>NC_087351.1:45654570-55654570 GCF_030014295.1 Loxodonta africana
GGAAATGGAACACCATCCTGCTTTTCCACTTAAGTAAAATGGAAGGAAGGAAGGAAGAAAGGAAGGAAGGAGTGAGAGAGGAAAGAAAGAAACAAAACTACCTGTGCTGTGTTCATTGTTTTACTCATTATGTAAATTTTATGATCTCCTATGTACATTGGAGTAGGGGAAATGCCATTGATAAGAACACCTCCATAAAACTTGCATTAAATTTAATGCTTGGTCTTCAATCCATTCCATATATAACATTGTGTCGTATTCAACACCAGAATTTTTGTAGTTACCATTCATTCTGCCTGGTAAGTGGATGGCTGCACTGATGATGAGCTGTTCTAACTAAAGTTATCGAGATGATTCAGTAGTAGTACTGCCTGCCAGTATCTATATACTTATACTTGCATAATCATGAAATTGCAGGAATAAAATCTATGTGGTCACCTTATCTCATAGTAAATCATGGCTTGATCCTGGCTAAAACATAGGTATCTTACCACAGAGGTGCTCTAGCTTCTCCAGTTTTCAAATTGTCAAAAATGGAAGATTTCATTATAACTTTATTCCCCACCCCTTACCAAATGCCTCCTAGAACAACTTAGAAAATATCTTTGCTTGTGTTCTTTGGTGCCTAACAGACTAGCAGGGCAGTACTCATTGCCACTTAACCATTTGCTCACAGATCATCAATTCTTTGCCACCCACACAAAGATTTGAACATGGCCTTACTTACAAAATCACAATCTCAGTATCTGCGTGGCAGTTGTTCGACCTCTACGTATCCAGAGACTCAGCCACAGCTGTGGATTCATCAACGGCAGCAGATCCTGCAGTTATGCCTGCTGTGTTCCTACTTCCCCCATGGTTAGTGTAGAAAGGATTGCTGTTGTCTGTGTGTACACATTGTGATATCAACAAGGGGACAGTGTTTTGCAATATGACTTGTACTTGCTGTGATATAGTCTTCAGTACTCTTGAAAAAGGTGCTGTTGATAAAAATGATGTAGAAGTTGAATATATTATTTTCTCATGGATGCAATGGTTATGTCCTATGTCCACCTATGTGATATAAATGACCACACACTAACTGGCTTGATGAACTAACTGGGTAGCCTGAAAATACTGGTAGAGCATTAAAACCAAATTCATTGCCATCAACTCACTTCCAACTCATAGAGACCCTACAGGACAGAGTAGAACTGCCCCATAGGGTTTCTAAAGATTGGCTAACAGATTCAAACTACTGACCCTTTGTTTAGCAGCCAAGTTCTTAACCACTGTGCCACCAGGACTCCTTCTAAAATACATGAAATGGAGCAGTACAGTAGGCAAATTCATGTATATGTTCAGTTTAATTTATTAAAAAAAAAATTCCTACATTATATATTTCTGGCTAGATGGTGAAGAAACACCCATATCAGGGTTATGAAAGTAAAAAGGTTTGTTTTAGCCATACTTTTGACCAGTATCTTTGAAGTTGTTAGGGTCACTTGACCACTCTTTGGTATGTTTAGGTTGCCTTCTGTTTCTTACTGAAATGTCCCTACAACAAACAAAGTAGTCACGACCTAGTTGTTGGTCATTCTGCTGCTTCAGAAATAGCAAGCCTGTATTCTTTCCTGAACTACCATCTCATTAACACCAATTGTTTCACCTTAAACCAGTTTAATTTTAAATGCATGAAACAACTCCTATTTACGCTCAAATTTTTACTTTGACTGAGCACCATTTTATTTCACAATGTCAAGGATGCCTCCAAGCTGTGGCTTAAATGGTAGCCAGACTCACAAGCATTCAGGGTTGAGCGCAGTCCTGAATCATGAGTGGCGTTCTGTATATAGCTGGTTTCCATCATCATTGCTTTTTCCTTCCATTATTTATTTGTAACCAACATTCCAGAACTCATATATCCTGATGAACATATATAAGCCTATAGGTATATATTCATTCAAATAACGGTCCCATTATTGTACAAAACACTTCACTAACTCCTCCTTTGAAATTGCTTTCAAAAAAAATCTGCCAACTTTATAAGAAAGATGGGTTCATTAATTTATAGTCACTGAACAGCCTTCCTTGGTGATGACCTATTTAACCTCCCCTGCTCCCCTTGTTTCTTTCTCACCCCTCTCACTTTTGTTTTACTCCCTGGTTATAAGGAACGGAAGAGACTGAGAGTAGCAGCCTGCCGGACCCTTTTGCAGAGCCCATTAGGAAGCAGGCTTCCTGAGGTAAATTTATCTGAGGGCTGTCTGCCAACTACAGAAACTGAAGCTGATATCATGGGTGTGACTGGCTGAGTGTTGTGAATGTAAATCATTAAATTCCAAATTGCTACATGCAGATTCTAAGTCCACTGAAGACTTTCAAAGAATACTTCTGCATACACAAAGGAAGTGTACAATTTTCCAATTCACAGGGCTTTTTGAGAACAATGTCCGCATGTACCTTTTACATCTGTAACCTATTTAATGTTTCAAAACATTTTAAAATGGAAATTTGTTTCTTAATATTTAACTCCTAGAAAGGAAAGCCTTATGGAAATCTAATAAACAGTGAATAAAAATCATCTTGGAAGGCCCAATTGATAGAACTCCAAGTGAAAATGAATCATATCTAGTGCTTGCTAATTAAGTGCCAGGAAACCCTGGTGCCATACTGGTTAAGAGCTATGGCTGCTAACCAAAAGGTCTGCAGTCCAAATCCACCAGGTGATCCTTGGAAACCCTGGTTTGGTTTTTAGTTAATTAAGTGCCATAGTTTGCCTTATAGGGAGAGCACAGTATTCCTATCATCTAGATTGGCACAGATTCAAGCATGTCCCAGCCCTCCTGCAAAACCAGGCTCAGAAGGGAAGAGATGTCCTCAGATTGCCCTTCTGTGTACAAAAAGATGGTTATGCTGCCTTCTTCCATAGTGGGCATTGAGCAAACCAACCTCATTTAGCCTCATAGTCCATTATCATAAATTAAGCCCTCCGGAACGTCAATTGCCATCGCCTCTGCCCATAATTTACTCCAATTTGTCAACACTGCATTGGTGCTGAGGAGCACAGTGTGGCCCAGTGCTGTCCCCAGAATTCTAGCTGAACAGTAGGTAATCGTGAGTGTCCTTGCCTTGCCGTTTCCCTTGGTTGAGGAGCTCACCCGGTAAAATCACCTGGGTTCTCAGGAAATTAAAATTGGGAGGGAATTACCTTACACAGGTAATGACTCAAATTGGAGGTCATTCTAACCAAGGATGCCCTTGCTTTGTTGCCATTTCCCAGAGGGACACATGCTGGCTTGCAGGTTACATATTCGTTCCTAATCCTGCTGTATACAACAGTTTGCGTGTCTCAAGGGAGTGCCCCAAAATGCTGGAGCATTTCTCTCCATGTGCTTCCTGTCCTAGATGGAGTGGAGAGTTAACACCTGTGCAAAACAAACCCATGTTCTCAATTACACATGCATGAGGTTGTTTAGCTGAAACATGGCACTTAGAGCAGCTGGCCAGATGTTCTCACCTCAAAAAGAGGCTTTCACCCTGCCAGCTAACAGAACCAGCTCAAGAGAAAATAACATTGAAAAACCAGCGTAGTTAATCCATAGAGGATTGCACAGGACTGGAAACCATTCATAATCTGATTTAATCTGTCTGGGAGGCCAACAGTATGGTGCTGTAGCAAATGTATTAAAGATCCCATTCCCATCCCAGGCAACAAGATAGACATATAGACACTGTTATTTTTATTATAGATCTTGGCCAAAGGATTGTTTTATAAACTTCACTGAAAATTATTGTATCAGCAATGCTTTGAAGCTTAGTTTCTTCAGGTGCTAGGTAAGGAAAGCTTCGTGAGGTGAAAGGACTAAGCTGAATTATAATAATTGTATGGAAAGCAATAGAAGGAAGACAGGGAAAACACATCAACATTAATGATTATGAGGTAAGCAGTAAGAAGAAAAGCCAAAAAAAAGTGGGGGGAGGAGTCACAGGGTATGGAGGAAAGCAAAATAAATCAGAAGAGTCAAAATGCAGTAAAGGAAACAAGCAGAGCATCAGGGACAATGGTAGATACACTGAAGTGTTCAAGGTGGACTGACTGCAGACAGAGAAACCAAGTCTGAGGAGGATGGTTGTAGTGTAGGGGGCAGGAAGAGCTGGTGAAGTGGGTTTTGAAGAGTAAAAGTTCTGGCCAACCTCTAGTCAACCAACCAATGGCTTTCAGATTTTAATATGGAGAAGACTATCCCATCCTAGGAGTTGTTTAAAATGCAGAACCCCTGGCCCCACCCCAGGACAGTCTGATTCTTTTCTTAGATGGGGTCAGGGATACGCCTTGTTCTTAAAAAGGCAGGTGACTCTGCATTTTGAACACACACAGGTGGCCCTCAGATCTCACTTTGAGAAAATACTACAAGCAAAGGAAAGGAAAACAAAGAAAGTCTTTCAGATTTTAACAGCAGCAACTTATCAGAAGAGAACAGAGGTTGCTTATAGGTAAGGAATGCACTTTGTTAACCCAACCAGGAAACATCAAAGACCTGCATAGAATATGGTTGCACAGAGACAACATTAGAGTTGCTGCAGAGGCTCGCAGGGCATGAGAGAGCATATTTCCTTACGCTTGTTTCGTGGATATAAAGCAGCCTTTGCCCTTTGCTACTAGAGATAAACCCTTAGCCCAACTGAGAGCAAAAAATAAAAGAACACCTCAAAGAAACCTCTGAAAATAATTAAGCATGATAATTCTGGATTATCCTTAATTAGAGGGAGGCTTTTTCTGGTGTGCTCCCAGCTTTGGAGGGCCATCCTGCATTTGTTACTAGTGATCTGTCACTGTTCCCCATGCGCATTATTCATCACTTTGACCTCTGACCTTCCTCTCCTCTGCGCCCAGCCCTCTGCAAGACCCCTGCTCTTCCGCTGAAGAAGAAAAGAAATCCCCTCACGCTGCTCCTGCTGCTGCTACTGGATGACATGTCCTTTCAGTGGGAATTAAGAGGGGAGAAAATCTTTTTCTCTCTTTCCTTCGTTTCTGCACTGGCTCCTTAAGGCCAGTCTGTGCCTCGGCCAGGAGTGCCAGCCTGTCCCTCACAGTGAACCCTCGAAAGGACTGTGTCCTTGAGGTGGCAGGGGCAGTACCCAGGCCAGAACCAACATCCTTTAAGCAGCATCTCTGATGCCTGTTCTAGGCCCAAACATGCTGGCCATGTAGATTGAGAAGAGAGAACCAAGGGAGCGAGGGAGGCTCCAAAGAGAACAAGAAAAAGCCAGGAAAGCAAGACAAAGAATATGGTCACCCTCTTCTTTTAAGTCAGATAACCTATAGCCTCTCCCTGCCTCTTTCTGACTTTGTTTACAAGGCCTGTGCCTGCACAGAAACCATCACACCTTCCACAGCTCACATCAAGATGCTTTTTTCCTCTCCTTTCAGCACTAATTCAGAGCCCCACTTGATGCTGTCTTTCTCCCCTCAAAGGGCTGCATTTTGACTCTGTACAGGGCTCACTGCTGGCTGCTTTGAACCATAGTTGGCTACCTGTCCACTTCTCAGAGAACAGAGAACTGTCTTACTCATCCTGATATCCCCACAGGTCCTAGGATAACACCTTACACAGATTAGATGGGCAATAAATAGTTTTGGATTCAGAGTTAAATCATTCTTCTCACTGGATCTAGTTCCTGAAGTTGTTAAGTTTTATACTGAGGAAGTCCCTCAAGATTCCTCAGGATAGGGAAACTGGAATGTAGTTAAAATAAGCAGCCTCTCAATTCATTTAACAGAACTAGAATACAAATTCTTTCAAGAAACGAGGATGGGTTTTGAGGTCAGGTCTGAGTCTATAGCCCAGCCTTGTCATTTATTCCCAAATAAGAGCTAGGAGAATTATGCTGCTTCTCTGAGTCTCCATTGCCTCATCTGTAAACTAAGGATGATAATACCGCTTCTCATAAGGTCAAGGAGCCCTGGTGGTACAGTGGTTAAAGCGCTAGCCAAAAGACTGGCAGTTCGAACCCACCAGCCCCTCCATAAGAGAAAGATGTGGTAACCTGTTTCTGTAAAGATTACAGCCTTGGAAACCCTATGGGGTAGTTCTACTCAGTCCTGTAGGCTCGCTATGAGTAGGAATCCACTCGATGGTAGTGGGTTTGTTTCTCATAAGGTCGTTATAAGAATTAATGAGAAAACTGATATAAAAACATCCAGTAGATATAAATGCTCAATAAATGTTAGTCTGATTTTTCCTTTTCCCTTTTACTTTGGGATTAAGCTACTCTTGGTACATTATTACAGAGTCCCTGTGTGGCGCAAATGTTAAGCATTCGACTACTAGTCGAAAGCTTGACTGTTTGAACCCACCCAGAGGCACCTAGGAAGACAGGCCTGGGGATCTGCTTCTGAAGGGTCACAGCCTTGAAAGCCCTATGGAGCAGTTTTACTCTGCAAACATGAAGTCACCGTGAGTTGGAATTGACTTATAAGCAACTAACAAAAAGAGTATATTTTATTTTCCTTTACCTGGGTTTTAAAACACCATGACTAGTATGTAAAAAAACTAAGCAGCACCCAGTGACTCAGTTAATAATATCCACTTCACATTGCTGTCTTAAAGCTTAAATATTATAAGCCGTATAATGGCAGCCTGCTATCCATAAAACCAGTGTGAGGCAGTCCACATCTCAGCTGTGTCTATGTTGCATTCATTTCATTTTGAATTGTTTACTAATAAGCAACTTAGATTTTTGAAAATACAGTTGAACATCAAAAGTTGTGCTTTGGAAATGCCCATGCTACTTTTGTGTTTATTTAATTTGTAAGGAAATTTTTATATGTAAATAGGAAGAGAATGTATCTCTCTTTCAATCTGTACAGTCACTGAATATTTTTTTATGTATGCTCCTAAAATTATTTTACCGTATGTCTTAGTTATCTAGTGCTGCTATAACAGAAATACCACAAGTAGATGGCTTTAACAAACAGAATTTTATTCTCTTGCAGTTCAGGAGGCTAGAAGTCCAGATTCAGGGCATCAGCTCTAGGGGAAAGCTTTCTACGCTGACTGTAGTGGAAGGTTCTTGTCTTCTTTCAACATCTGTGGACCCGGCATCCCTTGGAAATCTCCATGTGTCTTAGCATCTATCTTCCCCTGAGTCTAGGAGGTTCTCAGCACAGGGACCCTGGATCCAAAGGAAGCTCTCCACTTCTGGCTCTTCTTTCTTGTTTGTAGTCAGGTCCCTCTTCTCTGCTTGCTGCTCTCTCCTTTTATCTCTTGGTGTGACTCAAGCAAGGGTGGTGCATCCCATCCTAACATAACCTAATCATGCCTCATTAATATAATGGACAACTCATTCCCAAATGGGACCATAACCACAGGCATAGAGGCTGGGATTTACAACACATAATTACATCATATCACAAAATGGAGGACAACCGCACAATATCGAGACTTCTGGCCTAGGCAAGTTGACATGAATTTTGGGGGGACAAAATTTAACCCATGACATTCCACCCATTGGCTCCTCAAAATTTATGTCCTTGCCTTATGTAAAGCACATTCACTCCATCATATCACCCCCAAAGACTTAAATTGACTCCAAGTCCAATACCTCATCTTCTAAATCACCTAAATCAAATATGGGTGAGACTTTAGGCATATTGCATCCTGGGGCAAAGTTCTTCTTTATCTGTGAACCTGTGAAATCTAGACTACAGGTTATCTGCTTCCAAAGTACAGTAGCAGATCAAGCATAAGGTAGACATTTCGATTACAAATGGGACAAATTGGAGGGAAAGAAGGGATAACAGCATCAAGCAAGTCCAGAACTCAGCAGAAAAATTTCTGTTAGTTCTCAAGCCTTGAAAATAATCCTTTGTTCTCTGATACCATCTAAGCAATGGCTCTGCCCTCCAGACTCTGGGTGTTGGCCATGTTGTGTGGATTCCAGATAGAGGGCCTTCAGCCCTGGGCTTCATCTCCATCTTCCAGGTGCATTGCTCCCTAGACTTTGAGCAGCCTCATTTTCCTAGTCCAACTGAATGGCGATTCCACCCCCTTGGCCCTAACAGGCCTGCTTTTCTGCCCCTTAGGCATGGCAGCCCCACCTCTTCAGCTTTGGCCAATAGATCTGGTCCCATCTCCCTGGCACTCATGAACAGTAGCCCCACACTCCAGATTGAGTGGGTGAAGATCTAACTCTTTGAAACCTAGGAGGCCATGGCCCCATCCTTTGACAGCCCAGAAGCCATGGCTCCACTGTTTGAGATCAAGGCAGTTCTACTTTCCATGCCGCTTGTCTCTTCAGCTTCCTGGTTCCTTGGGCTGTCAGCCCTTCAGCCCCTGGGGTCTTTTCGGCCAGTGGCCCAGCTTTTGCCCTGCTCAGGCAAGTGTTATAATCTACTGATAAGTGCCTGGAGGCATCCCATTCTTCTAGGTAGCCTCCTGCCCAAAGGTACTCAGCTCTTTTGCTCTGTGAGTAGGCTCTCATGCTATCTTGTGTCAGTTTCCTGGTTCTGCTGCCGCCATTTTTCTGCTGCTGTTTCTCATCATCTGCGTCATCTCCTGTGGTCCAGCTCTCCCCACTTCCTTCTGAGCGTTCACTAGAATTGTCTTTGATGTCCATAATTCCACCAGCAGTTTCTCCAAGGCAATCTAGACTTCCACTATTAGGTACCTTAAACTCCTCCAGCCTCTACTCATTCACAGTTTCAAAACCACCTCCTCCACATTTTACATATGTGTTAGAGCAGGACCCCACTCCTGGTACAAAATTCTGTCTTAGTTATCTAGTGCTGCAACAACAGGAATACCACAAGTGGATGGTTTAAAAAATAGTTTTATTCTCTCACAGTTTTGGAGGCTAGAAGTCCAAATTCAGGGTACCAGCTCTAGGGGAAGACTTTCTCTATTGGCTCTGAGGAAAGTTCTTGTCTTCTTTCAACATCTATGGGCCTGGCATCCCATGAGACCTCTATGTGTCTTGGCATCAATCTTCCCCTGCGTCTAAGAGGGTCTCAGCACAGGAACCCTGGGTCCAAAGGAAGCTTTCCACTCCTGCTGCTTCTTTCTTGGTGGTAGTCAGATCCTCCTGTCTGCTAGCTTCTCTCTTCTTTTATCTTTTTTGAGATAAAAGGTGTTACTCAAGCAAGGGTGTTGTATCTTATCCTAATCCTCATTAACAACTGACTACTCACTCCCAGGTGGTATCATGACCACAGGTGTAGAGGCTGGGATTTACAACACATAATTACATCATATCACAAAATGGAGGACAGCCACACAATACTGGGACTTCTGGCCTATGCAAGTTGACCTAAATTTTGGAGGGACATAATTCAATGCATGACACCATCCTAATATTTTGTAATGAGTTGCAAGGACTTCTCCTTGCTCTAAGGGAATATTTACTGATCAAGAGCATGCTGTTGCATTTTTCTCTGCTGTAACCTGAGGAAACAGCACCTTTTCACCTTTGAAACCAGCTTTTCCATATTACTCATGCCAGTCTTTTCTCACTAATTTTATGATTATAATGAGGCAGTGGTGCACTAGTTAGCACAGATGACCTTCTAATTGAATGACTGTAAATTCAATCTCTATTGCTGGGCACTGACAGAAATTTAAATAAATACAGCTCTTAAAAACCCTTGTGATGGGCTGGCCTAGTGACCAGAGGCTAGGAGAACCCAAGTCATCTGTCACAGGGGACAGCCAGCAACTCCTGGGTGTTAACCACAGAAGTCATTAAAGTAGGTTGCCCTCACACAACAAAGGGAGATGAGGGACTTTTCCCTGGTTTTGATTCAGCCACTATGCCTGGCTTTTCTGTAACATATGCCAAATTGCTTTATCGTCAAATCCTTCCTAAAACAGAAGTCTATACTCTAGAGGAAGCTCCATTCTCAAATTGTACCTAATTTGACACAAAAAGCCTTATCTACCAGGCCAACTCTCATCCACTGCCATTTCTAGATTTCAGATGAAATAAGCTGTCTAGGTCTGTGTTGGCTGTGTTGACATCATCTCCTTGCTTTCTACATTCACCCCTGTTTTTCACCCTCATGACCTTGGACACCAATCCAAGTTTTCAAAATGAACTGCCCTGAGGATCAAGACGAGTGTGAAAAAGTGTTTAATGGTCAGTATGAGGAAGGAATCCATGGAACTGTAATGCTGCCAACATTTGTACCAAGTAATTGAGTACTTGCCCTTGATGTGTATTTGACCTTCCATTTCACCGTTAACATTGTTACTTATGTGTGTGTATCTCTTCTGGAAGTAAGTTGCATGTAATTTTTAAACTAACTAGCTATTTGAATATATGTCCCTGGACCTTGACAACAGCTTCCTAAAAATGGTCCCATATTTCTGACAATGCCTAAAAGCCAGTTTATTCAGTTGTCAGGATGGTGCATCTTTATCCAGAATAAATCACATAAACACAGTGGAAATTTCCCATTGCCTTTACAGTTTTGCATTCTGTGTATTTGGTTGTTAGACAAATAGAGCAAGCTTTGCCGACTTCATTTTCATTCTTGGCAGCATGTTTTTATCATAAGGCAGATAGTCATTAATTTACAGAATCAACGCTGGGAACAGCTTTTGTGATCTCATATTAAATTTTCCCCTGAATCCGCCCCTTGGCAAAAATTACTCACATCGTTAAAAAATATTTAATTAGGCTGTAGTTTATACCCAGCTCACTGGGGAAATGTTGGAATTAATATGATTTGCATGAATTCTGTTTCTCTTTTTCTGTCAGAGATTAGTTTTGAATTCAGTTCAGAGGGTCGTTGACACTGCCAAGGACTCACAATCGTGAAGGTCAAACAGGTAGCAAGTACTTCCCCTGGGTAGGTTCCCTGAAAAGACAGCTCAAAATTGCTTTTAATTATGGGTTACCTGAAAGGCCACGTGCTGTTTTTATTTTTCCACAGATCCCTGAAACACTGCTTGATTGAAAGTTTTAGGTAAACCATTTCATTCCCAACTAAAACAGCCAGGTTGTTGTATAGAGAGACACATGCCTTGGTGTGTGGTATCTAAGTATTTTCCAAGGAGCTCCCTGATTCCTGCAAGTCTCTTCTTTTTTGAGGGGATGTAGAAATGCTGGATTTAAAGTAGCCTTATAAGAGAGCCAACCAGCAGTGAGTAAATGTTCTACAATAGTAATACATCTGCTTACTTAATTATCTCTCACAAGATAAGATACAATGTTTAGTTATGCATTTCCTTGTTTATTCTTCTATGGGTTGGGGGGAAAAAAAAACCTCAGGAGGGAATCCATGATCCTATCCCATTTTTTTGAAAAGAAAATTTAATGGAATATTTAATTAATAATCTAATCAATCAATTAATCTCAGTCACATAAGTGTTGAAATCTAATTCTTTTTTCGCAGCTATATCAATAAAAGAAGTGAAATGGCTGCCCACTTTTCAGGATAATAGGACACCATTACAGACACAAAGAAGAACTGAAATTGTATTAATTTTGCTACATTGGCCCTGAATTTGCCAGCGTTAACAAAGTATTCTTTGCAGTTTAGACAAATTTTAATTCATCCAGTGATATCACCAGCTATACCTTTTATGGCATAACTTTCTCTAATGGTGAGGATAGTAATGGTTAGTTTTTTGTTTTGTTTTTTGTTTTTAATTCGCAGACATTTGGGCTTTGCAGCTTTAACTAAAGGCACATTCCAAATAATAAAAGGGCATTTAAACTTTTTAGAAATTACCTCTGTCTTTATTGTTGAGTTTGGTTTTTAAGTTTAGAAAATATACACCATCTGCTCTCAAAATGTGTGCAGACCACACCATGCTGCTGACTAGCCAACTGTTGATGAAGAAATATTTATATCTCAAATGATTTATATGCGGCTTCTATCAGCAGTGGGAAGATGAGAGTCAATTTGACCCTCATTTCTAAAAACGGTGAGTGAAGTCACTCACAGGAATGGATGCCAGGTGTATCCATGGCAATGGTAGCCATATTTGATAACAATGATAATGAAGATCACAGCATGTTCCAGATTATTCTAACGTGTTCTGTGTTGGAAGAAATTTAAAATGGGGGAAAGGAGGAAAACTAGAACTTTCTAAGTACACATGCTGTGCTGGACATGGCTGTAGGTGCTTTAGTCACACAATCATATTTAATCCCCACAACACCCGACAAGGTGGATGCAATTACTTGCATTGTACATATGGGGCAAACAGAATTCAGAATGGCTGAGCAGATAGACCATCGTTCTCATTCAGTCCCTCACTTTTCCACATGAACATATTGAACCTACCCCAAAACCCCATTGCTGCTGAGTCAGTAATGACCCTACAGGACAGAGCAGGACTGCCACATAGGGTTTCCAAGGCTGTAATCTTTATGGAAGCAAACCTAGAGGGAATAAATAACCTCCACACGATCAACATGGCTAGTTAGTCACAAAGTTGAGCCAGGAACCCAGCTGTCCCAGCTACCTGTATAGTACTCTTTCAACTTGCACAGGTATGTGTTTGGATTTTCCCTAATGTATCCTGAGATCAGCTAGGACCAAAAAAAAAAAAAAAAAGTTTTAAATTTTAAAAAAGCACAGCTTTTTCCGTATACCCTTGTTAGTTGATTTTGCCTTTTTTTTTTTTTAACAGCAAGTCTACCTTTTTGCCTCCCTCAGGTAAATCCAAGTGTGTGTGTGGCTTTATGAAATCTTTTACGCAACAGGACATTACTCAGTCAACTGGTAAAAGGTGAATCATGTGAACACTTAATAGCAGCTTGCAAATATTCATCTCTGAATACATAAAAACCAAAATACATGACTAAGAGCAAGTAAGAGAAAGGAAATGGGCCACAGAGAAAGCTGAGTTGATATTCACAGACACGGTACACATACCAGTAAGACTAGGGATGTTAGCTCAGTCTCCCAAAAGAGAGTGCAGATTATTCAGGAAGCTAGAAGAGGCCTTTTCCATTTAGTTTCAGATTGTTGTTTGCTTTTGTTTTTCTTATAGCAGCCTTTCTTGAAAAGCACAGAGCTGCAAGGACTCCCCTATTTAACCTGCCTCATGTCTCCCCAAGGTAACAAGTCTCCATACTTCATCCCATGGTCTCAGAAAACCACAAAGTTGCAAAATGTCATGCATCCAGTTTTCTTTTTGAAAACAACCTGTATGTCCTCATTTCCTTCACCCTGAGCAAGAGTAAATTATGGGGACAGCTCCTGAGAATTCAGTCTAAATTCATTGCCAGGCCACCAGTCATCTCACTTGATGGTTCTGCCCCAACTGCCTTCCCAGGTGCTCCCCTTATCCCTCTTCATACTGTTGCACTAATGAGGCAAGAAATAAGCTTAGCACTGAATTCCAACTGTTTAATCAGACTGTTGTTATGACTGGATGTTCTTGAAGAGGGTTGCGTTATGAAATACATTGAAAACTTCAAATTAACACTTCTGGTGATTTCTAAATGTTTGGCAAAATAATGTATTGTCTTATCTCTGTGGCATGTATTGGTCCCTCTTATCAATCCTGATTCAAGGCAAAAGAATACACATGGATAATAATAATAATAGTTTTAGTTACTGTTGTTATTATTACAAAAAAAAAAAGTTGGAGTCAGGTCAATTCTGACTCATGGCAACCCCATGTGTCAGAGTAGAACTGCTCCGTAGGCTTTTCTTGGCTGTAACCCACCCAGCAGCACCTAAGAAGACAGGCCTCGAAATCTGCTTCGAAATGGTCACAGCCTTGCACACATGGCATCGCCATGAGTCAGAATTGACTCGACAGTAACTAACAACAACCAGTCTTTACAGAAGCGAATTGCCAGGTCTTTCTTTTGCTGTGCTGCTGGGTGTGTTCAAACCACAACGTTTCGATTAGCAACCAACCACAAACCATTCTTACCACCCAGGGACCTATTATTTCTTACAGCTAGCAATTATAGTTAACTGCCTACTATACGGAAACCCTGGTGGCATAGTGGTTAAGTGCTACGGCTGCTGACCAAAAGGTTGGGGGTTCGCATCCACTAGGCGCTCTTTGGAAACTCTATGGGGCAGTTCTACTCTGTCCTATAGGGTAACTATGAGTTGGAATCAACTCGACGGCAGTGGGTATATTGGTATTGTATTGCCTACCATATGCTAAGCATGTTACTCGTTTAATTCTCTAAACAACCCTAAGAATAAATAGTAAAATCCCCACTTTACAAATGAGAAAATAGAGGCTCAAAAAGATTAAATAACCGCTTCATAGTCACACAGTCAGAAATCGGGGAGCTGGGATTCTAACCCCGGCCTTTATTACACCATATCCAGGAAGCAGCCCTCCTTCCGTTCAAAGCAATGTCTCCAACAAAGAACACTGGGATGCGAGTCAGAACTACACTGAGATGCAAGTCAGAACTGATTTCTAATCCAGATTTTGCAACTGATGTAGCCTGGAGGTTGTGGTGGGCCCCCTAAATTCTGGATCTTAACTTTTCTGTCTGACATACAATGCTAATAATCCAGGGTTCCGTGGAGGACAGAGGCAATTTACAAGACAGCGTTCTGAGAGCATCAGTTTAATCAAATCAACAAATATTTATTGAACACAGTGCTAGGTGTCGTGGGAACTATAAAGATGAATAAGACATCATCCTGGACATCAAGAAGCCTGAATTCTAGAAAAGGGTTTAATATGTGTGTACAAATGGTTAAGTAGAAGAGTGTTAAGTTCCTTAAGTTCCTGGAGCAAGCCATTTCCATTTCCTCTACAAGTATGACATTTTTAAGACTGGAGAGCAAAGGAGATGGAAATTGGTTAGAGAAAGCTTTCCTACAGCACATGTTGTTTTAAGAAAGCGGGAGTGAGACAAAGAGGAAGTCAGTAGATGTTTCATCTGCCTCCACATTAATACCTCCTGGGTCCAGTTTTGGTGATTCCACACTGTCCTGGCCACTATTTACAAGAATAATCCACAGATTTATTTTTCATATAAAATTGTTTATATATACAAGCACTGATTAGGAGAAGTGCCCTGTATGGTTTCCAAGGAGTGGCTGGTGGATTCGAACTGCTGACCTTTTGGTTAGCAACCATAGCTCTTAACCACTGCCCCACCAGGGCTCCATTAGTTACACACATTACATACAAAGATAGTAGCGTTACCCTTGCCATTGGGGTTAGGGGTGGGCATCTCAGTCAGTGAATAGCATCTCATCCCAGATGAAAACCCACTGCCATCGAGTTGATTCTGACTCATAGAGACCCTATAGGACAGAATAGAACTGCCCGATAGAGTTACCAAGGAGCACCTGGCGAATTCGAACTGCCGACCTCTTGGTTAGCAGCCATAGCACTTAACCTCTACGCCACCAGGGTTTCCCATCCCAGATGAGGGATATCAAATTGACTGCAGGAAGTGATAGAAATTCTGATTTTCCCAAGCAAATGTCATCTCTTACTCCAAGTGCACACTCCCCAAAGCTCCTACAAATCTTAGGTATCGGTTTTCTGAGATGCCAGTCACACTTCTTTCCCTTGTGTGAGTGGCCTCTGTCACTGTTTTTTTTTTTGTTTTGTTTTTTTGATATCACTCTTATGTCAGTAGACATTATATAAATTGAGGAATTTTTTATATACTTGGAAAATTTTGTAGATTTTTTTCTAATTAGTTCGCTGTCATCATCATAAAACCTGTTGCCTTCAAGTCGATTCCAACTCAGGGCAGCCCCATTGTTGCAAAGTGGAACTGCACTTTACAGAGTTTTCAAGGCTGTGATCTTTCAGAAACAGATCACCGGCCCTTTCTTCCCAGGAGCCTCTGAGTGGATTCAGAACACCAACATTTCAGTTAGGAGCCAGCGCTTCACTGTTCACACCACCCAGGGACTCCTCTGTCATTATCATCAGTAGGAACTATTAGTGTTATTTCAAGGTATCAAGATAAAAAATGGAGAAACAAAAAAGATATAGTGACTTATCCACTGTGAATCCAAAAATTAGTGGTGAAGGTGAGGTTGGGGGATTAATAGTCTTGCTGTAACTTACTTGATCTTTCCATTTCTAATCTTCTAAATACAAAACTTTGATTCCATATACCCCTTCAGGTACTGTGTAATATGACAAACCTTTTAAAAAACCAAAAACAAATAAAACATACCAATGTAGAGTTGCTCTAGTTGGAAAGTCATAGTGGGGTATCCCAGAACTCCTTAACTTGGAGTGCATAGGTAGGCTCAGAGGATCTGTAAATTCCCTAAAATTGGCTGCACTGTCAGGGAGAGGTTGGGGAATGAGGCCATACTTTTCAATAGAGTCTCAAAGGATTCATGATCCCAGAAAGGATCTAGGTCAGCTATCTTCCTGTTTAACATGAGACCCATGTGCAGTTCCTACTTACTATAGTTTATTAATATGCTTCTGAATTAATTAATACATTCTGAATGAACAAACATTTTTGTTGAGTTCCTAATGGTTGTGCCACACTTCTGATTCTAAGTCCCAGGAGATCAGGTTTGATGGTCCAAGCATAAAAAACCAAACCCATTCCCATTGATCCAATTCTGACTCATAGAGGCCCTATAGGACAGAGTAGAATTGCCCCATAGGGTTTCCAAGGAGCAGCTGGTAGATTCGAACTGCTGACCTTTTGATTAGCAGCTGACTGCTTAACTGCTGTACCACCAGGGCTCTAGTCCAAGCTTAGGCCTTATTAATACAATGAATTTTCCAGTTGCTGTCGAGTCAATTCCAACTCATGGTGACCCCATGGATGTCAGGGTAGGATTGTGCTCCATAGAGTTTTCAGTGGTTGATTTGTCAGAAGCAGATTGCCAGACCCTTTATCTGAGGTGCCTCTAGGTGGACTCGAACCCCCAATCTTTCAGTTAATAGTTAAGTGTTAACCATTTTCACCACCCAGGGACTCCAGTATAAGGAACAGATGAGCATAATGGATAAGCCACCATATTATTCTGGGACAGCAAACCCTTCTGAATCAGCTCAATACACAGTAAAATTATAGTACCATTCATTCATTCATTCATTCATTCATTCATTTGATGACTGTATATGGAATACCAACTATATACCAGAGGCTATTAGATATGGCTTCTATCCTCAGGAAGCTTACAGTCCAGTGAATATATAATTACATTGATTGATCACTCACTATAAGACAGTTGCTTTGTTTAGCACTTTGCATGCATTATCTCATTCAATTTTGACAATAATAAGGTAGGTATTGTTATTAACTTTACGTACTTTATAGTTGAGGAAACAGCAAGATTAACTTGCCCAAGAGGGGCAATGTTTTCTATCCCAGACCATCTAACTCTTAACGTCTGCATCCATAAGCAAAACTCCCTCTACCAGGCTCATGTAGAAGTAAATATTAGAAAACCTTCAGGAACACAGCTCCCTGTGCCCTATAGGATTAGTCATAAAACTGGGTCTGGCTATCCCAAATAGCTAATCAAATGTTTCTATCCAAGAAATGTACCTTGTCTGTCTGGCTATCATGGGAGGTGCCTTTTTACATGTTCAGCAGAAAAGGCAGGAACTCATCGGTCTCAAATACGGGACTTCATTTCTAAATGATGCAATTAAAATGAGAAAAAGAGACTTAATAGTAATTGTGGACAGTCACCCAAAGCCATTAGATAAAATGGAACTGCTGGCTGTAAATTCAACTAATAGGTTACCAGGAAACGCGCCTTTAACAATCCCTATTTCATGTAAGGAAGTAAAAACAAAAAACAAAAAAAGTAGCAGTAGAGTCGTAATGACTCACTAGTGACTTGAAATTGGGAGTGTCTGGCTTTGTTTGTGTCTGTTTATGTAAGGCTGTTGAGACAATAGACTAGATGGTGAGAAAACCAAAGGGATGGCCCATAGAAACAAAAAAAGATTCCCAGGTGTAAAGGAACCAAATGGATTTTATTAAAGGGCAAATCCCTGAGCATTTTGCATGGGGACTGGAAATTATCCAGCTCCCTCCCAGCTCATCAAGTTTGGTCATTTCACATGGAAGAAATTAAAAAGAATGTACAAGAGCACAAGAGGCATAAACTTTCTGGCCTGAAATCTGAGGGGAAAAAAATGTAAAAGGTAAAAGGGGGGAAATAAATATCTGGTGCCGATACAAGTGAATGCAGTTTGCCCATTGCTTCAGCGATGCCAAATGGGTGAGCTAAGGGAACAGGGCTGTGTTTCTGATGTTCATTAGAAGGACTGAGTATGAGTTTAACAGTTTCTAGCACCTGCATCTGCCAGGTCCAAACCATCTCCATTAGTTCATTTTCCAGCATTTTTTTCTCATAACTCACTTCTAAACATGTAAACTGCTGCCTGTAGTCTCCCACATCCTTTTACGGATGAAGACGACCTACAGTTGAGTCTTGACAAAAGTTACCCATGAAAGCCTTGCGCCAGCCTTGTTTTTATTTTGTTTTGTGTTTTTATATTCCTCTTAGTATGGAAAGCATGAAATTTTCCATTTGCAAAAGGGTTTAATCAACAGTAAATATTTTGAACCAGATTAAAACACAAATACTTTAAGAGCTATGTATTTATTCTGTCCTCTGGGACACAGTCATATTATCTTGCTTCTGAAGGGCAAGGAAAGCTACAGCTGCTCTAATGAATTCTTTGCAACAGGCAGGTATGTTGATGGGTAATAGTGATGAATGTTTGTCTTAAAAAGTCCTAGGTTCTTCTCAGAATTTGCCCCCTTCTCCCTGAGACATCAAAAATAGAAAATCATCTACAACACTGTTTTATTTGTCTATCTTTCATGCAGCACATTTACATACTCAAGAAGGCAGTCAGTATAAGCCCAGGTCTTCCAAGAGTGCTTAATGATATGTCTGAGAATGCATATGTATCTCATGTAATACTTGTGTTTCTGCAAAGTTCCCCCACCCTTTTTAGCTGACATACGCTAAGACTCTTTGAAAGAGGTAAAATCAAGAGTATAACAGGCAAATGCACAATGAGTTGTTAAATGTGATGGCAAAAAAAAAAAAAAATTTAAAGTTTCAGTCAGTATGATCAGTAAAAGAAAAAAAAAAAGACAGCCAGCAAACTGTCTATCATGTGATGAAATTTGACAGTAGGGATTATGGCTTTGATGGACCAGAACAGCTAATAGAAGAAGCTGACATTTTTGAAACCCTGCTAATTAAGGGTTCCTTCCTTAATATTAAAATAAAGTCTTTGTCTGGGTTTTATGGTTGGAGAATCAGGTGTTTTCATTAATATATGCCAGTCAGTCTTAATAAGCTTGGAGGGCAGAGGAAGTTATTATTGAGTGACCTTCTACAAAATAAGCATGTTGCTAAGGGCTCTAACCCTGCCCCGTTCAGACTGATGAATCTCATTTCCAATGCAAAAGCTTCTCAAGAAATCCAAGTATTCTCTGTGCAATCACAGAAAATAATCCTTGTGTCTCTTGTAATGTCCAGAATTGCCACTTACTACACTACTACTGTACAATGAATATTACAATACATATTATTTTTCTAGCACAATTGTCTACATTTCTGAATTGCCCAGAATAGAAAAAACTTATTGTGAAGACACTTGTATTGAAAAGTCAGTTCATTTTAATACTTTTCAAATAGTCATCTACTCTGTTCATGAATTATAATGCTCAGAATACATCTGACAATACTGGCTTTGAAAAGGAGATATGTCTATATTATTACATATTCATTTTCAAATAGATTTCAAACAGATTTTAAACCATTCATTGAAATTCATTGAAATGATAAATTCACAGTTGGATTTTGATTGACTCTTAATCCAATTTTACTTTTGGTAAGTTTTCACCCTTCTCTTCCCACCCACCCACCCCCCCAACCTTTCTCAACCAATATATTTTTTGCTCTTCTGTTGCTTTTTAAAGCAAAACTGATGGGGTATGGTAAAACTTGAAGGTTTTGATAAGTACATGTATAACTTGTCTAATGAATTGGTAGATTTAGTTAAAATCAGTAAAGCACCACACTACAAGCGATTGGTGTGGCTAATTTCCAATGTAAAACTGCTTCTCTTACGGAAGCAGTGTTTATGGTAGTTGACTGTTGGTTTAGAACCTGGAGCAAAGCTTTGAAAGAGTTTTCCAGTTACTCAGCTATACCACTATCTCTAGATGACAGGGAAAGGTGGGGATAGCTAAGGTATTTGGTGTTGGAAGAGCAGATGACATACCTTGAGGTTTTGTGATTGCTTAGTCAAAAGAACATTACCCAGCTTCTCCTCATCTTGAGTTCTGCCTTTTCTGGGAGGAAAAGATTGGGTGACACTAACATTACTAAAGTCTCTTTGAAGAAGGAAGGAGCTGGATCAAAAATTGTAACATGCATGAGCAAGAGAAGGTACATAGGTTTTGTGCTCACCCATGAAGGGAAACCAATCAATCATAAACTGAGGCCATTTGAGTATGCTAGATATGGAAACAAATGAGATTTTGGATCCAAGACTTAAGTATGTGGGACAAGAAGTTAGTTCAAAGTGTGCAATTATTTCACTCTATAGGGTCGCTATGAGTCGGTAATCAACTCGACGGCAGTGGGTTTGGTAGGACTCCGTGAGTCAATTGTTTTTGAGATACAGACTTGAGATGAAAAACAAGATATGACATTTCCCATAAATGATTAAGTGAAGCTGTTCCTCAGTATTTTAAAAGCAAAAAAAAAAAAAAGTTAATGAACACTTAGGGGCAAAATCAATCACTTAGTATTTATTGAGCTTTATGTTTCCTTAATGTCCTAGGCTTAACCAAGAGTAACGTAGCACACCAACCGCCCTTGTAAGTGTAGTTAGATCCCCATTGTGTGTTAGACTGCTCCCATCTTTTCAGCAAAGCCAACTGTCCTTTCTGGTTCTTTTCTCTGTGTGGTGCCAGTGTGAGAGTTATTGTCCTAGAACTATTTTGGGATCACAACTTCCTCTGGACTCATCCACACCAATGCTTGTGAAAGCACAAATCACAGACCAGTAGTAACAGCATTACCTAAGAGTATGTTAAAAGTGCAGAATCTCAGGCCCTGATCTGTGTGTTTCTGGGAACCGCTGAATTTGTATTTTAAGGAAATCCTCAAAGGGTCTTGAGAAATTTAAGAGCACTGATCTGTAAAACTCATCTAGCAAGTTAATCATATACTACGTTGTGCCATCATAGATTTTTGTCGTATCATTTATGTCATCTCTCCAAAGTGGATTATAAACTCCTTGAGGGTAGGTCCGGGGTTCACTCTTTCTTTTTAGCCCCGTAATCTCAAATTACAGAGAGCAAATAATCAATAAATATTTGATTGATTGATTAATTCTATAAGTTTAGGCCTTTTATTCTAAAGACATTCTTCTATTTCTGTTACGTTTTGTTCTCTTGCACTTAACCCCTTTAATATGATCTTTACCTTATCCTAATACTTCATGTTCTGCTCCAGGGATTCTGTGGTTCGAAAGCAACATTGTCCAATAGAAATATATTGCAAACCACATACATAATTTTAAATTTTCTAGTAACTACATTTTAAAAAGCAAAAAAAGAAACAACTGGGGTGAGTTTTCAATTATGAAGTTTATCTAATCCTGCATATCTAAAATATTATTAACACCTGAAGCCCCTGAAATAAAAAGCCAAAATATGTGTATGGGATTAAAGTATTTTTCTGGTGAGACAGAACAGAGAATGTATCAGATTCTCAAAAAAATTTTCTCCCTAGCCCCCTGCCACCAGACTCCCTCTCCCCCTACCTCCCAAAATATCTTAAGAAACACAGGTGCTTTTAGCCTCTGGAATGCCTCATTTCTTTTGACCCATTTTCTCTTACTTGCCAGTTCTGTTTACATTCCCTGTTCTAACAAGACTAACCCACAGTCTGTTATTAAACAGTTGTGAATTTAACTTATTCCTTTCAAATGGCACCTAGAGAGTGCTCAGGGTATTGACTTGCTTCATAGGAGATAACCTCAAACACGACCACAGTTGGTAGTTACAACAGCCAAAATAAAATAGCAATATATTACATCTTTTCCTTATGGTGATTCACTACGAATAAATTACACACTAGGGCCACGGTGCCCACATGGTGTTCAGGAGGTTCCCAAGACGTGCTTAGCCAAATTAAAAGGGAATTTCTAGAATGGTCAGTAATTGATCATAGCACAGTGAGTTTTATTTGTCTTTGTTCTCCTGATGGGATTATTAGCCCCTAAATTAATTTCTTGACACAGGCTAATCATTCACTTTCTACAATGGCTAAAGTATTTTAATACACTTTATGGTTTTTGTTTGTTTTGTTTTTTACATGAGGTTTTCAAGACCCTTCACAAGACTTCTTACATGGAGGAGAGGAACCAGTTATTTTAAATAGAGCAGCTGTGGCATTGATATAGAAACCCTAGTAGGGTAGTGTTTAAGACCTATGGCTGCTAACCGAAAGCTCAGCAGTTAGAATCCACCAGGAGCTCCGTGGAAGCCCTGTGGGGTAGTTCTACTGTCCTGTAGGGTTACTGTGAGTCAGAATCAACTGGACAGCAAAGTATTTTTTTTTTTTTTTTTGGTATGGCATTGATAATAATGTTCCAACCTGAGAAACCAACATGTCAATTGAGCAAAAGCCTCCTTTTGTTTTGCTTTTTCTTGCACATAAAGATTTCTTGAGGTGTAGAACCAAATTGTCTTTGTTAAGCACGTCTAGTTTTACTGGTCTTTGTTTTTCTGTCAACTGTATCACTTAAACATTGTGACTTAGCTCCTGGTAAGGGCTAACGTTGATGGCCTCCCACCATCAAGTAGCCTCTTTAAAAAAATCAAGAATGATTAGTTTTATTATTTGTGTGTATTTTATTATTTGTGAATATTACTTGTAGACATTGTTGTTATTCCTCGTGTGCATTAAACATATCCAAATTTTTAGTCATATAAATGATATTGTTTTACTGTGACTAGAATAAAATAATATCAAAAAAACAAATGATGCAACTAAAACATGATTTTTATCCTTGTCCAGTCACTTTTCTTTAAAATAGAAGCGCTATTTAAGATCAGGGAAAGACTGAAATTTCAATCTTAGAAGCATTTTCTCCTTTTTCTTATTCACATGACCAAAAGGAGGAGGACAAAATTCACTGAGAAACAAAAACAATTAAACAAAAATTGAGATACATTGATACTGAAGTCTGGCTATGCATAACATGCGTCGCAATGGGTATTCCAGATTTAAATGACAAATATTGAACCATGTAAAATTTGAGGATAATGGATTAACTATGCCAATATCAAGTATTTTATGTTGATTGGCCTCCTTACCACCAAGGTAATGAAGACAGCTTTTAAAGTAACGTCTTACTATTTGTTTGGTCTTCAGAGAAGGGAGTCTGACTTCAGTTACTTTTAGGGTTGTTAATGCTTCTTTCTTGGCATCATTTCCCTTTTTTACTATGATGTAACCTCCAACTACATCCTTTTTTTCCTTTCCAGCATTGTGATACATACTAAAAAGTTGGCCTTTCCTGCCCTACAGACTCTTTAAAATTTCAAAACAATAGGAACTTTGTAAAATAGGGTTTTAAAATATCTTGGTTTAGTCACTTTTACAAATCCCTGGACTCTTTTCCTGTGATGTAATGTCCCCTCAGTACTAAGGCATTCTCTGGATTATTCTTTTCACTGTTGCCTCTTAATGAAAGAGAAAGGGTTTCAATACATGAAAACTCTTCTAAAGCCAATGCTTCCACAACATGAGATGATGGAGGAATACCTGAACCAAGGTTACAAGAAAAAATTGAAGCATACAATTTATTTCTTAAACAGAAAAAAATTGGGAGGTACCTCGAAGGGTTCTTGGATTCATTATTTAACATGCAGACTGTTTTAGCATTTAGACCTGCTCAGTGATATTTAGTGGGAGTCTGTATGATCAGTCTAAGACTTTTGAATATATCGCAGTCAGTGTTGATTATTGTTTGATCAATTCAACTGCTTAGTCATAAAGGCAGACATACTATTCCAAATACTATACCCAAGTCTGAATCAGTGTCTGCAATTAGTGCTTTATTTTCTCTGTCCTTCCATTTCTTCCATAGCCTGCCTTTTCCTTTTTCCTCTCTGAGAACTAGGAAATCCACTGGAATTATCTCCTGGCACTTCTTAATCAAAGTTCAGGACCAGTTATGCAGTATTCTCTTTGGGTGTTGTTATTTGTAAAGCCTCCAGTCAGGCACTCCAGGGGTTATAGAAGAGTATGTAAAAGAAACAAAAGCAAAAGAAGTACTTTGCCTCACTGATTCCCACAGGAGTAGAAATGTTTATTTCAGAGGAAAAAATAAACACGTGATGTGGTATCTTTTAGCTCAAATCCTTCTCAGGGAAGGCTATGTTAACGTATCTATAAGAAGAGAGTAGACTCGTTTTCTTTTTTGATGACATTGAAAGGATTTTTCATTCTACCTCATCGTTCTGATATAGAACCTTTCTTTCTTCTTGTTCTACTAATTTATGCATGTATTTCTGTAATGGACCCAATGCTTTTATGCGTTTTTCTTCAGATAAGTCAGCAAATACATAGAATGCGACAGAACAGTAAAGAACATCAAGTTTCTGTCAAAACTCTTCATAAATATTCATAGAGTTCTGCAATACATAGAAAGTTATGAAGATGGCATTAAGATACTAGTAAATCCAAAGAAAACCTATGCTAATCAAGCTATCACATCTTATTATATTTTATTCTTTTATCACTTTATTATCCTTCAATAATATAAATGTGACCCACAAAAAAACTACAAATCCTAACCTGCCATAGTGAGATAGAATTTCAGTCTTAACCTGGGTCAGAATTTTCTAACCAGGATGTCAGGGTCTCATGGTACATCTGAAAGCCTAACCTGAGAGCTAGATTTCCAAAGCACTTGCCACCAACATAATTCTCTCTCAGACGTGGCCTCCTATGCAAATATTGCTGGCAGTCCCCATGGGACCAAGGCCTGGCTGGAAGAGAACCCCTGCGGAAGGGCTTAACAAAGATCACCTCCAGTCTTCAGCATGGTTGCAATACCCTCAAGAAATTTTAAAATCCAACATCTTACAAAAGGCTTAGGAAATACTGCCTTAAATGTTAGAATTTAGATGATCCTTTTTAAGTAATAAAATTGAACTTTGTATTACTCCTAAAACTGAAATATTTGTAAAGAGAGACACATCTTTAAAATTGGCTTTATGATCTGTCTTTATAAGTATATCCTCTTAAGTCGTTCCAATATAGAGATGACTTACAACATCGCTGCCTGTGTCCTCATTTGTACCGAAGCCGTTCAATCAAGGGAGCGCTGAATTCAATGAGTTGTACTGTTAGTACATCACTGTAGTTAAAAAGTATTGCTCACACCAGGGGGCCAAGCAAAGGCTATTGACATGCTTGCTTGATGTATGAAAAGACAAATTAGTCCCCCATCCTATCTACCAGCAGGGTACAGTGACCTGACATGGAAAAGTCAACTCAAACCACTGTATAATATATTTACATTTTTTTTTCCAGGAAACTTCAGAGTTACCAAATCAACTGTGTCTAGCTTGCAAATTACATGCAAGCTAACAGACTGTGAAATAAATTTGCAGATGGCTGTGTGGTTTTTTGCACAGTGGTTAAGAGCCAAGGCTGCTAACCAAAAGGTTGGCAGTTCAATCCAACAGCCGCTCCTCAGAAACTGTATGGGGCAGTTCTGCTCTGGCCTATAGGGTCTCTATGAGTCGGAATTGACTCAACAGCAAAGAGTTTGGTTTTTTCTTCTTTGATGTGGTTTTTAGCTTGACTGCATTTTTTTTGTATGCAGGATGGCACCAGTGACTACAGTTTGCTCTGGAAAACTCTTTGTAGCATTAGATGGGGAAAAGTCAGGGAGAACAGAATTGAAACAAAATGCTGTTTCTGGATATAGTTGTTTATTACTCATGCCTATCTGCCAGCCCTGACTGATGCATTCTCAGCTGTTTTCTAGTACACTAAGCAATGTGAGAGAGTGATTTCTCCTTTAGAGTCACTCAGCTGGAGTCAGGTTGGACCCAATGGGCAAGGTTGGAAATCATCATGCTTACTTTTCCTTCTAGTGGTAGAGAAACAATTCAAAGTCCCACAAGTCTGTTTCTTGAGTTTAGCAAACAGAACATGTTTTTTTTTTTTTTACCACCATATAAAGTAGTTGAGTTTACTATGAAAAATGAAGAGGTTCTCACATATGCCTTAGAACGAAGTTTGCACTAATCAGAACATACTATTAAGGTAAAAAGCTATACCTTTTCATTATGTAGATCATAATTAGGGATTGAAGATAGAACCAATAGTCAATATAAAATGAAATTTCCATAAGTTTCTGTTGTTGGTGATTTCAAGGAAAAGTTAAGAAAAAGTAATTTTTATTGAACTATTCTACGATTCAGAAGGAACACTTGTGGCTCAGTGGTTAAGTAGATTTGGCTGCTAACCGAAAGGTTGGCAGTTCGAACCCACCAGCCACTCTGCAGGAGAAAGATGTGGCAGGCTGTTTCCATAAAGATCACAGCCTTGGAAACCCTATGGGGCAGTTCTACTCTGTCTTATGGGGACACTATGAGTTGGAATGAACTCTACAGCAATGGGTTTGGGTTTTTTTTTTTTTTTTTCCTGGTATGTTACAATTCAAGTAATGAGGACTAGAGGTGTGAAAGAAGTTGGAAACTAACCAGCCAAACACAGTTGTGCCAAAGATTGGGAAATCACCTATTACGAAAGTAGCTACTATTCTCCTAAAAAATTCCTAGAAACCTGCCCTTTTCCGCTATGTACATACATGGGGTCATCATGAGTTGAGGATGACCCAATAGCAACTTCTTTGTAATGTATGTGATATACACACACACAATTCTCTATTA
Source organism: Loxodonta africana (assembly GCF_030014295.1). Classification (NCBI taxonomy): domain Eukaryota; kingdom Metazoa; phylum Chordata; class Mammalia; order Proboscidea; family Elephantidae; genus Loxodonta; species Loxodonta africana. The sequence continues at coordinate 45,681,451 of NC_087351.1, forward strand.
AACTCAGGGGCTATAGAGGAAGGCCTAGAACTTAATGCATATGGCAAGTACTTACTGGGGATGAAAATATTGTGGCGCTATATTGTAACTCATTAATGCTATAACAATAATACCCATAAAAAAATCCATTGCCGTCGAGTCAATTCCGACTCATAGTGACTCAATTGGACAGATTAGAACTGCCCCATAGAGTTTCCAAGGAGCACCTGGTGGATTTGAACTGCCAACCTTTTGGTTAGCAGCTGTAGCTCTTAACCTCTATGCCAACCAGGGTTTCCCTAACAACAATGCTATAAATAGTATAAAAGAACCAACCTAAACTTGTCAGAGTCAAGCATAAAGCATTTTTTCTCAAGCCTAAAAACATTTATGATACGCCAACTATATACAAGACAGTGGTTCTAGTTTTCACAGGGCATAAGCTTTGAAAGAGTTGATAACTGGGCATTGAAGGTACCAAATTAACTACAGTAATATTAGATTGGAACTCTGTTTTTCCTACTTGAAGCTAACATGAAGTAATGTCTACTCACCAAGTAAAAAATTCCCAGTCTTACTTTCTGCAGTCTATTTTGAGGCACAGAATTTAGTGGCAGGAAATACGAGTTCTAGTCTCTGTCTTAACCTAGTCAGGCTTCAGAAAAAAAACAGACAAGGGTTTAGTGGGAAAAGCAGTGAACTAAGAGTTAGCCAATTGGGCTTACAGCCCTGGTTCAACCACAAAATAGCTCGTAGACTTCAACAAGCATTTTAACTTCTAGGAACCTTCGAGTTTTTACCTATGAAATAAGGGAGTATTAGTAGATGGTTTTTAAGGTCTTTTCCAGCTCTAAAATTTAATTAAGCAAAGTGAAAACAGTATGAGAAATGTGGAAAGTGTTAGAGAAATCTAAGATGTGATGATAGAGATGATGACTCAAGCTCCGTATATACGTAGACTTTTGGCAACTCACACATCTATGTTAGTTTAGTACACCTGCTTTAGTGCCTCCTTTCGGCCCAAGAGTCCAATGGCAAAGCATTGGATTGGCACGTTGCCTACTGTCAGTCCCCTCCCTTCATGGTGCTCAATGTTCCCTCTTGAATAAAGGTGAAATTGAAGGAAACGGGGGCTCAGAGGTCTCTGCTCAGCCTCTGTGGCTGCTAACGCACTACCTTCAAATTGTAGGTTGCGTCAAGCAGAGTTTGGACCAAATCTCATCTCTACCACTTACCCTTTTCATTATTCAGTTTCTTTTTCTATAGAAGGTGGATAATCATACAGCAGCTCTAAAGATTCTTATGAGAATTAATCGAAGCAAAATATGGAAAGGATCTGGCACACAAGTAGGTAGATGCTAATATTGTGAATGTTATATTTGAGGCTCAAAGTATGTATCTCCCCTGCTGATTCAAGCAGGTTCTCAAGTGACCATACATACCCTAACCACCCGTTTCTGAAGTTACATAGGAATGAACATACATCCCTGCATGTCATCCCTTCTTATCTATGAAGTTACAGCAACAATAGCAGGCATTTTGTGGTGCTTATATCTTACAAAGTGATTTCCTGTGCGTGATTTTATTGGATTTTCAAAATTAGGCCTTGAGGCAGGTAAAGTGGGTACTGCTTTCATCCTGCTCTCAGAACCACTGTCTTGACCATTCCCATGAAGTTGTACTTCAGGAGTGCCGCCCACTTAGAATACAATGTGAGTGGTCTCCCCCGGAGCCATGCAGAGCAGCCATACTGTCACTTTTAGGGTAGGAAACAGAAGTTCAGGAAGGTTAAATAACTTATCCAAGGTCACACAGCCAAGGAGGAAAAGATCCTGATCTCAAACACAGATTATGAGTCCAAATAGCTTGTGCTTTCCTCTAACTGTACATGGAGATTATGATAAACCCAAATCCATTGCTGTCGAGTCAATTCTGACTCCTAGCGACCCTAGAGGACAGAGTAGAACTGCCCCATAGGGTTTCCAAGGAGTGCCTGGTGGATTTGAGCTGTTGACCTTTTGGTTAGCAGCTGTAGCACTTAACCACTACGCCACCAAGGTTTCAGGAGATTATGATAGTGTGTCAAATTCCCCATGCCTACTTCTCCATCTGATATTAGGCTTTGAGTTATCTTGGCGGAAGATCCCCTGAGGCCACTGAACGAGAAGGCCCTCAGCATGCCATAATGTGATATGGCACATTGGATGTGTAGTACCCGAGATGTCATTATATGGAAAGGAAGTACCTGCACATCCGAGTAAACCAGGCTGTGGCGCTAGTGGTCTACTCCTTCTTTCTGTAAGTCTGGCTTACATGAATATGCAATAACCCTAAAAACCCTATTGTATCTCCCACTGTGTTGCCATCTTATCACAAGCTGTGGCTTGTGCCAAAAGGCACGTTGCAGTATTAAGTAAAAATTAAAGAGTTTGGGAAAAGTAATTTTATTACAGCGCTGCCATTGGACTCCATGCAAAATGAGAATGACTTCCTCATATTCACTAATCCCCAAACAAAATAACCATCAAGAAATATTAAAACACACATTTTATTAGTTTCATTTAAGTTCTTAATTGCTCAAAGTCAGTTTACCCATTTATTGCTGTGTGAAATGCTTAGAGGCAAGGCGCACATTAAAGGGATTATTTACATGTAATCCCTCCCTCCCAGAGGATAGGAACTGATCACTTATGAATCCTGATTTATGCTCTGAAACAATACCAAATGGAGGAAATAGTTATTGTAAAATGATATAGTCAGTAGTCGAGTAATACAGTAAAGAAGAGTGTAATTTAATAGCAAAGACAAAGTGCCTCATTTTCAGTAAAAGTTATGCAAGCTCTTTTCAGGAAGAGCTATTAACCAAACTGAATTTAGCCTCCCATTTTTCTGGCTCTACCTTTGCTAATTGATAGATGTTGAAGATGTGTAACCTGTTAAGATTTTAATCAAGTGGAGTCTGGGAGTAGATGTGATCATTTTACCGGGAGTTCTGAGAATAATAATTACTCTGGGTATTACATGCTCTTTGACAGTTCACCCACTGCCAGAATGCCTCCCTGGCAGCAAAAAGAGTGTGGACACTTGGGTGGCATTTGGAGAGATGCTGGGAATTACACAGGAAAGGAACATGAGGTAGGAAGGAGTTCTAGGTAAATATCCACCAAGAAACTTGTGAAAATATGAAGGGCCGGCTGTTCTGTGGTACACCATAGCTGGCCTGACACCATTAAACTCCTGAGGACTGGGACACCCATTAGTGACCTGGAAAAGAGCATTTCCTTGTCCTGTTGCTGACACATCTCTCCCTGTTGTAGTACCTGTAACCCTGATACATTACGTTAGAGAGTATTACTGCTATTCTTGAAAGGAGATAAGAGTTACAGCATCAGAAGAGTACAGAGATAAGGCCAATCCTTACCAGCAACTTGTGCCCCCTCGGACGGTGCCCAGCCCTGACCAGGACCATGCCTGACAACACCAAAGTGGGCAGCGCCCCCGTCTCAGGCTGACACTTTCTGATATTTGAGATCTATTCTCTACCTTTAGAGTCAGCCTAATACCAAGAGTACACAAAATAAAACATTTTTTAAAAAGCCCTTAAGGAAAAGAGAGCTGTACCATCTATTTTATTAGACTGAAGGCAAAACAAGCTGATACCAGCAAAAAAAAAAAAAATGGCTGCCTCAGACCCCAGCTGACCTTTTTTGCATGGAAAATCCTCCATATGATTACTGAGCTAATGAGTAATATTTAATGAAAACATTATGTCTGTCTTTGCATATACTCATAAGCAGCACTTCTTACATTTAAATTTACGTAGAAATAAGCTGACATGTGTAAAAATGCATCTTGCAAATCCATGTATTTTAAGGAAAATACTAGTCTGATATCTCTGGCTGTTTTTATACAAAGCCTGGAGCTGTCAGTGAGAAAACTGTAGAATTCAGTCAATCACCCAGTTGACACCAAACAGGAAAGCATTTGATGATGCACAGATAAAACAGCGGCATGCGAGGCCGACTTGTCCACACGCACAGAATGTTTTAGCTTTATGCAAACAACAGTGTATGAGAAAAACTAGGCTAAACAAATGCTAAGTAAATAGGTATGAAAAAAATCTTTCTCCTTCAAGTTCAAGAATCCTTAAGTATTTGAGGATGAACACTTAGAACCAGGACTGTTTCTGGGACCCGTGTAGATTTCATTTGCGAAACAGAATCTGAACCACAGTGATGCTGAATTTTAAAACCGGAAAAAGCCTCTGACACCTCTTTCCCACCCTTTCTCTTCCCTATCTAGGTGGAGCTGACAGGAAGCAGTGTCTTTGACTATGTCCACCCCGGGGACCACGTGGAGATGGCGGAGCAGCTGGGCATGAAGCTCCCGCCTGGGCGAGGCCTCCTCTCGCAGGGCACTGCCGAGGATGGAGCCAGCTCAGCATCTTCCTCCTCTCAGTCGGAGACCCCCGAGCCAGGTGGGAATTGCAGTCCCAGTGTGTGGATTGGTGGGCAGGACCTTTGCCAAATGATTGCCTTCATATAGCCAGTGTGAAGCGATTATAGCGGTATTTAACAATTCCATGCAGCTTTCAGTCCCTTGCAGTAGTTAAATAAGGAAGAGATTTGAAAATAAAGAGACATTTTAATAAGTATAATCCAGAGATCTAATTTCAGTTGAACAATACATATAGAAGGTACTAGTGCCTTTAGTTTCTCTTTCAAATGACTGGAGGAATACGGTTCCAATTTGGAACGCCTTCTTCCTTTCATTGTTACCGTGGTTAAGTGCAATGCATTTGTTTATTATTCAGCAAAACCTATGGCTGAGGCTTTTTGAATGTTAGGTTATGGGGAATGAAAAGTATTGGGGTACTTGCAGAAATCTTGGCTTTTTTTTTTTTTAAAGCATCAGAAGGCACTTGAAAGATGTGAACAGATAAATTAAGGCTAAAAAGAAAACAGAAATGGCTACATTTTAAACTGCCTTTCCACCCTCAGTATTTAATTAGATCAATTGTATAGAGGAATGAACAGAGGTGACATTCCTCATTGGGATTCCTTCCAGGACTCTTATAGACTTTGCATTCAGAATGTTCCCATTTTCATTGTGTTGTACTGATGATAATTTAAGTATTAGGGGAAAATCCATTTATAAATTAAACAAAATGACTTGATATCCATCAGTCCCCTAGTTCATCAAGCTGTTCAAACACGGGGAAGATTGGCTGGTCGGCCTGGGTCTTCCGAGAGCACTGGTAATTAGATCTGCGAAGGATTTATTCTTTGCTGATTGGGGCTTTAAATTAATTGAAGTTCCACATTTGTGGTTTTGTCCTTTTTGTACTTTTTTAGAGGAGATATTTCATATTCTTGTGTGGTGGAGTGCTTGGCCAAGCAGCAGTGGTTTAAATGTTAATTTTTCTCATGAGAAGTTTAAGATTTTTAATGAATCAAGGCCTGATTTGAAGTGCAAAGTTTTATTTACTTACTTGGGAAATTATTTTTGCACTCTTTAAAGATGTTTGTACTTTTCTTGAGCTATTGTTTTAAAACAGATCCGCAACACACACTCACAAAAGAAGAAAAAAAAAACTATCTTAAGATTAATGTTAAAATATCTCTATGCGCTTCCAAGAAAAACACTTTAATTTAGCCTGCTTAGAAATAATCACAGTATGCTGAGTCACAAAGAAGGGGAGAAAACAGGTTTTTCTCTTTTGGAGGTATTTTAAGTCCACGTTTCCTTGTCGGAATGAACTACAGCTTCTGAGGCCCTATCCCATAGCATTATTCCATAGCACTGGTGAGCATCTTTCTCCAATGAGCCCATGCGTGAGAAAAGGGAATATTTAAGACTACTTTCTACTATTTAAAAATGAAAATAACTGTGTTCACACAGTGGGGGGAGGCATATATTCTTACACCAAAACTCACTGACTAGATATGTCAGAGAGAAAATTGGAACTGCTTTTCTGTCGTTTACCACCAGATGCCATTGAATTGATTCTGACTCATAACAACCCCATGTGTGATGACCCCATGTTTGTCAAGGTAGAACTGTGCTCCATAGGATTTTCAGTGGCTGATTTTTTGAAGCAGATCACCTGGCCTTTCTTCTGAGGCACCTCTGGTAACTGAAAGATTGGAGGTTCCAGTCAGCAGCCAAGTGTGTCAACTATATTATACCACCCAGGGACTCCTTTTAGTCATTAAAATGTTCATATTTAAGAGGTGGTCCATGAGACAGCTTTCTAGTTTTTCATTCTAGATTTGGATTGTATTACATGGTTTACTCATGACTCTTAAACCCTTAAAATAATTTAACTTTGTAAGCCTTAGTATGAAGGAAGGCCTTAGGAAAGTAGACTTTGCTTCTTTGAATCAAGTTTAAAAGGACCTCCACCATCCCTTGATCCAATCTCCAACCCAGTGCAGTCATCCCTGTACAGCAAGACCAACAGGTGACCTTGCAGTCTCTGCTTGAACTCACCCCTGCTAGGAAGCTGTCTAAATTACAAGGCTGCCTTTGTTGAGAAGTTCTAATAGGTAGAAAGTTATTCCTCATGTGGGCTGAAAATCTAATTTGCTGCCAATTCTCCCCGCTGATCCATGATCTGCCTTCTGGGGCCATTTTGCGGATTTACTCCCTCTCTCTCACAGCCTCTCTGATATGTGATACATCAAATCTCTCATCCCATTACCCATGACTTTTCCAGGTCAAACAACCCTATTTCCACAACTATTATTCCATGACATGTTTCTGAGACCCTCACCAGCCAAGTCACTGTCCTTTGGTTGTGTTTCAGTTTGTCGGTGGCCCTCCAAAAATACAATTCAGAAAACTGAGCACAGCCCTCCAGATACATTCTGATTAGTACAAAACAGGGGGGCTGACATCTTTCTCAGTGTACACTGCTATACATCTATTAATGCAACATAAGGTTGAATTAGGTCCTGTTGGCAGCAGATCACATTGTTGATTCATATTGAGCTTGATGTCTCCCCAAACATATGTTGAGTGACTTGTTAGTTGGAGGAACTTGGATTAGGAGGAAAAAAAAAAAAAAAAAAACCCAGAGTCCATAAACCGGTTCTGCTAGGATATCATCCTAAACTAAAATGAAATCAAGCTGGTTTAAGATTTAATATTAAAACTCTGATAAATTCCATATCTTCTATGAATCACCACCATGCATAAAACAATGCTAGGAACAATGTCAGAACTCAGTTCCTACTTAGAATCTTTTCATTCTGTTTGTAGGAGAATACATGTCCCCTTCAACTGTTACTGTCCTTCTCTCCTTTCAAGTCAGTCCGTTCATGGATCATTTAAAAGTGTCATACATTAACTTGGGTTTCTTTCTCCTGCATTCCCACACTGCCCTTAGGCATTCTAACGAGTGAAATTGAAAACACTGCTTTCTGCACCCCTTAATAACTTAGGCTCATTAGATACAGTCACATAAGAAGGGTTTCTCCTCCTTGACAGTGAGTGTATCTCTCACCTTTAGTGAATGTTAAGCTGTGTTTGCCTCAGGGGTTTGAATCTACATTCCTCACATGTCCCCAGGAAATTTTACATAAGAATCACCTGGGGATCTTATTAAAATGTAGATTCCGATTCAGTATATCTGGGGTGGGTATACCCTGCGTAAAAAGTCTGTAGTGTTGGTTATTTTCAATCTTTTGGCTTTTAAAAAAAAAGCTATTAGATTGCTGAAATACTGAAAAACAACATAGGTTGCTACTTTTAACAAAATATCATCATTAAGGCAGATGATCACTCTAATGGCAATGACTTAAAAAGCTCATGTCAGGCACTATATCCCAAAGCTGCTTATGTTTCTTAAAAGCTGAAAGAATTTTGACAAGGTTTTCTAATTCTTAATAACATGAAGGAACATCTTGGAAGACTTTTGTTCATTGCACCATAATCTTTTAAAGGCTGATATACCATAGATTCTTTTTTAAATGGTATAATTTGGGCAGAAAAGGATATTGCTATGTAGTTATTATGAAAACGAAGGGACTAGTAGGTACGGAATTTTTCAGAAGCCCTGATGTGTTCAGTGGAGCATTACTAAATGACTGCAATCTAAATAACATCTGGCATTATAATAAAAGGAAATAAATGACTAAAGCAGCCAAAGAGGCAGTGATAGTGTGTCACAGTAGGAATTCTATTTCCTTGAACTGCTGACGTTGACCAGTGCCGTCAGGTTGATTCCAACTCATAGCAACTGGTAGCCCTGTTGATTGTCTTGTCTTGTCTTGACCAGGTCTCGAGATAATGAAAGAAAAAAGATCTGTTAACGGGACAGCAAACCCACATAAATTTTATGTGTATGCACGTGTGTTAATAGTTAAGTAAATAAGGTATTTCTTTTAGAGAAATCTTAAGGCAGGCATTAAGTACATGGGTAGCATGGTTTTAAAAAGTTATAAAATTCTAGATTGCGTGTTCAGGAGTTGTTCTGAACATTTTGGAAGAGACTGTGCCTCTCTGTCTACAGGCAAGCGTTTTTTCTGTCCCTGTAGTCTCCCATACTTGGGGAGTGCAGAACCCCTGGGAGAGGCCGTTTGGATGGTTTGTTCGTTTTCATAGATCTAGTTGTATCTTATTACTTGTAATAATTCTGCAATCTTAGGAGTTTAAGTGCTATCCTTTCCTTTTAGTAAAATTCAGTGCTATATCTTCTAAATGCTGAATAAACAGAAAAAGCAGCTCTTTCAAGACGTTCTAGAGGAACTTTTAAAAATCTCCTTATTTTGAAGGCTTAGAGTAATATTCCTTAGACTAGGTCATAAAATTATTGGGTTTTTTTTCTCCCTTCTCCTTCATAAAAAACCAAAACCAAACCCACTGCCATCCAGTCGATTCTGACTCATAGTGACCCTATAAGACAGAGTAGAACTGCCTCAGAGAGTTTCCAAGGAGCGCCTGCTGGATTCTAACTGCCAACCTTTTGGTTAGCAGCCGTAGCTCTTAACCATTATGCCACCAGGGTCTCCTTCTCTTTCATAAAACAGCCTTATTTTTTTTCCCGATGACAAAATTAATTCATGACCAGTGTGAAAAATTCAGAGACGGCAGAAAACAACCAACCAACATCCTACCATCCAGAAATAACCACGGTGCATATATATGTATTATATATCCTTCTAGACTTTGTTGCTATACCCAGCCCAGTGCCATCGAGTCGATTCCATGCCTGTATATATATATATATAGGAATACAGTATTTTGATTTGTTTGGTTTTTTTTTTTTTTTTCTTTACTAAAATAAGATACATGCCTCTGGGTAACCTTTTTCAGTTAACATCATGGGTGTCTTTCTCTGTCATATGTCTCTCTTCAAGACAGAAGTTCCTTTTCTGTCTCCAGTGGTTTGTTCCCCACTAATGGCCAGCTCCTAGTTGTAGGATGACTGTCAGGAGTAACCTGGGTCCTGCTTTGGAGGGAATTGAACCAGGACAAGGGGTTCTTGCAGCTTATTGAATGGGTACTAGCTCACAGAGGGAGAAGTCAATACTGTACCAGGATTTAGACAACTTAGCAAAATGTATGAGACAGTACTTTGGGTGAAGAATAACTACAGCAGCCTGGTTAACCCATTGGTTGTCTAAAATAGAGGTTAGAATGGTTCGTTTAAAGTTCCAGGCAGAATCTAGCCTGTTGGATGGAGTTACTCTAATCGTTGTTGTAGTATGATCTGTATGCTATTACACCCACTCTATGTCCTGAATATTTTAAAGGCAAGCAAAATGGAAGCAGCCGAGTCGTTGCCTAAATGGAAATAATCTGCATTTTCTACTTAGGCCTCTGCGCTGCTGCGGTAAATTTGATCAGCTCCTGATTCTACAGGAATGGGAACTTAATTCCTCTGAATTCATTAGATGATTTTCACCATCAGTGATATAATAAGAGGTTCAAATGTTTAGGAATAATGATAAAGAATGTAAAGGTTTATCTGAGGATCGAATCAATATTTTGTTTCGGAAACTGCATGGATATGAGATACGCTTGTACTTGGATGGGCGAATGATTTACCACTCTGGTATTGGGTTGGTTTTTTCTTATTGTTTGATTTTTTGTTTTGTTTTGTTTTCGTTCAAGTTTCCTATCAATGAAGTGAATTTAGAAGCCAGGCAGAGGAAACCATCTTAGTAACCCCACATCCCACCCCGGTCCCCAGACAACGTGACTGTATCTACAGCACTTTCTGCTGTACTGCAAATGTCAAACAGAAGGTGTAATGGATTTAATATTAGCGCTGGCCAAGGTGTTGAGGGAGCTGTTAATAATGTCACTCCAGTTATTGATCTGAAGCCTTTAAAAATCAAAGAAAAGTGAGAGATCCCCAACTGGGGAAAGGCACACAGTGACTGGTTTTTATTGCCAATATATTTCTACATATAGAGCGGCGACTTTCTGGAATTATGTTATCACCATTAATCTCTGTGAGATTTTTGGAGTCATTATATGGTAAGATAATATCATGGGTACTGTTTCGCATGCTAATTCCAAAAGCTCAGGCCAAGTTCTTTTTGAGATAAACAGGGCTTAAAAATTTGGGGGGTGACTACAACATTCATACCGGTTGTCAAATGACAGGAGGTTTATTAGCCCTAGGTTTGTTCTTGATGACAATGTGGGATCCACTGGAAGTGTAAACAACACACTGTATAGTCATTAGGATGAGCTGTACTCTACTCTTGCCATTTTAAAACTCTAAATGCAAACCATGTAGTGACTAAGATAGAAATGGATTTTGTTCTTACAATTAATGTACCTTTTAGGGAAACCGCTAATCCTTCAATCTGAACGGCAGTTTGTATGCGATGAAATTCCTGCTTTCCATAGTCCCCAACTAATAAATGAAATTAAAGTGTGTAATTTATGTTGAATGTTTATCAAACTGTAAACACACATGTAATTCCTTTTGATACTCATACAACATAAGCAAAGAAAAATTCAACGATAGTGTACCAAGGTTATCACTGGTGGACTGAATATAAAACAGGTCTCCTCTGTAGCTTCAGCAATGACCCAGACACATCTGTGAGTTCCCCAAACCTGCCTCACTCCTCCTTAGTACTTGTGTGCACATGTATGTGTCAAATCTAATACTCAAAAAGAAGCCTAGCAAATAGTAGTCTTTTTACAACCCAAACAAATCATCATTTAGGCTTCAAACTCAGCTTTTATCCAAAAATTATATGTATTTTAAAACCTTCAAAATATAATATTTTGTCCTTAGCTATATCTTATTATGTTGAAACAGCATAATGTCTTTGTTATTCTGAAATGAAACAGAAATTGTCTTTTGCTACTCCTGAATGAAGATGATGCATGTACCACCAAAACAAGCTGGTACTGCTACAGGAACTGCCTTGTTGAACTCATTCTTTTGCCTCAAAAAAGCTACCCTGACACAGTGCTATTTTTTCATCCAGAACAGAGGTGATTTTTAAATGTTGCTTTATCCCCAGCTAATTTAAACAAGATCACCAAGAACGGCCACAGAAAGGGATAAATATTTTCCATTGCTCTCTTCTGGTACACAAGGCCTGGGCACACTTACCACCTTAATTTGTGTAACCTTGGGCTTTTATGTACTTGTCTATATACAGTGAGAATGCTTACAAAGCAACCTGGTACTACCAGAATCTTGCCTGAGAGATCTAAAGAAAAGTAAGGCAAAATCTCTTTTCCCCACCAGGCTCTCCTGGCCCAGTACCTGGGCTCGGCCCTTCTAGCAGAGCTCCCAGAATGCACAGCACAGCCTAAGGCATCCTTTGGGGCCTGACATGCTGACCCTGTGAAAGCCACTGTTGATGACTCACTTAGCTACAGAAGGGCAGCAGCCTCCCTGTTGTTCCCAGGAGAAGGATGTTAGATTTCAGCATAGTTCGTCATGCCATTTTCAAACAGTGGCATTATTAAGGGGGTGCAGGAGGTATATACCACACTGGGTGACATTGTCAGAGGAGGTGACACCAAAACGAGTGTCTATAAAATTTTCTTGCAGTGTTTCAGCAGAAATTTATTATTTTTTTAATAAAAATATCCCTGTACTTCGTTATAATAACAATAAAAAATTGTAAACCCAGCTTACATGTATCAATAGACCTAAACCCAGATCAATAGACCTACAAGGCTAAAACTCTATGCTAATTTACTTTTTGAACCTTCTAATGCACTCAGGTCAGAGCTGTCATTATTACCCAATTACAGCGATGCTTCGAATCACGTGGTTTCAGCTGCACTTAAACTACAAGCATGCGCTGTTGTCTTCACCCCTGCCAGTGTTTTTACAGCCACGGATTTTGTCAGATTTTCTGGTGATTTAGCTACAGTATTGTGGGTAATCAGCATGAGGGGTGACACTAAGAGTTACTGCACTGGGTGACACCACCCCTAGTGACACCACTATGCTCTAACTTTCCCTTCCAAAATTTAGATCACAGTGATTGCAACTCAAACAAGTACAGCTTTTATATAAATTAATGTAATGGTATTTACAGCATAATAAATTCATAGCAAGTGGTTTATTCACTAATAGAAGCACAGACCTCTTATTAAAATACACAGTAGGTTCAATTGGCTTAAACCTTCTACTGAAGGTTTAGAAAGTAAATTTTTTTGAACCCATTATTTTTAACTGTTGTCTTATAGAGCTTTCTAGGTCATAATTTTGACTTCTCTTTACCTATGGTGATAAGGGATACATTTTTAGAGTTTCTAAAACGAAACTCAAGACAAATGAAGGGATGAACTGTTCTTCCACATGAAAAAAACAAGGTGTGGCAGTCTTTGTCGTTGAATAATTAAAAATTATAGATTTTATTTCTATAACTCTTGGCTTTGAACAATGTACAAGTTATTTGCTTTTGATACATACCACTCCACAAAAATTTAATCCCTATCAAAATTATACCATTCTGGATTCTTCATCTGCACTAAACAGCAGACTCACGAAGGATCAGTTACCTGGCATTGACTAAGCTTTGCAGGGTGCACAAATCAGAAGAGGCAGAACTGGCTGGAAACCATTTCCACCCCTAGTGAGCAATTTACTCATGATTGCTTGGAGGAAATGCTGGAAATATTGCTTCTGTGTAAAGTTTGCAACTTCCAGTTGTCAGCTCTTTGCCAAGCAGTTATTCCCAAGTAAACTTATTCTTTAGAAGCAAAGCTATGCTCGGGCCACTGTGGTAATGGTTGGCATTCTTATACCACTTGGTGTATGCAGAGCACAGAAACTACTAATTACAGGAGTTAATTCACTCCCTATCCTTCCAAGGCAGGTCAGTGTGTTATCCTTGTCTTACAGATTGAGGGAAATGTGAAGGAAATTCTAAGTGGCTTGCTTCAAGCCACACAGGTTACTTTAACAACCAAGATTAGAGTGAAGGGTCTGATACCAGGCTTGGATTAGGTGGGACGCTGAAGAAGGGAATGGAGAAAGAAGATAGAACCCTAGTAGGAACCTAGCCAGAGTTTTCCCCAAGGGGCTTCTGAAGTCTGGAGGGAAACCTATTTCCTTATGCACATATTTCATTGGGCTAAACCTTTATTATTATTATCATTGTGCTAAATATATATACAATATAAAATCTGCCATTTTAACCATTTTTAAGTGTATAATTCAGTGACATTAATTATATTCACAATGTTGTGGAACTGTCACTACCATCTCTTTCTAAAACTTTGCCACCCCAGACAGAAACTATGCACCCGTTAAGAAATAACTCTTCCTCTTCCTCTCTACTCAGGCCCTGGTAAACGCCTACCTACTTTCTATCTCTATGAATTCGCCTATTCTACTATGTTCTATAGGGTTGCTATGAGTCGGAATCAACTCGATGGCGCTGGGCTGGGTTAGATACTTCATATAAGTGGAATCATACAGTATTTGTCCTTCTGTGATTAGCTTTATTTTACTTAGTATAATATTTCAAGGTTTCTCCAGGTTGTGGCGTGCATTAGAATTTCTTTCATTTTTATGTCTGAATCATACTCCATTGTGCGTCTAAACCACAATCTGTTTATCCATTTGTCTGTTGATGTACATTTGGATTGTTTCCACCGTTTGGCTATTGTGACTAATGCTGCAATGAATATTAGTATATAAATATCTGTTTGAGTTTCTGCTTTCAAATGTTTTGGTTATATACCTAGGAGTGGGTATATCCTTTGGAGTGAAATTGCTGGGTCATATGGTAGTTCTGGAAACCCTGGGGGTATAGTGGTTAGGTGCTATGGCTGCTAACCAAGAGGATGGCAATTCAAATCCACCAGGCACTCTTGGGAAACCATATGGGGCAGTCCTATAGGGTCGCTATAAGTCGGAATCGACTTGATGGCAGTGGGTTTGGTTTTTTTGGATTATGGTAGTTCTTTGTAAAACATTTTTAATATAGTCTCTTACTTGGGTATAAAATCCTCTGTCACCTCCTGTCATCTGCTTTCATCCCTACATTGAAACTCCTTACATCACTGTGAACAATAGTGTCTGAATAAATGATAGGCAAAAATCCAGCCCTACTATGTGTCAGATAGTATTGAGGAAACAAAGATGAAGCTCCCTGCCTTCCAGGAGCTGACCATCATGTGAGGGGGACAGATCATTAATACAATACGGGAAGTATGGTGATGACAATCAGGACGACATGTATGAGTAGGGTGGCACTGTAGCACAGGCCACCACTGCTATCTTGGCAGATCTGTCTTAGGACTGAAAAAACAACCTTGAAATTAATAGCCCAGGAACTTTGCTTCTTTGGTTGCAAGATGCCCTGACATGCCCAGGCATCATATAGACCATTACTGTCAGGGACTTTGATACACATTGTCAAGGGTTCTTTGTTTCTGTATTTGTTTATTTGCTTAGCCTAAAATATACCTAACACAATGCCTGCTGCATGACAAAGCCACAGGAATCGTCTTTCCTCTTGTTGTTCATCTTTTTATCCTTATAGAATTCAGAACAGGAGGTGCCCCCAAACTGCCTGCTTTCCACTTGTATTGGCCTGATTTCACTAACGTTCGGGAACCCCTAGCTTTGGAAAACTGTAGCCTTTTCCACCCAAGGTAAAACTTGTTGCAAATACTCTAATAACAATAATAATAATGGTAGTATAAATAAATAGCTTTTTTTCTCTTTCTCTATATGTTCCAGTTACAATAGCAGGCATGTTATAATTTATTTCTCAAAATAATCCTAACTGATAAATCACAAAAAAATAAATATTGTGTGATCTAATTTATATAAAATACCCAGAATAGGCAAATGTATAGGAAAAAAAACTTTAATAGTGGTTACTAGGGCTGGGAGGGGCAGGAGAAGAGGAAATCATTGCTTTTCACTGAGTTTCTATTTATAGAAATGGAAAAATTTGGCAACAGATATTGGTGATGGTTGAACAACATGATTGATGTAATTCGTATCACTGAACTGTACATGTGACAGATGTTGAATTGGCAAATGTTGGAGTATCTGTGTGTATACAGCAATTTGAGATTATGAATGGTAAATGACTTGCCTTGCTCCAGAGCAGACTATGGAGCTAGGATTTGAACTCAGGCCACATCTTTTGTTTTGCACACTATACTAGGTACGTACAGAGAACTTGAAAGGTAAAAGATGTGATGCTTGCCCTTAGGAGACAGATCATCACCAACAGAAGATTTATACAGTCAACAAGAAAAAAGAAAAAGATAGTGCTGCTGTCCTCAACTATGACATAAAAAAAGAAAGTGGCATAGGAAATCAGAGAAAGACTCAATTACTATGGGCTGGCTTTGAAGAGGAGGGATTGACTAGCCTGCATTGCTCTGCATTGAAATCAACCTAAGAGAAAAGAGGAAGAGACGATCTTCCAGGAGACTCATCCCAAGTAGCACGGTGGGAGTGAGGACGCTGTATCTGGGAAGCTGGTGAGAGCCTTGCCTTCCTCACTGAAGCAACGGAGCAGGCTTATCAAGGATGGAGCCAGATTGTGGAAGGGGTAGAGAGCCAGGGTGAAGCATCTGAAACTGCTGTGATAAATCCAAACTATAACCCACTGAGCAGTGACCCAGTGAAAACATTATTATATCTCTTATAAATCAAAAACATAAGTTTGTAAGAGGGTTATATTATAAAACTACCCATGGGTTCCTGAATCCCTTCATAACTACTAATATCTGTTAAATTCTCAGCATGTACTAGGTACTCTGCCAAACCCATTATATACATTACGTCATTCATTCCTCACCAAATACTATCAAGAAAGTACCATTATTTCCCCTATTTTACAGATGAAGGAACTAAGAAGAGAATCATTTTTTTTTTTTTTAAACTTGGCAAAGTCATATACTTAAAAGGTGGAGAGTCTAGGATTTAAACACAAACAGCCTGGCACCAGAGCCAGTACTCATAACCACTATACTGAGGTGCCACTCAACATCCCTTCTAAATAGCCTGAGACCATCAGATGGGTCACTCACCGTCCTTCCCAGACAGCTCTGAGTGTTCAAATAGTCTTTCATATGTTATGCTAAATCCTGTCTTCAGATAACTTACATTCGGTGGACTTAATACTGGTCCCTTTATTTTTGCAAGTGTGCAGAATTGGTTTAACAAGGCAGACTGGAAGCAAAGAAAACCATTTAAGAGACCATTTCAGTAATCCAGAAATAAAAGAGAAGACCATGAGAAGGAGAATTACTGAGATGCCCCAAAAAGGAAGAAATGATGATCTAGAATTATGATAATATTTAGAAAAAGGCAGAAATGTACCTTCTGTTCAGCCTTTAACCAGGAGCTAGTGGTTAATACTCTAAAAATTACACAAATCGAAAGCTTTCACATATGATTGAGATTGATAATACCATCTGTTCACTCTTACTTGCTTATCACTTGGTAATAAAAACTGGGAAAATGACAAAATTACATATGCTATTGATCATGAAATATTAAGATGTAAAGTATCAGTCAGTTGGCCAGTGCCTCTCACTTGCCAGCATGTCCTCTCCAGTAAACACTGATAAGAGCACTGATAACACTGGCATTAGCAAAAATTTAAAATCCAATGTCCTGTGTCCAAACCAAAACCATTACCATCGAGTCAATTTCAACTCATGGCGACTCCTCGTGTTACAGAGTAGAACTGAGCTCCATAGGATTTTCATGGCTGTAATCTTTGCAGAAGGAGATCATCAGGGCTTTCTTCCACAGTGCTGCTGAGAGGGTTTGAACCACCAACCTTTTAGTAAGTAGACCAGCGCAAACTATTTGTGCCACCCAGGCACCTTTTGTCCTGCGTCCAGCCATCTCTTCATTAAACAGAGCAAGGGCTGATGTTGGAGGAGTGATCAGAAATACTTGTTGATCCTTCAAATTACTGTTAGTCAAAATGAAGTAGAAATTGATCTAAATGATAAGTGTAGAGATAACATAAATGCAGTAGTTTAGATCTGCAGAGCATCCATCCATTTCTGCACTCATTTAGTCAATATTTATTGCATGTATAGATAGGGCCCAGGCACTGTCCTAGGTCCTGGCATATGGTAGTTACCAGGAAGGTCCCTGCTCTCACAGAACTTACATTCACATCAGCCACCTGACCAAAAAGACTCAAAAAGACTTACTGGTGAAAAATTCAGTTAATCATGGCCTGTATTATATAAATACTAGATAAATCATGCATTCATTTTTGCCAGACCGGTTGGTCTTCTCAGCTCTTTAACATAGACAGCTGACGCACATTCTAAGCCAGCACGTCCCAAAATAAGTTCCTCGCCAGATCTGTTCTGTGAGATGCTCTTTGGGGAAAAAGGGAGTTCCCAGGTCAAATAGCAAAGGACACAGCTTCATAGTGCATCCTCTTCTTGGAGATTCACAGTGCATGTTAACTTACTAAGGATTGGAAAATTGTGTGATCAATAAACCTTTTTTGTTTTTGCTAAGACCTTCAGCCCCAAACGCCACAGTCCTGGGCTTTGATCTACCTCCTTCTCTCCCCTCTTTCACCCCTTCCTCCTTATTCTCCATTTAAGTAGGCAAAGGACAGAGGTCTCTGGTTTCCCACCCACAATAGCAATACACCTATAGATTTTTTTAATATATAATTTTATTTTGTTGTTCTTGTTGAGAATATATGCAGCAAGCACACACCAATTCAACAGTTTCTACATGTACCATTTAATGACACTGATCACATTCTTCAAGTCTGTAACCATTCTCACGCACCTTTTCTCAGTTGTCCCTTATTAACATAAATTCACTGCACCCTAAATGTTCCTATCTAATCTTTTGGATTGCTGGTATTAATTTGATCCCATATAGATGGTTTTTAAAAAAGCATAATGTTCAAGGCAGACATTTTTTACTAACCCAAAACTAGTTAAGCTAAACTGTTGTTTGGTTTCAGGAAGACTTCAGGGGGCATTTTTGGTTTAAGGTTTAAAGATTATCTCAGGGCAGTAGTTTCAGGAATTCATCTACCTTCCATGGCTCCATAAAGTCTAGAGTCCATAAGGATTTGAAATTCAGCTCTGCACTTTCCACCTTTTGATCAGAATTCTTCTATAGAATCTTTGATTAAAATTTTCAGTAATGTTAGCCAGGCATCATCCATTTCTTCTGGTCTCATAGCAAAGGAGGTAGTTGTTCATGGAGGCAATTTCCCCCTCTTATTCATAACTCTGTTTCTTCCTCTGTTACTCCACAAGAACAGAGACCAATAGTTGTGCCTTGGATGGCCACTTGCAAGCTTTTAAGATCCCAGGCACTACTCAGTGAGCTAGGAGATAGATTAGAAGCACTGAACATGTTATTAGGCAAATTAACTGGGATGTTTCATGAAACCATGACCCCAAACTTCCAAACTAAGGAACCCATGAGGTGTTTGGTGATATATATGCACCCTCAGGAGCTGGTATTTTTTCCTTTTTTTGACATTGTAAATATGTCACAACTTTTGCCATTTCAACTTTTTATAGGTGTACAGCTTATTGACAGCAATTATAATAATTGGCTGTGCAACTCTACCCTTAATCAACACACTATTTCCATTACCATTAACCCCGCTTGCCTCCTCCCTCCTACCCATTAACCACTCATAAACTTTGTTCTCTATACATTTATCTTTTCTTGTCTTATTGTAAGTGAGCTTATGTAATATTTGCCCTTTTGTGATTGGCTTATTTCACTCAGCATGTCTTCTAGCTCCATCCGTATTGTACCATGTATCAAGACTTCATTTCTCCTACTGGCTGAGTAATATTCTATTACATGTATTTACCACATTTTGTTGATGGGCATATAGGCTGTTTCCACCTTTTGGCTATTGTGAATAGTGCTGCACTGAACATTGGTGTACAAATCTCTGTTTGAGTCTCTGCTTTCAAGTCTTTCGGGTGTACACCTAGGAGTGAAAGCTGGGTCAGATGGTAGTTGTAGTTTTAGTTTTTGAGGAACCACTGCTGTTTTCAACAATGCCTTACCATTTTGTATTCCCAGCAGCAATGGGTAAGGGTTCCAGTTTCCCCAACATCTTCAACATTTGTTGTTTTCTGCTCTTTTTTTTTTCCATCTCAGCCATTCTAAAAACCTGTTGCCGACGAGTCGATCCTGACTCATAGTGACCCTATAGGACAAAGTAGAACTGCCCCATAGGGCTTCCAAGGAGTACCTAGTGGATTTGAACTGCCGACCTTTTGGTTAGTAGCCGTAGCACTTAACCACTATGCCACCAGGGTTTTCTTAGCCATCCTAGTGGGACTGAAATGGTATCTCATTGTGGTTTTGACTTGCATTTCTCTGATGGCTAATGACAGGAGCCTAGTAGAGCAGTGGTTAAAGCGTTCACCCACTAACGGAAAGGTCAGTAGAAAGGTCAGCAGTTCAAACCCACCAGCCATTCAGTGGGAGAAAGATGTAGCAGTTTGCATACATAAAGATTACAGCCTGGGAAACCCAATGGGGCAGTTCTACTCTGTCCTACAGGCTTGCTATAGTCGGAATTGACTCAAGGGCAGTGTTTCAGTTTTTTGGTAGCTAATGACACTAAGCATCTTTTTGTATGTTTGGTGCCCATTTTGATGCCCCCTTTGGTGAAATGTCTATTCAGGTCCTTTGCCCATTTTATGATTAGGTTATTTGTCTTTTTGTTGTTAAGTTGTAGAAGTTTTATATATATTTTCATTATTAGGTCCTTGTCAGATGTATGGTTTCTGAAGATATTCTCCCAGTCTGTAGCTTGTCTTTTCACTTTTTGGGTAAAGTCTTTCGATGAACAAAAGTTTTTAATTTTTATAAGGTCCCATTTCTTTATTTTGTCTTTTGCTGTTTGTGCTTTTGTTGTTATATTAGATAATCCATTGTTAAAAGCTAAGCCTAACAGTGTAGCCCCTGCTTTTCCTTCTGAGAAATTCATGGTTTTAGTTTGCACATTTAGGCCCTTAATCCATTTTGAATTTGTTTTTGTGTATGATGTGAGTCATGGATCCTGGTTTATTTTTTTCTGCTTGTAGAAATGCAATTTTCCCAGAGCCATTTATTGAAACTCTTCCTTCCCTGCTGAATGAACTTAGCACCCTTGTCAAAAATCAGTTGACCATAGATATATGGGTTTGTTTCAATACACCAATAGATTTTGGTGGAAAGATACGATTTTGGCTGCCCAGAGCTCTGTACACTGCTCCTCTCCCTTGAACAATAACCCTAACCAGGTACCACTGGCTGTAGATCCAAGAGCGTATATCAGAGTGGTGGTGTAAAGGGTGGGCCGTGTTGCAGGAGACACAGTGTGAGAGTAGTAATCCATTACTAGGTTGTTTTCTCTGATTTGTATCAGTTGCATTCGATTGCACTATTGTAGAATTTTTAAATTTGACATCTGGGTAGCCTAAGAACTGAGAGTTGACTACACATGAACCCAAACCCAAATGGTAAGATATACCCCTTAAACTTTATCTGTAGCAGTCACAGATAGGTATCTGCGTAGGGCCTTAACAGATAGCCTGTGTTCATGTGTCCGCACTGTAAATTTTAACCCTCTGGTCTAGAGTAGACAATGGGGTAGGAGTAATCACCTTTGGTTTTAACTTCAAATAAAATAATTTATTAACTTAACTTATAAGGGTGTTGTAAGTCAATATGTGTAAAATGCTTAGGACAATAGTATGGCAAATAGTAATCGTCAGTGAGTATTATCATGCATTCCGTTGAGCTGAACATTCTTATTACCAAGGTTATTCCTATGGAAAGACTGGCTGAGGTCAGGTGACATGAAGTTGGCATGTGCACCTGAAGGGCTTGAACTTGGGCTTCATTGCCACCCTGCTTCAGTTACCTGATTTAAGGGGCCCAGATTCTACGTGGATTACAATACCCAAAAGGAAGTGTGCTTCTGAAAACACACGCGCTTTAAATGGAGTAAATGGGAAAGACTCTATTGGAAATACATAATTTACTTCCCTTCAACGTCTCTAACATACAGATTGTTTTGCAGCTTCACATTTTTTGTCTACTCAGTTTTCTTAAAGCAGAACAGAAATATATAATTTTTATTCTCAGAGGTCCATCCTGCTGTTTCTAGATTCTGGACACCAAAAAAGGCCCACTGATTTCTCTTTGTATAAGACTGGCTTGAAGGCTGCCCAGTTACACTTTGGAATAGACCCTGATATTGGTCTTCAAGGGTTTGCAGCTTCTAGCCTGGCCTATTAAAATGTGTTCTGCTCTTGACCCAATGGTTCAGCTGGTGCAGGACAGACATGACGTGCTTGACTGATATTTTCCCTTTTTATCTATGTCATTGTGATGTGGCCACAGCCTCAGTATTGATTATGCTCCACAAAAGAATTAAGTGACCTAGGAATGAATGTTAGGTCTCCACAACCTAAGGCTACTTTCACCACCAAATCAGCTTTCCCCCATCCTTTTGGTTGGTGCTGGAGAATGGAATGGGCATTCTCAGCTGTTGGTTTGAACTTTAAATGAATCAATTTATTTTGTGTAGGAGGGCTTCAGTTGACCACTAATCTTGAGAACTGAAATGAGTGTGGGTTTGTTGGAATGCTTCTTTAAAAGCAAGAGAAGTGCCCAGGTGCCCTGGCCATAGGCACTATATATGGATTTAAATAAACTAAGAAACTCATTCCATATAGGCCACCAAACAGTCATAGGATGTTAATGACTTTTAGTCACTGCCAACCTGGACAAAATTCAAGCCAGCGACCTATGGGTGAAAGGCTGTCTATATCCCATTACCAATTTCCTGAGCCATCCAGTCCCCCCGACAAGGCATTTTATCATACTAGCGCAGTGTGGTACAATAGCCTAAATTCCCATACCATCAGAAAATCTTCTATTTAAAATTTTAAAAAGGCATTTTAAAGAGGGGTGGGAGACCTAGTTTCTCAAATAAAGGAGCAACTGCAATTAAAAATAAACTTTTGGAAGAAGAGATACAGGTATATATAACACATACAAAGCATTGAGAGTTTTTGTTTTTGTTTTAATTCCAATATTTTTCATCATGTTTACTCCGCTGCACATTCAATTCTGCCTCTGGATATTTAGTAAACTGGCATATCTTGGAGTTCCGTTAAAAAAGTCATTAGTTTTAGTTTAAGATTTGTTTAAAACTGAAACGTTAAATCCATGGTGCTTTCTTAGCTTGTTTTTAAGTGTCATAAATAAATGACTTAAATGTCCCACAAGACAAATGTTCTTTAATCATCTAATGCACTCATTTATCCTAAGCCTTAACCTTAGTCCTAAATTAAGTCTGTTGCAAAAACATAACTTCTTCTAAAAACACCCATCAATCCTACAGGGTTTTGATAAGCACATTTAAAAAACATCAACAACCAGACAGTTGTCAATCTGGTTGAAGCCCAGTCCCATTTAACCCTTATTCACCAAGAGCCATATTTCATGCCCACACCACCAACAGAATTATAAAAGAGAATGACTGGTGGTTGGGCCTTTGCTAAGGGTTTATATTGTGAAATTGGGGGGTGGAGGGTACAGTTTATGTGAATGTAAAATGAAACAAAGACCAGACGAAGGATAATCTTCATTCCACCTCAGCTGCATCCTGCTTGTGTTTATTTTTGGAAAATAGTAATAATTTGACAATGCCGTAAAGGTGGTAATGTTTCATGATCACATATTTAGTAAATTGCATGTCATGTCTTTGATTAATTTTCATCTTTTTATGGTTCTAAAAATCCATCAAAGAATCTGGCTATTCAGAGTTTATATGTGAGTAATGATCACTGAAAAGTTTGGTGCAAGAGATACAAAGTGGAAGCTTAATGGAATAAACACTTAAGTTGGGTGCTTAATACCTCATAACCAAGAGTTCAGATAATTTGGTGAAATCTTAGCTTTAACAGGTTAACAATTTAATTCCAAATTAATTCTTATATCTTTCATTTGCTAGTGATAACCTTTCACAGTAGGGCAAAGACAGTCTTCACGTTTTTCCGCTGGTCTCCCTGGGCTTTGCCGAATTATGACTACAGACCCCCTTAGGGTTAGTGGAGGCTTTCCCCTCACCTCACACTGGGGTTTGAAAAATTTTTTTAAATAGATAAGAGCATTCAGCAAATAGCTCGATTGAGAATAAACTCAGAAATTATCACCAAGGCCCTTCCTCTGCCACAATTTGTCAAATCTGCTGATAGGAAACAAATTCTATTCATAAAGATTTTATTTAGGGTGGGGGGGCACCTCTTGTGATTTGGTAGCAATTCAATTATAGTTTTGTGAGATAGTGAACCCAGAGAGGGAATCCAGACTGACAAGAAATATGACAGGACAGTTACAGAGTGTTTATGCAATTAAACTTTCACTGACAATACCTGCAGAATGATGAATGCGTGGGCGGAGGTATGTGAGCGCAGGCAATGCCCCACAAGCATTGGCCATTTTTCATTATTATACAACTGTTCAGATCTTTCAAGAACAGCCTGAAGTGAGGTGGAAAAGAGAGTGTTGTTCTGCAGCATGTTAACCAAATGCCTTCTTCTTCTTTTTTTTAATTCCCTCCCTCTAACGGGTCTTGATGTGCCAGGTGATAAAAGAACATCTATTTTAGAAAAATGTTTCGAAAAGAATAAGATTTACCCTGAGCTTGACATATATTAATTTTGGATACCAAAAGAGTTTTTTATTCTTTTTTCTATCTGCAACTTTGTATCACTTCCCAACTGATAAAATTGTGCATAATTAAACTGTTGGGTGATTCATTTTATGCAAGCAAGTGCAAAGGGCACTGTAAAAGTCGGATTTTACTGATGGTAGATTAGGAAAGAAAAGAGAAATTTAAAAGCCTTTTGTAGAGAACCACAAAAGCCTACAGATGAGATTAATTTAGTTGGGCAAAGTCTGTAGTATAGTGCCTCTGTCTTCCAAGGATATATGAAATCAGGACACTTACAGGATTTCAGAACCTCAAAAAAACTATGTGGAGTTTTTCACGTTGTCAGCAACCCTTATGTGAGGTCTTTATGTGAGACTGCCAGTTTTGGGTGGGGTTTCAATTTTTTTAAACAAGCGTTTAAAGCACATTGATGTCTTAAAAAGAGAGCTTTGAGTTAACTCATGTAGATGTCATCTTTGCAAAATCAGCAGAGCCCAGAATGACAACTGAACCAATAGCAAAAGGAATTGCTGTGAGATCCCAAAGCTTGGGTAATTCATTGTGTAGAGGCGAGAGAGAAAACATCTCCAGTCTGTGGCACAGTGATGCAAAGAGCTGAAGTGAAAACCGAGTGTTGTCCCTTAGTATTTACACATCTATTTACATTGATGAGAATTTACTTGGGGAAAGGAAATGGTATCTATCCTTGAACCATTCATTCATTTTGAACTCTGGTTAACTGCTATTGGTATCAACTTTTGAGGTTTGGTTTGTTTTATTTAGTGGTCGATGCTCCTTTGTTGTTAACATTCTCACCCCTTTGGGAGACACTAAGAATCTTGAATTTTTACATAGAAAGATTTCGTTATAACCAACCCCAGTTATCACCTCCTGTACTTAGGCACAGCCCAAAGGCAGAGAAACACAGTTGCATGCCTATCTAGATGTCCATCTCCCTGGACTGAATTTGTGGTTCAGCATTAAGCTTCCACATGCCCATGTGGAGAATATATTATAAATCAGAGTCATGTCTAGATAATATGTGTACATGATCCCATCAAGTTGGTAAATTCAGTGACATTACTGGTCACTTCCATAGCAGCAAAAATCAGTCAACATTATTTGTATTAGAAATGAGTAGACCATATATTTCTGTCGAAATGATCAATCCAGAAACCCCATATAAACCGTGGTCTAAATAAGAGTTTCTTATCATCTCTTTTGCCAAAAAGGTATACTCTGTTGCATCCAAAAAAATAAAAGATCTGATTTTATCAGATGTTAATTTTAATATGCATTAGAATTGATAGTTAAAAAATATTGTTTTCACATTACTTAGGTGCTAAAATTACACGGTGGTGTTCCTTTATTTTCAAAAACCAAACCTAATCCTGTTAATTCAAAGTGAATAACAAACAGGACTAAGACTTTTTCCCAAGTTGTTACATTTATTCAACCTGCTTGTGTTTTGTTCTTCATCATAATTATTTCCAAGTCAAATCTACACTGATTTCCTTGCGGACCCGCGTACCTCTGACTAACTTAAAGAATTGAGCTGGGATAATTCACACAATTCCTCAGGGGTCATGTTCACTGTTTTTTTTCAAGGACATTTTTATTACAAAGCTGATGAAATTTGCATATTAATTCATTTCTTTCAATTTTTTAAGATTAAATGTTGTCAACATGTATCAGTGCAAGGCTCTGACAGTGCTGATGAAATGGGTCAGTCAAGCTTGAACATTTAGAGTAATGCAGCCATCTGCAACCTCCAAGGCCCTGGTGGAGTTCTGTGCTACCACTGCAACTTGATTAAAAAAAAAAAAAAAAGTTTTATTCAACGCAGGATATTAAAACATTATCTAAGAAATGATACGTGTTAGTCTTTCCATTTACTCAGAAAGTGATTTTGACAACAGAATGGATCTAAGGATATCCTTGCTGACTTGGGGTTAGCGTTCTGTCAGTCTTAATTAAACTACAGTCCAAAAAAAAAAGTAAATTTGGTGAAAGGAACTTAGAAGGGAAGTTGAGTTTCATGTTTGTTCTTACGTTGGGATTTTGTAGTTAAAGGAACTCTTCCCATTTGGATTCCAGGTAGAGTGCTGGAGCTAATAGCATAATGGCAAAGATCTGTTTTAACTTCTTTCCCAGTCTTCTGCAAGGTCGGCCTGCACTTCATGTCACACACAGCTAATAAACCTGAACGTTCATTGGCCACATCTAAAGCCCTTACAAAATGGCATTAATGGTTACGTGGACATCTTCATTTCCATGCACATATCCAACTTCAATGTTAAGCTGTATTGATTTCTCCAGTTTCCTAGCAGTCAAAACACATACCTCCATCCGACACTCTGATAAACAGCAAGACCATCTAAGTAACAAATCCCTTGAAGTGTTACATTGTCTTTTAGTGTGTGCCCAGTGGCCTCTTCAAATCATTTCTTTCTCTCAGTGTCTGCATTTGGGTAGAAACCTCTTTGTGACATGAATAATACCTTTAATAGCTTCTAGAGGACTTGCAAACGGAAAAAAAAAAAAAGTTTCTCTGGTTGCTGAGTTTGAGTAGTGAAGATTCCTACCATCACATCACTGAAGTACCTCCACAGCATGAAAACCCTCTTCTTGTACCTTGAGGTTCTTTAGGGAAGACCTTGCAGAACCGCATGACCCAGCTTTTTAACTCCTATCTCTGCTTGCAGGTGGTCACCTCCAGGGGGCTTCTGTAGTAGTTCACAGTATTTAAAAAAAATGTATTTTCTTTGAATTTGATTTACAGGTAAGTATAGCTGCTAACCAAAAGGTCAACAGTTCGAATCTACCAGGTGCTCCTTGGAAACCCTGTGGGGCAGTTCTACTGTGTCCCATAAGGTCACTATGAGTCGGAATCAACTTGACGCCCACAGGTTTTTTTGTTTTTTTATAGTAATCGCATTAGAGTCCCTGATTTCCAAGGCTGTTACTCTTCAGCAATACATGTCCACTGTTTAATTCCTAGTCACAGCATTGTCCAATATATGTACAACACCATTAGCTAGAAAAGCTTGTTTTTCAGAGTAAAAAAAAAAAATACACTGCATAGTAACAAGGATCAACAGAAAGAGAAGGTAGTCTCAGAAATGGTTTTATCTTGATTTTGAATTGAACTCCCAAACTCATATTGGATTGAAAAATCAAAATCAGACTTCACGTTGTCGAGCTGGAAAATGTCAGATATGAAATATTTAAACTGTGGAATACAGTCTTCGACTTTGGGTTATAAAACTTTAATTTTGTGAGTTGGTAGCACTCCAATAGTTCAATATTTTTAATTCTACAAATCCATGTTTATTAACTTTCAAGGTTTAAACAGTATCGCCAAGTCTATTGAAACTAAATTATTCTGACTTGTGAAAGCTATAGGGTAGCTATAATTTGTTTTCTATTTCTACATAAGTGACAAAGACAAAATGAAGAACAAATAAAAAGAATTGATTATCACAACAATCCTTTTTATACTCTCAAAATGACGTAAAACTCTAGCTGATCATTAATACAAAGATACAAGCCTGCACAGCTTTAATTGTGGGGTATTCCCACATAAGTCAGGTGGCATTTAATTTGGGGGAACCTCTGTGTTGTTAAGAATGGCTTCCATTATATTATAGCTTGGAAGTTAACTGTATTCCTCCCAAAGAAGGGATAGTGCTTTCTTTTTTTCTATTTATTTAGCGAATATGAACTGGGTGCCCTTACAGTTTTGAAAACTTTCTCTACCTCAATTTTATGATTAAAGGAGAATACCAAAATTAGCTGCTAATAGCAGTGATAACTTTTCATCTTCCTCCAATTTGTACTCTCTTCTTATAACTCTCCAAGTGCTTCATCCCTATTTCTAGTGATTATCTTACATGTCACTGTACATTTGTTAATTTATCCTGCATGTGTTCAGCACCTACTGTGTGCTAAGTAAATCAAGTCCCTTAATAAGGTAGTTGTGGTGTCATGGAAAGAACCCTAGACTAGGAGAGGAAAACCCATATTCTGCTCTTGGTTCTGTCTCTACAGCTGGGTCACTGTAAGTATATATTTAAACACTTTGAGCCACCCTCCTCATTCACCAAATGAAATGACTATTTACTTCATAGGGTTGCTGGGGGCATCAAAAGATGTAATAAATATGAAAGTGCTTTAAGAAAACAAAGTATTTGAAACAGCAAAACTGTTTTGAGGTTGTCTTGTGATTTTTATGTTTTTATGGGTAAAATGTTTTTGTTCCCTTTGATTTTTGGTCTCTTGGATTTTTATACTCTAATACCACATATCCATAGCAGCTGCTGTTGACTTCTACATCCAAGTTAGATTATCCAACACAGTTCTGATGAAATTCATTCCTCCCCCTAACTTAATTTGTATGTAATTTAGTTTGCTGGCAGGGAAGGAAAGTACATTTGCTATAAACCCCAACTCCTGGCTGCTAGCAAGAAAATTCAGCGTGTTTTGTTTATTGCTTTTGTTTCATATATAATGTATATGACTTCATGATGATTTGTTCAGGGAAGAGAAGTTCAGGAGTTACCCTTGCATCCAGATTCTGCTGAACATGCGCTACAAATACATTACCTACTTCTGAGTTACCCAAATCAACTTGGAATACCAAGTTTCTCTCCTAGGGGCTATTTTCTCAGGAAATTTATAGACCGGTAGCCTTTGTTTCTTTTTTAATGATACATTCAGTGATAAGTCTTTTCTGGGCTTTACAAAGCCTTGTTTTTCTTCTACTTCATGGTTATGAAGCCAGCTATTTTTGTCTGTTGGCCTGTTCTGGGTCTGAAGTTCTCCAACTTTAGACCCGTTGCTGTGGAGTTAATTTTGACTCATAGTGACCCTATGGGACAGAGTAGAACTGCCCCATAGGGTTTCTAGGGAGTGGCTGGTGGATTTGAACTGCCGACCTTTTGGCTAGAGCCAAACCCTTAATCACTACACCACCTTTAGGGGGCAGAAAAATCTTGTTCAAACTGAAAATTCCCATCACCACCCCTGGAGATTTTTGTACCAGGACTTAACTGGGATTAATAACACCCGAAGTAACATCACTGAACCGTCTCTGAGCCATCTTTGCCATCTAAATAAACCTTCCTAGGCCCACCAGCCAGCAGGCCTGTTCAGAGGATCTGAAGAAGGAATTTCTCCCCAGGCTACTGTTATTCATACTACTAGCATTTACACAGCAGATAATCCAAGGGGCCTGCTGAATTTTGTTCTTTATTGGGTCGATCTTACGTTAGGGTGTAGAGGTAATGAATTACTTATTCTCCAAATCAAAAAAGCTTGTCTTCAATTTTGGACAGAAAATTATGAGAGGTTGGGGTGGGGAGGCATTGTTTATGGAACCAATACAAATGGAAGCTCAGTCTTTAACAATATGCTGGTTAAATAACCAGCTAACTCGTTCTCCCAAAATAGCTAGATGATATCAAACCTTAATCAGTTTTCTCAAGTGGTGATAGAAATAAACTGAAGTCCAAGATGATTTTACAGTATGCCTTACACTTGTATTTTATCCACTGACTTATTAAAACTTAACAAACAATCACATGCATAAAAAACCCAAAAACCTATTGCGTCCCATATACATTCCAAGGAGCGCCTGGTGGATTCGAACTGCTCACCTTTTGGTTAGCAGCCACAGCTCTTAACCACTATGCCACCAGGGTTTCCATCACATACCTATATACATCAAAAAAGGTAGAATTTTCTTCTTTTTAAAAATAATATACACACTTCTTCAATATGTGGATTTATTAATGGTAATAAGCAAACAGATTCTGATGACAGATTAAAGAAGTATGTACTTAGTTTTTCAACCTAGCATAAGCCCAAAACCAAACCCACTGCCATCGAGTCGATTCCGACTCATAGCGACCCTATAGGACAGAGTAGAACTGCCCTATAGAGTTTCCAAGGAGTGCCTGGCAGATTTGAACTGCCAGCCTCTTGGTTAGCAGCTGTAGCACTTAACCACTACACCGCCAGGGTTTCCCGGCCTAGCATAAAAAAAAAAAAAAAAAAGCATAGGCAAGGGAATTAGGCATTCTTTACTTTTCACCTCAATCTTACCTTCTCTCAGATGAGTACAATGATGGTAAGTGACTAAACTAACTTCACGTTCTAGAAGAGCTCTCTATGCTTAATATTTAAGAAGGTCTTCTTTCTACTGTACTTTGAGGAAATACAGGATGTCCTTGAGTTACAAACCAGACCTGGTCCTAAATCCGTCGTTAAGTCAAATTTGTAGGTAAGTCTAAGAGGTGCATACAGTTCTTAGTTAGCATCCGTTAGTCAGATGCTGGAGCCCTGGTTGTGCGGTGGTTAAGAGCTCGGCTAGTAAACAAAAAAGGTTGGCAGTTTGAATCTACCAGCTGGTCCCTGGAAACTCTATGAGACAGCTCTTTTCTATCCTATAGGGTAGCTGTGAGTTGGAGGGCTTTCTTTGTTTTCTTAGTCAAATGTTTGTCTTAATGTATAGTATTTTTTTTAAAAACATCTACAACACTTAAGAAACACTTCATGAGTGCCATAGTGTGTGTATTTGTTATTACAAACCATTGTATTTAACTCAGAATTTTTAACACAATAGGCTTTATGGAAGTCTGTTCTGAAGCACAAGTTGTCTGTAAGTTGGATATTCTTAACCAGGGAACTTACTGTAGAGACGTTATTTTGAAACTCATGCGTCCCACTATGTGTAAAGAACCGTATGAGATCTGGGGATGCCGTGGTGAAGAGCACAGACAGACCCTGCCCTCAGGGAACCCAGGTTCTGCTGGGGCACTGACAGTAAATGACAAGCTACAATCACAGGGCAGAATAGACAAGTGCAAGGTGCCGAGAGACATTACATGGGGGTGACCTCCAGAATTTCCAGGAAATAGAGAAATATTAAATTTCTCCTTTCTCCTTTCAGTTAGGAAACAGGAGCACAGAAGGAAGGAATTGTTTTTAAACAGATGAGTAAGTGATCTGTGGCTTTTGCCAAGAAACTGGGCAGTTTTTATGCTCTTCTGAAGAGGGAGGTGAAGTCTTGGTTACTTCCTTCATTGCAGATTAATTGCCTTCTTTAAAAGCTGCTCTTTCACCAGCCCTCTGGAGGAGTTCTTAGGGCACTAAGAACTTATGCTGTGAAGTAATTTTATTCCCAAAATTGGATAAATCACATTTTTAGAAATCAAGAACTATTTTCTCTCCATTTTAAGTGTGCACACCGTCTTGCTTTGATTTGGGTCATTGTCCATCTGTAATCCCCTCCTATTAACACTAGCTTTAAAAATCCCCACCTTAATGCCCTTCCTCAGACAAATCTCACAAATGAACACTTAAATATCCTAGCAGAATTTTGTATTTAAAATAGCCCTTTTTATACTTGCTGCCATTAAAAAGAATGTTGAAGATCTACCTGTTGAAATATGGAACTGTTTCCAAGATATATTATTAAGTGAAAAAAAGTAATGGGCAGGACAATGTATATAGGGTGCTATCGTTAATGCATGGAGAGAAGGCATCTGTGGACCTAGGTATTACATAAAACATCTCTGCAGGCAGACAAACGGGGGAGCGTGGTCGCCTCTGGGAGAGCTCCTAGGAAATTTGGGGTCAGAATTAGGAAGAAGGCTTACTTTGCACTGTATATCCTTCTGTGTACCTTGATTTTGTTTGTTTTAATCATACATATGTGTTAACTCTAGAAATCCTGGTGGCATAGTGGTTAAGAGCTATAGCTGCTAACCAAAAGATCGGGAGTTCAAATCCACCCGGCACTCCTTGTAAACCCTACAGGGCAGTTCTACTCTGTCCTATAGGGTCACTATGAGTCAGAACCGACTCGATGGCAATGAGTTTTTTGGTTTATATGTTAACTCTTCCTTTTAAGGTTTTTAAATTTTGGAAAATAATGTTAAACATTTAAAAGCTGGAATAATCAGTGACCTATTTAAAAATAAATATCACTAATTGAAATCAAGTAATCACATAAAAGCGTAACACATTTTTTAATAAACGAAAGCTTTTATATCACCATGGGTCCTTCTGTGTTGCAAACAACGCTGCTGAGTTTTAAGTTTGGATTTTCAATATGTCTCTTTTTCGTAATCTGAAGTATACCCTCTGAGTAAGTTCTAGAAGCTCAGGAAAAATTATCTGCACTGAATCCCCAAGCAGTTAGGTCCTCCAGCCTTGCAGACAGAAAGGGCACCAGGAAACCAATTGCCTTTGTAGGGAAGGAGAAGTGATTCCGAATGCAGCCCCATGACCTCTGGCAACAAATAGTGCTCAGTGTGAAAAGGGTACTAATAGGACATTCGTCGCTGAGACCCTTTGCCTGAGCCAGAGTAATTAGAACTGTAATTCAGATTTGAGATTTTTCTCTGAGGTTTCAGAGCTTATGAAGTCAGCAGAACGGGGCTATTAAATCATAGCCTAGTACCAAGTCAAAGAGATTTTTCTAAACTTGGAAGACAGGGAAAATGCAAGCACCAGCTGAGCAGTCCTGTGGGTGAGGTGATGAACCCGTAATGGCACAGCTAATGACCTATTTTAAGGGCACAGCTCATATATTCCAAATAACGGGGGGAAAGAATTCCAAATAGCTTAACATCATTAAACCCAAAATGCTATTGGATCCTTCCTCTGTGGCATCATCAAATACCTTCTCCAAGTAGAGAAGGGATATGCTTGCTGTAAATCACGGAAAGTTTATGCCACCCCAGCTGCAAACTGCACACTAACTTGTTCACTCTGGGGAAGGTTCATGAGTTTGCTTTGTTTGGGGGTTTGGTGTGTTGTTTTTTTTAAAGCAATAATAGTCTTTGTAGGATGGCTGCCGTGTCAGCATTTATCTTGAAACTCATGGATATGAGTTCTGACTGGGGTCACCTTTCTGACAAGTGTTATTGCGACTGTGTTTTATATCCCTGTTCAGAATGGTTTCTAATGATAATGCTCTGTCTACCTCGCTGCTTCACACTAAATTATAGATGCCACAATGACAGGGCAAACTGCATGAGAGCGCGGAGCTCACTCTCCCTGTGTGATGTCAGTGCCTCCGCCCTTCTGTGCCTGGAATTAAAAATGGGAAGAGAAGATATGCAAAACATTTGTGCTTAAAAATAATGTTCTGTCAGTTATTAAACAAGTGATATTTCATTTCATCAGCTCAAGGGATTATTTTAAATGAAAAGGCAGAGAGGATGATTTTATTAACACATTCCTGCCCTAGAGTCCTACTGTCATAATTCTTCACCTGCCTAAATTAAAAAGTTATAATTCAGTCTGTCTACAGGAAGAAGTTCTGGGTGATTGGACTTTATTAGTTCTTTGATTTTTAGTTGCTCGCAAATGGAGGTAAAGGCTGAAAAAGCTTATTCTATAGCAGTGAGAAGGTTTTAGCTACTTAATAAATCACCCTTTCTCTAGTTGGTGATTGTGTCCAGGATGTATGAAGCAAGTGCCCTTCTGAATACAGTATTTTATTAAAACAGGGTCCATCTGACCAATCCACTTATGTATCTGAACCTCCCCGTAATTCATTCCACCACCTACTTAAACCAATGTGGAAGATTCAGCTACTGTCCAAAATATATTTCTAAATGTTATTTAATTGTCAATTACATATAAAGAACGGTGCTAGGAGCTGGAGGATGAAGAGACGTAGCGATAAATAAAATCACATTTCTGGCCTTAATGGAGCTTATAGGCTAGGAGGCACCCGCCTGAACAAAGAATACAGGGAGTCAGTGAGACAAAGGGCAGAGGAGAGGAGAATGGAAGTAGCAGACTGGAAGGTTCAAATACCTGTCCTGTCCTAGTGCAAGCACACATAATCATTGTAACCTTTTTCATGGATATGGTGCTTGACGGTTTTCCAAACACAAGATCGTGTTTGCTCATTTGAGTTCCAAAACAACCCTGTAAGGGGTGCCTTTATTATTTCCATTTTACTAATGAGAAAACTTCGGCAGGAGAAATGAATGACTATTGCCTGGTCATTGATTCCCTGATTTAAACCTGAACTTCAAACTCTGTCCTCTTTAAAGCAAAGATTATTGGCCTGGGGGGTCTAGTTGGTCATCCCATGTCAAGAACAACACTGTATACAAAATTGTGTGTTTGGTTATTTCCCATTTAGGTGGGGGGAGGGAAGATTTGACTAAATTCTCCAAGTGGACCATGACCCCCAAAATGATTAGGAATGATTGTTCCAATGGAATCCTTTGCCAGTTTTTTTTATTTTTTGGCTTTTCATTAATGTCACCGATTTGATTTAACTTTTCCTGGAGAACAAGGAAAGTGTCATCAACAGTCACAGTTTGCATAGTATTTAGACATCCTCAGTG
Source organism: Loxodonta africana (assembly GCF_030014295.1). Classification (NCBI taxonomy): domain Eukaryota; kingdom Metazoa; phylum Chordata; class Mammalia; order Proboscidea; family Elephantidae; genus Loxodonta; species Loxodonta africana. Next base: position 45,715,955 of record NC_087351.1, read on the forward strand.
ACTTTTGATCTCATGGATTCCACCAAGGGGTGTTACAGGCAGCTCCTTACAGACCTGTTCCTTCATTCATTCATTCACTTAACAAGCATTTGTTGAGCACCGACGGTGCCCATGCTGAGTCAGTCTCTACCCTGAGGTACAATTTGTGATTAGTCCATTAATTCATTTAACTTAACCAAAACCAAACTCGTTGCCATCGATGCCAACTCATAGCGACCCTATAGGACAGAGTAGAACTGCCCCATAGGGTTTCCAAGGAGCCGCTGATGGATTTAAACTGCCGATCTTTTGGTTAGTAGCCATAGCTCTTAACCACTACACCACCAGGGCTCCAATTCATTTGTTTATTCAACCCAAATTCTGTGTCCCAAGATCTCTACACCAGATGCTTTGAAGGATAGAAAGATGAATCAGAAAGATCCCTCAAAGATCTTATGATTTAGTAAGAGAGAAATATGGAAACAACTGTGTAGAAAGCATTACCAAATGAAGTTGTTGTAGTAGGAAGAACAGGTTAATCAGTAAATTATCAAACTGTTCTGTCTTCTAGAGAGGATGTCTTTGACTTTTGGCCACAAAAATAAACACAGGAGAACATTCTGGAAGATTACTTAAAAGGAATATTTTCAGTTCCTTTCAAAAGTAGAGGGTTCCTCTACTCCTTGTTGTTTGCCATACTCTTTCAAATTCTCTTCAAATATGCAAATGGTATTGGTCACCTAGTTATGGCTACCCACCCAATATCAATAGTTATCCCTATCCCTTGGACAGAATTATCTTGGCTATATAAGGAATGAGGGAATTTAGCCAAAAATGCAATTGGTGAGATAGTGGCTTTCTGTTGCATTTGGAATATACTCCTATCATTTTCACTCATTTTCAGTGTTTTTCATGGATCTATCCAACTGGAAAGAACTCAAAACTAATTTCAGTGCAGATGCAAATAATCCTACCAAATTATTCTATAAATATATCACAAATAGCAGTACTTTGTGAGGTTAATAGCTCTTACTTATCAAACAGGGAAACTGAGAAACAGAAGTGTGTCCATGTGTGAGGAAAGTGGATTGACTGAATCCAGAGATCTATCTGATTCTTTCTGGTCAATATGATTATCCTGCACATAACCCAGAAGAATCCTGACATTCAATGGATTGGTTCATGTTCCATAGGGATTCCTATCCTTTTAAAAGTAACATGTCACTTATCAACCCCTGTTGTAGATGTGTGTGTGTGTCAGGTGAGAGAGGGCATGTGGTGGGGCAGGGAGGTGGTGACCTCATCCTAACCCTCATTAGCAGAGAAGAAGGAGTGAGAGTGGAGGCTGCTCTCTGAAGGGCCGACTGATGGTGCATTTTGACAGCTCTTGCAATTTGGGATTGGGGAAGCCAGGGTGGAAGCCGATGTACCTTGCCTTCTTTCACTGAAAACAGTCCATAAATTGAAAAAATCTAGGTATAAAATATAAACTGAAAAATTTCCACATAAACTGGCAGATATAAATGAAATTAATATGGCATGATATGTATCAATTTCTGACTGACTGAATTGGGATTTTCAGTTTAATACAATAGATAATGGGATATAAACTCCTTTCTGAGTCAATTTATTTTCTTCGGAAATTACATTAGATAGAAGGACAAGGAGACCAAGATTAGAATAGAAGAATGTCTATATTATTTAATGTAAAATTTGCAGAAATTTAGGTTAAAAGATGCATGCTTTAATGATTAGCCTTATGACAGTAAGAGTTCTCCTAGCCTTAATTCTTCCACGATCAGGTGACTTACTACCTCTGGGTTGCGAAATTATAATGCTTAAAATTACAGAAATATTAATGGAGACAGTAATACATGATAATAAAATTAACAATAGCAGGTAATAGTCAATGAGAAATTTCTATGTACTAGCCACTGTACATAAATTATCTCATTTAATCCTCACCAAAACCTTTGGAATACGAACTATTATTAGCCCCATTTTACAAGTGAGTAAATAAACTCCCAAACCCAGAAAGGTTAAATAATTTCTCAAGGTCACACACCATGAGCAATGGGGCAGCATTTGAACCCACTGTCTGACCCCACAACCCAAGTTCTCCTCTATCTCTTGTACCAAAGGCAGGTACTCTAAAGTCAGACACACCTGACATTGACTCTTGTCATCAGAGTAGGTAACCTTGGACAAACTAACTTTCTAAGCCTCTTTATCTGTGAAACTGATACAACAATACCCACTTCAGAGGATTATAAGAGATGAAAGAAAACCGTGTAGAAGAGCACAAAGTAAAACCCCATATCATCGCCCATTACCTTCCGTATTATAGGTGTTCAATAAAATCTAGTGGATTTTTAGAAAAAAAAAAAAAAAGAGGTTTATGATAACAAATTGAAGTGACAAATTAGATGGCTAATATGGTATAAAAGTGAGCATGTATACCTATCAAAATATAATTATGTACATAATCATTTTTACCTCTGCAGATTACCTCGTTTAACTTTCGAGTGAATTGTTCTTATTAAAATTATTAATAGAGTTTGAGTTCAAAATTAACTGCTTGTTAAGAATGAACTTTAAAAGTTAACATGGGATTAACCAGTCAGAGAGTAGCTGACTCTCCGAACTTGGAGACTGGAGATGCTTCTGTGGTTGTGGTTATCACATTATTTTGCTTCTCAGCTACATTATTACAATGAATTGTGGGGGAAAAAAACTCTCCAATATAAAAATAAAAAGTAGTTCATGCATAAAGCATGATGCCTTGAAGCATATTAGATCTGTTTATCTCTTTGTTTAAAATGAATGCTACCTGGGATAGTTTACATAACATGGCAGGGATCAGCTTGATAAAGTGTTTATATCACCTGGGGAACACACTGGCTCATTTCCTCAACACCTTTCCACATGACTAGCTTGCCAGCAAGTATAATAGCAAACAAAGTTTTAATAGGTCAAGAGCAGAGTAACTGCTCACATGAACAGGAGGGGTAGGGAAGGCTTGACACGCACCAAGGCTAATAACTGACACTTTCAGCATGCATTTCTGAGTGCTGCTTAGTGGGGAGTCTTAGAAGGAAAGGCTTTTATGAAAATCTCCACTTACAAGCTTTGGGTAGAAAAAAAAAAAAGGAAGAGGGAAAGTGAAATGGCAACGCTGTGCATCTGCATTTGAAAATTGGGATGCATTTTAGGGCAGGTAGCTCATAAACCATTTCTCCATCACTTGTCTGCTTCAGCAACTCACATTAACACTGTTATTAAGCTTAAGGATTTACTGCCTTTCTTTTCTTTAAAGCTGTCCGAACTAGAAGAGGCTCTCATTTTTATTTGCTGTTGTCTAAGTGAAGCTGCTACTTAGAGACTGTTCCTGTCATATCACATCAGTTTTGCTGAAAGCTGCAACAAGTCAGATAAACATATGATCTATTTTGGAACCTTCTTTCTCCTACAGAAGGAGCAAAAAAAAAAAAAAGATTGAACACCTTTTTGTTCCCCTCCTTACTTTCTTCCTTTCTTTTCCTTGCAGCTTTGTCTTCCTTGAGCAGTGTGATTATTTATGAAGTTAGTAGCATCTGCAGAATTCACAGGTCTCCCCCACCCCCCAGAAGCACACACAATAAAAAGTTTCCATAAAGTTTTGGGAGTGTTAAAACCCGTATTGCTAACCCTGGCTTTAAAAAAAAAAAAAAAAAAATTTTTTTTTTCTTTAGCAGCCCATAAATGGCAGAGTATGCTCAATATTGTATTTATCCTTTCCACATCACCAAGAAAACCAAAAAACCAAACCCAGTGCCGTCGGTCGATTCCGACTCATAGTGACCCTATAGGACAGAGCAGAACTGCCCCATAGAGTTTCCAAGGAGCACCTGGCAGATTCAAACTGCTGATCCTTTGGTTAGCGGCTGTAGCACTTAACCACGAGGGAGGTAAAATCTGCTACTGTACTTAAACAGGAGAATGGACAGACTTTCTTTTGTTGCCAAGTCTGTGTCTTTCAGGGGCATGCTGTAATTGAAGCTTCTTTAATAATGCAGAGTGTGGAGAAGCTATACAGAAAAAGAATTGGGAGTTCATGTGGAATGTCCCTTAGATACCACCCACTATAGCAAATAGGAAACTTTGTCAATATGTATCCAGGCTCCTAAGGGATCCAAATCGGTAACTGAATCACAGGTAAACAGATTAGGTATGGCAGTGGCGGGAAATACATGCTGAAAAACAAATGCACAAGAACAATTTTACAGGGCTTGCCTTCTATTTTCATAAGGAAACTAAGCCAAATAATCTGACAAGGGCAGAAATCAAATCATCTGTCAAGTTCCTCTACCTTTCATTTATCACACAGTTTAATACTGTAATGAAAAATAGCAAATGAAAAATGAAGTGAATGACCAATGAAAAATGCATTCTCTGAGGATACAGTAATGCGTTATTAGCCTAAACCCTCCACCCCTATACACGTATAACTGCTGTGGGAGGCCCTATGGTAACACAACCCTTTTCATTCAAGTATGACAAATCCTGGGATGACATTAGCACTATGGTTGAGAGAGTCCTCATAAAAGCATCCCCCGCCCTTCATTCCTCTCAGGCTCCGATATTTCCTTATCCCTTCGTTACATCAAAATATGAGCTAGTAGGGGGTTACTGTACATCAGCAGAGGCCAGCAATTCCATACTCAGCTCTGAGACCAGCAAAGAAATCTAAGGCGGGGGCAGGGGGAACAATGCAAGTATTCAGTGCTCACTACATGCCAAAGATTTCATTTTCTCAATCACCATATAAGGTAGCGTGAACTCCATTTTTATAGCTGAGGAAGTGAAAATCAGAACAATTAAAGTCATTTGTCCAGTCACCAGAAGCGGCGGAGCTAGCATTCGAACCCAGGCCTAGTTGAAGACAAACCTCACGTCTTCCCCACTGATCTTGCTGCTGTATATAATCCATGAAGCTAGAAATCTCCCATAAAATGGAAATTAGGGCACCTAAGTGGAAATAAAAAAAAATAAAAAAGGAACTGGGATAAATTTAAACACAAACCCTAAACAATAATAAACAAAAAATAATAGCTAACATTTATTGAGTGCTTACTTAGGTGCCAAGCATTTTTCAAAGTACTATAGTAACTTGTTTAAGTTTCACAATGATAATACCAGGATATAGGTGCTATCGTTAATCCCATTTCCAGATGATAGACCTCTACAGCTCCGAGGTGTCAAGGAATTAGTCCAAGGTTACACAGCTATTAAGTGGAAGAGCTAGGGAACAACCCTGAGCAGCTGGCTCCAGAGGCTTCACCGCTAACAACTCCCACACCTTGCTTCTTAAACCCAAAGACAAAAAAGAGAGAATTTACCCAGAGCAAGAGGTTATACGGCAGCCTCTTGGTTTATTGTAAGAAAAGGCTATGTTTAAGAAAATAGTTTAGGAACAGGAATGAAATAACTCTATTTAAATAATACCACCCTTGAAAATAAAATATCATTGATTCTCAGGCCTTCTGTGCAAACAGTGGAAGCTCGGAGAAGAGAGAACATTTATTTTGCACACTTGGTACAGTCTAGCAGATCGTAGGTACTCAAATCAGTCTCCTGCTCCTCAGCCAAGATGATTAATAAGGCAGAATATATTTATTTCTAAGGAGCAGAGAAGTTGATTCTGATTTAGACAGTATGTGCTGTTGAGCTGCAAAACAAAATTGACCTCAGCATAATTAGGCTGGACGCTGGAGGACTGAGGACTTACACATAAATAGTTCTATTCTGACAAGCAGAATTCAAGAGCGGATGTGTTTTGTCTTTTTTTTTTCCAAAAGGAGGATGATGATTATTTAATATTTGTTGAGTGCCAACAGTGTACTCAGCGCTACGCAAGACCCAGAAACTGGATGTTGGAAACTGCCTCAAGGGAAACGTTAACAAATTAAAATCCATAGAATCAGTATGAAGGTGGCCGAGGAATACCTGATTAAAGGAAGCGCCCCTGCGCCTGTCCCAGAACAACAACAAAAAAAGGAAGCAGTAAGGCGAGAAATAAAAACCAGAATGGTTCCAATCGCAAAGATGCAGTCGGGTGGAAAAGTATGCTTTAAAAGAGATCTCCCGCCCAAGTGAAGCTAATAGAAGGAACATAAACTTCAGCAGGCAAGATGGAGGGCAGGAGAAGGAAGAATAAATTCAAAGAACAAAGACATCAAGGCAAATTATCAGCCTTTCCTCTAGTCCTTCAAGAGAAGGAGGCCTGGAGGAAAGGCAGCAGTTAGGTCAGGGGGTCGGGAGCTGAGCAAGGGAAACACAATGCACAGCTAAATTATAGCTCGGCTGGCGTGCGTGGTGCCGCGCACAATGCGTAAATATCCGGCCCGGGGTGGTGAGGGAAAGTACACTTTTGGTGGGAAAGGTGAAGCTGTGTCCCGGAGATAGGGACATCAAACGAAGCAACAGGAGAAATTACATTTCATTTCCTCACCAGGGGCTGATGGCCCTCACCTGCAAGTCCTAGAGAAGCCAAATAAAAGCAGCCAGCCACAAACACAGGCTGCTGCAGTGTAGACAGGTTTCTCAGCGGACACCCAGCCTTGAGACTGTGAGCCCACTGTGACCTCTCAATGAAAGAGGCGTCATTCTGAGAAGAAACAGTACAGAAGTGGAATCGTATCAAACTGAAGAAGACTTAGAAGGTATGGAGCCCTTTGAAGGAGTCCCCAAAACCATGGATAAAAGAGGGCACTGGTGGGTGTGATGCATTTTAACTTTCAAAGGACTTTAGGAAAGAAAGAAAAAAATAATCTTGCAAGAGGCTATTAAGCAAAATTGGTAACCATGGGGCAAGTGTTAAAATTCTGTTACATCTTAAAAACTAGTTAAGAGGTGGAAAGCAATGAGTAGGAATAAAAGACCATTTCTTTCTGTAGAAAGAGGATAATTGTAGGGAGCCCAGGGGAGAATGCTGATAGCAGCTTTATTCAGAGTCTTAATAACGACCTGGAAGAGAAAGATGAAAAGCAAGATGGCTAAAGTGGTTGATGAAAAAGAATTATTTAAGGGTATTTGAGTCATGGAAGAGTCTGAGAGAGTGGAGACATATGGGGAGGGGGCTGGGACACATACGTATCCCAGCAAGTAAAAATTCAGCCAAAGCAGGCAGAGGGCAGTCCCCTCAGAAAGAAGGAAAACCTAGGTCACCTGAACATGTCCCTCTGGTGCTTGGGAGTCTGGGTGTTGGTGCCTTGAGTTCTTTCATGGGATTAGCTGCGACTAGGTGTTCATTGTGGTTACTAGTTTATCATCTGCCACTATTAGACCTGAATTCTTCAATATTTCACCTTCACTAGTTATAAAATAAGGACAATAAAAATTGACCTAATTGGTAGGTATGCTGAGAGATCAGATCTATTATTGATGGAAAAATGGATTTAAAATTCCAAGTGAATGTTACCTCCATATACTTATCGATGGATGTATTGGACAATTCTCCAAAATACCCAAGTGCCTTTTGTATTCCGTTCTTCTGCCTGTCTGTGGCATGTGACTAAAGCTCTTTTCTGTTCACAAAAATAGCTGCTTTATTTCTACAGATGGCACCAAAGCGTACCCTGCATGTGTGAGTCAGTCATTGTCCACTGGAGAAAGGTGGTTGTTCATGAATAGGAAGTTAATCAGCTTCTTATAAGGAAAATTCTAGCTATTTCAAATTTAAAGGAAATACTGTCCCACCCTGGAGCCTGATGAATAATATCACAGGATGCCAGTAGAGACAGACATGAATTCTTACTCTGTGCTATTCCCTACCCCAACCTCCCCACCCCGACCCACCCCCTGAATAAATAACTCAGGAGGCCAAGAGTTTATGTTGACTTTGTAACTGAATCAGATAGTGCCGAAGAGTGACAGCAGCTAGGTACAGCTAAGGAGGGGCGACATTACAAGTACAATTTGTAAAGCATTTTACAATTTAAGAGGTACTCCCATATCCATTGTTTTGTTTGATTCTCACAAAGACCCTCTTGTAGTAGTCCACATATCACCATTTCACAGGTGAGAAAAAATGAGGCCCAAAGAGGTTCACAACTAGCTAATGAGTGGCATAGCTAGAACTCCAACTTGGGTATTCTGCCTATGAACCTGTTCTCTTTCCACTTAAATAGCCCCTCAGGCATGTGGGATAGTTGGTATTTCTTATGCCTATTTGGAGGACTCACCCTTCACCCCATCCCCCACTCACCCCTCACCACCACACACACACCCCACCCCTGCTCAGCCTGTAGAGCATTTAAGCTAAGTGCAAGTGGTGACTTTGACACACTTGTGTTAGCAAGAGCAAACCACTGAAGACATGTATTTACACATTCAACATTACCTTTAGGAGGTCTGTGGAGATTTTGATTTCTGTTTGCACTCATCTTGCATTAGTGATTTTCATATTACCTTAGCAAATTTAATCTCTGCTAATGTGCTAGGAAGTTACTAACACAGTGGGATTTAACAACTTTCATACCCGGTAGCAAAATTTGCTAACAGAACACCAAAATCAATGTTATCAGGAAATTCCAATCTCTATAATTAAAAAATAACTCAGGTTATAGAGACATCGTTGTTCCCATATTTCAGATCTGGAGTGAGAGCCAAGGCTGATGGTGGGGAATCTCAAATCCAAGAAATTTGTGAATGGGAAAGACAGCTTGATGAACCACTGTTAGGCTTGAGATCTTACGTTACACTGAGTTAATCAAGTATGAATTACATGGCTTCTTATTCACTAGACTTACCTCAGTGTCAGGAAAGCGTGGGGATTGAAATCACCAAAAGTGATTATCAAACCTCATTTTATCAAGCCAAGACAGCATTCTCCTCCAAAAAGCCTTTTACCTATGTGGCTGAAAAGGAAGATGAATGACTTAGCCTATTAGGGTCCCCTGCTTCTGACCACTCAGTCTGCTGGAAGTGACAATTAGTAGAGAGGAATTCAAACCATGGACCCCAAAGAAAGAAAAAAGGAGAAGCCTAACTCTGAGGACTGGGCTCAGGGCATCGCACTATTAGCTGAGTATCTCCAGGAAACTCTGAGGGACCAACCACAGTATTAAATTCTGTTTTCCAAGTTTCTCTAATACAATGATAAAAACCAATTAGAAATGCTGTAGGGCCCAGATAATAAGAAAAGCTAGAAAAAAAAATGAATATATTTTGTAAAACAAAACCTCCTTTTCTGTTAAATTTCATATAACTAACCTAACCAGTTGCTATTGAGTTGATCCTGATTCATGGTAACGCCATGTGTATCGGGGTAGAACTGTGCCCCATAGGGCCTTCACTGGCTGGTTTTTCAGAAGTACATCACCAGGCCTTTCTTCTGAAGTACGTCTGGGTGTACTTGAACCTCTAACCTTTCAGTTACCAGCTGGGCCCGTTAACTGTTATCACCAGGGGTTCCAATTACATACAATAAATACATTATTTAGATCATCAGTGGCCATGTATTTCCAGATCCAGAAATTCATTCCAAGTACCAAGTTTCTCAGGTTACAACCTAACTTTATTCCAGGCGCAGACTTTCTAGAACATGTGCTTTAAAAGTTCTTCTAGGCGTGAGCGCGTGTTTCAAGCTCATTCACCTTCAACCACCTCTCTATTATTATTTTCATTTTTCCCAGGTGAAGGTTTATTGCTGTAATATAGACATGCATGCACTGTATAATGAAACTGCCCTGATTACCTTATAACTGCACATTAAAAATTTACTAAGATAAAATTAATACGATTTTAACAATATTGTTTTAATATACAGAATGTCAGGTGACGGAAAAAAACTATTTTCAATTCAGTGCGCAATAGGCTGCTTTTGCAGCACCCTTATAACAATTTTTTTTTTTTTATAACAATAGCTGAGCTGGCAGAAGAGCGTTGTCTGTTAAAATTTTTGATAGGCGTGTCCCAAGGGAAACGGCTGAAGTTGGGGCCTTTGAAAATGTGACCGGACAATGGTTTTGAGACTGTAATGTAGAGAACCTCACTGCGTGATAGGGGACCAGGTCAAAGAAACATATATAGAACGTGGTTTCCTGTATGCTCTTCTATGAGATTCAGCCAGTGAACATAACTTCAAAGAATCTTTTGATGGAGAAAAAATGTTTTCATTCCACCCGTTTTATGATAGTGCTGCAGGATACTTACAGTTGATTTACTGTAATGACAGGACTTGGCTACTGTCCCAAAGGAAAAGAAATCCTACTTTTCTCCTGCCACCTACCTGCCACATTTATTATTTCCAGCTAGAGGTGTGGACAGGCAAGTGACAGGTTAAAGGGGAAGATGGTTTGGAGCCACTGCAAGCAGAGACCATTAGACTCCCACTAAGGCCATTTGCACAAGGCTGTCCCCCAGAGCAGGAACATTCCCATGGTCAGGTGCTTGCTTGCTCCAGACCCCAGTAAAGAAAGGAGACCTCCCAGCTCTGCATGATATGACAGGCAGGGAGAAGTAAGAGCCTGGCTTCCACCCCGGTGAGCAAAGACTCAGCCAAAGGAAGTGCCAGGACACTGTGCTGACCCACTTCAGGCCCTTCCTCTCCACTGGTTCCCAGGCAGAGGAGATACAAAAGCATCACTATGGCATGCCGAAAAGTTGGAGAAGCATTCTGGAAATTGACATGCAAATAAGCACTGCAAGTACTCCACTTTGTTCGGAAAATTCCCATCACTGGGACCTGTAAAGACACCATTCAGAAGAGGGGCAGTGATGGGAAGGGCCTAGCAGTTTTGCAGCCAGTTTTCCTCCTTTGAGAGATTGATTCTGTCCGTGTCCCAGCCTGATCTGGCACAGGTAAAACTAAACATAAAAAAAAAAAGAAAACAAAAAACATACACACACCAAATGACCAAGAAGCCAACAGGTTTAGATATAGCAGGTCTATAGCTTGTCACAGCACACATGCATTCAAGTGGCATCTTCTATGCATGAGCCTAACGGCTCACAAAAGCAGGAAGAGGCAAACATGCTTCATAACCTGGTTTCATGGAGTGAAGCCAAATATTCCAAACAGGACAAAGGCAACTAACTGTCTCCACAAAGCCAGCTTCTGCCCTCTAAGCAGATGCACAACTTCCTGTGTAGGGACATTCAAGTTCTAGACAAGAGTCTTAAGACAAAATCCCTGCCTTAATCACTTATTGGTTTTTTGTTTTTTTTTTTTCAATCACCACGGCCTCTGATCACCCTGATGTTGAGCTCCTACCAACTATACACAATGCCAGATGGAGTCAAATATTACCTAGGAAAGTGGAGTTGCTAGCTGATGGCCTGTATCAGGCTGTACAATGTCTCTTTGGTTTAATTTATGATTCGCACAGACCCTGAGAAAGCTGGTCTGTTCTTACAGCAAGTAGAACAGACCATGCATAAAGGTACCTCGTAGCAAGGTGTTGAAGTAACTGCTGGGCTGAAAGTTGGGCTCTTGATTAGGAAAAGAGTAGATTCATTCTGATTCCAATAATATAAAAAACAAAAAACCAAACCCACTGCTGTCGAGTTGATTCCAACTCACAGCAACCCTGTAAGGTTTCCAAGGCCGTAAATCTCTACAGAAGCAGACTGCCACATCTTTCTCCCTTGAGAGCCACTGGAGGTTTTGAACCACCAGCCTTTCAGTTAATAGTCAGTCACTTTAACCACTGTGCCACCAGAGTTTATTTGGACTATCATTGCCTTCTACCCCTCCGGATTATCCCAGAGCAAAACCCAGAAGCTTAGCCCTTCTTGAAGGTTGTCAGTTAATCCTCCTTTCTCCTTCCCTGGACACATTTTTAATCAGAAGAACGGAGCCACACACTCAGCGCTCTTAGTTCTGTTTCAGGTTTTTTTTTTTTTTTTTTTTTTTTGCTGAGGGAGGTATTTCAGTTCCCTGGTTTAAAAGAAAGCTGTTGTCTCGTGAAACAAGAGGTCCAGCATTAGGACAGCCTGGGGCTGCTTACTTCCGTGACTCAACAAGATCATCAAAACTCAGGTTCTTTGCATTTTTTGCCCCTCTTGGCATGAGTGTCATCCTCAGCCTTGCCCCCACTTATGTTGGCAGCATCAGCTACATTCTCACAGCAATGTCCAGACGCAGAGAAGGGGTCTTGACTTTTTTTTTTTTTTTTTGGTCTCTTTTTTTGGGGGTTGGGCTTTTTAGATTTAAGTACAACTTCTCCCAACAGTTCCACCCAGCATACTTCCCCTAACTTCTCATGATTGAGCAGTGTCACTTCTAATTGCATTCATCCTTGGAGGCTTCCCTGAGTTCTCTCTTTCTCTAATGTCCCAAATCGATCTATCAGCTGTTCCTTCAAAATACATCCTGAGTCTGACCAGATCGCACCACCTTCACCGCGAGCATCTTACGCTGGACTGTGACAGTAGCTGCCTAATTGTGCTTTTAGCTTCCTTCCTTTCCCTTCTGCTCTCTTCTCAGCACAAGAGCCAGATCATGCCTCAGCTCTGCTAAAATGCCCATGTGGCTTTTGTCATCTCGTTCAGAGTAAAAGCCAAAGTTCTTCAAGGTGGTATTCATGATACGACCAACCCTTCCCATCTCATTATCCCTGTCATGCTCCTTCCCATGCTTTGCTGTAGCCACACTGGCCTCCTTGCCTCCTTATTATTCCTTAAACACACTGTGCACACCGCTGGACCTTTGCACAGGCTGTTACTTCTTCCTGGAACACTCTTCGCCCAGATAGTCACTTGATTACCTCCTTCAGTTCTGTAATCAGATCCTGCCTTCTCCGTGAAGACTTTCCTGGCCAGGCTAATTACAACGGCAATTCTCTGTGTTCATCCCATGCCTTATTTTTCTCCATAGCATAGCATTTACCACCACCTAGCATACTATATTGGAGCCCTTTTAGCGCAGTGGCTAAGAGCTATGGCTGCTAATCAAAAGGTCAGCAGTTCAAATCCATCAGCCACTTCTTAGAAACCCTATGGGGCAGTTCTGCGCTGTCCTATAGGGTCACTATAAGTTGGAATCAACTCGATGGCAACGGGTTTTTGTTTTTGTTTTAACATACCGTATAAGGAGTTCTGGTGGTGTAGTGGAGCCCTGGTGGTGTAGTGGAGCCCTGGTGGTGCAGTGGTTAAGAACTGCAGCTGCTAACCAAAAGGTCCGAAGTTCAAATCCACCAGCCACTCCTTGGAAACCCTGTGGGGCACTTCCACTCTGTCCTATAGGGTTGCTGTGAGTTGGAATCAACTCGACAGCAATGAGTTTGGGAGTGTAGTGGTTAAGCACTGTGAACCGAAAGGTTCAAGGTTTGAACCCACCAACTGCTCTGCGGGAGAAAGATGTGGCAGTCTGCTTCCATAAATATTACAGCCTTGGAAACCCTATGGGAGCAGTTCTGCTCCACCCTGTAGGGTCACCATGAGTTGGAATTGACTCAATAGCAATGGGTTCAGCATACTATATGGCTTATTTCTGTATTTTGTTTTGGGGGGAAAAAACAACCTCCTAATGAAATGTAAGCTCCATTAGGTCAGGGAATATATTTTTCCACTGCTGTAACTTCATCAAGAATAATGACACAGTAGAAACTCATTAAATTCTTGTTGAATGAATATGTGGGCAACTAGGTCCACAATGGCTTTGACTAGTCATGATTCATGCCTGGGACTTAGCCTGCATCCCCTGAAAAATAGAGCTGAGCAGGGAGTTAAATACCTGGAAAAAAAAAGAGGTATTTTTTAGGAAAGAAGAAGAAAGAATTTGGGGTGAACAATCAACAGTGCCAACTGCATATTCCTTTATTTCCCTTTTTAAAAGCAAAAGAGGTAATTATTAAACTTATACCCTGGTGGTGTGGTGGTTAAGTGCTACGGCTGCGAACCTAAGGGTTGGCAGTTCGAATCTGCCAGGCGCTCCTTGGAAACTCTATGGGGCAGTTCTACTCTGTCCTATAGGGTCGCTGTGAGTCGGAACTGACTCGACGGCGCTGGGTTTGGTTGTGTTTTTTTTTTGTTTTTTTTTTTATCTTTAGTCATGAAATATGCTATATTTCATTCAAGTTTATTTTTTTCTTTTATATTTTAACATCTCTGACTTTGGGATATATCTTACAATCAATGGCATTTTGTAATTATATAGCTGGCAGTTTTTTGTTTTTTCTAAGTGCTTCATAAAAAGAATGGTGTATCTTAAAATTACTAGTGTCTTAGACTCAATGGAGTCCCATAATATCCTTCAAAACATGTATGCTTACAAAGTATGAAGCAAGTCTGAAGAATATTTATCATCTTTATCCATAGGCACATAAGATGGACCCTATTAAATAAACCAGTTTTGAAATCTGTCTTGATTCCCAGCAAAACTGTACATTCTCTTTTTCCCGTGCTTTCTGTTCAGAAGCTTTGATTTAAGATAACGTCTGGCCAGAGAACCTTCATTCAGCAGTGTCATTTGACCTAGATTGTATGTTTTTATAGCCTGAGCCAATTAGTTAAAGTGACTTTGACTATAATAGGGACCTGTGACATTCCTCAATATTATTGCATTAGTCACCCTGGAACAGTTCCTGGCTTGTGTATGTAATCTGGCTCTGATCGTGTCTTCCTCATCCTGATATTGATATGATTTGTTGTTGTCCTATAAAATAATGACCTTCGAGTACTTGAAATTAAACCTTCTCTCTGATTTCCCTTATTTCAATAAGTCCTTGGCACTTGATGGAACCTTATGCATCATCTTTACTGTTCTGATTACTAATCCAGGATTTTGTTTTCCCAATCTTTTAAATCTACTTTAATGAAGTGAAGGTGAAGGTTGACCTGGAAGTTAAAAAACTTGAGTGATGCTTCCAGCTCTGTTTCTGGTGAATGGAGTAAACTTGGACAAATCGCTTAACCTTCCTTTGGTCTTTCTTTTTTCATCTGTACATGGGACTCTGTAAGTCAGAGCTGGCACAGGCTCATGGTGCCAGCCCCGGTGCTTGCTTTATGTGGGCTACAGTTCCTGCCTCCATCCCCAAGGCTGTATTGGTGAAAGGCTTTTGTTGCCAGTTGCTGTCAAATCAACTCATGGTGACCCAATGTGTGTCACAGTAGAACTGTGCTCCATAGGGTTTTCAGTGGCTGATTTTTTGGAGGTAGATGACCTCCTTTCGAGGAGCCTCTGGGTGGACTCGAACCTCTAACCTTTAGTTTAGCAGATGAGTACAGCAATTATTTGTACCACTCAAGGATGGGGTAAAGCTGGACCTCATTATCATGCTAACTTAACTACAAAAAAAAGTAAGATAAGCACTGAGCAGCTTCTTTGAGGGCAAGACAACATCTCACTGATCTTTGTAACCTATCACTAGATTGAAGAGGGGTAGTATCTATGTAGTTCATATTCAGATATGTGTTAATTCATGCTTTTTCAGTTTCTCTGCCTGGGAGAAGTCTAGGTAGTTGGCACATGCAAACCAGAGCCAGCACCTGGCTTACAAATTCAAACCTATTGCATGGTTATAAGAATAGCATTCCTATTTGTCTTAGTCATCTAGTGCTGCTGTAACAGAAATACCACAAGCAGATGGCTTTAACAAAGAGAAGTTTTCTCTCACAGTCCAGTAGGCTAGAAGTCCAAATTCAGGGCGCTGGCTCCAGGGGAAGGCTTTCTGTCTCTGTCGGCTCTGGAGGAAGGTCCTTGTTCTCAACCTTCCCCTGGTCGAGAAGCTTCTCAGGTGCAGGAGCCCTGGGTCCAAAGGATACACTCTGCTCCTGGCACTGCTTTCTTGGTGGTATGAGGTCCCCACTCTCTGCTGGCTTCCCTTTCCTTTTTATCTCTTGAGAGATAAAAGGTGGTGCAGGCCACACCCCTGGGAAACTCCCTTTTCTTTGGATCAGGGATGTAACCTGTGTAAGGGTGGTGTTACAATCCCACCCTAATCTTCTTTAATATAAAATTACAATCACAAAGTGGAGGACAACCACACAATACTGGGAATCATGGCCTAACCAAGTTGATACACACATTTTTGGGGGGATGTAATTCAATCCATGACCCTATTCTTTCTATTCTTTTTTCACTTATTTCCTCAATGTTTCCAGATTCCTTGTTTTTATATTTTATTGCCACTTCATTTATGTATCTTTCTCATGCCACTTAGTCCTTTGTATTTATTCTTTCAGCCTTCACTTGCCTAATTTATCCTTCTTACAATCCTATATCTTTATTCCTCTTCATTTTTATTCCGTTTAATTCTCTACTCTTTTTTGCATTTGCATTTCCTGATGTTCACATTTATTCTGAAACACTTTTCTAGTAAAACCAGTGACTGTAAAATTCTTTTACTGTCTTGTAGTCAGGTTCATGATACCTATCCATTTCTGAAATTTATCAGCCTAGAAATCTTTTACCCAAAGTTATGTTAATGGTGATAGCACAACCAGGAATGTAAGTTAATATATGAATTTTGAGACCAAAATACTAACATGTCTGTGGGTAGATTATTTTTTCCATTATTAAGCACATTCACGTTTGTTATGGTTGTTTCAGTACCAGGTACCTCCGTGAACATTCAACAAATGTTTGCTATTTCAAATTAACTTACATTAATCAAACTTTACCTGTGTATGGATTTGATTCTCCCAACAACCTCTTGAAGTTAGGTAGGACATGTGATATTATCCTCTTCATAAGGATAAGGGAATGGATGATGAAGAGATACATGATTGACTTAAGACCCCAGAACTGTTTGGTTGCTAAGCCTGGCCAAGAGCCCAGTCTTCCTAGTTCCGAGGCCCAGGTTTGACACCCTACCATGCCCCTCTCCATGTTCGTAGCCATCATTCTGCTCATTGATACCATTGTTGTTATTTTAAGATGGGCTCTGCTGCTCTGAAACCCAGGGGGCTACTGACCATTAGCATTCTTCCCTGCTCCTTGGTCTACCCAGTCATCCTAAAAAATAGATATCAAGAACCTATCTGCAGAAATATTAACAACCTTAAAAGCTAACATTTACTGAGTGTTTTTCATGTGCCAAGCTCATGATATCCATTTACATGAATGAGCATATATATTCCATAGTAAATGGCTACATAAAGCATATACAATAGAGCTGACTGAATACATATGACTTCTTAACACTTAGGAAGACATTAACTAAACTGTATTTCAGAAAAAATGTGTACATACCCATTAAACAGATAAAGAAGCAGTATCATGAGGAGATAAAAATAAAATCAAAATTGAACCAGCAAATCTGGTTTTTAAGTTCTTTCCTTCTCCTCAACAAGTCTCTGGTTTAGACCATTCACCTTGCTGGTGGGCTGGTCCCAGACTTGCACTGAGTCAGTGACATTAGAAAACTAAATCTTTACATTGTAAAGACTGCCTCACTGTTTGTCCTCAGTGTTACAGGTCATCTCTCCATAGAGCCACTCTCTGTCTTCAAGATGTTATGTAAAACCTTCCAGTAAGACCCTCCTATAGACATGTGTCAATTTTTAGGGCATTATCAATAGCCCATAACAGAGCTTTGGGGTGGTATAATGAGAAGATGAATCCCTGGGTGGTGGAAACAATTTAGTGCTCAACTACTAACCAAAAGGTTGGTGGTTCGAACCCTCCAAGAGGCACCTCAGATGAAAGGCCTGGCAATGTGCTTCTGATTAAGATCACAGCCTTGAAAACCCTATGGAGTGCAGTTCTACTCTGCAATACATGGAGTTGCCATGAGTCGATTCAACTCAACGGCAATTGGAAAAACTGGAAATAATGAGAAAATAAAGATGTCCCATGTCTAGAGAAAAGAAGAAAAGCTAGTGCAGTAATCATTTCAATTAAGGGGGGGGGGGAATCCTCATTGTCAAATATAAGCCCCAAAGAAAAGAAGAAAGTCATTAAAATTATTATTATTACTACTAATATGAAGAGAGAATACCTTGATTCTAAGTTCACTGAAGTTTCCCTTCATTGTTGAGTGATTCTTTTCTAAGACCTCCTAGGAAACACAAGCCTATAATTTTAATTATATCTTGGCATTCTCATAAAGCAAACAGCCTGCTCAGGTAGTATTTATTACCTGTTTGAATACTTATGAATATGCTTCACAAATTCCAACTGCAGTGATCTGCATTGGGTCTTTTCAAGGACGGAAGGGGTGAGTTGGAACACACGTAGGAGAAAAGTTGCTCATTAAGGGAAGGTTTGTTATCCAGGAACGTATAATTAAGGTGACAGTCCCAGCTTCTGTGACAGCTACCACTTGGGTAGTTGTTTGATTGCTGTGTGGGTCAGGGATCAGCTCCTGCTACAAGATGTAGCCACATTAGTGTGTTAGTGAACAGGTTAGAAAGTAAATTACAGCCGCCTTTCTCAAGCACATTACTGTCGGTCTTCATTGTTTTGCTTTTACTGTACATCGGCAGGGCTGTGGCTTCTGAAGACTTTGTGACAGGTTAGGCATTTTATCCTTTGAGTAAACAGTAATCATGGTGTGAAGAAAGTGGGGCATTGGAGAATTTTTCCTATTCTTTGAGAATTCCACGCTTCCTTTTTAGTTTGCTCCAAGGGCTCATTGGGGATACATATATTAAGCCCTTTAAATAGTTCATAATAAATCTTTGTCTCAGGCTGATTCTGACAGTTTTTTAAAGAGTCTTTTAAGAGAGAATCCTCAATCATTTGTTAATCCATGGGGTGATCTTCAGACTTCGAGAAAAAAAATAACAGCCTGTGCTCTTGGGTAGTGAAAATACAATGTAGGATAAAAATATATAAATAGGGGAAAATCCCAAGAATATCACCTTACTGAGCTTACGTGTTCTGCATGTGTCTAAATGCTTGCTTTCTTCTCCAACAAGCCAGAAAGAGAGTGGAAAATAATTGTCAAAATAGCAAGGATTTTTTTTATTAATTATTTTGTTTTTAGACTTATATGCATCTCCTAAAATGTTAAGAGAAGTTATCTAGAAGAGAGTATTCTTTTTAAAGTAAACTAATTTTCTTGGTGGAAAGGTAGTTTCTTCTTTGCCCTTATGTCTCCTTTAAGACCACCTCTGTCTTCCCCTAAATTACTTATAACCCAAACTAAACCCACTACCATCGAGTCGATTCTGACACTGCTATTTTACTTGGTCCAGGGAGAAGCATTCTACTTTTAGAGACCGGATTTTAGATATTGGTTATTAGTGTCAACAACAACAAAAAACTTTGAAGGGCAAGACATAGATTTCATAACAAAGATCTTTCTAAAGTGACTTTACATATTTTAGTTTCAGCTTTAGGTATAAGCAAGGAAAAGCAATATTATCCTCCATAAATAATTACTATTAATCATTATAATTACAATACCTGTGCATGGAAAATAAAGTCCCTCTACAGAAGAAAAGAATGCTTAAGCTTATGTGCCTTATGTGCAGATAATTGACTATTTCAGGGAAACTTATTTAGATTTATTTGATTTTGCTTATAACTAAAGTGATTAAGGAGGAAGCCAGAGAACACAGGTTTGAGCTTTGAGTAAACCACAACAATAAGCATCACAGCAGGGGCATTTTCTTCGTGTATGTGGTCGGAACCTTTGTGTCATTTCTAAAATGCAGCTTCATAAGCTATTGAAAAGTACTAAGAAATTTACTAACGACATGTAGATGGAGTTTGTTATGGATAAATGCAATAATAAAATAGGGAAATAGGCAAAGGATAGCCTACTGTTTCAGATGGATTCATTCTCCTGTTAGGTCAAATAATTGAAGACCTAGAGCAAGTATCACCATACATACCTGGAGTCCCTGCAGCTGAGAGGATTAACCACAAAACAGTTATGACAACTGCAGTTGGAATACTCAGTTCCCAAGCAACAAGCAATGTGTGGTGTCAGTTCCAAAAATACTTACTTGCCGTTAGAAAATATACAATTTAGACCCAGAAGCCATCCAATATAATGCTAAAGTTCATTAGAAAGCTATATTTGACGGGCTATCACTCTACCTCCTCAAGGAGGCAAAAGGGCAGTAATTAATATCAACACATTTGCCCCAGTTTGAGAAAAGGCTGATTCTACCCCATTTTCCCCATCATCATTAGCAATATTCATCATCTTTATAAGTTGAAGAGGGTAATTCTCTAGCAAGACTAATTGTAAAATATGTAAATCGACTCATTAAAAAGTGACTTTTTTTTATCCCTACCACTTGGGAAGATCATATATAGCCTTGAACAAAATATACAAATGACCTAACACGGTGTTCAGATATGGAAATTAATTGAGCTTTATGGTGTCTACACGTATATTAGCTGACCAAGTTCATAACAATAAAGCTTTGTCTTCCTCCCAGGAAAGCAGGACTATTTCTTGTAAAAGATTAGAAGACTGTTTAGGTAGCGAGATGGAGCAATGATCATTGAAACTTATTGGAATCTTAAAAGAAAAGACAACCTGCTTAATTAAAGGTTTCAAAAATAGATAATCATTAGCAAAATAACAGATATAGATAATTATTGGGTTATCTTCCATTTATGGCTTCTCTAAATTATTGGAAAGTATAATGTTCCTAAGAATATTCTCCAATAAATAACCCTCAGTTCTTTGTTGTTGATGGATTTAATACAGTTCTTTTTTTTTTCATTTTGAAAAATAACCACTTCAAGATGTGTTGGAATAAAGCCATAATAAAACCAACAAATTCTAGCTACACAGTCAAATTCTTCTGATAAAAGTAATAAATTAGCAGAAGATACTGATTCAGGAGATATTCATGGAGGCCTGCCAACTCAAGATCGTCCGTACACCCAGAACGCACATATTCACACAGGAAATAAAAATTGGCCCTCATGCCAGGCCTCATATCTGAGAAGGTAAATTTGGAAAAGCTACATCATCACGGCAACATTCATCTGGATTCTGAATTATGGTTAGTTCTCTAGCGCTCTCCAGTCAGAAACCTCTGGTCATTTAGCATTCTGTGTCAAATAAATGCAAAATCTCAGGGACAATCTTTTAAACACCTCTGTTCTCACCCTTCTTAACCATATGACTGCACTCATGCAAATCACATTGTCTGTGCTGCAAGGAATCCTTACTCTGGTAGGAATAGGGTAATCAGGTGTAACAAATAAAAATATAGGCTGCCCAGTTAAATTCAAATTTCCTAGTGCTCAGCTGCTAATCAAAAGGTTGGTGGTTCAAATGAACCAATCACTCCATGGGAGAAAGATGTGGCAATCTGCTTCCATAAAGATTATAGCCTTGGAAACCCTATGAGGCCGTTCTAGTCTGTCCTATAGGGTCATTATGGGTTGTTGGAATCAACTTGACAGCAGTGTTGTTTTTTTTTTAATGCAATATTTGGGTCATACTTATACCAAAATATTATTTGTTGCTTATCTGAACTTCAAATTTAATTTAATTGTATCTGGCAACCCTAATTAGGAATAATTTTCCTTTAACCACCCACTTTCCACCAATCCCCACTTCTACCTCTTCATCCTCATTATAACTGTTCTCCCTTGGACACCACTATTCTCAAACCTTCTCCAGGGAGGCCATGACTCCTGTGTTCCTGACTCTCCCAGTGTGAAGGAGGGGTGGTCATCATACTTTGTTCCCACTGCCAGTTCCATACCATTTCCTCCAACATCATCACTTCAAATCTTAACCCTTCTAAAAAAGAAAATACAGTATTCTTTCCCATTTCTCAGTGCCACTGTATGTCAAGACCCCTGTCACTCATTGACCTTCCTCAGTGGGGACAGTTCATGCTCTGCAGTCTTCCTGTGTAGCTTTTCAAGGAGGAAACAGACACCACAATGAGAGCTTCCATGATGTGTAACTACTCAACACACAGCTCCTCAACTGCCGAAATTAAAAAATCTGTCTTTGACTTGCCTTCAGCCACCCATTGGTACAATCACACCTTGGAATTCAACTACATTTTATCACTGAGATCCAAAATACCCAGGGGAAAAAAAAATGATAAAAAGGACCTGGGGGGCGGGGAACTAGTGAATATTGTTGGATCATTGTCTCAGGCTGAGTTCTCTAGAGAAGCAAAACCAGTAAAGCATATAAATATATACACAGAGAGAGATTTGTATCAAGGAAACAGCTCTCACATTGTAGAGGCTGGAACATCCCAAGTCTGTGGATAAGGATAGAGGTTTCTCCTGATTCACGTAGCCAAAGGGGCTGGTGAACCCAAGATCGGCAGATCAGAGAACAGGACCCTTGGTCATAGGCTGTGAAAATAGACAAATCCCAAAATGGACAGGTAAGCTGCTAGCTCAAGTCCCAAGAACTGGAGGTCAGACGAATAAGAGGCAGCTGCAGCATCCAGAACAAGCCAAAAAATCTTGGCAAGGTGATCAGGAAGGAAGTAGGTGGTATAGGGCGGAGAGAGGAAGGTTGAGGGGGCAGTGAGCTGCCACAGGCTCCACCCCCCACTGGTACCATTGAGCAGATTCCATTATAGGGGTGATCACATATCAAATTTCAACAGGGAAGTGATCACATTATACAACTGCCAAAACACTGAGACTCATGGCCCAGCCAAGCTGACACACAGTCTTAGCCATCACAGTCATATAATGAAGAAAGACTTTCTCAAGTACAGAAGTAATGGAGAAGTTACAAAGGGAAAAATTTACAGACTTCTCTATATAAAATTTAAAAATGTATATGCATCTGTGGACAGCATAAAAAGAAGTAAAAGGCAAACAAATGGGGAAATATTTGGAAGAAATATGTCACAAAGTTAATATCCTTAGTATGTGTAAGTATCTAATTCAAACTGATAAGAGAAACACAAAAACCCAATTGGAAAATAGTCAAAGGACATAAATAATACGATTCATTGGGGAAAAAATTCAAATGGCCAATAAATATGTATTAAAGCATAAATCAACCTCACTAGAGAGAAAAATGCAATTAAAAACATGTGAGTTTTTTTTTTTTTTACATATTGCTTATCAGGGAGACCCCCACATAAAAACTTCTCTGCATCACTGTCTTCTGTTAATTTAATGTTTTTTTATCAAATAAGAACAAATAAGATGACAATCAATATAATCCCAATCAAACATTGCTGATAGATATGTAAACTCATGCAATACATCTTTTCTGGAAATTATTTTGCCTGTACATATTGAGAGCTTTAAAAAAAAAAAAAAAAGTGCATGCCCTTTGGCCCAGTAATACTCTCTCTGGAGATCTACCCTAAGAAATAATAAGAAACTCGAAGGAAGATGTACTTCACTGAAGTTCATCACCTTGCAATGGAATGTTAAAAAGCCATTGAACATAGTGTTTTCAAGAGCAAAGTAATAACATGGACAAATGCAGAGACTGAAACTTTCTTAAGAACAAAACAAAACAAAAAAACAAGAAGCTGGTTTGCAACCAAAGCCCTTAATATCCCAACAATAATTTGATTCTCCAATGCCTATAAAAAAAAGAAAAAATGTCTATAGATTGAATAAAATTACAGCTATTACTGCTAGTGATCGATGGCATTTTTCTAAACATGGAAAAATGTGGGAGACACAAATATGGTATCAATTTTGATATAAAATAAATGTAAATATATCTATGTTTATAAAAATATAAATAGAAACTACAACAGAACACATCAGTGTTAATACTGATTATAGCTGAGTGATAAGGTGATAACAATAAGTGATACTTATTGTTTTATACTTTTCCATAGTTTACCTTAAATAAATATGTATAGAGATATATTTAATTATATAAATATCGACTAAAACAAAACCAGTAAATAGTATGCTCATAAATTCCTCGCTGAACAAAGCCCCTCACTGGCTACCTCTCCCATGTCTCCACTCCCCTGTCCTGCTTGCCTTCCCTGTTCTCTACCCCATCACCCAGTCTGCTTTCACTTTCTTGTCCCTTAACCCTTTGGAATCTCTCGCCCTATTGACTTTCATTCTCAATAGTACTGGCTCCCATCCCTAGATAAACCTCACTGGCCTGAGTGTTGCCCATAGAAGCAACAAAGCCATTATTATTAGGGAACACTAGAAAATTAATACTCTGAAATTTGAGCTATGCAAGTTCTAGCTACTATGCAATTTATTATTCATTTTCTGTTGATCCCCAGTTGCCTTCCCTATATTGGCTGTTCCATAACTTTATTTCACTCTTAAAAGCCCTTCTACCCACTTCCTTTATCTCAGCAAATGACCTTTAGTTTACTGAGGATTAAGTTATTTAACACCATTCCCATCACCTTCCCTTTCCCTCTCTTCCCCCTTCCTTTCTCTTTCCATTTCTCTCTCTCTCATCCTCCCTTTTTTCTTCCCCCCATTTCAGAAGCTAACCTTTCTTTCTCCAAATGGATTAAATACCCTTTAGGACTTAAATTCTTCAATCAGCATTTTCAAGGTAGACAACTCCAAGCTCTACCCTCGAATCGAACATTCTCACGTTTCTCTATTTCTACTACCAAAACTCACCAAAGAAAAGTGTATCATTTATTTACTCAGTCCTCATCCTGCTTTTCTACTGAAACTGCTCTCTCTGGAAATCCCCAAATAATTGACAGCACCAGAGAGCCTTCTTATTTGGGAAGCACTGGACAATCCTCTCCATTACCTCCTCCTTTGGTTTCCTACATATTAAATGCAAATAATTTATTTTAATGTTGGACAAAAGTTCAATAGATAACATTTTTGGAATGTCATTGTCACTAGTACATAGCTGTCCTAATAACAGTTTTTTGTAAAGCCCTTTAGCAATCTGCAGACATAAAGTTCCGTTGCGAATCATGAGCATGGACGGAGATGTGTATGATGCCTTCACCCAGGTATCCACATGGCTTACCCCCTTACCTCACCACATCTCCTGTCAGATACCATCTCATCAGAGAGGCGTCTGGGACTACCCA
This sequence comes from Loxodonta africana, assembly GCF_030014295.1. Classification (NCBI taxonomy): domain Eukaryota; kingdom Metazoa; phylum Chordata; class Mammalia; order Proboscidea; family Elephantidae; genus Loxodonta; species Loxodonta africana. Next base: position 45,740,819 of record NC_087351.1, read on the forward strand.
CCGAAAATGTGGCATTTATCACTCTGTAACCCCTTACTCTGCATTGCTCTTCTTTACACCATTAATCACTACCTGAAATTACTGTATTTCTTTTTTGCCCCTCCCTCAAAACATCAGCACTGTTATAAATGGTCCCAGACCATTATAGGTACTCAATAAATATTTAGCTGAGCTACAGTAAAACCTTTTATGTGTGTTTACACAAGCTGTTTAAAATACCAATATTGTCTTTTAGGGTCGTGTTTGAAGAAGGGGCAAGAAGTTCCAGGGGCAGGCAGAAGATAAGCTTTTATAAAATTAAAAGATGTGCTTTCCATCCTCATGTCTGCCATGGAGAGTAACACTTTGCATCTCAATGGTTTGAATCACTGCCTGATTTTTCACCCAGCGCTGCATAACTGTTTCTCATCACATGGTATTGTTTTAGTTAGTAATATAGCTTTAAAGCAAGGAAAAGGCAGAATGCGTATGTGTCTTTGCAAGTATCTCTGTAACCAGACTCTTCTATGTAACTCTGCTTTAAAATATAGTATGTCGACAACATCTGCGTCTGAAATGGAGATTTGGCCAGAATGCTAAGAAAATAAATATGGCAGTTCAACTCCATACTGGCAACCAGTTACTGCCCCATGGATAGGCTGCGCAGAAGATTCATGTATATAAAATAGTATATTAAAGTAAAGTTACAAAAGCAAAGAGCAATCATTGCAACTATAATTTTTTTCTTCCTCTTCGGGATTCTAATTTTAAAAGCATTAAAGAAGACAGCTGCTCATGCTGTGATATGCGCTAAACAGCCTGAAGGATGGAAAAAAATATATTTGTAGCTCATAATAACTATTGACCTTTCTGATATACAATGTTCTCTGTGTTAGCTATTCAGTTCTATCAACAGTGAAGATTGAACATGACTTTTTAATAGAAAACGTGGGGTTTCGAGCTGCCTTCACAAAGGTGCTTATGTACTGTTATTTTGTATTGTACTAAAAGACAAAGTTCTGATGCCCTTTGTCTGACATCATGTTTGTTGTAAAAAAAAAAAAAAAGAAGAAGGAAAGGAAAGAATAAAAGAAACAGAAAAGGGGGAAAAAACTCCAGTGTTATTGAGTATGTTTTATATGCGGAATTGGCTCATAACCGCTTTATAGTCATGATAAAAGCATTGCTACACTCGATCCCATACGCAATATTGGTAATGGAATCCACGCAGCATCCCAGGAGGACACGCTATATTTTTCTCCCAGAATAGATCCCTCAAGTGGCAACATTTATAGGGAGTTTCCAGTAAGATTTAAAACACTCGTTTGCAGTATTCATATGCCATGTTCTTTGGAGTACACAGCCTGCTGCATAATGGGTCACACTGGATGTCTTATACTCTCATAGGCTATCTTTACAATACCCAGTTTTTCCCCTTGAACTTGCCCTGTTGCTTAGCAGTTGTGTGTAGAAACACCCACTGGTAGCAGCTTGACTCTGACACTGTGTATATTTCCCCAGAGTGGTATCATCCAAACACCAACTGCAGAGCAGCAGGCGGCAGCTGAACACTCACCTCTCCCTCAGGGGACAGCCTCACCAAGCAGTAACCCCTGCCAGGCGCAGGAAAACCTGAAAGGCAACCTTATGCATTATGATTCTCATTGAGGCAAACCGGACATTGCCAGGGAGTCTATGCTGACAGGTGGCATGGGTTGGCAATTTTTTTTTTTTGACCAATTATTTTTAATGTTACTTTGAAAGAAGTTTATTGCATCATTATGGAACCACAATTACTTTCACAGTTACGCTCTAGAGCTTCAGTTAATGATTCACAAGTTTCTAAACAAGGCTGAAGATTCACAACTGGGTGGGGGCAGGAATGAGTCCTAATGAGACTTAAATAAATCAGGCTTAATTTCAGTACTTCACCCTGATAAGAGGCTGATTTCTGAGCCAGAGTATAATGGCTGGAACTACATTGTCTAAAAAGGGTGATACGACTTGTGACCACAGAAAAAGAAGGGTCCTGCCTCAGCACCAACAGCCTAGGATCCCACTCTCATATACTAAGGGCCCTCACTCCTTCAAAGTTGCCCTGGCATATGGTAGGGGACAGGCCAAGGGGATCAAAACCAACTCTCAAAAGATAGAGAGCAATGCATTCTCCAATTCTGGGGGAAATCAGGCCAATCCTGTTTAACTACCAAACCCAACCAGTCCATTTCTCTCAAAATGACACTTTGCAGAAAACACTCCCTCGGAGATGAATATGTGGAGAGGATATATTGAACTCCTCCCCTCATAAAGACTTCTTGGGACAGGATACTATTTGATATAGGAGGGTGGTAGGGGAAAATTGAATAAATTATTAAAAGAAATCATCTGAATGTCACTTTATGTCAACATTCATAACTGAGAGCCTACTTACAAAAAGCAGTCCTACATACTGGGGGGCGCAGGGCTAGGAGGCTGGAAAAGAGCATGGAACGGATACAACAAAAGACAAAACATAATCCCTGCCTTTCAAGATCTCATGACTTCATTGATGGCACTGTTGATAGCACCTTTTGCAAATTGCAAGTTTTAAAAAATCAGTTAAGGACTTACCTTTGAAAACACAGACCCTGCTTATAAAAATTAGTATTGCAGGTAGTTTTCCCTACACGTGCGAATTCACCAGGTATGGACACATTGGGCCACACATTCCTTCTCACTGTCACACAGATTTTACCCGTATACATGGTTGCTGGAAACCCTGGTGGCTTACTGGTTAAGAGGTATGGCTGCTAACCAATAGGTTGGCAGTTCAAATCCAGCAGGGGCTCCTTGGAAACCCTATGGGACAGTTCTACTCTGACCTATAGGGTCGCTATGAATCAGCTGACTTGACAGCAACAGGTTTGGTTTTTTTATTTCGTTTTGTTTTGTTTTTTACATGGTTTGGAGCGCAACCAAAAAGTCAGCAGTTCAAATCCACTAGCCCCTCTTTGGAAACTCTGTGGGGCAGTTCTGCTGTGTCCTGTAGGATTCGTTATGAGTCTGAATCAATTCAATGGCAATGGGAGTGGGATTTTTTTTTATGAGTACATGGTTACTACATATCAAAACAAGTCTGTGATTTTTCCAAAGAGGTTTTATGTAGGATGTTATATTAGTTACCTATTGTTGTAGTTGTGCTCATGAAGAACCTTTACATAGATCAAGAGGCAGTTGTTCAGACAGGACAAGGGCAAGGGGATACTGATTGGTTAAAGTCAGGAAAGGTGTGCATCTGGGTTGTATTCTTTCACCATACCTATCCAACCTGTGTGCTGAGCAAATAATACAAGAAGCTGGACTATATGAACAAGAACGGGGCATCAGGATTAGAGGAAGACTCATTAACAATCTGCATTACTCAGATGACACAGCCTTGCTTGCTCAAAGTGAAAAGGACTTGAAGCACTTACAGATGAAGATCAAAGACCACAGCCTTCAGTATGGATTGCACCTCAACATAAAGAAAACAAAAATCCTCACAACTGGACCAGTGAGCAACATCATGATAAAAGGAGAAAAGATTGAAGTTGTCAAGGATTTCATTTTACTTGGATCCACAATCAACAGCCATGGAAGCAGCAGTCAAGAAATCAAAAGACGCATTGCATTGGGTAAATCTGCTGCAAAGGACCTCTGTAAAGTGCTGAAGAGCAAAGATGTCACCTTGAAGACTAAGGTGCGCCTGACCCAAGCCGTAGTGTTTTCAATCGCATCATATGCATGTGAAAGCTGGACAATGAGTAAGGAAGACAGAAAAAGAATTGACGCCTTTGAATTGTGGTGTTGGTGAAGAATATTGAATATACCATGGACTGCCAAAAGAATTTCTTAGAAGAACTACAACCAGAATGCTCCTTAGAAGCAAGGATGGCAAGACTGTGTTTTACATACTTTGGACATGTTGTCAGGAGGGATCAGTCCCTGGAGAAGGACATAATGCTTGGCAAAGTACAGGGTCAGCAGAAAAGAGGAAGATCCTCAATGAGGTGGATTGACACAGTGGCTGCCATAGTGAACTCAAGCATAATGATAGTAAGGATGGCACAGGACCGGGCAGTGTTTCATTCTGTTGTGCATAGGGTCGCCATGAGTCGGAACCAACTCAACAGCACCTAACAACAACAACGACATTGTTGTATAATAAGTTACACCAAATCTTGACAACTTAATAAAGAAGGAAGCATTTATTATCTCACATAGTTTCTGTGGTTAGGAATCTAGGAACAGCTTCCCTGAGTAGTTTTGGCTCGGTTTCCCAGGAGGTTGCAATAGAGATGTCAGCCAGAGTAAAGCCAACTAAAGGCTTGACTGGGGCTAGATGACCCACTTCTAAGCTTTCTCATGTGGCCATTAGTAGGAAGCTCATTTCCTCACTGACTGTTGGTCAGAGGCCTCAGTACCTTGCTCCACAGGCCTTCTTATAGGGCCGCTTAAGTGTCATCCCAGTGTGGCAGCTGGCTATCTCCAGAGTGAATAATCCTAGAAAGAAGAAGCCACTGTTCTTTTTATGACTAGTCATATATCGTCACCTCTACCATATTCTGTTTATTAGAAGCGAGTCACTATGTCTAGCCCATACTCATGAGGAGAAGGATTAGCCTCTCCCTTTTCGAAGCAGGAGCATTGAAGTATCTGTGGACATATTTTAAAACTACCACAGAGGTCATCCCAGATAAACATAAAATCCACTTTGACAATTTCTATGAGAAAGGATTTATTTGTACCATGCTTGGGAAGCCTGCTATCAAGAGACTAGGTCGGGAAGACTTTATTATATTAAAATCAATGCCTAAAGAATATTAGTTATTGAATTGTTCTTACAAGAACATTCATTATTCAACAGTGTGTGTGTGTGTGTGTGTGTGTGTGTGTGTAAAAGCTTTGCTCTGGGCACAAGGAACCATGCTAGATGCTGTAAAAGGGATCAAAATTGGACCTCTCTCAGATTCAGCTGCCCACACATGTCTAGCATAACAGACAAAACAAGTACATGGATAACTATAAGAACTGTGTGTTGGCAATGTCATAACCTTTGCAGTCAAACGTGTTATATTCTGCATCCTGGGAGACCTTGGACCACATACTGTTTTTATATAATAAGAAAGATTTGGTATTGAATCAGTCAGTATGGGCTTAGTTGTGCTGCAAATTAACAACAAACATGTATTCCTCTGAGGGTAGCTGAAGTTCTGCTCCACACAGTCTTTATTCCAAGACCCAGTTGATGGAGCAGCCACCATCTGAAATGTTGATGTCACAGGGAGAGAAAAAGTGGCATACCCTGACTGGCTCCTAAAACCTCTGCCTGGAAGTGACACGCAACTTCATATTTCATTAACCGAAGAAAGCCACATGACCATATCTAACTTCCAAAAGGCTGAGGAAGCGCAATCTTCAAAGCTTTTACAAGAAAAGAAACAGCTTGTCAAATTTCAGTGTACTTGTACTCATTCTGAAGTCCCTAAAATACCATCAGTATCTAACAAAGGTAACATCCCACTGAAACAATTTGGCTTTTTACCAAGGTAATTGCATAAATGAACCAGTATCCCCTCCCTTGTCTCGTGAAAGCCATCTTGGGTATCTGTGCTTTGGTTTGTCCTGTGTGCACAGAACATCCAAAAAAGAAAAGATTGGTTTAGGCAGTAAAGTGGGGAAAGAATATTTTTTAAATTCATAGCCCTTTGCCGTCAAGTCAATTCCAACTCGTAAGGACCCTGTAGGAAGAGGAGAACTGCCCCCATAGGGGTTCTAAGGAGTGGCTGGTGGATTCAAACTGGCCTGCCTTTTAGTTAGCAGCCAAACGCTTAACCACTTGTGCCCCCAGGGGTCCAGTTCAGCTTCACCTTTAAAAGGAAAGATACTTTGTTTACTTTTGAGGGAGTCACATTTGCTCAGAGCTTACTTTTCCTTTTCTTCTCTCTCACACATCAGGATTTGGAGGCAGCTGGAGGATCCTGATACTAGATTGCACTGAAAACACTTGGATGTGCTGAAAAGAAAGCTCTTCTTTATGCTTTAGCCTTATACCTTGCAGAAACTCTGGAAAGAATACAGAAAGAGTTCAGAATGAACCTGGCGGTCAGTTTAGCCCAATGCGACCTGGATGGTTCTCAGCCACGTTCTCCTTCTCCCCCACGTCTTGCTCCTACATAATGATCAGGGAGCAGCAACTACAATACCAGTTAGGGAATCATAAACAGATGTGGAGTAACACAGATACGATTTCACATTACGGTAGTGTTTGCCAACATAAAAATTATTACAACTTTTGCTGTAAATTGTTCTGTAAATTTTACAAAATATGCAAAAACTGACATTTCAAGAGCTGAGATCATTTAGATTTATTAAGAGTTGAGGCCCTTGAGACTCAGCAAAAGAAAAGTATATTTCTTTATTTAGCTTTTGGTTGTATGGGCTTCTTTTATGTTTGTGTTCAGCTCCTTGCTTATAATTCATAGGTCAAAACTGGGCGCATCTGGCTTTGACCACTTAATCCAGCTTTGTCCATAAATTTCTCCTGTGTCTCAGGTCAACAGGAGAATCCCAAATTTCTTATCAGACCATGTAGCAATCGTGGCCTGCCTCAAAAGTTGACAGAAAAGCATTTTACACCTAGAGAGCACTCTAAAATACTTCCTCGACATCAGTGGTTCCACTGTCTTTACAGAGCACCTGTCCTAAGGATGACTCTTCTCACTCCTCTTATTCTCTACACACACACATGCATGTGCACACACACACACACACACCACTTCTCCGGTCTCTGCCGCAGCCATGATGTGCATCACCAAGGCCCCTGCTGCCCTGGCTCTTCCCCCACTAGAACCTTCATCAAAGTTGTACTTCTTACCTGAGATAGTTAGAAGCCTGTCTTCTAAAGCTACTGCTTTCATCTGTCATATGCAGATAGTACATCTTCTTACACCAAAGACACCCCTTGTCAGAGTTGGGATAAACAGAGTGCATTCGCTAGCCCTGAAGGAAGCATGGTGCACGTGCTGTAGATGAGTTTGTTACATGTCCCTTTGAAAGGAACAGCGTGGCACGTTACTTCTACCCCGTCCTCAGAACTAGGAAGCCACACAGAATTAAAGCAGAAACCTTCATCAGAAATCAAGCTCTTGTCTAGCTTGCCCCCTCTCTCCCTCTTTCCACCTCCTTGCCTCCATGCTCTTGAAATGAAGCTTGAAGGCCAGTTTAGACCTTACATCTCAGCTCCGATTAGGCAAAGCCCAGCCTTAGCGTTGCTCTCACACCAGTTGTCCTGAGTTTAATTAATGCTGCCCCTGTATGTTTACGCAATTACTGTTGTTAACACACGGGGCGGTGCTGAACTTATTGCCTCAGTCGGGACAGAATGCAGTGCTGAGCCTCCACAGCACACGCAAAGCTCGTGTCTCATGTTTCTACACCCTCAGGAAGTACCCGTGCTGTGGTCTCTAATGTGCACTCTAAGTGTTTTACTGTACGGTCTCACATCCTGAAAACAATAATAATTTCTAATGATGCCTGAATTACCCACACTTCCACAGTCTAGGTGGTTCCTTCCTTATTGGGTCAGAGTATCCAGGACCCTGGTGCTAAAACATATTTCACTTCCCCGGGAAGTTTCATTTTTCCTCAGCTATCACAAACACAATCTTGCTGAACAGAGCTGAATTTTTAAGGCTGAGTTTGTGGTGTGGATTCTGATGGCTTTTACGTTAGTTCAGGTCTCTGAGGACCATTGCCAATAAATGTGAAAGGGACAACAGTCGATTGGCATACTTTTCCATTTCCACTAGGATGAAAAAAACTGCTATAAATTAAGTCTAACCTTAAATGTATAATCTGTCCTTGGGAAAGGAAAAAAAATAAAAAGGATATAGCATCTTCAAGCTCTTGGCATCCCTTATGAGAAAAAATTGGTTCTAAAGGTCTCTGATCTTGTGTTTTAGTAAAATAGAACTGCACGGCTGACTGACAGTTCTGATCTAAAGCATTTACGTTTAAGTTTTGATCTCTCTGCTTTTGATTAAAACTAATGAGCTCATTTAATTCAAAATGGGAATCTCTGATAAGAGAAATAAGGTTGATGTGATTGGATTAGAGGGGCAAATTAAACTCTTAGAGCAGAAGTTTGTGCTTATATAGTGTATTAAAAAGCTGTTGGCGTATTATGGCGTGTTAGATGATGAGAAAAATTTCATAGTAATTCATATTTAATCAGAAGAAATGAAAGGACTAAATATAACATGGCTCTGCTTTTCCCTCGAGTGATAAAAAGCTGTACATTTGAAATGACATCAGATCCATGCTCTCTAAAAAAAAGAGAAAACCTTAAGAGAGACACATAAGAAAGGGACATTTGTCAGTGGTTCCATCACTGCAGAATAGAAATACCATAAATACAAAAAATATGCTGCTATGAAGAAAGGATGACACAAGAAAAGCCCTGAACCATAGACAGTGAGCTTTCTGTTATAATAGTAGCTCTCATTATTCTTTCATCTGACCCTCGAGTTCAGTGTGAAAAATCAAGATTTCTTTCTCTTAGAAATACATGCGATATGTTTTGTAATTTAAATTTTAAAAGTTGTTTTGTCTATTCTGTGTCTTTATGTAACTATTTCCACATGTATGTACTTCGTAAATCTCTTTATTACATGTATTTCTTTACTATTTCCAGAGAAAATTAATGTCAATGTAGGGCTGCTTAAAATACATCTTGTTCGTTTGTGGACTTTTTTTCTTTTTTTACTTTAGAATAAAAAAAGCTTTAAAGTACTATTTTAGAAGAGTAGAATCAGAGATTTATTAGACTTAAAAACCCCAAGATTAATTTCTTTGCAGGAAAAGACTTAAATTTATAAAATAGATTAAAAGCTCATTTTTAAAGAAAACAGATTTACATTGCATCTTAACTATTTATATAACGGTGTTTTTAGGTCAGAAAGACTGTAACCTACCACTTTGAATTTCATAGGTAAAAATAAATTCTACTGAGTCTAAAAATAAATTCTACTGAGTCTAAAAATATACAAAATGAAAAAATACTCTGCTTAAAAGAAGAAGTAAGAGCAGAGAAGTAAGAAAAAGAAACTGTCTCCTATCTGGGCACAGGGAGAGGGAAAGCTGCCATTACTAACAGGAATAGAAATCGTTTTTATTTGTTTCTGTCTGTGCATCCCATTCCTAGTCCTCTATCTTGAGTCAGTTGAAAAGACTTCATAGTTCTGATTTCCTACAACGAATAAAACCACCTCAGAAAGACAGTGGTAAGCAGTCTATCCAACCAAGATGGTTTTGTGTTTCTTGCAACTTCCAGTAGGTGAATGGTGCAAGAAGGGATTTTCCAAAGGAACAAAGGGCAGGTCTTCCCCACCCTCCATCAGAAGCGTCTCTGCCTGTATCTTGGTTGATCCCATAAATGCTATGGGTCCTCCTTTGTCGTAACAGTTCTCACCATGTGCACGGGCCAAGCCTCCAGTTGTGCTGCAATAACTTCCTATTAGGTCCCACTTAGGGAGCTGCTGGAAACTGAAAAGCTCTTGCTAGAGACTAGAACTGAGTTACCTTGGCTACGTTAACTTTTCCTTTTTATTTTCTGCAAAGTAAACATTTTCTGAATGAGGTAAATTGATTACTACGCTCTTAGCACCCATCAGTCATTTATTTTTAGTGAGCTCAAGGATTGCACCTGAGCAGTAACGGTGAGGGTTTGTGCAGACATCTAAATCCTGTGTATATTTTTGTATTCCTCAGTGGAGTCAACAAGCCCCAGTCTGCTAACCACTGACAACACCCTTGAGCGTTCCTTTTTCATCCGAATGAAATCTACTCTGACCAAACGCGGCGTGCATATCAAATCATCAGGATATAAGGTAAGCGGGGCTCCAGGAAGGGAGACATTTCTATCTTGGGTCAATTCTGAGTAATTTGTTATTGAGTTTTCCAGCTGCCTTGGGTCCTTATAATTAACACATGCAATCTTGAACAACCAGCCACAGGGTTCTTAATTACATATCTTCTTGTCTCAAGGTAAGGACTTTATTATTACACCTCTCCGTCTCGCGTCAGACACTGCAGGTCACTAAATGTCCCCATATAGCGTATTTTCCTAAAACACTTCTTATTACTACTTCAGGTGCTTCAGTGCATGCTAAAAATTCACTTTGATGAAGAAGATGGGCCAAATTTACCTCAATCCCTAAGATAATTGCTCTAGAACTGCTATCTGTAAAAGTTCTTCTTCCCCTACTTCCCCGTTCATTTTCCCCCTTTCTCTTTAGAGAAAGACTTCCCATTTTAATAACATCTTGGTCACTGAAATTCATATACATAGATAAGAAAAATCAGGTTGCTGTCAGAAACTTAAATTTTGAAATTACAGTGATTAGTCATTCAGCTCCATCTTAGCATACACAGAATACTTGACATATAGTTGAGAGATAACAAACAGCGAAGACCAAGTCTGGAGTCATAATCTACATTATTATCATTTAAGGTTAAGGATATAAAAACCTTCTAATCTCAGGACATTCCAACATTTCAGTTACCATAGCAACATAAATTAAGACCTTCGGAATTTACGAAATGCCTTTGGCAACCTGAATCTTATCAATTTTACAGCACACTTACCAGCCTCTCAAACAATATTTATTGTATGTGGGCGGGAAAACAGAAATAGAAGGTACCACAGAGGTAGCCAGCGTGACCTTTCCCAATTTCCGAGTTTAGAACTTGTGATAATGCAGTTCTGTAGGGTGACCAGAGTGTTGTCAGGAATTGAACAGCCACCATCGTCTGGTCTCAAAAACATTACAAAAATCATCAGAAGACTCGCAGGTGTATAAAAGTCAGAGTCGGGTACTTTCTTTGACATTAATTCTTCAGAAAAGGAAGAAAGGAGGTGGGAAGCAGGCCGTTTTAGGCACGACCTTTACAGAGCTGTCCTACAGTCTGAAAGGCACACGTGGGGCAGCATCTTTAACCTTTAGCAGGAGCATCACAGCTGGGCAGCTGCCCCTGCAGTAGCTTTCCTCTACAGAGTCTTGTTACAAAGGAGTGTGCTGGAGGGAAGAAAACAGACTCTGTCCTTAGGACCATTTTGTACTTCCTGCTTCCCTGAAGACTAGACATTTGTTAGTCATTAACTGTGTACAATCGTGTACAACAGTTGTCAGTTGTATTAATAGTTGTTAACAGTTGTAGGAATTAGCAAGTTTGGAATTCTCTAAGCAGACTCTAGGAGTCATGATCATCGTTATTTTAATGTCAGAAAGCCTCTTTAGGAGGCTTAGGGTTTCCTTTCGACTATTTCCTGTCTCTCAGCATTTGTTCTTCACCTGACTGGTTTTTACCGGTGATTAACCCAGTGCCCTTAAGTCGATTCCGACTCATAGCAACCCTATAGGATGGAGTAGAACTGCCCCATACAGTTTCCAAGGAGCGCCTGGCAGATTCGAACTGCCAACCCTTTGGTTAGCAGCCATAGCACTTAACCGCTACGCCACCAGGGTTTCCTTACCGGTGATTAGGGGGCATATTTCAGGAGGAAAGGAAAGTGGTAGAGGTGAGCTGTAGTTTGAGAAGGGAATTATTTTGTATAATTCAATATCATGAGATAATTTAATTTTTTGAAAAACAAAAGCATCTATTATCATCATACTACTACAAGCTAGAGACAGTAAAGCTCCACAGAATGTTGGAACATGGGCTATAAAGGTAAAAAATTAATATGGAGTAATAGAGTTTCAGGCAGGAGTCCAAGTGACCTGGGTTTTTATTTTATTTTATTTCTTGCTTGCTTGCTTTTGCCACATGGGCCTCTCAGTGAAGCTCTATTTTCTGCATGACCTGAAACTAGAAAGCTGATTTCCTAATTACTACTGGAATATCATCCATTCATTCATCTGACAAGTGTTTCCTGAGTTCCTAGTATGTACTGGGGCCCTGCTCTACCTTCTGGAAACCCAGCATTGAACAATAAGAAGTCTCTGCTTTCATGGTGCTTACATTCTAGCAGGGCAAACAAACCCCAGAACCCAGTGCCATCAAGTCAATTCCAACTCATAGTGACCCTATAGGACAGAGTGGACAGACAGTGAAAATAAAGAAGGTGATCTCAGAGAGTGGTAGCCGCTAAAATAACAATAGCTAATATTTATGAGCACTACTATATGTTGGATTTGATGTAGTTCACATGTATTAATCCTCACAGCCATGCTTGGAAAGTTTTATTATTTCCACTTCACAGAAGAAGAAACTAAGGCCTAGAGAGATTAATTAGCGTATCTACCATCACATATTAAAATGGCAGAGCTGGAGTTTGAACTCAAGGAGCCTGGCTCCACGCTGTGTGTGCTTAACCACCAGACTACAAGACTATGCGGACGGTGAAGCAGGATAACGTGAGAGGGAGTGGCCAATGGGGGCAGGAAACCACTTTAGATAGGGGGTCAGGGAAGACTTCCTTGAAGAGGTCACATGTCACTTGTGACTGGTGTGTGAAGAGACCACCAGGCAGACATCTCGAAAAAGAGTGTTTCTGAAGCAACTTGGGTTTAGGATTAAAGATACCTTGCTATAAGATGTCTCTGAGAAATAAAAGATTTAAAAGTACAACCTTGAACATCCCGGATTAGAAGAGATTCAGAAGCTGTTCCAAATTCCATCGAATCATATAATGTTGAAGTTGATCACACTCCTCTGCCATACCCTGTAAGTCTTTCTCCAAATATTGTGGAAATTGCTACCCAGTACCCATCCCTCTCCCCAGAACTGCTAAGAGGAAGTCTAGCCATCCACCAGTCACTCAATAAGATGAACCCTCCAAAAGATCCTGCCGTTCCCCTCCTTCTCCTCAGTGAGCTTCCCTCACTAATTAACCTTGTGTGAAAGTTAGTGGCAGAGCTGATGAGAATCCCGTGACATGACACAACTGCATAACATCCCTATTTATCTGCTCATTCTCAGTAAGTAAATCTAGCAGCTTATAAAACATTCAAATAAAACTGGTAATCACCCCACCACCACATGGTAAACACAAAGAAACAACAATGGTAATTTCTCTGCACTCCCAATACCCCCCCTAATTTATCACCATTGAGTGTTTCTTTATTTTGCCTTAGCTAAAGAGCTAAGGTGTTAAGTCTTGCTCAGTGCAGGTCACTATATCTCTGTTTTTCTTATTACCTTGGCACATGGGCCTATTCAACTTTGTCCATCACGTTGTCTGCCCCCCTTTAGTGCTGCTGTTGTCACTGACAGTAATAATAGTAACAAAAGTACCTGTTACTGAACATTGGCTCCATGGCAGGCACTGTGCCAAACACTTTATACTGATTTTATTTAATCTACATGTTATTAACAACTTCTTCTATGCCAGGCATTATCCAAACTAACGTTTTATTATTGTCCCCATTTTGCAGGTGGTGAAAGTGAGACCTTAATAGGTTAAGTACTTTGCTCCTGTTCGTATAGCTCTTAAGTAGCTACTACGGAACCCGGATTGACTCTAGGCATTGGGCTCCAGAGTTTGCCTCCTTAACAACTTTGTTGCTTAAACCACTAGGCCAAAATAAAGGTTCGGTGTGATCTGGACCTCAACATATGGAAAATTTTTTTAAAAACCTCTTGCCTGATTAAAATCTTCTTTGTGGTGGCCCAGCATATCCCACGGGCACTACTGTATTGACGGTTGGTTATCCCAATGCTCCAAGGAGTTCACAGGGATTTACCTTCCTTTCCAGGGATTAATATGGCAGCTCAGGAACCCCATAACCAAGAATTCTAGCCAAAGAAATGCCAGTGTGGGTCTGGTAATTCAGGTATAGAGTGAATATTGCTTAATTTGCCATGCCCAGTCCTCAGGCAAGTTGCACTCTCTCCAATGAAGTTTCCCAACTATCAGCTGACATTCAGTCTTTTCTGTCCTCACTTGCTTGGAAATCCACGGCAGCATGTTATCTGGACCAGACACTTTTTATGCCTCAGGGACTTCCCTGTTGTTTAGGTCTCATTGTTGGCCACATATCTTAGCATAACACAGCTTTCATTTAAATTGCTTTGCATCAATATTCTGCCTTCTTGATTAGGTCTATGGGGGAACTTGCTAGGTATAGCACATGGGGTAAAAGGAGATAGGTGATCAGGAAAATTAGAGAAGACTAATTGGGTCGCCTCCTTAGCTCCTGTCTTTGGAGGATAGTTTCCTTCGGTGTGGGACTTCCCTTGTTCTAATCTACTCTTAAATGCCCACCAGCACCACTGTCATGTCTGGGGTCTTTATCTACACATATTATGATGTCCTAACTCTATAATGATATAACAGAGCAGCCTTGACTGGGAAACACAGACAAAAAGAGAAAATTTGTCATGTTTATATAATGCTGAGAATTTCTCCAGACTCTTCACAGAGGTAAAAACCTTCAAATGCTGGGAGTTCCTGATATGACACATAAAACCAGATTACTAAGGGAAGGTGTGGGAACTCTTGAAAACAAACAGTCCCCCATCTGGGATGATTTGAGTATGGATTTGCCTGTAGCTAAGTGTTGAACTAAATGACTTCTGAAATCCTATCAAGCCTCCTTATGATATAAAGAATAAATACTTAGAGGAAATAATAAGAAGGCTCACTGATTTATTAGGATTGCTGATAGACCCCAGCTTTAAGACTATCCATATCTAAATATGAAGTAACAAAAACAGTGAATTAGAGGATGCTAATTAGCTAAATTCTTTCGCCGTTTCTGAGCACAAACATAGGCATCCTTTGGATTAGAAACATCTCTTGTTTGTTGTTAACAATTCATGTGACTTTTCATGGTTGTTATCTGTTCTGTGGTTTGTTATATTTTGGGTGTCAGAGACCCCTTTGAGGATTTGGTGAAATCTATAGAGCCTCTCTCAAGGTAAATTAATTTTTCACCAGGAGATTCTTCAATCTCTGAAGTTTATCCATTGATTTTAGGTTACAAAGTGCTATCTAATATGATTTCTAAGGAATGATGGCATCTTCAGTACTAATTACGAAACCAAGTCTGTGAGTCTTCCAGAACATACATATTAAATCGGTATCACAATAGCCCTTTCCTTCCTCCTCATTTCTTCCTCGCATTTATCCATCTGGTGTTAATACATATTAAAGTCCTATTGCAAAAGTACACCAGCTCTTAGACCACAGAAGCTGAGATTCCCATTTTGATCCCCTCATGCGGATGAGTCTAAATCTTTTGAGAAAATATTTTTCAGAAAATATCTTTTAGAAAAATTATACCTAATATTAAAAAAGAAAAAATTATACCTGTAGTTAAGAGAGTTATTTCCAGTGGCACATGGTGCTCCCCTTTCTTCCTGTTCAGTTAGGTGTGCAAAAAGGTTGCATTCACCAGGATTTCCAACACCAAAATTTCAGCTAGGTAATTTTACAAGCTGAAGACTCTTTGTATGCAAACTTGTTCTTGATTGAATGTGTATATTAACAAGTCTCAAGATGATAGCAAACTGGAACGGAATTATTACTTACTGTTTCCATCATTTGCAATTTTAGCTCTTGGTTTAATTTTTTAATATTTTTTAATGCTTCAATAAAATAAAGTCCGCAATGCAGGGATATCAGCTCCTCCTTCTTGCTCATCTGCCACTTTAATGAGTTGCCAGAATTGGTTGAATCCTCCTCTCTTTCTCCACTTACCTTCCTCTAGTTTAATGCCTTTGTTACTGACCTATTGTGAGAAGATTCCCTAATTACTTTCCAGGAGATTTTACTTTCCTGCACTCTGCTCCCCAGAGTATCTTCTCAAAGCCCCAGCAGTCATTTGTTTCTCTGCTCCTAAATCTTCAGTGGTTGATAGTACCAGCGTATGTAAGACTCTGGCCCAGCCTACCTCTTCTACCGCCATCTCCGTCATTCTTTTCTGGAACTCCTGTCACCAATGCTGTGTAATCAGGCCAGTCATTTTCATGAACTATGCTTGCATACTCACCTTGCCATGCTTTCGAACATGCTGTTTTCTTTTCCAGAAATGCCTGTCTGCCCCACTTTCACCTAGAAAACTCCAAATCGGCCAGTAGGGAACCAGTTAAATATCACATGTCTTTTTTCCATCTTTCATGATGCCTTGAAGGAAAACTATCCCTTCTCCTCTGTGCTAAAATAGCATTTTTTAGATTTTACTTGAGCTCTCTGTGCCTCAGTTTTCTCACCTGTAAAATGAAGCTACTAACAGTATATAGATCAAAGAAATTTTCCTATAGATCCAGTGAGATAATGCAGGCTGAGGAAAGCATCTGACCTCCACTTTATGGCATGCTTTCATAATAATTTTCTATGAACCTGACAGTAAGCCTTTTACAGATTTTTATTTTCCCAATTTTGAAGATCAGTAAAATGGAGATACAAAAAACATGATTTGACTTGTCTAAGCTCACATAAATAGTAAATGGCGAAACTGAGAGAAAAATCTAGATCTTCTAATTCCAGTGTCTTCTTGCCAGTATACTGGTTGTCTTTGGCACTTTCTTATTCTGCTTTCTTCTCTCAACATCTAGCACAGTATCATGCGCATAGCTGCCACTCAATAAATGTTGGCTGGATTAAATTGCTTGCTCTGTATTCATCTGAGATACCAGTGAAAAATGTTGACAGGACAAAGCCCTATAACATACCACTAGTTGACAGCAATGTCTTTTAGATGTGACCGTTGAAATAGCAATGAACCCAAATGACTGTATGTAGCATAATCTGACTCACATTTCTCTATTTTACCTGCAAGGATTTTGTGAATCTTTATTACAGCCTTACTAAAATCAAAATGGACCACATCTGTAGCATTCCCCTGAGCCATCATTTAGGATTCCTTTCAGAAAATGCAAAACAGAGTTATTTTAGCATCAGTTACTTATCATGACTTCATGTTGGCCTCTGATGTTCACCATTTTCTTTCTATCAAATCACCTTTCAAAATTATTCCCTGTTGATTAAAATTTTCAGCTTCTCTCTTTTTGAGAATTAGAAAAATATTTGCCTTCATCCTGTCTTCTGGCATGTCTATGTGATTTCTCAAAGAGTGCTAAGAATATATGAATTGTTACTATAAGAAGGTTGGTTCTTTCTATTCCCCAAGACGATAACTGTATGCAGTGAGTTTTAATCGAACCAAGAGAAGTATAGGTTGGAGGTGTGCCCAGGATTAATATAGGGGGCAATGTGTTAGTGGTCCTTCTCTGGAGATTTCTAAGAGCATACACTAGCCTTATGAATTAAGAGTCTTTTGCTTCCAGACAAGTATGGACAGAATAGATGCCAAATGAATTTTTCTTCCAGTCTGAGATTCAGAGATGTTCCAGGTATCCAGACATATCAGTGCTTCTCCTAAAGCCTTTGCATCAGCTTTGTATTGTCTTGAAATGATAACTACAGTATTCCAAGCTGCGTAAAATGTAACTGTCTTGTAAAATCAATAGATGAATTTTCAGTAAGTCCAAAAATTCTGTCAACCAATTCAGGCTTTCTAAGACTATGTATTTATTGCCTTTCAGCCAACCCAGACACCCAGAATAACTTGAAGGGGAGAAAAAATTCCAGGTGTACAACTTACAGGCCGAGGTTGTGCTGATGAAAAATGCAAATAGAGGAAGCAATAAAATCAAAATTTTTAAATCCTGTTATCTAGTTGTAGTCCCTGCTCACCTCTGCACATTGTCCATTACAACGTGGTTTCAAGTGTCATTTTAAATACAGCTGACATTGTTTCTGATCTTGAAGAATTTACTTCCCATTACCAAGGCATGCCAGTAGTTCCAGCCTGAGCTATGTCATTTCTGGTGGGAATAATCAGCTAGCTACTTTACCAACTAGAGGCATTATCACTAGCTATTCAATGAAGTATCTGTAAACTCTAAGTACATCAGTAAATGTGGCCAAATATGGTGCCAACTTACAGGTACTTCATTTTCTGTTACACAGATTTTATAATGCAAGTAGGAGCTCGATCTTTCCAGGTTAGTTTTCTGAGTCTTTGTTGACTAAGCATTACCAAAGTGATGATTACTTGGGAAATGGCATAGCCGATGCAAAAATCAGCTCTGGTGTATATAATGTCTTTGAATTGACTAATGCTTCAAAATTTATCACTAATATCTCTGTAAATACATTCTCCATCTTTTATTTAAAGTGATTTTATTTAAATATTTTATTGCACCATCCTGAAATCTTAAATTGAAACATCCAGAAATTTTGCCAAAATTTCTGCTGAGACCTTGGCCCTTCTCTGTGGCACACACAGTCACCATCTGTATCATCATGTGACTATTTCACATTGAAACCACTGTTGCGCACTGATGAGTAAGTATGAGTAAGTGTGATGTATTATTTGGGGACCTCAAATCAACCAAAACCATAAAATAGTCTTATAAGTTTTCAATTTAGCATTTTAGTAATTGATTAAAACACATTTTTATGAAATAGTTGAAGCTTCATTGATAATTATTTATTACCTTGATTTATAAGTTTTCTAAAAAGTCTCTTTGTGGTAGATATATATTTTGCAACACAGATTTTTATATAAAAGAAGTATATAACTCTTCTTTTTATGATGCTTTGGCCCATTAAAATGAGTTTTAAAATGCAAACACACACACACACACACACACAAGTACAGGTCACCATTTTACAGGCCCAGCACTCGACGTGCTAAGATGCCCTAACAGCTACAGAACTACAAGTTCTGTTTCTATAAAGTACTCTCTTGATCTAGTGGTCTGAAATAGCAATTATCTAACTCTAACAGATTTCAAGGGCTCGCAAATGCATTACCCCGTTTGGCCATCATTGCTTCAAAACAACTCTACTGAAGAGTTGGTAAGCACATAGGCTGTGGTGTCAGACAGCAGATGATTTGGACTTACTCCTTCCATTCCTGGCTCTGTGGCTTTGGGTAAATTGTTTAACTTCTTTAAATATCACTTTCCTTCAATGGGAGTACCAAGAGAACCTCCATCATAAGTTGTTGTTGTTAGGTGTCGTCAAGTCAATTTTTGACTCATAGTGATCCTATGTGATGGGGTAGAACTGCCCCATAGGGTTTTCTAGGCTGTAATCTTTACGAAAGCAGATCACCAGGTCTTTTTTACACAGAGCTGCTGAGTAGGTTTGAACCACTAACCTTCTGGCTAGCAACCAAGCACTTAATCACTGTGCCACCATAGCGCCTTTCCTTCATACAGCTGTTGTGAAATTAACTGGGATTATGCAGGTAAAGTGCTTAGCATGATGCCTGGCCCATAAGGAGCATGGGTGTCCATACATGAGTTTCATGTTTATGGAACGCATATTAAGAGCTGGATAAATGTTGATCTAGACTATCCCAAACCTTAACCTCCAAATCTCTACATAGTAAAACCTGCTGCCGATTCTGACTCTTAGGGACCCTATAGGACAGGGTAGAACTGTCCCATAGAGTTTCCAAGGAGTGCCTGGTGGATTTGAACTGCCAACCTTTTGGTTAGCAGCCATAGCACTTAACTACTCTGCCACCAGGGTTTCCAAATCTCTACGTATAAACCTGGAATTGTAGAAAATAGTAATTCATCAATAACACTTCAGGTTATCTCCCAGAAATTATATGAGCTCTAGAATAATAAATTATTTCTTCTGAATATAAAAAATGAATTTATTTCTGGAAAATTTCTCCTTGCTTAAGTGCCCTGAATAATGATTTGATTGTAAGAGACAAAATATGACTGAAATACGTCATTTGTCCATTTAACAAAAGAAGTACACACTAAATGGTTTTCTTTGGAATTGATTTAGTGTCACAGCAAGACTAATACTGTACAGCCCTTTAACACAAGAAATGAAGTAGGGGCAGGGCTAATTTGATGCTGTTGAGCTATGGAATACATGGAGCTTCTAGGCTCCTGTAGCCCAGAAGACCCCATGGTTTAGTTAAAACATCTACATGTACATAAATTGAACCCTCTGGGAGGGGGAGAGGACAAATTACCCCTGTGGCACGCACCCCAATGCATGAGGTACTATACAAGATTTGAGAAGTAACTCTGTTGACTCATTCCAAGTAGGAGAAAAGAACCAGGATTCTGGAGTTTATATCTTCTCATGTGGTGATGACGAACTAATCATATGTCTCTGAATTCCCCACCACCACCACTAAAGATTGCTCTCCTCCAAGTCTAAAAGAATAGCCTCATTGCAAAGTGCTTTGAGTAATAAGACTTCTTCAAGCAAAAGAATCATCTACGTAATCAGTCCTCAATCCTTTGTAGTGATATTCCAGGAAGAGGCTTCTGGTGCACGTGTGGTGAATGTTTTCTTCTTTAAATCTAAACGACCAGCGGGCCATGAATATCTCTAAATTGCTATGTTGGCAGCATCACTTTAAGCTCATGTTGGCAGTAGTTTACTGAAACAACCCATGTAAGTTACCATTTGACTGATGGTAGCATTTGCACCTCACTTTCAGCAGGGCCTTCCCACTGCTTTTTATTCTCCTTGGAATATATTGTCCTCAGATATTCCCATGGGTCATGCCTGCATTTCACTCAGACTTCTGCTCAGACATCACTTCCCTCATCCCCTCATCTAAGTAATACACAAGCACACCCTCTGCACCCCGTTGCCTGCTTTATCCTGTGGCCCTGTTGTTCTTTATAGCACTTAACACAGTCAGACACTGTTTTATAAGCTTATTTGTACATAGTTTATCTCCTCCACTAGAGTGTAATCTGTAGTTCCTAGAACCATTCCAGGCACCTAGTGGAAACTCAATAAACATTTCTTTAAAAATTAATGAATTTGTACATTTTAGACGTTATTTGTATTAACTACAGGAGAACATAGCCCTTCCTTGGGTGAGTGTTCCACCTCCTCTAAAGGGAGTTAGAGATAAAATATGCAGCTGATGGAATTCGGTAACAAGTTTGATTTATTTAGGTCTTGGCTCCCCTTGCCAATATAAGTTAAAACTTTCTTCCTTTTAAAAAGACTACACTAAGGGTTGACATAATCTGTATTTTTTACGCTATCACATTCAGTTTTTTAGAAATCAACGTGCATTTAATCTGTACCCCATTCTTATCCAGTTCTAGTGGCTAGAACTCTAGAAGCACAACCTAGAGTCACTTGATTGTCACATGGTAGTTCTGAATATATCTAACAATTCTCAACAGCCCCTTGTCAAATGTCCTTCAAACTGACTGCTTCTTATAGAAGTTGGTGAAAACAGTAGTTTAACAGGGAGACACCTGGCTGGGGAGTGGGAGAGTCAGATAATTTGTTCTAATGCCAGCACTTTGCTCCTTACTTGCTCTGCAACTTCAGAGAATCTGATGGATTAGGCTAAACTTGAAACAAAGTAAACAATAGGACTTGCTTCCAACGTTCTTCAGTCACTGATGGTGGAGATTGCATGCCCCTTAGCTCCACTCCGTATGTTAGAGTGGAAGCCCCTTTGGGACATTCTGGGCAGTACAGGCTAGAGGGCCTGCCTAATCAGGGGCATCTTGGAACTCCTGGGAAGAGGGAGGTTAAATCTTCCGGAAAGTTCCGAGTCTGGCAAGTCACCTAAAGCTGCAGCATCATCTCTTGGCCAAGGCTGGTTTGAGAACCTGGGGTATTCCAGGAAATGTTTAACCAGATCACTGTTGGAAAGGGATTTTCCTGGGGAGGATTTTGTAATTCTTTGGGAGAGCTCCAGCGAACTACTGTACCTCCTCCTTGAAGAGACTATGGGTGACTGAAACCACCGAGACTTTAAGGAATCAATCTAGGTCCTAAATTGAGGACAAAAACAAAGGAGCGATTGAGAGAAATACTCTCTTGCCGTATTCCATGAGCAGGAACAAATTTATGTTCCTCAGTCACTTTAATACAATATGTACTCACCGCTCTTTTTGTTCCAAATAACAAAAAACATCATTTTAATATTAAATTTATTTATCTTCCCCCTTTACTTCTTTGCATTTGGCTTATTGGTAAATGTGTGTCAGTGCTGGTTGAAATGACTGTAAGTTTCCAGTTGACAGGCACTGGCACCTACCTGGAATATACTTATAGACAGTGGAGTAATATTCATTCCACTTATCATTAAATAGCATTTATGATAAGTGGAATGAATATTATTATATGTGTCAAACTCCTCAAAGAAAGATATCATAGAAATGTAAAACATCCTTGCTCTTGAATTGCTATTTTGTTATAAACTACTTATCTTCACTATGGAAGTACCTTTTATCTCTTTCTACTGGCAAGACCTAGAAAGATGGTGATGCAGTTTGTCCAAGGACACATAGTAGCCAGATCCCAAGTACCTTGCCACACAAGAGAAATGTTAAGTTCTATGGATTTGGTGCTTAGGACACAAAAATGGCCATGTCTTATACCTTCAGCTTCTCGAGCACCCTGTAGATCAGCCATGGGGTATTAGAACAAAAACGTAAACAGGATTGAAAGCAAGTCAGTCAGTAGGTAAGAAAGGAGTGAAGCCCAGAACCAACAGACCATACTGCCACTGTCCCGTAAAGGCCTGACTACTAAACCTAGGGAGACCCCTTGACCCAGTCGTCCTTCCCGCATGTATCAGTGGACATGTGCCATGAGAGCCCATGAGACGTTGGCCCCAAAGAATCTTTTCCCTTTTGCATACATAAATCAGACCTCCTATCCATACCATCCAGTTCTAAAAACTTTAAAAGGATGGTATGTTGCTAGTGGAAAATTCATGCGCAGCTGCTCTTGATATACTTCCTGCTTAGAGTAATTTTTATATCGCTGTGATACCTCTGAGTGACTGTGTTCAAAGTAGCTAACAGTGAGGCTCAGCTAAGAAGGAATATGTTGGTTGTTTGGGTTGTAATGATTTCAGCGAATCCTCTTTTTTTTACAGCATCATTAGAATCTGTCATTCTAATAATAATAATTCCCTTTTGACATCATGGAGGTAAGAAGAAATCATCACTGACAACAAAAGTGAGGTGATATTTCAGCAGTATTATTTCAGTGAAGATAAATTGAAAAGCTTTATTACTCCCCATGCCTTTAAAGAATGCTGAACAAGGCATATGCTGACCCTAGAGCTTATCTACTTCAGTTCATTCCAGACCGACATGAAATAACTAACTTTAATTGTTCCAACTCAGTTTTCAGAATGTAGTTTTTCCCCAAAGCTTTACATCTCTATAACGGAAACTCTTTAGAAAACTTGCTTTACCAGTTTATAATAAATTGGGAAATCAAAAGAAAAGTTCAGTGTAACCTAGAACAATCCATAATTTTCATTCTTCAACAGAACCTTTGGCTCTAAATATTTAGGAATTAGTTTCACTCAGTCATGCAATCAATACTGATTGTGTAACTGTTGTATATTAGACACTTTAGGGGGTGCTAGGAAAATAAAGGTGGATAAAACGAGGTGCTTGGCCCAAAGAGCAGAGTCTAGACTTATGCGGACACACAAAGAAATGATTATGAGACAATGTGATATGTGCTATCATAGACGTACGTTCCAAGAGCAGTGTGATGAAGTCGATAATTCTGTCTGGTAGAGGAGAGGTTCTCAAGAGCCCTTAAAGGATAGGTACACCCTACAGGGATATTAGGGAAGGGCATTCTAGACAGAGTGAACAATATCAGCAAAGAGATGAAGGCATCAAAGTGCACTGAGCAGAAGGAAATCTGGTGCTTAAGGGAACCAATATTAAAGACATCTAACCTGACTTGGCAGATGTAGACTGCAGAGATGTGCTTATTGTTATCCCCATGATCAGCTGGGGATCGGACTGTGGTCCACATGTGCTATCATAGACGTATCATAGAAATTAATTCCTAAATATTTAGAGCCAAAGGTTTCCATTGGCTGATTTTTGGAAGCAGATCTCCAGGCCTTTATTCTGGTTCATCTTAATCTGGAAGCTCCACTGAAACCTATTCAGTATGATAGCAACACACAAGCCTTTACTGACAGACGGGTAGTAGCTATGCATGAGGTGCACTGGGCAGGAATCAAACCCAAGTCTCTCATATGAAAGAGAGAATTCTACCACCGAACATATCAGCCCAGTGGGCAATTCACTGTTTTGGGTAACGCGATGAAGATTAGGAGTATTTCATTCTAACTATACTTCTTGGATTCATTGTAAAAAAAAATCACCGTTTTCTGACAAGGAAACAAAGAGGGTTATTCTCAGCCTATAAGGTAAAAGAATAAGTATGTGCATTTAAGTAAGTCATTGAATAATTCATTTAGGAATTTCCTCAATTTATTTTTCCTTCTTCCATTCTGTCAACATGAGTATAGAAATTTTTTTTTCCTGAATCTTAGATTTCTGGCATAAACAGACATCCTGAAAGGAGGAACATGATTTTCTAGAACCAGTAACTCAATGAAAAAAAAACCTAAAATCTGTACACATTGAAATCTTGGATTGCAAAATGAATCAGAAATAGAAAGCATCTCACTGAAATCAGTGACCTGAGCGACTGGTCTCTACACTGTTAAAAAGGTGTCTGAATTTTTGGAAATGTCTGTGTATTTGACACAATATAAACAAAGTCTACGTTTCTGGAAGCCTAAGGATTCCCTTAGATATACCATTTAGTAAAACACCTGGTTTTAAGGATGATGGCCTTTTTCCCATTAGAAAAAGTATTTGTTCTTCAACTCACTTACTTCTGATTCTGAATGACTATTCAGTCTTCCACTAATTGTAGCAGCTTTTGTACTGTGTCATCTGAGGACTCACTCGCTTTATTCCATTAAAATATGTGCATGTCAGCTCATTCATAACACTTGTGTAATGAAACAACTGTTCTCAAGTGAACAGTAAATGATGACATAAAATCTTGTATCCATGCATATATTCAATATTATATGTGATTCTTTAAAAAATCAAATATAATATATAGCTGCTGGATTTTCAATATGAGGAAATTTTCACCCTTTCTCTCTCCCCACCCCCACCAGAAATAAACTTATATACTTCTAGACTGAATGACTAATTACTGTTTTAAAAAATGAACTTTCAACAAATAGAAGAAAACCTCTTCTGCTCCTCCCCCTTTTTACAGCTTCTGCAGAGGCTTTATCTTTCTATCAAAGGTGATATGAAACTTTGGTGCTTTGTGTTGCACATCACTAGCTGAGTTGCTTTTCATCTGCTTGATTTTATGTATTTTTCTTGCTCAAACATCTTTTTCTTCTCCAAATAATCAGCGCTCTCAGTTGCTCTCAAATGCATACACTTCTAACACCACAAAGCTAGTGTAACCCTGGGAGTACACTCCCAAATCTTCCAAGAGCCATTTAAGAGTAGATCTTTTTGTTTAAGTCAGCTCTCAGGATAGAAGGGGAAATCACATCCCCTGTTGGCTCTTGGCTCTTTTTCATTACTATCTGCAGAGCCTAGAAGAGAGAACTGGACAAAAATATTTGGTTTCTCTGCATGTACTAAAGTTACACAGAGCTGATGCACAATAAACAAACTTGCATTATGGGTTGTTTTCAGTCACTTTATAGACATATGCATTCATAAATTTTGATACGGTTGTAAGAAGCAGACTTTGATGGGACCGAGCTCAGAGACGAGCTTTTGATCACTGGAGCAACCACAGTCTAACTTTATGTTGACAATTTATCAGCCCTGCTCCGTCAAGAAAAATTGTTTTTTAGTGCTTGCCGATTAGCAATCACATGCATAATATGAAATTGAGTTTTGGGGAGGACGGTCTGCCATCTGTCTTTCTGATTTTTTTTTTTAAGTGTTTCATGCTCAAGTTCAATTCTGTGTATCAGAATGCTGTAAAACAGGAATCACCCATAACATGGGCACTTAGCAAGAAAAATGGGCCAGATACCAATGCAATCTTTTAACTTGCAGACTTTTAAAAAGGAAAATCATTGATACCCCAATCTGTGCCTTATCTTTTGAGTGCACTTCAAATTCTGCCTGCCTCTTGAAGCCAACTTTGATATGGCTGGTTCTTGTTAGAGAAGAGTTCATTAGTGTACTTTGAGAAGTGTTAACACACTTTAATGAAAATAAAAACTCAAAGAGAAAATAGAGTGCAATGTGAGTTTTAGAAAATGAAGCTCTAAAGGATTGGCATGAAAAATAAAAAGATGTATTTATTTTCCCTTCCAAGTTCCAATATGCTAACATTCTTATCAATAATACTGTTTTTCTGTAACAATACCTGCACCTCAGGGAAAATCTGCTCTGTAGCTGTCAGGATTATACTTCTCAAAATATGCTCGAGAGGATTATGTTAAATGAATTTAAAAAAAAAAAAAAAACAGTGCACTCCACAACGTAGAAGCATTGCTCAAAAGAACATTGCCAAGTCTTTCATGTGTAACTGCATTTGTGTGGCAGGGCATTTATTATGCTATAAATGCCATCACTGATTTTGGCCAGTTCAGATTGATTCTGCAGTAACTGTAAGTAACGAACCTTCCAGAGCCAAAGGGAGCTGGGGAGAGGGAAGGAGGAGGAGGAAAAGTAGCCAATACACTTGTGGCTGTGGGAATACAAATCGTAGGTTTCATTCAGTCACAACTTTTATCAGATTGTGCAGCCAATACCCTACAAAGCAGGAAAAATATATCCAGAAAAATCTGCAGCTCCCTTGGTCTGACTCTAGTAGCTATAACAGGCAAATACAATGGGAACACACTTCTTGGGGAAAGGAAGCAATTTATTTTTCCCTGAGTCCTTATTTCCCAAACTTTCTCCCTCTCATCTTTTTTTTTTCCCCAACCTAAATTCGGGGCAGAACGTCCAGGCTATAAACCCAAAACCAACTCAGTGCTGTCAAGTCGATTCCGACTCATAGCGACCCTATAGGACAGAGTAGAACTGCCCCATAGAGTTTCCAAGGAGTGCCTGGCGGATTCAAACTGCTAACCCTTCGGTTAGCAGCCATAGCACTTAACCACTACGCCACCAGGGTTTCCGCTATCCAGGCTATAAGAGCAACTAAATACGGAGCTTTCCTTTCCCAGGGGAAAGTCAGCCATTCCTCAAACTTGGCCTCCCTCAGTTCCCAGTGCCTGGAGCTAAATGGACCCTCACCGCTGAGGAGGCTCCCAGGGTGAGAAGTAACAGTCAGTCATCTGTTCAGACCTCTGTAAAGAGGAAAGACAGTTACCCTGGAGATGTTCATTCCTGAGCCCATCAGGAAACTAAGGTAACCAGTGAGGTGACTGGCAGGAGAAACGCTTACTCAGAGGTGCCCTGTGGCCCCAAGGTGGTAGCTAGAGGATGAAAGCGGTAAATTAAACAGGCTGAGGCCTATTAGAGGGTCCCCCTCCCCCGCCACTGATATTCTTTAAAACAGAGTACTAAGGAAATAGGTTGGGTTTGCATGATAGAATTGAGTATGTCTTGAGATCATGGATGTCAGCAAAGACAGAGCAAGCCTGAAAGTAGAGAGGCTTTGGGCAGCAGGAGGGAGGAGAGGAGTATGGGAAAGGTTGACATTTAAGAAGCATTTCATCCACTAGGGAGGCCAAGAATTTCCCGTTTCATTCTTGCCCAGTTCCTTCTCCCGTCTGACCTCCTTTCCCTGATGCTTAGAAGCAGGAGAGGGAAATGTTTGCAGGGATGTAGGCTGAGGCCACCCCCAGAGTGCTGCCTCCATGGAGATAGCATGGGCACAGCAAAGCCATGGCTTCAATGCAATCTGGGCAGGCAGTATTTTATGCCAGTCCTGGGGTCTGTGTCCCCAGCCCCATCCCACTGAATTTCCAAAGAGAGAGAGGCACCAACAGATAATCTGTTTCAGAGAATGGCAAAACATCTTTACTGTCCATTTGTCCCCAAGCATAAATACAGCAAATCTTTCTCAGATTCTTTCTCTATGTTCTTCTCCCTTTCCCTCTGTCGAATCATAGAGTTGTAGAACTGAAAGGTCCATAAATGTGGTGTTTCAACAATCTGAGGAAGGTGTGACAGATGGACCATTAGGGGCCTCCATGCACATTTTCTCATTGTGCTGGTTGTTTTGGGTAATCATTAGCTGCCATGAGATGTCTCACACAAGAGACCACAGAAATGGCGTGGCAGGTCTTTAGAGATGGCCATCCGGAGTTAGCCATTTGGAGTTGCCCAGAGCCCATGTGGGGGTAGGTAGTGGACAACACAAGGAGCCCAGACCCAGAGTGGATATGTCCAGCTCCAGAGGAAAGCCTGGCAAAAGTCTCTTCCTGTAAGTATCACTTGTAACTATTAGCATTATTGAAACTCACCATCAGTCACCCTTCCCAGCATCTTCCTGGCCTGACAATCTGGGCTTAGAGTGAGGAAGAAAGCAAGTGGTATTCTCAACGAAAAGACAACAATAAATGCAATGCCCTGCCTCAAATTCTTTTTTAGAAATAAGTAGAGGATAATAATGAGTTTTGAAAAATCATGAATTATTTTACCCCCATTCATAGAGAATGACTTGCTTCCAAATGATGCCTTATTGTTCTGCAGTATGCCACAACACATGGGCCATCTCTAATTTGGTTTCAGTCTGTTATTTCCAGTGGTCATGTTGAAATTTCAGCATGCCATTTAGAAAATCAAAATTGCTAAGAAGTGAAATGCTAATGAACTTCCAGAACTGTTGTGGGTATTTCCTGGGAGCCGGGAGGAGGTATAAAACTGGGCCTGTGGAAGCAGAGCCAACATGGCACCTTATACAACTGCACCATGCCATCCCTCTGCATCAGAGACCGGAAAAACTAAGCAAAAGAGATACAAACATCAATCCTGAAACCCTAGGCATCAAATGAAGGCATAAAGAACTAGATCAAACACCAAATGGAAGAAAAAGCTGATGGAAAACAGAAAACAAGGAGAGATATGGAGTGGAGGTTCCCTGCCAACTAACAAGGCACAGCGTGCCATCTTGAAAAACACCCAGCAACAACCCCAGAAAGGGAGTACAGGGAAGGCAACTTCACAGAGTTCCGAACAGGGGACAGAGCACCTGGCAACCAGAGAAACATGCTTTCTCACCCATCACCCTTCTGGTGAGTAGCAGGCAGAACAACAGACCTCCAGCCTGGCAGCCCCCACCACCAAGGTCCGCAGTAGGAGTCCCCACCCCACCTCCTCCCGCTGAGCGGCTTTTTATTTTTTCCTCTTTCTTCCTTTCCTTTCTCCCTCCCCCAGCCCAGTATACCACCTCCCTCCCTTCCCAAAGGCCCTCGCTTTACTGCTATGGCCAGAGAGCCACTGGCCCACTGCCACGTTGGGTCGGCCCCACACCCACCCACAGGCTCCCATCAAGCAGCCATTTTTTAAAATCTTTTTTCCCGTTTCTCCCTCCCACCAAGCCCAGTATGCAACCTCTGCCCCCCTCCCACCAAACTCCCACCATGCTATGGTGATTAGAGAGCCACCAGCCCACTGCTACCCTGGGTCTGCCCCCCGCCACCAGCTCCTGCCACCATTTTTTATTATTTCTTTTTTTTTTTTCCTTTTTTCCCTTTCTCCCTTTCTCCATCCTACCTAGCCCCAGATGCCACCTCCCTAACCTTCCCACTGAATCCCCGCTGTGCCGATGCTAGAGAGCCACCAGGCCACATGGCCTGGGCCCACCCTGCTCCCATCCAGTGCCTTCTCCTGCACTGCCATTTTTTTTCTTTTTTTATTTCTTTTTTACTTTCTCTTTTGTCTTTTCTTTCTCCCTCCCACCTAACCCTGTATGTCATCTCTCCTGCCTTCCTACATGCCCCAGGTCCGCCCCACCCCCACTCACCAGCCCCCACTGCACCACTATTGTTTTTATTATTATTTTCATTTTTTCTTATTCTTTTCTTTCTCCCACCTCCTGGCTCCCAGTACACCATTTTTTGCCCTTTTTCTTTCTTTTCTTTCTCCCTGTCACCTAGCACTGTCAGCCTCCCACCCCTTCCTGCCAGCCCGTGTTATGCTACTGTGGCTAGAGACCCACCAATGCACCAGCCTGTCACTGCCCCAGGTCCGCCTCGCCACCATTCACCTGCCCCTAATGCATCACCACTTTTTTTCTTTCTTTCTTCTCTTTCTTTCTCCCTCCTACCTACCCAATTACCTAGCTGCATATATCATGCTCCCTCCCTTCCCACTGGCCCCAGGGTCTGCCCCGCTCCACTCACCAGCAACCACCATGCCTCCATTTTTTTCTCATTTTTCTTTTTTCCTTTATTCCTTTTCTTTCTCTCTCTTACCTAGCACCATATGCCACTGCCCCCCTTCTTGCTGGCCCCTGCCACACTGTTGCAGATAGAGTGCCAGCAGAGGACCAGCCCACCACTTCTCTGGGTCCACTTTATCCTCACCCTCCAATCTCCACCATATAACCATTTATTTTATTTTTTCTATTTTCTTTCTTTCCTTTCTCCTCCTACCTAGTCACATTAACCACCTCCCTCTCCTTCTCACCAGCCCCTGGGTCTGCCCTGTGTCCACCAGCTGGCTACCCCCACGCTGCCTTTTTTTTCTTTCTCCTTTCTCCCTCCCACCTAGTCCTATACACCACCTCCCCCACCCCCATTCCCACCAGCCCTGCCACAACTAGAGCATCCCCAGCACTCAGACCTGCTGCGGAACTGGGTCTGCACAGCCCTTCCTCTATCACCACTCAACCAGCTGCTGAATGGTGAGAAGTGAGGCCGTACCACTCTCAGTCTGACACCCTCTCCCATCTGGAAAGGAGCTATGAATGCTCCCATACTGCTGGACCAATAGCAGGAGGCAGATAGTATCCACCCAGTCCACCTCAGTCACCTCGCTAAACCAGTGAACAGCAAAGTGAGCTTGCCATTCCTGCTGCTGCCATGCCCACCCAGACAAAGTAGTAAGAGCTATGGTGTCCACAGACAACCAAGCAGCAAAGCATGCCTGGCCTGACATATCAAAACAAAACAGAAAAGCAAGACAAGATGGCTGCAGCAAATTCCCAAAACAATCAATCAGAAAAACTTTTAGTAGTTGAAAAGGCAGTGGAAGTACCTGATATGAAATTCAAAAGACTAATTTTAGGGCTGTCTAATTTAAGAGATTAGGAAAGAAATCAAGGAAAACACAGACGAAGCAAAAGAACAATTCAGGAAAACAATGGAAGAACAAAATGTTAAAATCTAACTACAAATCATACAAAAACAACGACTAGAAACGCAAAAGATAAACAAAACTTAAGAAATGGAGAACTCAATAGAAGGTTTTAGGAGCAAATTTTAAACAATAGAAGAATCAGCAAGACTGAAGACAAATCCATGGATGTCACTTTGAGGAAAAATCAGAGAAAAGAATGAAGAAAACCTAAGAATTTACATGGGACAGAGTCAAGAGCAAAAATTTGCACATGATCAGAGTTCCAGAACAGGGAGAGAAAATGGAAACCACAGAGAAGATTGTTGAAGATTTGTTGGTCTAAAACTTCCCAAATGTCATGAAAGATGAAAAGCCGACTATCCAAGAAGTTCAACGAACATCATATAGGATAGACTCCAAAAGCAAGTCACCAAGACATATAATAATCACACTTGCCAAAACCAAAGACAAAGAAAGAATTATGAAAACAGCCTGAGAAAAACACAGTCACATACAAAGGGGAAACAATAAAAGTTCTGATTGTTCAGTACAAACTGTGCAGGCAAGAAAGCAATGAGCTGACATACACAAAACTTAAAAGAAAAAAGAACTGACAATCAAGAATATATCCTGCAAAACTCTCTCAAACACAATGAAAAAATTAGGACATTTTCAGATAAACAGAAATTGAGGGAATTTGTGAAAACCAAACCAAACTTAAAGGAAATATTAAAGGGAGTCTTTCGGTTAGACAACCAACAAAATCATACAACAACCTGAGCCTAAGACACAGGACAGGATCAGCCGATAACAACCTAGGCAAAGAACCCTCAGTAATAAAACAAAGCTAAAAGACTTAAAACAGGGAAAAAGGGATACCAATCTGTAAATGATGACATCAAAACAATAAGAGGAAGAATAAATGGTGTAGGTACAGAACTTCAAATGGAGAGGAAGTCAAAGCGATATCCAGTAATAAAAGCCTAGTTCAAATTTAGGAAGATAGGGATACATTTCAAAGTAACCATAAAGAAAGTTAGGGGTAAGTTTCAAGGTAATCACAAAGAAAGTTAACAAACCTACTCATCAAAAGAAGAAAGAAGAAAAACAAAATCTCAGTGAACACAAAATCTATAATAACAAAAGAAAATCTACAAACAAAAGAAACTCAGCACAGGAAAATAAGAGGAACAAAGAAAAAATTCGCACCACAAAATAAAGCACAACAATATGACAGCAGTAAACTCATATCTATCGAAAAATTACAGTGAATGTAATTGGCTTACACGCACCCAGAAAGAGACACAGAGAATAGCAGAATGGATTAAAAAAAAAAAAGAAAATCAATATGCTGTCTACAAGAGACACAAAGACAAATATATTTTAAAAAGCAAAGAATGGAAAAAAACTATCAAGGAAACAGCAACCAAAAAAGAATAGGAGTGGCAAAGACAAAATAGACTTTAAGGCAAAAATCAATCATAAAAGACAAGGAAGGACATTATATCATGATTAAAGGGACAGTCTACCAAAAAGACATAACCCTAATAAATACCTACACACCCAAGGACAGGGCTCCAAAATACATAAACTCTGAAAGCTCTGAAAAGAGAAACAGTTCCACAATAGTAGTAGGAGACTTAAGTACACCACTCTCAGTGAAGGACAGAACATCTAGAAAGAAACTCAAGAAAGATACAGAAGATCTAAAGGCCACAATCAACCAACTTGACCTCATAGACATATAGGACACTCCACCCAACAGCAGCAAAGTATACATTCCTTTCCAGTGCACATGGAACCTTCTCCAGAATAAACTACATCTTAGGCCACAAAGCAAACCTCAATAAAATACAAAACATCAAGATAATACAAAGTATTCTCTCTGAACATGCCATAAAAGTAGAAATCACCTACAGGAAGAACAAGGGAAAAAAATCAAATACATGGAGACTGAATAATACCTTCCTTAAAAACAACCAAGTAAAAGAAGAAATCAAAGAATCAAAAAATTCCTAGAATCAAATGAGAATGAAAGCATATCATACCAAAACCTTTGGGACACCAGCAAAAGCAGCACTCGGAGGACAATTCACAGCAATAAATGTACACATCAAAAAAGAAAAATGAGCCAAAATCAAAACATTAGCCCTACAATCTGAACAAATAGAGAACAGCAAAAGACGCCCACAGCCACCAGAAGAGAGAAAATAATAATGATTAGAGCAGAATTAAATGAAATAGAGAACAGAAAAATAGAATCAACAAGACCAAAATTGATTATTTGAAAAGATCAACAAAATTGACAAACCATTGGCCAAACCGACAAAAGAAAAACAGGAGAGGAAGCAAATAATGAATAAGAGATGAGATGGGAGACATTACAACAGACTCAACTGAAATAAATAGGATCATAACAAAATAACTATGAAAAACCATAGTCCAACAAATTTGAGAACCTAGAGGAAATGAACAAATTCTAGAAACATACTACCTACCTACCTAAATTAACACAAACTGCAATAGAAAATCTGAAAAGACCCATAACAAGAGAAGAGATTGAAGAGGTAATGAAGAAAACTCCCAGCAACAACAATTAAAAAAAAAACCCTGCCTTGACAGCTTACTGGAGAATTCTACCAAACATTCAGAGAAGAGTTCACACTGGTACTACTCGAACTATTTCAGGGTACAGCAAAGGAAGGAATACTCCCAAATTCATTCTAGGAAGCCAGCATAACCCTGATACCAAAGCCAGGCAAAAACACCACCAAAAAAAAAAAAGTTACAGACCAATGAATATCTCTCACAAATATAGATGTAAATATTCTTTACAATATTCTAGCCAGTAGAATTCAGCATCGTATCAAAAATAATACACCACTACAAAGTGGGATTTATACCAGGTATGAAGGATAGCTCAACATTAGAAAATCAGTCAACGTAATCCACCACATAAATAGAATAAAACAACAACAAAAAAAATTGCCTGATCATCTCAATCAACACAGAAAAGACATATGATAAAGTCCAACACCCATTCCTTATGAAAACTCTCAATAAATTAGGAATGCAAAGGAAATTTCTCAACATAATAAAGAGCATCTATTCAAAAGAAACAGCCAACATCATTCTCAGTGGACAGAGGCTGAAAGCATTGCTTCTAAGGACAGGAACAAGACAACAATGCCCTTTTATCACTGCTCCTATTTAACATTGTTCTGGAAGCCCTAGCTAGAGCAATAAAGGCATGAAAAAAGAAATAAAGGGCATCCAAATTGGAAAGTAAGAAGTATCTCTTATTTGCGGATGATATGACACTACATATAGAACCCCAGAGATTCCACAAGAAAATTACTAGAACTAATAGAAAGATTCAGCAGAGTAGCAGGATACAACATGAACATACAAAAGTCAGTTGGATTCCTATTCACCAACAAAAAGAACTTTGGCAAGGCAATGAGGAAAATAATACTACTTTTATACTAGCCCCTAAAAAGATAAAATACTTAGGAATAAATCTAACCAGGGACATAAAAGATCTATACAAAGAAAACTACAAAACACTATTGCAAGAAACCAAAAGAGACCTACATAAATGGAAAAACATACCATGCTTGTGGATAATATGACTCAACATTTTGAAAATGTCAATTTGACCCAAAGCAATCTGCAGATATAATTCAATCTTGATCCAAATACCAGCAATCTTTAACGAGATTATGTGGAAACGAAACACCAGATAATCAAAGCATTACTGAAAAAAAAGTAGGAGGCCTCACACTACCTAATCTCAAAATCTACTATACAGCCACGGTAGTCAAAACAGTCTGCTACTAGTATAATGACAAACCAGCAATACAGAATTGAGAACCCAAATGTAAATTCATCCATCTATGGTCAGCTGATCATTGACAAAGGACCAAAATTCATTAAATGGGGAAAAGACAGTCTTTGTAACAAATGGTGCTGGAAAAATTGGATGTCCCTCTGTAAAAAAATGAAACAGGACCCATACCTCACACCATACACAAAAACTAACTCAAAATGCATCAAAGACCTAAATATAAAACCTAAATGATAAAGATTATGGAAGAAAAAATAGATAAAATACATAGATCATGGGATGAGACTAATAGATGTATCTTAGATGGCCACTCATAAGCTATTAAGACCCCAGGTCCTACTTGCCAAAGTAGGATGTAGAACATTTTCTTTATGAACTATGTTATGTCAATTGACCTAGCTGCCCTCTGAGACTATGGTCGCCAGCCCCCAGCCCCCATCCCCAGTAACTTGGTCCCTCAAGGTGTTTGGATGTGTCTATGAGGCATCTATGACTTTGCCTTGGTCAAGTTGTAATACATGGCATAAGTAAAATAAAAACCCTAACTAACAATGCACAAACCCCAAAAGATAAACTAGATAACTGGGAGCTCCTAAAAATTAAACTCCTATGCTCATCAAGAGGCTTCCCCAAAAGAGTAAAAAGAGAACCTACAGCCTGGGAATAAAAATTTAGCTACAACATATCCAACAACGGTCTAATCTCTAAAATCTATAGAATACTTCAACACCTCAACAACAAAAAGACAAATAATCCAATTTAAAAAATGGGCAAAGGATATGAACAGACACTTCATCAAAAAAGATATTCAGGCAGCTTATAGACACATGAGGAAATGTTCTTGATCATTAGCCATTACCCAAAACCAAAACCCAGTGCCGTCAAGTCGATTCCGACTCACAGCGACCCCATAGGACAGAGTAGAACTGCGCCATAGTTTCCAAGGAGTACATGGTGGATTCGAACTGCCAACCTTTTGGTTGGCAGCCGTAGCACTTAACCACCACGCCACCAGAGTTTCTGATTAGCTGTTAGAGAAATGCAGATCAAAACTACAATGAGAAGCCATTTATCTCACCCCAACATTACTGGCACTAATAAAAACAAAACAAAACAAATGTTGCAGAAGTGGTGGGGAGAATGGGACTGTTATGCTCTGCTGATGGGGATGTAAAATGGTGCAACTACTATGGAAAACAATATGGTGCCTCCTTAAAAAGCTAGAAATAGAAGTACCATACAATCCAGCAATCTCACTCCAAATAATATATCCTAGAGAAATAAGAGCCATCACACGAATAGACATATGCACACCCATGTTCATTACAGCATTATTCACAATAGCAAAAGATGGAAACCACCTAAATGCACTTCAGCAGATGAATGGATAAACAAATTATGCTACATACACACAATGGAATACTAAGCAGTGATAACGAACAATGATGAATCTTTGAAACATCCCACAACATGGATGAATCTGGAGAGCATTGCGCTTAGTGAAATAAGTCAATCACAAAAGAACAAATATTCTCATGAGACCACTATTACAAAAAACCAAGAAAAGGTTTACACACACACACACAAACTCTCTTTGATGGTTATTAAGGAGGGGAGGTGAGATAGGGAAATCACTAACTAGATAGTAGAGAAGTGTTATCTTCAGTGAAGCAAAAGACAACACACAAAATAGGGAAGTCATTATAACTTGACCAAGGCAAAGTCATAGATGCTTCATAGACACATGCAAACACCTTGAGGGACCGAGTTACTGGGGCTGGGGGCTGGGGACCATAGTCTCAGAGGGCAGCTAGGTCAATTGACATAACATAGTTCATAAAGAAAATATTCTACATCCTACTTTGGCAAGTAGGATCTGGGGTCTTAATAGCGTATGAGTGGCCATCTAAGATACATCTATTGGTCTCGTCCCATCCAGAGCAAAGGAAACAAAAGATACAAGGAAAACATTAGTCTAAGGGACTAATGTGCTACATGAGCCACAGCTTCTACCAGACAGAACATAAAAGAACTAGGTGGTGCCCGGCGACCAACACCGACTGCTCTGACGGGGATCACAGTAGAGGGCCCCGGACAGAGTGGGAAAAAAAATGTAGAGCAAAATTCAAATTCACGGGAAAAATAAAAAAGACCAGAGCAGACTTACTGGTCTGACAGAGGCTGGAAGAACCCCTGAGACTATATCCCCTGGGCACCCTGCTAACTCAGAACTGAACCCACTTCTGAGGTCCACCTTTCAGCCAAAGATTAGACAAGTATATAAAACAAATAATATGCATGAGGAAAGTGCTTCTTAGTTCAATCAAGTATTCAAGACCAAATGGGCAACACCTGCCCAAAAGCAAAGACCAGAACCGCAGAAAGGAACAGGAAAGCTGGATGAATAGACATGGAGAACCCAGGATAGAAAGGGAAAGGGGGAGAGTGCTGACAAATACAGTGATTGCAACCAATGTCAAAAACAATTTGTATATAAATTTTTTAAAGAGAAATTAATTTGCACTGTAAGCCTTCACCTAAAGCACAGTTTTAAAAAAGCGGAACAGGGTCTCTGTGGACAAAAGAAGCATGGTTATATGTCTTTCCAAAATATCTAGACAAATTTAGTAGGCATATTTATGACTTAGTAATACTACTGTAGGGTCAGTTTGGCTGGTTGCATAAAAATTGACCATTAACTGGGTAATAATTGTACGGCAGTTGACTCATACATATTATTAGAATCTAAAATCGCTATAGCTCTCAACTATGTGATATTAATTGTTCTAGTCCAACAGCTACCCAACGGAAATTAATAAAAATTATCTGTAAATTGTTAAAAGTGGAAAGTAATCAGAAATATAAATACGGATATTTATAAGTAGCTTCTGTACATGTAATGACTAATTTTAAAAGTAATCATGTCAATGGCAGGTTTGGTAACTTGGTAGAAGGTACAGAGCCCTGGCCTTAGAATCAACAGATGTAGGTTCTCATCCTGGTTTTGCCACTTAGTATGTATTTGAACTTGGGAAACTCATTTAGCCTCCCAGAGTCTGTGGAAAGGGAATGATCGTAACTCTCTTACATTATGAGGTTAATGTAAGATAATATGAGGAAAATATTCTGCAAACTCTAAGGCATTATGAATATCAAACATTATCTTTACTGGCTTTTTACTGTAAAATCTAGGATTTTAGCATTTCAGCTGGCCAAGCTTATGTTTATCAGTAGGAACTGATCTTTTCTGTCATTTTATTTCTGTTCTTGGTGCATATGTTTTTGTGGAAAGATATATTAAGCAGCAATCAGACCACCCATTTTATTTCTGAAGCTGGCAAAGCAGAGAAGGTAGGTTCATAAAATAAGAGAAAGAAGGTATCTGGAAGTTAACCACCATGGGTCTGTACCTACACAGTGGAGTTTGTGGGTTACCTCCAGGAAAGACTATGAAAGTGGCCAGCAATCCATAGTTGATATGATTAGGCTGCCCAGTAGACAGACCCCAGTGGGCATGATGGACCTTGAATACTCCTTGTCATTGTTACTCATTTTGGTTAATATTAAGATTAGCTGTTTGGTATTAACATTGTCAACTTTGTTTTTGATATTTTATTAATAATTGAAACGTTATGTATTCATCTTTGCATTGAAATAAGTCATCAATTATCAGAGATAATTTATAATATAGAGACTTTAAGTTCTTTGAGATGGAAATGGTATTAACTGTGTTTTCTTCATGGCCTGGGTAAACCAAACACACCACTGTATAGTCACCTCACTGGACATGGTCTATAGTTCAGACAGGGTGGCTTCCTGAAGTACCCCATTATATTCAGGGAGTAACTAACCCCTGGGAGAAATTTTACCAATATATGCCTTCTAAAAGCAATTTTATATTGAAATATTTTTTAAGCAGATGGTAAAGGAAGGTTTCTAATTGCTCAGATGGATCAAAATAGGAATAGAGGATGATAGAAGAGGCAGGGTAGTCTGTGACAAAGAGCACTGACCGTGGAGGAATGTCAAAGCCATTTTTTAACTGTGTAATCATAACCAAATAGTTAATGTTTCTTAGTCTCCAGTTCCTTGTTCATAAAATGGATATACTAGTATCTGCTCTACCCCCCTTAGAGGCTTATTGTAAGAACCAAAAGAAATAAAGTAAGGTAAGGACTTTGTGAGCAGTAGTTAGATATAGAGTATCCAGCCAGTCACTTGTCTGCTGAGTACATCCCATGGTCTTAGTCCTGTGAGGGTATACGAAGAAATAAATGACACATTCTGTGCCTCTAAGGAAAAAATCAGAGACAGAGATAGGGAGAGGGCAATGCCGCGTATCAAATACCTAGTGCCGATTAAGTGGTAGAGACAATAGAATTCAAAGGAAAGAGCTCGCTTTGGCCTAGAGTGGACAAAGAAGAAGAAAAATGATTCGATATAGATCTTGAAAATGGGTATTATTTCTATTGGTGGAGGGAGGCAGAGGGAGGATTCTAGGTCTCAGAGGGTGTGTGAGCAAAGGTATGGAGAAGGAAAACACAGTAGATGGTGTGTAAAGCATTTGGAGTCTAGGGAGGGAAGTCATGGAAGATAAGCCAAATTGTAAAAGTTATAGCCAAATTGTCACAAAACTGTCATGATAAGCTAAGTGGTCTGAATTGTTCCTAGGAGTGACAATAATACCCTCTATCAAAAAAAATTTTTTTTTCATCTACATAGTGCTATATCATTTTCAAGGTACTTTTAAATGTATTACCCCTTTTGGTTCTTTCAGAAATTCTGTAAGGCAAGGATCGTCATCCCTGTTTGACACATGGGAAGCTGAGGCTCAGAGAGGCCATGTGGCTAGTCCAAAGTTTTACAACATCAGGACAGACATTATCACTCCTGGTCTGCTCTACTTAGTGTAAAGATACTTTAAGAAGATCAACCTGGCAGCAAAATGCAGGGTGGACCAGAGTGGGAAAAAATAAGATAGGCCAGTTAGAGGGCTGTTCACCAAGTTGACCGAATGTGAGGTTTCACTAGTCAATGTTACAGTCATGGCCATTGGAATGGATATAACATCAGAAGTAAAAAATATAGTAAAGAAAGAATTCCCAGGCCTTGATAATTGACTGGACATGGGAGGATCAAAGATGAGTCCAAGAGAAGTGATTCACTCAATCTTTCTAGCTTTAAACTCTGATGAAATGAAAGGGTTACCAAATTTGAGAGGTCCACAGCTCAAGCCTGAGTCACTAGTTGAACACAGATCCTACCAGTAGCCATTCTTTACTCTCATGCCAACAGACTGACTTCCCATTGCTGTTGGCCATTCTCTTATTCACCTTTGTATTACAGGTCTGATCACTCTCTAATTAGGCACAGACAGACTGTGAGCTTCTTAGTAATGGCCTGGTGTAGAGCAGTGCCTGATAAATGTTAATTAAACATTAATCAATTGAGTAAATGAACGAATGAATGAATAACCTTACAGTTTTCTTCTGAGTCTCAAGTCAGATCATATAATCATTTCTTCAGAATCCTTTAGTGGTTTCCCTTGTCTATAAAATAAAGGCACATTTCCTTTGTACAGCATTCAAAACACAGTCCAGCCAACGTTTCCCCCACCCACTCTACTCTGTCGCCTCTCTGCCCTCCTCTCCAATTCCTGAACACAGCAAGCAGTTTCATGGCTCTATGCTTTTGCTCATAAAAGTTCTTCATCTTAAGGGTCCTTTTCATTTCTCCAGAGTCAGTCAAATCCTAAAAACCAGTTGCCATTGTCAGTCCCAACTCATGGTCACCCTGTGTGTGTCAGAGTAGAACTGCATTCCATAGGGTTTTCAATGGCTTATTTTTCAAAAGTCAGTTGCCAGGTCTTTCTTCCAAGGCACCTCCAACCTTTCAGTTAGCAGCTAAGTGCTTGAACTGTTATCACCATGCAGGGACTCCAGTAAAGTCCTACTTGTCCATAAAAATTCACCCAATACTGTCTCTTTAATGGAAGCCTCTCCATTGCCCCAGTGAGGATAGTTCTCCTCATCACTTCCCTACACTTTGCATCCATAGATGAACTATAGATCCACTGTGGTGGCATAGTGGTTAAGAGCTATAGCTGCTAACCAAAAGGTCAGCAGTTTGAATCCACCAGGCACTCCTTGGAAACTCTATGGGGCAGTTCTGTTCTGTCCTATAGAGTCACTATGAATCAGAATCGACTCAGTGGCAATGGGTTTAGGTTTTTTTTTTTTTTTTTGTACAGCTCTACCAGGAGCCCTGGTTGCACAGTGGTTAAGTGCTCAGCTGCTAACCAAAAGTTCAGCAGTTTTTAACCTGCCAGCCACTGCACAGGAGAAAGATGTGGCAACCTGCTTCCATAAAGATTATAGTCTTGGAAACTATGGGACAGTTATACTCTATCCTGTAGAGTTGCTATGAGTCAGAATCAACTCGATGGCAATGGGGTTTTGTAGGTCCACCTCCCCTACAAATTTGTCTCCATAAGGCCTAGCAGGGTATTGGCTCCTAGTAAGGGGTTCAAAGGAAACCCTGGTGACATAATGGTTAAGAGCTACAGCTGCTAACCAAAAGGTCGGCAGTTTGAATCCACCAGGCGCTCCTTGGAAACTCTATGGGGCAGTTCTACTCTGTGCTATAGGGTCTCTATGAGTAGGAACCAACTTGATGGCAATGGATTTAAGGAGTTCAAATAAAAGAAAATTAAGAGAAATGGCAAAAGAGCTGTTGAGAGAAGGCGGCAATGAGCTTAATTTTCTTTTCTTCTCAGAAATCTACCCCTTTTCTACAAATTTCTCTCAGTGAAAAATAAAATTCATTTAAAACATTGTATATTTATACAAGAGAATTTCTTCCCTTTCTCTGCCTAGCAAGATGGAGCGTAGTTTTACTTTAATATCGGTTTCTTTTCTCATTTCTTACTCAGCAGAAAAAGCCCATTCAAACAAAAGGAAGAAACTGACATATTTTGGATTGACAGATGTCAAGGGACACTACCATCTAATTTGCTTGTTGATTAAATTGAAGGTAATTTCCTGGTAACCCAGGCTTCCAAAAATGTATTTTAAGTGGCATGTTGGTAAAAGGAAATTAATTTCTCTGCATTAAAGTTGCCAGCTTTTGAATTAATTGCATGAACATAACAATCAATTAATAAATGTTAAGCAAACAAGGGAAAATCAGTCAATTAAAAATGACAAAATTAGTTCCAAGGGCAGATAAACCCAATGACTGTCAAAATGCTCACTTCTAAGTTTGGATATCCTGCCTCAATACAATCTACCTCCCAGTTTTCTACACAGTATTCAAATTGCTGAGCTTTATTATAATTTCTTATAAATAAATTACCACCTAAGCCTTTCTCGCTGATTTGGCGGGATTAAGGAAACCAAACATAAGCAGCAGTGTTCCAGTGGAGAAGGTCATTGCTCTGGGGAGGTGTGCCACCCCCAGTACTCAGCAGAAATATTTTTGAAAGAGAGAGAACCTTGGCAAAGTAGACCAATGTTCTCTAAATATTCCCAAGTACACTCTGCCAAGAGGAAGCTCTGTGTGTCGTGTTTCTTTTTCCTGGTTAGAAGCTCAGGTATCTTCCAGGGACCAGGTAAAGTGGGAAGTAGCAAGGCTCAGGGAGAGTGCTTACCTTCTTAGAACTTTCTTAAACACAAGCCGGCCCCAACTTCCACCTCTGGGGCCGAACATGACCTGGGATGCATGGATTTATTCTCCTGGCCTAGATTTTTAAAATTTATTCCGCACGTTTGAAAAGATGGGTGCTTTGGAAATTTTGTTTAAAAAATATATATATATGAGGAATAGAATTTGCCTTGTGAAAATATCTTACAGGCTGCATATACTTTACAACTGCGTAACACTATTGTTTTTTCATTTCACTTGCTGTGCCTTGTCATCAGTCCTGACTCGATAGCATGATTTATCAGAAAGCACCTTCATGTTCTCTCAGGTACTGACTAAAAAAATCAGGGATGATAGCACACAAATCACCCATTTCCCCATTTTGCTGAGGGCACCTATCATAATGGATATGTGTAAAATTTCTAGAACTATTTATATTTTAGCGTATAAAAAAATCTCTGAATAAAATGTAAAAAAATTGAGGCTAAACAGGTACATTTAAACTCCTGTAACCAACTGAATCTTCAAAGTCTGACAATATCTCGGTCCTAAAATAACCAAACTATTCCCACCACCCAAAATGTTTTCCCATTTGCTAGCCCTGTCCATCTAAGTAAGTGGCGCCATCCTCCATCCTGGAGCTCTGGCGAAAAGCTTTGGAGTGTCCTTTGATTCCATGCCATACCTCAGACTCCAAACTTAATACATCAACAGTTCCTTTGAACTTTACTTTGATAATATATCCATCATTCAACCACTTCCCACCACCTCCTCCTGTGCTACCATCATCTCTCTCACCTGGACTCAGCAGTAGCCTCCTACCTGGCCTTCCACTGGTGTCCCCATACCAGGCAGAAACATTTATCGGATCTTATCACCTTCCCTTTGTCTTTCTCATTGCTGTATCCCCAGAGCCTAGAACAGTGCCTGGCAATGTGCTAATTCGCAGTGATACATGCTGAATTAATCAAATCATACAGTTTGGATGAAATACACAAAATGCTGTGGGGACATTTGGACACTTGAAAAGCATTACCTGAGCATGTAGAGAGACAAGGAAAGAGTGTGACACCTGCCCCTGAATCTGAGTAATTCATACATCTGCCAGTCAACTGCTTACCTCATTCCTCCAATCAAAGGTTATTATGGAAAGAAGATATTGTGGGTAAATAGGGTGAGTTTGGCCATAGTGCCTAAGGCCTCTTCTTTGAGGGTTACCCAAACCCACTGCCGTCCAGTTGATGCCAACTCATAGCGACCCTATAGACAGTGTAGAACTCCCCCATGGAGTTTCCAAGGA
Source organism: Loxodonta africana (assembly GCF_030014295.1). NCBI lineage: Eukaryota > Metazoa > Chordata > Mammalia > Proboscidea > Elephantidae > Loxodonta > Loxodonta africana. The sequence continues at coordinate 45,784,696 of NC_087351.1, forward strand.
GGAAGATGGTGGATTTGAAGTGCCGACCTTTTAGTTAGCAGCTAAACACTTAACCACTGTGCCACCAGGGGTTACATCTGCCTAAACCAAAGTAACCCGTTGCCGTTGAGTAGATTTTGAATCATAGTGACCCTATAAGACAGAGTGGAGCTGCCCCATAGGGTTTCCAAGGAGTGGCTGGTGGACTCGAACTGCCAACCTTTTGGGTAGCAGCTGAGTTCTTAACCACTGTGCCACCAGGGCTCCAAACCAAAGGAGAGAGTAAAAAAAAAAAAAAATGAAGTGTAGATTCTAGTTCTTTTAACAGTTGTGTACTTACGTGGCAGTCGTAAAGCACAAGTTGCTCCAATAATCAAAAGAATCATTACTTGTTTTGCTAAAATCCCAAGGAAATAGCACAAGATGTTATATTTCAGCACTAATGAGGTCGTGCCTGAAGAAGTGTGATTTTAATCATGATACATTTGGAGAATCCGTTGCAAAACTGTAGGAGAACAGCATGCTCTACCCAGTTTTGAGGAAAGCGCGTTAATATCCCATGTTTTTGTTTTATTTAGTCTTTGCTGGCTGTGTGAAGAATCACCTAAGGTACTGGTAGCTTTACTAAGGACTACATCAGATAGAACCCTATAAAGAAACACAATTTTCTTCTCCCCGTACTATGAATGAAGACGGCACTACAGAGGAATATTTGTCTTGAGTTGTCTTACCAGCTACTAGATTGATTTGCTTTGCCACTGACAGTTCAGATCCTGATACAACCTTTTCACCACCTTCCATCCTTCGAAGGTTGAAAGGCACCCCTTTAGTCTACTGGTTCACTAAGCCTGTACCCTGACTGAGAGAGCAAGGGAGTTTCTGTGGAGTTTCACTTCATTTGCCAGGCTGGTGTGGGCTGGGTAGTAAAACTCCTGGCGGAAGTCTGCATATGAGCAATGTTGCTGATTGCTTCATTAGAACCCTGTGCGCTTCAGCAGCCATATGCTTTCAAGTTTCTTTAAATGGTATTAGGGAAAAATATCCTCAAGGCATTATTTTTAAAGGGGACTTCAAACGTTCCCTAAGAAAAAAAAAAAAAAAAAAGTATAGCACGTTTGAACTCCAGGGGGTTGCAGGAGAAATCTTTCTTTGCAAGTCTGTGAAAGGGAAGCATCTTTTCAGTTTCTGGATAAAGTAAATGTTGGTCAAAATCAGGGATAAATTTGAAATGTAGATGTAGAAAGTGTCCAAATCCTTGAATCCTTACCATAAAATAACAAAGACGACGACGACTTGAGAAAGCAAAGTTTTTAAAAAATAGCTTTTGTTTTTATCGGATGGAATAACGAGAATTGGACATTCTCCTCATATCTTGCCAAGTGGAAAAGTGAACAAATTCTTCCCATTTCCTTCCACGTCTTAGACACTTCTAAAATGATCTTCTTCTCTGTATTAAACCTGTGTTACATGTATTCAAACCAGGGACAGATTTTCAATAAGCAAGATAGGCACGGGCTTACTTGTGTTTACTTACTAACCTGTAGTGCCCAATTTCACCTATTTTTCCCATGTGAAATGTGAAACTGGGCAGTAGAGATTAGTAAGTAAACACAGTTAAACCTGTGCATACTTTGCTTACTGGTTAATCTGCCCCTGACTCAAACTTATATTTTAAAGAACTGGAAAGCAGGGGTAAAGCTATTTGTTTTGCATTTTCCTGCAGAGGGTCTGCTCTAAAGGTCAAATCAAAGAGACGCCTTCTTCAAGTTTAAACCTGCCTTTTCTAAATAGATCCCAACCTGATCTCATTTAATGCATTGATGCCTGGTTTCGTAGGCATTATAGTTGCAGTATTACATATCAAAAGGACTCTTGAGAAATTTCCTCGAATTGATCATTCTGATTTCTTATGTATAACTACTCTATATTCACTCAGAGGACAGCTGCATTGTATGCTAAACCATGAATTGTAAAAATTGGTCCCTTTGTATGCAGGTTTGTATTAAATTGAGATGCTCTATTTTTTTCTGTTTGTTCCCACACTTGAGTTCCTGGTGTCAGTTTGTATTTGGCTCCTTGAGCATATTAAAGTCTTTCTAGTGCTTATGATATTCTTGCCAAGAGCACACTTGCAGCAATCTGCACTAGAACAGTCTTTGTGCCAATTACTTCAAAACATAGTCTTTAAAATAAAAGGGGGAGGGAGGGTTCCAGGGAACTTTCGGGTTACAGTGTGGTGATTTCAGTTTTAATTTTTTAGAGCCAGTCTTCCTGAAATGATGACTTACAGGCTCTGGAATGTGCATCTTTTTTGTTTTGTCTTTTTAAACCTCTCTATAAAATGGAAGCCCTGATAAAGACATAGAAATAGTAGGAATTAATGGTAACAAATGCAATGCCGTTGCTACTGATACCACACCCTCATCTATTTAAGCAGCTTTGGAAAGGGAACTTCTAGAAGCTTTTTAAAGAGTTTCCAAATGTGTGACGGTAAATGACTATCTCTAATCATGGCTGAATAAACCAACTGCAGCAAATGAGCTGGTGGCATGCACAAAAGTCATATGAGTGTCTTAAACTGCATATGCTGAATGGATAATAACTCCTGTCAGTGCCATGGGGTCTTTTGAAGGTTAAAAAGGTAAGTTGGATCAATTTTATATATACATGCACAAACACACACATATATCGTTAGGTGCTGTCAAGTCAGTTCCAACTCATAGCAACCACTATGTATAACAGAACAAACATTGCCCAGTCCTGTACCATCCTCAGAATCCTTGCTATGTTTGAGTCCACTCTTGTAGCCACTGTGTCAATACATCTCATTGAGGGTCTTCTTATTTTTCGCCGACCCTCTATTTTACCAAGCATGATATCCTTCTCTAGGGACTGGCCTCTCCTAATAACATGTCCAAAGTACATGAGACAAGGTCTTGCTATCTTCACTTCTAAAGAGCATTCTCTGGTTATACTTCTTCCAGGTCAGATGGCAGTTTCTGGCAGCCTACAGTGTGTGTGTGTGTGTGTGTGTGTGTGTGTGTGTGTAAGTATATGTGGGTATGTATATTTTTTTTATATATGAAAACATAAGAGAGACTATATACTCTAAAATGTACCACAGAATAGAAAAAGCAATTGGCAAGAGATTAGAAGACCTCACTTTTCTTTCTACATCTGCCACTAATTGACTGTATGTCCTTGGGCAAGATATTTCACCTCCCTGGGCCTCAGACTCCCCACTTGTAACGTGAGAAGATTGGACAAGGTAGTCTCCAAGGTCCCTTCCAGCTCTAGCATGCCATCTTTCTGGGATGCTGAACACAAAGGGATTGGCACGGATTCACTCACTCCATAAAGCTAGATCATTTGAGAGGCATGGCACTACTAGAAATTACTCTCTGTAAGGATGAAATTTAGGATCGAATTAAGTGGCAGCTGAACCCATTGCTGTCAAGTCAATTCCAACTCATAGCAACCTGTAGGACAGAGTAGAACTGCCCCATAGGGTTTCCAAGGAGCAGCTGGTGGATTCAAACTGCCAACCTTTGGGTTAGCAGCCAAACTCTTAACTACTGTACCACCAGGGCTCCGAGTAGCAACTAGTTATTGAATATATTAGCTACGAACAAAAAGATTGGTGGTTCAAATCCATCCAGCTGTGCCTTGGAAGAAAGGCCTGGCGATCTGTTTCCTAAAGATCATAGCCATTGAAAACCCTGTGGACCGCGGTTCTCCTCTGAAGCACATGGGCTTGCCATGGGTTGGAATTGATTCAATGGCAACTGGTTTTATATTAGCTGTAGAGTTTGGAGGGCAGGTTAAGAAACATTTAAGAAAATGTCTCATGTTAATCAATGCTAAACACATAATATCAGGCCTAAAAAAAAAAAATATCAGGCCTAGCGGAGTGGAAACCATGATGAATGGAGATGGAAAGTTATAGAGGCTTAGAGCTTTGGAGATGGGTCAATCCTTTGTGTTTAAAAATTGAATTTAATATACACTATATTATGGAGCCCTAGTGGCACAGTCGTTAAGAGCTCAGGCAGCTTACCAAAAGGTCAGCAGTTTGAACCCACCATTTGCTGCTTGGAAACCCTATGGGACAGTTCTGTTCTGTCTTATAGGGTCCCCATGAGTTAGAATCGACTTGACAGCCATGGGTTTATACTATGAAAGGGGTCTCAGAGGCCTATTCTCTTTCCCACTGAGGAAACTGACAGAGAGAAGGGAGATCCTTGCCATGAGGCACAAGACTGCATATTTCCTAAGTGTGCCAGGAAAAAAAATGGCTCCTAGTCTGGGTTCTTTCTTGTGTATTTTTGGGTCTAAAGTGCCTAGCCTAAGAGAGCTGTCTTTATTCTTTCACTGTTTTAAAAGTCCCAGATACCTACTGTAGCCTCCTGGGAAGTATCATTTTTAGGTTTGATTATTAAGGAGTTTTATGTCTAAATCTGGGGAATATTAAAGTGCTCGACTGCTAACCGATAGGTCGGTGGTTCAAATCCACCAGTGGCTCATTGGGAAAAAAGACCTGGCAATCTGCTCCCATTAAGATTATAGCCTAGGAAACCCTATGGGGCAGTTCTTCTGTGTCCTATAAAGTCACTATGAGTTGACATCAACTGGATGGCACACAACAACAATTTTTTTTCTAAATATATATGACTTAATATTTGCTTTAAACAATTGTAATTATCAAAAAAATAATTATTAACAGTGTTTTCCCCCTCAAAGGGATGGCTTCTTTAAATATATATATCATCTTGTGAAACAGCAGAGTTGTTCCTCCGCAAGGACTGGTCTGTCCATCTACATGGACACCAAACCAAAAACCAAACCAGTTGCCATCAAGTCGATTCTAACTAATGGCAATCCCATGTGTTGCAGAGTAGAACTGTGCTCTGCCAGATTTTCAAGGCTGAGACCTTTTGGAAGCAGATTGCCTTACCCTTCTTCCGAGGCGTCTCTGGATAAGTTCAAACTGCGAGCCTTTTGATTAGTAATTGAGTGCTTAATCATCCGCACCATTATCTACAGGAATAATTGTCTTTAACTGTGTATCCTCTGAAGCTGAGGAAGAGAAGAGTAGCTGCCCTCCATGTCTAAGAGTTATTCCTCTAAAGGTTTTCCTTTATTATCAAAATATAATCGTTTATTCTATGGCAGACCTTAAGGCTGAGTGGAAGGGGCAGGGTAAGGCTGTTCAGTGGGGCCACCATCACATCTTTTCATGGTAGAAAACTGCTTGTGGGGACTACTCTCTTCATTCAGAGGAGCACTCAGTCTAGGTACTCAGCTATCTGTTGACGTTAGTTGCAGCTTAGAGCATCTGTGTATAAATTCTACTAGCGAACTCAAGAACAAAAAGGCCCAGGAGACTAACTTAGAACAAGATCAGTTGTTAAACTCAAGAAATTTAAGTAAGATAAGCATTCAGCAAAGGTGTTCAGCAAAGATAGAAAACAAAATATTTGACTTTTATGGTAGCTTTCCTAATAAGGGCTCACGGGTTCTAAAGAAATTTTTCAATATGGTGTAGTGTTTCGTCAGGGAGGGTGGGGTGTGGGAGTATGAAGTCAGTGTCTAGTCCTTGCCCTGCATGGGACTAGTCCTGAGCCTCTTTTTTTAATGTCCGTAAGTAAAATTGCAGTCTGCTATATTGAGAACAACCACCTCTCTACCCTCAAGACAGTGACGCTAAACCATGAGGGGCCTCCAGGAGCCTTGAGGGGTGATCCTCCTTCTCCACATACAATGAAAAAATAAAATCGACAAGTTGCCCTCCATGGTGGTACAATGGTCCTCTGTCCTTCTCGAGGAGCCTTTAATAAAGTAACTGAATCAAACGAAATTCGATCAAATGTGTACAGTTTAGCCTTCCTGCCCCTTAACAATTTATCGAGGTGTTTCTACCCCTGGTCCTGGTTTATTAAATGATAGTTGCAGTGCTCCACTCTGAGAAAATGTGCTTTATATCCTTGGCAGACATTTACATAATCTCGTTAAAGAGATCTCTCCAGCTTAGTTAAACCATCCCAATATAAATTCTTATCTTTGGTAGAAGAAAGACTATTTTCTCCAAAGGGACCGGGAAACAAATACAGGGTCCAGGCGCATTTTGAGAAGCTGCAGCTGTAATTGTAGTTATATTTTTTATGTTATGTATTTGAAGTTTGCTAAAAGAGATGGATGAAAAGTAATTGTTATGTTTGGAGGATACAATTGTGTAAGAATAGAATGCTGTGGCTAATGTATTTTAAATGTGGGTTTTAAAAATAATTTTTTATTTGTTGCCTTAGAAAGTGTTTTTGCATTTAAAAAAAAAAAAAAAACCACTGAGGGTGATAAATTACCAGCAATCTCTCAGCTCCCCACTGAAGCCATCAAATTAAGGGTTAACCTCACAGGATCCCCTGAATTAATCAGGAGCTAGAGGGGGAGGGGACTGGCAGAGTTTGACCTCCCCCAAGAGGCTTACAACACAACAGTGCAGCCCACCGAGGTGTGGCCACTAAGAGAATGCGGACCTTTATGCTAATAAAAGAGCCTTGACAAGGCTCCCAGGCTGCTTCCCCAAGCAGCCCTCTGCCCAGGAAACACCCAGCTTCCACTGTAGCTGAGAATTCCTGCTGCTTTTCACGCAGGGAGCCTCCATTTTCAAAGAACCAAAAGACAATGGGTTGTGTTCTACATAGTGTTTTTTTTTTTTGTGTTCTTTTGTTTTCAGTCTAGCTTAATCATAAATGTATGTTCATCCTTCCTTGCTCATTTAGAAGGCCGCCTGTGGTGTACCTATGGGTCATCGTCATTAAGATCAGTTGTCACCATTCAGCTCGCTGGATAAAGAGGAAGCCAGAGCTGAAGGCCCCTTATGGCATGCCCTTAAAGTAGGACTGCTCAAAGGGTAGCTCTGTCAATCTCTGGCATCCCAAAGCACTCGGGGTGCTTGGGGAAATACAGACTCCCAGGCCCCTCCCTCAGTTTAGAGAACCAGAAGTTTGGGGGTGGAGCCACATTGTTAATAAGCTTTCCAGATGATTCTTGTGTACATTCAAGTTTAAGAACCACTAACCCTAGAAGTTGTTTTTTGACTGTTCAAAATAAATCATTGATATCAAGGATTTTTAATCTTCCATTAAAATACAAAACGTGCTGTCCTTCATGTACCAGGCCCATTTAGTTACTTATTTCTGTAGCAGATGGAGCAAGGTGATGCCATCTATAGAGGAAAGTACACATATCCACATACATGCTGTGTTTTCCTTTAGAACCTTAGTATCTCAGTGAGAGTAATTTTAGCCTCTGCTTCTTTCCATTTTCTCTGCTTTTCATAGTATAGGTAAAGAATGCTCTTACTTAACAGCTTCAATTCTGTCCACCTCTTGAACCAGCTTTCACTGAGTCTTTTTGGGAGTCAGACCAGGCATCAAACAGTTGTGCTCCAGTTCCATCCTTCTTCCCTGTCTTACCTCAAGTTTCCATTCAAACCAGATTGAAAATCATGGAGCCCCTGAGAATTAGCACTTTTTGTCTTATTGTAGCCCTTTATCCAATGGAACTGGATCCTGCTAGGGTTCTTCTTAATATTGGCCAGGACTCTCCCTGACACCCAGTCTTGCTTCCTTACTACTCCAAGAGCTCCTACCAGAGCCGCCCTTAAGTTGAACCCATCTCAAACCCTGCTACCTTCCCTAGTTCTCACTAGTCTTCTTTCCTTAGATGCTGAATCTGCCCCTATAACTCCTCCCCAATATTGAGAATCGTTGATCTCAGGGACAGTCTTAGAGACAAACTCCCAGAAAGACTCCCACCACCTACTTGGCTCCCCAGTAGCCATCTCCACACCTAACTGAGGATGATTCCAGTACCGCCTTGTCTGTTGCATCCCCCTTGGCCCTGATGAAGTCTGCATTGTCACCCATTCCCAGCCACTAACTAGTTCACTAGCTCACTTTCCCCCTGATTCTTCCCACTCCAGTCTCACCCCTACCTGGAAAAGTCAACTTCTCCCTATTCTGTCTTTTCTTATTCCCAGCTGCCAAAGTCTCATTGTGACTTACAACAAAGCCTGCTGGAGTAGAATCAGTTTCTAGAACTAAAGTCTGAGATCCTGGAAATGGAAGGGAAAGGAGATGGCATTCTACTGATCGGCTGCCCCCAGAGGGCCCAAAGGCTCCTCCTCCATTTATGAGCCCTCTTCTCCCTGGTGCTTTGCCTTATGGACAAATACCTGGTCTTAGCTAACTTGTTTCAGGCATTGAGGAAAGACCTAGGTGAAGGAGTCAGAGACAGACAGAAGACCTGTTAGAGCAGATTCTACCAACCTATGAATATGGGCTAAATCCTGGAAAACTCACTCCTTAAAAATTTGTTTGAAATAATTTACACAAGGTTGATATTTGGATTAAGTTGGCAGGCTAGGTGTTTAGGTTCAGAAGACCTGGCTGAGCCCTTATCTTTCAGCAGGTTGTAGGCCACCTCAAAGCTCTCATCGCTTAAAAGTAATTAGCAGACTCTCCCACCTGAGTTAGCAGTCTGGCGATCTGTATGCTAAACCAGACTTCTACAGGAGGAAGAAAGAAAAAAGACCAGAGTGCCAGAAGGAAGCTTAATTTTTGAGGTGAATTTGGATTCCCTTAAAGGACATCTCTGAAGATGGTCTAAACCCAGGGGATCGTAGTTTTTCTGTGCCTGCAGCTTTTTTTGTTCCCCTAGTTATCTAGCCCTATTCTATATTTTTACATTATATGTGGAAAATAATGCACAGAATACTTAGCACTTCCTTTTGATAAAAAAAATGTTTCCTATTACTAGACCTGAGATTTATTCCTAAAAGAATGGAAACAGCTTCCAGATGTATTTTTCAGTCACTGGCTTTCTTACGTATTGACAGAGGGAAGGTTTTATCAAGGTCTTTGTGATGGGCTTGTTTATAATGAGAAGATATTAGTGGAACATATCTAAGTGCTTATCACTCACAGTTGACTGAAAGGAGCATATGGCAGGAAAAGAAATATATATTTGTCCAAGCAATGCGGCTTGTTAACACTCCCACACTCATCCTAAACTCTGTTGACAAGTACTTACAGCATCGCGCAGTCCCCTCACTGTATCAGGGAAGAGAAATAAAAGTCAAACAATGGTTTCTTCAATGTAGGATTGCCAAATAGTGCTAATTTGAACATTCTAATCACAAATGATGGGATTTCAACTCAGAAATCCTGTGCATTCCACTTCACTGATGCTAGCATCCTGGCAGTGCTATGTAAGGGGTTTAGAAAACTAGGAGCTTTAGCATTTTTGTACAGCTCTTTATGATAAAATAAGATGAATGAAAGGAAGTGTGAGGATTGAGCTCTTATGTAAAGTTGAGCTTGGGGGCAAGAGTCTTTTGGTTCAGAAATCTTTTTGAAGAATGTCTGTAGATTAGATTTAAGACCAGACTAAGGTGAACCTTTAGAAGCCAGAGGCAGTTTTTACCTGGCATTGACCAAAATCAAAGCATTGTTCCAACTCAGATATGACCAATAAACTCCCCTATTGATTCATACTGAAGGTAAACGCTGTATTTATCAACTTACAGCTATACCCTGAAACTCCTGTGTCTCCATCCTGGAGTCACAAGGAGTGGGGAGGGAATAGTCCCCCCTACTCACAGTAAAGGCCACTCTATTAAGCCTTAGGCCATAGAATTTTCTAGAGTTTAGGGAGACCCCTAGGCGTCATCACCTGATTTAAATCCTCCATTTTATTTCTGAGGGAACGCAGCCCTGGCCAGGCTAGACGACTTGCCAGAGTTACCAGAAAAAAAAAAAAAAGAACGAGGACTGAAGTCAGATGTTCTTTTTCACCATTCAATGTTCTTTCTTCTCCACGATATTCCTTTTATTTTAAAACAACTAATTATTTGTATTATTTCATGGTTCTTGACACAATATAAGTATTTAGGCATATATATTTGTATTTAAATCATTTCCCAAGCACCTATTTGACTTTACAAGGAAGCTGCATCCATTCTTTGAGATTTATCACTGGAATTGTTGACTCTATGGAAAGCTTGGCATTTATGTCAGAATGGAATAGTGGGTGGGGAAAAAGATGCTTGGAATTTTCAGAATTTTTTTTTTTTTAACAAAAGTAATTGTTATGGGAAAAGAGAAAATAAAAAACAGAAACCTAAGTTGCCTTAGGCTTCAGGTACTCAAAAGGGGGAAAAATGCCTTTAGCGCTCTTCCTACATTTTCTCCATTGGTTAATTCCATTGAATTTCTTGATGTCAACTATCACCTCTGGCAAAAAAAAAAAAAAGTCCAAAACTACACCTTCAACCATCATCTTTCTTAAGTGCCCAATCCTTATTTCCAGATATTCACTGGACACATATTCCAGGATCTTCCCAAATAAGAAGTGTCTACACAGAAATTATCTTTGTCTCCGTACTGGCAAACAGTTTCTGTACTCCTGTTTATCATTTAGTTTATTTTGATCATCATTATCATCCTATGAGACAGGCTCAAAAAGCATAGTGATCTCTCTACTCCCCAATCTCATTGCCAAATTCTACTGATCGCACCTGCCATTTTGGCCCTCTCTCTGCCTCTTCTCCTGCTGACACCTACTGAAGTGCTTCTGGAGCCCTGAGCATTCCCCACGGGTTCCTTTTTATGCTCTTTTGCTCTAGCTATCCTCTCTATCTGGGAGCCCCTTTCCCCAGTCTTTCCATGATCATGCCTTATGTCAACAACTTACTCTAATGTCACTTCCATGTAGGCTTATCTGATCCGTGCAATCGGAAATGTTTTTCTCCAACCCTGAGCTCCCAAAGATCTTATCTGTACCTTTATTATGGAGCATACTTGTTACTTAATAAATAGTATTTGTTAAGCATATATTGTATATCAGGCATATAGCTAGGCACCTTTACATGTATTTTCATTTTCACTTAATCCTCCAGCATCCCTGTAAGACTTGGGAAACTTTAAAAAATATATATATATATATATACACACACACACACACACACACACACACACACTGATGCTTGGGTCCTGTAGGTAGAGATTCTGACTTAACTGGTCTTGAGTATAGCCTAGACATGTGGACTTTGTGTGTGTGTGTGTGTGTGTGTGTGTGTGTGTGTGCGCTTTACATGAAAGTTTACAGCTCAAGTTAATTTCTCATACAAAAATTTATACACGTACTGTTATGTGATATTAGTTGCAATCCATGTGACAGCATACTTCCTCTTTACACTCCAGGTTTTTCGTGTCCCTTCAATCAGTTCCTGTCCCTTCCTGCCTTCTTATCCTGCCTCTGGACAGGAGCCACCCACTTGGTCTCGTGTATCTGCCTTTTGATAATCTTATTAAGAAAACAAAGAACACCTTTGCAGAGCACTTATTGGCTTCATGCTAGGTTTTCAATCTGTGATATGCTGACCCTGGAAACTAAGCAAGTCATTTCAGTGCTCTGAATATCAAAATTGCATGACTATTAAGTGCCAGAACTAGGATTTGAACCCAGCTCCTCTGACAATTCTCTTTCCTCTTTATCTCAGTCCTTAAAAGCAACTATAAAGTAAAAAATTCAACTATCTAAATGTTTGGGCACATGCTGTCAGACATGTTTGTAAAATTTGAGCACAGCCTGTCCATGGGGGAGAAAAAGTTCTATTGATGTTATGAAATAGATTTGGAAAAATACATTAATTTAAACCCAGACATTAATTGTGGGATCTAACAGAGATCCTGTCCTTCTCAATCCCACCCTCCCTCACCCCTAGACTCACATGTAGACATACATACCTTCTAATTATTTAGTCACTGCATTGGTAATATTTTTAGTTCTATTTTTTCTTATTTTGTGCTATTTCACAAAGCCTTTTCAGATATCCTGCACCTGAGTTTCTGATTATATGTGGAATTTTTTAAAAAAGTTTATAAACAGTCCTGGTGATCTACTGTTGAAAGAGCACAGTCATTGAAAACCCTCTAGAGTACAGTTCTACTCTGAAACACATGAGGTCATCATGCATCGGAACTGACTTGATAGTAACTAGCTTAGTATTTTTGTTTCCTTAGGGTAGTAAATTGACAACTTGTATAAACTTCTTTTCATTCAATATGAATGTGCATATATAATGCATAGAAGTGTAAAAAAGGATAGGACGGTGTCTTTTCTGTGTACAGTGGTTGTAATGACATTCAAGCAAGACCTGGAAACCTGGGTTCCAGGCTCTGTTTGCCATTTCCAAGTTGGGTGACTTTGGACAGGGAATTAAGTTTTCAGAGCTTCTGTTTTCTCATCTGAAAAGTGGAGGGATAGGGGGTTCAGAAGGAGCCTCTCAAATTTTCTTCCAATTGTGAAATTTTGTTAACCTTTAAGATTATAAGTCATTTATTAGGCCTTTGCTCAGGATTTTTTTTTTTTTTTGGTCAGGAAGAAATTAATTAACTTGAACTCTTTGTTAACAAGTTGACATTTTTAAAAACAAAACAGAACATTGTAATGAAATTTGTAGTAGACCTCTTTACAGCTTATGAAGTGTTCACCTTCGTTTGATTTTCTCAACATGACTACAGAAAAGTCAGTATTATCTGCATTTCGCAGAAAAGGAAATTGAGAAACACAGAGGTCAAGTGACTTGCCCAGAATGACAATCCCAGAAAATGGCAAATCTAGACCTCTGCTACTAGTAACCAGTTGCCATTGAATTGATTCTGACTTATGGTGACCTCATGTGTATCTGAGTAGAACTGTGCTCCATAGTGTTTTTATTGGCTGATTTTTTGGAACCAGATAGCCAGGTCTTTCTTCTGAGGTGCCTCCGGGTGGACTCAAACCTCCAACCTTTCAGTTAACAGCCAACTGTGTTAACCATTTGTACTACCCAGGGACTCCAGACCTTACTAAGCCCTACTCTTGGGACATTTCAATACCACAGTGTCCCTAGACAAAGCTAGAGAGAGGAGGAGGCTTCATTAAATCAGCCATGCAGAAAGGCACTCCCCCTCTCCCCACCCCACCCGTCTGCCTTCCCAAAATGTTTTCCAGCTCAGACAGCTTTAAATTGCTTTTGAATAGAATATCAAGTAGGGATTTATTTAGCATACCATTTCTGGGTGTATGTTTTCCTGAGCATTTGTAGATCTGTGTTTTTTCAAGAAGCTGAGTGTTCCTGATAAAACAAGACAGATAATGATAAATAAGCATCTATGTAAGCCTAGCTGGGAGGAGGACCAGGCACTGTTAACACCCCTCCTATGAAGTTAATCCTGTTTCTTTTAGCTATTTCTTTATTATTAGTTAATGAGGTCTTGCAGAAATATGTGTCTGTGATGGTGTTTTAGCATCCTTGCCTCTAGGAACATTTTCAGATGTTCATAAAGTAGCTAGTCTGACCAAAGCTTAAAGCAAAGGTGCGTTAAGTATGAATTGAGTCACCTTCAAATGTGGGTGGTCGAAAAGCTGCTCCTGAAATAACCTAAATAATCTTCCTCATTGGTGTTTCCAGGTCAGCAGCTCTGGGCACAAATGTGAAGTGTGACAGGGAAGGGGTATTATTTTGAACAGCCAGGGCTCTGAAGTGCAGCCCTGTAAGCTTTGATCCTGCCTCCTGACTGACAGGAGTGTGGCTTGCTTTTGGAAAACTGAGTAACTTAAAGGAAACAAAAATAAAAATGGAAACGGAATTACCAGTCCAGGCCCTGGGAAGGAAAGCAGGGGCTCAAGCATATTGTTGCTGGGAAGTGATAAAAACCTACTTCGTTTCCTGATGGCAAAGTGGGAAAAGTGGAATCTCCAAAGACGATTTGGCACTCAGAGATGCAGTTGGAAAGGCAAAACAAATGTGGGAACTCAGCTACTAAACTGAGCTCAGCAGTGCTGTCGGTCAGGGCGATTACCCACAGCCAGGTTTCGGAGGGTCCCCTGCCCGGCAGCAGGGTCCCAGAAACACAGCTAGAGTTCACACACACCACGGTTGCCTCCAACCTCCCACCACACACACACGCCTGACTCCCATCATCCCAAAGCATAGCCCCACAAGTCCTTCATAGTTTTCACTCTTTCATGATTACTCCTCAAAATATCATTTAAGGAAGTTGACATTTTAGCTCGTCTTCTTTTTTTTTTTTTTCTATGTGCAATTTATAAGCAAAGGAATTTAAAAAAAAATACTACTACAAGTTAAAATGTGTGGGGATGATGAGCCAATTTTATTTGGTCTTGGGTGGTCTGGGCTGCATGGTATACTTTAGGAAAAAAACCAAAAATAACAGCCCAGTCTTCTTCCTGGTTCAGGGCAAGCCCATCTGAGCTGCCACCAAAATGGAGCAAGTCTTCCTGGCTTTACTGTACTGTGGGCTTGAGGACCAAATCATGGGCCAAAGACCTCTGACCACCAAACCCACAGGCTATTGCAATGAATCACTGTGTTATTGGTAACTCGATGCTGCCTAAAGGTGCACTGTCCTCGACAGAGCCCGTTCATGCCATTGCCACTGAGCCTTTTATTCGTTGGAGTCTTTGGCCCTTTGCAGTAGCAAACCCCGAATGAAGGAAAGTGCCGGTGAAAGGAGACGGCCATGTAGTCCCACTTGGTACAAGCTGGGAGAGAGAGACAAACATCTCCCATTAATAAAGGCCAGTAATGCAAACGTTTACTTTTGCAGCTTAGTGCTCAGCTTCTTGGTCATTTTATTTGGTTATAAACTTCCTCTAAATGAAAAAAAAAAAAGGCCTGAAAAATAGCAATAGCCAGTAATAATGCTGCCTTGAGAAGTGCACAGAGTATAATATTGTTTCTCTTTTGTTTTTGCCCCGAAAGACATCGAGGGCACACTGACAGCCACTGTGATTACAGAAGGGACGAGCTATTGTTGGTTGTTCCCGATCTACCTTTGCATTTCTCAGAAGAAATACTGTTACATCTGGGATGTCAATTTGACCAGTGTGTTGTGTACTTAATGTTCTTTTAAAGGTGATTCACATAACGGGCCGGCTACGCCTGAGAGTGTCACTGTCCCACGGGAGGACTGTCCCCAGCCAAATCATGGGTCTCGTGGTTGTGGCGCACGCCTTGCCTCCGCCTACAATCAATGAAGTCAGAATCGACTGCCATATGTTCGTCACGCGAGTAAATATGGACCTCAATATCATTTACTGTGAAAATAGGTACTTTGTTTTTGTTTTTATTTGCCCTGTTGTACACGTTGCACGTTGGGCGAGGGTTTGTGTTTTCAGCACATGGAAGGATTTTACCCTCCCAGTGAGCCCCATTATAAATCCTGATGTTGTGTTTTAATGGCTGCTTGGACTGACACCAACATGCTTTTTACTTAAAATTTACATTGCTGCCCTGATTTACATTAGGGACAACAACTGAATGAATGGGACACCCAGACATCCATATGCAATAATGAAAGCCCATTTTGGCTGAGAACCCAAGGAGAGAACAGGGCTGAGATGTTATTGGCAAAATGACACAGTAAAAGGTGTCCCCTGACACCTCAGCCAGACCCACTTCCTGACCAATGCAAGGGTCTGGCCTCGTGACGGTCAGTGTTCACATAGGCCTTAAGCACACAGAGAACAGATGAGAATATGAGTCCCCCACAGGAAAAAGGACAAAAAAGAAATCTGCAAAACTATTAAATAAAACTGTGTGATACTAAAGATTTCACTTTTATTAAAAAAAAAAATGACTCATCATATAAATGATTTGGCAGTTCTTCCTCAAGACAGAGCTTTTATAAAAGGACCTTTTAGCCTTTGGTTAAAAAGTTCACTTTTTCCATTAAGCACAAAGCAAGGGACAAGGAAATGGGACAGTGACCCTTCAGACCTTTCACCTAGAAGTCACCAGCCCATCATCAGACTGATTGGAAGGAGAAAGAATAATGGGGGTGCAGCGAGGAGGGGGCGTTGAGAGAAACTGCGCAAGTGTGGCTTGTGAACAGGATAGGATGTGTTGGTGATACCACCGTTCCCTGGTGCCCAGGGAAGATTACTCAGTCAGTTTGGGAGGATGCTTTTGTGGCACAGATTGTCACTGGGCATAAAGGCAATACATGTTTGGTTAACCCTTCGGAGGGGAAATTAAAGAGCAGAATGGCCAAGTGGCTTGGGTAATTGACCTCTCCAGGAGCTAGCAAGAGAAGACAGAAAGCTCCTGCATCCACTCCATTGGGAAGAGCCAAAGATATCAAGACCAAGTTAGAAACTGGCTACCAACCATTTCTAGTCAGGATTTCATTCAGAGGAAGGAATTCATCAGTGGGAAAAGATACCCACCTGAGCTATCAGTGTTCAGTGGGGTAGAAGATCATCATGAACCTGTCGCTATTATTTGATAAGTAACTCAAAATCTAGATTTGTTGGCAGTTATTAAAATTTTTAATACCATAACTGTATACTTGCCTATGTCTGAGGTATCCTGGAATGGACACAGAGTATCAGTAAAGACTAGTTAGAATGATTAGCTAGAGTTGACAAGTAATAATAAAGATACCAGTTGTCTTCAAGTTAATTCTGACTTATGGCAACCCCAAGTGTGTCAGAGTAGAACTGTGATCCATAAGGTTTTCAGTGGCTGATTTTTTGGAAGTAGACCGTCAAGCCTTTTCTTCCAGGGTACCTCTGGGTGGACTTGAACCTCCAACCTTTCGGTTAGCATCCAGGCCCATTAACTGTTTGAACTAGCCAGGGATGCCTAACAATAAAGGTAGCTAACTTTTATTGGACAATTACTAGGTGCTCAATGTCATGCTAAGCGTATTATATGAACCACCTCATTTAAGCTTCCCAACAGTTCTGTGAGATAGGTGCTGCTACTGACTCCATTATCCTCAGGCAATTTCAGTGTAGGGGAAAAGGTTAAGTGGTTTGCTTGGGGTCAAGATTCGAACCCAAGTCTGTGGAATTCAAAAGCCCATGCACTTAGCCACATCCCATGGGGTCTCATTGGATTCCTTATCTCTTATTATTTTTTTGTCAGAAGACAAGCTGAATGGCAGGGACCCAACAGAATAACCTCTGAGTGGGACCTTTTGTGCATATGAGCCCATGAAAGGATACCATTACAGCCGCAAAGCAGTTTGTTTTCTGACTAAAAGCATAGCGTACTAGAGAGGGAGCTCCAACCCAGGGAAGCAGATTTAAGAGTCAAAGAATGAACTATGGCTTTGCTTCTTTGAAAATATGGTTTCTAGCATTTAGAAAAGATTTTTCAAAGTTCAGGAGAACATTGGCTTCCTTGATGTAGATTTACTATCCCCACTTCCTCCAAAAAAACAGAGGCTCGTCTTGTTTACCTAACTCCCAATGATAGTCTTGGCCCAAAACCAGCACTTAATTTTCGTTCTTCTGATCACAGATTGATTAATTCTTTTGATGAGCTCGTGGACATGAGTGCCTTATGGGTGCCACTCTAGTCACTGAGATCATTTTCTGTGACATGCTTTTAGCTTTTTTCTTCTGATTAAAAAAAAAGAAAAAGCTTTCCACAACCCCTTATTAGCCTATACAATACAGCATTATTTCCCAACTGAGGATGATAGTAATTATGAAAAAGACCTGTATTAAAGGTAATTGCATATTTGAGGTGACAGAAAAGCATACTGTGTGTCAGACACTGTGCTAACTTCATTTCATTCATGAATCCTCTCACCAACCTCTGAGGTTGTTTTACAGATGAGGAAACTGAGGCTCAGGGGCAAGGATGCCGTCAGGATTCTGATTCTGATCCTGATAGGGGTCATCAGACAGCTCTGATGCTTTCTACACATATAGCAAGAGACCCTTGAATGCTGAGCCCGTTGTGTTCACCACGGCAACAGGCTCTGGTGCATAGAAGGGCTTCGGGAAATCATTTTGAAGGATTTAATTCAAATAGAGAATAAACTAAAGAAATGTCTTCCCTAAAGACCCGAGTGGCTTTTTCCCGGGGTTTATTATTTAATTAGGGAATTGTTAGCTGGAAACCACAGCTCTCTCCTTGCCTCTGCAGACCATTCTTCTCCTCTGGCATTCCCCAGGACGGCCTCAGGCAAAGCAGATATCTGACGCCTTCAGAGGAGCTGGCAAATTCAGAAACACCAAAGAGGGTCTTTTAATGACATCCCAGAAAGGGGGTATAAACTGTTCTTGGAAAACAGCTAATGGTTTTAGGAAAACACCAACTAATCTGTTTTGTACCAGAGAACCCTGGAATCGTTAGAAAACACTCCATTTTATTTCCCCCAATTAGTCTTATCTTTCCAAGAATTCTAGTTTTGCCAAAAGTTCTATGCCAAAAACTAATTAAATTTCCAGGCACTGAGAAATTCACTCGGCGAGTAGTGTATTTTTAATTATCTTCCACATGATTTTGTTTTTGTTTCTTATTTCCCTGCTTTGAGGGCTAGACTTAGCTCAACAATGATCTCACATGTGTCTTAAAAATGTCTTTTCTAAAGATTCACTTCATATTTGACTGGATCATAAGTTATAAAGTGGATAGTAAAGAGAATAAATCCAATTTTAAAATATATTCTGTCCTGGGCTGACCAAAACCAATCCGTACATGGGCAGGGAGGAGGGTAATAAGCATTTTGAGGTATTTGTGTAAACTAGGCAGCATCCCCCAACGAGTTTTCCCATTTCTGTTTTCCTGCCTGAGGACACTGACATCTGGACAATCAATGACAGAGGCTTACACACACGTACTGTCAAGCACAAGCCTGGAAGAGCTGCTGAAATGGTTTAAAAGTTTCTGTGTGGAATCCACCACAAAGTACCAGTTAAAAGGAGCAGGAGTGAAAGCTGAGCTCCCAAATGACTGAGACTAAAAAAGATAATACCCCCAGGCATCTGTATGTCTCAGCATTTAAATTATATCCCTTGAAATGCCAATTTGGACTCTGTGCCAAGAAGCAGTTGAAGCTCTTTTTCATGGAAATACCCAATAGAAGACCAATCTGTTTAAATGAAAGGTGTCTCTAATCATTTGGTATAAACATAACATGTTTTTATTTTATTATGTAACCTTGAATTATCTTGGCCTCAAATGAGGATCTTGCATTGTTACTGATTCTCAATAATTTTATGGAATTATGTTGTCTAAATGTGCACTCTAATGCCAAAAAAAGAAAAGAAAAACCTACCCAATTATTTAAAGGCAATTGCTTGATCTAGCTGTTTCCTGTTTTGTAAAGAGCCTATTATACATTAAAGAAATAATATTATCTATAAAGAGTTTCCCTCAAAGTGCCATATAATGAAAATGTGTCCTTAGATTTGTTTCTGAGTCATTTGAGAGTTTCTCTATTTTCCCCCTTTCTGAATTCCAGCCTGTGCTCTTCTCTTCGTAGGATTAGTGATTATATGGATCTGACCCCTGTAGACATTGTAGGGAAGAGATGCTACCACTTCATCCATGCTGAAGACGTCGAGGGCATCAGGCACAGTCACCTGGACTGTAAGTATCTCCTGGGTATGGGTATAACACAAGCTGGTGTCTCTCTCTGATGCTTGTTTGGTTTTAGTGCTGATATCTCACTGCCTCTCTCCTGTGTACATTTGAGACAACCGTCAGCGCACCATGAGAAAAAGTGAAACATAAATCACTTCAGCTTGTGTTAGATTGGAAGTTGGACCTCAGGCCCAGAGAAATTGCTGGATCTTTAGGCACTCACCCTGAATTTCGTGGTCTCTTGTGCTCTCTCTCCCATGAGGTGGTTTGGGACCTTTGTCTTAAGTGCTTTCTTGACCCTTCCATTTCCTAGAGAGCAACTTCAACGCTGAAATTTTTTGTCTCAGTTACAAAATATATATGAGGAGAAGACACGTTCAAATAGACCAGAGCCTCATAAAAATTCCCACTTGACTAGCCATAGAACTGGGGCTGGGGGGAAAGCCAAGGGGTAGGGACAGAGCACATCTTGTGGAAGTCACCACCACCCTTTGTGGGCACAAGAGGTCTCAAAGGCAGCGTCTTTTCACCGTATTCTGGAGAGAGGGGGTTATTCAGAGGAGCAGGCACCGCCACGTCCTGACTCGTGGGAGAGAGAAACTAATCTCAGCTCTTTGAGTCCAGTTCCCATCTCCTGACCTACAGCCCGAACCCCAAAGCCCCTTCTGTGATGCGTAAGAAAGGACAGAGAAGCTGGGTTCTGCTGGGTCTAAGGGATAACTCGCACACCAACGTCCTAATGCAGCTCCCCTCATCAGTCAGCGGGCCTGTTTACGTTGTGTGTAGAAGGGGCCTGACAATCCCATAAGTCACGAGGCACTGATGTGGTGAGCCACTTAGGAAAGGGGTGCTCTCTTCCAACCAGAGGTTCTTTTTATGACCATTCAATAGAGTCTTCCTGAAAGATAAAGGCCCAAGCTAGCTATATTCCTAGAAGGTTCTAAACCCAAATCTAATCTCTGGTTGTAAATACCTACAGAGTACCACAAATGAGATGGTACAGCTTGAAGATGAAGTTTTTTGGTAATAAAACTCAGCTGGGTGGCCTTTGTATTTATCTGCTCACCCTTTTCTTGCCATGGTCAAAGAGAGTTTTTTTCAGATCTGTCCTGCCCTTAAATCGACTCAACGGCACTGGGTTTGGTTTGGTTTTGGGGTCCTGCCCTTTGCAGCTGTTTACTCATTTCAAACTCAGATCTTCAAAAACAAAATAGATAGTAAACTAGCCAGGAGAAACCCTAGTGGCACCGTGGTTAAGAGCTACGGCTCCTAACCAAAAGATCAGTTCGAATCCACCAGGTACTCCTTGGAAACTAGCCAAAGTCTCAGAGTGTGAGCATCTTGTGCTGTGTTTTTAACCCTCATTAGAACACTGACATGGGACCAAGGTCAACATCAAATCTTGTGTGTGCCACGGCTCTGGAAGAGTCTGTCTGCAGGGCTGCTCTTCAGCAGGTTCCATTCCCAACACTGAACTTGTGTCTAAAAATTGCACACCAGGGATTTAGGGAACACACTTGTTGCTAAGAATGAATGGGTGTCATGTATTAATGGAAGCAGATGGCTCTCCAATTAATTGCAATAAAAATTGATGCTGTTTCCTGAAGAGAAACATCAGGTTCTTTGTAGGTGCGAATTCAGGGGAAATAGAAAAAGTCAGGACCTTTGGAGGAAGCCACGGATATATTTTTGAATGAATATAGGCCAGAGATACAGACTGAAAAATAATATAGTGTTTGTAAAACACTGTCATAAAGCATGTTTCTGTGTGTATGTGTGTTTGGGGGGGGTGCTTTTTCATTTTGGAATCTTAATTGAGGTCTAAATGCAGAAACCTGATGCTGATGCAAAAAAAAAAAAAAACTTGTCGTCTGCAGCTATTATTTGGAAAACACCATGCTCTCTCCCTGGGATTTGATTTACAGCTTGAAGAAACACAATTCCTCAGAAACAGTGTGGCTAGGGAGGTTCGTTTCTTCCCATAAAGCAAAGGTCTCCAACAAATGTTTGATGCCCTTCCTTCTGATCTCCTTTTATCTCATTTTCAGTAGCCAGGATAATTTGAGAGTGCTGAAAATAAACTACTCTGCCGTTCACTATTGTGCCAGTCTCCTAATTTTTCTGTTATCGTGCCAACTAATAAACAGAGAGGTATGCTTTCAAATCTGTGGGTTTTTTCATTACTTCATATTGACATACTGGCTATTACTTTATGATTTAGCTTACTAACAATGATTGAGTTCACTCCTTTAACTCATGCACATGACTTCTAATTTTGAGTTCTTTTAATAACCTTAAAGACATGAAAAACAAACAGAATGAGCTGATAACTCTGCACAGTGAAATACACTTCACATATTTAGCTATCATGCTGTGGAGTAACTCTACAATGTCAAGTAGCACACAATTAGTAAAACTGTAGGGGGAGGAAAAGAAGTGTTTTGATCCTGAGGAATTTGGATCCTAATCAGATTGAAATTTCAACGTTCTTACAGTGCTTAATATCTTCAATCACACACACACACAAAAAAAAATTGAACTGATTCCAATGTCGGCTTTTGCTGACTGAAATAAAATGCCAAAATATACAAATGCATCTCACTTTGTACAATAAACATTAACATCATTATAAAGTAAGATTGAGTCTACAATTGTGTGATGGAAGGTATGATGTTTACCTAATTCTCAAACCAAAGCCAGCCCAGTAACAAAATGACAAGAGCATGTAATAAGTCTTGGTTCTGTAAACACTGGAAGAAAAGGCAAAAGCTAGCACAGCATCTTCCTTGTCCAAAGCCCTAGGCTATTACTGAAGGATGCCTCAACTGTGCCTTCTTGGGAGCAGAAGGTCATGGTGACAGAGAATCATTTCAAGAATAAGATAGAATTCTAAAACAAAGGAATGGTTAAAAAATAAACCACATTAACTATTTAGCTTTTCCTCCTAGAGCTATTGGCACAATTCCTGGTTGTGTGCATGAAAGACAGGCTTTAGTCATTTGATGAGAATTCTCATGTTTTTGATGTAAGTCTTATGCTCCAGTTTATGGATAAAACTAAAAATAAATACCCTGTAGCCTTTGCTAATTAAGCATACCTTCTTTATTGCTTGTACCTTTTTCCCCAGCATTAAAAAAAAAAAAAAAAAAATTGCTGTCGAGTCAATTCCGACTCATAGCGACCTTATAGGACAGAGTAGAACTGTCCCATAGAGTTTCCAGGGAGCCCCTCATGGATTCAAACTGCCGACCATTTGGTTAGCAGCCATAGCATTTAACCACTACGCCACCAGGGTTTCCTTCCCCCAGGCATCTGTAAGTCCGTAAAGGAACCTGTCTCTAGAAAAAGAAAAAAGTAATGTCAGCTGTATCTGGCTTTGACAGCTCTGATAAGTTGAACCAAGAACCTTACACCATCCACTTTCCCATTAGGTTAACATGAGATGCCCCATAGTGCATTGTGTATCAATGTAAAGAATCACTGAGAATCACATCATCAATGCCAACTGTTGGGTTAATGAAATTACTCTCGGAGTCTGAAATCAAGGGAGCTTCAGTGTCCTTTCTTCACACTGTGACCAAAGACTTCTATGATTTCTTTGTCTTTAAGCCACCTCGTGGGAGTTATTGAATCCCATTTCATTGATTCTTCATGACAAATTAACCAAATCACCATTTCAACATTTGAATTTTAAACCACTCCTATTAGTAATTATTTGAGCATCGTTGCCTCTCTATCACCCTCCAGTTCTCCATTGCTCAGGAAGTATTGGCCTTGAGATTATCAGTCATGTCTCCCTCCAGTTACCTGGAGTGTCTGTGTCAATCTTGAATTATGAGAGGTCTCAGCACAACCATTTACCACTCTACTTCTGCCTATAGCCAGATAACTAGAAGGGCAGACCACACATGCTGAGCCAGACAGAGATTCATGCTTTGCCTTTCTCTTTATTCCCATTTAATCCAGCCTGAAGGAGGACCCGAATTTGTCTTCAGATAGCCTTAAGGTTCTTCCTGGGTCAAATCAGCAACCATTTTCTAAAACCCCAGAAAAGCGGTCGGGCAGAAACTTCCTTTTTCTTTATGTCTGCTCCACTAGCAAGGCTCAATACTTTTGGAAATGTGGGGTTTTAGAGAAAAGGAGCCAGAGAATATAGGTGTGGCAGCAGCATTCCTTTCCTAGAATCTTGCCCAAGGAGCCCTGGTGACATAATGGTTAAGTGCTTAGATGATAACCAAAAGGTTGGTGGTTCAAACCCACCCAGCGACTCTCTGAAAGAAAGACATGGCAATCTGCTCTGTAAAGATTATAGTCTAGAAAAGCCTGTGGAGTAGTTCTACTCTGTCACATGAGTCTGCTATGAGTTAAAAGCAACGCAATGGCACCCAACAACACAACAGCAGAACCTTTGCCCAGGATGGTGAAATTCTGAAACAGTGATTTCAGGAAGAGAAAGAACTTCCAGATTGTCCGTAGGATCATGTACAATTAAAAAACCACAGCCCACCTAACATATCAAGGAGTGTTACAAATAATAATAATACAGTAACCTAAGTGTTTATATCTTCATTAGAAACATCTATGTTTCTTAACAAAACTAATACACAGCTACCTGGCATAATGCATTCCATGCTGCTTTGCATCAATAACCCCTACACACTTCGCTCCTGAAGGCTTCTCATTGCCAAATGCAAGCCGACTGCTTAATGCAGGACTAATTAGTATATCCCCTTCCAGTCTGCGGGCCCTCCATTGTAATTCCGTCCCAGCTCATTTTTTTCCACAACCAAACATCAATCAAAGTAAGTGCCCTGCCTGCCTAGGCAACACAAGATGTCCTCCATGCATTTGTCATCTGCCACACAAACAAAGGGGGAATTTAATTGTTGATGTGGGTATACGCAGCCATTGCTCACAGCAAAGGAAACTGCACTCGATGGAAGCAGAGGAAGTATAAAGTTTGATGGGTGGGCCAAATGCAGAAAGCACAGGGGATTTTTTTTTTCTTTTCTTTTCTCTGATCATAGCCTTCCTTCAGGGCTCTGTCTTCAGCAATTTAGCTGCAGCCCGGTCACTGACTGGACTTTTTCCCGGAGCAAATGAGTTTTTCCATTTCTTCTATATGAATATGAAAATTCCCATGAAAGGAAACGCATGTAAGAACCACCAAGCCTATCTTTCTTCAGAAGCCAAGTCAGCCCACATCGTGTGCCTGTAGGTTAACTAAAAAGACTGTCACATGGAGACAAGATAAAGCTAGTTTATATGCAGGACTGAATTAGTATTATTGTTTTATGGTTTTTGTTTTTGTGAGTGTGGTTTTTTTTTTTTTGGCAAGTGCTGATTTTGGCTTTGCAAGTCCAAGGGCAGGCAAGTACAGAAAACAGAGACCAGCAAGAGGACATAACGACTAGCCGAGTGTCTCTGCTCTACTTGCCACTCACATGTAGCCCATGTACCAGCAATACTGGCATCCCCTGGGATTTCATAGAAATGCAGAATCTCAGATCTACCCCAGACTTCCTGAGTCCGAATTTGCAGTTTACAGGATCCCCAAGCTGACTAGTATTCATGTTAAAGTTTAAGAAGCGTTGGTTATACTAGGATTTAGAAGGCATTATTTTACATGGAGTAAATAGTAAATGCAAATTGACTAAACCATCTTAAGGATTTCATTTTCTTCTCCACTTGGATAAGTTTTATTAATAGCAGCAAAATAACCAGTTGTCAATGAGTCAGCTGTGACTCATGGGAATCCCATGTGTGTCAAAGGAGAACTGAGCTCTACAGGGTTTTTAATGATTGATTTTTAGAAGCCCTGGTGGCGTAGTGGTTAAGTGCTACGGCTGCTAACCAAAGGGTCAGCAGTTCGAATCCACCAGGCACTCCTTGGAAACTCTATGGGGCAGTTCTATTATGGGTTTCGGGAATAGATAGCCAGCCCTTTCTTTCAAGGAGCCTCTGAATGGAGTCAAACCTCCAACCTTCCCTTTAGCACCACTCACAGACTCCAGCAGTAAAATATAAATGTTGAATTGGCTCTAAGGTTATCTCATTCTGGGTTCAAACTAAATGAGTATGTGATGACTTGATAAGGAGGTTGATTTGTTTTACAAAATTTAAAGTTTTGGTTATCAATGGAGAAAGTTAGTTAAATAGCAGTAATATCAAATGTATAAGCAAAGAAAATCTTTGAGTTTCACCCACCCAGGTTAATATTTTCCTATGTGTACACTGGATTATATGTATGAATATGAGAATACTTTTCCTGTTTAAATTCACCTCATATTTGTGAGTACTAATTTTTTTTTATTATATACACAGAGCCTTGGGAAGTTGCTCTGAGGTTTCAAAAATAACTAAAATATCATCTCTACCTTTGAGGAGCTTATAGATTATTAGAGGAAACAACATGAAAACAGTTAATTCTGAAAAGGCAGCATAAAATGGGAAGTATTAAGATGTGTAAACAAAATGCAGAAACCCCAGGTGTGTGGGAAACCAAAGGGTGAAAGGAGGAAAAATAACAGAGGAGCCACATCTTCCCTGGTCCTTGACAGAGGAAGGCAAGAAACCAAGATGGCAGAAAATATGGCGGCCATGTTAAGGGCATTCCAGGCTGAGAAGAAGGTTGTGGAATACGAAAACACATGATCTTTTGTCTCTCCCCAGGGAGTAAGCCAGATCTTTGATGTGACTGAAATATTTAATACAATTCTAACAGGGATTCTTGGACTTTTCTTATTACTAGTCCAATTAATAACTACTTTTCTTACAGTAAAAAAATAACACCTGATATTTTTGAGAAAATAACCCATTGTTCTAACGAGGCACAATCAGAAAAAATAAAAACCATGCTTCTAAATCATCCATTTTAACCTAACATCCCAAAATTAATTCCATTACTTATTACAATAGCATTTGTTCTTAATCTTGTATAAACTATTTAAAAAAAAAAAAGCCTTCTCTAAGACATTTAAAGACATCCTGCTTATCTCAAAAAACTTCAACTTTTTTTTTCTACCAAATAAGCAGAACATAGTATTTAATTTGTGTATGTGTCTGGCATACAATTGTTTTTCCATAATTATGGGAGTTAAGTAAAGATCAGGTTATTTAAACCTCTTTATAAACTCCCACATTCTTTTTTGGCTTCCTAGAATTTTCTGTGAGGCATATCATTTTTTTTTTTTTTTCATATCAGTTAGAATGCGTCTGGCTGCAAGTAACAGAAAACCCAGGTAGAAATGATGTAAACCTTCTCTGCAATTCTCTTAACTTTCTCTTTATGACCAAAAGACAGCTACAGGACCTCAAACCATCAAGCTCTCACAAAGCAACGTTCACAGTCAGGAAAGGGTCAGTCCCTTTTTGTGTTCATTTTTGAGAGCTAAGAAAATGTTTCCAGAGACACCTTCCCCCCCACCCCCCAAGTAGGGAGAAGCCCCCTTGAGCCTCATTTCCAGGATTTCATCAACAACAATGTATAAGTCCCAGCCATATACTGGCAAGGGGGTGGAATTACCGTACTAGTTTAAGCAATTGAGATTTTCCCCCCTGAGACTTGGGATCATCAAATATAAAAACCCAAATTAGAATTCTGTTATCCAGAAGGCAGTGGCAGAATAGCTGTTCAATAATTAACAATGAAAAGTCTTTAATATTTTCACTACAAATTACTTGGATTTCTAAAAATCTACACAAGAGATGACCAAATGGAATTTGTCTGGGCTCTTTTAAATATTCCTGATTTTGTGGAACACTAGGTTTTGTATACCTATATCTCACCATTTATGTATTTATCTTCACAGATGTTTAGTGGACTTCATGAAATAACTATATCCAGGACCACAGGGTCCACCAGAGACATAAAATAAATCTGAGTTCTTTCCACATCCTAATCAGCTTTAAAAAAAAAAAAAAAAACTCATTGCCATCAAGTCGATTCCCATTCATAGCATAGGACAGAGTAGAACTGCCCCATATAGTTTCCAAGGCTGTAAATCTTTAAAGAAGCAGACTGCCAAATCTTTCTTCCATGGAGTGGCAGGTGGGTTAGAACTGCCAACCTCTCGGTTAGCAGCCAAGTGCTCAACCACTGCACCACCAGGGCTCCCTAATCAGCTTAACCTCACCAATATTTTATTCTTTTCAATTCTCAGAGATGAATTCACCCAGCTTAGGTCAGACCCCTGGGCTTTCGTAGGCCTACATACCACTTTCCAGAGCAATTATCACTGTTATACTTTTTAATTTATTGGTAAAAAGGATTGATAAGCATCTGTCTCTCATTCAAAGACAAGTAGAAGTTAATCCCTATTTCCAGAGTGAAAAAAACTTTTTCAAAACTCTCCTTTAGTAGGGACACCATCCCCCTGAGTCTCACTGAACAGTGTTTAATCATATTCCAAACTTACACCAATCACTGGCAAAGGGAATGGAATTACCATTTTTTTTTTTTAATGAAGACTAGGAAACCCTGGTGGTGTAGTGGTTAAGTGCAATGGCTGCTAACCAAAGGGTCAGCAGTTTGAATCTGCCAGGCGCTCCTTGGAAACTCTATGGGGCAGTTCTACTCTGCCCTATAGAGTCACTATGAGTAGGAATCGACTCGATGGCACTGGGTTTGGTTTTTGGTTTGTTAATGAAGACTAATACGCGCAAGCAGGTCCGTGACAGATTTTGCTCACTGTGCTATCCCCCAATGCCTGCAGAGAGTATGCACTCAAAAAATATTTACTGAATAAATGAATGAATCCACCATTTCCTTTATTTCCCAGCCATAAATCTTTCTTAATACCATGCTCAGGAATTTACTGCTTCTCTTTTATATAGCATATACTCACGCACATGCGCACACACACACACAAGTATAAAGGCTAAAAAATACTCTGTCCTTGACTGTTTCAGGTTGAGAAGGGCAAGAATGGGTGGTACTAAAACTCCCTGGTTGAACTGAAAACAGCTTGAAAAAAATCTGAGATCTGGATGTCACTCACACCAACCATTACTTTGATTCTTCCTGTCCCCGAACACGATACCATCAGTGTTTAAAAGCCTTGGTGTCCAACCCAGTGCATTATCATGAAGAGGAGGGAAATTTATTTCTTAAACTTAACAAATTGACATGTTTTAAATCAATGAAAAGTTTTCTGCATGATTCAATATTAACAGTTAATAAAAATCTATCAATTGGCAGTGGTGGAAGGAAAAAACCTCTTCCGAGGTTATAAATCACACAGATAGCAATTCAAGCAGGGCCTGTCATTAGTGTATTAGGGGGAAAATCCATAGATGATGCATAGTCTTCACAGAACATCCACAGGTCTTCTGTCCTTAAGCTCGTAATTCACATTAAGTATCAAATATCATTAAACTTTACCAAAGACCGTTCTGCACAGAGATTTACAGAAAAACTAAAAACCAATTTGTGGATGCCTGCTATTTAATACATGCAGCTCACTAATTGCAAAATCTATAGGCAAGTCTGCAGAGCATCAAAGCTTCAGTTGATTCTATGAGCCGTTCTAAATGAACAACTGTCTCTATTTCGAGGAAATAAAGCACTTAATGCGCAGTTTCTGACAATAACGCTGCTTCTCCTGTGGATTTTGAAAATGACCTTTCTGTGAGCATCAAGGACTCTTTTTAGATAAAGACTCTTGTTCTTGTTTTAAGTCTATGCCAGGCTCATTCCCCTATAGCCTACAGTTTTCAAAAGCAGAGGAAAGAGTAATCCAGAATTTAAAAAAAAAAAAAAAATCCTGTTTCCAGAATGAAGTTCCCTGTCAGCCTGCCTTGGGCCTTAGGTGGAGAAGCAGAGATTAAAGAGTCAGTATTCTTTTTCATGTTTCATCTGCCAGTTTTGTGAATGTAGAAAGAGAACCAGTGGCTACAGCTAAGCATCCAACTGTGGTAGTAAGTAGAAAATGTGATTCTAGCTCCCCCTTACTTACACGCACACACATGCACACGCACACACGTACACACACACACACTCTGGTGAATTCAGAATCACTTTTTAGTTTCTAGCAGAAGGCACCGCTGTCCACCTGTCCTCTGCACCTCCAGGAGGGGGTGGATGGCGCTGCAGATGTGGCCCTCATATCGCCATGACAATAATGAAGCTCTTTGTTCCGCTGTGTGAATGTGAAGTGTGGAATCTCCGATGATCTCACCATTTCCTATTTATTCTGTACTTACCTGAATACACCAAGTACTGCAGCTTTTTAATGCATATGCAAACCACTAAAATGTCCTTTTGTGAGACATTTTGCTAAAAGACTGCTTTTGATACGTGTTCTTCATCTCCTCTTCAAACTGCATTAGACTGCTTCCTTCTGTTTAAGACACAACTCACTATTTAGAATTGTTGGCTTTGATTTTGTAGACCAGCCGAACAGAAAGAGACCATGGTCTCTTTTTTTCTCCATATTTCTGAAGGCAAACCTGTACTGATTTGTTTTGATTTACCAACAGAATTATGTGCCTGCCACAGACGCTGACTTCCTTTATGTCCTTTCAGTCATCCGTCTATTTCTGTGGACAATGTTTTCCCCAGGAAAACTGAAATTCCCCTGTTGGTAACTGTGTGCTAAGTCATGGATGTGTGCTTCAGGGAAAAAAAAAAAAAGTTAATCAAATTTCAGAGTAGTTATTCTCTGCAAGTGGCATATCTCTTGTATGCCAACTACCAGGTAACATTTAAAAAAGAAATTCAATAAAACTTAGCATCTAGTATTTTAGGGGGGAAGCATGTATTTGATGTAAAGGTCACTTGTTCTAAAATGTAAGCGCTCTATAATTTTCTTTTGATTGAACTGTGGATGCAGCTCCCTTCATAGTTAGCCTGGGGTAGTGTTTTCACTCTAATAGCCAAAGGGACACATTCTCGTGGTTTTCTAATTGTCAGATAAGCAGGACTGCAGCAGTTCAACTGGGAGGATTTAAGTCTATTTCTATTGTATTTTTCTCACTCATGTGGGGTCACCTCTGTTCAGAGCACAGTTTGTAAGTCTTAAGGTGCCTTTAGCTTGGGGTGGTGGGGAATGTTAGTGACAACTTCTTGCTTTTCCTTGGAGCGAAAACAGTCAAAAGCAATTAGTTACACCCTATACTTCCCCATGAAAAAGCACGTGTTCTCATGTGGTCACAGAGGCGTTCACAATTATGTCTGGGGTCATTCGAAATTATAAGTGAACCCACGAAGAAAGGAGTGTGTCCGTCCTTTGGTCTTCAGGTTTACTCTGCAGGATCTAATAAAATGCCATTTAAATACTTTGAAATACTTTGATCAAACTAACTTGTGTAGTATTCATTAGTGTGATTTCAAGAACTTAATTCTAGAAATGTTGTGATGTGCTCAGTGATTTCAGTGAGGGACACACAAGCTATTTCTACACAAAAATTGTGGAGGGGAGAAAGCAAACTTAGGGATACACCAAAGAGAAAGTGCTAGGTTAAGTGTTAGAAGTACTCTGACCCAGTCATGGGCATGAGAGCACAAATATGGTCTACATATGTAATTTCCTTTCCTTCCCTTCCTTCCCTTTCATGGTTATGAATTTACTCCTGAGCTCATTGATTTGATGAGTATCTGTCTGTTTTCAAGGAAACTCTGGTGATGTAGTGGTTAGGAGCTATGGCTGCTAACCAAAAAGGTAGGCAGTTTGAATCCACCAGGTGCTCCTTGGAAACTCTATGGGGCAGTTCTACTCTGTCCTGTAGGGTCACTGTGACTTGGAATCCACTTCATGGCAACGGGTTTTTGTTTTTTAAATCTCATTTCAAGGGACAATTAACTATTTTTAATGACTTCCCTATCAGATAGCTTGTGTAATGCTTATTTGTGTTTTTCACCATAAAAGGAATTTTTATAAAATAGGCAGGCACAAACATTCTCTCATTTCTCTCTGCTACCTAAAGCTAAAACTTGAAAATAAAAACAACGGCCACTGGATTAAAGAGAATGGAAAAAGTTTTTCAAGTTCTCTGATTTATTACAAACTACAAATCTCTTTCAAACTGGCACCAAGGTGGCTTTTCTTCTTGAGCTGATTAGAACCACATGAGCTCAGGAAAAGCTGTCAGCTCCTGCCTCTGACGCAGCTGGAATGATCCAACTGATTTGCCAGTTTTTTTTTTTTTTAAGATGCTTCATCCCAAAGTCATGTATTTCTATTCTGGAGCCCCAAGCAAAAATTACTCCTTGTTCATTTTAAAAGAAGTAAAATTCCATTGTGACCTCTTTTATGGGACCTCCTGCAAACAGAAGCCACTTGGGCAATATTCCGGTCAACATTTCTTGCTAGCCTGGGAGACTAACTCAGTGCCTCGTTTTTAGTTATCTGATTTCCCACTGACATATGGGAGTCTCATCCAGAAAACACTAATTCCAAGGAAGTAGTCACCATCTAACACCATGCTAGGATGTTTGTCTTTTAAGGATTCTGTCAGGCTGGCCCAGGGTAAAACTATGGATTATGTCACACTGATCTCTTCAGCTGACCATGGTGGGCTCCCTGATCCTGCTTTTTCGGTGTTAACCATGGTAAGTTGAAGGCCCTCAAATAGCTGCTGGCTCCCCAAGGAATTCCAGAAATTCCTTAGTGGTTCCCTTCCTCATTCATCCTTTCGCAGCCACCTCCTCACATCAAAACTTACCTGTCCTGCCTCTCATAAAGGCCTTCTCTCCTTGCTAGATGGCCCCAGCCTGCATCGTAAAGACTATTAGTGTGCTAATGGGTCCTCAGAAACAGGTATTTTCCTTCTGAAGAAAAACAGATACATTTAAGTCATAGTGCCTTGAGTCAAAGAGATGATGCCACAATATCTTTTTTTTTTTTCTTCTTTTTTTTAAGCAAGTAAGTTTTCAGCCCCCTTCACAGCACACATCTAGAGACCACCAGGGAGGCAGGTGTTTTGCCCGCTATTCATTTTAAAACTGGGATTCTGTTTGTTTTCAAGAAAGAGAAAGGGTATTATTAGGAATGGAGGGAGGTGATCTTTACCTTGATTCTGCAAATTCAAATTTGACTTTATAATTGCTTTCTCACTTTGACCCTACCTATATGGTTTTTTATATATATATATATACTTTGTATTCTAGGGATATTTTTTTTTTTTGTCTTCTGCTTTTGGTCAAAATCCAACCCAGAACAGCCAGCCAGGCTGGGCTGATCTAGCCTTCCATCTCAATGTTTTCTTCATGAGATTCTGAAGGGGACTTCCTAGTCTCTTTGCCTTTATTGACCATACTAAAGCTATTTGAAATCCTTCCTTATTCCAGATATGAAGTAGAATTATACCACCAACCACTGATGGGGTCCTGTAAGTTTTCTCTGTGAAAATAGTGGACAGAATTACAGAGTACACCTTTCCTCTATTAATAGTTCACCAGGTTGAGAGGATTTGAATAAAAGCACATCTTGTTGCAGGCAACGATGGTTTGACAGGAGAGATGTGTGGCAGAGTTCCTATTTTACTGCTTTCAGCTTCACCATGCAGTTTTGAAGCCACGCGTATAGAATGGTAGAACTTACAATTGCCTACAGAAGGAAAGCACAATGCTACCTGCAGAGCCTCACCACCAACAGAAGAGGACAGTTCTGCCCTTAAAAATACCCCCAAGCTGTTGAATAGTTTCAGAACAGAACGTAGCTCTATTTGAAATATTCATCAAAGCAAGGCTTTTCCAAGCAACGGTTTAGACATAATTACTAAATTTTACAACTATTGATTTAGGGTATTGTGAGAAAAAGAGAGATTGGGAGAAACATCGAAGTTTTATATGTTTATGGATATAGTATGTGGCGGTCTGATTTTTTAATCACAGTCAGAGCCAGGAAGGGTGGCTGAAAACACAACGGGAAGAATTTCTACAGCTTTAAACGCTGCTTTTTGCCAAAGTGACTCCTTCCCTTTACCCATCCACCCCCCCCAAAAAAAAATCAAAATGTACTTCATGAAACTATTGTATATGAAGCACTTATTAGCCGTAATTAAATGGACAATATGAATTTACTACGTCTTTAGGACTCTGGCTTGTTCTGGTTTAGAGCAAGATGATTAATGCAAATACATATTACTTGAGATAACCATTTAGCAGCTAATTTAGCCAAATTTATTACAGCAGTTAGAGGTTTTTTCATTTTAGCAGACGGAGACAAGGACGTGCCAAAAGTGGGCGACGTAGATGAGTGCACACTGCCCTCTAGTGGCCACCCAGCTGGTGCGCTCTTGGGGTGCGCCCAGTTGCTGCGATACTACCCAAGTACTCACCGCCGGGTTTGCACATTTCCGGCATCCTTTTAGACCATTCCCGTCCGTAGCACTTTATTTCAGGGATGATTTAGTGTACTTTCCCTTTTTACTAGCTCAGGAGTACTCAGATACAAATCAAATCAGTTTCAACTCGGCAAGATTTTGGTTAAAGTATCATTTTTAACATCTGCATTTTAAAGCTCTCTTTTCAGTGGGTATTTAATGGCACCGTTTCACATTACTGATTGTTTTTACTTGTTCCTTCATTTTGGGCCATATTTCAGAGTCTGTGTGAAGCTGTCACTCCGGCACTAGCCAAGTCAATTCTGTGCCTCCCTTAGGCCAGTGTTTCTCTCTGACTCGGCTGGGGAATTTATTTTGTTTCCGCATTCAGCAAAGCCTCACCAGAATTTCCCCAGACCGACGGACGGAAATTTAGTTCATCCGTAGACTGTAAATTCTGTGAGACAAGATCAAAAGGAGTGGGTGTGTAAGTACACTGGTTGCCATGGCTGGCACTGAGGTGAAATGATAAAAGACCAGAGGGGTAAGGTGTCTTCGGAACCATTTAAGTATCCAGAATCTCAAAGTGGTTTACCTTGGAGCTATGAATAAATCACATATGAATTTGCCTTTCTTACCATCTGAGTCAAACCCATTGACAATATCCGCACTGCATTAGGTGTTCTGTGAGCCACAAAGATTTGTAGTCCTTTTATTCTTCCTCTCACACCAAAGTCTTGCTACAAATGGTCGTAACCCTCACTCCAAAGCTGCTGCTCCACTGAATTGTTGATTTTATTTGTCCTACTAATGGAATTCTACATTGAGCATACAGAGGGGCACCCATGGCATGGTGTGGGACTTCCTATCTCTATACTTGAGGTTTTGCAGAGACGAAATTCATCTGGTCCCAGTCTTAACACACAATACGTTTTGTTTTTGTTTTTTCCTCCCCCAGTGCTGAATAAGGGTCAGTGTGTAACAAAGTACTACCGTTGGATGCAGAAGAATGGAGGCTATATTTGGATACAGTCTAGTGCCACCATCGCGATTAATGCCAAGAATGCAAACGAGAAGAATATCATCTGGGTGAATTATCTTCTTAGGTATATTTTGTAATCTCTTTCCTTTCTGTCTTAGTTACGAAGTACAAGGCCCAAGGTTCATAGCTAACATGTTGTGAGTGTTGTCTTTTAACAGTACCTTGTGTGGAATCACATGGAAATTCCACTCTCCCCCCCACCCCCACCCGCTGCCCCAAGATGGAAAGAAATATGAGAAGATCAAAGCTGGGTGGGAAGGGAAGTCCAGGGCAGATGTGTAAACTTTTCAATAATTCTTGCTTAACATTTGGGCAGCTCTGAAGAAGAGGCTTCAGTTTCCTGACAAATGCTCAGGTTAGGAAAAGAATACAGACTTTCACCTACAGCTGAAACATTTAGGATGTACCTCCTTATCCTCACCACACATATACACACTCACCCGCCCTAAAAAAAAAAGTTCTGTGAAAATTAAGCAAAAAGGGAATGGGAAGAAATAGCAGGGTACATCATATTCCTCTTCATATCCCATCCCGTGGAGGCCCTCACCATATTACATAGAATTTGATTGCCTAACCATTTCAGTTTTAAAAGGTAAGCAAAGTGAGTTGCTTTGCCAGAATCAAGACAATTATCAGTATAAAAATGGAAGTAATTTCTTTTGCCTAATGCTCTGGGATCTCAGGCAAGTTTCTCTGCTGTTTTATTGTGTCCTAAAATTCATACCCATACATGAGACCAAGCCCTAATGCTGCCTGAAGTATAATGTGAGACACCATTTCTTTCTCCTTCCCTATCTCCTTTCTGCCTTTGGACTCAAACAAGCAGCAGAGTAACCAAGGCAAACAGACTGGATGGTCTGAGTTTGAAAGCAAGCCTTCCAGAAGGTTCTCGACCAAGCCTGTCTGTGGTGAAGCCATCACAGTGCTCAGCCTGGCTCCCTTCCACCACCGTCATTCCAGTCTTTGGCATCTCATGGCCTAAAGCAAGGCCCACACATAGTCTGAGTAGGAAACCTTCCAATATGGAAATAGATGAAATAAAATCACCAAATACTCATGAATTTTATACCATTTAATCAATAGTTTTGATCTAAAGTTGCAGAGACTAACTTCTTAACCCTTCTCCTTCCATTTAGGCAGCCATGGAGTTGATGAGGCAATAATAAAGGACCAGATAGGAAGAAATCTCCCAGAATGGTAAAATGAGGTGAAACTAGAGTTGTAGGGTTAAGACCCAAATGGATTACTTCAGTACCCTGGCTTTATATCGTTGCTGACCCCTTCTAGCCTATGGTGTTGCTGTTACCAATGTCTAACTCTTGATAGTAACACCATTTTTGCCTAGCAAAAGAATATCAGTGCCACAATGCCTTATTCTATTTTCTTTTAAGTGAGTTTTTATAACCTTCTGTATTACAAATGGCTATTGGTTCCTAAAACACTGTGTAAAGATTCCCTGACACCAGAACCTATCTTGAATACCTCATAAATACAGGGGGTACTTTGCATGAAAATCAAGCCTTAGACGAAGTCACATTAAATACACATAGTTACACCTTTAGAGAGATTTAACGTAGAGTAGAAGAGGTCAAAAAAGGAAAAAGAAGGTAGATAAATGAAGACTCTTTTAAGTGGTGCACATTAAGGCCCTCTTCAGAGCAATAATCATTAGTGTCTGATTGATATGCTCTCGGTAGCAAGCACACTCATGCCTTCAAGTCATCGCCAAAGTGCGGGAATACATTCTGAAGGGCCGGTGTGCTGATGAGCCATGGTTGTTAGCATCTCGGCTCCCTTTGACTGTCTCAAAGAAAAATGGGACTCAGGTATCCCCTGTCTAGATTATCAGCCAAAGGGCAACGCCTTCCATTCATAAGACCTACTGGAAATTTTCCTACTCAGACTATGTGTGGGCCTTGCTTTAGGCCATGAGATGCCAAAGACTGGAATGACGGTGGTGGAAGGGAGCCAGGCTGAGCACTGTGATGGCTTCACCACAGACAGGCTTGGTCGAGAACCTTCTGGAAGGCTTGCTTTCAAACTCAGACCATCCAGTCTGTTTGCCTTGGTTACTTTACTGCTTGTTTGAGTCCAAAGGCAGAAAGGAGATAGGGAAAGAGGAAGAAATGGTGTCTCACATTATACTTCAGGCAGCATTAGGGCTTGGTCTCATGTATGGATATGAATTTTAGGACACAATAAAACAGCAGAGAAACTTGCCTGAGATCCCAGAGCATTAGGCAAAACAAACTGCCTCCATTTTCGTTTGGGTAACAAAGACCAGTCTTCAGGCTGAATAGCCACAATCACAAACATGGAGGACCTGTTTCAGCTGACCTAAAGATTCACCCTGAGGTCAATGATAAAAATATATATATATAATTTGGGTGACAGGTGACCTGTGCCCCCCCATGGCATCTGGACCAAGCAGAGCTTTAGCAGAGGAAATGTCACCAAGCCTGCCACTCATTAGCTGTCACTTCTACAGTCTAGAGATCTAGTAAGAATAATAACAAAACGGCAACCATTGAAGTTTTTCTTTCCCACATTCTTGTCCTTTATTCTTCCCTGAGCAATACTCTCATGCTACCAGTTCCTCCCTAGAATCCCGCATGTCTGGGCCCCTGTTCTATCATTACTGCTCCTCCGGTCTTCTTTCCATTTCTTTACAATACTTGATAAGATCAGAGACTCTTGTGAGTATTCATAGGTTGTATAAGTACTAAGTCCACCTTCCCACCATTCGTCTCCTCTGATTACCTAGAGAGAACTGTGCTGCTGAAGCTAATTCACACTAAGGAGTAAATGCCTGATGATCCATTTTAGTGAATTAACCCCCCCAGGGACATTTGCAATTCTAGAACAGTGTCTGAAACAATGATGCTCTAATATAGGAATTTCAGTAGAGATTAGCAAATAAGTCAGTAATAAACTATTGAAATCTCTGCTTGACTGGCCATCCTGGAAGGATAAAAGAGACACTCCCATTTTGAGACAAAGAGCTTTCCTTGTGCCTTCAGGTTACACCAGGTGTAGTACAGATACATCACTATGCTCACACATCCAGCTGGCCTTGGAGTGGCATTTCCAGAAGACTGTTAAACTGACCGAACATGTCCTCTTTTCCAGAAGAAGCTGATTTCCGAATTAAAAATGGAACAAAAATTGAGCACATTTGTGCAAATATGGTTAGCTCCATCCTGTTAGGGCCTCCTTCACACTGGGACTCTCCCCACTGCAATCAGTTTTCCAGCTAACAAGCCACAGGTGTACACCCCATGAGCAGAAGAAAATGTGATTGTAATGGGTGTGTTGACAGTTCAGTAGCCATAATACATGCATCCCAAGGTGCACCTGTGCACCTGTCCTATAGTTAGGCACTTAGGGCTCTGAGTCTCCCACCCCCAGTAGCTTTGGAATCATCTGAACAGCTGAGAAGCCACATCAAGGGGCCAAGACAAGGGTGCTGGGGTAATGGACTCATTAGGAACCCAAGAGAAGATAGGGCACATCGGGTGGTATGGGAATGAATTGTTAAGAGTATTTCTCATCCTCCCTTCCCTCCAAGTGTTATACTAGGAGGAGTGTCAAGCAGCACAGTTCTCTGGACCCCAGTGGTACCTGATCACTTGAAAGGTTTTTACTGGCTTTCATGTTGCATTTGGGTATTCAATCGTAGTATCATGGTGCACCTGTACCCTGGCACAGGCAATCCAAACTTCCCAAAAAGTCTCTGGACACACTGAGAAATGATTTCACATTTAGTCTTTCTCTAAACTCCAAAAGTTTGGGTTAGGGAAGTGGGGGAAGATGGTCAAAAGAAATCCGTGCGGAATGGGCGTCTGCACTCCTGATGAATACTTCTCTGCCCCACAGTAATCCTGAGTACAAGGACACACCAATGGATATCGCACAGCTCCCTCATCTGCCAGAGAAAACGTCCGAATCCTCAGAGACCTCCGACTCTGAATCAGACTCTAAAGACACCTCAGGTATTACAGGTATTACTTCTTCTCCATGTTCCGTAGTTATGACTTGCCTTTCCAAGCACAAAGGGTGGGCAAGGACCATCTTCAGAAATAAAGCAACTGGTCAAATTTTATATATAAAATTTATATGTGTATTTCATGATATGGCTGCTGAATCTCTCTCAAATATAGATATACACGTGTGTGTGTGTGTAGTGGTATAGAAACATTTACATAAATGTGTATTGTATATAATACAGAGAGAGATTGACTGTTTGACTTAGCATCAGGGCTTGGAACCAGTTCATTCTGGTTCCAACCCCTGCTAAGAATTTGCATTTCTAACAAGTTCCCAGGAAGTTATACATAAGAACCACCTAGGAATCTTGTGAAAATGTAGGTTCTGATTCAGTATATCTGGGGTGAAGGTGTAAATTCTCAGCAGGGAACTTGTTAGAAATGCAAATACTCAGCAGGGGTTTGAGCCAGAGGACCCCCGCCCCTACTTGCAGTCACTTAATGTCAGCACCGCCACAGGCTATACAGAAGGAGCCCTTCTCTGTCCCTACAGACAGCTCTGTCCTCTCTATGTAAGCAGGTACCAGGACTAGCTCCAATGACAGCCTGTGACTTTGAGCTCAAAATATTCACATCCTTATCAAGCCAATGAGCAAGGCCCATAGATGTGTTTGAGCCTCTAAAGTAGCATACTCATTGTTACTTGTTTTCTGAATCTATGCAGGACAACCCCATGCTTTCCCATTTCTAATTGTTTTGGGAGGTAGACTTTCTGAGCAGTTCTCTGGAGTACAGGAAAGCTTATACAAAAAGATTTCTTCTTTTCCCTCCAGCCCCTGGCGCCTTCCAGAAATACACCTATAGCAGGGAACACAGAACTTGTAGAACACTACAGCTAAAAAAAAAAAAAAAAATCCTAAAGCTCTTCTAACTCAATCTCTTCTGCTACGAGGGGGAAGCGAGGGCCAGAGTAGTTGTATGATTTGCCCAAGGTCTTGTCCAACCTGCTGTCCACAAGCATCACAGCAAAGTCAGAAAACCAGTATCGCCCTCAGTGGGCTCTCTGAATCTTCTGAGGTTTCCTGGGAAAGCCAAGTCTCCCTAAAATACAGCAGATAGCTAGGGTTCCCCCAAACCCACCCCATTATTAGGGCACTAGTGCTCCAGGGTTGTAAGCACACATCCTTCTGCTCTAGACACAGCTTCAA
The DNA here is from genome assembly GCF_030014295.1 of Loxodonta africana. Classification (NCBI taxonomy): domain Eukaryota; kingdom Metazoa; phylum Chordata; class Mammalia; order Proboscidea; family Elephantidae; genus Loxodonta; species Loxodonta africana. The sequence goes on from NC_087351.1 coordinate 45,824,632, forward strand.
AGAAGTGGATGGAGTAAAGACTATGTATAGCGGGTCTTGACTATTGTTCTGCCCTTTAAATGTCATTGAGTTGAGAGTTCTTTACTAGGGCAGAAGGTTCAGTGTAGACAGTCTCTGCCCTTTGTAGCAGTAAACAAAACAAACAAAAACTCCTTCCCCCCGTGGAACTTATTTTTATTGGGGGTGGGTGGTGAGACAGAAGTAAATAAGATGTATAGTAAAACAGATGGTGATAAGTGCTATGGAGAAAAATAACAGGGAGGAGAAACAGGGAGTTAGATTTTTCAATAATGAACAAGTATTCACGTATGAAAACCCTGGCGCTGTAGTGGTTAAGAGAAATTGCTGCTAACCAAAAGGTTGGCAGTTCAAATTCACCGGGCCCTCCTTGGAAACTCTGTGGGGCAGTTCTACTCTGTCCTATAGGGTCTCTATGAGTGGGAATCTACTCCATGGCAATGGGTTTGGGTTTTTTTTTTTTTTGGTATTTACCTAGAGTGGATGCAGATCCCTTTAAACCTCTTTGCATTGCCTCGTGTTTCTGTGTCATTAATACCTTGTGCCAGGTTAGTTACTCTACCTGAGTATTTTTTGCAGGACTTTTCAAACTCTGAGAATCACCTGGGGAATCTTGTTAAAATACAGATTCTGATTGAGTAGGTCTGGGTGGGGCCTGCAATTCTGCATTTCTAACCAGCGCCCAGGTGATAACCGATGCTTTGGGACCGTGGATGGCACTTAGAGCGGGAAGATGAAAAACCTTCAGCCAACCTAGGCCCTCAACAGAGAGAAAGCCCCGGGTTTAAGTAGTCATAAGGATCGGAGAAGCTCAGGATCAAGACACCTCTCAGCCCCGTAGGTTTTGCCCCTGCCCCCCGCTAATGTGGTGTCTTCTTTGTCTCCTCTTCCCGCTCCCACCCTTGGCCGCGGACCCCACGCAGAGGACAACGAGAACTCCAAGTCTGACGAAAAGGGGAACCAGTCCGAGAACAGCGAGGACCCAGAGCCGGATCGGAAGAAGTCAGGCAACGCGTGCGACAACGACATGAACTGCAACGACGACGGCCACAGCTCCAGCAACCCCGACAGCCGCGACAGCGACGACAGCTTCGAGCACTCGGACTTTGAGAACCCCAAGGTGAGCGAGGACGGCTTCGGCGCGCTGGGCCCGATGCAGATCAAGGTCGAGCGCTACGTGGAGAGCGAGTCGGACCTGCGGCTGCAGAACTGCGAGTCGCTGACATCCGACAGCGCCAAGGACTCAGACAGCGCGGGCGAGGCGGGCGCACAGGCCTCCAGCAAGCACCAGAAGCGCAAGAAGAGGCGGAAAAGGCAGAAGGGTGGCAGCACCAGCCGCCGTCGTCTGTCCAGCGCGTCGAGCCCTGGCGGCCTGGACGCGGGCCTGGTGGAGCCCCCGCGGTTGCTGTCGTCCCCCAACAGTGCCTCAGTGCTCAAGATCAAGACAGAGATCTCGGAACCCATCAACTTCGACAACGACAGCAGCATCTGGAACTACCCGCCCAACCGGGAGATCTCCAGGAACGAGTCTCCCTACAGCATGACCAAGCCCCCCAGCTCTGAGCACTTCCCGTCCCCCCAGGGCAGCGGTGGTGGTGGCGGGCTGCACGTGGCCATCCCCGACTCGGTCCTCACGCCGCCCGGCGCCGATGGCACAGCCACCCGCAAGACTCAGTTCAGCGCCTCGACCGCCTCGGCCACCTCGGCCTTGGCCCCCGTCACCTCCGACCCACTGTCACCCCCACTCTCAGCATCCCCACGGGACAAGCACCCTGGGGGTGGCAGCGGGGGTGGCAGCGGGGGCGGCCCCAGCGCACCCAACTCCTTGCTGTACACTGGGGACCTGGAGGCACTGCAGAGGTTGCAGGCGGGCAACGTTGTGCTCCCACTGGTGCACAGGGTGACCGGGACTCTGGCCGCCACCAGCACAGCCGCGCAGAGGGTCTACACCACAGGCACCATCCGCTACGCCCCTGCCGAGGTGACCCTGGCCATGCAGGGCAACCTGCTGCCCAACGCGCACGCTGTTAACTTCGTGGACGTTAACAGCCCCGGCTTTGGCCTCGACCCCAAGACGCCCATGGAGATGCTCTACCACCACGTGCACAGGCTCAACATGTCGGGACCCTTCGGCAGCGCCGTGAGCGCCGCCAGCCTGACACAGATGCCCGCCGGCAACGTGTTCACCACGGCGGAGGGACTCTTCTCCACGCTGCCCTTCCCGGTCTACAGCAACGGCATCCACGCGGCACAGACTCTGGAGCGCAAGGAGGACTGAGGCGTCGCCCAGCGGTGGGCAGGGCTCCGCTCGGAGGCATCGTCGGCGTTTTCGTTTAGACCTTTAATTCTAGCACTTTGAATTCGAGCAGGTCAGCGTCTTCTCTCAACACGACGGTCCCCATTTCCATCCCCCTTTCCTTTAACTTGACTTATTCTTTCGTGTAAAGATATGTTTATTTTTGCCTTCAGAGGGTCAGATGACCAGTTGCCTGCCATTTTGTCTCCTTCTGAAATGTGTGTTAGGTTGTTTTTCTTTCCTTTGCATCTTTATTAAGATGTCTTTAATGTGTATATGCCTCTGCCATAGAATACTCAGTCTTGTGGTCAAGAGATTTCTCAAGTGACAACCATTGGGTTTTTCTTCTTAAAGATCTTGATATAATCAAGATTGAAAGAGACAAGCATAAACAATGTGCCCTGTTTGACTAAGTCAAATGAAATGGGATGGTGTTTTGTTTTTGTTCCTAATTCCTTTAAAAACAAAAAAAAAAAACAAAAAAACTAGGGGATAGTATTTTAGAATTTTATGCAGAATTTAATTCTCTTTTTATGGTTAAGATTTTAAGATTTTCTTACTTGCACATAAAAATAATTTGGGTCCTTAAACTTAATTTCTGGCCTGTGACTAGAATGTTTAAAAAAAAAAGTTGGACTAAATGTTAATTACTGAAACATTAACTTAATTTCTAAAACCATGGTGCTATCATTTATTAATCTGTAATGTCTTCATACATAATGCAGCTCCTGGGCTGGGTTTTGGAAAAGAATGTGTTCTGTCCTGGTCTGGAGTCCGTTGCTGCAGTCTCTTTGGTTAGTTAAGACAAAGCCCTCATTAACGTTTGCTGCAGGACTTAAAAATTTTTACCTCCCAACTAACAAACATAGCCTCACATTAAATTTAATGGGTCAGTAAAGCCCTTTTTAAAAGGGCTTTTGGAAAACTCAATCAAACTGATTTGAGGAGCAGTTTTTTAGGTACATACTACCTTTTCTTGAGCTTTTTTTTTTCTTTTCTCAGTCTAACTGAGGCTAATTTTGCAACTTCAATAACACTTCAAAGTAAAAGAAGGAAAAATATTTAACATGTTTTGTGTTTTTCGTTTCTTGCTAAAAGAAAAAAAGGAAGGTTGTATTTTTGGGGACTGATTTGATTTGATGGAATTTTTTCCCTTTGGTTCCCTTACTTCTAGGTTGAAACCAATAAGTTTTAAAACTAAAGAATGGGTTAATAAGCTTCGAATAGATAACTGCAACTGAAAACTGCACATTAAGTTAAAAAAACGAAAAAGAAAAAATATCCTATTTTGTCTTTGTTGCCAGAAATCAGTGTAGTGTCAAACACTCCAAATGACTGTCAAGTATCAATTCTTCTTCCACTCCATTTTTGGCAGCTGTTTGTTAAGGCATCTAATAACAGATGTGAGAACTGTAATGTGTACAATGTGTGCGTGTCCTTGGCTGTCAGTCCCATTGCGGTTTCAGTGTGTTTCTATATGCAGTATATACTAAGCTAATGTAGTTGTTTTGTCTTTTGTCTTCTCTGTGCTCTATCTCTAGTCCGGAGTGGTACAGTCCCATTCCTGCAGTCCTAGTGAATCAGTGATTCTTGGGGGTTAGTGGTTTTTGTGTGGTGGCCTTCCTCTGTAACGTCACCCTATGCTGCTTCTACTGTCTGTGGATCTTCCGTCTTACTTTCAAAAATCCCTGCTGTTGCTTTGCTGGTGTATATTTTCCCTCCCTCTCCTTTCTTTCTCTCCCTCTCGCAACTTCCCTTCCCCTCCTCTTCTCCGCCCTCCCCTCCGCAAAAAAAAAACAAAAAACTTTTACATTCTCAGAGATAAAAAGACTCTTAACTAGCTCAAGGTTAATGGAGCCATTTTTTCCACAACGGAATTCTGGGTATGACTTTCTCTTCTGGAGTGCAACGCAAAGCACTGAAGAATAATGCTCAGCTATATTAAACAAATTGATGCCATATAGCCTCAGTTGTTAACATTCCCAGAGTCCCTTGTGCTCTACCTATAAGCAGTGGGTGCTTTTCTTTGGTTTCCTTCCAGGTTGGCTGATGGAGCAATATATAAAGCAATTACTAGTGAGACAAAATTATTTCAAAGGTCAACCAACATTTTTTTAATAAAAAGGGAGGGGGGAATGGAATCTAGAATTGTCATATATATATTTGTTTATGCGTGCAATGCTAAATATAGTAACTTGGCTGTCCTTTGAATATCACTGTGTTCAATGGGTTCCTCTGGGACCTTTGAATTCCATGAGTTGGGCCCAAACCATGGTGGGATAACAACAAATGCCACAAATTTGAATAGTGAGCTTTCTTGACGGATATAAGTAGGTTTAAAAGGTGAAGAAGGCCGACTGAAAAATTTAAAGATTAATTTGGGAAGCTGTACTCTAGCTATCGAACAATCAAAGGAATGCACCTATCAGCTACTAAGAACAGCTAGAGAGCTGTTTTATTTTTTGTTTTGTTTTCGTTTTCTTTTCTTTTATAAATGTTTCTGTGTTGTGTCAAAATGATTTCTGGTGATTTAAACTAACAGATAATCACAGCTGCTGTCTAAATCCATAGTGTTTAAAATTACAAAATGGAAAAAAAAAATTCATTACCTGTGAAGACTGTGTCTGTGTTTTTAACTTTCTTGTACAAATATATGAAAACTTTTATGAGGAGACTGGTGCCAAGTAGCTGAATAATGGGGAAAGGGATATTCTGTTCGTAAAAACCTTAGCAGTGTTACCAACTCTACAATAGATTAAAAAAAAAAAAAATTAAAACATTACAAAGCGACAGCTATGGTACATTTGTTTTGTGTGAAGCTAACCGGACCTAACTTCCTGAGTGCCTGGCTTATTTTGAAACATTTTTTTCATTGACCATTGATAATGCTGCAAATCAGAAATGTACATACTTCATTTACAACAGGGTTCTTTTTATACTTTTGTAGGTTCTCATACATGTCACATACATGGTTGTCTTTATGTAACTTAATTTTTCATCCGCAGGTGCCATTTTCATAATAAACTTCTCTTGGATTTGTTACTATCTGGCATGATTTCTTTTACATGTAACCATCCTAACTAATGAATGCTGGTAGTATTTGTTTAAGCAGGTACCTTGCTCATTATCCTTTATTTAAAAAAAGAAAAAAGTTTAAAAAAAAAAAGCATCCATATATTTTTGCGAGTCTAAAAAAAATGAAAATACATAGCTTGTGTACTGATAAGGCTGACAAGGCACAGATTAAGATGCTAATCCAAATACTACACCAAACTTGCAACCATCCTAAATCTCCAGCTACCCCAACTCATTGTCATACTGAGCATTATTACGCACATTCTCCAAGCTGAACAATGAGCCTGCAACATTAACCACTATGGGAAGTGTGCATTTTTTCTTGATTAATGCACCATAGGTGACGACAGTGTTTTCATACATTGATCATTTAAAATGCACTCAATATTTTCATTTACTGCAATCTTTAATGTAACTGTTCCTTTGCTTATATCTTATGCTAAATATGTGTTTTCTTTCTCCAGACGAGGTGAGTAAGTCATAGTTGTGCTGTGTTGTGTTTAGGTCACTGAAGGCAGGTGAGCTGGCTGACACTGAACAGGAAAAAAAAAAGTTTCCATTGTTATCTCAAAGTTAAGGACACAGGTAGGTCCCTGTTAAGTCTGTGCTCTCTAGAGAATAAGGAGATGAATGAGTTGAGCTGAAAGAAAAGCAAACCCTTTTATCCAAAAACTAGCAATAAATATCATCTCCCCAATTTACGTCTTCAGTGACATTGCCAATTTAGTGGCAATTTTTATTAATGGAGGGTGGCTTCACACTGGAAGATATGGAAATGTGGTAAAAGTTGTGGGGCCCTAGATTTTTCTACTATGTCCCATATGGATCCTTGAAATAAGTACCTAAAAGTCAGAAATAGGAAAAGGGGTGATTGAGAACAGAGTATTGGGTTCTCCCAAGTACTTTCCCAAAATTCATGTGTTCCTTTTATCCTCGAGCTCAGAAGGCTATAGTATAGCAAAAACGAGAAGTCAAAAAATTGGTGAAGCTGTAAATTCAGTCCTGAACAGATGATGGTGAATGATGACATTAGCTTACCCAAAGCACTCTGTCTGCTAGGCATTGATGGACCTGACAGCTAGCGATGGTTTTCAGAGCTTTGCACATGAAGGAGGATCTGCTAAGGCAGAGGGGCAATTGTATGAGTATGGGATTAAGACTGAGGCTCTGCTTGCTGGATGACACCGCTGGTCTACCGTAACACTTCGGAACGTCACTTCAGGTAACGGCGATGGGGGTTGAGAAGGGAAAGCAGAGCATGGTGAAGGGTTAACTGAAACCCTTTTGGTATTTGGAGCTTCTGCAGTGGAAGTGGTGGAAATTGTGGATTCTTACCCAAGCGCAGGCCTCCCTTAGCATTAACAAGTTCCCTATCTTTTTTTTTTTTTTTTTTCTGTGCCCTGCAGTGCTAAGATATGTCACTGTTGAAATAATAACATTTCTTTCGCAGCCAGAAAGAGAGAGTGCTCTGGGCTCAGGCCACTGACATTTAGGAAGCTCTGCCACAGCCCCAGCCACGTCAGGGCCCTGAGCTCCCAGAGGTACAGGGCCTCTCCTTGGCCAGTGGCAGCAGCTGAATTTGTCAAGGCTCCAGTTTGCAGGTGACGAACAAAACGGGTCAGTGGCCCAGTTCTCTCTGCCTCTGCCCTTCTCCCTTCCAGCTGATACTGATACTTGTTTATTTGGCAGTGGGAACAAGAAAAGGAGAAATTTTAAATAAGATCAGCAGGCAGGAGAAGCATTCAGTTGAGCATAAAGAGGCTGGTTTTAGCTGTTATGTACTATGGTTATTACCCACCCTTCCCTATTCTTAGTCAAAGTCTATTTACATTGAACATGTTTACAACAACTTGAAATCAACCGGGCCTATGTATTACATCAGAGGTAAGAAAGTGACAATGCACATTATCAAGCTCAGAAGACATTCTGCTCAGGCCAAGAAGATCATCATCCAGGTTTAAAAAAATTAGAAAGAGTGAAAGACTTGGGGGAGGAGGAAGAACACCTTTGCCAATACTTTATATCATGTAACCAAAAAAAGGCAAGTATTGTAGGTCTTGAGCATAACTCCCAAAGAATGATGACAGCTAGCCGACTTAAACTCTTCTGGGATTCTGGGATGCTAAGGTAAGCGAACACCCTCAGCTGCCTCCTGCTCTCCTAGGAAACCATTATAAAGAAGCAAGGGCTGACTCCCCCAAGGGCATGGATTGTGGTTTATTCATGTTCATGTGCCCCCATAGTGGCTGTTGTTGTTTTTGTTAGGTGCCAACAAGTCCATTTCAACTCATAGTGACCCCATGTGATAGAGTAGAACAACTTCTAGAAGATATTGAGCTGAAATTTTACCTCTGGAGTTAAATGGACTAAATGTAAACCCTCTTCCATCTGGGTGCCCTTCAAATACATGAAGATGGATGTCAGAGTCTCAATAAATCTCTACCCTAAATGTCTCCTGCTTTGTCAATTTTTCCTCCAATGACATTGCAGCAGAACCTTTCATCATCCTGGTCATTCTCATCTAGATACACTGGAGTTTGTCAAGACCCCAATTAAAATATGGCACCTTGGATCCATCACATATTCCCAAGTTGATCTGGTGCCTGAATGGGACAGAAGTTTTCTTAATTAAAACAGCCTGAGATTGCAGTCACCTTTTAGCAGTCATCATGTGATCAGCTCATCTTGAATCTCCAGCCAACCAGAACCTCTCACCTGCTATCTGTACAAGGTCCTCACAGAATACTGGCATGTCCTTAGGTGAAATGCAATTTAAGGAAAGATGTTCACTAGATGTGGAAGGTGAGCAAAGGCTTGTCCCTCTAAAAACACATCTCTCCTTTTCATTGTACTTAAAATACCCTCTGAGATGACTTCACACAGCCCTGCTGGAGAGGAGGGGAGACCTGGCCCAGCATTCATGGAACCCTAGGCAAACAGGCACATAAGGCAACCATAGCAAACATTCCCAGTGGGCTGCCCCCTTTAAAGTAAACCAAAGCAGAGAGAGACGTACCATGAGAAGGAAATGGAAAGAAGTGGAGAGAGAAGCTACCATGTCAGACAATGTATGGGAATAAAACTGGGGGAAGAGGTGCCGAGACATGTATGTATAAAATCATCCACTCAAAATTCAAGTAGGAATCAGGAGGCAAGCTGGTCAATTTTCTGAAAACAGTTAGGCCTTCCTTTGTCCCTTTTTATAGACCAAAATCAAAGAGATTAGCCCAAATATAGTCACTGAGTCTATGTTCCACCTAGAATTAGAGCTCACAACCCCAGAATTTCCAGTTACTGTTTGTACTCTTCTGAGGACCAAGCACAGTTGTTTTTTATTCTTCTATTCACCTCTCCCCATAGGGAAGTCACAGGATACACCAGTAAGAATGACCCAGATAAGTTCTTATGTGTAATTGAATTTTTCTGCCAAAAAGAAATTAATCTCAATTTTAAAGATAATATATGTTGTTAGATGCCATCGAGTTGACTCCAACTCCTGGTGACCCCAGGCACAACAGAATGAAATGCTGCCCCGTCCTGTGACATCCCCATGAGGAGCAGATCCACAGGGTTTTTATTGGCTGACTTTCAGAAGTAGATCACAGGCCTTTCTTGTCTGTCTTAGTCTGGATGCTCCACTGAAACCTGTTCAGCAGCATGGCAACAAGCAAGCCTCTACTGACAGATGTGGAGGCTACACGTGAGATGCATTGGTTGGGAATCAAATCCAGGTCTCCAGCCTGGAAGGCGAGAAATCTGCCCCTGAACCACCAACGACCTCGAAAATAACACATACAAACTATTAAATTACTTTAAGAAAAAAAAAAAAGGATCAGAGGGTAAGAAGGGGACTCTTGTACTGAAGGAGTTTTCAGATTTATAGCGGAAGTGTCAGAAACAGGACGTAATATCCATATGACCCCCCCACCTCCCCTAACAAAACCATTATACCCTTGATGAATTATTGACTTTAGAGTTTTATCTGTGCCATGAATAATCACAAACTTGGGAGTCTCAGGGCACAGTTCATAAACAAATAATTATATCACAATGATAATTTTTCAGGAATTGCAACATCAATCATGGCCATGTTATTATCAAGTACATTTTCTGGTTGCCTCTATTCATCAAACCCTCCTCCCTCTTCACCCTTCCGCACCACACAAGCAAAACTCATCACCAGATTGCCTCTTATTTACACATCACTCAATGCAGGACAGAGCAGGCACACACAAAATGGGCCGACCCAGCATTTATGAGAGATGAGTTTTCATTAAGAAAGTTCGAATTAAACGCATTGAGAAGGATGGAAGGGGGAGAGAATTAATTATTCCAGACTCCCCAAAGAAGCTGTCTTTGAAAAGATCTCATTCAGAAGATAAAAACAGACGGGAGGTTTATTCCATTTCAGGCAGTACTAATAAAGAAAAAGGAGTTAGTCTTAAAAAGCCAAGGAAATAATGACCATACGATAATGTGCCACTTCTTTTTTTTACATTCATCGCACATGTACGTAAATCTTGGGCTTTGTTCTGTAGCTCACCTTCAGGTGGAAGAGGAGAGTGGAGATGGGTACAGAACTTTGAAAAGGTATAAAGACCTTATCCAAGTATATATATGTCAGTAACAGAGCTCCCCAGGAGGCTTGGGTCTGATCTCAACAGCTTTACTATCATAGAAGGTTAATACTTCCCCAAAAATAACAATGCAAAAAATACTCTCAGCCAAGCTATCTTAGTTAAGGTCATAACGCTACTCCTGGCATAGCATGTTTATTCTTTAATTTCAAAAGAAAAACAGATGACTAACAAAGCAATATAAAGAACCCTCTAAGAGAAAACATTATACAATAGGGTGATACTTGCCGTTACCTCCTGGTGCAAGTGAGTTCTTTCATTGCCTCTGTTTCCTAATCGGCAAGCTACGCAGGCAGTGCAATATCATTTAAAATGTCCATTAGAGACAGCATTTAAACTCCTCAAAAGAAAGAACCAGACCCAAGCATCTGGGCTATTCCAGTCCCCCATAGTTCTACTCTGACCACATGTGGGGCCACTATGAGAGAGTCTACTCAATAGCAACTGGTTTGGCTTTTGTTTTGTTTTGTTTTTTAGTACCATCTCATTCTTGAAGAAGGCCTTCAGGTATGTATGGCCTGAGGTTAGATCAGATTCTCTCCTCTTTGGTATCAAAATGTGCCTAAGAAAAGGTAAGGCTGGTGCTTAGTCGTGACCACCAAAAAGTGCCAGGGTGGGCATAGGGGAGCTGAGCCCTACCTGATCAGCTCCAAAACACTGCCACCCAGCCAACCAGCAAGGCAGCCCAAGGTGCCAAGCACACTGTATTACTTAATCTAAAACATTATCTTCCTTCACTACTTCTCTTATTTTAAAATCATCACGTTTCTTGAATGCACCTGGACTGTTGTAAGCCACCCTGCCATAAGCCTGATCTAGATACATAAACTCATTAAAAGACGGGAGAATGGTATGGGAGGGAGGAAGACAAACAGACACGACTCCTAGTACATGGCTCAGTAAAGCTTCTAAATATTTCTTCAAAGTATCTTCCTATCACTAATATATCATTGTCTGCAGAAGCTGGCCAGATCTCTCTTCTTCTCCCTTCTTGGCCCACACAAAAATACCATCTCTGGGGGCATTGCTCTCCCCTCTCCCCAGGCCTAGCTCCAACCCACCCACTTTGCCTTCAACCTGCCTCCTCCCCAGCTATGCCATAATAGTTCCCCGGGAGTCAATTTCATGTTTCTCTTATGGGGCAACTTGATCCTTCTTGGCTATCCTTCTTCTCCCTTCTGCCCACCACCATGTTCAGCACAATGAGGCTCCCAAGCCAGCCAAGGAAACCAAAGGTCCTTTTGGGAACTCTACCCTTTTTAGCAAGCTAGGGAGGGGATGATTGTGAATTTTTTAATCTAAATTTTTGGATCACATTAAATTATCTGGAAAGTGCATATAAGCTAACAGTTTCACCCTCCTTTCCAACCCCACATCCTCTGGTGGAACTGCTGAGCGCCCTGACTGGGACTTGAGTTTGCCCCTGTCCTGACCCCTCCCCGGTTGGGACTCCTCTCTAGTGGAGGCAAGTTAGCAGCAGGGAGAGAAGGGAAGAAATCAAGATGCTCATATAAACCATAAGAACCATAACCCACTCCAGGGAAAGACAGCCATCTACATTGGTCACAGTCCTCCTGGCCAAGCAGCTTTTGTAGGTTTGTACTGATTAATTTAAGAGGCCTCTAGTTCCCACACACCTGGAGTTTACAAACCTCAGCAGACACTCTGCTTTGGAGTCAAGTGAAAAAATAAGACTTATATTCACATCTTTCCAAAATAGAAACGTACCTGCTATTTCCTTAATAGCTTTTTCTAGGTTGGGAGCACCCATAATTATTTTTCATTTGTACATTTTAAATGAAATTGAAGGCAGCGCTGGTGTTTTTTTCCCCCCTAGTATTTACACCTGACTTCCCCAGATGCTACTCTGGCTATTTGCATAGTGTCGCCCAAGTTAGGGACAGTCTTCTGACATTGATTAATCTATAATTCTTTGAAGTAGGGAAGCACAATTATCTCCACTTTACAGATGTGCAAACTAAGACATAGAGGTTAATGACTTGCCCGGAGGTGAAACATCCAGTCAATTGCAAACGTGGGTTTTAAACAGAAGCTCCCCTTTGTGCTCCTAGGCTTAATTCAAGTTTTTCTTAGTGCTTCTGCAGTGTTCACATCATAGCTGTCTCCTATGTCTGCTACCTCTTAAATTTTGCCTTAAGGCCCCTGATACACTTCTTGAAACACCAATGCTTTCCTTTCCTACTGCCAGCATTTGCCCTCTCCCTATTCATGCCATTGCTCATAAATAAAAACCAATTCCTTAGCACAATAAAAATTATTAAAAAAAAAAAACCCAATTCCTTTCTGGAGTATTTGGTAATGGTTTTGCATCAGTAAATAGCACTATTTTTTTTTTAATTTTTTATAATAAATATAAGCCCTATAGCTCTGTCTAAACGTAGAATCTGAATTTGGTCTTCATTTCTGGCAATGCTCTACAATTAATTTAGTGAGCTTCTATCCTGGGCCAGGCCAGGAGTATAAAGATGAATAAAGCCTTACCCCCTTCCCTTAGGATGATTTACAGGTGTAAAAGTTAATCCTTCTAATGGTATGACAAGTGATGTAACAGAGATATAGACTGGATGTTACGGGTGCAATGAGAGATGGCAAATAATTCAGGCTGTGAGGGCGAGAAGCCTCCCAGGAGGAAGTGATGCTTAAACTGGGCCTTGGAAGATAAGTAGGAGTTAACCTTGGGAACAAGAGAAAGAGTGATTCCTGGAAGGCATAGGGAAAGACATAGAGGCAGGAGAGAATTTGCGAATAGTTCAATATGCTGGAGTGATAGGCATACCTAGGGATGCGTGTAGAAGTGGGTAGAGTTCAGTTGATGAGTTCAAGAAACCCAGCCAAAGCTCTGCTAGCCAAGCCCTGTGCCCTAGTATAGGGCTGCATCCTCCTATCAGAAAGGGTATCTTGTTCTTATAAATGTACCTCCACTCACCAACCCCTCCCTCTGCATCCTCTGGGCTGCACATACCCCAGAGGGATCATCTTTTTCTTGTGCATACAAAGGAACCAGGTGGATGAGAGGCCTACTCTGAATGTTGCTCCGAAGAGTCTGAATGGCATCCTATAAGAATGTGAAGTTGGAAGGATTTTAATCAGAGAAGTGACATGACCCAGGTTTTGTATTGGAAAGGTTACTCTTTCTGCACTTTGAAGAATTGTCTGGTTTAAATGGGGAAGTTAGTAGGTGGTTGCAATAATATCCCATGTGATAAAGGATAAGAGCCCAAGTAAGGGCAGCAGTAGATGTAGAAGGAAAGGGATGGATTTGAGAGACTCGAAGAGAGGTCTTGGTGATTGCCTGGATATGGAGAGAGATGATGAGGAATAAAAGATGACTCTCAGGTTTCTGGCTTGGGTATGTGAGTGTTATCGACCAAGATATATAGGGAATGCAGCAGAAAGGAATGGAGGAGTTAAAGGACACCATTTTAGGCGTGGTAAGTTTTAAGTGCTTATGGGAAATACAGATAGAAGTGTCCAGGAAGCACTTGGAAAAGTAGTTCTAGATCTGTGGAGAGAAATCTGTTTTGAAGCTCTACTATTGGAGACACCAGAATTTAGACAGTAGGAGGAGTCACGAGTATAGGTGGTGTTGCTCAGGGGAGAAAAAGGCCAAGGATGGAGAGCTGGGAATGTCATAGGTATGATGAGAGGGGTAAGAACCCATGAAGGAAACTAAACAAATAAGCCATAAGGGTAAACGGAAGTGGTATCACAGGTATCAATGAAAGAAAGAGGGTCAGAATAATCAACATTATCAAATGCTACACAAAGCTAGGTAAAAATAAAAGTGCCAAGTGGATATGGAGAACAGAGATAGCATATGACAACTACTTTTTCCAAGAAATTTGGCGATGAAGGAAATAAAAAAGAAAAGCCTTCATTCCTGAAGTGCAGCCTTCTATTTGCCTCTGACTGATGTGATCTTTCTTTGAAAAAATATAGTCCCTTTGCCACTCGTTATTAAATGGGTGCTGAAGAAAAAAGCTTGAACCAAAGTCTTGCCTTTGTGGAATCCATCTTGTCACTTTCTTCCTCACATGCACCACATTGACTCGGCTCATAACCTGGGCTCTGAAACCACAATGGTATAGTTGTATAAGACTCTGTCATGCATTAAGGTCAGACATACAATATTCTGTGCATGCATCAAGGACTTACCATGGTCTTACTGACATTTCTCTGCAGATAAATTGCCTTTGTTTGGTGTGACCTCTCTGATGATCCACATATTCTAGAATAAACATGGGAAAGCATGAGGAATCAAATATGGGGGAAGCGAGAAGCTTCAACAACATAGGAAGCAAGCAATGAGGTCCTTTAACTCTTTAGCAAACTGTTGACAAGTAAGAATCCTAGCTAACTCTAAGTATTCAAAGAGAGAAGGAACCCCAGAGGAAAGGTGACGTACTTCACAGTCAAAAGCAGAACCAATCCTGGCTCATAGACAATACGTGCAAGTCCTATCCATTTGTTGGAAGGTGGTTCCTAGATGCCTCTGTGAAACTGCTTATTGCAGAGGCATCATCTGAACTGTTCTTGAACACCAAGCATGGTCACATTTAAAAAAATACAGAAAAGGTCTAAAAGCCTCCTAAGTGAAGAGCTCAGAGAATGAGTCAGGAAATGGCTCAAGTGAACCATTATTATCAGATTACAGAGAGAAGGTATGGACACACTGGTGCCTGGCATGGTGGGAATGAAGTGGGAAAGCTTCTTATTGGAAGATGAACCAGTAACGAGAACCCAGAATGATGCTACTAAGCAGCCACTGGTTTTCTGCAGACATGGCACACACATAACCAGCTGGATACTTAGAATATTGCCAAGTATCTACATTTAACTTTAGAAATTGAAGATTCTAAGGACAAGTTCAAAGAAAACAACATCAGGTCATTGCAATAAGATGACCATTTACTGTATACCAGGTACTACAGTTACTATGAGTCGGAATCAACCTGAAGGCAACAGATTTTTTTTATTTTTATGGCAAGTATTTTACATTCATTCTGTCATTGCATACTCATCACCCATGACCCAGTCTATTTTACAAATTAAGAAACAAAGAATCAAAGAAGTTAGGTGACTTGTTGAAGGTCTCTTGACTAAGAAGTGGTGGAACCAGGATAATAACCCAGGTCTCCTGGCTCCAAAACTTAACACTTTTTAATCATTGTGCTATGGGTTTTGGGGTGTTGAAAATGGTTTTGGAGATGGAATTATTTCTGAAAGCCTCAGCACCTATTTTTTCCTCTAAATAACTTGTAAAACAGATGGATGGTGACTTCAAGGCAATGTTACTGATCACCACCAAGGGAAAAGGAGGTTGCTTAGGTTTGATTCATCAGATATATAACAACTTTACATTTGTATTCCCATATAGCAGTCTAAAAATTTATAAAGCCAAAATTTTCAAAACTACAAGTTGGGAGATTTAAACATACTCCTCTCAGAAATTGACAGAACAAACAGAAGAAAAGAAAACAAAGCAGCATGGATGTAAATGATTTGAACAATATGATTAATAAATTTGACCTAATATGCATATATAGAATACTTTTTTAATAATTGAAAAACGCAATTATTTTCAAGTGTATATAGGACATTTATAAAAACTGGCCATATACTCAATACATTTTAATAATGAAAATATTCAGATTCAGTATGTTTTCTGATTACAAAACAATTAAGTGAGAAATGAACAACAAAAAGATACCTGGAAAATCACTTACCTTAAAGGAATAAATGTAAATGAGAAGAAAACTGGATAATGAAATTACTATTTATCAAAACTTAAAGGATTCAGCTAAGAATATATACATATATATGAATTAGAAAAGGATGACTGAAAATTAATAAGTTAAGCATCTACCTCAAAGAATTAAAATAGGAAATGATCAAATTAACCCAGGGAAAGTAGAAGGAAGAGAATCATAATAAAATCAGAAATTAATAACTGAGAACACTCCAAAGAAAACAACATCAGGTCAGCACAAAAAGAGAATCACAGCTTTCATTAATAGCAGACTAAGGAATTGTACCAACCCTCCCACTGAGAATAAGTGGTAAAACTTATCGAACTACAAAATAGTTTTAAACATCTTCACACCAAAGCAATGACAAATCGTAGGGTCAAGATCCAAGAAAAAAAAGGAAATGCAAAAAGTATGGCCTGACATTTGGGGCTGTTTTTTCACTTAGAGGTATCCAACGATTCAGGAAAAGGCACGTAAGGCTGAGAAGCTGAATGATGTTTTTGTCATACTCAGTGACCGGGTGAAAATTGGATTTCAGAGTTTGTCATAGGATGAAGGTGGCATTGAATCCCTCAGGCCTTGGGTTAGAAGCACAAAGTTATAAACCGAAACAGAATGAATCACTTTGAAATATCTTAGATCCCTAGTCTAACCATGGAGCCCTGGTGGCACAATGTTTAAGAGTTTGGCTGCTAACCAAAAGGTCAGCAGATTGAATCTACCAGGCACTCCAGGAAACTCTGTGGGGTAGTTCTACTCTGCCCTATAGGGTCACTATGAGTCAGAGTCAACTCCTATAGGGTCGCTATGAGTCAAAGTCAACTCAACAAAGAGCTTAGCTTAACCATTAGCTAGAAGGAAACATTAATCCCCCTGAGGAAATATCAACTGATCCCCTTGCAGTCAAGTCAATTCTGACTCATTGCGACCGTGTAGGGCAGAGTAGAACTACCCCATACAGTTTCCAAGGAGCAGCTGGTGGATTTGAACTTCTGATCTTTTGGTTAGCAGTCATAGCTCTTAACCACTAAGCCAGCAGGGTTTCCATATTGTCAACTACAGCCTTAAAATACCACTTGAATTTCATATATTTGTCAAACACTCAATCAAAAATAGCCATAAATATGAGAAGACACAATAACAGTGTGACACAGAAAACCAAGAGAAACAACAAACAATAGAAACATAACTGTAGGATTCGGATAATAGAATTATCAAGTGTGTACTTAAAATAATAATAATTAATACCTTTGATGAATTAAAAGTTGATATTGAGAATTAGAAGACCTGGTGGTGGAACGGTTAAGAGCTCGTCTGCTAACCAAGAAGTCAGCAGTTAGAATCCAACAGCCAGCCACTCCTTGGAAGCCCTATGGGGCAGTTCTACTCTGTCCTATGGGGTCTCTGTGAGTCAGAATTGACCTGACAGCAATGGGTTTGGTTTGGGTTTTAGTATTGAGAATTAAGGAAATCTGCAAATTATATGAAGAACCAAATGGAAAAAATTCTGAACCAAAATTTTAATAGCTGAACTTAACTCAAGAATTCATTTAACAGTAGATTAGTTATATTTAAGGAGTGAATAAGGAAGGAAATGAAGATTATATCTTTTTTTACTTAAGTATGAAAAGACAAAAGCATAGAAAAAATATGGGAAAAATCACGAAAAGCATATTGGATAGATGACATGGTCTGACATACATGTAATTAAAAGTCCCAAAAGGGGAGAAGGGGTCTAATGGATCAGAAGCAAAATATGAAGACATAATGACTAAGAATTTTGCAAAACTGCTTAGAGATTTTAAGCCGCAGATTCATACCCCAAGAACAATGAATACCAATAAACAAGGCCAGGTACATCATAGTAAAACTGCTGAATACCAAAGGCAACGAAAAAACATTACGATCAACCAGACTGGGGGAAAAAAAAGACATATTCCCTTCAAACAAACAAATAATAAGACCAACTTACCAACAGAAACTAAAAACCAAAAAACAGTAGAATATCTTCAAAGTACAACCTACAATTCCGTATCCAGCAAAAATTGAGGCAAAATACCAATATTTTCAGACAAATGAAACAAAATTTGTCATTAACACAACTGCACTAAAGAGCACACTAAAAGGTATTCTAAAAGAACAACAAAAGTGAGCCCAGATGGAAACTCAGAAACAAAAGAAACAACTAAAATCAAGAGAAAGGGTAAATACATAGATAAATCTAAATAAATATTGACTCTATGAAACAGTAATAACAGTGTCTTATGGGGTTTAAAATAGAGGGAGAATTAAAGCCCACCACTATCGACGGCACTGGGTGTTTTTTTTGGTTATACACCACAAGTCAGGAGGAGCATAAGTGGAGTTAAAGTTCCCCAAGATCCTAGCATTGCCAGGACAATGAAGTGTCGCTTTATGTTGCAAGTTATACCTCACTTTGAAGAACAATTGTATTCCTCAAAAGAAGTAGCAATTTTGTTTTTGATATTAAATACTACTAGAAAATTGAAGCTATGAGCTCAAGAAGAAATCTCAAATCTTTTTTTTAAAAAGTTCATCTACTGATACAAGTAACATGTTTAAATTAAACATTGGGAAAAATATTTAATTTAAACATGTTGAATAAATATAAATAATTCCACAAACTGGAATTATTCAAAATGAATCACCACAAAAGAATACCAAGTATTGGACTAAGAGTCAGGAAACCAAGGCATTTAGTAACAGCTCTCTTACTCCGTGACCTGCTACAGGGTCTCTTAACCTCTCTGGGGTCCAATTGCCTTACTTCTAGAGTGAGGGGCCATTAGACCAGATGGCCTCTAAGGCCCATAGAGAAGTTCGCTTACCTGTCCTCAACCAAGCAGACCAGCTAGATTCACTGATAGTCACTGATATTCTTGATGGCTGATTCCCAGAGCATTCTGCATTCCTAGGACTGTTGGGTTACTCCATGGCTGTGAATAACAGAGTTTCCTGTTTGCTAAGAGTCAGCAGACTTTATACAAACCCATTGTCTTTGCCATTGTAACAATGCATTTTATGTAACATTTTACAAACATTAAAATATAAGGACAAAAAAGAGAATCTTATTTCTATGAAAACTAAGATGAATGTTTTGAAAAGAGAAATTGCTTTAAAAATTTGATGTTGATGACTATAATATATTGAGGAGAAAAATAAGAAAAATTTAGATGGATTCTACTCTCAGATTGTGTCAGAGACATCTTTAAATTTGTACCTTCCATTAAAAAACTAAAATTTGGATGGTGAAGACAATGTATTTTGGGTGTTATTCATGCAGGAAAGATTATACAGGACTAACTGGTAGAACCACACTTGAAAACAGAACAAAAAGCCTTGAACCCATATCAAAAATGTGAAAGAATACCTTTAGATATCTTAATTTAATAAAAAATGCTTCAGGTACATATGCATTGGGTTGTTTTACGGTTTGTTTTTGAATAAATTCCAAGCTTCGACCTACTTTTTGATTAAACTATCGGTTGTAATCTTGTTAGAGAAGAAGAGTTTTTCTGTAATTCCGTAACTGGGAATTTGCTTATATGAACTGAACAGTAATCATAAAAGCAACGCAGCTCCTATAAAATTGCCTTCTCAGGATTCTAAAATGGCTAAGCTACTGATTCCTCAACCCTTGCTTCAGCGCTTTTTGTCACATTTCTTGGTTTTTCAAAAGAACAGGTTGACCGGGGACAAGTAGGACATGATGGGGACAAGCATTTGAAATGCCAGAGCAAATGAACAGGAGAGTGTTTTAACCTTGGGCCCTGTCCCAAATTTCATGCTCCATTCTAGACCCATTGTTTCACACAGTAGTTGTGATGATTAAGATTGTGTGCCAACTTGGCTGGGCCATGATTCTCAATGCTTTGGCAGTTGTATAACGTTGTGATCACTTCCCTATTGAAATCTGATATGCGTTCACCCCCATGATGGAATCTGCTAAGTGGTACCAGTGGGGGTGGGGCCTGTAGCAGCTCACCACCCCCTCAGCCTTCATCTGTCCACCTTCTGCCACCTACTTCCTTCCTGCTAGCCTTGCCAAGCCTTTGGCTTGTTCTGGATCCTGCAGCTGCCTCTTGCTGTCTGACCTCAAGCTCTTGGGACTTGAGCTAGCAGCTTACCTGCCGATCCTGGGATTTGTTGATCTTCACAGCCTGTGAGTAACAGTCATTGGTCTCTGACCTGCTGATCTTGGGTTCACCAGCCCCTGCAGTTACATGAATCAGGAGAAGCCTTGCAGTCTTGCCTGCTGATCTTGGGATTCACCGACCTTCACAGTCTGTGAGCAAGAGTCCTGCTCTCTGACCTGCCAATTTTGGGTTTGCCAGCCTCTGCAGCTGCATGAATAAGGATAGACCTCTATCCTGATTCACGGACTTGGGATGTTCAAGGCCTCTACAATCACATGAGCTGTTTTCTTGATACACTTTATTGGTTTTGCTTCTCTAGA
The DNA here is from genome assembly GCF_030014295.1 of Loxodonta africana. NCBI lineage: Eukaryota > Metazoa > Chordata > Mammalia > Proboscidea > Elephantidae > Loxodonta > Loxodonta africana. The sequence goes on from NC_087351.1 coordinate 45,844,906, forward strand.
AAACCCAGCCTAAGACAGCAGCCTTTTGCTTCTACCGATAGCTTCAGTAGCTTCAGATTGGGCAGGACATTTAGTAGAAAAGCATTACACTTCAAGGTAGGAAACATGGTCCTTAACTTAAAAATGACCTTTGCAAGTCACCTTACCCATGCCTCGGTTTCCCCATGCTACTATTCCTGTTTCAAAACAACGAAGTAGAGATAAATGAAATCCCCAAAAAGCTATCTCATAGATTTTCTCCAGAGGTATTTTCAATTTTATCTGGCGTTAACACATTTTAATGCAGATGAATTAACCAAACACATAACTGTGTTTGATGTAAAACTAATGGAAATAGAGTCAGAGTCACTTAAGAGAAGGCTGGCTGACTCTTATCGACGTCCAGGGGCGATCAGACACTAAAGTACTGACTTACACCAACTGAAATGTACGTAAGACCTGAGGAAGGCATCAGAATGGCAATGTATCAAATGAAAGTAAGAAACAGAATTGTCACACAAACTGGAATTATTCAGGTTAGTATAACAATCTCCTTCTCTCCCTGTAGTCAGAGAAAACCAAATGATAATCAGAAGCTACTCATTACCATGAGAAATCAGTGTGAAAACTCAGAAATACTTAAAATCTGTATTTTCCAGCACTCTCTCCACATGAGCAGACCAGAACCAGAAAACTGCCCCCAAGGACATGAAGTCAGAAAAGGAGGAGCCAGATGAAATTCATGTTTTAACATTAGGCTCATAATAAGGACACCCTTGCCTTGGGGACTGGAATTTCTGGAAGTCTGGTGACGAACTGATGGTTCTACTTTTTCTAAACTTCCCAAAGCTGACCAAGCCTTCTGTTTGCATAAATACGTTAGTAACATATGCATATATAAAGGTTACAATCTTGCAAGTCTCAGCATCAATCTGCCCCTTCCAGGCGACTTTACAAACATTTCTGCTCTGCTCCATCGTGCGTTGATCTTATCATGTGTAACTCTCACAGGGCAGTCTAACCACTTCTTGGTTCTAGGAGAGGTGCTATATCCCCCAAGAACCAACCACACTTGACACTGTTTTGTGGGCGATACTAAATTGTCTACAATGTATGATTCCTGGTTTTACTTTGATGTTCCGAGATCTCTACTAATTGTGTCAGGGTTCCTTCCAGGAAAAACAGATCTGGACTTTTTGAAAACAAATGAACAAAAAAAATTCCTGAAATTTGTCAAGCTAAAATAGTTTTCCCATTCATCACAATTCACTGTTTTGTCAACACATTTTGTCCCCAAGCATTTTTAAATAAGCACCATGTGCTATTCATAAATTAAAATGATTTTAAAATAACTTACCTCTATAACTAGGTGTCAGCTGTCTTATTCTCCTTCATCTTCTTCAAGCTTCTTTTTTTTTTTTAATTTTTTTGTTTTTGCAAAAACACAGAGAACAAATTTGCCAATTCAACATTTTTTGCATGTACAATTCAATAAACCCAATTACATCAATCATGTTGCACAATCATCACCAATTTCCATTGCCAAATTTCCTATTCCCATAAACCAAAACTCACTGCTACCTAAACAGTAATTACCACCTTACCCCAAACCTCCCCACTCCTGGTAACCACCATTAAATTCTCTTCTCTTTACATTTGCCAAATCCAGGTATTTCACATTTGTGAAAGCATACGATATTTGCCCTTTTGTAATTGACTAAATTCACTCAGCATAATTTTTTTAAGGTTCATTCATGTTGTGGCACTTATCATAAAACTCTTAAAAGAAAAACATAGGAGTAATGCTTCAGGACCTAGTCTTCAACAACAGATTATTAGATATGACACTGAAAGCACAAGCAACAAAAGACAAAAATCAGTAAATGGGATCTCAAAAAAATTAAAAAATTCTGTACATCAAAGGAATTTATCAATAAAGTAAGGAGACAGCCTACCAAATGGGAGAAAAGTTTTGAGAACAACATATCAAATAAGGGTTCGATACCCAGAATATATAACTAACTCCTACAACTTAACAAGAAAAAGGTAAACAAATCAATCGAAAAATGGGCAAAGGACCTGAACAGACATTTCACCAAAGAGGACGTACAAATGGCCAACGAGCACATGAAAAGATGCTCAACATCATTAGCCATTGGGGGATGAAAATCAAAACCACAATGAGATACCACTTCACTACCACTAGGATGGCTAAGATTTAAAAATGGACAACAACAAATGTTGGTGAGGATGCAGAGATATTGGAATACTTACACACTGCTGGTGGGAATGCAAAACAGTATAGCTGCTGTGGAAAACAGTTTGGTGGTCCTCAAAAACTTAAACATAGAAATATCGTAAGACCCAGCAATCACAGTCCTAGGTGTATACCCAGGAGACTTGAAAGCAGAGATGCAAGCAGGCACGTGTACGGCTATGTTTATTGCAGCACTATTCACAATAGCCAAAAGGTGGAAACAAGCCAAATATCTATCCACAGATGAATGGATACACAAAATGTGGTACATACATACAATGGAATATTACTCTACCATAAAGTCTTGATACAAGTTTCTTAAAATGAAATTCCATTCAAGCCAAACTAATACTAAACCATGTAGAGTTATTGAAAAATCACGTGGGGTCATGGAAGGTTGAAAGTTCTCATTGAAGTCCTGTTCCCTGATACCTATCAAAGTGAGAAGGAAAAAAAAAAAGTAAGAGAAAAGGCAAACAAAAATTTTGCCACAGCAACCAAATTAAAAAAAAAAAAAAGGCTTAATCTAATTCAATACGATTCAAAACAACATTTTGGAGCAAAGAGGAGAACCTGAGCAAAGCTTTATTTCTAAACAATCTCTCATCTTCTCCCCCCAAGAATTTATACTGTTGATTTTACAAAATACTGAGAATTCTCACTAATCCCCCAAAACATAGAGAGAAGCAAACTGAGTCGTTATCACTAACTTTTTCCTCTTCTGCAGGAAACTACTGCTGGAAGAAATGTATGAAACAGAGAAAATGAATTGCAGGGCAGACTGAAGCCAAAGGGAGTGCTTCAGGGCAATATATTCTGTACAGAAGATGTTATACTTACCCCAAGGATGTGTAGTGAACCTGGTAGAGAACACATAACAAAGAAGAGAGCCCAGACTGTCTAACAAAGACAGCCTAAATGCTCAGAGGGGCTTACTTCCTTCACCCTGCCCAACTTGAGCCTGAGACCCTAGCATTTTCTCATGTTACTGAAAAGCAGAGACTCTGGCCTCATAACGTAGCTTAGAGGAAAAACAAATTGTTTTGAGATATAATGGGAAGAGTTAAGAAGTCATTTAAACTATATCAGGGCAAATAGAAAATCTAGACAAAGCTCTCCAAGCATGAGCAAGATGCAAAACAAAACTAAACCATCATGCAAACTACATACACACCACAGCAAAACAAACCAAAAACAAGTGTATCACATCGTCAAGCAACTGAATAAAAACATGGTTTTTAAAAGGAAGGGCTCAAAAACAAAATAGGAAATTAACAGAGGAGACTGTAGCTCAAAGAAAACTGAGAACCAAAGCAGTATTCTTATAAAACTAATGCAAAAATTAGAAAGAACAAGGAATTGATTAACTACTGCTAAAAATTCATTACAGACACATAGGAACAAAAATAAATAAATACAGTAAGTGTAGAAGAAAAAGACAAAAACAAAGGCATTAGTGAGAAACTAACAGACATGGACATGGAAGGCATAAAAAGAAAATTCAGGATTCCTGGGCCCCCAGTAGAACAGAAAATGTGTCCAAAGTTTTAAGAACATTATCCTGAAATGAGAAATTATAGCTGCAGATATAGGACAAAAAAAAAAGTCAAAAACTGGAACATATTCTAGTTACATTATTGAGCTTCAAGGATTTAAGAGGAAAAAAAGGGGAATCCTTCAGCAGCTGGACAACAAAATCATCTAAAAAAAGAGAAAAAATTCAAGTTGGCTTCAAACATCAATGCCAGAAGACATCGGAGCAATGTCTACAATGTTATAATGGAAAGGAATTGTGAATCAAAAACACTCCATCTGTGTACAGTAGGCAGAAATTTTGAAACATGAAAGAACTCAGGGAATATACAAGTAGCTTCATCAAAAAAAAAAAATTCACGATTATGAAATCCAACCAATTAAGAGATGCATCAAAATAAAGAAGTCATACTAAGAAGGTCAAATGGTGAACATCAAATCCATTTAAATATACATTCAATATAATTATGGAAGTTATAGGTACAGAAGATAATGTGATATAAATCTGAGCAATAAAAATACTACTAACAAAATCTAACAAAAATGGAGAGGTATAGAAGAGATAAAGAAGTGTGAGAGTGCTAATGCCTTCATCTTTTAAAGTAGGTATTCAAGAGATATTGTCTATAATGGAATCATAAAGTTAAAAATTATTACTCCACACAACTGAATATTTGTCTTAACCATCTTCAAATCTTAGAGCGATCTTTTAGAAAATAATGTCTCTTGTACTGGAAAAGCATTTGTTCAAAATTCAGTGTTTCTTTAGTTTTACTTGTTTCTTTTTCTTCTATTAAACTCAGGAAACTTGAACAGTACCTACAGATACTTACCCAGAACCCAGTGCCGTCGAGTCGACTCCAACTCATAGCGACCCTATAGGACAGAGTAGAACTGCCCCGTGGAGTTTCCAAGGAGAGCCTGGCAGATTCAAACCGCCGACCCTTTGGTTAGCAGCTGTAGCACTTAACCACTACGCTACCAGGGTTTCCACAGATACTTAAAGGAGTATAAATATTATTACTCCATTCTTTAGAGTTTTAACTTCTTGTGGAAATTTTAAACAATCACAAAAGTCAGCCCCCGTGTAATAATATCAACTAACTTCAACAGTTATTGTTTCATCTATCTCCTCCACACACAACATGATTTTATGTCAATAAAACTTTTTCTAACTAGCATAAGTCTGAATCAACTTGTCAGCACCAATAACAACAGTCATACACACACACATATATGCCTGTATACATATGATCACAAAGATATCTGGAGTTTGCCCCACTCTTGTCAATGCTAACACCTAAGTGGTGGGATATGGAGCAATATAAGCTTTACCCTTTTATTTTCTGCTTTGTGGAATTATTTATAATGAGCCTATGATATTTTCACAATGGTTAGGTGCTCGACTGCTGAAGTTTGGTGACTCGAATCTACCCAGCGTTTCCACAGGAGAAAGACCTGGCAATCTGTTCAGATTACAGCTGAGAAAATCCTATGGGACAGTTATATTCTGTCACATGGGGTCGCTATGAGTCAGAAATCGACTTGAGGGCACCTAACAACAACCAATAATGTCTTTGTAAATAGGAGTAATATCCTTTCCTCCATCTTAATCCCTCACCTTTCCAAAATAACTGGAAGCAAATAGGCCAAAATGTTAATAGTGATTAACTTTGAATTAGTATTTTCTTCTTTTCTGTCTTTTTAATTTAAGAACATTAAGTAAGATTATTTAAGAGATCAGTGGGAAGACACACTATACAACATACTAGATTTCCATTGCTGTTGTTGTTGGCTGCCATCTCCACGCACAAGGGTATAGCACCATTGTGATCCAAAGGATTTTCATTGGCTGATTTTTCAGAAGTAGATCACCAGACTTTCCTTCCAGTCTGTCTTAGCAGCTGTACCGAAGCCTGTTCAGCACCATAGCGACACGCAAGCCTCCACTGACAGACGGGTGGTGGCTGTACTTGAGATGTATCTGCCATGACTATAACTAGGTTTCCACATGGAAGGTGAGAATTCTACCACTAAACCACCACTGCCCCCCCGATTCCCAGGAGACATTATTATTCTCCCCAAAATTCCTTTATGTTCTCACTACAAACTCTCAGGGAGATTACCCCCTTACCCTGTTATAAACTAATGCAAGATAAGACCTTTACTTGAACTTATCCGTAGGTTTTCCTCTAAGGTCAATACTGTCATTATTAGACTTTATAGATGAGGAAACTGAGGCATAAAGAAATTAAGTAAACTGTCCAAGGTCAACCACTAGTAAAGCTGGAGTAGGGCTTCAAACGCCAACTGAGGAGAGTGATTTCAGAACTGTGCCCCTACCAAATCCCACTAAACTTGTACTTGGTCCAGATTCTCATGTATCCTTTTATAATGCAGAGTCTGTTTCTTCTTGCTGGAGAAAAGGAAGCCTAAGACTTACCCACACCCCCACCCCCACCCCGCCCCAAGTGGGCTTATCGGATCTCCTTTCCATAAGGTGGAAACTCTGGTCGCATCGTGGTTAAGAGCTAACCAAGAGGCTGGCAGTTTGAATCCACCAGGCCTCCTCGGAAACTCTATGGGGCAGTTCTACTCTGTCATATAGGGTCGATATGAGTCGGAATCGACACGACAGCAGTGGGTTTGGTTTTTTGGTTCCATAAGGCAGGCCTTAGAGAGGCATCTTTCATCAGCTGCTAAGAAGATATTTTCTCCCAAGATAGCATTCCTCTAGGGGTAATTAATCTCAGTAGCCAGGGCAGTTTCTACTCACATATTATGGTCTTTAATTGCTGTATGTATTTTTCACTGTATTGAAAAAAATTCAGGAAATGTGGTGGCCACTTAGCCATAAATTATAGCTAAGAAAATGATACCATTGCTCCTTTATTATTGCTTAGGTGCACCATCTAATAGCAAAAAGTTAAAATGTCTTTTCTAAAAATCATTATGTCACAGGATGAATGCCCAAGGCCCATGCATAACAGGATCAACAAATATTTCTGACAAATATGGCATCATTGTCTCCATTTTACAAATAAAGCGCCGAGGTCCAAACGTTAAGTAATTTGTCCAAGGCAGGTAAAGGCAAGAAAGTAAGAATCGGAACATAAGAAGAGTAACAGTCTTCAGGTTTATCATCAAACAAAGAAAGTTGTGTTCATGCTTTGAGAATAAATCCTCCCAGGGCCAGGCCCAACATCCCTCACCTGGAGGGCCAGGAGCTGCCTGGCAGAGACACGGCGGGAGTGCACATTGGAGCCAGACTGGGGTTTTAATCCCAACTGCACTACCTTCTAGCTTGGTTACTTAACTTCTCAAAGCCTCAGTTTCCCCTTCTTAAACTGGGAAAAGCAAATACAGTTCACAGTATTGTGAAGATCAAGCAACAGAAAACATGTAAAGCATTTTACAAGTACCTGGCACATAATTTCTCAAATGTGAATTGTAGTGTTGTCAAAGTAACACAACATTTTGATACTTCCCTCAATCCTGATTTTCTGCTACAGCTATGACTTGTTCATAGAAAAAAAAAAAGTTCCCTTGAGCCCGTTCTGACTTTGTGTAACCCCATGTGCTCAGAGTACAGCTGCACTCCTTAGGGTTTTCAGTGGTGGGTTTTTCACAAGAAGATCACCAGCCCTTTCTTCTGAGGCATCTCTGGGTGGATTTGAACAGCCAATCTTTCAGTTAGCAACCAAACACCTTAAACGTTTACACCACCCAGAGACTCTGACTTGTTCGTAGAGCCTGATCTATTTGATGTGGTGGGCTCCCTCTACTGCGATGATGCGATACAGAAGTTTAAATGGATAGAAGGGGCACCACCTTCACCCCTGTTTGGATTTGGATTTTATCAGGGTATCCTCTCAAGGCCTGCAGAACAAAGCTATACACACCACATTAGCTCCACAGAGGTTCTCTGGATGACAGAGCATGCCATTCAAGAGAGCTTCCTTCTTCCAATAATTAATAGGACCCGGAAAGAGCTAAGAGCATGAAGTCTCCACAGCCGTTCCTTCTAAGAGGACAACCAGTATGCCATCAATCAGTCACACGATATTGCAACATTCATCCTTGAAGCTGATGGCTTCCAGACAAAAGCATCAGTTGACCACCAACTGTAAATACTACCATTATCTGTAAGTACCGTGATGTGTCCAGGGCTGGGAAGCAACATCTTAGGAGTTCAGTATCACTTGTCCAGGGACTGTTTAAAAACTACTAACTGTCGTTTAGAATCCCAGTTGACGATAAATGATCTCAGTTATGGAGTGTTTGCCTCTCGAACTTGATAATCTATCAAAAAAGTATTTGCTATTCTTAAAGATTGTGGTGGTAGCCAGGAAATGGGCCTCCTAATTAGATATATATTATTATTTATCTGAAAGCCTGGTGGTGCAGTGATTTAGAGCTCAACTGCTAACCAAAATGTCGGCAGTTCAAATCCACCAGCTGCTCCTCAGAAACCGTATGACAGCAATGAGAAATTATCTCTCCCCCGCCCAGTATGCTTTGATATGTAACTGTCACCCAAACCTCTTTGCTTACCCAAAGCTGTGCTCGAATCAGATGCCCCCACAAAACTGGCAGGGATCAAGAAGCCACAAGGATTTTGAAAACACACCTTAATGAAAAGCCACTTTTCCGTCAAATCCATCACATCTGAATGGAAAAACACAACACTTGGTCGCTTCTAATAAGTACAGAGAGCATGACAAGGTAATGACTTTTCTCTCCCCCGGCACTAATCTCAAATAGAATAATGTCTAAATACAGTTTTTATCCTAGACATTCTGTTATTGAGTAAAAGCTGTATTCTTGGACTTGCACTTTTAGTTTGTATCTCTCAGTCACTGACTCAGAAATAAAGATGAGTGGGACAGGCTGAATGAACCAGACTCTGGCATGAAATGGTTTATGACAAATTACGATATATGATGAGAATACAAAGCCCTGATGATAATAGGTTTATTTATCGATTGCAAATAAAATTCATGAAGTGTGAAGCTGAAAACTGCACTGGAGGGAATTGGGTAGAGAGGCTGTCAGGAAAAGCATGCACAGCACATACACAGAGCTAAAAGCTGCCTAGTGGAGGCCAGGGTGAACTAGGATGGAATTTGGATGATGCTGGTGACATGATGGAGTCCTTGGGCAGAAGACACGGTGCCCTTTCTGCCTCTGTCTTCTCAGTGGCATGCCAGGTCTGGTGCAATGACTGGGAGGTACAATGACTGGGAAGTGGAGTGGAAAGGCATAAGTATTCAAAATACAGCTGTTCCAAAACCAGGTCTGCCACTAACAAGCTATGTGACCTTGGGCGGCGGTCTGAATCTCTACTGGCTTCCATTTTCTTTCTCCATAAGATAAGAGGTCTCATTCATTCAACAAACACTACAGTGTACGGTGCTGAGCCTGATAATACCAAGGTGAGTAAAGTGAGGGTACCATATTTACTGGGAAAAGCAACACTACAATAAACTACAGCACAGCCCAGTATAGTCCAAGCAAATATACAGCCAACTCGGTGTTGTGTCTTGATAATCCCAACATCCTTTATGAATTTAAATTCTATAATTTAACCTGTTGTTGTTGCTAGTTGCTACCGAGTCACCTTCAACCCATGGTGACCGTAAGTATAACAGAACAAAATGTTGCCACATCCTATGCCTCTTAACGATCGTAGGTATGTTTGAGTCCATTGTTGTGGCCACTGTGTAGTGCCTTCCAATCTCGGGGGCTCATTTTCCAGCACTATATTGGATAATACTGTGTTGTGACCCATAAGGTTTTCATTGGTTAGTTTTCAGAAGTAGATTTCCAGGCCTTTCTTCCTAGTCTTAGTCTGGAAGCTCTGCTTAAACCTGCCCATCATAGGTGAGCCTGCTGGTATTTGAAATACCAGTGCTGTAGCTTCCAGCATCACAGCAACACGCAAGTCACCACAGGCAGGCAAACTGACAGGTGGGTGGTGAACAGTTAAACTACTAAATAATGTTTTCTAAGCATTTGAAGATGCTTGCAACAAAAATAGGCTTAAAAAAAGCAAAATATGAGAATCTTTTTAACTCTCAGGTAGAATCTATGAAGGCCATGGAGGGAAAGAACTATAGACCTGAGAAGTTATTTGCAAACTGCTGGATGACTTACATATTGGAGGGAGCCAGCAGTCCCAGAACTGCCTGCCTGGGCACTCTCCCTCAGCAATGCCACTGCTGGAACAGCTCAAAAGCCTACAAAAGGGTTTTGCCCAACATACATGGAAATTTGCATACCATAATCTCACAAAACTAGATTAATAGAAAGCATCACTTTGTTTTATGAATTCCAGAACACTTAATTAATTGTGCTTATGAGGAAATATACATAGACCAGGAGGCAGTCATTCGAACAGAACAAGGGGATACTTCGTGGTTTAAAATCAGGAGAGGTATTCATCAGGGTTGTATCCTTTCACCACACTTATTCAATCTGTATGCTGAGCAAATAATCTGAGAATCTGGACTATATGAAGAAGAAATTGGCATCAGGATTGAAGGAAGACTCGTTAAAAACCTATGATATGCAAATGACACAACCTTGCTTGCTGAAAGTGAATAGCACTTGAAGCACTTACTGATGAAGATTATAGACTACAGCTTCAGTGTGGATTACACCTCAACATAAAGAAAACAAAAATCTTCACAACTGGACCAGCAAGCAACATCATGATGAGTGGAGAAAAGATTGAAGTTGTCAAGGATGAATTTGGATCCACAATCAACACCCATGGAAACAGCACTCAAGAAATCAGATGCTGTATTGCACTGGGCAAATCTGCTGCAAAAGACCTCATTAAAGTGTTAAGAAGCAAACATATCACTTTGAAAACTAAGGTGCACCTGACCCAAGACGTGGTATTTTCAATTGTATCATATGGGTGCAAGAGCTAGACAATGAATTAGGAAGACCAAAGAAGAATTGATGCATCTGAATCATGGTGTTGACGAAGAATATTGAATATACCATGGACTGTGAGAAGAATGAATAAATTTGTCTTGGAAGAAGTATAGCCAGAACGCTCCTTAGAAGAGAAGATGGTGAGATTTCATCTCACATACTTTGGACATGTTATCATTAGGACCAGTCCCTGTAGGACATCATGCTTGGTAAAGTAGAGGGTCAGCAAAAAAGAAGATGATCCTCAAGGAGATGGATTGACACAGTGGCTTCAACAATGGACTCAAACATAGCAATGATTGTGAGGATGGCACAGAGCTGGGCAGTGTTTGATTCTGTTGTCCATATGATCACTATGAGTCAGTTGGAGCCAACTCAACAGCACCTAACAACAACAGCCCCCAGAAGCAAGCTCACAGGAAGCTTTAGTGACAGAGCTTCCTAATAGGTGGTTTCCACAGAGTCATGGCAGGATGTGATTGAAAAAGAGGATAATTGTGGCTCCAGTTTAGGTTAGTGACAATAAAAGCTTTACAAGTAGATGTCATCTTGAAGACACATCGCAATTTCATTTGAAAAATACAGCATCTGTATTAATTTTCTGTTGCTGCCTAAAAGACAACCACTAATTTAGCAGCTTAAAACAATACAAAGTTTTTATCTTATGATTTCCATACGTAAGGAGTTTGAGGATAGATTCGCTGGGTCCTCTGTTCAGGATCTTACAAGGCTCAAATCAAGGTGTCAATGGGTTGTGATCTTGTCTAAGGTGTGCGGTTCTCTTCTAAGCTCACTGGTTGTTGGCAGAATTCAGTCCCTATGGTTGCAGGACTGAAGCCTTAGCTCTAGAGGCCACCCACATTGTCCTACCCTGTGGCCCTGTCCACAACATGATAGTTTTCTTCTTCAAGGCCAGAGAAGATCTCTCTGATTTTTTCTGTCTCTAGACTTTCTAGACATCTAGACCCTTCTTTTTAATTTTTATTGTGCTTTAAGTGAAAGTTTACAAACCAATCAGTCTCTCATACAAAAACATATATATACCTTGGTATATACTTCAGTTGCCCCCTCTAATGAGACAGCATACTCTTTTACTCTCTATTTTTGTGTCCATTCAGTCAGCTTCTGCCCGCCTCTGTCCTCTCTTCTCCAGACAGGAGCTGCCCACATAGTCTCATGTGTCTACTTGATCTAAGGAGCTCACTCTTCACCAGTATCATTTTCTATCCCATAGTCCAATCCAATCCACGTCTGAAGAGTTGGCTTTGGGAATGGTTCCTGTCTTTGGCTAACAAAAGGTCTGGGGACCATGACCTCTGGGGTCCTTTCAGTCTCAGTCGGACCATTAAGTCTGGTCTTTTTACAAGAATGTGGGGTCTGCATCCCACTGCTCTCCTGCTCCATCAGGGGTTCTCTGTTATGTTCCCTCTCAGGGCAGTCATCGGTTGTGGCTGGGCACCATCTAGTTCTTCTGGTCTCAGGCTCATGTTGTCTCTGGTTCATGTGGCCCTTTCTGTCTCTTGGGCTCATAAATACCTTGTGTCTTTGGTGTTCTTCATTCTCCATTGCTCCAGATGGGTTGAAACCAACTGATGCATCTTAGATGGCTGCTTACTTACTTAGACGCCACTTTCCAAAGTGGGATGCAAAATGTTTCTTAATAGATTTTATTATGCCAATTGACTTAGATGTCCCCTGAAACCATGGTTCCCAAACCCCTGTCCCTGTTACGCTGGCCTTCAAAGCATTCAGTTTATTCAGGAAACTTCTTTGCTTTTGGTTTAGTCCAGTTGTGCTGATGTCTCCTGTATTGTGTGTTTAGACCCTCTTTTAAAGGACTCATCTGATTAGGTTAGGTCCACTCAGGATAATCTCTCTTTTGATTAAAGTAAAAAAAAAAAAAAAAAAAAAAGTCAACTGACTAGGGGGCCTTAATTACACCTGAAGAATCCCTTTGCCTTTGCCATATGATGTCACATAATCATTGGGTCATATCCTTTGGTTAGAAGCAAATTCTAGATCCCACCCATACTCAAGCAAAGGGGATTATATTAGGGCATGGGTTATTAAGGACGATTCATTTCAGAATTTTTCCTACTACAAGATCTTTCTTTGTAACCTTCTGTATATTTTGATTACCATGATGGTTTCATTGTATAGGCTTTTCTCCTTTCGCTGGAGAGAAAATCATTCAGAAACAAGTGTCTTCTTATTCCTTCCACTGCACTCTCTCAGCAAAGAAGAGTAACGAAATACATATTGACAATCAAGTCAAAATTCCCACAGAATACATAAAGTTACCCTAGAGAAGGTTACCCCATGCAAGGAGATTTTCTGTTGAAAGGCAAGAGTTTTCACCAGAGGGAAGATCACAGAAGAGGCTCAGCTCCCTACGTGTTGCAAATGCAGGTTGACCATCAAGCTGGTACCACTTCCTGTGCCAAAGAAAAGCCAATTACTTATCTCTTCCCCTCTGTAGTTTTACCAAGCCACCTGAAGCTCAAATCAGCAAGCTTCCTGGCCTTACCCCATATTCCCAAAAGACAGGATCTAACTTCTCAACATTATTTTTTTAGTAAAGAGTTTTGAGGTTAAAGTGAGCAGCTGTGTTTTTCCAAAAACTCTATTTTGTTTCGGCACTCATCTTCTTGGCACTTTTCTGTGCACCTGCCCCTCCACCGCCCCCTCTCCCTAGTATTTCTGGCTCTTTTTCTGCATTCCTACTGCTTTGCTGGATGGTGTTCAGCCACCACTTCCACCCATCCCCCAGTCCTTCTGCCATCCCTTCCCAGGCTGGCCTCCAAGCTCTCCTTAGTCCACGATATATTTATTTTCTAAAAGGAGAAGCCCTTTGTACTAATGAATAAAAAAAAAAAAAAAAAAAATGAATAAGTAGTGCCAAATCACCCAGCAAGACTGAAAGAGAAGACTCTTTACAGGGGAAGAAAAAGAAGGAAAAACAAGAAAAGAGAAATAAAAAGAAAGAAGCACAGCAGGACCACCAAAGGAAGACAGACAAATCAACTGAATTTCTGTACTTTAAAACTAAATCTTCAGAGCCAGATTGAATCTGGCTTTGGGTGGAAGAAATCTAGACAGAACACATAGGACTAAAGGGGAAGTGTTGATTGTATTATAAAGGCTACATTGTTGAAGCAGGAGTTACCATGGATTCCAGAGTGATACAACTGGCCCTAGACTGTAACTGAAAAAGTAGGTTGCCCTTGAGCACAGGCCCGTGTTTAAGAATATGCGTCTTGGAACCTGTTGGGTCTGGATCTGGATCCTAATTCTCTTACTTACTGACCGTATGATCTTTATTAAGTCACTTATCTACTGTAAGCCTCAGTTTCTCTTTTGTAAAATGAGAGTACTAAAAACTCTACCCACGTCACAGCCGCTATTGTGAGGATCAGATTAGATGTAAAGTCTGGGATGTAATTAGCCTAAAGCCTGGCACATAATAAATGCTCAGTAAATATTGTTGCTGCTGGTATTTTAACTCCCTGTATCTGGTAGCAAGCAGTTCCCAGCAGAATGGTGCTCAGCTTTATCCTTCTGCTTCACTTAAATACTGTGACAGAGAGGTAATTTGATTTTGTTTTCATTTATGGGAAGGAAGAGAATTTTTTTTCCAAATTAAGATTTTTTGAACCATTAACATGGAAATGCTGCTATGGTTGAGGCATCTTCACTCAGACTGAGGTCTTGTGTGTCATTTTCTTCGGGGATAAAATTCAGCGGCATGTGTGCTGGCAACTCAAGCCCAGAGTAAAGCCAGAACACTAGCTTCTGCATTTGTACAACTGATGTCCCAGGAAAGTCAGAAGCAGCAATCAGGAACATTACAGGAACAGCCTTCCTATAACTACACTGAGCCATCGACTCTACGAGATAATTTGGAAATGCTAAAGACACTGGATCAAGGAAAGCCAGGGAGACAGGAGGGACCATTTCTAATTCAAAATAAAAATACACTGAAAAATCTTTTTGAATATTAAAAAAAAAAAATGTAGCTTTGGTAATATGTCAAGTATATGATCAGCAAGCAAGATGCTTATTGTCCTTTCTGTAACAATCCCCTTAACAATAAATCAAGTCCAAGCCCTTGAGCTTCATGCATTAAATCAGTCTCCATTCCGGAAACATATGCACTAGCTCCTTTCATGAAGTTTCTGGCAGCAAGTTATGAGTTCTGTTTTCTAGCTAAGGTCAAAAGTTAACTGCTAGGATGGAAATTATAAGGGGCAAAGTCAAGGTCCAAATTATACTCTATCCATGGCTTGGCTCCTGCGAGTGGAACTTCTAGCAGGTGTTCTCAAAATTTAGTGTACCCGAGAAATGATCTGGGGTCCTTGAAATTAGCCCTTTCAAGACTGTAGGACAGAAGGTATCCTACCCACTTTTTTTTGCCTCAGGAATTCTTTGGAAAGGGAGTACAGTTACTTACAACTTAAGTAACTGTACTCCCTTTCCAAAGAATTCCAGAGGCAAAAAAAAAAGTGGGTGGGAAAGGGAGTAGCCTGATTTTAATACATTAGGCTCAAAATGGGAGCCTTTTCAAATGTGGGAAACTGAAAAATCCTGAGCTGGGAGCCTCATTTTTATGTAGATAGAGCATTGTCTATGGTGATGCCTCCCAGATGTGTGACTTTTCCAAATTTTTTGACAAGTTTGCCTTTATTTCTCTGAGATAAGCCTCCTCACTATGTTTCCCAGTTACTATGTTCTCCTGAGAATGTACTTATCAGAAGAATAAGCTATTGCCAGTCTTCATTCAGTTATAATGGCCATTTTCTCCTTTATGCCATTCATTGTTTCCAAGTGTTACTGGCTGCCACCTTTTCTAGCTTCTGAACAGTAAATGATGCCTTTCCTATAAGGAATAACGCATTGCAATGGTACTTTTCAAGAGACTGGAACGCCTATTAGTTATTCTTACCCTGCATTCAATCTTAGGGCCCAATCAGTGCTTCCACTTGTAGCAGGTGGAATGCACTCTGTGAGCAGTTCTGCGGTACTCCAGGGCAGTTGTTTCTGCTTCTTAGCTGTTAGGACTGATTCTGTTATAATGAAGAACACATAGTAGTAGTAATTTTTCTTAGATTCAAATATCTTTCATTTTATTTATTTGCACTGTAATTACTGTTTTTGTAGTAAGGAAGAATGCATTATCGTGGTAATTTTTCTCTGATAAAAATCCCTTGGCTTTACTTATTTGGGCAGTAAATACTGCTTTTGCAGTAAGGAAGAATATATTGTACCATGTTTTGAAAAAATTTGTGAAAAATAATAAAAAAGCTAAGAAGAAGGAGACAGAATAAAATGTATGTGCAGCCATTGCCAGGTGCCTTCATGTTTTACCTCATGTTTTGCTAGGTTTCAAGAAATAAAAAATAAGAAAATAAACTATTTTATCACTGACTCATATTGGCAGGATTTACATCATCCATGATCCACCAGGACATACAGAATCCCAGACAATGGTATCAAAATCCATAACTCAACAAAAATTCTGAACTGGTCCTTTAATCAGCATGCCTTCATTATTGAAAATGCATAGTATCGTCAAAAAATTCAAAGGAGAAAATAATTGGGTCTTGAAAGGGTTAAAGCTCACATATTCGGTTTTTATTCATTCCAGAAAGAGTTACTGAATGTCTTAAGTGTGGGGCAGTGAGGATACAAACATGGTCTCCACCTTCACACAAGCTTGTTGTCCAGTCTCTGGACAATGAACAATTACAGTAATAATTGACACTACTAAACTGCCATTTATTCAGAAACGATCTTCCCAGAAATGAGGAATTAGGCTAAAGAAAGATGAGAACTGGCATCTTTTGGACAACTGTGATGTGCCAGGTCATTTATATACATTTGCCCGTTTAGTCCTGAGGCAGGTAAGGCCATCCTCATTTCACAGGTGAAGGAACTAATGGTTTACACAGGTGGGTTCCTACACTGGACCAGGAGCCCGTGTCTTTCTGCCTCCAAAGCTCTTGCTATACCAACAGGCTCAGGCCTTCAGTAATAAAGACTTCAGTCAAGACTCTACAACTATGAAATGGCAGTAGAGTTGGTTTGACAAATGACTGTAGGGTAGGAGAGAAATAACTGAATAAGAAGAATTAAATTCATGTAAAATAATTCATGAGCTTTGGACTGAGAGATTATGCAGCACAAGGCAACTCAGGTACCACCACCCTGCAGGGGTTTGAGTAGGTAGCCCTTGGTTTGTGGGTGAACCTAGCCACTAGAGGGCAGAGTGTGCATTGAACAATCACAACGAAAATCCCAATAGCCCTTTGTGAGAAAGAAACCTAATGCTGCATGCTTCATTACTGTTCCACTACTGATATTTGCCTGTATTCCTGTCCAGACAAGGAGCAGATGAGGGATTTTTATGCTAGAATATGGCTCCTGGTTATTGCATCTCAGAACACAGTGTATGGTAACAGTCTTCCCTCTGATTGGCTTCATTCATTTCCAATATTCTTAGAACATAAAGTTGCATGCAGCTCAGTTAACTTTAAGACACAAAGAGGAAAGTCTCCCTCAGTATACTACAAGCTTCCCAAACAACATTAAATACACAGTGCAGTTAAAAGAGGGCTGACTTTTTAAATGTCAATGTAATAGTGGCAATAGTAGAGGTTGGAATCAGCTTATTGCTCAAATCCTCATTCTACTACTTACCAGCTGTGACCTTGGCCAGGTTACTTAACCTCTATAAAACAGAACTAGTAATAGAAATTTTCGATAGGCTTGTTGTGAGGATTAAATGAGTTGATGAGTGTGAATACTTAGCATAGCAACAGTTACTAATGGTAGTTGCCATATAGCGGTTATTGTTGTTAATAACAATAGCGTTTTACCTGTACATTAATTCCACTGAGAAAGTAAAGTCTTTCTATAAGACACCTTGCCTTCTTAGCACCACAAATCCCTTGACTGTACCCACCACTTTCTTTCTTTCCTGTTGTAAATAAAGAGGTTTCCCTCCCTGGACATAAAGCCAGCTGTCACGGGTTGAATTGTGTCCCCCAAAAATATCTGTCAACTTGGCTAGGCCATGATTCCTAGTATTGCTTGATTTCTCATGTGTTGTTATCTGATGTGATTTTCCCATGTGTTGTAAATCTTATCTATTTTAGGCTGGGTTCTCTAGAGAAGCAAAACCAGCAAAATGTATAAATATATGTACAGAGACAGAGATTTGTATCAAGGAAATGGCTCATGCGGTTGTAGAGGCTGGAATGTCCTAAGTCTGTGAATCAGGGTAAAGCCTTCTCCTGATTCACAAAGCCACAGGGGCTGGTGAACCCAAGATTGGCAGGTCGGAGGGCAAGGCTCTTGCTCACAGGCTTTGACTGATGCGAAGATTGGCAGGCAAGACCGCAGGCAAGTTGTTAACTCAAGTCTCAAGAACAGGAGTCAGTTGCAGGACCCAGAATGAGCAAAAGCTCTCTAGGCTTGCCTGAATGTCCGCTTACATTCAGATGCAGGTAGCACGCCCAAGCAAACTCCCTTTCAACTGATTGGCTACTCACCGCAGATCCCATCATGGGGGTGATCACATATCAAATCTCAACAGGGAAGTGATCAGAACATTATATGACTGCCAAAACACTGAGAATCATGGCCCAGCCAAGTTGACACACAATTTTAACCATCACACTACCTCTATGATGTTAATGAGGTGGGATTAGTGGCAGTTATATTAATGAGACAGGGCTCCACTACAAGATTATGTTGCATCTTAGGTCAATCTCTTTTTAGATATAAAAGAGAGAAGTGAGAAGAGAGACGGGGGGACCTCATACCACCAAAAAAGCAGCACCGGGGGCAGAGTGCATCCTTTGGACCCAGGGTTCCTGCACAGAGAAGCTCCTAGACCAGGGGAAGATCGATGGCAAGGATCTATCCCCAGAACTAACACAGAAAGCCTTCCCATGGAGCTGGCACCCTGAATTCAGACTTCTAGCCTCGTAGACCATGAGAGAATAAATTTCCATTTGTTAAGCCATCCACTTGTGGTATTCCTGTTATAGTAGCACTAGATAACTAAGACACCAACCTTTCATTCTGCACCTGGAGGTCATATCCTCCCACCTTCTCAAGAACTTGATGGTTTTAGTCATCATCATCCTTGGCCTGTGTACCTTCATCTTCTCCCTCATCCCTGATCCACAACATTCCCACATTTAAACATGCTCTAGTGTCTCCCGTCTTAAAAACAAAAACAGGTAAACAAAACCAAAACTTCTGCCATACCCCATTCCTTGAACTACATGCCAATTTTCTCCTCCCCTTTGTATCCAAACATCTCAACAGACTGTTCTACAACCCAAAGTCTCAGTTTCCTCACTATCCACTCACTCCATGATCCATTCCAGTCAGATTCTACCCAGCATGCTTTCCTCAATGCCACTGATATGGTGGCACTAAATCCAGTGGGTGCTCTTCACTGCTCTACTGGACCTCTCACCAACTTGCTGCACAGGTAACCTTCTGGAAACACTGCTTTTCCTCAAGCTGAATATTCCTCAGTCTCCATGGCTGACTCTACCTTCTCTGCCCATCTTGTAGCTGGTAGAATCTTCAAGGCTCTATCTCAGGTCCTTCTTCTGCTCCTTTTTTTGGTAATCTTGTCTATTTCCAAGGACCCAGAGTTCATCTCCACATCCGTAGTGCTTCAGAGTTTCACGTTCCCACACACATTCTGTTGCCTGCCCACAACTCTGCCTGAATGTCTCATAGGCACCTCAAACCCAACATGTCCCACACTCGATTACTCCCCTCTTCCCCATCTCACCACCCATCTGTTAGTTCGTCATACCATGGTGGCTTGCATGTTGCTGTGGTGCTGGAAGCTAAGCCACAGGTATTTCGAATATGAGCAGAATTATCTATGGTGGACAGTTATAAGCTGAGCTTCCAGACTAAGACTAGGAAGAAAGGCCTGACAAACTACTTCCCAAAAATCAGCCAGTGAAAACCCTATGGACCACACAACTCTGTCTGAGACTTCAAATCAATTACTTTGGATATGTCATCAGAAGGGATTGATTGCTGCAGAGGGAAATCATATATGGTAAAGTGGAGGGCTAGCTGAGGAAATCCTCAATAAGATAGTCTAATACAGTAGCCTCAACAATGGACTCAAACATACAAACTACAATGAAGATGGCAGAGAAACGGACAATGTTTCATTCTGTTGTACATGGGGGTCACCAGGAGTCAACAGCAACTAACAACAACGATCTACTGCATCCACTGCCACATACACACTACTGAACCTGCTTCTCCAACGGCCTCTCAGTATGAAATTTGTACCCCCCATCCAGTCAGGTATTTAAGTCAGGAATTTGGCAATCATCTTTAATATTTTCCTTTTGTTACCCCTTATATCTAGCCAACTGTGATTCCTGTCCTTTCTACCTTTTTTTTTTTTCTTTCATCTCTTCCACTTTTTCTTCCACTGTCCCAGTCAATCTAAGCTACCATCATCATCTTTGCGTGGTATATTCATGCCTGTTCCTCTGCATTCTAGTTTTTACACTTCATCCAGAAAAACATTTTTAAACGCTGGTCTTATCATGTCACTTCCCACATTTGAAACTCCTGTGTTGATTATAGCTCTTTGGGTAAAATCTATCCTTAAGAAATTCTAAATTTCCCTTCGTCACCTGGCCCTTTCCTCTCTCTCCAGCCTCACTTCAGACAACTGTTACCTCTTCTTCCCCCTCCAGCTTTCAAAAAACCTCTTTCCTCCCATCTCAAAAAATAATTTTGAAAGTGGATATCTTAGTCATCTAGTACTGCTATAACAGAAATACCACAAGCGGGTGGCTTCAACAAAGAGAAATTTATTCTCTCACAGTCTAGTAGGTTACAAGTCCAAATTCAGGGCATCAGCTCCAGGTGAAAGGTCCCTCTTCTCAGCTCTAGCGGAAGGTCCTTTGTCATCAATCTTCCCCTGGCTGAGGAGCTTCTCAGCCCAGGGGCCCTGGGTTCAAAGGATGCGCATTCCTGCTCTTCATTCTTGGTGGCATGAGGTCCTCTTGTCTCTCTGTTCTCTCTTTTATATCTCAAAAGAGATTGGCTTAAGACACTACCTAAGCTTGTAGATCTCATCAATACAACTGCCATTAATCCATCTCATTACATCATAGTGATAGGATTTACGACACATAGGGAAATCACAACAGATGACAAAATGGTGGACAATCATACAATACTGGGAATCATGATCTTCCAAAGTTGACAGATATTTTGAGGGGACACAATTCAATTCATGACAGTGGATTAATTTATTGAGCAGGAACCATGAGAGTTTCAAAGCAATATTAATTATAGTCCCTGCCTTCAACAAGCTTACCATCCAGTAGGGGGACTGCTAGTATATCCATTACTGTAAAGCAAAATGTGATGGATAGCATAAGAAATGTATACACAGGGAAGTTCAGAGGAAGAAGTGGAAATACAATCCACAGTGAAGGTGTCTGACATATGATCTGTATGCACCACTGTGTAGGATGGGAGGACAGGGCTGTTCCCAGATGGGCATGCGAAGGCAAGGGGTCTAGAGAAGGTTGAGTGAAAGCAAGACCCATCACAGTTATGCTGGGTTAATCAAGAGAGAAATCGTCTCAAGAAAGAAGAATTTTCAAAATCAAGTACTGCAGACACCCAGAAAAATGAGCAAACAACAAAAAGCACTTAGATTTGACAACTTCAGACCACTGTGGATCTTTCATAAAGTAGTTTCTATAAAGGGGTGGAAGTAGAAGCCAATTGAGAAAGGAAAAAGCAGCTCATGAGAGAGTGAAAAGCAGCTATAATATTCTATTATTTCAAGTGAAAATTAGCCATAATATTCTATTATTTCAAGAAGTGCGGTCATAAAGGAAGAAACTATGATAGGAAGAAGCTTGAGAATTTAAGATTAATTATCATAGCCAAGACAAGTCAGCAAATTCCCAACTGGGGTTAGGTTAAAACAGAATTTGGATGTCTCAGACAGCGTAGACAATTGGCAGGAATCCAGGAAGAGGCGGCTAAAACAGAAAGAGAGACATTTACATCCTATGTTCACCTGTTGAGCCCATCCCCAACCCCTAGGGAAGGCTTGGGGACTAACATCAGACAAGGGCACCAAGCCCTGCTCCTAGCACCGGCTGTAAAAAGTGCAGAATGCCGGAAGCCGGTTGTAAAATTTAAGCATATCACACACTATAAAATACTTTGTAATGCGCCATTGAGGCAACCAAATAAGAGGCTTGAATAAATTTATATTCCAATTGCTAAACATTACAGTCAATTTAAAAACCCACAAAAGTTTTGCTGAACAACTGTATAAATTAGAATGGATCTGTCGCATTGTACAGTACCTAATAGTCTGAGACATAAAACAATTGCATCTAACTCCCTCTCACCTGCTAAATCATCTTGAAATAGATCTGCGAGCTCAACTCTCAGGGTAATTCTCGGGTTAACGTGAATTTTTTTTTATCTACTATTTATTTGTATTTTTTTACCTCAAGACAGAAAGTACTAAAAGCTGCCAGGCCAGAAATTTATCATACCTGAATCTGTCTTGCTCCCTGGGAAGCTCTCCTCCTGACTTTCAGGACATTTCTCCTCCATTTAGCTGTGGTGGCAATATCAGCTGATGGCTATTTTCTAAAAGTTGAAATCAACACAAACACACACACACACTTGTACATGCACACACACAAGCACACATAAACACAGACACACCCATGCACATGCATGCATGTGTACACGTACAGGCAATATGAATAAGAAACTAAGCTAAGAGCCAAGAAAAGAACATTTTCTGTCTGTTCCTGTTGTAGACATACTGTAAGAGTTTGGGCAAGCTCCCTTTCTCACTGTTCCTTGGTGTCCGTTCCATATCAATTGATTGACCATCATGTGCAAAGCACATGCTGAAGTAGCACAGAGGTAAGGAAGAATCATCTTTCTCTCAGGTATGTATTCACATTTAAAACCCAGTATCTAAAAGATACAGCAAAGTACAATGCTCACGTAATTCTCACAGCAATCCTATAAGATGTTGTTAGGTGTCATCCAGGCAGGCCTGACTTGTAGCAATTCTATGTAAACAGAACTAAATAGTGCCCAGGTCCCTCCTGTGCCATTGTCACAATCAATGCTATGTTTGAGTCCATTGTCGCAGCCACTGTGTCAATTCATCTCACTGACAGTCTTCTTTTATGACCCTCTATGTCCTTCTCCAGGGACTAGTCCCTCCTGATAACATGTCCAAAATACGTGAGATGAAGTCTCATGGTCCTCCTTTCTAAGTAGCATTCTGGCTGTACTTCTTCCAAGATAGGTTTGTTCATTCTTCTGGCAGTCCACAGTATATTCAATATTCTTCGCCAACACCTCAATTCAAAGGCATCAATTCTTCAGTCTTCCTTATTCGTTGTCCACCTTTTGCATGAATATGAGGTGATTGAAAATACTATGGCTTGGGTCAGGCGCACCTTAGGCCTCAAAGGTGACATTTTTACTTTTTTAACACTTTAAAGAGGTCTTTTGCAGCAGATTTGCCCAGTGCAATACGTCATTTGATTTCTTGACTGTGGCTTCCATGGGCATTGATTGTGGATCCAAGCAAAATGAAATCCTTGACAACCTCAATCTTTTCTCCCTTTATCACAATGTTGCTTATTGGTCCAGTTGTGAAGATTTTTGTTTTATTTTGATGTGTAATCTATACTGAAGACTGTGGTCTTTGATCTTCCTCAGTAAGTGCTTCAAGTCCTCTTTACTTTCAGCAAGCAAGGTTGTGTTATCTGCATGTCACAGATTGTTAATGAGTCTTCTTCCAATCCTGATGTCACATTCTTCTTCATATAGTCCAGCTTCTCAGATTACTTGCTCAGCAAACATATTGAATAAGTATGGTGAAAGGATACAACCCTAACACACACCTTTCCTGATCTTAAACCATGCAGTTTGCCCTTGTTCTGTTTGAACACCTGCCTCTTGGTCTACGTACAGGTTCCTCATGAGCACAATTAAGTGTTCTGGAATTCCCATTCTTCACAATGTTATCCATAATGTACTTGATCCACACAGTTGGATGCCTTTGCATAATCAATAAAACACAGGTAAATATCTTTCTGGTATGCTCTGCTTTTCAACCAACATCCGTCTGACATCAGCAATGATATCCCTCATTCCATGTCCTCTTCTGAATCTGGCTTGAATTTTTGGCAGTTCCCTGTCGATGTGCTGCTGCAACCATTTTTGAATTATCTTCAGCATAATTTTACTTGTTTTTGATATTGATATTGTTCAATAATTTCTGCATTCTGTTGGATCACCTTTCTCTGGAATTGGCACAAATATGGAGCTCATCCAATCAATTGGCCAGGTAGATGTCTTCCAAATTTCTTGGCATAAACGAGTGAACGCTTCCAGCATCTCATCTGTTTTCCTCGAACATCTCAACTGATATTCTGTCAATTTTGGGAGCCTTGTTTTTCACCAGTGCCTTCAGTACGCCTTGAACTTCTTCCTCTAGTAACATCGGTTCTTGATCATATGACGCCTCCTGAAATAGTTGAACGTTGACCAGATCTTTTTGGTACAGTGACTCTGTATTCCTTCCATCTTCTTTTGGTGCTTCCTACATCATTTGATATTTTCCCTGTGGAATCCTTCATTATTACAAGTCAAGGCTTGAATTTTTTCCTTCAGTTCTTTCAGCTTGAGAAATGCTGAGTGTGTTCTTCCCTTTTGGCTTTCTAACTCCTGGTCTTTGCACTTTATTATAATACTTTGTCTTCTTAAGCCACCCTTTGAAATCTTCTGTCACCATTTCTTCCTTTTTCTTTAGCTACTCTATGTTCAAGAGCAACTTTCAGAGTCTCTTCTGACACCCATTTTGTTTTGTTTCCTCTTCTTTCTTTCTTTTTAATGACCTTTTGCTGTCTCCAGTCGTTAGTGTTCAGTGGGTTAAATCTACTTTTGAGATGGTCCCTAAATTCAGGTGGGATATACTCAAGGTCATACTTTGGCTTTCATGGACTTGTTTTAATTTTCTTCAGCTTCAACTTGAACTTGCATATGAGTAATTGATGGTCTATTCCACAGTCAGCCCCTGGCTTTGTTCTGACTGATGTCAAGCTTCTCCATCATCTCTTTCCACAGATGCAGTCGATTTGATTCCTGTGTATTTAATCCAGTGAGGTCCACATGTATAGTCACTGTTTATGTTGTTGAAAGAAGGTATTTCCAGTGGATGAGTAGTTAGTCTTGCAAAATTCTATCATGCAATTTCTGGCTTCATTTCTATCACCACGGCCATATTTTCAAACCATCAGTCCTGATTTGTTCCCAACTTTCGCATTCCAATCACCAGTAATTATCAGTGTATCTTGGTTGCATGTCTGATCAATTTCAGACTATAAGATAGATACAATTACTAGTCCCATTTTTCAGATATGGTAACTGAGGTGTAAGAGGTTCAGTAGTATGTTCAATATCACACAGCTCATAAGTGGCAGCTCTGGGATTTGAACCCAGACTTCTCTGAAGTTACTATATAGAAGACAATTGTAGGTAGGCAAATTCCCTCTTACCCAGTTTCCCTGGTGGTAGGGAGAGGATGAAGGTGGGTTACATGTCTGTTTCTCCCACTAAACTATTAGAAACTCTAGGTGAAAACTTCCTCTCTCACTCCCATTATCTAATCAAGATGCTGTGTTCAGGTAAAGCAAAATTATTGTAGGGATGTAGCATTAAATCTTAATGAATATCTAAGGATAGAAAAGAAATTCACCTGAGTCTTATGGGGCCTGGGATCCTGTGAGAAACAAAGGTGACTCCCTTTCAAATTTTTGATCCTTTAGCATCTATCCTGTTAACTGAAAAAAAAAATCCTTTTGGGTTCCTTAGTTCTAATTCCCCCCAAAGAGAGAAGAATCCAGCTCATATTTTTTTAAGCCAGTTTATGAAATTACTGCCTTTCGGTCACATACCTATCTCTGGGCCAGTAAGGCAAAGGGAGGAAGGGACTTCCAGCGTAGTGTGAGACATGGCTGCCTCAGCAGCGGGACCTGTGGGCAACTGGTGTTTCTCAGAAGTGGGGAGGGGGTGTGGGAGGATGGGCTGAAGTGGACAGGGAGACATATCTAATTCTGAGATGAAATAACTTGCCTAGGTGTTTCAGCTATCTCCCTCATTGCATAGACGAAGAAACCAGGGAGGTGAAAGGACTGGCTCAAGGTCACCCAACTTACTTGTGGCTAAACTAGAACTCAAATCTTTGCCTCCTAGTCTAGTGCTCTGTCTTTCAGAAGTGAGTTAATTGCCCCAAAGAGCAAAAAGAAAAAAAGTCTAAGGATACTACTTAGAAGAGCACAACCATGTGAGGAGGAGGAGGAAAAGGAAAAGTGGCCCTGGTCTGTACATAAGATAAAGGCTCACCAACTCCCTCCAGACTCAGCTTTGGTGGGACGAGTTCATGAGTATAGGTGGTAGGGGGCTGACAAAAGATTTTAACTCTGTCAACCCAAAATAACTGTAGATATGAGTTCCCTGATTTACAAATTCAGTGCTTTGCTGATGACAGTTTTTAAAATACCACCTCTATAAAGCCTTCAAGGTCCTGCTAATAAAAAGTGATCCAAAAACCAAACCAAATCCACTGTCATTGAGTCAATTCTAACTCATAGTGACCCTATAGGTTGGATCCTAATCTCCTTCATGCCACTTGGGGGCAACACCTCCATGCTTGATTTATTGAGACTTTCCACCACTGTTTGCCTTCTGAAAGCTGAGAGAAGTTGTACCTCTATTGGTCATCTTCTCTTCTTTCAGTGGCTGCAGCAAACCCCACACCTGCTGGACTACTGAGAGCTTCGGGCATTTTTACTTATTTATTTAAAGTCGAATTGCTCTCTGGTTACCTCAGGACAGGACAAGGTCAATGTCAGCTACAAAGACTGGCTTGGAGGTGCAGGGTGAACTCCCCCATAAATGATGAGAGGGAACTCTGCACAGGCAGATCATAGCTTCTGGAATGCCTCCAGATACCAAAGGCAAAACAGGCCAGAACAGCTGTCAGCAGGCCTGACATTCATTGCTTGGCCTTTCTGAAGGGGAGGCAGAGCACATTCAGAAGTAGGCAACATTTAGACAGGCAAAGGCAATAGCGGGTATCCATCACTGAGAACATGAACAGGATAGCAAGGCAGCAGCTACTGCAGAGAAGTTCAGGACAGAACTTCAGGCCCTGGGTGGGAACCAACAAGAACAAGCCAGGCATAGTGAGACTCAGAGGCTCAGGTCTAAGGGACAAGTCTGGGGTCCAGCTAGGGCTGTCTTCTTTTTACCTGTAGGGCTAGTTCCAACTCTGAGACCCTCCTAAGCAGGCTCAAATGAATTTCTTTCCTAAACTCCAGATCCCTATATTCCCCAGGCTTCTCGCCTAGGTGTTCCACCTCAACATATCAAAATGAGTTCAAAAGGCAGTATTGCTAAGTGAAAGAAGCCCAGTCTGGAAAAGCTACTACATACTGTATGATTCCAACTATCAAACATTCTAGAAAAGGTAAAACTATAGAGACAGTGAAAAGATCAGAGGTTGACAAGAGTTCAGGGGAGTAGAGGGAGGGATAAACACGTGGAACACAGAGCATTTTTAGGACAGTGAAACTATTCTGTATAGTACTGTAAACGTGGCCACATGACATTATGCATTTGTCAAAACCCATAGATTGTACAACACCTACTGAATCCTAATGTAAACTGTGGGTTTTAGTTAACAGGAATGCATCAATACTGGTTCATCAGTTGTAACAAATATTGCCACACAAATGCAGGATGTTAGTAATAGTAGAAACTGTGCAGGGCAGCGATGGTGGTATACGGGAACCATCTGTGCTTTGTGTACAATTTCTGTATAAACCTAAAACTGCTCTAAAAAATAAAGCGTATTTTAAAAAATGGAACTCATCATACTCCTTCCAAAACAAGCTTTTCCTTCTTTGAGTCCTTTATCAGAGAATGGTACCACCATCCACCTAAGTAGGCAAGTGAGAATCCTTGAAATTGTCCCCACCCTGTTCCATCCCTCGCCATTTAGGCCTAATAGGTCCTGGCCATACTACTTCAGATCTGTTCCCTCCTCCACTATCTCAGTTCAAGCTTTCATCATCTCTTACCATCACCGTAAAAATAGGTTGCCTGGTCTCCCAGCCTCCCATAATCCCCTTCCAAACCATCCTGCCCACTGCCACCAGAATTAGCTCTCTGAAACTCCAATCTGACCATTTCACCCTGTGATGGTTAAGGTTGTGTTTTAACATGGCTAGGCTATGATTCTCAGTGGTTTGGCAGTTATGTAAGGATGTAATTTGGCAGTTATGTAATGATGTAATTTGGCAGTTATGTAATGATGTAATTTGGCAGTTATGTAATGATGCAACCATCCTCCATTTCGTGATCCAATGTAGTAATCCCCCATTTTGTGATCTCATGTGAGCAGCCAATCAGTTGAAAAGGGAGTTTCTTTGGGGGTGTGGCCTGCATCCAATATATATGGATATTCTGGCAAAGCTCATGCACTCTGGATCCTGCATTCGACTCATCATTCTCTGACCTCCCATTCTTGAGACATGAGTCAGCAGCCTTCTGTCTGATTTTGGGTTCATCAGCCCCTGCAACCACATGAGTCAGGAGAAGCCTCCAGCCTTATGCCTTACCCATGGATTTGGGACTTGACGGACTCCACAACTGCATGAGCCATTTCTCTGAGATAAATTTCTGTATATATATATTTATATATACATATATACACTTCACTGGTTTTGCTCCTCTAGAGAACCCAGATTAAGACACACCGCTTTTCTTAGTAAACTTCAAAACAACAAAACACAAACCACATAGCATGGATGTGAATGTTCTCATGCTCTTGCTCATACCATCTTCCATTTGTCATCCTGGCAAACTTCAACTCATTCTTAAACACCCAAGCCAAATGCCATTCCTTCCATGAGATCCTTTCCAATCGCCTCCCCTATACTGCTCTACTCAGCATGATTAATTCCAACCTTTCTATATGCCCTTTGTGCTTTTCTATAGGCTTCTACTGCAGCATTCATAGCATGCTGTTATAATTATTAATCTATCACTTGACTCCTCCAAGAAACAGCAAACCCATTGGAGGCAGGCATTATTGTTATATCCCTAGCATGTAATATCACTACCCATATGTCAGTCTATCACACTATGGAGGCTTGAGTGTTGCTCTGATGCTGAAATCTATGCCACTAGTATTTGAGATACCACCAGGGTCACCCATTATGGACAAGTTTCAGTGGAGGTTTTTGATTAAGACAGACTAGGAAGAAAGGCCTGAAAGATTTACTTCCAAAAATTAGCCAGCAAAAAACTGAGGAGTCACAACAATATTATCCAATACAGTGCTGGAAGATGAGTCCCCTAGATTGGAAGGCAATACACTGTAGCCACAACAATGGACTCAAACATACCCATAGTCATGAAGATGGTACAGGACCAGACAATGTTTCATTCTGTTATTGATAAAGTCACTGTGAGTCCAGAGTCAGCTTGACAGCAAGTAACAAAAAACAAAGCATGCATTATGTAGTAAGTGAGGTGTGCAATAAACGTTGACTTGGTTAAAGGCAAGTACTCTTCTGTAGTCAAATCTCCCCCTGCCTCCGTTTTATAAAGACACTTGTTATCATATTTAGGGTCAACTCAGATAATCCAGGCTAATCTCCTGATCTCAAGATCCTTAACTAATCACATTTGAAAAGTCCTTTTAGTTTTTTTTTTTAACCATGGAAAGTAACATTTTCAGGTTCCAGGAATAAGGGCCTGGGTATCTTTAGGAGCGGTTATTCAGCCTACAACTGGAGGCTAATGCAAAAATCTAGGTGAGAGATGATGGTGGCCGGACTTGAACGATGACAGAGGAGCAGACAGATTTCAGTGATAGTGAGATAGAATGGACAATGATTGCCTAAGAGGAAAAAACAGAAATCAATCACGGCTCCTGGTTTTAGACTTGAGCAAATTAATATTATTCAGAAAAACAGAAAGCTCGGGAGGAGCAATAATGGGGAGGAATACCGGTGTAACGATGAGTTCAGATTAGAGCCCTAACTTTGAAATTCTTGTCAAGTGGAAAGGTTCAGAGGCAACTGGATGTATGTTGTAGTTACACTGCATAATTGTTGGTGTGCCTGTCTCCCCACTTTTGCAAATCATCTAAGGGAACGGGCAATATCTTAATCATTTCTGATTCTTAGTACCCAACACCATGTCTAGGTCAGAGCGGCCACTTAAGGAATCTCTGATGAGTGGATTCAATGCCTGAGCAGATTGAAGGAGGAGTCCACAACCGAGTACAGAGAAGTAAATGGAGGAAGGAGAGAAAAAATAAAAACCAAAACAACAACAAAAAGGCATTAAAAAAATGATTGATAGTAATGAATCGGAGAACAACTCTGAAATAATAATAGCAATAAACTCAATAAGGGCTAATACAATGAGATCTTTTTCACAAACAGCTTAGAAACTAGTAGCACCAAGAGGGAAAGGAATTAGAAGACATGATTAGTGAAGAGTTAAAGCGACAAAGTTGTATAAAGAATCTCTTTCTCTCACATATTTACTGAAAATTATCAGTAAGAACAAAGCTGGATCACTGACAATAATAGAAAGAGCTCATTTTAGTAGGTATCAGAGCTAAGGTCAGCAGGCTGTGTGCCTGAGGCATATTACCTATCTCCTCAAACTTCATTTGCTATCAAAGGGCTCATCTAAAAACCAGTTGCCATCTAGTCAATTCTGACTGAGAGTGACCCTATAGGACAGAGTAGAACTGCCCCATAGGGTTTTCAAGGAGTGGCTGGTAAATTCCAACTGTCAACCTTTTGGTTAGCAGCCAAGCTTTTAACTACTAAACTACCAGGGCCCCAAGGACTCATCTAGAATGTCTCAGCTCTGCAGGTTTTTGTTTGAATTACCTCTGAAACAACTTTCTAATGTATTCATTCCACTTATCTTCAGAAACTTCAGCAGAGGTAGAGGAAATCACAAGAAAGTTGTAGAAGTAACAGTTTGGAGGTGGGATTGGTGGGGTTGGGAAGTGTGAAAGAGATTCCAGTGGCACTGAGCAAGAAAGCAACACCAGGAAGCCATCTAATCCAGGGTGGGGAAAGAACACAAACTCACAGTGATGGGCTCCAGGTGCAAAGACTTTGAGGGTGGGTCAGTCTTTCCCCCTCATTTGTATCAAGAGGGTAGTCAGAGCCCAGAGTTCTAAACAAGTTTTGTCTTTTCCTTTGTTTTCCTTTAAATGCTTAGCACAAAATTTTTTATTCTATAATAATGGGAGAGGAAAAAACGCCAACTATCCCTGGAAGAAGGTAAGGCAAGTTGAGCCTGGGTATATAACCATGGCTCCTGAGCTACTCTTGGCCAACAAAGTCTGGAACTTCCCACCACCAGCTTTGCCTCTGAAGTCCCCATGGGACACATGAGAAACATTCCCTACCAGGAACTTGGTCAGTAAACTCAAGTGCAAAGAATAAATGAAAAATAAGAATCTTCATTCTCACATACTGTAAGAACAAATCCAAGGATTCTTAGTAAAGAAAATGTTGTCAATGATAAAAAGAAAATATTGTGATATAAATGTTAACCGGCTAGACAGAATAGACAAGTGAAAGATCTGTAACATATGCTCCAGTGTTAAATAAGAGTGAATATTTTCAGAGGAACCCTGAAAAAGCTAGACTGAAGAGAAATGGAAATATTAATGTAACAATGAAATCAATCACACGAGCATCCAGTGGGCGTTTTGGCTAAAAATAAAACCCTGTTTAGAATGTATGTCAGTTGATCATTCTGTTGTGAATTCAGCCAGATTGGCAGGATTCTGCAGCAATCCCTGATACTCAGGATGAAGTGAGAGACACTCAGGGCTCATCCTTCACAGTTGATGACCTTTATAAACTGAAGATGACCGTCTCCACCCCAGGATTGTGGGGAGAATTAAATGTGATAAATGCATGGAAACCTCTGGCCATCACCTGTCCATAGGAGGCCATCACCTACATAACATCTTCTTCTTCCTTTTTCTCCACCATGAGCCACAGGCCTTCCAAGATCTGGCTCTGCCTATCTCTTTGGCCTCATTTCCATCCACTGTTCTTCTTGTTGGTTATGTTTCAGCTGGGATGAGTTTCTGTTCTTTGAGCACACCCTGCTTGTTCCCACCTGAGGGCTTCTACTCAAGCTAGAAAGCTTTTTCTCCAAATCTGGGCATGAATGATTCTCTCTCTTCATTCAGCTCTGAGATCAAATGCCACCTTCTCAAAGAGATGTCCCAAAACCACCATATCAAGCCCCCACCCAGTGATTCAACCCCAACTGCACCATTCTGTTTTATTTTTTCATGGCACTCATTTTCAATAATGACACCATCTGTGTCCTGTCTCTCACCACTGAAAGCAAAGACCTGGTCTGCCATATTTCCTGCTTCTCCCCCAGCACCTAGAACAGCACCTGGCATAGAATAGTAGGCAATCAATAAATACTTAATGGAGTGTATCACTCACTATTTGTTATGGATTGAAATATGTCCCTGAAAATGTGTATCAATCTGGCCAGGCCATGATTCCCAGTATTGTGTGGTTGTCCACCATTTTGTCATCTGATGTGATTATCCCATGTGTTGTAAAGTCTAACCTGATGGCACAGTGGTTAATGAACTTGGCTGCTAACCAAAAGGCCAGTGGTTCAAACCCACCAGCCACTCTGTGGGATAAAGATGTGGCAATCTGCTTCCCCAAAGTTTGGAAACTCTGGTGGGTGTAATGGTTAAGAGCTATGGCTGCTAAGCAAAAAGGCTGGCAGTTCTAATCCACCAGGTGCTCCTTGGAAACTGTATGGGGCAGTTCTACTCTGCCTTATAGGGTCAGCATGAGTTAGAATTGACAGCAATGGGTTTATGATGTTAAAGAGACAAGATAAGAGGGAGTTATGTTAATGAGGCATGACTCAATCTATAGAATTAGGTTGTATCTTGAGTCAATCTCTTTTAAGATATAAAAGAGAGAAGTGAGCAGAGGGGAGAGTCACCTCATATCACCAAGAAAGAAGCGCTGGGAGCAGAGCTTGTCCTTTGGACCTGGAATCCCTGTGCTGAGAAGCTCCTAGACCAGGGTTAAGATTGATGAAAAGGACCTTCCCCCAGAGCTGACAGAGAAAGCCTTTGGTTAGAGTTGGTGCCCTGAGTTTGGACTTCTGGCCTTCTAAACTGTGACAGAATAAATTTCTCTTTGGTAAAGCCATCTACTTGTGGTATTTCTGTTACAGCATCACTAGATAACTAAGGCACTATCTTTGTATGAAGTATGTACACACTGCTACTCCACACGTAGATACATATACAAGGACCTAAACACCTAGCACTTGAGGACCATTTAACAGAAAACTATCAGTGGACCACAAGCTCCTGTGGCCTAGCTGCCTACCCCAGCCCTACTGTTTACCAAGTTGTAAAAAGTCAAGATTCTTTACTACCATCTCCCCACTAGTTGTTTTGGAACCCAAATGGTTGGGCCACAAGGTCAGGTTCTGGCCAACGCTTTCCTCAAGTCAGGGAAAATGCACTAGGAGTTAGAAAGAAAGAAGACTAAGCAGCTATGGCAGAGGAGTTCAAGCCTGTTAAACATCTTTCTTCATCTATTAAATGCCTTTTCAAATCAATTTCAGCAGCTCGTATCCTACAAGTTATGTTGATTTCTCTAGAGCTGTCACTCCAGCCCAGTGTTCTTTGTAGAGAAGGTGCCTCACAAGCATTTCACAGAATCACTAGACCTCAGAAGAAAACAAGGCCCAGAAAACCAAGGCAGAACCATGGCTACATATCAGGTTTCTTGCTCCTCAGTTCAGCACTAAGTTAATTTTACTAATTAGCAACTGGGTTTTGATCTATTTATGATCCACTGGACTAGGAAATGATAACACTGGAAACCCTCCAGTTCTCAGGCTGAAGTCCCTTTTGAGTGTCTGCTGAGCTGTTGTAGCAAGAGACCTCAGCCCAAACTCAGGTATGAAGAACAGCACAATGCTTTCTTTTCTTTGAAGATGCTCTACTTAAAAAAACAGTTCCTGTTGTGTTGATTCCAACTCACGGAACCCATGTGTGTCAGAGTAGAACTGAGCTCCACAAGGTTTTGATAGCTGATTTTTCAGGAATAGACACAAGGCCTTTCCTTCGAGGCACCTCTGGGTGCACTCAAACCTCCCACCTTTCAGTTAGCAGCCCAGGGCATTAACTGTTTGTGCCTCCCAGTGACTCTACTACTGAGCTGTTATTAAATCTCAGTAATTACTGGGGCTTCCTTCCCCTTATTCTCACCCCGTGGTTAAGCCAAGTTCTTGGGAGTTTCAGGTACCACCAAAGCTTTCCAAATGCTACCCTCC
Source organism: Loxodonta africana (assembly GCF_030014295.1). NCBI lineage: Eukaryota > Metazoa > Chordata > Mammalia > Proboscidea > Elephantidae > Loxodonta > Loxodonta africana. The sequence continues at coordinate 45,879,134 of NC_087351.1, forward strand.
AATTATCAATCCACAGTGGTTGACGCCAAGAGATGAGCAACTTTGTTGAGACTAGAAAGCCTCACACCTGGGGTCTGGTCACTCTAAGGAGTCAGAGTGGGTCCTCCTGGTTCCTTGGGGGAAATGTCACAAACCATTTCTCCTGCCCTTGCTACTCACCCATCAACTTTCCAACTGTTCCCTGCCTCCTGGCCTCTGAGGACATTCCCTCCTCTCCATCCTCTCCCAAACCCCCACGGCCCTCCCCTTCTTTCTCCTCACCTCTGGGATCCCCAGCATCATCTTTTCAAAAATCTTGCCATTAAAAAAAAGAAGAAAAAGACAGAAAGAGACAGTGACTTCAAGCAGCTTCTGCTTTTTGGTCCTGCAGAAATCCCTCAGGCAGAAAAATACTAGGGGGCTAGCTACCTAATTAAAACTCAGGACAGGAAAAACACTCAGCAAACAAAATTCAGGTGATCTCTCAAAAAATTACTCTGCCTCACCATCATAGGTCCCACTGCCTCTGCCTCCCTGTTGCTATCATTTATTAAAAAAATTAAAGAATAATGGAAAAGAGGTTTAGCCAGACACCTAAGACAGTATGAGTTAAGTAGTCATTGTTTTGCATGTACCCATTTGTGTGTGCACACACACGTAATTTTCGAACAATATTTGTGTTCGTGTATGCAGAAAATGTTTGTAGGCCTTTCTATTCTCAGAGCTCTTTAGAACTATTTCTCAAAGTAAAGGTAGTACCAAATTACATTTAATAGATTGTACTTCAGCCTAAACTATACTACATATATGACACTGTATGTGTTACTTTGTCTCACTCTAGAGGCAGTTGCTCCAGTCATGACTATATTCCCCAAGAGCTGTTAGCTAAACAGTTTATCAAAAATTCTTCATTCCAGGGTAACTACTACAAGTACTTCAGTTACCCCTTTCTCATCAACAGCAGACATTTTGCTAGCTAAAATAATGGATGTTCTAAATGGGTTCTCATTAGTGAAATTAGTGGTATTCAATGTATGTGCAGTGCCTATAATATTTTGAAGACATTCCCAACCCTTAAATGAATAGGGTTTAAGAATCTGAAACTGTGAATGAATGAATGAATATGGTAGCCACTAGGCACATAGATTACACCTCAACATAAAACAAAAATCCTCACAACTGGACCAATAAGCAACATCATGATAAATGGAGAAAATATTGAAGTTGTCAAGGATTCCATTTTACTTGGATCTACAATCAACGCCCAGGGAAGCAGCAGGCAAGAAATCAAACAACATACTGCATTGGGCAAATCTGCTGCAAAAGACCTCTTTAAAGTGTTAAAAAGTAAAGATGTCACCTTGAGGACTAAGGTATGCCTGATTCAAGCCAAGGTATTTTCAATCACCTCATATGCATGTAAAAGCCGGACAGTTAATAAGGAAGACTGCAGAAGAGTTGATGTTTTTGAATTATGATATGGCAGAGAATATTGCATATACCATAGACTGCCAGAAGAATGAAAAAATCTATCTTGGAAGAAGTACAGCCAGAATGCTCCTTAGAAGAGAGGATGGCAAGACTCCATTTCATGTACTTTGGACATGTTGTCAGGAGGAACCAGGCCCTGGAGAAAGACATCATACTCAGTAAAGTAGAGGATCAGTAAAAAAGAGAAGACCCTCAATGAGATAGATTGATACAGTAGCTGCAACAATGGGCTCCAACATAACAATTGTGAAGATGGCGCAGGACCTGGCAGTGTTTCGTTCTGTTGTACATAGGGTCACTATGACTTGGAACCGACTGGATGGCACCTAACAACAACAACAGCTACATGTGGCTATTGAACCCTTGAAATGTGGCAAGTTCCACAAGTTAAAAATGATATAATTTTGGATACATTGGGTTATATAAAATATATTGTTAAATTAATTTTGTATGTTTTTAATGTGGCTTGCGTTATATTTGTATTGTATAACACTGGTCTTGAAGGAGCTTTACTCTTGGGGATGGTACACCCTAAATGGCCTTGGGCCTTACCACTGGTTTGGTGGATTCTAGGCTCTGACAGGACTCTCTGAGATACAGTTAGTGAGTTCTGCCACTGGAATAGTATCTCATTTATCTCAGGCATCAGGCACTGTTGTTTGCATTGAGGCAGACAGAGCAGAGGTCGAAATAATCAAAACATCTGCTTCACAGAGGTTACAGAACAGATGGTATGAATTTTGTTCCAATTTACTTCATAATTTTTTTTTTTTTTTAATTTGGTCAGAACCTTACTTTCATTCTAACCTGATAGTGAAGTTGCAGAGGAGTAGCTAAGCCTTACCTACTCCAGTCCTGCCCTTAGGCCAGGGGCCTCGGCCCTGGACCCTTGTATTCTGGACCTCTTCCAGCCATGCCTGTCTCCCAAGGTATCTTTATGTGCCAGAGCCCTGGAGTCTGATGAGATCCAATACAATACAATGCTGCTGCAGGCTGATGAGAAAAGTAGTATAATCTAGTGGGACAGAAGATGTATAAAAAATTTTTATAGCAAGGACCAAAGCTGGTTTATAGCCTGGTGCAGAGACTGTTGTACTGGTGACTAGTAGGCATAGCAGAGTTTTAAATGGCTGTACATTTCTGCAACTAAGCCCAACTGTTCTCAGTGGGTTGGAACTTGAAAGCCATACATCCATCTTCTCCATCATACTAAAAGTGCAGCCAATTCCAAATAATTGTGTTTATATCACATATATGGTTTAGGAGACCTATTGTTGTTAGTTGCCATCAGAGTCAGCTTCAAGTCATGGCAACCTATGTATAACAGAACAAAACATTGCCCCTTCCTGTGCCATCTTCATGATTGTTGGTATGTTTAAGTCCATTGTTGTGACAATTGCGTCAATCCATCTCATTGAGGGTTTCCCTTATTTTCTCTGACCCCCTGCTTTACCAAACAGAATGTCCTTTTCTAGTGACTAGTCTTTCCTGATGGCGTGTCAAAAGTAAGCAAGCAGAAGTCTTGCCATCCTTGCTTCTAAGGAACATTCTGGTTGTATTTTTTCTAAGACTGATTCATTTGTTCTTCTGGAAGTCCACAGGATATTCAACATTCTTTGCCAACACCACGGTTCAAATGCATCAATACTTGTTTTTCATTATCCAACTTCTGCAAGTGATATGCAAATTATATTTATAACGTCACATACATTCTGTATCCCATGGTAGATTGTCACAGTAATGACCCCTGATGAATCACATCTCCTAGTGTCCACGCCCTTACTAGTACCTTACCACCTCAACTCTGGCCTTTACCACATGACTTGCTTTGGCCAATGGAACATCAGTAAATGAAATGCAAGCAGAGGCCTGCTAAGTGCTTGCACACTACAGCTTGTCCTCTTGCAATTCTGAGGCTGCCATGCTTGAAGAAGCCGGTTCTTGGAGAAAGAGGCCTAAATGTCTTAGTTGCGCCCAACACCCAGCTGACCCACCAGCTGAATGCAGCTGCATGAGTGGGCCCAAGTGAGAGCAGCCTCAGAACTTGCGGGACTGTGAAAAATAATAAATGTTGTTTAAAGCCACTAGGTTGGGGGTGGTTTGTTATGCAGCAGGACAAAACTGATACCATCCTCTAATTAGGTAAAGACATGTTCCCCGTTCTCAAAGCTTACATACTTCTCTATATCCCACCAGCACTAATAAGGTTAGTTTATTAACAAAAATGTTTTATATGAACATCTGACTTTTAATATAAGTTTAAATTGATTATCTATTTTATATAAATATTTTCCTCTAATACTGAAAATGTTCTGCTGCTATTCATAACATTTTCACTGGCTAATACTTTTCAGAAGTAGACTGCTGGGTCCTTCTTCCTAGTCTGTCTTAGTCTGGAAGCTCAGCTGAAACCTGTCCTCCATGGGTGACCCTGCTGGTATCTGTATACCGGTGGCATAGCTTCCAGCATCACAGCAACATGAAAGCCCCCACAGTACAACAAACTAACAGACAACAACTGTAAGGATGGCGCAGGACCAGGCAGTGTTTCTTTCTGTTGTGCATAGGGTCGCTATGAGTCAGAACCAACTCAATGACAGCCAACAACAACAACAATACTGAAAATGTGATTATAATGTATTTGATTTACAAACTAATTGTCTTTAGAATACATTCTATTGAATAAAATCAAGTAGCCACAAGCTAAGTCTACAGCCTATGTGAACTGCTACACCAATATATGAAGTTTGTTAAATCCTAATCAAAATTATTTTAAAAGTTGATTTTACCTATGAGACAAAAAGCCTTACTTCCTGAAAATCTAAAAATTATTCAATTTAATATTTTGTCATAAAAAGCAAAGACCTCACCTTCAGGGAGGCTACATGTTAGTTAGGGAGGTGTGATGGTTAAGGTTGTGGGTCAGTTTGGCTGGGCCATGATTCTCAGCGGTTTGGCAGTTATGATGTAGTTTGGCAGTTGTATGATGTGATCACCTCCATGATGGGATTTGATATAATGTGATCACCTCCATGATGGAATCAGTTCAAAGAGCATTTCCTTGGGGGTGTGGCCTGCATCCAGTATAGGTACACTTTCTGGTAAGGCTTACAGGCTTTTGCTTCCTCTGGATCCTGCAGCTGGCTCCTGTTCATCTGACCTCCAGTTCTTGGGACTTGAGCTAGCAGCTTACCTGCCGTCTTGCCTGTCAGTCTTGGAATTCATTGGTCTCGCAGCCTGTGAGCAAAAGCCCTGCTGTCTGACCTGCCAATCTTGAGTTCCTCAGCCCCTGCAGCTACATGAATCAAGAGAAACTTCCAAATTGACCCATGGATTTGGGACATACCAGCCTCTACAACCGTGTGACCCATTTCCTTGATGTAAATCTCTCTATACCTATTTATGCACTTTACTGGTTTTGCTTCTCTAGAGAAACTAGCCTAAGACATTGAGGCAAGACCTCCATGCACAAAATTGTTAGAAAACTGTAAGACTATAAGATAAATGCCAAAATTAATGAGCACGGGCAATAGGTACTATAAGTTCATTAGAATTTAGAAAAAGGAGAGACCAATATGGCCTGGAATCTCTAGAAATCTCTAGGAAAAACCTTGAAGAAAGGAAGCTAAACACTTAAACATGGCAAAATAAACACATTCCTTCCCTCCTGACATTGCTTAAGATCACAGTAAATAGAATGTTTTAAAAGGCATAAAATAAGGACAAAGAAAATAAGAGACAACAGCAATGTATATATATATATATATATATATATTTATGAATAGTAACTGACTTAGCAGAGCAGAGAAAGCTGAAAACATGAGCTGGAATTGCGAGACACCCAAAAACCAGCCAATCCCTGTTGCAGGACAACTCCCCACAAAGGTGTGATGATGTACTGAGTATCTCTGAGAGACGGGATATAGCAGGTAGAGTTGCAGGCAGGAATATTTTCAACAGGTTGAATGTTTCCATAAGCAGCAGCCTGACCCCCTCCTCAGTGCTGACCACATATTAACTGTCTCTCTCCCAACCCTGCAAAGGTCTGGAACTCCAGACTCAAGCCCACCAAACACAGCTGCGGGCAGAGGTAGCACTCTGAAAACAGGAGTATTAAGTGAAAATCTTCATATCAAATCAGAGCCCTCGAGTTCCCTTTTCACTTGTCTCTAAGATCACTAGCAGCTAAAAGAATACTTAAAGGCAAGAGATTAATGGTTTCCTCTGGAAAGAATGACCAATAGAAAAGACCTAAGGGTTCTGAGCATCAGTGAGCACAGCCCTCAAATAGAGCCTCCATCAGCTCTGAAAGACCTTACTCTTAAATAAGAAGGGACAGCCAAGTATTGCCAATGGGCAGCTGCTAATGTGAAAGATAGAGACCCAATCAAACAAGCAAAGAAATGCAACTTGGAAGAACAAGAGATAGTGCAGGAAGCCAGAAAAAAAAAATCTAGAATAGTATAATTAATACCCTCAGCAACCTCAGAAAAGGTGTCACATCCATGAAACACAAATAAGATGGTATAAAATAAAGAGCAATCAGAGAAAATGAAGTGATAAGAGAAATTTTAAAAATTCAATAGAAGATTTTAGAGATCAACATGGATACAATGTTCCAGAAAACAGAACAAAATTAAATGAGAGCAATTAAGTTTGAGATTAGTCTTAGAGGTCAATCATGCAAATAAAAGGAGTTAAAGACAAAGAAAAGGGGAGGGAGTAAAGCATGAGAAAATTTCCAATAAAACAGAAGTTTTAAGACTGTACATGTCTATCAAGTCCCAAGAGAATGAGTTTAAAAAAGGCACAATGAAAAATTAGAAAATTTTGGACAAAGAATATTTTAGACAAAAACCTTCCAGAGATGGAGAGGGAAAGGTCAAAACAGAGAATTAGAAATTAAAGTGGCATGTAATTTCTCAACACTGGAAGTTAAAATTGAAAAATGACTTTAAATGACTTCCAATCTAGGATCCTCTCCCCAAGCAAATAATCAAGCCTGAGGGCAAGATAAGATAGATAAATGAGAATTTAGAAAAAGTTGACCTCCCTTATAGATTTTCCTCAGGAAGCTATTTGAGTATGTGGTTCAGCAAAACAAGGGAGTAAACCAAGAAAGAAGACATGAAATACAGGGTGGATCCAGCACAGGGGAGAGGTCCACGGAACCCCCAGGTTAAGGGTGACTGAAAGGAGATTCAAGGATGTCTGCAGTGCTGCTAGCCTAAAGGGCAACCAGATGGAGCCAAAGGGCAAAAGTTTTCAGGATGGCTCTCTCCAAGAAAAAGATAATAACTTCAATATGTTCAGACATATTGAGAGATTTGTCCTTCTGTTGGAACATTTAGTAGCTCATAGAACACTAGAAGTGACAATTATTAACTCAAGGGAAAACAGATGTACAAGCATGGAAATGCAATCACAGAATGGCTCAGCTTTCAACAATATTTCTACAGACTTAATAAAAATAACATTGAACATTGGGCTAACCAGAAGTCTTGACACAAATTTGTTGAGCAGATGAGAGAAGGCTAAGTGTCACGTATGGGGTGGTGATACTGAGGGTTCATGATATAACTCCTCATCTTCAAAGTATGAAGTCAATAGTATTCGTAAAAACAAAACCAAACAAAAAATAGCAGTATAAGTATGCCACCCAAAAACGTAGAAATAAAATACCCAAAGTAACACATAAAAGAGTCAAAAGGAATTACCTGTTGGAAATGGAAAGGGGAAGAGAAATGGAGTATTTTGACTAAAAACTATATCCATGTAATCAATTTAAATATAGTTGTACTCAAAAACTTCAAGGGAAATTGAGCAGGTTTTTTTTTTTTTTTTCTGGGTTTTTTTTAGGGTACAAAATGGTAGAAGGAAGACAGCTTTCTGCTCAATCCTTTTGTGTTTAAAGTAAAATGCTTGATCACAGAGCCTAGGATCCTGTAAGAGAGATGTGACCCAGCTTGGAATGAGGCCTGAATGACAAAAGCACAGAGAGTTCCATTTTGGACTTACAGAAGGAGACTGGTAGGAAGAGGAGAAAGCAATTCTGGAGAAAAAGAGCAAAATGAAAGAAACAATGAGGTCAGCAATAAGCATGGCAAGTGGCCAAGCCGTAAGGATTCAGCCTGGCTGAAGGAGCATTGAGTTGAGGAATAACATTAGTAAGGGGCCGTGGAGCCAGACTTCAGCCTGAGAAGTTTGCCTACTACTGACTTTTCAGCCAAAATCCAATCTGTGGCTCCAGCGGATGCTGATCTGTCTGAGCCATGCATCGACCGAAACTTAATGATGAAATGAGACAATTGCAGACACTCCACCTCACCTTTCCTCACCGTTACATTATTCCAGGTCTCCCTGCCTCCAAGCTCCCAGCCTATTTCTACTCCTACTCTGGAGATTTTAGAACCACTAGAAAGCGGGGCTTCCACTCTTTTGGTACAAATCCCTGCTGACAATTTGCATTTCTAATAAGTTCCCAGGAAGTTATACATTAGAATCTTGTTAAAATATAGATTGTGATTCAGTATATCTACAGTAGAAACCCAAATTCTCAGCAGAAAACTTGTTAGAAATGGAAATTCTCAGCAGGGGTTTGAACTGGAACAAAACAATTCAAAGGCCTGCTAGAAAGAAGTAAAAGACTTGGTTGTTGAGAGACCTGGAACTGGTCTGAGCCCAGCTAGTAATAATGTGTGACCTTGAATAGCAAGAAAAGACAAAATTTTTATCTATCAAGTTCAACTCAAAGTTCAAAAACTAGCAGCCCACTAGTAAAATCACATTTAATATATCTTACAAATTTATCTCATAAAGAACATTGAGAGCTGACAACCCTAGACCTACATTCCCACAGACAGCAAGTGGCTGAAGTTTAGTAGTTCTACCCCTCTAAGATGGTGGTGGGAGGGGGCTATCTGGCTTATCACAGTCTCTACCAATCCCTATTGCTTCCTGTCACTGAGACAGTTAGTTGTCATTCACTGTGGTGCTTACATGTTTGTTTTCTTTGTTAGTAGGGTAATTTTTCTTACAGTAAGCTTGCCTAACCTATTAAATTTACCACTTGAATTTTAAAAGGCATTTAAAACTCCAGGTCTATGATTTATAAAGTTCTATCATAAACTTTCTGTGCTATAAAATAAGGGTACTGATTAGATGAGTGGGCCTCAGACTTTGGGATACATGATTAAACATATAGCTCCCCTCTTCTTTAAGTACAGAGATAGATTCAGTAACTCTACAGTAGGACAGGGACTGTGATGGTTAAGATTGAGTGTCAACTTGGCTGGGCCATGATTCTCAGTGTTTATATATGATCACTGCCATGATTGAACCTGCCGTGAGTACCCAATCAGTTGAAACGGAGTTCCCTTGAAGGTGTGGCCTACATCCAAACATAAGCAGACGTTTTGGCTTTTTTGTGCACTCTGGATCCTGTCAAATTAAAATAAAGGAAAGAAGCTGCAATACCACAATATATACGGCAGTGATTCTCCTAGTTCTTCCTGAAGGAGGCCTATGGTCATTTACTCAGATAACCATATATTGGGGTTAGGGGACTACCCAAATTTTTCAAGGGCTTGTCTTAGAGCCCAAATTTACCTTGATTCTCACAAAACCAAAGCACCCAATCTCATCCATCTCAGTAGGTCCACTGGGTCTATGGACCTATCTAGTGTTCATTTTCCCGGCTCCTAAATGTGTAAATGGAGTGGATATATAATTAATAATTTGCAAAACTCTTACATCAGCTCCTTAAACTGTAGAATAAAAGCAGTTGTAGTAGGAAAGACAAAGTGGAAGCCCCTGAACTATCCCCACCCTTGACAAAAATAATATTTAAAAAAAACTTTCCAGGAGGAATAGCTGATATTTAGGAGCACTCTCAGATTTAAAGGATGCAGTAGTGATGGTTCACAAACCCCATTTGTATTCTCATTTAATTCACCTGTATGACCACTACAGAAACCCTAAGAATCATGGTGGACAGCAGTAGACAATGACAAACTTAACCAAGTAGCAGCCCCAACTGCAGCCATTGTACCAAATGTGGTATCTTTACTACAGCAGATTAACACAGCCTCTAGAATGTGCTGTGCAGCTATTGATCTGTCTAATGCATTCGTTTTCATATCCAACAGGAAGGAAGATCAGACGCAGGTCACTTTCACATGTCATGAACAATGTACATTCGTGATCTTGTCCTAAAATAATTCTCCTGCTCTTTGTCATATCATATTCCCAAAGCAATCCAGACCATCCGGATATTCTATAGGACATTACATTGATTTACAGTATTGATGACATCATGTTAATCAGACATGATGAGCTAGAAGTGGCAAATACTTTGGATGTCTTTGTAACCTATATGGGCTTCAGAGGATGGAAAATACCACCAAAGTTTTGGGGTCCAATGCTCTGGGGCATTACAGGACATCACCTCCAAAGTAAAGGATCATTTATTATACCTTGAGACTCCTACCACTGAGAACAAAAACAATGCTTGGTAGACCTCTTTGGATTTTTGTGGGCAGTATATTGCACAGTTTGGAATACTGCTCTGACCCATTTATCAAATGATTTAGAAGGCTACCAGTTTTTAATGGGGCCCAAAGTAAGGAAGGGCTCAGAACAAGAAACCCTGCCACTTGGTCCATACGACCTGGCAGATTCAATGGTACCAGAGGTAGAAAAAGATGACTTGTGGAATCTTAGCCCTAAACCCCAAGGGGAGAGTCACACTACAGATCCTTCAGGTTGTACAGCAGAGAATTATGCATCATTTGAAAAATAACTCCTGGCACATTAATGCAGAATCTTTTCATGGGCCATAGAGTGATCATGCAGCCAGAAATGTCCATCCTGATTCACCAAGTAATAAGGTCATATAGACTCAGAAGCTATCCATCATAAGATGAAAGTGGTTCATCTTGGATCAGGCTCAGGTGAGTCCAGAGGTCACAAATAAGTTGCAGGAACAGATGGCTCAGATCCCCATGTCACCTATGATTATTACACCAATGCCTCCCGCTCTGCTTATACCTATGATGTTATGGGGAATTTCCCTATGACCAACTCACAAAAGAGAGAAAAGCCTGAACTTGGCTCCTGGGCTCAGACCCCTCAGAGATGATGGTTTAGGTCTTTCTACCAGACAAGTTACCTAGACCATCAGAAGTGATAGTTGAGGATAAGAATTACCTAGAATGAGTGGTAAAGGGGAGAGATGATGAGATATCAGTTATGACTTCAGGGCCAGCTGCATCACTGGGGCTGTACATAATCCCACTAGTCCTGCTCTTGTATGTTTTCGCAGAAACTGTGGCTAACCAGAATCCTGGAGAATCTATGCCTTAAATAAATTTTGGAAGCAGTGGATCTGAACGAGATAGACTGTAGTAAAAACCCATTGCTGTCGAGTCGACTTGTAGCAACCCTATAGGACAGAGTACAATTGCCCCATACAGTTTCCAAGGAGAGGCTGGTGGATTTGAACTGCCAACCTTCTGGTTAGCAGCTGTACCTCTTAACCACTACACCACCATGGTTTCCAGACTGCACTAGTAGGTGCTATTAGTGTCCCACTCGAATATTTTTTACCGGGATGCTGCACCCATTCCCTCAGCTGCTATGAATGTTGACTGATAACGGCTCACAGCTGCCCTCTTCTATGGGGCCCTGCCTTCAACCAGTGGTAACTGTCTTGCCCATAAGGTTATGGCCCAACCTCCCCACCCCTATCAAGGGAAGAACATTGCTAAAGACTAATACAGGGTAGAAAAGATAGTATGATTTTATGCCCCACCCCCGGGATGTGTTAGAATTTATCTGAAACTATATTCCCTGCTTTGCCTGTTTCCCTTCCTTGTCCCATTTCCCTCCCTCATCTACAGACTGTTTCCCTGAAGATCACGCCTTTAATAAAACATGTCTTCACCCTTGCCTCAGGATCTGCTTCCATGGAACCCAACTTAAGATATCAGGTGATACTGATATGACTCAAGATTTGAGAATTTGTAGACATAGGGAATTTTTGCTACCGATCCTTGATAAGGTTTTACCTGTTTGTTTAAAGAAATTACCTGTTAAGCAGCATTAGTTCATGATTTCTCCCAGTGCTATTTACACATATTTTAAATGTGACTAAAAACAAAAAAAGCCAAGGATGTTGTTGACACCAACTGGCTTGCCAGGATTGTCGTGAGAGTCACACTTTTATATATTATGAGGTGAGGGTGAGGAGAGAATCTGAGAATAGGGGGGCAGAGACCCTCCCTCCTTCCATCCCTATCCTTTCCATCATGCCACCACCTCTATCCTGAAGCTCCAAAGAGTATGTCCATCTTATTTTTTTCAAGAACTTCTAATAACATGATTTTTTATTGTTGAAAAATAACTTTTGCCACTTTAATGTTTTTCACATGAACAATTTAGTAACATAAATACATTAATCAAGTTGTGCAACAATCACCAATATCTTTTGGCAAATTTTCCATCATCACAAGTAGAATCTCTATGCTTTTTAAATAATGACTCCCCTTCTCCCCCTCCTTTTTTGCCCCTGGTAACCACTAATGAACTTTGTTCTCTATACAATGGCCTATTCTAGATATTTCATATGAATGAGGTCATACAATATCCATCCTTTTGAGATTGACTTACTTTACTCAGCATATTATTTTCAAGGTTCATCGATGTTGTAGCATGTATGGGACTTCATTTCTCTTTATGACTGAGTAATATTGCATTGTATGTATATACCACATTTTTCTTTATCCATTCATCTGCTGTTTCTACCTTTTCGCTCTCATGAATAGTGTTGCAATGAATATCGGCGTACATATGTCTGTCTGCATTGTGGTTTTCAAGTCTCTCAGGTATATACCTAGGATTGGAATTGTTGGATCAAATGGTAGCTCTATGTTTAACTTTTTGAGGAATCACCAAAGTTTTCCATAGTAGCTTTACCATTTTACATTCCCACCAACGACGGATGAGGGTTCTACTTTGTCCACATTCTCACCAACATTTGTTGTTTACCTTTTTTTTTTTTTAATCTTAGCCATCCTATTATCTCATTGTGTCTTTGATTTACATTTCCCTAACGACAAGTAAGGAGCCCTGTTGGGACAGTGGTTAAAAGCTTGGCTGCTAACGAAAAGGTTGACAGTTCAAATCCACCAGCTGCTCTTTGGAAATCCTATGGGGTAGTTCTACTCTGTCCTATACGGTCGCTATGAGTCAGAATCAACTTGAGGGCAACGGATTTAACGACTATTTTTTTTTTTTTTTTAATGTTGTGTGTCTTTTCATTTGCTTGTTGGTTATTTGTATTTTTTCTTCAGTGAAATGTCTATTCAAATCACTTGCCCATTTTTGGGTTGGGCTATTTGTCTTTTTCTTGTCAAGTTGTAGGAGTTCTTTATATATTCTGGATATTAAGCCTTATCCTATATATGGTGCCCCAAAATGTTCTCCCAGTCTATAAGTTGTCTCTACACTTTGTTGTTAATGGCTTCTATTTAACAGAAAGCAGCATGTTAGAGCGATTAATTTGACAATGGGCCAAAATGGATTGAGGATGACTAGGCTTGGGAGAATAAATGTTGAAAATTTATTACACAGATAACAGCCTAGATGAGAAATGGTGAAGGCCTAGCTTTCAGTGATGACAACAGGAATAGAAAGGAAGAAATAGAAGTGACGTATGTTTTAAATAAACTTAACCCAAATGTCTTCAGGCCCCACCATTCTGTGGGTTCAATATGAGGAAGCATGAATAACCCATTTCCTTGGATCTTCACCTCCGTATGCTGAGGGAGTATCTCCACTTTTCCATTTATTCCTGAAAAACCAAAGGGAGCCTAATGTGTGCTCATATGTCCTTGTGCCTCAGCCTCCTTGTTGATGTTGGCTTCCTCTACAGCACAGGTGGATGATGCCTCCATGTCTCCGGTCTGATGCTCCTAGGGCTCACTGCCATTCCTAAGGTTTCAGAACTCTTGAGGCAACAAGTGCTCCTTGATTCCCAGCCAAAATCACCCCAGAGCTATCCTGTGTTCTGAGCAGCACTGAGGACACTGACATTCCCCTAGCTCCAGTTTATTCTTCATAAAGACTTGGAGCATAAAGAGCACTGCCTAAAGACACTAGTGCCAAAGCCCCTTGTGGAATAGTCACTTCAGCTTCTGTCTACAGCCTCTCTTTAGGGCCCACGGCTAGATCTTGGGTTATATATCGGTTGCCATCTATTTCCTTCTCAGGTGCACATGCAAGCATGCACACCTACACACACACACATTTCTTCAAAGACTCCCTCCACCCTTTGCATGCAACCCTTGCAAGTGGAAACCTGGGAGGCCAGCAGCCCACTGGCCTGGCAGATCCTGCCCAACTCTGAATGCCAGCTTTGGTTGGGCTAGGTTACCCAGCAACTGGAAGAACAGCTGAATTAGTGTTTGTGCTTGAGTCACTGAGTAACTAGATGGAGGAAAAAGCTAATGTTAGGGGAAAAGGGTAGAGAAGTGTTAACAAGATAAAGAATGACACCTGATTTAAGCATTGTTGCATTTAGGCTGATGGTAGAAATATACCTTGGCACCTGAGGCTGTAAAGAAGTGCATGAGACAGACATGTTGGGGCTGGGGTGGAGGACCTTAGGAGACGCATAACCTTCCATTCCAAAAGCACATTAAAAAATACATAGCAGTTTCCCTGACGTAGTAGGTTCCTAGCATTAGGCTTGTTCTTATAGTCACCACTGAGTCAGTTCTGACTCATGGCAACCCCATACATGTCCGAATAGAATTGTACTCCTTAGGGTTTTCAATGGCTGATTTTTGGAAGGAAGGAAACGGCCCAAGCTGCACTAAAGGCATTGGTGAAAAAAACGAGGCTTCAGAAATTGACGGAATACCAATCGAGATGTTTCGACAAGCAGATGTAGTGCTGGAGTTGCTCACTTGTCTATGCCAAGAAATTTGGAAGGCAGCTACCTGGCCAACTGACTAGATGAGATCCATATTTATGCCTATTCCAAAGAAAGGTGATCCAACCAAATGCAAAAATTATCAAACAATATCTTAATATCACAGGCAAATAAAATTTTGCTGAAGATCATTCAAAAGTGGCTACAGCAGTACATGGACAGTAACTGCCAGAAATTCAAGCCAGATTCAGAAGAGGATGTGGAACCAGAGATATCGTTGCTGATATCAGATGGATCCTGGCTGAAAGCAGAGATACCACAAAAAGGTTTACCTGTGTTATGACTATGCAAAGGCATTCCGCTGTGTGGCTCATAACAAGTTATGGATAACATTGCAAAGAATGGGAATTCCAGAACACTTAATTGTGCTTATGAAGAACCTGTACATAGATCAAGAGGCAGTCATTCAAACAGAACAAGGAGATACTACATGGTTTAAAGTCAGGAAAGGTGGGTGTCAAGGTTGTATCCTTTCACCATACTTATTCAATCTGTACGTTGAGCAAATAATCCGAGAAACTGGATTATATGAAGAAGAATGGGGCATCAGGATTGAAGGAAGACTCATTAACAACCTGTGTTATGCAGATGACACAACCTTGCTTGCTGAAAGTGAAGAAGACTTGATGCGCTTACTGATGAAGATCAAAGACCACAGCCTTCAGTATGGATTACACCTCATCATAAAGAAAACAAAAATCCTCACAACTGGGCCAATAAGCAACATCATGATAAATAGGGAAAAGATTGAAGTTGTCAAGAATTTCATTTTACTTGGATCCACGGTCAACACCCATGGAAGCAGCAGTCAAGAAATCAAATGATGCATTGCATTGGACAAATCTGCTGCAAAAGACCTCTTTAAAGCGTTGAAAAGCACAGATGTCACCTTGAAGACTAAGGTGCGCCTGACCCAAGCCATGGTGTTTTCAATTGCCTCATATGCATGCAAAAGCCGGACAATGAATAAGGAAGACCAAAGAAGAATTGACACCTTTGAATTATGGTATTGGTGAAGAATATTGAATATACCACGCACGGCCAGAAGAATAAACAAATCTGTCTTGGAAGAAGTACAGCCAGAAAGTTCCTTAGAAGCAAGGATGGCGAGACTATGTCTCACATACTTTGGATACATTATCAGGAAGAATCAGTCCCTGGAGAAGGACATCACACTTGGTAAGGTAGAAGGTTAGTGAAAAAGAAGAATACTCTTTTGGATGGATTGACACAGTGGCTTTAACAATGGGCTTAAGCATAATGATTGTGAGAATGGGGCAAGACCAAGAAATGTTTCATTCTCTTGTACATAGGGCCACTATGAGTGGGAACTGACTTGACAGTATCTAACAACAATTTTTGAAGTAGATCACCAGCCTTTTCTTCTTTTTTTGATGGGTACATGAAAGCTTATTATACTGTTTGTTCTATTTTTGTAATTATTTGATATTTTCCATAATAAAAAAAAATGAAAAGCTAAAACAACAGATCCTCTTTAGATGAGTTGATTTGGAAGGGTAAACGTTTATATCTGATCACATGAGTTGATAGGGAGATTCTGAGGCCTTTCTTCTGAGGGATTCTGGGTGGACTCAAATCTTCAAACTTCCAGTTAGCAGCTGAGCACGTTAACTGTTTGCACCACCCAGCGACTGCATTCTTATAAGTAAGGTATCTAAAATATTTGCTTTCTAGAGGAATTTTTCTTGTTCCTGTTAGTAAAGTCCACGTAGCAAATTATATCTGCTTCTACACTGGGTGAAATGGGTTGTGTTCAAGATAAACCAGAAGGTTTAAATTATTCTTGTTTTCTAAAATGTTTCCTTTTTATTAGTTACTATCAATTTTTCAGTAGATCTCATCTTGTTCTTGACAAATAAGCCCTTATGTAATACATTCCTTCCAGAGGTTAAGGAGGAAGCCTTTCCTCCATCCTCTTCAGACCCAGGTCCAGTGCAGTGACAGTAGCCTAGAGTCAAGGCTCCCAAGTAGAACTGCAACATCAGCCACCCCTCTTTGGCCTTCAGCTCCCAAATCCTCTTTACTTCTAGAAGACTGTTAACATGCAGCGATGGGAGTTTTAAAGGAAGAGTTTCTTTTCGATGATCAATAATACTGACTCATATACCATCATCTCATTCAGTCAATGTTTCATATGGGTATACATTGCTTGATCAACTAGACACCCCTTCAGGAGAACCTTCTTTTTCTGTATGTTCCATAGTGCCTATAATAGTGCAAGGTATATAGATTATACTCAGTAAACACTGGTTGAATGATCGACTAAACAAACGGACCTGGATAAGATTCTCAAGTCATTATCTAAAGGGAGGAGATTCTTTCATTCCGTGTGTGATAGTAGCAGAAGTGACCACAAGTGAAAGTGAAATCTGTTGATTAATTTGATCATATGATCATCTGTTGCTGTATTTAGGGGCTATACTGGCCTCCAAGAACTTTGACAGAATTAAACGAGAAATATAAAATGGCTCAGAGACAGATGGGCAAAGTAATGGAGTGACTCTTGGACTTGTGAAAAGTGATTACATACAATCAGTAGGTATTTACAACCTAATAAAAAGATTTTCTTCAAAAGAGTGTTGGCCATGGGAAATAGAAAAGGGAGAGTTACAGAGGCAAACACTGGCAATGCCTACATCCAGGCCATAGACACCTAGGAAATGTAGACATGCCATGTTTTCAAACAAAACAAAAAGGAGTTTTCTACATGTACACAAAAGCCCTAAGAGGGAACCTACTGGAAGTACACTACCTGGTCCAGTGGCTGGTTAGTTCAAACAACAACAAAGCTTCAAATATGATCATTTACTTATACAACTGCCATTATCTGAAACTAAACCTGTTGCTGTTGAGTCGATTCTGACTCATGATGACCCCATGTGTTACAGAGTAAAACTGTCTCATAGGATTTTCTGACTGTAAGCTTTATGGAAGCAGATTGCAGGCCTTCCTTCCATGGAGCCACTGGATAGGTTCAAAGTACCAACCTTAAGGTTAGTAATCAAGTACAAACTGTTTGCACCACCCAGGGACTCTACAACTGTTAAGTGACTAATTTAAGGAGCCCTGATGGTACAGTTGTTAAGAGCACAGGCTGCTATCCAAAAGGTCAGCAGTTTGAATCTACCAGCTGTTCCCTGGAAACCCTATGGGGGAGTTCTACTCTGTCCAATAGGGTCACTATGAGTTGGAATCAACTTGACAGCAGTGTGTCTGGTTTTGGTTTGGTTTTAAAAAACATTCAACAACGATACCACTAATCATGTTGTAGAAATATACTAATGATAGGCTCTATCTATGTGAGTATTGATTCATCTCTCTGGTTTCTGTTTTCTTTCCCATTAATGAAAACTAAACTTTACTCTTGTTTACAATCAAGATCATTCTAGTGATATGTTTATGTGATTGGAAAACACCTTTATCTTTGTTGATTGTATTTAAAATAAAAGGTATTAAGAATAAAAAAAAAAATTCAGTTAAGGACTTCGTTTCCTCACAAACATACACAAAGCCAAGTAAAATAAAACATGTTCACTAACAACTACGACGTAAAGCAGTTTGTCATGAGTTCTTTGAGATCCATAGCACAGTGTGATGGGAAATTAAGACAAAAAAATTAAACAGAATTGGCATTCAATTTTGTTTTGAAGAATGGATAAAAGGACAGAAGAGACAAGTCCTGCTAAGGCATGTGTTTTCCCCTTAAAACTGGCTCGTTATTTCTCAGATATGCTCCAGTGATAGCAAGATCAAGAGAAATCGGTGGGTGAACAAGAACAAACTCATTACCACCACTGATCAACAGTTGAAAAGGCAAATCCAGCTGATGGCAGACCAAAGCTGTCCCTGTCATGCAAAGAAGAGTACCTGTGTGGGAATAAGTTTCCAGAGCTGTGCTGGCCAGAGTCTGACAGCAAATCACCTCCTTCCACTGGTTCAGCACCAAACCCTGGACCAATCAACCTTGAAAGCCCTTTGACTGGAGAGGAAGGCATTCAAGGCAGGAGGTTCAGTACAGACTGTTAAATGTGGAGGCTGCACTCCCTTGATTTTGTAGATTTAGAAAGAAAACTGGGCCAATTCATTACTACTAATAATCTAGGCTGGGAAGCAAAGACAAGAATGCATTGCTTTTGAAGATGAATCCCCACAGGAAAGCTGCTTTGCTCTGAGTAGGTAGAAACAGACAAAGAGTTGCAAGGAAATGGTCACATCCTCTAACACTTTCATCTCCTTTTTGTCTAGGAACTTTCACAGGGAAAGTAGAGAGAGGGAACATTATTATGGAGGCCTGAGAATAAGCAGGCACCGTATCTCCGATGTCATCTGTTAGGAGTGGATGTAGCACAGCCTCTGCCTGTGAAGTGCTGCTCTGTGAAGAGACTGCCCCGACCAGTAGTGTTTGGGAGAGTGCTCTGACCGCTTCATACTTCCTCACGTAGAACTGTATTTTGGGTTGATTCCTTGGGCTTCCTTCTCAGATTGCCAGGAAGAAGAGGAAAGTTGTTGCATTGTTAGAAGCCAAGGAATACTGTGGCTTAAAAATAAGCAAAACCAAATCCCAGGCTTAATAGCATCTATTTCCACCACATTCTCACTACACTATCTCAGTGCGACAGCGCTGTGTCTGCTGGTGCCAACCAGCAACAGGGAACGCAGCTGCTCACTCCATCCTGGGCTACTCCAGCTCCTAGAAAGAGCTTCCTGGTCTTAAGAGAAAAGGTGACTCTCAGGGACGCTGAGATAATGGTCATAGATGGGAAGACAGGAAGAAGAATAACTGAACAGAAACGTATTTCCCTGAGGAGAGATCAGAAAAATCCACTAAATTCAGTTCAGGATTAAAGAAAAAAAAGTTCAAGATACATACATCTAAAAATATTCTGGAGAACTTCCAATTTTCAGATCTAGCAGACAAAGTATAGAGTATTTGAAAATTACATGAACAAGGATGACTTAATTGAGATCCATATTAGGCCCACAATTAACTTTGTATTCTTTAGAAAATAGACATTCTCAAACGTTTCTGGTACAAAACTGTATTTAGGTATTACTGAAATCCTCTTAAGACTTATTACTCACAATACTCAATAAAATTGGAAATGAGTAAAAACAAAGACAAATATACATACACTAACCATTCAGACATTTTAACAACAAAAAAAGTTGGTTTCTTAAAAAGAAACTTGAAGTTAGAGACTACTCAAAAATAAACAATTATTAATACTATTACTAGTAGTAAGCATTCAATTATTACTTGTGTGCCAAACACTGTTTTAACTACATTATGTGTATTGACTCTTTTAACCCTCATAATAACACTATGAGGTAGGTGCAATAGCACCATTTTTTTTCAGGTGAGGAAACTGAGGCACATAGAGGTCAAATTACTTGCCCAAGTTCATATAGCAAGTGGCAGGCAAAGTCAGGATTTGAACCCAGGCAGCCTGGTTTCAAAGCTCACACCCTTAACTACTCTATTGCACAACTTCTTTTAAAAAGCCATGGGAATGGCCAAAAGCCACAAAAAAGAAAATTCATACCCTTAAAATTTTTTTATATTAAAAAATTTTTTTATTAGTTAACTCAAGATTGGAACATGATGACAGGTTCAGTAAAGGAGCCTATTGTCTCCTTCTGCACTAATATCTAGAAGGGGGAAAGAAATTGATGTGGTGTTGCCTGGCTGAGGATTTATCATTGATGGTCTGCAGCCCTTTTAGCACAGTGGTTAAGAGTCACGGCTGGTAATTAAAAGGCCGACAGCTCGAATTCACTAGATACTCCTTGGAAACCCTATGAGGCAGTTCTACTCTATCCTATAGTGTCACTATGAGTCAGAATCAACTTGACAGCAATGGGTTTTTTTTTTTTTTTTTTTTTTTTTGGTGGTTGTTGTGTTGTTAAGCTGATGGTGTTGAGGTGAGAAGCGCACGGCTGTGTACAGACATAAACCCAGTTGCTGTCGAGCTGATTGCAGCTCATGGCAACCCCGTATCAGTAGAACTGTGCTCCAGAGGGTTTTCAATAGCTGATTTTTTGCAAGTAAAATGCCAGATCTTTCTTCTGAGACTCATCAGGATGGACTGAAACCTCCAATCTTTCAGTTAGCAGCTGAGCTCCTTAACTATTTGCACCACTCAGAGACCCCATGTACATACATATGCACATGTTACAGTCTGGTAGGAATCATGGCTTTGACCAGTAGTGCCATGAGTATGATACAGAAACATCAATTATTTCCATGCATATTGAGTCAAAATTGAGTTCTAAGTGATTGTATCTGTAATGACTTTGATTACAATAACTGCTATAAATGGGGGACTACTGGGTTAAGAGTTTAAACTGGCGGGGGGGTCAGACATTGGCTTAAGGCTAAGGCTTGGCCACCTGTTAGTTTTATGGCCTTAGGAAATTTACTTAACCTCATTTTCCTCTTACATAAAATGGGGAAAACAACCACCACCACACCCTCTATTACCCCCTGGGGTTGTTTTATGGACTGATTATAAAGCACTTTGTATGATACCAGGTGTGGAATAGGCTTATTTTATATATGTTTTATACACATACAGCAGTGGAAGATAAGCTGTTATTTGCAGACCAAAAATTAAAGAATATCCACCCTCCAAAAGTCAGAAAACAAGCAGAAATAAATTGTCCCAGGAAATGGTAACAATGGCCTAGGTTATTTGGACAAACTCCCTTGCAAAAACTACAAGAAGAACAAAGACAAACCTAAAATAGCTAAATATTAAAAAAAAAAAAAAAAAAAGACAAACATATCCTTCTTAAAAGTAAGAGGGTCTAGCAACAAAGACAGAAATTACCAAAAAAATGCCAGCAACTCTTTTGTCCTGAGGGAATCATTTATTCTCAGTGGACTTGAACTTGCACGTCAATAACATTTGGCTGCAGTAGGGACGTTTGTCAAAGCCCAGGCCCACCAAAGGTGGGAGTCTAATTGCAGACTCTCCCTTCAGTAAAATGGGAGCTCAAAGAGCTACACCCTCAGAGTGAGGGTGAACCCGAGGATTCGTCTTTTTGTGAGCCTTACATCGTAGATGGTCCCAGAACTCAAGATTTGAACTATGATTAGGGTGATCGTACACTGAACTACCCTCAGATGCCTAGCAGAAGCAAACTCAAAAACTCTCTGAGGGCGGAGCAAAGATGGCAGAATAGACAGACACTTCCGTTGAGCCCTCTTTACAACAAAGGCCCGAGAAAACAAGTGAAATGAGTATATTTGTGACAAGCTGGGAGCCCTGAGCATCAAAGGCAAGCTTAGACAATGAACTGAGGGGCAGGGGGAGGAAGAGGCCGTTCAGAAGTGGAGAGGAGTTACCGGACCTGAATCACGGGGAGCCCTCAGGTACCATTCCTGGAGTGGTGGTGGCAGCAGCCCCGGGCTGGTACTAGCGTGCAGCGGCAGTTTCCTCAGGGAGAAGCGGCCAGCCACACAACCTACTCACACCTCCGGAACCTGAGGAGAATGGTGCTCTCAGCAAAAGCTAAGTACTTGTGTATATTTTACCACGCCACCCCCACCCACAAGCCGGCTTCAGCGGCTGAACCCCTGGGCCTAAGATAGACCCTGATGAGCACCTAGAGCCATCCTCCCGGCCTTGGGGAAGGAAAAAATTTGCAGTTGGTGGGAAAAGATAATTTGCTAGCTCCATTAACTGGAGGAGCTCAGGACAGAAGTGGCTCCTGTCCGGGCATAAACCATCTGTGGACCTTGAGCACCTTTCCCCTCTACATGGACCTATATGGGCCTATTTCAGGAGAATCGGCTCTTGTTGGCAAACTCCAACCATTTCAGCTGTGCGGTGGAGAGGTGGGTGTTTGGCATTTGACATTGCTTTGGAAACTCTATGGGGCAGTCCTACTCTGTCCTATAGGGTCGCTATGAGTCGGAATCAACTCGATGGCACTGAGTTCTGGGTTGCCTGTTAAACAAGGTCCTCACCTACCCACGTCAGGGACCTATGGACTGGTAGCTCCACTCAGGTCACCCAACCACCTATGACGGGGTCCAAAGATAACTGGTACCTTCCAGTCCTTACAACCAAAAATTCTGGGTGCCCATGGTCCCTCTGCAGAACTCACCCACCAGCACGCTCTAGGGAACAGAGACACATTTTCCTCAGAGACACTTGGGGGTCGGTTCTCAGCCCCCTGCCTTGTTCAGAGTATGACCCCCTTTTGCAATCAGATATCAGTATATACGCTAATCACCCCTGCCCCTCTAAGACTGTAGGACAGAGCCTGTATCACACACTTGATCAGCTACCTGGAAACCTGAGCTGAATTCATACAAGAAAACTGAATGGACTCCTAGACTGATATACCTGATAACAGCTCTAGCCAGCTAGGGACAGGACACCAGAGCTCCAAAGGCAAAAATAATCAAGCTAGCTCAATCAAGCAACCCATAGGGGTATACCAAAACAAAACAAAGCAAGCAGCTATGACACAGTAAACAAGCAAAAACTAATACAATAACTTTACAGATGGCTCGGAGACAACAGTCAATATCAAGTCACATAAAGAAACAGACCATGATCACCTCAACAAGCTCTCAAAACAAAGAATCCAGGGATCTTCTAGATGAAAGTGCATTCCTGGAATTACCAGGTGCAGAATACAAAAGTTTAATACACAGAACCCTTCAAGACACTGGGAAGGAAATGAGGCAATACGCAGAACAAGCCGAGGAACACACAGATAAAGCAACTGAAGAAATTAGAAAGAGTATTCAGGAACATAATGAAAAGTTTAATAAGCTGGAAAAATCCATAAACAGACAGCAATCAGAAATTCAGAAGATTAACAATAAAATTACAGAATTAGACAACTCAATAGAAAGTCAGAGGAGAAGAATTGAGTGAGTAGAAGCTAGAATTTCAGAACTCTAAGATAAATCACTTGGCACTAATATATTTGAAGAAAAATCAGATAAAAGAATTTTTTAAAATGAAGAAAGTTTAAGAATCATGTGGGACTCTATCAAGAGAAATAACCTATGAGTGACTGAAGTACCAGAACAGGGAGGGATAACAGAAAATACAGAGAAAATTGTTGAAGATTTGTTGGCAAAAAACCTCCCTGATATTGTGAAAGACGAGAAGATATCTATCCAAGATGCTCATCAAACTCCACATAAGGTAGATCTTAAAAGAAAATCACCAAGACATATTATAATCAAGCTTGCCAAAACCAAAGATAAAGAGACAATTATAAGAGCAGTGAGGGATAAACGAAAAGTCACCTACAAAGGAGAGCCAATGAGAATAAGCTCAACCTACTTGACAGAAACCATGCAGGCAAGAAGGCAATGGGATGACATATTTAAAAAATTGAAGAAATAAATTGCCTGCCAAGAGTCATATATCCAGCAAAATATCTCTTAAATATGAAGGTGAAATTAAGACATTTCCAGATAAACACAAGTTTAGGGAATTTGTAAGAACCAAACCAAAACAACAAGAAATACTAAAGGGAGTTCGTTCGTTAGAAAATCAATAATATCAGGTATCAACCCAAGATGAGAACACTGGGCAGAGCAACCAGAAGTCAACCCAGACAGAGAAATCCAAAAAAACAAAGCAAGATTATAAAAACAAAACAGGGTAACAGCGATGTTGTTATATAAGACATCATTAAAATAATAAAGAGGGACTAAAATGTAATCATACACCTTCCATATGGAGAGGAAGATATGGCGATACAAAGAAATAAAAGTTAGTTTTAAATCTAGAAAAATAGGGGTAAATAATAAGGTAACCACAAAGGAAACAAACTATCCTATTCCTCAAAATAAAATACAAGGGAAAAATATAGACTCAGCAGAAACAAAATCAACAACAACAAATATAACAAAAGGACAGTATATAAAGAAAATCTATTCAGCA
Source organism: Loxodonta africana (assembly GCF_030014295.1). Lineage (NCBI taxonomy): Eukaryota > Metazoa > Chordata > Mammalia > Proboscidea > Elephantidae > Loxodonta > Loxodonta africana. Next base: position 45,903,536 of record NC_087351.1, read on the forward strand.
CATAAAATCAAGTGGGAAAAAGAAACTGTCAACACACACAAAAAGGCATCAAAATGATAGCACTAAATTCATACCTATCCATAATTACCTTGAATGTAAATGGACTAAATGCACCAATGAAGAGATGGAGAGTGGCCGAATGGATTAAAAAACAGGATCTGTCTACATACTGCCTACAAGAGACACACCTTAGACTTAGATACACAAACAAACTAAAACTCAAAGGATAGAAAAAAATAAATCAAGCAAACAACAATCAAAAAAGAGCAGGAATGGCAATATTAATTTCTGACAAAATAGACTTTAAAGTTAAATCCATCAGAAAGGATACGGAAGGACACTGTATAATGATTAAAGGGACACTACACCAAGAAGATATAACCATATTAAATATTTATGCACCCAATGACAGGGCTGCAAGATACATAAAACAAACTCTATCAGCATTGAAAAGTGAGATAGACAGCTCCACAATAATAGCAGGAGACTTCAACACACCACTTTCAGTGAAGGCCAGGACACCCAGAAAGAAGCTCAATAAAGACACGGAAGATCTAAATGACACAATTAACCAACTTGATCTCGTAGACATATCTAGAACTCCCCACCCAACAGCAACCAACTAGACTTTCTTTTCTAGTGCACATGGAACATTCTCTAGAATAGACCACATATTAGGTCATAAAGTAAGCCTTAGCAGAATTCAAAACATTGAAATGTTACAAAGCATCTTCTCTGACCATAAGGCCATAAAAGTGGAAATCAGTAACAGGAAAAGCAGGGAAAAGAAATCAAACACTTGGAAACTGAACAATACCCTGCTCAAAAAAGGCTGGATTATAGAAGACATTAGAGATGGAATAAAGAAATTCAGATAATGAGAATGAAAACACTTCCTATCAGAACCTTTGGGACACAGCAAAAGCAGTGCTCAGAGGTCAATTTATATCAATAAATGCACACATCTAAAAGAAGAAAGGGTCAAAATCAAAGAATTATCCCTACAACTTGAACAAATAGAAAGAGAGCAACTAAAGAAACCCACAGGCACCAGAAGAAAACAAATAAAAATTAGAGCTGAACTAAATGAAATAGAAAACAGAAAAACAACTGAAAGAATTAACAAGACCAAAAGCAAGTTTTTTGAAAAAATCAACAAAATTGATAAACCACTGGCCAAACTGACAAAAGAAAAACAGGAGAGGAAGCAAATAACCCAAATAAGAAATGAGATGGGCGATATTGCAACAGACCCATCTGAAATTAAAAGAATCATATCAGATTACTATGAAAAACTGTACTCAAACAAATTTGAAAACCTAGAAGAAATGGATGAATTCCTAGAAACACACTACCTACTTAAACTAACACAAACAGAGGTAGAGCAACTAAATAGACCCATAACAAAAGAAGAGATTGAAAAGGTGATCAAAAAACTCCCAACAAAAAAAAGCCCTGGGCCGGACGGCTTCACTGCAGAGTTCCACCAAATTTTCAGAGAAGAGTTAACACCACCACTACTAAAGGTATTTCAGAGCATAGAAAAGAATGGAACACTACCAAACTCATTCTATGAAGCCACCATATCCCTGATACCAAAACCAGGTAAAGACACCAAAAAAAAACCAACCCTTTGCCATGGAGTCAATTCTGACACCACAAGAAAAGAAAATTATAGACCTATATCCCTCAAGAATGTAGATGCAAAAATCCTCAACAAAATTCTGGCCAATAGAATACAACAACATATAAAAAAATAATTCACCATGACCAAGTGGGATTCATACCAGGTATGCAGGGATGGTTCAACATTAGAAAAACAAATACTGTAATCCACCACATGAATTAAACAAAAGACAAGAATCACGTGATTTCATCAATTGATGCAGAAAAGGCATTTGACAAAGTTCAACAATCATTCATGATAAAAACTCTCAGCAAAATAAGAATAGAAGGAAAATTCCTCAACATAATAAAGGGCAATTATACAAAGCCAAGAGCCAGCATCACCTTAGATGGAGAGAGCCTGAAAGCATTCCCATTGAGATCGAGAACCAGACAAGGATGCCCTCTATCACCATTCTTATTCAACATTGTGCTGGGAGTCCTAGCCAGAGCAATTAGGCTAGATAAAGAAATAAAGGGCATCCAGATTGGCAAGGAAGAAGTAAAAGTATCTCTATTTGCAGATGACAGAATCTTATACACAGAAAACCTAAAGGAATCCTCAAGAAAACTACTGAAACTAATAGAAGAGTTCAGCAGAGTATCAGGATACAACATAAACATACAAAAATCAGTTGGATTCCTCTATATCAACAAAAAGAACATGGAAGAGGAAATCACCAAATCAATGCCATTTACAGTAGCCACCTTTTTTTTTTTTACCAAGAAGATATAATACTTAGTAATAAATCTTACCAGAGATGTAAAAGACTTATACAAAGAAAACTGCACGAAACCAAAAGAGACTTACATAAGTGGAAGAACATACCTTGCTTGCGGATAGGCAGACTTAACATTATGAAAATGTCTATTCTACCAAAAGCGATCTATATATTTACTGCAATTCCGATCCAAATCCCAAGGACATTCTTTAATGAGATGGAGAAACAAATCACTAACTTCATATGGAAGGGAAAGAGGCCCAGAATAAACAAGGCATTACTGAAAAAGAGGAACAAAGCGGGAGGCCTTACTTCACCTGATTTTAGAACCTATTATACCGCCACAGTAGTCAAAACAGCCTGGTACTGGTACAACAACAGATACATGGACCAATGGAACAGAATTGAGAATCCAGACATAAATCCAACCACATATGAGCAGTTGATATTTGACAAAGGCCCCGAAACAGTTAAATGGGGAAAAGACAGCCTTTTTAACAAATGGTGCTGGCATAACTGGATATCCATCTGCAAAAAAATGAAACAAGACCCATACCTCACTCCATGCACAAAAACGAGCTCAAAATGGATCAAAGACCTAAATGTAAAATCTAAAATGATAAAGATCATGGAAGAAAAAATAGGGACAACATTAGGAGCCCTAATACATGGCAAAACAGTATACAAAACATTACAAAGGATGGAGAAGAAAAACTAGATAACTGGGAGCTCTTAAAAATCAAACACCTATGCTCATCCAAAGACTTCACCAAAAGAGTAAAAAGACTACCTACAAACTAGGAAAAAGTTTTTATCTATGACATTTCTGATTAGTGCCTGATCTCTAAAATCTACATGATACTATAAAAACTCAACCACAAAAAGACAAATAACCCAATTAAAAAATGGGCAAAAGATATGAATAGACACTTCTCTAAAGAAGACGTTCAGGTAGCTAACAGATATATGAGGAAATGTTCACGATCATTAGCCAATAGAGAAATGCAGATCAAAATTACAATGAGATTTCATTTCACTCCAACAAGGCTGGCATTAATCCAAAAAACACAAAATAATAAATGTTGGAGAGGCTGTGGAGAGATTGGAACACTTATACACTGCTGGTGGGAATGTCAAATGGTACAACCACTTTGGAAATCGATTTGGCACTTCCTTAAAAAGCTGGAAATAGAACTACCATAAAATCCAGCAATCCCACTCCTTGGAATATATCCTAGAGAAATAAGAGCCTTTACAGAAACAGATATATGCACACCCATGTTAATTGCAGCACTGTTTACAATAGCAAAAAGATGGAAGCAAACAAGGTGCCCATCAATGGACGAATGGATAAATAAATTATGGTATATTCACACAATGGAATACTGCACATCGATAAAGGATAGTGAAGAATCTGTGAAAGATTTCATAACATAGAGGAACCTGGAAGGCATTATGCTGAGTGAAATTAGTCAGTTGCAAAAGGACAAATATTGTATAAGACCACTATTATAATAGTTTAAACTGAGAAGAAAACATTCTTTTGTGGTTATGAGGGGAGGAGGGAGGGGGCGTGGGAGAGGGGCATTCACTAATTAGATAGTAGATAAGAACTACTTTAGGTGAAGGGAAAGACAGCACACAATATAGGGGAGGTCGGCACAATTGGACTAAACCAAAAGCAAAGAAGTTTCTGGAATAAACTGAATGCTTCGAAGGCCAGCGTAGCTGGGGCAGGGGTCTGGGGACCATGGTTTCAGGGGACATCTAAGTCAGTTGGCATAATAAAATCTATTAAGAAAACATTCTGCATCCCACTTTGAAGCGTGGCGTCTGGGGTCTTAAACGCTAGCAAGCAGCCATCTAAGATGCATCAGTTGGTCTCAACCCACCTGGATCAAAGGAGAATGAAGAAGACCAAGGACACAAGGCGATTATGAGCCCAAGAGACAGAAAAGGCCACGTGAACCAGTGACTACATCATCCTGAGACCAGAAGAACTAGATGGTGCCCGGCTACAACCCATGACTGCCCTGACAGGGAACACAACAGAGAACCCCTGAGGGAGCAGAAGAGCAGTGGGATGCAGACCCCAAATTTTCGTAAAAAGACCAGACTTAATGGTCTGACTGAGACTAGAAGGACCCCGGTGGTCCTGGCTCCCAGACCTTCTGTTGGCCCAGGACAGGAGCCATTCCTGAAGCCAACTCTTCAGACATGGATTGGACTGGACAGTGGGTTGGAAAGGGATGCTGGTGAGGAGTAAGCTTCTTGGATCAGGTAGACACTTGAGACTATGTTGGCATCTCCTGCCTGGAGGGAAGATGAGAGGGTGGAGGGGGTTAGAAGCTGGCGAAATGGACACGAAAAGAGAGAGTGGAGGGAGAGAGCAGGCTGCCTCATTAGGGGGAGAGTAATTGAGAGTGTGTAGCAAGGTGTACACGGGTTTTTGTGTGAGAGACTGACTTGATTTGCAAACTTTCACTTAAAGCACAATAAAATTATAAAAAAAAAATCTATTAAGAAAACATTCTGCATCCCACTTTGAAGAGTGGCATCTGGGGTCTTAAACGCTAGCAAGCAGCCATCTAAGATGCATCAATTGGTCTGAACCCACCTGGATCAAAGGAGAATGAAGAAGCCCAAGGACACAAGGCGATTACGAGCCCGAGAGACAGAAAGGGCCACATAAACCAGCGACTACATCATCCTGAGACCAGAAGAACTAGATGGTGCCCGGCTACAACCCATGACTGCCCTGACAGGGAACACAACAGGGAACCCCTGAGGGAGCAGGAGAGCAGTGGGATGCAGACCCCAAATTCTCATAAAAAGACCAGACTTAATGGTCTGACTGAGACTAGAAGGACCCCGGTGGTCCTGGCTCCCAGATCTTCTGTTGGCCCCGGGCAGGAACCATTCCCAAAGCCAACTCTTCAGACATGGATTGGACTGGACAATGGGTTGGAGAGGGATGCTGGTGAGGAGTAAGCTTCTTGGATCAGGTGGACACTTGAGACTATGTTGGCATCTCCTGCCTGGAGGAGAGATGAGAGAGCGGAGGGTGTTTGAAGCTGCCAAAATGGACATGAAAAGAGAGAGTGGAGGGAGAGAGCAGGCTGTCTCATTATAATTGGGAGTGTGTAGCAAGGTGTATATGGCTTTTTGTGTGAACGACTGACTTGATTTGTAAACTTCCACTTAAAGCACAATAAAAATTATTAAAAAAAACTCTCTGAATTTATAAACTCTAAGAATTATAACTTCGCTCTAGTTCTTAACCTGTTCCTGCAGACATTTCCAAGTTTAATTAACAGCTAAATAATCGGTGATAAGGATGCATACTAAAAACAAGTTACCATGAAGGAAAAAAGCAGAATCAGGCGCGCGTGCACACACACACACACACGTGCTTGTAAACACATGCACACACAAATACACACAGAAAAGATTCAGACAGGCCGTAAGAGAATTCTGCTTATATGTTCAAAGAAATATGTTAAGATATGCTTGAAAACATCTGTATAGAACAGGAAATTATTACAAAGCAATCTAGGAAATGTGAAAAAGAACCAGATAGATCTCCTTGAATTGAAAAACTGATAGCCAAAGTTAAGAACTCAATGGATAACAACAAAGCAGGTACATTTATGAATTGGGATAAGGATCACAAGAAGTTTTGTAGAATGTAGCTCAAAGAGACACAAAGAAAATGCAGAAGAGGTGGGAGGCAGAGGATGTAGAAATAATGTCTAATTAGATTCTCTAAAGAGGGGTAGAACAGAGACCACATTTGAAGAGATAATAGCTGAGAATTTTCCAGAAGTAATCCAGAGCCCTAGTGGCACAATGGTTAAAGTAATCCCCTGTTAACTGAAAGGCCAGTGGTTCAAATCTACCAGTGGCTCCTCGGGAGAACTATATGGCAGTCTGCTTCCATGGAGATTTACGGCCTTGGAAACTCAGTGGGGTCACTATGAGTCTGAATCAACTCCACAGCAGTGGGTTTGCTTTGGTTTTAATCCAGATTCAAGAAGCTCAGTAAATTCTAATCAGAATAAATAAAAATAAGCCCATATCTAGGCACATTATAGTGAAAAACCGAAGACAAGGAGAATACTCCTAAATGAATTCAGAGAAAAAGTAACAGATTTTTCTTCAAAGGAGGGCCAGACTGACAAGAGAAGCCAGAAAACACTGGAATGATCTTTTCTTTTAGTATGTCGAAGATAATTATCAGCCTAGAATTCTATTCCCAGAGAGAATATTTCTAGAATGAAGGTGAAATAAGGACATTTTCAGACAAACAAAAACAGTCTGTCACCCAAAATAAAAGAAAATCTGACAGATGTCCTTCAAGTAGAAGTGAAAACAATCCAAAGCGGAACAGAGATGTGAAGAGGGTATATGAGCTTATCGAAATAAATATTAAATGCTTAATGATTAAAGAGATCTTGTAGATTTTAAATATAGAATTTAAATGCATCACGATAGCATAGAAATTGGGAGAGGGATGTGTAGAGTTAAAATGTTGTAAGCTCATTGCATTTTTCAGAAGAATAAAGTTACCAATTAACTTGAGACTTTGACACATGTTGTAATTTCTAGGATAACATCTAAAAGGAATATAGACAGGACAAATAGTGTCTGAACTACTAGATGAAAAATGGAATTATAAAAAAATTAGTTTAAAAATTTCAAAAAAGCATGCAACAAAATAAGTACAAAGCACAAAATAAGATGATAGATTTAAAGCGAAATAAAACAGTAATCACACTTAATTTAATTGAAACATGTACAAAGGAATGAGGAAGATCTCTGTCATAGTCATCTAGTGCTGCTACAACAGAAATACCACAAGTGGATGGCTTTAACAAAGACAGAAGGTCTAGGAGGCTAGAAGTCTGAATTCAGGGTGCCAGCTTCAGGGGAAGGCTTTCTTTCTGTGCCAGCTCTGGGGTAAGTTCCTTGTCATCAATCTTCCCCTGGTCTAGAAATTCTCAGCACAGGGACCCTGGGTCCAAAGGACTTGCTCCCGTCCTCCTCCTTCATTCTTGGTGGTAGGAGGTCTCTCTGTCTCTCTGTTCACTTCTCTCTTTTATATGTCAAAAGAGATTGACTCAAAGTATCACCTAATCTTGTAGGTTGAGTCCTGCCTCATTAACATAACTGCCTCTAATCCTGCCTCATTAACATCATAGAGGTGGGATTTATAACACACAGGAAAAATCACATCGGATGACAAAATGGTAGATGATCACACAATACTGGGAATCACAGACTAGTCAAGTTGACACACATTTTGGGGGGACACAATTCAATCCATAACAACCTCTATGAGCTGATATAGGACTATTTTCAGGATATATTTTTAAATGGAAAAGAAAGGTGTAAAATATTACATATATTTTTTTTACCTTTTTTGTAAGAAAGGAGAATAATATATATATATATTTTTGTAAAACAAAACAAAGGATAAGTGAGAAATAACATTGGTTACTTATGGGTGGAAGGGGTAGGTATCTACAGGGTGAGAGAGAATGAGACTTCTGAGTGTACATTTTCATATTATTTTTGACTTTTGAACTAATATTTTATGTAGCCAAAAAATAAATTGAAAGTGGGGATGGGGAAACCCCCTAAAACTGAATACAAACAAAAAAACCTAACTGTAACTGTGTATCACATTAATATATAATTACACAGTGAAAAAGAATCTAAATAACTTCTAAACATAGCACTCTGGCCCTCAATGGAACACAGTCTAATCAGAAGACAAAATGAAAACTGAAAATAAATCTTTAAATTTACTTAGTAAGTTTGTTGTTGGTGAGCAGTTATGAACTATCACAAGACTGAACAAATGAATTATTGAGAGCCCAGTTTCTCATTGCAGGAGGAGAGGTGTAAATATCAAACATGGGGAAGAAAGAATGGAATTAGAGGCATCAGTATAAACTCGCGATTCATGTTATTTCTCAGCTCTCTCCATGCAAAGGGCCCAGAAGCAATTTCATATCTGTAGCAAAGAGCACAGCAGCATCCAGATCTTAGTTTTTGTAAACCTTTCTCTACTAAAAAGAGAATGCTAGGAAGCCTTGGAGAAATTAGATGATTTGAGGGCAGAGACAGGGGAAGTACAAAGGAAGCCTAGAAGATCTTATTGTAACAGAGAATAAAGAAGTGCATAAAAACTGGTGGGCATCCTCAGAAAGTTGAGCATAGAACCACCATATGACCAAGCAATCCCAGTGCTAGGTACATACCCAGAACAAGTGAAAGCAGGAACACAAACAGAAGCTTGTATACCAGTGTTCATTGCTGCACTTTTCACAATCGCTAAAACGTGGAAACAACCAAAATGTTCGTCAGCAGCTGAATGGATAAACAAAATATATTTTATAGACACAATGGAACACTACTTAGCCATAAAGAGAAATGAAGTCCTGATGCATGTCACAAGATGGATGAACCTTGAAAACATTATGCTGAGTGAAATAAGTCAGTCATAAAAGGACGATTACTGCATGATCTCACTTACATAAAATAAGCAAATATTTAGAAACCAAAGATAATTCATGGTTTCCAGGAGTGGGAGGCAGAGGAAAAGGGAGAGTTTTTGCTTAGGAGGCATTGAGTTTATGCTAATGGTGGTAGGATAATCCAGTAAAGGAGAGTGAGAATGGTTGCACAACTTGAAAAATGTAAAATGTAATCAATTTCACAGAATTTACCTATATAGAAATTGTTGAATTGGTGTGTATATTTTCATGACAATTAAAAAACAATGATGGGTACTATCAAAAGGACACAGGATCCATGGTCTCAAGGGACATCTAACTCAATTGGCATAACATAGTTTATAAAGAAATTGTTCTACATTCTACTTTGGTGAGTAGTGTCTGGGGTCTTAAAGGCTTGTGAGTGGCCATCTAAGATACACCACTCATCCCACCTCACCTGGAACAAGGGAGAATGAAGAAAACCAAAGATGCAAAGGAAAGATTAGTCCAAAAGACTAATGGGCCACAACTACTACAGCCTCCATCAGACTGAGTCCAGCAGAGCTAGATGGTGCTCAGCTACCACCACCAACTGCTCTGACAGGGATCACAATAGAGTGCCCTGGACAGAGTGTAAGACAAACGTAGAACAAAATTCTAACTCACAAAAAAAGAGCAGACCTAGTGGTCTGACAGAGACTGGAGAAACCCTGAGAGTATGGCTGTCAGACACCATTTTAACTCAGTACCTATGTCACTCCTGAGGTTCACCCTGCAGCCAAAGATTAGACAGGCCCATAAAGCAAAATGAGTATAAATGGGCACAACAACCCAGGGGCAAGGATGAGAAGGCAGGAAGAGACAGGAAAGCTGATAATGGGGAAACTAAGGTCGAGAAAGGGAGAGTGTTGAGACATTGTGGGGTTGGCAACCAATGTCACAAAACAATGAGAAACTAATTTCCTCTGTAAACATCTAAAAAAAAAAAAAAAAACATCTAAAGCACCATTTAAAGAAAAGGGGAGGGGGGTAGACTTACAGGATCTCTTGAAACAGGAGTTTGAAAGTGTTCTCGCTGGCCAAATTTGGGATAATTTGAACCTCAAAATGAGTAATTACAGAAATAGGTAACAATAAGTAGAATAACGCATGAATCCATACAAATACTAAAAATTTCTGTTAAAAAGGATGGGGCAAGAAAAGAGGAGGGAATGCTTTTTTTTATATTAGAATGTCAACTAATAAATGTAGAAGGAATGACAGAAATAAAAAATCATTATGTTATAACCAGTAAAAATCACCGATAGATTCTAAAACATTGAGTGAGAGATTGCTGGAGAGCACAATGTGGAGAAATTGGACAAACACCATCTTAACCAAATGAAGAGTAAATGTATGTACATAGATTTATGAGCTGTGTGTACATACACGTATGCATTTGTATATACACCCGTATGTATGTATATATACATAGAAAGAAAGCATTGCACCAAAATGTTAACAATTGATGAATCCAATTGGTGTTTATTATTCTTGTGAATTTTCTACAGGTTTGAATTTTAAATAAAAGTTGGGGAAATTTTCAAACATTTAGTCTATTTAAAACACAGAGATTGTTACACTGACTAAAAAAAAAAAAAAAAAAAAAACTCCAGCTATGTGCAGTTTATAAGACCCACATTTAAACCTAAGGATACTAAAAGATTGAAAATAAAAAGGATAAAGAAATCTGAGGCGGCGCTATAAATATCAGACAAGATAGATTTTAAGACAAAAAGCGTTACCACAAAAAGATGATCTTACAATGATTTTTCAAAAAATTCACTTCACAAGGAGGTTATAGAAAAATTCTAAATACATATCTGTATCTTTTTTTAAAAAAGGCTTAAATATATAAAGCAAAATTGACAGAACTATAAGGAGAAACAGAAAAATTCACATACACAGCCAAAGATTTTAACCTAAATCTCAGCTGTTGATAGCCCAGGCAGCCAAAATAACTTTCAAACGAGAGACAACTTTTGAAAAAATTACTATTGGATGTTCTCTTGCTAAAGAAAAAAACAAGTCCAAAAGAAAGACATAGAATTTTAAAAAAACAGCAATCAAGAAAGCAGTGAAATGAGTTCTAAAAGTTCTTTATTACAGGAAAAAAAAAATTAACCCTGGAGCTAATATCTGAGATTATCTTGATGTGAGAGGTGAGAAGGGAAGAGAAGAACCAAAGGCAAGCAAACGTTCATAGCTTACTCAAAAGGAAGCTGCAGATGCTGATTAACTCTGGAGGACAGAGAAATGTTTAAATACATACCAAAAATTTAAGGTCAACTACTAGAAAAAGGAGGCCTGGTGGCACAATGGTTAAGTGCTCAGCTGCTGCAGTAAAGATTACAGCCTATGTGACTTTTTAGAAGCAGATGGCCAGGCCTGTCTTCCCAGGTGTCTCTGGGTGGGTTCCCGCCATCATCAACCTTTTGGCTAGCAGTTGAGTGCTTAACCATTTGCACCAGCCAGGGACTCCACATACTATATGGTCTCATTTATATGAAATTGAAGAGTAGACAAAACTAATCTATAGTAACAGAAATCAAATAGGAGTTACCATTGGTGGTATATTATTGGGTAAAGGGCAAGAAGAAACTTTCTGGGATGCTGCAAGTGTTCTTTACTAGATCTTTATCATTGGTGGCCACACGATAAAAAGTTCGTTGAGCAATTTAAGACTACCAAAAGAACCTAACCCATTGCTGTCTAGTCAACTTGGACTCATAGCGACCCTATAGGACAGAGTAGAACTGCCCCATAGGGTTTCCAAGAAGTGACTGGTGGATTTGAACTGCCGACCTTTTGGTTAGCAGCTGATCTCTTAACCACTGCGCCACAAGGGCTCCAATTTTATATATATGTTACAAATCTCAATAAAAATGTTAAGAAGTTAAAAAAAAAAAAAAAGGTTACAGCCTAGGAAACCTTATGGTGCAGTTCTACTCTGTCCTATAGGGTCACTATGAGCCAGAATCAACTTGACAGCACACAACAACAACAACAACTAGAAATATATATATAGTGTATTGTTCCTATGTCACTAGAGTGAAAAACAGGGACAACAACAACAAAAGCAAGCAAGCATGCAAACAAAAACAATCAAAGACAGGAAAGGAACAAAACAAAAAAGCATGGTAAAGCATGGCTGTGTCAATCCAAAAGCATCTGTGACTACAACAGATGGAATTTGTGAGGGGAAGCAAAGCTATGGGCTATTTAGAAGAGCTACCCCTAAAATAAAATGACACAAAAAAGTGGAGAATAAAGGGATGGGAAAACACATGCCAGCAAATTGCTAACTAAAAAAGGATGACTATAATCACATTAATGTCAGACAAGATAGAGTTCAAGGCAACTACCGCTAAGAGAAAACAAAGTCCGATGCGTGGATTTTTTAAAAAATTACAACCAATAAAAATCATGATAGTCACAAAAAGTTAGGCATTATCCCCAGAACTTGGAAGCATATAAAGTAAAAGTTCATGTAAAAATATAAGGGGAAAAATCCATAACCACAGGAGATCTAACACCCTTAGAATCTGCTCCCATACACCTTCTCCATGTTTCTTCTCTAACATGTCAGCAAAGTCTTAACAATTCTTCTAGTGCAGAAGTTACCCCTTCCCACGTCACGCCTGTCCCCTGGAGCTTACTGAGATTCAACCTTAGTTACGGGGCTAGTGGTAACAAGAGACGGTTGTGGTGGGTCTGCCTCCTGGTGAGGTTGTCACAAGGTTTTCAAGCAAAGGAGGTTAAGTCTTTCAGACATGGAGAGTAAGGGACTTCTGCTGGCAAGGAACGCTCAGATAGCCTCGGCCTTCAAGGTTGTTCATTTTATTGGAATCCAACCAGATAGTTTCATTCCAAGTATCAGAATCCTATTCTCTGCCAATCAATGCCCTAACTTTGACATGAGAAGCTTGGCAAGACTATGACAATCCAACTATCACAATCCAACAATCTACATAATTAGATTTTTTTTTTTTTAAGGAATATCAGCCCTGTGGCTACAAGAAATAATTATTTTAGGGTTGTCATAGAAGCTGACAGTTAAAAAGCTTGAGCTTGTCATTTTCTCTCAGTAAATACTCTAGCACATCCAGGAAAACCCATCCAACATCACAGGCCTTGCAGTCATCATCACTGCCATAATGGTCAAGTATAGCAGTTGCTTGGAACTCAGAGCATTTGCTTCCATTGATATTTCATCACAATTAGCCATAGGTGACAGCTGGATTGTGACACCAGCACATGTCACAGATAACCAGCATCCCAATTTCTCATGTCGCAAGGAGCTCAGTGTTGCATTTAAGCCCAAACTTTGTTAATCCCATGTGTGTTTGTGTGTGTGTGTGGCTGAAAAGGGGGACAGGGGGCATATTTATCTTCTCAGACTACTCCTGATACCAATTCTGTATCAGTCAGGGTCCAGGCAGGAATCAGAAACTACATAATAATTTGAACCAAACCAAAAACCAAACCCATTGCCGTGCAGTTGATTCCAACTCATAGCAACCCCACAGGACAGAGTGGAACTGCCCCATAGGGTTTCCAGGGAGTGGCTGCTGGATTTCAATTGCCCACCTTTTTGGTTAGCAGCCATAGCTCTTAACCACTGCACCACCAGGGCTCCTTCAGGTTAGTAGCGGGCCACAAACCACTTGTACTACCACCAAAAAAAAAAAAAAAAAGCCAAACCCATTGCTGTCGCGTGGATACTGACTAATAGCAATCCTGTAGGACAGAGTAGAACTGCACCATAGTTTCCAAGGAGCACCTGGTGGATTCGAACTGCCAACCTTTTGGTTAACAGCCATAGCACTTAACCACCAGGCTACCAAGGGAGCTTAATAATTTGACCAGGGAAGGTTTATTAGGAAGGCCTATTTACAGCGATTATATGCTAATAGAGAAAGAAGACCCTAGGGCTAAAGAAGAGTAGTCAAGAAAGGAACAAACTTGGAAGGGCAGTGTCCTTCCCAAAGCTGGCATTCAGACCTCCTAAGAGAGGATGTGGCTTCAACCCAGGAAGAAGTGCACTTAGCTGACCTGAGCCAGAGCTGGTTCAGGGTCAGTGAGCTGAGGCTGGTGGTTAGGAAGCCTACCACCAGGATTCCTCAGGCAGTGGGCACAGGCTGAGGACTGGCAACAAAACTTGCTAGAGGGCAAGTGCCCCTGGGTCCCCATGTATATGCCACTAACAGGTATGGAACATGCAGAAATAGGAGCAAATGGGAAACAGGAAGAGCAGCCCCTTTCTTCTGCAGTGTCCCTCCAGCACCCTCTACTGACAAAGTTTAACATTGTGTCAGATGGCAAAGGAGAAACCTTTAGTCTACTTCCTGTAGCTAGGCCGTGAAGTAAATCGGAACTGTCTAATTTATTCACTATCCACTGCACTCTCTCTTCCTTCCAATTTTGCAGCTGTCCAGGGCTCTTTACCTGGCACCTCATTCACCTGAACCCTCATTTGCAATGGGTTTGAGGCCTTGGCAGTGCTGCCTGAGTAGCATTGCTAGAGTTGTCTACTAACCTTTGTTGTGGGGTACAGTAGTCCAAGGATGAACCCCAGAGGATGCCTTGGATATCTTCCAACCTTATTTCTTTGAATCCTCATTGAGCAGCAGTGACCCTCACTCCCCCTTGATGGTTTTATGTCAATCACTCTTGACCACACTGGTTTTTTTGTCATTCATTTTTACAAGTTTATCTAGTACCCCAACCCTACCCATTGTTGTTGAATCAATTTTGACTCATAGCAACCCTATAGAATAGAGAAGAACTGCCCCCACAGAGTTTCCAAGGCTGTAGTTTTTCTCCCATGGAGCAGCTGGTGGGTTTGAACTGCCAGCCTTTTGGTTAGCAGCCAAGCGTGATTAACCACTGTATCACCAGGTCGTCTTGTATTCACCTAGCAGTGATTCCTAAAACTTCAAATGGTCAGGAGGCTCTCTCATCCAAATTCGCTAGAAATAACCCTGCATCACCTGGTGGAAGCATCTGTCCTTTGGACACTAAAACCTCTAAGCTATCAGAGCCTGGATTTACAGGGCAGGAAATGCTTTGTAAGTGGGTTTTCACGTGTAATTATTAGAGGTTCTGGAGGCAGGGTTACAAAGGAGGAAACTGAGGCACATGGAGGTTAGAAAACTTACACAGGTTGCACAGCTGGGAATAGTTGAACAGGGACTCAAGACTAGGTCTGGCTCCAAGGTCCATGTTGTTTCCAACACACCGTGTTGCCTCCCTAATACCTGCCAAGCTGCTGTGAACTATTGGTGATCAATAGAACGTCAGACTCCAAACATCCAGTACTCAGTCTCTCGGCATGTAAGAGAACCACTTACAACTCACAACGCAGGTAATTGTGTTTAACTGTTGCAGAATTCCACGTCTGTGTTGTGAATCATCCAAAACGCAGCACCATTTACCTAAGGACATCTCACCTTTGTAGCTAGAGTGTCCTTGCCTTATCTCAGAGCTGAGCTTTTTCCAAGCTTGAAAATGCCACCATGAGGGCTAGTTCAGAGATTAGACCCTGGGCAGCTTTATGACCACACTTCCTACCCCATGGGAAGGGAATACTCAGCTAATCGGGCTTAAGTGTAATGTTAGTTTTGCAGCTAAAAATGCACACCTAGTAAGGACGGGGGCGGGATTCAGGCTTTTGATGGAGGCCTGAGCTGACCTTTCAGGAACCCTCTGAGCCCAAGACTGGCTGTTTGTTCAGAAAAGGAGCAGCAGCTGCTAAGGAGCTTAACCCTTAAAAAAAAAATACAGGTGGTTAAATGTCACAAACACCTCTCCAAGAGGTGGTGGGGCATGGCTAACACAGCCTGGAAACAAATATTTCTGTCTTATGATGATCTCCAGGAAAAATCAGCCGTTGAAAGCCCTGCAGAGCACAGTTCTCCCCTGACACACATGGGGTTGACTTGAGTCAGAAATGACTTGACAGAAACTGGTTTGAGATTTTTGTTGTTGATATTGTTTATGATGATCCTTGCCTCCATGGTACACTAATAGGGGAAGAGGTGATTAAGATTTGGGGAAAGTATTTACTAGGGCCTACGGTAAATACAGAAATGCAGAGCCTCTTTTTTTTTTTTTTGAGACAGTTGGCTATAATCTAATAGGGAAAGAAATGACCATGATGTAATTATTGTCCTTGAAGATGAAACTTCATAATAATATTACTTTCACTGATATAGGTCACCCCCAAGACCAGGATCTTCTGCGGGTTTTAGAGACATTATCTAATTTATGGAGCTGTAAGTGCTCAGTAGGGTCAGGAATTACTCGTCGGCTCCTTCCATTTTACAAATGAGTCAAGTGAGGTATGCAGGCAGAGCCCACCTTGGAAAATATTGTGAAATGTGAAAAATGCCTTCAACTGCTGCCCCCCAGAAACCCACCTCCCCCTCAGGCATGCCTCAATTCAAGCTCCCTGGGCCCAGGCCTCGTTCTCTCTGCCCTTGGACTGACTGCAACCTGTTTCCTATTATCTCATGCTGTTAGCCCAGGGAGTCGAACAGGGAACCTGATTCACAAACCAGTTCTCATATGAAGAAGCAAGTAGGCAGCCTCCCACCATTTAAGTAACTCTCCGGGGGATAAGATGTTCATTTTCTTTATCATGGCGATAGTTGTATGTTTATTTAACAAACACAAATACGGTGCTTGTTATGTGCTAGGCACCACTGTAAATACTCTACAAATATTCACTCATGAGGCCTCATAATAACCTCTAGGCTATATGTTCTATTGTTACTCATTGCTGTCAAGTCCATTCCAATTCAGAGTGACCCTATAGGACAGAGTAGAACTGCCCCATAGGGTTTCCAAGGCTGTAAATCTTTACAGAAGCACACTGGCACGTCTTTGTCTTGCAGAGCACCTGGTGGGCACAAATTGCCAACCTTTCTGTTAGCAGCCTAGCTTAACCACTGCCCCACGAGGGCTCTATTCTATTATTAGGCCCATCTTAAAGGCAAGGGAGCTGAGGCACAGAGAGGGTAAGGAATTTACCCGAGGTCACGCAGCCAGTACACTAAAGTTGGTTTCGAATGTTCAGTACTCTCACTTATCCCCTCACACGTGTTTGGCATAAATCATGCTAAATGCTTGGAATGACAAGTCCACTCTGCCTTTACAATGAAAGAAAAAGCTCTGATTGCAGTCTCAAGAGATATGGGAGAGATGTTTGGGCAGAAAGCAAACAAGGAAGAAGCTAGGCTTTTCTGTTCTGAGGTTGGACACCAACCTAACAGCGGCAGCAGTCAGTCACAGGTTTGTGCTATCCTCTGAAGTCAGGCGATATCTGACATCAGCCCCTCTCCTTGCTTGCTAACAAATGGAGAAGCAAGAGTATCACGTGCCAGAACTCTCCTAGAAAAGCAGTGTCTATCATTGCCTGCCCGGCCCACATCTCCTTCCGAAACAGTCCTACACTGCCCTGTAGGGTACTAGGTGATTCTATCCCACCTCCTCCACCTACCACACTTGTGAACATCTGATTCTTGGTCTGGCTCAGAAAGATGAACTTTGCCAATTTTGTTCTTAGGAGCTGGGAAACAGCAGCTGGAACATTGCAAAGCTGGAAAGTTGCATAGCTAGAGTGTTAGGATCCCCAAGAAATTCTTCAGCAGAGAGAAGGGGGGAAGGCAGGGGAAACAGAGAGAGAGGTGGGTGGCTTCCCCTGAGAGCTTCCTTAGTCCCTGGTTTCTGGTTCTGGTCCAGTGAGGCGCTGGTTCCTCTCTCTGGATGTCTATGACATTTTCCTCTTGTGTCCAGATCACAACTCCGAGAGCCCTACATAGAGGCTGAGCTTGATGGCTCACCGATTCTTAGAAGGTCTTGGAGCAAAATTTGTCCTCAAAAGCAGGGGTGATAATGAAACTATTTAACAACTACATGGTACAGGCCCCACTAATCAGATGGAGGCCTGCCCAGTCAAGTGGTGGCAGGTGTCGACACAGGTATGCACTGGCTGTCTCGCCGCCCTGCTTAAGTCAGGAAAGCCAAGGTGCTGGAAAAAGGCCATGAAGAACAGCTTTGTGTCCTTTCCTAAGTGAGATAATGCCTGGGAAATCTCACTATAAATGATTAAGCGTGATACAGTCTCAAATTGCTTCCTCCCAGACTTGGCTTGCAAGCCTCACTCCCTGTTTGATGGTGTCTGAAAGGAGTGGGGAGGGGCCCTTCTGAAAGCCAAGGGAATTCACTCTGGTCTGGCACACAAACCAAATCCTTAGCTGGAGCTAAAGTAGTTCCTTCACATTTTGGTTGCAAGAGACTGAAGTCTTCCTCTGTACCCGCCTGAGTTAGGAATGGGTCGGGGTATGGCCATTAGGGAAGGGAGGAGATCCCTTTGAAGAGCTTAGGAGAGGCTTTTAGATCCCTGTAGACAAGGAAATACAGTGCTGGTGGCCACGGTAAAAAGCACAGACCTGTTCAAGGTATATGATTTCAAAGCGAAGATTGATTAACAACTTCCCAGCTCAGAGTCAAAGGCTTCAGCCATCACTTCCAAGGCTCCACCAGCTAAGGGTGATGCTCCAAGGAGATTTCTGAACTTGACTACAAAAAATGGTGGGGCTTATTTGAGCACATCCAGCCTGCTGCTTCTGATGCTGCATGCCCCATCACCCTGCCCCCAGACCCCCACCCTTCCCTCTTTTCCTCTGAATTGCCTTCTTTGGGCTGCAGCAGCAGCAGAACAGGGAAGAGACTCTAAACTGCCAGTCATCTGCAATATAAACATTTGCTGTATAGCTCTTCCTTGTCTGCACCATCTCCCACCAACTCCCTGGGCCCACCCAGTGTGGATCTGGGCTCTTTGGGGCATTATCCATGTTTATAGATTTGTGTTTGCCTTTTTATTATTTTTTAAACCAGCACAGTCCATTGGCCACTCTGAATGTGTTCAGTGTTACCCTGGAGCTGGGTCTCTGGCTGGAGACCTCGGTGGCGATAGCAGCGGCCCTGGGCAGCCTCGTCTGTGGATGGCCGTGGACCCAACCCTTGAGCATCTGGCACCTGACCCTTGTGGAGAGAGTGGGTGGGGACTGGGCACTTGTAATCCTCCTTCCATCTCTGTGGAAGAGAGCATTAGGGGTTTTCAAAACCAATTTAGTTTCCAAAGTGTATGTGTGGGGGGAAAGGGGTCTAGGTGAGTGTGTGTGTGTGTGTGTGTGTGTGTGTGTGTGTGTGTGTAGATTTTCTTATCACTTAAAAAAATTCAGTATCTTTGTATCTGTCCTGGGTCTATAGCTGTTTCAGGTTTTTTTTTTCTAGCTGTGCTTGAGCATCTGAAACTACAAGAAAGAAACTCATTAAATGTGATTCTTCCTACTTAAAAAAAAAAGTAGAGGAGGACACTCTGTCAATCAACTCCTGTTGAGCACCTAGGCTCTGCCAGAGACACACAGATGTTTTAGCTTGCATATCACCAAATCAAACTAGTCACAACATGTACCCCTAGCAAATTTTTAAGTTAACGCCTGAATTATTCAGCTTAAGTTTAAACAGTTGCAAACAGTTTTAACCTTCGGGCATATAGTAAATATCAACATTTTAAAATAAAACTGTTCCATTGCTTTCTAAAATGTAAAAATAAAACTAGATAATGAGATAGAATGTGACTGGAGGGGTGGAATGGGAGTAACATGGAAGTGGAATCCTCTTTATGGATATATTTGAGCTGAGATCTAAACGACACATCACCATCCATGACAAGCTGTAGCGGAAGAGCTCTCTAGGTAGAGGGAATAAGTGCAAAGGCCCTGAGGCAGGAAAAGTCTGGATTGAAGAACTGAAAAATGTGCAGAAACCAAAAGAAAGAGTAGTAGGAGATAGGGCTTGAAGAGCAGGCAAGGGCCAGACCATGTAGAAGTCTGAAGGCCATTTGTGTTGAATTCTACCCTTTGTGCCTCCATACTCCCTATCCTATGTCCCTGCTCTGTGCTGGAGGGTACTGATCTCTATGGACTATGTCCATCGGCTCAGCCAAAGGCACACTCCAGCAGGTCTGAAGATGGAGGGAAGGGAAAGTGGGTCCCTGCTTGCAGGATCTTATGGGCTAGCTGGGTTCCTCACAGCTTCTGTAGGCAGCCTCTCTGCTTTTGGCTACCTAGGGCTTCCTCCTGTACCCCTTCAGGCCTTGGGCTGGTGCCACCTGCTGTCAACCTCGTGTACTGCATGATTTCTCGTAGTTTTCCTGTATGTACCCTCCCTACTGTGGTAAGAGCCCTGGTGGCACAGCGGTTAAAAGCTACAGCTGATGGCCAAAACGTTGGTAATTTGAATCCACCAGCTGCTCCTTGGAAACCCTATGAGGCAGTTGTACTCTGTTCTCTTGGGTCACTGTGGGTCAGAATTGACTTGACGGCAATGGGTTTGGTATGGCTTTTTCCTGCTATGGTAAAAAGTACCTTTATTTAACTCTCTCCAATTATCCTAATTTGTGCACATCATCTCTTTCCTTCTGGGATTCAGGCTAGTACATCATAATAAAGTGTTTAAATTTAATTGGTAATCTTAAATCCTTTGATAATAGTCTTCTGTGAAGTTGTATCAGATTTTTTTTTTAATTTTTGTACCTAAGTACCTACCAGAGTGCTTTATGAAATGCCTAATAAAAAGAAATTTGTTGCCTTTGAGTCAATTCTGACTATAGTGATCCTATAGGACAGAGTAGAACTGCCCCATAGGGTTTCCAAGGCTGTAATCTTTACACAAGCTGATTGTCACATCTTTCTCCCTTGGAGTAGCTGGTGGGTTTGAACCACCAACCCGTCAGCTAGCAGCTGAGCGCTTAACCACTGCACCACCAGGGCTCCTTATGAAATGCTCAGTGACTATATACATGATGCGTGACAGAGCTAAGTGATACTTGAGAGACAACTGGTCCATGGAGAACAAAATGCAGTTGGAGGCCATGAAGTTCAAGTCGCAGCCAGCATTCCCATGCACAGCCCTCTCTGGGGAATGCGGCCAGTCACTGAAAACCCCATTCCCCTCTCCAGGTTAAAAACTGCCTCTTCACCCTAGCACTAGTTGGAAACGGTTCAGACATGACCCTATTTAGTCATATTTGGGGAGGGGGGTGGTGGGCCAAAGGCTAAAAAGAAAAAAAAAGAAGAAAAAATTATATATATATATATCCTAAATAGCTGAGATAATGGTCTTATGAACTGTTATCTCAAAACATATTAACCTTGTATTACATCCTCACTACAATTACAATACATCCTCACTAATGTATTACCTTTTAAATTTGAACTGGGAAATTTTGGTCAGAGATCATATGACAACCACCCCCCCACCAAATAAAAAAAAAGTTCCCTTCTTTGGGGTGGACACTGGCTAGTTTCATTCATCTCAATCCAAGAACCGTCATGTATACCCTGTCATGCTGTGGGAGCCACTTACTAATGGGAGCCATTGTCCACGCTAATCACTGCATGTCATGCTGACTTGTTTTTTTTTTAATGCGTGTTTCCTTCATCAAGATAACATGAATTTACTGACAACAGGAAACCTAGAGACAGCCCAGAGGGGAAGAGGGAGGTAAGAATGAACTGTCCTGTTAAAGCAGGAACATGTGCAGAGGAGAAAGTTCCCCTGTCCTTGTGAAGCTAAGCCAGGTTCCCAGCACCCTGACCTGCTGCTCCACGATGGAAAAACCCCAGGGAAACATATTGTGACGAGGCTTTCGGCTCACACCTCCTGAGAAAGCCAGAAAAGGCTGAGAAGTGTGTGGGCTCATACAAATAAAAAGCATGGAGAAAAGGATGTAGAGGTGGTTAAAAATAAAACTTATCAGATGAGAATTAAATCCTGAGAATGTTATCTCTCCCTACAGGAGGGTGGAAAAAAAATAAGCATGTCAAGGAGAACACAGGCCACAGGATGAATAAGCATAAAAATGGAAGGAAATGACCAAGCAAACATGCTGGAGGAGGGCCTTTTTCAAGGTGCTGACTTGCCAGGATTGCTCAGCTGCACCCTGGCTTGCAGGGGAGAAGTTGTCAAGGCCAATAACCCTGAAGGGATACCAGAAACTGGCTATACCTTTTTTTGAACTGTTTGAATTTTTTTCGACATGCATGTCTGACCTTTTTTAACATAAAAAATTTTTTTTATATATAACAAAAAATTTGCCATTTTAACCATTTTTAAGTATACAATTCAGTGGCATTCATGACATTCCATCCTCACTGTTACCTTTAAAAAAAAAAAAACACTAAAGGTCTATGGAAAATGTTCTGAGGGAATTTCTACTTCCCAGAAGTAACAGAGTCCCTGGGTGGTACAAATGGTTAATGTGCTCGGCTGCTGACTGAAATGGTTGGAGGTTCGAATCCTCCCAGAGACACATTAGAAGAAAGGCCTGGCAACCAACGTCCAAAAAATGAGATTGCACGAGTAGCAGTCAACTAGACAGCAACTGGTATGTTATAATGTCGCTCCTAATGAGTTTCAAAATCCAGATAGTTGGTGAATACTGAAGACCTTCTCCAGTGGCCTGTTGTGCCCCCCTCCGCCACACTCAGCACTTGGCCCCAGCACTGAGTAAAGCTGTTGCTAAGAACAGCTCCCCTGCGGCATTCTCCTGTTTCTGAGATCTGACCCTCAATTTGGGCTGCTCCTGAGGCAAATTCTTCCTAAAGCTCTCTGCAAAACAAGCACACCACACCCAGACCCTGTTTTATTTTAACTCCCATTTCCCGGAAAGCTCTGGAATGATATGTGAAATGTTCCTTCCATTCCTCTCAGTCCCAAGTCACCTATCTCTACATTTGCCACACAACCCTCACAGGGGCTAGTTTTTCCTCAAGAAATAGGCTCAAAATAAAAACTACTGTGAAATTCATTTTTAATGACCCAGTGTTTATCCACTCTTAAAATAATTTCACTCCTCAACTGCTCTTAAGTCTGCTTTCAAAATTGTGACAATAAAACACAATCGCCATTCTCTAACTAGCTATTTCTCTAACTTTCACAAATAAATTACCTAATGGTCTTTATAAATTTTCTGAGGAATTTCAACACTCAGGTACATAAGCGGCAATTGCTTCCCAGAAAACACTTTTTTAAGTGCTTAGTTTATCAAAGGTCAGACAAGCAAGATCCAAAAGCTCAAGAAATTTGGTGCTTTTTCAACACTCATAATTTTTGATAGTACGTAAGTAACCAAAAGAGCTGTATTTCAATTAAAATGGCACCCTTCTATAAACCCATTCCAAACTCATTCCTATCGAGTCAATTCTGACTCACAGGGACCCTATAGGACAGAGTAGAACTGCCCTACAGGGTTTCGAAGGCTGTAAATCGTTACGGAAGCAGACTGCCACATCTTTGTCCCATGGAGCAGATGGTGGGTTCGAACTGCTGACCTTTTGGTTAGCAGCCAAGCACTTAAT
Organism: Loxodonta africana; assembly: GCF_030014295.1. NCBI lineage: Eukaryota > Metazoa > Chordata > Mammalia > Proboscidea > Elephantidae > Loxodonta > Loxodonta africana. The sequence goes on from NC_087351.1 coordinate 45,926,897, forward strand.
CACTGCACCACCAGGGATCCATGCATCCTTTTAAAGGCCATCTTTAAAAAGTTTAGGTAGACACTGTGCAGATGTCTTTGAGAATTAGAAATGTTTGTAATTCTACACTCAGTGTCACTCAGAGGTGGTAAAAATACTTCTCAAGATGACAGGGCCTTGCTCAGTCTCCTGGCTTAGTTCTGATTGACCAGACGGAGAAGCATCAGTAAGGGAACTCCACTGACATCTCACCTCTACCTCATGGTTAGCCAAGTCCAAGCTGGAAAGTTCCCCAGCCCAGAACACATCCAATGGAGGAACACGGGGACAGCAGCTTGCACACTGCTTGAGTGTTCCTATGCGATATGGCCTGATGGGAAGTCTCCAAATTGCACCCAGGAAATTCCAATCTGTCTTCACTTCCAGATGGCCCATGCTGCTTCACTGATAAACAGGAGAGTGTACGCCCTATCCAGCTCATGCCCAGCATTAGCCTGAGAAGTCAGTGGTGAGCATAAACTCAGAGTTCCCCTGCAATCCAGTGAGGCACGTAGGAAAGATCCCACTGCAAAGTCAAAGGGGAATTCAACCATGAAGTTGGTGTTTTCTGCTTATGTGGTTTTTACTGAATAATTGACACTCCTTTAGGCTGCTGGGCATTAGAGCCTTACTGATAATCATAAATAACATTATAGAACAATATCAAGCAGCAAGCATTTAAAGCTCCCCATCTCCCAACTCCACTCATTCCTGCTCTTTTGTTTGGCATCTCTGCAGGAAGGAGCTACCAAAGGAAACAAACCTGGAGGAGCTGGAAGTCTTCAGACAAATCTTGGTATGCTACTCCATCACTCTGTAGCCCTGGACAAGCTACCTAACTAACCATTCTGTGTTCTCATCTGTCAGAGGAAGGGCTGCCTCACAGTGGTTGCAAAGAATAAACATGTGTATTTTTTTTTTTTTTTAAGCATGTAGCAGGGCCTGGCATACAGGTATTCTCTTGGGTATTTTGATTCATCCTGACTCTTGAACCTCTGACACTGGTCATGCAAATGCAAAGGAGGTAAACCCAGCCTCTCAAAGGGCCTAACCTATCAACACAGTGAGACAGCTGGTGGGAGTAAATTAAGTCTCCATCACCCATGTGTCTGTCACACTGTGGTGGCTTCTGTGTTGCTATGATGCTGGAAGCTATGCCACAGGTATTTCAAATACCAGAAGGACCACCACGATGGGCAGATTTCACTGGAGCTTCCAGACTAAGATAGGCTAGAAAGAAAGGCCTAATAATGTCCTTCCAAAAACTAGCCAATGAAAACCTTATGGATCACAACAGACTATTGTCCAAATACAGGCAGATGGTGCAGGACTGGGCGGCATTTCATTCTGTTGTGCAGGGGGTCACCAGGAGTTTGAGCTGACTGGACAGCAACCAACAACAGGTTGAGTCTGAAAGCAGACTGGGTTCTGAATACAAATCGGCATGTATTATCCAACAGACAAGAGTTCAACCACAGCCTGTTTCATTTCCAAAGCTGTCTTTCTCCACTCCTGACCTGTCTCTAACCACCTAACCAGTGTTCTCTTCATGCCATTCAAGAGACTGTAGACTGAAGCTAGTCCATTTTTTAATTTATTTAAAATAACTTTACTAAGAACATCCCCTGGGCTTGTCCTCATAGCTGATCAAATATAAAAGTACCTTACACGTCCAAACTCCTACTTCACACAAACTGCTGACCCAGCATGGTATTTCCCATCATTGCTTTCTAAACACCACCAGGATATTTCAAGGCTGAATGGCCGAGAGAAATTAGGATGACCCAGACTCTAAAAAACCTGAGTTATTTAAAGAAGAAAAACACTATCATGTCTGAATGGATAATTCGTGATTGGGACAGTCCAGCACTTAATTGGTATTAACTACTCTACTAAAGATCTATTTAATGCACTTAGGTAAGACTTTTCCTTCTCATGAAATTAGATCTTTGGTTCAAAATTTAATCTCCTGCCAAGGACTCTGCACTATTTAGGTGACGTAATGGTGAGGTAGGCTCTTAACATTTCATTGCCAGGAATACAAATGAAATTGATCAGATTATTTGCCAAATAATGTTCCTTTAGCAGGGCTGAGTCCTTCCCTAAGTGGACTGTCAAAGGGAGCACAAAGCAGACACTCTGAGTATCGTAGCTACGCTTTCCAGCTTAATCTTCCAGCTTAATCTTAATCATTACCATTCTCAGGACATTAGTAATTATGGGAAAACTTAATTAAAATTTTATAGAATATGAAATCTCTAATGAACAGCCTTCTTTCTTCTTCTTTTACTGGGTTTTTCAAGATTGTTCCTTAAGTAGGAGTGTAAACATACTCTGTCCTATCTGACGCTACTCTTACCTTACTCATCTTAACAGTCCCAGCAAACAGAAGGGCAGAAATATTACCTGCTCCATTTCCAGATTTCTAGTGGTCAATGACCTATTCAAATAGGTAAGCAAATATGAAGTGACCCTAAGACCAGGGCTTTCTAAAACAGCCTAAATTTATCAGCTGACAATGATGGAAAGATACGTGTGCAAAAATTCTAGCAAGTCCTTCCTGCCAAAGATGAAGGAAGTGAGTATTAGAATGCTAACACAGGAGAGTGAGTTTATTCAATGAGTATTTACTGAGTTCTTACTATGTGCCAGGCACTATTTTAGGGGCTAGGAATACATTCCATTGATTGAAAGCATACAAGAATCCCTGTCCTCATTGTGCTTGTACTGTAGGGAAAGGATACAAGACAATATGCACAATAAATAAATAAATTACATAATAAGTTAGAAGGTGATAAGTTCTATGGGAAAAAAATGAGCACAGTTATGAGAATGAATGAGGACAAGTCTTATCTGGAAATTTTCCAACACCAAATAAGGAAAAAATAAACGTCTTCGTTGGAAAGTCTACATATCCAAAAACAACAAAGAAAATATTTCTGGCTCTTTAATGTTCATGGGATTTTCAAGCAAAAAAATTAAAGGGATTTTACAACACAAAAGTGAAGTTGAAAACCAGGATGTGTAACTTTCATATAATAGGAGTTGCTGGAGGCAGCAGAGCCTGTGTTGGCTGTGACAGAACCACTGTGAGACAGTAGTCATAGAACCGTCTAGCAAACTCCATAATTCTGGCCACACTGCCAACCACAGTTGCTCCAGAGAGTCATCTGCTGAAGAAAGTCTGCTAGGGACAATGTTGAAGAACTCAAACAGCTTTTCAGGATTTTTTTGTTTGTTTATTTCCATTTCCTTTTTAAAACACAGCACCCTGCTCTTTCTTATTTTGTTCAAGAAGTAGGGCAGGCTCATTAGGAAGGAAAACTGAAAAAAAGGGAACACCCACAATTCCAACTCCATCGTTCCTCTCAATGGTTCAAGAGGTACATGTTTATTGTATATCAGTAGATGAGATCTTTCATCACCATTATCAGATGTTGGCTCTAAACTACCAAGCAGATTTTTTTTTCCTTTGATTTAAATTCAAATTCCATTCCAAAAAAAAGCCATCTAAAACAATTAATGTCTATCTAGTTTTAGCCACTGAAGAATTAGATTCTCCTGGTAAGAAAGTGAAAACAGAATAAATGGTGTTCTCATCTCCGACCAGAAAGTCCTCTTTTCAGCAAAATGGTCAGAGGCAGAAAGCCCAGGTTGCAGGAAAAAGGAGTGTCCGCCCCACAGGACACTTATAAGTGATGACTGTGACAGCAGCCCTTTCTAGAGGTAATAATGTCATTTGTCATTAGGTTGTGATAATTCTCCAGAAACCCCAACAGCCCTGGATTAAGACATCTAGAAATTGTTCAGATGACACCTATTTCTGTTTCCTGCTGTTAAGGCTTCAACGATGCCTCTCTGTGGCATCTGTCACCATTTTTTTCTTTGACAACCTCCTCTTTTCAAATCAGGAAGTGTACATAAAGTGCAAGCAAGACTCACTCCCTCCCCTGTGCTTCCATGCTCTCCTTCTGATAGCCAGTTATACCAAAATCTATCAGTAAACCGCTGGCCAGCTCTGTTGTCTGCAGGTATTCCTGGAGTTAGCAAAAAAGTTCATCTGGCAAAGAGTGTCTGAAGGTCAATGCAGTCTTGGCAAGAAGACACGAAGTACCACACGCAAGACAGGGATGTGAACGATGCAAAGCATTCCAGCAGGGGGGAGAGTTCCATGTCACCCAGTCACTGAAGAGGCCATCTTTAGATCTCAACTCTTAAAAACAACTCAGGAACCATTGCTAAAATGAACGACGCCTGCGGATTTCAGAGCTCTGGTCAGTCTTCAGTGACAGCAGATTCAGTTTTCCCTGGTTGGGCACAGAAAAGAGAATGAAGAGTGTAGGGAGTCAGATTTAATGGGTTTTATAGTGTAAGGAACCAAATTCAATGGGTTTTATGTCACACGCACACACAAAAAGTTGCCATTCAGTTGACTTCAACACATGGTGACCTCATGTGTATCACAGTAGAACTGTGCTCTATAGGGTTGTCACTGGCTTATTTTTGGAAAGTAGATACCAGGCTTTTCTTCTGAGGTACCTCTGTGTGGAGTTGAACTGCCAACCTTTAGGTTAGCAGCTGAGCTCATCAACCGCTTGCACCACCCAGGGTCTCCATGTAACAAACAGCCTCCAGTAAATACTTCACATCTTACAGAACAAAGTTGAACAGAATGCCTCCTAACAGGGCTTTCCAAAGTGTGTTTGCTGTGATGTTTGATAGGTATCCATTCCAAGTGGGTTATGGGTTATGCAATGCTACCTGTGTTTCTTTACTGCAGGATTTCTTAGAGCCTTGATTTGACATGCCAGTGAGCACTGTAACTCTTCAAGACAGAGATACAGCATGCAGCAGTTCCCACTTTTTTTTTTTGCACCAGGAACTTACCTTCTCACAAACCAACCTGCCAGGACTAGTGTTTCCGTAGAACACATTTGGAGAAATGCTGCCTTAAAAATATCAGTTGGAAGGGCAGGAATGGTATTGAGTCATATTCAGTTTATACTACATGAGCCCTGTTTTAATGCTACGAAGTTGTAGTCCCATACCAATTTAATAAATCCACCACTCATCTCTCAGTTTGTCATACTGTGGTAGCTTGCATGTTGCTACGATCCTGGAAGCTATGCTACTGGTATTTCAAATACCATCAGGGTCACTTATGGTGGACAGATTTCAGCTGAACTTCCCAACTAAGACAGACTGAGAAGGAGGACCTGGTGATCTCCTTCTGAAAAAACTGGCCACAAAAACCTTATGGACAGCAGCAGAACACTATCTGATATAGTGCTGGAAGATGAGCCCCTCAGGTTAGAAGGCAGTCAAAATATGACTGGAGAAGAGCTGCCTCCTCAAAGTAAAGTCAACCTTAATGACGTGGATGGAGTAAAGCTTTTGGGACCTTCATTTGTTGATGTGACACGACTTAAAACAAGAAGAAACAGCTGCAAATATCCATCAATAATAGGAATGTGGAATATACAAAGTATAGACCAAGGAAAATTGGAAGTTATCAAAAATGAAATGGAATGCATAAACATCGATATCCTAGGCATCAGTGAGCTGAAATGGACTGTACTGGCCATTTTGAATCAGACACTCACATGGTCTACTATGCTAGGAATGACAAATAAAAGAGGAATGGTGTCACGTTCATTATCAAAAAGAACATTTCAAGATCTATCCTGAAGTAAGTGCTGTCAGTGATAGGATAATATCCATATGCCTACAAGGAAGACCAATTTAATACAATAATTATTCAAATTTACATACCAACCACTAAGGCCAAAGATGAAGAAACTGAAAATTTTTACCAACTTCTGCAGTCTGAAATTGATCAAACATGCAATCAAGATGCACTGATAATTACTGGTGATTGGAATGTAGAAGTTGGAAACAAAGAGGAAGGATCAGTAGCTGGAAAATATGGCCTTGGCGATAGAAACACCCCAGAGATCGCATAATAGAATTCTGCAAGGCCAATGACCTATTCATTGCAAATACCTTTCTTCAACAACATAAATGGTGACTATACATGTGGACCTCCCCAGATGGAATACAAGAGATCAAATTGAATACATTTGTGGAAAGAGATGACGGAGCAGTTCAGTGTTATCAGTAAAAATAAGGCCAGGGGCAGACTGCAAAACAGATCATTAATCGCTCAAGTGCAAGTTCAAGTTTAAGCTAAAGAAAATTAAAACAAGTCCACGAGGGCGAAAGTATGATCTTGAGTATATCTCACCTGAATTTAGAGACTATCTCAAGGAGAGATTTGACACATTAAAAATTAATGACCAAAGACCAGGCCAGTTGCGGGATGAGATCAAGGATACATCAAGAAAACAAAAGGCCATTAAAAAGACAGAAAAGAAACAAAAGACCAAAATGGATATCAGAAGAGATTCTGCAACTTGATCTTGTAGAGTCCTAAAGTGAAAAGAGGAAATGATAAAGAGCTGAACAAAAGACTTCAAAGCGGCTCAAGAAGACAAAGTAAAGTATTATAACGAAATGTACAAAGACATGGAGTTAAAAAACCAAAACGGAATAACACACTTGGCATTTCTCAAGCTGAAAGAGCTATAGAAAAAATTCAAGCCTTGAGTTGTAATACTGAAGGTTTGTATGGGCAAAAACAATTGAATGATGCAGAAAGCATCAAAAGATAAAAAGAATACACACTGTATCAAAAAAAATTGGTCAACGTTCAATCATTACAGGAGGTAGCACATGATCAAGAACCAATGATACTGAAGGAAGAAGTCCAAGCTGCACTGAAGGCACTGGGGAAAACAAGCTCCAGGAACTGACAGAATACCAATTGAAATGTTTCAACAAATGGATGCAACACTGGAAGCGCTCACTCATCTATGCCAAGAAATCTGGAAGATAGCTACCTGGCCAACCAACTAGAAAAGATCTATATTCGTGGCCATTCCAAATAAAGGCAATCTAACAGAATGAGGAAATTATCAAACAATATCGTTAAAATCTCATGCAAGTAAAATTATGCTGAAGACAATTCAAAAACAGTTAGAGCAGTATATCCACAGGAAACTGCCAGAGATTCAAGCTGGACTCAGAAGAGGATGCGAATGAGGGATATCATTGCTAATGTCAGGTGGATCCTGGCTGAAAGCAGAGAATACCAGAAAGATGTTTACCTGTGTTTTATAGACTATGCAAAGGCATTCAACCGCATGGATCATAACAAATTATGAACAACATTTCAAAGAATAGGAACTCCATAACACTTAATTATGCTCATGTGGAACCTGTATATAGACCAAGAGGCAGTTGTTTGAACAGAACAAAGGGAAACTGCATGGTTTAAAATGAGGAAAGGTGTGCGTCAGGGTTGTATCCTTTCACCATACCTAATCAATCTGTATGCTGAGCAAATAATCCAAGAACCTGGACTATACGAAGAAGAACACAGCATCAGGATTGGAAGAAGACTCATTAACAATCCACGACACGCAGAAATACAACCTTGCTTGCTGAAAGCCAAGAGGACTGGAACCACTTACTGACGAAGATCAAAGACTACAGCCTTCAGAAAGGATTACACTTCAACATAAAAAAGACAAAAATCCTCACAACTGGACGAATAAGCAACGTCATGATAAACGGAGAAAAGACTGAAGTTGTCAAGGATTTCATTTTACTCAGATCCACAATCAATACCCATGGAAGCAGCAGTTAAGAAATTAAACAACATATTGCATTGGGAAAATCTGTTGCAAAAGACCTCTTTTAAATTATTAAAAAGCAAAGGTATCACTTTGAAGCATAAGGTGCATCTAACTCAAGCCATGGTATTTCCAATCCCCTCATATGCATGCAAAAGCTGGACAATGAATAAGGAAGACAGGAAAAGCATTGATGCATTTGAATTACGGTGTTGGGGAAGAACACTGAATACATCACAGACTGCCAGAAGAACGAACAAATCTGTCTTGAAGGGAGTATAGCCAGAACGCTCCTTGGATGTGAGCATGGTGAGACTTCATCTTGCTTACTTTGGACATGTTATCAGGAGGGACCAATCCCTAGAGAAGGTCATCATGCTTGGTAAAACAGAGGATCAGCCAAAAAGAGGAAGACCCTCAAGAAGATGGACTGACACAGTGGTTGCAACAATGGGCTCAAACACAGCAACAACTGTGAGGATGGTGTAGGACTATGCAGTGTTCCGTTCCTTTGTGTTCCGTTCCGTTCCTTGTGCATGGGTCCCTATGAGTTGGAATCGACTCTATGGCACCTGACAACAACAATATAATAAATAAAAAACATAGCTGGGCTCCATTATGTTTCCCTGCAACATGACAAAATCATGGACGGTATTTAACATTACATTTGATTGGTTAACATTACTGATAAAAAATTAACTATTTCCCATCCATTATAAACCATTACATGATCAGCGGGAATTCTCAGGAAGTGTTCTTTGTATTTTTTCTGATTTTTCTAGCACAGTTATGGCCAGAGTTTCAGTATTAAACTATCAGCATGTCATTACATATGAAGCTAAACCATAGCTGGGATTGACAGGGCATGTCAGAATATAGATAAAATCTTGAATAAAAGTCATGGATTGATTTGATCAAAAGTCAAAGAAAAATCTCAAACACGTACTAGTTAAATTCCTGAACTTCTTTTTGGCTTCTGCCCTTTCTTCTGCATCAAAGTACCAAACAGTCATAGCATATCTGTGAAAGAGAAGCAGGCAGAAGAGGTTTAGAAACACTAAAAAGAAAAAAAAAAAAAACAGATAACTTACTATAAATCTTATATTAAAGTCATTTATAAACCCAACATTTAAAGGTTTCCCTATCATTAGATGTCCACTTCAGTTTTTAACTTAAAAGAAACTTCTCCAGTTTCAACTCTATTCGAACGTAAGAGAAAACACTTAAGAATTCCTGGTATGCGCCAGGCATTGTGCCGGCCACTGGGAATTCATGATCGAGTTTTCAAAAAGTTTCATTTTATAATTATTATTAGTTATTGGGATTTCTATAGCATGTGATTTTTTAAGGGCTTCCCACCAACATTTGCAAATTTTTTCCTGTGAAGTCAGTCACTGTGGAAGTAGGAATCACCAGGGAATTGTCACAAATGGCAAGATGTAGTTGTTGTGCTCATAAAATAAACCAAGAGCAGGCTTTGGGAGTGGAATTAGTTACCTGCTCACCTAAGGTACATTCTAGTTTGTTATTTAATATATGCAACTTCGTGTCTGGGGTTCCGATCTGTCATTCTGGAGGGGGACACTTATAAGTCTGTAGGATTTTCATTTGATTACGCTGTCACTCTGAAACTCTTCACATGCATGTGCTAAAGAAACTGTATTTAAAAAAAAAAAAAAAAAATTCCAATTGTTGGGACCTGGATTTAGTGACTCCAAACCAATTTTAAGCCATGGGAAGGGTAAACAGGAAAAGAATGAAAACAAATTCCTCTTTCTTTTCTTAAGGTCTCTGTCTCTCTCTGCTTGCAATCGGCAACTTATAGACTCATCCAAAGTCACCAGAGAGAATTTCTGACATGTGTCGTATATGACAGCCAACATTCTTTAGGGGTAGTTCAACAGCAGATTAAAAAAAGGAAAAGGAAAAGAAAGGGGGAGAAGAGAAAAATACTCTGGGAAATACATAATCCAATCCACTCAGCTAACAGAAAACAATTTATTAACAGTTATTTCAAACTGACATTGTTTTGCACACCAAAGGACCCCAAGTTTCCCCCTTTAATTTCTAACAACTCCAAAGAGGTTTGCTATCAGCTTTGGGGTGTGGGGTGTCCCCGTATACAAGGGAACTGGGGTTTGCACAATAAACTCCTCCAGAAAAAACCTGACCCTGGCTATTACCTAGTCGCATAGGAGGGCTGAACCTCATGTGGGTTACGGCGATCTGACCAGAAGAACAGGAGTCTGTCGAAAATGGGCTCCACATCTGCTATGAAAGATTTCCCTTCTGGAAATATCCGTAGGACCCCGCCATGCAGCTGAGGACCACAAAGAAGGTAGATTATTTCCTGGCCTCAGACATATTCTAGAAAAATGTCATCTTTCAAACTTTACTCCAAGCATATATTACCCACAAACTTTTACTTCAACCTCATACTTTATACCAAATTTTATTTCAATGGCTTATGAAATAAAAGTCATTCTGCAAACTTGGGTAGTGTAAACTCCTTACTCACCTCATACCAGACAAAGCCTTCTTACCCCACAGTCATGAAGCCCACGGACCAAAATGGATTATTATTAAGTTTAACTACAGGTAACTGCCAATACTTGACTGTTTTTTGACACACAAAAAAAAATCCTGGCAATTTCCTATGGTTCACGCTTAATACTAACAGGATAATCATCACACATAACTTCTTCTTTGATTGGAATTTATTGCTTTCTTCTGAACTCCACTGGCTCCTTATCTGACCTCATTTGCTGAAAGTTATATTGAACTCTCAGACCACCTTACCTGGACCTTTTATAACATAGGTCACTCTCTTCCTTGAATTACTTTTTTAAACATACACCTAATCTGTCCTACAAGTCAAACCATATGCAGGCAGAACTCAGGCCTCACCTACCAATGTTTCTCCACAGCACTTAAATATTTGTTGAATGACTTCATATTTTACAATTTATTGTTATCAGCCTGATAACGTCATTCTCTTGCCTGTAACAGCACCTCTCAAGACTTTAAAGGAGACCTAAGGGATATATTCCAGCCATGTTACCAAATAGGGAGAAGAGACAAGTTTTTTCACTGATTCACTGGTTTCCCAGGTTTAGTTTTTCTGACCCCAGATAAAATAGCATTGCTTTATGACAGCCAGGGTCTGTCCTCACTAACAGGAAATGGAGATGTAGAAGGTTCAAAAGCCAAATAAGCTTGAAAAGTTCTCTGACTTCCCAGATTACTAAATCATTCTTAGCTTTCAGAAAGCACACAAAGTCCAGACAAATGTGTGTAAGCGTGGAACCAGACTACATATCTCTATCTATATGTTCTAAAATACAAAAATAAGCCACAAAGCCTTTGGCATTCACCAACTATAGTTAACCATGGCAAGCAGCCATGAATGAGACGTGTCACCCTCAGAGACAGGACTGTGTGGGAAACCTCCCTTGGGATGGCTTTATATCCTACAATTCTATTTTTGTGGAATTCTCTCAATGCTGCTGCTGGGAGGGAAGAGTGCATGTCCCTATTCTGCACTGAGAGTCCTGTCAGCTCTCTTTATCAACCACTCAACCCTTCCCACACACATATAATCACCCTACCTGCCCCCCCCCCCCAAATTAACTTCATAACCATTATTTTCATCTCATCAACTTTGGCACTAGTTCCATAGGGGAAAAAAAAAAGAAAACATGAAACTGAAATAGGAAAGATTCATTAGCAGGAGATAGGGCTATTCTCAACACAAAGCTCTTCCATAAGTCATCTGATTCTTTTCCTATAGTTTCTAACCTCATACTCTACTCCCATTGTTCCAAAGTACCTTGGCATCCCAATTCTTGTTCAAATAGTAGATGCAAGTGATGCAGCGGCCGTCACCGTTGGGGTTGTCTACATGGCGAACATAACCTGTTCCATTTCCTGGGTAGCAAGCCACCATTGCCTAAGAAAAAATCCCAAGAAAGTTGGTTAGCAAAGCTGAGACAATCTTCTCCCACTGGTAAACACTGACAACCTGGTAAACACAGTATTCTTGCGTACTTCGTGACATTTGTAGGTGGCTGCTGGTATTTAAATTTGGACTCTTCGGCATATAAGGTTAACAGCCAGGCCATACCTTATGACTCCGCCCAGTGGAAAATGATTCAACAATATTCTCACAGCTCTAGAACATTTCAGACAGTTTTTCTTAAAGTAACTCATTTATATCATTAGAATGCTCTGCCTTTCTTCAATTCTCCTTTTTGAAAAAGCAGATTCTGCTTCCCATCCTACCAGTTGCCTTTCAGCAAGTAAATACTAAGAAAGAGGTATATATAGTATAGTATACCAGTTACAAGTTGCAGTCAAGTCAATTCTGACTCATGGTAATCCCACGTGTGTCAAAGCAGAACTGTGTTCTATAGGGTTTTCAGTGACTGACTTTTTTGGAGGCAGGTCACCAGGCCCTTCTTCTGAAGTACCTCTAGGTGAATTCAAACTGCCAATCTTTCTAGACCCACAAATTGCTAGGCATGAGGCTCAGAGAGTCTGCCTGTTCTACAATTGCCCCCGGTGATTCTTATGCTTATTAAAATTGGAAACCAGCTGTCTTGGAACAATAGCTAAAGATACTTGCATTTACAAAGGGACAGAGACAATCATGAAGGAGGAAAAAGTCCGGCTTAGTCAATAAAATGATTAAGACGGAAGGGGAAAGAAGAGTCAAGAGGAAGCTACACCCTAATTTGTTAGCACAGACAACACAGTCACATTCCTTTCATGGAAAAAGCTACATACATATCTTAATACATTTCTCAATACTTGTCTTCTTCTTGATTATGACCAAATCAGGTGATAACCTGAAATTCTCTTCCTTTGCCTAAGTGCTAACTGTATTAACCAAGTAGAGGAATAAAGTAGAAAGCCATACCAAACATCCCACTGGAAATTACTCTTAGAGGGTAACAAACCTCTCTAATTGTTCCATGGAAAAATTATGACAGAGAGTAGAAAAAAATAAAGTGCAACAAGCCAGTTCTTTTCTTCATAGAACAGGGACATAGTTTTTAAATATTTTTATAGGGATACAATATATGCAGGGACGATACTGGAACCTGCAATATAAAAAGCAGGCACGGCCTTTTCCCGTTTTGTTCACTGATGTATCCATAATGCCTAGGACAGTGCTTAACGCATAGGAGGTGGCCATTTTAAATTTGATAATTAAATGAACAAATCAGTGAATGGCTCTTTCCTTTAAAAAGTAAGTTCACATTCCACCTAGATCGGTAGTTATTTCTGTCATTTTGATAACCTATCTTCAAACCCTGGTGGCGTCGTGGTTAAGTGCTACAGCTGTTAACCAAGAGGTTTGCAGTTTGAATCCGCCAGGCGCTCCTTGGAAACTCTACAGGGCAGTTCTACTCCGTCCTATAGAGTTGCTATGAGTCGGAATCGACTCGACGGCAGTGGGTTTGGTTTTCGTTATCTCTAAGTATACATGTAGAAATCAGGCCACACATTTCCTGATAAATGACAGAGCTGCTTCATGGATACAATAACCAGTTGGGTAGAACCCTAAAATAATGCCCAAGTGGCTCAGTTAGTCAGCTTTAATGCCATGGCTGCCAAGTTACCCCCAGTACCAGGAAGACATGAATTAGGATATAGCTTTAAAAGGTTTCATACATACTGCATACTAAAACAATAATAAGGCTGAATGGTAACTTGGCTTTACAATGATCTTAAAGCTTAAATCATCATATTGCTCATATTTTATACACTAATTCAGCTAGCAATGCCCATACCCTGCCTTTGAACACCTAAAATGCAATGTCATCTTAGAGTTGAAGTTGGGCTGTTAGCTTGAACAACTTGCAGAAGACGGAATTTTGAGTCTACAGAAATCAAGATTTAACAAATGATGGCACCACCAAGCAGAAAATGGCTTGGGGAAACGTGATTGGTAGAAGACAGATAGGACAGGCTTACCCAGAGAGGAAGAGATAAATGAAGTCACCTATAATGACTAGGGAATTATCCATCCCTGGAAGCAGCTATCAGGATTATAAAAGCCACCACTGAGTCAATAATGAAAGTTACTTAAGCCACAAGCAATTATAGCTGGATTCCCTACCATCTTAGCCTCCCCCTACTGTGAAGCCCTGAAAAGAAAAAGTACTCCGTCAGGACAACATAATCTTATATTCTTAAACAGCATTACTCTAAGGAAAAGGTCAGTGGTCTGGATGCCTGCCATCCAGTTCACTCTGCAACTAATTGTCCCAGGGTCAGTTTCTTTTCTATAAAGTTCCGAGATCTAAGACCCAACTTAATCATCAATCCCGGAAAAAGCAACAGAGTTCTTCGGAGCCTTATGAAGCGCTGTGTGCTTCAGGACTCAGCTTATATTACAACATTGAAAAAAGACAGATACAACCTCAGAAAAGAATATCCTTTACTAATTGCTGCACATTCTAGGGTGCTTTCTATTAGGACAAAACTCCTATATGCCAGCAAAGTATCTGATTTCTTAAGGGAGAAGAACGGAGATCATTTTTCTGGCCAGAGCGCATATTTTACCCTCTCCCGATTTCTGGAGCCATATGCTTCAAGTTTGAACAATGCAAGGAAATCATTGTGGGCCTCCATGGGCCTGGTGAAACTATATATGGCCAATTTTATCAGTACATTTTCTGGACCATTACCACAGATAAGTCTTGGCTTGGGCACATTACCAACTATTTGCTGGTCTTTGACACAGCCAAAAACAAACCATGAGGTGAAGGATGCGCCAAGAAGCAAACCTCACTTCAGTAACTAGCTTCATTTCCGCGCCAATTTGTGCATGGGGCAGTAACAAACCCCGGAAACTGATCACTTCAACTGAGTTGTTATCTAAGCCTCATCAAGCCTGAGGAGGGAGTTAAGAGTGTACAAAGGAGGGGAATGCTTTGGGACAATAACAACATGGCCAGAGTGGCTTAATTATGTGACAAACACGCCAAGCAATAACACTGGCACAGATCAGGAGGATGTCTTTATTATAGGTGTTCATTTGCCAAAACTTCCTGACTGGGTTAATATTTGAAATTTACAGAATTTTAATAACACACTAGGGTGAGCAACAATAGCACATACAGATTCTGACTCATGGCGATGATTAAGCACTTGGCTGCTAACCAAAAAGTTGGCAGTTCAAACCCACCCAGCAGCTCCGCAGGAGAAAGACCTGGTCATCTGCTCCCACAAAGATTATAGCCAAGAAAACCCTATGGAGCAGTTCTACGCTGTCATTCATGGGGTTGCTATGAGTTGGAATTGACTTGATGGCTCCTAACGACAACAAAACCAACCCCCAATCAAAAAATAGGCAAAGGACTTAAATAGACATTTTACCAAAGAAGATATACAAACAGCCAACAAGTATGTGAAACTATGCTCAACATCATTACTCATTAGTGAAATGCAAATAAAAACCACAATGAGATACCACTTTTACCCCCACTCAAATGGCTACTATCAGAAAAATGGAAAATAAAAGTACCGGTGATGATGTGGAGAAACTGGGATGCCCATCCATTGCTGGTGGGGTTGTAGAATGCTACAGTAGCGTGGACAATTTGGCAGTTCCTCAAAAAATTCAACACAGATTTTCCATATGACCCAGCAATTCTAGGGATATACCCAAAAGACTTGAAAACAGGGACTCAAAAGGATACTTGTACATCAATGTTCACTGCAGCTTTATTCACAATGGCCAAAAGGTGGAAACAACCCAAGTGTCCATCAACAGATGAATAGCTAAACAAACTGTCATATATGCATACAATGGAATATTAGTCAGCAACAAACAGAAATAATATTGTATAAGCCCACTTACTTGAATTATCTAGTATGGGTAAATGCATAAAGATGGAAGTTTATTAGTGGCTAGCAGGGGCAGGTGGGAGGGGGAATGGGGAGATACTGTTTAAAGGGCACTGAGTTTCTGTTAAAGGTGACGAAACATTTGGAAACAGTGCTGATGGTTACAGAACATGGTAATCATAATGAATGTCACTGAATTGTATTCATAAAAATCGTTGAAAAGGAAAATCTGTTATATATATTTTGCCACAATGTTAAAGAGAGAGAGGGAGAGGGAGGGTTACAGGGAAGGAGGGAGGGAGAGAGAGGAAAGGGGGAGAGTGAGACAGAAAAAAAGAAAAAGAAAAAAACAATAATCTGGCTCTTAGTTGCTCTGATGAAGTGAGTCTGCTGCCCCTCCTAGCCAGGTGAGGACTGAGAGCCTGGAAGGGCAGGGTGTTTGCCATTTTCACTCTAAAACCCATCCTCAGACCTTTTTGATCAGTGCCCTGGTTTTTCCTACCATGAACTTGGTCCTAGATTGAGGATTATCCAAACAAGCATCTGAACAACTACCCAGAAAACAGAACCTTCAGATTAGTTCTCCTGGGTCAGTGATGATACTTCTACCAGGTATCAGAGATTCTTAAAGATAAGGGCTACTATTCCTACCTCCCTGGTGGTGCAATGGTTAAGCACTCAGCAGCTAACTGAGAGGCTGGCAATTAGAACCCACCCAGCCACTCCAAGAAGAAAGATCTAACAATTTGCCCCCATAAAGATTATAGCCAAGAAAACCCCACGGGTCAGTTCTCTCCTGTCACTGTGAGTTAGAAATCGATTTGATGGCACTTAGTAACATCAGCACTACCACCCACGCACATGGGCAATGCTGGGTAGTATAAATGGTTAACATGCTTGGCTGCTAAACAAAAGGCTGGAGGTTCAAGTCTACCCAGAGCTGTCTCAGAAGAAAGACCTGGAGATCTACTTCCAAAAATCAGCCATTGAAAACTCTACTTCGACACACATGGGGTCACCATGAGATGGAACCGACTTGACACCAACTAGTGGTGTCCGCACACAGATCTGCATTGAATTCCGGGGGGTTCAAAGACTCCGTAAAGCCTAACTACAGACCCCAGGTTAAGAGACCATATATTAGATTATGATTCTCTTCCAGGGGATCCCTGTACTTCCTGCATGAACTTCTGAGTGAGTCACCCTCCCCCAAGAAGCCACAGAAACTTTGAGCCCAGGAATGTAAGAGACTATTGTCATTCCTTTCTGAATTGTGGTTAATTCCTTTCCTTGGAGGGGATTCAGCCAGGGCTCTACAATTAGGCACAGTAAACAGGCCCAGCAACAGCGACATATCAATCCAGGCTATTTGGGTTTGGGAAGGCGGCCCTTCCCTCAGAGGCCTGGCACTCGGCCAGCTGGGTGTTGGCTGAGTGACAGGGCTACGTGCACTACGTGAGGGTGGCAGCCAGCCCACGCCCGAGCACACTGCCTGGAGGACCATGGAGGGAACATACACTGGGGAACCCTGCCCCCTCCCGATCACTATCCCAGTCACCAGAAAAATGTTTCCAACAGGGACTTCCTTGCAATTATGAAATTCAAGAAAGTCAGCAAACTCCAGGGTTAAGGACATTAAGACATTTTAACCATATCCTTTCTGATGCCTTTCCCCAAATAAGAACATTTGCCACCTCCTGAGGATCCGCGTACCCAGGTGGCACCTTACACATATCATCTCGTTTTAATTTCCTGGTTTTGGGGAAGGTGAGCAGCAGCAGCCACCTACTCTGACTCACTGCTCACAAGTCATTGACCCTGGAAGTTATCCTACGGACCAAGAAGTTTTTACATAGCAAAACAAATTCATGAGTAAATCTTAAAGCAATATGGGAGCAGGGACTCAATGTTTAACTTAACTTTCTGTGACGTGATAAAGCAGCCTTATCAGCAAAATAAAACTGCTACCTGTAGCTCTCTAGCTGCTCCGAGCCCAACAGAGAAGGAAAGTGGGACGTGTGTGACCGCAGGATTGTCAGAGAACTCAGTATGGTTCTCTTTACATTCTCATCTGCAAGTAATCCTAAAATGCTTGAAGGAATCCATAACTTCAAAACAACTGGCAAGTCAAGACTTTATTAATGGGTAAAATATGAAAAAAAAAAAAGTAGTACCAATCAAAGCATATTATGAAAAATGCCTAGAATCAATATTCTTAAGATGCAAGAAAACTGGAAAGCACTTCATCTAGAATCCTCAATGAATTTTAAGATCATCAACTTGAAACACTGCTGCATACTGGAAAAAAGTTAATGAACTTTCTAGAAAACCAAGATCTTACATGTACTACCTGTCTGTCAGTTTGTGGTACTGTGGTAGCTTGCATGTTGCTACAATGCTGTAAGTTATGCCACTGGTATTTCAAATACCAGCAGGGTCACCCATGGTGGATAGGTTTCAGCAGAGCTTCCAGGAAACCTTGGTGGCTAGTGGTTACGTGCTATGGCTGCTAACCAAAAGGTCGGCAGTGCGAATCTACCAGCCACTCCTTGAAAACCCTATGGGGCAGTTCTACTCTGTCCTATAGGGTCACTATGAGTCAGAATCTACTCGACAGTAATAGGTTTGGTTTGGTTATTTTAGACTAAGAAGAAAGACCTGAAGATCTGCTTCTGAAAACTGGCCTAAGAAAACCTTATGGATCACAAGAGAACAGTGTCCGATATAGTGCTACAATCATGAAAACGGCACAGGACTGGGCAGGGCTTCTTTGTTTGCATGAGGTTGACATGCATCGGAGCTGACTCTACGGCGACTAACAACAACAAAAGATCTTATATTTACATTTGGATTTTAGCACTTGGAAAACTACGTCTGCTGTATGAAACAGCCCACAGCAACTCAGGGTAGAGTCAGAACTCATGAAATTCAGTAGCCACGTCTATTTACTGAACTAACACTAATATAGTGCCTGACACTGTTCTATGCACATCACAAACATTACCTCAATCTTTATGATAATTCCATGAGGTAGGAACCAACAAAACAAAAATCAAACCTGTTCCCATTCAGTCATAGCTATCCCATAGGACAGAAGAGACCTGTCCCCTAGGGTTCCAAGGAGCGGCTGGTGGGTTTGAACTGCTGGCCTTTTGGTTAGCAGCCAAACGCTTAACCACTGCACCACCAGGGCTCCGCATTACAGGTGGTCCCTGATCTACAACATACTGCAGTTACAACAAACCACACTTAAGAACCATTTTTTTTTTTTTGCTTTCTTTGTTTTTTTGTACATCTTATTGTTAGTAGTATGTACTACATACAATGCTGCAGCACATAATTTGTTAATGCTATCATTCTTAGATGTTCATTTGCGGATGTTCAATTTTATGATGTACTGTTCAAAATACCACTGTATAGCAGGCTACAGCGTTGTCTAAAATGATGTCAGGGTGGAGAGTGATGATGGATAGGAAGTTGGGCATTGTTCAGTCCTAACAACATAAAGTTGAACTGTTCATGCGCCAGACAGCTGTTATGACTGTGACTTCACTGTTACGACACTGATCCAGGCTTCATTGTAGACCAGGCCTACGGTGTGATCTTATTCAGCGTTTCATACCATAAGAAGCATCAGTTATTAACTTGAAGCCAAGTTTCTCTAACTGTAATACCTGCACTGCTTATATCCCCAACAATATGTCTAGCAAAAGAAGTCATGCCACTGAAAATTCTAATCCAAAAAAGAAGGTGAGGAAGATTCTAGACATGGATATAAAGATCATTAAAGCCTATGATAATGGAAAGTCGGCGAAATAGCACATGAGGAAGGGCTGTATCTCCAGGGATGGATTATGTAGTAGGTAAGGTGCTTACCTTGCTTACCAGATCATCTATAGCGAACAGTTTCACATTTTTCACCACATCAAAGATTCTGCTTCTAGGTATGGCTGGCATCTATCTCTCTCCCAAACCCACAGTACCCTCCTACAGAATCAAAGCCTCTTTTCAAATTTTGGATCCCTAACAGGGGTGGATGACCCTGTAAGCAAGGTAAGCATGGGCCTACTTGTGCTTATTTACTAATATTGAACAATTTCAAAGATGTGATGAAACTCATGTGAAATTGTTCAGTACAGATGAGCTGGTAAGCATTACTGGTGTTTATTGACTAATATTTAGTGAACAATTTCAAAGATGTGGTAAAACATTTGAGCATTTTGACAATCACCAAGGATCAGAATTGGGCTTTTTAGGTAGTTAAAGCAACGACTGGCCTAAAATCAATAATTTTAACAAAGAAGTGTCCTCAGAACAGAACCTTATTGTAAGTTGGGGACTGCCTAAATCCACTGGATACAGAACTACTGTGGCTTAGAGGAGAGATGAAATCCAGCCAACACTTGTTAGAGGGGTAGAAAAGGTGAAAGGTTCTTCTGACAAACGTATAAACTGTTTGAGGGAATAGGAAGGGGACTAGAAAGAATGATGTGCCTGGCTCTGAGTTGGCAGGTTTAAGTTAATTGTCCCCATGTTCCTCCGAGATAGATACAAATTCTACTTTACAAAGGTGAAAACCGAGGGTCAGAGGCAAAAAATAACTTATTGAACATTCTAGAACTAAGTGGACGGGCCAGAATTCCAAACCCATGACCTTTCCACCAATAAACACTGTTTCTCAAATATCCAGGAAAAGAATTGTTAACTGAAAACAGGTGCTATTATTTCCAGAGAGGCTACGAATTCCTTCGAACCCAAGAGAACGCAACACAGGATTCTCAGGTGTTTCTCATGGCTTACCAAATACAGGTCCAAACCCTGAAGTGGGAAATCAAAGCCCAATGTGCCTGTGTAGGAAAAGGTAAGTGGCAGTCGCACTCCCACCTCTCCCTAACCAAACTTTTGATTTCAGTGAAGCTGGATCACTTTGTCAAGTTTGTCCCCAAAGAGCCCCATACCTCTACCTTCTTACCTCTCCCTTGGACAGCCCTCTTATAACAGAGGCTAGAGACCACTTTAGGCTTCTGTGTGGTGTTCACAGTTATTAAGACAGACATTAGCATGTAACAGATTCCAGTTTGTGCTCATCCAAAATCACTATGATTCTCTCATTCTTCCAGGTGCCTTGCGAGTACAATACCTGCAAGACTAGTGAGGAGCAACACCCCGCAGTCAGTAACGACCACTCAACACAACAGGATGGAACCAGTTCCAAATTTCGTTCTAAGTTTTATTTCTGGAAAATTAAGTTTATCGGTGCAAATAATAGAAAAGTTCCACATAGTATCTGTGGATGTGTTTATTTAACATGAGATGGAGTTTTTGCAAAAATTTCCCAAATGGACTAAAAAAATACTTGTATTTTTAGTTTTAGCAATGCATAAGCTCAGACATAATCAACTGATTACACTCTGATTCTATCGACATACAGAAACTAGGGAAAGACACAGCATCAACCTTGTTTAGCCTCTTCCTTTCATTACATTAATTTTCCTTCAGTGGTTCTCAAACTTGAGCATCCATGAGAATCACCTAGAGAGCTTGTGAGTTGCTCAATCGGTAGATTTGAGGACGAAGCCCTGGTGGCATAATGGTTAAGCGCTCAGCTGCTAACTGAAAGGCTGGCAGTTTACCCACCCAGCAGCTCCTCGGGAGAAAGAAGACCTGGTAATCTGCTCTCATAAAAATTACAACCTAGGAATCCTATGGAGCAATTCTACTGTGTCACACAGGGCTGCTGTGAGTGGGAATCAACTCAACTGCACACAACAACAGGTTTGGGGCAGGCCCCAAGGATTTGCATTTACAAGTGTTGGTAGTCCAGAGGCCAAATTTTAAGAACCACAGCTAGTTTGTGGTAAAACCACAGCTAGTTTGTGGTAAAACCAAGAGTTTTTGTGCAATGCTTCACCCTAAACGATTTAAAAAAAAGGAGGGGGGGGGATTAGTAAACTGTACTAGTTAATTTGGCGAATGGAAGGTGGGTGGGACGTTAAGCCTAGAAAGGTAGCTTGGGATCCGTTGTGGAGGCCCTAAGTGCCACACCAAGAAGTTTACAGAAGTGTAGACAATGGGGAGGGTGCGTGGTATTTTTGTTTTGTTAAAGCATGAAAACAGCATGAGTAGAATTGGGTTTGGGACTAGCATACTCTGAAAAAAGCATGTTAAGATGAATTAGAGGGAGAACTGAAAACAAAAGGCAGGTGATTTGTAGTTAAGTATGTCTTTAAAATACTTCCCTCCTCAAGGATTTCTATCTACTAAGCAAGAGAAACAAAATTTAGTTAAAAGAGACTAAACTTGAGATTCCACAGTGAATCTACAAAATAAAACTAAAATAACACAATAGGCCAAATTTTGACCGTTAATATCACACACTCCTGCCTGGGTCTTCGATATTTCGTGAACATATTTGCAAAGATTCTGTTTATCCACTCCAATCATTCAAATTAACCTGCAAAACAAATAGGAATAGGAAAGAAGCCCATAGGAAAGAAGTCATAGTGAGAGCGGGAGGGAGGGAGGAAGAGGGAAGGAAGGAAAGAAAGGCTCACTACCAATTTTGTATGGGGTATTGAGATTTCTGAGTAATAGTCCCTTCAGATTTGACTAGACAGACAAGTAGAAAAAGGAGGAGAAAGGGGAGAGTTACAGACAGAATCTTTTTGTGTTTCCATGTTCCTGGAGAACAAAGAATAAGCTCAAGATGTGCAAACTGTCTTAAACAATATATCTTTACTACTTCCAAGCGATGCTCAGATAGAAGAGTACTATCCTGAAAATAGCTTCAAGTAACCCCTGTTTTTGCTGACACCTGGAATGCAGTTTTCCATTTGTCCTCTTCCCACTGGCAAATAATCAAGACTACTATCGTATTCTCTGATTCTTTGTATTTTGGAAATACTGTAGTTTGTTAATAGTCACTGTTTTGGCCTCATTTTGGAAGGGACAAAATAATATTTCCTATGAAATAGGCATACTTGCTCCAGAATTTGTGAAATATTGATCACTGTATTTTATCTCCTAGAGAATCAAAAGTTGGCTTGAACTGATAAAAAGTATTGGCATTGTAAGGAGCCCTGGTGGTACAGTGATTAAAGCGCTTGGCTGCTAATCAAAAGGTCAGCGGTTCAAACCCACCAGCAACTCCTGAGGACAAAGATGTGGACGTCTGCTTTTGTAAAGATTTACAGCCTTGGAAATTTACGGGGCAGTTCTACTCTGTCTTATAGGGTCCTTATGAGTCGATTGTGGAATTGACTCAAAGGCAGTGAGTTTGGGTACCGGCATTGTACTCTATGTTCGAGGACACTCAGTACATAGGTACTGAATTAATCCAATACAAGATCTGAAAGCCTGAATTATACAGCTGCAGACCTGTGGATCTGTATGGCCAGGATTTGGTTAAGATAACAACAACAAAAAAAACCTGTTGCCATCAATTCTATTCTAACTCATAGTGACCCTATAGGACAGAGCAAAACTGCCCCGTGGGGTTTCCAAGGCTGTAATCTTTACAAAAGCAGACTACCACATCTTTCTCCTGTAGAGCAGCTGGTGGGTTCAAATTACCCACCTTTCAGTTAGCAGCCAAGTGCTTAACCACTGGACTACCAGGGCTCCTTCTGGTTAAGGTAGGGGTTGAGAAATTCATACACTCAGTCACTACGAAGCTCACAAAAAGTGAAAATAGAAACTTACCTACAGATGAATATCAAAAGAAGATACAAAATTAAGGTAAGTGCCATTGACCAGTTTAAAATTGAAATAATCAAGGGAAAAGGGTACAAATTCTATGTATAATTAACCAAGCTAGCTAATCTTGCTTGGCAAACAGACACATGAGCTCTGAATTTGAGCCAAATCAACAGCTCCTGGCAATCTGCCAACGCTGAATTCCTTAGTCTGGCATCATAAAATGATTTGTCTGTTGTATTTACAGTTCCTGCGCCTCTGGATTCAGCTACCCGCTGGGCACCCCTGGCAGTGGCCCAGCAGAATATATCTGAACCATCATTACTGTCAGAGCATGTGGGTTTGACAAACACTAGAGAAAAATGACACCCATTTCTTAGAGCAATATTAGTTAACAGCTACAAAGTGCTGCTGCTACAAAGGAATTACCAAGTCTGCTGCTGTAATAATTAACAAGAATTAATAGCCATCTCCATTGTGTTCACCTGCGAGCTGCTTCATCTTCAATGGGCAGGAGTCAAATTTCACTTAATTTACCTGATGCCACAAAGGTGAGTCAAAGGCACTGCCAAACTGAGAATACGTGGTCCATGGGTGAGCTGTTCTGGATGCTGGGGTGTGGAGATGCATCTCAGATGTACTCTGCTAATTAAGGGTGGAGTAGAAGTTGACCCCACCTTTAAGCTTCAGCAGAGAAATCTTACACAGGTGGTGTGTTTTCAGAAAGGGGTTAGAAGAGGCAAGGCTGCTTGTTATTTATAACATTTGGAGTTTTTCTAGACAGAGTCATCAGGAAAGAAGAAGGTACACATTTTGTTTGAGTGAATAAGGTCAAAAAGGGAAATCCTTTGCAATACCCAAAAGCTAAATACACAGATTGGCTACCTAATTCCATTTTAAGATAGATTATATTTAAAATTCTCAAATAAGATACTGATGCAGATGAATTAACCTACTGCCCCCTGGCCCTGTACCCTAGTCTACCTGCTCATTGTACAACCCCATCCAGTGCAGTCCCTTTCCATTAAAACTCCTTTTCTCAGGCCCAATGGAGTCTCTGGGTAGTGCAAACAATTAGTTACTCGACTACTAATAAAAAGATTGATGGTTCAAACGCACCCAGGGGTGTCTCAGTAGAAAGGTATAGCAGCCGGTCTCAGTAAGGTCACAGCCTTGAAAACTCCAGGAAGCACATTTCTACTCTGAAATAAATGAGGTCACCACAAGTCAGAATCAACTCAATGGCAACTAGTTTGTCTGGTGTTTTTCCTCAGTCCCAATATGTACCACAAGCCCTTCTCAAGACCCTGTTCAAGACATCATTTTCCCAAATATAAAAACAACTTAGTAACTGCTAAATGATTGGGGGGTTGGACAGGTGTGATTTCTTTCTGAGATACCTCTCTAACTCTAAAACTTGTACCATTAAAATTCTGCCTCTTCATTTCACGTAA
The DNA here is from genome assembly GCF_030014295.1 of Loxodonta africana. Classification (NCBI taxonomy): domain Eukaryota; kingdom Metazoa; phylum Chordata; class Mammalia; order Proboscidea; family Elephantidae; genus Loxodonta; species Loxodonta africana. The sequence goes on from NC_087351.1 coordinate 45,951,615, forward strand.
AATAGAGAAATGAGCAAACCCAAAGAAGAGAAACAGAAATGACTAAGGAATGTAAAAGTGGGTTGTTTAAACATTACCCCATTTTTGCTGAAAGTAGCTCGCAACAAGGAAAAATTGGTGACAGCTATTTCACCCCACTCCACTCGGCTTACTCCTCTGGGTGGCTTTTATAATCACTTTCAGCCTCCCTCTGCCTACCCATGAGCAGGTCTATGACAGCGCCAGGCAGTGTGAATGAACACATTAAATTGATACTCCCTGATTTCCCTAGTCACTGAAGCAGAGAAGGGAGTGGTGGAGGGACCCAAAATTGAGCAAAAGTAATTATAAGTTGAACACACACAACTACCTTCTTTGTTCCCAAGTGTCATTCAACAAAATAGACAAAGAGCACTATGAAAACTCACCCACTGCGGAGACTTGCCTCACTGTTAATGAGGCTGTATTCTGCCAGTAATTTCCTTGGGGTAATTTTCATCTTCTGAGTTCTCCAAGAACTGTATCCATAGTTATGACATGTGATTCCACATGCCCTCCTACCCCATCCCAAGCAAGGACCCAAGACCCAAAGTGAGCCAATCTGACTTTCTTCCAAGGAATGAAAACAGGGATTCTGGCAAGTTAAAAAAAGTCCCTGCTGCACTACAGCTGAAGGCTGCTATAGCCATTATAGAACAGCCATCTTTAGCCGTGTGCATGGAACAGCAGCCAAAGCTGGACTGAAAGGAAAGGAGAAGAAATAAAGAGGACAAGCACAGAGACACAAGAAAGGAGGCCATAAAGCTCCAGAGAAAAAGACTAACATGCCAGCTGTCCTGGATGCGGACAACTTTCTGGTTCCCAGTTCCTGGCTCCAGTCTCCTGCAAACCCTGATTGCATTTCCTGCACTTGGGTCCTGAGAGAAATCCTGATCTTTGCAGTACATTATCCATTTTTGCTGAAAGTAGCTTGCAACCAAGAGCCTCCACTAAGATAAGGTCCATTAAAGTAATGAGTATTCCTGACTTATAAGGGTGAGCCAAAACTGTTATTGCTCAACAGCAGAGGAACAAACCCACCACACACATCTTGCATCACATTTTCTTTTATTCATAAACCTTTTACTGTTTCATTATTCCTCTGTATTGTTTTCAGAGAACAGATCTGTCCACAACCCTCACTATCCGATAGCCTGAAAGTACTCCAGATCAGAGACTAAAGTCAGGTCCATCTGCATTATAACCTCAAATCACAGCCATGTAACATTTATGAAGGTTAAGAATTCTGCTAAGACTTTTATGTACATTATTTAATTAGTGAATATCACTAATTAATTATTTAATGCCTCCTCCCCAAAGCTTTAAGGTATTATTAGCCCTCATTTTAAAACTTGATGAAAACCAAGCAACTTGCCTAAAGTCACAAGGCTAGTAATTCCAAGTTTAAGCCCCTAAACCCTATGATAAACTGCTTCTTACCAACTTTGTGACCTTGGACAAATGATTTTGGCACCCAATTTGCCAAATATTCAGTAAGACAGTACTTGTAAAGTGAATAGCACAGTGCCAGACACAGAGTAAACTGCTCAATAAAAGGCAGTTATTGTTATCAGTTTCTTTGAACCTCCTGGGCTGAAAATGCCAAAAAGTCAAACTAGTGCGTCTATAGTAAACTAAGTACTTTTAGTTCTATAAATTGCACGTTCTCTGGAAAACAGCCATTTTCAAGAACTAGGCAGTCAAAGCAAAAGGAACAAATTATGACCAATATTTATCTTGGATATGGTCTAAATTCTCGGAGAGGAACAGATAAGAGATTCTTTGATAGCCTGAAAGCAATAATCATGCTTGAAGTTAGGGGGCGCCATACAGCTGTACATTATAGGAAACTACTTTCCCAGAGGGTCTCTTCAGTACCCTTAGATTGTTCTCACAAAATGGAGGTAGATAAATTCTGACAGGTAACAACTTTTTTTTTGGGGGGGGGGGCAGTCCTCTAAAATTTCTTTCTATACTGACTCACAATTTCAATCTGAGATCCAGTATTGTATAACTAATGTATTCCCAGTGACTTTGCAATCACTTCACTGAGATTAGAGGCATTATCACATTATTAATGACCTTCCAAAGTCCAGTAAAATACAAAAAGTGTTTAATTAGGATGAATGCATTAACGATTAAGCATAACCCTAAGAAATTAAATAACTAAAAACCATTTGGTCTAAAATAAGTGTATATACTGGCAATTATTGAACCTGGGTGATGAGAGTTCATTATACCAGCCCCTCTATGTTTATGTATATCTGAAAACTTCCATAACAGTTATAAATTTTAAAAATAAATTTACAAAGGCTGTCATTCAAAAATTTACTTTTTACTGAAACCTATTTGAAGGGTGCAGCAGGAAACTGGGTCCATATCACTACTTTGGGAAACAGCCTTGGTTGAGGGAAGAGAAACAATTAATGAAGAAAGGTTAAGTGAAGTTGAAATTAATAAAAATCATGTAGAACTGGAATGGGTTTCTATGATGCGTTAATAATGAGCTTCATACAAGAGACCCAAGGCCCCAAGACATCACTGAGAAGATTTCTTTATATAAACTAATTGATTTTTTTTTTTTTTTACTGTAATAATTGTTTGCTCCAGCCTTCTCCAACATTTGGTTCTAGTCAGATAGGGAATATCCCAACCTAGAGGTGATTTGTCTGAAGAGCAGGAATGACAAACATTGTGCCAAAACTGCCAAAGGAAAGCTGGAAATCTGGGGTATGGGCAGATGTTGCTTAAACGCATCTCTTCAGTGGACAAGACGAGTTTTCTGACTTCAATTCACAGTCACCTTCAGAAAGGGTTAGCTGCGAAGTTACTTGTTCCACTCAGAAGATAGCCCATTGTTGAAGAATCATGTCTGTAAATTTGTTTTTTTTTTCCCCTTACCCAGATGTACACAGTACTTTTCATTCAATTTGTCGAGTTAAAGTCTAGCCTGAAACTCTACCCCTAATCCATGAAGTCAAAGCTAAATAACAATTTTTAACTTTAATAATATTAGTGACTTCTCTCTACCAATTAATTTTAACTTCTGTTCCTAGAAGGCTGGGAGGAAAATTCTTAATACCTGAGATTAAGAGAAATTTAAAAAACTGGTAAGAAGCCATCTTGCAGACTGAAGCTATAAACACCTCTGCCAGGCTGATGCTAACCCACCCCAGGAGACAGGTTAAGGTTCTTTAGTACAACAGCAAAACTATGCAGAAGACAATAACTTCTGATCTACCACCAATATGAGGGAAGAAGAGTAAAGAAACACTTTAACAACAATCTTCTACAGAGTTCAGCCAACTCCAAATTTACCCCAAGCCAAAATAAAATTCAGAAAGCAGCAATTTCTTCAAAGATCCACTGTGTTTGCATTCGATTATTATCAATGCTTTCAGGAATTCTAAGTCTTCCTGGTTTGCAAGGTGACCAACAATCTATTTCTCCACTATTCCATTCACTTGCCTTGGCCCCTTCACTTCTATACATTTCCAGTCTTTACACTTGTTCTTTACGAAGAGCATTCCTCAGAGCTTACGGGACAAATGAGCCAGCAATGTTTTTTTTTTTTTTTTAACACAGGACTCTTCTTGAATTGAGACATACTACATATATTTTTAAAGAGTGGTACATAGCTGAATGTTTAATTCCCTCCCATGGCTAGTATGCTTTGCCTCATTGTGTTTCAGTAAAAGTATTCTGTCCTTCTGAGTTCCCTTGACTAGTCCACAATAAAAAACACATAAATCATTCAGAATTGCCCCCTAGAAAAATGGGTTGGGCTATCATCTGAAGAAAGACTGAGTAGCTAGGCTATCCCCAAATAATGTTCATGCGACAACATCATGGTACCTACACGTTCCCGTATTTCTTTCAATCTACCTCTATTTGTCTCCAAAATAAATTACCACCCAGGAAGTCACTTACAGCTACCTGAACAAAAACCTGAGAAACACCATTTTCTTTCTAGTGGTACCTGAATACTCTCTCATGGATTTCACCTCAATTTATAGCTGGGAAAGGGGAGATGGTGGGGCAGGGCTGAGCACCAGGAGAGGGTTTCCAAAGTCAAGTAGATGGTCTTATAGTGTTCTGGTGCCAACCAGCCAAGGCAACACTCCGAGGTGACCAGAAGTGGATCCTGCACGTTTTACATGCCAAACTCTTCCCACACCTGCAGGACAAACTCCACAGACCAATTCCCTCACTGCAAGATTACATTACAGCTGCCACCAGGTTCTTTAAGAGTGCATTTGCGGGGGTACCTTCTGAACACAATGACGGGGAATATCAGGTGACTTTAAGCAGGCATTTAGAGTGAGTACCCACGTGCCTTGGAACAATGTTTCTAATACCCTTTCCCTTGTTTAAGTCTCTGAGAAACTCCATCTCTTAAAATGGGGCCGGAAGACACAGCTAGCTTGTACCACCCCACCAGAGCCATTATTCTAAAGTCAACAGAAGGTAATTATAATTACACACCTGAGCCCTTAACATGAACTATCGCTCAGAGGAGCTGGGGGACAAACCAGACTGACTTCTTGGTTTTAAAATTAAAGTTCGCTCGCAGCCCTGAGAAAGCAGCGTACAATTGACTCCCGAAAGCCCCCGTCCTACCTTGGACCTCTCCTTGACGTAGTATTTGCCCAGCCGGCTTCCGCAGTACAGGACCAGCCTGTCGATGAGGGACAGGAGGTAGCTGATGGCCTCGCAGCCCTCCTCGTTGCCCCCGATCCACGTGATCTGGTCGCCCCGCAGGTGCCGCTTGGAGACGCCCGCGCGCGGCCCCGCCAGCTGGCCGTCCCGCAGGGCCCCGTTGCAGTGCAGCTGCTTGACGCGCTCCAGGACGCAGTCACCCACCACCTCGCCTAGGAAGTTGTCCAGGTAGCAGAAGCCGACCTCGTGCAGGCAGGGCACGATGTACTCCAGGGCGATTTTCTCCAAATCCAGCCTCATGATGTGTCCCAGGGGCATCTCGCCCACAGAGTCGAGGTCGGGGACCCCCAGCGTGCACCACGGGAGAGAGCGACCTAAGCGCGCGAAGGCGAGGCGCCGGGAGCGTGGCCGGGGATTCAGCTACCTGCCGCGACCACAGTCCCCGAGCCACCGCAGCGCCTGGGAGAGGGGAAAGTTGCTTGCAACTCTGGGGACGGGGCGGGGGGTGTCTAGCTCAGCGACCAGTGAAGAGTTGTGCAGGGCCCCGCGATCCAGCGCCGGACTGACCCAGCAAGGAGTCGGAGGGCCCTTTTTGGAGATGCGGAGCCACCACCGCGGCGGCGGTCCGAGACCGAGAAAGGGTGAGTCCAGCTCCTGAGCCGGCCCGACACGGCACGTCACGAGCCCCGCCCCGGCCCCGCCTCCGGGACAGCCCTTCTCCCCATCCCCCACCCCCGCCCCCGGCCAGTCACCCCCGCCCATTCTCCGCCCCCAAGGCCAAGGATCCAGGCGAGCCAGGCGTCAGCCGTGGTTGGTTGTGAGGGAACCTGGAGAACAGACTGAATTTTTAGAATGCTATATTTGCATATTGTTTTGCTTAAAACCCCAAAACAAACTTAAAAACCTGGATCCCAATTTGGAAAATGTAAATATAATCAAAAGCAGTTTACTGCCACACTCTGGGCTGGTCACCTCACAGGCTTTTAAATAAAATAATAAAACCAGGAACAAATATACATATTAAACAGAGGTCTCTTTCTTATCTTTATCTGATGGCTTTCGTTAATCCCCTTTCCTCAGCTGTTTGACCCAAGTCAGGAAGTTCAAGTCACCGACAGATTGGGAGGAATCCAGTTCTAACTAAAATGAACAATTAATATTTTTCTAACCCCTACTATGTGCAAGGGGCCCTGGTGGCGCAGTGGTTAAAAGCAATGGCTGCTAAACAAAACGTTGGTAGTTCAAATCCACCAGCCGCTCCTTGGAAACCCTATTGAGCAGTTCTACTCTGTCCTATAGGGTCACTATGAGTCTGACAGCAACCAAGGCTCTATATTCTGAACGAGGAAGAATGTGCACAACTTAGAAATACTTGCTGGGTCATATCTGATTGAACCCTGCAAATATTTTGCTTTGTTGAATGTTTTCATCCACTTAACTTTCAAGCTTCCAACTAAAATATGATGTTCTCAAATTCTACCTTCAAAATTAATCATGTGTTAACAGTCAGTATAGGTATATCCTCAAAAAAGTAAACTGTATTTTGGGTCCCTTATCTCACTTTTCTCAGCAAGCAGCTCATTATACCAGAGGGATGGACACCACACAGAAGGCTTTTTATTATCTAAAGGTAAGCTGACTGCTTTATGGATTACTGATCCCCTTACCTACCAGACACCAGGAATCAGAATCAGGGAAAATATTCATAAAAAACAATCAGAAAAACCCAAACCCATTGCTGTCGAGTCAATTCCAACGTGCTGTTGAGTCGATTCCAACTCATAGCAAACCTATAGGACAGAGTAGAACAGCCCCACAGGGTTCCCAAGGAACGCCTGATGAATTCAAACTGCTGACCGTTTGGTGAGCAGCCTTAGCTCTTAATCACCAGGGTTTCCTCATAAATGACAGGCAAAGCTATTTCCATATTTTATCATTTTACACTAGTTTGCACTCAAGTTCTTCATGTAAGTTGAACAAAACAATGCACAGGTTTTCCAAGTGTCATTATTTTGTGTGCAATGCCTTACAGCTTTTTTACTTTTATCCTTCCAATAGCTCCTCCTCTCTGCTTTTGAAGGGTGAAATATGGAGGGAGAAATGAAGTCCAGGCCAAGAACAAACAGAATAGGAAAAGGATGCTGCTACTACGTGACGGAAAAGGCAGACAGAGGTGGGTGGCTGAGTAAGAACCTGAGCGCTGTTGGGGGATGGAACAGCCAATGGTGGAGTGTTTAAGAAACTAGTGAAACTTCTCATTACTTTGAGAGGAGGTTCTCTGCCAGGTTGGCGATTAGTTTGCAGTGTTGGTGTGACCTTTCAGCAGGAGGCACACCTCCTGGGGGTAAAGGTCTGAATTGGTGAGCACACCAGGAAATGTCACGTAAATTCCCAGGGAGCTCCATGATGACCCCCCAGAGTCTGGCACATGGTAGTGTGCCAGTTACTGGGAACCTGGTTTCTGTGCCTGAGCCACGGCCATTGCCGCGTGGCATTCAGGCATGTCTGGGCTTGTCTGGGGGTCTGCAGGAAGAGCCTATTTGCATGAGGGCCTGAGGAGCCTTCCTTTCTGACTGGAAAAGAGTGCCAGCCAGATCAGCCTGGCCCAGAACAAAACCTCAGTGCCTGTGGAGAGGAGCAGTGAAGTGTTCTGCAGGGAATTTGTCTCTCAGCCATGGAAGATACCTGAGTCCTGGGAGTGGAAGGCCTAAAGTAAAAGCTGGCTGAACTGTTTAATTGTGGCAAGGAATGAAATGGGATGCAGTAGCACAAGGGAGGAGGGCCCTTATCTCTACTTCTACTTGAACCCCACGTACCCCAAAACGGCTTAGACCCCTCTAGTGATCTAGAGAGGTCATTATGGCTAGTAGGGTGGTTAGGAGAAGCGCAGTCTGGAGGTGTAGGCCCTAGCGGGCAGCAGCTTGTGCTTTTTGCATCTTTGGGGGCTATCGTAAACCTTAGAAGTAGGTATCCTGAATAGGGCTAGAATTAAAAAGGGGAAAATGGCAGATAACCCTTGGTAGCTGGCCAAAATTTTCTAGCTGAAGGTGCTTTGTAGGTATTCCTGATACTCCTAGGAATAATTAGGGGAGAATTTACCCAGGACAAGAAACCTGAAAGACATGGTGGCCAATAAAATACAAAGAAGTCTATACCCACTGCCCTTAATGAATATGTTGAGCTCACTTTAAACCAGGACTGGGTCAGTTTGACTTATTATTCCAACAATGTTTAAATAATTTTAGAGTAAAGCTGTAACAGAGAAAGAGAAAAAAATCCCAAAGGGCCCTTCCCTGGAGCAATAGTCTAAGCAAGTTCTACTGACTGCTGGCCTTAAAGTTTTCTAGATTACTCTGGTTCCAAGGTGTGGGCAGTTTAGAAAGGAATTCAATCTGTTGGCACCATTCCTGCTTGGCAAAGGTACCTATTAATTAATCAAGGACCTTCCAGTCAGCTTGGGGCTGCCAGCCCCGCTTTTGGCACAGGAGCCAGAGATACCGTGACTGGGAAAAATCAGTGTGCGATTACACCAGGCGGGCAGACAGGCTGGAGCCGAGCACAAGCTCTGAGTCTGAGCATCAGAGTAGCAAATCTCAAGCTGACTGTTAAAATGTGGGTTTTTTTGGTGATTTGTCCATTAATTTGTGCCATCATAATGCATATTAAAATACTTTTCATATTAATAACTAAGCCAAATTAATTTCCCTGTAATTTAATTAAGACAGCATTGTCTTTCCGTGTGCATTTGCAGTACGGATGCAACCATTTTCAAGCATGTGAATGAGAAGTTTGGAAGAAAGGATGTTATATTTGTTTGCCTTGAATTTGAACTGGAAAAGGATCTGAGTGGTCACCTAACCCAGCTTCATTTTCCTACAGATGAGTAAGCCAAGGCCCAAAGGGGTTGGACATTAAGTGACTTTCCTAAGGAGTCTCTGGTGAGTAGAAGAGGAAGCCTGGAATGCTTCTGTCTTTTCCACTGTAACAAAGAGATCCCAATCATTGTCTTTTTTCCCCCTTTCTTTTTAGATTTATTTTTTAATGAAGTAAATTCACATAATGTAAAATTAACCATTTTAAAGCGAACAGTTTAATGGCGTTTAGTACATTCACCATGTTGTGTAATCACTACCTCTAGCTACTTCCAAGGAACCCTGGTGGTGTAGTGGTTAAGAGCTTGGCTGCTAACCAAAAGGTCGGCAGTTCAAATCCACCAGCCGCTCCTTAGAAACCCTATGGGGCAGTTCTACTCTGTCCTATAAGGTCACTATGAGTCAGAATAGACTTGACGGCAACAGATTTGGTTTTGGGTGTAGATCTAGTTCCGACAGGTCCCTGGGTGGCACAAACAGTTTGCAAAACGTTGGGGGTTCAAACCCATCCAGCAGCACCACAGAAGAAAGGCCTGGTGATTGGCTTCCATAAAGATGACACCCAAAAAACCCTGTGGAACTCTGTTCTACTCTGTAACACGTCGGGCCGAGTCAACTCTACAGCAACAGATTTTTGGTTTTAAATCTAGTTCCGAAACATTTTTATCACCCAAGAATAAAACCCTGTACCCATTAAGCAGTTACTCCATATTATCCCCAGCCCCTGGCAACCACCAATCTGCTTTCTGTCTCTGTGAATTTACCTATTCTGGATATTTCATATAAATGGGAGTATATAATATGTGACCTCTTATGTCTGGCTTCTTTCACTTAGCATAATGTTTTTAAGGTTCATCCATGCTATAGCATGTATCAGTACCTCATTCCTTTTTATGGCTGAATAGTATTCCATTGTGTCTATATATACCTTAATTTATTTAACCATTCATCCATTGATGGACGCTTGGGTTGTTTCCAACTTTTGGCTATTGTGAGCAGTGCTACCATGAATACCTGTGTACAAGTATTTGTTTTGCGTAGCAGTTTTCAAGTCTTTGGGGTATATACCTAGAACTGGAATTGCTGTGTCATATAGTAATTGAAGATCATGAGGATGGCGTGGGACCAGGCAGTGTCTTTTTCTGTTGTACACAGGGTTGCTATGAGTTGGAACCGACTCGACAGCACCTGACAACAAAATGGTAATTGAAAGGAGCCTGGTGGTGCAGTGGTTACGCACTTGGGTGCTAATCAAAAGGTCTGTGGTTCTAACCAACCAGCCATTCCTCGGGAGAAAGATGTGGCAGTCAGCTCCCATAAAAGATTTACAGTCTTGGAAACCCCACGGGGCAGTTCTATTCTGTCCTATAGGAGCGCTGTGAGTCGGAATTGACTCGACAGCTGTGGGTTTGGTTTTTGGTTTTTTATGGTAATTGAGGAGCCATCCAAACTGTTTCCCACAGCGGCTGCACCATTTTATATTCCTACTGGCAATGTACGAGAGCTCCATCATGTCCCTTTTTATTTCTGATGAAAATTGTCCACATTCCTTCTGCCTTTCAAGCCCTGCTGTGCTTGAGTTTTACTGTATCCAAAAAAAAAAAAAAAAAAATTTTTTTTTTTTAGCTGGTACCTGAATATTCTTTTTGTGTGTTTTTGCCTTGCCATATCACCAGGAGATTTATCATTATGTTGAATTACTTTTATGTGGACAAGGGATCTTTTATTTATTGAGTTATGAAACAAACCCTTCTGTAACGCCATATCCCAGGTGCTGCGCTCTAAATGCTTTACAAAAAAATCACCTCAAATAATTCTTGTAATAACACCAAGAAGTGGGTACTATTATTATCCCCCATTGTGAAGATGACAAAAATGAGGCACAGGGCGACTAAGAAACTTGTCCAAGGTCACATAGTGAGTATGACAATGCATGACAAAATTTGAAAAATTAGAGTGTAGTAAAATCAGGGAAAAAAATTTCATTTTGAGCCACTTGCTTGGCATAGAAATCTTTTTGCCTTTAAGTCATCTTTTTTTGTTATGACTCTTAAAATAACACTTTCACCAAGTTTCATTATTGGTTTTCTGACTGCTATTCGGTGGAAAAGGGAGATAAGCAAAACTTACCATGTATTATTTAGTTGACTACAGTAGAAGTAATTTTACAAGGTAAGATTTCCTTCTTGCTCCATTCCAATCATGGCCAAGTGTCTCCAGGAATCCAACACCAATTCTGCCATGTTCAGGTGTGTTGAGAATAGTCGTTGGTAATGAGCTGTGTCGTTGGGCTGGGCTGCTTGGTTTACCACTCAGGAAACAGAAAGTGCAATAAATTTAAATGGTGATGGTAGAATAAGGGGACAGTGCCTGGAGTGAATGTTTGCATCTTGAGCTCTCTGGTATGAATTGGATTTAGAGTTAGAGGTATCTGAATATGTCCCTTTCCCTGTGGAGTCAGCCATCCTACTCCTTTGCAGGTCTAAGGTACCCTGCTGCCGTCAAGTTGATTCCAACTCATAGCGATCCTAAAGGACAGAGTAGAACTGCCCCATATGGTTACCAAAGGAGTGCCTGGTGGATTCAAACTGCCAACCTTTTGGTTAGCAGCCGTAGCTCTTAACTACTATGCTACCAGGGTTTCCGCAGGTCTAAGAGGAGGGCAAAGAAAGTGACTTTCAATATTGGTGCTTGTTTCTCGGCATATGGATATTAAGTTTAATCTTCTCTCACTTGCTTTTTTAATAATTGTAGCCATGTACAGATGCTAAGAAGTATGACATATCAGGAGTATTCATTAATATTTTCCCATTCAACTCTTCTTTGAGCTGAAAATGTCTAAAAAGCATTTACTGTGGCAGAAAACATGGCATCAATCATAAAAATACAGCACCAAAAAAACAAAACAAAACCAAGCCCATTGCCTTCAAGTCGATTCCAACTCTTAGTGACTCTGTAAGATAGAGTAGAACTGCCCCATAGGGTTTCCAAGGAGCAGCTGGTGGATTTGAACTGCCAACCTTTTGGTTAGCGGCCAAGCTCTTAACCACTGTCAGCTTTAATATAGGATATTTTAAAGAACACTTTTTTTGTTCTTTTTTATAAAGGCTGTTCCAAAGGTGTTCCCAAATTCTATTCATGAGAATTTTAATCTTTTTTTTTCTTCAGGTAGTTTTCTTTATTTAAGAAATATAACAAGGTAGCTTAAAGCCCTATTCGCCTTTCTGCTGCCTCAGAGGCAATTACTATCAAGTGGATTTGCGCCCAGGATTCTTGCAGCCTTATTGGGCTAACGACTCTCTCAACATTTATGTTTTTATGCTATAATGCAAATGTTTGTAGCCACTCCAGTATCTCATATCACTTTATGAATTGAAAGTGTTGACATTCGCATTTTCATACTGAATGTATCCATTGGCACGTCACTTTACCTTTTTTTTTTTTATTATTGTGTTTTAGGTGAAAGTTTACAACAGAAATTAGTTTTCCATTCGAAAATTTTATATACGAATTGTTCTGTGGCATTAGTTGCAATCCCGGCAATATGTCAGCATTCTCCCCCTTTCCCTTTCCACCCTGGGTTCTCAGAGTCCATTCATTCAGTTTTCCTGTCCCTTCCTGCCTCCTCGTCTTTGCTTTTGGGCAGGTGTTGCCCTTTTGGTCTCGTATACTTGATTGAACTAAGAAGCACATTCCTCACGTGTGTTATTGTTAGCTTTATAGGCCTATCTAATCTTTTTTTTAATCTTTGGCTGAAAGGTGGACTTTGGGAGTGGCTTCAGTTCTGAGTTAGCAGGGTGCTGGGGGACCACAGTCTCAGGGGTTCCTTCAGTTTCTGTTAGACCAGTAGGTCTGGTCTTTTTCTTTTTTAATTGAATTTCATTGTACATTTTTCTTCCTCTATGTCCAGAACCCTCTGTTGTGATCCCTGTCAGAGTGGTGATGGTAGCTGGTCACCATGTAGTTCTTCTGGGCTCTGGCAAGAATTTTACATCTTAATGTATATTTTTTATTTAAAAAAACACTTATTTCAGAGTTACAGAAAAATCGTGAAGATAATACAGAATTCTCATATGCCTCACACCCTGCATCCCCTATTATTAACATTCTATATTAATATGGTATGTTTCCCACAATTAATGAATGAACACTGATACATTATTATTAACTGGAGTACATACTTTATTCATATTTCCTTAGTTTTTACCTAATGTCCTTTTATTGTTCTAGAATCCTACTGAGATTGTACAGTATTCAAAATTAGTGTATAGAGTTTCAGTAAAATATATATACCAAGTCAGTCTTTTCAGCTCTTTAGCTCCTGCAGAAACTATTCCAGAGATCCCAGGGTAAGAAAGAACGGATGCCTGATGGAACATGCTTTCTGCCCTTCCTAACAGTTAACTGCCTGAGAGTTGGTTGCATTGCTTTCAGAAGACCACAGGTCCTTTCGGAGGTCCTCTCTGTACTCTCCATGTACTATCAGGTACCATCCATGTAGCCACGTGTCTCTCTGGGTCCAGGTAGCCTCTCCCTCCCCTCACCCCTTCTGGCCTGGTGGTGGTGGGTAGGAGGGAGTGATAAAAGCTCCATTAGCTGAGAAGGGGGAGCTGGCACACCCTTCTAACAAAAAAACTGACAAACCCCTTTGCTGTTGAGTGGATTCCAAGTCATTGTGACCTTACAGAACAGAGTAGAACTGCCCCATAGGCAAGGGCAGATTAAGCAGTGAGCAAGGTACACACAGGCTTACTGAGCAAGGTACACAAGGCTCACTGAGCAAGGTACACACAGGCTTACTAAGCAAGGTACATAGAGGCTTAGTTGTGTTTACTGACTAATCTGTGGTACACAATTTCACATGGGTTTCACCACATCTTTGAGGTGGTGAAAAACAGGTGAAATTGTACACTAAAGATTAGAAAATAAGCACAAATAAGCCCTTGCATACTTTGTTTATTGGGTAACCCGTCCCTGCCCATAGGGTTTCCAAGGCTATAAATCTTTATGGAAGCAGACTGCCACATCTTTTGCCCATGGAGTGGCTGGGCAGGTGTCCTAAACCAGTCTAGGCCAGTCGTCTCAACCTGGCTCTAAATTGGAATCACTTGGGAGCTTTTAAAAACTATCTCCAGCTGGTCCCCACCCCAGACTAATAAAATTTCAGGAGATAAGGCCTAGGTACTAGAAGTTTAAAAAAAGAGAAGCAAAAAAAAAAAAAAACACCCCTGGTGATTTTAATGCGCAGCCAGGGTTAAGAACTGCTAGCCTAATCGAAGAGAAGAACTGATCTTGAAGAAGGAGGTCCCTCTATTTTCTTTTCTACTGAACAGGGAGAAGGGAAACATGTAGCCTGGTGGCCTCTGGCAGGGGTCTAGTCATTGCAAAGAGAGCCAGCCTCAGGGAGAAGCCAACACTGAGGCACGCAGAGAAGAGTGGTGATAAAACTTGGGACTTCAGTGACATCATGGAGCTGCTTATCTTACTGTTCCTGGAGCCTGTCCTACATCTGGACTTCCAGTTATGTGAGATAACATATATTTCCTCATTTTTAAAGTGACTTTAAAATTTAAGTGATACAAATAAGTCAGACACAGAGGGACAAATAGTGCATGATCCCACTTATATGGAATATCCAGAATAGGAAAATGCATAGAGGCCAAAGTTTCCTAGTGGCTACTGGGGGCAGGTGAGAGAGAGGAATGGGGAGGTGTTGCTTCAGGGGTATTGAGTTTCTGCTAAGAGCTGTGAAGACAGTTGGAAATTAACAGTGGTGATGGTCGTACAACATGGTAAACATCGTCACTGCATGGTACGTGTAAAAATGGTTGAAATGGCAAATGTTTTGCTGTATATATTACATCACAATACAATTTTTTAAAAAGTTTTAAGTCATAGTTTTCCACTACTAGCGGCCAAGAGCATTCTAACAGGTACACCAGAGAAATGTGTGATCGCTCCATAGCCACAATAAGCAGCCTCAGCCATTAAAGAAGGAGCCCCTAGGTGGTGTAAATGGTTAAGTGCTTGATGACTAGCCAAAAGGTTGGCAGTTCGAACTCACCCGGAAGTGCCTTAGCAGACAGGCCTGACAGCCTTGAAAACCCTGTGGAGCAGTTCTCTGCACATATGGGGTGGTAATCAACTTGATGACAACTAACAACATCCTTAAAGACAGCTTTCCTAGGTGTCACTTCTCCATACTCTGGAGGACCAGCTTCCTCGTCAGAAGTCTGACTCCATGGAGGCCAGACAGACAGGGGCAACAGGATGGGTTTAGTGCAGCCTGTAGCAAAAGCTCCAGATTGTACATTTCCAGCTCTGAGATTCAAGAGTGTTTTCTTCTCCCCAACAAAGGAAATGCACAGGATACAAAAAGACCTGGCAGTTTATCTTATGTTTAAAGTAATTAGTTTTTTCTTTGCACCTAAGTAAATAATCTCTTATTGGTCAACATTGGAGGTTATAATCATATTCTTCACAAACTGTTTTCTGAAATTTGTGAATTTGTTTTCAGGCAATCATCCATCTTTTATATTTATAATAGAAAATATAAATATTCAACAGTATGAGCTAGTTGGAACAAAGTAAATGTCCAGCAAATGTTTTATTGTATAAATTTAGTATAGCTAAAAAAAAAAAAAAAGCAAACCCATTGCTGTCAAGTTGATTCCGACTCATAGCAACCCTATAGAACAGAGTAGAACTGCCCCATAGGGTTTCCAAGGAACAGCTGGTGGATTTGAACTGCTGACCTTTTGGTCAGCAGGCAAACACTTAACCACTGGACCACCAGGACTCCATTTAGTATGTTGTTGTTAGGTGCCGTTGAGTCAGCTCCAACTCATAGAGACCCCAGGCACAGCAGAACGAAATACTGCCCGGTCCTGCAACATCCTCACAATTGTTGCTATGCTTGAGCCCATTGTTGCAGCCACTGTGTCAGTCCATCTCATTGAGGGCCTTCCTCTTTTTTGCTGATGTTATTTTACCAAGCATGATGTCCTTCTCCAGGGACTGATCCCTCCTGACAACATGTCCAAAGTATGTGAGGTATAGTCTCGCCATCCTTGCTTTTAAGGAGCATTCTTGGTTGTACTTCTTCCAGGACAGATTTGTTCATTCTTTTTGCGGTCCATGGTATATTCAATATTCTTTCCCTACACCACAATTCAAAGCCATCAATTCTTCTTTGGTTTTCATTATTCATTGTCCAGCTTTCGCATGTGTACGAGACGATTGAAAACACCACAGCTCCGGTCAGGTATTCCTTAGTCCTCAAGGTGACATCTTTGCTTTTGAATACTTTAAAGAGGTCTTTTGCAACAGATTTGCCCAATGCAATGCGTCTTTTGATTTCTTGACTGCTGCTACCATTGGTATTGACTGTGAATCCAAGTAAAATGAAATCCTTGACAACCTCAATCTTTCCTCCATTTATCATGATGTTGCTTATTGGTCCATTTGTGAGGATTTTTGTTTTCTTTTTGTTGAGATGTAATCCATACTGAAGACTGTAGTCTTTGATCTTCATCAGCAAGTGCTTCAAGTTCTCTTCACTTTCAGCAAGCAAGGTTGTGTCATCTGCATAACGCAGGTTGCTAATGAGTCTTCCTCCAATCCTGATGCCGCATTCTTCATATAGTCTGGCTTGTCAAATTATTTGCTCAGCATACAGATTGAATAGGTATAGCGAAAGGAAACAGCCCTGATGCACACCTTTCCTGATTTTAAACCATGCAGTATCCCCTTGTTCTGTTTGAAAAACTGCGTTTTGATCCTTGTACAGCAACAGATTCCTCATGAGCACAATGAAGTGTTCCGGAATTCCTATTCTCTGCAATGTTATCCATAATTTGTTATGATTTACACAGTCAAATGCCTTAGCATAGTCAATAAAACACAGGTAAACATACTTCTGGTATTCTCTGCTTTCAGCCATGATCCATCTGACATCAGCAATGATATCCCTAGTTCTACTTCCTCTTCTAAATCCAGCTTGAATTTCTGGCAGTTCCCTGTTGATATACTGCTGCAGCTACTTTTGAAGGATCTTCAGCAAAATTTTGCTTGCACATGATATTAATGATATGGTCCAATAATTTCAGCATTTGTTTGGATCACCTTTCTTGGGAATAGGCATAAATATGGATCTTTTCCAGTTGGTTGGCCAGGTAGCTGTCTTCCAAATTTCTTGGAATGGATGAGTGAGCACTTCCAGCGCTGCACCCATTTGTTGAAATGTCTCGGTTGGTATTCTGACAATTCCTGGAGACTTGTTTTTTTCCAATGACTTCAGTGCAGCTTGGACTTCTTCCTTGAGTACCATCCGTTCCTGATCATGCGTTACCTCCTGAAATGGCTGAATGTTGACCAGTTCTTTTTGTTATAGTGGCTCTATGTATTCCTTCCATTTTCCTTTGATGCTTCCCGTGTTTTTAAAATATTTTCCCTGTAGAATTCTTCAATATTGCAATTCAAGGCTTGGATTTTTTCTTCAATTCTTTCAGCTTGAGAAATGCTGAACGTGTTCTTCCCTTTTGGTTTTCTATCTTCAGCTGTTTGCACACGTCATCATAATACTTTGTCTTCCCAAGCTGCCCTTTGACATCTTCTGTTCAGTTATTTTACTTCATCATTTTTTCCTTTTCTTTTAGCTACTTGACATTCAAGAGCAAGTTTTCAGATCTATTCTGACATCCATTTAGGTCTTTTCTTTCTCTCCTGTCTTTTTAATGACTTCTTGCTTTCTTCACATATGATGTCCTTGATGTCATTTCACATCTCATCTGGTCTTCAGTCAGTGTTCAACATGACGAATCTATTCTTCAGATGGTCTCTAAATTGAGATATACTTAAGGTCATACTTTGGCTCTCGTGGGCTTGTTCTAATTTTCTTCAGTTTCAACTTGAACTTGCATATGAGTAATAGATGCTCTGATTGGCAGTTGGCCCCAGGCCTTGTTCCGCTGATGATATTGAGCTTTTCCATTCTCTCTTTCCACAGATGTAGTCTTTTTGATTCCTGTGTAGTCCATCTGGTGAGCTCCATGTGTATAGTAGCTGTTTATGTTAGTGAAAAAAGGTATTTGCAATGAAGAAGTTGTTGGTCTTGCAAAATTCAGTCATAGTATCTCCAGCATTGTTTATATCATTTTCCAACTACCAATGCTTCTTCTTTGTTTCCAACTTTCACATTCTAATCACTAGTAATTATCAGTGCATCCTGATCAGCATGTTCAATCAATTTCAGACTACAGAACTTGGTAAAAGTCTTCAATTTCTTGATCTTTGGCCTTAGTGGTTGGTGCGTAAATCTGAATAATAGTCGTATTAACTGGTCTTCCTTGTAGGCGTATGGATATTATCCTATCACTGACAGTGTTATACTTCAGGATAGATCTTGAAATGTTCTTTTTGATGATGAATGCAACACCATTCTTCTTCAAGTTTTTCCCAGCATAGTAGACCATCTGACTCAAAATGACCAATACCAGTCCATTTCAGCTCACTAATGCCTAGGATACTGATCTTTATGCATTTCATCTCATTTTTTAATGATTTCCAGTTTTCCTAGATTCATAACTTCATACATTCGAGGTTCCTATTATTAATGGATGTTTACAGCTGTTTCTTCTCATTTTGAGTTGTGCCACATCAGCAAATGAAAGTCCTGAAAGCTTGACTCCATTCATGTAATTAAGGTCAACTCTGCTTTGAGGAGGCAGCTCTTCCCCACTTGTACTTTGATTGCCCTTCAACCTGAGGGGCTCATCTTCTGGCACTGTATCAGACAATGTTCCGCTGCTATTCATTAAGTTTTCACTGGCTAATTCCTTTTAGAAGTAGACCACTGGGTCCTTCTTCATTTAGTATAAAACCAAAAACTCACTGCCGTTGAGTCGATTCCAACTCATAGCAACCCTATAGAACAGAGCAGAACTGCCCCATAGAGTTTCCAAGGAGCACCTGGCGGATTCGAACTGTTGACCTCTTGGTTAGCAGCCATAGCACTTTAACCACTATGCCGCTAGTGCTTTGTCATTTTAAATGATATAGTAGGTTACAAAACAGAATATGAGGTAAGATTCCTTTTTTGTTGAAAATAATAATAATAATGCCCTACACAAGGAGAAGGGATGGAGGAAGGAGAGAGAGAGAGGGAGACCAAGATGTTATTAACTATTGTTTCTGGGTGAGTGGGAATATGGAAATTCTTTATGTCTTATTGTTTGTATTTTCTGATTTTTCTCTAATGGGCACATATTGTTGCTTTTGTAGGAAGGTATTTTTTAAAGGATATGGGTTTTTCTTTCCTACTTAAAAACAAATCTTTAATTACTTCATGTGCAAGTCATTGGCTTGTTTACTGTCAGTACCATTTCCGCCCTTCTGTGAACTGCTCCTTGGATGTGGCTGGAATCTTGTGAATTGCATTTCCCAGACCCCCTTGCCAACTTGCCCAGTTAGATGCTGCCAGTAGGAAGCACTAGTGGGAGACCAGATGAAAGGAAGGAAAAGTCTTTTTTTTTTTTTTTCCTGCTTTGGCAGTGGCTATGGCAGCGAGTGGCAGCTGTGGGCTCCAGTGGTCTTCAGCTGTTCCAGCATCAGCATCAATGGTGCAGGCTACCTCAGCCACTTCCAGCAGTGTCAGAGGCAGGCTCAATCCTGGGATATGATAACATCACCACCTCCCTTTTGTTCCTCCAGCCTTAGAAGTGACCATGACTTCCAGCAGATACTTATCTCTAGGTCACCTCACCTTCCCCTTTTTGTTCCTCCAACCTTTCTAGAGCTTTTGTGATGGATCCCTTATGTTAAATTCCCTCTGTTTGGAATACCTAGAGTGATTTCCGTTGTCCTAACTGGACACTGACTGATATGCTCGCGTACAGTCAATTCCTACATCTAATTCACCAGCAAATCCAGTCAGTTCTGTCAAATTGTAACTCCAGCCTCTCTTCACCCCTCTAATCTACACTGCCACCACCAGTCCAGACCATCATCATCTGTTACCTGGATTACTGCAACAACCTTCTCTCAAGTCTCCTTATTTCTGCACTTGTCCCACATCAATCCATTCTCTACACAGACGCCAGGGCTATCTTCCTAAAACATATGTAAGATGGTGGCAAGCTCCTTTGTATAGCCTTTGCACTTAAAATAAAACCCAAACTCGTTCACATGGCCTACAAAGTCCTGTGTGATCATCTTATCATAGTGCCTTTGTCTTCTTCATTCACTACCATCCAGCTGCACCACTTTTCTTTTAGGTCTTCGAAACAAATCAAGCTCTTTCCTACTTCAGCAGCTTTGCATATGTTGTCTCTTCACCTTGAAATATCTTCTTCCTACCCTTTATAATGGTAGCTTCTACTCGTCATTTCCTACATGCCATTTCCTCAAAAAGCCTTTCTTACCACCCCAATAAAAGTAAGCATTGTCCATCTCAGCTCCTTGCTTATTTTCTTTCTAGTGCCTATCAAAATTTGATATATTTCGTTTAAATGGCTCTGTTTTATGCCTATCTCACTGAGGAGTATGAGAGCAGGAACCTGTTCATCATAGTATTTCCAGAGTCCAGCACAGTGCCTGACACAAATCGGCTGTTCATTCTATATTGAATGAATGCTCTGCCTATTTGACTGTTTCCACAGGCATACATAGAAATGAGGGAAATTTGGTTTATTTAGATATATCCTTTATTGTTAGATGTTAAAAGGTGTTTCTGGCAAATAAAAAAAAAAGCCAAGGGTTAATTAAAATCTAAAAAGAGGAAAGAAAATAAAAACATTTTTGAAAAAGAGACCAAATTGGTGAAAGACACATAAAGAGTGGAAAATTCTTCCCATGATATAGTGGCAAAATTTTCTACCAAATTTGATCTAATCCACATTTTTCTGTTAACAAATTTGCTACCAACTGATTTGCCTAAATTGATTTAATCCCATTAGCTAATGCTGATTCAGTTCTCTAAACTTGTTTTTCAGTTTTTAAGGGTGTATGAAGGGCAAGCAGAGAATTTCACTTAGGATTAGATCTCACCGATGCAGTAGTTCTACCTCTGGATTTCTTACATTCTTCCCTTAGTCAGTCAACAAATTGTGTGTGCGCGCATGCGTGTGTTTTGTGTGCCAGGCACTGTGCTAGGTGTAGAATGCGGAGGTAAACAAGACAGACAGGATTCCTGTGCTTCTGAGGCTTATATGCAAAAGGAGAGACAGACAGTAAACGAGGAAGCACATGTAAATACAATAATTTCTTGTAGTGATTAAGTACTGTGAGAAAATGAAACAGCAGAATGTAATGGGTGATAGAAGGCGTTACCATCAAGTTATGGACGAACAAACCTTCCCTGAGAAGGCAGCACTTGAGCTAAGGTCAGTTACCGCAAGGAGCCAGCAGAGCCATATTGAGATTTCAGAGGCCTGAGAGACTAAGAAGATTATGTACCCTTCCTTCTCCTAATTTCCCCCTCCTGATACCCCTCCCACCCCCCCACCCCCACCCCACCAGGTAATTCAAAACAAACATAATCAACCAAGGCTTAAAATAAGTGCAAAGAAGATCAACAAAGTCCTGATTCCTCCCTACGGTAATTACTTCTATTTTTTTTTTTTTTTTTGGAGAATATTAAAAATCAAATTCGAAAGTATTTTCTCATTTTCAGGGCTCTTTCTTTGCTGATATTCCAAATATACGTTTAATCCCTTTATTGAGTTATCTAGTACTTGGAGCCATCCATGAAAAAACCTGAGGAAAGAACATTCCAGGAAGAGGGAAGAACAAATGCAAAGACCCTGAAGTGAGAGCTTGTTGCATACAGCCCATGTGCCAAATAAAGCTTTATTGGAACAGAGCCATGCCCATCCTTTATATATTGTCTGTTTTTGAACTTAGAACCCTGACAGCAAGTGCTCCTTAAATAATGTTGTTTCCTAGGCACTTCAGCTGCCTCACCCTAGTCCCACCCCTCTCATTGCATACAGCAGCACCCTAGACACCATATGTCCTACAAAGCCTAAAATATTTACTACCTGGCCCATGGCAGAAAAAGTCTGCCAGCCCCTGAGAAAGAGGGTGGCTGGAGAGTCATGGCAGATTGAGAGGAAAGGTAGAAAATGGGGCAGAACAGGAAGGAAGGGACCTGGCCATTTGGGTTATGAAGGCAATAGTGAAGAATTCAGTTTTTTTGTTTTATTTTTGTTAGAAGTAGGATCAGCGGCTGGAGAAAACCGAAACATTTTCTATTCAGTTATGGAGGAAGTATGATTTCATTTTTTAAAAGATGACTTTGGCAGCTGAATAGAGAATGGTTGGAGAGGGGTAGGCACGACAAAAGCAGGAACACCAGGTAGAAGTTATGGCGGTAGTCCCTGCTCTTTTCAGTAGGAAAAAAAAATGTCTTCCAAGCGTTCCCATCCAATTGATCTTCTTATACAAGAGACCTTTGATGTGCTTCTGCCCAGTTTTGGGCCCTCATAGGAATCTTCAGGGCTTTGATATCCCATTTAGCTCCCAGAGCCTCTGCCAGTCCATCAGAGCCATAAGGACCACTCTGTGGATGCTGGTATCATCATCCAGCCCCTCCCCATGACAAGCCAGTGAAAAGCCTGGGCGTCTAAGGGCACGGTTCTAGTGCCGTGGACCCTCCCTCATCCAGAGCCTTTCTAGGGTCTGCAGGTGCACCTGCCTGTGTGGGCTTCCGAGCTCAGGAGCCACATCTTTATCCACAGCAGGCTTGCCTCTCTTTGGTGCCGTCTACTCAACCTGTCCGGGGCTCGCTTTTCACTCCTGTTTTCGTTCCTGAAGCTGTGGAAGGTGACGGAGGTTGGAGTTTCTGACAAAACATCCATGATTGATCTGGAGTTACTGTTTTCTGCCATCTTTCTTTTATTCTCTCAATATAACTGTATTCAAGGTTCAATTCAATTTTTAAAAAATAAATTGCTTTTCCCAAATCATTGTGGGTTTGAATTGGAATCTTCAGTGTAGAAACTGGCTGAAGGACACTTCTTTTTATAAGTCTATAGGCTACTTTATCAGATGAAGACAGAGCCTCAGAAGCACCTCAATAATAATATTAATAATAAAAAAGAAACTCTGGGGAAAAAAAGAAACCTTTACAGAGTATTTTTAGCTATTTTTCTTCATTAAAAGAATGACAAAGAAATGAGGAAAGTAAATGGAATTATTTCTTACTAAATATACTGGATCAACTCCTGACCCTGCCTCTCCATTTGTTTTCAAAGTTCTCTGCCTCCCTCACTCCCTGATTTATGTAACTATAATCCTTCTTGCTACTCTGGTTTACTCCTCACACTCCTTACAGTGTTTCTTCACCTCCCAACAGCAGCATGTTTTGACTGACAACTGGCAAACAGGACAAACAAAAAGGTGAAATCTGTTTAGAGGCTGTTTAGGCTACAGGAAGGTTGAGTGATTTAGAGACCATTCCCTAGAAAAGGACATCATGTTTGGTAAAGTAAAGGGTCAGCAAAAAATGAGAGAAGCCCTCCACGAGATGGACTAACAGAATAGCCACAACAATGGACTGGAACATACCAAAGATTATGAAGATGGTGCAGGACCAGGCAACGTTTAGTTCTGTTATACATAATGTGGAGTGGACTCCATGGCAACAACACTTTAAGAAAAAGAATACAAAACAGCAAACACAAAATGTCTGCCAAAAAAACCTGTGGCCGTTGACTCGATTCCGACTCATACAAAATACACTCAAAGCACACCAGTGCCAGTTGGCAGGAGGAGAAGTGTGATGGAGGGGAAATGAAAGTGGAAACAGCAGTGGTCTTAACCAAATTGTGATTAAAATAGCTAACTCTTACAATTTTTCAAGAACATATAACTGTAAGAACACAGTTCCCAGGCCCTTGACAGGGGCTGAATAATCTGGGAAGCACTGGGAGTTTAAGCTTCAGTAGCATCGTGGTACATCCCCCCTGGGTGGGGCATTTAAAAAAGTTTGAGAATCACCAGCATTAAGGAGAGGAAGCCAGATCAGAGGTTTCGGAACTTGACTGGTCATGTGAATCACCGAGACAGCTTTTTTAAATTTCAGATTCCAACGCTTTACTTTCTAAATATCCTGATTCAGTAAAAGTACGGAAATCTGTACTTTTAATAAATTGCAGAGCCAAGCTGAAGAAGCAATTTTCTTATTACAACTTTGGTTTTAATTTTTAGATTTATAATTTGAATGGTGAATGTATGCACATGGCACAAAATTCAGAAGGGGAAAAAGGGTATCAATAGAAAGCAATTCTCCCTCCCATCCCATCCCACCCAGTGTTCATCACAGGAGGCAACCACTGCTACCACTGTGTTGTGTATTTAGGGCCTTGTTTTATCCAGAAATTATTCCGGAGATACCCAAACATACACAAGCAAATGTGCACATATAGAAATCTTTTCAACTTTAAAAGGTAGCAAACTCTACACAATGTTTGGCATCTAGCTTTTTTTCACAAAGCAATGTGTTGTAGGGCTCCTTCCCTATCAATACCTACAGATGTGCCTCATTATTAACAACTGCGTACCAGTTTATTGTATGAGAAACCCTGGGGGTGTAGTGGTTAAGGGCTACTGCTGCTAACCAAAAGGTCAGCAGTTTGAATCCACCAGATGCTCCTTGGAAACTGTATGGGGCAGTTCTCTTCTGTCCTATGGGATCGTAGAGAGTCGAATCAATGCCAACAGGTTTTATTGTCTGAATGCACCATAATTTATCCATTCCCCTATTGACAGATCCACAGTACTGCTTACAGCTTCTTACTCTTATAAACAACGCTGCCATGAGTACCTTTGTACATATATCAGTTCCCACATGGGCCAGCATATCTGTAGGGCAAATTCCTGGAAGTAAAATCACTGGGTCAGAGTGGTTGTACATTTGTAATTTTGATAAATATTATCAAACTACCCTCTATAGAAATCACTCCCACTGCCAGAATATGAGGGTATCTGTTTCCCACACCCTTCCTGATGCGTCATTATTATTGTTTTATCTTTATCAATGTGATAGGTAAAAAATTGTATCTCTCATTGTAGTTTTAATTTTATTTTTTTTAACCATAGGTGAGTTAGAGCAACTTTTCATATTCCGAAGCAGCAAACGTGCTTCCATTTTTTGTTTGTTTTTTGGTGGCGAACTGCTCATATCCTTTACCCTTTTTTTTAATGGACTATTGGCCTTTTTCTTACTGACTTGTAGCAATCTATTACATTTTAGGGAAATTGCCCATGTCTGTAATATGAATTGCAAATATTCTTCCCAGTTTGTTGTTAGAGACTTTGCCATGCAGGTTTTTTTTTTTTTTTTAATGTCAAATTTAGCTTTCCAAAGCAGACCTCAAATTCTCGTAAAAAGGCTAGACTTAATGGTCAGACTGAGACTAGGAGGAGGTCATGGTCCCCAGACCTTCTGTAAGCCCAAGAGAGGAAACATTCCCAAAGCCAACTCTTCAGACAGGGATTGGACTGGACTATGGGATAGGAAATGATACTGGTGAGGAGTGAGTTTCTTGGACCAAGTAGACACATGAGACTATGTGGACAGCTCCTGTCTCTAGGGGAGATGAGAAGGCAGGGGGGGAACAGAAGCTGGCTGAATGAACATGGAAATAGAGGATGGAGGGAAGGAGTGTTCTGTCTCATTACAGGGAGAGCAACTAGGAGTATATATAAAAAAAAGCAAGGTGTATATAAGTTTTTGTATGAGAGACTGACTTGATTTGTAAACTTTCACTTAAAGCACAATAAAAATTAAAAAAAAATATTTAGTTTTCCAAGAGTGGGCTGTTTTCGATATGACAGTCAGGCAGGGATGGCATCTCTACAAAAGTGACATTAGACCTGAGACCTAAATTTCATTCGAAAAGCTGGAAACAGTGCTGTAGTCAGAAGGCTCTAAGGCAGGAATATGCCTAGTGTGTTAGAGGAGCAGAAAGAAGCCCCAGTGAATATGGTGCACCCAAAGGAAATGGTACACGATGAAGTACAGAGGTAGACAGGCCCCAAATCATGAAGGTTTTTGAAGGCCAGGGAAAGAGGTGTAGGCTATCTTTGTGGCCCCAGGGACAGAACCAAAATTAGTGCAAAAAATCATAGGAACACAGCTTAGGTTCTACACATTATTAGATGAGCTTTCTAATAATTATCAACCATCCAGTATGAAATGGGCTCCTGAGAGTATCTGTCAGTGAGTCTCTGATCTCTGGATTTTTTAGGCAGAAGCTCAACATAGCTTGGCGGAAACAGCATAGAAGAAACACAAGCATGAGATGGGGATTTGACGAGTTGACAATTACCTCCTTTCCAAGAATACCAAAATTCTCTGTGATTTTCTATAGTATATACACCTACTTTTCCCTTTCCGTGTGGTCTCTCTCCTCCTTTTCTATTCTTTCTCTTTCCATTGTCCTTTCCCATGTGATAGTTCTGCCAACGGTGTATTCTTGGCTCCACTGATAGCATTCAAGGCCAAGGTGATAGAGTGTTTCCATGGAAGTAGTTTCCTGTTTTCAGTGATACGTGTTTCTAGCTACGGTATCCACGTACCTGACATTGGACTCCTTTGACCCAGGAGTTCCTGAGGGCGGGAACCACAACTTTTCCCTCCTATGCTGTGTCCCTGTGTAGAGATGTGGATCCACTAGGTGCTTAATCACCAGGTGATGCTAACTGGCATTCACAGACTGTTCCTGCAAAACAACAGCTCATTGCAGATAGTGTTATTTCCTTTTTACAGTTGAGATTTAGCAACAGTGAGGGTAATCCTGGCCTGAGGAGGCAGGCCAGGAAACTGATTCTAGAGCCTTCCCAGTAGGGGAGTTAAAGCCAAGATTATAGATGGGATCACGAAGACAGAATGCACTAGAGAGGGTGCTGAGAGGTGTGAAAACGAAGATCACATCCATGAGATTTCTAGCATAGGAACACCTTAAAAACTTTAGTCAGACAATATAATAGCAGTTGCGTAATAGCAGATTTAGAGAAAGGCTAGGTAGGATCTGGCACTAAGATGGGAAGAAAAAAAAACAGAGGACAGAGCCGGCTGCTCTCAGAACCTGGGGCCAGAATAGAAGCAGCCCAGCAGGGAGTGGGGGGAGGGGTGAAGAGGAGCGGAAACTTGTGGAGCACCTTCTCTAGGCCAGAAACTGCTAAGTGCTTTATATGTTTTTTCTTATTTAATTTTCACAGCAGTTCTCCAAGTTACAGATTATTATCCCACTTAAAAGAAAAGGAAAAAAAACATTGCTGTCGAATAGATTCCGACTCATAGTGACGCTGCAGGAAAAAGTAGAACTGCCCCATAGGGTTTCCAAGTGGATTCAAACTGCTGACCTTTTGGTTAGCGGTCCTAGCCCTTAACTACTGCACTACCAGGGCTCCAGCTTTTGCCGTTGTGTAAATTAAGGCTCAGAACAGTCGAGTAAGTTCCCTAAGGTCACACAGCCAGTAACTGATAGTGCTGGGATTTAGACCCAGTGTGATTCCAAAGCCTTGTCTCATTTCACCCCACCAGAGAAGAAGGAAAGTTCCCCTATCATCTCAAGACATTGGCTGGCAGCCCGGGCAGAGACCAGGAGGTCTCCAGATAAGTGTGAGATGTGCCATCAGCCAGGTAAACTGGATCAGCAGACATGCTCCACTCTGGGTAGAGACAAGGAAAGGAGAACTACAGTTACAACAGTTTTCTTGGCTTCTCTCCTCAGCCAAGTCAATAACATGTTTGTTCTAGGGCCTTGTTTTATACAAGTAATATCTCAGTGCGTCCTCAAAGGAAAACAGCAACGTGCTTAGTTTAGATGCACCAATTTCTCTCCAATTTTCTGTTTGCCTGAAGCCATATTCTCCTGACACATCTCTGGTCCATATACAGGGTCTCTCTCCCAACACCTACTCCCCTACACACACACACTGATTTGGGATTGGAATTCTGTACGAAGAGGAAAGCTCTTTAATAAGAAAACAAACCTTAACATGCTTGTTTTTCCCCACTATGGATTTAGTTAGAGATGGCAGTGATCCTGTTTCGAGTACATTCCAATACAGTTAGGATACACAGCATAAAAAGTCCTAAATTTTGTGATTTGCTTACTGTTTACATTACAGAATTTATTGACTATACGAACAAAGGAAAACATTTGCAAATGGAGTAAGCAGCCAAAAATATACCAGGAAACAGGAGTTGATTTTCTACTTTTTAAAACAGTCAACATATCCATTCCATATGACAGCCAATTCATTTTACTCCTTGTCTGCCATGTATTTTTCTTATCAATGGGTGCAAAGATAGAGCAAGTCGATAAAGCTGGTATACTGGAATAAGTTCAAAACAACACAAAAAATAATTTATGAACACCGAGAATATTCCCTATGTAAATTCCGAATTTGAGAATGCCCGAAATCAGTAGGAAATACAAGGTCTAGCTGACTTCTGCTGGATTTTTAAAGGGGTTTCCACTTTCTGAGGCTTTGCATTTCACCATTTCTCATTCACTGTTTGCCAGCACAACCCCAGTTCAACCATTCCTTTGGTGAGTAGGGGAGAGGCAGAGCAAGTCACTTCCCCTCTCTGGGTGGCAGGATCCCCACTTTTGAATGAAGGGTACAAGATTCGACAATCTTGCAGGATCCTCACTATGAAGAGAGGGACCCCTGATTCAACAATCTCACAGGCTTTCGCAGAGAGATAACATCCCATGGTTCGATGCGAACTGTTCATTCCACCACTTTTTCCTATGCATTCCCACTCAAAGCCAGAGCTGCTGGATTTGGGGATAATGCCAGGATTCAGGGGCAGAAGTAAATGTATCTGGTCTGCTGGTAGTTTTCCGAAAGCGATATCCACACTCTCTGTCCAAAAAACATCTGAAAAACAAGGAGACTGGTGGTATAATGGTTAAGTGCTCAGTTGCTAACTAAAAGGTTGGTGGTTCGAACCCACCTGGTGACTCTGTGGAAGAAAGGCCTGGCAATCTGCTTCCATAACGATTATAGCCAAGAAAATCCTATGGAGCAGTTCTACTCTGTCACACAGAGTTGCTATGAATTAGAATCTACGCAACAGCACCCAAAAACAACATCACCCAGGTGGGGGTCCTTCTACTTTCTCCTTCAGGGGCAGGCAGGACCACTTTGCTATAAGATGATCACATGACTTGGATATCGTAAACCTTAGTTGTGTTGTGAACCAAAATGCCATGGCTTAATTTTATTCAAAATCTAGTCTATTTTTGATCATAAGCAAATAATTTCACACATAAAAATCACCTAGAATTTAGTCCTCTTTTTGAGTTTCCCCAATTTTTTTTTTTAGTCACAATTATTTTGATTTATTCGTGGATACTAGTGAAAATAATAGGCAGTGAACTGTTCAAAGAATCTATGTTTGTGTAATTTGTTGTGCATGATCATTCGATGAACCTTGATACTTGGTTAGGAAACATGTAATCCCATAAGAGCTGGTTTCCTCAAGACAAACCACTCTTAGAAAAAAAATACCAATTTTTGTCTTTAATTCCTGTTTTAGACATGTTATAAATTTGCAAATTTATTTCCCAGTTGATTCAATCTGCCATCTCTAAATCTTCAGGGAGAATTACAGAAATGAAGATAAAATCTTGGTAATTTATTCAATTTTATCACTTCTACTGATCCCATAAAAAGACTCCATCTGTCAAATTATCTTTTCTTTAAAACAACAACAAAAAAAATCTTTTCATCATTTTCTTTATATGGGTATGTTGAAAACGAGTAGTTTAAGTATCTGTGTCGTGAAAACTATTGACGTTCCAATAAAACCTGTTCTTTCTAAATTATCTGTTCTTTAGCCTCTTTGGAGAGGAAACCTTCAGCTTCCATCATTTGCTTGTGCAGTAGAGGATTTATAACTTTGAGCAAATATATTATGGCATGTTTGGGAAGTGTAGAATAAAACATTCTTATATTAACATATTCTGTGATTTGGATTCCAGTCCATAATCAGAACAGCTTTCTTTTTCAAATTCTGCTGCCTAGGTTTTATTGAAAGCCCAGATAGTAAGATAAAAAGAAAACTAGTTGAGTCATATCTTTGGTCATATATTTTAAACCTTGTTTCTGTAATCGCAGGCTCTGCTGAACATCGATACACCTAAGCTCCATTAGAGTAAATTCGCCAACCCCACATAAATTTTATGGTTTCTAACCTTAACTGGTGGTTCAGGGGTAGAATTCTTGCCTTCCACGTGGGAGACCTGGGTTAAATCCCCAACCAGCGTTCCTCAAGCACAACCACCCCTTGCCTGTAGGTGAAGGCTTGTGTGTTGCTATGATGCTGAGCAGGTTTCCACACTAAGACAAACTAGGAAGAGCGGCCTGGCAATCTACTTCTCAGAATCAGTCAGCGAAAACCCTGTAGATCATAACGATCCAATCTGCAACCGATCATGGGGATGCTGCAGGACTGGGCCTCATTTTGTTTTGCTGTGCATACGGTTGCCACGAGTTGAGGGCCAACTCAGGAGGGCAGCTAACAACGACAACAATCTTAATTGGGCCCTCCTTGTACTCATTTTTGGTTAGCTCTCTTATGCCAGAGCTTCAGTTTTCTCTTCAAGGCCCCACTCTGCTCCTACCTAAGGCTGTGATGCCCAGTTAAATTTGAATTTCAGATAAACAATAAATAATCTTCCAGTATAAATATGTCCATTGCTATCTTTTACATGCCTTGTATTTTTATTTGTTAACCTGGCAACCTAACTCCTAACCTCTCCTACTCTTAGCCAATTTTGCCTCACAGTAAAATTTGGAATTTGTAAACAGGAACTTCCTCAACTTTCTGCTGCTTCCTCTACAGATTTACTTACCTAAAGCCAATATGGCTGCTAATCAAAAGGTCAGCAGTTTGAATTCACCAGTGGCTCCTTGGAAACCCTATGAGGCAGTTCTACTCTGTCCTATAGGGTCACTATGAGTCGGAATTGACTCAGTGGCAAAGGTTTTTTTGTTTTGTTTTAAAGACACACCCCACCTACCACTCTTCCATTCCAGCGACTGGCTTTTAGAAGACCAGCCTCATTGCTAAGTTCTTGACCTCTCTCCTCACCCATATCCTGTGTTAGACGTCCTGACACGAAAGTGTAGATCCAGAGGCTGTGTTGCAGTCTGAACACATTCGACAGAGCCCAGCACTGGATGCATGTGTTTGGAGCAGAAGCAAGTTTGAAACGTATGGAGCCCGAAAAACTCTTCCAAATTTTACAGCTCACATACGAAAGAAACCTGACAGAAGTTCTCCTCAATTTTGACAGCAGTCTTAAATATTTACATGGCAGTATCGATAGTCGTTGAGGTGCTGAAAGAAACTTTTCTAAACTATCAATTTAAAAAAAAGCTTACTCAACCCTGCTAGAGGAAAGGCTGAACTTTCTATTCACTCTATGGAAAATGGTATTACAAAATCATTGTTAAATGAAGAGGTGATTAAAGCCTGTGCAACCAAAAATGGGGCTTGACAAACAGATTTCTCTTTTCCAACCAGGGGAAATTCTGCTATGAGGAGTCTTTTGGGCGTATCTGAGAATTTTTTTCTAGGTAGAATTTTTAGGGCTCACTTCAATTTGACTACAGAAAACTTCATTGTTAAATGTCCTATCAACTTCATTACAGTCTTTTGGATCACAGTCCAGCTGTTTGTTTATGGATACATAACTTCATGTAAACTGGATTTCTCTATAGGAGATTTAGATTGTTCTCACTTTTCCTGGTGTGACAGAATGAGCTGAAAACTGATAAAAAGTATCCTTATGGGGTCTACCAATAATAATTATAAGAAACATTTTTAACGTGGCATATTATATGGAAGGGTATGCAAATAAAGCTTTTATTTAAATTTTTAAAAAGCTGCCTTTACCTAACAATGCCACGACATAGTATTATTTTGACACCCATAATTTTCTAAAACGATCACACGGCTGCATCTTCAAGAACTTAAGAATCTGGAGAAAAAGAGATTCCGTAAGTGCTAATGTGTAGTAGTTAACTTCAAAAGTTTCGGGGGAAGGATTTAGGGAAACTTTTCAAACTCTGTAAGACATATGTGCTAATATACTTATTGCAGCATTACGTAAAGCTTGGAAAGAACCTAAATGTCCAACAATAGGATGTTGGTTAAATAAATTACAGGATTCTACGTGGTTATTAAAAATTATGATATAGGTTTATAATTGTTGATATGAATATATACTCAGTGGGAGGGAATAGATTATAAGAAGGCATCGTGTTTTAATCCTATTTAAAAAAAATTAAAATTAAAAGCAGTATAAATCTGAAATTTCAAATGATATATTGCCAAAATGTACATGGCGATACTTTAGGTGATAGAAATATGAGTAAATTATTTGAAATTTCTATATTATCTTTTTGTATTCTCTGATCTTTTTTACAAGCACATATTACTTTTAGAGTTAGAACCAATAGTAATATTATTTTCATTTTGAAAAATCTCTACTTCTGGAGGGTAGAGTTGTAGAATTTTCACGTAGAAGGGACAGTACAGGATTCCCAGATCCAACTCCTCCCACCGCCCTCCTACCTCCAGTGCTGGAATTCCTTCTGGATGTTTCCGACAGTCACCTGCACCTAATTAATAAGGAATTCACTACTCAAGTATAACCAGATAATTCTGATGGCAGCAGAATTTTGTTTAAAAGGGAATAGAGTTTGGAGAAATACAGAGCACTTTGGGGAACTCTGGGTATGATGAGACCATAAGAGCATGGGTCTATCCATGCTAAAATATTCTGTATGAGACAAGAATAATTTGTGTTCTTTCTGAAAGGAGTTGTTGGGAGAGGCTTGCAGAGAACAATAAGGGGAGAGGGCTTTTAGCAAGGTGGACAGAGGCTGAGACCGCTAGTACAGTCTCTGTGTGGGACTGGCCAGAGGATCTTTCTACTTGTGCTCCTAGTGATTCTTTTTTATTTATTTATTTTTTTTGCTGTGATGTTAACATCTCCTTGTCTCATTTGCTTTGCTTTCTCCCACCCCAATTCTTTTGTGAAAATCAAAGTTTTATATCTGGATTGACGTGCTATATAACACAGTACAACTGAAAGCAGGCCCCTAGAGTCAGCACTAACAAAGAATTTGCCAAACACTTGGGAACAGTTTGGATTCCCACTGGGTGAAAATGGAGGGTGGGTGCATCAATCTTCCTTAGAGTTCAACAGGCAGAGACCCCAGGCGACATTTAAGTCACACGAGGCAGATCCTCCTGTTGTCTTGTTAGTTGCTCTCAAGTCGGCCCCTGACTCACGACAATGCCATGCACAAAGGAACAACGCACTTCCTGGTCCTACCCATCCCCATGACTGATTGCAGATCAGACCATTGTGATTCACTGGCTGATTTTCAGAAGTAGATCACCAGGCCTTTCTTCCTTGTCTGTCTTAGTCTGGAAGCTTCTCTGAAACCTGTTCGGCATCATAGCAACATGCAAATCTTCCCTGATGGATGGGTGGTGGCTTCTCATGAGGTGCGTTGGCTGAGAATCAAACCCAGATCTACTTCTTCCTTATATCAAGACAAAATCAGCTTCTGTATATCTCCATTCTTTGGTCCTATCCTATAGCAACACAGAATAAGTTTAATCCCTGTTCCAAATGAAAGATAAAAGAAAGATGATACTATTGAAAGATCAAGCCAACGTATTCTTCTTTCCTTTTAAGTGGTAGGGTCCTCTAACCCTTCACTCATTAAATCAACGGGTTTTACTACTTCAGGGAAAAGCTGAATATCTAAGTAGAACAAAGTCATTACTCAGTTTTGAGTGTCAAACTAATTTTTTTTAAGTTCACAGGAAGATATTTCCAGGCTTTATTAAGAGAAAAAAAGGAGAGGAGGGGAGCTCCCTAAATTCTGAATTTTCTTTTTAAACACTGTCAAAAACCTAAATGTGCAGAGAAACACCAAAAATTAGTGTAACAGAATATATTTATTGTGAGTGAGTAGATATGATTCAAATCAGGCAGCATCAACCTGAAAGTATCGGGAAGGGGCTCTAAAAGGGGACAATGAAAACCAGTTCTATAGGTCATTGTCATGTTAATTTCACATGAGATAGGTTCAGAACATGTGCAGGCTTCCAAGCAGTTGGAGAAACAGTCACTAAGGACATGCTATACATTTTCCAATCAGACCCTCAGGTTCCTGCTCCTCAAAACTGCCTGCACATAGCTCTCTAAAACAACCCAATGTCTAAGGCAAAATGGTCTTCGCTAAGCGGCTTACTGGCTATTGTTGGACTTGAAGGTGACTTTAGGAAAACAGTTCCTTAAAGGCTCAAAGTTCAAAAGGACACCTAAGGACAGATGCCTGGGTGGGTCACCCCAATTCCATGAACCCAGAAATCTGGATTCTGGGGGAAAATAAAATTTAAAAAAAAAAAATTTTTTTTTTTTTTGGTCAACATTTTAAGAGGAAAACCTGGGAGTCTAGCACAGAGCTTTACTAGAAGGCCGTGATCTTCACGCTGGTCTATGAGTATCCCAAAGACTTTCTAAGGAGTACTTGGACACTGGTGATTTTAAGGGAGCCCTGGTAGCACAGTGGTTAAGAGCTCGGCTGCTAACCAAAACGTCGGCAGTTTGAATCCACCAGCTGCTTCTTGGAAACCCTATGGGGAAGTTCTACTGTATCCTGTAGGGTCACTATGAGTCAGAATCAACTGCAATTGGGTTTGGGTTTTTTTTGTTTTGTTTTGGTAATTTTAAGGGAACAGTTTTAGAGATGGTCAATCTCCATGTGTATTCTTTTCTAAAATAAACATGCCTTTAGCATTTGTAGTGATCTGGAGGTTCTCCTTTCCCACCCCACTTGCCCTTTCAAATCATTCTTTCTCCTACTTTACAAAAGAAAATCATTCCTCTTACCATCCAGAATTTTAAAATAGTTCATTGTCCCAGGGTACAAAAATCTCTGGGACACCCACAAAGGGGTAGTGAGAGAATGCCTGCCCCTGAGAGAGACCCTCAGAGCAGCCAGGAGAGCTCACAGGGAAGTACCAGGGCCACAGGCCCTTACTTCACCCAGGCTGCAGGGTCACGCCTGGCTCCTTATCCCATCTATTTACCTTTGTTCCTAAGAATTAGAAATCAGAAGTGATATGGTTACCACGAGGACTCATCAAAACACTTATTTCAATGAAAAATAAAATCAAGATTTGTTCTGACAGAAAGTACAGCTGATTTGGCTGATTGGTTGGACAACGCAGACTGGTTTTGCCAGTTAGGTTCTGAGGGGAACATTTATGGAAGGAGAAAAATTGAACCCCCCAGGTTTTAGCAAGAACACATTTAAAGCATAAGAGCAACATCAAATACACAGAGATGACATCTTTTGCAACTAACTATTAAATTTATAATCAGGAGCGGATTAAGGCATCTGAGGACCCTGTGCACTGATAACCTGTGGTAGCCTCTCCTCTGCTTATTCACACATTCATATGGGACATGTGAGCTCTGTACATACATGTATACAGATAGATAGGTAGATAGATACGTGTGTGTCTTAGCTATTCATGATGTAACTTCTTTTTAAATGCAACTATAATATTAGCGATGGAATACAAAAGTAGCATATGCCATTTTAGCAGAATGAGATGAGCTAGATTATAAAATTTTTAGTAGATGCAGGGCACTAAGATTTTTACCGTATACCACATTTTTTACAAAAAGAATATTCTGCATATTCTACAGAAGGAAAATGAATCAGTGACCTTAGTTGCTTGAACAATCAATGTAAAATTCTGTTGATCTCCCACAATAAAAAATTGACTTTCACCAATTTTGCTTTAAACGGCTCGTACTTCAATTTTGAAGCTTGTTTTGTAATAAATGCTATAATTATAAATGAACAAATGAAAATGTCATAAAAGAAAATGTAACGATCAGAAAACAAATATTACAACAAATTACTGTATTTTATTTTTAGACAGATCTTTCATCTCTAACATGTTATAATTAAAAACATTTCTTTCTATTCTTTGCTCTTACAAATTCTTCAATGATTTCGTCACAACTAAAGCTGCTGAACAGTATCTAGTTCCACAACCCAAAGGGCAGCAGTTCGAATCCACCAGCCACTCCTTGGAAACTCTATGGAGCAGTTCTACTCTGTCCTGTAGGGTCACTATGAGTTGGAATTGACTTGATGGCCACTGTTTTTAGGGTTTTTTTTAAATACTTAATAAGGATAATGAACCGAGTATTTCTTGAGTCATTGTTGTGTACTCGCTTTTCCATGTGTCCTGTCTGCTTGTCATCTACAGGTCTTTGCTTTGGACAACTCATGCCCCTGTTTTCTTGATGCCCTAAGCATACGCTTACCTTGCTTATTGGGTAATCCATCCCAGCTATGATAAAAACTTTTAGATGTCAACCTACAAATGTGCATATTTTTCAGAATTCTTTTAGAGGGTACAAGAGGAAAACGTTTGCTAAAAACTGCAGTATACACAGGCAGGATAGGATGTAGAGCCAATACTGACTAAGCCTGAAGAAGTAAGAAGAGGACAAGAGGCGAAGGGCAGGATGTCAGAAGGGAATGTCTTAGCTCTCTCCTAGCCCCACCCTGGGGCAAACTTAAGGATCAAAAAGCCAGTGGAGAGTAGGGAATATTGAAAGAAACAGAGATATCTGGGAAAATCCAGAGTAGAGGGACTTGTTTCTTGTCCCCCAGGAAATAGCAGCACAGGAAGATCTCAATCATCTTAGAGCCACAACAACATGGAATAACTACCAAAAACCCCCTGCCATTGAGGCGATTCCTACTCATAGTGACCCTATAGAGCAGAGTAGAACTCTGCCCCACAGGGTTTACAAGGAGTGGCTGGTGGTTTCAAACTGCTGACCTTTTTGTTAACAGTCTGAGCTCTTAATCACTGCACCACCAGGGCTCATACTGCAGTAGAAATGGTGGCAAAATACTGTTAGGTAGAGAAAGCACTGAGAGACCACCAGTTCCTGACTCCCTATGGCTGGCTCACGGTATGGAAGAAATTTCCATAAAAGGTGACTGAAAATAAGGTGGCTGAACTCCACAGAAGACCCTAAGCACTGACCATGCTGAGACCCCAGGCAGCGCTTTGCAGACAGCCACAAAAACTCAGCAGCAGCTTTGGTGCCCAGTGCAGCAAGGACAGAACCTGAAGATCGGGGGGTTCAGCTGTCCCTCTACTCACCCCCCAGTAACAGGCAAGTAAGGCTCCCTTTTCCCACCTCCTGCCTGTGCCCAGATATCTTTCACCCAGGGAAGAGAAAGGAGATTGGAAAATGAAAGATATCCTAAAGGAGGTCATTTTAAACCAGAAGAGACTGAGTGACTGTTAAATGGTGAATTATTATTATTATACTTGAAATTTCACATGTATTGTATTTTGGTGCCTATATTGAATATTCAACTTGAACACTCTGTTATATGTGATTTTTAGCCCTTTAGCCACATAATTATACTTTCTTTCTATACAATCCTATTATTTTTCCTCTTAAAATGTAGTACCCAGAACCTGACATAACATTCCAGGTCTAAGTCTTCTTATTAAAAAAAAAAAAAAAAAACCAAACCCATTGCCATCGAGTCGATTCCTACTCATAGCAACCCTATAGGACAGAGTAGAACTGCCCCAGAGTTTCCAAGGAGCACCTGGTGGATTCAAACTGCCAACATTTTGGTGAGCAGCCATAGCTCTTAACCACTATGCCGCCAAGGCTTCTTATAGGTGTCACTAATATTTGTTTGATTTGTCAATATAGTATATTCAGTTATTAGTTGAAATTTATAAATTTCAGGCCACACCCAGGAATTAAATCCATATTATCTCATAACTAATCTTCATCATACACTAATTTTCTGAAACATAACAGGAATTTCCCATTATAGAGAAAGTTGTTAAGGATTTCTCCGGGCAGTGTGCAAACAGTCTAAAAGACAGAAGCTCTGCCATTATTAGCATGTTCCAATCTGGGTAAACCATCATGTAAGCCTGTTTCTTGGGGAGGTGAAAGAATAACACTATACAGCCATATAACTCCTACCCTGCTTCTGCGAGTTGTCAAATAATTTAGACATGAAACAGCATTCTCATCAGGATAATACACAGAGTCATTGAGTGTTAGAGCTTGAAGGAACTTAAAAGATTGCTTAGTCCTCTGTTCTCATTTTAAAAATATGGAAACAGAAGCCCAGAGCAATAATATAACTTGGTCTATGTTTGGGAGCTAGTATCTAAGTGGTAATTCATATGGGCTCACCTTAAAACAGGGTCTTTTATAATACTTTATGGTACCTGCCACCTAGTGCTTTTCAGAACATAAATTCTTCCCACTCAGCCTGGATGCCCTGCAATGTGTTCAGGATACCTTGAGGTTGACTGAACTGTTGATGCCTCCAGTGTGTCCAGGAACCCTTGCCATCATACACTGGTTCACTGTACAAGGAGAGAACAACCGTGAAACCAACGTAGAAAACATTGGTGTTAACCAAAAACCAAACTCGTTGCCATCGAGCTGATTCCAACTCATAGCGAACCTATAGGACAGAGTAGAGCTGCCACATAGGGTTTCCAGGGAGAACCTGGTGAATTCGAACTGCCGACCTTTGGGTCAGCAGCCAAACTCTTAACTACTATGTCACCAAGGTTTCCACATTGGTGTTAGGAATCATGAAAATACTGTACAGCAGTGCTGTCCAATAGTGCCTTCTGCAATTTTGGAAACGTTCTATATGTCCCCTCTCTTGACCGCTAGCTACTAAGGCTACTGATCACTTGAAATGTGGCTAGTGTGACTTAGGAACTGAATTTTTCACTTTATTTCTTTTTAACTTCAATTTAAATAAACACATGTGGTTAGTGGCTACCATAGTGAGTGGTATAACTCTATAGCGTTCACAAACAAGGGTTCTTCTCTTTATGACAGTTGTTAGCATATTAGTCAAAACTAATCATTTTGGGCACAAATACCAATGTTTTCCTCACATCCTTGTTACATTCCAACTCTTGAGGACACAGGCTTTTATATTGTGCCAATACAGTAGTCATTCTCTGTAAAGCCAAATGACTTCCTTTGCAAGCTGAAGATTGAGAATTAATCTCAGTCTTTGGACCAAGATTTATTTGTATTATGTATTTATTTAATTTTTTATTTACTTTTACTGTGCATGTGATTTTCAAAATTAAATTCAGTGTTTACCTTATCACTTTCGATATCTTTAACGTATCTAAGTAATATTTCCCCTAACTTCCCTCCTTTTTCAAATGATATTTCATCTTTGGCATTACTGTATTAGTTATCTATTGCTATGTAACAAATTATCCCAAAACTTAGTGACTTAAAACATCAACATTTATTATCTCAGTTTCTGTGGGTAAAGAATCTGGGCACAGCTTAGCTGGGTCCTAGGGTCAGGGCTTCTCAAGAGGCTGCAGTCAAGGTATCAGCTGGGACAGCAATCATCTCTAGGCTGGACTGGGGGAGGATGTGCTTCCAAGTTCACGTTCTTGTCTGTTGGCAGGACTCAGGTCCTCACTAACTATTGACCAGAGACTTCAGTTTGTTACAGTGGGAACTTTCCATAGCATTATTCACAACATGCCACCTTGTTCATCAGAGCAAACAAGCAAGAAGAGCCAGAAAGAAAAAGAGAGCAAGACAGAAGTCACAGTCTTTTGTAACCTAATCTCAGAAGTGACATCCCATCACCTTTAATGTACTCTATTTGTTAGAAGAAAATCACTAGGTGAAGCCCATACTCAAGGGCTGACTATCAGGAGTCAGCAATCTTCGGGAGTCATTTTAGAAGCTGCTTTCCACAACTACTTTAAAGAAAGCTCTTTCATTAGCCAGTCTATCTTGAATCTTAGTTTTCGGGTCAGCTCTACGCAGGGTCAGGACATGGGTGAATCCATTGTCACCCAGCTAGATAGTGGCAGAACCAAGACTAGAATTCAAGTTCTCCTGAGTTCTTGGTTATTGTCTATGATGCTTGTTTAGGTCCACAGAGTGGGCACATGGAGCCCCACAATGCCAACAAAAGCATTGAGACTCCATCCAACAGGTACTAGGGTTTTGGAACAGGAGAGTACTATGACAAAAGTGATTTTTAAGAAAGATTAGTGTGATGGCCTTTGTAAAACAGAAAATTACTTTAATCCCTATTTATTTATAATTAGCATACTTATGTTGTCAATTCTAACTCACAGGGACCCTATAGAATCGGTAGTTGGAAAATATGGACTTTGTGATAGAAATAATGCCAGATATTGAATGATAGAATTTTGCAAGACTAGTGACTTCTTCATTGCAAATACCTTTTTTCACCAACACAAATGGCGACTATAAACATGGACCTCACCAGATGGAACACATGGGAATCAAATCAACTACATCTGTGGAAAGAGACGATGCAAAAGCTGAATATCATCAGTCAGAACAAGGCCAGGGGCTGACTGTAGAACAGATTATCAATTGCTCATATGCATGTTCAAGCTGAAACTGAAGAAAATCAGAGCAAGTCCAAAAATCAAAACCAAAACCACTGCCGTCAATTCTGACTCATAGCAACCCTATAGGACAGAGCAGAACTGCCCCATAGCGTTTCCAAGAAGTGCCTGGCAGATTCTAACTGCCGACCTTTTGGTTAGCAGCTGTAGCACTTAACCACTACACCACCAGTGTTTCCAGAGCAAGTACAGGGGAACCAAAATATGACTTTGAGTATATCCCACCTGAATTCAGAGACAATCTCAAGAATAGATTTGACATGTTGAACACTAATGACCGAAGACCGGATGAATCATGGAATGACATCAAGAACATGATACATGAAGAAAGCAAGAGGTCATTGAAAAGACAGGAAAGAAAGAAAAGACCATAATGGATGTCAGAGGAGACTCTGAAACTTGCTCTTGAATGTTGAGCAGCTAAAGCAAAAGGAAAAAATGATGAAGTAAAAGAGCTGAACAGAGGATTTCAAAGGGTGGCTCAAGAAGACAAAGTATTATAATGACATGTGCAAAAAGCTGGAGATAGAAAACCAAAAGGGAAGAACACGCGCGACGTTTCTCAAGCTGAAAGAACTAAAGAAAAAAATCAAGCTTCGAGTTGCAATAGTGAAGGATTCTATGGGGAAAATATTAAATGCCACAGGAAGTATTTCAAGAGGCAGCATATGATCAGGAACCAATGGTACTGAAGGAAGAAGGCCAAGATGCACTGAAGGCATTGGCGAAAAACAAGGTTCCAGGAATTGACAGCATATCAGTTGAGATGTTTAAACAAATGGATGCAGCACTGGAAGTGCTCACTCGTTATGCCAAGAAACATGGAAGACAGCTTCCTGGCCAACTGACTGGAAGAGATCCATATTTATGCCTATCCCCAAGAAAGGTGATCCAACTGAATGAGGGAATTATTGGACAATTTCTTATCGTTAATATAAAATGCAAGCAAATTTTTGCTGAAGATCATTCAAAAGCAGCTGCAGCAGTATATCGACAGGGAACTGCCAGAAAGTCACGCCGGATTCAGAAGAGTACGTGGAACCAGGGAAATCATTGCTGATGTCAGATGGATCCTGGCTGAAAGCAGAGACTACCAGAAGCATGTTTACCTGTGTTTTATTGACTATGCAAAGGTATTAGACTGTGCGGATCATGGCGAGTTATGGATAACATTGTGAAGAATGAGAATTCCAGAACACTTAATTGTGTTCATGAGGAACCTGTACATAGATCAAGAGGCAGTTGTTCAGACAGAACAAGAGGATACTGAGTGGTTTAAAGTCAGGAAGGGTGTGCATCAGGGTTGTATCCTTTCACCATACCTATTCAATTTGTGTGGAGCAAATAATCCGAGAAGCTGGACTGTATGAAGAAGAACGGGGCATCAAGATTGGAAGAAGACTTATTAACAACCCGCATTATGCAGATGACACAACCTTGCTTGCTGAAAGTGAAGAGGACTTGCAGCACTTACTAATGAAGATCAAAGACCGCACCCTTCAGTATGGATTACACCTCAACATAAAGAAAACAAGAATCCTCACAACTGGACCAATAAGCAACATCACGATAAATGGAGAAAAGATTGAAGTTGTCAAGGATTTCATTTCTACTATCTATACCCATGGAAGCAGCAGTCAAGAAATCAAAAGATGCATTGCATTGGGCAAATCTGCTCCAACAGACCTCCTTAAAGTGTTGAAAAGCAAAGATGTCACCTTGACGATTAAGGTGCACCTGGCCCAAGCCATGGTATTTTCAGTCTCATCATATGCATGTGAAAGCTGGACAATGAATAAGGAAGACCGAAGAAGAACTGATGCCTTTGAACTGTGGTATTGGCGAAGAATATTGAATATACCATGGACTGCCAAAAGAACAAATCTGTCTTAGAAGAAGTACAACCAGAATGCTCCTTAGAAGCAAGGATGGTGAGACTGCGTCTTACATACTTTGGACATGTTGTCAGGAGGGATCAGTCCCTGGAGAAGGATATCATGCTTGGTAAATTACAGGTTTAGCGGAAAAGAGGAAGACCCTCAATGAGATGGATTGGCACAATGGCTGCAACAATGGGCTCAAGCATAACAACGATTGTAAGGATGGAGCAGGACCGAGCAGTGTTTTGTTTTGTTTTGTTGTGCATGGGGTCACTATGAGCCAGAACTGACTCGATGGCACCTAACAACAACAAGCATATTTATGGTTCAGAGTTTTGTAGGGCTTTTTTGTTGTTATAAAAATATCTTTATAAGTCTTAATAAAATGGTTTTTAAAAGTATTCCTTGGGTAAAAAATATATGAAGTAAAATACTACATTTGAAAGTCTATCACCAAATTTTAAATTATGACAGACATTTTCACACATGTATATTGAATTTAACTCTAAAAATTATTTCCAGTGAATACATAGAAACTTCCAGAGAAGATATGTTGTTCTACTAACACAGGAAGCTCCTAGGAGAGTCAGAACTTGCAACCTGAGAACATAATTGTAGCCTATAAAAGTTTTTAAGGGATTACCTTGCTAAACCTCCACCCCAGCCACAATAACACACAAAGCTGCATTTGTGGGCAGTGTGGCAAAGGCTTCTAATTGTCCGTAAATACTCATTCTCCCCTTCTTTTAGTAATAAGTTTCTGAGGTTTATCTGGGGACTTTGCCCAGTGAAGACTGTCTTTCCCTGTGAAGACTATATTTCTCAGGCTTCCTTACGGCTAGGTGCAGTCATGAGACTAAGTTTTGGCCAATGAGTACAAGTGGAAGAGAAACAAGTCATTCCTAGTTGTGTGCTTATAATAGGAAAGGTGTGTGTTCCTCTTCTCCCCTTCCCACTGGTTGGCATGCAGATATGATGATAGGAGCTACGAGTATCAGCCTTGTACTCAGAAATGAAAGCTGCCATATCAGCCTTGGGCTTTCTACTTTTGGATATTTACATGATAGGTATACACTTTCTTGTTTATGCCACTGAATTTTGGAATCTTCTTACTAGAGTAGTTTATACTATAACATAACTACCGTAATGACATGTCCACCTTTTCTTTATCTTGGTT
The DNA here is from genome assembly GCF_030014295.1 of Loxodonta africana. Taxonomy (NCBI): domain Eukaryota; kingdom Metazoa; phylum Chordata; class Mammalia; order Proboscidea; family Elephantidae; genus Loxodonta; species Loxodonta africana. The sequence goes on from NC_087351.1 coordinate 45,994,788, forward strand.
CTCTGCCTAAAGAAATAATGGACAGGCGCCCATATATAAAGTGATGTATTCATATTAAATTTTTATTATCCATTTATGCTTACCTGTGATGCCACTGGAAACCCTGGTGGCGAAGCCGTTAAGTGCTACAGCTGCTAACCAAAAGGTCAGCAGTTTGAATGCACCAGGCGCCCCTTGGAAACTCTACAGGGCAGTTCTACTCTGTCCTATAGGGTCGCTATGAGTCGGAATCCACTCGATGGCACTGGGTTTGGTTTTGGGTTTCGGTGATGCCGCTAAGATTATAATGGCAGCAGCAAACTCCTAATTTTTCTTGCTATTTGGCTTTAGTGCCTTCTCCTTATTTACATAGTAGAAGAGTAATAAGGAAACCTTTCTGGTGTAGTGGCTAAGTGCTACGGCTGCTAACCAAAAGTTTGGTGGTTCAAATCTACCAGGCGCTCCTTGGAAACTCCATGGGGCAGTCCTGCTCTATCCTATAGGGTCCCTGTGAGTTGGAATTGGCTCAAGGGCAATGGGTTTGGTTTGGTTTGGGATTATCATTAGCTCAGACATGCTAATGGACCAAGGGTGATTTTCACTTTCCCTCTCTGTTCTGACCAGGGTCAGGGACTGAGATCTATACAGTGGTATGCTGATAAATGCATAACAACTGGCTCTCTAGGGGAAAACAAGCCCTAATTTGTAGTGTTTGCCAAATTTCTGTGGTGTAAATACTACCACACCATACAAGCTCCCAGTCTCGTGTCACCATACATGGAGTTAGGAGGAAATGTGCACAATGTGCACAATCAGCTCTTGCAAACTAGTACTAGCTGGCTCCAGCACACCACTGGAACTTTTGTATGTGTTATCTCAGCCAGGTACTGCTTCTGATTTCTTCTCTTGTTTGCACTGTGGTGGAGAATGCTGAATTTACAATGATGTGCAGGAGGAATAGTAAAGACAATGCTGGGTGTGGCCCTGATGATCTTTGAGCTGCAGTTGGGACCTCACCTTCACATGAGCTATGATGCTCCTGCAGTGACATTTCATCCTTTTGGTTTAAACAGTGGTTGGCAACCTTGTCAGCAAATTGGAAACACTTGGGAAGCTTTAAACAAAACTACCAATGCCTAGGTCCAGCCCCAGAGATTCTGATGTAATTGATCTGGGCTTGGGAGTGTTAAAAGCAGATGATCTTAATGTGCAGCCAAGGTCAAGAACCACTGGATTAGAGTAATACATCTCTTATTTAAGTGACAGATGGTTAGCGCTACTATTTTTGCTTTCAGCACATAGAGGAGGAGTCAACCCACGTGACCTCACAAGAAAGGAAGAAGTCAATGGCAAGACCAGGACAATTCCTTCAGTGAAAGGTAAGCTTGAGGAGAACAGGTCTGTCCTCTGCCTCCTTTATGGGTCTTGGAAAGAACCTGAAATATTATTTTTGTGAACTCTTAAAAATAACAGTAGTGATTTTTCCTTTCTATAGGAATTAGATGTCAGAGGAGACTTTGACTCTTGCTCTTGAGCGTCGAGCAGCTAAAGCAAAAGGAAGAATTGATGAAGTAAAAGAACTGAACAGAAGATTTCAAAGGGTCTCTCGAGAAGACAAAGTAAAGTATTATAATGACACGCACGTGCAAAGAGCTGGAGATGGAAAACCAAAAGGGAAGAACACGCTCAGCATTTCTCAAGCTGAAAGAACTGAAGAAAAAATTCAAGCCTCGAGTTGCAATAGTGAAGGATTCCATGGGGAAAATATTAAACGACTCAGGAAGCATCAAAAGAAGATGGAAGGAATACACAGAGTCATTATACCAAAATGAATTAGTCGATATTCAACCATTTCAAGAGGTGTCATATGGTCAGGAACCGATGGTACTGAAGGAAGAAGTCCAAGCTGCTCTGAAGGCATTGGCAAAAAACAAGGCTCCAGGAATTGATGGAATATCAATTGAGATGTTTCAACAAACAGATGCAGCACTGGAGATGCTCACTCGTCTATGCCAAGAAATATGGAAGACAGCTTCCTGGCCAACTGACTGGAAGAGATCCATATTTATGCCTATTCCCAAGAAAGGTGATCCAACCGAATGGGGAAATTATAGAACAATATCATTAATATCACACTCAAGCAAAATTTTGCTGAAGACGATTCAAAAACGGCTGCAGCGGTATATTGACAGGGAACTGCCAGAAATTCAGGCCAGTTTCAGAAGAGGACGTGGAACCAGGGATATCATTGGTGATGTCAGATGGATCCCAGCCGAAAGCAGAGAATACCAGAGGGATGTTTACCTGTGTTTTATTGACTATGCAAAGGCATTCGACTGTGTGGATCATAACAAACTATGGATAACACTGCAAAGAATGGGAATTCCAGAACACTTAATTGTGCTCATGAGGAACCTTTACATAGATCAAGAGGCAGTTGTTCGGACAGAACAAGGGGATACTAATTGGTTTAAAGTCAGGAAAGGTGTGCATCAGTGTTGTATTCTTTCACCATACCTATTTAATCTGTATGCTGAACAAATAATACGAGAAGCTGGACTATATGAAGAAGAATGGGGCATCAGGATTGGAGGAAGACTCATTAACAACCTGCATTATGCAGATGACAGAACCTTGCTTGCTGAAAGCGAAGAGGACTTGAAGCACTTACTAATGAAGATCAAAGACCAAAGCCTTCAGTATGGATTGTACCTCAACATAAAGAAAACAAAAATCCTCACAACTGGACCAATGAGCAACATCATGATAAACGAAGAAAAGATTGAAATTGTCAAGGATTTCATTTTACTTGGATCCACAATCAACAGCCATGGAAGCAGCAGTCAAGAAATCAAAAGACACATTGCATTGGGTAAATCTGCAGCAAGGGACCTCTTTAAAGTGTTGAGGAGCAAAGATGCCTCCCGGAAGACTAAGGTGCGCCTGACCCAAGCCATGGTATTTTCAGTCTCATCATATGCATATGAAAGCTGGACAATGAATAAGGAAGACCGAAGAAGAGTTGACGCCTTTGAATTGTGGTGTTGGCAAAGAATATTGAATATACCATGGGCTGCCAAAAGAACGAACAAATCTGTCTTGGAAGAAGTGCGGCCAGAATGCTCCTTAGGGGCAAGGATGGCGTGACTGCATCTTACATACTTTGGACATGTTGTCAGGAGGAATCAGTCCCTGGAGAAGGACATCATGCTTGGCAGAGTACAGGGTCAGCAGAAAAGAGGAAGACCCTCAACGAGGTGGATTGACACAGTGGCTGCAACAATGGGCTCAAGCATAACAACGATTGTAAGGATGGCACAGGACTGGGCAGCGTTTCGTTCTGTTGTGCATAGGGTCGCTGTGAGTTGGAACCAACTCGACAGCACCTAACAACAACAACAGTTAGGAATTTTAAGTAAGCACAGAAAATGCTAAATTCCTGTTGTTGTTACCTGCCGTTCATGGTGACCCCATGCACAATGAAATGAAATGAAATGCAGCACAGTCCTGTGTCATTCCCATGATCGGTTGCAGATTGGGTCATCGTGATCCACAGCGATTTCATTGGCTGATTTTCAGAAGTAAATTACTAAGACTTTCTTCCTAGTCCATCTTAGTCTGGAAGATCTGCTGAAACCTATTCAGTGTCGTAGCAGCATGCAAGCTTCCACTGACATTCAAGTGATGGCTATGCATGAGGTGCATTGGCTTGGAATCAAACTCGGGTCTCCCACATGGAAGGAGAAAATTTGACCTCTGAACCACCGATGCCTCACACTGAAATCTTAGAAAACTATGATAGATAACTTAATCATTCCTGTTATATTCTGAGTCTATATGAACTGATAGTATTCATTGTGAAATCTGGTTCAGTTTCTTTTCATCTCTATTAGATTTATATTTATTGTTAGAAACAGATGCTAAATTAACTTTGTTCAAAACTCAGCAGACAACTATGGTTTATATTTTTGTACTATTAAGTTAACCTCTGAAGTAAATTATGATTAGAATTTTACAGATATGATGCACGCTGGTTTACTAGTGAATCATTTTTGTACAGTAATATTTCATATAATAATCCATACAAATCTATATGTAAATACACAGATAATATAATCACAATAGTCAAGATCTGTTGAGCCCAGAGTATGATGAGTAGAGAGGCAGCCTGAGATGGTAGATGAACATAGGAGCAGGAAGCCTGGGTTCTAAGCTTGACACTGCCAAGGCTGATACAGTTTTCTGATGTATAAAACTGAGGGCATCAGACAAGGTGCCTTTGGCCTCCTTGACTTTAATATTTTGATGAAGCATCCTTCCTGAGACAAAAGCCATCGATGATGTCAATGAACCAAATATCTCACGGGTTCTTTCCCCTAATTTTGGCAGACTTGTGACAAACTCTGAGAATGAGTACATATTTCTAGATTAATTTATCTAGGCTTATATTCCTTCTAGATCACAGATTGCAAATACATTTCACCTCCAGTCCAGCCCAATTTGACTAGTAGCAGCCAAAAGCACTGTGTTTAGAAGGCTTCTAAGCCAGGTCCAAGCTTGGTGGGAGTTAAGAGTGACATAATTGCTAAGTGCTGATTTCTTTGAGCTGGAAGAAGGGAAATAGCAATAAAGTGCCCCATACCTGCTCCTGATCTTTTCATTTAGACCAGTGTTTCTTCCATTTCCCATTACACATTCCTTACATGAAATGAATTTTGGGATTCTGTTTTATACCATTTTCTACCAGGAAAATTTAATCCAGTGTCAGAGTGGTATTGGATCTGAAGGTTATTAAACCAAAGCATCTGGGTATTGAATCTTCAACAAGCAGCTTCAAATTACATTAAAAAACCAAACCAAACCCATTGCCATAGAGTCACCTCCAACTCACAGCAACCCTATAGGACGGAGTAGAACTGCCCTGTAGGGTTTCCAAGGAGCGCCTGGTGGATTTGAACTGCCAGCCTTTCGGTTAGCAGCAGTAGGTCTCAACCACAACACCACCAGGGTTTCCTCAAATCAGGTTACGTCGTGATAATGATCAAACGACCATCAGTCTATTCACTTCAACAGCTGCTATAATCTATTTAAGGGAAAAAAAAAAAAACCCACGTTGTTATTTAATATTATTTTGGCTAAAGCAAAGAAAAAAACTTTTTGATTCCTTTGCTTTTAAGCCAGTCCCATTAGATGCAGCCTGAAAGATAACAGAAATCTTGACCTTCCTTTTTTTTTTTAGGTCTGGATGGCTGCGGTTGTCTCTTTAGGCCATGTGACACCACAGCATGCTCTGAAAAGTGATTAACTACTTCAGAAGTTAACCCAGCATATACTTTGAAGCAGAGGCAATTCCACCCCTAACAGTTCTTTGGCAGATTGATTCTTCCTTCTCGCTCTTGAAACTGTACGTAGTAATTGCCCAGGCATTTAAAACTCATCTGGGGAATTCCTTGTTGAACATTTAGGGCACAAACAGCTAATGGCTTTGATGCTTTGTATTGTGTATGTGGGAGAGAGAGAGAGTTTGTGTGTGTGTGTGTGTGTGTGTGTGTTGGGGGAGACACACAGATTGTAAAACTGAATTTTAGAACTAGTGAAGTCATACTGTGTCTCAGTGTGTGTTTGCAGAGAGGAATCCTTACGGGGGGGTCTTCTCAGAGTGGGTGTTCTTGCACACACACAGGAATTCTGGTTACAGAACAGCCTACTTCCATGTTGGTTTTGGAGGTGCTGTTACTGTTTGTCCAACAGTGTTGTGACTACTATCTTCAGAGCAACCACTTAGTCAACTTGTAAATTAACCACCCATTTTCTTGATCAAAATATTTTGCTTTCACACTCTTTTCATATACCTTAACTTTGTTCCTGCTATCTTGATTTGATCATAAGATTGTGTTCTGCACACCACCGTCCCTAAGCTTGCTAAGTTCCTTTAAACTGAGGGGATGGATAAAGTTCTCTTCCATCTTCTCCAACTTTACAGTCTAATACAGCAGCACTTGATACACAAAGAAGCCCTCGCTAAATGGCCTATAAATCAATTATTGTAATGGTTGCATTAGTTTATATTAGTTATTTATACTCTGCCTTTCTTCAAAAACTGAGGATGGTGCAATGGGGGTTTTCAACTATCATCAGTTATCCATCAATCAATATAAATTCCTGAATTGTCAAGCAGACCTCAATATCTTAATGGTGTGAAATAAATGAAAGGAATTGAACCAATAAAGTATTTCCAAACTAGAGGTGAGTCTCTGGTTTAGGGATAATTCAAGGAATCAGTGACGAAGAATTGATTAATACTTGCAGTAAAAGGAAAACAGAAAAATTGAGCCTTTCTCTCAAGTTGGTTGAAGTTTAGTTGGAGGAGATAGGGCTAATGTTCGGGAGACAATACATACAACACGAGACATCTTATTGCTACGTTCTACTGATGTTCTGTAAGAAACCCTGGTGGGACATTGGCTAAGCACTCGGCTTCTAAACAAAAGGTTGGCAGTTGGAACCCATGCAGTGGCTCTGTGGAATAAAGACCTGGAGATCTGCTTCTGTAAAGATTACAGCCAAGGAAACCCTAAAGGGCAACTTTACTCTGTCATATGGGGTCGTTATGAGTTAGAATGGACTTGACAGCACCCAGCGAAAATGGCACTCTGTAAGTTCAGAGGGGAGCATGAACCCTAAGGATTGGTTAATGAGAGAAGGCTTCAGGGATGAGGTGAATTAAACCAGGTGTTAAAGGAGGACGAGGTTTGGAAAGGCAGAGAGAGAAGAGCAGGCACTCCCAGTGAGTCATCAACAGGGTGAATGACTAGAGGTAATAACCAGTGTTGCCAGTGAGGAGACTAGCTTACCGACAACAGGGGATTAGAAAACTGTGGAAATTATGTAAACTTGATAGGAAGAGGTCAAATTATGCAGGGGCTTTAAAGCCACACAAAGAAGCACAAGGTTAATATAACAAAAAATAAGGATTCATTGAAGGATTTTGAACTAGGAGGTAACATTATAAAAATGGTATTTTCAAACTCTATTTCTGGCAATGATTTACAAGTAAGACTGGGGAGATGGCAGCTGAATAGAACATTCTGGCTATAGTGTGGACCATGGAGCCAGAGAGCAAGGGACAGAGGCAAGAGATATTTCAAAAGAAAATTGAACTGGTCTGGGTGTCTGGCTAGATGTGGAGTAAGTCAAGGGTAACTTTGAACATTAGTGAGTGGGAGCAATTAAAGGCAGAACTGGAAAGTTGGTGGAGGAACTGTCATTGAACACGTGGGTTTTGAGATGACAGTGAGCACTATGTAGAAATAACACTGTAGGATGCCAATTTGAGGACATGATGATGGCAGAGGGTCAAAAGGACCTTGTTTCAAAAGTCATTTAACCTCACTATAGGAGCCCTGGTGGCACAGTGGTTAAGAGCTTGGCTGCTAACCAAAAGGTCAGCAGTTCAAATCCACCAGCTGCTCCTTGGAAACCCTCTAGGGCAGTTGTACTCTGTTCTGTAGGGTCGCTGTGAGTAGGAACTGACTTGATAGCACCTAATAACAACACAACATAGGGTCACTATGAGTCCATATCGACTCGATGGCAACAGGTTTTTTTTTTTTTTGGTTTAACCAGTACGTGCGAATTAAGCTAACTCCAGCTAACTGAAGGTTATGTCTTTAGTTATCAAGTCCTCCAACCCCTACTCTTTCATCAATGCATTAAGATTTTCCTTGCCTTCTTAAATAGAATATAAAACCATTGCTGTTGAGTTGACCCCAACTCATAGCAACCCTATAGGACAGAGAACTAACTGCCCCATAGGGTTTCCAAGGAGCCACTGGTGGATTCGAGCTGCTGACCTTTCAGTTATCAGCCAATCTCTTAACCACTGCACCAGATATAATGAACATAATTTAACCTTTTAAAATTGGGATTTCTAGCATGTAGTAACTTTTTTTTTTTAGTAACTTTTTTATGGTAATGAACACTTGGGTTATTCAAATTTATACTTATCTTTATGGAAAAGTGGCCCAAGATGATTTTGATTTTTGTATTGCTAGATTATCTGAAAAAAAGAAAATATAAATATTTGAGGTTTTTTCCCTTCCTGGCCAGCCTGCCTGCTTTCTTACTGCCCCTTCTTAATTTCCACTTCTGATTTGCTATGGACATAGAAACTAGTAAGTAGGTTTATTTAAAATGTGTGTAAAATACCCAATGTAAAATTATAAGCTTTGGTATATGGCTATTTAGAGACTGTTTATGGGAAGTTGAGTTTGTTGGATACAGAAGCTCCAAATAAAAGAAAGTTGAAAAATACCTATGTGATCAAAAAAAAAAAAAAAAATGTGATCAGCAGGGGCCAAATTGTATTATGTGGGCCCCACTCCTTATTTCTGAAAAGTTCTCACCATTTTATCTGGAACAACTTACTCCCCTCATCAGTGTGGTTATAGTGGGAAAAGCCATGGTTGGCAATGTGATCCCCTCCTTGGCATAGGGCCATAAATGTTTGGTACTGGAGTGGGCGCATAGCTGAAGACTGGCCATTTAATTCTCTTCCTGGAAATTTGAAATTGGGAGGGAGGCAGAGTGTTCAGTCTCTCTCCAAGTGGCCAGGCCTGTCAAATGACAAATCAGAGAGCTGTTGTAGGTCCTGTTTCTCTCATGCGAACTTGAAGGCAAAGAAGGCAGAAAGAGAGGATGGAGCAGATGCATGGAGGCGAGAAATGGTGGGAGAGGTCTGGTAGCATACAAGAGCCTGCATCTAGTCCCTTCCTGAGGCGCAGCTAAGTCTTTGCCCTTAGGTTCCATGAGCTACCCCCATATACGGGGGGTCATTTTAAAAATATTTAACAATGACACGGTAAAAACAAATCAGAACAGGCAGGGCCTGGAAGCCTGCTGCCATTCCAAGTGTTACCCCTTTGTTACTAAAAACCAAACCCAGTGCGTCGAGTGGATTCCGACTCATAGCTGCCCTGTAGGACAGAGTAGAACTGCCCCATAGAGTTTCCAAGGAGTGCCTGGCAGATCCGAACTGCGGACCCTTTGGTTAGCAGCCATAGCACTTAACGTCTATGCCACCAGGGTTTCCAAAAGTCCAGAGAAATCCTCAGAGAATGAGCTGCAGTGGGGAAGGCAATGAGGAGGCATTTGGGGCTGTCAGAGCAAAAGGAACAGAAGTATTTTAAAACGTAAACAATCAGTGTCCCCAGACAAGTGCACACCAGCTGACCATCAGCCCTGTCTGTCGCCTTATCAGAAATGGTACTTTTTTGCTCAAACTAGTTTGAGTGGTTCTTGTAACTGAGGGCCCGAAAGGATATGATCTGTGCTCTGTTATGGTTTGCCATCTATGTTGCTGACTGAATTCGATGGCAACTTCATAAAGCCTTAGGGCTGGGACAAACTCTGAAGTAACTTTGTCCAGTTTCCCACCCAAATTTACTTTTCATTCTAATAATTCATCGCAAGGCAGACAAAACCTGTGCCATTCAACTCAATGAAAGCATCAAAACTACAACCCACTAATTAAATTTTTTCATATTACCATGTAGAAGAGTTTAAAAATATAGATGAACAAAGCAAAAAATTTAACACCCATTATCTAGCCATCAGTAAAAGGCTGTTAATATCTTTGTACGCATCCTGATTTCATGTGTTTATTTAATTCCCATTTTTTTCTGCAAGAATAGTTTTACATGGGAACCATCTTTTACTTAATATATTATGATCCCTCTTTCCACAAGACCCCGGTTTTTTATTTCTAGTCCTGTGTTCTATTTCTTGGGCATTCAGGCATTAGGAGACGGGAGGAAGTCAGATCTTCAGAAATATTCGAGGTACAAGGTTTATGTAATGCTTTCCGCCTTGCACACAGTGCAGATCTCATGGCAACAAGGTTGACCTTATTTCCAGGAAGAATTATTCATGTCACCTCTTTTACTTTGGAAGCTGCTTAGCTAGTCATGTCTGACTCTATGAGAAAGGATGAATTTACACGTTCAGCAGCAGATACACTGAAGTCGACAAAGTACATTATTTAATCTCCAATATTAGCTCCTGAGTTGCAAAATGGGAGGAAGACAAATGCATTACGGGACCTCATATATCATTGAGGTTCCTTACTTTTATTCATTGGGAAGGAAAGTCTTTTCAAGTAAAAAAAGCTGTTTGTATTTAATCACTTAGGCTTATTTCTAGAGTATTTTTAAGGTGAGACAAATAGTTGGTGTTAAAGAGGATCTGCTAGACCAAGTGAAATGGCTGGCCACTGCTTGGGGACAGACTATCCACAAATAGAGTAGAAATTGAGATAACCTGAGGACCTGCATCAACAGGCCACAAAGGACTAGCCAGAGACACTGAAAAAAAGTGCAGACGTTAAGCCGGTCAAGGCAGGGCAGATTTGTGCTGCCTGCAATCCCAATGAAAGGCCACAATAAGAAAAGCTATTGCCATTTTTGTCTGCATGGATAAAAGTGTAATGTTCAGAAAAAGTAATGGTTCCTCTGAATTTTTCTCTCTGCTCTGGATCAGGTGGTCAGTTCTGGGAACCTCATTTAGAGAGGGGGACTGGCAAGTTAGAGTGTATCTACAGAAAAGCAAGCCAGAGGCAAAAGGTCACATGAAGAAGATTTAAGATAACAGGTGTCCATTTGGAAAACAGAAAACTGACAGAATTGTTACTCTCTTCAGAAAGTTGAAGGCACCTAAATGTCTCTCGAAAGGGAAATATTTAAATGCATTATGTTGTGTCCGTATCATGCCAACACTGTGGAGCCATTAACAATCTCACATGCAACCAAACGGGCAACAGCTGCCCAAAAGCAAAGCCGAGAAGGCAGGAAGGAACAGGGAAGCTGGATGGACGGACATAGCGAACCCGGGTGGTAAACGGAAAGGGGGAGAGTGCTGACACATTTTCGGGACTACAACCAATGTTACAAAACAATTTGTGCATAAATTTTTGAATGAGAAACTAATTCACACTGTAAACTTTCACCTAAAGCACAATGAAGTAAAAAAAAAAAAATTTTGCAAAGTGAAAAAAAATTTCATATTCAAAGAACAATAAATGATGAGACAAAGTGAGAGTATGAAAGAGATTTGCTTGAAATTAATTTTTTCTTCTTTAAGTGCGTATGCATTTTCTACAATAAACACACTGCTCTGTACTCATATTAAAACCAATAAATACAGAAACGAAAGAAAGAAAAGTCCAGGGTGGGGTAAAAATATGTGCGTGTATGTGTCTGTGTGTGTGGAGAGAGATATTAGTTTTTTTTTTCTCTTTTCTTTTAAATTACCCAAGCAGTACAAAAAATGCTTTCTGTACATAATGCAGATCATAATTTCATTCAATGAATATTTAGCCTTTTTTATTTGTTGTTGTTATTTATTATAATATTTATTATGAACTTTTATTCCTCATGGTTCTAAAGCACAGAACAAGTAGCAGTGAGTAGAAGGAACATGGAAGCAAAAGTTGGTTCAGTATAAAAAAGAAAGTATTAGAACCTCCAACAACAGAACCGCTTTGTAAAGTAAAGAGCTTCTATGTCATTGGAAGTATTCAATCATGTATGTCATTGCTGGAATTTTTATTACTGAATAATAGAATACATGACTTCCAAGGCCCCTTCTGATTCTGAGAATCTATTACTTTATAAATTAACATGAAGGATCAAGAGGTAAATCCTCACCACACATCTGCCATATAATATTGGGCAACTTGATTCCTTTCGATAGTCCTTTTTAAAAATAGGAGAAATAACATTGACTTAGACCAATGTAAACTTGACAGATGAGATTTAGAGAATGTTTCTGAAGTACTTGGATTATATGTAGTAGATAAATGGTCATTTATTGTAAATTATCTAATGCAATCCTCAGAGCTACAGCACTGTCTATAATATTAGAATCCTTAATGAATGCCTTACAATCCAACCAGGATGGCAAATGCTCACTTTAAAAAACTCTAGTGCTATCTGGGGCTTGTTCCTCATCTTTTATTTCCACACTTTCACAATACAAGTATGTCACAATATGACTTCCTTCAGAGTGGCATTGCTCATATCTGATTCTGAAAAAAATAATCTCTCAGATTTGGGCATTTTGAAAAAGTAAAAGAAAAAAGACAATTATAAATGTAAATTAATGCCGCAATGAGATACCACTTCACACCCAGTAGGATGGCTATAATCAAAAAGCCACAATAACAAGTGCTAGGGAGGATGTGGGGAGATTTGACCTTCATTTACTCGGGGAGGAAAGGTAAAATGGTGTAGCCACTCTGGAGGATAGTTTGGCAGCTCCTCAAAATATAGAACATGGAGTTATCATGTGATCCAGCAATTCCACACCTAGGTATATACCCAAGAGAAATGAAAACCTTACGTCCACACATTGTAAATCAATGTTCATGGCAGCGTTATTTATAACAGCCAAAAAGTAGAAGTAACACAAATGTCCATCAACTGATGAATGGGAAAACAAAAATGTCATGTTCGTACAATGGAATATTGTTCAGCAATAAAAAGGAATGAAGTATTGACACAATATGGAGGAACTTTCAAAACATTATGCTGAGTGAAATAAGCCAGTAAAAAGACCACATGTTACATTATTCTGTTTAAATGTAATGTTCTAGAATAAGCAAATCTATAGAAACAGACTGTAGATTAGTGGCTGCCAAGAGCCGGGAGGGTGGGTGTTTCATTTGGGGGTGATGAAATGCTCTAAAATTAGATCGTGGTAAGAGTTACAAAACTCTGCGAATATACTAAAGTCCATTGCGTTGTGCACCTTAATGGGTGAATTGTATGGTATGTGAGTTATAGCTCAATAAACCTGTTAAAAAGAAAGAAAGAAAATTAATTTTCACAAGGCCATTTCCGCTTCCTAAATTTCTCTGGCTCATGTGAAGCCTGTTGTAATATTTCCTAGATATAGCTTCATAACCAAAACACTTCTATAGAAATAGTGTGTAGTCTTCTAGTACAAAAACTTCAACTGTGAGTCAGAGCTATAAAAACAAAGGCCAGAAGATACAGCAAACTAGCAAACCAAATTTAGACCCTTGTAAAAACACTACAGATGTGAACCGGGCCTCATGCACTATTGGAACTCAGTTGAAATTACTGTAGGTCAGAGTTCTGTTGCCTGGATGAAAATCTAACCACATAACAAAGCAGGCTGCAGGTGTTCCAATGTTTCAAGGTGAACGAATGAGAAAGTAGTCCCTGATGTGAGTCAAAGCCTTCTAAAGATTGTAAGAGGATACAAGAGTAATTTCTAAGTGGCAAAAAAAAAAAAAAAAAAGAAAGAAACGAAAAGCCACCAACGAAGATGTTTACGAAAGAATAAGGTGTAGTGGCTCAAATATGTTTTTCTTTTTACTGTTTGCCTTCTCTTCGCAACGGGATTATGAACCCAAGGGCAGGGTCTTTTGAATCCTTTTGTGGCACCTACAGAAACCCTGGTGGCATAGTGGTTAAGGGCTATGGCTGCTGACCAAAAGGTCAGCAGTACAAATCTACTAGGTGTTCCTTGGAAACTCTGTGGGGCAGTTCTACTCTGTCCTATAGGGTCACTATGAGTCAGAATCAACTTGACGGCAACGGATTTGGTTTGGTGGCACCTACGCAGTGTCCTGCCAGAAGGGCCTAGGGACCTGCATAAGGAAGCCTGGTGGCGCAATGGTTAAAGCGTTTGGCCACAAACCAAAAGGTTCAAAGTTTGAACCCACTAGCCACTCTGCAGGAGAAAGATGTGGAGTCTGGTTCCGTAAAGATTTACAATCTTGAAAACCCTGTGGGGCGGTTCTATTCTGTCCTACGAGGTCACTAGGCATTGGAATCGACTCAAGGGCAACAAGTTTGGGTTTCTTGGTTTAAGACCCTGCATAACCCAGCTTATGTCCACCTTTTGCTTCATCTCATTTCCATGGCTGCCTGTGCACATCCCATTCCCGCACACTGGCTCCTCCCATTCCTCCCACCTGCCCAGCTGTCTCCCACCTTAGGGTCCCTGACCATGCTGGTCCCTCTACCTGAACACACTTGCGTACTCTTTTCATGATTATCTTCGGATCTCAGTTTAAATGTTCCCTCCTCAGAGGAGCCCTGCTCCGCCACCCTATACTGAGTAGATTCCCTAGGAGTCTTCACCACCTCATCCAATTCATTTACTTCATTGTACTTATCACCAGGTCTTTCAATAACATTCCACAAATATTTATTCAGTCCCTATTGATATACCAGACACTTTTTTAGGCACTGGGGATACAGAAGTGTATAAAACAAATAGTAATTCACTTATATTTGTCATTTATTGGTTATTTTTATCTTTCCTATCAGTCTATAACCTCTTTGTAAGCAGGAACTGTCTAAAGGGGAGTAGCATGGTGTAGTGGTCAAGGGCAGGAACTCTAAAATCCTGGCTCTACAAAAGTTACTTAATCTCTCTGAACTTCCGGTTCCCCATCTGTAAGAAAGCCATAATATAACAGTACCTTCTTCTTGGGGTTGTTATGAGGACTGAACAAGTTAGTATGGTTAAGTCACTTAGAATAATACTTGGCACATAGTGAGCCCTATATGAATTTTTGTTAAGTCAATAAGTGTTTTTTGACTCTTGAGCCAATACCAAACCAAAAACCCACCACCATCGAGTCGATTCTGACTCATAGCGACCCCATAGGACAGAGTAGAAATGCCCCATAGTTTCCAAGGAGCGCCTGGTGGATTTGAACTGCTGACCTCTTGGTTAGCAGCTGTAGCACTTAACCACTATATCACCAGGGTTTCCTGAGCCAATACAGTACCTGACAAATAGCTGGTTATTAGTTAAATTAATTAATGAATTGTGATGCCTGTGGATAAACCTATGTTTGTAACTGGGCTAAAAGGTAAAAAGTGAGGAAGTCAGTGAAAATAAACTGCTCCTTTTCATCTTTAAACTCTTCTTTAGAAGAAATTCTTTGATCTTGTAGATATGTGACATTCCTGGCCAATCCTAAGCCAGTGATGGGGTTCTCTTTGGAATCTGCTTAAAATATTGTGGTTGTTTTCTAATGATGGGGGTTCTGGGACTTCTCAGTGGCTGAGTATTTTTATGGGAATGGTTATCAGCATCTGGGTTGGTCTAAAATCTGGCTTCCACTGTCACATGAAAGAAATCATCTGTCTCCAGGAGCTTGTGGGGAAATCACAAAGATTCTTCTGTACCTGTCCTCTATTTTTCCTCTCCTCTTCCTATTACATACATCCACAATGTCTAATTTGATATTTTTATCCAGTACAAAGCCAAAACAGAGTTGTGAAGAGACTAACTGCCAACCATTCTGGATGGCATTCGCAATAACTCCTTCCATAGTTCAGTAAGCGATAGCCAACATGTGTGTGAAAGGTAGTGCATCAGCACCTGAGTATTTGATACAGAATAACTTTCTGGAAACACATAAGAAAATGGGTGAAGGATGACTAGAATAATCAAAGAAACTGGGAGCTACTGGCAGGTATTTGCCAAGACCCTACTAAATTCTGGCATTTTTGTAGGTGCTAGGGGAAGACCAGAAATATAGCAAAGCAAAACTTTTCATTACAGACTTGCCTTCAATAAGTCCACAATCTACTTGCATCAAAATCTCCATGGGAAAAAAAATTTGTAAAGGAATACATACATGTGGTAAATGGAATAATGACGCTCCTCGTCCAGGAATTTGTGAATATGTTAGGTCACACAGCAAAGGGGAATTAAGGTTGCAGATGTAATTAAATTTGCTAATCAACTGACTTTAAATTAGGGAGATTGTCTTGGATTGTCTGGGTGAGTCCAATGTAATCACAAATGTTCTTAGAAGTGGAAGAGGGAGGCAGAAGAAGAGAGTCAGAGAAAGAGACCAGACAACAGAAGCAGAGTCAGAAAGCTATTACATTGCCGCCTTTGAAGATGGAGAAAGGGTGCCATGAGCCAAGGAATTTGAGCCAAGGAATCTGGAAAAAGTAAGGACACAGATTCTCCTCTAGAGACTCTAGAAGGAAGGAATCCCTGCTGACATCTTGATTTTAACCCAGTGACACCGTTGTTGGGCTTCTAACCTACAGAATTGTAATACTATAAACTTGCTTTGTTTTAAGCCACTAAGTTTGTGGCAATTTGTTACAGCAGCAATAGAAAACTAATATAATACACGATAAAATTCTAAATTGAATATTAGCAGAAAAAAATTAGGAAGGGGAGAGAGCAACACTGAGTAGTTATTAGAGAAAATGACTTGGAGTGAGTAGAATTTGAGATTGCTCTTTTCACGGTTTATAGGATGAATCTGGAAAGACAAAAGTGGAGAAGGGGTATATGTCAAATCTATAAAATCATACATAAGGGAGCATGGGTTTGTTTACTAAATTCCAGATTGCCAGAAGTACCTCCCTGAAACCTGAAAGAGATGGCATTAGTATAAGTTACAGATAGGTAGATAAATAGATGCAGAAAGATAAAAGTAGAAAGGAAGGAAATGAAAAGGAAAGGTGGGGAGATGCTTTATACCTATGGAGCCCTTTCATCTTTAGAAGGAGCAGAGGCTGAAAATACAAAAAGTTTTAAAATTTTCAGATTTAAATTCAAGGATGCCAGATCCAAAACGAGATCAGAGAAACCAAGATGTTTGGGGTGAAAGCCAAGCCTTTGACAGATAACTTGCCTCTTTCTGGACCTGAATTGCTAAATCCTCCCAGAGACAGGCCTGGCTTCAAGGGACCTAAGAACTAACACAGTATGACAATTTCTGCACTTACCCCTGGTTTAGGGGTTCGCTGGAAAATAATAAAGTTGGCTTCAGTGTTCCTCTGCCTCTATCATATAATGTGTCTATTTTTTCTAGTCTAAAAACAGCAAACAAGAAAGTCGTCACGTTCTCTTTTAGGGATGAAATTGATCCCTGAGGTCTTGACCAGCTCAGAGCATCTTTCGTAACTGTGGGGGTGTTAGTCATACAGTTGTTCTCTTGCTGCACAGATCCAGTAATTACTGTCCACCTACAGGAATTCTTCTCCCCCTCTCAGGCTATTCTCTGAGCTATTAAGCAACATTCTCCTCTTCAGGGTGCTACAAGATAATGGTAGGTGAAGTGACACCTATAAAGTTTACCAAGTTTTGCTAGTTCTTGCATCTTCCAGTGCCATGGCCCACATCTGCATGGATGGAATCCACAGGATCAGTTTGGACCTGCTGCAGGAGGACATTAACCCTGCCAGCCTGCGAGACCAAACACCCAGGCACTGAGGAAGGATCAGTCGGGATGCTACTGCAACTACTACTCTCATAATTATGTGCTGAGGCCTAGAGACCAGGTAATGACCATTACACTCACCTTTTGAGTATCTTTGGCTGACCTGTGATAATCTGCTAAAAGCCTGTGACCCCACTTAAGTTCTTAAACCAGTAAGACTTGGGAACTGGGTATGGTGGATGTCTTGTGATCTGGAGCCTGACAAAACGAAGAAAAGGGTAACTTAAGCTACCAACCTTGTCCATTTGCTTTCCCATGAAAATTATCAGAGTGACTACAAAAATAGTTGTACTCGTTTCAAATTCACCCATGTACCTGTTATGTTCCCTTTTAGAGAATGATGGACATACAAATGTTATAGGTTCCCACGAGTTGTTCAAAAGCAGATCAGGAATATAACCACCATGCATGTTGTTGTTGTTGTTAGGTGCCGTCAAGTTGGTTCCCACTCATGTACCCTATGTACAGCAGAATGAAACACTGCCCGGTCTTGTGCATCCTTACAATCGTTGCTATGTTTGAGCCCATCGTTGCAACCACGGTGTCAATCCATCTTTTTGAGGGTCTTCCTCTTTTTTGCTGACCCTCTACTTTACCAAGCATGATGTCCTTCTTCAGGGACTGGATCCTCCTAATAACATGTCCACGGTAAGCAAGATGAAGTCTCATTATCCTTGCTTCCAAGGAACACTCTCATACTTCCTTCCATGGCATATTTAATATTCTTCCCCAACACCTTAATTCAAAGGCGTCAATTCTTCCACCTTATTTCTGCTCCAGCTTTCGCATGCATGTGAGACTATTGAAAATACCACGGCTTAGGTCAGTTGCACCTTAGTCCTCAAAGTGACATCTTTGCTTTTTAACACTTTAAAGCGGTCTTCTGCAGCAGTTTTGCGCAATGCAACACGGCATTTGATTTCTTGACTGTTGCTTCGATGGGCGTTGATTGTGGAACAAATAAAATCCTTGATAACTTCCATCTTTTCTTCGTTTATCACGATGTTGTTTCCTGGTCCATTTGTAAGGATTTTTGTTTTCTTTATGTTGCAGTATAATCCATACCAAAGGCTATAGTCTTTGATCCTCTTCAGTAAGTGCTTCAAGTCCTCCTTCTGCATGCAAAGTTGTATCATTTGCATATTGCATGTTGCTAATGAGTCTTCCTCCAATCTTGATGCTGAATTCTTCTTCGTATAATCCAGCTTCTCAGATTATTTGCTCAGCATACAGGTTGAATAAGTATGGTGAAAGCATACAGCCCTGACGCACACTTTTCCTGATTTTAAACCACTCAGTACCCTTTTTCTGCTCGAATGATGCTTCTTAGTCTATGTACAGGTTCCACATGAACACAATTAAGTGTTCTGGAATTCTCACTCATTGCACTGTTATCTATAATGTGTTATGATCCACACAGTTGAAAGTCTTTGTACAGTCGATAAAACACAGGTAAACATCTTTCAGAAACCCTGGTGGCGTAGTGGTTAAGTGCTACGGCTGCTAACCAAAAGGTCAGTAGTTCAAATCCCCCAGGCGCTCCTTGGAAACTCTATGGGGTAGTTCTACTCTGTCCTATAGGGTCGCTATGAGTCGGAATCGACTCGATGGCACTGGGTTTAGTTTTTTTTTTTTTAAACATCTGTCTGGTATTTTCTGCTTTCAGACAAGAGCATCTGACACCAGCAATGATATCCCTCATTTCACGCCCTCTTCTGAATTGGTTTGAATTTCTGGCAGTTCCCTGTCAATGTACTGCTGCAACTGTTTTTCAGTTATCTTCAGCAAAATTTTACTTGCATGTGATATTAACGATATTGTTCAATGATTTCCACATTCTGTTGGGTCACCTTTCTTTGGAAAGGGCACAAATACGGATCTCTTTCAGTCGGTTGGCCAGGTAGCTGTCTTCTATATTTCTTGGCATAAACTAATGAGTGCTTCCAGCATTGCATCCGTTTATTAAAATATCTCGATTGGTATTCTGTCAATTCCTGGAGCCTTGTTTTTTGCCAACGCCTTCAGCGCAGCTTGGACTTCTTCTTGAATACCATCGGTTCTTACTTATATGCTACCTCCTGAAATGGTTGAACATCAATCAGTTCCTTTTTGGTATAGTGATTCTGTGTATTCCTTTCATCTTCTTTTGATGGTTCCTACGTTATTCAATAATTTGACCATAGAATCCATTAGTATTGCAACTTGAGGCTTGAATTTTTTCTTTAGTTCCAGCTTGAGAAATGCCAAGTGTGTTCTTCCCTTTTGGTTTTCTAACTCCAGGTCTTTGCACATCTCATTATAATACTTTATTTTGTCTTCTTCAACCACCCTTTGAAATCTTCTGTTCAGCTCTTTGCTTCGTTATTTCTTCCATTCACTGTAGCTACTCTGCACACAAAAGCAAGTTTCAGAGTCTATTCCAACAGCCATTTTGGCCTTTTCTTTCTTTCCTGTCTTTTTAATAATCTTTTGCTTTCTTCACGTATTATGTCCTTGATGTCATTTCACAACCTGTCTGATTTTGGGTCATTAGTGTTCAATGCATCAAATCTATTCTTGAGATGGTCTCTAAATTCAGATGGTATATACTCAAGTTCGTACTTTGGTTTTCATGGACTTGTCTTAATTTTCTTCAGCTTCAACTTGAACTTGCAAATGAACAATTGATTGTCTGTTTCTCAGTCAGCCCCTGGTCTTGTTCTGACTGATGATACTGAGCTTTTCTATTGTCTCTTTCCACAGATGTAGTCAATTTGATTCCTGTGTGTTCCATCTGGTGAGGTCCACATGTATAGTTGCAGTTTATGTTGTTGAAAAAAGGTATTTCCAATGAATAAGTCATTGGACTTGCAAAATTCTATCATGCAATCTCCAGGGTTGTTTCTATCACCAAGGCCACATTTCCAACTACCAATCCTTCCTCTTTGTTTCCAACTTTCGCATTCCAATCACCAGTACTTACCAATGCGTCTTGATTGCATTGTCCATCAATTTTAGACTGCAGAAGTTGGTAAAAATCTTCAATTCCTTCATCTTTGGCAGTAGTGGTTGGTGTGTAAATTTGAATAATAGTCATATTAACTGGTCTTCCTTGTAAAAAAAATAGGCGTATGGATATTCTGTCGTTGACAACGTTGTGCTTCAGAATAGATCTTGAAATGTTTTTGATGCTGAATGTGACCCCATTCCTCTTCAATATGGCATTTCCAGGATAGTAAACCATGTGATTGTCTGATTCAAAATGGCCACTACCAGTTCATTTTAGCTCACTAATGCCTAGAATATCGATCTTTATGCATTCCATTTCACAATTTTCCTAGATTCATATTTCGCACATTCCATGTTCTGATTATTAACGGATGATTGCAGCTGTTTCTTCTCATTTTGAGTCATGTCACTTCAGCAAATGAAGGTCCTGAAAGCTTGACTCCATCCACCTCATTAAGGTTGACTCTACTTTGAGGAGGCAGCTCTTCCCCAGTTGCACTTTGAGTGCCTTCCAACCTGAGGGGCTCATCTTCCAACACTATATCAGACAATGTTCTGGTGCTATTCATAAGGTTTTCACTGGCCAATTCCTTTTAGAGGTAGACGACCAGGTCTTTCTTCATAGTCTTTCTTAGTCTGGAAGCTCCAGAGGCATAGCTTCCAGCATCGCAGCAACACACAAGCCACCAGAGTACAACAAATTGACAGACAAGTGGTGAAAGGGGCTGCTAAACAAGCATGCAAGGGGCCGCTAAATAAACCATTTTGACCATCATATTACTATCAAATTAGGGAGGTGTGCCTTTTCTCACTTAAAGAGGGCACTGGACATTTAGAAACTGTGGGGAGTAGAAGGCTTCTCTAACATTATCACTGTAACTCTCTCGGTAGATAGACCTCATCAGCACCAAAAGAAAATCTTGAAGCTAATCAATAGGCATTTTAAGGTGACTGTTTTACCAATGGGGCCCTGGTGGGGGCAGTGGTTAAGTGTTTGGCTGCTAATCAAAAGGTTGGCAGTTCAAATTCACCAGCTGTTTCTTGGAAGCTGTATGGAGCAGTTCTACTTTGTCTTATAGGGCTGTTATAGTTGGAATAGACTCAACAGCAATGGGTTTGGCTTTTTGGTTTTGGTTTTACCACCTAAAGGCCCAAGGGACAATAGGAAACAAATGATCAGAAAATGAATTTTCTGCTGCTGAAATAAAAAAGTGCCCTGGAAATTATCATTGCTGCCCTGCTATTCCATTGATAGGGATTTCCTGTGAAATTCAAAGAACTTTGCTCTTTTATCCCTGCCACACCTCTTGTTCTTTCAGATGTTTATTTGTATTATCATCTCACCAGTATATGAGGTAATTCAGTACATAAAACCTTTCCTAAAGCTTGGCTGAGTTCTATTAACCTTTATGCAGTAATTTATAGTTAAGGTCTAAATAGCACTGGTGCATGTAAATGGTGTCTGTGGGCTGTGCCACCATGAGGGAAGTACTGTGCTTAAGTGGCTCCAGAACATTTGTTCAGAACATTATGGGAGGAACTGCTGAGATCTCTGTAGGAAGTTATTTAGTGAAATTCTACAGAAAATTAACATTGCTTTATAATAGCCCTTTTGTTGTGTTGAGTCTAGAAATTTTCAGGGATACGTGTGGAATGCAATGCTTCATTTTTCTTTAACATCAGTTTCTGAGCTTCTCATTGAAAAAGAAGAAACTTCGGAAGCCAGATAGCTCATGAACTTTCAAATTTCCTTGTGGTTTGTTATCAAGAACAAGTACACTTAAGAAATTTCTACATCTTGTGAGTAAATGCAAAGAAAGTAGAGACACTCTTCAGCCAAGTTGATGCTATGGAACAAATTGTTCAAGTTTCCCTATGAACTTCCTCTTCTTCGTCTAAAAGCAATCTATCTCTGACTATTCCCCAGAACTGCCTGTCCAGACTCATAGGAGGCTCTACTGTATCCAGCTTTCCCTGCCAATCCCCTGCTTAAAGCTCCCCAGAAACTTGAGTGGTTCCATATCTACTTCTATTCATTCATTCACTCATTCATTCATATTCTGTTCATCTCCTGTGTTTGTGAGGTGATCTGCTAGATGCTGGGAAACGGTGGACATGATGGATATGGCTCTTCTCCTCACGGGAAAAAGACACATTAAAAGCATAATTCCATTAAGAATTATTTAATTGCAGCTGGATAAGTGCTGTAGAAGAAAGGTACTGGTGCAAAGAGAAAATTTAACAGGGGTCACTGGCCTAGTCTTGGTATGGGGGCAGGGATATCCAGGGAAAGCTTGTCTGAGGAAGTAGCACTTGTGCTAATTCCTGAAGTATGAGTAGGAATTTGTTAGGCAAATGGTGTATGTGTGGGAGGGAGGGTGGGGGCTAGAGAATCTTGGCTGCCAGATAAGCAAGTGGGAAGGCCCTCATGTGAGAAGGCCTTCAGCACAGCTGACAAAGCACAAGAAGGCTAGAGCATGACAAGCAGGGGGAAGGGAGTGAAAGATCAGGCCAGATTCCACCCTTGGAAGGGCTTAGGTAGAAATAGCCGGGTCATCTTAGCTTGTCCCCAGAGCAATCAAAATTCTGAACCAGTGGCCTTTTTGCAGTTCTCAAACCCCGTCAGACCCGCATCCCTGGAACCATGCTAAATGACATTGGTCCAAAGCTACAACTGATGTGCAGGTAATCACAAGCATAACCACCAAATGCAGAGTATGGACCTGGTTTGAATCCTGATTTAAATGAGTCAACTATAAATAGCCATTTTGGAGTCACTGGAGAAATATAATGCAGACTAAGTATTCCGCTACCAGTTGCCGTCGAGTAGATTCCAACTCAGGGCGACTCCATGTGTGTCAGAAAAGAACTATGCTCTATACAGTTTTCAAATGGCTTACTTTTCAGAAGCAGTTCTCCAGGCTTTTCTTCCCAGGAGTCTCTGAGTAGACTCAAACCTCCAACCTTTCAGTTAGCAACCGAGCATGTTAACCATTTGTACCATTCAGGGACTCTAAATACTAGATGATATTTAAAAATTATTGTCAATTTGTAGGTACAAAAATGGTATTGTGGTTGTGTAAGAAAATGTCCTCATTTTCACAGAGTATTTAAGAGTGAAATGTCATGACATCTATGATTTAAATTAAAATAATTCAGCAAAAAATTATAGGAAGCAACGATGGTAAAATGTTAATAACTGTTCTGTTAAGTGATGTTTATATGGGAGTTGATTATACTATTCTCTTTATACTGTTTGAAATTGTTCATAACAAAAAATTAAAAGCATGAAAAGGAAACTATACCATTAGTCATCAAGCTGGATCAGTGGTAGTTGTCCTGGGAAAAAGGAAATCTAAAGTAAACCATCTCCCGAAAGACAACAGACTTGAATTAGGAACGTGCGTTTTCCTTTTAAATCTTTTTTATGTCTCTTTTTCATTGAACTATGAAAACTCAGCTTATACTGGTAAAGCTCTTAAAAATTCAGAACTAAAATTTGTGAATGAGAATAAGCGCTTATTAAACCACATAACTGAGCACCTACTATGTTGCCCGTGATACTCCCCTTTAGGTGTGCAAACATGCTTGTGATGGGTATGATTTCAGTACCTAAAGATATTCTATCCAGTGCAGAGCACCCAAAGTGTTGATTTGGCTCCAACATTTGAAAAGTGGTAGGGATATCCAGGAAACACTGGTGGCATAGTGGATAAGAGCTACAGCTGCTAACCAAGAGGTACTCCATGGAAACCCTATGGGGCAGTTCTACTCTGTCTTATAGGGTCACTATGAGTCGGAATCGACTCAACGGCAATGAGTTTGGTTTTGGTTTTTGGTTTACGTGTATCCAATTCTCCTACTGTCACATCTTTTTGGTTTAGCTGCCAATTTTGCTCTGGCATCCCCACACCTTGGAGAAGGTCAGCTTGGGAGAGGACCTTGGATTTGTACTCTTTGGTGATCCTGATGTTGGGTGATGCTCTCCTCTAAGAATGGTGAACAATGTGGTCATAGTGGATGAGGCTTCAATGGGGTGGAACAGTAACCCAGCATGAAATCCCCGTGAAGTGCCACAGATGAGGTCACTGCCCTGCAACTGCAGTTAGGGGACCAGAGGACTCTGAGCCTGCAATCCACAGGAAGTGGGCTGCCAGATAAAATACAGATGCATTTGAATTCTAGATAAACAATGAATAATATTTTAGGATAAGTAGGTCCCATACAATATTTAGAACATACTTACAGCAATAAAGATTAGTTGTTTATCTGATATTCAAATGTAGCTATTTTCCTCTATTTTTTCTTTCTTTTTGTTTATAAATCTGGCAGACCTACACAGGAAGGGCAAATGTACTGGTGGGAAAAACCAGATCACAGGAAAAGAGAAAATGGTGGGACCTAAATTACTCCCCAAATATCTCTGACCCATGAACCTGTAACACTGGACTAGGTAATTCAGACTGGACCCTTCAGACCAGGGAGGAACGACTGAGGATCTGTGACCAAAAAGTGAAAATGTGAGATTGTTATTTTTAAGCAGTCCTTAAAGGCAGACTTTTACTATATCATTTTCTTCCTGATCCACTGGCTTCTCTTCATTAGTTTAAGCATTATTTTTGTACTACTGTGTGCAAAGCCCTATGGGAGATACAAAGGTGAAAAATAAGGCACCGCACTGTCCTCTGTCCTTAAAGAGGAACAGCAGTAGTAGAGAAGGTACACAGACTCTGGAGTCAGAAATCATCACGTGACCAAAAGGCTATAGCTTTCTACGGGCTGTCCAGCCTCCTATGCAGTGGCCTGGATTGACACTGGATGGTGACTGCCTGAACCAATCAAAGCTTTTCTCTTGGGGAGTTTAAACTTGAGACAGAGAGGGAGAGAGAGATGCAAAAAGAGAGAAAAGCAGACTGACAGATAAATAGAAAGCAGTTGAGTGCCAGTACGGAAACAGACACATGGGCCTTGTAGACCATGTTAAGGACCTTGGTCTTTATCCTAAGAACAAATCCTGATGAGGAGTGATGGGGCCCAAACTAGGCCATAGCAATAAAAATGGAGATGTGGGAGTAATAGTTTTAAAAATATATCCACAAATTCTTTGATACTACTCCCTTTAAGAGGTGGAGTTTAGTTCCCCTCCCCTTAAACAGGGGCTGAGTGATTAGCTTCTAACAAATAGAATACGGCAAAGGTGATGATGTGTGACTTCCAAGATTACATTATAAAGAAACTGTAGCTTCCATCTGGAATGGTCTCTCTCTCTCTCTGTCTCTCTCTCATTTCTTCCTCTGGGATGAAGTAAGCTGCCCTGTTACAAGCAGTCCTATGAAAAGACCCACATACTGCGGAACTGAAGCCTCCAGCCTCCAGCCAGCAAGAAATTGAGGCCTGCCGTCAACTTCATAATCCATCTTAGAAACAGATTCTCCAGCTACAGTCAAGCTTTGAGATGACTGCAGCCCCAGCTGACAGCTTGCTTGCACCCAACCTCACAACAGACCCGCTAAGCCATGCCCAGATTCATGACGCTCACAAACTATGTAAAATAGGAAATATTTCTTGTTTTAAGCTGCTAAATTTTGGCATAATTTGTTACTCAGCATTAGCTAATGAGTACAGAGGGGAGTGGATGAAATTGGTATTACATAGGTAGAATTGCTAGGACTTTGCAATAATAACTATTAAGCACAAGAAAAAAAAGGTTAAAAAAAAGAGTCTGAGCTTTGGGCTGGGTTTATTGAAGTTCCATTTTTAGAGAAGGGGAAGGAACATGGGAGGAATAACTTTTAGGGGAAAGACAATAATTTCCATTTTGAATTCATTGAATTTGCAATGTTGGTGAGCTTTTAGGAGGAAGTATCCCACAGAAAGAAACCCTGGTGCCGTAGTGGTTAAGCGCTACAGCTGCTAACAAAGGGTTGACAGTTCAAATCTGCCAGGGGCTCCTTGGAAACTCTATGGGGCAGTTCTACTCTGTCCTATAGGGTCGCTATGAGTTTTGTTTTTGTTTTTTGGTATCCCACAGAAATTTGGAAATCTGAGAAGATATTAGAGTGATGACTTTACTGACAGAAGTTACCTGAACAGAGAAGAACCATGGTAGTGGAGGCCATTTCCATGGAGGGCAAGGAGATAAGATAAAGACAGATGACAGGCAAACCACAAGCAATATACAGGGGGCAAAAGTAAAAAGAAGATGTAACACTCAGCAAAATTGATGAAGACCCCATAGTATGAACAAGATGTTCAACAATGTCAAAAACTGTAGAAAGAACTCCTATCTCTGGAAAGTTCTACCTCACATTGGAGATCTATAAATCTATAGATTATCTATAAATGTGTAACTGGTATAAATCAACTTTGACTGCATAGAGGAAATCAAATTTCTAGAACTACAATGTAGAAAACAAGACCTTGAATTATGCTGACCCCAGCAAAGCACTTGCCACCATGAAAAGCTCTCTCTCAGGCCGTCTATATGTCTTTCTTTAAAGTCTCTCTCAAACTGCAATGAAGGGATGTTAGTGATCATCTCTAAACAATCTGCACTTTTTACAAATGGGGATTTTTCAGGTTGCAAATTATGGAGACCTTCTCATTTACCTCAGGGTAAGGGTTACAACTGTAAGGAGACTTGGGAAGGTTGAGGGAATGAAGTAAACTGTTTCCAGGGCTAGCAAATTCAGCCTCAAGGAAAATTAGAATATCTTTCAGAAAAAAGCAGAAGTTTCTCCTGCCTTTCTCTAGGTTCATCTTCTGCATTCTATTCCTTTCTCTACTTGCTTCTTGTAAATCTCCCTCTTGATGACTTCCTATACCTTTCTTTATGACCTCTATTTACTAAAGTCAACTATAACCTCATAGTTTCTGCTTACTGCCTATTCTTTCCAGTCTCTCCATTTCTGAATTGACATTTGGCTACCTTCTATTTATCTGTCAACCTACTTTCCTCTCTTTCTGTGTCTCTCCCTCTCTATCTCAAGTTCAAATTCCCCAAGAGAGAAGCTTCGATTGGTTCAGGGTAGTTATTACCCAAGCCATTTTCATAGGGGGCTAGAGACCCTAAAAGAGTCTATCTTCTAGCCAGGTGTTGGTTTCTGCATCAATCAGTTGAGGCCAAGGTGGTGGGGGAGGTGGGCATCCATGCCTCGAGAATTCCCTGTGGCCCCTTTTCTCCAAAAGGAGGCAGTGGGCCTGGAAGCTACTTTCCTAGTATAATCAATTAGTTAATGGCAGAAATAGCTCAAAAGTTCCTCTTTCAAGTATGGATTGGTTCCAGGTCAATTTTCGTCTTTAATACTGTTTCAATTTAGCAGTAACTACATGGCACTAGTTTTTTTTTTTTTTTTTTTTACATGTGGTATTAGGCCTCAAAGTAGCATAAGCTGGCTGCTTACGGATCAAAACCCGAAGGTACAGTTAGGAAATACAGGCACAGGAGGCCTTAGATAAACTGAAAAAGGCTATTTCAGTGAACTCTACCAGTTAGTTCCTGCTTTTCATTCTTATTCATTCATTCCGCACCACCTAATTGATAGCCGTTTTTCTGTAAAGATGTTTAAGACAGTCTCCCTGCCCTCAAGGAGACAACTGCCAAGAGAAGAGAGAGATGAGTCTTTCATCCCTCTTTCATCTAGTTCAACTCTCTCTTTCCTCCCTCTTTATTTTGTCATCTTTTTGAAACATGTCTGTTTATAGTTCCTTCCTTTCCCTTGTTTCTTTATGTTATCTATGTTTTTTTATGTTATCCATGATATCTCTTTACCACCTGCCTATCAGTTTGTTGTACTGTGGTGGCTTGCATGTTGCTATGATGCTGGAGGCTATGCCACTGGTATTTCAAATACCAGCAGGGTCACCCGTGGTAGACAGGTTTCAGCAGAGCTTCCAGACTAATACCAACTAGGAAGAAAGGCCTGGTGATCTACTTCTAAAAATTAGCCAGTGAAAACCTATGGATCACAACAGAATATTGTCTGATACAGCATTGGAAGATGAACCCCCTAGGTTAGAAGTCACTCAAAATACACAGTGGCCAGTTGTGAAGATGATGCAGGACCAGGCGAAGTTTCTTTCTGTTTTAAGTGGGGTCTCCATAAGTTGGAGCAACTAACAACATGCTATCTCTGTTTCTCTTTGTTATCTATCTCCCCATGTTTTCTATGAATCCCATGTCAAGGATCTATAGAAACCCCGACTCTGGCTATACAATCAGGTAAAAAATAAACGTAGTTAGAAGTACACACATGAAAATGTTCATAGAGATTACTGTGAGGACATAAGTGGCATTGGGGGAGCAAGTGTGTATGTTTTTAATCTATATACCTTTGTTGTTGTTCGGTGCCGTCGAGTCAGTTCCAACTTACAGCGACCCTATGTACGACAGAACAAAACACTGCCTGATCCTGCGCCATCCTCACAATCGTCGTTATGCTTCAGTCCATGTTGCAGCCACCATGTCGGTCCATCTTGTTGAGGGTATATATACCTTTAGATTATATAAATTTTAAAAGCATCTATTTAGAGATTACTTTTGTAATTTAAAAATAAATTAAATAAGTAAATAAAAAATTATACATAAATAAGGAAAAGGAATGAGAAGGGACTGGCAACTGTGAACAAATGGGGTTGGTAAAATTTTCCATGACTCTACTGGCAAGATTATTTTGGTTTCATTAAAAAAGAACAAAAAGTCATCTCAAAGGAAGTATCGTGAAGGAGGAACATACTATAATCTGCAAGTGACTGAAAAAAAATTCTCTTCTGTCCTTTAGATTTGCTAGTTCATGTAGATTGTTTTCTTATTCTAGAAATTCAAGTAACTGTATTCTTAATTTACTATAGCAAAGCAATAGACATGATCAAAAAGCAAGCATTTTGGAAGCTGGGATTTTCAAGGTAGGTAATGGAAAGTTTGGTGGTGAGGGGCCAACAGGGCACGGTTTTCTTCAGTGTGTAAGCTTCCTGTGCTGTGGAATGCGTACGTGTGAAATCACCAGCCACTATATCTGCAATAACTTCATAACATGACCGTTCCTCCACCCGGCCTCTTTCCCCACACCAAGTTCCAGTTTCACACTGGGTTACTTACTGTGAAGCTTGAAAAAGAAAGGAGGAAGTAAACCTGCCAAAGAGGCAGCAACGTGTTTCAAATACCACGCTCTCAACTAGATGAAAGTTTCTTATTTATGAGTAATGCTACGATGGTTCCAAAAGATCCAAACCTTCTATTTAATTGTCTCCCTGTGCTATGTACCTTTAACATCTATTGATAACTATTTAGAAGGCCTTCCCTTGTCAGGGCAGAGTGAGCCGACTCTCTGATCCTGCCAAGGGTCAGCTGCATTTTACAAGTTTGCATCTGCTCCCTCATCTGAACTATAAAGGAAGTTAAAAAAAAAAAAGTGTGATATTTAAGCAGCCAGGTCCTTTTGTCTGAGGCCAGGAAAGCGATGAGAACTCCTGTCGCTACACTGTCTTCGTGCTAAAGAGTCTCCCAGTCAGTAACACTCAGAGGCATTAGTTTCCTGCTCCCTAAGAGCACGCGGCTGCTCGACAGGAGAGGCACCAGCTGGCCAGTCAGGCCTGGTAATCCCCAGTAGCACATCAGGGGCTAACAGAGGAGATTACTGTGTTTGAAGAAACTGATAGGATCTAGGGAAAAACCAAAGCTTAATACCTTGCCTGTCATTCCTCTTAAAAATTAGGGAACAGTAAAAGTTGGCAAATTGCTGCTTGAGGAGTGACTAATGAGGAAGGAAATTTGGGGCCTACCACATTGTTCTCAGGCAACCCTTAGATCCCAAGTTGGGCTTGGTACTGAGGCAGATCCCATTACCCATTACCATCAAGTCGATTCCAACTTATAGCAACCCTGTAGGACAGAGTAGAACTGCCCCATAGAGTTTCCAAGGAGCGCCTGGTGGATTTGATCTACTGACCTTTATGGTTAGCAGCTGTAGCACTTAACCATTATGCCACCAGGGTTTCCCTTGGGGCAGATAGGTCTGTGGAAATGGCCAATTTGGTAAGAATTCAGAATAATGTATTACCTTTAGACAAAGTATCTTAAATGGCTATTCAATTAGCTGACAAGACATAGGTGGTATTTGGCTCCCTAAGAGAAGGCAAACCCTGAGCATGTAAATATTTTAATCAAAGTTGACTATCTAGCCCACTGTGCTTACTATCGAACTTCTTGGGACGACATTCATCCACTGCTTTAATCTTAGCTCTGACATTTTTAAACATAAGCAGCCTAGTGAAAAATATGGTTGTTTGCTTTAAAAAAAAAAAAAAAAAGGCATTTTTAAAAAATCCTCAGAGACTAAGATCATTGACAATTCTAAAAGCAGTAGCAACAATTAGGAATGAGGCTTCTACCATTTACAATTTTAGAAAAATATTATTTGTCATTTGATTTTTATGAGGCAATTTTGAAAGAAATCAATCAAAGACCTGTTCCAAATCTCCAGGTGTGAAAAGAAGGTATGTTGGGAAATCCAGATAGTCAAACTACCGGCAAAGGTTTTTTATTTGTGATTGGTAGAGAGAAGAATGTCTGGGTTTAAGGTACACCAGATGGGAAATGCCAACTTCATCCCTTAAAGTATTATCCTCTCCCCTAGGCCACAATCTGGAAATAAGTGGTGGCATTACTCTGTTTAAAGGTAGCAGTCCTTTAGATGAGGACAACTTGACAGACCCATTTAATTACTTTTACACACCTCTTTGGGTTAAGATGTAGCCATCACTATCTTCGTTAGTAAATAAGAGGAGTTATATTAAGAAAATAATCTTATTAGAAGTTTTTTTTTAATTACACATACAATTTTTACAATTCTGAAAACATATTTTTAATGATGAGCGATATGAAATGAGCAACAAAATGTGTATGCAAACTATACACACATGTATGAGCTCTGCACACCTAAGCACACTGACATTGTTAAGTAGCAGAAAAAATATATAGCTACTCTGAAATGATTAAGCATTTTCTTTGGAAAATATTGTGTATTTAAAAGATCTCATTGGCAGCTCAACCATCTTTCACCACCCCCTGCCTCAGGCAGGCAGAGGTACTATTATTACTGATTTAAGGCCATACAGTCAATTAGTGAGTGAGTGAGAGAGAGAGTGCGGCGCAGTGGGTTTCTCTTTATAGATAGCCTTTCTGGCCTTGGGTTTATAATTCTGCAAAAATGATTGGCTAGGCCACAATCTTGCAAAGGGATTGGTTAGTCTACTATGCAAATAGGGTGTGTAAAACCACCCAATAGGATTAAGTGACCTTGCGGGAATTGGTCGATCACTAGGCAAATTGAGTGATTGTGGCCTACAGAGGGGATTAATCAGTTTAGTCTGGCTGGGAGGGCCATGCCTTGAAATTGAATATAAGGGCCAATTCCACAGAGATTGAGGGGGACCTCACTACTATCAAGGAGGGTCTGGAGTGAAGTATGTCCTTTGGACCTGGGGTCTTTGCACTGAGAACCTCCTGGACCCAGAAGAGAGAGCTGTAACACTGAAGACAGCGAGAAATGGCAGTAACCACAGCAGAGCCCAGTGGCAGAGAAATAGCAGCAGCAGTATAAGTGGCAGGAACCAGGAGACCAGCGTGAGTTGGCTGCAGTGGGCTTGCTGGCTCAATAGAGTGAGAGAAAGAGAGCTGAACACCTTTGGTAAGGAGGCTTGCTGGCAGAGTGGGGTGCCTCTGGGCACTTGTCAGTGGAGCTAAAGAGCTGTAACCCTTGCCCAGCCACTGCAGGGTCAATTATCCAACAAGCAAGGTAAGCACAGGCTTCCTTGTGCTTACTAATCAAAGATGTGGTGAAATCCATGTGAAATTGTTCTCTACAGATTAGAAAGCACAAGTAAGTCTGTGTTTACCTTGCTTACTCGGTCATCTGCCCCTGGCCCCTGTTAGGGAATATAAATTTGAAAAGAGGCTTTGATTCTGTAGGTGCTGTAGGGTTGAGATAGAGACAGATGCCAGCCATAACTAGAAGCAGAATCTTTGATGTGAAAAAATGTGAAATTGTTCACTACCGATGATCTGGTTAGCAAGGTAAGCCTTGCTTATTGGCTAATCTGCCCCTGTCAGGCTGGGCAGAGGCCCAGAGAAGGACCTGTCAGCTGGCACGGCCAAGAGAAAGGCTGCCTGCCTGCCGGCATGACCAAGAGAAAAACCCGAGAGCTGTCTTAGTTGGAAGCTGCCCTGATTAAAGAACTGTATCCTGTCTCCTGAGTTATACTCTGTTACTTCCAAGTTGATCCTGATTCCGGGTTAGAGCCTGTTAACAAACTCGTCATTACTGAGTCAATTCTGACTCATAGCAATTCTATCCGACAGAGTAGAACTTCCCTACAGGGTTTCCAAGGCTGCAGCCTTTATGGAAGCAGACCTACATCTTTCTCCCACAGAGCAGCTGGTGGGTTTGAACTGTCGACCTTTTGGTTAGCAACTTAGCACTTAACCACTGTGCCACCAGGGCTTCTTGTAGCCTGTTACTTCCCTAATAAACCACATAATTGTTAGTATGGTCTGTGAGTTATGCGTGGCTATTGCAACGAATTATCAAACCCAGTAGAGAAGTAGAGAGTGCTGTAGGGAGGACGGCTGGGTGTGAAATGGTTAAAAAGTTGGAGAGCGGAGGTATGTCTGACCTCTACCTTATAGGAATCAGCTTCTGATGGTGCTTCTCATCCCTCCTCACGAGGTCTGACCTGAGTAGATGACAGTGAGAGTGAGACAAAGACAACGAATGAATCCTGGTATCCTCAAATTGTACTTAAGTATCCGGTCCAGCAGATCATTCCAATTTTAGGAGTTCCTTTTGTCTATCTTGGAGTTCAAATTTTTAACCTATGTCTGTCCCAATTTAGATTACTACTAAAATAGAGAAAAACTACCCTACCAGTGAAGCTGTTGAATTAAAAGAAAACAAATTGACCTTTAAAACTATTTTGGATTAAAATTCTTTGGAAACGGATACTATAAATATAAGATTGGCTAATGGTCAAAAACTGTTTGTAATTTGCCTTAATTTAACTTAAGTAATAATAATTTATTTCCCTAAAAAGAAACCATAATTTGTAAAAAATAATGCTTTCTGGCTTTTGACTTGGGAGTATTTGCCAGGAAACAACTGAAGCATATGCTAACCCAACAAGCCCATATGCCCAGGGGGTGTGCCAGTCAGGGCTACATGGTGTTTCTGCAACGGATGCAGCTGAACTGCCTTTCTTGGGAAAAATCTGCATCACTTTCATTTCAACATTTTTTTTTAACTCAAATAAAAAGAATTAATAGCCTTATTAGATGTTTTAAAATCTTACAAATTAACAAAAAGGAAAAATGATCAAAAACCATGAGAAAGTTTTAAATGGCCAATCATCATTTGAAAAAAATGTTTAACTTCACTAATAATCTAAGGAATGCAAATTATAACAAATATGAAATATCATTTTTTACTTATTACGCTAGAAAAAAATTTAAAGAATAAGTGTTGGGAAATGTATAAGAAAGTAAGTACATTGATATAAACTGCTCAAAACCAAAAACCCAAACCCATTGCCATGGAGTCGATTTTGACTCTAGCGAACCTATAAAACCAAACAGAACCCACTGCTGTCAAGTGGATTCCAAGTCATAGCAAGTCCATAGGACAGAGTAGAATTGCCCCACAGAGTTTTCATGGAGCACCTGGTGGATTCAAACTGCCAACTTTTTGGTTAGCAGCGGTAGCACTTAACCACGATGCCACCAGGGTTTCCAACAAACAGAGTAAAACTGCCCCACAGAGTTTCCAAGAAGCGGCTGGTGGATTTGAACCACCAGCCTTTGGGTTAGCAGCCAAGCTATTATCCACTGGACCACCAGTGTTCCATATACACTGCTACTGGGGTCTAAATTGATTCAACCTTTCCGAAGGAACACACACACACACACACACACACACAAATACACACACATATGTATTTTTAAATTCTTAAAAGCATGTATATTCTTTGATTTAGCAAATAGATACCTAAAAATTTATCTAAGAAAGGATCATCAATGTACTCAAAGATATAGCTACATTTTTAATAGAAAGCTATAGACATTTTCAAAACTTGGAGACAGCCTAAATATCCAACAATAGAAGATTGTTTAAATAGATTATGAAACATTCCTACAACACAACATTATGCAGAGGCAGGAGAATAGTTAATGTTCACAGTACATTAAGTGAAAAAAGAGATTTCAACACTATTCATAGATTTATTTCATTTTTATATACACACACCAAAAATAACACGAAAAAAACCATGCTATTGGTGGTTATCTCCGGGTAATGAGATTATTAGTGATTTTTACTTTATCTCGTTGTTTACCTGTCTTTTCTACAGCATTCAGGGTATTAATTTTATAATCAAGAAAAAAAAAAAACAAATTATTCTTACCAATTGAGGTAAACCTATTCTGAGCAAACAATATTGCATCTTAACTATTTTAACTCTGTGTTCATCTGTGAAGCATTTTGCATTCTTCAATGCACCGGTTCACACAGGAGTCTTTTAGCCAAGTGGACCTTACTGTAGGTGAACAAATCATGACTATATCTGTTACAGCTCAAGTATTTAAATCTCGTTGGTGCCTTTGCACCCTCACAACAGAAATTACACTGTGAACGATGGGCACAGCAAGAACAGGCCTTATTCTGACACGTTCGAAATATCATATCCCCCTTTCTGACAAACTGGGAGTCTTCACATAATTCCCAGCAAGACTCTTAACCAAAGGGAGAGAAAGAATATAACATCCATCACTCGCCATTACTGTTCTCATTACACTGAGGATAAACAACCACGCTGGAGGTAAAAAGCTCTGCGTGATTTCTAATATTCGTTCCGGAGCCCTGGTGGCGCAGCGATTAAGAACTACTGCTGCTAACCAAAAGGTCGGCAGTTCGAATCCACTGGC
The DNA here is from genome assembly GCF_030014295.1 of Loxodonta africana. Lineage (NCBI taxonomy): Eukaryota > Metazoa > Chordata > Mammalia > Proboscidea > Elephantidae > Loxodonta > Loxodonta africana. The sequence goes on from NC_087351.1 coordinate 46,030,016, forward strand.
TGCTCCCTCCTTGTAAACCGTATGGGGCCGCTCTACTCTGTCCTATCGGGTAGCTAGGAGTTGTAACAGACTCGACCGCAAAGGTTTAATATTCATTCTTCATTAGCACACAAAAACTACTTTATTAAACGTAAATAAAATCTGCGTTCAGAAACACTTAAAACGTTGGCCAATCCCTCCCAGGAAGAGCCTTAAGAATGCTGGGAAGTTGAAGAAGTGGGTTTGGGGTGGCTTGCATGCTTTTGGTTGCCAGGGGACACTTAATGCCTATGAGTTGAACACATCGCTTACTCTGTGTTCCAACTCCCTCAGATGGCAGAAAGAGCCACTGTGTTGAAAAACAACGTTGAGTACAAGGGTTAAATGAAAGTGAAACCATGCTGACCCAGAAATGCAAATGTGCCTTAGTTCTCTGCAGAACTTGTGGCGCCTGAACACTCGTTTCTTCCTTCAGATTACCTAGTGTCCCGGGAGAGGCTTCAGCGATTTAGAGCAAAGAGATGAAATGTGGAAGGAAGCAGCAGGAAGCAGCAGAATCTAATTTTATTTGAGAAGCATCTCCACGATTTATAGTGGCCTTCTCACCGGGGGGGGGAAAAGGGGGGGGACAGTTTTGAAGTTTATTTCCCTTTCTTTATATTGTTTTTACTGCCTTTACCAGTCCAAATTCAAAGCTGAAAATCGGAGGTGATTTTAAGACTGTATCTTAACCACATAAAAGTAAGAGCATGCACGTTTACAGATTTATAATTCTCATCTGCATTTTGTTCTGCAAAGTTGCAAAATGTGCAGGAAGCTCCTGATTGCAGGTAAATAATGTCTTGGTTCCCATCACTGTTGGAATTAAGGGGGAGAGAGGAAGGGAGGGAGGAGAGAGGGAGAAAGGGGAGGGAGAGATAAGATGGAGGAGGAGGAAGTGGGAGAGGAGAAGAGATAAGTGCAGATTAAAAAAAAAAAAAAACAGATCAAGAGTAAAGAGAAACTCATAGTTAGAAAAAAACAAACAAGGTAAGCCAAGGATAGATAAAAAGGGTTTTGAATGTGGTTTGAATGTGGGCTCCATCACGTAATTTCTTCGTGACCTTAGGCAAGTTACCTAACCTCTCTGTGCTTCCCTTGTTTGTTAATAATAATAATAATAAAAGCTTAGACCTGAAAGCTTGTTGAGAGAGTTAACTGTGACCATCCGTGTGAAGCTTCTGGAATGGTACTGAAGCAGAGTGAGTGTATAATAACCATAAACTCAACTGTGAGCCCCTTCCTGCACAGCCTGCTCTCTGAGCGAGGCTGTCAGACTCCTAGCCTCTACCTTTGTCTACCTCCACACCTAAGGTCATTTGATAATAGTGATCATTTTGGGGCCTAGGGAAGGAAGCTAGACATGGATTTGGAAAATGTTTGAGTAAGTCCCTGCTCTGCCACGGGCCAGCTCTTAGTGCATTAGTTTGTTCAACGAATACTTATTAGAGTGTTCATGATATATCAGGTTCTGGGCTAGGGGCTGGTGAATGAAAAAAAAGACACAGTTCCTGCCCTCATGCCCCTTACTGGGAAATGCCAGATATTAATCAAATAATTAAGCAAGTATATATAAAATTACATTTTATGAAAGAGAGGCACATGGTACCATAAAAGTACATAATCCTTGAGGAAGACACTACTGAGTTGAGCTCTGTTGGCTGAGTGGGCATCAATCTAGATTACAAGAGGGAAGGGGAAGAACATTCCAGGGTCTGGGAATAGCTGGGGTGGCTGAAGCCCAGAAAGTGTGGGGAGACTGGCAAGGGGTGGGATAAAGCAGGCAGGGTCTGGCGGGCCCAGTTAAGGAGTTTGGTCTTCATTCTAAGAGTAAACAGAAAAAGCACTGGAGGATTGTTAAGCAAGAAAATTACATGATCATATATGACTTTTGAGAAGACCACCCAAGCTTCAGTGTGGGGAGTAGGTTACAGAAGGGCAAAGAAGTCTATTGAGGAGGGTACTGAGTCATCCAGGGAAAGCAAAATGGTAGCTAGGACTGAAGTGGAAGCTGTGGAGGGTGTCTAGAGATGGGTGGATGTTACATCAACAAGACTCAGACAGAAGCTGGGTATAGAGGGAAGATTTCTGGCCTGAGGAATTGACACTAAAAATTTTACTGAGACAGGGAGCACTGGAAGAACGCCAAGTTTTGGGGGTTGGGGGAAGGCTGCTCATAAATTTAGTTTTAGACATGTTTACTTGTGTGGCCTTGGGGAAGCCACTGAACCTCTCTAAGCTGAGATTGTTGTGAGGATTAAATGAGATCATTGCATTAAATGAAACCCTTAGCCCAGTGCCTGGTGCAGTAAATGGTAGCTGGTATGTTATTAGGATTTTAGAGAAGAAACACTGAAACAGCTCTGCCTTGGTCTTCTACAGAGGGTCCAGATCTCTTACTTTGCAGCTCAGATTTCATCTATCTTGAGATAGCCTATGATCCCCACAAATATAAGACCCTAAAGTAGAATGCCCATTCTCGCACAGTCAGGCAGGATCCTTAGATCATACCAGGAAGATGTTCACATTTATTTATGAGGGCATTACTTGATCTGCCCTTTTTTTATTATTATAAGAAGTCAAGCTCTGAGACTGGTATGCATGGTACTTGCTCTTATTCACCTCTTGTACAGGGAAACCTGCATTTAAAAATCCAATTTCTGAACTTCTAGGATAAACATATAATACACATTTAACAAATATTTCTTAAGCACCTCCTTTAAATAATGAACTATGGAATACAAAGATAAATGAGGCACAGTCTTTGTTCTTAAAGAGTTGAGGTCTGGTAGGAGTGACAGATATGTATTGAAATACCATGGGGAAATGTACAATGGAGACTGAGGAACAAAACTCTCAAATACGGAAATAGAGGTTCCTAAGTTTCAAATTAGCGCGGTGGTATCCATCCACATATGAGCAGTTGATATTTGACAAAGGCCCCAAAACAGTTAACTGGGGAAAAGACTGTCTTTTTAACAAATGGTGCTGGCATAACTGGATATCTATCTGCAAAAAATGAAACAAGACCCATACCTCACTCCATGCACAAAAACTAACTCAAAATGGATCAAAGACCTAAATATAAAATCTAAAACAATAAAAATCATGGAAGAAAAAATAGGGACAATGTTAGGAGCCCTAATACATGGCATAAACAGTATACAAAACATTATAAAGAATGTAGAAGACAAACTAGATAATTGGGCGCTCCTAAAAATCAAACACCTATGCTCATCCAAAGACTTCACCAAAAGAGTAAAAAGATTACCTACAGCCTGGGAAAAAGTTTTTAGCTATGACATTTCTGATCAGCGCCTGATCTCCAAAATCTACATGGTACTACACAAACTCAACTGCAAAAAGACAAACAACCCAATTAAAAAATGGGCAAAAGATATGAATAGACACTTCACTAAAGAAGACATTCAGGCTGCTAACAGATACATGAGGAAATGTTCACGATCATTAGCCATTAGAGAAATCCAGATCAAAACTACCATGAGTGGAGAGATTGGAACACTTCTACACTGCTGGTGGGAATGTCAAATGGTACAACCACTTTGGAAATCGATTTGGCACTTCTTTAAAAAGCTAGAAATAGAACTACCATAAAATCCAGCAACCCCACTCCTTGGAATATATCCTAGAGAAATAAGAGCCTTTACACGAACACATATATGCATACTCATGTTTATTGCAGCACTGTTTGCAATAGCAAAAAGGTGGAAGCAACCAAGGTACCTATCGATGGATGAATGGATAAATAAATTATGGTATATTCACACAATGGAATACTACGCATCGATAAAGAACAGTGAGGAATCTGTGAAACATTTCATAACATGGAGGAACCTGGAAGGCATTATGCTGAGTGAAATTAGTCAGTTGCAAAAGGACAAATATTGTATAAGACCACTATTACAAGAACTTGAGAAATAGTTTAAACTGAGAAGAAAACATTCTTTTGTGGTTACAAGAGGGGGGAGGGAGGGAGGGTGGGAGAGGGGCATTCACTAATTAGATAGCAGATAAGAACTACTTTAGGTGAAGGGAAAGACAGCACACAATACAGGAGACGTCAGCAAAATTGGACTAAACCAAAAGCAAAGAAGTTTCCTGAATAAACTGAATGCTTCGAAGGCCAGTGTAGCAGGGGCAGGGGTCTGGGGACCATGGTTTCAGGGGACATTTATATCAATTGGCATAATAAAATCTATTAAGAAAACATTCTGCATCCCACTTTGAAGAGTGGCATCTGGAGTCTTAAACACTAGCAAGCGGCCATCTAAGATGCATCAATTGGTCTTAACCCACCTGGATCAAAGGGGAATGAAGAACACCAAGGACACAAGGTGATTATGAGCCCAAGAGACAGAAAGGGCCACATGAACCAGAGACTACATCATCCAGAGACCAGAAGAACTAGATGGTGCCCCGCTAAAACCAATGACTGCCCTGACAGGGAACACAATAGAGAACCCCTGAGGGAGCAGGGGAGCAGTGTGATGCAGACCCCAAATTCTCATAAGACCAGACTTAATGGTCTGACTGAGACTAGAAGGACCCCGGTGGTCATGGCCCCCAGACCTTCTGTTGCCCCAGGACAAGAACCATTCCTGAAGCCAACTCTTCAGACATGGATTGGACTGGACAATGGGTTGGAGAGGGATGCTGGTGAGGAGTGAGCTTCTTGGATCAGGTGGACACTTGAGACTATGTTGGCATCTTGAGCCTGGAGGGGAGATGAGAGGGTGGAGGAGGTTAGAAGCTGGCAAAATAGACATGAAACGAGAGACTGGAGAGAGAGAGCGGGCTGTCTCATTAGGGGGAGAGTAATTGGGAGTGTGTAGCAAGATGTGTATGGGTTTTTGTGTAAGAGACTGCCTTGATTTATAAACTTTCACTTAAAGCACAATAAAAATTATTAAAAAAAAAAAATTAGCACGGTGGTTAAGAGTTCAGCTGCTAACCAAAAAGCTGGCAGTGCGAATCCACCAGCTGCTCCTTGGAAACCCTAAGGGGCAGTTCTACTCTGTCCTATAGGGTCGTTTGGAGTTGGAATCAACTCGACGGGAACAGGTTTTTGGTTTGTTAAGTTCCAAAGTGGAAACTGAAACATTGGTGCTGAATTCAAACACTATGCCAATGGATACTGGTGATGGTTGCACATAATTAATGTAATTGATGTCAATGAATTGTGCACATGAAAAACATTAAATTGGCAAGTCTTGTGTTACGTATTTTTCTACAACGACAAAATGCTATGTCAGCCCCATGGTTTTGGTGGTGAAGGGTCTTGTATAAGTTTGGATGGATACTGTCCCAACCCCATGCTAGATGATAAAGGTCCTATCAAGGTCCGAATGTAATAAACAAAGACAGCTAAAAATCATTATTAAATTAAATTGGTTTGTTGACTCTCTTTTTTAGATCCTGGCATGCTAAGTTTAAAGAAAAAGAATATTTTCTAAAGAGAGAGATTTTTCCATTAACATCAAATTAGAGAACTAGTTTTACAGGCAGGAAACTGGCGGATAATATGTCACATGGTTGCCACCCAGATTACCATAAAATAACTTGAGAAAAATCTGCAAAATCCTGCCTTGAACTAGGCCTGCTAACCAGCTTCTGGTGTCCATTCCCCAAGAAACAGCGAACTTTAGGAACCAGCTTACCCCACGGGTTCTCATACTTCGTAAATTTTCTTCTGAATTTTAAATTAAAACCACTTCTTCAGTAATGATCTTTATTTTCATCTATATAGCAATTTAAACATGTTATTTATTTTCTGAGTATCTGCCACAGACTGGGAAACTAGGCATCTCTGAATATAAAACAAAACTAATTCTAGGAATTTCCAAAGTCAAAAGCATCCCTAGAACATTTTATGTCAGAAAAGCTTGAGAGTAAGTTCCAGACAGCCCACTCTTAAGATGGCTTTCTCCTCTAACAACAGAGATGACTAAGGCCTGAATATTCACTGAACTGCTTGAGTTAGAGTCTAGGCCTTGGCTTCTAGGTTCTGTCAGTCCCCTGAGCAGGCAGGATGCCACTAAGCAGATAAAGTAATCTATAGATAGAAAAATTAGTGTCCAACACACCCTCTAAGACCCAGTTCAAAAATGTCACCTTCGTTGCTGCCCACTTCCACCCCCCCCCCCCCGCCCCCGCCAGTCTTTACACATGGTTTTTTTCAGAGTCTTTGTCTGGTAATTATTACCAGTGTCCGTCTGTTGTCTGCCTTGTGAGCTCCTTATGTACAAGGATGGGATCATGTGCATTTTGTGATAGAATGCCTGACATGTAGTAGGCCTCCAATTGGAATTAAATGAATGAAAGCAAGGAGAAAAACACAGAAATACCGTTAGAGACGCAAATGGCCGGAGAAAGCATGAAATCTCAGCCCTTACAAGGACATGCACAGATAGAAAAGCAGTGAAAGCCACTGGGGATTAAGGTGACACATCCAGCAGGCAGCTAAGGAGCCATAATGTCAACCAAGAACCCAGGTGTGAAAGCCCGTTGTTGCTCCACACAGCCTGTCACCTCTCTTTGAAGGTGACCTTGCCTGGCTACTTCCCCTTGGATCAGGCTTACTGGTCAAGGGGATGAAACACCTCCAGGGGAGGGACGTGTTGGCTGGGACAAGTCTCATGCTCACTCCTGAGTAACAATACGTGGTCATGAGCACCTGCGGTTTGAGGTCATTGCTGTTGTTTTTGTTTGTTTAATGTTAATGGAAGGAATTCCCAGGCGACGCAAATGGTTAAGTGCTCAACTACTAGCCAAAAGGTCGTCGGTTCAAACCCACCCAGATGTACCTCGGAAGGCAGGCCTGGTGGTCTGTTTCCGAAAGGTCACAGCCTTGACAAGCCTATGGAGCAGTTCTACTCTGTACATGTGGGGTTATCATGAGTTGGAGTTGACTCCATGGCAACTAACGACAATAGCAGGGTTAATGGGTAAGTGGTCTCACAGGGGCCTGTGAATGGACAGTACAGTCTCTGAATGGGCTTCAGGCCTACTCGCACAGCTCCCCTGAGATATACCATGAAGGTGCATCAACCCCACTATGCAAGCCTCTGGTAGCATAGTGGTGAAGAGCTATGGCTGCTAAACAAAAGGTCAGCAGTTTGAAACCACCAGGTGCTCATTGGAAACTCTACGGGGCAGTTCTACTCTGTCCTATAGGGTCATTATGAGTTGGAATTGACTTACCAAAGCAGGAAGGGAGGAATGTAAATTCTATACCCAAACAACAGTTTAGATGAAAACCTTGCATCTTTTGACTTTGATGCTTTTCAAAGAAAATTTGTATCTTTGTAAACACTCCTGGGGGTTGTTTCTATAAACCTCAATTAAAAAAAAAAAATCTTTTAGGTTAGACTTGGATAAAAGCACCAGAAATGTTATATAATATTTTAATTTCTAACTTTAGTATTTATTCTAAGAAACATAATGTCCTAACCTTAGGAAGAGACACTCTTGAACAACTTTTCTTTATTTTTTTGTATTGGAAATAATCAAGTTTTAGAGCTAGAAGGGTCCTTGTCAGCCCTCTGGCCCAATATACACAGCTTGAACTCTCTTCCCACAACCCAGAAGTGGAAGGAATCAAGTTCACCAACTTTTGCACTGTCCAGAATCCACTAAGCAGGATTTGATTACAGATTACCTAAAGGTAGTATTTCCCAAAAAGTATTTCACATAAAACTAGAGACTTACAATTTTTTTAAAAAAATATTCTGTGATCAAATAAGTTTTATAAATGCAGAACTAAACAAAGTTTAAAAAAGCTCTTTTTGTTTTGATTTTAAGCTGTCAGACTTCTCAGAACATTTGAGATGCTAATACGTGCATCATGACTATCCAAGAAGGTGGTAAAGTATGCAATGTAAAGGACCCTAAAACTACCCCTTTCTCACTCCTCCCCCCACTCCAGGAACTATCTAGTGTCCTGGGATGCTAGTGTTCAGTAGAACACAGTTTAGGAAAACTGGTTTCAAGGTTTTTAGCTGTAATGTACATCTGTAATTTGTGTAAGCTATTGGATTCTGTTCACAGAGACAGAATGTAAATTAGTCCTTGAACTTCCTAGAAACCAATGCAAAGAGGGATACATGAGCAAATAAAAAGTCCATGGTGTTCATCAAATGAAAACAAACCAGTTGTTACAAAATCAACAACTCTTCCTAATTACTTAGAATTAAAAGATAAGTTCCCTCAAGTTTCTTCATAAAGAGGAGGCATGATGCGATGTCAGGGATGACCTTCCTTCCATGCATAAAATAGTGAGTTTTATGTGGTAGAGTACATTGATTAATTTTCTAATGTTGAACCATCCTTGCATACCTGGTATGAATCCCACTTGGTCATGGTGTATGATTTTTTTTATATGATGGTGAATTCTATTGGCTAGGATTTTGTTGAGAATTTATGCATCTACATTTATGAGAGATATTGGTCTGTAATTTTCATTTTTTGTGGTATCTTTGCCTGGTTTTGGTATCAGGGTTATGCTGGCTTCATAGAAGGAATTCGGCAGTATCCCTTCCATTTCTATATTCTTGAAATAGTTTGAGTAGTACTGGTGCAAGCTCTTCTCTGAAAGTCTGGTGGAATTCTCCAGTGAAGCCAGCTGAGCCAGGGCTTTTTTTTTTTTTTGCTTGGAGTTTTTTTAAATTACCTTTTCAATCTCTTCTCTTTTTATGAATCTGTTCAGATTTTCAACCTCAGTTTGTGTTAGTTTAGGTAGGTAGTGTGTTTGAAACAGTGAGCTTTAAAGGCAGTCTTAGAACATCCTTTCCTGGAAGCTGATATCATATTTCCACAAAGCAGCGGAGTACAAGTAGTTAGAGAAGGAATCACATCCTGTGACACATGTTCATAGCTCTTAATTGTCTAAGTTAACCCAAGACTTTAGTCTGACTCTGCCCTTAACCAGTTACTTCTATCTCCCAGAGTAATCACTTGCCTAACTCTGGAGTCGAACTAGGTGACCCCTGAAGTCCAGCTTCAAGGTTCTAGAAGTCTATAGATTTATTACTTCGTTTTTCAAAAAATTTCAAGCTTCTAGTCTCCTTTGAAATTGTGAATGATCCTTGTATCATTCATAGGGAATGTGTTTAACACATCACTAAAACTTTAAAGTCATGGTAAATGTGTCAAAAATTTGGAAGAGCCAAAGGAAAAGAGAGAAACTAAGACTATAAGTGGAAAATCACCAAAAATAATTTTATCTACTTGAGCATTTTGCTTTAAATTCATTTTAGTCTCTTTAGAAGACTTTAATAATAATGACAATAATAATTTGTTTTAAATACGGTGGATTCGAACTGCCCACCTTTTAATTAGCAGTGGAGCTCTTAACCACAGTGCTACCAGGGCTCCTATAGTTTCTTAGGCGATAATAGTGGTAATGGAAGCAGCAGCAAACACTTAGATAAAAAGGAGTTGCCATCAAGTCGATTCCGACTCATGGCGACCCTGCGTGTGCCAGAGTGGAGTCAGGCTCCACAGTGTTTTCAGTGGCAGATTTTTCAGAAGTAGATCAGCAGGCCTTTCTTCTGAAGTACCTCTGAGTGGACTCAAACTGCCAACCTTTTGGTTAGCACCCAAGCACATTAATCATTTGTACCACACAGGAACTCCAAATCCTTAGATAGCCCACAAACAAAAACCAAACCCATTGCCATCAAGATCATTCCGACTCACAGCGACCCTACAGAACAGAGTAGAACAGCCCCATAGAGTTTCCAAGGCTGTAATCTTTATAGGCCATTCAAAGCAGTATATTATTGGAAACCCTGGTGGCGTAGTGGTTAAGAGTTACGGCTGCTAACCAAAAAGTCAGCAGTTTGAATCCACCAGGCGCTTTTTGGAAAACTTATGTGGCAGTTCTACTCTGTCCTGTAGGGTTGCTATGAGTTGGAATCCACTTGACAGCAATGGGTATAATATAATCTTTATGGAAGCAGACTGTCACACCTTTATCCTGCTGGTAGGTTTGAACCGCCAACCTTTTGGTTAGCAGTGGAGCACTTAACCACTGCACCACCAGGGCTCCTTAAATACTTAGATAGTAAAACAAAAACCCAGTGCCATCGAGTACTTCCTATATAAAATCCCATTGCCATTGAATCGATTCCCACTCATAGCGACACTATAGGACAGAGAAGAACTGCCTCATAGAGTTTCTAAGCAGTGCCTGGTGGATTCAAACTGCCAAACTTTTGGTTAGCAGCCATAGCACTTAACCACTACTTCACCAGGGTTTCCATTTCCTGTATACTAGGTCCTCTTATAAGTGTTACATATATAGGCATGCATTGTTTTATTGTGCTTCGCTTTGTTGCACTTCACAGATATTGTATTTTTTGAAATTGAAGGTTTGTGGCAATCCTGCATCAAGCAAATCTATTGGCGCCATTTTTCCAACAGCTTGTGCTCACTTCATGTCTCTGTGTCACATTTTGGTAACTATCATAATATTTCAAACTTTCCTATTATTATTATATCTGTTATGGTGATCTGTGATCCATGATCTCACGTTACTATTGTAATTGTTTTGGGGTACCACAAACCGCACCCATATAAGACAGCAAACTTAATAAATATTGTGTGTGTTCCGACTGCTCCACCAACAGGCCATTCCCCATCTCTCTCTCCCTCCTTGGGCCTCCCTATTCCCTGAAACATGACAATGTTAAAACTAGGCCAATTAATAACCCTACAATGGCCTCTAAGTGTTTAACTGAAAGGAAGAGTTGCATGTCCCTCACTTTAAATCAAAAGTTAGAAATGATTAAGATTAGTGAGGAAGGCATGTCTGAGATAGGCTGAAAGCTCTTGCACCAAACAATTAGCCAAGTTGTGAATGCAAAGGAAAAGTTTTTGAAGGAAATTAAAAGTGCCACTTCAGTGAACACATGAATGAAAAGAACGCCTTATTGCTGATGTGGAGAAAGTTTTAGTGGTCTAGATAGAAGATCAAATCAGCCACAGCATTCCTTTCAGCCAAAGTCTAATCCAGAGCAAGGCCCTAACTCTCTTCAAATCTATGAAGGCTGAGAGAGGTGAGAAAACTGCAGAAGAAGTTTGAAGCTAGCAGAGGTTGGTTCACGAGGTTGGAGAAAAGAAACCATCTCCATAACATAGGTGCAAGATAAAGCAGCAAGCGCTGTTGTAGGAGATGCAGCAAGTTATCCAGAACATTTAGCTAGTTGCTGAAGGTGGCTACACTAAACAACAGATTTTCAACGTAGACAAACAGCCTTATATTGGAAGAAGGTGCCGTCTATCTTAGTTATCTACTGCTGCTATAACAGAAATACCACAAGTGAACTGCTTCAACAAACAGAAGTTTATTCTCTCACACTCTAGTAGGTTAAAAGTCCGAATTTGGGTGCGAGCGCCAGGGGAAGGCTTTCTTTCTCTGTTGGCTCTGGAGGAAGGTCCTTGTCATCAATCTTCCCCTGGTCTAGGAGCATTTTGCTCCTGGCACTATTTTCTTGGTGGTATGAGGTCCCTCGTCTCTTGGCTTGCTTTTCTCTTTTGTATCTCAAAAGAGATTGACTCAAGATACAACCTACCCTTATAAATCGAGTCCTACCTCATTAACATAACTGCCTCTAATCCTGCCTCATTAACATCATAGAGCTAGGATTTACAACAGGAAAATCACATCAGATGACAAAATGGCGGACGATCATATAATACTGGGAATCACGGCTTGGCCAAGTAGACACACATTTTGGGGGGGACACAATTCAATCCATAACACCATTTAAGAGTTTCATAGCTAGAGAGGAGAAGTCTATGCCTGGTTTCAAAGCTTCGAAGGACAGGCTAACTCTCTTGGTAGAGGCTAACGGCAGCTGGTGACTTTAAATTGAAGCCAATGCTCATTTGTCATTCCGAAAATCGTAGGGCCCTTAAGAATTATGCTAAATCTATTCTTCCTGTGCTCTACAAATGGAAAAACAAAGCTTGGATGACAGTACATCTGTTTACAATATGGTTTACTGAATATTTTAAGCCCACTGTTGAGACCTATTGCTCAGAAAAAAAGATTCCTTTCAAAATATTACTGCTCATTGACAATGCACCTTGTCACCCAAAAGCTCTGATAGAGATGTATGAGGAGATTAGTGTTGTTTTTATGTCTGCTAACACAATATCCATTCTGCAGCCCATGGACCAAGGAGTAATTTCAACCTTCAAGTGTTATTATTTAAGAAATACATTTCATAAGGCTATAGCTGACATAGTGATTTCTCTGATGGATCTAGGCAAGTAAATTGAAAACCTTCTGAAAAGGATTCAGCATTCTAGATGCCATTAAGAATATTCATGATTCATGGGAACCCAGTGCTGTCAGATTCATGGGAGGAGGTTAAAATGTCAACATTAACAGGAGTTTGGAAAAAGTCAATTTCAGCTCTTGTGGATGACTTTGAGGGGTTCAAGACTTCAGAGGAGGCAGTAACCACAGATGTGGTAGAAATAGAAAGAGAACTAGAATTAGAAATGGAGCCTGAAGATGTGACTGAATTGCTCCAATTTCATGGTAAAACTGTAGTGGATGAGGAGTTGCTTCTTATGCGTGAGCAAAGAAAGTGGTTTCTTGAGATAGAATCTATGCCTGGTGAAGATGCTGTGAACACTGTTGAAATGACAACAAAGGATTTAGAATATTACATAAACTTAGCTGATAAAGCGGTGGTAGGGTTTGAGACGATTGACTTCAATTTTGAAAGAAGTTCTACTGTGGTAAAATGCTATCAAACAGCATCGCATGCTACAAAGAAATCTTTTATGAAAGGAAGAGTTAATTGATGCAGCAAACCTCATTATTGTCTTATTTTAAGAAATTGCCATAGCCACTCCAACCTTCAGCAAACATCATCCTGATCACTCAGTAGCCATCAACATCGAGGCAAGACCTTCCACCAGCAAAAAGATTATGACTCACTGGAGACTTAGATGATGGTTAGCATTTTTTTGCAATAAAATATTTTTTAATTAAGGTATATACATTTTTTTTAGACACAATGCTATTGCACACTTAATAGACAATAATACAGTGTAAATATAATTTTTATATACACTGGGAAAGCAAAAATTCATGTGACTCGCTTTATTGCAATGTTTGCTTTGTTGCTGTGGCCTGGAACTGAACCAGCAATATCTCCAAGGTATACCTGTAATAACGCTTTTAATCCTCACAATAGCCCAAAGAGGTAGGTATCATTCCTATTCCATTTCACAGATAAGGAAGTTGTGACTCCAAGGGGTTGAATAACTTGTCTAAAGTCATGTAGGTAGGAGTAGGAGGTACAGAACTGGAGCCGGATGCAGAGTCTGAGGCTTAACCTGCACGCACTGCTGCCTCCCAGCACCTGCTAGCCTAAGAGGTGACATCATACTAGCTACATATTGTATATTAGAGCAACCCTTCTCAAAATAAGGCTTTGTTGAAAAGAGATGTGAGGTTTCCTAAGAAGAGCTGCACCATAAATGCAGATAATAAGAAAGACTTTGATGATTATTATTATCCAAATAATAATAATGCCACAGAGAACAATTCCACTGCTCCCTTGAAAAATCAAAGGTGGTTTCTATCATGCCAACATAGCAGTCATTAGCTCCTTTCATAAAGCTTGCACAAACGGTCCACCCTAAAAGTCAACAGAGTTCAGAATGCAGGGAGAATGAGGGATGGATGTGTAGGGGGCGACATTATCTGGGAGCAAACTCCATTGGGGAACAAAGGAAGGCCCTGGCTCTACTCGCAGATATACGACTTGTTCACAGACCCTGGGATTCAGTGCCTCCCTTCCTAGCACATTCTTTCCTATTTGGGGATGTAGGAAAGCAGTGCATTTGAAATGGGCTAGCACCACGCTAGCACATAACCACACATTATAATTACATACCCACTAAGCTCATCTCACACTTCTAAGTACTGTTCATCAGAGGATCTCAAAGCACTTTTCAGACAGTAAGTAATCATCTCTTCTTATGTAATTGCCTCCCAAGAGCTAGATGAAGTAACACAATTATATGCCTTGCTCCTCAAAATTGTAGCAACATTTTCATTGAAACCCTTACACCAAACACACATAGAGTTTTTCTAAAGTGGTGGCAAGGTGGTGGAATTCTTCACATCCTGTCCCGCGCTCACAGCAGGGGCAAGGCCCATGTCTTCTGTAGACCATAAGCATTAATGATGACATAAAGTTTTCCTGCATACCATTAATAAGTATCCATTTCACTTGATTTGTAAAGTTGCCTGCCTCTTTTTTATTAATCCATCTTCACTGAGCCGCCCACATCCTGACTGGTACAGACCACTTAGCAAAACCACCCCTTTCTTATCTCCTAGCCCATTTTGTAAAGAGCCCTTGTGGCACAATGGTGAAGTGTTCAGCTGTTAACCAAAAAGTTAATAAGGGTTCAAACCCATTCAGTGGCCCCTTGGGAGAAAAAACCTTGGTGATCTGCTTCCGTAAAGATTACAGCCTAGGAAACCCTATGGGGCAGTTCTACTCTGTCATGCAGGGTAGCTATGAGTCAGAACCGACTGGAAGGCACCTAAAACAACAGCAGCTGATTTTGTAGTCATGAAATGCCTTCTTTCCCGCATAAAGAACTCGGCATTTCAGAACTGGGTAAATTGGTTCTTAAAAGTTGGTTACTTCCAAATCAATGAAACTTGCTTGGCTCACTGGAGTGAACTGAAACCCAAAGTAATTTTCTTTTTGCATATGAACAATTTAAGAGGCTAAGTTTTTTAACTTTTTCTTGTTTTGTGTCCAGGGAACCCTAGTGGCATAGCGGTTAAGATCACCAGGTGCTCTTTGGAAACCGTATGGGGCAGTTCTACTCTGTCCTATAGGGTCACTTAGAGTTGGAATTGACTCAATGGCAACAGGTTTGGTTTTTGGTTTTTTGTTTTTTTTCGGATTCTCCCAAATGATTTCTTTCCTACCTGGAGTGTTGGGTCTTGTTTTGGCCACACAGAAACTTGGGAGCTACCACTCCCTGGGGATCCCCTGTGGCTTCCTCTTAGGGGCCCTACCCTCAATCCCTATATATAGTCCCAATGGCCCATCCTGGACTTAGGGGCAACCTCAGGCCATTAAAAGTGGTCCCTCAGGACTTCTAAATCAATTGGCAAAATAATTCTATTATGAAAACATTCTGCATCCCACTTTGAAATGTGGCGTCTGGGGTCTTAAATGCTAACAAGCGGCCATCTAAGATGCATCAATTGGTCTCAACCCACCTGGAGCAAAGGAAAATGAAGAACACCAAGGTCACATGACAACTAAGAGCCCAAGAAACAGAAAGGGCCACATGAACCAGAGACCTACATCATCCTGAGACCAGAAGAACTAGTTGGTGCCCGGCCACAATTGATGACTGCCCTGACAGGGAGCACAACAGAGAACTCCTGAGGAAGCAGGAGATCAGTGGGATGCAGACCCCAAATTCTCATAAAAAGATCATACTTAATGGTCTGACTGAGACTAGAGGAATCCTGGTGGCAATGCTCCCCAGACCTTCTGTTGGCACAGGACAGGAACCATCCCCGAAGACAACTCATCAGACATGAAAGGGACTGGTCAGCGGGGCGGGGGGAGAGAGAGATGCTGATGAAGAGTGAGCTAATTAAATCAGGTGGACACTTGAGAGTGTGTTGGCAACTCTTGTCTGGAGAGGGGATGGGAGGATAGAGAGAGAGGGAAGCTGGCAAAATTGTCACGAAAGGAGAGACTGAAAGGGCTGACTCATTAGGGGGAGAGCAAATGGGAGTAGGGAGTAAGATGTATGTAAACTTATATGTGACAGACTGATTGGATTTGTAAACGTTCACTTGAAGCTTAATAAAAGTTAATTAAAAAAAAAAAAAGTGGTCCCTCAGGAAAGGAGCTGTGCTTCACCCAGGGCAGACTGTGAGGGCCATGGGAGCCCCAGAAGGCCCACAAACAATCTCACATCACTCCTCATCCAGAGGCTTGGTAGTCTCAAGAAACCTTTACATAACTTCCTTCCCTCCACAGTAAGCAGAATATTCTGGAAAACATATTTTTACTCCATCAGCTAAGATCTTTGAGATTTAAAATCTCACCCATACTTCAGAGTTACTTTTCTAGGAAAGTCATAATTTAACATTATCATTACCCTGCTTGCGGCATCATATTAAAC
Source organism: Loxodonta africana (assembly GCF_030014295.1). Lineage (NCBI taxonomy): Eukaryota > Metazoa > Chordata > Mammalia > Proboscidea > Elephantidae > Loxodonta > Loxodonta africana. The sequence continues at coordinate 46,046,249 of NC_087351.1, forward strand.
TTTCTGCCCTCAACTTTTCAGGGAGGCGGAGTGGAATTTTGAAATGTTGCCTAGTCTTGCCTTTTGGTTTCATGAGTGTCCCTCCACCCAACTGGATATGCACTACATGTTATGGATTGAATTGTGTCTCCCAAAAATATGTGTATCAATTTGGCTAGGCCATGATTCACAGTATTGTATGATTGTCCACCATTTTGTCGTCTGATGTGGTTTTCCTATATGTTGTAAATCCCACCTCTATGATGTTAATGAGGTGGGATAGGCAGCAGTTATGTTAATGAGGCAGGATTCAATCTACAAGATCGGATTGTGTCTTGAGCCAATCTCTTTTGAGATATAAAAGAGAGAGGTGAGCAGAGAGACAGGGGACCTCATACCACCAAGAAAGCAGCAGTGGGAGCAGAGTGTGTCCTTTGGACCCAGGGTTCCTACACTGAGAAGCTCCTAGTCCAGTGGAAGACTGATGACAAGGACCTTCCTCAAGAGTCAACAGAGGGAGAAAGCCTTCCCCTGGAGCTGATGCCCTAAATTTGGCCTTCTAGCCTACTGTACTGTGAAAGAATAAACTTCTGTTTTTTAAAGCCATCCATTTGTGGTATTTCTGTTATAGCAGCACTAGGTGACTAAGACACTACGTCTCATTGTTTTTCTTTTATTCATTCATCCTGCTAATAGTTATTGAGCATATAGTGTGTGCTAAAAACCCTGACTGGTGCAAACGGTTAACATGCTCAGCTGCTAATCAGAGGGTTGGAGATGCTTCACAATATACTTACGAAAAATCAGCCATTGAAAACCCTATGGAACACAGTTCTAGTCTGACACACGTGGGTCCCCATGAGTTGGAATCAACTCGACAGCAACTAGTTTAGTGTGTGCTAGGCTCTGTGCTGGAGACACTTTGATGAACAAAGTAGGCATGTTAGCTGCAGTCCAGTAGAGCAGACAAAGGGTAAACAATTGGGCAAATAAAATAGCTGTGTTATTACAGATTTGTGGCATGTGTTTTATGGACAAGTACAGGATACCATGAAGGAGCATAACAGGTGGGTCTAATGGAGGACATGTGGGCAGCAGCACATGTCAGACCATCTGTCCTAAACTGTAGACCCCATGGATGTGTGCCACAAACAGAATATGCTTCTCATAGCTGTCTTCCAGATCTGGGGAGGATACCTTAAAATAAAAGCAGTTACTATTCAAGGTTTGCCTTAGAGAGAAATCTGGCATCTTGTTTATTTTGAATCGGAAAGAGTTTGAAGAGACTTCAAGAAGCAGGACCGCTTGTTGAACAGCTCCAGAGTACCATTCACGTCCCAATCTATGAATGGAGCCTCTGGAGTCACACACACCTATTTAATGACCAATCCAAGTTTCTAAGTCAGATTGGCAATTTGGTGGAAGAACACTTGAGCAACTGTGATTTCCCAAATACTGTCACCGTTCCCCTCCTATTCCTCCTCTAAAAGGACATCGGCAGATGGAGATTTTGACTCCCAATAACTCTCTTCAGGAACCATGAAATTCATCTTAATGAATTTCAGGCCAAGGTTTTCTTTAAAAAGGGTACCACCCACCCCCGCCACTTTTTATCCACCGTGGATTGAAACAAATACCAAGCGCTAACATAAGGGAAAAAGAAGTAAAATGCGGATACATACTTAGTCCTAAGCCACAGTCCTCTGTGGGGAAATGTGCTGGTTTTGCTTGTTTGCTGAAATTCAAGAATCAGTGGGGCCCAGATGAATGTCTGGAGCTAGCTTTTACTGACTAGTGAGAGCCTTCCCAACTCCACCTTAAGAACATCACCTTGGTAGCTTGAAATCAACCATGGTGAGAGTATTTATACCAGGGAAATTAGCAAAGGCTACATCATGGTTTCCCCTTCCCCTAGAGAGCTGGTTTACCAGCCACCTCCGCTACCTCCCTCCCGGAAGGTTTATCTACTCTCTGTTTGGAAACAAACCTCTTGCCATTGGTGAGGGGACAGTTATAGCTAGAGCTGGTTGTACTGTCAGGCTTGTCAACCTCAGCACTATTAACGTTTCCTGGATAATTCTTTGTTATGGGTGGCTGTCCTGCGCATTGTAGGATATTTAGCAGCATCCCTAGCCTCTACTCAATAGATGCCAGTAGCACTCCTCTTCCCCTCTAATGGTGACATCCAAAAGTCTCCAGATATTCTCAAACGTCCCTTAGAGTTTCCAAAGAGCGCCTGGTGGATTTGAACTGCCAACCTTTTGGTTAGCAGCAGTAGCACTTAGCCACTATACTACCAGGGTTTCCTTAGGGAAAAAAATTGCCTGGTTGAGAATCAACAGTGACCAGAAGAGACAGCCCCAGGCCGAGGAAGCACAGAGTGCTGGAAGGAACAGTTACTTTCTGCCCTTTACCATCATGGAGAGGCAGCAGTGGTTACCTGCTGGCCTTGGAATGAGCCTACAGTCTGGGGAATTTCCCGGCTCTTCTGTGGAAGTTTGTCAGGGGGGCCAGAGTTGGCCTTTTCAGACAAATATTTGATTAGTGTAGGGGATAATCCAAATTATGATTAGGAACAGATTACTCAGCTTGAAACCTATGTTTGGCCTGGAACAAAACCACACACAGAAATCCCTAATCACTTTCCAGGAAGAGCCTTCTATTCAACTGTGATTGGGGACAACCACATTTTCCTGAACTTTCACCTATCCCTAGATCTCTGTGCCTCTCTTTGAAGCACAAGCCTGAAGGCATCTGCCAGCCAAGCCCAGAGTCTTTGAATACACTCCATTGCCAGTGTGGGGTCAGGCCACAGTGGGCGTCAAAGTGTGGTCACCTACAACCCAAGATCCTGAGATCTAGATTTCTGATTTTCTAATCACAAGGATTTAGAATAAAAAGTGAAATAATTTTTCGTAGAAAACTCAAAATATTTTAAAAGAATATTTAATTATTAAGCTTAAAATGTTCAGCCAGCAATTTTTACCCACTCCGTGCTAAGAATGTCTCTCTCTCTCACACACACACACACACAACCACACATGCACAAACTCATCTTGGCAACAGCTGTGGCCAGTCAGTGCCTTCATCCTAGACCCATCCTTAATTCCCAACACACAGCTGTTGAGTTGGCCCTCACTCATCCTCTTCAGCTGCTGTTTGTAGAATTAGAAGCTGGGCAACTGAGAGGGAGAAGTGAAGCTGAGCTAAATGAGGGAGGACAGAGCTAATGTTCCCCTTTCTTGGAATCTCGAGGATCCAAAGTCTGTGTTGGAGGAATCAGGACTGGCCATCCAGGCACCAGAAAATACTTGTCCACCTGCTTTCCCCATGCAACCAAGAGCCCAAGCTTCTCTTTATGGGACTGAGGAAGCTAAACAACTTGCTATTTGAACCAGTACCTCTGTGATGACAACTCCCTAGTCTTTATCTTCAGCTCTGACCACACTCCTCAGCTCCAGATCCCAATTTCCACGGCCTCTTGGCCATGGCCAGATACACATCCCACCAGCCTCTCAAAGTGATCTACACCAAGCTCCCCATTCCCAGCCTAGCAGACCTCTCTCCTGGGTTCCATGTCTCAGGGCATCCTTCTCTTGTGGTTTGTGGGCTTGAAACCTTGAATGGGTCATAGCCAAATCCTCTTCTCCTCACTCCCACATCCATTCTCTCTCTCATATCTGCCCCTTATTTCCATTTTTATAGACACCAGCTGTTATGGATTGAATTGTATCCCCCAAAAATATGTGTTATAAATCCTAACTCCTTTACCTATGATTGTAATCCCATTTGGGAATGGGATTTTCTTTGTTATGTTAATGAGACCATGTCAGTGTAGGGTGTATCTTAAACACAATCACTTTGGAGACATAAAAAGAGCAGATTAGGCACAGAAGCAAGGAAGAGCAGATGGGAGAAGATAGATGCCACACCACATGAAGATCACCAAGGAACTAAGAAAGAGAAGCTGAAAAGAGACAAGGACCTTCCCCCAGAGCCAAGAGAGAGAAAGCCTTCCGCTAGAGCTGGTGCCCTGAATTTGGACTTCTAGCTTCCTAAACTGAGAAAATAAATTTCTGTTCGTTAAAGCCACCCACTTGTGGTATTTCACTAGACAACTCAGACACAATTACCATCCTCCTTCTCTCTCTCACCTAGATTACTGCACTACTCTGGCCATGGGGCACTCTGACTCATTTCTGTCCTTCACCTAGACACTGCTTCTTAAATAGCTCAAACTGTGTCCCTTGCTCATAAATATCAATGGATCCTTTTGACCTATTGAGAAAATGCCCATGCTCCTGACCAGATTTTTCAAGGGCTTCCCTGGTTAACCCACCAGCCCATTTTTCTATTCTCATCTGTCCTTGGGTTCAGCCTTTACAAACTACTTGTCTCCATAGAGTGTGGCAAACATACCATGCCCTTGCTCCTGCTGCTTCCTCAGTGTAGGAACTCCCCCAAGCTTTCTCTGACTATTAACATTGAGTCCTGGCTCAAAGTCTGCCCCCTCATCCTAGAAAACCTGTTTCCTCTTCATTCCCACAATGCTTGGTAATACAGATATTTTTTAATTTGTAATTTTTTTTTCACCTGTGCCACAGGCATTCACAGTCTCTCTTTCTCTCTCCCCACTGGTGGGCAGGGACTGAGTTATCCTCATATTTGTACATAAGAGTGATATAAAAATACTTAACAACTAGTAAAGTCTAGCACCCGCCAATCAGAACTGATTCCGTGACCACTCAGAACATAGTATCTATGAGACACTGGCTAAATATTCGCTCCACTTCCATCACCCATAGCATAAAGCATGGTACTTGTCTGCATTCGGCGGCTGATTAAAATCCTGGAGAAGTAAATTGAATTCTGGGCCCACTCCTCTATTGTTAGTGTCACACATGGAACCCCCAAGATTAATGCCTGCAGACCTAGAAAGTTGTAAAATAACAGTCTCCTTATCAATAAGGTTCTCGCTTATATGCAGCAGAAACTGACCCTGGCTATCTTAAGCAAAGAGGAAATTCATTGGAAGGATACTGGTGACTCACAGAAATGGAGAAGGCTGGAACCCAGAGCACCCTGGAGCCTGGGCTGCAGGAAGAGTCTGACCACTTTCCACTCCACTGTGGCAAGATCTGCCACTGCCATGAGATACCACGGTGGAGCCACTGTGGTTGAAGTCTAGCCTTTGCTTTCCCTTGGCATCACTCATTCAGGATATCCCACCGGCAGGGTCCACAAGAAGGAGTGTGTAGCCTGGCTACCAGGAAGTAGAAGAGGGAGGACCTGCCTTTTGGGCTTCTGTAGAGGGAGACATCGTATATCTTTTCCTACCCCTCACTGCCAATCACACTCAGCAGGAAGAGTGTTTATACCCTCCACCGCCAAATCTGTAGAAGGTTGATTCCATTCTCTCTGACATCACTAGCACACAGAGGCTAGAAAGTAGTTTAGAGCTCAGACTGACCTGTGACAAATGAATGGGGTTAAAGTTTTTAAAGTAAGATCCCCAGTATTAGCTCCCACCCAGTTAGGTTTTCTTGGCACTTCTGTTCTGCATAAGAGACCCCTCTTATGAAATGAGCTTCCCTACTGCACACAGGCCTGGAAACTTCCCTTTTGGAGTCCAAATCACTGCCTTTCTTTGATTCTTTCTATTCTTCCTCACCCTTGTTCTCCCCACCCCACAGTCTAGCCTTACTAGTCTCTCATTTCCCCAGAGCTGTCGATCTCAGCTGCTCTTGAGAAGAAATATAGAGATAAAATCAAAGTTTACACTATGGTTTGAATTATTGATTGGTTCTATTTTCTTTGTTATGTATCCTGGGGATATTGAAGGGTCGTCCTACAAGGGACTCCTGTCATATACACTAACCATATGGACCACTGTGCTGAGAATGATTTTGAGGCCATGTCCAGTCTCAATGGGGAGAATGCTGTGAACGATTGACAATGTTCTCCATGGGCAGAGGTGAGGGGTAGCAGTATACATTTCATGTACTTGCCATGCCTGAGCCAGTCCACTCCCCTCATTTATGTATTAGAATATGGAGGCACAATACTTGCATCTACTAATTGCTCAGGAACTAGTTGTTGAATTAAACCAATTCCTAGAAAGGGCAGGCCAATTCAACAGGTGAGACCAGGGTAAGATTTACGACAGGGGCAGCAGTGAAGGGAGAAAATTTATTGAAAAAATAATACATAACAAGAGTGATGTTTGGGGAAATGAGAAAGGCCAGAATCATTCACTTTGGCTTTGAGGAAAAGGGAGGGTGTACACCCCACCCCAAATAGCCAGCTCCCTCAGGGACCCACAACCTTCATCTATGGAAAGAGCTCTGACTAATCGATGTCCCAATGACTGTGCTGTACCAGAGAGCAAACCGAACGCATAAATGCCTCAGGGTTAAGAGTTAAGAAATCGACTCCTCAGTGAGCCTGCTGTGCCAAGCACACACCACACAGCCTTTCCCCAGATGTGGTAACTCAACACTACATCTTCCTTTGGTGATAATCACATATTTAAACTGTGGTTCTTTACTCGAAAAAAACGATCCTAAAGAAAAAGCCTGAGGGGACTGTTGATGGGAGTAATTACAAGGAAACCACATTTCCCAAGCCAAAAGTTTCTTCAAAAACTTAAACCACCAGCCCTGTTCAAGTGCTTAGAAAAGTGGAAAAGGTGGGGAAGACAACAAATCATTATTACTTTTTAATACACCTTTTTAAAGAGCAGTTTTAGGTTTACAGGAAAAAATGCGCCAAGTACAGAGTGTCCCCGTACACTCCCTTTCCCAGCTCCATTATTTTATTTATTTGTTTTTTAACTCGTATTCAAATCTTATTTGTTGAGCACCTATTCTGTTCACAGAGTATCTCGTTGTTACACATCACACCAGGTAAATGGCATTGACTCCATTTTATGAAAGTGAAAAATGATGTTATGGAGGTGGTTAATTGTCTCTTAACTAGCTTATAAGCTTTTTGAGGGGAGCCCATGTATAGTCAAACCAAACAAAACTAAACCTGTTGCTATCAAGTCGATTTCAACTCATAGTGACCCTTTGGACAGAGTAGAACTATCCCACAGGGTTTCCAAGGATTGGCTGCTGGATTCAAACTGCTGACTTTTTGGTTAGCAGCCTGAGCTCTTAACCACTGTGCCACCAGGGCTCCTATGTATATTCAGTCCTTCTGTATCTTCTACAGTAAATAATTCATGAGTCTAAAAGTTAAGATTACCCATCTTTTTGTATAAGACACAATTTTGGTGATTTTTCTCTTCCCTATAAACCAGAGATTATCTCCTTCTCTTTTTCGAACCTCCACATGGCGGCTTCCAGAATGAACCCTTCTAAACCTCCAACTATAGGGAGAACAATTGATGGAGCCCCCAGCTGCTTTGCCCTGAACTCCTCAGCTATGAGACCACACCTCCCAGGGGCAGCTCCCAGCCAATGAGAGAGAGCGGCAGCCACAGGGAAGTAGACTTGCTGCAGAAGAAAGAAGACCCTTCTGAAGATGGACTTGGGCTGGTGATCTCCTCAATGGCCTTGCAAAACTTTCCTTAGACTGCATGGGAATGTGTAGGACGTTCCACCCAGCCTTCTTTTCTTCCATTCTTCACTCCTGGGTAGACTTTATCACTGTATGAGGACTCCCAGCTACCTCCAGCTGCCCCTTCGTTTTTCTCATAGATGTTCCCCCTATTAAAATCACTGCAAGTTTAATCCTCTCTTGATGTCAGCTTTTGGGGGACTTGGGACTAACATACCAGTTTTTGCTTTAATAAATAAATTGTAATCACTCATTGAAGAGTGTTTAGTGAGCATTTATTAGGTGTTGGGGATACAGGGGTAAAGCAAGAAAAACGTGACTGATGCCCTTAAAGAGCTAGTGGAGGCTGGTAGATTAATCAAATAATCACAAAAATTAAAAGTAGAGGGAGCTAAGATAGAGTGTAACAGTAATAACCCAACCTAATCTGTGGGGTTGAGAGAGAATCACCTAAAGAAGAGATATTTAAGATGAGATGGAAAGGATACGAAGTTAACCAAAGACGTACAGAATTCCAGGTTGATGAAACGAACATACGGCGCAAAGGTTCTGGGGTAGAGGGAGTTCACCACAACAAAAGGACTCAAAGGAGGCTTGAAATAAAGGAGGAGAATGAGGAGCAATGAGACTGAAGAGGAAAGCAGGGCCAATCTTGAAGGGCCTTGTGGGCCATCTTGGAAATGACCATCTTGAGAATTTTGGAAAATTATTCCTCTTTACAGAGAAAGCAACAGCCCTGTTGTAGACCTCTTTGCTAGCTCTAGTATGATGCCTGGCACAAAGTAAGTGCTCCCTATCTATTGACTTATAGTAATAGAAATCAATGAGGAAATAACTGGATTTTGCATTCTTATCCCTAACATCAAGCATGTAGCAAATTAGCCAAAAGTGTCAACCATGTAGAAGCTTCTGTAGGACTTGGCCATGTTGGCTGATAAGACTGATGATGACGATAAGGATGAAAATTCTCAGGCATTGATCTAATCCTTGGAGAGTCCTAAGCAGTGAGATGTCACAGCAGGGGGCACTATGGTGGTTAGGAGCACGGCTCTGGATCGGACTGCCTGGTTCAAATACTGACCTTATCATTTTCCACCTGGGTTACCTTTGACAAGTTACCTAACTTCACTGCATCTTAGTGTTCTTATCTGTAAAGCAGAGTTGATCACAGTACTTCCATCGAGTGTGCATGGGGGAATTGTGGGAAATCAATATGCAAATCACCCTTAGCACACTGCCCGGTACATACCAAATGTTCAATAAATGGTACCAATCATTAGTATTCAAAAATGGTTCTCTCTGCTGAGATAAGAGAGCATGAGCAGGGAGATTTCCCAAAGTAAAAGGTTCAGTCGGTAGTAGTAGAACCAGGGTTAGCTGTCATAAGTCATCTATCAATGAGAACTGCATGGAATCCCTTCTGATGCAAAAGACCAGCTTTGGGGACCAGCTGGGTGGGCTTCAAACCCTAAAGCCTGGCCAAGAGACCATGCCCAGACATGCACATTACACACTCAGACTTTGAATCCTGTACTATTAAATATAGATGTGATCATCAGACCAGTGTGTCACTAACGTGTAGACATGTGCAACATGCTCACAGGGAAGGTAGTGGCTGTGCTTGGGGAAAGAAGGACATGCTGCTTCTAGGTTTTCTGTCTGGAAGGCAGAGGCTGTGACTTTTGGCTCCATTTCAGTATAGCAAAAGGCAGCACCATAAACAGCCACAGTTTAGTTCCTGCCCTTGGGGTTTGTTTTCAGATGTTGGACATTTCAGTTAGAACCCAAACTTAGAAGAAAATGCCTCTGGAATAAAATGGAATGAAAAAAGGAAAAATACCTGGCTCCCTCCCCAAGCACTGTGCCCCAGCTGGCTCCAGCTGCCTTGGAATGGGGCAGGGTGGTTGGGATGAAATTGCCTGGGCAGAGATATGGGGCATGCAGGCCTACGTGCGCTGCAGCACATACATGGCGGGGAGGGACTCTGTTTAGTGAGTGTCCATCTGATAACGACCTGGATCCTTAAGATGCCAACTGTCTGCCAAGCTGGATGTGTCCGTTCAGTGGCATCCAGATGTCCAGGAGGGCAGAACAAAGGGCCTGTTATTGACACGACTCTGTGTTAGCATGCCATCCTCCCCTAAACAAGTCTTGGGGCCGGCTGGCTGAGAGGCAGTATCAAGGAATCTAGAGTCTAGAATAGAGACTGTCAGATTTTAAAAGGGCTCTCTGATGGCAGATTTCTGACGCTGGGCAAACCTGGGCCATTTCATCAAGGTTTGGCAGTTAGGTTCATACCTTCCTAAGAGTATTCTTTTCTGTGCCCCTCCTTGCTGCCATCCTGGCTAGTATTGAATCTCTTGGTGCCCTTTTCTTTAAGGGTACAGCATCCCTCAGGCCTGGAAACCTTCCCTCTCCCCACTTCACCAGGACAAAATAATATTCATTATGGCCAACACATATTTATTGTTTATACCAGCTAAGTACTATTCTAAGCACTTTACATATATTTCAATTTATTTGCTAACCACAGCAGCCCTACGAAATGCATAAAATTATTTTCCCCATTTAACAGAAGACCAAACTGAGGCACAAAGACGTTAAATAATTTGCTTAAAACTCCATAGCTAGTGAAGTGGCAGAGCCAGGAAGCAACTGTAGGCAGTCTGGGCTCAGAGTCCATGCTCTTACCCATTAGACTGTCCTTCCTCTCTATTAATGACCAATTTCCTACTGATTAAAGAAAAAAAAAAAAAATCAGATGCCTAGCCCTGTCTTTCCAGAATGAATTGCACTCAAATACAGAGCTTAGGATTTTATAACTCCCCACTTTGAGTAAGGTAAAATGGGAAATGTAAATTAGGAGAGGTTAGGAAGGGAAGCTGAACTACTCAAGAATTTGATACCAGTTTTGTGATTGAGAACTGTGGGCTTTTTAGCCAAGTAAGTACTGGAGCAAAGTATCCCTCTTGGTATAAGCTATGCCTCAGAGTTTCTGGTTTAAGAGAGACATCTAGCTTAGCCTGACTGGGGAAACTAGGTCCATAGTTAGGAAAAGCAGCTACTGACTAAAGATTTGTTTATAGCATGGCCTCCGCACAGGGAGAAGTAGCAGCCTTGCAAATCTAACTGCTGTGTCCAAATTGGTGAGGCAATCCAGAAAAGAGGGGATTCCTTAGAAAGAAACAAAGGGATCTAACATTACTGAGCACTTCTCAGGTAGGTACTTCATGTCATTTAACACTCACAAAAAGCCTAGAACTTAGTTATTATTTCCTACATTTTATAGATGAGGACACTGAAGCTCAAAATATCTTAAATACTCACCCAAGGCCTTAACCAATCAGTAGTAAATCCAGGACTCAGACCCAACTGATTCCAAAGAAGGACTCACTGCCTGCCCAACCCATCTAGAGGCCTTCCTCTATTCCTCTGACCCACATCAGTCCCTCCTTCTTAAAACACCATGCAAACTTGTACTTGTAATTTTTGCCATAATCTAGTGTTATTGTTTCATACTGGGCCAGTCTTGTCAGCTGACCACATTGTAAATTTGGAGGGGGAGGGTTGGGAGGGCAACGACTGTGGGTTGAATTTTCAGGCCACCCCTGGTTATTTCAGGGCAGGCAAACTGGGGAGAGGTAAAGACCTAGAACCATAGTCTAGTCTCCTGGTCAGGGTACCATTTATTTACCGTTGCCATCGAGTCGATTCCGACTCATAGCGACCGTATAGGACAGAGTAGTACTGCCCCACAGAGTTTCCAAGGAGCGCCTGGTGGATTCAAACTGCCAGCCTTTTGGTTAGCAGCTGCAGCACTTAGCCACTACACTACCAGAGTTTCCCCTGGTCAGGGTAGGTCATCACTTTATTCCCATAGGCTAAAGGTGCCAGGTTGACCACCCAAATCTTGGATGTTAGCAGGGAATGGCCTTTATGATACTCTTGCCCTCCTTGTCAAACTCTTGAAAAATTCCCTGCAATTTGGTTCAGACATTGTAAAACTTCCCCAAAAGAAAGTAAATATGAATGCCTCATCACTAACTTGGGTTTGGCACAAGAGGGAAAGCAGCAGAGTTTTCAATCTTGCTTCTGCTTACATAACCCAGCATGCTGCAGGATTTTCCTCCTGGTGTGAAGCCAACCAACAAGCAGCATCTCAGCTGGTCAACAATGTCCCACATCTGTATATTACAGGAACTCATTCCTGATTATTCCTTGGGTTCTAGAAATATGTTGAAGACATTAAATAATGCGGACTTCCTGACAAGGGAGTTTATCTGCATTTCTTAGTGCTGATCTGGAACTACCTAACTCTAAAAGTATCTTGGAAAGCAACAGAAGAAAGAGGCCAACACGGGTAGGTCACTGAACTCAGGACTTCCTCTGTTGAGTCAATAGGTGTTTTGAAAAGCACCCGAAAACATGTCAAAGATCTAAGATTTGTTATCATTGGGGCTGGTGAGTTATGGCCCAGGCTGGAAGTAACACAAGTGTCAGCTATATAACTGAACACTATCTATCCAAAATGTGCCCCTAGGACTGTGAGGGGGGCATCCCCTAAATATTCACAGAATGGGAAAAGAGGTCAAACTTGTCTATGACACTAAGGAGGGACCAGGAATTAACTAGGAGAGAATGGTGGCCCAGGTGAAATACTCTCTGTCTTTTAGAAGGAACAAAGAAATCTCAGTGTCCACTATTTTTAAAAAAGGACCTTTAGGAACAAAATTGAGGATGGTTGTCCTTTCATGGGGAGAAGCGGGAATTGGGATAGGACATATAGCATGGAGGATAGGACTGTGTTTCCCAGAAGCTATTTTGTAAACAGCATTACATATATATGACTGATATCCAATAAACTTCACATATTTACACTGTATAATTTGATATGCCTTGACATACATGAAATCATTATCACAATCATGGTAATGAACATATCAATCACCACCAAAAGCTTCCCAGTACCCTTGGTAATACCTGTCTCCCTCTTCTCTCTACCCCATGCACTAGGCAACCACTAATCGGCTTTCTGTCACTATAGATTAGCTTGCATTTTTAATAAACCAAAACCAAACCAAATCCATTGCCATCAAGTTGATTCCAACTCATATCAACCCCACAGGACAGAGTAGAACTGCCCCATAGGGTTTCCTAGGCTGTAATCTTTATAGATTATGGAGTGGCTAGTGGGTTCAAACCACTGACCTTCCAGTTAGCAGCTGAACGCTTAACCACTGTGCCAATAGAATAATATGTTATGTACTTTTTTTGTTTGACTTTTTTTACTCAGTAGTTATTCTGAGATTCATCCATGTCATTGTGCTTATCAAAAGCTTGTACTATTTTACTGTTGAGTAGTTGTCTACCTAGAAGAAATTTTACATCTCAAGCAAGCATTTCCTGGGACTAAGACTTTGAGATGTCAAGGAAAGTTTATGAGGATTTGTGCTTTCCCTTAGAGTAGAGTTGGGAAATTAACTGTTTTGGCATCAAAGTTAGAGAGTAACAAAGAAAAACCATAGATTTTTAAATGGTTTAAAAAAAGATTTCACCATATTCAGAGACTGTAGACCGTAAGAAGTAAGGGGAAAGAGACGTCAGAAACCAGGGACCATCATTCCCATCCAAGATATTTCTCAGGCCATCCTGTCTGCCACTGGCAAACTGACTCTCAATTTTCTGTTCAGTGTCTGTTTCTTTCCTAGCAGTCAGAGATACTGTGAAGAAAATGTTCCCAACTCAGTTATGATTACTCTTTTGGGGTCACTAAAAAGAAGCCTTACTCTTCTACCACAATTAGAGCTATTCATTCATTCATCATATATGTGTCAGGTGTCTTCTATATGCTGAACATCATACTGGGGAAGCAAAGACATGTTTAAGACATGTAAGAAGACCTGGTTCCTGCTTCCACAGTGTGGAAGTGCCTGAACAGGATGTGTAGGTTCATTGCTGGTTGATTTTACAACAGGCTCCTTCACAGCAAACCAGTGATCAAAAGATGGCTGACAGGTCAAGATGGTTGAGGCAGAGCTGTTACTACTACAGAGAATAGAAGACAGGATTCAATGTGAATATTGTTGACAGAGGAAGGGTTTTGGTTCACAGACTATCAGGAAGCATGGTGCCCCACTGCTAGCAATAGAGGATACAACCCCAATTCCCTCAGCATGGGGCAGTGGGGAAGACTGGAAGATGTAGTGGACATAACAAATAGTTTTTGCCTCCAAAATTAGCCTTGCGTGTGCACACTGTTGTTTGCCCTACCAAAAAGTATAGGAACTTATTTTTCTAAATATGTGAAGGTGATCCAAGAGAAGAAGTCTCCAGGAAATAGCAGACTAGCACTTGTTTCCAATCCTTCCGTCATAAAAAGAGCACAAGTGGAAAATACGAGATATAAAATTGAATGAGTAAGATGAGGATTACAATAAAACAAACAACCTGTTCCTTAGAAAGGAGAGGTTAGTGTGGGAATTCTCCAAAGAAAACATTAAAAAAAAAAAAAAAGGAACACCACTTGTTTGCGTCTTCTTCAAATTTTCTTTAGCCAGTATATTACTACTAAATTTTTGAAGACTTACTTTGAAACACACCCTTCATGGGAAGTCATGAATTCTCAGCAGGAGGAAACCAAAGTCCACAGTCTGAATTTGCCTGCAATCTGGAAAGGCCTGGAACCATGAAGGAGCTTCAGGGAAACCAATGGAAAAGAAATGGCAGACCTTGCAGGGCAGCTCTGCCAGCCTAAGAGCTGTGCCTAGAGGTGCAGCGAGTGAAGAAGAGGTACTGATGGAACTGGGAACTGGGGCCCAACTGGAGAGCAGCCCAGAGGCAGCTGTGAATATACAAACAGCCTTACAAGGACCAGGACCAATGAGGCCAGGACCTGGCTGGGTGATCATGGGAAAGAAATTCCTTTGGGCCCCAGAATCCTTGTCTATAAAATAGAAAAGCAAGACTAGATGATCTTTAAGATCCCTTCTAACTCTAAACATACAGAAATCTGAATTATATGATTCAATTCAACACATAACTGCTAAAAACCTTGGCTATGTGTCAAAGCACTGTGAGATGACAGCCACATCCGAAGAGGATTGAACACCTGTTACTAAATATAGGGTGATGTACGTTTTCTAGAAGAAAGAGTTGTACAAAAACAGCCCCTCATTAGAGCAAGGGCTAAGAGAGCAAATCTACCTCTTTTATAATCTAGTAATCCATTCTGGTTAGGGACACCAAAAAAACAGGATTCTCTAGGAGTCATGGAATGAAAATTGACCCATAACTCAGAGGGCAGATGCCAAGGCACTGAGAAAAGGTCCGTTGCCCTCATGGACATCTCTGTCAGAAGCAGGTGTTCCATTTTACCCCCAGAGCTCTCTGTGGTCACCACTGTTTACTAAAGTCAGAGGTAAGGTGCTGCTGTCTGGTGGTGAGGACTGTGAAAACTCACGCACGGATGGGTGGAACAGGAAGCTGAGAGATGGTCACAAAGAAAACAAAAGGATTTCCTGTGATGAGTCACTGCCCTTCTGGGAAACAATTTTAGAAGCCACCACAAAGTCCCAGCACCTGCTCAAGGCTCATACTTCATGCTGAAAGAAAATGCAGCAAACAAAGTACCGAGCCACATCTAACCGCCCACAGACCACACGGGGCAGAGGTTTGAGGAAGAGCCAGGCATGCGTGATAATTTGCACATCTCCTATGAGTCCCCAGAGCATCCTTTGGACGGGCTGAAGACTCTCAAGTTCTCCCTTTCTTTAAATAGAGCAGGCTTTATGCTGTTATTTTCTTAAACAGCCAGCGCTTGGATTTTCAAATAAAGTTTTTCAACTGTAGAAAGTTATTGAATCTATAAAGAAAACAAAATTGAGCATAGTTCTGGATCTACAAAGCAAAATGGGAATTGTTGGACCCCACATG
The DNA here is from genome assembly GCF_030014295.1 of Loxodonta africana. Taxonomy (NCBI): domain Eukaryota; kingdom Metazoa; phylum Chordata; class Mammalia; order Proboscidea; family Elephantidae; genus Loxodonta; species Loxodonta africana. The sequence continues at coordinate 46,061,723 of NC_087351.1, forward strand.
GGTTGAATTCCTGTTCTTGGTTTATGCTGATCTAAAAACAAAATCAACATTTATTTCCCTACCCATGAAATAGGTGTGGTTTACATGCTGTACAGTAATAAGAATATAGGCAGTCTCAGGCCTCTGCTGGAGGATGTGCACAAGTAAACCCAGAGAGTAAACCAAGACAGGAGCCAGAAATCAGGGGATTCAGGACTACGGAATTCAAAAAGACTTGAAAGTCTTTGCAGGTGGGAGGTAAGTGTAATTAAAAATTGATCAACTTTCATCTAAAGCTTTGAAAGTCAGGTGGCGCTTCTCCAGCCAAATTGTAAAACCTGAACAGCCAAACTATGCTCTGACTTGATCCTCCTCATCAAAGCCATGTGCCATACATATGAAACAAACAAACAAAAATGCTCTAAAAAGAAGAATCCTGGCCTAGGAGCTGTTAGAAGACGCAAACCCCAGTCTCATCTCTGCCTGTGGCTAGCCATGAGATCTTGGCAAGTTATTTAGCCTCCGAGTCTCAGTTTCCTTACCTATAAAAGGAGACAATAACCACACTGGTTTTATGCTAAAGTAATAATCCTCTCCTGAAAGGATTATTTGGATCTTCTGTTGGCTTCTAGAGCGTCCTCTCATCCTGGAGTCTATTCTCTTTTTGCTTCTCCCTATGTGAGAAAGACCTGGAAATCTGCTTCTGTAAAGATTCCCAAAACCAAAACCCATTGTCACCGAGTCAATTCCCACTCCTAATGACCCTATAGGACAGAGTAGAACTGCCCCATAGGGTTTCCAAGGAGTGGCTGGTGGATTCAAACTGCCGACTTTTTGGTTAGCAGCCAAACTCTTAACCACTGCCATACTAGGTAGGGCTTCTCCATAAAGATTAAAAAAAAAAAAAAATTTTTTTTTTTTTAAACCCCACGGAGCAGTTCCATGCTGTCACATGGGGTCAACAACAGCAGCTGTCTTTGTAACACCCGGTGGGGAAAGAAGAGAGCGGTAGTATATGGGAGCTGAGGAGGCAGAGGTAGTTCTACTCTGCTTTTGCTCAGGGGGCATATCGGTCCTGTGCCTGGAGACTGGGCAAAAGGACCAAGAGCTACAAAAGCAGTAGGTTCTAGCTTCAAAATATATCCTAAATCAGATTGTTTTTCACCACCTCCACAGCTACCACCCTGGTCCAAGTCACTATTATATCCTACCTGGATTCTTCCAGACGTTTCCTCAGTTGTCTTTCTCTGGTTCTGGCCTTGCCACCACCCTCAAATTCAGTGTGTTTTCAACACAGAAGACACAGTGATCCTGTTAAAATCTAAATTAGATGTCATTTCTTTCCTCGAAACCCTCCATATTTCTACTCATCACATTCTTACTGTAAAATGGAGATCAATACCTACTTTATAGGGCTGTTGTAAGGATTAAAAGAGTTAATATATGTAAAGCACTTACAACTGGTATTCATTGAGTGTTACTACATACCAAGCTAATTCTCACAGGAATTCTGAGAGTACGATTATTATGCCTATTTTACAGTTGAGGAAACTGCATCACAGAGAGGTTAAAACTCCCCCAGTTCACACAGCTGGTGAGTAGCAGAACCAGGCTTCAACTCCAAGCAGTCTGCCCCTAAAGCCCGTGCATTCATTATACTGTCTCATCAATAAGCCTTCTTCTGTGACATACCCTTCCGACGCTGAATAGTACCATTAATTTACTTTAACCAGTTCCTCACTAAGCCCTCTGATAATTTCTGAAGCTCTTACTTAGGCTAATAAATTCACTTATTCAATCAATATTATTGAGTGACAATGTACTAGGCACTGGGGACACAGCAGTGAACAAAAACAAAAGAAGACAGGAAGATCTGTCCTCATGGAGCTTACATTCTTTTAGAAGCAATTTTTATAATGGAAGTGTCACTAGAGGCCTGACTTGCCTACTGACTAATTGTTTTTCTCTCCTGAGGCAGTCAGGCTCAGCTTCATTTGGTACATCCCTTAGGTAAGACACTAGACTAACTTCTGTGGGAGGAACAAAAATGATTCACACACGGACCTTGCTCTCTGGAGGTTGTACATTAACATATGCCTGGGTATCTTTAGGCAGCAGTACTTGTTGAACGTGTTTATGGGTCCATCCTGTAACTTTTTCATTTGCACACCTCTCATTAAACATCAAAGCTCCCTGAGGGGGAAGAACATTCATGTGGTTTCCTTTTTTTCTTCCCATAGAGCCTAGAAGAGTGCTTTGAACACACTGGCTACACAGTTTATGCTCTGTATTGAGTACCAAGTTCTAGAATGATTCCTATTTGTGCGTAGATTGTACATTCCACTCTTCTGCCTTTATTAAAGCCCCAGTAATTTAGTCTATTAGCAGCGAGAAAAGGAAAAGAACTAAGGGCAGAAGCTGTCTTTTGTAATTATTATTTTAATTGTACTGTCCCTGATTCATTTTAGCCATTTTAATTTTTTTTGAACACTAGAATGAATGAACCCTGATAATCTACTGAATGCTCACATCAGAACACAAAAGAGTAATCATGTCACACACACACACACCAGGGCTTTGAACCGGGCTCAAACTGATTCAGTCATGGCTGACAAAGCGAAACTGGAAGAGACCCAAATTTTTACAATTTGGGTGATCCAGAACAGGAAAAATTACGAGTTGAAGCCCTAGAATGGGAGACTCAGAAGAGGTGTAGTGAGCCCTTTCAGGAGCCTGATGCATGAGACCGGGTTATTGGCAGGACTATGGAGAGCGATACACATTCAAAGTAGAGTGGTCAGCCACCATCATTGATCAGGGCACCACTCTTTCCAACTCTGCTCAAAATCTGATGGGCAAGAGATTTGGTTACTGTGCAACATGTATGCTCCCTTGTTTTCTAAGAGGGAGATTAGGTTTCTGGCACGGCTTCAACCCATATTTTTTCTCATTCTGATTATCATTCTGCTTCACCCAGATATTAAAAATTCAGGTCTGTTTTTTTTTTCACTCCCTCAGCCATGAATGAGAATCAGTTCAAAGCTCTGACGTGCACGCACACACACACACACACACACAAGTCACTTGAAACCCTTTGATGATTTCTCATCACTCTTAGGAAAAATATTCAAAGCCATAGCAAGGCCTCCAATGTACAAGGCCCTGTGTGGCCTGGCCTCACAGTATACCATAGTCCCCCTTGCTTTCTGAACTCCAACCCCAGGAACCTTCTTATACTTCTCCAAACAGGCCTGCTCTATTCTACTACAGAGCTTTTGCATGTGCAGTTCCCTCTTCCTAGAAAGCATTTTTTCTCCATCCTTCAGCTTCAACTCAATCATTACTTCCTTGAGCAAGCTTCACTGACCCTTGGCCCAGACTCCACCCAGCATTATACCTTCTCATAGCATCAGTACCTCTCCTTAATGTCCTCTTCGCTTGTTCATTAATCCCAGTTGCAATTTTGCTTGTTTATGTGAAAAAAACGTGATCAATGTCTCTCTCCTCCACTAAACTCTGTGCTTATGAGTGCAAAGACCATTTCTGGTTTGGCTCACCATTGTATATCCAGAGCTGAGCATAGTGCTTGAAAATAAAAAAAGCGCTCATTCATTCAATAAATATTGAATGAGTACCTTCTGTGTGCCCATCCGTGCCCTACGTGCTGGGAATACAATGGCAAACAAGTCAAAATCTCTGCCTTCCTGGAGCTTACATTCTAGGTTTGGAGGGAGACAATAAAACAAACCGCAAGATGATTTTAGAGAATCACATGTGTTATAGAAAAAATAAAGCAGGATATGAGAATAGATGCAGCCAGTGGGGATGGATGGGCGGTATTTCACATGATTAAGCAAAAGCCTCTATAAAGAAGTGGCCCATAAGCAGAGTCCTGAATGCTCTGAAGGGGGCTGGATTTTCGGTGTAATAACTAGGACAGTTCTATGCCAGTGGATCACTCTGGCATAGAAATGGTGCTGGCTACTACTTACTTAGGAAGATAATTCTCCCACCCTACCTCCCGTACTTTCCAAATCTTTTCCAGAAATATTCATTTTCAATAAATCAGCAAATCTTAGAACTTAACAAATGCTTTGAAATGATGATGAGACTTCCCAGGAGTCCACACCCACTCAGCTTACGAATGGTCCTGGCTTTGGAATTCGCAGTCACACCAGTCTCCCTACCTACAGTCCTCCCACTCTGGGAGGCCCATACTTGGATTCTCATTAGTGTGGAATCCACCTACGAGAAAAGGCTTATTTCCTCCCTCCCTCTGCCTCACACTCCCAGTCTAGAACCTTCCTCCAACAACGTCCCTTTGGCAGACTCTCCCTTGCACTCACTCCCGCCAGACTAGCTGTTGCTTCCAGAAAGTTATACCCAATAATTAATTACCTGTAATAACCCTGAGTGGCAGATCCCTGCCCAGTGGTATTCCCATTCCTTTGGGGACACGCTCAAGCAGACCCTGCCCAAACAATTGTCAACTGCCCCCTTGGCACCTGCACACGCATTAATTCTTCACCCACTCTAATTACTCTAAATTCCCTCTTTAATGGATTCTGAAACAGCTCACTAGCAAACCTTGTTTTTTGTTTCATCTCCAAATTTCTAAGCCATTGTCAAAAGCTTCTCTCTTTTTTCTTCTCCCTTTCTTCACCTTCTCTCCTTCCCCTTCTCCCCTGCCTTCCCACATTCCCATATTAATCTTAGTGTCCTAGGACTCCCAAGCTAAACCTACAGGGTTCCAGTCTGAATCCTCCCCTCACCAACTGTATGAGCAAAGTTAATACCGACCTGATTGGGGTGTTAGGAGGATTAAATGAGTTAATGTATGTTAACACCTAGATCAGTAACTAATACAGGTAGTCCCCAACTTATGACATATTTGATTTACCACGAACAGCATTTACAACTGTCCTTTTTTTGGGTACATCTTATCATTAGTAAGGAGCCCTGGTGGCTCAGTGGTTAAAAGCTATGGCTGGCTGCTAAACAAAAGGTTGGCAGTTTGAATCCACCAGCCGCTCCTTGGAAACCCTATGGGGCAGTTCTACTCTGTCCTGTAGGGTCACATGAGTCAAAACTGACTCGACAGCAATGAGTTTATTGTTAGTAATATGTGCTACATGCAATATCGCAGCACGTAATTTGCTGCTGTTATCATTCTCAGAAGTTCACTCAGAGATGTTCAGTTTTGTGACTTACTGTTCAAAACACTGCCCTATGGATTTAGTTTCCTAAACTAAATCAGGGCCTTCAGTTACTTGAAAACATGGACCCAAATGCTGATCATTTTGCTAAAGTCGACAGGCAGATTCAGGAAGCAGTGAGATGTTACCACGAACTAGATGAAGAAAAACAGAAAAGGACCACACTGACAACTCTCTAATTTCCTGATTTGAAACATCATCCCCATTCCTAGGGATAATTCAGATGATCCAGAACCTCCCACAAGTGGAGTTATTACCACAACTGACAAAATGCCAACATTGTTCAACTCTTCTTCATTGTTGGAGTAAATTTTTATGATTTGTGTATTTTTTTATGTGTGTATGTATTAAAATGTATCTGTCAGTTTATTGTTTTGGTGTCAGTTTATAGCTAATGTTTCCAACCCCTAAAGACAAATAAAGATCAGATTTATAAAGATACTGATAATAAAAGGCAATAATAATGAAAACCAAAAGAAAAAAGTGGTTTTCAACTTATGTGAGAACTGACCAATGATGGAGACCCTGTCATAAGTCGGGGGCTACCGGCACGTAGTAGGCCCTCACATGAATTAACTGAATGAATTAAATGTTAGCTTTTACTAGTACCACTGAGATCTAAGTGGCTGCCTCCTATGGTTTTACTTGAAGATACAAAATATCCTTTTGCCCAAATGTCCCACCCCCCACAGCCTGAAATGCCTACAACTAGCATCTGTACTTAAGAATACATAAGGAGTCAACATAATAAAGGGCATTTACACAAAGCCAACAGCCTACATCACCCTAAATGGAGAGAGCCTGAAAACATTCCCATTGAGATCGGGAACCGGACAAGGATGCCCTTTATCACCACTCTTACTCAACATTGTGTTGGAGGTCCTAGCCAGGGCAATTAAGTCAGTTAAAGAAATAAAGGGCATCCAGATTGGCAAGGAAGAAGTAAAAGTATCTCTTTGCAGATGACAGAATCTTATACACAGAAAACCCTAAGGAATCCTCAAGAAAACTACTGAAACTAATAGAGTTCAGCAGAGTATCAGGATATAACATAAACATACAAAAATCAGTTGGATTCTTCTACACCAAAAAAAAAGAACATCGAAGAGGAAATCATCAAATCAATACCATTTACAGTAGCCCCCAAGAAGATAAAATACCTAGGAATAAATCTAACCAGAGATGTAAAAGACTTATACAAAGAAAACTACAGTACACTTCTGCAAGAGACCAAAAGAGACTTACATAAGTGGAAGAACATACCTTGCTCACGGATAGGAAGACTTAACATTATAAAAATGTCTATTCTACCAAAAGCGATCTATACATTTAATGCAATTCTGATCCAAATCCCAATGACATTCTTTAATGAGATGGAGAAATAAATCACCAACTTCATATGGAAGGGAAAGAGGCTCCAGATAAATAAGGCAAAGTGGGATGACTTACTTTACCTGATTTAGAACCTGTTATAATGCCACAGTAGTCAAAACAGCCTGGTACTGGTACAACAACAGATGCATAGACCAATGGAACAGAATTGAGAATCCAGACATAAATCCATCCACATATGAGCAGTTGATATTTGACAAAGGCCCCAAAACAGTTAAATGGGGAAAAGACAGTCTTTTTAACAAACGGTGCTGGCATAACTGGATATCCATCTGCAAAAAAATGAAACAAGACCCATACCTCATTCCATGCACAAAAACGAGCTCAAAATGGATCAAAGACCTAACTATAAAATCTAAAACAATAAAGATCATAGAAGAAAAAATAGGGACAACGTTAGGAACCCTAATACATGGCATAAACAGTTTAAAAAAAATTATTAAGAATGCAGAAGAAAAACTAGATAACTGGGAGCTCCTAAAAATCGAACACCTATGCTCATCCAAAGACTTCACCAAAAGAGTAAAAAGTTTTTAGCTATGACATTTCTGATCTGTGCCTGGTCTCTAAAATCTACATGATACTATAAAAACTCAACTACAAAAAGACAAATAACCCAATTAAAAAATGGGCAAAAGATATGAATAGACACTTCACTAAAGACATTCAGACTGCTAACAGATACATGAGGAAATGTTCACGATCATTAGCCATTAGAGAAACGCAGATCAAAACTACAATGAGATTTCATCTCACTCCAACAAGGCTGGCATTAACCCAAAAAACACAAAAGAATAAATGTTGGAGAAGCTGTGGAGAGATTGGAACACTTCTACACTGCTGGTGGGAATGTCAAATGGTACAACCACTTTGGAAATCGATTTGGCGCTTCCTTAAAAAGTTAGAAATAGAACTACCATATGATCCAGCAATCCCACTCCTCGGAATATATCCTAGAGAAATAAGAGCCTTTACACAAATACATATATGCACACCCATGTTTACTGCAGCACTGTTTACAATAGCAAAAAGATGGAAGCAACCAAGGTGCCCGTCAACAGATAAATGGATAAATAAATCATGGTATCTTCACACAATAGAATACTATGCATCGATAAAGAACAGTGAGGAATCTGTGAAACATTTCATAACATGGAGGAACCTGGAAGGCATTATGCTGAGTGAAATTAGTCAGTTGCAAAAGGACAAATATTGTATAAGACCACTATTATAAGAACTTGAGAAATAGTTTAAACTGAGAAGAAAACATTCTTTTGTGGTTACAAGAGGGGGGAGGGAGGGAGGGTGGGAGAGGGGTATTCACTAATTAGATAGTAGATAAGAACCACTTTAGGTGAAGGGAAAGGCAACGCACAATACAGGGGAGGTCAGCACAACTGGACTAAACCAATAGCAAAGAAGTTTCCTGAATAAACTGAATGCTTCGAAGGCCAGTGCAACTGAGGCAGGGGTTTAGGGACCATGGTTTCAGGGGACATCTAAGTCAGTTGGCATAATAAAATCTATTAAGAAAACATTCTGCATCCCACTTTGAAGAGTGGCGTCTGGGGACTTAAACGCTAGCAAGCGGCCATCTAAGAGGCATCAATTGGTCTCAACCTACCTGGACCAAAGGAGAATGAAGAACACTAAGGACACAAAGCAATGACAAGCCCAAGAGACAGAAAGGGCCACATGAACCAGAGTCTACATCATCCTGAGACCAGAAGAACTAGATGGTGCCCAGCTACAACCGATGATTGCCTTGACAGGGAACACAACAGAGAACACCTGAGGGAGCAGGGGAGCAGTAGGATGCAGACCCCAAATTCTCATAAAAAGACCAGACTTAATGGTCTGACTGAGACTAGAAGGACCCCAGTGGTCATGGCCCCCAGACCTTCTGTTGGCCCAGGACCGGAACCATTCCCAAAGGCAACTCTTCAGACATGGGTTGGACTGGGCAGTGGGTTGGAAAAGGATGCTGGTGAGGAGTGAGCTTCTTGGATCAAGTGGACACTTGAGACTATGTTGGCATCTCCAGCCTGGAGGGGAGATGAGAGGGTAGAGGGGTTAGAAGCTGGCGAAATGGACACGAAAAGAGAGAGTGGAGGGAGAGGGCGCGCTGTCTCATTAGGGGGAGAGTAATTGGGAGTGTGTAGCAAGGTGTACATAAGTTTTTGTGTGAAAAAAAAAAGAATACATGAGGAGGAGGGGAAACATATTATTCCCCACCCCCTTCCCTTTTTTCTTTTTCCAAGAGTTTTTCAGATTAAATGGAGGTGAGATACTAGAGACTATAACTGGATGGGGAAGAGACAGTATGAGACACATTTAGGAGAAAAGGACAAAAGGGGGCACTATAAAAGGGGACACTGCAAGGGCACTGGGCTCACGGGGGTCGGGGGTGAAGGAAGCTGAAGCAGAGGGCATGGAGAAGTAGAAAAGGCATGGAGAAGAGAGTTGCAAAGACAAAATTCATCCAGGTTCATGGGACCTAATCCTTTTCTAAATCATCATATCTTTCTTCCCCAGCTCTGCCGCCATCAATCCTGGTCAAGAGAAAAAAGCTTGGATTTTCAAGCCAAAATAAGAGCAAATTTCAGTTCTACCACCTGATAGTCAACTAATTTAATTTACCTCTCCGCACCACAGATTCTTCCTCTCTACAATGTACAATCAAAACAAAGACAAAAGCAAAAACTCTCGAACAGTAGTTGTGAGGATTAAAGAAGATAAAACACGCAGCGTGCCACCTTAACGTCTGGCTGCTGGTAGGCACTCAAATCATTACGCTTCCCCTCAGCATTACCCAACACATGTCCAGAGTATACACAGCCAGCTTTCCCAATCAACACTAAGTCCATAACTTCTTGTACATTTTCACGTCTGAGTTTTACATGCAATTTCTTACATTGAATCCAATTCAATAAGGATTTTACAGAATGCCAAGCACTAAGCTGAGAACTAGAGCTACAACAGAATCAGGCCGCACTTGCTCCCTTTAGGGAAGAACTTCATACCACCAATCTGTCACTTTGCTGGACTGTGGTGGCTTTCGTGTTACTGTGGTGCTGGAAGCTACGTCTCTGGTATTTCCAATACCAGCAGGGTCACCCATGGTGGACAGGTTTCAGCACAGCTTCTAGACTAAGACTGACTAGGAAGAAAGGCCTAGCCAACTACTTCTGAAAATTAGCCAATGAAAATCCTATGGATTACAACAGAAGATTGTCTAATATGGTGCTAGAAAATGAGGTCCCTAAAAAAAAAAAAAAAAAAGGTTGGAAGGAACTCAAAAAACACAGTGGCTACGACAATGAACTAGAACATACCAACCATTAGAAGATGGCACAGGACTGGCAGCATTTCGTTCTGTTGTACACGAACCCATTTCCACCACAACTAACAACAGTAAGGGAGACTGGTAGTTAGATATGCAATTACAATGGGCAATGAGCATTCAAATAAGGGAAATACAGGGGCTGTCAGAATACATATTGCACTCACGTTATCTAATAAAGACATATATGAGATCTACATCATTTATGCTAAGGCACAGGAGTCACATATATCAGCAATAAAAATCTACATGGACACACCACAGCGGAGCTGATTTTTATGTCGAAGGCAACTTCCAAAGTTGGCACATAAACTGAAAACTACAGTCATCTATAAGAAAAAAAAAAAAATCCCTTAAATTATCTACAAAATACAGTACATATGGTTTTTGTTTTTGTTTTTCGGTCAAGTCACTGTATCACAGATGTACAACTTATAGTATACATGGTTTCGATGTACAACCATTTATAGTTTTGTACTGGGTGGTTTTTTTATATGTAAATATGTAATATACAACAATAAAGAATATTTAATAGAGTAAATATGCAAAATATAAATTCACATATTTTTATTACATAGAAAAGACAAAAAGTTGAAATAGAAAAATGTCGCAAAACAGATGTTCTCTGTGTAAAAATTTTTGGTGGAAATGCATGTTTATTTCTGGTAAATAAAGCGCTAAAGGGCTAGGATATTGCTGAAATGCAAAGCACGTTCACACTCTTCAACCACCCTGGGCTTTTCTTTAAAATTGTAAATAAAGGCAACAGCTTCAGGAAATTATCCTTTGGTTCTTTTAGCTGTTAGGCTCCTGTAGGATCCTGTTGATCTTACTGAGTAACAGAAAGAAAACTAGCCCCTGAAACCTTATTAGCCTTATTTTCTTGGACAAGTTTAAGAATCATAAAATCTCAAGGTTTTTAGGGAAAGCTCACTAGTGCAGCCTCTCATTAGATGCTTGAATCCCTCCCAAGGGATCAAACAGCCTCTACTTAGATAAATTCCAGTGGCCGGAAACCACCTTTTCCATCTTAGAACACCTCCAGCATTAAGTAATTTAAATATACAAATTACTTCAAAAATTTAATACATCACAATAACATGTTGTATCAGGATCTTCCTAGCATCATTTCACTTTAAAAATATTAAGAATTTACTCTGTAATATCCTTAGTATATAAAAGGGTCGTATAAACTAAGGAAATCACTGAGATTTCAATAAAAAGTAAAAACATAGATAATAACAACATGTGTGCTAAAGCATTCAGACTAACTCCTTCAATAGCAAAAATTGTCCTCACATTTTAATCCATTAAATAACAAAGGTTATAAAAATGGTAATATGCAGTATTAGCAAAGGAGCAATGGGACAGATGTTTATAAACCGGTAGTAGAACTGTAGATTGGTACAAATTTTATGTATTTCAATTCACCAATATTCACTTGTCAAAGAATAAAACCAAAATCACCAGAGGAATTTAAAAAATCACAGCTGAGCCTATGAATTTACCAGGCAAGGGATTATACACCAGTACAGAAATTTACTGAGAGTTCCCTAAAGGGGGAAATGTCAGTTGTATTTTTTTTTTTTTAAAGCTACAAAGGTGAAGCAGCTGGTGGTTATTCTAATTAAGCATTGAAAGCTAGCACTCTGGATCAGAGCTGTTTAAACAAGTCCTGTTGCTCATTGGTCAGGAAAGACTCTTCAGTCAGGTCCACTAAGGCTCTGGCCTCCCAGAGTCCTTAAAGTTCCTCCTGCTTCTTCATCAGCTTCAACTGGTTAAAACCACTTGCAATGAAGCACAATTTTACTTTTGGTATTTCCTAGGCAAGTTCTGCTGTAAGGGAATTTTTTTCTTTTCATGCATTCGTTCATTCATTTAACAATTCATATTGTGAACTAACTCTGGGCTGGACACTGGCAATGCAGAAATAAAGAAGGCAGGCATAGTCTCTGCACTCAAGGGACTTGCCACTTAGCAATAAGGTCTCCTCATGAATATGTTTATATCACTTGACCTAAAAATTCCTCTTCAGGAAATCCATTCTAAGGAGATAATAAATAATGTGCTCAAATATTTATACACAAAAAAAGCTAGAAATAGAACTACAATAGGATCCAGCAATCCCACTCCTTGGAATATATCCTAGAGAAATAAGAGCCCTCACACGAATAGATATATGCACACCCGTGTTCACTGCAGCACTGTTTACAATAGCAAAAAGATGGAAACAACCATGGTGCACATCAATGGATGAATGAATAAACAAATTATGGTATATTCACACAACGGAATACTACTCGACGATAAAGAACAAAGGCCAATCTATGAAACATCTAAAAACATGGAGGAATCTGGAAGGCATTATACTGAGTAAAATTAGTCGCAAAAGGGCAAATATTGTATGAGACCACTATTATAAAAACTCAAGAAAAGGTTTAAACACAGAAGAAAATGTTCTTTGATGGTTAGGAAGGAGGGGAGGGAGGGAGAGGCATATTCACTAATTAGTAGAGAAGAATTATTTTAGGTGAAGGGAAGGACAACACACAATACAGAGGAAGTCAGCACAAGTGGACTAAACCAAAAGCTAAGAAGTTTCCTGAATACAACCAAACACTTCAATGGACAGAGTAGCAGGGGCGGGGGTTTGGGGACCACGATTTCAGGGGACATTTAGGTCAATTGGTATAGCAAAGCGTATTAAGAAAATGTTCTGCATCCCACTTTGGTAGGTGGTGTTTGGGGTCTTAAACGCTAGCAGGCAGCCATCTAAGATGCATCAATTGGTCTCAACCCACCTGGAGCAAAGGAGAATGAAGAACACCAAAGACAAAAGGAAAATATGAGCCCACAAGGCAGAAAGGCCACATAAACCAAACCAGAGACTCCACCAGCCTAAGACCAGAAGAACTAGATGGTGCCCAGTTACCACCAATGACTGCCCTGACAGGGAACACAGCAGAGAATCTCTGATGCGACAGGAGAAAAAGTGGGATGCAGACCTCAAATTCGAGTAATAAGACTAGACTTAATGGTCTGACTGAGACTGGAGGAACCCCAGAGGTCATGGTCCCCGGACTCTCTGTTAGCCCAAAGCTAAAACCATTCCCAAAGCCAACTCTTCAGACAAAGGTTAGACTGGACTAAGACATAAGGAAACCCTGGTGGTGTAGTGGTTAATAGCTACGGCTGCTAACCAAAAGGTTGGCAGTTCAAATCCACCAGGTGCTCCTTGGAAGCTCTATGGGGCAGTTCTACTCTGTCCTATAGGGTTGCTATGCGTCAAAATCGAATCAATGGCAGTGGGCTGGGGTTATAAGGCATAAAATGATACTGGTGAGCTTCTTAGCTCCAGTAGACACACAAGACTATGTGGACAGCTCCTGTTTGGAGGTGAGATGAGAAGGCAGAGGGGACAGGAGCTGGCTGAATGGACGTGGGAAATACAGGGTGGAATGTGCTGTCACATTGTAGGGATAGGAACTTGGGTCACATTACAACGTGTGTATAAGTTTTTATATGAGAAACTGACTTGAATTGTAAACTTGCATTTAAAGCACAATAAAGAACCAAAAAAAAAAAATACTTGTACACAAAGATATTCATTGCAGTAGTGCTTAACCAAAAGATGGAAACAACCTAAATTTCCAATAAGGGAACTGTTGAAAAAAATAGGATTCATTGATAAAATTGGCTAAAAAGAGTTTTAATGACATGAAGAAATGTGTATAATACAGTATTAAGCAAAGTAAACAGAATAAAAATAATATACATAGTATATTACATTAAAATGAATTTTTAAAACACCTGGGATGATACGCACCCAAAATGTTAACATTATTGTATGTCAGTGTGGAGATTGTGGAAGGTTTTCTCCTCTTTGTATTATAGCCTATTTGTCTTTATGAGATCATGTATTAATTTTATAACCTAGAAAGAATTTGCTCAGCCTCAGCCAAAAAAAGAAAAAAAAAAAATCAGAACAATAACAACCCAAAATGGGCAAAACTGAAAAGTGCTCTGCAAAGGGTTTAGCTCTATGTATCAGTCAAGGTCCTGTAGCCTAGGGCTCTGTCAAAATGGCAGAAGTTCTGTGTGAATTAGCCTTATCTTTTTACCTGCTGACTCGACAGAATCTGAGCTCCACATGGCTTACCCAAAACAGGCAGACAAGGGTGATGGAGACTTTTCCCAGGCGGACAGCATCTCTCACTCCCCCTCACCTCCCAACTCTGTTCCCCAAGGAAAAGAATCCCCCCCTCTTATTCCTATGGGCCACTGGTGGTTAAGGAAACTCCTTCACGTGAATTCTCACCGTGAGCCTCTCAGCCACCCCGAGAAGGGGCAAAGTGAGGATAAACTGAAGCTCAGGACTGTCAGCCGACCTCCCCAAAGCACTGGCCGTGACCAGAGGTTCAGGACTCTCAGGCCAGCCTAGGTACTCCAGGCTTGGCCCTTATCCATGGTACTTGTAGGACCCCCAGCCCATGGCATCCAGGGACCCACTTGGTGAAGCTGAGGGCTGGCCAGTTATTTGGCAAACACTGGTTTTACTGTAAGAGCAGCTGTGTCTATTTAACTCTACCCAGAAGCTACAGACCCCCGTGTGTCGGTCAGTTTGTCATACGGTGGGGGCCTGTGTGTTGCTGTGATGCTGGAAGCTATGCCACTGGTATTCAGATACCAGCAGGGTCACCCATGGAGGACAGGTTTCAGCTGAGCTTCCAAACTAAGACAGACTAGGAAGAAGGACCCAGCAGTCTACTTCTGAAAAGTATTAGCTAGTGAAAACCTTATGAATAGCAGCAGAACATTGTCTGATACAGTGCTGGAAGATGAGGCCCCCAGGTTGGAAGGCACTCAAAAGATGACTGGGGAAGAGCTGCCTCCTCAAAGTAGAATCGACCTTAATGACCTGGATTGAGTAAAGCTTTCGGGACCTTCATTTGCTGATGTGGCACGACTCAAAATGAGAAGAAACAGCTGCAAACATCCATTAATAATTGGAACCCAGAATGTACAAAGTATGAATCTAGGAAAATTAGAAATCATCAAAAATGAAATGGAACACATAAACATCGATATCCTAGGCATTAGTGAACTGAAATGGACTAGTATTGGCCATTTTGAATTGGACAATCATATAATCTACTATGCTGGGAATGACAACTTGAAGAGGAATGGTGTTGCGCTCATCATCAAAATGAACATTTCACGACCTATCCTGAAATACAATGTTGTCAGTGATAGGATAATATCCATATACCTACAAGGAAGACCAGTTAATATGACTATTATTCAAATATATGCACCAACCACTAGGGCCAAAGATGAAGAAATAGAAGATTTTTATCAGCTGCTGCAGTCTGAAATTGATCAAATGGGCAATCAAGATGCACTGATAATTACTGGTGATTTTAATGCGAAAGTTGGAAATAAAGAAGGATCAGTAGTTGGAAAATATGGCCTTGGTGATAGAAACAATGCCGGAGATCGAATGATAGAATTTTGCAAGACCAACGACTTCTTCATTGCAAATACCTTCTTTCACCAACATAAACGGCGACTATATACATGGACCTCGCCAGATGGAACATGCAGAAATCAAATTGACTACATCTGTGGAAAGAGACGATGGAAGAGCTCAATATCGTCAGTCAGAAGAAGGCCAGGGGCCAACTGTGGAACAGACCATCAATTGCCCATATGCAAGTTCAAGCTGAAACTGAAGAAAATCAGACCAAGTCCACGAGAGCCAAAATATGACCTTCAGTATATCCCACCTGAATTTAGAGGCCATCAAAAGAATAGATTTCACGCGTTGAACACTGGTGACCGAAGACCAGATGAGTTGTGGAATGACATCAAGGACATCATACATGAAGAAAGCAAGAGGTAATTGGAAAGACAGGAAAGAAAGAAAAGACCAAGATGGATGTCAGAGGAGACTCTGAAACTTGCTCTCGAATGTCGAGCAGCTAAAGCAAAAAGAATTGATGAAGTAAAAGAACTGAACAGAAGATTTCAAAGGTCGGCTCAAGAAGACAAAGTAAAGTATTATAATGACATGTGCAAAGAGCTAGAGATGGAAAACCAAAAGGAAAGAATACGCTCGGTTTTCTCAAGCTGAAAGAACTGAAGAAAAAATTCAAGCCTCGAGTTGCAGTAGTGAAGGATTCCATGGGGAAAATATTAAATGATGCAGGAAGCATCAAAAGAAGATGGAAGGAATACACAGAGTCATTGTACCAAAAAGAATTAGTCAATCTTCAACCATTTCAAGAGGTAGCATATGATCAGGAACGATGGTACTGAAGGAAGAAGTCCAAGCTGCTCTGAAGGCATTGGTGAAAAACAAGGATCCAGGAATTGATGGAATATCAATTGAGATGTTTCAACAAACGGATGCAGCGCTGGAAGTGCTCACTCGTCTATGCCAAGAAATATGGAAGACAGCTTCCTGGCCAACTGACTGGAAGGATCCATATTTATGCCTATTCCCAAGAAAGGTGATCCAACCGAATGTGGAAATTACAGAATATCATTAATATCACACTCAAGCAAAATTTTGCTGAAGATGATTCAAAAATGGCTGCAGCAGTGTATTGACAGGGAACTGCCAGAAATTCAGGCCGGTTTCAGAAGAGGACGTGGAACCAGGGATATCATTGCTGATATCAGATGGATCCTGGCTGAAAGCAGAGAATACCAGAAGGATGTTTACCTGTGTTTTATTGACTATGCAAAGGCATTCGACTGTGCGGATCATAACAAATTATGGATAACATTGCGAAGAATGGGAATTCCAGAACACTTAACCGTGCTCATGAAGAACCTTTACGTAGATCAAGAAGCAGTTGTTCGGACAGAACAAGGGGATACTGATTGGTTTAAAGTCAGGAAGGGTGTGCACCAGGGTTGTATTCTTTCACCACACCTGTATGCTGGGCAAATAATCTGAGAAGCTGGACTGTATGAAGAAGAGCGGGGCATCCGAATTGGAGGAAGATTCATTAACAACCTGCGTTATGCAGATGACACAACCTTGCTTGCTGAAAGTGAAGAGGACTTGAAGCACTTACTAATGAATTTCAAAGACCACAGCCTTCAGTATGGATTGCACTCACATAAAACAAAAATCCTCACAACTGGACCAATGAGCAACATCATCATAAATGGAGAGAAGACTGAAGTTGTCAAGGATTTCATTTTACTTAGATCCACAATCAACAGCCATGGAAGCAGCAGTCAAGAAATCAAAAGACGCATTGCATGTGAAAGCTGGACAATGAATGAGGAAGAACAAAGAAGAACTGATGCCTTTGAATTACAGTGTTGGCGAAGAATATTTAATATACCATGGACTGCCAGAAGAACGAATAAATCTGTCTTGGAAGAAGTACAACCAGAATGCTCCTTAGAGGCAAGGATGGCAAGGCTGCATCTTACATACCTTGGACATGTTGTCAGGAGGGATCAGTCTCTGGAGAAGAACATCATGCTTGGCAAAGTACAGGGTCGGCGGAAAAGAGGAAGACCGTCAACGAGGTGGACTGACACAGTGGTTGCAACAATGGGCTCAAGCATAACAACGATTGTAAGGATGGCACAGGACCGGGCAGTGTTTCATTCTGTTGTGCATAGAGTCACTATGAGTCGGAACCAACTCGACAGCACCTAACAACAACAACAACAGAAGCTACAGAATGGTGAAGACAGTGGGAGAATTTCACATCTATTAACACAAACCTTCCCCCCTCCTGCCCTTTTTGTTTCGCGTTTTCTTTCCAGTGAACACAGAAGAGTGGGAGAAGTTGCGAAAATGAGCTGTGTCTACACCAAAACTGATTATCCAAGAGCTAAGCCTTCTGTATACCAAAGGTATAGCAAAAAGCTGTTCTCTTTATTGTCAGGAGACAAAATCCCTAAACCCTTCATAAGCTTTAGTTCCCTCATCTGTAACATGGATAGAACAGCGGCTGCCCTTCACAGGGTTGTTGAGGATCAACTAAAGTACAAAACAGTGAGGGAGCGCACGTGGAATACTAAATGGCTCCTCACTTAGGTAAGATGCTATAAAACACGAACCCAGAGGCCGTGCCTCTGTGGACTCCCAAGGAGCCAATGACAAGCTAATCAGAAAGGCCTTTCTGACAATGCAGACGTGACTCTGACTGCTCTGGCCTCGCAGAAATTCCCTGGTGCTATTGCTTCAGATCAAAGGTCACAGCCTCACTGCAGCCATAAAGCCATAAAAAACAACACCGTTGCTGTCAAGTCGAATCCGACTCATAGCGCGACCCTATAGGACAGAGTAGAACTGCCCCACAGGGTTTCCAAGGAGCGGCTGGTGGACTCGAACCGCTGACCTTTTTGGTTAGCCCCTGAGCTCTCATCCATGATCAAAATCCCCACTAGTGCAGCTGCAGGAAGCGAGGGGCCAGGCGGGGAGTAAAGTCCCCCTTGGCTAGCAGTACCGGGGCTCGACGCCAGGCTGCACCGCGCCTGCGCTCGCAGCTGCATCCGAGTAAACAACCGCGCGGGCGCGCGGGCGCGCGGGCGGCCCGGGCTGGGCACCCAGCCGGGCGTGGTCCCGCTCGCAGCGCACGTAGCGAGAGCGTGAGTCAGCGGGTTCGGCCGCTGCTGTAAGCCGGGGTAGGGTTTCCTCGAGCCGAGCCAGCTGCCCGCACGTACCGCCGCTCTGCTACTGCCGCCGTTTGTCCGGCCAGTGAGGCTCCGCGTGGGTCGGGCGAGGCCCGTCGGCAAGCACTTCTCACGCCCCCACCCCGGATGCCACGCGAGAGGGCGCTGGACGTGTCCCACTCACCTGAGCCCTCTCACTAGCCGCCCTCTCTTTCTCTGCAGTAGGGATGTATCTTTTTGGGGTACCCCGTTCTTCCCTACGTGCCCAGGGTTGTCCCCCTTGGAGGCCACGTGGGTGTTGGGCTCGCCTTTCCTCCACCAAGTCCCCATGGGTGCTTGCTGGCCAGAAAGGAGGGTCTGGAGGGCGAGGAGAAGGGCAGAGCCCAGAGAGGTCTATTGTGTTTTCCCTTTTTGAGCCACACGCTCACATGTTTGCCCTGACTGGAGCATCTTCCCCGGCTATCAGGGAGGTAGGCTGAGAAGGGGTGTGGGGTGGCTCAGGGGGTCGTGCCCAGGGTTGCCTGGGGAGGCTAAGGCCAATAACTTGGGGGAGGGGGCGTCCCTTATTAACCTAATGTTACATGCGATGAGGACCTATCCGATTTGACCTATGTTCCCGCAAATCTGCACCTGTTTAGTCACAAAAACCAAGAGGAAGTTGCCTACGTGCTTGGCGGCCGAAGGGCAGAATTAGAAGTACTTTATTAAACATGTGAGCATAGCAGTACCTCCTGTTAAGCTCTAGACCTACAGGGTTGCAAGACTTGGCCTCCTCAGGGCAGAAAAAAATTCCAAGTCCTCCTCTGCGCTTTGGTGAAACATTATTTCCCAGGTTAGGGCACTTTTTAAAGCTTTCCTCTTCATACATCTGCAATGTGCAAATGTTACTTTTTCAAAGCCTGTGCAAGGGGTTGGGATGTTAGGGGAAGAGAGGAACAGGAGGGGGATGTTTAGGAAGGGAAAGAGACCAATGGGAAAGTGGAGTGGAGGGGAAGGGTGTTGATAAGGAAAGGAGTACTGAACGATGAGTGAAGAGACTAGCAGAACATTATGGAGCCCCTAACAGATGTCACGCACTGTCTGGGCAGTGGAAATGCAAGATAAGGGGTTCTGCTGCATGGTCCCTGCTCTCAGGGGCTCACAGTTTAGTGAAAGGTATCAACTAAGTCGGGAGTTAAACTTAAGGGAGACTTAATATAATGGGACATGGGAGTCAAGCTGTCCAGATCCCAATGACAGCTCTGCTGCTTATAGACTCTGTGACCTTAGCCAGATGATTGACACATACACACCCTCCTGCAGTTTCCCCTCTTTTAAAAAAGAGAATGATGAAAACAGTACTTTTTGTAGAAGAAGTAAAAACATTAATAGAAGCAAAGCCCTCCTGCATTCAGTAAGCACTCAGTAACCAGAAAGAACCAGAACCAGTTGCCATTGAGTAGATCCTGACTCCTGGCAATTCCATGCATGTCAGAGTAGAACTGGGCTCCATGGAGTTTTCAATGGTTAATTTTCTGCAAGTAGACTGCCAGGCCTTTTTTCCAAGGCACCTCTGGGTGGACTCAAACCTCCAGCCTTTCAGTTAGCAGCCGAGTGCCTAACCATTTGTGCCACCCAGGGGCTGCAAGCACTCAGTAAAAAAAAAAAAAACCCCATTGCCATCGAGTTAATTCTGACTCATTGCGACCTATAGGGCAGAGTAGAACTGCCCCACAGGGTTTCCAAGGAGCGCCTGGCGGATTTGAACTGCCGACCTTTGGGTTAGCAGCCGTAGGTCTTAACCACTACAGCACCAGCACCCAGTGATATTGTTAAAAGAATGAATGAAGACACAGGCAGGGCTGCCGAGTACCGCAGAGCAGGCATGGGCTGCACAACCCTAGAAGGTACACTTATTTAGATATACACAGAGCTCTCTGGAGCTGTGCAGCGTGGTAGTCCTCAGTACACGTGCGTTTATTTTAGTACTGTTCTAAAGCAAACAAGTGGAAATTCAAGTATACTTATTAATAAATAAAATGTGATACATTTATACAATAGTTATATTAGAGGTATTAAAAGGAATAAATTAAACCTGTGTGTATCAAAATGGATACATCTCAAAAATATACTGAATGAAAAAAAAAAACGAGTTGCAAAATGATACAGGCAGCATGATGTCATTTATATAAAGAAAGCATACACACAAGACAGCCCAAGTGTCCAGCTGCTAACCGAAATGTTGGCGGTTCAAACTCACCCAGGAGCTCTGCAGAAGAAAGGCCTGGCAATCTGCTCAACTACAGATTACAGCCCAGAAAACTCTTTGGGGCAATTCTACTCCGTCACGTAGGGTCACTGTAAGGCAAAATCGACTTAATGGCACCTAACAACAACCACATGTATTTTTAAAATGCTGGAAGAACACACACCAAACAAAGTTATCTCTGAATGGGGCGGGGGGGAGGTGCGGTGGGGGGAGGAATTAGGATTAGAAATGGTAGTCAGTAGTAATTTAGTTTATTGCATGTTTTACTAATTGTTTTAGAGGACAATGTACTTATATATCATATAGCTTTTTTTTTTACGGTATAGGTAGAAAACGAAGCAAATATGTCAACACTGGGTAATTCTGGGAATATGGTTGATGATTACTTCTTCATTTGTACTTTTCTGCATATTTAAATTAAAAATAATGACAACTTCACAGGTAAGTGTTATAGTGAAGGAAAGAAAAGGGGCAAGCCAGGTGGGCATGTCTTAGGCTTGCACACCCATGACCTTTGGTTACAAGAGAGAACGGAGCTGGCTCTTCAGGTTCTCTATGTTCTAATTCACTTTCACTGGCCAGGGGTCGGGAGTGTAGGCCAAGGCTGCCCCAAACATAGGCTTGCCAGTGTATATCCTTTGTAGGTTCCTTTTTCAACTCCTAGCCTCCCAAAATATGGCACATTGCCTGCTAGGGAAACACCAGATGACAGTAGAACTCCTGAGAGAGAAAACCGTGCTGCTATTCCTGCTTTGCAAGTAGGTCACCTACAGTATTCAAAATTAAGTGAGATATTGAATGTCACACAGCAAGTAAGCCATAAAGGAAATGGAAACTGAGTCTCCAACTCATTTCTATGAATGGCTACCATTCTCTTCAGCCTCCAATGAGAACACTTTTATGGGCGTTGCCCTCTTTGGGAGGCAGATTAATGTAGTGGTCAAAAGATTCTAGGCTTTGCAATCATCCACACCCAGCCTTCAATTGTCAACTCCTATGATTTGTGGTCTTTTTTTTTTTTTATGATTTGTGGTGCAAACAGGTAACACACTGGCTGCTAACTGAAAGGTTGGCAGTTCGAATCTACCCAGAGGCACCTTGGAAGAAAGGCTTGGTGATGTACTTTTGAAAAATCAGCCACTGAAAACCCTATAGAATGCAGTTCTACTCTGTCACACATGAGATCGCCATGAATCACAACTCAACGGCAACTGGTTTATGACTTGGGGCAAGTTACTCAACTTCTTTGTTTTCTGTCCTGTGAAATGGGAATAATAATGGTGCTGGGAAGATGGAATAGGATGATACATGCAAAGCAGTTAGCACAGTGGCACCCAGGAAGGCGAATAGGACGATATATGCATTTAGCACAGTGGTACCCAAAGAGCCCTCAGTAAATGGTGGCTAGGTGTAGATCAGGAACAGATGTCTTTTGATAACTGCTGAAACCTGTTTCTTATCCCACGGTTGTACTTTATGCTAGTAAAGGGTTAAATAGCTCTGTGGGAAAGGATGAAAGCCTTTGGCTCAGTCTTGTGGGACTGAACTTGATATTGACATTCTACAAAAGTTTTAGGCCTAGGAACAGTTTTTTGAAAAAACACCCTCTCCTGACCTTAAAGAGCCAGTTGTGTTTTCGTTTCTTAACATCCAAAACTGTTCACTGAAAGCCCAATCTCCAAACAGGATCCTTTCCATTAAAAAAAAAAAAAAAAAAATCACTCTGACACGAGTGCCTTCTGAAGGAAGCGGACCGAATTTTGGATTAAGATGAATATACTAAGAATTCCCTCTTTCTCCCTTGGTTGCTTTCTCTGGCACCATAATAAAAGTGTCTCAGGGATTTTTTTTTTTTTTTTAACTCAGTTGTGCTGAAAATCCAATATTTAAACCTGATTCCCAGCTGCTCCTTTGAAACGGGTTGCACGAGATGTTCAGTCAAACTAGCCCTGGGGAGGGGTAAGCACGCACCGCTGGATGCTGGGACGTGCAGGACGTCAGGAGAACATAACCAAGCTGAGTTAAGCATGTGCTGTGACTAATAAAGGACAACCTGGGGTGTGGCTGACATGGGAGAAATCACCTTCCCACAGGGCTTGGGTACCTGCAAGAGGCCAGGAAAACAGCGTCTGACTTCCAGGGAGTGTTTATCCAGTCAGGGTGAATGTGGCTTCGCTTATCACAGTCATGTTTTTCCAAGCTGCCCTCCTGTGTTTGTTCAGGAAGGGGGTGCTGCCTCTGGGAGGCTGAACGGTCTTTTTGGGTAAGCCCGATACCTAGGAAGCCAGCACCCCACCCCACAGCAAGACAGAGCACTCCGTTCCCTCAGCCCTGGCCTGACTGGAGATGCCCAGACTTCTTCCTCAGGCATCTGCAGCCTCCTCCCTGTCTTTTCAACAATGCGAGGAGGCTCCTGGCACAGGGCACGGTCATTGGCATAAGTAAACTTTCCTGTATGTTCCAAGAACAGCACTGACCCTTCACCAAATGCAGTTTGTTGAACAAGCTTTATTGGTGATGGGGACGGTTTTTTGTTTTGTTTTTATTTTTGCTGGTATAAAAGTGACACACGTAGGTTGCAAAAAGAAACTTAGGTGAAATGGAAAATACATGAAGAAGGAAGTATTGATCATCCCGAATCCCACCACCCAGAGATAAACATTGTTAACATTTTGATGTATATCCTTCCATGTTTCTTTCCATGGGCAAATGTGTCTTATACAACGGGTGGCTAGTTGTTTTCATCTGGAAAAAATTCTGCTATACTTCTAATTGATTTCTGGCACTCACTACTTGTTCAGCCACGTGCCTTGGAGAATGCTGGCGAATGCCCCCTGCCACCTCCCACTGTACCCCAAAATTCAGAGTCCAGGGCCCTAGACAGATCCTGACGCCATCCCAGGTGACTTTACAACTCTTCCTTGGAGACCCTCCTGATTGATCTGAGGGGCTAATGCAGCCAGGAGGGGCTCTGTGACAATCATACTACCTACCCCTGTGCTCCAGAGCCTCAGCCCTGTCAACCCCTTGCCCTAACCTTCCCTCAGCTTCTGGGTCAGAGGGAGGGGAGAGTCAACAACAGACTAGGTTTATTTACCTGGACAGATCACTAGCACCTCAACTGTATCTCTGTCAAATGCTAACTGTGTGCTGAGCCACCCATGCTAGAAAACCTAGCAAAAGTTTTAACTCCCCCCTCTCTGTTTCCTTTTACCTCAACCATCCTCCCCAAATCTAAGTAAATGTCAACTTTTGAAAACCCATACTGTGTAGCATTTCACAAATTCATCCTCCTTCCATGCTACTACCCTAACTTAGACTCCAGGCTGTACGCTTGGGTTATCCATTGCTATGTAGCAAACTGCCCCAAACTTAAATGCTTACAACAACAACACCTATTATTTCATAGTTTCTGTAAGTCAAGAGGAGCCCCTGGTGGCACAAATCATTAAGCACTTGACTCCTAGCCAAAAGGTTGGTGGTTTGAACCGATCTGGAGGTGCCTTGGAAGACAGGTCTGGTGATCTGCTTCTAAAAGGTCACAGTGAGTCAGGAATCCAGGTACGGCTTAGCTGGAACCTCTGACTCAGGGTCTCTCACTAGCTGTGGGCTGGGGCAATGGTCATCTCAAGACTTGACTAGGGAAGGGTATGCTTCCAAGCTCACTCACGTGGCTATTGGCAGGCCTCAAGTTCTCTTTGGCTGTTGGCCATGTGGGCTTCTCCATAGGGCTACTCACAACAGGGAAGCTGACTTCCCTCAGAGCAAGGACTCTGAAAAAGAGAAACAAGAGAAAGCAGCAAGAAAGAAGTCAAAGTCTTTTGTAACCTAATCTTTGTAACCTAATTTTATAACCTATTTTATTCATTACAAGTGAGGCACTAGATCCAACGCCACTCAAGGGGAGAGGATTATACAAGGGCAGGCATACCAGGAGGTGAGGATGATTGGGGACAATTTCAGAGGCTGCCTGCCACACCATACATCTGCCCCTCATCTACGGCTGCCAGGTGACTTCTCCTAAACACAACTCGAGTCCCTTTACTCCCCTGCTCCTACACTATCGAAGACGACTGAGTCTTACAAAATAAAGCCCTAATTTCTTAGTCTAGCATTGAAGCCCAAGGCCTTTCATGACCAAACCTGTATGAATGACTCCACAACATTTAGAGTGAAAAAATTACGACCTTGATTTTTCCAGATCAAATTAAATCTTCCCCAAGTCCTAGTCTACTGAGATTGATGATATGTTTTGTACCTGTGCTCCCGCTTTGGCTTACCTTGAGGCTTTTGTGTGTGAGGACTCACTCAGTCTCACAGTGGCCCCTTCTGTTGCTGTTTCCCCTGTGGCTCCATGGCTGGTCTTTCACCCTCGAGGGGCCCCTGGTGCTCTGGCTGAGATATGGCAGCAGTCCTCACAGGCTCACTCATAGATTTTGGCGTTCTGACTCTGCCAGTCCATCCAGGGCCAACCACCTCAGTATCCCATTCTCTTCAACATGCAGGAGGATGCAATTCTGAATCTCAGGGAATTCATCCTCCCTCTTCCAGTCTGTACTGTACAGCCTTTCACCTCTTTCCCTCACAGGCAATTCAGCTTTATACCTTGGTAGGCATAAATCAGAGGAAACAAACTCATATGGCTACAGAGTCCAGGCAGGTAAACTAAAGGCATGAGGTTAGCTGGGTAGTCACCAATAAAAAGTGATAACTGAGGTAAACACAGAGAACCATGCCTGCTTACATACATAAACAAGAAAAACAAAACTCATACAGGCAAAAACAACAACAAACAACTCAACTTAGGCAAGATGTATTTAGCAGTGACTGCAAGTGAATGAAAGAGCCCTGGTAGCACAGTGGTTAGGCACTCAGCTACTAGCTCCTGTTCGGGAGAAAGATGTGGCAATCTGCTTCCATGAAGATTTACAGCCTTGGAAAACCTGTGGGGCAGTTCTACTCTGTCCTATCGGGTAGCTATGAGTCAGAATCAACTCGGTGGCAAGGAGTTTGGTTTTGGACAAGTGGACAGCCTTTATTACAGACATTTCCAAACAAAAAACTGTGTGTACAGAGCTAGGTTTCTCACTGTAGGAGTGGGAGTTTACAGATAAGCAAAGGAAGGGGGCTAGAATGATCCATGTGGTAATAGACTGGAGTTGGAAACCTCAGTATGAACTCATATTTATCTTAATATAGATACAGATGGTTATATATAGAAGTATTTATAGGTAGGTGTGTATGCTGGGGTCAGTATACACACATATATTTGCTCGTTCAGTTAAGAGAACCTAGAAGTAATGACACCCCAGTAGCAATGAACATACCTAATGCCCAGATATTGGTTTCTAGTACTGTTCTCCAATAAAAGGAGTGAGAGCTCTGTGGAGAAATGGCTGATTCAAGGACTGGAGCAGAAAATGTATGAGATGAGCCTGAAGCATTTTATAGTACCAGAAAGTAAAGAAGTACAAAAGAAAGGAAGACAGAAAGAGAGAAGAGAAGAAGAGAGAAAGAAAAGGAAGGAAAGGAGGAAGAGAGGGGGAGAGAGAGAGAGAAAGCCAGAAAGAAACCTCTACAATGATGAGGGTATGTCAACGTAGCACAGGAGCCAACTGGAAGAGCTCCCAGTGGCCAAAGGTGGAATAATTTGAACAATAAAAATAAATAAGGTAGTAGTGGCTTATAACCCAAAGTACAAACTACCCATGAGTTCATACTGGTATAATAAGTGATTAAACAAAGAAATGGGGAGAATAGACAAATCTTCCACACAGAATAATTCTAAATAATTTATGTAGATACTTCTCCCTCAAGAAGGTAGAGCATAACTCCCCACTTCTTCAGTGTGGGCTGTGAATAGTGACTTCCTTCCAAAAAGTACAGAATGGAAAGGGGGAACAAAAAAGTAACTTTAGAGTGAAGAAACACTACGTCAGCCAGATCAACGTCAGCAGTGATAAGGCATGTTGATAGTATGTATCCATGATATATGATGAAAACAGCAGTTTACCTCTGTGATCTTTCTCTCAAAAAACCCATAACCACAGTGTAATCATAAGGGAAACATCAGATAATTCTGAACTGAGGGACATTCTACGAAATACCTGACCAATACATCTCAAAACTGTCAAGGTCATCAAAAGCCAGGAAAGTCTGAAAAACTGCTACAGCTAAGAGGAGCTAAGGAAACACGATGACTAAACATAATGTGGTATTCTGGCTGAAATCCTCCCAGAAAAAAAAACACCCAGTGCCATCGAGTCGATTCTGACTCATAGCAACCCTATAGAACAGAGTAGAACTGCCCCATAGAGTTTCCAAGGAGCACCTGGCAAATTCGAACTGTCGACCCTCTGGTTAGCAGCCGTAGCACTGAAATGCTACAACCAAAAAAAAGAGTTAGACAATGACTAAGGAAGTCTATAAAAAGTATGGACTTCAGTTTATAATAAGGTATCAATAGTGGCTCATTAACTATGACAAATTTACCATACTAATTAATGTAAGATGTTAATAATACGGGAAGCTGGGTGCAGTGATACATGGGAACTCTACACATACTTCACAATTCTTCTGTAAATCTAGCATTCTTCTAAAAACTAAAGTATTTTTAAAAAAAACAAAACTGTGTGTGCATAGAGCAAGGAGCTGGTTGAGGATGGGGTGAAAATGGGAGTGTTCAGGAGTGTCCTTAAGGTGGTACATTCCCTCCTGGCCTGAAAAATTTAAAAAAACATCAACTCTTCCCACTCCCCAACCACTAGCAAGGGAGTCCAAAATTCAAAGAACTAATAGCTCTTCCAATAAAAGAGGAAGACAAATTACATTTTCTTTCTTTTTTTGATTGTTGTTTCAGGGAAATAAAAACAAACCAACCATGCACAGGGTAATCATTACTTTAAAGTTTTAATATATTGTCCTGTCACAATAACGTGGCTCTAAATTGCCCTTACCACTTTATCTACCACTATTAACTCTGCAATATCCACATATTTATTTTAAGCAAATTTGTCTAAAGCAATGGTTCTCAAACTGTGCACCAAAATCACCCAGTGGGCTTGCTAAAAAGATTGCTAGGTCCCACCCCCGGAGTTCCAGATTCCACAGGGCTGGAGTAAGGCTCAATAATTTGCATTTCCAACAAGTTCCCAGGTAATGTTGATGATACTAGTCTGAGGACCACACTTTGAGAACCACTGGTGTAGACTTCTCTTTCTTCCCTATACACTTTTTTTCTTTCTTATCTCTGTGCCTTTGCACATTTAGAGTCCTACCTGGAATACGGTAAATGTTGGGTTCATATTATGTACCAGATAGTCCAATAGATTCTTAGGCTACAGCAGTGAACAAGAAAAACAAGGTTCCCTATCTTCATGGAATTTATATTCTAGTAGTCAGATGGACAATAAATAAATAAACAAATATACAAGACAATTACAGGTTATAGAAACTCCTCTGAAGGAATTAAACAGGATGATATAACCATGAATCAATAAGAGTGGGAAGTACATAAATGTTTCTTGGGTGCTTAGTGACCATCTGTCATGGATTGAATTGTGTCCCCCAAAAATGTGTGCCATGGCTAGGCCATGATCCCCAGTATTGTGTGATTCCACCATTTTGTCATCTGATGTGATTTTCCTACGTGTTGTAAATCCTACCTTTATGATGTTAATGAGGCAGGACTCAATCTATAAGATTAAGTTGTGTTTTATGTCAATCTCTTTTGAAGTATAAAAGAGAGAAGCAAGCAGAGAGACAGGGGGAACTCACACCACCAAGAAACAAGAGTCAGGAGAATGGCATGTCCTTTGGTCCCATGGTCCCTGTGCTGAGAATCTCCTTGACTGGGGAAGACTGAAGACAAGGACCTTCCCCCACAGCCAATAGAGGAAAGCCTTCCCCTGGTGCTGGCACCCTGAATTCAGACTTCCAGCCTCTTAGACTAAAAGAGAATAAATTTCTTTTTGTTAAAGCCATCCACTTGTGATATTTCTGTTATAGCACCACTAGATGACTAAGACACCATCCATTCTCCCCTTTCCCCATTCTAAAACTACCATGAATTTCTCAGCCATGTTGATTAGGTAGGACTGTTCCCACCCACAGCTCCAGAGGGAGACTCTGACTGGCTTTAGCCAATTAGTACAACAATCTTCCAGGCCCAGTGGTGTGACAGATGCTGTGGTATCCAGCTCAGATCCTCTTTACTGGGCAGCTCACACATCCTCCAGCTGCTGAAAGCATTGATTGCAAAGGCTCCCAGCTGCTCCTTTTTTCCAGAGAATTGCTGGCTGACAGAAGTTGCCTTACCTGGTGGTAGCCCTCACCCAATAACTGACTAATACACAGGTATAGAAGGCCAACCAACCCCATTGCATTGAAGTGAAACATCTCTGCATACACTCAAGGGCCCTCCTCCTCGTGTGGATCATGTCAAGGCTAGAGTTAACCTGAGACTGTGTCCTTGATCAGCCTCTTCCTGTTCCTTAACCTGCCTCACTCTCTCTATTACAGGTATTTCTTGAAGAGCACTTAGCACATGCACCTGAATCCCTGCCTCAGGCTCTGCTTCTGGGGAACCCAAGTGGGCACCAGACCCAAGTCAGGACTGTCAGAGCTAATGCATATTCATCACAATACCCAGAATTTGGATGAATTTTTGACAGCCATTTGGTGACTACAAGAGAAGGGAGAATAGATCCAACACTAAGAAAGTGAAAAATGAAGAGAAAGAAAACAGATCTTGGTTACTTAGTTTGAGCTGTGCCTATAATGTAATTTTAGGCCAGATCTAGGACTCAACTCTTTTGTTATTGAGCCAGTAATATTATATAAATATAAAAATTATATTTTTAACATCAATTGGTCTCAACCCACCTAGAGCAAAGGAGAATGAAGATTACCAAAGACACAAGGTAATTATGAGCCCAAGAGACAGAAAGGGCCACATAACCCAGAGACTACATCAGCCTGAGACCAAAAGAACTAGATGGTGCCCAGCTACAACTAATGACTGCCCTGACAGGGAACACAACATAGAACCCCTGAGAGAGCAGGAGAGCAGTGGGATGCAGACCTCAAATTCTCATAAAAATATCAGACTTAATGGTCTGACTGAGACTAGAAGGACCCCGGAAGTCATGGTCCCCAGACCTTCTGTTAGCCCAAGACAGGAACCATTCCCAAAGCCAACTCTTCAGACAGGGATTGGACTGGACTACAGGATAGAAAATGATACTGGTGAGGAGTGAGCTTCTTGGATCAAGTAGACACCTGAGACTATGTGGGCAGCTCCTGTCTGGAGGGGAGATGAGAGGGCAGACGGGGTCAGAAGCTAGTTGAATAGACATGAAAATAGAGAGTAGGGGGAAGGAGTGTGCTATCTTATTAGGGGGAAAGCAACTAGGAGTATATATAAGGTTTCGTATGAGAGACTGACTTAATTTGTAAACTTTCACTTAAAGCACAGTAAAAATTAAAAAAAAAAATTATAATGTATGTTATTTTAACCTAAGTTTTCTATTACTTGCATGGAAAGTCACCCAACTCATATAAGGAGTTATTTTATATTAGGGAAGATGTCTCTGAAGAAATGAAATTTAGGCTGAGATTTAAAACATGAGAAAGATTCAACCATGTAAAGAGGCAGGAAAAGAAAAGAAGAGAGAATAGTTAGTGTGAAGGACATGAAATGAGAGTTTAGCATGCTGGAGGAACAGAGAGGAGTCCAGCGTGAGCAAGGTAGATAGAATTAGGAGACAAGATCGGGGAGGTGAGCAGAGGCCAAATGGTACAGAGCCTTGCCGACCAAAAAGATATAAAGTTGGGGTTTTATTCTAATTGCGTTGAGGAGATGTGGCAGAAACCTCTAATTACCCAATGTCTTTGTCTCATCTTCCTTAGTAAGATTTTTATCCAGCATGGTTTTATTCAGGGTGGCAATATGCTCACCTAAAATAAGGCATTTCCCAGTCTTCATTGTGACTGGACCTGGCTATGTGATTATTTTGGCATTATAAAATAAACTATGACTCAAAATTTTGTTTTGAGTGATATGCCCAGCATAATAAATGTATATATCCACCGATATAAAAATACGAACATGATTTTCACAGATTTTTTTTATAGTGGTGCAAGCCTAGAAACCGTACAAAGGTCCATCAGTAGGAAACTGGAAAAATAAATCTATATACATTCATAAAACCAAAACCAAACCCATTGCCATCAAGTCAATTCCAATTCATAACGACCCTTAGGACAGAGTAGAACTGCTCCCCAAAGCTTCCAAGTTTATAAATCTTTACAGAAGCAGACTGCCACATCTTTCTCCCAAAAAGTGGCTGGTATGTTTCAACTGCCAACCTTTTGGTTAGCAGCCGAGTACTTTAACCACTACTGAACAGCAATGAAAAGTCTAATCTGCACCTATATGTAACAACATGGTTGTTATTAGAGGTCAAACACAGTTCTTAATTAATATTGTTGCTAGGTGCCATCAAGTCAGTTCTTACTCATAGCGACCATATGTACAACTAATAAAACACTGCCTGGTCCTACACCATCCTCACAGTTGTTGCTATGTTTGAGCCCATTGTCACAGCCACTGTGTCAATCCATCTCGATTAGGGTTTCCTCTTTTTTGCTGACTCTCGACTTTACCAGGCATGATGTCCTTCTCCAGGGACTGGTTCCTCCAGATAACATGCCCAAAGCATGTAAGATGAAGTCTCACCATCCTCTCTTCTAAGGAGCATTCTGGCTGTACTTCTTCCAAGATAAATTTGTTCATTCTTCTGGAAGTCTGTAGTATAATCAATGTTCTTTGCCAATTCCATAATTCAAAGGCATTAATTCTTCTTTGGTCTTCCTTATCCATTGTGCAGCTTTCACATGCATATGAGGCAACTGAAAATACCATGGCTTGGGTCAGGGGCACCTTAGTCTTCAAGGTGACATCTTTGCTTTTTATTACTTTAAAGAGGTTGTCATGGATTGAATTGTGTCCCCCCAAATTATGTATCAACTTGGTTAGGCTGTGATTCTCAGAACTGTGTGGCTGTCCTCCATTTTGTGATCGTAATTTTACATTAAACAGGATTAAGGTAGGATTATAACACCCTTACTATGGTCACATCCCTGATCCAATGTAAAGGGAGTTGCCCTGGGGTGTGGCCTGTACAACCTTTTATCTTAAAAGAGATAAAAAGGAAAGGGAAGCAAGCAGAGAGTTGAGGACTTCATATCACCAAGAAAGCAGCACAGGGAGCAGAGCACGTCCTTTGGACCTGGGGTCCCAGCAAAGAGAAGATCCTAGCCTGGGGAAAGATTGATGAGAAGGCAGATAAATAAAGATTCTCCCTGGACCTGACACCCTGAATTTGGACTTTTAGCCTACTCTACTGTGAAGACTGTATGGGGCAGTTCTACTCTGTCCTATAGGGTCACTATGAGTCAGAATCGACTCAACGGCACTGGGTTTGGTTTTGGTTTTTTTACTGCAAAGAAATAAATTTCTCATTGTTAAAGCCATCCATCTGTGGTATTGCTGTTATAGCAGCACTACCTAACCAAGACAGAGGCCTTTTCCAGCAGACTCGTCCAATGCAATACGTCGTTCGATTTCTTGACTACTGCTTCCATGGGTGTTGATTGTGGATCCAAGTAAAATGAAATCCTTGACAACTTCAATCTCTTCTCTGTTTATCATGATGTTGTTTAATGGTCCAGTTGTGAGGATATTTGTTTTCTTTATGTTGAGGTATAATCCACCCACACTAAACGCTGTAGTCTTTGATCTTCATCAGTAAGTACTTCAAGTCCTCTTTACTTTCAGCAAGCAAGGTTGTATCATCTGCATATCGCAGGTTGTTAATGAATCTTCCTCCAATCCTGATACCAAGTCGCTCTTCATATAATAAAACTGTTGAAGCACTTAAGAAATGGAGTGACATAATCTGATTTATGCTGTTGAAAGATGAAGAATGGGTTGAGGGGGCAAGAGAGAACACAAGGAAATTAGGAGGATATTGAAAATTACAGATGAGAGATGATGGCTTGAACTACAGGGATGGCAATATAGGTTTGAGAGACTTTAGGAATAAAACTGACAGAACTTTTTGATGAGTTAAATGTGGGGAATAAAGGAAAGAGAAGACTCAAGCATGGCTCGTAAGTTTTTCCCTGTGCAACTGGGTAGACAGGGTGAGACCAAGGAAGAACAAATTTAAGAGTAGAAACCTAGATTTTGATTTTGGGCATTTTGAGCTCTGGTGACACAGTGGCTAAGAGCCTGACTGCCAACCAAAAGATGGCAGTTCGAATCCACCAGCTGCTCCTTGGAAACGCTGTGGGGCAGTTCTACTCTGTCCTATAGGATTGGTATGAGTCGTAATTGACTCAATGGCAATGGGTTTGGGTTTTTTTTTTTTTTTTTAGACATCCAAAGCGAGGACTCAAACACAGAATAGAAGGAGAGCTTAGTGCTTGGAGAAGTGAGAGCTGTACATTAATATTTGAGTCATCAATATTTAAATAGTATTTAAAGCCACGAGACTAGATCAGGCCACATGGGAAGAAGGGAGACTTAGAGAAGAGACTAGAAGGAGAAGTGAGCCCAGATGCCCTGCAATATCCACAGATTGGAGAGAGGAGGAGAAGCCAAAAGACAGCAGAGAAGACAGGAGTCGAGAACACCCAGAAGAGTGTTGTGTCACAGAAACCCAGAGAAAAAAGCATTCCAAGGAGGAAAACATGGGTCAACTGCATCTATTGCTATACAGAATATACTAGTATACAAATTTATAGGATTGACAGCCTGGAGGTCGAAAGTGACCTTGTCAAGAAAGACTCAATAAGGTAGCAAAAATAAAAACCTACCGGAGATGGTTCAGTGAGTGCAAGGAGACAGAGACAGCAAGTGTAGACAACATTTTCTAGAAGTTTTGCTAAAAAGAGAACAGAGAAATAGGGTGATAGCTAAGGAGAATGTGGACTCTGAAGGGAGTGTTTTTCTTTGTTTTAAGATGAATGCAAATTGTTCTGGTTGTATGCTAATGAAAACGATTCAGTAAAGAGGTAAACACCTGAAGAAGGATAGAGGCAAAGAGCCTAATTCTTGAAAATGTAAAAAGATAAGTTGATTTCTGAGAAGGGAGAAATCAAGGAAGTAGATAAACTGTACCAAGCAGCCCTTCCTGAACATCCGAAAACCTCCCTCGAACTTTTATAGTGGTTTTTCATGATTTAAAAAATACATTTTTTGAAGTTCATGTGTGCATACATATACACATCCAGAGGCACAGTTTTAAAATTGCGCATCATACTATATATATTTTTCCGTAATTTGCTTTATTCCTATGTCAACAACCTTGGACATCTTTCCACATCGTTTCATTACTGTGGTTCAGAAGCACTCTTACCTGCTTCCTAACTGACTTGCTAGAGACTTGTTGACTCTGGTACCATACATACTGACTGCTGCCAGGTATTGGGCTACTCTGTGGTGTGATAAAGAAAAATCACATGAAAAAATAAAATGCAGTTTACATGATGTGGACAAGACAATTGTAAAGATTTTAGGGGAAAAATTAATAGAATTTTAGAAGGATTATAGACACAGATAGCTTTTCAATTGTCTCTAAGATCTTCTGGATAAAGATAAAGCACTGTATGCAAAAGGGTAAGTGGGATT
Organism: Loxodonta africana; assembly: GCF_030014295.1. NCBI lineage: Eukaryota > Metazoa > Chordata > Mammalia > Proboscidea > Elephantidae > Loxodonta > Loxodonta africana. The sequence continues at coordinate 46,096,243 of NC_087351.1, forward strand.
CTAGAGAGCAAACCCTTTCTCAAAGAAGTGTTTGTCTCAGCAACGAAAGATTAACAATTCTACATTTAGATAGTTTAAGTTAAAATACTATGTTTAAGATGTATATGTATCTTTTTTTTATGATTTCCCATTTTGACAAAAATTTCAATTTATCAACTAACCATTGTTCATCTCACCTGATCAGAGTGCTTTTATCCTATCCCATCATATGGATTCCCTACAATCTATTTAACCTTATTGATTGTTGCTGATCTTTCATATAACTTATAGTGCTGCAGTGAATAGCTTGTACATACACCCTTGCACAATTATTTGAGTAAATCTGTAAATGTGTATGCGCAGAATCTCTGAATCAGAGAGAATCCGTATTTGCATTTTAAACAAATGTTGTCAAATTTTCCTAAAAATATATACCAGTATATACTTCACTCACAACAAGTGTTAGTGAGCATTTTATCAATTAAAATATATTTTCCAATCAAACAGGCAAAAAAAACCAAACTCACTTTTGCTTTACTTTGTACTTCTTTAATTACTGAAGAGTCTTTGTATTTCCTATCGGCCACTTACGATTCTTCCAATACAAATTCCCAATTCATGTCTTTTGTTTGCGCTTCTGTTGAGTTATTTGTCTTTTTATTAAATTGTAAGAGCTCTTTGGATATTACGAACATCAGCCCTTTATCTGTTGCATGTGATTCATATATTTTTCCCATTGTCATTGGTCTTTTGACTTGGCTTATGGACTGTTTTAGATTTTTATGTCGTCAAAATCGCCCTTTTAAAAATGGCCTCTAATTTTTGTTTCATGCTTGGAAAAAACTTGTATACTTAAGATTATAAAGCTGCTTTCCTGTGTTTAAGGTAGTTATGGTTTAATTTTTTTTTTACATTAAAGTCCATTTGGAATTAAGCTGGTATAAGCAGTGAAAGATTTAGCTTAATTCTTCTTCAGAAGCCTAGCCAGTTGTCCCAATATAATTTATTAAATAATCTGTATTTCCCCTACCAATTTGAAGTGAGATCATCAAATATGAATTATTTTTATATACTTGGGTCTATTTCTACACTCACTATTCCACTTCATTAATATACCTATTCCTGCACTAGAACCAGTTTTTTTTTTTTTTTTTTAATTCTGCTTTAGGTGAAGGTTTACAGCTCAATTTCTCATTCAAAAATGTATACACGTATTGTTTTGTGCCATTGGTTGCAATCCCTGCAATGGGACAGCACTCTCCCCTTTTCCACCCTGGGTTCCGTGTGTCCATTCATCCAGTTCCTGCCCCTTCCTGCCTTCTTGTCTTGTTTCTGGGCAGGTGTTGCCCATTTGGTCTCAAATATTTGATTGAACTAAGAAGCACATTCCTCACGTGCATTATTGTTTGTTTTATAGGCCTGTCTCATCTTTGTCTGAAAAGAGGGCTTTGGGAATAGTTGCAGTTCTGAGTTAGCAGAGTGTCCAGGGGCCATAGCCTCAGGGTTCCTCCAGTCTCTGTCAGATCAGTAACTCAACTAAACTGTTTTAATTGCTGCACAAAAAATCCTTTCTTTATACCTGTCTTTCCTTGGCTATTCCCATTGCCAAGTTTTAATAGTTATTTGCTTTATCCCCTAAGTGGACTTAAGTTCCTTCTAGAGCAGAATCTGTTCCTTCAGCCTTTTTATAACCTCTACAACATGGTTAAGTAAGTATTTTTCTTAGCTTCTATCCTGTTCCTTGGACAAAATAATCATTCAGTAAACATTTATTAATTTTAAATGTTAAAGAAGGAAGAACAAGATGTTCAGAAATAAGAGATGGAAATCAAAAGAGTGACTTCATGAGAATTTGAAGCAGACAGCCCTAAAGGCAATAAGGGAAGGTGAGTGGGAGGATACACAGCCTCATCTAGGATGTCAGTCTGTCCAGAACAGCACCTGTCTCATTGGTGTCATTGACTCAGCCAGAGATTAGACAGGCCTATAAAACATAAAGCATAAGAAGACTAAATGGGCACACTAGTTCAGGGACAAGGATGAGAAGGCAGGAGGGGACAGGAAAGCTGGTAGCAGGGAACCCAAGGTCAAGAAGGGGAGAGTGTTGATGTATCATGGGGTTGGCAACCGATGTTGCGAAATGATGGGTATTAACTATCTAGTGGGAAACTAATTTGCTCTGTAAACCTTCATCTAAAGTACAATAAATAAATAAATAAGAGCTTTGCTCAACAGATCTTGATGACTAAAAGAATGACTGACTTGATCATCTAATTCTGTCACGGCAGCCTTGAGAGCCAACCACCCATGGCCTCTGTCATTGCCTAATTGGGAACAGTGACTATAAAGTCCTGTGACTGATTTGGCATGCACAACCCTAAGCGTCCTGAGGAACTCTCTCCCTTTCAAAGTAGCTGCCGGTGTATTGATGAACTGACTGTGTTAGGAAGCTCTACATTTATTTCAATGATTTTGCCACAGACCAAAAAGTTTTCTTGGCATTGCCTTGAAAGCCTGGGGATAATCCAAGTGTAAGAGGATTTGGAGGTAAAGCTGCCAGCTGAGAGTTAAACTCTCAAAACCAATACAGAATCATCATTTTCCAAAATTTTCATACTTGTTGAATTGTTAGAATTGTGGATCACCAGTCATGTAGAGATTCTGATTGAAGAAGTCTGGGGTGGCTTTGAATATGTATATCTAACAAGCGTCCTAGGTGATTATTGGTTTGGGAAACACTGACTGCCGTGATAGATTGGATTCATCTAGGTAGAAATGGGTTATTGAGGAGACTTAGGAAACGCAGTCATTCAATTAAGTTAATTAGGGCTATGTCCTTAAAACTGAAGAAAACCAAGCCTAATCATTTATATTGAAATCTGTTTTAAAAAAAAAACAAACAAAAAAATGCCTGTACTGACAGAAGAGTACTTGCCTGACTAAAGTTTAAACGGAATAAAAAAAAAATCACAAAAATTACGTCAGTACTATTAAAATAAAAGTGAGTAAACATACAGGTCAGCCAAAGCAAGTTTTCAGCTCCCCTTTGATGGGAGAATTCAGAAGATCTCTGAGCATCTAGGTTGCCAGAATTAAGTATATAGCCAACTTTAAGATATAAAACTCATATAAATGTAAATGTTTCAACATGAATTACTTTTGAGAAGATTTATTAGTTTTATATCACATCACATAGCTCTGATTATGACTAAGCTTGTAACTTTGGACAAGTTGCTTACATCTCGAGGTCTCTGCTTTCTGCCTGGGAAATGAGGAGGTCAGATTGCGAGTCCAGGCCATCTATAAGCTCTTCTGTTGGCCTCAAATTCTTTAATTCTGTGATTTAGCCACCACCAGCCAGCTGTCATTTTGTCAAACGGCGGTGGCTTGCGTGTAGCTATAATGCTAGAAGCTATGTCAATGGTACTTCAAACACCAGCAGGATCACACATGGTGAACAGGTTTCAGCAGTTTCCAGACTGAGACAGACTATGAAGAAAGGCCTGATGATCTATTCTGAAACTTAGTCTATGAAAACTCTATGGATCACAACAGAATATTGTCCAATAGAGTGATGCGCGATAAACCCCCTAAATTGGAAGGCACTCAAAATACATACACAGTGGTTGCAAAAATGGACTTGAACATACCAACGATAGTGTAGACGGCAATGCAGTGTAAACAGGCGATGTTTTGTTCTGTTGTGCATGGGGTAGACACAGACCTGGGTCGACTGCAACTAACAACGACATGACTTAGCCACCTCTCATCTAATGCATGTGCATGAATCTCACATTAACCTAGAATTTCAAGGCCTCACTTACAGTCCTTCACTAAAACGAGCCTTGTGACTCTACTTGAGGATTTAGGCAGAGGAGGCAAACTGTCGCAGAACACACAGGCTCCTCTCCAGATCATTACCTGGCCTCTAAGGGCCTCCTGGCCGGAGCCGTAGTTGGTGTCCTGGCCCAGTAATATGCATTTCAAATTATTCCTTCCTTTCCAATGGGCCCAAAAAACCTACTGCCATAGAGTAAATTCCAACTCATAGAGACCCAACAGGACAAAGTAGAACTGCCCCATAGGGTTTCCAAGGCTGTAAATCTTTATGGAAGCAGACTGCCACATCTTTCCGCCGCATAGCAGGGGTGGCTGCTGGGTTCGAACTGCCAACCTTCTGGTTAGCAGCTGAGCACTTTAACCACTGGGCCACCAGGGTAGCGTTCCTTAACTGTCTGCTAGGGGAGCGATGTATACCTTAACAGAGACCTCAGGATCAAAGGTGAATATAGTTTTCTATCTTTCTAGGATCTTTTCACCAATAATTATCCAGGCAAGGAAACTTGTCATTAAGAGTTTCTAAAACAATGTAACTATAAAAATGTGTCAGAAAAGTAAAAGAGAAAGAGTTTTTTTTTTTTTTAGAGATAGAGAAATGTTTATATATTAGGAATATTAACCTAATACCTCTAGTATATATACCAAACCAAACCCTTTGATTCCAACTCATAGCCACCACATAGGACAGAGTAGAACTGCCCCATGAGGTTTCCAAGGAGCGACTGGTGGATTTCAACGGCCAAACTTTTGCTTAGCAACTGAGCTCTTTAAGCACCATGCCACCTTGGCTCCCTAGTATACATAGAACTCTAAAAAACTGAGGAATATATTATTAAAAATCTGATAGCAAAAGATATAAACAGATAATTTGCAGAAAAGATAAAAAACAGTTCATAAACATGTAGAAATATGTTCAATTTCAAAATAAGGTGAAAAATGCAAATTAAAATAATACTAAAATATCTTTTTTTCTGATCAAGTTCTCAAAACTTAAAAAGCTTGAGAAAACATTCTGCTAGCTACGCTTTGGGGAAATAGTCACTCTCACATATTCCTTGGTGGGAAGGCAAGATGGTACAACTTTTACAGATGGGAATTTGGCAATATTGAACTAAACTATATATACATTTACTTCTGACCTGACAATCCCACTTGTATGAATTTATCCCAAAGCTGTGCCTCTACCATTATGAAAGTACATATTGGCAAAATTATTTATAGCAGTAATATTTGTAACTGCAAAGTTTTGGCAGCAACCTAACCCTCACACATAGGAGAGTGGTTGAATAAAATAGGACACATCTACTTAATGGAGTACTTGCAGCTGTAGGAAAGAACGAGGAACATTTCTGTGAAATGAGGAAGTGATTTACAGAGTATACAGTTAAGTAAAAAAATAAAGTGCAAAGAGCATAGATGACATGCTACCTCTTGTGTTAGAAAATAAAAAACATACTTATCTGCTTATTTTTGCAAAAAGAAACACAGAAAGGATAAACCAGGAACTATGAGGTTGATTATTCGCAGGGACTAGGTGAAAACAGGGTATAAAGTTTAGAGAACAGAGTTAGAGTTGCAGGAATATACATTTTTTGTATCATTTTCGTTTGGAAAGCATATCATTGTTTTATTTACTCAAAAAATAAACAACAAGGATGAAGGTGGATGAGAAAACTAAAATAGAATATAAACAGAAACAAGTGAGACTTACTATATTTCAAGTGAATAACATAACTACACTGAAGAATGAAACCCTGGTGGCGTAGTGGTTAAGAGCTACCACTGCTAACCAAAAGGTCAGCAGTTCAAATTCACCAGGCACTCCTTGGAAACTCTATGGGGCAGTTCTGCTCTGTCGTATAAGGTCGCTATAGGTCCCTATGAGTTGGAATTGACTTCAGGGCAACGGGTTTGGTTTTTGTTGGTTTACACTGAAGGAAAAAAAAAAACCAAATAACTTCTGAACATAATACTTTGACTGACTATATAGCTTTGATCTAAGACAAAAGAACTGTAAACAAATATTGAACTCTAGTAAGTACATTTTTCATAATGGTATGGATGTACAATTCTGAAGTTATTTTCTGTGTGTTGAAGGATTGAGCAAATTAGTAAAATATTTTGAAAATGTAGGAAACCAAGTTTCTCACTATTGAAAAGGTTGAAAATAAATATGGAATAGGGGTAAGCTAGGAAGAATCCTGTGTTATTGGACTGAGTGTGAATTTATTGTTTGTAATATACATACCAAAAAAAAAAAAAAAAACCCATTGCCATTGAGTCGATTCCAACTCATAGGAACCCTACAGGACAGAGTCAGACTGCCATATCTTTCTCCCGCAAGTGGTTGGTGGGTTAGAAACACCAACCTTCAGGGCTCCTAATATATATAGATATAGAAATAGATGTGTGTGTTATATGTATTTGTGTGTGCATGTTTCTTACTTCTGTCTGTTGAAAGGGCCTAGAAGCTTTAACATTCCAATAGCGATTAAACATGCCTAACACCCAAATCTTGGTTTCTAAATACCATTCACCCCTGAAAGGAATCAAGGGCTCCCTGGAGAAATGACTGATTCCAGGCTTGGGTAGAAAAAGTACAAAATAAGTCAGGCCTATTTTGCTGTGTCACAAAGTAAGAAAGTGCTCAAAAAATGATGGAGACACGTCAAAAGATTGCAAAAACCAGCTTGAACATGCTTCTACTGGTCAAATCTGGGACAATTTGAGCATCAAAATTAGTAAAAATAGTAATGGATTATACTCCATTAAACAAAAATGAAAATCCGTGAGTCCATATGGATAATGATTTAATTAATGATACAAGTGCTTCCTTACAACCAAATGTGAACTAATAAATGTAGAAAAAATAATGGAGATAGGAAATCAACATTTCACAGCTATCATAGTAATAACTGACTCAGGTAAGAATCATTAATGAATAATAAAATCAGCAGGTAAAATTTGATATGGAACAGCTTATTTACATAGTCTCAAAATATCTAACCACAAAGCATTAATTAATTACAAAGGGAAAAGTAGTAACTTTATAGTGGAGAAATCTGGCAGATACCATCTCATTCAAGTGATCAAGTTAGCACCTTCAATAATAGGTCAAACTGACATCAAGTGCCTTCTGAGGACTCAATTATCACTTACATAGAATTCCTGCAAAAAGCCATAACCTGAATCTAATTATGAGGAACATCAAATAACCCAAGTTGAGGGCTATTCCAGAAAAAAAAATGGTCTGCACACTTCAAAAACCGTCAATGACATGAAAGGTAGAGCTGAGGAGTCAATTCAGATTAAGGCAAACAAAAAATCATAAAAATAAATGTAATGTGTAGTTGTATATTGGATCTTGAGCCAGAAAGGCAAAATTGCTATAATTCATTCATTCATGTTTTTTAAGGACACAAGTGGAACAAACGGTGAAATCTGAATAGGGTCTGTAGGTTAGATAATAGTATTATATCAACGTTAAACTGGACCAATAAGCAACATCATGATAAACGGAGAAAATATTGAAGTTGTCAAGGCTTCCTTTTACTTGGATCCGCAGTCAACACCCGTGGAAGGAGCAGTCGAAAAATCAAATTGTATTGGGCAATTCTGCTGGAAAAGACCTCCTTAAAGTGTTCAAAAAAAAAAAAAAAACAAAGATGTCACTTCGAGGACTAAGGTGCACCTGACACAAGGCATGGTATTTTCTATTGCTTCATATGCATGTAAAAACTGGACAATGAATAAGGAAGACCGAAGAAGAATTGATGCAAAGAATATTGAATATATCATGGACTGCCAGAGAAGAATGAACAAATCTGTCTTGGAAGAAGTACAGCCAGAATGCTCATTAGAAGCAAGGACGGTAAAACTTTATCTCACATACTTTGGACATGTTATCAGGAAGGACCAGTCCCTGGAGAAGGACATTATGTGTAATAAAGCAGAGGGTCAGTGAAAAAGAGGAAGACTCTCAATGAGATGGATTGACACAATGGCTGCAACAATGGGCTCAAGCATAACAATTGTGAAGATGGTACAGGACCAAGCGGTGTTTCGTTTTGTTGTCCATAGGGCCACTATGAGTCAGAATCGATTTGATAGCACCTAACAACAACAACATCAATATTAATATGTCCTGATTTGATAACTGTACTGTGGTTGTGTAAGTGAATATCCTTGTTCCTAGGAAATTCACACTGAACTATTTAGGGGTAAATGGGCATCACGTGTGCAACCCAATTGCAAGTAGTTCAGAGAATGATAAAGCAAATGTGATAAAATACTAACAATTGGTGGATCTGGGTGAACGGTATATGGAAGAGTTTTGTACTATTATAACTTTTCTATAAGTCTAAAATTATTTCAAAATAAAAAGTTAAAAATAAATAAATAAATCACCTGGCATTCTTCTAGCCAATGGTAGAACCTGCTGGGTATTGTTCTTGGCTTTTGTGTGGAGCTTGTACGGAGCTGACTGGGTCAGGGGAAAACCCTGGCACCTGAGGGCATCAGCCTGCAGAGGGTCTGAGGTAAAGGCTTGTGCTCTCCTGCCCTCAAGTCCTTAGACGGCTCTCTGAGGTCACCAGATGACTCACTAACGTGAGATACCTCACAGAAGGGAGGAGAGGGTGTCAGACTCCAGTGAATGGCCACGACTTTGATCATGACTTCGTTACAAAAACAGGGTCTTCTGTACGTAAAACCAAGCTTGTTTTGGAGCTAGACATCTCAGGGGGCTTATATAAATTTCCCCACAGGGAATAGGTGTGGATTACAGAGTCAGAGCTAGGCTTTTTTCCTGGCTCTGCTACTTAATAGCTACTTAACTTTCTGAGCCTCAATTTCCTCATCTGGCTCATGTACATAATTGTGCTTACATCATAAAAAACTGTGAAAAAGATAATATACAATTGCGTGTGTATATGTACTTGTGTGTGTATAGCTCCTAAAGTGTGCTCAATATATCTTTATTTTTTCTTTTCCCTTCACACAAATGAAAAGAATGTGCCTGACAATATTGTGTATTAGCAGTGTGGCCAATATTCAAACATGACAACTAAATGGAAAATAAAATTCCAAATCAATCAGGGGTAAATAGATTAATTAACTCCAATCAAGAGGTAAAATAGCCAGAGCTGCAGGCTTAAATCAGAATAAAGAATTAGATAATGATCTAATTTGAAACCAGAGGGTCAGCTGTAATAGTGCCAGTTGGAAGGCATGAACAAGGAGTAGTACCCTGTTATCGCTGTGGCTGTTACAAAGGCACTCGGCATTTCCTTCGCTGCATAGACAAGCCACCCTGGCATTCAGAGTCTACAACTCTATCCTGGCCAAAAACCCCTGGCCAAAAGTAACTGCAACTTGCTTGAGATGGCACAACCTATCTGTCAGCTTTGGAGTGTTTAAAATTAAATGTAGAAATGATGAAATAAACCAAACCATATTATTGAGAGTTTCTTCATAAACTTAGACATAATCTGTGTATATTTCATATTTTAAGTGTTTGGAGAGTGTAAGTGATTTTAGACAGCTTGATAAACCTGGCCTTTGAGCCAAATTTAAAATAAGTAACTAAGTTGTTTTAGACTTGGATTTTAAGTTGAAAAATAGAATTATACAAAGCTTGCAAACAAAACTGGAACGCGTATGATAATTTGAAATGGGTCACTTTCATAACTTTAATTAGATTTATTAGAGTGGGAAGGTTTTGGTAGGCAGGTGAAGCAGAAGTGCTTTTAAAATTCAGATATATTTAATGTACAAATACAGTCTAAAATATTCAAGGGAATCTTATAAATTAAGATGTAAACATGACAGATTGTTTATGGGAATTTGGACTATTGAAATTAGTCAGTCAAACTATAATTGAATGACTCCCTGGATTTATTATATTTAGTTATAAAATAAGCATTATAATTTGAACTTGAAAGCTTAAGGAAAACTAGATTTTTACTTTTCTAAACAGAACATTAATTTTTAAATTTCAAGTTTTAAACTGTCTTTTATGTGCCCAAAAGCTTATCACGCAAACACAAAACAACTCTGCTTGACAGTGCCAATGTTTAGGCTGATAACTGCTTAGATTTCTACCGTATTTTGTTTCCTAATAAGAATGCACAGCCCTGGTGGTGCAGTGGTTAAGAGCTATGGGTGCTAATCAAAAGGTCGGCAGCTTGATTCCACCAGCCGCCCCTTGGAAACCCTATGGGGCAGTTCTACTCTGTCTTATAGGTTGCTATGAGTCGGAATCACCTCGACGGCAATGGGTTTGGTTTGTTTTGGAATACGAGTGCTAGATATAGGAAATTTACTCAATTTTCAGTTAAATATTTTTAAACTATTTTAACTCTCAGGAGGTGGGGGGAAGGAAATAGGAGGAAAAATCCATGAAAAGATAATTACGATGATGATGGTAGCTGAAACTTATATTGTGCTTTGTATGTACCTACACTGCAAAGTTTTTTTTTACCTGTATTACTCATTTAAACCGCCTAAAAGGTAATGAAAGTTAAATTTTGAATACATTTAATTGGCTCTTGCGAGGTGTCCAGATGGAAATCTCCAGCAGGCAGGTGAATATACATACAGCCTTGAGCTCAAGAGAAGAGACAGCCAGGTTACAGAAGGTTGGGTAGTGAGTGTATAGTATGTGCTAGGCTGTTGGGTAGGCTGTGTACTGACTAGACCCCCGTTTCGGGTGGAAACACTCATTCCCTCAGCTGTCTGGACTATTGCCTGCTGGTGGCTCAGAGCTGAATCCCTCTCTGGGAATTATCCCTTATCAAAGGAAGCTGCCGTGTCCAAGTTTGTGCAATTGCCCTGTGGGTCCAATGACTGTTGATACAGGGCTTGTCCCTTTGCCTCAATTCTCGTCATCTCTGAAAAGTCACCCTTGCTCTAGAGTTTCCTAGAATTGAATGATGTCATGGTTGCATCTACACTGGTTCTTCTCCCTCTGCCAATCCTTCTCCCCTTCCCCACACCTGGTGTTTCTAAGAGTGCTCCCCAATAAACCACCTGCATACATAGCTCTGTGTCAGAGTCTCCCAGGGAATCAGGCCCAAGGTAGAGTGGAACCTGAGGAAGTGAGAATTCTAGGTACATAGTTCTTTCAAGAAGCTTGCCTTTGACAAGGAAGAAAAATACCTGAAAAGGGATGCTGTTGAAGGTGAGTTTTTAAAAAATTTTGAAATACTAAGCATTTTTTATTTGCTGATGGGAAGAGGCTAGTGGGGAAGAGTTGAAGATCTGGGACAGATAAAGAACCCTGAAAAGAAACAGGATCCAAATTACAGGTAGAAGAACTGCCTGTCAATTCACTATAATTAGAATAAGGGAAGAGGAAAGGATAAGTGTGAATGTAGGTAAACTTATTTTTACTGTAGGGGAGGTTAGATAATCCGCTGAGAGCAAGAGGGACTGGAAGCCGAGGTGTCATAAGTTTGAAGACAGTGGAGAAGGCTAGAAATGGGCATTTCAGACAATGCAGGGGAATTGTCCAGGGGAACGTAGCAGAATTACTGAGCAGTGACAAAAGCCGGTTGAGGCTGGGGTCACCAGGAATTTACAGTGGCAGTAATCACAGCACTAAACACCGTATGTTATAATTATTCACTGACCTGTCTCAGCATTGTGCCTGACAAGCCTGAGTATCCACTAAACGTTGAATGGATGGATGGACCCAGTTTAAGTGAGCCCGCCATTTAAAGAGCTGCGTCTCCTTCATCATTGTTTCGTCAACTAAAAACGTATGACATCTGTCTTAGGGTCAATCTCTCTCTGATATTATTAGTCTAAAGAAATATTGAGGTAGAAAATGCACTCCCCTCGACCCCACCCCCTTGTGCATGTTTACCATATGTTATGTATGCATTCTTGGTAATGCAGGTGTGCATTCAAGTAGTTTTCCAAAGGTCACTGGGCAGGAGATCAGTGTTAGGCCTGGAACTAACTCAGGTTACCAGACTCCCATTCCACATACTGCACTAGGAGATAATTCTATGTAAAACCACTAAGTAGTTCCAGGTGATTCAGTAGGTCTTCAATATTTTCTTCCTTCCTTCCTTTGCTCCTTTCTTCCTTCCGCCCTCCCTCCTTCCCTTCCTTCTTCCTCCCTCTTTCCTCAGTGAGCATGGTAGACCTCTTGGGATGTTTTCTGACCTCCCTTCTAAGCTGTCCCCCAGCTTTATTATGTTCAGCCCTCATTTGCACATGCTCTTGACACCTGGTGTTTGATGACAGAAATGGCTGATAAAATTCCACGCTGATTAATTTCATGTTTAATCTAACTGATACTTCTGTAGCCATTGCAAATAACCTTTTTGAACAAAAACTGCAATGGCTCATTCCAAACCCGATCAAAGAGGTATGCATGACTCACAGCCACTAAATAAACATTGATGCCTGATGGCAGTAATATGGCTATTTATATTCAGAGCCTGATTTAACCAGTGGCATTCCTGTAATAAGATAATAAGCATGAGCTGTTTACTAGAAAAAAAGGAGAGTCTGTGGTGCTGGTGTTCAATAAAGTCTCTTAACAGGCAAATGAGTCTCTGAAATTGGTTGGCAAATACATCCAAAATGAGATGTGCTAATTAGCTGCTGTTACGGATTTTCTAAAATAAAGAGTTTAAACTGAGATTAGCCCTGGAATTTAGTACAATAAAAAATACTGGATAGATGATATTATGTTGAGAGTCACATAGATTATGCCTAATGTATGTCCACCAATACAATTAAGAAAAAAGAACTCTTCACCCAAATCACTAGATTTTTAAAAAGAGACTATTTAAGAAGAGGAGGTTTTAAATGTGAAGAATTGTAAGCATAGATATTTGAATTTCAGGTTCAAATTTGTTCTATCCAGAGAGCATTTGTAGGTGATCCTCTTGGCTACGCTGGCAGTGATATCTATTACTATCAGCTCTTTTATTTTTAAATAGAAAGAGCAAAGGATTGCAAGAATTATCTTAATAGCATTTGGATAGCCTTTAAAAATAGATTAATTTATTCAGAACCAAGATCACAAAAGTTCTGGGAAAATGTGAGGGAGATGATTATCGTGGATTCAGAAATAAATCATCAAGGTGTTCGAGCCTATAAGAAAGCCCCCCGCCCCCTTCCCCCCCCCCCCCCCCCCGCCCGAAACACCTTCTGGCATCGTTTTTTCTCCCTGTAAGTAAGAGTAAGAGTAGCAGGAAGCATTGAGTTTTTTTCCTTTCTCCTTCTGCTACCATGCCATGCAGCACCTTCCAGATGGTAAGGATGCATCTTCAACCCTCCATTTTAACCACTTCCTTCGCCAGGTTGGGATGGATTGACTCTATCTGGACTTGGAATTTCTAATAATGAAATGATCTCAGGGGAGAGCCAATTTTTTTTTTAATCATATATTGCTTCTAAAAAGATATAACTGACTCATGAGAAGATTCAGATTGTATCTCTATCATGTTTTTTTTCACCCAAAAACAAGTCTGAATGAAAGAACCTATTGTTTGCTTTTAGCTGGTTGAGATGTTTCTTTTAAAGCTAATGAGATACGCAGATATCAGTGCCTTGGCCCCAAAGTAGCTAATATTCCTAACCCAAATTCATTCATTTGGGTTCTATTTATTTACAGGTAAGAAAAGGTTGACTTTTTGTTTTAACTAAGTTGCTCAATCTTTATCAGAGTCTTTAGTAACCGGGGGGTAATTGATTATGTATGTCTCTGTCTCCATTTCATTCAGGCCACAAGTTCAAGTACCAATGTTTCCAGATATTTCTGGGACCTAGAGTTGTGGGAGACATGCTCATACAGGCTAGCAAATAGTTAATATTATAAAAAGAATCCTGAGTTATGAACTTGTGGTCTTCCCCACATTTTTCAATAATATTAATCAAGGCTCTTTAAAAACAAACTCTGGCTAGCTTAAGCCAAAAGAGAATTCATTTGAAAGGATATTAGTACTCCCATAAAACATAAGAGTTGAAAAGCCACACCTTAGAAGTGCTAGAACCAGAGCAGTTCCTGAGACATGGAAAAGGGAGTTTCTGGTCTTGTTCTGCTGTTTCTGTAGCTCGGCTACTAACATCTCCTGGTTCCTTTGTCTCTCTCCTTTCAAAACTCCATATTCCGAGACAAGAAAATCTGGTTGGTATAGGTTGGCTGAACAAATTACCTGAACAAATCAGTTATGATTAGCAGAAGTGGGGGTCAGGGTCACATGATATTGACACAACTTCTTCGGAAATCAGTCCCCAGAAAATGGAGTCAATTGGGTAAAAAACCTAAATGTATTCTACATCAGTGTTCTTCCAAGTGCCAGTTCACAAAACTCTTTCATACTAGCCCAGGAAAATATAAGAATCTTGTGACAGAATATAAATCAATGCACTGCTTCTTTCATTGAGAAAGTCTTACTATAAAAAGGTCATCTCAACTGCACAGTGTGCTTAGTGACATAGTTGATTTGCATTCTGGCACAATAGTTATTTCCTCACAGATCAGTGCAGATAGTTTGCTGACTGGCAACTGCCTACAGACCACCTTTTGAGCAGCACTACTTCTACTGCCAGTCCTTGTATGACTTTATGGAAATGGTGCCAGAATAATCAAGAACATGGGTTTTGAAATCAAACAAGGGTTTTAGTTCTCCTTGCACTTAATCGATAGATGACCTTGGGCAAATAAACTCTTAGGCTGTTTCAATTTCAATCAGCAGAAACCCAAACAATTAGGTTAAACTGTATGAAATTGCTGATATTCTACCTGTTAAAAAAAAAAAAAGTAATTTCGTATGATTAAAACTAATAGCTTAAGCAAAAAAGGATTTATTGCTTGTGAAACTAGGAAGTATAACGGTGGGACAGGCACTATACAAATTTGGATCTAGGATGCAAATGAATAAAGAGAAGCCCTTTCTTTTCCAGCAACCAGAATTGGATCATATGATATATAAGGACTCAGACTGGCCCTGCTTGGGTCATGTTCCCAACCCCTGGACCAATCACTGTCAAAAGACACATGAATTTTCAAGATTGGTCAAGCGTGCGTCGAAGGGAGTGGTAAAAACCAAAAAAAGAAAAACCCGTTTCCATTGAGTCTATTCGGACTCATAGTGACCCTATAGTAGGGCACTATAAAAACACATTAACAGCCCTATGATATAAACCCTGTCTGCTTATTCAGTTATATCCGCAGTGCCTAGCATATAACAAACAACAACAAAAACCCAAGCCCAGTGCCATCAACTCCAACTCATAGCAACCCTATAGAACAGAGCAGAACTGCCCCATGGACGCGGTCTGCCACATCTTTTTCCCACAGAGCACTGCAGGGTTTGAACCACCAACCTTTCAGATTGCAGCCGAGTGCTTAACCACTGTGCCAACAGGGCTCCACCAGCACACAATAGCTGTTCAGTAAATATTAAAGGACCTTGGGTACCTTCCCCAGTCAAAAGAGGGGACGGACAGAAGCAATAGAATTCCATAAATACCTATATCCTGTGGTGGTTGTGAAAAATATTATGCACATGGGACAGTCCTGGTACGTAATGGTACTTATATGGGAGCTCATGTTTTCCGTGCCGTTTCTTGCACATAGCAGCCACCCAGTTTTTTTTGACTGGTTGAGTTAATAAGTTAATAAATGAATTCATGAATAGACAATAAGCAATAAGCAATCTGGATCCCATTTCTTCCTGCTGCAATTTTTATTTTGTCTGAAGTCTTCCTGTGAACAACCAGACAAGCATCATATAGTCAATAGGACAAGAGCAAACACACTTAAGTTACAACTAGAGGTATTTTGGTTAAAGACCTACATTAGGAGAACCTTTTAGAGTCTGGAAAACAAATCTTCAGTGAATCTTAAAGAAAACAGTCTGGTTTTGATTGCAGTACTTCCTGGAGAGAGAAGGTGGGCTGACGACTTCCAAGTGTCCTTGCCCAGTGAGTGGCAGCATTTGTTCCTCACATTCCAATCCAAGAGAGGATGAAGGAAGGGGGTTGGGAACAGGAAACATAACGTGCAAAGAATTGACTTGGAAGTTTCCATAGAACTCTTCTAGTCTGATGACCTTTTTTTTTATTCAACGGGAAACTGAGACCCGGAGAAATCAAGTGGCTTGTCTAAGGGTCACATAGCTGGTAAGGGGTAGAGCTGTATCCAGTTCTTTTTAATCTATGTCCAGTATTTGTCCTCTGTCCCATACCATGGACAGTGGCAGCTCACTGTGTATCAATGGTGGTGCCCCCTGTCACCCATGTGGGGCAAACAGGAAAGCATTTGGGGGATGGAAATGCCTAAGTGCATAACAAGGAAAGACCCTCTAGTGGTAAAGGGCCAAAGGGTGGGGATTAGTGTGCCTGGAGGATAATCTGACTCCCTCTCTTGGTCACAAGCACCACTTGTACCTTCCCACGGACCACCTGTCTTCATATAGCAGAATTATGACCTGAGGAGAATTCAAAGATGTACAATATTTTGACAAGGCATTATATTTGTCAAGCAATTTGAGCAAATTAGGTGATTATATGAACATCTTGTTTTCCAAAACAAAATTCAGGACACATGGCCTGACAAAGTATTTTTGAGTCTTCGCTGAATAGAAAAAACGATTGAAGAAATACATACATTTAGGTGCTGAAATATTGACTTTGTGGGTTCATAAGGAGAACAAGCAGAATATTTGGAATTGGAACAAACCATGCTCACTTAGAGGGTATGGACATCATATTTCTAACAGACTATTACCTGTCAAATATCAACTCTCCCCATCCTCATTGGCAGAACCCCTATATTGTTGGAAGTGACAATAATCCCAGCTTAATTTTTTTTTTTTTTTTTTACTTGCATGAAATATAAACAGAAGTCATTGGGGCTTCCAGACTCAGCTGTCAGGCCCCTTCTGTCCTTCCTCTTTCTATATTCTTGGGGGGCTGGTCAGATGGCTGGAGGTCCAGAAACCATACTATAACCATGAGAATGAGGATCTGTCCAAGGGATCATGGGATGGTGAGCCACAAAAAGCCTGGGCCCCTGAAGACCTCATGGCACCACAACATCTGCCCTGTGCTGCCCACTTATTAGATGAGAGGCAAATAAAAACTCTGTCTCATTAAACCAATTTTCAGATCAGCCAAGCACAGTTCCTAACTGATACAAACTCGTTTTATGGTCCTGGCCAAGTAAGCTCTTTAGCCCCTTTGTGCCTTAGTTTCTTCCTCTTTAAAATTGGGTAAAAATATTAACTAGCATTAAAGAACACATAATATAGTTGTTTTAAAATTCTGTTCATTGAAGCCCTAGACAGTTCTTGGCGGTAGTTCAAAGGAGTGGGGTGGGGGTGAATAAATGGGTTTCTGTCCCTCCCGAAAGTTCATCCCAACAGCTCCTCTTCTATTTGATTTTTCTATTGTGTTTCCATGGATTACATGGGGCAGCAGGGGGGAAGAGTTTAAAGGATAAAATACTTGGGAAACCACTAGCATAGAAAAACATTTTGTCCTTCATATTTGAGAAGGATACTTGAAATATACCTTTGTTTCTGAGATTTTATTTTTCCAGTGTTGCCAATGGATCTGGTAATGCCTGTTGAGTCCTTCCTGGGACCAATATCCACACTTGGTGGCCAGCATAAGGGGCCACCATGCAGCAAAAAAAATACCCTGATCCACGCAGAAACAAAACCTATCATTCCCTACTTCGTTCACACCATGATCTAAACCCCTAAAGAACAGCTAATGAGGCTGAGAACTCTCTGAGGCACGAGATAGAGAATCAGAGGAATAAGAGGTGCCGAGTCCATCAGGAAAGTGTCCTGTCACCTAGTGGTTCTTATGGCCTGCCATAGGCTTGGCCTCTCTGATTCTTCAGACTTGGTGTTCTTAACCAAGAGTTTAGTAGTAGCTCAGTAGCTTTCAATATGGGAAAAATTATCATCTGAGATTTAAAAAAAGGAAAAATGTCTTTCACACAACTTTGACTTCTAGTCAAGCTATTTCTTAGCAGATACTTTTATCCAGGCCCTGAGAAAAGAGCTTGGCCACAAAGAAACCTTGGAAATCATCCTTTGCCTGATTGAACCCTTCATCTCAACTACCACCCACAGGACTAGCTTTAGACCCAAAGAAAGTAATATCACCTGGGCTCTTTAATTACAGAAGGCTTCCCTGTGGGCTGTGCCGCCTCAGATAAGATTCAGCTGAGGGCAAAGGGCTTGTGCCCACACAATCAGAGCCCCTGGAGCAATCCCAGGCTCTGTCTCCAAATTTCTTCTTTCCCCACCAACTCGATCTCAACTTTGACTTGCTAAACCTGCTGCACCTTGTCTTGCCCATTTCCTTGGCTCTGTCTGCCTGAGCATGATCTCTACCTGTCTGTTCCTATCACTCTGTCTGGCTGGGTCATGTCCCATCACAGAATCCCAGATCATTTATAACCCCGTATCTTTAACCCCTGTTTACTCCACATACTATCTCCAACCTAGCTATGTGCTCATCCTGACCATGCCCAGCTGCCAAAATTCAGACTCTTCTGGGGGTAAACAGGCACTGCCTTCTTTTCTCATGTTCTCAAACATCTCTACACAAACACAGTTCGTTAAAATAGGATATATTTTATTTGCAATACACCTTAACCTCTTTATTTTTCCACTGTACTCACCCACCCAAACACCACCTCTGCCAAATATATCCCCAAGTAGGTTTTTGAATGATGATGATAGGAATAAAAAAAAAAAGGAAAGCTGTTAAAAATTAAGAGAAAAAATTTAGAAAGGAATTGTGGAAAAGATGGAAGGGAAGAGAAAGTCTCCTGTTAGATTCACCCAGGTGGTTAGGAGTGCCAGATACTATCTCTCAGCCCCCAGCATCTATTTCCACCTGTTTACATGCTATTTTCTGGCTCAGAGGGAATGGAAGGTTTAAAACCATATTTCCCTGACTCCCTTCCTGTTAAGGTTCTGGATGTGAATTAGCTTCTGCCAATAAAATGCATTCATGTATATCTGGGATGGAGAAGGGAGGTGGAAAATGTTCTTTCGTAAGCAGTGGTGACTGACAAGCCTGCTCCCACAAACATGAGCATTTGCAATATCCAGACTCTGTGTTCCACTGTCTGATGACCAGGGTCATGGGTTTTGCATAGCAATTTCCTGACCTCTAGAAAGAAGATGGAGGAGGGAAAGAAGTCCCGTGAGTCTCACTGGATTCAGTAAGGTGGATTGAACCCGTGTCCTTGGCTGTAAGAGCTCCAGCTTCTTACCCTCTCATCCTCCTCCCCACCAAAAAAAAGGGTCAAATAACCGAAACACTATTCTTTGTACATAAACTTTAAAATGAGATAGCATTGGAATGGATGCTGCTCATGGGAAAAAGGGCAGGCTCAATGTTAGAAAATCAATTAATGTTTTACCATATCAATGAGCTAGAGGGAAAAAAATCACATGATCATATCAAATGATGCAGAAAAAGCATTTGACAAAATTCAACACCCATTCATGATTAAAAAAAAAAAAAACTTTCAGAAAACTAGGGAAAAGGGGGGAACTTTCTCAACTTGATTAAAAAATCAACGAAAATCCTACAGCTAACATTATACTTAATGGTAAAACACAGAATGCCTTTCCCCTAAGATGGAGAAGAAGGTAAGGATGTTTGCACTCACCACCGCTATTCAGTAGTGATCTAGCCAGTGCAATAAGGCAGGAAAAGGAAATGAAAAGTACAGAGATCAGAAACGAAGGGGGTGGGGGAAACTATCCGTATTTGAAGATGGCATGATGGTCTAAAAAGAAAATCCCAAGGAATCCACGCGAAAAACACGTCCTAGAACTACTACTCCAACAGGTTTCAGAACTAATGAGTTCAGAAAGCTTGCAGGATACGAGACCAACATACAAAAATCAGTTGCATTTCTACATTATAGCAATGAACACATGGATACTAGTTAAAAAATACAAAAGTGTTTATAATCACACGCATACACACAAGCAACACTTAGGTATAAAAAAAAGGTAATAGCATTAGAATGACTGCTGTCCCCAGTTCTCTTGGTGGCTAGGAAGCCCCTTTCTGAGACAAGATGCCTCTCCCCTCTGACACTAGAAAAGAGGTCAGAAAAACTTGAATAAGGTTGGAGGTATTAATTTTGGGCAGTTAATTACATTCTTTCAGCATCTGTCTCCCTGAAGTTTTCACCGGGCAAATCCTTTAGGAGGACATCTCCATTAGCTATTCATTTTTCTTCCACACTGACTGGAGAATGAAGTGACTGCTGGCTGTGTCACACGACTTGTCGAAATTCATCCCTGGGTGAAGTGATCCTCAAATAATTAGCAAATGTAGCTCAGGTAACTGAATTAGTGAATTACATTGGCTCCTTTGAGATGAAAGACTCTTTAGGAATGTGAAATACTTTGGGCCTTTGTTATTAATAGCCTGAACAATGAAAGAACACAAACTAGTATTCAATATGCTCCAGGAATGGGATGAGTAAAATTAAAGAATGCAATTGATTTTCATTTTCCATACTTTTTATTTTCTATCCTTTTCATTTCAATAGTCAGGGCTGAATATAACAAGTTATCAAATCCGTTCTGATGTTAATAAGCCATCAACTGTAGAGCTCTGGGAAGAGAAAAGTTCAGCCAAAGTATGGGAAGTAGGTGGTTCTCTTGCTTCCTTTGATTTATTACCATTTCCTTTCACCTGTCCCATTGCAATATTCTGCTGGTAAAGACCTCCTACCTTGACCTGCTTCATTTTCTTCTGCCTTAATTTTCTAAAATTAAGTAGCTCAACTACTCTTCTACCCTTCAGACAAACCATCACATCCATCAGTTGTGTCCAGGACAGACCTGTAGAATGCCCTCGGCTTAGTGTTCTACCTGGGTCATCATTGCAGGGTGTCAAGAAAACAGAGGCATAGGGACGAATCCCTAGCAGAAGGGTTTGATCTTGGGGCAGAAGGAGTGGGAAATAATGAGGATGGGAGTAAAGGCTGACAAATCCAACCCTAGTCTACCAGAGATTAGCAGAAGGGCTGGGGGCGCTGGGTATGGATGTGACGCATTTATTGAATCACATTTGCTGTTCTTCCTTCACTTTTAGTTTTCATTTTTTAAATGTTGGGCATTTTCTATTTCTCTCTTTCAAAATATCTTTCAAAATGAAATGTACTTATCTTGGAATTGGGCTAGGTAATACATTCACATAATTTAGAACTCAAAAGGTATACAATTATATACACTGAAGTCTTCCTTCTGCCTGCCTGCTCCAGCCACCCAGTTCTCCCCTCTAGAGGCATCAACAGGACACCTTCCTACTTCTCCTTGCAGAAATATGCAAGCACATTTGAATAAAGCATCCCTTACCACCTTTTATTTACACAAATGGCAACGTACTATTCTGTTCTGCACCTTGCTTTTTTCACTTCATACATTTTAGAAATCATTTCACATTAGTACACAAAGAGCTCCTCGGTCTTTTTTATGACAAACAGGCATCCATTATCCTAATGTAACATCATTTATCTAACAACTCTCCCATTGATGATCATTTCCATGGTTTCCAATTTTTTCGTAGTACAGACAACGGTGCAGTGATTAACCTTGTTCATTTGTGATTTCACACATATTGGAGGGTGTCTGTCATTTAAATTCCTGTAAACAGAATTGCTGAATCAAAGAGTACGTTCAATTGTAATTTTTAACAGGTATTACCAAATTACCAATCCACATCACCCTGATAAAACAGCCTTTGCCTATTTTTCTGTTGAATTATTGGTCTTTTTCTTAAGGATTGTATAGGAATGAGTAGCACATATTTTCTTTGTCCACTGACTTTTGACTTTGTTTATGGTAGCTGTTGGATGCAGACTTTTTTTTCAATGTGGTTGAATTTGTCAATCTTTTATTTTATGACTGCTGCAATTCATGACATGTTCGAAATGATTTTCTTCAGTCTTAAATAGTAATAATTAAAAAGAACTTCCATAATTTCTTCTCAGATTTCTATGTTCTTATTTTATATTTAAAATCCCTGACCCATCTGGAATTTATGTAGTAAGGTGTGAGTTATGGCTCCAATTTTATTTACTTATTGTTGTAACTGCTTACCCAGTTGTCCAAATACCATTAATTAAAAATTCCAGTTTTCCCCATTGATTTGAAATGAAACCTTTACCATATGCTGTATGTATTTGAGTTTATTTCTTGACTTTCTACTCACTTCCATTATTCTATTCATGGGCCAGTTGTACCCTGTTTTAATTTTTAAGAACTTAACTAAAATTAATTGTACTTTGATTTTTAACATTTATTTCTATATTTCCCCAAATAACTTTTAGGTCAGAGATGCAATGGAAAGGAGGTTTCCTACCTCTGCCCTAAAACATTATTTACTCTCATGGCCAGGTTCTTCTTAACATTCTAAGTCAAAAAAAAAAAAAAATAGCTCTTACCATCTGAGTGGTGTAGTCAAATAAATGAAATAACCTTGGACTTATGAGGAGATGACCATAGGCATCCCATATTTGATTTCTCCAAATCCTAGTGCATGACAAAGTCATGGGAAACATGTTCTTTCATTTTTAAGACCACCACTTTAAAATCAAATTATATTTCATGAATATTTACTACATGGCAAGTTGTTTCAGTTAAGATGCTTTTGGCTTCAAGTCATAAATACCAGATTAAGATACACTTAATCAATAAGCAAATTCATTATTTGCTATAACTGTAAATCTTGAGTGAGGAGGGGGGCAGGACAGGTGTAAGGTAGGTAGGTTCAGTAACCCAGGGATATCACTACAGATCCAGGTTCTTACCATCCTTCTGTTCTGCCATCCTCAGGCATTGGATTGGCTCCATTCTCAGGCTCCTGAAAGATGACTTCAGTATTTCCAAGTGTCCTCTCCAGGCATGACAACACCCTAAGGAAGAAGGGAAAGTATCTTTTTGTTGTTGTTGCTCCCTTTCTTAGGAACAAGGAATATTTCCCAGAAGTCAGCATGTCTCATTGGTCAGAATTGGGTCAGGCACCCACTCCTGAATCAATAACTGGCAAGAGAAATGTGATTACCTTTAGACCAATCAGACCCACCCCTGGGCTGGAGAAGGGTGAGTTTCCCCAAAGGCACATAGCTGAGTGGTAGAGGGTGGACGCCTGCACAAAATGTGGATTCTAGCAGTAATGTAGGTGGGAAAGGAATGTAGGTAATTAGTCTGATCCATTCCCCTTGCTCATTCTCTCTCCTGGCTGGTTTACTTTGCAGGATGTCCAATAGTGCCCCCCTCACACACACTTAATATTTGACTGGTAATGTATTAACTGCAAACTCAATTATTCAACAAACTTTTTATTGAACTCATACTATATGCCAGGTACTGTGTGAGGGGCCAAATGCTGGAAGAAGGAAAGACAGAGATCCTGTCTCAATAATTTAATGGGAGAGGCAGAAAATTAAGGAATTCCATAGGACAGTGACAAGTGCTATGGGTACCATAGAGGGGTGCTATGAGAGCTCTAAAGAATGAGCATATTCACGAGGAAAGGATAGAACAAATGGAATATTCCAGCTGCGCCTTGAAAGATGAGTAGGAGTTTGTTAGGTAAACAAGGTGGCGGAGGGGAGGACATTCCAGGTGGGGGCAGGGAGGTGGGTAGCTTGTGTTCTTGCATTGCATTGGCATGGCGTGCTCAGGCTACCATAGATGGCTCTGTATGTCAAAGTATGGGGGGAACATGGTGGTGCGGTGCCGTTGTACCCAGGGCATGAAGACACTTGGAGGCAGTTTTGGGCCTGGTTATCACTACCATAATTCCCACAACAACCGCTGTCCCTAGGAAGTTCTGCTAGCAGTTAAAGCTACTTGTAGTATTCAAATATGAAAAGCAAATCATTAATCCTTATACAGTTTCAAACCACATTTCAGAGACCCCCAAATCTTTCCCAGATTTCGCAATCACACTTCTTACAAAAGTGATTCATACTTAAAAACTTCTTCACCTCCATTCAATCCAACCCCAGCTCACTGATGTTAATTTAATTAAATGGTGACTGTTCCTTCTAAGGTCGCCAGTGACCTCAGTAATTGCAAAACACAAAACAAAACCAAATCACCACCAACAACCAGTAAAAACAACCCTCCCACGTTCTACCTTCAAACCACACTGAGCTATTTGTAACTCCTTAACTACATTGATTAACACCTTTAGAGACCCCAGCTCTGAAACCAGTACAGTGTCTTTCTACTACTCAATATGAAATTAAAAACAATCCTAATCATAATTTTTTCCACAAAAAGGACTTCAACTTTTTTTTTTTTTCAAATTCTTTTCCCCCAAAATTAGTATCTCTCTCTCTCACACAGAGTGTCCCCCTTTTTTGGTTGTTTAAATACACGTGTGGTCCATGAATTCAGTTACCCAGCAATGAACACATTCATACCTTATTTGCAGTGAGCTCCCCCAAAAAGATATGTCCATGCAGAACCTCAGAATCTGATCTTATTTGGAATAAGGGCCTTTGCAGATGTAATTAAGGACATGAGATCATCCTGGATTAAAAAACCAGTTGCATTGAGCCAATTCTGGCTCATGGCAACCCCATGTGTATTAGAGTAGAACTGGGCTCTGTAGGGTTTTCAATGGCTGATTTCTCAGATGTAGATCGCCAGGCCTTTCTTCTGAGGCACCTCTGGGTGTACTCAAACCACCAACCTTTTGGTTAGCAGCCGAGTACTTTGACCATTTGCACCACTCAGTGACTCCCATCCTGGATTAGGGTAAACCTTATGAGAGCTAGAAAAGGAAAATACAGAGATACTCAGGGGAGAAAGCCATCTGAAGATAGAGACAAAAAAGGGACTGATGTTTCCATATGCCAAGGAATACAAAGGATTGTCAACAGACACCAGAAAGTAGGAGAAAGGCAGGGAAGGAATTCTCTTAGAGCATTCAAAAGGAGCCACCCCTACTGACAGCTTGATTTCTAACGTCTAGTCTCCACAGCTGTGAGAGAATAAATTTCTGTTGTATAAAACCACCAAGTTGGTGGAAATTTGTTATGGTAGCCTTAGGAAACTAATACATTGTTCCATAACGTTTTGAATTAAAATCAAGGAAGTTTTGAGCATAAGTAATAGACACTCTAGTTAGCTCAGGAGGAGAATTTATTTTAAAGAACTACAATCTCACTGGATGCAAAGATAAGGAATAAAACCCTCCTGCTTTTAGAGCAGGAAACCAGTGCTTGAAAGGGGGGGAACTCTCTACCTCTTGAGTCACCCCAACTTTCCTGCTAGCTCTGAGTCAGCCCCTGTCTCTCTGTCTCTGTCTCTCTCTCTTTCTCTCTTGGCTGATTTACTCTGGTTCACCAAGGAAGCTTCAGCCCCAAGTCTACATAACCTTTAAACTCATTCCCCACATCTAACTGACTTTGTCTTTCAACATCCCAGTTAGAAATCTTCAGTTGAGAAATTGATTTGGCTCAGCTTAGAGTAACACAAGGGCTGCACACTGGCCAGTTATTGGATGCCCTTCTCCTGCCCAGTTATGGAAAATGATGAATAGAGTCTTGTGGTACAGTAACCTACCCCTTCCACAGGCCCTGGGCAAGGATTGCCTCAGCAGAGACCACAGAACACAGGCAAAGCTTGACCCCTCTAATACAATCTGGTCAGTTGTCTGCCTCCCTCAAAAGACTGTGAACCACTTGAGGGCAAGAAATTCATGTTGTGTTTTCTTGTTTGTCATAGTCTCCTCCAATGAATAAATGTCTCAGGGCCTAAGACATGGTAGACATTCAAGATACGTTTGTTTAATAAATGAATAAATAAAAAATAATTAGTTGCACTGCATAGAACTGTCTATTCAGTAGACCAGAAAAGGTAAATGTTTATACTGTTTGCTGTATTCTTTCTTGACAGTCTTTTACAGCTGTCTTCTTTCGCCGAGACCATTCTTGGAAATAGTAAGTGGCGATCTCTACATATTTGATAAAATGGCATTCACAGATCCACGTCCAACATCACCTTGGCCATGATCAATGTATCTAAGGTAAATAGTTCTCTGGTCTATACTGTTTCTATCGATATCCAAATGCCATAATCTTTTGGCCTGCACTAAGATCCTCTTTGACAGAGAGCCATATAGTAACATGTATAGTAATCGTATGTGTGCCGCCTACACTAATATGAATGTTGTTTGGGCTATCTTTTTCATCTAATCATGTGGGTTTTCTTTTCTTTCTTTTAGATGGATTTTCCCCCAAAGAAGATCTTATTGTGACCAAAACAATCTCATGGGGAAACTGATGGAAGGTTCTTTCAGGAGTCTGCTTAGCTTTCCAGAAACTTTTCCTTTTAGCCTGGTTTTGTTGAAGCCCTTTCCAGGTAGCCTTTCGCTTGGGTCCAACATCCCCTGAGTACACAGTGCCCTACTGAGGACCTGATAAGGGTCAGAAAAAAAGGACTAGAAGAAGACATGTCATAAAAAGGGCTCACAAAGTGCGGGTGCCCTTGCTGGGCAAGCACTTAGAGAAGACCCAGGCATCATCCATGCCTTGTCAGTGTGAGAGATTGTTTGCAAATGAAAGGATATTTTAGTCATAGCCCTAGAGGCCTGTACTTCTCTGTCTGGTGAGGAAAAGATGATTGTTATGGAGGTAGTCAGATGGTCAGGCTTAGTCATGGGCAGAAGGGGAGAGAGAGAGAGAGAAGACAATCCCTAAAACCATTCTCTCTCTTCCAAGTTCTTCAGATGAACTAGGCGGCCTCCCTGGTTCATCTGAAGGCCCCAGCCAGCCAAATTATCAGTAAGGCAACCCCAAGAGAGGAATATTGTAATGGGATTATCTATAGAGATGACTTTACACTCTGCAAAGCATGGGCATCATAATTTCTTCTGTGATGAATTGCAAGTACAGAAACCTAAGTAAATAATTTCTGTCCCAAACTACAACTGTTTCTAAATTTAAAAATTAATCGCCTCAACTTTGCCTTATATGCACCAGCAGAGGCCCCTGGGTGCTGCCAAAGGGCTGTGTAAATGGTAGACCTTCTTGCAAGGGCGAGACATTAATGCAACCCATATTCACACCTGCCTAAGTCACACAGGCTCTCACACACAGATATTGCCAACACTTGTTCAAACAGACAAATGGCTCAATTGCCCAGCAACCAGTGCCTAAGCCCCATTCACGCTGGCTGGATTTCCAGAGAGCCAAAGCGCCTGCCCAGTATTAGTAATACGCTCACTTACCCCAACATTTACCATCCTAGTTAACCAAGGAATGGCTAAGGGAGACCGGGGTCTTCTGCACAAGGATGGAAGATAATGGCCGAGATCCCCCTCAGATGCTCAATAACTGTGAATGAGTGAGCAAATATATGAAAGAAAAAGGCCATTGGGCAGTTTGACCATCATTAGGAAAAAGTCAGCACACAGAGTTCTCGAGCCTTGGTCCTCCACAGAAAAGGCCTCAGGCAGAGGCAACCCAGATGGAATACAGTATCTTTCCTCACCAGAAAATTACCCTTCAGACCCCACCTACCCCTTTCCCAGTTTTCTCCTCACCTAATGAAAGTTCCCAACCAGCACCGGCTGGGTCACACCCTCTCCAGCTTACTTCCTATTCATTCATTCACTCATTCAGGAAACATTTACAGAGTTGGAGTTGACCTGATGGCAATGGGTTTGGTTTTCGGTTGGCACTGTGTGTTAGGGGGCAGTGGTGGATTAGTGGTAGAACTGTAGCCTTCCATGTGTAAGACCAAGTTTGATTCCCAGCAAATGCAATTCATGTGCATCTACTATCCATTTGTCAGTGGAGGCTTGCGTGTTGCTACTATGCTGAACAGGTTTCAGTGGAGCCTCCAGACCAAGACAGACTTAGGAATAAAGGCCTGGCAATCTATTTCCAAAAATGAGCCAATGAAGGCCCTCTGAATCACAGTAGCCAGATCCCATTGTGTGTGGGGTGGCCATGAGTCAGGGTGTTGACTGGACAGCAGCTAAGGACAACTGTATGCCAGTCACTGTGAGAGGCCCTGGAGATACAGGCACTGCTACAGAGAGGTGGGAACTGTCCCTCTGCACCTCCCACTGCAGGCATGCCCCACACAAAGCCATCTTCATGCACAGAAACCCCAAACATGGCTTCTCCATTTCCTCTGAGGCTTCACCCTGGTACAGGAGCAGTGTCTCAGAAAATCTCTCCTCCTTTCACTTATAAGATTTTTTTTCTTAAGCAGCAGCTGAGGTAGCAGCAGCCTTACCTTCCTTCTAAAAAGCCTTAGGCTTAGGCTAATATTTACATGAATTTGCATTTCCTTTGTACTCATGGAGGGGGAGCAGGTTAGGGAAGGAGTTTTGCCAGGGATTGAAAATGCATGCGCCCTGGGCCAATCCTCAAAGTGCTATTGCAATTGCCAATTTAAAATCAAGAAGCAACTTGTTTTGCTAAAATTCAGGTAGTTTCTATCACTCTCACCTGGGCTTTTCCCCACCCTGCAGCCCTTAGAGCTCCTTAGCTGGCCTGTGTGCACCTGTTTGATTCAGGTGTGGGAAAGCTCTGTTTTCTCTTTGTCTCAAGTACTGGAAATTTTCTCACTCCTCTAATTCTTCAGGTTTGGGTCATTTTTCAGAGAGCTCTGTGGGCACCCTCTGGTGGCTGACTGAAAATTTTACCTATAAAAATTGCTGTCGTAGAAAAAAAAAAAAAAAGTCGTAGAGATGGCTTTATTTTGCAGTCTGACTCTTTGTGGGATGTCAGACATTGTAGATTTATTTCCTGTAGATTGTATCAACTCTTTGATCACATGATCATGAGATTGAGACTAGAACAGGAGCTTTTCCCTCTTGGGAGGAATGGTACCTTATATAAAAAAAAAAAAAAACCTTATAGTTAGGGCCAAAACCAAAAACCATTGCCATCCAGTTGGCTCCAACTCATAGGAATATATAGGACAGAGTAGAACTGCCCTATAGGGTTTCCAAGGTTATAAACCTTTACAGAAGCAGACTGCCACATCTTTCTCCAGCAGAGTGGCTGGTGGGTTTGAACTGCTGACCTTTCGGTTAGCAGCTAAACACTTAACCACTGCGTCACCAGGGCTCCTCCGTAGTAAGAGTACAACTAAGAAACTGAGTATGACTGGTGGATTGCAGTTTTTCCAAGTCAGCCTGGGTGAAGAGGATGGTGGTTGCCCTCTACGAGCTCTCTGAGGACTTGCCCCCAAAGGCAAACCCACTGCAGGCTCAGAACATGCAAGGTGCCTGGATTGCTGCTGTGGTAGAACCATGTCAACAGCCTGACCTTTTTTGTGGAAAACCAAACAACTTGAGTTATGCCAAATAAAAATCTGAGAGCAGTAGGGTAAAAGGAAATGGAAAGGAGAGGGCAGAAAGGTAATGCAAGCCTAATATATGGCTGGGGAGGGGGGGGACATGAGCCCTGGTGGCACAGTGGTTAAAAGCTCAGCTGCTAACTGAAAAGTTAGAGGTTCAAACCCACCAGCTGCTCTGTGGGAGAAAAGATGTGCCAGTCTGCTTCCATAAAGATATACTGCCTTGGAAACCTGGGAGGCAGTTCTACTCTGTCTTATAGGGTCGCTCTGAGTTGGAATCGACCGGACAACACACAACAACAACAATCTATGGCTTTCATCCCAGAATTTCTGCTCCTCCCCAGTCCAAGGGGCAATGATTTCTGAGAATCTTCCCTGTCTCTGGAGAAGCCTGGAGGAGGGTGCAGGAAGGAAGGAAATGTCAAAGAAGAAAATCCCACACTCTGTTAGGAGTGAAAGAAAAAGTTTTATTGAGGAATATACAGCTCAAGCTGGGCAGCGCTAAGTAAAAATATAAAGCACTCCACAGTTCAGGTGAAGGGAGGGGTCTACCCACACAGAGAATAAAGGAAAGTTAGGGGGTTAATAATTGATTACAGATCAGATCAACTTCAACTTGAAGTCCTTTGAAATGTAAAGGTCTGCCACTTGCCCTGGAGGAAGTGAGTTACCACCCAGGTCAGTGACGCCAGCCAGCCGGTTAAGCTATTCATGATTGCAGTCATGAACACATTTTTCCCAGGAAAAATCTGTTTACATCTGGATGCATTCTTCCCATGAACAAATGGTTTACATCCTGACCTTTTGCTTCCTGGGAATGCATATTGGCCCCATTGTTCTTAGGTTTGACATGAGTGCCTCCAGTTTGAAACTTTTCCATTTACGAGAAGGAAGTAGAGGTGGGAAGAAGAACTAATCACTTGAGGATGGAGCCTCTCCTACTGCTCTCTTGAAATCATGGGTCTTGTGAGCACTACCGCTCTGTCAACACAGTAAATACCATCATCTGGTTTTCTTCAGCTCTTTCTCCAAGGAGCTACCATACAGATTTATTATTATTATCATGGTGAAAATCTACAGATCAAAACACTCACCAGCACAACTTCTGCATTCACAGTTCAATGACATTGATTATATTTTCCATGTTGTGCCACCATTATCACTCTCCTTTTATAAAATATCCCACCACCATTACCATAAACTCAGTGCCCCCAAACAAAAACTCCCTACAATGCAGATTTAATTTACCTGAGGATTCTTCCCAAAGTCAGTTAATGTTACCTTCAGTTTGTAAAAAGAGGCCCAAGAAAGTTATGCACTCATGCAATTTCATTCATCGTATCAGTAGCAGGGTCAGATTGGTGTTTTCTTCCCTGTCCCATCCTCTGGGATATTTGCCTGAAGCTGTTTCAGGTGTCAGCCACATCCCTCCCCTGTACTTTGTCTATTATAGCAAACCAGGCTCCAACAGACAAATCCTGACCTGGCCTTTGTAGGGCAGAGTCTTAAGGAAGGATACGCTTGAAGCTCAGGGGAGTTGCAATGTCACAAGGAGGTTCTAGAAGCTGGAAACAGAACCAGGTTGCTCAGATTCCAGATCCCACTGTCTGGGCCTCAGCCGAAGCATTGCCTGGAAACAAAGAGGCATTGTCTACCATGAGTAGCCTTCTTTGTTGCTACCATTTTTCACCTGCCTTCTTTCACAACCAGGCCCCAAGGCAGAAGGGGAAGGCCAGCTTCCTGTGAGCAATCAGTTACCCCTCACTGGTAGCCCTGTCATTCCGCCTTGCTGGGTCTGAGAGCACCACAAGGGTAAACAATGTCTTTGGTAGGCAGCCCAGAAGCTAAGGTATGACCAGGTCAGAGCAAAAGCTAAGATCAGAGTGACCACACCTGTGGGAACTGACCAGGCTCAACTGCCCACAGAGCCACCAACCTACAGGCAGGGCAGTCCTGGGATCTTCGTCTCAGGGAGCACAGCTGCTTCTTGGGTCTATTACCTGAACTGGCCAGAAACCCTTCCTGGACATGTGGATTTCTCCCTTTAGTCTTTGCTCCCCACAGAATGAAAATATGATTGTGTGGTTATTATATGCCAAACACACTCGGATATCCAAGGTATTATGCTAATCACAGCTAACAAAGTGTTTGCCATGTGCAGGCACCTCTCTAAACCCTTTACATCGATTAACTCGTTAATCCTCAACCAGATGAGGGAGGCACTACTATGCTCCTCATAAAAGATGACACCAAGACAAAGAAGTCAACTAACTTGCCCTGTGTCATGCATATAGTATGCACTGGAGTCAAGATTCAGACCCTGATCGATCGGCTCCAGAGCATGCTCTTAACCACTCTATCCTGTTGTTTCTCTAAGCATGTGGTATGAGCTCATTTATCCTTCACAAAAGCTGCACATAGTATGTATATACTATTATTATCCCCATTTTACTGGTGAGAAAACTGAGTCCTAGAGGGGTTAAGTGATTTGTCCAAGGTCATACAGCTAGTACAAGGTAGAGCCAGAATTTGAATCCAGGTAGTTGGATTCCTGTATCCAACTCTAGTTATTACACTCTACCAGCTCCTTTTAAGCCAGGGCAGTTTTCCAAAGCCTTCACTCACTTGCTTTTGCAAATTCCTGCTGGACACTGGAGAGTACAATTGTTGCTTTGTGGCTGGCTCCAAAGCCAGGAAATGGCTCTCTTGCCCCCACAGAGGCAGATGCAAACCTGAAGGGGCTCCTCCATCTCTGCACACTGTTCTAGGCATCTCTTCCAGGTGCTAGAGAGCTCACTGCCAACAGCCTCTCACTAGCAAGGTAATACCAGTCTTGATTCTGCTCAGGTCACCTGGGTTTGTCTATCAGGGTTTCCAACCTTAGGATGGTGGCCCTCTGTTCCTCACACAGATTATTCCAATTTCCCTTAAAGCACAAATATGTATTTTATGAGCCATAAAAACAGAGTCAGTTCCTCTATTGGGTGTTGGCCTCCTAGGGCTCACCCCAAAACTGGCCACTCAGGAAATTGGAGACTGAGCAGCCCAGGCAGAGTAGCTGCTACTAAGAGGCTGTCAATCACAGGGTATCATCACATTTTACCGTTTTTCTGTTAAGAAACGTCTTGGGCAAAATTTTGCCCAAGACTTTTTTTTTTTATTGATCACATACCTGTCTACCTTCCAAAATGGACTCTGGCCTTTGTCTTTTAAGGTTGTGTTCCACAGAGTGGGGCAGTTGAGTTTTATCAGATGGGATTATCTCCATGAGAACAATTTTAATAGGACATACCAAATGGGTCAGTGCCTGTGCTGGGTGTCTTCCATTTGTCCCTCTTTGGGTTCCAATAAGTGGTCCCTCCCCTTGCTCCACCAGGCCTGGGGTGGAACAGCTCCCTGCTAGTGCTAATCCCAAGGTACTATATTATCCCTGTGTTTAATTTCCCTAAACCTTGATCACATGTTTATAATAGTCCCTTTTATTAAACTCCTCTCAAAATATCCAATATGAGGATATCCAGGTGTTTGCTGGGACCCTGACAACATTTTTCTGCCAAGTCCTACTGGAGCAACATGCCATGAATCATGCTCCTCAAAACCTCTCCTCCCAACTCCCACGAGCCCCCAAACTCCCCACATTCCAATTTCCGTTCAACTTTACCTATTGCTTTTCTTTTGGCCCTTGGCACACCTGAGTGTTGAGTCATACCTGGTTAAATTATCAAACTAATTCATGCTTCAATGCTCCCAGCATGCTCATGGCATCTTCATATTTAGCCTAACCAGGAAAATATTTACATTGTATGTAGTGTCTCGAGTCAAACTCTTAATCCAAGGAGAAATTCCTGAAGGTAGCAGTTTGTAATCATCCAATTAGAAGTATTTTATTATTAGAAGTTCTTGGTTAAGCTGGCCTTTCAGATCCTCTCAAACCACTCAGGCAACCTCCAAATCTTCCTGCTCTCAGCCTCTCCAAGACTTTTGCCTTGACCTCGGATCCCCATGTTGAGGTGGAGAATCTATTTTCCTTCTTTGGCTTTTCCCTGATAACCCTCATACCTTCAATGAGGGAACAGTAACTAATAAATCCAGGGTCAGGGTACAAGGGCATATTTATTGCCCCAATGCCTCATTTCATTCAAAAACAAATGGATTTCCAGCAAGTCAAGAGGAACAAAGGTTGTAGTTATATGATACTGCAAAAGATAGCATTTTCTGGATTCATATCTAACTATGATAATTATAGTATCTGTCACATAATTGATGGACTGGGAAAAGCAACACTAAACTACTTCTGAAGCACGTTTTCATCTTCTAGCACTTCCAGAACTTCTTCCAGAAGTTAAATAAGTAACTCCAAAAGAATTAACTTCCATAAATTAATTCATTAATGAAATATTTCTTTGAACACCTACTACATGTGGCAGGCATTGTACTAGGCACTGGAAATCAATGCTGAGCAAAAAACAGGTATAGAGTGGATGACAAAGACCCTAACCAAAAAAAAAAAAAAACAAAGGACCACATAAATAACTGTGAAGCTGCAATTGTGATACCAGGTACCCTGTATTATTAGTGTGTATAATAGGAAGAATTGTCATAATTGGAGGGGTCAGGAATTGGTGCCTGTTGCCCTGATGCCCCTGCCCTCTATCAAGCTCATCCCTGCCCTGGGATAACAATGGAGTGGCTGGAATGAAAGTGTTAGTGCTGGGTGTTTGTAAATCTGAGCTGCTGAGTACTAGGGGCTTCCACCTGCAGCAGCCCTAGATGTTCTCTAGTCCAACTCACCCGCCCTATAGGATATCTGGAGCCCTGGAACCCCACCCCATCAGTGGGAGGATCTGCAGTGGGTCTTATTAGAAGGCTTCACCTATAGCATCACAAACCTTGTTTCATAATAACCATGGCCAGGTCATCTATAAAACCTGCCTATTGCCTTGCTAAGCCATCCAAGTACTCTCCACCGAGCATTATCCACTGCTGCTTCCCAATGAGACACAGGTGCCTCCTCATGCTGAGGCAATCCCAGTCCCGTTTACTAGGATGCCACAAAGGCAGTGTTCCTGGAGATGCAAATGAGGGTATCCAGCTCAACTATTCTTACAGCCATTTACTGGTTTTTAAAGAGCTGGGTTTTATTCCTTCCCTGAGTTCACATGCTACTAGAGCCTGTGGAACTCTTTCTCCCCATGCCTCTGGTCATTATTATCCTGGTATTTACTTTTAGTTGCTTCTCTTCTTACAGGTAATCATGGGGGAAATTACACATTTAAGCAGTACCCAAAGGTTCTCTGGACCCCATGTTTACTGTCTTCTAACAAGAGCCAAGTGCCAACAGGCAGCCCCCTGGGTACTTTTGTGCCCTCCAGATGCTGCCCACTTAACTAGAGCAGTCACCCTGCTAAGCTGTGCCCCATTCCCTGCTTTTCGCTCCCAGTAGAGTACAGAACTTAGACCTGACTTGCAGGTGAAAAGACCAAAACCAAACCTGTTGCTATCAAGTCGTTTCCAACTCATAGCGACCCTATAGGACAGAGTAGAACTGTCCCATAGGGTTTCCAAGGAGCACCTGGTGGATTTGAACTGCCGACCACTTGGTCAGCAGCCGTAGCTCTGAACCAGTGTGCCACCGGAGTGTCCAGACTCACAAGCGAGGTCCCATGAATTAGGATAAATGGTCCATTTGAGGATGTCAGTCTGGTGAGGCAACAAACAATAGCTGAAAGAAACATGAGTTAGAATTGAATTTGAATGCTGGTCTGCCAGTTACCAGCTATGCACAACAAACCAAAACTTAGCCTCAGTTGCTTCATCTACAAAAAATTAAAAAAAAAAAGGGATAGTAATTCCTAACTTGTAGGTATAAATAAGGTCACGGCAACCCCAATGCAGTGCCGGGACCCAGAAGGTGCTGGATAAATGTTAGTTTCCTTTTTGCTCTGACAAATGTGCTATGGTCAAAGGTCCTCCAACCGAGTCTACACTCAGCTATCTGCGCCAAGACTGAGGCAAAGGTTCAAACAATGTAACATACTCTGTTTGCTGAAATCGAAAACTCTTTCCTAGGGAGAAGCATTGCATTTCAAGCCATCTGGAGGCAAGGAAGCCAGATCCCACAGAGCACCAACTGATGGGACTGGGTATATTTGTTCACATGCAGTGAAAGTTCAAGGGGTAGGGGCCTGGGAAGGTGGTCTTCTGGGTCTAAGTGATTCCTCCAATCCTGAGGGAGCAAGTGTAGATATCAAAAAGGCTCCAGATAATGGGACTAGATCTGGAAAGGTTCTATGTTACCAGTAATACCAACAAGCAGACCTTGGAAGACAGCAAGCTGAGTCAAAAATTTAACAGACCCTCCCTCCCTAGATTGGAAAGAGTCTGTGAGGCTGAATATGCACTGAGGTTCAGGCAGCAGTGCAAGTCTCCAGAGTGTCTGAATAAATGCATGTTGTTCTGCAGGCCTGGAGGACAAGGCTGCCTCTCCTTGGGTGACCTTGCTAGCAGCAGTAGCTTTGTTAGCCTGTAGACTTTCATCATATTCAAAAGATTCAACATTTGGAAGGAGTTAAGCTGGAGGAAGCCAGAGCAGAAGGCATGAGTCCAGAAGGGCTACTGAGGTAGCATAAGCTTTCAACCGAGTTGTCACCCCGGGGCCTGAGCAGAAGGTACACAAAGGGGGCCTTTTCTCCAAAATAAGTGGTTACCATAATAACAGCAGTAATAGTCACCATTCTTTGAAAGCTGACCATGTGCCCAGAACTCTACTGAGTGGGCACTTTACATGCACTGTTTAGTTTAATTCTCACAACTGCTCCATGAGGCATTATTATCTCCATTTTACAAGCAAGGAAACTGAGGCATAGAGATGACAAATTGCCAATCACCAACCATAGGTTGTAACTGATAATAAGTAGTAGAGCTGCAACTCTGTTTGTGAAGAGTAGTGAAGAAAAGACCCTTTAGAATAAGGGCTTTTAGGGTTAGACTCTGAGGATTAGAAGGGATCTTAAAGGCCACACCTTCATTCATCCCAGGCTTATTGCTCCTGTTTACCAAGAGCTGGAGGAAAGAGTCTGGGCCCTCCATGACACATCACCTCCTCCTGGTGAGCATCTGGCACACACTGGAAATTGTGCTGGGCAAGAGTAGGGACTTCCCTTCTTACCCCGTTCTCTTCTCATTTAGGAAGGGCCAAGGCAGGCCTGGCTTCATGGGTCTACGATCAGTGAGTCCCACAGCCCCCTCCCTTAGGAGGGTCCTGCACTTTATTTGCTGCTCTGCTGTCTCCATCTTGAAATTCTTAATAACTTTTTAACAAGGGACCCTGCATTTTCATTTTGCAACAGGCCACACAAATTCTGTAGCTGGTCATGGTCAGAACTTTAGGATTAGGGCGGTGGGAGGCAACCAGTCAAACGACAGCTGGTGGCTTTGCCTTGCAGCTTCTTCTCACAAGTAGTGTGCTACAGTCAGAAGGCCGCACACGATGGAGATGTAACAGCGCACATAAGCAACTTTCCAACAAATACAGATTAAACAGTGATTTGAATTTTTTTAGTATAGGATAAGATCACTGGTAAATGTGTATTTTGTTTTGTTTTTTCAAAACTTAACTGCATAGCACCTGGCATCAACTATTGAAATTAATCACGAGATAGCCCAGGTTTTATTGGATTTCATAAAAATGACAAGAAGAGCTTATCCACTGCCCTTTCCTCATCAGTGCTGAGCTCAGGGCTTTTAAGTGCACAATCATTGCAATTATCACAATTTGCCCAGAATTCCACAACGATACATGTCAGGGATCATAAGGAAGAATAGGGACATTGTTTGCCGTCCAATTATGTGGAGCATGTAGGAACAGGGTTGAACATCCTGATGTCAAAAACACTTCTGTTTATCATACCCTATGCTTCAGGGCATACTTTAGTTTATGGTGTTAAGGAACCAGATGCCTGAATAAGGAAAGATGCACCAAGCCTTAATCATTTTCCGAGGGCTGCAATCACCTGAAATAGTGTCTGCATTCATCTAGAGACAAAAGGGAATAATTCCAGTAAAGACTCTGTCGGGGAATTCCAGCCAAACCAAGACCGTTGCCGTCAAGCTGACTCTGACTCGTAGCAACCCTATAGGACAGAGTAGAACTGCCCTATATGGTTTCCAAGGAGCGGCAAGTGGATTTGAGCTGCCAGCCTTTGGCTTAGCAGCCATGGCTCTTAACTACTTCACCACCAGGGCTCCGTGGACAAATTAGGCTCCTCTAAATCTTGATTTTTTTTGATTCTTAGAGATGTGAACCTTGCTGGTGCAGTGGTTAATAGCTCAGCTGCGATCAAAAGGTCAGCTTGAATCCACCAGCTGCTCCTTGGAAACCCTATGGTGAATTTCTACTCTGTCCTATAGGGTTGCTATGAGTTAGAATTGATGGCAGTGGGTTTGGTTTTTTTTTAGAGAGTATATGAGAGGAGCCCTGGTGGCACAGCGATTAAGCACGTGGCTGCTAACTGAAAGGTCAGCAGTTCGAACACACCTGCTGCTCTGTGGGAGAAAATGTGGCAGTCTACTTCCTTAAAGATTTATAGGCTTGGAAACCATATGAGGCAGTTCGCTATAAGTCGGAATCGACTTGACAGCAACGGGTTTAGAAAGCACATCAGCATTAGGAGCCCAGGTATATGTAAATAACTAAACTAAAAATTAACCAGAGTTTCCACGGTTTTTTGACAGAAACAAATATTTTGACATACAGGTCTAAACACACACACACTTTATCTCCCTCATTCAAAGACTAGAGCTTCTCCCTCACTCCCTAGAATTGCTGCTGGAATAGCTAACACCAAAAATAACCAAACCAAAGCCATCTGTCAAGACATCAGAATAGAGCTGCCCCATAGGGTTTCCAAAGAGCAGCTGGTAGATTTGAACTGCCTACTTTTTGGTTAGCAGCCGCACTCTTAACCACTGTGCCACCAGGGCTCCCAGTGATGGTTTATTCCAAGGCATATTCATTTGTTCACTTGGTCAAGTCAAAATAGGGGGGTGCCCTGAACAGGCTAATAGTTTAACATGTCTTTCACCAATATTCTTTCACTATTTGTTCAACATTTGTTTAGTGGGGGCAGGGAAAGCTGATCTGATACTAATAAAAAATGAATACATGTTTCTTTGTTTATAGTCCATATGTCAACTATTCCCTCATTCTCTGTATTTGCAAAACAAAACTTCACTTGCATAAGAGCATTGGTGAGCAATGCAATTTATTGACACATTTACATTGCACAGCAGACTGTATTTTGCGTCAAAAATCCTATTAGACTTGTACCTCCTTCTAAGCGTCTCTTCTTGGCTTTGCTGCCAAACGTTCCCTGTCTTTCCTGGTTTCTCTCTCTCCTTTTTCTTTTCGCCTTCCAGCTACACCCTGCTCCACCCCCACAGTTCTTACCCGAGTTTGAAGGTTTTCTCCCCATTCCTGGTACGTATGCATTATTTTCTTTAATTATGTCTAGGGTCATATTACTGAAGAGGCAGATTTTGATTTTGCACAAGTATGTCAGCTGATATGTATAAGAATGTTTATAGTAACGCTGTTCATAAAAGCATAAAAAAGAGACTCAAACCCATCACAAATGCCCAACAAAAAGAATGGATTAAACCATGGTACTTCAACTCTGTGGAATATGATACAATAGTGAAAATGAATGACCTTCAGTTACTCACAACAACATGGATGAATCAGAGGTAACATGACGTTAATTGGAGAAAGCAAGTCTCAAAGACCATACATAGTGTGATGCTCTACTAATAAAAACCAAAACCAACAAAAACTAGGCAATATATTATTAAGGCATAGAGATATGGCAAAATTTTGTAAAAAGTAAAGGAATGATAAACACAAAATTGAGGTTAATGTTTACAGGAGGGGGAGGAGGCAGGGGTACAGAGTGGGGGAAAAACACATGGATAGATTTATGTCATTGTCAATGTCCTAGTTCTTGGGTTGTGAGAGGGTTCAGAATCATTTATTAGGTACTAAATTCATAACATTAAAGAGAGTCATATTTGAACCAATGATAGATCCAATTCTGGGCATCTAAAGAATATTTTTAAAGATTTTTTTTTTTAACTCAGTAAAATTATCTTCCTATTATCAGGATTCTTAGAAGGCAGAAGATTAGAAATAACTTTTATTTTCAATCAAATGTTCAAATTCTGTACAAGAAATATATTAAATGTACCAAATGGAAGCAGATCAATTGACATTTTGCCAGTGATGTAAGGAGTCAGTGGTAAAACACTTAAATTAACTGACATCGTATATCTAATTTTAGATTAGCCTCCTAGGAAAATGCCAGAACATCCCTCCCCTCAACCAGACTCTGTTCCTTCATACATTCATTCCTCCCTTTGTTCACTCATTTGACAGACATTTACAGATCACCTTCTCTACTTGAACTTGTGTTAGACTCCAGGGCTACAAAGATGATTAAGAAAGAGCTTCTGTCCTCAGGACTCCATGGTGCAGCTGGAGGAACACACAGGGAAATAGAAACTGGCACTATGGTAAACTTGAAAGGTAGGAACAAAGAGCTGTGGGAGTCCTTGAGGAGGGGGAAGAAAGGGAGGAAGGAGGGAAGATCTTTGTTGAGTGCCTTCAATGACTCAGAGCCTCTGCTAGGAGCTCTACACGTGTTATCTTAGGTTTCATCTTCACAACAACCCTGTGAGGGAGATATCACTATCTCTATTTTCCTTATGAGGGAACTGGGGTTCAAATATAAAGTAATCAATACTGATGACATAAAACCCACCACCCAGTGCTGTCGAGTTGATTCTGACTCATAGCAACCCTATAGGACAGAGTAGAACTGCCCCATAGAGTTTCCAAGAAGCACCTGGCAGACATAGGGACATTTAGTCAGAATCTTGACAAATGATGAGTTTTTCAGATAAAGAGGTGAGAGTGGGCATTCCAGGCAGATGAAACAGGTATAAAGGTGCCATGTCACAACAAGATTGTTAACATCAAGGGAAAGACATATAGTGGAGAACAGGATGCAGGACCAGGTCTTACAAACTTGGGTGGTAAGTGAACTGTCTATTCATTGCAAAGTATAGTCATTCCAAAAGCTCTAGAAATATAATAAGGTATATAACCAAGGATGACTGGTCTCAAAAGGATCCTTGCTTCCCAGGACTCAAAAGGCTTTACCAGAGATGAACTACCCAATCACCTCTGTGTAGGACATCAGCAGAGCAAGATGATCCCTTAAAAAAAAAAAAATAGCAAAGTAGTCTTCAGAAGAAAAAACAAGAATGTTGTTGAGTTTTCTAAGACTTATTTCACAGCTTAGTATTGTTTTCATTTTGAGTTACATTGGCATGGTGGGGAGAGGTAACTGCTTATGGACACCATAGTCTTTTCAGTATCCAGAGCTTCCAAAAGTCTTACTTCAGCCTCCGACTTGCAGATATCATTAGGACAATACTCACATTTCTCAATCAAAAGTTCGAGTTAACATCTCCATTTCAGGCATAAATAATTGAGGCCAAGAACTGGAAAAGAATAAGGTGTTCATTAACACAGTGCATGAC
This sequence comes from Loxodonta africana, assembly GCF_030014295.1. NCBI lineage: Eukaryota > Metazoa > Chordata > Mammalia > Proboscidea > Elephantidae > Loxodonta > Loxodonta africana. Next base: position 46,137,012 of record NC_087351.1, read on the forward strand.
ATGAGAACAGGTTTTACTTCGGACTTAAATAGACAAATCATAACCATTTTCTTCACCTTTGGCTGTGAAACCCCAATTACCAATTTTCTAAACCTAATTTTAGATTGTATCATGTGGGCTTCAGAATGGATCTACACGGACAGTTCATAGCAGCTTCCTGGTCATGTGGAAAGTTCAAACAAGAAGGAAACCAACTGGCAGGAAATTTGATTTGTAGACAAATCTCTCACTTTATGGATGAACACAGAGAGGCCTAGAGAGGTAAGACTTGTTCTGCTTGAGAAATGCATTTAGCCATAAATTGTTTAAAAACATCCTATAAAATCTAAAAACCAAAATACACTCCAGGTAGGCAAGACAGCACCTCCAGAGAAAGAAAATATGTTTACAATATATCTGCTCCTCTGTCCTCCCCTTCTTCTTCTTATTCCCTCATCATCTTTTTATCTTCAAAGGGTCTTCCACATATTAATTAATGGATCCTTGGTGAATCTGGCCAAGTATGACTATGAAACAGAACAAAAGCAGTAAACTCTTCCAGTGCTTTGTAGTAAGCAAATCCTGGCAGTCCCAGGGCAGCAGCAGGGCCCATGGAGCCTGTACCTGCCAATCCTTTCCTACATATTTTGCTCACACCTGCCCTCAGCCCACACAGACACACTCACACAGTCATCAAGACAACTGGATGATCCAAAGCCTCACCAAAGGCCCACATCAGACCTCCTACATCGGGGGTTCAAGGCCCTAGGGCTGATTTTGAGATCACTTCTGTGAACTACACGGATGACCCTCCCTGACAGGTTCTCTTATCTGGGATCTCATCAGTAGAGAGCCTCCTGGGATAAAAAACCATGAGTTCTGAAAACAGAAGTTGGAGAGTTAGAACTCAGCTGGAACTCTTTGGGTACCAGAGAGCAAAGCCTCCAAATGCCTGTAGGAGTGGGGTACAGAGGAGAGTTGCATGCAAGAAGTCCAGGGAAAACCTCCTGCTAACAGGCACATGGGGGGTAAACACTAGAACCTTTTAGAGTTAGCTACTATTTCCTCATCTTTTCCCTTCCAGAACTCTACTGAAGGATCTTCTAGGACATAGAGCATGTGGATAGTAATAGTTTCTTGCTCCAATTCACCCCTTGGACAATCTATCCATAAAGTAGGCCAATCCTTGAGCAGTTTTGATTAGGAACCAACAGTGATGATTAGAAATCATTAACCAAGCCTTAAAAGGAAGGCACATTGTGTGAAAATTTGAATGTCTTCAGAATGAGACTCCTAAAGTCCTCTTCTGTGTGTCATGTATCTTGAATAGGTGTTATCCCTTGGACTTTTTTTTGTTTGCCTTTCATGTCACCTTCCTGTCTGACTAAGCTCTCTGTTGAACCACCTCTGTCTGTCACAGTTACTACCATTGCTGATATCCCGAAACAGTACCCACTCTCCCTAGCCTCACATTCTAGTTGAGGGTATATGGAACATACAAACAGGGAATACAGCAAAACAACAACATAAACTCTGAAAGGTAAAGGGTGTGTATAGTGGGCGAGGAGTCCCTGGGTGATCCAAATGAATAAGCACTGGGCTACTAATCAAAAGTTGGCAGTTGGCATTTGGAATCCGTCCAGAGGTGCCCCAGAAGGAAGGCCTGGTGATCTCCTTCCAAAAGCTCACAGCCATTTAAAACATTATGAAGTGCATCTCAACAACAAAATAAGTAAAATTAAAAAAAAAAAAACCCTATGGAATGCAGTTCTACTCTGAAACACATGGAGTTACCATGAGTTGAAATAGACTCAACAGCAACTGATTTTTTCATGGTAGGCTAAACGGTGGCCCCCCAAAAGGTAAGTCCACATCCTAATCTGCAGAACCTATGACTATTACCTCGTAAAGCAAAAGAGTGTCATTACATTACATGGCAAAAGCTATGATTAAGTTAAGAATCTCCAGAGGAGGAGCTTATCGTGGATTGTCTGGGTGGGCCCTAAATGAGATCACAGGTATTCTTATAAGAGAGGCAGAGGAAATTTGGAGAGAGGCATACACAGAGGAAGTGGTGAGACGATGGAGACAGAGAGACTAGAATGATGTGGCCACAAGCCAAGAAACACCAAGAATGTCGACTGCCACCAGAAGCTAGAAGAGGCATGGAATGGATTCTCTATTCTGTAAGGATACGGCTCTGTAAACACCTTAATTTCAGACTTCTTGCCTCCAGAACTGTGAGAGAATAAACTTCTGTCATTTTAAGCCTTGAAGTTTGTGGTAGTTTGTTACAGCGGCCCTGGGAAACATATATAATGTGAATGTTCAAAGAGTATTACAGATAGAAAGTGCTGGAGGAATTCAGAGGGGAGAGAGAACTTTAGCCAGACACAGGCAGAATAGGAGTAGCATTAAAAGGTAGAACGGCAAAGATTGTGACCAAAAAGGCAGGTCTGCGCAAGAGAGGATGAATTCCTCAGTCCAAGCTGGTCTGCTCATTCAAAATGGAAGAGCTCAGGGCAAACATATGGTGGTAAATGTTCACAATTGACTCTGATTTATAGCCTTTGCCACTTTCCCTGGTGTAAATACTCTCTCCATGACCAGCTTCAAGCTACCAACATGATATTGTTGAACCAGAGTTGGGAAGAGATGCACGTAATTGGCTCCCCTGAACAGGTTTGAGTTGGCTTGAGCACACCATTGGGGCAAGATCATACACCTCTGATACTACTACTTAAGTTCAGCCCAGTGCCATTAGCCCCCAAACAGTACTTTTCAAGATGGAGATGGGCTAACACTGAGAAGTAATCAGCTGTATCAATATCCAGTGTGCTGTTTCCATAGCAGAATAGCAGGGAATTTAGCCTATTTTGTGCATTGCAGCTCCCTGAATACTGTTTGCAATTCTCTGGCCTACCTCTTAGTATTTCTTTGTGTAAAAGGAAAAGCATCTGACCGCTCTCTGTTCAGCCTTCTGGGCTAAAGACAGCATGTACCAGCCCAGTCTATACTGTTACTACCATTGCCAATCCTCTGATAGCACCACCTCAAAGTCTCTTTGGATGTGCCTGGAAGCATGAGTGGTCATATACTGACATAGCCATTCACAATGCTAAAATGCTGATTTTGAGCTCCTGGCCTAGTAGCCTGTACTAAAAACATAACTCCTAGAAATAAGAATACCTCAAGATTCTTGGAACTCAATGCTTCCTTTGTGCTACACAGAAAAGGTGAAAGCACCAGAAGAGAAACAGTTAGGACTCCCAGGCAGACTCATTATAAGCTGGGCTTTCCCTGGCAGCCCAGCAAACATTACCCCACTTCTCTTCTGATAGTTGCTCTATGGGGAAGGGCGCTGCACCACGTGTCAGGCCATAGCAACACTCACGACCTTCAGTATCTGCCAGAGCTGGTACGGTGGTGGGAGGTGGTTGGATGGGGTAAGGGAGGACCTGTGCAAGAGTGATGTGAAGAGGAAGGTGGGGCACTGTCTAGTCTACAAGTCGTGTATAAAGGATTGTTCTTCTAGCTTATGGGTCCCTCAGGGGCAGAGCAGGTTCAAATATAAAGGAACGAAAGCAAACGTTTTCCAAGTTCCTCCTCACCTTCTCTTCCAGTTGGAGATGCACCCAGGTCACAATTGGAGAAATAAGCAGGTTTACTCAGAGAACAAGATACGCCAGAAATAAAAAATATAGAGCCAAAAATTTATCCTGAAGAATTTATGTGTACATGCACACACACACATCTTCATCTAAATCCTGCCCTCAATTATTTTAAGACCTCAGTTATGGTGAATTAGGATGAAACATTCTAAGTAGGAGTTCTCAGACATAATAAGTCCATTTGTTATTTCTTAGAGAGATCTGAACTGTAGAACCATTCTCTCTTTCTCTTGGCCTCTAAATTTTTCTTTCTAAGTGAATTGAGCTAAATTCATTCTGAGAGTTCTTATTGTATCATATTCCCCCTTGCTAAATACCTGACTGGTTTAATTGTTTTCTCTGGCCATGAACCTAAAGAACTAATTGACAAAGGCATGCGTGTTCTCCTAGTGCACATTCGTCCCTCCAGAAGGGTTCTTAGTTTATGCTACTGTTCCAAAGCCCCTGGTTATTGACCTGATATTGTGCAATTTCCAAAAAAAATCTTAATCACACAGACATAAACCAGCAGACGTAGTGAGAATCTTCCTAAATATTCGTTGAGTGAGAGATGCAGGTGGCTTCTCTAATGAGAAAAGCCTGCAGGCAGATTACATGCCATGTTAGAGTGGGGAAGAGGTTTCCATTGGGAGAGCCTATCATTCCTTATATATTTATGTGTGCTTTCTCAATTATAAAATTACCACATCCCCTTCAAGAATATGTCTATTGTCTGAGGGGATTGTTTTTGCTTTTACTGTGGCTTTCAAGATAATATGTACATGACTTTTTAAAACTGACTTTGAGAAGTCAGGGGACTATCTTTTGTCATAGGAGAGATGTGCCAGCTCACTGCTTTCTTTAATGTTTCCCTTTTTCATAAATATACAGAGATACCACTCTGCACACTCTCAAAACCTATCCAGGAAACACCACTTACAACAATTAAAAAAAAAAAAAGAAACCTTGCCATTGAGTTGATTCCAGCTCATAGTGACCTTATAGGACAGAGTAGAACTGCCCCACAGGGTTTACAAGGAGCGGCTGGTGGATTCGAACTGCCAACCTTTTGGTTAGCAGCCAAGTGCTTAACCACTGCACCACCAGGGCTCCCTTATAAAAATAATCTAATATTTAACAAACCTTGTACTTTTTGCTTATAACCCTTTTCCTTCTGTTATTTACAATGCAATCTCAAGATTTCAGAGCTCAATAAATTTATTGAAGTGATGTTGACAATTTACTTAGCTTCACGTTTGTTATCAGCAAAACGGGGAGAAACAAATCTGCTGCTATCCTACAAGGAAGAAAGAATGGATACCTGGGCTCCCCTCAGGAAAGTGACATTCTACAAGACACATGGTAAGTGCTGGTGGAGATGGAAAAAAAAGTTCTCATTTCCAAGACTTTCCCACTGAACAATCTAGAGCCCAAGATGGGCCAAATTCTACACTAAAAGCCCAGAGGCAACTCTACTCGCTTACACTCCAGGATAAGACCTCCATCCTCCTTTCCTTATTTCCCAAGATGTCTGGCACATTTTTATGTCCAATAAATGAGGTTGATTAAATAAAAGCTGAACTACCAGCTTTATTAATGTCTTATCATTGTCTAGCATATATAAAATATCTAGTTTTCCAAATTGAACTAGAGAGACTGCTACCTCCTGCTTTGAATTATACAATGTCCAAAGAATCAAGTGAAAAGTATTCTAACTCATTTTGTTATCATATCTGAATTTTATCTCATTTAGTGACTTTCTAGGATACAAAGTAAAAAAGGGTAGAGTCTTCTGGGCATCTCCTGAAACCCAAGAGAATATCCCATATTTCACGTTTGCAATTCCTTTGGCATTCTTGTGTCTCCACACACGTCAAAACATCATTATGTTTTAATATGATTTGTTGATTTGTAAAGAAGATATGAATTCTAGACTGAATCTAAAGGCCAGAGAATATCTCAGATAAAAACCAATTGGAGTGATTTTCAGTGTGTGCCATAGCATATCTCTATCTGGTTTCTCTGAAATGTTACCTGGGCAGATCATTTGTTTAAGAGAGCTTCTGGTATAATTCTATCCTATAAAATTTTCTTTCATCAACTGAATGGACTACTATATTTAGAGGAAAGTAATCAGAGCTATTTGGCTTATTTTACAAGTGAGTCCTTAATACATATCTCTCAGTGATAATAAAGACAGTGGTGACAAAGATAAGTACTTGATGGGAGCTCAAAACCTTGAGCATCAAGTCAGAATTCCTACATTGCTATTTTATGCTGAAAATTATTTTGATTTTTTTCCATCTGTAAAATGAGGGGGGAAATGTTTTCTAGAATCATTGATCAAAACACTGGATCTCTTCAAACGTCCTGAGAATCTTCCTAAGATCCTCTAAATCATCACAACAAAGAGAATAGTCTTCAACAAGAAATTAATTCAAATATGAATGCTATAATTCCCAGGGAGAATAAGCGATAGTCAGGGTTTGCATCAGAATTGATGCAGTCACCTTTATTTTAAATCTTGTGTGTATATATGTGTGTGTGTGTGTGTGCCCACGCATGCACGCTCGTATCCTTGATGAAACTCTTTCCCGCTCATATACCTGGACCATTTGCCATGATGCAGAAGAAGGGCTGTTTTAGGACTCCGGTGAGGTATCACATCAGACCCATCTTGCTGGAATTTGACCAGCATGCATTCATGATATACTGATTATGAAACGTTTCTGGACAGTCCAGGTAATCCAAGGCAAAAGCCATCAACCCTCCAGTGCTGGACATTAAACTTTGTAGGGCTTCTGTAATTGAATACTTAAGTCCAAATAGGATAATAATAATAATGTACCATCCTTTGAACATTAAATGGTATCAATGATTCACCATCTGAAAAACATATGCTCTTAATTCTTTTCCAACAGTAAAGAAAAGCATATGTTGGAAAGAGAGCAGACCAGGCTTAAGAGTACAGAATTGCTGGTCACAGAGAAAAACTGAGTTACATGACCACTCATGATTGGACCTATGCTCTCATCAGCAAAATGTAGCCGAGGGCAGTCACCACACACAAGGATCACTATAAGCACTAGGGTTTGATAGTACTGTTCCTCTAGTAGAGTGCTTTCCCATGTTATCAAATTGTTCAACTAACAACTTTGAATTTTTCAGTCAAAAAAAGTCTGTCTGCTTTCAGCTTCCCTTGGAATTACTTCCTCCTCAGAGATGAGATTCTGATACTGGATAATGACTCTCTACCAGGGCCAGATTAAGACATGTGAGGGCCCTAAACACTGGTAATCTGTGTGCCCCCTCCTGTGCTTACTCACACACTCGAACAGGATATGTGAGTTAGATATATCCATGTATATAAATACACGTGTGTATGTGTGTCTTAGCTATCCATGATGTAGCGTCTTTTTAAATATGACTGTAATATTAGCAATTGAACATGAAAGTGGCATATGCTGTTTTAGTGGAATGAGATGAACTGGGTTTAAAATTTTTACTGGATGCAGGGTACTAAGATTTTTCCTATATACCACATTTTCTACAAAAAGAATATTCCACATCAAAGGAAATGAGTCAGTAAATGGGTAAGTGAATTTAGTCATTTCAACAATCAATGTAAAATTCTGTTGATCTCCCACAATAAAAAGTTGACTTTCACCAATTTTGCTTTAAACGGCTCATGCTTCAGTTCTGATGCTTGTTTTGTAATAAGTGCTACAATTATAAGTGAACAAATGAAAAGATGTCATAAAATAAAATTTGATGGTCAGAAAACAAATATTACAACAAATTACTATATTTTATTTTTAGATAGATCTTCCCTCTCTAACATGTTATAATTAAAAACATTTCTTTCGATTCTTTACTCTTACAAATTCTTCAATGATTTCATCACGATTAAGTTGCCAAGCAATTTTTACTTCCATATATAATAAGGATAATGAATCGAGTCTTTCTTGAATCATTGTAGTACACTGAGGGCTTTTGAGTCTCTTTAGGGACAAAATGAGCGCTCCGTTGTGCAGTAGGAATATGTGTAAAGCAATTTTAACATTGGGAAACATGCGTTGTATTTTATCTTTTATTATGGAATCATACAGGCCATGCCTACCTGAGTAAAATTTGTCTTTCTTGAATCTGTAAACTTAGTGCTCATGTAAGAATGAAATTGTCGCACTTTTCCATAAAGGTTTGTATGTAAGTCATCAGGATAAGCCTGAAATAATTTCTTGGGTGTCTTCATGCATTCTTCATCGGGTATATCCACACTCTTTAAGAAGGAAAATCTATTTGAAACAACTTCTTACCCTTCTTTTCATGCAAGACTGAAGTGCATCAATGATTCCATAGTACGTCGTTACAAGAAATTGATCTCTGGCACTCAGTGATACTTCTGGAGCACTTCCATCATTTGTTTCTTTCTAATGCTTCTGGGACAGTAAACTACTTGATAATCAATATTGGGCAGTATTTGTTTTGTTATGTTTCAAAATTTTCTCTTAAATTACATAAATGTTAATGACTGGTAGAGATCTGTGCATGTCTTTAAATTTACTTCTGAATCTGGAGAGCTTGACTCATCCAATGAGAATGCTGAAATATAGTATTCCACATAACCAACATAAATACACACTCTAGCATTTGCATTTTGTTGGCAATGTTTTCAGCTTCTCTTTTGGTATCTCCTTTTTGTGTCTGGTCTTCAGCAACATTTTCTAAGGCATCTGGAATCTGAGTATACGATTCCAGGATTGCACTCGTTGTTGCAGCATGGGCTTCCGAACATATGTCAGAAAGATATTTTAATACTCAATCATTGCCTGAATATGTTTTAAGAACTGCCCATTAGTGAGTAGAGGTGGTAAAAAAAATATGTAGAGTAACTGAATAGTAGAAAAATAGTAGATTGTTACCTGCACTGCTTCCAGGTAACAATCTACTGCACTACATCCTACAAGATTAAGTGAAGGTGCAGCACCTGGTATAAAAATGGCATATTCATTATGCTCTCAAATTTTCTGTTGCATGTCTTTACGATGCCCTGACACACTGGCAGCATTGTCACAGGACTGACCTCTGCACTTACAAAAATCAATTTTGCAAGCTTCACATAAATAGTGAAGTACCTGATTTGCAATTTCTTCATCAGTATGACTTTTTAAGATAGCAAATGCGATAAATCGCTTGACAGGTTTTCCATCTGTTGGAGATGTGTATCTTAAAATGATACTTAGCTGATCTGTATAAGAAAGTGGAATCTACAAACTGAATATTGAGCTATACTTATTTCACTGAAAATAACTGATCAAACTTTATCACTTATTATGTTTATTTATTCTTCACACATTGTTTTATACATATATGATTGGTTTACCTTTCCTGCTAAGATCAGCCAAGTATCATTTTAAGATACACATCTCCAACAGATGGAAAACCTGTTACCATATTTTGAGATATGGCCTGCAAAAATAGTTCAAACTGAGCAATAAGTTCAAGTAAACCCCCAAATTTTCCATTTTATGGGACCCCAAACACTTCATTTCTTTTTCCTCGAAAAGATAGTCCATGTTCAGCAATTGTTATAACGACAGCAACAATGCATTGCAAAACAGTTTCCAATATTGACTGTCTTCATTAATTTGTGTTTCCAGCTCATGAGTTAAGCTCCAGTCATGTTTTGGTTGAAATATGACTACATTCAATCTCTGTGAATTGACCTGTTTTCAGGTTTATCGATCATATTCGAGTTGCACCCATTGCTAAATCCATCCACAGCGAATCAAGAATTAAATGATTTAGGACTAAAACAATATACAAGGCCGACTGATGGAGAATCCTCTACCTACTCCCTCTTATAATTTTCACCACTAGCTTTGTACCCTAGAAATATATCCTGGCTCCTACCTACCTGGCTACAGAACCTTATTTGTTTACTATCCAGAAATTTTTGACACAAATTTTCAAATGGCCCACTGTGATGTTGACAATCACTTGGTCCTCTTTCCATTCAATAATTTACATGATTAGAATAAAATTTATTCCACAAAGCAGGATCTGTATTTCTGTCATTTATGGGGTCTGCAGATGCAACAATTTCAGATTCTAAAATAATTTCACTTTCTACACCTTTATTAATTTTTCTTACTACATGGTTATAGCAACACTGGCACGTTCTTATGTGATCAAGAGAGAACTGAGTATGAGGTTATACCCAATGGGTCCAAAATGAAAAGAAAAATATAACTTATTGTACAGCAAGGAATGGATGCAGAATTTGAAACAAATTCTGTTATATTTGTATTGCTATTAGTTAATTTCAGCACTAGTGGTACTAGTACAATGATCTGTACCCACTAAACTCAAGAATTCAACAGAAGTCTCTTCTGATTCATTATGTTTTAAAAAGGAAGTTAGTTTTGGAACTGTCTTTAGGGATTCACAAGTTCTCTTCTTTTTATCTCCTGCAAGCTTTCATTTTTGCCCTCAATTTAGTGGCTGCCATTTCATTTTACCTTGATATAAAATTATGTCACTTTTTAAATTTGGTTCTATCATAGCAAATAAATTTGAATAACTGAAAATAAAATTTACATTCAAATTTGGACATTAAAACAAAAATTTATGTTTGAAAATTAGTAAGTTAAAAAAATTGATTTGAAACATGTAATTTTGTTCTTCAGGTCTGAGATAGTCAAAACGAATAGCACTTATAAGGCAGTCAGAAATAAGTTCATTCATTTGTGGTATGATGTTTGTTGGTGGGCTCTTTACAGATCTCCACAAGTGTTTTTCATCTTGAAATAATATTTAAAAAGTTGCACGCTCACTTTCTGCCCTTTGATGCTGCATCTTCACAGTTCATTGGACTACTGCTGATACCACATGGGGGGCAAGAGTGATCAAAAAGAGTGTGATACACACACGAGTGTACACTCAATCTGAAGATGCATTTGGGCTTACTTTGTGCAGGACAGGACCAGATATGTCATGAGTCACATGATTATAGTGATAGTGGCACATTCTTATGTGATCAGCAAGAGAGAACTGAGTATGAGGTTATACCCAATGGGTCCAAAATGAAAAGAAAAATATAACTCTTATTGTATACAAAATTTATAAAATGGACATTTTATTTCTTTATGGGATTGTTCGACTCTCCTATTCAGAGAAACATACTTAATTGATGTAACAATAGCACCACTTCTCCACCAGCAAGTTTGTTTTTGAGTCCTAACAATATCAATCAACTTCTTAAGAGAAAGTCAGTCTGAAGGGAAATGGAAAATAAAATATATTCACATAATTTTTATTATCTAAATATTCATTTCATTTATTTCTTCAAGGAATTGTCCAATTTCCTTACATGGAGTTATGTAAATATTCTGATAAAATATAAATGTACCCTTTGTTGCTTTCTTGGAAGACAAATTTAGAAACACACTCGTTGCAAAACAAAAACATATTTTGCATGATAAATAAATCTTGAATTTTGCGTCCTCTTAATGTGTCTAACACCTCATTTATTAGCATATATAGAGTAATATCAAACACTGCATCTCATGCAACAGACAATAAAAAATGAAACTTACTTGATACATAAATTTTTTTTGTGTTAGGTAAATATTAGTATTTCCAGTATTATTTGGAATGTTAGTACTATATTAAATCATTATGCATGTTAGTATTATATTAAATAAATGCTAGATTGCATCAGCATGTATGCCAAACATATTTTAAAGTTATAAATATTATTCTTTACAAAACTTAGGACCTAACTCTGTGCCTAAATGCTATACAGTTAAAAAGTAACTTGACTGAATTCATTGCAATGGCCAACTTATTCGAGTTCCCTCACTTTTTCATGTCATCTGGGACTGGAGTTCCACTGGTTGTTTACCAGGTCATGCACAAGAGCATACCCTTCTGTTTGTATCATGGCAAAGAGCATTGCTGGCCCTCCTGGCTGGAGTTGCTAGATCAGCAGACATAGATGTATAAGACAGTTCTCTCAGAATGAATGAGAGACCTATTATCTATTAATACAACCCATCCTTGTTCAGTAACTGCTCATGTTGGATCCAGTTGCATATTGGGTGAATGTAGCAAGAGTTAGACTCAACAGCCCACCCCCACCTCCAAGAGACCTGCGGAGATAAGGAGTTTCACTTACACCTGAGGGGACTGTAGGAGACAGATGTCAAAGGTGTCAAAGTGGTATGGGCCTCATAACTTAAACAACCTTTCATGTGGGCACCCTTGTGATTCTGTGTAAATTTTATTTCCGGTCGGCACATTGTCACGCACTAGAGCTGATACATCAGTTTCATTTAGTGCCCTGACAGTTCTCTTCCACTGTGGCACTAGCTTTTCCTTGTGTCCTGTCTGCTTGACATCTATGGGTCTTTGCTTTGGATAACTGGTGTTCTAGTGTTCCTGCTTTGTGGATGTCCTAAGCACGTTCTTACCTTGCTTACTGGGTAATTCATCCCTGCTCTTTTTTTCTCTGCCTAGCATTCTCTTCACATAGGGGAAGTTCTTTCTCAGGAAATTCATTTTCTTCCCTAAAAATAGTCTTCAATGGTCTGCTTTACCAGTTCTTCAGATTTCTCAGCTTCTCAATTCCTGGAATGGACCAGGTGTTGAATAATCTCTTCCCCTCAACCCCCTAAAGCTTTTTGATACAAAAGCTATAGTACCCCCAAGAGAATACACTGAGTTTAGGAATCTGGAGGTGCCATGGGGACTGAAGATCCTGAGGATGGGACCCAAATGGATGCAGGCCAGAGATAAACTTGACCTACTTTACAAAGTGGCCTAGGGCTAGCCCTGGGACCCAGAAAAGTAACCTCCTTCTTTTTGCTGTATACTTAACTTCTGACCATTCTTCCAGGTTACATGGAGTCTGAGCCTCTGGAGGACTGATGAAGAATGTATAACCACATGGACCAGTAGCGAACTTAGCCCAGCCACAAGTCCCTAAATAGGAAGGAAAGTCAGCAGATGAGTGGTGCTCTTGCATTTAGCTCTGCCACTGTAAGTTTCTGGTGCCTTTCAACAGGCCCATACTGTGTGGCCAGACCCCTTATACTCTGGGGGTGACATTCACACAGACTGCAATCAGAATGGGGTCCCCTGGATTTGCAGGGTCATAGCTCAGTCTTTGAAGGGACTTTTATGCACCAATAATATTATTTAGAGGATCATTGGGTCTTTAAAAAAATGGATGATCATTTTTTTAATGTTATTCTTTACATTTTTAAGTTCAGCTTACAAATATTATGCAATTTATAAACGTAAAATTTTTAAAGATCACTTTTAAGATGACTTCCCTTGATTAATATTTGGACCCATTTATAAAATTTGTTAACTAAACTCCCTTTAAATATTTTAGACTGCATTTATGAATTTAATACATTCAGTTTTATTTGTAAGTATTTCAGTTGCCTTATCAACAAGCAAAATCTTCCCAGGAATTTCAGTAATTCTTGTAAACCTAATTAAATTGTAAATGTTTTGATACATTTTACAAACTTAGAAAGATATCAACTTAAATTCAGTGTTGAAATTAATTGTTCAAATACGTATTTTTAATTGGAATTAAAAAGCTGGCCTATTATACCAATTTTAGGTCACATTTTCTTGATCATTGTGAATGTTTAAAATACAAAATGTCTTAGATTCTTTACAGCCAAAATATTGTATTAACGTGAGTTTGATTCTCTTAAACATTTCTATAATTAATTCCTGAGTCTTCTCAATGTTAAAAGATGCTAACCCACTAATGAAACCAGCTGTCATCTAAACTATTTTGGGGTCCCTTCTTAAATAATTTTGGGGACACCTCCTCAGCAGAGTAAGGTGTCTTAATGAGCAGAGAGCTCCCTGGCCAGGACGGAAACTGGATTCTTGCCCACAACCCTAAGGGGACAAGCTGAGCCTCGTTAACCAATGCTCTATCACTGCCCTTAGAATGGAGACATCTGACCACTGAAAGCCTAAGACTGAAGTGACGCATCCCAATTTCTCAGGAAATCTGCAACCACCACCCTGCTTTTCTTTGGTTCTTAACATTTTCTGAAAGTCTTCCCTACTTTTAAAGACTTTTGAACTGGATGAATTCCTGCCTTTTTGAATACCCTTATCTGATAGGGCCACACATCTTTAAAAAAATACAGATACTAAATTAATATCTGATTGACTCTCTCATGGCTTTGTCCAACTCTATTCCCAGTTCCGAGGTCTGTGCCAATGATGGCTCTCAGGCTTTTTCAAGGTCCCAGATCTTCAAAGTCCTGGGCTGGGCTGGACTGGCCAAGTCTATACCAACAACAAAGCAGCAGCAAGGACAGTGATAATAGTAATGGGAGAAGTAGCAGTAGCAGTCATAATACCTATTTACAGATACAGAAATCGGGCCACAAATTGGTCATATAATGAATAGGCATAATCCCAAACTTGAGACAACCACTGAGCCAATGCTGATATTTATATTCCAACCAGTCCGTAGCCCAGCTTAACTTCAGCACATTTATCATTTGTGCAATGTATATTTTTAAACATTGACATTCCCACCCACCATTCATGCCATGCCTTTGGGCTTTCAGCTGATAGTGAACATTTCACGTTATTGCGTGGGGCTACAGCAGACCTGCCCACAGTTTACTTTCACCGCCACTGCTGTCTTCATCTGTGAAAATTAATTTAAACATTTTACTGCATTATAACCTTAACGTTTTTTGCTTTTTTTTCAAAGTAGATTAAAATGAAAAATAAATTGTGCATACCAATGATGCAAGACACACATTTTATAAATTTATTCTAATTGAGGTGAAGATAGAAATCATTGCTGTTGTTAGGTGCCATTTGGGTCAGTTTCAACTCATAGTGACCCAAGGTACAACAGAACAAAGCACTGCCTGGTCCTGTACCATCCTCCCAGTCATTGCTATGTTTGACCTCATTGTTGCAGCCGCTGTGTCCATCCATCATGTTGAGGGTCTTTCTCTTCTTTGCTAGGTCTCTACTTTACAAAGCATGATGTCCTTTTCCAGGGACTGGTCCCTTCTGATAATATATCCAAAGTACATAAGCCACAGTCTCACCATCCTCGATTCTAAGGGGCATCCTGGCTGTACTTCTTCCACGACAGATTTGTTTCTTCTTCTGGCAGTTTATGGCATATTCAATATTCTTACCAACGCCATAATTTAAAGGAATCAATTCTTTGGTCTTCCTTTTTCATTATCCAGCTTTAGTATGTATATGAGGCTATTGTAAATACCATGGCTTGGTTCAGGCGTACCTTAGTCCTCAAAGTAACATCTTTGCTTTTTAACATTTTAAAGATATCTTTTGCAGCAGATTTGCCCAGCATATTTGATATTCTTTTTTTTTAATTTTTATTGTACTTTAAGTGAAAGTTTACAAATCAAGTCAGTCTCTCATACAAAACCTTATGTACACCTTGCTGTATACTCCTAGTTGCTCTCCCCCTAATGAGACAGCACACTCCTCTCTACCCTGTATTTCCGTGTCCATTCAGCCAGCTTCTGTCCCCCTCAGCCTTCACATTTCCCCTCCAGACAGGAGATGCCAACATAGTCTCACGTGTCTACTTGATCCAAGAAGCTCACTCCTCACCAGTATCATTTTCTGTATTATAGTCCAGTCCAATCCCTGTCTGAAGACTTGGCTTTGGGAATGGTTCCTGTCTTGGGCTAACAGAACATCTGGGGACCATAACCTCCCAGGTCCTTCTAGTCTCTGTCAGACCATTAAGTCTGGTCTTTTTAAGAGAATTTGAGGTCTGCATCCCACTGCTCTCCTGCTCCTTCAAGGATTATCTGTTGCATTCCCTAGCAGTCATCGGTTGTAGCTGGGCACCATCTAGTTCTTCTGGTCTCAGGCTGATGTAGTCTCTGATTTATGTGGCCCATTTTTACTCTTGGGCTCATACTTACCTTGTGTCTTTGGTGTTCTTCATTCTCCTTTGCTCCAGGTGGGTTGAGACCAATTGATACATCTTAGCTGGCCACTTCCTTGCATTTAAGACTCAGATGCCACTCTCCAAAATGGGATGCAGAATGTTTTCTTAAAAGATTTTATTACGCCAATTGACCTAGATGTCCCCTGAAACCATGGTCCCCAAACCCCCGCCCCTTCTATGCTGGCCTACAAAGCATTCGGTTTATTCAGGAAACTTCTTTGCTTTTGGTTTAGTCCAGTTGTGCTGACCTCCCCTGTATTGTGTGTTGTCCTTCCCTTCACCTAAATTAGTTCTTGTTTACTACCTAATTAGTGAATACCCCTCTCCCTCCCTCCCTTCTTCCCTCTGCTCTCTCATAACCATCAAAGAATATTTTCTTCTCTGTTTAAACTATTTCTCAAGTTCTTATAATAGTGGTCTCATACAGTATTTGTCCTTTTGCAACTAATTTCATGCAGCATAATGCCTTCCGGATTCCACCATGTTATGAGATTTTTCACAGATTCATCATTGCTCTTAATCAATCCATAGTATTCCACTGAGTGAATATACCATAATTTATTTATCCATTCATCCATTGATGGACACCTTGGTTGCTTCCATCTTTTTGCTATCGTAAACAGTGCTGCAATGAACATGGGTGTGCATATATCTGTTTCTGTAAAGGCTCTTATTTCTCTAGGATATATTCCAAGGAGTGGGATTGCTGGATCGTATGGTAGTTCAATTTCTAGCTTTATAAGGAAGTGCCAAATCAATTTCCAAAGTCGTTGTACCATTTTACATTCCCACCAGCGATGTTTAAGTGTTCCAGTCTCTCCACAGCCTCTTCAACATTTATTATTTTGTATTTTTAGGATTAATGCCAGCCTTGTTGGAGTGAGATGGAATCTCATTGTAGTTTTGATTTGCATTTCTCTAATGGCTAATGATCGTGAGCACTTCCTCACGTATCTGTTAGCAGCCTGAATGTCTTCTTTAGTGAAGTGGCTGTTCATATCCTTTGCCCATATTTTAACTGGGTTATTTGTCTTTTTGTTGTTGAATTTTTGCAGCATCACATAGATTTTAGAGATCGGCCACTGATCAGAAATGTCATAAGCTAAAAACTTTTTCCTAATTTGTAGGTAATCTTTTTACTCTTTTGTTGAAGTCTTTGGATGAGCATAGGTGTTTGACTTTTAGGAGCTCCCAGTTATCTAATTTGTTTTCTGATGTTTGTACCATTCTAGTAATGTTTTGTATACTGTTTATGCCATGTATTAGGGCTCCTTGCATTGTCCCAATTTTTTCTTCCATGATCTTTATCGTTGTAAATTTTATATTTAGGTCTTTGATCCATTTTGAGTTGTTTTTGTGCATGGTGTGAGGTATGGGTCTTGTTTCATTTTTTTCCAGATGAATATCCAGTTGTGCCAGCATCATTTGTTAAAGAGACTGTCTTTTACCCATTTAACAGACTTTGGGTGTTTGTCAAATATCAGCTGCTCCTATGTGGATAGATTTGTGTCTGGATTCTCAATTCTGTTCCTTTGGTCTATGTATCTGTTTTTGTACCAGTACCAGGCTGTTTTGACTACTGTGGTGGTACAATAGGTTCTAAAATCCGGTAGAGTGAGGCCTCCCACTTTGTTCTTCTTTTTCAGTAATGCTTTATTTATCTGGGGTCCCTTGTCCTTCCATATGAAGTTGGTGATTTGTTTTTCCAACTCATTAAAAAATGTCACTGGTATATGGATCAGGATTGCATTGTATCTGTAGATTGCTTTGGGCAGAATAGACATTTTTACAATGTTGAGTCTTCCTGTTCATGAGCAAGGTATGTTTTTCCACTTATGTAGGTTTCTTTTGGTTCTTGAGGTTGTGTCTTGTAGTTTTCTTTGTATAGGTCTTTTACATCTCTAGTTAGATGTATTCCTAAATATTTTTTCTTCTTAGGGGCTATTGTAAATGGTATTGATTTGGTGATTTCCTCTTCATTGCTCTCTTTGTTGGTGTAGAGGAATCCAACAGATTTATGTATGTTTGTCTTGTATCCTGATACTCTGCTAAACTCTTCTATTAGTTTCCGTAGTTTTCTTGAGGATTCCTGAGGGTTTTCTGTGTATAAGATCATGTCATCTGCAAACAGAGATACTTTTACTTCTTCTTTGCCAATTTGGATGCCCTTTATTTCTTTATCTAGCCTAATAGCTCTGGCTAGGACCTCCAGCACAATGTTGAATAAGACTGGTATTAAAGGACATTCTTGTCTGCTTCATATTATCAAGGGGAATGCTTTCAGTCTCTCTCCGTTTAGGATGATGTTGGCTGTCAGCTGTATAAATGTCCTTTATGTGTTTAGGCATTTTCCTTCTATTCCTATTTTGCTGAGAGTTTTTATCATAAATGGGTGCTGGACTTTGTCAAATGCCTTTTCTGCATCAATTGATAAAATCTTGCCTTTTGTTTTATTTATGTGATGGATTACATTGATTGTTTTCCTAATGTCGAACCATCCCTGCATACCCGGTATAAATCCCACTTGGTCATAGTGAATAATTTTTTCGATATGTTGTTGAATTCTACTGGCTAGAATTTTGTTGAGGATTTTTGCTTCTAAGTTCGTGAGGGATATTGGTCTGTAATTTCCCTTTTTTGTGGAGTCTTTACATGGTTTTGATATCAGGGTTACGCTGGCTTCATAGAATGAGTTTGGGAGTATTCCATCCTTTTCTATGCTCTGAAATACCTTTAGTAGTAGTGGTGTTAACTCTTCTCTGAAAGTTTGGTAGAATTCTCCAGTGAAGCCGTCAGGGCCAGGGCTTTTCTTTTTGAGGAGTTTTTTGATTATTTTTTCAATCTCTTCTTTTGTTATACATTTATTTAGTTGTTCTGCCTCTGTTTGTGTTAGTTTAGGTAGGTAGTGTGTTTACAGAAATTTGTCCTTTTCTTCTAGGTTTTCAAATTTGTTAAAGTACAACTTTCCATAGTACTGTATTATGATTCTTTTCATTTCAGTTGGGTCTGTTGTGATATCGCCCATCTCATTTCTTATTTGGATTATTTGTTTTGTCTCCTATTTTTCTTTTGTCAGTCTGGCTAGTGGTTTATTGATTTTGTTCATCTTTTCAGAGAACCAGCTTTTGGTCTTGTTAACTCTTTCAGTGGTTTTTCTGTTTTCTATTTCATTTAATTCTGCACTAATTTTTATTTGCTTTCTTCTGGTGCCTGAAGGTTTTTTTTGTTGCTCTCTTTCTATCTGTTCAAGTTGCAGGGATAATTCTCTGATTGTGGCCCTTTCTTCTTTTTGTGTGTGTGCATTTATTGATATAAATTGACCTCTGAGCACTGCTTTAGCTATGTCCCAAAGGTTCTGAAAGGATGTGTTTTCATTCTCATTGGATTCTATGAATTTCTTTATTCTGTCCTTAATTTGCTCTATAATCCAATAATTTTTAAGCAAAGCGTTGTTCAGTTTGCATGTGTTTGATTTCTTTTCCCTGATTTTTTGTTTATTGACTTCTAGTTTTATGCCTTTATGGTCAGAGAAGATGCTTTGTAATATTTCGATGTTTTGAATTCTGTTAAGGCTTGCTTTATGGCCTAATACGTGGTCTATTCTAGAGAATGTTCCACGTGCATTGGAAAAGAAAGTATACCTGGATGCTATTGGGTGGAGTATTCTGAATACGTCTATGAGGTCAAGATGGTTAATTGTGGCATTTAGCTCTTCCATGTCTTTATTGAGCTTCTTTCTGGATGTTCTGCTCCTACTGTTATTGTGGAGCTAACTATCTTACTTTTCAATGCTGTTGGAGTTTTTTTTTTATGTATTTTGAAGCCATGTCGTTGGGTGCATTGATATTGAATATGGTAATATTCTCCTGGTATATTTGATATTCTTGACTGTTGCTTCCATAGGCATTGATTATGAATCCAAGTAAAATGAAATCCTTGACAAGTTCAATGTTTTCTCCGTTTATCATGATGTTGCTTATTGGCCCAGTTGTGAGGATTTTTGTTTCCTTTATACTGAGGTATAATCCATACTGAAGGCTACAGTCTTTGATCTTCACCAATAAGTGCTTCAAGACCTCTTCATTTTGAGCAAGCAAGGTTGTATCATCTGCATATCGTGGGTTGTTAATAAGTCTTCCTCTAATCCTGATGCTGTATTCTTCTTTATATGGTGAAAAGATACAACACTGACGCACACCTTTCTTGATTTTAAACCACCCAGTATCCTCTTGTTCTGTTTGAATGACTACCTCTTAGTCTATGTACAGGCTTTGCATGAGCACAATTTATTGTTCAGGAATTCCATACTTTGCAATGTTACGTATAATTTGTTATGACCCGCATAGTTGAATGCTTTGCAGTCAATAAAACATAGGTAAACATCTTTCTGGTATTCTCTGCTTTCAGCCGAGATTCATCTGACATCAGCAATCATTTCCCTCATTCCACGTCCTCTTTTGAATCCTGCTTGAATTTCTGGCAGTTCCTTGTCAATGCACTGCTGTAATCATTATTGAATTATCTTTAGCAAAATTTTACGTGCATGTGATATAAATGATATTGTTGAATAATTTCCCCATTCTGTTGGATCACCTGTCTTTGGAATGAGCACAAATATGGGTCTCTTCCAGTCAAGTAGCCGAGTAGCTGTCTTCCAAATTTCTTAGTACAGAAGAGTGAGTGCTTCCAGTGTTGCATCTGTTTGTTGAACTATCTCCGTTAATCTCTGTTAAATACTCCTTTAATTCCTGGAGTCTTGTTTTTCGCCAATGCCTTCAGTGCAGTTTGGACTTATTCCTTCCATACCTTTGGTTCTTGATCTTATGCTACCTCCTGAAATGGTTGAACATCGATCAGTTTTTTGAACAAGAAACTTTCTCCTGAACATAGAGTAGCTAAAGCAAAGAAATAATGAAGCAAAAGAGCTGAATGGAAGATTTCAAAGGGTGACTTGAGAAGATAAAGTAAAGTATTATAATGAAATGTGCAAAGATCTGGAGCTAAAAAATCAAAAGGAAAGAACAAGCTTCGCGTTTCTCAAGCTGAAAGAACTGAAGAAAAAATTCAAGCCTTGAGCTGCAATACTGAAGGATTCTATGGGCAAAATATTGAACAAAACAGGACACATCAAAAGAAGATGGAAGGAATACACAGAAATCATTAGGGGTGCCAAATACTCATGTAACATTTACCTAACAGAGACTGAACACTTAGGAAAAAAAAAGAACAAAAAACTGTTCCTAATCCCAGCATTCTAGACAGGGCATATAACTTTGATGGCTTGTGTGTTGCTATGATGCTGCAAGCTATGCTACCAGTTTTTCAAATACCAGCAGGGTAACCCATGGTGGACAGGTTTCAGCAGAGCTTCCAGACTAAGACAGGCTAGGAAAAAAGGCCTGGCCATCTACTTCCAAAAATTAGCCACTGAAAACCCTATGCATAACAACAGAATATTACCTGATATAGCACTGGAAGACGAGTCCCCGAGATTAGAGAGCATTCAAAATACACAGTGGCCACAACAATGGACTCAAGCACCCCAACAATCATTAAGATGGCACAGGACTGGGTAACATTTTGTTCTATTTTACAAGGTGTCATCATGAATCATTGCCTACTTGATGGCAACTAACAACAAGAAGCCCTGGTGGCGTAGTGATTAAGAGCTCTGCTGCCAACCAAGCGGTCAGCAGTTTGAATCCACCAGCTGCTCCTTGGAAGCCCTATGGGGTAGTTCTACTCTGTCCTATAGGGTCACTATGAGTCGGAACTGAGTCTACGGCACCTAACAGCAACAACAATAACAAAGGGCGTCCAGGAAAGGCAGGATATACAAACAGTCAAGCAAATTCCACATTTTCTTTGACCCAAAAATTTCTAGATGTCTCCCTTCAGGATCCAAATTGAGGAATTGCCAGGCCTTCCCTTGGTGTGCTATAGACACAGGCTTTTTGAACTATTTGGAAGCAGAGCACCTGATAAATAAACCATAATACAATAAATTAAATTTGTATCACTGCATCTATCTCCTAGTACAAAAGAAGCTTCTGGTCTTATTCTTTCGAGCTTTATATTTCAAGGCCAAATTTCAGCACAATTTAGAATGTTGCCTTTCCTATTGAGTCAATTTGCTGTTTTTGAAATATTGTACGAATAACTCACATATACTGCATTGAGTGGATGAATATCTTTTGATGAAAAGTATAGCTTCTCTTTAGAAGGAATCATTTATTTCTTAATATCCCCAAGGCAAAAACTTCCTAAGATAAAGCTAAGACTCTTCCTCTCTCTGGCTTCGTTGACACCATATTTATAAAATAAATTCTGTAAATCAAATCATCTTCAATATGTGGTTTTAGAGGTTTGTGCTCTTCACCTCCTAAAGAAAAAAGCTATTTGGAAATGTTTATTCACTCATTCAATCATTCATTCACTAGACATTCATTGAGTGCATGCGATTTGCAGAGCACTGTGCTAGGTATTAGCACAAAATGATGGAGATGGATAAAAAGACGAATAAGAAATGATCCCTGCGCACTGGGAGCTTAGAAGCTTATAACACATGAACCAAAAAATAAATACAAGGAGCAGCTAGGAGAAGCCAGTACGGTTCCTAAATCTGCTTGTGCACCAAGATTACTCAGGAAACCAATGGAAAATAAAGCATCTTGGGCCCTTTCCACTGGGCCCACGCCTGCTAAACCAGAGTGGCCCGGAAGGAACCGAGAATTTATATTTTCTTAAGCACCCGAAGTAATTCTGAGATTCAGCCAGGGATGGGAATCACTAGGCTTAAAAATATTTTAGTGTCTAGAACTTTGGATATGTTGTCAGGAAAGACCAGTCCCTAGAGAAAGATATCATGTTTGGTAAAGTACAGGGTCAACAAAAAAGAGGAAGACTGTTAATGAGATGGATTGACACAGTGGCTGCAACAATGGGCTCAAGCATAGCAACAATTGTGGGCATGACGCAGGACCGGGCAGTGTTTCATTCTGTTGTACATAGGGTCGCTACGAGTCAGAACTGATGTGATGGCACCTAACAACAACAACAGTGTCTAGAAAAATCTCACACAGCACCTTCCGTCACCACCAAAAGCATTTTACTTCATGCTCACCATCAAGGTTATTGAGATCCTCATTTGCAAAGCCAGAAAGCCAAGCTAAAAAGAAATGGCCAGGCTTGCCTGAAAATAATCTACAGAAAGAAACAGAGTTTTGACTAGTAAGTCAAAGGTATCTAGCTGTCATTTCACTATTAAATAAAAAACCAAAAAACCAAACCTGTTGCTGTTGAGTTGATTCCAACTCATAGCAACCTTACAGAACAGAGTAGAACTGCCCCGTAGGGTTTCCGAGGAGCACCTGGTGAATTCAAACTGACGACTTTAGAGTTAATAGCTGTAGCTCTTAACCACTATGCCACCAGGGTTTCCATTTTGTTATTAGGAAGTCAAAAACCTATTTCAGCATTAGGCAAGACAATTCACACAGAATCACAGCTCATCTTCAGAGCTGGTTAGAAACTTACAGGTCAGTGCTCACAACTCGAATTGTTACAGTGTTCAGGCAGTAGCATAAATGAGTGAAGCAGGCTGGAGGGAACTGGGGTTAAAGGGGAAGCATATGCCCCAATAAAGCTGTACCTGCTACTCAGCTTTAGCTGATCGTTGCTGTAAAGGAATGCGGACCCATTGTACCAGGTTTTCCAAATTTTCACGAGAAGCCAGAAATCTAGGTTTGAAAAACTTGTCATGCAACAAAACAGACCTTGCAGACAGATTTGACCCATGGGCCACCAGTTGTAATTCCTGATCTAGTTCAATGACTTCATTCACAAGTGAGAAAACAACCTAACCTATTCCTCAAATCTTTTCAGTTTGGCCTGCATCAGTGAGAAAATAAAGTTATTGTTGGATTAAGTGTCGCTTTTATTTTCCCCTAGGTTTGAATTTCTCAGTGTTTATATTAACCCAGATAGTCAAACGCAAGTTTCCTAAAACCTACATGCAGTGGAAACTATGCTGTGCTGCCCAGATTCCCATTACTTCAGTTGGCAGCCCTCAGGAATAAGCCCTCTCCTGAAATTGCCCTCAGTGGAAGATAGCTGCCTCACCCAAGCGTGTGTCTCCTCCCTGGAATATCCCAAATCCCATGACTTGCTAACGCATGTATATAAAAGCCCAGCCTGCCTCGCTTCAACTCTGGACAACTCTGCTGGCCCATCCCAGCTTCAGAGCTCCTTGCGGAGTTGGGTGAGACCTTGTGGCTGCACCACAGCCCAACTTCTTCCTGCCCAGTCCTGTTTCCTCCCCTTCCCTCACAGGCCTGGGTCTGGAGAATATTCCTCTATTAACTCCCTGCACATATTTTTTTTTTCTTAGCGTCTGCTTCCTGGGGACCCTGACTTGCAAGACGGTGCTCCTCAGGATATCACTGAAAATAACCTTATCTCTACGCAAGTCCAGATTTGCAAAGTCAAATCAGAGAACACTGTTTTGCTTCACAAAAATTGCTTTTATTATATATTTAAAAGTTGTTTTATTGGATTCTGGAAAATGATACTCCAGTAGGTACCTCTGGTACCCTATTTCATGTCCCCTCACCCCCCTCTGACTTTAGCCACAGCTGTGGTGGGCAGTACCAAGAGACCAGACTCACCTTGCACTGACAGTGCCCACCTCAAGGTAAGCCATGCCTCTTTCTGCTTTCAGCCTTGGGACCTTTTCTGACATGCAGGGGCCCACTGAGCCCTCAAAAGCAGAGCCTAGAAATGTGGGACATTCGTGACAATAAGGATTGGGAGCTGGCAAATAAGCACAAGTCCCCATGGCAGGGATCTGCGATTATCCACCCTTCGGCCTTATACACACCCTTATTATCATGGCTTTCCTCCTTCCTTGTCTCCATCCCTCATTCCCTCACTCCTCTTCCAGGGATCACCTCCCAAATAAACAGCCTGTACCAAGTCATCGTCTATAAGGCTCTGCTTCAAGTGGGACTCAGACTAAGATAGATACAGCCTCCATTTTTAAAAACTCAAGCAATACAGAAAGGTACAAAGAAGAAAGTAAAATGTTTTTGAAACAGCCCTCCAGCCATATTTCCATGCATTGCTGCTCACTTATGAATAACTTTAAACTGCGTCAACACGTATACTTTATTCAATAACCTGGCAGATTTCTTTAAAAGCGATCTTCCTAAGTATATTTAAAATTCAAATGAAATTCCACAATTGTCTCGTTCATTCATCCATTTCTTTAACAAATGTTTGTTTGGGGGTTTCTATGCGTAAGGCACGGTGCTAAATACCGCAGGTGAAACAAAGACATGTCCTTTACCTTTAAAAAAAAAAAAAAATTTTTTTTTTACTTTACCTTTAGGATGTTTATATTCATTTTTTCTGCTCAATTTTTCAGGATAATACTGTTTGAACAAAATAAGTCACGTCTATTTTCAAATGCCACGTTAGGAGTCCTTGAAATTGAATGCCGTAGATTTTAATTAAATAGAATTTATACCCAAGTGGCATGTCCAAAATGAATGGGTATCTGGGTTCAAATCTTGGCTCTGCCACTTAGCAGAACTGTGACCTTAAGCCCCATTTGTCTTGTTTGTGAAATGGGGGTAATAATAATAACTATCACAAGTAGTTGTAAGAATAAATTGAGATAATCAATGTAAAGAACTTGACGTTGTGCCTGGCATAGAGTAAGTGCTCAATATATTTCAGCCATAGTAACAATTATTGTTTTCACTTAACATTAACTCAGGCCCACTGAAGCATGGATCCAGGCACCATGGGAACTGGGCAGAATAAACTAGAACTCAAAATCCAGACACGGCCCAATGCTGTTCCACTCAGCACAGTTTCAACAGGTTGGAGCCCTGTCACAATCACTGGGGCCCTAAGGCACCAGGCAAGCATCATATTCACCTGGTCACTCCCTGTAACCACAGAAAGATTTGGGCACATCTATCAATTTGGTGCCATTGTCAGTTTCAGCACAGGTGGTGATTCTGCCACACCGAAGTGGGCTCCAGACTCCCAAAGAAGAGTCGTGTACACAGGGTTTACTAGTCCTGTAGGGAAAACAAACTAGAAGATGCATAAGGTATGTAAATACCAGATTTGCTCAGCTGTCTGAGCTAATACCTTGCTGGCATGGAGATTCAAGTTGTGTCCTCACAGCACCCAGCATGGCCTTGTACCTCCTGGATGCTCAGTAAATATTTGTTGACTGATGAAGTGCTTGTGGAATCCTTGAATATTACTCAGGCAAGGAAAGAGTGTTTGTAAGAAGTGTGGAGAATGTTTCAGGCAGTGCATCACTCTTGAAGACCTAACTTTCCAAAGTTAGGTCATGCTTTGTAAAGCCCTTTAAAAAAAAAAAGTGGGGCAGATAAAATCAAATTGGCCTCAAGACGCAAGCATGCGTGTCTGGGTAGAAGTAGAACAAGGGTGGACACAAGTGCAAAATGTCTGCAACTCTGGGCAGAGGAATTCCAAAAAAAAAAAAAAAAGATCTTGATTGAAAACATATTCTAAGGTGGTAACAAGAACAGGCGGGAAGTGAGATTGTTCTACAGCTGAGGACAATATACTTTGTTTGGATTGTTCATTTGCTAATACAACAACAAAAAAAATGTACTAGAATTAAATTAGAAACATTGGACACACCAGAGCCAAATTCTACCAGGTACCAGTTGGCCGCAGCTCATTCATCGGCAGCAGCTTAGTTACTTTCCAGTTCACCACAGTCCCCAGCACCCTCTCTTCTCTACTAGCCATGAAAGTCGCAGGGGAGTTGCCATTTATCAGCGTGTTGCTACTCCTGTTTTTCTTGCAGTTAAAATTAGGAGGAAAAGAAAATACTTTTGCACTTATTTCTCTATCAAAACTGGAACAAGAAAAGGCAGGCTGAAAGGGCCATGTGTTTCAAGAATGTGTTTTTACCTGCTTTACTCATTTGTGTTATATTCCTGGACATGGTAGCCATTTTAATTTATACTTTACCAATCACTAGTTTCCTATTGCTATGGTAGCAAATTACTGCAAACTTAGTGGCTTAAAACAACACAAATTCTTACAACTCTGGAGGTTAGGAGATCCATGGGTAGCACACACAATTTGTGCTTGACTACTAAATGTTGGTGGTTCAAACCCACCCAGCGATGCTAGGAAAGAAAGGCTTGGTGATCTTCTCTGAAGATTACAGCCAAGAAAACCCTATGGAGCAGTTCTACTCCATAACACATGGAGTCGCCAGGAGTCAGAATCGGCAGCAAAAAGTTTGGTTTTTAGGGTTTTTTTTTCTGGAGGTCGGAAGTGTGAAATGGATTCCAATGGGTTAAAGTCAGGGTTTCAGTAGGGCTGCATTCCTTCTGGAGGTTCTAGGGGAGAGTCTATTTCCTTGCCTTTCCCAGCTCTGAAGGCTGCCCACACTCCTTAGATTGTGGCTCCCAGTCAGCAATCGCATCACTCCAACCTCCACTTTCATTGTCATGTTCTTTTCTCTGACCCTCACTTTCCTGTCTCCCTTTTTCCCTTATAAGGACCCTTATGATTACATTGGGCCCACCCAGATTATCCAGGATAATCTTCCCATCTCAAGGTCCTTAATTTAATCACACCTACAGAGTCCCTCTTGCCATATGAGGTAACATTCACAGTTTCCAGGGATTAGGATGGGGCCATCTTTGGGAGCCATGATTCTGCCTACCACACCTATCTGTAATAGAGTCCAGGGATTAATGAACTACTGCTTTCAAAGGGGTTTCTAAAGAGAAAAAAAGAGCCAAAGAGAGAACCAAATATTTCAAAACTTGAAAACAATCCTGTTCAGATTTAACCAGCTCAAAATTTTTGAAACTAAAATGAGAGAGATAAGAAAGTAGAATGGCGGGTTAATTATATGTCAGCATTTCCAAGTCTGGAGAATTCCCACTTGAAGAGTTTTGGTGAGAATGAAGATAGCTTCCCACCAGAGGGGATAAATATGCTAGATACCAGCCTTCCCATCTTCTGCTAAAGCTCAGACCCAGGTATGAGATGTGGCTCCACCAATCAGAAAGAGCCATGGTGGCTAGGAATTGAGTACTGGTGGTGCAGGAGGCAAGGGGCAAGAGGCTTCTTCTCTTTGGGGAGGGCAAAGTCATCAGCAGTTTCCTCACCAAAACTACTAGTTCTAAAGGGAATGTGAGCATTTTCCTGCCTCTTAGCTTTGACCTTAATGTTCCACCCTTGCAATTGTTCTGTGAACTACCCAATATTTTAATAAGCTCCTTTTCTGTTTAACTCAAGCAGAGCTGGCTTCTGTTGTTTACAGTTAAGAACTCAGACTAATGTAGAGAGTATGTGATTATAAAGATAGTATAGGAGTTAAAGGCTCTGGGGTTGGCCAGTTCTGGGTTCAAGTCCTGAATCTGCCACTTTCTAGGTGTAACTTTGGTAAACTTATTTAACTTCACTAAGCTTCAATGTAATAGTACTGACTCTAACTCAAAGGAGTGTGAGCATTAAACAGGATCACACAGGTGAAGGGCTTAGCCTACTGCTTAGTACATGGTGATAGCTCAGTAAGTATAGCTACTATTAATTTTTAAATATTAAGAGTTAAAATGTTGACAGAGAAAGCTAATTGTCCCTGATAGTGACTCTCCTCTTTTTCTTTGGCAACAGAATTTCCAATTTTTAGCTGGGTTCATGGCCACACGGAATGAAGCAAACCTCAGACCCCAGTGAAGCTTGATGTTCCTGTGTGACTAGGTTCTGGCCAATAGAGTATAAGCCAAGTGAACAACTTCCAGGAAGTGTCCTTAAAAGGACGGGTGTGTCCTAGTTTATCTCTCCCTGCTAACTGGGACACCAACGTGATGGCTGAAGTTTGAACAGCTTTATTAAACCATTAGGTAGAAGCCACATACCGAGGAGAGTGTAGTCGAAAGTTACCAGAAAACTGTGGGAATCGTGGGATGCTCTCACAGCCCTGGACTGACTACCTTCAGGTCTCTTTCACTTGAGAGAGCAATAGCTTCTGTATCATTTAAGCCTCTGTTACTTTGGATTTTCCATCACTCACAGCTGAATCTAGTCCAAATTGATCCAGAAAAGAGTTTCTAGTTTTTCATTAAATACAGGAACCCAACCTTTGTTATACACTTCCTGTTATGAAGCTTTTACCACCACACAGGGAGCCCATTCCTATTTCTAAAAGTTTTTTTTATATTATATGGTTAATACTTGAATCCACTGCTAGAGAATATATGCAAACAGTACAGAATACAAATTAAATTTCAAAAACCCTCATCATTCCCATCTGCTCCCATTGTATTTCCTTCCCCAGAACTAATCATGGTCAACAGTCTGGCATATGTCTTTCTAGTCCCATCTCAATGCATTTAAATACATACAAGTAGTGCAATAGTGGAAATACAGGGAGGGGAACAGGTGAAAGAGAATCCGCAGTACTCAATAACTAGTTAGGCAATGGAAGGGTGGAATGGAGAAGAGGGAGGAGTCAAAAATGAAATCCATAGTTCAAGCCTGGGTGAATTTGGGTAACAGTGCCATGGCCAGAAAGAGGGGGCACACCAGGAAGAAGAAGAGGAAAAAGAGGAGAAAGGATGATAAATTCAATTTGGGACAACTTTTATCTCCAGAATTTGTCTGAAGCCCAGCACAAATGTCTAAAAAAATCAGAAATGTTGGCCTGGAATCATGAAAACAAGGCCAATACCTAAAGCATAGAAGAGAACATCAAGGGAGTAAAGGTAGAAGCAGAGAAGAGGGCCAGAGGCAGATCTTTGGGGGGAATATCTGCTTTTAGAAGAAGTAATAGAAAAAGCAAGCACAAAGAAAACAGTTAAGAAGGTAAGGAGAAAAAAAAAGTCGTTAAAATGACAATGTATTACTTTTTTTTTTTTAACTTAAAGTAATGAAGTAGAAGTTTAAGAGAAAGAACTCCAGTCAAGGTAATGAACAGCTTCAAGCACATGAGGTAACTCAGCAGTATGTAGGTGAATAAGAATGAGGTCATTGGTAAATTTTGAGAATAGCTGTTGCACTGAGCAGTGAGGATGGAAACAAGATTACAGAGAGCTGAGAAGCAAGTGGGTGGTGGGGGAACAAAGCAGCAAGCACGTCCACCATATTAGTCAGGACAGGCTACGCTGCAATCACAAAACAAATCCTCAAATCTCAGTGACTTAACACGATAAAGGTTTATTTCTTAGTCACGTAAAGTCTGATTCAAATGGTCCTCCCCCATCTTGAAGTTGGGCCTTCGGGGAAACACATAGCAGAGAAAGAAGAAAATGATGGAGGTAGGCTCTTTACTGCCACAATGTGGAAGTCACACGTGTTACATCTGCTCCTAGCTCATTTGCTGGAACGTCTTGTACGGCCTCAGCCTAACAACAACAAAAAAAAAACAACAAGGAGACCAGAAAATGTAGGCAGACACAACACGTAGAACATCTGGCAAGCCCTGGCTGCCTGTCACAGGCACCTTGTTCAAGAGATCAGGAAGGATTAAGTCGAGTGGGGAAGGTAACAGAGAGAAGGTGAGGCTGGTTTCATATAGGATATAGACTTGAGTGTGTCTGAGGGGAAACAGGACAAAAGCAGAGAGATTTCAGTTATCAAGACCCAAAGGAATCTTAGGTTTATCCCTGACATAACAGTTGGCCCTCTCAGTCTTACATCATCTGCCCTTTGAGAAGTCTGCTTTCCATGACACCTTTGATAGAAAATGCTGCCTACAGTCAGATTTTATACCTTTTCAAGCACATGAATCAATGCCAGAAACCTGTTAGGCCAACAAAGGCTACTGGAATGAATTCAAGGCCTTCCCACAAAGTGCGACAACCATTTTTTGCATTTTCAGCTTGCAGAAGGCTTTAAGATGCACAATCTCAGTTGATTTTTATTAAGATGTTGTGAGAGAGACATGGCACATAGAACTGTTATTATCACCATCATCATCCTTATTTTACAGATGAGGGAAATAAGGTTCAGAGAAAGCAAATAACTTATCCAAGATCACCTGTTGAGGCTTGAATGTGGGTCTTCAGGCTCTCTCCTCTATGCCACAAGATGCCATCTACTGCTTTCATACCTTTGAGTGAAGGTAAAATATGGCTGATGCTCCTGCAGATAGAGTAGGCAATGAGGTTGCCATGTCTTTTAAGTACTTTGCTATTTTATCTTTAATAATTTTGTAGAAAGAGTTTTTAAAAAATTGGCTCAGCAACTTCCAAATTTGGACTCTAGCAAAGTTTGTACTTTCAATCCCAAATCCTTTCAGGATCATAAGAAATGAATGGCACCACAGCCTAAATGCATTTCACATGCATCCTGCCATGCAGACAATTTGCTAGTGGCCCAAGGTCAAACTGGTTTGCCAAGATGAGCTGGTGGTCTGTGCTGTCCCTGGGCCAGTCCTTTCTCTATATCTCCTTTATGTTTGCTTTTCATGAGGAGTCTCAAAAATACTATAATATAAAAAAAAAAAAAAAATACATGGCAGGATCACCATTCAGAGGGTGATATATCCCTGATGCCTTCTATATATTATCCCATGGAAACCTCATAAAAGCCCTGCAAAGTAGGTACTGTTCTCAATTTACAGAGGCCAAAGTATTTAGGAAAATTACCGAAGATTCTACAGCTGCAAGTAGCATAACTGGGATTCAAAGCTAAACCCAGTTCTCCCTAAGGCCTGGGCACTTTCTACTGCTCCACTGAGTCTTCTAGCTGAGGGACATGGTGGGAAAAATTAAAATAGATCAACAACAATCTTCTTGAAGCCCTGTACCATGGCCTTTTTAATAGTCTATTCTCTCGAAAAACCCAAAACTAAACCCATTGCCAACAAGTCGATTCCTATAAGACAGAGTAGAACTGCCCCATAAAGTTTCCAAGGTGTGCCTGGTGGATTCGAACTGCTGACTTTTTGGTTAGCAGATGTAGCTCTTAACCACTACTCCATCAGCATTTCCCTATTCTCTCAAGGAAAGAAAATAGGGAGGGAGGGAGGGGGGAGGGAGGGAGGGGTGGGTGGATGGATGGATGGATGGATGGATGGATGGATGGATGGATGGATGGATGGATGGATGGATGGATGGATGGATGGATGGATGATAGATGCTATAGATACTGTTTAGAACACCCATAAGGCACATGGAGCCCTGGTGGTGCAGTGGTTAAGTGTGCAACTGCTAACCAAAAGGTCAGCAGTTCAAATATACCAGCTGCTCCTTGGAAACCTTATGGGACAGTTCTACTCTGTCCTACAGGATCACTATGAGTCAGAATCGACTTGATGGCAATGGGTTTGGTTGCTTTTTTTTTTTTTTTTAAATACAATACATGGTTTAGATCTCTGAGGATATGTTGTCCTATATTTTAACGGCTATTGGCCAGTGGCCAGACTGAGCCTAGGACAGGACCCTGGGAAACTGCAGCCAAGAAGTGAGAGGAAAACCAAGAGAAAGGTACCACAGGTGTCACTTCCCATGCCAACATCAACATCCTATTGAACAGATTGTTCTCAGGTTTTTATTTTCTTGTAATGATTTAAAAACCTTAAAGATTTGCATTTGTAGCTAAAGGAAGAGCTTCAGAGCTTTTAAAATATAAACAATAAACTTGATTTTTCTTCTTCTTCAAGAAGCTTGTCCCAGGCTGCAAGTGTAAAGACACTTAGCTGCTGACGCTCAGGTGGCTCCTTTCCCCCGCGCCTCACATGAAGGACGTGACAGCTCCCATACTGCAGAGGTACCCTGCTCATCTGCCTTCTTAGCTCCCAAAGCTCATTTCCAGCTTTACCTCACAGCCGCTTGTGAACTCATGCCTGATGCCCAGGACAGCCTCTGAGCACACATTTGCATGTCAGGGTGTGTGTACGTGAGTCCTTGCTCATGCTGAGATTAAAACTGGAAGCACCTACTATTTTCAGCCTGAGCAGCTGCCAGGTCTTTACAGCCAAGTCAGTGGAGGCAGCTCTCCCTGCCCAAGCCACTTGTGAGAAATATGAAGAAGGCATCTTTAGAGGTCAAAACTTTCAAGCTTTCTGAAAACATGAACTTTAGACACTCCTTCAGTGACAAAAAAATAGGCAAATTTCCTTATTACTTGAGCCCACAGGAATGAGCCACATGGCAGGCTGTGTCTTTCCCAGGTTCCCCGAAGAACCAATATGATGGACTCCCTGCTCCAGGCTCCCAAAGCATATGCAGGACACTATCGGAAGAGATCAGCTCACAGCACGGTGGGTGCTAGGTCAAGGGTCCTGGCCTGGGAACAATTGCGACTGCAAGCACAGGACTCTGGGGCCACTCTGGTCCCTTCCAACCCCAATTTTCAGATATGGCTCAAGTCACTGAAGGACCAAGATTTCTTAGTCTCCCTTTGCTCTAAAATATCTACAAAGAGTAAAGATCACCAAGTTCAAAATGGCCCTTCAGACATAAGTGTGGACTCAACTATAAGCAATGGGCTCCCCTTACTGACTCAGCTAATAGGCTGACCTGAGTCAAATGCTTTGCCTGGGTCATGTTGACCCAGCCCATAACTCCTGGGGTAGGGTGAGCTTCCAAAAAAAGAAGTACAAAGCACAGGACTTTGGCAAGGGGACGGCCCCAGCCAAGCCATGATGTACGCAGAGAAACACCCAAAGATAAGTTCCTGCTACTCCCAATGGTATTCACCTCCCAACAGAAACCTGGGCATTAGTTTGACAAAACAGAAACCCATTCCAGGCCAGGGCCAACCTAGTTTCCTGTAAAAGGGAAGGGAGGCTATGGGTGGGGATAGGAGGCAGAAGAGGAGAAGAAGGGTTTATTTCAGGTTCCCACAAAAGAGAAAGCTTGTCTCTGTGCCTTGACTGCATCCTCTGCCTTTCCATACTGACTTCAGCACATTCTTTTTCGCTAGCCTAGCCACTATGATTGTCCAGGGTCCTTTCTTAGGCTACTAAGTCTTGGCCTTGATCAGCTGAGGAAACATGTGAGAGGTTCAGTAACATAAAAGGCAACATGATGGCTAGCTCATAGCCTGGGTCTCCTGACTTCTAGCCCAGTGGTCATTCCTATGAGAACATAGATGGCCCACTCTGTCTTGTTGGCCATCAACAGCAATATTGGAAAAATATCCCAAAGACCTCTGTGGTTTCATTCAGTAACATAATTATTCTTTTAGTCGACTGAGAGTTCAACTCCAAAGACATATGATGAGGGATAGCCATTTGACTCATGTTCCTTTCCCTTTCATGAGTGAAATACAGAGGAGAGAGCACCTTCCCACTCAGTACAGAAAGCTGAAGCTAGGTCTGAAGCGACCGGGCCAAGGGTCACACAAACAATTGGTGCTGGAGATGAAAGAAGATGGACAACCATTGTACCACGCAGCTCACAGCAAGTCTCATCCCTCACCCATTGCCTTGCAGACAGTGAGCATTCATTTTCAAACTCCACCTTCACTAATGTTCCAAGCAACCCAGCTAAATGGCCTTTCTCCCTCCTGCTCACCCACGGTATAAAAATGTACCATTCCCACCCTGCAAAGGGACCAGCCGGCTTCACCAGAATTCTAAGGGTGGGAGCCAGACTTTGTATCTTCTTGCTTCAGGCTCTGTCCATAGGCCAGATCCCCTCCCCCTGCCTGGGTGTTGCTGACCAGTGTGAACTCCCTGTCTAATTGTGTGGCAGGTCACTGGAAGCCTCTCGAAATGCACAGCAAAATCTGCCGACTAACACGTTCACCCTGGCTGTTGGGCTGCTTTGCATGCCTATGGGGCAAGCAGGCTATTTTTGAACAGATTTCATAACTCTCTTTGTAGCTGCTGCTGCTGCTTTTGCTGCTGCTGCTGCTGATGATGATGATGATGATGGCACATGTGTTTCTAGCTCCGTTCCTGTGGTGAGAATGTTCACAGAGACAGGTGCGTTGTCAGAGAAAGTAGAGAAAGCAAGATTGAAAGATCAGAGGCACGATTTCCATGTCTAGACATAGTTCACACAGCTGGTATCTAATCCAATAAGGTTCCCCAGAATTCAGCAGGTTGTGCTGATCGCTCTCTGAATCATGTATCTCATACATGAGAATTTTACTACAAAATCTCCAGGGCGGTGGCAAGAGGGCTCTCAAAGATCCTTCCTGAGAGTAAATCCAGGATGGAGTTCTAAGTGTTGTAGTAGGAAAAAAATCAAAGTGTCATAAAAATCTGTGAAAGGCTGCGTACGTTTTTCTTTTTTGTAATCTTAAATATCTAGCCCAGTTCTAGCCCCTCGTCACAGGCTACCTCTTACTGTCTCAGCGGCAGGGTGGTCTTTATCACTAGGTTGTTTGCTTATTTATTTATCCCAGTCTGCTTTCTTCTTCTTTGCTTACCTTCAAAGTCTTGGCAGCCTGGTGACAAGCCTGCTCACTTATTTTGTTTTTAATTTGTCCCTTTGCTTCTCTTTTCCCACTTTCGCCCACTCAGGCTCTGTCAGAAAACACTGTTCCACCATCTACACTCAACTTTCATTTTTGAGTCCCACCATGTTTGAAAAATCCTCTCCATCCATTCACCTTTTGAACCTTTGATTCCTTTTGTTACTTGCCCCTTTTGCCCTGTTCTTCTCCTGGGGCACCTATCACTTTCTGTCTTTTGATTGCCTATCATAAGCTACCTCGGGGCAGGACCTGTGTCTGGCTTACCCTTGGTTCCATCACAGCCTTCTTTGGGTAGTGTTGTCTAGCAAATAATACCAACTAACAGTTGAGACCATGTAACAGGCACTGGGCTAATGCTCTACATGAGTGTTTGGTTTTGTTTTGTTTTTCTTTTTCACTTTCACTTAATCCTCATAAACAAACCTCTGAGGAGGTTGCTGTTATTTTCCCAACTTGACACATAAAGAAGCTGGGTCTTAAAGAGGCAAAGTAACTTGCCCAAGTTCACCCAGATGACTGGTAGCAGAAACAGGTTTCAAATTTAGGCCAGCCTGAATCTGGAGTCTGAATATTTAACTATTACCCCACCTCTTGTGAATGTGTATTGAAAGAATTAAGGGATAAGTGAATGAATATTCAAGGTCCCCTCCGCTTTCTGGTCATTTTCTTCCTCATATTCGCTCTGGTTCTTTTCTGACTTTCAAGGAAAGTAGAACCCTGAAGGGAGTTGTAGGATCTAAACCCAGAAACCAAGTCCCACTCTTTCAACAGCTGAGGTGGGGGTGAGGGATGGGGGGTGGGGAGTGGGGGCAGGGCCTTGGTGCACATTTCCTTGCTCAGCCTGGTTGAACAAGGGCTGCAGCCTTCATTGACTCCCTCTCCTGTGAGGCCCTGGGGCCAACGCCACTGCCCACTTTACAGGTCTCCCCAGCTGGGTACAGGCCAAAGCTGCCCAGGTTAAATGCTCAGCAAAGCATGTGCCATACCAACTGGATAAACTGAGTCAAGATATGATTTTCTCTGGAAAATCAGAAGGAAGGCCGAGGAAACACCATCGAAGATAGAAAAAACAAACAAGCAAACAAGTTTCTGACAGCCAGTCCTGCCATTTACAAAATAATGAACCAAATTTCTGGCAAGATGACTGCAGGTGTCTAAGTTTCTCTGAAATTCTTCCATAAATCTGATCTCCTTAAGTTAAAAGGAAACCCTGGTGGTGTAGTGGTTAAGAGCTACGACTGCTAACCAAAAGGTCAGCAGTTCAAATCCACCAAGAGCTCCTTCGAAACCCTCTGGTGCAGTTCTACTCTGTTCTTTAGGGTCACTATGAGTCAGAATCGACTCAACGGCGATAGGTTTGATTTATAGGTTAAAAGGCCAGAAGAGAGCAGCCTCTTATGGTTAGGCTACCAGCCTGAGAGGAAGACAAGAGTTTAAATCCAGTCTTAACCCACATCTGCCTCCTGCCCGTCCACAGTCCTGGACATCGTTACCCCATATGACAGAGCTTTTGTGCTTGGACAAGAGAATGTCATTCCAGTCCTTCTTTGAAGGCCACCACTGGTAAGCAGGATATGAAAAGATATATCAAGCGCATCTGGGGACAATCGCCACCTTCCAGCCTGTTTGTGAAAACCGTCAGTAACTCGGAATCTGCCTTGCTGCCTGGTTGCTCAGGTCAATTCTATTCAGCAAGAATTTCTCCAGCTGCTCCCAGGTGGCTATGCCAGTGCTGGTCACTCCAGGGGACAGAGAGGCAAGAAACTGTAAAGGGGCAAGCATTCAGTGTTTCCTTCCTTCTTCTATTTAAAGAGAATCCTGAATTCCTACAGTTTTTCCCTTCCACCCTCCTCCTGAAAATGGAGGAGTCTTACTTTCTAGATAAGAAGCTACGTTATCCACATAATAAAAGGAATGAGAGAACAGAGGGAAGAGAAAGGAGACAGCTGGGGTTTGGTGTGTGAGAGGGTCCAGAGGACCTTCAGGTGGTTGGAGGATGGGGGAGAGAAGGAAACAAGTGGGATGTGTCCATAGGCTTATAAATTAGATTCTGCTTAATATTCTTAGAGAAAATCAGTTTTCATCAAGTCAAGTCCAACTCATGGTAACCCCATGTGTGTCAGAGCAGAATTGTACTCCACAGGGTTTTCAGTGTCTGATTTTTCAAAAGTAGATCACCAGGCCTTTCTTCCAAGGTGCCTCTGGGTAGACTCAAGCCTCCAACCTTTGGATTAACAGCCAAGTACATTAACCATTTGCTGGAGACTCTAGAAAATAATTTTTTTTTTAATATTTATTGCCTTAGATATAGTTCCATGCAGACTAAGTCATATGTCCCTACCCTTGATTTTTTTTCTTTTTAATAATCCACGCCCTCATGGACCTTGTAATATGGCGGAAAGACCTAACATACATTATGGAAGCTAGGCAATAAAGCAAGATGTAACAGAGAGCTAATATACCACAGTCAATACTATGAAAGGTCAGGAAAGGGAGGGAAGAAGCAGTCATGAAAGCTTCAGGGAGGAGACAATGACAGAGCTGGGCACTAAAGTTTGGAAAGAATGTGGAAGGAAATGTTTTGAACTCCTTGATGTCTTTACTTTGTTGCTGCTATTGTTTGTTGCCTTCAAGTCTGTTCTGACTCACCGTGGCCCCATGTGTGCAGAGTAGAATTACTCCATAGGGTTTTCAAGGCTGTGAGCTTTCAGAAGCAGATCACCAGGTCTGTCTCTGGGGTGCTGCTGGGTGGTTTTGCACTGCCAACCTTTTAGCTAGTAGCTGAGTGCTTAACGCTTTGTGCAACCCAGGGACTCTTGATATCTTTACTATGGAAAGACAATCATCAGTTTGAAATCATGGTGCCAGGGTTGCTCTCTTGATACCTTGATTGCTGACTTCTTTCCTGTCTTCCTCCCTACGTAGACAGAAAGTGGAAGACAATGTGAGCTCCTTGAGAGTGGGGGAGGTTTCTGACCCCCAGGGGTGAACCCAAAATAGGAGCGCAATAAATATTCATGAATCGAATGAAGAATTCAAGTGCCAAAATGTCATCTTTTGTGAGTAGATGCTCACAAGATTATGTCGTATAATAAAAAAGGATAGGAAACTGTATCATATGATCTCAGTTTTCAAGAATGGAAGTATGTATGTACCCACACATACACATAAAAAGTGAAAAAAGCCAAAATATTAGCAATGGAGTTCTGAGTGACTTTATTTATTTATTGGTCTATGTATTACCCAAATATTCTAAAACATGTAGTTTCTCCTAATAACCCTTTAAAAAGAAAAGAAAAATGAGGTCTGATGGATTTGGATAATAGAATAATTCTTTTCAGGAGAGAGTAGTATAAACATGGACCCGAGAACCCGAGAAGGCCTGGGCCAGGGAGAAAAGTCTTGATGAAACTGCTCCCCATCTTCACCGTGGCAACCCTTCTGGCAATGATGGAACATTCTGAGCTGGTGGTTAAGCAGGTTTACAAGAGAGAACAGAAGCACTTCTCCTTCATTAAGGAAAATATATTTGTTGTTAATCACATAGACCTATAAACTTCTCCAAACCTGAGGAAATAGACCTCTTCAGAACAACCATAGCATTTTTGGGTAACTTTCTTGACATTTATCACTTACCAGTTTACATTGCATCATCTCAGAAAGAATGACAAAAAAACGGAAATTGAAATCAAAAGATATAAATTCATAACCTGGCTATACCACTTACTAGCTCAGAGACACTGAGCAAATAATTTATCCTTTTCAAATCTCACTTCACTTGCCATTCAAGGAATGCTGTACAGTAAGAGTAATAAAAGAGAAAGGAAGCAAAAAAAAAAAAAAAAAAATTTTTTTTTTTTTTTTTTTTAAAGAAAAAGCAAATAAGCTCCTTATAAGGATGGATAGGAGTTCCTGGATAGTGCGATGGTTAACTAGCTTGGCTGCTAACTGCAAGGTTGGAGGTTCAAGTCCACCCAGAGGCACCTCAGAAGAAAGGTCTGTTGATCTACTTCCAAAATTCAGCCACTGAAAACCCTATGGAGCACAGTTCTATTCTCACACACATGGGGTCACCATGAGTTGGAGTCAGGTCAATGGCAACTGGTTATTTGAGGATTGACATAGTTTCCATTATTGAACATTAGTTTGGCTCTGAGTTTTCTGCCATACATTTTTGTTCCTATCCAGTACCCAATCACCCTTTCTATTAGCCCCCGGTCTCCCTTTTGGAGACTAACCCATTAGTCTTGAGAGTGGCTGTCCCTCCCACTGTGGACATTAAAGGGACCAGCTCTCCAACCTTGATCAGTCACAAGCTTTCTCCCAGGACTTGAATTTCGAGTAAGTGACCCAGTATCAGAGAAGCAGTCAGACATCTTACTCACCTTGACCCACAGCGTGGGAGCGAAACAGCTCTTGTAGCTCACTTTTCAGAGCTCTCTTGGATCCTATCTGCCTTCCCAACCTGGTCATTGAGCATTCCACCTACTTTGTGAGCTCCCATTCTTATTGTGCAACATTCCCTGAAAGGCAAGTGATGTGAGATTTGAAAAAAGATAAATACCTTACACAATGTCCCTGAGCTAGTCAGTAGTACAGCTTGGTAATGAATTTATATTTTCGATTTACATATCCTTTCAACAAATTCCCCTTTTTTGACTAAGCCTGAATTGGTGTCTGTGGTTTGCAACCTAGAACACTGGCTGATTCACAGGTAGAAAAAGAAACACAATAGGCTACGAAGTTTTCATATCTGTAAAGAGGTCTACTGTTTCTTCACAGGAAATGAAGATTTCTCGGGACTAAATTCAAAAAGTAATTTCTCAAAGGGGAACACATATGCAGGGTGGCATTAAGTAACATAACAGATTATGTCTCTGATAACAAATGACTAGACACTCATGGAGAGCCAAGAACTTGATGTTTTATATCTTGTTTACCTATAGTACCTTGCTTATAATAATAACCAGTAGTTTTTGCCAAAGGAAAGAATAAATGAATGAAGTCACCTTCTAGAAACTTTTGTCAGCTTGTGTTCTCAATTAGTGTTTTAGGGACATAGAGCTTTTATAATAATACCTAAGACCTTCTTCTTCCTCCACTCCCACACACACCTTCAAATATGATACAAGCATTAGCAGACCCTACATCTTCCACATTACCCGTGTAGTGGGCACTCTCTGTATCTCCTGATTTTTCATTCTCCCTCTCTACTGGCCAAGTATACCACTTGTCAGAAATTACCCTTTGTGTTTCTGTCCCTTCTCATGACCTAGTTCAAAGCCAAATGTGTAGATGTCTACCTGAGTCAGCAGAAGGCCTTGGAGTTGATCCCCGACAATTACACAGAGAACATCTTGGAGGTACAGAGCAAGAAGATGCAGTGGGTAGGATTAGGCAGAGTGGGGCTGGGCCCTCTTGTCCTCAGCCCAGGGGCCTTTTCCCTGCATCTCTGGTCGGTTTAATAACTAGATAGACCATGATTTTGAATGCTACCCAAGTAACTTCACACAATTAGAATGACTAGCCAGATCTAACATACAGAAGACTTAAAACCATTGCTCTGTGGGGCCTATCGGCCACATCTGTAGAAGACCAGATGCCTAAGTTATAATTCTGCCAAGACTTTCCCTTTTTTCTAACCCCATTTTCTTAAGGAGTTTTCTTCTGCTATACTGGCTCATGTTGATAATTTTGTTGTTATTAGTTTCCATCGAGTTGGCTCCAGCTCATCACAACCCCATGTACAACAGAATGAAACGTTGCCTGGTCCCGTGCCATCTTCACGGTCATGGGTATGCTCGGGTTCATTGTTGTGGCCACTGTATATTTTGAGTGCCTTCCAACCTAGCGGCTCTTCTTCTAGCACTATGTTGAACGATATTCTATTGTGATCCCTACAATTTTCATCGGCTAATTTTCAAAACTAGATCACCAGGCCTTTCTTTCTGTCTATTTAATCTGGAAGCTCCTCTAAAATCTTTCTACCATGGGTGACCCAGCTGGTGTTTGAAACACCGGTGGCGTAACTTCCAGGACCATAGCAACATGCAAGCCACCACAGTACAACAAACTAACAGATGGGTGGTGGATGTTAATAATAAGATATCCATTTTTTTAAACTCCTCACTTAAACAGTAGAGATTGTGAATCTTAAAAGTTTGAGCAATAATCCAATAATGTCTGCCAGAATAGTTTTTTTCCTCAAGAGATCTGGACAGTGACCATGAACTAGTAGCTTCCATTTATCCTTGATAGGACATTGCCCCCAGTCCCTTGGAGGCATTTGGTTCCCGACATAAGTATGTTTCCTCAGACAACAGGAAATGCCAGAGTGTAAAAATAACACCTCCTCACTGCTGCCCCCCAGTTTCCTGAGCAAGCCATGAGCATGCAAGCAGGGACAGCAACTTGCTCAAGTACAAATCCAGGACTAAGGACCTGAAGGTTGGTGTCCTAACAGCAACTGATCCTGCCACACCACAAGCCTGCTTTGCATTGAGAAATACAAAGAAGCATCTCCTACTTTGGCCTGAGGCCAAACAGTTGCCATAATAGAGTCAAAATGTTGCTATCATTTCTGATGTAAAGCATCATGATCACAGCTGAGTGGCTAGAGAAGCAATGGAGGCAATTCAGCTTGGTAGGATCTGCATTTCACTGTCTCGCTATTATCACGTAATGTAAAAATATGTTCCGACAGCATCGGAAAAGCAAAGTATTAAGGACGTCTGAAGTAAAAGCCCATTGCCATCTCAACTCATTAGCATCTCTGTGGATGGCTCTGCGGATTCCTTCCTCCTGCCCCACAGCATGAGACTCACTGTGTTGAGCCTTGCTCACCAACTCAAGGCTGCTCTCCAGGAAAACAGACCAGCTATTTTTTTTTAATATGAAAAGGGAGGTGGCAAACCAGAGCAAAGGGCCACAGATGGCCTTTAGCTGACCCTCAAGGGCTTACCCTGTTGCTTTTCCTATTAAGCATTTATTTAAACTGAAATTTACATGTTTGGCTTCAGTCCAAGGAGTAGCATTTTGTGAAAGAGCCTGCGATCATTCCGTTTTAAACATATGGTAATGAAAACTAGAGCTACTTTTCACCTTTTGTTGTTGTACCGTCATTTCCAACCCATTCTGACCTGGTGTGACAGAGGAGAACTGCCCCATAGGGTTCTCTTGGCTGTAATCTTTATGAAAGCAGATCGTCAATCTTTCTCCCACGGAGCCACTGGGTGGGTTCAAGCTGCCAACTTTTTGGTTAGCAGTTGAGTGCTTAACCAAAAACATGCCCTTGCAAGCTTACCTATTCGCCCACAAAAGCTATTACTTGCACTCATTTCCAGGCATCACTATCAGGTGATATTTTTCAGAAAGCAAAGCTTTAAGCAAGTGGGGAGGAGGGAGGGACCTGGACACAGGGCAATTTTATAAATGTTGAGTTACATGCACTCGCAGGTGGGAAGTTGGGTAAACATGCACCAAGGCTCAACAATCATGTAGCTGCGGTTTTTCTTGTGGTGCCA
Organism: Loxodonta africana; assembly: GCF_030014295.1. Classification (NCBI taxonomy): domain Eukaryota; kingdom Metazoa; phylum Chordata; class Mammalia; order Proboscidea; family Elephantidae; genus Loxodonta; species Loxodonta africana. Next base: position 46,179,605 of record NC_087351.1, read on the forward strand.
GAAGATGACAGGTGTTGCTGGACAGCATTTACGTGGTCTCTCCGACTTCTCCTCACATAGGAATCCCAATGAAGAGGCCAAATGGCATCTTAAGTGTAGCATTTGACAAGGCTACAGGAGATGGAGTGGGCGTGGAGGGTGCGGAGGAGGAAGAAACCAAATTATACGCCTGAGCACAGAGTCAGGAAGCACTTGTCACTGTGGCCACTTTTCCACTCGCCCACACGCATGAACATAAGAGCCACCAGATGAGCCAGGACAAAAGATAAACCAAAATGCCATGTCCAAAGAGAATTTTGACCTGAAACACTTCACATATGAACCCACTTCTTTTAGAGCCTTATCAGGTTGCTGCCATCCTAAGAACTTGAGCATTATTGTCACAATCGTAAAATCAATTCACAACAGGCACTTGAAGCTCTCCCAGGGATGAGAAGTGTACGGTTTGCTTATCCTTCCCTACTGACCAAGTTTTGATTTTTCTGAAATACTCTCAAAAAAAAATAAATAAATAAGTTTTTTTCTTATTTTTTTACTTTGAAGATAGATTTCAATTCTCATCTTCTCCCCAACATATAAGTGTATATAACATCTAGCTTAAGTGGCAAAGTGGGGGGTGTGGCTGAAATGGGGAACAGGACTATGGTCCAGAAGCTATGGGGCAGGAGGGGTTGCCTCCCTTCTAATGCCTTTTCGCCATCCCCTTCCCTGTGTTCACGACATCCTCAAAGTTACACGAGACTCATTGTAGCTACTTCTCAAAACAAGGCCAGTGACAAAGTTTCCAAAATCATTTTGAAGAGTATCCTACAAAAGCAATCCTCTGTATCTTTGCATCTTGGATTGAGTACTTCTAGAAGCAAACATTAAATCAATAGAAAACCAAACCCACCGCCATCGAGCCTATTTTGACTCTTAGTGTCCCTACAGGACAGAGTAGAACTGCCCAATAGAGTTTCCAAGGAGTGCCTGGTGGATTCGAACTGCCGACCGCTGGTTAGCAGCTGTAGCACTTAACCACTATACCACCAGGGTTTCCTAAATCAATATAGGTGGCATTTATACTGTCGTTAACTCACGTAATCCTCACAACATCATTGGAAGTGGGGTGTTATTATGTCCAATTCAAAGATTATGAAGCTAAAGTTGGGAAAGGCAGGCTGTTTTAGCTAAGGTCACATAACCAGTATATGGCAGAGCTGGGCTTGAACCCGGGCCTTCTGCCCCTTTCTACTGCATCATAGCTGCTTTTCAAACTTGTAATATATACCCAAATCTAGGAAACATTGAAGTTCAACAAGTATCACATTCTTCTACAGGATACCATCTAAATCAAGGAATGCAAACTCAAAAGCCTATGGGGCCAGGCCCTGTGGCAACCTGGGAAGCTGTAGATCACGTGCCTCATCTAAATTAGCAGTTGCTATTTAACATACGTAGTTCAAGTTCAAAGGTGCCACAGCCAAGTTGCCAGAGTTGCCAAAATAGGGAAGTTAATGTTGCCAGGGATTCCAATTTTTCAAGTGAAGCTAGCAATCTGAGTGTGTGTGAATGTGTGAGAGAGAGTAATCACCTCATTTTTTAATATGGGCAACTAATGCACATATTTTAAACCAGTGTGTAGAACAAACATGTCTTTGGAATAAATATGGCCCATGGGCCACTAATTTGAGAATATGCCTGGTGTAATGCAGATAAATTGCTGTCCCTGGCTTAGGCCAATTATGTCCCTAACAGGGACCCCCACCTTCACTTTGGGGATCCTTCAGATTCGTTTTCCTCCCTGAGTTTGTCCAGTCTTGGAGCTTCTCTTCCTGGCTCATTGCTATTCCATCTTCTTCCAGGGGGAGGCAGATTTAGTGGAAAGAGTGTGAGTCCTGTGGTCAGCAGGTTGTGGCTCATGCACTTGACCTGGCTGAGCCTCAGTTTACTTGGCTGGAAGACCTATGACTTACACATTAAATGGGGCAAAGTGTTTGTAAATTTTAAGGTGTCATGCAAATATAAGGTGGTATTTTTTCTGGCCACAGGGCTATCACTGAATTCCATCCATACCAGGATTCAGGCAGGCCCTGCGGGAAGTGCTCCTCTCCCTTGCCTGAACTGTTTAACATTCAATATTTATACCAATCACTAGCTATTTAACCACAGCCTGCCTTGTGTCATCTGGTATTGGTATTAGTGCTTCCATTTTCACCTCTGCACACAGGGGCAGTTAAATTGCTAGCTCCAGAAGGTAGGGATTATACACTATATTTCCCAGAATCCACCTTAGCACCTGCCCATTGTGAGTCTCAAAACATATATGCTGACTAAATTAACCAGGAGCCCTGGTGGTACAGTGGTTAAGAGCTTACCTTCTAACAAAAAGGTCAGCAGTTCGAATCCACCAGCTCCTCTTTGGAAACATTATGGGACAGTTCTTCTCTGTCCTACGCAGTAGACACCCTAGCAGATTTCTAGATGCTTTGCATTTGTCTTTTATTCCTTTCCAGTCTCAGACAGGGAATTAGATTTGTCAGAGAGTAGTGGGTCGCTATGAGTAGGAACCAACTCGACAGCAAGAGATTGTTTTTGTTTTTGTTTTTTTTTGAGTATAAGGAAGAAGCCCTGGTGATGTAACAGTTAAGTGCTCAACTGCTAACCAAAAGGTTGGTAGTTTGAACCCACCCAGTGACTCTGCAAGAGAAAGACCTGGTGACCTGCTTCTGTAAGAATCACAGCCAAGAAAACTCTGTGGGGCAGTTCTACTCTGTCGCATGGGGTCACTATGAGTTGGAATTGACTCAACAGCACCCAAGAAAAACACAGAGTGTGAGGGGGTAACTTCTAGAAAAACTGAGACAAGCCTGACGTGGAGGCAACCAGGAAAAAAAAAGAAGTTCTCATCCTGTAAAGGCCCCTGGCTGATACTGAGTAGTAACCTCCCGAGATTAGCAAAAAGTGATGGAGACACTGAGATGAAATAGGGAATTCTGAAGCCAAATAAGGACCAGGAAGAAATGGTTTGTGTTGCTTACCAGTCCTCCTCTCTCCTCCCACAATTTCCTCACCTGAAACAAGGAAACAAAGGAATAAAACCATGCCAAAATTCAACCAAAAAAACAAAGAAGATGAAACAGGGACTTTCAGCTAGAGGCAATCACAGTATGGGGGGAGGAGAGGAGGGAGGATAGCAACAGAACTGGGACCCTGTTCATTTGGTGTCCCCTGCTTGCTACCCTGTCCTGCCTTGGTGCTCTCTGGAGTAACACGCAGTATGTTAACCTATTCCCAGGACCGGGTTGTTCCAGTGTGCAGATGAGAGAGCTCTGGTGTGTTAATATGATCCCCAGTGTCATGTGGAAAGGGAGGATCTGCCGCACACACCCATGGTTACCATGGCAGCCTTGGACTAGAGCCAGTTAAAGCATCTCCACAAGAGTGCAGTGACTAAAACTTCAGACTACATGCCATATGGAATTGGCTCTGCTTCCTGTTTTAACTTTATCATCTAGCTAATTGCTAGGTTTTGTCGGGTTCTTCCTTGTTGGCTGGAGTCTTGGGCTTTCCCAGCTAGGTTTTAGTTTTACTGATAGAGTTATTAAAAAAAAAAATCTGATGAGGCCAAGTTTTCCAGCAGATAAACAATTTTTTCTTTTCCCAGCCTCAGGTCTGAGAATTGTTGAGTCAAATACTCACTGCCTTTCATCCACTTCCTCTCCCATTTTCCTCTTCAGTAATAGTTCCGCACATACCCCTCCCTCAGTCTTTACCTCTCTTTATGTATCTACAATACAGAATTTTGATCCAAGATTCTAAAATGGAAATTTTTGATATTTTACTTGTCAGCAGTCTAATATTGATAGGAAAGCATTATTGTAAGGTTTCCCTTTTACAGCTAAAACAAAAACAAACCAAAAAAAAAAAAAAAAAAAAACAAGGTCCTAAGAGAATAATTTCAAGCTTTTTTTTTTATTGTTGTGAATCTATGACTCCCAATTCCAGGTCATTTCGCTTCCCTCTATACCACGCTGCGCTCCACTCTTAGAAAGTACCACTGTATCCTCTCTTAGGCTAGATCAACTCAGGGAAGACCAGAACAACTGCAGTTCTGCTGGAAGAAAAAGTGAACAAGGGGCTCCTGATACTCCGAGGCTATTCTGCTCCCCCTTGTGCTGACTGCCTGCTTGTAAGCATGTCCTCTCTCGCCCCTTCGTCCCTCATTCCCAGCTGCTGGTGGCTCCTGTTAAAGAACGAATCCCTTGCAGTGGGTTAACAGGGGCACTTGCCTCGATGAAAGGAGAGAGAGTAAGTGCTGGCTTTAGCTTGATAAAGCTCACTCAAATTTCGATAGAGTATTCAATCCCCAAGAGAAAACCTCCACCTTGAGGACTTGGTCATGGATGCTTCTTCTTTATCTTCTTCTAGACAGCCTCTCCCTTCTTTCTTCACATTTCCGGTCTCTCAGCTTCTTGTTTTTATTTTCTTTTAAGCATATTTCCCCAATCTCTTTATTTGGTATTAATTTGCAATTTTAATTTCTACCTTCTTAGTTCATATTTCCTATTTTTAATCTTTATTCTCTTTTATTATTTTAACTTTTCAATTCATGGGGATATTTGTATTTTGTCTTAGATTATCTTCTTTCCTTTTTATGTTTGTAATCTTTTTATTTCATTGGCTTATAAATTTCTATTTTAAATTTCATCTACTTTATCTTGTTATTTTAAAAACCTAAACCTTTTCATCTTTGTTGGATTTTTTAGTTTATTTTTAACTCTTCTTTCACTCTTTTTTTCTCTTACCTTACTCTCCATTTTTTCTTTGTTTGCTTTAATGTCTTCCTGAGTTTCTACTCTCCCATCATTTAAAAAACTTTCTCTTTTATTTTTTCATTGGCTTTTATGTTGGTCAACAAAAAGTAGAACAGGAGAGAGAGCCCACACAATAAATGGGGGTTCAAAGCCCTTTTTCCCTCTGGCTTCCTGTCACCACCTTTTCTCAGATTATTCTAGTTTTAAGGATGACCTTTAAAACACATCTCTCCTGAAGGAAGTTACAAATATGGTAAGGGGAAGCCTAGAATAAACCCATGAGGCTGGATTAGAATCAGAGGTATTAGTGAAAATTCATGGTACATATGGTGGGGGAAGGGCTGGAGGGTAATACAAACACACACAAATACACACACATGCATATACATATGAAGTATATAATATATATGGAATATATAATATACATATACATACTCACACACATACATTTTTTTTCCCAGTTCTGTCTCCCACGAGAACAACTAAGACTCCAGTAATAATGAACACATCTGGTACCCAGAGCTTGATTTCTAAATACCATTCTCCACTAATAGAACCAGGTATCTTTGGAGAACTGGCTGTTTCTGAGACTGAGGCAGAGAAATACAGATAAACCCAAAATATCTTTTGTCTGAAAGGAGGCTCAAATGATGCAGACATGTCATAAGCATACAGGAGCGAGTTTGACAGGGTTCTCGCTGGCCAAATATGGGACATTTTTAGTATTAAAATAAATAAAGGAATAATAAATTATAACCCATCGAATAAAAGAATTCATGAATTCATACAAGCATAAAAAATTAGCCTTCCAACTATCATGGTAATAATTCAGGCAAGAATAATTAATGAATACTAAAACTAGTGGATAAAATTTTGACAAGAAATGGGACATACACATGGCCTCAAAATATCTCTCTATAAATTATCTATTAATTACAAGGAGAAAAACAGTAAGTTCACAGTGGAGATCTGGAGGCTGCCAGTTCAAACCACAAGCCTCCTAACAAGTGCTGAGAAAAATATAATATCACTTCTGTAATATTCCTGCTGAAAACATAATCTGAGTTTAATCATAATGTAACATCAAATAAACTCAAATTGGAGGACTGTCTGCAAAATAACTAGCTACATTCTTCCAAATATCCTAAGATCATTGATGACAAAGGAAGGTTAAGGAACTATTCCAGATTAAAAAATATTAAAGAAACATGATAACTAAATGCAATATGTGATCAGGGTTTGGATCTTGGACAGGAAAAAAATAGCCATATAAGACATCATTGGCACAAATGACAAAATATCAACATAAACTGTAGATTAAATAATAATAATGTATGAATATTGAATTTCTTGATTTTAATTTGTGTACTGTGATTAAAAACATAAGAGAATATCCTTGCTCTTAACTACACCAAAATATTTGGGGATAAAAGTTTAAATATTCCATTAGCCAAATATGGAACATTTTGATCATCAAAATAAATGATAGCACTGAATTATAACCCAGTGAACAAAAGAAGGATCCATGAATCCATACAGCTGTAAATAAGTGAATGTATAATGGGAAATGGAAAGCTTCCTCTAGTAGAATTAACTCTCCAACGGTTCTGAGACAGAAAGAGAGAGAGAGAACATGTGAGAGTGTACATGTGCTCAAATGATAAAGGAAATGGGGAAAATTATAACAATTGAGCATTCTTACTAAGAGGAGTTTGAATGAAGTGTTCTAACAGCAAGTGCTCAGAAAAAAGGGCAGGCAGGCTAATGGTGGGGAACAGCTAGGTGGCGTTGAGTCCTCACTTCACTCTCATAGGAGGAAGACAGAAGGCTTCTTTTCTTGGCTCCCTACTCCAGTCATCCTGTAGCGTATTTCTTTCCAGGTTGGTCCATGTCCATTCTCAGCAAGGCCAAAGGAGGGTCCTCTTGTTGTAGAGCTCACTTCCTTCAATATGAGAGTTACCGCTGACCACAATGGGGACTATTTCAAATATTTCAAAAACATAATCAACCACGCCTCTTCTAGTCAGATTAGGCAACACAGGTCCACACAAGAAATCACACTCCTAGAAGGAGAGACCTGTTTCAATCCAGATCAAAGGCCAATATAATTCCTGGAACACTTCTCAGTGTACAAGAGAGTGGCTGAGGCAGGCTGTCTCATTTCCATCACCTGGTTGCTTCATGAAGAACGCTGGGTTATGGAATGGATGGGGTCCTGACAGACGAGTGAGTCAACCTTCAGAGCCTTGGCTTAATGACAATACCTCTGACTCCATGTACCTTTCTGCCCCCATATCTCTTGTTATATCCCCTTGAGGGTCACTGAACTACCGTTCAAACTCAGGTTTACAAAGTGATGTTCTTTCTTTCTAGACTGAAGGACAAAACTCTGAGACCTCCCCAACTTATCACCGCCAGATACTACACTCTTTGGAGATAATTCTTTATGTATAAATGACTCACCACTGAGTCCCACTCTGGTACCAGTGACCTGACGCAGAAAATCGGAAGCCTCCCCCAATTCCAGAAATTGGTTGGGCCTGTTTCACGTTGGATTGGATGAGTTTGACTTTCTCAATCTGGGAAAAGTCAAATCACCCGGAAAAACAGCTTCACTGGGTGATATGTTCCAAGTCTTCAGTTTCTTTTTTTTTTTTGTACTTAGTTAAGTCCCTGGAGTTTGCCCCTTAATGACTGAGTCTTATTCTAGAAGCAGAGTAATGTGGCATACTCACAGTTACTCTATAAGACTAATTAGAACTTCCCCATAGAACATCTGGTACCCAGCAAGGAGCAGCTGGTTGCTTCTAACTGCAGACCTTTTTGGTTTGCAGCCAAGGTTTTAAGCACTGCATTACCACGGCTCCAATGTGGCAAAGGTAAGGATCAAAAACGTTGGCTTTTTAAAATGGGTTCTAACATCTGATTGTAAGAAACTTCAATTTTAAACATTATTGGTTTAAAGTTGGAAAGCTGTCAGGGAAGAAAAGAAGAATAGGATATATATAGCCTCAAAATATCATTCCACATACCAAACCAAAAATCAAACCCTTTGCCATCAAGTTAATTCCAACTCTTGGTGATCCCACATGTTACAGAGTAGAACTGCTCTATAGGGTTTTCTTGGCTGTAATCTTTATGGAAGCAGATCGCCAGGCTTTTCTTCCATGGAGCTGCTGGGTATGTATGAACTACCAACTTTTAGATTAGCAGCCAATCACAAACCACTTGCGCCACCCAGGGACCTTATCATTCCACATATTACTTATTAATTAGAAAGGGAAAAACAGTAACTTTACAGTGATGAAATCTGAAGAACACCAACTCAAACCGTGGGCCTCCTAATATGATGCACGAAGAAAAATACAGTATCCCTTCTGTAATATTCAGACATAAGGATGAGTGAGACCCTTGTTCCTCTCATCTCTGTACTGCTGTTGAGCTCCATTGCTCATATGGCTGGAACTTCTTTCCAGTCCTCATTAATTTCTTAGGAAGCTGGATATAATTTGTCTTAACATCTTGTCTACATCCACCATGATTTCCTCCAAGATTCACATTGTTTGCTCCCACCTATAGCCTTTCTAGGAGTCCCTGAATGGCACAAATGGTTAAGCATTCGACTACTAGCTGAAAGGTTGCCAGTTCAAATCCACCTGGAGGTGCCTCAGAAGACAGGCCTGGCAATCTGCTTCTGAAAGGTCAGCCTTGGAAACCCTATAGAGCAGTTCTACTCTGCACATATGACGTCACCATGAGTCAGAAGTGAATACGTGGCAACTAACAACAACAATGGTCTTTCTGCGATGTTCTTTAAATTCCAAATTATTTTGTATCACTCATGGCAGAGCTGCTTATCTCTAGGACCCCGGGACCCAGGATTTGCAGTGAGCACAACGGGGCCCTGCCAGGAACCATTTGGTAATAAATGGGTTAATTTTCTGAGGTAAAAGGAGTTTCTTTAGTAACTCACAGAAGTTCAATGTGAATAGAACCTAGTCGTACTTATGGGAAAAATTAAAGAAAAAATTTACCCTATGTCTTCCCTGGAGGGTAGAACCAAATATTATATTAGAGGTAGGCCTTGTCTACTTATTATTATCCTTAGAGTTGACATTTTGGCCCAGGTAGAAAGAGCCAATTTTTCCTGAGTTTTAAGTCTAAATCTACCCATCCTGGGGTCAGTCTACACTCATTTCTGGGGGAGTACGAGTGTGTGTGTTAGGAAGACTGAGAAAGAAGAATGAATTGAGGGACTTTCAACTTCTGTTGCCATCATGCGAACTTTTGACACTGTCTCAGTGCCTAAAGGAAGAAGTTTCTTCCTCCTCCCAACAGATTGCTAATAACTTAAAACCTGTTCCAACCACACTGGGTCCCCACATACATGGGACTTTTCTTTCTAGTGCCCATTAAGAATAAACTGAAGAGAACTAGAGGTTGCTGGACAGGAAAACCAAAACAAAGTAAGACAAACAAATTATAAAACTTATATCATGAAAATCATAAAAACTATCTGGGAGTTTTCCAAACTTAGATATGACTATAACTCTTACCACATTAAAAAAAGTAATTTATACTAATCTATTTGATAAGATCTAAGTTTGACCACTAGATGTGGAAATGAGGGCAGGTTTGGGATATTGTTTTAGAGCTATGAATCTCCTGAATGAGGTCTTAGAAGTTCAGATCTTGGTTAACTGCTGGGAAGTTTCTTTTTCCCAGTTCTATAAAACCAAGTAACTCTATAGAGTACAGACTACTTTCTTATTGGATATAGGTAATGATCCCTTGTATTAAACAGTTGATTTGTAAAAATAAAATCTAACCAAGTAAACTACCAGGGGAAGACTTCTTGTTCCTAGAATGATTAAAGGACTGCTTGAAAGGGTATGCTCAGGTCCCTGTTTGTATATATCTTTATTAGTCCTACATCTTTATTATCACCAGGCTAAAAGCATAATGAACTCCATTACAGTTTTTAAAAGAGACATTTTACTATTCCCAAATTACAGAATCAGAGTGTTGCCAAAGGTATTCCCAAGATCGGTCACTCAATGGTGGCAGTGCTCTCCAGACAAGCCTCTATACACATGACCCAGGATCGAGGAGGAAGCCGTTTTCTTGGGCATCACTGATTGGAAAGCCACATGCGAAATGAGCACAAGAAGGGTCCCACTTTGCAGCGGGACTTCCCCAATCCTGACTGCCAAGGAACTAAAGAGGAGCAAGAAAGGCATTCAGGTTTGCCACTGCCCCCCAGCTTCCATTCCCTCCCAGTCACAACTACTTAAGCTTTCTATTGGACACCTGCAGCTCAATTTATGATTTTAGACAAATCTGCTGCAAAAGACCTCTTTGAAGTGCTAAAAAGCAAAGACTTAAGGACTAAGGTGTACCTGACCCAAGCCACGGTGTTTTCAATTGCTTCATATGCATGTGAAAGCTGGACATTGAATAATATGCCATGTCATGAAATGTAGAAGGAAAAATACTCTAACATGCAGATCATATGCTTTTATCATTTGGAATACAGTGGCCTGCTACAAAATTCTTGCTACAAAAAGGGTTACATAAACCAAAACCAAAACCAGTGCCGTGGAGTTGATTCCGACTCATAGCAACCCTATAGGACAGAGTAGAGCTGCCCCATAGAGTTTCCAAGGAGCGCCTGGTGGATTCGAACTGCCGATCCTTTGGTTAGCAGCCATAACACTTAACCACTACACCACCAGGGTTTCCGAAGGGTTACTTACATACAGGTCAATTATTCTAAAACAAAGTCATCATCTTGGGTAGCATCTCACTAACATATGAATCCAGAGTCAATCTATCTGGGTTTGAATCACAGCCCTGCCACTTACCTTCTCTCTCAATCTTTTCACCTGTAAGATGGGGAAGACAACAGTATCTCTCTTATGTGACTGTTGTGAAGATTAAATATATGTGAAGTGCTTAGAACAGTATAGTACATAGTAAACTTCATGTGTTAATGGTGAATATTATTAACTGAAATGCAGTGTGGTCAATTATCCAACACAGTAAGTTAACTCATTTAGATACCTAGACTTTTTTAATAATTGATTTATGACCAACGTGATAGTTTAGCAGTATCTGATTTTAATTTTTTTCCCAACTATAATTAGTGCAGCCAATGGGTCCTTGACCACTGTGTTAACTATGCACTCATCCACACCCAAAACTAATCAAGGAGAGACTCTTGGTCATGCCCTCGTGTAATCTTTGGCCCACGTGGAAGTGACGTGGCCTTCTATTTAGGCTTCTCTAGACTCGATGGCAACTAACAACAATAATGACTGTTTCCAAAATATATGGCTATATTCCACATACAGCTCATGGAGTAACCCCTCAAATTCACTGCCCTCAAAACTTATCAAAAGCTCAACTGGGTAAAGGATTACTTATGGAAATTTCCTTGAAGAATATACATTCCTCAAAATGATAAAATAAGGACAATAATAATGATAATCCTATAAAGAGTTAGGGTCATTGCCCTTTTCATTAAACAGCATCCTCTCAAAAGAGATCCAAGGGAATTTTTTTTTCTGTCTTCAGTACCAGAAATGATAATAAAGGTCATGTTCATCAAGTGCTACCAAGAACCTGCCCTTTTCTAAGTGCCTCACGTGTACTAACTCATTTAACTTGTGAAACACGTCTTTGAGGAAATACTATAATTGTCTTTATTTTACAGGTGAGAAAACTGAAATTCTGAAACTGAATTTACATAGCTAGTAAATTGTAGAGATAAGATTGGAACTCAGGTAACCCAGCTCCAGAGCACAATCTCTAAACCATATCTTGAAAAACTTGTTCTACTCCTGAATAGCTAGCTTGATTTTATCTCACTGATTTTTATGAATCATGAAATGGATTTAAATTGGTTGCTAGGAAGCACAGAGCCAAATTTCTAGTCATATAAGAGATCTCATGGCATAAATTTTGCACTCCAACCTCAATACTAACTTTATCATTTCTTTAACATTTGCACTTTTTTTCTTTGATCCATTATCCTTATCCACTTTAAAGCACAATGCCTGTCTGATATCAAAACCTGTCAAGAACAGTAAGGAAAGGAACATTACAAGCCAGTCTCACTCATGAACATAGATGCAAATATATTTATAAAAAAAAAAAATAGCAAATTGATTTAGCAATGTATTAAAAAAGATAATATATCATAATCAGATTGAATTCATCTCAGGAATGCAAGGATGGTTTTGTATCAGAAAATATGTGAGTAATGTAACTTGCCATACTAATAAATTTAGTGAAAAAAAATCATATAACCATAAGAATCCACGTAGGGAAAATATGTAATAAAATATAGCATTCATTCATAATAAAAGAAAAAATATCTTAACAAACTCAAATAGATTAGAACTTCCTTAACCTGATAAAGGATTTTTAAAAATGAACATACAGCAGGCAACATATTAATGATGACATGCTGAAAATATTCCCTTTAAAATAAGGAACAAGACAAGGATTTCCATTATCTTCCTTTCTATTCAACATTGTACTGGGCTTGTCCAGCAAAGAAGAAACAAAACTATCATTGTTTGCTGACGATATGAGTGGGTGTGTAGAAAACAAAAACTTTACAGGTAAATTATTAGAATTAATAAGAATCAATATGCAAAACCAACTGCATTCAAAATATCAACATTAACAAAAATTTTTTAATTTTCCATTCTCAATAGCAGTTTTTTAAAAGATCTTTATGTAGAAAAGTATAAGGCTTGTTAAAAATAAATTTTTTTTTAAACCTAAAGAAAAGTAGAGAGATACCATGTTCATGTACTGAAATATTCAATAAAGATGTCAATTCTTCCCAAATTGAGGCCATCTTAACCTAAATCCCAACCATTTGTTTGTTTGTTGGTGGAACTTCACAAGCTGAATCCAAAATTTATATGGATATACAAAAGGCCAAGGAGAGACAAAATCCTATTCATGATGGACATAATTGAAGTGACATGTTCTACCAGATATCAAGACTTTCTATAATGCTATAACAATTAGGACAGTACAGTGTTTCTGCAGGAATAAATAAATAGACCAATGGAACTAAGTAATGACTTCAGAAATGGTCCTGCACACATATGGATGCCTGATATCTGACATAGTTGGGACTGAAAATCAGTTAAAAAATAATAGACTTCAGTAAACGATGCTTAGACAATTATTCATTTGAAAAAATATAAAATTGGACCCCTACCATAGACAAATATCAACTCCAGAATTAAAATCACAAAAGTCAATGGTAAAAATATAAAACTTTTAGAAGAAAGTATAGGAGAGTAGAAGTCCTGATGGCACAGTGGTTAAGATCTCGGCTGCTAACCAAAAGGTCTACAGCTCTAATCTGCCCGTCGCTCTTTAAAAACCCGATGGGGCAGTTCTACTCTGTCCTATAGAGCCGCTATGAGTCAGAATCAACTCAACAGCAATGGGTTAGGTTTGGTTTTGTAGGAGAATATCTTAATTACCCGTGGATAGGAAAGGAGTTTGTAAAGAAAAAGATCAATAAATTTGTCTACATTAAAACTAAAAGCTTCTATTTACAAAAAAAAAAAAAAAAACAGTGCTATCAAGTCGTTTCCGACTCATAGCAACCTCAATGGGAAAAGACAAGTTACAAAATTGGAGAAAATATTGGCAACTCATTAAATGACAAAGGGATTGTAACCAGAACATATAAATATCTCTTATGAATCAATAAGAAAACAATTCAAAAAAAGAGCAATGAATAGGCGCTTTACAAAAGAGGAAATCTGAATGACCTACCTGTTAACATATGAGGAGATGCTCAAGTTCGTCTGAGATCAAGGAAATGTAAATTCAACCACAAAGAGTTACAGTTTTGTATCCACAAGATTGACAAAAATTTAGAAGTCATGGATTGTCTTTAAATTTAAAATTTAAGTAAAACCCATGAGTGAGAATGTAGAGCAAATGGATCCCTTACTCACTGCCAGTGGGAGGGCAACTGGAGCAGTCACTTTAGAAAATAGTTTGACATTACCTAGGATAACAAAGTCAAACAACACAAGGTCATTATGTGAAGGCACAGGATAGCCTTTGCTGGGGAAACTTAAAAGCAGAGTATCGGCAAAACCTACAAGGTGCCCTGTTAGCTCAGTCTCCCCCACCAAGAAGTGTTACGGGCCACGGTACAGGTGCTTGCACCAGAAGGCTCTGTCCCAGAGGCAGACCCCATGAGAACGGCCTTGCTAATAAGGGGCAGGTATTTTTTAGAGAGAGAAGAAATGGGGGTCGTGGGGAAGGGAAGGCAGGGCACTGATCGGACTGGTGTCAACCATCCTGCATTTAGGTGCCAGATATTCAGAAGGATGTCTAACTATACTGACTGCTAACGTCTCGTTATTTTTGGGGAAATTGAGTGGGGCACAGCTCTTTCTGCCGGGAGGAAGAGGAAGCTCCTGATCCCAGCTACCTTGCAACTGGGCAAACTGAGCCCCCAGGGGCATTTATCAGACAATCATATTTGTCTCTCCACACCTAATAAAGTTGACCATGTGGGCATCCCAACACTTTCACTCCTAAGTATACACCCTAGGAACTCTCTTGTACATGTACAATATTAGGAGTTATATTGCTTATAATGGCAAATAATTTTTTTTAATAGCAAAACCTGGAAATAACCAAAATACCTATCAATAAATATACAAGATGAGTAAACTCTGGTATATTCAAATACTGGAATACTATAGAACAGGGAAAATGAGTGAAATTCAAATATATGAATCAATACTTAAAAATATCAATTCCAAAATATAGAAAATAAGAAATCAGTCGCAGAATTTTAAAAAAGGACCAAATTAAATTACAAAGAAAGGCAAAGAAATGATTATCACAAAACAGTAATTTGAATATTATTGCACCTGTGTAAGAGGTTCTGGAGAGGGCTGGGAGGGAAGAGGCAATTGTAGAAGGGCCCAAAGTGTGCTCAGAACCTGTCTATGACCCTTCATCTTAATCTGACTGTGGGACACACAAGTGTTTACATCATCATTTTTCTTGTAACAGTATATATACATTTTTTATCCTCTTCTATTAACTGAGGTATATTTTGATAATTAAAGAAAAAAAAAGTAGAGAACAAAACCCATAGAAGTAGCAAATAACACTTGGTGATTTTTTTTTTTCTAGTTACAAAAGAAATATATGAAAACTGAAGGTAAATCTTTCAGCAGAATTTCAATTATTACTCTTGGGATAAATTTCTAGGGATATCACCGCTCAGTCAAAAGGTATGAACACTTTGAAAGTGGAATCAGCACTTCTACACACCTTAGCAGGAATACCTAAAGTTTATTACGTATACATTTATGTAAATTGCCTTTACTCTTTTCTGGATCAAGGTGAAGCCTAAATAAATCAATAGTAAGATGTTAACCCAAACCCATTGCTGTTGAGTTGATTCCAATCACAGTGACTCTACAGGACAGAGTAGAACTGCCCCATAGGGTTTCAAAGGAGCAGCTGGTGGATTTGAACTGCTGACCTTTTGGTTAGCAGTCATGGCTCTTAACCACCGTGCCACCAGGGCTCAAGGTGAAGCCTAAATAAACCAATAGTGAGGTGAAGAGGTGCTAAACATGAGAAAGGAGTTCTGTCACTTGTGAGGTGCTTTGCCCCAGTGGGAACACAGGTAAGATTTCCTGTGCAAACGTGGTGAGTATGTTACCCAAGGATCACCAAACTGTAGCCTTTTTCCTGAGTCCATAGAAAGGAACCAGAAACTCTTCTCACCTTCAGCCTGAGAATGCCGTTTTGGACTTCCCTGCCTGTCCATAGCTGGAGGTCTTTTCTAGGCCATGTAATATCAGCTTCCCTTTCCATCTGGAACCCACTGCTGCCTTTTCTTGTGTGTGAGTGAGCTGCCTTATGAGATCATCTTGATGAAAGGACAGTGATTTTAAAACCACTGATAGCTATCAGCAAAGAGCTGACAGCACCTAACAGAAACATTCTAAGAGATATTTCCGTTTTTCAGAGGCTTTGCAGGGTATGAAAATATTGTTAACTGAGCATGGAAAGAAAATAAATCTCTCCCTGCTACAAAGACTACAGAAAAAGCAAAAACCTTGCAGCTCCTAGTGTTGTAGCAGGGAAAGCCTTGCCCTAGAGCCCAACTCAGTTCCGGCTCTGCAGATACCCCCGGCGCACTCTGCGCCAATCTCCAGCAGAGCCCTTCCCAGGGCTAGGGGAATACCTGTCTCCCTCTTCCCCCATTTGGTTGTATCTTGTGCATCTATCTTTTTTCCTCAGCACCCAGCATGGTGACCGGTACTAAAAATGGACTTTATTGCTAGAAGAGACCTCTCACAAAGATTAGCGGCAACCAGGTCTTTTAAAAGGAAAACTTGGGCCCAGCTTGGCAAAGAGACTTGTCCAAAGCCACAGAGAGGCTGGGAGAGGCAGACTCATTAGTCTTCTGAATCCCATTCCTACTTACTGCAAAGGCATAAAGGTTTCAGTAACAGCTAAACTGCATAACAGCTCCTGGACTCCTCTAGTCAGCATCTCTGTCCTGGCAGAAACAAAATGAGCTAATTAAATGCTTGCCACTGGCTTACTTTGGAAACTTCATGGAGTGTGTGAGAGCCTGAATGAATTTCGGGCCACTATTGACTACCTCAGAGGCAGAAGAAATCATCCAAGCATGAGTAGAAGGTGAGGAAGCTAAACCCGTGGCTGAGGGTTATTAATATTGTAATGCGTTTGCTTATTGACGCAGAAAAGCAACTCTTGGCTGTATGAGGGACTGAAGCTTTAAGGCTATAATGCAAAAGAGTAAATAGAATCCTTCGAGGTTGAAGAAGAGTCCAACCAAACACTCTACTAATTGCTTTGGGATAACCAAGATCACCCTGCTTACTGTGGGAGAAAGAAAAACAATAGATTATATTTAGAGGAAACCAAAGGCACAATTGGGTAATTCTCCATGTGGCTAGTAGAGAGTGATACCTTGGCACAGATCCCCAGAGGGATGGCAATTAAGTGAAAAATAGTCCATACAGCCTAAAATAACCCAACAGCTTTGAAATATAAAATAGTTCATTGCAAGACTTCAAGGTTTCCAGTGGATCTGTAGAACGGCCCATTGTTGAGAGGCTTTTTTATAAGGCCTGAACCTTTGCCCACCTTTCCCTCCAGCACATACTCCAGTTAAAAAAAACAGTAGATGGGATTTAATCCATTGGTAAAATTGATAAGCTTTTGGACTACAGCAGTAGTCTCCATTGTAGAGATTTCTGGGATCCAAATTAAATCTCTTCTATTTTTCATGTATTTTTTTTTTTTTTCATGTAGACTTCTTGGACTTTGAATCCAGAGCTGTGCATGCCCAGCTTTTGAATTTTCCGATCCAAATTACCAGTCACTGTATGTCACATGGAAACCCTGGTGGCATAGTGGTTAAGTGCTATGGCTGCTAACCAAAGGGTGGGCAGTTCGAATCCACCAGGCCCTCCTTGGAAACTCTATGGGGCAGTTCTTCTACTCTGTCCTACAGGGTCGCTATGAGTTGGAATCTACTTGACGGCACTGGGTTTGGTTTTTTTGGTTTAGTAAGTCACATGGTAGAATCATTTTACAGACGTAAGACGCTTTGGAGAAATATATGCTCTCATTCAATAATGGGCACAGGACTGACCCACACTAAACAGACTTAGAAACACTTACCCACAAATTGGCAAACATTGCGACTGATCACTTCTCTGTATTTAACTTTTAGGGGTGATATTTAGGATACTGCAAACATTTGTGAGAGCCTTACGCTGGGATTCAAGTGGATATACAAACGAGGAAGGTTATTTGTTTCAAAATAAGTTATACATCAAGCAATTTCCCATTCAGTGTCAGGCTAAACTCTAACAGCACTTCAAAATTAAGCAGAGCCCTTTTGCAATGTAGCCTTTTAGGACTAATTCTTTCTCTGTAAACTGTGCAGATTTCATCCTTTTTACAGCACACAACTGTCACATTCTGGGGATAAAGTGTAGTATGATTTGAGGATTATTCTAAATTCTGCTCATCCTTCCCGTTTGGCAGTTAGCTGGTCAACAAACCTGAAGCCCCTGCTCTATAAACTGTTGGATCCTCTCTCTCCTCGTGGTTCCCTGGCTTCTGGCCAAAGCCTCCCACGGGCTCTGTCTCTGGGGCTCTTTCTCCTCCTCAGCGCTCCATACACCTTCGCACTGCAGATTTGGGGTTACCACTCCCCCACATTTTACAGCTTCCCCATTGCTAGAGAAAAAGTCCAAACTCTTCAGCAACATCATCAAGACCCCTCACAAGACCCCTAGGCTACCCTTCAGCTTCACCTCTCTGTATCTTCCAGCAACCTATACACTGGCCAAGCTAGAGTCTCCTTTCTTCCAACAGGTCTGGTACTCCATCTCTGGCTTTTTTTTTTTTTAATAACATACTTAGCAAAAAATAACTTTTCCTGGGTTCTTTGCCAGGAAATATTCTAGTTATTCATCCACACCCAGCTCCTCATTTCTTCAAAGCGTCCCCTCTCCAGTCAGGCAGAATTATACACCCTCCTCTGCACTTCCGTTGCTCTCCCATCAGGAGCAGTTACGTGTTTATCACCCTGGGTATGCCATCTGTTCCTTGTAGGTGAGGCTTTTGCGGGGCTTATCTGTGCATCCTCCATACGTCTCTGAATGACCAGCACACAGAACCTAAAATATATGTTTGCTGGAAGAATCAAGTCTGTTGGATCTTTAAAGAAACTGCATTGTCCCCAAGACTAGAGACTGGGGGAAGGGGGCATCTCAGCTTCATCATATACTGCTCAAGGGGCAACTGCTCAGTGAGGTACACTGTAACACCCATAACCACTTGAGAAGCCCTAGTGGCACAGGGGCTAAATCGCTCAGCTGCTAATCAAAACATTGGCGGTTCAAATCCACCAGCTGTTCTGCAGGAGAAAATGCTGCAGTCTGCTTCTGTAAAGGTTTATAGGCTTGGAAACCCTGTGGGGCTGTTCTACTCTGTCCTATAGGGCTGCTGTGAGTCCGAGCTGACTTGACAGCTTTTTGGTTTTATTTTGGGGTTTTTTTGCTTTATTTTATTGTATTTTAGGTGAAAGTTTACAGAGCAAATTAGTTTCTCATTAGACAGTTAATACACAAATTGTTTTGCGACATTTTGTGACCCCACAATGCATCAACACTCTTGCCTTCTCTACCCCAGGTTCCCTGTTTCCATTCTTCCAGTTTTTCTGTCCCTTCCTACCTTCTCATCTTTGCCTTTGGGCTGGTGTGCCCATTAGTCTCATGATTGAACTACAAAGGACATTCTTCACATGTGTTATTGTTGGCCGTATAGACATGTCTAATCTTTGGCTAAAGGGTGAACTTCAGAATTCAGCACCATATTAAAAAAAAATAATACACCACAACCAAGTGGGGTTCATACCAGGTATGCAATGATGGTTCAACATTAGGAAATCAATGAATGTGATCCACCACATAAATAAAATAAAAGAATCACACGATCATCTCAATCGATGCAGATGATGTACTCAATAAAGTCCAACATCCATTCCTGATAAAAAAAATTTTTGATAAAATAGGATTAGAAGGGAAATTTCTCAATATAATAAAGGAGATCTATACAAAACCAACAGCCAACATCATTCTCAATGGAGAGAGGCTGAAAGCACTCCCTTCAAAAACAGGAATAAGACAAGGGTGCCCTTTATCACCATTCCTATTTAACATTGTGCTGGAAGTCCTAGCTAGAGCAATAAGGCAAGAAAAAGAAATAAAGGGCATCCAAATTGGCAAGGAAGAAGTAAAACTATCCGTATTCATGGATGATATGGTACTATACATAGAGAACCCTCAAGATCCATCCACAAGAAAACTACTGAAACCAATTCAAAGATTCAGGTAAGTGTCTGGTTTTTGGTTTTATATCCACTTATTTTACAAAAGCATTTATTTTATTACCAGCCTTGACATGTAATGGTGATACTGCTGTGCTGACAACATAACATCTTTTGTTGTCACCTATTGTTTTACCTGGAGAAAAGGCACTTTTGAAAATGTCTTCTGTAAACTTAGACGATTGAAGCTACTTTCGTCTCAGGAACTATATTATCACTTGTATATCTCCTTTGGTTTTAATTTTTGCCATAAAAAGTAGCACCACTCATACTGCAGATCCATCTATCCAACAGGTTCCACGAGGCAGGGAGTGTGTGGTCATGTTGGCTCATCCACCAACTGGTACACACTAGGCACTCAGGAAGTGATGGTTGAGTTATAATCATTGGTTTGATTTTTAAAAGAATGTTTGGTGATAATTCTCTTCAGTCTTAATAACCTCCCTCTTTGCTCTTGGGTCTAGTTGAACATTTAATTTTATACTCCATTCTCAATTCCAAGACATGACATATTCACTCTTACTAGGCCATGCCCTGTGTTCTGGTTTTGGTTTGTTTTAAATTTATTTTTTTTAATTTCAACTTTGTTAATTTTTGTATGCATTCATATGATACAAAATTTAAAAGGAATTCTACATACATGTCAAATGTAATGTGTTATAATTATAACATTACATTTGACATGTATGTAGAACTATAACACATTATAGTATAAAATTTTAAAGGAACAAAAGATTTATAAGGGAAAATTCTTCCCCCTATCTTTGTCTCTCAGTCCCCCTCTTCCCTTCCTTGAAGGTAATCAATGTTGCCTGTTACTTCTGTGTCCTTCCGGAAATAGTCTGTTCATATACAGGAAGATACATAATTTTTTTTTCCTTTTTACACAATTGTTAACATATTATGCACACTGTTCTGCACGTTGCTTTTTTCATTTAACAAATTATCTTGTAGATTGGTATATAGCTGTTCATTAAAAGCATCCTCATTCTTTTTTCCAGAAGCATATTATGAATTACTCCTCCACATATGGTAGGTGATGTGCCCAGGCTCTAAGATGTGCATGTCTGTTCCCTGGTGGTTGCTTTAAGACAAATGCCATGGACCAACCAGGCAGCCTGTTACTGGTGGTGATGGTTGCCATCAAGTCAATTCTGACTCATGGCAACCCCATGGGTACAGAAGAGAACTGCTCCACAGTGTTTTCAAGGCTGTGTCCTTTTAGAAGCAGGTCACCAGACCTGTCTTCTGAGGTGCCTCTGGGTGGGTTGCAACCGCCAACCTTTCAGCTAGTAGTGAGTACTTAAACCAGTCTGTCTCCTGATGGCTGCAGTAAGACAAATACCATGGCTTAACCAGGCAGCCTGGATCCTATGAAACAGAATTTTGCCCCATATGTATCTGACATATATATAGCTGAAGCCACAGTTTGGGCCTCTGTTGAACCATACCTAGCTAGACCACCTGGCCCAAATGACTTTACGAAAGAAAGTACACCTATGACCTCCTGTGCATCTACGTAAAGCCTTTGCTTAATGACAAGATGGACAAGCCTCTTTTTACCTTAGTTATAGTGGGTGCTATTAATTTATTATTGATGAGACATAATTATTCAGCTTTATCATTTTGCTAGGAGCCCTGGCGGTACAGTGGTTAAGCACTTGGCTGATAAGTGCAAGGTTGGCAGTTCAAACCCACCAGCCGTTCTGTGGGAGAACAATGTGCTAGTCTGCTTCCATGAAGACTACAGCCTTGAAAACCCCATGGGGCAGTTCCATAGGGTCCCTATGCGTTGGAATCGACTGAACAGCAAAGGGTTTGTTGTCATGGTACATTTCATACTTACCTCATATATAATGACTATAGCTACTGTTCATCGCCATCATGACCCTTATATGTTTTATGATTGGAGTAAGTCTTAATATGGCTCTGAAAGATATATTTAAGAATGGCTCTCTCTCTTTCTAGCTGCTCTGTACAATATAGTAGCCAGTAGCCACATGTGGCTTAAGTTCTTGAAATGTGGCTAGTGCAAATTGAGATGTAGTTTAAGCATAAAATATATACCAGATTTTGAAGACAATATAAAACTATATAAAATATCTACTTAATAATTTAAATTCATTACTTGTTGAAATAATATTTTGGAGATACTGAGTTAAATAAAATACCTAATTAAAATTAATTTCACCTGTTCCTTTCTATTGAAAGGACAGTTGGTGCTGTGGGTTAGGAATTTTGAAGCATCAAAGAAGACATCACATTCACAAGCAAGCTACATTTGGGAATGATCGGAAGCGCTCCTAACTCGCATGGAGCAGGTTAATGGAGCGTGGCTAGAAGGAAAAAAAAAAGCTGAAAAGTCAATTTTTTTTTTTAAAGCCTGAAAGCCTTTACAAAGGGCATGACATGCTCCTCTCATGCTCCTCTCATGTCATTCTTTGGTGTTCTCTTCATCCACTTTCCTTTTTCCTCTTGCTGGTTTCAACTTGAAAACTCAAAAGCAGAGTGCTAATCTGGCTCGGATAAAAACCTCTAGGATCTCATAACTGCCAAAATAAAAAAAGTCATATTTTCTGGGTTTCTATTATAAAAAATATAAAGTACCAGACCTCTCGTTTCATTATCAGACCAAATCTTTTTCAAGTCCCTATCATGTGAAAGACTGCTGGGCACCAAGAATACAAATGTGCGAGGCACAGCCCCTGTCCTCAAGAGGCATATAGTCTAGTGGGGACATACAGAGAAATCACTTTCATTTACTCTTTTAATCCTCATTTCTTCCCCATCAGAAAAGGAATATTCTTATTGTGAACTGTCTGGCCTAGGAATGGTTCAGGAAGACTGTTAACCAGCATTATACAGATAAGCCCCACCCGCACCCAGCCCTAGAACATGCTCAGTGTGTGTCGCCCATGCAAGAGGCAGTTCAACTCCAAATGGCCTGCAATCTGGAATGTCAGCCATTGTGGCATTCGTTTGGCACTCACATGTGAATCATCACTGGTGTTCTGTCTACCCTATGGCATCTGGTTATATATGGCAGGCTTCTCCTGATCAGAAGCAATACAGGCCTCTCACCTGGGAAACTTCTTCCTGCTGAAGTACATTTTATTTATACACTATGACCCTATCTTGAGTCAAATCGTCCTACTTATACCCTCTAAATTTCAGGAAAATCCAACCAGCCAGATTTGAATGGTGTAGAAACAGAGAGAGAAAAACTTCATTGCTTTTATAGAGATTGTTGAAGGTCTTTTTCACCCCAAGGGGTTGGATGGTTAAGAAGAGATGGGAGGAGGATTGTCATTTGATAGTATTTTTTTGTCTTCTGAAAGTCACATTTTGACATTTGTAGTATTTTTCCATTTCTTCTCCTTCATTAGATCTAGTTTGTTAGTTCCTTGGCTCACATCCCTCCTTGACTTCCATTTAATCCATGTTCTTTTTTCTGTGTTAATGGCTAACAGAGCATGTACTGTAAATTAGCATTTATAAAAATCAATTATACTGCTTCATAAGACAGAGCAGAAACTTAGATTATCTTCACCAGATCATTTGTATTTATCTGTTAATTATAAACCTTAATCGTATCTTTTTTTCATATTAATTTGCACAAATTGTACAACTTCAGAGTTTAGCAGTTTTCAAGCCCTTGAAATACAATTGTTCTCTTAACATTCTTTTCAGAAACATGGTATTCATAAATGATTAGGTTGGTAAAAATTAGCAGTTCTGATAATTGGCCTTGGCTTCTCCCTGGATTTATTTTCTTTCCCACTACAGTCCTGGTTCTCACAATTATGCATGCCTCTTAGCCTCTTACTGTGCCCAGGCGCTGTTTTAATTGGACTTGGTAGCCCATGAGATTTCACAAAGTTTTGGCTCAAAGTAGAATACAGTTCTATGCCATTGAATTTATTCCAAGTAGGCTTGACTTCTTCTCCTCTCCGCAGCAGAACTTGGACTTTTGTTCCATGAGGTTAGGCTAGTTGCCCTAAACCTTGATATAAATAGATTTCTATATGAAGGGAGGAAACAGGCTTTCCAAATTCCTGTCCTTTTTGTGAAACAGTTGCAGACTCTTGATGCATCGCAAGTTGGCAATCAAGCACTGACGATGAGCACCTCTCTAGGCTCTCCACCTTGGCCACCTCAAAATTGTGGCTCTGTTTCCACTTCAGTATGACAGCCACTTAGAAAGAGTGGTATGTCACATAGCACATATCCAAACACCAAAATAAGCTTTCTTCTTTCTAAAGGATGTACAAATCCAGGCTATGTTAAGTAAACAATCTAAACTGAAGGACAAGGTGTCCTGACTACACTGGAACCAGGCAGCTTCCTGCCTGGAGCTCTACAGTGGGCACATCCAACCCAGGCACCATTCCAGGGGCCTTGCCCTCAAGCCCTGATGACACTGAAGGACAATCTGCTGAAGAGCTCAGGAGCAATGAGGAAGCAGACACCCCTGTCCTCTGCTGCCCTGTGTAGGGGAGCAGAGGTAAGTGTTCTCTCCTACCCACTTTGGAAGCCCGCCTGCATTCCCCCAAATAGTGGGATATACAGAGTATGGGCTGGTCATCCAAGATTATAGGAACAAGTTTCTAATACAGCTAGAATTCTTTGAATTCTCTGTCTAGAAATGCTTAGCTCTCTGTGATTCTGCCCTTCAGAAGCAACAGCTTAGAACTGAGGCCTAATTTCCTCATATATTATCCAAAATGGGGCCCCAGTCAGCTACTAGTTTGGCTCAGCAGCCCACAATGCAAATTTGCAAGGCAAGACTTGAAGTCCACAAATTGTAGTTTTCCAGGGATTTTGTTAGTTTTATTAGTTGGGGAGGGCGTGCCATAGGAAGGTGGGCTGGTCAGAAGGGACACAAGACGAGAACAGCGCTCTTATGTACTTGGGTGTGGGGTTATTTGCTACATCAATCTAAAAACTTCCCTGTGCATTCCAGCTATAGAAAAGCTCTATGATATTCTTCGGCTCAGGTTACTTTTAAGAAGAGGTATATTTTCTAACACACTAAGCAGCCCAATCTGTCAACACTCCATCTAAGCCCTGGTTTCCTCTGCTGCTACGCTTGTACCAGCACATGCCACAGAAATGTGGTCAGGTTACCTCCTGACAATCCCCACCCCACAGCATGCATCAAATGAGGCATTTCAGCCTCCCATACCATGTGTCCAGCCACATGGGCTGAATCATATGAAAAGTGACAAGGCGGGAAGCTATTACTGGGGATTTACAAATGTGGGCTGAAAATAAGCCATTTACTCAGCCCACGCAGCTCTAGACTGTCACTTCTGTAAACGGGGAGACAGAATTGCTGCCATTCCTAGGCCTATGTTAGGAACCAGTGGTCAGAGAGGTGCCTGAGTGCATGTCTGGATAAGGTGGAAGGTGGATGCAGAGCTGTCCCCAGCAGAAAGCCCCTTTGTGTGGTATTCTCTCTGCAGGGCATTTTGGTCATCTCATGCTAACTAGGAGAGTGTCTTTGCCTGTGACTTCTCCACCTTGAGGAAACAATACTGAACCAGCAACACTTACCAACATGCAGACCCACCCTTGTCAGCTGCACACCTTTGCTTTCTTCTCACTCTTTCTCCATGGTAGGTGCCTCCATGCCATGTTTTATAGCTCAGACATCACCCTGGCATAGTACAGGTCCTCCAGTGACTCAGCTGACAGATCACCTGATTATATCAGTCTAAGTAGGCAGGACTGCTGCTGAGCCATGGGGCTAATGAAAACCCAGCCACTGGTTATTGCTGAGCTCCAGAACTGGCAGAAAGGAAAGAGCAATACCAATTTGTTCTGAGTGTAACCACATCATTGAGACTAAGCTGAGAGCCACAATTCCAAGCTGACAGAGGGAACAAAACAAGAAATCTGAATTCTGCCTCAGACAGTGCTGCTGCTAACACACACGACATGGCACCTTTTTGAAAATTTGGAAAAGGTAACCCTTCCTCAGCATATTTATTTCCACCTGTTGAAAAATTGTCAAAATAAATACATAAATCTGGACCCCTTAGATATGTGCCCTGATGCAGGGTACAGCCTGGATAACTGCATGCTGTGTCAAAGAGAAAACTAGAGGTAATAACAGTGGGTAATGAGCTCTTCACTTAGAGTGGGGACCACACTGAGAGCTTCACAATTGGTCTCTAAGCCACCTTTCAGCCTCATTTTCCATCCATCCCTTCACGCACCTATGCTGCTGTCCCCATTTGGAAAACTCTTCCCAATCAACTGTGAACTTTCTCCCCTCCGTGCTTTTATTTATACTGTTGCCTCAACTTGGAATGCCCTCTTTCATCCCTTTTCTGCTGGTTGAAATCTTAGTTAAGGCACTTTTGTTGTAAGAAATAGGAACCCACTCAAGCTAGCTTAAGTAAAGTTGGGTTTACTATAAGGAACAAGGATCTCTCAGGAAGAATGGGTTGGCCTTCAAAAAAGAATTACAAATGGGAGCTCTCTCTTCTCTCCTGCTTTGCTTTGCTTCTTTGCTCTTAAAGCCCAAACAAGGCAACACCAACCTCCTTCATGTCTTCCTAGCTCCAAAGCTACCAATCAGCTGTCTAGCATCCCTGGGCCTCAGTTGCAGATTTCCAGAAAATATCCAATGCTCTGGCCATTATATCCTTTCCCCTAAGCCCTCTGGTTCTATAAGATCTGGCCAAGTCAATCCAGAATAGCATATAAACATAGGTGCAGAGCCCACAGCCACTATAGGAGGTATGGACTGAAATATTCTAAATGCCAATATGCCCTGGCAAGGGCTTCCCAGGTAGATTTTATTGCCACCCCCTCTATATTCCCGTCACAGGTTTCTTTTCTCTCTAAGGGCCCTGTCATTCTCCATGGTACTAAAGCTTATTTTTTATATGTCCCCACATGAAAAGCTTCATGAGGGCATAGGGCTTTGTACATCACAGGCACTAAAATCATTAACTTGAATTGAATCTGATTAACATACATTAATGGGGGGTAGGTAATGTTTGCAGTTTGTTTACTGATGGGTGCTTCAAGAGATGATATGCACTTAGGGATGGGGAACCTTCCCAAAATATTTTTTCATCCATATTTCTAATTATTCTGTCGTGTCTGATACACAGTACTTAGCATACATTCGTTAAACACTCAACACATTGAGTTGTCCTTATTTCTTTAAATATCTGATGCCTCAGTTGAACTATTAGCTCTCTGAGAGCAGAGGCCACACCTTTTTTATCCCTAACCTAGTACAGGCTTTGCACACAGAAACTGCCCACTGAATAGTGTTTATTGAATTGAATTGAATCCAAACCCGTGTGAAATTTGAGCTAAGGGTGTCTCACCTGCTGGCTGTCATGTACCTGGTCATCTGAGTCCTCTATTGAGGGTGGATGTGGTAAAGCTTTTTCTTGGAAGCCACAATTTTGGCAAGACTACACCTGTGCTTCTCTGGAAGCGCTTGCTTTGTTTTATTACAATAGAAGATGCATGATAAATAATTTTTCCCTTAAGAAACATGCTTCCTCTTTTCGACAATTTTGACAGCCCATTGTTTAAGTCTGAAAAAAAAGAGCCCAGAAAATAATTTACGGAGGAAACCTGGCTCAGGTATCTTCCCCAGATGCTATTAGTATCTTGAGACCATCCAGAGACGTAATTTACACACACATATGCACACAGAACAGAATTTAAGTGGGCTTCATGTTTCCACAGGGTGTCCAAACACTAACATTTGCCATCTGGTCTACTCAAATGGCTGTTTCTGATGCCTGCCCCGAAGGCTCGGTTTGCCTTTGTTTATTCTTCAAACATTTATGAAGCCTGAGCACTGTGCTTGGCACAAGGGATGCAAAGATGGAAAGCTACACTATCTGCTCTGAAAAAGTAAGCTACGGACCTTGAGAAAATAATTGCATAAGAATGTGGCAAATGTTCTAAAACACTATCCTGTGCTAAAGTGAATCATACAAGAAGCTATGAGAAAGCTGGGAAAAGATGAATGGATAAACAAAATGTGGTACATACATACAACGGAATACTGCTCATGCATAAAGAGAAATGATGTCTTGATCCATGCTACAACATGGTGAACCTCAAAAACCTTATGCTCAGTGAAATAAGTCAATCACAAAAGGACAGACACTGTATGACCTCACTTATATGAAATAACAAGAATAGGCAAATGCGTAGAGAACAAAGTTTATTAGCAGTTACCAGGGGCGTGGGACAAAGCCATTTTTTTAGGAAGTAGTAGGTGTTCATTTATGATGATAAGAAATTTAGCAACAATTATGGGCGGTGGTTCCACAACATAATTAATGGAACTGATATCACCAAATTATACACCTGAAAAATGTTGAATTGGCAAATGTTGTGTTACGCATATTTTACAACAATAAAAATATACATATTAAAAAAAAAAAAAGATGCTATGAGAGCGTGGGAGAAGGACTCATTAAGTCTGCCTGGACAAGACAGGAAGAGTTCACATAGGAGGCAACTCTTGAGATTATCCAAGGAGAGCGAAATGATCAGAAGGCAAAGGATGGAACCCAAAGAAACCTTAACATTAAAGGATAAATCCAGAGGAATCAACGGAAGAGAGCAAGAAGGAGCAGTCAGAAAAGGTAGGACAATTAAGAAAGAGTAAATCCAGGAAAAACAAAAGAGAAATAGCATGTCAAGTTCAACAGATAAGCACACAAAGTGACTACAGATTTGGCGATTTAGAAGTCACTGCCGATCTTTAAATACATGGCCTCTTAATTATCTGCGTAAAAACCTACCAAAAGCATCTAAAATCTAGCTTCAAAGTGTGGTCCAGCAGCATCCGCATCACTTGGAACCTTGTTAGGAATGCACACACTCGGGCCTAATGCCAGAAGGAGATTCATGTGCCCATTAAAGTTTGAAAAACACTGATCTCAATAATACATTTCCCTAGAAAAGTGGCAGTCTGGGATCCATGATCAGATTGGTGAATTGCAAGGAACTGGTTTGTGCAGACTCAGGGTTTCAAATTAAAAAAAAAAAATCAAGCCGACAGCCCTACATAAGAAGGAGTAACAGACACAGAGCGGATCATCTGTAACCTTGACTCAAACATTGTGAATCGTATAAAAAGTATTATTACCCCCATTTTACATACCAGAAAGCTGCTGTTTGAAGAAGTTAAACACTTTGTCAATGGCCACAGAGATAATGTCAGAGTCTAGATTTGAAAGCAGATCTTCAGATTTACTGGCAGGCAGGAGAGTGCAGTTTACCGGAAAGAGCAAGAATGTTCTCTCAGGCTCTGAATGAATTATGATTTAAGACGATTCAATTTCCTTTGCTCAGGTAGCCTCTGAACGACTGATCTGACTTCCCTTGAGTTCTAGTTCTGAGACAGGGTGCCTTGAAATAAAGAAAGAGGACAAGGAAAGAGACAAACTTTTTATAAATGAATAAACTGACATCCTTGCTCATTGTTTTTTGGTTTTTTTCTGAGTTTGTTCAAATGGACTGGTTTTTCCAAGGATGACTCTCCCCAAGCAAACTGATTAACTGTGTTTCTGAATCATCAAAGCTCAGTGTTTGCCATAACCCATGTGGGTTTTACAGTGAGATATGCTACAGTAGAGAGTTGGGGAGAAAGTACATTGGAAATGATCAGGGCTGGGAATTAACCAGGCTTTAGTGTTGACTTTCTCAGGGTGACTGACTTCAAACCACAATGTTTGAAGAAGTTGGGTCTGACCTGTGCCAGCAATGCTACCCGAGAGGTTTAATCTAGTGGGTAAGATGTGGTAGTCAGTAGTTCTGGGTTGGTATAATCATTTCTCCTAATCAGTCATGTAGACCAATCATGGTTCTATGGAGGTCAGTCTAGTTTGAAAGTACTAGTTTGAACATTCTCAGCCAATGGCAGCATCTTCTTCTTGGAGTTGGCAAGAGTTAGGTAGGGGTCTAACCAAATGGTCTTGGGTTCAAAGCAGGGTGGCAGCCCCTAATGGAAAGTAGAATAAAGTTAAGAAATCAAGAAAAATCCAGCACTATATCGTGGTGTTTAAGGGCATGGGCTTTGAGACCAGGCAGACCTAAAGATCCCAGCTCTTCCACTTACTGAGTGGTTCTCGGATAAGTCACTTAACCTCTCTAGGAATCATCTATCAGATAGGATTGATAGTAACACATACTTTACAAGGTTGTTGCAAAGAATAAATGACATTACATAAAACACTTAACATAGTGCCTAAAGAAGCATTCAAAACTAGAAGGTATCATCATCATGTGACCTGGGAATTCCCAGTAGAGTTGGGGGTGAAGGCTTCAGTGGATAGACTCCTGTGTGCTGGGGATGTGTCCCAGGCACACCAAAAAAGGGCAGATGAGAAGAAAACTTCACCTGCTAGTGGAGATGGAACTT
The DNA here is from genome assembly GCF_030014295.1 of Loxodonta africana. Taxonomy (NCBI): domain Eukaryota; kingdom Metazoa; phylum Chordata; class Mammalia; order Proboscidea; family Elephantidae; genus Loxodonta; species Loxodonta africana. The sequence goes on from NC_087351.1 coordinate 46,209,768, forward strand.
TGGAAATATGAACAGGCCCGATGTGGGCTGGGCTCAGACCTGGTATGGACTGAAAAGGCTTGTGGAAGGCCTTTAGTACTGTGCTTGCTTGGGCATGAAGTGCTGGACACAAAGAGACTCCTGAACAGAAATTTATTTCTGAGGCCCAGATCTGGCTGCTAGCCAGTCAGCTCTTTTCTCTTTGTAACAATGATAAAAAGCTTTGATAAAGAAATGCCTTAAAACTGTTAACCAAAATTATTTATATCACTCTGGTCAGCCTTGTCTTTCTCAATCCTCGTCCCACCCTACCTATCCCCTAATATAAACAAATAAAGAAGACTTTATTGGAAATGTCTTATAATTTATTCTGTGATGAAATTATTTCCCTAGAATATAAACAAAGGGAAAGGCCTTTAGGTGATGTTAAATCAAGCTGAAGGAGAGAAGATCTACATATTCTCCCTAGCCCTTGGGTAAAGCAAGGAAGTAGATAATCTCCCAGGATTTCCTGATGAGATTGTTGTTGTTGTTAGGTGCTGTCAAGTCGGTTCCAACTCAGAGCAACCCTATGTACCACAAAATGAAACACTACCTGGACCTGTGCCATGCTCACAATAATTTTATACTTGTGCCCATTGTTGTGGCCACTGTGTCAATCCATCTCATTGAGGGTCTTCCTCTTTTTCACTGACCCTCTGAGTTGGAATTGACTCAACGGCACTGGGCTTGCTACTTTACCAAGCATGATGTCCTTCTCCAGGGATTGATCCTTCCTGACAACATGTCCAAAGCATGTAAGACACAGTTTCCCCATCTTTGCTTCCAAGGAACATTCTGGTTGCACTTCTTCCAAGACAGATTTGTCCTTTTGACAGTCCATGGTATATTCAATACTCTTCACCAACACCACACTTCAAAGGTGTCAATTCTTCTTCGGTCTTCCTTATTCACCGTCCAGCTTTTGCATACATATGATGCAATTGAAAATACCATGGCTTCTTGGGTCAGGCACACCTTAGTCTTCAAGGTGACATCTTTGCTTTTCAACACTTTAAAGAGGCCTTTTGCAGATTTGCCCAATGCAAAGCGCCTTTTGATTTCTTAACTGTTGCCTCTATGGGTGTTGATTGTGGATCCAAGTAAAATGAAATCCTTGGCTTCAACCTCTTCCCCGTTTATCACGATGTTGTTTATTGGTCCTGTTGTGAGGATTTTTGTTTTCTTTATGTTGAGGTGTAATCCATACTGAAGGCTGTGGTCTTTGATCTTTATCAGTAAGTGCTTTAAATCCTCTTCACTTTCAGCAAGCAAGGCTGTGTCATCTGTGTAACACAGGTTGTTAATGAGTCTTCCTCCCATCCTGATGCACCAGTCTTCATCTAGTCTAGCTTCTTGGATTATTTGCTCAGCATACAGATTGAATAGGTATGGTGAAAGGATACGACCCTGATGCACACCTTTCCTGACTTTAAACAAATCAGTATCCCCTTGCTCTGCCCGAATGGCTGCCTCTTGATCAATGTAAAGGCTCCTCATGAGCACAAGTAAGTGTTCTGGAATTCCCATTCTTCGCAATGTTATCCACAATTTGTTATGATCCACCCAGTTGAATGCTTTTGCATAGTCAATAAAACACGGGTGAACATCTCTCTGGTATTCTCTGCTTTCAGCCAGGATCCATCTGACATCAGCAATGATGTCCCTGGTTCCACATCCTCTTCTGAATCTGTCCTGAACTTCTGGCAGTTCCCTGTTGATGTACTGCTGCAGCTGCTTTTGAATGATCTTCAGCAAAATTTTACTTGCATGGGATATTAATGATATTATTCTATAATTTCCACATTCAGTTGGATCACCTTTCTTGAGAACAGGCATAAATATGGATCTTTTCCAGTCAATTGGCCAGGTAGCTGTCTTCCGAATTTCTCGGCATAGACAAGTGAGCCCTTCCAGCACTGCAGCTGTTTGTTGAAACATCTCAATTGATACTCTATCAATTCCTGAAGCCTTGTTTTTTGCCAATGTCTTCAGTGCAGCTTGGACTTCTTCCTTCAGTACCATCGGTTCCTAATCATATGCTACCTCTTGAAATGGTTGAAAGGTGACCAATTCTTTTTGGTATAATGACTCTGTGTATTCCTTCCATCTACTTTTGATACTTCCTGCATCATTTAATATTTTCCCCCATAGATTCCTTCACTATTGCAACTTGAGGCTTCAATTTTTTCTTCAGTTCTTTCAGCTTGAGAAATGCTGAGCGTGTTCTTCCCTTTTGGTTTTCTATCTCCAGCTCTTTGGACGTGTCATTATAATACTTTGTCTTCTCGAGCCGCCCTTTGAAATTTTCTGTTCAGTCCTTTTACTTCATAATTTCTTCCTTTTGCTTTAGATGCTCAATGTTCAAAACAAAGTTTCAGAGTCTCTTCTGATACTCATTTTGGTCTTTTCTTTCTTTCCTGTCTTTTTAATGACCTCTTGCTTTCTTCATGGATGCTGTCCTTGATGTCATTCCACAATTTGTCTGGTCTTCAGTCATCAGTGTTCAACGTGTCAACTCTATCCTTGAGATGGTCTCTAAATTCAGGTGGGATATATTCAAGGTGGTACTTTGGCTCTTGTGGACTGGTTCTAATTTTCTTCAGTTTCAACTTGAACTTGCATGTGAGCAATCGATGGTCTGTCCCACTGTTGGCCCCTGGCCTTGTTCTGACTGATGATATTGAGCTTTTCCATTGTCTCTTTCCACAGATGTAGTCAATTTGATTCCTGTGTATTCCATCTGGCAAGGTCCATGTGTACAGTCACTGTTTATGTTGGTGAAAAAAAGGTATTTACACTGAAGGAGTCATTGGTCTTGCAAAATTCTATCTTGCAATCTCCGTAATCGTTTCTATCACCAATGCCGTATTTTCCAACTACTGATCCTTCTTCTTTGTTTCCAACTTTCACATTCCAATCACCAGTAATTATCAATGTAGACTAGTTGCACGTTCGATCAATTTCAGACTGCAGATGCTGGTAAAAATCTTCAATTTCTTCATCTTTGGCCTTAGTGGTTGGTGCGCAAATTTGAATAATAGTCATATTAACTGGTCTTCCTTGTAGGCATATGGATATTATCCTATCACTGACAGCGTTGTACTTCAGAATAGATCTTGAAATGTTCTTTTTGATAATAAATGCAATACCGTTCCTCTTCAAGCTGTCATTCCCGGCATAGTAGCCCATATGATTGTCCAATTCAAAATAGCCAATACCAGTCCATTTCAGCTCACTAATGCCTAAGATATCAATGTTCATGCGTTCCATTTCATTTTTGATGATCTTCAATTTTCCAAGATTCACACTTCATACATTCCACTTCCGATTATTAATGGATGATTGCAGCTGTTTCTTCTCATTTTGAGTCATCCCACATCAGCAAATGATGGTCCTGAACGCTTGACTCCATCCATGTCATTAAGGTCAACTCTACTTTGAGGAGGCAGCTCTTCCCCAGTTGTCTTCTGAGTGCCTTCCAACCTGGGGGGCTCATCTTCTGGCACTACATCAGACAATGTTCCACCACTATTCACGAAGTTTTCACTGGCTAATTCTTTTCAGAAGTAGGCTGCTGGGTCCTTCTTCCTAGTCTTAGTCTGGAAGCTCAGATGAAACCTGTCCACCATCTGTGATCCTGCTGGTATCTGAACACCAGTGGCATAGCTTCCAGCATCACAGCAACATGCAAGCCCCCACAGTACAACAAACTGAAAGACAGGTTGGGGGATGAGATTGATAAACAAGATTTCCTATACTTTTGGAAGTGAGGAAAACGATTTCCAGCCCATTGTGACCTAATAAGGCTAGTTAACCACCTGTTGTTGTTGTTAGCTGCCTTTTAGTCTTGAGTCAGCCCCCAGCGAATGGGGGCCTCATGCACAACGCAACGCTGCCCAGTCCTGTGCCACCCTCATGACTGGTTGTGGATTGGATCTTTGTGATCCATAAGGCTTTCAATGGCTGATTTTTAGAAGTAGATCACCAGGCCTTTCTTCTTAGTCCATCTTAGTCTAGAAGCTCTACCGAAACCTGTTCAGCATCACGGCAACATGCAAGCATCTACTGAGAGATAGGTGATGGCTGCACATGAGGTACATCGGTCAAGAATCAAACCCAGGTCGCCAGCATGGAAGGCAAGAATTCCACCACTGAGCTACCAACGTCTCTAACTACCTGCTAACCTGTTGCCGTCATTAGATCCAGGCAAATAAAGCCACCATATTACATTTTTTCATCTAGTTGGCCAGGGTAGAATTCCTGCAGATCTGTCATCTGTTTGCTAGGCCCCAGGTCTGTTCTTTCATCCTGCCAAACACAGAAATACAAAGAATTCTCAGTCAGTAGGGAAATGATGGATTCTTCTTGTTTTTATCTTCACTCTGTAGTGTACAGATTATCCTGTCTCAGCACAATTACTCTACCCTTTCTCTATTTCTGGGGTCAAAGGTTAGCCCTAGGCACCAGACTTCTAGTCCTTTCCTTCTTACTTTAGGGGCTTTTTGTGAAATGCTAGAACTCAGAGGTCAAAACCATTAACTGTCAAGGATGCCTTTCCAGAGAATGAAGAACACCAAAGACACAAGAAAATATGAGCCCAGGAGACAGAAAGGGCCACATAAACCAGAGACTCCATCAGCCTGAGACTGGAAGAACTAGATGGTACCCAGCTACCACCAATGAATGCCCTGACAAGGAACACAACAGAGAATCCCTGATGGAGTAGGGGAAAATTGGAGTGCAGAACTCAAATTCTAGTAAAAAGACCAGACTTAATGAACTGACTGAGACTGGAGGGACCCCAGAGGTCACAGCACCAATACTCTCTGTTAGCCCAAAACTAAAACCAATCCCAAAGCCACCTCTTTAGAGATTAGACTGGACTATAAGACACAAAGTGGTACTGGTGAGGAGTGTGCTTCTTAGCTCAATGAGACTATGTGGGCAGCTCCTGTCTAGAGGCAAGATGAGAAGGCAGAGGAGGACAGGAGGTTGTTGAATGGACACAAGAAATACAGGGTGGAGAAAAGGAGTATGCTATCACATTGCAGGGAGAGCAACTAGGGTCACATAACAATGTGTGTACAAGTTTTTGTATCAAACACTGACTTGAATTGTAAACTTTCACTTAAAGCACAATTAAAAAAAAAAAAGAGTACCTTTCCAGCCAGAGAGCTGGGGCCTTAGCTGTTTAACAGGGTTCTGCAAAGGTTAGCAAGAGAGTTTGGTGTTACTTGATCTCTATTCTTCAGAACATGAATAGGTTTTATTTAATTAAGCATAAATGATACAAAAAAAAGTTTGTTAAAGTTTAAAACAAAAAAATAAAATATGACTGGCAGAGAGGGTGGGCGAAGATGGCATCAAGACAGATTAAAAAGTGTCTTTCTCCAGTTACAACCTCAGTTTAGGTAAAGACCACGATCCACCCCACCCCAGCTCACCCTCCAAAAATCCACCCCTGCCTTTTTCTTAGAAGAACTGCGGAAACTGTTAGCCTATTCTAATCGTGCCAAGTGAGAACTTGCCCTTTTTTCTCTTTCTATGTGTTTATTGTTAAAAAGCAAACAAACTTCAATTTAGGCCACTTCATACTGTTTTCTTCCATAAGTCCAACTCTCTTTTGGAATTGAGCCATGTTTTTCCTTTGGAGAGATGTCTTCTTGATGAACAGAGGAAGCAACAGTACAGTCTGAGGTCTGGAAACCTCCCGGAGCATCAGGAAATCCCAGGGGTCAGGGTGGTCACTGTCTTTGAAAGTCCATTCCCCTAAAATAAAAAGCAGAAAGCAAAGGACCTCTCCTGAGCCCAGCACTCCAGGACCACCTCTCCAGGGCCAAAGATTTGTAGCTGTTAACAGGGTTAAGTCTCTTCCTGGTGGAGCCTTTTGTTTGTCCTCTCAAATGTCAAATGGGTCAGCTTCCACTTGGAGCAGGCCTAGGAACTGACGCACTCCACTGTGAGGCCAGAGTGTATATTTTCATTTATGCTTGACCTGGTCTTCCTCCACTCCCAAGGATTTTCATTATTTTCTTTCCTCTCTGCAATCCCAAAAGGAGAGAGTTCAAGGTTCCAATAGCTCAGCACCTTCAAAAGCAAAAGAAAACCCAGATGACTACAGACCCTTGGCATCCCTCCAGTTGCTGCAGCTTGAGGTGATCATGGTCAGCATCAGGGCATGAGGTTTACTTGCAAAATATCAATCTGTCAACAGGCACAAAGAACTGCCTGTTAAATAGCAAAAGGAGACTCATGCAGATACCTTGTTAATAAGTTCTAAAAGCAAATCCTACACATGCAAGGTTATGATCTTTCAAATTAAAAAATAATAATAAATAATCTGGTAAGAGCTACCACCAAGATCTTGAAAACAATAGTATTATCTAGATTTCTGGATATAAATGTCATTAATTTATTTTTTTTTTTTTGGAGTGCCTACTATGGGCAAAGACTATGATAAGCAGTGACATTTCTTCTATCAGCCCCAAAACCTGAGATTGATCCATTCAGTGGGTTAAAGTAGAACATTTGACCCAACAGAGATGCATGCTCAAGGTAGCTATTTAGAGAATTCTATCATCAGAGTTTATGGTGGAGCTCCGAAAAGACCGAAGTCCAAGAAGATGAAGTGACTTGTTTAAGGTCAATCACACTGCTCCAAAACCAGGGCTAGAACACAGGTCTCTTAAGGTCCAACTTAGGGCTCTTTTCCTTGAACTTCATCTTTAGGTTATCAAAGGCTTGTCCACCTAGGAGTCACAAGGAGGTAGACAGATACTTTGGCAGCAGGGATGGTTGGTACAGATAACACTGGGAATGTCATAACCAGGGCTGGCTAGAAGGGAAAACTGCCTACAGCTACTGCTCAGGTCACCAAAGAAGGCTGGAGAAAAACCAATATCAAAAAGACTTGTCTGACTCCAAAATAAGGAACAATGTAAAAAAACAGAATAATTCTTCACTTTTGTGGTAGCGAGTCTCCCCCAGTGAAGCACACTTCTAGGTATTCCCTCCCTTGTATAGCCTCTTCACACCAGCAGAGTACAGTGGAAGTAATGCTACATGACATCCAACACTAAGGTATAAAAGGCCTTCTATCTTTCACCTCAGAATGCTCATTCTTGGGATGAATATTCTCAGAGCTGGCCACCATGCTTTAAGAAGCCCAAGTTGTCATAAGGAGAGACCATGTGTAGGCACTTCAGTGGGACAACCCCAGCTAAGGCCTCAGCCAACAGCCGGTATCAACAGGCAGCCTTGTGAATGAACCTGTTGGATGCCCCACCCCTTCAGGTCTTCAGACGACTGTAGCCCTACCCAACATCTGCCTATAACTGCATGAGAAGCCCCAAGTAAGAAGCATCCAGCTACACACAGCCAACCAAAAGAACCATCAGAGACAATAATTGTGTTCTACTAAGTTTTGAGTGGTTTGTTACACCACAATACATACCTGGAACAACTCCTTTATGCAGAGTGGGACAGACAGAGAGATCCAAAAGGTCTCCAGTAAGGCACCATTTTTAATTAAGGACTTCCATGAGGTTTAAAAAAAAAAAATAGCACAACCTAAAAGAGAGAGGTATGAATTTTTGAGAAGTAAATGCTGGCAAACTGTGAGGTTTACGTGAACAAATGGCCAAAAGCATCAAACATCAAGGACACTGTGGGGAAATAGAAACTGTTCAGAGCTAAACTTAATGAACGCCCAAGGGTATTCATTATGCACGTCACCCCGGCAATAAATACTGCAGAAGTAAATCAAATGGAGGACAATACAGAAGAGCAAAGAAATGCAAAGAGTAATCAAGGGGAAGAAAGAGGCATATGCTCTGCTTGGTACAAAACCATCTGGAACACACCAGAGGAGGGTGAGGCAGCACGCGATGAACAGAATGTCAGGCTTTGGAGATGGCAAAAGATTGCCCGAGTCGTTCATAGGAATAACAAGCAAAGTTAAAAGACATAATAAGAAAGATTTCAAATGTACATGGAGACGTCAGGCCAGGGGATAAGAGGCCTGGGAGTGACAAGGAAGGGCTTTTATGAACAACGGCAGCAACATATGCTAATGGAGCGATTATCACACGATAATCGGGTTTCAGTGTTAAATGTTAATAGTTACTGCTCAGCTTGGGCCTTGGAGTAATTAAGCCAGTTACAAGATCTTAACAAACATTGTCAAGATCCCTCACTGAATCCCAAAGTTCACAAAGGTCACAGCTGGGGGCCTGGTTAAAAAGAAGCTTCGGATTTTCTTCTTTCCTTCAATGATCTCAAAGATGGGGGCCAACTGCCTGAGTCAGAAACGCTTGTTCCAGGAAAAGACACTTGATGGAAATCAAAATTGTCAGAGAACTGGGGCTCTAATGACCTCAAAGTAGAGTAGAGACACTGCTTTGGAGGTAATTTGAGTTGTGTGTGTCCCTGGCACTATCATCACAGTGCTGGGCCCATTACCTCTTCATTTAAGTCTCTGCAATGCCCCAAACATATCTGAGTAAATCCAGTGGAGGTTACTAAGCATATTTCTAAATAAAATATCCTTAAGAGAGCTTCTATTATATACCAGAAATTGGGCTAGAGGTTTTACATACATTAAGTTAATTCCAGGAACCACATGAGGTTGTTATTACCTTGATTTTATAGGTGAAGAAAGTCTAGAGAAGTTAATTTACTAGCCCGAGATCACAGAGCCAGTAATAGCAGTAGTAATAGTAGCAAACATTGTATTGAATCAGACCCCATTCTAAACATGTTAACTTATATTAACTTATTTCATCTTCACAACAACCCTGTGAAGTAGGCACTACTAACCCGTGTTAGATACCAAGTAAATGGTGGAACTGGGATTGGTCACTGCCCTGAACCACCTCACTATCTTGCCCCTCAAGCTAGAAGTACCAGGGGAGTCCATGTCTGGCTGACTCTAAGAGCCTATATTCTTTTCTTTGTATCCCACTTTCTCCACGATCTCTTTGATAGGCTTCTAACAAACAGATATCCAAAATTAAATCTCCATAACATGATGAGTTTTTTAAAAAGCCATTCTTCATGTCACTGAATTCTACATGTAGTAACGCTGAAATGGTAAATGTTTTGTAATATATGTATTTATTTATTTTTTAATCATCCTGAACACCATCCAGGGCCATGCAGTTAGCTGCATAGATCATGGTAACAGAAAATGAAGCCTTACTTCCATTCAGACCCTAATGTCCTTGTTACTGGCCTTGTTAATGTTACTGGCCTAAAGTAATTGGCCTTGCTAAAGTCTATAATTTTCTGAATTTCTTACCACCTAAAAAAGATTTGACACATATGCCATTATTCAGACTCATTGGATTTCTCCATTTTAATTGTATTTAGCTACTTAGTGATCAGAATTATGATTATCCTTGCATGGATATACTTTAAGAATATGTTCACTATTTCTGAGGTCATATTTCACTAAATGCTCAAGAGTATCAGTTGGCTACAAGTAATAGAAGAGTCAATAAGAAGTGGCTTAAACAATAAGATTTATTTTCTCACATCTCATGAAGTGTGATTCCACATCTGAGTAGTTCAGCAGATTTGCATTGCCAGCCAGGGCTCAGGTTCTTGCCATCTTCTGCCCTGCCACCCTCAGCATGTTGGCAACTCCCCCTCATACTGCAAGATGGGCTGCGGCAGCTCTGGAGATCATATCCTCTCATAGCCACATCCAGAAGAAGATAAAGAACATCTTTCTCTTGAACTTCTTATTTTTAAAACAAGGAAATCTTTCACACAAGTGATCCAGCCAACTTCCCTTTGTTTTTCTTTGGCAAGAATTGTTCCGTATGCCCATCCTTTTGTCAGCAGGAGGATGGAATTACCTTGATAAGCTAAGATTAATCAAGATTCATCCTTCATCCTGGGGCTGAGAATGGATCCAGCCTCTTCCCTGAAGAGATGGTTAGCTAATCAACTAATTATGGTACAGTTAATAAGGAAACAGAAGATGTTGGCTATTGGACAGGCCATTGACAATGTTGAGTCAAAAGTCTGGACCCTCATCAGCACACTTTCAGGCATCAACCTCCTCTTCCCAACTCCAATGTTACTCAGATATTCCTGAGCGATCCTCAGGATGCTGTCTCCTGTGTGCCCAAAAAGAGACAATGACAAGTTCCAAAAACCCAACCAAACCCATTGCCGTCGAGTCAACTCCGACTCATAGCGACCCTGTGACAAGATCAGCTCCCCACAAAAGAATTGTTCCTGAGCCCTTCTGCTCTCCTCAAAACCCACACCCAACCTTCACAATGACATGAAATAGTAGAGGAAGTTTCAGCTTTCATTGTAGTCAAAGGCATGCTTCTTGAGTCTTCTTGTGCTACCTCAGAATAACCCTCATCCCAGGATGATTGACAGTGAGAATAGCCACTCCCTTCAGGGGAAATCCACTTGCGCCCACCCACATGGCACAGGGTGAAGTCTAGTCCTGTGGCTCTCATGAAACAATTACATCAGAAAATAATATTCCAGTGCTAGTAAATGCAGAGTTATTCGGTCTGGAATAGCATCACACCTGAGACATCAAAAGTGCAGCCAGTAGATTTACGAAAAGCCAAGTTCAGGTCATTTTCACAGGTTCTTTATACCTATGACCTGAAGTTCAGCCCTGTATATCTTTCCTATGACTTTTGAGATCTCTGGTTCCAAACACTGTGAACAACTGTTTCAGTAAGAAAGCAAACATAACAATAAGCAATAATATAAGGCAGGGGTCAGCAAACATTTTATACGAAGGGCCAGATAGTAAACATTTTAGGCTTTGAGGGCGATATGGTCTCTGCCACAACTACTCACCATTGTAGTACAAAAGCAGCCATAGACAATAAGCAAATGAATAAGCACGGCTGTGTTCCAATAAAACTTTATTCACAAAAACAGGTAGTAGGCCAGATTTTCCAACCCCTGATACAAGGCATTACATTGCCCATTGCCATTGAGTCTATTCCAACTTATGACGAGCCCATGCGTTACAAAGTAGAATAGCCTCATAGGGTTCCTTAGCTGCAATCTTTATGGAAGCAGATTGCCAGGTCTTTCTTCCATGGCACTGCTGGGTAGGTTCAAATCCCAACTTTTAGATTAGTAGTTAGCTAGTAGTTGAACACAAACCATTTGAGCCACCCAGGGGCCTTTAATATAAAGCATGTTGTTGTTAGGTGTTGCCAAGTCAATTTTGACTCAAAGTGACCCCATGTAACAAATTAGAACTGCTCCATAGAGTTTTCTAGGCTGTAATCTTTATGGGAGCAGACTGCCAGGTCATTCTACTGTGGAGCCGCTGGGTGGGTTTGAACCACCAACCTTTTGGCTAGCAGCCGAGTGCTTAGCCATTGTGCTGCCAGGGCTCCTGATATAAGGCATAAAACCAAAACCAAACCTGTTGCCATCGAGTCGATTCCAACTCATAGCAACTCTACAGAACAGAGTAGGACTGCCCCATAGAGTTTCCAAGGAGTGTCCGGTGGATTCGAACTGCCAACCTTTTGGTTAGCAGCCATAGTTGTTAACCACTATGCCACCAGGGTTTCTGATATAAGGCAGTGATAAAAGGGCAGTTTAAATCCAAATAGAGAAAAGATTTCTCCCAAAGAAATACAGATGTCTAGAAATCTCTACTTTGCTAAAATATATGCAAAACTTAGTTTTTCCTCCAAACAACAGATGGATACTCAAGATTTTTTTTCCAGGACAAAGGTAAATTTAAACTTTCTCCTCTTAAGAGGCAGATATTACCTTAAATTTTAAATGACAGTTTTTCTAGCAGCTGGGGAAAAATCATCAAGTTTTAAGAAAAGTTAGGTTTCACATTTCAGCTCACTATTGAAGAGAGCACTCTAGAGTTATCAGCAGGCTCAAAGTGCCAATGCCAGCGTCCACCAAACATCTGATTCTATCACATCTCTTGGAAAAAAAAAAAAAGAGGAGCCATGACAAAACCCATAGCAAAATAAAGCTATGTCATTTCCAATCTCCAGACACATTTGCTGTATAGAACTACCTTCTTCCACTTCATATCCCACAAACCCATATTTTATTGGAAAGTTGATTTCCAAACTGAACAGGTTTCTCAACTGCTTATTTCACCATGTGCTTTTACTTGAAAGGCACAGATGGGTCCTCACCACCTCCCCAGAGAAATCATTAACTCATCCTCTGCAACCAATGCCACTCTAGCAGGAGGATTAAGTCCAGGAAATTTTAATCTCCTTTAAAATAATGCCCATTGATTGTACATAGTAAACACTTTCTGTCCTGATCCACTCTTGTGTATATTTACTGAAATTCATTTACTCTCTCCATCATCAATCACAGATGCCCTGCTCAGAAAGGCACTCAGGCAGTAGCAGAAAGCTTGATGTTCAAAGGCTTGGATAAGCCCTGACATTATACTCAGGGATAGGACTTCTGCATGTGTGTTCTCTCAGGTATGGAGCAGATGCCAAACGCCCTGAAGTGCACACACAAGATACCACCTATCCAACAGTAGGAACTGGCCAAGTCTAAATACTAGAAAGATGGAGGAATAGGCAGTTCTTATTTTTTTTATATTTAAATCATTGAGCTACATAAAAGGAAAAAACTATTAAATTTAATAACTGCCTCATGGGCAGTGGTTAAGTGCTTGCTGCTAACCAAAAGGTTGGCAGTTCAAATCCATCAGCCACTCCTTGGAAGCCCTATGGGGCAGTTCTACTCTGTCTTATAGGGTTGCTATGAGTTGGAATCAACTGGACGGCAACTGGTTTCATAATGTTTTAAGAGTAAGGTAAGTTGCACTTTCAGCCTTGATCCATTTCCTCATATATTCCCCCTAAAAAATGCTGTGATTGCCACTATTTCACCGTAAGGTATGTCAAGCCACTACACGTGAGATAAGTCAGGCTTTAACAGAAAGAGACCTGGGGTTTTTGGCACCGAAACATCAGTGTGTGAATATAGCCTTCTTCAGCTTTTGAGAACACTGACATCAGACTCTTTTCTGTCCATCTTGACCTGCAATGTCTCTCTTACATGACTCTATTTTCCTCCAGCTACAGCTTCATAACAGGCATCCAAAACAGTTTCTTCAGGACTACATGGTACTGGGTTAGACAGTAAAGAGATTTCTCACTTGTTTTCCTTCCATTTCCTATTCTCAATGAGATACGGATGGTGGAGGAACACACCAGTTGGGTGGTGTGGCAACCCTAAACACATCTTCCTGGCCCTCTTTAAGTACATTCAACAACAATCCAGGCAAAGACTTGACCCTATCTGACTCCTCTGGCCATAACCCTAGGGCAGTGGTTCTCACATTGAAATCACCTGGAAGGCTTGTTAAGACTCAGATTGCTGGGCCCTATCCCCAAGTTTTGTATTTGGTTGGTCTGAAAGTGGGGACTGAAAATTTGCATTTCTAACGAATTTCCAGGTGATGATGGTCTGGGGACCACATTTTGAGTACTGTTCTGTCCTATAGGGTCGCTATGAGTCAGAATCGACTCGATGGCACTGGGTTTGGTTTTGGTTTTTGGTCTGGGGCATTAGGCCATTAGATGGACTGATGGAATCACTGGGAACGTCATGGAAACAAATAGTCCTGTGATGACATCTAGGAACGTCTGCCTCCACCTCAGGTAGAAGCAGGATTCACCTGCCCCCAGATCAAGGTTCAGACACAACAACAAATTGAGTCAGGGAAGGCCATGTCCACAAATACAGGTAGATTCTGAAATTTGAACAAAGACTGCAGGAGGCAATGGTTCTCATGGTTAAAAGTCTGGAGCTGAAACCAAACTACCTCTGTTAAATCCCAGCTCCATTTTTTTAATACAAGTCCCTTAGTATCTTCAAACTATGATTTCTTCACCTATAAAATGGTGTCAGTAATCATAGCTACAACCTCAGGGAGTTGTAAGACTTAAATAAGGTAATCCATGTAAAGCACTTAGTACAGTGTTTGGAGAATTCCAAATATGTTGATTGAAAAAGCTCAGTAAATGTTAGTTTATTAATAAATATTCCTAGCATGGGAATAGGCCAGAACTTGGTTTTCAAAAGACTGACAGGCAAAGACCTGAATACAAAAATTGCCCTGAGGGTGGATAATCCATCTGCATGGGAAAAAGAAAGAAGAGACACAACACATTGGATAGAAATAAAAGTAAGGTCTGTGACAGATTTTCTGTCCCAACTAGGACAAGGTATCTATAGGTGGTCTGGAGATTTACCATGTGGTTGGCATCTATATCAGTCAACAAGAACATAGCCAGGGGAGACTGGGATTCAGGGTAAGGTACCCAATTACTGGAAAATTGAGGTACATGACAGGAACCAGTTGTGCTACCAACATAAGCAACTGACCAAAAAGAATAATAATGCCAAATTAGTGGGCTGCTAATCTAGGACTTACAAACTGTGGTGTTGGCAAAGAATATTGAATATTCCATGGTCTTCCAGCAGAACAAACAAATCAGTCTTAGAAGAAACACAATCAGATTTGGACCTCTCAAAAGACTTCAGCTTGCTTACTTTGGACACGTCATCAGAAAAGACCAATCACTAGAAAAGGACATTATAGTTGGTAAAGTGTTAGACAAGGCGTGGGAGGTCCTTGGGGATTTGGATTGACACAGCGACCAAGACAATGGGTTCACACATAGCAACGATAATGAAGATGGTGCAGGACCAGGCAACTTTTCATGTATTTATACATAAGGTTGCTATGAGTGAGTGCCAACTCGATGGCAAGTAACAACAACATTCTAAGACTGGTCCTAGAAGCAGGGCTGAACACACAGAAGAAGGTAAAGGAATCCAGCTGTAATATCCTAATGGTAGGATATCTGAGCAACACTTATGGTCTATGAAATAGGCCACAGAGCCTGAGTCCCTCCCCCTTAGGATCAGAGCTGAAGGTTGCCCTCTTGTGCCCCCCTTCTTATCTTTCAAACTACCCAGCCTTTGGATTATACCTGCCCAAATCTCTAGTGCTTGCCTTTTTCTCCCAACTTTAGCTGATCACCCTGGAGTTGGACCTCTTTTAAGTCTAAACTGAAGTCTATTTCTTATTAACTGGAAAGACAGTCCCTTGTCTCTTATGTGTCCTGTCCCCTTGCTTCCCACAATGAGAAGAGCAAATCGTACTATAGCTTGTGCCCCAAACACCTTGCCGTGACAATAGTCAATTCAAAATCAATTCAACTTCACAAGCTTTTCTTTTTAATAGCCAATGCTCCAAAGATACTCATTAAAATGATTTTCCTACCCTTAGAGTGTTCATATTTGCCTCAAATAAGGATAGCTTAGTTTTGTTTGCCAATTCCAATTAATTACCAATAGCCACCTGGAATGTATGTATTTTTTAGTTATTTAATTTTCTTTTTATTGTTTTATTTTTTAATCAAAGATAGACATGCATGTAGTTTAAAAGTCAAATAATTCTACAAGGTTCATTACAAAAAGATGGTAGCTCTTTACCTCCCTCAACCTCCTACCATGAGGTAATTACTTTCAAATCTTTCCACCAATTATATGAAATTGGTCTCTAGATTTCTAAGTAACATTATTATATTCTACTACTTGGTTCCGCCCCGCCCCCCTTCTTCTTCTTCCTCTTCCAGCTTTAGGCATTTATTGACTTCCTATTATAAGAATTAAAGACTTTATTCTCTTTGTTTTATTCATTACCACTGTACCCATACACTCTTCCCATCTTCCCAACATAGTTGTATTACCATAAAGATAGACTAGTATTTGGAGTTTATAATATTATTACCAGGTAAATGCTACTCACAGATGAACCATGTAGTAACTATAATTACTCTTCCTTTTCCACACATTTTTTTATTTTCCCTGGAATTATTGCCTTGTTACCCTCATTTACTTTGTTTTCTATGTATTTATCACTAATTTAATACCTACGTTTTCCAGTTGTTTAAATTGTCCCACAACACATGCAATACATGAGATAGTCTATTAATTTCATCCTCCTGAAGGAGTGTGTCCTGGAGCTTTCCAATCTTCTCAACCCCTTACCATCTTCCTGGTGTCTCCCTTCACTTTCCTTCTGGGGATTCCTTTAGCTGCCAGTTAACTATGTCTCATATCTTCTTCTTTCTTTGTTTTCACCTTTATTTTCATGGAACACATCCACAGTGACTTTCTGAGAAAAGGCATATAAGTAAATTTTTTTTGAGAATTTGAATGTCTGAAGATGTCTTTATCCTCCCCCATTCCATTGTTTCCTTCAAATTTACCAACATTCTTAATGAGACCACGTCAAAATAATCTCAAGTTATGATAGAAACCTGGTACAAGAAAGTCAGAAATATGTCCATTGCAGCACTTTTCACAATAGTCAAAAGCTGGAACCAACCTAAATGTCCAACAACAGACGAATGAATAAACAAAATGTAGTATATACATACAATGGAATATTACGCAGCCATAAAGGGAAATTAAGTCCTGATACATGCCACAACATGCATGAACCTTGAAAACGTTATGCTGAGCAAAATAGGTCAGTTGCAAAAGGAAAACCAGTGTAGGATCTCACTTACATAAAATAAGCAAATATACAGAAGCCAAAGATTATTGGTCGTCGTGGGGTGGGGACGGGGGTGGGTGTGAAGTTGTGTGAAGGAAGGAGGAAAGGAAAAGTGAGTTTATGTTAATGGTGGTGGACTAATTCAGGAAAGGATAGCAATAATGATTACACGACATGAAGAATGTAATCAGTGTCATTGAATTATACATGTAGAAATTGTTGAATGGGTGAACGTTTTGCTGCATGTATTTTTGACACAATAAATTTTTAAAAAAGAAAAAAGAAGGTCAGAAGTTCCAGAATAACTGCTGTGGCTCCAGAATGTCTTCATCTTCACCGCAGGGCCTCTCGGGGCGGGAATAGAGGTGCCAGTGAGCCATGATGGCATATCTCCACTGCTGACTGTTTTTTGATGAGCGGATAAGATCAGTAATGGGGCCTTTCATCTTTGGGTCATGGTCAGAAGCCCTGCATCACTGAGTCATTGTTAAAAGCTATTTCCTTCTGGAGATAGTGGGAAATGAGTGGGTGAACTCCGTCCACTTCTTCCTAGATTAAAGCTGTTTAACAAAAACCACCTCAAAACATCAGGTCCAAATGAAACAGTGTAGATTCCCGTGGTGGATAGAGGGGAGCGTAGAAATAAGCCTAAATTCATAGAGTCCGGGAGAGTGTTTGGCCCAACTATGACAAAAAACAAAACAGCCTGAATATGCTGCTTTTTAATTGCCAACTCTAATCCCAGGATTTCAAAGTATAAAACCTCCTTCACATTACACTGGTGAGCTGGGACTTAGAGAATATTAACATTCTCCCGTCATGGGTGTGATGCTTCTTCATGGAGGCATGATATTCTTAGTCAAAGGTATAATACTGAAGTTTTTCACCTGCTCAATGTTCCATAGCTCCTAATACCCAAAGACTTTCAATTAGCTCTATTTTCTACCAATAGGTAGTCATATTAAGTGGGCTGACAGCAGTGTTAGGCTATAACCCTTGAAGAATCAATCTGCATGTCTTCCTTATGCTTGGTGACAAATCATTACTCATATCACCATGACCAGAGACCCAATGAGACAGGGAATATAGGCCAAGCTGAGAGGCAGATAAAGAACAGAACATGGCTAATGTCAGTCTGTCTGTCTGTCTGACAAGGGCAGACCACTGGACCACCAAGGAGATCCGTCTAAACAAAAACAATGATTTCCCATAGGGCAGACCCAATGGACTGAAGTACACAATAAACTGTGCCTTCCCCGTGGGTTACTCCCATGGAAAATGAGGGAAGGAGCAAACCAAGGGGATTTAAGGGACTACATAGGGGGCTATTGGAGAAGATGTGTTTGTTTACCCTGGATTTTATTAAATAAAAGCAGAAGGCTGCCTGGGCTGACAAATTTTATACATTTTGCCAGCTCTAGGAATTGTACTGTATACACTCGGTGGCATATTCTTTCCTACTGGGGAAAACAGAGGAAAAGGGAAAATTGGGAAGAAGAGTGTTAATCAGATCTTAGTAAAGTTTTCAATCTGTGAAATGAGATAGTACCCACTGTGTCCTACATTTTTAATTATATTTGGGACTAAAAATCCTTCCAGATCTGGCAAAAAATATCCATTAGCATTTTCTTTGAATTGCCCTTTTGTTAAGTGAAAAAAGCAGACTGCAAAAGAGAATCATATTATCATTTATCTTATGTAAAATTATAAATAAATTTATAGACATTATTATGGATTGAATTGTGTCCCAAAAAATATGTGTTGTAAACCCTGATGCCTATATTTGTGGATGTAATTCCATTTGGGAAAAAATTTTCTTTGTTATATTACTATGGTCATATCAGTATAGGGTATATCTTAAACCAATCACTTTTGAGATATAAAAGAGCAGATTAGGCACAGAAGCAAGCAGACACGGGGAAGAACTATGCTATCTGAAGATGGAAGCAGACCAGACTGCAAGCCCAGGAACTCCAAGGATGGCCAGCTACAGAAGCTGTTCGCACCCAGGGCTCTGTTTGGAGCAAACTCTGAGAACTATTATTATTATTTTTCTTATTTTACAGATAAACTAAAGCTCACAGAGTTTGACTACCTTGACCAAGGCCTCATCAAAGCAGAAATTCTAAAACCAAGCAACTTCTCTCCCCCAGCTTGAGAAGAAGCCCAGGTAGAGGAAGTTTTAGCTGGAAAGCACCTATCTGAGAACCATCTCCCAAAGTCTAGACTGAGTCTCCTATGACTAATGCCAGAGCCTGAGCTTTGTGGGTGCATCAATAAAGAGAATATTATCTACTTAGCAGATGTGTGGCCAAAACAAATGAAAGCAAGATGCTCTGTGATCTATGAACAGCAGAAGTAGCTGTGAGGAGTCATGTATCACTATAAAATGTGTTCTGGGGAATAGCCACGATGAAGACAGCAGACCTATTATTTTAAGGTCTAGTTAAGGGTTACCCCACATCAAGACACAGTGCTCAGAACTGGGAGATCTGTACTCCCATCACCATGGTAAACACTTGAATTATCTGAACTTCTCTGGGCCTCAGTTTCCTCAGCTGTAAAGTAAAAGGATTTGCCTAGAAAATCTCTGAAGTCCTTTCTAGCTCTAGGAATCTATAATCCATGATCTAATTCCTACTGTCATTTCTTTGGGATTCATTAAACAACTGTTCTAGCACATTCAACTGGTCCATCAGACATTGCTTCAGGGCCTAAAATTACGTGTACTAACACAGAGATGTAAAATCTCTTTTGTAATCTGCATAGGATTTTGCTACCGACTTAGCTTTGTTTCATAACTCACAATTATCTTTGAAAAACAGACAAGTCTATTTATACTCTCATCTATGTTCCAGGTGGGGCCAATCCCTCCCTCCCACTTCTTAACAGAAAAACCCCAAAATCAGGTGGGAGCCTGGATAACTCAGGAGATTTGGCAGTACAATCTTGGAATCTTTCCCACTACGTCCCAAATGCTTTATTTCCTAAGAGCGTCTTTTGTAACGCAGGTAAGAAAGGCTGAGTTAATAGTTAGAATTTATAAATGGTTTTTGTAAATTAAACAGAATTCTGTTTCTGAAAGGCAACCAGTAGAAAGGTTCCGTTCTCCTATATTATTTCCTCACAAGCAAAAATTCAAAATGCCAATAAAAGCCCCTTGGTGCTGTAGGTAGACAATTTCTTCTCAAAACGGACCAGAAGAATGAAGCAAACCACTCAGGAAATCATATATTCACCCCTTAATAACATTAACTGGGAAAATCTCAGAGACAATGATAGCGTGAACAATTATAAACATGGGCTGCAGATGGCCGAATCACCATAGCCAAGCTCAATTGCTATTTGGAAAGAATAAACCAGAAATGAATTTAATGTGGTTCAAAGGTCAGTTCTAATGTTTTATTTGGTGCGGTTTATATCCTGCTTTCCAGGGTAGATGGGCAAAGACCTGGATGGGTGGGTGCCTTCTCTAATTTGGAAATTCTGTATAAAGAGGACTAAGTCTGTTTATTCAGTTCTCCTTGGGGATCTCCGTTTGTTCTCTGTGCAGGCACCATGGACTAAAGGTGCCAAGACATCTCCTTTTCTCATCCTTTGCAGGACAACGTGTGGTCCAGGAGAATAGGTCAGCAATTTATCTTCGTGGTCCGGAATAGTCATTTGTAGTATTCATTTGGGAAATCAATTCTCCAAAATCGATTTCATAGACTTTAATAAGTTTTCTGTTTAAAAAAATAACTTTTGAAACTCTCTATTCAAATATATTTCATCCATTTCTTTTGGGCCATTCATGTGACAAACTGCATGCATCTGCTTGCTCTTTAAAAAAAAATTTTTTTCAATTGGTTCAAGGATAAGTGTGTATGTTGCGGTTTTTTGAAAGAGAGAATTTTTTTTCTTTTCATTTCTATATAAGTGTTATACTTAAGGGCATAATCCAAGTTAGTAAAAGAGTCAATTTACCTTCCCTGCCTTGGCATGTTCCACTTTTTAAAGAGACTAATAAGTGACTCTTGTTTTTGGCAGACTCTTCTCTTGAATATCAGGTCTTCTCCGGGTGAGCAGCTCAACTACTGCATAGATACCGCATGCCTGTCCACCCATCCCAGCTTGAATACTGTTTGCCTTGCTTCCTCGGATAGGAAAGACTATCTAAATTCTGTCTTCTTACTCACTCTTTAAGCTAAGAGGATGGCTGCAGTGACAAAGTTGGTGGAACCAGCTCTGAGGTTCACCCTTATTGTCTCTACTTTTGAACAACTCACCATTAAGCACCAGAAGACCCCAACTCCATTTAAGATTTACTTTTTACAACCATTGATGCTTTCAAGCCTGAATCTAAATCCTAGCATAATGCAAGGAGTTGAACATAGTCAGGTAGACAGGAAGGAAAGTCAAATTTAGAAAGCCATTGATAGTCCTATGTATACAGGGTCACTATGAGTCGGAATCGACTCAACGGCAGTGGGTTTGGTTTTAGTTTTGGTTATTTGCCATACACTGTTTCTCATTTCGTCATTTTTTCTCTTGACACTCCTCTTCCCCTTCACCCAGCTAATCCCCAATTTTCTCAGCCTTAAGGTGTTACCTGCTCCAGGAAGACTCCCAGGACCCCAACACTACTCACTTTGGTTATACATCACTCCTCCATGGTTGCTTACATTTCTATCATTGCATTTAATTTCACTGTATTATAAGTAACTGTTCATAGGTCTGTTTCCTCTCTGAAGACAGGAGCTACATTTTTTTTGTTTTTGATTGCTTATGCTTGGCATAGTCTGGCACACAGAAGCCATTTAACAAGAGTGAGAATGAATGAGCATTAATGTTGTTCAACTGCTCTCTGACTCAATAACAATTTTAGACTCAAAGACAAATATTTATGGAATTAGTAAGAAAAATATCTGAAAGATTTGTGCCGAAACTTTAAAAAATAACTACACATGGCTGCTTGCTCTTTCATGAACTGCTGTACTAATTTTACTCTGTCTTGTATTAAAATTGAGTATTTATGTAACGCAGATATCTCCACCAATCCTACCACCTCAGCTACCACCACAAATATTCCCCTCACCACCTCTACCACCTCTGCCACCTAAACAATCTAATGCACCACTTCTTCCAATCTTCTTCATCACCTCCAGTACATCCTCAAACTCTACCTCTTCTCCACCAACATCCCCACCAATTCCACCATCTTCACTTCCTCTACCAACTCTACCACCTCCTCAACCACTACTTCCACTTCTTCAACCACCATTATCTGCATCACTTTTGCCACTAACTCCTCACTACCACCACCTTTACCAACATCTCCACTTTACCATCAACTCCTCCATCACCTCTACCTTCTACCTTCATCATCATCTCCATTACCTCTACCACCTATTCTACTATAATATGCAACTATAACATTCACCACATACTATTACCACTACCTCTGTCACCATCTCCACCACCTCCTCCACCATCGCCACTACTTGTTTTACCTTCGAAACCTCCTTACTGCTCACTCCACCTTCTCTATCACCTCTACTATATCTTTCATCTCCACCTCCATCTTTATCACCTCCACTACTTCTACCATCTCCTCCACAACCACTACCTTGACCACCAGCTCCACCTCCATCTCCTCCATTTGCACCACCTCTTCTACCATTTCAGCCTCTACCACAGCCTCCATCACAACTGGTACTTCTCCTCCTTAAGGTTAATCTTTCTCAAATATATTTAGGGGATCTGAAGACGATTGATATCATGATCCTTTGTACGTCCTCACTATCTCTTGCTTTCTTTCCTACTCCTGTCACTTTTGTTCTCTTTTCACACACTGACATCTTTATCCTGACCCCTGTTATCATAAACCTAGCATAGATTCTGCTCTCAATACATGTTTAATAATTTAATTGGTTTGCAAAGTTTCACTGGAAGTTGTGAAAGCTTGGGGCTGAGGAAAGAGAAGATGAAAAATGGCAAAGCTTGTACTCCCCATCCTCCACCAGCGACCGCGTCTGTTGCAACTATTCTCAAACCCCTGGAAAGGGTCCCATCTGGTGGCCATAGAGTAGAAAATGTAGAGTTTGTTCCTCTCTTCTAGGCCTTGAAACCAATATTCTAAGGCAAGAAGGGACTGCATAAGTTATTTTGCCCACTGGAAATTACTTAACCAAAAGCCCACTGCTGTCGATTTGATTCCAACCCATAGCAACTCTATAGAACAGAGAAGAACTGCCCCTTAGTGTTTCCAAGGCTGTAAATCTTTACAGAAGCAGACCGACACATGTTTCTCCCATGTAGAGGCTGATGGGAACCATCGACCTTTTGGTTAGCAGCTGAGGGCTTCACCACGGCACCACCAGGACTCCTTTGAAAATTACTTTAGGCAAGGTGAAACAAAGCAGAACATAAACTAGGCATGGTGCCTGCTCCAAAGACAAAACTAGGCGTTGAACTGCAAGTCTAACAGGTCCATCCGTTCCCAAATGATTACACTCCTTCTAGATACATGAATGTCATGGCAGAAAAAATTATTTTGCCTTATGCTGCATGTGTCTGGAATGACTGAGAACAACATAGTGAGAAATGAGGGCATAGTGAGATACAAATATACAAAAGGGAATTTACACTAAAAATCCAACTCAGCAGACCCTCCATCTCTGATACGGAGACTCTAATGGAAAGGTATGGGGATTTCCAGGTATTAAAGTAGCCACCAGAGGGAACTAAGTTTGAAGAACAAGCAAAACCCCAGATCTCTGTAACCCCTTGGAACAGACTATATACAGATAAAACAAGAAAATCCTTAAAAGTCACTGGAACTGCTAAGGGGAAAAATGCCACCAATTTGACGACTTCTTGTTGCTTCAATTCTGAATCCTAGCTTTTAAAAAAAATGACGAAGAGATAAGGATATGCATTTTTCAAACAAATACAAAAAGCTTTTGGCACTGAATCTCCACACCCAAACTTAAAAATATGCTGAATAATGAGGCTTATTCCACCCTGTTTCCCATGTTTTACCCTTTCACAAAGTGAGACAAAGAAGAAATATAGAAAAGAAGAACCTTTTGCGTTCTAATTATCACCAATATATCTAAGAAGCAGTTTTTGAATGTAATAAATTTACTATGGATGTGACCAAAGTATATATGGCAGGAAATCTTATTTCCAAGGAAATTCCAGATATTTTTTATCTAATCTCATTCTGTGGCAATGACATAAAAATCAGTTTTTTCTTGAAGTTCTTTTAATTTTGTAACATTTTTAATCAAATCAAATGTTCAGTATCACTGAACATAAAGAAATGGTGCCAAGCATTGGTCATTCCTCTGCCCAGATCCACACTGCTCACTCCCTCACTCTTGTACCCTGGTCAGGTCTTGGCTCAAGTGAGATCTTCTCAGAAAGGACTTCCCAGAATACCCCATCCAAAATAGCACATGCTCCCACATAGAACTGTCACTGTCTGTCCTCTTACCTTCTTTATTCTTTCCTTCTTAGCACTGATCACTACCCCACATGATCTACATTTTTTTACCTGTTTATTGCCTGACTCCTCCCACTAGGCTATAAACTCCAAACGAGTTTTGACATCTTGGACACCTATTTTTGTTCTGCAGTGCTTAGGATGGTGCTTGGCCCCAAATATTTGCTCAATAAATATTGAATTAATTAATTAACCAATTAATTAACTGGTGTATATTTTGCAGAGGAAAAAAATCTACAGACTAATTAAAGCACTCCATCTCTAAATAATACAAACAACCGTTAATAGAACTACAAAGTTATCGCTGAAAACTAAAATATGTTTTTGTACACGTCCTTGGCTTCAAGGTTTCATGTCAAATGCAGTCAAGATCAATGACTCCCAAGTTTGTTTTTTAATATCTTTCATTCTATTCTGCTTTTAAGTTGGCGAAAACAGATCACTTCTTTTATAGTCTCCCCAGCCTGCTCTCCACCTTGACTCTTTTTCTTTCCTGAAGGGGAACAGGAAGGACAGGAGGAAAAAACGTATTGCAGGCCTATCAAGGGTAAAGTGTCATGAAATATGATTTAGTATGGAGGTTCCTTAAGGAGCCCTGGTGGTGCAGTGGTTAACCAGTCAGCTGCTAACTGAAATGTTGGTGATTCAACCCACCAGCCACTTTACAGGCCTTGGAAATCCTATGGGGCAGTTCTGCTCCATCCTACAGGGTAGTTATGAGTTGGAATCAACTTGATAGCAACGGGTTTGTTTTTTATTTTTTAAATGGGGGGTCTTTCTGTCTAATCCTTGCGTTTTTTAAATAAATTCCTCTTCCAAGAGTATCAAGGCTAAGCAGAGAGAACTTTGGGGAAAAGCTTGAACAGACAAGGCATTGGCTAAAAATGTTCCCACCTTAAAGCCTAAGTGGGAGTTTTGAGTGTAGAGGAGATCTGTGTGTGACACTAAAGTTGTCTGTCAAGGCAGAGAGCCCAGGGGATAGAGAACACGGGCACAGTATCCCCACAGGCCAAATAACAGCTAGCATTTATTGAGTATTTACTATGTTCTCAGCAATTTTACAGGTTTAATTCATTCAATTCTCAGCAACAAACCTATGAGGTATTACCATCAACGCCATTTTATAAATGAGAAAAGTAAGGCCCAGAGAGCACACATCTAGCAGGTGGTAAAGCTAGTATCTGAACCCCAGCAATCTGGCCCCAGACCCCATGTGCTTAGTCTCAGCTCTCTGGGAGATGGACTCTCTGTGCTGGTGGAGGCTCTAACTGCTGGGGTCTGCACAGGCAGGCACACATCTTAGCTATACACACGGGTAGATAAGAGCTTCACCAACAAGGCAGCCCAAGATGGAGCAACAGCATGGCCAACTTCCACCATACATTTGTAAGATCTGTAAAGAGAGTCCTGCTGACCTGTCCTCCTGCCAACACCATACTGTCAGTCTAACATGTGGCTTCCCCTCTCTATCCGTCTCCCTTTAGTCCTTTAGGTTCAGGTGGAAGGAGGAAGCAGGGAAACAGGTACAGGAATTAGCAATGAGCCTTTTAGAAAATCACAAGATATCCTTTTTATCTTTGAATCATCCCAGACTAGCCTCAGGTTAAGAATAAGCCCAGAAATATTCATTGGAGTTTTTTAATTCCTTTAAAAATGATACACAAAGTATGACAAAGAAACACATAGTGTCTGAAACATTTATGCTTATCTTTCCTTACACGTGGGGAAAAAAAAAAAAAAAACAGGAAGGATGCTCCCATCCTCAGTGTCATGTCCAAGCAAGAGCATCCTTAGAAGTACCAGAGCTCCCTGTGTTATATTATAATAGCATCATTCTTTCAATTCCTGTTCACAGAGCCATTTTCCCCTGTAATATCTGTTGAGGCTTCATCCCAGCCCAGTTTCTGCCTCTGCCCAATCCTGCTTCCTTTTCTTTTCTTTCCTTGTACAGGTGTTGATTCTAAGGGCACTCACTGATAAACCTCTAACCTCCATGTCAGACTTGACTTTCCAGAAAACCCAGTCTGCAATACCTATTGTGCAAACAATTACAATCACCCCAGATTTTCCAGGTAAAAAGTTTCAAATCAGTAAGTAACCCACATTTACCCTGGCCACACCAGCCTAGGGGTAAACACAGATGACATAACAGAGGCAAATACAGTGATCATCCGTGAAGCAAAATACCTGGAATTCCAGCCCTACCCTATTTCCTGGGCTCTTTAAAAGGGTCTTTGGAATGTTCCATGTATATCTATGAATAACTATCGTCCCTCTTGACTCCCTGATGTTCTCCAGGGTTTCTGTTGTAACATGGTGGTCCTCAAGAGGCCACCCTGAAGATGATGCTCCCAGATGAGGATGTAGCTCCAGTCACTGCATATTTCCAATCATCACGCCAAAGTTAAGAGAAACAACCTTCGGTTAAAGAGCTGCCTTGAATTCCTTATTTTCTCATGTTTTCCAAAAATCTTCCACCTAAATATAGAAAATATATATAGAGAGAGAAGTTATATCTAAATATGAGATTCGATTTTTTTTTTTTTTTGGTTTGTTTTTAATTTTTTTTTTTTTTAATTTTAAATAAATTCACCAGAGACCAGACAAAAAGATACATTGAGTGAGGACAGGCTTAATACAGAAAAAAAAAAGTTCTTGAAATTGTTTTTTACATGTAATATCTTGGTGCAAATTTTAAATATGACTTTTGGTTTCTGTCATTCAGGTGATTTAATTACTTACTTAGCTAGCTTTTCTTCTGTTATTAATTTCTAGTTTTATTGCATTGTAGTTAAAAGGATATAGTATGCACGATGTCGAGCTTCATTTATTGAACTTTCTTTGTACTTAAAGTACATAAACATGAAAACAATGTATTGTATATATTTATTCTATATCTTTCCTTATTTCTTAGATCTGTTTGATCAGTTTCTAAGAGAATTTACTTAAGATCCAACAATAACTGTTGATTTATCTATGTCCTCTCTTAGGTGAATCAGTTGTTACTTCCCGTATTTTGAGGTCTTATTGTTAGCAGCATATATGTTCATAATTATTATGTATATCTTTATATCTAGTGTCCCTTTCTGGAACCCTGGTGGTGCAGTGGTTAAGTGTTCAGCTGCTAATGAAAAAGTCGGCAGTTCGAGTCCACTAGCTGCTCCTTGGAAACCCTATAAGGCAGTTCTACTCTGTCCTATAGCATCGACTTGACAGCAACAAGTTTGGTTTTTCTTTGGGTTTTAGTGTCCCTTTTGTCTCTTATTAGGTTTTTCATCTTAAATTCTATTTTCTATGATATTAAAAGTATTATCTCTGATCTCTTTGCTTCCTATATTTCTGGTATATCTTTTTCCATTACTTTATATTTCAATCTTTCTGTATCCTTTTGTACTTAAGCATAAGTCATAAATGTCATATCCAGATCTTAAGTTTAAGAAAATTGACTTTCTGTCTTTGGTCACATTAATCAAAAAAAAAAAACCAAACCCATTACCATCAAGTCAATTCCAACTCATAGTGACTCTGTATGACAGAGAAAAACCACCCCAGAGGGTTTCCAAGGAGGGGCTGGTGGATTCAAACAGCTGACCTTTTTGGTACCCAGCCAAGTTCTTAACCACTGTACCACCAGGGTCCTTGGTCACATTAACTCACTTAATTTTATTGTGATTACTATACACTGACACTCACTTCTGCTGTCTTATTTTGGTGCCATTTGCCATGCTTTCCTTTCCTTTTCTTTCTTTTTTCTCCCCCTCCTTCTTTGGTTTTCTTTAAATAGTTTACATTTTACTCTACTGACTTAAGGGTTATAATTTTATAGTTATTGTTGTAGTGGTTACCCTAACTCATTACAACCCATACTTACGCTCATTTTTCCTAACACTTATATCTCTATCTTACCTGTGAACAAGAACCTAAGTATCTTCTCATCTCCTTCTGATCTCTCCCCATACCATCCTCAAATGACAAATGAGTTTAATGTTCACACGTCTTATGAAATTACTCTTGTTACTTAATAGTCACTGCTCACACACTTTGGAATTTGTAATTTTGACAAAATACAGTCTTAGATAAAGGAAATCCGGCATATCTAGTCATCTGCCTAATCATTCCTTCCCTGCCTGGAATTATGACTGTGGCAAATCTACATTTTACACAGTCAAAGGAGCCCTGATGGCGTAGTGGTTAAGAGCTCGGCTGCTAACCAAAGGTTGGCAGTTCAAATGCACAAGCCATTTCTTGGAAACCCTATGGGGTAGTTCCACTCTGTCCTATAGGGTCACTATGAGTCGGAATCGGCTCAAAGGCAACGAGTTTGGTTTTTTGGGAGTTTTCCATAGTCAAATAAAGTTTTTTATTTCCCTAAATCCTGCCTTAACCCAGCTACCCTTCTAGCCCCTGAAATCCCTAACGGAGGCATATATAAAGGAAAGTAAAGAAACAACTTCTGAAAACTGTGCGGTTCCCCCTTCCTTAAGTTATTCATATCTAAGTAGGCTAAGAGCAAAGCAGGCTCTTTGTCCTTCTCTGACTATCCTCTATGCCTAAAACTTGATCCTGACCCTTGCCACAGAGGGAAAAGTAAAGTGCCAAATAAGAGACCCATGCCAGCCCAGGCACAGGGGCTAGAGAGAGCCAGAAAGCAATAAGATTGTATCTCCTCTATCTAGTACCAAGCAGGCATGGCTGGGGGCAAGCTTCTCCAGGACCTTAGCCCCAGACAGAGATGATCAACTCACCACTCCAAGCACTTGGAGAAACGGACAAAGTGAGGTCAAGTCTATCCCAATACATCCCAGAAACACAACCCAAACAACAGGCTGGAATCCGAATTTCTATATCAAAGGCTGAAATATTTAAAGGTGCAGAAACGGGGTGAACTGTGATGTCTGTGATGTGTAGCTCAAAAACTTTGTATCAAATACCAACTATCAGTGGGAAGCAGATCAATGAGACACCATCCCTGTCCCCAGAGTTATCATAGTCAATTGGAAAAGACATATATAAGACATTGAGATGCGTATCATAATGAAAAATTCCTCAAAACTCAGCAATCCCTAGGAACAGTCACTGGAACTCATCACCCTAGGGTACAAGAACTATTAGGGAGTCAAGAGAGAATAACACTTTCTCTTCTGGCCTAATCCCCTAGCATACAAATCACTAGAAAGGCTTCCCTTCCCCCAAATTGTCTCTTTCGCTTTTTACTAATGCTCAAAATTTCTTTCAGAAGAGACATAACCTGTCTTTCTGCAACTAGAGAAAACCGGCTTAAAATAGAAGTGCTGTGGGATACTTAGCAAAAGTGGAAATTAGGTTGAATCCAGATGTAAATGACTAACATCAGATCACTGCCAGCTTCGATAAGGGACCAGGTTAGTAATTCATAAATTCTGAGACTCTGAAGGGCCCAAGAATCCCACACTAAAAAAAAAAACTGGGACACCAAAGATTATGTAGGCATATATCATAATTTTTTCCAGGATTTGGCCTGCCGATTTCTGTTTATGGAAAAACATATAGACTCTGAAGAGATATGGCCTGTCACTTCACCTCAGATCACCTCAGAAATGACTCTGTCTTAGAACCCTAATTCCTGTTTATATCTCTTGGTATCTAAGCCCCTTATTAAAGCCAGTTGCCATCAAGTCAGCTCCAACTCATGGCAACTCCCTGTGTGTCAGAGTAGAACTGTGCTCTATGGGGTTTTCAATGGCTGTGATTTTTCAGAAGATCACCAGGCCTTTCTTTCAAAATGCCCCTCAGTGGACTTGAACCTCCAACCTTTCAGTTAGCAGTTGAACATGTTAACTATTTGCACCACCCAGGGACTCCAAGCCCCTTATTATGGTCCCTCAAATCATAAACACCTTTTCCCTAGTTCTTCAGTCCCAGACCTCTGCCCAGTCCCCTTCGTCTTCCAGTTCCTTTCTTAGACTGACCTGATCATCTTACCACCTGATTCCCAGAATGGCCCTTTAAAAACCCTCCAAGATGTCTCCAGATCTTCCGAGAACAATGATCATCTCTTGTGCCTGCAATTATCTGATATTTTCTCCGTCTCATTAGCTTTTATCCACAACTGTTCTTTATGTTTTCCCTCATGTATCCCTTTCTCCAAACAATTAGATCTCCATATGAGTAGACAGTTGGGATGGACAGTATTTTGTGGGGGGCAAGGGGAGATGTGATGCCTTTTATGTGCTTTCAGAGCTCTAGCCAGGTTTAATAATCCCCGAGCATCATTTTGTGTGCTGCAAGGTATAAATATATGCTAATAGGAGGTCTGGCTCCTTGTCACAACACATTGCAGGCAGCATTTGTGCAAGATAGAATAAAAAGATTAGATGCAATCTTAAAGTCAATCAGAAAGCAAGAGGAAACTAAAAAAACGGAGCTCAGATTGTCAACAAGAAGAGGCAAAAAAATGACTTGAATCGAATTGCAGTTTATCTCGTTAAGTGTTAAAGGAAACCAATTTCTTTTAGAAATTGGAAGGCAATTTAAACATTTCTACAGTTTTACCAAAGTTTGAATATTTGTAGTGAAAGAATAAAGTTTTCTTTAATTCTTCATATCTGACATTTTCCCTGTACTTGCAGGGACTAGAAGGCCTTAGATAAGAGGATATTTAAGGAAAAGAGAGCACAGTTATCAATAAGGAAAAGAATCTATTAAAGAAAAACCCACTTGATTTCTTCAGCCCTTTCAGTTTCCACGCCAAAGTCTAAGGAAACTAGAGCAGCGTAGGGAAACACTTGGCTATAATATTTGGCCTGGCCTTGGATAAATCATGAGGATGGATTAATTGACATAGAAGTCACATTCACCTTATGAAGATCAAATAAAATATACCAATCTCAAATCCAAGTCACCTTCCATTGAAATTGATGACCTCATAAGCCAAAGGCGTGGTTCGAAGTCAAGCCAAGTCTTATTTGTTAAGTAAACCTCCTTCCTCATTCCTAGAATTGACCAAACTCGTTGTCGTCGATTCAATTCCAACTCACAGCAACCTTAAATAACAGAGTAGGACTGCCCTACAGGGTTTCCAAGGAGCAACTGATGGATTCGAACTGCCGACCTTTTGGTTAGTAGCCAAATGTTTAATCACTGCACCACCAGGGCTCCAAACACATCAACAGTTGGACCATGGTCCATTTTGAAGTGATATGCTAGCCAACAAAAACAGTATTTTGTTTTCCCTATCTTAGACAATGAGTTCTCAATGTTACCAGAAACTCCAGGGCATAAAAGATACATATAATGCTAATGGCATTACCTTGGGAATGGGCCAGAGTCAGTGCAAAGGGCTCCCACATTTTACTCGGTACATGTATGTACTGTTTGAATCTTTTATAGTGAAAAAGTCAAGTATGGCTTCTTCAATTTAAAAAAAATTTAAGATGTTCTGCTAAGGCTTATTTCAGATTCACAGCTCTGAGAAACTGTTGACTCTTGGGTGAGCTTAGTGGGCAATTTCCTTTTCGAATTTTGGTATAAACTGGGCAAAGCTCAGAGTGTAACTTGCTGCCTTTGTGGCTTTTGTCTTAATTCATTACTTTTCTCACACACTTGTTCAGTCAACATTTACTGAGTAGTAAAAAAAAAAAAAAAAAACTTTTTTTTTTTACTACCGCATAGGCTGAAAAGAAGATTGACATGAAGTTAAAATAATTTCCTTTCAAGAAGAAAGATGACAATAAATGACATCGCGGGTGGCCAGTTGTTTCTATTATTATGAAAGACAAACTCTCAGACGGATTAATCAGAAAGAATAGTCAGGAACAAAAAAAAAATGTGTTCCCTGGTTTCTCGCTTCTACTGACAACTTTTTCCTTTCAATAACTTGTTATGTGCCAGGAGCAAACAATATGAAATCCATTCCTAATGAGCAGTAATTATAGCTTTAAGAAGCTGTACAATCAGTGTTCAGTGATTTCATTATTAGATAGCACCATAAATTATGCTAATGCTGATAACAGTTCTAGATGAGAGAGGTCCAGATCCGGAAGATTGCACTGAAATTATTTACATCCTCTATTTCTGAAACAATAGACCCAGCAATTTGAAAATCAGATGATCCGATTTATTCTGGCAGGACACACATGTAACAAGTTGCATCAACCATAAAATTAAATAGGTTTCTTTTTTTTTTTTTTTCTTTTTTAAGCTTTTCTCCTCACTCCTCACTCATACTTTGCATATTACCAATCTCCTTTGAGGGGAATTTCTAATTGTAAATCTTGTTTCTAAAATTACTCGGTGATGGTTGTTCTGATGTCGTGTCACAAAGTTGCCTTTAGCTCACCCAGGTCTTCTTGCAAGCTAAGCTTAAAAATGCAATATCTGAAAAGTCACAATTGCCTACTTGGATGCAGGAAAGGACCATAGGGCTGTGATGATAGGGAATTGTTACCTCTTACTCAAGTCCCAAGGAAACCCTGGTGGCGCAGTGGTTAAGTGCTACAGCTGCTAACCAAGAGGTCGGCAGTTCAAATCCGCCAGGCGCTCCTTGGAAACTCTATGGGGCAATTCTACTCTGTCCTATAGGGTCACTATGAGTCGGAATTGACTCAACGGCAGTGGGTTTTTTGGGTTTTTTTACTCCAGTCCCAAACTTTTAAAGGTTAGTGATGGAAGGAGAATCTCCCGATGGATATGAAGAGCTGGTCCAGGTCTTCCAACTCTATCCCCCTATATTTAACCTTTTCATCTTGGAATTCTCTCACTTCAGTTAATAGTCACAAAAGCTACCATTTATTGAGTACTAATTATACCTGGTCCTAGGCAAAGGACTATCTTATTCAATCCTCATAAAAACCTTAAGATACTATGATTCCCATTCTGCAGATGAAGAATGAAAGGCTCAGAAGGCCAAAACACTTGCCCAAGATCACACAGTAAGTGGAAAAGCCAGAATTCAAACCCAGACAGCCTTGGGGTTACTGCCCTTGGCAGGAAATGTGAGGAATCCAAGCAAATCTGACTCCAAATGCAGGGTCTTTCCTGAAGCCTTGTAAAGCAAGATAAAGGGGAAAATTATAGCACACAACAGCCATGAAGACTTCCTTAAAGTTCTCATTAAATGCTGCCAAAAATGTGGAGCAAATGGAGCCCTTGCAGTCGACTTGATTCCGACTCATAACAACCCTACAGGACAGAGTAGAACTGCTCCATAGAGTTTACGTTACTGTAGGAGTATCAATTGGTATAATCATTGTTATGGATTGAACTGTGCTGTAAATACGTGTTGTAAATCTTAACTTCTATACCTGCGGCGGGCCCTGGTGGCACAGTGATTAAGAGCTCAGGCTGCTAACCAAAATGTCGGCAGTTCAAATCCACCAGCTGCTCCTTGGAAACCCTATGGGGCAATTCTACTCTGTCCTATAAGGTCGCTATGAGTCAGAATTGACTCAACAGCAACAGCTGTTTGTTTGTTTGTTTCATACCTGTGGAGGTAATCCCATTTAGGAACAGGGTTTCTTTGTTATGTTAATATAGTCATGCCCACGTAGGATGTGTCTTAAACCAATCACTTTCAAGATATAAAAAGAACACATTAGGCACAGACAGAAGTAAGCAAGGACAAATGAGGAAAGATAGTTGGCAGGGCGGATCTTGGAAGAATGCCAAGAAGAACACTAGTGAAGCTGAGATAAGGATTTTCCCCCAGAATGGGCAGAGAGAACCTTCCTACAGAGCTGATGCCTTGGATTTAGACTTCTAGCCTCCTAAACTGTTAGAAAATCAGTTTTCTGTTCATTACGCCCACCAGTTTGTGGTATTTCTGTTATAGCAGTACTAGGAAACTAAGACAACCGCTTTGGAAAGCTGCTAGGCAGTATCAGCTAAGGCTAAATATACATATACCTATGTCCCAGCAATTGTACTCCTGGGTATATACCCAACAAAAATGGCATGTGAATAACATTCACAGCAGCATTATTCGTAATAGTTTCCAAAGTGGATACAAATATCCATTAACAGGAGAACAAGCAAATTAACTGCGGTATATTTACACAACAGAATACTACACAGCAATGAAAAAGAACTACTGATACATCCAAAATCATGGAAAAATCTCACAGACATAATGTTGAATGAAAGAAGCTAGAAACAAAGAGTAGAAACTACATGATTCCATGTACGTAAAGTTTTAAATATTTGAAACTACCCTATGGGGTTAAAATAAAAACAGTGGTTTCCTCTTGGAACTGCTGACTGAGAGGGGGCACGAGGAGCCCCCTAGGGTGATGGAAATATTCTATATCTAGATGTGGGTGGTTGTTCCAAAAGTGTATTCATATGTAAAAATTCATTAATCTGTACACTTAACATGTATGTGCTTTACTGTTAAGTTAAATCTCAACTTAAACATAAAAATTCTCACTGGATCTCTCAGTCTCCCAGAATCCCAGTTGGTCATGGCAGTGGGTGCCCCAAACTCTTCCTCTATTACTTTAAACTTCACTACACACCTCCTTGCTCCCACCTCCTACTGTCTAGATTTATTCTTTTCTCTCCCATTGGAAGCTTCATGTCCTTTTCCGTATAAATCAATTTAGCTCCCTCTGACACCTTCCATTTCTCCTCTCTGCTCATTGCAGCAATTATCAGAATAAAAATTCCAGAAGTCAAACAGATCAAATAAACAACTTTCTTTAGAAGAATATTAGTGTATTTATTGAGACATATCATAATTATTTGTTTCTATCTCCTCTGATAGATGGTAGGCCCCCTGCACATAGTGGGTATACATTCCCAGATGCTCAGTAAATGTGGAGTCGAATTAAATGAACACTCTTATTCGACGCTTAAAGTTATGAAACCTGGGGCATTTGCAATGTCATCACTACTCACTCCAGAGATGCCAGCAATGGAATAAGGTAATAAACAAGGATACTTGAAGTTAGCATAATAAACTACATTTCAGAGGCATTTGTCCTGAAATTATAAGAAAAATACAAGATGGCTGACTTTAATTATCTTGGGTCATTTTTATCACTTTTAATCTTTTCATCTCTCCTTATTGTATTGTGTTTTACTGAACAGACATGATCAGGCAATTTCATGGTCAAGAGGAAATGGAAGAACAATAATTCTCTTGGGGTTCATTTAGGAGAAGAGAAAAGACAAGAAGTTTAAACACACTAGTAAATCATCTAACCTCTGAAATGTAAGTAACAGAACAGGAAACCAGACTAGCACAACTTCCTTGCTTTTGAACACAGCATAGCCTAGAAAAGTGATTCTAAAAACCAAACCCGTTGCTGTAGAGTTGATTCCAACTCGTAGTGACCCTATAGGACAGAGTAGAACTGCCCCATAAGGCTTCCGAGCAGCTGATGGATTCAAACTGCCTACCTTTTGGTTAGCAGTTGTAGGTCTTAACCACAGCGTCACCAGAGCTCCAGAAAGGTGATTAGTTCCCATTTGGTTATACAGGTGGAAAAGTCTTTCATCTATTTCCTTGGGAAGTAGGGAGGTGGCAGGTGCTCAAGGGTAAGCATCTCATAAGAATAACCTTATCTCCGGAATTTGGGGTAGACCAGTTACCAATCATTCAAAGTTCAAATTCAGGAGCTCAAAGTGGAGGAAAAATAAAGAAAAAAGGATGAATGCAACCTATAACTTATCAAGGAAGAGTAGTTTGCTTTATAATCCATTCTGAGAGGCTATGTCGAGCCAGATTTAGCAGAGAGAAAATCTTATGTTCAAATCCCTGACCCAAATATGACTAAATGGAATAAAAGTCTAAGGTCATGTAACAGGTCTCGATTGTTAGGCCACAGCTGTCAGAAGCCTATTTGAAGCATAAGCCATTTTTCTGAGTATTGGTATATTACGGGTGTTTATATAGTATCCTATCACACAAAACATTTCCATGTTTAGGAAGGGAATGCGCCATTCCTGCCCAGTTCCCCAGGAGAGCGCCTTAATTGGATGACGATTGTATAAATACAGAAGTTAGCTGCTAAGAAATGCACCTTCACTCCTTAGAAAAGTGTTCTTGTGTTTATCTCTTGGTGGACTGGGCTTACTAGACATAAACCATTCCTCATCAGCAACAACTAGAGGTTTATTTTTGTCATTCATAAAATAAACCGGGGCCCAGCCAAAGGAAATGACTGTTGGAGGCAGCCCTGTCATAAAGTGCCATAGACGTTACAAATGGCCCTGGGGCCCAGGCCATAAACAGTCTTTAGGAAAGGCTGGTGCTGAGCTGTTGATATTAAAAATCACCTCATTAATTATGTTTGTAAACAATGCAGCTGTCTGTGCTTGCAAGCTGGCTTCCTCAGTGTAATAATATTTGTAACAATAATAACCATCATCTCAAGCATAGCAATAAATAGTCAACCCAAGAACCT
Organism: Loxodonta africana; assembly: GCF_030014295.1. Classification (NCBI taxonomy): domain Eukaryota; kingdom Metazoa; phylum Chordata; class Mammalia; order Proboscidea; family Elephantidae; genus Loxodonta; species Loxodonta africana. Next base: position 46,246,231 of record NC_087351.1, read on the forward strand.
CGAGTGAAATCGCATCTGGGAGCTGCCACCTGGTCACCCTCAGAAGGTAGGAAGATTGTTCTTTGTTTGTTCTCCACTCAGAAGGCACTTGATCAGGATGAAGTACTCAACCAGAATTTTTCCCACCTCGCTTTTTGAAAGGAACAGGTCAACAGCTAGTATGGGAAGAGTAACGAAACCAAGAGAGAGGCTGAGAGCCAAAAGAAGTGAAAGAGTTGGCCAGAGAAGGATGTCAGGTGGCATATAGCAGCCAGAGGGGATGGTGGGAAAAGGGTACAACTGAGTTGAAACTCTTACCCTAAATTAAGAGGGAAGTAATAAACATAGCTAAACCATTTTCTTTTGTGTTATATCTATACTGGGATTTTTTTTTTTTAACGGAGACATAAATGCTCAAAGCAAGAAACAAATTAAATCTACATCAAGTCAGATAAATGAAAAGAGAAAGCCTCCTCCATCTCACTACCTTCTAGATTTGTTTCCTATATATCCTCGAACGTCTACATACAGGTTCTTTTACCCCCCTCAAAATGGAATGAAATTGTACAATTTGACCTATGACTTTTTGTTCATTTGTTGCTTCACTTAATTGTATATCATTACACTTTATCATTAAACTTATTTTACAAATATGTAAACTGAGCACTCAGGGGTAGTACATAAATTCCCCTGGTGAAGGGCCAGTGAGGTGCCAGTTAGCCAGCCATTCCTCCTCAGCACTCATCCATGTACACTTTTATCCTACAAGTATTTACTGAGTACCTACTATATGCCAGAAACCCTGGTAGTATAGTGGTTAAGAGCTATGGCTGCTAAGCAAAAGGTCAGCAGTTCAAATCCACCAGGCACTCTTTGGAAACTCTATGGGGCAGTTCTACTCTATCCTCTAGGGTCAGTATGAGTCAGAATCAACTCAACTGCAATGGGTTTGGTTTTTGTTTTGTTTTGTTTTTTCACTAGGTGCCAGGTGTATACCAGGTTGGCAAGAACTCATATGCACGTAACATTTTAGATGCATGTTTGTGATATAATCAGTACGTACCTGGCAGGCTAGGTAATACATAATCCAAGTTGCCTGGTATGTATTTTCTTGGAAGTCATATTTTTGGAGCACATATTTCTAAAGTCAACCCAGCAGTTCTAAGTCCTTAAAAAATGCTAAAGACAAGGGGAAAATATGCTTTCTATGTAACATAGGTAAGCTAGAATTACCAGACCTCTTTCTTTCCACATGAGTAGACTCCTTCATATCTCATTTATGCCTCCTCCACATGTAAATTTTGATTGTGAACTTCACCAGCGAGAGATAAATGTGGTATCCAATTCCAAAGCATTCCCCATTCTCTCTGTCTCTGTCCCTCTCTTTCCTCTCTTGCTCTGTGTATATATTAATTTTATAGATCTTTTTTATTGTCTGAACTACACTGGTTGCATGAGAAGCAGAACAATAGGCCAAGAAGTTTCATTTCACACATGCCATCCTTATAATTCAAATAGGACAATAAAAAGAGAGAAAGAGAGTGAGATCTATAAACTGGTGATAAATCAGTGTCCTAAACCAAATTAACCATCGAAATAGATTATCATAAAAATAACGCCATGAAAAATATTCTTCACCTTCCCGGTTCAGCTGCCTATAATGGAGAGGTGTGTGTGTGTGTGTGTGTGCACGCGCACGCACACATGCATGCCACACATGGGTGCACACATAGGCCGTGCACACACACACGTATACATACACGTGAAGAGACCCAGAAGCCATGCAGTGTACATGCTGTTTGCTCCTCCAGGAACAGGGAAGGGACGAGAAATCACAGGATTAATCATTAGCATTTCTCAGCTTTCATTCAACAAATAGCTAGTGCACAAGGCCATATGCTAAGTATTTTGTTAGACCTGAGGATACAACAATGGAGCCCTGGTGGCGCAGTGGTTAAGAGCTATGGCTGCCAACCGAAAGGCTGTCAGTTCGAATACACCAGCCACTCCTTGGAAACCCTATGGGGCAGTTCTACTCTGTCCTACAGGGTCGCTATGAGTCAGAATCAACTCGACGACAATGGGTTTGGGTTTTGGGTGGGGGAGGTTTGAGTATACAACAAGACACTGGAATGAACACAATTCTTATCCTCATGAAACTTCCAGTTGGGGCAGAATAGATAGACACTAATCAAATGACTACATACATAAAGTACAGATAATTGCAAACTCTGGTAAGAGTCATGAAGAAAAGGCCCAAGCTGCTATGAGAACATTTAACAGAGGAACCTGACCTAATGGGCAGTCAGGGAACAAACAGATCTTTGAGCTGAAGGAGCAGTAGGGGCTAGAAGGATATAAATGGTCCACCAGCAAGTGACTTCTCACAGAAGTAGGAGGAGTAAAACGCTCTTTCATAGGAGAAGGCTGAGGAGAAATGGATGAGGAAATGTGATTGGGACCACAGGCAAAGAGAAGAGGGGAGTGTTCCAGACAGTAAAAACCACAAAGACATTGGACATCCCAGGAACAAAATAAAGGTCACAAAAAGCAGAGAGCAAGACACGGGTGGTGCCAGATGAGACAGAGGTGGGCAGAAGCCAGGTCATTCAGGTTTTCAACATGTCAGGGAGAGGGGAGGATGATGGAAAAGTTCATTTTGGTTTCTATGCGTAGATCAGGTTGACACAATAAAAGGAAGATTCTGGGAAGACCGTTACCAGGCCTCCACGTTAGTCTAGAAGACAGATTGGACTGTAGTCTAACACTGATTAGCTGTGTGACCCTGGATAATTTGCTTCACCCCTTTAAGCCTCAAATTCCTTACCTGTAAAATGGCAATAATAATGGTTTTACCCAGGGGTTAAATGAGATCATGCCTGTGGTGTGCCTGGCCCATTGTAAGCCTTCAGTAAATGTTAGCTATTGGTGGTGCTAGAGATGGAGAGAAATAGGCAGATTAGAGAGATATAAATAATCCACCAGCAAGCAATCACCCTACCTAGTCATTGCTGAGATGAGTGGGGAGGAATGAATGGGGAAAAGCAACTGGTACTAAAATGAGCAGCTTCCCAAATTTGAAACAATTCTTGTTCCTTATTATAAGCACTGCCAGAAACATTTAAGTTGTGAAAGTAATTAGAAAGTTATTACTAAAAAAAAGGCTCAAGTAATATCTTTTTGTGTGTGTGTGCGTGTGTGTGTGTGTGTGTGCGCTTTAGGTAAAAGTTTACAACTCAAGTTAGTTTCTCATACAAAAATTAATACACATATTTTTATGTGACCCTAGTTGCAATCCCTATAATGTAACAGCACTCTCCCCCCTTCCACCCTGGATTTCCCGTGTCCATTCAACCAGCCCCTATCCCTTTCTGCCTCCTCATCTCACCTCCGGACAGGAGCTACCATTTAGCCTCGTGCATCTACTTGAACTAAGAAGCACACTCTTCACAAGTATTATTTTATGTTTTATAGTCTCAAGTAATATCTGAAGCAAGCTTTGCAACAACAGCAATAATAAGAAAAAAGATAGAAAGGCAAATAACTTGCCCAATGCCATACAGCTAGTAATGGCTGAAGCCAGGAGTTGATCCCAGGTTGAACTCCAATCTGTGCCTTTTCTAGAAGGGCACATAGCCTCCCAAGAAGTCCAAACTCAACCACTTCATTTCAGAAGGTTACAACCTGGTCAGAAGAACAAACAGTAAACTGCAAGAAACAAGGTACAATTGAAAGTCCAGTTCTGCAGATTACATTGAAAATTATGGTGACAGTATCAACTGTTTTAGAGTTTGGTAAATAGTGTCAAACTGATAGCACAATAAAATACTTCTTAGCCTTTGGATCAAATGACATCTCTTTGAGGGCTTTATCAAAAAGCTTATGGGAAGTTAAATAAATGAAAGCACTATTATTTACCAACTGCCAGAAGCAATTGATATTTACTTTTAACACAAGTTGGGTGATAGGCTATTTGCATATCCAAAACTTCTAATGTCATAAGGGAAGAAAAAAGACCATCCTCGGTATTAACCACCAAGTTGAGGACCAAGAGATTTCCTTAATTAAATCGAACTGCTTTTCCACAAAAGAACCTACTTGTGGGAAGCTTAGGGTAATTCATCCTGAAATTAAGCACTCATTTCAAAATTCGGACACAGGACTTTTGGTGTATTTCCTGGGGGGTGGGGGAGAACTCTAGGGACACCAGAACTGGAGCTGATCCCTGAAGGCATCCCTTTTAAACTTGCCAGCCTCCTCTAGTAGGAGATAAAATCATGCAGGGTATGGATTAGCTATCATGTCATTATAGCAGGCACAGCCGTCTATTACAGGTAAATTGCTAGGCAATGTAATAACAATGCGGTTTATTTACTGCGCAGGGTGCTTATCTACAGAAATATTCCTGACAAACAAAGAAAACGAAAAAGGCACCGCTAAATGCCTTCTCCTTAGAATTACAGACTGAAGCTATGCCAGCACCCTCAGAGAATAAAAATGCTAAATAATCCTTGTATAAACAGAGTCCCTAAAAACCAAAAAAAAACACCAAAAACCAAACCCACTGTGGTCGAGCCGATTCTGACTCATAACAACCCTATAGGACAGAGTAGAAGTGCCCCATAGAGTTTCCAAGGAGCACCTGGCGGATTTGAACTGCTGACCTTTTGCTTAGCAGCCGTAGCACTTAACCACTACGCCACCAGGGTTTCCAAAGCGTTTCCTAACTGAGGAAGCAGAAAAAGCCAATTGGTGGCTGAGATGCCCATAAGGTCTTTCTCAGGCTCCCGTCACTATTGACCAAATCACGTCCGAAGGGGAGGTGAGGTGGTGAGGACCAGAAGAATGGTCAGGCTAAGTCTGGATTCAGAGCGCTCACTGTTGTGGTTAAATGATAATGATGAAGATGATGATGATGGTCAAGACGATGACGACAGCAATGGTGAGGACGACTACTATTTGTTTCATGCTTATCATCTGCCTGTTACCTTTCAACATTATCTTTTTAAATTCTCAGAACCCTGTTAGGTCAGTCCTATTATCACACCCACTTAATAGAAGATGAAGAGGTTCACAACAAGAAACTTACTCATTACGCTGGTCACTTGAAATTCAAAACCAGGTCTGCCTCACTCCAAAACCAGAGCTCTTAACCGCCACACTATTCTCAAGAACCAAAGAACTCAGCTTGAGGTTGGACTTAGCACGGAGGACTCCTGCCCTCCCGTCATTGGCTCCGACCTTATGCACACATCCCACTCACTGACGCATCCATTGAGCTCGTACTTTATGCTCTTCAGTGAAGGCACGTAAAACAAAGGACACTTCTTACTGAAAATCTCACAGATGCTTCTTAAACATACAGCCTTCCACGCATAGAATAAATGAATTAATGAATGAAGAAATCCAATTAAGGAATCTAGGGTGCGGTCTAGAGAGACATGACTAGAATGTGATTCCTCTAAAAAGAAAGCCATGACTTAATCAATAGTATTAACATATCTGAAGAAAGAATATGTCCACAGAAGGAAGGCGGTCTGCCCAGAGTTCAGAAAAATGGAGCAATATTGAATTGGGCAGTGTTTATCCAATCATGCCCAAGGGAGAGAGGGAGTGAATCTAGCAGTCGATAGAAAGATGTACCGGAATTGTTCAGCTCACTTCAACAATCTTTGTGTGCCTACTATGTGCCGTGCTCTGTAACAAACACACACAGAGTCACTAACGTGAAGAAATCTACAGTGTCAGTGGGAAAGACTAGCACAAAAACAGCTCTTAGATGTTCAGTGCTACAATAAAGGTATGTGCAGGGTACCATGGAATGCAGAGGAGGTAAGCTTAGTCCAAGGCTTAGGAAAATTTCCTGAAGTGACCCTTGAGCTGTGTCTCAATAAATAAGCAGGTATCATCTAGGGCATGAAAAACACAAAAGAATTCTAGGTAGAAAGACCAGCAGTTGCCCAGAAACTGAGGCTGCTATATTAAGTAGCCTGAGGTTTATCCTGAGGGAAATAGGGAACCACTGAAGTAAACTAGCTTGAGAGTAATAAGATCAAGTTGCATTTTAGAAAGATCACTCTGGCAGCAATATAAATAATGGACATGAATACAGAAAAGAATCTGTCCTAGGTCAACAGTAGCCAGGATGAAGAGAAGAGAGAAAAATAAATATTTAGGAAGTGATATTGATTGGATGGGTGGGATGAAGGAAAGATGAGGAATCTGAGATGATTCCAAGTTTCTGACTTGGGTGACCAGATCAATGGTGATACCAGGAACTGAGACAGGAAATACAGGAGCAGCAACAAATTTGGATTTGCAACAGGAAGAAGATGCGTCTGGTTTTGAACATGTTGAGTTTGCAGTGCCCATTAGACATCCAGGAGAGCTGAAACTCAGAAGAGTCATCAGAGCTGAAGATAAATATTTGGACATTATAAGCAAACAGATGACAGTTAAAGCCATGAGAGTCAAAGAGACTAGCCAAAGATGGGTAGGAAGGATGGATGATATATGGATGGATACATAAATATCTAATTAAAATGAGATCATACTGTATTACCAAAAACCAAACCTGTTGCTGTCAAATTGATTCTGACTCATAGTGACCCTTAGGGACAGAGTAGGACTGCTCCATAGTGTTTCAAGAAATGACTAACTGGTGGACTCAAACTGCCACCAGGGCTCGAATCCTTCAATATTGCAACTTGAGCCTTGAATTTTTTTCTTCAATTCTTTCAGCTTGGGAAATGCCAAGCTTGTTTTCCCTTTTGGTTTTCTAACTCCAGGTCTTCGCACATTTCATTACAATACTCTACTTTTTCTTCTTGAGCCGCCCTTTTAAATTTTCTGTGTATTCTTTTACTTCATTATTTCTTCCATTCGCTTTAGCTACTCTACATTTAAGAGCAAGTTTCAGAGTCTCTTCTTATACTCATTTTGCTCTTTTTTTTCTTTTCTGTCTTTTTAATGATCTTTTGCTTTCTTCATGTATGATGTCCTTGATGTGATCCCACAACTCGTCTGGTCTTGGGTCATTAGTGTTTAATGTCTCAAATCTATTCTTGAGATGGCCTCTAAATTCAGGTGGGATATACTCAAGGTCATACTTTGGCTCTCATGGACTTGTTTTAATTTCCTTCAGCTTCAACTTGAACTTGCATATGAGCAATTGATGTTCTCTTCTGCAGTTGGCTACTGGCCTGTTTTGACTGATGACATTGAGCTTCTTCATTGTCTGTCCCTTTCCACAGATATAGTCAATTTGATATCTGTGTCCTAAAACAAAAAGATGCTATTTCTTAGCAGAGCCCTCTAGGTTAAGACATATATATAATATAAAGTGGCTAGAGTCATTTGAAAAAAAGCAACTTCCTGCTAAGAAAGATGAAGAAATGAGCACTCTCAGACTTATACCCACATCCCCTGTTAAGGATTATACCATTCATTTTCTATTTTGTTATCATAATTTCTACTTTTGTTTAAACTTCGTTTTTACATTTAAATGAGTTAGATGCTCATCACCAGTCCTTTCACTGTGACCACTTCATTCCTGAGCTCCTTACTTTTATTTTCCTCTTCAGTAGCTGAATCTTGTCATTGAACAATTTTTTTTTTTTTTAAGAAGTGTTCATGTATTCTGTATTCCTCGAGTTTGTTGACGCATGTGAATGTTTACCTGTTGTCTTTATATTTGACCAACATCTTGGCTGAGTGTCTTATTCTTGGGTCACTCTTTTCCTCAGAACTTTGTAGACATTACTTCATTGCCTTTGGGCATTGAGTGAAAGCCCAAGGCCAGCCAGATTTTCCCTCTTAATAAGTGACTTGTAAATCCCATGTTTTTAACCAAATGGCAGGGGAAGGAAGACTCAAATTGTCTCTCTCGGTATGCTTGGCTCCTTCATTTTTTTGAGGTGAGCAAAGTTCTTTTTGGCACTAACAAAGGGCAACGTTTGAAAGCAAAAGCCTTTCTCTGCCGCATTGAATATTCTCATCCTTCAAGTCTTTGCTCAAATGCCCCCACCTTTAAGCCTTTCCGCTCTTTCCTTTTAGGCAGAATTACCTTATTCATATAGTAGTTATTACATTTATAGTTGTAGGAATGTCTGTTTCCTCAACTAAATTATAAGCAGCTTGAGAGGGGACCATGTTTCCTTCATTGTAATGTCAACACATAGCCCACTACTCAAATCATACCGAAGACTCAAATATTTTACCTTATTGTCTATTCTCACTTCCCCTCACACGTATTTGAGCAAATCTTCAAAGCAGCTGTGCCCAAATTTCAGCATGCATCACAGTCACCTGGGGGGCTGGTTAAAACAGATCTCTGAGCCCCAGCTTCAGAGGTTCTGATTCCAAAGGTCTGGAGCGAGGTGCAGAAATTTTCATTTCTAACAAGTTCCCAGGTGATGCTGACACTGTGTTCAGGAGCCACGGCTTGAGAACCATTCATTTAGAGCACCATTAGAAGTAGAAACAGATTTAACAACACTTTGCAAACTGGGGGTAACTGAGGTTCAGATAATGAGCTTACATGTACCTCCCAAAATATCAAAATCTGATGGGCTAAATTACTCCTTATATCATAAGCCTAACATAGGGCATGTGACCCACGAGAAAAGGCATTTTATGGATTTTCACCTAAAAGTTTTCCTTTCCTGTTTCATTTTATCACTGACAAATAAGCATCTTTAATCAGTATTACTTACCATGTTTCTCTATTATAGTACAACTATTAACTGCACTAACATTAATTCAGTAGTCAAGTGGGAATATAAACCCAGAGAACTTCATGCACTTCAAACCAAATTCTCCTTCAAAATGAATAATAATAATATCCATTTCTATCTCTCCCCTATTTGTTTTCTCAGGCTTCTCATTCACTCTTCCTGCTTTCTTATCTCCCACCAACATGAGATAATTGTTATTCTCTTCTTACTTGTGTTCAGATTTTACAAATCACCACTAGGCACATATTCCCTTCCACACCACCCTGGCCATTTAGCCATTTAGTCCCTGGAGAGAATAGTCTATGGCCTTAAGATTTCTACGAAAAACCACGAAGTGGTGATTTTTGTACTAGGGTTTAACTTTTCTCAACACTCCATTTTCCTTGTTTTTCTGTGCTCTAACGTGCTCCAGTTGCACTGCAGTGCCACCTAGAGTCTACTGCAGGAAGTGACACAGAACTAACCAATCCTGTGCACTCACCATCAGCTAAAGGAAAATACAGTCATTGTGGATTGAAATGAACTCTGCCTCTACAGGAAATTATTCAGTATAAGGTCAAGGAGACCCCCATCTGGCACTTCCCTCTGGAACTATGGATTTTTAAACCATCATTTGAAAGGGTGTCATCAAGCCTGGATTTTTGCTTCTCATTAGGACTTTAACTCTGAAGGTTTGTATATGAAACACCTTCCTGACAACAGACCTTCAGTGGAGAGGGTATGGGAAGGAGAAAACAGCAGCTTCTGGGTCCTTCAGGTATGATCCTTGTGGTTGCGGTTGTGGCTGTGGCTGAGCTTCTCTGACGTCTGCAGGTGAAAATTGGCTTGGCCTGGCCGGGAGCAAGACTGAAACGCAGCGCCTGTGCGCTGCTCGTTCAGCAAGCGGCAGCCGCATTAGGAGCAGAGGGTCCATTAGCTCTCGTTTAATGTTTCTTCTCGGGCAGATAAGTACAGGCATCAAACACTCCGGCCCTTTTATGACACATAAATCACAGATCAGTGCCTTCCATGGAGACTCTTGTTTGCTAAGTGAGTAGTTAGAACAGGAGCAAGAAAACAACATTTCAGCTCACTTAGAGACCCAGGAGGATGAGCCGATTGCACAGGGCAGGGCCCAGAATTTCTCCCTGCAATTTAATGATTAAAACCTCTCTCCTGCTTGAGAACTAGTACATCATCACAGACTCTCTGAGCAGCAGCTTGTACCAAGAGCCACCGTCGGTCCAGCTCTTCCATTAATTCTTTCTCAGAGAGTTGGTTTCCACAGTTCTTACTGATGAACATCAAAGACCACAGCCTTCAGTATGGATTACACCTCAAAGAAAGCAAAAATCCTCACAACTGGGCCAATAAGCAATATCATGATAAACGGAGAAAAGATTGAAGTTGTCAAGCATTTCCTTTTACTTGGATCCACAATCAACATCCACGGAAGCAGGAGTCAAGAAACCAAATGAAGTGTTGCATTGGCCAAATCTGCTGCAAAAGACTTCTTCGAAGTATTAAAAAGCCAAGATGTGACTTTAAGGACTAAGGTGTGCCTGACCCAAGCCATAGTGTTTTCAATCACCTCATATACAGGCAAAAGCTGGACAATGAATAAGGGGGACCAAAGAATTGATGCCTTTGAATTACGGTATTGGCAAAAAATATTGAATATACCATGGACTGCCAGAATGAACAAAGCTGTTTTGGAAGAAGTACAGCCAGGATGCTCATTAGAAGCAAGAATGGCAAGACTTTGTGTCACACACACTGAACGTGTTATCAGGAAGGACTAGTCCCTGGAGAAGGACATCATGCTTGGTAAAGAAGAGGGTCAGCGAAAAAGAGGAAGACCCTCAATGAGATGGATTGACACAGTGGCTGCAACAATGGGCTCAAGCATAACAATAATTGTAAGGATGGCACAGGACTGGGCAGTGTTTTGTTCTGTTGTACATAATGTCGCTATGAGTCGGAACCGACCTGACAGCACCTAATAACAACAACTGCATGCCATATTAATGGCAGAGTCGTAAGTGAAGGTCTGTGAACTTCAGCTCCTGACTTAGACCTTTCCTGGCTTTTGCACTTACTAGGCCACTAGCTGCCACTGCAGCTTTTCTGTGGATTCCATGAGTTCTGCACCTAAAACCAACTTGAGTGCATTCAGCTCCTTATTACTAAAATTGCTGTCTAAGAAACCTCAAATCTTAGAACACAATTTGGGCTCCTCAGGTCAAGACTTCTGCTCTCTATTCTACTGTATTTCAATGAACCCTCCACAGCCCTCACCCAGGCACTTGGACTGCCAATGTTCCTACACCACAGCCAAAGATGGGGAGCTGGCTCCCCCCATGGGGTGGGGTAAAAGTAAAGACAGTGGGGACCAAAGAAAACACCTTCCATTTAATATGCCTGACCAGTAGATGATCTCTAAACCGGTGCTACTCAAAGTGTGGTCAGCTGACCTCTGCTGGCTCACAACAGTGAATGGTCTGCAACAAGAAAAGTATAGAAATGGAGAGCAAGCATTTAGCAGCTTTTATAGAAATTTGTCAGTGCAATTTAATATCTATCACATCTAAGAATAAAAAGTAAGAGCTTATATTTTTGTGCCTTTTGTTTTTTCTGCTTAATTGTTCTAGTTTTTTTTTTTTTTTAGACAAGAAGACAAGAAGTATCAGTCCTTAAATAGTTGGAAATAAAAAACAAACACCACACAGGTCCTTCACCACAGAGAGTTTGAAGAACACTAAATTCTCTTTCTTATGCCAGTCCAGACCCCTTGGCCATCTAGCTGCTGGAATCTCGCCTAGGGAAAACAGTTGTGCCTTCCCTCCAAGGGAAAGCGATGACTGATAGGCAAAGAGGCAAAGCCTGTTATTCACATCTAACCATGAAAAGAATCTGTCCTTGGACCTGTCCATCAGAGCTAGAGCCTTGGGCTTAAACTCAATCACTCCAGACCGTCCAGTAGAGAAAACATCTTAAGACCCGTAACACCCTGATGGAGTTTAGAAAAAATATTCTAAGAGGGCCAGGAAGCATTCTCAAGAAAAAAAAAAAAAAAAAAATGGACTGAGTCCCAGGGGCAAGTCAATTGGCTTAACTGGGTTTGGAAGAGTTCTAATCCCACCAGTCAGTGCTTCTCTGTGCCATCTCCCCAAAGACACCACACATATATGCATACACATACACCGTTAATCCCTTCCTGGAACCTGCTGACTCCACTGGGCAGCCCCATTTTCTCTGGCAGCCAGTAACAAGAGCATAGACGTGGAGGATAGTCAGCTCCCACAATTCCTTGGAGAGATCTGGATTGGGTCTTGTCTTATCCCTTCCAGGCAAGAGACGAGGCCACTGGGGAAACAGGGTGAGCCTTAGACTGTGTCAAACCCTTGTACCTGCAATGGAACTCTAAATTCTCTCTGTGTGGGTCCAGAAAATGAAATCTTTACATGGAAACATCTTTGGAAAAAAAAAAAGCAGTGTCTCACACACATTGAAAATAGAAAAGTATAAGGAAAAAAGAGAAGATAAAAGGAGAAATAAATGGAGAGTGTGATAATAAGGAAAGAAAGGGATAGGAAGGAGGGAATAAAAACAACAACAAAACACACACACACACAAACTAGCTGCTGTCAAGTCGATTCTGACTCATAGTGACCCTATAGAACAGAGTGGAACTGCCTCATGAAGTTTCTAAGGAGCGGCTGGTGGATTTGAACTGCCGACCTTTTGGTTAGCAGCCAAGCTCTTAACCACTGTGCCACCAGGGCTCCAAGGGTGGGATAAACCAAAAAAAGCCAAACCTAGTGCCGCCGAGTCGATTCCGACTCATAGCAACCCTATAGAAAGAGTAGAACCGCCCCATAGAGTTTCCAAAGAGCACCTGGCGGATTTGAACTGCTGACCCTTTGGTTAGCAGCCATAGCACTTAAGCACTATGCCACCAGGGTTTCCAAGGGTGGGATAAAGGACTGCAAATTCCATGAGGACTGAGACCATGTCTGTGTCCCCTGAATATAACACAGTGATAGCTACCTAATGGTTTTCAGTAAATGTTTGTTGAATGAATGAAGAAAGGGAAAAGTGACGTGAGGAGCAAAGGTGCACAACTGCCCGGATTGCTCATGCCCTCCTCAGAGTCTTACTGCTGCTCTCCAGCCCACAGGAGGAACCCGGCAGGCGTGAGCACCTGCCACATGGAGCATGCACTGCTAGGCAGGGGGATGGCTGCACACATACTACTTCTCTGAAGAAGATTCCCTGCTACTCTCCTTCTGTCTCTCTCACACACGCTTTCTTTTCTCCTTAAAAAAAAAAAAGTTTTTAAGAGTCATTTATTTCATTTGAAACAATTCCCTAACAGGATATGTAGGCTCAGACAGCTCCTCAGCCCTTGGCACTTGCTGTGTGCAGGTGTTCTACGCGAGTGCTCGGCAGCACGTACGGTGCTGAGACTCAGGAGCACAGGGGGCACAGAGGCTGGAAAGTGGCTGTGGGTGCAAGGGGCTGATGGCATGAAGCCCTGCAGCATCCCCTGTGTTCCAGGAATTAGACTTCTTCCCACATGCCTCCCCCTACCCCCTTTCCAACCTCACTTCCAACCCAGTCTTTAGTATAATAGGAATTGACTCTTGCCTCTTGTTATTTCCGTCAGTCGTAAGATGAAAACAAACTAAGGTTCCCAGAGAGAAAAACTAACCTACAGTAAACAAAATGGAAGAAAAAAATAAGAACTGCCTGATAACAGCATACAAAAACAGGATAGACTTTTATCTGCACAGACTAAAACAAATACTTAAACACTAATAGAGATTAATACAGTGTTAATCAATAAAAAAAAATCAGTACATACACACACATTTAATCCAAGTTTCCAAGGGTAAAATGGAAACAAGAAGTATTGAGCCATGAAGGCATATCTCCACCCAGGAGAATTTTATTAGTAGCTCTCACTTTAAAGAATAGACACATGGTTAAGCACAGAGTTACCATAATAAACAAAATAAACCCATTGCTGTCAAGTCAATTACAACTCATAGCAACCCTATTGGACAGAGTAGAACTGCCCCATAGGGTTTCCAAGGAATGGCTGGTAGATTCGAACTGCCCGTCTTTTGGTTAGCAGCCAATCTCTTAACCACTGCACCACCAGGGCTCCAGGGTTAGCATATTATCCAGCAATTCTTGTTGTTAGATGCTGTCGTCAGTTCCGACTCAGCTACCCTATGTACAACAGAATGAAACACTGCCCAGTCCTGCCCAATTCTATCCCTAGTTTTATACCCTAGAGAAATGAAAACATATGTTCACACAAAAATTTGTACACAAATGTTTATAGCAGCATTACTCATACTAGCCAAAAAGTCGAAACAACCCTAATGTATATCAACTGATGAACAGATAAATAAAATGTGGTATTATCCATATAACAGCATACAACTTGGCAACAAAAAGGAACGAAGTTCTAATGCATGCTATAATACGGATGAACTTGAAAACATTATGCTAAGCGAAAAAGCCAGTCACAGAGGACGACATATTTTATGGTTCCATTTATACAATATGTCCAGACCAGACAAACACATAGAAACAGAAAGTAAACTAGTATGGTTAAATAAAATGCTTTGGGGTTCAAAAGATAAACCCTTAGCCACCCAGGAAGAAGAAATTACTGATCCCTGAAGGTTCTGGATAAGTGAGATTTGATATTTTCCCAGGTAGTAAACACAACATGAGGCCCACATTTCCCTTCAGTGAGTTCCAAAGAGCATTTTAACCCATGCCATGCTGCTGTCTCCCTCTGCCTGTGGACATTACCCCAGACCGTTCTCCAGGCCTCACCAGACCTGATATTTTCTAAAATGCTCTACAGTCTTGTCCAAGGCAACACCCAGCTGGCCCAGGGCAAACAACGGCTCATGTAAAACATGTGCCCCAGGATACGGGACACTAGGAAAGTCTTTTCAGTTGGACTCTGGATGTGCCTTTCTCCAGTGCACAATTGCTCACAAGTTTTTCCATAAATAGGCATGTCAGGAAGGAGGCCAGAAGAAAAAGTTTGTTCATGACACCAGCCACAGTTTCTTTCTCATAAAAAATAAATAAATAGGGGCACCGGAAACCCCTCTAATACTAGCCAAAAACCTAAAATGACTATTTGATGCTGGCTGCTCTCAATTGCAAAAAACACTGTCTAAAAAAATTCTACCAGGTTTCCTCACACTTCACTAAGGCCATAATGATCATCTTGACCATCAACAGCCCCAGAGGGTTGGTATCTGGGAGGTCTCCTTCTATTTGCATTTTTTTATTTGAATTCTCTCTCATCATGGCCCAATTACTGGCAAGCTCTTGGTGCCTAGCAAAGGTTTTTTACAAATAACAGCCTCTTGGTAAAATGCTTCAAGAAATTTATGAGTTAGCTAATGAGGGGATTAATTAATGATTTCAGAAGTAAAATAGCTTTGAAATCAAGAATATTAAATCTTAGTCATCCTTATTTTTGAAACTTCTCCATTGCCTACTTACTTAAACATGAACGTAGTTCCAGCATCATAGAGCTCCAATTAATTTCAAACTCTTGCCTACAGCAATGTCCCAAAGGCCACCTAAGGCAGTAAGTAGGAGGCCATGGGGAAAGGCATCTGAGATCCTCATTTTCATTTTGATTGATATATTAGGATAAGGCTAGATGCTATAAAAAATAAATAAATCCCAACATTCCAGTGGCTTAGCAACATCGAATTGTAGTTTTTTACCTGTATGAGTTCAAAGTAGGTGTTTCTGGCCTGCAGGTGTCTCTCATCTATAGGAACCCAGACTCCTTCCATCTTGTGGTAGCTCTATCCCATGCGGACCCCAGGGCCTCAAAGTCCTCTACCTATAGCCAGAAGACATGGAAATGAGAGTAGAGAGGGCACACCTGCTTCTTTACTCCACCTGCCTGCATATTAGTCAAGGTTCTACCAGGAAAACAAAACCCATAGCAGGTAATCCAATAGAAGGCCATTTAATATGGGGCAAGAGCTGAAAAGCCAAGCAGGGGACATGAGGCAAACCAGAGATGAACAACAGCAAGAAGCTACTCCTGCTCTTAGAACTGGAGGAACCAGGAGAACAGACAATCTTACCATATCAGAACAGAACCAAGGTTACCAATGACTTACTCCTCTGAACCACAGAGAAGGATGCTGGGCAGCTGGGACTATGGAGGAAGGGGATGTTGGTTAGAAGCTGAGACCACACTACTGGAACCAATAAAAAGAATCAGCAGAGTAGCAGGATACAAGATCAACATGCAAAAATCAGTTGGATTCCTATAAACCAACAAAAAGAATTTCAAAAAGGAAATCAGGGAAACAATACCATTTATAACAGCCCGTAAAAAGATAAAATACTTAGGAGTAAATCTAACCAGGGATGTAAAAGACCTATACAAAGAAAACTACAAAACACTACAAAGAAAACTATAAAACCAAAAAAGACCAACATAAATGGAAAAACATACCATGTTCATGGATAGGAAGACTCAACATTGTGAAAACGTCAATTCTACCCAAAGCGACCTACAGATATAAACATGCAATCCCAATCCAAATACCAAAAACATTCTTTAACAACATGGAAAAACTAATCACCAACTGTATATGGAAAGGAAAGAGGCCCAGATAAGCAAAGAATTATTGAAGAAAAAGAACAAAGTAGGAGGCTTCACACTACCTAATCTCAAAACTTATTATAGAGTCAAAGTCAAAACAACCTGGTACTGGTACAATGATAGACACATAGACCAATGGAACAGAATTGACAGCCCAGAGGTAAATCCATCTACCTATGGTCAGCTGATCTTGGACAAAGAACCAAAGTCCATTAAATGGGGAAAAGACAGTCTTTTTAACAAACGATGCTGGCAAAACTGGATGTCCATTGGTAAAAAAAAAAAAAGGAAGCAGAACACATACCTCACACCATGTACAAAAACTAACTCAAAATAATCAAATACCTAAATATAAAACCTAAAACAATTAAGGTCATGGGGGAAAAAGTATGGGCCAACACTAGGGGCCCTAACTGCTATGCCCTTGTTAGGTGCTGTCGAGTCAGTTCCGACTCATGGTGAACCTATGTACAACAAAAGCAACCACTCCCCAATCCTGTGCCATCCTCACAATCATTGCTATACTGGAGCCCACTGTTGCAGCCACTGTGTCAATTCATCTTGTCCAGGGTCTTCCTTGTTTTTCGCTGACTCGCTACATTACCAAGAATGACGTCATTCTTCAGGGACTGGTCCCTCCTGATAACATGTCTGTCTTACCTAGTGGTGCTATAACAGAAATACCACAAGTCGATGGCTGTAACAAAGAGAAATTTATTCTCTCACAGTCTAGGAGGCTAGAAGTCCATATTCAGGATTATCAACTCCAGGGAAAGGCTTTCTCTCTCTGTCAGCTCTTGGGGAAGGTCCTTGTCATCAATCTTCTCCTGGTCTAGGAGCTTCTCAGCACAGGGACCTCATACCACCAAAAAAGAAATGCCAGGAACAGAGCACATCCTTTGCACTAATAACTAAGGCAATGTCCAAAGTATGTGAGATAAAAATCTCACCGTGCACACTTCCAAGAAGCACTCTGGCTGTACTTCTTCCAAGACAGACTTGTTCATTCTTCTGGCAGTCCATGGTATATTCAATACTTTTCACCAACATGAATTTAAAGGCATCAGTTCTTCATTGGTCTTCCTTATTCATTATCAAGCTTTCACATGCAAATAAGGCAAATGAAAATATTATGGCCTAGGTCAGGTGCACCTAGTCTCATCTTTGCTTTTCAACACTTTAAAGAGGTCTTTTGCAGCAGATTTGCCCAATGCAATGTGTCATTTGACTTCCTGACTGCTGCTTCCATGGCTGTTGATTGTGGATTCAAGTAAAATGAAATTTTTGACAACTTCAATCTTTTCTCTGTTTATTATGATACTGCTTATGGCCCAGCTGTGCAGACTTTCATTTTATGTTGAGGTGTAATCCATAGTGAAGGCTGTAGTCCTTTTTCTTCATCAGTAAGTGCTTCAAGTCCTCTTCACTTTCAGCAAGCAAGGGCATGTCATATGCATATCACATGTTGTTAACCAGTCTTCCTCCAAACCTGATGCCCCGTTCTTCTTGATATAGTCCAACTTCTCAGATTATTTGCTCAGCATACAAATTGAATAAGTATAGTGAAAGGGTACAACCCTGATGCACATCTTTCCTGATTTGAAACCATGCAGTATCCCCTTGTTTTGTTCAAACAATTGCCTCTTGGTCTATGTACAGGTTCTGCATGAGCACAATTAAGTGTTCTGGAATTCTCATTCTTTGCAATGTTATCCATAATTTGTTACGATCCACACAATCGAATTCCTTTGCATAGTCAATAAAACATAAGCAAACATCTTTCTGGCATTCTTAGCTTTCAGCCAGGATCCAGCTGACATGAGCAATGACAGCCCTCATTCTACATCTTCTTCTGAATCCAGCTTGAATTTCTGGCACTTCCCTGCCCATGCCCTGCTGCAACCATTTTTTAATTATCCTTAGCATAATTTTATTTACGTGTGATATTAATGATGTTGTTCAATAATTAACACATTCTGTTGGATCACCTTTCTTTGGAATGAGCACAAATATAGATCTTTTCCAGTCAGCTGCCCAGGTCGCTGTCTTCCAAATTCCTTACCACAGACAAGTGAGCACCTCCAGCACTGCTATTCCATCAATCCCTGGAGCTTTGTTTTTCATCAACGCCTTCAGTGCAGCTTAGACTTCTTCCTTCAAGACCATTGGTTCTTGATCATACACTACCTCCTGAAATGGCGGAACATCGACCAATTTTTTTTGGTACAGAGACTCTGTGTGTTCTTCCATCTTCTTTTGATGTTTCCTGCGCTGTTCTGTATTTTGCCCACAGAATCCTTCAAAATTGCAACTAAAGGCTTGAAATTTTTCTTCAGTTCTTCCAGCCTGAGAAATGCCAAGCATGCTCTTCTCTTTTGGTTTCTTATTTCCATGTCTTTGCACATTTTATTGTAATACTTTACTTTGTCTACTTGAGCTGTCCTTTGAAATCCTGTGTTTAAGTCTTTTACGTTGTCATTTCTTCCATTCACTTTAGCTACTCCACATTCGAGAACAAGTTTCAGAGTCTTTTCTGACATCCATTTTTGTCTTTTCTTTCTTTTCTGTGTTTTTAGTGACCTTTTGGTTCCTTTTTATATGGTTTCCTTGATGTCATCCCACAACTCTCCTGGTCTTCAATCATTAGGGTTCAATGCATCAAATTTATTCTTGAGATGGTCTCCAAATTCAGGTAGGATATACTCAAGGCTGTATTTTGGCTCTCAGGGACTTGTTTTAATTTTTTTCAGCTTCAACTTGAACTTGCATATGAGCAATTGATGGTCTGTTCCACAGTGAGCCCCTGGCCTTGTTCTAACTGATGATATCAAGCTTTTCCATTGTCTTTTCCACAGATGTAGTTGATCTGATTCCTTTCTTTTCCTCCCTGTGAGGACCATGTGTATAATTGCTGTTTATGTTGTTGAAAAAAGGTATTTGCAATGAATAAGTCATTGGTCTTGCAAAATTCTATCATGAGATCTCCGGCTTGGTTTCTATCACCAAGGCCATATTTCGCCACTATGGATCCTCCTTCTTTGTTTCCAACTTTTGCATTCCAACCACTAGTAATTAACAATGCATTCTGATTGCATTTTTGATAAATATCAGACTGAAGAAGTTGGTACAAATCTTCAATTTCCTCGTGATTGATAGGATAATATTCATACATCTACAAGGAAGACCAGTAAACATGACTTAGGGGCCCAACACATGGTATAAATTCAATACAAACCAAAACTAACAAAGTATAAACACCAGAGATAAACTAGATAACTGAGAGCTTCTAAAACTTAAACACTTATGCTCGTCAAAAGATGTCACCAAAAGAGTAAAAAGAAAACCTACAAATTGGGGCCAACTGTGGAACAGACCGTCAATTGCTCATATGCAAATTCAAGCTGAAACTGAAGAAAATCAGGGCAAGTCCACAAGAGCCAAAATATGACCTTGAGTATACGCCACCTGAATTTAGAGACCATCTAAAAACATAGATTTCACACATTGAACACTAGTGACCGAAGACCAGATGAGTTGTGGAATGACATCAAGGACGTCATCCATCAAGAAAGCAAGAGGTCATTGAAAAGACAGGAAAGAAAGAAAAGACCAAGATGGATGTCAGAGGAGACTCTGAAACTTGCTCTCAAATGTCGAGCAGCTAAACCAAAAGGAAGAATTGATGAAGTAAAAGAACCAAACAGAAGATTTCAAAGGGCTGCTCAAGAAGACAAAGTAAAGTATTATAATGACAAGTGCAAAGAGCTGGAGATGGAAAACCAAAAGGGAAGAACATGCTCAGCATTTCTCAAGCTGAAAGAACTGAAGAAAAAAATTCAAGCCTTGAGTTGCAATAGTGAAGGGTTCTATGGGGAAAATATTAAACGATGCAGGAAGCATCAAAAGAAGATGGAAGGAATACACAGAGTCATTATACCAAAAAGAATTAGTCGATGTTTAACCATTTCAAGAGGTGGCATACAATCAGGAACCGATGGTACTGAAGGAAGAAGTCCAAGTTGCTCTGAAGGCATTGGCGAAAAACAAGGATCCAGGAATTGATGGAGTATCAATTGAGATGTTTCAACAAACAGATGGAACGCTGGAAGTGCTCACTCGTCTATGCCAAGAAATATGGAAGACAGCTTCCTGGTCAACTGACTGGAAGAGATCCATATTTATTCCTATTCCCAAGAAAGGTGATCCAACTGAATGTGGAAATTATAGAACAATATCAATAATATCACAGGCAAGCAAAATTTTGCTGAAGATCATTCAAAAATGGCTGCAGCAGACGTAGACAGGAAACTGCCAGAAAAGGCAGTTCCTTCAGAAGAGGACATGGAACCAGGGATATTGCTGATGTCAGATGGATCCTGACTGAAAGTAGAGAATACCAGAAGGATGTTTACCTGTGTTTTATGGACTATGCAAAGGCATTCAACTCTGTGGATCATAACAAATTATGGGTAACATTGCAAAGAATGGGAATTCCAGAACACTTAATTGTGCTCATGAGGAACCTTTACATAGGTCAAGAGGCAGTTGTTCAGACAGAACAAGGGGATACTGAGTGGCTTAAAGTCAGGAAAGGTGTGTGCCAGGGTTGTATTCTTTCACCATACCTATTCATTCTGTATGCTGAGCAAATAATACAAGAAGCTGGACTATATGAAGAAGAATGGGACATCAGGATTGGAGGAAGACTCGTTAACAACCCGCACTATGCAGATGACACAACCTTGCATGCTGAAAGTGAGAAGGAGTTGAAGCGCTTATTAATGAAGATCAAAGACCACAGCCTTCAGTATGGCTTGCACCTCACCATAAAGAAAACAAAAATCTCACAACGGGACCAATGAGCAACATCAGGATAAACGGAGAAAAGGTTGAAGTTGTCAAGGATTTCATTTTACTTGGATCCACAATCAACAGCCATGGAAGCAGCAGTCAAGAAATCAAAAAACGCATTGCATTGGGTAAATCTGCTGCAAAGGACCTCTTGAAAGTGTTGAAGAGCAAAGATGTCACCTTGAAGACTAAGGTGCGCCTGACCCAAGCCATGGTATTTTCAATCGCATCATACGCATGTGAAAGCTGGACAATGAATAAGGAAGACTGAAGAAGAATTGACACCTTTGAATTGTGGTGTTGGCGAAGAATATTGCATATCCATGGACTGCAAAAAGAAGGAACAAATCTGTCTTAGAAGAAGTACAACCAGAATGCTCCTTAGAAGCAAGGATGGCGAGACTGTGTCTTACATACTTTGGACATGCTGTCAGGAATGATCAGTCCATGGAGAAGAACATCATGCTTGGCAAAGAATAGGGTCAGTAGAAAAGAGAAAGACCCTCGATGAGGTGGATTGACACAGTAGCTGCAGCAATGAACTCAAGCATAACAACGATTGTAAGGATGGCGCAGGACCAGGCAGCGTTTCGTTCTGTTGTGCATCGGGTCGCTATGAATCAGAACCGACTTGACGGCACCTAACGACGACAACAGATTGGGGAAAAAAATTGGCTACTACACATCTGACAAGGGTTTAATCTCTAAAATCTATAGACTACTTCAATAACAAAAAGATGAATAATCCAATTAAAAAATGACGAAAGGATATGAACAGAAATGTCACAAAAGAAGGTATTCAGGCAGCTTACAGACACATGAGAAAATGCTTGCAATCATTAGCCCATTAGGGAAATAGAGATCAAAACTACAATGAGATACCATCTGCCCTAATATTACTGGCACTAATCAAAAAACAGAAAATAAAAAACGTTGGAGAGGTTGTGGGAAGACTGGGACTCTTATGTACTGCTGGTGGTAATGTAAAATGGTACAATCGGTATGAAAAATGTTACGGCGCTTTCTTAAAAAGCTAGGAAGAGAAATACCATATAATCCAGCAATCCCACTCCTAGGAATATATTCTAGAGAAATAAGAGTCATCACACAAATAGACACATGCAAACCCATGTTTGTGGCGGAATTGTTCACAACAGCAAAAAGATGGAAACAACCTAAGTTCCCATCAACAGATGAATGGATAAACAAACTATGGTACATACACATAAAATACTATGCAATGATAAAGAACAATGATGAATCCATGAAATACCTCACAACACAAAAGGATGTATATTGCATGAGACCACTATCATTAAAAACCCAAGAAAAGGTTTATACACAGGAAAAAAAATCTTTGAGGGAGGGGAGTGGTGGGGACGGAAAGTCATTAACTAGATAGTAAACAAGTGGTAACTTTGGTGAAGGGAAAGACAACACACAATATAGGGGGCATTAGCACAACTTGACCAAGCCAAAGCCATAGAAGCTTCCTACACACAACCAAACACCCTGTGGACCAAGTTACTGTCTTCCAAGAGTATGGTCCCCAGCCCTCAACACCAGCAACTTGGTCCCTCAAGCTGCTTGGATGTGGCTAAGAAACTTCTATGGCTTTGCCTTGGTCAAGTTGTGCTGACTTTCCCCCTATATTGTGTGTTAGTTCCCATATTTATATTCCAGCTAATTCAAATGAACTTTTAATCTTCAAACACACCAGTCCATTCATATGAACTATTTCTGCTGTACTTCTGACCTCCAAATAGCTAGGGCGAGGCCTCCAGTGACAAAGGGTCCTCCCCAAACTCATCCTCCTACCACATCACCTGAAGCAGTTCCACTGGCCCCTACTTTATATATTGGGCTATTTATATAATTTGGATAAAACATCTGCAAGCTGTGAATTTAGTTTAATTCCTTTGTTCACGTGTGAGAAAGCAGAAGTTCAGTGAGATGAGAACTGTCCGAGTCTACACATCTAGTGTGTCATAGAGATAGCCCTAGAATTCAGCACAGTGTTCTTTTTACTATTCTCCTTCAGAATTCTTAACTAGGTTTAGTTCTGGTTAGGATTCCTGCTGAGAGTTTGCATTTCTATCATGTTCCCAGGTGATGCTAATACTGCTGGTTAGGGACCCATTCTAACAACCACTAGCAGAGCAGTGGTTCTCAAAAATTATTCAGTAAGAATCACCTGGAGATTTTGTTAAAATGTAGATTATGATTCAGTATATCTGGGGTGGAAAGGCAAATTCTTAGCAGAGGGTTGAACTGGTTCAAAGCCTCCTTCTTAACAAGAGTAGTTTGTCAAATACATGTTTCTCATGGAAAGTGCCAAGAAATTCTCTGCCCCTGAAGATGGTATTCACAGGAAATGTTTATTTTCAGTGTTCTACAGAGGTGCCCATTTCCTCGTGAATGAGGGCTCCTTTGATTGCAAGTGACAGAAATCAGTGGAGACTAACTTAGGGCACAAAGAAGGAGTTTATTATATGGGGACAAGCTGGCTCAAGGAACTAGGCAGAAATGAGCCCAACAGCAGGAATGGAGCGAGTGCAAGGCAGGGATTCAGCTCTAGAAATCTCCACATTCTTCCTCAGCTTTTCTGCACGTCTACCTCATCTTCTCCTAATTTCTGCAGACCAGCTCCATCTACTTTGCAATTTATGTGCCAAAAAACAAGGTCCGCCCAGCTCCCTAGGTTTATAACTCCCAGCTGGCCCCCCAATTAGTCTTTGACTCTCCTGCTCTTTCATTCTTGTGTCTTGAACTTTCTCTCTCTCCAACCCTTCTTTTTTCCTCCCCCTCCTCCTCCCCCTCCTCCTTCTCTCTCTCACACATTTTTACATTTCTTCCCACTCCCACACTCATTTTTTATCAATGAGGTATCATTTATATACAATAAAACTTACCCTTTGTTAAGTGTAACAACTGAATAGGTTTTAACAAACGTATACAGTCATGCAACGACCACCAAACCAAAATACAGAACATTTCCATCACTCTAAAAAGTTCCTTCCTGTTCTTATCAGTTAATCTCTCCCCTTCCCACCTTCAGCACCTGGCAGTCACTGATTTGTTTTCTGTTAGTGTTTTAACCTTCTAGAATTTCATGCAAATGGAATCATATAGTATGTTGTATAACTTTTTTCACTCAGCATGTTTTTGAGACATTGTTTTTATGTGTATTGGTGGTTACTTCTTTCAGTAATATTATGTTCCAACTTTTTTTTTAATATTACATTGTATAAATATACCACAATTTGTTTATCCATTGTTGAAGGACACTTGAGTTGCTTCCAATTTGTGGCAGTTATGAATAAGGTTGCTGTGAGCATTCACGTACAGGTCTTTGTGTGGGCATATGTTTATGTTTTCATTTCTCTTGGGTAAATACTTAAGAGTGGGATTGCTGGCTGTATGTTAAGTGTATTTTAACTTTATAAGAAATGCTCAAATGGTTTTTTAAAATGGCTGTACCATATTGTGTTTCCACTACTGTAGAAATGTATAAGAATTCCAGCTGCTTTCATACCCTCTCAAACATGGGGTATGGTCGGTCTTTTTAATTTTAGCCAATCTACTAAGTGTTAGGTGTACAGTGGTATTGCATTATGACTTTAATTTGTACTTTTCTAATAACTAATGATGTTTAGCATCTTTTGATGTGTTATGTGCTATCCATTTTTCTTCTTTGGTGAAGAGTTTGTTCAACTCTTTTGTCAATTTTTGGACGGTTGTTTATCTTATTGAGTTATGAGAGTCTCTATGTATTCTAGATATGATTGTTTTATTAATTATGTGTTTTGCCAATATTTTCTCCCAGTCTGTGGCTTGTCTTTGATTTTCTTAACAGAAAAAACAGCTTTTAATTTTCACGAAGCCCAGTTTATCAATTTTTTCTCTTATGGTTCTGCTTATTGTGTTGTATCTAAGAAATCTGTGTCTACTCCAAGGTCACAAAGATTGTCTCCCATGTCTTCTCGTAGAAGTTTTTTAAATTGTACTTCAGATGAAGGTTTACAGAGCAAATTAGTTTCTCGTTAAACAATTAATACACATATTATTTTGTGACATTGGTTGCCAATCCCACAACATGTCATCACTCTCCTCTGCTCGACCTTGGGTTTCCCATTACCAGCTTTCCTGTCCCCTTATGCCTGCTAATCCTTGCCCCTGGGCTGGTGTTTATGGTTAAGATTGTGTGTCAACTTTGCTGGGCCATGATTCTCAGTGTTTATATGTGATCACTCTCATGATGGGATCTACTGTGAGTAGACAATCAGTTGAAAGGGAGTTTCCTTGGGTGTGTGGACTACATCTGAATATAAGCAGATGTTCTGGCTTTTTGCTCACTCTGGATCCTGTGGCTACCTCCTGTTCATCTGACCTCTGGTTCTTGGGACTTGAGCTATCAGTTTATCTGCTGATCTTGGGATTCATTGATCTTCATAACCTGTGAGTGGGAGCTCTGCTCTCTGACCTGTTGATCTTGGGTTCGTCAGCCCCTACAGCTACATGAACCAGGAGAAGTCTTTCAGTCTTGCCTGCCAATCTTGGGATTTGTTGATCTTCATAGCCTGTGAACAAGAGCCCTACTCTCCGACTGCTAATCTTGGGTTCACCAGCCCCTGCAGCTACGTGAACTGGAGAAGCCTCTATCCTGATTCACAGACTTGGAATTTCTATCCTGATCCACAGACTTGGAATGTTCCAGCCACCATAATTGCATGAGCCATTTCCTTGATATAAATTTTATATATATATATATATGCTTTATTGGTTTTGCTTCTCTAGAGAACCCAGCCTAAGACACCTCGTGTGCCCATTTAGTCTCATTTTGTTTCACGGGCCTGTCTAATTTTGATTGAAGGGTGAACCTCAGGAGTGACTTCATTGCTGAGTTAAAAGAGTGTCCGGGGGCCATATTCTTGTAGAAGTTCTATGGTTGTATATAAATGATTCATTTTGAGTTAATTTTTTTCTGTGGTACATGTCTTGCTCACTTTTGCTCTTGTTCACATTTCTCTCTCTCTCTCCAAACCTAACTCCCTGGAGTGAGACTCCGACTAGGAGAGTGGGTCAGTTGCTCACTCCTAAATCAATCTACATGGCAAGGACCAGGGAAAAATCTCTGATCACCTCAGCTGGGTCACATGCCTGCTCTGGTCCAATCAACAGCGTCCAGGGCTCTGTACAAAATATGGTTATGACCAGGACCTACAGGGGTGAGATAGAAAATCAGTAACCAGAGAATGAGAATTTATTGTAAACTGGGAAGATAACTTAATAAGTGTCCATATACCCCACAATCTGGCTCTATCCCTCTAACTCTTGAATTTTAAGCAATAAATTTGGAATATTACAAAGTTTCTTATTATTGAATGATCAGATCTTACCAATATTCAAATAAAATTTTCCAGATAGCCCATGAAAGACCTAGCCATCCTTTCATGCCTAACCTACTAAAATATTACTTCCTTTATGAAGCCTTTGGAGACTCCTCAGACAGAGTTAGCACTACCATGGTACTTAAAACATATTTGTTTTTTCCAATACTCTGTTAGCTCCTTGTGGGCAAGAACCTTATCTTGCTTGTTACTGTCTCAACACTTTAGTTTAGCTTAGTTCCTGGTACATAGTATTTTTGGGTAGGTCTTGAATGTTAGGTTTGTCCTGTAACTATTTGTCAAATATTGATTAGATAATGAGAGAGGGACAACTTCAAAAACTCTAAAGTGGTAGAATTAACTTGTAGGATTTTTTACAGAAAGATCCTACTTGAGATTGATGCCTGATTCAGTCAATGAGGAAAAAAATAATAGTAGAGAATCCAGTATCAATCTCATTCTGACTTCTCACTCTTGCCTAGGGAAACAGAATTCAAACATTTCTTGGCAGTCATGATGTACAATGTTAAACTGAGCCCCACTTGCTAAGGAATAGTTAGCACCATCACTAAAGAGCCTTGAAATCAGTGGTGTCCACTCCATTTAATTTCATGTCACTTATTAACAATGCAACCTTTATTCTACTGACCCAGATGCTCAAAGAATAGCAAATATTGTTGTTGTTGTTGTTAAGTGGCATCGGGGCAGTTCCGACTCATAGTGACCCTATAGGACAGAGGTGAACTCCCCCACAAGGTTTCCAAGGATCAGCTGGTGGATTAGAACTACCGACCTTCTGGTTAGCAGCTGAGGTCTTAACTACCTTGCCACCAGAGCTCCTAGCAAATATTAGAGGGGGAGTATATGGTAATAAAATGTGATAAATAAAACATGGAAATTTTACAAAGAAAAAGTAGCCTTCAAACAGAGGTTTCTGGATAGGACTTAGGGCAGAAATTGTTGAGAAGTAAAGTAGGAACTAAACAGGTGAGTAATAAGAAGTTTAAATAAAAACTGCTCTTAAGAAAAATTTCTGAACTCTCCAGGTATTAAATATGGGCATAAATGTTACAATTGTCACACATTCTTTGGTTAAAAAAAAAAAAACTTTCTGAATGTTTAGAGCTGATATTTTAAATAAAAGAATATATAGGCATGGAAAGGGAATTTCCATCATAAAACCTTTAAACAAATCTTAAGCAGTAGTAGAAAGTGTACAAACTGCTTCTATGTCAAGTGCCAAAGGAGGCTGTTTGAAGACACAAATGTGTAAAGCAGAAAGACTCCTGGGTATGCGGAGAGAACAGAGAATCAGCCTTTCCTGGGCTCCTGGGAGACTTTGGCTCCCATTATTCTAGAGTCACTATGCCCCCACCCTTGCTTTCCACAGAGCCCTCCAGTGCTATCCTGCTGAAGTCTTTTGTGTATATGCAGCATTCTGAAAGGGTAAACAAAAGCAGCTTCGACTCTGAATTTAGAGAAAAATAGATCAATAAGAAGCTCAAGTATCTAGATAGGAGGCAAAGAACAAGTCCTACCAACCCACTGCCATGGATTCATAGTGACCCCATAGGACAGCAATCACCCTTCCTCTATCCAGCGACATCAAGCTCTCCTTTACTCAATCAGCAAATAAACAGTCACAAGTCTCTTCATCCTAAAATATAACCAAACTTGTTACCTTAGAGTTGATTCCAACTCATGGCAACCCTGTAGGACAGAGTAGAATTGCCCCACCAGGTTTCTAAGGCTGTAAATCTTTATGGAAGTAGAATGCCACATTTTTCTCCCATGGAATGGCTGATGGGTTCAAACCGCCGACTTTCCAGTTAGCAGCTAAGCATTTAACCACTGTGCCACGAGGGCTCCTAAAAGACAACAAGGACCCTCAATCCCACATTCCTCTCCAGCCCCCCATGCTTCAGTGTCAAACTCCCACATGAAGTCATTAGCCTTTGCTGCTTCTTCCTGCTCTCCTCCCATCCCCTCCTTAACCTGCCCCAGTCTGGCTTTGGCTAAGATCACCAATGCCAATGGCCATCACATTGTGGAGTTTAATGGACATGTTTCTGTGCTTGTCATACTTGACCTCTCTGTAGTATTGGCTGCCAACTATTCCCTCCTTATCAAAGCTCTCTTCCCTTGGCAGCCATGACAAGTTTCCTTTATGACTTTTCCTTTTACAACAGCCACTCCTCAGTCTCTTCTGGGGGCAATTCTTCTTCTTACACTTACCCTTTGAAGGCCATTGTTTCCCAAGCCTCCATCTTCAAACTCCTGTTCTTCTCCTTATATGCATTCTGCCTGGACCACCCCAGCCAACCTATATCCTGTCAATCGACCTTCGGTAGACCATAGTGGTTTAAGGTATAGACTCCGAGTTTGAATTCCTAGTTCTACCTCTCGATAGCTGTCTTCTATCTAGCAAGCTACTCTGTAAGCCTCAGCTTCTTCATCCATAAAATGGGATGTCATAAGGTTGTTATGAGGATCATATGTAACAATGCTTGTAAAACAATTTGCATAGTGCTTAGAAATGCACTAATTATTAGCTTAATAAGTTTGTTCTGTATTATTATTATCTTGCATTAAGTTCCAAAGCATCTGGAAGCTAACGGGTATAGCTTTACCAGAAATAATACAGTCTCTACTATTTGATCACTGTGGTCAAAAGATAGTACAAAGCATCACTTTTCTCACCAGGTCACCTTTCAGTCTATACACAGTCTGCCTTGGATAGGAACATAGGACACTTTTTTTGGGGGGGAGGGGGTGCCTCCAGTCCTTTTCTGTTTTCTAACTTTGAGTCCTCCATCAAGGGGCCCCTGGGTGACACAAACAATTTCTGCTCAA
The DNA here is from genome assembly GCF_030014295.1 of Loxodonta africana. NCBI lineage: Eukaryota > Metazoa > Chordata > Mammalia > Proboscidea > Elephantidae > Loxodonta > Loxodonta africana. Next base: position 46,275,690 of record NC_087351.1, read on the forward strand.
CTACTAACCTAAAGGTTGGTGGATCAAACCTGCCTAGAGGTGCCATGGAAAAAAAGACTAGCAATCTGCTTCCATAAAGACTACAGCCAAGAAAACCCTATGAAGAAACATTAGTCCAAAGGACCAATGGACCACAACTACCACAGTCTCTACCAAACTGAGTCCAGCATAATTAGATGGTGCCCGGCTACCACCACCAACTGCTCTGACAGGGATCACAATAGAGGGTCCCGGACAGGGGTGGAGAAGAACATAAAACAAAATTCTAACTCAAAAAAAAAAGACCAGACTTACCAGACAGAGGTGAGAGAAACCCTAAGAGTACGCACCTCCCCCCCAGCACACTTTGAGCTCAGTAATGAAGTCATTCCTGAGGTTCACCCTTCAGCAAAAGATTAGACAGACCCATAAAACAAAATGAGATTAAATGGGCACACCAGCCCAGGGGCAAGGACAGAAAGGCAGGAGAGCACAGGAAAGCTGGTAATGGGGAACCCAAGGTCGAGAAGAGTAGAGTGTTGACACATCATGGTATTGGCAACGAATGTCACAAAACAATATGTGTACTAATTGTTTAATGAGAAGTTAGTTTGCTCTGTAAACCTTCATCTAAAGTACAAATTTAAAAAAAGAAAAGAAAACCCTACAGAGCAGTTCTATTCTGTAACACATGGGGTCACAACGAGTTGGAATTGACTCAATGGCAACAAGATTGATTTTCGGGGGGGGCGGGGGCAGGGAATGCCAAGCTTGTTCTTCTCTTTTAGTTTTCTAACTCCTGGTCTTTGCACATTTCATTATAATACTTTGTCTTCTCGAGCTGCCCTTTGAAATCTTCTGTTCAGCTCCTTTTACTTCATTATTTCTTCCATTTGCTTTAGCTACTCTACATTCAAAAGCAAGTTTCAGTGCCTCTACCTTCAACTCAATATGCCCAATACTAAATTAATTATGTTTTCTCCCACAACTATTTCTTCTTTTGTATTCACCACCTATCCAGATGTACAAGCTAGGAACCTGGAAACCATCCTAGACTCCTTCTTGTCCCTTATCCCCTTCATCCATTTCTACCCCCTAAATATCTCCTATTCTTCATTGCCTCTGCTGCTACCTCATAACCCAAATCCCACCTCGAGTCTTGGCCTGTACCAAAATTCAGGTCTGAATTAGATGGCCCACCTCTGAGTTGCTACAGCAATCTGTACTTATCTCTATCCTGGTACTATCACGCTGTGGGGTAATTGTGGACCTCAAACACAGCCAACTTTATACCCTCAGCGTCTAGGACAAAGCCTGGCATCTAGTAAAAATGCAATAAATATCTGACAAAAGAAGGGAAGAAAGGAACGAGAGAGTGAGAAGGAAGGAAGGGAGGGAGGGAGGGAGGGAGGAAGGGAGGAAGGGAGGAAGGGAGGAAGGGAGGAAGGGAGGAAGGGAGGAAGGAAGGAAGGAAGGAAGGAAGGAAGGAAGGAAGGAAGGAAGGAAGGAAGGAAGGAAGGAAGGAAGGAAGGAAGGAAGGAAGGAAGAGGGAAAGAGAGAGGGAGGGAGGGAGGGAGGAAGAAAGATAAAAGAGAGGTCAATTGCTAATCTTACAACTTTTTCTTCTGAGGACTAATTATGCATTTATATTTCGGGTATCAAATAACCAGGCCCATATATACTTTCTGCCTCTTCTGCCAGTCTCAGTTTGCTCTGGGGGCTAAGCCTTCAGAGCAATGCAAAATCCCATAAATGGTTGTTTACAACTTATGAAGGTAATAACTGGTTCTTAATGCCTCTCCCTTTACCCCAAGTATTCTCTACTCTAACTTCTCCATTAAGGCACCATTTTCAGTTCCTTCAGGTTTTATTGGGCCTTGGTCTAAGCTTCCAATGTGGTTGTTTGCTTTCTCTTGGCTTCTTATTTCTCCATAGTAAGAGTATAATTGGAGGGCAGGAGGCAAGCAGGAAGGGAGATTAGTGTTTAGAAAGATTCTACCTGGAAGAATGGAGAGAGAGCAATCTATGGAAAGAGGGAAACAGCTTTCCAAGACACTAGGGCAGGCACACAACATGAGTGCTTAGAATTAACAGACTCCACTTACCTGAGAGCAGCATACCTGAGAACTGTAATTCTTTGTCTCTCCAACCCAGCTACTCCCTGTCTCCTAGTACATCTTCTTACCTTTGATATTATTATTCTACACTGAAATGCTTGAAATCTCTCACTAAATACTTTCAAAACTGTTTATTAAAGGGGCCTTGACATTTTTCCTCTGAACATGTTAATAACATTGAGCAAATCAGAATTTAAAAGTTAAAAAAGCATACAGTGTTCACCCAGTAAGGTACACAAAATGCCAATATCCGCTTGTCAAAAGAGATTTGGAGGGTGGGCTTAAAGAAAATTAGTGTACACTGTGATTCTTTCAGCAGGCAACTTGTATAATGGTGATATCCTTTCAAAATTTAAACTTATAATAGTAAAAAGAGGCTTCATCATATATAACAGTCACTTACTTAAGGAAAAAAAAAGCATTTTGCTTCCAGGTAATGCCAGTATAAGCAATATGACCATTTCAATTCACACATTTTTCTGCTTTAAGCATTGTCTAAATACTTCCTGCAGTCCCTGGGCAGTGCAAACAGTTAACTCGCTTAGCTGATACACAAAAGTTGGAGGTTCAAGTTCGACCAGAGGTACCTTGCAAGAAAGCCCTGGAGATTTACTTCCAAAAAGTCAGCCATTGAAAACCCTATGGAGCACAGTTCTACTTTGACACACACAGGGTTGCCATGAGTCAGAATCGATTTGACGGCAACTGATTTTACTGGTAAGTATTTCCTGAGTTGCCCTGGATTCCCTTTCGCCCCTTGTGATTACAGCATTGTGATCCAGTTTGGATCTTTCCTTATCCTCTTACTAGGTACACACACAATGGATGTTCATCTTGTTCACAGAAATTAAGGTATCTTTTTACTAGAGATTTACTATCAACAGGATCTTGTGTACAGACAACTTTTCAATGATTTAGGTTATTCTTGAAAATATTAACCTGTTGTACTATAACAGAATGTAAGCTAATATCAAACCACATCGTTCTACTGAAGTCACTTCCTCAGGGGTCACCAGGCACTGAGTGGCTTCCTGTTTAACAGCCTCTTCTCAGCCTCACCTTAATCAACCTCTACCCAGCATCTGACATTGTTGACAACTAACTCTTTCTGAAATCCCCTTGACCCTTGGCTTCTGCGATACTATTCCAAGGGTCCCACTCCTACACAGGGCAGAAGCCAAGTGAATGGCACTGGGTTTGGAGGTTCTTGAATCACAAATTGCTCATATGGTAATAAAAGACATGTATCTTTTTAACCAGATTGTATTCTTAGACCTGTGCCAGAAAATAGGTCATTCTAGAGTCATGCCCTTCCCCTGAGAAGGGGGACTCAGAAGGAGAAAGAAGGTTTAATATTCCCCATCCTCGGGAATGAAAGCAGAGGACCAGGAATTCAAGGAGAATTCAAGTTACTATCTCAGCAATGAAGTCAGAAACACAAACTGAGGATCAAAACTATAATAATTCCTTAAGATTCTATAACATCCTTGGGTTTGTTAAATTTTATTATCCCCAATCTATTAGACAGTAGAAGCCCTGGTGGCACAGCAGTTAAGAGCTATGGTCATTAACCAAAAGGTTGGCAGTTCAAATCCACCAGTCACTCCTTGGAAACACTATGGGGCAGTCCTACTCTGTCCTATAGGGTTGCTATGAGTTGGAACCAACTCGACAGCACCTAACAACAAAAACTTTAGGCAGGTAATTAATATGACTTAAAAATAAGTAAATAAGAGGATCTGGTTGCTTATCTTCAGGGATCTAGAGGAATTAGAAGGAGCTGGAAGAAGACATCTCTCTCAGGAACAGAAACTCAAGTGGGTCAGAGTTGGCAATGTCAGCTCCCAGGAGGAGAGGAAGCAGTCCATGTGCCTTAGATCTGTTGCAAGAAATAGAGGACAGAATGACAAACCTGTCTGGTCTGATAAGGCATGAGGATTCTCAGTCTCCTTTACCAACTCATTTTTCTTTTAATATCGGTTTCCATCAAGTCAATTCTGACTCATGGCAATCCCATGCATGTCAGAATAGAACTGTGCTCCATAGGGTTTTCAATGGCTGATTTTTTGGAAGTAGGTCTCCAAGCCTTCAGAGGCACCTCTGGGTGGACTCAACCTACCAGCCTTTTGGTTAGCAGCCGAGCACATTAACCATTTGCAACACCCAGAGACCCTTTTCCCTTACCCCCTCCTTAAATGTTTACTATTCTTAAATCTATATCCCCAGCCATGTCCGGTCTCCTAATCCCAGACCTACATCCAGATGACCTACTGGATACCTTCAGAGATACCCCTAGCTCAGCATATGCAAAATGAACTCATCACCCTTCCGATCCCCACCCCACATCTGTTTCTTCTCCAGCATTCTTGATCTCAGCAGAAGACACGGCCAACCTCCTGGGCACCAAGGCTAGAAACACAGCACCAGCTCAAACTTTCCTCCCCTTTCTCTGTATCCAGTTAGTCATCAAAGCCATCAATTAGGTCCTATCTGTCCAGTTCTTTTGCTTCTCACTGCCCCTGCCTATCTCAGGCCCAATACTCCCTCATGGGACTACTGCATTCTCCCCTTAACTGCTCTTCCTATATCCAACCTGCAGCAGGTATGATTTTTAGTTAGTTCTCAAGACTCAGGTAAATGTACTTCTACACTGAATTTTATATAGCTCTTGAGCCTTTATTTCCATCGATGGTGGGAAGATTTAAATTAGTCAATTTAAACCAATGCCATTATCTCTGGCTTAAAGCTCTTCTCAGGCCTCCATTTCTGTTCCCTTGGATTTATTCCCAAAATAAACTGCCCACATTCAAGTCCTCATCTCAGGCTCTGCATTCTGGGGGTACCCAAGCTAAAACACTTCTGTACTATAAAGTATAGAAAGTTTTAAAACTACCTTTCCCCTCATTTGCACCTAGAGTGCTGCATGTGACCAGGGTTCTACCAAGAATCACGTAAAAGGCCTGTGTGAGCCATGTCAAACAGCAGTGACACAAGGTGATAGGCTAGCATAGCTGCCAAGGCTCTGTTCTTCTGCAGCAGCTGTGGCCAAGGTTCTAGTCTCCAGTCCCTGGCTCACAGGCACCAAGCAGTGTTTCCACAAGACCCATCACATGATATGGCTGGAGCTTCTCTGGGCTGCACTGCTCCTGCCTGGATACCTTCCAACCTTGGTTCTCCGGTCTTCCTGGAAATTCCAGAAGCTATTAACACACTGTAACAAGTTCCTTTCTATTAAAATTATCCTCTGCGGTTCTGTTTTCTGAGATTAAGACTCCTGGCCCAATACATTTATTTAAAGATTTGTTTAATAATAGAGATTTGTTTTTGTTTTTTACATAAGGAAGAAGACATCACTTTACACTTATTGTTGAGCAAAAATACCTTTTCATGTATCAAAAGAAATTTTTACACTAGATTTTGTTTTTAGCTCTATTTCTATCTACAAGGATCCACTAAGATAGCATTAATTAATGCCTTGCTAAACCTTGGGCATATAAGGTCCTATTAGCACCAAATGTGTTTTAATAATAATAGCCGCATTTTTAGTGCCTATTATGTAGCAGTTACTGACATATTATCAGTATCTGCTCTTATTAATTCTTACCACCATAGAAAGTTCAAATACACAAACAGTACATGACAGATTCAATGTTTCAACCCAGTCTTTCTGACCCCAAGCTCATGATCTCTTCCCTATGCTGTCTTCCTCTCTTACCAAAGGCCTCACCATAATCTGAACCACACTCTTCTCATTCTGGGCTCTGGCCACCAGTTCACTCTATACTGTTAGTACAGCTCCCAGGGAAAGCCCTGGGTTCATAGAATACACATTCTAAGTCCAGGCATCCTCCTCAGAGACAGACTTGTGGTTTGCCTAGTTGAAGTAAATCAACAAAATACTCTTCTCAGCTCATAGTTGCTGTATTAGTTAGAATTAGATTCTGCTGTAAGTAACCAAATTAAGTATAAAAACAAAAAACAAACCCACTGGCATCGAGTCGATCCCAACTCATAGCGACCCTATAGGACAGAGTAGAACTGCCCCATAGGGTTTCCAAGGAGTGCCTGGTGCATTCAAACTGCTATCTGCTTGCCTCCTGCCCACCTTTTGGTTAGCAGCCATAGCCGTAGCCGTAGCTCTTAATCACTATGCCACCAGGGTTTCCAAAAATGTATAGCTTAAACAAATCAGTTTATCTCTCTTTCACTTTTAAAAAATGTTGAGGTTGGTCAGTCCAGGGATAGAATGGGACTCCACACTCTCAGGGACCCAGGCCACTCTTACCTTGCTGTTCCCTTGTGAGTAGCTTCCATTGCCAAGGTTACCTTATGGCCCACAATGGCTGCTAGAGTTAAGCTAGAGTTAACTCCAACACTCCTACCAAAAGGAAGGAAGAAGGGGAAAAGAAAAACACATACTCCCTTATCTTTAAGGACATCTTCTATAAGTTGCACTCACATCCATTAGCTAGAACTTAGTGGTCAACTAAGTATGGCAAGGAAACCCAGGAGATAGGGTCTTTATTCTGGATACACATGTGCCAAGCCAAAAATCTTGGTTTCTAAAATTGTGGAAGAAGGAAAGAACAGGTATCGAGAAACAACTGCCAACTCTGCAACTAGAATCACTGGGATAAAAGATCCATCTTTGGCTTCCTTAAACAATTTTTGTATTTGTTTTGTGAAGTAAGCAGGAAATGTCAGTTTGCCTTCTGAGAAAAACACCAAGGCTTAGAGAAATGGAGATGATGAAGACTTCTATTTTAATATTATGTCAGAAGAGAGGAATCCAGCAGCTCTCCTGATACCAACTATCTACTCATTATATTTTCAGCTTTTTAGTAGATTCTTTCTTTTAAGATGATTCTACAGCTATCTCTGTGCAGGACTTAGACTCAGTAGGAGTCTTCAGTGCATGGGAACAAGCAGGTTTGTTAACCAACTGACAGAAGCTGAACACAGGGCAGAGGTGACAAACATTCCATAGAGTCTCGAAGCCATCATTTCATTTCCATGCCTTTGTAAACAATTTGCCTTGGCCCTTCCCCCTTCTTTTCCTTTGTATTTTTTATATGACAGTCTTAAGCATCTTTCATTAGCCAGCTCATCCACCCATTATTCGTTCAATAAACATGAAGCATTTTCTAGGGACTTACTTAGGAAAGCTCCCCCTCATACTGGATGGGACAATCCATCATACTGGATGGGACAAACCTACAGAGGAACAAAACTATCCTGTGAAAGCCTGTGGAGCAGTTCTACTATGCAACATGGGGTTACCATGAGTCAGAATCAACTCTATAGTAAAAGGTTTTGGAGGTTGTAGGAACCTAGAGAATGTCTGCAAGATGTCACTGAGGGAGAATGAAGAACATCGAAGACACAAAGAAAATATGAGCCCAAGAGACAGAAAGGGTCATATAAACCAGAGACTCCATCAGCTTGAGACCAGAAGAACTAGATGGTGCCCGGCTACCACCAATGACCACCCTGACAGGGAACACAACAGAGAGTCCCTGACAGAGAAGGAGAAAAGTAGGGTACAGTACTCAAATTCTAGTAAAAAGACCAGACTTAATGCTCCAGAAGACACGGCCCCTGGACTTTCTGTTAGTCCTAAACTAAAACCATTCCCAAAGCCAACGAAGATTAGACTGGACTATAAGACACAAGATGATACTCATGAAGAATGTGCTTCTTAGCTCAAATAGATACTTGGGATTAAATGGGTAGCTCCTGTCCAGAAGAGAGATGAGAAGGCAGAAAAGGACAGGAGCTGGTTGAATGGACACAAGCAATCTGGGTGGAAGGAGGAGTGTGTTGTCACATTATAAGGAGAGCAACTAGGGTCACATAACAATGTGTGTATAAATTTTTGTATGAGAAACTAACTTGAGTTGTAAACTTTCACTTAAAGCACAATTGAAAAATAAAATAAGAAAAGATGTCACTTAGGAAGTGGCACTTGACATGGCTCTTGATTCATCTTTGAATTTCCCAGTTTCTAGCACAGTGCCAAGAATACCGAATAAAAAATTTAATTACCCTTTGACACTCGATTTTCATAATCGTCATGAGAATGAAACTGTTCCGTTCCTCTACAGAAGCACTCAACAAGAAATGGATCAACCCTTTCCAAAGACATCCCAGCAGGTGAACACTAAATTATACTCTCCCTCACCCCTGTAAAAAAATGTTTCTTTACCCATTCTATTTGAAGATCCACAAAATCAGCTATTTTGGGTTTGATCATCCTTGCAGTAAGAATATCAGTCTAAAATGAACTGCTTCTTGCCTACTGTAAGTCTCATTTATTTCTGGCTGGAAATAAATTACCAAAATGCAAAAACAAGAAATATTATAAAATTGTGAATGTTGACAATAAAGTCATTACATCACTGGAATAAACATGATATGGCAATAGTGTCCTCAGTGCCCTACTGATGTTAGACCAGGAATTCCAGTATGCTACACTCCAGGCTTTTGGTCCATCTGGTCTGACTCAATGAGAGCTATCTGCTGCTATTTTATGAAAAGATACATAGTATGAATGACAAATAATAGCAAGTATGTAAATAGCAGCAACCAACCTTCAAGACATGAGACTAATTATGGTGCCAGGGAAAAGTAATGACTAAAACCACCAAGATGAGGATGTGTATGGTCAAAGAGGGAACTACTAAAGTCATCACTTCCAGATGACTCCTGCAAGATTACACCCCATTCCTGGAAGTCAGGGGACTAGTGAGCGTGCACATGTGTGTATGTATGTGTACGTGTGAGAGAGAGAGGGAGAGCAACAGCACGCACACATTTGGGGATAAGAGTCATATGGCTACTCAATTCTCTTGTTCCGCTTCTCTGCATCTCACTTCTCTCATTCCAAAATTCAGTAACATACAGGTATTTAAAGATGCTTCCAAACAAGGCATTTACCTACTGATATGGGATGCAAATGAAGAGAAAGCAAGGGTCTTGATAAAACTCTCATCTGCTGCAAGAAGACCCAAAACATATTGAGGGGCCAAATGGGTAAAGACTTCTGCAAGCACCAATCACACCTTTGAAGAAAGTGGAAGATCTCTCTCCTGTGAGGCCAAAGGACCGAGAAGATGAGTAGGCTAGATGAGCCCAGCTTGTTTCGTGGCTCTGCATAGTGTAATGGAAAGACTCCATAGAGTTGGAGTCAAACAGACTGAATTCAAAACCAGCTCCACAATCCATTAGCTATGTAAACTTTGGCAAATCACTTAACTTCTCTGAGCCTCTCTCATAGGTAAAACAGGGATAATAATACTTAATCCATAAAATTATTGTAGAAACAAAATGAAGTTATATAAAATAAAACAGCTAGTAGTTCTTGGCTCTAAGTACTTAACATATGTTAGTTTCCTTCCTTTTCTTGGTTAAGACAGCAATCTGGTCAAAAAAAAAACTTGTTAGAAATAAGATTTCCCAAAAAGCATTTTTGCCCATTTCTAGAATTTTTTTTTGGAGAGGAGGCAGTGCTTCTACTTTTAATTCATTTCAGCAAATTGAATTTATTCTAAGCTGCTTATAATAATAGCAAGTCAGAAAAAAATAGATATCCCAGAGAAGGCATTTGATTAAAGAAATTGTAACAGGTTGCAAAATAGTATTATAGCATACAGAAAAGATGTAAAAATATAAACTGGTTATTATAAACTCGTGGTGCAGTGGTTAAGAGTTTGGTTGCTAACCAAAAGGTCCTCAGTCTGAATCCACCAGCCACTCCTTGGAAACTCTGGGGCAGATCTACTCTCTCCTGTAGTGTCATTAAGAGTCAAAATGGACTCAACAGCTACGGGTTTGGTTTTGGTTCTGGTTTTACTATAAATTTAAATTTTCTACTATTTAGCAACATGTTTAATTTCATGAAAATAAAGCTGGCTAAAAATAAATTAGAAATGTATTTTTAGAATCCCAGAATCTTTTGTTTTGTTTTACTGTTTCAGTTTTTTTATTTAATACAATAACAATGCATACTTATTTCTACAATCTATAAAAAAAAAATTTTTTTTTCTATGAGAGAATAAAAAAATATAAAGATAATCCATAATACACACATCAAAAATAACCACTGTTAAATTGGTATGTATTGCTTTCTCATGTATATGCGTTTTTTTTTTAAAGTGAATCTTTTTTTTTAAGCCACCATTAATTCCTTATCCTCCCCTCAAAAAAAGATGCTAGCATGGTAGCATAATTAATAGAATAGGCTTATCCTCATAAAGAGTTTTAAGAAAGGCTGGAGAGCAGGACAAATTAAAGATACAACCAAGGGAGTGGCGGACTCCCGGACTTCTGTGACAGATTGAGGATTCATCCTGCAGTCTGTGTTCTGAGTACAGTTCTGCACTGAACCTGCTAGAAACAAGTCTCAGTCCTCCTCAGCCTCAAGTTCCTTGCTCACAACATGAGGCTAATGATACTTGTGCCTCACAGATGAGATCAACTTTTTAATGACCTTTGCATTTTAGAAAAATACTATCAGAGTAGTTTATCATATCGTTACCTGCTCATTATTGGTATTGTTATTATTCTATTAGTACTTGGCTTTGAATTTTAAACTCTTTTTTTTTTTTTTTTTTACTCTTCAGCCCTATTAGCTTTTTTTTTACTTTTTTTTATTAATTTTTATAGTGCTTTAAGTGAAAGTTTACAAATCAGGTCAGTCTCTCATACAAAAATTTACATACGCCTTGCTATACACTCCTAATTGCTCTCCCTCTGATGAGATAGCACAGTACTTCCCTCTACTCTCTCTCCTTGTGTACATTCAAGTAACTTCTGGCCACCTCTCATCTCCCCTCCAGACCGGAGATGCCAACATAATCTCATGTGTCAACTTGATCCGAGAAGGTTGTTCTTCACCAGTCTCATTTTCCACACACAAAAAAAATTTTTTTTTTATTCCAGTCCAATCCCTGTCTGAAGACTTGGCCTTGGGATTAAGCTCTCATTTTAGGATACCTTCTCTGATAAGCCCCATGACACTTTAAATACTTCTGGACTCTGTTGTGATTTTGTTTATCAATTCTAACTTACTTGAATAAATATTAATTTTTTTCATGGATTTTTTTTGGGGGGGGTAAATTCCCATGTGGACAGCATACTACTTGTAGAGCTAGGTTTTACATTGTCTTGGTATTTCCTGCACCATTTCTCTACTGCCCCCCAAGCCCACACCATAATAACTTTCAAAATGCCCAGGTACGTGGCGGACACTTAGTGCATGGTGGCTGCTGTTGTGACACACAACCTTCTCCTTGTGGGGAATGGGAGGTGCAAGCAATTGGGACTCTTGTGAGAAGTTGGCCAGCTGAGAATTACCAATGCTGGGAAGTGAATTATGTTGCCAGGAAAGATTGGTGCAGCTAGTAACCTCTTGGTGAAGGTGGCCAGAGGCCATTTCATCAGTAACCCCTGCTGAGCTGTAAACACAAGGACTGAGAACAGGCCAAAAATTAACACTGCACCACTCTATCCTCAGCCTCCAATTCGGCCTTTATAATGTTGGTGCCTCAGATCTCATAAACATGGGACTACTTTATTGACTCGACAGCACTAGGTTACTTTATTGAAAGCATGGCCACCCACTTGCTTGGCCATTCCCATGCTCATTTAAGCCCCATTCTTTTTATAAAAAAAAAAAAACATATTCATGGACACAACCTGGATAATCTTCTAAAATGCAGGTGCCAGCCTCCCAAGGACAGAATTTTTCTACACTAAACCTCCTGTAACTCTGTGTATATTGCTTTTTCTTCTAATTCTGATTTTAATTCTTCTGCAAAATCTTCTTTTTTAAATTCTCCACAGATAGCTTTTCATGAAATGAACCAAAGTCACCTTTAATAAGAAAAAAGCACATGAACAATGTCACAGTTTCACTTGGAAATTCAGAGTCAGGTACTAAGATGATCATTAGTTGGGGGTCTTTTATAGAGACTTTGAGATTTCTGTCCCTCCACACAGACAGGCCTGAATCTCTGTCCCCTTCTCCTCACTCACAACCATTCAGGACCAGCCAAAGATCCAAGCTTTGAAAATAACAGGCAAGAAAACAGGTGTCTTCCGGAGAGCCTGGCGTGTCCCAGATGGGAGAAGAGATTAAGGAGAACAGGAAGTGTGACCGCTCCTCAGCAAAGCCAGGGACAGATTGAGAATTGTGCTGTTCTTCTCAAAGTGCCAAGGTCATTATTAAATGGATGGAAACTATTGTTCATAAAAGGCACTTGTACAATCGCAAAACTCTCTTTATGGCCCTGTTTAAATTTATCTCAAAACAAAGGCTTGTCAATGAAGAATTGGACCGCTTCCCCGCCACAGTTTTAACCACACACAAACACCACATAAATCTCCCAGGCCCCATTCTGGGTACTCCCCAAAAGGCAGCCAACATATCCTCTCTGTCCTTTCCTCTGTGTGTCCAGGCCCCCAGAGATGCCCGTTTCAAAATCCCTAAAAGCTAAAATGTACACCCACCTTGGAAACTACCCCCTAATTCTCCACTGTGGGCCTTTAGGAACAATGACAAAAAACAGAGGTGCTAAATTTATTTTCCTCTAGGGTTCTGTGAGGGTTTGACCCGTTTTGAAACATTTTCCAGTCACTTTCCTGCCCTCTCCTTTTCCAGGGTGAACACTTCAAGGCATTTTCCTTACCTCCTAATGCTGGCAGGAAAGCACCCCCCATTTCCTGGGGCGCTCCAGGCTGTAGCGCAGGAAGCTACACAAGGTCTTGCCTGTGTAAATCCTGGCCCAGTCAGGATTACTCACACTTTCTCTCAAATTGATTGTGTGTTACCAGAACCTGGTCCCAGAGCTTAGCATGGAGGTTCTTGCCCCCAGCACCTCGGTTAGGTGGAAGGTTTCCTACGGAAGGAAGCAGAAAAAGCCCAGAGTTTGTGCTTTAAAAGGCCAAAAAGAGACAATGAAGGCCCAAAGACATCAAAGTGGTCCTAATGCCTAAATTCATGATTTGTTGTGCATCGAGCATTCCTAGTCTCCACATACTGACAAGATTTATAAGTGTGCTCCCATTCACAGGCAGAAGGTGGGCCATCTACTCATCAGAACCAACTGTGGTGCTTTTTTTGAAACATAAATTCCTAAGTCCTCAGAAAGACTAAATCAGAATTTTCAGAAGTAGGGTGTGGAATCTGAATTTTTCACAGCTCTTTCCCTGGAGGAGTCTAGATGCACAGTGAGGTTTGGGAATGGCTCCACGAGCTGACCTTCTGGGTACCTTCCTCCAACCCTAGAGATCTTTACGAGTTACTGAGTTTCCATGGAACACATGGCCTGGCCCCACACTCTGGGACATGCTCACTAAAATGCACTTCCTTGGGAATTAATAAGAGAAAGAAGATGATACTACAGAAATATATATTCCCAATATCAATAAAAAACTTTGAAGCTGTGGTCTCCACTTCTGCCTAAGATGACTCCACCCCGGTTCACTGTGCGAGACTTTGAGGAAAGAAAGGGAAAGGTAGCTACAAGGCTGATGCCTGAAGTGGGCTCCACTCTGTAGACCTGTGCACAGTTTCCCACAAGCCACCATCTGCATGAGTGTCCCACACATCTCTTGAGCTACTTAACTCTTGATTAAGTTTGCAAGAACCAGCATTGCTCTCTTACCTCCTTCAGCTTATCAAGTGGAGGAGCCACATCTTCGGTTCACATACACACATCTGTGCTCACCACAAAGGGCTGGCCTCGTCAGCAGAACAAACCCTGTGCACTGGGTGGCCTCTGACTTTAACCAAACACGTGTGATTGCCCTGACTTTAACCCAACTCCAGCAAGCAGCCTTTGTGATGCAAGGGGCAGCCTCGGTTCATGCTTCAGAGAGAACCATGCAGTTTAGGAACAAAGAAGGAGCAGAAATCATATCATTTTCAAAGTGAACTGGATCCCTTCTACTACCCTATCCCTAAGGTTCACTTCTCAGGCTCTCCTCCAAAAAGATAACTGAAAAAACAAATGTTCTAAATTTTAAAAGGTACGAAAAAGATCCAGAAGTCCATTACCCTTTCCTCCAGTAACCTACCCTCACTCAACACACACATATTTATACACTTAAAATAAATGTGTAAAAGAGGAAGACCAAAAAAAGTTAGTTTTGTGTCCTAGCCATTAAACAGAGGTATAAAAGAAAAAAAAAAAGAGGTATAGTAATGGGGAAAAAATTACATCATTCAATTTGAACAATATAAATCAATATCCATCTACAAAGCTGATTTTAACATTTAACCAGAGGAAAATGTACTAACAGTAATCACCTGACCTTGGTTCTATTGTTTTGTTCTGTGATAGCAAAACAAATTATTTTATAGGCACCTGGCTCATTACGCATTACAAATTAAATCTTCATTTATCTGTATGCTCCAAACAGTACCTATCCATCGCCTTCACTTAAAAACACATTGCCCTTCTTTCTAGCCTTGTTAATTTCCAGATGCTAATTAAATTTAAACTCATAAATGTATCTGTTTAGCATGCACGACTAGATCATCCTTCAATATCCATTACCCACTGTACATTCCAATGTGTTTACCCACTGTTTTCTGTTTGCATTCTCATCTATTCACCTCAATTTCAAGAGACAGACTGGGGATTTAACCTGGAATTCAATCTCGCTCCCCATTTTGATTCTACCCAAGTTGTCCCCTCTGCCTGATGCCTTTGTATGAAACTTTCTTTCGAATTATTGCTAAGAAGAATGACTTCCAGATAACAGCACTTAAATATGGAACAGCAGGATGATAAAGGAATACTGGGGGAAAGCTATATTTCAGCCCCTTTTCACCGGCCTATTACACAAAAAGAGAAGACTTTCGATCTCTAGAGATCCACAGTCACTTATTTATTGCCATAGGAAGGCTGACAGACAGCCTGAAAGCCACACGGATAATGAATGGCATTGCTCACGACCAGCATCTAACATAAAACATGCCACCATCCCACAGGGCCATCCCACAGGCCTGGGAGCAGATTCTAAGGATCACACAGCAAGGAAATGATATTCACATCTGGTTTCTCACTAAAGCGGTCCTCACAGGTAGGCAAATAGCAGAAAAAGAGAGAAGGGCCCTGCCTCAATATGGCCGTGTTCAGCCTTCTGCTTCTGTACAGAGGCAGCTCCGCTCTGGCCTGACTTCCTCAGCTGGAGGCCTGTTCCTCTCCCAGATGTTTACACTGTGCCTTCAGATGTGTCTGGCCCATGCAAGGAGATTTCTGAACCCCCATTTAAACAAAGAAAGGGAGCACATCATCACAGGCATAAACAATTATTCTATGCTTCAGTCTATAAGCAAAGGCTCAGAGAAGATAAAAAGTGACTGTAGTACTTACCTTCCCTGCTTTTAACCCAAGAAAAGGGAGGGATGAGCACTCTGAGTCACAATTACACCCCAGCAGAGGCATCCCTACCTCACTAGCCCTTATACACAGCTTGACAAATTTTTTTTTGTTGAGTGGCAGAGAGGAAACATTTAATACTTTGTGGTCCATGGCCACACAAAATCTCTGTCACAAATTTGTTTTCTTCTTTTCTCTCTCTCTCTCCTTTTTTATAACTATTGAAAAATGAAAAAATCATTCTTAGCTGATGGACCAGACAAAAAAACAGGTCACAGGCTGGATTTGGCCTGTGGGTCATAGTTTATCCATCCCTGTCATATTATGAGTCAGAATCGACTCTACGGCAGTGGATTTGGTTTTGGTTTGGTCTTATTACAGGGAGTCCCTGGATAGTGCAAATGGTTAACAGGCTCCATTTACAGAAAAGTTGGAGGTTGGAGTCCACCCAGAGGTACCTCAGAAGAAAGGTATAGTAATCTACTTCTGAGAAATCAGCCACTGAAAACCCTGGGGAGCTCAGTTCTATACACACCAGGGGACACCATGAGTCAGAGTCAGCTCAATAGCAGCTGGTTTGGTTCTTTTTTTTTTTGGTTTTGATCTTACTGTGAAGCACAAAGAACAAATTGCTTGAGTTCCTCAAACTAACATAATAATAATAATTTTTAAAAATCCTCATTGTCTCCCAAGAATAAATCCACAGACTGCTGAGTGCCATAAATCCCAAACTGAGAGCTGTATTAAAACTAAGTCTATGGGCAGGGAACACAACAAGGAACCCCTGAGGGAGCAGGAGAGCAGTGGGATGCAGACCCCAAATTCTCATAAGACCAGACTTAATGGTCTGACTGAGACTGGAAGGGCCCTGGTGGTCATGGCCCCCAGACCTTCTGTTGCCCCAGGACAGGAACCATTCCTGAAGGCAACTCTTCAGACATGGATTGGACTGCACAATGGGTTGGCGAGGGATGCTGGTGAGGAGTGAGCTTCTTGGATCAGGTGGGCACTTGAGACTATGTTGGCATCTCCAGCCTGGAGGGGAGATGAGAGGGTGGAGGGGGTTAGAAGCTGGCAAAAAAGACACGAAAAGAGAGAGTGGAGGGAGAGAGCAGACTGTCTCATTAGGGGGAGAGTAACTGGGGGTGTGTTTAGTGGTTAAGAGCTACGGCTGCTAACCAAAAGGTCAGCAGTTCAAATCCACCAGGTGCTCCTTGGAAACTCTATGAGGCAGTTCTACTCTATCTTATAGGGTCACTATGAGTCAGAATCGACTCAACAGCAACAGGTTTGGTTTTTTTTGGTTAGCAAGGTGTATACGGGTTTTTGCATGAGAGGCTGACTTGATTTGTAAACTTTCACCTAAAGCACAATAAAAATTATTAAAAAAACAACTAAGTCTATGGGGGGGAAGGGAGAAAGGAGTGACATCATCAAAAATGGCAGAATAAAGAGATTCCATGGCAACATCCTTCCACAAAAGCAACTAATAAGCTCGCAAAAACTGTCAGAGTGAACTTTTACAGAACTCTGGAATCGAGTCAAAAACTTACAATAATGAGGGAAACGCTTAGTGAAGAAAGAAGCTGCTGTTTTGCAATAAGAGAGTGCTGTAGCACTTTAAATTGTCTGTGCTCAGACCGCATATGCAGTCAATACCCAAAAGATCTATTGGATTCAAAATCCATTACCATTATCATAAGAAATGTCAGTAGTACAATTGTCGGTAAAAGAAAAGGACGAACCATCAAATTCTGCAAATATAATTTAAGCTGCGCTAAAATAATTATTACAAAAGTTATTAAATGTTTCATAGCTTAATTGCGCAAGAAAAATTTTTTGTCTGTTGACTATCATAAGTTGAAAAGATGACTTCTGGCCAACATGGCGCCATAGACAGATGCACCATGCCGTCCCTGTACAGCAAAGACCCAAAAAACTAATTAAAACAGAGACAAAAGTCATTCCTGGAACCTGAAGCATCAGATGAAGAGATAAAGAACTCAGCCAAGCACTGAATGGAATAAGAAACTGACAGAGGACAGAGAGCAAGGAGAGATACCTGGAGGGCCATATCGCTAAGGCAGCACAGATCCACCATCTTGGACTCCTGTCAGGGATCGACAGACAGGGAACATGGGAAAGCAGCTTCTGCAGAACTCCCAGCAGAAGACAGAGCACCCGGTAACCAATGATACACGCGTCCCCACCCCCCATTCTCTCCCCGCTGCTCTACCTCCAAGCTTGCTGGATGGCTGCAGTGGCTTGGCCAGCCAGGAAGTACAACCTACATGATGCTTGGATTCACCCCACCCATGTTGGGGAGATCGGGGACAGGGAGTACGGGGAAAGCAGCTTCACAAAGTTACTGGAGACAGAGCATCCAGTAACAAGCAGCATACGCTTTCCTAACCCTCCCTTCTTCCTCCCGTCTTTGGCCTCCTCTGCTTCCCACTAGCTGCAGTCTCTTGGCGAGAAGGCAACTGTTTTGGCCTCAGGCTGCATGAAATTGCCCTGCCCACACTGGACGGCTCGTGAGCTGGTGTTGGTTCTTTGTGTCTCTTTTGGTTTCTTCTGGGCCTCCTACCACCTTCCCTTCCTTTCTCTGGAACACCTCGCTCCGTGTGCCATCTTTGCTTCTTCTTGAAAGGCTGTGAAGCCATGCTCAACTGTGGAACCACTCCCCCAGCCCATGACACCATGCCCGTGGACTATCTGGGACTTTTTTTTTCGGCCTTGTTTTGCTTTGTTCTGTTTTGCTTGTTTTCTTTTTGTTTTCGCAGCTTGGGAGCCCCTTCTAGCCAGGCTGCACTGCACAGCTTAGGAGCCACTCCACCAATCTGCAAAGCTGCATAGGTGGGATCCCTGTGGGCATTTCTTTTTTTCTTTCTTTTTTTTTTTTTCTTCTTTTCTCTCTGTTTATCCCTTTCTGTCTTTCCTCATTTCCCAGTTCTCGTCTCTCTACACTTATTTTCTTTTCCTGTCTCCTAAATACCTGGTGCTGTGTGACATCTATACCACCTCTAACCAGGCTATACTGTGCAGCCTGGGAGCCATTTCCCCGGTCTTAGCAGCCCCACCAGTGGGACTCCAGGACTCCTGGGGGCTTTTCTTTTTTTCTTTTCCAAATTTTCATCTAGTTGTTTTTTTTCTTTCTTTTTCCCCTTCTTGCTTTTCTCCATCTCTTGGTTTCTTTACTCTCCATTCCAATGGCCAACTCCTTAGCACTATTTTTTTTTCCTTTCTTTCTTTACTTGTAGGTTTTTAGCTCCTGTTTCTCTCTCCTTTCTCTCCTCTTTCCCATACCCTATTAGTGCCATACATCACAACCTCCCCCCCTTTCCCACCTACCTGCACCGTGCACTGAACATTACACCCACAAACCGCACAGGCACAGCCTACTGGAACCTGCCCAGCACTGATTCCTAGCCCGCCCCATCGGCCCTATTACACGCCACAAACAACCCATCCCAGCCCCTCCTATTCAGCTGGACCTGCCCTGCTGCACCATAGCTGATTGACTGGGCCTGCCCATTGGACAAAGAGGTGAAAAGTATTGTGACTCCCGATGAGCAAACAACAAAGAATGCACAACCCAGCTGCTCAGACATAATCAAATAAAACAAAAAAGCAGGACAAAACAAACAAATGTACAATCAAGGAACGAAGAAAATAACTACTGAATGTCCTGAAGACAGCAGACAATCTCAACACATATAAAAAAAAAAACAGGACAGGATGGGTCCAGTAGGCATCCAAAATAAGACACCAGATGATTTCCATTAGAAGAAAAGGCACTAGAACCACCTGAGATGGAATTCAAATCTCTGATATTCAGAACAATCCAAGAGTTGAAGCAAAAAGCAGACAAAAATGAAAAAATAGACACACTTATGGAAAAGGCAGACAAATTCATGGAAAATACAGACAAAAGAAAATGGAACAATTCAGGAAAGTAATACAGGAACAAAATGCCAATAAACTCACAACTAGACATCATACAAAAACAGCAATTAGAAATCCAAAAGATAAAAAAACAAGATTTCAAAAATGGACAGGGTTATAGAAGGGCTGAGGAGCAGGTTTGAAATGATGGAAGAGAGAATCACCAAAAATGAAGACAAAACACTTGCATACAACTCTGAGGAAAAATCAGAAAGAAGAACAAAGAAAAATGAAGAAACCCTGAGAATTATGTGGGATACAATCAAAAGCAAAAATTTCCGAGTGATCGGAGTTCCAGAACAGAGAGAGAAAATGGAAAACAAAGAGAAGATCACTGAAGAATTGCTGACAGAAAACTTCCCTAATATCTTGAAGGATGAAAAGCTGACCATCCAAGAAGCTCATCGAACCCCATATAGGATAGACCCCAAAAGAAAAACAGCAAGGCATATCATAATCACACTCGCTAAAACCAAAGACAAAGAAAAAATCCAGCGAGCAGCTCAAGAAAAACAAAAACTCACATACAGAGGAGAAACAATAAGACTAACCTCTGATTATTCAGCAGAAACCATGCAGGCAAGAAGGCAATGGGATGACACATATAAAACCTTAAAAGAAAAAAATTGCTAACCAAGAATCATATATCCTGCAAAACTTTCATTCAAGTATGTGGTGAAATTAGGACATTTCCAGGTAAACAGAAATTTAAGGGGATATGTAAAAAGCAAACCAAACTTAAAAGAATTATTAAAGGGAGTCCTTCAGTCTGAGAACAAGGAACGTCAAACCACAGCCTGAATCTGGGATGCAAGATTGTACCAGCCAGATACCAATCTAGGAAATGAACTCTCAAGGACTATCCAAAACCAAAACAATTGCAACAGGGACCCAGAGAGGTTAATCTGCAAATGACAACAATGTCAGAACAATACAAGAGGGAATAAACAGTATAGGTATGGAACTTTCTAATGGAGAGGAAGGTAAGGCAATACCAGGTAATAACAGACTGGTTCAAACCTAGGAAGATAAGGGTAAATTTCAAGGTAACCACAAAGAAAGTTAACAAAACTACTCATCAAAATAATAAAAAAAAAAATCTACAAAAACAAAAGATATCCATAAATAAACGGAACTCAGCACAGGACAGTAAGAGGAACAAAGAAAATGTTAGCACCACAAAAAGAAGCACTACAAAATGACAGCAATAAACTTATACCTATCAATAATTACACTGAACGTAAATGGCCTAAATGCTCCCATAAAGAGACAGAGAGTGACAGAATGGATAAAAATCAGGATCCATCAATATGCTGTCTACAAGAGACACACCTTAGAAACAAAGACATAAATTTATTAAAAATCAAAGGACAGAAAAAAATATATCAAGCAAATAGCTACCAAAAAAGAGCAGGAGTGCTAGTACTAATCTCAGATATCATAAACTTTAAAACAAAATCCACCATGAAAGACAAAGAAGGGCAGTATATAATGATTAAAAGGACGATCCATCATGAAGAGTTAACCATAATAAACATCTACGCACCCAATGACAAGGCTCCAAAATACATAAAACAAACTCTAACAGCCCTGAAAACAGAAATTGACAGTCCCACAATAACAGTAGGAGACTTCAACACACCACTCTCAGTAAAGGACAGAATATCTAGAATGAAACTCAACAAAGATACAGAAGAGCTAAAGAGTACAATCAGCTAACTTGACCTCATAGACATATATAAAGCACTCCACCCAACAGCTCCAAAGTACACATTCTTTTCCAACACTCATGGAACGTTCTCCAGAATAGACCACATCTCAGGCCACAGAGCAGCCCTCAACAAAATCCAAAACATTGAGATAATACAAAGTATCTTCTCTGACCACAATGCCACCAAAGTAGAAATTAACAGGAAGAGCAAGGGAAAAAAATCAATTACATGGAAACTGAATAACACCCTACTTAAAAACCACTGGGTAATAGAAGAAATCAAAGATGGAGTCAGAAACTTCCTAGAACCAAAGAATGAAAATACATCATACCAAAACCTTTGGGACACAGCAAAGGCAGTCCTCAGAGGTCAATTTATAGCACTAGAGGCACACATCAGAAAAGAAGAAAGGGACAAAATCAAAACATAATTTGAAAAGATCATGATTTAAAAGTGTTAGGAATTTCATGTGATCATTTCAAACATAAAATATGAAATAAAAAAAACTTATATTTACGCAAGCAGGATCAAGTTTCTCATTTGAGATTTTGGAAAAATTTTATTTGTAAGATTCATATTGTTGTTGTTGGGTGTGTCAAGTCAGTTCCAACTTACAGCGACCCTATGTACAACAGAACAAAATAGTTCAGTCCTGTGCCATCCTCACAATTATTGCTATGTTTGAGCCCATTGTTGCAGCCACTGTGTCAATCCATCTCATTGAGGGTTTTCCTCTTTTTCACTGACCCTCTGCTTTACCAAGCATGATGTCCTTCTCCGGGATTGGTCCTTCCTGATAACAAATCCAAAGTACATGAGATGAAGTTTCACCATCCTTGCTTCTATGGAGCATTCTGGCTGTTTGTCTTCCAAGGCAGATTTGTTCATTCTTCTGGCAGTCCATGGGATATTCAATATTCTTCGCCAACGCCATAACTCAGATGCATCAGTTCTTGTCAGTCTTCCTTATTCATTGTCCAGCTTTTGCATGCATATGAGGCAATTGAAAATACCTGGTTTGAGTGAGGCACACTTTAGTCCTCAAAGTGACATCTTTGCTTTTGAACACTTTAAAGAGGTCTTTTGCAGCAGATTTGCCCAAAACAATACAGCATTTGCCTTCTTGACTGTTGCTTCCATGGGAGTTGACTGAGAATTGAAGTAAAATGAAATCGGTGACAACTTCAATATTTTCTCCATTTTTCATGATGCTAATTATTGGTCCAGTTGTGAGGATTTTTGTTTTCTTTATGTTGAGGTATAATCCATACTGAAGGCTGTGATCTTTGATCTTCATCAGTAAGTGCTTCAAGTCCCCTTCACTTTCAGCAAGCAAGGTTGTGTCATTTGTTTATTGAGGTTGTTAATGAGTATTCCTCCAATCCTGATGTCTCATTCTTCTTCATATAGTCCAGTTTCTCCAATTATTTGCCCAGCATACAGACTGAATAAATATGGTAAAAGGATACAACCCTGACACACACCTTTCCTGATTTGAAGCCACACAGTATCCCCTTGTTCTGTTCAAATGAATGCCTTTTAGTGTATATACAGGTTTCACATGAGCACAATTAAGTGTTCTGGGATTCCCATTCTTCACAATGTTATCCATAATTTTTTATAATCCCCACAGTCGAATGTCTTTGCATAGTCAATCAAACACAGGTAAACAGCTTTCTAGTATTCTCTGCTTTCAGCTAAGATCCATCTGACTTCTCCTTTCTTTGGAATGGTCACAAATATGGATCTCTTCCAGTCGGCTGGCCAGGTAGCTGTCTTCCAAATTTCTTGGCAGAGACGAGTCAGCACTTGCAGCACTGCATCCATTTTTTTTTTTTTAAATAATTTCTGTTGAGCTTTAGGTGAAAGTTTACAAATCAAGTCAGTCTGTCACGTATAAGCTTATGTACACCTTACTGCATACTCCCATTTACTCTCCCCCAGTGAGTCAGCCCTCTCCCTCCTTCCAGTCTCTCCTTTTGTGACCATTTTGCCAGTTTCTAACCCTCTCTACCCTCCCATCTCCCCTCCAGACAGGAGATGCCAACACAGTCTCAAGTGTCCACCTGATACAAGTAGCTCACTCTTCATCAGCATCTCTCTCCAACCCATTGTCCAGTCCCTTCCATGTCTGATGAGTAGTCTTCGGGAATGGTTCCTGTCCTGGGCCAACAGAAGGTTTGGGGACCATGACTGCCGGGATTCTTCTAGTCTCAGTCAGACCATTAAGTCTGGTCTTTTTATGAGAATTTGGGGTCTGCATCCCACTGTTCTCCTGCTCCCTCAGGGGTTCTCTGTTGTGCTCCCTGTCAGGGCAGTCATCGGTTGTGGCTGGGCACCATCTAGTTCTTCTGGTCTCAGGATGTGCATCCATTTTTTGAAGTATCACGTTTGGTGTTCTGTCAATTGTTGTAGCCTTGTTTTTCACTAATGCCTTCAGTGCAGCTTGGACTTCTTCCTTCAGTATCATCAGTTCTTGATCATATGCTGCCTCCTGAAATTGTCGAACACAGACCAATTATTTTTGGTATAGTGACACTGTGTATTCCTTCCATCTTCTTTTGATGCTTCCTGTGTCACTTAATATTTTCCCGATAGAATCCTTCAAGATTGCAACTTGATGCTTGAATTTTTTTTTTCAGTTCTTTCAGCTTGAGAAATGCCAAGCATGTTCTTCCCTTTTGGTTTTCTATCTCCAGGTCTTTCCACATTTCATTAAAATACTTTACTTTGTGTTCTTGAGTGCCTTTTGAAGTCTTCTGTTCAGCTGTTTTACATTATCATTTCTTCCATTCACTTTAACTACTTTACATTCAAGAGCAAGTTTTAGAGTCTCTTCTGACATTTACATTAGTGTTTTCTTTCTTTCTTGTCTTTTTATGACTGTATGCTTTCTTCATGTATGATGTCCTTGATGCCATCCCACAACTCTTCTGGTCTTCAGTCATTAGTGTTCAATGTATCAAATCTATTCTTGAGATGGTCTCTTAAGTCAGGTGGAATATACCCAAAGACGAAGGATCAGTAGTTGGAAAATATGTCCTTGGTGATAGAAATGACACTGAAGAACGCACGATAGAATTTTGCAAGTCCAGTGGCTTATTCATTAGAAATACTTTTTTTCAGCATGAACACCGACCGTACATATGGACCTCCCCAGATGGAATACACAGGAATCAAATCGACTACATCTGTGCAAAGAGATGATGGAAAAGCTCGATATCATCAGTCAGAACAAGGCCAGGGGCCGATTGGAGAACAGACCATCAATTGCTCATAAGCAAGTTCAAGCTGAAGCTGAAAAAAATTAAAACAAGTCCACGAGAGCCAAAGTACAACCTGAGTAAGATTTATAAAAGTCTTAAATTTAATGTTTCCTAATACTTTTTTCTTTTTCCTATCATAATTACTTTTTAAGTAATAGATTTTTTTCACCAGGCCCTATGCAGACACCCACAAATCTCCATAGTTTATCCTAATGTGCTATACAAATAGTAACATTTTCTATACATGCCATAACGGGACAAAAGTTGGGAACCAGTGTGAGACTGTTAGGTCTGAAACTACTATAGTCATCTGGTTAACACTAGGGGAGCCCTGAGAGGGGCAGCCAAAATCAGTAAGAGAAGTTTGTTGCTTACATCAGGGATTGGCAAATATTTTTATGGAAAGGACCAGGTCTCCCTGGCTTCAACCATGACAGGGGCAAACAAAATGGAAGGGATTTGCTAGCACTCCTCCAAGACTAGTAAGTAGATCTGATAGAAAAATGACCCAATGGGAACAGTAAAGAAATGCCTTATCCATCCTCTAAACTCTAGATGTGTCTGTGACTGGCCGTGAGTAAGGTTGTGTTCTTTCTGATAACAGGCTCCTCCTGCCACACTCCTCTAGACACTGCAGGGCTCAGAGGTAAGACCACAATTATTTCTTAATCCTGAATATTTTTACACAATGAAATTCACAAAGGATATCATTCCAGTATCTCCTCTGCATGGAGCTGAGGGGGAAGACCTTCTTGGCTAACAGGCATCAGAAATTCTCTAAAATGGTGGGGTACCTTCTAAGCATGAAAAAAAAAAAAAAAAAAGCCTTGGGGTAGGTGGAAATGGGAGAAGTATATTCTTTCCTCCTTGAAATCAAACTCTGGGTCATGAAGAAAGAAGATTATCACCTTACACAAGCCCGTCTGAGGAAGTCAGGGGTCTCTGGGGGATGCAGAACTTTGATTCAATCAGAATTAGAAAAGAAACTGGAGAAGAAACAAGAGCAGCATATCTCACAAACACAGAGTTGTCAGCTAAACATAGGGTTGCCAGATAAAAATAAAAATACACCCAGTTAAATTTAAATTTCAGATGAACAACAAATAATTTTTTTTTAATGTAAGTATGTCCCAAATATTACATCCTGTATTTTATCTGTCAACCCTACAGGCCATGGTGAGGGAAGGAGCTGAGGTCTCTAGCACTGTCTACAAAAAGAGAAGTGGGACTTTTGGGAGCAACAGCTTCTGGCGTGGCCCAAATGGCTTCCAGGAGCTTCTGGGGACTCATCATCCAAGCTTAGTTTTGATCTCTTACACTAGCAAATAATTTTCTACCCTTCATTTGTAAAGACACCATGTTACTGTGAGGCTTGTACGTCATTAAGCTTGAGGCCCCTAATGCCTTAGAAAAGATGGAAAACAAGACTGTGGCTTTAAATTTCACTTATTCTCTCTCTCTCTTTCTCTCTTCATATTTTGGGTACAGTCTTACCTACTTTCTGCTTAGATCCCTTCTCAGAAAAGACTTGAGGAGCCTCAGGATGGGCTACTTAGATGGGTAAATTCCTTTTAATTCCCCATTGAGTTCCCAAAAAACACTGATTCTTTCATTGACTGAAACAAGGATGTCCCTTCCCCCAGCTCTGAAGTAGCTATTCCCAAACTGTAAGTGTTCAATTACTTCCCAGACAGCAAATGCTCTTTTTGCTTCCTGCATGCTATATATTTTCTATGGTTTGCATTATCGTTTGCTAAATACACTCAGACACTCTACCTCAGGCTGCAGCTTTGAGAACTGTGTGTGACTTCTTGCCCTCTAGGAGCAGCCCATATAAATCACTCCTCAGGCACTTAACACAGAAAGAGGAAAAGATGCCAATTTTCCAAATACTGCCGTTTGTTTAATTTATTTGGCTGCTAGGGAGCTGTAGAAATGGTGCTAATGTAGAATGGAAAAGAATACCACAAAGCTCTTCAGGTTTTATCTGGTCTCTGATGGGACAATCCCAATATTCTCACCAGTTTCTGTTTCAAAAATGCTGGAGCCTTCTATTCCTTCAACTGGGTGATGGGTTCATCTGTGTTCACTGTATTCCTATGTATATACACGGGTATATGTGTATCTATTTATGTGTTATAAATACATATGTATAAATTATACATAATTATAAATACTCTTGGCATCTATTCATTACTTAATTTAAAAAAAAAAAGTTTTTTTTAATGCAGAATCTCCCTCAAAAGAAAGAAAGAAAATGCTTTAACCTTTATGCCAACTGGAAAAGCTATCACTTTGGAGAAAGCAAGTCAGCAAGTATGAGATTCTTCACAGATGATTACATTTATCATATATTCAAGAGACAGACAGCCACACTAGGAAATTGGAAATCTTGGTTCTAATCCCAGCTTTGTTGATGGATAAGGCAATAAGTTCCTCAAAGACAAGAACTGTGTCAGGTCTACTGTTTTCTTTAATTTTAACAAGTAAATTACACATGCTGTATTTACCTTTTAAAAATATATAATATTATAGATATAAATGAAGTCCCCATTGACCTCTGTACTCCTTTCCCCCACCAAATACTATGAGTAACCGCTATTATAAAAGAGTAACCACTATTATAAGCTGACACATATCATTCCCAGGCTGTTTACCTACATGGTAGGAAATATGTAGTATTGATTTTTTTTGGGGGGGGGGTTACCTTTTTTCACATAAATGGTCATAAAGTACACCTAATTCCACAACTTGCTTTTTTAACTCTATAATGTACTTTTTAGATCAATCCATGTTGGTGTATATAGCTCTCATTATTTTCTTCTTAATTTCTGTATAATATTTCTCCATACAAATATACCTTCCTATCTACCCACTCTGATAAGGTAATTGTCTCTGATACAAACGATACTGTAGTTAATCCCTTTGATTCTCTCATGTATGTGTGACAGTTTCTCTTGAGCGGATGTCTAATGAGGAATTGCCGGATAATGGGATAGGGACATTTTCCATTTTAATTCAAATTGCATCCCAAAATCAGGGATTATTTTACTATTCCTACCAACAATACAACCTGCGATATGCAGATGACACAACTCTGCTTGCTGAACGTGAAGAGGACTTTAAGGGCTTACTGATGAAGAGCAAAGACCACAGCCTTCAGTATGGATTACACCTCAACGTAAAGAAAACAAAAATCCTCACATCTGGACCAATAAGGAACATCATGATAATGGAGAAAAGATTGAAGTTGTCAAGAATTTCATTTCACTTGGATCCACAATCAATGCCAATGGAAGCAGCTGTCAAGAAATCAAACAACATACTGCAATGGGCAGATCCATTGCAAAAGACCTCCTTAAAATGTTAAAAAGCAAAGGTGTTACCTTGAGGACTAAGGTGCACCTGACTCATGCCATGGTATTTTCAATTGCCTCATATGCATATGAAAGCTGGACAATGACTAAGGAAGACTGAAGAATAATTGATGCCTTTGAATTATGGTATAGGCAAAGAATATTGAATATACCATGGATCTCCAGAAGAACGAACAAATCTATCTTGGAAGAAGTGCAGCCAGAGTGCTCCTTAGAAGCGAGGATGGCGAGACTTCATCTCAAGTACTTCGAACAAGTTATCAAGAAGGGCCAGTCCCTGGAGAAGGACATCATGCTTGATAAAGCAACGGGTCAATGAAAAAGAGGAAGACCCTCAATGAGATGGACAGACACAGTGGCTGCAACAATGGGCTCAAACATAGCAACAGTTGTGAGGATGATGCAGAACCAGGCAGTGTTTCACTCTGTTGTACACAGGGTCCCTATGAATCGAAACTGACTTGATGGCACCTAACAATGACATCAACAGTACATGAGAATGGCCCTGTCGTAGGTTGATTTGTGTCCCCCAAAAAGATATGTTTAAGTCCTAACCCCACCACATGTGAATGTGACCTTATTTGGAAACAGCTGCTTTGCAAATGTAATTAAGTTACCATGAGGTCATCATACTGGAGTAAGGTAGACCCTAATCCAACAAAACTGGTATCCTTATAAGAAGGGAAGAGACACAGGGAGAAGGCCATGTGAAGACAGAGGCAGAAATTGGAGTGATGTATCTCCCAGCCAAGGAACTCCAAGGATTGCAGGCTGTCACCAGAAGCTAGGAGAGATGCATGGAACAGATACTCCCTCTAGAGTTCTCAGAAGGAATCCATGCTGCTGACATCTTGATTTCAGACTTCTAGCCTCCAGAATTGTGAGAGAATAAATTTCTGTTGTTTAATTTATATGATTTACCCATTTATCTGTTGGTTTACTTGTTCTTTTCTTACTGATTTGTATGAGTTCTAGTTCTTTATATATTCTGGATATTAATTCTCTGCTCTACATGTTGCTTTTGTTCACTTTTTGAAATCCCAACACCTAGCTGAGTGCTTCTCTATTAATTAAAAAAAAGTTGCTGTTGAGTCACTTTCAACTCATGGTGACCCCATGCGTTTCAGAGTAGAACTGCGCTCCATAGGAGGTAGTATTTATTTGTTGACTGTATGAATAAATGAATGTTGCATAAAAGCTATGTGTTGGACAATCACTTTGTGGCTCACAGCAGGGTTATGGTATTTTCATTATTTAGCTGTAAAGACCAGGCAAGTGAGTACATTAAACATGAGCTATTAAACGGTGTGCACTACTCATTTCTGAATCCTCAATTCTTAGGGCAAAACCTTCTATAGAATAGCTGCTTAATAAATGTTGAATGAATTTAAGACCAGGGAAAAAGAAATCAAAAGAACCTGAGAGATCAAATTTTCCATCCTATAATAAACTAGGTTAACAAATATTGTAACAAAATCTGCCATGCAGCCCATACCACGGAATGTATTCCATCACTGCTCCACTCAAAGTCTCTTGATCGCCACAGCAAAAACGGGAAATTAGAGCTAGAGTGGAAACCTCACGAGAAAAGCAAATAAAAATAAAATGAATACTCCATGCCACTGGACTCCAGTGTAGGGAAATTCAAGTTAAAAATCCAATGCCTTGTCCACTGCTTCTTCTACTAGGAATCAGTGAAAGAACTGAGGGGCCAGAGCTGCTCCTCTCCCTCACCTATCTCTTCCTCTCTTCCCTCCCCTCACCTTCTCATTTCTCTAATTCAAGGGACTCTCTCTTCTTCTTTTTTCTTTTTTTTCCAGATTGTTGTTCTTTTCTATAAGGCATTGATCCCTGGATTTTGCTGGATTGTCATGATTTCTGTTGAAAGACTCTCACAGCAGAAACGACACCCACACTTATATACATATAAATATGTTTCTTTTCTTCTGCTTTCTTGCTCCATTAGGGTTCTGTGAAGCTATCTGGTCTAATTATTTCTGGCACTTTGCCCATCAAAATGTGCAATTCTTCAAAAGGATGGAAATGACAGTGAATCTGCCTCCTCCAGAGCAATTGGGGTTTTCGTTTGAATCCTGTTGTCTTGGAAACAAGAAAGTCCCTTTCATTGAACACACATCCGCTGTAACAGTGAAAACATCAGCTAGAGACATGACCTCCCATATTCCATTCTCTGTTTTTCCCAACTCACAGGTTGGTTGGCTGCTGGAGTGGAAACAGACTGAGTCAAGACATCTAGATTCTAGCCTTAGCTCCGATCCTGGCTATATAGTTCTAGACAAGTCACAGAACCTTTCTGATCCTCAATTTCCTTACAAACAAAATGATAGCAATAATACCACCTTTTCTATCAATCTCAAACTTATTGGGAAGATGAAAGGAGAAGATAGCTATGAAAAAGCACTTTGGAAACTATAAAAAGCTAGACAAATGTAGTCACACACTTGAATTATTATTTCCCTCTTGCTCAAAACTAATCGTGAAATTTTAGCTCATAAGTTCTCTGGATATTATCTTTTCCTAATGGTAAAACAGACTACCCTTAAAGACCTAACCACCTGAGCACCTGTGAGTTGAAAATGACTGTGGTGTCAGTGGACAGCTATACTTTGATCCTGACTCTAATAGGAATGCTTTTAGTATTTTGCACTAAGAATGATCCTAGTTATTGGTTTGAGATTGATTTTTTTTTTTACTATACTAAGTCTCTGTCTAGTCTCTTAATTTATTAATAGTTATCAGAAATAAATATTAATATGTATCAAATGCTTTTATCAAATATATCATGATGAACTTATAATTCTTCCCTCTGAACTATTTATCTTAGGACCTTGAATACAGGATTTTCCATAAATTAATGGAATATCTCTTCATTCAAGTAAGTAATTACTGGACATGGAATATGAAAAACTTGGATTTTTAATCCTAGCTCTGCTTTATTCACCAGAGCCAAAATTTAGGACCTGGTGTTTCATTTACAAGGAACAACACAAGGAGAATTTTTTTCTTTGTACCATATTTCAGGTGAGGAGAGAGCTAAAAGAGCAAGAGACTGTATTTTCAACCTCCGTATAATCTACCATGAGATCCAAATGAAAGTTTCAGATTTTTCATTTCTAATTATTTCAGGACTCACTTGAAAGATACTCAGATTTTTATAGCCTGCATAAAAGGCTTCTAAAAATTATACTCCACCTCATTCCACAAGTATTTTAAAAGCCCACAGAAATTTGCATTATCTTTTTTAACACAGAAGAGGTTATTCTAGCCAAAATAAATGACATGAAAATGAACTACAGAACGAATTCTACTTCCTGAAGGCCAAATGAGGAGTTTGCCGAAAGCATACTTTCTATAATGATGGGAGCAATTCTCCAGGGACACCCTACACATTCAGTCAGTCCCCTTCCCTACCTCCTCCTCATGGTCTCTGATTCCACTAGGGCTTCCTTAATTCCTCTGGAGTATAAAGAGGCTGAGAAGGCAACCTCTACCAAGGGATAAAAGTTCTGGAGAAAAGTAGGACAACTACAAATGCACGTAAGACACTAAGTGGCTCCTAGTGCAAAAATAGTTGGCCATCAAGGCAGAGCCAACCTGGCACTATAGACAGAAGCACCACACCGCCCCTCTATACCAAAGACCTGAAAAAATAAGTAAAACAGAGACAAACATCAATCCTGGAACCCTAAGCATCAAATGAAGAGGTAAAGAACTCAACTAAGCACCAAATAGAATAAAAAACTGACAGAGAACAGAGAGCAAGGAGAGATACATGTGGAGGTCCCCATCAGCTAACACAGCACAGATTCACCCTCTTGAACTCCTGTTGGAGATCAGCAGACACAGAGAATGGAAAAGCAGCTTCACAGACTCCCAGCAGGAGACAGAGTACCCAGTAACCAGTGTTACGCTTTCCTACCCGCATCCTTCTCCTCCCTGCTCAGCCTCCGCTGCTTCCTAGCTGGCTGCAGTTGCTCAGCTGGCCAGGAAGAGCAGGGCACATGCAGCTTGGATTCAGTCCGTGCATACTGGAGATCAGAGGACAGGGAGTATGGGAAAGGAGCTTCACCGTGCCCCCAGCGGGAGACAGAACACCTGGTAACCAGCGGTATATGCTTTCCCACTCCCCATCCTTCTTCCTCCCGCTACTTGGCCTTTGCTGCTTCCTAGCTGGCTGTGGTCACTCAGCGGACTGGGAGAGCAGGGTCCACGCTGCTTGGATTCGCTCTGCCCATATCAGAGATCAGCAGATAGGGAGTATGGGAAAGCAGCTTCACAGAGTTCCCAGCAGAAGACAGAGCACCCAGTAACCAGCCATATATGCTTTCCCACCCCACCCCACCCTTCTTCCCCCCTCCCCCCAGGCCTCGGCCACTTCCCACTGGCTGCAATCTCTTGGACAGGAGGCACCAGTTCCACCCCATGCTGCTTGGATTTGCCCTGGCCACACTGGCCAGCTCCATCAGTGCCATTTGTTTGTTGCTGGTGTTGATTTTTCGGCTTCTTTTGGTTTCCTCTCTGCCTGTCACCACATCCCTCTTCTTTCTCTTGAACACCTGGCTCCTTGTGCCACCTTTGCTTCTTCTTGAAAGGCTGTGAAGTGCCGCTCAGCTGGGGATCTGTTTCCTCAGAACTGCACTGCCATGCTGGTGGGATCCCTGGGGGTGCTTTTTTTTTTCTTTTGTTTGTTTTCTTTTTCTGTTCTTGGTTTGGGAGCCCCTTGTAGCTGGGCTGTACTGCCGGGCTTGAACTGCCTCCCTGGTCTGTGCAACCATGTCAATGGGATCCCTGGGGGCATTTCCTTTTTGTTTGTTTGTTCTGTTCTGTTCTGTTTTGCTTTGTTTCTTTTTGCAGCTGGGAGCCCCTTTTTGCCAGGCTATACTGCACTACCTGGGAACCACTTCCCTGGTCTTCACAGCCACACCAGTGGGATCCCTAGGGGCTTTGTTTTTATTTTTTCTAATTTTTATTTACTTTATTTCTTTTTCCCTTTTTTGGATCCTATTTCTCTCTCCTCTTTCTGTTCTTTTCCATGCCCATCTTAGCTCCACACATCATAACCACCCCACTCGTTCCTGCCTACCTGCACCGTGTGCTGAACATAACACCGCCAAGAAGAACAGACATGGCCTACCGGAACCTGCCCTGCATTGATTCCTGGCCTGTTCTGTCAGTCCTAGTACAAGCCGCAAACAACCCATCCCAGCTCCTCCCCTTCAGCTGGACATGTCCTGTTGCACCACAGCTAAGCCCACTGGACAAGCAGGTGGAAAGTATCATGACCACAGACAAGCAAACAACACACAGCCCATCTGCTCAGATATAACCAAATAAAACAAAAAATCAGGATGAAACGAACAAATCTACAATCCATAAGACAAAAATGAAAAAATTAACAAATCATGAAAAAAGCAGACAAATTCATGGACAATATAGACCAAAAAATCAAAGAATTCAAGAAAATAATACAGGCACAAAATCCCAAAATAAATTCACAACTAGAAATCATACAAAAACAACAATTAGAAATCCAAAAGATTGAAAAAAAAAAAACAAGATTTCAGAAATGGACAGTGTCATGGAAGGGCTGAGGAACAGGTTTGAAACATTGGAAGACAGGATCAGCGGAATTGAAGACAAATACTTGGATACAACACTGTTTGAAGAAAAATCAGAAAAAAGAACAAAGAAAAATGAAGAAACCCTCAGAATTATGTAGGATACAATCAAGAGTAAAATTTATGACTGATTAGAGTTCCAGAACAGGAGGAGAAAATGGAAAACACAGAAAGGATCATTGAGGAATTGCTGACAGAAAACTTCCCTAATACCATGAAAGATGAGAAGCTGACCATCCAAGAAGCTCAACAAAGCCCATATAGCAGAGACCCCAAAAGAAAATCACCAAGGTATATCATAATCACACTTGCTGAAACCAAAGACAAAGAATCCTGACAGCAGCTCAAGAAAAACAAAAAAGTCACATAGGAGAGGAAACAACAAGACTAAACTCTGATTATTCGACAGAAACCATGCAGGCAAGAAGGCAATGGGATGACATATATAAAACCTTGAAAGAAAAAAATTGCCAACCAAGAATAACATATCCTGCAAAACACTTGTTCAAATATGATGATGAAATTAAGACATTTCCAGATAAACAGAAATTAAGGAAATATGTAAAAACCAAACCAAACTTACAAGAATTATTAAAGTGAGTTCTTTGGTTTGAGAACAAACAACATCAGACCACAGCCTGAATCTAGGACTCAAGATTGTACCAGCCTGATACCAACCTAGGAAATGAACTCTCAAGGACTATCCCTGTCTTAGTCATCTAGTGCTTCTATAACAGAAATACCACAAGTCGATGGCTTTAACAAAGAGAAGTTTATTCTCTCACAGTTGAGTAGGCTACAAGTCCAAATTCAGGGCGTCAGCTCCAGGAGAAGGCTTTCTCTCTCAGCTCTGGAGGAAGGTCCTTCTGATGCATCGGTCTTCCCTTGGTCTTAGAGCATCTCAGCACAGGGACCTCAGGTCCAAAGGATGTGCTCTGCTCCCAGCACTTCTTCCTTGGTGGTATGAGGTCCCCAACTCTCTGCTTGTTTACCTTTCCTTTTACCTCTTGAGAGATAAAAAGCGGGTGCAGACCACACCCCAGGAAAACTCCCTTTACATTGGATCAGGAATGTGACCTGGTAAGGGTATTAATCCCACCACAGAATACTGGGAATCATGGCCTAACCAAGTTGATACATACATTTTGGGAGGGACATAATTCAATCCATGACAATCCCCAGCACCAAAACAATTACAACAGGGAACCAGAGAGGTTAATCTGTAAATGACAACAACGTCAGAACAATACCAGAGGGAATAAACAGTATAAGTATAGAACTTTCTAGTGGAGAGGAAGGCAAAGAGATACCACGTTATAATAGACTGGTTCAAACATAGGAAGATAAGGGTAAATTTTAAGGTAACAATAAAGAAAGTTAACAAACCTGCTCACCAACATGAAGAAAAACATAAAGTCTCAGTCAAAACAAAATCTACAAAACAAAAGAAATGAATAAAAAACCCACAAACAAAAGGAATTCAGCATGGGAGAGTAAGAGGAACAAAAAAAAAAAAAAATCATCACCACAAAAAAAGAACTAGAAGATGCAGCAATAAACTCACACCTATCAGTAATTGCACTGTAAATGGCCTAAATGCTCCCATAAAGAGACAGAGAGTGACAGAATGGATTAAAAAACAGGATCCATCAATATGTTATCTACAAGAGATACACCTTAGAAACAAAGATGTAAATTTATTAAAAATCAAAGGACAGAAAAAAATATATCAAGCAAATAGCTACCAAAAAAGAGCAGGAGTGCTAATACTAATCTCAGATATCATAAACTTTAGAACAAAATCCACCATGAAAGACAAAGAAGGGCACTATATAATGATTAAAGGAATGATCCATCATGAAGACTTACCCATAGTAAACATCTATGCACCCAATGACAAGGCTCCAAAATACATAAAACAAACTCTAACAGTACTGAAAACAGAAACTGACAGTTCCACAATAATAGTAGGAGACTTCAACACACCATTCTCAGTAAAGGACAGAAGATCTAGAAGGAAACTAACAAAGATACAGAAGAGCCAAAGGGTACAATCAGCCAATTTGACCTCATAGACATATATAGAACACTCCACCAACAGCTGCAAAGTACACATTCTTTTCCAATGCACATGGAACATTCTCCAGAAGAGACCACATCTTAGGCCACAGAGCAACCCTCAACAAAATCCAAAACACTGAGATAATACAAAGTATCTTTTCTGACCACAATGCCATTAAGGTATAAATTAACAACAGGAAAAGCAAGGAAAAAAGAAATCAATTACATGGAGCCTGAATAACACCCTGCTTAAAAACCACTGGGTAATGGAAGATGTCAGAGTTGGACTCAAAAAGTTCCTAGAATCAAATGAGAATGAAAACACATCTTACCGAAATCTTTGGGACACAGCAAAAGCAGTCCTCAGAGGTTAATTTATAAAAGCAGTCCTCAGAGGTCAATTTATAGCGATAGATGCACACATCAAAAAAGAAGAAACAGACAAAATCAAAGCATTAGTTAAACAACTTCAATGAATAGAAAGAGAATAGCACACACACACCAAAAAAAGCCCACAACCACTAGAAGGAAGGAAATAATAATAAAGATCAGAGCAGAAATAAATGAAATAGAGTATAGAAAAACAATAGAAAGAATCAACAAAACCAATAGTCGGTTCTTTGAAAGGACCAACAAAATCAACAAACCACCATCCAAACTGACAAAAGAAAAACAGGAGAGGACGCAGATTACCCAAATAAGAAATGAAATGGGGAACATTACAACAGACCCAACTGAAATAAAAAGGATCATAACAGATATTATGAAAAACTATACTCCAACAAATTTGAAAACCTAGAGGAAATGGACAAATTTCCAGAAACACACTACCTACCCAAACTAATACAAAATGATGTTGAAAATCTGAACAGATCCATAACAAGAGAAGACACTGAAAATTAAAAAAAAAAAAAACTCCCAACAAAAAAAACCCTGGCCCAGACGGCTTCACTGGAGAATTCTACCAAACATTCAGAGA
This sequence comes from Loxodonta africana, assembly GCF_030014295.1. Classification (NCBI taxonomy): domain Eukaryota; kingdom Metazoa; phylum Chordata; class Mammalia; order Proboscidea; family Elephantidae; genus Loxodonta; species Loxodonta africana. Next base: position 46,312,153 of record NC_087351.1, read on the forward strand.
AGAGCTTATGCCAGTACTACTCAAGCTATTTCAGAACATAGAAAAGGAAGCAATACTTCCAAATTCATTCTATGAAGACAGCATAACCCTGACACCAAAACCAAGCAAAGACACCACAAAAAAAAAAAGAAAATTATAGACCAATATCTTTTTCTCAACAAAACCCTAGCCAATAGAATTCAGCATCATATCAAAAAAATAATACACCACAACCAAGTAGGATTCATACCAGGTATGCAAGGACAGTTCAACATTAGAAAATACATCAACATAATCCACCACATAAATAAAAGGAAAGAAAAGAATCACATGATCATCTCGATCAATGCAGAAAAGGCATTTGACAAAGTCCAATACCCATTCCAGATAAAAACTCTCAATAAAATAGGTATAGAAGGGAAATTTCTCAACACAATAAAGGGCATCTATGCAAAACCAACAGCCAACATCATTGGAGAGAGGCTGAAAACATTCCCCCCGAGAACAGGAACAAGGCAAGGATGCCCTTTATCACCACTCCTATTTAACATTGTGCGGGAAGTCCTCACTACAGCAATAAGGCAAGAAAAAGAAATAAAGGGCATCCAAATGGGTAATGAAGAAGTTAAACTCTCCCTATCTGCAGATGATATGATACTATACATAGAAAACCCAAAAGACTCCACAAGAAAACTACTGGAAGTAATAGAAAGATTCAGCAGAGTAGCAAGATACAAGATAAAAAAAAAAAAAACAGCGCAAGATACGAGATAAACATACGAAAATCAGTTGGATTCCTATACACCAAAAGAGAATGATGAAAAGGAAATCAGGAAAACAATACCATTTATAATAGCCCTTAAAAAAATAAAACACTTAGGAATAAATATAACTAGGGATGTAAGATACCTATACAAAGAAAACTACAAAACACTACAGTAAAAAACCAAAAGAGATCTACAAAAATGGAAAAACAAACCACACTCATTGATAGGTAGACTCAACACTGTGAAAATGACAATTCTACCCAAAGCAATTTACATTAATAATGCAATCCTGATCCAAATACCAACAATATTCTTTAAAGAGATAGAAAAACTAATCTCTAACTTAATATGGAGAGGGAAGAAGCCCTGGATAAGTAAAGCACTATTGAAGAAGAAGAATAAAGTAGGAGGACTTGCACTACCTGACCTCAGAAGCTACTATACAGTTACAGTAGTCAAAACAGCCTGGTACCGGTACAATGACAGATACATTGACCAATGGAACAGAATTGAGAACCCAGATGTAAATCCATCCACCTACAGTCACCTGATCTTCAACAAGGGCCCAAAGTTCATCAGATGAGGAAAAGACAGTCTTTTTAACAAAAGGTGGTGACAAAACTGGATGCCCATCTGCAAAAAAATGAAACAGGACCCATACCTCAAAACATACACAAAAACTAATTCCAAATGGATCAAAGACCTAAATATAAAGCCAAAAACTATAAAGTTCGTTGAAGAAAAAATAGGATGAACACTAGAGGCCCTAATACACAGCACTCACAGGATACAGAACATATCCAACAACACACAAAGTCCAGAAGATAAGCTAGATAACTGGGATGTTCTGAAAAACTAAATACTTATGCTCATCGAAACACTTCACCAAAAGAGTAAAAAGAGAACCTACAGACTGGGAAAAAAAATTTGGCATTACGAATCAGACCAAGGGTTAACCTCTAAAATTTACAGGAAAACCCAATACCTCTACAACAAAAAGACAATAATCCAGTTAAAAAATGCGGAAAGGAAATGAACAGACACTTCACTAAAGAAGACATTCAAATGGCTAACAGACACATAAGGAAATACTCAAGATCACTAGCCTTTAGAGATATGCAAATCAAAACCACAACGAGATACCATCTCACCCCAGCATTACTGACATGAAATAAAAAAAAAAAAAAACAGGAAATAGCAGATGTTGGAAAGGCTGCAGGGAAATTGGAACTCTTATGCACTGCTGGTGGGAATGCAATATGATACAACCATTTTGAAAAATGATATGGCACTTCCCAAGAAAGCTAGAAATAGAAATACCATATGATCCAGCAATCCTACTCTTAGGAATATATCCTAGAGAAATAAGAGTCATGACACAAATAGACATATGCATACCCATGTTCATTGCAGCATTGTTCATGATAGCAAAAGATGGAAACAACCTAGATGCCCATCAACAATGAATGGATAAACAAACTATGGTACATACACACAATGGAGTATTATGCAACGATAAAGAACAATGATGAACCCATGAAGCTTCTCACAACATGGAGGGCATTATGCTGAGTGAAGTAAGTCAATCACAAAAGGACAAATACTGTATGAGACCACTACTGTGAAAACTCATGAAACAATCTTTGATGGTTATGAGGGAGGGGAGGGGTGGGGATAGAAAAACACTAAATAGGCAATAAGTAAGTGGTAATTCTAGTGAAGGGTAAAACAGTACACAATACTGGGAAACCAGCACAATTTGTACAAGGCAAGGTCATGAAAGCTCCATAAAACACACACACACACATTTAAATTCCCTGAGGGACCAAATTGCTGGGCTGAGGGCTGTGGGGACCATGATCTCAGGGAACATATAGCTCAATTGGCATAACATAGTTTATAAAGAAAATGTTCTACATTCTACTTTGGTGAGTAGGGTCTAGGGTCTTAAAAGTCTATGAGTGGCCATTTAAGATACTCCACTGGTCTCACCCCTTTAGAAGCAAGGAAGAATGAGGAAAAACTAAACATACAAGGGCAAGATTAGTTCAAAGGACTAGTAGATCACATCTACCATGGTTTCCACCAGACTAAGTCCAGTACAGCTAGATGGTGCCAGGGTACCACCACTGATTGCTCTGACAGGGATCACAATAGAGGGTCCCAGACAGAGCTGGAGAAAAATGTAGAACAAAATTCTAACTCACAAAAAAAGACCAGACTTACTGGCCTGACACAGACCAGAGAAACCCCAAGAGTATGGTTCCGGACACCCTTTTAGTTTGGTAATGAAGTCACTCCTGAGGTTCACCCTTCAGCCAAAGATTAGGCAGGCACATAAAACAAAACAAGACTAAAGGGGCACGCCAGCCCAGGGGCAAAGACTAGAAAGCAGGAGGGGACAGGAAAGCTGGTAATAAGGAACCCACAGTCAAGACGGGAGGATGTCATGGGGTTGTTAACCAATGTCATAAAACAATATGTATACTGTTTAATGAGAAACTAGTTTGTTCTGTAAACCTTCATCTAAAAAAATCCAGTGCCATAGAGTCGATTCTGACTTATAGCGACCCTATAGGTCAATAAAAGTACAATAAAAAAAGAAAGAAAAATATTTGGCCACGCAGACAGAGGAGTAAACCATTCAGGAGTCAGTCAAAGTAATAAGTTAGTTTCTTTCTTTGATTTTTATCTGATGAGAAGGTTTAACATCTACCTATGCAGCTTCTTTTCTTCCAAGTTAAAAATATAGATAAACTTTAAGTTGTTTCACAAAGACATTCTCAATTATAGTGAGATAAAATAAAGCATCTATAATACCTAACCTCTCTATTTTCAGGTATACTTGTTAAGCCCATTGCCATCAAGTCGATTCTACAGGACAGAGTAGAACTGCCCCACAGAGTTTCCAAGGAGTGCCTGGTGGATTCCAACTGCCCACCTTTTGGTTTGCAGCCACAGCACTTAACCTCTACGCCACCAGGGTTTCCTATAGGTAAACAGTCAATAGGTGTGGTTTGGGTACAGAGAATCTAATTTCCATTTTTTTAATGCACATAGACAGAAGAGGATCAAAACCCCAAAATTTGCCTCCAGAAATGAGCTACGGCTGGCCACCAGGAACTCTAAGCAGCAGGAGATCTTTTTCTTCCAGTGAAGGTTTAACATAGACACCTATGCAACAGGGAGGTAGGAATTATTGGCTCCTGTGATCAAACCATGGAAAAAGTAGAGATGTCATTAACCCCGGGATGGCCTCAGTCCCCGTCTCCATTTGGTACCCCACACACTCAACAGTTCCAGGATCAGATCTTATTAGATTCAAGTCCAGCAGAAAAGTAAGCAAGTTTCGCTTCCAACAGTCACAGGAAAATCTGGGAATCATTGAGAGGCAGCATAACAGAATACTAATCAAAGACTCTGGAGCCAGTATATAGATCCCAGTTCCATCTCTACTGAGCTGTGTAATGTTGGGCAAGTCACTGAAGGTGATAGGCATTTCACTTTTCACCAAAATCTGATTATGCTGATTAGTCTTCATTTTCTCCTCCAAATCTATTCTTCATCCTTCCTCACCATGATCTGTGTCTGAAGAAGGTGATTTATACAGATTACATCAATGAACGCCCTTGCTCTCCAGCTTCTAGTGGAGTTCAGCCTGTGGTAAGCTCTAGCAAGAAACTAAGAGCGTGGAAGGAATATCAGCTCAGTGTATTTCTTCTCCCTGCAGGGCCATTTCTCTACTTAAAGCCACAGCCTCTGTTGGGTTGTCCTCTCTGACAGCCACAGTTGTCAGGAAGCTCTCTCTGATAGATGCAGGTCTTAGTTTCCAGTAACCGTTCCCAGTGGTTAGGAATTAAACTGTTTCCCCCAAAATCCTAAACTCTATGCCTGTGTTTATAATCCCATTTGGGAATGGGTTGTCTTTGTTATGTTAATGAGACAGGATTACTGTAGGGTGTATCTTGAGTCAATCTCTTTTGAGATATAAAAGAGATTAAACACAAGCTAGCAAGCAGAGATGGGGAAGACAGATGCCAAGCCACATGAAGACTGCCCAGGAGCAGGGGCTCAAAAGAGACAAGAACCTTCCTGCAGAGTCAATAGAAAGATAAAGCCTTTCCCTACAGCCAGCACAAATTCAGACTTCTAGTCTCCTAAAACTGTGAGAGAATAAATTTCTGTTTGTTAAAGCCATCCTTGTGGTATTTCTATTATAGCATCACTCGATAACTAAGACACCAGTTCACGGAAGGAGCCCTGGTGGCACAGTGGTTATGCACTTGGCTGCTAACCAAAAGGTCAGAGGTTGGAACCCATGAGCTGTTCCACGGGAGAAATATGTGACAGTCTGCTTCCCTAAAGATTACAGTGTTGGAAACCCTATGGGGTAGTTCTGCTCTGTCCTATAGGGTTGCTATTAGTCGGAATCAACTCTATTGCAAAGGGTTTGATTTGGTTTTTGGTACAGGCAGTCCCCAGGTTATGAACAGTCTGACTCATGAACAACTTATACTTAAGAACAGACTGCAATAATCTGTTAAATACAGTGGTTCACGATAACGAATGCACACACTACTTTGTGACACTCATGAAAACACTGTGTGGTTTGGCAGCGTTTAAGTGTTTAGTACGCGTAGAAAGGTGAAATATATACTATATACTCGGACAAACATTTGACTAACTGACTTACCTAAAAATTTGATTTAAAAACAGACATAGGAACAGATCTGGTTCATAAACCAGAGACTGCCTGTATTACCAGTTCAAGCTTAGGAGTAGTAACAGCTCTCTACTGTTGATAGCCCTGGGGATGCTTTACCATCCTTTACTAGTTTCTCTTAAACCTGCCCACATCTTCTTAAATCATCTCTTTATAAATAAGCTTTTCTTGTTTTCTCCATCTGTGTCATCTAACCCTGGCTGATGAACAAATTCTCTTCTTCCTACCTCATGGGAGGATTGCACATCCCATGAAATGCATAACTTTTGAAGCTAAAGTTGGGGATGGCCATGCAACTGGCTTTGACCAGCGTAATGTGAGCAAGTGATGTACATCACTTCTAGCTGGGAGTATTTAAGAGCTGGGTCTTGATTCTGTAGACCAAGCTTGGCAATCATATTCACGTGGAGATGCCAGAGATTGAAGGAGCTTGGAATGCTAACCATGCAGATGCCCTAGAGAGTCAGTTTGTATGAGTGAAACATGAACTTTTGTTGTTAAGTCACAGAGGCCTGCTGATTGCTTGTTCTCTCAGCATAACCTAGCCTGCTGTTAGTTGTTGTTAGGTGCCATTGAGTTGATTTCCACTCATAGTGACCCCATGTGACAGAGTAGAACTGCCCCATAGGGTTTTCCAGGGTGTAATCTTTATGGGAGCATATTGCCAGGTCTTTCTCCCACAGAGCCACTAGGTGGGTTCGAACTGCCAGGCTTTCGGTTATCAGCCAAGCGCTTGACCATTGTACTACCAGGGCTCCTTTAACCTAGCCTTATGCTAACAAATACACATAAACTTGATGCCTCATTGTCCCGGCTGTAAAATGGGAATAATAATACTATCTACCTCATGGGACTCTAGTGAGCTTAGTTGAGTTACTGCATGTCAAGTGCTTAGAACAGAGCGTATCCTAAAACAAGAACTCAATAAACATAAGTGGTTTTAAACTTTTTATTATGGAAAATTTCAAATATGTATAGACAGAAATAGGGAGTATTGTATAATTAATCTCCAAGTACCTATCATCCAGCTTCACAACTTGTTTTGTTCCACCTACTCCCCTGTAATTATTTTGAAGTAAACCCCTGACATTATATCTTTTTATCCATGTATTTAAAACTTAACAAAAATTCCTTAAAGTCATCCAATATCTGGCTGATAATCAACTTTTCCCAGTTGTCTCATAAAATTTTTAAGTTTATTTGTTCAAACCAAGACCCTAGAGAATACAATTTTTCACACTTTACCTCCCTCTTCCTGACTCTCAATCCCAACATCTTTGCTGCATGCCAAGATAACAGCGACAATAAACCAGTTGCCACTGAGTTGATTCTGGCTCAGGGTGATCCCATGTGTGTCAAAGTAAAACTGTGCTCCATATGATTTTCAATGGCCGATTTTTCAGAAGTTGATTACCAGGCCGTTCTTTGGAGGTGTCTCTGGGTGGACTCGAATCCCCTGCCTTTCCATTAACAACACAGCACTTAACAACTTGTGCCACCCAGAGACTTCAAGAATAATGTTGTTGTTGTTAGGTGCTGTCAAGTCGATGTTTGACTCACAGTAACCCCATATGACAGGGTAGAACTGCCCCGTAGGGTTTCCTAGGCTATAATCTTTACAGAAACAGAATCCCAGGTCTTTTTTCTGCAGAGCCATTGGGAGGGCTCAAACCACCAACCTTTCAGTTAGCAGCTGAGTGCTTAACCATGGGGCCATCAGGGCTCCTTAAGAATGATAATACATTAAATTGAGTATTTATTTTTTTTCTCATTGACGCCATCATACTTATTCATTTGCTTTAACCCACGTACACACTATAGCCTCAGAATAAGAAAATCAACACTACCACTAAAAACTAGAAGTTGGGGCAGTACCTTCCTAAGAGAAGGAAGGAAAGGGTCTGGGCAGATAAAACAAAGCGCACCCACTACAGGGCTACAATCCTAGCTGCTGTTGCTTCCACCAACACAAAAAGTCCTAGGGAAGGGGAAGGGCATTATCCATTAGGCCCTAACTTGAAATGACAGGAAAATACTCTGCGATGGATTGTTGTTTTTGTTGTTGTTGTTAGGTGCCGTTGAGTCAGTTCTGACTCACAGTGACTCTATATACAACAGAATGAAACACTGTCTGGTCCTGCACCATCGTCATAATCGTTGTTATGCTTAAACCCATTGCTGTAGCCAACATGTCAATCCATCTCATCAAGAGTCTTCCTCTTTTTTGCTGATCCTCTTTTGACCAAGCATGACATCCTTCTCCAGGGACTGGTCCCTCCTGTTAACATGTCCAAGTATGTGAGCATTCTGGCTGTACTTCTTCCAAGACAAACTTGTTCATTCTTTTGGCAGTCCAGGGTATATTCAGTATTCTCCGTCAATACCATAATTCAAAGTTATCATTTCTCCTTTGGTCTTCCTTATTCATTGTCCAGCTTCCACATGCATATGAGGTGATTGAAAACACCATGGCTTGGGTCAGGTGCATCTTAGTCCTTAAAGAGACATCTTTGCTTTTTAACAGTTTTATGAGGTCTTTTGCAGCAGATTTGCCCAATGCAATGCATCATTGGATATCTTCACTGCTGCTTCCATGGGTGTTGATTGTGGAGTCAAGTAAAATGAAATCCTTGACAACTTCAATCTTTTCTGCATCTATCATGATGTTGCTTAGAATTAGTTATTTGTATAGATTTATGTGAAGGGTATCCCAGAGGCAACAAGAAGAAGGTACCTGGCTCTGACTCATACATATTCTTTTCGGCTTAGCTTCAGAAAATGAATGTGCAGGGAGCAAGCCCAATTTCGACAAGCACCAGCAGAAACAACGGTGGCACTTAGCACAGCAGCCAAGGAGAATATACACTCAAGACTAGACTGTTTTCTTCTTCTCCTTTCTTTCTGCGGGAACTCAGAACCCTCCCTAGGGGCCTTTCCTAAGCATCACTTGCCAAAAGATAACCACCTTTGAGGAGTTGGGAAGGCAAACAGGGCATTGGAAGAAAAAGAACAGCAGTCTTTGTTTTAACCACTGAACAATAAGAAAGACCATGGGTTTGGAGGAGTGAGATAAGGGATAAAATATTTCCTGAAAGTACAACTCTGCTGGATACACTAAGAGAATAACTCCAGGGCTAACACTGCAGTACCCAGGTTGCTCAGGAGCACTAGCCTGGCTACTGCCCTTAAAATGGTGCCAAGCCCACGCAGCAACTCCAGCACCCAGCAAGCAGCTTTTGCATTGGGCCTGTTAAATAATTTGCCTGTCTTTGCTCTTCCTCCAAGGAGCCCTGGTGGTGCAGTGGTTATGTGCCCAGCGACTAATCAATAGGTCGGCAGTTGGAACTCACCAACCGTTTGGCAGGAGAAAGATGTGGCCTTCTGCTTCTGTAAAGATTACAGCTTTGGAAACCTATGGGGCAGTTCTTCTCTGTCCTATAAGTCATAATGGGTCAGAATCAACTGGATGGCAACAGATTAGTTTAGTTGCTCTTCCTCCAGGGTTCCCCTTACCCTGACTAGGGTTAGCTGGTCCTGTAGACTGAGCAGCTGATTCTAATAAACCCTATAGGCCAGAATGATGGGAAAGCAGCATTTTGAGCAAAATTTTCCAAAATCCTCAGCCTAGGCATTAAGAGGGTTACAGACAGAGTGAGGGCTTATAAGAGACTTATAAGGTGGGACATGTGTTCATATCACTCAGAGAATCCAACTTTTCACTTTACCTCTGTCTGATTCTCAATTCCAACATCTCTGCTGTATTCCAAGATGATAATGATAATAACAACCTTAAATTGTCTATTTTGTGTCTGAGTTCCTGGCTTTGTGTCTGAACTGTGTGTGTGTGTGTGTGTGCACGAGTTTTATTTTCCCCATTTTACAAATGATGAAAATGAGATTCAGAGAGGTTGAATAACTTGCCCAAGGTCACACAGCTAGTAAACGGGAACCCCATAATCAGATCAACTCTAAAGTCATATAAGCTTCATGCTCTGCTTAGACTAGAGGGCTCAGGACAAATCTACCAAAAGCCCACTGGCAGAGAACTCAACTGTTTTATAAAGCACATGACCTACCATTTTAGTAAGATGTTTTCAACTGAAAATAGCAGAAAACCCAGGTGCTGAAATTTAAGCACATTCAGGTAAGGTAAAGTGGCTGCAGTATTAGTTTATTGATGACTGGACACTAGGGGTCTGTATGAGCTTCACCTGTCTGGTTTTTATGACTCTCTCCCTTGTGTTCGGAAGATGGTTGCAACAGTACCAAGCACCAACTCCTCACACAGCAGTATCCAAAACAGGAAAGTAACCCTCTCCCAATTGTGATCCTCACTGAGAGTGAGACAAACTCCCCCAGCAGACAACACCTTACATCTCGTTGGCCAGTGGTGGGTTTGAGGCCCGCCCCTAAAGCAATCACTGGCAAAAGGAAATGGATTCACTGGACTAAACCAAAAGCAAAGAAGTTTCCTGAATAAACTGGACACTCAAAAGCCAGCATAGTAGGGGCAGGGGTTTGAGGACCATGGTTTCAGGGGACATCTAAGTCAATTGGCATAATAAAATCTATTAAGAAAATATTCTGCATCCCACTTTGGAGAGTGGCATCTGGGGTCTTAAATACTAGAAAGTGGTCATCTAACATGCATCAATGGGTCTCTACCCATCTGGAGCAAGGAAGAATGAAGAACACCAAAGATTCAAGGTAATTATGAGCCTAAGAGACAAAAAGGACCCCATAAACCAGAGACTACATCAGCCTGAGACCAGGAGAACTAGATGGTGCCTGGCTACAACTGATGACTGCCCTGACAGGGAACACAACAGAGAACCCCTGAAGGAACAGGAGAGCAGCGGGAATGCAGACCCCAAATTCTCGTAAAAAGACCAGACTTAATGGTCAGACTGGGACTAGAAGGACCCTGGAGGCCATGGTCCCCAGACCTTCTGTTAGCCCAAGACAGGAACCATTCCCAAAGCCAACTCTTCAGACAGGGATTGGACTGGAATATGGGATGGAAAATGATACTGGTGAAGAACAAGCTTCTTGGAACAAGTGGACACATGAGACTATGTTGGCATCTCCTATCTGGAAGGGAGATGAGAGGGCAGAGGGGGCCAGAAGCTACCCAAATGGATATGAGGAGAGAGAGTGGAGGGAAGAACTGTGCTATCTCATTAGAGAGAGAGCAGTTAGGAGTATATAGCAAGGTGTATGTACATTTTTGTATGACAGACTGACCTGATTTGTAAACTTTCGCTTAAAGCACAATAAAAATTAATTAAAAAAAAAAGAAGGAAGTGGATTACTGCAATTGACTTGGATGAATCAATATTCATTCCCTGGAGCTAGGGGGCCCCACCATCTCTGGGGCAATGGCCACCCAGTACCTTAATAAAATGGGGTTCTTTTGCAAGGAAGGGGCGGAGCAGCTGCTGGGTGGGCACCTGACAGTGTTGCCACATCGAAAATCACAACCTTCAGCCACAGAGGTCACAGTGGCGTTCTATAATTTCATTAGACTTTGTGTAATGTTGATGTCTGAGGTGTGAGTTCTACCCAATTCATTTCTCATAACCAACAGTTATAAATCAACTATGTAAAAATTAAAGGGTCAGGAAAGTAAACATACACAAAGATGAATTCTTTTACGAAGTTACAGTAAAGCAACCAGGACACAAGTTAGTGGGGGGCCAAGAGGCTCTAAACCTAAAAAAGGGCTGAATTTCTTGCATAAATCTATGCAAACTCCATACCTGTAGCGTAGGCTTGGCAAAAAAAACTTCTCCAAAGAAAACCCAAAACCCATGACTCTATATGACAGAGTAGAACTGCTCCATAGGGATTCCAAGGCTGTAAATCTTTACAGGAGCAGACTGGCACATCTTTCTCCCTCAGAGTGGCTGGTGGGTTCAAACCACCAATCTTTCGGTTAGCAGTCGAGCTCTTAGCCACTGCGCCTTCAAAAAACTTCACAAGGTCCATATAATCCTAGTTAGGTGTGGTCAGTACTTTGTAACCAAGAGAAAAAAAGTGAATGTAAGGGAAAGCAAACAAAATACAATTATTATTTCATCCATATTATGCTTATATTCAATGAAACTCAAGCAATAAGCATCCACTAATCCCTTCAATACCGTAGGCAATATGCTCTGAGCTGTGGAGCAGCCACAGTGGGGAATAAGACAAGGCTTCTGCCTTCAAGGAGCTTATGATGAATAGATCAGAGACTTGAAGTTTGCTTTAGGCAAATTGGTTTCTTCAATTGACTTTTGGTGAATTTAATTTGGCTAAATGGCTTTGGAGAATCGATCTTCAGCAAACTGATCTGCTGCCCAAATGAGCAACTAGCTTTAGAATGTCATAAGTGGTATAAAAGGAATACAAATAACCTGCTTTTTTTTATAGCTGAGAGGTGGGAGAAAAGAATTCTATAGGGACTTTTGAATGGGTCTTGAGGAATGAGTAGGAGTTTAACAAATTCAGAGATAAGTAATTGCCTGACACAAAGTAATAAAGTGCCAGGCCTGTTTCACTGACACCAAATTCCAAGGCGCAAGCAGATACAGACCCTACCCCTACCCTGTCAAATGGACTAAAAAGTATTCTAGGTCCTGCTCTCATCTCAAAAATGACTGTTCTAATCGGCCAGAAACGAGCACAAGGACAAGGCTCGCCCACTTAATCTTCCTTTCAATGCTCCCCATGCTGTTTGCCATCCTTGTCCTCTCCTATCTGTCTCTACTCCCAACTAAGTGGGGAGAACACTGCCGGCAACCACAGGCATTTGAGAACGTTCCTCAGACTATCAATCCCTACCCGGGCCCAGTGCAAAGACATTAAAATAATATTTTTCTAAAAAATTGCCATTGAGTTGATTGTGACTCATGGCTACCCCGTGCGTGTCAGAGTAGAATGTGCTCCACAGGGTTTTCTATGGCTGATTTTTCAGAAGTAGAAATTTTTTTTTTATTTAGATCACCAGGCCTTTCTTCTGAGGTGCCTCTAGGTAGACTAGAAAGCTCCAACCTTTCAGTTAGCATCCAAGTGTGTTAACTGTTTGCACGATTCAGGGACTCCAACAAAATAGTAAGGCCCTGTTATTTCCTCTGGAGCAACAGTTCTACTGTGACACACGTGCGGTAGCCATAAATCAGAGTCAACCTCAAAAACCTCAAGGCCACTGATTATTCCTGATTTCCACAGCTTGAACAACAGCCCTGCAGGATCCAAGTCTGGGGTTCCTCTTCTCAGTTTCTAGTCATAAAACAACTCTCTCTTAACGAGAACATGCTCTTTAAAGAGGAAAATATTACAGCCTTCAAGTTATTCAAATAAAGTTAGAACGAGTCTGCCCCGTCTAGCCTTTTAACAGAGGTAATTGAAGGGTTCGGGGCAACTGAATTCACTAGCCAGATGGCTAAGGTTCCGAACATCCGGGCAGTTTATCATGTCACTCAAGTGTATCATTTTTTTCTAAATATTTTCTTTCTGTTTCCCTTTCTGTTTCTCTCTGCATTGGAGCCTCCACCCATGAAATTGAAAGATTTCTAGTAGAAATTCCTTTGTTGCCTCAGCTTTGGAAATATGGATTACAGTATTCTGTGAAAAACATTTATTACCCCAAACTGTGACTCAGACATTGTTGCATTTCTAGGGTTATAGATTTTCTTTCAGCTAAACTAAGGCTCTAAGTCACAGTGACAGTTGTAATGTGTGTAATACCACAGCACCAGATTCTATTACACACATATTTTTGCTAGAGGTTTACGATGTTAAAAAATATTTCTTCTTTTTTCCAATACCTTTCTGTACCTGTTGTGTAAATATATTAGAACCTATAACACCAAAGTCAATTTCCAGATGAAATGTGCCCAACAACAGTAGTTTGTCCTTTAAAGAAAAAAAAAAAAGGAACACTGCATACAAGCTAATGATATTCAAGCACAATATTGAATTGTAATAAAAGATGAATGAGAGGATGTGTGTGTCATTGTGAGGGATGGAGAAGGTTACAGAAAGCTGAGGCCAAGCAAGGATTTTCAGGGGTGTTGCTGCAGGCATTGTGTTGAAAAATCTGCCGAATTATTTGCAAGTGTATTTAATGGGAAAATAGAACAGTCTACTGAGGGGAAAAAAAAATTTCTAAAGACTTATTTTATATACAAGAATAAGATAAAAGAAGAACTATATGAGAGGAATTGCAATTGATTCCTGAAGAGTGTGGAACTTCAAATTCATCAGTGGGTTCTGTCAATTCCATAAATGCAGGGAAAGGTCTTTGTTAAAGTGCTGTTTGATACCGCAGTTTTTCAAGGTAGGTGAGAAAATGCACACATGGAAGATGGAACGAACTTAATTAGCAAACGCATTTGCAAAGTCTTCATTCATTAGAGAGTCTTGCCAACAAATCTTTATAATTTTCTTTAATTTTGAGTGTTAAATTTCATTTAACACTTAAAACAGTTCTGCTGGGTCTTTAACCATATTGCTGTATTTCTCCCCAAAGAATCCAGTGTGGCTAATGCTTTTTTTGGGGGGGGGGGAGGGTGGGCAGGGAATCTGATTGCAGGTAACTATGTCATCTGAGGCAGAGAGAGAGAAGATAACAAGACCAGAGACATTTAAAAATTCCTTCTTTTGACTAAGTTTTAACTCTCTACACTTTTCAATCTTCTGCTTAGTCAATAATAAAAAGTAAAATTAAGTTGCCTTTCAGCTCATCTTCCCTTGCACAGCTCCTACATTCATGTGGAAGTGGCAAATGATAAAATGATCTAAAGGAGACAAAATGAGATCAAGAACCAGGAGACAGATCTTCTACAACCCAGACAATCAGCTCCACCTTCCCGAGTGAGAAACGTTGTTCACCTCCGAGTCTATTCTCCTTGGTGATACAGAAATTATGGTTTTGACCAATTTCAGTTCACTCGGGAATTACTGAAAGAAAACCTTGAGGATGTATGGAATTTGGTTTGTGGGGAGGTGTTTGGTTTTTGTTTTCTTTGTACGGGGAATCTCTCATCTCACTGTCTTATTTCAAATGCAAATCTAGAATACAATAAAAAGAAAAACATTAAAATTCCCATCAGTAATTAGTAACTAGAAGTCCTGGTGGCACAGTAGTTAAGAGCTCCTCTGCTAACCAAAAGGTCAGCAAAAACCAAACCCGTTGTCATCGAGTCAATTTTGACTCATAGCAGCCCTACGGGACAGAGTAGAGCTTCCCCATGGGGTTTCCAAGGAGTGCCTGGTGGATTGGAAATGCTGACCTTTAGCAGTCCAGCTCTTAACCACTACACCACCAGGGCAAGATATTTATACTCTTTAATCTAGTAATTCTACTGTGAATCCCTCCAAAGGAAATTACCTAAAACGCAGAAAGCTTTAAGCTCAAATATTTTAAATGCAAGATGATTTTCAATACCCAAAGGAGGAAATACTCTTTTAGTTGTCTGTCCAACAGCCATATTCTCCTTTTTATCCCCTTAATAATTTGTTTAGGTCACAGTGACCCAGTCCTACAGGTAACTCATGGCAATGATTAATCCAAGAACAGGCAGGAGACTGGCCAAGGAGATGTAAGGTGAGCCCCTTAGAGGGATTCCCTGAAGTAGAATGACTAAATCAAAGGGTATTAAATATTTCTAAGGCTATTGATAGTTGGTAAATTTTCCCCTCTCCCCTGATGACACATCGCAGGGTTGGCACTCAATGTCACAAAACAATGTGTGCATTAATTATTTAATCAGAAACCAATTTGCTCTGTAAAGCTTCACCTAAAGCACAATAAAAAAAAGTTTCCCCTCTCCCCACCAAAAAAGAAAAAAAAAGTCTCATTAAAAAATCTTTTTTCTTTAAAAAAACAAGTTTAATAAAAAGGGTTTCCCTGTTAAAAGTAAAAAAAAAAATCTCATTTCTACCTGCCTTCTTGCTTCCTACTTGGCAATCTACTATGTGAAAACACAATTCTGTTGACAATGTTTTTGCTGAGTTTTTAAAATTCCACCAAAGATTTAAATGTATAGACATATTCAATGAATAAACACTGTAGGCAATTAAAACATATCATATTCCCACCTTAGCAAAGCCTATAGTATAATGTCAGCTATAACCTGCCTTTTGTTCCTGTGTCTGTCTCAGAGATCTGTTTTCACCCACAAAACCTGGACAAGAAACACATCCATTTGAGTTGCCCCAAAGATGGCACACACACTAAAAATAAGTGAGCAATACAGCCTTGGCTAACATTTTATGGGGAGAAATTGAAAAGAAGAATTACATCACTCACCCCAGAACAATTTCTCTTCTCAAGGTCTTTTTTTTTTTTTTTTTTTTTCCTGCTTCGGCCAGCTCTAGGAGTTTCCCTTCCTGCCTTTCCACACAGGGTCTGGTTTCCTGGCTCCTCCCATCCCCCACCCCACCCTCAACTCTCAATTCCTTATCCTTTTATTTTACAGAGCAATTGAGTTCTGTCCCATCTCCTATTCCAAATAAATGTACCCAGATTCTTAATAGGATCCACATTTCCTAAAAGATTGATGACCACTTTGTGCTCATAGGGTCTCCCTCCTTATCCCAAATGGCTTATCAGTGTGTTTATCTCAAACAAGCAAACACTGTACATTCCCCAAGAGGAATTTGAATGAATTCAAGTATCTCTTTATAGGAGGATAAAGGTTGTTCTTTATGACGGGTTGGAAGGATGAATTCTCCCTTGAATTTTGGCACAGTGGTTAAGAGCTCAGCTGTTTATGAAAAGGTCGGCAGTTCGAATTCACCAGCTGCTCCTCGGAAACCCTATGGAACAGTTCTACTTTATTCTATAGGATCGCTATGAGTCAGAATCGACTTGAAGGCAACAGATTTGGTTTCTTTTTTGTTTGTTTTGGTTTGTCCCTCCTATATTTAAAGAAACATAGCAAACCCATTGCCAAACAGTTTTGCCTACAGCCATGACCTCAAGAAAATTCAGCCAGACCTGTAAGAAAATAGAGTCTCTGCATTTGCAAAATTAGGTTGTATCTTTGTTTTGAGGTCTCAATAGTTGATAGGTGATAAAAGGTATAAACAAAAGGAGTTTTCTGCAGTCAAGGCCTTTTCTGTAATGTAAAAAAACAATTGCCATCAAGTGAGTTCCAATTTGTGGGGACCCTGTGTGTCAAAGCAAGCGAGTTGGACAATGGTCTTTTGTGATTCATAATATTTTGATTGCTAACTTTCAGAAGTAGATCACCAGGCCTTTCCTCCAAGTATGTCTCAGTCTGGAAGCTCTGCTGAAACCTGTCCACCATGGCTGACCCTACTGGCATTTGAAATACCGGTAGCATATCTTCCGGCATCACAGCAACACGCAAGCCACTACAGTACAACGAACTGACAGATAAGTGGTGGTTAAAGGCATTCGTCGTTGTGCACAGTTAAGTTGATACTGACGCATATTTACTCTCCCTAAAACACTTCCTTCATCAAGTCTCTCGTGCCTAAAGATTGCCAGTGGGTTCTCGTTGCCTACTGGATAAAGTCTAGAATTCTGGCCTTCCACCATTTGTGCCAACCTTATCTCCTACTACTCCCCAAAAGGACCCTCTGCTTCTGCACATCTCAATGAGTCACCATGTTTCTATCAGGCAGGTCACTTCTCCACCTCCTGTCTTTGTCCTCTTCCTAAAATGCTTCCTCACCATCTCTGCCTATCAAAATCTCACCTATCAGGCAGAGTGTCAAACCAAAAACCAAACCAGTTACCACTGAGTTGATTCTGACTCACGGCAACCCCGTGTGTGTCAGAATAGAACTGCGCTCCGTAGGGTTTCGATGGCTGATTTTTCAGAAGTAGATTGCAACACCTTTCTTCCAAGGTGCCTCTGGGTGGACTTGAACTCCCAACCTTTCAGTTACTAGCTGAGCGCATTCATCTCACCATCCACTCCTAATAATGAGAATGGCTAACATTTATTACATACTTAGTATGAGCCTACCACTGTGCTAAGTGTGTGTGTATTTACATATTTAATACATGAATATAATATATATAAAATTTTATTTAATCTTCACAACCACCTTATGAGATGTTCCCAATCTATAGATTAGAAAACCAAGGCTCTGAGAGATTGCCAAGTTATATTATGCAACTTATGCCAGGTCTCACTGTTGGCAAGTGTCAGAGCTGCAGGTGAACCCAGATCACTGACCCCCAAGTCTCTGTCCTTAACAACCACATTCCTTGAACTGGTCTGTGGGCAATAACCATATGCTACCTGTATTGTAGATAATTGTGTATTTGCCTATTTCTCTTTCTACACTGTAGAAAGCATTCTGGGGGTTTTCAGAGTGTCTAACAAAATTTTACACATGATAAATTTACTGAATTTTCCACACAACAAAACTGGGACCCAGAAAGATTAAGCAATTTGCCCAAAGTCCCACAGTCATTTTGCAACAGTGGTGGGATTAGAAACCAGCAAGTCCTGATTCAGCCGTTATCTTTCCACCACACACATTGTCTATGCTTAATGTATATTTATCAAATGCACTTATTTCTAAGATCTTGTTTATCTGATCCTCTTCAGGCCATATGGTTTAGTCATAACTGCAAACTAATATGAATAACAATTAAAAATCTAAATTACATTTTGATAACTCAGTTTTTCAAGTAGGCGAAGTTGGCTAGATCAGAGTTAATGTCTCATACAATAGAGTTTTCTGCCAATGTTTATTTTCCTAATGCAAAATAGTTTTAAAGCATTGCAAAGATAGTGACTGCATGAGCAGTGCTAAGAGATGCTGCTGGAAGGTGTGCTAAATTAAATGGAATATCACATTTTTATTAGAACGTACACTTTTAATCATCAAATAATATGTAAATTTAAACTACTTCAGATACATATACATATGTGTGTATATATATATGTATATATACACAATGATTTGTTGTTGTTGTTAGGTGCCATCAAGTCAGTTGACTCATAGTGACCCTATGTACAACAGAATGAAACACCGCCTGGTCCTGCACCATCCTCACAATCACCGTTACGCTTAAACCCATTCTTGCAGCTACTGTGTCAATCCACCTCATTAAGGGTCTTCCTCCCTTTCGTTGACCCTTCACTTTACCAAGCATGATGTCCTTCTCCAGGAACTGACCCCTCCCTGACAACATGTCCAAGGTATGTGAGACATAGTCTCACCATCCTTGCTTCTAAGGTGCATCCTGGTTGTACTTCTTCCAAGACAGATTTGTTCATTTTTTTGGCAGTCGATGGTATGTTCAAAGGAAACCCTAGTGGTGTAGTGGGTAAATGCTACAGCTGCTAACCCAAAGGTTGGCATTTCGAATCCACCAGATGCCCTATGGAAACTCTATTGGGCAGTTCTACTCTATCCTGTAGGGTCACTATGAGTCAGAATCGACTTGATGGCAACAGGTTTTTTGGTTTTGGTATATTCAATATTCTTGTCCAGCACTACAATTCAAAGTCATCAATGCTTCTTCAGTCTTCCTTATTTGCTGTCTGCTTTCACATGCATAGGAGGTGACTGAAAACATCATTGCTTGGGTCAGGTGCACCTTAGTCTTCAAGGTGACATCTTTGCTTTTCAAAACTTTAAAGAGGTCTTTTGCAGCAGATTTGCCCAGTGCAATGCATCTTTTGATTTCTTGACTGCTGCTTCTATGGCTGTTGATTGTGGATCCGAGTAAAATTGACAACTTCAATCTTTTCTCCATTTATCTCTTTTTTTCTAGCTAATTGGTCCAGTTGTGAGGATTTTTGTTTTCTTTACGTTGAGGTATAATCCATACTGAAGACTGTGGTCTTTGATCTTTATCAGTAAGTGCTTCAAGTCCTCTTCACTTTCAGCAAGCAAGGTTGTGACATTTGCATATCAAAGTTGTCAATGAGTCTTACTCCAATCCTGATGCCCCATTCTTCTTCATGTAGTCCAGCTTCTTAAATTATTTGCTCAGCATACAGATTGGTGAAAGGATACAACCCTGATGCACACCTTTCCTGACTTTAAACCACACAGTATTCCCTTATTCTGTTCGAACAACTGCCTCTTCATCTATGGACAGGTTCCTCGTGAGCACAATTAAGTGTTCTAAAATTCCCACTCTTCGCAATGTTATCCATAATTTGTTATGACCCACACAGTCGAATGCCTTTGCATAGTTAATAAAACACAGGTAAACATCCTTCTGGTATTCCCTGCTTTCAGCCAGGATCCATCGACATCAGCAATGACATCCCTGGTTCCGCTTCTTCTTCTGAATCTGGTTTGAATTTCAGGCAGTTCCCTGTCGATACACTGCTGCAGGCACTTTCGAATGATCTTCATAAAATTTCACTTGCGTGTGATATTAATGATATTGTTCAATAATTTCCACATTTAGTGGGATCACCTTTCTTGGGAATAGGCATCAATACAGATCTCTTCCAGTTGATTGGCCAGGTAGCTGTCTTCCAAATTTCTTGGTATAGACAAGTGAGTACTTCCAGTGCTGCATCCGTTTGTTGTAACATCTCAATTGGTATTCAGTCAATTCCTGGAGCCTTATTTTTCACCACTGCCTCAGTGCAGCTTGGAATTCTTCCTTCAGTACCATTGGTTCCTGCTTATAGGGTACTTCCTGAAATGGTTGAATGTCGACCAATTCTTTTTGGTATAATGACTCTGTGTATTCCTTCCATCTTCTTTTGATGCTTCCTGAGTGGTCTAATATTTTCCCCATAGAATCCTTCAATATCGCAACTCAAGACTTAAATTTTTTCTTCAGTTATTTCAGCCTGAGAATTGCAGAGCGTGTTCTTCCCTTTTGGTTTTCCAGCTCCAGGTCTTTGCACATGTCATTATAATACTTTACTTTGTCTTCTCAAGCCAACCTTTGAAATCTTCTGTTCAACTCTTTTACTTCATCATTTTATCATTTTACTTCATCGCAATGTCTAGTATTATTGAAAAGTTATATTTTTAAAAGTTATCCACACCCAGAAAAAAAAAATGGAATAATTCTATTTGCCATGGAAACTACTTAACCTCCTTTATCATAGTTTAGGAGCCCTGGTGGCAAAGTTGTTAAGAGCTGGGCTGCTAACCAAAATGTTAACATTTCGAATCTACCAGCTGCTCCCTGGAAATCCTATGGGGCAATTCTACTCTGTCCTATAGGGTCTCTATGAGTCAGAATCGGCTTGACAGCTATGGGTTTTACCATATTTTAACTTCCTTTACAAAAAGCCTCTGCAAACTCTGACTCTGGGCTGTGAACCCCTCTCAAACCTAGGACAGATTGACAGCCAAGGTTACCAGAATCAAGTAGAAGGTCCGTTTGAGGGCAAATATATGAGTGGATAATAAGAGAATATTTTTGACCTTTAAAAAACCTAAACAAGTAATACATGTTCATTATTTTAAAAAATTAGTGAAAAGAGAAAAACAAAATCATCCACAATCCCGTTATCAAGTGAAAATCAGTGTGATGTATTTATATATCTCCTTCCAGACATTTTTCTGGACATTTCTGTATATTTTTTCACAAACATAGCATTACATTTTAAACACTGTTTTGTAAACTGCCTTTTTTGCTTATCATATTGTTAAAACCTTAAGCCATCTTTGTGCACCTTCCAAAGAAAGGTGATCAAACAAAATGTGGAAATTATAGAACAATATCATTAATATCACATGCAAGCAAAATTTTGCTGAAGATAATTAAAAAGTGGCTGCAGCAGTGCAGTGACAAGGAACTGCCAGAAATTCGAGCCAGATTCAGAAGATGACATGGAACGAGGGATATCATTGTTGATGTCAGATGAATCTTGGCTGACATCGGAGAATGCCAGAAAGATGTTTGCCTGTGTTTTATTGACTGCAAAGGCATTCGACTGTGTGGATCATAACAAATTATGGATAATATTGTGAAGAATGGGAATTCCAGAACACTTAATTGTGCTTATGAGGAACATACATAGATGAAGAGGCAGTCATTCGAACAGAACAAGAGGATACTGCATGATTTAAAATCAGAAAAGGTTGTGTGTCAGGGTTGTATCCTTTCACCATATTTATTGAATCTGTATATTCAGCAAATAATCCAAGAAGCTGGACTATATGAAGAAAAATTCAGGATCAGGATTGGAGGAAGACTTATTAACAACTTGCGATATGCAGATGACACAACCTTGCTTGCTGAAATTGAAAAGGACTTGAAGCACTTATGAAGATCAAAAACTACAGCCTTCAGTATGGATTACACCTCAACATAAAGAAAACAAAAATCCTTACAACTGGACCAATAAGCAACATCACGATAAATGGAGAAAATCATGAAGTTGTCAAGGATTTCATTTTACTTGGATCCACAATCAATGCCCATGGAAACAAAGTCAAGAAATCAAACGATGTATTGTGTTGGACAAATCTGCTGCAAAAGACAGCTTTCAAGCGTCAAAAAGCAAAGATGTCACTTTGAGGACTAAGGTGCACCTGATCCATGTCATGGTATTTTCAATCACCTCATACACCTGCAAAACCTGGACAGTAAATAAGGAAGACCAAAGAAGAATTGATGCCTTTGAATTATGGTGTTTGCAAAGAATATCAAATACACCATGGACTGCCAGAAGAGCAAATAAGTCTGTCTTGGAAGAAGTACAGCTCATTACAAGGGAGGATGGTGAGACGTTATGTCACGTACTTTGAATATGTTATCAGGAGGGACCAGTCTCTGGAGAAGGACATCATACTTGGCAAAATAGAGTGTCAGCAAAAAAGAGGAAGACCTTCGATGAGATGGATTGACACAGTGCTGCAACAGACTCAAACATAGCAACAATTGTGAGGATGCCAAAGGACTGGGCAGTGTTTTGTTCTGTTGTACACAGGGTCGCTATGAGTCAGAACAACTCAATGGCACCTAACAACAAAACATTGTGAAAATCTTTTGGGGACAATAAATTTACATATAATTTTTTTAATGTCCACGTAGTATATACCACCATATGCAGTTGTAAGCTGCTATAGAGTCAATTCCAACTCACAGTGACCCCATGTGTTACAGAGTAGAACTGCTCTCCAGGGTTTTCTCGGCTGTCATCTTAACAGAAGCAGATCACCAGGCCTTTTCTTCTGCAGTACCTCTGGGTGGGTCTAAACCATTAAGCTTTAGGTTAGTAGTTGAGCACAAACCGTTTACACTACCTAGGGACCTATAGTACTGTATAGACGCTATTATGGATTGAATTGTGCCCCGTGAAAATGTGTGTCAACTTGGCTAGTCCATTATTGTGTGACTGTCCATCATTTTGTTATCTGATGTGATTTTCCTGTGTGTTGTAAATCCTACCTCTATGATGTTAATGAGGTAGCTTTAGCAGCAGTTATGTTAATTAGGCAGAACTCCATCTACAAGATTGGGCTGTGTCTTAAGCCAATCTCTTTTGAGATATAAAAGACAGAAGCAAGCAGAGAGACATAGGGACCTCATACCACCAAGAAAGAAGTACTGGGAACATAGTGTGTCCTTTGGACCAGGATCCCTATACTGAGAAGCTTCTCGATCAAGGGAGCATTGATAACAAGGACCTTTCTCCAGAGCCAAAAAGAAAGAAAGCCATCCCCTGGAGTTGGTGCTCTGAATTTGGACTTTTAGCCTACTAGACTGTGAAAGAAAAAATTTCTCTTTGTTAAAGCCATCCACTTGTGGTATTTCTGTTATAGCAGTACTAGATAACTAAGACAGATGAATAATAATTTGAAATGGATGTAGACACATGACTGCAGGGCATGGGAGGAAAGTTGGCGTATCTGGAGGCTTCAGGCTGAAGTATCTGAGTGAGATGTTGTAGCAGGTGCTGTTGTTTCCCCATTTTTCTTTGCGCCAACTTCTCTGTTCTCCTGCAGCTACAGTGAACTACAGTGGACAGTTCTCCTATAGAACACCGCAGGTCCCCACTGAGATTGAATACCAGGCGTTCACAGCAAATTATGTTCCTGACACTTAGGAGGATTCCTAGATATAATTCATTAACAGGATATATTCCCGTTGCTAACCTCTCTCACATTTAAAGAATAGACGGTACCACAAATATTCCTCTCCCCATTGAGTCGCCTGTGAATTCATTCAGCATCCACCTTGGATGGGTATTGGGGGTTCCCATCTCTCTCTGGTCTCCACTTTTCTTCTCCTCCCACTTGAATCCCCTCAGGCTTTCCCCCAGGGCCCACCTCCACTTTGGAGAAGAAGACTGAGACTGTGAGAAGTGCTCCTGGCCCCATCCCAGCAAGGAGCATCAGGGCCTGAGAAAGTTCTGGATCTTTTGAGTTCTTCAGAGTAGAATAGCTACAAAGCAAACAAGCATATTTCTTCCTAATCACCATATCTAATAGCACCGCATTTCCCATACTTCAGTTTCAATCTATGCCCCATCCATTTACTACTTGTTCTGCTAGTAATGTAATATTTTCTTTAAATTGACTCACTTTTAAAAACTGAAAGAGAGAAGGCTATATCGTAAGCAATAATATCCATAAAACCATGGGTTTGTTACGCTGGCTATATTTTTCTAATAATTATTAAGACAAACACATCACTACTAAAATAAGAAATGTTCAAAAAATGTTCATCCCTGCACCACCTGAAATCATCCCAGTGATATACACACCACAGTAGGGAAAAAGTCTATTGTGTAAATAAAGACCACAGTCTCAAATTTTTAAGTAAGGCTCTATGGTTTGCTAAAACTAGCTTGCAGGAAAAAGAAATGTGGAACTGTACACTCACAGCAGTGTCTCAATTCCCCAGTCTTCTCAGCAGCCTGAAATAACAAATATCCTTTTATACATCTTCATGTGGAACAAACATGCAGAACTAGCTTAGTAACTTGAGCAAGCTATAGAAGGGGTCTTTCTAAGAACTGTTCTCCGCAGTCATAGGTCTCTTTGGATTCATGGGGCTTAGAGCAAGAGGTCTCTCGTGACCCAGAGGGACCAGGTGCTTCTAGCAGGGGTAGGTGAGTGGAATCTTCCTCAATTCACAGCAGAACTTTGTCACAACATTATTATTTTAACAAAATCCCCCTATTCACCCTTCCTCTGTCTTGCCAAAAGTCTTGTCCCTATCAGGAGAAGGGGAAGAGGTAGGACAAGGAAGAAAAGGGAAGGGATAAGAAAATCCTACCCTGCCACATATGAACTGCATGGTCTTCATCAGTCCCTATGACAAATTGCTTACTGGTTTGCAGAAGTGAAAACGTTGCCGACACACAGCACCCTGACCGTGCTGTGGCACTGGGAACAGAGTTGAGACAAAAACCCAACAGCAGCCTTTTGAGAGGGGGTCCCAACTCCTCTCTGATGACTGGCATGGTGTAGGAACCATGTGAGTGATCCGGTAGGAATGACTTCCTGGAGTGCTCCACCATGTTAGCAAAACAACATGCTGTCACTCTCATGTCTCAGCCTAAAACTTTCCGATTTGTCATCTCTCACCCATGTCTAGTAGTCATGTGTCTACACCTATTTCAAAATAATTGGCCAGACAGAAAACAAAGTGAATTTTTTACATTTAAGTATATAGAAAAAAAAAAAACCCATTGCCATCAAGTCGAGTCTGACTCATAGCGACCCTATAGATCAGAGTAGAACTGCCCTATAGTGTTTCCAAGGAGCAGCTGGTGGAATTGAACTGCCGACCTTTTGGTTAGCAGCCAAACACTTAAGCACTGTGCAACCAGGGCTCTGAAGTGTATAAAGTCACCTCAAAAATTTGTGTGGGTATTTTGTGATTATAATGTAGTAGATGCTCAATGTGGAAATTTAATTTTTTTTTTAATTTTGGATTTTGAAAATGTGAAAAATATGAAAGGACAAGAAAACAATACTACCCAAAGGTAAATAACACTGTTACTATTTTAATATGCCTCCCTCTAATCTTTTTTCTATGCATTTTTCACATCCTTAAAATCATACCATAAAGTCAATTTTTAAATACTTTCAGCATAAATATTTAATATTTCTTATTATAGAAGTGGAAACCCTGGTGGTATAGTGGTTAAGCACTACAGCTGCTAACCAAAGGGTCTGCAGTTCGAATCCACCAGGTGCTCCTTGGAAACTCTATGGGGCAGTTCTACTCCATCCTATAGGGTCGCTAGGAGTCGGAATCGACTCGACGGCACTGGGTTTGGTTTTTTATTATAAAAGTATTATGTGCTTATTAGAGAGAACTTAGAAAATATAGATAAAAATACAAAAAAAGAAAAAGAAACATACATAATCCCACCACCCCAGTGTTTGGGCTTTTTGTTGTTTTTTGTTTACCCTGCCTCATTGTCTTAGGCTGGGTTCTCTAGAGAAGGAAAATCAGTAAAATGTAGAAATATATATAGAGAGAGATTTATATCAAGGAAATAGCTTACACGATCGTAGAGACTGGAATGTCCCAAGTCCATGCATCAGGATAGAGGCTTTTCTCGATTCACGTAGCTGCAGGGGTTGGTGAATCCGAGATCATTAGGTCAGAGAGCAGGGCTCTTGCTCACAGGCTGTGAATATCAATGAATCTCATGATCAGCAGGCAAAACTGCATGGCTTCTCCTGATTCATGTAGCTGCAGGGGCTGATGAACCCAAGATCAGCAGGTAGGAGGACAGGGATCCCGCTCACAGGCTATGAAGATCGATGAATCCCAAGATAGGCAGATAAGCTGATAGCTCAAATCCAAAGAACCAGAGGTCAGATGGACAGGCGGTAGCCACAGGATCCAGGGAGAGCAAAAAGAGCCAGAACGTCTGCTTATATTCAGACGTAGGCCACACCTGCAAGGAAACTTCCCTTCATCTGATTGCCTACTCACAGCAGATTCCATCATGGGAGTGATGGCATATAAACAACTGAGAATCATGGCCCAGCCAAGTTGACACAATCTTAACTATCACACTCATTGACTTAACTTTCCACACAGCATTAAAAATTATTTGCAAACATTATTTGGGGTGGAAGGGGAGGGTCGTAATTAAAATGGTTTTAAGTTAGGCTTATTGAGGTATAATTTACGTATAGTAAAATTCACCCTTTTTAAGTGTGCAGTATGATGAGCTCTGACACATGTGTACAGTTCAATAACTGTCACCAAAATCAAGATATGCCTTCATCAGTATTTTCATCGCCCTAAAAAGTCCCCTTGTGGCCCTTTTTCTGGCAGTAAACGTTGTTTTAAACAGTTGCAAAATATTCTGTCATGTATTTATAGCATGTAGTTATGAACAGTGATGCAATTAGCATCCTTGTAAATGTACTTTTAGTTACATTTTAGACTATTTCTTTAGAACAGGTCCCAGAAGTAGGACTACTGGGTCAAAGACTGTTTTTTCAATATAAGTCTTAATATATATTTCCTATCTGCTTTCCAAAAAAAATTTTCACTTTAGACTTTACATCGGTAGGTGAAGGGACTACTTCCTGACATACTCTTCGAGTATAGAATATCCTCATTCCATAATCTTCCCAATTTGGTATATGAAAATGATATTGCATGCATTAAATTTGGCTGCTTTTAATTATCAGTGAAGTTGAACATTTTTAAAGGTTTATTAGCCATTTGTAGATCTTTTGTGAATTGTCTTTGTCCTTGGGAAACCCTGGTGGCGTAGTGGTTAAGTACTAAAGGGCTAACCAAGAGGTTAGCAGTTCAAATCCGCCAGGCGCTCCTTGGAAACTCTATGGGGCAGTTTTACTCTGTCCTACAGGGTCACTATGAGTCAGAATTGACTCAATAGCAGTGGGTTTGGTTTGGTTTTTGTCCTTGAGGGTGGCCTTGATTTTTAATTACTGACATTTAAGAGCTTTATATACATTGAGGATATTAGCCCTATGTCTCTTCTACTTATTGTAAATGTTTTCTCCAACAAATAAGTTATTTTACATGTCTTCAATTTTTAATTATCTTTTTAGACACAAAAGATCAAGTTCATTTGTCCTTTGTGCTCAAAAAATTAATCCAATTCCTATATTTACTTTATAGTACGGTAGCCATCAAAACTTTACAGGACAGACCTTTTCCATTTTATTCAATTTTATTATTTTCAGTACTGGTGGTTTGACAAATACTTGTCAACATATGACTTAATGTGTATATCTCCATAAGTCTTTTTGAAGGAAATTAGCAAATCAGAACAAAATTCTTCTGCCAGATTTTGTTTCTCAGTTTTATTACTTAAAAAAATATAACTTCAATATATGTAAATCAATCATATATATAAACTGACTTCTCCCTACAAAATATATCACTCTTTAAAAGACCTTCTATCAGTTTGAAATAGTCCTTTGTACTATTTGCTGCTCAGTAAGAGCAGAATAAATAAATGAGAGAAAGAGATGGGTGTAGTTGGGGTTAGTACAAATGAGGAAAATAAAAACTACCTGAGAGAGGAGTCTTGAGCATAATAAAGTAACATGTGCAAAGGGCTTAGAGTAAGCTCTTGCACGAAGTGAGCCACTGATCAATGCTAGTTACTGCCATTTTAACTACAAAAATACTAATAAGCAAGCCAAAAAGAAAACAAAAACAAGAGGACTAAGTTGCAACTACCTAGACAGAATAAAGCAATTGTTGCAGTGGGAAGCACATTGACATTAGAAAGGCAACGTGTCCAGAATATCTCCCGATCAGATTCTTCATGAAAATCTTCTGAACCTTTTCCTTATCATTTGCAACTCTCAATCTCACTGGAACTCTTGCATTCTCCACTAAAAAATCTCTTTTTGTTCTTTCTCCCACCACAACGTGTGAGCATTGAACAAATATTTATTGAGCACCTTTATACACACTCTTAGTTCTTCCCTGCCCTCAGAGAGCTCATATACTACTGCAGGAGAGAGACAGGTACACAATAATCACAATGATTGCAATGATCACAATTTAGTTTTGTGCGTTTTATGATACCTACTATACACATGGTGTTATGGGAATACGAAGAGAGATTCCCCCACCCACCCCCACCTAGAGGTGGTCAGGAGATACTTGCAGAGCTGCTCACAGCTGAGCTATGCACGGAAGGATGAGTGGAGAGGTAGATGGGGGCGGGGGTCAGCGTAGAGTGGATTCCAGACAAAGGGAACAGCAGTGTATGCAAAGACACAGCAGCTTAAAAGAGCATGGTGTTCAATGTGACTTGAGCAAAAGGTATGTGGTACAGGTGAGGGATGGGGTAGGTAATACAGATTAAGGCCAGCCTGTGGAAGACTTTATATCACATAAATGAATTAGCACTTTACCTTATCAAAGTAGTCCCTCGGAGATATTTGAGGGTGCAGGAATGCTATATTATCTAAGCAGTATCCAAGAGGGCAAGGACATCTTTGTCTCTCCTTCAGGTCGCCAACTTCCTAACTGCCACACCCTGTTGTTGGGTGCCGTCGAGTTGATTCCGACTCGTAGTAACCCCATTAACAGAATAGAACTGCCCCCATAGGGTTTTCTTGGCTGTAATCGTTATGGAAGCAGATCACCAGGTCTTTCTCCCATGAAGCTGCTGGGTAGGTTCAAGCCACCAGCTTTTCGATTAGCAGCTGAGCAACTATTGCACCACCAGCGTTCCTTTCCAACCCTAATGACCTCTTTTTCTTCCTTTTTGGATCAGTATTAACTAAGCCTTCCTATTCACTTCACTACTCAGATTCCCCTTTGAGCCTGCTGACCATTCTGACCAGTTTTTCTCCTTCCTTGCGTTCTCTTCCTCTGTCTCCCCTTAAATGTTGATGTCCCTCAGCCTTGTTCATTTGCAGTGGAGAATTTCACCTACCCCCATAGCTTTCACAACCACCTATATTTTGATGTTTCTCACATGTTTACCTTCACCCCAGGTGGCTCCTCTGCTCCGAATCCATCTTTTGGGTGGTGTTACATGGCTATCCTATGACCAACTCAAATTCAACCCAACAAAACTAAATTAATGATTTTTCCACTTCCTCTACCTACCTATCCTGCCTTGCCAATTTGTTCTTCCTATCTCTGTTAAGAATCACCCAAGCTACAAACATGGGGCTTCCTTTGATACCTGTGTCCTCCTTGACCTCCTGTATCTAACCATGCACGAAATTCTGTTGAAGTTGCCTCCTCATTCCAAACTTCCCTTTCCACCCCCACCACCATGACATTTATTAAGGTGCTCATCACTTCTTACAGAAATTACTGCAGCAGTGGCAATCCAAGGCACAACAACTGGTCTCTATTCACGTGGAACTACAAAGAAGGAGAGTCAGGAATAGGAGGAAGATATGGAATGTGTCACTAATTGCTCCATGAACAATTGCCTTCTTGACCATGAGACCAAAAGAATGAGATGGTGCCCAACTACCATTACTAAACATTTAGATCAAAGATTCTATATATATATATGTATATATATATATATGTATATATATATGTATATATATATATATATGGAAGAATCCTAATCAAAAGGGGGAAAGTGAAGAACAGAATTTCAAACTCTCATGAAATCCAGACTTCCTGGAGCCATGAAGGTTGGATAAAGCCCTGAAACTATTGTCCTGAGATAATCTTAAAAACTTAAATCAAAAATATCCCCTGAAGTCTTCTTAAAACCAAACAATAGTTTAACTTAATTACTAAAAAATGCCTGCCTTGACAGAGGGGAACAGGAGCCGGTTGAATGGACACAGGGAATACAGGGTAGAAATGAGGAATGTGTTGTCACTTTATAGGGAGAGTAACTAGGGCCACATAACAATGTGTATAAAAGTTTTTGTATGAGAAACAGACTTAAATTGTAAACTTTCACTTAAAGCACAATAAAAAAAAGAAAAAAAAGCCTGCCTTGAGCATTATGCTCTTTTAAGAACTATCTATATGGGATCAAAGTGACAACGGCAACTTGAAAGATTAGACAGAAACCTTAGGGAGGAGTGAGTTCATGTTAATAGGGGAGGAACAACTCAGAAAAGGAGGGTGAGAATGGTTACACAACTTGAAGAATGTAATCAATGTCACTAAACAGTACATGTAGAAACTGTTGAATTGGTGTATGTTTTGTTGTGGATATTCTCAACAACAACAAAATAAATTACATTTAAAAAAGAAAGAAATTACTGCAGCAGCTTTCTTTATTGGTATGTTTCCCTCCCCTCCCTTCCTTCTCCACCCACTGCCACACCAGGCTGGGGGACACTGGAATCAACCATCAAATCTCATACCACCATGTCTACCTAAGTGGCTGAGTCCTTTAACACTTGCTTCCCACCATCTACCCTCACTAAGTAGGGACCTTGGCATTTTACTTTGTTTCCTTTGGCTCCAACACAGCCCCATATAAACAAAGATGGTTAGGGAACACGTGGTAGCAACGACGATGGTGATTTATTTTTCTTTTGTTGTTTCCAATCTCCACAAAAAGCAAGTCCGTGCTGAATACACCAGAAGTCTTTCCAATTAATGCTAATGGGTGACCAGGCTATGGTTCACACAACGGGAAATGAGGCCACTAAGAGGAAGTTATCAGTAAGGGAATTTATGTTTTAGTAGCATGCTTAATTATGATACAACCATGACTGTCTCTGGCACAGGAATTTAGCATGCAAGATTTACAGCTCTTAGCACAATTTTTGCCTTTGTTGTCTCAAAGAGTCATGTTTCTGATGTTTTATTAGGCTATCAACCTCTGTTCAATTGTGTCAGGCTGCCCCCTACTGCTTTGGTCTCAGAATCTCATCCTGGCTGCTACTGTTTTGAGTTGATTTGGGGGATGTGTTTTTTGCCTAGGGTCCATAAAACTTGCCCACTCTCCTGTCCCAAAGAACACTGAAAACAATTGAAACAATAGGGGATGTTTTTTCTTTTCTTTTCTTTTTTTCTTTTAACAAAACCACTGAACAACCACATTAAAAAAAAGATTTGTTTGTTTCAAAACATACCTAACTGGCTTAAGCTTGCAAGAGAAATTAAGTTTCCAGAATAAGAGCAGATCAGATTTATTTTCTTTATTTCTTGAGGGCAGCAAACATCTTCAAGTGATATCTTCTCTTTTCATGATATGACAACAAGGAAATTTTTTTTAAGAGAAGCTGATGAAATTTTAACTAAGCCAGCCAGCCAGAGGAAGCAATGTTACAAAAGGGGCCTCAGAGGAAGGGTGGGATTTTTTTTTTCTGCTTCAAAGACATTGAAGTGCAACACTGTGAAAAGGCTGCCTGCAGGAGAGGGTCAGAGCGCGCCAGACACCCACACACGGAGCCCCAAACGGGGTGTGCTGGGCATACCAATCTCACCCTCCTCTGCTGTCCTTCCTTCGCTTGTTCACCTGCTCCGAATGTGGATGGGGTTTGCTCTTAGCCAGGAAGCAGTGTGGAAGATGGTCAGGAAAAGGGTTTAGGATATATTGGTAAGGAAAGAAGGAACCTGGAAATGAGTGGTTTGGGCTTTATTTGTTGTTGTTGTTGCTGTTGGGTGCTGTTGAGTCTATTTCAGCTCATAGCAACCCCACGTGACAGAGCAGAGCTGCCCTACGGGGTTTTCTTGGCTGTAATCTTTACAGAAGCAGATTATCAAGTCTTTCTCAGGGTGGGTTCGAACAGCTTACCTTTTGGTTAGCAGCCAAGCCACCAGGGCTCCTTTTGGGCTTTATAACACGAACCTGTTCTCAAGGTATTTGAGGGCCCTCCTCAAGCAAAAAATAATAATTTGGAACAAGCTCCCCTAACCTTGTGCTGATGTATTAAAAAATAAATAAAAACAAACAAAAATATGACCTCTTTGTAGGGCAGCTTCCCTGATTCCAGATCTTTCCTTTCTCCTTCCCATCTGTCAACAAATCAGTTCTATGCAGCCTGTATGGCTCTTCCTCCGGGCCTTAGTATGGATGGATGGCTAATGTGATCATCTAACTGTGCTTCTGTGTGACCACAGGCAGCTCTGTCCACATCTTTCGTGCATTTTGGCAAACGCGGGAGTAGGAACTGCTGTGTTATTAGCTTTCAGGAGAGTCTGGTTTCCTGTGGCTCTTGACACTACTTTGTTCAGATCCCTGGGCCACATGTACACACCTTTATCCTCTCTGCAACTGCCTTGTGTCCTGTCCTTCTGGGCTGGCAGCCTCTGGAGGGGCAGGCAGTGAACATTTTTTTTCTCAGCCTGTTTTGTTAACTCCTTGGCCTGTGCTTGGAGCAGTGTTCTCTCTCCCAGGGCTTACAAAGGAGCTTGGGGAGGGGAGTGGGGAATGTCACTGGAGAGCATTTACCCTTATTGCAGTGTGCCAGACAAACTCAAAATCGATTCCATAAAAGATTTTTTTATGTTGCACAATCCAAGAGAACAGCCCAGCTGGTGACTTTGGCTTTCCTCCACGCCTCACTCTCATTCATAAAATCTTTCGAGAAGGCCATGTGCTGCTTCCATGCAGAGCTGATCAAGTTATGCTCCCATCCAGAATGAAGCGGGATTTAAAATCAGGTGGCTAGAAGCGTCCTTGACCAGTCTGTCTGTTCTTTCTACTCTCTCTCTACCTAACCACCCCACCCTGAATCAATAAATGCTATGCTGAGTTCCTCTAAAGATCTAGCATCATGCCAGAAGCTGGGAGATGACAAAAGCTTGCGAAACCTCTGGCATTCATGTACTGAATGTTCACAGCAGTCCCAGGGATCCAAGACCTATAGAAATTTGTCTTTTGCTGAGGCCCAAATTTGAATGTTAAACAACATGACACTGGTATTTGGGAGACAGTTACTTAATCAGTAAGCCTAGTTAGTCTAGTTACTATCCCCAAAACACAGTGTTCTTATTTTCTTAATTTACCCTATGCCAGGTATTATACCAATTACTTCCTATATGTTATCTTATTTAACCATGATTATAACAACTTTATCCCCATTTTATAGATGAGAAAACTGAGATTTAAAGGGGTTAAGAACTTTGCTCAGGATTATATAATTAGTTAGCGTTATCGAGCAAGATCACCAAGCTCGTTTGTATGATTGAGAAGATCACAGAGCTAGTTCATAGGATTGAAGCAAGATCACAGTTATTCAGCATGGTCTGGCAAGATCACAGAGCAAGCTGAGCAAGAATTTCACCCCAGGTCAGTCTTGCTCTGAAGCTCAAGCTGTTAACCATCTTGATTCTGCCTTCTATGTCATTTTCTCCTTTCTTCTGGCATGCAGCAATGATAACAAAGCTGTAAGAACTTTGTTACCATGTGAAAAAGGGCCCTAAGTTCTAAGGAAGATAGAAAAGACTATTTGTGAGAATATACAAAGAGTATGTTTGGCTTGGGATAGAAATATAAACCTGGACCTAAGCCAACTTGTTGTTGTTGTTGTTACTGCCCTCGAGTTGGTTCCGATTCCTAGTCAACCAATGTACAACAGAACAAAACACTGCCCAGTCCCGAGCCATTCTCACAATTGTTGTTATGCTTGAGCCCATTGTTGCAGCCACTGGGTCAATCCATCTCATTGAGGGTGTTCCTCTTTTTCACTGACCCTCTTCTTTACCATGCATGATGTCTTTCTCCAGGACACGTACCTCCCGATAAAATGTGTAAAGTATTTGAGATGAAATCTCTAAGTCTCACCATCCTTGTTTCTAAGGAGCATTCTGTCTGTACTTCTTCCAAGACAGATTAGTTTGTTCTTCTGGCAGTGCATGGTGTATTCAGTATTCTTCACCAACACAACAATTCAAAGGTATCAATTCTTCTTAGTTTTTTCTTATTCATTGTCCAGCTTTCACATGCATATGAGGTGATTGAAAACACTATGGCTTGGGTCACCCATACCTTAGTTCTTAAAACCACATCTTTGTTTTTTAACATTTTAAAGAGGTCTTTTGCAGCAGATTTGCCAAGTGCAATGCATCATTTGATTTCTCGACTGCTGCTTCCATGGGCGATGATTGTGGATCCAAGTAAAATGAAATCCTTGACAACGTTAATATTTTCTCCATTTATCATGATGTTGCTTATTGGTCCAGTTGTGAGAATTTTTGTTTTCTTTATGTTGAGATGTAATCCATATTGAAGGCTGTAGTCTTTGATCTTCATTAATAAATGTTTCAAGTCTTCTTTCCTTTCAGCAAGCAAGGTTGTGTCATTTGCATATCATAAGTTGTTAACAAATCTTCCTCCAATCCTGATGTAGTGTTCTCATATAGTCCGGTTTTTCAGATTATTTGCATACAGATTGAATAAGTATGGTGAAAGGATACAACCTTGATGCACACCTTTCTTAATTTCAAACCATGCAGTATTCCTTTGTTCTGTTCGAATAACTGGTTCTTAGTCTGTGTACAGGTTCCTCGTGAGCACAGTTAAGCGTTCTGGAATTCCCATTCTTTGCAATGTTATCCATAATTTGTTATGACCCACATAGTCAAATGCCTTTGCACTGTCAATAAAATACAGGTAAACACCCTCCTGGTATTCTGTTTTCAGCCAAGATCCATTTCACATCAGCAGTGATATCCCTTGTTTCATGTCCTCTTCTGAATCCACCTGAATTTCTGGTAGTTCCCTGACAATGTACTGCTGCAAACGTTTTTCAATTATCTTCAACAAAATTTTACTTGCAGTGTGGTATTAATGATTTTTTTTATATATATAATTTCCACATTCTATTGGATCACCTTTCTTTGGAATGGGCACAAATACAGATCTCTTCCCATCAGCTGGCCAGGTAGCTGTCTTCCAAATTTCTTGGCCTAGATGAGTAAGCACGGCCAGCACTGTATCCATTTGTTGAAACATCTTGATTGGTATTCCGTCAATTTCTGGAGCCTTGTTTTTCGCCATTTCCTTCAGTGCAGCTTGGACTTCTTCCTTCAAGACCATGGGTTAGTAAGAGTGGTGGTCCAAAAAACCAAAACCAAACCCAGTGCCATCAAGTCGATTCCGACTCATAGCGACCCTATAGGACAGAGTAGAACTGCCCCATAGAGTTTCTAAGGAGCGCCTGGCAGATTCGAACTACTGATCCTTTGGTTAGCAGCCGTAACACTTAACCACTACGCCACCAGGGTTTCCAGAGTGGTGGTAGCACCCTTAAGAATGAGGAAGGTAACATGGTTTAGGTTGGGGCAAGGGGGATACTAAGCTCAGTATGTGATGTATAACTTTAGATAGATCAACTATAGACCTAGATCTACTGATAACATTCTACATAGCAGAGAGGCCAAGAATTTGTTCATGGTTTCAAGCATGTGTAAGTTTGTGGGGTCAACATATATGGTATAGCCACAAAGCAACGTTAATAGAACTATAGGATTTCAGAATCAAAAAACACATAACTTTGTTCAACACTTACACAGCATATTTATGTTCAGAACTACAGTGTACACCAGAGGTTGTCAACTAGCATCTGTTTGAATAACTTTTTGTGAAAATAGCTCACTCCTCTTTCTATGATTACCCAGCACTATTTATTAGGAAGTTTTCACTGATATTGATACCTTTTGACAAAATGAAGCTTACTTATAGCCTAATGGCTAATAACATAAACTTGGGAATCTTACAAAATAGGTGTAGAAGATATTGCTAGTCTTCTAATACCCATTCTTCCCTTTCTCCTCAGGAATAACCAAAACCCATTGCCATCAAGTTGATTCCAACTCATAGCAACCCTATAGGATGGAGTAGAACTGCCCCGTAGGATTCCCAAGGCTGTAATCTTTATGGAAGCAGATTGCCACGTCTTTCTCCCGCAAAGCGGCTGGTGGGTTCAAACTGCCAGCATTTCAACTCACAGTCGAGTGCTTTAACCACTGCACTACAGGGCCGCTTCCTCAGGAATAAAACCCAAAAATTTTAGCGGAACACATGACTACCCAGAATAAAGACTGACGCCAACCCTATGTGTGCAAAGTAGAACTGCTCTGTAGGGTTTTCAAGTCTGTGACCTTTCAGACTCAGATCACCAGGCCTGTCTTCCAAGATGCCTCTGGGTGTGTTCAAACCACGAAGTTTTCAGCTAGTAGTCAAGTGCCGAGCCATTTGTGCCACCCATGGACTCCTTTCTGTTACCCAGTACCCAAAAAGCAGCCAAATTAAATACTTTTACTGTGGCTTCCAATCTCTGCTTCTGCCATTTACTAACAAGTTGCTTAACTTCTCTGAGCCTCAGTTTCTTCATCTGTCAAATGTAGCCTACTGCATGGGATTGTAGACAAAACTAAAGAAGATAATGCACGTACTCAACAGATGATAGCAGTTATTGTTATCACCACTACTATTATTATAACCCTTCATAAAAGACCAAAGAGGCACCATTCAGAAAGACAAATTGAAATTAAAAATAAATATCTCATAAAATAAATCCAAACAACTATGACTCCGTAGACATTGTAAAAGGAAAAAAACACTTTATTATACTTAAACATGGAGCCCTGATGGGGTAGTCGTTAAGCATCCAGCTGCTAATCAAAAAGTCAGCAGTTTGCACTAGCCGCTCCTTGGAAACCCTGTGGGGCAGTTCTACTCTTTTCTATAGGGTCACTATGAGTCAGAATCAAGTCGACGGCAATAGGTTTGGTCTGTTTTTTTTTTTTTTTAATAATATAACATATTAGTAGTTGAAGATAAGGTTATTAGTCTGAACAACTCTGACATAGAATAAATATCTTCTTTTTCATTTCATAGTCAAGAGGCCCAGAAAGGCATAGAAATGAGCTCAGAGCAATAAAATGAGTAGTGGACTTGAATTAAATTTATATCCTATATCCCCTTGGAAACCCTGGTGGCATAGTGGTTAAGAGCTATAGCTGCTAACCAAAAGGTCAGCAGTTCAAATCCACCGGGAGCTCGTATGGGGCAGTTCTCTCTGTCCTATAGGGT
Source organism: Loxodonta africana (assembly GCF_030014295.1). Taxonomy (NCBI): domain Eukaryota; kingdom Metazoa; phylum Chordata; class Mammalia; order Proboscidea; family Elephantidae; genus Loxodonta; species Loxodonta africana. Next base: position 46,349,469 of record NC_087351.1, read on the forward strand.
CTCTATGAGTTGGAATTGACTTGAGAGCAATAGGTTTGATTTTTTTTTTTTTTTTTTGGTACCCCCTTGAGGTTCAGCCATTCAAGGAACAATCAATAGAACAGAAACATGTGTGTCAATACTGTCCAGAAATCTTCCTCTATGTTTTCAACCCTAACTTGCCTATGTTCCAAAAGCACCTCAGAGGTCATCCCCATTGTTGAAGAGCTGGTCCTTTCCACTATGAAGACGTTGTTTCATTACTGTTGACTAACATGTCCTTTCCAGTCTCTCCTTCATTAAGGAGATACCAGTGTTTTCCTTCCATGAGAGAGTATCCAGGCACACAGCACCTAGGCCACGCCTGAATCATTGTCTTAACATCCTCCGCAAAACTCCTCCAGCCACTCCAAGTTTCACCCTTTCCCTTCCTTCACGCAACAAAAGCCCTATTAGGGGGAGAGCTATCTTGAGAATGCTGCCGAGATGTCTTTATCAAAATGTTACTTTAATTTAGGCTATAAAAAACATTAAGAGGCACTAAACACTAAATATTTGAGGATGGATGAATGGTGGGAGGATTAGAAGGAAGGAAGGGAACTTACTTCATCCAATGAAGGAAATTCCTTAAAATGAACCACGTCACCCGACGGAATCAAGAAAATTCTCTGTTGTGGGAGGAGAGGCAAGAAAGGGAACATGCCTTGAGTTGTTAAAAGATAAATCTTAGTTCCAAAGAGAATTTTTTTTTTTTAATAAAACGAATGTACCATCATTGAAAAACCTATTTACATTTCACAAAAATAATGAGGAATAAAATCCCCTTTCCTTTTGACTCCTCAGTTACCTTCCTACAAGTAACCATGTCTCATATTTTCTTACGCGTCCTTCTAGAGATTGTCCTGCATATACAAAAATATATATATGTAGATATACATAAAATTATAATAGTTGTTCTTGTATTATTTGTAAAACTTTCAATGAAATCGTTATTTTAACCATCCTGTTCCTTAAAGCAAAATTCCCTCCCAAAAAGAAGTAAAAGCCTTGTACGTATCTCAGGTCTTCACAGAGTCAGCAAAAGTCCAGGTACTCTATGGAACAGAAATAACCAAATACCTCAAAATATTTAATTTCCTATTCCAGTAATGTGAAACAGGTGTAATTAAAATAACACTTTTTAATTAAGTGACCTCTCTTGACCAACCATCTGTGAATAATTCAGATTTCCCCCTTATTATTGCTGTAAAATTAAAACGAGGTCATATAAACAGGAAGATCCTCTTTAACTATCTTTAAGCACCAGCAATATATATTTTCCACCAGTTAAAATCCTTAATGATACAAAAAACCTGTCAAGCGTAACTCCCCCAAGTCATTTGCCTGAAACCATCAATATTTTATCATGCGCTTGCAGTTGGCTTTAATTTAACAGTCCAGGTTACTAATCAAACAAAACACCCAAGTCATTAAAAGTTAGCGTGCCATTTAGAAAGTGCATTTCACGTTTATTAAAATATCTTTCATGCAGCCATTAGAAACTAAAGTTTTAATTACAATCAGATATTTAGTTCTACTCGGGTTATGCATCCGGCACTCTCTTGCAACCACCCTGATTAATCTTCCAGACCAAGTTCGTCCGTTCCCCCTGAAATTATTTTCCTCTCAAGTTCTTCAGAAATCACCCCACCTCCAACAAATAAGTAAAATACATTTTGAAGGTGTGTAAAATAACTACCCAAAAGATAATTCGTTTAAAAGATTTCATTTCAAATGCAATTTACCCTGCATAAAAGATCAGAGGCATCATTCAGAAAGACAAATTGAAATTGAGAATTAGTTCTTCTTGTCTTTATTGTCAATTTTCAGTATTTATTTTTCTTTCTGATGATGGGAAAAGCTCAACAAGAATTTTCTTATGATTTTCTAGCTGAACGACTCAACTAGGTATTTTTTCTGGTGTGTCTGTGCGTGTGTGTGCGTGTGTGTGTGTGTTTCCCTTCACCTTTCCAATATTCCCTGCTCCTATTCCTGCTCTGGCTTGCTTTAAAATTCCATGAGGAGATTACTAACAGGTAAAACATCAGATTTTATGTTAAATTTAGCTATTCAGAATTAAAGCATTTAGGCTCTCCATCAGCCATATTCATCATGTACTAGAAGACATTTTCTATCGGCTTCGAAGTCAACAGCAAGTATGGGAACCGTGCTAATGAAAACTGTGGGACCAAGTAGTTCACTATGCAGATGAAGACCTCTAATTACCCAGGTTGTTTTTTTTATTCATTTCCCAGGGCTGCTGTAACAAAGCACCACAAACTGAGTGACTTAAAACATTAGAAGTTTATTGTCTCAGAGTTCTGGAGGCTAGAGGTCCAAAATCAAGTTTGTCAGCAGGGCCATGCTCTCTCTAGGGGAAAGTCTCTCCAAGACTCTAGGAGGTGATTCTTCCTTGCCTCTTTCTAGCTCCCAGTGGTTCCTGACAACCCGGTGTTCCCCGGCTAGCAGATGCATCACTCCGATCTCTGCCTCCACCATCACATGGCCATCTTCTGCCTGGGTCTGGATCTCTTCTCTTGTTATAAGGACACCATTCATATTGGATTAGGATCCACCCTACTCCAGTTTGACCTCATGTTAACCTAACTGATAACATCTTCAAAGACTCTATTTCCAAACAAGGTCATGTGCATAGGTACCAGGGATTAGGACTTCGATCTAGACCTTTTGGGACGGCACAGTTCAATCTATAACAAACACCAATCCTTCCCAAATGCTTCTAAAAAACAGAAGAGGAAGAAATGTTTCCTACCTCATTTATGAGGTCAGTAATACCCTGAATACAAAACCAGAAAAAGATGTCACAAGGAAAAACAACCCATATATCAGTACCTCTTTTAAATATAGATGAAAAAATTCTCAACAAAATACTAGCAAACCAAAAAAAAAAAACATTGCTGTCAAGTTGATTCCAATTCATAACAACCTTGTAAGACAGAATAGAGCTGCCCCATAGGGTTTCCAAGGGTCCACTAGTGGATTCAAACTGCTGACCTTTTGGTTAGCAGCTGAGCTCTTAACCACCAGTGCTCCAGCCAAATCCAACAACATATAAAAAGGATTATACAACATGACCAAGTGGGGTTTATCGCAAGAGTGCAAGGTTGGTTGGACATATGAAAATCAACGTAATATATCATATTAAGGAATAAAGGCCAAAAAGCACATGATCATCTCAGTAGATGTACAGAAAGCATTTAAAGAGGAGAGTACGACAAGCTACCCATAACGCAAAAATCCATTGCCCTCAAGTCAGTTCTGACTCATAACAACAACACAGAACAGAGCAGAACTGTCCCATAGGGCTTCCAAGGCTGTAATCTTTACAGAAGCAGACTCCCACATCTTTCTCCCGCAGAGTGGCTAGTGGGTCGATCAACAACCTTTCAGTTAGCACCTGAGCACTTTAACCACTGCTCCATCAGGGTTCCTTGGACAAGCTACATTTCCCACAAGTTCCCCAAGTTCCCCGAATTCAGTTGATCATGAGGCTATAACTGATATCCATCACCTCGTTCCTCTACCACCAATTCCAGGTTCCTTGGCCCCTCAGCTAGCACTTGTACTGTGTTGTTTGCCTGGTGGAATGACCTAGACCTTCATCCCTGAAGGATATGAGCCCCTGGTTACTGTGCTTCTGTCAGGCTGCAGTAGCCGAAATTTCTTTTTCACATGAGAACACCAAAAGACATCCTAGTGGATCCCCCATGTTCAAAACACATTCTTCTATGCCCCCGTGATGGAGGAGCAACCCTACCTCCTCAGGATGATCAGGGTCAAATACCTCTGCCAGTATAAAACCTCCTTTCCTAGGCTGCTAATCTAATGGCAAGAGAAGCACGAAGTGACAGTACAGCCATAGTTTTAGGTTTAGCGGGACTCCTATTAAACCCCTGACAAAAGCATTCCCCTCTGGAAACCAGAATTTCTAGAACCACAGAATCTAAAATTGTGAAGACAAGAAGCACTCAAATCAAGTTGTTGGCCACCATATCTGGAGGTTTTTCCTCTGCTATATAGATGAAGAATATCCATCCCTTTCATTCCTAAAGGTAACATGATCGGTTAGGCAATGCCAGAGAATCTTGCAGGCTAAAGCACTCTACCAATGGACCCTTGTACCATTTACTGTGAAGTTTGCTGAGGTACCAGTGAGCTGGAGCTGGCCCCCAGGAAGCAGCCTGCTGGAGCATCAGAGAAACTTGCAGAAGAGTGAGCATCACTGGGCTTTCTACCCACCATTAGCAGCCACACCGTCAGAGGGGAAAATAATAAAAATAAGAAAGCACATCAAAGCCAAGAGAAGCGCCTGCCTCCGCTATGCTTAGCAGTAGCCCTCTGGCGCCCTCTACTGATAAAGTATAATATTGCACCAGATGGCGAAGGAGAAATGTTTACATAGTCCAGCTCCAATATGACAAAGCAACGCCAAAAACAAATTAATTCAGAACTGAGAGGCAATAAATTGATAACTGGAAAATATGCTCACCTCTATGAGCCTTTTGATCCCTTGCATGAAACTATGCCAAGGTAGTATGGCATTTCTGTCTCCCTTCATGTGGGCCATCATTTCTTCCAAATGCCTAGGGGCCATTCAGCAGTACATTGAGGCTGACTCCAGGAGCCCTTGCCAGAACACTAAATTCTGACTCACAAAAGGGTGTGTGCATATTACAAACTCTTTCTTTATCTAACTTAATAGTCTACACTCCCAGCCCATCACTCTCAAGACCCATTCCCAGGCTAATATTCCAGGATATATTAGCCAAGTCCCGCAGCTCAGGTCCTTTCTCTCTCAGCAGCGCCAGCACATCCCCAGTTGAGATGTAATATTTGACCCAAAGTATTATCCTAATCTCCAGGAAGGGAGGTGAGGGCAGATCACGAGGAGGGCACGTACTGTCTTGCAAAGCACCTACTTCATCGAGGCCTCTGCACAGGCAAGGCGGTAGGTGCTGCTCTGCTCTAGCAAGAGGACATGGTCTATTTCTGCAGGCCCAGAGGCTCAGAGAAACCTGGGGTCCAGTGCACCCAGCTGCCTCCACCCCAAGTCTCAGAGTCCCGTTCCTCCTCTATCAGAATCTTGATTTTCACATTAAAAAGCTGCTAATTTAGTCTCCCAAGTTCTGCTTCTCTTACACTTGGGTCCTGAGCTTTATCTTAAGCATGCTCTGCCCTCTGGCTGTTGCTACAGAGTCAGACTTCCACATCATGCTTTATGTTGGTAATGAGCTTGTCATTTTTCTCTCTTCAATGCATCGATAGCACTCAGAATCAACCAACTAATTCCACAGTGCTTTAATTACTATTTTTCTCAAATCTCTCAAACGCTACAGACAGTGCATGAACCAATAGGTCCCCTTCCATCTATATATCCCATCCCAATTCATCACAAGTGAAAGTCTTAGTATTTGCAAAGCTACAACATGCCATACTACAACACTCCGCTTGTTACAATAATGGCGTCCTTTTTGCCATCTGGCTGGTGAATTACCCAACTTTAGAATCCCATCCTTAGAACCTGCTGCCTGGGACCACTTCCAGTACCAGCGGTCTTACAGAAGATTCAGGTGAAAATGATTTATTAAGGAACAGTTCCCAGGAGAAACTGGTAAGAGAAAGGGGGCAGAAAGACAGGAGTTGGGATGAAGCTGTGCAAGGCACTGTATTAGCCATCTGTTGCTACATAACAAATTACCCCAAATTTAGTGTCTTAAAACAACACACATTCATTATCTTACTGTTTCTATGGGACAGAAATCCCAGCATAGCCTAGCTGAGTCTTCTGCTTCATGGTCTGTCACAAGGTTGCTATCCAGGGTGTGCTGTCTCATCTGAAGGCTCAGCCTGGGAAGGATCTATTTCCCACTCACTCAGCGGTTGTTGACAGCGCTTAGTTCCTCGTGGGTTGTTGGACTGAGGGCCTCAGTTCCTTGCTGGCTATTGGCTGAAGGCTGCCCTCGGTTCCTTGCCATTTGGGCCTCCCCAGTAAGGCAGCTTGCTTCATCAAAGCACGTAAGCTCAGAAAGCAATAGAGAGAGTCTGCTAGCAAAATGGGAGTCACACTGTTTTGTAACCTAATCATAGAGGTGACATTCCATCACCTTTGCCATATTCCATTGGTTAGAAATAACTCACTAGGTTCAGCCCACACTTAAGAAGAGGGGATTACACATGAATACCAGGAGGTCCACTGTAGGAGCAAACTCAAAGTCCCACAGAGGATAGCTTTAGCATGATCCCACAAGGGAACTCTCAAGAGTAAGTTATGCCTCAGAGTTGTTCCAACCCAAGGCAGGGGAGTTAGGGCTATATACTGCCATACTCATCAGTCATTGTTAAGGGTCACCTTCAGTGGGGCATAAATTTCTAGGTACTTCCAGCTCTTTGTGCATACAGATAAAGTGGATTCCAGTAGGCTGAGGGCAGTCCTCCAAAAAAGGAAACATAGGGACTTAACGCTGGAAGTGAAAACACCGGGAGTCTGCACAACAATGGTTAAAAGGAAACCAAGGAGATCCGAGTAGAGTATCAGCACTAGGCACCAACCACAGTGGGTGAGAACACAGAAGGGCACTTCCCTTGGGATTGTCAGAGCAAATAATCGTTATAATTAGTAAGCACCTATTAGTTGTGTGACTATCCTAGTCAGAGATCTTTGATTTTGATGATTTCAATGTTGTTATTATTGTCGGCTGTCAACTCATGGCAACCCCACGCACAATGGAACAAAACACTGCCCAGTTCTGTGCCATCCCCATGATCTGCTGCAGATCAAACCATTGTGACCCCTAAGGTTTTCATTGGCTGATATTCAGAAGTAGATTGCCAGGCCTTTCTTCCTAGTCTGTCTTAGTCTGGAAGCTCTGATGAAGCCTGTTCACCTTCATAACAACACGCAAGCCTCCTCTGACAGATGGGTGATGGCTGTGCTTGAAGTTCAAATAACAGGAACCCGCTTATTTCAGTTATTGAAAGGATGCTGGAAAATCTCACCGAACTTAAGACAGGGAGAGTACTGTGGTCCAAGGGACTTCAGTCCTGGGAAGTGGGAACAAGAAAAGCACCAGAAACCCAGGAAGCCGCTCTTGCTGTCTCTGTCGCTTTCTGGGGTTAAAGGTCTCTCATTTCTTTTTCTTTCTAAATCCCTGCTTTGCTTTTCTCTTTGAGAACAGATTTTCTCTACCCACTGATGCACACGCACATGACTGCTGCTCCTGAGTTCACCCTTCAGCCCCTTAGATGGTCTTTCGGATCAGCTCTACACAACAGGCTCCGTTTCTCCAAATTGCTATATAGAAGCAACATAGAGTATAAATTATAGCTTTATAAAAGAAAATATTTCAAGATTTTAACTGTAGTTATCCATAAGTGGTAGAATCATAGATGGCTTTTTTTTCCTACTTTCATACTATCGCATGTTTTTTGCAAATCTTCTGCAATGAGCATGCATTACATTTATAATAAGCAAGGAAAAAAAAATGGGACTGCGTTTCCTACCATCCCACTCCATCCCCACCATCACCAACACCCTCTTTATTTATTTGCATGTCTTGCCCCTTCCTGACAGCCTTAGGAGAGTTATAGTATTGATCTGTCATTATTAGCATAACGTAGCTAGGTTAAGCAATGAAAGGCAGTCAGGCTCAGAAACAGAAAGCTACCGTCTTTTAGATTATTTGCTCTGAGGAATCTGAAGGACCTGGAAAGTCATGTGCTATTTCTCCAGGATGAAGCTGGGACTCTGGGGGAAGGACAGATGGTTCCGTGGAGTAGAAAAGGAAGAAAGGAGACCCCTCTAAGACTATTGAGTGAATCAGTGGTGAAAGGAATGTTTGGCGCCCTCCCGTGGACTTGGTGTATAATTAAGACTATGCAATGCTATGAGCTCTCGTGTGCCATGGAGTTGATTCCAACTTTTAGCAACCCTGTAGGACGGATTGGAACTGTCCCATAGGGTTTCCAAGACTGTAACCTCTACAGGAGCAGATCGCTAGGTCTCTCCTCCCACAGAGCAGCTGGTGGGTTTGAACTGCTGACCTTTTGGTTAGCAGCGAGCGCACTTAACCATTGTGTCACCAGGGTTCCTCTCTGGTATGAGCTAGTCTCCCTCATATTGATTGATGTACCAGATATTACAGGTATAAGTAAGGAATAACCAACAAACAAAGCAAAACCGCAGTCTAAGGAATCATTTGATAAGTAACAAATGAGAATTTCAAAAAATAAATGCCAAGGAAGACATCTCCGATTCTGTCTTCTCCTGTGGTTGGTTTCCTCCCTCTAGTATATTCGAAAACAAGAAAAAAATGCTAGTGATGCCTATGTTGTTGTTGTTAGGTGCTGTCAAGTTGGTTCCGACTCATGGTGACCCTATGCACAACAGAACAAAACACTGCCCGGTCCTACGCCATCCTCACAATCGTTGTTATGCTTGAGCTCATTGTTGCAGCCACTGTGTCAATCCACCTCGTTGAGGGTCTTCCTCTTTTCCGCTGACCCTGTACTCTGCCAAGCATGATGTCCTTCTCCAGGGACTAATCCCTCCTGACAACATGTCCAAAGTATGTCAGATGCAGTCTCGCCATCCTTGCTTCTAAGGAGCATTCTGGCTGTACTTCTTCTAAGACAGATTTGTTCATTCTTCTGGCAGTCCATGGTATATTCAATATTCTTCACCAACACCACAATTCAAAGGCATCAACTCTTCTTTGGTCTTCCTTATTCATTGTCCAGCTTTCACAGGCATATGATGCAATTGAAAATACCATGGCTTGGGTCAGACACACCTTAGTCTTCAGGATGCCCATAAACCTCTAATATTATGAAAAAATATGCAATAATGGAACACTTTTGAAAATACTGCTAATCCTGTCGTATCTAGTCCCAGTCTGTGCTGCTGGGGTGTCAGGAGCATGGTCCTAGCCGATATCATGCCAGGTTTCAAATAAGAATCTTAATAAGGAAGAGAATATCCCTCCATCTTCTAGTAGGACCACAAATCCAATCTGGAAATTTTAAGACTTTGCTTAATTTGTTTTTAATATTAATAAAGGAATATTTGATAATTTTGTTATTTCAATATTACACCCCCTTGGGTCCAGAAATTCTTCCTTGTGACTAACCTACATATGCCATGTATGTCTATGTCTTCTTGTTGTATTCTTCCTTGTGTTGGAAAATAATAGCTGGTCACCTTCTTCCCTAGGGACCTTTCAGTGTTAGAGCCCAGCATGACATTGTCTATCCATTTTTTTTTTAACGCTAAGTAACCCATGGGGCCCTGAGGGTGCAATGGTTAAGTATTTGGCCGCTAACCAAAAGGCTGGCAGTTCAAATCTACCAGCCGCTCCTTGGAAACTCTACGGGGCAGTTCTACTCTGTCCTATAGGGTCGCCTATGAATTGGAATCGACCCCACAGCAATGGGTTTGCTTCGTTTTCTGAAGTAATCTATATTTATTTGACCTTTCCTCATATACTCCACTTTTCAATTATATCAAATTTGCGGCTTCTCTTTGAATCTGCTCCTAGTTTCTCTAGCTCTCCTAAACCAAGGAGCCAAATCAAATATGTGAACCTCTGGTTGATCTCTAAGGATTACACTCTCTCTATTATAAACGAAAGACACACAAAAACATAAAGGGATTTCTTTGATGTGCTGGAATGTGTGGCTATGGTGATACATTCAGTAAGAATTATCTTTTTGTAGGGCTGGACAAGTCAAAGGGAAACCTGGGTGGAGTAATGGTTAAGAGCTACGGCTGCTAGCCAGAAGGCCAACAATTTGAATCCACCAGGCACTCCTTGGAAACCCTATGGGGCAGCTCTACTCTGTCCTGGAGGGTCCCTTGAGTCGGAATAGATTTGAGGGCAACGGGGTTTTTTTTGTTTTTTTTTTTTTTTTGAGACAAGTCAAAAGAACAAAACTTGTTGGCGCTTGTTAAAGTCATTGATACTTGGTAAAATGGCACCATCTAGTGGTCTAGATCAGCAACAACTTCTGCAAGAAAAGGGTTGACCAAAAACAATCGTAAATCAATTACATTGCAAAGTGACAACTCCAGAAACTAGCAGGGCCAAGGCAATTTAACAACAATAGGTACATTGACTCTGGGGAACCATAATTCTTAGTCTACCGACTGGGCCATTGGAGCAGCTTAACAAATAATGTAGCCTCTTTCCAGAGAGAAACTGGAACTTTTCGGGAAGTTCTTGGTCCTGCTATTGGTTTAGGATAACCGAAGCGGAGCAAGGCAAGCACCTACTTCACGCCAGCCACTGCCATAAGCACTTTACATGCCTTTTTTTTTTTTTTTTTTTTTAAATCATCACATCCACCTGATGAGGCAGGTATTATCCTCACTTTACAGAGGATAAAAGTGAGGCCCAGCGAGGCTAAAATTTTGCCCTTAGATTGCATAGAGCCAGACCTGACTCTGAAACCCAGATTCTTTCTTTTGCACTCCCTCGGAGAGAATACGTAAGGCACTTTCTCAACTTTTCTTATCTATCACTCTCCACAGGGAAGTCCTCCTCACACCACAGCCAGGGACAGACCATGCCCACCAGAGAATGTGTGCTACGATGTACGACTCTGCTGAAAGAGGCCAAAAAGAGAAATTTGGAAATTGTGGGACACAAAGGGACGGTATGCTATAATAAGGGCTGAGTATTTAAACTTTTTTTTTTTTTTTTTTTTTGGTCCTGCCTCTGCCTTTAAATTAAGAGCTATACTCTTAATATGTCACCCCCATTGCCGTCGAGGAAACCCTGGTGGTTAGTAGTTAAGAGCTACAGCTGCTAACCAAAAAGTCAGCAGTTTGAATCCCCCAGGTGCTCCTTGGAAACCCTGTGGGGCAATTCTACTCTCCTTCAGGGTGGCTCTGAGTCAGAATCGACTCGACAGCAACGGGTTTGGGTTTATTGCCGTAGAGTCAATTCTGATTCAGAGAGACCCTATAGGACAGAGTAGAACTGCCCCCATAGGGTTTCCAAGGCTGTAATCTTTACAGGAGCAGACTGCCGCATCTTTCTCCTGAGGAGTGGTGGGTGGGTTCCAACCACGGAACTTTCGGTTAGCAGCCAAATGCTTACCCACTGCACCACCATGGCTCCTTTTGATTTGCCACGGTCATGCTAAATAAGTATTTACCAAATTACTGAATTAAATCACAAAGCTTCTTGCTCACACCTGCACCTCTTGTACCATGACAAAGTTCCTGGTATTGGCATAGATGAATCCAAAGACGGAAGCCTATGTTCTCGGGAAAGGACAGAAGAACACAAGAAAAAGCTGCCAGCGGTGAAGTCCCTTTCAGACACAGGCTAACTATTGCCACCTGGCTAATGGAGTCCCTCCCCAGGTTAACTAGCAAGCGTGTGTATTAAGTAAGTCATGGAAAAGAGAGAAAGGGGTAAAAAGTACTTGTTTTTCTGAAAGTTGGGCCATCTGTAAAGTGGAGCTTTTTTAGGACATTACATTTTCATTCACGTAATTATTTTTAATTCAGCAATTAAGTCTATGAAGCAAATGAATCAATGAAGCAGTTAACAAGACATAAAGTAAATAAGTCAGAAGTGATATGGGGGGGGAGAAAAGCAGTGATGAGCTGCTGATATAAAAAGGATAAAAAGACACAAAAAATAGAATAGAAAAGAATGACCAAATGCAGTAAGTTCTTTAAATCCTATGGGTAGTTTTTGTTGTTGATTTGTTTTGTTTCCTAAAGGAAGCATCACTTGAAGTATAATCATACCCAGGGAAAATTTCTTGAGAATTCCATTCTAACTGAGAAGATAAACCAAAAAGACATTAAAGGGAATTTTTTATTTCTTCACACACACACATCCTCAACTGTGATGATTTGTCACCAACTATAAGATTTCTCAAAGAAAGGAAAATCTTATCCCGTTACGTATGCCATCTTAAGCTAAATAGCTAGTATTCTATAAGGGAGTTAATTAGATTGAGTATCTAAGGGATTCCCAGTGAGTCAATAGCGTATCTACAATTAGAATCCAGGCCACATTGCTTCTAGACTTGTCCTAGAAACTCCATACAGCAAAAACTCATTAAAATTATGTGGATCTTCAGCACAACTGGACTAAGCCAAAAGCAAAGAAGTTTCCTAAATAAACTGAACACTTCAAAGGCCAGCATAGCAGGGGCGGGGGTTTGGGGACCACAGTTCAGGGGACATCTAGGTCAATTGACCTAATAAAATCTATTAAGAAAACATTCTGCATCCCACTTTGGAGAGTGGCATCTGGGGTTTTAAATGCTAGCAAGTGGCCATCTAAGACGCATCAATTGGTCTCAACCCACCTGGAGCAAGGAAGAATGAAGAACACCAAAGACACAAGGTAATTGTGAGCCTAAAAGACAGAAAGGACCACATAAACCAGAGACTACATCAACCTGAGACCAGAAGAACTAGATGGGGCCCAGCCACAACTGATGATTGCCCTGACAGGGAACACAACAGAGAACCCCTGAGGGAACAGGAGAGCAATGGGATGCAGACCCCAAATTCTCACAAAAAGACCAGACTTAATGGTCAGACTGAGACTAGAAGGACCCTGGAGGTCATGGTCCCCAGACCTGTTAGCCCAAGACAGGAACCATTCCCGAAGCCAACTCTTCAGACTGGATTTGGACTGGAATGTGGGATGGAAAATGATACTGCTGAGGAGTAAGCTTCTTGGCTCAAGTAAACACATGAGACTATGTTGGCATCTCCTGTCTGGAGGGGAGATGAAAGGGCAGAGGGGGGCAGAAGCTGCCAGAATGCACACAAGGAGAGAGAGTGGAGGAAAGGAGTGTGCTGTCTCATTAGAGGGGAGACCAGTTAGGAGGGTATAGCAAGGTGTTTATAAATTTTTGTTTGAGAGACTGACTTGATTTGTAAACTTTCACTTAAACCACAATAAAAATTAATTTAAAAAAAAGAAAAGAAAGTGTAGAATCACAGAACATTCAGTCCCAAAAGGAATCGGCTACATTTTTTTCTGACCCTGAGGGTGTTTCAGTATCAACTCTCCAGTGCTTTCGAAACCCTCTCCTGGAATGTGGCAGAATGAGGAATTAAATGCAATGTCCTGATCTCTGTCTAACCCAGGATCTTACATCACCTATTTACCACAAAATAATTTCCCCAGGTCCAGGATTTCTGGCCTTTTCCTTATCCTGCTTTCTGGCAGAGTTAACTGTGATAAAGAAAGCAATGATTTAATATATTACCTTCATTTAACAAGAGTAGAGTCACTTCTAAGCTACTCCCCTGTATTTTGTTAATTCATTCATTGGTTCAACAAATATTTATATGCCAGGCTGTCTTCCAGGTTCTAAAGAGATACAGGAGAAGAGTGAGGCAGATCACTGCCTCCTATTCCATATCTAGTGGAGTTATCTGGACAAACAAATGGGCACTAATACTACAGCTTTAAGAGCTACAGCTGCTAACCAAGAGGTCGGCAGTTCAAATCTACCAGGGGCTCCTTGGAAACTCTATGGGGCAGTTCTGTCCTATAGGGTCGCTATGAGTCGGAATCAACTTGACGGTAGTGGGTTTTTTGGGGTTAATAATATAGCCAGTGCCCTGGTGGCACAGTGGTTAAGAGCTCACCTGCCAACGAAAAGGTCAACAGTTCAAATCCACCGGCTGCTCCTTGGAAACCCAAAGGGGCAGTTCTACTCTGTCCTATAGGGTCACTATGAGTCAATTGATTTGATGGCAACAGGTAGGTAGATAGGTAATAATATAGCAAGCTGTGATGGTTAAGGTTGTGTATCAACTTGGCTGGGCCATGATTCTCAGTGGTTTGGCAGTTATGTAATGATGTCATCATCCTCCATGATGTGATCTGATGTGATAAGCCAATCGTTTGTAACAGGAGTTTCCTCGGGGGTGTGGCGTGCATCCGGTATATATATGGACACTCTAGCAAAGCTCACTTGCTTGCCCTGGATCCTGCATCCAGCTCAGCACCAGCTGACCTCCAGTTCTTGGGACTTGAGCTAGCAGCCTGCTGTATTGCCTGCCAATCTTGGGATTTGTCAGCCTCTGCAGCCCGTGAGCCAGAAGACTGTCATCTGACCTGCCGATCTTGAGTTTGTCAGCCCCTGCAGCTACATGAATCAGTGAAGCCTCCAGCCTGATGCCTGACCCACAGACATCGGACTTGCCAGACTCTACAACCACATGAGCCATCTCCTTGAGATAAAACTCTCCCTCTCCCTCTCTCTCTCTCCCTCTCTCTCTCTCTCGATATATATATACACACACATATACATCAGAGTCCTCATGGCACAGTGGTCAAGAGTTCAGCTACTAACCAAAAGGTTGGCAGTTCAAATCCACCAACCACTCCTTGGAAACCCTATGGAGCAGATCTACTCTGTCCTATAGGATTCCTATGAGTTGGAATTCATTCAACAGCAATTGGTTTATAAAAAAAAAAAAAAAATTAGATACAGTTATTTCACTGGTATTGCTTCTCTAGAGAACTCAGCCTAAGACATTTGATACCAAGAGTGTTTCTAGAGAAACAAAATTTTAAGGACGCGTTTTCTACATTTGTTCTCAAGTCTGACTAGTCTTAAAGAAATAATGACTCTGCCTCCAGTAGTAAAGAAGATGCTGCTAGCTGCTAATCCATGGCATGAGGTGGCAATACTAATAAGCAAAGTATCACCACCAACAGATCATGGATTGATGAGAAGAGAGGCTCTGGGTATTTGCATATTTGATATTTTTCTACAACTTTGTCAGCATAAGAAGTATAGAGAAGCTGGTTGGGTGGTTCTATTTTCACTAGACACAGTGGTGAAAGAAAGAGATGAGCTCAAAGCTTCAGTCACAGTTCAAGCACCACATAAAAGACCTGAAAATGGCCACTTGTGCCCTAAAAGAAAGCCTTATTGTTCTTTTAGTAACAGAGCTGATATTGCCAAAACTAAAACCCAGAGTCTTATTGTAAGAGTGGCTGAATTACAACACCAGTTGAATTCCCAACCTCAAATCATGTCTGAACTTAAAGTGAGGGCATTGATTGGGAATAAATGAGGTTGTGAAACTTGGGATGGGGACATATGGGCAGATAATCAGGAAGCTGGGGCACTGAGCCCTTAAATTTCTTTGAATTACTCCTGCCAACAAAACCAGCCATCTTACTTCCATCTGAAGAGGTCACTCCGTCTTTGTCTGCTAAGCCACCATCCCCAGTAAAACCATTATCACTTCCACCCCCATCTGGTGAAATTAACCCAGTTGTGCCTGAAGAGTCTTTGTCTGAGATAGTGCCTGGGCGGTGCCTGGGGCATTTCCTGGGGTATCGCCTGAGGTAGATCCCTTACAAGACATTGCTAAATGTTCCTGAGACCCACCCTCAGCACTCATTTTTGCTTCTAGACCTACAATTAGACTTAAGTCCCAGCAAGTTCCAAAAGGTGAAGTACAAAGTGTAACCCAGGAGAAAGTATAACACTCCAAAAGAACTGCTTGACTTTTCTAATATTTACAAACAGAAACCTGGGGTATATGTTTGGGAATGGCTACTAAGTGTGTGGGACAATGGTATAAGGAACATAAAGTTGGATCTGTCTGAGTTTATTGATATGGGCTCACTAAGCTCAGATTCTTCATTCAATGTTTCAGCTTGAGGCATTAGGAAGGATCTAATAGCTTATTTGGTTGATTCACTGAAGCATGGGTTATACAGTGAATTACACTAACTCAAGTTGAAGTACCAGACCTGTCTCGGTATACTGTAGAAGAAGGTATTCAAATGCTTAAGGAAACTGGCATGTTAGAGTGGACTTATCAGGTTAGACCCACAGACTCACACATGGAATGCTCAAAGGACCTATCCTTTACCACAACGGTGAGGAACAAATTTGTGAAAAGAGCCCCAGGATCCTTGAAGACTGCTGTGATTGCTATCTTATGTAAGTCAGATTTGACAGTAGGGAGCTTCCCTAATTGAATTAAGACACCTAACTACAATGGGGCTGATTGGATCCCATGGTGGTAGGGGCCAAGTGGCAGCATTCAATTGACAAAGACAAGTTAGGAGTGATTACCATAAAGCACAGCAGAGTCAAAGCAGTAATCAGAATAGTCTAATTCATATGGATTTATGGCTTAGTTACTTAGTCAAGGTGTCCCCAGGAGTGAAATCGATGGAAAATCTACTAAATATTTACTAGATCTGTGTATGCAGAAGAATTCTAGGTCAAGTGAATAGCAGTCTAACTCGAATCAACAGAACAGAGAGTCATGGCCCCTCAATCAATTCCCAGATGTGATCTGGTTTACAGACCCACAACCCCTTGAATGAAGGGGATGCTGGGTCCTCTTGAGGAAGGACCCCACTACACTGCTGAAAACTTACACTGTTAATCTTTCTCTCAGCCTTCCCCTAAGGGAACTACAACATTTTATGACAGGAAGTGTTCATTGGGAAAGGAAATAATTGCAATTCTTGGGGATTACTGGATAGTGGCTCTGACTTCACCCTAACTCCAGGAGATCCATATCATCACTGTGGCCCATGAATCAGAGTGGGAGCGTATGGAAGTCAGGTTATTAATACAGTCTTAGCTCAGTTTCACCTCATGGTGGATCCCGTAGGTCCCCAAACTCATAGTGTAGTGATTT
Source organism: Loxodonta africana (assembly GCF_030014295.1). Taxonomy (NCBI): domain Eukaryota; kingdom Metazoa; phylum Chordata; class Mammalia; order Proboscidea; family Elephantidae; genus Loxodonta; species Loxodonta africana. Next base: position 46,366,168 of record NC_087351.1, read on the forward strand.
CTCAACTACCAGAATTTATAATTGGAATAGATAAAATCAGCAATTGGCAGAATACCCACACTGGATCCCTGACAAGTGGAATAAGAGCTATTTATGGTAGGAAAAGACAAGCTAAAGCCATTAGAACTGCCCCTACCCAGGAAAATAATAAACCAAAAGCAATACCACATTCCTGGAGGGATTGCAGAGATTACTGCCAGCATCAAGTACCTGAAGGATGCAGGGGTGGTTATTCCCACCACACCCCTGTTCAACTCACCTATTTAGCCTGTGCAAAAAAACAGATGGATCTTAGAGAATGACAGTGGATTATCGTAAATTTAACCAGGTTGTGACTCCAAATGTCAGTGCTTACCAGATGTGGTTATACTGTCTGAGTAAATTAATACACCTCCTGGTATCTGGTATGCGACTATCGATCTAGCCAGTGCCTTTTTTTCAATTCCAGTTTTAAAGGAACACCAGAAGCAGTTTACCTACAGCTGGCAAGGCCAGCAATACACCTTCACTGTCCTACCTCAGATGTATATCGACTCTCCAGTCCTATGTCATAATTTAGTCAACAGGAACCTTCCACCTCAGTGAAATTTCTAGAAGTCCAGTAGCATGGGGCATGTCAAGATAGTCCTTCAAAAGTGAAGAATAAGCCTCTCTTATAAGTAAAAATTAGGTGCAATGCCTGGTAGGCCTCTTTGGATTTTGGAGGCAACATATCCCTCATTTGGGTGTGCTACTCCAGCTCTGTAGTGTTGCTAGTTTTAAGTGGGGCCCAGAACAAGAGAAGGTTATGCAACAGGTTCAGGCTGCTGTGCAAGCCACTCTATCACTTGGGCCATATGATCCAGCTGATCCAATGGTGCTTAAAATGTCAGTGGCAGATGGAGATGCTGTTTGGCATCTTTGTCAGGTCCCTATTGGTGAATCACAGGCAGACCCTTAGGATTTTGGAGTAAAGCTCTGCCATTGTCTGCAGATAACTACTGTCCTTTTGAGAAACAGCTTTTGGTTTGTTACTGGGCCTTAGTAGAGACTGAACACTTAACCATGGACCACCAAGTTACCATGTGGCCTGAGCTGCCCATCATGAGGTGGCTGTTGTGTGACCCACAAAGTCATAAACTTGGACTCACAGAATGTCTTATCACCTGTCATGGTATCACACACAACATCATCTCAGATCAAGGGACTCTCTTCACAGCAAATGAAGTGTGACAATGGGGCAATGCTTATAGAATTATCTGGTCTTACCACGTTCCCCACCATCCTGAAACAACTGACTTCATAGAACTATAGAATGGACTTCTAAAGACACAATTATGGCTCCAGCTAGGTGGCAACACTTTGAAGGGTTGGGCCAATGTTCTCCAGGAGGCTATATATGTTCTAAGCAAGTATCCAATATATAGTGCTGTTTTCCCCATAGCCAGGATTCACAGTTCCAGAAATCAGTGGGTGGAAATGGGAGTGGCACCATTCAGTATTATCCCTAACGACCCACTTGCAATAGTTTTGCTTCCTGTTCCCACAATCCTGTGCTCTGCAGGTCTAGAGGTCTTAGTTCCAAAAGGAAGAATATTCCCACCTGGTGATACAACATGGATTCTATTGAATTGGAAGAATGCCACTTGGCTACATTGGGCTCCTCATGCCTCTGATCAACAAGCAAAGAAGAGAGTTACTATACTGGCTGAGGTGATTGATCCTCATTACCAAGAAAAAAGTAAATTGATGCATAATGGAGATAAAAAAGAATATGTCTGTAATACAGGGAATACCTTAGGACATCCCTTAGTACTACCATGCCCTGTGATTTAAATCAATGGAAAACTACAGCAACCCAATTTTTGCATGACTATTAATGGCCCAGACCCTTCAGGAAGGAAGGTTTGGGTCACCTCTCCAGGCAAAGAACCATGACCTGCTGAAGTGTTTGCTGAGGGTAAATGAAATATGGAATGGGTGGTGGAAGAAGATAGTTTTAAATATGAGTTAAGACCACGTGACCAGTTGTAGAAATGAGGACTGTAACTGTTATGAGTATTTCTTCCTGTGTGTATGCATCAGAATGTTTTTGTATTCTTCACTTATAAAATATAAGCTGAAAACGGGACAGGTGCGTTCTCGGTTTTATCGATGTTAGTTGTATTAGGCTACATGTATGACTTTGTAATTCTATTTAGAGATTGTGCATGGTTTAAGATGTATACATGTGCCATCTTGACAAGGGGTGGACTGTAATGGTTAAGGTTGTGCATCAACTTGGTTGGGCCATGATTCTCAGGGGTTTGACAGTTATTTAATGATGTAGATTGCCAGTTATATAATGATATAATTTGGCAGTTATGTAATAACGTAGTCATCCTCCTTGATGTGATTTGATGTGATCAGTCAATGAGTTATAAGGGGAGTTTCCTCAGAGTTGTGGCCTGCATGCAATATATATACATGCACATTCTAAAAAAGCTCACTTGCCTGCTGCGGATCGTGTATCCAGCTGGTCATCATCTGACCTCCGGTTCTCGGGACTTGAGCCAGTGGCCTGCCATATTGCCTGCTGATCTTGTGATTGGCCAGCCTCCACAGCCTGTGAGCTTACCTGCCGATCTTGGACTCGTCAGCCTCTGTAGCCCATAAGCCAGCACCCTGCTGTCTGATCTGCCAATATTGGGTTTGTCAGGCCCTGCAGCTACATGAGTCAGGAGAAACCTCCAGCCTGACACCTGACTCACAGACTTGGGACTTGCCAAACTTTACATCCATGTGAGCCATATCCTTGAGATAAATCTCTCTCTCTCTCTCTCTGTATATCTGTATATGTGTATATATATATATATACGCACACATACATATATATACACATACGTGTGTGTGTATACATATATACATATGTATACGTATATATATGGAAACCCTGGTAGCATAGTGGTTAAGAGCTACAGCTGCTAACCAAAAGGTTGGCAGTTCAAATCCACCAGGCGCTCCTTGGAAACCGTATGAGGCAGTTCTACTCTGTCCTATAGGGTCGCTATGAGTCGGAATCAACTCGACAGCAGTGGATTTGGTTTTGGTTTACATATATAGATAGACAGATACGCTTCACTGGTTTTGCTTCTCTAGAGAACTCAGCCGAACACACAGCTAACCCCATGAAGACAGAAGCTTGGAACACTCGTGGAGCACACAGAAGAGGATCCTTACTCAGGCTTGAAAGGAAACTGCTGGCACATAAGCTAAGAATTGCCTTCTGTGAGGTGAAGCACACTTTCAGTCTACCAAGGCAAGTACACTGGTGAAATTCATTAGAATCTTCTGGCAAGGATGGAGGACCAACAGTCAGGGCAGAGGATGAACAATCCTGGTAGCAAGGAAACTTTTCTCAAAACTTTTTTCTGAGTCTGGATTTTATGCTTTTAGGTGTATAGAGTTACTGAATCCCAGCTAGATAGAATCCTAATGTTTTATATATATAACATGGAAAAATCTCCCAGAAATTGTGATTCAGTAGATTGGAGCTATGTATACACTTAAGATCTGTGCATTTACCACAACTGTACCTCAGTTTTAAAAATAAATTCATTAAAAATGCTCCCTAATTGATGCTGATGATCAGCCTACTTGAAACCAACAATTGTTACTGTGTTTATTTTCTTTTTATTTAAAAATTGCTATAATTTTCAGGATTCAATGGGAGGTATTATATAATTACACAGCTACCGATTTGTATTGAGAACACAAGCTTTTCTGCACGACACTGATATGCATGGATTTCAGCGACCATGGTTCAGTTAAATAACATCAGTCTCCCAAAAACACAGTCCGGTTTTTATTTACCATGGTATATTAACTGTGAACAATTAACATAAAGCACAAACTTTGTTGCTATGTAAGCAACAACAACAACAAAAAAAAAACCTGTTGCCATGGAGTCACTTCCAACTCATGGCAACCCCATGAAACTGTGTTCCATAGGGTTTTCTTGGATGTTATCTTTAGGTAAGCAGATTGCCAGGCCTTTCTTCTGCAGCACCACTGGGTGAAATCAAAGCCCCAACCTTTAGTTTCATAGTTGAGCACAGGGCTTCGAACCAGAATGGAACCAAAAAGGATGCCAAAAAAAAACACGAAATTTTCACTGGAGTGAAACTGAAACTCAAATTGAAAAAAATGTTTTCTGAACCTGAACCAAAATTGAAAACTTTTATTTTTTCTACTCAGTTATTTTCAGTTCAGTGATAATTTTTAAGTTGTAAGCAAGACCATTGGACCATTTATGTTTGATTTGCGTCTGGTGCCCATGTATGCTGAATGCTTCTCTGGCACATGGCTGGTAAGGGCACGGTTCATTGTTTCAGCTGCAGCTATAGGTGATGACGGCTATTTCCCCAGAGGATTCACAGGCCAGTCAGAGTCCACTATTTCTGCTCTGCAGTTGACCTCTCACAACAACGTAAGCTGTGCCTACCAAAGACGTGAGATCCTATGAGCGGCCATATAAGATAATCCACAGGTCCCACCCCAACAGGAGTAAAGGAGAATGAAAAGACCAAAGACACAAGGGAAAGATTAGTCCAAAGGACTAATGGACCACAACTACCACAGCCTCCACCAGACTGAGTCCAGTACAACTAGATAGTGCCTGGCTTCCACCAATAACTGCTCTGACAGGGATCACAATAGAGGGTCCTGGACAGGAGGGAAGAAAAATGTAGAAAAACTTCAAACTCACAAAAAAAGACCAGGCTTACTGGTCTAATAGACCAGAGAAAATGTGAAAGTACGGCCCCCAGACACCCTGTTAACTCAGTACTGAAGGCACTCTTAAAATTCACCCTTCTGCCAAAGATTAGACAGGCCTATAAAATAAATAAAAACATGTGTGAGGAACATGTTTCGTAGTTCAACCACATATACGAGACTAAACGGGCACACCAGCTCAAAAGCAAAGAAGGTAGGAAGGGATAGGAAAACTGGACAAATGGAAATGGGGAACCTGGGGTGGAGAAGGGGAGAGTACTGACATACCGCAGGGTTGGCAACCAATGTCACCAAACAATCTTTGTATTGTTTAATGAGAGACAAATTTTCTCTGTAAGCTTTCACCCAAAGCAGAATAAAATAACAATGATAACAAAGACCCAAAAAAAACCAGATGCGAGAAACACTTGGCAACTGAGAACACTCGTAGTCAGAAAGCTGAAAGAGCTGGTTAAACTGCATCGAGTTCTGAACAGTTTCGTGTGAACAGAAACTCGTCAGATGAGTATAAACACTTTAAACATACATATCTACATTTTTAAGTGTGATATTTAAATTTAAGAAATAGAAAATAGTGTATAATTTTTTGATGATTCCATTCATTATTCAATCTCCATTTAAATGTTCTATCACACATTGTTTGTACTTACATGTTTAAATCTGATATTTATCTCACAAATCGAAATGCCAACAAACATCAGTAACTAGAGGGAAGAAAATTAATGTTTCAACTCCAATATACCATTGTTTCACTGAAAACAACTTGATGGCATCACTATGAAATGAGATTTTTCTTCAAAAGGTGCTGGAGAAATGTACAAGAATGTTGTGAAGCAGGACTTTCAATGGAAAGCATCAGCAAACCCTGTGAACGTAAAATCAAAGTTAATCCAGTTTTTCTAATATACTGATGATACGTGGCTGGAAGCATTTTAATACGTACTGACTCTAATTCTACAAATGTATTTAGGCATTCTATTCTCTTTATGCTATCAAAGTTTAAGACTTGTTTTTACTGTAATGTAATACCAAAAAAAAAAAAACCAAACCCAGTGCCGTGGAGTCAATTCTGACTCATAGCAACCCTATAGGACAGGGTAGAACTGCCCCATAGAGTTTCCAAGGAGCACCTGGGGAATTTGAAGGGCCAACCCTTTGGTTAGCAGCCGTACGTAGCACTTAACCACTATGCCACCAGGGTTTCCAATAATGTAATACAGTGACCATAAAATATACCCTAATGTTAACATAATTTCTTATCCTTTGAGTCCTAGTATGGGACTGTTATGGATTGAATTGTGTCCCCAAAAAACTGTGTGTCAACTTGGATAGGCCATGATTCCTAGTATTGTGTGGTTGTCTTCCATTTTGTGATCTGATGTAATTATCCTCCATTTTGTGATGTGCTGTAATCCTAACCTCTATGATGTTAATGAGACAGGATTAGAGGCAGTTATGTTAATGAGCTGACAGAGAAAGTAAGCCTTCCCCCAGAGCTGGTGCCCTCCATTCAGACTTCTAGCCTCCTAGACTGTGATAGAATAAATTTCTGTTTGTTAAAGACATCTACTTGTAGTATTTCTCTTATAGCAGCCCTAGATAACTAAGACAGAATTTGGTATCAGCAGGGGGGTGCTGCTCTAATAGATACCTAGAACGTGGAAGCAGTTTTGAAACTGTGAATGGGTAAAGGCTGGAAGAGTTTCACGGTGCTTAATAGTAAAAGCCTAGATTGCCTTGAAGAGACTGTTGGTAGAATTATGAATGTCAAAGGCAATTCTAGTGAGGGCTCTGAATGAAGTGAGAAAAGCTGTAACATCAGAGACAGCACAGATGGTGAGAAGCAGCAGCAGAGAAATGGTGACAGCAGAAGTAGGAGACTGGCATAAGACGACACGGAAGCCACCCACAGAAGGAGAGAGCTGAGTGCCTTCGGGAAGGAAGCCTCCCAGCAGAGTGGGGTGCCTCCAGGAACTTATCAGTGGGGCTAGGTTTGCTGACCCATGGAGTGAGAGAGGTGAGTGACTTCGGGCAGAGGCTGACTGGCAGAGTGGGGTTCCTCCAGGCACCTGTCAGTAAAGCTAGACCTGTCGACCCATGGAGGTAGGGAGCTGAACACCTTCAGGCTGAGAAGCCAAAGAACCAGAAAGCAGAAGCTGAAGAGACAAGGAACACAGGAAGCAGAGCTGCCTTGGTCTCAAAAGGTGGGCCCGTGACCTCTAGTCTCAAAGGGTGGGACCATGGCCTGTTGGATCTCAAGGACTGTGGCCACTGCCTCCTGGGTTTTAAATAGTCAGACCTTCACCAACTCCAGAGTGTGGGGCTGCTGTTCACAAGTGCTAGTGGAATGGGGCTGGATCCTCTGCCCAAAGCTGAGAGGGCAGGGCTGCCATGCCCAAGGGGCAGAAGAATGGGGCCTGCCAGTGTCGAGGTGGTAGATTCGTCACGCATATAGACTAGGAGAATGGGGCTACCCAAAGTAAAAAGAGCAGATTTGCTGTCCCAGTAGGACTGGAAGGTGAAGCTGAAACCCAGGGCTGAGGGGCCTCCACCTAGAATCCAGAAACCATGGCCAACACCCAGAGTCTGATAGGCAGGGCCACTGCCTAGATGGTCTCAGAGCACAGAGGATTATTTTCAAGCCTGGAGAGCTAATATAAATTGTTCTGCAGGGCTTTGGACTTGCTCAATGCCCATTATCTTTTCTTTCCCTCTAATTTCTCCCATTTGTAATGGAAATGTCTACCTTGTGCCTATTCCACCACTGTACTTTGGAAGCAAGTAACTTGCATTCTAGATTTCACACATGAAGGGGAATTTTGCAGAAGATGAGATTTTGGACTTAGTATTGCTTTAAGACTTTTGAGATGATATGAGGGGGGTAAAATGGGTTTTACATGCGGCAAGGACATGAATTTGGCAGGTGCTGAAGGGTGGAATGTTATGGATTGAATTGTGTCATCCAAAAATTGTGTGTCAATTTAGCTAAGCCATGATTCCCAGTATTGTGTGGTTGTCCTCCATTTTATGATCTGATGTAATTATGCTACAGGTTGTAAATCCTAATCTCTATGATGTTAATAAGGCAGGATTAGAGGCATTTATGTTAATGAGGCAGGACTCAATCTACAGGATTAGGTTGTATCTTGAGTCACTCTCTTTTGAGATATGAAAAAAGAGAAGTGAGCAGAGAGGAGAGGGACCTCATTACCACCAAGCAAGATAGCCAGAAGCAGACAGCGTCCTTTGGGCCCGGTGTTGCTGCCCTGAGAAACTCTTACACCCAGAGGAAGATTGATGACAAGAATCTTCCCTTAGAGTTGACAGAAAGAAGAAGCCTGTCCCTGGATCTGGTGCCCTCAGTTCAGACTTCTAGCCTCCTAGACTAAAAAAAAAAAAAAATTTTTTTTTTTTTTTTCTCCTATGAAAGAATAAATTTCTGTTTGTTGAAGTCATCCACTTGTGGTATTTCTCTTATAGCAGCACTAGATAAATAAAAAAAAATAATAAGACAGGGTTAAACCAGAGAAAATCCATATCAACAATTTTTCAAGTATGAAAAGATTGAAAATAAAAGGACTTGTAAAATTTGCAACAAATATATGGTTGGTGACCGTGAAGCAAATCTAGAGAGACACTTTAAACGTTATCATACGGATGAATACAATGCAGTGCAAAGCAAGAAGACAAAGAAGATTGAAGAAAGTGTTGGAAGTGTTCTGAATAAGCAACAACAAACATTAGAGGAGTCTACAGTTCCAGAATGCCTTAAGGTGAAATTAGATAAACAATTGTGGATGCATGTATTGAATTAGTTACTGTTAATGGTTATTTGTTGGAGTTAATTGAATACGCAGGATTCTGTAAAATTTTAAATCCAATTATTACTTCAATCGGTCAAAATTTTTCAATTAACTCAGAGAATATTAAGGAAATGATACCTCAGTTCTCCTTAAAATTTTGCTCCAATATTAGCAGTAATTTAGAAAAACGAATATTCTCTTTGAAAGTGAATGTTGCCAAAAGATTGAATCAGTCAATTCAGTCAGTTCTAGAAAAATAACGTTCAATTTGCACAAGACGGTAAGATACATCTGTTGACACTGGGAATGAAAGAATTAGATGAAAAGCACACAGATCTGTACATAAACAAACACTGTCTATCAAGTTTTAGAGAACATTGGTTCACAACAGATTTATTCTGTAACCACAGATAATGGCTCTAACATGATTAACTCTGTTGATTTGCTCAGAAATGGCAGTGAAATCAAATGGCAAATGACAGGGCAAAATGACAATTTTGAGGACTCTTAGTGTTTTTTTTTTTAGTGCACTTTGGCTTGCAGACATTAACTATGGCAGAGTGCAATGAAAGTGACAAGGTTTATAGAAGATTGACTGATACAACGTGTGCTGCACACACACTTCAATTAGTTATCAAAGACACAATAAATGATGCTGAACTGGGAGAATTTTTAGGAGAATGCCGTGAACTCCTTCAAATACTTCGTATTCTGACACTGTCTACCAAATTTTTGGAAACTAATTTAAGGATACCTGAACTGGATCGCCCAACACGATGGAACAGTATATGCACCATATTAGAAACCTCACTAGGATGCAGAAATCTCTGTGCTGTATTAGCTGAGAATAATATATTACTTTTCTAATGACAAATGGGCGCATGTCAAATTAATTTTGGAAACTTTGAAACCTTTAAAGAAAGTTACAATAAGATTGCAAAGTGAACAATTAACCATGAGTGATGTTTTTGGTATGTGGGTGGAAGCTAAGCTAAAATTAAGAACATTTTTTTAAGTTTTATTGTGCTGTAAGTGAAAGTTTACAAATCAAGTCAGCCTCTCATACAAAAATTTATATACACCTTGCTATATACTCCTCCTAATTGCTCTCCCCCTAACGAGACAGCACACTCCTTCACTCCACTGTCTGTTTTCGCGTCCATTCAACCAGCTTCTGATCCCTTCTGCCCTCTCATCTCCCATCCAGACAGGAGCTGCGCGCATAGTCTCATGTGTCTACTTGATCCAAGAAGCTCATTCTTCACCAGTATCATTTTCTATCCCTTTGTCCAGTCCAATCCCTGTCTGAAGAGTTGGCTTTGAGAATGGTTCCTGTCTTGGGCTAACAGAAAGTCTGGGGACCATGATCACCGGGGTCCTTCTAGTTAAACTTAAGAACTCCTAACAATACGTTTGGAAACACACTGATCAAAAAATTTAATATCAGGGTAAAATGTATTGCTGAAAATGATAGCGTATTAGGAGCATTTTATCTAGATCCTTGTTATTAAATTCTAATTAGTTCTGAACTTAACGTGAAGGCCATATTACATTTAAAAAGCATTTGAAAAATGATAGAAAAATCTGAAAAAGAGCCATATTGAAAGTGTAACAAAGGAAAGCAATTCAGGAAATACTCTCATTTCAAATGATGACAAGATGGAATTATTTCTCAAAATGAAAGAAAAAAAGTGAAATTGAGATCAAATGGCTATACTGTTAATATTGACTCTGTATTGACAAGCCTTGATAGTCTACAAAGAGTGGAGAGAGAAAAAAATATATATTCTTCAATTTTAGGAAGAAAATCTTTCACAGTATCCCCAGTTACATGAAATTACTATGATATTTTTGAGTGCACCAGCTACTCACGTCAGTGTTGAGTTTCTCAGGTTTGAAGTTCATCTTGCGAGACAACAGAGACAGCTTAACGGAAAAAAATAATAGAGGACATTCTTTTAATTAGGTGTAATTACGGTTTATGCAATGATGTTTTCTTAATGAACTGTATAATTGTGTACAAATTAAATCTATATTTGTAATAAAACGTTTACTTTATGTAATGCTATTGCAATTCTTCAGCTTAGAACTGGCATGAATATTAAAGTATTAAATATTTTATTGTGCTTTGCCTTTGTGTGTTGATGTATTAGGTATGATAGCACACTTTGTACGTCTAGTATTTTGTGAATTCTTATCAATTTCACATGACTATTAAGACAGCACTGGGTGTTTTTGGATGATTAAACATTAGTAGTGAAATGTCACCTACATCAAAATTAAGTTTGTTTTCAGTGTATTTTAAAGTATGGAGAATTTCCTACTAAAAAAGTATTTTGAATCTTCAATTTAATATTTTCACAGTATATTGGGAGTATTTTTATCACAATACTATTTTAAAGTGACTCAGTGCTGCAGTGAATTCTAGTGTATTTTAAAAAATAATTTTGTATACATTTTAAAAAGAGATTTAAAAATAATATATTTTTTTTTTATATCATGTTTTTCCTTGTATTGAAATGTTTTGAGACTGATTAAAACTGAACATCGTTGTAACTCTATTAATGAATGTGCAGAAAGAAACAGTTTCATATTGCTGCTTTCAAAATTAATTACAAAATCTTGGGATGAACAAAATTCAATATAAAAATATTATTTGCAGTATTAGGAATGAATTTGGTAGCCATATTTCTTCAGATGAAATTGTTCCAGGTTAACCATTTGCAGAATACAAATTTCAGATCAAAGAGTAAAAAACAGGCTGGAACCAGTTCAAACCGGTTCAGTCATGGATGATGAAGCCAAACTGGAACAGAACTGAATTTTTTAAATTTTGGTGAATTGGAACAGAAAAGATTACAGTTCGAAGCCCTAACTGAGCACAATCTGTGCCACCCAGGGACTTATGTAAATAACAGAGGCTTATAATGATCCGTGCCCAATCTTGTCACTTCTTTCAACGTCTGTTTGTGATTAGTCACTGAGAATTTCTAATTCGGTTCACATATAGATAGTAAAGCACACAGTTGTTTTCCCTCTTTGGCCCTTAGTTATCCAGTGCTGTTATAACAGAAATACCACAATGGCTTTAACAAACAGAAATTTATTTCCTCACAGTCTAGGAGCCTAGAAGCCTGAATTGAGGGCACCAGCTCCAGGTGAAGGCTTTCTTTCTCTTTTGGCATTGGGGGAAGGTCCTTCTTCTCATCAGTCTTCTCCTGGTCTAGGAGCATCTCAGTACAGGTACTTTGAGTCCAAAGGGCACGCTCCACTCCTGGCTCTTCTTGCTTAGTGACAATGAGATCCCTCTCCTCTCTGCTCAATTCTCTCTTTTATATCTCAAGAGATTGACTAAAGATACAACCTAATCCTGTAGATTGTATCCTACCTCATTAATATCATAGTGGTTAGGATTTACAGCACATAGGATAATCACATCAAATCACAAAATAGAGGACAACCACACAATACTGGGATCACGGCCTAGCCAAGTTGGCACACATTTTGGAGAGACACAATTCAATCCATAACAGTCCCCCAATGGTAAAGGAAGTACAAGTGAGCAATAGTCCTACAGTATGTCCTACTGTACAAATAAATAACTCTGTAGGATTCAAATTGAATCTAAATGGATACTATGCTTCTTGTTGTTGGTGTTCCTCACTCCTCTACCTCTAATGTCTCACCCAGTACCTAGTTTTTAGTAAACAAACAATAAATAGTAGTTGAATTAACAAATAAATGCTTGACATATGAATTCTTTTAATAGCCAAAAAAAAAAATTTTTTTTTTTTAAAGCAACCAAAAACATCTGATTTTGCTTTTTTGCTTTTTTTTTTTAGGTCCAAATTCCCTCTTCCAGGCAATGTGGTACAAAGTTCTGGAGTCTCAAAATAGTCTAAAAGCTTTGATTATATTCATTTCTTAAAAAAAAAATTGTCTTATCCACAGACATTTAAGCAAGTTCGGTTGTTTTTTGCCTCCCAGCATGTTTCCTCATCTTTAGTGATAGTTCCCCGACTTTCCTCTGGGGGAGCCACCCACTCTCCGTCTATGGGCTGCCAGGTAGAGTTAGCTCCATGGTGAACATATTAACCATCTCTAAGGTACTTGGCCCATCACATTCTCTGGGCCACCGTGATTTCTTCAGTGATATGGGGAAGTCTGCTAGGCTTCATGAGAAAGAGAAGCTTCCTCACATGACACTCGGCTGGATGTCACAAAGATGGGAACCTGAAGATTCCTGGGACCACAACACAGAGCCTGAGGGAAGAGCCCACCCAGAGAAGCTGAGCGAAGAGTTGAATTCTTTGACATCACTTGAGCCCTGAATCAAATCTCACCTGAAGCTGGTTACCTGTGATTTTCTCAATTATAAAAACCAGTGAATTCCTTTTGTTTTCTTTTTTGCTGATGCTAATTTGTTTGGGGTTTTTGGTAACTCCCAATAAAAAGATTCCTATCTGGTGCATCTACCACCATAGAAATGTGAACAAGAACATAAGTTTGACTATTTCTTCTTAATAGACAGCTTCTAAAGCACAATGAGCTGCTTTAATCCAAAAATTGAATTATCAGCACTTCTGACACTCCGTGGAGAGTTCAACTTTGACATTATCTAGAGACTTCCTTAAGATATCTAATATAAGAAAAGTAGCAATTCTCAGCAGGGTTCTGAAGGGCAACCCGTGTTCTGTGCTGTGTGACCTACAGTAACAGAATGTGAACCCTGGGTAAGCATGGTTGAAAAGCATGACTTAAAGGACATACTAATTATGCTTCTCTCCAGGTTCTACTAGCTCCATCTCAACATTAAATCAGACTACCAGAAAGCAGCAAACCTGACCCAAATTGTTCATTCTCCATAAAGAAATTGTTTTATTCAATCTCCACGTTGGGTCCTTTAAGATTTAACAAAATATTCTTGGTTTTCATAGAAAAAAGAGGGAAAGAAGGATCAGCAAAGGAAATTGCTAGAGACAGAAGATGAGAAACAGTCTGTGAGAACAAAGAAAATAATCCTAAAGAAAAACAAATTAAGTTCAGACATAAGAAGCCATGTGCAACCCACACATTATAGCTCATAGAAAGAGGAAAGCTAAAACAAGATCGTTACAGACCTAAAAGCTAACATTTCTCTCCTGTTGTTCTTTTGTTTGTATTGTGTTAAGAAAGGGTTCGATTTTGTGGAATTGAGTTCTATGGGCCTCTAGGCCCCTCGTTTTATCTCCCAGGTTGCTTGGCTGTCATATCTCCCTGTTGCTACAAGCAGGAACAATGGGCCCACCCACACTGGGGCCTTCTTTGGGTAGCACAGCCCGGCTGTGTGATTCTTCCATCTTCCAGGGACATGAAGCACTCAAAGACAAAAGATATATCTGTTTCTGGGCCACAGCCTGGCTACAGGAAGGGACTCAGCAAGGCTGGAACCTATGCCTCAAGGTAGAATTACGAGCAGTTAAGTCACTTGAGCTCTCATATGGAATGTAGTTATGGGGCAAGGTCATAGAGGAAGTTATAAAAGCTGTTTTTCATATTATTTATCTCTACTAAAATAGAACTATTAAAAATATACCAAATGATGAGAATCACTAACCACATTTCAGGTATCTTAAGTTAATAATTATAGATATTGTGCAATTATTTTTCCAACTACTATCTAATGTTTGCTTAAAATATCTCAAATTTTCACTTCATTAACATTTGAACAAAATGGAACTTTCAGTTCTGATAACGTGGCAACTAAAAACATCCGGAAATGTTAGATAAAATATAACAAAAAAATCATTAGGTACACAACTGAGCTCACTGGAAAGCTGATGTTTTGAGACCCCCTCGGGTAGTATGGGTGCCAGATAAGGAGCAAAACTGAATATTAGATTTGGAGCAAAGTCTTGGGCCCACATTGGGGAGAAATTGAAACTAAGGTGCAAGTAGGTCTGAAATCTAAATGTATATACATGTGTGGCACAGTAATCCCCAAGCCAAGAAATAAACATATTTCTCCTGGACTGGTGATACCCTTGGAGTGCCGGAAATTACAAACACAAATCCACCTTGGAGGAAATCTTACTCAATTCAGGCTGCTTTGGAATTCACAATAGAAGATCTCACAACAAAATAATAATAGTAGTAGTAATAAGGCATAGATAGAACTAATTCAGCATGAACACAAGTCAGCAAAGACAACTGAGATAATAGAACCTGAAACAGTACAACAGGTACATTTTTAAACGTTAAAGAAATAAAAGGAGAATAAACACATGGGTACAAGAATAAACACTATGGAGAAGAAAAGAATAGGCTGATCTGGAAAATAATCAAATAGAATGACTAGAAATTAAAAATACAGTCAATAAAATTAAAAATTCATTTCACAGGCTAAAGAGTGAATCAGACCTGGCTGAAGAGAGAATAAGTGAACAGAGAGATTGATCAGAAGACATTACCCAAAATGCAGCACAGAGGAACAGTTTTAACAAGAAAATTGCAAATCTATGTACTTCACTGGAGGTAATATACATACAAATACATGTCTACTCTCCGTGTACAATTCCTGCCAGATTTTGTGACTTCTACCACTTGTATCTCACTGCAACTGGACAGGCACAGAATAACTTAGTTGTCTGAAGTTCAGTCACTAACGAAAGTTATTAACTGTAGTTTAATTTGGTTATTAAACAGGGATTTATCAAAACCCCTCCTGAGTATGCAGTTATGCAGCCTTAGTTCTGTTTTGATAACTTCATGCAGATATCATCTTATACATTACATAAATTTGGTATCTTTCTTCTTCATAGACACAAAAGTGCAGTTCTAATGCCAGACTTTACTTTCCCTCATCTTTATTTCTCCCAATGTTTCATCTCTATTAATAAAGCATAATGGCTAAGAGGCCCTGTTTGAATCCTTTTTCAGTCAATTACCACTTGTACGATCTTAAACAAGTTACGTAACCTCACAATTTCCTGGTGTAAAGACTAATGAGATAATGCAACTAAAAGGTACCTGGCTAATGGCATTTAATTGCTGATAGTTATTACATTCTACTCTGCTACCTGCTTTACCTCCCCTTCCTAGTCCCAGCTCTTGGCCCCCTTTTCTAATTCTCCCCAACAGGCTTTTCTCAGAGTTTCCATATTAGTGGGGGAGGGGGGTTTCAATTACCCACCCTATGTTCCCAAACATCGTTACTTGGGATCAGGAAGGGTTGCTGTCTTCTTGCCACATTCCTGCGATACTTAACTTTCCTGCCTGATTCTAATTTTTTTAACTTTTTTAGATAAATCTTTCTGCCCTTGTGACCCTCTGAGATTTTCATTATGCTTTTAGATTTCTGAATTTTTGCCCTAGTTCCCTCACCAGCCATTACTATTCTCACCCCCTTATTTCGCAGCACTTTATCTGACTAAACACTGTGATTACTACATATGCCTTTATTCCTAGTACTGAATGACATGAGCCTCATTGACCCATTCTGTGAGGACAGAATTACATACATGATTACAACACATTTCTCCCTTTGGGATGGCATCTGGATTGTGGCTGTAGAGTACCTACTCAATGAGTTCATGATAGCAGGGAATAAAAGAGTGCACATTGCAATCTCTGAGGAGCTAAAAAAAAAAAAAAAAATACCTCTGTCTGGGTCCCACCCGAGATAGTTAATTGGTCTGGAATGTAGCTTGGGAATTTTTCAAGGCCCTCAAAGTGATCCTAATGTGCAGCCAAAGTTGAGAACCACTGCTCTAGCGCCAACATGGAAAGGTACACTGAGAGCCCATCATCAGGAACCATTTACTGAGATATTACCCTCTGCAAGTCTTACCTCACTGGACCCTCACAACCACCTGTGAGCTGTGGAGATTATTATCCCCATTTTATAGATGAGGAAGCTGAGGCTTAGAGAAGTTGTATAATTTATCCAAGTTCACACAGCTATGTGGTGCAGAGCCAAGATTTGAAACATGACCATCAGAATGCAAGGGCCATTCTCCTAATCTCTGTGCCACTCTGTCCCGGCTCAAAGTAAGCAGAGTACCCAAACCAGATCTCAACCCCCTGCAGGTTTCTGTAGTTTTCCTCTAGACTGGTTATCCTTGTCACTCCTTGGTAATGTCTTCAGGAGGGGTGTGGGTTCAGGAAATTACCAAGGGGATCTTACTAATGGAAGTTTATGGATAAACACAGCGTCCAGAAGATGGTGCATAACACTGCAACCTTTCCTATCCAGTCTGCCTGGGTCCCTGGGGTCCCTTCTCTCTCTGATCTCCGATCTCCCTTCTTTTCTCTCCCTCCACTATCCCCTTGGTCTTTTCCCATTCCTTTGGTCTACCCCACAGGATCCCCACTCCTTCCTGGAAAGATAGTGGCAGAACCTTACGGGGCATCATTGGAGGAGCCCTGTGATGCCAGAATGGAATGTCCTTGTTACTTACACAGACTGTCACATAGCATTAAGTTCATTGCATTATTGTGTTAATCAATAGTCTGTGTTTTCCTCTATTTTATCAAAGTCCCCTCCTGGGCTGGGATAAGGCGGAGAAGGAATTAAGGAGAAATTGGAGAAAACTCTATACTGCTTCTTATAAAAAGCAGATTGGCCTTTACTCTTTAAGCAATGAAAATAATTAGCAGGTGGTTGTCACTGCTTTCTCCTGCTGCCAAGGGGACGGGCTTCTCAAACACAAGCCACGCATTGTGTCCTCAGTCTGCCCCACCTAAGAGCTGCTGACAGGAGTCATACTTCAAGGGATCTGAGAGGCATGTGGGAGTCACAGAGATCCTCTTCTTCTCTCCAAAGCTGGGCATGTTAGGCCCAGGAGGAAGCTCCGGTTCCAAATCAAACAAGGGTCACACCCAGAAGTGTGGTAACCAAGTTAGCCAAGCCCGAGTGGGAGGGGAGACAGGTTCTTACACATCATTTCCTGTACCCTCTCCCTCCGCAGGGTCCTTTATCTGTCCCTCTCCTTCCTGGACAATTACAATTATCTGCTTCTCCTCCTGATGCCACCACTAGGCCCCACAGCAGAGATCCCTAACCATTGTCTGAGGTTTGAGATAACTGGGAAGAGGGATGATGTAGGCCATAAAGCCTCAGTGAGAGAAGGAAGTGCTGCCTACAGCTGTGAACTGGAAAGGGATTTGGAGAAAGGAGTGGGGGGGACAAACAGTGGAAGCTAACAGCCGCAGTTGTCTATTCCCAGTCAATATTCTGAACACAACACCCACTTCTTAAACCAAATATTTAAATTCCTCATCCTCCTCATTAGATATAAGCTGCTCAAATTCATACTAAAAATGCTCACAAGGGACATAAAGAACTGCAAAGAAGTCTTAAGTTTTGCTCTGTTGGTTTATTGTTAGTAGTAATATTAGTATTGCAATTGGACACTGTATTATGTACATACAGAATAAGGTAAATATATTAATGTTATTAGGAACCAAGATTTTCACCATAAAAGAGAAACACATATAAAATAAGAGGCAATGTCACTGAACTGTACATGTAGAAATGGTTGAATTGGTTTGTTTTGCTGTGTATATTCTCAAAGACAACAAAATAAAAAAAAAATATGTAAGAGTTAAGAAAAAAAACCCTGTAATGTTAAATTAGAGTTGGAATTATTAATTTGAACGTGATCGTTCCACTAAAAGGAACTAAAAGCAAGGATATCCCAGTAGCGACGAGCACAATTACCACACTGACCTTGGTTTTCAAATACAGCTCCCTATCAAAAGAACCAGGACTCATTAGAGAAATGGCTGATTCCAGGGCAGATAGCACACAAGATTAACCCAGGACATCTTGTGCCAGAAAAGTTTTTAAAAAGTACATAAAGATGAATGGGGTTTTATCAGATGAAAGCAGAAGAAAAATTGCTTGGCGGAATCCATTAAAGTTAAACATACTCATACCCAAATAACAAGCAATTTCACTCCTAAGTATATGCCTCCCCCATCCCCAAAAAAAGTGTTCACCAAAAAACAAGTACAATAATGTTCATATCAGTGCTATTTTAATAGTCAAAACCTGAAATCACCCTAAATGTCCATCTACATGAAAATGGATAAATAAGTTGCAGGTACCAATGAAAAACAGAGAAGTACAACTACACAAAATAACACAGATGAATCTCACAAACAACGATGAGCACGAGAAGCCAGACATAACAGTACGCACTGTATCATTCCATTTACACAAAGTTCGAAAGTAAGCAAACACGATGATGGGGTTACATATAAGGATAGAGGTTACTCTTTTGGGGGGAAGTAGTGATGGGAGGAGGGCGTTACAAGGGCTTTTGGGCTACTGGCATGTTCTGTTTCTTGATCTAGGTGCTGGTTACACAGGTGCACATTTTGTGAAAATTTTTTGAACTATACACTTGATTTCTTGTGCATTTTTCTGTATTTTTATTTCAATAAAAAAAATTTTACTTTAAAAAGAGCCAGCTTGAAGGGACTCACTGTGGCCAAATTTGGTATCATTTGAACATCTGAAAGGATAATGATGGCAGCTGATCATTAAATGAAAATCCATGAGTCCCTAGAAGGAAGGAGAATAAACAGGATAGGTCTTCTTTACAAAAGAAAGTCACTAATAAATGTAGAAGGAATGATAGGATTAGAAGATCACCATCTTGAACCCTCTCCCCTAACACAATTAATTGATTCAGGTAACAATACCCAATGGAAGCTAAAGCTATCACGTGAAAACTTGTTAACAGAAGATTCATACAGGTATCAAAGAATCATCCCAGAGACAACTTACCAAACGCAAAGAAGAGGGGTATATCTTTATAATGGAGCGGCGCACTGGTGACCACCTGAAAGGAATCAAGTGATTGAATTTAGCATCACAAGTAATGGAACAGTGGGAGATTACATGCCTCCCCATGTGATACAAATTAAGCAAGCATTATGCCCTAAGGCAGTGGGGCGTCATGACTGCATTAGAATCACCTGAGATTTTTAGACACCCCCCCCCCCCCCACCCCATGCCTAGACCATACCACCAGACCAACTCTATCAGCTTCTCAGGTTATTGCAATGTACAGTCAAGGCATTTTGTATAAAAATGTATATGCCAAATCTAACTTTCAGTTATAGGATATACAGGACATAAAGCAGTGGTTCTTAACACTGAACACACATTAGAGTCACTTAGGAAATTTTGAAACTAGGGCCGCCTGAGTTTCATCCCCAGCGATTTTAATTTAATTGGTTTATGATCAGAGAACACAAGTGTCTGTATTTTTTAAAGGAGTCTCAGGTGATTGTGATGTGCAGCCAGGGTTGAAGATAACTGGGATAGGAAAAAAAGTTAATATCATGAAGAAACAGTCAAATCTAGAATGGGGGACTTTTGATACGACCACTAGCCTAGACTCTTCAAAAAGTCAACGTCATGGTTGGGGGGGGGGGAGGGAGAAACTAGTCTATGTTATAAATGAATGAATAAATCATAATGTGCTCATTAGTTTGATAAAAATAGCTATAAAGACATTTTGGGGCAATTGGGGAAATTTAATAATTGATTTTAGATGGTTAATTCTCTTAGTAATGATAATGGCATAGTGTGGTTCTATAGACAAATATGTATATTCTTAAGTAATATATGCTGAAGGTTGAGAAGTGATGCGTCAAAATGTGTATACAATTTTCTTTCAAATGGTTCAGCAAAGAAAAAAGTATACACATAGAGAAAGCAAATATGGCAAAATGGTAACAATTGCTGAAGCTAGGTTAAGGGTTATGGGAGTATGTTGTACTATTTCAATATTTCTGTATGTTTGAAATATTTCATAATAGTAAGTTGAGGAAATATTTAATAATAATAAGTTGAGGAGATATTTCATAATAATAAGTTGAGGAAATGAGAAAAATCAAAAATACAGATTAAAATCTACTCACAAAGATAGTATAATTACTATCTGCACTACTTCTTTCCTGAGAATTTTTCAGGAAAACCTACTCTCAACTCAACCAACCTCACACCACATCCAACGATCAAAGCTGCATTTCTCAACTTTTGCCCACTGGATTTTAATAGGGGTTAGAATGGAAAGGTCTCTTGTTCAAATGAGTTTGAGAAATGCTGGGTTATTCAGGGTGCTCTTGGTTAAGATGCATTGTTCACTGGGGTGGGGGAGGCACCAGCACAGTAAGGCAACATTTCTCAACCCTATTTCATTTCCAGTGCTATCCACAATTTGTTATGATCCACACAGTCAAATGCCTTTGCATAGTCAATAAAACACAGGTAAACATTTTTCTAGTATTCCTTGCTTTCAGCCAAGATCTATCTGACATTAGCAATGATATCCCTCATTCCACATCCTCTTCTGAGTCTGGCTTGAATTTCTGGCAGGTCCCTGTCAATGTACAGCTGCAGAATTTTTTTAATTATCTTCAGCAAAATTTTGCTTGCACATGGTATTAACAATATTGTTTGACAATTTCCACATTCTGTTGGATCACCTTTCTTGGGAATGGGTATGAATATGGATCTCTTCCAGTGAATTTGTAGATAACGTTGCAAAGAACGGGAATTCCAGAATATTTAATTTTGCTTATGCAGAACCTGTACATAGACCAGGAGGAAGTCTTTCAAAAAGAACAAGGTGATACTGCATGATTTAAAATTGGAAAAGGTATGCAGCAGGGATGTATCCTTTCACCATACTTAATCAATATGTATGCTGAGCAAATAATCCGAGAAGCTGGACTAGATAAATAATGCAGCATGAGGACTGGAGGAAGGCTCGTTAACAACCTGCATTATGCAGATGACACAACCTTGCTTGCTGAAAGCAAAGAGGACTTGAAGCACTTACTGATGCAGATCAAATACTACAGCCTTCAGTATGGATTACACCTCAACATGAAGAAAACAAAAATTCTCATGACTGGACCAATAAGCAACATCCTGATAAATGGAGAAAATATTGAAGTTGTTAAGGATTTCATTTTACTTGGATCCACAACCAACGTCCATGGAAGCAGCAGTCAAGAAATCAAATGATGCATTGCATTGGGCAAATCTGCTGCAAAAGATCTCTTTAAACCATTAAAAAGCAAAAATGACTAAGGTGTGCCTAACCCAAGCTATGGTATTTTCAATCGCCTCATATGCATGCGAAAGCAGGACAATGAAAAAGGAAGACTGAAGAAGAATTAAAGCACTTGAATTATGGTGTTGATGAAGAATATTGAACCAGAAGAATGAACAATTCTCTCTCAGAGGAAGTACAGCCAGAACACTCCTCAGAAGTGAGGATGGTGAGACTTCAACTCACTTACTTTAGACATCTTGTCAGGAGGGACCAATTCCTGGAGAAGAACATCATCCTTGGTTAAGCAGGGGGTCAACAAAAAAGAGGAAGACCCTCAAAGAGATGAATTGACATAGTGGCTGCAATAATGGGCTCAAACATACGAACTACTGTGAGGATGGTGTAGGATCAGGCAACGTTTCATTCTGTTATACAGTCGCAGTCAGCTCAAAGTGACCTAATAACATTTCATTTCCAACCCTTTTTGATCATAGACCCCTTTTATCTCAGAATATCTTGTGAGTT
Organism: Loxodonta africana; assembly: GCF_030014295.1. Classification (NCBI taxonomy): domain Eukaryota; kingdom Metazoa; phylum Chordata; class Mammalia; order Proboscidea; family Elephantidae; genus Loxodonta; species Loxodonta africana. The sequence continues at coordinate 46,388,309 of NC_087351.1, forward strand.
TTGTGCTCTTCAGCTGTTCGGAAAAATACTAGCTTTTTTTTTTTTTATGTAATCTTTTTTATTTTTATTGAGCTTTAAGTGAAAGTTTACAAATCAAATCAGTCTCTCATATAAAAATTTATATACACCTTGCTGTATACTCCTAGTTACTCTCCCCCTAATAAGACAGCACACTCCTTCCCTCCACTCTCTATTTTCGTGTCCATTCAGCCAGCTTCTGTTCCCCTCTGCCCTCTCGTCTCTCCTCCAGACAGGAGCTGCCCACATAGTCTCATGTGTCTACTTGATCCAAGAAGCTCACTCTTCACCAGTATCATTTTCTATCCCATAGTCTAGTCCAATCCCTATCTAAAGAGTTGGCTTTGAGAATGGTTCCTGTCTTGAGCTAACAGAATGTCTGGGGACCATGACCTCAGAGGTCCCTCTAGTCTCAGTCAGACCATTAAACTAGCATGTTTTATAACTTCTTTTTCTTTGATTCATCAAAGAGCTCATGGGTTTCCATCTGGGCCCTGAAGACTAATGGCCCATTCACCATCGGATAAAAATCTACCTTCCAACTAGTGCAATTTCCTGTTCACCAAAACACAGGAATATAATTGTTTTGTTCAGAAATCTAGCTTTTTATAGGCACTGTTTTATAAATATCTTTGCAACCTTTGCACTAAAGATACCTGTTTTAAATTGCGAGTTGCTAAAAGACTGCTCCATGTGTCTCCTTCCACTCAGCATTCAGGATGGCACCACACATCTTCAGACAGAATACTTGCTGATGGACACTCAGCAAGAAAGAAGTACCTGAGAACTCTTCTTTCTAGAAGGCCTTGTTCCAGGATGTATCCACCCAGCACAAGCCCCTAAGACATTGTTGTTCATAACATCTCCTCTAGTCAGATGAGGTCCCTGAGGATCAGATAGCCTAAGAAACTTGCCCATAGTTACACACTGGAGGAGTAGTGTGGCTGGGATCTGAACCCCATAAACCTGACACCAGAACTCAGGCTCTCAAACCACACACTACTCTGCTTTCTGCAGAAGGAAAGGCCCATCAGCCCTGCCTTCACTTTGGAATCTTAACCCTCTTCAAAGTTCCTTCTCGGTGGCATACAGTATCAGGAATTCCAGGAAAAGCAGATGCAATCTGCCCTTTCCCAGCAGTGACCTGAGCTTTATGTCATGACACAAGGAACCTGGCAAGTGGCAGGTGCAGGTTCAGAATCTAAATCATCATCAGAGTTACCCTTTGACTAAGCCAAGCCGCCCAGCCCTGCAGCACATCTGACCTCAAAAGGCAGCTTATAAATGAATGGCTAATCTTAGCCTCACAAGTCTGAACACAAACGAGCTCAAGGAGCCATCACCCAGAACAACCTGGATGGGGCTTACCCAGAGGTTTCCAAGCAGTGAGGGCTCCCTCCAACTCTTCATTCACAACAGATTCCCCACTTGCTCTCCTCCTTTCAAAAGCAAGAAGCCCTGCAGATAATGAACAAATTAATACTAAAAACTAACTTCAAACTAAAGAGATGGGAACTCATTCTCAGCAGATCTCAGATCTGGTATGGAATTATTAATGGCCCAGGGGAGAAGGGTCTCATAGTTTCCACAAATTGATCGGGGAAAGGGAAACCTCAGACCATTCTGTGCAATGCTTGAGCCTACACCAGTGCCCCAGGCTCTTGGGCTGAAGTTAGTACAGGCCAGCCTACAGTTGGAACCCCAGGCTTGCCATCTGCCAAGGGCTCACAGTCAGTCCAGGAATGTTAATTTCTGCCCAGGATATGAATCGAGCTGTGATGCAGATTCACGAAGCTGTGGAGCAATCCAATGGTGGAATTTAAGGGTAGTTCATCTTCAGGCCATACAAAATGAGTTCCTCAGCCTACATCATTTCTTTGTTCATCTCCTACCAAAATGTGTCCACCATTTTGACAGACGAGGTCTTTCATAAGGAATATTTTCAGGCAACATAAACATGGATTGCAGAGAGTCTTTTAAGTGTTTTCCATTTTAGATAAAAGGGAAACTATCATTTTCGGGTCAAAGAACATAAGCCTATCTTAAATATCTGTCCTGCCCACACTACTTTCTTAAGAAATCTACAGCTACCTACAGCTCTTGATGAATTAACAGTGAGCTGCAAAACCAGGGGAGAACTATGCCCTAAAGAAGGAGGCATGTCCTAGGTTGGTCAGAAGCCTACACAAAACCATAGATTGGGCCAATCAGGTTCATCCCCCAGGGATTTGTGACTTACCCAAGAAACTGAGTCAGGAGGCAACTGGACAGAGATAGGCATCCAAACTGATAGACTACATCTAAATTCATGCAAACACAGTAGACAAAAAGTACCAGAACTCTTGCGGCTAAGGCTGCTGGTCCTGGCTCGTTCTGAGGCCTTTCCTGGCCTCTGTATCCTGACAATAAACTCTCCTTTCACATTCATTACTTTTGTGGGTTGCTATTTTTTTACAACCAAATAAGTTCTGACTGAAACACTTGCTCAAATAAAAATAATGAAATTAAGGCTATAAAAACAATACCAGGAAGCGGGTGGTATAATTATCAGCCCTCCACTAGCTAAAAATAGCTTTCTAAATTCAAATTCTGTTTAGTAAGCATTTCCAGACCGCCTGCTCTGTACTCTGTGACTGTACTGTGCCCTGGCTTTTTAGGAGCATTTTCGTCCAAGTATCATGGAAGCCTCTCTTCTCCCTCAAGCCCCAGAAATAAGCAGGCTCTTCTTAAAAAGTAAGTCACAAAAGATTCTGGCCGTTGAGACATCAGTCTGAGGAGCTTCTACAGCAAACTCCCTTTTTTTCTACTCGAGATAATTTTAAGGAATAATTAGATATCACTCACAGTAGTTTATCAGACTTCTCATGGCAAGGTTTCTCTGCTTAAATATTCAACATTTTGAAAGTCCAAGTAGACAGTCAAGATCCCCCACGTTAGGAGTGGTCAGCAAAATAAGATTCGTCCACAGTGGAGTACCATGAATGCCACCTAGAAATCACTTCCCCTTTGAGGTGCTCTGCCTCCCTCTTTCACACCCAAGATGATTGAAAATAATGGCAACCAATTACAACTTTTCCTATCTCATTTGGGCTCAAGAAGTAGGCTTCCTGTAGTCTCTGCCAGACACACCCTGAGGTAACAAGCCTGCAAATATTCTCATGACACAATACAAGCCATGCATAAAATATAAAACTAATCTACGTTTATGCCCTGTTCTACCAGAACCGGTTGCCACGGGGTTGACTCTGACGCATGGTGATTCCGTGTGGTCAGAGTAGAACTGTTCTCCATAGGATTTTCAATGGCTGATTTTTCAGAAGTAGATCATCAGACCTCTCTTAGGCACCTCTGGATGGACTCAAACCTTCAGCCTTTTGGTTAGCAGCCAAGAGCATTAACAATTTGCACCACCCGGGGACTTCTGTTCTAGCCCCTTGTTATGTGACAGAAATGCCTAAGCCATGCTGGCTGGGATCTCCTGGTAACTATCTAGCAAAGGAAAGGAAGCTTTGGACATGACAAGTGACAAAAGACTCTCTCTTTTTCCATAGACTCATCAGGGGCTCTGCCCAACCTGATAAGAATGCAAATGCAGATAAGACACTGCCCACCCACAAGGAACTCACAATCTACCAGGGTAGACAGATATCAAAAAAAAAAAAAAAACCAAACCCACTGCCGTAGAGTCAATTCCGACTTGCAGTGACCCTACAGGACAGACTAGAACTGCCCCACAGTTTCCAAGGAGAGCCTGGTGGATTCGAACTGCCGACCTTTTGGTTAGCAGCTGTAGCTCTTAACCACTAAGCCACCAGGGTTTCCAGATAGATACAGATATTGTAATAATTGCCATAATAGAGGGGTTTCAAAAGTGCTATGAGTCTACAGAAGAGGAAAGTATGGGTACTGGGAAAAGCTAGTCAAAGCAGTTCCTGGACTTCTGACAGATGGACATGTCCGAGAAGTGAAGGGAAGGGTCCTGGGCAGAGAGGACCACGTCAGTGAATACCCCAGCCTGCGAAAGAGCCCAATGTGTTTGGGAAATGGTACCTGAGGGGAGGGGAAGAGCAAGATCGGATCAAGATGGTCTGATTTCTTTGCAGGGTAAATTTCACCTAAATGGTTTGCCTATTTTCTGTTCTCTTTTTTTTTTTTTCTCCTCTTTCCTTGTTTTTGTTAATCATTAAAAACAGATCCTAGGCAGGAAGGCAAGGGAGGGAGCATACCCCATAGTGGAATTCTAACTAGGGCTTTCCTGGGGTCTGAAATCATCAGCGACAGGAGTCATGGCTGCTTGATAAGCAGGTTGTAGGCGTCAGGGCCCCAGAGTCCAGGTCACCACAGGGCCTGGGGACCATCCTGAAACTAGGTCTCTGAGTCCTAAAAGTAGGACAATACGGCCTCTGCATCTTAACAGCAAATGAGTTAACTAAACGCTTGAAATTGAATTAACTTTACCAACCTCATTCAGAGACTAAAAATGGCTAAAGCTAATTGTGCATCATTTTTTTTAAAGAACTCCATAAAATAGGTACCATTATTGTTGCCATTTTAGAGATGAGAAAACTGAGGCTCAGAGAAATTGAGAAACTTAAACTCACACAACTAGTAAGTCGAGGAACTTGGATGTGAATTCTATCAGTCCAACTCCAAAGCTTGTGCTTAATTGCTTATGTTAGATATATAAAAAATAATAATAATAATAAGACACATTTAAATAATGGTTTTATGTTCTAATTGTTAGAAAGAAAACCAAATAGTTGTTAGGAATAATTTTTTTTTTTTTTTTACACTTTCATTTTAGATTTCTCTGTACTTCAGAGTTGCCAAATCCTGGGGAATCCTTTTTATTCCCCATAGCACGCAACAAAGTGCTAGCTACCATTGCTTATCATTCATATTGCTTCACAAGAAACTGCTATGTGCCATCAGTCAATTCTGACTCACAGTGACCCTGCAGGAAAGAGGAGAACTGCTCCATAGGGTTTCCTAGGTTGTGATCTTGACAGTAGCCCATCATCATGTCTTTTCTACCATGGAGTGAATAGTGGGTTTGAACAGCTGGCCTTGCAGTGGGCTGCCAAATGCTCTAGCCATTGAACCACCGGGGATCCTTCTGAAACAGTATACAGGTAGTCAGTCCCCAACTTACAACAGGGCTCTCTTTCAACATCTCTGTCATAAGTTGGTTCTGATGTAAGTCAAATACCTCTTTTTGGTTTTTTGTTTTTCATTATTATTGCCTCTTACATTATCAGTATCTTTATAAATCTGATTTTTATTTGTCTTTGGGGTTGGAAATATTACATATAAACTTACAGATATATTTTAATACATACGTAAAAAATCCATAAATCGTAAAAATTCAGTCTGATGATGAAAAGGAGTTGGACAACATTGGCCTTTTGTCAGTTGCTACAATAACTTCACTTGTGGAAGGTTCTAGATCATTTAGATTACCCCTGGGAATGGGGAAGGCGTTTCTAGTCAGAAAGTTAGTGAGAGTTTTCTGTATGGCCCTTTCTTTTTTTTGTCTTCACATATTTTGTAGTGCCATCTCAGTGCTTCCCGAATCTACCTATCAACTTTAGCAAAGCGATCAGCATTTGGTTCCGTGTTTTCAAGCAAATGAAGTCCCTGATTTAGTTTAGAAAACTAAATCTATACGGCAATGTTTTGAACAGTAAATCCTAATGCTGAACATCTGTGAGTGAACGAACACCTGAGAATGATAACATCAGCAAATTTCATGCTGCAACATGGTATGTAGTATATATTACTAACAATAAAAAGCACCAAAAAGAAAAAAAAAGACAGTCATGAGTACAGTTCATTGTAACTCAAATACATCTTAAGTCAGGGACTACCTGCACTAGACCAAACTAGTGAAAGAAGATTTAGAGAAGGGGAGCAAGAAACTTGATCAGTGGGTTGGCTGGTATCTCTGTCAGTCTAGGGATCTCTCTCCCTTCCTTCCTCCTTCGAGTCTCTGTCTTTCTCTCAACTTCTCTTTCTGCCTCTGACTCTTTCTCTCAGTCTCCTTTGCTATCTTTCTCTTTCTCCGTCTCTCCCATGTGCGCACACACACACACCCCTAATTAAATTTCAGAGCTGCGCATTGCTTCCTAGACCTGGAACAAACCAATAACCTAGGATCATCTCGGTATCATAATACATTCTTACAGGAAGCCTGAAGTCCCCAGGAACTCAAGTTACCTGCTAAAGGCCAATAGAGAGTAGCAGTAAAGAAAATGGAACTGTGAGTCAGACCTAAGTCCTTGCAAGTTACATGGCCTAGGCCAAGTTGTAAACCTATCTGAACCTCAGTTGCCTTTCCTGTGAGATGGGCAATGTTGTAATCATCGCATAGAGATGTTGTAAGGATTAAATGAAATAATCTATATAAAGCTCTTAGCACAGAGTCTGGTAAATGCTGAGCACTTGGTAAATGTTAGCTACTATTGTTACTATTAGTCACAGTGTCTTATTTGCCTTTAAACTTATTTAGAGCCTAGCATAGCACTTGGCATACAGTTGGAGCTGAAAAAATGCTCATTAAACTGAACTGGATTCTCAGACCACAGAAAGAGACTGGGCCTGGAAGAGCAACAGTGGGCTTTGCAGCCATTAAAGAGTGGTCAACCTAGTACCTCCTCAGTACAGGATTCCACGCCCTCCATTCCACTGCCAGGTTTCCTATGTTTCAGGGAGGAGCTTAGAATTGGGAGGAGCTTAGAAATGGGAGGCTGGTGCCACGTCTAATAGATGTCCTAAAAACCAAACCACACGCGTTGCCATCGAGTTAATTCCGCTTCATAGTGACCCTATAGGGTAGAGTAAAGCTGCCCCATAGAGCACCTAAGGAATGCCTGGTAGATTCAAACTGCCAGCTATTTATTTAGCAGCCGTAGCACTTAACCACTACACCACCAGGGTTTCCAACAGATGTCCTGGACGTGGCAAATGGCTGGCTAAGTAGAGAGATGCCCCAGGAGCAGAGTGTCCTGCCACTCTGTGAGGCATCCCTCAAGGAGAACAGGGAAGTGCTGTGTTCAGCCAAGTCCAGGTGTACAGACCCTAGGACCTCAAACTCCTCATGTGTGAAGGCCTCCTTCATCAAATGAGAAGAAAACCCATTTCCCTCCCTGTCAGAGCCACTGGAAAGTGCCACAGGAACTTTACTCCACAGATACAAAGCGCAAACATTCATCCTCCACACCAAAGGGAAAAACGATCCAGTCCTACAAACGAGGACATTTAATGTAGTCAGGAGGACACCTGGATCCTCTCTTTGCTTGTGTTGGTGTTTGGTATAAAGTTTTCTACTGATGCGCCTGTGAGCTTCTTAACACCTGTCATCAATGTACTGTGGTAAAATCAGGTGAGTACGGAAGAGGTCAGATTTGGAATAAGCAGGTCTTTAGAGAACTGGTGTTGAGCAAATCACTGGAGAGAAGATATTTTTCTCTCATATGCCAGAGAAGACTGACTCATGGGGGAAAAGTTTGAAGATTACCAGTTCTAATGTTTAAACTTCTTAAACTACTATCCACCCCACCCCAGCTAACTGCATTACTCAGATTACGACATTGCCATTGAGTTGATTCTGACTCATAGGGGTAAAGGGGAAGTTTCCAACAGGATGTTAAACTGGCTTCAACTACCTGAACCTGATCTCCCTCTTTCCTCCAGTCAGCAGGGACAGTGACCTTCTCCCACCCTGAGGACACAGCCTGAACCACTTCATCCTCTCACACCCACCTTCCTGCTCCCTCCTACCTGCCCTCTGTGTGGCATCACACAGTCTGCTGAGGCTGGCTGATTCTGGCCACAAGATGTTGCTGCTGCCATCACTAAGCTCTTCAGAGCTCTGCAGCTTCAAAATTACAGAAACCTGGGAACTCTCCTTTGCCCTCCAAATAAAACCTACTTTATCTTGTCACCAAATAATAGCTTGACAACTTTCAAGCTGAGCTGTAACAGGAATCCCTAGTGACCATGAACCCTGACAAAGTCAGTCTTTAGTGGGGGCCTCTTCATGGAGCCCTGGTGGTGCAATGGTTAAGAGTTTGGCTGCTAACCAAAGGTCGGCAGTTTGAATCTACCAGCTACTCCTTGGAAATCCTGCGGAGCAGTTCTTCTCTGTCCTCTAGGGCTGCTATGAGTCAGAATTGACTTGACAGCAACGGGTATGGTTTTTTAGGTTTTCCTGTCTTCATCTTCTAACTTAATTTCAGAGCCATCCTCGGAAATAAAAGGCTCCCAGAGAGAAGAAAGGAATTACCCAGCCTGTGGAACTTAATACAGATCCTAAGAAGTCATTAAAGCCAGGAAACAGATCATTTCTAAAGAAGTACAGCTAAGCCCCAGATGGCTTAACTGGTTTATTACTATTATGTTTAAAGGGAATCTCAGTAGTACAGAAAACTTACCAGCTTCAAGTGTTTATGAAAGTCAAAAGCAAGAAAATGTATGTCCTTACATCAAAAATGCTAACCAAAAAAAAAAAAAAAAAAGCTAACCACTGTGCTATGGTGTGTCTTACATCAAAAATGCTAACCAAAAAAAAAAAAAAAGCTAACCACTGTGCTATGGTGTGTGAGTATTTTCCATGAGTAAGGTTTTCTAAATATTCTTTCAGAAACTGGTCCTTCCACAATTGTAACTTAGAGAACATTCAGATCACAGGGTGGCTTATAAAGATTTCCAGCTTTTCCTTTAACAATATAACACTTTGGACAATCTGTTCTCATGGTACCTCTTAGAATTGTCTACAAACATAAGTAAAAAACATTACATGCTTTTGCAGATAGTAAAATGAAGGAATGGAAAACCTAAAAGACTGAGCTGAGATCAAGCCATGAGAAAAGATTCTACCTCTAGAGTCCCTTGCCTGGAGGCCACCATTTCCCTGCCTTCTGGCTCAAGATCTTTTAAGAGACAAAGGTAACTCATTATAAATTGACTCCAATAAATACTCACCCATAAACATCTACTCTCTTGAATCAGGCCTACTGACTCACTCTTCTCCAAGAGACTCCAACACAAGAAGCTCCAAACTGAGGGAAAGCCCTGGAATGAAGTTTATTTTTAGGAAAGGGAAAAGGTGCAATTATTGTTCATACTGTCAGTATCACCGACAGGGAGTGATGAGTGACCTCCAACAGGTCTTGGGGGCAGGTATAGGGGCAGCTCCAGCACAGCACAGGGTCTAACTCAACACAGGTCTCAAGAACAAAGGCCCAGGCAAGTCAGTCTGAAGTATCATGGAGGCACAGAACCCAGTGCAAGCCTAAGAAAAGGAACAGACTATGAACATCTTTTGGCCAACTATCTGTAGAAAGGGCCCTTTTACCCTGATTCTGGGCCAAGATGGACCAAGGACAAAAGAGAGAACAATGGAATCTATCATGAATGAATCTCACAGATCCCTGCCACTCTACCCACAAAACATGTCTGCATCTGCCCTGGCTTTCACATCCTTCCCCGTCTCAGAAGTAAAAAAAATCCTTCCATCCTCTTCCCAATCAGGGTAATCTTGAGTTTTGGTCCCCAGCCCCTCCACCTCCTCACAGGCATGTTCAAACTATCTGTCATTTCTCCTGTTTCTTTCATCTTCCTTTCTCTTGCACCTTACCTTTAGCATAGCTATTCTTGAGAAGCAGATAAATTTGCATGTCATTTCTAAGGGGCTGGTAGATTCCCAGAGCCCACGGACCCCAAGTAAGGAATCCCTGCTTTAGCATGTAAATAGTGCAAGTCTCCTCCACCTTAGACCTGCATCTGCCCATGGCTGCTAGAGGACATCTTCCTTTCAAAGCCAAGCTTCTAAAATACAGACCTTTGCGCTCGCTACTTCCTACTCCCATCTCAACCTGCTGCCCTATTCCACTTAACCTGATTCTGCTAAAGTTACAACTGTAGATCATAACAATTTATGGATAACGTTGTGAAGAATGGGAATGCCAGAACACTTAATTGTGCGCATGAGGAACCTGTACATAGATTAAGAGGCAGTCGTTCATACAGAACAAGGGGATACTGCATGGTTTAAAATCAGGAAAGGTGTGTGTCGGGGTTGTACCCTTTCACCATACCTATTCAGTCTGTATGCTGAGCAAATAATCCGAGAAGCTGGACTATATAAGAAGAATGTGGCATCAGGATTAGAGGAAGACTTACTAACAACATGTAATATGTAGATAACACAACCTTGCTTGCTGAAAGTGAAGAGGACTTGAAGTACTTACTGATGAAGATCAAAGACTACAGCCTTCAGTATGGATTACACTTTAACATAAAGAAAACAAAAATCCTCACAACTGGACCAATAAGTAACACATGATAACCAGAGAAAATAGTGAAGTTGTCACAAGGATTTCATTTTACTTGGATCCACAAACAACGCCCATGGAAGCAGCAGTCAAGAAATCAAATGACCTATTGCATTTGGCAAATCTGCTGCAAGACTGCTTTCAAATGTTAAACAGCAAAGATGTCACTGAGGATTAAGGTGTGCCATGGTATTTTCAATCACCTCATATGCATGCGAAAGCTGAATGATGAATAAGGAAGACCAAAGAAGAATTGATGCCTTTGAATTATGGTGTTGGAGAAGAATATTAACTATTCCATGGACTGCCAGAAGAACGAACAAATCTGTCTTGGAAGAAGTACAGCCAGAATCCTCCTTAGAAGCAAGGATGGCAAGATTTCGTCTTACATACTTTGGACATGTTATTAGGAGGGACCAGTCCCCAGTGAAAGACATCATGCTTGGTAAAGTAGAGGGTCAGTGACAGAGAGGAAGACCCTCAACAAGATGGACTGACAGAGTGGCTGCAACAATGGACTCAAACATGGCAACCATTATGAGGATGGCACAGGCCCTGGCAGTGTTTCATTCTGTTGTACATGGGGTTGCAGTGAGTCAGAACTGACTTAACAACATCTAACAACAACAACAAAGTTACCACTGACAACCTAAACGCCAAATGCAATAGATGTTTTTTTCTTCTCCTTTGACCTTCTACTGTGTCTCACAATGATCCATTCCCATATCCTGAAACTCCTTCCCTCAGCTGACACCATTGTGATAAACCCATCTTAAAGCCTGGTTAAGATTTTTTTCTCTTGTAGGAAATGCCCTCAATACGAAAACTGGGCCCCCAACCACCTCATCTGTATATTCACATGCCTCCACCTCTCTGCTATGGTTGCTAGCCCAGGGGTGGAGATCTCCAGGCAAGACTGATCAGTGGAAAAAAAAAAAAAAATTTTTTTTGGAATAAAGAGGGAAAACAAATTTCTTGGGTTTCCCATAATGTTCCACTCACAAATTCCCAGTTACATGCCTATAGCTACATACCTCTTCCCCTATAACCTTATATTCCCGTTTTTGCTTGAGTCGATTTGCACTAAAAATATATATGTATATATATATTGCCGTCAAGTCAATTCCAACTTGTGGTGACCCCCACGTGTGACAGAGCAGAACTATGTTCCATAGGGTTTTCAATGGCTGGTGTTTTGGGGGGGGTTCCCAGAAATACTTCACCAGATCTTTCTTCCAAGGTGACTCTGGGTGGACTTGAACCTCCAATATTTTGGTTAGCAGCCAAGCACATTAACTATTTGCACTACCCAAATGCTTTGCACCCCAGTTTGCATTTGGTTTCTGTTATTTATGACCAAAAGAGTCCTAACTGATAGAAACATTCCCTCACTCCTAGTCTGCATCTTCTCTCTCTGGCTGCTCCTTATTCTTCCTCTATTCCTTACGACAGGGCAAGTCTTCCTCTGCCTGTCCTTTAAGTGTTGGCTTATCTATCAGAATTGTACAGAATAATGGTTGGTGAGAAAGAAAAGTAGTCCTCAATGAACCAGACGGATTGAAGGCTTTGAATTTAACTGAACCAGACCAGGCCTCACTTAAAACAAGCCATTTGCAACACAAGCTTCTACTGGGACATAAAATCAAGAAAAAACAATCAGAATAAGCAGCCACAAAGCTGACTTAACAGTAGGCTGCATTTTAAAGATAAGAGAGTCAGAACACGCATTACTTAGTGGAAAAGACCAGGACCACAAAGGAAAAAAAAAAAAAAACCTGTTCCCCTTTCTGTCTTCTCCATTTTGATAAATGACCAAGCCAGGAACCTCTCTCTTCTTTGCCCCTCATCCATCCAATCACCAAGTCGGTGTACCTCATAAATCTCTCTTCTCTACCTCCTCCCCATTGCCCTATTCTAGTCCTTATTTTCCCTCTCCCAAATTAAATACTATAAACATATCCTCACAGGTCTTTCTGCCTCCAATCTTACTGCCCTTCAATCTATCTTCTACAGTTCAGAGTAGATTTTTCTAATATAAAAATCTGATCACATCACTACACTGCTCAGAATTCTTCAGTGGCTCCCCATACCTCATACCTCCAAGACAGAATCTAATAAACTTCCTTTCCATAGTATTCAAAACATTTCAGGATCTTCATCCCTGTATTCCTTCCCAGTCTCATGTCTTTCTGCACCCTACCTCACAGCCAGTTTTTCAAACATACTAAATTACTGTAGTAACTCTGAGCATGCCACATCCTTCCAAGCCACTGGGCCTTTGCACATGCCATTCTCTCAACTTGCATATCATCCCTTGCCATCTCTGTGCCAACACCTCCCTACATTGCATACCAGCACAGTCCTACTGGAGGATAGTTGGGAAGCAGCCTTCTCTGCATTCCCCAGATCAACTCATGAGTTCCATCTCTCCTATGGTCCCATCAACTCTGATATACAACTTCATTAAAACAATGTAATTAATTGTGTTAAAATCATTTGTTTATGTAACTGGCTACCCAAAAGACTGTAAAATCCTTAATGGCATGGAACCTTGTTCTCAATCTATTTTCTAAGTGCCCAGTTGATAGTAGGTACTCAACAATTACTTATTTTAAAATTGACAGTCATCCCAATGTTCCTTGGTTTCTAAGGACTTTAGTTCCAAATTATAAAAAGCTACCAACAGCTAAAAATAGGAGTAACAAAGAAACTGGGAAGATAAGCAGTTGCAAGGAATGAATTATTTGAAAATAAGCCTTCAGCCCTTTCCTTTGCAACTACAGCAAAACCTGAGAAAGCCAGAGGCTGTGTAAGGTAAAAACCTGTCAGAGACATAAAACGAGGTGTTGTTGTTGTTAGGTGCTATTCAGTCAGTTCCGACTCATAGCTACCCTATGCACAACAGAACAAAACACCGTCAAGTCCTGCGCCATCACAACTGTTTCTACTCTTCAGCCCATCGTTGCAGCCACTGTGTCAATCCATCTTGTTGAGGGTCTTCTTCTCTTTCACTGATCCTCTACTTTGCCAAGCATGATATCCTTCTCCAGGAACTGGTCCCTCCTGATAACATGTCCAAAGTATGTGAGACGAAGTCTTGCCATCCTCACTTCTAAGGAGCATTCTGGCTGTACTTCTTCTAAGACAGATTTGTTCATTCTTCCAGCAGTCCATAGGATATTCAATATTCTTCGCCAATATCATAATTCAAAGGCATCAATTTTTCTTTGCCTTTCCTTATTCATTCTCCAGCTTTCACATGCATATGAGGCCACTGAAAGCATCATGGCCTACTTTAGTCCTCAAAGTGACATCTTTGCTTTTTAACACTTTAAAGTGGTCTTTTGCAGCAGATTTGCCGAATGCAGTAGGTCATTTGATTTCTTGACTGCTGCTTCCATGGGCATTCATTGTGGATCCAAGTAAAATGCAATCCTTCACAACTTCAGAATTTTCTCTGTTTATCATGATGCTGCTTATCGGTCCAGTTGTGAGAATTTTTGTTTTCTTTATGTTGAAGTATAATCCACACTTAAGACTGTAGTCTTTTTAATAGAGAGCAGTAGTAAGCTCCCTGTCAAAGGCAGAAAAATTGTGAGATGCAGAAAAAGAAGGCAGTCTGTCATGGATTAAATTGTGTCCGCCAAAAAATGTACCAACTTGGCTAGGCCACAATTCCCAGTATTGCGTGGTTTTTCTCCATTTTGTGATCTGTTGTTATTATCTTCCTAACCTCTATAATGAGGCAGAATCAGCGTGGGATGTATTTTCAGTCACAGCCTTACAAGAGGGTGTGACTTAAGTCACACCCTTACTTACATCACACCCTTATTTAAGTCACATTCTTACTCAAGTCACACCCTTGCTTGAGTCACACCTTTTATCTTACAAGATATAAAAGGAGAGAGAAGTAAGCATAGAGGGGATGGACCATACTACCACCAAGAAAGAAGAGCTGGGAGTGGAGTGTGTCCTTTGGACCTTGGGTCCCTGCACTGAGAACCTTCTAGACCCCAGGAAATACTGATGCCAAGACACATGGAGATCTCTAAGGAATGTCAGGCCCACATATGTTGAAAAGAGATAAGGACCTTCCCCCAGGGCCAATAGAGAGAGAAAGCCTTCCCCTAGAGCTGGTACTCTGAATTCAGACTTCTAGCCTCCTAACTGTGAGAGAATAAATTTCTGTTATTAAAGCCACCCACTTGTGGTATTTCTGTTATAGCAACACTAGATAATTAATACACAGTCCCATCAAGTTACAACTCTCACAGGTTTCTTTTTATAAGATAAACCTTTTTCCCTGAAAGAAAGTTGGGGAAAGTGGGAATAGGTAGATTAGGGAGTTGAAATAAAAACAAGTTCATTTTGAGTATCAAATGTATTTTATTGGATTAGTGAAAACGTATCTATACCTCCATATTCTAACTTTATATTCTTAAAGATACAGTATTCTGTGTGCATAGGAAGTGGTATCCAAGGAAAAGAGGAGGAGGCTGGAGTCTTCTCATTCTCTAACAGTCCAGAGCTCCCAAACAAAAGAACCTCTGTGCATAGAGCATTACTAATACCAAGAAATTTAGCCTTAAAGGCAGATTCTCCACATTTTGCATCCCACCAATGCCTCCCAAAGAACCTAGGTCCTATCACCAGACTGCTAAACGTCCATTTTTTTAGAAGTTTATGGGTTTAAAAACTTCTTCCTATAATTATTGTTATAGTTTAGCATAAGTTTTAAGAACAACAACCAAAAACATGGCAGTGTATTGTTCAGAGCAAATTCCACTGTGACTTCAATGTACTGTATGAGAACCCTGTGGCCCAAGCAGAAGGGGCCTCAAAGGAAGAGCTTACTCTGGGAAACGCTGGGGACTTGATTCTGGATGGCATTGGGAAATTCTCTCAGGAAACCTCTCGTTCACTGGCTAGAAAAAATGCTTCCCTGTCATTCTCAGTGCCCTCATGTGGCTTGCAAGTTCAGGGATGTTTTCTCAGAGACTGACCCAGCCTCCCATCACCACAGTGCACTGCCCTATCCACACAATGCTGAGCATTAAGCATAAAAGATGTAGAGGAGAGGAACCCTCCCTTGGGTGCTGAGAACCATAGGAAACCAGGAGTGCAGCACCCTATTCAAAGTTTTCTTTCACAGCACCCTGTTCAAGAAAACGTTTCTAATGTGAACTCCCTCTGTAGTCTTCAATGAAGGACACAGGCAGGGAGGTGGTACACAGGTCCATGTGTGCAGAGTGGGAAGCTGGTCCATTCACAAGGAAGGGCATCAAGAATGAAGTGATTCTCACAGTATGAGGAACAGCTTTATTGATAGTAGTTGCCCTTGAATTGGCTCCCAACTCGTGGCAACCCCAAGTATAACAGAAGAAAATGTTGTCTGGTCTGGCGCCATCTTCATGACCAATGGTATGTAACTTTCAAAGAAGAGCTAACACTAAAGTACTACTAAAGGTATTTCAGAGCATAGGAAAGGGAAGGAATACTCCCAAACTCATTCTAAGAAGCCAGCATAACTCTGATATCAAAGCCAGGCAAAGACACCACAAAAAAAAGAAAATTATACACCTATATCCCTCATGAACATAGACACAAAAATCCTCAACAAAATTCTTGCGAATAGAATTCAACAGCATATCAAAAAAATAATACATCATGACCAAGCGGGATTCATACCAGGTATGCAGGGATGGTTCAGCATTAGAAAATCAATCAACGTAATCCAGCACATAAATAAAACAAAAGAAAAGAACCACATCATCTTATCAATCGATGCAGAAAAGACATTTGACAAAGTCCAAAGCCCATTCCCAATAAAAACTCTCAGCAAAATAGGAATAGGAGGGAAATTCCTCGATATAACAAAGGGCATTTATACAAAACCAACGGCCTACATAATTTTAAACAGAGACAGACTGGAAGCATTCCCCTTGAGAACAGAAACCATACAAAGATACCCTTTATTATCAGTCTTACTCAACATTGTGCTGGAGGTCCTAGCCAGAGCAATAAGGCAAGAAAAGGAAATAAAGGGCTTCCAAATTGGTAATGAAGAAGTAAAAATATCCCTATTCCCAGATGATATGATCTTATACACAGGAAACCCCAAAGAATCCACAAGAAAACTACTAGAACTAAAGATTTTGGCAAACTATGAGGATACAAGATAAACATACAAAAATCAGTTCACTTCCTCTACACCAACAAAGAGAACTTTGAAAAGGAAAGCACCAAATCAATACTATTTACAATAGCCTCCGGGAAGATAAAGTACTTAGGAATAAATCTAAACAGAGATGTAAAAGACACCAATACAAAGAAAACTACAAAACACTATTGCAAGAAACCAAAAGAGACCTACATAAGTGGCAAAACATACCATGCTCATGGACAGGAAGAATTAATATTGTGAAAATGTCGATTCTACCCAAAGTGATCTACAGATACAATGCAATCCCAATCCAAATTCCAACAGCATTTTTTAATGAGATGGAGAAACAAATCATCAACATCATATGGAAAGGGAAAAGGCCTCAGGTAAATAAAGCATTACTGAAGAAGAACAAAGTGGGAGATTTCACAGTACCTGATCTCAGAACCTACTATACAGCCATGGTAGTCAAAACAGTCTGGTACTGGTACAACAACAGACACATAGACCAATGGAACAGAACTGAGTAACCTAGATGTAAATCCATCCGCCTACGAGCAGCTGATATTTGACAAAGGCCCAATATATTCTGCTGTGATCCGTAAGGTTTTCATTGGTTAATTTTCAGAAATAGATTGCCAGGCCTTTCTGCCTAGTCTGCCTTAGTCTGAAAGTGACCCTGAAATACCAGTGGCATAGCTTCCAGCATCATAGCAACATACAAGACACCACAGTATGACAAACTGACAGAGGCGGAGTGGCTAAAGGGGGTTAAAACCATGGTGTCACATTTGAGAAACAGAGAGAGAGGAACTGTATAAATACCAGGATAAACCAGTGTATAGCCATTATTCGGCACTGAAATGAAGAAAGAAATGGACAGCCAGAAATGGCCTTTGAATAAAATATGTTGAAAAATTATTTTAAATGAATTACCATAAAATCACTGCTAACAGGCAGGAGAATTTTAAATGGAAAATTAGAAATTCAGCCTCCTGTATTCTTTTGTATTCAGCTGTAAGAAAAAATGAACTAGTCGAACAGTGCAGATAGGAGACAAGCCAGGAATAGAGTGAAATATCTGAAAATCCCTTGCATAGGGATAGCAGGGTAATTATTTAAACCATGAAGGCAGTAATTTAGGTCTAAAATGTCATCACCATTAATCCTAAATTTTATTGTAGTCTATTAGGGACGAGATCTCTAGGGATTATGACTAACTGCTTCTTGAAATGGAAACTCTGAAAAAACAATTGACATTTCTACAATCCTTAAGGAATAGGACTTCGAGAAAAATGACTTTCCAGGTGGCCATCTGAACATCAGTGCTGAAAAGCTAGCATTCATCCTTGCTTGATGTTACCCTCATTAATCAGCTCCTCTTAAAAATACTGTCATACATGTAATTACATGGCATAGCATTATGTTAAATATTTAAGACTATCACATTGCACCATATCTTGACTGAGGTGATCTATTGCCCCAACTTGAGTACGCATGTCAATTTTTCATAGATTTTCTTCTGTATTCATGGCTCAAGGGCCCCTTAGCAAATTAGTAACCAAAAGTCCACAGTCCGTTGCTAAGCACAGTTCTCTACACTCGTTTCATCTCTAAAACCCTATTCGGCTTTCTAAAAATATGCCTAACCTCTATTTTCCAATGGCCTTAGTTCCTGCATTAGATTTTTAAAATACTTTTCTACCACATTGCATTTGTGAACTTGTAAACAATGAATGAAACTAAATAATACACTATAATGTAATGCTGGATTAAACTAAGTCCAGGATCTTGCAATAATATTTAGCTTATTCCACTTACTCTGCATTTTTAACGTGCAACAAAATGCATATTTTAAATTAAAAAACTCATCTTTACAAAGTTTTCAAGTGCTTAAAATAGGGATTCATCCATTATTCCTTACAATGACATTATGGGAATAAAGCTTGGCACTGCCTTCATTATATAAACAGGAAAACAGAGAAGTCAAACCCTCGTTCAAATTTCCATGACAAATAGCTAAATAGGGATTAAAACTTTCTGCTTGACAGAGACAAAAGTTTATTGGTGGTAACCTGGGGCTGGGGATCCCTGGTGGCTCAGTGGTTAAGAGCTCAGCCGCTAACCAAAAGGTCAGCAGTTCAAATCCACCAGCTACTCCTTGGAAACCCTCTGGGGCAGTTCTACTCTGTCCTATAGGGTCACTATGAGTCGGAATTGATTCAATGGCAATGGGTTTGGTTTTGGTTTATCTGGGCCTGAAAGGAGGAGAAAATGGAAGTTACTGCTGAAGGCACTGAGTTTCTGTTTG
This sequence comes from Loxodonta africana, assembly GCF_030014295.1. NCBI lineage: Eukaryota > Metazoa > Chordata > Mammalia > Proboscidea > Elephantidae > Loxodonta > Loxodonta africana. The sequence goes on from NC_087351.1 coordinate 46,407,135, forward strand.
GGGTGATATAAAATTTTTGGAAATGTATAGTGGTGACTGGTAGCACAGTGAATGTAATTAATGTCACTGAATTGTACACTTAAAAATGGTTAAACAGCAAACTTTTTGTTATACATATTTGTCTCTAGAGAAGCAAAACCAATGAAGCGTATATAGAGAGATTTATATCAAGGAAATGGCTCATGTGTTGTTAGTTGTTGTTGTTAGGTGCCGTTGCGTTGGTTCCCACTCATAGCGACCCTACGCACAAAAGAACGAAACACTGCCTGGTCCTGAGCCATCCTTACAGTCGTTGTTATGGTTGTGCCCATTGCTGCAGCCACTGTGTCAATCCACCTCACTGAGGGTCTTCCTGTTTTCCACTGACCTTGTACTTTATCAAGCATGATGTCCTTCTCCAGGGACCGATCCCTCCCGACATGTCCAAAGTATGTAAGACGCAGTCTCGCCATCCTTAGTTCTAAGGAGCATTCTGGTTGTACTTCTTCCAAGACAGATTTGTTTGTTCTTTTGGCAGTCCATAGTATACTCAATATTCTTCGCCACCACCACAATTCAAAGGCGTCAATTCTTCTTCAGTCTTCCTTATTCATTATCCAGCTTTCACATGCATATAATGCGACTGAAAATACCATGGCTTGAGTCAGGCACTCCTTAGTCTTCAAGGTGACATCTTTGCTCTTCAACACTTTAAAGAAATCTTTTGCAGCAGATTCACCCAGTGCAATGTGTCTTTTGATTTCTTGACTGCTGCTTCCATGGGTGTTGATTGTGGATCCAAGTAAAATGTAACCCTTGACAACTTCAATCTTTTCTCCATTTGTCATGATTTTGCTTATTGATCCAGTTGTATTTTTGTTTTCTTTATGTTGAGGTGTAATCCATACTGAAGACTGTGGTCTTTGATCTTCATTAGTAAATGCTTCAAGTCCTCTTCACTTTCAGCAAGGAAGGCTGTGTCATCTGCATAATACAGGTTGTTAATAAGTCTTTCTCCAATCCCGATACCCAGTTCTTCTTCATATAGTCCAGCTTCTCAGATTATTTGCTCAGCATACAGATTGAATAGGTACGGTGAGAGGATACAACCCTGACGCATACCTTTCCTGACTTTATCCCCTTGTTCTGTCAGAACAACTGCCTCTTGATCTGTGTACAGCTTCCTCGCGAGCACAATTAAGTGTTCTGGAATTCCCATTCTTTGGAATGTTATCCATAATTTGTTATGATCCACACAGTCAAATGCCTTTGCATAGTCAATAAAACACAGGTAAATATCCTGGTATGCAGTTGTAGAGGCTGGAAAGTTCCAAGTCCATAGGTCAGGCTGGAGGCTTCTCCTGACTCACATAGCTACAGAGGCTGCTGAATGCAAGATCGACGATTAGACAGCAGGCCTCTGGCTCATGGGTTGCAGAGGCCAATGAATCCCAAGACTGGCAGGGAAGCCACTAGCTCAAGTCTCAAGAACCAGAGGTCAGATGAACAGGAGCCAGCTGCAGGATCCAGAACAAGCAAAAAGCCAGTGAGCTTTCAGAAAGTCTACCTATATTGGACACAGGCTGCACCCCCCAAGAAAACTCCCTTTCATCCCATTGGTTGATCATAACAGATCTCATCATGGAGGTGATTACATTATATCAGATCTCATTATGTGGGTGATTACATCATTACATAGCTGCCTACATCATAATTGCCAAACCACTGAGAATTATGGTTCAGCCAAGTGACACGCAACCTGAACCATCACAATATTTTACCATAATAAAAAATTTTAAGTGAAAACAAAACAAAAATATGTTCTGGGGTTGACAACTGTCACAAAACAATATGTGTACTAATTGTTTAATGAGAAGCTAGTTTGTTCTGTAAACCTTCATCTAAAACACAACTATAAAAAAAGAATATCCCACATATTCTACAAAAAGAAAAAAAAAAAAACTCTCTGCTTGTACATTTACAGTCCTCTTTCTCCTGCATGTGTTTTTGTAAAGATGCTCTTACCAAGTACCTGGCCTTCCTTGGACTGCTATCAATCATTGAAAAAAAAAAAAAAATTAACCATCGTTAAATCAATAAATTCCTTCAGCTTCCATCCTAAGCTCAGCTTGCTCCTAGGAGAAGCGGAGCTGTCAGAAATCAGGGCCTCAGAAGCTGCCCTGGAAGATGGTTGCTTCTGTCTTCAGTAGGACTCCCTCTTCAGGGACCCCCAAAGTAAATTTCCTTTACCCTATGTTTTAAGTTAGACAAGCCCAGACATGCTCTTCTAATTTGGTTAAAAAAAAAAACTATTCAACTGTTTCATATGATGTAACAAAGAACAGGCAGAAACTTTGATTTACCCAAATGGGTAATGCTCTTCTGGATTCTGGAGGCAACTTTTTGCAGTCAGTAACACATGACCTAATATATTAAAGCGGCTTTGCTGTGTGGTGCTGATTATTATTTCTCCATGGATGATTTGTAGAATAAGGCGCTTGTTAAAACCCAGTCTCCTGGATCCCAATCTAGACCTACTGAATCAGACCTACAAATGAAGATGCATTTAATAGGCCCCACAACCAACACCACTGTGATTCTTATGCAACCTAAAATAAACCCTCAGACTAGACTGGGACTTCTCAAACTAGACAGCATGTTGGGTTTTTTCGTTTGTTTGTTTTTTAGTAATTTATTTTAGTTTTATTGTTGTTGTTGAGAATATACACAGCAAGATATACACCAATTCAACAGTTTCGACATGTGCAATTTAGTGACATTGATCACATTCTTTGAGTTGTGCAACCTTTCTCATCCTCCTTTTCAGAGTTGTTCCCCCCCCATTAACATGAATTCACTGCTCTCTAAGTTTCCTATCTAATCTTTCTACTTACTGTTGTCAATTTAATCCCATATACATAGATCTTGAAACAGTACAATGCTCAAGGCAGACATTCTTTATGAGTTAAACTAAACTATTGTTTGGTTTTAAGAAGACATGAGGAGATATTTTTGGTTTAAGGTTTGAAGATTATCTCAAAGCATTAGTTTCAGGGGTTCATCCAGTCTCCATGGCTCCAGAAAATCTGAATTCCATGAGAATTTGAAATTCTGCTCTGCATTTTTCCCCCTTTTGATTAGGATTCGTCTATAGAATCTTTGATCAAAGTATTCAGTAATGGTAGCTGGGCACCTTCCAGTTCTTCTATTCTTATGGCAAAGGAAGCAGTTGTTCATGGAGGCAATTAGCCACATATTCCATTTCCTCCTCTTTTTGACTGCATGTTTCTTGAGGGCAAGAACCAGACCTTATTCATCCTTGTCACCCCAGCATCCAGCTGAGGTGCTTGGTAAGTATCCATCAGTTGACTGCATGTTAATTGGTTGTGATAATCATATGCACATTATAAGTGTCCACAATCTTCCATGTTAGAACTAGATCACGTGTAATCAGTTACTTAGGAAGCAGTGTAAATACTTATAACTGTTATAAACACTGTAAACACTTTAAACTGCTATTTAGCTTCGTCCTATTCCCACAATATGGAGTATTCCCACAATATGGAGTATAGAATTAAATGGGCCAAAAGCATGGCTACCTCCACAAAACTCACTGTGTGGACTTGCTCCATTGCACTTCCAGGCTCATAGATTTCCCAGTAACTCAGATAAAAAAAAAAAAAAGTCCTTTGATCACTTTCATCCAAATATTCTAGTCTAGTCAAACAGCCGATCTTTCTCTTTTCTCTACTACCCCAATTGGGGCTTATTCCACTGGGGAAACTGCTGTGCGGATGGTGGGAAGTGAGGAACAGGTATAATCAATACTTTTAGGCCTCTTCTCCATTCCCTGTACTACCTGTGGCTTCTCCCTGGATTAGGAGAGTGGTAGGAGGGGAAAATGACAGAGACATCAAAGGTTGCCTACATGGTACAGTTGTAATCTAAAAGCAAGCTTCGGTACAGCAGATGCAAAGTAGCTGGCTCTTCCTCCTTGCCCCAAAAACTCCTCCCCACTGAGGACCCTGCTGCAGCCTCCTCCAGCTGGCCACCACCATTTTCCCTCAACCTCTAGCTTCCTGCTGTCTACCTCCAGCCTCTTAATGCTTGCCCCTCCAGGAAATTCTCTTTTTTAAGATAAGCCAAGTCTCAATTCCTTCCATAGGTCCTCACCAGTTCATGCCTTAGCCCTCCATCAGTGGGAGTACAGGTCCTTCCCCAGCACTCTCTCACCCCACTCTGCCAGCTCTAGCCAGCATTAAACAGGTACCAGTCCCTACATCCCCCTGACTCTGAAGTTTCCCTCATTCAGCCTAAGAACCTGGGGAAGCAACCTTTCCTCTCCCAGGAAGGCACAGACAACTCACTCTTCAAAGAATTTTGACTCCTCACTCCCGTGGTGAATTCTTCCTCATCTTCAAGGAAAAAAAAAAAAAACCCATTACCATCAAGTAGAGTCTGACTCATAGCAACCCTATAAAACAGAGTAGAATTGCCCCATAGGGTTTCCAAGGAGCAGCTGGTGGATTCGAACTCCCGACCTTTTGGTTAGCAGCTGATCTCTTAACCACTGCTCCTCTTCAGGTAAGGCTGAATGCTGCTGGGGCTCTTCAGGGGGGGCTAATGCTGGCAACATCATTTCCACAGCCTCTTAGCACGTCCCATATAGGTAGTCTAACATCTCACGAGGAAGTGGGGACATTTGTCACCTGTCCTGTTATTCTGGGGAGAAAACCAGAAAGCCACATCTAACATATTGTTATATTAGTCAGATTCTCAGTTACAAGGAAAAAAAGACTCCCTCAATTCATCTTAATTAGTGGAGGTTGGAGATAAGAATATTCACAGAAATGAGACACACTAAAATATTATGGCAGCCCAAGAGCAGCTACACCACACCTCACAATGACTAGAAGGCAGTCCAGAGTGTGAAACAGATCCACTGACCAGGAAATCTCGTCACCCCCTCAGCAGAAGTTCATGGCTCCCTGTCATGGTAACCAAGCGGCCTCTCTGTTCCTGCTGCCATGCCTCCTTTTGCTTCCACCCACAAACATAAGCTCCTACTTTATTTTTTAGTGTTCCATGGAACAATAGTGTTACAGAAGACACTAAGAGGTAAGAGTTCCATTGCCAAATAAGTCTGGGAAACAATTAACTTTAGATTTCTCACTACAGAATTCTCAGAGCCTCTAATATGCTGAAGCATGTCTGTGTGACTCTCCAGGAGGGGACACAGATGTGGCCTTTCCTAAATGCACTTGCCTACAAAACCCCATTTAAAGAACACCTGTTAACAGCTAATGAGACACAGCTCAAGCTACACTGCTGGGAGCTATACGTGTCCTTTCTCTAACTCTAGACTTCTGCTAACTTGCAGCTTCAAGGCCCTGTGACATCTGCATACCACCCTCTCTCAGTGCGTATTTTCAGCTCCCGCACCTACAGCCAACTCCTAACTCTCTATCTCGATTCCTTTGAAGAAAAAGAATCTGCTAGGTTTAGTATAACCAGTTGCTGTCACGTTGATTCTGACTCATGGCGACCCCATATGTATTAGAGTAGAACTGTGCTCTGTAGGGTTTGCAATGGCTGATTTTTTGAAAGTAGATCACCAGGCCTTTCTTCCAAGGCATCTCTGGGTGGACTCAAACCTCCAGCCTTTTGGTTAGCCGGGGAGCGCATTAATCATTTACACTACCAAGGGACCCGTTAGGCACCATCATAAAAGACTGGTTAGATCCTTGGTACCAAGCCATGTTATAGGTCATTGATGAGCCTACAACCTGACTGGTTTGGGATGGGATGCCCACCTCTGGCATATCTTGTTCAGATATGACCCTTTCACTCTTAGCATGGAAGAACGAGGAGGACAGCATCATGATTGGCCCTCTCATAAACACTGCCGTCTCTTTAGCCCCTTTGTGACAGGCAGCCCATTAATTAAAGAAGTATAATTCGTAACTGGAAATCTAAGTTTAATAAGTGTTTTTCAAGTGCCTGGACAGTCCCAGGAAACCCTGGTGGTGTAGTGGTTAAGTGATATGGCTGCTAACCAAAAGGTCGGTAGTTCACGTCCACCAGGCGCTCCTTGGAAACTCTACAGGGCAGTTCTACTCTGACCTATACGGTCACTATGAGTCGGAATCGACTCGATGGCAACAGGTTTGGTTTGTTTTTGGCGGGGAGAGTCCCATGCTTAAAGTCTTTAACAGCTACTGGCAGAGCAACAGTAATTGTATAGTCCCATTAGTAATGGTATCAATAGTAAATAAAAGTTAAATAATCCAAAGTACAAGGATAGATGCAAAATATTTAATAGGCTTCTGTTTTCTAAAATATTATTTGTAACACTGAATTTAGAAGTTCAGGAGTGTACTTTGCTTTTCCTGGCGCAGGTTTATGTTGTAAAATAAAAAGAAGCTTGGACTTCACCCAGTAAGCCATAAGAGCTATCAAAAGGTTTTGAGAAGTGACATGGTCAGATTTGCATTTCTAAAAGATTTCTGAGCCTCAGAATGGTACCGAAACTGGCGGGAGCAAGCCTGGAAGCAGGAAGACCAGCTGGGAAATGTTAGCAACAATCGAGTGAGTGCTGGAACTAAAATGAGCCAGCAAAGACAGGGAGTAGAGAATGTGTATTTCACAGGTCAACTCTAAAAGACTTGGTGATTGATTGTAGGGGCTGAATTGGGGGTGTGGAGGCAGGAGGAAGAAAGGAATCCAGGCTTCAGAGTCCAATGGAATAGTGAAGTCACTACTGCTTCAGGGATCCAGACAGACCTGGAACTGGGGACAGAGAGAAGGAATGAGTTCAGGCTGGAAGGTGGAGGATCCACACAGAAATCCAGGTGGAGATACCCAGCAGGAAATTCAGGCATTTGGGACATCTGTGATCTTGGGCATGTCACTTAACTTCTTAGACCCTCCATCTCCTTATTTGTCAAATGCGGATAATAGTCTCCTCTCAGACTTTAGCTTGTCCAAATCTGCCCAGCATAAAACATTGTCCTTAAACAGAGAGAAGGAATAGCAGAGGGTCCTAATCACTCTGAGGGTTAGATACCTGAGAGGTCACTGGTCCCAAGAAGACTGCTCTCCCCCAGTCACCCACCTCTGCCCTCCTGGCTTCTCCTTGGGAAACCCAATGACCGGAGTAGTTCAGGCTTTACCTGAGGGTTTTCACACCACTCAGTTCAGTGAGGGGTTTGGGCCTGCTTTTTGGCTTTTGCATCAATTGTTCCTTCTGCCTGGAACGCCCTTCTTCCACTGGTTCTCCTAAGGAACTCCTTTTCATCCTTCAAGCCTTACTCCCTGTCACCAGCCCTATGATGCTTTATCTGACTCATCTCCCTAGAACAATTCAAATGTCATCTTGTAACAAGATTTTCTTCCTTTAGTCACGCTATTATTCCTAAAGTAAGTGAAGCCTCTAGCCCTTACCTACAAGGCTGACTGATGCAATTCAAAGCAGTGTGAATTTATACACCACTGAGGTGTGTACCAGTTACTAAGCTATAATCTCTCAGCTTGACACTCATCTTTCTATGCTGTTGGGTGGGGCTGGGATAGGGACTCTGCAAATCACATTTCAGCTTGGCCAGCAGTCTCCCTATAAAGCTCTGCCAAGAAGGGATGGTAGAGGAGACTGCAAGGCTGGAGGAGGGAGAAGGGACTCACTCCTTCGTGTCGGCTTCCTGCCAGCTGCAAAGTCCCTCAAGCATCACATCATCAACGCTTCTTCCCCCTGTTGCAGCAGTTAAATATAGTTCGTAGTTTCTCCAGCACTTACAGTACTAGCCTCATTCCAGCTGGTTAGTGCCCCCTTCTTAGTGGTCTGATTCTCAGGCCCACAGGGCCCCTTCTGCAAGCTCAGAGGCACCAGCCACAGCCAAGCTGCACCCCCTTCTAGGAAGCCTGGGTCTCAAGTCTGCAGAGTCCCTTCTCTAAGCCCAGATGCACCAGCCCCAACCAAGCCCCCTTCTCAGAGGTCAGGGCCCCTCCTCCAGTCTTGATTTCCCAAGCCCTGGGCATGGTAGCTGCTTCCTGTTATTGCTACCTCTGTGATACCTTAGTATTCGTTTCCTGCCTTTTCAGTTACCTAGTTGACAGTTTTATACCTAGATAACAACTCTGATTATTAAATTCTCTGTTCAGATAGCAGGTATGGTTTCTTTGTCTTGATTGGACACTGACTGTACAAGATGTTTTTAGTGTGTGTAATTGGCTTTTATCCATACACTTTAAAAGGGTTGGTGAGTCATACTGGCCTGGGAGCCCAGCTCCAGAATGTCTGGCCAACCTTAATGTGACTGTGCAGCCTAGTCCCTAAGTGCCTGCCCACCCTTAATGTGATTAGGCTGCCCAGCAAGCCTGCATAAATTCTCTCCAGATTCTGGACTCCACCCTGCTGAGCCCATGCAAAGAGACAGTCTAATACCTGGCTGCTGTGCCAGCTGCGATCTGCTACAGGGGTAGTAGGATAAGAAGGAACTCAGCGTCCTCAAGTACCTGTGGCCCACCAGCACTTTGCCATCCCCCCTTTTCTACTGTCAGCATGAATGGAACCTTACCCTGCTAGCCCTTGCCCTTTTCCTAGGGACCCTCCCATTTCTTCCCCACTGGGTTCTACGGAGACAAGAGACAACATTAAAGTGTGCTTATTCTTTACCCATACCCTGTGTATTTGTGCCTCATTTACAGATGCTTTCATCTGGATGTTTAAGACTAGGATGTTGAGTGATTATCTACATGAACCCTTAAGTCCTTCCATTAGGGTGGAGAGAAAGCTTGTGGGGAAGGCTTGGTAGCTGACCAGACATAGGTAACAGAGATCAGGAGTCAAAGACCTCCCTGGATTTTCATTCTTGGGAAAAGGTGAAATGAAAGTCTTATGATGTGAAAGTGGGAGATCTAAGTAAAACTATTCCACAAAGAGCTGAAAAAACAGGTGTACCCTGAGTCTAGGAAGCTGAGTTACAAACAGCACCTAGCTCTAAAAATAACGACCCCAATCATAAACTATTGTGTATAAGGGGAGTAGGAATTAGCAGAAATGCAGGTGATAATCCGGATGGGTCTTCAGAAAGTCAATTCGCATAAAGGACTGAAGTGCCTTCTGGGAAAAATTCATGCTGTGTTTATTGTAAAACCTCACATAAATTTGTATATATCTGATGAACTGGTGGAATAATCCAACTAAGATTTACTTGCTAGGAGGCTGAGGATCTGCCAGCAAGAAAATTTGTCCAAAAAGAAAGAAACTGGGCACCATGAAAAAAAAAAACAAAGCAATAAGGAAGCTTTGGTGGTAATACAGAACCCAGGGTTGAGAGGAGAGAGTGTTGACATGTCATGGGGTTGTTAACCGATGTCATAAAACAATGTGTGTACTAACTGTTTGAGGAGAAACTAGTTTGTTCTGTAAACCTCCATTTAAAGTATGATTAAATAAATAAATAAATGCTTAAAAAATAAATAAGGAAGTTTGGTTATTAGAAGGGAGGGATAATGCTGAGAACATAGCGTTAGCCATTTGGATTTAGTGATGGAGACAGTGGGCTTTGAGGTCAGACTGCCAGTTTTAGCTGGGTAACCTTGAGCAAAGTATTTAACCTTTTACACCTCGGTTTCCTCCTCTGTAAAATAAAAGCAATAATATTATCTACTTTGTACAGAATCAAAAGGAATAATTATTAAAGAGCTCATCATACTTTTTAAGCACATAGTAAATGCTCAGTAACTGTTGACTATAATAATGACGGAAACCTGGTGGCTTAGTGGTTAAGTGCCACAGCTGCTAACCAAAAGGTCGGCAGTTCGAATCCGCCAGGTGCTCCTTGGAAACTCTATGGGGCAGTTCTACTCCGTCCTATAGGGTCGCTATGAGTCGGAACCGACTCGACTGCAGCAGGTTTGGTTTTTTTTTTTATAATAATGACAACAATCCCCAGGCCCAACCCTCTAATGGACCCATATCTGAGTCCTATAGAGAACAGGTACTGTAATAAGAAAAAAAGGGGGGAAAAGAGCTTTTTCACCAAAAACTCTGGTGGTAACTTGGACAAGTAGTACTTTGTGATCCCTCTAGCTGAGTGCAACACCAAGCTCCCAGGTAAGACGTCATTTTTCCCCTACCTCGCAGAATGTTACACACCTCTGGCTCTGCGAAAACTCTGGGGCATTGAGGGCAATGTCAGGTAAAGATATCAGGACCAGATACACGGCACTGGGACCCAGCAAGAAACAGCAGCACCCAAAGGGTAGCCTGTGGAGATGGCAGTGCAGCAGCAGTGCCAGGCTGGAGAGTGTTCATTTATGAGCACATAGGAGATGTCTCCTGGGAACTACCGGAAATATTTTATGGGGACTAAAGTCCTGCTGGACTGGGTGGGATATGAACCAGTGCAATTCGGGTCATTACGATTGATGTGATTCCATTTGTACTAATAGGCAGACATCTTTGGTCACATGTGAGATGTTGCCTAGGGATCAATCATAATCGCGTGGCAAATGACAACATCTTTGATAATTAAGAGGCCACATATCTAATATGACAACCTAAACATGCTGCCTTCTTTGAATATAAGAAGTCTTCATTTTCCTGCTGCGTCCAAAAAATGTTTGAAACAGCTATATTTCGGCAGTAAATCAGCACAAACACAGAAACAAATACGGGTTCAGATGCAATTGAAATCAGGTAATTCCAAACAAAAGCCAGGGGGAAAATATATATTAAAATACATAATTGTGGCAAGGGGAACCTTCAGGACATTCTCTTCTTGTCCCAGTTACTTTAACATGTTAATATTAAATTCAGTATTACCTGTGATCCCATACTTTAGAGTACATGCCAGTGAGGCTCCCACTTAGACATGCCAGAAGCACAAAGAGCTTAACTCTGTGGGTTCCAGAAATTCATAAGTAATGATGATTCATTTCAATGCAAGGAGTCCAGACTATCCCATCCTCATTCCTACTAGTGGTTAACGTATCCATCAACCACGGGACATTATCAAAAAATTGCTTTTAGTTTCTCCTAACAAAGCATGTGCCTAGAGGTTTGGTCAACTATGCTTTGAAGGATGAGACAGTTTGAAGTACTGCAGAGGGTCAGCTATAACAGACATTTATTTTTCTCTCAAATTCATTAAAAGGGAGACCAGATGCCTTGGCTAAAGAAAGAGCTAACTCCACAGTAAATTTATAGAAGAAAACGCCCCTTGGCCAATCCAGAGTTCCTTGAAACAAGAAGGGAAGTGCAAGGCCACTGCTTTTGTAGATAACAAATTGGTTCAGTCAGGAAAAGCCTGCAGATTTGACATGGAAAAAATGGCATGCTCCAGAGATAATGAATTTTTACCATATTTCATTATAGAAGACCACAATGAAAGAAAAATGACTTGATGAATCCCATCCTAGGAGCCCTGGTGAGATTAAGGATAAAAGGAGAATGCCCCTGGAACTGGCTTCCTGTCATACAAGTTGCATCCATCAATTCAAGGCAGCTTCAGGGGGGTGCATGCAATCACACCTGACAATGGATAAATCACAATTATCAAGACCTTATTAGGTATTACCCTAGAGTTAAAGAGGGTCATTTGCCTCTGTTGGGTAGCAATCGATTGCTTCCTATGGGCTACAACTTACAAGTCCAAGGTCAAGGTGTGGTGATGGAAAATTAGGTTGGATATCATAAATCCTCCAGTGCCAATTCTTCTTATCTGAACTACAGTGCTGTAAACTATTAACCCGGAAGACAGGTTTGTGGGAAACATAACAGAATCCAAAATTATAGTGAACTTTCTGTTGGATAATATAGTACACTAGAACAACCTAGAAAAGATGGAACTTTCCTGACTTGATAGGAGGAAAACTGAATTCATCCTGCCTTGATGCACATGGTTAATTATTCAGACCAGAAAGTACTTATCAAAAGGAGGGGGGGGGCATACCTTATAGAGGAAAGAGTCATTCAATCCTCCTATTTTCCTCTTTCAATGATCCAAGAGTACTATGCCCTAAATGAATGGAGGAAGAGTCACAAATGACAAATATCATGAGGTTGACATGGACAGAAGTGAGAAAGTGATTATATCATAGCTCCTTTTTGTCTCTGCAGCTAATTGCCAAAAAGCAAACTTTAAAAAAAAAAAAAAACAGAAACAAGACATGATTCTGCAGTCTCAACCTCCTCCCCCCCCCAAAATGTAACTTTTTAGAATTATCAGAAAATATTAATAATTAGCAAATCTAGGTAAAGGGTCCCATTGCCGTTGAGTCGATTCCGAATCATAGTGCCCCTGTAGGACAGAGTAGAACTACCCCCCAGGGTTTCCAAGGCTGTAAATCTTTCTCTATAGTAGCAGACTGCCACATCTTTTTCTAGCAGAGCAGCTGATGGGTTAACCACCGACATTTTGGTTAGCAGCCGAGCACTTAAGCACTCTACCACCAGGATTTCTTCATGTAAAGAGTATGTAAGTGTTATTTGTACCATTCTTTCAGCTTTTCTGAATGATTAAAATATTCCAATTAAGAAGTTGGGAAAAAAAGATTTGTTATGCTTGGTACTAAAGTAAAAGTAACTGTGGTTTAATTCATAAAAATAATTTTGTGTACTCCTTGTATTTCTCTTTTTTCTGACAAAATAGTTACTTGCATTTTAACTGGCATAATAAATGGTTTCTATTTTTATGTATACTGAAGTTTTCATATCTAGCACTGTACCAACCAGTGGCCCCACGTGGCAATTCCAAAATATAAAAAAACAGAAAAAGACCCAGTGCCGTCGAGTCGATTCCGACTCCTAGCGACCCTACAGGACAGAGTAGAAGTGCCCCATAGAGTTTCCAAGAAGCGCCTGGTGGATTTGAACTGCCAACCCTTAGGTTAGCAGCTGTAGCACTTAACCACTACGCCACCAGGGCTTCCGAGAAAAAGACCAGAAGACATAAATTGATGTCATCTATGATGATTTTTTTTTTTATGATGACTGTCTTTAACACACTTGAATCACGCAAGAAAAATTGAATCAATTTTCTAAACTTTACAAAACTGAAAAGGCATAAAGTTTATTGTCTATGTAAAATGACAAGTATTCCTATAATGAGCCTTGTTTAGAAATGTCACCAGTTAATGGTTTTTAAAAATCACTGGACAATGAAAATGAATCAGGTAAATCCTCCAGGTTTAGAAAGAGAAGCAAGAAAATGTAAAGCTTTCTCTGGATACTCAGCTAGTTGAACAAACCTTAACACTAAATCAAAATTTTCCTTAGATCAAAACTAAGTATTTCTATAGATTTCTATAGCAACAGAAAGCAGGAAGCCTCAGAAGCTTATGAGCATGAAAGTTTTCAAAGTTTCAAATTTTACTTTTTTGCAACCTCCTACTGCTTTCCCCCACTATTGTTGGACACTACTCTCTCATAAAGTGATCCATGGGAAATGTTGGATTTATCATGTTATCTCAAAGTCTCACTAGCCTACAAATATTCCTAATTACTCACTGGCAATTTATGTCTGCTCCAGTTCTTTCAGTTGTAAGCATAAATTCTGACCAGAGTTTTTTTATTAAAATATTGTGATCCTCCACCATCAACAAGTTGACTTATAAATAAAATTCTGTTTGCGTTGGTAATTGTATGAGTTTTAAATGATTTGAGTAACATTTTAAAACTTCCTAGATTTAATCACGTTTTTATTGTATTTATGCTGAGGACCTCAAGAACAGATTTGGATGCATTGAACACTTACGACCAAAGACTAGATGAACTCAACACATCAAAGCTGAAATCAAACACATTCCTCTCTTTATATTAATTCTTAGTGAACGGAACAATTAAGCACTCAACAGTTCAGGCAAACACCCTGTCAGAACCATGACTCCCATCTCTCCTACACCCTTGGTATCTATTTTATCCACTTCTCCCTGTCACTATGGCAAACAAAGTTGGTTTAGTAGACTATACATTGCCTGAATTACTCTAACAGCCTCCTAACTAGTTTTCCTACCACAGTCTTTATTCCCTCTGGATGAGTAACCTCGTGTGTCAATTTGGCTGGGCCATGATTTTCAGTGGTTTCGCAATTATGTAATGATGTTGTTATCCTCCATTTTGTGATATAATGTAATCACCTCCATGTGATCTGATCAGATCAGCCAATCAGTTATATGGGTGCTTTCCTCAGTGTCATGGTCTGCATCCAATACATATGGACATTCTGGAAAAGCTAGCTGGCTTTTCTTGCTCTGGATCCTGCATCCAACTCATCATCATCTGACCTCAGGTTCTTGGGACTTGAGCCAGCAGCTTACCATACTGACTACTGATCTTGGGATCCATCGGCCTCCACAGCCTGTGAGCCAGCAGGCTACCAACTGACCTGCCAATCTTGGATTCGTCAGCCCCTGCAGCTATGTGAGTCAATAGAAGCCGCCAGCCTGAAGCATGACCCACAGACCTGGAACTTGCCAGCCTATACAACTGTATGAGCCATTATCTTTGAGATAAATGTCTCTCTCTCTCTGTGTATATATATATATATGTTTATGTATGTGTGTGTGTATATATATATCCAAACAAAAAAACAAAACCAGTGCCATCAAGTCGATTCCAACTCATAGCGACCCTATAGGACATAGTAGAACTGCCCCATAGAGTTTCCAAGGAGTGCCTGGCGGATTCAAACTGCCAACCCTTTGGTTAGCAGCCATAGCACTTAACCACTATGCCACCAGGGTTTCCATATATATATACACACAGACATATTTGTGTGTGTGTGTGTGTGTATGCTTCACTGGTTTTGGTTCTCTAGAGAACCCAAGCTAAGATATTTGGTACTAAGAATGGTTGTAGGGAAACAAAATTATAATGATGAGTTTTCTAAACTGGTTCCCAAGTCTGTTTAAAGATGTTGATGACTCTGCTTCCAGTAGTAAAGAAGGCACTGCTAATACATAGCACAATGTGGCAATAGAAATACACAAAATATCATCACCAATGGATCAAATATTGATGAGAGGCAAGGTTCTGGGTGCTCCCTTGTTCGATATTTTTCTACAGATTTGTCGGAATGGGGGTATAACGAAGCTGGTTAGTTGGTCCTACTTTCACTAGACAAAGTGGTGAAAGAAAGATATGAGCTCAGGGCTTCAGAGTCACAGTTCAAGCAACACATAAATGACCCCAAAGTTGCCACTTGTGCCCTGAAAACCTTATTTCTTGTAGTAACAGAGCTGATACTGCCAAAAAGCAAACCCAGAGTCTTATCATAAGAGAGGCTGAATCACACCAGTTGAATTCCCAATCTCATTTAGTGACTGAAGCTATGGTGATAGCATTGGTTTGGCATAAGTGGGATCCTGAAACTTGAGATAGGGACATGTGGGCAGATAATCAGGAAGCTGAGGATGCTGTGCTCCTAAATTCTTTTCAATCACTCCTGCCAACAGAACTAGCCCTCACTCCCATATGAAGAGATTGCTGCATCTTTGTTGGCTAAGCCACCCTCCCCAGTAAAACCATTATCCCCTCCACCCCCATCTGATAACATTAACCCAGCCGTGTCTGAGGAGCCTTCATCTGAGTCATCACCTGGAGAGGTGTCTGAGCCATTGCCTGGGGTATCACATGAGGTAGGCACCTTACAAGACATTGCTGGATGTTCTTAGAACACATTCCCACCACTCATTTATAACTAGGCTTAAGTCCCAGTGAGCCGAAAAGGTGAAGGACAAAGGTTAACCCAGGAGGAGGTACGCTACACTCCAGAAGAACTGCTGGACTTTTCTAATATGCACAAAAGTCTGGGAAGTATGTGTAGGAATGTCTATTAAGGGTGTGGGATAAGGGTGCAAGGGACATAAAGTTGGATCTGTCTGAGTTTATTGATATGGGCCCACTAAGCACAAAAATTCTTCATTCAGTGTTTCACCTTGAGAGTTAGAAAAGGATCAAATAGTATATTTGGTTGGTTTGCTGAAGCATGGATTACATGGTGGCCTACACTAAATCAAGCTTAAGTCTCAGACCTGCTTTGGTATACTATAAAAGAAGGTATCCAAAGGCTTAGGGAAATTGACACGTTTGAGTGTGTTTATCAGGATAGACACACAGACCCACATGGAGTACCCAGAGGACACACCTTTTACCACAATGGGTAGGAACAAATTTGTAAAGGAAACCCCAGCATCCTTGAAGACTTCTGTGATTGCTATTTTGTGTAAATCAGATTTGACAGTGGGAACTGCTCTAACTGAATTAAGACACCTAACTACAGTGGTGCTGATTGGACCCCATTGTGATAAGAGCCAAGTGGCAGCACTCAATCAACAAAGTGGACATGCTTACCGTGATAGACACTGAAATCAAAGCAGTCACCAGAATAGTCTAATTCATATGGATTTATGGCTTACTTAGTCAAGTTTCCCCAGGAGTGAAATACATGGGAAATCTACTAAATATTTACTTGATCTGTTCAAGTGGAGACATTCTAGGTCAAGTGAATGGCAATCTAACTTGAATCACCAGAATAGAGAGTCACAGCCCCTCCATCAATGATAGACCCACAACCCCTTGAATGAAGGGGAGGCTAGGTCCCCTTGGGGAAGGATCCCACTACACTGCCAAAAATTATACTGTTAATCTTTCTCCCAGCCTTCCCCAAAGAGATCTACAGCCTTTTACAAGAGTGACTATTCACTGAAAAAAAGAAAATAGACTTTTCAGGGATTACTGGATACTGGCTCTGAATTGACACTAATTCCAGGAGACCAGAAACTTCACTGTAGCCCACAAGTCACAGTGGGGGTGTACAAAGTTCAAGTTACTAAGTTTTAGCTCAGGTTCATCTCACAGTGGGTCTCATGGGTCTCCGAAACCATCCTATAGTGATCTCCCCAGTACCAGAATGCAAAATTGGAATAGACATACTTAGCAACTGTCAGAACCCCCACACTGGATTTCTGACATGTGGAGTAGGGGCTATTATGGTAGAAAAAGCCAAGTGAAAGCCAACAGAACTGCCCTAACTAGGAAAATAGTAAACTAAAAGCAATACCTCATTCCTGGGACAGATTGCAGTGATTATTACCACCATCAAAGACTTGAAAGATGCAGGGGTGGTGATTCCCACCACGTCCCCATTCGACTCACCTATTTGGTCTGAGCAAAAAACAGATGGATTACTGTAAGCTTAACCAGGTGGTGATGCCAATTGCAGCAGCTGTCCCAGATGTGGTTTCATTGCTTGAGTAAATTAATATATCTCTTGGTGCCTGGTATGCAGCTATTTATCTGGTCAATGCCTTTTTCTGGATTCTGGTTTTGAACGAATACCAGAAACTATTTGCCTTCAGCTGGCAAGGCCAGCAATATACCTTAAGTGTCCTACCTCAAGGCTATATCAACTCTCCAGTCCTATGTCATAATTTAGTCCACAGGGACCTTGATCGCCTTTCCCTTCTACAAGACATCACACTGGTCCATTATATTGATGACATTATGCTGATTGGACCTAGTAAGGAAGGAAGAAGTGTCAGTAACTCTGGACTTACTGGTAAAACATTTGCATGCTAGAGGGTGGGAAATTAATCCCATAAAAATTCGGGCATCTTCCAATTAGTGAAATTTCTAGGTGTCCAGTGGTGTGGGGCATGTCAAGATATTTCTTCTAAAGTGAGGGATAAGTTATTGCATCTGGACCCTCCCACAGCTGAAAAGGAGGCCTGGTTGGCCTGTTTGGATTTTGAAAGCAACAAATCCCTTATTTGGGTGTGCTGCTCTCACCTGTTTATCAAGTGATTCAAAAAACTGCTAGTTTTGTGCGAAATCCAGAACAAGAGAAGGCTCTCCAACAGATTCAGGCTGCCATGCAAGTCACTCGGCCACTTGGGCCGTATGACCTGGCTGATTCAGTGGTGCTTGAAGTGGCAGATGGAGATGCTGTTTGGAGACGTTGGCAGGTCTTATTGGTGAATCACAGTGCAGACCCTTAGGATTTCAGAACGAACCCCTGACATCCTCTGCAAATAACTACTCTCCTTTTGAGAAATAGCTTTTGGCTTGGTATTGGGCCTTAGAAGAGAATGAACTCTTAACCATGGGACACCAAGTCACTATGCAACCTAAGCCACCCATCTTGAACTGGGTGTTGTCTGACTCAGAGCAATAAAGTCAGACATGCACAGCAGCACTCCATTATTAAACGAAAGTGGTATATATGAGATCAGGCCTGAGCGAGACCTGAAGGCACAAGTAAGTTGCATGAGGAAGTAGCCCAAATGGCCATGGTCTCCACTCCTGTCACATTACCTTCCCTATCTCAGTCTGCAATTATGGCCTCATGGGGAGTTCCTTATGATCAGTTGACTGAGGAAGAGAAAATTCATGCCTGGTTTACAAATGGTTCTGCACAATATGCAGGCGTCACTCGAAAGTGGACAGTGACAGCACTGCAGCTGCTTTCTGGGACTTCCCTGAAGGACAGAAGTGAAGGGAAATCCTCCCAACGGGCAAAATTTTGAGCAGCACACCCGGTTGTTCACTTTGCTTGAAAGGAGAAATGGCCAGATGTGTGACTGCATAGTGATTCATGGGCTGTGGCCAGTGGTCTGGTTGGATGGTCAGGGATGTGGTAGGAACACAATTGGACAATTGACGACAAGGAAGTATTGGGAAGAGTATGTGGATAGTCCTCTCTGAATGGGCCAAAGAAGTGAAGATATTTGGGTCTCATGCAATCCTTACCAAAGGGTAACCTCGGGAGAGGAGGATTTTAACAATCAAGTGGGTAGGATGACTCATTCTGTGGAAACCAGTCATCTTCTTTCCCCAGCCACTCTCATCATTGCTCAATGGCTCATGAACAAAGTGGCCATGATGGCAGGCATGGAGGTTATGCATGGGCTCAGCAACACAGACTTCCACTTACCAAGAACAACTTGGCTACAGCCACTGCTGAGTGCTCAATCTGCCAGCAGCAGAGACCAACACTGAGTCTCCAGTATGGCACTATTCCTTGAAGTGATCAGCCAGCAACCTAGTGGCTGGTTGATTACATTAGACCATTCCATCATGGAAAGAACAGTGTTTCATTCTTACTAGGATAGACACTTTGGATATGGATTTGCCTTCTGTCATGGATTGAATTGTGTCCTCCCAAAGTATGTGTTAATTTGGTTAGGCCATGATTCTCAGTATTGCGTGGTTGTCCTCCACTTTGTGATTTCCCATGTGTTATAAATCATAATCTCTGCCTGCGGTTAAAGAGGATTAGGGTGGGATATAACACCCTTTGCTCAGGTTCATCCCTGATCCAATGTAAAGGGAGTTTCTCTGGTGTGTGGCCTGCACCACCTTTTGTCTTACTAGAGATAAAAGGAAAGGGAGGCAAGCAGAGAGTTGGGGACTTTGTATCACCAACAAAGAAACACCAGGAGCAGAGTGCACCTTTTGGACCCAGGGTTCCTGCACGGAGAAGCTCCTAGTCCAGGGAAAGATTGATGAGAAGGACCTTTCTCTGGAGCCGACAGAGAAAGAAAGCTTTCCCCTGGAGCTGACACCCTGAATTTGGATTTCTAGCCTACTAGACTGTGAGAAAATAAATTTCTCTTTGTTAAAGCCACCCACTTGTGGTATCTCTGTTATAGCAGCACTAGATGAGTAAGACAGAATTTGGTACCGAAAGAGTAGAGTGCTGCTCTAACAGATACCTAAAATGTGGAAGAGATTTTGAAACTGTGAACGGATAGAAGACTCAGAAGGAAAGTGAGAACTGTTAACACCACAGAAGGTGAGAAACAGCAGCAGCAAACCGGCATCAACAGTGGACCAGCAGCAGCAGAACCAAGAGACCAGCACCAGACAGCGTTGGAGCCAACCCACGGAGCGAGAGAGCTGAGTGCCCGTGCTCAGGAGGCTTTCTGGTGGAGTGGGGTGCCTTCAGGCACTTATCAGTGTAGTTACTGAGCTTTGGAACACTAGCCCCAGCAGAACAGATGCTTGAGTCCTGACGGCTGAGGCCAAGGAATCAGGAAGCTGAAGAAATAAGGAACACAGGAAGCCAAGCTGCCTCAGTCTCAAAAGGTATAGCCATGGCCTCTGGTGTTTCTAAGGGTGGAGTAGCCACTCAGATGGACTAGGACAATGGTGTACCTAAAGTCGAGAGAACAGAGTTGCCATCCCAGTGGGCCTGGAAGGCAGAGCTGTAGCCCAGAGCTGAGGGGCCTCCACTCAGAATCCAGAGAGTGTGGCCAATACCTAGACTCTAGAGGGCAGGGCCATTGTGTGAATGGTCTCAGAGAACAGAGGTTTATTTTCAAAGCCTTGAGTGCTAATGTAATGTGTTCTGCTGACTTGCTTGGTGCATGTTATGCCTTCTTTCCCTGTAATTTCTTTCAATTGTAATGGAAATGTCTAGCTTGTGCCTGCCAGTGACACCTCCGTACCTTTTGAAGCAGATAGCTTGTATTCTGGATTTCACAGATGAAAATGAGTTGTTGGATTTTGGACTTGCAGTTGATTTAAGACTTTTGCTGTGATATAATGGAGTGAATGTGTCTTACATGCAGCAAGGGCATGGATTTTTGGAGGCTGAAGGGTGGAATGTCACGGATTGAACTGTGTCCCCCCAAAATATGTGTCAACTTGGTTAGGCTATGATTCCCAATACTGTGTAGTTGTCCTCCATTTTGTGATTTTCCTATGTGTTATAAATCATAATCTCTGCCTGTGGTTAAAGAGGATTAGGGTGGGATATAACACCCTTGCTCAGGTCACATCCCTGATCCAATGTAAAGGGAGTTTCCCTGGGGTGTGGCCTGCACCACCTTATATCTTACAAAAGATAAAAGGAAAGGGAAGCAAGCAGAGAGTTGGGGACTTTATATCACCAAGAAAGAAGCACCGGGAGCAGAGCATGTCCTTTGGTCCCGGGGTTTCTCGCAGAGATGCCCCTTGTCCAGGGGAAGATTGATGAGAAGGACTTTTCTCCAGAGGTGAAAGAGAGAAAAAGCCTTCCCCTGGAGCTGACACCCTGAATTTGGACTTCTAGCCTACTAGACTGAGAAAATAAATTTCGCTTTGTTAAAGCCATTCTCTTGTAGTATTTCTGTTATAGCAGTGCTAGGTGACTAATTCCCTGCACGCTTTGCCTCTACCAAAATTACCATTCATGAACTCATAAAACGTCTTATCCACTGTCATGGTATCACACACAGCATCATCTCGGATCAAGGGACACTCTTCACAGCAAATGAAGTGTGACAATGGGTCCATGTTCATGGAATTCACTGGTCTTACCATGTTCAGCATCACCCTGAAGCAGCTGGCTTGACAGAATGATGGAACAGCCTTCTAAAGACACAATTATGGCACCAGCTAGGTGGCAATACCTTGCAGGATTGGGGCAATGTTGTCCAGGAGGTTGTATATGCTCTAAGCCACCATCCAATATATGGTATTGTTTCCCTCGTAGCCAGGGTTCATCGGTCCAGGAATCAAGGGGTGGAAATGGGAGTGGCACCACTCACTATTATCCCTAGTGATGCCCTTGCAAAGTTTTTGCTTCCTGTCCCAGCGACCCTATGCTCTGCAGGTCTGGAGGTCATTGTTCCAAATGGAGGAATGCTCCTACCCAGAGATACAACACTGATTCCATTGAACTAGAAGAATGCCTTCCAGCCACTTTGGGCTCCTCACAACCCTGAATCAACAGGCAAAGAAGGAAGTTACTGTATTGGCTGGTGTGATTGATACTGATTACCAAGGGGAAATCAGACAGATAGTATATAATGGAGGTAAACTGGAATGTCTGGAATACAGGAGATCCCTTCGGACGTCTCTTAGTACTACCATGCCCTGTGATTAAAGTCAATGGAAAACTACAGCAACCCAATTCCAACATGACTTCTAATTGCCCAGACCCTTCAGGAATGAAGGTGTAGGTTGCCCCACCAGGTGTAGAACTACAACCAGCTGAGGTGTTTGCTGAGGGCAAAGGGAATACAGAATGGGTGGTAAAACAAAGGAAGTCTAAAAACCAGTTACAACCATGTGACAAGTTGCAGAAATGACGACTATAATTGTTGTTATGTGTATTCCTTCCCTGTACGTGTGCATCAAATATTTATGTATTCTTCACTTATAAAATATAAGATGTAAACTCAGCTAGTGTGTTTTCAGTTGTACGTTTGTTAGTTATATCATGTTAGGTGCAAGTATGGCTTTGTAATTGTCTCTATTTAGAGACTGTCTATGGTTGAAGATGTGTACAGGTGCCAAGTTGACAAGGGGTGAGCTCTGATGGTTAGAGTTGTGTGTCAACTTGGCTGGGCCATGATTCTTGGTGGTTTGTCAGTTATGTAGTGATGCAGTTTGGCAGTTATGTAATGATGTCATTATTCTCCATTTTGTGATATAATATAATCTCCTCCATGAACTAAGCTGATGTAATCAGCCAATCAGTTGTAAGGGGAGTTACCTCAGTGTGTGGCCTGTATCCAATATATGGACATTCTCGAAAAGCTTGCTGGCTTTTGCTTGCTCTGGATCTTGCATCTGGCTCATCATCATCTGACCTCTAGTTCTTGGGACTTGAGCCAGCGGCCTGCTGTATTGCCTGCCAATCTTGGGATTCATCGGCCTCCGCAGCTGTGAGCCAGGAGCTGCTGTTTTACCTGCTGATCTTGGGTTCATCAGCCCCTGCAGCTATGTGAGTCAGGAGAAGCCTCCAGCCTGATACTTGACCTGCAGACCTAGGACTTGCCAACCTCTAGAATCATGTGAGTCATTTCCTTGAGATAAATCTCTGTATATTTAGATAGATATAGCTATAGCTATCATTATCATTATATAGTTATATAGATAGATATGCTTCATTGGTTTTGCTTCTCTAGAGCATCCAGCCTACACACCCTCCAAAGCATGTTCCACATTGTACCCAATGTGATCTTTCTAAAACGAAAGTATGTTATCACTCCTCACTGCTTGGGATAAAGTTCATACTTCTCAATATGGCTTAGAAAGTCCTGTAGTATCTACAAACCACCTATTTCCTACACCATGTACCTTATACGTGACCTTTTTTCCTCAGTCCCTGAGGGAATGTCACCACTTACCAAGTTGCTCAAGCCAGAAACTCTGCCCTTCCCCTCACTCTTCATATCTAACTAGTCAACGCATCCTATTGTTTCTATCTCCAGTGCCGCCACCCTGGTCTAAGCTACCACTTTTTCTCACCTGGACTATTATTAAACTGGCCTTCCCTCACTGAAGAAGGCATAAAACAGATGATTCTCACGAATAGGTGGTCAACCAAGCTCAGTAAGTTCAATTTTGTACTTTTTAATACATAAGAACATATGATATATTCTTGAAAACCCTGTAGATTTTTAAGAATCACGGAAACTGGAGAGCTTTCATGTAAACTATAAAGAAAAAACAAAATCTAGGTTTTTCATATATTCAGAAGACTAAAAGCTAACAAAGCAAGAAGACAAAATACCAAAAGAAAACTCTCTTAAAAAAAAAAAAAAAGTTACTTTAATTGAATCATGGTACTATTTTATCACTCAGAATAAATATTGGAAAGAACTGTGAAGAGTCTGAGATTTTACTATATTTGTAAGCTAACAAGTTAACCTACTACTGTTTCATGAATGTGGGTAGAAGACATGAGACTCCAAGGTCAGAGACAGTAATAACAGTACCTAGAGTGTCAGCTTTTTCTTGTTCTGGTTCCCCATGCTCCAATTCTCATAGGGTGATGCAGACACCCAGGTGACATCTGCACACCCAAGAAGTTGCATTACATTAGAGAATCCAAAATTTTTTACACTAGAATGAGTATAAGACCCTTTGCTCCAGAGGTAGACACTATATCTTCCAAGGTTCTAAGCAAACCAGCCCTTTGTTCTGAAAGGAGACACAGAACCAAGACTATTCACTGTACAAACATCCTTGAAAAGATAGTCCAAAACAAAGACAACCAGTGCCAGCACTCACAAGACATGCAGAAACATGAGAGACACACAGAAAACTGTCTCCCAACAAATCATACCCTTCCCCCATTTCTACAGTTTTGGCTTCTAGCAAATTTTCCCATGACTATGCCATTCCATCAGTCACTCTAATCTGACCAGTAGAGACTGGGACCAATTCAATTTGTCTCAGACAGTATTTAATTAAGGTAGGAGTCCAGGCAACAGGATGAGACCACCCTGCAGTATTGAGCTGAGCCACGTCCCCCAGGATCCTGGACCCAACCAGCTGAACAAATCCCTGAAACAATCAGGGTTTACCAGAAAGCCAGGTGACTTTATCCTTAAGTTGCAGTATTGACTTTTCCATTTCACATGAGTCAATAATCCAGGCACAGCAAGATGTTTTAGAGGTTGCAAAGACTCCACCTTGGCCTGGGAGGAAGAAGTCATATCCATAACAACTCTGAGCAGTGACTTGAGGCTGAGCTGAACTGCTTCCAGGGCTGGGGTGGTGTCATTAATCACTTTAGCTAAAGTCATGGAAAATTTTTGTACCACTTTTTCTAAGTGAATGGCTCCCATCACAGGGTAACTGCTGGAAAGGTGTGCATAAACAATGAATCTTTCTGGGGGAGATATTCCAAGTAACTAAGGATAGCCTCAGTTTGGAGACATCTCTGTGGTCCTTTGAGGGCAATGTGATCTACTGGTAAACCAAAACCAAACCCACTCCCATCAAGTCAATTTCAACTCATAGTGACCCTACAGGACAGAGCGGAACAACCCCATAGCGTTTCCAAGGAGCGCCTGGTGGATTTGAACTGCTGACCTTTTGGTTAGCAGCCATAGCTCTTAACCACTTCACCACCAGAGTTTCCTGGTAGTGTTTCCTTAAACATTTTTAGGTGTCTTATGATTGCCTCTATGGGTGTTTTCAGGAGAGTCAAGTTAATGCCTGACTTCCATGTAAGTTAAATCTTGAGGGCACACATGGTGCCCCTGTAAAGAAAGTGCTGTTGAACCTCCCCAAGTGGGACCTGCATCAGTCCCTCAGAGGGCATTGCTTGACAATGCCTTAACAGGGCCTTCTGGCAGGCTTGCAAACTTTAAGTCTCCCCGTTCAGTCTAAATAATTAAGTCTAGTCCCTGACTTTGGAGGGATTACCTGAAGGCTATCACACCAACTTTCCTATTTGTCCAACCCACCAGACAGGTGGCATTTAATCACCCCCAGGGAATGAATGAGTGGCTACAGGAATGGAGGTAGTGAAGACAGATGTTTTACATGGAGAATAAAGAAGCTGGGGAGCTGGGATCTTCCCCTGCTTTGCCCAGTAGACTTCTCGGTAAGGTTAAAGGGAACGTCAGTGAATCATGGTCAAAGCGTCCGGGAAGAGAGGATTTGGCAGATTTAGCAGCTAGGTCAATTTAAGGTGCTTGCAAAAGTTTGGGAGAGTCACGCCAGGGCATTTTCCTTCCAGAAGAAGGATCCAGGCGTGGCTCTGAAAGACATAAGTCATTAGAGTTCCTTCCTCCCCCATGCCTCCATGTATTGGAGGTGTTCTCTATCACCACAAGATCAGTTTGTCCCATTCTATAGCTATAACTTTACGTTTTTTCCAGTTATCTCTATTCACACCCAGACCTTTCTTCGGAAAGAGTCAGATGCAAGAGGAATATGGTATTTTTATAAAACTTACAGACGTTCATTTTATCCTCCACTTTGGCCTGCATGAGCCACTGTTGGGTGACTCATGAAGCTGTGTACTCAACCAGATGATCACCATCCTTATAACGCCATGTTGATCTAACAAGACAATCCAAGTGGCTGGGTCAGAATTAAGTTTGAAATCCCTAGGTCTTTTAGCTGGGCTGCCACTTGGACAGTGTACTAATTGGTTGGCCTAGAGATCCCATTAGTGAAACATATCACACCCAGGAAAGGTCAGGGAGAAATCCCAATTTAAAAATAATAATAGATTCTCCTGATGATTAACCAGGAAGTAGCTTAGAGGAGATGATGTCTTTCTGGGGGCAGCAGCCACATTCAGTGACCAAACCACCTTATTAAGGTAGGTAGAGGAGGAGGTGAAACAGGTAAAGTCAAAAAATCTATTTGAGTTTTTGGAGGCCATTCCAAAAGTGAGCAATACCAGATGCCTGTGAATAGTAGAAAGTGTGGAATGTCCATTGAATACCCAGACCAGCAGCACATTGTTAAGTAGTTTTTGTAATGATAAAAGCCATACCATTGTCAGGCTACAAAAGGTCTGGAAAACTAAAAACATGGTACAGTTTAGTTTCAAGAGCCACAATGGTTTGGCCACAGTCAGCTGATCAGACTGGAATGCAATATTGTAACCTGAAAAAATGTCAACAGCAGCGAGGCACCAAGGATAGCCTTGAGAGTAGATCGATCTGCCAGGAGCAAAGGAAGGAGGGGTAATGGCCAATGCTATGGGACTCCCATCACCACATGCCAACTTTTGGCAGGAGTCACAAGTCCGGCATGTGGTGGTTCCCTCTGTATCAGAAACAGGAACATAGCGGATGTGTTGCCATGCCAAGTATGATGATAGATCCAGGCAGTAATGGTGGCAATCTGGGCAGTCAGTCTTGATCAGCAGCTTTATACCAAAGAACCAGCCCTTATTCTGGGTATCCATATGAGTGACTCACACAGTTCGATCAGGAGATGTGATCTGTCATCACATTTTGCAACCCCAAAGAGGAGTGTCCTTAATCTACTACCAGACTATAGTTTTCCAAATGACAGACCACACCAATACACCACTGGCAACAGCCCAGGAGTCAGTAAAAATATAGGAAGCTTCATCAAGGGGAGCATTGGCCAGAGCTGTGAGAACAGCCTGGCGTTTTGCACAGTGAGTAGTGTGACCAGGTCCATGTTTGGTTCTGTAGAGCTGGCACGGGGACTGAGTAGTGGCAGAAGCCCAGTGGATAGCAGCAGGTTTTAGCTTACTTAGCCAAACCGTCAGTGAACTAGGCCCAAACATTTAGGGTTATTTCTGTGAATTGAGGGCCTCATTAACTCAGCAGTTTTGCTTCAGGCAGTGGCATTGGAGATAAAAGTATTCCCAGAGGGATTTGTGTTGTTGTTGTTAGCTGCCCTCCACTTCATCTAAAGCTTAGATGCCAGCAGAGCTGTAGCCAGGTGCTAGAGCTGGAGCCATATCAGCTGCATTCTTGAATATGGCATTTCCATTTGACAATGAGGCTTGTTTGATCCTTCCCATCTTGTCTATGAGTCCAGTTGGGACTACAAGGCTGGAGAGTCACATTCCCTCCATGGGTCAGAGCCCAGTAGCAAGCTAATTTCAAAACTGGTGTATGTGGAGAGGGCAAGATCATGGCAACTGGTTTTTCTGGGAAAGTAACCTGATAGCCATATAAGGAAGGCAAGGAGTTCAAATACCCAAGTGGCATCTCCTAGTGGAGGCTAGCCTTTTTTTGCCAGACACCAACTGATAAAATCATTAGTCACAAAGACTTGTAGCTTATGAAAACTAAAACTGTAAATTCTTAGAAGAAAATGTAGGGGCAAGGTTCTCAGCCCTAGTGTACTACAACAGATTATCAGATATGATAACAAAAGCTTGAGCAGAAAAATAGATAAATAAAAAAAAAAACCTTATAAAAATTACTTGTATACATCAAAGGACTTTATCAACACAGTGAAAACACAACTTACAAACTGGGAGAAAATTTTCAGGAACCATATATCAAATAAGGGCCTAATATCCAAAATACAGAAACTTTGGTGGTGTAGTGGTTAAGAGCTACGGCTGCTAACCAAAAGGTCGGCAGTTCGAATCCACCAGGTGCTCCTTGGAAACCCTATGGAGCAGTTCTACTCTGTCCTACAGGGTCAGTATGAGTTGGAATTGCCTCACTGGCAATGAGTTTTTATCCAAAATACATATAAGACTTCTACAACTTAACAAAAAGACAAAAAACAACCCAATCAAAAAATGGGCAAAGGACTGGAACAGACAATTCACCAAAGAGAATATTCAAATAGCCAACAAGCACACGAAAATATGTTTAACAATATTAGTCCTTGGAAAAATGTAAATCAAAATCACAATGAGATATCACCTCACCCCCATTAGAATGGCAATGATCAAAAAAAAAAAACAAGTGTTGGCGGGGGGGTGTGGAGAAAACGGAACTGTCACCCACTGCTGGTGGGAATATAAAATGGTGCAGTCCCTGGAAAACAGTTTGGAAATTCCTCAAAAAGTTGAACACAGAATTAACACATGACCCAGCAATCCCAATCCTAATCCTAGGTAGATGTCCAGAAGAAGTGAAGGTAGATATGCAAACAGAAACCTACACACCAACGCTCATTCCAGTACTTTTCACAATAACCAAAAGGTGGAAACAGCTGAAATGTCCATCAACGTATGAATGGACAATGGAACATTACAAAGCCATATACAGAAATAAAGCTCGGATGCATGCCACAATATGGATGAACCTTGAAAACATTATGCTGAGCAAAATGAGTCAGTAGCAAAAGGACAAATACTGGATGATCTCACATATGAAATAAGCAAATACATAGAAACCAATGATTATTAATGATTACCGCGGTTGAAAGGTTGTTTGGGGAGCGCTGAGTTTACATTAATGGTGGTGGGATGTTTTGGAGAAAGGACAGCAATTATGGCACCACAACATGAAAAATAATCAGTGTCATCGTATTGTAAATGTGGAAGTTGTGTTGGTGAATGTTTTAGTGTGTGTATATTTTCACCACAATGATAAAAGGGGGAGTCATCAGGGTATAAGGGTTGTGGGGTCCCAAAGGTACTAGTAAATCTCTTCATGAATCTCTTCCCAATCAAGAGAATGACCTCTGACACAAGAATTCATACCACGGGGATGTAAAACATCAATACCAATTATATATTCATCAGTAATGTGACCACAAGGTCACATTACTTTCCCTTCTCCATTGTAAGTTGCACAAACCCCGTCAATTAAATTCAGGTGCCCCTTCCCCCCAAGGCACTAGGTGGGAGAGTGAATTGGGTAACTGTATCCAACAGACGTAAGTTTTCATCTCTCCCCTGCAAAGTTCTCCAGCATACTCAGGAGGGTGCGTATAGGGCGTCACCCCTAATCATCTTTCTCCATCATGAAGCTGAGGCTGGAGTAGAAGGGAAGGAAGAGATCAGGGGCACAGAGGAAGAGAGCAGCTCTGAGTCAGCAAGCAAAGCTCTGCATTCAACTTCGGTTTCAGGTAGCCACTCGTTTGCAGCTCAACCAAATGAACTTCTAATGTTTTCAGGCCACCCAAAGATCTGTACTGAACAGCATGTTCCTCACTGCTGACACAATTTATTTCAGCTTTAGGGATTCGTTGTCTTAGCGCAGCCACAGCTACTTCACCTTTAGGCTGGAGATGTGGCTCTTGTTTCACTGTCATAAGGTCTCTTCTTTCGCCTGCTTGGAGGAGAATGAACAACAAAACAACCACAGCACTATTTAAGCAGCTTCTGTAAAGACTACTTCTCACTGCTCAGCCTCTGAATGTTAACTAACAAGTGGGCTAGTGGGAGCCCTGCTAGCACAGTGATTAAAGAACTCAGCTGCTAACCAAAAGGTTGGTGGCTCAGCTGCTCTGCGGGAGAAAGAGGTGGCAGTCTGCTTTCTTAAACTCTATGTGGCAGTTCTACTTTATCCTATAGGGTCACTATGAGTCGGAATTGACTCGACGGCAGTGGTTTAGGCTAGTGGGGGATCCTTATTTCCCTTACCTATCCAATACTTAGGTGAGAGCATTTACTACTGGATCCCAGAGAGTTATCTCATATCCCCAAACCTGGCCTGTGCCATCATCCTTTCTCTTCCAAAGACCATGTCTCTGTCAACATCCCACTCTCATACCAAACTGTCAAGAACTGTGAAGGGTCTGAGATTTTACCCTATGTGCAAGCTAACAAGTTAGCCTGACAGTTTTGTAGATGCTGGCAAAAGACACAAGATTCACGGATCAGAGACAAAAGAACTTCATTATTCTCAGCAGTAGCCAAAGTCTCAACATCTTTTTATTCCACTTCTCCAAGCCCCAGTTTCCAGAGAACAATGCCAAAAGGTCCAGGTGACAACTGTAAATGCAGAGGGTTGAATTACAGGAGAGGAACCTTGAGCTTAGGGGCCCTTTGTTCCCGAAGGAAACTCTTTATCTTTCAAGGCTCTAAGCAAACCTGCCCTTTGATCTGCAGGGAGATCTATCTTCCAGGGTCATTTGCTATACAAACATCCTTGAAAGAATAGTCTAGAATAAAGGCAGTCAGTATCTCTTCTCACAAGGTACAGAAGCTTAAAAGATCCATGGAGAACTGTCTTAATAAATACCTTAAACATATTAAGTGGAAATGATCTTTCCATTTGGTAAAAAAAATAAACCAGACTCTTGCAACAGTGGGTGGGAATCTGCTCCCCTGATAACCTTTTGATAGACATGCTCCTATTTCTTTCTCTGACTTTCCTCCAGATTCCCTGTGAGGCTAAGATTGTCTTCCACCTGTCTCACAGGCCAGTGTTAATAACAATCATCGGCCATATAACAGCAATTTAATGCATTTCAGCAAGGAGTAGGGACAAATAAAGGTTTCTGAGCAAAAGGCAGAATAGGTACCCCGATACCCATCTAAAGTAGTGATTCTCAACTTTTCCTGTCATCAACTCACCAGAGGGATATCAGGCATCCACTTGTCAGTGATTCTCTGTGGGGGACGACAGAGAAAAAACCAAGTTTGTGCATTAACAGAATAACTTGCAAGTTAAAGCCTCCTGTTGATAATTTTGCTTGAGACAGTATGAATACAGCTAAGACACAACCATATCCAATTATTTTTAACTACTTCAAGCTAAATAACTACATATTTTATCTTTACCACTTCTAATAGTGATGATAGAAACTGACTATAAAATACTAAACTTTTATGTATTACTTTGTACCTCTAGACTCGAAAACACTTCAAACATCTAGTCTTAAAAATTTAGGGCCAAAAAATACCTAAATTTTTTTAAAATTAGCAAAACTTATCCTGGAAAACATGTCAAAATATGTACTGCCTAATGCCTGATTTTTTTTTTTTTTTTTGACAATACTTTTATGTTGGGAGACATGTTAAAATGTACTTACTGCTTATCTGGTGCTTCACAGCAATCAATTAGGAAATATAAATACCGGATCATTATTTAACCATCGAGAAAAAAACATACGGCTACATCCACTGATTGTTTTTCCTCTCTGAATTTAATGAGTTTACATCAAGAAAATTAGGTAGTCATTTCACATTTAAGGAATAGAAATCTTTAAAAAAAATACAAAGAATGAAAGGATTTTAACCAAATTTACACTTCTTTTTGCTCTAGTTTTTAACTACAATTCATCTCATCATCTCTTATTGTAATGTGCAAATGCATTTACAGCACCCATTACAATCATGAAATTCGATTTAAGGAAGTTAACAGTGGCCCTCAGAGGACACTGATTTACCTTCTGTTAGGAACTTCATGGTATATAAGCATTACATAATAATGCTACTTAACCACTCGAGAACCTTTGGTCACAAGAATCATCATCAAAGTTTTCTGGAAATAAGTCCACATAAGAATGAAATATTTAAAAGGTGAAATGTTCCTTTATTTTAACTTTAGCAGGATCTGTTTTTCACTGTTAAGAAACGCTCTAATAGTTTCAAAGCAAACACTGCTAAAGAGTGGAGTCTAGATAGCTAAAGCTGTACTCCTGAGTTCAAACTTATAGATATAAGTCTTTTGTAAGTAGTGCTCAAAAAAATATCCTCCCTTCCCTCCCCACTGCCCCAAATCTTGTAATGTCTCTTATAAAACTTTGGTCAAGTGTAGAAATATATCCAGGTCAATGTATATGCCATACAATAGCAAGAGCAGTAAAGCCCAACTAATGACTTCAGATTTTAAAAATAGAAGGCAATTAAAATGTACTCAAAGTTACATTAATAAAAGCTTCCACGGGGTAATATTGAAACAGTCACAAAGGTTAAGAAAATACTGATATCAAAGTACAAATGACTACAATGTTAAAATAGACAAAAATTACTATACAAGAGTCTCCTTTAAAATTAAAAATAAAGAACACAACACATGAGTCAGGATTATTTTCCCGTTCTACTCATGAATTTTAGTCTTTATATTCATAAGGTTGGTTATGTAGACATCTAGTAGTTTCTTATGACATCTGATGAAGTCCCATTCCAACTCTGGAGGGTAATTCTTCCCTAAGGAACCTCTGGATCCTGGTCACATCTTGGTCACTGTACGATTTCAAAGTAGTGCAATATCGCCATGATGTGCTGTGGCATGAAGACGTATCCTGTGTACAGAGCCATTCCCACAACGGAAACCAGCATAGAATCTGAGCTGTAGTTAAGGAAACGTATTATGCTTTCTTAATTTATTCAAAATTAAATCCCAAAATTTTTCAAAAACTGTTTTATGTTGAAGTACCCATCCACTTACTGCTTTTTCATATGTATCAAGTATTTATATATAACCCGTTGCCTTCGAGTCAATTCCGACTCCTAGTGACCCTATAGGACAGAGTAGAACTGCCCCATAGGGTTTCCAAGGACCACCTGGTGGATTCAAACTGCCAACCTTTTGGTTAGCAGCTGTAGCTCGAAACCACTGCACCACCAGGGTTTCCAAGTATTTATAAAGAACTAAAAATTATAAAAATAACAATGGTAGCTGCTAATACTAACGGTGCTTGGCACCATTCTAAGTTCTTTTTAGCTCATTTAATCTTCACCATTACTTTTAAGATATTGTTGTTCTCCCTATTATAGTTCAATACATCAGACTGCTTAAAATTTTAAGCATATAAAGTGGCATTATTTCAACCTTAGGAAAAGAAATGTACAGGAATAAAATTGTACTTAATGATTGCGAAAGGTCTACCAGCTTGATTAAGTAAGAACCCAAGAATTTTTAGACTAGCATGTGGCTAAAAGCATTGACTTTGGAGTCAGACAAAGCTAAGATCAATCATATACTAGCTAACTACTAGTAAACATTTTTATTATTATCACTAAGCTTTGCAACAATCTCAAAAACAAGTCATCTTCATAACGAAAACCACAAACATTCTATACAGTGTTCCTTTCTTCTCATGCCTTAAGGAACTTAACCTGTATGCACGCAAGTCAACAAAAGACCCAAAATACTGCTAACAAAAATTATGTAAAATCTAAGGGCTTTTGGCTTTGCAGAGCCTTGTAGCCATACAAAGAGGAACAGCGCATTCTGCAGTGGGACTGTAACCAAACACCACTCAGGTTCTTGTCCTGTCTTATTAGCCAATTGAATAAGAGGGACACTGATTGCAACGGAAACAGAAAGTGGCAAGTTTATTGTCTGCGCCTACAAGGAGCGGGTGGAGTCTAGTGACCTTAAGGCCACGTGCTCGCTCACTAAGGGGGCTGGGGAGCTTTTTGTTTCCAATGGCGTCAGGGGGTTGGGTTTGGTACCCGGAATTTTCTGCCTTTAGCCCTCCCATGCCTATATTTGGGGGGGGGGGTGGTCAGTTGAAGGATGTGATTTCAATCTGTGCATGCTTCCAGGTGTAACTAGGGCTAGTCAGTGGGCGGAGCCACTACCTGCTGCGACTTCCTGCTCAACACAAGCTAATGGTTAGCAAGACAGAGGCGGGGAAAGGGTGTTGACTGGGGTTTTCAAAATGGCTGAGCAGCCTGTTTCAGGACCACATTTTATTCATTCATTCATTCACTCATATTCTCTTCTCTCTCTCATGCCTTTCAGCTCTACATACTAGTGTTTATAATACCTTACATTCTTTTTTGAGAAGATAGGGTTTAAATAAACAACGTGCTTACTACCAACTAATATTTGTATAACAGTTTAGTTGGCAAATCTCTTCCACATAACACTATTTTGTTTAACCCGTATAACATCCCTGTGAAATGTTTATTATGGTTATTACACATTAGGAGCAGAAAAAGACTGAGTAGCTTGTCCAGGGCCATTCAAGAAGCTGTCTTTAGAGCCACAGCTTAAACCAAGGCTGTCTGACTCAAACTCTAAACTCATTCCCCTCATCCCATCATCATTTCTTAAAATTTATTTTTCAACCTCCCTTAATCCAGTTCTTCCTTAAACTACCACCTTCTATTTATCACCTAATTCCTTTAAAATATGGAGCCCTGGTGGTGCAGCGGTTAAGAGCTTGGCTTTTAAGGTCAGCAGTTCAAATCCACCAGCTGCCTCTTAGAAACCCTATGAGACAGTTCTACTCTGTCCTATAGGCTCGACACAATGGGTTTTTTTTTTTTTCCTTTTAAAAGATAGCATATCCTTGCTGCTTCCATACCATTGCCACATATTTCCTTATTCCCCTCTACACAGCAATCTGATTTTTATCCCTCCAGGCTATAGACACTGCTCTAAGGTCACCAATGACCTCCTATCAAATCCAATGGCTGAATAGACAGTGTTTTAGTCCTTCCCTCTTTACAAACCTTTTCCACCCTGGACTAAAGCACTTCTCTGGGGCTCTCTTCCCAACTCTCTCACTATTCTCTGTTTTACTGACTCTTTCCCTGTCTGGCCCTTGTGAGTAAGATGATTGGAGTGAACTTTGTGCTTTTCTCCCAAACATCCACACTACCCCTTCTCCTACTATAGCAGTTATGCTCTTTGCGTGGGTCTAGCAGTGGGTTGGGTGGGAACCCTACCCTATATCCAGGGAGTCCCTGGAGGTGGAACTAGTTAAGCACTTGATTACTAACAGGATAGGCTGGGAGTTCAAACCCACCCAATTATGGTAATCTCCTTCCCTTTATAACAAAAGCCCATTCCCAAAACCAATCAAGCAGCCCAGTGCTTAGAACTCCGGCCAGGAATTCAGGAACAAGTGCTTTCTCTCCCTTCTAGAATATGCAGTTTGCTAATGGAATCCTGGAATCAATGGAGTCACTTTGCCTCCATGAAGAAAGCAAGACTCAGAACAAAGCTGACACGTGAAAGCGTTGGAACAAAAATAAACACAGAAAAATAGAGCCAGAATCCTGATCAAACTACCCTTGAAGCCTACCCTACCACTGGATTTTTAGATATGTAAGCCAATAAGTCCTCTTTACTTTTAAACCAACCGGTCTGAGTTAAGAGTTTGTTACTTGCAGCTGAAAGTATTCCAAAGGATAAGCGTTCCCAATGTTTATAACTTAAACAATCATCTTAATGTTGACCTGACCCCAGATTCCATACTACAGATAGGTAATTCCTAGTACTTATTGAACATTTCCGCCTATGACATTCCACAATCAAAACCCAGTTGCCATCGACTCGATTTCAACTCATGGCCACCCCATGTGTGTCAGAGTAGAACTATGCTCCATGAGGTTTTCAATGGTTGATTTTTTTTCAGAAGTAGATCTCCAGGCCTTTCTCTCGAGGCACCACCTCTGGGGAAGCTTGAGCCACCAGTTAGCAGCCAAGCACTTAACCATCTGCATACCCAAGGATCCAAAGGTACCTTAAATTCAACTTAGCCAAAACTGAACTCAATCACTTTCTCCAAAGTCCTATTTTTTCAACTGAAATAGTTGTTTGCCTGATCATCCCATCTAAAAACTCCTTTGATTCCTTCTCTCCCCATTCAAATTAGCTAAGACTTCTGTTTTTGCCCTTCGCCCTAATACCCCGATTGAGGCATTTATCATTCCTTAATTAGATTAGGTAAAAGCTCTCGTTTTAGGAGTCCCTGCATGGCACAGGAAACCCTAGTGGCATAGTGGTTTAGAGCTACTGCTGCTAACCAGAAGGTCGGCAGTTTGAATCCACCAGGCACTCCTTGGAAACTCTATGGGGCAGTTCTACTCTGTTCTATAGGGTTGCTATGAGTCGCAATCAACTCAATGGCAATGGGTTTGGTTTTTAGTTTTAATGTGTGCCAGGCACTGTGTTAAACACTTGAGAGAGTTCAAGTAACACCTCAATGACATTGTAAATAATGGAGCTAATTACAAAGTAAATCAGTCTGACTCTAAAAATCTATGTCCTTACCCACTATATCTTCCTACATAAGACAAGTCCTATCCCACCTGTTGTTGTTAGGTGCCTACAGGTCATTGACTCAGATTCAAGAAGTGATTATTATAAAACAGCCATCTGAATAATTACATTATACACTCTTTATACCACTATAATTTTTCAATTTAGTATTGAGAATATATCAAAGTTAACAAACATGCATAAATTAGCTAAAACACAAGAATCTGAAACTTCAGATCAATTTTGTGAACACTAAATTGTCAAACTTTTAAATTTTTTAACTGGACATAAAGTCATGGTTTTTCCCTAAATGAAACAAGAACTTACCAAACATGAAAACATTTTTGCCTGGTGAGAATACAATATACTAGAGTTCAAAACTGCAGGTGGCATTATGTTGTGATGCACACATATGGGGCAAAAGTAGAAAGAAATAAATGGTAATTATAAAAAGCAAATTGAAGACAGTGGTTACTAGTGAGGTGGAATGGGGAGAGGCAGAAGCGGGAAGTGACGGAGAAGTACAGAAGGGACTTCCAATGTATTAGTAATTTTTTCCGAAGCTGGTTGAAAAGTACATGCACATTCATTATATTATTATCCATGGAATTTTTTTGTATGCCTGAGTTTTTTTTTTTTTTTTTAATAAATAGGAATTGTAAAGAAAAAAAAAGGAATTGCATATAGTACTAGACTAAAACCCATTTTATGTGAAATCTCCTTTTTACAACGTTTAGACATATTTTGAATTTGTTACTAGGAAATAGGCTGAAAATCTTAGTCTCAGAAAAAGAAAAAACAACTCCCAATTCTGGCAACAGATGAAAAGGAAATTAGCCAAAGTTACTTGAATCTAGCCACAAATGCTAATTTATGACCTTAAAAAAAAAAAAAGTTAACCTTACTTAACCCTTTACCAATAGTCCCAATAGCCATTCATTGATATAATTTTTAATCCTATGTCCCCCAAATATGTTATTTCGTGTTTCCATATTCTGATTCTATTTCTCCTATTTTCAGAATTACAATAATTAAGCATGCCTACAAAAGAAAGTGTTCTATATAACTAAACTTCAAAACTATCCTGAAGCTTTAAAGTCTCTTGAATTTTCAAAAGTGACCTAGCTATACAATGATACTCTAGCTCAGTGAACCACCCGACAATGGGACAGTGAGGAATTTCTACTAGGCTTAATAACTGTCTTGCACTTTTGAAGGCAACTTTTAAAAGTAGCTGTCATGGATTGAATTGTGTCCCCCAAAAATGTATATCGACTTGGTTGGGCCATGATTCCCAGTATTGTGTGGTTGTCTTCCATTCTGTGATTGTAATTTTATGTTAAAGAGGATTAGGGTGGGATTGTAACACCACCCTTGCCCAGGTCACACCCCTGATCCAATGTAAAGGGAGTTTCCCTGGGGTGTGGCCTGCAGGACCTTTTAGCTCTCAAGAGATAAAAAGGAAAGGGAAGTGAGCAGAGAGGGGGGACCTCACACCACCAAGAAAGCCTGCACTGAGATGCTCCCAGACCACGGGAAGACTGATGACAAGGACTTTTCTCCAGAGCTAACAGAGAAAGAAAGCCTTCCCCTGGGGCCAGCACCCTGAATTTGGACTTATAGCCTCCTGGGACTGTTAGAGAATAAACTTCTCTTTGTTAAACCCATCCATAGCAGCTCTAGACAACTAAGACAGTGGCTTTCTATAAATGCAATCTAAGCAACTTTAACGATGTAGTTGAAACAGTGCTAGTGTACTAAGTTGAATATTCCCTGGAGTTACATTCGGCACCATTGACAGTGGTAATTTTTCTTGAAACTCTTAGACACTGGTTTTATTGTGACCAGGACCTCGCTTTGCAAAGTTGGAGAGCATGTGACTTTCACTTTCTCAGCAGCATGCTCACAAATGGAGCTAAACAGATACCATGTAGAGTATATAAACAAAACCCAGTGCCATCGGCTCAATTCCGACTCATAGCGACCCTATAGGACAGAGTGTAACTGCCCCATACCAGCAATAATTTGCTATCTGTTATTTGAGTGAATTTCTCAATCCATTTCATTCTGCACACACCTCTCAATGTTTAAATTATCTGTGACACACTACAAAGTGTAAGAAACGGGTACTGGAAACAGCCCAATACTGAGAGGTGACCTGGATTTGAGCTGTGACTTTAGCAATGCCTGGTCATATCAAAAACTATCTGATCACCAGTCTCCTTATCTACAAATAGGGATACACATCACCTATCTTTCAGGGTTGATGTGAGAATTTAGAATCTAACCTCTCTGCAACAAAAGGCAACATAATCCTTATTGAAACTGTTCTTGGAGGGTTTGGGAATTTAACATCATGACTCAGGTCTATAAGTCTCAGAAGTTTCCAAAGTCAACCGGCTACTAATTTGTTATTTAGAGTGATCATGGGAAGTCACAACCTCTCTGGGCCCAGGTTTTAGCTCCATAAAATGAGATGGTTAAAGGACACTTCGGTGGTCCTATCTTGCATCAAGATTTTAGGATTCCACTTGTTTGAACAGAGCACTTAGACACCACTTCTCAATCATCTTTAAAGCAATCTTCTGTTTGACACACACACCCACAAAGATAAAATGTAAAAACAGGTAAATGTTACATACAATACATACATACACAAAATGACACAGTAATCTTTCTATTTACCAAACTCTTATTGCTGTTTGTACAACAGAAGTATCAGTAGCTGTACACAAATTGGTTGGGTCCAGAAACCCTGGTGGTATAGTGGTTAAGTGCTACAGCTGCTAACCAAGAGGTCAGCAGTTCAAATCCACCAGGCACTCCTTGGAAACACTATGGGCCAGTTATACTCTGTTCTATAGGGTCACTATGAGTCGGAACCGACTCGACAGCAGTGGGTTTGGTTTTTGGTTTTTATACTATAGGGTAGGGGGTCTTTATGAGTCAGAATTGACCCGAGGGCAACAAGTACAACTTCAGAGGGGGCAATACAGAATAATGTTAGTGCAATCTAGACTATAACAAAAAAAAGAGCCTCAAAAGATAAAATACAGCTTGCACTGTTTTGTGTGTTTATGACCCATCTTTACCTCTGAAGTTTAAGTGCTTGAGAGCAAGAACACCTCCCCTGCTCTTTGCTTCCAGTTATTGTGTACTGATAAAGAGGACACTTCATAAATCATTCAACAACTGAGCAGATAACGTACCAGGATATGTGTGGGTGCTACGGATAAACGTTTGTTCAACAGCTACAGGAACCATCAAAAGTTATTTATAACCTAGGTGTAACAAATATTTTATGGGTTCAATGGTATAAAAGCAAATAGATAGGAAACGATGTATCTGTATGTTGTTTGTTGTTTTTTCAATAGGGATCCCCAACTAATGGTGAGCCGACTGATACGTTTTCTTGTAGACAGGAAACAGTAATGATTTTTCTCTCATACAAGGACCATCCCCATCCTTATACCAACAACTTACCAAAAAGAAAAAAAAAAAATTCTATAACAATGAGAGGAAATGCTTCAAAGATTAAGTACAATGCTATTTGAAGCAAGATAGCAACTACCATTTCCTGTCCCAACCTGTACCCCAACTATCACCACCTACCTTAGGAATCTATTCACAAGATTGGATAAGTCAAAAGTAGTTT
This sequence comes from Loxodonta africana, assembly GCF_030014295.1. Classification (NCBI taxonomy): domain Eukaryota; kingdom Metazoa; phylum Chordata; class Mammalia; order Proboscidea; family Elephantidae; genus Loxodonta; species Loxodonta africana. Next base: position 46,446,850 of record NC_087351.1, read on the forward strand.
CTCCTTGGGAAAGGCCAGGGGCCCTTTATTCCAATAGTACGACCTATACTTCATCATCAGTCTAAATTTCAGTGCTTTAAATCTCTGATTGCACTCGTTGATGTTAGTGTTGAGTCAATTCCAACTCATGGTGACTCCATGTACATAGAGTAGAACTGCACTCCATAGGGTTTTCAAGCCTGTGACCTTTCAGAAGCAAATCGCCAAGGCCTTACTTCTGAGATGCCTCTGGGTGGGTTTGACCCTCCAACCTTTTGGTTAGTAGTCTGCCGCTTAACCGTTTGCGCCACTCAGGGACTCCTCTGTTTGCACTGCTCACATCAAAAAACAAAGCCAAAATGACACTGAAAACAACTTGTGTTAGTCAAATTCCTTCTGTAAAATCAATTCTAAAATGCTACCTATGCTTAGAAATACTCAAGAGTTTCTATAACTCTATTTTACAGAACCATTTTAACGATAAAGAAAAAAGTATGTGAAAAAGTCATACCTTAGGCTGTGTGCCAAAAGGTAATCAAAGGTCCTAACTAAAAGCGGCTGCCAGCTACTGAATGAAGTTCCAAACGGGAAATCTTGTGATTTGCTATGGGTTTTTTCCCTTGACCTCAAAAAACTGGAGATCATCAACAAAAATGTAAGAACGTTTACTTTTACTAAATATATTGCCTGTCTCTTAAAATTGAGGAGAAAGATATTAATGCTGTCACATTCTTGCATACCTTAACCAACCTGATCTTCTTGGGTCATATTAAAGGATATCATATTAGTATCACAAGTTAGAATTTAGCAAGCAAAATTCATTTTCTGGGCTTTCTACAGTGTGCTGATTATACAAAACTGAGTATGAAAATTTATTTCAGAAACCCTGGTGGCACAGTGGTTAAGAGTTTGGCTGCTAACCAAAAGGTCAGCAGTTCAAATCTACCAGCCACTCCTTGGAAACCCTATGGGGCAGTTCTACTTTGTCCCACGGGGTCTCTATGAGCTGTGTGTCAGAATCCACTCAACGGCAATGGGTTTAACTTGACAGCAAACTCTTAAAAAACAAAACAAAGCACACTGCAAACCAGAAATGATCGTGTTCAACTCTGAACTGAAATCCTGGAAATAGTTTCCAGTAGCTCTGATCCCAGAGACTATGATAGATAATGCACTTAACTTTATGAGTTAACTTCATGAAGATTTGAAGTCCCAGTGCCAAGGGAGAAAAATTCCCATTCGCTCTGAAATATGATCTGCTCTGCTATAATACAAGTTTCTGGAACATTGGTTAGCTCACACATGACTGCTATAACAGAAGCTGCATTGTTTCATAAGGGGTTTTTCATAAATTAGGGATGCCTGATTAGTGGGAACAGAATTATAACTTTCATTAGGAAACTTCACTCAGCTGAGTTGCAGTAGAGGCAGGAGTCCTTTTAGCTCTATTTTAAGAAAACTAAAAATTAGCATCTGTACCTGGGTTCCTTCTCCAGAGAGTCACACCCCCAGGCTAGCACAACACTCAGCTAGTGGCAGGTTGTTGCACTGTGTCCTGTGCTTACCTCAGTTAGCAGCTCACACCATCAGAAAGGTGCCAGCATTTCCTTTCTACTTCGTGCATTTTTAATGTCCCCGGGGCAGCTCCAGCCACACTGAGCTGCCTGCCTGGCCCATCCGAGTTATCCCCCAAGATGACAATTGTTTTAGTGAGTCCTTGCTTACTAAGATTTAGAGTGGTCTGCCCCAATACCGTTTTTCCATAAGCCGTATGATTTTGTGATTTTTCAGGAACATATATAACAGGGGATAGCCAAAATTCCTGAACTAGTAAAACTTCTGAAAAGGTGATTTTATTTTGTTGAAGCAGCTACCCAGTTTACTTCTCGTAACTATTGATCATATCTACCTTCCATAACTGCTAGTTTTTAAGCATTCAGAATTTATGAAAATTATATATACTCTATTCAGTGTATCTTCTGGAACATACTTTGTTTTAATTATTAAAGTTGAGCATTTGGGATTTGTTTTGAAAAAACCTTTTTTAAATGCATCTTATCTTTGCTCTGAAGTGCTATAAACATTACAACACTCAGAGCCTGGAGGGGTGGTAAAGTCAAAGAATCTGAAGCAGCAGAGACAGGACCTCCAATTCTCTCTACTGATAAATCATGAATACTACACGCTGCAACACTGAAGAATTTCTATGGATGATCTGCCCCACTGCCATCAACCATCCATGACTCTTCCTGCCCTTCCTGTTACGGACTACCTAGTTCTCGTTCAGCAGCTTCCACCTTTCCCAAAAGGTATTAAAGGGACCATATCCTAAGAAGTATGGGTGAAAGACAGTCTAATCTTCTCAGTTAACCAACCGAATATCAAGGCAGTGAAAAACAGATTAGACCAGCTGTTTTCAGACTACAGTACAGGACTCCTGGAGACACAAGGAAGATTTCTCAGGAGGCTAGGATAGTTTAAGATGAAACTGTTTGCAGATCTACAGCTTCCACTGCATTCTCTCCTAAAGCTGAAATAAATGCCTGAGAGCTGTTGCGGTCAGCTACTTCTCCTTCCCATCCCCCCTGACACAACCTCCCTTCTCACACTTCACTTCCTGACTCTGACAACCGTTTCTACTGGGTGTAAAATAACCTCTGGGACACGAAATAAAAGGATCGTAACTAACTCAATTGTACTTTATTTCACTCGGGTTACAAGCTCATGGCTCATCTCCAAGTCTCAGCTATCTAGCCCTCTAATTTGAATTCAGAAGTGAGATGCAAGTGAAGGGGTCTACATTAACACATTTATTTGAACAGAAAAATGGCACTGAGCTTTTTCTGAGAGAAATCAAGCCTCCTTCAGCCAATTTGGCTTGACAGTGAAGACTGACTTTGCCAGTTAGATTAGATGGTGAACACTTTCTATGAATTATATGAGGAAAATTTGTAGTTTTATGGTTTTCAATAAAAATATACAGTCTTAAAATACACATATATGTGAAAAGCCAGAAATTATGTCCTTTGTTAACTTTCTAAACTTATTATGAAACATTTTAGATGTGAACTTAAATGAGTGACGATATACATAATGTTCTTCTGGGGGTTTACTGGAAAAAAAAGCCTGAAGGCCCCTGGGTGAAGGAATAAAAAGTATTAATTTATTAGTTACAATTATTCTGGCTTCCTCAATTTATGACTAGTAATAGAAAGTTGCATTCATTTCTACAAAGGGAAGGTCAAAAAGAACTGCAATAAAATACAGAAAAAAGATTTAAGACAGTTGGGAGGAATTTCATTTCCTGTATAAGTATGAAAATCATACAAAATGTTCAGGTTATTTCAAGGTTATTCTGAAATTAAATTTTGCTTGAAAGCATCTGGATAAAATCTTTCTAAAAGATCTTAAACTCACTTATGGAGTCAGTATATTTATCTAGAAGTAAATTCTCTGATACTGAGAATTTTGTCTAATCAAATTCTGTGCTATTTATCTTTATTGGAAGTCTATTGAAAATCTCAGATGATTCTACATATACAAACATTTTCTTCAAAAGAGGAGCTCATTAAGAAAATTCTAGAAGACTCTGATGAATAGAATTTTAATGGCAATTCCCTTTATTGACTAGCTCCAGTGAAGCTGTGTCAAAGACAGGGACAGATGGTGACCTAAAGGTCCCCAATGGCTGAATCTAGGGCTTTCCAAGCCAGTTTTGTCTTGTTTGTTATGTTTATTTACAAAACATACTTGTAATTAAATTAGTATCTACGTGTGTAAGGAACCCTACCAATCCTTACTAGTACTACCTAAGGTGGTATAGCAAAATATATTCCTCAAACACCTCTCTTTTAGACACGGTGGAAAGGATCAGCTTATAAAAACCATGCACACCAAAACACCAGCTATTAAGAGTATCTTTCATGTATTCACAGAATATCTCGGGAGAAATGATCAGGAAACCATGGACACTGGTTGCCCCAGGGTGGCTGGGGCAAGGGTGGGAAGACGACTTGTTCACCGCCTTTTTGTATCTTTTGAGTTTTGGATCATGGGGGTGCAAAATTTACTTTTTTATTTATGATTTAAGAATTCATATTTTCAAAACAAATGCTTTCATTACTCTAGTATACTGAGATGCATAAAAAAGCCTTTTCTATTCTAAGCTGTAAACATCTGGGGATACAGTAAAATTCTAAGAAAATAAGTTAGTTGCTACTAAAAATAACAGTTTAGTTTTTTAATGCTCATTTCAAAGTCTGCCTCAATCCAAAACACTCACCTTTGCTTCCACCTTTGTCTCCTCTCACTACCCTTGATCTGTTCCCAGTCCAGCTGCTATAGTAAACCTTTTAACATTTAAATAAAAGCCAGATTAGATGACTTCTCACTCAAAACCTTCCAAGGGCTTCATTTTTCACTCAGATTATAAACCAAAGTCCTTACAATGATCCACAGACCCTTCGCTGCTTCTCTGGCCTCACCATCTACTACTCTCCTCATGCTTACTCCACTCTAGCCAGCCTCCAGGATGACGCTGACACTCACCAGACAGGCTCCTGACTAGGGGCCTTTGCACTGGCTGTTCCCTCTGCTCACAGCAGCAACCAGCAATCCTGCTCATAAGCATTGCTGTGAATCATAATCAACTTCACAGCAATGGGTTTTCTGGGTTCCTTCTGCTTCCTTATGCTCTTCCCCCAGATTTCTACATGGCTAACTCCCTCACCAACTTCGTTTTTGCTCAAATGCCCCTTCTCAGTGAAGCCTCTCTTGACATCCTCTTTCAAACAGTAATTCCATCCTACCCCTGCATCTCTGATCCCCCTTACCCTGATCTACTTTTCTGTTTTCCATAAGGTTTACCACCTAACATACTGTTACAGGCTGAATTATGTTTCCCAAAAATGTGTTACACTAACTCCTATACCTGTGGATGTAATTCATTTGGGAATAGGGTTTTCTTCGTTGTGCTAAGGAAACCCTATCAGTGTAGGGTGTCCCTTAAACCAATCACTTTTGAGATATAAAAAGATCAGATTAGGCACAGAGACAAGCAAGCACAATCTGGGAAAGACAGAAACATACAGGATCGTCAAGGAACTGAGGATTGCTGTGTACCAGAAACCAGATAAAATAGACAAAGAAGTACTTTCCCCCAGAGCCGCACTCCAGATTCAGTCTTCTGGCCTCCTGAACTGTGAAAAAATAAATTTCTGTTCTTTAAAGCCACCCACTTGTGGTATTTCTGTTATGGCGGCATTAAGAAACTGAGACCGCCCCCCCCCACCCCGCAATGCACACACTATGTAATTCACTTATTATGACTACTCCAAGGGCAGGGATCTTTGTCTCTTTTGCTCACTGATGTATCATAAGGACCTAAAACCACGTCTGACCCATAGTATTCACAAAGTATTTGTTGAGTTAATGAATGGCTCCAAGCTACTTTTCCAACTTTACTCTCAGCCTATTCTGCCTTGAAGGATCCTTGTTCCAACCAGCCAGACTGGAGTACTTGCCATCCCAACCCACCTCTACACTCCAGTCCACATCTTCTCTACCTGACGGGGGGGAGCGGGGAAACTCAAATACCTCCCTGGAAGTTCTCTGAGCATTCTCAGCCCACCATGTCCTTCCTGCCCTTTGTCACAAAGCACCTGCTGCACAACTCCCTCAGCTGAAATGACACAGGTACAATCTACCTGAAAACGTATATAAGTGCTATTTTTTCCTGAAACCAGCCTCCAAATTTCCTTGAGAAGAGGAACAAAGTCTGTCTTCTTGAAAACTTAGTACAGAACTCAGGACAGTACATAAGAAATAAGGGGGGGAAAAGGTCATAGGTTGTATTTTTGTTTTCCCACTCAAAAGGAAAAGAGCTTTGAGTCCCATGGGAGGCTACCAAAAACCTGTTGCCATCAAGTCGATTCCGACTCATAGCAATCCTATAGGACAGAGCAGAGCTGCCCCATAGGGTTTCCAAGGAGTGCCTGGTAGATTTGAACTGCGGACCTTTTGGTTAGCAGCCGTAGCTCTTAACCACTAGGCCACCAGGGTTTCCATGGGGGGGTGGGTAAGGGGATGAATATTCTTATGATTTAGTTTTCCTACTTTACTGAATATTAAAATGTCAGTGAGAAAACCATTACTGGATATTTAACTACTGAATCTACTTATTCAAAAGGTATAAGCACCTCCCTTCATCTTCTGCTATCTCACTCCAAAATGAGTCTACAAGGGCCTGCCTATGAGGCCCTACATCATCTGATCATCTGACCTCTGTTTCCTACTGCTCATATTTTTCTCTACTCTGCTCCAGTCACACCAGTCTCTCTGCTATTCCTGGAACAAACATAACAGTCAAGCTCCTGCCTCTGGGCCTTTACGCTTCCTGTTGCTTCTACATAGAATGTTCATTCCCGGGTATCCTGACACAGCTTGTCTTTCCAAACAGTTATCTTCCTTCAGCTAAAATTGAATAAAAGTCCCTCTTCCTTACTTCCTATTTTTATCTGCTTTATTTTTCTCCATAACACATATAACAATCCAATAGTCTATATATTTTAATTATCTATCTAGTAGCATTAGGAGAAGTATTTTTTATCTGGTTTATTCTCAGTTACAGCCCCAGTACATAGAAAAATCTCTGGAAAATATAACACACAGAATAAATTTTTGCGGAATACAGAATTCAGCAAACATAAATATTTTACAAATGAGTAGACAGAACAATGTAAATTTTATCAATGGCTCAAAAATAAATCAAAGATGTTGTTCCCATCTAGCTACACCATTTTCTACTTCTTTAAATTTGAATTCTCTCAGAGAACTGAATTCTGTTCATCAGAAATGGCCAAGATCCAAAGCTATTCTAAAAGTGATTTAAAATCAGGTTTCTGTTTCTACCACCCAATGCTTTCTGCAATAGCTTTGAAATGACAAGTTAATACAAAAACAAATGTTTCACAAGCTTAATTTGTGTGGCCAGCACAGAGATTTAAAAAAAAAAAAAAATCTTTCCTTGAAGAAACATGGACTGGCTTTCAGAGAGAATTTAATTCCTAACACACACCAAAGAAATGCCTACATTTTGCTTAAAATAAATAGAAGCATAAGTTGTCATGGAAACATAAGCAGCAGCAGGAAGGTGGCAAATAATAAAATGCGGTAATTACAGACTAATAAGACTTCTTTTTTTTTTTTAATCAATGAAACAAAGTTAAAATAAGTTTTGCTTAGGATTCAAAGTATTTTTACAAGTTATTTTTAATCTTTCCACCTTTCCTCAACATACTAGTGACAATGTAATTCAATAAGGCGCTACAGAGAATGCCTCACTTTGGTTACAAAACCTGTCTTGATTACAAAACCTGGTCTTTTCCTTTCCTACTGCTAGTTGGCAACAGGCAAAAGGGGTTTTTGAAACATATATTCAAAATTTCACCCGTGGAGATACAGGTCACTGCTTCTCTGCCTATAGCAGGTCTTCTAAGTATTTAGTGTAATGCTACTTAGCACTTACTATGTAATTATTTTTATTGTTACCTTCTGTCTTAACGCAGGCCTCACGACCCATTTCTTTATAAGATACAAATCATGTCTGCACGTGGAAACGGCTCACATATTTGGCTGACAAATCAAAAGCTAATGTATCATTTTAAATATGGTATCAGAACACAGAGGACAAGAGAAAAATTTGGGATACTGGCCCTCGCATGGTGTATTGACAAAACTAATTCATAAATCATACTGTTTAAAGAACCATTCACAATGTGCCTGACCTTTCAAAATAGATTATACATTTCTTTAAAGACATCTGAAATTATTTTTTACGTCACAATTTCCTTAGATAACTTCAAAAATGTTTATATTTGGTTGGGATTGACCTTCAACTTACAATGACTTCTAACTAACTTCTACCTATTTCATTTGGGAAAGAAATATAGAATTAAAGAATTTTTACATATACTTTCAGATGATCCAAGATGCTCCTAGAAAGTGTGCAAAAATGGTTACAAAAGGCTGTTTTCCCTATAATAACAACTTGAAATTATTAAAGGAGTTACAGCAGTTAAACGTAAACCAATGGATTCATCTTTTTTAAGAAATTAAAGATTAATCTAGACTCTTCTTCTGTCCAGGACTTCCAACTCAAATACCCATGCAAATTTCTTTTACACTAAAATTTAGGTTACTAGCAGTCTTGATTACATTCAATTTCATTTTTTAGTTACAAAATGCATACGTCTGTCCAAAACCATGCAACTGGCCACAGTTCTGAGCGACACTTGCTGACTATTAATTAATTATGAAATTCAAACTATTTCACAGTAATTAAGGCTCCCGTTAAGTTAAAAAAAAAAAAAAAAAACCAGTTTTTTTCATACAGTTCTTTCCTCTAAGCTAGAATGAAGATTCAATCTCAAGTTGATGTAAAGTTCCAAACTAAACCACCAGATAATTAAATGCCTGGCTTTAAATAACTCTTGAGGTTAGAAGTTGAGATGGAATAATATAAATACGAACAGCTCATAATAATTTAGGAGTATATGACAAAGGAAAAGGAACCCTGCTGGCACAGTGGTTAATCACTAGGCTACTAACCAAAAGGTTAGTGGTTCCAACCCACCAGCTACTCCACGAGAAAAAGAGGCGCAGTCAGTTTCTGAAAAGATTACAGCCTTGGAAATCCTATGGGACAGTTCTCCCACCTTTATGGTCACTATGAGTCAGGATCTACTCAATGGCAACAGGTCTGGTTTGGGGGTTTATGGCAAAAGAATGCATTACTACCCTGGGTTAATTCAATAACGTGAACTTTCCAGTAAGACTGTTTTTAAGTTTTAGGTTTAAAATCTTAAGATTCTACACTAACAGATACCAGTTGGTCATAAAAACCAAAGAGAAGTCAAAAGCTAAGGGCAAAAAAATCTATAGAAGCACTGCATTTGAGTTCATAATTTATTTCTCCATCCTCCCCCCAAAAAATTACCACCTAGGAATTTATATGTTATATCATTGCAACCCTGGCAGCACAGTGGTTAAGAGCTAAGGCTACTAACAGTAGGTATGCATGGGTGGGTATCATGCAACAGAAAACAGAAAAACCATAACACCATTGACAACTGCAACATTTATCCCTATGCCAACAATAGCTTTAAATGTAAGATCTATACTAGACTCTGATAGTGGGCTCTACACTCAATTTCTGATTTAAACCCACTGCCATCGAGTCGATTCTGACTCATAGCGACCCTGTAGGACAGAACAGAACTGCCCCATAGAGTTTCCAAGGAGCGCCTGACAGATTTGAACTGCCGACCTCTTGGTTAGCAGCTGTAGCACTTAACCACTACACCACCAGGGTTTCCTCTGATTTAAAGCGTGTCAATTTACTCCAACAGCGTTTAAATTCATTTTTAAGACGATTTTAAGTGAGACAAGAAATGTGTGCTTCCATTGAGAAATTTCAATTAAATATCCATACAATATTGTACAACATCATACAAGGCATGACCTCATGAACTCTAACCTACAGACCTTAACAGTGAGACTGAACGGGAACTACAAGCAAATGGCGGGGGCAGGATGGGGGGGCGGGGCCAGACTCGACTTTACGTTCAGAATCTAAATCTGAAACATGTATTCTTGTTCTTAAATTATTCCATACTGCAAAGAAATGTCAATGATAATAAATAAACTGCCTTACAGCTAAGTTTCCTCAAAAATGTTGAAACAAAAGACTCTGAGTATAACCTTACGCTACTTCAGCACAAACACACTCCATAAGGCTTGGAATGAAATTACCTCAGTCACTCTACCGGAATGCAACAACGCATTTGCAAAACTGTCCTGAAGCAGGCAACTCCCAACCAAACCACACTGAAAAGGAAGAGACCCTGTCTGAAGTAAACACGTATGTGGAATATCAGTTTCATATTGGCCTCAAAGTTTAAAAAAAAAATGTTACATCTCATAATTAGTATTTATTCTTCGAGAATGTCATTATCAAGCGGTGTCAAAACATAGGCAACTGGAGGCACGAAAAATCAGACTTCAGGAAGCCTCTCTTTACAACCTCGAGTTATTCGCTGGAGTTGTTGGGAAGGTTAGATAAGTTAAAATATATGCAAAAGTACCTAGCACAGTAGTTTGGCTCACAGTAATCTGTAGTCTTTAGCAAGTATGTATTAACTCTTATTCGTCCAAACAGTGTCAAACCCTAACTACAACTAACCACAAATTCCTTTTTCGGGCAGGACTTCTACGGAGGATGCAAACAGAGAAAGAATTCATTTAACAAAACATTTAAAATTACCCATCATTGAAGACCAAAAAGGAGAAAGAATTCATTTAATAAAACATTTTAAATTACCCATCATTGAAGACCAAAAAGGCACAATAACTTAAACTGCTTTCAAAAACTGCACTGGGGTGTCATGACCACAAATTCACAATCCGGTTTTAAAAGCTGGCAAACTGGTTAGAATTCTCATCAGGACCAAAGCCAGCTAAATCGGGGGACAGTTAAAGGTCAAAGGCATCCAAACTGGGAGCGATTTGCTCCACTACACGGTCTCTGCCTCCCACAAGAACACATAGGGGCTGAACCAAAAGCAGCCGCGGCCAAAGAGCAAACGAGGATGTACCGGGTAGGACACCACCCTTGGGGATTTCCTCCAGAAAAAAATACTGCTCTACCCCAGGTCAACTGACTCACAGGCAGGCTCCGGAGCTCAAGTTCTCGCCCCTCCTTGACCGCGCGACAGGCCCCCATGCCACCAGCTGCGAAAAGGCCCGTCCGCTTACCCGGGCCGGGAAGACTTCTCTCCGGTGCCCACCCGCGCCCCCCCCCAGCCCCTGGGCCCGGAAGGAGGGAGCCCCGTGGCCTGCCCCAACCACCCCCCCACGCGCGCGGCCCGGGCAGGATACTGAACACAGTCCGCTCCCAGGGCTCCAGCATGTACAGCGCTGTGACGAGCAGATACTGGTAGTACAACCAGGACATCTGCTCCCAGGCCCGTGCCAGCGCCATCCCTGCCATGCAACTCCCGCGATGGGGCCGATCGTCAGTCTGTCCGTCCGGCCGCCGGTTCACGTCCTAAAGCCCCGGGGCTCGAGTCCCGCCCGCCCGCCGCCCCGCACCAATTGGCCCGTCCAGCCCCGCGCGTCACCCGTGGGCACGCCCAGCCCGGCGCGCGCCCGAGCAACCGGACGGCAGCGAGCCCCGCCCGGCCGGCCCTCATTGGCCAGGTCCCTCCTTCGCGTGTCGCCCGCCTCCTCCCCGTTTCCCCTTCCCCCGCCGGGCCGCGCCCACGCGATCCAGAGAACGGTCCCCGCGAGAGCGCACCCGCCGCGCGCTGCGTGCCGCGCCCCGTCCGCCCCGCCTCCACCCGGCCGTTGGTAGGCAAAGCGTTGTTGTCCGCTGGGGTGGGGACACGGGAGCGGTCAGTCTGCCCGGAAGGTCCTTTGAACGCTTGTCGGAGAAATAGCTGTTGAATACCTGTTATGCCTCAGGCGTCCTACTGGGCAGGGGATTACTGGAACGAACCAGGAACATATTAGGCTCCTTACTTAGTGCAGTTTACAGTCTATCGGGGAAGACAGACATTAATCTGTTACTAAAATGCAAGTAAAGCTGAATGATCAGAGCAAAGGAGGAGAATAAAGTGCGAAGAGAGGATGGGAGAGACGAACGTCAGCGAGTGAAGGTCAGGAAAGGCGACTCTGAAGTGATGCACACATCGCCTCCTTCCTCCCCCACCCGTGCACACGCACAAAAATATACCCACACGGACAAACATACTCCTGCACTCCTTAACCTAAAGACAACCACGGTTACGATAAATCTCTACCTGCCCACCTCTTTTAGAAGTTATAGGTACAGTGTAGGTCAAGGCCAGGAGATGCCCTCTAATCTGGTGGGTTCTGCAGACGACAGACAGGCTGCTTGAGATCCATATGTGGGCTGGTGAATCTCACAGAGATGTTTTCCTAAATGTCCAGCTTTTCCCACTGGAAAATGGGCCAGCAACATTGCACTTGCCATTAGGAACGCAATGCACTGTTAGCATGTGGTATGTCACAGTTAAATGGTCTGCTGTTTAAATTTTAAAGTGGTTTCTAGGTTTACTGCTTAAACTTGAAAACTGTCATGGTTGATAATTTTATTAATTTAGAAATATCCAGTGCTGTTTATGAGCTAGACATTGTTGATAGAAACCAGGTAGACTGGGAGCTGCCTTCATAAAGGTACCCAGTCTATTGAGGAAGAGAGGCACTGATTTCAGTGAGGTGTGGTTAAGGGTATGTGTCATGTGGAGGATGCCAAGACAGCCCAGAGAAAAGGCTAGTAGAAGTCAAGCTGGGGTTGTAAAAGGCTTGTGGGAAATGGTGGTTGAGCTAAGTTTTGAAGGACAAATAGAAATGGAAGAGTGAACGAGTTGGGGAGGAGAGGGTGGGATGAATATTCCAAGTACAGGAGCAGGCACCCCTATATGAAAGCCCAACACTTTTAAAGGGCTGGAAAAACTTCCACATGGCTGGAGCAAAAAGAATGTGTAGGCAGTAGTAAGACATGGGGCTAGATAGCAAAGTGGGACCATATCCTGAAGGACCTTGTTTGAGGAGCTAAAGAAATTTTAACTTGATGTCCGAAGCTAAAAGGACCAATGACTTCATAAAATTTGCTTTTTAGACAAGAAGTGGGAATAGGTGGTAGCCTGCAGCCTACTGGGGAAAAGAAGAGCAGGTTGGAAAGACAGAGGTAGAACCTGTAAATGGGACCTCCATAACCCACAGTCACTTGGAGCCTCCCTACTCCTCAGAGATCCAGGAAAACTTGGCCCTTCCACATCTAGATCTTAACTGCATTGGGCTTCTCTCTGTCCCTGTTCCTCTCAAGCCACCATTTTAGATCTGTTTGGGCACCAGGCAAGTTCTGCTTCTTTTTCCTCAGGAATGCCAATTACCCTCAATACTTTGTCATGCTCAACCACATTTACCCAAAATTGGCAGCATCACCAATAGCCGTCTTTCCCTCACTGGGCCACTTCCCTAAGCTCCATTCCTGCCAGGTGCTCCTCCCCACTGTGAGTAGCCCCCCAACTCACAGCTTCTCTTAGAGCAGCCCTGACAAGCCAATCTGCATCCCCCAGCTTCCCTAAGATTCTAGTGGATAAAAAGTCCTCTGTCTTGCTAGAGTTGACAAGCGAGTAGAAATGTGGGAAAGAGATGAGAAATGGGATCCTGAACGATGACAATATTCACAGAGAAAAAATCCAAAGGAAGAAGTTTGGCTGAAAAAATATGAATTCTGTTAGGATGAGGCTGAGTCTGAGGTACCTGAGCGACAGGCATCTAAGTGCAGGTATACAGGTAGCAGTTGGGCATATGGATCTAGAACTCAGAAGGGAAACCTGAAAAGGAGCTAAAAGTGTGCGAATTATTGATAAGCTCCAGGTAATTGAAGCCATGAGAGCAGATGAAGTCAGTCAAAGAAAGTACAAGAAGTACAGAATAAACTCAGGGGCTCCAACATTTAGGGGATGAAAATCCAAAGAGAACAATAAAGGGAATTCAGAGGAGCTACCTGAGATTTGGTAGGAAAGAGAAGACATATGGGGGAAGCCAAGGAAGGGAGGGGACAGGCAGCAAAATTAAATGTCTCAAAGACAAGCAAAATGAAGGAAAATGCCAGTTTATTTTGTCTTACATGGGGCTCAGTTAATGAGCCACTATTTCATTGTGGAGTGATGAGGGCAGAAGTCAGATTATAGAGCGTTGAGGAGGGAATGGAGAAAGAAAATGAAGATAGCTAATTCAGATTTATTTTTGCAGGAAGTTTGCCCATGAAGGAAGGAGAGTGATAGGATGGTAGCAAGGTTCCTTGTTTGGTTTGATTTTCAGATGGAAAAGGTTTGAGCAAGTTTATGGGCTTAGAATAAAGATACAGGCGAAGATGGGGGTGAATGGGGGTAGGAGACCAGATCCAAAGCCTTAATAAACAGGAGCTGATATCTGTTTCTCTAAAAAGGGAAAGATGGGAAAGTGGGAGGTCAGATGGAGAAACACATCTTCACAAAGAGGAAATTACCTTATAGCCTCAATTTTCTTAGTGAAAAAGAAGGCCCTCTTTCTGAAGTAAGGCCTCGCTTGAGAGTGGGCAGGATGTTGAGGTGGAGGGTTTGGAAAAAAAAGGGGAGGGGATGGGAGAATCTTCCTAATGATTCTTAGGGACCATCAGGCAGAAAAAAGTCATGATTTTCACCGGCAATGCATGAGAACCCAGATATATCTATGGAGCTGGAGAAGTTGAATTACGAAGATTGCACCAGACTGGGGTTTTGCTGAGTGAGTACAGGGAGAAACAAGGAAGCAAGAAGGTTGATAGGGAGAGAATAAATGAAATAATGGCTGTGAGAAATAGGTCAGAGGGAGGTAAATGCAGAGAGGAGAAAATGGAATGGTCAATGGCTGGCTGAGGTTGGAAGTGGGAGCAGATAAGTGGGAGACCATCTATCCTGGGGCATGATAACCATAGATAGGCTTCCAAAGTTTAAGATTACAGAGATGGGGCAGTCCTAGACAATGACAAGGAACAGGTTGTAACCGTGGAATGGGCAGCCAAAATGGAGCACAGGAGAAAGTAAAAGACCGTCAGTGCAGATGGTGTTGCTGGGGCTGACCACAGGCATGTTGAAGTTGTCCAGAATAATGGCAGGACTAAGAGTTGAGAAGAAAAGTCTGTAGACCAAATGTCAAAGTCTTCAGTAACTGGAGAAATGCTCAGGAGACAAAATGGAATGGAGAATGGTAAATCCCCACCCCCAGCTCCATGGTCTATAGAGATGGATCATATCCTCAGGGGAGAGGAAGGAGGTAGAATGTTCGCCAAGAAGTTAACGGTACTTTGTTCACACTGGAAAGGAGAGTCTGCTGAAAGACGGAGAAGGTTGGCAGGGAGGGTTTAGTGCAGAGATACTTCTGGAAGAAGGAAATACCAGAGCAGAATGGGAAGGTGGAACATTGGTACCTTAGGCAGTCAGTGCTGATGGGCAAGTTGAGCAAGGCTGACCTCAAAGTCTGACTTACAGGAACATCAGCATGGCCATCGGCAGACCCCAAGTGGCCTCCAGGGCCAAGGAGCAACCACTGATTGCAGTCCAATCAGCAAGCTGGAGACTTTGTTCATTTTCAGCCCACCTTTCAAGTACAGTATTTGTAAGAAGTGGTTTTGTGGCTCAGCAAAGCTCCGTCCTGGGGTAGCCAGTGATGTGGGTGATGGAAGCAACCAGAGCCCATGCAGCTGCCTAACCTCAGGCCTTTGCCCAGAGAGGAGAGGGGCAGTAGAAAAGCATGTCAGCCCAGGGCTTGCAGCTTCTGAAAAGCAGAGCCTTGGCAAAGGCTAGTGGCACAATTAGGTCTGAGTCGGGGTGTGAGAAAAAAACAGAATGTGCAATGCAGCTTCTTTAAAAGAAACACACACACGCACATGCGCAGCCCTGTAGCTCTATGTTCATAAATGAGATTAGTGCCTGGCTGACATCTAATAAAGATAACTTAATTCAGCCAACATTTACTAAGGATCTTAGTTCCTGTATATTTTCAGACTTGGCTGAAAGTTAATAGTCCCTAGTTGAGTATGTAATAGTTGAGTATGACAATGAACATTTTGTATTTGCAAATTTTTATATACTTTTTATACCACATGAATCATTCGCTAAATACCTAGCACTTTTTCCCAGGACAGTTTTAGAGCTTCTTTTCTGAATTGGCCAACTTCCATCTAATTGTCTCCCACTCAGTGCTCAATGGGGGGCCTCCCTCCTGCCCTGCCTCTCTCCTGCTCTGCCAGTAGTCTGAGACCCTCCAAAGACAGCCTCTTTACAAGCCCTCCCCTTATTCTCAACTATGACAACCCTGCAATTATCACCTCATATTCCCTCCCCCCAGCCTCTTTGGCACCCTCTCTGTCACAGCTTCTCCAGAGTTGGGGGCCCCTCTCTCTCTCCACTTCGCCCTTCCCTGCACTCTCCAAGCATTCTCAGCCAATCTCTGCTGCTATTGAACTTTTTCCACCCCCCTTTTGCTGGCTCAAATCCTTTTTGGAATAAGAGTATAAAAAATGTATCAAGCTATCTTCCTTTTGCTGTTAACCACTTAGTTGTGGATACCCCAGAGCCACCACTTCCTTTCTTCTAGTACCTTCACACCTAGCCTCAACCATGCCTCCAAAATGTAAGTAGTCTGGGTTCTACCTCTACCCGCCTGCTGAAATCACTTAAGTTTATCAAAATCTCCTTCAAATTCAATAGAGTTTAATCATTGCTCTTCTTACTCAACCTCTCTGCAGCACTTGACACTGCTGAACATTTCCAATTTCTAGAAACTCTCCACAGTCTTGGTTTCTCCCACACTGCATTACCCAACCTTCTCTTGGATTTCTCACTCCTCCTCTGCTTTGACAGAACCTATTTTCTTTCTCATGCCTAAAGACTTGCTGGCCCCTTTGCCTCTCTGTTTCCATGCTTGCTTCCTCAGTTGGCTCATCCCTCCATTTGGAAGCCAAGTGCCACTTCAGGTCTTCATTCTAACTGCTGATGGAATGTATCTAAATACAATTAAAATAATTGATGAAGGTTATCATAAAAGCTCACTGCCATCCAGTCGATTCCAACTCATAGTGACCCTACAGGACAGAGTAGAACTGCCCCATAGGGTTTCCAAGGCTATAAATCTTTATGAAACCTGACTGCCATGTATCGACTGGTGGGTTCGAACCACCCACTTTTTGGTTAGCAGCTGAGCTCTTTAACCACTGTGCCACCAGGGCTGTAAAGTTATCACAGCACACTACAATTGTCTAGTTCTTCTCAGTTTACAAAGTGACTTCACATCCATTATCTCATTATTCTCAGAAAGAGCAAGTACAATCCCTATTTAATAATTACAGAAGCTGGAGTTCAATGACATATCAAGTCCAAACTAATCTTGCACCCAAAACTCACTTTTCTTTCCACATTTCTCATTTCTATTAATGGCAAAAAGTACCTCAATCTCTAGGTCAGAAACTTTGTACCAGTTTTAATTCTCTTCTCTCCTCCCACCCCTTATTTCTGTCCCAAAGTTCTATTGAGTCATTTTTCCAAGTGTCTAAGGTTTGCCTTCTTTGTTAGGATCTGCCATTTTATATGTCCCCATACACCCTCACTCCTATCAGGTCAATGACTTGGCTGTCATCATCCAAACTTTGCTTACCTGCTACTGGCTACTCCTGATTGCTAACCATAGGTCACCCTGTACTTTCAGTTCCAAGAAAACTTTCATATTGAAAATACTTTCAGCCTATGAGAAAAGAATTACAAGTTTTCAAGAAGCTATTCCATGTTATTTTTCTCCTGAAAGTTTTTATTTAAATTTTCTTTTCAGTTAAAATGATTGAGTAGTTGCACGAACCCATTCATTTACTGCCCACTGCTGTGTGGCCACAATCTGCCAGCTGTTTTAGCACTGAGTTGCAGAAAGGCCAGTGTGACCAGACCCCTGCCCTCAAGGAGCTTATGGTCTAATGAGAAATGTGTCCATATTCCCCTTGGAAAGAATGTTATACTTGAGTTTAAAACTGTATTGACTCAACATCATTCGTCATTAAAAAAAATTTTTTTAAGTCGTCATTGAGTCAACTCAAAACTCATACAATTCCATGTGTGTCAGAGCAGAACTGTGCCCCATAAAGGTTTTCAATGGCTGATTTTTTGGAAGTAGATTACCAGGCCTTCCTTCCAAGGCACCACTGGATGGACTCAAAACTTCAACCTTTCAGTTAGCAGCCTAGCATATTAACCATTTGCACCACCCAGGGACTCCCCATTACTCGTTAGGGACATGCAAATTAAAACCACACTAAGTTATCACTTCATACCCACTAAGATCGCTATGATTTTAAAAACGGAAAACAACAGGTGTTCACAAAGTTGTGGAGAAATTGGAACTTCCATCCATTGCTTGTAGAATGGTAAAATTGTACAGCCACTACGGGAAAGAATTTGGCAGTTCCTCAAAAAGTTAAACATAGAATTACCATATGATCCAGCAACTCCATTCCTAGGTCTATACTCAAAAGAATTGAAAGCAGGAATGCAAACAGAAACTTGTACACGAATGAATGTTCATTGCAACACTGCTCACAATAGCCAGAAGACAGAAACAGCCTAAATGTCCACCAACAGTTAAATGGATAAACAAAATGTGGTACTGTCTTAGTTATCTAGTGCTGCTATAACAGAAATACCACAAGTGGGTGACTTTAACAAATTTATTTTTTTACAGTTTTGGAGGCTAGAAGTCCAAAATCAGGGTGCTGGCTCTAGGAGAAGGATTTCTATCTCTCTGGGCTCTGGGAGAAGATCTTTGTCTCTTCAGCTTCTATTCCTTGGCTCCTCGGTGATCTTCATATGGCATGGCATCTATCTTCCTCCATCTCTGCTTGCTCACTTCCTTATTTTATATCTCAAAAGAGATCGATTAAGAGACACCCTACACTAATAGTGTGTCATTAATATTACAAAGAAAAAAGCCCATTCCCAAATGTGATTATAACCACAGGTATAGGGTTTTTTTTTTTTTTTTTTTTTTTATAGGGGTTAGGATTTACAACACATTTTTGAGGAATACAATCTAATCCATAACCGGTACATATATAAAATGGAATATTACTCAGCCAGAAGGAGAAATAAAGTCCTGATAGATGCTACAACATGGATCAACCTTGAAGACATTATGCTAACATCAGTCACAAAAGGATAAATATTGTATGGTCCCACTTATATGAAAAATCTAGAATAGGCAAGTGTATAGAGACCAAAGTTTACTAGTGGTTACCAGGGGCAGGCAGGAGGGAGCGGGAAAGAGAAACTCATTACTTAAGGGACACTGAGCTTCAGTTGGAAATCCTGACTGCAGTGGAGTAGTGGTTAAGAGTTCAGCTGCTAACCAAAAGGTTGGCAGTTCAAATCCACCAAGTGTTCCTTGGAAACCCTATGGGGCAGTTCTACTCTGTACTGTAGGGTCACTATAAGTCGGAATTGACTCAATGGCAATGGGTTTAATGGGAGCTTCAGTTAACTAGAACACCAAGCCAAACCAGTTGCCATCAAGTCAATTCTGACTCATGGAGACCCCATGTGTTTCAGAGTAGAACTGCGCTCCATAGAGTTCTCACTGGTTGTGATCTTTTAGAAGTAGGTCGCCAGGTCATTCTGCTGAGGCACCTCTGGATGGATTCAAACCCCCAACCTTTCGGTTACTAGCCCAGCACTTAACCATTTATGGCACACAGGGACTCCTGAGCTTCTGTTAAGAGTGATGAAAAATTTGGAAACAGTAGTGATGGTTAAACATCATGATGAACGTAATTGATGTTACTGAACTGTACATGAAAAAATGTCAAAATGACAAATGTTTTGTTACATGTATGTTTACCACAATAAAAATAAAAAAGCTGCATTTGCCAAGGACTGTGGTAGTGATATGGTGGGTTACAGAGAGCCAGCCCTCAAGGAGCTCACGGTCCAGTCAAAGAGACATGTACTCATATGGTGGCAACAAAACATTGGATTCATTTTGCCCTGTTAGTTTTTCATGATATTCCTGGACTAGCAACACAGTAACCTCCGGGTTCCAGACCCAAGCCTCCCCTGTAGGCTGGGCAGGCCTCTGGCAGCAGGGCTACTCCAGAAGCAACGAGGGTCACCATTTCAGGGTGAAG
Organism: Loxodonta africana; assembly: GCF_030014295.1. Classification (NCBI taxonomy): domain Eukaryota; kingdom Metazoa; phylum Chordata; class Mammalia; order Proboscidea; family Elephantidae; genus Loxodonta; species Loxodonta africana. The sequence continues at coordinate 46,466,600 of NC_087351.1, forward strand.
GAGAAAGAAAAGGTAGAGGCAAGAAACAGAGGGGTTCTGGGGCCAGCAAATAAGGCAGCAAGTTCCCAGGGCAAAGTTAAAGGCTGGTCCGGTGGCTGAGCAGGGGAGGAAAGGAGGAACCAAGGCTAGTAAATTTGAATATAAACTAAGGAAAACCCCCAAAACATATTTCATCATGTCTCAAAACAGCAGTAAATACTTGGTAAAACTTTTATGCATTTTTTATTACAGCAAGTACAGAAAGACACAAAGAAGACAATAAACATTATAACAGAACTACTATCAACATCTCCATATATATTTTATTTAAATGGTCTTTTACGGTGGAATAAGAACAAATGCATGTACCCTAAAATAGGCAGAATCAAATTTGGGGTTTCCCTTAGCAATTGGTTGAAATATGGCTAAATATAGCACGTAATTTGATTCAAGATAATGGAGCTACAAGAAAGTTGATCTAATCGCTATACTCACTCATTCATATATACGTTTACCAAATCCCTATTAAAGTCTTACCATGTGCTAGGCACTTGGCCTGATTTCATGTAGTCCAGATGCCAGTCCTCTCTTTGCTTCCTAGGAGAGAGCACCTGGACATGAGGGGCTTTTTCCTGCCACACAGGGCTTTACTGTCAGAACCACCAGTTCCCACTCTGACCTCAAGTCTTTAGGGAAATTTTCCCCCCTCACAAAAAGACATGCCCCCCACATGCAGGTCCACAGACCTGTCAGACTAGAAGGGTGGCATGATCTCACTCTCCTCCTGCCAGAAGTGAAGAGCGCTCATGTAGATAACCCAAACCAACCAAAGAGGAGGGCTAAGAGAGGGAGATCCAGACTGTGAAAGTGGCAAAGAAGCTGAGGAGGTATGAAAGCTAAGGAGGCTAAGGGGCTGAGAACCTAAGGAGACTGAGGAGGTTGGGAGCCTGAGACTTGAGGAATCCAAAGCTGTGGAATCAAGGAAGTTGAGTGGCAAGGAGACAGGGAGGTCAAGAGGCTGAGAAGTTGAGGAGGTGAGAAGGCTGAAGAGGTTGAAGAGATGAGAAGGCCAAGAAGGTTGGGAAGGTAGGAGAAACTAAGGAAGCTAGGGCTGAATGCATGGAGGGCAAGGAAGTTGAGGAGGTGATAAGGCTGAGGAGAGGCTGGAGAGGCTGGGAAGCTGGGGACGTAGAGGAGGCTGAGACACTGAAGCTGCTTCAAGAAGAAGAGGGCAGAGAACAGTACCTGGCTGAAAGGGTAGGGTCCTGTAGTTGGAAGGGAGGTAGTTCCTAAAGCAAGGGCCAAAAGTACTTTTTCAAATGCCTACAGTTCTGACTGCGCCTGTCTCTTTAGCAAATGAATGTAAACAGGAGGCCCCATTTAAGCAAGCTTCACGTAACAGCCCCTGCTTTGCCTGACATTCGTGACTCCGTGTTTAACCTCCTTTATGGTACAAACAAATAGCAGGTCATGCCCACTGTTCCATTCCTTGTAGCCTTTATAATAACTTCTAGGGATGTAAATATAGAATATAAAATAATTTACCTTAAAACCTTGACTGTGAAAAGTGAATCGTTTTGACAGATGACTATCAGTTTTAGGGTGCTGAACTTTTAAAGCTTCAAATTTATAGGCAGGAGATTTGGCTATTTTAAGGAGATATTTGAACTGATTGGAAGCTCACCTAATAGGCAAGATTCCACTTGCCAGTAATTACTGCCAATACTCCACTTTACCATTAATGATTTTGGTAAAGTAAAATAATTTCTCCTTTACAACTCTGAAAATTATATCAAATAATTATTGGACAGTGCTATTCGATCTGGACAAAAGTAAATCAACTTAAAGTCCTGGAAGAGCTTATCCAAAATTTAAGGTGGAGATGGTTTGCAACTACTTGCTTAAATTGTGCATCTGCTCTCATATATATAATAAAGCACATAGAGGGCACAGTTACAGATACTTCTTAGACATACCCAAATACCTCGTGAGATTGGTTTCTGGGTTTGAAGGATTAGGACCATAGTCTTGTGGGACCTCTCAGTCAATTGGCACAACATAGTTCATAAAGTTTATGTTCTATATCCTAGTTTGGTGAGTCATGTCTGGGGTCTTAAAAGCATGCAAGCGGCCATTTAAAATACAACTATTGGTCTCTACTCATCTGGAGAAAAAGAGAAAGAAGGAAATCAAACACTCAAAGAAGAAACTAGTCTACAGGACTAATAGTCTACACAAACCACAGCCTGAGACCAGAGAACCAGAGAACTAGATGGTGCCAGGCTACCACTACTGACTGCTCTGATCAGGGACACAGTAGATGGGCCCTGACAGAATGAGAGAAAAATGTGGAACAGAACCTCAAATTCTTAAAAAAAAAAAAAAAAAAAAACCTAGACTTACTGAACTGGTTGAGACTGAAGGACTCCCCTAGACCACTGCCCTGAGATATTCTTTAAACCTTGAACTGAAACTAGCCCCTGAGGTCGCCTTCTAGCTAAATAACAAATTGGCTCAAAAAATAAAGAATATCACCTGTGAGTACTGTGCTTCTTTACAAAATCATCTGTATAAGATCAAACGGTCAACAATTACTTTAAAACAAAGTTGAGAATATAAGGGGGCAGGGAAACAAGATTAAGGGAAACAGAACAACTAGAACGGGAAAATTCAGAATGTTCACACGTTGTGAAGAATATAACCAATGTCACTGAACAATTTGTGTAGAAATTATTGAATGGGAACCTAAACTGCTGTGTAAACCTTCACCGAAAACATAATAAAATATATGTTTTTCAAATTGCACATCTGCCTATTAAAGCTAGTGTTTTCTGTCATAGATGCTAGATTGCCAAGCATCCTACTGCTAAATTTCAGTCCCATCTGGAATGTATATTACACAGGCCAGGGACTCGGGAGCTGCTGCCTCCGTATCATCATGTCATAATATATATTATCTCATTTTAATTTTATAAATTATATGTTCTACAAAAGCTGAATTACCTGACATTGCCCTAACAAGTTCTAGGAATTTGTGTTCCTGACACTTTCCCAAAATAAATCTTTAAGCTAGTTGGCTACAAATATTGAAATTCAATCAGTGTCAGCACATTTTGAAGACACGTCACACTTGTCTCAATGTCTTTAGATAAACAGAGTAAGCCAAGAAAAAAAGTCTTTCTCCCAAACTTCAAACTATAAGAAAAGCTTCAAAGATCCATAAGAAACTCCTTTAAAAAAATAAAATTTGATTTACAATACGGGGCTGTTGTATTTTATGCAAGGAAGATGTCCCTAAAGACTTTATATAATTGAAAACATTAATTCAAGGCTGAGTCGGACAAATGATGGCCTTTATTTTTGCTATGTATCTGCTAATGAAGAAATACCATGTAGTAATACTTAGATGCAATTTACAATTTACTAAGCCAACCAGTTTTAAACATGTGATTCTTAACTATTTTTTAATTTGTGAGGATTTTCACTGTCTCAAACTTTGCATAGGAAGTTGACTTATTAATATCTTCATAATTCTGTGCTTCAAATTTGAATAATTGAAAAAAACGTTAAATATGATTATGCTACATAAGAAACTGGAGGAGGTTACGGAAAGGAAAATAAACTGGAGAATACACATTAAAATAATCTGGCTTAGCTAGCAAACATTTTCTCTTCATAATAAGCATCTGCAGCATATATGATAAAATATATGATTAGTAATATAGTAATACATGATTAATAACACAAAGAACTATTACAAATCAACAGTAAAAAAAGAGATAAACTTTATTTTTAAAATGGGCAAAAGAACAAGTGTTTCATAGAAATACAACTTATAAACATGAAAAGATGCTTGACATCAGCAATAATTAAAGAAAGTCAAATTAAAGCAATAAGTTTCACCCTATCAGATTGGCAAAGGTAAAAAAGACTGAGAAAATATCTATTGTTTTCATAGATGTGAGGAGGGAGGGAAAGAGGACTTTAATAGCTGTTAAAGAAGGTGATTTAGCAACTTACATAAAACCAGAAAGTTCACTTCTGGGAATTTGCCCTAGGAAAATAAATACACGTCAAATGACCAAAGGTACATAAACATTGTTTATGGGAACCAGGTTGTGGCTGCCTACATCATCCACTCAGGTTCCCCTCTGCACCAACCCCCACACACAGCTCCATCCCGTCAGTGGCTTCCAGGAGGAATCCAGTCACATGGGGAACACTGGGATTTTTGCAGTTTACTAAAATGGGCAGGAATAGGGACAGGGTATCACGTCTCTCAGTGGCGATTCACTGGAAAGTCCTCCAAAGATCTGCCTCTTCACTTGGGCCTCCAACTTTCCCCTGACTAACCTTGTAGCCCCTCCCAGACCTTTATTATTCAAAAGAGTTCTTCCTCTTAGGAAATTTGGTGGCCAGTCTTGTAAGGCCAGGCCCCAGAGGCTGGCATCTCTCCTACAGGCAGCCCTTACCAGAACATCTTCTCCACCTAAGAGGCAGTATTTCTCATACTAGCTGCAAAGAACTTGAAATTTTCTCTGTTGTTACATTTGTAATAGTGAAAAACTGGCAAAAATCTAAACAGACATGTATAAGAGATTCGATAATAACATTATGGTACGTTACAAACGACTAGACTTTGAAAAGAATGAGCTGGGTCTATTTTGGACTGAAATGAAATGGCGTGTAAGATGTACAATTAAAGGGGAAAAAACTTGGAGAATAGTATATCTACCATGATCACACTGTGTCTTATACATAGAAGTACCCCAAGTGCCTAGAACAAAGTAGGTGCACAATAAATATTTGTTGAATGGATAAATGTAAAGAGAAAGATCTAGAAGGCCTAGAACATTGTCTGTTCTGTTCTCTGCAGTCTCCCAGCAGCTGGGAAATTGCCTGGCCCATAGCATCTTCTTAAAAAAAATACAACAGTTATCAGCAACTAACTCTGGGGAAAGAGACACTGAAGAAAGAAAAGAGGTCACCTTCCACCTTATTTAATTCTATATTATTTATCTTTTCTTACAAGCATGTAATACTGTTATGACCAACCAACCAGTTGCTATCAAGTCGATTCTGACTCATGGCGACTCCATGTGTGTCAGAGAAGATCTGTGCTCCATAGGGTTTTTAATGGCTGATTTTTTCACAAGTAAATCACCAGGCCTTTCTCCAAAGGTGCCTCTGGGTGGTCTCGAATTTCCATCTTTTTGCTTAGCAGCCATGTGTTAACTAAAGGGACTCCAATACTGTTGTTAAAATTTATAATAGTAGAGGTAGGGTGCAGAAAGCTTGGAATTCTTAGAAAAATATAGGTAAATAACTGTGACATCCTACAATCTGTTATCCCCAATCTTTTCCTCAAATTATTCTCACTTTAACTACTTCACTCCAGCAATTTTTCTCATTCATGGATCTCTCTAATAAATCCAGGAAAAACTTAAAGTTAGTATCTGTATAACTGTTCCACTATGCCTGTTTAACTAAAAATCCTTTCCATATCTATTTGTAAGTCCGTAAATGTAAGCCTTAGGTCACAAGACCTTTCGATTACCCAAAAAAACCCCAACAGCCTTTAATGTAGTATAAACTAACACATTTATTGTACTAAAGGAGCCCTGGGTGGCACAGTGGTTAAGAGCTATGGTACAGAGTAGAACTGCCTCATAGGGTTTACATTACTGTAGGGGGGGTATCAATTGGTATAATCACTGTTATGGATTGAACTGTGCCCCCCCCCAAAAAAAATGTGTTGTAAATCCTAACTCCTTATACCTGCAGGGGGTCCTGGTGGCACAGTGATTAAGAGCTCAGGCTGCTAACCAAAAAGTCAACAGTTCGAAACTACCAGCCTACTCCTTGGAAACCCAATGGTGCAGTTCTACCCTGTCCCTTACCCTTCCCCACCCCCTAAGCTCCATGCCAAGTCTCTGTCTTGATCTTTGTCTACCTTGTCCCTCCAGGACATCCAGAGTCAGTAATCCTCCCTTACACCCAGCTCTTCTTGATACCCACCTATCTATCACTGCTGCTAAGTGCCAGGAGGCTCTGCCCCTGGCTTGGTGCCTACACATGGCCTTCTCATGGTTGCTCTGGGTTCCAGTCTCCTCAGGTGGATGGAACATCGGTTACTACATTTCTGAATCCTCTACATTTCAACCAAATGAATTAAACCTATGCCATCTCTCAGAAGTGTGAATGACGGCAACTCCAAGATGGACATACAAGCCCTCTGTTAACAGAGCTCACAGCCTACTATTGGGGGAAGCAGTGCAGAAGAGCCCATGATTTTTTTCTGCCAAGGATGAGAGGGTGTCAGAAAGCCTGATGGAAGAGGTGACATTTGACCTGGGTCTTGAAGGGTATGTGAGTCCTCACCTTGAAGTTGGAAATGGCGGGGGCAGTGTGTGGAGACATTCCAGACAGAGGAAACTGCATGAGCCAGAGGCACTAAGGACATGAAAAGCCCAGCCTCTTTGCAGTTGAAGACTGAGTTTTCAGTAAATTTTTCTAATTATGAAACGTTTTCCCAAAATAAGGCAGAGCTTGGGTGTGTTCTCTTCCAAATCCTTACTGGGAGCAAATCCTTATCCTTTCAAAGTAGATACTTTTTTTGTAAATACCCCAAAATCAACTAACAGATAATCTGGTGATTCATGGGGGTTATCAAATGGTTCATGCTCTACGGAATGAGTGAAAAAGATGACTAAGTAGTGAAACTGATCTTCTTGGCCCTTAAAGGAACTCTAAAAGCAATTTTACAGTTTAGTGACCAAGCCCGAAATATAAGAATTATCCTAGGCTACTCTCTCAGCCCCTACCTTCACATTAAATATCTCACCAAGATCTATAATCATTTCCCTAACCACTAAATGACTCCACGGTCTTTGTCACCCCACTTCTTCACAGTCTCTTTCTGCCACATCTCACCTAGATGAGCCAAATGTGCAGAATGACGAACATGTTTTTGGTTGGATGGACGGTAGGGGAAACCAGATTATCATTTCCTGTTTGATGAAAAATGTTAATTGTTATGTCCTTAGAGAACACATGGAACTGTGGGCTTATGCTTCACAATAAACATACACAATGTCATGCATTAGATGGCTCTATCATACTCCGAGAGTTACAAAAGGTTTGTAACTCCCTCTGGGAATTCTTTTAGAGGGCATATTCCCCACCCATGTTACAAGGACAAGCTACATTAGCCTCATCCCACATCTTTCTGTCTTTAGACTTTTCCCCTAATCCAATCCTTCCTCATTACTGCCAGAGTCAATGCATCAGAAATCTTTCCATGATTTTTCATCTTAGCACGATCAGCAAGGTTCTTCACACTTCTGCTCTGGTCTCTCTCTCCACACACATTGAACTATTAATACTTTCTGTGGGACATACACCTTCTCATTCCCCTGTGCTGGGAAGGTACATGGGTCCCCACTCCTGCTCTTCCTGGTGAAATCCAGCTCATCTTTCAAGGGTCAGCAACATCGTCTCCTCCTTCATGTGTCCTTCACTATCTCCTTCAGACCCTAAGCAGATCTCCTTCTCCCCACGAGGTCAAACACCTAGCTAGCTGTGCCCTTAGAGCACCTGCTATCTGCAATGTCACCATCTACCCAGGGGTTATGGCTCCCACCATTCAGTGAGCACCTTGAGGACAAGTCCTGGGCTTTTTCATCCCAGTAGTGCCTGGGACAAAAGAGATACTCAAAAAAAGTTTTTTTTTTTTTGTATGAATAAACAAAAGAATGAAGCATTCTAAGAATGTTTTAGCAACAGTAAAAAAAAAAAAAAAGTTGTCATCAATTCCAAGTCATGGCAACCCCATGTGTGTCAGAGTAGAACTGAGCTCCATAGGGTTTTTGGTGGCTGATTTTTCAGAAGTAGATCACCAGGCTTTTCTTCTGAGAAGTCTCTGGGTAGACTCAAAACTCCAACCCAGGGACTACCCTTAGCAATAATATCATCATAAAAATAAGCCCACGGTTTCCCAAAATCACTGCTATTAAGCATAAAATTATTCTGATATATATATATATTTTAAAACAGTGTCAGATTATACCTATATTGGACATTGCAGAAAAAAAGTCATTTCTTAAAAACATGAATTAAGGTTTCAGTGATACCGTCCCCTGATTTTAAAATATTAAAAATGTGTCATACTTAAACACCTAATAAACCCAAACCAAACCCATTGCCATCAAGTCAATCTGGAAACCCTACGGGGCAGTTCTACTCTGTCCTATTGGGTGACTATGAGTATGAAACACCTAAGAGTCAAGACTAATTACGCCAGTAATTATTTATCACTCTCATCTCTGTATTCCAGCCTAGGATACTAGGATACAGACAGAAGTCAGAAGGGATGAAAATTTGATGACTAAGCAAGGCATTATTATAAAAATAAAAAGAAAGTAGTATCTAATTTACTGATACCATTCTAAGTCCTTCAGCGTATGTTTTCATTATCTACTGCTACTAAAACAAAACTACCACAAGTGGATAGCTTTAAAAACAAATTTATTCTTTCACAGTCTAGGAGGGTGGAAGTCCAAATCCAGGACACCAGCTCCAAGGGAAGGCTTTCTCTCTCTGTTGGCCTGGGGTAAGGTCTCGGCATTCATCTTCCCCTGGGTCTAGGAGTTTCTCAGCACAGAGATCCCAGGTCCAAAGAACATGCTCCACTTCTGGATCTTCTTTCTTTCATATCTTGAAAGAGATTAACTCAAAATACAACCTGATCCTGTAGATTGTGTCCTGCCTCATTAACATCGTAGAGGTCAGGATTTGCAACACATAGGCTAATTAAGTCAAATCACAAAATGAAGGACAACCACACAATACTGGGAATGAAGGCCTGGCCAAATTGACACAGATTTTGGGGGTACACAATTCAATCCATGCCAGAGTATATGCTTCAAACCAACAAACTAGAAGATTCTTACCTTCATCCTCCTCAGGTCAACCCAGCCAAGATCTCCTTTAGAGAACATCACCAATGTGCTAGGCAGACCCTGCACTAGGTAGGTTGGGTAAGATTCACCCTCGACCCTGAGGAGCTCTCGGTCTAGTCTGGGAGATGCTTCCTGGATGTGATCGCTCTGACAAAGGGTCATTTTCGTGGCTGGAGCATGGATGGAGGCACCCTGACCAGCTTGGAGCACCATCCATCCCCCAAGGAGCTCATCTTGTCACTTTATTTCATCTTGCAGGCTACCATTGATTTTCATACTTATTACTTCCACAGAATTTGCATTTTTTCAAATATAAATTCATGCCTCCAAACAAGCCTTTATAAAACAGAAATCAGCCCTTCCTATGTGCCTTGTCAAAGATTTTGAGCTGGCATCTGATGTCCCAGCTTGCCAGCCGGTGGCCCTGGAAGGAAAGACCAGGTCCCCCAGCCCAGGAAGTGGGGCTTTTCAGGCTGGCACTTTGGGCATCAGCTACCTACCTTACACACCCCTTTCTTATGACCCTTGGATGATTCCGCCCTCCCAGCAGGCTTAAAGGGCCAATTACCCCAGCTGCCTGGACCCAGCTGTTGTCAGTTGTTGTCAAGTTGACTCTGACCCATGGTGACCCATGTATACAGAGTAGAACCACTCCACAGTGTTTGCAAGGCTGTGACCTTTTGGAAGCAGGTTGCCAGCCCTGTCTTCTGAGTTGCCTCTGGGTGGGTTCCAACCGCCAACCTTTCAGCTAGCAGTCAAGCACTTAAATGCTTACACCACCCAGGGACTTTTTTGCTGGCTCCCAGGGCTGCCGTGATCATAGGGTTCTAAGCATTCCAACTCTACTCCCAGCCAACGCCCTTTTACCCTCTCTTTTCTCTCTCACTTTCCTAAAGCAGTAGATCGATGGGGCAAGAGATCACGAAATCTGGATTGTGGGTAGGGTCACATGTGCATGGGGCACCTGGCAGGGGCTGCCTTTCACCAGTGTTGCAGGAAAAGGCATGGCCCTTTCAGCCTCCTCTCAAGAACCTAGTGGGTCCTGCCATGAGGTCTAAGGATGAGGGTCTCAAAAACCAACCATGCACCCCAACTCTGAGTAGATGAAGAGACAAATGGCTACATCAAAGCCCTTGGCTCCAGGAGAAACCTGCCTTCACCCCAGCCTGACACCTGTGATGGCTTTTTCCCTCCATTTGGGCTGCCAAGGTTTAAGGAAGAAGCTAACTTTAAGAAACACAGTAACAGATTTTATAATATTTTTTTAGTGTTGTAGGACTGCAATTTCCTCATTCTCCTCATAACACAGAAGTTGATTATTACTTTTAACTTTCAAACATCCAATAGCTAAGCCATTTTCAGTGCCACAATATGAAAGTAAAGGCAGCCTTTATCTCTAAATGCAGAGGATGTCCAAAACTAAATCTCCATTTCTCTGGGAAGTTCTACTGTTCACAGCACATCTACGAATATACATTTAGAACACTGAGAATTCACAAGACCAGGCTAACCACTTTCAACGCAGTGTTCTGACACAGTAATGAAGACGTGATGGCTGTCCACCCTGATGTGGACTTTTCCGCAGCTTCCCAAGTGGTCTGCTCTGCAAACCCTTACCCAGGTGCCAAAAAATGACCTCCAGCTGCAAGGAGACTTCTCTGGTTTTCTCAGTGTGCCATTTAAATACTGTCCTTTTCTATACATACCATAATGTTAAAAAGCTGGAACATGGGCTCAGACGTTCTCTGTCTCCATATTCCCCTTGGTGGCCTGTTAGGTTATAGATCTATCATCTACAGATCTATAAAATTTTCTTGAAATTATTCGTATTCTTCTATTCAAATCACCTGTATGGAATACAAAGTACATGTTTACTTCTCAAGCAGATACCCTGCCACATTCGGATCAACTTAGCATGTCAGAAACAACATTTAATCCAAGTGTCATAATACTTGAAAAATAGAAATAACCTAATACGCACAAATACAGAATGGTGAACTTAATGTGTGTCATACACTCAATGGACTATTATAGTTATTTAAAATGATGGCAAGAAAGACTGTTAAAACCAAAGCCATCTGCTACGACATAAAGGGGAAGAAAGTAAGAAATACAAATGCATAGAGAGCATGATTACAATTCTATTTTAAAAATGAACATAGGAAAAATAGAAGAAATATACCAGAATGCCACTAGAATATTATAATTCTTTTTCTTTTCTCTTTTTTCTAAATTGTATTTAATGTGCAGGCATTTTTATAATAAAAAATAAACTTTTACAATCAAAATGCCATTTTCTATCACGAAGGTCACCCCCTCTCAGTCTCCCTGTCAAATTCAATGACACAAACAACCTGCTTTCTCTGGAACCATCTTAGATTCTCTTCTCTTCTTCATCTCTATGTCAAATCTACCTCCATGTCAAATCCATCACCAAGCCCCAAGACTTCTCCCCCAGGACCTCACTCAGATTCTCCTCTTTTTCCGTACATCCCACCTGGACTGATGCCAAACCTCCTGGCTGATTTCTATCTCCTTATCTCTTGCCTATGACAAGGCTCCTGCACAGTCATCAACACATACTTCAATAAATGCTGTTTTCATTACATAGCACTTCCCCTGCCCGAGAACCCGTCTTTTTTTTTTTTTTAATTCACCCCTTCTTACCTAATTTTGGAGCCCTGGTGGCACAGTGGTTAAGAGTTCGGCTGCTAACCAAAAAGTCACAGTTCAAATCCACCAGTGCTTCTTGGAAACACTATGGGGCAGTTCTACTCTGTCTTCTAAGGCTGCCATTAGTCAGAATCAATTCGACGGCAACAGGTATCACACATTTTAATTCCATGCATAACTTAAACTTAAAAGGCATTATAGTATTGTTTAGTACATTTTTACCCACATGTTAACCTTTTCAAATATCATTTGGTCAGTTGACATTTGTCCTCTCGTAATTTCCTTAAGGCAAGTCATAGAATAACATAACCCAAGTGCTGAATGTCCTACAATTCACAGAACATTCTTCCCCCAACCCCACAACAAAGAATTATCCAGCCCCAAAATGTCAATAATGCCCAGGTTGAGAAACCCAACTTCCAACTGACCTCAGTTTCATCTATTTGGATTAGAAAATTTTCCTGAATTAACAATACCCAACTCTGATCGTGTCTTTGCTTTGAATTATCTCAGAATGTACAAAGTGCTATCTATTAACTGGTATATAAGAATCATAGAATCTCAGAATCAGAAAAGACTTTAAAAGTCATATAATCCAACCACTTCATTGTGAGCACTGCTTTGTAAACATCTGTTGCATATAAAAAAGTTGTCTTTCCTCAACTAGATTACAAGCTATTCCATTAAATCTTTTTATATTTATGCATGCTGCAAACATCTGTATATAAAGTACCCACTACTATGTAGCAAGCACTATCCTAGGCGCTGGATACAGTGTTAAATAGGCATTGTCCCTGCTCTTGTGGATCTTGTCTAATGGGATAAATCATGTAATTTCTGTTGTGATAAATGCTCTGATGGGAAGACTATAGTTTACCTGATAATGACAGGTGCCTAAGTTGGTCTGGGGCATCAGACAAGCCTCCTCGGAGCATGGCACATCTAAGGATATGTTAGGCAGGCAGTCAATATTTATTGAATAAATAAAGGTGGTGCCTGAAGGATAAGTAGAAGTTGCTGAGGTAAAGTGTGCAGGAGCAGGAGGGAGACAGTAAAGGAGCCAAGTGGTCATGATATTTTATTCTGCTTTGAGTTCCTTCTATTTGTTTGCTTTGGTCTCTGTCTTTCATGAGATATCAAAGTAGAGATACCAGGTGGGCCATTGGATGTACATTGTTTGGAGTTCAGAGAGGGAACCCAAGACCAAGCCCAAGGAAGTCCAACTCCAACATATAAATCAGGAAGAGGGGAAGAGCAAACCAGAGACTACCAAGGACAGGCCAGAGGCATGGACCGGATGGGGAAAATAAGATATCTGTATAAAAAAAAAAAAAATTTTTTTTGCTAGGAAAAAAAAAAAGAATGGGTGAGAGTACCAGCTGCAGCCCTTTTTCTGTATATTGCAGAGAATCTTTGTTAAATTCCAAGTTTTCCTATTGTAAACGGGAGCTGCTGCCTATGATTTGTAGGTGTGCACCATTTCACTCTGTCACAAAGGCCGAAGAAGAGTCTTTTCCCAGAGAAACACCTGTAAATGACATTTATTGTCTCTGTGACTTTAGCTGAAAATTTGTTCCGTTTTGCGAATTAAAACGTGAATTTCCCACCTGCCAACAACGCAAACTCAATCTGGAATCTGAAAATCCAGATTTTTTGCCTGTAGCATTATCACCAGCAAGAAGGATTCTGCAATCAAAAGTTAGCTGACAACTGAGTTCATTACGCCCAAGGCAAAGTATCCAGCTCACCCTCCCACAGCTGCAGAGCTCAGCCCTCCAGGACAGGTGTAAAGACTTGTTTGAGACTGTGAAGTTGGGAAATGTGCCTTGAGCCAACAAGAGACTGGCTCAGTGGTTCTCAGCTTTGGCTGGACAATAGAATCCTCTGAGAATCTTTTAAAAGCGCTGATGGTCAGGGTCTCTGAGGCGGGACTCAGGCATCTATGTATCTTTAAAGCATCCAAGGTGATTCCAATGTGTAGCTGAGATTCAGAATCCCTGCTTCCACTTGTCTGCTGGTTTCTACCCTGCACCTACATTAGAATCACCTGGGGGGCTTTTGGAGCCCTGGTGGCAGTGGTTAAGAGCTACAGTTAGCTGCGACTGCTAACCAACAAAAAGGTCAGCAGTTTGAATCCACCAGCCGCTCTCTAGAAACTCTGTGGGGCAGTTCTACTCTGTCTTATAAGGTCGCTATGAGTTGGAATCGACTCGACAGCAGTGGGTTAACGGAAGCTTTTACAAAACACCACTGTCCAGATTCCACCCCAAGAGATACTGAATCCATTGGTCTGGGGCCTGTAATATTTTTAAATTCCCCCAAATGACTCTAACAGGCACCCAGCTGAGAACTGTTGTTGGTACTAATTCCTTATCTGTCATTGTCTTCGTGCTGTTCTTTTATTAGGAAAATATTGATTGAAAAATCACACTCCAGCCCTTAGTGATATGAAACCCCAAAACCAAAAAGCTAAAGCTGGCTCCAGTGTTGTGAAGAAGAAGGGGTGTCCACCTTTTAATGATTACTTCTGAATGGAAATGTATTCTTAGAGCAATTAGATAAATTATATAACATAAACTAAGACTAAGCATAAATTTTATCACTTACCTGTCGGTTATACTTTGGTGGCTTGCGTGTTGCTACAATGATATGTAGCTATGTCACTGGTATTTCAAATACCAACAGGGTCACCTGTGGTGGGCAGGTTTTAGTGGAGCTTCCAGACTAAGACTAGGAAGAAAGACCTGGCAATCTACTTCCAAAAAGCCAGGGAACACCCAATGGATAACAACAGTCTGATCGGCAACCAATCAAGGGGATGGCACAGGACTGGGCCACATTTCATTCTGTTGTACATGGGGTCTATATGAGTTGGACCCGACTCAACAGGCGCTAACAACAACAACAAACATAAATTGGACATTTATGGAGTATCTTTTAGTGATAAGGTTAAGGTCTGTCTTACTCAGAACATTCAGATTTAGAAATATTAAATCTTCAGGCTAGGGGAGAAACAGGGTTTTTAATCCCCCTTATATTGCTGGTCCCCTTTTCTCCTATATGCTAATGACTCCCAATTATCAAACAGTCTGCTGACAGTTACCTCCTGAGGTTCTATCAACCCCAATACTCAGCATGTCCAAAGCTAAAATTATCTTCTGTTCACACTAAGTCACCTCAACCTTCCAATTTCACGCTCTCTTTTTGCACCACATTTTTTCTCTCTCTGCCAACGCTCAAAGCTTGCAGTCACTTTGCATCACTTTCCTTATTTTCTCCATCAAGTCAGAAACCTCATGGTCTATAAAACCTGTGAGTCTAATGCTTATCCCTCCCATCTCTATCTCCAAAAACCTCACCTATGCTAGACCCTCATTCCTTTCCAAATGTGAATTATGGAATACTATCATCCTTATTCTCCCTCACTTCCCTTTTTCAGCCTCTTTTATATATCGCCAACAGACTAAAACTGGCTACAGCATTCTTCACAGCATGTCACTTTCCTATTCATACCCCCCCATGAATCCCTATTTCCTACCACTTCAAAAGATACATCATACATTGATTTCCCCCTACTCTTTAAATATTTTATTCCCAGCTACACCCGCAGTCATTTTTTTCTTTATTTCTTCACTCCTGCCTTGAATTGTCTCCACTATTCCCTCTGCTTACTCAGATCATGCCTATGCTTAAATGCCCAGTAAGACAAATACAAAAGCCACTACCATGAGGTACCCTCATTTTAAAACTCAGTGCAGGAATTTAAATAGGCTGAAGTAACATTTAGATGACTACACCTATCAAATAAATCATGAGCTGCATTTTATGTTTAGGACTAATTAAAGGACACCCATGGAGGCAAACTGGGATTGACACCCATTCTCAATGGAACCACCTATGTATGTCCAGTTCTGCTCACCCAGATTCCAAGGAAATTCAGAAGAGTAGGAATTACGAGAGAGATGCTTCAAAATATTTGAGCCCAGAAGGGTGGTGCATCCTGAAAATAACGGTAAATGAAGGCTCTAAAAATTAAAGGGAAGTGCAGCTCCCTCGCTTGAGTGGACCTTCAACCTCAGTGAAAGACAGTTGGGACCCACTAAGCATGTATAATATCATGGAGCACATGATGTGAGTGCTTTGTGATTTGAACATTTTAGGGAACAAAGAAATCATTAGTTGTTTGGAATTCATTTACAGATCACTGCTGTTACGTGGGTTTGTTCTGGACTGCTCCTGCCAGGCTGAAAAGGGCTCCAGACTGGCAGTTTCCATTAGGTTTCTGCAGAAAGTAAAAGGGTCCACTGAAAATGATTTATCGCATGGGATGTGATGCCTAGCAATATGAGGTTACCCTGCAGCCCTGTGCCTCATGGGAAGGGCACTGGCTCGTTCCCACAAGGTTTTGTGTCTGTGTTTTCATTTTCAATTTTGGGCCTCTCAGAGTATACAGGCCAGGGCAAATTATTATCTCCTCAGGATATCAGATCTTTGTATGGTTTTTGTTTCCTTTTTGGTAATGAATCACCCAGGGTTGTGTATTGCTGTTTCTACTAATAAAATGTGTTCTGCTGAAAAAACAAAAAGAAAACAACCAGAAAAGAAAAGGCGTGTCCTAGAAGAAAGCTTTTCAAGGATTGAGGCCAGACTGACCAGAAGGCCCCTCCTCTTGCCACCCTCATCTCCCCTGAGTGTGCTGAGCGGGGGGAGTGAGCAGCCTGGACTGATTACACAGGCATCCTAGGATGAACAAACCATTGTTTTCACATTTTGAATTACATAAAATCATTCTTCCTGGAATCTGTGAAACATTCATAACACGGAGGAACCTGGAAGGCATTATGCTGAGTGAAATCAGTCAGTTGCAAAAGGACAAATATTGTATAAGACCACTATCATAAGAACTTGAGAAACAGTTTAAACTGAGAAGAAAACATTCTTTTGTGGTTACGAGAGGGGGGAGGGAGGGAGGGAGGGTGGGAAAGGGGTGTTCACTAATTGGATAGCAGATAAGAACTACTTTAGGTGAAGGGAAAGACCACACAATACAGGCGAGGTCAGCACAATTGGACTAAACCAAAAGCAAAGACGTTTCCTGAAC
The DNA here is from genome assembly GCF_030014295.1 of Loxodonta africana. NCBI lineage: Eukaryota > Metazoa > Chordata > Mammalia > Proboscidea > Elephantidae > Loxodonta > Loxodonta africana. The sequence continues at coordinate 46,483,313 of NC_087351.1, forward strand.
AAACTGAATGCTTCAAAGGCCAGTGTAGCAGGGGCAGGGGTCTGGGGACCATGGTTTCAGGGGACATCTAAGTCAATTGGCATAATAAAATCTATTAAGAAAACATTCCACATCCCATTTTGAAGAGTGGCATCTGGGGTCTTAAACGCTAGCAAGCAGCCATCTAAGATGCGTCAATTGGTCTCAACCCACCTGGATCAAAGGAGAATGAAGAACACCAAGGTCACACAATAACTATGAACCCAAGAGACAGAAAGGGCCACATGAACCAGTGACTATGTCATCCTGAGACCAGAAGAACTAGATGATGCCCAGCTACAACCGATGACTGCCCTGACAGGGAGCACAACAGAGAACCCCTGAGGGAGCAGGAGAGCAGTGGGATGCAGACCCCAAATTCTCATAAGACCAGACTTAATGGTCTGACTGAGACTGGAAGGACCCTGGTGGTCATGGCCCCCAGACCTTCTGTTGCCCCACGACAGGAACCATTCCCGAAGGCAACTCTTCAGACATTTGGATTGGACTGGACAATGGGTTGGAGAGGGATGCTGGTGAGGAGTGAGCTTCTTGGATCAGGTGGACACTTGAGACTATGTTGGCATCTCCAGCCTGAAGGGGAGATGAGAGGGTGGAGGGGGTTAGAAGCTGGCGAAAAGGACATGAAAAGAGAGAGTGGAGGGAGAGCAGGCTGTCTCATTAGGGGGAGAGTAATTGGGAGTGTGTAGCAAGGTGTATATGGGTTTTTGTGTGAGAGACTGACTTGATTTGTAAACTTTCATTTAAAGCACAATAAAAATTATTAAAAAAAAAAAATCATTCTTCCTGGTGAATTGTCTACTTTAAAGTTAGCCACATTGACCTAAGTATCAATCAGAGTGAGATTTTGTGGGTACTTTAACTTATGACATTCGAATTCATCATGCCACATGTAGGAATCTCAGTTTAAAGGATAAACTACCTAATCTTAGATTCCTTGTAGGCCTAGGTGTCACAATGTTGCCCCAGTTTAAGGTACCAATGAGAAAGTATTTGGAGCTACCACTGCCTCGGTGGCTCAATAAACAAAAGGTACCTCTGGCAACATACAGTTAGTTCTTGATTATTTGTGTGAGTGAGAGGTAGGAACAGAATAAATAAAATTAATGCAATCTATAATAAAAACTATTAAGAAAACATTATGCATCCCATTTTGGAGAGTGGCGTCTGGGGTCTTAAACCCTAGCAAGCAGCCATCTAAGATGCATCAATTGGTCTCAATCCACCTAGAGCAAAGGAGAATGAAGAATACCAAAGACACAAGGTAAGTATGAGCCCAAGAGTCAGAATGGGCCACATAAATCAAAGACTACAACAGCCTGAGACCAGAAGAACTAGATGGTGCCCTGCTATAACGGATGACTGCCATGACAGGGAGCACAACAGAGAATCCCTGAAGGAGCAGGAGAGCAGTGAGATGCAGACCCCAAATTCTAGTAAAAAGACCAGACTTAAGGTCTGACTGAGACCAGAGAGACCCCAGAGGTCATGGTCTGCAGACCTTCTGTTAGCCGAGCACAGGAACCATTCTCGAAGCCAACTCTTCAGACAGGGATTGGACTGGACTACAAGACAGAAAATGATACTGGTGAGGAGTGAGCTTTTTGGATCAAGTAGACACATGAGAATACCTGGGCAGCTCCTGTCTGGAGGGGAGATGTGAAAGCCAAGGGGGACAGAAGCTGGCCGAATGGACACGGAAACACAGGGTGGAGAGAAGGAATGTGCTGTCTCATTAGGGGGAGAGCAACTAGAAGTATATATATATAAAAAAAAACCAAACCCATTGCTGTCGAGTCGATTCCAACTTATAGCGACCCTCCAGGACAGAGTAGAACTGCCCCATAGAGTTTCCAAGGCGTATATAAGATTTTGTAGGAGAGACTGACTTGATTTGTAAACTTTTACTTAGAGCACAATAAAAATGTAAAAATAATAATAATAACGCAATCTAAGACCCCAAGTACAACCTTTGTTCTAACTAAATCTTTAATTTAAAAATATTACTAATTAGCAGCAAATTTTATAGTAATCTCACTCTTGGTTCCCTTTTACCCTGGTCTAGAAGAGATGAAGCTGCTAAAAAGCCATCTAGAAGGGAGAAAAGGACAATTGTAAGGTGCCCAGATAATCTATAAATTTAAAAATCAACTCCTCAATAATGTTAATTACAGCTACACCTCTTAACTGTTTCAAATTAGACCCCCAAAGAATGCTTCAATTTCTGATTATTTTCAAATGAGCTCCCACAAACTCTCACCCAGTAAAAGAAACATGCTAGAATTATGAGATGAGAAAGGCATTGTCTTGCCTCAGGGGATTTAGACTGTCAGTGAGACAGCAAGCTAAAAAGGCAGAACAAAATAAGACTGACAGAGGCACAGACAAAATGGTGGGCGCACAGAGGAAGAAGTAAGTCATTCCAACATGTGTGGCAACTGGGGAAAGGATGTGGATGAGGGAAGGCTTCACGGAGGATCAGCAGAGGTAGGGAAGAGCGTTCTGGGTGAGGGAAGAGCAGTTACATTGTGAGCCTGAGTTAAGTTCATGATCAGTTTTGCTGAAACATTCAAGTGCATGAGGCAAATGTGGTAAGAAAATCTGTTGGGGTCAAAGCATGGAGGGTCTTGAGGACCATATTAAAGACTATGGATTTTATTTTTAATGACAGGAAGTTTTCTGACAACTGAAATGACAAGACTGGCTTTATGAGTTAGAAATAAAAGTGTTGCAACAATGTAAATCGTAGGTTTAAGATAAGAGAGACTGGAGACAGGGAAAACCACGTTAGGACATTATAGAAATAACCCAGGTCAGGAACAGTGGTATTCCTCAAAAGAAAAGGGGGGGGGGCTTCTTTGAAAATTATAACTCACATTAGCATATTAACAGCTTAATCGACTCGACGGCACTGGGTGGGTAGAAGTTCTGTAGTACAAATCTAACTTTGTTCAACTCAATGTGTCCCAACCTTATTTGACCAAACTTCTGTTGTAGTGGTGGTGGCTGTTACTGTAGAACGTCAATTTATATTGGGCAAGTCAGTAAGGTTAAATGAGGCACAATTTGTGAAATATGGCTCAAGTAACAGATGGTGAGATTCTGATCTAAGATATAGAAGATAGCAATTAGTGCTATATTTGGTATTTAAAATCTTGGAATATTTTCAATATAATGATTTCATCAGCTCAGTCATTTCTCCTTAAATTCTGTACATAGGAAAAGCCAAAGCTGAAAATTTTAGGGTCGCATCAGGAATTGGAAATACTGGGTACTGATGGGGGCAGGGGCAAGGTGTGAGACGAGAGACTGAGAACAAGAGAATTGGTTAAAAGGTTGTATAGGGAGCTGTTTGACACCAAGTCCCACTACCACACTGGAAAGACAAGTGCTTTTCCCTTTCCCCCAACATTCTTCTCTGGAGATACTGAACCAGGATCATACCTCACACCATACACAAAAACAAACTTAAAATGGATCAAAGACCTAAATGTTAAAACTGAAACTATAAAGTTCCAGGAAGATAACACAGGGATAAAGCTAAGGGTTCTAATTTTTGGCACAAATACACTATCAAACAACTAAAAATGTATGAATAATAGAAGATAAACAACTAAACAACTAGGGCCTCCTAAAATTTAAATACTTATGCTCATCAGAAAACTTCACCAAATGAGTAAAAAGAGAATGTGCAGCCTGGGGGAAACAATTTGGTAAAAACATATCTGACAAGGGTCTAATCTCTAAAACATACAGAAAACGTCAACAACTCAACAACAAAAAAAGGCAAATGATTCAATCAAAAAATGGGCAAAGAACATCAACAAACAAATAAGACATCAGGCAGCTAACAGACACATGAGGAAATGCTCGTGATCATTACCCATTAGAGAAATGGAAATCAAAACTACAATGAGACACCATCTTACCCCAACATTACTGGCACTAATCAAAATAGCAGAAAATAACAAATGTGGGAGAGGTTGCAGGTTGCAGTGAGATTGGAACACTTATGAACTGCTGGTGGGAATGTAAAATGGTATAAATCTGTGGAAAACGATATGGCACCACCTTAGAAAGTTAAAAATAGAAACACCATATGCTCCTGCAATTCCACTCCTAGGAATATATCCTAGAGAAATAACAACCATCACATGAACAGACTGATGCACCTCCATGTTCATTGTAGCATTATTCACAATAGCAAAAAGACAGAAACTAAGTGTCCATCAACAAATGAATGGATAAACAAATTATGGTACATACACATAATAGAATACTACATGTGATTGTTAAAGTTGTGTATCAACTTGGCTGGGTCATGATTCTCAGTTGTTGGCAGTTATGATATAGTTCAACAGTTGTATAATGATATGATCACCTCCATGATGGGATCTGCTGTGAGTAGCCAATCAGTTGAAAGAGGGTTTCCTTTGTGGATACAGCCTGCATCCAGTATAGGTGGAATTTCTGCAAGGATCCTACAGCTGGCTCCTGTTCATCTGACCTGTGGTTCTTGGGACTTGAGCTAGCAGCTTACCTGCTGTCTTGCTTGCCAATCTTGAGATTCGTCAGTCTTCACAGCCTGTGAGCCAGGGCCCTGCTGTCTGACTTGCCGATCTTGGGTTGGCCAGCCCTGGAGGCTACATGAATCAGGAGGAGCCTCCAGCCTGATACATGGACTTGGGACATTCCAGCCTCTACAATGGCATGAGGTATTTCCCCAACATAAATCTCTCTAGAGATTAGAGGGTCAGTGAAAGGCAGGAAGACCCTCAATTAGATGGAATGACACAGTAGCTGGCAACAATGAGCTCACAATCATTAGCCATTACCTGTTGTCGAGTCAGTGCTGACTCATAATACCCTATAGGACAGAGTACAACTGCATTAGCTACTAAACCAAAAAAAAAAAAACCAAACCCAGTGCCATCGAGTCGATTCCGACTCATAGCAACCCTACATAATGACAGTTATGAGGATGGTAAAGGACTGGACAGTGTTTTGTTTTGTTGTACACAGGGTCGCTATGAGTGGGAACCAACCCGATGGCATCTAACAACAACATATATATTTATACACTTTACTGGTTTTGCTTCTCTAGAGAACCAGCCTAAGATGCTACACAACGATAAAGGATAATGATGACTCTGTGAAACATCTGACAGCACGGATGAATCTGGAGGACATTATGCTGAGTAAAATAAGTCAATTAGAAAAGGACAAATATTGTATGAGACCCCTATTATAAAAACCCAAGAAAAGGTTTATACACAGAAAAAAACAATCTTTGATGATTATGAGGGAGGGAAAGGGTAGGGAGAGAAAATCACTAGCTAGATAGTAGACAGGTATTAACTTTGATTAAAGGAAAGACAACACATAATATAGGGGAAGTCAGTACAACTTGACCAAGGCAAAGTCACAGAAGCTTCCTAGACACATCCAAACACCTTGAGGAATTGAGTTACTAGGGCTGAGGTCTGGAAACCATGGTTTTGGGGGACATCTAGGCCAATTGGCATAACATAATTCATAAAAAAAAAAATGTTCTGCATTTTAGTTTGGTGAGTAGTGTCTGGCATCCTAAATGTTTTTGAGTGGCTGTTTAAGATACATCTACTGGTCCCAGCATGTTCGGAGCAAAGGATAATGAAGAAAACTAAAGACACAAGGAAAATATTAGTCCAAAGCACTAATGGACCACATGAACCACAGCCTCTGCCAGCCTTAGCCCAGAAGAACTAGAGAGTACCTGGCTACCACCACTGACTGCTCTGACAGGGATCACAATAGAAGGCCCCAGGCAGAGTAGGAGAAAAATGTAGAACAAAATTCAAATTCACAAAAAAAGACCAGACTTACTGGTCTGTCGAAGACTGGAGAAATCACTAAGACTATGGCCCTAGACACCCTGCTAACTCAGAACTGAAGCCATTCCTAATCCACCTTTCAGCCAAAGATTGATGACTGATGATGACTAATGCCACTGAGTTGATTGAGACTCATGGTGACCCTATAGGGCAGAGTAGAACTGCCCCATATGGCTTCAAAGGAGCAGCTGGTGGATTCCAACTGCTGACCTTTTGTTTAGCAGCCAAACACTTAACCACTGTACCACTAGGGCTCCCAGCCAAAGATTAGACAGCCCTACAAAAAAAACAATAACACGTGAGGAGTATTCTTCTTATTTCAATCAAGTATACGAGACCGAATGGGCAACACCTGTGCAAAATCAAAGATAAGCATGCAGGAAGGGACAGGAAAACTGGATGAATGGACATTGAGAACCCAGGTTGGAAAGGCAAAAGGGGAGAGTATTGATACATTGCTGGGATTTCAACTAATTCACAAAACAACTTGTGTATAAAATTTTTGAATGAAAAACTAATTTGTGCCATAAACTTTCACCAAAAACACAATAAAGTTAAAGAAGAAAAAAAAAGTAGACATTCAAGAAACACATGAAGAGATGCTCACCTGTTGTTGTCGAGTCAGTGCTGACTCATAATACCCTATAGGACAGAGTACAACCGCATTAGCTACTAAACCAAGAAAAAACCAAACCCAGTGCCATCGAGTCGATTCTGACTCATAGCAACCCTACAAGACAGAATAGAACTGTCCCACAGAATTTCCAAGGAGCGCCTGGCAGATTCGAACTGCTGATCCTTTGGTTAGCAGCCGTAGGACTTAACCACTACGCCACCAGGGTTTCCACTAGCTACTAGAGAGATGCAAATCAAAGCTACCATGAGATACCATCTTACCCTTGCAAAAACAGCACTGATCAAAAACAGAAAACAACAAATGCTAGCAAAGTTTTGGGGAGATTGGAACTCTTATACACTGCTGGTGGGATTGTAAAATGGTAAAGCCACTATGAAAAACTGTATGGCGCTTCCTCAAAAACCTAGAAATAGAAATACCTTATAATTCAGCAATCCCACTCCTAGGTATATATCCTAGAGATATAAGAGCAGAGGCATGAATAGACATATCTATACCCATGTTCACTGCAGCATTATTCACAATAGCAAAAAGATGGAAACAACCTAAGTGTTCGTCTCAGATGAACAGATAAACAAATTGGGTTACATACGTACTATGGAATGCCTCACAATGATAAAGAATAATGATGAGTCCAGGAAACATAACCTGGATGAATCTGGAGGACATTATGCTGAGTGAAATAAGTCAAACACAAAAGGACATATATTGTGTAATACCACTTTCATAAAAAGTCAAGAATAGGTATACACACAGGATGCAATGTTCTTTGATGGTTACCAGGGATGGGAAGGGGATGGAGGTGGAATCACTAGATGGTAAACATGTGTTAATTCTGGTGATGGGAAAGGCAATACACAATATAAAGAAAGTCAGCACAACCTGAACAAGGTAAATGAAGACACTGAGAGGTACGCAAGAATAGAGGACAACTATGGTAAATGTTACAACATGTACAATTTTTCAACAACATCAATAAGCAAAAAAATGTGTGTGGTTACACAAGTAAATACATATGCTATATGGGTGTGGGAAGGTGTATGGGAGAACATGTGCGTGCACGTATAGGTGTATTTGTGGGCATATGTATAAATGTGTCTGTGTGTACTGCATATATATTCATACACACAATAAAGCACATGGGGACATAGTTATGGATACTTCCTTGACATACACACTTTGTGGGATTGATTTACTTGGTGTGAAGGCTCAGGACCATAGTCTTATGGGACATCTAGGTCAATTGGCATAACATAGTTCATAATGTTCCACATCCTAGTTTGATGAGTAGCATCCAGGGTCTTAGAAGTTGGAAAGCAGCTACCTAAGATACAACTATTGGTCTCTTCTCGTCCGAAGCAAAGGAAAGTGAAGGAAATCAAAGACTCGAGGAAGAACTCAGTCCACAGGACTGATGGCCTAGGTGAACCATAGCCTCTTCTAGCCTGAGCCTAGAACTAGGTCTGAGCTACCACTACCTACCACTCTGACCAGGGACACAATAGAAGGTCCTGGTTAGAATGGGAGAAAAATGTAGATCAAAACTCAAATTCATAAAAAAGACTAGACTTACCAGACTGTTAGAGACTACAGGAACCCCCAAGACTATGGCTCTAAGGTACCCTTTTAATCTGGAACTGAAGTGGCTCCTGGACAACACCTTTCAGCCAACTAATAGATTGGCCTATGTAGGGTAATGCTATTCAGCTGTATGCAACCCCTCCCTAATAGAATCAGCTTTGCTCTTCCCCAAAGAATAAAAAAGAATACTGGGGATGAATTCAGGATGGACTCAGGCTAAGATACGAGGCCGGGAGTAGCATGACTGGGACAGCAGCTAAGGCAAGAATGCCTTAGCAACAAGAAGGAAAACATCTGGGCCTGGATGTGAAATCCCTGGGAACACTGACTGTTCAAGGACGTGGGAGAAAAACAGTGAGCCTTGGACCCAGCTGGAATGGTATATAAGCTTCGGTCCCTTGCGGAAAATGCTCCAGCTGGCCACCACTGGAGAGCAGCTCCTTGCCTGTGTCAGTAAGTTTCCCTGAACACATGAATCTGGAAAGGGCTATGTGTCAGTTCTTCGGATTATCTGCCAGGATGCACAGTGAGGGTCTTTCCTTGCTGGGGCTGTCCCCCGACAGCCTATAAAATAATAACACCCGTGAGGGATGTGCTCCTTTAAACAATCAACTAGATGAGATCAAACGGTCAACATATACACAAAAGCAAAGATGAGAAGGAAAGGGGGCCAGGGAAACTGGATGGGTAGAAACGGGGCAGGCAGGTGCGAACGGTGAGAGTGCCAACACATTATGGGAATGTAATCAATGTCACGGAACAGTTTGTGTATGAATTGTTGAGTGGGAATCTAATGTGCTGTGTAAACTTTCACCTAAAACACAGTAGAATATTCACCAAAAAAAAAAAAAAAAAATGTACAAGAAAGGAATTGCGACTTTCTTACACTACTTGGTTCAGCCATAATAATGTAATCACTAAGTACTGCTTTAAAATGGAAAACAGGTGCTATATTTATATTGAGAGGAGGCAGAGTATAAGAGAGCTCTAGGTTCTTAGTGAGAATAATAGAAAGTAAATGCTACTACCTAAATTTGATAAATCAAGAATCCATAGTATAAGCTTATTATTTAGATAGATGGAATTGAATGCCGGGGGAAAAAAAACCTCAGTTTGAAGTGGATACCTCTGAGCAGCAGGCCCATGCATGGAGAAGGGAAATGCTGTTTTCAGTGTTGTAAATTTTCTTGGAGTGGGGAGGCGCGCAGTGAGTATTTATTTACTTTTTAAGTTTTATTTATTTTGTTGTTGTTGAGAATATACACCAATTCAACAGAACAGAACATATACCAATTCAACAGTTTCTACAGACAATTCAGTGACGTTGATTACATTCTTTGGGTTGTACACCCATCCTCACCCTCTTTTTTTTAATATATATATATTTTTTTATTGTGCTTTAAGTGAAAGTATACCAATCAAGTCAGTCTCTCACACAAAACCTTATATACACCTTGCTATATATTTTTTTATATACTCCAAGTTGCCCTCCCCCTAATGAGACAGTACACTCCTTCTCTCCACCCTGTATTTCCGTGTCCGTTCAGCCAGCTTCTGTCCCCCTGGGGCTTCACGTCTCCCCTCCAGACAGGAGCTGTACATATAGTCTCATGTGTCTACTTGATCCAAGAAACTCACTCCTCACTAGTATCATTTTCTGTCTTGTAGACCAGTCTAATCCCTGTCTGAAGATTTAGCTTCGGGAATGGTTCCTGTCTTGGGCTAACAGAAGGTCTGGGGACCATGACTTCCAGGGTCCCTCCGGTCTCAATCAGACCATTAAGTCTGGTCTTTTTACAAGAATTTGAGGTCTGCATCCCACTGCTCCCCTGCTCCTGTAGGTATTCTCTGTTGTGCTCGTAAATTTTTTAGTACTATTTTATTTTTAAAAACCGCTTACTTATTAACTGTAAAAATTAATTAAAAAAATTTAAACAGTTACAGTACTAAAGGGCAAAAGTGTTCTTCATTACCTAAAGATGAAAAATCATCCTTTGATTTAAGACACACGTGCAAGTCTGAACCATTTGTGTAAATCTCTCAAGACCTCCAGGTAAAAGCTGCTGAAGGCCCAAGGTATTATTCTGACAGACTGTGATCCTCCCTAGTGGTTATTTATCACAACATTGTATACAGGAAAGGTGCCTGTAACTGATACATTTTATCATTACTTTGTGAAGGCAGACTGTTAATAAGCAGGGACCGCTACATTTGATTCAACAAAGTAATTCTGAACCAGAAGCTGAAATTACTTTCTAAAGCAGCTTAAAAAAAAAAAAAAAAGCAGCTTACTACACAGTAAAAGCTGCTTTACTGTACCTCCCCAGCCCGAGCCTTGCAATCCTAACATTCTGCACGTACTTGAGAATCCTGGGGAAGCACACCGTCTGGCAATTAAAACAAGTGAGACGTAGGAAAAGCGACTCAGTTTGACAGCCTTTAAAGGGATTCATACCATCACCAAAGAAGACATTCAGGCAGCTAACAAACATATGAAGAAATGCTCGAGATCATTAGCAATCAGAGACATGCAAATCAAAACTACAATTAGGTACCACCTCATCCCATTACTGGCAATGAAAAAAAAAACAAAACAACACATGCTGGTGAGGTTGTGGGGAGATTGAGACTCTTACGTTGCTGGTGGAAATACAAAATTGTACAACCACTATGGAAAATGGTATGGCGTTTCCTCAAAAAGCTAGAAATAGAAATGCCATGTGATCCAGCAATCCTGCTCCTAGGTACACACCCTAAAGAAATAAGAGCCATAATACGAATACAAATACACATACGCACATACATGTTCACTGCAGCATTATTCATAACAACAAAAGGATGGAAACAACCTAAGTGCCCATCAACAGATGAATGGATTAATAAACTGTAGTACATACACACAATGGAATACTGTGCAACAATAAAGAATAATGACAAATCCATGAAACATCTCACAACATGGATGAATCTGGAGGGCATTTACTGAGTGAAATGAGTCAGTCACAAAAGGACAAATATTGTACAAGATCACTACTACAAAGTAACAACAAAAGGTTTATATGCAGGAAAGAAAAAATATTCTTTGATGATTACAAGGGATGGGAAGGGGAGGGGGAGGAACTACCAATTAGATAGAAGACACATGTTATGGGGGAAGTCAGCACAACATGACCAAGCAAGAGAAGACACTGAGAGGAAAGAATAAAGGGCAACGATAGTAACTATGATAGCTTAGACAATCCTGCAACAATGATATTAACAAACAATTATTTACAATGCATAAACGGATATGCCCAGAGATGCCAGAGGGTGTAAGGGAATACACCCACCAGCAGATACAGGTTTAGTGGTGGATATATCTACATACATGACTATAAGTATAGCTCATATAGAGAACAAAAGAGGTATAGTCAGGGAAACCCCTTAGACACAGCTAAACATCTCTCGGGATGAAGTACCTACACAGAAGACAAAGGACCATAGACTTGGAGGACATCTACATCAATTGACACAACACAGTTTATAAAGACAATGTTCTGCATCGTACTTTGGTGAGTATTGTCTGGGGTCTTAAAAGATTGAGAGCGTTTAATTAGAAAAATAGGGGTAAATATTAAGGTAACCATGAAGAGGTATAACAACTCCATAACTCAAAATAAAAACCAAGAAAAACATAACGACTCAGCAAACATAAAGTCAAATACTATGAAAATGAGGATCACACAATTTACAAAGAAAAACGCCTCAGCACGAAAAAGTAAGTGGAAAAATGAAACTGTCAACAACACACATAAAAAGGTATCAAAATGACAGCACTAAACACACACTTATCTATAATTACGCTGAATGTAAACGGACTAAATGCACCAATAAAGAGACAGAGAGTCTCAGACTGGATAAAGAAATACAATCCGTCTATATGCTGCCTACAAGAGACACACCTTAGACTTAGAGACACAAACTAAAACTCAAAGGATGGAAAAAAAATATATCAAGCACACAACAAGCAAAAAAGAGCAGGAGTAGCAATATTAATTTCTGACAAAATAGACTTTAAAGTTAAATCCACCACAAAGGATAAAGAAGGACACTACATAATGATTAAAGGGACAATTGACCAGGAAGATATAACCATATTAAATATTTATGCACCCAATGACAGGGCTGCAAGATACATAAAACAAACTTTAACAGAACTGAAAAGTGAGATAGACACCTCCACAATTATAGTAGGAGACTTCAACACACCACTTTCGGAGAAGGACAGGACTTCAGTAAGAAGCTCAATAGAGACACGAAGACCTAATTGCTACTACAATCAACCAACTCGACCTCATAGACTTATACAGAACACGCCACCCAACTGCTGCAAAGTATACTTTTTTTTCTAGTGCACATGGAACATTCTCTAGAATAGACCACATATTAGGTCATAAAACAAACCTTTGCACAATCCAAAATATCGAAATATTACAAAGCATCTTCTCAGACCACAAGGCCATAAAAGTGGAAATCAATAACAGAAAAATTAGGGAAAAGAAATCAAATACTTGGAAACTGAACAATACCCTGCTGAAAAAAAACTGGGTTATCGAAGACATTAAGGAGGGAATAAAGAAATTCATAGAATGCAACGAGAATGAAAACACTTCCTATCAAAACCTCTGGGACACAGCAAAAGAAGTGCTCAGAGGTCAATTTATATCGATAAATGTGCACATACAAAAAGACGAAAGAGCCAAAATCAGAGAACTGTCCCTACAACTTGAACAAATAGAAAGTGAGCAACAAAAGAATCCATCAGGCACCAGAAGAAAGCAAATAATAAAAATTAGAGCTGAACTAAATGAAATAGAGAACAGAAAAACAATTGAAAGAATTAACAAGGCCAAAACCTGGTTTTTTGAAAAAATTAACAAAATTGATAAACCATTGGCCAGACTGACTAAAGAAATACAGGAAAGAAAACAAATAACCCGAATAAGAAATGAGAAGGGCCACATCACAACAGACCCAACTGAAATTAAAAGAATCATATCAGATTATTACGAAAAATTGTACTCTAACAAATTCGCAAACCTAGAAGAAATGGATGAATTCCTAGAAAAACACTACTTACCTAAACTAACACAATCAGAAGTAGAACAACTAAATAGACCCATAACAAAAAAAGAGATTGAAACGGTAATCAAAAAACTCCCAACAAAAAAAAAGCCCTAGCCCGGACAGCTTTACTGCAGAGTTCTACCAAACTTTCACAGAAGAGTTAACATCACTACTACTAAAGGTATTTCAAAGCATAGAAAATGACCAAATACTACCTAATTCATTCTATGAAGCCACCATATCCCTGATGCCAAAACCAGGTAAAGACATCACAAAAAAAGAAAATTACAGACCTATATCCCTCATGAACATAGATGCAAAAATCCTCAACAAAATTCTAGCCAATAGAATTCAACAACATATCAAAAAAATAATACACCATGACCAAGTGCGATTTATACCAGGTATGCAAAAAAAAAAAAAAAATTTATGCAAGGCTGGTTTAATATTAGAAAAACCATTAATGTAATCCACCATGTAAATAAAACAAAAGACAAAAACCACGTGATCTTATCAATTGATGCAGAAAAGGTATTTGACAAAGTCCAACACCCATTTATGATAAAAACTCTCACCAAAATAGGAATTGAGGAAAATTCCTCAACATAATAAAGGGCATCTATACAAAGCCAACAGCCAACATCACTCTAAATGGAGAGAACCTGAAAGCATTTCCCCTGAGAACGGGAACCAGACAAGGGTGCCCTTTATCACCGCTCTTATTCAACATTGTGCTAGAGGTCCTAGCCAGAGCAATTAGGCTAGACAAAGAAATAAAAGGCATCCGGATTGGCAAGGAGGAAGTCAAATTATCTCTATTTGCAGATGACATGATCTTATACACAGAAAACCCTAAGGAATCCTCCAGAAAACTACTGAAACTGATAGAAGAGTTTGGCAGAGTCTCAGGTTATAAGATAAACATTCAAAAATCACTTGGATTCCTCTACATCAACAAAAAGAACATCGAAGAGGAAATCACCAAATCAATACCACTCACAGTAGCCCCCAAGAAGATAAAATACTTAGGAATAAATCTTACCAAAGATGTAAAAGACCTGTACAAAGAAAACTACAAAGTACTAGTGCAAGAAACTAAAAAGGACCGACTTAAGTGGAAAAACATACCTTGCTCATGGATAGGAAGACTTAACATAGTAAAAATGTCTATTCTACCAAAAGCCATCTATACATACAATGCACTTCCAATCCAAATTCCAATGACACTTTTTAATGTGATGGAGAAACAAATCACCAACTTTATATGGAAGGGAAAGAAGCCCCGGATAAATAAAGCATTACTGAAAAAGAAGAAGAAAGTAGGAGGCCTCACTCTACCTGATTTTAGAACCTATTATACAGCCACAGTAGTCAAAACAGCCTGGTACTGGTACAACAACAGGCACATAGACCAGTGGAACAGAATTGAGAACCCAGATATAAATCCATCCACATATGAGCAGCTGATGTTTGACAAAGGCCCAGTGTCAGTTAATTGGGGAAAAGATAGTCTTTTTAACAAATGGTGCTGGCGTAACTGGATATCCATTTGCAAAAAAATGAAGCAGGACCCATACCTCACACCATGCACAAAAACTAACTCCAAGTGGATCAAAGACCTAAACATAAAGACTAAAACGATAAAGATCATGGAAGAAAAAATAGGGACAACGTTAGGAGCCCTAATACAAGGCATAAACAGAATACAAAATATTACCAAAAATGACGAAGACAAACCAGATAACTGGGGGCTCTTAAAAATCAAACACCTGTGCTCATCTAAAGACTTCACCAAAAGAGTAAAAAGACCACCTACAGATTGGGAAAGAATTTTCAGCTATGACATCTCTGACCAGCACCTGATCTCTAAAATCTATATGATTCTGTCAAAACTCAACCAGAAAAAAGACAAACAACCCAATCAAGAAGTGGGCAAAGGATATGAACACGCACTTCACTAAAGAAGATATTCGGGCAGCTAACAGATACATGAGAAAATGCTCTCGATCATTAGCCATTAGAGAAATGCAAATTAAAACTACCATGAGATTCCATCTCACTCCAACAAGGCTGGCATTAATTCAAAAAACACAAGATAATAAATGTTGGAGGGGCTGTGGAGAGATTGGAACTCTTATACACTGCTGGTGGGAATGTAAAATGGTACAACCACTTTGGAAATCTATCTGGCGTTTTCTTAAAAAGTTAGAAATAGAACTACCATACAACCCAGAAATCCCACTCCTCAGAATATACCCTAGAGAAATAAGAGCCTTCACACGAACAGATATATGCACACCCATGTTTATTGCAGCTGTTTACAATAGCAAAAAGCTGGAAGCAACCAAGGTGTCCATCAATAGATGAATGGTTAAATAAATTGTGGTATATTCACACAATGGAATACTATGCATCGATAAAGAACAGTGACAAATCTGTGAAACATTTCATAACATGGAGGAACCTGGAAGGCATTATGCTGAGTGAAATTAGTCAGAGGCAAAAGGACAAATATTGTGTATAAGACCACTATTATAAGATCTTGAGAAATAGTAAAAACTGAGAAGAACACATACTTTTGTGGTTACGAGGGGAGGAGGGAGGGAGGGTGGGAGGGGGTTATTTATTGATTAGTTAGCAGATAAGAACTATTTTAGGTGAAGGGAGGGACAATACTCAATACACGGATGGTCAGCTCAACTGGACTGGACCAAAAGCAAAGAAGTTTCCAGGATAAACTGAATGCTTCAAAGGTCAGTGGAGCAAGGGCAGGGGTTTGGGGACTATGGCTTAAGGGGACTTCTAAGTCAATTGGCAAAATAATTCTATTACGAAAACATTCTGAATCCCACTTTGAAATGTGGCGTCTGGGGTCTTAAATGCTAACAAGCGGCCATCTAAGATGCATCAATTGGTCTCAACCCACCTGGATCAAAGGAGAATGAAGAACACCAAGGTCACACGATAAGCCCAAGAGACAGAAAGGACCACATGAACCAGAGATTTACATCATCTTGAGACCAGAAGAACTAGATGGTGCCTGGCCACAACTGATGACTGCCCTGACAGGGAACACAACAGAGAACTCCTGAGGGAGCAGGAGATCTGTGGGATGCAGACCCCAAATTCTCATAAAAAGACCAGATTTAATGGTCTGACTGAGACTAGAGGAATCCCTGCGGTCATGGTCCCCAAACCTTCTGTTGGCCAAGGACAGGAACCATTCCCGAAGACAACTCATCAGACATGGAAGGGTCTGGACAATGGGTTGGAGAGAGATGCTGACGAAGAGTGAGCTACTTGTATCAGGTGGACACTTGAGACTGTGTTGGCATCTCCTGTCTGGAGGGGAGATAGGAGGGTAGAGAGGGTTAGAAACTGGCAAAATCGTCACAAAAGGAGAGACTGGAAGGAGGGAGTGGGCTGACTCATTAGGCGGAGAGTAAGTGGGAGTATGGAGTAAGGTGTATATAAGCTTATATGTGACAGACTGACTTGATTTGTAAATGTTCACTTAAAAAAAATTACTTAAAGCTCAATAAAAATTATTAAAAAAAAAAAAAAGATTGAGAGTGGCCATTTAAAATACATCTATTGGTTTCTTCCCAACCAGAGAAAAGGAGAGTGAAGAAAACCAAAGACTCAAGGGAACAATTAGTTCAAAGGACTAATGGAGCATATGAAACACAGCCTACACACTCCCGAGACCAGAAGAACTAGATAGTGCCTGGCTACCACTATCTACTGCTCTGGCTGGGTGTGGTGTGATGGATTACTTTTGTGTGGCCTTTCTCACCATTGTCTTGTAACTCCCACCCGAGTGATCGTGCAGGACTGTGCTAATAAGGTAATTTTGGCCACCAAAGGGATTGGTCAGTTTTATTATCCCGCTAGGCTTAAAATAAACTATCCCAGGAGTGGGAGGAGAGCATCTCACCACCACCAAGGAAAAAGACCCAAGAGCAGAGTGCATCCTTTGTACCCAGGGTCCTTGTGCTGAGAAGCTCCTGGAACCAGGAGACTGAGGGAGTTGTAAACAGTGAAGACAGCGAGAAGCAGTGACAGAGAAACAGTGGCAAGAAGAGACGCGCAGGAGACTGTGCAGTGGGCTTCCTAGCCTAGGAAACAAGAAAGCTGAGCATCTTTGGGCAGGAGGCTGACTAGAGGAGTACGGTACCTCCGGGCACTTGGAAGAGCTAGGTTTGCCAACCCACTGAGCTAGGGCTGAGTGCCTGAGGGCCGAGGCTTACTGGCAGGGTAAGCTGCCTCCGGGCAGAGCTAAAACAGTGTTGTAACACTTGCCCAAGCAGGGCAGAGGGTGAGAGCCAGAGGGAGGCAATACCTTCCGACACAGCTGAAAAGAGTCTGTCCTGATGAAAGAACTGTATTCTGAGCATTCCTGAACCTGAATTGTAACCGGTTACTTCCTTAATAAACCCCATAATCATGAGTATTGCCTGTGAGTTCTACGTGGCCACTGCAATGAATTACTGAACTCATCAGAGTACGCTGACAGGGACAGTTGGTGTCAGAATTGGTAAAGACAGTGGAGAGAGGAGGCACGTCTGACCTCCACCTCACAGAAATCAGCCTCGGGCTGTTAATCTGGATTCCCCTTTCCCCTTGTGAACCTGGAGGAGGTCAGATGACAACACACCCATACCACTCATACCTTGGGATCACAACAGAGGGTCCTGGACAGAGCAGGGGAAAAATGTAGAACAAAAAATAAATTCACAAAATAGACCAGATTTACTGGGTCTGACAGAGACTGGAGGAACCCCTGAGACTATGGCCCTAAGACACTCTTCTGACCTGGAACTCAAACCATTCACAGAGACCACCTCCCAGCCAAACAATAGACAAGCTGATAAGAAAAGAGTAGGACCTAAAAGGAGCACTCCTTAGAACAATCAATTACACAAGATCAAAAGGGCAGTATCTGCCCAAAAGCTGAGAAGGCAGGAAGGGTAGGAAGTCATGTGGAAAGGAACTAGGGAGCCCAGAGCAGAAATGGGGAGAGTGCTGACACATGGTGGGGAATGAAACCAAGGTCATGAAACATTTCATGTACAAACTATTGAATGGGAAACTAACTTGCTCTGTAAATTTTCACCTACTGCACCAAAAAAAAGTGATTCATTCTGCTACCGTTACATCAAAACAGACTGCACACCAGTGAAGGTAGTTTAGGAGGCTAAGAATTCATTTAAATATGATACTGCTTCTTTTAGGCTCTGTGAATCCCAGGTTGAGAAACTCATGATTATTGCATACCCGTTAGCATTTTATTTGAGGATGTTCCCAGACAGCATTATGGCACTTCAAAGAGGAAGCACGGTACCATGCCTCCATAGCTAAAGAAAAGAGGCCTTGCTTTTAAAGGCTGGGCTACAGAGTCTGTAAGAAGCTCAGACTATGACTTAAGGCTCTGTGTGAAGACACTGTTACTGATTTTGACACATATGCAAATGACCTCATATATGTAAATGACCTTCCCACCACTCTCGACTGATCAAACAACCACAGGAGTCCAAGCTCTTTTACAACCCTCGGAATTCTGAGGACAGGCTGGCCAGGTGGCAGGTGGTGCTCCTTACCGCCATCTTGCGTATGTTGAAAGAGTTGCAAATTGGTAAAAACTTGGGAGTGAGCAACCCGATGACTCATTTGTGTGTGTATGCCAGGAATTGGCAGTAAAACAAAGGGAACCTTTCAA
Organism: Loxodonta africana; assembly: GCF_030014295.1. NCBI lineage: Eukaryota > Metazoa > Chordata > Mammalia > Proboscidea > Elephantidae > Loxodonta > Loxodonta africana. The sequence continues at coordinate 46,502,268 of NC_087351.1, forward strand.
AACCCCGGCTCTCAAGAAGCCCACAGCCCAGATACATAAAAAGATGATTACATATAATTAAACTACCACAGCAGAGGCAAGCAGCAGATGCCAGGGAGCAAAGAGGCTGACCAACTTCAGGCTTCACAGAGAGCCCTCTATTTTACCAGACCACTTGGTGCTTTGTCTGCAGATCCTGCTTTACTGTAATAAGCGCACTGAGAAAGTGAAAATTAGGTGAGACTGAGAAAGGAAAAATCTGCCCTGCCCAGCACGCAGATAAAGGCAGCTGCAAGGTTAACAAAGAAGGGTCTCTTCCAACACATTACAGCTGTAAAGTATCAAAAAACGACCCTCTCCTTTGAGTGACCACTGCTTTCTTACTCACTGGAAACCCTTGTTCTCTAAAACCATAGATTATCGAAAACTTTCCTTTTGAAATCACTGCAGTGACAACTATAAAGAACAATGAGTCTGAGAAACATCTTTTAACATGGATGAATCTGGAGGACATTATGCTGAGTAAAATAAGTCAATCACAAAAAGACAAATATTGTATGGTCCCATTATTATAAAAAAAACAAGTAGATATACACCAGAAAGCAAAGTTCTTTGATGGTTACAAGAGATGGGAGGGAGAGGGAGAAGGAATCACTATCTAGATAGGAGACACTTCTTACTTTTGGTGATGGGAAAGGCAAGACCAAATATGTGTGTAGTCAGCACAACCTGACAAAGGTAAACAAAGACCGAAGGGCAATTATGATAAATGCTATAACATAAACAATTTTACAACAGTAGTAAAAACAACCAAAAATATGTGTGCAGTTACATAGTGTATGGACTGAATTGTGTCCCCTCAAAATATCTGTCAACTTGGCTGGTCCATGATTCCCACTATTGTGTGATTGTTCACCATTTTGTCATCTGATGCAATTTTCCTATGGGTTATAAATCCCACCTCTATGTTAATGAAGCAGGACTCAGTCTACAAGATTAGGTTGTGTCTTAAGTCAATCTCTTTTGAGATATAAAAGAGGGAAGTGAGCAGAGAGACAGGGGGACCTCATACCTCCAAGAAGTAAGCACCAGGAGCATAGCATGTCCAGGGTCCCTGAGCTGAGAAGTTCCTCAACCTGGGGAAGACTGATGACAAGGACCTTCCTCCAGAGCTGACAAAGAAAGGCTTCCCCTGGAGCTGGCACCCTGAATTCAGACTTCTAGCCTCCTAAACTGTGAGAGAATTAACTTCTGTATGTCAGAGACATCTTCTTGTGGTAATCTGTTATAGCATCACTAGATAAGTAAGACACATGGGTAGGTGTGGATGCATATATGTGTATAGAAAGGCATATGTGAGTACACGCACAGGTGTATCTGTAGGCGTATGTATATACGTGTTTGTGTGTGCTGCATATATATATATCCACATATATAACAAACCACATGGAGGGCACAGTTAGGCTTCTAAAACATATGCAAACAACCCACAGGATTGGTTTACAGGCTCAAGAACCTTAGGACCATAGTCTCAGGGAACAACTTAGTCAACTGGCACAATATAATATTCACAAAGATAATATTCTACATCCTACTTTGGTGAGTAGCATCTAGGGTCTTAAAAGCTTGCAAGCGACCATCTGAGATATAACTATTGATGTCTACTTGTATGGAGCAAAAGAGAATAAAAGAAATCAAAGGATGAAAGAAGAAATGAATACACAGGACTAACAACCCACATAAGCTACAACCACTTCAAGCCAGAGACCAGAAGAACCAGCTGGTGCCTGGCTACCACTACTGACTGTTCTGACCAGGGACACAATAAAAGTCCTGGATAGAATGGGAGAAAAATGTAGAAGAAAGCTCAAATTTCTAAAAGAAAAGTCCAGACCCACTGCTCCGATAGAGACTAGAGGAATCCCCAAGACTATTGCCCTAGGATAACCTCTGAACTTGGAATTGAAGCTATTTCTGCAGGTCATGTGCAGCCAAGTAATAGATTGACTTATAAAATAAACAATATCATCCATGAGTAATGTGCTCCCTTAGACAATTAACTCTATAAGGTACCCAAAAGTAAAGATGAGATGGCAAGGAGGGGAAAGAGAATGAGATCAATGGAAACAGCATACACAGACTGGAAATGAGAATGCTGACACATTATAAAAATTGTAAGCAATGGCATTGAATAAGTTGTGTAACAATTGTTAAACCCATTGCTGTGTAGTCAATTCCGACTCATAGCGACCCTACAGGACAGAGTAAAACTGCCCCATAGGGTTTCCAAAGAGCGGCTGGTGGATTCAAACTGCTGATCTTTTCGTTGCCAGCAGAGCTCTTAACCACTGTGCTACCAGGGCTCCCAAGAACTGTTAAAGGGGAACCTAATTTGCTGTGTAAACTTTCACCTAAAACACTATAAAATATTATTACAAAAAAAAAAGTTATTTCTAGTTCCACCAAACTTTCAGAGAAGAGTTAACACCACTACTACTAAAGGTATTTCAAAGCATAGAAAATGACCGAATACTACCTAACTCATTCTATGAAGCCACCATTTCCCTGATACCAAAACCAGGTGAAGACATCACAAAAAAAGAAAATTACAGACCTATATCCCTCATGAACATAGATGCAAAAATCCTCAACAAAATTCTAGCCAATAGAATTCAACAACATATCAAAAAAATAATCCACCATGACCAAGTGCGATTTATACCAGGTATGCAAGGCTGGTTTAATATTAGAAAAACCATTAAAGTAATCCACCATATAAATAAAACAAAAGACAAAAACCACGTGATCTTATCAATTGATGCAGAAAAGGCATTTGACAAAGTCCAACACCCATTTATGATAAAAACTCTCACCAAAATAGGAATTGAAGGAAAATTCCTCAACATAATAAAGGGCATCTATACAAAGCCAACAGGCAACATCACTCTAAATGGAGAGAGCCTGAAAGCATTTCCCCTGAGAACGGGAACCAGACAAGGATGCCCTTTATCACCGCTCTTATTCAACATTGTGCTAGAGGTCCTAGCCAGAGCAATTAGGCTAGACAAAGAAATAAAAGGCATCCGGATTGGCAAGGAGGAAGTCAAATTATCTCTATTTGCAGATGACATGATCTTATACACAGAAAACCCTAAGGAATCCTCCAGAAAACTACTGAAACTGATAGAAGAGTTTGGCAGAGTCTCAGGTTATAAGATAAACATTCAAAAATCACTTGGATTCCTCTACATCAACAAAAAGAACATCGAAGAGGAAATCACCAAATCAATACCACTCACAGTAGCCCCCAAGAAGATAAAATACTTAGGAATAAATCTTACCAAAGATGTAAAAGACCTATACAAAGAAAACTACAAAGTACTACTGCAAGAAACTAAAAAGGACCGACTTAAGTGGAAAAACATACCTTGCTCAAGGATAGAATAACTTAACATAGTAAAAATATCTGTTCTACCAAAAGCCATCTATACATACAATGCACTTCCGATCCAAATTCCAATGTCATTTTTTAATGTGATGGAGAAACAAATCATCAACTTCATATGGAAGGGAAAGAAGCCTCGGATAAGTAAAGCATTACTGAAAAAGAAGAAGAAAGTAGGAGGCCTCACTCTACCTGACTTCAGAACCTATTATACAGCCACAGTAGTCAAAACAGCCTGGTACTGGTACAACAACAGGCACATAGACCAATGGAACAGAATTGAGAACCCAGATATAAATCCATCCACATATGAGCAGCTGATGTTTGACAAAGGCCCAGTGTCAGTTAATTGGGGAAAAGATAGTCTTTTTAACAAATGGTGCTGGCGTAACTGGATATCCATTTGCAAAAAAATGAAACAGGACCCATACCTCACACCATGCACAAAAACTAACTACAAGTGGATCAAAGACCTAAACATAAAGATCATTGAATAAAAAATAGGGACAACTCTAGGAGCGCTAATACAGGGCATAAACAGAATACAAAACATTACCAAAAATGACGAAGAGAAACCAGATAACTGGGAGCTCCTAAAAATCCAACACCTATGCTCATCTAAAGACTTCACCAAAAGAGTAAAAAGACCACCTACAGACTGGGAAAGAATTTTCAGCTATGACATCTCCGACCAACGCCTGATCTCTAAAATCTATATGATTCTGTCAAAACTCAACCAGAAAAAAAACAAACAACCCAATCAAGAAGTGGGCAAAGGATATGAACACGCACTTCACTAAAGAAGATATTCGGGCAGCTAACAGATACATGAGAAAATGCTCTCGATCATTAGCCATTAGAGAAATGCAAATTAAAACTACCATGAGATTCCATCTCACTCCAACAAGGCTGGCATTAATCCAAAAAACACAAGATAATAAATGTTGGAGAGGCTGCGAGAGATTGGAACTCTTATACACTGCTGGTGGGAATGTAAAATGGTACAACCACTTTGGAAATCTATCTGGCGTTTTCTTAAAAAGTTAGAAATAGAACTACCATACAACCCAGAAATCCCACTCCTCGGAATGTACCCTAGAGAAATAAGAGCCTTCACACAAACAGATATATGCACACCCATGTTTATTGCAGCTCTGTTTACAATAGCAAAAAGCTGGAAGCAACCAAGGTGTCCATCAACGGATGAATGGCTAAATAAATTGTGGTATATTCACACAATGGAATACTATGCATCAATAAAGAACAGTGACGAATCTCTGAAACATTTCATAACATGGAGGAACCTGGAAGGCATTATGCTGAGCGAAATTAGTCAGAGGCAAAAGGACAAATATTGTATAAGACCACTATTATAAGATTTTGAGAAATAGTATAAACTGAGAGGAACACATACTTTTGTGGTTACGAGGGTGGGAGAGGGTTATTTACTGATTAGTTAGTAGATAAGAACTACTTTAGGTGAAGGGAAGGACAATACTCAATACATGGAAGGTCAGTTCAACTGGACTGGACCAAAAGCAAAGAAGTTTCTGGGATAAACTGAATGCTTCAAAGGTCAGCGGAGCAAGGGCGGGGGTTTGGGGACCATGGTTTAAGGGGACTTCTAAGTCAATTGGCAAAATAATTCTATTACGAAAACATTCTGAATCCCACTTTGAAATGTGGCGTCTGGGGTCTTAAATGCTAACAAGCGGCCATCTAAGATGCATCAATTGGTCTCAACCCACCTGGATCAAAGGAGAATGAAGAACACCAAGGTCACACAATAACTATGAGCCCAAGAGACAGAAAGGGCCACATGAACCAGAGACTTACATCATCCTGAGACCAGAAGAACTAGTTGGTGCCCGGCCACAACCGATGACTGCCCTGACAGGGAGCACAACAGAGAACCCCTGAGGGAGCAGGAGATCAGTGGGATGCAGAGCCTAAATTCTCACAAAAAGACCATACTTAATGGTCTGACTGAGACTAGAGGAATCCTGGCGGTCATGGTCCCCAAACCTTCTGTTGGCCCAGGACAGGAACCATTCCCGAAGACAACTCATCAGACATGGAAGGGACTGGACAGTGGGTAGGAGAGAGATGCTGATGAAGAGTGAGCTATTTGTATCAGGTGGACACTTGAGACTGTGCTGGCATCTCCTGTCTGGAGGGGGGATGGGAGGGTAGAAAGGGTTGGAAGCTGACAAAATTGTCACGAAAGGAGAGACTGGAAGTGCTGACTCATTGGGGGGAGAGAAAGTGGGAGTATGGAGTAAGGTGTATATAAACCTATATGTGACAGACTGACTTGGTTTGTAAATGTTCACTTGAAGCTCAATAAAAATTAAAAAAAAAAAAGTTATTTCAGTGAGAATGAAACACTCCATGCTTGCCTTTCGGATCTAAGTCACTTTGACACGGAGAAACAGCCTTGATTAACAACCCAGGTGCAAAGCTTCAGAAAACGGGTGTGAATGCAGCACTCCACATCTAAATTTTGCAGTTTCCGAGGAAATAGGACTGGGGGTGGGAAGGTGCACTCTACAGTTCAGACCTCATGTTGACCCCTTTTACACAAGCCCTGTTTTGCTTTGAGCTTATAAAAATACTACACATATATTTTATCTCCCTCCTTCCCCAAAATTCTATATGAACTATCCTTTGGTCCTCTGTGTAATCTCCTTCATTGCAATGGGTTAATAAATTCTGACCTTGTCGAACTATAGGTCTGTTCCTGGAGGTCTTAGCCTGAATAGGCTAGAACAGCATCATAATATGAGAACCTTGAAATCTGCTACAAATAAGATACATGAAAAATTTGCATTCAGAGAAAAAAAGTAATTCCCAAAGGAGAGTTTGGTCAAACAGAGTTAACAAACTCAGAGAACTGAATTCCTGGTCAATTCATACTAACCCTGTAAGACTCAGCTCAAACCTTACCTCCTCTAGAGTTTTCCTTAATCCTTCTCTTCTATACTCTGGTGGCACCTGGTGTTATACTTGTGCTATGGCACACACCACACTATATTGTAATTTTTTGGTTACTGGTTTCCTTCACTCAACTCAACTCATTGAGAGCAGGGCCTCTGTCATTCATATGTGTATTCCTAACACCTGGAAAAATCCTTGGTCTATAGGAGATATTCAATTACCATTCAATAGATAGCACTGGTGGCACAACGGTTAAGTGCTCAGCTGCAAAGGAAAGGTTGGCAGTTCCAACCCACCAACAGCTCCTCAGGAGAAAAGAGCTGGTGATCTACTCCCATAAAGATTACAGTGTAGGAAACCTTACGGGGCAGTTCTACGCTGTCATATAAGGTCTCTATGAGTTGGAATCTACTAGATGGCACACAACAACAGACCAGCCAATGAATGAAGGGCAGATTAGGAGCAAGAAAACCAATCAGCAGGCTGTTGTAATGGCTCACAAAGGATGAAAATATCCTGAAGTCAGCATGACTAGGAGGAAAAGATAGATGAGTATGGGCCATTTGAAAGGAAGAAAGAAAAAAAGAGAGACTTGATCGCTAAGTAGAAATGAAGAACAAAGAATAAGGAATCAAAAAGAATTTAAATTTTTTAAACATAGGCAACTAGGAAATGGATATTAGAACTGGTATAAGGAATCCTGAGGTAGCCAGTGTGTTCAGTTTTGGATAAGCAGATTTTGAGAGGCCCTAGGGAAGATCCAGTAAATTTTTGGACATTCAGAACTAGAGTCAAGGCTCATAACAGACTTTGAAATCATTGACATTGAAGCGGAACTTATTGAAAAAAAAAAGGAGGATGAACTTTCTGAGGAAGAGATTATGTATTGAGTACAAGGTTAAAAAACAAACTTGGAGAATGCAAAGGTCTAGGAGAAAAGAGGAAGAAAGGAAAGATGGCAAAGAAGAGAGAAGCATCCAGAATTGTTCACGGAGGAAAGTCATCGTTGTTATTAGTTGTCATTGATTCAGCTCCGACTTATGGCAACCCCGTGTATGCAGAGTAAAACTGCTCCACAGGGTTTTCAAGGGTATGACCTTTCAGAAGCAGATCGCCAAGCCCATCTTCGGAGGTGTCTCTGGGTGGGTTCAAACCACCAACCTTTAGGCTAGTAGCTGAGTACTTAACCGTCCGTGCCACCAACAAAGGAGTCCTGGTGGAGGAACAGGGCAGTGCAATGTCCTATGGAGAAGCACCGCCTGCAGGTAAGAAAAGGAACACCCCAGAGAATTTCCTGAAAAACGATTAAAACTCAAAATTCATACTTTCTATTTTTGGTAATGGGAAAGGCAACACCAAATATGAGTGAAGTCGGCACAAGATGACCAAGGTAAATAAAGACACTAAGAAGTACACAAGAAAAAGGAACAACTTCAGTAAACGCTATAATACATATAATTTTGCAACAATGGTAACACATATGCAACCAAAAAATATGTGTGTGGTTATGTAGGTAGATACGAATGCATATATGTGTATAGGAAGGCGTATGTGAGTAAATGCGTGTGCATGTATACGTGTATCTGTAGGTGTCTATATATACACATTTGTGTGTGCTGCATATATACCCATATATATTAACAAAGCACATAGGGAGCACAGTTACGGAGGCTTCCCACGCATCCAAACAACTTGCAGGATTGGTTCACTGGGTTAAAATGATTAGGACTACAGTCTTTGGAGACAACTTAATGAATTGGCGTAACATAATGCATAAAGATAATGTTGTACCTTCTAGTTTGTTGAGTAGTGTCTGGGGTCTCAAAAGCTTGTGAGCAACCATCAGGATACAGCTATTGGTCTCTACTCCTATGGAGAAAAAGAGAATGAAGGAAACCAAAGGCTCAAAGAAGAAACTAGTCTACAGGACTAAGAGCCCACACAAACCACAGCCTCTTCTAACCTGAGACCAAAAGAACTACACGGTACCCAGCTACCACTACCAGCCATTCTGACCAGGGACACAATAGAAGGTCCTGGACAGAATGGGAGAAAAATGTAGAACAAAATTCAAATTTCTAAAAAAGGTCAAACCTGCTGGGCTGATAAGAGACTGGAGGAACCCCCAAGACTATTGTCCTAAGACACCCTTTGAACTTGGAACTGAAGCTATTTCTGGAGGTCACCTTTCAGCCAAATAATAAATTGGCTTATAAAATAAACAGTATCATCTGTGAGTAATGTGTTCCCTTAAACAATCGACTGTATGAAACCAAATGGTCACCATTTACCAAAAGCAAAGCTGAGAAGGCAAGGAGGGGAAGAGAAGCCAGATCAATGAGACAGAACAAGCAGAATGGACGTAAGGAGAATGCTGATGCACTGTGAAAATCGTAACCAATGGCACAGAACAATTTGTATAAAAATTGTTAAATGGGAACCGAATTTGCTCTGTAAACTTTCAACTAAAATACAATACTATTTAAAAAACCCAAAACTCAGCAAGGTGGGTTTAGTTACAAAATACAATAATTGTTTATAATAATCAGTGGCTTTCCTCCAGCTATATCCTGGTAGAAAATATAATAAACAAAAGATCCCATTTGCAATAGCAGAAAACAAAACAAAAATATCTACAGATAAACTCTGAAAATATGTGGTGCTTTTAAAAACGTAATAGAAAAAAATCCTGTTTGCAATAGTAAAAAAATGAAAATATCAAATATCTAGGAATAAACTTTGCATATGTGTACTTTCACGAATTCACTACAAACCAAAGGACACAGAAGATCTGAATAATGAGGGGACATGATACTATGATGTCAGTGCTCCCCAAATTAACGTATTTAGTGCAAATAAATTTCAATTGGGCCAAAAGGATATATGAAAAATAAAAGCAGACAAAAGAAATAAAAGTGGGGGGAAAAAAAGAGGGGCAGAAAGTTTTTGTAGGCCTAATCCCAAAAGAATAACCATAAAGAAAACGATTGATAGGATTTTAGAGCCCAAGCATTCCAGCTCAGGCCTTTAAAATGCCCCTTCTTTAGTCCTTGGATCTGTGAGAAGGCCATTGCAATTTTTCTCCCCCTCAGCTCAAGATATTTTCATCCTCTGTATAATAAGGGCTCTCATTCATCTTTAAGTATTCATCAACACTGTCCACGATCCCACTGTGGGTTAATCACACGCTAGATTCTCAAATCCCACCAACACTGTCAAGGTCGTGTAATGGAGCAAGTCCTCAGACCCAGCTGAAAAACAGGATCAAGAGAAGAGACCAACCAGGCCACAGTGTCATTGACAAGCCAAAATTCCACACCATGAGCCTGTTTGGGACTGAGGTTGTTCTGGCCCTAGGAGTTGCAACTCCACACACCCCCTAACCAAAAGCAGTGAAGGGGTACCTGGAGCACCCCAGACCTCTGGAATCATAATCTCTGAAATTTGCATTTCAACAATTTCCTAAATGATTCTTTTGCACACCAAAGTTTGAGAACTACTGCTCCAAGACAGCTCTACGTTCCTTTCCGCTCTCCCTCCACCCTTTTGCCCCAGAAAAGTTCTTCAAAGCCTAGCACTGGGAATAGTAGCAGGTGTCTGTATTTAAGGGTTAGTGTTAGCATGTTCTCTGGCTTGCTTTTTCCTTGACGTGCTTTTTTTAAGAATAGTTTTCCACAGCGGTTCTCAAAGTCTAACGTGCATCAGAATCACCTGGAAAACTTGTTAAAAAGATTACTGGAACCCACCTGAAATTCTGGTTCAGTCAGCCTGGAAGGGGCACCTGAGGGTTTGCATTTCTAACAAGTTCCCAGGTGATGCTGATTCTTCAGGTTGGGGGGACCACATTTTAAGAGCTGCTGCTCTGCAATATCGCAAGATTGAATGTGGACCTGAAGAAAGGCAAAAGGGAGGCTCTTTGCTCTAGTTCCTCATAACACGTCCTTAAAGAGAAGCCACTAGAGACCTAGACCACACAGGGAAGGCCTGGGAGGGGCTGTGAGACAGATTTCCTTTCTTCTAAATACCTGTTGCCATGGAGTCATCTCCAACTCATGGTGACCCCATGTGTGTGATAATAAAACTGTGCTCCATAGGGTTTTCAGTGGCTGATTTTTTGGAAGTACGTCACCAGGCTTTTCCTTCAAGGCACCTCTGAGTGGACTCAAACTTTCAACCTTTCAGTCAGCAGCTGAGCACGTTAACTGCTTACACCACGCAGGTTATTTCTTCTAAATACCCTATCCTAAATCTTAGTAAAGTTACTATATTCAGAAAATGCTTAGTTTTGAGTGTTTTGTGTGTGTGTGTGTGTGTGTGTGTGTGTAAAGCTGCACAGGGTTCACCAGCATGTCAAGATGGCACCAATCTTCCCCCACTGGCGTTGCTGCATGCCTGTCCAGCTGGTAAGTGCCCCTTCAACACAGTCAAAGTTCTGGTTTCGGAGCTGCTGCATAGCAAACTCTAATCTTGTATACCACCATCTTCCTGTGGATCTATCTCATCAAACAACATAATGAAGATGTCTAGAGTATAAAAGAAATGAGTTGGCACAAACTTTTGAAATACTAATATAGTATGCTCCACATGGTGATTACAGAAGTTCCTCTGGGTTCACCAATCTTTTAAGTTGTAATGTGAAAGAAAAAGTTATCTGTCAATATATATGTAATAAGCATTTGTGTTTCCATCATTAAGAGGAAAAATAAAAGCACTTTTGTACTCGTACAGAAAAAAATACTGTATAGGGTCAAACCACGGACAGCAAACATTCAAGTGAAAACAGAACTCTTAATTGTTTATATTAGAAAGGAGAAAGGCTGACAATGGTCTAAGTATCCAATTTAAGAAGGGTGGAAAAGAACAATAAATTGAAGGTAAGTAGAATAAAGAAGGTAATAAAGATTAGAAATTAATAAAATAGAACAAAACCAAAATGTGATCAAGAAAAAGACAAATATTAGGAATGGAAAAGGCAAATACAGCTATATGTCCAACAGAGATTTAAAAGATAAGAGAATACTATGAAAAACTTTATGCCAATAAATTTTAAAATGTAGGAAAAATGAACAAATTCCTAGAAAAGTGATCATTTGTCAAAAGGAACTTAGGTATCAACAGATGAATGGATAAAATGTGGTATATACATACAATGGAATGTTATTCAACCATAAACATGCTATCACATGGATGAACCTTGAAAACGTTGTTAGGTGCGGTCAAGTCATTTCCAACTCAGCGATCCTATGTACAACAGAATGAAACACTGCCCAGTTCTGCGCCATACTCACAATCATTGTTATGTTTGAGCCCATTGTTGCAGCCACGGTGTCAGTCAATCCATCTCATCAAGGGTCTCCCTCTTTTTCGCTTTACCAAGCATGATGTCCTTCTCCAGTGGCTGACACCTCCTGATAAGATGTCCAAAGTACATGAGACGAAGTCTTGCCATCCTCACTTCCAAGGAGCACTTGCTGTATTTCTTCCAAGACAGACTTGTTCATTCTTCTGGAAGTTCACAGTATATTCAATATTCTTTGCCAACACTATAATTCAAAGACATCAATTCTTCTTTGGTCTTCCTTATTCATTGTCCAGCTTTCTCATGCATATGAGGCAACTGAAGATATCATGGTTTGGGTCAGGGACACCTTAGTCCTCAAAGTGACATCTTTGCTTTTCAACACTTTAAAGAAGTCTTTTGCAGCAAATTTGCCCAATGCAATAATACATCCTTTGATTTCCTAACTGCTGCTTCCATGGGTGCTGATTATAGATGCAAGTAAAATGAAATCCTTGACTACTTCAATCTTTTCTCCATTTATCATGATGCTGCTTATTGGTCCAGTTGTGAGGATTTTTATGTTGAGGTGTAGCCCATACTGAAGGCTACGGCCTTTGGTCTTCATCAGTAAGTGCTTCAAGTCCTCTTTGCTTTCAGCAAGCAAGATTGTGTCATCTGCATAACACAGGTTGTTAATGAGTCTTCCACTAATCCTGATGCCACATTCTTCTTCATATATTCAGCTTCTTGGATTATTTGCTCAGCATACAGATTGAATAAGTATGGTGAAAGGATGCAACCCTGACACACACTTTTTTTTTTTATCTTAAACCATGCACTTTCCCCTTGCTCTGTTCTAATGACTGCATCTTTGTCTACGCACAGTTTCTGCATGAGCACAATTAAGTGTTGTGGAATTCCCATTCTTTGAGACATTACCCATGATCTGTCATGATCCACACAGTTGAATGCCTTTGCATAGTCAATAAAACACAGGTAAACATCTTTCTAGTACTATCTGCTTTCAGCCATAATGCATCTGACATCAGCAATGATATCCCTCATTCCACGTCCTCTTCTGAATTCAGCTTGAATTTCTAGCAGTTTCCTGTCAATGTTCTGCTGCAACAGCTTTTTTACTTGTGTACTTGCGTGTGATATTCATGATATTGTCCAACGATTTTGCATTCTGTTGCATCACCTTTCTTTGGAATGGACACAAATATGGATCTCTTCCAGTAGGTTGGCCAGGTAGCTGTCTTCCAAATTTCTTGACATAGGTAAGTGAGCACCTCCAACACTTCAACCATTTTTTGAAACATCTCAATTGGTATTCTGTCAATTCCTGGAGCCTTGTTTTTCACCAATGCCTTTAGCACAGCTTGGATGTCTTCCTTCAGTACCATCAGTTCTTGATCATATGCTACCTCCTGAAATGGTCGAACATCTACCAATTCTTTTTGGTACAGTGATTCTGTGTACTCCCTCTGCTTTTGATGCTTCCTGCATCATTCAACATTTTGTCCACAGAATCCTTCAAAATTGTAACTCGAGGCTTGAATTTTTTCTTCAGTTCTTTCAACTTGAGAAATGCTGAGCGTGTTTTCCCTTTTGATTTTCTAACTCCTGGGCTTTGCACGTTGAAAACATTATGCTATGTATAAGTCAACCACAAAAGGGCAACTATTGTGTCATCCCACTTATATATGAAACATCTAGAATAGGTAAAGGAATAGGAACCAAAGTTTACTAGTGATTACCAGTGGCGTAATGGAGGAGGGAAGAGGGAATCATTCCTTAAAGCACATCAAGCTTCTGTTAAGGGTGATGGAAAACTCTGGAAATGGATAGTGGTTTGATGGTTGCATACGCAATGAAAGTAATGGCACTAAACTATATATATAAAAAAAGTTGAAATGGCAAAGGTTTTTTACATATATATTTTTTACCACAATTAAAAAGGAACTCAAGAAGTAGAAACCCTAATAAGTCCTATAACCATTAAAACCTAAAATCCATTGCCATCAAGTTGATTTCAACTCATAGGACAGAGTAGAAGTGTCCCTCAGGGTTTCCAAGGCTGTAATCTTTAAGGAAGCAGACTGCCACATCTTTCTCCCACAGGGCAGCTGGTGGGCTCTGTCGATTTTTCAGTTAGCAGCTGGCACTTAACCACTGTGCCACCAGGGCTCCTTCTATAACCATTGTACAAGTTAAAGTGAGGCTGGTGATTGGAGAGCTTTGGTAAGTGTGGATGTGTACTTGCTGCTCCCAAGCTTGTGCTCACAACAGGGATGGCTTCACTTCCCACCCAAAAGCAAAAGCCAGAGTTTTTTAATATAAAAGCTGTATTGAGATACAATTCACATACCATACAATTTATCCATTTAAACCCAATCAATTTTTATACAGTGAAACCTATGAGAGCCAGAACTTGATGGGACTGCTTTGTCTTTTCGGGTCTCCCAGGTTTTCCACCTTTGACATGGTGCAGTCTCACCACTTCTCTATCACTCATTTTAGTGCTGCTGTAGAGTAAAAACTCCCAGACTCTTGTTAAAGCAAAATAAAATATTTGTTGTGAAAGCCAAGAATCATTCAAATGGGGAATCATGGAAACCTCCACAAGTGAAGTCCATGAATCCAATGTGGGGCTGGGACCGAGTCCCAGTTACAGGGCAAAATCAGGAGGTACAACCCACAATAATCTGACTGGTGGACAATGAGGTAGGAGAATCAAAGTGGGACATTGAAAAGTGGTGCTCTGGATGTCATTGGTTACATTATTACACCTGGTTTTTAGAGACTGGATACAGAGCATTTATTGTACAGGGCATAACTGCAGAAATTAGTGCTAGGGAGGGGTCATTAGGTGTTCACAGGATGATTACAAAGCAAGTGTTCTAAGAGCAAATTGCTAAAGTATCCTAAGGACATTTTACTTAATGGGTTTTGGCTACCGTTTGAGTCAAGCTTCCCCCGCCCCCCCCCCCACACATTGTTTAGCTTAACCTCAAAGAAAAATTAATTAGAGACAGAGTTGGTTCCTTGGTGATAGGGCTGGTTCCTCAGTGACGGGGTTGGATCTGTGCAAAAGATTGACAGCCCATTAGCAAGACACAGGGGATGGGGTATGAGACTGGACCCTCGATCAGCCATTTTACTTTGGTCAAGTATCCTATAATTTTGGGGGCTCCATGGCAGTGGAAAAACATTTGCATTTTCCTTTGGTGACACATTTCTGCCTTACATAGGTTCTAGTTTTCACAGGTTTTACTGTATATTGATCTCACAGTCAGTCATCTTGCTTATTCCCATCTCTCTTATTTCTAAAAATTTGTCTTGGCTTTTTTTGGGTTAGACAATCACATACCACCTATGAGTAATGACATTTCTTTTTTCGTTGCCAATCCTTATAACTTTTATTTCTTTTTCTTATCTTACTGTACCAGCTAGGATCTCCAGTAAAATTCAACCTAAGCCATTAGATTACTAAAGTCTGGGGATTCTTGTCAAAGACCATAATAATATTAACTGTACCTTTTAAAAAATTAGAAAAAAATCTGGAATTAAAAACAAGAAGCAAATCCAAAATTTAAAAATCATGATAAAGATGTTCATTTCAACAAGTCAGAGAAGACCATATACAAAACAAAATTAACCATTATTTAGGAATACAAACATGTAAATGTGATTGAACTAATTTTTAAAAGCAAACATCAGGGTACTGATTACCTTTGGCATGGAGGCAGATGAGGGGAATAAGAAAGGAATACACAAATAAATGCAAAGTTGGTGATTATGTTGTAGGTCTTAAAATATACAAGTTCCTAGGCACTCATTTTAATTGGCATGATTTATAAGTTATATGCTTCCTTTGTACACATCAAATCCTGATCTGTATATCACATTTTTTTTTTTTTAATGCACATCCTTGGACCACCATAGACCTACAGAATCACATTTTCTGGAGCATGCCACAACTTTGAAAGCAATACGTAGGAAATCATATCATCACCCTCCTGTTTAAAATTCTCTAATGGACTTTCCCCATTATAAACCAAACCCATGCCATCAAGTTAATTCACTCACAGTAACCCTCTAGGACAGAGTCAAACTGCCCCGATAGGGTTTCCAAGGCTGTAATCTTTACAGAAGCAGACTGCCACATCTTTCTCCTGCACAGCAGCTGGTGGGTGCAAACTGCCACCTTTTGGTTAGCAGCCAAGTTCTTAATCACTGTGCTACCAGGACTCCTGCTTTCCCACTATACCTAGAATAGTCCAACCCCTTTACCATACCCACTGCCATCGAGTCGATAGCTTGTAAGAAATCTCCAAATCCCAAACTTAATCTTTCCAATCTAGTCTCCCATCACTCTCCCTTAGTTTATGACATTATAGCTACATTTGCTGTTCACCAAATATACTAGATGAAGTCCTGACTTGGGCCTTTGCAACTTTCCTTTGTCTGCTCCACTCCTCCTTCACATCTCTGAATACCTAGTTCCTTCTCAATACTCAGGTTTCAACTCCAATGTCCTTTCCTTAGGCCTTCTCTGAGCTCTATTTAAATTTAAAACACTCACCAAGTCACTCTCTTTTGTCAGTTACTACCTGAAATCAATGCATTTGTTTTGCTGTCTCTCTTCTCCCTAAGAGTGGGAATCAACTCGATGACAACTGGTTTGGTCTTCTCCCCACCACACAGTAAACTGCATGATAAGAACACTGTAGCTCTTCTTGCTTCGTATCTCTAGGCTGTGGTACTTAGTAATTCTAAGGGAGGGAGAAATAAAAATACAACGAGAGGGTGGAGGGAAGTGGGTTGAGGGCTTAGACAAAAGAGGAAAAGGGAGCCAAGGTCTACAAGGTCTGTACTGTATACTTACAGTCTGAAGAAGGACTGGGGAAAGGTAATAGAGAAAAAAGATTTGGAGAAGATCTGGAAAGCAAAGGATTTCTTCAAAATTATTCCCATTTTCTAGCTTAAGTTCTTAGTCTATCAATATGCTTCATCACTGAGAAAGAAAAATACATATTCAACTTAAAATTATTGTGATAAAATTTGCCATTTAACCATCTAAAGTGTACAATTCAGTGAATCACTATTATCTATTATCTAGCTCCAAAACTTTTTCATCACCCCAAACAGAAACTCAGTACACCTTAAGAAATAACTCCCCCCATTTTTTTCTCCCAGACCGTTAACAACTAACCTACTTTTGTCTCTATGTATTTGCCTATTCTAAATGTTCCATGAGCTCTACAGTATTTGTCCTTTTGTGTCTGACTTATTTCATTCAGCATGATGTTTTCAAGGTTCATTCATGTCACTGCACTATCAGAACTTCCTTTCTCTTTATGAATAATATTCCATTGTATGTATATATACCATATTTTATTGATCCATTGTTCTGTTGATGGACACTTGGATTGTTTCCACCTTTTGGCTATTGTGAATAATGCTGCAATGAACACTGGTGTACAAGTATCTATTTGAGTCTGTTCTTATTTTAGGTATATACCTAGGAGTAGAATTGCGGGGTCATATCGAAATTGTGGACATTGGTAGCTCAGTGGTAGAATTCTCACCTTCTATGCAAGTGACTTCAAGCATAGCCACCATCTGTCTGTCAGTTGCTACGATGCATGTTGCTATGATGCTGGACGTATTTTAGCAGCACTTTAAGACTAAGACTAGGAAGAAAAGCCTAGCAATCTACTTTCAAAAATCAGCCAATGAAAACCCTACAATTTTCACAATTAAAAGGTAAAAAATAAAACCTAGGGGTCACAATGGTTCGATCCCGTTGTGCATGGGGTTCCATGAATCAGAAGTCGACGTGATGGCAGTAAACAATAACAACGAAGATATGATAGCCTATTCTGGGGCCATTTTCACTTTTCTTCTTGTTAAAACATTTTCATTTCCTGCCTCATTTTTATTTTAGTATCATTGCTGTTGAGATTATACACAGCAAATTCAACTGTTTCTAAATGTACAATTCAGTGGCACTGATTACATTCTTCAAATTGTGCAACCATTCTCACCCTCCTTTTCTGAGTTGTTCCTCCCCCATTAACATAAACTCACTGCTTCCTAAGATTCCTATCTAATCTTCTGAGTTGCTATGTCACCTCAATCCCATGAAGACAGTTCTTAAGAAAGCATAATGCTCAAGGTCCTGCCTCACTTTCATTATTATATTATAAAAATTACTACATTTGCTAGCTATTAAGGCATCAGGAATTACCTAGTATAGATTCTTTCCTATTCTGCCTCCACCCTAGTCATACAAACAACGTACCACCACTTGCTCCAGATCTTTGTACGTGTAGCTTTTAGAAAGCACAGAAGATAAGGAAGTGGGGAGGATATGTTTTCCCTAAAGGGAGTGTATCATTCTCTGAGGGGATACGTATAGGTCCCCCTCAAGCTTTGTTGAGTCCTGATCTCTGTGGGGAATCATTGTTCTAATCTTTCCATTTTATAGGAGAGAAAATGAGCTCAAAGGAATAGACTTGCCCAACATTGGCATGGTAGAGCCTGAATTAAAACACACTTCCTGGTTTCTTACTACTTTACCACTCTTCTCTATTAGAATAACAAGAGGACCGTAAGTTTTCTGATGGTGTTTTTGGAAACAGTCCAATCATAACACTCTTAAAAAATTTAAAATGTACACATGCCTACTATGTATTTTCCCCAAAGTGTCACTAATGATTCTTATATCATTAACACAAAAAAAGCATACCTTTGTTGTTGGCAACAGAAGGTACAGACAGTAGGCACAAGAGGCACAGGAGGATTTTTAGGTCTGGAGGGCTAGGTTGCACTCCCTCACAGTAAACTTCTAATTTAACATGTTAATTTATTAAGTGTAGAATACAGGTTAAATACAATCCTTTTAGAGAATGAATGTATTACTCCAGGCACCTGACATAACCAACTCTATGTAACTATAACAGTTACTAAATACTGTCACTCCATCTCGGAGATGAGAGAAATATAAAGGTACTTCTTAGCAAAAAACAATACAGACAGAAGTCAGGAAACAGTTTCTAGTTTAATCATGCCAAGGGTAACGGTATATCCAAATAAAACAATTACACTCTGAAACAAAGATTACTTATAACTCCAGAACATTGTTAATTCTAAAGAGCTTTAATAAATACAAGCCCACTGTTTCCAAATGACCATCAAAAAGGGAATGAATGATTAATCAGTTCCATTAGTGCTGGAGAAAATTAAAAGAAAAGAAAGTCGGTATAAGGGGAATGAAGGTTAATAACCATTATCTCTCATAAACATGAAACACCGCTTCCTCAACAATTGAGAATGTCACTTAATGATATGAATAGGCAAAAGAAAAGTAACTGTTCATACTTGCCTTAACTATACAACACTGGGCAATTAAAATGCCAACTGCGCTATTTAGGAATGGCTTGCTAAAACGTTGAAAAAATGAAAGACTTCGTCCTTGTCATAGACTGCCACTTCAGTGGAACATTCAGTGCACATGACTGGGTGGTAGATTTCTTCCACTTCTGCCTCTGCCTGCTTCGCTGCATCTTCATGGTTGGATCTCATCTTCTTATGGCCCCACCTTTTCTTCTTATATCTTAGAATTTCCTCTTTGTTGACAGAACAATTCATCACAAACATTGCTCTATACTGAGTTTTGTATGATTCATGCCTGAGAGGAAAATGAAATAGAGAAATTGGATTGTATGTTCTATTTCAATATTTATCCAATTAGATAAAATTTGAGAACACCAAAAACTTACTGAGACACCAACCAAAGTAAAGACATGAAAACAAAATGGCAAATTTTAAGAAATTTTAAGAGTTGTTATAAGACCAGAAAGAAACTTTTTAATAAATAATTGTATAAAGAAAGAATGTACTTCTGCTTTAAAGTAACTTTTGTCTCAGAAGAAAATTTGATTTGCTCTTCAAACTTGGAAAGGCAAAAGTTGTTGGAAACTTGACAGGTAATGTTTAATCTTTGACGGTGTCATTTCCCATTATGGCCTGAGGCTCTGCCCTTCTCTCATTATAGGTGGTGCAACCCTGGTCACCATTTTAATAGAAGCTACAGTTTAAAAGCTTAAAGAGCTTCTGACTTTCTAATGGCCACTCCTGGCTTTACTCCACTGGCCCAACGAATAATTAACACATCCTCTGTTCTCCTCATACATTTAATACTTTCCTACTTCTTTCCCCACTTACTAAGTTGCTCTTCTCTTTTTCCCCTTAAGCCTCACACAACAGAAACATCTACTTAGCTAAAAAAGAGTGAACTGGGGCTGTGCATTCATTAGTTCCAAATGTTGAACTCTACCATTTTGCTGACCACCACAACTACTAGGGATTTGGACTGTGCAAGCTGGCACTTCTCCAGGTAAGAAAACAATCCAGCCTTTCAAAAATATATCCAATCATAAATCTAGTTTCCTATGAGTATGTGCACACATGACTCTACCTATGTCACAAGCTCTTATCTCACGTTTATATATGTTTTTTCCCTCCTTTGTGTTTTTATGCATCAGAACAAATCATTTACCTGAACTGTTTACTTAAAGAACACTACACTTTCCAGGATTTGGTGTGTTTTCTTTAGAAGCCTTAAATCATTATTTACCTAAACTTTAAATTTTCCGTTAAAAAAATTCCAGTTACTGTATTTTATTGGAACTCTACACTAATGTGAAACATGATTTTCACCAATTTCCACTGTTTGATCATCACTCTACGATGCAGTTTAGTTTAGAGGAGAAACCACTTAAGTACAATAAGTCATTTTACTTTTTTCTTTATTCCATAAACATATTCTAAGTATCAACTTATATGCAAAAAATTTAGGCATTCATAAGGAGAATACAAAAACGAATTATCGTAGACGATCAGGAACCTCAAGTTAGTTAATAAGAATAAACAAGAATTATATATTCATTAGTTGCTAGAACAAATCCACTGTCTATATCATCGCTTAGTTTCAGTTAACTTGATTCAGGACATGGACTAAGCTAGTTGTTCATAAAACTACCAAAAAAAGAGGAAAAGGCCAAGAGTACATTTGGGAGATTGTCATTCCAAAAGATATATGCCGTTTCACTAAATCCTTGTGCATTGGCAACTGCTTTATTAGGAAAGCTACTTAGAACTATATACAATAAATTTATTTGTATAAAGATTAGTCATGTAGCACCAAGGTACAGAACCTTAACAGGATTCCTGAGTACCTCAAAAGTCTTTCTGATTTAAACAACGGACCACCAAGTTGTGTTTTTGGTTTCTGTTACCATTCACTCATTACCTCTGGCAATCAAGGCACAGCGTGGTCATGCAGGCTGGGCAATTCAAGACGGCATCACTATTAGGAACAGGCCGTTGCTGACGTGGCCGCTGTATTCCGAAACCATGGTAGCTAGAATAGAAGAAGAAAGTAGAGAATAAGACACATTAAAGCCAGATCTTGGTTTCTAATACCATTCTCCAGTAAAAGGAACCAGGACTCCTTGGAGAAACGGCTGATTCTAAGACCAGGACAGGGCAGGAAAATATACCAGATGAACCTTCAG
This sequence comes from Loxodonta africana, assembly GCF_030014295.1. NCBI lineage: Eukaryota > Metazoa > Chordata > Mammalia > Proboscidea > Elephantidae > Loxodonta > Loxodonta africana. The sequence continues at coordinate 46,523,497 of NC_087351.1, forward strand.
CACCCGGTAGTTTCAGAAAGTAAGGAAGTACTCAAAAAAAAAAAGAACCACAATGACAGGGTATGTCAAAGGGGCACAGGAGCCAAATGAAAGCATTCCTAAAGGCAAAAGCTGGAACTGAGCAACAAAATAAAGTAGTATTGGATTATAACCCAAAGTATAAAATAAATATCCATGAGTCCATGATGATATTAATAAATGATTGAATGAATAAATGAGGAAGAACAGATAAATCTCCCGTACAGAAGAATTTCAAGTAATTTATGCAGATGCTCTCTCTTCGAGGAGGTGGAGTACAACTCCCCACCCCTTAAGTGTACACTACGCAGTAACTTCCAGAATTCAGTATTGAATCAGCAGCTAGACTGTAAGCTCCCTGTCTTGATACCACTCATAGCACTTAAAATGTTCATTTTACACACTGAGTGATCAAAAAATATGTTATGTTTAATGAGAAACTAATTTGCTTTATAAACTTTCACCTAAAGCACAATAAAAAAAGAAAAAGAAAATGAAAAAAAATTCAAATTACGTAGGAAATTCTCATATATCCATTAGCCAAATCTAAAAATCATCAAAAAAAGAAGAACCAGGAGCAGAACACGTCCTTCAGACCCGGGCTTCCTGCTCTGAGAAGTTCCTAGACAAGGGAAAGACTGATCACAAGGACTTTCCCCCAGACCTGACAGAGAGAGAAAGCTTTCCCCTGGAGCTGGTGCCCTGAATTCAGACTTCCAGCCTCCTAGACCATGAGAGTATAAGTTTCTATTTGTTAAAGCCAATATATATATATATATATTTTAAATAAATGTATATTATATATGTTAAATAAACGTAAGGGGCAGTTGGAGGAAGCAGTACACGGGTAAAACAGGGAGAAGAGGAAAAAAGGACAAAGTGGAAGCATGGATGCTAAAAGGTGGTGTACAAAGACTACCCCCAACCACAACATCAAAAGCCCTCCAGGCTCAATAAAAAATAAAGATCCCTAGAATCCACCTTAACTGAATCAAAACCTCCCAGAGCAGGACTCAAGGGTCTGTATTTCAAACAATCTCCCTAGGTGATTCTGAGGCACAGCCAAGTTGGGGAAGCACTAAGGAATGGTGATTAAGTTGTCTAACTTGGTTTTATGATGAATCAGTCTTTAAATCAAAATTGAATTCATCACCAGCTAAAAAGAACAATAAGGTGCTAAACATAACACATCCACTCTACATCCACATAAACACTTAATCTCTAATTTAAAATTGCGTCTGTGAAAACGTCAGTTTGGTTTGTTGGAGGAGCTGAATGCAGCGGTTTGAATTCAACAGTTCTAAAGAATTAATTATGTAAGAGAAGCTTGCTGATTACTTTCAAAATAAACTACTCAGCTGTTTTTTTCCCCTCAAACTTCTTTGTTTATGTGTACATATAAGCATACATACATATACATACATACATTCAAAACATCAATGTAGTGAAAAATCATGTTTTACCTTTTTTTCCTAAAGATTCCAAATATTAACTTTAAGTTTTTACCTCCTTCTCTGTGCATCAACCCAAGCCTGATCTCTGTTATCCTTTTCAGGATCATATAGTAATTCATCATTTGTTGGAATCCGGTGTCGTTTCTTCTTTTTTTTCTTGGTTACCTGTGCTAATTTTGAAACATAAGGATATGGCTAAGTACAATGTCTAAAGTTTGTTGCTGTTGTTGACTCCGACTCATAGCAATCCTACAGGACACAGTGGAACTGCCCACAGGGGTTCCTAGGCTGTAATCTTTATGGAAGCAGAATGCCACGTCTTTCTTCCACCGAGCAGCTGGTGGGTTCAAACTGCCGGCCTTTCAGGTAGCAGCCGAGTGCTTAACCATTGTGCCACCAGGGTCACTCAAAGCAAGACTAGAAACTATTCTTGATGTCTAAATTCTCCAGAAGTTCCCATATATAAAACACTACTTAAATCAGAACAAACATATTTCAAAAATTCATGAGGGGGAAAAAAAAAAAAACTACAGGCATCCATACACAGTAGACTTTAGCAGGTCAATATTTAGGTAATAATATATAAAAATATAAAACTGTTACTTTACTACAGCAACTAATCTGCACATTCCAATGTAGTTACTAATCTAACGAAGTTAGTTTTATCTTCTGTCATTATGTTCAACATTGCTCAACTTTTACGCAAAAGCAATTCCAAAGAAAAGAGAAGCTGATGTAAAAGCAGCAAGTTAGAAAAATTCCACAGAAGAGTAAAACACAGGGACTATTTGCATATCTGAGAACAAATGTTGCTGCTCTAAGGAACCTGAGGGAGATGGCAGCAGTGAGTCAGGGAACACGCTCCCTCACCCCAGCCGTGCCCACGCAGCACCGTTCTCAGGGCCCAACTCATCACATGCTGCATCCCCAGCTACTCTTACTAAATGCTTTTCACATCAATAGCCTGGAATTTCTTAAAAGACAAAACTCAGAGAGAAATACTAATTGCAAATAATTGTTAGGTAAACCTTTTCCATAAAACATAACTGCTAAACCTGATAAACATGTTATTCACCTGCTTTGTCTTCATCCTCAGAATCAGAATCAAAATATACATCATCATAGTACTTTGTCAAAGCTGTTCCGACTTTCCCATTTCCTGAGGAAGACCCTGCTGAAGCCAGAAGGGAAGTTTATGGATTAAACCATACATAATTCAGAAAGAAAAAAACCCATATACTTTCATCACCTCAAAATAGTATCAACTTCATTCCCAATCTCATTTGGATTGAGAAATATTTTCACATCAATGGCTTACTGAATTTCTACGCCTTATGCAATTTTTTTTTTTTTTTGGAGATCTTCCCCTTCTTTAATTTGTGTGTGTGTGTGTGTGTGTGTGCTTTACATGAAAGTTTACAGAGCAAATTAATTTCTTATTAAACAATTAATACACATTTTTTTGTGACATTGGTTGCCAACCCCATGACTTGTCAACACTCTCCCGTTCTTCACCTTAGGTTCCCTAATTCCATTCATGCAGCTTTCCTGTCCCCTCTTGCCTTTTCATCCTTGTCCCTGGGCTGGTGTGCCCATTTAGTCGCATATATGTGGTTCAGCTACGTGTATTATTGTTTGTTCTATGGGCCTGACCAATCTTTGACAACTATCCCTTCCTGATTAAGTGTTCAGTATACTATTATTCTTTCTCTCTTCCCACAAATCTAATTAAATAAAATTGCCATGTTTTCAGGTTGCCAGAATACATGTCTCTATATTTCAGTCATGCTGTATACTGTGAAGAGGAGGGAACAAACATCTTGTTTTAAAGGACTTTAGGGAGGGCGAATAAAAACTCTACAGAGAATCAAAATAAAAAATGAAAAGAAGAGACATTACAACTGACTCAAGAGAAATGAACTTTTACATATTTTGTTACTAGACTCTTGTCAGATACATGGTTTCTGAAGATATTCTCCCAGTCAGTAGATTGGCTTTTCACTTTTTTGGTAAAGTCTTTTAATGAACTGAAGTTTTTAATTTTTATGAGGTCCCATTTATTTTGTCTTTTGCTATCTGTGCTTTTGTTATTATATTAGATAATCCATTGTTGAAAGCTAGGCCTGACAACGCTGCCCCTGCTCTTTTTTCCAAGACATACTCTTATTCTCCCCAGTTGTGTCCAGTGCCATGACATTATCTACCTATGTCATTACATGCTTGCATCCCCAATCATTCCTCTTAATTAACATCTGCTTTTGCTTTTTTTTAAATTATTACTATATTATTGTTGCTACTATTATTTCATTCTTTCAGTTCTTAACAGTTAAAAGAACATAGTACTTTTAGTACAGAAACCAATATTGAGGAGTCCTACTTTCACAAACCAGTTTTAGGGTCAGATACATTTTAAATAAAGGCCAAGTATCAAAATGAAGCTCTCTTAAGTAAGTTGACTAGATCATTCTAGTAAGGAGATGCTGTTACTGCCCAAGATGCAGATGACAGCAAAAACATTATGTAAGTTCCTCTTGAGCATATAAGTTTATAATAAAGCAAAATGCTAACACTCAGCATTTGTGTGACTTGTTTCGAAAAAATTTTACTGGTTCTGGATTACAGAATGCCTTAAATGTTTAAACTACTTAGCAGTATGTTTCATGACTCACTAAAACAAGACAGGAATTTGTGGTAATGTACCACTAAATCTGCCTTATTAGTACTATCTAACCGTAAATATACTTGCATAATCTTTTCAAGGGTAAAAAATGCAAAAGAAAATTATGCACATAAATAGCGCAAAACAATCTCTTTCCAACAACATAGGCAACGTCTTCACTAGTCATCAAAAAAAATTCCAGGTGAGGCTGCTAAACATATTTATTCATTCACTCAGTCCAGACTTATTGAGCACCTACTGAAAGTACCGCGGACACAGCAGAGCACCAGTACGGTTCCTACCCTCAGGAGGCTTTTAAAAATATATGAAATTTTAACTAAAACTCTACCTGTTTCCAGAGAGGATAACTTGCCCTCCATTGTTTTTATGGTGGAATTTAGTTCTGCTTCCATTTCTTTTTCAAATTCATCTTCACTCGATGACTCACTTTCCCCAGTGAGACATTCTCTGAGGAGCTTACGTTTCTGGTCAGGGGTTCCATGCAAGAGCACGTCCACTTCATCTTCAGAGCTGGCGCACGTTTAAATTGGAAGGAATATGAATATTAAAGGATTAAAATAACGTAAAACTCCCATAATCTCACTGCCCAACAATAATTTTAAGTTTTAGAAGGCTGAATTTGATATACTTATCACATTACATTCAGCTTTTCTCACTTAACAGACTGACCATTTCTACATATTTCCATATATTTTTTAACGTCTGCATAACATTTCCTCTTGCAGATTTATCACTCTCAGCGCTGTACATTTATTTCCAACTTTTTGCTGTTAAACACTACAGTGCACATTTCTGCATATGTAATTGTACTTCTGTTGATTTCCTTAGGATAGATGTCTAGAAACATCCTTCTGACTTTCGGTATTGTCACACTGCTTTCCAAAAGCATTGCACCAATTCATAATTTCATCAGCAAAGAAAAGTCTACCTCACTGAGCTCGGTGTTTTTAAAACTCTGGATACTTAAATGAAACTTAGTGTACATAGCTAACACATCCACATAAAATATAATTTATAAGACAGTAATTAAATATTATAATTTCAAAAGTCACAGTGAGATAGAAAACTATAAAGAGAGAGAAAGCTATAGTCTAAATCCTCCTGAGTAATTTGTGCCAATTTATTTTGCCTTCTGTGCCTCGGTTTTTCCATCACTAGCAATATAACAGAATAAAACCAGACATCAGGAAAAATGAGGTGTCATCAAAATACATTAAACACCTAAGAAAACATTTCTAATATAACCAAGAGCATATAAATAACATTCAATTATTCATGAACTGATGAACAATCACAGACTATTCCTGGTTTTTGCTTCCCTACTTTTCTCTTGTAGACCAATGCTTTTGAGCCTCCATGAGAAGGGAAATCAGAAAAATGCAATTGGCACCAGTCATTTAGCTACTCATAGAGGATTCAGCCAGATTCTACTCCCAAGAAAGTTCCCCATCTAAGCTTCCTCTTCCTGATCAGCATGTGTCCTTTCTCCATCACCACCATCTTCACTCAGGTCCTCCTACCCTGGCCTGCGCCACCATACTCTAAGGATCTCCAGGCCTCCAAATTCTCTTGTTACATTTCACCCTTACCCTGCTACCAGAAGGTTCTTCCTGAAGAACTCTGAATACATCCCTACCCAATTCAGAAACGTTCCATGGCCAAACTTCCAAACACAGCATTCAGAATAGCCTTCCACAATCTGGATCCAACTTATCTTTCCAACCTTACCTCTCACTACTACCCTTTATCTAACCCAGTGGGTGTTCCCTTAAGGAACATCTGGAAATATCTAGAGACTTTTTTGGTTGTTAGAACTGCGAGAGAAGTGCTACTGGCATCTAGTGGGGAGAGGCCAGGGATGCTGGCTTAACATTCTACAATGCAAAGGACAGCTCCTCACAACAAAAGATTATGTGGCTCAAAGCAATAGTGGTGCCCAGGTTAATCTACCACATCTACAATATATTCCAGTTTTCTCAAAGTGTGGGATGCGGACATTATTTTAAGTATTAGTGAAATGGACAGCCCACTAAATAACATTGAATCCACTGTTGACTGGATTGTAAAATGGTATAGACACTCAGGAAAACAGATGGTGTTTCTTCAAAAACTAAACACGCAACTACCACATGACCCAGCAATTGCACTCCTGGGCATTTATCCCAGAGAAATAAAAATTTATGTTCATACAAAAACCTATACACGAATGTTTCTAACAGCTTTATTCATAATAGCCAAAATTACAAACAACCCAGATGCCCTTCAATGGGTGAATGGTTAAACAAGTTGAAATACTACCCAGCAATAAAAAGGAATGAACTGTTGACATATGCGATGACCTGGACGAATTTTCAGAGAATTATGCTAGTGAAAAAAGCCAATCCTAGACTGTTACACACTACATAACATTCCTGAAGTAACAAATATTATAGAAATGGAGCCAGGAATTAAGTAGGGGAGTGATGGATAGGAGGAAAACAGGCATGGCTATGAAAGAGAACATGATGAATCCCTATGGTTATAGAAATGTTCTGTATGTTGACTGTATTGATGTCAATATCCTGATACTGTACTACAGTTTCACAATAAGTTAACAATAGGGGAAACTGAGTAAAGGATACAAAGGATCTCTATTATTTCTTACAAGTACATGTGAATCTATAACTATCTCAAAATAAAATTAAATTTAAAAAACAGCGCTGAGTCACAATGTAAAAAAGTTATTCTCTTTGCAAATGTTCTTCAATCCTTGTGATTATTTCAAGAGTCTCAGTCTTTAGCACTGCTGGGAGAGGCAACACACCATGGATCCTGGACATTCTTATTGAGTATGCCAAGAATGCAAGGCTCTGATCATTCTTCATTCGGGGCATTTTTCAGGGTTGTGTTTGCAGCAAACGACCTTGAGGGATTGGGTAATGTCTCCCTCCAGCACAATAAGCAGGTTTCCTTACTGCCTACCATGAAAATAGTGGATTTTCCCAAGCTCAGCAACCATGCACACCCACTGCATGTGCAGCATTCACCAGGGCACCTCAGTCTAGTACCTTAGGAGCTGGGAAGCAAGAGCAACCAACAAAAACATGATGCTCATCCTGCTTGCTGTGCCTTGAGTAATAAAGTCTTTTGTCTCTGACCCAGGAGTCTCATGTCTTTTGACAGTCTCCATGAAACGGTAACAAGCTAACATATTAGCTTATTGTTGTTGTTGTTAGGTGCCATCGAGTCAGTTCCAACTCATAGCAACCCTATGTACGACAGAACGAAACGCTGCCCAGTCCTGCACCATCCTCACAATCATTGTTATGCTTCAGCCTGTTGTTGCAGTCACTGTGTCAATCCATCTCTTTGAGGGTCTTCCTCTTTTTCACTGACCTTTTACCAAGCGTGATGTCCTACTCCAAGGACTGATCCCTCCTGATAACATGTCCAAAGTATGTGAGATGTAATCTCACCATTCTCGCTTCTAAGAAGCACTGTGGTTGTACTTCTCCCAAAACAGATTTGTTTGTTCTTTTGGCAGTCCATGGTATATTCAATATTCTTCACCAACACCACGTGCCAATTCTTCTTTAGTCTTCCTTATTCATCGTCCAGCTTTTGCATGCGTACAAGTCAACTGAAAACACAATGGCTTGAGTCAGGCAGCACCTCAACCTTCAAGGTGACATCTTTGTTTTTTTAACATTTTAAAGACATCTTTTGTAGCAGTTTTGCCCAATGCAATGTGTGTTTTGATTTCTTCACTACTGCTTATTAAATGAAGTAAAATCAAATCCCAGTCCCTGACAAACACTTCTCTAATCCCTCTCTAACACTAATCTCTGTTTTTAAAACAGAAAACAGGCCTTGGGTTTAGAGCTATCAGCAGGCAATACCGTCTAGTAACATTGTTTTGTTTTCATAGAATTTATTTTTACAGTTACCTTACCAGGGACCACTACCACAAGATTATAAAGCTTCCTTAAAAAATGTGAGCATAAAAAGTTGACTTAAATAAAAGTATTAAATAATAACACAGGCATGTATGCAAATGGTATAGCAGAATAACTCAAACCTTGGAAACACTGCCACATTCCCATCAAGCTGAACTGAGGCCTACATATGCTTCTTTGCACAGATAGGACCCATCAACTGAATTTTTTTTGTAGGGAATTCTGGTATCCATCCTCACTTCCCACAATAGAAATCTTCAGGGCAGTCTAATCTGCCATGCCTACTACCCCTCTCCTGGATAATCTGAAGAAATGCTGTGATTGGAGGTATACCTTCACAAAAAGCATCTTAGGACAGAATTAATTTTTAAGCTTTTAATAACAGAATAGAAATAGCTAAATTTGCTTGAAAATCACCTGGCAACCTAACTGCAAGTTTTTCCTACATAGGATTAATCCCTCCCTTCCAGAAATTCCCATGAAACTTCATCGGTGCCTATCTCAGGGCATCAATTTCTACATAGGTCTTCCAAGACATATACTTTGTCTTATTTTCCTTACTATACTGAAGCCTGTGGAAGATAAAAATCTTGTGCTCGACCTCTGTAATTCAGAGCAGCATGTAGTGTGTGCTCAAAAAAAGTGCTGTTCAATATTCTCTTATTTCTGCAATTCAGACTCCCAAATGGGCAACTCACATAGATTATATTACACGAGCCTCACAGCAAACTTCTTGTTGTTGTTACATGCCATCCAGTCAGTTCTGCTCCTAGTAACCCAATGTACAACAGAATGAAACACTGTCCAGTCCTGTGCCATCCTCACAATCCTTGTTATGTTTGAGCCTACTATTGCAGCCACTGTGTCAATCCATCTCCTTTTTTGCTGACCCTCTACTTTACCAAGCATGATGTCCTTCTCCAGTGCCATGGACTGAAATGTGTCCCCCCAAAATATGTGTCAACTGGGTTAGGCCATGATATCCAGTATTGAGTGGTTGTTCTCCATTTTGTGATTGTAATTTTATGTTAAAGAGGATTAGGGTGGGATTGTAACACCCTAAGGTCACATCCCTGAACCAGTGTAAAGGTCAGATCCCTGAACCAGTGTAAAGGGAGTTTACCTGGAGTGTGGCCTGCACCATCTTTCATCTCATAAGAGATAAAATGAAAGGGAAGCAAGTAGACGGGAGACCTCATACCACTAAGAAAGCAGTGCCGGGAGCAGAGCACATCCTTTGGACTCAGGGTCCCTGCACAGAGAAGATCCTAGTTTGGGGGAAGATTGATGAGAAGGCCGACAGAGACAGAAAGCCTTCTCCTGGAGCCGATGCCCTGAATTTGGACTTTTAGCCTACTTTACTGTGAAGAAATAAACTTCTCTTTGTTAAAGCCACCCACTTGTAGTATTTCTGTTACAGCAACAGTAGGTGACTAAGACATCCAGGGACTGATTCCTCCTGATAACATGTCCACACTATGTAAGACAAAATCTTGCCACCCTTGCTTCTAAGGAGCTTTCTGGCTGTACTTCTTCCAAGACCGATTTGTTTTTTGCCAGTCCATGGTATATTCAATATTCTTCGCCAACACCACACTTGAAAGGCGTCAATTCTTCTTTGCTCTTCCTCATTCATTACCCAGCTTTCGCATGCATATGAGGCAACTGAAAACACCTTGGCTTGGGTCAGGTGCACCTCAGTCTTCAAGGTGACATCTTTGTTTTCCAACATTTCAATGAGGTCTTTTGCAGCTGATTTGCCCAATGATGCGTTCACCATTTGATTTCCTGCCTGCCGCTTCCATGGATGTTGACTGTGGATGCAAGCAAAATGAAACCCTTGACAACTTCAGTCTTTTCTCCGTTTATCACAGTGTTGCTTATTGGTTCAGTTGTGAGGATTTTTGTTTTCTTTATGTTGAGGCTGTAGTCTTTGATCTTCATAAGTGCTTTAAGTTTTCTTCACTTCCAGCAAGCAAGGTTGTGTCATCTGCATACTGAAGGTTGTTAATGAGTTTTCCCCCAATTCCGATGCTGAGATCTTCTTTGTATAGTCCAACTTGTCAGATTATTTGCTCAGCATGCAGACTGAATAAGTATGGTGAAAGAATACAACCCTGACACACACCTTTCCTGACTTTAAACCACGCAGTATCCCCTTATTCTGTTTGAAGGACTGTCTCTTGACCTATGTACAAACTTACAGTAATTACATTTTCACTTTAAAGACGAGATGCTGGGGATAACTTGCCTTCAGTCACACTGCTAGTAAGCTGCAGCTGCAGGATTCGATCTCACGAAGTTTTGAGGATTTACCGTGGCCCGCAGTGATTCCGAAACATCTCCCTTCCCTGCACCGGTGTCAGTCCCGCCTCCCCCGGGACTGAGAGACCCCTTACCAGAACTCTCCCTCGGCCTCCTACAGGCGACAACCGGGCGCAACGGGCGCCGGAAGAGATAAGCCGAGAGTCTGCACAGGCCCGGCAGTTGCGGCGAGGGAAGGAGGCGAAGGCCCGGCCTCGGGGACCGGAGCAGGGTAGGAACCCACCTGCTCAGAGCCGGCTCCTCATCGCTGGGCTCTTCAACCGCGTAAGGGTCATAGTCGTCCCACGGCCGGTTCATGGTGGACTGCACCCGCCCACACAGTCCAGCAGCCGGCGGCTGCGTATGTTTACTCCTCCGGTCCCTTCCCTAAAGAGTCCTACAACCACTTCCGCCCGCACTTCCGTCTCCTCCCTGCGCGCTTGCGCAGTTTCTTCCTGCGGGGTCGTGGGCAAGAGCAGGGGGCGGGTCCCAATGTCTCCAGCTGTTTTCTGCCACGTGAGGTGAGGTGAAAATGCAGAAGTCTAGATGCTGAGGGGCTTGTTTCCTGAAATTGGGTCAACGGTCCGCAGACACGGGCACCGCTCCATCATCCTTGCTCAGATCCTTCTGCCTTCCTTACACCACAGGCGTCTGCCTCCCCTCCACACCATTCATGCCTGAGACTGACTTCGGCAGGTCTACTGAGAAATTGCTAGGCTGTCGCCAGTTACCTTCTCAGTCCCAGCGTTTTCTCAGCACTCACCCGATACCACTCGGTACTTGAGGAGATTAAAGCAGGTGGCAGCCTCATTGCAGACTTCCTCCCCTGCTTCTGGACCACCTGTACTCGAGTTCCCCCTCCCGGTCGTCTCTTCCCTCTTCCTCATGATCCCATCCAGTTGACTACCCCCACTTGTATCAGTTGCCTGCTAAACATCTCCACCTGCTGCACCTCTGGCAACTTAATTACTCAGTGTGGCCCAAACCAACTCAGCATCTCCACCCCACTCCTGCACCTCAGCCAAAAGCTACTTTCGACTCGTGATTTCTTTCCGTGTCACTTCTTCAATTGTCACAACAGCTATAGGCTGAAAGACTTGGAATCATGGTTGATTGCCTCATTTCTCTGTTCCTCTATGTGCCCTAAATTCCCAAGTCCTGATCTCTTATCAGCAATGTCTCTCTCAACTGCATCCCACTCCCGCACTTTATTGATATGGCCTCCTAATTGATAGCCTTGCTTCGCTCTTTTTCCCTCTCCAAACCATGCCTTTCTGTACTGACAGAGGGATCCACTTCCAGCACAGCTCTGCTCTGGACAATTTCCCTAAAAAGTCCTAATATTTCACTTTTATCTGGTGGGTTTGTTCACTTTAGTCTGCAGTATTCTTGGCCTTCCGAAATAGGGTCTAACCCATCACGCGGAATGAATTTCTCAGTACACTCGTACACATATTCAGCATGGTTTGCTTATTCCAGAATATGTGCTATGCCTTTGGACCACTATGAACTTCCACTGTACCCTGGAACGCCCTCTCCTACTTCTGTCACAGTGTTGGGCTGCCTATTTTTCCTTTTCTAGCAACTGTGGTCCTCTTCAGAGATATGCCCTTAAATCCACATTCATTCTATTCCACAAAAGCTGGACCAATTATATTCCTGCTCCCACGAATTTAAAATTAAGAGTTGGAGATTCTAGTGAGCAGGACTTGTAGCAGGACAAGTAAACTCGGGCTGATGCTGTCATTTTGAGATTTGTATGTGCTGATGACGAGCAAGCAAAGAGAGAAAAGCAGAGGCTTTCCCCAACCCTCTTGTCTGGAACAGCCTTTGTTCCCAAACTCCTCTCTCCATTTCATCTTCTCTGCCCATTCTCTATCCCTTTACCCACCTTTTTTCTTCTTCATATTACTTATTTGTTTGCCTACTATCTCCCTGCTCCACTTATCTATCCATGCTAAAATTTAAGGGCTTTGAAATAACAATTTTGGCAGTGATGATGCTGCTCCCTGATGTCTGAGGACTTAGCTAGGGACTGAAGCAACTAGGGGCTAGATGAGCATCTCTGCTTCCATGCATTTTTCTCCACGATGCCATGGGCTTCCTCACAGCATGGCAGCTCAAGTCTCCAAGACAGTATTCCCAGAGACCAGGATAGAACCTGCAAGGAATCCTTTGACCTAGCCTTGGAAGTCCCTGGTTATTGCTTCTGCCACATTTTATTGGAAGAGCTATTCATTGAGGACACATAGATTCAAGGAGAGGGGAATTAGACTCTGGCTGTCGATGGCAAGAGTAGCAAAGAATTTGTGGCCATCATTAATCTATCATACTCCCACATTAGACTAAATTCCAGGAGGGCAGAGGCCTGGACTGTCTTGTTCACTACTGTATCACCCCTATCCCCACTTGGCATGCTCCAGGGATGTGTCTGTGACATAGGCATGGGCAATCAGAGCCATAATAATTGCTTTAGGGATAACCCAAGGTGGGACAGACTGGTCTCCTGGAACTTTTGCTGTGCTTCCTCTAAGAGTGCTATATTTTCCTAGGAATGACAAGGTGTGGAAACAAGTTGAGTGCTGTTGGTAGCCATCTCTACCACAATGCAGAACAGACTGCTTGAAAAAATGCAGCTAACAAAGATGAAGGCAGAAGCAGATAGGAAGAGGTAGCTATGATGTAATTTCAGCCCTGGGTCATGGAAACCTGAAGATTCATGAATGTGTCAAGTTTCCTTCTCTGATTAAGCTAGTTCCAGTTCTATCACTCTTAATCTTGAGTAAAATAAAAGTAGATGCCCCTGTTTCTACTAGAGCTTGGGTGGAAGCAGTGCTCTCTGCTGACACACGGAAGCCAAAATTAAAAAAAAAAAAAAACCCAAACCCGTTACCTTTGGGTGGATTCCGACCCCGTAAGGTCAGAATACTGTCCCATAGGCTTTCCAAAGACTGGCTGGTGTATTCAAACTTTCAACCTTTCCGTTAGCAGTTGTAGCTCTTAAACACGGCGCCACCAGGGCTCCCACGGAAGCCTGGGAACTCATTTATGTCGGCAATTGCTGGGCGCGGGGGAGGGGGACGGTGTTCAAAAGTTGATGAGATGGAATATTTCTGAAAATTTGAATTGACTATAAAACATAACAACATAACTTGTCAAAAATATTTTTATAACAGACTTTGTTTTCCAGTATTATATACTTAACTGCAACGCTGAATGATTTGTGTAGTGGACAGAGTCCCGGTTTTGCCGTGGTTTTATTCAAGGTTAGAATCTTGATTTGTTTCCTTTAGCTGCTGTGTATGCTAAACAGTTTATGCACGCTTACTCAGGAAGCCGCCACGGAAAAACGATCTCCTGTTAAGTTGGTTGGGAAAATCTAGGGTTTAAAGTTTAACTGGAAGGGGGGGGGGGAGCCCTCATCATAATCTTGTCCTGTGAGGGTGATTTCGGCTGCCGAGAACAAAACGGGCTGTAACCTTTTTGCTGACACGAAGGGGACACCAAACCGAAGCCCTGACCTAACACGCCTTCGTTGTGGCTCTTGGTAGGTCCGGAGCCAGGACCACAGAGAGACGGCTAGGGACGTCACAATCAGGGCGGGGCGTATGCAGATGAGCACAGCACGCAGAGCCCGCTGGTCCTCCGCCTGGGCTCCCACGTCCCGCTGTTGGCGAGATCCAGTTGTTCCAGGTTACTCGTCCGATTTCTGAGGTTGGAGGAAGGGAGGCTGAGGAAACGAGCGTGCGGTGGGCGCGTGAGGAAAGTGACCGTGTGTAAGGAGCGTGAGGCCCGCGAGGGTGTGAGTGGAGCCGGCTACAGGAACTCATACTTACCTGGCAGGGGAGATACCATGATCACGAAGGTGGTTTTCCCAGGGCGAGGCTTATCCATTGCACTCCGGATGTGCTGACCCCTGCGATTTCCCCAAATGTGGGAAACTCGACTGCATAATTTGTGGTAGTGGGGGACTGCGTTCGCGCTTTCCCCTGATTTCTGATGTTTCTAAAAGTAGACTGTTTTTGACTAATAACTGTCCCTTTCATATGTTTTTTATTATACTAGCTTTGTGTCATACTATTTTCTGAACATACTAAATTCTGTTCTTTTTGGTTAGTGTATGTATTTAAGACAAGAGCTGATCTATTTGATAAGCCAACTTGGAATTCCCAAATTTAAATTTGGTAACTCCTTTCTCACCACAGAAATAAGAGGGAGTAATTTAAGGTATGTTGTTATTCTTAGGTGCTATGGGTTTTCAAATTCACAGGGACCCTAGTATTGCTGGGTCCTCGGCCAACCTTGTTGTGTTTGCTTGAGCTCATTGTGGCAGCCACTGTGTCAGTTCATCTCCTTGAGGGTCTTCCTCTTTTTGCTGACCCTCTACTTTTAGCCACTGGTCCCTCCTCATAACTTGTCCAAAGTATGTGAGATGAAGTCTTGCCATCCTTGCTTCTAAGGAGCATTCTGGCTGTACTTCTTCCAAGACATATTTTTTCATTCATGGTATATTCAATATTCTTCGACAACAACATAATTAAACGGCATCAATTCTTCTCCGGTCTTCATTATTCATTGTACAGCCTTCTCACGCATATGAAAAAAACGTGACTGAAAATACCAGGTCCCTCTTAGTCTGGAAGCTCCACTGAAACCTGTACACCTTGGGTGACCCTGCTGGTATTTGAAATACCAGAGGCATAGCTTCCAGCATCACAGTAACACAAAAACCACCACAGTATGACAAACTGACAGACATGTGGGGTCTTAATGGTATAGCCAGCACCAGTCCACAGACAAGGTGGAAGGTCAAGAAGGTTCTGGTGCCCTGGCTGGAAGTTAGAAGGGCTGGAATAAGTCAGAGCAGAAGGCGGACTTGATAAAAACAGGAGATGACTGGAAAGTGAATGGGACAGAGGCAAGGAGCCATGCTCAGAGCCCAGGGAGTCAAGTCAATCAGGCCACAAGGAAGGCTCCACACTGGGTGCAAAGCAAGAATTGTGGACAGGTAATAGAGGTGGGAGAGGAGTAGCTGTACAGTTAGTCTTCATATCAGACATGGAACTCTTATCTAAGCAGCGAAGAGAAGATGCAACAGTCATCTGGGGAAAATATCCCAGGATCTTGAACAAGCAGGCCAAATAAACAGGGTGTGGACATTGATCAGGAGACAGGCTCTGAGGCTGGAAGAACCTATCAGGGGCCAGGGTGGAGTCTGTAAGGACCTGCTGACAGTGCCCTGGGCTGAGTACAGTGGGAATTACCACTTTTCCAACATAGGCAAGGGCTGGGTTCACTGGCAACACCATCTTCAGGAAGGACTGGAACTGAGTCAGTCTTCTCCCAAACAGACATAGATGTGTCATCACAGTGAAATATCATTCAAAAATACAGGAGTTGTGTCTTCTCTAATGGACTTGGGAGGCCAGGCAAGACTCCATTTAGAAAGGCCCTTCTTGAATGCCAACTGGAGAGAATATCTTGACTGCCTATGAACATGTCTCTAGGAAGAAACAAGAGATTTTGGGAGGAGTTTTAGGATTGGAGGCCAATATCCTGACATAGAGTTTTTCCCCACCGATAATGTTGCCGTTTCTAAATCCCTTATGTCAAAATCTCCCCTGAGCCTGCACCCACTGGGACATATGCACTATAAAAGTAAAACTGTTGTTGTTGATGGTGGGTGCCAATTCCCACACATAGTGACCCATGTGACAGAGTACAACTGCCCCATAGATTTTCTAGGCTGTAATCTTTATGGAAGCAGATCGTCAGGTCTTTCTCCTGTACAGCCACTGGGTGGGTTCCAACCACCAACCTTTTGGTTATTGGCCAAGCACTTAATTGTTGCACCACCAGGGCTCCAAAGAATAAAATATAAATATTCAAAAAAAAAAAAAAAGTTGAGTTTTTTCCTGATGTCAAAAGGGAAAGAGGCATTGCCCTACAGGGTTTAATTTTAAAATAGGTAAAGAAATGCTCAAGTTTATAATGCATAAACTTTAGTTTATTGCAAGGCAGTCATGGCAGGCACACAGGTAAGATCCTACGACATTCAATGACCAGAGAATCAAAGTTAACAATTACAATGTTTGTCCAATGCTTAGAGTTCAAATTTTATACTCCAGGCTTTTACCTCTAACGAGAGGTCTTGGGATGCAAGCTTAGCCAGCAGCATGTCTCCAGGGGATTTGGAGTCGGTTGCAGAGAGGCAAGACAGTCTCAGGCAGAGCCTCTGGCAACACGGGGTCTTTGGAGAGCTCTAATTGCCTCTAATTGCTCTCAGTGAAAGGGGGGAAGCCTGTGTGTGTGTGTGTGTGTGTGTGTGTGTGTGTGTGTGTGACTTTAGTCCCGCTGGTCTTGTCTGATAAAGGTCTATCAGGTTGGTGCCTGACTCACAAGGCATCAGTGTAACCCACATTCTAAGCCCATAATCAGGGGTGCATATTCAGGGTATCTTAACATACATAAACTAAAGCACACAGTAACTTTCTCTGTCTCTTGCACATGTGCAGGCACCATACAGTACGTAGCCAACCCCACTTCTATATCTGTTCCCTGCAGGGACGGAACAGAATCTCTCCTGCTAGGGCATAAGAGGAGGAACATGCCAGATTGTAAAAGCCAGCCTTGAGGGGTGGACTGAAGGGGAAGCAGGCTTTGCAAGGCACTACATGAGTGCCCTCATGTGGTCCACTAGTTCACCACAGTTTGCTAAGTCATCCTTATGTAAGTCCCTGGCATGTAGCCATTATTGCCCACTGCCACTATAAAACTTCTCCCTCCCCACTGTGGGGTACAAAGATCTGCTCTGGTCCTGCTGCTGCCCAGGACTTGGCCTCATACATAAGTCTCCCTAGTAACTCCTTCACTGCTACACTGTAATTGCCCACCTCTTTCTTCAGTCTCTTGAAGCCCTCCATTTTTGGAGGCAAATTTCACGTTACTGGTCTATGCCTGGACAGATAAATTAACATATTTATGGGGGTTCTTAGAAAGGCCTCATCCCAAGCAAATGAATTGCTGGTATTTATGGGATGAGTTCTAAGAGGAAAGTTAAAATGACTTGGATAGCCTGCAAAATTGAGAAAAATGGAAGAGAAATAAGTGCATTAAAGGCAATTTAATTTCTCTTTCACAGGACCCTCTTCCTCCTTTCTCTGCTGTCCCTGCTCCCTCTGCTCCTCCAAGCCTCTCTTTATCCAGCTCTGCCTCAAATCAACTCCTGGGAAGAGGGAGGTGACGATTTTTTCTAGGAGTAGTTCCCTTCATTTTGGATTTCTCTGCAAAGCGGACATGGGTACAACTTCCTCATCAGGTAGTAAATTACCTACCCTGCTTGAGGACCCAGGTTTGTGTGCTTCCAACCATAGCAGTGAGTCCCCTTCATGTCTTAGCCCAGATTCCACCTCCAAGAGACCCTTATCATACATATACCATGTAGTTAGGAAAGCAGAAGTGATAAAGAGATGTAATCAGGGTATAACTGAGACTTAGATAAAAGGGTGTCCCCTATCTTCATAGAAACAGGAATGGAAAACAGTTGCACTAACCCAAAGCAAACCCATGGCTGTTGAGTCAATTCAGATTCATATCAAACCTGTAGGACAGAGTAGAACTGCCCCACAGGATTTCCAAGCAGCAGCTGGTGGATTCAAACTGGGGACCGTTTTGGTTAACAGCCAAATACTTAACCACTGTGCTCCATAGTTGCACTAGTCACTTGGAAAAAGGCAAACAAAAAAGGTGCTAGGCTGACAAATGCCAATATGAAAAAAGAAACCAAGGTGTCATATAATTATTTTTATATGTCTTTTATATTTTTCTTGTCTCAATGAAAAGCCAACCCTTCCTATCTGATGGCCAGCAAAGCTAATGCCATTGAGGCCTCCCTGAATAAGTGAAACAATAAAAATCCATGTGTCTATTTAGAAAACGTATGTCTTAGCCATCTAGTGCTGCTATAACAGAAATGCTAGAAGTGGGTGGCTTTAACAAAGAGAAATTTATTTTCTCACACCCTAGTAGGCTAGAAGTCCAAATTCAGGGTGACAGCTCCAGGGAAAGGCTTTCTCTCTCTGTTGGCTCTGGAGGAAGGTCCTTCTCATCAATCTTCCCCTGGACTAGGAGCTTCTCCGTACAGGAACCCTGGGTCCAAAGGACACACACTGCTTCCAGCGCAGCTTTCTTGGTGGTATGAGGTCCCCAGTCGCTCTGTTCGCTTCTCTCTTTTATATCTCAAGACACAATCCAATCGTGTAGATTGAGTCCTGCCTCATTAACATAACTGCTGCCTATCCCACCTCACTGACATCATAGAGGTAGGATTTACAACACAGGAAAATCACATCAGGTGACAAAATGGTGGACAATCACACAGGACTGGGAATCATGGCCTAGCCAAGTTGATATTTTGGGGGACACAATTCAATCCATGACACTATATATCTGATAACAGTTTAATATCCAGAATTTATAAAGAACTCCTGCAACCCATAATTTGAACAGACATTTCTCCAAGAAGATCTACAAGTGGCCGATAAGCATATGAAAAGATACTCAACATCATTAACCAGTATAGAAAAGAAAATCAAAACCACAATGAGATACCATTTCATACCCACAAGGATGCCTGTCACTTAAAAAAAAAAGGAAAATAACCAGTGTTGTCGAGAAATTTGAACCTTCATGCATTGCTGGTCAGAATGTAAAATGGTGCAGCTGCTGTGGAAAACAGTTTGGGGGTTCCTCAAAAAGTTAACCATTGAACTACAATGTTGTTGCTGTTGTTAGGTGCCATCGAGTTGGTTCTGACTCGTAGCGACCCTATGTACAAAAGAACGAAACGCTTCCCAGTCCTGCACCATCCTCACAATCGTTCTTATGCTTGAGCCCATGTTGCAGCCACTCTGTCAATCCATCTTGTTGATGGTCTTCTTCTCTTTTGCTGAGCCTCTACTTTATCAAGCACGATGTCCTTCTCTAGTGACTCGTCGTTCCTGATAACAGGTCCAAAATACATGAGATGAAGTCTCGCCATCCTCATTTCTAAGGAGCATTCTGGCTGTAATTCTTCCAAGACAAATTTGTTCATTCTTGTGGTAGTCCATGGTATATTCAGTATTCTTCTCCAACATCACAATTCAAAGGCATCAATTTTTCTTCAGTCTTTTCTTATTCATTGTCCAGCTTCCACATGCATATGAGGCAATTGAAAATACCATAGCTTGGGTCAGATGCACCTTAGTGCTTAAAGTGACATCTTTGTTTTTGAACACTTTAAAGAGGTCTTCTACAGCAGACTGGCTCAGTGCAATACGTCCTTTGATTTCCTGACTGCTGCTTCCATGGGTACTGATTGTGGATTCAAGTAAGATGAAATCCTTGACATCTTCAATATTTTCTCTGTTTATCATGATGTTGTTTATAGGTCCAGTTGTGAGGCTCTTTGTTTTATGTTGAGGTATAATCCATACTGAAGGCTGTCATCTTTGATCTTCATCAGTAAGTGCTTCAAGTCCTCTTTGCTTTCAGCAAGGTTGTGTCATCCGCATATGGCAGGTTATCAATGAGTCTTCCTCCTATCCTGATACTGCATTCTTCTTCATATAGTCAGGCTTCTCAGATTATTTGCTCACATACAGATTGAAAAGTATGGTGAAAGGATAAGGAACTCTGGTGCTGTGGTGGTTAAGTGCTCAGCTGTTAAGTAAAAGGTCAATGGTACAAACCCACCAGCCCCAAGGTAGAATGATGTGGCAGCCTACTTCCATAAATATTACAGCCTTGGAAACCCTATAGGGCAGTTCTACTCTGTCACATGGCCTTGTCACCTGGAACACTTTGGAATAGAAGTAATCTGGTATAATTGGAGCAATATAGAGGAGTCCTGGTGGTACAGTGGTTAAAGCGTTGGGCTGCTAACTGAAAGATCAGTGGTTTGAACCCACCAGCTGCTCTGTGGGAAAAAGATGTGGCAGTCTGCTTCCATAAAGATTTACAGCCTTAGAAACTCTATGGGGCAGTTCGCCTCTATTCTATATGGTCGCTGGGAGTTGGAATCGACTTGACGGCAATGAGTTTGGTACTGGGTTTGGAGCAATATAAATAGATATATGGGTAGTATGGCAGGGTTCCCCACATCTGTCAGTTTGTCGTACTGTGGCGGCATGTTGCTGTGATGCTGAAAGCTATACCACCGGTATTTCAAATAGCAGCAGGGTCACCCACGGTGGACAGGTTTCAGTGGAGCTTCCAGACTAAGACAGACTAGGAAGAAGGACTTGGCAGATAGCAGTGGAACACTGTCTGGTATAGTGCTGGAAGATGAGCCCCTCAGGTTGGAAGGCAGTCAAAATACAACTTGGGAAGAGCTGCCTCCTCAAAGTAGTCTACCTTAATGACGTGGATGGAGTCAAGCTTTTGGGACCTTCATATGCAAAGATGGCAAGATTCAAAATGTGAAGAAACAGCTGCAAACATACATTAGTAATCAGAACATGGAATGTATGAAGTATGAATAGGAAAACTGGAAGTTGTAAAATGAAATGGACCACATGAAGATCAATACCATAGGCATTAGTGAGCTGAAATGCACTAGTAGCGGCCATTTTCAATCAGTCATATTGGCTACTATCCCAGGAACGACAAATTGAAGAGGAATGGTGTTGCATTCATTGTCAAAAGAACATTTCAAGATCTATCCTGAAGTACACGCTGTCGATGATAGGATAAAATGCATATGCCTACAAGGAAGACCAGTTAATATGACTATTATTTAAATTTATGCACCAAACACTAATGCCAAAGATAAAGAAATTGATGATTTTTACCAACTTCTGCAGTCTGAAATTGATCAAACATGCAATCCAGATGCACTGATAATTATGGTGATTGGAATGCAAAAGTTTGAAAATGAAGGATTTGTAGCTGGAAAATACAGAATTGGTGATAGAAACGATGCTGGAGACTATATGATAGAATTTTGCAAGACCAATGACTTCATTGCAAATGCCTTTTTTCAACAACATAAACGGTGACTATACATGTAGATCTCACAGGATGGAACACAGGAATCAAATCAACTAAATCTGTGGAAAGAGACAATGGAGAAACTCAATATCATCAGTCATAGCAAGGCCAGGGCTAACTGCAGAACAGACCATCAATTGCTCACATGCAAGTTCAAGGTGAAGCTGAAGAAAATGAGAGCAAGCCCACAAGAGCAAAAATATGACCTCGAGTATACCCCACCTTGAGTCCATCTCAAGAATATATTTGAAGCATTGAACTCTAATGACTGAAGACCAGATGAGTTGTGGGATAACATCAAAGACATCATATATGAAGAAAGCAAAAGGTCATAAAAAAGACAAGGAAGAAAGAAAAGACCAAAATGGATGTCAGAAGAGACTCTGAAATTGGCTCTTGAACATAGAGTAGCTAAAGTGAATGGAAAGAACTATCACGTAAAAGAGCTGAACAGAAGATTTCAAAGGGTGGCTCGAGAAGACATAGTAAAGTATTATGATGATATGTGCAAAAGACCTGGAGATAGAAAACCAAAAGAGAAAAACACACTCAGCATTTCTCAATGTGAAAGAGCCAAGGAAAAAATTCAAGTCTCGAGTTGCAATTCTGAAAGATTCTACCAGGAAAATATTGAATGATGCAAGAAGCATCGAAGGAAGATGGAAGGAATACCGAGATCACTGTACCAAAAAGAATTGGTCGATGTTCAACCATTTCACGAGGTAGCATATGATCAAGAACCAATGAAGTCAACAAACGGAAGCAGCACTGGAGGTACTCACTGGTCTGTGTCAAGAAATTTGGAAGACAGCTACCTGGTCAACTGACTGGAAGAGATCCATATTTGTGCCCATTCCAAAGAAAGGTGATCCAACAAAATGCAGAAATTATCGAACAACATCGTTAATATCACATACGAGTAAAATTTTACTGAGGATCATTCAAAAGCAGTTGCAGTAGTACATCAACAGGGAACTGTCAAAGTTCAAGCCGGATTCCGAAAAAGATGTGGAACAAGGGATATCACTGCTGATGTCAGATGGATCTTGGCTGAAAGCAGAGAATACCAGAGGGATGTTTACCTGTGTTTTAATGACTATGCATGGGCATTCGACTGTGAGGATCATAACAAATTATCGATAACATTGTGAAGAACGAGAATTCCAGAACACTTCATCGTGCTCACGAAGAACCTGCCCATAAACCAAGAGGCAGTCATTCGAACAGAACAAGGTGATACTGTGTGGTTTAAAATCAGGAAAGGTGTCCATCAGGTCTGTATCCTTTCACCATACTTTTTCAATCTGTATGCTGAAAATAATCCAAGAAACTGAACTATCTGAAGAACAAAGCATCAAGGCTACAGGAAGACTCATTAACAACCTGGCATATGCAGCTGATACAACCTTGCTTGCTGAAAGTGAAGAGGACTTGAAGCACTTACTGATGAAGATCAAAGACTACAGACTTCAAACACCAAAGACACAAGGAAAATATGAGCCCAAGAGACAGAAAGGGCCACATAAACCAGAGACTCCATCAGCCTGAGACCAGAAGAACTAGATGGTGCCTGGCTACCACCAATGACTGCCCTGACAGAGAACACAACAGAGAGTCCCTGATGGAGCTGGAGAAAAGTGGGGTGCAGACCTCAAATTCTAGTAAAAAGACCAGATTTAATGGTCTGACTGAGACTGGAGGGACCCCAGAGGACACGGCCCCCAGACTCTCTGTTAGTCCAAAACTAAAACCATTCCTGAAGCCAACTCTTCAAAGATTAGGCTGGACTGTAAGGCATAAAATGATACTGGTGAGGAGCATGCTTCTTAGTTCAAGTAGACACATGAGACTAAGTGGGCAGCTCCTGTCCAGAGGCGAGATGAGAAGGCAGAGGGGGACAGGAGCTGGTTGAATAATAAAAAAAAAAAATGGACATGGGAAATACAGGGTGGAGAGGAGGAATGCGTTGTCACATCACAGGGAGAGCAAATAGGGTCACATAACAATGTGTGTAAGTTTTTGTATGAGAAACTGATGTGAATTGTAAACTTTCACTTAAAGCACACACAAAAAAAATAAAAGCAAAAAATAAAGACTACAGCCTTCAGTATGGATTGTACCTGAACACAAAGAAAACAATCCTCACAACTGGACCTATAAGGAACATCATGACAAATGGAGAAAATATTGAGGTTGTCAAGGATTTCATTTTGCTTGGATCCACTTAATCCCAATGGAAGCAGCAGTCAAGAAACTAAGGATGTAAGACCTCTTTAAAGTGCTCAAAAACGAAGATGTCACTTTAAAGACTAAGGTGCGCCTGACCCAAGCCATGGTATTTTCAGTCTCCTCATATGGGTGTGAAAGCTGGACAATGAATAAGGAAGACCAAAGAAGAACTGATGTCTAACTAGACAAGGAAACACACACAGATATTCACATTAGAAGGATTAAATACACACACACACACACACACACACACACACACACGGCAATCCCTGCAAACAAGCTACCAGTATCTCTCCCTGTGAACTTATGTTTGGCAGACCTATGAGTTTGGGTCTGAGACCATGTCCTGTGCTCAATCCCCTAACTAAATTCTCTCATAATCATGTTCAATACTTAAAAGGACTTCTATCTTCTCTAGAAACTCTAGGACATAAGTTCGTAAGTATATGGAATGGCCCACAGGAAGAAGTCTGCCACCCCTAGTTAACAAAAGATTCTGTCTGCACAGAAGTGTTCCAGAGGAAAGACTGCCCTAGCACTGGGAGGAACCCTTTCAAGTGATGCTAAAAATCCATGTAGCTATCAAAGTGAAGGAAACACACAGTTCGGTTCATCCTTCCCATGTGAATGAAGCCAGTACTTCAGGAGGACTAGACTATGGTTCCCACAAAGGATTTGAAATTTAAATTTTCTAGAATAATTGATATTGGTACTGCACTCAACTGAAAAAGGTATTCTGGTGAACTTATTACTATTCTCCACAGACTGCCTTCCTGCCCTAGTCATAAAAACCCATTGCTGTCAAGTCGATTCCAACTCATAGCGACCCTATAGGTCACAGTAGAACTCCCCCTTGGGTTTCCAAGGAGCGCCTGATGGATTCGAACTACTGACCTTTTGGTTAGCACCTGTAGCACTTAACCACTACGCCACCAGGGTTTCGCCCTATTCATAGTAGTAGTAATTTCAATTACTTCAAGAATCACATTTTAGTTTACACTAAAAGTCAAAATTAAGAAAAAGTCAGAAATGACACTAACTTTAGTAATGTTAACTTTATTTTTATATTTAAATGCTATTATTTTGAGGACCAAACAACAAACTGACTAATGGCTACAAAATTCGATATTCTGCTTGTGGTGATAAAAAAAAAATTTTTTTTTTTTTTTTGGTGATACAGCTGCCTTCAGTTTAGTGATTTTGTAAAAGAGACAATTATATTCATGTATTCTGTGGTAAAATATTATTTGCCTTTTAGCTTTTTAAAAAAAGCAACAAAAAATTGAAATTCCTTTTAAACATATTGTAAAGGCCTTGAGAAACAAAATATGAACCTCCAAAAATGCACTCAATAATTGAAATAACTGCTACCATGAATACAGCAGGAAGGTGGTCTGTGGAGAATAGTAATAAGTTCACTAAAAAAAAAAAAAAAAAATTTTTTTTCCCACTAGAATACCTTTTTAAGTTAAGAACCAATATTAGTTACTCTAGAAAACTTAAATTTCTACTCCTTTGTGGGAACCACTGTCTAGTCCTCCTGAAGTACTGGCTTCATTCAGTGGGAATTAAAATTAAAAAATATTTAACATAAAAAAATGACATTTTACTAGAAAAGAAAACATGTTATTTGTTACGCTACCTTTTCTTTCTGTACTTCCAGTAATGGTTCCCACAATTACTTATTTCTGATCAATTCCATTTTGTACTTCTAGTATAGACATAGTCAGAACTCATACATCCAACAACTCAATCATTGGCAGAGTAAAAGCAAGACCATCGTCACTACTAATTTTGTGATAACTAAGTAAAAACAACTAATACACATCCAGATATCCGAGTCCTAAGTTTGACACACACAAAAAAAGTTTTGTTAATTGGCTTGATTGGAGGCTCCTTAACTACACTACAATCAATAGAAAGGTAGAGTAACCCATCTAGCAAATTCTCTGACCTTTATGATTGTATGGATTTGATTCAAAAAATCTACCAAGAGCTGTAAAGCTGGTAATGTCAGTTTACACCCAAGCTGTCAGATTCCTTATTCACACAGACAAGCAAGTGAAAAACTCTTGTATCTGAAGTAATTTTATTAGGCTTCACCTTACAAAGCCTTCCAGGCCAACAAACACTTTCGTTTAAAAGACTGTTGTTGTTGTTAGGTGCTAGCAAGTCGGTTCTGACTCAAAGTGACCCTATGTACAAGAGATCAAAACACTGCTGGGTCCTGCGCCATCCCCACAATTGTTGCTATGTTTGAGCCCACTGTTGCAGTCACTGTGTCAATGCATCTCATTGAGGGTCTTCCTCTTTTTCGCTGACTCTCTATTAGTCTTTAAAAGACTAAAACCAAAAACCAAATCCATTGCCGCTGAGTTGATTCCAACTCATAGTGACCCTATAGGACAGAGTAAAACTGCCCCACAGGGTTTCCAAGAAGCAGCCGGTGGATTCGAATTGCTGACATTTTGGTTAGTAGCCGAGCTCTTAACCACTGTGCCACGAGTGCTGCTAAAAAGACTAAAGACATCCTTAAAAGCTAGAGAGTAAGTCTTATGAAAAACTGATGTGTTTGAATTATGGTGTTGGTGAAGAATATTGAATACACCATGGTCTGCCAGAAGAATTAACAAATCTGTCTTGGAAGAAGTACAGTCAGAATGCTCCTTAGAAGTGAGGATGGCAAGACTTCATCTCAAGTACTTTGAATGTTACCAGGTGGGACTAGTTCCTGGAGAAGGACACCATGTCGGTAAAGCAGAGGCTCAGAGAAAGAGAAGACCCTCAAAGAGATGAATTGACAGACTGGTTGCAACGATGGGCAATTATTGTGAGGATGGTGCAGGACCGGGTGGTGTTTCCTTCTGTTGTACATAGCGTCACTGAGGCGGAACCAACTCAATGGCACCTAACAAGTCTTAGGACAACTGCCCTTCTGTGGGTTTGTCATGTTTTGGTGGTTTGCATGTCGCTGTGATGCTGGAAGCTATGCCACTGGTATTTCAAGTATCAGCAGGGGTACCCATGGCGGACAGATTTCAGTGAAGCTTCCAGACTAGGACAGATGTAAAAATTAGCCAGTGAAACCTTACAGATCACCACAGAACACTGTCTGCCTTATCTTGCTTGGACATGTCACGAGGAGGAATCCATCGCTGGAGGAAGACATGAAGTTTGGAGAGGTTAAGAGAAAATTCAGGACCCTTAGTATTAACACACACAAGGGACACAGCAATAGGACAGCTTATGTATGAGAAAACAAGTTATTTAATATTGAATCTCCCTTAAGAAATTAACTACTTTATTAAAACTATGTCCAATCTGCTGCAAAAAGCCTCTTTGAAGTGTTTAAAAGCAAAGATGTCACTTTGAGAACTAAGCCTATCCAAGCAAAGATGTCACTTTGAGAACTAAGCCTATCCAAGCGACGGTATTTGCAACCACCTCATATGGATGCAAAAGCTGGACAGTGAATACGGAAGACCAAAGAAGAATTGATGTCTTGGAATTAAGGCATTGCAGAAGAATTTTGTGAATATACCGTGGACTGCCAATAGCGATTTCTTAGAAGCAATGATGCACTTTTAACATGTTATCAGGGGAGACCAGCCCCTGGAAAACCCTCTGCTCGGTAGACAATCGGTGAACAAAGAAAACCTTCAATGACATATTAACAGAGTGACTGCAACAATATGCAAAATACCAAGTTACGCATTACCAGGGCCCTGCTGATGATGACGTTTCTCTGGCGGTGTACGTGAGTCCCTTGACCCGCCTCCATTCACACCCTCGCGGCCCTGAAACTCTTACACACGGCCACTTCCCTCACGTGGCCACCGCACTCTCCTTCTTCAGCTTCCCTTCTCCAACCTCAGAAATCCGAAAGTTACCTGGAACACTTGGACCTTGCCAACAGCAGGACGTGGGAGTCCAGACAAAGCAGGACCAGCGGGCTCTGCGCGCCGCGCTCATCTGCATACGCCCCGCCCTGGTTATGACGTCCCCAGCAGGCCCTACCTCGTTGGGGTCCCCGGACCTACCAAGGCCCACCAGAGAGCTGCGCGCCGCGATGTGTCCGCGGCCTGTAGGGGAGGCTAGAGAAGGGGGATCCCGTGGCCCCCGCCGCCCACCTGTGGAAGGACCCACCGAGGGCGTGCTAGGTCAGGGCTCTGTTTGGTGTCCCGTTCATTTCAGCCAAAGCTTTCAGCCTGAACTCATTAAGTAATCGAAAACTCAGGAGAGGCCTTTTCCCCGCTTGACAAACTGTTAAACCGCCTTAATATGAAATCGGTAATGTTCATTCGTGGCGTCCTCCTGAGTAGAAGTGACACAACCGCTTCAGAATACGTAGGAATATGTAGCCTAACTAGTAACGCCTGAATGAAAACTCAGATTTCTAACCTTGAAGACAGCAAGGGTAAAGCGCGAACCAGTTAGTCAGGGGCAGCCACACGCGTTTCCACGCCCCTCCCGGCCTCTGTGGGAAGGATCAGGGCCCCTCAGCCTTCTCGCCTCGGTACTCCTCCAGCACCACACAGGGTGGCCCCAAAACATACTCTTCAGTCCTTTTTCACATACACTGAGTTCCCATAATTTTGTGACCAAACAAGATAACCTTGCACCAGTGCCCGGGTGAATCCTGGTTCCTGGTCCCTTTTGTATTCTGATCACCTCTTAGATGATGTTGAGAATTCGTCCATTCAACAATTGTTAATTGAGTTTCTACCACATGTCAGAGGAGCCCTGGTGGTCCAGTGTTAACGGCTCGGCTGCTAATAGAAATGTTAGTTTGGACCCAGCAGCAGCTCCTTAGACGAAAAGACCTTTTGATCTGCTTCTGCAAAGATCTGCAGCCTAGGAAACTGTGGGGGCAGTTCTACTCCATCATACAGAGTGGCTATGAGTCGGAATCTACTTCACAGCAATGAATTTGGTTCCGTTTAATGAGATGGAATCTATTCCACCGCATACAACAACGCCAGACATTGTTCTGCATCTGATGTTTCTGTAAAATAATCACATTCTCCGGAAGTGAGAAGGGGCTGAATGAGGCTGGACTGATGGGTGATGGTGTGTGTGAGTTAGTGGATCATCCTGTCTCAGGGGCTGTTTTTGAAGCTCTCACCAAGGGGCTCAACATAATGGCCCTAATGAAATTACTGTTCCCTCTTAGGCTGGGTTTTCTCGAGAAGCAACACCAGTAAAGTGTATAAGTATACATAGAGAAAGATTATATTAAGGAAACGGCTCACATGGTTGTAGAGCCTGGAATGTCCCAAATCCAGGAGTCAGGCTGAAGCCCACAGGGGCTGGCAAACCCAAGATCAGCAGGCAAGACGGCAGGTAAGCTGCTAGCTCAAGTCACAACAACTGGAGGTCAGATGAACAGGAGCCAGCAGCTGGATCCAGTGCCAGCAGAAGCCCAAGAGCCTTGCCAGAAAGTCCACCTACATTGGATGCCACACTCCCCCAGGGAAACTCCCTTCCAACTGATTGGCTACTCGCAGCAGATTCCAACATGGAGGTGATCACATTATATTAAATCCCATCATGGAGGTGAGCACATCATACAACTGCCAAACTACATCATAGCTGTCAAACCACTGAGCATCATGGCCCAGCCAAGTTGACACACAACCTTAACGATCACACTGTTGAAGCTGAAAGATGAATGTTTCCATCTCTGTGATCTCTTTGTAAGTAGTACATAGTATTAACTTTGCGTGGGCTCAGAGCTACAGCCTGGGAACGTGCTAGGAAACATTTTTTTTTTTTTTGGAAGGACATCTGGTAGCTAGTTATCAAGTCAATAAATCAGCAAATATATTACAAGCCTACTGTTGTAGCCAACTGTGAATGAACCAGTCAACAAGTTAGAATCCTTGACCTCAGGGAGCGTATATTCTAGTAAGTAAGATTAGACAGGCAAATACATAGTGTGATGGTTAAGGCTGTGTGTCAACTTAGCTGGGCCGTGAATCTCAATAGTTTACCAGTTATGTAATGTTGTAATCACCTCTATGATGAGATCTGATATGAGCAGTGTCTTAGTCATCTAGTGCTGCTATACCAGAAATACCACAAGTGGATGGCTTTAACAAAGAGAAATTTATTCTCTCATAGCCTAGGAGACTAGAAGTCCAAATTCTGGGTGCCAGCTCCAGAGGATGGATTTCTCTCTCAGCTCTGGGGAAAGGTCCTGGTCATCAATCATCCCTGGTCAAGGAACTTGTCAGCTCAGGGACCTCGGGTCCAAAAGATGAGCCATTCTCCTGGCTGTTTCTTGGTGGTATGAGTTCCCCACTTCTCTCTGCTTGCTTCTCTCTTTTATATTTCAAAAGAGATCAATTTAAAACACAACCTAATTTTATAAATTGAGCCCTGACTCATTAACATAACTGCCGCTAATCCCACCTCATTAACATTATAGGAGTAGGATAACACATAGGAAAACCACATCAGATGTCAAAATGGTGTACAATCACACAATACTGGCAATCAGGGACTAGCCAAGTTGAAACACATTTCTGGAGGACACAATTCAATCCACGACAAGCAGCCAATTAGTTGAAAAAGAGCTTCCTTGAGGGTGTGGCCTGCATCCAATATATACGGACTTCCTGGCAAAGCTTGCTGGCTTTTGCTCTGCTCTGGATCCTACATTCTGCTCCTGAACATCTGACCTCCGGTACTTGGGACTTGAGCCAACAGCCTGCCATCTTACTTGCCAATCTTGGGTTCATTAACCCCTGCAGTTACGTGAGTTAGGAGAAGCCTACAGCCTGATGTCTGACCCAAGAACTTGGGACTTTCCAGCCTCTACAACCGAATGAGCCATTTTCTTGATATAAATCTCTATATTTTTTATATCTATCTATATATGACAGTAAAAAAATATTGCTGCTAGGGTTCAAGTTCATACATGCATGGATTTGTTCCAAACAAACCGTTTTTAAACATGCCTCTGCAATCAGTAGATGGCTGCAGACAAGTTCTCTCAGTAATATGCTTGTCTTAGTCTGGTTAGGGTGCCTTCAAAGAGAAGAATACTTTTTGTGTCAGGGAAAAAAAGGATTTTGAGTCAGGGCTAATATCAAATTTTTAACCAACCTCAAGTGGACATCTTCCCAAATCATTGAAACTTTGCAACAAGTTTATGAGAATGCTGTCTCACATAAAACACCCGTTTTTAGATGGATCCCATGTTTTAAGGAAGGCAGGAAAAACCTGAAAGATGAGCCAAGAGAGAGAAGGCAGCTCAGATGGTTATGGCGACTGTTTTTTGGGATTCCAGAGGGGTAATCTTGATAAATTTTCACGAAGGACACAGGACAATCACGGGGGCTTATTATGAATAAGTTTTAAGAAAATTGAAAACTGAGTTGGTGGGAAAAGGCCAGTAAAATTGCAGCATGGAAGTGTTTTCCATCGTGACAGTGCATCTGCTCATTCTTCAAGGGTAGCAAGGGCCATCCTACAAGAATTTCAGTGGGAAACTTTACCCCATCCACCTTACAGCCCTGATCTTGCCCCTTCAGACTTCCTAAAATTCAAAGAACATTTAAAAGGAACACAATTTGAGTCCCTAGAGGATGCCAAAACTGCCATTTTGATGTGGTGTAAATCAAAGAAAGTAGAATTCTTTGGGGAAAGGGTTAGAGAGATGGAAACATCGCCTTCAGAAGTGTATAGACCTAGCGGAGGATATGTTGGGAAACAACAGCTTCACATTTCGATATTTTTTGCTTAATAAAGGTTTCTATAATTCTGTAGCAATACGTTTTGCTTCTCTAGAGAATCTAGTCTAAAATATAGTATGTTAGGTCAGTGCTCCTCAAACTTTAATGTGCACAGAAGCAATCGGGGATCACGCTAAACTGCAGATTCTGATTCAGTAGATCTTGCCAAGTGGGGTACTGGATATTCTGCACTCCTAACAAGCTCCCAGGTGATGCTGGTCAAGGATGAGATTTTGAGTAGCAAGGTGTTAACCAAAAAAAAAAACAAAAAACCGTTGCCATTGAGTCGATTCCAACTCATAGTGACCCACAGGTCAGAGTAGAACTCCCCATAGAGTTTCCAAGGAGCGTCTGATGGGTCTGAACTGCCGATCTCTTGGTTAGCAGCCCTAGCACTTAACCACTACGCCACCAGGGCTTCTAGTAAGGTGTTAGATGGTGCTAAGTACTATGGAGGAAAAAAAAAAAAGGAAAAATGTATAGGTAGGGTGCATGTTGAGAAGGAAGGCTGCTGAGTCTTTGGA
This sequence comes from Loxodonta africana, assembly GCF_030014295.1. Lineage (NCBI taxonomy): Eukaryota > Metazoa > Chordata > Mammalia > Proboscidea > Elephantidae > Loxodonta > Loxodonta africana. Next base: position 46,555,411 of record NC_087351.1, read on the forward strand.
GGGGGCTTAACAGTATGCACCCCGTTTCTTGAAAATTTTCAAGTCTATCCTAGTTCAGCCAATCAACGCAAGAAGCCTTTCCAAAGGTACCAAACAGAATCTCCAACAATACTGGAATACAGCATAAGCCATGAAACCAGCTTTTTATTGGGCCAGAAGTAGCAAGTGTAAATATTTAGGGGGCAAAGGGAATGGTTTACAGTTTTCCTTATAGTTTTGAATTCCATCAAGTAAAACAGAGCAGTAAGGAACCCTGTTTGCAAAACAGTTAAACACTCACAGTTGGAACCTAGAGGATCCAGGAGAGAGAGACCTGTCCATCAGCTCCCTTAAAGATTACCCAAAATCTACCCTTATGGGGAAACTCTACCCTGTCACATGGGGTCGATATGAGTAGAAATCCACTCCACAGCACCGAACAGCGATGCTTCTTGTTAAGTTACACACAGTACTGTTGTTGCTAGGTGCCCTTGTGTAGGTTCTACCTCATAGCCAACCGATGTACAACAAGGTCAAACACTACCCAGTGCTGCACCTTTCTCACGGTCCTCAAAGCAAAGAGAGACTGAAATTCCTGTCTGTTACCACAATAACATCAAGAATGGCAAATTTGCTGCCAATCTATGTAAAAAAAAAAAAAAAAAAAAAAAAACCTATGTACACGATATGAAAAAACACTGCCTTCATTGAAATAAACACTACCAGAAAAACTTAAAAACTTCAAAAGAACTAACTTGTCTTTTAAACACAAAATCAGGGGAAAGCGCGAACGCAGTCCCCCACTACCACAAATTATGCAGTCGAGTTTCCCACATTTGGGGAAATCGCAGGGGTCAGCACATCCGGAGTGCAATGGATAAGCCTCGCCCTGGGAAAACCACCTTTGTGATCATGGTATCTCCCCTGCCAGGTAAGTATGAGTTCCTGTAGCCGGCTCCACTCACACCCTCGCGGGCCTCATGCTCTTTACACACGGTCACTTTCCTCACGCGCCCACCGCACGCTCGTTTCCTCAGCCTCCTTTCCTCCAACCTCAGAAATCGGAAGAGTAACCTGGAACAACTGGATCTCGCCAACAGCAGGACGTGGGAGCCCAGGCTGAGGAGAACCAGCGGGCTCTGCGTGCTGTGCTCATCTGCATACGCCCTGCCCTGATTGTGACATCCCCAGCATGCCCCTTTTTCTTTCATCCAGGCACCAGACCGACCCATAGGTTCTATCTATGCAAAAACCCTGTTGTAGGGGGAAAAACATCACAAAGTTTAATAAAGCAAAAAGAAAGTTTTACTCAGCGTGTATTCAAAAAGACAACAATGGGAAGCAGACAAGCATGTTGCTAGGGCCATGTCTTCGCCAGTCCAAGGAAATATTACAAAATAAGCAAGAATGGGAAAACGGACAAGCATGCTGCCACAGCCATGTCTGCCTGAGTCCAAGGAATGTTAGAGTTGTCAGTATATATTAACATCACAAATGGGCAAAACCATTGAAAGCTTCACTTTTTCACAGATTGGCTAGAAACTGTCATTCTACATTTTGAATTATCTTTCTTAATGATTATTGGGGAAACCCTGGTGGTATAGTGGTTAAGTGCTATGGCTACTAACCTAAAGGTCGGCAGTTCAAATCTGCCAGGCACTCCTTGGAAACTCTATGGGGCAGTTCTACCCTGTCCTGTAGGGTCGCTATGAGTCGGAAGTGACTCGACAGCAATGGGTTTGGTTTTTTTTTTTTTTAATGATCATTGGTACAGGTTTCGGTAACGGCTGTCAGGAGGGTCTTCATTGGTCCGACAAATTTCTATTCACTAAATGCTAACAGAAAAAGGTAAGAGTGGAAAGTCTTTTGTGTTCTGGTTTATATGAAGGATTCCCTAGAAGATATTTTCCAAGATTATTCTATTGTCTTTGGCTCAGGGCCCAGTTGATGTGTTCTAGTGAGTCCTTGTGTGCGCTTGTGAGCCCAACTCCAGCTGAGTCATATTCTCTATGCTCAAGGACAGGGAATAATGATTCCAATATTATTTTCTAACTCAACCCTAGGAAATGTGCTGCAGCATCATTTTAGATGGAAATTTGCCTTACAAAAAGATGGAAACAATTCAGATGCCCATCAACAGATGAATGGGTAAAGAAACTATGGTACATATACACAATGGGGTGCTATGCAACAATAAGGAACAATGATAAATCTGCGGAAGCATCTCACAACATGGATGAATCTGGAGGGCATTATGCTGGGTGAACTAAGTCAATCACAAAAGGACAAATATTGTATAAGCCCGCTACTATAAAAACCCATGAAAAGGTTTACACACAAAAAGAAAACAATCTTTAATGGCTATAAGGGAGGTGAAGGGTGAGGATGGAAAAACAATAAAGATAAACGGTAACATTGGTGAAGGGTAACACAGTACACAACACTGGGGAAACCAGCACAACTTGTCCAAGGCAAGGTCATGGAAGCTCCATAGACACATTCAAACTCCCTGAGGGACCAAGTTACGGGCTGAGGGCTATAGGGACCATGGTCTCGGGGAACATCTAGCTCAAATGACATAACATAGTTTACAAAGAAAATGTTCTACATTCTACTTTGGAGAGTAATGTCTGGGGTCTTGTCATGGATTCAATGTGCCCCCCCAAAATATGTGTATCAATTTGGCTGGTCCATGATTCCCAGTATTGTGTGGCTGTCCCCCATTGTGTGACTGATAAAATCTTCCCATGTGTTGTAATTCCTAATCTCTGCCTGTGGTATATGAGGCAAGATTAGATTATATTAAAGAGGATTAGGGTGGGATGTAACAGCCTTGCTCAGGTCGCATCCCTGATCCAACGTAAAGAGAGTTTCCCTGGGATGTGGCCTGCACCACCTTTTATCTTAGAAGAGATAAAAGGAAAGAGAAGCGAGCAGAGAGTGAAGGGAACTCATACCGCCAGGAAGGCAGCGCCAGGGAGCAGCGCCAACAGAGAGAAGGACTTCCCCTGGAGCCGATGCCCTGAATTTGGACTTCTAGCCTACTGTTGTTGTTTGTTGTTAGGTACTGTTGAGTCAGCTCCGACTCATAGCGACCCTATGCACAAAAGAACGAAACACTGCCCGGTCCTGAGCCATCCTTACAATCGTTATGCTTGAGCTCATTGTTGCAGCCACTGTGTCAATCCACCTCATTGAGGGTCTTCCTCTTTTCCGCTCACCCTGTACTCTGGCAAGCATGATGTCCTTCTCCAGGGACTGATCCTTCCTGACATGTCCAAAGTATGTAAAACACAGTCTTGCCATCCTTGCTTCTAAGGAGCATTCTGGTTGTACTTCTTCTAAGACAGATTTGTTCGTTCTTTTGGCAGTCCATGGTATATTCAATATTCTTCGCCAACACCACAGTTCAAAGGCGTCAACTCTTCTTTGGTCTTCCTTATTCACTGTCCAGCTTTCACATGCATATAATGCGACTGAAAATACCATGGCTTGGGTCAGGCGCACCTTAGTCTTCAAGGTGACATCTTTGCTCTTCAGCACTTTAAAGAGGTCCTTTGCAGCAGATTTACCCAATGCAATGCGTCTTTTGATTTCTTGACTGCTGCTTCCATGGCTGTTGATTGCAGATTCAAGTAAAATGAAATCCTTGACAACTTCAATCTTTTCTCCATTTATCATGATGTTACTCATTGGTCCAGTTGTGAGAATTCTGTTTTCTTTATGTTGAGACTCAATCCACAGTGAAGGCTATGGTCTTTGATCTTCATTAGTAGGTGTTTCAAGTCCTCTTCACTTTCAGCAAGCAAAGTTGTGTCATCTGCATAACGCAGGTTGTTAATGAGTCTTCCTCCAATTCTGATGCCCCGTTCTTCTTCATATAGTCCAGGTTCTCATATTATTATTATTTTTAATTTCCTTGCCTCATCATTCTTTTTTTTTAAAGTAATTTTTATTGCACTTTAAGTGAAAGTTTACAAATCAAGTCAGTCTCTCACACAAAAACCCATATATACCTTGCTACACACTCCCAATTACTCTCCCCCTAATGGCTTCTCTTATTATTTACTCAGCATATAGATTGAATAGGTATGGTGAAAGAATACAACCCTGACACACACCTTTCCTGACTTTAAACCAATCAGTATCCCCTACTAGAAGAAATAAACTTCTATCTGTTAAAGCCATCCACTTGTGTTATTTCTGTTATAGCAACACTAGTTAACTAAGACAGGTCTTAAAAGCTTGCAAACACCATCTAAGATACTCCACTGGTCTCATCCCCTCAGGAGCAGGGGAGAATGAAGAAAACCAAAGACACAAGGGAAAGATCACTGCAAAGAACTAATGGACCACAACTACCATAGACTCCACCAGATTGAGTCCAATGCAACTAGGTTGTGCCTGGCTACCATCGTCATCTGCTCTGACAGGGATCAAAATAGAAAGTCCTGGACAGAGCTGGAGAAAAATGTGGAACAAAATTCAAACTCACAAAAAAAGACCAGACTTACTGGTCTGGCAAAAACTGGAGAAATCCCAAGAGTATGGCCTCCGGACACCTTTTTAGCTGAGTACTGAAGACACTCCTGAGGTTCATCCTTCATCCAAAGATTAGACAGGCCTGTAAAACAAAATGAGAATAAAAGGGCACACCGGCCTAGGAGCAAGGACTAGAAGGCAGGAGGAGACAGGAAAGCTGGTAATGGGGAGCCCAAGGTGGAGAAGGGAGAGTGCTGACATGCCAGGGTTGGTAACCAATGTCACAATACAATATGTACACTAATTGTTTAATGAGAAGCTAGATTGTTCTATAAACCTTCATCTAAAGTACAATTTAAAAAGAAGCATTGTAATGAAAAAAATTTTTGCTTAACAAGTGAATATTTCCTAAGGGATTCTCTTACATAATTCCAGTGCAAATGATCAAAATCAAGAGAATGACGTTGATTCAGTATTATTACTCTACAGACACTATTCACTTTTTCACCAATTGTCTCAATAATGTCCTTTATGACAAAGGAAAATTCAAAATCACATGTTGCATTCAGTTGCCATGTCTCCTTAAATCTACTTTAATCTGAAGTAGTCCCCAAGTCCTTTGAATTTCACGCTGTAGGTATTTTTGAAAACTACAGGCCAGTTATTAAGTAGAGTGTCCCTCGATTCAGAGTGGTCCTGTGTTTCCTCATGATTGCACCCAGGGATGCATTTTTGACACAAATACTATATAGCTGGTGTCATTCTCAGGGCATCACGTGGGGAGGCATACGATGTCAATTTCTCCAAGCACTGGTGGTGGTAACATTGATCACTTGATGAAAGTAGTATATCAGTTATCCATTGTTCCATAACAAACCACCACAAAACTTAGTGACTTAAAGGCCGTTCTTATTTGCTCATAATTCTTTGGGTCAGAAATTCCATCTGGGCTCAGCTGGGGCCTGGTCAGTCTAGAGGGCCCTAGCTGAAGTGGCTCATCTTTGCTCCTGTGGTTTCGTCCTTCATTTGGCTAGCCTGGGCTGCTTCTCATGGTGATCTTGGAGCAGCAAGCAAGAGCAAGCCCCAAAGAGCGAGTGCTTTTCAATCTTCTGCTTGCATCACATTTGCTAATGTTCCCTTAGTCAAAGCTAATTGTCTTAGTTTCTTGGTGCTGCTGTAACAGAATATCACAATTGAGTGGCTTTAATGAACAAAAACTTATTTTCTCACAGTTTAGGAGGCTAGAAGTCTAAATTCAGGGCATCAGTTTTAGGGGAAGGTTCTCTCTGTCCACTCTAGGGGAAAATCCTTGTCTTAGCTTCTTCCCTAGCCCTGGTGTTCCTTGGTTCCTTGGCTCTCTCTAAGTGGCATCACTTTTTCCCCCATTTGTGCCTGCTTGCTTCTGTGCCTAATCTGCTCTTTTTATATCCCAAAAGTGATAAAGACACACCCTACACTGACAGGGTCTCATTAACATAACAAAGAAAACCCTACTCCCAAATGGGATTACATCCACAGGTATAGGGGTTGGGATTTCAACACATATTTTCGGGGGGACACAACTCAATCCATAAGACTAGTCACGCAGCCAAGTCCACAATCAATATGCAACAGTATTGCAGGAGCACATGGGTAATGGGGCCAGTGCTGCAACCACCTACCAATGGAACTGTCCACCACATTTGCCCTTTGTACAAACCAAAAACCAAACCATTTGCCATGGAGTCGATTCCCACTCATGGTGATCCCATGTGTTACAAACTAGAACTGAGCTCCATAGGGTTTTCTTGGCTGTAATCTTTAGGGACACAGATTGCCATGCCTTTCTTCCACAGCACTGGACAGATTCAAAACTGTCAACCTTTCCAGTTAGTAGCTGAGTGCAAACTGTCTGTGCCAACCAGGGACCTTTGCCCATTGTAATAACTGTGTGTAGAGTAATTGGGGAATATGTACACAACAGTTTTTAGCAGCTATTGATGCTACTAATAATTATGACCATTGCAAAATGTTGATTTTCTAATTTTAGCATTCATTCTGTATTTATTAGTTGGCATTCTATTTTCAGGAAGAACTTTCTCTCCTCCCCTATGTATCATCAATATGGATTTATAGTCCTTTTTTTTAATTAGCTGTTTGCTTATTACTTTTCACTTATTCAGATGTTTAAAATTTCCCAGATTGGGGCCACGAAAGCCCTTCAACTTGGCTCTTGTGTTCTGCTGACATGTCCATCTAATTTTTGGGACACTACCTTATTTGCTGACACAAGAGGTTCCAGGCTTATCTTATACCTTCCCTGTCACCCTGAAATCAGCCATTTCCCCATAGAACCTTTGCTCCTTTTAGCAGGAAATGGCCTTTAAAAACCAAGATCATACCGTGTGTTAAGTGTGTTCATTGCTACTAGTGTGTCTTTGCTTCTGAATCCTTTCAGTAGACACATATCTATTAAAAATAATGAGCCCATACTGATAGCTCTAATTCCAATTTCTAATCTAACACCACATGGTTTCTCCTTGCCCTCCCCCATACCATATTTGTATCTCCTTCCTACAGTGAGAACCTCGGCTCCCAACATCTATTTACTCATTAGCTCAATCGTACAATGCACAGAGCATTATCATAGGATTACGACAATCACCCAACTGTGAAAAAACACTATGGAACTGTTCAGACTTTGCAGTTGTTTTTGTCTTTAGACTGAAGATACAGTGTTCAAATATACTGTGTTCAAAAGTTATGTCAGTTACTATTTTCTATGTCAGTGTGGTGATATTATTCATCTGAGGTACGGTTAGGTTATGTTTACATTGAAGTTGTCTTCCCCCCCATTTAAAAAAATATGTAAAAGATTGAGTTCCAAAAGTCACAATTACATAAAAGGTCCACTCAGAAAAGTGGCACTTTCTCCTTCCAGTTTGTTCACACTCACCCCTGTAGGTAATTTCATCAATTTCTGGTTTATCCGTCCTTCTGCAAGGCGACGTGTATTTTCTTATTATCTTTCTTAGCCAAAGGGTAGCATACTACAATACACTCTAGTGCACTTTACCTTATTCACTTGGCAACATGGTCAATGTGTCACACCCAGAGAACCTGGGGTGGAGGTCAACCCAGGCCACAAGGGCAGCCAGTGAAAATGTACACAAACTAGCAATTCACCGTGGACCGACCAGCCCGAATTACTGCGGCTTCCAAACGGGAAAAGGTTAGAAAAAGGCAATGAGAAAATCAAATCATTCAACCTAACTTCAAACTACAAGCTGCAAAATAATGTTCATTTTAACTAGAAAAACAGAAGTCTCCTGAGGGTCTCAGTATGCCTAGCGTCCCCAGAGGGAACGAAGTGCACGCTGGGAACGTCACAATCAGGGCGGGGCGTATGCAGATGAGCACAGCACGCAGAGCCCGCTGGTCCTCCGCCTGGGCTCCCACGTCCCGCTGTTGGCGAGATCCAGTTGTTCCAGGTTACTCTTCCGATTTCTGAGGTTGGAGGAAGGGAGGCTGAGGAAACGAGCGTGCGGTGGGCGCGTGAGGAAAGTGACCGTGTGTAAGGAGCGTGAGGCCCGCGAGGGTGTGAGTGGAGCCGGCTACAGGAACTCATACTTACCTGGCAGGGGAGATACCATGATCACGAAGGTGGTTTTTTCAGGGCGAGGCTTATCCATTGCACTCCGGATGTGCTGATCCCTGCGATTTCCCGAAATGTGGGAAACTCGACTGCATAATTTGTGGTAGTGGGGGACTGCGTTCGCGCTTTTCCCTGGCTTTGTTAAATTTTAACGTAAGATTAAACGTATTTTTTTAGTTGTTTTACAGTAAGCTTGAATCTTTGGTTAATTCATCTTGCAATTTAAGTTGTAAGAGTTCTGAAAGTACCATCGGTCTTCCCAGCACTGACAAAATATAGTAGACTATTCATTCTCTACCGAAAGTCCAATTGCTTTTTTTCTTAGTAACTACCAACGTGCACCCCGTGCAGCCAGAAGGACATGGATGCAAGTGTGAGGGCATCTCTTGGCAAATAAAAAGGCCAAACCTCTTTTACAAGAAAACCTTTTCCCCAATTTGGAAGTCAGACCTGAGACTTGTAGTACCCTGGGGTAAGTGGTGCCAGGAGAACTTAAACCCTGCCTGGTGAACACCACTGGTGAACAGCTGCACTAGCTCCAAATGCTACCTCCAAAATTACGGGAAGGTGAGAAAAAGAGGTCCTGTCTAATCTGCTCATTGTTTTAGTTACCTGTAGCCAAGGTTATAGCCTACCTAATACAGACACCCCCCTACCCCCGCAAAAACCAACCAACCAACCCAAACCCATTGAGCTGATTTTGACTCATAGCCACTCTACAGGACAGAGTAGAACTGCCCCATAGGGTTTTCAAGGAGTGGGTAGTGAATTCGAACTGCCAACCTTTTGGTTTGCAGCCATAGCTCTTAACCACTGAACCACCTAATACAAACAGGCCTCCCCTATTTTTACATTTGTTATCACTTCAACAACAACAAAAATGTGTGAGTAGAAGTGGACACGTTCCAATCTCTACCTAGGAAAAGTGTAACACCCAAGCAGGATTTCACTCCATTTTAAGGCTTGAACGGCCCCCTAGTTCCCTACAGCAGTACCTTCTTTTAAGCCACCCATGCCCCTTCTCCAATCTTTCTTTCTGCATGGTTTTACCAAAAACATGAATCTCAACTTCTGTTTTACTACAAAACAGTAAGAATGTTGTATGAGCTTTTCCCAACTAGGTACAGACATCCCACCCAGGCTTTGAACCACACTGACCTACAAGCCTGATCCACCTTTTGCAGTTTCATCTGCAGCCATTCTCCACCCTCACCGCAAAAATCCACCAGGTGAAGTCCCCAGGTTCCCACCCCTCTTTCCACCCCCCACACCATTCTTTTTGCCTGGGATGCTTCTCTTCCTTCTGTCCCTCAGGACATAAACCACCACCGGAGGGAAGTCCTAGACCTCTGACAACCAGAAATGACCACATCCAGTTTAGACTAGCCCCAGGTCCTTTCACCTAAAACCCTTCACTGGTATTTTCCAAACTGACATTCTCTTGAAACTTCAGAGTAGAGCCAAGAACTCTTGCACCTATTAGGAAGAAAGGACACGTGACCCAACTACAAACTTACCATCTCTTTGAAAGGACCCACCTTTGCTTAAATAACTTTCCAGATTCCTTTTTTCCCCAACTAACTTCCCCAAAGCCTCAGAGCTCTTAGCATCTCCTCTTGAGTGTCAGGCTTCCTTGTTGCAATTTGGGTTACTACCAAATGAAATCTTTTAACATTTTTTTATATAACTGGACTCAAGAATCTGTCATTTAATACCTTCAACAAGGTAATGGGCTCCCAGAAGACCATCTTGGAATACTTAACTCCAGAGTAACTGTGCAGGGCTTCGTCTCTGCCACTAGGTGTCTTCTTGCTCCACCCAGGCACGTGACCAAAAAAAAAAAAAAACAAACCAAACCCCTTGCCCTGGAGTCAATTCCGTCTCTTAGAGAGCCTATTAGACAGAGTAGAACTGCCCTGTAGTTTCCATGGAGGGCCTGGTGTATGAACTGCTGACCTTTTGGTTAGCAGCTGTAACTCTTTAACCATTACGTCACCAGGGTTTCCTCACTCATCCAGGCACAAGAGGGTCAAAAAACGTTTAATGAATGCTTCAGTTCAGTTCAACAGCAATAAATCCAGGGCAAGCCATTCTTATCAGAGAATAGCAGTTAGCTATGGAGTAACAGTTTCAGTAATTCTGAAGGCACAAAGTATAGTCTTTGCTAAGTATGCACATAACCCTTACTTTATTTGTAGGTTTTGTTAGTGAGAAATCTCTTGGGAAATGTAGTTGCCAGCTGTTACATATATTTACTGAGCAACCCCCCAACACTCTAATATGCAGACCCCTGCTTCCAGTCTACTCCCACCCCCAAAACAAGCACTCTAAAGTGTAAACCTGGGGCTAAGGGATGCACAATACCATCCTCCACTCTAACCCCTTCCCTGAAAAGACCACCTTGTAGAAATACATTAGCTGGTGGGTATGTGAAACACTGTAGGCTTTTTGCTCCGTACTTGCTATTTCTTAGCATTTACACAGCATCTTCACATTTCCAAAGCACTGTACCAACATTTATTAATCCTCACAACACCCCTGTGAGGTAGGTCAGTATGTCCTTAAGAGAAACTGTGGAGGTGAAGCAAACATGCCTGAGGCCACAAGGGCAGCCGGTGAGCGGGCTGGACCTGAATTCAGAAGCTAGGGCTCTGGGTCCACGCTCACCTGGTGGACATCACACAGGTGTATTTTTACCAGAGGAGGTTACATGGAGGACAAAACGCACAGATCTCTCAGCTGACAACAGAAAAATCAACAGTTCAAATGGTATCAGGGAACATGTCAGTTAGAGACGAAAATATTAACCAGCACATGAGTGAGGCAAGAGAACATGCTGAGAAAGGCAGGAATCATCACGACTGGTGATGAGGCAGAAACCACGCATTCTTCAGGGGTGGTTTGGGAAAATGTAAACAAACTAGGAATCCACCCGAAGGCTGACCAGCCCTAATCCCTGTGGTTTCCTAATGGGAGAAAAGTTAGAAAAAGACAGTGGGAAAATCCAACCACTCAGTGTAACTTTAAACTAGGAATGACACAATGTTGATTCACATTAGAAAGGCCAATAGTATCTGTAATGTAACTACTAACAATTACTATCCTCTTTATATACCACTTTTTATCCCATTCTATTTTTTTCCACAGGCAAGTGCTATTCCCTATAGCAGACCTATTTCCCTCTACATACCAATCTGTACACTGGAATGATAATTATCAAATGGCTTGATGGCATATATCGCATGGTTAATTGACTGAGCTAAGGACGGAATCCAGGAAGCCATAATAGACTACTCTCTGCTCCTGTATTTCGGAAATAGCTATCTCTAACTTACCTTTGACCAATTCCACCTCCTATGAAGTGCTAAAAGCACATGAAGGAGCAGGTCACTGTTGTGTAAAGGGATTGGTGAACTTGGTTCAATATGCTATTTTAAAAGAAATAAGAAAAAATCACCGAGACCTACACTGTAAAGCATAATACAGGAGTAGATTTATTACAGCTACTCCAAATTTTAGAGTGATACAATGACCACAGAGTTAAAAACTACCACTGTTATCACTGTTTATTTTACAGTAATTGGTTTAGTCTACAAGTTTAAGGCAAACATATACTGATGCATTTGCTTTTCTTCAGAAATCATACTTACAAAGATTACATAAAGTCTGTCCCCAAAACTTCTAAGAAATGCTCATTAATTAAAAATAAGTCTGATTAAGATGCTTTCCCAGGATACATGGATGAACTAAAGGTGGTACACAATGTTTTTTAACAAAATTCGAAAGAAGGTAATGGCAATCTTCATCTCTTTTGAACAATGTATTTTGATAGGGTTAAACTTCAGACATTAAAGGTAAATAAGATTGGCAGCCACAAGGAATACTATTTATAAAACAAACACAGTTATAGAGGCTACTTAAAAAAGACTGCACTTTGGGCTTTTGAATAGAAGCGCACAATGGTTGACAGCTGTCCCAGGAACACTAGGGTGCAGGAGTACGGGGCCACCCCACACAGCTGGGGTCACCCATGGACGCACCGCTCCACTGATCAGAGAAAAGGAGAGTATATGCACTTTGTCAGCCGTTTTCTTTCTTGTTTCCACTGAGCAGTAAATGCCTAACATCATTAAGAAAACAAAAATAAAACTGGAAGGAAGGCAGCCCTTTTGACAGCAAGGTGGAGTGTGGCTTATGTGTCTCCATTTAACACTGCCAGGCAGTTCTGCAGCAACTGTAGGTTACCCTGGAAAGGAGGCGGACACACATTAGTCATCTGTTTAGGCCAAACAGCTTGGAAGAGTTTTACTGAAAATATACAAACAGCATTAGAAATCACATAACTTCAAGTTAAAATATCAGAATTTTGAAAACATTATATATAAATACAGGTTCAAAGACATAAAACTGCACGGTTTGTTTCATGTACGATATTTCCTATGACATTAGATTTTCTTCAGTAGATAAATTTCTATCTAGACCAGTATAAATGTGGATTATTCAGGCTATTCTAGTGGGAGATAAGATATGCCCTTTGAGACTGGAAAAACCCTGAGAGTATGGCCCCCGGACTCCCTTCTTTAGCTCAGTAATGAAGCCACTCCTGAGGCTCACCCTTCAGCCAAAGATTAGACAGGCCCATAAAACAAAATGAGACTAAAGGGGCACACCAGCCCAGGGGCAAGGAGGAGAAGGCACGAGGACACAGGAAAGCTGGTAATGGGGAACCCAAGGTCAAGAAGGGGAGAATGTTGACATGTCCATGGGGTTGGCAACCAGTGTCACAAAACAATGTATGTACTAATTGCTTAACGAGAAGCTAGTTTGTTCTGTAAACCTTTACCGCAAGTACAATAGAAAAAAAAAAAAATACGTCCTTTACATTCAAGTTACATGACTGAACGTTTTATGACTGTTGATAGTCTTTTATCATTTTTTTAGCCATTCAAATATACATTAGCATACATTTATAGCAGATTTTATAAAAAAGAATAAGATTACACAAAAAGTTAAACAGAACTACCAAATTACCAGCAAGCACCATCCTAGGTCTATACTCAAAAGAATTGAAAGCAGGAATGCAGACAGACACATGTACACTAATGTTCATTGCCGCACTATTCACAATAGCCAAGAGGTGGAAACAACCTGAATGTCCATCAACAGATGAACGGATAAACAAAATGTGGTCTATACATACGATGGGATACTACTCAGCCAGAAAGAAACGAAGTCCTGATACATGCTACGACATGGATGCATCTTGATAACGTGCTAAGTGAAGTAAGTTAGTCACAAAAGGACAAATATTGTATGACCTCACTTACATGAAGGAGGCAAACATATAGAGACTAAAGTTGATTAGTGGTTACCAGGGGTGGGACAGAGGAGGAAAGGGCGAATTTAGATTAGGAGGCACTAAGTTTCTGTTAATGGTGGTGGAAGAATTTAGAAACGGATAGTGGTGATGAATTTAACTGAATTGTACAATTAGAAAAATGCTGAATTAGCAAATGTTTTTATCACAATAAAGAGTAAGATTACATAGGAAAGTGTTCTATAAAATTCATACCTTAGCACCAATTTGTAAAACATGTGACCTTGCATTCAAATTTTAGAGAATGTGCAAAAACAAATTTAAATATATTTAGGTTATTTAAATGGGAGAAAGGAACGCTATTCTTCAAAGTGAGGCTATCGACTAAGATGCAAATGGGATGATAAAATTAGAAAATCACAATTTGGTGACCATTGTAATTGCTTCAGGCAAGAACCACTGGTATGGGGTTGCACTCATAATACTGTAGCCATTAGCCCTGTGTAGGTATTTAAATTTTAAATTTCCATTAATCAAAATGAAATAACATTAAAGACCCAGCCCCTCAGTTGCACTAGTCACATTTCAAGTACTCGATATCCACAAGTGGCTAGAGGGTGCTGTACTGGGCAGTGCTGATGATAAACATTTCCGTAGTTTTGTTGGACAAAGATCTATTTGGGCAGCACTGGTTGAGTAATGGGGTATGTACACTCACAAAGCATCTCCCCACAGAGTACTTCTTAATTCCGAAGTGTAAAATAGTAACTTTGTCACTGAGAAACCTGGGAGACATTAATTTAATTAAGAGTCAAAGTTAACCTTGCCAGTAAGGCAAATGACGGACAATGTGTGCCTCCTGAGATGATGCACCAAGATTACTTCTGTGGTGCCCCTGCCAAAAGGCATAACCTGAATCCAATCATTAAGAAACACAGGACAAACCCAAATTGAGGGACGTTTTATAAACAGGCCTGCACTCTTAAAAAAATGTCAATGTTATGAAATACAAAGACTTAGGAACTTTTCCTGATTAGTTATTCTAGTAAGGCATGTGCACGGAATACAACATACTATCTTGGATTTCCTTTTATTATAAAGGACATTACTGAGACAACTGGTGAAACGTGAGTAAGGTCTGTGGATTAGATAATAGAACTGTTTCAATATTAATTTCCTGATTTTTATAATTATAGTTATGTAAGAGAATTCTTTGGTTTTTGGAAATTCACACTGTAGTATTTATGGGTGAAGGGACATCGTGTCTGAAACATACTCTTAAATGATTCAAGGAAAAAAATAGGTGTATATAGGTGTTTGTGTGTGTGTACAGAGAGGGGATAGGGAGCAAGGAGTGAGTGAAGGAGTGAGAAAGAAAAAAAAAAAGAGACACATTTGGGGAATTAGGGTGAACAGTATCCAGGAACTTCTCTGTACTTCTCTTGCAACTTTGCTGAATGTCTGGAATTTAATGTGTCTGAAATTATGTTAAAATTTAAAAAGATTAATATAGGTTACTATCAGTTTTTTGCCAGTATAACAATAGAGCTGTGACAAATGACTTTGAGCCCAGGTCTCTTTATATTTGTGAAATTATCTTCTTGAAGGTAAAGGCATATTCCTCAACTGGGACAGCTGAGTCACAGGACACACACTGTGCCCTCTGACACATGGCCATGCTGCCCTCCAAAAGGGTGGGCACCACTCCATACTTGACCAGCTGGGCACAACGGTACTCCCTTCACACCCTCGGTAGTCAGGGTCATCATATTTCTTTTTTATTGCCTTTATCATACATTTTGTACTGCATTAATAAGGAATCTGAAACTATTTTCAAGAACACAAAAGTGATCTAACTACATGGTTTTCTGTTACAATCAGATTTCAATTATGTGGCAAGACATATCCCAATACAGTCAATAAAACCCAAAGTAGTTTCAAACCATCTTTCTGTGAATTTATTACCTATCCTTTTTGAAACAATTTATGTGGATTCTGGGAGCAAATGGGACTTGGTTCAGATTTAAGAAATCACAGAGTCAGAAGAGTTTCGCAACCTCGGCACCAAGGACATTTTGGTCTGGATAATTCTTTGTTGCGGGGGCTGTCCTGTGTGTTGTAGGATGTTCAGCAGCCTCCCTAGCCTCTATCTATGAGATTATCAGTAATAACCCCAGCCCCCAGTTGTAACAACCACAAATGTCTCCGGATATTATCTGCGAAGGGGCAAAATCAGCTCCAGTTGAGAACCAGTGGAATAAAAGAGATACCAGAAATCTTAACACAGAGAACTCATTTTCAGAGAGGATTTGAGAAAGTGTAAGATCTGGAAATCAGAGGCTGACATCAACCTGTAACAAGTGTCAGCAAAATGTTTTCTGTAAAGGGCTAAAAAGTAAATATTTTAGGCTTTGTGAGACATATGGTCTCTATCCCAACTATTCGAACCTGCTGTAGCAGTGCGAAAGCAGCCACAGACAATACATAAACAAAGCAGTATGGCTGTGTTCCAATAAAATTTTATTTACAGATACTGAAATTTGAATTTCATGTAATTGTCATATGTTATGCAATATTCTTCTTTTCCTTTTTTTCCAACCATTTAAAAATGTGAACACCATTCCTGGCTAGTGGACTGTACAAAAACGTATAGCCTATAGCTTGCCATTCCTGATCTAGAGCAGGAGTCCCTGGGTTGTGCAAATGGTTAACGTGCTCAGCTGCTAACTGAAAGGCTGGAAGTCTGCATTCATCCAGAGGCCCCTCGGAAGAAAGGCCTAGCAATCCACTTCCTAACAACAAGCACAGAAAACCCTGTGGAACACAGTTCTACTCTGACGCTCAAGGGGTCACCATGAGTCGGGGTCTACTTAACAGCAACTGTTTGATCTATCGTAAAATTCATCAGTGAACATTAGAAACTAACGCAGGCTCAGTAAGAATACATTATACCAAGTACATCAGAACATTTTCTTTTCATAGGGTTATTAGGTAAGGAAATCCCATAACATTTATCTTGACTTTAACAAGGAATTTGATACTTCTTAATATCCTTCTCGTGGGTAAAATGAAGAAACACTGGTTGACGACAGTATGGTTAGGTGAATTCATAACCATCTGATTAACTATAACCAAAGAATATTAATTAAGAAATTGATACCAATTAATATATAAGCAAAGGAAAAGAGACCAAAAAATCAGCCTTTTTTGGATTATATATTTTTGTGTATTTACAAGTAAATTGGCAAAATGTTCACTCCTATGGTCCTGTGTAGTTTTTTTTTTTAATAAAAGCCTAGATGAAGACATAAAAGGCAAGTTCATATAAATTACAAATATCCATCACCTAGGAGGAATAACTATGAAATCAAATACTATAATCAACTACTATATGATACTATGATAATCAAATACTATAAAATCAAATTGTATAGTTTCAAAAAGATCTTAATACAACGGGCAAAAAATGGCACGCTAAAATTTAAGGGACATAAAATCAAAGTCTGCAAGTACAATTTTCAAAAATTAAACATATAACTATAGTTGGAAGTTCAAGAATTGACTTATAAGGAAAAAAATGTGATTATAGGCCAACCAAGCCAGTGCAATATGACAGTTTAAAAAAAAATCAAAACTACCTTGTATGTACAAAAAATGCTGTAAGGGGGAATGTGTACAATAATCTGGCAAAGTGTTTCCAGTTCTGAGTGTAACATTTTTAAAAGGGCAATGACAGGTTAACAAACAAAAACCTTGCTGAGGTGGGTGGATGGATGGGACAAAAAATATTTAGTCTTAAGGATGTAAAAAAAAAAAAAAAAAAAAAAACCTAGAGAAGATACATAAAAAATATAAAGTATTTATAAAAAAGGAATTAAACTGATTTTTGTTTTTGCGATGACAAAACTTTGACAAATAGGTCAAACTCAGAAGTACCTTTGTGGTCATACATTGTTACTGTTAGCTGCTGTTGAGTCCATTCTGACTCACAGAGAACCCATGTGTGCAGAGAACTGTTCCATAGGGTTTGCAAGGCTGTGACCTTTTGAAATCAGATCTCCAGGACTGTCTTCTAAGGCACCTCTGGGTAGGTTCGAATCACCAACCTTTCAGCTAGTAGTTGCGCACTTAATTGTTTGCACCAACCAGGGACCCCAGAGAGTATCCCAAAAATCTTAGTGCAGTTTTAAGCTTTAGCAAGTCTAGAAGTACAGGTGCTATAAATTTACACAAAATGTCATTTAAAAGTTGATTTAAGAGAAGTCAGCACAACCTGACCAAGGTAAATGAAGACACTAAGAAGTACACAAGAATAAAAAGGACAATTACAGTAAATGCTTTAACATATACAATTCTGCAATAACAATGATAACTAAAAAATACGTGTGTGGTTGCAAAGGTAGATATGTATACTATACGTGCACAGGAAGGTATATATGAGTACATGCACATGCATGTAACAGGTGTATTTGTAGACGGAAGTATATACACGTTTGGGTGTGCTGCATATGTATTTATATAATAAAGCACACAGGTGGCACAGTTACGGTGTCCTCCTAGACATATCCAAATACCTCAAAGGATTGGTTTACTGGGTCAAAGGGCTTGGAAGCAGTCTCATGGGACAACTCAGTCAACTGGCATAACATAATTCAAAAAGATAATGTTATTCAGCTCAGTTTGGTGAGTAGCATCTGGGGTCTTAAAAGCTTGTGAGAAGCCACCTAAGATACAACTACCGGTTTCTCCCCACCGACAGCAAAAGAGAATGAAGGCAACCAAAGACTCAAAGAACTAACTAATCCACAGAATAATAGTCCAGACAAACTACAGCCTCTTCTAGCCTGAATCCAGAAGAACTAGACGGTGCCCAGCTACCACTACTCACCTTCTGACCAAGGACACGACAGAAGAGACACAAAAGAAAAACTTAAATTCTTAAAAAAATGACCAGACCTACTGGGTTGATAGAGACTAGAGGAACCTCTGAGACTACTGCCCCAAGATACCCTTTTAACTTGGAACTGAAGACACTCCGAAAGGTCGCCTTTCAGCCAATTAATAGATTAAACAATATCACCCGTGAGGAATGTGCTCCCTTAAACAATCAATTATATGAGACCAGAGGACAACATTTATCCAGAAGCAAAGAAAAGACGGTAAGGAGGGGACAAAGAAGCTAGATAAATGGAATATACATGAAAACAGAACAAACAGAATGGAAATACTGAGAATGCTGACACATTGTAAAAACTGTAACCAATGTCACGGGAAAATCGGTATAAAAATTGTTAAATGGGGACCTAATTTGCTATGTAAGCTTTCACCTAGAACAATTCTTTTTTTAATTTAATTTTCTTTCATACTTATTTAGTTTTAGGAATTAATACATTTTTAATTGTCAGCCCCCGCCCCCACCCGAGAGAAGATGGCAAATGCTAAATAAATTTTCAAATGATGTTTCTACTAAGGAAGACTTTTCTTGTTTAGGCCAAGCTTTATAATAGCTATAAGGAGGAGCTGAATTAGAAGTAAACACTGTAAAAAAGACTTGAAGAAGAATAATTGTTCACTAGAACAAACGATTCTGAAGTAACCAAATTATCTCAGAAAACATAATTCCAATTCAGGAACAGTTTTTACAGAATCCTTGTAGAAGATAACTGTCATTAAAGGATTATTATCCATTTCCCAACTCATTTCTAAATAAAAGGCACTTAAGTTATTAAGTCTTTAACATGACACTACCTTCGCATGCTTCAGTTCTAACTCTGCCAATTCCACTAAATTTTTTCTGAACGCAGCAACTCTTCTTGTCTTAAAATCTATGAGTTCTGTGAACAAAAAAAATTAAGATTAACTATTTAATGTATTTAACAATCTAAAACATCTTGTGAATAATGGTTAATGTAACAGTACCTTGTTTTGCGGACTCAGATATTTTTTCAAATTTCTGGCAACATAATTGTTGGGAAGTTTCAGCCTGCAGAACATCTTTATTTTTTGCTCTTGCTTTATCCAGTGCTTTATTAGCATTTTCATAATCCACTAGAGACCTAGATCTTCGATACAGGAGATCCTATAAAACAGAATGCTTCACAATCATACACCCCATGTTTCTAGTAGTTACGCTCAACCATCATCATCACCACTGTCATAATTAGAGTTAACACACTGAATACTATGTGCCACTGTCCAAATTCTTTTTAATAACGGCTTTATTGATATAATTCACATACCACACAATTCACCCATTTAAAATATACAATTCAATGATTTTTAGTATTTAGAGTTGTGCAACCATCACAATTTTCAAACATCACTTTCATCACCTCATTAGCAGTTGTTCTCGACCTCGCCATGCGCTGCTGCCCCCCACCCTAACAACTGCCCTACAGCCCTAGACAGCCAGTAATGTTTTCTGTCTCTACAGATTTGCCTATTTTGGATATTTCATAAAGATGGAATCGTACTATGTGGCTTCTTTCATTCAGCATTTTTTTTTTTTTTTTTTGCCATTTTAGAAATGGGTTTATTGGATCAATTTCAAACATGTCTTTTTGGTCAGGCAGGCAAAGCTGGTAAAAATTATTTCACAAAAGCTGAGCTGAGCAGAGAACCTTCCTTCCGGCGGCTGATAAGAGCACTGGAGACCCAACGGTTGAGCACACAGAGGCAGGAAGCTATCTGTGTAGTGAACTATGTTTAGCTTACTGTGCTGGACCTGTATTAATAACTAAACAATCATCAAGGTTGTTGGATTATGATGCATTCGTTTAAAAAAAAAAAAAGCATGATGCTCTTTTTAAAAAGACTATTGACAAACAGGTCTTACAGAACTAGAGCAGGGTTGTTCAGTACAGACACCAAAGGCAGGACTCCAGTTAAGCAGCAGGACGTGGTTATTAGACCGTTACAGACTTAAATTAGGTGTTGAACCACCATAACTGGTGCAGGTTTGCGACACGATGGTATTTTTTACTACTGATAACCAAATCTTTTAGGCCCAGTCTTGTTCACCACAAATATAAGAATGTTCTTAATTGGGTATTTAAAAAAATTTAGACATGTTTTAATTTTTTTTAAATGATACTTTATTGTTTTTGGTGAAAGTTTACACAGCAAATTAAGTTCCCATTTAATAATTCATTCAGCATGTTTTCAATTTATTCATGTTGTAGCATAAATCAGTATTTTATTCCTTTTCATTACTGAAATTCATAGTATGAATATACCTCATTTTATTTATCTATTCACCACTGATGGTCATTTGGGTTGTTTTCATTTTTTGGCTATTATGAATAATGGTGCTATGAGCATTCATGTACAAGTTTTTGGGTATACACCTAGGAGTGGAATGCTGGATCAGATGATACCTCTAATCTTCTGAGGAACTGCCAGACTGTTTTCCAAAGTGCTGCACCATCTTATATTCCTACCAAATTTCTCTACATCTTCGCCAACATTTATTCTAATAGTAATTATGTAGTTATTTTTATAGTTTTATATTGTCATATGATTGTAAGTTACAGTATTATAGTAATTTTTGATTAAATCCACTCACAGTGGATGTGAAATGGTATATAACTGTGGTTCTGAGCTGCATTTCTGTGTTTTGTGATGGCTAATGACGTCAAACATCTTTTCATGTGTTTACTGATCATTTCTAAGTCTTTGGAGAAACGTCTATTCAAATCCCTTGCTAAATCCTTTGCCTATTTTAAATTGAGTTATTTGTCTTTTTATTGAGTTGTAAGAGTTTTTCATATATTCTAGATGTGGATATTAGTCCCTTACCAAATTTATGATTTGCAAATATTTTCTCCCATTCTGTGGGTTGTCTTTCCACACTGACACAGAGAAGTTTCTAATTTTGATGACGTTCAATTTATTGTTTTTCTTTGGTTGCGTTTGTTTTTGGTGGCATATCTAACTTTGCCTATCCAAGGTCCCAGCAACTTATATCTGTGTTTTCTTCTGTAGACACTATTTGCAAAGGTTTTTTGACAATTCGATAAGAAATAAAAGAACTGCATTCCAATGCATCACTAATTGGATGGAACTCTTCTATACAATATCTCAATTCATAAATTAACAATTTGGACTATCTGAGCCACAAAAGTTTTCAGTGTTTTTAAGATGCTTTTATTTTTTTTTAATTTTTGTACTTCTAAGAGTTTTTAGTCTTAGACATAGACAGCCTTTTAAAAGGACGTTTGAATTGCCTAAAAATAAAATATATGCAATGGAATGTTACTCAGTCCTGATACATGCTACAACATGGATAAGCCTTGAAAACATTATAATGAGTGAAGTCAAGTTAATCACAAAAGAACAAATATTGTATGATCCCACCTATATGAAATATCTTTACCAGGCAAATGTACAGAGACCAAAGTTTACTAGTGGTTACCAGGGGCAGGAGGGAGGGAGAAAAGGGGAATCATTGTTTAGGAAGCATCTGTTAATGGTGATGGAAAACTTGGCAATGGATACTGGTGATGGTTGCACAACATGATTAATGTAATTGGTGTCACTGAATTGTACATGTAAAAAATGTTGAGTTGACGAATGTATTATATATATATTTACAAAAATAAAAAAAATAAAATTAAACTAACTAATAAAAAAAATAAAATTAAACTAACTTCTGATTCTAAACAAGATGAAACAGACACATTTCTCCCTATTCCACCCAAAAGTTCTGGGCATTATACATAAACTGAACATAAGAAAACTCCTGAGAGAGGAGAAAAGAAGGCAAACTGGTTAGAGAGAAGTCAGGACTCGAAGAGACATGGCAGTGAGTTCTCTAGGTTTTTTTACTGCCTCTGTATCCTTGACTGGATACTTAAGAAGCCTGTAATATGGTACAGCTACTCTGGAAAAAGTTCTGGTAGTTTCTTGTAACACTATACATATGCATAAACTATGACACATGAATTACTCCTAAGTATTTACCTAAGAGAAATGAAATCATGTGTTCACAAGAGGGCTTATGAAAAAATTTTCATAGCAATTTTATTCATAAGTCAAAAACTTTAAATTGTCCATGTGTCCATCAATAGAAGAATGGACGCACAAACTGTGATATATTCATATAACAGAATACGAACATGAAATCAATATAAACTCTTGATACATGCAATAACATGGATAAATCTGAGAGACATTAGGAGTGAAAGAAGCAAGATATAAGTAGCATGATTCCATTTTATGAAATTTTAGAACACGTTAAAAAAAAACTTCTGGTTAAAAAAATATTAAAATCATTGTCTCTGGAGAATGGGAAAAGGACTGACAAGGAATCAGCATCATGAAACTTTCTGTTGTCATGCAAATATTCTATAAATTCACAGAGGACTGCGTTATACATGTGTATGTATTTGCCAATTTTCAGCAACTGTAGACTCAAGAATTTTTCATTTCAGTGTATGTAAATTTACATCAGAAGTAAAAACTAAAGAAATCGTGGACTCTGGTTAATGGTATGCATACTGAAGTATTTAAAGGAAAGTGTAGTAGTGTTTATAATTTACTTTGAGATGCAGCAAAAAATGATGATGAATGAATGGATAGCTATACAATAAGCAAGTACTGTAAAATGATACTAGGAGAATCTAGTATACTGGTATTCACTGTAAACTTCTTTTAAGTTTGAAGTTTTTCATATTAAAATGTTGGGAGCAAGTAGAAAAAAAATCTCAAAATGCTGAATTGACAAATGTTTTCTTACATTTTTACCACAATAAAACTAAAAAAAAAAAAATAGGCAATAAATCATCTGTAACAATCTTAAGTCGATCCATCTCTAAGAGATGGCTCTTTATAAAAAAGCTCATTTAAAAATACAGTGAACAATGAAGTTACCTTAGCAGCTTGAGATTCTCTTAAGTAATATTTCAAAAGATCAGAAAGTTTGAGGTCTTCATCAGCAGACACTCGTGCTTCTATTTTCTGAAAAAGGAAAACAAAAAATTGGATATCAGTGAATACTTCTTCTCTCAGAGTTCTCATTAATATTGTAAAAAAGGTAAAAATCATACATAACTATAATATCCTTCCTATTTTATCTAGGTTTCCTCCCCTTTTCCTTCTTACTATCCCATTACTTTTCTTTGCAACTCTGACAAAAAATAAAAGGAAAACAGATGAAATCACATGAGATTAGTGAATTTAGGTAAGGACTATTCGATTGAAGTTTTTGATTATAAATGAGTTTCAATATCACCTTTCACCTTCATTCATATTTTCTCTCTTCATTTCAACGGCAACTGATACTACACATAGAATTATATGTATTTTAAAGTAATAAAGGCTGGCAATGGTAGTTTAGGTAATTCAAACCAATCCTCCTGCTGAGGACAACTAGAAAACCTAGTCAAAGCATTAAAAAATGTGCTTGAAGACATAAAGGATAATAAACAGATGTGGTAATTTTGAGCTGGATGGAATGGGAAGCAGTCATGTCAGAACAAAAAACGAGAACTCTTCAATTTGGAGAGAGAAAGGATAAAGAAGAAAGCGTCATATCAAGTAAAGGCAGTATGTAGACCTTGCTGGGATCCTGACTCAAACAAACTCCACTGTAAAAAGCCATTTATGAGACAACTGGGGAAATCTGTATACTGGATATTTTATGGCATTAAGGGAAACCACTGTTAGTCTTATTAGGTCTGGTTAAGTACTGGTAATATTAAAAATAATTCTTATTTTTAAAAAGAGAATGCACAGAACAGAGTAAAAATGGACTATTTGAAAAATTTGGGGTAAAAGAAGTTTAAGCGATGTGGGGCAATGTTAGCATTCAGGAAATCTGGGTGAAGTGTGTACAGGAATTCTTTGTTATATTCTTGCAACTTTTCTGTAAGTCTAAAATTATCACCGAAATAAAAAGTTTAAAAAAAAAAAAAAAACTAAACTAAACACCCACCTGAATGGCTAAAATTAAAAAAAAAGGAAGCTTGTGCAGCAACCTGAACCTCACGTTCATTCTGGCGGGAGTGTAAACTGATATAATTACTCTGGGAGACAGTCTGGCAGAACCTACTTAAGCTTTTCATACAGATACCCTCCGACTCACCAATTTCCTGCCTAGTTACTAGTTACATACCAAAAACCAAACCAAACCTACAGTTATATACACACAACAGAAATGTACACTTAATGATCAGCAGAAGATATACAAGAATGTTCTTGGCAGCATTATTTGGAAAGAGCTCCAAACTAGAAACTGTCCAAATGACTACCAAAAGTAGAACAGATAAAATAAACTTAGGTATATTCTTACAATGGAATACTATACAGCAAAGAGAATGAAGGAACTCTTTGCAGATGACTCTTATGGATATAATGTTGAGTAAATGAAGCCCAATTAAAAGGATATGTACTGCATAGTGCATTACATAAAGTATAAAAGCAAGCAAAACTATTATCTGCTATTAGAAGTTAGGATAGTGGTTACCTTGTAGGAGATAGAGACTTAGAAGGCAGCTATGGGGTATGTGCGCGTGTGCGTGTTCATGTGCATCGTCTGGATTCCTGGTAATATTTTATTTCTTGGTCTGGGTGTTGATTACACAGGTATGTTAATATGGAAAGATTCACTGGGCTATATACACTTCTGATACGTGCTCTTTCCTATATGCATATTTCAATAAAAAGTTAGAAAAAACCTGAAGCACCTTAAAACTACTACTTTAAGGAGCCCTGGTGGTGCAGTGGTTAACGTGATGGACTGCTAACCGATGGTCAGTGGTTTGAAACCACCAGCGGCTCCATGGGAGAAAAATGTGGCAGTCTGCTTCCATAGAGATTTACAGACCTGGAAACCCTATGGGGTCGCTATGAGTTAGAATCAACTCAACAACAGTAGGTTTAGTTTGGTACAGAGAAATAAACTTAGGAAACTTCATAACCAAATAAATAAGAGTATAGACACACCTGTTCAAAATTAACTTAGATAAATCAATCGATAACATGCTAGAAAGGTGTGGCTGTTTTAAAATATGGCTCCTCTCCTTCCATTGAGAAGTAGGGTCTGTGTCCTCTCCCCTTGGATCCTGACTCTAAGACTGCTTGACCAATATGGCAGAAGTGGTGCTGTGCTAGTTTCCAGGCCATGGCCTTAAGAAACTAGCAGCCTCTACTTCCTGTCTCTTGGGCTGCTCACTCTTGGAACTTAGTCACCATGTTGTGAAGAAGCTTAAGCAGCTCCACAGAGAGGCAACATGAAGGCGTTCTAGCCGACAGCCCTAGTGTCAATCTCACACATAGGAGTGAAAGAGTCTTCAGATGATTCCAGGCCTCCGCCTCTGTATCTTCCCAGCTGAGGCTCCAGACATGGAGCAGAGGCAAGCCATCTCTGCTATATCCTTTCTGAATTCCTGACCTAAAGAATTCATTAGCATAATGAAATGGTTATTTTATGCTACTGATTTTGGGATGCTTTGTTATGCAGCAATAATAACCAGAACAACACGCAAACACTAAAGGAAATAAGGACTTGGTCATGGAAACGAGTCACCCAGATCTCTTTTAACATAAACTGCTGCAAGGAGCATGGTTGATTGATATCCTCAAATACAATCCCTCTGGATCCACAACCGTGTTCATGACAAGTTTATGCCCCAACTTCTATTCCCCACGGCAGGCTGCACCCAACCAAT
The DNA here is from genome assembly GCF_030014295.1 of Loxodonta africana. Classification (NCBI taxonomy): domain Eukaryota; kingdom Metazoa; phylum Chordata; class Mammalia; order Proboscidea; family Elephantidae; genus Loxodonta; species Loxodonta africana. Next base: position 46,581,491 of record NC_087351.1, read on the forward strand.
GACAGCTCTGGAGGTAGTACTACATGCCAGCCTATTCTTACCTGATGTGGGACTCCTCTAACGAGCAACCCTGGCTTAGGGACTCCCCACTGGCCTGGCTGAAACTTTCTTAGAGCTCTGCTGCAGCCTAAGACTTTTCCTACACATTCCTCTCCCCTGCCCCACCACCAGGTATCAAACCTGCATCGAGGTCTAAAGGCTCTCCCTGCCTACTGCTACTCTTTCTCTTTACAAAGGTGTTTCCTCCGATAAATCTCTTGCACACCTGATCCCATTTTGATGTCTGCGTCTCAGAGGAACCTGAACTGAAACAAGGTTATTTTGTGACAGTCCATATTCTTTTTTTTTTTTTTAAAGGCTATGATATACTTTATATAAAGTTTGAAAATAAACCAAATAACACAATGCTTCATTTGGGAATACATACATATGTAATCAGAGTATAAAAAGGGCATGGGGATGATAAACACCAAATTCAAGACAGTGGTTACCTCTGGAGAGGAGGGGAAGGAAGCACAGAAAGTTACACAGGAAAATTTAACCACAGCAGTGGTTTTTAGGTACCTATTCTTTTCATGTAAATGCACAGGAAAACAACTGTATCTTCGTAGAAAACGCTCACTGATATCAAAAGCAGAATGACGGACTATATTGTCTCCAGTATTACACCTATGTTTTTAAGGACTTCTTCCTTTTATTACACATCACTCACAACTGGCAAGGTCATGCTGGATTTGGAATTCTACACTGGACTAGGCTCCACCAGTCTCAGCCAAGTACCATTAAACATCTGATAAACACTTTCACTATTCAATCAACTGATGAAAATGTTCAATATTACTGTATCTGGGACTGGTTCCTGAAAATCAAGACTATGTCCATATTAAATAATGACTACTATCAGTACAACCTTTCTGCAGTTGTACACCAGACTCACAGTTATACAACTTATTTTAGAACACTGTGTCATGGAGGATCAAAAGCAAAACAATTTTGGCAAAGTTATAATGAACCTATGATTTTCTCCTAGTTTTAAAAAAAAAATCCCAGAAGAAGATCATTCTTCATAAAAGTAAACTCAGTCTCCAAATGGATATGTTTGATGATCAAGGATATAAACTCTTACACATATACCAAATACCAAAAGGCCATAACAAAAACGGAATTTCTTGAAAAACTCTCAACTGAATCCAAATCTCTCCCTTCCTCCTAAGTTTAACCCATGTTCCTCAAAAAAGTGAGACACAAATGTAACAAGTTAAATAATACCACACACAGAGATTTAGATTCCTAAATGTTAATGAGTGGTACTTACTCTTGTTTTATCAAACAATTCTGAAACTTTGAGGAAAAACCTAGAAGGGAAAAATATTTTCATCAGAAGCTACTTTTGAAATAATTTTTAATTTCAAATGTTCAGAGAACATGTCTCTAAACCACATTAATAATTAACATTCTGATCTCATTACGGTAACATTTAATGCTCTTGTTAGCTACAGACTTCACTTAGTTCAATAAAAATCTCTTTGTACTTCCATCCATGTAACAGACTACATGAAATCTGTCATTACATAAAATCTGCCCATTTTGCTTCAAGATGGCAGATTAAGCCCTATGTTAAAATTTATCTTGGTATTCTTTACTAATATGCCATATAATACTAAATAAAGCCTATACCTTCAAAATAATTATAGAAGCACAAGAACAATCACATTCAGAAACAAAAGGTTTGTTTAAAAGGAAAACACTGAAGTTGGAGCAGTTCTTTAAGTATCTGATAGTTATCAGACCCTTCAAGAACTTTTACCAACAGATACTAACATTTCCAAAGACCTGCTTTGTTTTGGGGGAAAAAAAAAACTACCGAATAACCAATTTCTACCTCAGAATTCACTTTAACTAAATACCCTATATGCCAAATGATGGCACCAATTAAAAAATCCTAATGCTAACACTTAAGGGATAATCTGCAAAATATGTAATTATAAAGGGTATTATAATTGAAAGCAAAAATACAAGTTTATGAACTTTCCTTTCTTGAAAAGAACCTGCTTTGACAGGTTAGCTAACACATGACAAGACTGAGTTTTATCTTCGTATCAAAGACTATGAACTATTTGGGAAGGCAGTATGGTAATTAGTGTGAGCGATGGTACCGTGCTTTGCTCAAAAGCTTGGATCTTAAATTTCTACCTAGAGGATATACTAGAGGAAAGTTCAAGGATGTGGTTTGAAGAAAGGCACGGAGTATGAAAACAGCTTTCCCACTTAAAAAACATTTTTAAATAAATTTGAAATATTTTCTAAGGAAGAGTTGGGTTTAAACAATACTACATGAGCAACTAAAATCAACTTAACTACGACTACATTAAAATTAAAATGAAAAATTAGCATAAAGTAAATAAAGGGCAGCTGTGTAAGCAAACTTCCAGAGAGCTTTTCTACACTAACATGCTTAACACTTTCCCTACCCAGTCGCGCCCTAGGACTGCTTAATACTCACTTTACTGTAAAATCTACAACAGTCAGCCTCTTCAGAAGTGTAAACCTCTAGCATCTAGTTTTACTTTAAAAGTCAATTTGGCTTCCAATAAAATACATACATATATATTCTAATTACAAATGAGCATTGCTTATTTATGATAAATTTTCAAAACCTATGATATAAATTCTCTCTTTTCACGCACTCAAATCAGACCATTTTCATCATATGAAACACAGCAAAATTATATATTAAAATTTATTTTATTCCTCAGATTTAAACATACAGGAGAGAAAAGGGAAGGGAAAAAAAGGACACCAACCCACGTTTATGACAAAGCTCCTTATTATCAATGTGTTTTTTGGACAAAATCATTGCAAAATGCTGACCTAAGTCAGAAGTATTACGTGTTCCCAGACCGCCAACAGAAATTTTTTCATTTAACGCTTTTAATCAAAATTCTTACTTGCATATATCTGTAGAATCCTGAGTTCCTAAAGCATATAATGAAGAACCAATTCTATTGTAATCATCTGCAGCATCTACGGAGAAAAGTTTTAAAGATTTAATATATTTAATCACTGAATCAAAAACACTTAATGAGCACCTACCTGCCAAACAACAATGTGTAATATGTGAAGGAAAATGATACAAACAACTATAATTCAATATGATAAATATTATACTAGAAGTAGATACTGCTTTCAGAGCAGGGAGAAGAGATGATTCCATCTGATTAAGTCAGGGAAAGATCTACAGAAGCTATGAAATGAGTTGTGGCTTGTAGAATGAGTCAATCTTTACCAAGCAAAGTAGAAGGGAGAACAACTTGGAAAAGGAACATGGGTAAAGGCCAAGAGTACGTTAAGAATGTAATATATTCAGAGAGCCTCCTGGGACTGTGGGACTATAGAGTAGTGGATGGAGTCAGATGGAAAAATAAATTGGAACCATCTTCAGAAAGAAGGGTCTTGTAAGCCAGGATATTTGGATTTGGTCTTGTGGTAATACGTATTAATAAACATTTTTCAATCATATAAAAAATAAAAACCCACTACCACCAGATTGATTTTGACTCACAGCAACCCCACAGAGTTTCTAAGGCTATAAGTATTTTAAAAAGCAGACTGCCATATTCTTCTCCCGCAGAGCCAGTGGTGGTTTTGAACTGCTGACCTTTTGGTTAGCAGTCGATCGCTTTACCCACTGCCTCATCAGGGCTCCTTTTCAATCACAGTAGTGTCATAATCAACAAAACAAAAAAACCTCTACCGCCTGGAGCAAAGATTAGAAGTGAAGAGACACAGAAGGCATAGTGACCAACCAGGAAACTACTGCAATAATCTGGTCACAAATACTAAAGGTCAGGATCAAGACAGCAAAAAAGTGGGAACAGAGAGGTATAATACGTGGGTTTTAGGAACAGTAGACCTGAGGTACGGGGAGCAATTATGGAGCTTGGGAAGCTAGATGAACGGTGGCACCGTTGCCTGTAGGTGCGAGGAGGCAAAACACAGAAGTTCAGCACACCATGTGAGCGTAGGGTTCACTTCACAGGACAACATACTTGTTAAGAGGAGACTATAATGGATGCTTCTAGTAGTTTCAGAAAAAGAATAGTACAGAGCAATGGTAAGAGCATGGACCTGGAACCAGAGTGCCTGGGGTCCAATTCTGGCTTCCCAATTTAACAAGCTTTATGACTTAAAAAAAAAAAGCTAAGGTATATTACTTAACCTTGCTGTGCCTCAGCTTCTTCCTCTGGAAATGATGATAATAATGGCACCCACTTCATATTTACTTATTTAGAGAATTAAATAAGTTAATGTTATTATGTGCCAACACATCACAAGCATACAATGCTATATAAATGTTTGATATTATTAATTAATGAAATCCAAGACACATCTACTTTGTATCCAAATTCCCACTTACACTAGTAATATTTTTATTTATTCCCTAATAAAACAGTACTTCTTATATTATACTTAAGTTGCACAAAATTACATTTAACCGATAAGGCTGACACTTAGTGACTCTATTACTTATTGTTACCCAAAGCAGATCCATTCTGAATCTTGTACAGAGAAACTCTGAGTACAAACTTCAGACTCTGAAAGGTAACTTCTATATGTAACTCTTCACTATCATCTTAGCCTAAGAGTTTAATCAAAAAACTAGTAATACTTAAAAGTCACCTGAAGGTTGCAACTGATTCAAAACCAGGAATCAAAATGATTTTTATGTTTAATGTGGAACACATTAATATTTTATGTTTAAATTGACCCAGAAGTTACTTTTTAGCACAAGGAATTCCTGGATTCTAATATCTGGCTTTATAAAATAATCTTCTTTAGCTGTTACATCATTATGTGATTATGGAAAATACACAGACTGCTCTGATTTTACATGAGAGAACTCAGAGCAACGCTGAAAAGCTTAGTTTTTTGTAATCCAGGGTAAGTTCCTTTATTATGAAAAAATAGTTTCTACTTTATAATTTTTGTTTTGTAAAATAGGTTTAAAATAGGTTTACTATCACCTTTCTTAAAGCAGCATTGCATTTGGCCAATAGAATAAGAATCACTAATATTTTCTTCAGTGTTCTTAACAGATGGTTCTCTACCTTCGTAGTCTCTGTTCCCATTGCATAAAAATACACACTGTCATAGGATTTATTACAAGGTTATTTTAATTTTCTGGTCTTCCTGTTTATCTCCCCTGCAAAATTATTAATTCCTTAAAGACAAAGACTGTATTTCCTTCATTTTGAAATTACACCATGCCTAACACAATGACTGGCAAATAGCAGGCTTGCTAATAACATAACAATTTTATAACTAAAATGTTTTTAAGAAATTAAGTAATACACAAAAAATAGGCCAGACTTACTGGCCTGACAGAGACTGGAGAAACCCCCAGAGTATGGTCCCCAGACACCCTTTTAGCTCAGTAATGAAGTCACTCCTGAGGTTCTCCCTTCAGCCAAAGATTAGACAGGTCCATAAAACAAAAGACTAAAAGTGGCAAGGACTAGAAGGCAGGAGGGGACAGGAAAGCTGGTAATAGGGAGCCCAAGGTCAAGAAGGGAGAGTGTTGACATTTCATGGGGTTGGTAACCAATGTCACAAGACAACATGTGTACTAACTGTTTAATGAGAAGCTAGTTTGTTCTGTAAACCTTTACCTAAAGTACAATTAAAAAATTAATAAATAAGTAAATAAAATATTATTAAAAAAAAAATCTTTATTTGACCACCCTGAGAGGGAACACAACAGAGAGTCCCAGAAAGAGCAGGAAAAAAAGTATGGAGCAGAACTCAAATTCACATAAAAAGTCCAGACTCAGTGGTTTGACAGAGACTGGAGGAACTCCTGAAACTATGGCCCCTGAACACTCTACTCTGTTAACCCAGAACTGAAACCATTCCCAAAGCCCACTCTTCAAAGATTAGAACAGGACTATAAAACAAAAACAAATACACGGTAGGAATGTGTTTCTAAGTTCAATCAGATACACGAGACCAAATGGGAGGCTCCTGTCTGGAGGCAAGATGAGAAGGTAGGAAGGGACAGGAACTGATCGAATGGATACAGGGAACCCGGGGTAGAAAGGTGGAGTATGCTGTCACACTGTGGGGATTGCAACTAATGTCACAAAACAGTATGTGTATAAATTTTTGCATGAGAAATTAACTTGAGCTGTAAACGCTCATCTAAAGTACACACAAAAGATTTATCTTTCTACAAAAAAAAGACATATAAGAGGACTCCATTTTAAACCAAATTGAAACTTAAGGGCACTTCACTGCACAATTCCTAATATTACAATCAACACTAGTATGTATCATGTCATATTTACTAAGTTTTTCTCAACAGAGGATTAAATGTATGAGATATTTTATCCTCAGTGTCATTTTCTAAACAAGAAAAATAATACAAGACCAATTATGTGACTTGCCCAAGGCTCTAAAGCAAATCAGTAATGAATTCAGGAGGAATCCAAGTTTCTCAAATTTTTACCCTATATTTCTTGATGGTAGAACAGACAGGTATAAACTATTACATTAAAAAAAATCTACAAATCACTAAGATACAAAACGTAAAAATAGTTCTTAACCCTTCCCAAAGATGACACAAAAAACAGAAGTTACCTGCCCAAAGGCTTCTTTAATTCCTTTCTATTACGGCACGTAACCATACCACAAAATGGAGCTTAATACTTCTAGTACGGTACCTACTGACTTGTTTTCATATCAGAGATTCTCAAGCTTTTTGGTCGTATGCCCCTTTACATTCTTAAAAACTGCTGAGGACCCTAAAGAGCTTTTTGTTTAGGTGGGTTTTATCTATCAATACTCATAGTATTAAAAAGTAACACTGAGGGGGCGGAGCCAAGATTGGGGAATAAACACGCTTCCGTTGAGCCCTCTTTACAACAAAGACCCAAAAAAACAAGTGAAACAAGTATATTTGTGACAAGCTGGGTGCACTGAGTGTCAAAGGCAAGCTTAGACAACGATCTGAGGGGCAGGGGGAGGAAGAGGCTGTTCAGAAGTGGAGAGGAGTTACCGGGCCTGAATCGCGGGGAGCCCTCAGGCACCATTCCCGGCGTGGCAGCGGCGGTGGCAGCAGGCTGGTACTAGCATTCAGCCACTGTTTCCTTAGGGAGAAGCAGCCAGCCACACAGCCCACTCACACCTCCGGAACCTGAGGAGAACAGCGTGCTCTCGGCAAAAGCTAAGTACTTGTGTATATTTTACCATGCCCCCCCCCCACCCCAAGCCGGGTTCAGCGGCTGAATCCCTGGGCCTGAGATAGACCCTGGTGAGCACCTGGAGCCATTCTCCCAACCATGGGGAAGGAAAAAATTTGCAACTGGGGGGAAAAGATAATTTGCTAGCTCCATTAACTGGGGGAGCTCAGGACAGAAGTGGCTCCTGTCCAGGCATAAACCGTCTGTGGACCTTGAGCACCTTTCCCTTCTGCATGGACCTGTGTGGGCCTATTTCGGGACAATAGGCCCTTGTTGGCAAACTCCAACCATTTCAGCTGTGTGGTGGAGGTGGGTGTTTGACGTTTGACATTGCTTTGCCTATTAAACAAGATCCTCACCTACCCACAACAGGGACCTAAGGACTGGTAGCTCCACTCAGGTCACCCAGCCACCTGCGACAGGGGCCCAAAGAAAACTGGTACTTCCCAGTCCTTACAACAAAAACTTTGAGTGCCCATGGTCCCTCTGCAGAACCCACCCACCAGCATGCTCTAGGGAACACAGATGCATTTTCCTCAGAGACACTTGGGGGTTGGTTCTCAGCCCCCTGCCTTGTTCAGAGCATGACCCCCTTCTGCAATCAGATACCGGTATACACGCCAATCACCCCTGCCCCTCTAAGACTGGAGGACAGAGCCTGTACCACACAGTTGATATCAGCTACATGGAAACCTGAGCTGAATTCATACAAGAAAACTGGATGGACTCCTAGACTGATATGCCTGAAAGGCAAAAATAATCAAGCTAGCTCACTCAAGCAACCCATAAGGGTATACCAAAACAAAACAAAGCAAGCAGCTACGACACAGTAAGCAAGCATGAACTAATACAATAACTTATAGATGGCTCAGAGAAAACAGTCACTATCAAGTCACATAAAGAAACAGGCAATGATCACCTCAACACGCTCTCAAAACAAAGAATACAGGGATCTTTTAGATCAAAGCGCATTCCTGGAATTACCAGATGCAGAATACAAAAGTTTAATATACAGAACCCTTCAAGACATCAGGAAGGAAATGAGGCAATACGCAAAACAAGCCAAGGAACACACAGATAAAGTAACTGAAGAAATTATTCAGGAACATAATGAAAAGTTTAACAAGTTGGAAAAATCCACAGACAGCAATCAGAAATTCAGAAGATTAACAATAAAATTACAGAATTAGACAACCCAATAGAAAGTCAGAGGAGCAGAATTGAGCAAGTAGAAGCTAAAATTTATGAACTCGAAGACAAATCACTTGGCACTAATATATTTGAAGAAAAATCAGATAAAAGAATTAAAAAAAATGAAGAAACCTTAAGAATCATGTAGGACTCTATCAAGAGAAATAACCTACGAGTGACTGGAGTACCAGAACAGGGAGGGCTAACAGAAAATACAGAGAAAATTGTTGAGGATTTGTTCACAGAAAACTTCCCTGATATTGTGAAAGATGAGAAGGTATCTATCCAAGATGCTCATCGAACTCCACATAAGGCAGATCTTAAAAGAAAGTCACCAAGACACATTATAATCAAGCTTCCGAAAACCAAAGATAAAGAGATAATTATAAGAGCAGCGAAGGATAAAAGAAAAGTCACCTACAAAGGAGAGCCAATAAGAATAAGCTTGGACTACTCGGCAGAAACCATGCAGGCAAGAAGGCAATGGAATGACCTATTTTAAAAACTGAAGGAAAAAACTGCCTGCCAAGAATCATATATCCAGCAAAGCTGTCTCTTAAATATGAAGGTGAAATTAAGAAATTTCCAGATAAACACAAGTTGAGGGAATTCGTAAAAACCAAACCAGAACTACAAGAAATGCTAAAGGGAGTTCTTTGGTTAGAAAATCAATAATATCAGGTATCAACCCAAGACTAGAACACTGGGAAGAGCAACCAGAAGTCAACCCAGACAGGAAAATCCAAAAAAACAAAGCAAGATTAAAAAAAAAAAAAAAAGCCCAACACAGGGTAACGGTGATGTTATTATATAAAAGAAGATGACACTAAAATAATAAAGAGGAACTAAGAAATGTAATCATACATCTTCCATATGGAAAGGAAGATACAGTGATACAAAGAAATAAACATTAGTTTTAAATTTAGAAAAATAGGGGTAAATAATAAGGTAACCACAAAGGAGACAAACTATCCTAATCATCAAAATAAAATACAAGGGAAAAATACAGACTCAGCAGAAACAAATCGACAAAAACAAATATGAGGAAAGGACAATATATAAAGAAAATTTATTCAGCACATAAAATCAAGTGGGAAAAAGAAACTGTCAACACACAAAGACATCAAAATGATAGCACTAAATTCATACCTATCCATAATCACCTAGAATGTAAATGGACTAAATGTACCAATAAAGAGACAGAGTGGCAGAATGGATTAAAAAACAAGATCCGTCTATATGCTGCCTACAAGAGACACACCTTACGCTTAGAGACACAAACAAACTAAAACTCAAAGGATGGAAAAAAACAACAATCATAAAAGACCAGGAGTGGCAATATTAATTTCTGACAAAATAGACTTTAAAGTTAAATCCATCAGAAAGGATAAGGAAGGACACTATATAATGATTACAACAAGAAGATATAACCATATTAAATATTTACGCACCCAATGACAGGGCTGCAAGATACATAAACTCTATCAGCATCGAAAAGTGAGATAGACAGCTCCACAATAATAGCAGGAGACTTCAACACACCACTTTTAGTGAAGGACAGGACATCCAGAAAGAATCTCAATAAAGACACGGAAGATCTAAATGCCACAATCAACGAACTTGACCTCCTAGACATATACACAATGCTCCACCCAACAGCAACCAACTATACTTTCTTTTCTAGTGCACATGCAACATTCTCTAGAATAGACCACATATCAGGTCATAAAGCAAGCCTTAGCAGAATCCAAAACACTGAAATATTACAAAGCATCTTCTCTGACCAGAAGGCCATAAAAGTGGAAATCAGTAACAGGAAAAGCAGGGAAAAGAAATCAAACACTTGGAAACTGAATAATACCCTGCTCAAAAAAGACTGATTATAGAAGACATTAAGGAGGGAATAAAAAAATTCAGAGAATCCAATGAGAAGGAAAACACTTCCTATCAGAACCTTTGGGACACAGCAAAAGTGGTGCTCAGAGGCCAATTTATATCAATAAACACACACATCCAAAAAGAAGAAAGGGCCCAAATCAAAGAATTATCCTTACAACTTGAACAAATAGAGGGCAATAAAAGAAACCCACAGGCACCAGAAGAAAACAAATAATAAAAATAAGAGCTGAACTAAATGAAATAGAAAACAGAAAAACAATTGAAAGAATTAACAAGACCAAAAGCTGGTTTTTTTGAAAAACTCAACAAAACTGATAAACCATTGGCCTGACAAAAGAAAAACAGGAGAGGAAGCAAGTAACCCAAACAAGAAATGAGATGGGCGATATTACAACAGACCCAACTGAAATTAAAAGAATCATATCAGATTACTACGAAAAATTATACTCAAATTTCAAAACCTAGAAGAAATGGATGAATTCCTAGAAACACACTACCCACCTAAACTAACACAAACAGCAGTAGAACAACTAAATAGACACATAACAAAAGAAGAGATTGAAAAGGTAATCAAAAAACTACCAACAAAAAAAAGCCCTGGTCCAGATGGCTTCACTGCAGAGTTCTACCAAACTTTCAGAAAAGTTAACACACTACTAAAGGTATTTCAGAGCATAGAAAAGGATAGAATACTACCAAACTCATTCTATGAAGCCACCATATCCCTGATACCAAAACCAGGTAAAGACACCACAAGAAAAGAAAATTATAGACCTATATCCCTCACGAATGTAGATGCAAAAATCCTCAACAAAATTCTAAGCAATAGAATCCAACAACATATCAAAAAAATAATTCACCATGACAAAGTGGGATTCATACCAGGTATGCAGAGATGGTTCAACATTAGAAAAACAATTAATGTAATCCACCACATAAATAAAACAAAAGACAAGAATCACATGATTTTATCAATTGATGCAGAAAAGGCATCTGACAAAGTTAAATATTCATTCATGATAAAAACTCTCAGCAAAATAGGAATAGAAGGAAAATTTCTCAGCATAATAAAGGGCATTTATACAAAGCCAACATCACCCCAAATGGAGAGAGCCTGAAAACATTCCCATTGAGATGGGGAACCAGACAAGGATGCCCGTTATCACCACTCTTATTCAACATTGTGCTGGAAGTCCTAGCCAGAGCAATGAGGCTAGATAAAGAAAGGGCATCCAGATTGGCAAGGAAGAAGTCAAAGTATCTCTAATTGTAGATGATGTGATCTTATACACAAAAAACCCTAAGGAATCCTCCAGAAAACTACTGAAACTAATGGAAGAGTTCAGCAGAGTATCAGAAGAGTTCAGCAGAGTATCGGGATACAAGACAAACATACAAAAATCAGTTGGATTTCTCTATACCAACAAAAAGAACGTCGAAGAGGAAATCACCAAATCAATGACATTTACAGTAGCCCCCAAGAAGATAAAATACTTAGGAATAAATCTTACCAGAGATGTAAAAGACTTATACAAAGAAAACTACAGTACACTTCTGCAAGAAACCAAGAGACTTACGCAAGTGGAAGAACATACCTTGCTCGTGGACAGGAAGACTTAACATTATAAAAATGTCTATTCTACCAAAAGTGATCTAATACATTTAATGCAATTCCGATCCAAATCCCAAGGACATTCTTTAATGAGATAGAGAAACAAATCACCAATTTCATATGGAAGGGAAAGAGGCCTCGGATAAATAAGGCATTACCGAAAAAGAAGAACAAAGTGGGAGGCCTTACTTTACCTGATTTTAGAACCTATCATACCGCCACAGTAGTCAAAACAGCCTGGTACTGGTACAACAACAGATACATGGACCAATGGAACAGAATTGAGAATCCAGACATAAATCCATCCACATATGAGCAGTTGATATTTGACAAAGGCCCCAAAACCGTTAAATGGGGAAAAGATACTCTTTTTAACAAATGGTGCTGGCATAACTGGATATCCATCTGCAAAAAAAATGACACAAGGCCCATACCTCACTCCATGCACAAAAACTAACTCAAAATGGATCAAAGACCTAAATATAAAATCTAAAACGATAAAGATCATGGAAGAAAAAATAGGGACAACGTTAGGAGCCCTAATACATGGCATAAACAGTATAGAAAACATTATAAAGAATGTAGAAGAAAAACTAGATAACTGGGAGCTCCTAAAAATCAAACACTTATGCTCATCCAAAGACTTCACCAAAAGAGTAAAAAGACTACCTACAGACTGGGAAGAAGTTTTTAGCTATGACATTTCTGATCAGCGCCTGATCTCTAAAATCTACATGGTACTGCAAAAACTCAACTGCAAAAAGACAAATAACCCAATTAAAAAATGGGCAAAAGATATGAACAGACACTTCACTAAAGAAGACATTCAGGTAGCTAACAGATATATGAGGAAACATTCACGATCATTAGCCATTAGAGAAATGCAGATCAAAATTACAATGAGATTTCATTTCGCTCCAACGAGGCTGGCATTAATGCAAAAAACACAAAATAATAAATGTTGGAGAGGCTGTGGAGAGACTGGAACACTTCTACACTGCTGGTAGGAATGTCAAATGGTACAACCACTTTGGCAATCGATTTGGTGCTTCTTTAAAAAGTTAGAAATAGAACTACCATACGATCCAGAAATCCCACTCCTTGGAATATATCCTTCCAAAATAAGAGCCTTTACATAAACAGATACATGCACACCCATGTTTACTGCAGCACTGTTTACAATAGCAAAAACACAGAAGCAACAAGGTGCCCATCAACGGATGAATGGATAAATAAATTAAGGTATATTCACACAATGGAATACTATGCATCGATAAAGTACAGTGAGGAATCTGTGAAACATTTCATAACATGGAGGAACCTGGAAGGCATTATGCTGGGTGAAATTAGTCAGTTGCCAAAGGACAAATATTGTATAAGACCACTATTATAAGAACTTGAGAAATAGTTTAAACTGAGAAGAAAACACTCTTTTGTGGTTATGAGAGGGGGGAGGGAGGGAGGGTAGGAGAGGGGTTATTACTAATTAGATAGTAGATAAGAACTACTTTAGGTGAAGGGAAAAACAGTACATGATACAGAGGAGGTCAGCACAGTTGGACTAAACCAAAAGCAAAGAAGTTTCCTGAATAAACTGAATGCTTCGAAGCCCAGCATAGCAGGGGCAGGGGTCTGGGGACCATGGTTTCAGGGGACATCTAAGTCAATTGGCATAATAAAAGCTATTAAGAAAACATTCTACATCCGATTTTGAAGAGTGGTGTCTGGGGTCTTAAATGCTAGCAAGCAGCCATCTAAGATGCATCAACTGGTCTCGACCCACCTGGATCAAAGGGGAACGAAGAACACCAAGGACACAGGTGATTACAAGCCCAAGAGACAGAAAGGGCCACGTGAACCAGCGAATACATCATCCTGAGACCAGAAGAACTAGATGGTCCCTGGCTACAACCGATGGCTGCCCTGAGAGGGAACACAACAGAGAACCCCTGAGGAAGCAGGAGAGCAGTGGGATGCAGACCCCAAATTCTCATAAGACCAGACTTAATGGTCTGACTGATACTGGAAGGACCCTGGTGGTCATGGCCCCCAGACCTTCTGTTGCCCCACGACAGGAACCATTCCCGAATGCAACTCTTCAGACATTTGGATTGGACTGGACAATGGGTTGGAGAGGGATGCTGGTGAGGAGTGAACTTCTTGGATCAGGTGGACACTTGGGACTATGTTGGCATCTCCTGCCTGGAGGGGAAGATGAGAGGGTGGAGGAGGTTAGCAGCTGCCGAAAAGGACACGAAAAGAGAGAGTGGACGGAGAGAGCAGGCTGTTTCATTAGGGGAGTAATTGGGAGTGTGTAGCAAGGTGTATATGGGTTTTTATGTGAGAGACTGACTTGATTTGTAAACTTTCACTTAAAGCAGAATAAAAATTATTAAAAAAAAAAGTAAAACTGAGAAAATTTTAAAATACTAATTCATTAAAAATAGCAGTACTAAAATTATATATTAATATAAAAAGCATTTTAAAATGAAAAATAACTATATACATAATTTTTTTTTTTAATTAGCGAGCAGAATGACAAACTTCTGCAAATCTGTTTAGTGTCTGGGTAACAGAAGATTGCTGAATTCTTATATCTGGTTCTGCATTTAATTTGCTGCAATTCAAACATTTGCTCCTGATTTACAAAAAAAAAAAAACTCTCAGAAAACTAGGAATTTAAGAGAATTTTCTCAACCTGTTAAAAGGCATTTAGGAAAAACCTACACCTAATAGCATAATTAACCTTAAGACTGAATGCTTTCCCCACAAGATAAGAAAGAAGGTAAGGATGTCTACCCTCACCACTTTCGTTCAATATTGTACTAGGTGGGGTCTAGCTGCTAGTGCAGTGGGGCAAGAAAAAGAAACAAATGGCATTCAAACTGGAAAGGAAGAACTGTAACTGTCTTTATTGAGAGAGGACATAATTATCTATGTAGAAAATACTAAGGAATCTACAAAATAGTTACTAGAACTAATAAATGAGTTTATTTAGCAAGGTTGCAATACATTAAGAGTTACATTCAAAAATACACTGTACCTCTACATATTAGCAAAGAATAACTGGAAATCGAAATGTAAAAAACACACTATTTACAACAGCATCAAAAAAACCAAGATATAATTAGGGATAAATCTGATTAAAGATGTACAAGACCTATATGCTGGCAACTACAAAACATTGCCAAGAGAAATTAAAGAAGACCTAACTAAATGTGGCGACACACCAATACTGTTAAGATATCAATTCTCCCCAAACTGACCTATAGATTCTACACAATTCCCATCAAAATCTCACCAGGTGCTTTTGAAGAAAGTGACAAGCTGATTAAAAAATTCATATAAAAATGTAAAGCACCTAGAGTGACCAAAATAACATTGATAAAGATAAGAACAAAGTCGGTGGGCTTATATATACCATCTGATTTCAAGACTTAATATACAGTTATGATAATCAAGACAGTGTGGTATTGGTGTAAATACTATCCAATTGACATAAATACCAATACTATTGTATTTCAATGGAACAGGCCTAAAAGATCAATAGAACAGGAAAAAGAATCCAGAAGTAAATCCATGAATGTATCGTCAGTTGATTTTTGACAAACGTGCCACGGTCATTAAGCGGAGAAACAAACTTATTTTTAACCAGTGGTGCTGGAACAATTGGATACGCACATGCGAAAAAGTGAATTTCAATCCATACTTCACGCCCTATAGAAAAAAATCAACTTAAAATGGATCACAGACCTAATTTTTAAACCTAAAGCTATAAAATTTCTAGAAGAAAACGCTTTGTGACCTTTAGTTACGGCAAAAATTTCTTAGATACAACATTAAAACCATGATGCATACAATTTTTTTAAATAAATTAGACAAAATTAAAAATTGCTTTTTGCAGGAAGAATGGAAAGACAAGCCACCCATGGAGAAAAATGTATTTGCAAATCACATCTCTGATGAAGGACCTGTATCCAGAATTAACTAGGGGTTGCCATATAGTTTTATTGTGCTAGTCAATTTCAGCCCACCATAAATAAGTTTTACTGGAACACAGCTATGCCCATGCCTTTACATATTGTCTATGGAGCCCTGGTGATGCAATGGTTAAGCACTCTGCTGCTAACTGGAAGGTCAGCAGTTCACTCTGCAGAAGAAATGTCCTGGCAATCTGCTGCCTTATAGATTATACCTAGGAAGCCCTGGGTGGCAATTCTACTCTGTCCTACAGGGTTGCTATGAGTCAGAATTGACTAAACGGGCACACAATGTTTTTGTGCTCTAAGGACAGAGATGAGTAGTTGTAACAGAGATCATACGGTCTTTCAAGCACAGAACATTTACTATCTGGCTCTTTACAAAAACATTTGCTGACCTCTGACCTAAATGCAATTAAAAAACAAACAAATCCCAATAAAGAAAAATGAACAAAAGATTAGAATGAACACCTTACCAAAGATCTATAAATGACAACAAAGCAAAGGAAATGATGCTCAACATCATTAGTCATTAGCAGAATGCAAATTAAAATGACAATGAGATACCACTACAGACCCATAAGAATGGCTAAAAGCTAAAATTAAAAAGACAGCTATTCTTATCTACAGGGATGTAAAGCAACTACAACTCTCGTGCACTGCTGGTGGGAATGTAAAATGGTACAACCACTTTGGAAGAAAGTTTGGCAGTTTCTCAAAAACGTAAACATATCCTTACCACGTGACCCGGTCATTCTACTGCTAGGTGTTTATCAAGAGAAATAAAAGCATCTCACTATACGTACATCTATATATACCCAGGAGTCCCTTTTAACATTTAAGCACTTGACTGCTATTTGACAGTTTGGTGGTTCAAACTCATCCAGAGACACCTTGAAAGACAGGCCTGGCAGTGTGCTTCCAAAAAATCACTGCCTTGGAAAACCTATGGAGCAGTTCTACTCTGCATACATGAGGTCGCCATGAGTCAGAATCGACTTGATGGCAACTAACAACAACCAAGTCTTGTACACGGATGGTTCATGTCAGCTTTATGTGTAACAGCCCAAAACTAGATACAACCCATCAACAGATGAATGGATAAACAACTGTGATAATCTAGACAGTGGAATACCACTCTGAAATAAAAGAGAATTAACCATGGATATACCCAACGACATAGATGAATTTCAAAATAGTTTTGTTGAGTGAAAAAGTCAGACAATAAAGAATACATACTGTATGGTCCTATTTATATGAAATTCTAGAAAATGCAAACGCACCTATAGTGACAGGAAGCAGATCAATGGTTACCTGGGGACAGGGGAGGGACGGAAGGAATATAAAGGGCCACAAAGAATTTTAGAGGTGATGAATATGGTCATTATCTTGATTGTGGCAATAATAATTTCACAGGTGTATAGTATTTGTAGGAGGAGCCTTGGTGGTGCTGTGGTTAAATGTTCAGCTGCTAACCAAAAGGTCGGCAGTTTGAACCTACCAGCCGCTCTGCAGGAGAATGCTGTGGCAGTCTGTTTCTGTAAAGATTACAGCCTTGGAAACCCTACAGGGCAGTTCTACTCTGTCCTATAGGGTCACTATCAGTCAGGATCGACTCGACAGCAATGAGTTTTGGATACAGTTGTAAAAACTTATCAGAATGTATACTTTGAATATGTGCAGCTTACTGGTATCAATTACATCACAATAAAACTGTTAAAAAACCCATTGTTCTGTCTTGCACTTTGAAGGGGTCATTTACATACATGATTTTGTAACATTATGCACTGGTCGTTTAGAGAACATTACTTCAATGAATGATGCATATCTTCCAAATGTTGACACATTTCACTACATAATTTCAAAAACATCACACTCATTAATATCATCATCAATCTCATAAGAAAGGTCTTTAATTATTGGGAAGCAAACTCATGGTAACAGAAGTTTTCCAAAATTCTAATTATTGCTTGAAAGCTTGAATTTTATCATTAGCAACAAAGACTGTCAGCTATTTTCCTTGAACTTATAAAAAAAATAGGCTCACTTATTTCATTTTTGAGAAAATGTCTACCAAATATTTAAATCCCAATAATTATAGTTTGTCAGCTGTTCCTTCAGGTAAAAACAATGTTCTACGAAAAAAGCGGCTAGGTCAGTCACAACTGGAACAATCACAAAAATGTCTCCCAGAGTGAAGCATGATACTTCAATATGCAGCAAAAGTGCTTTATACATACCTCCCATTTCATCACTCAGAACAGAAAAAGATGCGTACTCAAGGGCGGAGATTTACTGTAAGTCATAATTTTTACTGCTTCATCAAGGACATCTTTAAACGAAATACACTCTTTTAATTTTGAGTGCACACTAGAAAAGAATACCATAACTACAAGCACAATTTGGTGCCACTGTCTTGATGTGCAATAAGAGACCAACAGTCTTATCTACCATTTCTTTTGTACCATCATCTGTATGGTAAAAAAGGCAAAAAACATCGTAATATTATTATGGAAATAGTTTGGGCCTCAAAGATTCCCTAAAAGGCCTTGGGGTCAAGTCAAAGATCACAGTTTGAGAACCATCGTTCTATATCAAGACTTTAACGAACTGTAAATAAATTATCAACTTTATAATTATTCCATGAAAAATTTTTAAGGTTTAGCCACAAAGAAATATCTTACTTTTGTGTGATCTTGTCATCCTATCAGATTTAGCAGATGCATCCTTAACTCGGTTATGATATTCTAAAAGGAATGTTCGTTCATGCTCAAAGAAATCATCTACATCCTATAGGATCAAAAGAAAATATGAATCTTCTTCATTTATTTGCTTTAGTGAAATACATAAATTACTTCATGTTATTATAAATATAAAAGATCATCAGTAAAATAGCACAGCTTTCTCTAAAAAGCAGATGTATTTATTTCACCAGCAAGTTAAGACTTTAATAGACATGCACTATCTATTGAGTAAGAAATATTCTATGGTTTTGTAGTTTAAGGCTTAGGTTCCCCATATGGTTCGTTTACATGTTATGCTCTTAGGTATGTTCCTAATCATGCTCTGCCTCTGTAACAAATACAGTATTGCCAGTGCGAGTGATCATTTTTGAGTACAAAGGAAAAAATTTTGCTAGAAACAAATAAAATAACAATCTACTTTTATTCTATGGGCCATTGCAGAAGACTGCCTGACCTTAGTCACTAGGGCCCTCTCTGACTATGCCAGGAAATCTGGCCAAATTATCTGGTCAACCATTGCCTTCAATCCTTTTTTAAACAAAGCTTGTTGTTGTTCTTGGGTGCTGGTGAATCAATTCAGACACACAGGGACCCTACAGGACAGATTAGAACTGCCCCATAAGATTTCCTAGGCTGTAATCTTTATGGGAATAGATCGCCAAGTCTTTTCTCTCACAGAGCCGCTGGTGGGTTCAAACTGCCACCTTTCGGTTAGCAGCTGAGCACTTAACCACTGCATTACCAGGGCTTGAAACAAAACTGTTGTTGCTGAGTACCATCGAGTCGGTTGCAACTCACAGCGGCCCTATGGACAACAGAACAAAATAAAGCCAGGTGTGCATTAAAAATAAAAATTATTAACAGTACTTTCCCTCTCTTCTGAACTAGCAACTATTAAAACAGTGTCAAATGATATGATGTAACTTGAAACCCACATCAACAGAACACAAGATGCAAAAGTTGTTGGTTCCTGTTGAGTCACTCCTCTGCTCATGGTGACCCCATGCACAATTAACAAAATGCTGCCAGGTCCTGTGCCATCCCCATGATTGGCTGTGGATCAGACTGTTATGATCCCATTGGGTTTTCACGGGCTGATTTTCGGGAGTAGATTGATTGGCCTTTCTTCCTTGTCCATCTTAGTCTGAAAGTTCTGCTGAAAACTGTTCAGCATCATGGCCATCATACAACCTACCAGTAACAGACGTGGTGGCCATGCATGAGGTAGACTGACCTGGAATCGAACCCACGTCTCCAACACTTAAGGCGAGAATACTACCGCTGAACCACCAATACCTCACTAAGCAAAAGTTAGTACCAACAAAACGTCATTTAAAATCTGTAATTCATACACACCAGTCTTCTTCACTGTAAAAACAGGGATACGTATACTACTTAACTTGGAAGGTTGTAGTGAAGATTAAGTAAGAAAATTAGCATGTTGTAAATGTTCAAACAATGTTAGCTACTACTCTACAAATAAAATTACCAAAATCATAACTGGCAGTGTTTTACATTTATGGCTAAGAAAAATGCTTAATCCTTATTGGAAATCAGCCAAAGTTCATGCACTGTCAAAATATCAACTGACCTGTCTTTGAAAAATGAGAGTATAAATCAAATAAATAATAATCTCCACCCAAGTTTTATTGTGGATATATTTATAAAACACATGCCTTCTTCCTCTTCTCGCCCCACCTTGCAGCTCTGTCTCGCATCCAGAGGGGCTTTGTGTGCACATGGATGGACATTCCACCCAGCACACTGATCTTCTCTCCTGTGCCTCCCCTCTGCCCAGCACCCCCCAGACACGCCTTGACCACACACGCAGCACACATCAGTGACACAGTGTATCTTCTGGAGGACGAACCCAGGGAAGAAGCCCATAGAGGACATGGAAGAGAGCGTGGATCTGAGCAGAGAAATATGGGGTTCTAGATACCTGGAGCAAGGTCTGGATAAGAGAAACGGGTGTGGGCTCCAGACGGGCACATCCCCTTGGACCTGCAGATTTGTCAGCCCTTGGAGATGGGAGTCCTTTAAAGAGTAGAAGAGCCCTGGGGAGGGGCCCTGGTTTCCCAGTTTAAGGATTCTACTGCCCAAACTTCTCTTCTACTCTAGTATAAACTTTTGCACATCTGAAATCTCAATCTCTCTCCTTCTTAAAAGAAGTAAATTCTCAAACCATAACTCTATTAATCAAATGAATTCTTACCTTTACTCCAGAAACAATTACACCATCTGCTGATTTAACCATGTTTTTAAAGAAATCTTCGAGTTTCTCTTTTTTATTTTTTCCTCGCACACTCAACTGAAAAAGATAATTTGTTAGCTTCTATTTTCAGATTACAAATGGAAAATAATGCCACCTCTATTCTTTGATATCAAAATGGCGTCTCAAAAGAATCCATTTTTATACTTAATAAAGTGGAAATTTCGTCAGAGATTTTTTACAATAATTGAGCTTATTTTTGTTATTGAGAATAGACACAGCAGAACATACACCAATTCAACACTTTCTACACATACAATTCATTGACACAGATTACATTCTTCAAGTTGCATAACCACTCCCACCCTCCTTTTCTGACTTGTTCCTCCACCATTAACATAAACTCATAACCCCCTAAGTTTTCTATTTAATCTTCCGGTTTGCTGTTGTCAGTTTGATGCCATAATGCTCATAAGAGCAAAATGCTCAAGGCAGACATCATTTACTAGTTAAGCTAAACTACTGCTTGACTTTAAGAAGACTTCAGGGACTATTTTTGGTTTAAGGTTTAAAGATAATCTCAGGACAACACTTTTGGGGGTTCGTCCAACCTCCACGGCTCTAGAACGTCTGGACTCCATGAGAATTTGAAATTCCATTCTGCAGTTTCCCCCTTTTGATGAAGATTCTGCTTTAGAATCTTTGATCAAAGTATTCAGTAATGGTATCTCATTAAAAACTTGAAATCATCTACATCTTCCTTTCTCTAAAAGCTCAAATTCTACCACAGCAAATATCTGAAATTTGTCCTGTACCACTCCCACTATCCAAGTAATAGCACTCATCAGCTCTTGCCTAGACTACCACATTGGACTACGAGTTAATATCCTTCATCTCCTCATTCCAATCCATTCTGCTAACTGGGACAGTGGTAACAAATTTTGAGTATCTCTTCCTTGCTAAAAACATTACAGGGTTTCATAATTCTCAGAGGATGAAAGCCAATTTTCTCGGTAAGGTATTCAATATTTTCAACAATCTGGTTCAATTTACCTTTCCACCCACCACTCTACCCCCATAGAACCCTATACTCTATGCCGAAAGGTTCTCCGAAGCAGCCCTGAACTTCTAGTTTCCTCTGTGCCTGAAACAGTATCTCTCCTCTTCACAAAAAATTCTACTCAGGTTTAAACATCCAAATTAACCCTCTAAACTCAGAATTTATTGCTCTATCTTTAGTCCTCCCAACAAACCAACAAATCCTGCCTTTTTTTTTTTTTTTAAAAAAAACCACATTCTTAGTGTTAATTAACTAATTAATTCACTCACTCAACAAATCACTGTTGTAATTGTTAACTGTCATCAAGTCAGCACCTGACTCATGGTGACCCCACGCACAATGGAACAAAACACTGCCTGATCCTGCGCCACCCCCATGATCCGCTGCAAATCAAACTGTTGCGATTCATAGGGTTTTCATTGGCTGACTTTAGAAATAGATCACCAGGCCTTTCTTCTTAGTCCATCTTAGTCTAGCAGCTCTGCTGAAACTAGTTCAGCATCACGGCAATACCCAGGCCTCTGTGGACAGATGGGTGGTGGCTGTGCATGTGGTGCACTGGTCAGGAATCAAACCCAGGTCTTCTGCATGGAAGGGGAGAATGCTGCCACTGAACCACGAATGCCCTTCCAACAAACCATTACTGAATGTCCATTAAAGTCATATAGTGCACTACATGCTGGGAACACAAAGATGATAAGGAAGTAGTCCCTACTCTTTACAATTTATGGAATGGAGGAAGATATAGAGAGGCAAGCATATGATTAAACACAGTGTGATAACTATAGAGGCATGTGTAGGGTACTAGGAGGAGCACCCAGGCGGAACTCAGTACAGACTTAGGCAAAGAGAAAGATAAGATTGGAGGGTAAATGATCAGTTAGGTGGCTGCTTCAATAACTCAGGTAAGAATTATCAAAACTAGAACTAATCTTTAGTTCCAACAACAGAAAAAAAATGGATATATACCTAAAATAGAAAGGGAGTAAAACAGACAGGATTTGGTGACTCCTAAAAGGAATGCGGAATGGGAGGAGTCATGGGTAATTTTCAGACTTTAAGGAACTGGGTAGATAGCAGTACCTTCTTCGAGACGAGAATATAAAAGGAGGCATAGGTTTGGATAAGAATTCAACTGAGGGTAAAATGAGTCTAGGATGCTAAGGGGGCATCTAAATGGAGCTTTTCAGTAGGCTGTTTAATATATAGGGCTGGGACTCAGGAGCAACATGGACTTGTAAGTCAACAGCATATTAGCCTATTTAAAGCCATGAGAGTAGACGAGATCATGTAGGGAGAATTTATAGAAGTCTAGAGAAAATTCTAGTCTTCTGGCTAACTCAATGAGGGACCCTGGAAAGAACCAAATTTAAATGAATGGGTAAATGGGGGAAAAAGCCCATGAAGACACTGAGAAGTAGCCAGAGAATTAAGTGGAAAACTTGGAAGGAATGGTGTCACAAAAGCCAAAGAAAAAATTTCAAAAGGAAATAGAGATCAATGTACCAAATACCAAAGTAAATCAAACAAAATAATCGGAAAGTGTCCTTTGGAGTTAGAAGAAGTTTAAAAAATGATGATTTTGTGCAAATAGTTTCAGTAAAGGGTTGGGGGAAGAATCCAGATTTCAAGTTGAACGGAAAACAAGCAGGAAGGAAATGGAAATGAATGAAGACTAAGCTTTTTCTTAAGTTTCTGCTTAGATATGAAGAAGAGGAGAAAAACTGGCAAGTAGCCAAAGGTGAAGTAAAGCCAAAGTAGGATTTTATTAAGATAGGAGCGACATAATGTTTACAGGCTATAGGAATAGTGGGAGAGGTTAAAAATCAGAAGAGATCACAAAGGCCTGAAGTACGTGGGATCTAACATAGCTAGAAAGACAACTTACTAAAAATGGAAAGGTACAATGTAATACTATATAAATAATGGGAAAAAAAAACCATAATCACCTCAATAGGTGCAGAAAAATCATTTGACAAAATCTAATACATTTTTTATAACAAGATTTTAACTGGGAATAGAAGGAAACTTTCTCAACCTGGTAAAGGACATCTACAAAATACCTACAATTAATATCATTAACTTGAGTCCCTGGGTGGTGCAAATGGTTAACGTGCTTGACTGCTAACTGAAAGGTTGGAAGTTCCAGTCTATCCAGAAGTACCTTGGAAGAAAGGCCTGGCAATCAAGTTCCGAAAAATAAGCCACTCAAAACCCTACTGAGCACAGTTCTACTCTGACACACAGTGTTGCCATGAACATAGGGGAGCCAAGAGTCGGAATCAACTTGACAGCAACTGGTATTGGTAACATCATACTTAATGGTGGAAGACTGAAAGCTTTCCCCCTAAGACGAGAAACAAGATAAGGATATCTACTCTTGCCATTTTTATTTAACACTGCACTGGAGTTCTAGCCAGGGCAATTAGGTAAGAAAAAAGAAATAAAAGGCATCAAGATTGAAAAGGAAGACGTAATTATCCCTATTTGCAGATGACAATTTTATATACAGGAAATTCTAAGGAATGCACCAAAAAATAAAAAAATAAGGGTTAGTAAACAAGTTTGACTGCCAAAGTGGCTGAAGATTACAGGGAATACAGGAAGCTCAGGGATTTGATTTCTGATTGCCTCCCACTTCCTGTGAGCAAGGTCAATATCTGATCAAGTGAACTGCTGCAAGTTAAAATTAGCTTTTATGGAAAATGGGAGAAAGCCATCTACAGACATAGCTTGCTATAAATGATAGAGCAGGGACTCTAGGCTAGGTGGTATAAAAAAGGAAAGACAGAAGAACTGCTAAAAGGGTGTAGATGTACCAGTGAGTCAAAGAACAGGTAAGATGGGAATAAAGAAGAGGAAAACTGTAAGGACAAAAGGCTGTGCTTACAGCCTTAAACTAGGGTTTAAGAATGCGAAGGTAAAGCAGTCAAGGAGATGACAAGGTCCTGGATATAGCCATTGATGGAGGTAGCAAGAATTGGCTGGAAGTTGGGTAGTTAAATAGGCCTGAGAGTCTGAAACTCAGATACTCAGAGAAAATACACAGAGAACAGAGAACATACACAGAGAACGGAGAAAATACACAGCCACGGTCAGTAAAGCATTACTAAAGGCAATCACTCCTTACGGCAGTGACGTTTTCTCATACAACTAAGCACTAGAACAAGCTCCTCCGTGCCTCCCCCATGCCTCATGGCCTTTGTAGGCTTAAAGACGCCCTACCCCCACTGCTACAGCTCATCAGTCCCCCCAGTCCTCCAGAAACTTAGATAACAGATTAGCACGTACAAATTTCTTTTCTAGTACCACTGAACTGATAAAGACTAAAAATTAAAAAAAAAAAAGCATCAGAAACAAGGTTGAAAAATATTTTTAATTTTGAGCATATAATCTTCTACAACCTGTTAACAATATTAATTTAAAAATACTTGCAAAATACTTTCCAGTCCATACTTTTTAGGCTTTCTCCAATATACTAGTCACTGATACTAAAAGGATTACCAGAATACATCATTACCTTTATCTCTACTAAACATATGTTACTGTTTGAGAAAGAAAAATAAATAAACCAACTTTGGCAGAAGAAAATTTATGAAATCCTAAGGTTTTTTAAAAGCTATTTATAAAGCTAAAAAAAAAAGGATGCCACCGGTATTTCAAATGCTAGAAGGGTCACCCATGATGGACAGGTTTCAGCAGAGCTGCAGGGCTAAGAAAGGCTGGGAAGAAGGATCTGGCAATCTACTTCTGAAAAAACTGGCCAGTGAAAACCTTATGAATAGCAGTGGAACACTGTCTGGTAGAGTGCCAGAAGATGAGCCCCTCAGGTCGCAAGGCACTCAAAATACCACTGGGAAAGAGCTGCCTCCTCAATGACGTGGACAGAGTAAAGCTTT
Source organism: Loxodonta africana (assembly GCF_030014295.1). Classification (NCBI taxonomy): domain Eukaryota; kingdom Metazoa; phylum Chordata; class Mammalia; order Proboscidea; family Elephantidae; genus Loxodonta; species Loxodonta africana. Next base: position 46,607,326 of record NC_087351.1, read on the forward strand.
CAGGACCTTCATCTGCTGATGTGGCTCGACTTATAAATGGGAAGAAACAGCTGTAAATATCTATTAGTAAGTGGAATATGGAATGTAGAAGTATGAATCTAGGAAAAAGGGGAGTCGTCAAAAATGAAATGGAATGCCTGAAGATCAATATCCTAGGCATTAGTGAGCTGAAATGGACTGTTATAAGCCATTTTGAATCGGATGATCATAGGGCCTACTATGCTGGGAATGCCAAATTGAAGAGAAACGACATCGCATTCATCATCGAAAAGAATATTTCAAGATCTATCTTGAAGTACATGGTGTCAGTGATAAATAATATCCATACGCCTACAAGAAGACTAGTTAATATGACTATTATTCAAATTTACGTACCTACCACTAAAGCCAAAGATGAAGAATCTGAAGATTTTTACCAAATTCTGGAGTCTGAAATTGATCAAACACGCAATCAAGACACATTGATAATTACTAGCGTTTGGAATGCAAAAGTTGGAAACGAAGACGGATCAGTAGTTGAAAAATATGGCCTTGGTAACAGAAATGATGCCAGAGATTGCATAATACAATTTTGCAAGACCAACGACCTATTCATTGGCAATACCTTTTGTCAACAACATAAGTGGCCACTATACATGTGGACCCCACCAGATGGAACACACAGGAATCAAATCGACTACCTCTGTGGAAAAGGATGATGGAAAAACTCTACATCAGTCAGAACAAGGCCAGGGGCCGACTGCAGAACAATCATCAATTGATCATATGCAAGTTCAAGTTGTAGCTGAAGAAAATTAAAACAAGTCTATGAGAACGAAAAGACAACCTTGAGTACATCCCATGTGAATTTATAGACCATCTCCAAAACATATCTGATGCATTAAACACTAATGACCAAGACCAGACGAGTTATGTGATAACATCAAGGACACCATCCATGAAGAAGGCAAAAGGTCACTAAAAAGCCAAGAAAGAAAGAAAAGACCAAAGTGGATGTCAGAAGAGACTCTAAAACTTGTTCTTGAATGTAGAGTACTTAAAGCAAACGGAAGAAATAACAAAAAAGAGCTGAACAGAAGATTTAAAAGGGCTGCTTGAGAAGACAAAGTATTATAATGAAATGTGCAAACAAACACCTGGAGTGAGAAAACTAAAAGGGAAGAACATGCTTGGCATTTCTCAAGCTGAAAGAGCTGAAGAAAAAATTAAAGCCTCGAGTTGCAATTTTGAAAGATTCTATGGACAAAAAACTGAACAACGTGGAAAGCATCAAAAGAAGATGGAAAAAATACACAGTCACTGTACCAAAAGGAATTGGTTGACATTCAGACATTTCAGGAGGTAGCACATGATCAAGAACAGATGGTGCTGAAGGAAGAAGTCCAAGCTGCACTGAAGGCATTGGCAAAAAAACAAGGCTCCAGGAATTGTTGGAATACTAATTGAGATGTTTCAAAAAATGGATGCAATGCTGGAAGTGCTCGCTCATCTATGCCAAGAAATTTGGGAGAGAGCTACCTGGCCAAACAACTGGAAGAGATCCATATTTGTGCCCATTCCAAAGAAAAGTGATCCAACAGAATGTGGAAATTATTGATAATATCATTAGTATCACACACAAGTCAAATTCTCCTGAAAATAATTCAAAAATGGTTGCAGCAGTACATCAACAGAGAACTGCCAGAAATTCAAGCAGGATTCAGAAGAGAACATGGAATAAGGAATATCATTGCTGATGTCAGATGGATCTTGGCTGAAAGCTGAGAATACCAGAAGGATGTTTACCTGTGTTTTACTGACTATGCAAAGTCATTGAATTATGTGGATCATCACAAATTATGGATAATACTGGGAAGAAAAGGAATTCCAGAGCACTTAATTGTGCTTATGTGGAACCTGTACATAAACCAAGAGGCAGTCATTTGAACAGAACAAGGTGATACTGCATGGTTTAAAATCAGGAAAGGTGTGGCTCAGGGTTGCAGCCTTTCACTATATTACTCAATCTGTATGCTGAGCAAATAACCCCAGGAGCCGGACTATACGAAAAAGAACGCAGCATCAGGATTGGAGGAAGACTCATTAACAACCTGCAATAGGCAGATGATACAATCTTCCTTTCGGAAAGTGAAGAGGACTTGAAGCACTTACAGGTTAAGATCAAAGATCACAGCCTTCAGTATGGATTATACCTCAACATAAAGAAAACAAAAATCCTCACAACTGGACCAATAAGCAACATCATGATAAACGGAGAAAATACTGAAGCTATCATGGATTTCATTTTTCTTGGATCCACAATCAACGCCCACAGAGGCAGCAGTCGAGAAATCAAACCACATATTGGATTGGGCAAATCTGCTGCAAAAGACCTCTTGAAGTGTTAAAAAGCAAGTACGTCACCTTGATGACTGCTGTGGGTCTGACCCAAGCCATTGCGTTTTCAATCGCCTCATATGCATGTGAAAGTTGAACAATGAATAAAGAAAGATCCAAGAAGGATTGATACCTTTGAAATCTGGTATTGGCAAAGAACACTGAACATACCACAGACTGCAAGAAGAATGAACAAATTTGCCTTCGAACAAGTACAGACAGAATGCTTCTTAGAAGTGAGGATGGTGATACTTTGTCTCATACAATTTGGACATGTTATCAAGAGGGACCAGTCCCTGGAGAAGGACATCAGGCTTGGTAAAGTACTTGGTCAGTGAAAAAAAGGAAGACCTTTTGGACTAACATCATGGCTGCAACAATGGGCTCAAACACTGCAACAATTGTGAAGATGGCACAGCACTGGGCAGTGTTTCATTCTGTTATACACAGGGTCACTATGAGTCAGAACCAACTGGGTGGAATCCTAACAAAAACAATTTATAAAGCTGACCTAAACATTTAATAATCTTTTATGTATTAATTCAACACATACTTGTTTTACTTTTCAATCGCCAGACCAATTCTAAAATAGTGGGGATTCAGTGGTGCCCTCACAGAGCTTACATTTAGTGGGCAAGATAACGAATATGTGAACAAATGCTAAAAAACACAGATGTATGATTTCAGAGAGTGCTAAGTGCTGCAGCAATGGACAGAGTACCTGGAGAGGGGAGTTAACTTTGTAGGAGTGGTCCAGCACTGATAACCACCATGACTCACTTCACACCTATGCTGCTCTACCAAATTAGTACTCAGGGTTCAGCCCAGGCTGTAAATAAAGTCCAGAAAAAATTTATTTCTAAATCTAAAAAAGTAATGTAGCTAAGTGGCGATTCTTTCCATGTGTTCTTTAGCAGCCTACTCATGAATTATTTTTCAGCTGCTTATAATTCATAATACAGCCAGCATTGTTTACAATTCCCAGTTATAAACCACCACATGTCAATGCCACAAATCAGATTTATACTTATGAAAGTATACGTTCCCATGCTTAAGGTGCTAATATTTCTTTGATGCTGAGTTGCTTCACATTCTTTTTAACGATTAATTTTCTCTAGTGTTAGACAGGATATTTTACTGTCATATCTACTAAAACCAAATCAGAAGGGAAATTCATATATACAAAACTCTTTGACCTTAATGTTAATTTATGAGCAAACAACCTCTAAAACTGAGTTACTCTTGTCACCCAAGTCCCAAAATCTGAATCAGCCATATACCAAAAAAAAATGTCTTGCTTCCAGAATGAATGAAGAAATCTTTAACAACTACCTCAACCAATCTTTCTTTTCGAACTGTAACAGACTTTTCAGGTAGGGAGGGAGGGAGGAAAATTAGGAGCAATCAGCACTGCAGACGGTCAGTTAAACCCATCAAGTGTCAATGATTTGCCCAAAAGTAATCTGGAATTCTTCAACTCCTGAAATTCTCTACGAAGCTTCAGAAGACTTTAAACTCAAACTCAAATTTAAGAAACATCAATTCTGCTCCTCCTATTTCTTAAGAAGTTCACAATTCAGGATGAAAAACAATGTCCCATGCAGTAACATAATACAACATCATTTATTTAATTAATCTACTCGTTCTACTGAACTACTGCATTACTATTGAAAAAGTGTCACTTTAAACTGTCTTCAAAAACAATTGAGCATTCTAGGAAAGGCCTCAAGCCTTTTTCAACTACTCCCCGACTTTTTCAACAACTCTAAAAATAAACACTGATTACTGCTTTAATCAATTCAATACTCACATCTTGATTATATTCCAAGAAGACATGGAAATTTAAATCTTTTCTCAAAATAGGATGTGCTGCCACACGACATAGGAACACTTCATGCATTGCAACTGTCTTCTTGAATATTGCCAAATATTCACTAGAAACAATACACAAAATTGAAGGTAAAAACCATCGCCAACTAGAAAATCGTCTGCAAATTATTTTTCAGCAAATTACTTTCTGTATTATTCCAGATGTGAAACTAAAAATACAAAGATATAATTTATGTAAACAAAGGTTTTAGTTGAACTATTAATAAAATACATAATATCCAGCTCTGAAAAGATTTCATGCTAGTTAATAGCATTTATTACATTTCAATGTTAATATTTTTAAGTTTCATCAACCTTTCTTACTATGCAAGCTGATGTTAAAGGTAACTATAGGGAGGTTTGTTTTCAGATCCAGAGAAAAGTACACTACAAATGATGTGATACAACCTTAATGACTAAATTTCTAGATAATTACTGCTTTTAAATACTTTAGCACAAAAAATATCAAAACCAAAACCACAAGAATCATATTTCCAGAATTAATCATTATTTTCCTCTAATGACCCAAACACACAAGAAACACACCTTGGAGAGTTTGATTTTTGCCATTACATTGAAGAACTGTGTTTAAAATATTTTAATATCATCAGTCAATCAGTGATTATACAGTAATACGTATCAGTTTGAAAAAAAAAAAAAACTCAAGGAAAAGGCCCAATATTCTTGCTTCAACTACGTGCAAGGAGGATAAGTTTTACATACCAGCAAACCAGCAGGACCAATGTTGGGAGAAGTTTGATCTCTGTGAGGGTAGTCATTCAGTGAAGACAAAAAAGAAGGATGCAGAGGATGGAGGTAGCAGTAGAATAAACCCAAGGTTCTCTGTTATCCAACCCCTAACCAGACCACAAAAGAATCATGATCAGGGCCACTGGAAAATCACGGATTCCTCGATATTAATGTGCTCTGCTAATTTCCAGTTTCAGTCTTATAAACTATAAGCATATATCTGTCTGCTATCAGATCACTGCTGGCACCCGTAGCTGACAGAATTCTTAAAATATCTGTCACCTTAGACTTTGACAAAGAAGATCTACTTTGCTAATTTATCTTTTCAAGAAAGTCTAGCATTCTGAAGAAGAGTCTAGTAGCAGTGTGAATATGCACTTGAAACTGAAACTAAGTGGAAGAGGAGAAAAGGAAATGCATGAAGTGGAAAAATGACCAGAAAAAGAAAGATGGAGATGATGCAAACGCAAGGAAAATTATTTCCTTGTACAATTCTCAAGATACAGAAAAACAATATACAGCAAATCCGAAATTACTTCAAATCTTTAATAAAAGGGAGATTCTGTATTTTCAGCAAATACTCTAAAAATGAAATCGAAATTATCTCAATTTTTTTTCATGGATGTAATACACTTCTAGTACATATAAAACTATGTTAATGAAATGTTAATGAAAAACATTTTTAACTATTCTCTAGTCACTTTGTTTCTATTTTTTTCCCATATGGCCAGAAGCCAGAAGCAAAGAAAAAAGGAGGGGGAGATTTACACACGCACACACATACACGCAGACATGCACACAGGCATGTGCACACACTTCTTTTTTAAGAAAACAGAATATATGCAAAGAGTTCCTCAGTGCACACTTCCACAAGGAACAGAAGTTTTAGTAGTATGCACATAGTGAACAAAGAGAAGCTGGTTGGTAATGACTAAGGCCTTGTAAATAAAGAACAAATAAACTTACATTCTGCTTTTAAAAGTCATGTTTCCCTTTCTACAACTTTTTGTAAACTCTTGAATCGTCTTGTTCTCAAATTTCAGAGTCTATTTAAATATTAATATAAAGAAATTTTACAATGCAGACAATTATCCTATAATTTTCCTGTAGGCCCTGATCATGATCATTAACATGGTTGTGTGGCTTAAACCTGCATCTTCCCAAAAGGGTCATTACAATGAAATGATTAAAAGGATGTGATTATCAGAGGGCACACACATACCGAAATAAAAAAAAGGCATTAAACAAGCACAATTAAAGCAACAACAAATGACATACGCTTCAAGTTCCTGTTTCATCTTTGTGAATTCTTCCTTTGTCATTGACCCTTCTCCTTCTCCGAGCTTCTGTAGTTTTTCTCTTGAAGCATCAAAATCAGGTCTTGGTGGTGCCGGCGGGATCTGTAACAGAGCCAGATCATTATTACTTCCTTTCTTGTAGCAGCTGTACTACTGCCATCATAAAAGACTATGCCTGGAACAGCTAAAGGTATCTGGATCAACTGGACACCAGAAATATCCAATATCATCCTAGAGAATTTAACTAATCCTAAAAATTATTAAGATCCTTGAGGTCCTTTACACCAATTAACAAACACGGCACTACTTTCTGGTATTACAACAATAATTCCCAATCTTCAATCTGTGTGACAACCTAGAGTACTCAAATGCGTACGTGTACTAAGCTCTGATTACAGACTGAATGAGTGTGTCTACCATGTATGTGCACCATTTTTTAACAGTATGTGTTATGATTAAATACAGATGTATTTTTAAAATTCAATGAATTCATAGTAGCTTTATGCTTTGTGCATTTTTTAAAATTAATGAATACTTAATTCATTAATTTAAATTAATGAATAGCCAATTAATGAATATCAGCAAGGGGTGCTGAAAAGGGTCCTGCATTGGAGGAGTGTACCAGAAGAAAGACCTGCCTTAAAAAGAAGAGAACAAGACACAGATTAATGACTAACCTCATTAGTCACTGTACGAGAATAAGTAAGCACTTAAATAAAAATGTAAGATCTAGAAGACATGTATCATTCAAGGAAAGGATGTAAGAAAAAGATTTATCTTAGGAGGAAGGGCCTACAAGTAAGGCTTGTTAAGGGGAAAACGATGGAAAGTAAAGAGGAAGGAAAAAAGGTAAGTAGGGGAAAAGTCAAAATAAGAATGATTACAAGGAAAGGGTTGTAATAAAGAAAGGAATAGGGAAGAAACCATCAGTATAGTTCAGCATACATTTACTGAGTACCTACTATGTGCCAGGCACAACTCCGAGCACTGTGAATACAAAGATAAATAAGATATGGTCTTAGTCTGAAGAGCATTTAGTCTACCGAGGGAGAAGGTAGTAAAAAAGTGGCATCAGACAGGAAGGTGGAAAAAGAACCAGAAGAAAAGAATATACTGCCAGTGGTACACCAAAATCTGAGCTGTAGAAAGAAAAAGAAACAAATGACAGAAAAAGAGTGGCTACACGGATGAAGACGGAATCAGGTCAGGATGATTTCAAGGAAATCAAATGAAACCAAGTTTCAGGAATTCAAGTGTGGTCAACAGCTGAGGCAGGACAGCCATCTATCTACAATATCTGGTGCATGCTTAGATTAGACAATCTCTAAGTAGGCTTCCAACTCTAAATATCTGCCCACCTATGGGTTCAAAACCAGTATGGTTCCTAATTTTCCCTTAATTCCTAGGACAAGCCCATTTCAATTCTGAGAATTTAAGTTTAAATAAGGGAGCATAACATATCCCCATATTCCCAAACAACACAACTCAGGATAAAAGGTGGTAGCCAACAATGATTTGCAATTGGCAGTTAAATAAAATTACATCAGTTCACTAAAAACGCTAAACAAGATTTCAATACATAATAAAGTATCTAAAAAGCATCTAGAAAGTGGAATTAAAATGGAACTTCGATACTTACAATGTAACCCGCATAGTCTTCATTTTCAACGAAGGAATCGTGAAGCCAGATAAATTCCTCATGTTGTCGAACAACAGAAAACTCATTTTGTTTAAAATTTGGCAATGAACTCTGCAAACATAAAAGATTCTCTTGAATAAAAATCAAAATTACACTAAAGCTTTAATAAACATTTTATACTTTTATTTTTAAAAATTAGTCTTTATATGAAAGAATACAATTGTCTTTAAATTCTATTACGCAAACCCTGAAAAAAAAAATTATCTTGAGATCTTTGGGAAAACAAGTGACAGGCCCTTATTATACTGTACTGCTACCATTGTTTTAAATTATCCTAATAATATCAAACTCGAGTATCTGAGCAAAGGAAACTAGATGTGCAACCTAAAAATCTACCTGAGAACTGAAATCTAAAAAGAAGAATCTGTGAAACAGTAATTGGATCAATTGAACGAGGACAACAAAACTGAAAATTATAAGAATGGTAAAAAATACTAATAAAAATATGGAGAAAATTAAATTTGCCTTATGTCTAGGTTCTATGATTAATTCTTAAAATGTTTATCTTTAAAAAGTACATTTTTCCAATACTTTTTTTGTTAAAAATAACAGTGAACTATAAACTAAAATATAGTCTGTTTCTAATTATGTTCAAAACCAAAGTTCAAGTCAATAAACGTTAGCACAATAAATGGCAAAAATAATCCAAAACACAAAATCACATTTACCTTTGTGTGAACAGTGAATTTTACTTTATCCCTCTCACTAAGAGCATCAGAAATGTCCACCTGCAGGGCAGCATCACTTTGAAGATCTACATTTATTGCTTTAAGCTAGAAAAAGAAAACCCAGTAATACCTTAATGAAAATTCCCTCTGTACTTTTATATAATTTCATTCTTCTCCCAGGCAATATAAAAAACAAAACAAAACAAAAAGAATCTTAGATCTAAAAAACGACTTATGTTCTTTTAATCTACACACATATTTTGTGTGCTTTAGGTAAGGCTATTAAGATGATTCTACATCATTCAATATTGATATTCTATATTAATCAATATTAAGATAATCTACATCATTCAATTATATTTGCTTTGTATGAGTCATTTAGCTAACCATGATTCATTATAGTTTAAACCAAAAAGTAAATTATTTTCTAAGAAGGTAGTTAACTACAATTCAAGTGTTCTAAAACTAAGGAGCATGTCTACCTTTAAGAACAAGAAAAAAAGGAATATTAGCAAGTAATTTGAACTCTATTGCTTATTTTAAATCAGAAATACAAAATAAAATTATTAAATATCACTGAACATATTACATATATGTAAAGTTCTAGTAACAATGTTAACATATAGTAAATACTCAACAAATAACTCCTATGATATGATTTAATTTCACATTTTACTCTATAAACTACAATGTATTTTAAGAATTGAATATATACTCTATTTGGTGCTTCCATTTACTTATCTACGAGAAGACTTTTTCCACTTATAATTTTTATCATAACTGTACTTCTAATCCTTAAATTTCATCCTTTCTTCTTCCCCTCTAAACAATAAATCTCTTAACATGTTTGGGTAATTTGGAGACTTACAGCTGGCTGCAAGGATATAAAATATTGAAAGTCTAATTACCTAGACAGTTTCAAATACCCTAGCTGAAAACCCAAGATTTAGGAATCTCATCTAGTTAAGTCTTTCAGTTACAATGTAAGTTAAAAAATGCTGGAGGCAAAATTATTTACATTCTATGTGAGGGTTAATTTCATGCATCGAATTGGCTAGGCTATGGTGCCCAGTTGTCTGGCCAAACACTGATCTAGTTGCTGTTGTAATATGTAAGGTGTGATTAAATCAGCTGGCCTCAAGTTAAGCAAATTGATTACATTCCATGGTGTGGGAGGATCTCAAACAATCAGCTGAAGACCTTAACAGCAAAATGCAATGTTTCCTAGGGTGTGTGTTCAGCCTTCAGACTATTAAAAGACATTTCTGGAACTCAAGTCTGCAGCAGTTTGCAGCCTGTAGAGCCTGACCTATGCATTTGGACTTGCTAGCCCCCCCAGTCACAAGAGCCAATTCCTTGAAGTAAATTGATCTGTCAATCTCTATATATAGATACATCACGGGTTCTGCTTCTCTAGAGAACCCTAAGACATGCTATGATCTCAAATATATTTTTTAAAACGCATACCAAAAAAAGCTCATAGAAAAGACATTAAAATATGAACAGCAGTGGATTTTCTTTTTCATACATTCCTGTATTATCCCAATTTTCCACGATATGCATGTATTACTTTTATAAATAGGGAACAAGCAGAAAGCTTACTTTTTAAACAAAAATCTTTTATTTATTCAAAGATTAATTTTTGTGAAGTTTCTCACTAAATGGAATTGTCAAACAGTAGTAGTAACAAAAAAAGAGCAATTTATATTCACTCCATCTTTGCATGATTGGGTCTATATAAAGTTTTAGAAATGAACATCATTACATAAAATTCAAGATTCACAGAAGAAAGCAATCAGCTTGAATTGCTGTGATACTATTTATGATGGCCTTTAGTAAAAGTTTTGATAACTTTAATAAAGTTTATATTAATTTTAATCAGTAATATTTTAAAAATTCATACTACAAATTTAAACATAAAAACATTTAAAACTAAATTATGTTTAAAGAAATTGTTATTGTACTCAATGCTGTAAAACCAAAAAAAAAAAAAAAAAAAACCCAAACCCGTTGCCACTGAGTCGATTCCACCTCATAGTGACCCTACAGGACAGAGCAGAACTGCCCCTTACAGCGCCTGGTGGATTCGAATTGCCGACCTCCTGGTTAGCAGCCATAGCTCTTAACCACTATACCACCAGAGTTTCCACTAAATGCTGCAGGTAGCCAATTATCTGATAAAAGAAATGAAATTCAAAGCCCTGAGTTAGCTTTTGTTTTTCATTTTCAATTCATCTTGTTGCCTCTGCAATGTTGGAAACTTATCAACTATCTTGTTATCGGACATTTCGAATTTACCACAATAGTAAAAGATCAACCATCCCACTATTTTGCCCAGTATCGGCCCCGCAGGCAGTTTGTCCAGGGGCTGGAGGGAGGAGCTGGGCATTCCCTAGGGTTTTTAACCTCAGTCTTAAACTCACTGTGTGCCTGATGCTCTAGCTCCTCCCTGCGCACCCCATTCTCTGTCCCAGCTTGCCTCACACACAGCCACCTGCTGGTGGGCACCAGGAGCGGGTGGTGGACAGTGCTCACCTCTATAGAGCTGTCCCTGGCCAAGGCCACCCCGCTTCAGAGCAGGCGCACCTTGGAGCCTGTACTGGGATGCAAGGAGGCTGAGGAAGCCCGGCCAGCAGCTTGCCGCATGGATTCAGATTCTGATGAGCAGAGCCGGGACGGGCCCATAACCACCACAGGTACAGAGCGGCCACCGCCATCCAGCAGCTGGGGCGGAAAATCGCTAGTGTTTCACTTAAGGCTGGTCTTTGGAATCTAACCATGTTGATAAGTGAGGAGTGGGTTTTTCCCCCCTACCTTGCTTCTATTAAGTTGGTGTAGTGGTTAAGCGGTATGGTTGCTAACCAAAAAGGTCAACAGTTCAATTCCACCAGCCGCTCTTCAGAAACCCTTTGCAGGCAGTTCTACTCTGTCCTATGGGGTTGCTATGAATCAGAATTGATTGGATGGCAATGGGTTTGGCTATTAAGTCTTATCAGGTCTTCTACTGTCTTTCCTACCCCTTCTAGAACCGGTTATGTCAATTCTAGTTTGAGAAATGTGTCTTTTTTTTTTTCTCTTAACTCACATTCAGGCCACCTTTAAGATGTTTATTGCAGTAGGTTGAATCATGACCAGAAGATAGCCACATCCTAATCCCTGATCTCCAGAATTGAGAGAGAATAAATTTCTGTTGTTTCAAGCTGCCAAGTTTACAAAAGCCACAGGAAATTAATACATTTATCATATAGATTTTAGACATGATTATTTCTTCATTCTTTATGTTTTCATTGCCTAGTCTAGCACTTCCCAAGCACAACTGAAAAGAAGCAATCTGGTTGCCTGTTAAAATCTCCAAAACACCACCTTCACTTGAATAGACATTTCTGCAAAGATACACAAATGGCCAGTAAGAACACGAAAGGATGCTTAGGGTCATCAGGGAAATGCAAATGAAAACTACAGAGAGATACCACCTCACACCCACTAACCAAACCAATTCATAAGCAAAAAAAGAAAAACCCACTACCATCGAGTCAATTCCGACTCCTAGCGACCCTATAGGGCAGAGTAGAACTGCCCCGTAGAGTTTCCAAGGAGTGCCTGGCGGATTCAAACTGCTCACCTCTAATGCAGCGACCCTATATATATGACAGAGAATAGATTCATTGCGACCCTACAGGACAGAGTAGAACTGCCCCGTAGTGCTTTCAAGGAGTGCCTGGTGGATTCGAACTAGATTAGGCAAATGCATAGAGACAAAGGTATATTAGTGGTTACCAGGGGCTGGGGAGAGGAAGGAATGGGAATTATTGCTGAAGGGCTGCTGAGTTTCTGTTTGGGGTGACATAAATAAAACTTTTGGAAACTGATAGTGGTGACTGGTAGCACAACATGGCAAACATATTTAATGCAACTGAACTGTACACTTAAAAATGGTTTAGATGGCACACTTTTTATTAGATATACTTTGTCATAATCCAAAAAAATAAAAGAAAATCAAAAACAAAACCACAAAAAACAAAGAGAATCTTCAAGAAGGGCCTTAAAATCTGCTTTCGGGAACACGAGCCTGGATTTTCAAAGTTTTCCTTGCCTTTACTTCCTATCAAAATGTCATCTCAACTGCTAGTAGTTTCTTTTTAAGAATTACATAAACTGTTTTTGCTAGATTCCATATCTATATGTTCATGTTTTCAGAATTTTTTTTTAACCACTGCTCTACCGGTTTGGAAACATACCTTTCAATAATTTCTACATTGTGTATTTTTTAATTTATTCCTCCAATTAAAATTACTTCAAATTATTAAAATATTTCTTTTCCTTCCATTTCCTTATTCATATACCAAACACACCCCCCCCCTTTTGACAGTACAATACTTGGCTTTTTATTGTTACTTTTATGGATATAAAATATCCCTAGATTAAACTTGAGGAATGGAGTTTTTAAGGGTTGAAATGACACATGCAGACTATCACCCTGAGATAATCTTTGAACCTTAAATCTTGAGAAAACTGGTTTCCTGAAAGTCATCTTTAAGTCAAACAATAGTTCAGCTTAATTAGTAAAGAATGTCTGCCTTGGGCATAGCGCTGTTTTAAAGAATTATCTGCGTGCTCTCAGAAACTCCAAAGGTCAGACAAGAAAATACGTTTAAGGTCAATCATCTGAATTGTTCAAGAAAATGTTGCATGTCAATAAGTTATTATATAAACACTACTCTAGACCTATTTTCACAGCAATATATAATCACTAGTAATAAACTGGCGTATAAGAATCTGTGAAAGATTTTCCTTCTTTGGAACATTTTTGACTCTCTAGTTGGAAATGTTGCCCCAATCTGCAAATCATATAATAAACGCTCATCAATTTCTATTATTGGCCTAATATTATTTTTGTATTAACACTTAACACTTTCAGTCTTGTATTCCATCTTAAGGCATAATTTTCGTACAATAAAACATAGTTTTATCATATATACACTCCTACAACAACCAGCACCTATGAGTCGGAATCAACTCAACGGCAACAGGTTTTTGGTTTGGTATAACCACCACCACGGAGCCTTGGTTGTTCAGTAGTTAACAGCTTGGCTGCTAATCAAAAGATTGGCAGTTTGAATCCACCAGTTGCTCCTCGGAAACCCTATGGGGCAGTTCTACTCTGTTCTGTAGGGTCACTATGAGTCAGAATTGACTTGATGGCAACAGCTTTTTGTTTTTTGGTTTATAACCACTACCATAGGAGCCCTGGTGGCACAGAGGTTAAGTGCTCGTCTCCTGACTGAAACGTCAGCAGTTCGAACCTACGAGCTGCTCCAAGGGTGAAAGATGTGGCAGTCTACTTCCATTAAAGATTATAGCCTTGGAAACCCTATGAGGCAGTTCTACCCTGTCCTAGAGTCGCTCAGACTAGGAATCGACTCGGCAGTGGGTTTAGCTTTGTTTTTTTAAATACCCGCCAGCATAATCAAGATACGGAACATTTCCATCATCCCCAGAAAGTCCCCTCTGCTCCTTTAACACGCCTCTATTTCTTTAGTTTCTAACTCTCCTGTAAATCCTCTTGTTTGCTTTATTAAAGCATGTTATTCATTCATATACTGCCTTAACAACTAGTAATTCAATCTACCATATCTTTCTTCATTCTTTTAACACCTGAGTTCCAGAATTCATCTCTGGAACATATGTATTAATTACAAATGAGGTCACAGCAAAATGCCAATGGCACAATTTTGATTTATTTGTCATAATAAGTTCAAAAAATCAGCTAAAGTGTTCATTCTGATATTGCATTTTCCTATAGTCAGTTCCTACACACGTTACACCCCACATAATTCTTTCCCATTTCCTGAGCCTATGGAAAAAATGGGCATAAGGGATTATCCGTTTGACAATAAGATCTGCCTCACGCGCAAGATTTTTAAAAGTCCTGCTTCTAATAACTAAAATACATAATGAAATAACTTTCTACATCAGTACAGAATGCTGAAAGTTGCTATGCTATCATATCTCATCATTTCTAGATGCATATTTTTTCACATTTTAATGTATTTGAGATAGGGATGTCTTTCAATTGATAGCAAATTATAGTATAACTGGCAACATTTTTCTTTCTTAGTGGTAAGTTAAAAAAAGCTTTCAGTCAAGGTCATTAGGGAAATGCAAATCAAAACAAGAGAGATACCGCCTCACGCCCACCAGGATGGATATTATCAGAATACGGGAAACTAACAAGTGCTAATGTGAAGGTAGAGAAATTGGAACCCTAATGAATTGTTGTTGGCAATGTAAAATGGTCTCACAAAACCTTCTTATAATAATGACTTAATTTCCAAATCCAGTGATACTTTTCAGTTTTCTTGACTCACTGCAGAGCCCCGATGACAAAGTGGTTAAGAGCTCGGCTGCTAACCAAAAGGTCAGCGGTTTGAATCGACCAGCCGCTCCTTGGAAACCTCACGGGGTAGTTCTGCTCTGTCCTACAGGGTACCCATGTGTCGGAGTAGACTCGCCAACAGGTTTGTTTTGGACTCATTGCAGTATTTTGCTTTGACAATCATTCTAACCACTCCCTCCTTAAAACTCTCTTCTCTCATTCCCATCTCAGTCTTGTCAATTAGTCCTCTTTTACTCCTTGGTCCTTAAATGCTGGTTTCCCCGGGTACTATCTAGTCTTGGCAATCTCAGCCACTCTTGATTAATAATTCCTAAATTTGTATCTCCAACTCAGACCTGCTCCAAGTTTACAAGCAGATTTCAAACTACCAACTAGACATATCCACCTGAATTTACTGTATTTACTCATTAAACAATTAAGTGAGCAGCTTCAATGTGCCAAGCACTGTCCTAGATGCCAGAGTCAGAGCAGTGAAGAGACACAATCCTCACCCTTACACATCTTACTTTCTAGTTTTTTGGAGGGTGGGGCCTTACAGATCTTACATTCTGGTTTGGGGGGTTCAGTTAGATGCCTCATACCCAAATAGGTACTTTAAACGTATCTGAAACCAAACTCATTATCTTATCCTCTAAACCTGCTCCTCCCTCCTATCTTCTTCCTGTTTTCCTCCCCTTTGCCCAGCCCGTGTGCTACAGTGAAATCTGGGAGTGGGAAGGCCAGGGGGCTGCCTTGTTTTTCCAGATCTCGCAAGTTTTCCACCTTTGACACGGTGCAGTCTCACCACCTTTTTTATTACTCATTTTAGTGGAAAATATTTGGGTTTTTCTTCTCTGACAGGTTTCTTCTGGCTTTTGCAGGTTTTACTGTATTTGGTCACTATCCATACCTGTTGCCGTCAAGTCAATTCCAACTCAGTAACCCTCCAGGACACAGCAGAACTTCCCCACAGGGTTTGCAAGGCTGTAATCTTTAGAGAAGCAGACTGCCACATCTTTCCCCTGCAGAGCGGCTGGTGGGTTCAAACCGTCGACCTTTCAGTTAGCAGCAAGCACTTTATCACTGTGCCACCAGGGCTCCTTATTTGGTTACTAAGCTTGGTCAATGCTATCTTCCAAATATCTCTGCTATGCCCCCTTCCTTCATTCCTACTTCCAGTACCTTGGTTCCAGCCTCATCATTTCTCATCTGGACTGTTGCAATAGGTTTTTAACTGGTTTTTCAGCTTCCTGAAATGCTATTTTCATCCTTACCAGCTTAAAATCCCTCAGGGCTGCCCACTGCCTGGTGTCTTTATCATTATGCACTTTACACTCTATTTGTACTACTCATACCTACCTTTGCAATCTCAGCTCCCAGTAAGAACACGTGCTCCAAGCAAATTACCTACACATGCTATATCCTCTCTGCAGGCAAACCCTCCCTTCTTCCCTGAGAGCCTACAAAACTTCTGATCAATGTTTAAGGCCTAGTTCATTGAGGTGGTAACATTGTGGTACAGAGCCCAGAACCTAAAGCCAGCCTGTCTGTTCAAATCTAGCTAGTGCTGGCTGTATGACCTTGGGCAAATTATTAAATCTCTCTGAAGCTGTTTTCCTTTCCAAAGTTCTAACAGTATCAGCAGCTACCTCACAGGGATGTGAGAATTGAGAATATGGAAAATCCCTGGCGCAAAGTAAATGCTACCTAAGTGTGTAGCTGTTGTTATTTCTTCATAAATCTTCTTTCCCTCAAAGTTAAACACTCCCTCCTCTGTACTCCCAGGGCATTTATCACAAGGGACTGTAACTCTGTCTCCCTCACTACATGATGAGGGCCTCAGGGCAGGGACTTTGTCTTATTCACAGCCAACAAAATGTATGTCACATTTTTATCTGGAATAACTATCAATAAATGTGGCACGTGTTCAAGCTAATGCTATGTAGATACATTGGAAAATGCAAACATCTGGAACAAGTCTTGAATGATAAGTCACATTTCAAGTGAAAGAAAAGGTGAGAGAAAAAAGCATTCCACAATGTTGAAACAGTGTGCACAAAGCAGACATCACTAAGAAGTAGAGGTGCTTGGGTAATGACAAGTAGACGAGAGTATGTCTGAGAGTTTGAGGGAGAATATACTGAGAAATGAAGCCAGCTGGAAAATGTGTTATGCTGAATGCTAGCCTAAGGAATCTGGACCTTATTCCGAAAAGAATGGCGTCCAAATAAGTCCTTTTGACTAGTGGTGCTAGTAGCACTATGCTATATGATTCGATCACTTTAGTTAGGTAACTAGGTGTGATGTCATGACTGGATTGGAGAGCAGAAAGACTGAAGATACAGAGACCCGTGACTAGTATTAGCTATAATCTGGGAAAAGAAGTAACAGGATCTTAACTGGGGCTATGCAAGTGAAAGATGAGGTAATTATGATCAACATTTCAGAGGTGAAATTAACTGGCTTCAGTGGCTTTTTTGATGTGGAGAAGAAGGATATGATTCAGAGGTATCTTGCCTTGGGCAACTGGAAAATGATGCCGTTAATTAAGATAAGGAACACAGAAGGAAGAACAAAGCTAGGAGTCCAGGAGAGGTACACAAAAACTCCACCTAAAGTAATTTTTAGAAACAATAAACATATTACATAGAATTCAAATCAAAAGCTAAAACAGAATTATGCCATCGCTCTGGTATGTAATGCTCTTGGTTCAACAAGCACATCAGACAAAATGTGTCCGGCTCAAAGGACACATTTGTTTACTAAATAATATATTACTGTCCTTCATTGGGGGGAGGGGATCCTACTATGCGCAGGTATGGCTGAAGAGATTTTAAAAAGTGGCCAATATTTTCAACATTGTATGTTCTTAAAGCCTTTTTTAGTTTCTCGCAAAATATTTTCTAAAGGCTCTAAGTGAAACCAACTCTGATTCTGTTCTGATCCAAGTATTGTGATGCGAATTTAATGCCATTAAAATTTTTATTTAAAAATACTAATTTTGCTTACTTGCTGCTTTGTACAAAATGCCTGTATTATTATTTTTGAATCCATGATGTCCTCACTGCAATTCATATCAAATATGTGCCTTTCCTCTATCAAAACTCTTTCTTAAAAGACTGAACAAGAGGATCTAAACTAAAAGTACAATGCCTAGAAGTTCTAATTATGTTAATCTATTTCTATCAAGACAAACACAATAAGGAAATTTAAACAGTCCAGATATTCCTGAAACCGGGAAATAGGATAATGTTGTGCAACAGAATCTTCTTGACTGCCTGTTTAAGAAGTAGACTATCTGTCTTCTCCCCATCCCAAGAGATTCTGATTTAGTAGGGTGTAGGACCCAGAAACATGCACTTTTCATGCATGTTGTTTTGTTTTTGTTTTACAAACACCCCAGGTAATTCTGATGCAAGCGTTTCAAGGCAACACTTAGAGAAACACATTCACTGTCTCGGATGCCTGAGAAACATAGTTCAAAGTGCAGCTCTCCCACTCACAGGCTATGTGACCTCAGACTACTTACTTATTAGCTTTTCTGAGGTTCAGATTTCTCATCTGTAAAAGGAGGCTACTAAAAGCTTCACTGGGATGATGACAGAAGATACAACGAAACAATGCTTATACAGTGCTGAGCACCATGCCTGGCTATAATTATTATTATGATTCACCCTATCCCACTGGACAAAAATAAGGAAGAACTGGACATATGTACATAGTCACAATATTCTAAAAGTTTTCTCAGTCATGGTAATTGTTTTTTCCAATGTTTACATTAAAAGTTTCATCTACAAGATTCTACAAGAACTTCCTGGTCAGGCATGCTGTTTGTCTTCCTCTCCATTTAAGTTTGTAACATATGAAAAAAGTTTCTGGACACATTACTGAAGTCCCTCTGATTCTATCCAAGGAAATCTTACCAAAGGCATCAAGACATGAACACACATCTTCATGAGAAAGGCTTGCTCTATTTTTCACATCATCAACATAAATATGCAAAAACTTACTACTTTTACTGCACATTAGTCAGATTTTACAAGAAAACAAATCATGTTGGCATTTCCTGGTAGACCACAAAAATACGACAAATTTATTTAAGTAAGGAGGCCATTCGTCTTATCTTTAGAAAAATCACTGTTAATTGTGCAGACCCTATGCATCTTTCTTACCATCTGAAAGTCCTATAAAGGTCATCAGTTAATACTAACAACCTCATCTCTTATCATACATCTCTTATTAAAAACAACATAATATCCAGAAAATTTTACCGCCTACAAAAAAAAAGGCACAAGTGCCTCACAGTATCTAAGACAGGCTAGTGAAAGCAAAATGGAAACTTAAAGTGCACGCTGTTAAATGTGAAGGAAATCATGGTACCCTGCTGAGCCGCAATTATCATATATCAATATTTTTCAAGTGCTCACTTGTACAAGGCACTACACAGATTACTACCCTTCAGCCAAGGCAATGGGGGGAGGGGGAAGGTAGGAGGGAGAAATCGGAGCCCTGAAGGCCCCTTCTGAAGTAAAATGCAACTCGCCTCAAAACGCCAAGGGAATCCTGCAAAAGATGTATTTTTCGTACGGGGACTACAAACATTTTGCAAAATCTCGTAGGATACTGAACAAGAGTTAAGATTCGGCGACTGTAAAAATCTTTGGAAAAAGGGTAATTTAGACTAAGCCTGCACTAAATGCGTTTTAGAGGGAGAGAAGGGTGGGCGGGAGTGGGTTCGAGAGGTCCATTCACATGAGGAGAAAACTGAGGATGCAACCAGAAAGGTCTGAGCACGGGTTTTCACCGGCCCAAAGCGGCGGGGTGGGGGCGTTCCAGCTCCAGGTCCCACCTCCACTTCCACACCTGCACCCCGGGCCGGGGTAGGTGGGTCAGGAGGGTCTGGACTGAGCCGGGGTACGGGGAAGAGGCCGTGCTCCCGGGAAATCGGAACGCAGTGGCCCCAGGGGAGGAGGGCTGCAGGAGGGCGGGGCGCGCGGCTGCGAAGAGGAAGCCGAAAGGAGGGTGGCTGCGAAGCGGTGCCGCGCGGCCGGGGACTCCTCTCCGTACCACGCCCGAGCGCCGAGGCAGGGGAGGAAGGATCCCACAAGCCACAGGAGACAGAACTTACTCCGCGGTCCTCCTCGGAGAGGAAGTCGGGGCCGTCGTCCAGGCCTTCCTGCAGGTCGGTGGTGCCCGGCACGCCAGGGGAGAGGGGGAAGTGGGGAAGACACAAAGGGAGACATTAGTGCCAGGCCAGCGTGGTATCCGCATCCGCCCCGCGCCCGCCGCCCCCAACGCGCACCCGGGGTTCGGCACAGCTGAGAACACCCACCATCATGGCTGCTCGGAGGCGAGGGCCAGCGCAGGCGCGTACCGCAACGCGGGCCTGAGGGAACCGGCGGCTGCGGGCGGGGCGGGGCCAGTGGAGGGGGCGTGGCCTCGGAGCGGCCCCGCCCCGCCCCGCCCCGCCCCGCCTCGGGGCAGGAGGCCAGGGTCCAAGAGCCGGGAAGGCCAAGGACGCCAGGGCCCTCCGCCCAAGACAGCATCCAAACCAGGGAGGGCCTTAAGGCCCAGATCCACATGTCTGGGGGCAGCTTGCGGCTGTTTGGCCTTGACCGGGAAGGGCTAAGGGCCACCCCGGGAGTTGTCCAGTTCCCTTGCCCTGAGGGCCGCAGTGAAAACCAAGCAGGTGCCCTCCACAATAAATCGTCTAATCTTTGTATTGTGCCACACAATAATTAATCACAATTAATAGCATTTCGCCTGTGGAAGGTGCGGAAACCAAGGGCCTTCACACAGTCAGCAGTCAGGGACTATAATCAAGCTTTTACTGTTGGTGAAGTAATAACTACCTCAGGTTAGGGGCACTGTAAAGTGAGCTGTTCACATCGCACGGGTATTCCTTACCTTTACACAAAGAAATCTCCCCAGACCTGCTCTAACTGTGCAACTGGAGTCCACACGGGTGTCTAAAGGCACCTCAAAAACAAAACAAAATCATTCCCTAATCCCTGCCCCACCCCACCTCCTACACACACGTACAATCCCTGTGCTTCCATTAGTTAATGGCACCAACATCTTCAGATGCTCAAACCAGAAACCTCAGATTCCTATTCAAATTCTTCCTCTCCCTCACTCATCACACCTACCCATTCAGTAACCAAATCCTGTTTCGTCTACAATTGGTTATCTGCATTATCTCTTGAATTAGTCCCAATTTTCCCACTTCCACAGCAATTACTCTCAGCATCTCTTACATGGACCTTTGCAATACTCTTATAACTGGTTTTCTTTTTTTCCATATGTCTGTTCTCCATTCTACACACTGCTAGTGGCATATGATTATGCTACTTCCCTGTCTAATAACCTTTACAAGCCTCCATTACATACAGGTCCAACTCCTCAGCCGGATTCCAGGCCCTCCACATTTGAATCCCTATGTACTTTGCCAGGCCTCTCATCCTATCTTATTGAATGAAGCTCTCAAAACAACAGTGTTAAACTTGCTGATATTTTCGTGAGAACTTCTTATAGCTTTCATTTTGTACGTAAGGAGAACTGAGACATAGAAAGGTTAAGTTACTGTCTCAACAAGGATTAGTTTTCTGTGTGTATGGTGTGGGGAAGGTGGGGGATGCTTTGTATACTTGTTTGTTTGTTGGCTTCTTGTTTCTAGTGCATTATAGTAACTACTAAGTAATGCTTTTCACAGGAAGTCCTTAGGTACCATGTGGTACAGCGTAGTGTGATGAAGTTTCAGGAGAAATGTTCTTGTAATTTGTTGCTAGTACAAAATGCCAGTATTTCCTACTAATGGTTTGTTTTTGCATTGAAGGTAGTGCCTGTAAAGCTCCACTTCCCAGGAGGAGAGTGAGGAATAGAGGTATAATTAGTGACGAGGATTTGTGTACAACTGATAGGAGAGTCAGGTGTGTCCTTATGGACAAAGGTTGAGAAGTGCCGCATAAGACCATCTCAAATGCCTGTGATCATTAACCAGGAATTTAAAACTTCAACAGTTAAACCAAGTCCAGAGACACTGTACAGAAACATTTAAATTCCCAAATGCAAAAGCTTTAATATCACTAGTCCTATGGGGAAAAAAATGACAGGATTTAAAATACCAGTAATTCAACTAAAATTATCAGCAAAGACATAATTACTGCAGGTACAATCAAGAGCTGAAAGCTCACATGAGTAGAGAAACCAACCTTGAAACAATAAAATTTTTAATTAATACCTCAGCCTTCCTTTCTAAGCAAAGGTCTCAAGTTATATTTTGTGTAAAAATGGCGTGGCAGGGGCATCTGACCTCCTCTAACTTCACAATGGGGAAGGAGAATCAAGATCAACAGCCCAAGGCTGATTGCTATTGAGGCAGAGGTCAGACATACTTCCTCTCTCCACCATCTTACCAATTCTGACACCATTCATCCTTCCCATGGCACTCTCTACTTCGCTGCTGAGTTCAACAATTCGTTGGAATGGCCACACAGAACTCACAGACCATACTTACAGTTATGGGGTTTATTAGGAAAGTAACAGGTTACAGTTCAAGTTCAGAAATGCTCAGGATACAGTTATTCAATCAGGACAAGCTACTCTCAGCCATGCCCACAGGCAGGTCTCTCACTGGCCCTCGGCCCCACAGCCTGGCCTCTGCCCTGCTTGGGCAAGTGTTACAAAGCTATTTTAGCTCTGCTAATAAGTCCACAGAGGCACCCCATTCCACCAGTAGGCCTCAGCCCAAAGGCATTCAGCTCTAGCTCTGTGGGTTGGCAAACCTAGCTCCAACAAGTGTCTGAAGGTACCCCACTTCAACCAGCACACCTCTTGCCCGAAGGTGCTCAGCTTTCTTGTTCCATGAGCCAGGAAGCCCACTGCACCATCCTCTTCCATCTTCTGCCAGTCTCCTGCCTCTGCTGCCACTTCTAGCCATCTTCAGTGTTACAGCTATCTCTCTCAATTCCAGGAGCTTCTCAGTGCAGGAATCCCTGGTTCCTTGGGGCATTCTCCACTCCTGGTTTTTCTTTCTTGGTAGTGGTGAGATCCTCCCTTACCGCCTCTGAGATGAGTCATTTTAAGCCTAGTGGGGTGGCAAAACTGGCCAGTCCCCTTGGTGGGCCACATTACCTTATTTGCATAGTCCCACCCAATCACTTGGGTGGGAATTACGAAACCATGGTGAGAAAGGCCATATAAAATCGATCCATTGAACCATATTTGTGAAAGATAAAAAAGAAATTATCAGTAATTTGGAACAGCTATTAAAAAGCTGGTTATAGATGTTAAGGAATTTCAAAAGAAAGAAATGAGATAAGCTTACATAACAGAATTTTTTTACTACTTAAAAAGAAACCAAGAAGATATTAAAGCTGAACCACTCCTCAGGTACTTTTAACCACATAATCAATTTTTCTTCTTGTTTTGATAGATTTCTGTAAAATTATCTACTTCCATACAAATTTCACAAAGTATGTTGAATCACAATCTAAGCTAAATGGAAGTAAAATATAATAACTGCAAATAGTTTCCTAATATTATGCTCCAAAAACAAATAGAATATTTCAACAACACTATTCGAACAAGATTAGGACCTTGCATGATAGGCTAATTGTGTTACTCTTAGAATACAAGTATTCACGGAAATAACAATGGACAAGAACACTTCCTAGAAATCACTTTGTAAATGCTAACCTCACTTTGAACCTTCATGTTTTTCCCCATGTATTGTTCAGCCAAATACTGGGTAAAAATTAAGTCCACACACACAAAATGTATTAGAAGATTTTAGAGAAAAGAGTAAAATTTTAGAAAATAAAGTTACTTTTAAGTTCTAAAAGTCAAACTGTATTTTCTTTGAACATTCTTTGGAAAGCAAAATTCAACTGTTTTCTTGAAGGAAAACTTTAAAAATCCGAAGTGGAATAATTAGATCTAGAAGAAAGATGTTTAACTCCTTTTATCATGGTCTGATCAAAGAAGGTTTCACCAAAATGCACTTTTATCAATTCCTCATTTCTTCAAATTCTAGGAGATTCCTTTTTTTTTTTTTTTGCTTTGGATACGTTTTGGCTCCTAATTCTTCCCTCCATCTCCTTTGAAGATATACTACAACAAAATTCTCTACAGGAATAGTGCTGAACTCCATTTTATTTTTTTTTTTCAGAATATACTGTATCAGTTAGGTAGCCTTTAGCTGCAAGTAATAGAAAACATCAATTTGAATAAACATGAGCAGTAAGGAAAGTTATTATCTCACATAACAAAAAGTCAAGAATTATGGTGGCTTTGGGCATAGTGCGATCAGCGCCTTAATGGTATCATCAAGAACCCAAATGCCTTCCAACTTCCCACTCTGCCATCATCAGTGACAATCTCATTCTAAGACTGGTTTTCCTCATGGTCCATGATGGCTTCAGCAGTTTTGGGTTTCACATCCTGACATAACATTCAGCAGAAGAAAAAACCTTGCTCAGAATCCCACTCCCCTTCCACAGGTGACTTCTCATATCTCGTCAGATAGAGCTGGGTCACATATCCAGCCCCAAACATCACTGACAAGTGGACTGGGGTTATCATGATTAACTTAGAGTCAAAGCCTTAGACCAACCAGGATTCACCCCCGAAGCTGGGGCTAAGACTGAGGCTAGCCTCCCCAAACCACATGACTTCTTAGAAGAATGTGAGCACCTGAAAAACGTTGGAGTTAAGGAGGAGGGGGTGGGAATAGATGTGGGATGGAAAACCAACAGTGTTTATCACATATACCAAAGGGACACTTTTAAGGATAACGGGTCATGTGACTATAGCAATCAGCCAAACAAAGCACAGTCTGTGATACAGCCCAAATCTGCGATGTGCAGTGGAAGCTCTGCCGAAATGCATCACTAATAATCCACTAAAACCCCAAAAAACAAACTCATTTCAATCAAGTGAATTCTGGCTCATAGCAACTCTATTAGGACAGAGTAGAACTGCCCTATAGGGTTTCCAAAGTTGGAATTCACTGGACAGCAGTGGGTTTGGTTTAATCTTTATGAAAGCAGACTGCCACATCTTTCTCCAAGGAGCGGCTGGTGGGTTCAAATTGCTAACCTTTTGGTTAACAGCTGAGGGCTTTAACCACTGCACCACTGGGTTCCTTAATAACCCACTACTTGGAGATAATTACTGTTCGTATTTTGGCATATGTCCATTTAAATGTTTTCCCATGCATATGCTTCATAAATTATTATTGACATAATCAAGATGATATTCTTTTATGTATATATATATTACGAAGTCTAATTCTATTCTTCAGCATGAGTTTTAATAGCTATAATATTCTATCAGCTAGATATATCATAATGTATATAACCAATAGCTATTGTTTGAAATTGACATTGTTTATAGTTTGGTTTGTTATAGTAAAAAAAATAGTTCAAAGCTCATCCAAGTAATTAAATCTTTGGAAACATCCTTGATTATTTTTGAGATGTATGATTAGTAGGTCAAAAGGTAACCACCTATTCCCAAATTGTTCTCTAAAAATGTTATACTAATTTACATCCCCACCAACATTGTATGAAGTGTCCATTTTCCCCATACCCAATACAGTGCCGTCCACATAGGAGATATTAAAAAAAATTCATTGAATAATTTATTTAAAAGTTAAAGATGAAATCTCGTTGTTTTAATACGTATTTCTTTAAAGACCTATGAATTTTTTAAGTGAATATTTGCATTTCTTTTGTTGTGAATTATCTATTTCTGTTTTTGGCCTATAGTTTTACTATTGCTTTGTAAAAGCTTTTTATATATTAAGGATAAAAGCCCTTTTTTTGTTTTTATTGTAATTTATTTATTTATTTTTCCAACCTACTTTTTTAAATTGTACTTTAGATGAAGGCTTACAGAACATATTAATACACATATTGTTTTGTGACATTGGTTGCCAACCCCATGACATGTCAACACTCTCCCCTTCTTGCCTTGGGTTCCCCGTTACCAACTTTCCTGTCCACTCCTGCTTTCTTGTCCTTGCCTCTGGGTTGGTGTGCCCATTTAGTCTCCTTTTGTTTTACAGGCCTATCTAATCTTTGCCTGAAGGGTGAACTTCAAGAGTGACTTGAGTACTGAGTTAAAAGGGTGTCTGGAGGCCATACTCCAGTCTCTGTCAGACCAGTAAGTCTGGTCTTTTTTTGTGAGTTAGAATTTTGTGCTACATTTTTCTCCAGCTCTGTCTGGACCCTGTATTGTGATCTCTGTCAGAGCAGTCAGTGGTGGTAGCCCAGCACTATCTAGTTTTCTTGGATTCAGTCTGGTGGAGACTGTGATAGTTGTGGTCCGTTAATCCTTTGAACTAATCTTTTACTCCTGTCTTTGGTTTTCTTCATTCCCTCTTGCTCCAGACAGGGTGACACCAGTGGAGTATCTCAGATGGTCACCGACAATCTCTTAAGACCCCAGAGGCTACTCATCGAGGTAGGATGTAGAACATTTTCTTTATAAAGGATGTTATGTCAGTTGAGCTAGATGTACCAGAAGACCATGGTCCCTAGCCCTCAACTCAGTAATATGGTCCCTCAGGGAGTTTGGGTGTGTCTATGAAGCTTCCATGACCTTGCCTTGGTCAAGATGTGCTGACTTCCACAGAATTGTGTGCTGTCTTATCTCTCATGAAAGTTGCTGCTCATCTATTATCTAGTTAGTACTTTTCCTTCCCCACCTCTCCTCTCCCTAGTAGCCATGAAAGATTGTTTCTTTCTGTGTATAAACTTTTTCATGAGTTAAAAGCCCTTTTTAAGGTATGATGAAAATATATCTTAAAATTAACTTTGCCATTTAATTTTAGTATATGATGTTTTTGACATGCACAAGTTTTTCAGGTGAATGTAGTTAGATACATCAATCTTCTCTTTCAGGTTTCTTATTAGTGATAATGGCAAGAAAGATCTTGTCTATCCCAAGATTACATAAATACCTACTAATATTTTTTTTTTCTAGTAACTCTTTGAATTGGAAGTTATTGACTGGTTAATGGATCAAATCAGATGAATAACAACAATAAGGATTTGTTAAACTCATTGGTCCTTGATCCTGTCCCCAGGAACTTTCCAAAAAAAAAAATCGTCGTTGAGTCATTTCTGACTCATAGCTACCCTATAGGACGGAGTAGAACTGTCCCATAGGCTTTCCAAGAAGTACCTGGTGGATTTGAACTGCTGACCTTTAGGTTAGCAGCCGTGGCACCCAACCATTATGCCACCAAGGTTTCCCCCAGGAACTTAGGAGTTAAAAAAATAGAAGCAAATCATACTTTATTTAAATAAATAAATAAGCAAGCAACCCAGGCACCATATCTGGATGGTCGAAAATAAAAGTCATGTCCCAGCAGAATGAGGGCAGAACGGCTAGTATTCTAGACATGAAAACTATTCTTTTTTTAAAAATGTCATCAGCTAATAAGGATAGTTGTTTTTTTTTTTTTTTAAATTGTACTTTAGATGAAGGTTTACAGAACAAACCAGCTTCTCATTAAACAATTAAAACACGTATTGTTTTGTGACATTGGTTGCCAACCCCATGACATGTCAACACTCTCCCCTTCTCCACCTTAGGTGCCCCATTACCAGCTTTCCTGTCCATTCCTGCCTTCTTGTCCTTGCCTCTGGGCTGGTGCACCCATTTAGTCTGGTTTTGTTTTATGGGCCTGTAGTCTTTGGCTGAAGGGTGAACCTCAGGAATGACTTCAAAACTGAACTAAAAGGGTGTCTGGGGGCCATACTCTTGGGGTTTCTCTAATCTCTGTCAGACCAGTAAGGCTGGTCTTTTTTTGTGAGTTAGAATTTTGTTCTACATTTTTTTCCAGCTCTATCTGGCACCCTCTATTGTAATCTCTGTAAGAATAGTTGGTGGTGGCAGCCAGCACCATCTAGTTATACTGGACTCAGTCTGGTGGAGGCTGTGGTGGTTTTGGTCCATTAATCCTTTGGATCAATCTTTGTCGTGTGTCTTTGGTTTTCTTCTTTCTCCCATGCTCTAGATGGGGTGACACCAGTGGAGTATCTTAGATGGCCACTCACAAGCTTTTAAGACCCCAGACATTACTCACCAAAGTAGAATGTAGAACATTTTCTTTATAAATTATGTTATGCCAGTAGAACTAGATGTTCCCCAAGACCATGGTCTCCACAACCCTCAACCCATTAATTCAGACCCTTGAGGAGTTTGGATGTGTCTATGGAGCGTCTATGATTTTGCCTTCGTCAAGTTATGCTGGCTTCCCCAGTACTCTGTACTGTCTTACCTTTCAGCAAAGTCACCACTTATCTATTATCTAGCAGAGATGAAAACTATTTTTTTTTAATTGTGCTTTAAGTGAAAGTTTACAAGTCAAGTCAGTTTTTCATACAAAAACTTATACACACACTGTTATGTGACCCTAGTTGCTCTTCCTACAATGTGACAGCACACTCCTTCTCTCCACCCTGTATTTCCTGTGTCCACTCAACCAGCTCCTGTTCCCCTCTGCCTTCTTATCTCGCCTTCAGACAGGAGCTGCCCTCATAAGTCTCATGGGTCTACTTGAGCTAAGAAGCACAGTCCTCAGCAGTATCGTTTTATGTCTTATAGTCCAGTCTAATCTTTGTCTGAAGAGTTGGCTTCGAGAATGGTTTTAGTTTGGGGCTAAGAGGGAGTCTAGGGGCCGTGATCTCAGTCAGACCATTAAGTCTGATCTTTTCACTAGAATTTGAGGTCTGTATCCCACTTTTCGTCTGATCCACCAGGGATTCTCTGTTGTGTTCCCTGTCTAAGCAGTCTTTGATGGTAGCCGAGCCGGGCACCATCTAGTTCCTCTGATCTCAGTCTGATGGAGTCTCTGGTTTATGTGGCCATTTCTTTCTCTTGGGCTCATATTTTCTAAATGTCTTTGGTGTTCTTCTCCTTTGCTCCATGTGGGTTGAGACCAACTGATGCATCTTAGATGGCCTCTTGCTAGTTTTTAAGACCCCAGATACCAGTCACCAAAGAGGTATGAAGAATGTTTTCTTAATTTACTGTGTAATGCCAACCAACCTAGATGTCCCCTTTGCCTTTTGATTTCTTGACTGCTCCTTCCATGGTGTTGATTGTGGATCCAGGTAAAATGAAATCCTTGACAATGTCAATCTTTTTCCCAATTATCATGATGTTGCTTATTGATCCAGTTGTGAGGATTTTTTTTTTTATGTTGAGATGTAATCCATACTGAAGGCTATGGTCTTTGATCTTCATCAGTAAGTGCTTCAAGTCCTCTTCACTTTCAGCAAGCAGGGTTGTGTCATCTGCATAATGCAGGTTGTTAATGAGTCTTCCTCCAATACTGATGCTCCGTTTTCTTCATATAGTCCAGTTTCTCAGATTATTTGCTCAGCACACAGATTTAATAAGTATGGTGAAAGGATACAACCCTGACTCACACCTTTCCTGACTTTAAACCACGCAGTATCCCATTATTCTGTTCAAATGACTGCCTCTTGATCTATGTACACGTTCCTCATGAGCAAAATTAAGTGTTCTGGAATTCCCATTCTTTGAAATGGAAAACTATTCTTGAAGAAGCAATCAATTCCCATTTCCTTGGGATTCAGACTTGAGAATTTGCGCTGGTGAACAAACTAGTGAACCAGTTGATTTTGACTGTGATGACTGGGGCTGAAGAGTTGAAGTGATGTAATCTCTGCAGAAATCAGACCTCTGTAGTACATGTGAATTTATTGACTAAGTCAGTATATCTAATTCTATTTGGAAGAATATAGGAAGCCAAAGATTATTGAACAGATATATCTAACGTGATTTTTGGTTGTTTTTGTTCTGTTTTTAACATGAGTTCTTAAAAGGAGAGATGTAAAAGACAGTTTAATTTTGCTCCATGCCTAGAACAATAAAAAAACAAAAACAAAAGCCAAACCTATTGCCAATCATAGCAACCCTACAGGACAGAGTTGAACTACCCCATAGGGTTTCCAAGGAGAGGCTGGTGGATTCAAACTGGCAACATTTTGGTTAGCAGCCGTAGCTCTTAACCACTGCACCACCAGAGCTCCATGCCTAGAACAATAGCAGCACATATATTATTTTAAATTATTTCTAAATTGCATTTTTATATTAATGATTTGATAACTCCCTTCCTCCGTCACAGAACTTCAGTGGAAGCTCAAGTCAAAGAGCCTGGGGAAAATATGGGAGAGAAACTGCCTAAAACATGACAATCATAAGTGGTCAGTAAAATTAATATAAGAGGTAAAATTCAAGGTCCCTCAACAACTCGGTCCCCCAGAGGTTAAATGTTAAGTGCTTTAGGAGAAGAAAAATCTGGCTGTGTGTTAGATCTGTTTTCTTTCATCTTTTATCATATTCCATTATCCCACTTTAGTATTCAGGCCCTACATAAAAAGCAACAACAAATGTTTAGAACAGTTATTTGAAATAAAATATCTGGTGTAATGACTATTTGCAGTCTGGGTACAATGGGGACAACTAAGAACCCTGCCCTCTATTACTTGTCAAAGAATTCCACCCAAAGATCATTACGATTTAAACAACAAAAAAAAGTAGCAAACTTTTAAACATCTAAAATATTTAGTTTCCTAAAATTCCACTTACAGTCAGATTTTCAGAAACATACTTATTGTACAACATTGGATGGAGCTGTGTTTTTTAAAATCATAGAAAAAAACGATTTTGAAAGATTTTACAGGATTATTGGCTATGCAGCACCTAACCCATTGTCTCTCTAGTTCAGTTTCTGCCTTTGGAATAAAAAATACACTTCCACCAAATAAGACATTATGGTACTTCTCTAGGTTTTTCTCCTCTTTCCTCCTCCTCTGTCTTTTCTCTCTTTCTCTTTGAAGCTTTCTCACTTCCACCTTTGCCTGTATTTTGGAATCCAGAATGTTTTTTGAAGTCTTTGCCTTAAAGAATTTTGATGACACAAGATGTCTCAGGAAAAGATAACTAAAAAAACTCAGCAACTTCAGATAATTTTTAGATACACCCTCTACTCACAGTGTACTGTCATCAATACTATGTTTTTTTCATCTTCTGAAAAATGAATTCGGGAGTTGAAAAATCTCTTATCTTCTCATAATCATATCATATTAACCTTTAGAGTTAGGTCTTTTATTCTTTTGGTGAATTAATAGAGAATTAAACTTAATTATGGCAGTTATAGTCACTATGCTGACATATGGCTTTTATAATTTTTCAATACCAGATGAATTCTTCTGGATAAAATTTTCAATTTGGTAGTTAAATTGAGCTCTTGGCTGCTAACCAAAAGGTCGGCAGTTCGAATCCACCTACCTGTCCCTGGAAATTCTATGGGGCAGTTGTACTCTGTCGTATAGGGTTGCCATGAGTCAGAGCCGACTCGATGGTAATGGGTATGGGTAACACCAAATGAGGCACTGCACCTTTCAAAAAATGAAGTTCCGTGGGTCTTTGAACAGATTTTTTCTATATGTGTTTCCTAAAGCATTTATTACAAAGTACTCTGCCAGATATTAATTTATATATCTTTTTAAAGAGAAAGCTCAGAAAGTAAATTGAAGATTTCCCCCTCACACACACACATAAAAACAAACCAGCTGCCCATTCCTACTCATGGTGACCCCATGTGTGTCAGAGGGGAACTGTGCTCTACAGGGTTTTCAGGTGCTGATTTTTTCGGAAGTAGGATCGCCAGGTCTTTCTTCCAAGGCACCTCTGGGTGGACTCGAACCTCCTTTTGGTTAGTAGCTAAGCACGTTAACCTTTTGCAGCACTCAGGTACTCCTCTTGTAAAAAAAAAAAAACAAAAAAACTCCTCTTAGCTATGTATATATATATATATGTTGTTGTATGCCATCGAGTTGATTTTCAACTCATAGGGACCTCATGTGACAAAGTAGAACTGTAATTTTTATGAAAGCAAATCACCAGGTCTTTCTCCTTTGTGGCTGCTCGGTGGGTTCAAATCATTGACCCTTTCTGTTGGTAGCCAAGCACTTAACCATTGTGCCGCCAGGGCTCCTATCTATCTATCTGTCAACCTATCTATAAATTTTAATAATTAGGAGCCATATTAGTTAAAATAATGCTAGCTGCTACAATAGATAAACCCAAAACCTCGATGATTTATTTCTTGCTCATGCAAAATGAATTTAGCAAGGGAAGAGAGTTTAAGAATAGAGTCACTGCTTCATGCAGACTTCTCATCTTGTGGCTGTGCCATCTCTTTTAAGACAGCCACAGAAGCCACAGAATTCAGGGAATCCGTGAACTTCAATGTGAAAAAACAATTTGCATCTTTATTTTCTCTACTTTTTACTGTAAGTAATAAACCACAGTAGTATTATCAGTACCCATGACTTTTGGAGAAATCACAGATATTTTCACATTATAGTTGCGGAATCTCAAAATAATGTTTACACTTGCCACTATTTCAAAATTAAGGTAATTATTAGACACATCACTAAATCCGGAAAAACAAATCCATTGCGGATGAGTCTGTTCCAACGTGTGGCAATTCCCTGTGTTTCAGAGAAGAACTGGCTCCATATGGTTTTTAATGACAGTAATCTTATGGAAGCAGATCACTGGGCCTTCCCTCTGAGGAACTACCGGCTGGGTTAGAACCTTGAACACAAACTGTTTCTGCCACCCAGGGACCTTTTTTAGACCTATTGCTACCTATAGGTCTAGTTATTTAATGTGTTAATTAAAAAGTACTTATATTATTGTACCAAAAAATTTTTTTTAATTTTTAATTTCTGTATTTCAATGGAGAGACCTGGTAGCACAGTGGTTAAGAGTTACAGCTGCTAACCAAAAGGTCAGCAGTTCAAATCCACCCGCTGCTCCTTGGAAACCATATAGGGCAGTTCTACTCTGTCCTATAGAGTCACTATGAGTCGGAATCAATTTGAGGGAACAGGTTTGGGTTTTTTGGTTTTATGTTTCAGTATGATTGGTTTCCTTTACAATCTATTTTATGCATTTAAAACATTATTCTGGAATTCTACATAATAAAAAAAATTTTTTTTTTTTTACCAGTATTCCTTAAAATTGTCAAAATCATGGAAATAAAAGGAAAGACAGAAATTGTCATAGACCAGAGGAGACTGGGGAAACATGACACCTGAATGCAATGTGGTATTTATTAGGTCCTGGATCAGAGAAAGGACATTAATGGAAAAGCTGGCGAAATCTGAATAAAGTCCGGCGTTTGGTTAGTAATAATGTACCTATGTTGGTTTCTTAATTTTGACAAATGTATTATAGTAATGTAGGATGATAACATAAAGAAAACCAAAACTGAAGGAGGGGTATATGAAAATTCTCTGTACTTTCTTTGCAGCTTTTCTATAAATCTAAAATTATTTGTATAACCCTGGTGGTGTAATGGTTAAGTGCTACGGCTGCTAACCAAAAGATTGTCAGTTCGATTGCACCAGATGCTCCTTGGAAACTCTAGGGGCAGTTCTGCTCTGTCCTACAGGGTCGCTATAAGTCGGAATCGGCTCAATGGCAATGGGTTTGGTTTTTTTGGTTTTATATATGTATGTGTGTGTGTGTGTGTGTGTGTGTACATGTATTGTGGTATGATGGATCACTTTCTTTTTATATATACTATTTTATTATTGTACTTTAGATGAAGGTTTACAAAACAAACTAGCTTCTCATTAAACAATTAGTATACATATTGTTTTGCGACATTGGTTACCAACCCCACGACATGTCAACACTCGCCCCTTCTCGACCTTGGGTTTCCTATTACCAGCTTTCCTGTGCCCTCATGTCTTCTAGTCCTTGCCGCTGGACTGGTATGCCCCTTTAGTCTTGTTTTCTTTTATGGGCCTGTCTAATCTTTGGCACAAGGGTACAATTGGTCACTTTTGTGTGTGGCCTTTCTAGCCATGGTCTTGTAACTCTCACCCAAGTCATTGGGTGGGATGATGTGATACAGTAATTTTGCCCAACCAAAGGAATTGGTCAGTTTTGCCATCCTGCTGGGCACCCCAGGGGCAGGAAAGAGAGAATCTCACCACCACCAAGGAAGAAGAGCCAGCATCCTTTGTACCTGGGATCCCTGTGCTTGGAAACTCCTAAAACCAGGAGACAGAAAAAGAGAGGGAGACACGGCAACAGAGACCTGGCAGCAAGAGATGGCATGGTAGGCTTCCTGGCCCACAGAGAGAGAAAGCTGAGTGCCTTTGGGCAGAGGCTGAGAGCCAGAGAGAGGTGTGCCTGCGAGCAGGCCTGGGAAGAGGCTATCCTGGATGGAAGAACTGTACCCTTGAGTGTTCCTGAGACTGAACTATTACTTCCCTAGTAAACTCCATAATCATGAGTATGGTCTGTGAGTTCTGTGTAGCCACTGCAATGAATTATCAAACTCAGCAGAAAAGTAGAGAGTGCCACGGGAGGGATGATTGGTGTCAGAATTGGTAACAATGGTGGACAGGAGGCATATCTCACCTCTGCTTCTTGGGAATCAGCCTTGGGCTGTTGATTTTGACTCTCCTTCCCCCTTGTGAAGTTAGAAGAGGTCAGACACCACCCTCACGCCATTTTTTACACATATTCGTAAATTTATTTACTTAAAAATCATTATTCTGGGAAGAGGTTCAGGCACGAACGGCACAAAAATTATTAAGAACATCTCCCCTAGGGCCTCAGTTGCTGTCAGACAGGGGCAGAGAGAGCACTGAGGATCAAGTAGGGAGCTTTTGTGGGCCAGGCTTGGCAGCAGGAACATCGCTGCTCCCCACGTTTAGTCACATGGCACTTCCTGGTACAAGGGGGTCTGGGAAATGTAACTCCTGGGCTGGGCTGCCACAACTCTCCACTATGGAAGGACAACAGGACTCAGCTGTCTGCCATATGAATTCCAGTGCTGGAGTCACATAGATCTGTTAACAGTCTAACAGGAAACAGATGTCACATACAAATTGAGATGACTCAAGGAGGTTCATTTACAAAAGAGAAAAGTTCAAAGTCGAGGCTGGGATAATGCAGGAAACCAGGGCTAGTAGAAATCTCAAAGGATTTAAATCACCTTGAGGGCAGGGAATAAGTCCACCACAGCAGTAGCATAGTAAATAATCCTTAATGGATCCTCATCAAGTAGTTTGAATTGGATTGCAATGAAATGGAATTTAAAAATTCGGGAATATATTATAAAGCAGGCTAGTCTTGAGTAGAAAAGTTAAAGAATGACTTCTACAAGCAGGAAGACTTGAGTCAGGCAGAACTATATTTGAGTCCTGGCCTTGCTGGTTATTAGTGAAATAAGACTTATTTTTGTAAACATTGAAACAATGAATTTAAATGCTACCCTAAATTTTGTTCTCAAGCTTTCAATCTCTGGGCCTAGCCTAGAGGTTTACTGCCCCAGGGCAAGGAAGAGCAGGCACTTAACCCTCTTTAGCAGTACATTTGGCTGGTGGACTAGTTAGAACATAGACCCCACCCCCAAACAAACAATGAAGATATTCCTGCCTGCCCCTAAAACCTTGCTATGAGCCTGGAGTGGGGAAGGAGTCCGTAGCACCAGCTTCTTCCGGCCCTGACAGGTTGTAGGAAGAAGGAGTGAGAGAGGAGTAAAGCGCTTACAGTCACAAGGATCTTGATTTCCTCTCTTCACATTTTGAGTCTGGCTGGGATTGGGGCGTCAGATACATTGAAGGAAGCACTGATGACAAGGGGAGTTCACGCCCTGTTCCCCAGTTTAGAGCTCTGAGATGAGTTGTCTGGAGGGCTGCCCCAAATTTTTCTAACCTGGCAGTTCAGCCTAGTCAGCAGAGGAAGGTCTTAAAGCTTAGCTTTCTCTGGGCTATGATTGAGGCCTAGAAGTTTCTCCAACCCTCACCTTCCTCAAAGTCAAAAGACAGCTGATCTGGGAGCCAGCAAGTCTGCCATGGGTGAAAAACCAAAAACCAAACCTGTGCTGTGAATCAATTCTGACTCATAGTGACCCTATAGGACAAAGTAGAACTGCCTCATAGGGTTTCCAAGGAGTGCCTGGTGGATTTGAACGGCTGTCTTTGATTAGCCACTGAACTCTTAACCATTATGCCACTAGGGTTTCAAATACCAGTATTGAGTATTTCAGCTATGTGGAGATATCTGGAGAATTCAGACAAAACTTTGAAATGGTCCTATACAACTTTATCCATGCATAGAGATATTAGAACAGATCACCCTCCCCTCCTCTCCCCCCTCCACCCCTCTTCCTGTCTCCACTCTTCCTCACTTCCCTCCAACTCACTCTCTCCACTCACCCTCACCCCACCTGGTATGATTTCAGTCTGGGCCTTCTCAGAAACAGAGTTGGGCTGAATGATCTCTGAAGTTCCCTTCTGCTTTAGGATTCAGAAAATATACTGAGTTATTTACTCTTTTATATCCTACAACCACATTTTTCAGTCACTTCCCCGATGTACCTGTTTACACAATTTTCTTAGCCTAGCAGTTTCTAAAACACAAAGTCAGAATATATGTATACTGACTTCAGAGGCATATTGATGGCATACACTATATTCTAAATTATTAATGATATTTCTTTCCCCCTCTTGCATTTAACTCAATGAGGATCTTGTATAAGTTTGGTATGGGAGGGTCTCAGGAAAATGGGTGCAAACTGCCATTCTCTGCTGCAGGATGCACTGCAAGGCTAAGCCTGCAACAATTAAAAAGGCTTGGTGTGGGTTAGAGAGCTCAGGAGTGCTGTGCTCTTCTCCATGGGGGGCTGTGGAGGATACTGGACAAATATTCACCAAATCCTCTTTCTTTTTCCTCCTGGTCACACAGGGGGACAACATTCTCTAGTCCCCTTACTGATGAGTGGCTGTGACCCTTATAGTTGTGTGTCAACTTGGCTGGGCTATGATTCTCAGTGGTTTGGCAGTTATGTAGCTTGACAGTCACATAATAATGTAAATCACCTCCATGATGAGCTCTGATATAATGTGATCCCCTCCATGATGGGATCTGCTGTGAGCAGCCAATATTGAAAGGGCATTTCCTTGGGGGTGTGGCCTGCATCCCATATATGTGAACTTACTGGCAAAGTTCCCTGACTTTTGCTCTGCTCTGGATCCTGCATTCAGCTGGTCAGCATCTGAACTCCAGTTTTTGGGACTTGTGCCAGCAGACTGCCACCTTACCTGTTGATCTTGGATTCATCAGCTTTCACAGCTAGCAGCCTGTGGATCTTGGGTTCATCAGCCCCTGCAGCTACATGAATTAGGAGAAGCCTCTAGCCTGATGCTTGACTCACAGATTAGGGACTTGCTAGCCTCTACAACCATGTGAGTCATTTCCTTGAGATAAATCTCTATCTCTCCCTCTCTACATATATATATATAGAGAGAGAGAGTCCTGGTGGCACAGTGGTTAATAACTCAGCAGCTAACCAAAAGGTCCCCCAACTGCTCCTTGGAAGCCCTATGGGGTAGTTCTACTCTGTCCTATAGGGTCACTATGAGTCAGTATTGACTCGACAGCAAAGGATTTGGTTTGGTTTTTGGTATACGTGTGTACATATATATATATATATATACACACACGTATAATATATGTATATGTATATTATACATACATATGTGTGTGTGTATATGTATATATATACTTTGCTGATTTTGCTTCTCTGAGAACCCAGCCTAAGATGGTAGCCATTTGACTGAATTCAATGGAATGTAAGTGAAAATAATAGACACATGTGTGCCACTGAAGGCCCTCCCCCCCGCCACGTGATTGAGTTAGTTTCCTAATCCTGTAACAAACTACCATAAACTCAGTGGTTTAAAACAACATAAATTTATCTTCCTACGCTTCTGGAAGGGAGTTCTCGTGGTACAATGGTTAAGCAGTTTGAAACCACCCGGAGGCTCCATGAGAGAGCAACCTGGGGATCTGCTCCTGTAGAGATTACAGCCTAAAAAACTCTATGGGGCAGTTCTACTCTGTCACATGGGGTCACTATGAATCAAAATTGACTCAAAAACACCTGTGACGGATTGAATTGTGTCCCCCCAAAATATGTGTGAACTTGGTTAGGCCATGATTCTCAGTATTGTGTGGTCGTCCTCCATTTTGTGATTTTCCTGTGTTACAATCTCTGCCTGTGGTTAAAGAGGATTAGGGTGGGATATAACATCCTTGCTCAGGTCACATCCCTGATCCAATGTAAAGGGAGTTTCCCTGGGGTGTGGCCTGTACCACCTTTTATCTTGTAGGAGATAAAAGGAACGGGAAGCAAGCAGAGAGTTGGGGACCTCATACCACCAAGAAAGCAGTGCTGGGAGCAGAGTGCATCCTTTGGACTCGGGATTCCAGCTCAGAGAAGCTCCTAGTCAAGGGGAAGATTGATGACAAGGACTTTTCTCCAGAGCTGACAGAGAGAGAAAGCCTTCCTCTGGAGGTGACACCCTGAATTTGGACTTCTGAAATACATTTCTCTTTGTTAAAGCCATCCACTTGTGGTATTTCTGTTACAGCCGCACTAGATGACTAAGACAGCACCTAACCACAACACTTACTTCTTTCAAGTCTGAAATCAGTTTCACTGGCTGAAGTCAAAGCGTCAGCAGGGATGGTTCCTTCTGGAGGCTCTGGTGGAAAATCACTTTTTGTATGTCTGGAAAAGTATTTTACCTTTGTTTTTAAAAGATATTGCTGCTGGTTGTGGGATTCTAGGTCGACGGTTTTTTTTCTTTTATTACTTTAAAGATGTTACTCCGTTAACTTCTGGGTTGTATTGTTTTTGAAGGGAAGTCTACAGTCATTCTAATCTTTGTTCCTCTATTAATAATGTATCAGGGCAGTGGTGGTTCAGTGGTAGAATTCTCACCTTCCATACAGGAGACCTGGGTTTGATTCTCAGCCAGTGCACCTCGTATGCAGTCACCACCCATCTATCAGTGGTGGCTTATGTGTTGGTGTGATCGTTTCAGCAGAACTTCCAGACTAAGACAGATTAGAAAGAAAGGCCTGATAATATCTATTCCCAAAAATCAGCCAATGAAAACCCTACAGATCACAACAATCTGATCCGCAAACCATTCGGGGATGATGCAGGACTGGAGTGTTTCTTTCCATTGTGGATGGGGTCACCATGAATCGGAAGCTGATTCAACGGCAGCTAACAACTGCTTTTTTCAGGTAGGATCAGTGCAGCCTTTAGGGTTAGTTTGATTCCATTACTGAGGCAATATCCTTCTCAAGACTCAACCGGATGCCCTGTGTATTAGGTTTCTCCACTCTGGTTTTTGAGGATGTAAGCTATTCTCAGTCATGTGTGAGCTTCAGCAATCTATCTAGTTTTTTTTGATGGTTCTTCCCCCAGCCTTGGTAGTTTCTTCACGTACATGTGCCGATCAGTACTCAGCTAAAGGCTTGAGGGGAACCCTGTAAGGTCTTTGGCACTCTCTGTCTCACTCTGTGCAGCCCTCTCTCTGGTACTTTGCCCTGCCAATTCTAACCACATTGGTCTTTTCAAATTCTCAACTTTTGTCTTCTCAACGCATGGAGACATCAGGGCTCGATCTGGGTTTCTGCTGGGGCAGTTGTGGGACTTATCTCTTTTGCTTTCCTCCAGAAATCACTCTCCTGTGCTGCCTATCTTCCAGTGTCTAAAAACTCTTGGTTCAGTTATTTTGTCTAGTTTTTCAGTTAAGGCAGGAGAGCAAATCCAATTCCTGTTACTCTATCAGAAAGCGGAAGCCCCAGGAGCCACATTCCAATTACAGGTGCGCTATTTTCCCTGAGCAAGTTAATATACCTCTCAGGTCTCAGTTTCTGAAATGATTTTGAATGATATTTATATGTGCATAGTACAAATGTCAGCTGCATGATGTCCCAAAGTCCTCTTAAATTCAAATTACATTTGCTTCAAACACCCACCTCTAGTGTTTCTGGGCATACTCTGGAGCTTAGCTTTTTCTTGGTGTCCTCTGGTTCTGAGGTCTTATTTCCAGCAACTCTCCAATTCCACTGTTCAGTGTTTCTCCTCTCTTTTCCCCACTTTGTTTCCTCACTGGAGACTACCTCAATTTCTTCTTGCCAAAGCACCTTACTGTACATGAGCATATATTTTTAAAGGAATAGAAACATGGAGGGAATAACAATCTGGGACAGCATGACCAACAACGTAAAATTGAATTTTAACGTTTCTGAACTTAAAAAACCTGATCAATTCTGTTATAGAGAAATCATCCCATACCTCTTCCATTCAGGCCTTTTAGCATTGTGCCAGACCTCTTTCAGCCTCGTCACTGGCCCATATGGTGCCTTTGTAGACATTTAGAGAAAGGCATCCCTGCTTTGGAGGCCTCACTATTCACAAAGTTTGGGTCAGGTTTCAGCTCCAGTGTCCAACCCTGTTTCAGCCCCCTTCCTTAGCTTACTTGCCCTTAACCGCTCAAATTTTCATTCATTTCCTGAAGAACAGTTTAGCTCGCTCTTTACTGGCTCCAGGCTATCCAAGTTACTCTCAAAGGGCCTTATCTTCATAATTAATTTTACAATGTGCTTCTAAACTTTAATAGTTCTATTTCAGGAAGGAACACTGCAGTTAGCTTTGGATTTTTTCTCTCTCCTATATGCATATCATAATGATGGTCATGGTGATAATGATGATAAAGATAATAACAGTCCTTAAGTAAATATGCTTAAGTTATTATATAAAAAGAAAAGTGGCCTTTTCCAGGAAAATAAATGGTCTTCTTTTCTTCCACATGTAAGCAATTGCATATTATACCCCTATTCACTACAGAATAGAAACTACAGTCTCTAAAGTGCTTTAAGCTCTTGAAATAAAAAATGCTTAGCTCTGCAGACATATTTTGTAAGTGTTTATGTTTGGCAGAAAGCCAGTATATTCTTGGAAGACAACAGGATATCAGCCCAGCTTTATGAAGCATATATATTACCGGAGTCATCACATTCTCTAACAGACCACGGGGAAGCAAGAGACATGGGGCATGCCTTTGACATAATATATTTCTGCAATTCTAAATTGCATTGACAGCATTTGGGAGAAACAAAAAAGGCAGTGCCTTAAATGTTTGCAGCAACTATAACCTACATCCTGATTTCAAAATTTTAAAAATGAGAAAAATAAAAGTGTGTCTGAGAAGTAGGAAATATAGAAGTAGCAAGTATAGCACTTTCTGTGTGGGTCTTCTACAGCATATTCGTCTATATCCCGAAGAAAGTGTCATTTCAATAATGTTGCTAAATAAATGCACAATAATCTTTTACATAGAAACCAGAGAATCTGTATAAATTAGGTATACCAAAAAAAACCCATTGCCGTCAAGTCGGTTCCGACTCATAGCAACCCTATAGGACAGAGTAGAACTGCCCCATACGGTTTCCAAGGAGCACCTGGTGGACTTGATCTGCCAACCTTTTGGTTAGCAGCCGTAGATCTTAACCACTACCCCACGGTTTCCAAATTAGATATAGGTTAATTAAATAGTCTGTTTCTGTATGTTATAAACTAGGAGATACAAAGATTTTGGACAGGATATGAATAATAGAGACCAATCTCTCTCAGTTTCCTCAACTATACAATGGATGAGAGGTTGGTATAAAGATTAAGTGGGATAATATGTGCAAGGTGCTTAGGAAAGTGCCTAGAACGTAATACTGTCCGCTACTGTGCAGAAATTCAGAGAGAACTGCAAAGAGAAGAATGGGGGTTTATTTATTGCTGGTACTTTTCAATTCAATTTCAGCAAATATTCAATGACCCTCTACTTTGTGCTAAGAATTGTGTTAAGAGCCAATATTGTTGTTGTTAGGTGCCGTCGAGTCGATTCTGACTCATGGTGACCCTATACACAACAGAACGAAACACTGCCCGGTCCTGAGCCATCCTTACAGTCATTGTTATGCTTGAGCTCATTGTTCCAGACGCTGTGTCAATCCACCTTGTTGACGGTCTTCCTCTTTTCCACTGACGCTGTACTCTGCCAAGCATGCTGTCCTTCTCCAGGGACTGATCCCTCCTGACAACATGTCCAAAGTACGTAAGACACAGTGTCCCCATCCTTGCTTCTAAGGAGCATTCTGGTTGTACTTCTTCTAAGGCAGATTTGTTCATTCTTTTGGCAGTCCATGGTATATTCAATATTCTTCGCCAACACCACAATTCAAAGGTGTCAATTCTTCTTCAATCTTCCTTATTCATTGTCCAGCTTTCACATGCGTATGATGCGATTGAAAATACCATGGCTTGGGTCAGGCGCACCTTAGTCTTCAAGGTGACATCTTTGCTCTTCAACACTTTCAAGAGGTCCTTTGCAGCAGATTTACCCAATGCAATGCGCCCTTTGATTTCTTGACTGCTGCTTCCATGGCTGTTGATTGTGGATCCAAGTAAAATGAAATCCTTGACAACTTCAATCTTTTCTCCATTTATCACAATGTTGCTCATTGGTCCAGTTGTGAGGATTTTTGTTTTCTTTATGTTGAGATGCAATCCTGACTGAAGGCTGTGGTCTTTAATCTTCATCAGTAAGTGCTTCAAGGCCTCTTCACTTTCAGCAAGGAAAGTTGTGCCATCTGCAAAACGCAGTCCTCCTCCAATCCTGATGCCCCCTTCTTCTTCATATAGTCTAGGTTCTTGTACTATTTGCTCAGCATACAGATTGAATAGGTATGGTGAAGTAACACAACCCTGACGCACACCTTTCCTGACTTTAAACCAGTCAGTATCCCCTTGTTCTGTCTGAACAACTGCCCCTTGATCTATGTAAAGGTTCCTCATGAGTACAATTAAGTGTTCTGGGATTCCCATTCTTCGTAATGTTATCCATAATTTGTTATGATCCACACAGTCAAATGCCTTTGCATAGTCAGTATAGGAGGAAATAAAGAAGAGTGTTGAAATTATCTTGCAGTAGAGAGAGCAGATGTGATATTGGGTAGATTTAATTTTAGAAAATGAATTTTGGATTTAGACATTGAGTATATTATACTCAAATTACTGAATATATTAAACTTTAAATGTTAAGTATATTATGCTGCTCTTAATATATATAAAAATTTATTTAGTGTAAAATGTTCTGTTTTATATAGATGACATATAGATAATTTTATATAAGTAATTTTGTATTTGTTAATATAGCCAACCACAGGGATGTTTTAGTTTTAAGTGGCACCAACCCTGGCTCCCCCAAGGCAATTTAAGTAAATGTGCTAACTGGAATAGAGCCCTCACCTCCAATTCTGTGCCTCCTGAGCAAATGAATCCATTAAGAATTATTCTTTACATCTGAAATAGCAAACTTGGAGATGAGAGTAGAATTGCCCCGCAGGGTTTCCAAGGAGCACCTGGTAGATTTGAACTGATGCCTGTTTGGTTAGCTGGCATAGCTCCTAAGCACTAAGTCACCAGTGTTTCCTCTAAGATATGGCAGGCCCTTAATTCTGATGACAAAGTATGAATGGCCTTGAAGGACACTTTAAGAAAATTTGACTTAACCCTTGATGTGTGTGATAGCAGGTCTCCAAAATGGCCCCAGTGATCCTTGCCTCCTGGTATTCATGTCCTAGTGCAGTTCCACCCACATTGAATTAGGGCTGACATTATGACCATATTCATCAGGGCTGGCATATGTGACCAATAGAATATAGGAGAAATGATTATGTGGGCTTTCCAAGGCTAGGTCATAAAAGGCATTTGG
Organism: Loxodonta africana; assembly: GCF_030014295.1. Classification (NCBI taxonomy): domain Eukaryota; kingdom Metazoa; phylum Chordata; class Mammalia; order Proboscidea; family Elephantidae; genus Loxodonta; species Loxodonta africana. The sequence goes on from NC_087351.1 coordinate 46,651,068, forward strand.
TTTGGCCTCTTGGGTTGCTTGCTCTGGGGAAAGTAGCCTTGTAGAAAGACCCATGTGGAGACAAACTGAGGTACCCAATCAACAGCCAACACCAATTTGCCAGTCACATGAGTGAATCATCTAGAATATGAATCCTTGAGCCCCAGTCAAGCTTTCAGATGCCTGCAGCCACAGCAAAAATCTGATTGTATTTTCATGAGAAACCCCAAACAAGAACTTCCTGGCCATGTCCTCCCCAAATTCCTGACCCATGGAAACTGTGAGAGATAACAAATGACTGTTGCTATTTTAAGATTCTGAATTTTGGGATAATTTATTACTAATACAAAAAGTATGGAGGTCATGTTAAATCATCGAAGAGTTTTAAGCAGAGGAGTAAATGGTCAGACTTGTATTTTAGAAATAATTCTGTCTGAAATGTGTAAGTTGGATAAAAGAGGTAGGAGTCAGGGAGACTAAAGGCAAGAGACTGCAACGTTATTGCAGCACACAGGTAAGATGTGATAGGGACCAAAACAGATTGAGTGGCAGGTAGGCTGGAGGTTAGAGAAATGGATCAAGAGATGTTTATAGAAGATACGAGTGCCCCTATTGGGTGAATTGATTGGCTCTGGCAGGAAAGGAAAGGACTAAAATGATTTTCATGTTCTTTTTTTTTCTAGAATCTATGTATAAATTTCCCTGGTCTGACTACTTTCTGAAAAAAATTTCAGTCTAATTCTCATCTTACTTTTCTATCCAGCTCATATATCTCCATTTGAAGGTCTCATTCCTTTTCAAGATAAACCTGTTTTTATCTAGTTGGATTTTGTGGCTTTATAATAGGTACTAGCTAAAACTGTCTTCCCATAATTTGGGAATGGGTGGGTGTGTGTTTTCTTTAAAGAGATTGTTCTTTAAGATGTTTTATTATTCTTTAAGATATTTTTCTCTTTATTTATTAACTTATATTAAAGAATTACTAAAAATGTTGTTTGTGTTTTAAATGGTCTTTTAAACTTTTTAAACAATACATTTAAGACATCAGTGATGTAATCTGATTTTTAAGAGTCAGTCGACTTACTTTCACTAACTTTAAACTTAAACATAGGCTCATTAAGAAGTAAGCTAAGAAAAAACAGTAACCTCAGGCTCCTAAAGTTCTTTTTTTTTTTTTTAAGTTTTTGTCTTAGTTATCTACTGTTGCTATAACAGAAATACCACACAAGTGGGTGGCTTTAACAAAGAGAAATTTATTCCTTCACAGTTTAGGAAGCTAGAAGTTCAAATTCAGGGCACCAGCTGACATTCTTTCTCTGTCAACTCTGGGGAAGGTCCTTGTCACCAAATCTTCCCCTGGTCTAGGAGCTTCTCGGCACAGGGACCTGAGAAGGACACACTCTGCTCCTGGTTCTGCTTTCTTGGTGGTAGCAGGTCCCCTCCTCTCTGCTTACTTCTTTCTTTTATATCTCAAAAGAGATTGACTCAGGAAATCACCAAATCAATACCATTCGCAGTAGCCCCCAAGAAGATAAAATACTTAGGAATAAATCTTACCAAAGTTGTAAAAGACCTATACAAAGAAAACTACAAGGTACTACTGCAAGAAACTAAAAGGGAGCTACGTAAGTGGAAAAACATACCTTGCTCATGGATAGGAAGACTTAACACAATAAAAATGTCTATTCTACCAAAAGCCATCTATATTTACAATGCACCTTCGATCCAAATTCCAACTACATTTTTTAAATAATTTTTTAAGTGAAAGTTTACAAATTAAGTTAGTCTCTCACGTAAAAACTTAAATACACCTTGCTACATACTCCCAATTACTCTCTCCCTAATGAGACAGCCCACTCTCTCCCTCCACTCTCTCTTTCCAACTACATTTTTTAATGTGATGGAGAAAAAAAATCACCAACTTCATATGGAAGGGAAAGAAGCCCCGGATAAGTAAAGCATTATTGAAAAGAAGAACAAAGTGGGAGGCCTCACTCTACCTGATTTTAGAACCTATTATACAGCCACAGTAGTCAAAACAGCCTGGTACTGGTACAACAACAGACACATAGATCAATGGAACAGAATTGAGAACTCAGATATAAATCCATCCACATATGAGCAGCTAATATTTGACAAAAGCCCAGTGTCGGTTACTTGGGGAAAAGATAGTCTTTTTAACAAATGGTGCTGGCATAACTGGATATCCATCTGCAAAAAAATAAAACAGGACCCATACCTCACACCATGCACAAAAACTAACTCCAAATGGATCAAAGATCTAAACATAAAGCCTAAAACGATAAAGATCATGGAAGAAAAAATAGGGACAACTCTAGGAGCGCTAATACATGGCATAAACAGAATACAAAACATTACTAAAAATGACAAAGAGAAACCAGATAACTGGGAGCTCCTAAAAATCAAACACCTATGTTCATCTAAAGACTTCACCAAAAGAGTAAAAAGACCACCCACAGACTGGGAAAAAATTTTCAGCCACAACATCTCCAACCAGCGCCAGATCTCTAAAATCTACATGGTTCTGCTAAAACTCAACCACAAAAAGACAAACAACCCAATTAAAAATTGGGCAAAGGATATGAACAGGCACTTCACTAAAGAAGACATGCAGGCGGCTAACAGATACATGAGGAAATGCTCTCAATCGTTAGCCATTAGAGAAATGCAAATTAAAACTACAATAAGATTCCATCTCACTCCAATGAGCCTGGCATTAATCCAAAAAACACAAAATTAATACATGTTGGAGAGGATGTGGAGAGATTGGAACACTTGCACGCTGCTGGTGGGAATGTGAAATGGTACAACCACTTTGGAAATCTATTTGGCGTTTCCTTAAAAAGCTATAAATAAAACTACCATACAACCCAGCAATCCCACTCCTCGGGATATATCCTAGAGAAATAAGAGCCTTTACACGAACAGATATATGCACACCCATGTTTATTGCAGCACTGTTTACAGTAGCAAAAAGATGGAAGCAACGAAGGTGTTCATCAACGGATGAATGGGTAAATAAATTATGGTATATTCACACAGTGGAATACTACGCATCGATAAAGAACAGTGATGAATCTGTGAAACATTTCATAACATAGAGGAACCTGGAAGGCATTATGCTGAGTGAAATTAGTCAGTTGCAAAAGGACAAATATTGTATAAGACCACTATTGTAAGATCTTGAGAAATAGTTTAAACTGGAAAGAGCACATTCTTTTGTGGTTATGAGAGGGGGGAGGGAGGGAGGGTGGGAGAGGGTTATTTACTGATTAGATAGTAGATAAGACCTACTTTAGGTGAAGGGAAGGACAACACTCAATACAGGGGAGGTCAACACAACCGGACTAAACCAAAAGCAAAGAAGTTTCCTGAATAAACTGAGTGCTTCAAAGGTCAGCAAAGCAGGGGCAGGGGTTTGGGGACTATGGCTTCAGGGGACATCTAAGTCAATTGGCAAAATAAATTCTATTAAGAAAACATTCTGCTTCCCACTTTGAAGTGTGGCATCTGGGGTCTTAAACGCTAGCAAGCGGCCATCTAAGATGCATCAATGAATCTCAACACACCTGGATCAAAGGAGGATGAAGAACACCAAGCTCACAAGGTAATTATGAGTCCAAGAGACAGAACGGGCTACATGAACTAGAGACTACCTCATCCTGAGACCAGAAGAACTAGATGGTGCCCGGCCACAACCAATGACTGCCCTGACAGGGAACACAACAGAGAAACCCTGAGGGAGCAGAACAGTGGGATGCAGACCCCAAATTCTCATAAACAGACCAGACTTAATGGTCTGACTGAGACTAGAAGGACCCCAGCAGTCACGGTCCCCAAACCTTCTATTGGCCCAGGACAGGAACCATTCCCGAAGCCAACTCATCAGAGACATGGATTGGACTGGACAATGGGTTGGAGAGAGATGCTGATGAGTGAGCTACTTGTACCAGGTGGACTCTTGAGACTATGTTGGCATCTCCTGTCTGGAGGGGAAATGGGAGGGTAGATGGGGTTAGAAACTGGCAAAATGGTCACGAAAGGAGAGAGTGGAAGGAGGGAGTAGGCTGACTTATTAGGGGGAGAGTAAATGGGAATATGTAGTAAGGTGTATATAAGTTTATATGTGAGAGACTGACTTGATTTGTAAACTTTCACTTAAAGCACAATAAAAATTATTAAAAAAAAAAAAAAAAGATTGACTCAAGATTCAACCTAATCCTATAGATTGTGTCCCGCCTCATTGACATAACTGCCTCTAACCCTGACTCATTAACATCATAGAGGTTAGGATTAACAACACATAGGATAATCACATCAGATCACAAAATAGTGGACAGCCATACAATACTAGGAATCATGGCCTAGCCAAATTGACACCCTTTTTGGGGGGACACAATTCAATCTATAATGTTCCACCCTTGGCCCCCCAAAATTCATGCTCTTGCCACATATAAAACACATTCACCCCATCATATCGTAGCAAAAATCTTAAATCGACTCCAAGTTCAAAATTTCCTGGGACAAAATTCCTCTTCTTTTGTGAAATCCAGAATCAAATTATCTGCTTCCAAAGTACAATTGTGGAACAGGCACAAGGTAGACATTTCCATTGCAAATAGGAGAAATTGGAGGGAAAGGAAGGACAACAACAGGTGATAGCCAACACAGCTGTCACTCTTTACCTCCTGTTCATTAGCAAACAAAACTTTAGGTGATGGCAATGGGTGTGGCTCAACTGGGAGTTGCTGGGACCAAGCAGAACCTGCCCTCTCCTGTCCATTGTCCTCAAAGCTCTGGGTATAGCTCAAGCCGGTCAAACCCAGTTTACTAGCCTACATGCCAAAGGAAAAAAATGTAATTTAATGTTTGTACTTCTTCGTGAGAGATGGTACAGAAAGTTCTGCCTCCCTTTGTTCAGAGAGCTCGATTTTGAGGTATACACCTCTTTGCCCCTTGCCTGTGTGCTTGTAATAAATGCTCTTCCTCCCTTCTCACCTCAGTTTGTCTTTATTGAGAAGAAGCTACACCAAGCAGCATCTCTCAAGGCTTGGAAATAATCTTTTGTTTTCTGGTACTATTTAGGCAGTGACCCTGCCCTCCAGACTCTGGGTATTGGCCATGCTGTCTGGATTCTGGGTGGAGTTCCCTTGGCCCTGGGAAGCTCCGCCTTCTAGGCCCACTGGAATGGCAACTCTGCTCCCTCACATTTGGGCGGCCCCGTTCTCCTAGTCCGTCTGAATGGCAACTCCATCCCCTCGGCCCCAGCGGGCCCCGTTCTTCTCCATCTTGGGCATGGCAGCCCTGCTCCCTCAGCTTTGAGCAGCGCATCTGGACCCATTCCACTGACACTTGCAAAATTGACAGGTATCTTGGGGGGCACAACTCAATCCATAACAATTTTCTTTAACTTTAAAGAAATCTAACAGGAACAACTTTCACTTTAAAGAAACATTTATCAGAAGTTCTGAATTCAACTTATATTAGATCCACATAGAGAAACTAGAGAAAAATGAGATTTGTTTTCTAGGAAACGAGACAAGATTTCCCTAATTAGAGGGCCCTGAACAATACCAGATGGATCCTGTCCGTGAAAAGCTGTGGGAAAGAACCAGAGTACCTTACTGAGCAGTGACCTGGACCAGGAAAAAAACACACTAAATGCCTGACTTCACAGTAACGTCATTTGGAACCCATTTAACTAGTATAAAAACAACCCCATCTGTCATAGATTAGACATGTTTTCTTCCTGGCTCCCCTGCACGTATCCTTGCACCTAAGCACTTGGTGTGTAAACATCCACCTGTTACTGTTGTATATAGACCTCTACTTGGGTGACAGCGGGTGCTTTGCTGTCCATCACTAGAATCTTGGCATCAACCTCTGTTTGTAAGTTCCTTGATAAAAGCTAGATCTCATCAATCTGGCTTTTTCTGCCTCTTTTTTCAGAATCCAAACTGTGCCCCTCAGAGCCACTCCTGCCACTGGTCCAGTAAGGTGTGACACCTAACTAAGGATGTGGACCTACTGAGTATCTAACATAATAAATGAAAAGTGACTCTTACTAGGCGCATTGTCATGAAATTTCAGAACACCAGGATAAAGAGAAAATCCTAAAATTTTCCAGAATGGAAAAACAGGTCACATACAAAGGACCAGGAACCAAGTAGCGAAGAACCCCTCACCATCAACACTGGAACCTGAAAGCTGTGAACAATCCCTACCAAATTCTGAGGTGATGTTTCTCTACATCCAATATCCATGATGGACCAAAGCATGCCTCAGGCCATGTAGCATTTCTTCCAGCTGCTTTTCACACAATGGGTGGCAGTCTAGAAGGATATTCATGGTCCTTTCACAGTGCAAAAGGACACCCTATTACTTAGGATACCCTATTACTTCTCATTGCCTGCTGATTATTATCCTCTATTTCTTCCACCCTTTCCTTAAAGGTACCTGCTCCATTATGGAGAACAGAAAAAGCGGTCTGGAAGAGAAAGCAGTTGAGTTCAGTTCTATAAAGATAAGTAAAATATGAACATATGGAGTTGTCCCGATAGTACATTACAGGCTGATAAAACAGGTTATCAAAAACAGGGGAGAAAGAAGCTGAGGGCTGAGAATGGGCTGTTCAGCACCCTGATTAAAGTATGGGGCACAAGAATGGTGGGAAACAGGACCAGAATAGGAAGCTGGAACCAAAGATACCATTGTGAATTGCCATAAAAAGGGGGCATTTGACTTATACCTTGCCTAACTCTCCACTCCCATTTTCTCTGCAGACCTGTGCTGATCTGTACATCTCACCATGTCTTGTCTTTCGTGAGCCTCTGGGCCACTCATGCTTCTTCTCATAGGCCTCCAGACTCTTGCCTCGGAACCCACGGACGCCTCCAGTCCCTATTATGGCTTCGACTCCTCTCAGCATGGCTCTCCCTGTTTGCATGGGCAATACTCTGAAGGATTTGCCAGCTACGCATGTGGACCTGGGAAACTATGCCACTTCAATTTAAAAATCCCTAAATGTAAAGTTGTGAGGTCCAAGAAATATAGAGCACAGGTCTCAGTAACATACCCTCTCACCCAGTATAGGCGTGTGGTATGAGTTGAGGGCACTTGGGAAACTCCCTCCCAAAGACAGCTTTCTCCTTGCTTTTCCATAGAACCTGATGTACCACCATTAGGTAACTCGTTTTATCAATGCATTCTGACTCCAGGAGTCCTTTACTAAATTATATATACCCTTCTGTAATGGATATATTCCATTTGCCCTTCAGATCCCCTCTTTACCCTTCTTCACTCTGCTCTGCATCCCAGGGGACTGATCTTTGTGGGTTAGTTCAATACTTTGGCTTCCTGTTGGCAGAGAACAGAGGAAGGGAGGACAGTGGTGGTGGTTGCCATGGGCTGGCTGGATTCTTTGAAGGTCACAGCTCCCCTCAAGATAAGACTCTTCATGACTCTCTGGATAAACGGCTTCCTTCCATCATTCTTTCAGGTAGGCCTGGGTGATGATAGCCCTATACAGCTATTCCTCATGCTCTCCCTACACACTGCATGCACTTGTGTAAATAGTCTCTTTATTAAACCCTCCTTGAATTACCCTAATTTGAGTGTGCCATCTGTTTCCCCCTGGGACCCTTGACAGATACTCCTTGATAGAAGATATTTATCAAGCTATTATTAGTCATAGCCATCCAATTATAAATTAGTATATGAGATTGCTTTTCAAGGTATAACTACCTAAGGTTGGGCTCAGAGGGAATGGAACAGAGGGCAATAAACCTTCATAGACATAAAAGAGGAAAAACACAATGGACAGAAAGAACAAAGGGCTTGAAACAAGGAAATCTCAGTTTGAGTCCCAGATCAAGTGTTTACATCTCTGGGCCTCATTCTTTTTCATCTACAAAATGAGGGTTTTTAAGTAGACCAGTGGCTTTCAGTCTATATTCCATAAAACCCTACAGTTTCATGGAGGTACCTTATTGCCCACCAGCCTGGTGGTGGGGGAGAAATGCTGAGAAAAGATAGGAGGGAAGAGGTGGATCCCCAATGCTACTTCAACTAGGATGGCTCTGTGGGTATCTGTTTTATAGATACAGGCAGCCCTCGGGTTACAAATATAGGACTAATGGATAACTCATACTTAAGAACAGACTGCTATAAAGCCTACTGTATTAAAAATTTGAGTTAAATACAAAGGTTCATAAAACCAAAGGCACATATACTTTGTGATGCTCATGATAACATTGCACGGTTTGGAAGTGTTTCTTAAGTGTTTTATATGCATAGAAACGTAACATATGTCCTCTATACTAAGACAAATATTTGACTGATGCTAAATAAGAACCACATGTAACTGTTCTGACTTACCCATAAATTGGACTTAAAGACAGACTTAGGGTCGGATCTCATTTGTAACCTGGGAACTGCCAGTAACAAGATAACAGTAGTTTTAACTAAACAGCCCAGACTTTTGTTTTGGAGATTTCTGAGGCATGGATGCAAGACTAGGTATTCCAACTGCCAGTTCTCTAGGGGGGAGATGGGTTGTGGGGTCATGTATGTGTGTGTGTTTAAAGAACAGTTTGGACCAGAACTGGATGATGCCCAGCTACCATTACTGAACATTTTGATCAAAGATTCTCCAGAAGAATCCTGATCAAAAGAGGGTAAAAAGTGGAACAGAATTTCAAATTTTCATGGAATCTAGACTTCCTGGATAAACCCCCAAAACTATTGCCCTAACATAATTTTTAAACCTAAAACTTGAAACCCCTGAAGTCATCTTTAACCCAAGCAAAAAAAAAGCAATAGTTTAGCTTAATTGGTAAAGAATGTCTGGCTTGAGCACTGTACTCTTTTAAACAATTATCTATATGTGATCAAATTGACAACAGCAGCTTGAAAGGTTAGATGAGAAGCTCATGGGGCAGTGAGTTTATGTCAACCATGGTGGGATTATTTGGAAAAGGATAGCGAGAATGATTGTACAGCTCGAAGAGTGTAATCAATGTCACCGAATTGTACATGTAGAAATTGTTGAATTGATGTATGCTTTCACCAAATATATATATGTATATATATATTACAAAAGAGCAGTTTGGGACTTTTTGCATTTTGTGTGCATAACACTGAGGTGGAGAGTGGCAGAACATCCTTCAGGACCCACTGCAGGTATCTGTGGTGGTGGTGGTGGGACAATCCAGGAAAATGGGGGGTAGGGTGGTGTCTTAGCTACCTAGTGCTGCTTAAACAGAAATACCACAAGTGGATGGCTTTGACAAACAGAAGTTTATTCTCTCACATTCTAGGAGGCTAGAAGTCCAAATTCAGGGTGCCAGGTCCAGGGGAAGGGTTTCTCTCTGCGTCAGCTCTGGGGGAACGTCATCATCAATATTCCCCTGGTCTACGAGCTTCTCAGCACAGGGACCCCAGGTCCAAAGGACGTGTTCCACTCCTGACGCTTTTTTTGTGGTTGTAGGAGGTCCCTCTCCTCTCTACTCACTTCTCTCTTTTATATCTCAAAAGAGATTGACTCAAGATACAACCTAATCCTGTAGATTAAGTTCTGCCTCATTAACATAACTGCTTCTAATCCTGCCTCATTAACATCATAGAGTTCAGGATTTATAACACATAGGATAATTACATCAGATCACAAAATGGTGGACAGCCACACAATACTGGGAATCATGACCTACTCAAGCTGACAAACATCTTTGGGGGATACAATTCAACCTACAACAGGTGGGAGGAGGAATGGATGGAAACCAGTCCAAATCTGAGTTCCTGCACTCCCGGCAGGGGTCAGTAGACAAGTCAAGAAGAGGACTGAGTCCCTGCCTGGGTCTGCCCTCCGGTTCATGTGTTTATTACAGGGAGGAATTCTGGGGAGGAAAAGAGATATGCTCCTGGATGGGGGGGGGGGGTTCAGAATTGTTTAATTTTAATGTTAAAAGGAATGAAACCATATTTTGGACACCCTATCTGGTAGAGGTGACACATATTCATGGTACATAGACAGAATGTAGCACTTAATAGGTGCTTGATAACTGTGGAATAAAAAAATGAATGGATGAAAATGTAAATGGATTCTGGGTGATATTTCATTAGAAATTAAAGATTCTGGTGTTAAAACGTGTGTATGAAAAACACTGAGGTATTTCACGGTAGAAGTCTCTGTTAACTGTGATGGTAGACCAGTGTGGATACTTGTTCTTGGTGGATTCTTGCAGATCTTTGGAGGACTAGCAGGAAGGGCTACTAGCCGCCAGAAAGAGAAGCAGAGGGGGAAAAATAATACAAAATACAAATTTCAAACGATTCAAACTTTTCTGTTTGTCTTTGGCATTTTCTTGTTCTTATTTTATTGACAAATCAAATCAGTATCTCATACAAAAAGTTATACACACCTTGCTATGTACTCCTAATTGCTCTACCCCTAATGAGTCAGCACACTCCTTCTCTCCACCCTGTATTCCCTGTGTCCATTCAGCCAGCTGCTGTCCCCCTCTGCCTTCTCATCTCCCCTCCAGACAGGAGCTGTCCACATAATCTCACATGTCTACATGAGCCAAGAAGCTCACTCCTCACCAGTATAATTTTCTGTCTTATAGCCCAGTTCAATCCCCTGTCTGAAGAGTAGGCTTTGGGAATGGTTCCAGTCCTGGGCTAACAGAAGGTCTGGGAACATGACCTCCCGGGTTCTTCCAGTCTCAGTCAGACCATTAAGTCTGGTCTTATTACGAGAATTTGAGGCCTGCATCCCACTGTTCTCCTGCTCCCTCAGGGGACATTTTCTTTTATTTATGGTATAAAAAGCTGAAAGAAAGATTTAAGCAAGTTAAAGGCACAAAATAAAGTCATAAGTTTTTTTTTAACTTTTTATTTTGAAACAATTATAGGAAGTTGCAAAACTAGCACAGAGAAGTCCTGTGTACCCTTCAACAAGATGTATTTTTAAAATGTAAAACTTAAATATTTTGGGGGGCTCACTTTATTCTATTTAATTATTCTGTTCAAATCCTGATTACTTTAGAACTTGGGATTCAACAGACATAACTGATCACATTTAGAACGGTATCTTGGACAGACATCTAAGGAATCAAGTTGTACACCTCTCCTCCTCACAAAAAAAAGGTCATTGCTCTTTCAGACGACAAGTCTTTAGAAGACGGTCGCTTGATAGGGTAATAATTACAGGAGACAAAGTGTTATATCTATGGTGTTATTTCAAAAATTTGAGTTCTCTGTGAAATCATTGGAAGCCCTGGTGGCATAGTGGTTAAGTGCTACAGCTGCTAACCAAAAGGTTGGCAGTTCAAATCCACCACGCACTGCTTGGAAACTCAATGGGGCAGTTCTACTCTGTCCTATAGGGTCACTATGAGTCGGAATCAATCGACTCAACAGGCAACGGGTTTGGTTTTTTGTTTGCTGAAATAATTTGCTGCATGGCTTCTGGAAGGTAACCAGTAGAGGGCACTCGAGGCCTTACAGACTGCAGAAAACGCAGCGGATCCCTCTAGAAGTCACTGGTCTCTGCCTTCATCTTGATTCTTCTACCTCCCACGCGATTTGTTGTTAGTGCCATCGAGTTGGCTCTGACTCATGTGACCCTATTTATAACAGAATGAAGTGTTGCCTGGTCCTGTGTCATCTCATGATTGTCAGTATGTTTGAGTCCATTGTTGTGGCTATTTGTCAATCCATCTCACTGAGGGTTTCCCTTGCTTTTGCTGGCCCTCCGCCTTATCACACATGGCTTTCTTCTTCAGCAGTCTCTCCTGATGACTTATCCAAAGTAAGAGAGTCAAAGTCTCGAACAATATTCTGTGACCCATAGGGTCTTCACTGGCTAATTTTTAGAAGTAGATCACCAGGCCTTTCTCCCCAGTGTGACTTTGTCTGGAAGCTCTGCTGTAACCAGTCCGCCACGGTGACCCTGCTGGTATTTGAAATACTGGTGGCATAGCTTCCAACATCATAACAGCACACAAGTCACCACAGTATGACACACAGAAAGATGGGTGGTGGTCCCACAAGATGCTTTCACCTTATTACGAGCTTGACTGTTGGATGATTGCAGAATAGTTTTCTTTGTGGCAAAAATGGATGAGTCATTGCACTGAATCTTCTGAACTTCCAAATAGCCGTTTTAACAAATACAACACACATAATTTAAAAAGAATCCAGTGTTCTTGCAACGGGGTACCCAATTATTCAACTTGTCCTTTGAATCAGTCACTTAGCGGTATGGGATTTCAGGAGATAATATACCCACCATTGTCAGAATCTCTCAATCCTAAACACTGTTGCCTGAACCCAAATGCAATGCAGACCTGTTTCTGCGTCAGCCTTTAATGATCAGCTCTGAATCACACTCGTGCTCTGAGCAGCCTGGCAGGAGAAAACAATGCATGTTCTTTTTCTCCTTTTATGAATCATTCTCCCTGCAAACATTCAGACATGACGAGAATGTTCACCAGGAGTAAACTGATACTACTAGCTTTAGATGCAGAAAAGTTCCTTTGGAGGGGGGAAGAAAACTAATATTTATTGAAGACCTAGTATGCTGCCCATAAAGCACTTGCTAGGTGCTTTGTGTACATAGTCTTATTTCATGCTGCTATTATCATGCCTGGAAACCCTGGTGGTGTAGTGGTTAAGAGCTACAGCTGCTAACCAAAAGGTTGGCAGTTCAAATCCACCAGGCGCTCCTTGGAAACTCTATGGGGTAGTTCTACTCTGCCCTATAGGGTCACTATGAGTCGGAATCAGGTTTGGCTTTTTTTATTATCATGGCTATGTTGTGGCTGGAAAAACTAAAATTGCCCAAAGACACCCAGCTAGCTAGAGGCAGTGATAGACACAAACCCAGATATTTTTGGCTCTTGTGCCTTTTTTTTTCAGGGGAACTACCCTGATCTGGAGCCCTGGTGGCATAGTGGTTAAGAGCTCAGGCTGCTAATCAAAAGGTCAGTGGTTCAAGTCCACCAGCCACTCCTTGGAAACCTTATGAAACAGTTCTACTCTGTCATATAGGGTCACTATGAGTCGGAATCGACTCAATGGCACACAACAGCAACCCTGATCTGTATGTATTCAGACACTCTGCCATAATTTTCCGTGCCACTTTCTGGGACTGCACTACACCGTTGGGTTCATTTTCAGTGATACCTACTTTTTTATTTTCTGTATTTTGGAATTTGCCTATTGCTTGCATTATGCCTTCTGTAGTTATGAAACTGCCCCAAACCCAGGTAATAGAGGTTTTAAAAAAAAAACACTGAACTTTTCTGTAGGGGCTGGGAAGGGGAGGGGCAGTTTTAGCAAAGACAGGAAAGGGAGACTTTGGTTTTTTAATCTGTATACTTCTGTAATTGTTTGAATATCTTATGAGTAGAATGTACTTGTGCATTACTCATTTTTTTTTAATAAAGGAGGAAACAGAACCTTCCAGAAAAATATGAAAAAACAATGTAGAAAGAGCCACAATATAGTATATATTCTATTTTTATGTTATATTTATAATAATTTGAAGATAAAGACCTCTTTTGAGTGGGAAAAAAAGAGGACTAAGGTTTTATTATATGGCTATTTTCTTCTCTTTGTCCCTCACGCCCTACACACAGAAACACAAACAAAAGCCTCTTGTTGTTTCCCCCAACGGAACTATGACTGACTGAATAAATCATCTTAGAGCCACCAAAACTTCATTCTTAGTCATTTGACACCATTTAGGGAATACTATGTTGGAAATTTGCAGCTGTTGGAATCCCCTCCCCCACTATCCAAGAAGAATTTGGGAATTTGAGGAACAGGAAAGAAGTAGCGGATCACTAACTGAAACACGGGTGTTTCATTTATACAGTTATTCAGGGTGAAATATGCTTTCCTTTCCTTCTCCATAACTCCAGCACAGACCATTTTGATAATAAATTGAAGGAAATAAGGATTTCAGGGTTCCATTTGCAAACTAGAGCCTGTTAAATTCATTCCTGGTCCTGTGAACAACTCTAAAATAAGATTTGTACTGGTGAACTGAAGTCTGTGGGGTGACTTTCTTAAATGGGAATAAGGGTTTAATCATCTCACGCTGATGATTCAGTGTCTGGTGAGGAGACTGTACCACAGAGAAGCACAACAGTAGGAACAATGTCACAACACTTCCCCCTCTTCTTACTCACGCTGCTTTGAAACCTTAATAAAACTGGTACGTTGTGAAATCTCCACTTATTCCAGTTATGCTGGCAAAAACTCCCTTTTTTAGGTGGCAAGAGTACCTCAAACCTCTTTTGAAACTTCAGCAGTTGGTACCCTACTTTGCTCACACAACTGAAATAATCAGGAATGTCCGCATATTCCTCAGTGCTTCCTCAGTGGGGCATATTGTGTCTGTGAATGATATATATGGAAACGCTGGTGGTGTAGTGGTTAAGAGCTACGGCTGCTAACCAAAAGGTCAGCAGTTCGAATCCACCAGGTGCTCCTTGGAAATCCTATGGGGCAGTTCTACTCTGTTCTGTAGGGTTGCTATGAGTTGGAATTGATTTGATGGCAATGTTCTTGTTTTTTTTTCACGTATATATATACAATGTATGCACAGATTATGTGTATGCATGTGTATATGTATGTATACATATACACAGGAGCCCTGGTGGTACAATGGTTCCACACTTGGCTGCTAACTGAAAGGTTCGCAGTTAGAGACTACCCAGCAGCTCCGAGGGAAAAAGACTTGGCAATCTGTTCCCATAAACATAATAGCATAGAAACCACCATGGGGCAGTTCTACTCTGTCACATAGGGTTGCTATGAGTCAGAATCAACTCAAGGACACCTAACAACATGCATATACATACACAAGCAACACACACATGCATATAAAATGTGTCTTGTCTTTCCTTAAGAAACTGAGGGCCTATACAGCAAATTTTCCTTTTGCCTGCTTTTCTCTCTGATCCTTTTAATCACTGGGTTACTGGTTGATATGCTTGTTTTTCACAAACTTTTAAACGTAATGATATGTCTAAGATCTGTTTAATAGTTTCAGCGGATTTGCTGCAGTCATTTTGTGACTATGTTATGATCATCCATTTGATATTTTTACTTCATTCTCATGGCTCTTAAGCATCCTGTTAATTTTTTCTTTTTCAGGAGTTTCTTAATTCATTGATTTAGGCTACTTCTTGCTTTTTTTCCCCAATAGTAAGGAAGTTTATTATTTCACGTAACAAGAAGTCCAGAAGTGGGGCAGTTTCAGAGTTGGCTAATTCAGTTGCTCTTCAGTTGCTGGGTATTGTCAAGGACACAGATTCTTTCCACTTGTTCCCTGGTCATCCCAAATGAATTGGCTTTTGTCCCTCAGCTTGTCCCTTTATGGTCTCCTCAGCAACTTCTCTTCCTGATGATTATTCTTAGATTTTTTTACCTCCCCACCCCCCCCCCCGGCCCCCCACCCCAGGTCTCAGGGCCTGCTCCAGTTTCTTTACCTAAAGGAGTCTTTCCTCAGGAGATCCGAGCCCTGGGGCTTTGCACCTCCAGTCTGCCCTCCACCCTACCCCTCCAGGAGGTTATCTGATCTGACTCCAGCTGTCAGAGCTCTGGGCCCCAGGGCCCCTCTCCAGGCCCAGTCTTTGAGAACTAATTTGCATCTTGAGCTAAAAGTATAAGCAGCTCAGAGTCATTGTTTCTTTCTCATTACCTGTACCCTCTGCTCCTTCCTTACGTCCTAGGACACCCCCTCGCCTGGTTCTGCTGGGTCTCAAGCAAGCCCCGCTGCTTCTCCTCTGGCCTGGAAGTCTCCCAGGGTTCAGACTTGGCCCTCTCACAGCATTTGAATTGAAGGTGCCCCAAGATGAATGTTCCATCCCTTCCCTGCCCAGATCTGTCACTGTGTATATGATGTTAACATTTATTATTCTATTTAAATCTGGTTTAAAGCTAAAAACTGAAAAACAGTGGGATTATATTCAGTACAAGCCACCTTTTAAAAAAAAAGGAAATATATCAAAAATGAATATGAAAAATTGCTGGGGACCTATATTTAGTTATAAGACCTGTTGAATGTAAGTAAAAATCAATAAGGGAACAAAAGCTCTCCCTCGTAAGGTGGAAGGGCTGGATTTCAGAGGTGACTGGAAGAGACATGACAATTAAATGCAACGTGTAGTTCTTTTCTTTTTGGATCCTGGATTTTTTTTAAAAAAACTATGACTATTACTTGGACAATCAGGAACATTTTAATACGGACTGCGTATTAGATAATACTATAGGGTTGCTATGAGTCAGAATCAACTCGATGGCAATGGGTTTGGTTTTCTTGGCCTGTATGATATTAATGATAAGTTTCCTGAGTGAGAATTATTTTATGATGATATAGGAGGAATGACCTTGTTCTTAGAAGATACACGCTGAAGTATTTAGGAGTAAAGTGTCAAAATGTTTATAATTAACTCTTAAATGGTTCAGCAAGAAATGAGAGACAGAGAAAGCAAATGTGGCAAGATGTAATGATAAATCTAAGTGAATGGTATAGGGGTATTCGTTGTACCGCTTGCAACGATTCTCTATATTTGAAATTTTTCAAAAAGCAAACACTGTGACAGGTGGAGAAAACCGCTCTTCTGATTAAAGGCCTATGTGTGTCTATGTGTATGCAGTGAGCATTATGGTTTAAGTTTATATTTAGAAACTTCAGAGGTACAGTCATTCAAGAAAGCAGATGTGATCATTGTCTATTTAAAACATCCATTAACAGTTTAAATTGTTCCAATGGATGAAGGGCTGGTTAGCAGTGCTGCTTTCTGAAGGGAGGGGATGCCTCAGTCCCATCTTTGAATGCCTCCACCACTCGTTACAGAGCTCTATTCACTGGACATACACTCCATGATGGAAGTGGGCTGGCAGGTCTCACTGAAGTAACTATGCTCAGATATAGGCATGGTTTGCTTGGTTTTGTCTCTTGAAGTAGGCTGCCCTGAGAGGGGAAAATAACACATCGATCCTGCCAGCTGTCAGGCTCTGTTCTAGGCTATCACATACATCATCTCATCCCATCTGTATACCCTCTTGATGAGGTAGGAATTATCATCCCCATTTACAGATAAGAAAACAACACCTAAAAGTGGTTAATGATTTTTTATTGTACTTTAGATGAAGGTTTACAAAACGAACTAGCATCTCATTAAACAGTTAGTAAACATATTGTTTTATGACATTGGTTGACAACCCCACAACATGTCAACACTCTCCCTTCTCAACCTTGGGCTCCTTATTACCAGCTTTCCTGTCCCCTCCTGCCTTCTAGTCCTTGCCCCTAGGCTGGTGTGCCCCTTTAGTCTTGTTTTGTTTTATGGGCCTGTCTAAACTTTGGCTGAAGGGTGAACCTCAGAACTGAGCTAAATGGTTGTCCGGGGGGCCATACTCTTGGGGTTTCTCCAGTCTCTGTCAGACCAGTATGTCTGGTCTTTTTTTCGTGAGTTAGAGTTTTGTTCTACATTTTTCCCCAGCTCTGCCTGGGACCCTCTATTGTGATCCCTGTCATAGCAGTCGATAGTGGTAGCCGGGCACCATCTGGTTGTACTGGACTCTGTCTGGTGGAGGCTGTGGTAGTTGTGGTCCATTAGCCCTTTGGACTAATCTTTCCCTTGTATCTTTAGTTTTCTTCATTATCCCTTGCTCTCAAAGGGATGAGACCAGTGGAGCATATTAGATGGCTGCTCATAGGCTTTTAAGACCTGAGACGCAACTCACCAAAGTAGAATGTAGAACTTTTTCTTTATAAATTATATTATGCCAATTGAGCTAGATGTTCCCAGAGATCATGGTCCCCATAGCCTTCAGCCCAGCAATTTGGTCCTTCAGGGAGTATGGAGGTATCTACTAAGATTGGTTTTTTTTTTTATTGTGCTTCAAGTGAAAGTTTACAAATCAAGTCAGTCTCTCATACAAAAATTTATACACATCTTACTATATACTCCTAATTGCTCTCCCCCTAATGGGACAGCACACTCTTTCTCTCCACCCTCTATTTCCGTGTCCATTCAGCCAGCTTCTGTTCCCCTCGGCCTTCTCATTTCCCCTCCAGACAGAAGATGCCCACATAGTCTCATGTGTCTACTTGATCCAAGAAGCTCACTCCTCACTAGTATCATTTTCTATCTTATAGTCCAATCCAATCTCTGAAGAGTTGGCTTTGGGAATAGTTCCTGTCTTGGGCTAATAGAAGGTCTGAGGACCATGACCTCTGGGGTCCTTCTAGTCTCAGTCAGACCATTAAGTCTGGTCTTTTTATGAGAATTCGAGGTCTGCATTCCACTGCTCTCCTACTCCTTCAGGGATTCTCTCTTATGTTCCCTGTCAGGGCAGTCATCAGTTGTAGCCGGGCACCATGTAGTTCTTCTGGCCTCAGGCTGATGTATTCTCTGATTTATGTGGCCCTTTCTGTCTCCTGGGCTCATAATTACCTTGTATCTTTGGTATTCTTCATTCTCCTTTGGTCCAGGTGGGTTGAGACCAACTGACGTATCTCAGATGGTTGCTTGCTAGCACTGAAGATCCCAGACGCCTGGAGTGGTTAAGTTTTAATTGAAGTCACAAAGCTGGTAAGTGATGGAGCTGGGATTTAACTCAGGTCTTTCCACTGGAGAAAATTTTATAATTGATTCCTGACTCCTCACTGCCCTGACTGGAACATGGTATGAAAATCCTGGATGGTTTACAAAATTAGCAACTGAGCTGTTGTGGAGAAGTTGAGGTCCTCTAAGTCTGTGTCCATCAAGTAGAGGGTTATCTGAGATTCTAACACTGGCCACTGCTTTTCTTACACAAGTCGAGTCAAACAGTTTGACTAAATTATTCCCTGCTCCCATTCACAGTATTAAATGCTATTGAGGGGCACTCCTGAAGCAGCTGCACTTCAGTGTGAGTGTCAATCAGTTCAGGGCTTGCTTTCTCACCGGTCTTTAAAGTGACAACCTTAGGGGACTTTTTTTTTTTTTTAAATAATTTTCATTGTGCTTTAAGTGAAAGTTTACAAATAAAGTCAGTCTGTCACATGTAAGCTTATATACACCTTACTACATACTCCCATTTACTCTCTCCCTAATGAGTCAGCCCGCTCCCTTCTTCCAGTCTCTCCTTTTGTGACCGTTTTGCCGGTTTCTAACCCTCTCTACCCTCCCATCTCCCCTCCAGACAGGAGATGCCAATACAGTCTCAAGTGTCCACCTGATACAAGTAGCTCACTCTTCATCAGCATCTCTCTCCAGCCCATTGTCCAGTCCCTTCCATGTCTGATGAGTAGTCTTCGGGAATGGTTCCTGTCCTGGGCCAACAGAAGGTTTGGGGACCATGACCGCCGGGATTCTTCTAGTCTCAGTCAGACCATTAAGTCTGGTCTTTTTATGAGAATTTGGGGTCTGTATCCCACCGTTCTCCTGCTCCCTCAGGAGTTCTCTGTTGTGTTCCCTGTCAGGGCAGTCATCGGTTGTGGCCGGGCACCAACTAGTTCTTCTGGTCTCAGGATGATGTAAGTCTCTGGTTCATGTGGCCCTTTCTGTTTCTTGGGCTCATAGTTATCGTGTGACCTTGGTGTTCTTCATTCTCCTTTGATCCAGATGGGTTGAGTCCAATTGTTGCATCTTAGATGGCCACTTGTTAGCATTTAAGACCCCAGACACCACACTTCTAAGTGGGATGCAGAATGTTATCATAATAGAGTTTATTATGCGAATTGACTTAGAAGCTTAGGGGACTTTTTTTTGGAAAGTGACTCAGGAATTAATTTCCTGAACTTAAATTGTCTTGCTGATCCTCCAGGTCCACTAGTTCTTTACTTTTACAACATTCTAAGTATGACTTTAAATGCTTTTTTTTTTTTTTTGACCAAATAACTGAAACTAATCATGGATTTTATTTTCTTTTTCCCAAGAAAAAAACTTTAAAAATTTTTTCTTACAGTAATATTTTCATCAGATCAAAATCTGTAAAAAGAACTCTTAAGATCTGATATGCCAGACATGTGCTAAGTGTTTAGGTGCATTATATCATTTGTTTCTTGAACAACGTTGTGGGTAGGTATTACTATTCTGAGCCTTAAACCAAAACCAAACCCATTGCCATCGAGTCAATTCTGACTCATATTGACCTTATAGGGCTGAGTAGAAGTGCCACCGTAGGGTTTCCAGGGAGCACTGGTGGATTCAAACTGCCCGATCTTTTGGTTAGCAGCTGTAGCTTGCTGTAGCTCTTAACCACTGTACCACCAGGGCTCTGTCTGAGCCTTAGGGAAAGTTATGTAACTTGCCTGGGTCACTCAGCTAATAAGCAGCAAAAGCAGAACTAGGATTGGAACTTAGATTTAGTTAAAACTAAAGTTTATGTTCTTAATTACAGCTGCCTCCTAATTATAAAAACATACATGTTCATTACCTAAAAATTGGAAAATATGGAAAGTCTGAAGAAAATAATATTCCCCTGAAATCCCTTCTACCAAAGAAATTATCAGTAACATAGTCTTTCAACCTTTTTCTCTGCATATATATCTTTTGCCTAAATACAATTCATATATTTGCATGCAACGTTAAGTAAAAAGTAGAAAACAAACCTACACTGAATAATTCTGGTTGTTCTCAACTCTGGCTGTGCATTTACTGAACATTCATATATTACATAGTTATTAAGCTTTTAGAAACACTGGTGACTGGATCCAAATACAAGAGATCAAGTCAGTATTTTTTGCAAAGCTTTAAGCTCCCTCTGATGCATAGCCAGGGCTCAGAATCTCTGACCTGGGCCCAGTGGGATTCAGGCAGCAGACCTGGGGGTCTGCAAGACCAAGAGTCGTCATAGTCTCCCTGGATTTATCTGAGCAATGGGGGAGAAAACCTCTGAGGATCATCTCTGAATAAGCAGTGGCTGCTAAGGATTGGCTGGCTGAAAATCATGGTTGGTAGGTCTGGAATTCATAAACACTCCAGTAAATCCAATAGCTTCTTGGGAAGCATGCTAATTCCACTGGGGTGAAAATTATTCTGGAGCACCCAAAGACCCAACATGAAGATTGAGTCTTCTAAATAACTCAATAGTAGGTAGGGTCATGTGCCATCCTACTTTTCACCCATTCTAGATCACTGTCTAGGAAGAAACTGACCCTTTCTGTTGGCATTTTTGGTAAAACTTCAGCTTTCCTCAGTTTTCTTTCACAGCTCCTCCTCATACCACTCATACCATCAAGGTCTCTCTCCACACACTAAGTCTGGGGATATCAAAAAGCCTGTATTAGTGTATGGGATTTCTTATTTTGCTTTAGAAGAGGCTTGTTTGCATATTTTAAGAGCCAAAGTCCCTGCTACCATTAAAAAAAAAAAAAAAAGTTGTGACAGTTTCTTCTTCATCTTTATAATAAAATCAACCAGAAGTTGGACAGCTGGGTCACCACAGTTTGCATGGCCACCTACCTAGTTCCAATGACCATGGTCCGGGAACCCACTGCAGAAAGTGAGGTCCACGAAACTTTGTTTAGATCTCACATCTCTTGATGTACAGCTTGCAGCCCCAGATCCTACATAACATTTCTAAGTATTTGGGGGGAAAAGGAAAGGAAGGAATTTACATGTATAGCTATTAATGGCCAGGCATTATACTATTTTATCTATGTTCTCTGATTTAATTGAGGATCAACATAAAGTAGTGGTTAAGAGGGCTGACTTTAACAAATGAAATCAGAGAAAGAAAGAGAGAAAACACATCTGGCAAAATGGTAACGATCAGTCTAGATGGAGGATATACCAGTACTCTACTCTGTACTTGTTTTTTTACTTTTCTTTGAAAACATTCACAATTATAAATAAATAAATAAAATTACCATGTTGTTTTTTTGTGCTGTGGAGTCAATTCCAATTCATAGTGACCTCATATAACAGAGTAGAACTGCCCCGTAGGGTTTTCTAGGCTGTAATCTTTACAGGAACAGATCACCAAGTCTTTTCTCCCACGGAGTGGCTGGTGGGTTTGGAGCATATTAGCAGGTCTTTTCTCCCACAGAGCAACTGGTAGGTTCAAATCACCCACCTTTCGGTTAGCAGCTGAGCCCTTAACCATTGCACCACCAGGTCTTCGAATTACCATATGACTCAGCAATTCCACTCCTAGGTACACACCCAAGAAACTTGAAAGAAGTAACCCAAACAGATACACGTACACCAATGTTCATTGCAGCACTATTCACAATAGCCAAAAGGTAGAAACAGCTCAAGTGTCCATCAACGGATGAATGGATAGACAAAATGGACTATTATTCAGTTATAAGGAAAAATGAAGTTCTGATGCATGCTACAACATAGATGAGCCTTGAAAACATTATGCTGAGTGAAATAAGTCAGATACAAAAGGACAAATATTGCATAATCATGTATATGAAAAATTTAGAGTAGCTAAATGCATAGAGACAAAAGTTTATCAGTGGTTATCAGGGGCTAAGGAGAGAGAGGGGATTTATTGCTTAATGGATACTGACTTTATGTTTGAAGTGATTAAAAAAAACTTTGGAAATAGTGGTAATGATTGCACAACATGGTAAATATAATTAATGTCACTGAATTGTATAGTTAAAAATAGTTAAAATGGCAAAATTTCATTATATATATTTTACCACAATAAAATTAAAAAGAAAGAATCTCCTCAAAAAGTTAAACGTAGTTAACATAACCAGTTGCCATTGAGTGGATTCTGACTCATAGCAACCTTATAGGACAGTGTGGAACTGCCCCATAGGGTTTCTAAGGAGCCGCTGGTGGATTTAAACTGCCGACCTTTTGATTAGAAGCCATAGCTCTTAACCATTGCACCACCAGGGCTCCATATTTACCATGTGACCCAGCAATTACACTCCCATGTATATACCCAAGAGAAATGAAAATATAAGTCCACACAAAATCTTTTATTTTTTTATTGTGCTTTAGGGGAAAGCATGCTGCCACATTGTGGGAATGACTCTGGAGTCAGACTACCTGAGTTTGGATCCTGTCTCTACCACTTTCTTAGTCATGTGATCTTGGGCAATTTCTTAACCTCTAAGGCATGGTTTTCTAATATGTAAACAGAGAAGCAGTAGTAGGGGGATAAAATGAGAGTCCACTTTCAGTGCCCATAGTAAGTACTTGATAAATGTTAGCTATTATTATTGTTGATAATCCTACAAAGTAGGTATTACTCCATCTTACAGATGAGAACCCTGAGGCTCAGAAAAAGCTTGTAACTTGCACAAGTTCATGCAACTAGTATACAGCAGGAGCAGACATTCTAATGACACATTTGCCCCAAAAGCCAGGCTCTCCCATGTAATTTTGCCTGCCCATGTGCATGGTATGTTTTGTAATATAATACACACTTATGGAAGGTGCTTTAAGATTCTGTAACTGCATGTGAGCAGTCAACATGTTTAAAAAAATACTTTTACTTTGAATATAGCCTTTTATGCCAAAGTGACATTATTAATTTAATACTCTGCAAACTTCTCTAGCTTGACCACTTGACATATAAGATCACAATAAGTCATTGTGAGAAATCAGTGGATCTTTTCTACTACTCATGTGCCACCTATTTCTGAATGACCCTGGACTATTTACAGTCAGGTTAATGGAATTAATAAAGTGCTCTCTAAAGTATAACACTGAACACTTTCCATTTTGTGTTATGGATACTATGTATTTGCTTCTAGGTCATGCTCCTTTAGGGCAGTTGAGGATGCTGTACGTAGAACTTACTAAATTATTTTTAAATGGATGAATAAATGTATGAATGAATGATCGAACAAATACATGCCACAGAATTCAACAGTCACTACCTCTAATGTGGAAACAAATTTTCCTACAGATTATATATTTTATGCCAAGCTGCCAAGGATCATATAGAGAATCAGACTTATGACTGAAGAATTATGGTCTTTGTCTCAGTCATCTAGTGCTGCTATTAACAGAAATACCACAAGCGAATGGCTTTAACAAAGAGAAATTTATTCTCCCACAGTCTGGTAGGCTACAAGCCCAAACTCAGGGTGTCAACTTCAGGCAAAGACTTTTTCTATCGGCTCTGGAGGAAGGTCCTTGTCATCAGTCTTCTCTTGGTCTGGGAACTTCTCTGCCCCGGAACCCTGGGTCCAAAGGATGCACTTTGCTCTCGGCACTGCTTTCTTGGTGGCATGAGGTCCCCACTCTCTGCTTATTTCCCCTTCCTTTTATCTCTTGTAAGATAAAATGTGGTGCAGGTCACACCCCAGGGAAACTCCCTTCACATTGGATCAGGGATGTGACCTGAGCGAGGGTGTTACATCCCACCCTAGCCCTATTTAACCACAGGCAGAGATTATGATTTATATCACTTAGGAAAATCACAAAATGGAGGACAACCACACAATACTCAGGATCATGGTCTAACCAAGTTGACAGATATTTTGGGGGGACACAATTCAATCCATGACAGTCTTCAATGTTCATTGCAACAGTATTCATAATGCCAAAAGGTGGAGACAACTGAAATATCCATCAACCAATGAATGGACCAAAAAAATGTGGTATAAGTACACCATGGAATATTACTCAGTCATAAAGAAGAATGAAGTCCTGGTGCCTGCCACAACACTGGATGAACCTAGAGGAAATTATACTGAGCTAAATAAGTCAGTTACCAAAGGGAATGTACTATATGATATCACTTATATGAAATACATAGAAATCGTAAGTAACAGTTACTAGGGGCAGGAGAGAGGGGGAAAGGGGAAGTTTTTGCTTAAAATGCGTTGAGTGTATGTTAATGGTGGTGGGATAATTTGGAAAAAGATAGCGAGAATGGTTGCACAACTTGAAGAATGTAATCAATGACACTGAAGTTGATGAAATGTATGCTTTGTTGTATATATATTGCTGTTAAAAAATAAAAAAGAGTTTAGGTCCTCCTTACCCTAGGATTTGGAAAAAGCCATAGTAACTTTTAATGATGAAGCTATAAATTCAACTACTACTTACTTATTTTCAAAAAGTACTGAAAGTTCTCATTTAATTACCTCTCTTTCTACCCCACCCCCACAACCACACACATATATACAGATGGAATTTTCCTGCTTCATTAAACCTATTAGACAATGTCTGCTTAGGGCTAAAAATCTTCCAACGTAATATAGGATGTACTTTAGCTCCATAAGTGGTATGCACTGTGAAAAGCCTTCCAGCTGCCACAGGAAAAAAGCCTCGCTGAATACTTAAACACGGAAGACTGCCTGCTTTATCCACTGGACTTGAGTTTCACACCTACCTAGAGGGAAGTTTCATACATGGCACCAGTGCTGTGTCTAGCACACACTAAGCACTCAGTAAGAGTCTGCTAAAGGAATGACCGAAATTGTCCACTTTTCTTTGGTTCCTGTTCATGTTGCCCACATTTTATATTAGAATTCTCATTTTTTAAGGTAGATGTGAGTGAGTTTCATTGAGTGGGCTAGGAGTGATGCTTTAGATGAGAAAATAAGAGGGATGTTTAAAAATCAGTTCAACACAGAAACAAGACCATGAAGAAACTTATCAATAATCAGAGTCCTTTTATGCTAAATATCATCTTGATGCTTGAGCTCTGTGCAGGTCAATTCATTTTTCTTTCTTTTGTAGCCATGGCATGGTCCCAAACCTATCTAGTCTTTTGTTAATGCATGCCCTTGAAGAGCAAAGGGAAGGCAAAGCAAGAGGCAAATAATTATCACTTTTGAAAAAAAAAACTCAAAACACATGTCCTACTCATGTTATATACATGTTTATGTGTGCTGCATATATTTTCAAGTGTAAAATAAAGCACATAGGGGGCATAGTCATGGACATATCCAGGACAGCCAAACACCTCAAGGGATTGGTCTACTGAGTTTGAG
Source organism: Loxodonta africana (assembly GCF_030014295.1). Classification (NCBI taxonomy): domain Eukaryota; kingdom Metazoa; phylum Chordata; class Mammalia; order Proboscidea; family Elephantidae; genus Loxodonta; species Loxodonta africana. The sequence goes on from NC_087351.1 coordinate 46,676,992, forward strand.
GACTTAGGATCATAGTCTGGTGAGGAAGTGTAGCAATTTGTCTCATATAGTCCATAAAGACAATGTTCTACCTCCTAGTTTGATGAGTAGCATCTGGTGTCTGAAAAGCTTACAAGCGGCCATCTAAGATACAAGTATTGGTCTCTACTCATCTGGAGCTAAAGAGAGAGAAGGAAACCAAAGACTCAAAGAAGAAACTAGTCTACAGAACCAACAGTCTACACAAAAGATAACATCACCTACCCTGAAATCAGAAGTACTAGATGGTACCTGGCTACCATTACTGACTATTCCAGACAGAATGAGAGAAAAATGTAGAACAGAACACAAATACCTAAAGAAAAAAAAGGCTACATTTACCAAAGAGGTAGAGACTAGATGAACCCTGGAAACTATTGCCCTGAGATACACTAAACTTGGAACTCAAACCACTTCCAGAGGTTACCTTTCAGCCAAATTATGGATTGGCCAGTAAAATAAATAATATCACCTGTGAGTACTGTGCTCCTCAAAATAATCATCCAGACATTTACCCTAGACCAAAGATGAAAAGGTTAGGGGGGACAGGGAAGCTAGATTAATGGAAATAGTACAACCAAAATGGAAATAATGAGAGTGCTGACACATTGTGAAGAATGTAACCAATGTCACTGAACAATATGTATAACCAACCCAAAACCCACAGTATGTATAGAAATTGTTAAATGAGAACCTAATTTCCTGTGTAAATTTTCACCAAAAACAGAATAAAATATTAAAAAAAAAAAAACCCAGCATATCCTACTGAGTAAAGATCAGTAATGTTGTCTTTGAAAAGAGATGGCAACACTTTAGTACATTCAAAGACCATGAAAAGATTAGGGGCCTTCCTTATAATTTCTTGACTACAGACACATAAATATCCAGAGACTAAATAAGGCAGGGTATTCTACCGTAAAATCTAGGGACACAGGACCTCTTAGATCCTCCACAGTTCACATGAAAGTTCATTCATTCATTCAACAACCTTTTAATTTAAATGCTTTCTAACTATGTTTATTTGATTTAAGAGATCCAATTCAGGGGCTGGAGATTGTGCAGCATGAGTAACTTTAGAAGATAGAGGAGAAAGTCGCAAGAAATCTTATTGGTAGAAACCTCCCCTCAGCCCTACCAGATCCCCTTAAGTACTGACTACTCTCTCTCTTCCTCAACAGATAAGCTTCTTGAAAGAATTGTCTATGCCTCTGCTACTATACAGAATTGAGAATAAGCATGTAGGAACTTTCATAGCGATTTGACACGGCCATGATGTCCAAGACAAGCCCAAGCAGTGGCTGAAAGCCACTTGTCTTGTTGAAGAGTACAAACCAGCTCGGTTTTTGTCCAACTCTCAGGGTACATCACAGCTGGCATCAGCTGCATACTAGTCATGCACAGTAGGATCATGTTGTCAGCCCACGACAGATTGGAAATAAAGAAACTGATGCTTCACCACAGATGTCTGAAAAGTTCTGGTCTACACCAAACTCACTGTCCCCACTTCCGGCTCTTGTTCAGTCTTCAAGCCCTTAATTCTGGCATTTGCCCTCCCAAGTCTGCTGAAAACTCCAAAGGAAGAGGTCACTGACCTCCTTAGGGTCAAGTCCAGCAAATTTTCTTCTATCCCTATCATTACATTTCTGCAGCGTTTGACAGCCTTTGTTTCTGTGTCATAACACTGTTGGTTTTCCTCCTACCTCTGATAATCCCATTTCAGTACCTATCTTCTGTAGGCTTCTCTTCCTCTGCCCACTCTTTGGCCCTTTTCTCTTCTCTTGTTACACTTACTAACTTTTGCCAGGCAATCTTATTGACACTCCATGGCTTCAGTTACATGTGGTTGACTTCCAAACCCTATTTCCACGGTTATAAATTTGCTTACAACATTTACCAAAAAACTCAGTTTAAAGTTAAAAAAGCAAGAAAAAAAAATTCTTTATTCGTTTGCAACTATGTACTGGGTTGAATAGTGTCCCCCCCAAATTCATGTCTACCTAGAACCTATGAATGTGACCATATTCATAAATAGGATCTTTGTAGGTGCAATCAGGTAAGAATGAGGTCATACTGGATTAGGGTGGGCCTTAAATCCAATGACTAGTGTCCTTATAAGGAGAGGGAGATTTGGACATAGACACAGATACACACAGAGGGAAGATGGCCATGTGAAGATGGAGCCAGAAATTGGAGTGATCCAGCTACAAGCCAAGGAAAGCCAAAGATTGCCAGCAATCACCAGAAACTAGGAATAGACAAGGATTCTTCCTTAGAGCTTTCCAAGGACGCATGGCTCTCCTGATACCTTGATTTCGAACTTTTAGTTTCCAGAACTGTGAGAGAATAAATTTATGTTGTTTTAAGCCACCCAGTTATGGCAGCCCTAGAAAACTGATACAAATTGTTCTCAAAGTTATACAATACTTAACCCCAGAAACTTTTTTTTGTTGTTGTTACCCAAATGAAATCTCATATGGAATTCTAATACATAAAATAAAAGCAGAGTTTCTTTGATTGAAATGGATGTGAGGGGTCCAGAGCCCTGTTCACTCGCTCTTTGCTTTAATTCCTGGGGCTTCTCAGGTAATAGCTAAGCCACACGTTTCTTAACCTGGGACATTGGACCCCAAGGAATCCATGGAAGGAATTCAGGGGATCCATGAAAAATTTCGTATTTATTTTAATTAACCATTAACTGAAACTTAGCACTTCTTTCCCTTTTCAATGGAAACACTGGTGGCATAGTAGTTAAAAGCTACCGCTGCTAACCAAAAGGTCGGCAGTTTGAATTCATCAGGTGCTTATTCGAAACCCTATGAGGCAGTTCTACTCTGTCCTATTATAGGGTTGCTATGAGTAGGAATCAGCTTGACAGCAATGAGTTTGTTTTTTTTTTTTTTTCAATTGTCAATGCAGGCAATAAACCACAGTAGCACTGTTGCTGTTGGTAGTGCCGTCGAGTCAGTTCTGAGTTGTAGCGACCCTATGTACAACAGAATGAAACACTGCCTGGTCTTGTACCATCCTCACAATCGTTGGTATGTTTGAGCCCATTGTTGCAGCCTCAGTGTCAGTCCATCTCATTGAGGGTCTTCCTCTTTTTCACTGACCCTCTCCTTTACCAAGCATGATGTCCTTCTCCAGAGACTGGTCCTTTCTGATAACATGTCCAAAATACGGGAGACAAAGTCTCATCATCCTCGCTTCAAAGGTGCATTCTGGCTGTGCTTCTTCCAAGAAGGGTTTGTTCGTTCTTCTGGCAGTCCATGGTATATTCAATATTCTTCACCAATATCATAGCTTAGTGCCATCAGTTCTTTTGTCTCCCTTATTCATTGTCCAGCTTTCACATGCTATGAGGCAATTTAAAATTGGGTCAGGCACACCCTAGTCCTTGAAGTGACATCTTTGCTTTTTAACACTTCAAACAGGTCTTTTGCAGCAGATTTACCCAATGCAACGCGTCTTTTGTTTTCTTGACTGCTGCTTCCATGGGTGTTGATTACGGATCCAGTAAAATGAAATCCTTGACAACTTCAATCTTTTCTCCATTTATAATGATGTTGGATATTGATCCAGTTGTGAAGATTTTTGCTTTCTTTATGTTGAGGTATAATCCATACTGAAGGCTGTGATCTTTGATCTTCATCAGTAAGTGCTTCAAGTCCTCTTTGCTTTCTGAAAGGAAGGTTGTGTCATCTGCCTATTGCATGTTGTTAATGAGTCTTCCTCCAATCCTGATACTGCATTCTTTTTCATATAGTCCAGGTTTTCAAATTATTTGCTCAGGATACAAATTGAATAAGTATGGTGAAAAATACAACCCTGGTGCACACTTTTCCTCATTTTAAACCACACAGAATCCCCTTGTTCTGTCTGAACAAGTGCCTCTTGGTCTATGTACAGGTTCCTCATGAGCACAATTAAGTGTTCTGGAATTCCCATTCTTCAAAATGTTATCCATAATTTGTTATGATCCACACAGTCGAATGCCTTAGCATAGTCAATAAAACACAGGTAAACATCTTCCTGGTATTCTCTCCTTTAAGCCAGGATTCATCTGACATCAGCAGTGATATCCCTGGTTCCACACCCTCTTCTGAATCTGGCTTGAATTTCTAGCAGCTCCCTGATGATGTACTGCTGCAGCCACTTTTGAATGATCTGTAGCAGAATTTTACTTGTGTGTGATATTAATGATATTGTTTGATAATTTCCACATTCTGTTGGACCATCTTTTTGGGGAATAGGCATAAATATGGATAGATCTCTTCCATTCGGTTGGCCAGGTAGCTATCTTCCAAATTTCTTGGCATAAATAAGTTAGCACTTCCAGCGCTGTTTCCATTTGTTGAAACGTATCAATTGGTGTTCTGTCAATTTCCTGGAGCCTTGTTTTTCGCCAATGCCTTCAATGCAGCTTGGACTTCTTCCTACAGTACCACTGGTTCTTGATCATATGATACCTCCTGAAATGGTTGAATGTCAAACAAATCTTTTTGGTACGGTGACTCTGTGTATACCTTCCATATTCTTTTGATGTTTCCTGCATGGTTCAATATTTTGCCCATAGAATCCTTCAATACTGCAACTTGCAGCTTGAGTTTTTTCTTTAGTTCTTCCAGTTTGCTCTGGATCCTGCATCTGGCTTGTCATCATCTAACCTCCAATTCTTGGGGCATGAGCCATCAGCCTGCCATATTGCCGGCCGATCTTGGGATTCATCAGCCTCCACAGCCTGTGAGCCAGCAGCCTGTCTTCTTACTTGCCTATCCTGGATTCATCAGCCCCTGCAGTTATGAGTCAGAAGAAGCCTGCAGCCTGACATCTGATCTGTGGACTTGGGACTTGCCAGGCTCTACAACCATGTGAGCCATTTCCTTGAGATAAATCTCTCTCCCTATAAATACATATATATATGTGTGTGTGTGTGTATATGCATATACATGCTTCACTGGTTTTGCTTCTCTGGAGAACCCAGCTTAGCACATACAAATACAGTAGCATTAGCAGTACCTATTTTTTTTTTTATACCTATTTAAGGCTTTGTTACTAATAGAAATCAGACATATTCATGTCATGTTACACTGTTACATATATCTTAAACTATTATTTACATTCATCACTACTTCATATTAAACCCATTGCTGTTGAATTGATTCCAGCTCATGCAGTTATTAGACTCCACTAGATATTGTTATGCAATGTGTTAATAAAGAAGCATACGTATTATGGTATCACAAATTTTTATTATTCTATATATACTTTCCTTAATATATTAATTATAAAACATTATTCTGGGAATTGTGTATGCTTTACCAGACTCCCAAAGGGTTCCAGTGCACAAAAAAAGGCTTAAGAACATATATGGAAATGCAGGACTCCATAAAAATTAGCCACGTGAAACATGGGCCTAGTATCTACTTTGGCCCTTGTGTCTCTCCAAAATGATTTAATTGAGGTGATGATAAAAAGCCCCTTTTTGTTCTTGATATTAAGGAGGTATTTTCAGTGACAAAATAGTCTGTTGGAATTTCATTGCAAAGAATTCTATATTTGATGGGAAAGATGCCTTGATTTTTTTTTTTTTCCTAAATGCTGTTTAAAACTCATTTCTAGGAAATCTTTTCTTTTTTATCTTCATTCCCTCAATGCTAATTCAGTTTCTTATCACTGAATACTTACTAGTTCACAGGTCTATTTTGTCTAAGTGGATTTTAAAAGTGTCCTTGAGAAGTTTATTTCTCAGGAGGACCAGAATAGTGTTCTACAAATAGACACTCAATAAAAGATCAGTGTAAGGCCCTTCAGAACAATGAAAATATTTACCATAAAAAGCAAGATTAAAAACTAATGACAAAAGAGGAGCCTTTGATTCTGGATAGTACTTGTGAAACAAATTTTAGACAGTATATTTATAAATACCTTTTATTTACTAGGAAGCCCTGGTGGCATAGTGGTTAAGTGCTACGGCTGCTAACCAAAGGCAGTTCGAATCGGCCAGGCGCTCCTTGGAAACTCTATGGGGCAGTTCTACTCTGTCCTATAGGGTCGCTGTGAGTCGGAATTGACTCGACGGCACTGGGTTTTTGGTTTTTTTACTTACTAGTAAGGATTTACAAGGCTGTATTTTCCAACTACCAATCCTTCTTTGTTTTCAACACTCACATTCCAATCACCAGTAATTATCAATGCATCCTGACTGCATGTTGTATCAATTTCAGACTGCAGAAGCTGATAAAAATCTTCAACTTCTTCATCTTTGGCCTTAGTGGTTGGTGCATAAATTTGAATAACAGCCGGATTAACTGGTCTTCCTTGTAGGCGTATGGCTATTACCTATCACTGACAGCATCACACTTCAGGATCGATCTTGAAATGTTCTTTTTGACGATGATGAATACGATGCCATTCCTCTTCAAGTTGTCATTCCCAGCATAGTAGACTATATGATTGTCCGATTCAACATAAACGGCGACTACACACATAGACCTTGCCACATGGAATACACAGGAATCAAATCGACTACCTCTGTAGAAAAGCTCAATATCATCAGTCAGAACAAGGCCAGGGGGCAACTGTGGAACAGACCATCAATTGCTCATATGCAAGTTCAAGTTGAAAGTGAAGAAAATCAGAGCAAGTTCACGAGAGCCAAAGTACTACCTTGAGTATATCCCACCTGAATTTACAGACCATCTCAAGAATAAATTTGATGCATGAACACTAATGACCGAAGACCAGATGAGCTGTGGAATGACATCAAGGACATCATACATGAAGTAAGAGGTCATTAAAAAGACGGGAAAGAAAGAAAAGACCAGGATGGATGTTAGAGGAGACTCTGAAACTTGCTCTCGAACATCCAGCAGCTAAAGCAAAAGGAAGAAATGACAAAGTAAAAGAACTGAAGATTTCAAAGGGCGGCTAGAGAAGACAAAGTAAAGTATTATAACAACATGTGGAAAGAGCTAGAGATAGAAAACCAAAAGGGAAGAACACGCTTGGTGTTTCTCAAGCTGAAAGAACTGAAGAAAAATTCAAGCTCGAGTTGCAATAGTGAAAGATTCTATAGGGAAAATATTAACTATTCAGGAAGCATCAAAAGATGGAAGGAATACATAGAGTCATACCAAAGAGAATTAGTTGATGTTCAACCATTTCAAGAGGTAGTATATGATCAGGAACCGATGGTACTGAAGGAAGAAGTCCAAGCTGCAGTGAAGGCCTTGGTGAAAAACAAGACTCCAGGAATTGACGGAGTATCAACTGAGATGTTTCAACAAATGGTTGCAGACTGGAAATGCTCACTTGTCTATGCCAAGAAATTTGGAAGAGAGCTACCTGGCAAACCAGCTAGAAGAGATCCATATTGTCATGGATTTAATTATGTCCCTCCAAAAATGTGTGTATTCGTTAGGTCATGATTCCCTGTATTGTGTGGTTGTCCTCCATTTTGTGATTGTAATTTTATGTTAAAAGGATTAGCGTGGGATCCTAACGCCAGCCTTACTCAGGTCACCTCCCCCCTGACCCAATGTAAAGGGAGTTTCCCTGGGGTGTGGCCTGCACCACCTTTCATCTCTGAAGAGATAAAAGGGAAGCAAGCAGAGAGTTGGAGACCTCATACCACCAAGATAGCAGCACCAGGGGTAGAGCACATCCTTTGGACCTGGGGTCCCTGTGATTGAGGAGCTCCTCAACCAGGGAAAGATTGATGACAAGGAATCTTCCTCCAGAGCTGACAGAGAAAGCCTTCACCTGGAGCTGATACTCTGAATTTGGACTTGTAGCCTACTAGACTGCAAGAGAATAAATTTCTCTTTGTTAAAGTCATCCACTTGTGGTATTTGTTATAGCAGCACTAACCCAGAACACTAGATGACTAAAACAAATATTTATGCCTATTTCCAAGAAAGGATCCAACCGAATGTGGAAATTATCAAACAATATCATTAATATCACACAAAAGCAAAATTTTGCTGAAGATCGTTCAAAAGTGGCTGCAGCAGTATATTGACAGGGGACTGCCAGAAATTCAGGCAGGATTCAGAAGAGGACGTGGAACCAAGGATATCATTGCTGATGGCAGGTGGATCCTGGCTGAAAGCAGAGAATACCAGAAGGATGTTTACCTGTGTTTTATTGACTATGCAAAGACATTCAACTGTGTGGATCATAACAAATTATGGATAATATTGCGAAGAATGGGAATTCCAGAGCACTTAATATTGCTCATGAGGAAACTGTATATAGATCAAGAGGGAGTTGTTCAGACAGAACAAGGGGATACTGAGTGGTTTAAAGTCCAGAAAAGTGTACGTCAGGGTTGTATCCTTTCACCATACCTATTCAATTTGTATGCTGAAGAATGAAGACAAATGGGGCATCAGGATTGGAAGAGTCATTAACAACCTGGGTCATGCAAATGGCACAACCTTGCTTGCTGAAAGTGAACAGGACTTGAAGCACTTACTGATGAAGATTAAAGACCACAGCCTTCAGTTTGGATTACACCTCAACATAAAGAAAACAAAAATCCTCACAATGGGACTAATAAGCCACCTCATGATAAACGGAGAAAAGATTGAAGTTGTCAAGGATTTCATTTTACTTGGATCCACAGTCAACAGCCATGGAAGCAGCAGTCAAGAAATCAAAAGACGCATTGCATTGGGCAAATACGCTGCAAAAGACCTCTTTAAAGTATTGAAAAGCAAAGATGCCTCCTTGAAGACTAAGGTACACCTAACCCAAGCCATGGTATTTTCAATTGCATCATATGCATGTGAAAGCTGGACAGTGAATAAGGAAGATGCAAGGAGAATTGATGCCTTTGAATTGTGGTGCTGGTGAAGAATACTGAGTATACCACGGACTGCCAAAAGAACGAACAAATCTGTCTTGAAAGAAATACAACCATAATACTCCTTAGAAGCAAGGATGGCGAGACTGCACCTTCCATACTCTGGACATGTTGTCAGAAGGGATCAGTCCCTCGAGAAGGACATCATGCTTGGTAAAGTACAGGGTCAGCGGAAGAGACGAAGACCCTCAACGAGATGGATTGACACGGTGGCTGCAACCAAGGGCTCAAGCATAACGATTGTAAGGATGGTGCAGGGCCAGGCAGTGTTTCGTTCTGGGGTACAAAAGGTCGCTATGAGTCAGAACTGACTCAATGGCACCTAACAAGAACAGCGATTTAAAATTTTCTTTAGTTGAAAGTAATCTTTTAATTCAATTCAATATTCTGTTTTCTGTCAACTACAAAGGGTTGGCCAGGCTTTCTCTAATGAGTAGATTAGGTGATAATAATAATGCTAAATTAAGTCATTTCTAAAATCTTTGATGCAAGCATTCAACCATAGCCAAGAAGTATCTAATCCTATGTGACAAGCAAGAGTTTAGAAAATAGAACATAATTTTTAAAACTACAGGATATTCCATTTCAAAGATGCCATAGCTATGGTATTTTTTTTAATGTGGTGAAAATATACACAACAAAGCATATACCAATTCAACAATTTCTACAATTCAGTGACATTGATTACATTCTTCAAGTTATGCAACCATTCTTGCTATCCTTTTCCAAATTATCCCACTGCCATTAACATAACCTCAATGCCCCCTAAACAAAAATACCCCCGTCCCCCTCTCTCCTGCCCCTGGTAACCACTAATAATCTTTGGTTTCCATATATTTGGTTATTTCATGTAAGCAGGATCATATATTATTTGTCCTTTTGCAATCAACTTACATGTTTTCAAGGTTCATCCGTGTTGTGGCACGCATCAGGACTTCATTTCTCTTTATGGCTGAGTAATATTCCATTGTGTGTATAGACCACATTTTGTTTATCCATTCATCTGTTGATGGACATTTTGGTTGTCTCCACTTCCCGGCTACTGTGGAAAGCACTGCAGTGAACACTGGTGTACAAATTTCTATTTGTGTTCCTGCCTTCCCTTCTTCTGGTATTGGGATTCCCGGGTTGTATGGTAGTTGTTTTTTGTTTTTAATTTATTGTACTTTAAGTTTACAAATCAAGTCAGTCTCACATACAAAACTTACACACACCTTGTTATGTACTCCTAGCTGCTCTCCCCTTAATGAGATAGCACACTCCTCTCCACCCTGTATTCCCTGTGTCGCTATGGTAGTTTTAAAATTTATTTATTGCAATGTTGTTATATAAAAATTGCTGCAACTTAAGCTCGTAAATCTAAATTGCAAATACAGGCCTGTCTTTTTAGCCAATCATTTACTTTATGCTAAGTGCTACCTCCGTTGAAAATGTGCTTAATATTCTTTCTATGAACTTACAAATTTACTGTTTAGTCTTCTTTTCTGAGCCAATCTGATGCTTAAAAGACCTTAAATGTCAACAATACTGAGAATATAACATTTTCCAGATGATTAAAGCCTCGTACCTTTTCATTTGATTAAAGAAATTAATCATCAAGTTCTGTCACTGCTCCTACATACCTCTCAAATACAGCTATCTCAAATGCACTTGCCATTGCCTTAATCTGGGCTTCCTAACTGCCTCAACTAGGAGCCCTGGTGGCACAGTGGTTGAGCACTCAGCTGCTCACCGAAAGGTTGATGGTTTGAACCCACTTGTCACTCCAAGGGAGAAAGATGTAGCAGTCCTATTCCATAAAGACTTATAGCCTTGGAAACCCTATGAGGCAGTTCTACTCTGTCTTTCAGCGTCGCTATGAGTTGGAGTCGACTCAACGGCAACGGGTTAACCGCCTTGAAGGAAATGAGTTTTTTTGTTTTAACTGCCTCCAAGTTCTTCCCCTTCCATACATCCTTCACATGGTAATAAAATGATCAGATTTGTTTCAGAAATATCACGCCACTCCTCTGCTTAAAACTCTGCACTGGCTCCTTGTCATGTTCCACCTTCTTGGCATATCCATTGCCCTCAATGATCTGGCTTATACCCCCTTTTCCCATCACATTACTTCGCACTTGACTAACCTGCTGTAATGAACTATTGGCAGGGCTTTTTCACAGGCTCTCCTTTCTCCAGGACCATCCTTTCATACATTTCTGGTGAACTCTATCATCCTTCACAACCCAGCTCAAACACAACCTCCTCTACAAGGCCTTCTCAAAATCCATCTCAAGTTCAAAGACAATCACCTTCTCTTTGAAACCTTGTAATATGCTATTATACTTATCACACTCTATTGTAATTGCTTATGTTTGGCTTGCTTATGTAACAGTAATCTTCTTGAGACCAAGAAGGGTGCTTCATGTTTGTTGAACTGAATTTGCCTTAATAATCTGAATAATTGGGAAACAGAGATGGGATCTTTCCAGAATGATTCATGGTGTCCATGATGATCTTTCTCCAAAGCAAACATAAATCTTATGTTTTTTTAATCATGGGGATTACCAGACCCTCTCTTAATAGCACACAAAATGAAAACTCTCCTAAATTAGGTTAAATGAAAGCTAAGTGTCTGGGAGGTAATTAGCCAATGTTTGGTCTGCATAATTTGAGCTGAAATTAGTAGGTATCACTTTTTCATCAAATATAGATTGAGTGCTTCCAGTTCAGTGCAAAACATATACATTATATTTTATCTTAAATATTTTAGTAGGGTGCAAAGTAGATTAGTGGGTAGGTTATTTATAATGTGCACCAGGAACTAGCACCTATTAAAAATGGTCATACAAATCCTAGGAGGAAAGTAGAGTCCCAACATATCAAAAGCTTATTTTATAAAACAATTCCTTTGGGAATAGTAAAAATTATGCAAGGGGTGCCTATTATCAAATCCCAGTGGAACAAAAGTAGGTGGCAAAAGAAATACAGAAAAAATGTGTGGCTTCAAGTATTTATGGTAGGCAGCGCTAAGTCATGTAGCAAACATCCAGATGCAAAGCACATTTTTCAAGATCCAGATCTGTTCCTCTGCAACTAGGGTTCTCCTTCTGGGGTGAGAAATAATAAAGAATAGTATTTAAGGATAAAGTCTCCCCTTTCACCCTACACCAGCACATACAGATAAAACTAGCTGTAACCACAGGAATTTCCCTAGTAGTCTTAATAGTTTAGCACAATTTGTCTATAGCATTTGAAATTATTTCATAATTTTCTTAATTGTTCTTTTCTGTATCTCACAGAGTTTTCACGCTCAACATGTATTATTTTTGAAATAAATCATTTCTTAAGAGTTACTCTGTGACTCGACGGCATTGGGTTTTGGTACTCTGCATATCCTCAACCATATTAGCTTAGCCCATTTTTTAGGGTTTTCCTATGAGAATTTTTTTTTTTTTTAAACCTGGGGCTCATTTCCTAGAATCATATTCATTCCTTTCTCATTTTGCTAAGAGAACTGGAAATAAACATCCAGCTCTGAGAAGGAAACGTTTTTGTTGCAGTGGCAATGACACTTCAATTAATTCTAAAAGCATTTTCTATAGCCAGGGCACAAATATCAGTCTAATTCAGTCACCAAGTAATTTCTTAAGGACTGCTATACTAAAGTATTTTTCTTCAGTAGGTAGACAAAAAGGTAACAAAAATAAGGAGCAAAATCCTGCTAAATCAACTTCCTAAGAACAAATCTGGTTCTAATGCTGCACTTATTCAAAGTATACACACTACTCAATATGTAATAGTACTACAAATTGTGAACTTTCATTTCCCTTTACTCGTCAAAATCAGTTAAGCCTAAAAAAAAACCTAGGTGAATTTTTAAATCTAAATATATTTCACATTAGGAAAATGGGTAACAATAAAAAAAAAGTTTGCTACTAATTCCCTTCCCCCTTATAAAAAAAGACTTTTTAAAATGGAATCTATAAATTTAAAATTCTACACATTCCTTAATAACAACTGCCAATAAAGCAGTGGTTCGCAAGGGGAATGTCATTTTTTTCTCAATCTTGTCTTTCGACTATTCCTATCTTATACACAAAAGGGTTTACATAAACATTACTTTCATCCTCACATAAAACTTTTTCACTTATTTCATGGTCTGTATCTCTTTCACTCATTTTTTTATGTTGTACAGCAAAGTTTTATGACTTCTAGAAAAACACTGGCACTTTTACCTTTTATTAAATTGTCTAATTATGCCAATTTGGGAACTGCCTTTATCATCTGGTGATTTAGTTTGCAGTTAATCAAAGAAAGGTCCCACCAGCTCACAGGAACATGTATTAAGAGGCTTCGGGCCATATGCCCAGGAATTTTGTGATTCACTCAGTAACTAGCAACCTCCCAAGGAAAATACTTGAAATTCCACTATTCGAGAATATATAAAAAGAGGAAGAAAAAAAAGTGCTACCAAAAAATAGTATACCGTTACCATAAGTGCTTTTTCATTTCTGTGGGAAAATGATCATTCATTTGAACAAAAACCTGTTCCAAATTTTTATGCCCAATAAACAACTTAACTGTTGTACATGCATATATGTGCATAATCAAGTTAGCTGTGAGCAGAGTACATGAAAAGTATCTATCTAGGAGAAGAGTAAGCAAAGCTACTTTCTACTCAACATGTTTAAGACCCGCTGCCGTGGGATCGATTTGACTCATAGCAACCCTGCAAGACAGAGTGGAACTGCCCCATAGGTTTCCAAGGAGTGAGTTCCTGGTGGATTCGAGCTGCTTACCTTTTGGTTAGCAGCTGAACTCTTAACCACTATGCCACCAGGGTTTTCAATGTATAGGGTGCAGGTAAAAATGTTCAATAAACTAAAAAAGTCAACTGGCATTTTGTATTTAAAATTACTTTTATCATCAAACACTTGTCCCATATCCTATTATGTACTTGTTTCAATTATCTACAAAAGTTCAGTGAAGAATAAACCTTTCTTTCCTTAATAATGGGAACAAATACCCATGTGTGCCTTTAAAGACACAGGTACAGTCAAAGGCAGATATGGTTTTCTTAAATCTTTTAGACTTCTCACTGGGTAAAGGGTAATGCCTTCTGTCTTATCTAGTGCTGCTATAACAGAAATACAAGTGGATGGCTTTAACAAAGAGAAATTTATTCTCTCAGTCTAGAAGGCTAGAAGCCCAAATTCAGGGTGCCAGCTCCACGAGAAGGCTTACTCTGTCAACTCTGGAGGAAGGTCCTTGTCATCAATCTTCCTTGGTCAAGAGGCTTCTCACCGCAGGGAACCCAGGTCCAAAGGACACACTCTTCTCCTGGCTCTTTTTTCTTGATGGTACGAGGTCCCCCTCGTCACTCTGCTTGCTTCTCTCTTTTATATCTCAAAAGCGATGGATTTAAGACACAACCTAATCTTGTAGATTGAGTCCTGCCTCATTAACTGCCTCAACATCATACAGGTAGAATTTATAACACATAGGGAAATCATATCAGATGGCAAAATGGTGGACAATCACACAACACTGGGAATCATCGCCTAGCCAAGTTGACACACAAGTCAATCCACCCACCCCCTTTACCTACTGCTCAGCTATCTTACTTTTCTTAGATACAACTTCTAACAAACTTGGTCTTCCAGATCCACAAACGAGAAGCAATCATTTTAAGGTGCTATAGGAGCCCTGGAGACACGCAGTGGTTAAGAGCTATGGCTGCGAACCAAAAGGTCAGCAGTTCGAGTCCACCAACTGCTCCTTGGAAACCCCGTGGGGCAGGTCTACTCTATCCTATAGCGTCGCTATGAATCAGAACCGACTTGATGGCAAGCATTTTTTTTTTTCCTATAGGCAAAGCACACTGATAACAAAATGTAACATGACAGCTTCCCAATACGAAAGTCAAGGGAAGAGGTTTATTTTTGAGTAAGCATAAACATTCGAAGGTTAGCCTTCTGAGGTAACTTAGAAACAATCATATACTTCAGTTAGCAGCTGAACACTTAACCACTGTGCCCCCAGGGCTCCGGTCATCATGCTAACACATTATAATTAAAGTTAATAAAGATGGCCATGAATCTTCAATACAGTACATCCTATTTAAGTATTACATTTTAATAACACCCTATACTTCTTGATAGGGTGACCACACCTCCTGATTTGTTTGGAATTGTCCCAGCTTAAGCCTGTTGTCCTGGAATAATTATCAATAGCTTTCTTTCACTCTCAAAAATTGTCCTGCTTTGGACTGTAAATCTTAAGGTCATCCTACTGAGTGCTTACTATGTGCCAGGAACTATTACAAGTACTCCCATTTATCCTCACAATCCTATGAGATGGGGTACAATTATCCCCATTTTATAGCTGAAGTAACTAAGGCTTTGAGAGGTTAAGTGATTTGCCTAAGACCATTCAATTAGTAAATGGTAAAGGCCAATATTTATCTGAACAATCCAGGCAGTCTGATACTAAAGTCCTAGTACATAAGCATTATAATATACAGCAGTACTTTCTAGAAAGACAGATGGGAGCAAGAGAACTATGTACTCCATACAGTTAAAATAAGTGTGTTTTTAGAAAAAGATTAAGAGGTATCAGCTTCCTGAAAAAACTATCTATATGATCCTTGTTTTCCAACAACTAACATTTCACAATCCCATAATTTTAAACTACTGAAACATCTAAGAAAATCTTTGACATCTGAAAATATTTCAGAATTTTATGGCTATGGGCCTTCTTAGAAAAAATTCCAAAACTGTTTTTCAAACATATTCTTTAAAGATGTTACTTTAAAAATATACTGAGTAAGTTAGTATGTACTACTCAAAATACCAGATTATTTCATCTTTTTAGAAAGAAAAAAAAAAAACAAAACACTTGTATGTTACAATGTAAATGCAGAGTGAAGTATACTGGACTGGGTTCAGCTTTGCTACTCAGTATCTTGGGATGGTCCTTAACCTCCCCAAACTTTTCTTATATGTAGGAAAGAAATACCATTAGCTGTTTAAAACAGCCTAACAGTAGATGGATTTAAAGTGCTTTTAAGGACATAGAGAAATTGGAACCCTTATCCACTACGGATGGGAATGCAAAATGGTTCAGCTTCTATGGAACAGAGTTTGGCAATTCCTCAAAAAGTTCAACACAGAACTACCATATGACCCAGCAATTTTACTCCTAGGTATATATCCAAGAGACCTGAAAGCACCAACTCAGACAGACACATGTACACCAGTGTTCACTGCAGCACTATTCACAACAGCCAAAGGGTGAAAATAACCTAAATGACCATCAACAGATGAATGGAAAAACAGAATGTGGTATACACATACAATGAAATATTATTCAACCATAAAAAAGAAATGAAGTCCGGACAGATGTTACAACATGAACCCTAAAAACATTATGCTGAGTGAAGTAAGTCAATCACAAAAAGACATATTGTATGATGTCACTTAACAGGAAGTATCTAGAATAGGCAAATATATACAGACCAAAGTTTGTAAGTGGTTACCAGGGGCAGGAGAAAGAGGAAAGGGAGAGTCGCTGGTTAGGAAGCAGTGAGTCACTGATTACGGTAAGTGAAAATTTGGCTGATTGTTGGTTAGGGTTGCACAAAATGATTAATGTAATTATTATCACTAAATTGTAAACCTGAAAAGGTTGAATTGGCTAATGTCATATAAATTTTTACAATAAAAAAAAACTGCCTTTCAGTATTCTAAAGCAGTAATAGTTCTATAACTTTATTTCCTCTTTTAATTTTTACCTCAAAATTATTGGGGGAAAAAACTAGCATCTGACATGAAAAAGAAAACTACTCTAAGAAGATTAAAAGCAGCCATGAACAACAACTGTGAAAGCTACATATATACTTTATACATCATTCTGGAAACCAGACTCTATATAGCAGCTAATTAGTCCTTAAAACAAACTATGAGATTAAGTGGAATAGTAACAAAAACAAAGAGGTTCAATGACTTACTATAAACCTTATTTTTAAAATGGTTCTTTACTTAACTACACTTGTTCTGAATAAGTGGTTTAAACAAAATGTTAACTTCAAAAAGCATTTCATATTTGATATTAAGAAACCAGACATAGTAGATCAATATTATCATTCCCATATTATAGATCAAGAAACTGAGGCTCAGGAAGATTAACCTGTCCAACTGCTTTATGACAGGAAATGGACATGAAGAGATGACTCCTAAGTCCACACAGAAAGTAACCAATTATTTGGATCCTCCATAGCAAAGGAGAAGCTTCAGACCCACTGACCGAGACGAGACACAAAACATCTATTACTCATGCTGTCTTAAAAATATCCACTGGAGCCTACCAGCACATTTCTAGTAGCTTTAGTATTTACAGAAAAATAAATATTCATGTTGTTTTGGATCTTGAACTATTAAATCTGCAAGCAAAAATAGAGCAAAACTATGAATAGAACAAAATTGTTTTTTCAGAGTGGCAAACCTAATGAAAAGCGTTCCCAGTTCCCAACCCTTCTGACTTACCATTGCTGACATTATTTTTTATCAACACTTTTTAAATAATTTTCTCCCAAAACTCATCTGCTAGATTCCATAAATTAGTTGCTATAAAGGATATATTTCAGAGAAACTAAAACCTAGTAAGTTTCTCTTCCTATTAAAAAAGCACATTAAATACACGATGCTGGCCTCACTATTTTAGATAATGACGGAAAACAACAGCTGATAGCCAGTGTGGGACAAATGCCAAAAGGTCCCATTTGTCTGAAAATGCTAAAAGTAAATGCTATGACACTCAGTTTTCAAAGATAACTGTTATCTCTAAATAAGAAAATATATCAATGAATATCCTGAAAAACAGACTAAATATAATGGTGTTTCTTTAATCTGCAATTTAAAAAATTTTTAATGTTCCAAAGCTTAAGTAAACACATCTCAACAGCTTTATATATTTCCATATATTTTATTTTAAACACTTATAATTTTTGCAAGCTAGCAGTAAAATATTGTCCTCAATATTTTATTAATTAGCACCGTATACCTTTTAAAGCTAACTGGAACACTGTTTCATTATAAATGATTGTAAAGTAAAATCATCATTTCAAATGCCAAATTTGGCTTAAATAACATGCGAACCATTAATTTTTACCATTATTTTTGGCTTTATGCACAAAGAATTCAGAGATGAATTTAACTATCAATTATATGTATCAGTTTTAATTTGTCAATCTAACAAATCAAAGTATTACAGTATAAAGCCATATTTTATCTCGGAAATTATATAATTAAAAAGGCATATATGGAAGTTGAGGAATCAAGTTATAAAAACAAAAGATACTACATAGCTAATTTATAGTCTATTTTTCAGAAAAATGAGGAAATACCTCAATGAAAAATTTCACGGTGCAAGTATGTTACACATATAATTTAGTATATGTTAGTATTCTCATGCCTTGCTTACTGGAGTTTGGCCTTACCAAAAAGCCATTGAAATGTCCAGGACAACTCACAGGGACAGCTGAAAGCCTGAAATAAAATTGCTCAGCACAAAAGATCCTAAGCCGTTCATATAATTTAAAAGGAAAGCTTAAATATTTAATCTCTTTCACCTGAAAAATAACTTAAAAATATGGAAAAAAAATCTAATTATGCTCAAATTACTTCCACACATTAAAAAGTTTTCTTAAAAGGTTATTTTCATTTTCTGTCTTTTGATAAAATTCTTCAGAGCTATGGGGTTAAATTCTGAGCCATGACTGACTGCTTACTAGCATGCCTGTTTTGCATACCAGTAGAATCAAATCCAGTTTTGCCATTTGTGGATAACTATGACAAGATACAAAAGCATGTGTTCGCCATAAATAGCTCTGGCTAACAGCAAACTGCTCACACTGAGCAGATCAAATTCTCTATAAGGACAGCAGTCTTTGGATCACAGCCAAATCCCACTCAATGTTTAAGACTGCTATAGCAATTATTTTTTTCCAATTCAATGTGCAAAATATATTAAGGAGTAGCAGTTGAAATCAAAGTTCCTAAACTTAGAAGTATTAAACTTTTAAAGGGCAACATTTTCCAAATTATTTTCATCATGACCAAATAAGCATTAAGAGCTTTCTGCTTCTACTACTCAACTATTTAGAAATGTAAATATGAATAAAAAAAACTACCCTAATTAATCCAGAGAAAAAATCAGATATTGAAGAGTATTTATGTCAAAATGCAAAAAAATAATTTCTGATCCCCATATTAAAACACAAGGAAATAAATAAACTGTTTATAAAAGTACTGCTCTATAATAACGGTACTGTATATTACTTGGCTTTAGGATAGAGTATTTTTAAACCAAATAAATCAAATTCAGAAAATATCACGCAACAATCCTGTACAAAAAAAATTCTCAAATGACCAGTGCAGAGATTAATAGCTGTTTACCCTAGAAGTTGTTTCACACAACAGTTTTCAAAATTTCCAAGGAAAACAAGGCAACGTTCTGTAATATGCCACAATTTTTATTGCAACGTGGCCATTTGTGTGAGGGTGGTAAGTCTGATCTCAAAAACAATGTTCTGTTTAAGGCTCTTTTATACAGAAATTGCCATGACTGATATTCAAAATATCTTTAGTGTTGCAAGACTCACATGGTAAACATAAAACTCCTACACTTATTCAGTAGTGTACACTCAATGGAAAACAAAAAGGCATTAATAACATCTATTTCTTTTACCAAGGTATGCACGTAACAGGAATGAACACTGAGGTACTACCAGGATAAGTTGATGACACAGTTTATGCAACTTAATTGGCATTCTTTTTGAGGTGGGGGTGGGGTTAAACTCATTACAAAAAAAGTGCTTTCGATGCATAGTGTTATATCTGTGCTGCCATGTTGCAAAAATAGGCTTGCCAAGGCAGGTGAGGTGTATGAATGCTTGAGCCTCACAGAACTGCAACCGAGTGCAACTCTAAATAATACTGAATAAAGTTTACCATCTGACCAGTGGATAATACTTTCAAGGCATTCAATTAGCTTACCCTTTGCAGTATTCTAAGCTATTCACATTGACAATCACATTCATTGTGGTGCTTGCTGCAGGGGAGGCGTATAACCAGTTGTTTTGGCTAAAGTAGACAGAAAGGCATTCCTTGGGTTCTACATAAAAGTAACAGTATTAACAGTCTAATGGCAATCACTGATAGGTTGCGTAAATGAATGATATCTCCTCCATTCATGTGTTGAAAGGGCCCAGTGGGGAGAGGAGGGGAAAAAAAAAACCCTAATAATGTAATACTATTCCAATTGACTGCGGTAGAGAAATGGTAGCTCCTTAAGATCCAGATGGCTCCTTAAGATCCAGATGGCACTTGACTGTCATTTTATAAGGGTTTTCCTTCAAGTGAAACTACTACATTGCCTCCCAATTTCTCTCCGAGTGTCGAGCGGTCCTTAATATCATCCAAGCCATTTACTTGCCACTCATGTTTAATACCTAAAAAAAAAGAAAGAAAGAAATTATCCCATTACCTTATTTTAAATAAGAATGAATAATTTCTCTGCACGAAATATTCTGTGTTCATATACCTGTAAATTTCTTTTTAATGGCATCTTTAGAGCTAGCATAAATCATCTTGCTTTTTAAAGGTGCACTTTCAGGAGCCCTACAGGGAAAAAAAAAATTGTTGAATCCCAATTATAAGAAAAACAAAAGCAAAACTGACTATGTTAATAGTAATCCTTGCATTTTAAAAGTGTTTTTTTCTTTTGTTTTTACACACCAGAATATAAATACTAGGTCTTCTTTCTTAGACTCTTTTGTTTCGTATGTGGCATCGTACAAAGCATATCGGCAATCATTCAGAGGTAGCAACTTCACAAAAGATGTGTAGGGGTCCTCTACAGTATCACCAATGTCACCCACCAAGATCTGCTTTGCTTCCTCTACAATTATTTGTCTTTTGTCATCGCTTAAACAGAAGAGGACTGCTTTCTTTCTTTTTTTGATCTCCTCTTGTGTAGAAGATTTCCTCACTTTCATATCATTAAAAACTTTGATGACTTCATCATTGACTGTAACTCCAGAAGCCTGAAAATAGACAAAGAGTAGTAATTCAGAACAAGTATTCTGGTTTTAACCAAAACTACTGTTTGCCTAGCAGTTTGCTTGAGTCTGAGCATAAAAAATTTCATCACACCATCCAAGGAGTCCAATCAGATTTATCACATTTAAGTATCAGTATACAGCTATAGGGTCGCTATGAATCGGAATTGACTCGAGGGCACCAGGTTTGGTACGAACCACCTAAGGATTCTAAGTTACCCGGCCCCATTCATCCTTTTTTAAGGTGGCTTGGAGTTTGAAGGAAATGGAACGTAGAGTGAAAAGGACAAATACAAACTGTCCCATCCCTGAAATGTTTCCTATTTCACTGGGTGATGTCAGAGCTTCAGGAGCAGCAGCAAAAATACCTTCTGTATTGTGTCAACTCTGCAGGCCTTAAAAAAAACACTTTCGGATTTCAGTTAATGCGTCTAGGATTTTTTTCTTTAAAGTCATTCTAGCCAGTGCCGTTTCCTCATAAGGAAAGGGAATCAAGTGTAAACTCCAAATCGCCCATGGCTACAACATAATTGCCTCAAAGCTCAAATCCAGACACTTCAGACCTAACGGGTCCCGTGTAAAAGCCTTTTTCCCGCGGGAAAGCATTTTTAAGACTTTTCCCATCTCCTTAATCTCTCCATATGGGATTTATTACAGACCATCAAGACCCTGACCAAAAACCTTCAGCAACGGCTTTAGAGCACGTACGAATTTTAGAGCGCGCGTCTTAAAATTAGGAGGCGAAGGACAAGCTGCGCTGCCCCTCCGACGCCCCCGGCCGCAGCGCCATGTGCCGCTGCCCCTCCCGCCGCCGTCTGCCCAGCCCCAGGCTCCGACCTCGCTCCCGCCGGAGCCCTCCAGCTCCCAGGAATCCGAAGAGCAGCGGGGCCGAGCCTGACGGCGGGAGAGCAGGCCGGCCAGCTGGAGAGCAGCGGAGCCGCAGCACCTGAACGCCCACCTCGCAGGCCAGAATCAGGCTAAAATGGCGGCCTCGCTCCCCGAGCCCTCCGAGGACGCGCGGGGGGCTTTGCTCACCGCGCCCCCGCTCCTGGGTTAGTGCGCCCGCCTTACCATAGTGCCCGCGGCTGTGGCTGCGGCGGCTGCTCAGGCTCCGGCTCTGTGGCACTGGGGAGGAGGAGGAGGAGGACGGGGAGGAGGGGCGTAGGGCAGCGGCGAGCGCGGGGCACGCCGGGAGCTGCCGCCCGAGAGAGGCGGAGGCGGCTCGGCGGACTGAGGGCGGCGGGCGGGGCGGTCACGTGGGCACGCCCCACCCTGTCGGCCCCGCCCCGCTCCCGGGCTGGCCCTTCTGTCTTGCAGCCCCGCCCCCCCGCGTCCTCCGCCTGACCCCGGCGCGAGCCGAGCAGGCCCGCGAGGTAGTGCGGGCAGAGTCGAGGCTCTGAAACCGGGCAGCGCTGCCTCCAGCCCCGGGACACCCCCCGTCACCCGGCCGGGGAGTGTACTCGGCACACGGTTTCCAAACTGACTTCCTGAGAGCGCCGCTCCTGGGACTGTGCGCGTTAGAGACAGACGGCAGGCGAAGGTGATTTTCCTTCATTCACCTCTGGTTTCCACAGAAAGGGCCTCATCTCAACGTTCCAAGTCATTTTGGAGACCTGTCGTAGTGCATTGGATTTAGCTCTCCTTCCTCCAATTAAATGAAAATAAGCATTACAGGGAGGTTTCCAAGTTGATTGAATTACTCATAAAAAATGAAAAGTCGAGGTGTGAAAACACTTTCCAAAAGCCTGTGGTTGAAATATTAATAATACGAAAAAAAGGGAGTGGTTTCATTCCTTGATAACATCTCTTTATATTTTGGACTTCACAGCCAATGGATTATACTCTCTGCTAATAGTCTTTTCATGAAGCCCCAGCTATGAGAGGGGGCGTCAAATAAACGGACCTTCTAACATGCGCCTGACCCAAGCCGTGGCTGTGTATGCATTTAAAAACTGGACAGTGAAAAAACGAAGACAGGAGAATTGATGCATTGGAACTGTGGTTTTGGCGAAGAATATTGAATACACTGTGGACTGCCGAAGAACGAATAAATCAGTCTTAGAAGAAATAAAACCAGAATGTAAGAGAGGATGGTGAGACTAGCTCACTTTCTTTGGCCACACCATCAGGAAAGACCAATGGCTAAAAAGAGATACCGTGTTTGGCAAAGTAGAGGGTCATTGAAAACAAGAAACCCTCAATGAGATGACTTGACAACAATAGCTGCAACAATGGATTCAAACGTACTGAATATTATGAACATGGCTCAGGGCTATGCAACTTTTCCTTCTGGTACACATGAATCGGAACCTACTTGACAGGCAAAGGACAAGAGTCAATTCCTCGCTCTTCTTGGCAATCACAAGAATCTTGGCAATCACTCTTCCGGTAAAGCCCACATAATTGAGGCAGGCAGTTGCTCTAACTAAATCTTTTTTGATTGCACTTATGTAAATATCCGATTTATCATAGAAAAATTGGCACTTTATTCTTTGAGGAAAATTTCCATAAAGACTTAACACTGTGTTAATAATAAGTTATAAACAAAATTCTTTATGTGTTTATCTGTTTATATCGAAAAGAAGATTTAGTAAGGTGTTTAATTAGCTGGTATTGATTTATGCTACTTTTTCTCCTAAACATTTACTGTTTCTGCCTTACTTTCTTCATTTGTAAAGTTGGTAGAATGAATTTAAAGCTCTGATCAGTAGTTAACCTTGTATCATAAAAAACCCTTGCATTACAAAGGTAGAATTATTATTGCCTGAAACAGTTGGGACTTAAAAAAATTCAGGTAAACCTTGGAGCAAACTAAACTAGAAGTGCAATGTAGGGGCAAGAATTTTGAGTTGGGAGTTGGGAAACCTGAGTGGTAATCCCGGCACTGCCTCTTTGTCTGTAACCTTGAAAGGCTCTCTTAATCCCTGCAGACTTCAGATTCTCCATCTATAAAACAAGTTCTGGTTAAATTATTTTTAAGTTCCTTTCTTGGAGTCCCTGAGTGGCGCAAATAGTTAAGCATTTGGCTACTAACTGAAAGGTTGGAGGTTTGACTCTTATTTGCCTTGGAAGAAAGGCCTGGCAATCTACTTCCAAAAGATCACAGCCATTAAAAACCCTATGGAGCTCAGTTCTACTCGGAAACACAGGGGTCACCATGAGTTGGAATTGACTCAACGGCAACTGGTTACTGGTAAGGCCCTTTTTAGCTTTAAAATTCAGTTTATGAGTCTGTCAGCATTAATAGGAAATGCTGTGTAAGTGTCCTCAGGTCAGGATTAAATAAATTTAGTGATGGAAAATCATGAGAAGAGAGTATCCCCAAGATTGTGTGATACATTCTTTTATCCACAATTTAATATATTTTAAACAGGAGCATGTTAGCTATTGTGCATGAAACATAGACCTAGTTTTTACGTTCATACCTTGCAATTTACTGTCTTAATTGGAAGATTAACTTGGTTTAGAGACAAAAATTGAAAAGAAACTTTCCAATGTCTAAGCATGAATCCCAAGCAAGTAGATAATAATATTTTACATTTAAAAACTACTTCACCATTTATGAAACCTTTCCCTTTCTCTCTCGACGCTCTAAGAAAGTCACAGAGAATGGATTTATAAAGCTTCAAACATTTGCGGAGTGTGGGTATCATCAACTCTTCTTCCTGGACTGTTTCTCTCAAGGTCTCTCTCCCCATTCTGGCCTTGCAGATTTGTAGCAGAAAAATTCCACTTGTGCCGCAGCCCCTGGCAGAAACCAGGGATGGCTGCATGAGGACCTAGATTAGGAGTCAGAACCTCTTGACCGAAGCTGGTGATTCCAAAGATGTTAGTCGCGCCCCAGCTCTGACCCAGGCTCTCTGAGTCTCCCTTTTCTTCTTCTCCTCCCCAGGCAGATTTCAAACCTCCCATACTCTAGGATTCTTTTACTACATATGTTTTTGTCTTTGCACATCTTCTATTGCATTATAACTGCTTGTGTATGTGTCCTGCCGCTCCACCAGATTGTAAACTCCCTGAGGATCTGAGTCCTACTCATCTTTGAATTTCTGGAACCTGGCACATAGTAGGTGCTCAATAGATGCTGGAACAATAATTACTGCTAAAAAGAGAACAGAAGGAAGCTCCTGAAGATTACAAGGCCTTTCTGCTCCTCCTTGTGATGACAGCTTTGAGAACCTCAGGACTCTAATAGCTCCCTCTCTTCACCCTTGTTAGTTATAACCAGAATCTAGCACTATTTGTAAAGGGACAGCATTACCAATCATTGCTGCATGAATTTTGGTCCCTGTGTAGTGGAGGAATCTGAGTCTCAGACACTAGGTGTATTAATTTCCTACTGCTGCTGTAACAAATTAATCATTGTGGCTTAAAACAGCACAGAATTGTTACCTTACAGTTCTGGGGGTCAGCAGTCCATAATGAGTCTCAGAGGGCTAAAGTCAAGGTGTTGGCAGGGCTTCGTTGCTTCTGGAGGCATTAAGGAAGAATTGTTTCCTTGCCTCTTCCAGTTTCTAGAAGCTGTTGGCATTCCTTGGCTTGTGACTCCCAGCCAGCAATTTTATCACTCCAGCTTTTGCTCAGTCATCACCTCTCCTTCTCTGACTCTCTTTCTCTGCTACCTCCCTGTTTTGCTTATAAGGACCTTGTAATTATATTGGGTCTACTCTGGTTAGTCCAGGATAATCTCCCTGTCTCAAGATCCTTAACTTAATCATATCTACAAAGTTCCTTTTGACAGGTAAGTAACATATTCCTGTGAATTCCAGGGATGAGGGTGTGGACATCTTTGGGGGTCGTTATTTGGCCTACCACAACACATCTATTGAGCAGTTTCAAGCCCAAGCAAACGGTTAGCAGGGGAGACAGTAGGATCTTGAGCAATCCAGGACTAGAACCCACAACTAAGCTACATTTGTCCATCAACTGGACTACAGAGGCATGGCAGCAACAAACAACTATTAGAAACTAAGCAGGAATAACCTCAAAGAGGAAAGGCAGAAAATAAAAGACAACTTGAGGGACATACTACAGCCAACTTCTAACAGCATGGCAGACATAGCTCTGTTGTTGTGTGCCCTGGAGTAGATCCTGACCCCTAGCAACCCTATATGACAGAGTAGAACTGCCCCATAGTGTTTTCTAGACAGTAGTCTTTACAGGAAAAGATCACCAGGTCTTTTCTTCCATGGAGCCACTGGTAAGTTTGAACCTCTGACCTTTCAGTTGGCCGCCGAGCACT
This sequence comes from Loxodonta africana, assembly GCF_030014295.1. Classification (NCBI taxonomy): domain Eukaryota; kingdom Metazoa; phylum Chordata; class Mammalia; order Proboscidea; family Elephantidae; genus Loxodonta; species Loxodonta africana. The sequence goes on from NC_087351.1 coordinate 46,703,218, forward strand.
TAACCATTGTGCTACCTGGGCTCCTTAGACATAGCTGTAGGCCTGTAGAAATCAGAAATCTTTGTGAGTCCAAAAGATAAATAAACTCAAAGAGGAGGCCTTGCAAACAGCAAGTAGTGTAAAGGAAAAAGCTTCAGGTCATCAGTATGGAGTAGAAAAGAAAGAGCTTCAAAGTCAGATGGATCTGAATGGACGCACAGCTCTGACAGTGGTAGTGGTGCAGTGTGGCGCTATTAACTGTTCTAAGGCTCCGTTTCCTCACATGTAAAATGGACATAATATTACCTTCTTCCTCTCAGGAATATTGTGAGGCAGTTTGAATCTTACTCAAACAAGTGAAATAATATTTGGAAAGCTCCTGTCCAGCCCAGGAACAGGAACCCCCCAGACTTAGCTAATGCCAGTGCAGAGGGAAGGTGAGAACACTGAGTTTACCAACTCATGGACAACAGTCACCCAAGCAATCCCAGTCTTCACTGGTGTCCATTAAGGCTTAGCCAAGGTTCTTTTACTCAAGGTTCCTTAGAAAATTGAAGAAGCAACCACCTCCTAATGCCTGTTCCCCCAGGAACCAATCTAGGTGGAAGTTTTGTGGCATGTAAAAGTTTAAAGATCATTTTTTCCCCAGACCTATCTAAAACAACGGATCTGGAAGATTATGCAAAAAAATTATATTGAGCCTCACTTCCTGTCAAGAGACATCACACTCTCAGCTTCCACAGCTACTTCCTGACAAAGACAAGTGTAAGCATAAAGACGCTCACTGCTTCCAAATGTACCTTTCTTCCCACATGCCTTCTTTACTCTGACATAAGCTTTCTAACCTACGCCTGTCTACAAGGAGGCAAATCGTGTATTTTTCTAAATACAATTTTGAACTTAGAACTGGAAAGTAAACACAGTGGGAGTTGTGTGTTGCAGCCTGATCTCCGTGACTCACTTTATGATCCATAAAACTCATGTTGGGTCTTACACGTCTCATCTCTCATTCCTTCTAAACTAATTTAGGAGCATGACCTCACAATAAAGAAACATCTGCAGTCTGTGTCACATGAAGAAGAAATGCAAAAAAGGGTAGCAGCAGTGAATGCAGTAAGTAGTTCGAAACAGTTTCAAACTGTGTTTATAAATGCCAATTTTAGTGGTTTAAATAAATACCAGCTTCAGTTTGTTAACTCACAGACACAATTTATCAGACCCACCCACCTGTTATTTATAAAACCTCGATCATATTTATTAGTAATGCATTGATATTAACTGAATTGTAGTAATAAGTAATAACCCAAACCACTAACAGGCTAACTAAATTACAAAAACTATATAAAAAGTACCTGAGAAAAGAAACTTATTTGTCGAGATAGAAAATCCTTTTTTTAGCCTACTTTCTTACAAAAGCTGTAGATTCTAAAATCATAGACATGAAAAATGTAACATGAAAACTATATGTTAATAGACATGAATAAGAGTAGGAGAGAGATTTTTAAAAAACTAAGAATGAGAACAGTTTATTCCTTCCCCTTGTTCATTTCTTTATTTCATTTATTGAACCTCTGCTAGGAACTGGGAATGCTAAAATAAGAATAACACAGCCCCTGCCTCTTAGTCAGTCCTGTGGAATACAGTGAGGAAGTCGACATTTATGAAACAATCCCATGCATGCGTAATGACATACACATAGGATGCTTGTGAGCACAAAGGAAGGCCACCAACTCAGTCTGGGGTGAGTTGGGTCTTAAGGAACAAGTGGCAGTTAACTAAGGCAGATGAGGGAAGGGCATTTAAAGAAGAAGGAACTGAATGTACAAAGCCACAGTGCTGTGAGGACAAATATAATTTTGTAACAACACTGTCAACAACCAAAAAATGTGTGTGGCTGCACAAATATGTATATAGGTGTATAAGTGTATGAGTATGAATATGTGGGTACATGTGTGTACAGCTAGTAGTATCTATAGGCATATGTACACAGGTCTGTTTGTCCATGCATGCATATCCATATATATAATAAACCACACAGGGGACACAGTATGGATACTTCTTAGACATGACCAAACACTTTGTGAGATTGGTTTTCTGGATTTGAAGATTTAAGACGGTAGTCTTGTGGGACAACTCAGGTAATTAGCATAATGTAGTGCATAAAGTTCTACATCTCAGTGTGGTGAGTAGTGTCTGGGATCTTAAAAGCTTGTGAGTGGCCATCTAAGATACAACTATTGGTCTCTACTTGTCTTGAACAAAGGCTAAAGAAGGAAACCAAAGACTCAGAAGAAAGTAGTCTACAGGACTGAGTCGACACAAACCGGGACCTCATCTACCCTGAGATCAGAAGAACTAGATGCCCAGCTACCTCTACCGACAGTTCCCATTAGGGCCACAACATTGTTGTTAGGTGCTGTTGAGTCAGTTCTGACTCCTGAGGACCCTATGTACAGCAGAAGAAAACACTACCTGGTCCTTCGCCATCCTCACAATCATTGTTGTTCTTGAGCCCGTCATTGCAGCCACTGTGTCAGTCCATCTCATTGAGGGTCTTCCTCTTTTTCGATGATCCTCTAGCAAGCATGATGTTCTTCTCCAGGGACTGGTCCCTCATGATAACATGTCCAAAACCAAAAAAAAAAAACCCAAACCTGCTGCCTTCGAGTTGATTCTGACTCATAGTGACCTTAGAGGACAGGGTAGAACTGCCCCAGAGAGCTTCCAAGGAACGCCTGGTGGATTCAAACTGCTGACCTTTTGGTTAGCAGCCATAGCACTTAACCACTATGCCACCAGGGTTTCCAACATGTCCAGAGTATATGAAAAATCCTCACTTCTAATGAGCATCCTGGCAGTACTTCTTCCAAGACAGATTTGTTTGTCCTTCGGGCAGTTCACGGTATATTCAATATTCTTTGCACACACCATAATTTAAAGGCATCAATTTTTCTTCAGTCTTCCTCATTCATTGTCCGGCTTTCACATGCATATGAGGTGATTGAAAACACCATGGCTTGGGTCAGGCACACTTTAGTCCTTAAAGTGACGTCTTTGTTTCTTAACACTTTAAAGAGGGTCTTTGTAGTAGATTTGCCCAATGCAATGCGTTGTTTGATTTCTTGAGTGCTGCTTCCATGGTCATTGATTGTGGATTCCAAGTAAAATGACAACTTCAGTATTTTCAGTCTTTTCTCCGTTTATCATGATGTTGCTTATTGGTCCAGGGGTGAGGGTTTTTGTTTTCTTTATGTTGAGTGTAATCCATGCTGGAGTCTGTGGTCTTTGATCTTCATCAGTAAGTGCTTCAAGTCCTCTTCACTTTCAGCAAGCAAGGTTTGTCATCCGTATATCACAGGTGGTTAACGAGTCTTTCTTCAATCTTGATGCCCCATTCTTCTTCATATAGTCCAGCTCCTGGATTATTTGCTCAGCGTACAGATCAAATAAGTATGGTGAAAAGATACAACCCTGACACACACCTTTCCTGATTTTAAAACACACAGTGACCCCTCGTTCTGTTAGAATGACTGCCTCTTGGTCTACGTACAAGTTCATCATGAGCACAATTAAGTATTCTGGAATTCCCGTTCTTCACAATGTTATTCATAATTCGTTATGATCCACACAGTTGCCTTTGCATAGTCAATAAAACACACGTAAACATCTTTCTGGTATTCTCTGCTTTCAGCCAAGATCCATCTGACATCAGCAAGATGAATTGATATCCCTTGTTCCACATCCTCTTCTGAATCCAGCTTGAATTTCTGGCAGTTCCTTGTTGATGTACTGCTGCAGCCACTTTTGCATGATCTTTAGCAAAATTTTACTTGCAAGTGATATTAATGATACTGTTTGATAATTTCCTTATTCTGTTGGATCACCTTTCTTTGGAATGGGCACAAAGTTGGGTCTCTTCCAGTCAGTTGGCCAGGTACCTGTCTTACGAATTTCTTGGCATTGACGGGTGAGCACCACCAGAGCTGGATCTGTTTGTTGAAATATCTCAGTTGGCATTCGGTCAATTCCTGGAGCCACAATAGATGGATGCTTATAGAACAGGAGGGAAATGTGGAACAGAATTCAAATTCCTAAAAAGTTCAGACTTCCTGGAAAAGTTGAGACTAGAGGACTCCCTGAGACCATTGCCCTGAGATATGCTTTAAGTCTAGTTAAACTGAAATTAACCCTTGAGGTCACCTTTTAGCTAGATAACAGACTGGCTCATAAAATAAAGAATATCACCTGTGAGTAATGATCTTCTTTAAGAAAAATCATCTACAGGAGACCAAATGGTCAAAAATTACTCTAAAGCAAAGATGAGAAAGTAAAGGGGCAAGGAAACTAGAGTACTGGAAATGGTACAACCAGAATGGAATGAATCAGAATAATGGCACATTGTGAAAGATATAATCAATATCACTGAATAATTTGTATAGAAATTGTTAAATGGGAACCGAATTTGCTGTATAAACATTCACACACACACAAAACCAAGCAACCCTACAGGCAGAGTAGAACTGCCCCATAGAGTTTCCAAGGAGCACCTGGTGGATTCGAACTGCTGACCTTTTGGTTAGCAACCATAGCGCTTAACCACTATGCTACCAGGGTTTCCACACAATAAAATATTAAAAAAAAAAAAAAAAGAAAGCCAGTTTTATGAAAACATGGCTACAACTGGATCTGGAAATTCATGAGAGTATAATAAAAATTAATCAAATTGTCACAGAAAGGTTGAAGCCAGACAAAATTAAAAAATTTATTTCCCCATTAAAAAAAAGAAAGAAATTCCAAGTAGTTTGCTATGACTGGAGCCTCAGGGTTTGGTAGGGATTAAAGATGGAAGAGTGGTAGGAGGTACCAGGTCACATGAACTTTGTAGGCAAACCTACAGAGTCAGAAGTTTATTCTGAAGGCAATGGGGCAGACAATAAATAATTTTTCAAAAAAAATTTTTTTTTTTAAATAACAGCTATATTGAGATGGAAACCCTGGTGGCATAGTGGTTAAGAGCTACGGCTGCTAACCAAAAGGTCGGCAGTTCAAATTCACCAGGTGCTCCTTGGGAATTCTGTGGGGCAGTTCTACTCTGTCATTTAAGGTCACTATGAAGTCAGAATCGATTAGACAACAATGGGTTTTTTGTTTTTGTTTACACTGAGATAATATATACCTTAAAATTCATCCTTTTAAAGTGTACTATTCAATGGTTGTTAGTATATTCAAAATTGTGTAACCATCACCACTATCCAATTTTAGAACATTTTTATTATCTCCAAAAGAAATCTCAAACCCATTAGCATTCACTCCTATTCCCTCCCCTCCTCCCATGTCCTGGAAACCTTAAGTCTACTTTCTGTCTTCATCAATTTGCCTGTCCGAGAAATGGAATCAAACAATATGCAGCCTTTGTCTCTAGTTTCTTTTACTTAGTATGATGTTTTTAAGACTCATCCATGTTGTAGCATGTATTTGTACCTTATTCCTTTTTTATTACCAGATAATATTACATGGCATGGATATACCACATTTCCTCTACCCATTCATCAGTTGATGAGCATTTCAGTTGTTTACACTTTTTAGCTGCTACGAACATTCATGTACAAGTTCTTGTGTGTACATGTTTTCATTTCTCGTGGGTATATACCTAGAAGTGGCATTACTGGGTCATGTGATAACTTTGTATACATTTTGGGAAACTGCCAGACTGTTTTATAAAATGGCTGTACCATTTTATAATCCCACTGATAATCATCGCATGAGGGTTCCAATTTCTTCACACCCTCACCAATATTTGTTATTGTCTGTCTTTTTTATTATCAGCATCTTAATGGGTGTGAAGTGGTATCTCATTGTGGTTTTAATTTGCATTTCCCCAATGGCTAATGACATCAAGCATCTTTTCATGTGCTTATTATACATCTTCTTTGAAAAAATGTTTATTCAAATCCTTAGTCCATTTTTAAATTGGGTCATTTGTCTTTTTGTTCTTGAGTTCTAAGTGTTCTTTATGTATTCTGCATACAAATCCCTTATCAGATATATGATTTGCAAAAATTTTCTCCCATTTTGTAGGTTATATTTTCACTTTCTTAATGATGTCCTTTGAAGCACAAAAGTTTTTAATTTTGATGAAGTCCAATAGATCTAATTTTTTCTTTTGTCACTTGTGTTTTAGTGTCATAGCAAAGAAACCATTGCCTAACCCAAGGTCGTAGAGATTTATCCCATGTTTTCGTCTGTCGTTGTTGTGTGTCCTGAAGTCTATTCCAACCCATAACGACCCTGTAAGGTAGAATGGAACTGTCCCATAGGGCTTCCAAGGCACGGAAGCAGATTGCCACATTGCAGGTGGTGGTTTTTACCGTAGACCTTTTTGGTTAGCAGGTGAGCACTTAACCACTGTGCCACCAGGGCTTTCTTAAGTTTCCGTCTAGGAGTTTCATAATTTTAGCTCTTATCTTTTTAGTTAACTTTGTAATATGGTTCAACTTTATTCTTTTGCGTGTGAGATACTGAGTTGCCCCAGCATCATTTGTTGAAAAAACTATCCTTTCCCTTAAATTAATTTTTTAAAAAATGCCATTATGGGGCTGCTATGAGTAGGAATTGACTTGATGGCAATAGGTTTTAGGTATGCTAGCAATCACATCCTAAAATGCTATCATATTTTAGATTTATAATCGCTTACTGATGAATTGAACTGCTAACAAGGAAGACATTTCTCTTGTATTTCACAACTGGATTACTTGTGTGTCTAAAGACTAATCTCTTAATAAATATGCCAATAGAAACATTTTAAGAAAGTATTGAGTTCCTACTATGTGCCAGGCATGGTGCTAGCCACTGGGTGTAAGATGGTGAAAAAGAGACATAGTCCCTAGCTTCATGGAGCTTGTAGTGTAGTGAGACTACTAGTGAGAAAATAAAAGGCTGGGGAGGAGGGGAAGGAGGACTGGTAAAGACTGGGGAATTAGGGAAAGCTGCTCTGATTGAAGAGTCCTTCAAGCCAAGGGAACAGCATGAACAAAGACTCCAGCAGTGAAAGAGCTTGGCTGTTTTGGGGAAAATAAAAAGCCAGTGGAGATAGAGTGTAGTGCACAAGAAGGAGAGCAGTATAAGACGAGGCTAAAGAAATGGCCAGAGGCCAGTTAGTGCAAGGCGTTATAAGCCGTGTTAAGCCATGGCTCCGGAACTATGCATCTATGCATCCGGGAGCCCCTGCAAACTCACAGGGGTGCTGTGGATATTTTAAAATTTAAGGGAAACATAGCACCATCTGTCGGACACCAAGGGAACTATTAACTTGAGGGTGTTTAGATCCAGCTGTTCCTTTCAATAACACCTTTGAAAATCTGGGTTTTCCTGGATTGCTGTGATTAAAAGCAAGTACAATGGGAGAATCAATGTGGCACAGCAAATGAGGGTGAGTTTGAGAAGTTATGTAGTGCCCAACAAGTGCTAAATTGTTATAACATGAATATTATTTAATTTGTTTGACACTAACTACTTAATAAACAGAACTGTTAGGTATTTCTTTTGGCTTGAGAATGCCTTGAAGAAAATTACTGACACCCTAAGGGCACTGTAGACTGAGACAATTTGGGAACCTCTAGCTTTAAGGACTTGGGGGTTTTATTCTGAGTCCTATTATCCTATCATTGACAGTGTTGTACTTTAGGATAGATCTTGAAATGTTCTTTTTGACAATGAATGCAACACTATTCCTTTCCAACCTGTCATTCCCAGCATGATTGTCTGATTCAGAATGGGCAATACCAATCCATTTCAGCTTTCTAACGCCTAGGATATCCATCTTTATGCATTCCGTTTCATTTATCACAACTTCCAATTTTCCTAGATTCATACTTCATAATTCACGTTTCTATTACTAATGCATGTTTGCAGCTGTTTCTTCTCATTCTGAGTCACGCCACATCAGTAAATGAAGGTTCCAAAAGCTTTACTCCATCCACGTCATTAAGGTCGACTCTCCTTTGAGGAGGCAGCTCTTCCCCAGTTGTGTTTTGAGTGCCTTTCAACCTGAGGGGCTCATCTTCAGCACTACATCAGACAATGTTCCACTGCTATTCATAAGGTTTTCGTTGGCCAGCTTTTTCAGAAGTAGACTGCCAGGTCTTCCTTCCTAGTCTGCCTTAGTCTGGAAGTTCTGCTGAAACCTGTCCACCATGGGTGACCCTGCTCGTATATGAAATATTGGTGGTATAGCTTCCGGCATCACAGCAACAGGCAAACCACCACAATACGACAAACTGGCAGATGTGAGCATTATCCATAATGGCAAAAAATTGCATATAATCTCCATAGGAACAGTTATGCAAATCCCTCTTTTTGAGGAGGGAGCTTGGTAGGTTGCCAGATAAAATAAAGCATGTTCAATTTTGAATTTCATATAAACAATGAATAATTTTTAAGTATGTTCCATGCAATATTTGGGTCATACTTATATACTAAAAAGTTATGCATTGTTTATCTGAAATTCAAATCAAACTGAATGTCCTGTATTTTTATCTGCTCAATCTGGCAACCACACAGCCCAGGCACCTCCGCACTCTTCTACCATGAAGTGCATTCTCACCAGCCCAGGTATCCCCTCCAAGAGTCCAATCCCACCAGTGTTTATTGAGAGTCTACTATGTGAAAATTATGGTAGCATTACCTATTGTTGTTGTTATGTGCCGTTGAATCAGTTCCAACTCATATCAACTCTATGTACAACAGAACAAAATACTGCCCAGTCCTGCACCAGCCTTGCAATCATTGGTGTGTTTGAGCTCGTTGTTGCAGCCACTGTGTCACTTCATCTCATCTAGGGTCTTCCTCTTTTTCACTGACCTTCTACCTTATCAAGCATGACGTCCTTCTTCAGTGACTGGTCCCTTTTGATAACATGTCCAAAGTATGTGAGACGAAGTCTCACCATCCTCGCTTCCAGGTCACGCTCTGTCTGTACTTCTTCCAAGACAGACTTGTTCTTTCTTCTGGCAGTCCATCATATATTCAGTATTCTTTGCCAGCACCATAATTCAAAGGTATCAATTCGTTTTTGGTCTTCCTTATTCATAGTCACGCTTTAGCATGCATATGAGGCAATTGAAAATATCTTGGCTTAGGTCAGGCACACCTTAATCCTCAAAGTGACATCTTTGCTTTTCAATACTTTAAAGAGGTCTTTTGCAGCAGATCTGCCCAGTGCAATGCGTCTTTTGATTTCTTGACTGCTGCTTCCATGGGTGTTGCTCCTGGATCCAAGTAAAATGAAATCATCGATAACTTCAGTATTTTCTCTGTTTATCATGATATTGCTTATTGGTCCAGTTGTGAGGATTTTTGTTTTCTTTATATTGAGGCGTAATCTGTACTGAAGGCTGTGGTCTTTGATCTTCATCAGTAAATGCTTCAAGTCCTCTTCACTTTTAGCAAACCAGATTTTGTCATCTGCGTATTGCAGGTTGTTAATGAGTCTTCCTGATGTCACATTCTTCTTCATATAGCCCAGTTTCTCAGGTTATTTGTTCAGCATACAGGATCCAACTCTGACACACACCTTTCCTGATTTTGAACCATCCCCCTTATTCTGTTCAAAGGACTCCCTCCTGGTCTATGTATGGGTTCCACATGAGCACGATTAAGTGTTCTGGAATTCCCATTCTTCACGACATTATATATAATTTGTTATGATCCACACAGTTGAATGCCTTAGCATAGTCAGTAAAACACACGTAAACATCTTTCTGGTATTCTCTGCTTTCAGCCAAGATCCACCTGACATCAGCAATGATATCCCTCATTCCATATCCTCTTCTAAATCTGGCTTGAATTTCTGGCAGTTCCCTGTTGATGTACTGCTGTGACCACTTTTGAATGACCTTCAGCAAAATTTTACTTGTGTATGGTAGTAATGATATTGTTTGATAATTTCCTCATTCTGTTGGATCACCTTTTTTTGGAATGGGCACAAAGGTGGATCTCTTCTAGTCGGTTGCCCAGGTAGCTGTCTTCCAAATTTCTTGGTGTAGGTGAGTGAGCACCTCCAGCACTGCATCCTTTTGTTGAAGCATCTCAATTATTATTCCATCAGTTCCTGGAGACTTGTTTTTTGCCAATGCCTTCAGTGCAGCTTGGACTTCTTCCTTTAGTACCATCGTTTCTTGATCATATACTACCTCCTCTAATGGTTGAACATCGACCAGCTCTTTTTGGTTGAGTGACTCTGTGTATTCCTTTCATCTTCTTTTGATGCTTCCTGCGTCTTTCAACATTTTGCATACAGAATCCTTCAATATTGCAACTCAAGACTTGAATTTTTTCTTCAGTTCTTTCAGTTTGAGAAATGGTGAGTGTGTTGTTTCCTTTTGGTTTTCAAACTCCAGGTCTACGCACATTTCATTATAACAGTTTCCTTTGTCTTCTTGATCTGTCCTTTGAAATCTTCTGTACACTTCTTTTACTTCATCATTTCTTCCTTTCACGTTACCTAGTCTTCATTCAAGAGCAATTTTCAAAGTCTCTTCTGACATCCATTTTGGTCTTTTCTTTCCTTCCTGTCTTTTTACATGACCTTTTGCTTTCTTCATGTGTGATGTCCTTGCTGTCACCCCACAACTCATCTGGTCTTCAGTCATTAGTGTTCAATGTGTCAAATCAATTCTTGAAATGGTCTCCAAATTCAGGTGGAATATATTTGTCTTAGCTAGTGCTGCTGTAACAGAAACACCACAAGTGGATGGTTTTAACAAGGAGAAATTTATTTCTCTCACAGTCAAGGTGCCAGTTCCAGGGGAAGTCTCTCTCTTTTAGTTCTGGGGCAAGGTCCTGGTCATCAGTCTTCCCCTGATCTAGGAGCTTCTCACTGCAGGGACCCCAGGTCCAAAGAATGCACTCCACTCCTGGTTCTTTATTCCTGGTGGCATGAGGTTCCCCTGTCTCACTGCTCGCTTCTCTCTTTTATATCTCAAAAGAGACTGACTCAAGACACAATCTAATCTTGTAGATTGAGTCCTGCCTCATGAACATAACTGCCTTTAACCCTGCCTCATTGACATCATAGAGGCAGGATTTACAGCACATAGGAAAATCACATCAGATTACAAAATGGTGGACAATTACACAACACTGGGAATCATTAAAAAAAAAAAAAAAACCTGTTGCCATCGAGTCTATTCTGACTCATAGTGACCCTACAGGACAGAGTAGAACTGCCCCATAGAGTTTCCAAGGAGCACCTCATGGATTTGAACTGCTGACCTTTTTGTTAGCAGCCATAGCACTTAACCACTATGCCACCAGGGTTTCCACTGGGAATCATGATCTAGCCAAATTGATACACATTTTGGGGGGACACAATTCAACACGTAACAATACTCAAGGTTGTATTTTGATTCTTGTGGACTTATTTTAATTTTCTTCAACTTCCACTTCCACTGCCTATGAGCAATTGATAGTCTTTTCCGCAGTCAGCACTTGCCTCGTTCTGACTGATGATATTGAACTTTTCCATCCTCTCTTTCCACAGATATAGTTGATTTGATTCTTGTGTTTTCCATCTGGTGAAGTCCACATGTAAAAGTGCCATTTATGTTGTCGAAAAAAGATGTTGCAATGAATAAATTGTTGGTCTTGCAAAATTCTATCATATGATCTCCGTCATCATTTCTATCACCAAGGCCATATTTTCCAACTACAGATTCTTCTCGTTTCAACTTTTACATTCCAATTACCAGCAATTATCAATGCATGTTGATTGCATACTTGATCAATTTCAGACTGGAGTGTTGGTAAAAATCTTCAATTTCTTAACCTTTAGCATTAGTTTGGAGCCTTGGTGGCATAGTGGTTGAGTGCTACACCTGTTAACCAAGGGGTCAGCAGTTTGAATCCTCCAGCCACTCCTTGGAAACCATATAGGGCAGTTCTACTCTGTCCTATAGGGTCATTATGAGTCAGAATCCACTTGATGGCAAAGGGTTTGGTTTGGTTTGGCAATTTGTGGTTGGTGCATAAATTTGAATGATAGTAGTATTAACTGGTCTTCCTTGTAGTCGTATGGATATTATCCTATCATTGACAGCATTGTACTTCAGGATACACCTTGAAATGTTCTTTTTGACAATGAAAGCAGTGCCATTCCTCTTCAAGTTGTCATTCCCAGCATAGTAGACCATAAGCTTGTCCAATTCAAAATGGCCAGTGCCAGTCCATTTCAATGCACTAATGCCTAAGATAATGATCTTTATGCGTTCCATTTCATTTTTAACAGTTTCCAATTTTCCTAGATTCATACTTCGTACATTCCGTGTTTCAATTATTAATGGACGTTTGGAGCAGTTTCTCTCATTTCGAGTTGTACCAAATCCACAAGTGAAGGTCCCAAAAGCTTTACTCCACCTACTTCATTAAGGCCGATTCCTCTCTGAGGAAGCAGCTCTTCCCCAGTTGTATTTTGAGTGCCTCCCAATCTGAGGAGCTCTTCTTCTGACACTATATCAGGCAATGTTCTGCTGCTATTCTTAAGGTTTTCACTGGCCAATTTTTTAAAGTAGACTGCCAGGTCTTTTTTCCTAGTCTTAGTCTGGAATCTCTGCAGAAACCTGTATACCATGGGTGACCCTGCTGGTATTTGAAATACTGGTGGCATAGCTTCTAGTATGACAGGAACACACAAGCCACCACAGTATGACGAACTGACAGATGTGAACATTATCCTTAACAGCAAAAAATTGGATATAATCTCAATAATCCATTGCTGTTGATTCCAACTCATAGTGACCCTATAGAACAGAGTAGAACTGCCCCATAAGATTTCCAAGGAGTGGCTGGTAGATTCGAACTGCCAACATTTTGGTTAGCAGCTGAGCTCTTAACCACTACACCATCAGGGTTTCCATTATAATCTCAATAAGAACAGTTATATAAATCTCTTGGACTATAATGTAGCCATTAAAATAATTATGGAATAATTATGTAAAATATTTATAATATAATTTTATATCAAGAAATGACTGCCATGAACGTGTATGTTTAATATGATTACAAAAGTAAAAATATGTGTGTGTATGTAGGATTAAGTCAGAATTAGAAGCAATTTATTAGGCTGATGGGACTACAGAGGTAAGCTTTTTTTATTGTGGTAAAATATACATAACAAAACATTTGCCAATTCAACAGTTTTTACAGGTACAATTCATTGACATTGAACATTGATTATGTTCATCACGTTGTGCAACCACTACGTACAGGAGTAATTTTTGTTGTTTTTTAAATTATGCTTTTAAATGTATTTACAGTAAATAAAAATTGGAAGAAAAAAGGAGATGTTCTACAATGTTAAATGGTGCAGAGAGATTTTGCATTTAAGTTTGAAGTCTTAAGAATGTCAGCGTGTAAGCATAAATGAGGTGATATTAATGTCATAGGGCCAAACAGACCCTTAGTAACTATGTTGACTGTACTCTTTTCCTGTAAATATATTTTACTAAGTGTAGCCTATTAGACTCATTCATTGTGAGATACTGGCTTCCTATGTATATCAAATTAGGTACTGAATGAAGCAGCCTCCTTCATGAGATGCCATCTCTTCAAAGTTGATCAAATTCCATTTGGAACCTGCCATTATAAACTGGTCTTATTAGTCTAAAGAGAAACCACATTCCATGAACCTGGGCCAGAGTAATAAAGGAATGCACAGCTATTTGTTTCTCCAGATTTATACATTATCCTGGATTTCTGTGAGCCCTTAAAAGGGATTTTTAGTTCTCCAACAGAAGAGGTTATAAAATGAAAAGAATTTATTTATTGGCTTTGGTAACTGGGAGACTGTGTTAAAGAGTCTAGTGTGCAGTGAACACTATTGACTCTCTTGCATCAAGAAATATGGCACTGGCTATTGTATGAGCTTAATATCCAACAGATTTTATATCAGAATGCATCTCCCTAGCGTTGAGATTTTTTTGTATTGAATCCAGATTTGAGGTATATATTTTCTTAGGAGTATTTCAATTAAAAGATTTGATTTTAAACTAGCTGTTTATCTCTTACAAATTCTCTTGCTAGAAACTCAGTTAATAAAAACACCACACTATACCTGCCATTATCTTATCCTAAGCTCTTGGCCCTATTTGACCTGTTGAATTTCAGGAGGGCCATTTCCAGACATTCTCCTGTCTATTTTGTCCAATCCAGAGGAAAAAAAAAAAAAAAGGAGAGAAGAAGCTTCCCTCCACACACTTCTCTGAATTTTTCTTTATAACTTTGGTGCCGTCTTAGTTTCCTAGTGTAGCTGTTACAGAAGTATCATAAGTGGGTGGCTTTAAAGGACATAAATTTATTTTCTCATGGTTCTGGAGGCTAAAAGTCCAAATCATACTCTTGGCAGTATGGATTCCTTGTGTAGGCCTCTCTCCTAATTTCTGATGTCTCCTGGCAATCCTTGACATCCTTTTAGATGATCTGCACATGGTATCTCTCTTCCCTCTGTATGTGTCTGTGTATCTCTGTCTAATCTGCTCTGTTTATAAGACACCACTCAGAAGTGATTAGGTTTAGGGCCCACCATACTCTGGTGATGTCAGTTACATAACAAAAGAAAACCCCTATTTCCAAACAGGGTTATATTTCTAGGTACAAAGATTAGGACTTCAACATAACTTTTTTTTTGGGGGGGGGGCACGATTCAATCAATAACGTTGGCTAATTACTCTTCTGCTATTGACAACTTATAGTTTTTCAATGAAATATTTCACATTCAGGAAAATATAGAGAATAGCATAATATCCATGTACTCTCATCACCCAATTCAACTAAAGGTAATGTTTTGCCATATTTGCTTGGGATTTCTCTTTAACTACAGATACTGTTGAAGTTTACTTTGTACCCCTCTCTGATCCCAGAGGCAAGCACTATCCTGACGTTTGCATGTAATCTTCCTGTCCTTGACTTTACATTTCTATTAAAACACATTTTGCCCTAAACACTTTTATTACAATTGCATTTTGCTTCTAAACAATGTATAGAATTGGTGTATTTTAAAAACTTACACAAATAGTATCTACAACTCATTTTTCCAACTCATCATTAAGTCCTTAAGATTTATCCATGTTGACATTTGTAAATTTGGTTAATTCATAATTGCCTCATAGTATTTGTGAAATTACCACAATTTATCCATCCCCTGTTACGGACATTCGGGATGTTTCAATCTTTCATTATTATAAACAATGTGCAGTGAACATCCTTGGACATGTCTCCTTCTACACATATCCTGGAGTTTGTCTAGGTGGGCTAGATTATGTTTTTTCTCCTTCACTAGAAAATTGCCAAATTACTCTCCAAAGTGTCTGCACCAATTTATTGCTCCAACCCATGGTGTGTGAGTCCATATCCTTGCCAACACTAATTATCTGACTCTATAATTTTTGCCGGTTTGAGTATGTGAACTGGTATTTCACTACAGTTTTAGTTTTCACATCCCTGATTAGTAGTGAGGTTGACCATCTCTGACCATATGGGGCTCTTCTGTGAATTCCCAGTTCACATACTTTATAAAAATTTCTGAAGGGTTATTCTTTTTTGTAGCAGTTCTTCATATATTCAGTGTATCAACCCTTTGTCTGTTATATGCATTGCAAATATCTTCTCCCATTCTCTGGGCTGTCTTTTCATTTTGTTTATGGTATCTCCTAAGCAAAGAAGCTAAAAAATTGTGGTAGCTAGCTTAATTGGCATAACAAAGTTTATAGAGAAAATGTTCTACATTCTACTTTGATGAGTAGCGTCTGGGGTCCTCAAAGCTTGTGAGTGGCCATCTGAGATACTCCACTGGTCCCACTCTGTCTAGAGCAAGGGAGAATGAAGAAAACCAAAGACACAAAGCAAAGATTAGTCCAAGGGACTAATGGACCACAACTACCACAGCCTCTACCAGATTGAGTCCAGCACAACTAGATGGTGCCTGGTTATCACCATTGACTGCTCTGACAGGGATCACAATAGAGGGTCCTGGAAAGAGCTGGAGAAAATGTAGAACAAAATTCTAACTCACAAAAAAAGACCAGGCTTTCTGGTCTGACAGAGACTGGAGAAACTCCGGGAGTATGGCCCATTTAGCTCAGTAATGAAGTCACTGCTGAGGTTCACCTTCCAGCCAGAGTAGGCAGGCCCATAAAACAAAGGGAGACTAAATGGGCACACTAGCCCAGGAGCAAGGACTAGAAGGCAGGAGGGGACCCAAGGTTGAGAAGGGAGAGTGTCGACATGCCCTGGGGTTAAAAAAAAGAAAAACTATGTGGTAGAACTTACCAAGCTATTCGTGCTTTTCCTTTGTGGTTTTTCCTTCCTCCTTTCCTTATTTGAAGAAATTCTTCCCATTTGAAGAGTAATTAGATATTTGACAATATCAAGGAATTAGTGTTAATTTTTTTAGGTGTAATACTGGTATTATGGACATTTTTTTAATGAGTCCGTTTTCTTTTAAAGATACATACTGAAATACTGTTTAGTGTGGTGAGTAAATTTTTCTTCAACCTAGTATGGGAAGGGCATGGGTAGTGGCGTATATAAAGCAAGATTGTCCATGAGTTGATAATTGTCAAAGCTGGGTGATGAGTATATGGGAGTTTATTGTATCCTTCTAATTTTGTATATGTTAAAAATTTCCCAGATAAAAAATGGAAAAAATACTGAGAATAGAGATCTTTTCCAATCTTTATATTATGCAAATATTTTTCTGTATTTTCTTCAAATAATTTTATAGTTTTGATTTTTGCATTTAGGCCTCTAATCCCTGGGTCACTTTGAAGGAACACCACAGAGAAAAAAAAAATTTTTTTTTTACCACAGAAGAGAATTGGAAAACAGGCTTTCATTGGGTTGTCCAAAGGATGGTCAGGAAGGAATGCTTAAATGGTTGGCCTTGTCCTATGGCAGTCTTTGTCCTGTGAAAGTGCTGTACAAACCAATGAGGACAGTTTGCTTTAGCTCTGTGGAGACATACTTTCTGACCCAAATCTGAAGAGCGAAACCCATTGTTTTCTATGAAATTGGAATAAAATAAATAAGGTATTTAACATTTAATAAAAGATTCTTGAATCCTTGAACTCTTTTTGACCATTTATCCTTTTTTTGGGTTGTAAGTTAGAATATATTTAAACATTCTATAATTTGCATTTTTTATCTAAGTAAAATAATTTTATTAAAGTCTGCATCTCAAAGAGTTAGCTCTTTAAGGTTCTGTCTTTGAAATTCCTGTTTACCATATAATATGCACATTTACAGAAAGGAAGAGCTTCTTTTGCATTTTTGTGGTGAGTGGCAGATGATTTTAGATCTACTGGGAAAGAGTTCAAGTAAAAGAGGCTTTGATCTGCTGGGATTTCTAACACATGTGAACTCTCGACACACTTTCTTTAATTCTTCCAGATGTAGCCAAATTGTTCTTAGTGAGTCGATGCTTTAGTTACAGACCTCTTGGCTCCTATTACACAGGATGGATTTCCAGATGTTCTTTCAGTTTGTGGTTTGCCCATTTCCCTCCAAGAAATGGGGTGGATTGATGGACACTTTATCTTTGTTCTAGAAGAAGGCATTTTTTTAATGCCACCCAGTGAGTTAAATAAATACAGTCCTTTGCAGATTCTACCTAGTTAGTTTAGAGAGAAAAAAGCTGAGTTGAAACAGAGGAAGAGTTTTAGAGAAGAAGCAAAAGGCTTGAAAAAACTTTTTTGTCTTGCTCTGAAATAAAGTGAGACTGCCCAGGGCTTTGACTTGGTTCATTCCAGTTTGAACCCCTGCTGATAATTTGCATTTCCACCCCAGATATACTGAATCAGAATCTATGGTTTAACAAAAAAATCCCCAGGTAATTCATTTTTCTTTTTAAATTGTACTTTAGATGAAGGTTTACAGAACTAGTTTCTCATTAAACAGTACACATATTGTTTTATGACATTGGTTAACAACAATCCCATGACAACACTCTCCCTTTTCAATCTTGGGTTCCCTATTACCAGCTTTCCTGTCCCCTCCTGCCTTCTAGTCCTTGCCCTTGGGCTCCTGTGCCCTCCTTTAGTCTCGTTTTGTTTTATGGGCCTGTCTAACCTTTGGCTGAAGGGTGAACCATGGGAATGACTTCATTACTGAGCTAAAAGGGTGTCAGGGGGCCATCCTCTGAGGGTTTCTCTGGTCTTTGTCAGGCCAGTAAGCCTGGTCTTTTTTTGTGTGAGTTAGAATTTTGTTCTACATTTTTCTCCGGCTCAGTCTGGGACCCTCTATTGTGATCCCTGGCAGAGCAGGCAGTAGTGGTAGCCCCAGGTGATTCTTATGTGTAATATAAATGTTGAGAACCATAGGTGTACCAGTGGTTCTCAGAGCTGGTCCCTAACCAGCAGCATTAGCATCACCTGGGAACTTGTTAGAAATGCAAATTCTCTGCAGGGGTTCAAACCTGAATGGACTGGCTTCAAATCCTTGGTCCAGCCTCACTAAGAGCCAGGAGTTCTCAGGATGAAGTTAAATGCATTGTCCTAAGGCAACTCAACACACATTTATTGGCCTTCTTTCCTGCCAGTTCGACAGCTGCTGAGTATATACTACGTGCCTGGTGTTTCTGCTGGCCCAACTCATTCTACAGACAGGCTTAACTAACCCATTACTAACCCTAATGGTAAATTAAGCAGAGAATTCAGAGTTAGTTCTTCAAGGAGACATACAGGTGTTCATTCCGATTGTCCCTATCTATCTGTCCTTTTGGCTTGGTTAAGATTAGGTACTTAAAAAGAGACTAAGAGAAGAAATACTGTCATTTCAACCGATCCTCGACTTTTAATAACCGTAAAGATAAGCACCATTAAAAAATGAGCTAGAGAACATCAAAGATGTGACTCTCTTTGAAGCTTCCATCCTGCCCTGAGAGAGGCAAAAATACATTACTGATGAGTTTATGTCACTTCTATTAATCACTAGTATATTTCTCATCATTTGCATCAGGTGCAAGAACTTGGAAAACATTGACTCTTTACGGTAATGTTGCAGGCTGAATCGTTCTGAAACAGATCACTGTTTTTTCATTCTTCACGTTTAAGCTTGCAAGCTTGGGATAAACACAGAATAACAGAGATGGACTCTGAATAGCTGAATAAAGTTTAGGGGTAGGAGTAGGGTGGGAGGAGAGTCTGAAACAATGAGAAAATGACTCTAGGGGGTAGTTCCAGTCATTATTTATTCGGTATATTCTTCCAAAAAGAAATTTAAGGTTGCTTAAAAGATGGGTTGAGATATGTGAGCTTTCCTATAAGCATATTTCAATTTTTTAAAAGGCACAGGGATGATAAAACTTTAAAACTCAGCCTTAAGTTTCCTGGCAGTCAAGGTAAAAAAAAAAAAAAAAAAAAAAACCCTCGAATTGCAGTTATGCTAATTCTAAGTTGCTAATAAAAGGAAGCATAAAGTGTGAAAGAGAAACATTTTCCCTTCCACTAAATTCTAAGAATTCATTGAATTAAAAAAAAAAAAAAATTGGATACGGTATGTTATCACCACTCGTCTGTCAGTTTGTTGTACTGTGGTGGGTGGCTATAATGCTGGAAGCTATCAAATACCAGCAGGGTCATCCATGATGGGCAGGTTTCAGTGGCATTTCAAGACTAAGATAGACTAGGAAAAAAGGCCTGGTAAGCTACAACTGAAAATCAATATAAACCCTGTGGATCACAACAGAATATCGTCCGATATAGTGCTGGAAGATGAGCCCACTGGTTGGAAGGCACTTATACACACAGTGGCTGCAGTAATGGACTGGAGCATACCAACAATCATAGAGACGGTACAGCACTGGGCAACGTTTCATTCTGTTGTACATGGGGTTGCCATGAGTCAGAGTTGACATCAACTATCAACCATAAGCTAGGATTTTTTTTTTTTTTTTGCATCTTTTCTCATTTAATTTTCATAAAAGTCCCGTGAAGCACATTGTGTCATCTTGATCTTACAGACGAGCAGCTAGGTTGACTGGGCACAGCCTGGTTGTAAGCCCTGATCTAGCTGAGTTAAAAGCCCTCACTATGCCCACACCACACCGCCTCTCAGTGCACACTCACCTGTATGGTTTCTGTAGTTTTGGAATGTGGGTTCATGCTCAGTGGGGCTTTACCTGTGGAAACACTGCCCTCCTCAGTTGAGGCAGAGTCCCTCCAGAGTCGTTTTGTGTTTTTGTTAGGCACACTTCAGGCGTCACTAGTCCGCAAGGGCTTCTTTTTATAGGTTCTTGATGTGGGAACTGAGATTATTGCCTTGAGACTTTTCCTCTTTTCTAATGGATGCACAAACAGTTAAGCACTTGGCTGACTGAAAGGTTGGCAGTTTAAACCCACCCAGCAGCATTGTGGGAAAAAGACCCAGTGGTCTTCCTCTATAAAGATTACAGCTTAGAAAACTCTATGGGGCAGTTAGTTCTACTCTGTTACATGGGGTTGCTATGAGTTTGAATCTACTCGATAGCACCCAATAGCAGCATATTTTCATTTTATCAATCTAGTAACTTTCTATAACCTAAATGTCATCAGAGAACTGGTAATTAAACACAGGACTGGGACCTTCGAGGGAAGAGTTCCAAATAAGGTGAGTCCTAGAAACAATGGAGTACTGGACAGCACATAAAAAACAGAGGCACTAATGTGGAAAGATATCCACGGTATATGGCACTGAGTGAAAAACTGCCTAAAATATGATTTGTATACCACAATCTCACTTTTACTGAATAACCTGGAGACATATACACCAAATTTACTTCTACTTTACAAATTGCTTTCATTTTTTTGACAGTGACCATTTATTAATTTTATAACTTTAGTTACAGTAAAATTTTCATTTTACTGGGGAAAAAGTAATGCGCCTCTAATAATGACCAAATTAAAGGCTCAAATCACAATCTGAATTTTTACACAGAGATCTATTTATCCAGACTTTGAATATATTTTCTCAAGTTTCTTTGCTACAAAGGGTTGCAGGCTTCCAAGACTGAGAAGCGTGCTAAGAGAAGAGTTGCTGTCATTTGCATATTACTAACTTATTTGCATGGAAACCCTCATGTCATAGTGGTTAAGAGCTACAGGTGCTAACCAAAAGGTTGGCAGTTCGAATCCACCAGGTGCTCCTTGGAAACCCTATGGGGCAGTTCTCCTCTGTCCTATAGGGTCGCTATATGGGTCGGAATCGACTCGACGGCAGTGGGTTATGGGAACTTACTTGCATACTGATGCTTCTGTTTATTTTTCCTAATCCAGAGGTTTGCTTTGATGTCTTAACACTATAAACTCTCTTGAACAGGGAGTATAAAAGGCTAATATGGAATATATAGGTTAGGCACAATCTTCCTCACATTGTTGGTGAAATTAACCTAAGCATTCTTCTCAATTTTCTGAAAACAAACAATACCCACACGTGTGCAACTCATGGCACTCCTTCTCTTGAGGAATAAAGGCTAAAAAATTTTAACACACTGAAGAGTAACAACAACAAATGAGAGAATGGACTATAAGGACTATGAGAGAAGAACTACCATAAAAGCTTAGCAGAGGTATTACATTTCGGTTTCTCACACGTTTCTCCATATGCTTAAACACTAACAAGGGCCTGGTAGCCAAATATACGTGGGAATAAACCAAAGCTTGGAAGACAGCAGCTTTTCCAGTACTCGTACACCCTTCAATATATATTCTGAGCACACAGGTAAATATGATGGAGGTCCTTAGAAGGCAGAAGCTACAAATAAAAAAAAATTGTGTGTGTGTGTGTGTGGGGGGGCACTACACACCATTTATTTGTTTCTAACCAATATCTTTCCCAAAAATGTTGAGATGGATTATAAGAGAATTGTAATATAAAAGCAAGGAGGGGTAGTTAATTTGTATCAAAGCCCACCCTAAGACAGTTATTATAATGAGGGATTAAAATTTAGCTCTGAAAAGAGGTCTTTTTAAAATCTATTTAAGCCTAACGACTCAAATGATGTATCTGAACATACACATACTATATTTTCCTTTTGTCCACCTTTTTATGCTGTTCACAAAGATGAATCCACATATTTTCCATCTTCCTGGCGGTACCCTAGCACAACTTCGACAGAACTGGTGTTATTTACTCTGTGACCCTGGGCAATTACTTACAAAAAAAAATCCATCTGAGTCTCAACCTTATTTGAAAAACAGAATACCAAAACCTGAGAGAATTGCCTTATTTAACATAAGAATGTATCCCAGGTTACTAGGTACAAATGATACAAACTTTTGCATTAAAGGGCCTGGCACATAGCAGGATGTGTTCATTTCTTTTCCTTCTGGCATTCTCTTTTGCAATTAAAAAGCAAGTGCTTTTAGAAATATAATTTATCTGGGCTTAGAGATTTGAACTCAGTAAAAGGTATCCAGCTGATTTAAATGTCTCCTTCAGTATCTTCCAGTTCACTTCTCTCAAATCATGTTTTTGTTCCATCCCTTCCATTTTGTAGTCCTTTCTGTTTGAAGAAAGACGTCAAAACAAAGTAGAACATGCTGAGTGCTTTCTCTGTCATTACACTCTCAGCCACTACCATATATCCTTTGTTAACCTTGTTGCTGTGTAAAATTTTTAATCACTGTAGATATGTATGGGAATAAATATGACTTTTGTATGTAAGGCAGTTTGGCAGGGCATATTGAGCCTGAGAAAGGCAATGTGTAAGATAAACTGCAAGTTTTAAGCCTACATTTCAGACTAAATTATTCAACAATTAGTTTGTCAGAAATGGTTCCTTTTAATTTATTGTCTAGAAATGCACACATGAAAGTTACTTTTTAGTTAACATTAAAAAAGAATATTAAGTAATCACAGTAATTAACTATTAGAATATAATTATATTTTCAGAATTCTGTCCTTGATATTTGGTAGTTTTCTAAGAAATTTGGTTATTAGCATATAAAATGATTAGAAATTTACCAAAAGTTATGCATATGGACATATTCATATAAAGAATCCATAGACTTGATAATCCTAAAGTAT
Source organism: Loxodonta africana (assembly GCF_030014295.1). Classification (NCBI taxonomy): domain Eukaryota; kingdom Metazoa; phylum Chordata; class Mammalia; order Proboscidea; family Elephantidae; genus Loxodonta; species Loxodonta africana. The sequence continues at coordinate 46,726,249 of NC_087351.1, forward strand.
ATGAGAAAGAAATCAAACTAAAAAGAGGTAATTTCCCAAATAAACTAACCTAGCTAAATGACAGCTCAGGATCACTCGTATTTTAGATGAGAAAATAGAGGAACGGGTTCTCTCTCGCGCCTGCTGCTTGTGGCCTAAAGTAGAAAGGCTAGTCCTACAAAACTGAGGCCCCTGTATGTCTTCCACACATAAGAAATAGCTCCTCCTCTCTCTCTCTCTTTAAAAAAATTTCCAGAGCGGTGTTTCTTAACTGGTAGGCATACTCCAACCTTCCTTTTTTCCTTTTAATGAGAATCCCTGCCATAGAGTATCACTGTTACTGATGGAGGTATCTTAATACTTCAAGGGTTTAGGCAGAAAAAGATACAAGTCACTGCTATAGAGGCTACGGTACAATAAAATGTTGGTCCCTCTGATCTGTGTGTGTCATATACGGAAGTTCAACTCCGATTTGTAGGAATTCCAGAAATTCAGAATACTTTGAAAAAAAAAAAGTATCACTTTATTTGTACACTTAAAAAAGTTGTACATAGAAACTTATATTACAATTCTGTAAAACTGAAAGAGCTGTTAGGGAAAAGGGAGGGTATTATCTTTTTTTGATTGATCATTAAGGACGTTAGCGAAATAAAACAAAAACACAGTAAAATGTTTAAAAAATTAAAGAACATTTTCCAGGTACAAATTTTATAAATACAAAACAAATTCACAAATTACTTTGAATGCTAAATAAATATCTAGTTAATAAACTCAGACTTAATACCTCCAGCCAATACTGGTACAGCACTTAAAAGGATATAAAATTGGATTCATTCATGTATAGTGTTGAAAAAATGTGCTTGTTAAACAATTCTTAGACATACACACATTTTTCTAAACAGTGGTACAGCAGAAGATTCATCTGCGTAGATAAATCTCTCTTAATACCACAACTTCTAAAAAAAGATCATTAATGACAAAATAAATCATAGGTGAAAAAATATTTTCCAAGCTATTTGGACACATGAATGATCTCAAAAATGTACAAAAACTTCTGTAAACCAGTACTGTATCCAATACATCTATCAAACTTATCAGATACTGAACAAAACTGTAGCAAAGGAAATCTTTCCTACATTCTCCTGAGTGCTTAATATTAAAATTGAGAATATAGTGCAGGCCACGCTTCAATGTGGTCGATCAGTTGTTACTGCTTTATACATATGTCTGCTTTAGAGCATAATTTCATGTTCCATTTTCATGAACTTTTCCTGAAATTCATCCTTTAGAAGGAGAAAATTAGATTCGTGACTTTTTTGCAGCTGGTGGTGTGCTAACTTGGTCCACATTAGGTGTGACATGGAGTCCAAGCTTTTGCGCCTGAATATGAAAAAACGCTTGAAGCCTGGTTCCAGCTTTTGCTTCACTTGTGTTACGAGGGTTGTACTCAAAGCAATTTGAAAACATTAACTCAATGTCATCAATAAACTCAGCTAAAAAGAAAGAAAACAAGATTAGAATGAAAGCATAACAATTTTAAGTATAATTTTTATTTGTATCATATCTGGAAACTTCATTATGAAAAAGAAAGCCTACTTTTTTCTTTAGAAACCAAAGACTCTGAAACAAGGTAACAGAACTGAGGCTTAAAATTGTTTAAAATCAAATGAGGCAGTTATATACTTACATATATTATATGTGTAATTACAAAGAACCTCCTTTATAAGATCAGATTCTATAAAATACCTTCAACTTATTCAGCCCCATCCGTCTTTCACCTCTATATGTATACACTGATAAGCATTTTAAGGACCTCTTAGGATGCCATCTATACATCATACAAATCAAAGGCAAAACAGTCTCTACCACTTTAAATAAAAATAAACATCAAAGGAAAACATCAATTACTTACATGCTAATTTATATTCACATTTGTTTACTTTCTCACGAATTATATTTAAGGCAATGGGCTTTTTGATGATGTCATAATAGTCTGGGACCTGTAAAATAATTCAAATATATCTTTTCATGAAGATTTTGCACTTGAAAAACAACTCAGTATTAACTTGAATAGTATTATTTCATTAAATCATGTAATACATTGTCTTATTGTCGTGGAAGTCTATTTGGTACCAAAATGAATGTTTAACAATTTAGTGTGAAAAAAACAATCATGGTGTTTGGTCTCTCTCTTTCTATATATAAACACACAAATTACTTTCTGGAGATTCTGAAGAATTACTATATTGTTCTCTATCAAGAAGACAACAGCACACTCAAGCCCAGATAATTCTACAGCAACCTGAACAAGTGATTCATTAGTGTTAGCAAGGGAAACAAGGAAGTTACCATGTATCAAGACACTGACTGCTTGGATTATAAATTTTACAGGCAGTACATTTTCATCATTTCCCTATTATGATCTGAATCTACAGTGTATACCTGAACTAATTAAATAGATTACAACAAGCAAAGAATATAGGAAAAACAAAACCATTACTCTTCATTTTAGTTTTCTGAGTGTGATTAACAACTTATCCTTAAATCTCATAATTCTGAATTGGTACTGACAACAGATTTTTAAATTTTATGAGATGCTATTCAATGTTAATTAATCCTTCACATTCTTGCTGTAGAAATTTCAAAGCAGAATCGATGATGTCACTTTTTCATTCAAAAACCTTCCCCCACATACTGGTGAGGCCCTTCATAATCTAGTTGTCTGAGTCTCTCTAATACCCTTTGCTATAGTCAAATTATCCACCATTCCCCACATTCTCATTTCTGGGTCTTTAACTTGCTGTCCCTTCTCCATGCAATGACTTATGCCATTTCTCACTGTCAAACGTCTATCTTTCTTCAATGACCAGTTCAAACAGTTCTTCCATAACAAACTTTCCAATTCCTGCTATTCCCCTCCTCTGAAATGCTCAGGTCAATCTCCTTTACTTCCGTAACACCACTATAACTTCCGTTGTAGTGCCACAGACTTTCTGTTATAGTACACTATGTTCTCACACATACATAAATAACTATTGCACCATTTTACAGCGCTTAGCTAGGTGAGGCCATCACTGTTATCTAACACACGAATGCCTAGCTTTTACATCAGCGCTTCTCAGAGCGCAGCCTCTGGATCAGCACCGTCAGCATCATCTGGGGACATGTCAGAAATCCAAGTAGTCGGGTATCCTCACAGACCTAGTAAATCAGAAACTATGGAGTGGGGCTCAGCGATCTGCATTTTAATAAGCCCTCCAGGTGATTCTGATGCTTGCTGAGTTTGAGATTCGGAGATTCACCGTTTTACATAATACAATCAAAACCAAACCAACCCTACTGCCGTCGAGTGGATTCCAACTCAGAGCAACCCTATAGGACAGAGTAGAACTGCCCCAGAGAGTTTCCAAGGAGTGCCTGGTGGATTTGAACTGCCGACCTCTTGGTTAGCAGCTGTAGCACTTAACCACTACGCCACCAGAGTTTCCTTTACATAATATAAATACCATTAACAGCACTCAGTTGCATTAACTCTATTCATACTCGTTACATGGAAACAAAAACAATGAGGTTATTTCAACACACTCATCATTTGTAAGAATCAATCACAGGATTAGAAGAGACCGGGGAAACTATGCTATCTAATCTCATTTTTTCCTTATAGGAACCAACCTTCCAAGTGGTTTTTTAAAAAAAGTAGACAGTAAATAAAAGCTGTTTTGACTACCTCAAAGTTGCCAGGTGGATTAAATCAGATAATACATGAAATCGTTTTATAAAGTCTAATAATATTATTACCTGAATTTTAGAAACCAGTTTCAAAAAAGGCCAGCTGTCATCATGCCGTACCAATTCTACAACAAGCTGTTCAAAAGCAGACAATTCATGAACTCCTCCCTGTCGACCTGAACTCCTTCGATTCAGTATCACAGGAGATGATTCTAAGAAAATAATTTTAAAACACTTTAGGTGAAAACAAAGCAAAATATCTTATCACCACAAGCTAAACTGGGCATTTAAAAACAAACAGAAAAATAGACATTCTGTACACTGAGATGTTATTAAACCCTGAATTTACTATCTGAGAAGTACAAAAATCTGAATCAAATATTCCTTACTTTCATAATGATCTTTTAAAATTTCTAAGTGAATAACGCATTGTCAAATACTCTATGAAATATTCAGAATAGGAAAACGTATAGAGACCAAAGTTTATCAGTGGTTACAGGGGCAGGCAGGAGGGAGGGGGAAAGGGAGAATCATTGTTTAACAAGCATGGCGTTATCCATCTGTTTATGGTGATGGAAAATTTGGCAATGGCTACAGATGACGGTTGCACATCAGGCTTAATGCACTCAATGTCACTGAATTGTACATTTTTTGAAACATCTAAGTTTTACTGAATATTATTTATTTAATAGGCTTTCCTTGAAACCGACACATGGTGAGCCTATGTGTTTCAGAGTCAAACTGTGCTCCATAAAGTTTTCAAAGGCTGATTTTTCACAAGTAGATTGTCAGGCCTTTCTTCTGAGGAGTCTCTGGGTGGACCTGAACCACCAAACTTTTGGTGAGCAGCCCAGCGTGGCAACCATTTGTGCCACACCAAGACTCCGGCTAGTGATTTCCCCTAAAAATATCACTTCCTTTACCCGACTCCCCCTGATTAAAAAAAAAAAAAAAATTCAGTAGCGCATACGGTAATCCTATCAAATAACCCTAACGTAGTTTTTTAGCTTGTCTAGGTGATAATGAGAAAGTATGTTTTGAGGGAGGCAAAGACGGAAGAGAATGAAATCAATTACAATGTGTTATATTGCGAGTGCTGAAATACTGGCCAAACACCTTGATTAAAACCAGAACATTGTTTGCATTTTCTTTTATTAAACTGCTACACTAGTGGAAAGACCTATTACCCAAATAGCCATTCCTTCAACGAATACTAAGGAGCACTGGCGGAGCAACAGTTAGGCACTTGGCTGCTAACAGAAAAGTTGGCAGCTTAAGCCCACCCAGAGGCTCTGCAGGAGAAAGACCTGGCAATCTGCTCTCATAAAGATTATAGCCTAGAAAACCCTATGGGGCAGTTCTACTCTGTCACACGGGGTTTCTATGAGTTGAAATTGATTTGACGGCACTCAACAACAATATTACGCTTCATGACAGGTTGTTCCCTAATAACTCTGTGCATCTTAGTGACAGCCTTTACTAAATAATTCTAAGTATCACAGTGTTCAGGCTTTCCAAATTAAATTTTTCTAGGTAAGAAATAATTGAAATTAGACTTCTTCATACCTGTAGATTGTCTTTTCCTGCCTCTTCTCTTGGATTCCCTATCTTGGAGAGAAAGTTTTGGAGCAACATGTAAAGATTTTGATGGTTCACTTGACTTGGTGGCAATGACTCTGAAGTTAGGGAAAGTAGGACTATTTTCTGGTATATTGTTAGCACTTTTCCTGCCTCTGCGTTTTCTACGAGGACTAAGTAGTTCCACAAATACATCTGCTTGCAATGGGCCATGACTCTGGCGAGTAGAACGACTGGCAATTCTTAAAGATTTCGTTTCCGTAGGGGGAGCAGATCTGATCTTTCTTAAGCTTCTACCAGTAGTTTTAGAAGGAACAATTGTTTTAGGTGTACTCTGCTGACTTCTTGAAGTATATCTCCCAGGATCGTGTCGCTGGCCACGGCTTGAGAAAGAAGAGTTAAGTCTCCCTCTTGTTTTAATTGGTAGTCTAACTTGTGGTCTTCCTCGTTTTGGTGGGCTACAAATATTAGAAAACACAATTACTGTACAGAGCAATGCTGAACATATTATTACTTCGATTCCCCTTGTTCTACTACAGATTCGATGACTTCTACATATATTACTTTTCTGTATTACTGAGACTTATCCTATACCTAATTCTTTATACTTCGTGCCAACAATTTTTTTATGGAAATGAAATCTAAAATGTACTTCTACATATTTCTTTTAATTGCAAAAAGAATATTAATATTTTCTTGGTAACTCCAGGATATCGTAATGAAAATCAAGCACTAAATTATGATAAACTATAATGAAATCCTTAGAGGAACTGCTAATGATGGTTGGACCTAGTCAATCATTGAAAACTATAAAAGGTAATGAACTAAAGTGCTTAGAAAACTTGTCTCCTTCTGCTAAAGGAATCTATCACTTTTCATTACCATTGACACTGAGGTAACCCACAGTTTTGGCCAATGGTTGCCACCTACGTAGGCCTTGAACCTATGGTTCCTGAATACCAAGCCAAGAATCTCTTTGTCATCTTGTGACTCTTACTATAAAATACAAAACTAGATGCAATCTTTTAACTGCCTTTAAGTTGTAGACAAGGATGAAACAATCCCAATAAATCTCTTTTAATCTGTCTCTCCACATACCTGGACCTCCAGTTTACCTAGAATATTTGCAAGAATTTTCCAAATGCTTTATCATCTTTATGCTCAACGCAATACTGGCTCACAAGCTACAGGCAAATGGCTCCTGCTAGCTGGTGCTATCTGGGGTAACTCTATTTATTCTCTTCCAACTATAGTACTTGGACTGTTCTTGGTTGCTCTTGCTTGATATTCATTTTCCTGATTTCATGTGATTCAGGTTCAAACGTTTAAAAACAAATAAAAAACGTGGTGGTGGTGAGAATGAGGAGCACAATATGACTTCCTGCTGTAACCGGGTATGGCCAGGCCTACTGACAGAAAACTCCTGGTAGATATAAATGAAAACGTCTCACCCCTGAAATGGAGGCACAAATAAGGGGTGACTACCCCAATGCTGCCCCAACAGGAATATCCAGGCTTGTTCAAACCTGTTCATTAGGCCTGGGTAACACAGCTTGCTGTGTTGCAGAACACTTGGTTATATGGTAGTTTCAACGTTGTTTCTGGCTGCTGACATGGTAGGAGTATGAAAATACAGTGTGCTTCCTGGTGTATACGCTCTCTATAGACTGGCAAGATCACCATTATTTGGAGCTACCTTTTTAAGAAAGCAACAGATGCACTGTGGAGTTGAATTCATCTTTATCTCATGAATATCTTTTGTAGTGCTTCTTTGCTGTTTTAGGAGTAAGCTTAAGTAAAATCAAGCATGATGTGGCTCTAAGTTGGCATTCCTGTCCAAATATGAACTCACACCAGATTTTATTTGCCTAAGCTCACATAGGTACTGTACTCCCTTGGAAATAATTTCAAATGTTTATAAGATATGAAGCAATGGTAACTCCAGGCCACTGCAATACATATTACTTTAAAAAAAATTATTGACCCTAACTATCTCATTTGTATTGAATAGTTAAGAGACTATCTAGTTAAGACTTTCTGACTCATTTTACTGCATATTCAGATTTACCTGACTTCCTCCTCTTCTTGAGAGTCATCTTCATCTTGTTCTATCCCGTACTCTTCCTCCTCACTTTGACTCTCTTCATCATCATCATCAACTTCGTCGTCCTCACCTTCCACATGGTCTTCCATCTCTTCGTCACTTTCTAAGGAGGGTCTCTGTCTAGAGGAGAGTCGTCTAGAACGTTGCTTTGGTCGACATTCTGGACAAAACCAATCTCCTTCAGTAACAGTCTGACAAATCACATAAGTGATCATTAATCATCTATCACTTAAAATCTCAACGTCTCAATTTTAATCTGAGTATTAGAAGAAGAAAAAATACCTTGAGCTTTGGTCGAACACAGTAGGTATGATGACCCCGATCACAGCCATCACAAAGTACCATGCTTTCAGCATCACCCTTTTTTCGGCATATCTTGCAACGAGCATTCAGTATAGATTTAGACCATATGACACTACGATCCAAGGTGGAGAGGTGAAGAAAGACTTGGGACAGACTAGCAGAAGAAAGAAGAGACTCTCTCCAACGGTCCAGGACTGTTTTATAAGAACGTCCACTGTCACTGGCATCTTAAATAAAAAGGAAAATGATTAAAGTTTCTAGGCAAACCCTAGACATCTCCTAGAACTATTTTCTTGGTAGTTTAAACAGTTTGGATTTTACAGTTCTTCTAATAGTTAACAAAAAGATCGTGCTGATATTGAAAACAACCTCATGACAAAATATTTGCTGAGCTACATCTTGTCTATGACATTAAAAAAAACATAAAAAAAAAAAATGACATAAGGAATTACTTAAATCCATAAATCAGATGCTTGGGAATTTCAATAGTTAAAAGAGAAAAATAACTTAGGCAATATGTTCTCAATCTAGTTGTTGTATCAAATCTTGATCTAATTTAGAAAACTGGCTAAACGTGGCTACAAGTCAGCTTTTTGAATCAAGAATGTTACTTCCTTATTTTCACATAAAAGATGGACTACTCTCTAACTTAAATATCAGTAGTATACTAGGTTTCTTTTGGGGATTAAGAAACTGTTCTGAAACTAGACAGTGGCAATGGTTGCGTAACTGTAGATTCTAAAAACCACTGAATTGTACAATTTAAAAGGGTAAATCTTATAGTGTGTGAATTATATCTCAAGAAATATGTTACTAATAAAAATCAACCATGTTTAAAAGCCAACTATATTGTTTTCTGACTCTAAGATTATTTTAAAATGGAGGTGAATATAAACAATATTAATACTCCCAAAAAGAATTTTCATTAGTGACATTTATATAGAAATATCTGAAGCCTTCTGTCACTAACATCATTCTTTTGTCTTTTAAGCTAAAAAAAAATTGAGTCATTTGATCAGATGCCATCAATCTAGCCCATCATTTTACACAGGTTATGTGAGGATTTCCATCTTCAATTACTTTTTAGTACCGGGATCATCTCAATTATTCCTAAAACATACTTATGAAGTACCTACTGCATAATGTCAAAATTCTGCAGGGGTTTCCCTAAGAGTCTGTAACTATAAGCAAGGCCTTGAATACAATTAGAAACTGAAAAAAAAAAAAAGCCTAAGATTTTAAAGTGGTCCAGCAAGGTGATCCCGCCTGAATGGCCAAAACAAGAACAAATTCTCTGAAAAAATTTCCAAAGATCAAGCTGTTAGGAATGTGCGTAAACAATTAAAGCCCACAAGGCACATGTAGAAATAAAACACTAGTGAGAACCAGCAGAATCATGGGAAGACTTCAGATATTAGAATAAGATACAGAATATAAAATAACTATGTTTAATGACTCAAGAAATAAGGAGTTTGAAAACATGAGTTAAGTAACCAACTAGTCTGAAAAAGAATCAGAAAAAACTTCTAAAAACAACTGACATTAATAACTCACTGGGAGGGGGAAAACACAATGGATAGGTGAAACGGCTCTTCTGACAAAGCTGAAGTGAAATTATTAGAATGCAGCCCAGACAGTTTTCCATTTTCTTTTTTTTTTACTCTTTATCTTTTTACGTCCTTTTGTTTAAAGGTGAGTCTTCTGTAGATAGCTATAGCTGAATTTTATATTTAATCCAATCTGATAATCTCTAACTTTTAATTGGAGAATATAGTCCATTTAGAGGCATGTGGTTTATTTTTACCCTCTTAATTTGTGCTTTCTACTTATCTTGTTTTCATAAAAAGTTTTGGGACCTCCAGGAAAGGAAGCAACAAGAATTTCTAGTTAAAAGGTTACGAAGAAATCTTTCTGGGTAAGCCAGAGGGTGTTCTTGTTGGTAACAGCAAGAAATAAGGTTCCAGAAGTCAATGCAGAGTGGAAGAAATGGACCAATTATGAAGAACCTTGGAAATCAGTTTGATGGTTTCAACTCAAAGGTTGTTGAAACACTGTGAGTGCTGGTCAAAAAAGGTGTTTCAAGAAATTACAACGATGGCAGTTCAAAGTTCAATTCTTATCTCACCTATTTTTTTTTTTTAAATATTCTAGTCCATGATAGGTGCTCATATTTTTATGTTTACATATAGCACTTAAATAAGGATAAAAACAGTATATACAAGGGACTCCGTTTTTCTGTGATTGTTTCCTTATCTTAAACCTTGCTTCTTCTCCAACTCTCCTGTACATCTCTCAATGGCAGAAAATGTCTTGTTTCTCTTTTTCCCCCATTATGCTAGCACGGATAAATTCTTCAAGAAATTACTATTTAAAAGGATTTTTACTAATATAGAATAACAGTAGAGTCCCATGGTCAGGTATTAATTACACTGGGAGATTTTCCTACTGTTCATTGCCTCTATGTAATAATGCATGTGATCATGCCATGTAGGCTTCTCTAGGGGACAGAACAGAAAATCCCTGTCCTGTAGGATTCCCTATGCTATAATAAGGGGGGGAAAGAGCTGTATATAAATACTATATGCAAAATAAGTAAACATAAATTCCTTAGCTATTCATTCTTTTTACTCTAGCAAAGTATACCAACATTCACCAGTGTTATCTTTTTATACTGAGTTTAAAGGAGTTTGATTAGCTGAGGTATGAAATGTACTAAGGCAAACTTTAGGAGGATCATATTGTTTGCAAGCTTGTCCCCAACTCCATTCCTTTCCAAAAAATTAAATCCAAGGTTCTCCTTCAAAAGCTAAACGTGCAAATCAGTATTTAGCAATATAAACCAACCAAATCCAGCACCGTCGAGTCAATTCCGACTCATAGCGACCCTATGGGACAGAGTAGAACTGCCCCATAGAGTTTCCAAGGAGCGCCTGGCAGATTTGAACTGCCAACCCTTTGGTTAGCAGCCGTCGCACTTAACCACTACGCCACCAGGGTTTCCTTTAGCAATATAGAAAATAAAAAAATTCCTTAAAAAGAAAGTTAAAAATTTACCACCTCTCATACTAGATTGATCTTCCTCTTCTTCTTGTCCTTTTTTTTCCTATCTCCTTTTGATCTTTATTAATTTTTGTGTTACCGAATTTCAAATTAATAGTTAGTTTAAGCATCTTTTCATAGCTTAAGGGTTTAACCATAAGCATGCCTTTATAAATGATGAAATTATTAACCTAAACAAACAATTCTCACATATTTTACCTAAACTAATTAACTGAAACACACTATCTTCCACAAATTTAAAAACCCTAGTTTTATCAATTTGATTAATCACTAAACTAAAGGGGATATGTTAGGGAATGTGGAAATTAGAATTTCTGTTTATTGATTTTTTAAAGAAACGGAAATAATCTCTGAAGCTGAGAAAATACCTACTATGGTTAATTTGCTAGGTTGAAAAATTATCTGGTGAATGGAGAATTTTAATGTTGTTCTATTTCACATTCACAACGTAGAACCTTCCCTTCTCTCCCAAAGGATATTCTTGTTTTCCTTACTCCAAATATTTAAACTATCTTAAAACCCCAGAAACACCTCTATCTCCTGCTCTCCCATTCAAAGGCTCAAAAATAAAATAAAGAGTTAGAGATGTCATTTTTCTATTAGATTTTTAAAGGGGCAGCAATGGTAGATAGTAAGACCCATATTACAAATGATCAACATCGGGCTTTGACCAGTATCTACCACCAATATAAGGGGGGAAGTCAAACTTATTTCACCTATTTTTCAAAATCCCAGTTAAAACTCTTTTATATCTCTCATGAGAAATGATTATTTCCCTACACTGCTGTATACAAACCAACATGAAGGAACACTGCGTGACTCTCAGTTTTCATATAACCTGGTATATATAAGTGGAAACGTCTCCCAGTATTAACTTTTTTCCCTTTGTTTAAATATTTAATAAAGGGTGCAGATGTAAATATACACAGTAAACAACCAAATTGATTTTTTTCTCTTGAACTTATAAACAACTTTGTTTCTTTTTAAATTTTTATTGTGCTTTCAGTGAAAGTCTACAAATCAAGTCAGTCTCTCATACAAAAATTTACATACACCTGGGTTTGCTATACGCTCCTAATTGCTCTCCCCCTAATGAGATAGCACAGTCGTTCCCTCCACTCTCTCTCCTCATGTCCATCTGGGCAGCTTCTGAGCCCCTCTGCCCGCTCATCTCCCCTCCAGACAGGAGATGCCAACATAGTCTCATGTGTCTACTTGATCCAAGAAGCTCATTCTTCACCAGTATCATTTTCTATCCCGTAGTCCAGTCCAATCCCTGTCTGAAGAGTAACTTATAAACAACTTTGATTGCAATTTTAGAAATGGAAAAATCAGCATTGTGTTTTCTCCCTTATCCTTCTCATATCCCAGGATTAATGAGTAGTAGCAATATATTTTACATTTCTAAGAACTTCATGATTTACAAACAACTTTTAACTGAAATTTTAATTGAGAAAACTATAGATTCACATATAGTGAATCTGTAAAAATAATAGAGAGATTTCTCGTATACCTAATTTGATTTTGACAAAGAACGTACTAAAAAATTTAAGACTGGCAAACAGAGAAGAGTGATATAGTAAACGACAACTCTGATAACAGCTTTGTGAGCTGTGATCCTACGTATTTTATTTCTTAGAATTGGTACTTTCAGTGTGAAAAGTGAATTATTAGGCCCATGGTAGAACTGTCAATTAATGAAAAATATGACTAGGCTTAAAACATTAATAATGGCCATAAAATCCAAAATAAAAATAGACATTTTACAAATATGTTCACAATACAAAATTGCTCAGATAGTATGATCTCTTTATGAAAACTATGTTCTTACCACTCAACAAGGTATATATTTTTTTAGTTCATTGTGCTTTAAGTGAAAGTTTACAACTCCAGTCTCTCATACAAAAGTATACACCTTGCTATGTACTCCTAGCTGCTCTCCCCCTAATGTGACAGCACACTCCTCCTCTTCACCCTATATTCTCCGAGGCCATTCGACCAGCTTCTGTCCCCCTCTGCCTTCTCATTTCCCCTCCAGACAGGAGCTGCCCACATAGTCTCATGTGTCTACTGAGCCAAGAAGCTCACTCCTCACCAGTATCATTTTCTGTCTTGTAGTCCAGTCCAATCCCTGTCTGAAGAGTTGGCTTGGGGAATGGTTCCAGTCTTGCGCTAACAAAGGGTCCGGGGACCATGATCTCTGGGGTACCTCTAGTCTCTTCCAGACCATTACATCTGGCCTTTTTATGAGAATTACAACAAGGTAATTTTCAAATAATTATATAAGGGAAGTTGCTTTCTCAATGTAAGAGTCCAGAAAGATACGGCTTAAGAAAAAACTGTTTTATCTAGTATGCTACTATTGTGATTGTTTGTAATTCAACACCTCAAAAAGACAACAGGTAAGTAGGGGTAGTTATGACATCAAAGTTGATTTGGACTTAAAATACCTATTTTCCCAAAAGACATGATGATTAAGTTCCTAGGTTAGTTTTTTATAAGCTGCAAAACATGGTACCATAGTATTATTTCTTTCATCCTAACAACAATCTCAAAGAGCTCTCTTTTTGAAAAGCATTTTCTCATCCGTGTTGCCTTTAACACTTGGTATTTCTGATTTCTCTCTAACTATACAGTGCTTACAAGGAGGCCTGATGGTGCAACGATTAAGCATTCAACTGCTAACCGAACCCACCAGCCACTCCAGGAGAAAAGACCTGGGGGACCTGCTCCCATAAAGATTTCAGCCTAGGAAACCCTATGGGGTAGTTCTATTCTGTGCTATTGGGTCAGAATCAACTCGACGGCACACAATAACAATGACAAAAATATACAGTGCTCAAAGTCCCTGGGTGGCAAAAATCGTTAAACACTCAACTACTACCTGAAAGGTTGGCAGTTTGAACCCACCCAGAGGCACCTTGGAAGTAAGGTCTGGTCATCTGCTTCTGAAAGGTCACAGCCTTGAAAACCCCACCAGCGCAGTTCTACTCCGCACATATGGGGTTGCCATGAGTTGGAACTGACGCTACGTTACTAACAACATACGGTGCTCAGGTTAGTGACCCAAGTTATTAAACCATACTCTTATTGGTGGGCATTTAAGTTGCTTCCTTGGGGTTCTATTTTAGATAAGAGGGAAAAAAAAAAAAACCCAAAAACATTTATGCATAACCTTTGATTATTCAAGGTCTAGCTAGTCACGGTTTTGGTAATCTTTCTTCTGAGAAAATTCTTAACAGAAGAGATGGAAAAATGTTAAAAAAAAAAAAAAACTTGTTACAAAAACTGGCATCTGTCTTAAAACGCAACAAGGAGGGTCTAAGCACAGTCAGTAGGCATTTAGTGAATGAACTACAGAATGGGCACATTTAGCTAAAAAGTTAGGAACAAACAAAAAATGTTTAGAACATAACTGTGGGGTTGAATAGAGCAAATGCTTTAGGAAAAAAACCTAGAATGAATTTTAAAAAATGGTACTTATGCATTACTTAAAAAACAAATCTCACCTGAAAGAACTCATATTTTTGAATGAAAATACAACCTTCAAGTTATTTCAACTTGAGTTAGTTCATTATGTTAGTCAGTCAAGTTCTATTAATCAAAGCGCAATTTCAAAACTATTTAAGACATAATATTAATATTTGGAAATAAAAAGAGATCCCTTACCAAGTGGAGCTTTAAGAAAACGCCTCTCGATGCCCTGCTCTATTTGAAACAGTGCCATTGCCAGGTGATGAACCACGTTGCTCACTGACTGCGGTGTACTTGCGTTAGTTGAGACAGTACTTGGAGTTTCTGTTTTTATCCCCAAAAGTCTACAATTAAAACAATAAAGAACTTAAGATACTTAGCTATCAGGTGAAACTTGGGCCCACTCATTCATTCAAATGCACCTGTATGAGAAAGTTTCCTCAAACTCAAGGAGCTAGTAAGTAAAGGAGATAAATACATGAATCAAGAGCTAAATTAAATATGAATGAAGTCATATAGGAGGATAGAAGGGCAAGTATTTGGAGGAAGGAAAGTAGATGAGGCAGGCTTCCAGGAAAGGTTTTAGGGAGGTAATGCTGTAGGTTTAAACAGGTAAGTATCTCAGCTTACCTTTATATTCTTTTGCTTTAACTTTTATTGAGGAGGGCACTATGGCTACCTCCTGACTACTGTATGTTTAAGCAAATAACTCACGCTTTCTACATTTGCCAACTGTGCTCTCCCCCCTTTCATAAGGATGGCTAGGCTAATTTTTTTTTAACACATTGCTGTTGTCATTCATTAGCCTCTAATCTTGCTTCCTCTGCAATAAATCTCCACACTGTAGCTAAAATGATCATTTAAAAGTGCAAACTCATTTATTCAAAACCTTTGTACAGGACATGCGGTCTTTCCTCCCAGGCTTTTATCTTTTCTACTTTTAGGTCACAGTTGGAATCCACCAGGTGCTCCTTGGAAACTCTAGGGGGCAGTTCTCCTCTGTCCTATAGGGTTGCTATGAGTCGAAATTAACTCAACTGCCAATGGGTGTTTTTTTTTTTTTAAGGTCTGAGCTTCACAGTCACTTCCACTAGCACTGTCTTCACTGTCTTCCACGGTACTCCGTGCTCTGTATTCATTTCTGTTGGAGCCCTTACCTTGTTTTATAATTGCTAGCTTAATGCTTCCCCACCATTCTCTTCTAGAATATAAACTTCTTAAGGTAATATATTATTCAAAATAACCCTGAAAAAGTAAAAGTATCTATCTATCTAGAGATACAGATTCTGATTAAGTTTAAAGAATATTTAAGTCTACCACAACTTACTAAGTTTTCTTCCTACAGAGAAGAAAAAATGGATTGTATAAAGTTACTTTCTGAAATTAATAAAAATTTAAGTTCAAAGATTTTTAAAAAAGCCCTCAAAAAATGATGCTGATCTTACTGGGTTGGGTTTTTGGCTGCATTCGTACAAAGTGGAGTAAGAAAGATCCTGAGGTTTGGGAAATCATCATTTCAGTAGTTACTAGCATTAAGGTCCTCATAAGAAGTTCTGAAAACAATTTTTTGAAGATAAAGAAATACACTTTAATAAAGAAATATACTCCAAAGACTTACAAATAAGACAAAAAAAGTGATGGTTACTTTAGAAAAAATCTTTTTTACCTGTCTTTTACTATGACTTTTGCTTGTTCATCGATTTCCATCTCGTCTACATCTTCATTCACAGTTTTAATGATACCATTTTCCTTGTTTTCCTCACTTAACAGCTCATACCGTCCACTCTCTAAGGCTGATCTCCAGATGTGTCGATCTGTAACCTGGAAAGAAAGCCAAATTTACTAACCCTAAAAAAATGGCATATGCTGCTCCTAAGAGGTATGAAGTTCACTGTATACATGAAAAATTCATGGACAGTCTAGAGCAGATTGAGAATCAAAAAGGGATCTAAAAATAAGGTTACTGAGTGGCCAGTATGAAATTCACATCACTCATAGGTGAAAGCTTTAGAACCTTACTCAGAATCTAAAAAAGAGAAATCATAAATAATTCTAAGATTGGTTATCTGATAGTAACAAAAGAGTGAGATAGCAAAGAATGCACATATCAAGTATGAATTACTTCCAAATTAATATTAAGAAGGTCCACTATGTTCATTCAATTCTGCTTAAGAAAGCAGAGAATCATACACCCAAACCAAACCCAGTGCCATCGAGTTGATTCCGACTCATAGCGACCCTATAGGACAGAGTAGAGCTGCCCCATAGAGTTTCCAAGGAGCGCCTGGCGGATTCAAACTGCTGACCCTTTGGTTAGCAGCCATAGCACTTAACACCACTATGTCACCGGGGTTTCCAGAGAATCATATGGTATATTTTTTAAAAATCTATCCATCTTAGTTTTCATAAAAAATACCATTCTCTGGTGTTTGTTTAAAATACACATGCCTTGCCTATATAGTATAAACAAACAAATACAGCCAAAATTCTGGGGCAAGCAAATTAAACAAACTAAAAATGAAACAGGCACAAACCTTGACTGCCCCTAGTGTTCCTTGGTAGATTCGGTCTTCAATGTCCAAAAGAAAATCTCTAAGCCTCAATTCAAGCTGCCTTTCTGCAGACACCTGAGATGGATCATATGCATTGGAAGATCTTCCCCGACTATACATAGGCTTGCTATCAGTTTGAGATTTGTCTGAAACAATAATCAAATACCTTTATTATGATTTTCTTATTAAAAAATATAATTACCCCACATGACTGCTACGATGTTGAGATAATGGATACAAAAGCTCTTTGTAAATTCTCAAACGCTCCCCCCAACAAAAGTTAGGTTGCTATTAATTCTAAAGTCCTTCTGTAACCTAATATATGAAGTTTCAAGTCACTGATTTCATTTGGTTTAGATAAGTGATAACATTTTAAAACAATGGATCATAAACATTCAAATATAAGAAAGGGGGGGGAATGAAGGTGGCAAATGAGAAATTACATTCAAGAACTGTGATCTACAATTTTTAATCCTGAAGAGAACATGGTAAGCCCCTAAATTTAAGCAGCTCTCTAGAGAATCTGATATAGTAATACAAAACTTATACCTAAAAATGCATTACAGCTTTCTCTTAACTGTTATCAACGGACTAGCCATCAAATGGGAAATGCTGCTACTTTATCTGCCCTTGCAGTGCATTTCCAAAGAAGTGATCTTTAATGGAACCTATTCCTGGACCCTCAGCCAAAACGCTTACTGAGTAATCCCACTCACTATCGGATCGCTAAAACTCATGGCAGCCTTAGAGCCTTGGGCATTTAGTCTACTGATCAAAGAATCAGGCCATCAGGAAGAGTCTGTATCTTCTCAACGCTGTCAGATGTGTTCCTCATAAACCAAATGGAACTTCATAGTTAGAATCTAGAGAACCTTGTTTTTATAAAGAAATACATTCCCAAACTCTAACTTGCAAACTTTGAGCACGTGCTCCAAATGAAAGATAAGGTATTTTATGGTCCAAATGAAAGGTAAGATATTTTAAGTATATCTCTAATAGTTTGAAAAAAATGGTAAATCCTCAATGACCAGAGACTTGTTGTTAGTTGCCAATGAGTTGATTTAGACTCATGGCAACCCCATGTGTGCACAGTAGAACTGCACTCTGTAAGATTTTCAAGGCTGTGACCCTTGGGAAGCAGATCACCTTACTTCTGAGGCACCTACGGGTGAGTCTGAACTGCCAATCTTTCGGTTAGTAGTCAAGTGCTTAACCATCTGGGCCACCCAGGGACTCCTGATCAGAGACTATAGGGAGAAAAAATAAAGAAAACAATTTTTAGTGAAAACTTACCTGAAAAATGAAATTTCTCTTCAGAAAAATGAGCTAGCTGTGCACATATTCTGCTTTTCTCTTGCAACAAAGTTTCTTTTAAGGCACTTTCTCTATGTCCTCTAGAATTAAGAGCATCGATAAGCTGGTCTAGCTGTTCACAAGAACTGTAAAAGCACCATCGATTTGGTTTATGCACTGGTTTTGGCAGCTGCACAGAACCATCATGTGGGCCTCGGTCAATGTTGGAGGTAGATTCAGACCCTCCAGTTTTAGTGGGTCCCTGAGGATCTTGAGACTGTACATTATTCTGAAATGATGAAGGTCTAGGCAACAGCATGTCTTCAGTGAGGCCAGAATAATCCTCTTCAATAAACAATCCAGGAATAGAAGGGAAAATCCAGTATCGCCTATACATGCGGTCGCGGCCCAAGGGAAAGATATTGGTACAGGCGATGGCGCTCTGAATTTTTTCTAAGAGCTCCTTCTCTTTTCGTTGGTGTTCCTGTTTCAAAGCTTCTTCCTCATCAGCAGTAAAAGGCTCTCTTGTTACACAGTTGATTTCTTCTTGCCTTGTAAATTCTTTAAATCCATTTTGCCCCCTTTTTCCTATAATTGAAATAACATCTATCATCATATTTTTAATTTTTATTAGAAAAATATAAGATATAAAGCTACTCCAAGTTACTAAGTTAGTAAGGAATGAATACACTTAAATTTAAAGGTCCACACACAGTCTGTGATCTCCATACTGGAGAGTGTGGCAGAGCTTGTTCGCAATCCTGCGATATCTATTCAGTCCTTCCTCTAAGGCAAGGGTCAGCAAACTTCTGTAAAGAGCCAGGTAGCAAACATTTCAGTCTTTGTGGGTCATATGGACTCTTCACAACTACTCAACTCTGCCACTGTAGTGTGAAAGCAGCCAAAGATATGTAAATGAACGAGCACAGCTGTGTTCAATAAGTATTTATGTACACGGAAATTTGAATTTCATATAATTTTCATGTGTCAGAGATACTTTGTTTCGATTTTTTTTCAACCATTTAAAAATATAAAAACCATTTTTAGCTTTTGTGTCATACAAAAACAGGTGGTGGGCCAGATTTGGCCCATAGGCTATAGTTTACTAACCCTGCTCTAAGGTAACACAGCTCCTGCAATAAAGAGCTCATCCTCAGCATACAAATACGACTTTCTAAAACCACTTCACAGCAAAATTTTCATCATTTTAAAAACGTATCACTGCTATGAATTAAGCATTAAAAGAAACCAAAAATCATGCCCTGGAATCATAAATGTAATCCCTGAGGTAATAAAATGACTTATCAATTAAAAACAAATAAACATGCACTTAAGTAATTTCAGTGTTACCCCTTCTGCCTCTTTTATGTGATCCTGGATCATCTTCATCTTCAGTGACTGTATCTTGATCTAGTTCCTTTTGCTCGATTTCTTTGCTTTCGGTGCTAGTATCAAAATCTTCCCTTTCTTCTTCCCTTAAGGATAAGAAGATTATATTCATTAACAAATACATAATTTTTCATCAAATATTTATTGCCTGACTATGAAATACCAGGCTTTATACTTAGGAAGCAGTGAATAAAGATGGGCACAATTGCTGATGACACGGGGTTTAGGGGCTGGCAGAGGAAACAGAGGAACAAGTAACTACATAAACAGTAATAAAATTAAAACAGGTAATAAGTACTAGAAAGGAGAAGTTCAAGGTTCATTTAAAGAGAACCAAATCTTTGATCTCAGGATAAAGAAAAGCTTGCCTGAAGAAGTGACATGTAAACATCTTAGAACGTTTTCATCAACCCAAAAGGAAACCCCATACCCATTAGCAGTCACTCCCCATTCACTCCTTCCCCTGGCCTTAAAACCAAAACCAAACCCATTGCCAGCGAGTTGATTCCAACTCATAGCGACCCTATAAGGTAGAGTATAATTTGCCCCATGGCTTTCCAAGGAGTGGCTGGTGGATTCGAACTCCCGACCTTTTGGTTAGCAGCTGTAGCTCTTAACCAATATATGGTTTATATATTCTGGATGCTAGATTCTTAGCAGATTTGATTTTCAAATATTTTCTCCCACTTAGTGGGCTGTCTTTTTACTTTCTTGATAATGTCCTCTGAAGCACGGAAGTTTTAAACCTTGATGCCATTCAATTTATCTATTTTTAATTTGGTGTCAATTTAGGTGTCATATCTATTAATTTTTCTTAAGGTATCGAATTCAATTTTTTAAAGTACTGTTGCTGCGCATACAAAATACGTCATCGTTGGTTGCTGTCAAGCTGATTCCAACTCATGGCGACCCCCCATGTGTGCAGAGTAGAACTGCTTCGTAGGGCTTTCAAGGCTGTGACCTTTCAGAAGCAAATCGCCAGGCCTGTCACCAGAGATGCCTCTGGATAGGTTCAAACTGCCAACCTTTTGGTTAGTAGTGGAGCATTTGACCACCTGCACCACCCAGGGACTCACACAGCCGTTTCAAATTTGTGACCTATGATCTTAAGATATATTAGGTATTTTATACACATGTATAATCAAAAGTCAATACACTAATTTTGGAATACTGCAATTTCCAGAACCTTCACTGCAGAATTTCTGCTAAGATTATTTCTATTAAATTTGAATATGGTTTTTTATCTACCCACGTGGAAAAGCTTCTCACACGTTTTCATAGCTAATCCCCCACCCCAAATATTTCAAAATGCAACAAAATACGCAGGCAGTCACTGAATTACTTAAGCTAATGACGTCTTGTCCCTATCCCTCTATCAAAACCTCCAATCTCATCCTATTCCTCAATAAGGCCCAGAGGAATTCTTGGAAACAGAATATAAACCTGTGATGGTGGTGGTGGTGTTGGGGGACATAAACTACTATCAATGCTAGAAATATTAAATTACTGATTAAAAATAGCCTATTGACATTTTGTTGGAAAATTATAATTTATAACATTAATTCTATGAGAAAATGACCTCTAGATTCCTTAAAAGAAGCCTAAAACAAAAATTTCTTTAACATAACACACATACACTTTAAGACTGTCATATACAAATTTCACAAGCTCATTAACAATTATTATGTGCTCATAAAAAACTGATTTTCTAAAATTTTGAAAGTATTTTAGAGTTCATGGTGCCCAACTTTTATTCTTTACATATGTTAGTTAACATGAATAAACAAAGCTGGATGAGCAGTATAATTCAAGCCATACCCAACAGATATATCTGCAGTCAAATTTCTTTGCTCGTCTTCCTTTAGTTTTTCGAGTTTCTCTTTCATTTTTTGTTCTTGCTCCTTAAGTTTTTCTTCCTTCCTTTTACGAATTCTAAAAGTTAAAAATAAGATACTACTGACTACCTGGTACAAAGACACTTTAGCATCTTAACTTCAATCATGAAGTTATGGAAAATGACTACCTGGTACAAAGACACTTTAGCATCTTAACTTCAATCATGAAGTTATGGAAAATGGTCTAAACGTTATCACAAAGCCGTAACGTAGTAATCAATTTCTAACTTTTCCCCCCAGATTTTCTTTTTTTAAATTGTGGTAAGCATATACATAAACCAAAGTATTTGCAGTGGGAACATTTTTCACATGACAATTCAGTGACATTAGTCACATTCATCACATTATACAAATATCACCATTATC
Source organism: Loxodonta africana (assembly GCF_030014295.1). Classification (NCBI taxonomy): domain Eukaryota; kingdom Metazoa; phylum Chordata; class Mammalia; order Proboscidea; family Elephantidae; genus Loxodonta; species Loxodonta africana. Next base: position 46,747,971 of record NC_087351.1, read on the forward strand.
CATTTCCAAATTTTTCTATTCCTCTTAACAGAAGCTCCAAAAAAACCAAAACCTGTTGCTATGGAGTCAATGCTGACTTATAGCGACCCTATAGGACAGAACAGAACTGCCCCATAGAGTTTCCACGGAGCACCTAGTGAATTCAAACTGCTGACCTTTTGGTTAGCAGCCATAGCTCTTAACCACTACGCCACCAGGGTTTCCAATAGAAGCTCAGTGGCCCTTAAATAACGACTCCCTCTTTTCACCTCTCTCCAGCTCCTCCCTGGTAACCTCTAATAAACTTTGGTCTCTATACATTTGTCTGTTCTTGATATTTCATGTAAGAGGAATCATACAATATTTGGCTTTTTGTGACTGACTTATTTCACTCAGCATAGTATTTTCAAGGTTCACCCATATTGTAGCATGTATCAGGACTTCATTTTTTTATGGCTAATATTCCATTATATAGACATATATATCACATTTTGTTTATCCAGTCATCTGTTTTTTCCACCTTTTGGCTGCTGTGAATAGTGCGGTTGCAATGAACACTGGTTTATATGAATTAATAACTTCTAAGTAAGGCCACCAACCACCAGTGTGAGCCAATGCCACATTATGGCACAATGTGAAACCACAATATAGTACAATGTGGTTCTGGATGTAGAGGAACAAACAGCTCTCACTGACATACTGACTGTAAGTATTTCTTACCTGGCAGCTGCTTCTTCCCTCTCTTTTCGATGTTGTTCTGCTTTTAACTCCCGAAACTCCTGCTTTGCCTGTCGTAATACATCAACATAATCTTCAATGAAATCCCTCGTAGAAACTAGAGTCAGTAGCTGCCCACAGAGAGCATGAAGTATCTTCATTTTTTCCCCTGTCAAAAATTGGTAAATAACTTTTCAATGAACAAAAAAAGGAATTCTTTTTGAAAAATTTTAATTTGTGGCTCAATGTGAAAACGCATGATAAGTCTATCACGGTCAAACCAGGACTTCAAACCAGATTCTTTTGGTTCGAACATCTGCTGAGAATCTGCGTTTCTAAAAAGTTCCCAAGAGATGCACGCTGCTGGTTAGGGACCAATTCTCAGAACCACTAGTAGAGCGGTGGTTCTCACAATTTATTATACATAAGAATCACCTAGGGATCTTGTTAAACTGTAGATTCTGATTCAGTATATCTGGGTGCAAAGACAAATTCTCAGCATGGGTTCAAACTGGAATGAACTGGTTTGAAGTCCTGGGTCAAACAAATCAATGGCATAACTTCAGAAAAATGCAACTTTGAATCCTATTTAACAGTTTGATGTACAGGGCATTTAAAATACTAATGACTACCATATGTATTAGTTAAATGGATGTGAAGATTATTCTAATTACAAAATTATTTTTCAAGTTTTAACTTTTAGGCTCATGTATGATGTTCAAAGTTAAATTACTACCATATGAATTAAGAAAAAATATGACAGGCAAATTGCTACTCTGAAAAGACTGCACAATAGCACCACTGTAAATTATAAAGACTATACAAATGTTCAGAGACTCTGGGTGGAGCAAATGGGTAAGCACACGACTACTATCCAAAAGGCTGCTGGTGTGAATGTATTCAGAGGTGCCTTGGGAGACAGGCCTGGTGATCTGCTTCTGAAGGGTCACAGCCTGGAAAACTATATGGAGCAGTTCTACTCTGCGCACATGGGTTCACCATGAGTCGGAATCAACCCAATGGCAACTAACAACAACAACATACAGATGTTAGGAATTAAGGTATTCCAGTTTTATTAGATGTTTTCTTTTAAAAGTATACTACATTAAACTACATTTGTACGTTAAAAATCTATTGTTTAAAAGAAGTGAAAAAATACTTCCTTTCAACTTTATATACTGCTTTTCATACTTTGAACATTTATTAAAGCAAATGTCAGAATTTACCAGCTACAATTTAAAATTCTGATATACTAATGAATAAAAGGAAATAAAAGCTAGTTAATTCTCACTTATTCTTCTAGACTTAGTAAATGTAGTAGACTAATAACGAATTTTGAAAATATTAGAAAATACAAATTTAAAAGAGAAAAAATAATAAATAATTAAAGTTAACATGAATAACGATAGTAGTTCAAATTTAGGTCACCGTTTGTATTCAATAATTTTTTTTAAAGACTGCTTTCTCTTAAAACTGATTATCATCTAAAATTTCTTGTGGTCAGCTGCTTAGCTCTCTGGGTATAAGAGGGTAGGAGGTGTTATACAAATTCCAACTCGCCAAGTTTACCTGGTGTCAGGTCATACACTGAAGTGCTTGACAGCTTCTTCACTAAACTGGGATTGCTCAAGCGAAGCTCCATGCAGGCATCGTCCGTGGCATCGAATCCTCCTCGTTTCTGGTATCTGTACTTTGCATTTGCTGATGTTACATCAGCGCCTGAAGCTAAGATGTGCAGTCTGAGGATTTCAGAGAGAGTGCAGCTATCAAGATCCAAGCCTTTCAAACTGCAGCCTATAAAGTTGTTAAAAATGAAACAGTCTCTTAGAATATAAACAATAAATACTCCGGGATGTAAAATGTACCTTTATAAAATTAAAAAGCCAAACAAAAAAATAAAGCCCACACATACCCTGGTGTAACTGTGGCCATGCAGCTGCCAAAGATGCAACTGCAGACAGTGCAGATTTTGTGGGGTCTGCATCTTCATCCAAAGCCTCTGTTAAATCTTTAAGGAAATAAACACTTTATTCTAGTGAAATCAAAGGTTCAATATCTGGGAATAACGCCCTTTTAAAATGATGAGAGAAAGAGCAAACAGCTTACCATTCAGGAACCTCAACAGAATCAACACTAAGTACGACCAGCATTACTCACATTCTGCCTAGTCCCCACCTGAAACTGTAGGTCCTAAAACATGCACTACATATTCACATGTTCCCTACTAAACAGAGAAGGCCACTTCCAAGTTACCAACAAGGTGCACAGACGCATTCCAAAAAAAATTGTAAAATGTACTTTAGAATTAAAATCAACCCCCCTCACACAACATAACCTTAGAAAAGCCTACTCTGAAAATCGGAATCTATTTAAAGCTACCCAATCTTTTACCAACACTTTAAGATTGAATCATAACAAAGTATAGGTTGTCATCATCATAAAATCATCACAGAGAAAGCGCTAAAAGAACTATAAAGACGGCACTGTTGTTGCTTAATCACTGATTTATCTTCTTTACTAAAAAACTTCCTGTTTTTATTTTGAAAATTCTCCAATCCAAGAAACAATGGGAAGATTTCTCTGTATTTTCTGAAATAAATTGATTTAGCTTTGAAAACACTGCTTATCTTACAAATCGGACCAAACAGCAAATCCACAGGCACAAACATATTTAAAGCATTAATATATAGGTTATTCCTAATTAAAATACATTAGATTAAAAAAAAAATCAGTCCTAAAACTTTTATGAAAAACCTTAAGCTTTCCAAAAATCTGTTATATCACAGTATAGTAGACACCCTCAGACTAAAAGTCAGATAACATGTAGCCTTTAGACAAGTCACTTAACTGGAATTTCTTTCTTTTTAAAGGAATGGGTTAGTCTAGATCATCAGTTTTCCAATTCTTTAAGCCAAGAATTTCTTGGAAGCCCAATATAAAAGATATAAAACATGCCCTTCTTAAAGTGGGAAACAGAGGTGAGCATACTGTCTATTCATCTTTCCAACTCTCCTGCAGTGGCACCAAGGAACTTAGAGGGTTCCACGGCCTAGAGTTTGAAACCACTGGGCTGAATTACTTCTGGGGTTCCTTAACCTTTTACTCTATGATTCCCTTCCCAAAGTCCACAAGCTGAAAAAGTGAACCTTAGAGAACAGAAATGTTGTTCTTCACTAAAGGAAGAAGGCAGCTATGGGATCATGTCTGATCACAATCACTGACACTTTAAAAACTACATTTAAAGCAAACAGGAACGCATGGAAGGAGGATAAAAGATGTAAAAGGAGAAGCTGTCTGATTAAACTTTACATATATGCTGAATTTATTCCTAGGCCAAATGAAAGACATTATATACTTCCTCACCAGGGAAATATTAGACGTATGACATTCTGAAATTTCTTTTAATATATAAAGCCAAATTAAATTAATAAAAAAAAAATAGGCACTCTAAAATTAACAGTCCTAAATACCACCTATAAAAGTGAGCTGGCTCTCTTCCTTTGCAGTAATCACCATGTTCAATCTATACTATCTATAGTAAGTAAGATTTCCTAGGTCAAAGGAAATGAACAACCAGTGAAATTAGAGTTTACTTTCAATTGTGTTATATATATTCTTTAAGTTAAGTATCTACCAAATGACACTTCTGAGAAACTAAGTATCGCTCTTGAATTTGCTTAGAGAAAGTCACTCATTGTCTCTACATCACAGCATGGTACATTGTATCAAGAGAATATAGCTGACCTGTATCCAGGATGTTACTACTACCTAAGACAGATACATTTATCTTAATTATAATCTAGAATTAAACCAAGCCAGACCTGTTGCCATCAAATCGATTCTGACTCATAGTGACCCTACAGAACACAGAAAAAGTGCCCCACAGGGTTTCCAAGGAGCGGCTGGTGGATTCAAACTGCTGACCTTTTGGTTAGCAGTTGAGCTCTTAACTACTGTGCCACCAGGGCTCCAATCTAGAATTGACCCATAACCCATTGCCGTCGAGTCGATTCTGACTAATAGCGACCCTACAGAATTAAAAAAACACATAATTCCAACACTAAACAATGGAATGAGCAAATATTCAAAACTATTCTATATAAGGAAGATACTCTTGCTCTCGTATTTTGGAAAGCTTTTAAGTTCATGATTTAAGTCTAAAGAGGAGAATCGATATATTTAATACAAAACTTAAAAACATTAATGGGGAAAATTTCCAAGATATGATATAAAAACAGGGAGATCAAGGGTCAAAGAAATTAGATCTCCTTGAACACAGCTAACTTTATAGGCAATGCTTGGGAAACAAATATTCAAAATTTCCACTTTTTTGCCATATTATGACCAATATAGCACAGTCATTATGATGTTCTAGATCAGACTACTAGAGTTTGTATTCCATCACTTCCTTAATAGCCATGTACCTTTAGGCAAGTTAATTAAAATCTGTAAGTTTCTGTTTCTTTATATGTAAAATGCAGAAAATAATTATACCTACCTTACACGGTGACGTGAGTATTAAATGAAAGAATGCATATATAGTGCCTTACATCACTTACTAGCTATGTGATCTTCGGTAAATAACCTCACCGAATGTCAGTTTTGTCATCACTAAGATAAATTCATTCTGCACAATTTCTCCCTTGCTACTAATAGCAGGACAACTCTTTACTGATAAGAGAAAAGAATATTCAACCCCATCTGACAATTCAATTATGTTCAGGAGGATTGTGAGAAGAAGAGATGGAAGAAATATGTGAGAAAATATGAAAGCTGTACCTAAGGAAACCATCTAGGGCCCTTACTGAATCTGAAATAACCAAGTAAAATGTGGCTGATAATAGGAAAGTGAGAGAACAGTAAAAAATTCCAAGGTATGTTTATGTTCTTCTAAATTTTAAATAAATATTTTCAAACAGAGCATTAAGCCCTTTATTTAGTGGTCAATACTTATTCAGAGAGACAGACTTTGTATTTATAGACAGTCCTGTATAGGAACAGAGTTATAAACACTATGATCAAACAAATCAGGTACAGAAAATGTAACGGTAATAATATAAATCACTAACAGTCACTTATATACTTTTCCCTGACACTAGCTGGTTTTCCCACTCAATTTTCTTCTCACTCCATTTTTTTTTAAATCAGGCTTCAAAACTACAAAATTCATCTGATTAAGTTCTTAACTAAATATAGCTTTATGTCTTGTATTAAGGTCAGAACTTCATCAATGACTATAATATTATTGGTTATTAATATAACCTAATAGCTAAAAGAAGGAATATTTGCTACATTGTCTTAGGAAATCCATTTTAATGCTGGTACTTGTCATCTTAGAAAATCTTTAAATGTTTTATAAATATCATTTACCCTTCTATCTTTGCTTTTATAAAATTATTGATTGTGTTCCTTTACTACCTGATTTTTTTTGCTTTGTACACACACAATATAGCAGTCTTGTTTGAGTATACTGAGAAGGCAACAGGGGCCATCTTGCTAGAACAGCCTTGATGAATGATGTATGGTGATTAGCACCACTGCTACAGGATATAATTTGCTTGACTCAGGCTGCAAAATCAAAAGGCAACCAACATCTGATGCATACTCATAAATATCCTATTGTTTTAGTGATTAGGCATAATGGAAGATGAGCTCAAGTTAACTAAGACCGACATAAATTCTGAACAGAGGAATGTTCCATCTCTTTGCACAAACATTCTGTCACCAGCATGTCCCTCCCTACACACACGTTTCCCAAATTACTTCTTTCCGTGAATTTTTACATAATACACAAGTATTGTTTAATCAAGTTTCTGATTGGAATGCATTTCTTTTTCTTTTTTAAATCTCATATGGGACAAAGTTGTTAATAATAATAATAATAAACTATTGCTGTTGAGCTGATCCCTAACCATGGTGACCCCACGTGTGTCAAAGCAGAATTATGCTCCATAGGGTTTTCAATGACTGATTTTTTGAAAATCGCCAGGCCTTTCTTCTGAGGTGTGTCTGGGTGGACTCCAACCTTTCAGTTAGCAGCTGAGCACATAAACCATTTGCACCACCCAAGGGTTCCATAATAATAATAGAGATTATTCAGGAAGCAAATCCATCTCTTTAAATATAAACGCTTAAAATGCCCTTTGATGAGGTAAATTCTAAACAAAATAGTGAACATATTCTATGTTTTGAAAACAAAATTTTGCCGAGAACTATTCCTCCATTAACATCTACTACACACTAACTCTCAATACTTAAAAGCATATAACTTAAAAAGCAAAATTTCTAGTTCAAATTAGTGATATTAAAGAAAAATATTTCACTTAATTCTGACTTAAAAACCACCAGATGTGAAATAAAACCAGCAGTATTATTTTCAATTCAAAATATTAATAGTAACAAAATATTTCCTAAGTGGGAGCAAAAAAAAAAAAAAAAAAACCAGTTATTTAGCAGAATCTCTTGAGATTACAGATAGCAATCAATGAAATTTATAATGCTCCTAAATCATAGGAAAAAATGGAAAGGAATAAAGAGCAAGATTGAGGAGAAAATATCCTTAAGGTCATCAAAAACAGGTTGCATTAAAACAAAGTTTTTATAAAACGACTTATAATACATCATTAGTAAATGACTCCGAATCAAGTAACCTGAACAGCTGTATTTTACAACTGTAAAAGCCAAGTACTTTTAAAATAACCTTCAAAAATTAGTTTTCCTACAAAGCTACTATCAGTTCAATGAACAATAATCTGAACTCTGACCTTTGGTGTCGGCATCAGTTATTTGCTCTTTGGCTACTTCCTCTTCTTCTTCAGCTATCGCCTGGAAGATGGCAGTCAGGAAGAAAAAAAGCAATTCACATAGTGGGCCTTCACTGTCATTTCCTACAAGAGCTTCCTCTAACACTTCTGCGAATAAAATGTTTAAAATGAATTTAAAGTTCTGTTCATATACTAAAAAAACAACTCCATTGGAATAACAAACATTTTAATCAACAACACCCTGTGTAACTATTTTTTAAAATGCCCATTTATGTAAGTAGAACCAAGTAGTATCCAAGACAAAAAAATCAAAAAGCAATGTGTAACAATTATAATAAACAAAATCATAAACCCAAGTCCTCACATTCAAAAAAGCCAAAATAGCCTTAGTACACCAATATATTTCATCTAAGTTTAAAGTTAATATCCAAATTAAGGCACATTTAAAGAATTTTAATTTTATTCTAATTCAAATAACAATGCAAAGATGACAAAAACCACAGTCCCACTATTCTCGATAGGTGTGTGGGGCATTAGCGTTTACCAGACAGTGCACAGGGGCAGTCGTCATCAGTATGAACTTCTCATCCTAGTACTGCCATCTAATTCATCACCTAGCTTCTACCTAGTTTACCTAAACTAGCATTGTTTAGACCTTCTTGATACGTAAGGCACAATGATTCATGCCTCACCTCGCTCATAAAGAGTACTCGAGAGAATGTGAAGCCCTTCTAAAGAAAACGCTTTTATAAACAGAAGAGTGCCATTACAATTCTATCTTTGAGGCTCTCTACATGGATCTTAAGAAAATTATTTTGCTATTTGATAGCTAAAAATCCAAAATGTGACCCAAATCCTTCCTCATACTAATAAATGATATGTATGCAAAGTAAAAGTACGCGGGAACTGAACTACAAATACAAGGTAGGCAATAACTTGTCTCCAAATACAGCTGACATAAATTCCTTCCCTCTGCACCCACATACATATGACTTCATCAAGAAGTGGGGTCTATTCTTTCACCCCCTTGAATCTGGACTGGCCCGTAGCTGCTCTGATCAATGGGATATGGTAAAAATGATGTTGTGTCCGTTCCAGGCCTATCCTTTTAAGAGGGCTTGCAGTTTTTACTTCTGCCTCTTGGAGCCCTCAGCTGCCACATGGGAATACTCTACTGGAGTGGGAGGCTACATGGAGGAGCACTGATGCGCCAGACAGATGTGCTAAGAACCCATCTTATACATCTAGTCAGTCAAGCCTTCAGGTGGCTCCAGTCCCACCTGCTTTTTGACTATAACCACATGAAAAACGCCAAGAAAGAACCAGACAGCTAAGAACAATCAACCCCCACAGAACTTTGAGATAATTTGTTCTTTGAAGCTACACAGCAATAGATAACTGGAACACTTGCCTAGGGTTACTCCCTCAGGAAACTCATCTTGAAGATCAAAAAGTTCTCCAAATGCATGAAGGAACTCCAAAACCATCAGAGCATCACCAAAGATTTCAGGAGGTAGTCTAGTTTTCACTGGAGTTGGTTCTGGAAGTTCCTGCAAAATTAAATTATTTATGTAACTATTTGAATCTAGTACAGGAAATCCTAAAAGTCAGATAAGATACATTCTTTACCTAATAAGAATAATTATTCCATGTAGATTAGTGTTTCTCACCCCTAAATCAATACTACCTTTAGAACTTTCAAAACTTTCAAAATGTCCTGGCCTTATTCTAACTTTATTAAATCACAGTCCCTAGGGACTTCTTCCTTTCTCAAACTAAGCATAACTTTAGGTTGAAGGGTATCTATGAGTACATGTACTAGTTAAGAGGGATTCTTAACCTAGATTCTAAGATCAAACCATTAGCTGTGCCAATATTGTCTCCAATATTATCTCCTTGAGATAAAGAAGAGAATTAATCTACCACCTACTTACTTAAAAATGATTCCATATAAGCTAAGATCGATCAGCTTGGTTTGGATAATTTAGTAATTTCTGGAGACAGGCAAAATCCTTACTTAGCAGTCAAGCTAAATGCATGCATGGCCTCAGTGATTACTGCATTATCAAGGATCACACAAACTGATCATTTATTTCTACAGAGTAAGAATCATTAACAAACCCTATCATAGAACACTAATGCTACCTTAGATCTCCAGTTATGAGTATTAACTGGGTTATTTCCTTTCAGTTAAATATGTAGAAAAAAGGAAGGTAAGAATTCATCAGCAAAGTCACACAGAGTGTATGAAACAGGTGTCTCCCAAACATCACATAAAATGCCATACCTTAAGATCATCACATTCCATATCTTCTCTAGGTTTACTCCACTGCTTTAAGTGTTCCATATATTTTCGCTTTTCTTCACGTAACTTCTCTCTTTCCTAAAATAAAAGGTTAATAAAAATTATTATAAAACTTTATAAGAAGCTCTTTACATGGCAGGTAATGGCAGAGCTATTTACTCTTATGATCCCATTTCCTATCTTTAACCAATTGGTTGAGTAAAAAAGCTTGTATTTTATTTACTTTGTCTCGTTGTTGCTTCTTGATACTGTTGGTCTAAATCCATGGTTTTAAGTGTGGTCTCCGAACCAGCAGCATCAGCATCACTTGGGAACTTATTATAAATGCAAGTCCTTGGGCCCTACCCCAGATCTACTGAATCAAAAACTCTGCGATTGGGGTCCAGCAATGTGTGTTTTAACTGGCCCTTCAGGTGATTCTGATGCATGCTCAAGTTTTAGAAACACTGATCAAAATAATACCTACCTGACGGAACTGTACAAAGAATGAAAATGCCTGGCACATAGCACCTCCTGAATGTTAATTCACATCTTACTATAGCAGCTCTCTCCCTGCTTCAAATCAATTAGATCCTGGCAAACTAGTTAATAAATTATTAGGTTGACTAATATTAAAACTTCACCTTATATTTGTAATACATTTGGTGTTTTCAAGACTCATTTATTTGGACCTCATAACAACCTGGAGGCACACAGAAGGAGCAGTGAGTAAAAGCAACAGTAATAAAATACAGTTGGTAGATTTCTTTCTTTTACAATCCAGGCTATTTCTCTTGCTCACCTGGCCTTTTGAAACCCTTATTTCTTACTAGTGGTATTTGAAACTACAAGGTAAATACCGACTCTAAAAAGTCCCTGAAAAAGCAGAGTGCACATAAAATATTTCATTATCATATTCTCCAATAAATATATTTAATATGCATTCATGTTATTTCATTCCTTTGAAATGTGTTTAGGAACACCAAAAGCAAACAGATGTGCATTTATCAAATTTTCATTGTAAAACTCCTAAATAATTACAGCATTTATTGACTGTGCTTTGAGTACTTTGCTGAAATAATAAGTTTTCACCTCAAAAAATAATTCTTGTGGGATATAATAAGATAGGCATTCTCATTTACTGTTGGTAAGCGTATAAATAAGCACAACACATTTGACAAACCCTTAACAATATATGTCCTTATCCTCTGATCTATTATTCTACAAATTTATCTGGGGAATAATCCAAAAAAGGAAGACTCTATGCACAAATCTGAAGATAGTAGCACTATTTATGAGCAAAAACCTGTAATGCACTTGGATATCTTATTTGATAAATTATTTTGCAATTACTAAAAATTCCAGTTTATTTAAAATGCAAAACATGAAGGAATGCTTATAATAATTTTAAACAAACAAAAAAAGGACACGGAAGTGTAAAAGTTGGATTATCTATTTTTAGGGTATGGAATAAAAACTAGAAAAATTAATCTAAGTATTGACAGTGCTATCTCTAAATGTTACCACTGAGATTATGGGTGATTTTTTTGTCCTCTATATTTTCTGAAGTGGACATGTATTACACTCCCCTATCCTCCCTGCTTTGGGGTACTTGTGAATACCCCAGAAAAGTAATAAAATGATTGACTTTGGAGAAAGCATGGAAACCAGGGGTAGAATTCTATAAGAAGTATCTACCACTGAAGATGATAATCAAGATTTGCTAGAACACCATGTTATGACAGACAAATAAGGCTATTTTTAAGTAGAATAAGAACACTGTAATTATTTTACCTTTAAAAGCTTTACGCATATCATCGTCCCTAAATTTGGACGTCTAAATAATAAGTCTTTATTCTTTAGAATTACATTTTAAAAGAGTTTTTAAGTGAGATGTTAGGGTGTATAGATATATATTGAATCTTAAATCATTCATTAGATTTTTCAAGCAAAGGGAGATAAACCATACAGTTGTTTATGAGTGCTCTATACATAACTAAATTTGAATAAAAGAGGTAAAGGCATTTGAAAATCAACTCAATTTAAATTTGTAAAGGATGTAGAGAACATAGCTATTATACTCAAATGAATACCTTTTCTCTTTCTATTTTAAGCCTTTCTTTTTCTTCTTTCTTCTTTAATCTCTCTTCTTCAACAATTTTTTTCAATTCTTCCCTCTTTTTCTCTTTATCTTCCTTTTCTCTTTTCTTTGCTTCTAGGGCGTCTGCTTTTTCTCTTTTTAATTTAGCCTTTTCAGAAGCTGTGGAGGTCGAACAACACTTGGCATTTTTTAATATATCAAACAACAACAAAAAATCCCTAAAATAATTTATAGTTAAATTAGATCAAAAGAGATTCACAGTGGTTGTAAATTCCTGGAAGCAGCCAGCAGCTGATTTAAATGGGAAAAGCAAGTTGGCTAGGTTTAAGACCATTACTGCATTGGGACAAACAATCCCTGCCTTTGAAAGCCCTGCTACTCAAAGAATGGTCCAGCAGTGAGCTGTCACCTTGTCAGAAATGCAGAATCTCATTCCTTACCCAGACCTACTAATTTTGAATCTTCATTTTAACAAGATCCTCACATGACTTTTATGTACATTCCAGTTTCAGAATCAGTGATGGCCCATAACAGTTTGCAAGCCCTGGAAACTCCAACTTGTGCTTAATATAGCATTATATCAGTTTAACGGGGATGTGCTACACCTTGAAATATCACATTAAGAGATGAACAGGTCTGGTTTACCTTAAAAATACACAGTTATCTGAGGAAAAGAGCTACTTACTTCAAAATAATAAACCAGAAATATGCGATTTTAGAAACACCCCCCATCCCAGCACAATTAAAAAAAGTCCTTCCTTATAGCTGAACAGATTTTGGAGAGAAGGCTGAAACTTACCCAAAGATTTCATTTCTTCTTGTTTTAAAAGCCTGTCTCTTTCTTTAGCAGTTTTGTTCCTATATCCTGTAACAGTCTGTTTATTAACAATGCTCTCCTCCTAAAAAAACAACCAAAAAACTAAACTTGTAGAACCACATTTACAAACTGATAGTTTGCCTTGTTCTTACAGTAAGAAAAATACAAAAACTTAAACGCCCTTATCAATTATACCTACTTTCAATAAAACGAGGTTTTATTCTAAAGCATAACTGAACTTTTAATAACTTGAATCACAGTAACACACTGAATATTAATTCTATAGCTCTACAAATTACTATAAGAACCTTCCAGGAGAAACAATTAATTTTATATGGAGATATGTGTGTGTACACACACACACACACTCTGCTTCCGTAAAGATTACAGCCTTGGAAACCCTATGGGGCAGTTCTACTTTGTACTACAGGGTCGCTGTGAGTCAGAATCAACTCAACAGCAGTGGGTGGTGGGTTCTTTTATATATAGGGAGAGAGAGTGAAACAGACAGACACAAGAGACAGAGAGTGTGCCCCTTAAAAATGTGCATTAGAAAAAGAAAAAAAAAACTTCCAGGTTACCTTGTAAACTAGATGGTATAAATATAAAATATGAAAGAGACAGAGGAAAGACATGTTAAACATTCTTGTGGCCAATATTAAACAATCCTAAAACCTTATTTGCATTTTATTTCTCATGAGAACAATGTCTCTCCTGCTTGTGATATTCTTATTATCTCTTATATTTTAATGTAATAAAACATAAATAATTCACTTGAATATATGAGTACCTGCTTAGTACCAGGTGCAGTACTAAGCACAATGGTGAACAAGAGACAACAACAAAAAAAAACCCACTTAATACATGGAAAATTATTTGCAAGAGGAAAACAAGCTTCATTTGGGGTAGAAAAACCTGAAGTGTGCAGTTGAGAAAGTATTGAAAAAAAAAGTGACAGAAGGAGAAGGGGAACAAGGAACAAGATGGACTTAACCCAGATCCTGGAAGAGGCTCTTAAAAGAACTGTTTAATAAATTTCTAAATCATGATGATTGTGTGCTGCCAACTATACTTAGAAACAATGGGAACTTAGCTTATTAGCTGTTAGTCATCAGAAATCCATAACTAGCAGAAGATAAGAACAAAACAGAATGCACAGAATAAGGGTAGGAGAGAATTAAAAGGAAAAAGGGTTAGAAAACCTAAAATTTTCTCCAACTCAGGTGACTCCACCTAGCTATCGGTTTGCCTAACTCCAGAAACTTTCATAGTGTCCTTGTTCCTTGAATTAGAAAATGGTAATGACTGAAGGGGGCGGGGAGGAGGGATTCCTTATTAAGGTTTTGAGACAGATAGAAAATTGGGAGCACAGAAGAATTAAACATAGTCCTCAATCTATATTGTCCTTCTCTAATGAAACCCTGGTGACATAAGATAAGATAAGAGCAGAGCTAACAAAAAGGTCAGCAGTTTGAATCCACCAGGCCCTACTTGAAAACCCTATGGGACAGTTCTACTCTGTCCTATACAGTCGGTCACTATGAGTCAGATGGACTCAACGGCAACAGGTTTTTTTTTTTTTTTTTTTTGTTTCCATTATAAACATTCCTTTCCCTTATAGTTTTGTTGTCATTGTTGAACAAATCTTCAACAGCTGTCTCTGTATTTTCTGTTATCCCCCTGTCTTCTGGTACTCCAATGACTTGTAGGTTATTCCTCCTGATGGAGTCCCATTTAATTCTTAGGGTTTCTTCATTTTTTTTTTTTTTTAATTCTTTTATCTGTGTTTTCCTCAAATAAGTTGGTGTCAAGTACTTTATCTTCAATCTCACTAATTCTGACTTTCATTGCCTCAATTCTGCTCTTATAACTTTCTATTGAGTTGTCTAACTTTGAAATTTTATTGTTAATCTTTTGCATTTCTGTTTGCTGTCCCTCTATGGATTCTTGCAGCCTGTTAAATTTGTCATTATGGTCTTGTATAACCTTAAGTTCCTCTGTTGGTTTATCTGTGTGTTCTTTGGCTTGTTCTGTGTTTTGCCTGATCTCCTTCCTTATCTCTTGAAGAGCTCTGTATATTAATCTTTTGAATTCTGCCTCTGGTATTTCCAAAAAATTATCTTCCTCTGGAAGGTATCTTGATTCTTTGTTTTGGGCACTTGCTGAAGCCATCATGGTCTGCCTCTTTATGTGATTCGATATTAAAAATGTGGAATGCTTTGAGAATTTGTGTGTCATACTTGCTCAGGGCCCATGCTAATCTTCTCTGTATCACTCCAATTTTAGTATATGTGCTACCAAAGTGAGCACAGTTTTTTTTTTTTAATTGTACTTTAGATGAAGGTTTACAGAGCAAATTAGTTTCTCGTTAAACAATTAAAACATACTGTTTTGTGACACTGGTTGCCAACTTCATGACATGTCAACACTCTCCCCTTCTTGATCTTCAGCTCCCCATTACCAGCTTTCCTATCCCCTCCTGCCTTCTCATCCTTGCCCCTGGGCTGGTGTGCCCAATTAGTCTCATTTTGTTTTATGGGCCTGTCTAATCTTTGGCTGAAGGGTGAACCTCAGGAGTGACTTCAGTAGTGAGTTAAAAGGGTGTCTGGGCATGGAAGGGACTGGACAATGGGTTGGAGAGAGATGCTGATGAAGAGTGAGCTACTTGTATCAGGTGGACACTTGAGACTGTGTTGGCATCTCCTGTCTGGAGGGGAGATAGGAGGCTAGAGAGGGTTAGAAATTGGCAAAATTGTCACAAAAGGAGAGACTGGAAGGAGGGAGCGGGCTGACTCATTAGGGGGAGAGTAAGTGGGAGTATGGAGTAAGGTGTATATAAGCTTATATGTGACAGACTGACTTGATTTGTAAACTTTCACTTAAAGCACAATAAAAATTATTTTTAAAAAAGGGTGTCTGGGGGCCATACTCGCAGGGTTTCTCCAGTCTCTATCTCCCTTATAGTTTTTTTTTACAGGAGTTTTCCTCAGGGAAGATTTATTTTGTATTCTAAGGCCTCTCTTGCATATTTTGAACCAGTACGTTGCTATTTGCTGGGATTTAGACCACCATTTTTGGGCTAAAGTCTATTTTCAGTCTCTACGAGAGACAAATAAGTATTGAAGCAAGTTGGATATTTTTATGGAAACAATATTTTAACGCAAAGGACATTTTAGTACCATTTTATTGTCTAGCTATAAGTTGTCATGAGTCGGAATCAACTTGACAGCAATGGGTTCTGTTCTGCCTTCTGCGTTAAATGCCTTCCCCACCTCCTTGTCTCATCATTAGAAATCTTCTATTTTCCAAAGCTCAAGCATTATTACTTTCTTAAAGCCCTCTATAATTTCCCTTAGTTAAAATTCACTGCTCTTTATATGTTGCAATCCTATAATTTATTGCCCGAATTTCATTCCACTGTACGTTTCAGTAAATGCTTACATATCTGTGCTTCAACCTTGGTAAAAAATCCCTGTGGCATGAAGACCGTGTCTAATTCACACTTGAAACTTCTACAAGCCTCACTGCTAAGCAGTTATCAACATAGAGTACACGCATAATGTTTTCCGTAGGAACGAGTTCTCTACAAACTCTGAGAATGATGGCAAACACAGCTCTTGATTTTGAACACTGTTTTATTAACATCTCAAATGTAGTTTTTATCTATTCCCTACTTACCTGACTAATAAGTATTCTTTTGGGAGGTCTCCCTCTTCGTCTGCTAGCAGGACTAAAGATAAATGTGGGTGGGTCATCAGGGAAGAAATAAGAAAAATCTTGTTCTTCTATTTTATATGTTGAAAGAGATGAGGCCTTCATAAAAAAGACATAGGGTACAATAATAACACATTAGTAAACTATACATAGATTTACTCTAACACAACATAAACACTGGAATTTCATGCATAATTGTGTAGTGATACATATTTTAACTGGTTTGCTCGATCCATACTAAAACTATTTAATCACCTTATCAGAAAGAAAACTTCAATTCTAACAATTACTTCACCACAAAATGCCTCAAGAATGTTTCTACAGTTTCTTGAGTTCTAAAACTATTTCAAAATTACATATGTACAGATAAATTTGTTTTACTTTTGACTTATATGAGATTTTCTTTGCAAATAAAAAACCCAATATATTTTCCCCGACCACTTCCCAACTGCTGAACATTTAGATTTGCCCCCCAGTTTGGGGTGATAACTCAAAAGAATTCCTCTCTATTTATTTTGTATCTAGAACTTGTTCACCTTTGATCCATGTTCAATCTCAGATTTTTTTTTCTTAATTTTACTGTGCTTTTTTTAGGTGGAAGTTTGGAAACCTGGTGGCGTAGTGGTTAAGTGCTAACCAAAAGGTCGCCAGTTCGAATCCACCAGGCACTCCTTGGAAACCCTATGGGGCAGTTCTACTCTGTCCTATAGAGTTGCTATGAGTCAGAATTGACTCGACGGCAATGGGTTTGGTTTTGGTTTGGTTTTAGGTGAAAGTCTACAGTACAAATTAGTTTCTCATTCAAAAATTTATACATGAATTGTTTTTTTGACATTGGTTACAATCCCTGCAATGTGTCAGAGAACGCTCTCCCTTCCTCTTTACACCCCGGTTCCCCATGTCCATCTGTCCAGTTTTCCTGTCCCTTCCTGCCTTCTTGTCTTTTCTTTTTGGCAGGTGTTGCACATTTGGTCTGGCATACTTGACTGAACTAAGAAGCACCTTCTTCACATGTGTTACTATTTGTTTTATAGACCTGTTTAATCTTTGGCTGAAAGGTGGACTTCAGGGGTGGCTTTAGTTCTGAGTTAGCAGGGTGTCCAGGGGACACAGTCTCAGGGATTCCTCCAGTCTCTGTCAGATCAGTTAAGTCTCGTCTTTTTTTTTTTTTAACTTGAATTTTGTTCTATATTTTTCTTCCACTCTGTCTGGGACCTGTGATCCATGTCAGAGTCATTGGTGGTGGCAGCCAGGCACCATCTAGTTATTCTGGGCTCAGGCTAGTAGAGGATGTGGTTCATTAGTTCTCTGGACTAGTATATTCCTTGTGTCTTTGGTTTTCTACCCTCTCCTTTGCTCCGAATGGGATGGGACCGATAGATGTATCTTAGATGGCCACTTACAAGCTTTTAAGACCCCAGATGCTACTCACCGAAATAAGATGTAGAATATTTTCTCTATGAAGTATGTTATGCCAGTTGACCTAGATATCCCCTGAGACCATGGTCCCCAGCCTTCAGCCCCAGTAACTTGGTCCCTTTAAGGTGTTTGCACGTGTTTAGGAAGCTTCTATGACTTTGTCTTGGTCAAGATTTACTGACTTCCCCTATATTGTGTGTTGTCTTTCCCTTTGCCAAAGTTAACACTTGTCTACTACCTAGTTAGTGACTTCCCCTCCCTACCCCTTTCCTCCCTTATAACCAACAAAGATTGTTTTTTCCTGTGTGTAAACCGTTCCTTTTTATAATAGTGGTCTCATACAATATTTGTCCTTTTGTGACTGGCTTATGTCACTCAGCATAATGCCCTCCAGATTCATCCATGCTGTGAGATGTTTTACAGATTTATCATTATTCTTTATCATTGCGTAGTATTCCATTGTGTGTATGTACCACAATTTGTTTATCTATTCATCTGTTGATGGGCACATAGGTTGTTTCCACCTTTTTGCTATTGTGAATAATACTGCAATGAGCAGGGGTGTGCGTGTCTGGTGTCCTGGTGGCACAGTGGTTAAAAGCTCTAACTAAAAGGTCAGCAGTTCGAATCCACCAGCCACTCCTCAGGAACCCTATGGGGCAGTTCTACTCTATCCTCTAGGTCACTATGAGTCAGAATTGACTTAACAGCAACAGGTTTATTTTTGGTGCATACGTCTATTATTGTCATGGCTCTTATCTCTGTAGGATATCTTCCTAGGAGTAGGATTGCTGGATCGTATGGTATTTCTATTTCCAGCTTTCTAAGGAGGTGCCGTATCATTTTCCACAGTGGTTGTACCATTTTAGATTCCCACTAGCAGTGCCTAAGGGTTTCAGTCTCCCTGCAACCTCTCCAACATTTGTTATTTTCTATTTTTTTGATTAGTGCCAGTAATGTCGGGGTGAGATGGCTTCTATTTGTAGTTTTGATTTGCACTTCTCTAATGGCTAATGATCGGAAACATTTCCTCATGTATCTGTTAGCAGCCTGAATGTCTTCTTTGGTGAAGTGTCTGTTCATATCCTTTGCCCATTTTTTAATTGAATTATTTGTTTCTGTCAATGAGGTGCTGAAGTATTCTATAGATTTTAGAGACAAGACCCTTGTCAGATATATTGTAGCCAAAATTTTTTTCCCAGTGTGTGGGTTCTTTTTTTACTCTTTTGGTAAAGCCTTTTGATGAGCATTTAAGGGTTTAACTTTAGGAGCTCTCAGTTACCTACAGTTTCTAAGTTATTAAAAATATTTGTACCATCATTTTACACATGGCAACCTGATATTCAATGACATAGGTAGAGCATGATTTATGCATTCTCCTCTCATTAAGAAAGAGAAATATACATGCTCACATTCAAAAAGATTTTTTTTTTTCAGGTAACTCTCACAGTAGAAGGTAAAGAAAGTAAGTCATTTTTGAAAGTTGTTAACACATTAGCAAGCAGCTTTATAGAAACCATAAACTTGCCAGATTTTAAGACAATATGCATTTTTGGGTTTTGTTTTTCAATACTTTTCCATTTCATGGAATATATCTTGATATTTTGACTTGCATTCCTTTGCTGGTAAGTTTCAACATTTCCTCATACTTTTTCTATCATATGTTTTTAAATTTTATCCGGTGTGAATTTTGATTATGTCTATTTGCCTATTTTTCTACTGGGATGCTAATATTTTTATGATTTATTTGAGCTCTTCATTATACTCACTGAAGGTATTTCCCCCCCTGAAATCTGTTTACGGTATTTTTAAGCCTATATAAATTTAGCTTATCAGTCTCATCGTCGATGTTTCTTTCCTTTTGATCCTCCTAAATACGTCAACATTTGGATTATTAACATTTGTTTCATTTCTTTCCTTTTGGTGTAAAATTAACATACAATGAAATGTACACATCTTAAGCATACATTAGCTGATTTGTGATAAATGCATGTATCTCCCTATCCCATTTGATTGTCTTTTTCACTTAAATAGTGCTTCTCTATCCTCAAATGGGTTAAATATCTTACCTCTTTAAAAATTACTTTTTGTACATTAAGTAAAAAGTTCAATGGTAAAATGCGAGAATTCTAAGCACGATTTTTTTCCTAATGGTTATGTTTAGCATTGGTCCATGATGCGCCTGTCTAGAAGGATCTGCCGTAGCACTGTTCTTTAAAACTATTATTTATGAGCCAGAACCACATGATTAGAAAGTTAGCGTTGCCCCACCACCACATTCATACCTTTTTTTTTTCTCCAAGTTTTCCAGCTATTCTCACCTATGCTGCTGAATCTTTTACACAAAGAAAAAATGTGACAGGAACTGAGTCACCTAGCAAATCTAGCAACTGTAAAAACCAGTATTTAATTCAACTAAAAGTATAAAGAAAAGCACTAAAAATTGGCTCTGGATTAGAAGAGAGTTATATTCAATCATTTTTGATAATAATATTTCTGCAATTTTATAACTTTAGAACACAACAAATTTCTTTTTTTATTCGACAAATAATTTCAACATTTTGATTACCTTAATTTTAATGACTCCATCTTGTGGCTCACAGTGTTGCTTCAGAAAAAGCTTTAGCTTATCACGAGAAAATAGGTGTTTTCTCCGGCTACAGGAGAAAAAAGAGAATAAAGAAAGTGGCAGTATTAAAGACTTCAACCTAAATGCCAAAATCTCTGTAATTTCATAATCTGAATTTCAAGGCTAGGAAATGAAAACCAATTCATCTAATAGTATTTATGTGTAGAATTTACTAACAACTTTATACAGAAGTCTAGGGGCTCTGATGGTGCAGTGGTTAAGAGCTACAGCAAGCTACAGCTCTTACCAAAAGGTCGGCAGTTTGATTCCACCAGCTGCTCCTTGGAAACCCTATGGGGCAGTTCTACTCTGTCCTACAGGGCTGCTATGAGTTGGAATTGACTTAATGGTGAGGGGTTTGGTTTTTTTGGTTTTACACACAAGTATTTATGTAGACTGTTACAAGATCTACTTGAGTGGATCTATTATAAAAACCCCATTACAAAAATACTATATGTATTACAATGACCTATTTTGTTGCTTAGGTCATTCGTTGCGTAGGTTCTGACATTTAGAAATCAAATAAACCTCAAAGAAAATGTACTACATAAAGTAAAGCATTTTATGAAATTAGATGATCATCCCTACAAATATCACCATTAACAACTTTTAAAAAATTTAAAATCAGTACACTAACAGATATCACACAATACTAAATAAATCAATGTTCAAATGGATATTGTAAATAGAGTTGAACACGGGCTTTATCAAATTTTAAAACATTTTGTGTTTAAACCTCACATGGCAGCCAACAGATTAGTGGGATCAGAACTAAAGAGAATTAAAATTAAGACCCTAAAATCCTATTACTTATGATTCTCCCTTGCCCTCAAATTGAAAAACAGCAACTATAACAGCAACAACCAGCATCACAAACAAGTTTTTCTAGAAAGAAAGTAAATGTTTTAATTGAATTAAATACATTCCTTTCAAGAAAAAGTTGTCAAAAGTTTCTATGAGTGAATATATAATATACAAAAAAAACCAAACCCATTGCTGTTCAGTCGATTTCGACTCATAGCCACCCTATAGAACAAAGGAGAACTACCCCATACAGTTTCCAAGAAGCACCTGATGGATTCAAAATGCCAACCTTTTGGTTAGCAGCTGTAGTTCTTAACCACTACGCCACCAGGGTTTCCAAGTAGATGCAGTTGTTACGTGCCATTGAGTCGGTTCCAATTCATAGTGACCGTACGTACAACAGAATGAAACATGGTCCAGTCCTACACCATCCTCACAATCATTGTTATGATCGAGCCCATTGTTGCAGTCACTGTGCCAGCCCATCTCATTGAGGATCTTTTTCTTTATCGCTGACCCTCCACTTTACCAAGCATGAAGTCCTTCTCCAGGGACTTATCCCTCCTGATAACATGTCCAAAGTATGTGAGACGTAGTCCTGCCATTCTTGCTTCTAAGAAGCATTCTGGTTGTACTTCTTCCAAGATAGATTTGTTTGTTCTTTTGGAAGTCCGTGGTATATTCAATATTCTTCACATTTAAGTAGTAGCCCTCCCAAAAATTTGTATTATTTTCCTGGAATGTAAGTTCCATGAGAGCAAGGCCTCATTTGGATCACTGCTATATCCCACCACCACCATAGAGTAGTGGGATAAGAAAAGGTAATTGTTTGTTGACTATTGACAAATACACTGTTGTTGTTATTGTTAGGTGCTGTTGAGTCAATTCCAACTCATAGAGACCCTATGTACAACCAAATGAAACACTGCCTGGTCCTGCACCATCCTCACAATCGTTGCTGTCTGAGTCCACTGTTGAAATCAGTGTGTCAATCCATCTCGTTGAGGGTCTACCTCTTTTTTTTGCTGACCTTCTACTTTACCAAGCATGATGTTCTTCTCCAGGGACCAGTTCTTCTTGATAACATGTCCAAAGTACATGAGACGAAGTCTCACCCATCCTTGCTTCTAATGAGCATTCTGGCTATACTTCTTCCAAGACAGATTTGTTTGTTCTTCTGGCAGTCCATGGTGTATTCAGCATTCTTCACCAGCACCAAAATTCAAATGTATCAATTCTTCTTCAGTCTTCCTTATTCACTGTCCAGCTTTCACATACTATGTGGCAACTGAACATACCATGGCTTAGGTCAGGCACATCTTAGTCCTCAAAGTGACATCTTTGCTTTTTAACACTTTAAAGAGGTCTTCCGCAGAAGATCTGCCCAGTGAAACATGGGCAAATTTTTTTCGATTTCCTGATGGCTGCTTCCATGGACAGTGATTGTAGATACAGGTAAAATGAAATCCTTGACAACTTCAATCTTTTATCCATTTATCATGATGTTGCTTATTGGTCCAGTTGTGAGGATGTTTTGTTTTCTTTATATTGAGGTGTACTCCATTCTGAAGGCTATAGTCTTTGATCTTCATTGGTAAGTGCTTCAAGTCCTCTTTGGTTTCAGCAAGCAAGGTAATGAGTCTTCCTCCAATCCTCATGCTGTGTTCTTCATGAAGTCCAGTTTCTTAGATTATTTGCTCTGCATACAGACTAAGTATGGTGAAAGGATACAACCCTGATACACCTTTCCTTACTTGAAACCACTCAGTATTCCCTTGTTCTGTTTGAATGCCTCTTTTTCTATATACAGCTTCCTGAAGGAGCATAATTAAGTGTTCTGGAATTCCCATTCTTTGCAGTGTTATCCATAATTCGTTATGATTCACACAGTCGAATGCCTTTGCATAGTCAATAATACACAAGTAAACATCTTTCTGGTATTCTCTGCTTTCAGCCAAGAATTCACCTTACATGAGCAATGATATCCCTCATTCCATGTCCTCTTTTGAATCTGGCTTGAATTTCTCACAGTTCCCTGTCAACATACTGCTGCAACCATTTTTGAATAATCTTCAGCAAAATTTTACTTGCATGTGATATTAATAATATTGTTAGATAATTTCCACATTCTATTGGACCACCTTTGAATGGGCACAAATATGGATCTCTTTCTGTCAATTGGCCAGGTACCTGTCTTCCAAATTTTTTGGCATAGATGAACCAGCGCTTCCAGTGTCGCATCTGTTTGTTGAAACATCTCAATTGGTAGTCTGTGAATTCCTGGAGCCTTGTTTTTCGCCAATGCCTTCAGGGCAGCTTGGACTTCTTCTTTGATACCACTGATTCTTGATCATATGCTACCTCCTAAAATGGTTGAATGTCAACCAATTCTTTTTCGTAAGTATAAATATAGCAGGCCCTCTAGAACTGTACGGCTTAATATAGTAGCTACTAGCTACATGTGGCTGTTTAACATTAATTAAAAATGAATAAAATAAAAAAAAATTCTACTCTGTTTTTTTTTTTCCTAGCCACATATCAAGTGCTGAATAGCTAGTGACTCCTTGGCTACCACACTGACAGCACACATATAACATTTCCACCATCACAGAAAGTTCTACTTGTCAGTGCTACTCTAGAATAACAAATCTTCTTGATTAAAGGAATATTACCATCTCTGATGAGAAGTCCTTCATAAACAGGATCATTCTTAGTTCTTTCAATTTTAAAGACTATTTGTGGTAAGTTACTAATCTAAACAAGAGACTCACAGAGTCCATTAGGATTCATTCTATCACTCCATGAACATATATACATTTATTTTAAAAAGAGAAGCAATTACTTGCAACGCTACTCATATGTTCTACATAAAACCTTCTTAATCTAATGTAGATAGCTTATTATTTTATTTTAAACTATCACAGGTAAGATACAGAATTTTACCTGATTTGTGTTGCTTTAACAATAGCAGACTCATACAATTCTTTTTTAGTGGGTTGCACCTTGTACTTGAATAACAAGGGATCAATTGCATTTTTCTTCCTAAAAAAATGAAAAGACACAAATCAGTTAATAACTTATTTGGAAACATGAGATTTTAAATGGAAACACAGTTTCCATTTTTTATCTTTACTAGCATTATTATCTTTACTAACATTTTATGTTATCATAAGTATAATTATACTTATATATTGATACCACCACCATCCTATTAGCCAAAATAATACAATGTACTCTTTAATTTATGTAAGTATTTTAATTACTCATTCAATAAACTTTCCTTGAGAGAAGAAATTAATTAGAAATGAATAAGCACAGAGGAGTACCCAGTTTACGTCAAATAAATCTGTATAAAAACAAACAGTCCTTGTTTTGCTTTTAAACTTTCTTCTTCATAGCTATGTAATTCAAGAGCAAAAGTGAAGATAATATAGTTTATTGTTTTAAGAATTGGCAGAGACTACAAATTTAATCACCTCCCCCATTCCCACCAACCTCTTTTCTTCCCTTTGAGGGTATATTCCTAACTTCCCTCATTCACTCAATTAGTAAAGAGTTAGGAGCCTACTACGTGCCAGATACTACTATAAACAATGATGATTCGGCAGTGAACAAAATAGAAAATTCCTGCCTTATATTCTAACATAGAGACCCAGGCAAATAAAAAAATGCACAACAGGATAGGAGGAGGTAATAAGTGCTATGAAAGAAACAAAGTGGAGGATGGGGGAGGAGGAGCACTATTTACATAAGGTGATTCCTATGAAACTGTCCAGGTAGGCTTTCCAACAGAAGTTGACATTTAAGTACAGTTATGAAAACAAAACGAACAAAAAAATGAGAGAGCAACTCATGAGAAAATCTTGAGGAAATGAGTTTAAAGGTGGAGAGGCGTGTGCAAAGGCCCTGAGGTGGCAGCATGCCTGGTTTGCACAAGAAGTTGAATGAATAAAAATGACCAAAGAAGATTTGGTCAGAGTGAGAGGCAACAGACCTAGATTATATAGGACTCTATAGGCCATCATTAGGGCTTGGATTTTAGTCTGAGTGAAGCCACTGGAGGATTTTGAATAATGAGGTATGTATGACTTAACTTATACTTCGGGAAGAATCACCCTGACTGCTATGTGGAGAGTAACTATGGGGCAAGAGTGCAAACACGGAGCCCAGTTAGAAAGCTACTGCAGTAAACTGAGAACTGATGGCAGTATAGACTAAGAGGTCATAGTGGCAGTAGAGAGAAGTGGTTGGATTCTGGAAGTGCTGCCTCTGTGAGTACAGGCATATATGTAAAGAGGATATAAGTAGAAGTTACAGAGAAGAAAATGGTATGAAAGGATGATAAAGAGAAGCATTGTGAGACGAGGGTAAGAGCATGTAAATGCAGGTGAGGGGGGTCTCAACACAAAAGGGATACATAATAGAATGACACCATGGAAAATGGCAAAATAGGGAGCTCAAAGAATCAGTTGCTCCCCTGAAACAACCATAATCTGGCAAAGATGCACAGAATTACCTTTTTTCACAACTCTGGAATTTAATAAAAAACAACAAACAAGTGAGTGTTGATGAAGAAAAAGGTAGCTGAACTTCAGTAAAAGAGCTTGGGACATTTTTGCTCATCTGACTACCATCCCCCATGCCCTAGTGCAGTGGTGGGATTGTGATGGCAGCACTAGCATTCCTGGTGTGCCTTGCTGGTACCAGGGGCTAACAAGAAGCTTGTTCTTAAAATACTGTGGTTGTGCACCTTGACCTGCCTGGCAGCTTCTGGAGATATAGCCACAGAGGGTGACCTCTGTTTTCCCACCTCCTACTCCCATCAGGTTGAAGCAGCTTTTCAGGCAGTGGCATCCATCAAAAAATTTAAACAGTAGATGAGGCATGCAGGAGACCAACCCAAATGCGTAGAAAAGAGAAGGCTGAAAAGGAAGTTTCTCGAGAGAATAAGGGCTCGAAAGGGCAACTGAATCAGAATAAGTACAACTGTGTATACCAGGAAGATGGAATGCAATGTGCATGCCCAGGACTGGACACACGCTCACCTGAGGGGACCCTAGATTTGCCAACTCTGGGGGATTGCCTGCACAAGCAGGACGTGAAGGCTAAACAGAGTTTTAGGAGGCCTGCCTTAGCATTGAAGGAATACCCAAGTCAGAGCCAACCTGCGAAGACCCGAAGAGTAGTATTTTTTTTTTCTTCTTCTTTTTGGCTTCAGGTGCTTAAGGAAATCTCTACGTCAGCTTACTGGCTGACCAATAACATAATGAAATAGAGACTT
This sequence comes from Loxodonta africana, assembly GCF_030014295.1. Classification (NCBI taxonomy): domain Eukaryota; kingdom Metazoa; phylum Chordata; class Mammalia; order Proboscidea; family Elephantidae; genus Loxodonta; species Loxodonta africana. The sequence continues at coordinate 46,774,480 of NC_087351.1, forward strand.
CAGTGACCACACACAACAAAGAATATAGTCTTAAAAAAAAGTTTGGAAAAATCACTAAACAAATGGACAACTGTAGCCCTCGACAATCAACAACAGCAAACTGGGGAAGGAGATTTTGATTCCAGAGTTACTATATTATATTACTCAAAAAAGTCCAGTTTCCAACAAAAAAATTAAAAGGCTTACAAAGAAACAGAACGTATGGCCCATTTGCAGGAAAACAATAAATCAACAGAAACTGTTCCTGCATGCTCAAAAAACTAAAGGAAACCATGAACAAAGAACTAAAGGGAACCAGGAAACAACACATGAACAAATAGAGAACACTGATGAAGAGACAAACTATAAAAGGGAACCAAACAGAAATTCTGGAGCTGAAAAGTACAATAACTAAAATAAAAAAATTCATTAGAGGGTTTTAATAGCAGATTTGAGTAGGCAAAAGAAAAAAACCAGCAAAGTTGAAGATAAGACAGCTATAATTAACCTGTCTGAGAGAAAAAAAAGAATAAAGAAAAATGAATAGAGTCTAAGAGACCTACAGGACACAATCAAAGGAACCAAAATAGACATGATGAGGGGCCCAGAAGGGGGACGGGGGGCGGCAGAAAGAATATTTGAAAAAACAGTGCTCAGAAAACTCCTAAATTTGATAAAACACATTATATATACACCCCTAAGAAGCTCTATGAACTTCAAGTAGGATAAACTCAAGGGATCCACACCAAAGCACATTATAATCAATTGGCAAAAATGAAAGCAGCAAGAGAGAAGTGACTCATCATATACAAGAACTATTCAGTAAGATTAACAGCTGATTTAGCACTGAAACTATGGAGGGTAGAAGGCAGTGGGATGACATATTTTCAAGGTGCTAAAAGAAAAAACTGTCAACCAAGAATTTTGTATCTGACAAGACTAGGAAACACTAGGAGAAGAAACTGCTAGTGTGAATGTAAAGTGGTACAGCTACTGTGGCAAAAAGTTTGGCAGCTCCTCAAAAAGTCAAACAGAATTACCGTATGACCCAGCAATTCCACTCCTAAGTATGTACCCAAATGAATGAAAATCAACTACTCAAACCAATTCTTAACACTAATGTTCAAAGCAGCACTAGGCACAATAGCCAAAAGGTACAAACAGCCCAAATTTCCATCAACGGATGATGGACAAATTGTGGTATATACATGTTGTTGTTGGTAGCTGCTATTGAGTAGGCCCCTGAATCATGGCAACTCCATGTACGACAAAACGAAATACTGCCTATTTGTGCGCCATTCCTGCGATGGGTTGCAGATGGGAGTGCTGTGATCCACAGGGTTTTGTTGGCTGATTTTTAAAAGTAGATTGCCAGTCTTTTCTACCTAGTCTGTCTTAGTGTGGAAAAGCCATTGGAAACTGTTCAGCATCACAACAACATGCAATCTACCACTGACAGACGAGTGGTGGCTACACATGAAGCCACCAGGAATCCAACCCGGGTCTCCAGCATGGAAGGTGAGAATTCTACCATTGGATCACCAATGCCTCATGTTATATACATACAATAGAATATTTTTCAGTCATAAAAGAATGAAGCACTAATACGTAACACAACGTGGATGAAACTTGAGAACATTTTAAGCGAACTAAGCTACAACGGGTCATGTTTTGTATGATTGCGTTTACATGAAATATCCAGGACAGATAAATCCAGAGATGGAAAGCAGATTCATGGGTTATCAGGGGGTTGGGAAAGATGGGGGTGGGGAGCGATTACTCATTGTGTAGGGAGTTTTATTTTGGAGTGATGAAAATGATCTGGAATTAGATATAGTGGTTGCATAGCATTATGAGTGTACTAAAGGCCACAGACTTGTTCATTTTAAAATGGGTTAATTTTACATTACGTAAATTTCACCTCAATAAACAAAAACAAAAATTTAAAAAGGGACATATGAGACAGTGTCACAAATAAAATTCAAGTATTTACATGTAACACCATTAAATTCCAAGCTACAGGGCCAAGTATCTTTACACTGAGACCCAGTATACATATAAACAATGAAATACAGTTAAACACTCACATTCACTAGACAGAATGCAGTTTAATATTTTCTATCCTATTAAGGTTCATTATTAATTTAACAACCTACAAATGGGGTCATAACCTGCAGTCTGAAAAACCCTATCCTAGGGAATAGGTCAAATAGAGAAAATGTTCACACAGCTGCATTGATGGGGAGCTCCCAATAAAATGATTTCTTGAAGCAAAGTAGGGGGTGGTGGTAAGAAAAACAGGTTTTAATAAATCAGCAGCAGTTGTTCAAAAACAACAGACTTCATTAAGAGTTTTTATCTTACTGTTTTTTGAACAGGTACAAGTTTAATACTTAATCACTACCTTTTATACATATGAAGGGCTGGTCAAATGTAGATTGCATTTAACAGATTACCATCAGTGACAATACAGTAATACATTTATTTAATATACCATTTATTTTTCCATAATGTTTTAGTAATTATAATACAACACTAACAAGATTGAAAATCAAAACATGAGTAATAATTTCTAAAAATTCAGATTGCAATTGAGTATTCACACCCTGATGTACATACTCAAAAATTGTATATGGACTCTATCTTAGTGGATTTAGAGCTACAAAACTGTGATTTATTTTTTTTACTGAACTTTAGATGAAGGTATAAAGAACAAACTAGTTTCTCATCAAACAGTACACACATTGTTGTATGACACTGGTTAACAATCCCATGACATGTCAACACTCTCCCTTCTCAACCCTGAGTTCCCTATTACCAGCTATCCTGTTCGCTCCTACCTTCCAGTCCCTGCCCCAGGGCAGGTGCACCTCTTTAGTCTTGTTTTGTTCCACGGAATTGTTCAGTCTTTGGCTGAAGGGTGAACCTCAGGAGTGCCTCATTACTGAGCTGAAAGGGTGGCTGGGGGCCATACTCTCAGGGTTTCTCCCATCTCCATCAGGCCAGGAAGTCTGGTCTTTCTTTTTGAGTTAGAATTTTGTTCTACATTTTTTTCCAGCTCTGTCCGGGACCCTCTATTGTGATCCCTGTCAGAGCAGTCAGTGGTGGTAGCTGGCCACTATCTAGTTGTACTGGACTCAGTCTGGTGGAGGCCGTGGTAGATGTGGTCCATTAGTCCTTTGGACTAATCTTTCTTTAGTTTTCTTCATTCTTCCTTGCTCTCAAAGGGGTGAGACCAGTGGAGTATCCTAGATGGGCTGCTCACAGGCTTTTAAGACCCCAGATGCTACTCACCAAAGTAGAATGTAGAACATATTCTTTATAAACTCTGTTAACGCCAATTGAGCCAGATGTTCCCCAAGAACATGGTCCCCACAGCCCTTAGCCCAGTAATTCTGTGCCTCAGGGAGTTTGGATGTGTCTATGGAGCTACCAAGGCCTTGTCTTATACAGGTTGTGCTGGCTTCCCCAGTATTGTATACTGTCTTACCCTTCACCAAAATTACCACTTATCTATCGTCTATTTAAGTGTTTTTCCATCCCCACCCCTCCCCCTGCCCCATAACCATCAAATATTGTTTCTTTTTTTTATGTAAACCTTTTCATGAATTTTTACAGTAGTGGTCTCATCCAATATTTGTCCTTTTGTGACTGACTTATTTCACTCAGCATAATGTCCTCCAGATGCATCCATGTTACGAGATGCTTCACAGATTCACTGTTGTTCTTTAATGTGGTATAATACTCCGTTGTGTGTATGCACCACAGTTTGTTTATTCATTCATTTGTTGATGGGCATCTAGGCTGTTTCCATCTTTTTGCTATTGTGAACAATGCTGCAATGAACATGGGTGTACAAATATCTATTCATGTGATGACTCTTATTTCTCTAGGATATACTCCTAGGAGTGGAACTGCTGGGTCAAACGGTATTTCTATTTCTAGATTTCTAAGGAAGCACCATATTGTTTTCCAAAAAGGCTGTATCATTTTGCATTCCCACCAGCAGTGCCTAAGAGTTCCCATCTCCCTGCATCCTCTCCAACATTTGTTATTTTCTGTTTTATTGATTTGTGCCAGTAATGCCGGAGTGAGATGGTATCTCATTGTGGTTTTGATTTGCATTTCTCTGATGGCTAGAGATCGTGAGCATTTCCTCATGTGTCTATTGGCTGCCTGAATGTCTTCTTTGAAGTGTCTGTTCATTTCCTTTGCCCATTTAATTGGATTAGTTGTCTTTTTGTTGTAGAGGTGAAAACATGGTTAATGTACAAAAAGTAATCTTTTGCTTTTCTTACTGTGTTATAAAATTTGTTTGTGAAAATGAGTAGCATAAAAACTTTTTTTCTAATTAGTGTAGATATTCTCACTGGGGCTTTGCTATAATAACCCTTACACAAAATTCTGTATGGAATAAAGTCATTCTTGGAATTTTTTCCAAGAAGTACAATTACTGGAGATCAACAGCACTGTTTCTTATACAGATTCATCACAAGATAGGAACTTCAAGGGTAATATTAAAAATGACCTCCATTTTAATCATTTTCTTTTACTTCCCAAAGACAAGGCCTAAACAGTTGAAACACTGAGTTGAACCTAGTGATCCCACTAGTAGTAGAGTGGTTTTATTATCACCACGTACATATCTGATTTCAGTTCTACATAACATACTATGCTCAAATACTACATTTATACAAATCAGATTATTGTTCCATTATTCAAAATAAATCTTTTATTTTATAAATGCCTTACCTACATATTTTCATATGCCTACTTTTGTATCTAAGTTTTAAATTCTATTTTTATTTATCATAATGGAAATTTTTTTTGTTGCAACCCAATGGACAGAATTTGATAATAAAGAAGTAAAAAATTAAAAAGTTTTCTACACCAGCACAACAGAAATTATTAAAAAACTAAACTATACTTTTAGCACAAGGGTTTCTTTTTAGAGAAACGATCATGTTATATTTACCATGACTATTCTGTAAGGCAATCCACCAGGTGATTAAGCTTGTAGCACAGATGGTTACTTATGGTGGTACGATTTCTGGAAATTTAAACTGCTAACCTTATTTTTCACACGTTAAATTGGCACACATGGACTATAACTAGTGAAACAATTAGGTCTACTTCTTTAAAAATAATACCTAGACTTTATAATCTTACTAACAACTAGACAAGTTATCATTAGAGCCAGATGATATAGCATGACAGGAATGCAGTGCCTATAATATTTTGCAACTAGATACACACTCCTCAAGAAGTTCCCAAAATAATTAGTTTTCCCTTGTGCTTCTGAAATTCACCACCAGGATATGGGATGTTAAAAAAAAAAAAGTCTTATGTGTTATTTTCAGACAAGGATAATGACACTTTTATAATGTATTTTAACTAATATCTGCCTAAGGTGCCCTGATGATGCAATGGTTAAGCACTCAGCTGATAACCGACAGGCTGGCAAACCCACCACAGCTCCATGGGAGAAAAGACCCAGAGATATGCCTCCAAAAAGATTATAGCCTGGGAAACCCTATGGGGTAGTTCTACTCTGTCATGTAGGGTCACTGTCAGAATCTACTCTAAGACACACAACAACAACATCTGCCTAGAGATGGATCCATAAAACTTTGATCCATTGTAAACAACAGTTTGTTGTTGTTGTTCGGTGCCATCAAGTCAGCTCTGACTCATAGCGACAATACGTACAAAAGAAAGAAATGCTGCCTGGTCCTGTGCCATCCTCACAGTCATTGTTATACTTGAGCCCACTGCAGCCACTGTGTCAATCCATCTCATTGAGGCACTTCTTCTTTTTCGCCGACCGTCTACTTTACCAAGCATGATGTCCTTCTCCAGGGACTGATCCCTCCTGATAACAGGTCCAAAGTATGTACAACATAGTCTCACTACCCTTGCTTCTAAGGAGCATTCTGGTTGTGCTTCTTCTCACGCAGATTTGTTCGTTCTTTTGGCAGTCCATGCTTTATTCAATATTTTTCGCCAACATCACAATTCAAAGGCATCAATTCTTCTTCGGTCTTCCTTACTTATTGTCCAGCTTTCACATGCATAGGAGGTGACTGAAAACATCATTGCTTGGGTCAGGTGCACCTTAGTTTTCAAGGTGACATCTTTGCTTTTCAACACTTAAAGAGGTCTTTTTCTAGCAGATTTGCCCAATGCAATGCATCTTTTGTTTTCCTGACTGCTGCTTTCATGGTTGTTGATTGTGGATCCAAGTAAAATGAAATCCTTGACAACTTCAATCAAAGCACTTCAATTAAAAAAACAGCTAAGAAGTTCAATTTATCTTAGATTTTTATTGCCTTAAATCACAACAGAGTATATTACTGGAAAGTGTCATTGACCTACTAACCTAAGTTGCTACAAACACCATATTTAGCTGCTTCTACAAACTCACCTATATATCTGGCACACCTGGCTACTGAAATCAGATAGTAAGGTATTGAATATTTTAGTCAGGGCTGTATCAATTTAGTTCAGTTTTCAGAGAATTTGTGATTGCAGATCAACTTTACTAACTGACTCTTAAGAGGGGAAACCTGTATCAAGTAATTATACAGACTGCTGCCTCACCAAATCGTGAGGAATTTCACATGTAATTTTCTTTAAAAACGTTAGTAACTTTTGGAGGAAAGGAATAGTTGACGTTAAGTATAACATTACTGAACCCATTCTCAGAGGGTAAACATTAAAAGGGTAAAGAAAGGAACACAGAGCAGATAGATATATACGTAATATTTCAGAAACAAAGACTAAGGGACAAACTCTAAACCTCTTTTGATATGACACAAATTATATTCTCTACAGTTCAGACTTTTATCTAGTACTACAAATGATAGCTGAGAAGTAAGTTTTTTAATTAAAATTGGCTTGTAGATACGTAAATGAATAATTCTCAGTTTAAGGTATTTATTATATAACCTACACAAAGTAGATGTGTGTAGATTATACCATCATATCCCAGTGATATGACTACAATCAATATGCTCCTTAAAACGTATGATATGAAGAAAAATTAGCCTCATGTCACTCAAAGGTATATTTAGATAGGTATATCTAAGGCTCTTTCATACATCTCATGGTAAATAACTGGGAAGAAAACGGCTCGTATCTTTACCCGAGTTCAATTCTAGCAAAGGTATTAGAAGTTCTGCAAGAGCATCAGGCTCTCTCAGAGCCAGAGACCACTAAAATGTCCAAGACTGCTAAGTATACATAGAGTAGACTTTGTGACGAGAAGAAAGAACATTCTTGTTCAAAAGCTTAGTTCAGAAAACATGTTTAGGGTGTTAATGCCAATCCTTAAAATAAACTGAGTGACCGTGCTCTCTAAAACCTTGACCGCTGCCCACCAACAAAAGCTGACCGACAAAGGTAAATATGCAGCTACTACTTAGCTTAATCAGATGCTGCAATCAATGTCCAGCCTGATAAGTAATCTAGTATGTTCAGAGTGAATACAATTTTCTAAAAAGTCAGGCCTTTCATTTCTTTCTTTTACTGATGTTGCATTTGGCTTTGAAAAAATTATCAATATGCCCCCCCAAATGTATCAAAATGTATCAAAAAACTCTTGGTGGTCATTTTGAACACTTTGGCTCAATGCTAAACGTGCTGCCTTAGCACATCTTGCAGACATATTCTGGGCAAATTTTCTAATTCTGAAACACCCATTTCTCCTCAGTGATATGCAAACATGACCACCTTACCCTTATAGGCTGGTTCTGAGGAATAAGTAAGATGACATATGTGAGTGCTGTTATATAGCCTCACAATTATTTCATTCTCCTCCCCTCAATCCATCTACTGAAAATGAGAAAAATCTAGGTTGTTTTTTTAGGGGAGAGTAACCTAGAAGTAAATTTACTCACTTAAGTTAGGAATTAATGGGAATAACTCAATGGAATAAGGGTCCAAAAATGACTACATTTCACCTTTCCTGTTATCTGGTTACCTCAGGATACTGCGATAGCAATCTACAATTAGGCATTTTACCATGTTAATGTACACCGAAAGGCTCATAAACAGGTTTAAAATGTCTATTAATAAAATAATTTACCAGCTGACTCATTTTTCCCACCTCAAGGGTCTACCCCAAGTACCTATATTCAAGAGGTAAAGCACAGCATATTTAGACAGGATATTATGGCTGATTACATCTATGTCCAAATTCAATTAAACTTTGTGATGAGCTTGTTATAACCAGCACAAGTGGGATTCACCAGTGGCAGTCTTCCTCGAATGCTACGTACAACAGGCAAAATATTTACTACTGCTAACCAGGATTTAGGAGCCCTGGTAGTGAAGTGGTTAAAGCGTTCAGCTGCTAACCAAAAGTCTGGTGGTTTGAACCCACCAGCCACTCTGAGGGAGAAAGATGTAGCAGTCTGCTTCCATATAGATTTACTGCCTTAGAAACCCTATGGGGCAGTTCTACTCTGTCCTATTGGGTCACTATGAGTCAGAATCAACTTGATGACAGTGGGTTTTGGGTTTGTAACTGGGATTTAAGAGCTCTGATGGCACAATAGTTAAGCACTCAGCTGCTAATCAAAAGGTTGGTGGTAGCAGAAGAGACCTGGTGATCTGTTCCTGTGAAGAGTATAGCCTAGAAGTCATATGGGGCAGTTCTACTCTGTCTTGTCAGGGCTCTATTAGTCGGAATCCATGTGGTGACAAAAAAAAAACAACGGTGATTTTGAATTAATCTCTTTGTACTCAGGGTAACAATGGCTTCAGGTTTCTTAATATTACCATTTCATGAAGATAGGGAATAAAAAAATCAACACAATGTAGGCTGAAGAGAGCTTTTTAAAGTTTGAGGTACGTAAAGGGCAACAGGAGAACAGAATGGAGCACCGAACATTTAGAATAGCTGTTGTAGAGAACAGAGGAGAGAACTTAGCTGAAACATGAAAAGAACTTTTAATCAGTTGAAGACTTCACTGAGTTTTTAAATTACATGTAGACAATGCCAATCTATATACAGTGTGATTTTTCTCCAGTAGTACTCAGTTGCCTAGGTTGTCAATTAACTGAATTTTAGAAAGTTAAAGAGTTTCTTTACCATATGGACCATACAGTAAATAAGTATTAATAATTAAAGTACAGAATGAATTTTCTCAAGAAAACAAAAATGTATGAATATAAGTGAATGAGGGTTAGCTTCAATTGCTCTTACATAGCTGGCTAGAGTTAACCAGCCAATTGGTTAACTACTTTAACTAGTTTTAATTTTGAAAATTCTAATCTGTTGTGAACCAGATTACTTAATGAGTAGTATACCATGGTATCCCTAGACAGGAAGGAAGAGAGTGAAAGAAAAAATTATTTCAGTGGAAAAATCTTATAAACAATTTGAAAACTAATAAATATCACTCACCCATTTTGAAAAGAGCTGTTTTGTGTTTCTGAATCATCACTGTCACTGATGATAATAGTTTCTCCGTCTACATTGCTGTCATGTCCATTAGCAAAACCATTTTGATGTGATGGAGGTAGGACTTCCAAAATCCTACACTGTAATCTGAAATAAAATGATACATTTAAAAATGCAAATCAACTGTTACTTTACAATCAAACATTACAGAACAGCCTAATTACTTAGAACAACTGAAAAGCTATTTTGTCTTGTAGAAACTATGGTCAGTTGATGCAACAAATTTAATTAAAAAAAGATCTGTAACGTTCAATTCAAGCAAAGGCCAGAAGCAATTTAAAACAACACAACACTATTTTAAAGGTCAACTTATCAAGATTCTTAGCAATCACGTTCTTAACTGAAGTCACTGTTCAGAATATCAAATCCTGGCACAATACCTCATTATACGTATTGAGCCTTACTGTTTTTCAAAGCATCCAATATTTTAATATCTAAAATTCTCCTAATCGTAATTTTTTTTATTCTCACTGTAACTTTTGTTGTGCTTTTCCATCTTTGGAAAGCCTCCTGGTCATGAACTCTACTATACTGGCTTCCCTAACCTCTGCCTCCCTCTGTCTAGATTTTAGAGGCTGCAATTTCAGACTCAAGCACCATAATCCCAGTATTCTTTAACACCACATTTCTACTATGCCAATTTTCAATGCTAGAAAAAAATCCACCTGCTTTCTCCATACTCCCTCTTGTCCAACAACTTTACTTTCTGCCTTGAAACTATGAATCTACCATGAGTTCAAAGTTAGGATCTCATGATAGCAACTGTTTTAGTTTTGATATTGTTTCTGTTGGCCCAAAGCAGCTTTCTAAAACTTTTCCCTCCCTTCTCAAATCCCATTCCCAGCCCTTTAATATTAGAAAATAAGAAAGGAGATCCTGACTTAGGCTCCTTGATGTCCTTCTCAACATCCAAAGTCTACATCTTGGAAATCTATCTGGCGTTATCTTAAACAGTTAGAAATAGAACTACCATACAACCCAGAAATCCCACTCCTGGGAATATACCCTAGAGATACAAGAGCCTTCACACAAACAGATATATGCACACCCATGTTTATTGCAGCTCTGTTTACAATAGCAAAAAGCTGGAAGCAACCAAGGTGTCCATCAACGGATGAATGGGTAAATAAATTGTGGTATATTCACACAATGGAATACTATGCATCGATAAAGAACAGTGACGAATCTGTGAAACATTTCATAACATGGAGGAACCTGGAAGGCATTATGCTGAGCGAAATTAGAGGCAAAAGGACAAATATTGTATAAGACCACTATTATAAGATCTTGAGAAATAGTATAAATTGAAAAGAACACATACTTTTGTCGTTACCAGGAGGGGAGGGAGGGAGGGTGGGAGAGGGTTTTTTACTGATTAGTTAGTAGATAAGAACTGCTTTAGGTGAAGGGAAGGACGATACTCAATACATGGAAGGTCAGCTCAACTGGACTGGACCAAAAGCAAAGAAGTTTCCGGGATAAAATGAATGCTTCAAAGGTCAGCGGAGCAAGGGCGGGGGTTTGGGGACCATGGTTTAAGGGGACTGCTAAGTCAATTGGCAAAATAATTCTATTATGAAAACATTCTGCATCCCACTTTGAAATGTGGCGTCTGGGGTCTTAAATGCTAACAAGTGGCCATCTAAGATGCATCAATTGGTCTCAAACCACCTGGATCAAAGGAGAATGAAGAACACCAAGGTCACATGATAACTAAGAGCCCAAGAGACAGAAAGGGCCACATGAACCAGAGACCTACATCATCCTGGGACCAGAAGAACTAGTTGGTGCCCGGCCACAACCGATGACTGCCCTGACAGGGAGCACAACAGAGAACCCCTGAGGGAGCAGGAGATCAGTGGGATGCAGACCCCAAATTCTCACAAAAAGACCATACTTAATGGTCTGACTGAGACTAGAGGAATCCTGGCGGTCATGGTCCCCAAACCTTCTGTTGACCCAGGACAGGAACCATTCCCGAAGACAACTCATCAGACATGAAAGGGACTGGACAGTGGGTAGGAGAGAGATGCTGATGAAGAGTGAGCTACCTGTATCAGGTGGACACTTCAGACTGTGTTGGCATCTCCTGTCTGGAGGGGGGATGGGAGGATAGAGAGATTTGGAAGCTGGCAAAATTGTCACCAAAGGAGAGACTGGAAGGGCTGACTCAACAGGGGGAGAGCAAGTGGGAGTATGTAGTAAGGTGTATATAAACTTAAATGTGACAGTTTGACTTGATTTGTAAACGTTCACTTGAAGCTCAATAAAACTTAATAAAAAAAAAAAGTCTACATCTTCTATTACTGTTCATATTATTCTATCAGAAGTGTTCTCTTCCATCCTTTACTTTCCTCTTATCACCTCTTCCAACACTTTTCTACTCCTGTGCCTCCCTCTGCTAAGGGACACACTGTTCAGTATCCTGCAAAACTTACATTCATCTCCAGCTTTCTAGAAACTCCTGGGCATAAACTCTTCTCCTCATTCCCTAGAGACTCTCATGCCCTACCCCTGAGGGTGACTGTGGGGACCTCAGAATTTGTAGCCAGCTGCTCTCAAGTGAGGAAGGTCTTGGAGACCCTCAAACTTCAGGCTGGTGTCTAAAGTGAGGGTAGCCTAGTGTGAGCTGCGCTCTCTGTGTAGTTTGGCTAAACTCTCTACAGTAGAGATGGTTCTGTAACCCTATAAATATGCTAAAACCCACTAAACCGTACATTTTAAATGGGTGAATTTTATGGAATGTGAAATATATCTCACTCAATAAAGCCGTAAAAAAAAAAAAAGGGACAAAGTTTTAAAAGTTAAAAGCAAGATATTACAGGTGATAAATCAGAAAGCGGGATAGCATTGCTGGAATTACATCCATGGCACTGCTACACCTCTCAGGTGAACAGATGTTAATTAACAATATCCTAAACACATATATATCTATTAATGGGCCAAATCCCTATTCTTTCAGAAAAAGTGGTTCAAGGTTAATTCGCTGACTATATCATTCATTTAGTGGGAGCCCTGGTAGTGCAGGGGTTAAGCGCTCAACTCCTAACTGAATGGTCAGTGGTTCCAACCCACCAGCCACTCCATGGGAGAAAGACATGGCAGTCTGCTTCTGTAAAGATTTACAATCTTGGAAACCCTATAGGGAAGTTCTGCTTTGTCCTATAGGGTCGCAATGAGTCAGAATTGACTCGATGGCAACAGGTTTGGTTCTCTGGTTTTGGATCATTCACTTTGTTAGCCACACCATAAACAAGTTCTGATATATCACGGACACCCATGGGATTGCTTGTCCATTCGCCAGCTCCCTTTTTCTAGGAACTTCATTCTTCCCATATTTCACTCTCTACCACATGACTACCATTAGAACTACCATGTTCTTACAAGACCCTAGCCAGAGTTAGCTGATACAGCGATGGGCACCTTTTGCTAAGCCAATACATCTTTTCTTAAGATTTTAAAATTTGGAAACCAGAAGTAAAATACTAGTCCCTCTTCCATCATGAAATCTGTAAGGTATAAAATTCTGGTGCTTTCAGCAGCCATGTTTCCTACCATGTGGAGGAGGCTAGTGTGCAGTGAGAGAGAATATACAACTTACAAGAGAGAAGACAGGAGAGATGGCAGCGATACTGGGGGCAATCAGTTCTCTTATTCCTATTCTTCCTCATACTTAGCTGAGCCTTACTCATCTCACGTTTGGTTTGGTTGTTTTACTTTTCCTTCAATTCTAACAAACCGGTAAGTTTCCTTTTTTGCTTACATTTATTCAAAATGAATTTCGAATCACAAAACTCAAGAAAAACAAACAGTATATTCAGTACTAACTCATTTTGGGAAGCTGGTAGACTTTCGCAATATCCTAGCACTTATTTTCATTAGTGTATGACCTAAAAAAAAAATGATCTAGTGTATTGCTTATATTCTCCTTTAGGAAAAGAGCATCTTTAGTATCCCCTACAATACCTAATGGAGTCCCTGAGTACTGTGAATGGTTAACATGCTTGGCTGCTAACAGAAAGGTTGGAGGTTCAAGTTCACAAAGAGGTGCCTCAGAAGAAAGGCCTGGTGATTTACTTCTGAAAAAAAATCAGCCATTGACAATCCTATGGAGTACGATTCTACTACAACACACATGAGGTCGCTAGGAGTCTGAATCAACTTGACTGTAGCTGGTTTTAATATTGCTGTTAGACACAAAGAAAATCAAGACCATGGGTTTCCGGCTATTAACAAAGAAAAAACCAACTGATTCCACAACACCCCAAGGTTTAAGAATCAACAAAACGTAGACTATTTGTGTAAATTCAAAGCTCTCAAGGCATCTTAGCTTTACCTTTCACTTATCTTCTCTCACCCTGAGACTTATACAGGTTTAATTGAATGCACCATAATTTTAGTCCTTTTCAGTCTGCTCTTAAAGAAGAAAAAAGAAACTTTTTGTTGCTGTTCTAACAGTAAAGCTTGAGAAAGTTCAACTACCAAGCTTGTACTGGTAGCAAACGGAAATGGTGTCAAAAGAATTGTGGGCTGACTTTCACACTGGCTGGTAGAAATAAGCCAGTGTTTTCAAAGAGGAACAACTACAGGAAGTCATATCAAAACTTGCTGGTGGTACTCTTGAGTACTGTGCTCCTCTAAATAACCATTTAAATGAAACCAAACAGTAAACTTTTTCCCTAAATCAAAAATGAGAAGGTAATGGGGGACAGGGAAGTTAGATTAAGGGAAACAAAACAACCAGAATGGAAATAATGACAATGCTGTGAAAAGTATAAACCATGTCACTGCACAACATGTATAGAAATTGTTAAATGACTAATTTTCTGTGTAACTTTCACCAAAAACACAATAAAATATTAAAAAAAAAACTTGGTGATAATTTAGTTTTACTGATTTAAAAAACTCTATAATTTAGTGGCATGAATTGCACATAAAATACAAAAGAAATCAAATGGATCCACTTTTGAGGGCCTTAGACATCACATCCAGGGATTGTAATATTACGCAGGTTTCCAGGAGGTAATCATGAAGTTTTTCAGTGAACTTCATGACAGGTTTCTTCAAAGTCAGAAAAAGAGATCATCTTTACTAGCACAGCCCTGGTGAGTACCTGTAGGTGGTAATGATCATGAAGGAGAAACAAAATAAACAGGTCAACCCTGGGCCCAGGGAGGGTGGGTGCGGTGCCTAAAGTGGTCCAACAGTCCACTGAAGGGAACAGTCTATGACTCCAGTAAGGTCCACAGAGCTACAATAATTTAAGGATTAATTTATTTAAAACCAACAGAAAATTAACAGACAGAAATATAATCCCCTGACGGAAGAAGAAGGGAGAAGAAAACTGTTAAAGCATAGGGCCATGCAGAATGTAGTAAAATGTTTAAATAATAATATTTATTATCAATGCTGCTATTAGCTTTGCGCCACATCCAAACCACAGGTAGCATTCTTTGCCAGTCTAATCAAGGCTGGGCATCTCAATGGAGTTTAGCCGAAGTTCATTTACTCAGGATGTCAAGTAAATACCTTCTAATAGATCTCCAAAGAGACGTAGTCTGTCTTTAAACCCACCTGCTACCACGTCTTGGTTTAAAGAGTCCAGATTGGATGTAAAAAAAAAAAAACAGGCTAGAGAATCATGAATTAAGACCCTGCTAGAGGGTCTGTGAGAGTACAGAAACTTTATAAAGTTATGCTCCATATTTGAGGGTACAGTAGAAGGTGGAGGGCAAAAGACGGTCTTTATTATTATTAGAATGCTTATGTATCAGATAAAAATGTGACTTATGAGAATGAAGATGAAGTTCAGGGTTAGAGAAGTTAAACCATTTGCTCAAGGTCACACGACCAGTAACAGTACAGCCAAAATCTTAACTGTCTCATGTGGAAGCCCATATACTTTCTATCTGGCCTTCCACTCACTAAAGCTGAGGGGGAACGGCAGCACTATATTGATTCAAGAATACCTGAGAGCTTCAAGCCTAGGCAGTAGAGAGGCTCCTAAAGTGCTAGCAACTTAAACACATTTAAGAGTGAAAGCTTCAAGTCTGTGGAAGAGCACTAAGCACTAAATGATGGCACAGCAGAAGTTAGCCAAGTTTGTTAATAAGCTAGACATGGAAATAGTCTTTTATGTAGAGAATACTTTGGAATGGTATATATTACACACAAAAAATTTTTTTTTCCTTTAATAGTCACAGTACAATTAACATTTCAAAATATAGGTCACTAAGGCAAAAGCAAAGTATAAGACATTCTAGAACTCAGATAAACGCAGAATTTTTTACAAAGCTTTTGGGTGAAAAGTTAACAGCGAAGGGGAAGAAGACTAGAAGCCCAGGGAGATCCACTTCAGCAAATGGACTGCCCCCTCTGTTTGGATCTCTAAAAATGGAATATGTTAAACCTACGGCATACTTCACACCTGCTCCCCCCGTCCTGCCTCATTAGCCTTTTATTTTCTTGAAATACAGGTGCAAGAACATTTATAAAAAATGCTGCACTTGGATAATTACTTCAATACTCTAGGTAGGAAATGGAGTGAACCTGATTAATTCGAAGTTAAAAAAAAAAAAAAACCCACTTCAAATTAAAGAGGTTATGTGATACCTTGTTTTAACTGGAGAAAACCAGACCACTAAACAAGCTTGCTCCTTCAAACAAAAAGACTGCCAATTATGTCAATTACTTGTCATTGGTAAAGAAGAGGTCAGAAAAAGGTTGTTTTATTTATAACTTAGTTTTTGGACAAATTGGTCAGAGTTGCTCCAACTGTTCTCAGACTATGAACCAGAGAACTAAGGTCTTATTATTTCTCCAACTGGTATTTATCTGACCTTTTGTAACTATCACAAGAAATTATTAGATTCTTACTGAAAACTAAAACCATTATTAAAACAGATATATAACATAAATAAAAATTTTAAGAAAATTCTAGTTACAAGATAGCATATAGATTAAATCCTGTACATTTCTAATTCATTTCCAAATACCTAGATATTACCGGTATGCTGTTTAAACTCCTGAATATTCAAAATTATCATATTAAAAGCACACTAAGTTTGGCTGAAGTATCAGCCAAATTAATTTAAACTTCATGAAAAATAGTTTAAAATTCCAACTAGTGTTCTCAAATTTATAGGCATTTAAGTATTTGTGGGCTCAGTAATATGCTGGGCCTAGCATTCTGATGTAAACATATAAAAAGACATGATCCCAGGGGCCCTGGTGATGCAATGGTTAAGCACTGGGTAGCTAACCAAAACACTGGTGGTTCAAACCCACCTAGCCACTCCATGGGAGAAAGGCCCAGCTATCTGCTGCCATAAAGATTACAGGCTAGAAAACCCTGTGGGCAATACTACTTTGTCAGATGGGATTGCTATGAGTTGAAATCGACTCCACAGCACCGAACAACATCACTAGATGCGAGTTCAAAAAAATTGGGGGGGAAAAAAAAAAAAAGACATGATACCTGTCTGTGAGGTGGTTAAGACTAACATGCTCAGATGAGACAATAAAACATTAAATATAATGAAAAGTCACCATAGACATGATACCAACTGAACTTTTGTTTCAACATGGTACTAGTATTTTAGAACTATTACACTGGCCTCAATGTGACAGACTCATAGGAAGAGACGCAGGCTTCCCACGTTTCCTCAACCTCTCTGTCATCCTGAACAATGAAAACAATGCTCACAATCTGGGGATGATGGAACAGAAAACAAGAAAAAACCTAGGTTCCTGACGACTTCGTGGACCTTCCACACTCAACCCTAGACTATTTCTGAACTTATTTTAAAGGAGAAAGGAATTTGTATTTTGTTTATGCCACTGAAGTTTTTTCCTATTATACACTTCCAAAGTAAATCACAACAAATAAAGGAAAGCAATCTAATGTTAGGTGAACTAGCTGTTTTTATTAAACACTGATCAGCTTATAAACATTCTGCCTATGTTAAATCGATTTTATGGGTCACAGTATTATATTCCTCAATTCAGCCAAGTAAAGGTTATTATTTAAAATTTGAAAGTTATCTTGCCATTAGAAACACAGATTTCACGTCATATTCTTCAGAAAATTGAAACTCTGAAGGAAAATAAATTTAACAACCTATGATTTAAAAAGAGGGTACGAAGGCAAGAAGGAAGTGGGTGTGGCTATAAAAGGGCAACATGAAGGATTCTTACAGTGATAGAAATATTCTGTATCATGACTGTATCAGCATCAATATTTTGGCTGTGATACTGTATTACAGTTTTACAAGATATTACCAGTGGGTAAGACTGGGCATAAGGGTACTCAGGATCTCTCTGTATTATTTTATAACTGCATGTGAATCTACAATTATCTCAAATAGAAAGTTTAATTTTAAAATGCTAATTATAGATATTAAGAAAATATTAACTCGAAATCAAAGCATTCATTTCACATGGGGGGCGGAATACAAGATGAAAGTAATGTATACTATATGTATTACCACAAACCCACTGCAGCTGAGTCAGTTCCAACTCATGGCAACCCCATGTGTTATAGAGTAGAACTGCTCCATAGGATTTTCTTGGTTGTAATCTTCATGGAAGCATATTGCCAGGCCTTTCTTCCACAGTGCCACTGGGTGGGTTCAAATGGCCAACCGTTAGGTTAGTAGTCAAGCACAAACCATATGCACCACCCAAGGACTGTTGTATTATTATAAAGCTACAGTAATAATGGAGGCATTGATGGTTCAGTGGTAGAATACTTGCCTTTCAAGTGGCAGACTTGGGTTTGATTCCCAGCCACTGCACCTCATGTGCAGCTACCACCCTTCTGGCAGTGGAGGCCTGAGTGTTGCTATGATGCTGAACAGGTTTCAGTGGCATTTCCAGACTCAGATGGACTAGGAAGAAAGGCCTGGCAATTTACTTCTGCAAATCAGCATTGAAAACCTTATGGATAACAATGGTCCTATCTGTGACCAATCATGCGATGGCACAGGACCAGGCTGCGTATTGTTCTGTTGTGCATGGGATCCTCATGAGTTGAAGGCTGACTTGAGAGCAGCTAATGACCACAAAAACCACAGCACAATAATCACAACAGTGTAAGATTGGCAAAGAATAGCCTTATAGTGCAATGGGACAGAACAGAGTCCAGAAATAGACCCACACTTACATGGCCCATTGATTTGACAAAGGTGTCAAAGCAATTCAAGTGAAAGAAGCCAGATTCAAGAGGCTACACACTAAGGCACACTGAGTTCCTGTTAAGGGTCAGGGTGGTGAAAAACTCTGGAAACAGTGGTGACAGCTGCACAACGTGGCGAACGTAACTAATGCAACGAAACTGTATGTGTAAGAAACGCTGAAATAGCAAACGACGGCACTGGGTTTTTGGGTTTGTTATACATAATTTTATTAAAATTAAAAAAAAAAAGGCTATATACTATATGATTCCATTTCTATTTATATCCTGGAAAAGACAAAATTATAAGGACAGAAAACACATCAGTGGCTGCCAGAGGCTAAGGGGTGGGGACAAGGGTTGACTACAAAGGGACACAAAGGAATTTTGGGGGGTGGTAAAAAAGTTCTGTGTCTTTATTGTGGTGGGTTATGACTATACACTAAAGAACTTTATTATATGCAAATTCAATAAATAATATGATTTTTAAAAAAACAATAAAAGGTGACAGGATGTACTTTAGTAAACAAAGCCTATTCTACAGTTTGTTTCCAACTCAACTATAATTGCTATTAAAATGAATTTTAAAATCTCTATTTTTACAGAAAAAACTCAATATGCGGTGTTTCCCTTACAATTTGAGTTAAACAGATAAAGCCAGGTGATTTCTGTATATCAAAATTTAGTACATAAAAAAGGCATAAGAATTTGCAAGGAAATTATGATATACATATCTAACAAAGAAAGATGACAAAATTATTATACTATTACTTCCTGCATTCTCACATTCTTCTAGCTGGAAGACCTACTCAGAGATACCTTTTTTGGGAGTTTACACAAAACAACCTGAACATTTTTTACTACCCCTAAAGTTAAACATTTTTACATGATAACATCATACAAGTGCTGACTCATTTTCTAATCAAATGCTAAGTCTAGAAGGAGATGAAGAAAAACGCAAGCAAATCTTTATAAAGATAGCTAAAAGGTAAACAACATCCAATTCTAATGTTTAATCAGCAAATTATTAATGAAGGGCTAACTTAATTTGTCACTGAACTACCCTTTATTCATTCTCACCACCCATATGTCAGTTTGTTGTACGGTGACGGATGCATGTTGCTATGATGCTGGAAGGTACACCACCAGTATTTCACATACCAGCAGGATCACCCATGGTGGACAGATTTCAGCAGAGCCTTCAGACTAAGGTAGACTAGGAAGAAAGGCCTGGTGATCTAATTCCAAAAATTAGCCAGTGAAAACCTTATGGGTCACGACAGAACACTGTCTGAATCGCTTGCTTTGAGCCCATCATCAGGAGGCACATCATGACTGGTGAAGAAGAGGGCCAAGGAGGGCAACGGAGACCCTTGGTGAGATGGATGGGCAAAACAGCTGTAATGATGGATCTGAACATGGCTGTGACTGTTAGGATGATGCAAGACCAGGCAACATTTCATCCTGTCACCATGAATCCGAGTTGATTCAAAAGCTATCTATCCATCTGTACGTCTGTCTATCTATATCATCTTATTCATTCTATTTGAGTGTCAGTGATATATCCACAAGTCTAATAAAGTTGTATATTAGTGGTTCATATATATTTCACTTATCCTTGCTCTGTACACTCTATCCCTATTACCAATACATTACATAATACACACATTAGAAGCTCAAATGTTTATTGAATGAGTCACATAAAATTTGGCTTTGTATGTACTTCCAGTCCTAAATCACAATACCCTTTACCCCTTCAAAGAAAAAAAGTCATAAACAATCCCATTTTTTATCCCTAGAAACTGAGCCCAAAGACAGGAAAACAAATAAAAATCCTATTTTCCCCAGGCTTGCAGTCACCTTTCACTGCCACTAGATAGCATTCTTTCATCTGCAAGCAAAATGTATGAAAAGAAAGCTTAAACAGCTCAGAGCACAGAAGTAAAATAATTAAGGCACTCTCTGATAACTGTAACGATAAAGAATTTAAAAAGCAGTGAAACCTGTTTAAATATTGCAGCTTTTTCCTTTTGAAAAATACTTTTTTTTGCACAATATTCCGTTGTGATCCATAGGATTTTCATTGGCAATTTTTTGGACCAATAATCAACATCACGACAAACGGGAAAAAGACCGAAGTTGTCAAATATTTCATTTTACTTGGATCCACAATCAATACCCATGGAAACAGCAGTCAAGAAATAAAAAGACTCATTGCATTGGGCAAATCTGCTGCAAAAAGACCTCTTTAAAGTGTTGAAAATCAAAGATGTCACCTTGAAAACTAAGGTGCACCTGACCCAAGCCATGGTGGTTTCACTAGCCTCCTACGCATGTGGAAGCTGGACGATGTATATAAGACCGAAGAATTGACACCTTTGAATTGTGGTACTGGAGAAGAATATTGAATATACCACGGACTGCCAAAAGAACGAACAAATCTGTCTTAGAAGAAGTACAACCAGAATGCCCCTTAATATCAAAGGTGGCAAGACTACTTCTCACATACTTTGAACATGTTGTGAGGATACATCAGTCCCTGGAGAAGGACATCATGCCTGGTAAAGTAACAGAGGGTCAGAGAAAATGAGGAAGCCCCTCAATGAGATGGATTGACACAGTAGCTACAACAATGGGCTTAAGCATAACAATGATTGTGAAGATGGTACAGGACAGGATAGTGTTTCGTTCTGTTGTACACAGGGTCGCTATGAGTCAGTACCAACTCGGTGACACCTAACAACAACAACAACAATTTTTGGATGCAGATTGCTAGGCCTTTCTTCCTAGCCTGTCTTAAGTCTGGAAGCTCTGCTGAAACCTGTCCACCATGGGCGACCTTGCTGGTGGCATAGCTTCAAGCATCATAGCAACATGCAAGCCACCACAGTACAACAAACTGACAGATGGGTGGTAGGCAAGAAAATTTGGGCCTGTCTAGAAAAAAGATGAGTCCTCACAGCTGTCAGACTCTTGAGTCATTCCTGACAAGTACAGAAAAGGTTTAATATTTGCCGAGTACTTTATGTGCCAGGCACTGTGGTGGGCTTCTAACAAATATTAACCACTGGCAGATTGCTGGAATTATGGCCCCCACTGAATCACACCTCCCTGATCCCCTCCACATTAACTCTGGATTTATCTATGTGACTTGCTTTGGCCAGTAAAACATTGGCACATGGAGCATGCTGAGGCTTGAAGTGTGCTTGCGCATTGGGGCTTGCCCACTATTGTTACTAGGAGCCCTTTCCACCACCCTGGGAACAAGTTGGGGCTAGTCTCCTGGAGGATGAGAGGCCATGTGGAAGCAAACCTCGGCCATGCCAGTCTGAAGCCCCAAACACATGAATGAGGCCATTCTGGGGTCTAGGATCTAGACACTCTAGCCCCAGCCTGGCCAGCGCAGAACGCAAGCATGTACCAGCTAACCAAAGAATAGTGAGAATAATGTCTACTGACTTAAGCCACCAAGTTTTGAGGTAGTTTGTTATGCAGTAAAAGCTAATTAATACAACGGCCGTTGTTGATGTTAGCTGCTGTTAAGTCGGCCTTTGACTCATGGTGACCCCATGCATGGCAGAATGGGATGTTGCCCAATCCTGCACCATCCCCATGATAAGTTGGGCTGTTTTAATTCACAGGGTTTTCACTGGTTGATTTCTGGAAGTAAATAGCCAGGCTTTCTTCCTAGTCCATCTTAGTCCGAAAGAATCACTAAAACTTGTTCAGCGTAAGAGCAACACGCAAGCCTCCACTGACAGATGGGTGGTGGCTGCATATAAGGTGCACTGGCTGCATGAAAGGTGAGAATTCTACGACTGAACCACCAATGCCCCATATAACCACCATATGAATAGATATTATTCCAGTTTTACAGATTAGGAAAGGGGGTAACCAGAACTAGTGAACTGGTTTGGCTCCAAAGGCTCTTTCCACTATACTATACCATGCCATCTCTGTGTGCCACGTTCTGAGGTTGTAGGTAAAAAGAGGATCTCTGGGAATTCAATCCTACATAACTCTTACTTAAGCAGTACTCTTTCCTCTGCACCAGGAGTCAGCAAACAATGGCCTATGATCCAAATGCAACCCACCACCTGTTCTGTACAACCTATGAGCTAAGAATGTTTTTATATTTTTAAATGGTTAAAAATAAAAATCAAAAGAGTATTTCATGGCAAGTGAAAATAACATAAAATTCAAATTTCAGCGTCCACAAATAAAGTTTCACTGGAAAACGGCCATGCTCGTTCATTTATATATTGTCTGTGACTGCTTTCGGAGCCTTGGTTGCACAGTAATTAAGAGTTCAGAAGTTCAAATCCACCAGCCACTCCTGAGAAACCCTGTGTGGCAGTTCTACTCTCTCCTCTAGGGTTGCTATAAGTTGGAATTGACTCGATGACAACAGGTATGACTTTGGCACTCTAACAGCAGAGTTGAATAGTTCTGATAGAGACCATACGACCTGCAAAGCCTATGATATTCACTACACATTTATAGAAAAAGTGCTTTAACCCCTGCTCTGAGTTATTCACTTGACATATGATTTTAATTTAAAAGAAGGATTTTTCTTGGCCCTTAGTGATGAGTTGGTATTTCTTTTTCTTTTTGTACTTTTATGACAATTTCCTTTTATTAAAACTATTCTAGCTTATTTTATTTTTCTTCAGTTCTCCATTGCCCTTTATATTTGGGTGGCCTCTGAATTTGTCTAGCCAAGACAGACAACTTCATTCTAAAAATATCAGAATCATAGGTGAAACAAATTCCACTTATATGTAATATTCCTGGCCTTCAAGGCACATGGGAAGCAAACTATGGTTTTATCTTGTTCACAGAATAATTTGGAGTCTCTAAGAAGAAAAGTGTTCCTTAAAAAACTATGATCCTACATTGGCCACAAGAACAATGGAGGCAGAAAAAGACATGGGAGAGGTGTTTTATTCGGAAATTTTTCTAATTCCTCAGTCCTGATCCTGTATACTAACTGTTACGATATGAGCTTCCCTTTTATTCCCAACAGGGATTTCAGGCCAGAATTAGCTATTCATAGTTTCCCCTCTTTTGTGAGATGAGTCTACAGTGTCCTCCTAACATCAGTAACTAAGAACTTCAGAGTTACTACACTTTTACTTCACCATCCTGCTGCTAACCAGTTCAAAGAGACACATTTGGTTTCTTTATATATAAGCAAAGAGGTGAACCTCAATTTGTGGACCGCTCCCCATTTTTATCATCTTTCTTACTAAAAATAAGACTCTCACAGTAATGACTATGAGTTCTGGTGGAGACTCTGTTGATTCTTTGCACTTGGCATTAATTAGTGCAAAGAATCAACAAAGAAAATGCCACAGAAACTAACCAACCCCACCCCCAGCATTTACCATTCAAAGACTTTGAGAGGTATCCACTTTAGACAGATGCTTGTAATGGACAGTGCAACTCAGAACACTTAAGAAAATGAGTAAGCTTGTGTGATAAGTCTAAACTTCATTAAACTGCAATTTTGTGAAGCATCAAGTTTAATCTACCCCGAAGCATTTACAACATAGCTTTATACGGTATTTGTATTAAACATATTTAGAAGAACAGATTCATTTCCTATTTCAGTTATTTTTGTGACTATTTAGGTATTTTTAGAGTATAAAAAAGAGTTTCCCAGGAATGGCCTCCCAATTTATATTATTATGCAAATACGTAAGGGTTCTAAGTTAGGACTATTTACCCTGCAGTGACAGTCCAGGAGCCATAAAGTTGTAAATCTGGGTCTCTGGTACATACAGCAAACCCAACAATATGTAACTAAAGAATATAGTCCCACTCTAACCTAGAATTCCAATGAAAGAACAGCTGTCCCAAATGGCCTCCTCCTTTTTATTAAAAATTTTATGAACATATTAGGGTCATCAGAGTCTAAAGACTGAAAACAACAATTCTGGGATTCTGTTTAGGACTCTCCCTGTCTGGGGAACAGGAATTCTGACCTTAAAACGTTAGTAATATGCCCACTGTATTTCTACACAAATAATGTGCATGTTACATATTTTTTGCCAGCTGCACCCTTTTTCTCTCACCCAGTATTTTCATAAGTGTGCTTTGCTAATTTTTAATTTTGCTGTTAAAAAATTAGCACGGTGTGCTTACAGAAATACCTGGGGGGAAAGGGCACTAAAACATAATACGTTATTTGTGTAAAAACGCAAGTAAGCCGACCAACGAAAGCATTCTTTCTGGAAAAAAAACTAATAAACTAAACTAGTATATGTTGTTAAAAATTACATACTATCTTTGACCCTAAATAAGAAGACTTTTTCCTTTAGTCCTTTTTGCTAACCGACATTTTTCTTCTCTTTCAAACTTCTAGTCAAATAACCCTTTGCCAAAAACTTCTTTATTAATCCTGCCTGGACATAGTCATTGACATTCAAGCATGAATACATTTAAATAAAAATAAATGCATTTGCTCCTCACTTGTATCTTTGAAGTTCATCCTATCACCTCAATGTATTTAGTATTACCCTTTTGTCCTCTTAACATTAATTATGATTCACTAATAGCATTTAAGCTAACAATATGAAAAAGTGCCTAAATAAAAAAAAAAAATCCATTTTTTTATTCCCCAATCTAATATATTCTCAGTGCCTATTCTCTATATTATAGATTTTTATCTTCATTTTCTATTTTACTTCACTAATTTAAAGTGCTTAAAGCATTCCACCAGTGCAACACAGAAGATCCACAGGGATCCACTTTAATAGTTGAAGAGTTACGAGCTCTATTTGGTTGGTCACTATTTGATGTTAAAATTGACATCAGTTTATAAGATTAAAAAGAATTCTATAATCTTTATACAACGCAGTTTAAAAACAATATTGAACAATAGTCTCTTATACTCCTTGACTAAATAACATTTTGTAAATTTTAAATCCAAATACTATGGGGAATAATACTTGGGTAAACCTAGCTATAGATGAAACTCTTTGGTACAAATCCAATTCTGCACAGCTTTCTGCCCAGTCCACGATCCAACCCTATCAATAAGCCCTGTAAGCTGGTCATACAAAATTATCTAAATCCATCTAACTCTTTTCACCTGCACTGATGCCATCTGACTCCAAGGCCTGTTGCAATAGCCTCCAAACTGTTTCCAGGCTTCCACACTTGGCCACCCTCTAATTATTTCTCCATATAGCAGCCCAAGCCCTAGGAGACATTTTAAATTATTTTCACCTCAGGGCCTTTCCCTCCTATGTCTAGAGAGAGGGTTCGCAGTACGGTTGGCTCCTTCTCCCTCATTCCAGTCTCAGACCAAATGCCATTTCCTCAGAAGCAGTATTGTTTCTCTGTACAATCTAAAGTGTCAACCATTTCCCCCCATAACTCTCTATCATATCACTGCCTTCAGAACACTTCCATTTGCAATTTCTGTTTTGTTTATACTTGTTTGTCTCCCTCACCACCATCATTTTCTGTTCATTCAACAAACACCTTGTTGTTCCCCTACTATGTGCCATTTAAGTGTTAGGGATACGGTAGTGAACAGAACAGACAAAATTTCCTGAGGAGCTTACATTCTGGTTAGGGATACCACCAACAAACAAAATAGATAAGGAAAACACATAGTAAGTTAGATAAGATAGTGCTAATAAGAAAAAAAGCATGAAAGGGAGATATAAAATGCTGGGAGCAGGGAGATCTTGAATTAGATAGGAGGGACAGAAGACTTCAATGACAGAATGGCAATGAAGGAAGATATGAAGAAAGTAAAAGAACTTACCATGTTGATATCTTGGGGAAAGAATTCCAGGCAAAGAGGACAGTAAGTACAAAGGCCCTGAGGCAGAGATCATGTCTTGCACATTTGAAGAGCAGCAAAACGATTGTTTGACTTAATGAATGGGGAGCTGTTCACTGTTATATCCCTTGAATTTAGCGTCTAGCACATAGAAAGAACTCAAATATTTCTGAATGACAATTGTACAGAAGCAATACAGGCACATACAGGTATAACTCTTAAAGGGAGATTATGTTCCTATTTCATATCTCATAGGGAAGTGTGGCTGATTTATAAAATGTACAGAAAAACAAATATCAGCATTACTTAATCCTAAAGGAGGGGTTCTGAATTATTTCTAATTTTTTTTCCTGGCAATATTCTGCTTTAGGTTAAAAACTTACTGAATTATCACTGGCCTTGAGTTTCTTTCATGTTCTACCTAACCCGCTTTTACTTCATGACTTTCCTGTACGTCATCATTCCCAATTAAAATCCTATTTCACATGCTATCTCTTAGTTTTTTTTTTTTATAATTTTTACATTACCTAATACTCCCTATTCATTACTGCAAATAGTTAAAGAGGACAAAAAAAATAACTCGGTGAAAGATGTTAGCCCTAAAATGTGTTAGCAAAACAAACCCTTACCCATGCTGTCTCTTTTCTCTAGTCTCAAACCTTACCTTCTCAACCCTAACCCTCAGAAAAAAACCTAACCCTATATTACCTATAATCTCAGTGATCTAGGGAGCAGAGGATCTAAAAAGTAGATCTAAATAACTGAAACTAACCTTAGTTTTTATGTGACAAAAACTGTCAAGCACAGAATTCATGTTCTTGTGTTCTTACAAGCATTTCAGGTTAACCCAATTCTATGCTTAAATATATTAAAGGGTTTCTTATACTGTTAAAAAGAACACATTCAGGATGTCATATTTAAGGGGTGAATACTAGGCATGATCGCAGATTAAGAGTAGGCAATACATACTATGAAATTTAAACCTTACAATTTTTCAGGAGAAAGACACCAATTTCTTATGCTTCACAGTTGAAGAACTTCTTAAACAGGAAGAGGTATGTTTCCTAATGAATTCTGATGAAATTGTTACTCCCAGATTCCCCATTTCTACAATGTACTCCAGTTTACTATTTCTATTAATAGCTCCAACTATCTGAAGTCCATTTTTAAAATACAACAAAAAAAGCCTATGCAGAAAACACTGAATTACTAAACTTCTAGATTTAAGCAGTATTTCTAATGTTAAAGGTTAATGTATCACAATGATTTGTAAATTACAAAACAGTTTTGGCATAAGTCAAATAAAAACAATAGCTATAAAGAGAAAAAATTGTCATGGTCCCCAAACACGGCCTTATTATTCCATTTGATGATAAAGATCATATGCAAAAATCTATTTTCTAAACTTATCACCAAAAGCATAAACCATTAAACATACTCCAAAACAGCATTTATATACAATTTTTTTTTTTTAATTAGGGTATTTTCTTGTGGGATTACTGGTGAATCCCCTTTTCTGTTTACCAAAATTTTCTAATTTTTCTAAATGAATATAATTTTTTCCAAAAGTCATTGACCCATTGCTGCTGAGTCAATTCCAACTCATAGCGAAGCTACAGACAGAGTAGAACTGCCCCATAGGGTTTCCAAGGAGCACCTGGTAGATTCAAACTGCCAACTTTTTGGTTAGCAGCCACAGCTCTTAACCACTAAGCCATCAGAGATAAAAAATCCTTCTAGAAGGATACAAATTTTTAGTATTTGTTGCTTCCATAATTTTTTAAAAGAACTTCTTCAATTACTTGCCAAAATCAAATCCAAACAACTTCAGATATTAATATAAACACTGATTGGCTTTTTAAGATTCATAAAGATTAGCATTTAATAACCAGAATAGATAGTAAGCTGTTAAGACATTATTCTGAGGTTACCACTTATGAAAAAATATTATTCTCCGAAAGAAGACAATAAAGAACATAATGAAATAATTTTTGATTGCTAATGTTTAAAATTCAGAGAGAAAAAAAACCTGTACTCTGGCCAATAAGTAGGGGTTAGGAGTAGTAGGGGAGCATCCAAAAATCATTTCATAGCCACTCTCCCAAAAAGCAAGGGGCTATAAAATATTTTAACGCAAAATAAAGTGTGCCATGATAAATGTCAGTGACTAGTCAATCAAATGCTAAGACTTTAGGAAAATACTGATAATTTTTTTTAATTTAGTGCCACAGACTAAGTCATTTTAAATCTTCCTATATGAAAAATCCACACTATTCTTCAAGAGGTGGGTAAAAGAGAACTCAGCAGAGTGTACAAAACTCAGTCCTTATCTTATTAAAGAACTACTAAAAAAACAGCAATACAGGCATATTTAAACTTCTACATAACAAAATGTGGACACAGTAGATTTCTTAATCTAAGATTTTTTACTCTTAAATAAAGATGGACTACCATATAGGGGAACTTATTATACAGTAAATAAAAAAGAGAAGGAAGTTGGTTTATACTGTAATGGACTAATGTACAAGATGTTAAATAAAAAAAGGGTATTAAAAAAAAAAAAAAACCCAAACTCGTTGCCACTGAGTCAATTCGTACTCACGGTGACCCTATAGGACAGAGAAGAACTGCTCCATAGGGCTTCCAAGGCTGTAATTTTTATGGAAGCAGACTGCCACATCTTTCTCCCACAAAGCAGCTGGTGGGTTCGAACCGCCAGCCTTTCACTTAGCAGCCAAGCGCTTAACCACTGTACCACCAGGGTTCCTTAAAAAAAGGGTACAGGATACAAACATATTTATCTCTGCATTGAAAGAAGGGGATATGTGTGTGTGAGACACACACACGTACTTTTTTGGGTAGAATACGCATAAATTAGCTTTGGAAAGACATACAAGAAACTGCAAACACTAGGGCTATCTCTAAGAAGGGTAGCAGGAAAGCTGAAAGACAGTGAGAAGCTTTCTTCAGTTCACCCTTTTGTATACTCTGAATGTTGAGCAATGTGAATTACCCAAAAAATATTAAAAGTAGTTTACCTTGCACCATTGTTCCTAATGACTTCAACAGTTTCTTCAACAAAATATCGATCCTTGACATATGCAAAGATATCATCACAAATTTCGTGTAAGCGTGAACGATGGGTAAGGCTGGTCAAGTATAAAACTGGAATAATTAGTGGTTCTGGAAAACTCTGAAGATTCTGTCTTGCTTTTTTTTCTGACTCAAGTGCTTCCTGATAAGTCAGTCCTGGTCTGCCCGTCACAGCACAACTCCACACAAGACTGTTGCACAGAATGGTTCGTTCAAAAAAGTCACTGATTAAAAAAAGAAACAAAAACAAAACCTATTACTTATCATTTCACAAAATTTACATTAAAAATAGTTAAGAAGATTATGTCTTTATTGCAAAATTTTACATACAATCCTAGAACTCAAACAGGTTTGGTAACTGGTAAACTTATACATTAATACAAACTTAAGTAAAAGTATATTTAAGCCAGACATTTATATCTTGCAATTTAAAAATACTTTTAGCCAAAATTGGACTTTAATTTTCCTCGGTTTTGAAATTGGGAGTAAAACTGAAAATAATATAATGCAATCTTTCTTTTTCCTTCTAATTTTTCAGCTTTCTGTTTCAAAGCAGTCAAAATACTAAGAGTCATTTCAAGCACTTAACTATAAATTTAAAAGGCTTTTACGTAATAGTGAAAAACTAGAAAATCTAAGCATCAAGGAATAACAGAAAGTTAACAATATGGAACTTCAATATAATGAGTCAGTCGCTAAAAAGTATAAGCAGAGCTCTTAAATAACGTGTTAATAATAAAAACTGTATTTTGATTTTCACCCCTCCTATGTTTTTGGAGCCCTGGTGGTGCAGTGGTTAAGAGCTACGCTGCTAACCAAAAGGCTGGCAGTTCAAATTCATCAGCCACTCCTTGGAAACGCTATGGGGAAGTTCTACTCTGTCTTATAGTGTCGCTGTAAGTCAGAATCAACTTGATGGCAATGGGTTTGCTGGTTTTTATGTTTTGAGTGGAGTCCTGGTGGCGCAGTGGTTAAGAGCTCGGCTGCTAACCAAAAGGTCAGCAGTTCTAATCCACTAGTCACTCCCTGGAAACCCTGAGGGGCAGTTCTACTCTATCCTATTCGGTCACTATGAGTCAGAATCAACTCGATGGCAACAGGGTTTTTTGGTGTTGTTGTTTATATGGTCTGAAAGTAAAAAACTTACTGATATAGTATGTATAGTATGTTCCCACTTGTGTTAAAATTCAAGAGATATACAATATGCAAAGATTTCCAAATCACAGTGAGTAGAAAAGACTCAAATCACCGAATAACACAATTCCATACACAGTTACAAACATACTCTAAATAGAAGTTCTCTATGGAGATAAAGGGGGGATAGGGAAAGAAGGAAACTTTTTTCTTATTCTAAGTATTTCTAGTATTGTTTCCATTTTTTTAATTAACATGTATTTATGTATTATTTTACAATAAAAATATTTTTAAAATAGAAAAAACGAGGCATACAAATAGGTTAACAATGGTTGCCTGTGTAAGTATTAAGATATGGGTAAATTTTCTTCCTTCCTCCTCTAGTCTTTGGTGTACTGTTCAAATTTTCTATAATTATGCGTAACCAAAAGAGTTAACAGTCCTTATTCTCTAAACTTTCCTTTCTGAAATCCTCCTTTTTTCTTCTCCCATGATATAGCATTAAAATCGCTATACATTTACTTCCTGTCTAACGTATTTGCATACATTATTCCTACAGTTTTGCGATCTCCAAAGAAAATTTGTGGCAATTCCATTAAGACTGGTTTGTGTATACATGTGTCTGTAGAACAAAACAGCAAAAATGAAATAAAATCTATGGAGAGAAACTAATATCTTAACATAAATGAGATTTAGAGATAACACGTATACATTAAGTTAAACAACCCAGTGCCGTCGAGTTATATGACTCTAATTCAGTACAAAGAAAATCCTTTTGAAGTATGTATCTCTCAACAGAGGAGAAAATGGATGTATATCATTAAAATACAAAGTGATTATAAGTCAGAGGCATATATCCTATGGGGGAAGGAAAAAAGAGGAGGGCATAAAATGTCAGAAAATACTAGAACATAAGGCCTTAAAGAAAAAGTACAGTTGAAAAAAGGAATGCAGAGAGAAAAGGTAAAGGTATTCTGGTTTAAGAAAATCTACGTCAGATAAGTAATTTATTAGCGAAAGGCAACAAAAATACCCAGTAGATTTACCAACAGTACAGAATAAATGAATGAATGGATTGTGAAAGATTTAAAAAGTTTTGAAAGTACAATATTAAACTTTTTTCCTATAGAAACAAACTAACCTCTCAGATTTAGCTTCCTAAACCAACACATATCACATAATCAGAAGTATACTTCTAATAGTTTAAACTATACTTGACATTGTTTAAGAAAAATATACTTCAAATCTAGGTATCTTACACATTAGTCTCTAAACCAGCGGTAGTCAGAAGCCCTGCTGGTGCAGTGGTTAAAGCGCTCAGTTGTGAACCCACCAGCCGCTCCATAGGAGAAAGATGTGGCAGTCTGCTTTCATAAAGATTTAAAGTCTTGCAGACCCGATGGGGCAGTTCTACTTGGTCACTAGGAGTTGGAATAAACTCCACCGCGCTGCGTTCAACCAGCGGTAACAAATAGAACACAGGCCACAACCCACTGCCATGGAGTTGATTCGGACTCAGCAACCCTACAGGACAAAGTAGAACTGCTACATATTTCTCCCTGGAGTGCAGCTGGTGGGTTCAAACCACTGATCTTTTGATTAGCAATAGCCACTGAGAGCTTAACCACTTGGGTCATCGGGGCTCTGAATATGAGCCATATTTATATAATTTTAAATTTTCTAGTAGTTATATTTAAAAAATTAAAAAGAATATATTCATGAAATTTTATTTATTGTTTAACCCAATATATCCCAAAATAATTTCATTTCAGTATATAATCAACATAAAAAAACTCATTGAGTTTTTTTTTTTGTACTAAGTCTACAAAATCCAATGTATATTTTACCTTTACAGCACATCTTACTTAGCCACATTTCAAGTGCTTACCATAGTCCATTAATGACTGCTGTATTGGACAGCACAGCTCTAGCCATAACAGCTAAGTGGTACCTGGGGTATTTGGTAGGTCATGGTAAATGCCACGGTGACAGGGAAGTGGGGGGGAACTCAGTGTAAAAGGTGGGCTGCAAAAAGCATTATTTAGATTTGTTAACATTGTACAAAATATCAAGGGGGCAATGGTACAAGTGCCAAGCGCCTCCACCAAACTGCTTGTTATCAGGCATAAAAAAAAGGACAGTCAATAACCAGCGATACACAACTGCCTTTCTATACCCCAGGTTTCCACTGTCCTGCCAAGTGTTTGTGCTTTTTCTATCTGCTCTGCAAAGCCTGCAGTTGTTACAGTATAGCCTCTCCTTGCACAAATATCTACCCTCAAGAGGGAGGCAGGGCACACTACCACAGTAGCAGTTTCAAAGCAAGTTCTTCAAAACAAGGGGGAGAAAAGCCCCAGGGCCATTTCTTCCTATTTACCCCCTACCAGCACCGCACCCGCACAGTCTTTAACATTACATACCTTCACCTTCTGCTTCTGAGCTGAATTCTACTTTCACTTCACCCATTCATCATACACATTCAAATGTGTAGACTTTTGTTAATACTAAACTCTAGGAGACAGGTGCCTTTCCGAATTCTACATTACAAGAATATAAAATGTCAGCCTGCTAACTCAGAACTGAAGCACTCCCCAAGTCCACCTTCCATCCAAAGATTGGACAGGCCTATAAAACAACCTGAGGAAAATGCTTCTTAGTTCAATCAAGTGTATGAGACCAAAGGGGCAACACCTGTCCAAAAACAAAGATGAGAAGGCAGGAAGGGACAAGAAAACTGGACGAATGGACACGGGGAACCCGGGGTGGAAAGGAAAAAGGAGAGAGTGCTGACATTGTGGGGATTGCAACCAATGCCAAAAAAATACTGTGTGTATAAATTTTTGAATGAGAAACTAATTCATGCTGTAAACTTTCAGCTAAAGCATAATTAAAAAAAAAAAAAACAGAATACAAAACGTAACTTTTACAAGAAGCATATTTTACAATTGTCAGCAAAATCTGAATATAAATTTAAACTAGTATATATTATTATGTTCCCTATTTATGACTGCATTCCTTCAACAATCCTCTTTACCAGAGAGGTGAGCATAGTACTGTACCAGGCTTCTGGAGGCCTGATCCAGCCCTCCACCTGTTTTTGTAAATAGTTTTATTGGAACACAGCCACACCCATTCATTTAGGTATTATCTATGGCTGCTTTCTCACTAGGTCTGCAACTGGGTAGGTGTAACAGAGACACTACCCAATTTTAAGCCTGCAAAGCCTAAAGTATTTATTATCCGGCCCTTTACAGAAAAACTTTGCCCACCCCTGCTCTGTACCATTATTTCTTAAGGGAAAACGGCTTCTGAGTTACCAAGCAGCGTACTTTTCTAATATAAACCAACTCTCTGGTTGTTAACTTACTGGGTATTTGGGAAACCAAAAATCTAGTAGAATAAGATTAAGAATGAAGTGACATAAAAGTCAGAAATCAGGAATCAAATACAATTCAGAAAAGATAAATGCAAAATGCACTCTACTTAAAAGGCCAAAACTATAAGAAAAATTCAGCACAACACTGCAGAAAAGATCTAAGGGACACACAGCAGATTCCCCTGCTGATAAAATAATTACTACAGTGAAACCTGTGAGAGCCGGAACTCAACTGGACTGCCTTGTTTTTCCCAGTCTCGGAAGTTTTCTGCCTGTGACAGGATGCAGTGTTACCACTTATCTGTTGCTCATTTTAGTGGAAAATATTCAAGTTTTCTTTCTCTGACAGGTTTCTGTCTTACACAGTTTCCGGCATTTGCAGGTTTTACCGTATAACTAAGATATGCAGTCCTAATTAAAAAACTATCATTAATTCCTGGTTTAGCTTATCATATGCAAGAGACAGAAAGTATGGCTTAAAACTCATAAAAGTAGTAATTGCTAGAAGGCAGCATGAGTTTTTCTAGCAATTTTCTTCACTGACAGGCTTACAGAACAGAGAATTATATACAGAAACAACAGCTAGATGAAACTGCATTTGTTACATTTGTTCACAGATGGTCAGGGAAAAGTTTAACTAACAAAACATGCAAAGTTTAGTAAAGTTTAGTAAAAAAACACTTTAATGAAGTATTACATTGCACTTTATTTAGTGATGTCTTAAACAGACTTAGATGATGACCTACAAGCCAGGCTAATAAAATATGCAGATAACATAATGCTGAGAAATAGCCATAAAAAGTTTAAAAAATTTTAGATACTAAAACCTTAAGTAAAAATCAATAAAGGTGAAAAATTGTACTGGTACTGGATGGAAAAGTCCTACCCTAACAATAAAAACCAAACCCGTTGGTTCTGACTCATAGCGCCCCTACAGGACAGAGCAGAACTGACCCATAGGGTTTCCAAGGAGCGGCTGGTGGATTTGGTTTGCAACTGAGTTCTTAACCACTGTACCACCAGGGCTCCATCCTAACAAGAGTAGATGTGAAAGTCAAATTTTAGGTAAATTCATACTTCTATGACTTTTTAGATAGTTTTCTCTGCCGATAATATATTATTTAGAGCATTCTCTGCCTAGAATGCCCTTCTTCCCCATTCTGTGTGTTGTGAGTGCTGCCTTACAGGACCCAACTCATATTACCTATTTGAGGGCTTTCCCATCTTCTCAGAAAACATTTATCGGCTCTACTTTCTATGCTCCCATTATACTGGCTCCATAACACTTATGTGATCTGTGCCACTGGTGTTGTAAATATATATTCCTCTACTCTCTCTTTCACAATAGAAGTACAATTTATCTCAGCACCTATGAACACTCTCATACCACACAGCATAAAAACCAAACAAACCCACTGCCATCGAGTCAATTCCAACTCACAGTGACCCTACAGAACAGAGTAGAACTGCCCCATAGGATTTCCAATGCTATAATCTTTACAGAAGCAGACTTCCCACATCTTTCTCCCACAGAGAAGCTGGTGGGTTCGAACTGCTGACATTTTGGTTAGCAGCCAAATGCTTAATCACACCGCCACTCAGGCTCCTTCCATACATTATAGCACTCAAAAAGTGGGGAAAAAAAGTCTGTGGAATACATTTTTGACATTAATGGAATACAGTCAAGAATAAACAAATGTACTCTCACTGGGAAATCAGCGTTTATTTTTATACGTATCTGAACAGAGAAAGCACACACACAAATGGGAAGGGGAAAGTGAATTGTCTGAATACTCGGCTTTACCACTTTTAGAATGTAACTTTGTATAAGTTGCATAACATCTCTGAACTCAGTTCCCCTTCAGTAAAATGGGGATAATACGTTCCATGAATAGTTAATGTGAAAATTAAACGAGGTAATTCTAAGCAAATGCCTGACATACTATATACGCATTCAATAAACAGTATCAGCTCTAACTGTTCAAGTACCATTTATGCGCAAAGAGGTCATTTGAGAATATACAGGAGAATAACCAGTATGTTGGAGAAACAGGAACAGATAAAACATAAAAGACTTGAGACTTTAAAGTTTGGCACTGGGAAGCGGGGGTAGGGAGAGGCAAAGTAACTATCTTAACATCTCTGGATAATTTTCTCTGGGCAGCCCTTAAGGGCGGCAAAAGACAGAAATTCCAGGAAAAAGACTTTGAACCAATACTATAGGTAGTGCTGGGGTGGGGGGGGGGGTGGCAAGAAACAAGGTATTTCTACAAGTTGTTAGGATGGTTTTCATGGATAAAATCAATTAACGGCACAGAGATTATCAGTGAACATCCAAAATCCCATCAGGATGACCCAAACATAACAATCTCAACTGCTTAGTGGTAGATTGTTTCCAAGGATGAACAATGAAGATGAGGTGCCACGACTCAGCAGCCCCCTTTCACTGGAAAGTCAAGTTGAAACGTAAATTGGACTCCCAATTAGTGATACTGTGTAAGAGCTTCCTACATTTTGGACAGAAGGTTGGACTCACTCAAAGGTGGGAAATGTATTCTAATTCTAAGGGTCCAAATGGCTAAAAATAGAACAGCTATTTCACTTAGATTGTCACTGGGTAGTACAATAAATCATGTTCCTTTCCCACAAATCTAGAATTTCTGGTATTCAGACCTGACCCACTTTATAAGGACTCACAACCAAAAATACAAAAAATAAATAAATAAATTGCTGTCAGCTAACCAAAATTACACAATTTTTATCTTATTTAAGAGACTACATTGTGCACTTTGGAATATGCATTTGCCTATAGTTAATGTGCTATTTTTAATGACTATTTATGAAAGCAGGTCAAACAAGAGTCAGCAATTAGTTAAGGCGCATGCAGTTCAAAGAAACAAAACAAAGGAGTTGTACTGCATAATCATTAAGGATCCATCCTGATCAAAGTTCCTGTCTCAGAGAATTCAGGGTCTTGAAGAGAAGAAAATATGAGGCAACAAATACACTGCATTACATACAGTACAGTGATAGCAGAGGTTACACTAGATACAATAGAGGGAGTGATCATCCTTGCTTAAAAGGAGGAGGAGGAAGTGGGCTATAATTTCAAGTAAGATAGAGACAACACTATTTAGCAATTAAAAGGTCACTAGCAGCCTCTGCTAACCAGGTATACAATGTTAGAGGCAAAAGTTACTTTGCATTGTGTTGAGAAAGAACAAAGAGGTGTAGAAAACGTCTTTGAGATGGATTAATTTATATTCAAGAAATCAAAAACCTGAGCAAATAAGTAAGTAGAGTGGTCTTCATACAAATACAAGAGAAAAACTTTCAAATAATACACATAAAAAATAATCTTCAATTCACATAAACCAAATGGTGATTTAAGGAATGGCTGAAAACAGGTGTCCGTATTTTCTTCAGACTCATGCCAAGGGTCAAATTACCAGTATACTATAGACCACTAAACATGATTAAAAGGCAGTCTTCTTCCAATTATGCCAAGTCATAAAGATCAATACCTAAGAATACCAACAGCACTGCTTTGTTCAGGGTTAACTTATTAAATATCTTTGCTCCCAAACCCAATCATCTCTCCGAAACTGCTTGTAATTTCCCAATACCCAAATATTTCAGCACAGGGGAAAAAAAAAATATTTTTAAATTTTAAAATGTCATAAGACTACAAAGGACACAGTTCCCTAATATTAATGGAAGGTAGGTAGGTAGATTTGGACTACCGAAGCTCTCTTCCTTTATTTCAGCATTTCAGATATAAGGATCAAAGCATACGAAAAGTGTTTAATTCAAAAAGTCCCCTCAAAAGGAAGGAGAGTCTCTTGAAGAGCTAAGCTTGCTTCTACCAAAGAAAAAAAAGTTTGAAACCTAAGTCCATTTTCTATTTTGCTGGTACTCTTGGATGCCATTTTTTATAAATTTAAGATTATTACTGTTATGAACTGAATTGTATCCTCCCCAAAACGTGTTGTGAATCCTAACTTCTATGCCTGTGATTATAATCCCACTTGAAATGAGTTATCTTTATGTTAATGAAGCAGTATTAGTACAGAATGTGTTTTAAATCCATCTCTTTTGAGATACAAAAGAGATTAAATAAGCAAGCTAGAGAAGCAGAGACAGGGGAAAGATGCCAAGTCACATGAAGATGGCCCAGGAGCAGAAGCTAAGAGACAAGGATCTTCCCCCAAAGCCTACAGGAAAAAAAAAAAAAAATCCTTCCTCTAGAGCTGACACCCTGGATTTGGACTTCTAGTCTCCTAAATTATGAGAATATAAATTTCTATTTGCTAAAGCCACCCATTTGTGGTATTTCTGTTATAGCGCATTAGATAACTAAGACAATTACTAAGATTTTAACTTAAAACTAAAAAAAAAAAAAAAAAAGACATCATCCTTGTCAAGTTACCTAATCCAAATTCACTTAGTTACAAGAGTGAAATCTATTTGAGTAACAAAACAAGTCTGTACAGGAGCAAAGTGAGACGTGTACTCCTCTTTAAAAGTACTGTCTGCTGAAATAACTTCCCTAGAACAACAATTTAATGTAGCATGTTTATTTGTAACTCATCTTTCTGTGGAGCTAAAGAAAAAGAAGGGTTACTTAAATGCTCAAAGGAACTGACTTTTCTAACCTCAATACTCATTTTGCAGACAGGTGCAGTTGCCGCCGAAAGCCCTCCCTCGGTCAAGCCCCCACTCAGAAAAGTTACCTCCTACATACCATTTATTTGGTTGCTATAATACTTGGTTTCTAAGCCACAAAGGGATTCCTCCTGAAGGGAGAGAATAAAGCTTAAAAAAAAAAAAAGGACGGGGGAAGGGGGAGAGCCAGACCGTTTCAGTGACTTATCAATTCAGGTTCCCACTTTTAGATCTTGTTTAAACACAGATCGCTACAACGCACATTGCTCCGTGTCACAGGACACGGGGAGCTCTTGGGATACACCAGACAAGAGACTAGAAATGTAGGGGTTGAAACTGTGCAAGCGGCAGCTCCGGGTTATCAAAACAATAGCGAGTGGCACATGTCAGGCGGCCCACATGCGCCGGGGGATAAAGCGGCGCCTGGCTGAGGCTGGAGTTGAACTTGTCCTAACCCCCTCCCCCAACGCCCACCGCCGCCCTCCCGGCTACTTGAAAGTGAAAACGAGGGTCGCCCAGGGCCGTGCTCTCTCCCCCTTGCTCTCCTCTTCGCCCGGCCCCGACTTCTTCCTCACCCGGTCTCCCGGGGGCGGAGACGCCGAGTTCCCCGGGGCCGGGAGTTAGTCACCAAGAAGAGGCGGTGACAGTGCGCGCGGCTCGCGTCGCACACTCCGAGGCCTAGCCGCGCCGGACCGGAGGCCGCCAAGCGAGGCTTCAGAGTTCCGGACCCCGAGCCCGGGCCGGCCGGGAAGCCCTCTGCTTCCCCCAGTCTCCGCTCCGCTCCCCGCCCCTGGCAGTGCCAACGTCAGACCCCGCTCCAGAGCGAGCGGACGGAGCCCAGCCCGGCCGTTTCCTGCCCCCGGGGGCAGGGATTCCCTTCCCGGGCCGGGGGACGGCCGCCCCGCGCCGCCGGCCCGAGCGGGGATCCCCTCGGCCGCCGGGCGGGGATCCCGGAACTAGCCTCGGAGTGCGCGTGTGGCCGCGGCGGGGAGGGCGAGGCGGGGGCTTTCCGCCGTCCTGCCGCCCAGCGGGCGGGAGGCAGCCGCGACTCGGAGCGCTCCCCGCGGCCGGCCGGCGACCCCAGCCCCCTCCGCGCAGCCCGTCCGCCCCTCCCCCCCACGCGCCGCAGCCAACCGGCCCCCCCACCCGGCTCCGCTGTCTCTCGGTCGAGCTCTGGGGACAGACAAACGCGGGCCTGCGGCCACCCGTCACTTTCAAATCGCCCCGCCAGAAGCCCAGGGCTAGAAAACGAGAGACAAAAGGTCGCTGGGGAGGAAGAGGAGAACTGAAGGCGCCGGGGGTGCTGCGGCCGGCGTCCCCACCCCTCACACCCTCCGCGCCCAGCCCGGCCCTTACTCGTAGTGGCGGAAGATCTCGTTGGTGACTTTACAGTAGAAAACTTCCTCGTCGGGCCGGAGGTCCGGGGGCGGCTTCTGTCTCACAAACGGCTTTCGGTGTAGCAGCGGCATCTCCTGTCCGTCCGCGGGCTCGCCCGGACCCTCGGCCGCCCGCGTCGGCCCGGCTTCCCTATCAAAATTGGAGGGAAAGGAAAGCCGCTAAGGTGGGGAGCGCTCGGCAGCGGCGTGGGCTGGTCCGTGCGCCGGGGGCAGGTCGGCCGCCTTTTGTGTGACTGACGCGGCGCGGCCGCCACCGGAGCCGACTCCGCTCCTGCCGCTGCCAGGGCACGGAGCGAGCCGAGCCGCCACCGCCTCAGCCCTCCGAGCCCGCCCCACCTCCGCACGCCCGGCGGCCGGCTCACAATGGGGTCGGACGCCCCGCAGCGGGCGGGCGGGCGCTGGGCGAGCGGCGGCAGCCCCCTCCCCCAGCGCCGGCTCCCAGCCCGCCGCCGCCGCCGCCGCCGGGCTCACAACGTGTTCGGCGCTCAGCTGGCCGGCCCGACGCCGCGAGGGCGCTCGCCGCGGGCCGCCCCCAGCCCCGCTCCGCTTTGTTCCCCCGCTCGCCTGCGCTTCCCTGACGGCGCCGGCCGGCTCCCGAGCGACCGCAGGGAGCCCCTCACCTGCGAGCACGCTGACTGCCACTTCTCCACCTTCTCAACTACAAAGGGAGCGCAGGGGGGCTCCGTCTGCCCGGGGGGTCGCTTCTCGGCGCCCCCGCTGCGCCCCCGGCCCCCGCTCCTCCCGCTGCCACTGCCCGGCTCCGCGTGGGGGACCGCGTCCCACCGCCACTTCCCCGCCTCTCGGAGCTCCTGGGAAGTTTCTGATCTACTTTCGGCTCTGAAGGAGGAAGAGCTGTTGGGAGGAGCTTTTCACTTCTCGCTTCTACCTTTTTATTGGCTACTCGATGACTTTTACAGCCTGTCACTGATACAGGAAGAGACGGCGGAGAGCCTGGGAGAGCTACACTATTAATTAATGGAGCAACCCCTTGTGAAGAATCAGAAGCATCCTCCATGTTTGAGATTATCAGCCAAAAGATCTAGGGAAAGCGCTGGGGTTTCATAAACACAAGGCTAACAAAGTAAAGCCCTCAAGTCTCGCGGCAACGCGTGGCTATAAGATGGGAGAAGAGCTCGAGTGACGATTTTACTTGTATTTTAAAGATGGGAAGAGAAATGAGGAATAAGAAAAAATAATTTGATACTTCTTCAAAATTAGAATTCGTATCGCTAGAAAATATTTTGCTTGTGTAAACATCCATCTTGAAAATACCTCTCGACAGCCGTTCTCTTTAATACTTAGAGAGGGCAATTCAGACTTAAATACCAGAGAAAAGACAAAAAAGGTAATTTAGAAAATGTCATCGTGCCTAAAGGACGCCCACATACTTAAAACTTAAAAAAAAAACTTTAAGAAGTAATATTTAGAATATACCGCTGACAGTATTTTGCAAAGGATCCATATTTGGTAAAATCATTTAACTCACACGGAATTTTAAGGATTTATGAATTTACA
This sequence comes from Loxodonta africana, assembly GCF_030014295.1. Lineage (NCBI taxonomy): Eukaryota > Metazoa > Chordata > Mammalia > Proboscidea > Elephantidae > Loxodonta > Loxodonta africana. Next base: position 46,816,075 of record NC_087351.1, read on the forward strand.
AGTGAAATTTCCCCTGAAGCAACTTTCCCATATCAGTAATTTTCACTCGTGAAACCAATTTTAATGCACATGTGACTTTTGAATCAAAAAGAATTTTTGAAACTAGAAGTAACTCAGAATATTCACCAGTTTTATTTTTTGCTACTGCCCTTGATATTTGCATATTTGCAAATTAACCTGTAAGAATGAGTCTAAAAGATAGTAAATTTGAAGAAGTCATTCAACAAGAGACATATCAATACTGTGAAATGATAATTAGAGAAAGTGAGATCAATCTTTATGCCTTTAAATTAAGCATATGTGTATACTGGAGCAGAAAATGCAAGAAATCTATCTCAATCTCAAGAGTTACCATTTTTAAAATTTTGTTCAGGCTGCTTTTACAGTGGTTAGAAAAATACACATATTGTAGAAGGCACAGTATTCACTGGGTGTTTTAAAAATCAATATTAATGTACCTTACTGTACAAATATAGAAGTCACAGAGACTTGGAAACACTCTCAGTAGTAAGTTTATACTTTAGCCTGGCTAAACTCTTCAAAAAATTATGAACAGATTTGGTGTTTTAAACTGAGTGACAGTATACTAAGTTGTGTACTGAGTGATGCTTTAAAATTCCTCTACACAGAAAGTATTAATTTTCCAGGTGAAAAACTAAGAGCCCACAAAGGCAGACTCAAAAGGGAGACAATAGGGATGGGTAATTTTCAACCTATATTGAATCGTCACCCTCACAACTCAAAATTTCAATTTAACTGTTAAGCTAAAAACATGAAATTCTGTCTGGACACTTAAGTACTTGTATTTATTAAGTATCAGTACTTGATAAATTGTTTATATTATTTTGTTAAAAATTATCAAAAGCGATAATGTTGATTTTATTTTTATTAATAAATACTACATTTATACAGATTTTTTTCCTTACACTAACTTAAAATGGAAATTTTATTCTATTGAAAATCATATAAAAACCAAAAAACCCAGTCCCATCAAGTCAATTCCAACTCATAGTGAGTCTATATAGGACAGAGTAGAACTACCCCATAGGATTTCCAAGGAGCAGCTGGTGGATTCAAACTGCTGACCTTTTGGTTAGCAGCTGAGCTCATAACCACTGCATCACCAGGGCTCCTTAAAATCATATACAGCCATCAAAATACTATCATACTCAAATTTCAATATATCATAACTCAAATCTCTGAGTTTTATATATAGGATTTATTTAATAATTTGCAACATTTAATAAATATATATAGTTGTTCATTGATAACTCAGAATAATGTATGTATAGAAAAGTATAACATGTTCAAAAGTTTAGTTTTGATGTGTTTATAATACTTGATTGAATAGATCAAAATTACCAAACAACACTTCTCTTAAAGTTATTCTACACATTCACTGCTAAAAGCTTACCTAATTTAGTATTTATTTCTGTATTTTGGTATCATGATTACCTCCTTGCTTTATTAATACTTAATGACTTTTGAGAGTGAAAAGCTCATTGTTATATTCAGAAAGTAGTTAAAGGACAGTCATGAAATGGGACTTTGTGTAAAAAAATTTAAATACTGTAAAGTGAACTATGAAGGTTAAAGTAATACAGAAAAATAAGATAGAGAAAACAATGAAATTGAAATCATTTCATTTTTTAACACTTGATCAAACATTTTTGAGCTCCTTTTATGTGCCAAGACGCTGTACTAGTTCACAGTATAAATATATCCTGGCCTCAAGAAATGTACAATCTTGTAAAGAAGAGATGATATAAAGACAAATTGGTAAGTTCTAATGACCATGAGTAACAATGCAAAAAGAGAAGCTGGAAGAATTAGAAGAAAATGTAGGGATTCAGGGTGTGTCCTAAACAAAGTTACTCACTTGGCATAATTTGAAGGGCACCCCAGAAAGTTCTTTCTGCAACATAACCTGGCCAGTCAAGATGCCATCCCCCACCCTTCATTAAGTCACCCCTCTGGGTGAAGACATCAGTGACCCCCGCTTAAATAGAAAATGTGAGCATGCTAATTAGGCAGGGTATATATTAACCCAATTTCATTAAAACATAGCTTGGATAGAAATCTCAATTTTTAGAAGGCACACAGTCTTAAGTAGAGACAAAAAAGGCTATGAAATATAAGTATAAAAATCTTTAGCTAGAATAACTTTCCTGTTTTCTATTAACTGATTAACATCAAGGCTGGTAGGTGATTTGGTGAGACAGTCATCACAGGACTTAGGGCTAAAAGAAACATTTAGGAAGTCTAATTCTCTCATTTTGCCTCTAAGGAAACTGAGGATAAGTAACTGATCAAGTTCACACAGTTGTTAATAGCAGGGCTAAACTGGAATTTAGGCCTCCTGACTCCTGATCCAGGTTCTTTATATCTTAAAAAAATCCAATTTTCTTGTATTCCCTACTCACACTATATGCCATCGAGTTGATCCAACTCATAGTGACCTTGTAGGACAGAGTAGAACTGCCCCATAGAGTTTCTGAGGAGTGGCTGGTGGATATGAACTACTGACCTTTTGGTTAGCAGCCGAGTTCTTAACCACTGCACCACCAGGGCTTCCGCTGTATCTTTAAGTAGCTAAAATACCATTCCAAATCCTTGCTAAAATGCATATAACCAAACCTGACCCAGTGCCATCGAGTCGATTCTGACTCAGAGCAACCCTACATAGGGATAAGATATATTATTGATGATCAGAAATGATAATTTTTTAGAATTACCCAGGGAAAGCACTGGATAGGTAGTCAAATAAATTGGGTAATAAAAATCTTAAATTTGTCTAATTGAACAGCTGACATGAGTCCTATCACCTATTTCCATGCTTCAGTTAACACAGCATTTCATGTTCCTTACCTCTTACTTAGCAAAAGTAGAGTCTAGCTGCCCTGAGCCCTTCTGAGAAAGATGTCTTAAATTTAAGAAACATCTTTAACTTTGTAGTCCCTTTCCTTACATATCTCTGATGCCTGTCTCAACTCTCCTATTTTCTATATTTTAACGTCTTCTTAACTAATTCAAAACATGTTACCTATAAAATATTTCTCTGTATTGTTATTTAGAATTAGTATGTTTTCCTTCATATCTGAAAGAACAGACCTAGTGTTAGGATAGTGGTTCTGCATCCTGGCTGCCCAATGGAATCACCTGAGGGTTGTTTGAAAACTAGCGACGCTGGGTCCTTCTCTAGACCAATTAAAACAATCTCTGTGGTAGGGTCTCAGGCACTGGTGTTTTTAAAATCTATTCAGGTGATTGTAATGTACTGCCAAGGCTGAGAACTATTGTGGTCAGAGGACACTGGACTGTTAATGCTAAGGAGGTACTGTGGCAAATTTAGAATGCATCTTTTTGTTCAACCTCTTACGATTAAAACAAATTATGGATTTTTTTAGTAGGAATCTCTAGGAGCCCTGGTGGCACAGTGATTAAGCGCTTGGCTGTTAACGACAGGTCAGTGGTTTGAACCCACCAGGCACTCTGTGAGAGAAACATGTGGCAGTCTGCTTCCGTAATGATTTATGGCCTTGGAAACCCTATGGGGCATTTCTACTCTGTCTTACAGGGTGCCTATGAATTGGAATCAACTCGACGGCAGTGGGTTTTTGGTTTTAGAAGGAGTCTCTGGGTGGTGCAAACGGTTAACGTGCTCAGCTGCTAACCAAAAGGTTGGAAGTGTCTTGGAATAGAGATCTGGCGATCTACTTCTAAAAAATCAGGCATTGGATTTGGAACAAAGTTTCTATTCTGACACACATGGAGTCAGCATGAGTTGAAATTCACTCAATTGCAACTGGTTTTAGTAAGGGTTGAAAGAATAGTCTATGGTCATCATCATTATTACAGTAATCGTTTACACTTAATGAGTGCTTCCAACTTGTCAACCATTGTACTAAGGGCTTCAAATGAATCATCTCAGGCAATTCTCAAAAGTAGTGACTATTTATCATTTCCATTTTACAGATGAAGCTACTGAGGTTCAGAAAGGTTAATTAAGTAGCATGCCCAAGGTCATACAGCCCAGAAGCAACTCCAGAGACCAAGCTCTATTACTATAATTCTATATTTCCATGGGACTGATTTGCTAACCTAGCTCAGAAGTAAATTGAAATGGGAACTTGATCTCATACTAACCAATTTAGATCTTGTAATGATTAAGAAGTTTTGTTAACCACAAAAGTACTAAAGGAAACCAAGGAAGAATTACATTTATTACCTCAGAGTGGGGCATGCCTAATTATGATACAAAGCCCAGAATCCATAATTCTATAAAATAAAAATAAAAAAAATTCTGCATGACAAAAGCTACCGTAAGCAAAGTTGAAAGGCAAATATCAAGTTGGGAAAAAATATTTGCAACTCACTGAAAAAGGGCTAATTTCCCTAATACAGAAAGAATTCCTGTAAATAATAAAACTTCCCCAAGAGAAATAAAATAAAAATGGCTTTTAAAACACATAAAAAGATTCTCCACCTCACTCATAAGAGAAATGCAAATTAAAACTATACTGAGATATTTTTCATCCTTTAGATTAGCAAAGGTCACCATTTTATCTTGGTAAAACAAGGAACAAATTGTACAGAGGGCAAACTGGCAATTTTTATCCAAAATTATAAATGCTCATACCCTTAGACCAGAAATTCCATCTCTAGGAAAATATTCCACAAGTATATTTGAATGCAAGACTGTTATTTTGGCTTTGTTAGGAATAGGATTTTTTTTTTAATGGAAATGTCCATAGTTATATAAATTATGATATATCCATACCCCAGAATAGTATGCAGACATAAGAAAGAATGAGGAAGTTAAAAAAAAAAAAAAAGCAAAGTGCAGAAAGTATGTATGTGGAGAGGTAATATATAAATACATGTTTTGATACATAAAATGCCTCTGGAAGGATACATAAGAAAAGGAGACATTGGTTGCCTCTGGGAAAAGGGTAGCTAGGGTACAGGGATGAAAGAGAGACTTTTCATTGTAAAAAGATAAATAAAAATTTTAAAGATACAGAGATTGGAAGGTAAAGAGGCAGGTCAGAACATACAGCTGATAACAAATAGTCTTTCACTTTACAGTTGGAAGTAAAAAGCTCAGAACCTCAAATAAAAGTAAAAATGTGCATATTAAATGTTTAACAGGAGGCCTAGAATAGTGTCATTTTCATGACAGGACTTTAATACATATTTTTTGGATGAATGAATGGTTAGATGGAGGTATAAAATACAAAGTAATTTGATTATAGTGAGAGAAATAGAGTCAGATGGCTGCTTTCATCTTAACCTGGAAATAGAACATGGATTACAGATCTTTAAAAAAAAACTCTGTCTAGATTGCTTACTTTAACAATTAGTTGTGTACCGATTTATGGAACAAATTATATTATGTTCACTCAAATGGATTTATCATTGTTTTTAAAAATAAGATATGTAATGAACATTAGAAGGTTTTAAGATATGAATTAGAGTTCTTTTTCATGTTCTTATCAACTGCAAAACTAGTTTTAAGTTTTATTTTTATTTGTAGTAAAATAACATTAAAAGTTACACTTATATTTGCCATCTCATTTACTGACTAATTTATTTATCTTAATCTGGAGTACAAAATACTGGAATATATTCTGTTCCTCTCTTGTTTTCCCTTAGTGTTCAGGCTATAACCTATCAGATATCATTTCAAATATCATTATCCAATTAAAAAAAATCTTTTAGAAGGATTTACCACAAGGCTTGGAAATCAGTAGGCATTCAAAATCTATTATAGAAGACTGCTGTGTTCTATGATTTTTCTTATAATATTTAAGCATCTTAGGACCATATATTTTTTACCAGTTAGCTCAAATGGTTGAAGCATGGTATTACTGATACAAACCCCACTTCTGTCAAGTGAATTCCGACTCCTAGTGACCCTGGAGGACACAGTAGCACTGCCGCATAGGGTTTTCAAGGTGTAAATCTTTATGGAAGCAGACTGTCCTATCTTTCTCCCGCAGAAGGGATGGTAGGTTCGAACTGCGAACCTTCTGGTTAGCAGCTGAGCCCTTTAACCACTGCACCACCAGGGCTCCATTAACAATATAAATGCTGCAAATTTGATACCAATAACTAGCCACTGTGCTTTAAAAGAGGAATGCCCATATTGCAATTCAAACCCACTGCTGTGGAGTCCATTCTGGCTCATAGCGACCCTATAGGACAGAGTAGAACTGCCCCATAGGGCTTCCAAGGCTATAATCTTTAGGGAAGCAGACTGCCACATCTTCTCCCGCTGAGAAAGCTGCCTTTTTGTTAGTAGCTGAGCGCTTTAACCACTGCACCACCATGGCTTCTTATGTATCCATAGATTGCCTGGCAATTATGGATAGAGAGACAAAATTAAGAAAACTAAAATTCAGAATCCAGTTCTGAACATATTATTGCTAAATTCTAACCTAAGAGTCCCTGGTACAAAGTGCTAAAGCTGCTATAAAATAAAACATTTAGGGTTCTCTCACTTTTTTCTGTTGCCGTCATCACACGTAGAACCCAGGAATTATGCTATTCTCTTGTTTTCTCTAGTTTAAATGTCTGGGTAAAAAAAATCACATCTTCTGTGCCACACTGAAATTTATCTTTAGCTGGTAAGCTAAAGATAAATTTAAATATACGTATATACAGTATAAACAATATTAAAATGAACAAGGCTCTGAAACTAAGATTCACTGTAAAAGTGGTGAAGAGCTTTTGAAAACTCAATTTTTTGTTCTAAGATAACTGCCCTTTACCCATCAATAGGTTAGCACCATCTGCAGGCACTAAGATTGGTTTCTTCACTCCAAGCTACCAGTAAATTATTTCTCAATAACTTCTAAGCATGGGGACACCACATAACTGGTATGTAAAAGCCAGTTTACCTACCAGAATAAGCATTTTGCCTGACTCAAGTACAAAAACCAAATTCCCCAAAACTAAAAAAAAAAAACAACTAAACACCTTTCTTTTTCCTATTTCAAACTTTCCTCTTAAAATAAGGACCTCAGAAATGGGCGTGGTAGGCAGAATAACAAACCTACTGCTGTCTGGTCAATTCAGACTTACAGCGACTCTATAGGACAAGGTAGAACTGCCCCCTAGAGTTTCAAGGATTTAAATCTTTATGAAATCAGACTGCCATATCTTTCCCCCCACACCTTTCTCCTGCTGAGCTGCTCATGGGTTGGAACAGCAGAACTTTCAGTTAGCAGCTGACCGCTTAACCATTGTGCCGCTAGGGCTCTGTGGGCAGGCTAATGGCCCCCCAGAATGTCTACATCCTAATCCCCAGAACCTGTGAATATGTTACTTTACATGGCAGAAAGGACTTCATAGGTGTGATGAAGGTTAAGGATCCCGAGATGGAGAGATTATCCTTGATTACCTGGGTGGGCCCAACCTAATCATATGAGTCCTTAAAAGCAGGGAACACTTCCCAACTGCAGTCAGAGAAAGATGGGACTGAAGAAAAGTCAGAGAAATGTGACATTGCTGGCATTAAAGAAGGAGGAAGTGGGCCACGAGCAAGGAATGTGAGTGGTCTCTAGAAGCTGGAAGAAGCAAGGGAACAGTCTCCTCTAAAGCCTCTACAAAGGAACACAGCCCTGCTGACACTTATATTTTAGCCCAGTGAGATCTGTGTTGACTTCTGACCTACCACTAAACTTGTGGCAGTTTGTTACAGCAGGAATAGAAAATGAATATGTCCAGTTTCCTATCTAAAAATATCTTTGTCCTCAGCTGATTTTCATGGTTAAAGTGAAAGATACCTTTGAACCTTAATGAAAGATTTAGCTCTTTCAAACTGAGGTTATGAGCTCCTCCTACTTCTAAAGTGTTCTGTAATGATTCATCTAGCTGCTTCCTCTTCAGATTGCAAAATTAATGTCTTGCTTCATAATACACCAGTACCTTAACTATACAACAACCATAACACATATACTGTCAGAATTAGCATATATATAGTAAGAGGATGATTATAACGGACAGACTTTTTTTTTTCTTTCCTGATTAGCTTCTATCTCCTCAGACCTCCTTAGGGATCTTGCTCCATCAATCATCTTCCCTTCATCTATAACCAACATTTCCTTCACCACTGGGATCTCACCCCTTAGGCTTTATCCTCAGCACTTGTTTCTACTTCTCAACCTATAGCCTCTCTGGAAACCTTGGTGGCATAGTGGTTAAGTGCTACAGCTGCTAACTAAAAGGTTGGCAGTTTGAATGCACCAGGCACTCCTTGGAAACTCTATGGGACAGTTCTACTTAGTCCTATAGGGTCGCTACGAGTTGGAATCTACTCGATGGCAATGGGTTGTAGCCTCTCTGCTCCTAATACTCCACTGAAACGGTTCTTGATTTTGACCCCCTAACTGCCAAATCTAACAAACTTTCTCCAGGGAAGAGCCCACTTTTCTCACTCTGCTCTTCGCCACCAACTTCTTCCTTGGTCTCTGTGACACTCTCTTCCCTGGTTCTCCTTCTAGCCCTCTGAACTATCTAGAGTCTTCTTGGCATCATCTCTTCCTCCTCAACCTATTCACTAAACCCTAATGTTTTCCAGCATTCTTCCATTAGCTTTCTTGTCGCTCCTCAGGGAAACCTTCCCTAAGTAAACATTACCTCTTGACTATGTTAACTGCCCTCACTCTCACTGGAATGTAAGTTCCTCTAGGGTCTTCTTGTTTCCTTAGGGACTCAACCACAGCTCCTTGAAAATTTTTAAGATAAGGAGTGACTCATAAAACTGATGTTTTATAAAAATTCATCTGGGCATGGCATGTAGGATTGACTGTATTGGGTAGAGCCTGGAGGCAGGGAAACAAGTTGAGAAGGCATAGCAGAAATACAAACTAAGAAAGATAAGAGCCTGAATTACTGCCTTGGCAATGGAAAGGAAGAAAAGTCAGGAGAACTATTTCAGGGGAAGTGACAGGATTCGATGACACACTAAGGAAGGGAGAGGAAAAGTCAGAATGACTTAAAGATTTCAGGCCTGGGAAACTAGAAAGGTAATAGCATCATCAACAGAGATGGGGTAATCAGGTATAGAAATAAGTTTGGGAGAAAGATGAAGCATTCAAGTTTAGCTATGGAACATCAAAGCAGAGATGCCCTACAGGCAGTTGGAAGACTGGGCTCCAAAATCAAAAGAGAAATCAAGACAAGCTATAGTTTAGGGAAATTTTCCCAGAAATGAGATAACAAAGGCTACTAAAATTGTTGAATACACAGCAGATAATTACTACTTTCTGAATCAATAGATCTCTTGATACTGTTTTCTCTATTCAAGTACCCATCCAGAATACCTCATTGCCTCACCATGGGTAACCCCCGGCATTTACTTTCTTTGCTGCCTTTTCCCAGTTGATCACCACTAGATATTACAAAAATACGATCTTTAACCTCAGGGCCCTTAAGTGATGCTTTAAGCTCCTTTTAAGTCCCCTGACACTGACATTCTGTTGAACACCCCTGCACAGGCTTTCTAAACCTCTTTTCATTCTTCCTCAAGCCTCCAATCTGATCTGCTTCCTTTCTTAGCCTTGCTTTGCTCTCAGCAATCAACTTGCCTTCTAATTTATTTGGCCCTTTCAATGTGACTTCGGTTCTTAACCCAAATTTTGTTTTATTTCCACCCCATCCATTTCTTTTCCATATTGTTTTCTCCTTTTCCAAGGCTATGTCTGTGCCCTTGATCCCATTTCTTTCAATTTCTAGGACCTTACTGACTTTCTTTTCTAATATCTACCCCCTTCAGTTACTCCTCCCTTTGGGCCTATTAACATAGTCAAGCCTCTCTCATCCTTAAAAAAATTTTTTTCATTTACTTTGATTCCCTCAGAATTACTATCTTATACTCTTTTTTTTTTTTTTGGTAACTAAGTAATGTAAATTTTCAATACATATAGCCTTGATAGAACAATTTTTCTCTGTACCTAGTATTAGTGTATCCTATCTGTTTGTGGCAGTGTCTCCAAAATATAAGTTTCTATAGGGTAGAAATCATTTGATAAGTCAAAGTGTTTTTAGCTATGATTTAAATAGTTGTACAATTTCAGATGCTGACTTCTGAGAAACAACAAATAATATATTAATACTACTTAGCCTTTATCTGTATCCAAGGCACTAAAATTTTAAATGCACTGACAGAGTTGTCATGTGATGTTTATCTCTTGACTAAGTCAAGACTAAGTCAAAGTTTTTCTGATGTCTGTAACAATAGCAATTATACCGATTTAAGGCTGTAAGCAAGAGTCGGGTAATCTCTATGGCAACAAATGTAGATGTTGGTCTGACAAGTGGGCAGTCAAGTTTAAAACTCAGAAGGTTTTTTCCCATTATTATTTTAGATGCAATCAATCTTACATCATAAAATCTGTTAACTTTATGTTTTAGAGCTTTCTAGCTGGAAAGTAGGCAGTGCCTTCCTTCTGTACTCTACACATATGCCTAGATTTCTCCTAAGTGGCTACCTTTCAACCCCATTTCCCTAAAGCCGCCTTCTTACTGATTAAGTTTGAGAGAATGGCAGAAGATGACGCTAAATATTTGGGTCTAATGGCTAAGGAATGAAATATTTAAAACTTAAAATTAATTTTACAACCAACTTTTAATAAAAGCTGTTTTTTACAACTTTCCCGAAACATGTATTCTATGTTATTGTAACAAAATAACAAAGGCCCCACAACTAGAAAACTGCAGAAAAATATTTAAAGATATTATGATTTATAGTAAGGCAAATATAGTCTTTACAGTTGTTTAAGCATAAAAATTAAATAATTACTTAGAGAGCAACTGCTTGGTATAAAGCACTTTGCCAAGCACTGAGTATAAGAATAAGACAGTTATAAAAGATTAGATTACAGGTTTATTTTACAAACATTTTCTGACATAGTATCAAGAGACATTTTATTAGAGAGACTAGGTACCCTTCATCACGTTGATCTCAAATATTTAGAGATTTATCCTCAAACATCACTTGTTTCTCTTATTAACCCAGTATGACCCTATTATTTCTTCTTAAATCCATAAATATACTTTCATCATGTACCATCTTTTGTACGTAACAAGTATTGTAAATTTTCTACCACTGTATTAAAACATTTTGGAGAAGGTTGGGGAAAAGAATGAAGTGATTTCACGAAAATATCAAGCAGTGGTCCAAGTTTTAAATTGTGTAAAATTGCATTTTACTCTACTTCATTATAAGGATATAATTACTGTTCCCTTACTATGTACCATATTTAGTACTAAGCATTAGTAATACTAAGCACTGCTTAGTATTATATATTACATAATACTACCATTTACTTATATTATCTAATCCAATAGTCAAAATACGCCTACGGAGTAAGCATACAATATTATTCTCATTTTACAGATAAATGAGGCCGAAGCTTAGCAGAGTAAAGATATTGTCCAAGGTCCCACAGAAAGCAAGTAGAAAAGCTGGGATTTGAATTCAGGTTCATTGAATGTCAAAGTATTCATTCAGCATATATTTCTGAGTACCTTCTATATGCCAGATACTGTTCTAGAGACTTGGGATACATCAGGGAACAAAATAGAATAAGATCCCTGCACTTCAGTGCTTACATTCATTAGATGACAATTCCTCTGACTTCTCCCTGGCATCAACCTCCACAAAAAAAAAAAAAAAAAAAATCCCAAGATCTACGCTTCCACCTAGCTTCTTGATTTTATCACCTCTAGACTCCTTTAAAACCTAGCTTACTCAATTATTGCCTCCTCCACTGGATCCATCTAACTGCATTAAATATGCACAAGTCTGATCTTGAAAAACGCCTTGACTTGCTCCTTATTTCCATTCCTTTTTCTCTCTCCACACACTACTCCAGATCCCACGGCACTCATTTTCTCCTTCCTAACCCTTGGCTACCCTGCTTCCTGTCTAAAGATTGTTTGCTGTCTTCATCCTCTTTGTCTGCAATGTTTAACCATGCCGACAGCTCCTGGAAACTTCTCGATCGCTGGGAAGCCATCTTAAACTGGTTCTAGGAGAATGGTGTTTCCATATCCGTAATGGTGTCTTTAAGAAGAAGGAACAGGACCTTCTTCTATACCATCATCCCAGTGAGATGTTGAATAAATCAGAAAATTGGCTAATGTTTTTCTTGTAATCGTCTAAAGGAATTTTTTGCCTTCCATTTCATGTTTTTAAGCTCTAATTCAAAAGGGTGAAACATTCATATTCATTGCATCATATATTTCACTGGAAAACAGAGATAACTACAAACTACTATAAAAGTCAGCCATAATTCTACCACGCCAAAGGTGACTCAGAACTGCTTCTGAATTGTGCAATACTTAGAAGCAGATATAAGAATTTGAAAAGCATAGGTTCAGAGTTATTTTATGTTAGGAGGAAAAGTTTCACATAAATCAAATGTATTCCAGCTTACTAATAACAATGCTTATTATAGTGCCTTTAAATCATTAAGATAAAATTACGTTAAATATACTATTCAGGAATCTAAGTGTGTATATATATATATATATATATATGTGAAACCCTTTCTATTATGGAATATACAGAAAAGTGCACAAAATAAATATATAATGCAATACTACCCAGCTCAAGAAAGAGAACATAGCTCACACCCCAGTGTTTGAGATTTATCCATGTTGTCATACATAGCTGAAGCTCATTCATTTTCATTACAATTTGGTATTCTATTATATGCATTTGCCACAATTTATTCATTCTTCTGTTGATGGACATTGGGTTGTTTCCAGTTTTGGCTTACTAATATTCTGGTGTATCTCTTGGAGCACATGTGCCTACATGTCTATATATAGGTAGAAGTGGAACTGTTGGGTCATAAAATAGGGAACACATATTTTTAGCTTTAATAGCTACCGCCAAACTGTCTTCAGAAGTGTTCACACAAATTTGCACTCCCTCCAGCAATATATACAAGTTCCAGTAGCTGCACAACCTCACCAACACTTGATATTGTCTTTTTAACCATTCTGGTGGGTATGGTGGCATAGTGGTTAAGTGCTATGGCTACCATCCAAAAGGTCAGCAGTTTGAATCCACCAGGCACTCCTTGAAAGCTCTGTGGGGCAGTTCTACTCTGTCCTATAGGGTCAGTATGAGTCAGACTCTACTCGACAGAAATGGATTTGGTTTTTTGCTGGATATGTAGTGATATCTTACTATAGTTTTAATTTGTATTCTCTGGGTTACTAATGAGGTTAATTACCTTTTGATATGATTATTGGACATTTGGATTTTCTCTTTGGTGATATACTTACAATTTAGAAGATTTTGAAATTAAGTGTTTGAAAGAAACAAAAGAATAAGTTTTGTTAGGTGTCAAGGAGAAAAAGAACAGCCATTAAAACTGGTACGGCTCTTTTACTTTCCTGCTAGGCTCCCCGAACAAGGCAAGAAAAGACTAAAAGTTGCTCTGTATGATAATGGTAGTCATTTTTAAGAACTGAGATTGAGCCCAGAAAATAGGGGAATATTCTTTTCGCAATATGTCTTTAAAAAAAATTATATTTATTTCAGTCTAAATGTGTAAGTCTTGTGGCATCTAAAAAAAACAAAGAAGCAAGAGTTTTAAGAGGGAACCAGCCTTCTAGGCCTCAGGAAAGAGGAGGCATTAGCTCAAAGAATGGGCTTCCATTCATTTACAGCAGCTTTTGGTAGCAGCAGAGAGATCCATAGCCAAGAACATTTTCAAGTGAGACTGTAAGCCTGACTGGTCCTGCCCCATAGGCTAAAAGTGAAGGTTGCCGTGGGGGTTGGGAAGGAAGGCACAGCTAACCGCTGGGTGATCATATATGAGAAATTCACAAATATAGAAGAGTTTCACTTCCTCTCAATGCCAGAATACTTAAGCTTTTGGTAAACCCCGTTCTATCAAATGAGAGAAGAATCTTTTCTTTCCCAGATATCCCTATAATAGTTAAGGATAATTAAATCACGCTACAGAAATAACAGGCTGTTACAGAAAGTACATGGCTTTGGAGTGGAAGACTAAAATTTAAATTTCCGTTTGGCACATAAAGCCTTGAGAAACTAAATTTTTCCTTATCTAGAAAGAAAGGAAACATATGCCAGGCCCATAAGTGTTTTATACATGAATTCTATCAAAATATTAAGGTATAGATATAATTAATAACAGCCAAATTATTTTAGAAAAGAGAATAACATGGAGAGTTTTATTATTCATTTTACAAATGTAGCATAACCCTGAGAACAAAACCTAAGGATAGGACATGCAAAAAAAAAAAAGACCAAATGAAAAGAGATGCAAAACCCAAACCCCAATATTAACAACACACCCTAACCATAAAAGGGCTAATTTTAAGACTGTTCAGATGGTTCAACATTTGGAAATCAATTAATAAATTTCATCACATTAATCAATCAAATAGGTAAAAATCCACGACCGCTTTGAGTGTGAACAAAAGAGCACTTGATAAAATTCCATGTCCATTCCTGTTTTGCAGAAAAATAAAAAAATGTGTAAATAAGGACATGATGAAACATAAATAGCAAATTTCAAACTTAACATTAAAACTTTAGTGGCATTTCCATCAAAATTGGAAACAATCAAAAGCCCCAGTATTGATGCTATTATTCATATCTATTCAGAAGTAAAAGGTATAGATATTAAAAATGATAAGAGAAAATTACCATTATGTGTAGATGATCTAACTGTCTGCCTAGAAAACCAAAAGTCAACTGAAAAAAACTGTTACTACTAATAAAGGTCACAAAGATGTTGTCTTACAGGTTCGCTTTACAATACACTAGCAATAACCATTAGGAATATATGAAGGAAGAAAGATCCCATTCTAAAAGAGTCCTGACTGAGGCCTCTGCACTTGCTAGTTTTTTTTGCTTGAAACACTTCTAGATCGCCCCTAAATCTTTCCAGGATATCCTCCTTTTCATCATTCATTATCCATCTCAATTGCCTGTTCTTCAGAAAGACCTCTCCTCATTCCAGGCCCTAATATGACAGTTAACATTATTAAGCATTTCCTGTGGCAAAGACTACTGCTATGTGTGTTTGCTCAGTTTACTCCTGGGTACACAGCTTGACCATGTTTCCCAGCTTCCCTTGTAGTTAGTTGGGTCCATATCACTGAATTCTGGTCAATTTCATGTGGGAGGAAGTACCACTTCCAGACCAGGGGGAAAAAATGTCTCTAAAGCACTTCTGTGCTCCTCACCACTCTTTTCTCATCCAGCTAAATAAAAAAGACTCCAAAGACCTAAGAGGATCAAGAAGCCACAGGATGGAAGAACCCTGGGTCCCTTAGTCACAGCTTAGATAATTTCTCAGGGAAGCCACTCAACCAGCAGCACCCACATTGGTCTGTCACATGAGCAGGAAGTAATTTTTATTTTCAGGTAAGCATCTGAAATTTCAGGGTTGTTTATTACAACCTAAAAAAAACCTAAGACAACCCTAATACATTTATTATGTGTCAAATATTGTGGCACTTTACATACATTAACTAGTCTTCACAACAACTCCATTTCATATGAGAAAATAGAAATTTGGTGATGTTAATTTGCTTGCCCAAGGTCGCACAACTCCTTGAGTATTACTATTTGGTTTTGGTGCCTAAGCTCTTTACCACAAGGCTATACTGATGCACCAGATCAAGAAAATATTTGAAAAAGAAAAGTAACTAAGAGGACCTTACCCTATTAGATGTAAAAACACATTTAAAATCTATAAAAATAGCAACAGATCAGTGGAACAGAGCCACAGATAGCCCCAACTGACATACCCAACTGATTTTTGACAAAGGTACAAAAGTAATTTAATGGAAGGATGGCCTTTTCACTAAGTGGTGCCAGCACAAGTGAACACTCACAGGCAAAAATAAACAACCCTCAGCCTAAGACTCACATCTTACACAAAATTAAATTCAAAAATGGACCATAGACTTTTATTCTAAAAGTTTTATATTAACGGCAAAATATAAAACTTTCAGAATAAAACATAGAAAAGTCTTTGGGATCTAGGGCTAAGAGTTCTTAGACTTGATAACAAAAGTACAGTCCATCAAAGGGAAAATTATTTAATTGGACTTCATCAAAATTAAAAACTTCTTCTGTGAAAGATTCTTTTAAAAGAATAAATAGACAAGCTCTAGACTTGGAGAAAACTTTTACGAACCACGTATCTGCCACCAAAGAACTAGTTTCTATATATATAAAGAGCTTTTATAACTCAAAGTTAGAAAAACAATTCAATTAGAAAATAGGCAACAGACATGAAGAGACATTTTAATGATGAGGATATAGATGGCAAATAAACACATTAGAAGATATTCAACATCATAAGCCAACAGAGAAATGCAAATTAAAAAAACAATAAGGGAATCACTACCAAAAAAAACAAACCTAACCCACTACCAAAGGGTCGGCAGTTCAAACCCGCCAGGTGCTTCTTGGAAACTCTGGAGCAGTTCTACTCTGTCCTATAGGGTCGCTATTAGTCGGAATCGACTCAACGGCACGGGGTTTGGGTTAACCCACTGCCATGTAGCTGATTCTGACTCACAGAGACCCTGTAGGACAGAGTAGAACTGCCTCATAGAGTTTCCAAGGCCATAAATCTTTATGGAAGCATCTTTCTCCAGCAGATCTGCTGGTGGATTCAAACCCTGACCTTTTGGTTAGCTGCCAAGAGCTTAACCACTGCCCCACCAGAGCTCCTTATAATCACTACACACCTATAAAAATGGTTAAAATAAAAAATAGTGATAACACCAAATGCTGGCCAGGATGCGGAGAAACTGAATCAGTCATACATTGCTGGTGGAAATGTAAAATGGTACAGCTACTCTAGAAAACAGTTTAGCAGTGTTTTATAAAACTAAAAATACACTCCAGCAATTGCACTTTGGGGCATTTATTCCAGAGAAATGAAAACTTAAGTTCATGCAAAAACTTGGACAGTGACTGGTCATAGCAGCTTTATTCATAAGAGCCCAAACCTGGAAACAACACCCATGACTTTCAAGGGATGAATAGTTAAACCAACCATGTTACATCTAAACCATGAAATACTACTCAGCAATAAAAAGTAACAGACTATTGAGATATTCAACAACTTGGATGCATCTCAAGGGAATTAATGCCAGTCTCAAAAGGTTGTATACTGTAGGATACCATCTTCCCATTTATATAACATTCTTCAAATGACAAAATTATAGAGATGGAAAACAGATTAGTGGCTGCTAGGGGTTTCAATGAGAGTGAGGTGGGTAGAGTGTAAGCTTTGCGTTGATGGATTATTTCTATATCTTGACTGTGGTGGTGTTTACACACATCTATACACGCGATGAAGTGAATAGAACTTTACACACACACACAAATGAGTACATGTAAAATGAGTGAAATCTGAATAAACTCTATTGATTGTACCAATGTCAATTTCCTGGTTTGATACTGTACTATATTTGTGTTAGATGTTGTTATTACGGTAAAGGGTGAAGGGTACATGGGACCTTCTCGTACAATTTTTTTTTTTTTTTTTACAATTTCCTGTGAACCTGTAAATATTTCAAATAAAAAGTTTTTAAAAAAAATTCACCTTTCAGTGGGAGCTAAAAATGACTAAGAATATGTAGTGTCCCTACTATGCCAGACCCTTATTGAACTTAACTAGAAGGCTCTTTGCTGATCACTGAACAAAAGGACTTGTTTAAACAACCATGCAGACATATTGATACCTTGTCTTATCCAGAATGTAAGTTTTGAGTTCTAAAACAGCATCATCATCAACTTCCTGCCTTTCTAGCCACAATCCTCCTCATTTTCCCTTTTAGTGAATTAGTGAAAAAATATTTTTGACTGGTTCATGTTTTCTTGCCTGGCAAGTAAATAAACTTTGTTCCCCTTAAAAAAAAAAAAAAAAGTAGTAGACAAATTAATGAAACAAAAAGAAGTCCAGAAACAGCCCCAGTATAGGTAAGGATTTAGAATACAAAGAGGCAGTATTTTGAATCAGTAGGGGGAAATAGAATAGCAAAAATGGTATCGAGTCAACTGGCAAACTATTTGGAAAAAAAATTAATTATATCCTTACCTTATATCTTACTTCAAAATAAGTTTTACACTGATTAAGTATTACACGTAAAAGAACATATTAGTATAAGGCATATTACTCTGACTTAACTGACTACTATTGAGAGAAAATGTATGTAAATATTAAATGGCCTTGGGGTGGAGAAAGACTGCCTAAGCATGACACAATAGGTAGAAATAAAAATAGAAAAGACTGCTAGGTTTAACTGCATAAATAGAAACTTTTACATAAAAAATAATAAAATTAAAAGGCAAATGGAAAACTTACAAATACTTCTGTAATAATTACGACAGGTAAAGGTTTAACTGCATAAATAGAAACTTTTACATAAAAAATAATAAAATTAAAAGGCAAATGGAAAACTTACAAATACTTCTGTAATAATTACGACAGGTAAAGGGTTAGTGTCCTTAATATATAAAGAGCCCTTATAAACAAACAAAGAACCCAACAGAAAAATAGACAAAGGACATGAAGACCATTACAAAAGAAAAAATGCAAATGACCAAACATATGGGGAAAAATGATCTCTCATTAGAAATTGAGATATACACATTTATTATTTGTCAAACTTCGAGAATAAAATTTGTCCACCTTTGATATTCCCCGGAAAATAATCAACATTGTGAGCAAAGATCTGGATAAAAAGTTGTTCACCAAAGTCTATTTATATTAGTTAAAAAACACCAAAAGAAAATTAACCCACGTGTTTAATAAAAAAAGGGATAAAATAAATTATGATATACACAAACAACTAACTACTCTACTGCCATTAAAAATGATGTTGCAGAAGTTATTTTATTTACATGGGAAAGATATTTTCAATATATGGTTTAAGTGGAAAAAAATGCTACAAAACAGTGTGTATGATATATCTCAAAGATACATCAAAATTTTAACAATGGCTGGTAATTATTTCTGGATTGATGAGCTTAATGGTGCTTTTTATTTTTACTTATTTGCTGCGTTTTTCTGATTTTTTTTATAGACATGTATTGTTTTTATAATAAGAATGAATATAAGATTATCTGGTCTTCGTTTATAACGGGTGCAGCTCAGTAATTATTATTGCAACCAAAAGACAATATATCACAGAGAGTTTATGGTGAATGTCTGAGGAAAAATGTTGTTTACAATACATGATGAAAATAGTTTGTCTTTGGCATTATGATCACATATGAGGAATATAAAATACAAGGATAAATGTTTCCAAAGCAACGCACCATCTCAGTTCCTTAAGTTTGGCTGTTCGCACCTGCCTCCATGCTGCTCCTTTAGGTAACGCAAACACAACTGCTCATAACTTTCTTTCTCCTATACAGTTCTCTCTTTTTATTAATGATATTGGCAATTTCGCACAGAAAATACAAGACAAACATTGGCTTTTGAAAAATTATTACTCTAGTAAATTAATTTGACCATTAAGTCTATCAGCTAGCAAAGGTCAGATGACTCTAACCATTGATAGTAAACCTCTTGGTCTTCTACTTGTTTATCTTAGTGAGAAAGTTAATTGTTATCTTTCAGAGAAAGTGCTAAGCACAGTGCCTGTCCCATAACTGGTACTTAGCATTATTCTCACTTCCCCTTAAGCGGTATTTATATTTGTAACAGGAATCTTTCTACACAGCAGCAAAATCAAAGTGGTCAATGTTTTATTCACTCTCATGAATGCCAAGGGGGGCTAGTCATGCTCTTATCACTACAACCTGAGAGGACTCTTTTCTACTTTTCGCCTTTTGATGTTCATTTTACCTGTTTAAAAATGTTGGGTGGATGCACAGTGTAACAGAATCTAGGCTCAAATCCCTCTAGACGTTGTCCTGGGCTCTCAAAATTAAAGCACCATCAACACATTAAACTCTATTCCTGCTCAGGTGCTTTTCCTCAGCACTCGTGTGGGTCCCTGGATCTAATTCACTAAAAAGACCCACTTGGACACCTGTAACCTACAGCAACCGCAGCACCTGAAGCTTCTCTTCTCTTTTCTATCCCACTCACTAGAAAAGTAAGATTCACTGGGACGTACTATCTATGGGAGTATCTGTTCTTACCGGTTAGCCTCCCAACAAAAAGCATCATCTCTTTGTTCTAACAAAGTAGCAGAATTATGCTTAAGCCTGAATATGGTTTCTCTGGCTTCTGAATGGCTTTAGGCTCACAAATTGTCTATCAATAATACATAACTTTCTATGCACATTCTCAAGGATGGCCTACAATTTAATTTAGCCGTAATTTTGTTTTTCATAATAACGGGGCTACAGGCAGGTAGGCCCTGTATCTTCTGAGGCCAATCCCAATTACTTGCTGGGACTGCAGTAAGTATATTCAGTTGTGAAAATCCACTACAGGCAATCAAAACAGTTCACTGTCTGCAACTTGCATTTATCTGTTTCTTGGATTATCTGTGTACAGTTTAAAGTTTGAAGCAAAGTAGCAGATCTAAGAAAAAGCCAATTTGGAACTGTAGCATTTTGTGTTTTTGTTTGTCTTTCAGTTTTCACAAACACATTCCAAAGCTGTTGCAACAAAGTCTGTGCAAGAACAAAAAAGCTCATTAGTGTGTCTCAACACTCAGAAGGAACAAACTGCAAGAAATAGAGCTAAAATTTCCAAAAGAAGTAGGATCCAGGAAAAACTTAAGGCATCCAAAACTTCTTACATAACTTTAATTGGCCAGAATAAAAATTATTATTGCCTAAAAAATTACATTTTGTACAAATCAGATATAATTATATGGGGCAAACCATTGTTTTGTAAGTACAGATTAAAAACACATACAGTTGTCCCTTGGTATCCGCAAAAGATTGGTTCCAGGACCCCCTCAAATACCAAAATCTGCAGATGCTAAAGCCCCTTGTATGAAATGGCATAGTATTTGCATATACCCTAGGCACATCCTGCCATATACTTTAAATCATTTCTAGATTACTTATAATACTTCATACAATGTAAATGCTGTGTAAATAGTTGTTAATATTTACACTTAACACTTAATGCTTTCTCAGTCTTTACAAGCTCGAACGAGAGTGCTGGAGAGAGACTGAGCAATCTACGAGATGGCGGAGGTTACGGCAGGTTATGCCTATACACCATTTCATTTGCGTGGATTCTGCGTAGTGGTTGGCTCGCAGCAAATTCAGGTTTTGGTTTTTGGAAATTTCTCCCCCCTTTCCCTCAGTATTTTCGATCCATGGTTGGTTGAACCCGTGGAAAGGGAGGACCTACTGTACTAGAAACCCTGTTGGTGTAGTAGTTAAGTGTTAACGCTGCTAACCAAAGGGTGGGCAGTTTGAGTCCACAAGGTGCTCCTTGGAGACTGTGAGGCAGATCTGCTCTGTCTTATAGGGTTGCTGGGAGTTGGGATTGACTTGACGGCAATGGGGTTTTTTTTTTTATTTTTTACTGTATTAGACTAAGCAAATATCATCTCTAGGAGGCACTTCCTGGACACTCAATCCCCCAAATACGCATAACACTGAACACTTCTTTCTTTATTGTGCCCTGATTCCCTTACTTCACCACTACAACACATTACACTCATTTGTTTAAATGTCAACAATCCTAGTGTGGGGGTAGGCAGGAACAGTGTCTTCCTTATCCACTAAAACAATGCATGACACATTGTAGGCCCTTTTTTAATGAATGAATGAATGCTATGAAAAATCTGGGTTGTGTTTTTTGCATCGCTATTGTAGGAATTCGCAGGGATTTGAAATAGAGTTTGTCCTTTCTTGAAGCATGAACAAGGCTGAAATACATGTTAAAAGTGGGATGGAAAGAACACCAACAGAAGCCAGGAGTTTGAGTCTCTGCCATTAGCTCTATTCATTTAAACTTCTAGGGGAGCCCAGTTTTCTCAGTGGTAGAGTTAACATTTCTGTAACACAAGACGTTTAAATTAGATGCTTGTCACAGAATCAGCTTATTCAGAGATTTTTTGGGGCCTCATATTATTCCACAGTACAGAAATCTATCTTTGTGCTTTAGAAAATTTGGTGTTAATAACAGTCTTTGGAATGGTTGTTATTATTGTAAGATGTTTTGCCTTTTTACATGACATCGTCCTCAGGCGTCAGTAGAGTACACACTTTGTAAACACCTCTGTTAGAGCGCTGGTCACTTTGTACTATAATTATCTGATACCTTGATGGTTTCCCTCATTAGACTCTAGCTCCTCAAGGACAGATGCCAGCGTGCAGTATCTTATATATTTTTGAACGGCCACCTCTGAGTCCAGTGTCCGACACACAGTAGGCCTCCAAAAATACTTTTTGAAGATTAATTTCTAATATTCTAGATCACCTTGAAGTAGTTCAAGCATAAAGTTTTACACATTCTTCAAGAAGCTACATTTTTTAATTTAGGCATTTTCATGGTTATTTTTAACTCCTTTATATCCCTCTGTGGCTTGCATCTTTATTTTTCCTTAATTTTTTTCTTTCATTTTAAATACATAAGAGAGTAAAACTAGGAACTGATTCATAGGCCAAGTGGGTAGATCATAGAACTTAATTACCTACAAACTGCTTGTCAGACATGTTGCGAAGTTTAATACTTGCACAGGCTTTTTCAATGCTGGCAATAAAGGCATTCAAGACCAAAGGCATCATTATGGACAGCGCAGCCACAATATGCATGCATCATTTTAAAAGTACATCTAAAATACACTTTTAAGTTTTCTAAGAAGACATGTAAACATGTCATATCATGGCTGACACTAAAATTCGAAATAATTTAGGTTTTTACTGATGCTTTTTATAGTTGATTAGTTCTAGCTAAAATATTTCATTACTGTTAATAGAATTAACGTTCAGCTATACTTTAGGAGGAGCCCTGGTGGTGCAGTGGTTAAGAGCTTAGCTGCTAACCAAAAGGTTGGCAGTTCAAATCCACCAGCTGCTCCTTGGAAACCCTATGGGGCAGTTCTACTCTGTCCTATAGGGTTGCTGAGTCAGAATTGATTCCAGGGCAAGGGGTTTGGGTTTTTTGTTTTTTTTTTTTGGTTTGTGTTTTCGGAGGAATTTTTTCTTTTGTTTTATTGTTGTAGTTTTTGTTAATATAATCAGTCATTAAGACAATTGGCTTTAACTCTAAAGCATGACTGTTTTTCTAAAGTACAACTATATTTCACAGTAAAGCCACCACCTTCTTCCTTAACTCCTATTTGCCAATCCATCAAATCCTTTGTTTTATTTTCTTCTAAATGTCTCTCATATCAGTTCAAGTCTCCTACCATTACCACCATCGCCATCCTAATCCAAGCCAAATCATCTCTCTGTCTCTTTTTTTAAGATATTTTTTAAATTTAATTTTATTTTTGGTGACAATATACAAGCCAATCATCTCTTATCTGAAATAGTACAATAGCTTCTTAATCTACCTGTATTTACTCTTCCTCCTCTCTACCAGCTGTCTATACTAGAGTGATTTCTTTTTTTTAAATAAAATATGATCATGACATTTTCGACTTTAAATCCTTCAATGAATTCCCGTTGTTCTTAAGGTCAAAACTCCTGAGCACAGCCTTCAAAGCCCTGGGCATTCTGGTCCTTCATCAACTCTTCAGCTTCCTTTTAAAATACACTCCCCTGGTTTTCTTCTCCAGCCACACTTACCTTCTTTCAATTCCTGGTACTCCTGATCTTTGCTGGTGCTATTTTCTCTGCCAAGAATGTTCTTTCCACTGTCTTTGGCTAGTTATTCGTCATACTCATCCTTTAGATCTCAACTGTCTCTGCCTAATGGAAGCCTAGTCTGACTTCCTTGATCAAGATAAATCCCTATTCTGCATACTACCTCGTAGCACCATGTACTTCTCTTTCATAGCCCTTACCACAAGTACAACTTTACATTTATTTGTGCAATTATTAGATTACTCTGCTTCTCCCATGAGATTTTATACTCCATGAAGACAGGAACTGACTGTTTTTGTTTACCATTAGATCCCCAGCTCCTCAAACTGTGTCTGACATATAGTAGATGCTCAATAAATATTTGTTAATTCTGTTTTACGAACACTTCATCCAGGTTTACCATAAACCAGAAAAAAAAAAACCAAACCCATTGCCATCGAGGCATTTCCAACTCATAGCAACCCTACAGGACAGCGTAGAACCGTCCCATAGAGTTTCCAAGGAGTGCCTGGTATATTTGAACTGCTGACCTTTTGGTTAGCAGCTGTAGCACTTAACTGGTAAGCCAGGGTTTTTAGGTTTATCATAGGTATTAAAATAATAAATAAAGATTTAAAAGAGGGAATTAAAAATACTTAAAAAACCGAAACCACTACTCAGAAATTTTTATTAATAATCAAACCTGATCAAGGAGATTACATGAGATCAGAGGATTCACATCACGAAAACTTTCACCAGCAATAACATTTTCACTAGCATATATCAATGTCATTCTCTCTCTCTGTTGAATTGCTACTATGAAATAATAAAAATAGATGGTATTTATTGAACACTTTGTGCCAAGCACTGTATTAAAATGCTATGTATACATTATCTCATTTAACCCCCACAATACCCTTTGAGGTAGGTATTATTAAACCCGTTCTACTCGTGAGGAAATTAAGGCTCAGGGAAGTTAAGTTGACTTGCCCAAAATTATAGTTACTAAGTGGTACAGACAACACAGCCAGTAGTCAACCCAGGTCTGTCTGATGCCTGATTCCCCTCTCCACTCTTAACCACAAATATCCGAATGCAAGGAGACACTAGGACATCACAAATTCTTTGAGAGAGTGTGCTGCTGTGGGAGAAGCACAGGCTTTGATGTGCTCTGGGTTTGAGACCCAGCTCCGGCATGGACCAGCCATTTGATCTGAGGCAAGTTATTTAACCATCTGACTCCCACTCTGAAGCTCACCTTCTGTGTCTATAAAATGGAAATCAGAGCACCTATCTTGCAGGGTTGCTGTAAAAATTAGGTATGATATACATGAAGTGCCAGACGCACAGTAGGTATGCAATACATAACTATTTATTATGGTTTTGTTTGGTAGCTTCATTTTTTGACGCAAACCATACACTTTGCAACATTGTTTTAGATTTTCCAGGATAGTACTCATTTCTGTGATTCAGAAACCCTGTCACCAGAGACATAGTTGTCAGAGCATGTATTCTATTTTCTGATTTAGAAAATCGGATTATCATACTCAAATATCACTTAACTGAGTAAAGATACCTAATAAATCCATGTTAAAGAAATACTGTATTAAAAAAAAAAACCAAACCTGTTGCTGTCAAGTCGATTCTGATTCATAGCAACCCTGTAGAACAGAGTAGAACTGCCCCATATGGTTTCCAAGGAGCATGTGGTAGATTCAAACTGTTGACCTTTTGGTTATCAGCCATAGCTCTTAACCACTATGCCACCAAATCATTATACAGCATAAATAAATATATGAAGAATTCAAGAGCAAACACAGAAATTTACTTAAAATGGATCAGAAAGAATAAACAGAGTTTACTAAGTTACTTCTGAATTTTCACCCAGGATTTATTAAATTCCAAAAATATAGGTCCAATTTAATTTTCTCGACTTGAGGCAATAATGAAAAAGGAACAGCACTATCTGTACCTTTTAAAGGTAAAGTTAATGGTTAGTCAAAAAATTCTAATTCACCATTCATACAAGCAAATATAATGTTTGCTAAAGTGATGTGCATTTATTCACATTCTGTGATTCAAATTGTTCATAAAAGTATTGAAAACTAAACTAGATGATGGTGAATATATACGGGGATTTTTCAAAATAATTAGTAAAAATAATTCTTCTTTCAAAGCTCTGTATAATTTAATGCCAATGCTAAAATCTCAGGAAGAAATCCAAATTAGGTACTATAATTTAAAAATAGAATCCATGACGTCTGCAACTAAAATAGTAGTACTTGGGTTATATGCTATATACTATATATAACAGTTTTTATCATTCAGCAGTATTGATCTAGAGCCAATAATTAGCACTGATGTAAGGTGCCGATAGTTTTGTTATTTTATTCTGACTTGCTAATTAGGACAATTTTTCACACAAAAATTCTATACCAAATTTATCCTGAGTATTTAAAACTTACAAAAGTTTTATCCATCCTGATTTAATATTTATATGAGTTTGACATTTTCACACATTTCTTAAATTATAAATTTATCATGCTATATTTATACCTGCATAATTGAAAAAAATAATATTGTAGAAAAACACAAGGGGATGACTTTATACATCATCATTTATATTTTTAATTTAACATATGATCATTAATTTCTGTAACAACCCTATAAAATTTGCCCACACTTTGTGTTCCTATTTTATAAATGACTAATATAAGAATGTGTATATGATGTCCAGTAGCAATAAAACTGGATGAAGATGAATTTCTGGTCTGTGATTTTGAAATTAGTCTCCTAATTCTCACTTCAACACTGGCTGTAAAAAATAAAAAAAAATCCCACACGGGAAACACAATTAAATCTAAACCAATAGCTCCCTTATTGAATAACTATTAGATATTTAATATATTTTCTCAAGGTATACAGTACTTGCCAATTTGGTTAGGAAGAAGACCACTCTTTCAGATAGGCTAATTAGCCATTGCCTATGTGGGATGTAAAAGCAACAAGGAAAAGGCCTTTTCCAAACTTCTTTCACAAGTTTTCAAGGTAGTTATCAGTCATCAATATGTTGGTTTGAATTAGTTCACCAACTGTGTAAGACTTGTAGCAGATAGGACACTGGAGCTCCGTGGAGAGAGGGCAAGAAAAGGGCAACTGCCAGGCTAGTGGGTCTGCAATGGAGAGCAGTGGGCAGTTTGGGTAGCTGGACACAAGTACCTGGAAGAATGGAAAATGCAGAAAGATGCCACAGAAAAGAAGATAGTGGAATCATGCAGAAAAACTTCACCTATTTCACAATGTTTACAAATAATCTGGAGTATTTAATTTATATAGCTGATACCAAACAGTATTCAAATCAGATAGTCAAATCTTAAATACTAAACGCAGTTACAGATAACAAAAGTTCTAAACAGCTAAGAAATGCTTAAATAATTACCTTTTTTTGGTGTTGAAAAGTTATAGGCTGAATTTTGTATTGCTGGGAGTGTGTTCTATTTACTGGTTTTTTACGTCTAGCAGTTAAAAACCAGTAACCTGCAGGAAAACAGTAGTATAATCTCAACATTCTATTAGAGTTGATTATAATTAGTAGCTGAGCCATTGCTGAAGTGGTTAAGGTCACTTTTGTAATTTTTAGTGAAGTAAAGGTGTGTGTGTTTGTTTTTAAATCTCTTTTACTAGAGATTGGACTAGTTATTAGAAAAAGGGAACATTTTCTCCCTTCTCAGTTTTCTCTATACACAATTCTGATAAATGGGCTATAATCCGAAGTTGAATTCAAACTCTGGATAAAATAGATTATTTGGGGAAGGGTTCATGTTCATATTTCTGTCTGTTTCAGCTATGTTCAGGATTCCAAAGACAGAAGAGAAAGCATATATTCAAAAAAGCCCTGTGGGTACTACTGAGTCCATGAACCTCTCCGAAGAGCAGAGCAGAGGGGCTAGAAAACGCCCTCCCCTTTTTTTCTTTTCAATTTTGTTCTCATATGTCTCTGAAGAAAAGCGAAGTTTTTTGAAAAATCACCGCCACAGACACACAGTATGGTTGGAATCAAGCAGAGATGAAATCGCTGAGTCAGCAGCTTCCAAGCATCATTTTTAAGCCTGTCTTAAGTATCCCACCAACAACCTGAAGAAAGGCAGGAAGGCAAGCTTTACTTCATAGCCTGGCAGAGAACTGCAGAGTGGAAGAGAGCAGTTACACACACACGCCCGTAAATCAGGCAGGCTTGGGTTTGAATCCTGCCTCTGGCACTTAATAGCTGCAACTAAACAATGTGTATACGTTATTTAATGTCTCTGTGCCTATTTCCTGATCTGTAAATACATTTAATAATAGTGTCTACTTCAGAAGGTTGTTGTGAGGATCAAATAAAAAAGGTTCCTGGCATGGAGTAAATATTAATTATACAGTCATTATTATTAACTCTCCTCCCTACCACTGTTCTGAAAGTGGAGAAGGCAGATTTTGAGGCAGATTATAAAATGTGTCATAAGTAACTTGCTGGTAAATATTTGTTGAGCCAAATCTGCCTTTAGCATTCTGACTATATGCCCAAAGACTGAAATTCACATCTGAATACCAACATTTTAAAATTTCTACCTTGATATAAATTTTCTTTATCTTTTACCTGCAGACTCTTTAGAAGTTCATGGGAGAAAATACTCAAAAAAAGAAGTAAAATGTGCAAAATGGTATATACCATTTCAGCTGAAAAAAAGAGAGTTGAACTATTTGATTACTACATTTCTCCCATCTTCTAAGCCAAAAGAAATATTTTCAAGCTGGATACCCAGACCCCGCCATCCTTCCAATGATTCCTGGTGATCCCCGCTCCTCCGCTAAGAGCAACACTGCGGGACCCGCCGTTCCAGCTCTGCAGGACGAGCCCTCAGGCCTGGGCAACTGCCCTAGAGCGTGACATGGTCCGAAGAGATCTTCAGATCACCGTAGATATTTCAGGAAAGGATTTCTGCGGAAAACATTTTGAGTGGCTCTCGCCCAAGGCAAAATAAAATACTTTCGGGAAGACAGAGGCCTAACTTCGGTTTTCCACCAGCAGGGCTTCCCTGATGGGTCGTCACGTGAGATGAGCCAGGGCGGTTCCTCTCAGGGCTCTGCCCGCGGCCCACTCCTCACGGGGAGAAAACAGGTCTGGTCGGTGCAGGGAAGGCAGAGGGACCAGACTACCTTTACAACCCCAACCTCTTGTGAGGTTATGAATGGTGGTGGGAAGTTTGACCTAATCAGACAGTTATCTACGTGGTTACCTCACAATACCGATTCCTGATGAAGGGTACCTTTTCAAGGCAGCTGCTCAGGCCGCCTCAGTTAAAATCTACAGGTGGGGTAGGTATCCTAAGTCATAAACTTTAGTGAGAAGTAGGCGGATAGTAATTTAACTGAGAATTAAAAAGCAGGAAACAACCTCAAGAGATCACCATGCCTAAAATTCTGCTTCCGGGCTGGTCAAAACTATACAAGACACAATTAGTCTCACTTGAGGATTCCTAAGGATGGAGATTTTACAAACCTAGATAGTTAAGTTCTTCTACACATTTAAATATAGCCTACATGGTAATAAGTGGTGATAAAATAGGAAAAGTCCAGTATTTGGAGTCAGAACAAATGTTATTGAATTCTGTCCTTTTAAAAAGTGTGAACCTGGGCGAGTTACCTAACCTTTTCTATCCTTAGTTTCTTTATCCTTAAAATAGGAATAATAATAGCTTTTGTATTATAATAGTATTAAAAGAAATAAATGAAGTAGATTATATGACAAGTATATCATGAAGTACTATATAAATGTTAATTTTTCAACAAATTTATGTTTTGTGCACAACTTGTACAAAAAGGTCATTGCTTTTATGGCCAATCATAATTCCTGTAACCATTTCTATTTTTATCTGTATAAATAACACTGACACTTTTTCTTTACATCATTGTATCATATCACTGGACACTAAAATGGCTATTTATTGCCATGTTACATATTTTATTTTTATAATACCAACTTTATGAAAATTCACTGTTTTCATTATATTTACAATTCAGGTAACTGCCTCCAAATGAATGGTGGTGCCTGGTTTATGGTTGTGTGGGCTTACTGCCTATCTCTCTGATTTGGCTAAGAGAATATAGTCAGTCCATAAACTAGTTAATTTTTTCTATCATATCTATTTATTAAAAATAATAATTCTTAAAGAAAAATAATAGTACTAAAGTATGACCTATCTAATTACCAATGGCAGATGTTGGACACCATATTCAGTAAGATTTAGAGAAGCACAAACACTTATATACAAAGTTCCTCCCTCACTCAATTTCAACTTTTAAATAACTTGCCAGAGCCTAAGGGGTTCTTTTGGAGCTTAAGTTAGAGCTTGAATGTTGCACCTATTAGAATGAGTGAAAGGTAAAGGCAGTAGAAGGTTATTGGAGTGGTGCCTTCCTGAAAGCCCGGAAGAACAGGTGGGTCAAGTTGCCAATGTAGAAAAGGTAGGATAGGAACCAGAAAGGAGTTGTGGTATACTCAGAATCATCACGATGATGTCAGAGAGTATGTTGACATAAAGTCAGAAGCAAAATTAGAAATTAGGAGACCAAAAAAGATACTTTATGAGGCAGGAATTAGGGGCTAAAATGAATTGGGCTGCCTGGGAAAAAACAACAATGTATCCTCGGATTAATCTTGTGTAAAAACAAATGCCTGTCTGAAACTAGAATCTCCCTTTGGGTTAATGGTCAACAGCTTTCTGTATTCTTTTTTCTTACTAATCTGACATTTACTGAGAACTTGCTATGTGGCATCCCTGTTCCAAGCACTTTACTTGTGTTATCTCATTACTTTTTATGACAACCCTATGAAGTAGATTATCCATTTAGCCTTATCTTGTAGATGAAGAAACTGAGGCAAAGGAGGTTAGCCACTGTGTCTCAGTTACTCATCCAGTAAATACTAAAGCTGTGATTCCAATCCAAACAGCCTGATCTCAGAGCCTGCACTCTAAACCACTATGGTACATGGCTACCTGCAGTTTTAACTCATATTTTTAATTTCACTGGGCTGGAAACATGCATATATTACTTAGTCTAATTTTTCTTATTAAGAACATTATATCTAAAAAGATCTTAAAGAAGTACAAGGTAAGAAGAAAACCTTTATCCCTTTTGAAGTTAAAAAGTCTCTATATAGTTTGCTTTTTTTTTTTTTTAATACAGTTTGCGCACATAAGCATGTACAATTTTTGTCATCTTCGTGGCAGATTTTACTCAATTTTGGATCTGTTCAATGATAGAAGAGAAGCTGGCCTGTTCTGCCTGTAAGGAAAGACCTCAACACTCATCTGTCAGTTTGTCGTACTGTGGTGACTTGTGCATTGCTGTGGTGCTGGAAGCTATGCCAGTAGTATTTCAAATCCCAGCAGGGTCACCCATGGTAGACAGATTTCAGTGGAGCTTCCAGACTAAGACAGACTGGGAAGAAGGACCTAGGATTTACTTCTGAAAAATTGCTCAGTGAAAACCTTATGGATAGCAGTGGAATGTTATTAGTTATATTGTTGTTGTTAGGTGCCGTTGAGTGGATTTCAACTCATAGCTACCTTACGTATAACAGAACAAAATGTTGCCCAGTCCTGCACTATCCTCACAATCCATTGCTATATTTGAGCCCATGATTGCAGCCATTGTGTCAATCTGAATCATTGAGGGTCTTCCTCTTTTTTGCTTTACCAAGCATGATGTCTTTTTCCAGGGATTGGCCCCTCCTGATAACATGTCCAAAGCAAGTGAGACGAAGTCTCGCCACCCTCGCTTCTAAGGACCATTCTGGCTGTACTTCTTCTGGTATGCTAACACAAGGTCATACTGGAGTAGAGTGGATCTTAATCCAATCTCACTGGTATCGTTATAAAAGAGGAGAAGAGATACAGAGAAAGAATGTCATGGGACAACCAAATTACACTGTAGCTGTAAGCCAAGGAATGCCTGCATCAACCAGAATCTGGGAAAGACAAGAGGGGATCTTCCCCTAGAGCCTTCAGAGAGAGCATGGCCCTGCCAACACCCTTCGTTTGGACTCCTAGCATCCAGAACTCTGATACAATAAATTTCTGTTCCTATAAGCCACCTGGAAACCCTGGTGGCATAGTGGTTAAGATTTATGGCTGCTAATCAAAAGGTCGGCAGTTCATATCTACCAGGAACTCCTTGAAACCCTATGGGACAGTTCTACTCTGTCCTACAGGGTCACTATGAATCAGACTTGATGGCAATAAGGTTTTTTTTTTTAATAAGCCACCTACTTTGTGGTACTTTGTTATGACCACTAGGAAACTAATTCACCCCTTTTCTAGAAATTTCCCTCCTCCTCATGAAAATTGTGGTGAAAGCTATCATGTTCAATCTAAGTAGACACAAACCTAGATGAGAATTGACTACTAGTGCATGGGCGGTCATCTGCCTCAATCTGGGCCAATTAGAACCTTTCCCTGGGAATATGGCATTTGGGCTAAGAGAGAGCCATCTTTCTTCACGTGTCTGGACTATAAATTGTAAATTAAAGTGTGGTCAGAGTGCCTTAGTTTCCTAGGGCTGCTGTAACAAAACACCACAAAGCGGGTAGTTTTAAAGAATAGAAATTGTCTCACAGTTTTGGAGGCTAGAAGTCTAAATCAGAGTATCAGCCATGTTGATTCCTTCTGAGGGTTCTGAAAGAGGAACTGTTCCGCGCTTCTTACCTAGTTTCTGGGGGCTCTCAGCAATCCTCGGTGTCCCTTGGCTTGCAGATGTCTCTTCACATGGTGTCTTCTCCCTTGTGTCTATCTCTGCTTTTATAAGACATCACTCAGAAGGGATTAAGGTATGACCTCATGTAAATGTAACTGATAACATCTTCAAAAAAGACCCTGTTTCCAAACAAGGTCACATTCATAGGTACAGGGGTTAATACTTCAACATATCTTTTTGGGGGACACAATTCAATCCATAACACAAGGTGTCCTATTTTACATCATGTGGTCAGGAGAAGCCAAAGAACCTGATCTACAGAGAGAAGGTGGAATGAAGCAGATGTACAAAAGTAGGGAGGGGCAAGAGAGGGACAGTCTTGGTGACATTCATCTTCCTGGCTCCTTATGTCCTGCTGAATTTCTGTCCTTGGATTCTGTGAGACACCTCTGTATCTTCATAATAAAGCCACCTTCTTGTCTAGGCAAGATTGAAGTGGATTTCTATTACTGCAACCAAAAAGAATCCTAACCAATTCATCTAGGGAGATGTGCCATATTTATCCTGTGGCTCACACTTAGGACATGTGCTTGTTTTGTTCTTAATCTGAAAAATATGATTTTACAGTACTTGAGATAAAGATTTCCACTCTCCTATGGAATTGCCCAGAATGTACTAAAATATTGAACCCATACCTCTTATTTTGCAGGTAAGAAAACCAAAGCCAGACAGGTGAAGGGGCTTAGCCAAAGTAGTACAGCTAGTTGCTGTAAGAGCCAGAAGCAGCACCATGTCACCTCCCTTGCTTCAATATTACAAAACATGTCCTGGAGGGAAGCACCAGGAGGCTGCATTGAAGATTTTGTTTATTTTTAGTGCATTAGCCGTATAACTAATAAAGTAGAACTTTGTTAACAGGGCCCTACTTGAGAGATCAAGTGAATCAGGGATAGGGAATAGAGACATAAATAGAGTTATAATTATAGGCACTTATTACAAAAAAAAAAAAAAGATTAACTTTTATTGTTCTTAGTCATGGAGATATTTCATTTGTCACTTAGAACTTATACATAGTCTTCTGAGGATAAAGGAAACTAAATTTCAGGACAGATTACTCGAACATTTTAATTCGAACACTGAGTATCTGGAATTGAGAAGAAACAATTTTAAGACAATATGCAACAGGATGTCAAAACTCAGTTTGACGTAAGCTTCCTGAGAGGTGGAGGTTTGCTCTGAAACTTCCTGCTTGGTCATAACGGAGAACAAAACAACTGGAACACCCTCGTCTATTTCTCTCTATCTGGTCCCATATAGTCTATTAGAAATGCTTATTTGGGATTATTCTAGCACAGCATTGTGTTAACTGTACTTTGAGAGGCACCTGTAAGAAGGGAAAGAATTATTAACACATTTTAAATAAAGACAAGGCGGATGAACATGTAACTTGCTGGAAAGCACAGCAAATAATAGAATAAGTGTAATTTGCAGCTCTCAGTTTTATGTTCCCTCAATGGAAGCAATGTTCATTGCTAGTCCATTGGCCACCCAAAATTGTAGCTGCCCACTTCTTGATGGAAGTTGCTTCTGCCACTGTTGGTTGTGCTGGGGCTGCAAGTGTTATGTGTACATGTACCTCTCAGTACTCTTGCTCTTCCCTAAACTGGCAGGGTATCTTATCCTTTTAGTAATTCCTTCTGTAGAGGGGTATTTTCATATTTGATCTCCAACTAGTGGGGATCCCCACTCTATCACTACCTCAGGTGCATATGAAAATAACTTTGGTCTTGACTTCCTTGAGCTGGGTCCTCCCAGAGAGCAGTACCTGCTCATTAACATACACGGAACCTCAAAACCTTTGGGTTAGGGGGAAAGAAAAAAAAATTTCTCAATATGCCAAATAATAAAGAAAGAAAGATAGGAAGGAAGAAAGAGAGAGGGAGAGAGAGAGAGAGACAGGAAGAAAGGAAGCAATTAATAAGAAAGACTTCCCAGCCCCCTAAAGTTTGCTTTTTGGCTTGGGTAAATAGGGCAGGAAAGGCTTCTTTGGTCCTTGCTTTAATTATATTTCTTCTAGAATCAACATACAGCATCATCAGGCCCATCGCTTCCATGTTTGATTGGCTTCCCAAAGACTCTACTCCTTTCTGGAACATTTTCTACCTTCTCCTGGCCTGCAGCATTGCATCTTCATAATGTTGGTTTTCAAAGAAATTTATCTTTCCTGTGACTTTGGTATTAATATTTGGTATAATATTAATTTACACCCCAAAACTCCCATTACTCACAGTTCTATGTTGCACCTCTATCAAAAAGGCTAACAAAAGGATAAATGTATTCAGTTTAAATCAGTAAACACTCACTAAACAGAGACTATTCTGTCCTGTAGGGTCACTTTGAGTTGGAATCGACTCGATGGCACTGGAACAGACTGGAAACAGAGACATACATTGAGATGAACCAGAACCTTATCATCCTATAACTGTAAAACTATGAGAAATATCAGCCTTTGACAATTGATATTACAGAGATAAAACAATAAATAGTCCCCCAGAAAGCAGTGCCAGGAAAGAGTAATTCCAAGTGAGATGGATGGGATTTTAGTAAGGTACAACTTCCTTTAAAAAAAATTACTCTTCTTTGATGACAGAAAGAATACTATCTTTAATTAAAAAAAAAATTTTTTTTTTAAAGTTTGGAAATGCAGAAAGAAAGGAAAAAAATCCACCGCTGAGATAGCCTTAAGAAAAAAACTTGAGCTTCGCAAAATGATTTCTGTAGGATAGTTCACTACAGTGTTGTTTATAATAGTGAAAAATTGGAAACAACTTAAGTGTCCAATAGGAGAATATTGATTAAATACAAACAACCAAACAAAACCAAACCCGTTGTGGTCGAGTTGATTCTGACTCATAGTGACCGTATAGGACAGAGTAGAACTGTCACCACAGGGTTTCCAAGGAGTGCCTGGTAGATTCCAACTGCCCATCTTTTGGTTAGCAGCTGTAGCTCTTAACCATTATGCTACCAGGGTTTCCGATGAAGTACAATGTACTCATATTCTGGAATTAACAACCATTTTGGCAAATACTCTAATATTTTCATACACATACACACATTTATATAAAAAAAAAAGTGGGATATTATTTTATCTAACACTTTACTTGCATCCTGAAATATTCTATGCTTGAATGTTAATTCCAGAAAATGGATGCATTGCATTTAATCAATACCCTGCTACTGGACTTGAAGCTGGTTTCTAATTTTTCACTGTCATAAACAACACTATAATGAACTATCATACAGAAATCATTTTGCAAATCTCAGATTATTATCTTAAGTTCCTAGAAATTGAACTGCTTAGTCAAGGTATTTAAACATTTTTAAGGCTTTTATAACACTCCTCTCAGTGACATATGACAATCTCCTATTCTGATGGTATAGCTTTTCTAGGAGTTATAATAGCTCTTACTTGGAGGCTTCATCTGTTTGGAAGATGCAGGAAGTTACACAACACAGATTTTCTTCATTGGTGTGCTGTACCAGGAAGGAGGCACAGCGCTCTATCCACCCTACCCTGCCATTTTGGTGTTTGAGTGGGGAAGGGCGAGTTTGTGTTTGACATGCTGTCACACCCTTGTCATGTGAGATGCAAGATGTAGATCAAAGAGGAGAAAAGCTGTGGGCAGTTCTTTTCATCTCCAGCGTAGTTGTGCAAAATGACTTCCACGCAATATTAAGTGGACTTACTACAGGTGGATAGTATTAGTCTTTCTTCCTGCACCTTTTCCCTTCAAAGGTGATAACTGATTTTTTCATTTTCATCAAACATTCATGGACTGTGAGATCAGGCTACTCAAAGGTGAATTTTTTGTTTTTTTAAATTTAAGTATGTGTGTGATACTAGTTTTGTGATGAGGGTTAACCTATTCCTATTTTGATGTGTATGATACCAAGTGTCTCTGTCTTGATTTTTAGTGTAGTGCAACGTATCATTGAGGAATTTCAAAGCTGTTATTTAAGATGTTGATTGTATAATGTACAGATATCATAGGTGTGTGGTTTAACCTGTTAAAGACATACCTAGAAAAAGGAATAGGAGTATATTGTCACTTTATTACAAATCTATATTAGAAGTCTTAAATATTAGAACAAGGCAGAAAGCTTTTTTGAATTTTGTGTATTTATGTGTGGTAAATATATATGTAACAAATCGTTAGCCTTTTTAACAGTCTTTGTATTTACAATTCAGTGGTATTAGTTATGTCTGTTATGTTATTCAGCTATTACCATTATGTTTCCAAGTTCTCCCTTCACCATCAACAGAAGCTCAGTGTATACCAAGCAGTGAGTCTCCCTTTTCCCCTCCCTTCCACCCATCCTTGGTAACCACTAATAAACTTAGGTCTCTATACACTTGCCTATCCTAGATATTTCATGTAAGTGGAATTAGACAATGTTTGTCCATTTGTGACTGACTTATTTCACTCAGCATAATGTTTTCGAGGTTCATCCATGTTGTAGCTGTTTTTTAACCTCTTTTTTACTATGAAATATATCATCCATACCAAAGACTGTATAAAACATATACACACAAATAATAGGTAAAGAAACATCTATATACTCACCAGTTTAAGAATAATTTATTAAATTAACTGTTTATGAGAATCATCAAGGTGATTGTTCTCCAGTTGAGCCTGCACAAAATAGTGGCTGTTCAATTAAATAGATACCTGTTGCTGACGAGTTGATTCTGACTCATAGTGACCCTATAGGACAGAGTAGAACTGCCCCATAGGGTTTCCAAGGCTGCAAATCTTTACAGAAGCAGACAGCCACATCTTTCTCCCCTGGAACGGCTGGTGGGTTCGAACCACCAACCTTTTGGTTAGCAGCCAAGCACTTTAACCACTGTGCCACCAGGGGTCCCTAATTAAATAGACAGGTATATTGAAATCCACAGGCTCTGATAATTTGTACTAAAACCACCTTTTCCAGGAACTGGTTAGAGATACTACAGAGCTAGTGTATGTTTTTTAATTATTAGGGTTAAAAATATTTGGAAAAAATTATTGAATGTACCATGAACTGCCAGAAGAATGAATAAATCTGTCTTGGAAGAAGCACAGCCAGAATGCTCCTTAGAAGTGAGGATGGCAAGACTTTGTCTCGTGTACTTTAGACATGTTATCAAGATGGACCTGGAGAAGGATATCATGCTTGGTAAGTAGAGGGTCAGCGAAAAAGAGGAAGACCCTGAACGAGATGGACTGACACAATGGTTCCAACAGTGGGCTCAAACGTGGCAACTATTATGAGAATGGCACAGGACCGGGTTCATTCTGTTGTGTATGGGGTCGCTATGAGTCGGAAGTGACTCCAGGGCACCTAACAACAACAACAACAACAACAAGATTAGGAAACCACATCCTCCCTGCTTGGTAGCCATCCCACTCAGCCTCAACAAAGGATCAAAAGATGCTTTGTTCTTAGGTGATTAATGGAGGATAATAACCACATCCCCAACCTATTGGCACCCTTATACAGTAACATTTCTGCTATGCCTTCCTTTTTAACAGAGGTAACTCTCCGGGTTCATTTCACACATTTGACAAGGGTGCTTATGAAACAGCTCTTAGGTGATCAGGGTCCAAAAAGCCTACTGAGAAGTTGCTGTATTATAATCCCTTGTCAGTTGGACCTAGCTTCATGAAAACCCTGTGTTTGAAAACTTTTCTTACCTTTTGTTGGCCCAAAGGTGATTATTTTTGCTTGGAAAATGTGAGCTAACTCATCCGAAGTGATAAAAAAAAAAAAAAAAAAATACTCCCACGGGAAAATTTATTTCTTAGTTCACTTTCAACGGTTTCTTTTAAAAATAATTTCTTCTGAATTGCCTTCCCTGCTTTGTCATTCTGCAACTTGTGTTGGAAAATGATACTACTTATTTTTGGCTTCATTAGAATAACAACTAGCACTGGAAAATTAAGTTTTAAGCTCCTTGTCACCCATACTTATGAACAAATTTCTTACATTAGAGAAGGGTATGTTTTCGAAATGTTGTAGTCCTAGAATTGGTTTAAGATTTGAAGTTGTAAAATAGAGATGCAGTAATTAAAAGAATTTTTTTTGCACATGTTTTCTGAAAGTATTTGAAGTATTACCCAAGTTGTTTAATTACTAGCTAGCACTATATGTTGGCATATATCATGATTGTTTTTCTCATTTTGTTCATTTTAGCTCTTCCCCCTCCCACTTTTTTTAGCTTCCTCCATCTTGCAAAATTATTTCAAATTAAATGCAATATATATGCTCATGCTACATTTAGATTGTCCATTTAGCTAAGATTAAACTTTTATTGTATGACTTCTGCTAGCAGCCAGTGTGGTATAACAGAGACCAGAATTAACCTCCCACCTAAAACAATTAAAAAACTGAACAAAATGTTTGAAGCTATAGTTTTCAGATATCAGATATCAGGCAGTGCAGAACAGTGATTCTCAGAGAAGGAAACAAAATGATTCCTATACTTGCCCCAGGCCACAGGAGATTTTCCAGGCTGCAGCACAGAGCAGAAGAACCCAAACAGAGTCTGGCCATCTCTCTAAGTTAAGAAAACAGAGTTTGAAGATCTGGGAAGCCAAGACATCAGAATTTGCAAGGTGAAAACCAGAGGAGAAACTATACAAAAGAAGAGTTCTGGGGAGTTCCCTAAGAATATTCAGCTGACTACTGATCAGTATATGCATGTGAGAAAACTAACAAGTCTGGAGAAAGAGCCACTGGAAAATAGCAAACAGAACAAAATTGGGAGTCACACAGGGCCAGGCATAATTTGTGTTCCAACCAGATAGAGTGAAAAGACCTCTGACGTGCAGAACATTGAGTAGAGTTCTCAGAGTGGTGTTGGCTCAATAGTCGGGCCAGATAAACCCTAGAATAAATGCTGTTGTGGATCTACCTAACAAAGTTTAAAATTAAGGCTTGAAAAGATCAAGTCGTTTCTAAGTAGCATAATTACATCCCAGAACAAGCCAAAAATACTTAAAGTAATCCAGAACACTTCATCACAATGGTATCCAATAAAAAATTAGAACACATTCAAAGGAACAGGGAAACACAACCTATAATGAAAAGAAAAATCAATCAATAGAAGCAAACCCAGAAATGACACAGATATAATTAGTTTAATTAGTTAAAGACATAAAACAGTTATTATAACTATACTCCATATCTTCAAAAAGGTAGAGAAAAGAGTGAACATAATAAGAAGAGGCAGCTAAGATATAAAAAAGATCTAAAACTTTTAGAGATGAAAAAAATGTTTAAGATGAATAATACATTGGATGAGATTAACAGCAGATTAGACGCTGTTGAAGAAAATATTAGTGAATTTGAAGGCATAGCAGTAGAAATTACCTAAAATGAAACATAGAGATTTAAAAAAAAAAAAAAAAAAGGGAAAAAATAACAACAGAGCATTATTGAACTGTGGGACAACGTTAAGCAGCCTAACATACATATAATTGAAATTGTAAAAGGAGAAGAGAGAGATAGAGGGATGGAATGAGTATTGGAATAAATAATAGCTAATTTTTTTTCTAAATTTGGTGAAAGCTATAAATTTACAGGCCCAAGAAGCTCAACAAATCCCAAACAAACAAAAACATGAAGGAAAACACACCAAGGCACATCAACAGGAAATTGTTGAGAATGAGTAACAAAAAGAAAATACTAAACACACCAGAGAAGTAGGATATAAACGCAGAGGAACAAAGATAAGAATGACAGAAACAGCGCAAGGCACAAGACAAAGCAACATCTTCAAAGTACTGAAAGAAAAAACTATCAACCTAGAATTCTAGATCCAGCCAAAATGTCTTTCAAAAATGAAGGCGAAATAAGTACATTTTCAGACATACAAAAGCTGAGAGAATTCATCACCAGCAGACCAGATGCAGAAACAGAAAAGAAAGTTTTTCAGGCAGAAGGAAAATGAGATGAGAAAAGGAAATGTATGTTTGTTATTTTTTTTTTATAAGGTCTCTATATTATAGACTAAGTGGCATAATATTACATAAGGTAGACTGTGTAAAGTTAAAGATGGACACGTAAACTCTAGAGCAATCATTAAAAAAACAGACTTTCGGCCAACATGGTGCTACAGATGGAAGCACCATGCTGTGGCCCAAAAAACCAAGTAAAACAGAGACAAATGTTAATCCTTGAATCGTAAGCATAAAATAAAGAGATAAAGAACTCAGCCAAGCACCGACTAAGAAACTGACAGAGAAAAGACAGTGAGGAGCGATACATGCAGAGGTCCCCTACTAGCTAATACAGCACAGCACAGATTAACTATCTTGGACTCCTGTCGGAGATTGGCAGACAGGAAGTACAGGAAAGCAGCTTCATGGAGCTCCCAGCAGGAGATGGAACACCTGGTAACCAGTGATACACGCTTTCCCACACCCCATTTTTCTCCCCCCAACTCGACCTCCCCTGCTTCATTGCTGGCTGTGGTTGGTTGCTTGGCTGGCCAAGAAGTGCAGGGTTCGTGCCACTTGGATTCACCCTGCCCACATTGGAGATCAGGGGATGGGGAGTACGGGAAAGCAGCTTAGAGGAGCTTCCAGCAGGAGACAGACCACCCAGTAACCAGTGATATATGCTATCCTACCCCCCATTCTTCCCTCCCCCACCCCACTGCTCAGCCTCCTCTGCTTCCCGCCAGCCTCAGTCTCTTGGCGGAGAAGCACTGCTGCTTGGATTTGTCTGCCCGCACTGGCTGGCTTCCGGAGTGCCATTTTTTTGTTGCTGATGTTGCTTTTTTCCACTTCTTTTGGTTTCTTCCATGCTTCTCAGCACCTCCCACTCCTTTCTCTTGAACAGCTGGCTCCACGTGCCATCTTTGTTTCTCTTTGAAAGGCTGTGAAGCACTATTCAACTGGGGAACGGCTTCCCTGGCCTGGTGGTGGGATCCCCAGGGCTTTTTTTTTTTTTTGCTTTGTTTTGTTTTGCTTGTTTGTTTTCTTTTTCTTCCTGAGGCTTGGGAACCCCTTCTAGCTGGGCTGTACTGTGTGGCTTCAGAGCCACTTCTCTGGTCTGTGCAGTTGAATGGGTGGAATCCCTGGGGGCATTTTTTTTCTTTTTGTCTTTCATTTCTCAGTTTCTCATTTCTCTATGCTTACCTTCTTTTCCTGTCTCCTGAATACCTGGTGCTGTGTGACATCTCTACCCCTTCTAACCAGGCTGCACTGTGCAGCCTGGGAGCCACTTCCCTGGTCTTCAAAGCTGCACTGGTGGGGTCCATGGAGGCTTTTCTTTTCTTTCTAATTTTTATTTATTACTATTTTTTCCTTTTGTTTTTCTCCATTTCTCATCTCTCCACTCCAATGGCAAGCTCCCTTAGCACTTTGTTTGTTTGTTTTTGGATCCTGTTTCTCTCTCCTCTCCTATTTCCCATACCCATCTTAGCTCCACACATCACAACCTCCCCCCTCCTACTTACCTACCTGCACTGTGTACTGAACATCACACCCCTGAGCAGCACAGGCACAGCCTGCTGGAACCTGCCCTGCACTGTCCCAGCCCACCCTGTTGGCACTCGAACGTGCCACAAACAACCTATCCCAGCCCCTCCCCTTCAGCTGGACCTGCCCCACTGCACCTCAGCTGAGCACCTGGTCCTGCCCATTGGACAAGGAGGTGAAAAGTACTGTACTTACAGGTGAGCAAACAACAAAGAACATACAGCCCACCTGCTCAGACATAACCACATAAAACAAAAAAGCAGGATGAAACAAACAAATCTACGATTGATAAATGAAGAATGTCCCAAAGACAGCAGATAATATCAAAATATATTTAAAAAAACAGGACAAGATGGTTCCAGCAGGCATCCAAAATAAAACACCAGGTGACTTTTCAGTAGAAGAAAAGGCACTAGAACTACTGATAGGGAATTCAAATCTCTAATACTCAGAGCTATCCAAAAGTTGAAGCAAAAGGCAGACAAAAATAAGGAAAAACAGACAAATTCAAGGAAAATACAGACAAAAAAATGGAAGAATTCAGAAAGATAATACAGGCACAAAATGCCAAAATAAATTCACTACTAGAAATCATACAAAAAACAACAACTAGAAATCCAAAAGATAAACAGTAAGATTTCAGAAATGGACAGTGTCATAGAAGGGCTGAGGAGCAGGTTTGAAATGATGGAAGACAGGATCAGTGAAATTGAAGACAAACACTTGGATACAACTCTGTTTGAGGAAAAATCAGAAAAAAGAACAAAGAAAAATGAAGAAACCCTGAGAATTATGTAGGATACAATCAAAGGTAAAATTTGCGAGTGAT
This sequence comes from Loxodonta africana, assembly GCF_030014295.1. Taxonomy (NCBI): domain Eukaryota; kingdom Metazoa; phylum Chordata; class Mammalia; order Proboscidea; family Elephantidae; genus Loxodonta; species Loxodonta africana. The sequence continues at coordinate 46,858,904 of NC_087351.1, forward strand.
TGGAGTTCCAGAACAGGGGGAGAAAATGAAAAACACAGAGAGGATTATTGAAGAATTGCTGACAGAAAACTTCCCTAATATCATGAAAGATGAAAAGCTGACTATCCAAGAAGCTCAATGAACCCCAAATAGGATAGATCTCAAAGGAAAATCACCAAGGCACAACATAATCACACTTGCTAAATCCAAAGACAAAGAAAAAATCCTGAGAGCAGCTTGAGAAAAAAAAAAGTCACATACAGAGGAGAAACAATAAGACTAAGTTCTGATTATTTGGCAGAAACCATGCAGGCAAGAAGGCAACAGGATGACATACATTAAAACCTTGAAAGAAAAATTGCCAAGCAAGAATAATAAAAAAAATATATCCTGTAAAATTCTTGCTCAAACATAATAGTGAAATTAGAACATTTTCAGATAAACAGAAGTTAAGGGAATATGCAAAAACCAAATTTTCAAGAATTATTAAAGGGAGTCCTTTGGTCTGAGAACAAACAACATCAGACTACAGCCTGAAGCTAGGATGCAATATTGCACCAGTCAGATACCAATATAGGAAATGAACACTCAAGGACTATCCAAAACCAAAAAAATTACAACAGGGAACCAGAAAGGTTAATCTGTAAATGACCATAACATCAGAACAATGAAAGAGGGAATAAACGGTGTAGGTATAGAACTTTCTAATGGAGAGGAAGGCAAGATGATACCAAGTAATAATAGGCTGGTTCAAACCTGGGAAGATAAGGGTAAGTTTCAAGGTAACCACAAAAAAAGTTAACAAACCTACTCATCAAAATAAAGAAGAAAAACATAAGGTCTCAGTAAAAACAAAATCTACAAAAACAAAAGAAATGAAAAAAAAATCCACAAACAAAAGGAATTCAGCACAGGAGAGTAAGAGGAACAAAGAAAACATCACCACCACAAAAAAAAAAAAGCACTACACCATGCAACAATAAACTCACACCTGTCGATAATTACACTGAATGTAAATGGCCTAAATGCACCCATAAAGAGACAGGCAGTGTCAGAATGGATAACAAACAAACAAACAAAAAAACCACAGGATCCATCAATATGCTGTCTAGACTAAGAGGCACACTTCGGAAGGAAAGATATACATTTATTAAAAATCAAAGGATGGAAAAAAATATATCAAGCAAACAGCTACCAAAAAAGAGCAGGAGTGGAAATATTAATCTCAGGTAGAATAGACTTTAAAACAAAACCCACCATAAAAGACAAAGATGGGCACTATAGACTGATTAATGGGATGATCCATCATGAAGACATAACCATAATAAGCATCTACACACCAATGACAGGGCTATAAAATACATAAAACAAACTCTAACAGCAGTGAAAAGAGAAATTCAGAGTTCCACAATAATACACCACTCTCGGTAAAGGACAGAACATCTAGAAAGAAATTCAACAAAGATACAGAAGAGCTAGAGGGCACAATCAGCCTACTTGACCTCATAGACATATAGAGAACACTCCACCCGACAGCTGCGAAGTACACATTCTTTTCCAACGCACATGGAACGTTCTCCAGAATAGACCACATCTTAGGCCATGGAGCTACCCTCAACAAAATTCAAAACACTGAGATAATACAAAGTATCTTCTCTGACCATAATGCCATCAAGGTAGAAATTAACAAAAGGAAGAGCAAGGGAAAAAAAAAATCTATTACATGGAAACTGAATAACACCCTGCTTAACAACCACTGGGTAATAGAAGAAATCAGAGATGGAATAAAAAAATTCCTAGAATGAAAACACATCATACCAAAACCTTTGGGACACAGCAAAGGTAGCACTCATCAAAAAAGAAGAAAGGGACGAAATCAAAACATTAGCTACACAACTCAAACAAATAGAAAAAGAGCACCAAAAAAGGCCCACAGCCACCAGAAGAAAGGAAATAATAAAGATCAGAGCAGAAATAAATGAAATAGAGAACAGAAAAACAATAGAAAGAATCAGCGAAATTGACAAAAGAAGAACGGGAGAGGATGCAAATAACCAAATAAGAAATGGAACGGGGGATGTTACAACAGACCCAACTGAAATAAAAAGGATCATAACAGATTATTATGAAAAACTATACTCCAACAAATTTGAAAACCTAGAGAAAATGGCCAAATTTCTAGAAACACACCACCTACCCAAACTAACACAAAATGATGTCAAAAATCTGAACAGACCCATAACAAGAGATTGAAAAGGCAATAAAAAAAAAACTCCCAACAACAACAACAAAAAAGCCAGATGGCTTCACTGGAGAATTCTATCAAACATTCAGAGAAGAAATTACACCAGTACTACCCAAACTATTTCAGAACATAGAAAAGGAAGCAATACTTCCAAATCCATTCTATGAAGCCAGCATAACTCTGATACCAAAACCAAAGACACTACAAAAAAAGGAAATTACAGACCAGTATTTCTCATGAATATAGATGCAAAAATTCTCAACAAAATTCTAACCAATAGAATCCAGCATCACATCAAAAAAATAATACACCATGGCCGAGTAGGATTCATACTAGGTATACAAGGATGGTTCAGTATCAGAAAATCAATCAACGTAATATACCACATAAATTAAAGGAGAGAAAAGAATCATATGATCATCTCAACTGATGCAGAAAAGGCCTTTGACAAAGTCCAACACTCATTCCTGATAAAAAGCTCTCAGTAAAATAGATATAGAAGGGAGATTTCTCAACATAGTAAAGGGCATCTATGCAAAACCAATGGCCAACATCATTCTTAATGGAGAGAGGCTGAAAACATTCCGCTTAAGAACAGGAAGAAGACAAAAATCCCCTTTATCACTACTCTTATTTAACATTGTACTGGAAGTCCTAGCTAGAGCAATAAGGCAATAAACAGAAATAAACGGCATCCAAATTGGAAATAAAGAAGTTAAACTGTCCGTATTTGCAGATGATATGATACTACACATGAAAACCCAGAAGACTCCATGAGAAAACTACTGGAGCTAATAGAAAGATTTAGCAGAGTAGCAGGATACAAGATCAACATACAAAAATCAGTTGAATTCCTATATACCAATAATGAGAGTGATAAAAAGGAAATCAGGAAAACAATACCATTTATAATACTCCTAAAAAAATAAAATACTTAGGAATAAATCTAACCAGTGATGTAAAAGACCTGTACAAAGAAAACTACAAAACACTACTGCAAGAAACCAAAAGAGATCTACATAAATGGAAAAACATTGTGAAAATGACAATTCTACCCAAAATGATTTACAAATACAACGCAATCCTGATCCAAATACCAACAACATTCTTTACGGAAATGGAAAAACTAATCACCAACTTTATATGAAAAGGGAAGGATCCCTGAATAAGTAAAGCACTACTGAAGAAGAACAACAAAGTAGGAGGACTTGCACTATCTGACCTCAGAACATACTATACAGCTACGGTAGTCAAAACAGCCTGGTACTAGTACAATGACAGATACATTAACCAATGGAATAGAATTGAGAACTCAGATGTAAATCCAACCACCTATGGTCATGTGATCTTTAACAAGGGCCCAAAGTCCATCAAATGGGGAAAAGACAGTCTTTTTAATAAATGGTGCTGGCAAAGCTGAATGCCCACTGGCAAAAAAGAAAAACAAAACAGGACCCATACCTTGCGTCATATACAAAAATTAATTAAAAATGGATCAAAGACCTAAATATAAAGCCCAAAACTATAATGTTCACAGAAGAAAATATAGGATCAATGCTAGAGGCCCTAATACATGGCATTAACAGGATATAAACAACAACCAACAGCACACAAACTTCAGAAGATAAGCTAGATAATCTAAAAATTAAACAAGCTCATCAAAACATTTCACCAATAGAGTATAAAGAGAATCCATAGACTGGGAAAAAAATTTTGGCTATTATATCAGATAAAGCTCTGATCTCTAAAGTGTACAAGAAAATCCAGCACCTCTACATCTAAAAGACAAATAATCCGATTAAAAAATCAGTAAAAGAAATGAACAAACACGTCACCAAAGAAGACATTCAAGAGGCCAACACACACATGAGGAAATGCTCTCAATCACTAGCCATTCTAAAGAATGCAAATTAAAACCGCAATGAGATACCATCTCATCCTGGCATTACTGGCATGAATCAAAAAAACAAGAAATAACAAATGTTGGAGAGACTGCGGGGAGATTGGAACTCTTATGCACTGCTGGTGGGAATGCAAAATGATACAACTATTTTGGAAAATGATATGGCACTTCCTTAGAAAGCTAGAAATAGAAATACCATATGATCCAGCAATCCCACTCCTAGGAATATATCCTAGAGAAATAAGAGTTGTTACACAATAGACATATGCACACCCATGTTCACTGCAGCATTGTTCACAATAGCAAAATGATGGAAACAACCTAGATGCCCATCAACAGATGAATGGATAAACAAACTACGGTACGTATACATAGTGGAGTATTATGCAACAATAAAGAACAATGATGAATCTGCAAAGTATCTCATAATATGGCTTAATCTGGAGGACATTATGCTGAGTGAAATAAATCAACCACAAAAAGATGAATATTGTATGAGACCACTATTGTAAAAATTCATGAAAAGGTTTACACACAAAAAGAAACAATCTTTGATGATTATGAGGCAGGGGAGGGGTGGGGATGGAAAAACACTAAATAGAAAATAGATAAGTGGTAACTTTGGTGAAGGGTAAGACAGTACACAATACTGGGGAAGCCAGCACAACTTGTCCAAGGCAAGGTCATGAAAGCTCCACAGACACATCCAAACTCCCTGGTGGACTGAATTGCTGGGCTGATGGTTTGTAGGGACCATGGTCTCGGGGAACATCTAGGTCAACTGGCATAACATAGTTTATAAAGAAAATGTTCTACATTCTACTTTGGTGAGTAGCATCTGGGGTCTTAAAAGCCTTTGAGTGGCCATCTAAGATACAACATTGGTCTCACCCCTTTGGGAGCAAGGGAGAATGAAGAAAACTAAAGACATAAGGGAAAGATTAGTCCAAAGGACTAATAGACCACATCTACCACGGACTCAACCAGACTGAGTCCAGTACAACTAGATGGTGCCCGGCTACCACCACTGACTGCTCTGACAGGGATCACAATAGAGGGTCCCACACAGAGCTGGAGAAAAATGTAACACAAAATTCAAATTTACAAAAAAAAGACTGGACTTACTGGTCTGAAAGATACTGGAGAAACCCCAAGAGTATGGCCCTCAGACACCCTTTTACCTTGGTAATGAAGTCACTCCCGAGGTTCACCCTTCAGCCAAAGATTAGGCAGGCCCATAAAACAAAACAACACTAAAGAGACACACCAGCCGAGGAGCAAGGACTAGATGGCAGGATGGAACAGGAAAGCTGGTAAAAGGGAACCGAAGGTCGAGAAGGGAGAGTGTTGACATGTCACAGAGTTGTTAACCAATGTCATAAAACTAGATGTGTACTAACTATTTAATGGGAAACTATTTTGTTCTTAAAAAAACAGAAGCAAAAACATGTTACCAGAATGCAGATACAGGTTAAGGAAGTAGTTTTTCCTACTTTGCAAAAATAGCTCTAAGTATAATTTTCCTTCGTCTGGGAAAACAGAGTTGGATTAGTTGGGTTAGTTTATCTTAACATATCTCCTAACTTTAAAAGTCTGTACTTCTCTGAGTTCTTCATCTTCAGACAAAAAGAATGGCACTTTTTATTTGCACCTTGCAATTTGACCGCAACAATAATATCTGTTTGGCAAGGAAAATAAAAAAAAAAGGCGGAATCCAAAAATGAGTCATTGTTTTAAGCAAATCATCTATAATCTATTAGTTACCCTTTCCTGAATGTAAGTCAAAAACTTGGCATATTTTTTGTTTCTTCAGCTGCTTTTGAAAAATTCAGGTATTATTTTTATAATGTGTAGATAATTTGGAAACCCTGGTGGCATAGTGGTTAAGTGCTAACGGCTGCTAACCAAGGGGTCAGCAGTTCGAATCCACCAAGTGCTCCTTGGAAACTCTATGGGGCAGTTCTACTCTGCCTATAGGGTCGCTATGAGTCGGAATCGACTTGACGGCAGTGGGTTTGGTTTTGGGTTAGATAATTTAAAAGAAAAAAAAACAACAGGAAACAGAACCTACTTTCTATATTAGTAACTTTCCATTTAAAAATAGTCACGTTAGTAATTTCCATCTAGGATATTAGAGTCATAGTATTAAGCAGTACCACTTACAATATTAAAGCCATATTATATCTCTGTTTTCTTCCAAAGTCACAGATTTTGAACTATGACCTAATTGTTATTATTTCCTTTTGTCTTAAGCACCTAACAGATTTTATAAATCACAGGTGTAGCTCTTAAGTTTGACAATTACCAAACAACTCTTATATTGATGAAGAATCCAAAGGCAAAATGAAGAGGCTTCTCTTCATTAGAACCTGCTGATTTTGTGGTTAACGTTAGGCTATGAAATTTAAAATATAAAGCATTGTAACAAAAAAGCTTGGGCTTTGCAGTTCAGATACCAATGGGATTGAATCCTGGCTCTGCCACTTACTAGCTATGTAACTTTTAGAAAGTTTCTTACCTTCACCAAAACTGTTTCCTTATTTATTAAATGGGACTAAAAACTCCTACTTCACTGGGTCGTTTTCGGAATCAAAAGCTAGCACATCTTGTATAAAATAAAATACTTACCAATAAATTTTAGATTTTTTTTTGTTTTTACTCCCCTGAAAATCTTCCTTGAGGGCTCATAATTTAAAAACATGTCACCTTCCAGGTCTAGAAGTCTGTATTTGATTTAGGTTAGTAACGAAATATTTTAAGAACCTGCTTAAGAACCGATTTCATAGATTGTGATCTTTTTCTGTCACTAGATTTAATTTAGATTTTTCATACTTTTTTTTATTCTCAGTCTACAGGATTACATTTTCTTTATTTCATATTCAGTTTACTCCTCAGAGGTTATGCCCCTTTTTTTCATCTCCCTCAAAGGAAGTAGAAATTTCAGAATACCAAGAATTTCTAGAGAACTTAACAACAAAATTTATCATTGTTGTTGGCAAAGAGTAACTTGAATTTGAATGGTCTTGGAAGCGAGGATCCTTGATACAATTATGATTATTATATCTATTAATTTGGCTATAAAGAAAACAAAAATCCTCACAACTGGACCAATAAGCAATATCATAATAAACAGAGAAAAAATTACAATTTTCAAGGATTTCATTTTACTTCGATTCACAGTCAACACCCATGGAAGCAGCAATCAAGAAATTAAAGGATGCATTGCTTTGGGCAAATCTGCTGCAAAGGACCTCTTTAAAGTGTTGAAAAGCAAAGATGTCTCCTTGAAGACTAAGGTGCACCTGACTCAAGCCATGGTATTTTCAATCACAATCATAGGCATGTGAAAGCTGGACAATGAATAAGGAAGAGCGAAGAAGAATGGACGCCTTTGAATTGTGGTGTTGGCGAAGAATATTGAATATACCACGGACTGCCAAAAGAACAAACAAATCTGTTTTGGAAGAAGTACAATCAGAAAGCTCCTTAGAAGCAAGGATAGAAGCAAGGATGGCGAGACTGCGTCTTACATACTTTGGACATGTTGTCAGGAGGGATCAGTCTCTGGAGAAGGACATCATGCTTGGTAAAGTACAGGATCAGCGGAAAAGAGGCAGACTTTCAACGAGATGGATTGACACACTGGCTGCAACAATGGGCTCAAGCATAACAACAATTGTGAGCATGGCACAGGACGGGGCAGTATTTTGTTCTGTGGTACATAGGGTCGCTATGAGTCGGAACCGACTTGACGGCTCCTAACAACAACGACAACATCAACTTGGCTGGGACACTTCTTCAGAGAAAGAGTAAGATCAACTCCAGTTTGTACTCTATTTGTATTCTTTTCCATATGTGTATCTCAAGATGTGTATTTGTCCTTCAGTTAATGTATATAAACTTTTGCAAAACTCATGGTCAGCAAACATTAATTAACTTACCGTTTTACAGATGGAGGAATTCTGGCTAAAGTGGTTGAGTTGCTCAAGGCATCTAGGCAAGTCTAGGGAAGTTAGCAGCAGTCCAAGTTCTAAGTCCCGTTTAATTAATGTTACATCCAGGAAATGGTTTTCTCTTAAAGTAGAAGTCTGTTTCTGTGCTAGCATGTCCCCAGTGAAACCCTTAAATGTTTTTCTTTTGTTGTTGTTAGATTCTTGTTTACATACATGAAAAACATGTTTGGACCTTTATTTTTATGTCCCACCCAAATTCTTCTCTTTAGTGCTAATATCCTTGTTTAGTGCATGTGTGTTTTATCCTTGGCAGATTCCTGTTGAAACTATTGTCTTAATTTTTGCCTCTGGCATTCTTCCTTTTGGCCATGTACTTAGTATTAATTTTTTTTAGTGCTACTAGTATAAGATTCCATTTAGTGGATTTCGTGCTATTATCTTTTGACTTAATAAATTTGTTGTAATGCCTCATTGATTTTCTCATGTCTGTTCGTAAATGTAATGTTAAAAACTCTGTTCACTTGTGTTTATGTAGTCCCCAACATAGTGCCCTCAAAAATCTAAATCTATTGCCGTCGAGTCGATTCTGACTCATAGCGACCCTATAGGACAGAGTAGAACTGCCCCCATGAGTTTCCAAGAAGCGTCAGGTGGATTCGAACTGCCGACCTTTTGGTTAGTGCCTAGCTCTCCTAAATGCCTCCTGACTTCTTCCTTTTCCCTCCATCCCTTGTGTTACTACTGACTTACTTCATCATTACTACTGGGTTCACTGGACAGTGGCTTCCTGACTTATCCCCTTGCCTCATTTTCCTGCTTTAATTCATCCTAAATAATGTCTCCAGAATTCTGTTTCTACAGTTTTATTCTGACCGTATCGCTGTGCTGCTTATAATCTTTCAATGGCTCACCTGAATTTCAGGGTAAAATATGGTCTCTTTTCTTGACTTACCATCCCCTTCCTGACCTGGTATCCATCCACTTCACCAGTCTCCTGTAATTCTATCTGAACTCTGTTGTTGTGTGCCCTCGAGTCCATTTTGACTCATAGCTACCATATAGGATAAACTGTGGTAGAGCTGTGCCATAGGGTTTCCTAGGCTGAATTTTTTAAAAAATAATTTTTATTGTGCTTTAAGTGAAAGTTTACAAATCAAGTCAATCTCTCACACAAAAACCCATATACACCTTGCTACACACTCCCAATTACTCTCCCCCTAATGAGACAGCCTGCTCTCTCCCTCCACTCTCTCTTTTCATGTCCATTTCACCAGCTTCTAACCCCCTCCACCTTCTCATCTCCCCTCCAGGCTGGAGATGCCAACATAGTCTCAAGTGTCCACCTGATCCAAGAAGCTCGCTCCCTAGGATGAATTTTATGGGAGCGCATCACCAGGTCTGTTCTCCGGAGGAATGGCTGGTGGGTTCCTATGGGTTAGCAGCTGGGTGCTTAACCATTGCATAACAAGGGCTCCTACCTGAATTCTGTTGTTGTTGTTAGGTACCATCGAGTTGGTTCCAACTCATAGCAACCCTATGTACACAGATCAAAACACTGCCTGGCCCTGGGCCACCCTCACAATTGTTGCTGTATTTGAGCCCATTGTTGCAGCCACTGGCTCAACTCGTCTTGTTGAGGGTTTTCCTCTTTTTCGATGACCCTCTACTTTACCAAGCATGATACCCTTCTCCAGGGACTGATCCCTCCTGACACCTCCAAAGTACATGAGATGAAGTCTTACCATCCTCACTTCAAAGGAGCATTTTAACTATACATCTTCCAAGACAGATTTGTTTTTTTGGCAGTCCATGGTATATTCAATATTCTTCGCCAACCCATAATTCAAATGCATCAATTCTTCTTCAGTCTTCCTTATTCATTGTCCAGCTTTTGCATGCATACGAGGCAACTGAAAATACTATGGCTTGGGTCAGGCGTACCTTAGTCCTCAAGGTGACGTGAACTCTAGTCATACTAACTCACTATCCTCTATGCCTCTGCACATGCTGTTCTATCAGGAATAGCTTCCGTACCCTGTATTATGATTAGACTAATATGCCCTTTCCCCCTTAGACTGTGAGCTCCTTCAGTTAGAGCTGCTGTTCCATCTTTGTATTCCCAGAGCCTGGTAGAGTGCTGGATATACAGTGAAAGATTAATGTATGTTTATGAATTAATTAGTGCAATAAATAGTTGAATGGCTGTGAAATTCACCATCAACAGAAAATACCTTGTAATGTCTACTGATGATGAAGTTTTCTTGAAATTTTGGAATGCTTAAGCTATGGTATCCCAAAATGGGATCTGGTTGGGACTTCAAGGGCACCTGGGGATTGGGGGTTGGATAAGGGAAAGAAATAACAACATTTGGAGAAGACCTAAGAAGTTTAGTAATTTTAAAGGAACATTGGCAGGAAGAATATCAGAGAATTGTTCTGAGCATAGTCATTTTAGATTATTTTTCTTTTTAAGTGTATAAAGATTTTTCTATTCTGGGCCAGCCTGTAACAACAGACTACCTGTTTATGATCAGTGACAAATTTTCACTTCTCCTTCAAAACTATAATTTAAATATATAACTATTTATAATAATGTCCCACATAAGTGTTTTCTAGCCAACTCTAAATTTAAATGTTTTATTTTTTTTAAAGAGTCATTGCAAACATAACTTTTCATATATTTTAGTAGATCTCCAAATATTTTTAAGGAATATTCTACTTAAAAAAAAAAAATACAAGGAATATATACCCCTAATAAAAATTCAAATCATACAGAAGGGTATAAAATGATAAACAAAAACCTCCCTCTTTCTTGGCTCCATCATCTAGACCCATTCCCTACAAAGATAACTGTTAGCTGCTTTTTGGGGTGTCCTTTACATATTTATGTATCTATCACCATAATGTATTTTTTAACATAAATATACTCAAATTATAATTTTCAGCAATTTTTAGAATTAAATACTGTCTTGTGGCATCTCCAAAGATTTATCCAGTTCTTTTTAATGGCAGTATAATATGCCTTTCTATTCCATAATATTCCATTGATGGATGTGCCATAATTTGTTGAATAAGCCCACTTTTAATGGACATTTAGGTTATTTCCAGTTTTTTTTTTCTGTTACAAAAATTGCTGCTCTGTGAACATTATAGAACATTTGCATATGTGTACACTTGTAAGAATAAGTTTCTAAGGTGACACTGTTGGACAAAAATGTACATGAATTTAAAATTTTCATGCATTTAGTCTAATTATTTTCCAGAATGACTGAACCAATTTACACTTCTGTCAACATAAAATTTTATATCCACGTTTTTTTTTCACTTAACATCTCATGATGAAACATTTTTCAGTTATTAGATAATTTTATGCCCACTATTTTTTAAGGCTACATAATATTCAAAGTAGTGAATATACCAATTATTGCCTTATTATGGACATTTAGATTGTTACATTTTTTACTAAAAAAAAACATGATGAAGTAAAAATGTTTGTGTATATTTTCTGTATTTTGGATGGCTATATTTAATATATGAATACTTATAAAAATAGTACTCCTTCATGAAAGAATATAAGAAAAAAATTCACCATAGTTCCATTACCCCTAAAACAGCTACCGTCATTATTTTGGTGAGTTTTTTTCTAATCCTTTTTCTAGACCCTAGGCTTTTAAAAATCAAATAAAAACAAAATAACATTTCAGGCATAGAATATATACAATTCTGTACATTGTTTTATTTCCATTTAATAATTTTATATATAAATTTTCAAGTTATTATGTAGTCTTTGGATAAATTCAATTATTCAGTAATATCTATCCGATGAATATACCAGAGTTACTTAGCCATTTTACTATTGCTAGACATTTTGGTTGTTTTTGTTTTTCAGGTTATTTGGTCAAAATAGTCTTTAATGACTATCTCTGGAACATATTCTTTCATATTAGAATAATTTTCTTAGAACAGATTCCCAAAAATATAGTGTATCAATGATTTTGGATATTTTTAAAGTTTTTGACATGCATTGCTTTGTAAAAGTATAAAGGGACCACCAACAACTTGAACAAGCAGTTCACAAAAAAGAAAATCCAAATAGCCAATAAACATATGAAAAGTGTTTAATTCCAGTAGTAATCAGGGAAATGCTAGGTAAAACTACAGTGAGATAGTATCACATACTTCCACATTGGCAAATTTAACGTGTGTGACAATGCCAAATATTTGGATGGGATGTAGAGCAATGGGAACTTTCATCCTCTATTGATGGTAGAGAAAATGGTACAACCAGTCTGAAAAAGTTCAGTAGTAATGTTTTATAAAAGTTTATATATAGACACTTTTTTTTTAAACTGTGCTTTAAGTAGTAATGTTATAAACATACACACACACATCAGGCCATTTCACTCATAGCTCCTAGACACATCTCCTAGGAAAATGCTAGGATATATACACCAGAATATGTACAAGATTGTTACTCATAATAGCTCAAAATTAGAAATAACCCAAATGTCTCTTAGCAGTAGAATAGATAAATTGTGATATTTTCATATAGGGTAACACAATAAAGCAGTGGGAATAAAAGAACTATAGACAATACTGATGAATCTCACAAACATAAGGTTATGAAAAGGCAGCGAAGTATAAAAGATGAATGGTATCATTCCATTTATGTAATTTAAAAACTGGCGATACTATTTACACAAGCAAACACACAGCTAAAACTACAAAGAAACACAAGGTGATCAAGAAAGTCAGGAGAGTGGTTACATTTGAGGGCAAAAGAGTCGTAACCACAGAGCTAGTGGCAGTGTCCTATCTGTTGATCAGGTGGTTCCATAGGTATTCACCTGACGATTACTGTTTAAACTGGAAAAACATTTACTTTTCTGTATGTGTATTTCACAGTGAAAAAATATCTTAAAATGGGAAGGCATTTAAATATTGTGTTCAACTACTAGCAAGGATGAACATTTATGTATGTCTTTAAATTTATTTCCTCTTTTATGTTTATCAGTCCTTTTACCCATCGTCTTTATGAATTGTCTTTTCTGTGATTTTTCTGTTGTGTCCCTTGCCCATTATTCTATTGGCTGTCAGTGTTTGTCTTATAAATTGGAATGAAGTCTTAATCCAATAAAAATATCAACACTGATATGTGTGTATGTTTATTTTTATTTTAAAAATTTCCAGTTTATTTGCCTTAACAAATAGGGGTGCTTGGAATATAAATGTTTTCCGTTTTTGCATAATCAGAACTGTGGAAATTTTAAAAAATTTCCATAACTTTTAAGTTTAGGATGTCTTCTTCCCTCTAAAGTTCTAATAAGAAACTTTATTTTCTATTTTCCATTACATCAGTTTAGCTCTAAGCAACTTATATCAATTCAACTCTTTCATCTGTCATATTATGTATTTTATGAGGTAAGAAAAAAGAGCTAATTATTTGGACATTTACTGTAATTTTAATATTTTTCATTCAGTACCAGTAATGCTAAAAATATTTTTTCTTGCCTCGTTTTGTTTTTGTACTTTAAGTGCTTTTCACTCGGTGCTGAAATAAGAAAATGCATTAATTCTCTTATGCTCCTTCCCTCCAAACCTTCTGAGACCTGGGGCATGAACATGCAACAGTAGAGAGAAAGCTTGAGGTCCATGGTAAGGAATACAAAACTGAGACTTGTAAAACTTCCAAAATCAAAAATTCTAAAGTAAGAAATTATCCTATGAAATCATAGTAATTGTCTCTAGACAAATATATAATTTAAGAATTGTCAAAAAATTCCATACAGAATATTAATACTGGTGTAGGAATGTCTCCTTGGTACAGGGTAGATTACCCAATAAGCAAGGTATGCATGGGCTTACTTGTGTTTACTTACCAATCTGTAGTAATTTCACTCTATGTGAAATTGTGGAATACAGATTAATAAGTACACACAGGTAAGCTCGACTAAGATTAGTAAATAAACACATAAACCTGTGCATACCTTGTTTAATGTAGTAAGGATGTGCATACCTGGTTTACTGGTTAATCCGCCCCTGCCTTGGTATCCTAGAGTTCTAATATTTGCCTCAGGCATTTATTTAAAAATGTGTTAGGCATATACATCATGCAGAGTATTTCTAAATGTTTTAGGCTAAGTTTGCCTTTTTTCCACTCCATCAACTAAAGATCTACAGTTTAACATGTCTAAATAAACATAGCAGTGATAGCACTTTGTAAACAATTGTCCATTTTTTCTGTAGCTCTAATCTCTTATCTGTGGACGCCACCTACAATTTGTACTCTTAACTATATTACACTAATGGGAGCTGAAGAGTTTTTATTTTAGAGATGAGGGACTGAATGATTTGAAACTAAGTTTACAAACAGACTCCTCTCCTCACAGTCCAGGGTGCTCCTAGTGTTCTCTCTCCTTAGGTCTTGTCCAGGGCACTCTAGAAGTGGCATTCTGGCATGTACTCAGGACCACGGCAGCACTGGAGAAATTGGGAGTCAAAGTTGGTATACTGTTTCCGAAGAATAGGCACAGTATAAAGTGAAATTCAGTGAATGTTATGTTTGTAATTATGTGCCATATTGCTAATAAACTCATCCTCTCCCCACCACCCCAGCATGGATTATTACTATTTGTTTCTTAGGCAATATTCTCAATACGTGCTACAGGCAGTACTGTTTGTTGTGTTTGAAATTTAAGTGCCTAAATATGTTATTATGATAAGCCAATAAGTACATTTTATTATATATAAAAGAATCATTAATAATAGCTATATTTAGAAATATTTAAAATTTACATTTTTCCTTTTCTATCAATCTCTTTCCCAAATTGCATCTGCATAGCCTCCTGGAAACACTACCAACTGTTACTTAGAGATGCTACGGTTGAGAATGACTTCTCAATTCTGTTTTAACTTCTTTCCGGTTGCGAGTATAGTTAAGAATGTTTTATGGGTTAGCAGGAATAAGTAATGCCTACGTAAAAAACAAATATTGGGTATTGGAATTCTAGTATTTATTCCAATATTCTTAATATCATAAGGAGCCCTGGTGGCACAGTGGTTAAATGCTCGGCTATTAGCTGAAAGGTCAGTGGTTTGAACCCACCAGTTGCTTTGAGGGAGATAGATGTGGCAGTCTGCTTCTGTAAAGATTCACAGCCTTGGAAATTCTACGTGGCAGTAGCATTTTGTTCAGTCACTGACCAATAACTTCCTTTTAAAAGTTAGGATAGACTGCCACTACAAATTCTTTTTCATAAAAAGGTTCTGCAATTCTAAAATGTGTGTTTTTTAAAAATAATTTAAATAAAATACTAGATACAAAAGTACTAGAACTAGTTAAGTGTTCAAGTTTTGAAGTTCCATTGCATTCTTTAAAAAGTTTTGCTTTTCCTAATTCAAAAGAAATATAAATCATTATAGAAAAAAATGGAACACAGTAAAACTCAGAAAGAAAAAAAAAATCACCAGTAATTGTTTTGCCTAGATATAATCTCTATTTCCAAGTTTTTTTCTTTTTTTTACTAGCCATTGTTAACTATTTTTCATTTTGGTCCTTGTGCTAGCCTCTTCAAATAAAGCTGTGTACAAGGAAGCTAACAGAACAGATATCTAACAAATAGGAGACCATATAACCTATTCTTCCTCTCTACCCTTCCCTCATGACAGAAGTTATTTCTGGTCTCTTTTTTTTGGCCATATCTAGATTTGGCCTACACAATTAGTGACCAAAAAAACCCCCCAAATATTCATATATTTCTAGCAGAATAAAAGAAACCAGAGAAAACAATTATTTTCAGATAAATATTTTAATTATACTATTACAAAAAATAGAGCAAAGTTATACAACTATTTACAGATATATAAGCATATGTACGAAGATTAGAAAGACATATATGGAAAAAATATGTGTTAGGATACTGGGGTTATTTTTTTTTTCCCCATTATTTTGTAATATACTCAACAAAACATTACACCGAGGCAGGAGTCTTTTAGTGCTATAGAATCTTATATAAATGTATTTGTTGAAGAGCTTCTCTGTCAATATCATTTTCTGGGTATACATCATAGTTCAGAGGTACCTCTTCAACCCAAGGGGATAACTGTATATTAGTCTAAAAAAAAAAAAAGATTTATAAACAAACATTAAAATTGCAGATGGATCCTATTCTCTGAATTTCAAGAGACCTTCACTAATCAAGTAATTGAACACAGCAGATTTTTATTACAACGGGCATGACTAAACTCTGCATGGTGCCACAAAAACAATTCTTTATGGTACTAAATGGTAGGTTTGTTGTTTAGGGACTAACTTACTTTGATTTTGGAACTTAAAAGAATAAAGAAAATACATAATGGAGTAATTATTTTAATGCAACTAGTTTAATAATCATCATTAGGCTTAAACAATAAAGACGAAAACAATGAGCATAAACAGAGAACACAGAAAAACTGTTAATAAACACACAGGGATAGTACTAAGGGGTGGTTTGAGGAGGGCTCAGCTCCTTTATAACTTTCAACAGGCCCCTCCCCTCATGTCAAAAACTTTAGTCTTCACACCACAGAAATTCTGGAACAATCACTGAAAATATCTGTTTAAAGAAGTTCCCTTAAATAGGAATGCAATAAACTTATTCAAGAGTTTATGTATAAGGCTCTTTCATTAAGTATTAATTTTTAAAAATTATCAATACAGATTTATGTATTTAGTATGAACGCTATTATTTTGATAAGCAAAAAATTGCTAAATTATATCAATATGTATGGAAATTATAACAAACTGGATACCACATACTTTAAAAGGTTATGTTTTTATGAGTATGGGAAAAGTATGCCAGGATCACACCCCTCATGGGTTGGCAATCTCACTGGGGAGGAATGAAGTGTCAGGGTAAGGATGCCTGGGGAGACCAGCATCTTTTCTTTACACATCTCTGGATTATTTCCTTTGTCATAACAAGTATGAATTACATTTGTAATTTTGATGATTGATGAAAAAATTTTAAAAAGGTAATATTGGTGATTGGTTACTTTTTCCAAGGAAGAAATGGGTACTTAAATTTGGCAGTGCTTCTGGGAGAGCATGACTAATGAAAATAATATCTGTATTAAAACATGTAATAAGCTGCTGCTGAGTCGATTCTGATTCATAGCAACCCTATAGGACAGAGTAGACCTGCCCCATATGATTTCCAAAACTGTAATCTTTATAGAAACAAACTGCCATTTCTTTCTCCCATGGAGTGCTGATGGGTTCAAACTGCTGAACTTTTGGTTAGCAGCTGAGTGCTTAACCACTGCGCCACCAGGGCTTCTTTACTCTAGGAATTCCAAAGAGCTTTATGAATACTAATTAACCTTCATAGAAGGATTAATTTATTGGATTGAATCTTATTATTAAATATTAACCTTATTTTATATGGAGAATCTAGGGAACAAAGTAGTCCGTGCAAGATCTCAAACTGACCTAGAAGCCAAACTGTAAACAGTATCGGTGGCATCACTAGGGGGATGCAAGAGGTGTAGACCATACTGGGTGACACATCAGAGGTGGTGACACCAAAATGACTGTCTATAAAAGTATCCCTATAGTTAGTCATAACAACAAAAGCAGTTTTCACAAGCCCAGCTTCACCATAAAATAACTGTAACCTGTTGCCCTTGAGTCGATTCCGACTCAAACGGTCCCTACAGGACAGAGTAGAACTGCCCCATATGGTTTCCAAGGAGCGCCTGGTGGATTTAAACTGCTGACCCTTTGGTTAGCAGCTGTAGCTCTTAACCACTACGCCAACAGGATCTCCAGGCCCGCCTTACATGTATCAATATACCTATAAGACTAAAACCCTATGCTAATTTACTTTTCAAACCTTCTCAATGACAGTGGGTTTGGTTTTGAGTTAATGTGATCCAGTCAGAGCTATCATTATTACCAAATTACAAGGATGTTTTGAATCACGTGGCTTCATCTGCATGTGCTACAAGCATGTGCTGTTGTTTTCATCGCTGCTGGTGTTTTTATAGTCATTGATTTTGTAAAATTTTCTGGTTTTATACTGTGGTAATCTGTATTTGTGAATCTGTATTGATAACTTTTTTGAGAATGAAGTCCTAATTAAAGGAAAAGGAGTGATATGCAGGAATTATGATTTACGAGTAACATCAGTACAAAAAACATTACCAAGGATTCTGTAGGGTCTGGTACGGGAGGAGGTCCACAGGGTGGGGTGGGTGATACCATGAGTTACCGCACTGAGTGACATCAACCCTAGTGACCCCACTAAACAGTATGTGGGCCTTCAGTCTACTTATTTGATTCCAGAAGCCTTGAGCAACTCTGTTCCTTTTGCTCTGAGGGACAAAATTATGCTGTGGGTGTTCTCAATAGCTTTAATGAACCTAAAACTATACAGCCCCACAGCAGAATAAATCAGGTGAAGTAGCAAGGGAATCTGTATCAATATGTTGTTAGGTGCCGTCCAGTCAATTCTGACTCACAGCGACCCCATGTGACAGAGTAGAACTACCCATAGGGTTTTCTAGGCTGTAATCTTCATGGGAAAGAGACTTGGTGGTGCAGTGGTTAAGCCTTCAGCTGCTAACTGAAAGGTCAGTGGTTCAAACTCACCAGCTGCTCTGCAGGAAAAGATGTGGCAGTCTCTTTCCATAAAGATTACAGCCAAGGAGACCCTATGTGGCAGTTCTACGCTGTCCTACAGAGCACTGGGAATTGGAATCAACTCCACAGCAATGGGTCTCTCTTTTTTTTTTTTAAGTTTTAATCTTTATGGGAGCAAATCACCAGGTCTTTTTCCCATGGAGCCACCGGGTAGGTTCGAAATGCCAACCTTTCAGTTAGCAACTGAGCGCTTAACCACTGTACCACAAGGGCTCCTTTACATCAATATAAGAGTTAAAATTTCAAATCTCTGGAGGCCAGTAAAGAAATCACAGACCAGTACTTAAGCCATAAGGTCCTGCTACTCCCTCTATCATCTGTCAGTATGTTTAGACAGATGTTTCTAGAATATTGTAATAGCTATCAGAAAAAAGCAGCAGAAAAGTTCTGACAACAAAAATTCTGGAAAGGAAGCTTACATACCTGAAGACCAGAGAGAGACTCTTCAAGACTTGGCACTGTTACTAATAATGATCCTTGTTTCCTTACGTTATGGCTGATACATTCCCAGGCTCTACAACACATTAAAAACTGATGCTAGGTTACCAGAAACTGTAAAATTAAAAAAAAAAGTATGGCAAAAGAAAAGACAGCCCAGGTAATATCTTAGAAATTTAGATGGGCAAAAAAGTTTGCCGGCAGGAAATAGGTCTATAGCAACATACTAGAAATTGGTTAGTTCTCCAGTTCCTGAAGAGGTATTGGCAAAATTGTGAGGTTACGATACGGAAAAGATTAACAGAATGGAATCTGGGTTACTCTATATTGTGTGTGTGTATATATATATATTTATATTGTGTATATAGGTCAAAACTCAGTTTTCAGAACTGACAACAAGTCAAAGTTGGATTAGCAGCTTTGTTGTTAGTTGCCAGCAAGTTGGCTCCAACTCATGGCTACCTGATGTATAAAACAGTGAAATGTTGCCCAGTTTGCAATCTTCATGACCTTAGATATGTTTGAGCAAGATGTTGTGGCTACTGTGTCAAACCATCTTACAGAGGGTTTCCCTTGTTTTTGTTGACCCTCTGCTTTACCAAAGAACCCTGCTGGCGTAGTGGTTAAAGCGCTTGGCTGCTAACCTGAAGACTGGCAGTTCGAACTCAGCAGCCACTCCACTGGAGCAAGATGTGGCAGTCTGCTTCTGTGAAGATTCACAGCCTTGGAAACCCTAGGGGGCAGTTCTAGTCTGTCCTGTAGGGCTGCTATGAGTCAGAATTGACTTGATGGCAATGGGTTTGTTACTTTATCAAACATTATGTCCTTTTCTAGCAATTTTCTTTCCTGATGACATGTCCAAAGTGAGTGAGCCAAAGTCTCACCACCCTTGCTTTTAAGGAGTCTTCTGGTAGTATTTCTTCTACGGCTGGTTTGTTTGTTTTCCTGGCAGTCCACATTATACTCAATATTCTTCACCAACAACATGATTTGAATACTCTACACTAATTTTTCCGTCTTCTTTTTTCATTGTCCAGTTTCGCATGCATATGAGGTGATTGAAAAGACCATGGCTTGGGTAGACACACCTTAGTCATCAAAGTGACATATTTGCCTTTAAAAACTTTAAAGAGGTTTTTGGCAGCAGATTTGGCCAATGGGAAATGTTATTTAATTTCTTGACTACTGCTTCCATGGGTGTTGATTGTTGATCCAAGTAAATAAACTGTTGACAATTTCAATTTTTTCTCCATTTATTATGACAGCGTTTATTGGTCCAGTTGTGAGGATTTCTCTTTTCTTCTCATTCATGTGTAATTCATCCTGAAGGCTGTACTCTTTTACTTTCATCAGTTAGTACTTCAAATTATGTTTATTTTCAGCAAGCAAGGTTGTGCCATCTGCATATCACAGGTTGTTATCTGAGTCTTCCCCCAATCCTGATGCTGTGTTCTTTTTTATAGTCTGGTTACTTGGATTATTTGTTTGTATAAGATTGAATAAGTACGGGGGAAGGATACAACCCTGCCACACACCTCTTCAAATTTGAGCCACACGATATCCCCTTGCTCTGTCTGAAAGACTGCCTCTTGATGCATGTACAGATTCTGCATGAACACAAGTTAAATGTCTTGGAATTCCCATTCTTTGTAATGTTATCCATAACGTGTTATGGTCTACATAGTCAAATGCCTTTGTGTAGTCATAAAACACAAGAAAACATCTTTCTGGTATTCTCTGCTTTCAACCAAGATCCATCTGACATCAGCAATGATATCTCTTGTTCTACATCCTCTTCTGAATCCGGCTTGAACTTCTGGCGGTTCCCTGTTGATTTATATCTGCAGCCTTTTTTGAGTTATCTTCAGCAGATTTTTGCTAGCATGTGCTATTAATGACATTGTTCAATAATTTCTGCATTCTGTGTGATTGCCTTTGATTGGAATGGGCGCAAACATGCATCTCTTCCAGCTCGTTGGTTACGTAGCTGTCTTCCAAGTTTCTTGACAAATAAGTGCTTCCAGCATTGTATCTGTTTGTTGAGGCACCTGAGTTGGTATTCTGTAAATTCCTGAAAATCCTTTTTTTGTCAATGCCTTCAGTGTAGCTTGAACTTCTTCCTTCAGCACCAGCAGTTCTTCATCATCTGCTCCCTCCTGAAATGGTTGAACACTGACCAATTCCTTTTGGTACAATGACTCTGTGTATTCCTTCCATCTTCTTTTGATGCTTTCTGTGTCAACTTTTTGCTCACAGAATCCTTCAACGTTGCTTGAATTTTCTCTTCAGTTCTTTTGGCTTAAGAAACACTGATCTTGTTCTTCCCTTTTGGTTTTCTAACTCCAGGTCTTTGCACACTTCATTATAATACTTTATCTTGTCTTCTCAAGCAGCCCTTTGGCACCTTCTGTTCAGCTCTTTTACTTCATCATTTTTTCAGTTCATTTTAGCTACTGTGCACTTAAGGGCAAGTTCAGAGCCTGTTCTAATATCCATTTTGGTCTTTTCCTTCTTTCCTCTCTTTTAATGACCTTTTACTTCATCATGTATGATGTCCTTGATGTCTTCCCACAACTCTCCTTGTCTTTGGTCATTAGTGTTCAGTACATCAAATCTATTCTTGAGACAGTCTCTAAATTCTGGTGGGACTTGTTTTAATTTTCTTCAGCTTTAATTTGAATTTGCATATGAGCAATTAGTGTTCTCTTTTGCTGTTGGCCCCTGGCTTTGTCTTGACTATACTGGGCTTCTCCATTGCCTTTTTCCACAGATGTAGTCAATCTGACAATCCTGTATAATCCATGTGTACAGTCATTGGCTGTGTTGAAAAAAAGTATTTCCGATGAGTAAGTTGATCTTGCAGAATTCTATCATGTGACCTCCAGCGTCATTTCTATCACCAAGGGTGTATTTTCCAATTACTGATCCTTCGTCTTTGTTTCCAACTTTTGCATTTCAATCGTTAGTAATTATCAATGCATCTTGACAGCACATTTGATCAATTTTAGACTGTGGCAGTTTGTATAAAAAAAATTTCTTCATCTGTAGCATTTGTGGCTGGTGCATAAATTTGAATAACGGTAATATTAACTGGTCTTCCTTGGAGATGTATGGATATTACCCTATTACTGACAGCACTGTGTTTCAGAATAGGTCTCAAAATGTTCTTTTTAACAATGAGTATAATGGTACTACTCTTCAATATGTCACTCCTAGCACAGCAGACCACATGACTGTAGTATTCAAAACGGCCAATACCAGATCACTTCAGCTCACTAACACTTAGAAAATCGATCTTCAAGAGTTCCACTTCATTTCTGATGACTTCCAATTTCCTTGATTCATACTTCATACATTCTGACTACCAAAGGATGTTTGCCATTATTAGTTCTCATTTTTATCCTGCCAGATCAGCAAATGAAGGCCTTGGGGGCTTTATTTCATCCATGTCATAAGGTTGACTCTACTTTGAGGAGGCAGCTCTTCCTCAGTCATATTTTGAGTGCCTCCCAACCTGAGGTGCTCATCTTCTAGGATTATACTAGACAATGTTCTGTTGTTACCCATAAGGCTCAGCAGCTAATGGCCCTTAGATCTCTTATGAATTGTGTCAAATTTGGCTCTACAGACAGGGACAGAGCTGAGACGGCTGGGGATAGAGGTGGGGAAGAATCACGGAGAAAGATCACAGAAGCTGGAGACCAAGCAAAGACCAACAATAAGGATATAATATACATTAGGATGTACGGAGCCAATAAGGTTGAAGGTGTGAGTTCACCCAAAAGCACCTCAGAAGAAAGGGCTGGTGAACTATTTCTGAAAAATCAGCCATTGAAAACCGTATGGAGCATATTCTACTCTGACACACATAAGGTTGCCATGAGTTGGAATTAACTCCATGGCAACAGGTTTTACAGATTAGATCTTTAAAAACAGCATCGAGAGTAAAATCATACTTTATTTGGCTGCCAGTAACATTCAATGGAAGGACTTCTAGTACAACATGGCACTTGAGAAGGTTAGTGGCATAAGCCAGCTTCAGTGCTACAATACTGTGTGTATATATGTGTCAGAGGGCAGTGTTGGTTTGACCAAGTGTTTAACCATGAACTGGATTTCTATGCTGTGCATGAATCTTCATAGCACATCCTACCACTGAGGAGCAATGGTCAAGCAAAGAAGAGATACACATTCCTTGCAATGGGCAGGTGGGAAGAAGTATCATTTGTACTTATTTTAGTTACAGAAATAGCTATTAGGTTTAGTAAATTTTGTAGTTTATTAAGTAAAATAATAAAGATGTTCTTTTTCTCAGGCTAGATCTAAAATCACGAGACAGTGTTTGATAATAAATACCACTGTTTGGGTTAGGGCTATTTGTATTTTGATGTGATATCCAAAAATGACATATTTACAAGTTTATTTAACAAGAATGAAGGAGCTGAGTATATCGTATGGTTGGGTATGGCTCTCAACACAGTACTTTGCTTTTGGTGAACGGTCACTATAGCAGTTGTATTCATTTTACCTACTGAAAAACTACATAGAAGGACCTTTTAAACTAAAAATTGCTCTACAAATCTGGGATGTTACCCTGTAATGGTATCTGTCTTATTGTGAAGTCTGAGCCTTTTCTGAGTATACATTTTCTATTATTACAGACGTATTGAGGTTTCTTCTTACATGCTAACTCCTATAAAAAAAAGCTGTATCATTTCACTTGTCCTGAGATTCTGATTTAGATTACAAGTCTTTAGAGATTAAATGCTACGCCATCTATTCTCTTTGTAGTAGAGAACTAATATATACGTAAATGCTAAGTTTTATCAGAATGATTCCAATATCAGAATGCCTTACTATGATTTCTAAAATTACTCCTGTATACTGTCATTCATAATGAAGATAATAAATTAACCATGAGAGGCTAGAACCTATCTATTTTTAGAATTCATTGCACTAGACTGCACAAGGAGAATTTACTGAACTAACACAGATGGTTAATACCTATTCGGTGAATCATGCAGTCTCTGAATGATGTACCAGGGAAGTTTTAAAAACAACCCAAACATGCAGTATATCCAGTATCAAGTTCACCAACAGCTTTCATCATTCTTCAGCATTCAAATCTTTCTATAATGAATCTCCAAAAAGTTTTACGTGTTTTTCCCCTTCAACCTCTCTATACAGGCAGTCTCCTCATTATGAACAACAGCAGTTCCTAAGTCTGTCTTTAAGCTGAATCTGTAGGTAAGTCGGAACAGGTACATAAGGTTCTTATTTAGCATCAGCTAGTCAAATGTTTGTCTTAGTATATAGTATATATTTTACCTTTCTATGCATATAAAACACTTAAACACTTCTAAACTGTGCAAAGTTTTCATGAGCTTCACAAAGTAGTGTGTGTCTGTTATTATGAACCATTGCATTTAACTCAAATTTTTAATACAATAGGCTTTATGGCAGTCCGTTCTTTAAGGACAAGTTGTCCGTAAGTTGGGTGTTCGTAACCTGGGGACTGCCTGTAATATAAACCTAGTAATATTTCATTCTCTAACAATTATGCAACATTT
Source organism: Loxodonta africana (assembly GCF_030014295.1). Taxonomy (NCBI): domain Eukaryota; kingdom Metazoa; phylum Chordata; class Mammalia; order Proboscidea; family Elephantidae; genus Loxodonta; species Loxodonta africana. The sequence goes on from NC_087351.1 coordinate 46,883,673, forward strand.
TGGCTACCTGTCATTAACTTTGGAAACCCTGGTGGTGTAGTGGTTAAGAGCTACAGCTGCTTACCAAAAGGTCTGCAGTTCGAATCCACCAGGTGCTCCTTGGAAACTCTATGGGGTAGTTCTACTCTGTCCTATAGGTCGTTATGAGTCGGAATCGACTCGACACAATGGGTTTGTTTTTTTTTTGGGTCACTAACTTAAAAAAACAAATGACTAATTATATTTTATCCACTGGAAATTATGCTTAAAGAGGTCACTATGATTAAAACAACTTTGCTCATGCTGTGCTGCTTATCTTTAGACTGTGACCAAAAAACATTATCCCATTCTGGTTGAGAGCTGACTATATAATTAGCTTCCTGTTTAGCTAGTTTTTTTTAAACTATTTAAATTGTTACTTTCATAGTGACAACCTAGTAGTAATGGGGGTGTGTGTTTTGTGTGAGAAAGAATGAAGATGGTGAACGGGTGACAATATAAAGAGGTTAAGGGATTCAGGATTCCATTCAGTGCATTAACTATTACATACGTAATTATGCGCATTTTTATTTCCTGTAATGGAAGCCTTACTGATGCACTAATCCAAGTATATTAATGTAATTCCCTTTAACACATATGGGGAGGAGTTTTCCTACATCTGGAGTACACACATGCCACTAGGATAAGTAAGAAATCAGCAATTCTAACTGGTCACAGAATCAGTATCTTAGACAATAAAATACAGGAATTTTCTAATTAGAAGAACCTTTTTTTTTTTTATTTTTATTTTTATAAGTCCTGATGGAAACCCTGGTGGTGTAGTGGTTAAGTGCTACAGCTGCTAACCAAAAGGTCAGCAGTTCAAATCCACCAGGCGCTCCTTGGAAACTCTATGGGGACAGTTCTACTCTGTCCTATAGGGTCGCTATGAGTCGGACTCGACTCAACGGCAACGGGGTTTTATAGGTCCTGATGGAGCCCTGGTGGCCCAGTGGTTAAATGCTATGTTTGCTAACCAAAATTTGGCAGTTCAATCCACCAGCTGCTCTTTGGAAACCCTATGGGACAGTTCTACTCTGTACTATAGGGTCCCTATGGGTTAGCATCAACTCAATGGCAATGGGTTTTATAGGTCCTGATGGGCCACAAAGCATTAAATTATGGCACAGAAGTCAGGAAAGTGATCATAGATTTGCTAGTTTCTACAGTACTTGAATAGTGGAATAAACTCTAGGAACCTATTGTTACCACCTCAAGAATATTTTTAACGTTCAATAATTAATACTGTTTTCCAATATTCCTATATCCTGTTACATATTCATTTATACCCCAAAAAACCAAACCTACTGCCATCGAGTTGATTCCAACTCATACTGACCCTATAGGAGAGAGTAGAACTGTCCCATAAGGCTTCCAAGGCTGTAAATCTTTATGGAAGCAGGCAGCCGCATCTGTTTCCCAAGGGGCGGCTGGAGGTTCTAGCTGCTGACCTTTCAGTTAGCAGCTGAGCTCTTTAACCACTGAGCCACTAGGGCTCCTTTATATTCATTTATAGGTATTAGTTAATCCCCATCATTTTGTGATAGGATAACGATATGACATGTTATTTTATAGAAAAGAAAACTGAAGCAGAAAAGAAGCATTGGGGTCCACTAGAAATTGGTATCTTATGCATTCCTGACTGCTAAGCAAATTTTTAGGTCAAAAAATCATTTTATTTCTGCCTCCAAATTAGATTTAACATTTTATAAGTTGGACAATCAAATTTTGTTTTTTATTTGGTTATATATAACATATCTCCTTATTAATATATTCTCATAGTTAAGGTCATTTAAAAAAAAAAAGTTTAATAAAATATCATTTCTACTATACCAATCCTGTTTCATACCTTGCTGGATATATTTTAACAGTAATAATTTCTTGTTTGAATCAATAACGTACCTGGTCTGTTCTGCCTCATTAAGAAAATATTCAAAGACATTATTCATTATAACAACATCAGCATTTTGCAGAAGTGAACCCTGGGTACAGATGTCTGCATGAAGCACCTAAAGAAGAATGAATTCACGTAAGAGAACAAGGGTACTATACCATACATCACATGAGAAGTATTTATTGGTTCATTGATACCACTGAGGCAGCATGAGAGGTTAATACTTCTTAGGAAGGAAGAAAGCATAGTATATTTAATACTACTGTCTATGGGAGATACTTAAAAACACTTGTAAAAATCTGTTTGATTTAGATGGAATTATTTATTTAGTCATAATTACATTCTCTTGACTCTTGGTACTATAATTACAGCTCCAGTTCTAAGAGTCAAAGGTTTATAGGTTCAAATTATGGTTCCACTACCAACATTTTTGTACTCTTAGGTAGCCATTTATTCAAGTTATTTCTGAGACTTAGTTTCCTCATTAACAAAATGGGATACTATCTGTCTTCAATCACAGAGTCAAATGGGAGCACATAAAAATTATAAAAATAACTTATACAGTGTTAATGTTAATTGGCTGTGTCCAACTCTTCATCTAAAATTCACTTCTAAGTATTATCTACACAAAAAAGTCAACAAAACAATTAAAAAAATCTACCTCAAAAAATTAACTAAGGCTACATTCAATGTCTTGCAGACCTTAGGCATGGTAACATGAGGAAACATTTATTTGTTCAATAGTAAAGCAAACAACTTTTATTTTATAAAAGAGGAAAAAAAATTAATTACTTTATATCACACAATTTCTTTTAAATGAACACTTGGTCTTAATTATATAATATTTAGTATGATATGGGACCTAAGTTTTCTTATTTTCTTTCTTTTTAAAGTAATACTAAAGTAATTTAAATTAAATTGCCCTACAGTCTCTTGAACAGCAACTTTAACAACACTGTTTCCCAATACACAGATAGACCTTAGCTCTCAGGCAGTTCCCCCCTTTTTGCTTTCCCATCTCTGTTCACTCTGGATCCCCACCACCACATAGACTGTGTAAAAAAGAATCGGGTAGATCAATTAATTATGGCAGCCAACAGAGGTGCTCTGGAGGTCCCAAATAAAAATCAGGGAGTGGCTCTGAGCAAATTCTTGAATGCTGACAGTGCAGAGGGCACAAGGCAACCAAAATCAATGCAACCAATACTGAATGGGCACCTCCTGCGTGCAAGATACTACTCAGGGAGATATACCATGATGAATGTGACAGAAGATCTACTCTCAAATATACTATAATCCAGTAATGAGATAAAACAGCTATGATAATAACTACGAAGCACCATTGAAGGAATAAATGCCAGGGATATGAATGAAGTAATAGGTGTTTTTAAGAAGGTATAAGTCCAAAAGGATAAAGAGAATGGGAGAAGAAACAAAACATAAAAACTGTAAGTTAGAAAAAAAAGTGGAAAACTTTAGGTGACCTGAGAGAACTGATTTCTAAGGTAAAAATACGGAAAGCTGAGATGCAAGCTTATTTATACTACATAATCTCCAAAAGGCTCATAGTTGGTGGTACCACGTATCTCTGGGTGAAGGGGTAGGGAGAAATGGTATAAGGAGATTTGGTTCAAAGTCAGTTTAAGAAGGAGCCAGATCCCTATACATCTTTTTATTACCCCAGCAAAAGAATAGATACTTATTCTCTGGAAGGGTAAAACAGAGGTCTCTGGACCAGGAGCTACTAGGCCCAGTTGAAGGCAAGGGTAATGTACTGAAAACAGGGAATTAGGGAAACATACACACACTGCATGCTGGGAAGCACCACTTCCCCAACAATCTTCCTCCACCACTAGGTTCTCAGGTAGTTGCTAGCCATCCAGTTAGGAGATTGGAAAGGTTTCCTTTGGGCAATCAGACCAGCCCAAGAGAAAAGATTTAAAGAGCTATCTAAATAAGACCACTCAACAGTGAAGCCCCCAGTCAACAATCCTCACTCAGATGCTCAGAACTTCAATCAGCTTTTTTGTTTTCCACTCTTAGGTATAAGCAGACAATCAAAGATTTCTAGATTCTAAAGAAAACTGTGTTAACAATAAATGAAAAGAGACTTGAAGGCTAGTTGGATTTCAACAAGCACTATCAAAAAGAATCCTAGAATCCCTATCTGTTGATCTTAGGGCCCCCAAATCAGTGTTTGTCTATAGTCTCAAGGAAGGAAATTGTTAAGGCTGCCAATAGTCATAGGATGGTGTAAAAAGGCTTCTTTTTTAAAGATACTCAATACTTCTCCAGATTGCCATTAGAAGCACAGGATCATTAGTGAAACAATAAGGATTACCCCGTTATCCGCCCTCCCAAAAATCCCTCCCTTTTTTTGTTATTTTTCCCCTTAAATACAGGTATTATGGATCAAATTGTGTCCCCCAAAAATGTGCATCAACTTGAGGTAGGCCATGAGTCCCAGTATTGTGTAACTGCCCACCATTTTGTCATCTGATGTGATTTTCCCATGTGTTATAAATCCTATCACTATGATGTTAATGAGGCAGGATTAGAGGCAGTTATATTAATGAGGTAGGACAGCATCTCCCAGATTAGGTTGTATCTTGAGTCAATCTCTTTTGAGATATAAAAGAGAGAAGCGAGCACAGAGGAAGAGGGATTTTATGCCACCAAGGATGACGAACCAGGAAAGGAGTGCGTCCTCTGAACCCAAGGTCTCTGCACTGAGAAGCTCCTAGATCAGCGGAAGACTGATGATAAGGACCTTCCTCCAGGGCGAAGAAGAGTGAGAAAGCCTTTCCCCTGGAGCTGGAAACCTGCATTTGGGCTCACAGCCTCCTAGACTGTGAGAGAATAAATTTCTCTTTGTTAAAGCCATCCACTTGTGGCTTTTCTGTTATAGTAGTCTGAGATAACGAAGAGAACAGAGAAAGAGAAAATCTCTGCGGTATCCTAACCCAGGGCATCATTGCCCCATAAGCTACTGTTCTGTGGCATTTAAAATTCCTCCTGAAAACTCAGGAAAAGAAGATAAAAAATGGTGAGTGTTACTTAACCCTTTTTCTTCCTTTCAACGTAGAGTTTAGTTAAACACATTTCTTACCAACATGTAGACATGAAAAATTGTTGCTACCAAAACTATAGCCGATATGAAGAAAATTAAGAAAAAAATGTATTTTCTAATAAAATCAGAGAGAAAGAGAAATATGTGACTGGAATATAACTACAATAATTCATCTTTACTAATGTTTTACAGTATTAAGTGAACTCAATCTGTTTCTACACAACAGCAACCAAGAGCGTTTTAGAGAAGATTTTCAATTCCAGTGGCGAAGAGATTTGGTTAAAATTATGCTATACAACAGACAGAATATATGTTAAAAGTATACCTTTACTCTGTCAGTGAACTGGTATTTTTTTATGACCATTTCCTGCAACTGGCAAAAGTCTTCATTCATTTCTACTCCATACAGTTGCAATGCTGAACTGTAAAGATAACCCTAAAATATGAAGATATGTTATGATACAAATGAATTAACTTTTAATTGTAAACTTCTTTCTAATTAAAAAAATCAAACTTTAAAAAACACAATAAAGTAAAAACAGGAGCAAAATAATATCTCATAGTTTCTGTAAAATTTATAACTTCAAGAACTTAAAGACTCTTAGGGATGAAGGCCTTGATTACAGTTTATTAATTTCCATTGTTTAAAAGTAGCTTTATTTTTAAAGATTGGTTTCTTATTTTTCCGGTAAAACCACGCATTCAACAAAGTTGAAAATGAGAAGAATGGCCACATATAGATTCTTTTTTGTAATTTCGTAGGAAGTTACATCAGGGGGAGGGAAGAAAGGAATTAACCTGAGGGAAATAAAAGGAAAAATTATGCACAGTCTGACACTAGAGGAAGGTAGCCTGAGGTGTGTACTGGTTGGCTTAGGGAAGTTGGCACGGTGCCTGGAAATCAATTAGTTAACAGGATAACCAATTAGTTAATAGGATAATCAAGAATTGACTATATATTGTTATTTACCTATTTCTGGTTAAAATAACAAAATAATAATTTGGAAGGAAAAAGATCAAATCATTTCCTAAAGATTTTAGGTCAATTTATATCTATGTGAAAACCAAATTTGTATCTGCTGCTCATCATGGATGTTTGGAATATATCCAACAGTGCATATGTGGGTATTACAAATTTTTGTTGATTGAAAATGACAACATATTCAAATTCATCAATGCTGCCATCATACCTGCATAAACCCCCCAAAACCCAAATCCATTGCCGTAGAGTCGATTCTGACTCATAGGAACCCTAGAGGACAGAGTAGAACTGCCCCATAGAGTTTCCAAGGAGCACCTGGTGGATTCAAACTGCTGACCTTTTGGTTAGCAGCCGCAGCACTTAACCTCTGTGCCACCAAGGTTTCCCATACCTGCATATCCACATTCATTTCAGTTTTATTCTTTTCTAACTAAAATCAGAAAATGGAGAAGAGTGGACAAAATACAGTAAACAATCATAATCTCTAGTGTTCTCCAAACAAAAACCATCTGATATTTTCTATTATGGTTATCTTTCATTAAAAAAAAAAAAAAAAAAAAAAATCTTTCATAGTTACAGAATAAAAGTTTCCACAGTGAAAAACTGATTAAGCATTAGCTGTTTCTGTTCAAAGCAGGCAGCTATGCTGGAGGCTGAGAGTGCCTGTTTCTGGCAAGAGCCTCTACTGCTGGTGGCCACATGTTTTAACTAGTTTGCTAATGACAACCAGAAACCACATTTTAGTTTTTTGATAAACAACACTGGAAATGCTGATAATGTGAATTAAAGGGGGAAAAAAAAAATCTCACACTCAAGTGATGTTTCATAAACATCTACATTCAAACTTTGGGTAACAGAAATTTGGAGCAAGATGTGTCCTTGGGTATCACTCAGTTTCCCCATTTAGAGGTGAGGGACTTGAGGCCCAGAGGTGTTAAGTGACTTGCATATGGTTATACAGTGATTTCCTAGGCCAGCTGTATTTGTACTTTTATAGGAGCTTTCTCTCATCAATGGAGCCCTGGTGGTGCAGTGGTTAAAGTGCTTGGCTGCTAACCAAAAGGTTGGTGGTTTGAACCCACCAGACACTCTGTGGGAGAATGATGTGGCCGTCTGCTTCCGTAAAGGTTTACAGCCTTAGAAACCCTCTAGGGCAGTTCCACTCTGTTCTATAGGGTCACTATGAGTCAGAATTGGCGATGACAGTGGGTTTGGTTTTTTTCTTGGTTTTTTCTTATCAAAGCTCAGCATAAGCTACTTAGTAAGTACAAACAGAGGTCAGAAGGGCAGGAAAAAAACACAAAACCAAACCCGCTGCCATTGAGTCAATACCGACTCATAGCAACTTTCTAGGACAGAGTAGAACCATCCCATAGAGTTTCCAAGGAGCGGCTGGTGGGTTCGAACTGCAGCTTTTGGTTAGCAGCCTGAGTTCTTAACCACTGTGCCACCAGGGCTCCAGAAGAGTGGTATTGACAGACAAAACCGCCAAGTGTTATGAGGGTCATGTGCTTCTGTTTTGTTGATATTTCTACATTTGTGTTATACAGACAACCTAGTAAAGGAAATGAGACAGCTGGGCTTTGAAAGACCCAATTTAATTATTACTATTAAATAGAACTTAAGTGCCTGCCTATGCTAAACTATTTTACTCTTGTTATTCTGTTACTGTAATAAATAAACCCAATCTGTCACCTTGGATGGTGGTAGGTAAAACTGTTGCTACCAGAAGAAAGTTTTTTTTCAAATGCTGAGTATGTTCGCAAGCTAGACTTTACCCCATAAAGGACTGTGCCAAGCCTGGAGCCAACGTCAACCAAGACCTTTCCCGACAGATCAGGGAGTACATGATGATAAATGAACTTCAATTCCATGAGGGAGAAAGAATGAGAAATAAATCCTGGAGAACAGAACAGAATGAACATCAAATTTTACTTGGGTATTAATAATTTCATTCTGTACTTCTAATCCTTTTACCTATAAAGTAATTTCCATGTTTTTTTTTTTTCCTTAATCAATGACAGCCACCCATAGTTTACTTAGAAAAAAAAAATTAATGCTGTAATTTCCTACTCATCTACTCTGGGCTGTAACAGAGAAGACCAAATACTAAGTCTCTGACATTTACAAGGCCGCTAGGGAACAGCTACCAGATGTCCGCCCCTACCCTTAAGCCCCTCTTTTCCTCCTTACTGCTGCTTGGGATGTCTTTGTTTTTTTCCTTCTTCTGCCTATAATCTGCTGCTCCCTGGAACTGTTTCCTAACTGCCACACCATTGGCTCTCTGATCTTACTCCAAAGACAACCTCAGAATTACCATGTACTGCTGCATAGACTGTAGATTATCAAACAAATAACCATCACTGGAGTTGTACAATGTAGCAGCCCTGACCAACCCAGAACACGTTCTGGAGTGCAGGAGAGGACTGGTATGGAAAGAGATTAAGATACCCTCATACACTGCTCTTATTTCCCTTAGTTTAATTGCCACTTGTAGCCTCCTACTTCATCTTCTCACCCCAGTTTCAGTGATAAAATATATGGGATAGCCTGAGTCTGGTTTTCCTCTGATATGAACGTAACCCAAACTCTTTGTATGTATGTCCTACATAATATAATGGTCGAGAAGGGGAGGAACCTTAGCCGTAACTAACAGATGGAGGCAAAGAAAATAAAAGCAGATAGGCCAATTCCTTGGAAGAGAATCAAGGGTGTGACTAGGCCTCAGAAGTAACTCTTGTGAGGTAGGCTATTGACTGTCATAGTCCTTATCTCCTTAGGATCCTCATCCTCATTTACCCTGCACCACACTAGCACTTCTGTCTTGGGCCACAGAGTCACCATTAGTGTCCTATAGCTAGATAAGCCCCTGGTCACATGGGGAGGGAGAGTCCCACAGGGTGATAGTTTTTCAGATTCATTATAGTCATCTGGCCTGGCCTGGATAACCAGTCACTATTTATAATCTGATTTTTGTGGGAAGATACATCCTAATCTTCAAAGTTTTATTTGTCAAACGTGACTTTTCTATAAATTCAGATTTGTTCGATATGGTGTCACAATTACAATTTGTTTTTAGTGTTCCCTCTATTACCTTGTCTAGCTCCTTTTCTACTCTGTGAATTTTAACTACCTAAAGTAGAAATCACATTATCTAAAAATACAATCTTAATGTTAGCAACATATTCTCAAATTTGGCAGTATTTATCCTTTGAGAGAGACATGTAAGATCAGTAATATAAATGGCAAGTTCACTTACCTGGAGGGGTAGCCCACTCTCAGCACTAACTCTAAATCTAAGTAAGCAGGATGACTGAAATAGAACATCTAAAGCAACAGCCCAAACCATCACATCTAGTTTGAACAAAGAATGTGTTAACAGAAGAGTTAACATATTAGTAGCATGGACTCAGTCTAGTCTAGGAAATTTTGTCACTAGAGTTGTTCTCTCTTATGGACCAGGAATGCTCCACTGGGTTGAACCATGGCCTGCATAAACTCTTTCTCAAGATCATGTATCTTTGTTCTCTGAGTCTGTGCTCACCCAACAATATCTGATTATCATCTGACTTTTCAAGTAGATGTTTTTATACGGAGAATGTTTCAGCCTTCTTGGCAGTTATATTTTTATTGTAAATAAATCCACATTTACCTGTTGCTGTTGTCGATTCTGACTCATAGCGACCCTATAGGGCAGAGTACAACTGCCTCATAGGGTTTTCAAGAAGTGGCTGGTGAATTCAAACTGCCAATCTTTTGGTTAGCTACCTATCTCTTAACTACTGTGCCACCAGTGCTCCAAATCTGCATTATGGTTTATATATCAATCTCTTTTGATTTTGGAGAATATGAGTTGGTTCCCCTGTACTGACTCACCTCTGTTAATTTCTGGGCCTGAAAAGTCACATCCGATTAAACAGTTCCAGGATGTGGCATTAATGTGGGAGACATTAGCCTAGACGATATTTCTATTTAATCTCACAAACCACATATTTGGCAATGGCTATGCTGCACGATGGAGCCCTGGTGGCATACCGGTTAAGAGTTTGGCTGCTAACTGAAAGGTCAGCAGTTTGAACCCATCAGCCGTTCCTTGAAAACGCTATAGTGCAGGCCTACTCTGTCCTATAGGGTTGCTATGAGTCAGAATTGACTCAGTGGCAATGGGTTTGTTTGGTATGATGCACATTAGACTTTTTGCTTCAAAAAACATCGAATGACTTGGTCATTAATTTGCATATACATGACATGTGAGGAAGAATACATTTACAATCATCAGGTTTGCTTGAGTACCTACCTAAAGGTGCCGTCTGGTGTGAGCCACACACCATGCAGTAGTTTCTGCTCATTTTTCCTTCTTCACATAATGAATCAATAAAGTCTTCATCGTAAAGGAATGCATCAACGTGAACTGTGGGTTCTGGCTGCTGCTGTATCTGGTGGAGAGAATAACATCAAAAGAACAAAGTACAAAGAAGTCTCTTTTTATTGTTAAATAAGGCAAAACATCAGTGGTTCATAGGCTAAAATTCTGGAACGAACAAAAAACACAGAAAGACAAGTTTTGCTTGTTCAAGTCAGTAACTCTGCCTCTCTTTCATTTTCTTTATGAGATACTAGCAAGTTTGTATTTGACCTAAAATGATGTAAAACATGGCTATGAGAAATACATAACATTTTAGTTCAAAGGGACATTAGAGATCATTTGTCCATGGTATGTAGTATATATATTTTTGGATAATATTTTATTGTGTTTCTGGTGAAGGTTTACAGAGCAAATTAGGTTCCCATTTAACAATTACTACACAAATTGCTCAGTGACATTGGTTATGTTTTTACAATGTGTCAGCTTCTCATTAATTCCATTCTGGATGTTTCATTTATAGTAATCTGGTTTCCCTGTCCTCCATTTGGTCTCATATAGATGATTTTCTGAAGGTGAACAGTACTCACTGATAATATTCTTTACTTTATGAGCCAATTTGTTATTTAGCTAATATCTGGTCCCTCAGTGGTTAAATGTTTGGCTGCTAATCGAAAAAGGGTAGCAGTTCAAAGCCACCAGCTGCTCCTTAGAAATCCTATGGGGCAGTTCTAATATGTACTATAAGGTCACCATGAGTTGGAATCAACTCAGTAACAGTGGCTTTAAGCAGTATTTTAAAGACAAGGAAAGTGATACCCAGAGAGATTTCTTCAGAGAAATAACACTAGTTAGTAAAGGAAGAATTGAAACTGTTATCAGACCTGAGCCTGACTTACCCATTAAAATACTTAGTAATCTTTGCCAAGAAGGCAAAGTTTTCAAATAATCAAAATGTTTTTTAAAACTTCTCTTATAAACAGTAGCTCTTTATTAATATTGCTAGTACATGATATAACATCAAGTGGCTACAAAGAAGAAAATGTCTGATTCATTGTATCTTAACTCTAATAAAGATTCAAGCTATCTTTCTGGACAGCCACAAAATTATATCTACACTTACCAAAATAATGTATATTATAACCATTTTTTTTTATAACCATGTAAAAATCAGGTATGAATATACACAAGGACCAGAAGGAAATCAAAGAAGATAAAACAGTAACTTTTTAGTATAATAGAATGTGGGCTAACTATTAACATGCAATGAATACTTTTTCCCTCATTTTATGTATTGTGATATGTCATAATGCTAATATAATTTTATTGTTAACAATGTCCAAACTTTATTACAAATGCTTCTGTCAATTTTTATACTGCCCATTATTTTCCTCCTTTGGGAATCCACTCTAAATGACTGGATGTTTACTAAGATTTGTAGGGAGCCTTGATGGCACAGTGATTAAGAGCTTGGCTGCTAACCAAAATGTTGGCAGTTCAAACTTACCAGCTGCTCCACAGGAGAAAGATGTGGCACTCTACTTCATAAAGATTACAGCCTTGGAAACCCTGTGGGGCAGTTCTACCCTGTCCTGTAGGGTTGCTATGAGTTGGAATCGACTTGATGGCAGTGGGTTTCTACTAAGATTTGTTGTGTTCACAAAGTACAAAGGCTATTACAAATGTACAGGATTTAGTCCCTTTGCTTAGGAGTTAATAGGCTGAAAGACTACATGAAGGATTGCTGTTTTCAGATGAACAGTGAAGAAGAGACGATTTGCTTCAGAAAAACAACATTTATATGTCTCCCACAAGAGCTGGAATCTGAAGAAACATGAAGGAGGGGGTTGTATGGAGAAAAAACAGGAGAACTAACTCTAGGAATAAATGAATAGAAAAACAAGCAAGCATGTGCGGTACAAAAGTAGGAGAAAGAAACAAAAAAGCGAACTTCACCCTTGGTAAGAGTGAGGGAAATGGAATAGGAAAGAGAAAACCAGGATAATGATGTAGGCAGAGTCAGATTACTACTTGGCCCTCATCTTTTTTTTTTTTTTTTTTTTGAGGGCCTGGCAAACAGGAGGCACTCAAAAAATATTTGTTAAATGAAAGGTACTGAGGAGCCAGAGGGTTAAGGACTGAAAATAATTGGCAACATGATTAAAGCAGTAAATTAAAAAACAAAAACAAAAAAACATTTAAAACAGACTTTAGGACCAGTTAGATTGGAGCAGCTGTGGGGTTAGGGAAAACGTAAAATTTTTAAAGAGATAAAGTAGAGGAAAAAGATCCAGGTATTAACAGATCTAAGAAGGGAAACTAAAGAAAGCAAGGCATCAGGAGAAGATTTTATTCTTAGAAGGTAAGAAATGAGGGCCAGGGCCAATGGGCTTAGTGAAGGCTTCAGTATAAAGATGAAGAATTACCTTTTCATCATATTCATGTAACGTTTAAAAAGTTACATAAAATCAAAAAAAAAAGGAAGAAATGAGGGTCAATATTAAGAGTCTGATAGATATTATAAAATAAGGCAATGCCTAAACCATCATGTTGTAAATTCCATAAGAACTCGAATCATGTCCTTTTCTTTTTTTTCATGTCTTTTTCTTAATAGTTCTCCCATAGTGCCCAATGCAGCCACATATCAGCTGCTCAACAAATGTTTGTTAAATTGAAATGGGTAAATCTTAGAAATAGTAAGAGGGAAAAGAGCCAAGAGTGAGCTCAGCTTTCAAGTAAAAGGTCCCTGACATGATGCTATAAAGGGACGATATCGATCAGGAAAAAGAAAGGTAGGAAGATCATTTTAGGAACAGAGATGGTTTGTAGGATAGTAATCAATATGGTAAAAAAGGATGAATGAGATTATTATAATGAAGTTGGTGAATAACTTAAACTTGGCTATCCTTTCTTACTATAGATGTAGTAACAGGGAAAAACCCATTATAATAGTAGTGGCAGTAGTTTTTGTAACGGTAGTAAAATCAAACCAAACCCACTGCTGTGGAGTCGATTCTGACTCATAGCGACCCTACAGGACAGAGAATAGTTGTCCCATAAGGTTTCCAAGGCTGTAATCTTTACAGAAACAGATTGCCACATCTTTCTTCTACAAAGCAGCCAGTGAGTTCAAACTCCCAACCTTTCAGTTAGAAGCTGAGTGCTTAATCACTGTGCTACCAGGGCTCCTTGTAATAGTAGTAGCCCACAACTATACTACTAAAACAGGTAACATTTACAAAGTGCTTTGTGCGTGCCAGGTACTTTTATAAGAAGTTTACATACCTTAACTCATTTAAATCTTATAATAATTCTACTAGTGTCTTAGTTATCCAATGCTGCTATAACAGAAATACCACAAGTGGATGGCTTTAACAAACAAATTTATTCTCTCACAGTTTAGGCAGCTAGAAGTCTGAATTCAGGGCACTGGCTCTGGGGGGAGGCTTTCTCTCTCTGTTGGCTCTGGCGGAAGGTCTTCATCATTAATCTTTCCTTGGGTTTAGGAGTTTCAGAGTAGGGACCCCGAGTCCAAAGGATGTGCTCTTCTCCTGGCTCTGCTTGCTTGGTGGTAATGAGGTCCCCTCTCCTTTCTGCTTGATTCTATCTTTTGTATCTCAAAACAGATTAACTCGAGATACAACCTAATCCTATAGATTGAGTTCTGCCTCATTAACATAACTGCCTCTAATCTTGCCTCATTCCCATCACAGAGGCTGGGATTTACAACACATAGGATAATCACATCATGTCACAAAATGGTGGACAACCACACAATACTGGGAATCATGGTCTTGCCAAGTTGACAACATTTTGGGGGACACAATTCAATCCATAACAAATAGTAATTACAAGAGCTCAGGCCGCTAACCAAAAGGTCAGCAGTTCAAATCTACCAGCCATCCTTGGAAACCTGATGACCCTTCTAGGGTCATTATGAATTGGAATCAATTCAGCAGCAGTGGCTTTGGTTTTTTGGTTTATTATCCCCTTTTATAGATAAGGCACCTGAAGCTGAGAAGTTAAATAACTTGTACTGCATCACGGAGTTAGTAAATGATTCAAAACAGGCACTCTGGCTTCAGAATCTTTTTATTTTCAACAGAATTTCTGGGATAGATTGTACATATCATAAAATTCACCCATAATAAATAACAATTTTTTTGAAGTAGACAATTCAATGATTTGTAGTAAAATTTTAAAGTTGTATAACCACCAGCACAATCTAGTTTTAAAACATTTCCATCATTCCAAATAGTTCCTTCACGCCCATTTGCAGTCAATCCCGTTTCTCCAAATTTGATCTTTAACCACTAAATGCCTACTGCCTTAATTTTAAAATCATATAAAAATGAAAGGGAATAAAGAGAAGCTAAATTTGAAAGACAAGAATAAAAAAGCAGAGGTGAAAGGCAGAAAATAATCAAAGTTCCCATAAGGTACCCACTTCTGTTTTAAAGGAGATGGTAAAACTCACCTTTTACGTTAAAAGCAATATTGATGAGAAGCAAAGAAAAGATAAGAATGGAAATAGTAAACAAATATTTTGTTGAAAGGGTCTTACAAAAACAATTTCTTTTCTGTAAGAAACCTTTTCTTCCATTTACAAAAACTTCTATGTAAGGAATCTTGACCTTCTTTCAAATATATTGCATGGTTACAAACTAAAGAAACAAGGTAAGGGATAAATGAAAAAAAAAAAAAAACAAAGAAACACACACACACACACAAAAAGGTTTTTGATAGACTGACTGATCGTCTTCTCCAATAAAAGTTAGGTCTATCTTTTCAGACACGGCTAAGTCTGTTCTACCTCACTAGAGCTTCTGGGTTTTGTTGGGTTTGCTGGGTTGGTCTTTACTAAGACCTAAATCCTAAAATGGTGGGTCTTAAAAGCTTGTGAGCAGCCATCTAAGATACGTGTACTGGTCTCACCCATTTGGAGCAAGGACGAATGAAGAAATTCATAAACACAAGAGAAAGATTAGTCCAAAGAACTAATGGAACACAACTACCACAGCCTCCACCAGACTGAGTCCAGCACAACTAGATGGTGCCCAGCTACCACCACCAACTACTCTGACAGGGATCACAATAGAGGGTCCTGGCCAGAGCTGGAACAAAATACAGAACAAAATTCAAACTCACATATAAAAGACCAGACTTACTGGTCTGACAGAGACTGGAGCAAGCCCAAGAGTATGGCCCTGTGACACCCTTTTAACTGAGTATTGAAGTCACTCCTGAGGTTCAGTCTTCAGCCAAAGATTAGACAGGTCCATAAAACAAACAATAACTATGTATATAAGACTAAATGGGCACACCAGCCCAGGGGCAAGGATGAGTAAGCAGGAAGGGACAGGAAAGCTGGACAAATGGAAATGGTGAATCCAAGATTGAGAAGGGGAGAGTGCTGGCACGTCACAGGGTTGGCAACCAATGTGACAAACCAGTTTGTGTATTGTTTAATGAGATACTAATTTGTTCTGTAAACCCTTTCACCTAAAGCGAAATAATTAAATTTATTAAAATAAAATAAAAAAATAAGATAATTAAAATAAATTGCTATCAAGTCCAGAATGTCTTCAGTATTAAAAAAAAAAATCCTAAATGGTTAAACCAATCTTATATTCCACCACTACCCAACAGGTACCTGCAAGCAAGTCTCCTCACAACCTGATACCATAATACATTCAGTACAGCCTCTGGCCTGTACTCATATTGTTCCCCTTACCCAATATTACCAACGATTTTTTAAAGCCTAGCTCAAATCCACCTCTTCCATGACACTTCTCCTGACTACTTTAGCTGTTACCCTCTTTTTCTAAGGTCCATCCACCTTTTTAACCTATTATTAGTTAAATTTAGGCATTTATTCTTAACTGTTGTGATTTTTGACAAATGTTTTTACAAACAATGAGCTGGATCTTCACAACTAGAACGCCCTCCTAGAAGGCAGAGATTATGCTTCATACATCTTCTGTGTCTCCCACAGCATCCATTGCATGGCCAAACCTTACCAAGCACTCAATACTTAACTGACAAGAAGAGTGTGAACTTTGTTTTTAAATACAAAACTGTAAGGGGATAAACACATCACTTTAACTTAAGCAGAATTCTTAAATAGCATTTAGAGAAAAATAATTTAACGTATTTACTTTTTGAAGGGCGAGATGTTCTGAGGAAAGCATGGTTTCTAGAGGCAAGCAGTTCCGAAGGTCTTCTGCTATGCTTTTCAACATAATATCATTATTATCTTGAGTGAATTCATCAAAATCTCCTGGGGGGGGGGGATAGGTTTTATAGTTGTAGTCAGTCATACAACTATAAATTTTGGCAAATACATATAGATGGAAAATATGGGCATATTTTCCATCAGGTGAAAGCAGTTTATAACAATAACCCTTCTAACCAATGACAAATTCAAGTTCTTACAAAAGTTCCATTTAAAATATTGAGTTTTTCCTTTTTCCAAATTTTGTGAAATACACAACTTGACTATTTTAGCCTGTTATACAAAAGCAAATGTATCTTGAAACACGTTGTGTTTTAGCCACTTTATTTTTAGTCAAGAATAAAAACCAAACTCATTGCCATCAAGCTGATTTCGATTTGTGGCAACTCCATGTGTTAGTGCAGAACTGCTCCAGAGGGTTTTCTTGGCTGTAACTTTTACGGGAGCAGGTCACCAGGCCTTTCTTCTGTGGCACCACTGGGTGGGTATGAACTGCCAACTTTAGGTTAGTAGTTTCAATCATCCAGGGGCCTTCACTCAAAAATAGCACTGCCACTTGGCTTATAGAGTTCTATATTCACTCATAAGTAGTCAAACATTCCTTCTCTGACCATACAGACCTTAGAAATTCAGGAGATATCACACAAGGGATTACTAAGAAGATAATTCTGAGTATCCATGGTGCCAATAAAATGTACCCAGACTTCAGATAATAAGCACTAACATCTGGCACCAAAATCGTGATGCTCTGCTACAGTAGAGGAGCATACACAGTGATAATTATAATAGCAGATTTTTGATATCTATGGCCTACTTTTGGATGGTCTGGCAAAAGGGAAGTGTGTGTATAGCAATCAAGACAGCAGGTATGATAAGATGTTGACACCTGGTGAATCAAGGTGAGGGTTTAAAAGTGGCAGTCATTGTTCCGTTGTTTCAATTTTTATGTGGGTTTAAAATTTTGCTTTAAATTGGCTCTAAAAAGTATCACTTCTGAGCAGCTCATATACAATTTTAAACAGAATGTGACTTATCTGGAAGCAAAACATTCTTGAAGTCTGCTACTGTCTGGGATGCCACTGAGACTGGAAAGGGCTACTAATGAAATGGTGGTATAGGGAACAAAGGAATTTACATTTCTCTTAAAAGACTTTCTTATACTGAATTCTTGGTAGGATTTGTCTTTCTCACCGCTTTAAAGTAGCTATAGGGAAACTCTATAGGGGCAGTTCTACTCTGTCCTGTAGGGTTGCTATGAGTAGGAATCGACTCAACGGCACTGGGTTTGGTTTTTGGCTTATAGAAGAAAAATAAGGAGATACTGAAGAAAATATCATCCATTTCCATATGCCTGGCCCCCCCAATCTTTGGTTGTTGCTAAGTAAGCTCAGGATTTCCTTCTTAGACATAAAATAATTGCTTTGGAAAACAAAACAAAACAGAACCTTGCACATTAGCTCAGAATACTCTATTCATATCACAAATAACACTTAACATTTGGAACATGTTTTTTGGTTTACAAAGTTCTTTCAATAGAAATTAAATCACTTAACCATTAAAAATTCAACATGAGGAAGACAAAGCAAGATTACATTCCCAGATTTACAGGTGAGAAAACTGGCGTCTTCTAAAGTTAAATGAATTGGTAAAAGTTACAAAGCAGGCCAACAGTAGCACAAGGACATAAACCTAGGTTTTCTGCCTCTAAAGACTGTCCTCTTCTTTTTTGCAATGCCACTCTACGTCCCTACATACAACGGTTCTTTCTCTACAAAATTCCCTCTGAGCTACAGTAGTTAATACCAAGGTAATATCATTTGGCTGTCTGAACTGATATGGGAAAACCTTTTAGCTCTTTTTTCTTTCCTCCCATCTCTAGAACAGTGTTCTAAGCCGTTGCTTCACATTATTTCTAGAAGGAAGCAGAATATAAGTTATAGGAAAACAAAAAATACTATTAAGATGCATTCCAAATTGTTTTAGGTGGAACTTAAATAGCATCTTTGATGAGTTCTTTTTTTTTTTTTTTAAAGCTGGCTTTTTTCATTGTATTCTTCCAATCTAAGTTTCCCCAAGGTGCTAATTAATACCTAACATCTGCTTCACTTCTCTCCATAGATAGAACACTGTCTGGAAGCCTTCATGACTCAAATTTAATCCCAATACTACTACTTACACCAGTGATCCTTTGGCAAGTTCTCTCAATTTGTAAATGGCATAACTAAAGAAGCTGATAAAAATCTCATTATGTTAAACTATTTCACTACTCAACTTCTTTGAATTTAATTCTGTAACATAAACAACTATGTTAATAAACAGTCTTCGTGTGGGCCTCCTTTATAAAATTAAAGTCTTAGAGTAGAAAAGAGGCTGTGACATCTTACCAGATAGCAGAACCTATCTCTGACTGAACCAGAATCTGCCTCTCTTAAACATCAACTACTTTTTCCAAATGCAGCCTGAGGGGAATCATCATCTTTAATGCTATACAACATTTACTGAAGGAGCACTTAAGGCATGCTAGATATCGTACAGTGCTCTTCAAACATTACTATTTAATCCTTTATATCATACAGGTGGTACTAGTATCATCTCTATTTTACCAGAATACAAAAAAAGCAAACCAGAGGTCAGAGAAGTTAAGTTACTTGCCTTGGGTCACATCAGCCAGAAAGTGAGAGTTGAGTTTTGAATGCAGGTCTAACCCTGAACTCATAATCACTATACCATACAGCCTCCCCTAAAGTGACAGAGAAGAAGGTTCGTGAGTTTTCCTACCTCTACCTTAGTCTTCTCTCTCCCTAGCTCTGACCGTGGTTCTTCTCATGATATGGTAGCCACATCCTTTGCCACCTTTGTCACTGTCTTCTGGACTTGCTTCTGGACAGCCCACTTAAATGTGGCCCTGGAACTGAACACAGTTTGGCAATCTAGTTCTCTAATCCATGATAACCTTAGCTTATTTTCTTCTGGGAAGCCCTGGTGGTGTAGTGGTTAAGAACTATGGCTGCTAACCAATAGGTCAGCAGTTCAAATCCACCAGGTGCTCCTTGGAAACTCTATGGGGCAGTTCTACTCTGTCCTATAGGGTTGCTATGAGTTGAAACTGACTCAATGGCACTGGGGTTTATTCTCTTCTGCTACTATTTTGTAGCGTCTTCAGGCTCTGATCACTACTGCTACTGGGTTATTGACAGAGTTGGGAAGGGGTTGTGGTGGCAGTGGAAGCCCAAATGTCTTAAAACAATAATATGTGAAGATCTAGGGAGCTGGAGAAATAAAAAATGAGAATGGCTGCAAATTCTGTTTATTTGGGAAATCAATCCCCCAACTAATGTAAGCATCACCGGTCAAGAAGGCCGGAGATACTATGAAATTGTTATTACTCAGTCAATAAAAAAAAGCAGAGTTAAATGAAGACTGCACTTGTTTTACCTCAATACCAAGGATACCAGGTAAAAATGAGAATTGGCATCCCTTACCCTAGACAACAAACTCTGATTCAACCACATTCACGAATAAAAGAGTATTTCTTCAGTTACAGGAGGGTTTCTTCACCATGGCGCTACTTAAGAGGATCCACACTTGGTTTTACGTGGTCACAAGAGGCCCAAAGTTGTATGCTTCTGTGTACATATAAATATGCATATTTTTCTAGGAAAAAGTTCTTAAGAAATCTTTAATAATAGCTAATATTTATTGAGTACTATATGCAAGGCACTCTGCTACAAGCTCTACATGCATTCACTTTCAGTCTTCACAACATCTCTGTGAGGTGTACTATTATTTTCCCCATTTCTGGCTCCTAAGGCCATACTATCAAACACTGCTTAAGGCTGATGAGATGAAAGTTAGGAATCACTCATCCAAAACTGTTCCTCTCATTTGGGCTCTACTTACAATTTTTGACTCTTGGTTGAAACCACCCTCGCTTATTCAGCTGACCTTACTCCTATCCTTTGGAATTGTATCTCAGGGACAAACTCTGAATAACAGTTAAAAGAATGGCCTGAATTAGAGTCGTTGGTCCAACACTTATTACCTAGGCAAGTTGCTTAACTTTCTGAGCCTCAGTGGTCTCATTTATAAAGTGGGAATAATAGTAATAGCCATCTCAAGGGATTGTTTTGAGGATTAAAGGAGTTAATATATATGTTTAGCATATTGCCTTAGAACAGTAATCAGCCATAGAAAGCATTCAATAGATGTTAACTACCGTTTGAGGATCAGTGTGGTTAAGTTTGGTGAACTCATTTTCCAAACTGTATTTTTAAAATGTCAATTTCATGAATCAAAATGAAAATATGTCCGATTTAATAATTTTACTAAGATACAACTTATATAAATGTTCTCCCTAAATGTGTTTATTCTATTCCAAGTTACTTCTTATCTAAATGTCTGATTCATAATTGTTAAGGAGCACTTTCAGACTTCAAGGGGGAAATTTTTAGCTCAAGAAGGCTAAAAT
Source organism: Loxodonta africana (assembly GCF_030014295.1). NCBI lineage: Eukaryota > Metazoa > Chordata > Mammalia > Proboscidea > Elephantidae > Loxodonta > Loxodonta africana. The sequence continues at coordinate 46,904,703 of NC_087351.1, forward strand.
TGGTTTTATTATCTGTAGTGGTTGGCAAGTAACTTCTGAAAAGGATGCAAGAGTATTTTGCTCTAATAATGGCTATAAAAACACATTAGAAAGGCATGACGTGGATGTTACTGAAGTATGTAAAACTGCAATTCACTTAACATTATATCATAAACATTTACTCTTATGTCATTAAAATTCTTGAAAGATTATTTTTAAAAACTGTGTACTATTCCAGCATATGTATAGTCCTTCTTTTACCACTCACTCCTACTGTTGACAGATAAAGATATAATTGTGAAATATTGGAGGCACTGAATCTAACATTTTGGTATACATCATCTTTGCATTTCAGATCATTTCCTTAGTATACATTCCTAGAAAGGGAACAACTTAAACATTTAAAGCCTTTTGCAACATCTTGTTGAATTTCTTTCCTGAAAGGCTGTATCAATTTACTCTAACAGAAATGAATAAGAATACATCTCATCAAGCCCTTAAAGCATCGAATAATTAAAACAAACAAACAAAAACCTTTGTTGTTTTAATTTGGATTTCTTCCATTACTAGTGAGGCTGAGCATCTTTTAACATGCATAATAACTATTTCAGAATGTGTGGTAACAGTTATGTTGCTTGCAGAAAGATTAAAGAAAGGTGCTAATTGGCTGCCTAGAGACAGTAAAGCTTTTCTCAAATTACATATGTAGGTGGGAAGGGCGTGGAGAAAGAAGAGCTTTTCTAAACGGCAGAATTAATTCTTAAAAAATTTCCTGCTTAATTAAGCATATGGGAAAAGAAAGGTTACCAAGCTTACAGCCTATGAAGCAAATTCTACTTTTTATGTATCTAGACAGGTACCAAGTCCCACCATGTTCTTCTTTTAATCCCATTTCCTCTTCAATCATAGCCATAGTCGTGACTTCACACTTAGAATACTATTACAAATTTATAACTAGCTCTTTGATGTCAGTTTCTCCCCTTTATAAAATACTTTACATACCTATTTTAAAATAGTCTTGCTTAAATCTCATTTTCATATCACTCCCCCTCTTTAAAATTTTTGGATGGCTTCTTGTTTTCCAATATATTAACTCTTACTCCAGACTTTTAAGGCTTTCCAGGATATTAACAGAAGTTAAAAAAAAAAACAAAAAAAAACCCAGTGCCATCGAGTTTAACCATCCTATTTTCTATTCCCATTACTCCCTAACATAATTTTTGCTCTAGTCAGGCAAATGTCTTTAGTTGTTTTCCACAATCCTTCCTGTTCATATCATTCCTTTCAATTGCATGACCTTGCTTTCTGCAATAAGGCCCTGTCCAAGTTACACCATCTCCATGGAGTCTAACTCCACACCTCTAGTCCTCATTCACCCATATCCTCACCTCTAATGACTTATAATGCATAATTCACTCACATCATATATTATTCTGAAGTCCCTATTCAAATAAAAAATTTATTGAGGCAGTTTCTGGTCCTAGATAAAATGGCAGCTTCCCTCATTCTTCCCTGTTCTTCTCCTTTAAATACAACTAAATACCCTGGAAATAATTCAATAAGCAATTATAGAAGGATTCTGAAAGCAGGTAAGAAGGTGATCTGGCTGGGGGCTCAGGTCTTGATGAAGGACACTGTGATGAGTTCCTTGGGTTTCCGTTCTTTCTCCCAGATATTCTGGAATGGGTACCAGAGACCTGGGACCAACAGGCATAGAAAAAAATAAAAACAAAAAACTCCAGGAAAATCCCGTTCTCTCTGGCCAAATTGTTCCAGTACCATTTGTTGAAAAGGACATCCTTTCTCTACCACATTGTCTTCGGACTTTTTCAAAAACCCATATATGACCCATATCTCACACCATACACAAAAACTAACGCAAAATGGATCAAAGACCTAAATATAAAACATAAAATGATAAAGATCATGGAAGAAAAAACAGTAACAACAGTAGGGACCCTAGTACATGGCATAAATACAATAAAAACCGTAACTAACAATGCACAAACACCAGAAATGAAAGTAGATAACTGGGAGCTCCTAAAAATTAAACACTTGTGCTCATCAAAAGAGTAAAAAGGGAACCTACAGACTGGGAAAAAAAAATCTTGGCTATGAGGCAGTTCTGCTCTGCCCTGTAGTTTGACAAGGGTCTAATCTCTAAAATCTACAGAATACTTCAACACCTCAATAACAAAAAGACAAAAAATCCAATTAAAAAATGGGCAAAGGGTATGAACAGACATTTCACCAATGAAAACATTCAGGTGGCTAACAGACGCGAGGAAATGCTCACAATCATAAGCCATTAGAGAAAGACAAATCAAAACTACCATGAGATACCATCTTACCCCAAGATTACTGGGACTAATCAAAAAAACATTAACAAATGTTGGTGAGATCACAGGGAGACTGGAACTCTTGTGCAACGATGGTGGGAATGTAAAACGGTACAACCACTATGGAAAACGATATGGCACCTCCTTAAAAAGCTAGAAATAGAAATATCATACGATCCACCAAGCCCACTTCTAGGAATATATCCTAGAGAAAAAAGAGCTGTCACATGAATAGACAGATGTAGACCCATGTTCATTGCAGCACTGTTCACGATAGCAAAAAGATGGAAACAACCAAAGTGCCCATCAACAGTGAATATAAAGAAATAATGGTATGTACACACAATGGACTATTACTCAACGATAAAGAACAACGATGAATCCTCGAAACATCTCACAACATGGATTAATCTGGAGGGCATTATGCTGAGTGAGATAAATTAACCACAAAAGGACAAATACTGTGTGAGACCACTATTATAAAAACCCAAGAAAAGGTTTACACACAGAAAAAAAACAATCTTTGTTGGTTACAAGGGAGGAGAGGTGTGGGGAGGGGAAATCACTAGCTAGACAGTAGACAAGTGCTAACTTTGATGAAGGGAAAGACAACACAATATACGGGAAGTCAGCACAACTTAACCAAGGCAAAGTCATAGAAGTTTCCTAGACACATCCAAACACCTTGAGGGACTGAGTTACTGGGGCTGAGGGCTAGAGACCATGGTCTCAGGGAGTATCTAGGTCAAATGGTATAACATAGATCACAAAGAAAATGTTCTACATCCCACTTTGGTGAGTAGTGTCTGGGGTCTTAAAAGCTTTTGAGTGCTAAGGTACATCTATTGGTCCCATCCCATCTGAAGCAAAGGAGAATGAAGAAAATCAAAGACACAAGGAAAATACTAGTTCAAAGGACTAATGGACCACATGAACCACAGCCTCTACGGCCCAGAAGAACCAGATGATGCCTGGCTACCACCACTCTGACAGGGGTTACAATAAAGGGTTCTGGACAGAGAGGGAGAAAAATGTAGAACAAAATTCTAATTCACAAAAAAAAGACCAGACTTTCTGGTCTGACAGAGACTGGAGGAACCACCGAGACTATGGCCCCTGGGCTCCCTGCTAATTCAGAACTGAAGCCACTCCTGAAGCTTACTTTTCAACTGAAGATTAGATAAACCTATAGAACAGTAACACACGTGAGGAACATGCTTCTTAGTTCAATCAAGTATACAAGACAAAATGGGCTACACCTGTCCAGAAGCAAAGATGAGAAGGCAGGAAAGGACAGGAAAATTGGACAAATGGACACAGGAACCTGGGGTAGAAGGGGAAAGGGAGAGAGTGCAGACACACTGAAGGGATTGGAACCAATGTCACGAAACAATTTATGTATAAATTTTAGAATTAAAAAAAAAGAATTCTTTGAGTATTTTATGTCAGGCCTCTATCAGATATGTGTTTACAAAATATTTTCTCCCATTTTGTAGCTTGCCTTTTGAGCTTTATTAACATCTTTAACACAGGAAATGTTTATAATTTTAATAAAGACCAACTTGGCAATAAAAAAAAGAAGGTAGGGATAAAAAAAAAAATCCACATATGTGTGAGTTTATTTTTGGACTTTCTATGCTCCACTGATCTACTTTTCTATCTTCACGATATTACCATGTTGATTTAATTCTTGAAATTGGGTCACCTTAGCCCTCCAACTTCTTTTTCCAAAAAACTTTGGCTCTTCTAGGTCTATTGTGTTTTCACATGAATTTCAGAATTCAGCTTGAGTTCCTAAAAAAAACTGTGTTGAGATTTTGATAGGGATTGTGTTGAATCTATATAGCAACCTGGGGAGAACTGGTATCTTAACAGTATTGATTCTTCTGACCCATGAACAAGGTTCATCTCTCCATTTACTTGTTGTTAGATGCTGTCGAGTAGGCTCCAACTCACAGCGACCTTATGTATAACAGAAGGAATTGTTGCCTGGTCCTGTGCTATCTTTATGACCTCTGATATGATTGAGCCCACTGTGGTGGCTACTGTGCCAATCCATCTCAGTGAGAGTTTCTCTCTTTTTCACTGACCCTCTGCTTTACCAAAGATGATGTCTGTTTCTAGTGATTGGGCTTTCCTGATGATGTGTCCAAAGTAAATGAGCTGAAGTCTTAATAATCCTCACTTCTAAAAAGCATTCTGGTTACATTTAAGTTATGTTATACTAGTATCTACTCGATGGTAGTACAATAGAGAACTGAAGCAGTATGCTGCCTGACAAATGTAACTAGATCCCAGACTTTGCTTTTTATATTTGTAGGTACTAGGAAGAACCTGTAACAGCTCTGAGCTGCTGCTCAACTCCATGTCTAATTCTGCTCACTGAAGATGTATCTAAAATACAGGATGCAGAGAAGCTTCTAGTCACCTACCGTTATTATCTTCTTTAAGTATTTAAATTATTTTCTTGATGAGTTTGTTAATTTCCTTGTAGTCAAAAACCAAATCTGTTGCTGTCGAGTTGATTCTGACTCATAGTGACCCTATAGGACAGAGTAGAACTGTCCCATAAGGTTTCCAAGGAGTACCTCCTGGATTTGAACTACTGACATTTTGGTTAGCAGCCAAACTCTTCACCACTACACCACCAGGGTTTCCAATTTTCTTATAGCAAACCCTAATTTCCTATCCTCTGTAACTTGGTCCTTAATAGACACCGTTACAGGCTATTGGTTGTACTTCCTCATTTGTATTTACATATTCAGGACTAATTCAACGTTTGTTAATATTTCTGCTCCTGTGTGTGTGTGTGTTTTAAATATGTCTATTGGGGACTCCATTTGGAGTTCTGGCTCTCATCTCCCTTCACTTAATAGATCACAGTCACTTTCCTACCCTTTGAAATCTAGATCAAGAGCCCACTTTATACACACAGGAAATAGAAGAGAACAGATGTTCCACCACAGGATCAATAATTAGTGCGCTGAGGTACTGCTGTGTTTTTTATTTTTGGGGGTTGGGGGGTGTGAGGGAGAGAGAGGCTTATTTTTGCTTACTTTGGCCCTCAGACTTGTTTATCCTTCCTATATTGTCCGTTTTGTTTCCTAGGCCTTTGGCTTAAGCTGTACCAAGATGAAATGTAGGCTTTCGACTTCATTTCTTCCAGATCTTCAGTTTGTATCACACATTGACATGTGCTTGGCTCTGCCCTGGTCCACTTGTCTGGTTGTACCAGCCTAATCACTATACCTTTACAGAACAATTTTATTATTCTTTTCGTGTATTTAAAATCAGTGATTTTACCAGTCACACTCAATGTCTATTACCCAAGGAGAGTTATAATTAAAGGTCTAAGCAAATGTCAGGAGCCCTGGTGGCACTGTGGTTAAATGTTTGGCTGATAACCAGAAAAGGCTGGCAGTTTGAATCTACCAACTGCTCCTTGGAAACCCTAAGGTGCAGTTCTATTCTGCCCTGTAGGGTCACTATGAGTCAGAACCAATTTGACAGCAATGGGTTTGTTTGGTTTTGGTTTATGCAACTGTTATACAAGATATTATGCAAGTAACTTGATGTTAGAGATCAAACATTTTTCTGGAAGAAGGAAATTCAATTAGGAAAATGAAAAATGGTTGAATGGAAGAATCTTTTGTGCTGTATTTAGAGCCACTTCATAAACTTTTTTTTTTTCATAAACAGGTATACTAGTAAATTACACTACATGGTTACACAGTTTGTAACAAAACACACTTCTTCATTTTAAGCCATCTGGTACTCTCATTTCTTAAAATAGTCACGCTAATAAACATTCTTCAGAAACTCAAGTTATTTTCTAAATTGTTTAATTTTTTGACCATCTCTGACTACAGGGTCTGCTGGAGAGATGCAAAAAAACTGCCTTTAAAAAAAGTAAAAACGTATTATTTAACCAGTGATACTGGGTCCTCTTGTTTACCACCTAAAACATGCTTTCAAGTCTTTGTGATTTTGAAAAATGTAGTCTCAAGTAATACCTCTAAAATTAGAGATTTAGATTACAAATTACTCCACAAAACTAAGAGCTTCTTGAGAGCAGGGGTGTTTCGGTAATTTTACAACTGCCAGAGCCAGGCAGTATGTGGCATTTTTGCAGGCACTCAATATTTTTGGAATGAATTACCTTGGGCATAAGAATGCAGAAATGGGATTGGCATTGTCTTATAAAGAACTGGGATATGATGAATGAAACTGGTAATACAGGGTTTAAATGAAGTGATAAGAGACTCAGCAAATTTTTCAAAATTCCTGTCTTGAAGTAATCTTGTATGCGTCTATAAACAAGAAGCTATTGTGTCTGGTGTCCTATACTTTCCAGGATAAACCTTGACATTGCATGTCCAAGTTAATTGTAGTTTGGCATCTTATCTAGAGTGCTCTCCTCAGAATAAAAATGGGTAGTAATAATGATAACAATAATACCTAACTCCACTGATAGACCCTGACATCACAAAAAGAGAGTTCTAGAAAAAGTCAGGGCTGGAAATCTAAAATTGGGAGTCATCAGCAAACAGACATTTTAAGCCGTAAGACTGGACGAAAATAATCACGAGAATCAACGTTTAGAGGTGTAGAACATAGTACGATCTGGCATAGTTAACAAAGACTATTCTATTTTCTTGCGCTTTCACCAGGCTTTACTTTGCCAAGTCTATCCCAATAATCAATAACTAGGCCTAATTATCACATTTCTTCGATTCTAACTCGTGCTTATTATTACTATTATTAAATTTTAATGGTTTAAAATCAAAGGCTTCTCCTCCCAGAAAAATTGCTATTAAACTGATGGCCCATTTTACGATCGACAAAACGCACCAGCTACAGTAAAAGCCTCCAGCTCTACACCCTAAACCCTCTCTTGCAAAGTGCTTTTTCAGGTAGTATCTCACTCATTCTCACAAATTTGTGGGAGGAGTAATGGGGAAGATGGATTATCCTCTTATTCAGAAACGGAATTAGGCACAAGAAAGCTCTTAAGACTTGTCCCAAGCCTCCAACGAAATCATAAACCCAGAGCCAGCTCTTCACCCAATCTTAAGATGGACTCTGAGAGGCCGAAAGACTGAGCGTGCGCTCCAGTCAACCTGCCCACAGTAGAGCAGAGACTAGCACAGCGACCCCATGGAAGGTCTTTGGCCTCACCCGTCCTACGTCCCCAAGGTCAGCGCCCACAGACTATTCTTGCCCGTACCACCTGCTTCTAGCCCTGGTCGCTTACGGGTCGTTCGCATCCACTGGAGCAGCGCTGGACGGTCGGTCGGCGCTACCGCGCCGAGCAGCTGCAGCACCGCTCGCCGAGCGGAGCAGAATTCCATGTTGGAGCAGAAAGCAGCGCGGAAGGAAGCTCGTATTGCGCACGCGCCGCGGAGTCAACACTCGATCCGATCTTCGGAGGACTCGCCTCCGTGGGGGCCCCGCCCCCTACCAGGGAGCCTGAAGTGCTCCCGGCGATCCCTAGCCTCAAACCTACCTCCATTTATCCTCATTCAACTCAGCTCAGCCGAGTCTCATTTTCTAACGGTGGCTTCTTGAGGCCGTATTTCTTTCCTGGGGTGGCATCACTAAAGAGGCCTTAGAGAGCCTTCTATTTGGTCACTAACTTTGCTCTACAGTTATTGGGCAGAAAAAACTAAAACCGAAAGCAGAGCGAAGCAAATAATGACTTCATAAGCCCTTTCAATAGGAACCAGGCACCGGCGTGCCCCGGAAGCGGAAGTTTATTCTCTTCATGAAAGGCTGGACAACGCCGAGTGGTGACGTTTCCTCATTGGGCGGAAGGTTCGGTGGCAGTCGTCGGTCTTCCAGCTGGTGGGAGTTGGCGTCGCGGTGCTGGGCGCTGGGACCCTAGTTTGTACAGTTTGGGAAGTCGGGTTGTGGGGTCGCACCTGTCTGTCGGCTCCTTGGCTTTCCTGGGTCTTCTCCCTCGGCGTGGGGCCTCGCGAAGGAATCCCGGGCCCTTTGGGCCACGGCGTTGGTGCCTGCTTTTGCGGTAAGTGTCTGCTTTTTCCCGCCCCAGTATATGGAGGGTCAAGTAGGGGCCGCCCCAACCCTGCTTACGGGGCAAGAGACTCGAGAGAGAGTTGGTTTCCCTGGCCACCGGTTGTCGTCACTGAGAATGAGGTTCTCTAGCTCTTCTTTATCTCATGTCCACTATCAGAACTTTTATTGAAAGATGCGCAGTGCCCTTTTCAAGTTGTCTTCAGATTTACCAGAGCCAAATAAGATGTAGACAGCTGCAAGCCTGACTCTTTGTTTTGCTTTCCTGATAAAGGGACTACTTCCACGAAAATCTTGTGACAAGTACCAGATTTTATTTTTCTTTGCGTTCATAGTGCTTAACACATTGTCTTGCATGTAGTAGGCGTTCAATAAATGAGTAAGGGATATCAGTTCAGTGCCAATAATGATTTAAGATGTGTCATGCTGATAGCGCTCCCTGTAGCATTTGACGCTACTGACCATCCATTTTTTTAAACTCTTTACCTTGTTTTTCTTGTTGCTTTTCTCACTTGGTTCTTTCATATATCTTATCCAACAAAATTAGTAGTTTTTTTTTTTTTAATAGCTTAGTAGTAATAAGTTTTTAGCTGTAGAGGGACAGAACAGGATAACATTTAGGAGCTAACAGTACGATCATAGAGAGGCACATAAATAATCTGTTATATCAAGGTGGGTAATGAGAAACTCTAGTTAGGTGTAAAGAGCCATAGAGAGGTACGAGGGGACATAGATGAGTGTTAGTGTGCTCCTTGGGAGATTTGTGACCCTGAACAAGTTGCTATTCCAAAATAGACTCAATTTTCCCATCTACGTTATTATGAGGGTGAAGGGATATTAGGTAACCTGTAACTTACAGTGCCTAGAACGCAGCAATGGTGGTGCCAAAGGGGAAGGGAAATATCTCCCTCAGGCCCCTTTCCGTCTATTTTTTGATATGGTCAGTTAGTATTTTCTGAGTTAATATAAAATGCTGTGCAAAAGCATCTTCAGGCTCTCCTTACAAACATATTTATTACTCCTCTAATTCCACTTATCTGGAAATTCTGGAGCTGCCATATTTGGTAGCTTTTACTGAAAACAAAAAACCACTGATTTTCTGTGTACCTTTGGGGAAAGGACAGGAATTAGTAAAAAGCATAGGGTTGATATGAGTTGGAATCGACTCGATGGCAGTGGGTTTTTTGGGTTTTTGGTCTGTTTCTTTGTTTATTATTCTCAGTCTTTATTATTGACTCTCTTTTCAGTTGGCCTTTAGCTGGTGCTATAACCCTGTTGGTCTTCTACAGGCTCTCCACAGTTCTCATCTACATCTGTGGCTTCCATGGCATTGTCTTTGTATACTAGCCGTTTCCAAATCTTTTTCTCTAGTACCTGTCTCCTGTGTAATAGTTCCGTAGCTTTCTCAAAATCAGCAAGTCCAAAACTAGTTTTGCTATTTCCACCTTCCTTTTTTTCATCATAACTTATATCATGCATACAAAAGTGCCAAAAGTGGTGATTCCCCGAGTGTTTTTCATTCTTGACCCCTTTAAAAACAAACAAGCAAACAAACCCATTGGTGTCGAGTTGCTTCCGACTCATAGCAGCCCTATAGGACAGACTAGAACTGCCCCATAGAGTTTCCAGTGAGTGCCCAGTGGATTTGAACTGCTGACTTTTTGGTTAGCAGCTGTAGCTCTTAACCACTGTGCCACTAGGGTTTCCTTTGATCTCTTACTAGTTGAGTTTTGTGATATATCTGTGTGTTTAATTTAAGAAAGGATAACAATGTGAACGCCTGTGCATCCATTTATCCTACCAGTAGTAAAATATTACAAATAACCTTTAAAGACCCTTGAACCTTTTCTCTGTTAACTCTCTTTCAAACCTGCTTCCCTTTTTGCCTTCCATTCATTGGTTAATGGCCATCACTAGCCATTCTCCTTATTCAAACTTGGAATCTTTTTTGCTTTCTGTTTCTCCTTCATTTTCCATGACCATCTGGTCATTCTGTTCTGTAGATTCTGCTTCATGGAATAGCACTTGGCTGTGGCCCCTTCTCTCCATTTTGCCTTCTGCTTCCCTAGTTCAAGCCCACTTCTGTCATTAGACTTTTTGGGGTATGGTTAGTGTATATAGTGTCTTCTCTTTCAGGCTTTCTTCTTCCAGTGTATTTGCTGCATTGTTTCTGAAGATATTTTAAAAATATACAACAAATTCTTGATTGCCTTGTATCCTTTGAGAGTCCCTGGGTGGTACAAATGGTTAAAGCACTGGGCTACTAACTAAAAGGTTGGCAGTTCAAGTAAACCCAGAGGTGGCTTAGAAGAGAGGCCTGGTTACCTAGTTTTGAAAAAAATTAACAATTGAAAACACTGTGGGGCACAGCTCTACTCTTGATACACGTGGGGTTGCCATAAGCCAGAATTGACTCCATAGCTACTGTCTTTTTTTTTTTTTTTTTGTATCCCTCGAGGAGTCCTTAATGCAGTAATTTTTTAAAATAATTTTTATTGTGCTTTAAGTGAAAGTTAGCAAATCAAGTCAGTCTCTCACATAAAAACTTATATATGCCTTGCCACATACTCCCAATTACTCACCCCCTAATGAAACAGCAACACCATTCCTCTTCAAGTTGTCATTCCCAGCATAGTAGACTATATGATTGTCCGATTCAGAACGGCCAATACCAGTCCATTTCAGCTCACTAATGCCTAGGATATCGATGCTTATGTGTTCCATTTCATTTTTGACGATTTCCTCCTAGATTCATGCTTTGTACATTCCAGGTTCTGATTATTAATGGATGTTTGCAGCTGTTTCTTCTCATTTTGAGTTGTGCCATATCAGCAAATGAAGGTCCTAAAAGCTTTACTCCATCCGTGACATTAAGGTCGACTCTACTTTGAGGAGGCAGCTCTTCCCCAGTCATCTTTTGAGTGCCTTCCAACTTGGGGGGCTCATTTTCCAGCACTATATCAGACAGTGTTCTGCTGCTATTTATGAGGTTTTCAATATCAAATGCTTTTCAGAAGTAGACTGCTGGGTCCTTCTTCCTAGTCTATCTTAGCCTGGAAGCTCAGCTGAAACCTGTCCTCCATGGGTGACCCTGCTGGAAGAGGAATGGTGTTGCATTCATCATCAAAAAGAACATTTCAAGATCTATCCTGAAGTATAACGCTGTCAGTGATAGGATAATATCAGTACACCTACAAGGGAGACCAGTTAATACAACTGGTATTCGAATTTACGCACCAACCACTAGGGCCAAAGATGAAGACGTAGAAGATTTTTATCAGCTGCTGCAGTCTGAAATTGATCAAACATGGAATCAAGATGTATTGATAATTACTGGTGATTGGAATGTAAAAGTTGGAAACAAAGAAGAAGGGTCAGTAGTTGGAAAATATGGCCTTGGTGATAGAAACAATGCCGGAGATCGAATGATAGAATTTTCAAGACCAATGACTTCTTCATTGCAAATACTTTCTTTCACCAGCATAAATCTATACACACGGACCTCGCCAGATGGAACACACAGAAATCAAATTGACTACGTCTGTGGAAAGAGACGATGGAAAAGCTCAATATCATCAGTCAGAACAAGACCAGGGGCCAACTGTGGAACAGACCATCAATTGTGCATATGCCAGTTCAAGCTGAAACTGAAGAAAATCCGAGCAAGTCCACGAAAGCCAAAATATGACCTTGAGTGTATCCCACCTGAATTTAGAGACCATCTGAAGAATAGATTTGACGGATTGGACACTAGTGACCGAAGACCAGACGAGTTGTGGAATGACATCAAGGACATCATCCATGAAGAAAACAAGAGGTCATTAAAAAGACAGGAAGGAAAGAAAAGACCAAGATGGGTGTCAGAGGAGACTCTTAAACTTGCTCTTGAGCGTCGAGCACCTAAAGCAAAAGGGAGAATTGCTGAAGTAAAAGAACTGAACAGAAGATTTCAAAGGGCCTCTTGAGAAGACAAAGTAAAGTATTATAATGACACGTGCAAAGAGCTGGAGATAGAAAACCAAAAGGGAAGAACACACTCGGTGTTTCTCAAGCTGAAAGAACTGAAGAAAAAATTCAAGCCTCGAGTTGGAATAGTGAAGGATTCCATGGGGAAGATATTAAACGATGCAGAAAGCATCAAAAGAAGATGGAAGGAATACACAGAGTCATTCTGCCAAAAAGAATTAGTCGATATTCAACCATTTCAAGAGGTGGCGTATGATCAGGAACCGATGGTACTGAAGGAAGAAGTCCAAGCTGCTCTGAAGGCATTGGCGAAAAACAAGGCTCTAGGAATTGATGGAATATCAATTGAAATGTTTCAACAAACAGATTCAGTGCTGGAGGTGCTCACTTATCTATGCCAAGAAATATGGAAGACAGCTTCCTGGCCAACTGACTGGAAGAGATCCATATTTATGCCTGTTCCCAAGAAAGATGATCCAACCGAATGTGGAAATTATAGAGCAATATCATTAATATCACACTCAAGCAAAATTTTGCTGAAGATCATTCAAAGATGGCTGCAGCAGTATATCGACAGGGAACTGCCAGAAATTCAGGCCAGTTTCAAAAGAGGACGTGGAACCAGGGATATCATTGCTGATGTCAGATGGATCGTGGCTGAAAGCAGAGAATACCAGAAGGATGTTTACCTGTGTTTTATTGAGTATGCAAAGGCATTCGACTGTGTGGATCATAACAACCTATGGATAACACTGTGAAGAATGGGAATTCCAGAACACTTAATTGTGCTCACGAGGAACCTTACATAGATCAAGAGGCAGTTGTTCAGACAGAACAAGGGGATTCTGATTGGTTTAAAGTCAGGAAAGGTGTATGTCAGGGTTGTATTCTTTCACCATACCTATTTAATCTGTATGCTGAACAAATGTGAGAAGCTGGACCATATGAAGAAGAATGGGGCATCAGGATTGGAGGAAGACTCATTAACAACCTGCATTATGCAGATGACACAACTGTGCTTGCTGAAAGTGAAGAGGACTTGAAGCACTTACTAATGAAGATCAAAGACCATAGCCTTCACTATGTTTTACACCTCAACATAAAGAAAACGAAAATCCTCACAACTGGACCAATGAGCAGCATCATGATAAACGGAGAAAAGATTGAAGTTGTCAAGGATTTCATTTTACTTGGATCCACAATCAACAGCCATGGAAGCAGCAGTCAGGAAATCAAAAGACGCATTGCATGGGGCACATCTGCTGCAAAGGACCTCTTCAAAGTGTTGAAGAGCAAAGATGTCACCCTGAAGACTAAGGTGCACCTGACCCAATCCATGGTATTTTCAATCACATCATATGCATGTGAAAGCTGGACAGTGAATAAGAAAGACCAAAGGAGAGTGGAGGCCTTTGAATCGTGGCGTTGGTGAAGAATATTGAATATGCCATGGACTGCCAAAAGAACGAACAAATCAGTCTTGGAAGAAGTGAGGCCAGAATGCTCCTTAGAGACAACGATGGGGAGACTGCGTCTTACTTAATTTGTACATGTTGTCAGGAGGGATCAGTCCCTGGAGAAGGTCATCATGCTTGGCAGAGTACAGGGTCAGTGAAAAAGAGGAAGACCCTCAACGAGGTGGATTGACACAGTGGCTGCAGCAATGAGCTAAAGCATAACAACAATTGTAAGGATGGCTCAGGACAGGGCAGTGTTTTGTTCTGTTGTGCATAGGGCCGCTATGAGTCAGAACCAACTTGATGGCACCTAACAACAACGAAACAGCCTGCTTTCTCCCTCCACTCTCTCTTTTCGTGTCCATTCCGTCACCTTCTAACCCCCCTACCCTCTCATCTACCCTCCAGGCAGGAGATGCCAGCATAGTCTCAAGTGTCCACCTGATCCAATCCCTGTCTGAAGAGTTGGTTTTGGGGATGGTTCCTGTCCTGGGCCAATCCCTGTCTGAAGAGTTGGCTTTGGGGATGGTTCCTGTCCTGGGCCAACAGAAGGTCTGGAGGCCATGACCACCGGGGTCCTTCCAGTCTCAGTCAGACCGTTAAGTCTGGTCTTTTTGTGAGAATTTGGGGTCTGCATCCCACTGCTCTCCTGCTCCCTTGGGGATTCTCTGTTGTGTTCCCTGTCGGGGCAGTCATCAGTTGTAGCCGGGCACCGTCTGGTTCTTCTGGTCTTAGGATGATGTAGTCTCTGGTTCATGTGGCCCTTTCTGTCACTTGGGCTTGTAATTACCTTGTGTCCTTGGTGTTCTTCATTCTCCTTTGATCCAGGTGGGTTGAGACCAGTTGATGCATCTTAGATGGCTGCTTGCTAGCGTTTAAGACGCCAGACGCCGCTCTTCAAAGTGGGATGCAGAATGTTTTCTTAATAGATTTTATTATGCCCGTTGACTTAGACATCCCCTGAAATCATAGTCCCCAAACCCCTGCCCCTGCTACACTGGCCTTTGAAGCATTCAGTTTATTCAGGAAACTTCTTTGCTTTTGGTTTAGTCCAATTGCGCTGACCTCCCCTGTATTGTGTGTTGTCTTTCCTTTCACCTAAGGTATTTCTTATCTACCATCTAGTTAGTGAATACCCTTCTCCCACTCTCCCTCCCTCCCTCCTCTGGTAACCGCAAAAGAATGTTTTCTTCTCAGTTTAAACTATTTTTCAAGTTTTTATAACAGTGGTCTTATACAATATTTGTCCTTTTGCAACTGACTAATTTCACTCAGCATAATGCCTTCCAGGTTCCTCCATGTTATTAAATGTTTCACAGATTCTTCACTGTTGTTTATCGATGCGTAGTATTCCATTGTGTGAATATACTATAATTTATTTATCCTTTCATGCATTGATGGGCACCTTGGTTGCTTCCATGTCTTTGCTATTGTAAACAGTGTTGCAGTAAACATGGGTGTGCATATATCTGTTCGTGTAAAGGCTCTTATTTCTCTAGGCTGTATTCCAAGGAGTGGGATTGCCAGATCGTATGGTAGTTCTATTTCTAGCTTTTTATGGAAGCGCCAAATTGATTTCCAAAGTGGTTGTACCGTTTGACATTCCCACCAGCAGTGTATAAGTGTTCCAATCTCTCCACAGCCTCTCCAGCATTTATTGTTTTGAGCTTTTTGATTTAATGCCAGCCTTGTTGGAGTGAGGTGGAATCTCACTGTAGTTTTGATTTGCATTTTTCTAATGGCTAATGATCGTGAGCATTTCCTCATGCGTCTATTAGCTACTTGAATGTTTTCTTTAGTGAAGTGTCTGGCCATATCTTTTGCCCATTTTTTAATTGGGTTATTTGTCTTTTTGCAGTTGAGTTTTTGTAGTATCATGTAGATTTTAGAGATCAGGCGCTGATCAGAAATGTCATATCTAAAAACTTTTTCCAGTCTGTAGGTAATCTTTTTATTCTTTTGGTGAAGTCTTTGGATGAGTATAGGTATTTGATTTTTAGGAGCTCCCAGTTATCTAGTTTTTGTTCTGCACTCTTAATAATGTTTTGCATACTGTTTATGCCATTATTAGGGCTCCTAACGTTGTCCTTATTTTTTCTTCCATGATCTTTATCGTTTTAGATTTTATGTTTAGGTCTTTGATCTCTTTGAGCTCGTTTTTGTGCATGGAGTGAGGTATGGGTCTTGTTTCATTTTTTGGCAGATGGATATCCAGTTATGCCAGCACCTTTTCTTAAAAAGACTATTTTTTCCCCATTTAACTGTTTTGGGGCCACTGTCAAATATCAACTGCTTGTACGTGGATGGATTTATGTCTGGATTCTCAATTCTGTTCCATTGGTCCATGTATCTGTTGTTGTACCAGTACCAGGCTGTTTTGACTACTGTGGCGGCATAATAGGTTCTAAAATCAGGTAAAGTAAGGCCTGTTATTTTGTTCTTTTTCTTCAGTAATGCCTTATTTATCTGGAGTCTCTTTCCCTTCCATATGACGTTGGTGATTTGTTTCTCCATCTCATTAAAGAATGTTGTTGGGATTTGGATTGGAATTCTAATGCAGTAATTCTTAACCATGGCTGTACATCAGAATAGCCAGTGAAGTTTTTGAAAATAGAGATGCCTGATTTGCTATCCTAGTCAAGGATTAGGTGAGACTGCTTCCCCCATGGGCATGTTATCAGGAGGGATCAGTCACTGGAGAAGGACATCATGCTTGTAAAGGAGAGGGTCAGCGAAAAAGAGGAAGACCCTCAATGAGATGGATTGACACAGTGGCTGCAGCAGTGGGCTCAAGCATAACAAAGACTGTGAGGATGGCGAAGGACAGGGCAGTGTTTCGCTGTATTGTACATAGGGTTGCTATGAGTCAGAACCGACTTGACAGCGCTTAACAACAACAACAACTTCTGTCAAAACGTGACGTGTACCATCCCTGAACAGTCTGATTGAGCATGTAATTTTTAGCTGAAACGTGTTACCAACATATTGAAATAACCCATTGCTTGAGCATATGGCTCTCAGCCATCCTCTTCTCATTTTTTTTACTCCATGCTCTTTTCAGCATTAAGTAAAGTATTTCTAAGGCTTTCTTTTGATTTTGTGTTAATTTTGCTCTTGGTAACATTTACCCAAAGATTCTTTTATTATTGACCTGGCCACCAAAAATTATCTTAAAGGATTCCCAGTGTTTTTGAGTTATTACCCTTTGTTGCTAATTGAATATTTGTTATACGTTGGAGCCCTGGTGGCGCAGTGGCTAAGCGTTTGGCTGCTAACCAAAAGATTGGCAGTTTAAATCCACCAGCTGCTCCTTGGGAACCCTGTGGGGCAGTTCTGCTCTGTCTTGTAGGGTCGCTATGAGTTGGAATTGATCTGACAGCGACTCAACTCCTACTCAACTATGAAGTGTTGGCTGTGGTTTTATTTTGAGTTTTAAAAATTAAAAAAAATTGTTCTAATGAGGAGAGAATTTCCTTTGGTGCAAAATTAAGGCAGAAGAGTTAGTGGTGGTGTGATGCGTGGTTTAACTTGTGACATAACAGGGGAATCTTGTCTTCGTTATGATGTAATTTATTGATTTGCAGTTAAAACTTTTCTCATGCTGAGCCTATTCCTGGAGCACCCAGTAGTGTTTAATTAATGGTGGGAACTCCATCTGAATCCCTAGTCTATTAACAAATAGCACTCTTATCTCACAATGAGCACTTTGGGCAATAAATAATTTTTCTCTTAGATTTAAAAATGCTCTCAGTCATTACCGAAAATTTGGAAGATTCAAAAAGGTGTAAACAACAAAATAAAAATTACTAGTTATTCACCATCCAGAGATGGAAAATATATATTTTTAACAGTGTTATTGAAATATAATTTACATACCATACAATTCATCTATTTAAGTGTACAATTAATGGTTTTTATTGTATTCACAGAGTTGTGCAGCCATCACTGTAATCAATTTTAGAACATTTCATTGCCCCATGAAGAAACCCCATACACATAAACAGCCACTCCTCGTTTTCTCCCACTCCCCCAGCCCTAAAGCAACTGTTAATCCACTTTCTGTCTCTATAGATTTGCCCATAAAAAAATTTCCCTCATTTCTGCTCTCCCCACGCCCCTGAAAAATAAAATCTAGGGGAATATATATATTAAATTGTTATTGGTGGTTACCACTTGGTGGAAGGGGCCAGGATTAGGGGAATTATCTTTTCTACTTTAAATATTTCTGTAATGTTTGAATTTTTGAAATGAACATGTATACTCTTGTAATCATAAAACATAAAAATTATTTCTTCGGGAGAGTAAGTAGATTGAGAATGGAAAAAAAATCGTAAATTTAAAAACCATAATTAACTTTATAAAGTTAGTTATTCAGATGTAATAATTTTACCAAGTAAAATATCTGTAGAACGTTTTGTTAAATAAATTTTTTGCGATCAAGTTTATGTTTAGTATTATAATTGGGAAACCAAGAATTGATTGTTGGCTATTAGGTAGTTAATGGAAAAGTATATTTCTAAGGATATTTATTAAAAATAATGTATATTTAGTAGTTGAGGCTAATATTGATCCAATAAATTAGTCACTGACCAGGCTTAGAAGAACTTTTTTGTAGGAATTTTCGTTTTAATAGAATTTGAAATCGCTTGTCGTTAGAGTCTTTTCGTACAATCTCAGATCAGGCAAGGTTCTGGCAAGAATATCTTGTAATTGTTTGTGTAGAGAAAAGCGGCTCTTTGGAGATGCAGCTTCTATTGTGTAATAACCAGGTACTTGTAATTGGTGCTAATTGTTAAGATTCCAGGGGTGGTTCCTGGGTAATGGGACAGGCACTTTAGTAGGGTTGTTTAGAAAATTTCCAGCCAACTTATACTCCAGGTAATATTATAGGGAGAGCCATTTGGTATCATTCAAGAAAGGAAGGAATTTAACAGCTAGGCACTTGCAGAAAATTTTACACATACTGTCCTGTTTAATCCTCACAAAGGCCCTTCAGGGTAACTGCCTTAACAACGGTATCTCCATTTTGCAGGTGAGGAAAGTGAGCCTCAGAGAGATTAAGTAACTTGGCCAAAGTAAATCCGCCAGTATGTAATAGAGCTGGGATTTGAACCCAAGTCTGTCAGACTCCAAAGCCCGTGCTCTTTCCAGTGCTTCACACTGCAGCGGGAAAGTATGATACTTGGGCCTGTGCTTGCCTTACTTAGGGCACCTCAAACCCCGAGCCTGGTTCCCTCACCTCACGATCCGACTCCTAGTCAGACTTCTGTTAGGAGAACATGTCACTGGGGTCGGTATCAGTCCTCGTACGTCATGATTGCAGTGGTACTTAACAGTTCTTCCTGGACATTGCAGTTACTCTTCCACAGAAATGTGTATCTGTCTTTGCAAATATGATTTCTCCTTTTATAATACTGCACCAAAAGTTAGTCCCTAGAGTCTGCCAGTAGAGGTATTCAGCCCTGTTATTTAAAGCATCATTCTTACTCTAGGACTTACGGCTGGGTGTTGTGTCGTCAAGGGACTCTGGGAAGTTCTTTCGCTGTTTTGTAGTAGTAACTGTTCCATTCCCTAACCTGCCTGTGTCATTGAGTTGTTGTGAAGGTAAAATGAGATAATAGTTGTGCAAAGGGAGCCCTGGTGGTGCACTGGTTAAAGCACTTGGCTGCTAACTGAAAGGTGGTTGGAACCCACTAGCTGCTCTGCGGGGGGAAAAACATGTGGCAGTCCGCTTCTGTAAAGATTTACAGACTTGGAAACCCTATAGGGCAGTTCTACCCTGTCTTACAGGGTTACTTGGAGTCAGAATCCACCCGAAGGCAACGGGTGTATGGGTGAACTGTACAAAAGTGCTCTATAGTAATTCCCTACCTTCCTAACAGCTCTAACTAGAGATTCCACTTTTATGAAATTCTTGCACACACAGATTTCTATAAATCTTTTTAGTAGCCAGGAAAATTTTGAGTGTGCATGAATTGTGAATTACTCCAATTTGAGAATTAGGGTTAGCTATTAAAATAAAAAAGGAGCCCTGGTGGTACAGTGGTTAAGTGCTTAGCTGCTAATGGAAAGCTTGGTGATTTGAACCCACCAGCCACCCTGCAGGAGAGAGATGTGGCAATCTGCTTCTGTAAAGATTACAGCCTTGGAAACCCTATGGAGTAGATTTACTCTGTCCTATAGGGTCGCTATGAGTTGGAATCTGTTCCATGGCAATGGGTTTTTGGTGGGGGGGGTGTTTTAAAATAAAGTGTGCATCTTAGAACAGGGTGAGGTTAATTTTTAAGTATCTTGTTGGAAAGGCACGGTAGGGAAATTTTGAAAAATTTGTAATAAGTAATGGTGAGTGAATATTAGTTGTGCAGTATCAGATCTAGATGTTTGATTTCTCTTGCTACCTTCCTTGGTTTATTTTGGTGCTCTTTAAGAGATATTTGTAAAGCCTTTTATGACTTGAGTTCCCTAGTCTTGTTTTTTTTCCTAAGGTCTTAAATACATCATTTCATGTGTTCATCAAATGCATTTTTATTAGGACTTACTATATAAGAGCAGTGAGTTCACGAGAGAGAGCCAAAGAGACAAAAATCCCTGCTGTCATGTAGCTTACATTTCATTTATATTTCACAAATACAAGTAAATCATTTGTCAGTTCAGTTGGTAATAGAGCAATAAGGAGAAATAAAGGCAAGAGGGGCTGCAATTTTAAATAAATAATTAGGGAAGGCTTCATTGAGAAGTGGCCCTGGGCAAGTACCTGAGTAGATGTGGAGGGTAGCTCTGTTGCCAGCCAGGGGAAGAGCATGCCAGCTCGTGCCAAAGTCCTGAGGTGGGAATGTACAGCAGCAATAGCAGGGAGGTCTGTATGAGTAAAACCAAGTGGGTGTATGTGTTTCGGTTATGGTGAGGGGTGCCTTGCAGACCATCCTGAGGATTTTACCTCTACATGAAATGGGAGGTTATTGAGGGTTTTGAGCAGAATTCTACCACCAGAGTTTTCAGAAACATAGTCTTGGAAATGGTAGAGGAAATACTGTATAAATAAAAGGTGTTGTTAGATATTATTATTCATTTACTGAAGTGCATATTTTTAAAATAAAAAATTAAAAAAATATGCTGCTAATAAGTACTTACACAAGGAAAACTATATTGGAAAACTTCACAGAATTTTTTTTTTTTTGTAATTTAAAACAGCCAGGCAACATGAGAAGTTAGGTTGTACTTAAGAGTTAACTAGTATAGCTTTTTAAAATGGAGGATGATCTGTTTATGACATGATCTCTAAAAAAGGTAATTGTGGTGTCATAAATAGGATTATATCCCTCCTGGTGATACGGGGGTAAAGGAGATGAATTCAAACAGCTGACTCTTGTTTTTACAGGACAAATATTTACTTAAGCAGTAATGATTTAGTATAATGGATATTGAACAAGAAATAAGGCCTGAGTATTTTACATGAAGTAGTTGCTCTTTCGAGTTACGTAACCATGTAATTGTAAGACATTTACGGTAAGCAGTTAAAAAAAAAAACAAAAACTCCATCAAACGTTGATAGTAATTTTCTGAAGTTCTAAATTACCAAATTTTGAGTGTAAGTGTAGTGTTTAATTTATAGCTCAACCAAGAATATCTCTTTGCTGGTGATGGGTACTAGAAAGCATTTTCCTTTCCTGCTTCTTTTGACTCTTCTTATTTCTGCATTCTCTGAATGAGTCAACTATTTTACTGCCTGGTTCTGTCCTTCTGTTTCTCTTTTTTTTTAATCTCCTGGAGACTTTGTTATGAGATTTAGTCTTGTTAATCTTGGTTGGCTAAATTAGACTAGACCAGCTTGGAAGGATTACTGAAACAGTCGTTTTAAGCAACTCTTATGGTAGTATTGTTCATATTGATATTTCTTAAACGGGTTTTCAGAGCCCTTTATCCTTTATTTCTTTCTGACTATATAGCCCTCCGTTCTGACCAGAATGTTTTATTTACGTTCCCCTAAATGCTCATTGGAAGCCCTGGTGGCGTAGTGCTTAAGAGCTATGGCTGCTAACCAAAAGGTCAGCAGTTCGAATCCACCACGCGCTCCTTGGAAACTCTGTGGAGCAGTTCTACTCTGTCCTACAGGGTTGCTATGAGTTGGAATCGACTCGACGGCAATGGGTTTTTTTGGTTAAATGCTCAGTAGTTTGGCAGTTTGAATCTACCAGATGCTCCTTGGACTCTCTATGGGGCAGTTCTACTCTGTTCTGTAGGGTCACTATGAGTCAGAATTGACTCGATGGCAATGGGTAAATGCTCAGTAATCTATAAATCTTAATGCAATATAAAGTGTAAGTATGTCCTAGGATTTTCTTTGTCTTTCTTTCGGCTTACGCTATTCACCTTCCAAAAATTCCCTTCTTTGCTCCTAACTACCTATCTCAATCTTACCTATTTTTCAGTACTGAATTCATATTCATCCTTTTCAGTAAAGCCTAATTTGTCCACCTCAACCCAAAATGTTTTTTCTTCCTTTGAATTTTTACAGAAATAATCATTGACCAAAACCAAAAACCCGTTGCCGCCAAGTTGGTTCTGACTCATAGCCACCCTGTAGGACAGAGTAGTACTGCTCCATAGGGTTTCCAAGGCTGTAAATCTTTACAGGAACAGATTGCCACATCTTACTCCCTTTTGGTTTTCAGCTGAGCACTTAACAATTGTGCCACCAGGACTTCACTAATCATTGCAGTCGACCATAAACTTGTATTGCTAACTTTGAACTATTGGTTGTCCTTTTTGTAATTTTACTGTTTATTTGTGTGCCTTGTCTTGCCAACTAGTTAATAAATTAAGGACAAGGACTACAAATCATATTTGCTTGCTTAAAATCCTTAAAGCCTGGCATTCCGATTATATGTAGTATGTACATCTGTATGTTTTATAAAATCATAGAATTATTTTTTATTCTACTTTAGGTGAAGGTTTATAGAGCAAATTAGTTTCTCGTTAAATAGTCAATATACATATTATGTTGTGACATTGGTTGCCAAAAACACCACTACATGTCAATACTCTCCCCTTCTCAACCTTGGATTCCCCATTACCATCTTTCCTGTCCCCACCTGCCTTCTCCTTGCCCCTGGGCTGGTATGCCCATTGAGTCTCGTTTTATTTTATCAGCCTGTCTAATCTTTGGCTGAAGGGTGAACCTCAGGAGTGACTTCAGTACTGAGTTGAAAGGGTGTCCAGGGGCCATACTCTCAGGGTTTCTCCAATCTCTGTCAGACCACTAAGTCTGGTCTTTTTTTGTGAGTTAGAATTTTGTTCTGCATTTTTCTCCAGCTCTTTCCAGGACCCTGTATTGTGATCCCTGTCAGAGCAGTTGGTGGTGGTAGCTGGGCACCATCTAGTTGTGTTGGACTCAGTCTAAGTGAAGGCTTTGGTGGTTGTGGGCCATTAGTGCTTTGGACTAACCTTTCCCTTGTGTCTTTGATTTTCTTCATTCTCACTTGCTCCAGGTGGGGTGGGACCAGTAGAGTATCTTAGATGGCCACTCACAAGCTTTTTAAGACCCAAGATGCTACTTAACAAAGTAGGATGTAAAACATTTATAAATTATGTTATGCCAGTTGAGCTAGATGTCCCCCAAGACCGTGGTCCCCAGCCCTCAGCCCAGTAATTCGGTCCCTCAGGGAGTTTGGATGTGTCTGTGAATCTTCTATAACCTTGCCTTGTACAAGTTGTGCTGACTTCCCCAGTCTTGTGTACTGTCTTATGCTTCACCAGAGTTACCACTTATTTCTTGTCTAGTGTTTTTCCCTCCCCACCCTCCCCTCCATCATAACCATCAAAGATTGTTTCTTTGGGTGTGTAAACTTTTTCATGAGCTTTTAATAATAGTGGTTTCATACAGTATTTGTCCTTTTGTGATTGACTTACTTCACTCAGCATAATGCCCTCCAGATTTCATCCATGTTGTAAGATGTTTCCCAGATTCATCATTGTTCTTTATTGTTGCATAGTATTCCATTGCTTGTATGTACCATAGTCTGTATATCCATTGCATCTGTTGATGGGCACTTGAGTTGTTTCCATCTTTTTGCTATTGTGAATAATGCTGCAGTGAACATGGGTATGCATATGTTTATTCATTGACGTCTCTTATTTCTCTGGGATGTATCACTAGGAGTAGGATTGCTGGAATTTCTGTTTCTAGCTTTTTAAGGAAGCACCATACCGTTCTCCAAAATGATTGTACCATTTTACATTCCCACCAGCAGTGTATGTAAGAGTTCCAGTCTCCCCACAGCGTCTCCAACATTTGCTATTTTCTGTTTTTTTTTTTTTTGATTCGTGCCAGTAATGTGTGGGTGAGATGGTGTCTCATTGTGGTTTTGATCTGCATTTTTCTAGTGGCTAGTGATTAAGAGCACTTCGTGATGTGTGTGTTAGCTGCCTGAATGTCTTTGTTGGTGAAATGTCTGTTTATTTCCTTTGCCCATTTTTTAATTGGATTATTTGTCTTTTTGTTGTAGAGGGTAAATCATAGAATTTTAGAGCTGGAAAGGACCTTTGACGTTACCTTGTTTTAGATTTGCATATCAGGTACATCTATAAAATGGGAAGAGTAATAACATACCTCTTTCCTTGGCTGTTATTAGAATAAAATTAGATAATGTCATGGATGTAGAATCAGCATAGTGCTTGTCATACAATTATGACTCAACAGTTGCTTTTCTTTGTACTAGAAAAGTTAAGTGATTAATTTTTTTTTTTATATTTTGCTTAGGATCAAGAAACAAAGTAGTTTTCAGAGTCCTTTAATGAGATATAATAGACAACATTCTTGGGTAGAGAGCTCACCTTTTTCTTTCTCCCTGTCTTTCATTCTCTCTCCCTTTCTGTTTCCTTCTTTCTCTCTAATTTAAAAACATTCATGATACATCAATTAGTTGTTTATATTTACAATTATTATGCCAAAGTGAGAACAGGTTTAATTTGAGATCATGTCATTTTTTTTCCTCAAAGGGTATTATTTAACATATTAAATTTGCTGATTCCTAAAGGTGATTCCAATGAAGTATTCAAACATAAAGCATCATAACCAAGTGACAGTTGTATCTTTTGAACATGACTGTATTGAAGCTGCAGGGTGAGGGTATAAAAGCTGGAATTAATTCTATCTAAAGAACTCTTTTGGCACAGTAGATAAGTGCTTGGCTGCTAACCAAAAGGTTGGTGTTCTAACCCACCCAGCAGCACTGCTGGAAAAAGACCTGGCGATCTGCTCCCATAAAGATTATACCGTTGGGCAGTTCTCCTCTGCCATATGGGGTTGCTGTGAGTCAAGATCAACTCTGAAGGCACCTAAGAACAACAACCAACATTAGAGTGCTTTAATTTTGACTTACATACTTTTCTTTAGAAGATTTCAGTTATGGGAAATGAAATTGATTCTTTCCAAATGCTTTCATTTAATTTTTGTTTTCTTCCTAGATTTCCTCATAAGTGTGTCTTAAGCCTTCAAGATGGTACTAGCAGACCTTGGAAGAAAAATAACATCAGCATTACGCTCTTTGAGCAATGCCACCATTATCAATGAGGAGGTATGAGAAATACATGTGGTTGTGGGTCATCACTAGCATCTGGAAAGATGGATCGTCACTAAACCTTATGTTTGTGTTTATTTTAATGTAGATTTAATACTTCTGGTAAAAACCTAAAACTGAATGTAGTAGAGAGTGTTTCTGTATTGGTAAATCAGCTTACTGTTAATTTCAACTTTCTATAATCATCCCCCAAATAAACCCCTTAACGTACATGTAAAAGTACCATACATTTTATCTTTTGAAAATAACTTAGATCTAGAAATATACTTTTGCTTTTTCTCTTGACATGGACCTAAAACCTGAGAATCCTGCTTCCTTTTTGTTGGCTAGGTGTGTGCTTCCCTGCTTATCTGCACCTTTCTGCTTGACTTTTTTTTAGCATTCATCTTCTAAAAGGCTAGCATTTTCATCTTCACTTCTATGATTTATTTTCTCTGAAATTCCCATTGAGTTTTTTTGGAGATTTTGAAAGCTGACTCCTTATATGGTATCTGAAATGTTTGACTACCTTGCTTTATTATTTTAACTTAAGATAGTTCTTTCTCTCATTTTCCATCACAGATTACGTTTTAATGGTTCGTTAATTTAAAAAAGCTTGAGTTTAGTCTACTAGTTTATTTTACATTTTGTGGCACCAATGGAAGAAAGTGCTGAATTTGATGTAAGAGGGCCTTGGTTAGTGTCCCACTTTAGGCATTTCCTAGCTGTGTGATATAACTTTGGGCAAGTGAACCTCAGGTTCCTTAATGTATAAAAAGAGAGGATAGCATTCACCTTACAAGATGGTTTTACGGATCAAATTAAATGGTAGATTAAAAGCGCTTCCTAGCTTGAAGGTTTGAAAAAAAAAATTCTAATGCAGAATTTTATATGACACTTAAGTAATGAAATTAAATACTTTTGACAACACCTTAGAGATTGCCTGGTCCAGTCTCTCATTTACAGATTCACACTGAGTAGTGCCAAAATGAGAAGAAACAGCTGCAGACATCCATTAATAATCAGAACATGGAGTGTATGAAGTATGAATCTAGGAAAATTGGAAATTGTCAACAATGAAATGGAACACATAAACATCGATATCCTAGGCATTAGTGAACTGAAATGGACTGGTATTGGCCATTTTGAGTTGGACAGCCATATCGTCTACTATGCCAGGAATGGCAATTTGAAAAGGAATGGTGTTGCATTCATCATCAAAAAGAACATTTGAAGATCTATCCTGAAGTACAACACTGTCAGTGATAGGATAATATCCATATGCCTACAAGGAAGACCAGTTAAGATGACTGTTACTCAAATTTATGCACCAACTACTAAGGTCAGAAAATGAAGAAGTTGAAGATTTTTACCAACTTCTGCAGCCTGAAATTGATCAAACATGCAATCAGGATGCACTGATAATTACTGGTGATTAGAATACAAATGTTGGAAACAAGAAGAATCGATAGTTGGAAAATATGGCCTTGGTCATAGAAATGATGCCGGAGATCACATGATAGAATCTTGGAAGGCCAACGACTTCTTCTTCTTGCAAGTATCTTTTTTCGCCAACGTAAACAGTGACTGTACACGTGGACCTCACCAGATGGAATACACAGGAATCAAATTGACTACATTGTGGAAAGAGAGGATGGAAAAGTCCCATATCATCAGTCAGAACAAGGCCAAGGGCTGACTGTGGAACAGACCGTCAGTTGCTCAGATGCAAGTTTAAGTTGAAACTGAAGAAAATTAGAACAGGTCCGCAAGAGCCAAATTACAATCTTGAGTATATCCCACCTGAATTTAGAGACCATCTCAAGAATGGATTTGACATGTAGGACACTAATGACCGAAGACCAGATGAGTTGTGGAATGACATCAGGGACATCATACATGAAGAAAGCCGGAGGTCTTTAAAAAGACAAGAAAGAAATAAAAGTCAAAAACGGATGTCAGAAGAGCCTTTGAAACTTGCTCTTGAACGTCAAATAGCCAAAGCAAAAGGAAGAAATGATGAAGTAAAACAGCTGAACGGAAGATTTCAAGGGGTAGCTTGAGGAGACAAAGTATTGTAATGATATGTACAAAGACCTGGAGTTAGAAAACCAAAAGGGAAGAACACACTCAGCATTTCTCAATCTGAAAAAACTGAAGAAAAAATTCAAGCCTCGAGTTGCAGTATTGAAGGATTCTATGGGAAAAATATTAAAAAACGCAGGAAGCATCCAGAGAAGATGGAAGGAGTACACTGAGTAACTATACCAAAAAGAATTGGTCGATGTTCAACCATTTCAGGAGGTAGCATATAATTAGGAACTGATGGTACTGAAGGAAGAAGTCTAAGCTGCGCTGAAGGCATTGATGAAAAACAAACCTCTTGGAATAGATGGAATACCAATTGAGATGTTTCAACAAACAGATGCAGCACTGGAAGTGCTCACTCGTCTATGCCAAGATATTTGGAAGACAGCTACCTGGCCAACCGAATGGAAGAGATCCATATTTCTGCCCAAGAAAGGTGATCCAACTGAATGTGGAAATTATCGAACAATATCATTAATACCACATGCAAGTAAAATTTTGCTGAAGATCATTCGAGAGTGGTTGCAGCAGTGTTTCAACAGGGAATCGGAGAAATTCAAGGCGGATTGAGAAGATGTGGAATCAGGGATATCATTGCTGATGTCAGATGGATCCTGGCTGAAAGCAGAGAATACCAGGAAGGTGTTTACCTGTGTTTTACTGACTATACAAAGGCATTTGACTGTGTGGATCATATCAAATTATGGACAACATTGTGAAGAATGGGAATTCCAGAACACTTAATTGTGCTTATGAGGAACCTGTGCATAGATCAAGAGGCAGTCGTTTGAACAGAACAAGGGAACACTGTGTGGTTTAAAGTAAGGAAAGGTATGCGTCAGGGTTGTATCCTTTCATCATACCTGTTCAATCTGTATGCTGAGCAAATAATCCGAGAAGCTGGACTACCTGGAGAAGAATGTGGCATCAGGATTGGAGGAATACTTGTTAACAACCTGTGATATGCAGATAATACAGCCTTGCTTGCTGAAAGTGAAGAGGACTTGAAGCACTTACTGATGAAAGTCAAAGACCACAGCCTTCAGTATGGATTACCCCTCAACATAAAAACCAAAAAAACCAAACCCACTGCCATCGAGTCAATTTCGACTCATAGCAACCCTAGATGACTGAGTAGAACTGCCTCGTAGGGTTTCTAAGAAGCATCTGGTGGATATGAACTGCCAACCTTTTTGGTTAGCAGCCGTAGCTTTTAATCACTACTCCACCAGGGTTTCCCCTCAACATAAAGAAAACAGAAGTCCTCACAACTGGAGATAAATGGAGCAACCTCATGATAAACGGAGAAAAGATTGAAGTTGTCATTCATTTTACTTGGATCCACAATCAACACCCATGGAAGCATCAGTCAAGAAATCAAAAGACACATTGCATTGGGCAAATCCTGCAAAAGGCTTTTTTAAAGTGTTGAAAAGCAAAGATGTCGCCTTGAAGACTTAAGGTGCGCTTGACCCATGCCATGGTGTTTTCAGTTGCCTCATATGCATACAAAAGCTGGATGGTGAACAAGGAAGACCAGAGAAGAATTGATGTCTTTGAATTGTGGTGTTATGAAGAGTATTGAATATACCATGGACTGCTAAAAGAACAAACAAATCTGTCTTGGAAGAAGTACAACCAGAATGCTACTTAGAATCAAGGATCGCGAGACTATGTCTCACATACTTTGGACATGTTATGAGGAGGGATCAGTCCCTGGAGAAGGATATCATGCTTGGTAAAGTAAAGGGTCAGCGAAAAAGAGGAAGACCATTAACAAGATGGATTAACACAGTGGCTGCACCAATGTGCTCAAGCATAACAAGGATTGCAAGGATGGTGCAGGACTGGGCAGTGTTTCGTCTTGTTATACATAGGGTTGTTATAAGCCGGAACCAACTTGATGGCATGTACCAACAACAGCAAATTTCACATGTTTATTTACTGGAAGGGAAACCCTGGTGGTTTAGTGGTTAAGTGCTACAGCTGCTAACCAAAAGGTCAGCAGTTGGAATCCACCAGGCGCTCCTTGGAAACCCTGTGGGTTGGTTCTACTCTGTCCTGTAGGGTCACTATGAGTCAGAATTGACTCGACAGCAGTGGATTTGGTTTTTTGGTTTATTTACTGGAAGAACCAGTAATAGAATCTTCTTTTCCTAACTCCTCATCCAGGACTTTTTCTAATATTCTTATCATTAAGTAATAAATCATAATTTAGACCATTGTTTAGTCTTTGGAATATACAATAAATAAAACTACAGATTTCTAAAAAAAAATTTTCCTATGTGTAGCCCATACGCTCTTGTGTTTATAGTAGAGAAAAAGAAAACAAGGGGAGAAGCGCCTGGTGGGACATAGAATAACAGCTGGCTTGAATTGGCAGCTTCTTTCTTCTTGGTACTGTGGTGCTAGGGAATTAACAAGGAGAAATTCCTCTATTGAGAGAGAAGTTCCGTTTTTATCAGGCCCTTTTAATGAGGGATAGGGAAACCTGACAAGCCTTTGTAGGGCATAAGTGAGTTGAGGAAGAGGATTCATTCAAGAAGTATTTGAAGACCTACATTTTTACAAATATTTTTGCTGGCACCCAGGGTATAGCAGTGTTAAAAAATAGACTAAAATTCCTGCCCTTATGGAACTTGCATTCTAGTGTGTGAACATTTATATACATGAGCGGCTAATGCCTCATCTTTTCTTAAGACTTTATGGTTTCTGACCTTTTAACCATGGTACCTTGCAACTCACACATGTTTAGCGATAGTGAGGTATTTGTGAAGCATAATTTCCTTCCCAACTTTGTGCCTCTGCTCTGAGTCGAAATGGTAAGGCAGTAGGTGGGACTGGGTGAATTTCTTCTGTCACATTTTGCTCCACGGTAGTTCAGTTAAGAAACGAAGATGTTGTATTATGCAGTCCTGTGATTCAGAGATGAGCTGTTCAATGACATGGAAAACTTCAATGGCAACATTTATTGTGTAGTAACTTTATTTGGTTTGGAAATTGTCTTTATTATTTTCAAATAGGAATCATGGTAATACTTGGTTGAGGAAGCTAAATATGATGTCTTCTTTTGACAAAATGATTGGACATTTAATAAGGTTATCTCCCTAAGGCTAAATGAAAAACATTTTTTCAATAACGTTGTATTGTTTTATCTTTATTAAGCTGTAGTAATAGTAATACAGTGATGACTGATCAACCAGTGTTTTTAATGTGATTAAAATGATACACTGAGTGTTTTTCATTTTTATTTATTTATTTGCAGGTGTTAAATGCTATGCTAAAAGAAGTATGTACAGCATTATTGGAAGCAGATGTTAATATTAAACTGGTGAAGCAACTAAGAGAGAATGTTAAGTAAGTTAAATTAATCAGTTTTTTTTTTTAAACAGGCAAAACTGAGCTTAGTTTACTGAGGTGAGGCACTAACTAGAAAAGTAGGCTCTATCATGAAACATTTCTGCCATATGGTACTGGAAAAGAATAGAACTCATAGGTTGGAAAATTGCATGTGTTGTATGTTTCCACATCGATGGTTCACAGAATAAGCTACATGTGACTTTCATTTAATTATGGATTTTTTTAATCCATTTATCATATACTGTATACTATTTTAATAAAAAAGCCTTTTAACAATTTAGATTCCTTATAGAAAAGTGGTACCATTTTATCCTCTTCAGGCTTCAGATGACATTAACAGTCTCCTTCGTTGTTAGAGAATTGCATCTTCTCTGTTCTCTTTTTGTTTCTCTCTCTGTGTATTCTGAAGGAGTAACATTTGTGGTCTCAGTTATTGTATTCACTGGGAGAGGCCCTGAGTGGGTCAGGGCACAGAATGGTACAGACACTTCACTTAACTGCTTGAGTTCTAACTCTGATCATACTCAGGCCATCCATCCTTTTTGTATTGTTAGACTGGGTAATAAGTTTAGAACTACTAGCGTTTAAGCACTTAGAGAAAGGAGTCCTGTTTTCTGCTAGTTGTAAAGATGTATAGAAAAACAGAATTAGTGCTTTGCAGTGATGTGAGAACAAATTAATATTTAAACTTTCAAATAAAAGCCTTTAAAAGCTAACCAAAGTCTTGCATCTAATATTTCATTGTAAATTTTTTCTGACATAGATTTAGAAATCTATAGCAGTTATATACATGTCAATTGGAAAATTATTAATGTGAATGATTAATTATTCATACCTTCTTTGATGCAGGAGGTTATTTTTTTAGAGTGTCTTAACTAGCTTTTCTTCCCCTTACTCCCAAACCCTACCATCGTGAAGGTCTGCTATTGATCTTGAAGAGATGGCGTCTGGTCTTAACAAAAGAAAAATGATTCAGCATGCTGTATTTAAAGAACTTGTAAAGGTAAAAGTATATCATGCTCATGCTGTGATTCTCTATAGACTCTGGATAAAAATGCACCAGCACTACAAAGAGGAATACTATTCAGGATATTTGTTTATGTGCTTGTATGGTGTATTCATCTGTATTAAAATGTTGGTTGAAGGATTTACTCTTTTCTAAGGTGGTGTATTTTTATGATAGAATTTTCCGAATATAGAATTCTGTATAGAGATTTGAAGTCCAGTACTATTCCTGCTAAGGAGCTGTCGTGGCACAATGGTTAAACAAAAGATCGTTGGTTTGAACCCACCTGGCAACTCCACGGAAGAAAAGATCTGGTGAGATCTGCTCCTGTAAAGATTACAGCCTAGGAAACCCTATGGGGCAGTTCTACAATGTTACAGGATCACTGTGACTCAGAATCAACTCACTGGTGCACAGCAACACTATTCCTGCAAAGAATGTGAAAGCCAAGTTGCAAAGAGAAAAACTTCATTAATTCAGATTAATTGATGGAAGGGCCTGTCTGAGTTTATCCTCTTTTTGATACCAGGCATTGCCTAGTGAGTGCCCTGTGTGGCCAGATGGTTTACATGCTCAGCTGCTAACTGAAAGGGTGGAGGTTCTAGTCCACCCAGGATTACCTTAGAAGAAGGGCCTGGTGTTCTGCTTCTGAAAAATCAGCCATTGATAAACTTAGGGAGCACAGTTCCCTAAGGGATCACCATGAGTCAGAAATGACCTGAGGGCAATTGATCCTTTTTTTTTTTTTAATTTATTGCCTAGTGAATGTTCTACTTTTGTACTGAAAGCCACACTTGGCAAGTATTCTTGTCTACACAGCTCACTGTATAAACAGTTCTCTTTGAACAGAACAAATATCCCAACTCATGCCTAAATAATGAGCAATTTTGAATTTGTGAAGTTTTATTTTACAAGCAGTAAATATAGCCCATTGCCCGGCCTTATCTTAGAACTAACATTGCTGCTGCTGCCATGAACATTTTGGTAAATATCTTAGAGCTTTAGAAACTATGTGAGTCCAATGGTAGGGAAAAAAGGGAAGGAACTATTTAAAAAAATATCTAGAGATACAAATGTTCACTAGAAGTTCCCTAGTATTTTTTCTTACATTGTATGAATATTTTCATTTACTCCTTTGGTGCAAACATAGCATTTACTTTGAAGAAGTCCGGTATCACAGATGCTTATGTTGTTGCAGTTGAGTCCACTGGGGTAATTAATGAAGGAAAAAAAAAAAAGAAATTCAGACCTAAAAGAGGTCAGAATTTATCCAATTTACACTTTCCAGTTTACAATTGAGAAAAATGAGGCATCTAGTTAGTGGCAGACCCAAGTCTGATCTCTAAACTCCTTGTATAGGTTTCCTTGCAGTATTTCCAGCTTGCTTTTCATCTAACCCCTGATGTTAGCACAGTGTGAATAGAAAATTTTTATTGTTAGGGTTTGGCACCATAGTAATTCTGGAGTGGCAAGTCCTTTGTTAAGCAACGTTTGTTGAGACCCACTGGGTTTACAAAGCTAGATCAAAACTGTTTTTGTAATAATACTAAAACGTTATCTGCCTTTTCAGTGTGTTGATATTTGCACTGATAATGGAAAAACAATGATGGGTAAAAATTTTGGGTAAAACTGCCTGGCATGAATCAAAGCACTGGCACCAAACTGTACTAGTAGTCATTGTATTTGTTACTACTACACTTTGCAGTAAAGTGACAGTTTCACTTAAGAATGCCCTTGATGAAGCAGTAGGAATGATTAATTGTATTAAATCTTGTTCTGCGAGTATACACACGTCTTTATAATATTCTGGGAAGTACGTATAAAGCCCTTCTTCTGCGTACTGAAGTTTGATAGGTGTCTTGAGGAAAGCAAACGTGATTGTTTGAAAGCGGAGCTAGCTGCTGCTTCGTAAGAAATGGTTTTTACTTGAAAGAAGAGACAATCTATGATTATTAAGGCTTGGACATTTGGCAGACATTTCTTCCAGAGTAAGTGAAATGAACCTGTCACTTCAAGAAAAATAACTGACAGTATTTATGGTCGCTAATAAAATTTAAACTTTCAAGTGAAAACTAGGAACTTATATCTCCCCTGTGAGTTTGACAGTGTCCCAGTACTTATTTATGAGATCAGTAGTAATATTAATGAGTATGATTTTTTGGTGTTGTATAGTGAAATGTGTCAACATTGGTAGATCCGCACTCAAGCAATATTTTCTAAATGTCTAGTGTATAATGTTATAAAATCAAGCAGCAGTATAAATGTTATTCAGAGTACAAGGTAGAATAATGGATTTTAATGTAACATTGTACAAAAGTTTTTATGGTTTCAGATTACACATTGCAACTAAATTTTTACAAACTACCTTGAATATAAAGGAGTCCTGAGACTATAAAGTTGAGAGCTGCTGCTCTAATGGGTGGGAGTAAGAGAAGATAGATATATAAAATAATTATTTAGTAAAGCTTATGTTCTAAATAATGGATCCATGGAGAACTGAGTGACTGATTCTGTTGTGAGATGTAGAGATGAAGGTGAATGTTGGGCAGCATCAATGCACTGAAAAGATCTAGGTGGAAGGGGAGTGCATTTATGTTTACAACAGAATTTACCTATCTCAGCAGTGTGCCTAAGACTAGGCCTATACCTGAAACCAAAATTCAAACCCAACCTACTGCCATTGATTTGATTTTGACTCATAGTGTCCCTTTAGGACAGAGCAGAACTGCTCCGAGGGTCTCCAAGGCTGTAAATCTTTATGGAAGCAAACTGCCACATCTTTCTCCTGCAGAGCATCTAGTGGATTTGAATCACCAACCTTTTGGTTAGCAGCCAAGCACTTTAACCACTGTGCCATCAGGGCTCCTTATACCTGGAAAGGGATAAGAAATCTGTTTTCGTTTTCTCCCTTTTCTGTCATGTCTTTTGTCTAACTTCAGGTATGATATGGATTATGTCACCTTTACAGTATAATCTGAAAGGGACTCAGCAGACTCTTTCTTAAAGGGCTAGATAGTAAATATTTTAGGTTTTGTGAGCCATGTGGTCTCTATTGCAAATACTCAGCTCTGCTGTTGTAGCATAAAAATAGGAAATAAATGGGTCTGTGTTTCAGTAAAACTTTATTTACACATAGTTTGCCAACCCCTGGTTTAAAACATTAACTATTATTATGGCTTTATTATTGTGTGGAGATACATGTTTCAAGTTCCAAATAACTGACTCACACATGAATTATTATTATTTTTTTAAATGAATTTTAAAATGCCTCTTGCTCATTAGTTTGGGAATTGTCCGTATACAAACATTAATTTTCCATTGGCTGTAAAATATTGGTGATTATTTTTTACCAGCCCTCTAAATAATAACCTTATAGAACAGTAGATCTGGAGCGTTGGAGAAGTTGACACGTGAAGTTTTGACTGACGTGGAGTCATTCACATGTAATTTGTAATGTTGCTCATAAATATTTGTCAAGCTGAACGTGAAGATCGCTGCTGTGTAATGTGATAGCCACTAGCCACATGTGGTTATTAAGCACTTGAAATTTGGGTAGTCCAATTTGAGATGTGCTGTAAGTATGAAATACACACCAGATTTCAAGACTTAGTATGAGGGAAAAAAGTAAAATATCTCGTTAATTTTTTTTATATGGATTACATGTTAAAATTATAATACTTTTAGTATATTGGCTTAAATAAAATATGTTATTAAAATTAGTTTGATCTGTTTTTTTACTTTTTTAAGTGTAGCTGCTAGAAAATTTTAAATCGCATATATGGCTCACATATATGTTTTTGTATTATATTTCTCCGTTGCTGATATAGGTTGCTCCTTTGACTCAAACTTGGTCTTACATTTTATTTTACACTCCAGCTTGTTCTATAAATTTGTTTTCAGATCCTTACCTCTTAATGGGGTTGAGTGTATAGTCTTGATTATGATTTCACATTATTTTAAATTCTTAAATTTTACTGTGTGAGTCTACAAAGGGGAATGAATAGTAGAGCTGTACTAAAATGATAGGACTGTGGGTAATTTTTATATCAAAACATCCTTAAATTATTTTTAAAATTTAAAAGTTGTAGAGGGAGGTGTTTTGAATGTAAGCATATGATAATTTGATTTTATTTTGATTTGATTTTTGGTATGTAGCTTGTAGACCCTGGAGTTAAAGCATGGACACCCACGAAAGGAAAACAGAATGTGATCATGTTTGTTGGATTGCAAGGGAGTGGTAAAACAACAACATGTTCAAAAGTAAGTCACACTTAAGGGAAAAAAAAAAGGTCATGAAGAAGATACATTTTATAAATCAAGTTTTATGTTTAAGCCAGGCTTTATAGTGCTTTTGCTGTACAATTTTGTGTTACTTGATACAGCTATTATGTTTTTGTAATAGCTTTTTGTAGGATAAGGAGAGAAAAATCCCATAGTCTTTTGTGATTGTTTTTTTGTAAGAATGGTAGACTAGTGTATAAGTGTGCTATTTCTTTTACAAAAAAGACTGTTTCAGTTTTTTAAGGAGGTAAGTAAGTATGTATGATTTTTGGAGAAGAGAACATAGGAAGTTTATCTTACCACCTGTGGCTAAAGACCCCCTTTTCAAGTCTTCTGGCATCCCACTCAGCATAATACATATCTTCATTTTATATACCGTTATGCTAATTTTTAATCCATTATACCATCCTTTTGCCCAGAATTGAGTGCCTCAATTTTGTTACCAGATTTTTTTTGCCCACAAACCTCAACTCTGTTATAGTTAATAAAGAAGAAGGACAGGTTTGTTTCTTAGAGAGTTTTTTTGTTTGGTTTTACCTAATTAACATTAGCAGTAGTTAACATTTTTGACTGATCATTTGCTGCTTGATCATTTTACATCTTTGAATGTGGCTGTATGATAATTAGAATTTAAACTCTTTGGAAAATTTGCTGTATTCAAAAATCTTTAAAAATATTATTTTCAGGAGAATCATGAGCAGTTTTACTTTTATTCTTTCAGCAAACAAGAAGGGTAAACAGAAGATGTTATAATAATTTATATTTATTGATATAACTATATTTTAATCTTTCTTTCACAGTTAGCCTATTATTACCAGAGGAAAGGTTGGAAGACCTGTTTGATATGTGCAGACACATTCAGAGCAGGTAATACGTTGGAATTTAAAAGTTATTTTCTGTACTTTTTCTTTTCAAGTTTGAGGATTCATTAATTCTTATCTCCTAGGGGCTTTTGATCAGCTAAAACAGAACGCAACCAAGGCAAGAATTCCCTTCTATGGAAGGTAGGTGTCTGATCTTTGTTTTGATACTCATGTGCCTCATCTTGTTGATCTGACTTTCTATTTTACGCTTTCTGGCCACATTTTAGGAGCCCTGGTGGCACAGTGGTTAAGCACTCAGCTGCTAACTGAAAGGTTGGTGGTTCGAACCTACCAGCCACTCCATGGAAGAAATACGTGGCTGTCTGCTTCCGTAAAGATTACAGCCTTGGAAGCTCTATGGGGCAGTTCTACTCTATACTGTAGGGTCACTATGATTTGGAGTCAACTCAGTGGCAGTGGGTTTGGTTTTTGGGTTTGGTCACATTTTAGTATATACTTATAAGATTAAATCCTTTCTGGAACAAAGTGGTTATATGATTAATAAATCGTTATCTTTTATTACTATAACGTGACCTTCTGATCCATCCTGATCAAAGTCAACAGTGTTTAGCTCATAACTTTGCTCTACTTATCCTGTGTAGCATGCTTTCATACTTCCTTGTCTCTCAACTCCAGTTGTTTCTCTTAAGACCTATCTGACGCATTCTTCCATTAAACACATACTGATGAATTCCATATTGTTTCTAGTACATCGTTTAAAAAATTTTTGTGTTTGATCATCCAAAAATGATTATAATCTGCAGTTATTTTATCTAAGGTAGAAAATCTGATCATTGCTATCCCTCATTTGATATGTTGCTGTTGAGTTAATTAGTCTGTACATGTTTAAGTGTAATTAATAAATAAATAAATGAGTCTAGATCAAATTTAAGAGTACTAAATTTAGGAGTGAATAGCACTTTTGTTAACATTATTAATGTAAATGATTTATTATACCCTTGGGAATTAAGTTTAAAGAAGATAATTTGGAGGTAAATAAATAAATGATTTTGTTAGTCATTACCTTTTGCTTCTTGGCTGACCAAAAAAATTAATGAACTTTGTCTTAGATATATTGTTTCTTTTCTTATTTTTTTTTTCTTTTGGTCATTTTTATGAGAATTTCTAGCAGATAGATTGAAGAATAATGCTAGGAATTTTCTTTAGGATAAAACCAGTTGCTGTCCCGTTGATTCTGATTCATGGCAAGCTCATGTGTATCAGAGTAGAACTGGGCTCCATAGGGTTTTCAATAGCTGATTTTTCAGAAGTAGATCGTCAGGCCTTTCCTCTAAGGCACCTCTGGGTAGACTCCAACCTCCAGCCTTTTGGTTAGCAGCCAAGTATGTATTTGTACCACCCAGGACTACCTTTAGGATAAGAACTGCTTCTAATATGGTTTTAAAATTCAGGGGATGATGAATTTGCAAATGATATGATTTATTTGATAATTACTTGAAGTGTTGGCCAAAACCAGAGCATTAGTTTTTTAACCAGTGTTCTCAGTACCATTTATTAAATAATCTTTCCTTTGCATGTGAACTTTAAAGGCATACTATCTTTAGGGTTGCTATGAGTCGGAATTGACTCAATGGCAATTGACTCAATGGTTATTAATACTTTCTATGAAGTAAAGTATTAAGAACCATGATTACCTCTGGGAGTGAGGAAGGGAATGGGACTGGGGATGGGCTTAACCTATATCTCCAATGTTTAATTTACAAATCTGGAATATATGTTAACATACACATTTATCCTTTTGTGCAGTAGACACAGGTTTATTTGTTATTTTGTCTTTATAAAAATCATACTATTTTAATTAAACATTTTTAGAAAATGAAATCACCAACAGTCTTACTTCCCAGTTATTAGTTTTGAGCATGTCCATCTATGCTTTTTTCAATGTCTATACAAAAGGAGCTCTCATGGCACAGTGGTTAAGAGTTCTGGTGCTAACTAAAAGGTCAGCAATTCTGATCCACCAACTGCTCCTTGGAAACCCTATCCTGCAGCTCTACTCTGTCCTGTAGGGTCACTATGAGTTAGAATCAACTTGAGGGCAATGGGTTTTTATACAAATAAGTAGTCACATAGATGCATGCATAGGAATATATTATTTTAAAATAAAATGGGATCTTAAAATGTTTTATACCTTGATTACTTGGTAGTGGTTGTATGGATTGTGTTAATTTGTCAAAACTCATCAAAATGAACACTTAAAATGGTGCGTTTTATAATATGTATAGGACAGAGTAGAACTGCCCCATAGAGCTTCCAGGGAGCGCCTGGTGGATTTCAACTGCTGACCCTTTGGTTAGCAGCCGTAGCACTTAACCACTACGCCACCAGGGTTTCCATACCACTTTAGGGTTGATAAAAAAAAATGGGATATTAATAATTCTGAAACAGACAGTATACTGTTTTAAGGTAATTCTTTTTTATGGCATGATTGTATTTCATGGTATGTATGTATGTCATTAATCTCCTTATGAACATCTCTGACCATAAGTCTTTGCAAGTTTGTTTTATTATAATTGTGTATTTTATTTTTAAATATCTAGTAATGCTAATCTGTATCTTCTTTTTCAATATTTTCTCAGTTATTCTCACCTGCTTTTTTTTCTGGATAGATTTTAGAATTCTTTATCAAGTTCCGAAATGAAAAAGCTTCCTAAGATTTTGATCTGAATTTACATTTAAGCCAATTAATTTGGGGGGAATTAACATCTCTACTGTATTTGTATAGTTCCATTTAGGAACCTGCTTTGTCTTTTTTGTATAAAAACTTTATGTCCTTAAATATAGTTATTTTCGTCATTTAAGTCTCACACATATTAAGTTTATTCTACCTGATGTTTTTTGTTGTTGTTGATTTTGGGGAAAAACATTTTTTTCATTTGACAATGCTGATCGGTATAAAAAGATGTCACTAGCCAAAAGGAATGAAAATTAAAATGTGACCTCATTTCTTGAGTCTCAAGTTGATGCTAATGTTTTTGTCGGGGATTATGAAAATGTAGTGAAATAGGAATGAGATTAAACTTTGATGGAGGACATTTCTTTTTTAAAGCCAAAAGTTTTAATGGTCATACCATTTGGTCCAAATTCAACTTGCAGGAATTGGTCATAGCAGAGTTTCAAAGAAACATACAGCAATTACGTACTATTCATAGTGGCTGTATTTTTAATACCAAGAAATGGAGAAAACCTTAAATGTCTAACGGTAGGGCATTTATTTAACAAATGAAACCATAGCCATGTGATGAAATACTATGTAAGTCATGTTTTACAAGAATATTTAATAGCTTTATAAAATGCTCACAAAGGGGTGTTAAATGGAAAAGCAGATATAAAACGCTACGCAATATCAGTTCAATTGTTAAAGAAGATGAAAACAGTTGAGGGAAACAGGACTCATTCAGAAACGACATATGGCAAAATCATAAAGGGTTTTGTAATTGGATAATTGTATACTAGTTCATGCTATTCTAGAAGTACCTTGCTATATTTAATAGTTTTTAGATTATTCTTCTAAATCAAAATTGTGGTCATTTACATTTTTCAGAATAGTTTAAAGCTAGACTAAAGATTTTCAAATTAATAGAATTATCCCTGTTAAATAGCTATACAGAAATGGACCCTGTTATCATTGCCTCTGAAGGAGTGGAGAAGTTCAAAAATGAAAATTTTGAAATTATTATTGTTGATACAAGTGGCCGTCATAAACAAGAAGACTCTTTGTTTGAAGAAATGCTTCAAGTTGCTAATGCTATAGTAAGTGGTTTTCAATGTAACGCTGTTATAAGACTTTAACTATAAACCCTAACTGAGTTTATGATCAATATAAATTATTCTTTGCCTTGAAGGCAAATTCCAAGTAATTTGTTTCTGTTTTGCGCACCTGTATCTGTGTGACAGGGGCTTAATCGTCTCATCTTACTTAGCCTCCATTAGAAAGGAAATTTTCACGATTATCAAAAAATTCCTTTCACATTTAATTAGTATTGGAATGTATAAGTAAAAAAAAAAAAAAAAGCAAAAAATTAAGGGCCAACCTTCAATGTCTGTCTGATTTCCATTCTGTAAATAATTTAACTTCATTGCAAATATTTACTTTAGATGAGTTATGAAAGTTTTCTAAAGCGTAACATTTAAAATTATTAATCATTATTTAGTGTCTCTTCTTTAAAATCATAAGGAAATAACTTGGGGAGAAGAAGCAGTTTATAAATATGTTTATAAATATCAACAACCCAATGGCAAAACATGCATTCCTAGTACGTTTGATTGTTGTGCCATTGGGGTGTTGGGCAGTAATCTTTTGGTTACTGGTTAATACTAATAAGTTTCTTTTTAACTGTGTCATTATTTGACCTAGCTGGACAGGTCTAAGAGAAATTGCCTCACCTTTATTTCATTCAGTTTGGTTTCAGGGCATGCTCTTCTACTTTTTATTTTTCTCTGTTTCACTTTTACTATTCCCTTTGCCTATAGGGCCATTCCTGCAGATCTTTGTACAGCTGTTTCCTCTTTATTCAGGTCTCAGCTCAAATGTTACCTTCACAGATGCTTTCCCTGACCACCTTACCTAAAGAAACCTCTCACACCTCAAAACTGATAGTCTGTGTCCCATTTTAATTGTTGTGTATCTGAAATGTTTATTTACCTCTTTATAACCTGTCTCCTGTGACTAGAATGTAAATTTCATGAAAGCAAGGCTTTTCTTACTTCTGTGTCCCCAGGATCTAGATGATGCCTAATACATAGAGCTCCCTCAACAAATATTGATTGAATATTTGTAGTAAATATTGTTCTACAGATTCTAATGGTGAGTTTTATTTAAGATCGGTAAAAATATGTTTTCTATTTAAACTTTCTAGCAACCTGATAATATTGTTTATGTGATGGATGCCTCCATTGGGCAAGCTTGTGAAGCCCAGGCCAAGGCTTTTAAAGATAAAGTAGATGTAGCTTCAGTAATAGTGACAAAACTTGATGGCCATGCAAAAGGAGGTGGTGCACTCAGTGCGTAAGTATTGTTAATGTGGTCATCCTATGTCTTGGGGCTGTAGTGTACGTGTGTATGTGTGTGTATTTATGGCTTTCTTATTGCTCATTTAAAATACATTCCAATAATCAAACTAATATGGTTTATAAAAGTTTAAATGGAAACAATTTTGGAGTCTCTCTGATATAGTTCTGTTTTAACTAGTGAAAAGAAACTTGAGCTGTGTACCTTTGTCTAATTAGCTTCAAATATCTGGAAATTTGTTTTTTTGAGGTTACTTTGTGTTTCTTTTTCTTTGCAGAGTTGCTGCCACAAAAAGTCCAATTATTTTCATTGGTACAGGGGAACATATAGATGACTTTGAACCTTTCAAAACCCAGCCTTTCATCAGCAAACTTCTTGGTAAGTACAGTGGTGTGGATATAGAAATATCTCCCAGAAATAGTACAGATCTGTATGACAGATTAGGATTCTAATCTTGTCTTCTCACTGACTAGGAAAATAATTTTCTTCTTTGACTTATTTTCCTCATCTATAAGATAGAGTTTATGGTTTTTTTCCTGTGGTTAGAGTGGTAAGAAGAAAATACTAGATGGAAAGTTCTTTCGAAAAGTTTTAGAGCATAATACAAAAACACACGGTGGTAGTAGTAGCAGTAAAACGTGGGTAAGTCTCAAGGTGGTTTAGTTAGAGAGCAGGAATTTGGAGTTAAACCCTGGACTGGAATCCCTGCTTTGTCATCTCTTTACTGTCCCTTAACTTCTGTGGCTTCAGTTTTCTCTTTTGTAAAATGTAGTAACAATACCTGACCTGCATACTTCACGGAGTTATATATGTGAATGTGTTTGATATCATGTAAAGCAGGATATTCAATTAGTTATTAATTTTTCTTTTTTTATACTTTACAGGTATGGGTGACATTGAAGGACTGATAGATAAAGTCAACGAGTTAAAGTTGGATGACAATGAAGCACTTATAGAGAAGTTGAAACATGGTACATGAGTGGCAAGAAAGCATTTGATTTCAGATGTTTTTCTTTGAATACTTTTTTATAAAACTGCTTTTTATTTGAAATGATATCTGTTATTAAAGTCAGTTCTTCAGATGTTTATTATTTTACATGATTTATGTGTGACTCATTTTAAATTACAGATTAATGAGCAGTTACAGAATTGAGTATTTTTGTTTTATTTTCTCTCATAATTAGATTGCCTTCAAGTTAAAATTGAGGCTTTCATTTGGTTCCTTTTGAAGTAAAATAAGTTAAAGATGAGTTAGAACATACTGTTGTAATCTGCTTACGTATAAACTAAATGTATAATATAAAACATATAAAAAGATATTTTAAAAGGATAAGATTAAACACACACACATGCACACACGTCCTTAACTCTACATTGAAAACCACTCCTGTAGAAAAGTGTATCACTGTGTAAGGGTGTAAGCTCTTAAATATAACATAACCTGGATTTGTATCTCTGTTGTGTTTTCTAGCTGTGCAACTTTTTCAGTCATATCATCTTTACTTTCCTTATCTGTACAATGTAGATAATACTGACTACCTCCTAGGGTTGTGAAGATTAAATTAGTTGATGCATGTAAAATGTCCAGCAGGCCATAAATACTCAACATAGATTATTGACCATTCCAGTTCTTCTCAAAATGATCTTTTTCCTTAATTTCCATGGCTGCATACTCTTCTCCCTTTTTGCTGTTTCTCACTCATCAGGTACCTATGCCTTTACCTCTTAAAAGTTGTTGTTTTCAGGGGTCACCTTAGGCTGTCTTCTTTGTCTGGAGCTTCAGTCTCATATCTAGATGTTTACTAGACCATTCTTCTTGGATGTCCATTGTTACTGCTAGTTGCCATCGAGTCGGTTTTGACTCAGGGTGATTTTATGAATAACAAAATGAAACATGGCCGGCCGTATGCTTTCTTCATGATCATTGGTATGTTTGGGTCCATTGTTGAAGCTATTGTG
The DNA here is from genome assembly GCF_030014295.1 of Loxodonta africana. NCBI lineage: Eukaryota > Metazoa > Chordata > Mammalia > Proboscidea > Elephantidae > Loxodonta > Loxodonta africana. The sequence continues at coordinate 46,948,624 of NC_087351.1, forward strand.
TCAACCTTCCTCACTGCGGATCTCCCTCGTTTTCGTTGACTCTCTGTGAAACATGATGTTGTCTTCTAGTGATTGATGTTCCCTGATGATGTGTCTAAAGTAAGTGAGCAGAAGTCGTGCCAACCTCTCTTGTAAGGAACATTCTGGTTGTATTTCTTCTAAGACTGATTTGTTTGTTTTTTCGGCAGTCTACGGCATATTCAGTATCCTTTGCCATGACCACAACTCAAATGCATCAGTTCTTTTTCTGTCTTCCTTTTTAATTGTCTAGCTTTTGCATGCATATGAGACAGTTGAAAATACGGTGGGTTGGGTCAGATGCACCTTAGTCATCAAAGTGACATCTTTGCTTTTTAAAACTTTAAAGAGGTCTTTTGCAGCATACTTGCACCAATCACATATACCATTTGATTTCTTGACTGCTCTTCCATGGACTTTGTTGATCCAAGTAGAATGAAATTGTTGACAGCTTCAGTTTTTTTTTCTCTATCATGATGTTTATTCGTTCACTTGGGAGGATTTTTGTTTTCTTCACAGTGTATTCCAGAGACACTTCAAATTCAGCATATCCTTATCGTCTATCCCAACCTTTTATTCCACAATTACCATCAGAGAATGTTAACATCATCCATCTTACTGTTAGAGTCAGAAATTTCGGTATCGTCATTGACTCATCTCTTCCTCGGTCTGCCCACCCCTTCATCAGTCAGTAAGTCTTAGTGATTCTACCTCCTAAATATACCCAGTCTATCTTCTTTTTTTCAGTTCCCCTGCAACTCTGCTAGTTCCGGTCATCGTGATCATCTTCTGCCTAGATTCTTATTGTAAGTCTTCACAAATCTTCCAGCTTTCTGAACTCTTCCCCTTTGATCTGTTTTTTATATTGCAGCCAGAATGAACTTTCATAAATGCAAATCTGATCTCATTACTGCCCTTTTTAAAAATCTTCAGTGGCTTCCCATTACCCTTAGGGTAAAGTTCAAATGCTTTAAAATGACTCCATCATCTAGCCAACATCTTCAACTATTTTTTTTCCCTTGGTACCATTGTTAGCATTCCATCCTCCAGCTGTACTGAGCTTCTTTCAGCTTCTCAAATGTATAGTGCTCTCTCTTACTCTGGGCCTTTATGTTTGCTAGGCCCTCTCTTTTTCCTGCCTCTACCCTCCTCTTTTCTTTTCCTCCAGCCAAACTGGCTAACCTCCTACTCATACTTCAGGCCTGTCCTTAAATGTTCTTCTTCAGGGACATTTCCCCTGATCCCTAGTCTGAATTAGAACCCTCTGCTGTATGTTTCCATTGCACCCTATTAATTGGCACATTATTCATCACATTAACTTGATGATTAGCTTGAAGGTGAAGGTGGAGTTGATAGCTGCGTTCTTTGTCTTTTATGTTCACGGTACCTAGCATGGTGTCTGTCACAGAGTGGGCTTTTAGTAAGTATTTGTTGGATGAATGAATCTATTCTTCATTGCCTGGTTCTTTCTTCCTGCCTTCCTTGATCTTGAGTAACCCTACCACTGCCTCTACTACCACTATGGGCTTTACCATTTTCTTGGTTCCCATTATTTGACAGTGTTAGCTGCCTTTTCCATCTTGAAACTCTTCACTTGTGTTCCATAATGGGATTTCCTGTATAATTATAGCATTAATTATCACCTTTATATAAATGGCCAAATAATGTGTTTTGGCCTTAGCTCTCTCTCCCACTGTTTTCTAGCTGCCTGCTTTAACATTTCTTTTAAAATGTAGTACTGCCACTTCACATTTAGAATGCTTAAAACCAGATACCTTTTCTGTTTTTTGAAGGTAAGTAGAAAATACTCTCTCTAATTTGCCTTGATTTTTTTTTTCCCCCCCTCAATTGAAGTTGATTTACGTATAATGAATGCTCAGATTCTAAGGATACTGTCTCAGTGGTACCATAACAGACATACCGCAAGTGAGAGTGGCTGTAAAGAACAGAAATTTATTTTCTCACAGTTCTGGAGGATAAAAGTCCAGATCAGGGCCTGGCTATGTCGGTTCCTTCTGTGAGCCTTTCAGTTTCTGATGTCTGCTGGCAATCCTTGGTGTTCCTTGGTGTTTGTTTTCCTCCTGTGTGTGTCTGTGTCTATTCTACTTTTCATAACTCAGGAGTAATTAGGTTTAGCATCTACCCTGCCGTGGTATGCCTTCATTAACATACCAAGCATGATGTCCTTCTCCAGGGACTAGTCCCTCCTGATAACGTGTCCAAAGTAGGTGAAACCAAGTCTCACCATCCTCGCTTCTAAGGAGAATTCTGGCTGTATTTCTTCCAAGACAGATTTGTTCATTCTTCTAGCAGTTCATGGTATATTCGGTATTCTTTGCCAACACCATAATTCAAAGACATCAATTCTTTGGTCTTCCTTAGTCATTGTTCATCTTTCTCATGCATATGATATGACTGAAAACACCATGGCTTGGGTCAGGTACACCTCAGTCCTCAAAGTGACATCTTTGCTTTTTAACACTTCAAAGAGGTCTCTGCAGCAGATTTTCCTGGTGCCATATATTATTTGATTTCTTGACTGCTGATTCCATGAGCATTGATTGTGGAATACTGCAGTATGGACTTTTTGTTTTACACCTAGTTTCTTTGATTCAGCACAGTTTTTTAACCCATAATGTGCAGCCATCACCATCATTTAATTCTGTTTTTTTTTCATCACCTCAACCAGAAACTCTGTACCCATCAAGCAATAATTCCTCATTTCCTTCTACCCCCAGTCTCTGCTAACCACTAACCTACTGTATGTCTCTATGCATTTACCTATTCTAGATATCAACATCTTTTTATATTCATCCATGAAGTTGTATGCATCTAGTTTGTTCTTTTTATTGCTGAGTAGTGTTCTATCCATAGTTTATCCATTTTCCTATTCATGGGTATCTAAGCTAAGAAACTACAAATAATTTTCTGAAGTGGTTTTACCATTTTGCATCTTCACCAGCAGTATATGAGAGTTCCATTTGTTCCACATCCTCTTTAACTTTTGGTGTTGTCAAGCTTTTAATTTTAGCCATTCTAGTGATTATAGTTTGTCTTGTTTTCAGATTTCTTGTATAATTATATATGCCCATCTTCTCTGACAGAGTATAAGCTTCTCTAGGACGGGATCTGTATTTCTGTATATTCTCTGGAGTATTCATCTTTGACATTGTACGTAGTAATTGCTCAGTGAATATTTATTTATTTGGATATTTTATAAGTGTCTTTCATAGTGAATCTATGATTAAGGAAAAGGTTAGTTTTATTCAATGGAAATATGTATTCTCTAATATGTTGGAATCATTTGTATTGTATTTCAGGTCAGTTTACGTTACGAGATATGTATGAACAATTTCAAAACATCATGAAAATGGGCCCTTTCAGTCAGATCTTGGTTAGTCATCATAAAAAATTTTTATCTTCTTTTGTTTTTGTTGTTCACTAAAATGTCTAAGAAAAGATGCGTTATTTTTGATATTTGGTTAAAAATAAGTATTTTAAGACTTAATGTTAAAATTCAAGCCAATAGTTAAATGTAGACGTTCTGAACAATCTTAAACTATTACTGATTTTATGTTTAAACATGTTTGTTTTAGGGGATGATCCCTGGTTTTGGAACAGATTTTATGAGTAAAGGAAATGAACAGGAATCAATGGCAAGGCTAAAGAAACTAATGACAATAATGGATAGTATGAATGATCAAGGTAAGATGGCAGATTACTTGACTTGGAAGGTGATATTCTGAACATGACCAAGTTGAGAGTTTCACTGTATTCTTGTGGACAAGATGGGGGACGTATTGGGCTGAAAGATTATTGTTAGACTTACAGCAGCTTGAAAGCGCTTATTCAAAGCACTGTAATTATTGGGTTGAATTCATTGTTGAGAGAAATGTTTAGTATAGTGCTTTTCCAGATGAATTCCATGGAAAGAACACTAGCTCTCTACGCTGCCAATAGCAGTAACTTCAAAACAGGGAGGGGACTTTTTAGTCAAGTAAATTTTGGGAATGCTGGGTGAAACAAAGTTAATTGAATTTATTTATTGTAAGCCTTCTCAGAGCTTTAATATGCTATCACACATTGGGAATCTGTAAGAGCGGGTTAGTTTAAGCAATGTTTACGAACTTCTTTTGCCGTGAAACCCTCAAGGTTTCAGTCTTCTCAGAAGTATACTGCTTTATCTCTGTAATCCTGTGTTATCACTGCCTCGTATACTTCCAGGTCTTTTACGTGGTCCTCAGCCCATTAGCATTTCTAATCCCATGACCCCTTTGTTTTTCCCAGTTTTTTAGTACCCTTTTTCATTTTAGCCAGCAAACATGCTGAATCTTTATCACCCTGTTTTAGGCCTTCTGTTCTACTATAGGGTCGCTATGAGTTGGAATCGAATCGACAGCAGTGGCTTTTTTGTTTTTTTTATTCTACTATGTGCCCAGCTTGAACTCTGACCTCATTTACAAAGAAAATACAGGCTTTTGACTAATTGACCTACAAACACTGTGACAACTACAAACCATTCTTACCTTCTTCATGCTGCTTTAAGGACCTCTCTCCTTCGGTGATATCCTTTCCTATATCTTCAGTTTCTTATCTAGTGATTTTTTTTTCCCCCTATTGGAATATGAACTTCTTAAACTCACATTTTCTTGGCCTCACCTCTCCCTCTAGCTTTTTACTCTCTTTTCCATCAAGTTTCTTAAAAGAACAATTTGTGTATTTCTCAAACCCTGAAATATGACTCTGTTCCTGTCATTGCTCTGAAGTAGATCATACAAAGGTCTCCAATAATCTCCTACTGGTCTACTCTAGTGGGTACTTTTCGGTCCTTGTCTTGACCTCTACAATATTAGATGTTATTAATCACTTTTTCCTCCCTGGTTTCTATTACACTAGTCTCTCTGCTTTTACCCTTATCTTTCTAGTTACCCTTCAGTCTCTTACTGGTCTCTTCTTCAGCCCACCCCTAAGGTGAATATATGCTCCAGGGTTAAAGAACCTCAGCCAGTTTTTCTTATCGTTATGCTCATTTTCTTTGAATGATTCATCCACATCTATGCTTCATCTACTACGAGATTGTTTATTTTTTTGTATTCTCTCCTTGTTTTCTGAGCTCCAGCACTTCATAGTAACCTGAATAAGACTGAGTTTTTCTCTTCTCTGTATCTTTAGCACTGCAAAAATTTCAGCATGTAACATTTAATTGTGGCAGGCATGTCTAGAGTATTACCCTGTGCCAGGTGCCGTCCTAAGCACATTTAATCCTTAAACAACTCTTAAGGGCTATCTATAAAACCCATTGCAATTGAGTCGATTCCGACCCATAGAGACCCTATAGGACAGAAGTAGAACTGCCCCATAGTGTTTCCAAGGCTGTAAATCTTTTACTACCACGTCTTTCTTCTGTAGAGTGGATGGTGGTTTTAAACTGCCGACCTTTCGGTTAGCAGCCGAGCGTTTAACCACTGCCCTTAATGGTTAGTGCATTTTTATTTGCTTTTTACAGATTAGGAAACTGAAGTACAAGAAACTGAGTAATTTGCCCAACCTCTAGAAAGTGGAGAAGCTGAGCTTCAAACCCAGGCAGGTTGGCTCAAGAGTCCACACTTGATCACTATGCTATACCACCTCTCTAGGTGCCGACTAAGTGCTGGACATTTACGTGTTTGAAAGTTTTCCAAAACGCATCAGATCCAAAATGTAGCACTTCTCCCTTGGTGAGTGATACTACCATTTAGCTGCCAAGTCACTCAGTTATAAACTGGAGCCAATTTAGATTTATAATACCCTTGCTGATTTTGTTGAGTAGTTCCATTTATTACTGAGATAGGACTATTGAAATACCTAACCATATTTGAGGATTTGTGTGTATCTCCTTTCAGTTGTATCAGTTTTTGCTTCATGTATTTTGAAGCTCTTTTATTGGGTACACATTTAGGATTGTTATGTCCTTTTTGTGTATTGACCCTTTTATCATTTTGTAATGTCCCTCTTTGTTCTTAGTGTTCTTTGTCTGATATTAATACAGCCACTCCAGCTTTCTGCTAAGTAGTGTTTATAGGGAATATCTTTTTCTGTCTTGCTTTTAATCTGCCTATATCGTTTTATTTAATGTGAATTTCTTGTTGACAGTGTGTAGTTTTGGATTTTTTTTTAAACCATTCTGACAGTATCTGTCTCTTAATCAGTATACTATTGATATGTTCTGCCATTTTATTATTTTCCGCCTGTTCCCTCTGATTTTTTTCTGTTTCCCATGTTCTGCTTTCCTGTGAGTTACTAGAACACTAGTATTCTATTCCATTTTAATCTATAGGGTTTTTTAGTATATCTGTTTGAATGGTGTTTAGTGGTTGCTCTAGGGATTATAATATACATAATACTTAATTTATAAAAGCCTGCTAGTGTGAATATTTTACGACTTCAAATGGAATGTAAAAACCTTTCAGTTACTTTAGATTTAATGTGTTCTACTTCCAAAATATTTCTTATATCTGCTCTGTTTTCTAGGTCTCTGCATACCTTGTGTTAGTTCAGCATTTCTTGCCTGGATTACTATAGCAGCCTCCTAACATTTTCTTTTCTCTTTTGTTACCTCTCTCTTCAATCTGTCTTCCTCGCTGCCATCTAATGGTCTTTCCAAGATAACAATTCTGGGGTTAAAATCTTTCAGTGGCTCTTTATTGTCTTCATGATGAATTCCAAACTTCTAGGCCTAGCATATGATAAGAGTCAGAATCGACTCGACGGCACTGGGTTTTTTGGGTTTGGGTAGGCGTAGCATATAAATCCTCTTATAGTCTTGTCCTTACCTTCCTTTGCAGTTTCTTTGCAGCTCTTATCCAGGCCCTGTTCCTTCATTTCTTCTGAGAAGCCATGTTTTACTTCCTAGAATGTGTCTTTTCTCTTTTTAATTTATACTTGTCCTCTAGGACTTCTTAGCTCAAGGGAAGCTACTGGCATAGAGCCTTTCCTGTTTTACTTTCTTGCTTAAAGTCTGCTTTTGCTGTTTCCTTAACTCTGTCATATTGCATATCATGATGTGCTGTTACTAGTTTATCTGTTTTCTTCCACTTGATTTGAGCTCTTGGAAAGAGCATGATACATGTTTTCTAATGAAGATGTGGTGTAAAAGCTGCATTTATGAAGTGGATTTAGAGGCTTTAACTGACTATAAGTTTATTATGAGATATTTGCTCTTAACCTTTCATTGTGTTGGTAATCAGGCTTCACCTGGATTTCAGTTCACTTCTGCACAATATCTTTAGAGGGGTACAGGCAAATTAGAAGATGTATTTAGGAAATCAGGATGGCAAATGGGGTTCTAAACCATGTTACAAGAAGAACAGACCAGAGTTGGATATCTGTCACCTAGAGAAAATTCACAGGAAGCATGATAGCTGTCAGGTATTTGAAAGCCTTATTCTTTGTACCTGGCAAGGGATACCTACAACGGGAAGAAGTGCCAAGTAATCAGATTTTGATTTAATATATGAAAAGATTTCCCATAATTACTGCCATACCAGAATGGCATGGACTGCTTTATTAGATCATTGGTCATCTTTCCTGGGGGTGTTAACACTTTTTGGGGGGATATTGTAAAGAGAGAATACAGAGGTAATGAAATTTTTACTAAAGTCCGACTCATTTTTGGTATTGTATGCGATTAAAGCCAGAAGAAATATGGTTCATATTTTAAATTAGCACAATCTTTATATGTTATTAGAAAGGATTAAATATTACTAGGAGTAATTACTTGACTATAGGAAATACATCAGTTTTTCTGTTCATTATAGATTGAGCCTACCCCCTACTGTTTGCTTATATAGTGTAAATCTATGTTTAAAAGGTAACTAGCGTTTGCTTATATAGCCTAAATTTATGATTTAAAAGGTAACTGGTCATTTAGGATAGAACTAAAGAGAACACTTCTGTCCTCTCTTGAAATATACCATAGCTCTGGTGGCTGCAGGGTGGCTGGATATAAGATCTGGAAAAGGGCTCACATAAGGTTTCAGAGGTTCCCAGAATGTTTTATTTTACTTGAATTGTGGGGTGATACATGCATGTTGTTTTTATTGTTATGAATATTATGAAATTTCTTTTGAGAATATTCCCTAATTTTTAAAAATTAGAATCAAACATGGCAAATGATAACATTTGTTAAATCTGAGTGGTGGTTTGAGCATTTATTGTATCATGTCTGTTTTTCTCTATGTTCAAGATACTTCATAATATAAAGAGAAGAGAAAAATCTCTTTAAAAAACGTATCAGCTAATCTCTGTAAAGTTGTGTATTGCCCATTTGTATGTAACTGCTTCGATGATAATTGTTGAGTATTTTATGTAAGTGAAAATAATTGACCCTTGCCTATAGAACTCGACAGTACGGATGGTGCCAAGGTTTTTAGTAAGCAACCAGGAAGAATCCAAAGAGTAGCAAGAGGATCAGGTGTGTCAACGAGAGATGTTCAAGAACTTTTGACACAATACACTAAATTTGCACAGATGGTAAAAAAGATGGGTGGTATCAAAGGACTTTTCAAAGGTAAGGAAAATAACGAACTCCTCATTAGATACCAGATTGAAAGGAAATAAAGAATCTAAAAATTAAAGCCAGAGAATACATACTGTCAATATTGCAAAATTCACTGCTATATTTTATGTTATAGTCAAGTACTTTCAGGATTTAAAATGTGATCTGTGATTTGTCTGTTTTCAGACTCAAAGTCTGGTGTGCATTAATACTTAAAAAAAAAAACAACTGAGGAACTTAATGACTATCTTTATGAACGTTTAATATATATTTAGAAAATACAAGAAAGTATAAGAAAAAAATTAAAAGCACCCATAACCTTTACTTATCAGAGAATCCCATGGGTTCTGTTGCAAAAAAGTTTGCCATAACTACAAAGTCTCACCATCCTTGCTTCTAAGGAGCATCTGGTGTACTTCTAAGACAAATTTCTTCCTTCTTCCGGCACTCTATGGTATATTCAACCTTCTTTGACAACAGCATAATTCAAAGTCATCAATTCTTCAGTCTTCCTTATTCATTGTCCAGCTTTTGCACACATTTGAGGCTATTGAAAATGCCATGGCTTGGGTCAGGTGTACCTTAGTCCTCAAAGTGATACCATTGCTTTTTAACACTTTAAAGAGGTCTTTTGCAGCAGATTTGTCCAGTGCAATATGCTCTTTGATATCTCGACTGCAGCTTCCATGGGTGTTGATTGTGGATCCAAGTGAAATGAAATCCTGGACAACTTCAATATTTTCTCCATTTATCATGATGTTGCTTACTGGTCCAGTCATGAGGATATTTGTTTAACTTAAAGCCTCTTTATTAGTCAGGCTGATTCCAGTTTAGGGCCATTATCATCTAATAATGCATATTTTTATTTTAGATTCTTGTGCATCTATTTTTCTGCATATTTTTATATCCTTTAGGATGAATTCCTACCAGATATGGCCATTTTTAAGGCTCTTACTACGTATTTCTAGGCTATCCTGTAGATACGTTGATGATAATGCATCGAGATTGTCAGTTTCTGTGCAGTCTTCCCTAGGGCCAGGGATTTTATCTGTTTCGATCAGAAACATAGTAGGTGCTGATTAAATTTTGTAGTAATTTAATATCATTTCCAATTTAATGGTCAAATGTCTTTTCAACATGTCTTTTTCATATTACTAAAGTGTTACCTTTCTTCATGCATTTACTGGTTCGAATTTCTTTCGTGAATCCCCGCTTCCTGTTTCCTGTTCATTTGTTCTGTTTTTTTTCCCTTATGGCTTTGTAGTAACTCTTTAAAATCCTTGGTTTCTGTCTGCAAAGTTTTTTTCTCAGTTTTATATTACCTTTATTTTTGTTCATATTTTTAATGAACAGAAGTTTCCATTTTTTTAATATAATCAAGCCTATCTGTCTTTTCTGTTATGGCTTTTTTAAAGCTCATAAAGTCTCCCCCATGCTGATACTGCAATACCAAAAAACCAAACCCATTGCCATCGAGTCAATTTCGACTGATAGCAACCCTATAGGACAAAGTAGAGTTGCCCATAGGGTTTCCAAGGAGCGGCTGGTGGATTCAGACTGCCGGCCTTTTGGTTTGCAGCTGTAGCTCTTAACCACTGCGCTACCAGGGTGCCAATGCCACAGTAGTCACCTATGTTTTCTTCTGCTGTTTTTTGGGTTTACTTTTTTTTTTCTGGAATTAATTTGCTGTGTATGTGTAAGGTAAGGTGATAACTTTGTTTTTCTAAGGAGCTAATCAGCTGTCCAGTCTTCTTTTAATTTTCCATAATGTAAACAAGTACTAAAGTCAGTTATTTTTTAAAGTTTTAAGTACACCCCAAAGATGAATGATATTTCTTTCTAAAAAGGATGAGTATTTACAGATTTTTCTGTTATTGCCTTTTGTCTTTGATACTTTATTTTTACGTCCCTTGCTTGCTGTGTCCTACTTTTCTCTTCTGTGACAAGGGACAAAGTTATGCAGACAAACATGTTTAAAATTGGTTAACTCCCAACATTATGTGCTATTGCAGGTGTGACTAGTAAATGTTACGTCAGTTTAACTTATGACTCTGACTATTCTCAGTAGAACTACTGCAGGTCATCAGGCAGATCTTACCTAAGAATTGACTGCTCAGTAAGGGCACAGCCAAGATGAAATGGGCAACGGATACGGCACACATTGTTTTCACAGCACACTGCTAATATTTGTTAGAAATTTTAAGTCCTCAAAAACAAACTCTACGACAAATCACCAGTCAACATGGAATTCAGATTTTCCTCAGACTTCACAGATTGTCATTTTGACATAAAAACATCTATTTCATTTATAATTCATAGTTTGTAATTCATATAATTTATTCAAGGTAGCCAGTTTTGATCAGAGACAAGGGACAGCTTTTTTATTTTCATTAAATGCTCCTGAGAAGTGCCATAGTTAATGTTCCTTTGAAATAATTTTGCTGAGACAGCTCTCATTACCCCTTGTTGCCTTAATGATCACTTTTGCATCCTTTCTCTTATGAGCATAGCTATTCTCTAAAGGATTCTTTTATCTGTTCTGCCCCAGAGTGCATCTTTCATTGGCTTCCCTTTTTTACTGGAGAGTTTTGACTGTGTGGAAATTCATTGACAAATGAGGATGTATTTTTTTCTTCTTTCTGCTCTCTGAAGCTTTTTGTTACCTTTTAATAAGTTCTTAGATATAGAAATCTTCGGGTTCTCTTAGACTCATTCTTTCATGTTCATTTACCAGCAATCCAATATCTTTCTTGATTAATCGATGTCAGTAAACTTAGCTCTTTGTTTAGCATTCTCTCATGTCACTGTTAAATAATTGTTGTTGTATCTTAACATTAATAACCACTGGAAACAGTTTTGCTTATACTACCTCATTCACAGGTATAAGTAAAAATATTAACAAAGATCTTAGCCCCTAAGTCCCTTAGTTGTTTAAGAATAGAATTTCACTTGTTTGTCCTCCAAAATATGTATACAATTGAGGTAAAGATTAGAATATGTAGAAATAGAAATAGTTATATTAGAGTGGTAGGATTATAGTTGACTTTTTTTCTTCGTACTATGAAGTTCATCAAACTTTCTTTGATACCCGATTATATTACATTTTATAGTGACTCAAATATTTTTTTCCTCTTTCAGGTGGTGACATGTCTAAGAACGTGAGCCAGTCTCAGATGGCAAAATTGAATCAACAAATGGCCAAAATGATGGATCCAAGAGTTCTTCATCATATGGGTAAATACATAGTTGTTGCCATTTGCTGATGTTGTTGTCGTTACGTGCCGTGGAGTTGCTTCTGCTTTATAGCCACCGCATGTACAACAGAACAAACCACTGCCCGATCCTGTGCCATTCTCACAATTGTTGTTATGCTTGAGCCCATTGTTGTAGGCATTGTGTCAGTCCATCTTGTTGAGGATCTTCCTCTTTTTCACTGACCCTCTACTTTATCAAGTTGCTAAGATACAGTTTAATGTATAGTAAGGGTTGAGTTTTAATGACAGGCCTTCTGTTGTAATATAAAAATCTGTTTAAAAGGTATGTGACTTAGAGAAATGGCCACCTGAATCGTAAGTTGAATGGTTGTCATATCCCTGTATGAGCTTAGGTTTTAGTCATTCCTGTATTGCCACTTTGTGATTTTTGAGCAAATGACTTAAACTTCTTTTGCTAATTTTAGTGACCTTTTGCCCTATTTTGAAACCTAGATATTTTCGATGAGGAGGGTTTGATATTATACAGTGAAACGTGTGAGAGTCAGAACATAGTGGAACTGCCTTGTTTTTCTGGGTCTGGCAAGTTTTCCACCTTTGACAGGGTGCAGTCTTACCATTTTTCTCTTGAACTGTATTAGTGGACAATATTTGAGTTTTGCTTCTCTGACAGCTTTCTGCCTTACACAGGTTCCAGCTTTCACAGGCTTTACTGTGTAAGGATTTTGAATCCTAGCTCTACTTTTGTTATTTAACTTTTGAAAAGTTCCTGTGACTTTCTGAACCTCACTTTCCCTTCTGTAAAATTACAAGCAATATCTTAAGAAATTGTGACAATTAAATGAGCTAATGTATATGAAAGCATTTAGTACAGCTCTGAGGAGCTCTGGTGGTGCAGTAGTTAAGTGCTCAGCTGCTAACTGAAGGGTTGGTGGTTGGAATCCATCAGCCTCTCCATGGGACAGAGATGTAGCAATCTGCTTCAGTAACGATTACAGACTTGGAAATGTTATGGGGGCAGTTCCGTTTTGTCCTATGGGGTTGCTATGAATTGGAATCGATGGCGCACAACAACAACAGTACAGCTTTGGGCACTATAAAGCTGTTGCCATCAAGTCGATTCCAACTCCTATTGACGCTCTAGGGTTTCCAAAGAGCAGCTGGTGGATTCAAACTGCTGACCTTTTGGTCAGCAGCCGAGCTCTTAACCACTACGCCACCAAGGCTCCCTGGGCACTACAGTAGACACTTAATAAATGGTGAATTTTTTTCTTCCTGTAAGTCTTATGAAATAATCCAGGTTGATTACTTTTTATGTAATTTAATGCTATTTTTAGTGAGACTCTTTTGTAATTGCCAGAGAAGAAAATGTGTTTTGTTTAGATTTGTCGACTGCCTACTGTGACAGGTACTGTTCTTAGATCTTTTCAAGCATTATCGCATTTATTCTTCTCAATTCCATAGGTATGTTATTTATTTTCTTTTACAGATGAGGATACTGGTAATGATACAAAATTTTAATTTGTGTGTTCTTTAAGGCTGATGACTAAATTATAATCAGAACCAAGCATTTTTTAGAAGCTAAAGTACTTATGCAAACCCAAAAAAAAAAAACCAAACCCACTGCCGTTGAGTTGATTCCGACTCATAGCAACCCTGTAGGACAGAGTATAGAACTGCCCCATTGAGTTTCCAAGGAGTGCCTGGCAGATTTGAACTACTGACCTTTTGGTTAGCAGCCATAGCACTTAACCACTATGCCACCAGGGTTTCCACTTATGCAAAAGTAATAAGATTTCAAGTTCTACTTAATAATTTTCTGTTTTTGCTCTATTTTCATTCTAGGTGGTATGGCAGGACTTCAGTCAATGATGAGGCAGTTTCAACAGGGTGCTGCTGGCAATATGAAAGGCATGATGGGATTCAATAATATGTAAAGAAGATGCCTTAATATAAACTGACTCAGTTGATTACATTATTTGCTGAGACCTCAGTTGTTTCCCTCCTTTTTTCAAATGGGGGAAAAAAAAAAAGTATTTTTCTTGCCTGTCTTGACCTTCTTCTTTTATTCTTGTCTTCCTCCCCCACTTTTTTCTTCCTTCTTCCTTCTTTCTTCTTTCCCTCCCTTTGATATAAGGGAGGAATATATGGTGTTTTGGGAAATCATTATATTTTTGCTTTAGATTATCTTCTTTTGTTAGTTTTCACCATCATACACTTAAGTTAAACAAATCATGATGTAAAATTTTAGTACTTAAAAGGTTTTTAATTATCTCAAAGGCCAAGCATTACATTTGTAAACAGTCCTGGTCAGTAGTTACGTGATATCTCAATAAAAGTGCTGTAAAATAAACTTCAAAGTGGTTATAAGTTAAGGGTTGTTAACTTTCTTTATGGTATAAAATTATCAGTGTATCACATAAAAAGTTAAATTAAAAGCCATTACATGTTATTTAAAACTATGCCTGGAAATATAACTTTAATGAAAAGAATGGTAGAATAACTTAACCATGAATATTAGGAATTTTTGTTTAACTTAGAGTGATTAAGATAATTTTGCCATTGAAAATTTTAGTTTGGGAATTTAAATTCAAACTGAGAATTTGGTTACAGTTCATAATACATATGTTTTGTATATAATTTGCATTTTTTTACCTCATATATTTGAAGCCTTAATGGCAATATTTGATTTTTTAAAACCAATTTTGTTATGTTTCTTAAATATCAAGAATTTGCTTGAAGAAGTTGGTATGATTTGATTATATTAGCTAATGTATAGCCCTCCAAATGGGAAGATAATTGCAAATGTTAGGTTGTTACTATTATATATTAAAAACATGAGACAATAACAAGTTGATCTGATTATTGGTTATCTTGAATTCCTGCACAGTTTATTTAGAACAATGGCTTTTAAATAAATTATAGTTAATTGAAAAGACTAGAATAACTCTTATGCCTATTATTGACATCATGAAGATGACAGATACGGTATAGCACTGTATTTTGAACTAGGATGAACTGATCTTTGGCAAAGAACTGATTTATAGTCATATGAGAGAGAGCAGAAGAAATAGCTTAATTTTATGATGTAAATTTATTAGTCATATGTTTTAATAAGGTCTTTTAAGCCAGCTAATCTTTAAAAAATAATTACATAAAGAATGCAACTGGTTTTGTCGGTTTAGGCAATGATTTTATATCCTAATTTTTTTTCACCAGCTATATATTCGAATATCCCTATAAAACATCGTATACCCTGTAAAAATAAGGATCTTATGTTCTGGAGGAATGTCATATAGCAAGGTCCAGATATAGAAATTTGATAATAGAGAGAATATTGTTTACCCGGTAAATTTCTAATAAAACTGATGCATACCTTCTTTTCTGGGTATGCATTTTTGTAATGTCTATCCTCAGAGTACCTTCCTTGCATTTCAATGAAGAAAGGAAGTGAGATACTTGGCCATAATAAACTTTATGGATTCAGGCATAAGTTTTTAATATTTTTGCTCTGAAGCAAACTGTATTTTTCAGAAGCACAGATAACAGCAAGGGAAAAAAAAAATATCCAGGATACCTAGTTCAGGTTCTGTTTCTCTTTTCTCTTGTGTTAAAATGAGAGAATTGGAGATGTTCTCTAAAAGCCTGATCTTGTTAATTCCTTCACTTGACATCCTCAGGTACAAAAGCTGTCCTTCATTTCTCACCGTTTTTATCAAGGTACTGACGTTTGACAGCGTAAGTTTATCTACCAAAATAAAATCCTAAAAAATTTGAACTTTTTATTTTTTACTACTGTTAAAATTGATTCTTTAGCTTCGTGATATCTCATATATTCCCAATCACTAGCTAGTTCTAATAACGTACAACATTGGATTCTTTCTGATTTTTGTTACACTGTTACTTAAATATGTATAAACTTAAAACTGGTTATAACATCCTTAAGCTTATAGTTCTTATGTAATAATAAACCAAAACAAATTTAGAAATTAAATACCAACAAACTACAAAACCAAGAAAGAGCAAATTAACGTTTTCACGTGGTAGATGATAGTGTTCTCCTGAAAGTATTATTTTTGCTGGCATATAAGATGTAAAGGTGTATATATACAATGCATCACAATTTTATAGAGGAATTTTTTTGAAAAAATTAAAATACTTCCATCATGTAGTAAAAGTAATTTTAAAATGTGTAATATAAACCATTATTTTGTTTAATACCAAAAAACCAAAACCAAACCCAGTGCCGTCGAGTCGATTCCGACTCATAGCGACTCTATAGGATTCCGACTCATAGCGACTCTATAGGACAGAGTAGAACTGCTCCGTAGAGTTTCCAAGGAGCGCCTGGTGGATTCGAACTGCCGACCCTTTGGTTAGCAGCCGTAGCACTTAACCACAGGGCCACCAGGGTTTCCAAATACAGTATATTGCAGTGAGAGGAAGTCCTAAGTTCTGACATGCAGTAATATTCTAAGTTTAAATATAAGTATAGTTTTTATTGCTAAAAAGAAATAAAATGTAACAAGTGAATACTGATACATGGGAAGCAAAACACAGAATCTTACTGGAAATAGAGCCCCATATCATTGGTATTAATGTAAATACAAGGAGCCCTGGTGTTTTTTTTTTTTTTTTTTTGGTTGCACAGTGGTTAACCACTTGACTGCTAACCAAAAGAATGGCAGTTCAAACCCCCCTAGAAGCTCCATGGGAGAAAAGACCTGATGATCTGCTCCTGAAAAGAATTACAGCCTAGCAAACCCTATGGGGCAGTTTGACTCTTATCACATTAGGTTGCTGTGAGTCAAAAATTGACTTGATGGCACCTAACAGCAATGTAAAGATAAAATTAATACAACATGAATACTTACATCAGTGAATTCCAAGGGTCTAAAAAAAAAAATCATAGTATAAAATACTAGTAAAAATACCATAGTATAAAACAAATTTAAATTTATTTTACAGATTACTATACATAAATATTTGGTAAAAAACAGGAAAAGTTTTTAAAGTAAAATAGTAAATGTAGTTTTCATTTCATGCTTATGTATGCAGTAAAAGAAAGTATTATTTGAATACAGATTGTAACCAAAGAATTTGAGTTCAAATAAAAACTGCTGTGGCAGTAAAAATCATGGCTAAATAGCAACTAAATCTAAGTATTGATCTCCCTGAAAACCTAACAATAATTTTTAGTAAGGCCATGTAAGTTATTATATCTAAAACCTGAAACACTTTATCATAGCTTGAATCTAGATAATTCTCATTACTGGCATGCACAGGATTAGAAACTTGAGTCATTTTCAAAATTCTGTGCCAAATTCCAGTTACTAAGTTGAATTACCATGCATGTTCAGCTATTGCATTAAGCTTGAAACCTAGTGCCTTCTTTACATCTCACATGTTGGAGGATGAATTTTACTTTACCTCTGTATCAGTTGTGCATCTTGTGGCTTCTTAATTTTTTGTAAAGTAGATATTAATATGATATAAAATTTTGTTGTGATAGTTTTTTTTTCCCCACACTTGGCCACTTTTTTTTTTTCTTTGCCACTTTAGTGTTAAGCAGTTGGCTCACTTAAGATCTAGGCCCTACCCTTCTTGTATTGACTTTTCATCTCTAGTATGGGCACACAGAGTACAAAATAATTTCTAGACACCTTTTTATTTAAGTGAAAATACATCTTGTAAGCTAGTAATTATGGTAAATTTCCTTTGACAATATTAATGTGCTGACTGCCACAGAAGTTCTTTTGAGTTTGGCATACATATGCTAATGTTTGTAATTTTCTCGTTGCTTTTCTCTCTTCCCATTTGAAATCATTTCAAGAGCATATCTTTTAGTTTCGCGTGGCTTGAAAGGTTCTTTCCTTAGCCTAAAACAGTGCATTTCTTGGATCATAATGGAAAATAAATGGATCATAAATGGAAAAACAGCCAAGAAATGCAAAGCAGTACTTCCTCGTAAGAGGGGTAATTCAGATGATCCCAAAAGTAAGAAAATCCTCTAGGTGGGCCTGAGATTCCTCTGACACTGCTGTAGAAGGCTTTTCATTCTCATAGAAAGCGGAAGGAATTTGACTGACTGTGGCATCTTTTTCTTAAGCAAGGTACAATGTAAGTTTGTGTGCCTTTTTCCGGAAAGAGGCCTCATATCTGTATCAAGTGAGGAGAACGTGTAATATCTGCATATGTCCCTATTTTAGGAATCTTGCTCAGTGACCCAAAAGAGGTAAGAGTTGTTATTGGATGTCATGGGCCTACTATTTATGACATTGGGACATCCAAGGGCTCAAAATCTCAGTTCTGGCAGAAGTAGTGCAATAAATATCTACATGGTTGAGACTGCACTTGCTAGGAAATAGAACCTGTTGCCATCGTGTTGATTCCGACTCAGTGACAATTTAAAACAGAGAAGAACTGCCTCAAAAGGTTTCTAAGGCTCCTGATAGGAATTAGAGGGAATGTAAAATCCCCAGTTGAGGTCTGTTCTTAGTTATCTAGTGCTGCTGTAGCAGAAATACCACAAGTGGATGGCTTTAACAAAGAAGGTTTATTCTCATAGTCTGGGAGGCTAGAAGTCAGAATTCAGGGCACCAATTCCAGGGGAATGCTTTTTCTGTCAATTCTAGGGCAAGGTCCTTGTCATCAATCTTCCCCTAATCTGGGAACTTCTCAGTGCAGCAACCCCAGGTCCAAAGGATGTGCTTTTGCTCCCGGTGCTTCTCTTTTGGTGGCATGAGGTCCCTCTCTTCTCTGGTTGCTTCTCTATTTTATATCTCAAAAGAGATTGACTCAAGATACAACTTAATCCTGTAGATTGAGTCCTGCTTCATTAATAAAACTGCCTCTAATCCTGGTTCATTAACATCATAGAATTTACAACACATAGGATAATCAGATCACAAAATGGTGGACAACCACACAATACTAGGAATCATGGCCTAGCCAAGTTGACAGACATTTTGGGGGAACACAATTCAGTCCTCAACAAGGTCTGTCCCTTGATTTTTTGCAATTTCTTCTTGTTAAAAGAATGTCTTGATCATGCCATGACAGGATCCACAAGTTACCAATTAGTTGCCATTGAGTTGATTTTGACTCATGATCTCATGTATGTCAGCGTAGAACTGTAATCCATTGGGTTTTCAGTGGCAGATTTTTTGAAAGTAGATCACCAGGCTTTCCAAGGCACCTCAGGGTGACCTTGAAACTCCAACCTGTCAGCAGCCAAGCATGTTAACTGCACCATCTAGGGAAGACATCTCTAATTGTTACAGTTCTTATATCTTTATAGTATTTGTTTTTTATGTCAGTATTAGAAGATTCAGGGCTCAGCACACTTCAGATTAAGCTACGCAGCTCTTCAACATTGAGATTTCTGGATTTAGGCAGAATATTTCTAAAATATCGAAAAGCTAAAATTTTATGATGAATATCATATAGAAAATTCTTGGAGTTGAATATCGATAGCATATTCTCAACAACAACAACAAAAAATCGGACCAAATTTCTGTTAAGAAAACAAACGTGTTTGTTGTTGTTAGGTGCTATTGAGTCAGTTCTCACACATAGCAACCCTATGTACCACAGAATGAAACTCTGCCTCGTCCTGCGCCATTCTCACAATCATTGCTATGCTTGAGCCCATTGTTGCAGCCACTGTGTCAGTCCATCTCATTGAGGGTCTTTTTCTTTTTCACTGACTCTCTACCTTACCAAGCATAATGTCCTTCTCCAGAGACCGGTCCCTCCTGATAACATGTCTGAAGTATATGAGGTGAAACCTCACTATTTTGCCTTATAAGGATCATTCTGGCTGTACTTCTTTGAAGACAGATTTGTTTGTTCTTCTGGCAGTCCATGGTATATTCAATATTCTTTGCCAACACTGTAATTCAAAGGCATCAGTTCTTCAGTCTTCCTTATTCATTGTCCACCTTTCCCATGCATATGAGGTGACTGAAAATACCATGGCTTGGGTCAGGCACAGCTCAGTCCTCAAGGTGATAGCTTTGCTTTTTAACACTTTAAAGAGGTCATTTGAAGCAGATTTGCCCAATGCAATATGTCATTTGATTTCTTGACTGCTGCTTCCATGACTGTTGATTGTGGATCCAAGTAAAATGAAATTCTTTACAACTTCCATCATTTCTCTGTTTATCATGATATTGATTAGTGGTCCAGTTGTGAGAATTTTTGTTTTCTTCATGTTCAGGTGTAATCCATACTGAAAGCTGTGGTCTTTGATTTTCATCAGTAAGTACTTTCAGCAAACAAGGTTGTGTTAATGAGTCTTCCTCCAATCCTGATGCCACGTTTTTCTTCATATAGTCCAGCTTCTTGGATTATTTGCTCAGCATACAGATTGAATAAATATGGTCAAAGGATACAACCCGACGCACACATTTCCTGATTTTAAACCATGCGGTATCCCCTTATTTTGTTCAAACAGCTGCCTCTTGGTCTATGTACGGGTTACTCATGAGCACAATTAAGTGTTCTGGAATTCTTGTTCTTCAAAATGTTATCCTTAATTTGTTACGATCCACACAGTCGAATGTCTTTGCATACTCAGTAAAATACAGGTAAACATCTTTATGGTATTCTCTGCTTTCAGCCAAGATCCATCTGACATCAGCAATGTTATACTTCATTCCACGTCTTCTGAATCTAGCTTGTTGCTTTTGGTTTTCTTCATTTTCCTCTGCTCTCAACGTACTGGGACCAATAGATGTATCTTAGATAGCCACTCATAAGCTTTCAGGACCCCAGAGGCTACTCACCGAAGTAGGATGTAGAACACTTCCTTTATGAACTATGTTATGCCAGTTGACCTAGGTGTCCCCCGAGACCATGGTCCCTAGCTCTCAGCCCCAGTAACTCAGCCCCTGAAGGTGTTAGGATGTGTTTAGGAAGCTTCTATGACTTTGGTCAAGTTGTGCTGACTTCCCCTATATTGTGTGTTGTCTTTTCCCTTCACCAAAGTTGATACTTGTCTACTATCTAGTTAGTGATTTCCCCTCCCCAGGCCTCTCCTCCCTTGTAACCATGGAAGATTGTTTTTTTCTGTGTGTAAGCCTTTTCTTAGGTTTTTATGATAGTGGCCTCATACAATATTTGTCCTTTTGTGATTACTTACTTCACTCAGCATAATGCCCTCCAGGTTTGTCCATGTTATGAGCTATTTTGCAGATTCATCATTGTTCTTTATTATTGCATAGTATTCCATTGTGTATATATACCATAAGTTATCTATGCATCTGTTTATGGGCACTTAGGTTGTTTTCATCTTTTTGCTATTGTGAATGATGTTGCAGTGGACATGGGTGTGCATATGTCTATTCGTGTGACTGCTCTTATTTCTCTAGGATATATTCCTAGGAGCGGGATTGTTGGATCGTATGGTATTTCTATTTCTAGCTTTTTAAGGAGGTGCCATATTGTTTTCTGTAGTAGTTGTACCATTTTACATTCTACCAGTAGTGTATAAGAGTTCCAATCTCTGCACAGCCTCTCCAACATTTGTTATTTTCTTTTTTTTTTGATTAATGCCAGTAATGTGTGGGTGAGATGCTATTTGATTGTAGTTTTGATTTACATTTCTCTAATGGCTAATGATGGCAAACATTTCTTCATGTGTCTGTTGGCTGCCTGAATGTCTTCTTTGGTGAAGTGTCTGTTCATATCCTTTGCTTATTTGTTAATTGGGTCATTTGTCTTTTTGTTGGTGAGGTGTTGAGGTATTCTATAAATTTTAGAGATTAGACCCTTGTCAAATATGTTGTAGCCAATTTTTTTTTCTCTGTCTGTAGATTCTCTTTTTAGTCATTTGGTGAAGTCTTTTAATGAGCATAGTGTTTAATTTTTAGGAGCTCCCAGTTATCTCGTTTCACTTCTGGTGTTTGTGTTTGTTAGTTATGGTTTGTATGTTATTTATGCCATGTATTAGGGCCCCTAGCGTTGTCCCTATTTTTTCTTTCATGATCTTTATCATTCTAGGTTTTATATTTAGGTCTGATCCATATTGAGGTAGTTTTTGTATGTGGTGTGAAGTCTTGGTTCTGTTTCATTTTTTACAGATGGACATCCAGTTTTGCCAGCACCATTTGTTAAAGAGACTATCTTTTCCCCATTTAATAGACTTTGGCCCTTTGTTAAAAATCACTTGACCATAGGTGGATGGATTTACACCTGGGTTCTTGATTGGTATACAGAATCAATAACCAGGCTATTTTGACTACCGTGGCTATGTAGTATGTTCTGAGATCAGGTAGTGTGATGCCTCTGACTTTGTTGTTCTTCAATAATGCTTTGCTTATCCAGGGCCTCTTTCCTTTCCATATAAAGTTAATGATTAGTTTTTCCATCTTGTTAAAGAATGCTGTTGGTATTTGGATCAGGATTGCATTGTATCTTTAGATCGCTTTGGTTAGGATTGACATTTTCACAATGTTGTGTCTTCCTATCCATAAGCATGCTGTATTTTTGCATTTATGTAGAAGTCTTTTGGTTTCTCACAATACTGTTTTGTAGTTTTCTTTTGTATAGGTCTTTTACGTCCCTGGTTTGCTTTGTTCCTAAGTATTTTATCTTTTTAGGGGCTATTATAAGTAGAATTGTTTTCTTGATTTCCTTTTCAAAGTTCTCTTTTTTGGTACATAGTAATCTGATTTTTGTGCGTTTATCTTGCATGCTACTTGTTTGCTGAATCTATTAGTTCCAGTCATTTTCTTGTGGAATTTTTGGGGTTCTATTTTTTTTATATGTTTAGGATCATAACATCTGTGAATAGGGATAGTTTTACTTCTGCCTTTCCAATTTGGGTGCCCTTTATTTCTTTTACTTGCCTTATTGCTCTAGCTAGGACTTCCAGCACAATATTAAATAGGAGTGTTGATAAAGGTCATCCTTGTCTTGTGCCCATTCTAGGGGGAATGCTTTCAGCCTCTCATTGGGTGCATAGATATTTATTAAGGTTATGTCTTCCTGGTGGATTGTCCCTTTAATCATTATGTAATGTCATTCTTTGTCTTTTATGGGTTGATTTCGCCTTAAAGTCTATTTTATCTGAGATTAGTATTACTACTCCTGACCTTTTTTGGTTACTGTTTGCTTCTATATTTTTTTTTCATCTTGTGTCTTAGTCATCCAGTGCTGCTATAACAAATACCACAAGTGGATGGCTTTAACAAAGAGGAATTTATTCTCTCATAGTCTAGTAGGCTGCAAGTCCAAATTCAGGATGTCAGCTCCAGGGGAAGACTTTCTGTCTTATCGGCTCTGGAGGAAGGTCCTTGTCATCAGTCTTCGTCTGGTTGAGGTGTTTCTCAGCCCAGGGACCCAGGTCCAAAGGATATGCTGTTTTTCTCGCTCTTGATGAGGTCCTCATGTCTCTCTGCTCACTTCTCTTTTTTATATCTCAAAAGAGATTGAGTTGTGACACTATCCAATCTTGTAGATCTCATCAGTATAACTGCCACTAATCCATATCATTAACATCATACTGATGGATTTACAACTCATAGGGAAATCACATCAGATGACACAATGGTAGATAATCATAAAATACTGGGAATCATGACCTAGCCAAGTTGACAGATATTTTGGGGGGACACAATTCAATCCATGACACTTTGATTTTTTTAAATATGTTTATGTATTTGCACCTAAGGCGTGTCTCTTGTAGAAAAGACAGCCTAGTGATAGGTTGTGGTTTTTTGTGTTCTGCCACTCTGTCTCTTTTCACAGGTGCATTTAAGCTATTTATATTCAGTGTGATTATCGACAGGTATGACTTTATTTGCTCTCATATTGTGTTTTTTGTGTGTGATGGTGACACTTTGTTTCTCTTACTTTCCTGTGCTGAGTTCCTTTTGTTTGTGAATCTTCTTTTCTTTTATTCATTATGATAGATTTTGTGTTTACTGAGTCTTTATGTTTTTCTTCTTTTTTATTCTTATGAGTAAGTTTGTGAACTTCCTTTGTGGTTATCTTGAAATTTACCCTTATCTTCCCAAGTTTGAACCAGTACTTTATATCACCTTCATGCCTTCTCCATTTGAAAATTTTATACCTACAGCATTTATTCCCCCTTTTATTGTTTCAACATTGTCATCATTTATAGATTGGTGTCTCTGTTTCCCTGTTTTAAGTCTTTTAGCTTTGGTTTATTATTGAGAGTTCTTTACTTAGGTTGGTATCTGGCTGATGCTGTCCTGTGTTCTAGACTCTGGTTGTTGTCTGATGTTGGTTCTCTAACTGAAGGACTCCCTTTAATATTTCTTGTAAGTTTAGTTTGGTTTTTACAAATTCCCTTAGTTTCTGTTTATTTGGAAATGTCTAATTTCAACATCATATTTGAGAAAGAGTTTTGCAGGATATATTACTTTTGGTTGGCAGTTTTTTGTTTTTTTTTTCTTTCAAGGTTTTATATTTGTCATCCCATTGCCTTCTTGCCTGCATAGTTTCTGCTGAATAATCCGAGTTTGGTCTTATTGTTTCCCCTTTGTAAGTGACTTTGTTTTTCTTGAGCTGGTCTCTGTACTCCTTTTTTTGTCTTTTGTTTTGGCAAGTGTGATTGATTTGTCTTGGTGACTTTGTTTTGGGGTCTATCCTATGTCTATCCTTTTTGGGGTTCATTGAGCATCTTGGATGGTCAACTTTTCGTCTTTCATGATATTTGGTAAAATTTCTGCCAGCAGATCTTCAGCAGTCTTCTCTGTGTTTTCCATTTACTTCTCCTGTTCTGGAACTTCAATCACATGCACATTTTTGCTCTTGATAGTGTTCCATGTAATTCTTAGGTTTTCTTCATTCTTTCCTTTGATTTTTCCTCAAAGTGGCATTCATGGATTTGTCTTCAATCTCACTGATTCTGTCTTCTGTTGTTTCACATTTGCTCCTAAAACCTTCTGTTGAGCTGTCCATTTCTGAAATTTTGTTGTTTATCATCTGGCTTTCTAGTTGCTGTTTTTGTATGATTTATAATGGGTTATTTTGATGTTTTGTTCTTGTATTATTTTCCTGAATTCTTCTACAGCTCTGTGTTTTCCTTGATTTTGGCTATGCTTTTCTCTGTTTTCCATGATTTTGTCTGTTTTTTTTCTGTTTTCCTTGATCTCTTTCTTGTTCTCTTGGAGAGCCTTAAATATTAGCTGTTTGAAGTCCATATCAGGTATTTCCACTGCCTTTTTTTCTACCAGAAGGTCATTGGATTCTTATTTTGGCTACTTGCTGGAACCTTCTTGTTCTACTTTTTTTATGTTTTAATATTGTCTCTCTCTCTCAAAGACATTAAGGTATTATTTTCCTATTTATTGAGTGTATGTTTGTTTTATGTCAAGGCAGTCCAAGTGTGCTTTGCTGCTTACTTGTCTCTGGGCATGATAGCTCTTACCACCTTGTCCAGATGGGCTGGCAGCAGCAGGTAGGGTGAGCCTGCTTTGCTTTACTGGTTTGGTGAAGTGGCTGAGGGCAGACTGTGCAGGTAGTCTGCCTCCTGATGTTGGTCCAGCAGTGTGGGAACACTCACAGCCTCTTGCCAGATAGGCGGGAGTGTCAGGGGGAAGAGGTATGAGCTCCCGTCCTTCCATTCAGCAGCTGGTTGAGTGGCTGGAGGGGAGGGGCAGTGCAGGCCTTGGTGGTGGCAGGCCTGAGCTGGGGACACTGTAGCAGCGGTGGCATGGCAAGGGCCAGCGGAAGAGGGATGGGGTACAGGGCTAGGTGAGGGGGAACAAAGATTAGAAAAGAAAAAAAAAAGGTGTTGCGGGAGTTGTTGGGTTTGGGTAGAGTAGACCTGTGATGTGGTGGGCCAGTGCCTCTCTAGCCAAGGCAGCATAGTGTGGCCCAGCAGAAACAGGTAGAGGTGGGGTATGGAGCTAGGTGGGAGTGAGAAAGAAAAGGAGGAAAGAGAAAAAAATGGTGCAGTGGGAGCTGGTGGGTGGGTGTTGGGGGCATCCAGGCTGGCGGTGGGCCAGTAGCTCTCTACCTGTGGTGGGCCCGTTGGAAAGGGATAGAGGTGGTGTATGGTGCTAGGTGTGAGGGAGAAAGAAAAGGAAAAAAATCACACAGCAAGAGCCGGTGGGTGGGGGCAGGGCATACCCAGGCTGGTGGCGTGGCAGTGTGTCTCTAGCCAAGGTGGTACAGCATGGCCTGGTGAGAAGGGGTACAGGTGGGTTACAGAGGTAGGTAGGAGGGAGAAAGAAAAGGTGGAAAGAGAAACAACAAATAGTAAAAAAAAGAAAAAAATGGTGCAGCAGTAGCCAGTGGGTGAGGGTGGGGTGGACCTTGGCTCTAGCCAAGGTGGTACATTGTGCTCTGGCAGGAAGGGGTAGAGGTGAGGTATGGGCTAGGTGGAAGGAGAAAGAAAAGGAAAAAAGAAAAAAAAGGAAGAAAAATGTCCTGGCAGGAGCCAGTGAATGGGGGCAGTGTAGACCCAGGCTGGTGTGCGCTGGTGTCTCTCTAGCCAAGGTGTTGTGGCATAGCCAAGGTGTTGTGGCATAGCCAAGGTGTTGCGCCACGGGTGAGGTGGGAGGGAGAAAGTAAAGGAGGAAAGGGAAAAAAGAGAAAATGGCACAGCCGCAGTAAGCAGGTGGGGGTGGGGGCTGGTGTCTCTCTAGCCATAGCAGTAAGGTGTGGCCTGGTGGGGAGGGGTAGAGGTGAGGTATGGGCTAGGTGAGAGGGAGAAAGGACAGGAAGAAAGGGAAAAAAATAGTTTGCCAGAAGCAGGTGGGCATGGGCAGAGTAGACCCAAGCTTGTGACAGGCTGGTCTCTCTCTAGACTTGTCTAGCCAAGGTGATGGGGCATAGCCAGACAGGAAAGAGTAGAGGTATGGACTAGGTGGGAGGTACAGAGAAAAAGAGGAAAGGGAAAGAAAATGGTGTGGCATGAGCCAGCTGGTGGGAGTGGGGCAGACCTGGGCCGGTGGTGAGCTGTTGTCTCTCTAAGCAAGGTGCCATGGTGTAGCTCGTCGGAAAGGTATAGGGGTGTGGTGTGGGATATGGGGTTAGGTGAGAAGAATAAAGAGAAAATGAGAAAATAAAAAATATGGCATGGCAGGATCTGGTGGGTGGGGGTGGTGTGGACTTGGGCCGGCTGCCGGCCCATAGCTTTCCAGCCAAGGTGGCTTGGTGTGGCCTGTCAGGAGGTGTGGAGGAGGTGTACAGGGCAGAAGGTTGAGGGGTGGGAAAGCCTGTTTCTCTGGTTACCAGGTACTCTGTCTCCTGTTGGGAGTTCTGTGAATTTGCATTCCTGAACTCCCTGTTCAGGTCCTTGATGGCTATCCTCCAAGATGGTGATGCTGTGCTGTGTTAGTTGGCAGGGGACCTCCACTCCATATCTTGTCTCGTTCTGTTTTCCTTCAGTTTCTTCTTCCGTTCATTGTTTGATCTTTTTCTTTATCCCTTCATTTGATGCTTAAGAGTTCCAGTATTGACATCTGTATCTGTTTCACTTAGATTTTCGGCTCTTCGCTGCATGATGCATCTGTCTAGGGTGCCATGCTAGCTATGCCTCCAAATTTACCTTTTTAACTCCGTATGTACATTAAATGATACATTTAGTCCCCTATTAAAGTCCCCAATTAAGTAGATTAAATGTAATGTAGTGAAACCCATGAGAGCCAGGACTCAGTGGGACTGCCTTGTTGTTCTGGCTCTCACAAGTTTTTGGCTTTTGACGGGGTGCAGTCTTATCACTTTTCTATCACTATTAATGGGAAATATTTACATTTTCTTTCTCTGACATGCTTCTGCCTTACACAGGTTCCGGCTTTCATAGGTTTTACCGTATCTGAATTTATTTTTGTGTTGTCATAGTGATACTACTACTACCTCAAAGACAAGGAAGGAAAGATCTGACTTATTACTTTGTTGCCCACTTTTAGTTGAATAGTGACAGTTTGGAAATGTAAATGCCCAAAGTAAAACCAATAGAATTTCAATGCTTTTATGTTGCTTTGAGTTCATTTGTAATAAACTGCTTTTCAGTTCCATTTGTGTTAAAAATAACCTGTTCATAGAAAATACAGTTCATGCTAGAATGTGGCTTGCATTTTGAATTTTCAGTAAACTAAGAAATAGACTTGTAAACCCTGAGAAGTTCCTCTTCAGAAGTGAAAATTGTAATTTGATCTTTGTCAGTTTGGAAAATAAGATAATGCATTTATAATAATTCCACAAATTTTTAGTAAGATTGTTGCTTACCCTTCTTGCAAGTAATATAGGGAAGAGATTTTGAATACTTCTGATACAGATATCCTTTTTTAATGAAGACCATGAAGTCTTCAACAGTCAACTATTTTTGTTTTCAATTTATTGCAGAGTTTGGTTTCACTGTTTTGGCATGTCCTTGATAATACTACCAGAGAGCATCCAGGTCATGTTACTAACTTATTTAACTCAACACCAAGCTAAACGGACCATATCAGAAGAACATAGAGGATTATGGATTTCTAACTAATTTTTTAAGTTAATGTATAGATGGTTTTCAAATTACCGACTTTTGCTGTTAAGCCTGGTTTTGTTTTTAGCTCATCATAATTATAAGCAGGATAGAAAGTGTACAAAAATACTAGAGGGTAAGGAAAAGACCTTTTGCGTGGGAGAGAAAGAAATACTTAAAGCTGTAAGGGTGTTGGGCCTGCAGGTACCATGTCAGATAACATATGCTAGAAGATTTGTGAATTGGAACAGGCATGAAAATGGAATTTAAAGTATTTTAAATTAACTTCCCCTGGCCAAAATAATTGTGCTTTATTTTTGACTTACAAATTTGTGAATATTTGGGTGAAGACTTTTCATGCTAGAATTGTATAATAAAAAGCCATCTACCTGGAGATGCTCAAACTAGTTTGACATTAAAGTCATGCAATAATCATTACAATCATGATTTTATATGATGGGACATTGGGAAAAATAGGAGAAGTCTGAGATCTTTTACAAAAACAAACCCTAAAACACATAATAAAATGTTCCTCACATTTGTCAAGCTGGAAGCATGCTGCTGCTCTGCTCGCCTTAAGATCTTCTCACTTAACTTTTTCTAGTTATACTTATTTTTGACAAGTGTGAGCAAAATTCACTTTTAGGACTCTTATTTCAAGGGTATTTTTGGAAGGCTCGTATTTCAAGGGCATTTTGCCTGGTCCGTCATAACATCCATGGTAGGAGTGAAGTATGTAGCACTAGCTGTACATTTTACTATGCATTTTTCAGCAACCATATCTCATTACAAGCCTTTGAAGCACACCAAACATTTGTTTTCATTTTACAAGTCTGGATCGAAGGCTCTGGGGGTTGCTTGCCCCAAACGCAGCTGGTAAGTGACTGACCCGAAATTCCGACTCCAGTCATCAGGTACTGGTACAACGCATGACGTCACGGGTGGTGCCAGGTAGTGGCTCAGCCAGCTCTGGATGTGGGCCGGGCCGGAAGCGATGCTGCAGAAGGCACCGCCCCCGCCTCGCTTCGCCCCCCCCCCCCCGCCTCCCTCGGCCCCTCCCCTGAGCCTCTCAGGCCGGTGTGTGCGGCCAACTAGGCTGCGGAGGGAGGGGCACTGGGAGCCGGCCGGGCCTGTGGCGTGGCTGGGCGCGGCGCTAGGCGGCCGCTGCCGGTGAGTGCCATTTCCCGACATCGGGACTTGGTCAGCGACTGGGCGGGGAGGCGGAGGATGGATGTAGGCTTATCGGCCATTACGCTGTATCTCGCCAGCGTCAGCAGCCCTGTGGCGGCGACGACCATGGACCGGGAACCGGTGAGCGGCGTCGAAGGAGGAGAAGCGGACGCAGCCTCCGGGGCTGCGGCCGCCGCGGCGTTCAGAGACACGGCGCCGCAGGTAGGTGGGGCGACCGGAGGCGGTGGCGCCAAGCCGGGGCCGGGGCCGTGGCCGCGGAGCTGCTTCTCTGCCTTATCCGTGGGCTGCCCTTTTGGGCTGCCGGGCCCTTCTCGGAGCAGGCCACCTCCTGGAGGTGCGTTCCGGGGTTCCTCCTCACGATACCCGTCTGCTCTCAGAGAAGCTGGCGAGGGGCGGAGGCCTCCTCCCAGCCCGGGCCGCCCTCACCAGCCCCTTCGATGGCAGCCCCGCAGACTGTGCGGCGGCACGGCTTTCCGGGTCAGCCAGCGTAAGGAGGAGGGTGCGTCCCCGAGAGGCTGCCCTCAGAGTAGCTGGAAGCCAGGTGACGGTGGCTCCAGTCACTTAGCCTCTCCTTGTGCAGACGCCTGACTTGGCACCTGCCTTTTGGTTAGCTAATAGCGACTATTACAGGCTTCATTTCACTTCATCCTCATAACCACCCCTTACTGTGAGTGGTGATATCCCCATTTCACCAGTGAGATAGCTAAGGCTCAGAGCTGCGCTGTCCGGTAGAAATACAATGCGAGGTGCATATGTAATTGTAAGTTTTCTAGTAACCGCATTTAAAAAGTGTTTACAAAGGTGAAATTAATTTTAATATTGTATTTTATTTAACCCAGTATATAAAAATATTTTAACATGTAATTAATATAAAATTATTAATGAGATATTTTACATTCTATTTTTGGTACTGAGTTTTTGAAATCCTGTATTTTACAGTTAAAGTTTATCTCAGTTTGGACTGGCTGCATTTCAGGCGCACATTACTGGACGTTGCCGCAGGTGTTGAGAGTTAGATAAGGTTTAGGGGCTCTTGTTTTCTTTGGGATTTAGTAGTCTAAATTGGTAGTTAAGGATCTTT
The DNA here is from genome assembly GCF_030014295.1 of Loxodonta africana. NCBI lineage: Eukaryota > Metazoa > Chordata > Mammalia > Proboscidea > Elephantidae > Loxodonta > Loxodonta africana. The sequence continues at coordinate 46,979,109 of NC_087351.1, forward strand.
GGCCAAACATAAACCAGAGACTCCATCAGCCTGAGAGCAGAAGAACTAGATTTATTTTGACCAGCTACCACCAATGGTTACCACCAATGACTGCCCTGACAGGGAACACAACAGAGAGTCCCTGAGGAAGTGGGGAAGAACTCAAATTCCCATAAAAAGACCAGACTTAATGGTCTGAGACGGAAGGAACCTCCAAGGCCATGGCCCCTGGATGCTTCATTAACCCAGAACTAAAACCATTCCTGAAGCACGTTTTTCAGACAAAGTTTAGACTGTAATATAAAACATAAAGCAGTACTCATGAAGAATGTGCTTCTTAGTTCAGGCAGATACACAAGACCAAATGGCCAGCTCCTGTCTGGAGGCAGGATGAGAAGGCAGGAATGGACAGGAACTGGCTGAATGGACACAAGAAACCCAGGTTGGAAAGGGGGAGTGTGCTGTGCAAATAGGGTCACATAACAATAGGTATATAAAATTTTGTATGAGAAATTAACTTGAGCTGTAAACTTTCATCAAAATTAACTTGAGCTGTAAACTTTCATCTAAGGCACAATTTAAAAAACAAAAAAGATCTTTGGCCAAGTAAAACTAATGAAGAAAGCACTTTAGTTGAAACCAGCTCAAGAGTATACAATTTTGGCAATTAAAAACCTCAAGTTACTCCTGTGTAGAAATCTTCCCACCCTCAGTGAGAATTAAGCTCCTTTTTTTTTTTTTTTAAATTGTGATTTAGGTGAAAGTTTACAGAGCAAATTAGTTTCTCATTAAACAGTTAATATACAAATTGTTTTGTGACATTGGTTGCCAACCCCATGATATGTCGACACACTTCCCTTCGGTACCCCAAGTTCCTTGTTTCCAGTTGTCCTGTTTTCCTGTCCCTTCCTTTCTTGTCTTTGCTTTTGGACTGGTATGCCCGTTAGTCTTGTATACATGAGTGGACTAAGCTCTGTTTTTAAGACTAAGTGCCTGAATGTTAGTTAGACATTTCCCTTGAACTACAGACTCCTATAGAATGATTCCTATGTTAGTTATCTAGTGCTGTGATAACAACATAAATGCCACAAGTGGATGACTTTAAAGAACAGAAATTTATTTTCTTACAGTTCTGGGGGCTAAAAGTCCAAATCAGGGTCTTTGCCTTGTTAGCCCTTGGGGTTCCTTGGCTTGTAGATGATCTTCACATGGCATTTGTCTTCCCCTGTGTGTTTGTATCTCTGTGTTTATTCTGGTCTTTTTATAATACAGAAGTAATTAGGTTTAGGATCCATCCTACACTGGTATGACCTCATTAACATAAGAAAAGAAAGCTCTGTATCCAAAGAGGATCACACACACAGTTAAAAGGGCCAGGAATTCAACACATATTATTTGGGGGACACAGTTTATTCCATAACAGTCCCTGAATGTAAATATGGCTCTTACAAGGTGTAGTTTGATTTGGTTTCTCTGTATTCCATCTGGTGAGGTCCACGCGTATAGTTACTGTTCATGTTGTTTAAAAAACATATTTCCAATGAATAAGTCGTTGGTCTTGCAAAATTCTATCATGCGATCTCCAGAGGACTTTCTATCACCAAGGCTGTATTTTCCAACTACTAATCTTTCTTCTTTGTTTCCAGTGTTTACATTCCAATCACCAGTGATTATCAGTGCATCTTGATTGCATGTATGATTTATTTCAGACTGCAGAAATTGGTAAAAATCTTCAGTTTCTTCATCTTTGGCCTTAGTGGTTGGTGTATAAATTTGAATAATAGTTGTATTAACTGGTCGTCCTTATAGGCGTATGGATATTATCCAGTCACTGACAGCGTTACACTTCAGGATAGATATTGAAATGTTCTTTTGGTGATGAATGCAATACCATTCCTCTTCAATTTGTCATTCTCAGCATAATAACCAAGCCAACCAAAAAACCATGTAAATGCCCGATTCAGAATTGCCAATACCAGCCCATTTCAGCTCACTAATGCCTAGGATATCTATCTTTATGCATTCCATTGCATTTTTAATGACTTCGAATTTTCCTAGACTCATTTTGTACATTTCACGTTCTGATTACTAATGGATGTTTACAGCTGTAACTTGTCATTTTGAGTCGTGCTGCATCAACAAATGAAGGTCCCAAAAGCTTTACTTCCATTCACGTCATTAAGGTCGACTCTACTTTGAGGAGGCAGCTCTTCCCCAGTCATATTTTGAGTGCTTTCCAACATGAGGAAATCCTGGTGGTGTAGTGGTTAAGAGCTATGGCTGCTAACCAAAAAGGTCGGCAGTTTGAATCCACCAGGTGCTCTTTGGAAACTCCGTGGGGCAGCTCTGCTCTGTCCTGTAGGGTCGCTATGAATCAGAATCAACTCGACAGCAACGTTTTTTTTTTTATTTCCAACCTGAGTGGCTCATCTTTTGGCACTATATCAGACAGTGTTCTGCTGCTATTCATAACGTTTTCACTGGCCAGTTTTTTAGAATTAGATTGCCAAGTCCTTCTTCATAGTCTGTGTTTTATTGACCACGCAAAGGCATTCTACTATAGGGGTCATAACAAATTATGAATAACATTACGAAGGATGGGAATTTCAGAATACTTAATTGTGTTTATGTGGAACCTGTCCATAGACCAGGAGGCAGTTGTTTGGACAGAATAAGAGAATATCGTGTGGTTTAAAATCCTCAAAAAAGGGTTGTGTCCTTTCACCATACGTATTCAATCTGTATGCTGAACAAATAATTTGAGAAGCTGGACTATATGAAGAAGAATGCAGCATCAGGATTGGAGGAAGACTAACAACCTATACTATGTGGATGATACAACCTTGCTTGCTGAAAGCGAAGAGGGCTTGAAGTCCTTACTGATGAAGTTCAAAGACTTTGGTATGGATTACACCTCAACATAAAACAAAAATCCTCAGAACTGGACCAATAAGCAGCACCGTGATAAACTGAGAAAGTATTTGTCTTAGTTATCTAGTGCTGCTATAACAGAAGTGCCATAAGTGGGTGGTTTTAACAAAGAGAAATTTATTCTCTCACAGTCTAGGAAGCCAAAAGTCCAAATTCAGGGTGCCAGCTCCAGGGGAAGGCTATCTCTCTCTGTCAGCTCTGGAGGAAGGTCTTTGTGATCAGTCTTCCCTTGGTGTAGGAGCTTCTTTGTGCAGGAACCTCAGGTCCAAAGGACATGCTTTGCTCCTGGTGCTGCTTTCTTGGTGGTACAAGGTCCCCCTGCATCTCCGTTCACTTCTCTCTTTTATATCTCAGTGTAAATATATAGAGACAATCTAATTTTATAGTTTGAGTCCTGCCTCATTAACATAAAAAAAAATTTTTTTGCTAATTCCACCTCATCAACATCACAGAGGTAGGATTTATAACCCACAGGAAAATCACATCAGATGACAGAATGGTGGAGAATCATACAATATCGGGAATCGTGGCCTAGCCAAGTTGGCAGACATTTTTGGAGGACACAATTCAATCCATGACAATATCGAAGTTGTCAAGGATTTCATTTCACTTGAATCCACAAACAACACCCATGGAAGCAGCAGTCAAGAAAATGATGTAGTGCATTGGGCAAAATCTGCTGCAAAAGACCTCTTTAGAATATTAAGAAGCAAAGATGTCACCTTGAGGACTAAGGTGTACCTGATGCAAGACATGGTATTTTCTGTCACCTCATATGCATGCGAAAGCCGAACAATGAATATGGAAGACCGAAGAAGAATTGATACATTTGAATTATAGTGTTGGCAAAGAATATTGAGTATAACATGGACTGCCAGAAGAAGGAACAGGTCTGTCTTGGAAGACGTACAGCCAGGTGCTCTTTAGAAGGGAAGGTGATGAGACTTCTCTCACATACTTTGGACATGGTATCGGAATGGACTGGTCCTGGTAACAGGAGAAGGACATCATGCTCGGTAAAGTGGAGGGTCAAAAAGAGAGAGCAAGACTATCAACGAGATGGATTGACACAGTGGCTGCCAACAATAGGCTCAGACATAGCAGTGATTGTGAGGATTATGCAGGACTAGGCAGTGTTTTGTTCTGTTGTTTTACATAGAGTCGCTATGTAAACCGACTTGACGGCACCTAACAACAACAACATACTGTAAGATATAGTTTGTGTTAAAAACTTTTCCACATACTAGTCTTTATATGAAACTTCCTTTTTTTTTCTGCTACCTTGAAGGAGAAAGGTGATCTGCAATAAGGAATTCAGGGAACAACACAATTCATTAGGGAGCCACTTTCATTTTCAGTTGAGGCATGCTGTTGACAGATACACTTGAACTGAACCTTTTATTAACTCCATATTGCTTGATACATACTCAATTTTTTTTTCTTTCTGTTACTAGAATTGTTTTCCATTGCTATTTCAGCTTCAAATCTAATAGCAAAGTAAGCATGTCTGTAATGATTTACCAGGTAAATGTTTGATGAAAGGCTCTTTGTTTTGGCTTAGTGGTATTATGGTGTAAAAACGAGTTGGGGCGGCATCTTCACAAGGGGGAAGGAGAATCAAGATCAGCGGCCCAAGGCTGATTCATATGAGGCTGCATGGCCCCCTCTCTTCCACCTTTACCAACTCTGACACCAACTGTCCTACCCAAGGCACTTTTTACTGGGTTCGATAATTCATTGCAATGGCCACACAGAAGTCACAGACCATATTCATGGTTATGGGGTTTGTTAGGGAACTAACAGTTATAATTCAGGCTCAGGAACACTCAGGATACAGTTCTTCTATCAGGACAGCCTCTTCTCAGCCATGTTCCCCGGCACGCCTCTCTCTGGCCCTCAGCCTCTGCCCAAAGGCACTCAGCTTTCCCCTCTGTGGACCGGGAAGCCCACCATCCCATCTCCTACTGCTGGGTTGCTCCCGGGTCACTCCTGCCACCCCTTCTCACCATCTTCAGGGTCACAGCTCAATCTCTTTTCATCTTCTGCTTCCAGGAGCTTCTTAGTGCAGGAATCCTGGGTCCAAAGGATATGCTGGCTCCTGGCTGTTCTTTCTTGATGGTGCTGGAATTCTTCTCTCTTTTCTTGACTCTCGGGTAGCTCATTTCAAGCCCAGTGGGATGGCAAAACTGACCAGTCCCCTTGGTGGGGTATAATAATAATAGCTGCGTAGTCCTGCCCAGTCACTTGGGTGGGAGTTACAAAAGACCATGGTGAGAGAGGCTACACAGAAGTGATCCATCACACCACATATGATGTTTGCATATTCCTGGTAAAAAAATAAAATAAGTGCTAAAACAATAAAGAAGGCTGTAGAGCAGTAGGTAAAAGTTCACAGGAATGCCCCCACTGCTCTTTTCTCACATTCTCCTTCCCCAAAAGTAACTGTTGTCAAGTTTCCAGGGTATTCTTTCAGGGTTCTTTTTTATGCATGTGTTATCTCTTCTTTTTTGTTAAACACAAATGAGTTCATACTACATAAATAGTTTGTATATTCTCATTCCTGAACCCCAGATTCATGCCCAGGGTTGAGCACAGTAAGAGGAAAGAGGCAAATGAGGTGGAGACTTGGGTGGAGAGAGGCTGCTGTTCTACACCCCATCACATATTTATCAGAACTTAGAAACCCGAAGTGCCATGTAGGGAAGGGAGTCTGTTTAGAATTAGGCTTCTAACCAGGCCACCTGCTGTCTGTTGTGACATTCCGTGTAGCAGCTTCTCTGCATAGACTTCTAACCAAAAATCTCAGACTCAGTATTATTAAGGGAGTTAAAATATTCATTACTATTCATTCATTTCTTTATCCAGCACTTCTGTTACCAAGCAATTACTATGTGTCAGGAACTTTAGGCTAAAGGATATATCAGTGAGGATATACACTGTGCTTACCCTTATGTTGCTTACAGTCTAGTGGGGGAAGGCAACATAGAATAAACAATTCCAAGTATAGTACATGTTTCAATAAAGAAATACTGGGTGCTGTTGTTGTTGCTAGGTACCATTGAGTCAGTACCTACTCATAGTGACCCTGTGTACAACAGAACGAAACATTGCCTGGTCCTCCGCCATCCTCACAATTGTTGTCATGCTTGAGCCCATTGTTAGCAGCCACTGTCAGTCCATCGTGTTGAGGGTCTTCATCTTTTTCTCTGACCCTCTACATATAAAAGGAAAATTGCCATGAAAAACCTGCCTGAGAACAAGATAAGCAGATTTAGAGCCTGGTTAAACATAAAATATAAAATGTAATAAAATGTTCATTGATGTTGCATCACATAATTTCCTGGTGTAATGAAACTATCTTTTCAGATCTTTGAAGTTTGTTAAAATGGTATGTGTATAATTTATAGTGAAAATTTTCTCTATTTTTAAGATTTATTGTTTTTAAGAATGAACTTTTGCAAAATTCAGAAAAGAGCTTTTATTTTTAATTGTAAGAAGTTTTGTGCCAAATTGTTTTCAGGTTTCTGTTACTCATCAGTGCCTCCCTTCATTGCCTTTCATTTTTTTCCTTCAAATAGAGGTCATAATCACGTGTCATAGATTGCCTTTCATAGATTTTCACGTGCCAGTCTGGTTCCTTAAGATCAGGGTTGGCAAACTATAGCCTGTTAGCCAGATCTGGCTGGCTACCTTTTTTGTAGGTCAAGTTTAATTGAATACAGCTGCGTCCATTTATTTTTATCCATAGGTACTTTCTCAGGGTTTAAAAGTAATTGTAACAGAGACTATATGGCCTGCAAAGCTTAAGATATTTACTGTCTGACCCTTTACAGAAAAATCTGCTTTTAAGATGTTTAAGATGATAAGCCTAAAAAGTGGACTTTACCAAATAATGGAAACCCTGGTGGAGTAGTGGTTAAGTGCTGTGGCTGCTAACCCAGAGGTTGGCAGTTTGAATCCACCAGGCACTCCTTGGAAACTCTATGGGGCAGTTCTACCCTGTCCTATAGGGTCGCTATGAGTTGGAATCTACTCAACAGCGGTGGTAGGTGGGTTACCAAATAACAGAATAATGATTTTTTTAAAAAGAGAAGCCTTGAATAAAACTCTTTTTAATAAAAATGTGTATATTAAATGTGATGATTAAAACCACCCCAAATGTGATGATTAGAGCAAATAAAATGTTATTTTGAAGTAAATAATTATGTCTAGAGAATATTACTAAAAGTTCTGTTTATGCTTACCTAACCTTGGTATTAGATTGAAACATATGAATGTTTCAATCTCTGTAGATTTTTTTTAAGGTTTTGGAAAGAATAATACCTAAGAGTCATGGATAATGGAGATAGTAAATAATTTTATACTAGTCCTTATGACTCAGCCAGAATGTTTCGATTTATTAATGTTGTCTAAGGAAGAAAAAGTACTGTAGTTGAGCCAGTGAGAGACACCCCTTCTCCTTTGCCTGTGTCTTAGAAGGAAAATTAAGCCAATAAGAGATTGCCCTAGAAGGAGCAGTGAGAAGCTGCTTTGGCTGTAATGGGAAATGGAACGTGGTGATGTACTGGAAATGACCTCAGCCCTATTCACAGACTGGGGCTGTTTCTTTGACATTAGATTTATCCAGTTAGTACGAGGCCTTGAGACCTAACTCTCTATCTTTCCCTTGCATAGAAAATAAAGAGACCTAAAAAGCTAAGTCATGGTCTAAAAGTTGATGTCAGAGCAACCATAAACCATATCATTCTCAAGGGGAAACGTGAGATTGGGCAGAAATGACTTCTGGTCCCTGGGGACTAAGGGTGGAAGAAAGTTGGCCTTAGTAATTTGGCACTATTTGTTGTCCATTTCGTTCAAGGACACAATAAAGAGGCTGTTCTTTTCTTACTAAGAACTGGGATTTGTTTGAACCCTGAGAATAGGCTAGGGAGAATTGGGATTTTTTTTTTTTCCCAAGTCAACCCGTAGATAGCCCATGCTACACCATAAACGTTTCTGTGATCTGCAGACATAGTTGCAGTCAATGATGTCCTGTGTGTTATGGAACAATCCATGTGTTCTTTGGGTTGGCTGTGCCTGGATTCATATCATAGCTGATGACTAAACTTATCTTTGGGACGTGAAGGACAGAGAAGAACCATATTTCTTTTCTAAGAAAGACCTGAGAGGATTAAGAAAAAAAAATGCGTAACAGTAAAGTTGATTGCGCTTGCATAACTGGGCAAGTCTAGGCCACTATTTTATTAGTATAATCTGGTCTCTGCTACTGCAGTTCAAATAGCTTTTCTAGTGGTTGCATAATAACCATGAGTTCAAATTATGTTTTATCTACAAATGTAAGAATACTTACTAGAGGACAAATTTGTTTACTTCTAGATTTTATTTATTTTGTTGTTGAGAATATACACGGCAAAACATGCACCAATTCAACAATTTCTACATGTACAATTAGTGACATTGATTACATTCTTCCAAGTTATACAACCATTCTCATTTTCCTTTTTCTGAGTTTTTCGTCCTTCATTAACAAACTCACTGCCCCCTAGGGTTCCAATCTAATCTTTCAAGTTGCTTGAGGACAAAATTTTTGAACTCATGATTAGCCAAGAGAATCCCACCCATGCGGTCTCTAATCACAGCAGCCTTGTAGCCCTATACCATTTGTTTTGGCTTAGTTTTAAAATTATACTGGTAATACATGAAGGTATTCTCATTATAAAAAACCAAAAAACGACAAAAAGAAGATCCCTTTGTTCATTTCCTTGTCTGTACTGCCTCCTCCATCTTAGTTTCTATCCCCAGGAGTAACCACTGTTACCAGAGTTTTCTTCACAATTACATGTACTATGCATTTTTAAAAATGTTCTAGTAAAAAGATGCAAAACAACAAAAAAAAGGCTTTTTTAGGAGTTTAAACTTTAGGTAGGGTGACAGTGAAAAGATCTTCACCTTCTCCTACAGTATGCATTTACTCTGAATTTGAAACATGACTAATATGGATGAAGTAAAGTTAACATTTCCCCAGGAGCCAAATTTGGATGTAAATTAGAATTCCATATTTTTTAAATATTTTTACTGTCAGGAAAACTCTGTTGTCACCTATGTGTTATTGACTAAGAAATTTGTAAGTTCATTAGATAGAAATAGCACACTAATGAACTGCTTTCCAGATTTGGCTTACAAATCAGTTTTATTTGGCCTGCACAGTGTTTACAGAATTTTCAATTTAAGTGCCGTTAGTTGGGGCATACACTCTCCATAGAGTCTGTCACTGCCTATATAGCTTCATTCATTTTTGGAACCTGTTTGGCCCTAAAGGCATTTGAATTTGAGACTCCAGTTTTGAGAAAAGGTTCAGAGTTAAGCTAAACTACTCTTGTTTTGCCCAGATATTGTTGTTCTCAGGTGCCTTCAAATTGGTTTTGACTTACAGCAACCCTACGTACAACAGAATGAAACACTGCCTGGTCCTGCGCTAGCCTCACAATCGTTGCTATGCCTGAGCCCATCATTGGAGCCACTGTGTCAGTCCATCTTGTTAGGGGTCTTCCTCTTTATTGCAGACTTTATGTTTTACCAAGCACGGGTCCTTCTCCGGGGACTGGTCCCTCCTGATAACATGTCCAAAGTACATGAGATGAAGTCTCGCCATCCTCGCATCTAAGGAGAGCTCTGGGTGTACTTCTTCCAATACAGATTTGTTTGTTCTTGTGGCACTCTATGGTATGTTCAATATGCTTTGCATATACCAAAACCCATGGCCATCGAGTTGATTCCAACTCATAGCGACCCTATAGGACAGAGTAGGACTGGCTCATAGAGTTTCCAAGGAGCACCTGACCGATTTGAACTGCTGACCTCTCAGTTAGCAGCTGTAGCACTTAACCACTACTCCACCAGGGTTTCCTCTTCACATATAGTTAAGCTCAAATCCAAAGATGTAGGCGAGTTCCCTGATAAAAACTTTTATATATCTAACATATGTATTTGTTTATGTTTTTCCTTTGGTATTATATGTTATGGATTGAATTGTGTGCCCCAAAAATGTGTGTCAACTTGGCTAGGCCATGATTCCCAGTATTGTGTGACCGTCTACCATTTTGTCACCTGATGTGATTATCCTATGTGTTGTGAATCCTATCTCTATGATATTAATAAGGCAGAATTAGAGGCAGTTATGTTAATGAGGCAGGACTCAATTTACCAGATTAGGTTGTATCTTGAGTCAATCTCTCTTGAGATATAAAAGAGAGAAGCAAGCAGAGAGACAGGAGGACCTCATACCACCAAGAAAGTAGTGCTAGGAGCAGAGCACATCCTTTGGACCCCGGGTCCCTGCTCTGAGAAGCTCCTAGACTGGGGGAAGATTGATGTCAAGGACCTTCCTCCAGAGCTGACAATAGAGAAAGCCTTCCTCTGGAGCTGGTGCCCTGAATTCGGTCTTTTAGCCTACTAGATTGTGAGAGAATAAATTCCTGTTTGTTAAAGCCATCCACTTGTATTTCTGTTATAGCAGCACCAGATAACTAAGACATTATACATCACATAATTGCCATTATTCTTTAAAGTGATTGATGTCCTGCATGTCTTCACTAATTTATAGCTATGGGGTTGCTATGGCTTGAAGTATGGTGCTCAGTTTCTTAGCTGTTGGCTTACACAAAAAGTTTACACATATGCTATATATGCTCTTTTGAATGTGTGATCTGTTTTATTTGTTTAAAAAAAAAGTGTTTAAGGACTTGTTTATGATTCTTTATTCCCTAGAATAAAATAAAAGTCTGTCATATGAAAGAAAATTAATGTCATTTGAAACTCACATTTTCATAATTTTTTTTTCTTATTATTGATATAGATGAGTAATGAAAGAGGCTTTGAAAATGTAGAACTGGGAGTCATAGGAAAAAAGAAGAAAGTCCCAAGAAGAGTCATCCACTTTGTTAGTGGTGAAACAATGGAAGAATATAGCACAGATGAAGATGATATCGATGGCCTAGGGAAGAAAGCTGTCTTGCCTACAGTTGATCCGGTAGGTTTGATACTGACAATTCTTTTGTCAAAAGGTTTTGTTTTGATTAATTTGTTTCTCCTTCCATATTGAATGGAAAGTATCTTTGAGATTTAAATAAACTGTATTCTGATTATAAAATTACGTTTTAGGATTTTAGTAGAAAATAGTATACTTACAAAATGGATGGAAATATTTCCAGCATTTCAGTAGCCTGAAGCAATTTGTTTTTGAGTGTCAAGAGTTCATTGTCAGTATAGTTTTCTTTAAGATCTATCTTACTAAATAAAGTACTTGAATCACAGACTCATTGAATTAAGGACCTTATTGCCATGATATTTTCTACGCAAAGCTTAAGAGTTCTTTTTTCTGTTGTCCCAACTTTTGATTAGAAGATAGGTGTCTACAGCTCTTAAATTTGTGTGCCTCTACAGCTAACTTTGAAAATTTCCAAATTATAAAATACGTGACTATAAAGTTATAGTCACATATTCCCCTTCCAAGTAGTCATTTTGAGAGTCTAGTTGATGAAATTTTTACTGGCTTTCTTATAGGTACCATTTTAGATGCTGGTGATACAGCAATGGACAAAATAAATTTATGCTCTGTTAGTGGGCAGATAGGCAATAAATAAATATATGCTATATGAGACTGAAAAATGCGTTGAAGAAAATAAAGCATAGTAACAGGATAGAGAATTATTATATTTGACTTAAAAACAAAATGTTCCTACCCATTTTTCATTAGACTTGGCTGTAAATGAATTTTGACTATTAAAAAAATCAGATCAAGATTTTCTACCTCAGAAAAACATTGTGAATATATACTCTGAAGTCAATCCCTAATGCATGTGGAATATTACAGAAATGTTCTATGCAATGGGAGAATTGTTAGAATAAATTTTTTTTAATTTTGAAGGAATTCTTATTTTGTTTGTACAATTTTATGTAGATGTATATGTTTTTAAAAGTTATTGTCACAAAAGTTGCTGTATATTTACATAGAAATTGGTAATAAAAGCATAGTCATCTAAGGGATGCATCCTTACTACTTTCTTAAAAATACACTCTTAAAATGACCGTATATGTAGGATGTCCATGTATGGGTTTTCTTGAATCTTTAGGCCCAAATGGGTCCCTGGGTGGTGGTAAAGAAGATGTCTGTATTTCCTTCAGCTTGGCAAATCAGAAGCTTGGTTTTAGTTCTGACTCTATTCTTTAGTAGTTTTGAGCAAAGACTTAACTCTCAACTCCCTTCAGATTCCATGATTATAAACAAAATAGAGATAACATTTACCAATCTTTGAAGATTAAATGAGATAATACAGATGCAAATTCATTGAAAAATGAGTAAGATCTATATACATGTAAGGTGGTATTAGTTAACAAAGCAAATATAATTGTAAGTAGCACAAGAAATCTTCAAATTCCACTAGAATTTGAAAAATCCATGACAGATATCTTAATTTTCCCTATAGTTCTTACTCACCATCATTTTAGAGTTTATGAAGTTAATTTGTATGATGGGTTAAATCTTACAGTATCCATTCTGAAGTTTTAAAATTAGTCTTCTTTGGTGGTAGTTAATGTCTTCAAGAGTACAGTGATTTTTTGAGAAATAGGAGCTGCTAGTATACTGCCGATGGGAAGCTTTATTTTATAAACTCAGCCTGAAGCTGAGAAAAGTGATTTTTTACCTGAATTTTAAATAAAATTTTCACAAAAAAATATAGTACAATTTATGAAGAATTTATAATTAGCAAATAGGACTATCCATGTTGACTACCTTAACTGAGACAAAACAGTAATAATTACTTAAACCTTTTGCTAAGAGAGAATTTATTTCTTTGGTATTTTTCATTGACTTCATTTGGTTTGTTATTTATGCATGTACATATTAATAATAATATATCACCATTTTTTTTAAAAAGCTGCAGCTTAAGATGGACTTTTGGTCATAAAATAAACCTTCAAGCAGTTTTTTCCCCCCAATTTTTTTTTTTTTGAGGGAGGGAAATCTAGACATTAATAGAATACATTGTGGTTTAATTTCAAGCAGGTTTCCCTGCTTTCCCTGCTAAAGGCTACAGCTCCTACTGGGAGGCCTTGTCTATTTGGCTAGTCTTTCTTGGTTCCCAGTAAACTGCTCCCTCTTCTTACCCCTTCAGGGATAGATAGGAGGTAATGGTTCCCCTATTGTTACTAGCCCTGGGGTGTTACTCTGTTCTTTGTTGGTTTTCTAAACACTGTCTGCATCTTTATGAATAGTCCCTTTATTAAACTCTTCTCATATTAGCTAATTTGAATGTATCATCTGTTTCATCTGTATAATCTGCCAGAACTTTGCCGGATACAACAGCCAGCACTTGTCCATTGGAGTAATTTTTAATTTCTGAAGCCTGATCTGGCTTCACTTAATGTAAAGAGCAGACTTTTCATTTCTCTCTGCTTCTAATGCATCATAAATCTAATAGAATAAAAGAGTTTTGAAAAGATAGTATCCTGTAGTTACAGACCCCAATTAAAACAAAAAAAAACCTGATATTTAAAATAAAGATTTAAGAGTAATACTGCTGGTATATGATACTTGATAGAGAATAAGAAATGGAGATCTAGGTTCTTACAGTCGTGTGGTAATTACTTAGATTTTACCTTGTGCCTTAAGAATAAACATTTTTTTGTCATTCCCCTAACCATTGATTTAGTTCCAATTAAGTTTTCTCAAATATGCATGCATACACACACACGTACATTTAAACTTGATCATGCACATAATTTTTACCTATATAAATGGGCTGATGTCTTTTGTAATATAGTCAGAAATAAAAGTTATCTGGGCTCATTTTTTGGCTGTTAGACAAAAAGAAAAGGAGAATGTACTGTGTGTAGAGGGTACAAAGAAACGTGTAATCGCACACACTACTGGTGAATATTTGTTGGTCCATTTTCTGGTGTGGAATTTTGCAGTGTGACCTTTCCAAAGGATTATATCCTTTGGTCTAGTAATTCCACTTTTAGGAATTTAAGCATACTATACACTTTCTTTATCCTGCTGTTTTCTCCCATTTCCCCCTATATAAAAAAGAAAAAAAAAGTTTTTTTTTTTTTTTTATATAGGGGGAAATGGGAGAAAACAGCAGGATAGAGAAAGCGTATAGTACAACAGTTAAAAAAAAAGATCTGTGCTTAGAAAAAGAGTGGAAAGATACACTGAAATGTTAACAGTAACCTATGGATGATAGAAAAATGGGTGATTTAAATTCATTTTATACTTTGCTGTATTTTTGAAGTGTTTTACAATAAGCAAGTGTTAGTTTTATAATCAAAATAAGTTGTTTAAAAACAGAAAGAAAAGATAGCAGGTCTTAATGGAGAGAAGAATGAGTGAGTTTGAGTTTTTAGCACGATGCACTAGAAGGCTTGATGGTTCCAGTGATCTTGTCCCAGCTCTGCTGTTACTGGAGTGATGGTAGTGGTGACGCTGGCAGAGGTGGCAGGGTTCCAGTACAGACTCTTGAGCCACTGTCCTTTTGATTCAGTAAGGTCAGTGTCCAAACAGAGAGCTCTATTCATTGATTGTGTATAACTGTGTGGGATAATGATAGATGTTTTTCAGGATTCCTTATCCAGCTCCTCAGCTTTGGAGCAGAGTTGCCTCTTCAGTAGTCATAGCCTGGATATTAGCATTTATTCTCTCTGCAAACAACCCCAGGAGAATTGGTCCACTCAGAAGTATATCCTTTCCTCCAAAGCGTACCTAGCCCTTTTCTGTTTCTTGGCCTTATCGTTTATTATGTGTTACAGGAATTGGTCTCATTCCCTATACTTCTGACACTGTCTCTTTTCTTGTAAACCATAAAGTAAACACTAATGTCAACATCTTAAACAAAATCTCTAAAGTTACCCGTATCCCCACGTAAGAGACCGCTTCTACTCTGAATATAGGAGATACAGCAGATTTGATCAAGGGAGCCATTATTTTCTTCGTTGAATTTGTTTGCTTGGATATTCATTCTTGAGTAAATAGAGACAAAAGATCCACCTTACACCTGTGCGTTTTCAGACATAAATACTATCACAGAAATTGGCATACCTGCTTTTTCACGTTAAGAGTGGATTATATGCTATTTCCTTCCCTCGGCTCTAGCCCTTTTACCCAGTCTTACAGATATTCTTGTGTTTGCCTTTTTAATAGGATGATTATGGGCATGTTTATCTCTTTCTCCTTTCTTTGGAACCAATATTTTAAAAAGTATTAATGTATTTGCAGGCTCTATACTTTGTTTTCTTTTTGTAAACAAAAATATTGTTAAAGTGAAACATGCCTGCATTACTGGTTTCATCCACAGATGCAAACTATCATCTATTTGGCGAGCTTCACAAAAGTCAGAACCAACATTAATTATGGATTGCGTTCTGCCAGTGGTCTGGGCTACCACATATATACTGAGCTTGTCTTCAGTTGCATGGTCTAGTCCCTTTTTAATCCTTAAAGCAAAGCAAAGCAAAAAAAAAAAAAAAACTCATTTTTTAGTTTTCCCGCCATTAAAAGCTCATTAGTTATGTTGCTAAATTTCTGTGAACCTTAGTTTCCCCACTATAACGTAAGTCTGTTGGACTATGTGATCTCCAGAGTTCTTTCTGTAGACTGCATACTCTCCGTTGTACTTATGAACATTAAAGACAAAAAAGTATAAAAACGGTTTACTGACCCATGGGTGATCAATTGTATGACTTACCAATTCCATTTGGTGGCTGCGTCTTTTTTTTTTTATTCTTCATTGGGCTTGGGGTGGTTGTAGTTACAAAGGCGAATGCGTGATGTCTTTGTGAAATTCTATCTATAAAGGTTTTAAAATATTTGATTGTGTTATAGCCTGTGGTATTGTCTATAGAATACATACCAGCTACTACTTTATTTAAAGTATTTGACTACTTTATTCTGTCCTGAAGTATATAAAATGAGTTTAGGTATGGATGTTGCTAACCTGACTTCTTGTTGCAGACAAAACTTACCTGGGGCCCCTACTTATGGTTTTACATGCTTCGGGCTGCCACATCAACCCTCTCAGGTATTGGTTTTCTGTTTGAATATTATATAACTGATATAATATTCTCCAAGAATAGGAGCTTTGCTAAATTGTATTTTTCCAAAATGAAAGAGGAACAATGGAGAGTTAAATCACCCTGTCCCTCAGCAGCTGGCTAGCTCTGATAGACCTAGTATCTTAATCTAACTTGTATTTCAGCTTAAAACATCTTCAGCTCCAGGTTGTGTTAAAAAAAAGACTGAAAAATAACTATATTAAATATGATTTTCATGCTCTTGAACCGTTTCAGTTAGCAACTATTTTGCCATTTTGTCATTGGGTCCCTACTGATATTGTTCTCATTCTTTCTGACTGCTTATTCTGAGCCTGTGGTTGTAATTCATTGTTACATTTACATATTTTATTTCTTGATATATAACCAATTCCTATTTGAAGAAAATGCATTATCAATTTATCATTCAGTCATGCTAACTTTAAATATAGGTTTTATACCATAAAACTTTCCTCTTCTCCCAGTTTTAACTCCGTCATAGCTTCTATCACTTTCTGCTTTGTATTAAAGCTAATTGTGAATAGTAATTCATTCAACAAACATTGACTGAACGCTCAACACATGCTGGACATCTTGGTGTAAAGGAAAGAGCATAAGCTTTAGATTCAGACCTGGATTTGAAATTGGATCTGCTTTGTCAGCTTGGGCAAGTTCTTTAACTCTCAACCTTTCACAGTGCCTGGCACATGGTAGGCCCTCAGTGAACATTATAGTCCAAGCTATTCCTCTTCTCCAGCCCAATGCATATCTCATCCCTCTAGAAGTATTTCTCCTGGACGAAATAGACATGTAACAGGTTATTATAATACCTGGTGGTAGGTGTTATAATAGAGGTATGAATACAAAGTAGTATTGGGATCCCAGAGGGAGCCATTAGTGGTTCTTGGGGATAATCAAGGAAGATGTACAGAAGAGAAATGGGCTTGGTTTTCATAATCTCCTTGAGCGAAGGAACTGCAACTTGTATTCCTAATATGCCTTGCAATAGAAACTGCTCAAAAAATGTTTATGGAATTGTATAAGTCATTTAACTTTTGTATCTTTAGTGTGTGACTTTCTTGGAGAGAAGATTGCATCTGTTTTGGGCATCAGCACCCCAAAATATCAATATGCCATTGATGAATATTACCGGATGAAGAAGGAGGTGTGTCTCCTTTTTACATTTTCTTGATTAAGTTTGGTTTGCTATAAACTTGATGGGTTGCATAATGAACATATGTAAGCTCCCTTCTGCTGGGCTTTTCATTCTGGTGTCATTCATTACTTTATCAAATTAACATACATTTTAGATTTTAAAAAATGCTTCAATTTCTATATGATCTGCATGTAGAACTAAGCTAGATTTTATGAAGAATTGAGGGACCTGGATGATGAGGCTTAAAGTAAAATAGAGAAAGGAAAAAATAAAGAAGACAGCTTTAATGAAGTACATATTATGTGCTCCACATTTAGTGCCAGGCAATAGTGCTTTTGAGGAAAGGGGGATGAGGTAGATAGTATGGTGATTAAGGGAGTGGATTTTGGAATTAAACTACAAGTTTTGAATCCCATCTTCCTTACTAGGTGAATGTTCTTGAGTGAGTTGTATAACTCTCTAAGCCTCAGTTTTCTCCCCTGTGAAATAGGAATGATGATATGATTAAACAGGGTAAGAATCACATGAGATGATGATACAGGGCTTTCTCAGCACAGTGCCTCTCATGATAGGTGTTCAGTAAATGGTATTACGGAATAAATGTTATGGCGATGTGTCAATATTGTATACCCTGGGATATGATTTATCGACCAGATTAATATTAAATTTTGAGTTTCAATTAATATGTTTTTTAGATTTTATCCTAGGAAATGAATAAAGTATAATAATTTAAACTTCGTAGTACTCTGAATATATTAATTTGTAGTTCATAGACAAACCTATTTAATATGCAAAAGATACAAAGAAACAAGTTAATCATGTTAGAACATCATAAGAACTTGATATAAGCATTAGTAGCGCTAACATCCTAAAGTATCAAGCATGAAAGTCAAGCATATTTATATCAGACTTACTTTTGGATGTCTGAGGTCAAGAATCAAGGGAATGATATGTCAGATCCGTAGCATTGTGAAGAGCCTATAAGTTTCTGTATGTTCTCACTCTCTCTCCTACTCCTCCCTCTCCCCCCTCCCCCCGCCCAATATTATGTTCTGACTTGTTTCTTCTAATACTTCCTCAGTCTGTTTTGGCCAAGGTATTGTCCTTGTTGTTCCTTAAATACATTAGGCATGTTCTCTCTTCATACTTTTGCACTGGCTATTTCCTCTGCCTGGAATTATCTCCCAGATATATGTGTGGCTGACTTCCTCGCTTTTAAGTCTTTGCTCAGTAACCTAGGCTGGACCACCCTATTTAGAATTACAACCCCCCACAACCCTCCCCCTACCAGCACTTCCAGTTCCCTTTACCGTGCTCTATTTATCCTTCATACTTAATACCTCTAACATACTCCCTGGGTGTCACAAACTGTTAAGTGCTCAACTACTAAGGCACCTTGAAAGAAAGACCTGTTGATCTGGTTTTGAAAGGTCATAGCTTTGAAGACCCTATGTAGCACAGTTCTATTAGATGGCAACTAGTGGTTTTTTTTGGAGGGGGGAGCTTACTGGGTTTTTTTTTTGTGTGCTTTAGGTGAAAATTTACAGCTCAACGTAGTTTCTCATTCAAAAATTTACACACATATTGTTTTGTGACTTTGGTTGCAATTTCCACAATGCAACAGCACCCTCCCCTTTTTTACCCTGGGTTCTTTGTGTCCATTCGTCCAGTTCCTATCTCTTCGTGCCTTCTCATCTTGCTTTTGGGCAGGAGTTGCCTGTTAAGTGTTGTATATTTGATTGAACTAAGAATAGCATGTTCCTCACATGTGTTATTGCTTTATAGTCTGTCTAATCTTTGTCTGAAAAGTTGGCTTCAAGAGTGGCTTCATTTCTGAGTTAGCGGGGTGTCCAGGGGCCATGTTTTTGGGAAGTCCTCCAGTCTCTGTCAGACCATTAAGTCTGGTCTTTTTTGGGTGAGTTTGAATTTCATTCTACATTTTTCTCCCTGTCTGCCTGGGACTCTGTTGTGACCCCTCTCAGAACAGTTGGTAGTCATAGCTGGGCACTGTCTAGTTCTTCTGGGCTCAAGCTGGTGGAGGCTCTGGTTCATGTGGTCCTTTAGTCCTTGGGCTAATATTTTCCATGTGTCTTTGGTTTTCTTCATTCTCTTTTGCTCCAGACGAGATGAGACCAATAGATGTATCTTACATGGCCACTCACAAGTGTGTAAAACCTCAGATGCAATTAACCAAACCAGGATGTCGAACATTTTAAGTATGTTATGTCAATTGACCTAACTGTCCCCCGAAACCATGGTCCCCAGCAACTCAGTCCCTCAAGGTGTTGAGATGTGTCTAGGAAACTTCTTTGACTGCCTTGGTCAAGTTGTGCTGACTTCCCCTATATTGTGTGTTGTCTTTCCCTTCACAAAAGTTGACACTTGTCTACTATCTAGTTAGTGATTTCCCCTGTTCACCCTTTTGCTCCCTCATAACCATCAAAGATTGTCTTTTTCTGTGTGTAAACTTTTTCTAGGGTTTTTAAAAATAGTGGTCGCATACAATATTTGTCCTTTTGTGATTGACTTACTTCACTCAGAGTAATATCCTCCAGATTCATCCATGTTGTGAGATGTTTTGCAGACTCATCATTGTTTCTACATCATTGTGTAGTATTCCATTGTGTGTATGTACCATGATTTGTTTATCCATTCATCTGTTAATGGGCACTTAGGTTGTTTCTCTTTGTTATTGTAAACAATGCTGCAGTGGACATGGGTGTGCATATGTCTATTTGTGTGACTACTCTTATTTCTCTAGGATATATTCCTAGGAGTGGGATTGCTGGATCATATGGTATTTCTGTTTCTAGCTTTTTAAGGAGGTGCCATATTGTTTTCCGTAGTGGTTGTTACCATCTTACATTCCCACCAACAGTGCGTAAGAATTCCAATCTCCCCACAATTTCTCCAGCATTTGTTATTTTCTGTTTTTTTTTTTAAATAGTGCTAGGATTGTCAGGATGTAGCTTTGGTTTTAACATGCTGGATAAATTATTTTTTATTTTCTGTCATGCTCCCATTAGAATATAACCTTTACAGGAACCGTGATTTTTGTCTCTTTTTTTCAGTCTGAGAACTTATAGCAGCACCTGGCATACAGTAAGCCCTCAATAAATATTTGTTGAATTTCTTCTGTGGGCTTAGTGTCATGTAAAGCACTTTCGCAAATGTTTTATTCTTTATCCTCATAATCTCTCAGTGAGGTAAATAGTATTCGATAATTATATAATAACACAGGTACAGAGAAGTGTAAGTTACTTGGCCAAAGTCACAAAACTAGGAAGTGTTAGATCTGGATATAATATCAAATCTTCAACTTCAAATCTAGTTCTCTTCCCAGCAGCTGTGAATTAGAGGGAAGAACACTTCAGTTCCAATTTGTGTGACTCTGCTGCTGCCCCAGAGCAGTTTCAATAGCTGTTGGGTTTAGTTGACGCTCTGGTTACCAAATGCTGAGGTAGAGAGGATTGAGGATTTAGCTATCCGTATTATCACCAATTCATCAAACATTTTGTATCTTTACAATCCTGGGAAGATGGAAGGAGCTGTCTTTTTCAAACAGCTGCTACTTTTTAACTATAGTGCAAGGTGCCATGTGAGGTGCCTTATATGCATTATTCTGTTTCATCTTCGGACACCTCTCTTTCGATTATTACTCCAGTTTCACAATGAAGACGCAAGAGGCAGTCTCTGTATTTACGACACAAAGACTGAATGTGGAGGGAAAGGAGGAGTGGGTTTGACGTACAGAAAACTACAAGTAGTGTAACAGAAATGTGTATGTGCCACTTGATAAGGCTCAAAGATGAGAGCAGTTCTGTCTGCAGATATAGTGAGGTTTTAGGGTTGGGTGAAATGAGTTTAACCTTAAAGAGTAAGAAAGCTTTAGTTCTGAAGAGCATGGGCTCAAGAACCAAAGGGCCTGATCCTGGCTCTGCCATTTATTTTGTAACCTTGGGCAAAATACTTAACTGCAGTTTCCTCATTTTATAATGAGAAGAATTGCAGTATCCATAGCTCAGGATTGCTGTATGGATTAAATGAACTAATATATACAAATGCCTAGAATAGCATTTAGCACATATTGGTGGGCATGCAGTAAAGATTAGTCTGTTGTTATTCTCCTTCAAGCAAAAGAGAAGGGCAGTTGAGTTAAAGCTAAAATTTAGAGGCCTAAAGATACATTATGTGTTTGGGAAAATGACAAGAATATTAGTTTATTGTCACCAGAGCATAGGACACAATGAGGGAGTTGAAGAGGAGTCTGGAAAGGTCAGCTGATTTTATATGTTAGGTAGTTTCAAAAATATTTTATGAACAAATGAGTATTTTTAATGCTACCAGCCTTGTTTAGAGCCTCATTACCTCATCTTGACTATTGTAATAGCCTCCTAGATGGCTCTCACTCTTGTTAACTCTGAAACAAGTGCCAGATTAATTTTCCTAGATAGGTTACTTGCTCTGTACTGACTAACCATATGGCAGGTCCAGTACCAATGCCACTTTCTTCCTGAATTTAGTAGTTTTAGAGCTATAATTCATTAGCCCTTTCTAAATCTCTATAGTGGCACTCCTTTCTTTTTTAATACTATTTTTATATGTCTTAACATTCCTACTAGATTGTAAAATCTTGAGGGCAGGAACTGCCTTATATGTACATTAGGTTCTGATGGGAATACCGTCCATGCTGTACTATTTAGTGAATGTACCCGATAATTCAAGTGATGTAGTATTAGCTATTTTCATTTAGATTTATCTGAAAAGACATCATCCTTGTCAAAATCTTATCAGGTCTTATCTAAGTAGTGCAAATATCATGTTTTAAAAATAGCTTCACTTTCTTAAAATGTTAAACAGTAGTTATTTGAGAATGGGGAGGGGGAGGTTTAAGTCTTGTCTTAATTAGACTAAACTAAATTGGACAGGACAGTAATGTTTTGACCTAAAAAAACCCCCCCAAAAAACCAAAAAAAACAAGCTGACAGTGGGAGAAAAAATATTCTCCCTTTTGGACATTTATACTTCAACAGTTATTGATATTTTCCCCTTTTAGGAAGAAGAAGAAGAGGAGGAAAACAGGATGTCTGAAGAAGCTGAAAGACAGTATCAAGAACAGAAAAAGCTGCAGGCTGATTCTGTGGTTCAGACAGACCAGCCTGGAACAGCGGTTTCCACTTCGTTTGTGAATATCAGTTTTGAAATGGAGGGAGACTGTGAAGTAACGATGGAAGGCAAACAAAACCCAGTCACTGTCCCACCCTAGAAATGAAATGACTATCAAACTTCAAACCCCGGGGTTGTTTTTGGACAATGAACTTTCACATTCTCTATTTAGTGGGACTTAATATAGTTATTTATATTTTAAATTATTAAGTTATCCAGAACGGGAAAATGTTTCTTCATTCTTGGGCTTTATCTAGCAAAAGCCAGATCTGAAATTTAGATATTTGTACTATGCCTTTATTGTATCAAATTAGTGATTTTTTTAAAAAAAAAGATCTTTTAAAAAAGTTAAGGGCATGCTAGAGCCTGACTTGCCACTTAGGAAGAGTTTAAAAAAAAATTATCTTGTGTGTTTGTGAAAGATGGGTAAATTGCTGATTAAGACTCATTGGAGTTGATATTTCTAGTCTCAAAATAAGGATTTTTTTTCCCTTAGATTTTCTCTTGTTGCCTTGCATTTATATATAATTTTTAATCATTAATTTTGCACTAAGGCTGGTTCTTTGAGTGTGTAATAAAAGGATTAAGATGGAAGCACAAGATCATTGAGAATAACCTTATTTTTTGGAAGAGTGTTTGAGTTACTTTGTAACGAGTTACTTTGTAACAGTCAGACCACTTGACCCGATGTGTGTCAAAGTAGAACTCTGCTCCACAGGGTTTTCAACAGCTGGTTTTTTGTAAGTAGATTGCCAGGCCTTTCTTCTGAGTGCCTCTGGGTGGATTCAACCCTCTAACCTTTTGGTTAGTAGCCAAGCGTGTTAAAACATTTGTGTCACCCGGAGACTCCAGTTTGTAACAGCACAAACTATTAAGTTTCTATTTTTTGGTGCAGGTTACATGTTCTTTTCACTATTTATTCAGTTAACCTAACAGTTCAAAGTGCTAGTTATGGAATGAATTTATTAATATATTTATATTCAAATATTAATACATGATGATTAATCCCATAGCATCTTCTGATTCAGAGTGGAGGTACAAATGAAGATTTAACCCCTCAGGAGCTCACTTAAATATTGTACAAAAGAGCAGTAGTAGCTGTCATTCACCATTCTGAAGTAGCAGTAGTGAGGTGGTCAGTTTACTCGAACCAGGTCGGCCATTTCTCTACCCACTGTACCGTTTGCAAACCTCACAAGAGTATATAATATGAAGCTAATTTTGAAAATATTCCTAAAAATATGTTCAGAACCTTATGATATAGCTGTATGACTGTGATTTATAACCAAACATGGATAAGAATTAATGAGTGGATTATTCTAGAAATGCTTTTAAACCTGTTCACAAACTTAAAAATTAAAAGTTTTTAGAAATTAATGGCCATGTTAATAGCCTTCTGAACAGCATTAAGCATTCAATCTTAAATGTTTATGTAAAATATGTCTTCAAAGAAACAACATAGGTACAGTGGGCCTATTATGGAATTCTATCATCCATGAACATGAAGGTTTGGCTACTAAATTCTTCAGCTAAAATTTGAAGGATTTAGGAACAATAATTAAATTCTTCATTAGCAGTCTTCAGTTATATGGATTTATGGTATAGTGATTCATAGTATGTAATGGTTTTTTTAATGGTAATCTTGGTATTCACTGAGTATAAACTATTAATTAATGCTTAAAGAATTAACTCTTCAGACCATGTAGGTTGTATAACTGTCACCATAAATTACAGTTTACCAACAGCTTTAAAGCATGCTCATCTGACCTCTCTCCAATTTGTTTTTGACTTGATGAGATAGTACCTCCAACTCATATTTGAGTATCAAGTGAAAGCATGAATATCTAAAGGTGATGTTCTAAATCTTCTTAGAGGCACTAGTATCTAGAGGAGATCACCTAGGAACTTCTCTGATTGTAGCAGAAAGAAAATAGTGACTTATGAAGGTTTTATATTTCTTAAAATTTTTTTCTCTACTTGTCCAACAGTGGAAAATCTGTAATGTTTATAAACAGAGTTATTACCTGTGCCTTAAATTTTTATACTTTTTATGTAAACTATAAAATTTCCCATAAATGCATTAAATGATTTGTTTTAATTTAAGCCTCTTTCACTTTTTCCTAATTTGTTTCAAGCCTTTTAATAACTACTAATCCCTCTGTATCATAGTTCATGATATTCTACCCTCTTCTAATCTTTCATCTCAAAAGTCAAACACAACAGTTAGTTTAACTGAAGAAAGAGCCTTTTATACTTAACATAAATTCTCATGGCTCTTAACAAGAGTTATGCTTTATAAAATATAAACCTGGTACTAGTTAATAAAGCTAGACATTTTTATAGCAATGATTTTAATGAAAATATTAGTTTGAATACTTTTAATTGGAAACATCCTATAAAAAGGAAGATCATGTCCAAACACTTCTAACCCAGAAATAACTATGCTAATAAATGGAAAGTCTATTATTTAATATGTAATACTTCAGAAGACTGAAGGTTAAATGACATAATTTACACTATTCCTCCAATATTCAAATTCTTAGTGATTAATGTCAGAAACATTTCATAAAACCTTAACTTTTATAAGGAGAGTCAGGAATAGGAGGAGGATAGGGAATGTGTAGCTAACTGCCTCCATGAACAACTGTTTCCTTTGACATGAAACCAGAATAACTGGATGTTGCCCAGCTACCATTACTGAACATTTTGGTCAAAGAGTCCATAGAAGAACCCTGATCAAAAGGGGGGAAATGCAGAACAAAATTTCACATTTTCATG
The DNA here is from genome assembly GCF_030014295.1 of Loxodonta africana. Taxonomy (NCBI): domain Eukaryota; kingdom Metazoa; phylum Chordata; class Mammalia; order Proboscidea; family Elephantidae; genus Loxodonta; species Loxodonta africana. Next base: position 47,004,208 of record NC_087351.1, read on the forward strand.
CACTCTGAACTTTCTGGAGCCATGGAGGGTAGATGAACCCCTGAAACTACTGCCCTGAGATAATCTTTAAACCTTAAACCAAAAATATCCCTTCAGGTATCTTAAAACTGAACAATAGGTTAGCTTAACTAGTAAAAAAAGTCTGCCTTGAGCATTATGCTCTTTTAAGAACTATCTGTATGGGATCAAACTGACAACAGCAAGTCTAAAGATTAGAACCTTAGGGGGCAGTGAGCTTGTTAATGAGGGAGGAACAACTCAGAAAAGGAGAGTGAGGATGGTTACACAACTTAAGGAATGTAATTGATGTCACTAAATTGTACATGTAAAAACTTGAACTGGTGTATGTTTTCTGTGTATATTCTCAACAAAAAAATAAAATTTAGAAAAAAAAAAAAACCCAAAACATTTATCTCTAAAGAGTACACAGATTTAAAGTGGATGTGGACACCTATCTTAAGCAAACCACACTTGCCATAAGAAGTTAAATGGGACCAGAATTTACCACCTCCCAAAAAGCAGTTATTTGGTCCTATTGCAGTAACCAACACATTTGCTGTGTTCTACAGGCAGATGTTTTATTTTGACCACTTTTAAGAATTCTGCTTTGAAGGTTTTGTATGCAGCATTTCAAGCTTTCAGAGATCAGGTATCATCAAGGTCTGCAGAGTTTTCACTGTCATTTGCGACAAGGGCTTCTCTGTTCTCATATGTCCAGAAGCCATTTAGATCGATTAGAATGGTGGTGACTGTGTCTCCCTGATTACTGTTGATTAAATCCTGAAGAGAGATTTTCAGAGGATCCTTTGGTTTTACCATGTCAAAGATTTCATCCTGGAAAGAGGGAAAAAATACAGTGAAATCTGGTATCTGATTCACTTTAAGAATTTCCATCACATAATTTCTAAAACTCAGGGCTCACACTGATCTTACTATAAAATTTTTTGTTCTGGTTTTTCTTTTCCATTTAACAGATATGTAATCTCCTTTTCTCTACCTATAATCACAGAATTTTATTGGAAGTTCCCTTAGCTATGTGATAGCTATTCTACATTTTATAAATGAAGAAATAGGCTCAGAGTTTAACACATGCTACATTGCTAATTAATGACAGATCTATCTAGTGCAGTGCTATTTGAATATATTGCCTCCCTAAACTTTACTACTGTCTTCTGATTGGTGATTTACTTCTTAAGTGGAGTAAAAATTTAACTGCTTCAGAGTCAAGGTACGAGGCTTCATTTCCAAGACTGCTGTCAACCTATCACGGACCTAAGATGGCAAAGAGGGGAGGAAGTTAAGTATTAATATGAGTATTTCCAGGGAATCAGTACATGTTTCTACTCTTTCTGTAGTAAAATTATTCGGTATTTTAGTAGCGTCTACAGAGGCAAATTGCATTAAGAAAAGATTAGAAGCACAACCTGAAGAATGTAATCAATGCCACTGAATTGAACATGTAGAAACTGTTGAATTGGTGTATGTTTTACTGTGTATATTCTGAACAACAACAACAAAAAATATCAGGGGAGTGGAAAAGGTTAGAGCAATTCAGGTAAGTGTATAAGCTTTTAATTTTGTATGTTTGTGAAGCTTCCTTGTCTAGTGTCGTTGCAGTTTAAAATGACCAGTTCTTAAACTGCCTGATGCAAAGTTTCAAATTTGCTTGATTCATAATAAACCAGAATAGCCGTTTATCTTATACTTGCTTAAAACTGAACAGGGCATTTTATTATGTTACTGAACCTGAACCTGAATGAGTACTGGATACTGAATGTTTTTTAATAGTTGGTGAAAGTCTGAAAATGCTAAGTAGCGGCATGTGTTTCAAATAGTGGTGGTTTCCATACTAGGATTGATGTCTCCTTAAATCTCATACCAAAGTGAGCAAACCCTTTGAAGTAGCAGATCAAAAACACACCCTAACTTAAACAGCTCCCAAGTTAAAAATTCAGTTTATAGTGGAACAGACTGTGAAAGGACACAGGCTATATTGATCCTCTTAATTTTCAAAGAAAATGAATGAATGCTTCCAATGAGAACACAAGACTGATAATGCTAACATCGTAAGCTATACAAATCAATCAGTCCAAATATGGTCTCAGTTTCTAATGATTTAAATATCAGTTAGAACAAATGATAGCAAATATCTGATTCTGTACAGTACTTCATATCTCCTGAATTGCTTTCATACAAACTTCATTTAATATAAATGATTATCTGGTATTACATAAATTAAAGGAAAAAGTAACCTTGACATCTTGAAATGAAACAGGATCTTGTCCGTGGATTTTCATTAGTTCCTGTATGGCCTGTATTTAATAGAAATAAATCTGTAAAAAAATAAAACATATAACAACCATCCTCCTGCCCCAATTCAGTCTTTCCTAGGTTTTCCTTCCTTTCCTATCAGACCACAAGCCTCGCTGTCTCAACCATTCCTGCTGATATTCTCAACTTCTTTGATCTTGTTCCACACCCAGTCAGCAAAACCTGAACACTGGATCAGTATAACCATCTACGTTTCTAATCCTATACCGCAGCTACTGAGAACTTCAGAAGAAAATGCCACAAGACAGCAGATTGCTGCTACTACGAAGACAGAATCCCCAGCCTCAAGTGGCACCCTCAGTGTGGCTCAGCAATTATTCCATTATGCTCCTCCCATTTTCCATCAACACTGTTCATATTTTCACCATTCTTGAAGCCCCCAATCCACCCTTTCTTCCCACCCCATACCTTGCCTTCTACTTGACAGAAAAAATGGAGATTGACCTCCCTCAAATTCTTCCCTTTTATAAACTTTATTTTTTAAAAAAATCAACTTAAGGAACTACTATGATCCAGTTGGACTAATATTTCAGGTGATAATCATTCACTATAGAAAATGCGATACCTTAAAATTTTTGGTAAATATTCAACTAAATATGATCCAAGTGACTACTATGTACAGGGTGCTATCACAGGTGGTTATGTGTCAGAATTGACTGGACAGCAACAGAGTTGGGGCAGATTATCCAATAAGCAAGGTAAGCACGGGCTTACTTGTCCTTACTAATCTGTAGTGAACAGTTTCACATTTTTCACCACGTCAAAGATTCTGCTTCTAGGTATGGCTGGCATCTGTCTCCCAACCCCAAAGCATCTTCCTACAGAACCAAAGCCTCTTTTCAAATTTACAGTCCCCTGACAGGGGCAGATGACTCAGTAAGCAAGGTAAGCACAGGCTTCCTTGTGCTTACTTATCCGTAGTGAACAGTTTCACATGGGTTTCACTTTGGTGTGGTGTGGAGAAATTCATGTGAAACTGTTCACTACAGAGAAGTAAGTAAGCACAAGTAAGCCCATGCCTACCTTGATTATTGGATAATCCATCCCTAGGTGCTACCAGTATCAGAGTATCTGCAGGGAATCTCTTTGAACTACGTAGGTGAGTGTCTGTGAGTACACTCTCGGCTACTATAAGCACAGTGATAGACCTGAACCGTGTGATCTAAAGTGCACCATCCAGGCCCTATTTTACCACTGGGATACTCTACAACCAGCCCTGGATAACAGGGTTCGGTGCCAGAGCTTTATACCTTAGTTCATACACCTAAACCTAAATAAAATTTTGATAACATAGATGCATACATGAAATACTTTAAATGTATTTTATAAACACAATTTAATATTCTAAGAGTAGAAGATACTGAAAGAAATCTTTATGAAAAACAGTCGAGTGTTTAATTTCCAAAAGACATACTTTGCTTTTCTAAAACTGAATGTTCATTTAATAGGTTTGCCTAAAGTGGGGGCATATGTATGATGGATATTACCCTCTCAGATTAGCAATTAATTTAAGCTCATATAGTATTCGATTAAAAAAAATATTGTAATATAAGGGTGCTGTGAGTCGCAATTGACTCAATGGCAGTGGGTTTGGTTTTTCTTTTTTAATACAAGGACTGTAATTTATCCTTATAGTGTTTTTTTTTTTTAATTACCTTAAAATTCATAATGGAAAGCCTTTTAGAGAATTTACCATGAAATTATGAAATATATGCTATGAAACTCATAAGGATAAATTCAGAAAACAGTTATTTAAAGACACCAAAAATGTTTTAAAATGGAAAAGAAAAAGGTTTTAGGGAACAATGGTCTATGACAAAGATGTGAATCTGTCTTTTTTAGTGTTTAAATCACATAGTCTTCTAAAAACTAGCTATGGAAATATGGTGATGGAGTGGGATATTACCGTACAAAACTACTCCATCCAGTGGAAAAGTCACTATTCAAATTGAGGAGTATTTTTGGTCTCACAAGGGCAGACATTCCTACTTATATACGGGGTGTATCTGAATGCTTATCAAATACAATCAGTTTCTACCCAAGAACCCATCTGAGACCAACTAAGACACAAAATAAGTGCTTCAGTAAATGTTTCACACTGAAATGCAGCAGATGATTCTGGCCAGTTTTTAAATTATTATTATTTATTTTTTCAGCACAGCAATTAAAAGAATCTGCAGCTACGAAAGTGTGCAAAACTGTGGAAAAGAGATACGTTTCCTAATTGTTCAATTAAAGCTTCCGTAGGATTTTATACACTATTCTTTGATCACCAAGAATACAGATTTCTCATGGATGTTTGTATATCCAATGGCTAATACAGCCCCTGACATATACATAATACACACTTTTAGTATTCTATATCCGAAATCAGCTTTCATTTAGCCCAATTTATATTTTTAAAAAAGAAAAAAAAATCGATTTCCTTCTGTAATCTGTTGTATATAAGTCTTTTTGTTAAGTTAAAAAATTACAAATCATGTAAAACTGTCACTAGGTAATTTAAATGAAATGGCACAAAATATTTTCTACAGGTAAGACTTACCCTAAAGAAATAATTAAGGGAAAAGACATTCAGATATCCTTTGTTCTCAATATCAAGCAGTTTGAAAATATACTGCAGAGCTGCAGGTTCTTTTCGGTTTTCTAATGCAAGAACGAAGTCTAGGTAGGTCTTATAGTCCTATTAAAAAAAAAAAAAAACATTTATTACAGCCTCAGTTGGAATTAATTTTTCAAGTGAAAATCTGATGATTTAAAGCTATTTTGACTACAGTGACCAAGGTATCATACGCTACCACTAAATTTACATCTTCATTTCAATGTAGTCATTTTGAAAAAAATTATCTGAAACTAACAGAACATTATATTTAAAAAGCTATTTTGAAATACTGCTTCAAGTTTTTAAATCAGATGATTTCCAATAAGGATGTTTTTAAGAAAACCATCTTGAGACTGCCAGATATTCTACCTAAGCTCAAACTGTTCTCATCCAAAAAAAGAAGGGTACACATAAGAGCTAGAAAGGCAGGAAGAGAACAGAGCTTTCCCTACACCAAAGGGATACTCACAGATTACTTCTTTTGCATAATGAAAATAAGTAGACTATTTGGGAGATTCTTTCTTAGAAAAAAATTCTGTATTCTTATAAAGGATTTTGTAGGCTATGATCAAGAATTTTTGCACCAATTGAAGTATAAAGAGTTAAAGAAATGCAGCCTCATCATGGTCTAACTCCATCCATAGTTGTGGCCTCCAGTTTTCTTTATTCACCAGAAGTCATTAGTATACTACAAGGTCCTTCCTATCAACTGTCAACAGCTGGGGGAGTCACAAAGCAGAGTTTCTGTGCCTTTTTTCCCCTCTTGCTTTGCAGTTGGCTAACAATGATGTCTACCAAAGTGCTATTATGGCTAAAAGATAAAACCTAAAACCCGGTTCTCTTCTGATGATATGACCGTTTCTAAAGCATTTACTTTGGAAAATTTACCAGATTCTTAACACATTTTTAATAGCAAGAATGGAGATTTAAAACGCTATTTACAATTTTCCTTCTCAAGCACGTTGCATTACAGTGATAAAAGGACAAATGAACAAGGTATAAAAATTTTCTATTTACCCTGAGTCCATACAGGAAATAAGGTTTTTAAGCAAATCTATCTTAAGATCAAAGGATCTGAGTCTCAGATCATTTCATCTGGTTCAGACTTTTCAAAATACTGTTCCCAAAACCAAACCCATCACTGTCGAGTCAATTCCGACTCATAGCGACCCTATGGTTCAGAGTAGACCTACCCCGTAGGGTTTCCAAGGCTATATAATCTTTACAGAAGCAGACTACCACATCTTTCTCCCAAAGAGCTGCTGGTGGGTTTGAACCACCGACCTTTTGGTTAGCAGCTAAGCACTTAACTACTGAGCCACCAGGGCTCCTTAAGATACTGTTACACACTGATATAAAAGTAATGTTGTATCACATTAAGAAAAGGTCCTGTAGAAACTGTGGGCACCTAAATTTTTTTTAACATATCAGGAGATTTCAGCTACTACTACCATTTCTCCATCGTAAGTGAGACACTCCTGGAAAACACGGTCTAAGAACACATTTGTCATAGTTGCTGTTCCATAGCGGGAGAGTTCTTCTTTACTGAGCATGCCATTGTGATCCTTATCGAGATTCAAATATTGGCCTTGGGAAGAAAGATGATGAAAAAACACTTGTGATCAAGATAAAGTTTAAATAAAAAAAGACAAAACGATAGACATTAGCAGAAGTTTTTTTTTTTTACTGGTTAGTACTTCGAATTTTCAAACTAATAAGTACAGTTAGGGTAGTGCTCTTACTGTAATAACATTAGCTATACCTGCAATCTTGATCGCAGCAACCACTAAACTAGAAACAGTCAAAGAAAATCAGACATGCAGGCCATGGCCTTTGGGCTATTTCACTTAGATCATTCTCAGTTGCAACCTTTAGAACTTCCCCAGGTTTCTAAATTAGATGGAGGCAGGGTCAACAAAAAGCACTGATGCTGGCATTTGAAAGCAGAAATCAAGGATGCCATAAAGGAGTCAGAAGAACCACTTGACAGAATAATGTAGCACACTAATGAAAGTCAATAGAAGGGCAAACCAAGCCCTAGAACACCTTCCTCTGTGGCCTGAGAGTAGCATTTTACCACGACGCAAGACAACAGCTGATGTTCATAATGATGTGCCTTAGTCAACGAGAAGGGAAGAAATTACATTCTGTATGTTCAATTTCAAAATAAGAAAGTGTAATACCTTAAAATAATAAATGTTGGAGAGGTTGTGGAGATATCGAACACTTACACACTGCTGGTAGGAATGTAAAATGGTACAACCACTTTGGAAATCAATTTGGTGCTTCCTTAAAAAGCTAGAAATAGAACTACCATATGATCCAGCAATCCCACTCCTTGGAATATATCCTAGAGAAATAAGAGCCTTTACACAAACAGATATATGCACACCCATGTCCACTGCAGCACTGTTTACAATAGCAAAAAGATGGAAGCAACCAAGGTGCCCATCAACAGATGAATGGATAAATAAATTAAGGTATATTCACACAATGGAATACTATGCATCGATAAAGTACAGTGATGAATCGGTGAAACATTTCATAACATGGGGGAACCTGGAAGGCATTATGCTGAGTGAAATCAGTCAATTCAAAAGGACAAATATTGTATGAAACCACTATTATAAGAACTTCAGAAATACTTTAAACAGAGAAGAAAATATTCTTTGATGGTCACGAGAGAGGGGAGGGAGAGAGAGGGGTATTCACTAATTAGATAGTAAATAAGAACTACTTTAGATGAAAGGAAAGACAGCACACAATACAGGAGAGGTCAGCATTAACTGGACTAAACCAAAAGCAAAGAAGCTTCCTGAATAAACTGAATGCTTCGAAGGCTAGCGTAGCAGGGGTGGGGGTTTGGGGACCATGGGTTCAGGGGACATCTAAGACAACTGGCATAATAAAATCTATTAAGAAAACATTCTGCATCCCACTTTGGAGAGTGACATCTAGGGTTTTAAATGCTAGCAAGCCACCATCTAAGATGCATCAATTGGTCTCAACCCACCTGGAACAAAGGAAAATGAAGAACACCAAAGACACAAGGTAATTATCAGTCCAAGAGACAGAAAGGGCCACATAAACCAGAGACTACATCAGCCTGTGACTAGAAGAACTAGATGATGCCTGGCTACAACTGATGACTGTTCTGACAGGGAACACAACAGAGAACCCCTGAGGGAGCGGGAGAGCAGTGGGATGTAGACCCCAAATTCTCGTAAAAAGACCAGACTTAATGGTCTGAGACTAGAAGGACCCCAGAGGTCATGGTCCCCAGACCTTCTGATAGCCTAGGACAGGAACCATTCCCAAAGCCAACTTTTCAGACAGGGATTGGACTGGACAACGGGATAGAAAATGATACCGGTGAGAGACGAGCTTCTTGGATCAAGTACACATGAGACTATGTTGTCATCTCCTGTCTGGAGGGGAGATGAGAGGGCAGAGGAGGTCAGAAACTGGCAGAATGGACAAGAAAAAACAGAGTGGAGACAAGGAGTATGCTGTCTCATTAGTGGGAGAGCAATCAGTATATATAGCAAGGTGTGCATAAATTTTTGTATGAAAGACTGACTTAAAAACTTTCACTTAAAGCACAAAAATTAAAAAAAAAAAAAAGTGTAATATCTTAAAAAGAGTTACAAAAAGTTTACCAAAGTAAAAACACGATAGTATTTTAACAAGTAAGCTTTAGTAATCCTGAATACTGGATCTTAAGGTAATTAGAATATCTTGATCTTAAGGCAAATTAGCCTATGTATAAAACTGTCCTCTGGAAACAAATTAACTGAGGAATGGATAATTCAAGTTTCAGCATTGTGATAGCAACGTACCATAAACCCTCAGGGCAGAGGGAGCAGAAAACCAATTTGTTTCTTGACTTTCCTTGGACAGTTCCTCATCCCTTAGCTAAATGAACAAAGAGACAAAATTAGAGGGTGGGAACTGTCAAGTGTTATAATTAGTTTAAAAAACAAAAACAAAAACAAAAACAAAAACCATATTTACCTCCAATAAATCATCTAGGAAGCTGCATGCTAAAATATCTTGAATTTTTATCTTCCCTTTATAGAACATAAAGAAACACAATTACTTAATTTCATTTTTAAAACAAGAGCAACTCAATTTTTATTATTTTTTTTTTTTTTATTATTCTAGAACAGGTATCAAACAACTGATGCTTTAAAAGCTTCTCAGCTCTTATGCTCTAAAAGTCCTTATTACATAAGCCTGCAGGGAACATTTAATAAACGTCTACTTGTATGTCTACATGTATACTTCTAACTATATAAATACAAGTGATAAATCCTTTCTAAATTACATTGATATTAGATTCCTAAAAAAAAAACTGTGTTGAATATTTTGTGAACACGGATATGATAAATAAGGATACTGTCTCCATTTTTCTGTGGAAGGTTCTGGGAGAATAGGAAGCAATAGAGGCGTGGTTAAGAGCAGACAGATGAAATCTTGCATGCCACTTCCAGATATGCTACCTACTTAGATCTCAGTTGCCTCATGTATAGAATGTGGACAATAACAGTACCTTTCTCATGGGGTTATGAGGAGCAAATGAAAGAATCCGTAAAATGCTTAGGATGCTGCCTGGTGTATAATGAACAGTCAAGACTGTTAGCTATTATTATTTTGTAAAACTTCGAAGGAAAAGATGTATATGTGCCTACAGTGCAGGAGTTTAAAAAAGGCTGTCAATTACCACGTACTGCAATGCGCTTAGCTGGATTTTTAACAGAAGGAGAACTGAGTATTTGATTCGGGCCTTCTCTGTGCCTGTCTCTTATACATATTTAAGTGCGAGCCGGTTAGGACAGTTGATAAAGCATACTGTGAATGAGACCAAATTACTGATCTGCTCCCCATACAAGACCATTTATTTAAGAAAGAGAAAAATATATCAGGGTTAAATGGTTCTTATATTTCCCAAATGCATACTTTTCATCAAAAAGAGAACAATCGTCCAGCACATCACAAATTAAGGGCTACAAATTACATAAGAACTGGGAGGAGCCATAGTGCTTGTTTCCTTAGTTCATATCTCTTCATTTTGGGCATGAAGAAACTGTTGAGAGGTTAGGTGGCGTTTCCACTGTCACAGAGCTGGTCATAGTTGGTGCCAGTAAATGATAAAAGAAGAGCTTGATATAAAATCTACACCAAAACACTCCTGCTATTTTGAGTGCTTTTCCACTCCCTTGAAATTCACCAGATTACTAATGACAATGATGTTATTAGGAAAGTAATTAAATGACATTTTCAAGACTTTTCTCTAGTTATTGGCATTTAGAAATAATGATATTCTTGTAATTTTTAAGTTAGATAAGATTTTCTTTTACCTGTTCTTAGAGGGTCCAAAAAGAAGAAGAACTTCCTAACTGCAGTACAGACATAAAAGGAGTAAAAGGATTTTTCCAGCCCATCTAACTGTGGCAAAGTAGGGATAAGTTCCAATATGTAATTTTCTAAATCCTGAAAGAATGAAAACAAAACATAATTTTAAAGCATCAAATGTCTGTTCTCGACTCTTCATTAGCTTACTGGAATGTAACTTCGGTGCTAAAAATTATCTGCATTAACAGCGTATTAATGATGGAATAAATTCGTGACTGTTAGTGGTGAAGCTGTGTTATCTTCATTTTTTTCTACTAATCTACTTTTTGTTTTTTGAATAATTAACATTCTACACAGTTCAAAATTCAAAATGTAGAAAAAGATATTCAGTAAAAAGTCTCCCTCTCACCTATTTCCCCTCCCCAGAGGTAACCTATATTATCAGCTTCTGATGTGTCCTTCCAAAAGTAACTTAGGTATGTACAAGCCAAAAAATACATACGTGTTTTTCTCTCCCCATTTTTACACAGGCTATAATAGCAGCGTAACACTTAAATTCTTCTGCATCTTACTTTTATCATCTAACGATATAGCTTACAGTCATTCCATACGGGCTCTCAAAGAGCTGATACTTTTTTTTAAATAGCTACATATTATTTCTATAAGGTCACCGTGAGTTGGAATTTACTCCATGGCAATGAGTTTTGGTTTTTATTACATTGCATGGATAAGTCATAATTTAACCAGTCTTCTACTGATGGACAGTTAGGTTTTTTCCAGTCTTTCGCTACTCAAAAACAATGCTACAAGGGCTAACCTGATACATTTTTCATTCACAGATATTGTGAGCGATTATCTATACAATAAACTTCTGTAAGCAGAACTGCTGGGCCAAAGGGTATGCAGTTTTATGATTTTGATACATACTGGCAAATTTCCCACATCCCCACAAAGGCTCCATTAAGTTTACATTAGTATTAGCAGTAGAATGGCTGTTTCCACAGTTCCCAAACTGTGCACCAAGGTACCCTGTATGCTCTAAGTAAACTCACAACGTATAGCATGATATTTTAAAATTTTAACGTATGTTAAAATTTGGACATTGCACAATCTACTAGCTCGAGGCACTTCACACTTTCAGCATTAGGTATTCCTTTTGATGACATCAGTCTCTGCAAAGCTGGGTTTTTGGTAGTTGCTGTAAAAAAGCAAGCACCATCAAAAATCAATGGATATGCGGATATGAGGTTTGAATACAGTGCTCAATGATTATAATACATCCCACTAGTAACTGTCGTTTAAGAATGAAGTAAAAATATTTTCTCTCTTTTTGTGTGTATCATTTTTTCAAACAGCTAATAAGTTGTTAGTATATGAATACTTTCATTAAGTTGTTTAAAAAAAACGACTGCCATCAATTTGATTCCAACTCACAGTGACTCGTGTATCAGAACAGAGCTGTGCTCCATTGGGTTTCAACGGCTAAATTTTTGGAAGCAGATCAGCAGGCCTTTCTTCTCAGGTGCCTCTGGGTGGACGTGGACCTTCAACCTTTCAGTTAGCAGCTGAGCACGTCAGCCATAACTAAATAATAAACGAATTTGTCAGGTATGTCTTTTGGCCTAGAGGTACTGTGAGAAAAATCACTGACACCTAGAACCACCATACCAAACCAAAACCAAATCCAGTGCCGTCGAGTCGATTCCGACTCATAGCGACCCTATAGGACAGGGCAGAACTGCCCCATAGAGTTTCCAAGGAGCACCTGGCAGATTTGAACTGCCAACCCTTACAACCCAGCAATTCCCCTCCTAGATATACACCCAAAAGACTTGAAAGAAGAGACTTATAAACCAATGTTCACTGCAACACTCTTCGCAATAGCCAAAAGGGAGAAAAATCTAAATGCCCACCGGCAGATGAACAGATAAACAAAATATGGTACATACATACAATAGACTACTACTCTGCCAGTTGGAGAAATGAAGTCTTGATATACACTACAATATGGATGGGGCTGGAAAATAGTATGCTGAGTGAAATAAGTCAATCACAAAAGGACAAATACTGTATAGCCTCACTTATACAAAAAAGATAAATTATATAGAGAACAAAGTTTATTAGTGGTTACCAGTAGTGGGAGGAAAGGGGAGAAGGAAGGGGTTAATGGTGATGGAAATACTGTGATGACTAAGGGTGGAGTTGCACAGCTGATTACTGGAATTACTGTCAATAAGTTGTACAACTGTAAAAAGTTGAATTGGCAAAAGTTGTGTGATATATTTACAACAATGACAAAAAAAGAAAGAGTAACTGCTGGCACTGATTATGTACAACCAAAAACCTCATGGAATTTGGTTTCTTTGGTTGGAGGTTTAGGGTCTTGCTTTCATGGGATATCCCAGTTAACAGGCCTAATGACAGGCTGAGTGCTTCTGCTCTACCTCCTAGTTCAATGCATAGTGCCTGGGGTCTTAAAAGCTTGCAAACAGCATTCCAAGCCACAATTGGCCTCTATTTGCCTGCAACAACACAGGAAGGAGGGTCAGGAATATGAGGAGGATAGGGAATATGTGGCTAATTGCCTCCATGAACAACTGCCTCCTTTGCCATGAGACCAGAATAACTGGTGGTACCTGGGTACCATTACTTAATATTTTGACTGGAGATTCCATAGAAGAATCCTGATCAAAAGAGAAAAAATACAGAACAGAATTTCAAAATCTCATGGACTCCAGACTTCCTGGAGCCATGAAGGTTGGATGAACCCCTGAAACTATTGCCATGAGATAATCTTTAAATCTTAGGGCAAAAATAACCCCCAGTCTTTTTAAAACCATAGTTTAGCTTAACTAGTAAAAGTTGTGTGCCAGAGCATTATGCTCTTTTAAGAGCTATTTATATGGGATCAAATTGAAAACAGCAACTAACAAGATTACATAAGAACCGGGGGGGGCACAGAATTTGTTAATGAGGGAGGAACAACTCAGAAAAGCAAGGTGAGACTAACAGACCACAACTACCACAGCCTCCACCAGACTGAGTCCAGCACAACTAGATGGTACCTGGCTACCACCACTGACTGCCCTGACAGGAATCACAATAGAGGGTCCCGGACATAGCTGGAGAAAAATGTGGAACAAAATTTTAACTCACAAAAAAAAGACCAGACTTACTGGTCTGACAGAGACTGGAGAAACCCTGAGAGTATGGCCCCGGGACATCCTTACAGCTCAGTAATAAAGTCACTCCTGACTTTATTGGCTCACCCTTCAGCCAAAGATTAGACAGCCCATTTAAAAAAAAAAAACAAGACTAAAGGGGCACACCAGCCCAAGGGTAAGGACAAGAAGGCAGAAGGAGACAGAAAAGCTGGTAATGGGGAACCCAGGTTGAGAAGGGGAGAGTGCTGACATGTCGTGGAGCTGGCAACCAATGTCACAAAACAATATGTGTATTAACTGTTTAATGAGAAACTAGTTTGCTCTATAAACCTTCATCTAAAGTACAAAAAAAAGGAGGGTGAGAATGGTTACAAAACTCAAAGAATGCAACCAATGTCACTAAATAGTACATTTAGAAACTGCTGACTTGGTGTATGTTTTGCTGTTTATAATCTCAACATAAAATTACATATATTAAAAAAAAAAATGACTGACACCAAGGGCGCTGTGAACTGAGGAGGTCTGGGAATCCATGGCCTATTTTACATTCCCTCACATAGAAGCATTATCAAACCTCTTGATCTTTGTCAGTGTGACAGGTGAAAGCGATTATCTTAGCGTAGATTTATTTGGCATTTTCTCTTACTATAAATGAAACTGAAATCTTTTCTTAAGAGTAAGAACCATTTGTATTTTACTTTCTGCAAATTATTTTTATCCTTTACCCAGTTTTCTACTGGGTTAAGTAACAGTTTTTAAAATAAATATAAGAAACCATGGGTTAATTAACAGCCATTTTCTTCTTGATTTCTGGGAGCTTTTAATATATTAGTATTATTGGCCATTTCTCTTTGATGGGTTGCAGTTATTTTTCCCGTTTCTTGCTTTTCATTTAAGTTTGTATATAATGGTTTTTGGAGCCCTGGTGGCATAGTGGTTAAGAGGTCAGGCTGCTAACCAAAAGGTCAGCAGTTCAAATCCAGCAGTCACTCCTTGGAAATCTTATGGGGTAGTTCTACCCCGACTTATAGGGTTGCTCTGAGTCGGAATCAACTCAACAATAATGGGTTTGGGTATGATGGTCTTTCCTTACTGAATTAAAAAATATATATATTTATTTAGCTGAATTTATTAATTTTTTTTTAAGATTCTGAGTTTTGTCATATTTAACAAAGGCTTTCCCTATTCCATAATTATATATTTAGAAGTATCGCATGGTTTCTTATATTTATTTTAAAAACTTTGTTACTTCTCCCTTAGCCAGTTTAAAGTATATGTTTCTTGTATATCTGAGATGTTTTATAATTTAAGTTGTAGAATAATAGGCATTTCAAACTTGATGTGTCTAAAACAGGACGCTTAGCATCCGTAGGAGTCACTGGGCAGTGCAAATGGTTACTGTGCTTGGCTGCTAACCAAGAGATTTGGCTGTTCGAGTCCACTCAGAGGTGCCTGAGAAGGAAGGCCTAGTAATCTATTTCAGAAAAATCAGCCACTGAAAACTCTATGAAGCACAGTTCTACTCTGACACACATGGGACCTCCATGAGTTGGAACTGACTTGACAGCAAATGGTAACTGATATCATCTCTAACTCTGGTCCTAACTCATTTTTTCCTATTCCAGCAGTTTTAAAAAACAAAATTTGAAGACTTATCTTGGTTCCTATCTTTTCCTTACCTCCTGCCCCCAACATCCAATTCAGCAGCAAGTATTTTTGTCTTTTTTCAGGGGAAGAACAGAGGGGAGGAGGAAGAATCCAAAATACACACTGAATTCATCTATTTTTGGCTTTCTCTGCAGCCACCCCTCTAGTCTGGGCCCCTATCATGTCTTATCTGGACACAGACACTGCAGTAGCCTCCCAACTATTCCTGCTTCCACTCTAAGCTTCTTAAAATCCCTTCTCCACATAATATCCAGAGTGGTCTTTTAAAATGTAAATCATATCCTGACAGATATAGCTTAAAACCTTCAATGGCTTCCTGTTAACCTCAAAATAAAATCTTTACTTTTTTATTGTACTTTAGATGAAGGTTTACAGAACTAGTTTCTCACCAGTTAGTACACGCATTGTTCTATGACGTTGGTTAACAACCCCATGCCATGTCAACACTCTTTCTCAACCCTGGGTTCCCTATTACCAGCCTTCCTGTTCCCTCTTGCCTTCCAGTCCATGCCCCAGGGCTGACGCACCCCTTTAGTCTCATTTTGTTCCATGGGTCTGTTCAATCTTTGGCTAAAGGGTGAACCTCAGGAGTGACCTCATTACTGAGCTGAAAGGGTGTCCAGGGGCCATACTCTCAGGGTTTCTCTAGTCTGTCAGGCCAGCAAGTTTGGTCTTCCTTTTTGAGTTAGAATTTTGTTCTACGTTTTTCTCCAGCTCTGTCTGGGACCCTCTATTGTGAACCCTGTTAGATCAGTCAGTGGTGGTTGCTGGGCACCATCTAGTACTGGACCCAGTCTGGTGGAGGCCTTGGTAGTTGTGGCCTGATAGGTCTTTGGACTCAGAATAATATCTAAACTCCTTATTGTGGTCTAACAGGTCTGACATGTGCCTCCTGCCTACTTCTCTGACTTCATGTCCTGTCACTCTAACCTTTGCTCATGTGCTCTAGACTTTCTGGCTTCCTTCTGCCTAGAATAGGTCAGGTTTATCTTTGCCTTGGAGACATTTCACTTGCTGCCATTCTCTTTATACTGTATCTTCATAAAGCTAGTTTCTTTCTCATTCTTCATAGCTAAGACTCAAAGATTAGTATTTCAGAAAATCCCTTCTTCCAGCCAACCTAAACTAGCCCTCCCAGCCCCTTGTTGTCTTACACTCTTTCACTTTATCCCGTTTTATTTTCTCCATATTACTTGTCACTATTTGAAATTATCTTGGTTATAACTTAGTGTCTGTCTCCTCACTTTGCTAGAAAAAAAGTCCATGAGAGTAAGGTCAGAATAGCACCTGGCACAAAGTAAGTGTCCAAGAAGTGCGTATTTAAGATTTAGCAAGTGAATGAAAGTCTGCATATATTACTGAAATTACAGATATTGGCTCTGAAAATCACCGTCTTTTAAATTAGGAAGATACAAAGTCTGATTTCAAAAGGCAAAGTACCAGGCTTGAAAGAAATGTTTATTTTCTTTGAGAAAATTGTTTTCCTTCACTGAGAGAAGGAAAAGTACTACCTTTTAAAAACAACAACCCTAGAAGTATACTGTTGCTTTTCTTCTCCATCTCCTCATCTCTCAATTTCCGTTTCCATCCATGGAAAGACAACAGATAAGCAGTAACAGGGGAGTGTGTCATATAAGCAAACTAACTGCTGGCAAGAATTCTCAGAGCTAGGAAAGTATAGGTAGCTAATTATGTTTCTCTTGCTAGAGAGAGATGAGCATAGGCAAGATTCTTTTACTGTCAAGTTGGTCTAAACCTTAAAGGACAAGAATTGTACTATGTCCCTAGAAAGGTTTCAAAGTGTAAACATTTAGAATGATAAATTTTATCTACAGAAATCTGGACACAACAGAGTACACCAAATTACGATAGGCACCATACCAAATCATAATGAGGAATTTACATTTCTTTAAATCATATATTTGAATAATTATTTAAGTGATTAATTAAACTGGTTTACATTTATGTTTAACTCCCTTCTCTTCTCCCTAATGCCCCTGAAAAGGATTCCACATTTGGAAAAACAGCACATCCATATAGTTTACAAGAAGCGTAGCCACACTGGACTCATGAGATTGTAATTACGTGTTGATAACCTGACCCATCTACATTAGTACCTAATAGGAAATAAATGACCTCTTGGTAACCGGCCTTACAATCCTAAATCTATAGGTGAGAATACGGTCACGTTGTGCTCTTGCATATCTTAAACAAGAGAAAATTTCTGGTCCTGAAATTTTAAAACAGTCACATAACCAAAAGTTTCTCACTGTTCCTTTAGCAATTTTTAATCTTATTAAAATAATATCTTAGTTATCTAGTGCGGCTATAACAGAAATACCACAAGTGGGTGGGTTTAACATAAATTTATTTTCTCACAATTAATGAGGCTAGAAGTCCAAATTCAGGGTGCCGGCTCTAGGAGAAGGCTTTCTCTCTCATCTGCTCTGGAGGAAGGTACCTGTCTCTGCACTTCTGCTCCTGGGTGATCTTCATGTGGCTCTCTTTCTCAGTCTCTACTTGCTAGCTTGTGTTTAATCTCTTTCATATAGCAAAAGAAATTGAGTCACGATAAACCCTACACTAATCCTGTTTCATTAATATAACAAAGACAACCCATTCCCAAATGGGATTATAACCATAAGCATAGAGGTTAGGATTTACAACACATATTTTTGGTGGACACAATTCAATCCATAACAAATACTACATCCTTTTATTTTCCCCTTTAAAAGACTATTTTTAAAGGTTAGAGGAAAAGAATCTTAAAAGGAATTTTTATGGTCAATTCTCAAAAAATTTTTAGTAACACATTGTAAAAACAAAAAGAGAAACAAAAATAAGAATCGCTTGTAGTTCGCAGATCAGTGATAATTACCATTAACATTTTGGTGTCTGTAGTAGCTTTTAAAGTTGGTTAACACTTACAGATTCCCGAAGGTACCCTTGTCCAGCGACATCATATAAGCTGAGTCCTATTCTTGTTTGGTGAAGCCAAACTGACAATAAACAAGAAAATGAAATGTGACTATTAAGATCTATCCATTAGAACATCTGGACAAAAGGAGATAAAGAGCTAACCCAACAGCTCTATCAAC
Source organism: Loxodonta africana (assembly GCF_030014295.1). Taxonomy (NCBI): domain Eukaryota; kingdom Metazoa; phylum Chordata; class Mammalia; order Proboscidea; family Elephantidae; genus Loxodonta; species Loxodonta africana. Next base: position 47,022,426 of record NC_087351.1, read on the forward strand.
ATGTTTCTTCTCACACATATTACTTATGCATTAACCTCAAAATTGTTCAAAATAAAACATGCCATAGAGTTACTGGCAGATTTCAACAATTCTACCATGTCTAAAGCTAGAATGAAATTTATGCCTCTGAGGATATTGTTCTCTACCTACTAAACTTGGTGTCCCACCAAACAGGAAATAGCCAGTGTAGTATTGTGCCTTTAATAAAGCTGTTTTTATTCCACTGAGGTTAATTATAGCAACTAAAGATTAGTTAAAGATGGAACACACAGGGCTTCACAGATCATTATGGTACGTAGAGAAATCACAATAACTCTTAAGTTGTTTAATAAATGTTCCTTGATACAGATCTGCTACAGTTGTGGATTTGAAACTATCCTCTTGGACAATCTGTAATATACTGGTGAAGCAAAATTACCAGTGAATTAAAACGAAATTATTTCCAGTAACCACACATTAAAACTCTTGGTTCAGCTTTCAATAGTTCTAGTTAGCTAGTATCTTTAGGATATATGAGGGTGGGTTTTTGTTTTGCTTTTGTTTTTTATAATAATGAACCCAAATTTATGGTAGAAAAATCATAGCTCTAGTAAGCTCCATGACAGACTCATGATTAACAGTATTAAAAATCTTGATCGAAAGACCAGAAAGTCTGCCATTCACATTTGATAACACAGTTGTGTCACATGGAAGAGAGACTATAAAAGCACAGACCAAAAACCTACTTGCTTCCTTTTTGAGGCATTCAAGCACAATAAAAATGAATTACCTTTTCTCATGACATAATTAAAGAACTGCATGATAGAAATTCTTCCATAGGAATCTGTATGAAGGAGTTTAGCAAAGACTTTTGCTGTGAAGAACTGCCTAAGAAAAGGAAACAAAGATGAAAATGATCTGCCAACATAATGCAAAAACATGAATTAGCAAACAATAAGTAACTTATAAATGATTATAAAACATTATAAAATTGTATAAAATTATAAAACAATTATAAATTTTGAAACAACTCGTGAACAATGGCTAAATGTTTAATGGTTGTATGAATTATTCAACCAAATTAAAGACCAAAATGAAAGAATATCCAAGTGAGAACTATAGAGATTACTTACATATCAAAAACTTAAAATATTAAGTCACATATTTTTGCATTCTTTTTTCTTTGCCTAAAGTACCACAAATAACCTATATTATTTCTTTCAATAAATTCACACCAGTGTAATTTTTTCATAGTTGTAGATAATTTTATTAAATTCCATTAGTAACTCAAATTGACTCAAAATGTCATTCAGACTTACATTTTCATTAACATCTGAGGCATTTAAAAATGCTTAACATAACCTACTCTTTTGTAAAATTATATTATTCTTACTTGCACTTTGGTCCAGCTTTTTCACCAACTTTCAAAAAATTTTCATAATTGATCATTGCTTCCTCTCCAATCATAGGTGGCGTCTGGTGTTTGTCCAGCAAGAACCATAAGTTCTTAGGAGAATTGAAGATGATGTAAGTTACAAAACAAAATTTAAAAACATGTTAAATGTGTCATTTCCATTAAAATGAAAGTCTGATAGCAGAGAGTTGAGATGAATCCTGCTCCTTACCGTCCTTTTGATTACCAATAACAAAACCACAGCTAACATTTACGCAGTGCCTACTAAGTTTTTCATATATACAGGGTCTCTTTAAACCATATAACTATATGGTGCAGGCACTGTTTCACCCCACTTTATCAATGAGAACTGAAGCACAGAGGTGTTAAGTCCACTGCCCAAGGGCATAGAGCAGAGCCAGGATTTGAACCCCTGCAGTATGACCCTAGAGCAGTGCTTCTCGATCTTGGCTGCATGTTAGAATCCCCCAGGGACTTAAAAAAAAAACCACATTATGCTTCGGGGATGGGGCCACGCAAGCTCCCGTGGGAACCACTGCTTCACAGCCTGTGCTTTTGCCCACTCTGCAGTGCTGACTCCATTAAAAGGCACCACGAGATCCTCCAAGGCTTCAGCAGAACAAACAGGAAATGGGTAACGTCTTCAGCGACATTTTACTCCATTCTTACCTGTAATTCTTCGTTATCTAACAGTTCTCTGCTCTTCCTTTGCAGAAAGACAGCTCTGGATTCCTCTCTTAATTTCTGTAGTAAGACTTCATCTTCAGCTGGCAGCTAAAAATATATTGTACAGTTATTTATTCCATGCAAATTTTAGAAGAAGTTTGTGTTTGATGAAATAAGTATCAATTATCTGAATAATTCACTTATATTAATACCTCGCCACCTAAGAATGCCAGTTAAATGAACAGTTTACTATCTTTGCAAATAATGTAATAATTAATTGAGTTTAGAAGTTTACAGGTTTAAGAGATATCTAGCTAAGATTTCAAGGTTATCCAATAGTGGTGGTTGCATTCTACATAATACTAAAAACCCACTGCCACTGATTCCACTCATAGTGACCTTACAGGACAGAGCAGAACTGCCCCATCGTGTTTCCAAGGCTGTAAATCTTCATGGAAGCAGACTGCCACATCTTTCTCCTGTGGAGTGGCTGATGGTTCAAATCGTGCACCTTTCAGTTAGCACCTGAGCACTTAAACCACGTCACTACCAGGGCTCCTCTACGTAATACTGAATACGTCTTAACCTTTTCTGTAGACTTCACTTTCAGCTATGAAAGGCTTTCTTAAGGTCTCACTTTTAAATTTATATCTCCTTGTTACGTATGCTTTTTGTAATGTTCTCAAATCACGTATGATTCTGTAACTTCTTAAATCATATATGACTCTGTAATATGTTTAAGGCATTGTTATGTTGCTTCTATAATATTCTCAAACCACAGATGCATAAGTTACGTATAATGTGACTTAGAAGTAAACAATTTCTGAACTTACAAAAGTAGGTGTGAAAACTGTGGTAAATAACTGTTAAGCCAACCCTGCGTCAGCATGCTGTGACATAACAGCACGCTGTTTTTTTTTTTTTTTTTTGTGACATAACGTAGCTAATCTTTGTAAACGAGTCTTGAAACAGAAATCTAAACCAGAGCTTTGAATCGGTACATTCCAGTTTGAACTCCTGCTGAGAATTTGCATGTTCACCCCAGGTTTACTGAATAAGAATCTACATTTTAACAAAATCCCCAGGTGATTCTTAAGTATAACACATTTGGAGAGGCACTGCTCTACTAATGGTTCTCAGAATTGGTCTTTATACAGCATTAGCATTGCCTGGGAACTTGTCAGACATGCAAATTCTCAGCAGGGGTTCAAACCAGAATGAAACAGTTTGAAGCCCTGATCTAAACAAATTCCCTAATCTCTAACCTTGAAGATGCAACATTTGGCTAATCTCTAACCCTAGAGAAAAGATATACTAGTCTTTGACGTCACACACTAGCCTGTGTTATATGAAGCCAAGGTAAACAATCCATATATAAACCCTGAATTTCTGCTCACTCACTGAGAGAAAGCAGAGTCAGATATCACCCTCTCAACTCTGACACTCTCCTTAAAGGAGACCCTGTCAGAGGCATAGCCTGATACTCTGCCTGCTGCTGTCAATCTCGGACCCTATCTATGAGAGACCTCTGCCAAGTTTGAGCTATGATCAAGCCTTCCTCCTGAGACCACTCATAAAAGGTAAACACCCATAGTCTAAAGAACTGTACTCTAATCACTGAACTAACACTGTGACTATAATGACTAATTCTGATGCTCCGGTCCACGTTAATATCACGAGATCTTACTTGTATGCCTTGCCATGAGTACCTGGCAATAAACTAAATGTGTTTATGCATGACAAACCTGAGTATCTCTCTAATAATTTCTAAGATTAAAATTAAATCTTACATGACAGCCCTTCAAAAACTTCTTTATAACTTTGGTACAAGGAAATATTGGTATGAGGAAATACGTAAGTGTAACACTTTAAGTTTTCCACTCTCGATCTATTTTTCACTTCAGCCTGGAAGAAAAACTTTTTACACCTTGTGTAACATGAGTAGCCAAGTAAGCCTAAGTGTTATAAAAACCTGACAATATAATACAATAGAATATCTACTACCAATATTCATAATAAAAACGGGTTGTTTAAAAAAGTCCATAAACACTTATACACGGCTGGTGCGAAAGTAAAATGGTACAACCACTTTGGAAATCGATTTGGTGCTTCCTTAAAAAGCTAGAAATAGAACTATCATTAGATCCAGCAATCCCACTCCTTGGAATATATCCTAGAGAAATAAGAGCCTTTACACAAACAGATATATGCACACCCATGTTCACTGCAGCACTGTTTACAATAGCAAAAAGATGGAAGCAACCAAGGTGCCCATCAACAGGTGAATGGATAAATAAATTATGGTATACTCACACAATGGAATACTATGCATCGATAAAGAACAGTGATGAACCTGTGAAACACTTCATAACATGGAGAAATCTGGAAGGCATTACGCTGAGTGAAATTAGTCAATTGTAAAAGGACAAATAGTGTATAAGACCACTATTATAAGAACTCAAGAAACAGTTTAAACAGAGAAGAAAATATTTTTTGATGGTTACAAGAAGTGGGAGGGAGGGAAGGCGGGAAAGGGGTATCCACTAATTAGATAGTAGATAAGAACTAGTTCAGGTGAAGAGAAAGACAACACACAATACAGGAGAGGTCAGCAGGCCTGGACTAAACCAAAAGCAAAGTTTCCGGAATAAACTGAATGCTTCAAAGGCCAGCGTAGCAGGGGGGTGGGGGTTTGGGGACCATGGTTTCAGGGGACATCTAAGTCAATTGGCATAATAAAATCTATTAACAAAACATTCTGCATCCCACCTTGGAGAGAGGCATCTGGGGTCATAAATGCTAGCAGGCATCCATCTAAGATGCATCACTTGGTCTCAACCCACCTGGATCAAAGGAGAATGAAGAACACTAAGGACACAAGGTAATACGAGCCCAAGAGACAGAAAGAGCCACATAAACCAGAGACTACATCAGCCTGAGACCAGAAGAGCCAGATGATGCCCGGCTACATCACATAACTGCCCTGACAGGGAACACAAAAGAGGACCTCTGAGGGAGCAGGAGAACAGTGGGATGCAGACCCCAAATTCTCGTAAAAAGACCAGACTTAATGGTCTGACTGAGACTAGAAGGACCTCAGTGGTCATGGACCCCAGACTTTTTGTTGGCCCAGGACAGGAAACATTCCCAAAGCCAACTCTTCAGACAGGGATTGGACTGGACAATGGGTTGGAGAGGGATGCTGGTGGGGAGTGAGCTTCTTGGATCAGGTGGACACTTGAGACTATGTTGGCATCTCCTCCCTGGAAGGGAGATGAGAGGGTAGAGAGAGTTAGAAAGTGGCGAAATGGACATGAAAAGAGAGAGTAGAGGGAGGGAGCGGGCTGTATCATTAGAGGGAGAGCAATTGGGAGTATGTAGCAACATGCACGTAGGCTTTTGCCTGAGAGACTGACTTCTTTGTAAACTTTCACTTATAGCACAATAAAAATTAAAAAAAAAAAGAAGTCCGTAGGTCAAAGGGTGCAAGTAACAACTATGTTCTTATAACAACTTATATATTAAAACTTAAGATTTTATCAATCCAAAATGTTTTATAATAGTGATAAGATCAACTAGAATGAGACGGTAAATATACGAAATTGAAAATATAATGCTCGATTTATTTATTTTTAAAATATAAAATCCTGATGCCACTTTTAAAATTACAAAGTCTGCAAGGCATTTGGTTAGATACCACTTACCCTGTAGTAAAACCGGGGAATCGTCTTATAGAATTCATTTGTGTTTTTTCTACCTCCTTTCCATTCTGAGTAGTATTTGGTAAATAAATCCATTTCTTCATCTTTTAATTCTTGCTCAGTTTTTTTTTCTGGTAACAAAACAAATCAAGCACTGTTAAAGTCAAATAATACTTTTACTCAGGTCATCCTATATACTATAGTCAAATTAAAACTGTTACAGCGCTACAAGGCCTTCCCAATTATGTTACATGCTATATTAACTTTTTTGAAATAAAAAGGATCACTACCTACCACTGTAAACAGGCTCTCCTACATCTTCAGCCACTTCTCAAAATGTTTCCTCTTCTTTGTATCACTAAAGCTTGTCTCTTCCTCAAGTCACTGCCTCTCCTACAAACCTCTGGAGTATTCCTAATTCATTCAACCAAAAATATTTACTGAGCACCTACTATGTACAAAGTACTGTACTAGGCCTCTGGCTAGAAGGGAGACAAAACAAGCACAGCCCCTGACCTGATGGAGTTTCAGCCTGTCCCTTCCAAATTACTATTTCTCCACCTAATGCAAAAACCCTCCCTCTAAAGCTTGCACCATAGGGCGTTATTACCCTCCAACCTGTCTGCTGCTGGCATGTACCACTCTCATCCAGTCATTCCCCCACACTTATTTGTGGACCATGATGCTCTTAACCTCAAGGTCCTGCAATCACCTAGGAAGAATTAAACTTTTAGGTGGGTGACCTTGATCCCTTCAGCTCTAAAAGATTTCACCTCTACTCCACTTCTGTCACTCAGTTTCACAGAAAGACCATGGGTCTTACCTAGTCCTCTTCTGAAATCTTAAAGTTTAATATCATATCAAATCATAATTTTCCCTTTCTTTTGGGTACTTAAAAAAAAAAATCAAACCCATTGCTATTGAGTCAACTTCAACTCTTAGTGGCACTACAGGACAGAGTAGAACTGCCCACAGAATTTCTAACACTGTAATGTTTGCAGAAGCAGACCACCACATCTTTTCTCCTGTGGAGTGGATGGTAGGTTTGAACTGCCAACCTTTTGGTTAGGAGCCAAGTCACTGTGCCACCAGGGTTCCTAGTAGGTATTTACCAAAAACCAAACCAAACCCACTGGCATCGAGTCGATTCCAACTTATAGTGACCCTATAGGACAGACTAGAACTGCCTCATAGACTTCTAGGGCTGTAAATCTTTACGGAAGCATCCTGCCATATCTTTCTCCTGTAGTGTGGCTGGTGGGTTCGAACTGCTGACCTTTCATTAGCAGCCAAGCGCGTAACTACTGCACTATCAGGGCTCCTAAACCCCCTGCTGTCGAGTTGATTCCAACTCATAGTGACCCTATGGGACAAAGTAGAACCACCCAATAGGGTTTCCAAGGAGCGGCTGGTGGATTGTAACTGCCCACCTTTGGGTTAGCAGCCAAGCTTTAACCACGGCACCACCAGGGCTCCCCATGTTTCCTAGTAGGTACTTAAACCAAACCAAACCTGTTGCTGTCAAGTTGATTCCAACTCATAGCAACCCTATAGGACAGGGTAGAACTGCCCCACAGGATATCCAAGGAGTGGCTGGTAGAGTCTAACTGCTGAGCTTTTGGTTAGCAGCTGAACTCTTAACCACTGTGCCACCTGAGGTCCAAAAAAGTCATTGCTGTTCAGTCAATTCTGATTCATAGCAACCCTAAAGGACAGAGTAGAACTGCCCTTTAGGTTGTCCTAGGAGTAGTTGGTGGATTTGAACTGCCAACCTTTTGGTTAGCTGCCTGAGCTCTTAACCACTGTACCACCAGGGCTCCAGTAAGTACTTAAAAAAAAAAAAAAAAAGAACCTGTTGCCAAGTTGGTTCTGACTCAGTGACCCTACAGGACAAAGCAGAGCTGCCCTATACAGTTTCCAAAGACAGGCTGGTAGATTCAAACTGCTGACCTTTTGGTTAGCAGCCAAACTCTTAACCACTATGCCATCAGGTTTTCCACTAGGAGGTATTTAGTAGGTGCTAAACAAATGTTTTTTGAAATGGATTTACGGAATGGATTAGCCTAAGCCACTCTGAATGCTTAAGGGTAGTATTTAGACATATTATAGCCATCATTCTCCTAGTCACAGTTTTTAACGTATTCAAATTTGTTGCTACAGACAGAATCCACATGCACGAACAGAACCATGCACTGACCAGCAACCCAGCCGTAGAAGAATAAAAACTGATGATACAGAAGACAGGACAACTGCATGAGTACATTCTTGAGTAGGTAAGAATGGGATCTAGCACAAAGGATGGGATCTAAAATGCTGATGAAGGAAACAGCCTTAAACAGGACCTTGTATAATCTATATAATTTACTAATTATTTTCTTTATTGTCTCTCCCCACACTAAAGTGTAAGTTCTATAAGGACAGGGATTTTTGTCTGTTTTGTTCACTGCACAGCTAGAACAGTATTTGAAATATAACAGGCATACAATAAATATCTGTGAAAGAATAAAGTTGAGTTCAAAAGAGAACAGGAGGAGAAAGTGGAAAAAGTACAAGTATAGACAACTATTCTGAGAAGCTTTCCTACAATGGGTTCAGAGAAATATGTCAGAAGCTAGAGGGGGATGTGGGACCAAATGATTTTTGTTAAGATACAGGAATATTACAGCATGTTTGTCAGTAATGATGGAAATGATCCAGTAGAGAAGGGAAATCTGATGATGCATAAGAGAGGACAATGCAGGAGTGAACTCAGTGAATAGGAGGGAATGCTCTAATGCTAGAGGAGAAGGACTGTCTCAAATAGAAGCATGGACAGTTAGTTCATCATTTTAACAGTAAGACTGTATGGGCATCTATGCAGGGGCAGACAGAAATGGTAAATGGGAGCAGGTGAGGTTCTCCTCTGCTTGTTTCTATTCTCTCAGTGATGTAAAAAACAAGTTCATCACAAGCAGGGAGTGGGTAGGACATACTGGAGATATGAGGAGAGAGAAGGAGTGAAAAGAATTACCTTAGAGTGTAGGAGAGTTAACATCTAGAAAGCATGGTAAACCAAAAAAAACCCAAACTGGTTGCTATCCAGTCGATTCCGACTCATAGTGGCCCTTCAGGACACAGGAGAACTGGCCCTTGGAGTTTCTAAGGAACAGCTGGTGGATTGGAACTGCCAACCTTTTGGTTAGCAGCCAAACGCTTAACCACTGTGCCACCAGGGAAAGCATGGTAAAAGTGTCTAAAAGACCTAGTTTAGGTTACTGGGCACGAATTAAAAGAGAGAACTCATCACGGCTCTGTTTTTTCCAGTCACTTTCAGCTTCCCTGGGTGCAGGGAAATAAGAAGAAAGACGGATTTAACCAGATTGGTTAACAGGTTGAGTGTGAAGAAAAGGAAAGGGGCAAGAAAACTGGATTCTGAAATCAAAGACAGGTAGGCAGGGAAATAAGCACAAGAAAAGTGTGACAGTAAAAGGCGGCAAGATCAATGGGTTAAAGTTCTGGTAGGGTCTGAGAGTTGTTGGAGCCGGGGTTCTCAGTTATTCCTCACAAGTCTAAGTGAAGACCATGGAAGTGAGTGACTCTTCTTCACCTCAATCCTTTCAATGGAAAGTTCAGACCAAACCTCTCTGGATTCGAAACCACAATCCACTCCGCCCCCTTTGTCAGGGGCGGCTTTACAGAAGGGAAGAGTGAGGCTCCCAGTGGTTCCTCCTTCCCATTATTCCCCATCCGACCCCCGAAGTTTGGGCCGGGTTATCCCAGTCGGTGGCCCTTTCCAAACTCACTGTGTGGACCGGTGTTAGGTGTCGCTAACCGCCGGCGAAGAACTTCTTTCCAGTCCATGGCGGACTGCGCGCTGCAGCTCCTGCATTTGCTTTTGACTAACTGCACCACCCCCGACCAGCTCGGACGTCAGATGCCTCCCGGTAACCGAAAGGGTTGGGAAAGCGGCTCAACCGGCCATCTTGGACATGGGCGGAAGTCTGGGTTAAAGAAGCAAAAACGATTACGGTAGTAGTCGCGGAGAATACGGCGATTACGCTACGGTCGGAAAGCAGAAGTTAAAAAGGAAAATGGTTCTCCTTAAGGAGGCTTCCCAACCTCATCCATCTCGATTTTAAAGGGGCCGGATAAAGAAAGCCGCATTTTTTTTCGTCTTGGTTCTTTAACGCGTGTCTGCCACGTGACTCAGGAGTCCACTGGAGTTTCCGGCTCAGGGGGAGGGCTTTTTTCCTTCACAATTTGTTTCCCTTGTTCATTGCGGTTATCTGGAGGCCCTAAAGGTTCCCTGAATCTTATACACGTTTCCAGCAGCGCCTTCTGCCGCTAAAAGCCTCGAAATAACCCTTTTTCTCGTGTCTAGGCCTAGCAGAACGCCCGCGTCCGCTTTGCTCAGGCCCCTGCGGGCCGGGACTGTCCCGGTGCATTGTGGACGCGGTAGTTTCCGCCGTATTTACGGCTGCTTTCAACGTGAGTGATGTGGTGAGTTGTTGAATGAAGTGAATTTTGTTTGTGCTCCATCGGTATGCAGTCAAGGCCGGGCGGTTCGTGGACCTCTCTTCCTTACCTGAGCTGTTGACTCGGCTAACCCCAGTCCACACCCCTTCTGGCCCGTGCTGCGGCCCGGGAACGGTGGTGAGGGCCCCCTATATTTTGACTTTCGCGTTTGTCTTTGTTGCTGGCGGGCCTGGGTTTAGCAACTCCTGGTCGCGATTTTCGACTTTGCGCCCCCTTTTCAGCAAGGCTGTCAGGGGATCCTGCCCCTTTTGAGGACATTCGTGATCCACGTGAGCTGATATGAGCCCGCCTTGTGCTTTTTCCTCAGGTTCGCTGTCGGGAATATAACAAGCACCGGAGGATCCTAGTTCGGAGAGCAGGATTTTCTGCCGTGTCCCCTAGTTCTGGGGCCTGCCACCGAGGTCGGATATCCCCTGACCGTTGTTTAATGGAGATAGCTAACCGGTCTTCGTTGCTATCATCTATTCCCAAAAGAAGAACCCTGATTTATCTTTAAAGGAGAAACTGGAAGTCTTTTTAAAAGTTGTTCGTCCTCTTCCTACCGCTCCACCCCCAAGCACCTAATTTTGCTGTAGAAGTAGAGGCTTTTTGAACATCTTTCTCGCTATCTGGTGCTGATTTCCCTGCATAATGACTTTCTGTTTGTCTGGGTTTCGAAGCTTTTCTAAGCTTTGGAAGAATAACCCGTACCTTGGGCTAGTCCCAGGATACTCTCCTCACTCTCTCTTTCTCGTGGACAGCTATGGCATCTGGAACCGACAGAGGTGGTTTTCTCTTAAAACAGTGTCTCCACAGAATACCAAAGCACTGAATCTCCTGAAAGCCAAGACCAGATATCACAGGAAAGGAGATGAGGGAAGTAATAAGCAAGTTTCTTCTGATTCTCCTCATCTTTTTGCAGCTGGAGCAGCTCGGAAGAGAGCAGAGATGAATCCTCAGAGTAAAGAGCCTGTCTCATCGCCTGTGAGGGAGACTATTCAACTCCCAACAAGACCTTTGAATTCAGAGGAGTGGGATAAACTTAAGGAAGATTTCAAAGGAAAGGGCAATTTCGAAAATTGGATCAGCTCACAGATAACTTACTCTCGTAGCTCTATAGATGTGGCCAAATCTCTGCTGGCGTGGGTAGCTGCAAAAAACAATGGTATTGTAAGCTATGATTTACTGGTGAAGTATTTATATCTCTGTGTCTTTCATAAGCAGAAATCAGAAATTATTGACGTCTATGAAATCATGAAAGTCAGATACAAAATTTTAGAACCAGCGGGTTACAGTCTTCTTATCCGGGGATTAATCCATACAGACAGATGGAGAGAGGCCTTGCTGCTGTTAGAAGACTTCGAAAAAGTCATGATCCCTTCAAAAAGGAACTATGATGACTGTATCCAGGGAGCCCTCCTTCATCAAGATGTAAACACAGCTTGGAATCTGTATCAGAAATTGCTAGGTCATGATCTTATTCCTATGTTGGAAACTTTAGAAGCCTTCTTTGATTTTGGAAAAGATATAAAGGACCATCAATATGCAAACAAACTACTAGACATTCTTTTGTATCTGAGAAATAATCAGCTATATCCTGGGGAGTCATTTGCACATAGTATAAAAGCATGGTTTGAGAGGTAATTGTGAGTTTTTTTAGATGTGTGCTTTTAATACCTATACATAAAAGTAGCCCATTTTTTTTGGTCATTGCTGAGAACAGTTGTTATTCAGAGTGTACTTATTGTCCATCTCGTAGTAAGATTTGTTTCCTCTCAAGAAAAAATTTTAAACTTTTTGAAAAAGTTTTTTAAAAAGTAGCAGTGAAAATAATGTGTGTTAGTCTCCACCCATCGCATAAAAGGGAAATTTTAGAGCATTTATAGTTTTCATGTATTTTTTCCTTTTAGAAGGATGATTCATTTTTTGAGTCACCTAGTATGATGTTGATGCTTAATGGTCAGTACTTGTGACTAGAGTTCATAGGAAGAAAAGGTGATAGCATTTGGCTGGAGCTATTTCTGGTTCACATTAGTATTTTCAGAAATTCCCCTGAAACCTAGCGACTGGTGTGCAGGTATGTATTCTGTTTAGTCTCTGCTCTTCATCAGTTTAGGTGATTAGAGCTGACAGGGGGATCGTGATCAAATCTGATATGCAGATATTAAAATGGGAGATCTTCATGCTTCTAGTTCCTTTGGCTATTTCCATCATTTGGCTGCTTTCTCTCCAAGGCCATCTCCTTTACTTTCCCATTGCTTTTATTTTTTGTTATTGGCTACATGCCTGTTGTTGCTCCAGTCTTTTATTTTTCCACCACTAATTTGCTTTAGATTCTTTTTCTAAAAATATATCCCTTCCCTCTGGTTTTCTCTTACTTTTCTACTACAAATCGTATTTATAAGGTGTTGAAGTGAAAATTACACTTAATTGTCTTTTGGGCTAAGTAATCATTCAGTCATTTAACAAAGATTTTGAATATGAGCGGAGGAGTCGTCAGACTGTGAAAATCTTTAAATGCCTGAGAGTCAAGAGTGCTGGTTTTGAAGCGGTATTAGAAAGGGAACTGCCAAGGCATTGAGAAGTGTAGACTGGGGAGGGATTAAGATTGGAAATGGGGAGATCTGTTGGAAGCAATTGTAGGCTTGGGCGAGAAATGATGAGGTCCTAAATAAAGTAACTGGGGAGGTAATGGAACCAATAGGATTTGATGGTAATATATGCAAGGAGAAAGAGTAAAGGTTAAGTTGATTGAGCAAATAAATATATAAATAGTTTTTGAATGCCTCCAGTTAGGCTATGAGAATGCTTTATGAAGGAAGACCTTTTAGGATGGCATCCACACCCTAACTGGGAATACAATACCTGACAGTTAAATAACCGTGGTGTATAAGATAATAACATAAGAGAGAAGTTATTCTGGGCTAGAAAAATCTCTGGCGGCATTGTGGAGAAGGTTAGAGTTGGGTTTTGTTTAGAGGTTACACTACTAAGGTCAACTGCTTTCTATACAGCACCAGTGAGATAAATTTGGAGTTAAAGAAGATGAGAGTAGGGTGGCAGGAGGGGATCTGAGGGGAAGGAGGAGATTCAGAGTAGGGTACATCAGTTCCTTAATCCCATCACAGTGTAACAACCACTTTTCAATTAAACCATTTTAGGAAAATCTTAACTTTTCAGAGCTCTTGCTTACAGAGTTTCTAAATACACTAAATAGCTTTTGATTCAGTAGGAATTTAATCTTGTGATGATTTGGTTTTTACAATCTCTTTTGTAGTGTTCCTGGAGAACAATGGAAAGGACAATTCACCACAATCCGGAAAAGGTAAAGGCCAATTTTTAGTTTACTTTTAACTTGTTTAATTCAGGGTTAGTAGGCTTTGTTGCTATCGGTTAAAAGAAAGGAAAAGAAATTAAGAACACCTTTTTTTTAGGGATAGGATGGAGCCCTGGTAGTATAGCAGTTAAGTGCTTGGCTGCTAACCAAAAGGTTGGTGGTTCAAACCCACCCTGCAACTCCTTGGGAGAAAGAGCCGGTGATCTGATCCTGTAAAGATGACAGCGTAGAAAACCCTATGGGTCATTTCTACTCAGACTCATGGGGTTGCTATGAGTGGAAATCAACTTGACGACACCTAACAGCAACAACAGGGATAGGATAATGAAGTCTATAATTAGAGAACCTTAGGAAAAAAGCTATATTTTGTATTAGAGAATTTGCAGAACATTTCTCCTGTAGGTACAGTGAGCCTGGTGTGAAGCCGTAGAATATTTTCTCCTGGATTTTCAGGACCCAGTCGTGTATTTTGAATGACTTCAGAAACTTCACCTGCGTGCTCAACAGTCTGCTATCTCGGGTTTCCTGGCACAGTGATGTGTAATATCAGTTTTATAAAAAAACATGCATGTGATGATTATGAAGGTTTTCATGTTTTTATTACCTTTCAATTTCCTTATGTCTTAGGATTATTCATTTTAGAATTAAGTTCTTTTTCCAGGGCATTATTTAACATAATTATAATTACAGTGGTCGATGTTCGGGTTGTGGAAAAACCATGGAGTCTATTTACCTGAGTCCAGAAGAGTATGAATTTCTCAAGGAAAATATCATGAGAAATGTGATAGATGGAGGTGACCAATATAAAAAGACGACACCTGAGGTGAGTCTGGAGCAGGTTTTATTGCATTCTGGAATTGCTTGGTTAGAGCATGTTTCAGCAAACTTTTTTTTATAAAAGACCAAAAGGTAAATATATTAGGCTTTGCGGACCATACAATCTCTGTTGAAACTCTGCTGTTGTAGAAAGAACAGCCTGAACAGTATATATAAATGAACGGGCATGGCTGTGTTTCAGTGAACTTTATTTCTAAAACCAAGCAGCCAAACCATTCTTTGCCAACCTTTAGAAAAGAGTGTTTTGCTTTAACATTTCATGGAATGATTGGGTTAGACTGTTATCCATCTATTGATGTCAGACCTTGTACATCAGTCATTGTACATCTGGGCAAAAATACACTTCAACTAACTGTTTCCAGAAAACTGTGTTCAGTAAACTCCCATGAAAGCATGCTGGTTTCTCACAACTTTTCTGGTTAAGAGAGCTTAGGGTAACTTGACAAAATTATGTTTTCTTAGTATTGAATTGGAATGTTTTAAGTCATTTATAGTAACTTTATTTTGCTAATCTGCAATACTTTATGCTGGCTTGGTAAGATTAATTGAAGAAGTAAAACGTTTTCCTGTTGGTCATTCTTGGCGAAAGGTTGCCCATCATCTTTCTGAGTGCTTTTTTTTTCAAGGTTCCAAACAAAAATGAAAAGGGATAATTGTTTTGCTTTCTCACATCACTTACAAGTTTCAGAAAATATGCCTAGATTATATTAAGATGTTTAACTGCAGAATAAAGTCCAAATCTGGTCCATAAAAACAATATTGCCATTGATAGAATACCTTTGAGCTGGCTTTGTTGCTAAAGTGACAGTTAATACTTAAAGTAATGCTAAGTACTTTATATCCATTATCTTTTTTTTAAATTGCATTGTAGATGAAAGTTTACGGAACTAACTAGTTTCTCATCAAACAGTTAGTACACACTTTGTTGTATGACATAGGTTAACAACACCATGACATGTCAACACTCTCCCTTCTTAACCCTGGGTTCCCTGTTACTAGCTTTTCTGTTCCCTCCTGCCTTCCAGCCCATGCCCCGGGGCTGGTGCATCCCTTTAGTCTTGTTTTGTTCCATGGGTCTGTTCAGTCTTTGGCTGAAGGGTGAACTTCAGGAGTGACCTCGTTACTGAGCTGAAAGTGTGTCTGGGGGCCGTACTCTCAGGGTTTCTCTTGTCTCTGTCAGGCCAGCAAGTCTGTTCTTTCTTTTTGAGTTAGAATTTTGTTCTATATTTTTCTCCAGCTCTGTCCGGGACTTTCTACTGTGATCCCTGTCAGAGCAGTCAGTGGCGGTAGATGGGCACTGTCTCATTGTACTGGACTCAGTCTGGTGGAGGCCATGGTAAATGTGGTCCATAAGTCCTTTGGACTAATCTTTCTCCTGTACCTTTAGTTTTCTTCATTCTTGCTTGCTACTGAAGGGGTGAGACCAGTGGAATATCCTAGATGGCTGCTTACAGGCTTTTAAGAGCCCAGACCCTACGCACCTTTTTTTTTTTTTTAATTTTTAAAATTTTTATTGTGCTTTAAGTGAAAAGTTTACAAATCAAGTCAGTCTCTCATATAAAAATTTAGATATACCTTGCTAGGTACTCCTAGTTGCTTTCCCCCTAATGAGACAGCACACTCCTTTTCTCCACCCTGTATTCCCTGTGTCCTTTCAGCTAGCTTCTGTCCCCTTGTGCCTTTCCTCTCCAGACAGGAGCTGCCAACATAGTCTCATGTGCCTACTTGAGCCAAGAAGCTCACTCCTCACCAGTATTGTTTTCTATCTCATAGTCCAGTCCGGTCCCTGTCTGAAGAGTTGGCTTTGGGAATGGTTCCAGTCTTGGACTAATAAAAGGCCTGGGGACCATGACCTCTGGGGTCCTTCTAGTCTCAGTCAGACCATTAAGTCTGGTCTTTTTATGAGAATTTGAGGTCTGCATCCCACTGCTCACCTGCTGCATCAGGGATTCTCTGTTGTATCACTGTCAGGGCAGTCACTGGTTGTAGCCGGGCACTATCTAGTTCTTCTAGTCTCAGGCTGATGTATTCTCTGATTTATGTGGCCCTTTCTGTCTCTTGGGCTAATAATTACCTTGTGTCTTTGGTGTCCTTCATTCTCCTTTGCTCCAGGTGGGTTGAGACCAATTCATGCATCTTAGATGGCCACTTGCTAGACTGCAGACGCCACTCACCAAAATGGGGTGCAGAATATTTTCTTAATAGATTTTGTTATGTCAGTTGATCTAGATGTCCCCTGAAACCATGGTGCCCAAACCCCTGCCCCTGCTGCGCTGGCCTTCAAAGCGTTCTGTTTATTCAGGAAACTTCTTTGCTTTTAGTTTAGTGCAGTTGTGCTGACCTCTCCTGTGTTGTGTGTTGTCTTTCCCTTCACTTAATATAGTTCTTGTCTACTATTTAATTAGTGAATACCCTTCTTCCTCCCTCCCTCCCCACCCTCGTAATCATCAAAGAATATTTTCTTCTGTGTTTAAACCTTTTCTTGAGTTCTTATAATAGTGGTCTCATACAATATTTGTCCTTTTGCAATTAGTTAATTTTACTCAGCATAATGCCTTCCAGATTCCTCCATGTTATGAGATGTTTCATAGATATATCCTTGTTCTTTATTGATGCATAGTATTCCATTGTGTGAATATACCATAATTTTTGTATCCATTCATCCACTGATGGGCATCTAGGTTGCTTCAATCTTCTTGCTATTGTAAACAGTGCTACAATGAACATGGGTGTGTAAAGGTTCTTACTTCTCTAGGATATATTCCAAGGAGTGGGATTCCTGGATCATATGGTATTTCTAGTTCTAGCTTTCTAAGAAAGTGCCATATCATATTCCAAATGGTTGTATCATTTTGTATTCCCACCAGCAGTGCATAAAAGCTCTGATCTCCCTTCGGCCCCTCCAACATTTGTTATTTCTTCTTTTATTGATTCGTGTCAATATCTCATTGTGGCTTTGATTTGCATTTCTCTGTTGCCAGAGATCATGAGCATTTCCTTATGTGTCTGTTGGCCACTTGGGTGTCTTCTTTGGTAAAGTGTCTGTTCATTTCTTTTGCCCATTTTTTAATTGGATTATTTGTCTTTTTGTTGCAGAGGTGGTGGATTTTCTTATAGATTTTAGAGATTAGACCTTTGTCTGACTTACAATAGCCAAAAATTTTTTTCTAGTCTGTAGGTTCTCTTTTTATCCTTATGGTAAAGTCTTTTGATGAGCATAAATGTTTAATTTTTAGAAGATCCCGGTCATCTAGCTTATCTTGTGGAGCTTGTGTGTTGTTGGTTACAGACATCCATTGTCTTATATCTCGTTTAATCCTTACAACCACCCTAAAAGGTACTGTTTTATTTTTATTTTACAGATAAAGTGATTCAGACATTGGGAGAGTAAATCTGCCCAAGGACACCCCACTAATAAAATCTAGGTCTGACTGACCTCAAAACCTTTGCCATTATACTCTACTGCCTCTCATGGAATCCGAAGTTACAGTAGCAATCCTAGTTCCATGTATGTCTGACAGCCTTGTGGTTGTAGCAGCGCTTAGTGCTTTAGTAGGAGTTTCAGCCAGCTAAAACATACTTTAAGCCAGTAAATTCCCTGTTCTCTCAACATACCTCTATTGAGCACTTATATGTATCTCCTGAGTCAGGTGTTAAGGTAGATGCAAGGTTGTGTGAATCATGTTGCTTGCTACCAAAGACTGACCATTTCTGTTGTGTGCTAATTGAATAATCTTCCTAGTCCCAATTTTTTATTTAAAATGTTTTTTTCATCCTGCAGAAACAGTGAAAAAAGTAGCACAATGATCACCTATATACCCTTTGTCTAGAGAAACCAATTATTAAATATTATGATGCATTTGCTTTCTCTCCGTTTTTGTATGAAGCATTTGAAAGTAAATTGCAGAAATGATGACACTGTATCTTAAATATTTCAACATGTATCTTCTAAGAAAGAAAATTTTATGTAACTAAGTGCTATCACATTTAAGAAAACTAACATTAATTCAGTGTTATGGAATAAAAAGTTGATATGCAGATTTCCCCAGTTATCCACCAAAAATGTATTTCATAACTTCCCTCCATCCCTCGATCCAGGATTCAATCAACGTTTACTCATTGCTTTTCATTGTTTTTTTTTTTTTTTAATTGTGCTTTAAGTGAAAGTTTACAAATCAAGTCAATCTCTCACACAAAAGCTTATATACACCTTGCTACATAATCCCAATTGCTCTACCCCTAATGAGACAGCCCACTCCCTCCCTCCACTCTCTCTTTTCGTGTCCATTTCACCAGCTTCTAAACCCCTCTACCCTCTCATCTCCCTCCAGGCAGGAGATGCCAACATAGTCTCAAGTGTCCACCTGATCCAAGAAGCTCACTCCTCACCAGCATCTCTCTCCTTCCCATTGTCC
Organism: Loxodonta africana; assembly: GCF_030014295.1. Taxonomy (NCBI): domain Eukaryota; kingdom Metazoa; phylum Chordata; class Mammalia; order Proboscidea; family Elephantidae; genus Loxodonta; species Loxodonta africana. The sequence continues at coordinate 47,041,269 of NC_087351.1, forward strand.
AGTCCAATCCCTGTCTGAAGAGTTGGCTTTGGGAACGATTCCTGTCCTGGGCCAACAGAACGCCTGGGGGCAGTGACCACCGGGGTCCTTCTAGTCTCAGTCAGACCATTAAGTCTGGTCTTTTTACGAGAATTTGGGGTCTGCATCCCACTGCTCTCCTGCTCCCTTGGGGCTTCTCTGTTGTGTTCCCTGTCAGGGCAGTCGTGTGATGTAGCCGGACATCATCTAGCTCTTCTGGTCTCAGACTGATGTAGTATCTGGTTTATGTGGCCCTTTCTGTCTTTTGGGCTCGTATTACCTTGTATCCTTAGTGTTCTTCATTCTCCTTTGGTCCAGGTCAGTTGAGACCAATTGATGCATCTTAAATGGCTGCTTGCCAGCATTTAAGACCCCAGATGCCACTTTCCAAGGTGGGATGTAGAATGTTTTCTTAGTAGATTTTATTATGCCAATTGACTTAGATGTCCCCTGAAACCATGGTCCCCAAACCCCCGCCCCTGCTACGCTGGCCTTTGAAGCATTCAGTTTATTCAGGAAATTCCTTTGCTTTTGATTTAGTCCAGTTGTGCCGACCTCTCCTGTATTGTGTGTTGTCTCTCCCTTCACCTAAAGTAGTTCTTATCTATTATTTAATTGGTGAATGCCCCTCTCCCACCCCTCGTAACCATCAAAGAATATTTTCTTCTCTGTTGAAACTATTTCTTGAGTTCTTATAGTAGTGGTCTTATACAATATTTGTCCTTTTGCAGTTGACTAATTTCACTCAGCATAATGCCTTCCAGATTCCTCCATGTTATGAAATGTTTCACCGATTCATCACTGTTCTTTATGGATGTGTAGTATTCCATTGTGTGAATATACCATAATTTATTTATCCATTCATCTGTTGATGGGAACCTTGGTTGCTTTCATCTTTTTTGCTATTCTAAACAGTGCTGCAGTGAACATGGGTGTGCATATATCTGTTTGTGTAAAGGCTCTTATTTCTCTAGGATATATTCCAAGGAGTGGGATTGCTGGATCTAATGGTAGTTCTATTTCTAGCTTTTTAAGGAAGCGCCTAATCGATTTCCAAAGTGGTTGTACCATTTGACATTCCCACCAGCAATTTGTAAGTGCTCCAATCTCTCCATAGCCTCTTCAACATTTATTGTTTTGTGCTTTTTGGATTAATGCCAACCTTGTTGGAGTGAGGTGAAATCTCATTGTAGTTTTGATTTGTATTTCTCTAATGGCTAATGATCCTGAGCATTTCCTCATGTATCTGTTAGCAGCCTGAATGTCTTCTTCAGTGAAGTGTCTGTTCTTACCTTTTGCCCATTATTTAATTGGGTTATTTGTTTTTTTGCAGTTGAGTTTTTGCAGTATCATGTTGATTTTACAGATGAGGCACTGATCAGAAATATCATAGCAAAAAACTTTTTCCCAGTCTGTAGGTAATCTTTTTACTCTTTTGATGAAGTCATTAGATGAGCATAGGTATTTGATTTTTAAGTGCTGCCAGTTACCTTGTTTTTCTTCTGCATTGTTAGTAATGTTTTGTCTACTGTTTATGCCATGTATTAGGGCTCCTAACGTTGTCCCAATTTTTCTTCTATGATCTTTATCGTTTTAGATTTTATATTTAGGTCTTTGATCCATTTTGAGCTCGTTTTTGTGCATGGTGTAAGGTATGGGCCTTGTTTCGTTTTTTTGCAGATAGATATCTAGTTATGCCAGCACCATTTGTTAAAAAGATTCTCTTTTCCCCATTTAACTGCTTTGGGGCCTTTGTCAAATATCAACTGCTCATATGTGGATGGATTTATGTCTGGATTCTCAATTCTGTTCCATTGGTCTTTGTATCTGTTGTTATACCAGTACCAGGCTGTTTTGACTACTGTGGCGGCGTAATAGGTTCTAAAATCAGGTAAAGTAAGGCCTCCCACTTTGTTCTTCTTTTTCAGTAATGCGTTATTTATCTGGGGCCTCTTTCCCTTCCATATGAAGTTGGTGATTTGTTTCTCCATCTCATTAAAGAATGTCGTTGGGATTTGGATCGGAATTGCATTACATGTATAGATCGCTTTTGGTAGAATAGACATTTTTATAATGTTAAGTCTTCCTATTCGTGAGCAAGGTATATTTTTCCACTTATGTAAGCCTCTTTTGGTTTCTTACAGAAGTGTACTGTAGTTTTTTTTGTATAAGTCTTTTACATCTCTGGTAAGATTTATTCCTAAGTATTTTATCTTCTTGGGGGCTACTGTAAATGACATTGATTTGGTGATTTCCTCTTCGATGTTCTTTTTGTTGGTGTAGGGGAATCCAACTGATTTTTGTATGTTTATCTTGAACCCCAATACTCTGCTGAACTCTTCTATTAGTTTCAGTAGTTTTCTGGAGGATTCCTTAGGGCTTTCTGTGTATAAGATCATATCATCTGCAAACAGAGATACTTTTACTTCTTCCTTGCCAATCTAGATGCCCCTTATTTCTTTATCTAGCCTAATTGTTCTGGCTGGGACCTCCAACACACTGTTGAATAAGAGTGGTGATAAAGGGCATCATTGTCTGGTTCCCGATCTCAAGGGGAATGCTTTCAGGCTCTCTCCATTTAGGATGATGTTGGTTATTGGCTTTGTATAAATGCCGTTTATTATGTTGAGGAATTTTCCTCTATTCCTATTTTGCTGAGAGTTTTTATTATGAATCGGTGTTGAATTTTATCAAATGCCTTTTCTGCATCAATTGATAAAATGTGATTCTTATCTTTTGTTCTATTTAATATGATGGATTATATTAATTGTTTTTCTACTGTTAAACCATGCCTGCATACCTGGTATGAATCCCACTTGGTCATGGTGAGTTATTTTTTTGATACGTTGTTGAATTCTGTTAGCTAGAATTTTGTTGAGGATTTTGCATCTAAGTTCATGAGGGATATCAGTCTGTAATTTTGTTCTTTTGTGGTGTCTTTACCTGGTTTTGGTATCAGGGAAATGCTGGCTTCAGAGAATGAGTTTGGGAGTATTCCATCCTTTTCTATGCTCTGAAGTACCTTTAGTAGTAGTGGTGTTAACTTTTCTCTGAAAGTTTGGTAGAACTCTGCAGTGAAGCCATCCAGGTAAGGGCTTTTTTTTGTTGGGAGTTTTTTGATTATCTTTTCAATTTCTTCTTTTGTTATGGGTCTATTTATTTGTTCTACCTCTGTTTGCTTTAGTTTAGGTAGGTAGTGTTTTTCTAGGAATTCATCCATTTCTTCTAGGTTTTCAAATTTGTTAGAGTACACTTTTTCATAGTAATCTGATATGATTCTTTTAATTTCAGTTGGGTCTGTTGCGATATCGCCCATCTCATTTCTTATTTGATTTATTTGCTTCCTCTCCGGTTTTTCTTTAGTCAGTTTGGTCAATGGTTTATCAATTTTGTTGATTTTTTTCAAAGAACCAGCTTTTGGTATTGTTAATTTTTTCAGTTGTTTTTGTTTTCTATTTCATTTAGTTCTGCTCTGATTTTTATTATTTGTTGTCTTCTGGTGCCTGATGGTTCCTTTTGTTCCTCTCTATTTGTTCACATTGTAGGAATAATTCTTTGATTTTGGCCCTTTCTTCTTTTTGTATGTGTGCATTTATTGATATAAATTGACCTCTGCTTTTGCTGTGTCCCAAAGGTTCTAATAGGAAGTGTTTTTATTCTCATTGGATTCTATGTATTTCTTTATTCCATCCTTGATGTCTTCTATAATGCAGTCTTTTTTGAGCAGGGTGTTTTTCAGTTTCCAAGTGTTTGATTTCTTTTGCCTGCTTTTTCTGTTATTGATTTCTACTTTTATGGCCTTATGGTCAGAGAAGATGCTTTGTAATATTTCAGTGTTTTGGATTCTGCTAAGGGTTGCTTTATGACCTAATAATATGTGGTCTAGTCTAGAGAATGTTCCATGTACACTAGAAAAGAAAGTATACTTGGCTGCTGTTGGGTGGAGTGTTCTGTATAAGTCTATGAGGTCAAGTTGGTTTATTGTGGCATTTAAATCTTCCATGTCTTTATTGAGCTGCTTTCTGGATGTCCTGTCCTTCACTGAAAGTGGTGTGTTGAAGTCTCCCACTATTATTGTGGAACGGTCTATCTCACGTTTCAATGCTGATAGAGTTTGTTTTATGTATCTTGCAGCCCTGTCATTGGGTACATAAATATTTAATATGGTTATATTTTCTTGATATATTGTCTCTTTAATCATTATATTTTGTTCTTCCTTATTCTTTATGATGGATTTAACTTTAAAGTCTATTTTGTCAGAAAGTAATATTGCCACTCCTGATCTTTTTTGATTGTCGTTTGCTTGATACACTTTTTCCATCCTTTAAGCTTTAGTTTGTTTTTGTCTCTGAGTCTAAGGTGTGTCTCTTGTAGGCAGCGTATAGACAGATTGTGTTTTTCAATCCATTCTGCCACTCTCTGTCTCTTTATTGGTGCATTTAGTTCATTTACATTCAGCGTAATTACGGGTAGGTATGAATTTAGTGCTATCATTTTGATGTCTTTTTTGGGTGTTGTCGACAGTTTCTTTTTCCCACTTAATTTTATGTGCTGAGTAGATTATCTTTATATATTGTCCTTTCCTCATATTTGTTGTTGTTGATTTTGTTTCTGTTGAGTCTCTATTTTTTTCTCATATTTTATTTTGATGTGTAGGATAATTTGTCTCCTTTGTGGTTACCTTATTATTTACCCCTATTTTTCCAAATTTAAACCTAATTTTTATTTCTTTGTATCGCCTTGTCTTCCTCCCCATATGGAAGAGCTATGACTACGTTTCTTAGTCCCTTTTTATTGTTTTAATGTTATCTTTTACATAATAACATCACTGTTTCCCTGTTTTTAGTGTTTTTTCATCTTGATTTATTTTCATGATTTCCCTATCTGGGTTGACCTCCGATTGCTCTACCCAGTGTTCTAGTCTTGGATTAATACCTGATGTTATTGATTTTCTAACCAAAGAACTCCCTTCAGTATTTCTTGTAGTTTTGGTTTGGTTTTTACACATTCCCTATTTATCTGGAAATGTCCTAATTTTACCTTCATATTTGAGAGACAGTTTTTCTGGATATAAGATTCTTGGCTGGCAATTTTTTTCCTTCAGTTTTTTATATAAGTCATCCCTTTGCCTTCTTGCCTGTGTGGTTCTTCCAGTTAGCCCGAGCTTATTCTTACTGACTTTCCTTTGTAGGTGACTTTTCGTTTATCCCTAGCTGCTCTTAAAATTCTCTTTATCTTTGGTTTTGGCAAGTTTGATTATAATATGTCTTGGTGACTTTCTTTTAAAATCTGTCTTACGTGGAGTTTGATGAGCGTTTTGGATAGATATCTTCTCGTCTTTCACAATATCAGAGAAGTTTTCTGCCAACAAATCTTCAGCAATTCTGTCTGTATTTTCTCTGTCCCTCCCTGTTCTGCTCCTCCAATCACTTGTGGGTTATTTCTCTTGATAGAGGTTTCTTCATTTTTTTTTTAATGCTATTATTTGATTTTTCTTCAAATATATTAGTGCCAAGTGCTTTATCTTCAAGTTCAGAAATTCTGCCCTCTACTTGCTCGATTTTGCTCCTCTGACCGTTTATTGAGTTGTCTACTTCTGTAATTTTATTGTTAATCTTCTGAATTTCTGATTGCTGTCTGTCTCTGGATTTTTGCAGCTTATTAAATTTTTCCTTGTGTCCCTGAATAATCTTTTAAATTTCTTCAATTGCTTTATCTGTGTGTTCCTAGGCTTGTTCTGTATTGCCTCATTTGCTTCCTGATGTCTTGAAGTGTTCTGTATATTAATCTTTCGTAATCTGCTTCTGGTAATTCCAGGAAGGCATTTTCCTCTGAAAGATCCCCTGATACTTTGTTTTGAGAGCTTGTTGAGGCGATCATGGTCTGTTTCTTTATGTGACTTGATATTGACTGTTGTCTCCGAGCCATCTATAAGTTATTGTGTTAGTTCATTTTATGTTTGCTTACTGTGTCGTAGCTTCTTGCTTTGCTTTGTTTTGATATGCCGAATGGGTTTCTTGAGTGAGCTAGCTTGATTATTTTCACCTTTGGAGCTGTGACATCCTATCCCCAGATGGCTAGAGCTGTTATCAGGTATATCAGTCTAGGAGTCCATTCACTTTTCTTGTATGAATTCAGCTCAGGTGCCCAGGTAGCTGATAATCAAGTGTGTGGTACAGGCTCTGTCCTATGGTCTTAGAGGGGCAGGAGTGATTAGTGTAGGTACTGGTATCTGGTTGCAGCAGGGGATCACACTCTGTGAACAAGGCAGGGGGCTGAGAATCGTCTCCCACGTGTCTCTGAGGAAAACATGTCCCTGTTTCCTAGAGCATACAGGTGGGTGGGTTCTGCAGATGGACTAGGGGCACCCAGTGTTTTTGGTTGTAAGGACTTGGAGGTATCCGTTATCCTTGGATCCCTGTTACGGGTGGCTGGGTGACCTGAGTGGAGCCACCAGTCCTTAGGTCCCTGATGTGGGTAGGTGATGACCCTATTTAATAGGCAAAGCAATGTCAAACATCAAACAACCACCTCTCTGCCCCACAGCTGAAACAGTTGGAGTCTGCCAATAAGGGCCTGTTCTCCTGAAATAGCCCCACACAGGTCCATGCAGGGAGCAAAGGTATTCAGAGTCTACTGACTGTTTATGCCTGGACAGGAGCCGCTTCTGTCCTGAGCTTCCCCAGTGGCAAATTATCTTTTCCCCCAATTGCAAATTTATTCCTTCTCCAAAGACAGGAGGATGGCTATAGGTGCTCAACAGGGCCTATCTCAGGCCCAGGGAAATCAGTCACTGAAGCCGGCTTGGGAGTGGGGAGGGGTGGGAGTGGGCGGGGGAGCGGATAGTAAAATACAGGCAAGTAGCTAGCTTTTGCTGAGAGCGCCCTTCTCTGATTCCGGAGGTGTGAGTAGGTTGTGTGGCTGGCTGCTTTTCCCTGAGGAAACTACAGCCGAACGCTAGTACCAGCCTGCCACCACCGCTCCTGGGAATGGTGCCTGAGGGCTCCCTGCAATTCAGGTCCGGTAACTCCTCTCGGCTTCTGAACTGTCTCTTCCTCCCTTTGCCCCTCAGTTTGTTTTCTAATCTTGCTTTTGATGTTCAGGGCTCCTAGCTTGTCATGAATATACTCGTTTCACTTGTTTTTTGGGGGTCTTTGTTATAAGAGGGCTCGCTGGAAGTATCCCTCTATTCTGCCATCTTGGCTCCCCAGCACTTTTGATTGTCTTATCTCTCTTAATCCAGACCAGTCCCCACTCTCTTTTTTTGTTTTTATGATAGTGACTCTTTTGAAGCATCTGAGTTACTTGTCTTACACAGGGCTTCTCCAGTTTTGTACCTGTGAATCACCTGAGGATCTTGCTAAAATGCAGATTTTGATTGAGTTGTCTGAAGTGGGACCTGGGATTTCTGTGTTTTGATTGAGCTCCCAAGTGATGTGATTCTAGTCTTTGGACCACATTTTGAGTAACAAGATTTTGAAATGTCCATCTGATTGTTTCCCCTTTATTAGATTCAGCTTAAGTGCTTTTGACAGTACTACATGGGTAATGCTGTGTGCTTCTTACAGCAGGCCCATACTGTTAGGTTGTTCCCACTATTGCTGATGTAAAGTGTATTCACTGGATTAAAAGGGTGGCTGCTAATCCTCTCCACTGTAAAGGTATATTTTTCCCTGTCAAATTAGTAAGTAGTCTATGGAGTAATACTTTGAGACCATGTGACTATCCTGTCATCCATTAACTTTTTGCTCAGTGTTTTTAGCACCATGGATTTGATCCCTGTTAATTAGAACATTTTAGGAGATAAAATTAACTGCACATTCTTGCCAACACTTGGTATGATCAGTTTCTTTTAGTCAGTGTAATCGATGAAGTAGTATCTCATTGTGGTTTTAGTTTACATTTTCCTAATGACTACTGATGTTGAGCATCTTTTTATGTGCTTAATTGCCATTTGTTTATCTTTGATGAAGCATTCAAATCTTTTGCCCATTTGAAAAATTGAGTGGTTTTGGCATTGCGTTCTAAGAGTTTATACATTCTAGATATGAGGCCGCTGTTGGATATATATCTTACAGATATTTTCTCCCAATCTGTGGCTTGATTTTCATTTTTGTAATGTAAAGATTCGGATTGAATTCCTCTTACGTGGCACCTGGTCATCAGGATTTTTAAAAGCTCCCAGATGATTCTAAAGCACAGCCAGAGTTGAGAACCACTGTTTCTAATGTGAGATTTTGGGGAAGCCTGACTATGGCAGATCTGTTGTTGGTGCAGACAGTCTGTGCTTGATACTAACCTAAAGGTTGGCAGTTCAGGTCCACCCAACAGTACCATGGAAAAATGCCCCAGTGATCTGCTTCTGTCTATTAAGATTACAGCCATGAAAACCCTATGGAGTAATTCTACTGTGTAATACATGGGGTTTCCATGAGTTGGAATTGACTCACTGGCAATGGGTTTTTTTTTTTTTTAATGTATGGCAAGCTTCTTTTATATTGGATAATTTTGGGAGAAAACCGCAGTCATATCAGGTTATATCTTAGCGTTTCTAACATTTACTGTACTTACACAACACAGCCAGCAGATGGCAATAGTGTAGCATCTAAAAATTATCCTGCTCCACCTGGGTCAATCAAGTTAAAGGATTTGGTGAGCTGCTTTTAATATTAGCCTGAAAAGTATCTATGTCTTTTTTTAACTCAGAGTAGTGGTAATAGGTAGAGATGAAAGCTGTATATGTGAATTTTAAGGGAACAGAGTGGAACTTCAAATGTTATGCATACACCAATTTAACTATGTGAAACCACAGTGAAACCTGAGAACTGGAACTCTACCGGGCTGCCTGGTGTTTCCAGGTCTCGCAAGTTTTCTGCCTTTGACAGAGTGCAGGCTTATCACTTACTATTACTGTCTACCAGTGAAACATGTTTGCATTTGTCTTCTCTGACAGGTTTTTGCCTACACAGGTTCCGGCTTTTGCAGGTTTTACTGTAGTTGAGTAAGCATCAGTAAAGATCAAAAAGTGAATTTGGAGCTGCATGGATAGTGTTAGTTTAATATTAATTATTTTAATTAGTTCTTCAAATAAGTAACTCAGTATTATTTAGTTCTTTTTTTTCTCTTAGCTGCCTTTCTTCTTAGTAATATGTTAAATTGCAATCAGATTTTCTTTTTTTTTTTCCACATTCAGTTCTTTAAGCTTTTTATTAGGGGAAAATTCAGACATATGCAGAGATAGAACAGTGTAATGAATCCCCCAGTTTCAGTGGTTACTAACTCATGGCTGCTCTTACTTCATTCATACTTCCACCCATTCCCCCCTTGCCCCTCAGATTATTTTGAAGCAAATCCTAGATATTAATCATTTGTTCTATAAACTATAAATTCAGTCTTAAGTAGCTTTTTTTTGGTTTCTTTTAGAAATACTCTTTTGTAGAGTTCTGTTTCTTTTGTAGAGTTCTGTTTCTCTTATAGAGTAAGAAATACTTTAGAAGACCACTTCTCAAACTTGTTGGTTTCAGACCCTTTATACTCTTAAAAATTGTCGAGGACCCAGAGATTTCTGAATTAGAAATTAAAATTGAGAACCTTTAAAATATTTATTAATTTATTTAAAATAACAATATAAGAACTATTTCATGTTAATACTAATTACATATTTTTTATGAAAAATAACTGTATTGTCCAAAACAAACAAAAAAAAAAAAAAGAGAAGAGAGGCATTGTATTACATATTTCCAAATTATGTGATTCAATTATATGGTTTAATGGAAGACATTATTTTTATACCTTCTGCATTCAGTCTATTGTGGTATGTTGCTTTGGTTGAAATAAGTAAGGAAAATGCAGCCTTATGGAGAAGTTGGAAAAGAGAATTTTGTTATCATTTTCAGGTAACTGTGGCTATTCTTTGATACTACACCAAAACTCTTCCGTACACTTTAAGCAAATGAGAGTGAAAAAGGCGAGTAACATCTTAGTATTGTGAGAATGAATAGTTTTGACCTTGCCAACCCCAGAAAGGATCTTGGGAACCTTTGCAACTTTGTTTAAAATGTGGTTTCCTTTTTTTTTTAATTTGAAGTATAGGTAAAATTTATTTCCCTCAATTTTATTACACAAACATACTAACAAAGGAAGTTAGAACAAAACAAAACAAAGGCAACAGTCCCACTATTCAGTGTATCAATTCAGTTCCTTCTGTTCTCATTTAAGGAGCCCTGGTGGCGCAGTGGTTAAAGCACTTGGCTGCTAACCGAAAGGTCGGCAGTTCGAACCCACCAGCCGCCCTATGAAAGATGTGATAGTCTGCTCCCGTAAAGATTATAGCCTTACAAACCCAATGGGGCAGTTCTGTTCTGTTTTGAAGGGTTGCTGTGAGTTGGAATCGACTTGGTCTTCCCTTTTGGTCTTTATTAACTGAGATTACTTCTTTCATCATCATCATTCTCTTTCTAAAATGGAAGTGGTTTTTATTCTGATTATAAAAATAATTATAAATTATAAAAAATTTCAATAAAAATAGATAACTACAAAGAAGGAAATAACAGCTTACCATTATCCTGTCATTTTGAACTTCTAATGAAGCGTCAATCTCAATAGCAGCCTCAGTGATCCCATGATTTAGAACTTCTTAAATAAAACGTAAATGACTTGGGGCTCTGCTATCTAAAAAAGAAATCGGATGAAGGCAAATGGCATGTGATACATTTAATTGAGTTTTTAAGGTTAAGTTTAAATCAAACCGTTTGTTCTGCTTGATAATATCGCTTCAGTTAATTGACAGTGGGAAGGCCTTCTGGTGTTTCTCTTAACTACAAATTAAAGACAGAACATGTGACCCAAATGAAATGTCAGTGAAGAGCTGATCTAATTTAGGGTTTTTTTTTTTTTAATTGTTTTAAGTTTGGAGGGCAGAGATCCCAACAGTGGCTTCAGAGTGACAGCTGTAAACTGTAAAAGATATGAACTGAGCTCTTGAGAACCTTCTACTTTTTTTTGAAGATCTAGTCATTTTTATGAACTATGTTTTTTTTTTTTCAAATTTAAAAAATTTGTGGCAAATGACAAGGTTTGAAAATTTGCAGATAAAAAACCTGAGAGAGAAATTTAATTATCTGCAAAATGTATTTTTAAAGCTATTTTTACATGATTGTTTGTAAAAGCTTATTAATGAACAAGTAGTCCTGAACTTATAAACATCTTATCCAATGGATACTAATGAGATCACTAATGTTATTTCCCAGCACCCCTTCCTCAACTATACCCACAGCATAATCAAAACTAAATAATGGGTATGTGATTTCTGCATCATCCAAGTGAGCTGGTGTAAGAATTATGGACAAAAATGTGAAACTTGTAGAAAACCAATGAGTTTAGAAGTACAGTAGGGTAAAAACTCAAGATTGAACCAGACTGACTCCTTCCAGTCTCCTTCCGGACTCCGGATAGTTCCCTTCATCTTTCCAGAACTTCTCTATTTTCTCTTAGAGCACTAGCTGAAATTAGAGCAGCTGGGGTCCAGTCTTTTTTTTACAAGAATTAGTTTGAAGCAGTGTACTTTCCTCCTAAAGCCTAGCTGAGATTGGTTTTATAAGGGAATCGGCATTGGGTATGTATGTAGGTATTTAGTTGCTGGTGTTTTAGAATAGGATTGGTGATTTTTAGACTTGGAAAACCTTTTGGGGGGCAGGTCTGAGGGCAATGCTAGAGTGGGGAATTTAATGTGGATTAGAGTGCTGGAGGAGTCCCAGGTGGTACAAACGGCTTAATGCACTTGGGGCTGCTAACCAATAGGTTGGAGAGTCAGGTCTACCCAGAGGTGCCTCAGAAGAAAGGCCTGGGATTCCACTTCTGAAAAGTTAGCCGTTGAAAACCCCATGGAGCACAGTTTTACTCTGACACACATGGGGATTGCCATGGGCCAGAACTGACTCAACGGCAGCTCGTTTCGGGGCAGTAGTAGTTCAGTGGTAGAATTCTTGCCTTCCATGTTGGAGACCCAAGTTTAATTCCTGGCTAGTGCACTGCCTGTGTAGTCACCGTCCTCACTGGAGGCTTCTATATTGCTACGATGCTAAACAGGTTTCAGACTAAGACAGACTAGGAAGAAAGGCCTGGCGATCTCCTTCTGAAAATCTGCCAGTGAAAACTCTGTGGATCACAACAGTCCCATCCACAGCCCATCGCAGGAATGGAGCGGGACTGGGCAGCATTTTGCTCCATCGTGCATGGGGTCACCATGAGCTGGAGGCTGACTCTGCAGCCCAGAGTTCATCATGAAAATACTGGGTCACTAAGAAATTTACTAAGATATTGTTCAGTGTTCTTTTTTTACTAAAAGAAAGCATGCAGTTTATTTCTGATAAATTTCCATCTTGGATTATCTAGACTTTACAGGATTAAAATGCAATAAAATTGGGCATTTAAAGGAGCATGCTGCAGTTACCTGAAACATTTCTGTACATGCAGAATACATCATTTGCAAAAATGCAAAGTAGAAGGGGGTTTGTATTCTTGGAGAAGTTCAAGAAACCTTTGCTCAAATCCTAATTCTGCTTCTTTCTTAGTTTTAATTGTGCTTTTATGTAAGGTTGCTTATCATCATCTTCATACTCACCATGGGAAAGTTCATTACTCTGGTTCTCTATTTCCTGATCTTTAAAAGGAGAAGATTTGAACTAGATGATTTCCAAGGTCCCTTTGAGTCCTGAAATATTTGTAACTGTTGCCAGGCAACCTAGTTATGTGTTAAGAAAAATAAGATAAAGGTCAGCTTTTCCTAGTGGGAGCAGAAATGCGGAAGGAGCCCTGAAGACAATGCGTTGTAGAGTAGAAAGTTTGATTTAGGTGAATAAAAGCGCAGAGCCTTTATCCAGTACAATGTCAGTCTGGGAGGGAAGAAAAATCCATTGCCGTCGGAGTCGATTCCAACTCATAGTGACCCTATAGGAGAGAAGAACTGCCCCAAAGGGTTTCCAAGGCTGTAATCTTTACGGAAGCAGACTGCCACATTTTTCTCCCATGGAGCCGCTGGTGGATTTGAAACTGCCAGGCTTTCAGTTCAGCCAAGCACTTTAACCTCTATGCCACCGGAGCCCCTTGGGAGGAAAAAAAGGGGGCATCAAATCATTTTTGACCTTTTGATCTGTGAAGTTCTTTAGAATATCTTGCTGGCTTTCCATAATATTTTAACATAGAAATTCCAAGTTAAGTCTTGAGAAGAGCATATGACACCTGCTTATCACTTTGCACTACTATTTAGCTATAGGCTGAAGCTTGGCCAGTGGTTTTCTTCTCCCCTAAGCTTTTAAGAAACAGGAAATAGAACAGTTAAGAATTTGTAACATGAAAATATCAAACTTGAACCTGATTAAGCATCTAGATCTAACTACTAATTTACAGGAAATACAGGGAACAAAGAAACATGTTAAATTTTACCTTAGGAATACAGTCACCAAATCCATTCCACGGGAAACTCTGCAAAAGAGTTTCGCAAAAAGAAGATTAAGAACCTAAAGATTAAAAGCAATTTGAGATATGTCAACCATTTGCAGTGTATGGAACGTATTGGGTCCTTAGTTCATGGTCTGAACAATCAAAGAAACCTGAACACTGATTATTAGAGGTAGTAGAAATTATTGTTTTTTTTTTCCTTAGGTATAGGTAATAATGCTATTGAGTTGTAAGTTTTAAAGCTCTATATTTTAGAGCTATACACTGATACATTTATGGATGAAATGATGTGATATCTGAGATAATATTACAGTCGAGTTGATTCCAACTCATAGCAACCCCGTAGGACAGAGTAGAACTGCCCCAGAGTTTCCAAGGAGTGGGTAGTGAATTCGAACTGCTGACCTTTGGTTAGCAACCATAGTACTTAACCACTATGCCACCAGGGTTTTTGATGTGAGAGATGCCTCAAAAATAATTGGGAAATGGGAGATGGAGTAGGCGGGATTATATATGAAACAAGATTGGCTATAAGTTGATAAAGTTATAGTTTCATAGGGATTTATTATATTATTCTACCTATTCTTGTATATTTGAAATTTTCCATTTCAAAAATATTTTTAAAAAGCTGTTACATTAAATAAATACACAAGTTTTTATGATAAAAGTAATGAAGAAAGAAATTATAAAACAGTGCATCCTTATGAATTTCATGCAGAGGTAACGTCTTTCTGTAGTATTTTCCCACAAGCAAATGTAGTACATTAACACCTGTGAAAATGAAACCTGTGTAAGGTGGTAACCTGTCAGAGAGGGAAAATTCAAATATTTTCCACTAAAACGAATGATAGAAAAGAGGTAAGACTGCACCCTGCCGAAGGTGGGAAACTTGAGAGACTCAGAAAAATAAGTCCTGTTGAGTTCCAGCTCTCACAGGTTTCACTGCATAAAAACACAAAAATCAAATCCCCTGCAGTTGAGTCAATGCCCGTTCATGGTGACCCCTGTGCTGCAGAGGAGAACTGAGTGCCGTAGGGTTTTCTTGAGTGTAATCTCTATGGAAGCAGACCACCAGGCCTTTCTTCTGCGGTGCCACAGGGTAGGTTCAAACTGCCAGCCTTTCAGTCAGTAGCCAAGAGCAAACCATGTGTACCACCCAGTATTCATTATAAAAGATGAAATGTCACTATAGAAAGTGAAAATCTTTAAGCAAATAATACTTTTAAAATACTGAAAATTGTCATTGTCATTTGCACATTTGGTAATATATTCCTTTTTCCGTTTTCAAATGAGAGATGAAATTTCTTGATAGAGTAAAAAAATTCACATTCAGAGTCAGCTGTGGAGAGAAAATCTACCGTATTCCATTGCTTTTCCTTCGCAAAAGGGTTATTAACACTTGGTCGGAATTAAAAAAAAAAAAAAGTTCAGTACATGTTAATACATCATGTAGTGAAAACTGTAGCTGAAGCAGCAACCTGGAATGCTCCAGTGTGTATCCGCCACTGCCGTGTGTGCAGGTGGCAGCTGCAGATGAGTTCTGGTGTGGTTAGGCCTTCCTCGAAGAGAGATGTAAACCTGAGTGTAGATGTCCTTGGTGGTGCTCACAGGGAAATGTGGAGCCAGGGGATTTCCACTCGTTGTTAATAAGATCTCTAGGCACATTTCCTATTTGTTTTCGCATTTTCCTCAGCTGTGAAGCAGCTGTGGGGAAGTAAAATGTGATTTCCTGCACTTAGGAGAGCTGGGTTTTCTTTTGGAGACTTATAATTGGAAGAGTAGAATGTGTGTGGATTGAGCTACCTAGTGACAGGTTAAACATAGTGGTTGTTTTTAATGAGTTCACTGCATTTGTGCCAGGAGTGGGTTTTCTCAGATGGTTTGCATTAGCAGATAGCTCAGGTTGTCTCAAAGGCTGGCTTCTCTCTTGGCAGGCCACTGCTCTAATGAGCGGTATGATTCTTTGCAGGCAGGCTGAAAAAATAACGGCAAAATTGTATTCTGCCATATTAAGAAAAATGCAGATTCATGTTGTATAAATTCGTATCTTTTTGGATGAACTGATTATTTAACCTGTGAAATCGTCCAAAATGAGAAAAGTGAGCAAAGGATATTTTTTAGGAAAATATTATAAGGTCCCATCAAATACTTTGCCCAGATGCAATGTCACTGGGACAGGAAAAGGATTTATTGGTAGAGTACATGTTCACGTGAAAGGTTGAACGGTGAAAGGTTGAATGGTGAAAGGCCTTATCATAAATTAATATATTTCCTGCAGTGCTTGTAAATCTCCCATGGCCTGATAACTGTGGTTCATTTTTTAAAAATATATTTAGGAGCCTGTATGACATCCAAACCGGGGGCCGTCGAGTTGACCCCAACTCATCGTGACCCCATGTGTGTCAGAGTAGAGTTGTTTTCCATGGCCAACTTTTTTTTGGAAGTAGATCGTCAGGCTTTTCTTCCGAGGTGACCCTGGGTAGGGCAAATGGTTGAACATTCGACTACTTTCCAAAAGGTTGGCAGCTGGAACCCACCCACAGGTGCTCTGGAAGCCAGGCCTGGCCATCTGCTTTTGAAAGGTCACAGCCTTGAAAACCTATGGAGCAGTTCTCCTCTGCACTCGGGGGGGTGTCCATGAGTCAGAGCTGACTTGATGGCAGCTAACAGCAGTAACAATTACATCTAAACATGGGCCAGACCTTTGGAGACAGAAAATTTTGATGTGGTTTCTTCCCAACTCACTTGCCATTGTGTTAATACCGGGCCTCTATACCTGCAGTCGGAGAAGCTTTATATGATTATTACAAAACAAGTGCCAAAATAAACCGACAGATGACTTCAAGAACTAGCAGAGCTGAATGATCAGATCCAAAGCACAGCATCCGTTGTCCCTGACAGTTAGCTGTGTGACCAGTATAGCTGAACTAGTGTTTAAATCCACATGTAAGTTTACTTTTAGTTTATTGTCATTGTATTGGGGCAGAACTTTACAGTGGATTTTGGGGAGAGAGAGAAGGACCATAACTCTTCCTTCTCTTGTTTTGTGATTCAACCCTGGTGGTTTTCAGGCTCTGTTCCATGAGGTCGTGGAGTCCTGTGAGGTATCTTAGGAGGAAGATTCGAGTAGTTAGAGAGGTTTAGTGTGCAGATGGCATCTGTTTCATATGTTGGAGCTCCATGAAGATTTCATTTAAAAGGGTGCTTTATTGCTTAAAAGACAAACAAATGAAAATCCCTGCTCTTTTTCCTTTGATGCTTCATCTTTCTCTTCTGCTCCCAAGATTCAATTAATCTTTTTCTACTATATCTACATCAGGGGTTCTTGACCCAGGGCCCATGAATGCTTTATGAGGCCCCTCAATTTTTTTTTAGAAAATTTTGTGTAAATGTATGTGCGATGTTTCAAGCAGTTTATGGATTACTAGGTAGATACCACGCATACATCCAGGGTAAAATTTGATGAAGTTCCCAGGTTGTTTAGCTAAGAATACAAAAAGTATCAGAAACAAAGTGACCAGATAGAGAAGAAACAGGTGCAGTGTATGTCATCACAGTTTTCCTAAGCCTCTAGAGTCCCTAATGGGGCTGAGCAGTTGCTAGTGACAATGTCCACCCGAGGAAGGATCTTCGCTACTTAGTTCATGTTGCATCACAGACCTTCATACCCAGGCCCGTGTCACTGTTCACAAAGATTTACCCCACAATCTGCATGCCTCTTTAAAGAGGATTTGTATGAATATTGGGCTCTCCCGGTTTTTTAAGCCAGACTCTATCTCTTCTCCTCACTAGGAGGAGCTCAGTCAGTGCCCAGCTTACCAGGAAGGCCATTTCCGTGCAACGAGGGCATATATTTCTGGAAAGAGGATGGGGCTTCCTCAGCTTTAGCACTTCTCTTGTCCATGTGACTCCCAAATTGTTTTCTTTAATTTTGACTACTCTTTCAAATGCCAAACCAATGTAGCCAACTGCTTATGAAATATTTCTATGTGAATATGCCATTATGAACTCACATTGAACATGTCGGAAATAAAATTCTTCATCAGTGTTTCTTCCCTTCTAACCTCCCACCTCACCCTTGAGTTTCTTTTGTGACTCTTCTCTTTCTTTACTACCCAGACTAAACACATTAAAGCTGATTTTGACTCTTTAAAGGAGCCCTGGTGGTGCAGTGGTTAAAGTGCTGGACTGCTAACCAAAGGGTTGGTGGTTCGAAACCACCAGTGGCTCTGCAGGAGAAAAATGTGGCAGTCTGCTTCCATAAAGATTTACAGTTTTGGAAACCCTCTGGGGTCACTATGAGTCAGAACTGACTCAGCGGCAGTGGGTTTTTGGTTTTGAGTTTTAACTGTTTAATCCTTAACCGTTCATGTCTAATCAGTCACTAATCCTGTTGTGCAGCGTTTCTCATCTCTGCCCCTGCTGTTCGATTTCCATTCATTTTATCTTGTATAACAAGCCTTTAGGGGCCCTGGTGGGGCAGCAGTTAAGCGCTTGGCTGCTAACTGAAAGGTCAGTGGTTTGAACCCACCAGCTGCTCCGAAGAAGAAAAGACCTGGCGATCTGCTCCCATAAAGATTAAAGCCATGAGGCAGTTTTATTCTGTCCTATAGGGTCGCCAGAAGAACGAACAAATCTGTTTTGGAAGAAGTACAGCCAGAATGCTTCTTAGAAGCGAGGATGGCGAGACTTCGTCTCATGTACTTTGGACCTGTTATCAGGAGAGACCAGTCTCTAGAGAAGGACATTGTGCTTGGTAAAGTAGAGGGTCAGTGAAAAAGAGAAGGACTCTCAGTGGGGTGAATTGACACCATGGCTGCACCAGTGGACTCAAACATAGCGATTGGGAGGCTGGCACAGGACCAGGCAGTGTTTCATTCTGTTGTACATACGGTCACTGTGTGTTGGAACCGACTCAACGACATCTAACAGCATAGGTCACTGTGAGTTACAACCAACTGAATGGCACACAACAACAACAAAAATCAGTCTTTAGCATCTCAACTTCAACAACTGTGATTACCTCCTAACTGGTTTTCCTGAATCTAGAATCTCATCCTTCCATTCCTTTTTCACACTATTGCCAGATCCATCTTTTTAAAACATTGAGTTAGTCATGTTACTCCCTTGCCCAAAAACCTGCAGTTTCCCAGTCTTACCTTGAAAGCAACTCCTTCTCCACAGGTTGACCACAGCTTAACTTTCAGGCCTCATCATTTATTGCTCCACTCCAAAAACACCTGCTTCAGCCAAAGCCATGTACTCACTGGCTCTGGGCATGCTTTGCTGTTTCTTCCTCTTCTTTTTTTCCCTCATCTAAAATGTACCTCTATCTCCAATTCCTGTTTTTCCCTTAAGGCCTACCTCAAGTCCCTTTTCTGTCATGAAGCCTTTCCTGACCTCTGTAGTATGCATTTATCTTTTTTCCTTTGAACTTGTAGCATTTATTAACTCTGGCACACATTTGGCCATTGATCCTGTACTCTGTGTTCTTGTTTTGGTACTTAGTTTTTCATATCATTATCTGTTGTCTCTGTAACATGATTATAAACTTTTTCAAGGACAGAGTACCCTTCTTTGTATTCTGGCATCCAGTAGGGGTGCAATAAATATTTGATAGTTTTTATACATCTAATTGTCCAGTGTTTGGACTTATTATGCCACAGCTACCATTTATTTAATTATATCATTTATTCTTTACAGTAACTTTATGAGGGAAGGAATATTATCTCCACTTTATAGAATGAGGAAATGCAAGCTCAGAAAAGCTCGGTAACTTGCCAAAGCCACACAGCTAGTAAGTCATGAAGTCAGGGTTCAGAGCCAGATCTTTCGTTCTGGAAACACATGCCATTTTCACTATACCAGTAGTTTTGCCTACTTATTAGACTGATACATGTTTTCTGAGAGGGGAAAAGTGCTTGCTTTTCCTTACATAATTAATGGCAACAGAAGGAAAGGTGTGCAAACGTGAATTAGCAGTAATTGCTGGCAGGAACAATGAAACATTCAAATTGTGTCAAAGTTCATAGGAAAATAGAATTTCCCTTAATCTCGCTGATTACTGGTGCAATGACTCATCTTCCAGTTGTACATTGCTCTTGAGTTATTCAGGTATTTGTATAAGCTAGACACGGAAGGGAAAACCACTGATGAGATGTACAAGATGCATCATTTGAGATAATGAGTGTTCCCGGGATATCCCCAAGATTTCTACCTGAGTATTCTTGACTCTGTCATTTACTGTTGGACTCTTTTCACCTTTTGCTTTTCTTTCAGAGTAAAATACTTCCCATTTTCTTTCTACTCTCCACATGGAAAACTTCCATAGACTACTTTCTTACTTGTGGTACCCAAGAGTTTACTGTATTCTTAACATTGGTCAGATTTAGTGGTGTTTAACTTGTTATTGGGTGCCGTTCAATCAATTTGGCCTCATAGCAATACCATGTTTAACTTAGGCACTAGGAGTTCCAGGAATTTAAAAATTAAGAGTCATTCTCTCTTCTGTATTCCCATCTAATTTTTTTTTTTTTTTTTCCTCAGTAGAACAGCCTTTTAACCCTTTTAGAAAATCTGATTTTGATGGGTTCTCAATTCACGGATAACCTCCTCGTTGTTGTTGGTAGTTGCTGTCAAGTCGGTCCTGACCCATGGCAGCCCCATGCTTGCAGAGTGGAGCTGCTTCGTAGGATTTTTAAGGCTGTGACCTTTCAGAACCAGATTGCCAGGCCTGTCTTCTGAAGCACTGAACTGAGGTTCAAACTGCCGGCCTCTTGACTAGCAGTCGAGCACATTAACTGTTTGCACCACCCAGGGATCTTACCTCCTCATAGATTAAAAACAATAATAACAACTACTTTCTTTTCTGAGTCTGAAAATAACATTTTGGAAATTCTGGTTAATACTGAAAAATGTTAAAGGAGAAGATTGCAGTGCACGCACAATCCCACCACTCAGTGTTAATCATTGGAAATGTTTTGGTATACTTCCTTCTGTCTGTCTGTGTTTATAAACACTCCTTAATTTTGAGTAGATAAGATTCAGAAATGTCATTTAAAAGTTATTGTTTTCTTAAAAAAGCCCAAAGTGATACTCTGGAATTGATCTATTTTTGTATGTAATTTTATTCGTATCTGTGAGAGCTCCTATGTTGAAATATTTTAAGTAGAACGCCTCTATATGTTTTTTTTTTTTTAATAAATATTTTATTGGTTTTTTTGGTGAAAGTTTACACAGCAAATTAGGTTCCCATTTAACAATTTCTGTACATATTTGGTGTTGTTGGTTGCATTTTCCACATTGTATCAGCATTCTCATTATTTCCTTCCTGGTTGTTGTACTTCTATTAATCTAGCTTTCCTCCCCACCCCTACCCCCACCCTCAACCTTCTAGTCTTTCCTTTGAGATGGGTGTTGACCATTTGGTCAGATACAGATGATTAAAAGGAACACTGTGTTCATGGGTGATATTGTTTATTTTATGAGCCAATTTGTGGTTTGGCTGGGGGTGACCTCCGGGAGTGGTTTCAGTTCAGGGTTTAGAAGGTGTCTTGGGGCAATGGTCTTGGGGGTTTCTCTGGTCTCTGCTGATCCAGTAAGTCTCGTCTATTTTTGGGGGAGTTGTTTTGTTTTGGGGTTTTCTCTTATTTTATTTAGGACCATCTTTTGTGACCCTGGTCAGGGTGGTCAATGGTGGTGGTGGTTGGGCTGGTTCTTCCGGTCTCTGGGTAGATGAGGCCTTGTTTTGTGTGGGTAGTTAGTCCTGTGGACTGGTTTCATCTTTGAGCCTTTGGTTCCCTTTCTCTCTTGCTCTGGATGGGTAGAGACCAATAGTTGTATCTTAGATGGCTTCTTGCAAGCTTTTAGGACCCCGGATGCTGCTTACCAAACGAGGATGTAGAATATAATCTTCATGGACTGTGTTGTTCCAGTTGACTGAATTGTCCCACAAAACTGTGGTCCTAAACCTTCAAATTCAGTAAACCAGTCCAGCAGGGTGTTTGGTTGTGTCCGGGAGATGTCTGTGGCTGTGCCCTCTGTGTGCTTTATTGTATATATGAGCATATGTGCATCACACACAAACACATATATACCTATACCTACAGATACTCCAGGAAGCCCTAGTAACAGTGAGCTAAGTGCTCCTCTGATAAGCGAAAGGTCAGTGGTTCGAGCCTACCAGCCGCTCCTCGGGAGAAAGATGTGGCAGTCTGCTTCCATAAAGATTACAGCCGTGAAAACCGTATGGGGCAATCCTACTGTATCCTATAGGGCTACTGTGAGTTAGAATTGACTCGGTGACAACAGGTTTGGTTTTTTTGGTTTATAGATACTCCTATGTGTGCACATGTACATACACACATATACCTTGTACACATATATGGATACATGTCTACCTATGTAGCCACTCATATATTTTTTGATTTTTACTGCTGTGTTTGCAAAATTGTGTATGTTAGATCATTTACCAGTAACATTCCTTGACCTGTTGTGTTTCTTATTGTCATCATTTGCCTGGATTAAATTGTGCACACTTCATCTGTGTTCAGTATTGCCTTTCCCATCACCAAAAATAACAAGTGTCTACTGTCTGGAGGGTGATTCCTTCTCCCTCCTCCTCCCATCCCGGATAACCACCAAAGAACATGGATTTCTGTATGTGTACCTATTTTTGTCTTTTTTGTAAAAGTGGTAACATACAAAAAAATGACAAAAAGATAACCTAGACCTTTTTTTAATTAGCAATAGAATTGAGTATAGAAGATAGTGAATTCCTGTTTCATAGCTGTGAAAAAGTTTTAAACTTCTGCTAGCTTTTGCAGATAACCAAATAAAATATGCATATATGACTGATAAATTGTTGTTTCTATTTTACAAACAAAAGAAGTAGTAGCTCATTCAGTTCAGTGAGTAAGCTGGGAGTCAGAAATAGAGCTTCTGTATTTTCTATGTAGTCATAATGTCCTGTCCCCTGTGTCTCAGTTTTCTCACGGGATTGTTTTGAGGATAGAATCAGAAGAGATATGCACATTATAAAGTGTAAAACATTCTACAAGGTTGCAGTGGAGGCCACCCCCAGCAGAGAACACGTGATTTGTACATGTATACTGCAAAGGGGATGGATCCAGTGTCAGTCCAGAGCCTGTGAAAGGGACAGGCTGAATGGTCTCTTTGGCTTCTGAATCATATACCTGGGAACAACTGAAATGTATGGTTGTCGTTTTTACACGTATAGAAGCAGTTAGGTCCTTACAGGGATCCATCTACTCACTCTACTGCAATATGAACATAGGAGCCCATTTCTCAGTCAAGAACAGGAAGCAGGGAAAGTTATTTTCTAGGTCTCTTATATTAAAATTCAGAGTTATGAATGGTGGCCAGCTGTAAGTAAAACTTGTAGTATAATTACTTATCTAAAGCACATGTGGAACCCTGGTGGCACAGCGGTTAAGACCTCGGTTGCTAACCAAAAGGTTGGCAGTTCGAATCTACCATCTGCTTTTTGAAAACCTTGTGAGGCAGTTCTACTCTGTCCTGTAGAGTTGCTGTGAGTTGGAATCGACTTGACAGCAACAGGCTTGGGTTTTGGTTTTAAAGCACATTTGGGGGCTAAGGTATTTTTGTACTAGAACTATTTAATTTTATTTAATCCTTACAATAGCCCTTTAAAGTAGGTATTATTAGTACCAATTTATACCTGAGGAACCCGGGGCCCACAAAGGTGAAGTGACTTGAGCAAAATCAGTCACCTAATGGATGGCCCACTAGAGAAAATGCAAACGCAGATTGGCTTATTTCTAGTGCAGGGCTCTTTCAAGGAGCCCTGGTGGCGCAGTGGTTAAGTACTCAGCTGCTGACTGTAAGGTAGACAGTTCGAACCCACCAGTAGTTCCATGGGAGAAAAGAGCTGGTGATTCACTTCCATAAAGATTACAGCCTGCCAAACCCTGTGGGGAAGTTCCACCGTGTCATATAGGGTCACTATGAGTTGGAATTGAGGACATACAACAACAGCAGGGCGCTTCCAGTATCTTCACAGCTCCTCTGAGGACTTATGTGTGTACCTGATTTGGATAATAATTTTATGGTGTCCAGATGTTATTGTTAAAGGGAAAATTTTGAGTTAGGTCAGTTTTATAGGGTGAACAGTGAAAACTCTGTAAACATTCTTAAAAAGAGCTTGGGCAACCCTCTGTATAAATGCTTTTTTTCTGGGAACTGTCTCTGAGCACTGAGTTAAGTTCTGTCTCTTTATAGTGCTCAATTTTTCTTTAAGCCATTTGTCTCCCTTATATGAAAAGTGTTTCCTTTTGAAAAATTTTTCAGTGAGTCCTGTCTGTACAATATTTTAATTTTGTTTTGTTTTGGGCTTACCCATGAAGGGGCTTAAATATCCTGATGTTTCCTTCCAAGGAACGAGGGAAGTTAGGCATTACGTGGGTGCTTTAGACGAGGTTCCTGGTTAGCTGTGAGGCAGAGGGGATTTCCAGGGTGTGTAAATATGAGTGAACTCCTTAAACGGAAAGCTGAATTTTTTTTAAAAAGTGGTTAGCAGTATATATGCATTTGCAGGATCCAGGCCGTGTTATTTCTCTTGCCTTTCTTTGCCTGATTTACTTCTTTCTAATTTGGGAGCAAGCTTGTGCAATTAAAAATATATTGTCTTTTTGTCTTTCTTTTAGCTCTTCTCTATAGATCTTTCAGGATATGATATGAGAGGAAAGTAGGATTAAAAGGAATGTAGCTTTTTGTTCCCACCTAGAAATTTAATCTCTAAACTGTGTTTACCTGAGTTAAAAAACTAAAACCAAACCCATCGCCAGTAAGTCAGTTCCGACTCATAGCGACCCTATAGGACAGAGTAGAACTGCCCCTTCAAGTTGTCAGGGAGTGGCTAGTGGATTGGAACTGCCGACTTTTTGGTTAGCTGCCAATCTCTTAACCACTGTGCCACCAGGGCCCCTTACCTGAGGTTAGATATGTCTAGTTCCCCAAAGTCCAGGCAAGATTTTGGAAATAACTTTATGCTTGTGAGTAAATTCTCTCCTGTCTGGGATGTTTAGTAGAAAATCCTATTTGGAAGTATACCTAACTCTTAGAGAACTTGTGTCTTTGACATGTAATACTGGATGGATCAGAACTCATTAGTGAAACCTTTTCAGTTCTATATGTAGTTGATAGTGGGCTACCTTTTTTAAGACAAAAAATAGATAATCTTCTTCCTCCTCTACTCTCTTCTTCCTCTTCCAACTGTATTTTTTTAAAAAACCTTCCTAGATTCCTACATGGTTTTTCATTGTGTGAAATGACCATAATTTCTCAACCTGCTATTTATGGATATTTAGATTGCTTCACATCTTTCACTATTACAAAAATGGTATGAATAATCTTACACATTTGTAATTTCTCACATGTTCTAATACAAGGGTAAGATAGATTCTTATGAGTTTAATTGGCAGGGCAGTGGAGATATATCAATTTGACTGGCCTCCATAGAAACTGTATCAATAAACACTCTTGCCAGCAAAGCCTGAGAATTCTTGTTTCTCCATACCCTTGTGATCCAGTGTGTCATCAAACATTTTGATTTTTTGCCAGTCTGCAGTGCAAAGTGGAATCTCAACATAAGGCTGATTTACATATTCATAAGTAATATTGAGCATCTTTTCATAGGTTTAAGAGCCACTTTTATTTCTTTTCTGCAAACTGCTTGCCCTTGTAGTATCCATTTTTAATTTGGGTTGTGGAGCTTTTTCTCGTTGACTTGTAAGAGCTCATTGTTTCAGAAATCTGTGATTTGAATTGCAAATGCTTTTCAAGGCTTTCATTTTTTTTTTTTTTACTTTGCTTATGATTTTTTTTTTCATGTAAATTTTTAAATAGTCACATTCATCAAACTTTCATTTTATGGGTCCAGGGTTTCATATTTAGAAATATCTTTTCCATTACAAGATTATTAAAAAAGACAAACAAAAATAAAAAGCCTCTTTTTCCCACTAGTACTTGTGTTGTTTTCCCTTCAAATATTCAATCCATTTGGAGTTTTTTCTGGTTTGAGTGAGCCATAGTTCCAACTTGATTTTTTTTTTTCCCAGCTGATTACCCAGTTGTACTGACACAATTTATTTAGCAACCCCTCTTTTCCTCAGCTATGTTGGGATGCCACTTTTGATATATATTAAATTCTCTAATATATATTTGGGTTTGTTTCTGGACTTTCTGTTCTGTTTCATTAGTCTGTGTATATGACAATACCACACGGTCAGGCCACTACTTATTCATATTGTACCATCCAGAAAGAAGGAAAAACTCTTAGAAGGCAGGTGCCAAGAGGTTCAGGCCCCAGTGTGGATTACTGCGTGATCTTCAAACGCAGTTGTTATGTTGTTTTTTGGCTTTTGGGGTTTACAGCTTGATTTCTGTTGCTCTGAGGTATAGTGGAGCAGATAAGAGCATGAACTCTAAACTTAGACTTCTAGGTTTCAAATCTCAAGTCTACCACTTACTGGTTATGAAACCTTATGAAAATTACATAGCCTCTCTGTGCCTCAATCTCCTAATCTGTAAAGTGGGGAAAATAGTAACATCTACTTCATACCGTTAGTAGAGAAATTAAAGAGTTAATATATGTAAAGCGCTTAGGACATTGGATGACACATGGAAAGCACATATAAATATCTCTGTTATTGTTATTATCTGGCCTGGATGCACACAGAATTTTTTTTCCTTTAGCCTCAAAATTAAAAATTTTGTGGGATTTCCCGAAATCTCATGAGTCCTTAAAGATTTAGGCATTTTTTAATCTTAGTAAAGTTTTATTTTAATCTTAGGAAAGTTTTCTTTTTTGAATGATTGGTTCCTATCTTTCTGTTCTGGCTTATTCCTTGGGAACATCCATGTGATGCTTAATTTGAATCCTCATCTTGTGCCCTTCATAGCTATCACGTTCTTTCTCTTAACGTTCTCTTTTTGTTCTCTTCCCCTGCGTTCTAGTAGAATTTTCCCCAAGTTTGTCCTGCAGTTCACAAAGTCCATCTTCTGGTGTGTCAGTTCTGATCTTTGCTGCCTTCAGTGCAGGTTTTAATTCTGCTGTTGGATTTTGTTTTTTCTTGCATCTCAGCTTTATCTTTGCCAGAAGATAAAGCTTGTTTCTCTGTCTTGAAGCTTCTTTCTCTATCTTCATAGATGTAACCGAGTTTGTTCTTGGGCTTCAGGCAAAGATCTTCTAAATTTTCTTTGAGTTTCAGAAATAGGCCCCCTTATCCGAATCTTTAAAGCAAAACTCCTTACCTAACTTATGTTGCAGTATTAGCCTGGGACAGAGTTTTTGTTAGCCTGTGATGAATTTTTTTTTGCCCCTGCTGAGTCATTCTTGAATGCAAAGAGATCCATTAATGCTCAGCATTTTTCAGTAGGCAGATAGGTAGAATGTACTTAACACCCTTCATCAACCCTTCGGATGCTGGCAGCTTCCACCTTTCAGATCTGGACCTATCGGGAAATTGATCCAGTTTATCTGGTGACGAAGATAGACTGCACAGAGATGAGATCTTTTCCCACTATGGCTTGTCTCAGTCAGAGTTAGATGTGGTTTGTAGTTCTTCGAACAGCATACGAAAGACTACTCCTTAGTGGCGTGTTCTTGTCTCATCACACACTCACTCAGTCCCTTTGCTGTTTGTATCACTTTTATTTAGGTGATAAAGCATCCAAAGATGCTGCATTCTCTACTTGGTTCTGCCTTGGAGGTTAGTCATTTAATCGGAGTAGGAGAAAGCAAATAAGGGGCCCCTTGGATCGAGTGAAAGGAACCCTGGTAACGCAGTAGTTAAAGCACTGGACTGCTAACTGAAAGGTTCGGCAGTTCCAAACCACCAGCAGCTCCGACGGAAAGATGTGGCGGTCTGCTTCCACAGAGATTTACAGCCTTGGACACCCTGGGGGGTTGCTATGATTCAGAATGGACTTGATAGCAGTGGGTTTGTTTGTTTTTTTGATTGGAGAAGGAAACTTGCTTAGAAGGTATTTTGTCATGTGATGAGATAATCACTATGTGTGTGCGTGTATATATATGCGTGTATATATATATATATATATATATATTTTTCTGTTTAGTGCAGACCTTGTTCCTTAAAGTGAGCTAAAGCTTTTTTTTCTCCTTTATTTTGGGTCACCTGTATTCTTTTGCCTCAGAGGCTTTACCAGTGTGCTGAGATTGCTTGTCTCAAGGAATCACCATCAATCATTTTGGTTAGTAGAGTCCTCCAAAACTTTTCTGCTCTTTAGGTTACAGCACTGTTGATAGTTTTTAAATGTTATCTTTATGAGTATTTTAATGCAATTCTGGGAGAACTGCTAGTTGCTACTTTAACTAGGATATTTCTTGTTTCTAGTTTTCTTCCCTTGACATATAAGCATTTTCCTCTTTTATTCTGTTGTTCAGTATCTGTATAATAGTACATGCATTATGTACGATAAATACTACCATTGTTGGACATTTGTATTATTTCCAATTTCTTACCATGATAAATAATATTTTGATGAACTTATACATGCATGTGACTTTTTAAAGATTGAGGACTGTTTCTTTAGCACCCCAGAAGTAAAATTACTGGATCAAATAGGATAACATTATTTGGGATTTTGCCATATATTGTTAACAAAACTTTTCAGAACAGTTGGATTAACTTATGTTGTGACCATCAGAGTAAAAAAATTGTGGTGTATTTTATATGTGTTGTTATGGATTGAATTATGTCCCCCAAAGATGTATGTCAACTTGGCTAGGCCATGCTTCCCAGTGTTGTGTGATTATCCACTATTTTGTCGTCTGATGTGATTTTCCTGTGGGTTGTAAATCCTGCCTTTATGATGTTAATGAGGCAGGATTAGAGGCAGTTACATTAATGAGACAGGACTCTATCTACAAGATTAAGTTGTATCTTGAGTCAGTCTCTTTTGATATATAAAAGAGAGAAGCGAGCAGAGAGACAGGGGGACCTCATACCACCAAGAAAGAAGAGCCAGAAGGATACCGTGTCCTTTGGACCTGGGGTCCCTGCTCTGAGAAGCTCCTAGACCAGGGGGAGACTGATAACAAGAACCTTCCCCCAGAGCCAACCGAGAGAATGACCTCCCCTGGAGCTGGCACCCTGAATTCAGACTTCTAGCCTCCTTGACTACGAGAGAATGAATTTCTCTTTGTTGAAGCCATCCACTTGTGGTGTTTGTGTTATAGCAGCACTAGATAACTAAGACATATGTTTACCCCTCCAGCAACCATGCAGGGTAGCTGCTGTTATCTCTGTTTTTATCTGTGAGGTTCAGAGGCTGCCACTTGCCTAATGTCATCAATAAATGGCAGAGCTTGTAATCAGACCCACAGCTGTCTGATCCTAAAGCTTGTGCTCTTTTCGCACCACACCGCCACTCAAAGAGCTTATCACCTGATTGGCAAACCTCAGAATAAAGTGTGTTAATTTTTTTCTTTTTAATAAAGCACAGCTCCACAGAGTAAGAGATGTCCGAAGGCAATTCAGTGAGTAATTTGCACATTTTCCTCTGCCTATCCCCTAAGTTTTTGGTGTTTCCCAGGGCTTCCTCTCTCTTCCTTTCCTATTCTACCCTCTCTCCCTGTACAGTCTCACCCATTCCTTTGGTTTTCTTTATCACCTGTCTGCCAGTGACTCCCAGGCCTATATAGTTTCAGCCCTCACATTCTCACCAAACCTCAAACTTTTTGTTGGACATCTTCCAGAAGTTTTTCACTGACAGAAGAAGAGTGGTAAACTAACGCATTCTTTGTCTGCTGTTACTTTTATTTTATCCTTATGCTTGAATTGTTCATTAATTTCCACGCTGGGTTGGATCACCTTTGCTGGGCATAGGCATAAATGTGGATCTCTTGCAGTCAGCTGGCCAGGTAGCTCTCTTCCAAATTTCTTGGCATAAACAAGTGAGCATTTCCAGTGCTGCATCCATTTGTTGAAACATCTCAGTTGGTATTCCATCAATTCCAGAAGGCTTGTTTTTCACCAGTGCCTTCAGTGCAGCTTAGACTTTTTACCTCAGTACCATCAGTTCCTGATCATATGCCGCCTCCTGAAATGGTTGAACGTTGACCAGTTCTTTTTGGTATAGTGACTCTGTGTATTCCTTCCATCTTCTTTTGATGCTTCCTATGTCATTTAAGCAACTCAAGGCTTAGATTTTGTCTTCAGTTCTCTCAGCTTGTGAAATGCCAAGCATGTTCTTCCCTTTTGGTTTTCTATCTCCAAGTCTTTGCACATGTCATTATAATACTTTATCTTCTCTAGCTGCCCTTTGAAATCTCTGTTCAGCTCTTTTACTTCATCATTTCTTCCTTTTGCTTTAGCTACTCAACCTTCAAGAGCAAGTTTCTGAGTCTGTTCTGACATCCATTTTGGTCTTTTCTTTCTTTCCTATCTTTTTAATGACCTCTTGCTTTCTTCTTTGCTGAAGATCTTTCAAAAGCAACTGCAACAGTGTATCAACAGAGGATTGCTAGAAATATAAGCTGGATTCAGAAGAGGATGTGGAACAAGGGATACCATTACTGATGTCAGATGAATCCTGGCTGAAAACAGAAAATACCAGAAAGATGTTTACCTGTGTTTATGTGAATAAATGCTTAGGCATTTATTTGACTGTCTGGATCATAACAAATTATGGATAACCTTTCAAAGAATGGGAATTCCAGAACATTTAATTTGTTCATGAGAAACCTGTACATAGATCAAGAGGCAATTTTTTGAACAGAGCAAGGGGATACTGTGTGATTTAAAGTCAGGAAGGGTGTACATCAGGGTTGTATCCTTTGACTCTACTTATTCAGTCTCTATGCTGAGGAAACAATCCGAGAAGCTGGACTATATGAAGAAGAATGGGGCAGCAGGATTGGAGGGAGACTCATTAACAGCCTGCGTTATGCCGATGATACAACCTTGCTTACTGAAAGTGAAGAGGTCTTGAGGCACTTACTGATGAAGATCAAAGACTGCAGCCTTCAGTATCGATTGTACCTCAACATAAAGAAAACAAAAATTCTCTCAGCTGGACCAATAGGCAACATGATAAATGGAGAAGAGATTGAAGTTGTCAAGGATTTCAGTTTTCTTAGATCCACAATCAACAGCCATGGAAGCAGCAGTCAAGAAATCAAAAGATGCATTGCATTGGGCAAATCTGCAAAAAATCTCTTTAAAGTATTGAAAAGCAAAGATGTTACCGTGAAGACTAAGGTGTACCTGACCCAAGCCATGGTATTTTCAGTCACCTCATATGGATGCAAAAGCTGGACAAAGAATAAGGAAGGCCAAAGAAGAATTGACTCCTTTGAATTGTGGTGTTGGTGAAGAATATTGAATACACCATGGACTGCTAAAAGGACGAACAAATCTGTCTTGGAAGAAGTACAACCAGAATGCTCCTTAGAAGTGAGAATGGTGAGACTTTGTCTCATGTACTTTGGACATGTTATCAGCAGGGATCAGTCCCTGGAGAAGGACATCGTGTTTGGTAAAGTAGAGGGTCAGTGAAAAAGTGGAAGACCTTTGGCAAGATGGATTGACACAATGGCTGCAACAGTGGGCTCAAGCATAACAAGGATTGTGAAGATGGCTTAGGACTGGGCAGTGTTTCGTTCTGTGGTACACAGGGTCGCTGTCAGCTGGATCTGACTTGATGGCACCTAACAACAACAACTCCTTCCACTAAGTAACCACTGATCTGCTGTGTCTATAGCTTTGTCTTTACTAAAATTTCATGTAAGTGTAATCCTACAATATATAGTATTTTTTGTTTGGTTTCTTTCGCTTAATATAACCTTTTTTAATTTGTTCATGTTGTTACATATTCTTTACTATTCATGCTGAGTAGTATTCCAGTGTCTGAATATTTGTTTATTCATTCACCAGTTGATGGACATTTGGACTGCTCCCCTCATCCATTTAGTTTTTAGTTTCAGTAATTTTAGAATTTTAATTTTAGAGCTTTCTTTCAAATCTGCCCCTCTGTTTTTTCATGGTCTCTGTATTTTCTTAATGTTTGGAGTCTTCTTTTATGTTTAATGTATTTTATATTGTCTTTAAAATTTTTCTATTGTCTTTTATTCTCAGTTCTTTGGGCTCTAATCCTTCTGTTGTGTCAGGTGACTCTTAGACAGTGGGTTGTATCCTCTTGTGTTTTGTAATTTTAAAATTGTGAATTCATTTTTAGAGGGGTGTTCTCTTTTTATGGGAATCTATTTATGGCCTAAATTGTTAATAGTATCTCTTCAGAGAGGTTTTCTGTGTGCTTTTGCCAGATGCCCAAGGGATATTACTGGACTAGACCAGTTTTTAATGTTAATTTCTCAACTAGGAGCATGATGGCTTTGTGTCACACAGTTTGTCTGAATTTGCACTCCAAATCTATTCAAGACACAGGACTAGAGTTTCTTTTTCTTAAGGGATGTTTTTTTTCTCTACTTGGAGCTCTGGAGAGATACAGAAGCTTCTGCATTGTGTTTAAAGCAATGTGCTCATTTGTTGTAAAGGCTCCAGTTTTACTTAGGAGTTTACTTCCAATTTCTCCCCTCATTTGGGCCCAACAGTTATCTCCAGCTCTCATAAAAAACCCACACCCCCAGCTCTCATAGGGATATTAAAAACCAAGCCCCTGTTTGCTAATAGCCATTCCATTTCTCCTCTATACTGCTCCTCCTGGACAACCACAGAATCAACTTTTTCCTTAGCGTTCTGGTTTTCAGATCTTGCTTCATCTCTGGGACTTGGAGTTTTATGTCTGCATTAAAAAATTTGTTATTGAATTGATAAGAGCAACTCGAAAGATTAGAAAGGAACCTTAGGAGGCAGTGAATTTACGTTAATGGGGAAGGAACAACTCAGAAAAGGAGGATGAGAATGGTTTCACACCTGGAAGAATGTAATCAGTGTCACCAAATGGTACATGTAGAAACTGCTGAATTGGTGTATATTTTCCTGTGTATATTCTCAACAAAAATAAATAAATAAAATAAAAAGTTTTGTTGCTGTTGTTGTATTTTATCCAGCATTTCTAGATATTTGTAGCAAGATTTTTTTTTTTTAATTGGAATCAGAAAACTCAGATAAGATTGTAAGTATTTTTAAATGGGGGACTATATTCCTAAAACTATAGCTACTAAATGAAAACTGTCTCCTAAAGCATAACTTGGTATTAAATGAATATAAGATTTCTAAATGATTTTTAGTTTAACAAGATTTGAGAAGGTATTTAAAATCTCTAGCTTGTGTGTTACTTGTTAAATTGTAGTAACATTTTCCAGACAGGTGACTTCATTTTTCCCTTGCTACATCAGTCATGTGAGTTGTCTTTTTATTTAGGATTTATTTGAATCTCATGGTTTGAAGAAGACACGTGAAGTAATTTGGCCATTAGATGTTGAGATACGTTTTTTATTGTTGTTCCCATGTTAAGAGCAGTGCTTCCAACCAAAATAGCTGGTATTCCCCTATTTTTCCACATCCACGATGACTAAAGTCAGTTGTTTTAATACTCCCTTTCTTAAAAATCTTTAAAAAATACTAATCTGGCCTCTGAAGTACATTGGATATGGTTCATATGTTAAGATCAGTTTCTCTTAGGATATATGATTTTGAGTATGTGTTATTGTGTTCCTTCTCTTTCCCCTTAGTTGCTGTTCTAGAGTAGAACATTAACTAAACAGAATAAATGAGAGCTCAGTTTTGAATTTCTTGGTGAGATTTGTATCAAAGTCTCAGAATAGAAGTAAGCCATTATAAACATGTCCTGTAGTACATGGGCCATTGTTCTAAAAAGTTGAAGAGTTTTAACCTCTTCTGAGTAGAGAAGTAAAAAAGAAGTACTAGCATCTCTTTACATATCATTTATTGAGAAAAAGCGGTTGCTTAACCTGCTAGTTTTCTCATCCATGATGTAGACAGAATAATAAATAAAAGAGTCACATTCTACTGCCAGGTGTGTTGTGAGGGTCATTTATCATTATGAAGTCAGCTACTTGAAGGCAGGTGCGAGAGTCCCCTCTTGTCTAGAGGTGATTGTGCCATGTGTGGCATATAAGCTGTGTCATCGTTTTATTTCTTTCTTGCTACAAATTGATTGCTCTTCATTTGTGATTAGGTAACAACAATAAAAATAAATATCAGTTTTGCTTCATTGTTGGTAATAAGAGATTGGATAAGGTAAGGGATTTAAGACTTTTGATAAATAGTTAGGATTGCCTTCGCATTACTTTTTCCTGTATTATAGTTATAAAGAAGAGTTGATTTTTAAAATTAAAAAAAATTTTTAACTCAATGCATAATCATATAGACTTTATACTTATTTTTTTCAGCTGCCAAGTTGCCTAGTTGTTAATCCTCAAACATCCAAAGCTCTTTTGTGCTTAGTAAGTGGCTTGGCAGTTGTTTCTTCTGCCTGGAAGACTCTTCTCCTGGAGGAAGCATGGTTTATGCCCTCACTTCATTCCAGTCTATGGTTCAAATGTCACTTCAGCAGAAAGGCCATTCCCTGTTCACAATATCTAAAATAGGGAAAGCAGTGTTAACATCTTACCCTGCTTAATTTTTCTTCAAGGCATTTTTCTCTAACTGAAGTTATATATCTATTCACTTATTAACTTGTGTATCGATTGTCTCTCCTAAAAAAGCCTGCTGCCATTGAGTCGATTTCAACTCATAGCGACCCTATAGGATGTAGGGTTTCCAAGGCTGTAATCTTTATGGAAGCTGACTGCCACATCTTTTTCCTGTGAAGTGGCTAGTAGGTTCGAACAGCTGACCTTTTGGTTAGCAGCCAAGCACTTAACCACTGTGCCACCAGAGCTCTTGTGTCCTCCCTTCTAGTATATAAACCCCTTGAGGGTAGGGAAGGGACTTTGTTTATTCAACAGAAAATTGTTTAACACATACTAGGTGCTCAGTGAAAATCTGTTGATTGACAAAGTAAATGTATTGAGAACTTATGGCCTGGTGAAACCTGGCCCATATATGTGTTTTGTTTGGTTTCTTTGTGTTTTATTTTATCTTTTTAGTTACTGGAAAGATTTCAAAATGCCAGATTTTTTACTTTTCCTCACAATTCCAGTCTGCTTACTCTGGGCCTTTAATTTTTGTGGCCACAACTAGCTGGGACTGAGCCTTGGGCTGCTCTTTTATAACAGATCTGCACTCGTCAGTTTCCTAGTCTTCAGCCTTTCCTGTCGAATCTTAGACAGTGAGGCTCAGGTCAGTTGCCATTATCATTTTGCCTACTCTGTTATACTTTCCTAGACTTGGGCCGTTTTACTTATGTTACCAGCTGGCCTCTGTAGGTATTTGAATTAATAACAACTACTGTTGTTGTAAGTCACAATATTTACAGTTTCTGCACAGCTACACTGGAGTCCTTGGGTGGCATACACAGTTAAGTACTTGGCTACTAACTGAAAGGTTGTCTATTTGAACCTATCCAGAGGTGCCTTGGAAGTAAGTCCTGGTGATCTTTTTTCCAAAAGGTCACAGCCATTGAAAACCCTGTGGAGCACAGTACTACTCTGATACAGATGGAGTCACCATGAGTTGAGTTGATTCAGCGCCAAGTAATTGGTGTATGTTACAGAGATGAAGAGCTCCCTTTAGACACGTGAGAAGATGCTCAACATCATTAGTCCTTACAAAAAAAACTTTTTTTTTTTTTCTTGGTTAAGTCCTTAGGGAAATGTAAATCAAAACCATAATGAGATATTATTTCACACCTGCTAGGATGGCTGTTATAAAAAAGACAGACAGTAACAAGTGTGGAGAAATTGGAAACCCTTATACCACTGCTGGTGGGAATGTAAAATGGTGCAGCCACTTTGGAAGATAGTTTGGTGGTTCCTCAAAAAGCTGTATATGGAGTTACCATATGGCCCAGCAATTCTCCTCCTGGGTGTATACCCAAGAGAAATAATAACATACACCTAGACAAAAACTTGTTCACGAATGGTCATGGCAGCATTATTTATAATAACCAAAAAGTAGAAACACCCAAAATGTACATCAACTGCTAGGTGGATAAATAAAATCTGGCATATCCATACATGAAATATTTGGCAATAAAAAATTCGAAGTACTGATTCATGCTACAACATGATGAATTTTGAAAACATTATGCTAAGTGAAAGAAGCCAAACATAAAAGACGTATGATAGTATATGATTCCCTTTGTATGAAATGTCTAGAATAGGCAAATGTACAGAAACA
Organism: Loxodonta africana; assembly: GCF_030014295.1. NCBI lineage: Eukaryota > Metazoa > Chordata > Mammalia > Proboscidea > Elephantidae > Loxodonta > Loxodonta africana. The sequence goes on from NC_087351.1 coordinate 47,077,016, forward strand.
GGAAGTACGTTAGTGTTGCCTAGGGCTGGGGTGAAGTTGGGAAGAAATGCGAATCAACTGCTAATGGGTATGAAGTTATTTTCAGGAGGGACAAAAATGTTCTAACATTGATTGTCGTGATGGTTGCACATCTGTGCTCATGAACTAAAAATCACTGAATTGTATACTTTCAGTGGATGAATTGTATGGTATGTGAATTATATCTCAGTAAAGCTATTTTTTAAAGACTTCCTTTATTGACAGCCAAGAAACAAATGCTTAAATACTGGTCAATCTAGAATCAAAGTACAATCCTAGCAATAACCTTAGAAAGAAATAATTGTGCTTTGTTTAAATTTACCTTCCATTAAAACAGCTAAGCTTGCACATTTGTAAAGCTCTGTGCCACACTTAGTATGCTATCTCAGTAGGTCAGCTCTTTCTTTGTCATGCCTTGAAGATCAGTATGCCGTGCCCAGTAGCTTTTGAATGTAGTGATACAAATTTGTTTAGTTTGAAAAGTGAGCTACTTGGGGGCCCCCAGAAGTATTACACAGATTCCCTGACTAGTAACATCTTTAGTAAGTGGAAGTTTATTTAAAAACAAACAAACAAAAAGCTCTTGGATTTTTTGTTTCTATATTGGAAGACATGGATCAAGAGAATAATCTTTGGATGGGAATTTTATTACACATCCTATTAATTACACAGAGGCTCCTGAGACTCACCTTTCAAATAAACTATCTCAAGTATACTATTTCCATTTGGTGATTTTAAGGGATTTCCAAGTTTTGTTAACACCATAGGATAGAGGGAATTTTATAGGCTATGTAGTTTGACTCTTGATTTTCACAGATATTCCTTCTTTGCCAATAATATTGACCTACTTTAGTTTGTCGTTACTCCTGACAAATACAATGTAGTAAGAGCAGCATTAAAATGAGAAATTAGAAGCATAGTGGGAAATAATTTCCATGTTAATTATTAGTGAAACTTTAATTTAGAAATTAATGCACTTGTTCTCTTTCCCTTGGTTCATTCAGCTATATAGAAAAAAGAAGCCATATTGTAGGTAAAAATTGTAGGTGGTGGTGTTTCTCCTTGATACTTTTATTTTCATTTATAAAAAATATTATCCCTATTTCATTTGATATTAATTGGAACTTTCTAAACATTTTGTGGGAAATATATTCAAGCAGAGAATTTTTAAAACAAAATGTTTCACTGAGCAGAAAGGGAGGAGGATGATCCCACCCAACTGGAGTTGTCAGACAGAGAAAACCAAAAGAAGTCACATGTGAAATGAAACCATGCGTGTGGATCAGCAGTTATTTTAGAGATGCAATGTATTATGTATTGGTTTAGGCTTTTCTTTCTCTTGTTTTTTAATCAGCTTTATTGAGGTATAATGTACCTGTAATAAAATTTACCAATGTACAGTTCAGTGAGTTTTGACAAATGTATACAGTTGTGTAATAACCATCATAATCAAGAGACGGGACATTTACATTACTCAGAAAACTCCATTGTGTTCCATTGTAGTCACTTCGCTCTCCCCATTCCCTGGAACCATTAATCTTCTTTCTTGCTCTGTAGTTTTGCCTTTTTCAGAATTTCATGTAAATGAAATTATGCAGTATATAAGTAGCCTTTTATGTCTGACTTTTTCATTTATCATAATGCTTCTGACATTCATTCTCGTTGTATGTATCAATAGCTTTTCCTTTTTTTGCTGAATAATAATCCATTGTACGGGATATACCACATTTTGTTCATTCATCTGCTGATGGACACTCTGGTTGTTTCCTCTTGGCAATCGTGAATAATGCTGTAATGAACATTGGTGTACTAGTATCTGTTTCAATTCACGTTTTCAATTCTTTTGAGTATATACTTAGGAGTGAAATTGCCGAGTCATGTGCTAATTGTGCTACATAGGATTTTCAGTGGCTGATTTTTCACAAGTAGGTCATCAGGCCTTTCTTCCAACGTGCCTCTGGATGGACTGAAACCTCCAGCCTTTTGGTTAGCAGCTGACCATGTTAACCATTTGCACCACCAAGAAACTCCAAGATTCAGGTACAACCATAGTGTTCTTCAATCTGTCTTGGAGTTACGCTGTTGGTCTAAGAGTGCTGTAGAAGTAAAGATGAAGAACACAGGTTTTAAGGAGAGAGGTGTGTCACACGTCACTGTGAGGATATGCGTAACTGCCTTTCCCTGGCAAAAAGTGATTCAGAGGAGCCTTTAGATTCACATATGAAGGTTTATATTTAAATGCTAATTGTGATTCCGAAAAAAAAATATGGTATGGAACTATATGCATAAATATGTGGTTTTGCTGGTTACTGAAAAAGTATACTGTTTTTGTTGTTTTTTGCTTAAAAGTTATTACTAAATCAGTGATTCATCTTACAGTTTCTCGTGTCTTAATAGTGAGAAAATAAGATTACAGGATAGATTAAACAGAAATGGAGACTGTAGAGTTTCTGATTAGATTTCACTTTGGCATACTTGGGGTCTTGACCAAGTTATATCCAGTTTTTTGTAGTCTTCATTTTTTTCTTTTTAAAAAAATTATTATTGAGATTTAATTCATACACTATAATGTTCACCCTTTAAAGATACAGTTCAGTGGTATTTACTATAGTCACAAGATTGTGCAAGCATCAGCACTATCTAATTCCAGAACATTTCATCTCCCCATAAATAAACCCTGTAACCATTAGTCATTCTCCATTCCCTCCTCCCCTGTAGTCCTGGGCAACCACTAATCTACTTTCTCTCTCTGTGGATTTGCCTGTTTTGGACATTTCATGTGAATGGAATCATACAATACGTCACCTTTTCTGTCTGGCTTTTTTCATTTAGCATACTGTTTTCAAAATTCATCCATGTGGCGGCATGAATCAGTACTTCATTCCTTTTTATGGCTAAGTAATATTACATTGTACGGATATACTATGTTTTATTTAACCTTGGCACAGTGGTTAAGAGTTCAGGCTGCTAACCAAAAGGTCAGCAGTTCGAATCCGCCAGCTGCTCCTTGAAAACCCCGTAGGACAGTTCTGCTCTGTCCCGTAGGGTCCCTATGAGTTGGAATTGACTCGATGGCAGTGAGTTTGGTTTTGGTTTTCATGGCTTGGTGAACATTTGGTTTGTTTACAGCTATGAACATTTGTCTACAAGTTTTCCTTTGAATACCTGTTTTCCACTGCAAATTCATTACCTTTGACGGTTAATATAATTTACTTCTTTATTTAGTTTATTTTTTGTCTCTGGTGGTTGGCATAGGATATTGGCTGACAGTTGGACTGTCAGGTGGAGTACCTACCTGTGGCTGTGGCCTGGGCTATCTCACTGTATGATGGCTGGGTTCCAAGAGCAAGCATTCTGAGAGTGAGAGCCAGGTGGAAGATGAATTGTCTTTTATTACCTCACCTCAGATGTCACGTAGTGTCACTTTGACACATTCTGGTTGTTGAGGCAGTCACAGATAACAGCCCATGTTCAAGTAGAGGGGATTTAGACTCCACCTTTTGATGGGAGGAGTGCCAAAGAATTTGCAGACATGTTTTAAAACCACCAAACCTTCCTATAAGTGGTGTGTCCCCTCCAGTTTCTACCAGCTTTTGGTCATTCCCTAGTACCTTCAAGTAGTTGTTTTATTCTGTTTTTTAATCTGGAGTTTATATTATTATCTAGTAGCCCATACAAACTGTCATTACTCGAAGTGGAAACTTCTACCCGCCTCTTTTTTTTCCATTACACTTGTTGTTTAATATTATTTATTTGGTTTATATTTCTGTCTCCTCACACTAAAATGCAACTCCATTAAGTCAGAGTTTTTCGTCTCTCTGGTAACTTCTATATCTCTGGTGCCTGGAATAACACACTTGGCACATAGCAGATGCTAAACAAATAATTGTTGAATGAATGATTAAATCTTCAGCTCTTCAAAACAAAATAAACCTCTTGACAACAAAAGAAGAGCTACAATTATAGAATCTTGTTCTTTTAACATAGTTACACTGGTAGACTGGCATAGCTGAGGTTCACTTTTCCATGACTTTCCAAGATTCTGATATTTTAGGACCATCAAATGGGTCAATTTAGCAGTGTAGGTAGGCTGGTTACAGGTCAAATAAGATAACATGTGAAAGCACTTTGTAAACTGTAAGGTAGTATGAAATTATAAGGTGTATGTGATAATTATATGCAATTGCATCCATTAGGCTGCCTTTTTCACGTTTCATTTTGAGAGTGTCTTTGTGTGTGTGTTTTTAATGGGTGAGTATTGTAAATGATAGAAATAATAACAAAATGTTTATAATAAAGTCCTTAAGAAGTTCTTGTTAATGTTTTGTTTGACTTTTCTTTTATAGGAACTTAAGAGATTTCAGAACTTTGTAAATAATGACTGCCCTCCTTTTGATATTGTCATCGATGGGCTCAATGTTGCTAAAATGTTTCCTAAAGCTCGTGAATCTCAAGTTGTAAGTACAATTTTTATTTTTTTATTTAAGGTCTCTAGAAATATTTATTGTTCCCATTTGTGATCTTCTTTGGGACTCTTAGCTTCCCATTTTTCCTTTCTCTAAAATTAAGTTTCTAAAGGTGCCGTAGTGACCAACAACTCATTCAAGATTCACTTTTTCATCTCTCTGGCTCTTAAAGACTGGGCAAGAGTGAGGGATTAAAAGAAAGTCTGTGTTATGAAGGGCCAATTCAGCCCTTTTATATACCTCTAGGTAACCTTTTACTAGTTCTCTGCTGTCTCTTTGGGGTTACTGTACCATTTCCTTGTGGGCCCCATCCCTTTGTTTGAAAATCTCCACGTTAATCACTCATTATAATTGTTTTACAAACATAGTATGTTAATTAACCTAAACAGTGTTTTTTTTCCTTAATCATTTGTTTTATCAATTTGTAAATGTCCTACTAGTTTCTAATCAAAACACCATAATTTTTCATAGCAGCAGCGATCAGTGATTTTAATCCTTACTTTAAAAACAGATTAGAAAATTGAGGCTGTTTTCTATAGAAAATCTTTAGCAAGCAGTTAGAACATCAAAACTAGATGGTAGAGAGCTCCTGAGTGAGCTTGTGGTCCTTATTGTTGGCAATCTGTGGCCATTCATCTGTAATTGAAAACTGCCAGCAACATAAAAGCTTTTTCTCAGAGCTGTTACTGTAGGCAGTCACTGGGTTACAAGAAAGATCCATTCCTAAGTCTGTCTTTAAGTTGAATTTGTAGTTAAGTCAGAGTAGGTACATATGGTTCTTATTTAGCGTCAGTTAGTCAAATGTTTGTCTTAGTATGTAGTATGTATTTTACCTTTCTATGCATATGAAACATTTAAGAAACACTTCCAAACCATGCATTGGTTTCATGAGAGTCAACAAAGTAGTGTGTACCTTTGTTGTTTCAAACCATTGTATGTATTTAACTCAAAATTTTGATATAATAGGCTTTACGGCAGTTCATTACTGAGTATGAGTTGTCCATAAGTTGGACTTCCTAACCCGTGTTCTGCCTGTAGTTTATTTTTGCCATTTATATTCAGAAAAACTTATCAGTACTAATAAAGGACAAGTTCATCTTAAGAAATTTTTTTATATTCATTTCCTTTATGCTTTGCCTACATTTTTATGATCAAGTGTATATCTTTTAATGCTTTATTTTAAAACAAAATCGCAAAAGGAAATTGAAAATGTTTTTGTCTCTTACGTACCTGAAGCAGCCTTTGAGGCAGTAATGTTGACAGAGGTAATGCCAGAAAGAGAAGCATGAAATTCTCATAACTTACGTTTGGTAGAGCTCAGGATCAAAAGTGCTCATATATATCCAACATTGTTTTCTATAAGCTCATTAATGGGAGAGGAACATTTTTACATTTGTTATTTAGGGAGTAGCACCATCATCACAGGTCCCAATTCATCTGTTAGAAATAAAAAATTTTATAATAGCAAAGCACCAAAAATTTGCTTTCCAGAAATTCATAACTCAAAGTTGGCTAACTCTTTTGGAGAAAGTAAGATGCTTGGAGATGGTCTAGTTGACATGCCTCCAGCATCACTTCATAGATGTCCAGGCATGGACCAGTTAAGTAAAACTTGTTTCCAAAAATGGAGGGTGCCAAGAGACCAGAGAAAGAGGTAGACAGCTCTCGACTGGAAGCAAAGGTGTTTATTAGGGAGACTTACAGACAAGAAAAGTCCTGGGCGGTGGCAGGACCAAAGCAAATCTTCACACTCCGCAGTGGAAGGGCAAAGATTTTATAGCAGTGGTGGACAAAATGACTACAAGCCAGGTGCTTATATATAAGAATGACTCAGCAAATAGTAGTGCTCAGCCTTCCAAAGCATGTTTCCTCTTCAGTTTACCCGTCGAGGTTAGGTTTTACAGTCTGGCACTCTTCCCCTCTTGTGCCACAGTGTGAGAGACCCTGTTCCCTCCCTGCCAGGAACAGATATAGAAGAAGTGGGGTTGGCCAGGTGCTGTATGGTGCTCGCACTTGTGCAAAAGACAGAGAAAGTTACTGTGTGCCCGGAACAGAAGGAAGCCTTCTCTGATAAGGAAAAGAAACTGGGAGAGAGAAGGCAGCCCCATTCCCAGGCTCCTTATCAGAGAATGCTCTGGGCCCAAGGCCTTCACTTAGGTGACCTGGATGGGAGGCTTAGGGCAGACCATTCCTCCAACAATGGATGTAACTATTACTGTGTTTGGAGTCCCTGGGTGGTATAAACGGTTCACCCTCTAGGCTGCTAACTCAAAGGTTGGAGGTTTGAGTCCACTCAAAGGTGCCTCGGAATAAAGGTCTGGCAGTCTACTTCAGAAAAATCAGCAATTGAAAACCCTGTGGAGCACAGCTCCACTGTGACACATATGGGTCTCCATGGGCAGAGTTGACTACACAGCACCTCGTTTTTCATAACTGTAATTACTCTTCAAACGAACTTCCCAAATGAAGTTGTGATTTTTGCTTTGAATTTTCCCTGTCATGCCATCCGGGTCAGGGGAGTTAAAAAGAAAACACAAAACTCAGGTGCCTAAATAACAATACAGGGTTGAAGCCAGTACCAGATAGGTAGGAGGGTATCGGTGAAGTGTTTTTGGTGGGTGATTTGGGTATAACTTTCAACATCTAAAATGTTGAAATTCTGTTTGGAGGAATTAATAGATTCACATTACTACATAAAGCTGTATATCCAAGCGTGTTAATTACAGTGTTGTTTATAAGTAGAAAAGTGGAAACAACCTAAATACCTATCAATCCAGGGCTTGCTATAACGTATTTTTACACAGATAATGCGCACCTTCTACGTTTGTTTGCCAACCGTGTCCCCCCACCACGAGGTATTTTTGTAAGTGCTCTTATGCCAATTTTTTTATATGTTGCTGTAAAAAAAAAATAGCATGGTGTGCTTACAAAAATACGTTGCTGGGGGATTGTTTGTGTAAAAATATGGTAATATTGAAGCATCTGTTTAAATGAATGAGGTAGATCTGTATATGCTAAAATGGAACAATAGCCAAAATATATTAAGTGTAAAAAGCAAGTTGAAGAACATCATGTTTAGTATGGCCCGACTTGTGTTAAAAACAAAGCAAAAGATTATTCAGATATAGATAAATGTTTGTTAGGTAAGTTTGTATATGCCAAGAAGCTATAAAAAAAAAAAAAAAAGAAGCTATACACACGCCCAAAAGCTTAACAGTGATTGTCTTTGGTAGCTGGCAGTGGAGTATAAAAGAATGAGAGGATTTTTTTCACTTTTACTTTCGAAAAAAAAAACCAAACCCACTGCCTTCGAGTCGATTGCGACTCATAGCGACCCTGTAAGACAGAGTAGGATTGCCCCATAGAGTTTCCAAGGAGTGCCTGGCGGATTCGAACTGCTGACCACTTGGTTAGCAGTCGTAGCACTTAACCACTACGCCACCAGGGTTTCCACCCTGAGCATATATTGCTTTAATTAAAAAAAAAAAACACTGTCAAGAAGAGAAAAAAGTTAAAAGACATTCTTGGCAAATATTCTAAAATAAATATGTGATACTCCATATCCGGTGGCTGCGCCACAATTTTTGATCATTTCCCTATTGTTGGGCACTTTAGATTGTTTTCCATTTTTCACCATGGTAAGGAATGCCTTGAGGACCATCTCTGTGCACATTTCAAATTATTTCTTTAGAACAGATTCCCAGAAATTGAACTCTTGAGTCAAAGGGTATGAATATTTTTAAAGGTCTCGCTACATATTGCCCAGTTGCTTTCCAAAATGATCGTAGCAGTTTATACGCCTCCCAACAGTGTATAAAAGTACCCAAATATAGCACATTTCTTCAAGATTGCTTATTTCATGATTGCTTCAACTATTTAGGCACATCTGTGCCATGAGTCTGCTAAGTGAAAAGGGATGGACAGTTTTTGGTTTTTTTTTTCCATTTTGTCACTTTTTTTGAGGTCAAACTAGTTTTTAAAATTTCTGAGCAACAATAAAATGGTTCCAGAAAGAAAATATTCTTGGCTGTCTTATTTGTATTCTTTCTCTCTCTCTGTTAATACAGTTGCCTATAAGCGTATATAGATTAGGAATTATAGTTCTGTGAGTCTTGAGATTTTTAATCTTTCCAGTTTTTTTTTTGTGTGGAATAATGTACAGATCTTTATGTTTTTCCATGAACTAGCTGCATAATGGAACCCCTGGTGGCGTAGTGGTTAAGAGCTACAGCTACTAACCAAAAGATCGGCATTTCTAGTCCACCAGGCGCTACTTGGAAACTCTACAGGGCAGTTCTACTCTGTCCTGTAGGATTGCTATATGTCGGAATCGCCTCGATGGCAACGGGTTTGGTTAATTATATATCCAACATTGTTTTCTGTAAGCTCATTAATGGGAAAGGAACATTTTTACATTTGTTATTTAGGGAGTAGCACCATGATCATAGGGCCCTGGTAGCGCAATGGTTAAGTGTTTGGCTGCTAACCAAAAGGTCAGCAGTTCCAGTCCACCAGCTGCTCCTTGGAAAACCCTATGGAGCAGTTCTACCCTGTCATATGGGGTTGCTCTGAGTTGGAATCAACCCGTTTGCAGCGGGTTTTACCACGATCACATACCTTGATCTCAGCTTCCAGCTCAAGGGCGATAGAGATTAATGAACAAGTTCTAGTGAATTTATTTTTCTGTTTTCAGATGCATCTTTTTTTATATTTTAATATTGCTGAAGTCAAAGTATGTCTTGTAATTGATGTCTGAAGAAAGTCAGCTGCCACCATGTAGAGTTAAGACTTGGTGCTTGTAACTGCCTAGACATGTGCAAATTTAGCCATACACAGCATTTATCTATTCATCCGTTTGTCACCTCAGTTGAGTTAGTTGTAGTGGTAGCTTCCCACACTATTCAGTTTTAAACTAAATCTTAACTTTAGGTATTTGCCAAAGGTTTTCTGACTGTGCAGTAAAAGGCAGTGTAAATTGACACATTTCTCAGACTAAAGTACAGAATTTTAAAACAAAGGAGAGGTTGTGACTGAGTTTTGCATTTAAAAAAGCTATCACTCAGACTGCAGACTTTTCTGCCAAAAGCTTCCCGTAGACATTCAAGAGAAATTGATTAAATTTCAGAATGGCATAGTTCAAAGAAGGAAAAAGCAATAATTGAACGCAAAATACAGGTATCAGTTTCAGTTGCTATTTAGACAACATCAACTCATGGCAACCCCATGTGTGTCAGAGTAGAACTCCATGGGGTTTTCAGTGGTTGGTTTTTTGGAAGTAGATCACCAGGCCTTTTTTCCCAAGTGCCTCTGATTGAATTGAACCTCCAACCTTTTGGTTAGTAGCTGGATGCGTTAAGTATATGGACCACCCAGGGATTCTGAGATACAGATACAACGTCAGTATTCTTTAATCTGTCTTGGAGTCGTGCTGTTTTTCCTAAAAGTGCTATAAAAGTAATGATGAAGAACACAGGTTTTAAGGAGAGAGGTGTGTCACGTCACTTTGAGGATGTGCACAACTGTTACAGCCAAAAATGATTCAGAGGAGCCTTTAGTCTTATGTATGAGGGTTTATATTTAAATGCTGATTGTGATCCTGAAAAAGACTGTGGTATGGAACTGTGAGGATAAATATACAGTTTTGTTGGTTACTGAAAAAATTAACTTTCTGGGTTTTTTTTTTTTTGCTTAAAATTTGTTACTAAATAAATGGTTCACCTTACAGTTTCTGGTGTCTTAATAGTGAGGAAGTATGATTCTGTGATGACTAAACAGAATTGGAGACTGTAGAGTTCCTGATTAGATTTCACTTTGGCATACTGGGGGCCTTGACTAAGGTCGTATCTCAGTCTTTATTGTCTGCATTGTTTTCCTTTTATTATTGTTATTACTGAGATTTAATTCACACGCTGTAATGTTTACTCTTTTAAAGTATACAGTTTCGTGATATTTAGTATATTTGCAAGTTTGTGCAAACATTACCCATTGCCATTGAGTTGATTCTATGCAAGCATTAGCACTAATTCTAGAATGTCATCTCCCCAAAAAGAAACCTGTAACCATTAGCAGTCACTACCCAGTCCCTCCTCCCTGGCAACCCCTGGCAACCACTAATCTACTTTCTATCCCTATGGATTTGTCTATTCTGGACATTTCATATAAATGGAATCATGCAATATGTCATCTTTTGTGTCTGGCTTCTTTTACTTAGCATAATGTTTTCAAAATTCATCCATGTGGTAGTGCTTCATTCCTTTTTATGGCTGAATAATATTCCATTGTATAGAAATACCACATTTTATTTATCCATTTGTCAACTGGTGAACATTTGGGTTGTTTCCACTTTTTGGCTGTAATGAATAATGGAGCCATGAACACTCATGTGCAAGTTTTTGTTTGAATATCTGTTTTCAATTCTTTGGGGTATGTACCTAGAAGTAGAATTGCTGAATCTATGGTAATTCTATGTTTAAATTCTTTAGGAACTGCCTGAGTTTTCCAAAGTGTTTGCACCATTTTACATTACCACTAGCAGTATGTGAGGGTTCTGATTTCTCTACATCCTCACCAACACTTATAATTATCTGTTTGATTATGGCCATCCCAGTGAGCGTTAAGTAGTATCTCATTGTGGTTTTGATTTGTGTTTTCCAAAGGGCTAATGGTGTTGAGATTCTTTTCGTGTTTTTATTGGCCATTTGTATATCTTCTTTGGAGAAATAGCTATTCAGATCTTTTATTTATTTTTAATTGAGTTATTTGTCTTTTTATTGTTGAGTTGTAATAGTTCTTTATATAATCTGGACACTATCCTTATCAGATACATAATTTGAAAATATTTTCTTCTATTCTTTGGATTGTCTTTTTATTTTCTGGATGGAGTGCTTTGAAGCACTAAAGCTTTTGATTTTGATGAAGTGTAATTTACCTATTTTTTTTTTTTTTTTTTTTTGGTTGCTTGTGCTTTTGGTATCATATTTAAGAAGCCATTGACTAACCCAAGGTCATGAAAATTTTCACCTATGTTTTCTTCTAAGAGTTTTATGGTTTAAGTTACTGTATTTGTAGTATCTGCATTTTTAGAGATACAATCTAATCTTGTGTAGATGATAGCCAATGTAATTTAGAGTACAGTTAGATTCAGAGGGGATTAGCCTTGGTCCTTTCTAATTCATTTCTTTGTAAATCTGGGCAAAACAAGACTTCTTCCTTACCTTGTAGATGTTTTGCGAATATAAAGAAAGCAATGTATCCTGCTTTAAAAAAATACTATTTTGGTTTCAGATTTTTGGAAGAATAAAGCATTCTGTTTGTTTTTAAAGAAGTGGGAAAGGTTCTAAGTGACTGGCACATTAATTATATAGCCTTCATTTTGAGAAGGACAGTTACAGCATCTTGGGAGGCAGTTTGAATGTTGATTCAGCTACTGTTTATTGAGAACCTATTCCGTGGCAGATGGTGTTTTAAACTGTACAGGCATATGACTCTAGGCTAGGAGTGGGAATACTAGAGACAAGATTAGGCTCGTGGATATGTTATTTAAACAAGAAATACATGGTATATTGTGAATCCTGTTGTCTTTTAACAGTAATTCTTGTGTTTGTGTATGACTCTTTAAATTTTACTTGTAATGTCAGAATAGAGAATAATATTTCTCTAAAATAGAAAGAATAAAATAGTAGTGCAAAATGATTTACCGTATTTTTACGCAGATAACATCCTCTTTCTACATTTGTTTGTCAGTCATGCCCTCCTCCTGTGAGGTATTTTCGTACGCATGCTGCACTATTTTTTTTTTTTTACAGCAATCTGTAAAAAAAATTGGCGTAGTGGTGCTTACGAAAATATCTCACAAGGGAAGGGCGCAGTTGGCAAACAAACTGAAGGAGCACGCTATTTGCATAAAAAATATGGTAGTAACATTCAATTCTTCAGAATATGTTGTAATTTGGGAGAAAAAAATGATTAAATTAAAAAGTCCTAGGTATGAACCCCTGTATAGCACTTGCGTCAACCTTTATGTAGCACTTGAACTCATGTCCTTTTGTCACTACCTGCTGGAAGAAATAGTGGATTGGATTTCTTTTTATGAACAGCCATCCTCCAACCGCATGTTATTTTGACTCTTACAAAGACTTCTGAAGAAATATGTTTCATAGATAAGGAGAGAGAGAAATAAAATTGTATTCAATTTTTTTTTTAAATGGAAGCCAGTAATTGGCACTACCATCCACCTAAATGTTCAAGCCAAAAACCAAGGATTCCTAGACTCAATTACTCTTTTTCGCTAGCCTCACATCCAGTTAACTGGCAGGTTTTATTTGCTGTACCCCCAAATATTTCCCAAATCTGATTACTTCTTTCCATCTCACTAACATGATCTCTCACCTAAACTGTAATAACCTCATAAGTGGTCTCCTTGCTTTTTCACTCTTGTCTCAATGACTTCGCAATACACTTAGAATAAAATTCAAGTTCCTTACCATGGATTATAATGCCTTTCATGATCTGGTATTTACCTCTCTTTTGAATCTTATCTCCTGTTTTTTTCTTTGTCTTTTATGGAATTTTAGACACTCTGTGTCCCTCAAACATACTAAATTTATTCCTGCCTCAAGATTTTTGTACTTGCCATCCTTCCTGCCTCTAAATGGTCTTCCTTCTTCATATGACTGGATCATTAACAGTACCTCAAATGGTACCTCCTTAGAGGATTCTTCCCTTATTCTTCTAAATTAACCCCACTCTGCATATTCACCTTCTGCCCACATTCGCAATTAGGTCACCCTGATTTACATCTGTGGTAGATTAAAGACGGCCACTGATCCTCATCATCGTTATTTTCAATTCCTCTAATCAAGAAATGGAGTCTGTTCCCCAGCCTCTTGAATCTGGACTTGCTTTATGATTGCTTCAACTAATAGAAAGTGGCAGAGTAATGTTGTGGGACTTCCAAGCGAGGACTCAGTAGGCTGTTCAGTTTATGCTATACGAACCTTGTGAACAAGTCCAGATTAGTGACCTTGAAGATGTGATACCACACGGAAAAAGAACAAGAAACCAGCCATCTCAGCTGAGACCCATGATATGTGAGTGAGGTCATCTGGGCCAGAGAGCCCTCAGGCAACCTGCCAAGTGATTGTGAGCAAATGAGGGAGCCCAGCCAATACCATGTGGAACAGAAGAACTACTTAGCTGAGCCCAACCCAAATTGCTGGCCCATGTTTTATGAGAAAATAAATGGTTATTTTAAACGTAAGTGTTGGAGTGGTTTATTACACAGCAATACGTAATTGATTTAATTCCTTCATAGCACTTAGTGCTATACATTTCTGTACATTTCTTCATTTACTGTATTAGTCTCCTCTGTTAGAATGTAAATGCCCTAAGATTGGAGAACCTGCTTACTGTTATATCCTCAACGCTGAGAAAGAAATGTGCTTTGTGCGTAGGAAAGTGCTCAGTAGATACTTAGCAAATGACAAAATGAATGGGTAGCCTATTAGATTATATAACCAATTAGAAATCACATCTACTTTTTTTTTTTTGGCTTTAAAGAACAGAAATTTATTTTCTCACAGTTCTGGAGGCTCTAAGTCCCAATCAGGGTCTTGAGTGTCAGTTCCTTCATCGTAGGCAGCCCTGGGAAGTCTTGGTTCTTTGGCTTGTAGATGACCCTCACCAGGGTGTCTTATCTCTGCAGCTTGTGACTGCCTCTGTGTCTAAGCTGCTCTTTTTATAACTCAGGAGTGATTAGGTTTAAGACACATCCTATACTGATAATGGCCTCATTAACATAAACAAGAAAGCCCTATTTCCAAACAAGAGTACATCCAAAGGTATAGGGGTTAGGACTCCAATGCATATTTTGGGGGGATGCAATTCATAACACCCTCCTCAGGTTTAGTATCTGTGGCACTTGCCTTTGCTTTCCTGGTTTCATCTACCCCTGGGCTTTTGCATCAAAACAACATTCTCCAGCCAGAAAGAAGACAGGCAGAGGTCAAGGAGCCTATAACCTTCTAAGAGGCAGTATTCACCAGTCATTGTTCCTGAAATGTTTACCCCAGCTCACTCTGAGAGACATGATTTGTACCATGATTTGTAGCTGTATTCTAGAAGCTTCCCTCTTGGTGTGTTTGCCTTCCTCAGGTGTTTTACTGGTGAGAGCAACTTTTGTATTGGGGCATACACACATAGTCTCCATTTTCTGTAATGTGGAACAACCTTGAAAAGAAAAAGAGAACTGGGAGAAGAGGAAATAATCACCTGTTTTTTCGTACTCTTTTTTTTTTTTTTTTAATAATTTTTATTGTAAAGTGAAAGTTTACAAATCAAGTCAGCCTCTCACATATAAACTTATATACACCTTACTACATACTCCCATTTACGTTCCCGCTAATGAGTCAGCCCGCTCCCTCCTTCCAGTCTCTCCTTTCGTGACCGTTTTGCCAGTTTCTAACCCCCTTTACCCTCCCATCTCCCCTCTGGACAGGAGATGCCAACACAGTTTCAAGTGTCCACCTGATACAAGTAGCTCACTCCTCATCAGCATCTCTCTTCAACCCATTGTCCAGTCCATTCCATGTCTGATGAGTTGTCTTCAGGAATGGTTCCTATCCTGAGCCAACAGAAAGTTTGGGTACCATGACTGCTGGGATTCTTCTAGTCTCAGTCAGACCATTAAGTCTGGTCTTTTTGTGAGAATTTGGCGTCTGCATCCCACTGTTCTCCTGCTCCCTCGGGTTCTCTGTTGTCCTCCCTGTCAGGGCAGTCATTGGTTGTGGCCAGGCACCATCTAGTTCTTCTGGTCTCAGGATGGTGTAAGTCTCTAGTTCATGTGGTCCTTTCTGTCTCTTGGGCTCATAATTATCTTGTGACCTTGGTGTTCTTCATTCTCTTTTGATCCAGGTGGGCTGAGACCAATTGATGCATCTTAGGTGGCCGCTTGTCACATCTACTTTTCAAGCTTAACTCTGAAAGGCTCCTTGAGTTTTACTCTTGGCAACTTGCTTTACTTACTAGCTATGTGATCTAGGCTAAATTACTGAACCTCCTGGTGCTTTATGTGAAGATTAAATGTGGAGGAATGAATGAAAAGCATTTCTTGCAGTGCCTGGCACATAGTCCAATAAATAGAAAAGAAAAAAACTTGTTTGTACGTTTAGTTGTCCATGATCTCAGCTTTGTAGAAACGAAAGCATGGTAGCTTTTTTAGGATGTGTTTAGTCTCCCGATTTAAATAACTGATAACCTTTCCTCATTTTATTTTTCAGACAGTTCTTAGGTATTTATTCCTTTTAAACTGATACTTAGACTCTGAACTCAAGCCACTAAGTAAATGACCAACTTCTTTGTAAGGTAACTAAATAAGAAGTTTATCTACAGTATACAGAAAATAAAAGACTAAGTATATTGTCAGGATAGTCTAGATTATGCTGCAGTAATAATCCAAAATTTTAGTGACTTAAAACAGTAAATCATTTCTTATTCTTGCTATGTGCCCATTGTGGGTCATCTGTGTCATCATCATCCTCATTCCAGGACCCAGACTGACTCTCTGAAATAGTTCCAGTGCCCGTGACAGAGGGAAAAGGAAAATGATGAAATGCACACAGTGTTGGTTGGTAAAGCTTCTGCTCAGAAATGATAACCTCACTTCTGCTTATATTTCATTGGCCAGTACAATTTACATAGCCACAGCTGAGTTCAACAGAACAGGGAAGGCAATCCTACCAGGTACCCGGAAGGAGAGGGAGAATTAGTATTTTTGAACATCTCTAATGACTACCACACTGAGGTTGGTGGTGTCTTGCTTGTTATGATCGTGGTAACCTTCAAGTTCAGTCTAGGAGCTAGAAATGAGTTTCAGCATGTCAGTGCAAAACTGTCTATTTTTCAGTATCAAGTACTGGATTCTTTTTTTCAATATCAGGTATTTCCTTCACTGAATTTTGTGTGGAAAGATACTTTTGTTGAGTTTTTTTTTCCTAGAATGATCACAGTGGGAATTCTAAAAGTCACTCTGACTCATACTTTGCACATACTTTCACAATTTGCATTTTTTAGAAGATGAGTTTCTCTTATGAACGCCCAAGTCATCATTAATATTTGGTTATGTGGGATTGCCTTCAGGGGGCAGGGAAAATATATTAACCTTTCACCTAGAACACAAAAGGATATAAAGTGGAAAGCTTCTTATCCTACATTTTTTCTCTCATCTTTCCTCCCCTCCCCACATACCTATCCATGAGTCAGTCCTAATGCTTGTGTTCCTTGTTCGTTTTGCAGCTTGCCTTTCAGGTTTTCACTGTTCATGAGCTCCTCTGGTAAAGGATGTATAGGGGAGAAATATATCATTTTAGTTAATCTTGCCAGCTGTTCAAAACTCTGCTCCCTATTTCTGTAGATAGCTGAGAATTGGTTAAAATGGCTTCAGCAGAACGAAAATTTATAATGTAATTTAGAAGAACTGTGGCCAGACATCAGCACTGAATGCTTTCATTCTTACAGCATGCTTGGGGGATTGAATAGAAAGTAGTTTGCTGGAAACACGGCAGAACTTGTTTCGATCGCCATCACTTAGTGGTTTTTACTACTCTGATAGAAAATGGAGGTGGGGATATTAGCCATTAAAGGTCATTTGGCAGTAGCGTTTACTTGGCAGTGAGGTCTCATTTTTTTCTGCCATCCAAGCTATTTCTTTCTTTTGATTTACATAACCTCTTGTAAATGTTTCAATACCACAAAGAACCTAGCATACAACCAACTATGGTCAGTGTTTTTGTGTGTACATAACCCTGGGCATATTTTGTCACCCAAACTGTTGAAATGTTGTGGGGTTTGACACCAACTGTGCTTGAAATTATGTTTCAGTAATGATAAAGTGGCAAGGAAACTAATAAATAAATACAATGTTTATGATGGTAAATGTTAGATAAATATTGAAGTGGAATTTTTATTATGCATCTTTAACTTTTAAGTATTCTTGTACATATAATTGTTGCTCTGATTGAAGGCCATTTCATAAGGGCTGGCTTTAAAGGTGGAATATCGTGTTCATTGGTTCCCAAAACTTGGTATCATGCTGCTCCTATTACTTTCGAGGAACTTACTGCCCCCGTGTCTGCTTTGAGGAGGTGTTTGAATTTTTTACTGCATCAAAATCTAGAATCCAAAATTTGCCATTTTTCCCCATCTACTTTCATCTGAGCCGTTGTTGATTAGTAATGGTTAGAAATGATAGGTGATTGGAGGTAATTTTTAAGAATTTTCTTAATTTTGATCAGCTGATTAACATTTGTTTCTTTCAAATGGAATTTAAAAGGTGACTCTTACAGTGTTTTAGGACTAGGAGTTAACACAAGTAATTATTAATCCAATTATTTCTGCATTAAACTTTAAACCAGAAAATGTATCTGATTTACCCACGGTTGGGTTAATTTATACTCATTTCAAAACTAATGTTGTTTACACCTAATCAAGTTGCCTCCTACACTAGGCTCCAGTTTACAAATGGGTCATGTCCTCAAAATACCTAAATTAATATTTGGGACTTAAATTCATTTTGTCCTGCAAATAGCAAATAAAGGTAGTTGGGTTTTCAGTTGACCCACAAAAGTCTATCTAATATATTCTTTTGCTAAACTGTTTAAACTTTAATGAGCATTAATTACGTACAAAACCCTGAATTTGATGCTGGAAGTACAAATGTTAAAATAGAAATAGCCTTTTCTCTGGAATTCCCAGCTGATTTGGTATAAATATGTAATGACAAAGTGATTCACCTTTGAGTGACTTCATAATTATCTGATTTAAATATCTTTGTTTAAAAAAGAAAAATTATTACTGTTTTCTCTTGTACCTAAAAAGTGGGCCAGATAAAATTGAAAAACAAATCATAGCTTTTAAATACATTTATCATCATGATCATTGCCATTCATTAAACAGTTCCTGTATACATGCTGGTGGCACAGTGATTAAGTACTTGGTGGCTAACTGATAGGTTGGAGGTTTGTACCCACCAGCCACTCCATAGGAGGAAGATGTGGCAGTCTGCTCCCATAAAGTTTTACAGCCTTGAAAACCCTACAGGGTGGTTCTACTCTGTAGTATAGGGTTGCTATGAGTCAGAATCAACGGCAGTGGTTTTGTCAGGTTTTGGTCTACGTGCTACTGCATTTTACCTAAATTATTTAATTCTGAAAAAAGACATTATTATCATTTCGTCAGTGAAGAAATTGAGGTCCAGAGAAGTTTACAAACCTGCCTTAAGTCTCATAGCCAGTAAGGAACAGAGCTAGGACACAGGCCCAAGGAGTGTAACTTCAGAGCCAGTGCCCTTAACCGATACTGCTGTTTTTTTTTTTTTTCCAAAGTGAAATACCTCTTTCTTTTGAGTTGTGAAGAATAAGTATTATAAAATGTATCAAATATTCAGGGTGTACTTTTGGTACATGTGACTTAGTATCATAAACTTTGAACCCTATCCTAACAGTGTGTTTTTCTCTGGGCTGTAGCCTGCGTATTTGAGTTAAAGCTGTCTGGGGAGTACAGTTGATAGTTTTGTGTAACTTGGTTATTGTTTTACTTTGGAGAATTGCCCTCTAGTCAGCTACTCGTAGGTACAACTCATCTGGGCTAGGGCTGCTCTTAATTTGGCCATTTCAGAGTTTAAATTTAATCTAGTTTTAATTATTAGCATGCCATTTTCCATCATATTTTGGTTCCATGTATGTTTTGATTGATAGTGGGCAAAAGGACACATAGACTGTACGTCTGGTTTTCTCCCAAGGTGTGCTTGAATAAAAGTAAATTTGAGAGATAGCTAGTATATTGTGCTGTTTCTATATCATTTGTTTGTCTCTAAAATTTTAAGATTTACAAAACAAGCTTTAATAGAAAGTGTTTTCATGTGATCTGAGCACTGTCGCATTAGTGTAAGAGTGATACTTCCTGATTGTTTCACTTAGTAGTCATTTGCTTATGGGATCCATTCAGTCCAAGCTTAAGAGTTGTAAACTTATTAAATACTTGAGAACTTAGTTGCTTCAGTGCATTTGTGAGTACTTTTAGTTACCAGTTTCTGTACACCACATAATGTACACCACATTTGTCTTTACCAGGTTTATATCATCTTTCAAGGCACTTGGTGGTGAATCACACTGAAAAAAATGAACGCTTGGATTGGTACAGATACTAGTTTTTTAGATGTAGGATATATACAGTTGTTTGCTGGAAAAATGAAATCATGATTATTTCCTAAGTTTATACCCAGTTCAAAGTAATTGCCTTTCACAAAGTATACATCCATCAAGGTACTTAGCCCTTTAATATTTTTTTACATTTATTTTGAGGGTTTTTTTCCCCTGATTATCAAAGTAAAACTGTTCATTATGGAAAATTTGAGAACAGATATAAAAACTGTTTTCCACTATTGAGCATTTAGTATGCATGGCTTTTAAAAATAGATTTTTCTCAGTACATTTCTACCCAGTTAAACCTTTGATGTTGTTAGTTGTTCATCTGTCATAAAAATTTGTCTTTATCTTTTAAATCTATTTTTGGAAGAATTATCATTTAAAAGAATAGCTGTATTTCAGCAACAAAAAGCTAAAAAATTTAAATGTGTATCACAATACCAATTTTCCAACCAAAAAGAAAATAAATAAAAATAGACATAACACTATATTTGTGGAGCGTAGTCTTCCAGCAACCTGAGCCATATGAAGAATAGCCAAGAAATCAAAAGCAACAAAGAATGGCCTATGAAGAGTCAAAATCAATGCTACAAAACCCCTGGTGATAGTAATGTTGGTAGTAATAGTGATGAGCAACGTAATAATAGTAGTAACCAGCTACTGAGTGTCACTATGAACTAGTCTCTTTGCATTCATTTTCTTACTTAGTACTCATTAATCCTATGAGGTTGACATTACCTCCATTTTATATAGGGAGGGGACAGTCTCAGTTTGTTCAAGGTCGTAAGTGAATAAGTGGTAGAACAGATCTAGTTAGCTTCAAAGCCTAAGTACATCAATTATGAGAGAATTTCTCAGGCCTTTGCCTAGAATCTTTCTACATTATTTATACACAGTTCTCCAGTCCACAGCTTTCATTCAGAGGAGCAGCAAATTCGAGTGTGTGTGCATAGGATGGGGGAAGAGGGGTGGGATGACTGCTAGAGGCAGGCAGGCTTACAACAGGGAGAAGAGACTGCTGAACAGGTGAGAGAGAGAAAAGCTAACGTTGCTGTTAGGTACCGTTGAGTCGATTCCAACTCATAGCAACCCTATGCACAACAGAATGAAATGCTGCCCGGTCCTGAGCCATCTTTATAATCGTTACGCTTGAGCTCATTGTTGCAGCCACTGTGTCAATTCACCTCGTTGAGGGTCTTCCTCTTTTCCGCTGACCTGTACTCTGCCAAGCATGATGTCCTTCTCCAGGGACTGATCCCTCCTGACAACATGTCCAAAGTATGTAAGACGCAGTCTCGCCATCCTTGCCTTTAAGGAGCATTCTGGCTGTACCTCTTCTAAGACAGATTTGTTCATTCTTTTGGCAGTCCATGGTGTATTCAATATTCTTCGCCAACACCACAACTCAAAGGCATCAGTTCTTCTTCAGTCTTCCTTATTCATTGTCCAGCTTTCACATGCATATGATGCAATTGAAAATACCATGGCTTGGGTCAGGTGCACCTTAGTCTTCAGGGTGACATCTTTGCTCTTCAACGCTATGAAGAGGTCCTTTGCAGCAGATTTACCCAATGCAATGCGTCTTTTGATTTCTTGACTGCTGCTTCCATGGCTGTTGATTGTGGATCCAAGTAAAATGAAATCCTTGACAACTTCAGTCTTTTCTCCGTTTATCATGATGTTGCTTATTGGTCCAATTGTGAGGATTTTTATTTTATGTTGAGGTGCAATCCATACTGAAGGCTGTGGTCTTTGATCTTCATTAATAAGTGCTTCAAGTCCTCTTACACTTTCAGCAAGCAAGGGTCTGTCATCTGCATAACGCAGGTTGTTAATGAATCTTCCTCTAATCCTGATGCCCCGTTCTTCATATAGTCCAGCTTCTGGTATTATTTGCTCAGCATACAGATTGAATAGGTATGGTGAAAGAATACAACCCTGATGCACATCTTTTCTGACTTTAAGCCAATCAGTATCCCCTTGTTCTAAGAAGCTAAAAAAAATACAGCCTTCTGTATCCATTTAGCTCAGTAGCTTCAAAAGCTATTATTATGTTAAAGAAAGTAGAGTACAATATTTGATATTCAGAATCATAAAGAAAATCTTAAACTGTGCTTATTCTATTTCAGAAGGTAAGTAAATTGTAATATTTTTGGACAGTTTATAATTGCAGAGAAAATCTTAAACTATCCATTATATTCTGTTTAAGAAGGCAAGAAAATTATACTTTTTTAGAAAGTTTTCCACACAAAGGGTTTGAAAAGTTTTATTGCTTATCCAAAAAATTCACTCATAGGAAAGTTGTATCTGAACTGTGTTTATAATGTATTAGTATATACAGTGTTTGTTTTGTAGTATAAACTATGTCATTCTTAATTATAAACATTAGAAAACATTAACCAGGTACTCTCTATACTCTAAATCAGAATGTAAGTTAGTTCAAATTTTTAGTGAGTCAGTTTGGCAGTATATCTATTCGGAGTATACTGTGATTTATGAGTTCCACTTATAGGAATCTGTTCTGCAGTAATATTTGCATAAGTACAGAGATATTTTTAAAATGTTAATTATATCTTTGTTAATAGCAAAAATTGCAAACTGTTCTGAAGCCAACTGAATACAGCAGATGAGTGACATGTTCTGACATAGAAAGATGTTCATGATACATTAGAAAAAAAAGTTGCAAATTATTTACAGATGACTGCATTTTGTTTAAAATACAGTTATTTTTAAAAAGATGTTTAAAGATAAGCAAACTTTAAATAAACCTTAATATTATAAACTTAAACACTATAGTTTCTACTATACCATAAATATTGATTCTCAAACTTTTATGTACATCAGTATCACCTGGAGGGCTTGTTAAAACAGGGATTGCTGGCCTCACCCTCGTAGTTCCTGATTCAGAAGGCCTGGGGTGGAGCTGATGATTGGCAGGTCTACAAAGTTCCCAGGTAATGCTGATGCTGCTGGTCTGAGGATCACATTTAGATAACCATTATTATAGAAGAACAATTTCTCAAGTGCATCCATGGTGTTTTACAAAAGTATGCAAGTTTTAGAAGTTACGTAGTTCACTTAGTGATTCTTAGATTGGAAATCTATTTTTTTAACTAAATATATGAAACTCATTTTAGGGAACTGGAACTTGGTCCTAAGAGTGATACATGTCTCCCATTTTCAGAATAGAAGCTTGTGATGTTGCCATAACCAACAATTATCAAGGAGTTATATTAGTATTATGATGGCTTAAGTTACCTGGAGCATGACTTTAAAAAAAAAAAGGATGTGTATAGAGAGACAGAGGCCGTGGGTAATGCAAACAGTAAAGCATTTGGCTACTAACCGAAAAGTTGGCAGTTTGAATCCACTCAAAGATGCCTCCGAAGAAAGGTGTGGCGATCTACGTCTGAAAGATCACAGCCATTGTAAACCCCATGGAGTGCAGTTCTACTCTGAAACATGTGGGGTCGCCCTGAGTTGAAATCAACTCAATGGCAACTGGTAACTTAACATAAATATATGCAGTAAAACTTGCAAAATCCGGAACCTGTGTAAGGTGGAAACCTGTCAGAAGGAAAAGTCAAATGTTTCCCACTGAAACGAGCTATAGAAAAGTGGTAAGACTGCACCTTGTGAAAGGTGGAAAGCTTGCAAGACGTGAAAAAACAAGGCTGTCCTGTCAAGTTCCAGCCCTTGTATATATCATGTTAAGTAGCCCAAGGAGGAAGTGTTAACTGGGAAAAACTCGAGTCTGAATGTAATTATATGGACTATCAAAACAATAAAATTGGATGTTTTCCCCTTGGGAATCTGAAATGTCATCCAGACAAATTACTGTTAGTGTGGATTCATGGGCCTGAGGTCTGAAGAAAGAAAATCAGTGGAAATCATAAACTTGGACTGTGAATCTTAAGGCAGCTAACTAGTAGCAGCATTTAAGTTCTATTTCATTAGGGTTCAGGAAGGACTGATAAAGAGTTCTCTAATCTCTAAGATTATAGCATGAAAAAAAAGGTAGGCCTAGTCTTGATTTTTTTATTTTTAAAATAGTTACACCTGGTTAGTCAAGGATGCTATAAGTGACCTGGGAAAATAAATGGGCATTAATGGACACCAATCCAGAATTCACTGAAGACCACGAAGAGTGGCTTTTGGTTTTCTTTCTGTTCTTCTTTCATGACATGATAACTGAAAGAAGGCACATTACACTAGGTCAAACAATTTATCAAGCTGACTGGGTGCTTCCTTCCATTCTACATACTGCTCCACCCACTCTTCCTGCTTAATGTGTGTTAGAGCTCTGTTTTGTCGTGTGCCTGCTGGAATAGTCTGCACCACTCAGAATTGTTCTTACATGTACCACCTGCTAGTGAAGTGAATGATCAACTGTCAGGTGGGTTTTCAGTGAAGTAATAAGGGAATAAGTAGAAAAATGAATGAAGCCAAGCAAAGCTTCTGTAGTGAATTTGGCTTCATATCTTTATTTTCAAATGTCCCAGAAAGAAAGGTACACTTTGCATAGTGTTTGAAACAAAATTTTCCCTGTTGCATTAGTCCGGTGATCGTGTATCTCAGAACAGCATTGTTTAGGAACACAGTGTTGTCAAGCTCCCGTATCTGTTATCGCTTTAGCAAAATCTTAAATGTCAAGTTGATTCCCCGTATTGATGTGTCACTGATAATGTTTATGTAATAACTATTTGAGGTGTGGTGAGATTGTCTTTGTGAATCGTTATTGTGTGTATCTTGCTTCTATGGCAGTATTTTAAAACACCTTCCTCAGGAATGTGGTAAGTAGAAGTTGGTTACCTATGAAAAGATAATACCCACTTTAACCAAAATTTAAATATGTGTATTTGTTTAATCAGCAAGGCAAGTTATTTCCAGAGTGCGTAGTAAATTTACTTAAACTTTTTAACTGAAGCTATGTAAATTGCTCTTACCAAGCTATTACAATGGTAACTCTTAATTAATAATTGATCTTGTGTTAACATATTTATTTGAAAACAACAAAATTTTTTCTTTTAAAATAGTTTCCTTTTCAAACATTTCACTAGTAAAGGCAGTTTTTTCCTCCTAGCTAAAGAAAATTAAGACCGGTTGCTTTAAGATCAGTTTAGATCTTAGGTTTTATTGCAGTGATTCATTTAGACATTTTTTTTTCCAGGTAATATTAGAAATGGTCTATAGTTCTGTAGAGTATTCACCCCCCTGCAAGTGGGTATTCTTTATTTATTATTTCTGTCCCACCTTGTTTCATAAAATATGATGGTTACAATAATGTATAAAATGCAGAAAAAAAAAATTTAAAGTTAAAATGAGAAAAGGAGGCAAAAGGAAAATATCACTAATGCTATGAAGTTGGTCAGAGGGCCTGGTAGCAGGAATGATGCCCTCTGACTCCTTTGGAAAATGGGTAAGCCGATCTTCCACTTCAGGTCCACAATAATCCACAGCACTGTTAGACCTTCTTTAAAAAATTTATAGTATTAGTTTTATTACAGTTTTTAAGTCTAATAAGAAAGCATAAACCAAACAAACAAAAAAAAAAAAACATGTATCCCCAATATTCCTGTTATGTAATAAGCATGCTACGATTTGAAGAGACAGTCTACTAGGCGGTTTCAAGTATCAGAATTGTCTTTGATCTTTGTTAAATAATTACAGTGAGCACCATTTCTTTAATGTGAAAAAAGGAACTTGCAAACTCAACCTGATGTCATTTAATTTAATCAGAAGAACGTTTTTTTTTTATCCTCACTCAGTCTTTGTCTTTTTGTAATTGGAAAACTTCAATTTAGATTCATTCTATAACTTTATACATACAAGCAGTTTCTAACCATAAATGCCTAGAAATTACTTGTATGTATAAAGTTACAGAATGAGTCTAAATTGACGTTTTTCAATTATCATAGAGCTCCCTCCCTAGAAAAAGATCTACACATGTAATGGATGACAGGACAACCTTTTAAAAAAATTTCTCATCTGTTAGGCCATCTTACTAGGTGTAAGCATGGAGGGTGACTAGAAACAACATTTGTTCAAACGGGCCAAAATAACCCTGTAAAATGCACATACAGTATTTTAATAATGTCAGTTTTTTACAAAATAAAAACTTGAAAGTGGAAATCCCAGGCCACAGCAGTTCTATGGTTGTGAAAACATGCAAGTATACAAATTCTTAATTACTTTGCAATATTTTGTTTTAGAAGTTCCATTTCAGTGTCCATTACCTGGTTATCACTCTGCATATGATCAAAGAGGGAAAATGACATATAGACATCATAACATTTGGTCCTTCAGTCTTTGATTTCTCATTGAATCCTGGCTTACCTGAGTCACTTGTGCAAGAATGCCAGGCTGTGGGCATTAGCCACATCCTCCTGCCCGTCTAAACATGACACATCACATACACGCATGCACACACACACGTGATAGTGTCTTTAACCATAGGTTCTATTCATGGTTTTAACTTGTTTATGGTCTTAACATTGTCCATGGAGATGAGAACCAAAAAATTCAGTACCACAACAGGGAGGAGCTAACATACTTTGAATTCTTACTATGTGTTGAGAATTACCATTATGTAATATTACATTCCCTCATGTAATCCACACTACTCCATGAGGTGGGTTGTTGTTACGTGATGTCGAGTTGATTCCGACTCATAGCGACCCTATAGGACTGAGTAGATGCACCCCATAGGGTTTCCTAGGTTGTAATCTTTGTAGAAGCAGATCACCAGGTCTTTTCTCTTGTGGAGCTGCTGGTGGGTTCAAACCACTGACCTTTCAGTTAGCAGCCTAGCGCTTAACCATTATGCCATCGAGCTCCTTATGAGGTAGATATTATTACTATTTCTACTTTACACTAAGGAAACTGAGACAGAGAAAGATTAAATTAGGTTATCACAGTTGCTAATAAGTGGTAGGGCCAGTATTCAAAGCAGACAGTCCATTTCATAGCCAAGCTCTTATCCATACTTTACTGTACTGCCACCCTAACTTGAGATCCACCTTAGATCTCAAAATGTTACAGAAAATGCTTTTTTAAGAATATATTTTGGTAATGAAGAAATCAGCTACACAGCCTTTTGGGAAGCTTAAGCTTGTCGGGGGATACCGTACTTTACCTGTTGCTGCCGAGTCAATTCTAACTGAAGGTTAGAATGAGTTATAGAAAATAGAAAAAAAGAGGGTGGCCATTTATTTGTGCAACTCAGGAATGTAGCATTTTCTTATGTCCCCTTTAAATAATACCCTTTTTTATTGGTATTACATTTTTTGTATTAATTTGGAAAGAATAAACTTTTTCTAATACTTACTGTCCCCATCCAGGAGAATGATATTTTTAAAAAGTTTTTTTTTCTTTTTATAAATATTTTAGAATAGTTTTAGATTTGCAGAAAATTTGCAAATATAGTATAGGGAGTTTCCATAAAAGATGAGTGTGAGAGTTATATCCTTTCACTATACTTATTCAGTCTATATGCAAGCAAATAATCTGAGAAGCTGAACTGTATGCAGAAGAACAGGGCATCAGGATTGGAGGAAGACGCATTAACAACCAACAGTTTGGAGATAACACAACCTTGCTTGCTGAAAGTGAGGAAGACTAGAAACACTGATGAAGATCAAAGGGTACAGCCTCCAGTAGGGATTATACTCCAACATAAAACAAAAATCCTCACAACTGGACCAATAAGTAACATCATGATAAGCAGAGAAAATATTGACATCAAAAATTTCATTTTATTTGGATCCACAATCAATGCCCATGGAAGCAACAGTCAAAAAGTCAAATGACGTATTGCATTGGGCAAATCTGCTGCAAAAGACCTCTTTGAAGTTTTAAGAACAAAGATGTCACATTGAGGACTAAGGCACGCCTGGCCCAAGACATGGTGTTTTTAATTGCCTCATGTGCATGAGAAAGCTGGACAGTGAATAAGGAAGACTGAAAAAGAATTGATCCTTCTGAATTATGGTGTTGGTGAAGAATATTGAATATACCATGGACTGCCAGAAGAATGAACAGGTCTGTTTAGAAGAAGTACAGCCAGAATGCTCCTTAGAGAAGCGAGGATGACGAGACCTCACCTCACGTGTTTTGGAAATGTTATCAGAAAGGATCAGTTCTTGGAGGACATCATGCTTGGTAAAGTAGAGGATCAACAGAAAAGAGGAAGATCCTCAATGAGATGGATTGACACAGTGGCTGCAACAGTGGGCTTAAATATAATGACATCTGTGAGGATGATGCAGGACTGAGCAGAGTTTTGTTCTGTCGTACGTAAGTCGGAACTGACTCAGCAGCACTTAACAACAACAATAGTATTAGTATGGTACATTTGTCACAATAAACTAATACAGATACATTATTATTAACTAAAATTCAGATTTTCTTAGTTTGTACCTACTGATTTTTTTTTTCCCCCTGTTAAGGATGCAGTGCAAAGTACCACATTACATTTAGTCAACACGTCTCATTAGGTGCCTTTTGGCTGTGACAGTTTCTTATTTTCATTAGTTTTGATGCCCTTGACATTTCTGAGGAGTAGTAGTCAGGTATTTTGTAGAACGACCCTAAATTGGGATTTGTCTGATATTTTTCTCATGATTAGACTGAGGTTATAGGTTTTTGGGATGAAAGTCAAAAAGGTAAGGTGCCATTCTCATCACCTTGCGTTAAGAGTACATACCATCAACATGACTTATCATTGTTGATGTTACGTTTGATCACTTGGCTGAGGTCATTTCTGTCAGGTTTCTCCACTATGAAGTTTCTTTGCCCCTCCCTTTCTATACTGTACTTTTTGGAAGGAAGTAACTATGCACAGTCCACACTTAAAGAGTAGGGAGTTATACTCCACCTCCTTGAGGGCAGATTGTCTACATAAATTATTTGGAATTATTCTGCACGGAAAATTTGTCTGTTTTCCTCATTTACATATTTATTTATTTCAGTATGGATTCATGGATATTTATTTTCTACTTTGAGTTATAATCCAATTCAATATATATTTCGTTGCTCAAAATGTTCCAGCTTTGGACATTGGAAGCTCTTTTAGTTGGTTCCTGTGTCCTTTTATATACCCGCATCACTGTGTGTGTGTTTTTTTAGCATTTCCTTAACCTGGCACTATAAGATGGTACAAGATGTGCGGTATACTATTTTAAAAGCTAAAAAGCATAGATAATTACAGAGTCTGCTTCAATCTTCTTTGAAAGAAAAAAAAATGCTATCCCTTTTTGACTATTGAGGACAATAAAAAGGAAATATTAGTATTTTTTCCTACTTTTACTCCATTTTTTTGAAAATTAGTATATTTGTTTTTGCCACTTTGTCACAATCTGGCCTTTTGATTCCCACCCCCCACCCCTGCCCCAGGTTAATCTCCTTTGTGGGTTGCCTGCTTTGGAGAATCAGCATGTATTTTGAATTTTCTTTCTCCTTTTCTTTTTCCCTAGCAGTGGAGTAGGAAGGTTACAGGCAAAAAGAGAAATTGAAATAATCCACATAAACTTGGTCAGAGCAGCTCTGCTATTACTGTGCCTCAAGTAATCAAAAAGTGGCTATTACCCAGCGTTAAAGCTAGTTACCTCTAAAGGGCAGACTTATACAGAACATTGACTTTCTGTATTACGTGTTTGTGTAACGTTAGAGTTTTTTTTTAAATAATGAGCTTTTTTTTTTTTTTAATAATCTGGAAAATAATAAAGGTTTATTTTTAGAGTCGGTAAAAATGCAAAGAAAAGAATTTACCCTTTCTGTGGTCTGACATGCTTTAGAACTTGAGAATGTTTTTCCCAAGTATGGGAAAAATTAAGCAACTTGCATTAATTTTGTTTAGATGTACCTGTGTTTTTCACTAGTTTAGCTGTACATACTAGTGAAATTAGCACTTCTGCCCATTTTTTTTTTTTTAATATAATTGCAATGATGACTTAAGCATTTGAGGATTACATGGAATTCTCTGATGATTGTTTCAAGTGTGTAAGAGTTCTTTTTAACAGCGTTAATAACGTATTGTGATCACAGATGGGAATCTTTTCCATTATTTCTCTGGTCTGCTGCTTTTCCAGTCTGCCCTGAGGCTTCTTTCTTTATATCTTTTGCAACTTCTGTTCTCTGCCCTTTGAGCCTTACACCCTGAGATTACTTATCTCTGTGGTTTTCCTCTCTCCTTTAAGTTACTAACCTAGGTCCTTGAACCTGCCAACTCAAGGAAACCCCTGTCCAGATTTTCCTTGGCATGTGGCATGGTTTCAGAATGAGACTGCCATTGTAGTCATGAAGCTGTACATTTCCAGCTTCAGTGGGGAATACCTCCACCTTCTCCTTATTGCTCCATTCCCACTCTTCCCCCACACACACAAAAAAAAACCCTAAGAGTTTAAGCTCTCCGTGTTGCTGCCCCATTTGGAAATTAGGATATTCAAAGATCTGATGGCAGAATACTGACAGAGCTTTATTTGCATTCCCTTGTGCCACTTGAGAAACCTTTGTGCTCTGCTTGTGTTCTTATTTATATTTCAATGCAGCACACAGAAAACAACCAAACCTTTGTTTTGTATAATGTAAAACCGATAAGGTTTTGTTTTACTTTATGAAGACTTAGTTTAATGGGGTGTAAATACAGCATGGCCACTTTCTAATAAAATAGGTATCTTCTGCAAACTAAGAAAAGTAAGTTTACTTTTCTGTGTTCAAATCCAGCTCAATGAATATTGACTGTTACATGTTTCTAGAGATGACTGTGTGGTCTCTAATACGTTCTTCTATATTAGAAACTTATAATATGCCTCAGAAACTTATAACCTAGAAGAGGTGATAAAACACCCAAATAAGAGAGGGAACATACTAACACTATAACAGAGGTACAGATGAGATTAGGAAAGGCATCATGAAGGAGGTGGCATTTGAAATGAGCTTCACTGGGCAGAGTTAGTGGGGAGGGTGTTCTAAGTAGAGGGAGTGGTTTCAGCCATGAGTTTTTGGAGGCAGAAAATAAAGATGTACTTAAACATAGTAAACTAGTTTAGCTGGGGCATAGTTTAGTTCGTAGTAGTGGAAAATGAGGTTTAAAATATTTGTTGTGGCCATGGTTTGGAGTACCTTAAATACCATATTGAAGAGTTTGAATTTTCTTCAGCCATCCAGGAGGTTGGGGATACAATGGTAAGCCAAAATGGATATATGACTGTTGAACTCAAGGAGCTTATGGTCTGATGTTAGTATAATAATAATCTCTGAAATGCATACAAAATTACACGTATAAATATGTGACTATGAATTATGATAAGTGCTATCAAAAAAAAGAAAAAAGGTACATAGTGCTATGAAGGCATTTGAGAAAAAAATCAACAACTTGACCTTGGCAAGTCGGTTAGGCAAGCTGTCCTTGAAGAAAATGGCAATTGAGTTGAGATCAGAGAGATGAGTAGGAGTTAACTAAATAAAGAAGGATGGAAAGATTATTTTAGGCAGAGGGAATAACATATGCCCTGTAGTGAAGAGGAACATAGCAAGTGTGTTGTTCTTATTGTTAGGTGCAGTCGAGTCAGTTCTTACTTATAGCGACCCTGTCTACAACTTTACCAAGTGTGATGTCTTTCTCTGGGGACTGGTTTCTCCTGATAACATGTCCAACGTATGCGAGACTAAGTTTCTCCATCCTTGCTTCTAAGGAGCATTTTGGCTGTACTTCTTCCAGGACGGACCTGTTTGTTCTTCTGGCAGTCCACAGTATATTCAATATTCTTCTCCAACACTATGATTCAAAGGCATCAACTCTCCTTCAGTCTTAAGTATAAGAGATTGAAAGAATACCAGAGTGATTGGAACAGAGAGTACTAAGGAGAGCACAGAGGCTGAAAGAGCCTAGACCATGTAGACATTAAGAATTTGTGTCCTTATCCTAAGAGTGATGGGAAGCAGAAAATCGACACAATCATATTCGCGTTTTGAAAGCATAGTTTCTGGCTATAGTGTGGAAAATGGATTGGTGACTTCCAGTCAAGGTGATTCCATAGGTTCACTTTATTGAACCACCTTTGCACCAGACAATACCAATGAGAGATGAAATGTAGGAACAGAAAACCAAAAAGATGTTGCCAAGCTGGAAAAAAAAAAAAAAAAACATTAAAAATGTTAAATCTTGAGTAGAGATAAAACCATGTATCTGTTTGACTCTGAGTCATAGAACAATAAGATGGCAGAGAATTTGACTCCTTTTGGGTAATAGAAACTAAAAGTACACCACTGGAGATGAGGGCAAAGCCAGGTTGATTGCTTAAAGCTGAGGCAAGGTTGGGACCCCCTCAAAGTGACAAAGGAAGCTGGAGTAAGAAAAATAACTTCTCAACTATTATCTGAAGTTATGTCTTGTGATTAGCTGCAAACCCCAGCAAAGGAGGCACAGAAACAAGAAACACGATAACAACCACCCAAGGACTGGATCTGTGATATTCCCAGTGTGAACAGTAGAACTAGAGGACAAGTAATCTCAAAACTTTTGAAGGAGAGGATAAGTATAGAGGGTGTTAAGAAGAGAGGAGAGAGAATATGAGAGAGAGAGAGAGAAAACAAAAACTCTCACTTGAAATGAAAATGAGTCTGCAAACCAATATTCCATAATATGAATGAAAAAATGCTAAGGAAAACAACCAACAAAATAAAAAATTAAAACGTAAATTCACAGATGACATTAATTCTATGAAAGTCTCAACTATTTTAAAGTTTAAATATGTTTGGTATACTCATGTATAAATGAATAACTTCCATTTAAGACAAGCAAGAAAATATGAAACAAAAACAGGCAGAAATGAAACAAGAACAAATGGATATTTAAAAGAACCACTGAAATCTTGAATGAAAAGTAATCATTAAAATAATGAGTTCAATAGACAGGATAAACTCTAGACTGCACACAATAAAGAATTTATGAACTAGATGTAAGTACTTAGAAATTCCCCCAGAATGCAGCACTGAAACACAAAGAGATTCAGAGAAGGAGAGACAAACTAGATAGCAAGTGGATGAATTTTTAAATATTTAGGAAGTGAAGTGCAAGACAGAGATCAAGGATGATACTGTCATAGATTGCATTGTATCCCCCCAAAATATCTGTAAACTTGGCTACATCATGATTCCCAATATTGTATGTCTACCATTTTGTCATTTGATGTGATTTCCATATGTGTTGTAAATCCTATCACTACGGTGTAATGAGATGCATTAGTGGCAGTTATATCGATGAGATATACAAGCTTAAATAGTGTGTTAAGCCAGTCTCTTTTGAGATATAAAAGAGAGAAGTGAGCGGAGAGACATGGGGACCTCAAAACCAAAAACCCAAACCCCTTGCTGTCGAATCAGTTCCAACTCATAGTGACCCTATACGAAAGAGTAGAACTGCCCCATAGAGTTTCCAAGCAGTGCCTGGTGGATCTGAAACTTTTGGTTAGCAGCTGTAGCACTTAACCACTACGCCACCAGGGTTTCCATGGGGACCTCATACCATCAAAAGAGCAGCACCAGAAGCAGACCCAAGGTTCCTGTGCAGAGAAGCTCCTAGAGCACAAGAAGATTGATGACAAGAACCTTCCCCCAGCGCCAACACAGAGATAAAGCCTCCTCCTGAAGCTGATGCCCTGAATTTGGACTTTTAGCCTACTAGACTGTGAGAAAATAAATTTCTTTGTTAAAGTTATCCACTTGTGGTATTTCTGTTAATAGCAGCACTAGATGACTAAGACAGGTACCAAGGTAGCAGTGTGTTTAAGTGGATGGATGGTTTTGCTGTTTACTGAGAGCAAGAATATTGGAAGAGGAATGGAGGGGAAATCTTGAGTGTGGTTTTAGAGGTGTTAAGTTTAAGATGCCTAGGTCTAAGGAGATACCTAATAGGTAGTTGGAGATATGTAGATGTATATCTGGCATTTAGAAGAGGAGTCTGGGGAGAAGATAGAAATTTTTAACTCAAATGCTTATGGGTGATTAATTGAAACTGCATTGAATGAGAAAAGGAGAAATCTAGTACCAAGTTTTAAGGAACTCCAGACCTACATCTTATGTAGAAGAGGATAAAGTTGCAAAGACAGAAGAATGCCTATAGAAGTTGAAGGTAAAGTAGAAGATTATGTTATTATGGCAGCCAAAGGAGGCCAAGGTCAGTATTGTCAGATATTGTAGAAAACTATCAAAGGGAATGAGGATCAGAAAATACTGGATTTTGTGGTATGAAAATCATCAGTGACGTTAGAGTGAACTGTTGAGGTGAAAGAAAGGAATCAGCAGCCAGATTGGAGTAGGCTGAGGAGTAAGAGAAATGGAGACAGTAAGGGGAGGATAGAAATAGAGTGGTACCTGGAGGGAGAGAAGATGTGTGATCTAATGAGGGGGTCTGTATTAGTTTACTAGGACTGCTGTAAAAAAGTACCACAAACTGGGTAGCTTAAAGCAACAGAAATTTATTATCTCAGTTCTAAAGGCTAAAAGTCTGAATTCAGGATGTTGGCAGGGCCGTGCTCAATCCAAAGTCTCCAGAGAAAGATTTTTCCTAATCTCTTCCAGCTTCTGGTATCCTCAGATGTTCCATGGCTTGTGGTAGCCTAACTCCAATCTCTGCCTCCATCTTCACATGACCATCTTCCCTCTGTATCTGCCTGTCTTTTTATGGAGTTCTCGTCCTGTCTCTTGTCCTCCATTAATAAAGCACTAATAATAAAGAGATTAGGCCTTCCCCTATTCCAGTGTGACCTCACGTTAACTGATAACATCTTCAAAGACCCCCTTTCTAGACAAGGTCACATTCACAGATACCGGGGATTAGAACTTCGACATATCTTCTTGGGGGACACAGTTCAACCTGTGACAGGACAAATGAGAAGATCTGGATGAGGGATTGAGGCTGGCTGTGCCAGAAAAAAGGAGTGAATGATAAAGCATCTGAGACGGAGGGAAGTGATAGAGTCCAAAACATAGGTGGAAGAATTAGCCTCAAACAGGAGGTATGGAGGGAAGGAGAATACTTGCGTGCAGTTGTTTCCCAAGAAAGAGTGTATTATGTGACTATGGAACTTTTTTCACAGGACGTTTTGAAGGACTAATGGGTCTTTCAGATACACTTGGAGAAATACTGCCTAATAAGACAGCACAGCTGTCTTCTGAACTTTCTAAATTGCCAATTACTATTCCCCTGTGACATGAAAAGCCATAAGAGTTTTTCAAAATTATTTTTATGGTACTTTCTGGATTCCATTTAGAGTGCGTTATAGTAGAGTCCTCTTTGTACTTTCCTAGGATTAGCCTATAAGAATAAAGAAATTCTTTATTAATGTGCATTAAGCCTTATTACACGTTTTGCTTGATCTTGCTATTAATAATATCCAGATTTTAATCTAAAGATGTTCTTTTGATAGGACTGATCATCTTGTGTTGA
Source organism: Loxodonta africana (assembly GCF_030014295.1). Lineage (NCBI taxonomy): Eukaryota > Metazoa > Chordata > Mammalia > Proboscidea > Elephantidae > Loxodonta > Loxodonta africana. Next base: position 47,112,148 of record NC_087351.1, read on the forward strand.
AGCAAAAAAAAAAAAAAAAACTTTGAAAATAAGCAAGAACATCCCAAGGTTATTGACCGAATTGGTTTGTTAAATTCTGAACCACTAAATATGTATACCTCGTGTAGTTATCTTAAGTTTTGTGTTTTGCAAATGGTATCCGTTATTTCCTTTAATCTGGCAACCACAGAAAACTTCCTGCAAAGGAACAGTTTATGTTTTCAGGTAATATTCTGCTTACTTACTTCTCTCCCTTTTAACTTTTTTCCCTCCCTATTTAAACCTGTGTTAAAGTTGTTACTCATATCAAATGGTTGTGTTACTGGAAAGTAATGTTGGGAGAAGATTTGTGAAAGAAATGAGAAAAATATTTTTTCTGCTGAAAAAGAAATGGGTCATGGAGACCACAAGACCTTACATTTGACTTAGTATGCTCAAATTGAAGGTGTATGTCAAGACTCTCGCCTCCCTAGTCACAAAGTTACCTCCTAAGAAGACTGTTTAACTTTTTTAATAAATCACATTCTAACTACTCTATGATCTGAATATATTTTTGAGAGCTATTACTATGCTACAAAGATAATAGATTTATTTTGGCTATCTCCACTGGCCCCAACAACATTTATCTGAATATTCTAATCCTTTTTTTTTTTTTTTGTCAAGTATTTTCTTAAGGACTTCCTTGCTTCAAGGCCCTGTGCTGGGTATATCAAAAGTCCAAAGGTGAAAGAAACATAGTCTCTCCCCTCAAGGATTTTGTAATCTTTTAGGGGAAATAAAAAATGATAAATGTCTTAAATAGAAGAAAGAGTATGATTAACACTGTAATTGTGAGGTGGGGAGGGAAAGCATTAACTAGATAGTTGTTGTTATTAGGCACCGTTGAGTCAGTTCCAACTCATAGTGACCCTTTATACAATAGAACTAGATAGTAGATAAGTAGTAATTTTGATGAAGGATAAAACAGTATACAGTACTGAGGAGGTCAGCACAACTTGACCAGGGCAAAGTCATAGAAGCTTTATAAAACCAAAAACCAAACCCAGTGCCGTCGAGTCGGTTCCGACTCATAGCGACCCTATAGGACAGAATAGAACTGCCCCATAGAGTTTCCAAGGAGCACCTGGCGGATTCGAACTGCCAACTCTTTGGTTAGCAGCCATAGCACTTAACCGCTACACCACCAGGGTTTCCAGAAGCTTTATATACACATCCAAATGCCCTGAGAGACCTGAGCTCCTGGGCTGAGGGTTGGGGACCGTTGTCTCTGGGGACATCTAGCTCAGTTAGCATAACATAGGCTGTAAAGAAAATGTTCTACATCTGACTGTGGTGAGTAGCCTTCAAGCGGCCATCTAAGATACATCTACTGGTCCCATCCCAGCAGGAGCAATGGAGAATGAAGAAGACCAAAACATAAGGGAAAGATTAGTCCAAAAGACTAATGGACCACAGCTACCACAAACCTCCACCAGACTAAGTCCAGAGCAACTAGGTGGTGCTCGGTTACCAGCACCAGCTACTCTGGCAGAGATCACAATAGAGAATCCTGGACAGAGCAGGAGAAACTTGTAGAACAAAATTAAAATTCACACACACACACACAAAAAGACCAGTCTTGCTGGTCTGACACAGACTGGAGAAACCCTGAGAGTATGACCCCTGGACACCCTTTTAACTCAGTATTGAAGTCACTCCTGAGGTTTACCCTTAGCCAAGTATTAGACAGGTCTATAGGGCCAACAATAACACATGTGAGGGAAATGCTTCATAGTTCAATCATGTATACGAGACTAATGGGCACACCAGCCCGAAAGCAAAGACGAGAAGGCAGGAAGGGACAGGAAAACTGGATGAATGGAAACACGGAACCTGGAGTAAAGAAGGCAAGAGTGTTGACACATTGCCAGGTTGGCAACCAATGTCACAAAACAATTTGTGTATTAACTGTGTAATGAGAAACTGACTTCCACTGTAAAGTTTCACCAAAATCACAATTTTAAAAAACAAAAACTGTAATTGTACCCTTAACCCTATGTACAGGAACTACATTTCTTATTTCCTACCCGTTCAAACTGATCTTTCTGTTAAATTGTTCAGAAATATTAAGCCGAGATGGTATTTCCAGTTAACTTACTACTTTGATTCATAATGGCTGCAGCATCTTTTGTTTTTTGTTAGTTTTAACTGCCTCTATTTAGAATTTCACATTGCCAGGAACCGTTCTGAGACTTTACATATATTATCTCGTTAAATCCTCACAACAGTTCTTATAAAGTATTATTCTCATTTTACAGATGTGGGAACTGAGGGTTAGAGAAGCCAAAAAACTTGCACATGATAATTTTACAGCTAGTCAATGTCAGAATTGAGATTCAAACACAGGTTTTGTGATGCCACAGCCTTCGCTTAAGCACACTCTAACTTGTTCTCTCTTTGTGGACCTTGCCAACTTTCCACACATCTGTTCAGTTAACAGAAAAAAATGCAGCTTCAGAAATGAAAGTCATCAAGGACTTTTGTTTGTTTCAATTAGGCATTGACATCATTTTGAAATAGAACATATGCTGTCTACCAACAGTCCAAATTTGTGCTATCAGCATAGTTTGTACTCATAACTTCTTAGTCTCGATAGCTTCTTCCCACCCTTCAGGGCTCAGCTTGAGAACCCTTTCCAGAAGTCTTCCCTAACCCACTGCCCCATACTTCCCCCAAGTCCTATTCAGCTTCGGCACCTGGCCCCTTCTGTATGCTCTCCCAGCAGTCTGCTCTCATTTTAGTTACAGCACTGGTCACATGATCACAATTATCTGAGCTCCTTTATTGCAGGGACTATTCTTTGTATTAGAAATCTCAGTGTCTAGCACAGTGTCTGCCTTATGGTAAGTGCACAAAAAATGTTGAATGAATGCTTGACTGAAAGTAAATTCTCAAACTTGCTAAATGTTTGGTGACTCCCTTTAGTTCATAGTTTTGCTCTAGAAGTTACTATACGTAGCTGTGAAAGTGGTGCTTTGGACAATGTACCTTTTTTGTTCTCCAGTCTTTCTGGTGAATAAGTACTTTTCATTTCCCTGAAGCCTTGAGGTCATCAGATGGGAGAAAAGTGAGAGAATGCTGTTAGTGAATTCTGAGAGGGGTAGAGAACAAGGTTGTTAGGGTTCCTTTCTTCCCCAGTGGCCAAGCTTTAGAGTTGAGGGGAAGATATTTGCGCCAACATTAAGCCTCAGAGCTCACTGTTTACTGATTAGAGCCTCTGTTTTAAGTACTGACCAAACCTACTCTGTTCTGGCCCATAACTATTTTATATGACTTTATATTCCCACCAACCAGCGCCAGGTTTAAACTTTGTAACTTGAAGTGATAAATCATTCCTAAGTGTTCACCTTATACCTAAAACCAATCTTTTTTTCCCCCACCGTAAGTCTAAAGACCAGCAACGTCACCATATGCTGGAAGGCAGGAGAAGCACCTCTTCCACCACCACCACTGATTGATAACTGGGTGACCTTAGGGCCTCAGTTGTCACATTTGTCATGTGTTATTTTGGTGGGTATATAACACTATAAAGGTTATTTTAAAGATTTTTCTTGGATACCTGTTTTATTGTCTGCACAGCACTTACTGTGATCTGTAATCGCCTTATTCATTTTTGCTGTTGTTGTTTGTTTATTAACATTTCCTACCTCCCAAGATTTTTGAGTTTAATGAGTACAAGGACCTTGCCTGATTTAGTCACTGCTGTACTGCCAGCCCTTAAAACCATGCCTCATGGATAATATTTTTCAAAATAATAAATGATTCCTATTTTATCAGATTCATCAATAGACAATCATCTGCCAAGAACTATCGTATCGTATCTAGTTCCCTTTAAAGGCTGTTAGTGATGATGGTAATAAAAGCTATACGTTATTCTTACACTTCATCAAAATATCAGGTTGTTTTAAGGCAAGGTCATGGAAGCTCCATAGACACATCCAAACCCCCTGAGGGACCAGATTACTGGGCTCAGGGCTGTGGGAACCATGGTCTTGGGGAACATCTAGCTCAATTGTCATAACATAGTTTATAAAGAAAATGTTCTGTATTCTACTTTGGTGAGTAGCATCTGGGGTCTTAAAAGCTTGTGAGCTGCCGTCTAAGATACTCCACTATTCTCACCTCTTCTGGAAGAGGGAGAAAGAAGAAAACCAAAGACACAAGGGAAAGATTAATGGACCAGAAGTACCACGGTCTCCACCAGACTGAGTCCAGTACAACTAGATGGTGCCTGGCTACCACCACTTACTGCTCTGACAGGGATCACAATAGAGAGTGCCTGACAAAGCTGGAGAAAAACATAGAACAAAATTTTAATTCACGTACACACACACAAAAAACCAGACTTACTGGTCTGACAGAGACTGGAGAAATGCTGAGAGTATGGCCCCCAGACACCATTATAAGCTCAGTAATGAAGTCACTCCTGAGGTTTACCCTTCAGCCAAAGATTAGACAGGCCCATAAAACAAAATGCGACTAAATCTGCACACCAGCCAAGGGGCAAGGACAAGAAGGCAAGAGGGGACAGGAAAGCTGGTAACGGTGAACCCAGGGCCTAGAAGGGGAGACTGCTGACATGTCATGGGATTGGTAACCAGTGTTACAAAACAATATGTGTATTAGTTGTTTAATGAGAAACTGGTTGGTTCTGTAAACCTTCATCTAAAGAACAATAAAAAAAAATATGTTGTTTCATTTTGTCAGTTAGCCTTCAAATAAGAAGAAAACACAAGGGTATTCTTTCAAAAATAACTTTCACTAGGGGAAACAAGGGTTCTGTTCAGATCTAGGAGTAGGAGAATGATTAAGGCTCAACTGTAAGTTTCTATATCATTTTATATTTTTAGAAAAGAGCTATTCACTGTTTGTAGGAGAATGATTAAAGCTCAAAAGAAAGTTTCTATATCATTTTATATTTTTAGAAAAGAGCTATTCACTGTTTCTTTCCTTTTTAGAATAACTATTTCTAAACAAGCCTAAATAATGAAATTATAGGACTTTACTCCAGAATAATGTCCCAAAATATTACGTCAGTTACATAGCCACAGATTTCTCTCAGAAGCCCCAAACAAATAATTCTTATTAAGATTTTACTTTAAAAAACAAAAAAAGATTTTGCTTTTCAGAATTAAGCTGAAAGATTCTACTCTCTCATCCTTTGATGGTGCTTTTATATTTATTTATTTATTCAGTTTATCAAATTTTATTGGGTATACGAATGACTTAGAATCTTGTTAAAATGCAGATTCTGACTCAGTAGTTCTGGGGCCAAAGATTGTGCATTTCTTTTTTTTTTTTTTTGGCTTTAACAAACAGAAATTTGCTTGCTCATAGTTCAGGCGTCTACAAGTCTGAATTCAGCATGCCAGCTCTAGGGGAAGGCCTTCTCTGCTCTGGGGGGCAGGGCCTTATCTCTCTTCAGCTTCTGTTCTTTGGTTCTTTAGTGATCTTCACGTGGCTTATATCTTCTCTGTGTTTGCTTCTTTGTGCCTAGTCTGCTTTTTTTTTTTTTTTAATTGTACATCAGGTAAAAGTTTACATAGCAAACTAGTTTCCCATTTGATAGTTTGTGCACAAAGTGTCCCATGACGTTGGTTTCATTCCCTACAATGTGCCTGCCCTCTTCTCATTTCCATTCTAGGTTCCCTGTTGCCTTTTGTCCAGAATTGCTACCCCTTCCTGCCTTCTCACCTTTGCTTTTGGGCAAATATTGCCCTTTTGATCTTGTATAATACATTGTTCTAAAGAACATGTTTCTCTCGAGTGCTAAGGAACACATTTCTCTCAACTGTTGTTTATTTTATGGGCCTCTGATTTGGCTGAGTGGTGGTCTCCAGTAATGGCTTCAGTTCCATTCTTAGGGCCAAAGTCTTGGGGGTTTCTCCAGTCTCTGTCAGACCAGTAAGTCTGGTCTTTTTTGTGAATTTGATTTTTTTTTTATTATGCTTTAGATGAAGGTTTACAGAGCAAATTAGTTTCTCATTAAACAATTAATGTACATATTATATTGTGACATAGGTTGCCAACCCCGCAACGTGTCAACACTCTCCCCTTCTCGACCTTGGGTTCCCCATTACCAGGTTTCCTGTCCCTTCCTGCCATCTCAACTTTGCCCCTGGGCTGGTGTGCTGATTCAGTCTCATTTTGTTTCGTGGTCCTGTCTAATTTTAGGCTGAAGGGAGAACCTCAAGAGTGACTTCAGTACTGAGTTAAAAGGGTGCTTGGGGCCGTGAATTTGATATTTTGTTTTGCAGTTTTTCTCCTGTTTTGTGGGGACCCTCTGTTGTGATCCCAGTCAGAGCGATTAATAGTGGTAGCTGGGTACCATCTAGTTCTTCTGGTCTTAGGGTCATATAGGCTGTAGTTCATGTGGGCCATTAGTCCTTTGGACTAATTGCTCCTTTGGGTCTTTGGTTTTCTTAATTCTTAATTAATTTTTAATTAATTAATAATTTAATTAATTTCTTAATTCTCTTTTGCTTTGGATGGTGAGAGATCTGTAGTTGTATCTTGGATGGCCACTTGCAAGCTTTTAAGACCCCAGATGCTACTTACCAAAGTAGGGTGCAGAACGTTGTCTTTATGAACTATGTTGTACCAGTTGATGTAGATGTCGCCTGAGCTGTGATCCTTCACCTCCAAGCCTAAGAACTTTGTCCCATAAGGTGTTTGATTATGTCTAAGAAGTTACCCTGACTGTGGCCCTTGTGTGCTGTATTGTCTATATTGATATGTAAGCATCACCTACAGTTATGTATGTAGAGATAGCCATCAGCAGACCTATATCTGCAGATGGTTGTGTTCCCTTATGCCCTTCCACACCTCTTGTCATATCTCTCTAGCTATGTATCCATTTGTAAATTAGTGTTTATTAATACTATTGTTGCAGGATTGTCTGAAAATTATTCTGATTTATTTTAAGCAACAGGCAAAAATGGACATGTCTTTCTAAAATAATACTTTTAAGTATCTGGATGCCTACTATGTCTGTGTACAGGGCTCCAGACTTACTAAGAATTGGGAAAGCATGTTTTTTTTTTGTTTTTTGTTTTTAATCCTTAAAATGTTTATTGAATAAAGAATGGGAAGACCAGAAAAAATAAGCCCTGTTATTATCTGATGCTGTTACCTCCCTCTATGATATTGGGTGGCCTCTTCTTTTCGAAACCCAGTTTCCCTATTTATAGAAAGATAATATAGAAAGATAAGGGCAGGTTTAATAATCTCTAAATACCCTTTCAGCTGTACAAACTTTGTGTTTTAAGCAGTTTTCCTGTATAGAGCAATGCTTTTCTTCCAAAAGAGGGTGCTATGGTACTTGTGAGTGCTTTAGCATTTTCTTATAATGAACTGAAGAGAGCAGAATCTCAGCTTCATAGCTTAAGTTTGTGTCTCCAAATTCACAACCATGAGAAAGTGTCTAATTTCTTAAATTTATTAGATGAGGTGATATGAATCAATTCTTGATGTTACTGGCACTTTTTGAAGCACTTTTTTGGGAGGATTATAAAAGCAGTATGTGTTCATTTTAGAAAAATAAGAAAGATTCAAAGAAGAAAATTAAAAGTACACATGATCCCACTACTCAAATATAAATTGAGATCTTTCACATATATATGTATGTGTGTATATAGGTGTGTGTGTGTGTATATATATATATATATATCTGTCCTTGGGTGGTTCAAATGGCTAATATGCTTAGCTGCTAACCAAAAAAATTGGAAGTTCAAGTCCACCCAGAGGCACAACTTGGGAGAAAGGCCTGGTGATCCACTTCTGAAAAACCAGTATTGAAAACCCTATAGGACACAGTTCTACTGTGACACACATGGAGTTACTATGAGTTGGAGTCGACTCGACAGCAACTAGTTTTTATATATATATTGTCTTCTTCCATTTGATGAGACCTTTCCTATAATATTAAATGTGTTTTGAAAACCATCATTTTTAATTATTACATAGCCACTTTCCTATTGTTCAATATTGAGATTGTTCCTGTTTTATTAACAGCGAAAAATATACGTAATATATAGATAATACATAAATTTTGTGTATAAATCTCTTCAGGTTTCTGATTACTGGATAAAAGCTATAAACACCTAGAGTTCTTGATATATTTTGTCAAATTGGTTTTCTGAAAACAATGCGCCAGTTCTTATCAACATTGAGTGTAATCATTTTTTAATCTCTGAACTAGGTGAAAAGAGTTAACTTTTTTAATAGTAATAATCACCTTTATTATTTTTACAACAGATTTATTGATATATAATTTACGTATCGTACAAATTAGACACTTAAAGTGTTCAGTGGTATTAGTATTGGTATTTATAGACTTGTACAGCCATCACCACAACCAATTCTGGAACATTTTCATCAACCAGAAATGAAACCCCATGCTCATTAGCAGTCACTCCTCATTTCTTCCTCCCCCTAGTGCTAGGTAACCACTAAATCTTCTTTCTGTTTCTATATATTTGCCTATTCTGGCCATTTCTTATAAATGGAATCATGCAATATGTGGCCTGTTGTTACTGACTTCTTTAATTTACTCTGATGTTTTCAAGCTTCATCCGTGTTGTAGCATGAATTAGTACTTTATTGTTTTTTTTGTTGTTGAATAATATTCTATTGTATGGATATATCACAGTTTATCCATTCATCAGTTGATGGGTTGTTTCTTCTTTTGGCTATTGTGAATAATGCTGCTGTGAACATTCAATGTACAAATTTTTGTGTGGGTGTATGTTTTTATTTCTCTTGAGTATATACCTAGAATTGAAATTGCTGGGTCATATGGTAACTGTATGATCAACCTTTTGAGGAACTGCCAAATAGTTCTCCAAAGTGGCAGCGCCATTTTCATTCCCATCAACAGTGTATGAGAGTTCCATTTTTTCCACATCCTCACCGACACTTGGTCTTATCTGTCTTTTATTATAGCCATCCTACTAAGTGTAAAGTGGCATCTTATTGTGGTTTTGATTTTGTGTTTTTCTGATGGCTAATGATGTTGAGGAGCTCTGGTGATGCAATTGTTAAGAACTCAGGTGCTAACCAAAAGGTTGGCAGTTCGAATCCACCAGCTACTCATGGAAACCCTATGGGGCAGTTCTACTCTGTCCTGTAGGGCCACTGTGAGTTAGAATTGACTCTTTGGCAATGGGTTCTGCTGTTCATTGCAGGATATTTAGTAGCATCCCTGGCCTCTGTCTACTAGATGCTGTAACCTTCCCCCTTCCGCCTCAGTTATAACAACCAGAAATGTCTCCAGATATTGCCATATGTCACAGAGGCAAACTCATCCCATTTGAGAACCCTGGAATTGACAGAGACAAACCAGCTTTTCTAGTTTCAAGATGTACAGCCATACCCCAATCCTGTCTTCCTCACTGCCTTTTTCTTTTCCAGTCCCCAACCTAGAATCAAGTAAAATTCCTCCTTTTCACCTACTATATCTGTACCTTGATGCCATTTGAAAAAGCATCCTTCATATCACCCATAGCATGTATTTTGGTATTATGTGCTCTGCCTGTGAGCTACCACTTACTAATTGTGTGACTTTAATCTCTCTGGGCCTCAGTTTCGTCATCTATAAAAGGGTATAAATGCTTACCCAAAGGATTTTAATGAGAATTAAATTAAATAATGCATTTAAAATGTTGAGGATCTATCTGAGATATCACATAGGCACATTTAAAGAAAAAAAAAAAAAACTTCCCTGATTCCACCAGTCTACTCTTACTTCAAGCTAAAAGTAGTCTCTCCCTCATCTGAACTTCAGTAATAATTTGTCTCTACTTTCCTGTGGTCCTTACCACTCTTTACTTTGGATTATAATGATTTATGTATGTCTTTTCTTTTCCCCCACTAGTTGCTATACTCCTTCCAGTTCTCAGAGTGCTTTTCACCTTTGTAGTCAAGTAGATTTCTCATAGTACACTTTTATTAAATGTTGGGGGGGAAAAAAAAACAAACCTGTTACTATCGAGTCAGTTCCAACTTATAGCGACCCTAAAGGGCAGAGTAGAACTGCCCCATAGGATTTCCAAGGAGCACCTGATGGAATTGAACTGCCAGCCTTTTTGGTTAGCAGCTGTAGCTCTTAACCACTATGCCACCAGGGTTTCCAAAATGTTGTAAATAGCTGAGTAAATACAGAAGCTGGTGGACAAGCTCAGGGTGTACTGTTAACAGCAATAGAACACTAACTTGGGAAACAGTGAAATAGACCGGTTTGAGCTTTGGAGCAAAGGTATCTGATTTGGATCTACCACTTATGATCCATGTGCAACCCAACTCCATCAGGCACTTGGCTGTTTTAAAAAGTGGTTTTGTAATAAAACTTCAACTGGAGGAGAAAAACATCTTTTTTATTCAGGTATTTTTGTCTTATAAAATAATTTAGATTTATAAAAAACACCATTTGATGGCAAAGCACCAAGATGTTTTCTAAAATGTATTTTCACTTGGACTAGGGGAAAAAAAAAGAACATGAAATTGGAACATGATTCATTTTAGTTACTCATGTTTTCTTTAAAGGCTTATGAAGTACTCTCAGATGTTGTAAGCCCATTTTGTAAAATTAAATAGCAAGCTGAGGGTAGAGTGAGATGAACCCGTGAAGGCATTTTTTCTGCAAAGGGACGTGCAGCATTTATGAAAGCTGGTGGTCTCTATATGGCACTGTTTGGGTGCTGAGGACTGGAAGATACGTGATGGCCACTCAGAAGAGCATGCCTTGCCGCTTACCTGTATGATTTGGATTGGCTGGCATCCCCTAAGTGATTGTGACATTTCCATGGAGTCCACATCTAATGGCACCTGACATGTTGGGCAGAGCTTCATGCATTTGTTGGAAACAGGCCAGTACTGTGAACTTTATAAAATCACCAGTTGATTATTGGTGAATTTCTATATGGTTCCTTAACGCTTGTATCAAAATATATCTCCTCTTCTTTATTGCCTGGAGAGTAGAGGTGTCAGTTTCTAGAAACATTGCAGAAAAATTCTCAAGTGGTAGCTTTCCTCTTGGAATTATTCATTATTTTTTTCCCCCACTAAGCAGGAATAACTAGAATTAAAGATTCTTAGATTCAGAGGTCTACTGACATGTTCCCCGCCCCCATACCACGCCATTTTTCTGCCAGGTTCACTTTATAATACCCTTGACAAGGAGTCGCAGGCTTTGCAGTGGTGGCACATTCATTTCACACGTCAGCCCATTTCTTTTATTGTTGTTGTTTTCTTTCTGTTTTTTTGTGAGGTTTTTTTGTATTTGTACTTTGATAATTCATGCCATTTATAAACACCTGTAGAGGTTTAAAGAACCTGTTCTAGGATAGTACCTAGCCATGAGTTCTAGGTCTGTCCTTTACAGCTATAGAGGATCAGAAAGACTGATCCAATTAGAAATGAGGGAGAAGAGGGGCTTTCTCAATAACACTTGCACTGCTTCTCCATCATTCTGATACAGCATTCTAGAAGGTATGAGGCCTTCTCCAACATATGCATCCCCTTCCAAAAATAAATTTAAAAAAAATTTCTTAATCCCATATTTAGTGACTAGTTAATACTGTTGTGAGGCAGTATGGAAATGTCATGAATTTTCTCCACGAGAGGAGAGACCGAAAACAAAGAGGAAAAGTAATGTCAGCCTCCTTCTGCATGACAGCCATTCAGATAGATGAGGATAGCTGTTATATTTTCCTGAGTCTGTTCTCTTCTAAGCACAACACTTTTAATTTCAATTATTCCCCTACGATATAGCTTCCATGCCATTCATTCAGCAAATATTTATTGAAGGCCTAATATATGCCAGGCATTAGGGATGAATATGACAGAATCCTTGCCATCTAAGATTGCAGTCTGGGGGAGGGCGTAAACAAATAAATAGGCTCTTATAAAATGTGATAAGTATTATGATAAGCTTAAGTATAGGATGTTAAGGGAACACCTGGGAATAAAAAGTAAACCCATACTAAAGGTCAGAGGGAGGAAGAACCTCAGGGTAAAACTAAAGAAACAAAAATACAGGCATATTCAGGAAAAGCAACAAGAAGTTCAACAATAACAGTTACCTGAGGGAGAAGTCAAGGCCAGTCCTTCCAAAAGAAATATGAGCACACCACCCAGATCTACTGTATGATGCCAGCCTTGCCTCCGTAATTCCTGTAGATCATCCGGCACCCCCATCCAACTTAACATATGTCCCAGTTTTTTTGTCCCAATTGTAAGGTCCCCAGAGACCATGCTTTAAGCCACAAAATAGTCTGTTTTGGCTACTGCCAAGACCCTAGTATATACTGCCTCTTCCCAATTTGGACTTCCAAGTTCTTTTCCCAAGCTGAGATTCCAAGTCTTTTGTCTCTTCACCTCTAGGTAGAACTTAACCAGCAGGTCTGTAAGAGAAAAGGAAAAAAAAAAAAAGATCAATGTGAGTAGGGGGAAAAATTCCTCATTCTGGGATTAACTTTCCTGATACTATAACGGGTTTGTGCTCCCCTTTGCATTCATCCTTTAGTAAATGCAGCTCTACCTGGTTTTTTTTTTTTTTTTTTTTGCTTCCCTTCTTTTTTCTTCATCAGTATCAATTATAATTTTGCTTTTAAAGCCTTACCTTCCATCTGTCTTAGGTCACACTCCCTGTTAGAGTTTCTAACTTGGAATTAACCCATCCTATCTCTGAATATTTTGAAATTTACTTTCTTAGGGTCTCAGATTTTCCTGTGCCGGAGGTTTTCTTCATTTGCTATTAAAAAGTCCAAGCTAGCAAGAACGATCGCTTCTTTTGAAGCTCTGTCACTCCTGTATTGCCTATAGTTTCCTCGTTGTCAGTCATTACAGCAGTTCTCTTTGTTGTTTCCTCTTTTTCTGAGAAATGAAATTGTCAATATGGTGTCAATTTATCAGGTGCTTTATTTTTTACCAGAATGAAACCTCTCCCCAAAGCTAGGAGAGGTGACATTTCCCGCTAGTACTGTGTACTATGTCTATATCTGTTTTGTAATCTGTATTAGGAAAGCATCACTGTGTGTTGACCACAACAGTATCACTGATATTTCTCTCTTCTCACCCAAATGCTTTCTATGATGCTTCTACCTTAAGCTTACGAATTCTTTTTTCTTTATGACTGTATGCCCTCTTAACATGTAGTACTATTTCCCCATTCCCTTCCATTAGATCAGCTTCTTTTCTAATGTTATGAGTCTCAGTGACACTTGCCTCCTTGTGTTAACCTTCCAAGTCTGTTTTCTCATTATCTGTGAGCTAGAAATTGTTACTAAGTATGAGGCCACTAGCTTACTTTCCATCTACTTGATTTTCACTGACAAACTATTGGAAGGCTCTACTATTATTATTCTTTCATTATCACACCAGCACCTCTATGTGGGAGCTCTACTTGGTTTTAGAGAAACGTAACAGACTTCAAACTGTACCCCATCATTGACTTCAGTGCTTACTGCTATATATCTGATAAAGAAAGTGAAATATTCCTCTCTTCCCTTCTCATTTCCTTGAGAGCATAGCAGATTTGGGGGAAATGGACACTTTTAAAGAACCTGAAGAAGAGATGTACTGTTCCCTGGATACCTATCTTTGAACTAACATTAGAGAGGTAGGGTTGGAAATCATAAAGAAAAGAAAGGACAGAAAATAAAGACGATAAGGCAGGACTTTTTCAAAAACAGAAAACTTTTTTTCAGTTCCGTGTATTGTCATCATGATATGTCTGAAGACCCTCTCAATCATGGGGGCTAAACTTTTTCTTAAATCAGATAAAATCTAAACTATGGAGAACAGATTTTATTTAGCAAACATTCGTATAGCACCGTGAGCTATACATCCAAAGTGCTTTATAAACAATAACTCTTTCAATCCTCATAACAAACAAATTCACCTATGAGGTAGCAACTACTGTTGGTTCCCATTTTACAGATGAGGAAAACTAAGACTTAGAAGTTACCTAACATCCCTCAGGTTACACAGTTGGTAAGCGTGAGAACTGGAATTTGAATTCAGGAAGTGAGGCTTCAGAATCTGTGTCCTAAAGGCTGTATTATGTAACCTCTGCAATTTATTTGCTTCCTAAGTTCCAGTGGAGAAAAATGCCAGAGCCTAAACCAGAAAATACCTGATGAGCCTAAAACATTATTTTTTAAAATATCCATTAAGGACTTTGTCAAATGTGTAAGCACCTTGACCTCTTAGGTTATAACTTCCTCAAGAGCTGCTTAGTTACAGCAGCGCTCCCTCCCCATTGGTTATTGTCTGCTTTTTCCACCTACCCATTTCCCAACTTTCAAATTAACATGGTTTGTCCATAGCACTTGTTTGTGTCTGTATCCTTGACCACAAGCTCCTTTTAGTTGGTTGTGGTATGTTGTGGGATTGTGGGAAGTATTTTGATTGTGTCCAGGGTTAGACTAATGGTGTCCATTCATCTATTTATGTCTTAATTATTATTATTACTTGCTAATTATTTCTGCCTATCCATGTTCACATCCTATCTTCTTTCCCATGTAGGTTTTGCACGTATCAGAAATTCTTTTCCATATCTCTGCATAGGTTTTCTGTGCTTCTTGTCTAAATGTATTAATCTTTATTGTTTTAATAGAATTCAGTTGCAGTTGATTTTACATGGTATAACATAACACGTGCATACTAGGGATTCTGAATAAATCTACTGAAGACTCCAACATTTCAATACTATAGTAGGGGACTCTTCTAATGGTAACGAAGGGAGAAACTAAATAGTGAACCTAAGGCCAAGGATTCTGTTTAATGCCTGCCTTTTTTCTCAAAACTTGGTACGTTTTAAAATTTGTTTACGCTTTCCTTTTTGGTAGTTGTGACATCTCCTTGGCAGCTGTACAACCTGACTAATCTTTAAATTAGATTAACAATTAGAAAAGAGTTGGAGGCATTTAGCCCCTTGTAAGACACATGCCTTTAACCTCACTAAAGCTATAAGCATTAAGTTGTCACTAGACTGCTGGTGGCTTACACGATAACAGTTGTTACTCTCATAGAAACTACCAGTTTAGGTGTGTTTTACTCTAGTTGGTATAGATCCTCGCTCTCCTAGGCTGAGAAATATTTAAGAAAGACCCTTCTGTTGTTGATCTTTGTGCCCTGATGTTTCTCAGAAGAACTATTTAGTTTATTGTGAGCCATGTAAACTTTGAAATGTGAACATTCATTATTCAACAGTAGGGTCGCTGTGAGTCGGAACTGACTCGTCAGCAGCGGGTTCGGTTTTTTTTTTTTGGTGTGTTATGTGCCAGGCACTGTGCTAGGCACTATGGCAGATGCAAAGATGATTAAAATGCAGTTCCTCTTCTTGTCAAGGGGTTTATAATCCCATAGATACCCAAATTGTTAATATGTAGAATATCTATAAAGGCCATAAGAAATATTTAAGTCAAGAGTTTGAAAATTCATAGGCTAAATAAAATTATTTCTAGTTAAGGAGGAATCAAAGAATGCTTCCTGAAATCATTGGCATTTAATCTGGGCCTTGATGATTAGGTTAGGTTTTGATAACTAGAGTTGGGGATAGGAAAGGAGAAGGACTGATTCCATATCTAGAGCATGCTGTTTGAGTAGCACTGTGTATACCAGTAGTACTTTGGAGGTATAGGTAGTGGAGAGTAGAAAGAAAGCAATAAATATTGCCTAACTTTTTTTTTCTAACATCAAACTTGTGACAGCCTTATATGTTGTAAGATTATGAGAAAAGAAAGATGAACTTTAATATCCAGTTAAAAATAGTTGGTTAAACAAAAAGAAATTCTAACTGTCCTTGTGATTTTGTTGGTTTTCTTGAGTGGACTCCAAAATCTGATTTCTTCCTTTCAATTCTAAAAAATTATTTTTTCATGGGTTCCTCTTATTTACCTCAAAAGCTATGCTATGACAACATAACACATTGGCATAATGTCTATTTGGGAGCCCTGGGATACCTTCTTCCAGGCTTTTTCACCTTATACCTATAAATCTGAGTCAGTCTGTTAGTTTTTGATGTTCTTGGTCAACATAAATTTTCCTTGTCTTCCATCCTGTCTATCCCTAGGCGAGCCTACTCCCTGGTCTGTAAAAAGGAATTCCACCAAAAACAAGAGACTCTTTTTACTTCTTCCAGGGACTCTCTTTGCTTCTCCTCAGAGAGTTGCAATTTATATCTTAGAGCAAAACAAAGTAAATAGAAATGTGGGCATAATATAATTTTTTTTTTAATTCTAGCTCAAAATTATAAATTCTTAATTTATCCTTCATCGTTCAAAGTTGAATAATAGGTAATTTTTTTTCTTATTGTGCTTTAGGTGAAAATTTACAGAGCAAATTCGTTTCTCATTAAGCAGTTAATAGACATACTGTTTTGTGACTTTGGTTGCCAGTACTGCAACATGTCAGCATTCTCCCTTTCTCAACCTTGGGTTCCCCATTTCCATTCATCTCACCTTTCTGTCCCCTCCTGCCTTCTCGTCCTTGCCCCTGGGCTGGTGTGCCCATTTAGCCTCATATACATGGTTGAACTATGTGTGTTTGTTTCATAGGCCTATCTAATCTTTGGCTAAAAGGTGAACTTCAGGAGTGACTACAGTATTGAGTTAAAAGTTTCCCTGGGGACCATACTCTTGGGGTTTCTCAGTCTCTGTCAGACAAGTAAGTTTGGTCTTTTTTCATGAGTTTGAATTTTGTTCTACATTTTTCTCCTGCTGTATCCGGAACCCTCCATTATGATACCTGTCAGAGCAGTTGGTGGTGGTAGCTGGGCACCATCTAGTTGTGTTGGACTCAGTCTATGGAGGCTGTGGTAGTTGTGATCCATTAGTCCTTTGGACTAATCGTTCCCTGTGTCTTTGATTTTCTTCATTTTTCCTTGCTGCGGGTGGGGTGAGACTAGTAGATGTATCTTAGATGGTGGCTCACAAGCTTTTAAGACCCCAGATACTACTCACCAAAGTAGGACGTAGAACGTTTTCTTTATAAACTATTTTATGCCAGTTGAACTAGATGTTCCCCGAGACCATGGTCCCCACAGCCCTCAGCCCAGTAATTCGATCCCTCAGGGTGTTTGGATGTGTCTGTGAAGCTTTTATGACTTTGTCTTAGACAAGTTGTAGTGACTTCCCCAGTATTATGTACTGTCTTACCCTTCATTGAAGTTACCACTTATCTGTTGTCTAGTTAGTGTTTTTCCCTCCCCACCTTTCTCCTCCCTAGTAACCATCAAAGATTGTTTCTTTCTGTATGTAAACCTTTTCATGAGTTTTTTCAGTAGTGGTCTCATACAATATTTGTCCTTTTGTGATTGATCTATTTCACTCAGCACAATGCCCTCCAGATTCATCCATGTTGTAAGATGTTTCACAGATTCATCGTTGTTCTTTATCGTTGCATAGTATTTCATTGTGTGTATGTACCATAGTTTAGTTATCCATTCATCTGTTGATGGGTGCTTAGGTTGTTTCCCTCTTTTTGCTATTGTGAATAATGCTGCAGTGAACATGGGTGTGCCTATGTCTAAACATCAGACAGCTCTTATTTCTCTAGAATATATTCCTAGGAGTGGGATTGCTGGATCATATGGTATTTCTATTTCTGGCTTTTTAAGGGAACACCGTATCATTTTCCAAAATGGTTGTACCATCTCTCTTAAATAATAGGTAATTTAAAGACTTAAAATCATAGGCTCTGATTTCACAATATTAATTTTTAAAAGATAATAACCAGCCTACTATTGTTGCCTTTCCTAGTATGCGATAAAGAGAAAACATACTAAGTAATTTTGAATAAATGCATGTATTTTAAAAACACTTAAAGACATTGGCCTATAGTATGCTAGTCTTTTTGGTTATTTCACCTAAAATACTATGATTCCTATGTGTACTGTAGATGGCAGTACTTATATGGAAAGCATTAAGTTCAGATGAGAGATGTGAGAATGATTAGCAGATATGTTTAATGAGTAAGCTTCAATTGAAATGTTCTATCTTTGTTGATTTTTCTCATTCACTGGATTTTTTTTTTTAACAACCATAAACTTTCTTTTTTACTCATGATGTTTCCATTCCATTTTCTTCCATCCTCACTCTGCCTCACACCCCCATCGCACTTTTTTTTCAGAAATCACATGTTGTACAACTATTTTCTCTTTTGAGAGCAATAATTGGAAACTAGGCAATTACATACATGATAGGATCCTGTATAAGGGTCTTTGTAGGTATTTTTTTTTAATTGTGCTTCAAGTGAAAATGTACAGTTCAAGTAAGTTTCTCATATAAAAATTTATACACATGTTGTTATGTGACTGTAGTTGCTCTCCCTGTAAGGTGACAGCACACTCCTCCTTTTCACCCCAAATTTCCCATGCCCGTTCAACCAGCTCTTGTCCCTTTCTGCCTTCTCATCTCGCCCCTGGATAGAAGCTGCCCATTTAGTCTCATGCATCTACTTGAACTAAGAAGCTCACTCCTCATGAGTATCATTTTATGTCTTATAGCCTGGTCTAATCTTTGTCTGAAGAGTTGGCTTCGGAAATGTTTTTAGTTCTGGGTTAGCAGAGGGTCCTGGGGCCATGTCTTCTGGGGTTCCTCCAGTCTCAGACTATTAAGTCTGGTCTTTTTGCTAGAATTTAAGCTCTGTACCCCACTTTTCTCCTGCTCCATCAGGGACTTTCTGTTGTGCTCTCCCTGTCAGGGTGATCATTGGTGGTAGCTGGACACCACCTAGTTCTGGTCTCAGGCTGATGGAGTTTCTGGTTTATGTGGCCCTTTCTGTCTCTTGGGTTAATATTTTCCTTGTGTCTTTGGTGTTCCTCATTCTCCTTTGCTCCAGGTGGGTTGGGACCAATTGATGTGTTTTAGGTGGCCACTCGCTAACTTTTAAGACCCCAGATGCCACTCACTAAAGTGGGATGCAGAACGTTTTCTTAATAAATTTTGTTATGCCAGTTGACCCAGATGTCCCCTGAAACCATGGTCCCCAGATCCCTCCCCCTGCTACCCTATCCCTCAAAGTGTTTGGTTATATTCAGGAAATTCCTTAGCTTTTGGTTTAGCCCAGTTGTGCTGACTTTCCCTGTATTGTATGTTGTCCTTCCCTTCACCTAAGATAATTCTTGTCTACTATCTAGTTAGTGAATACTCCTCTCCCTCCCTCCCCACCCTCATAATGATCAAAGAATGTTTTCTTCTGTGTTTAAACCTTTTCTTGAGTTCTTATAATAGTGGCCTCATACAATATTTGTCCTTTTGTAACTGACTGATTTCGCCCAGCATAATGCCTTCCAGATTCATCCATGTTATGAGATGTTTCAGAGATTCATCATTGTTCTTTATTTCGTTGTGTGCATATACCATAATTTGTTATTTGTTCATTAGTGGACACCTAGGTCGTTTCCATCTTTTTGCTATTGTGGACAGTGCAGCAATGAACATGGGTGTGCATATATCTATTCGTGTGACGGCTCTTATTTTTCTAGAATATATTCCAAGGAGTGGGATTGTTGGATCATACACTACTTCTATTTCTAGCTTTTTAAGGAAGCACCAAATCGATTTCCAGAGTGGTTGTACCATTTCACATTTCTGCCAGCAGTGTGTGTTCCAGTTTCTCCACAACCTCTCCAACATGTATTATTTTGTGTTTTTTGGATTAATGCTAGCCTTATTGGGGCGAGATGGTATCTCATGGTAGTTTTGATTTGCATTTCTCTAATGGCTATTCGGAAACCCTGGTGGCATAGTGGTTAAGTGCCATGTCTGTTGACCAAAAGGTTGGCAGTTCAGATCCACCAGGCCCTCCTTGGAAACTCTATGGGGCTGTTCTACTCTGTCCTATAGGGTCGCTATGAGTTGGAATCACCTTGATGGCAACAGGTTTAGGTTTTTTTGGGAATGGCTAATGATCGTGAGCATTTCCTCATGTATTTGTTAGCTGCCTGAATGTCTTTGTTGGTAAAGTGTCTGTTCATAACCTTTGCCCATTTTTTAATTGGGTTATTTGTCTTTTTGTTGTTGAGGTTTTGTAGTGTCCCGTAGATTTTAGAGATTATGCCCTGATTGGATCTGTCATAGCCAAAAATTTTTTCTCAGTATGTAAGTTGTCTTTTTATAGTTTTGGTAAAGTCTTTTGATAAGCATAAGTGTTTGATTTTTAGGAGCTCTCAGTTACCTAGTTTCTCTTCTGTTGTTTGTACATTGTTAGTAATGTTTTGTATTCTGTTTATGCCATATATTAAGGCTCCTAGCATTGTTCCTATTTTTTCTTCCATGACCTTTATTGTTTTAGATTTTATATTTAGGTCTTTGATCCATTTTGAGTCAGTTCTTGTGCATGTTGTGAGGTATGGATCTTGTTTCAGTTTTTTGCAGATGGATTATAGGTATTTGTTCTTAAGCAGGTTAAGTGCTAGATGGCATTGCTGTAAATACTGATAGGGATGGGGAAAGCAGTGTCACTTGTGTTCCAAATACGCCTTCGTGACATATCTTCACTTCCAGGGTAGATCAAGTATATCTTTGCATGGAAGGAAGTAGTTCATTCAAGATATGAAAAACTTTCTTGTTTTCCCTAAATATTGGGAATTTTGCTGTGGGATTCCATCAGCAAATATTTTTTCAGTACTTATTATATGCTAGGCACTGTGCTGGGTAGGCACCCTACATTACATAGAAAGAACAGGATACCTACCCTCAGACACCCCTTCCCAAGTAAAGTGTGGTAATTCCTGTAATACAGGTATATATAAGATAAAGTAAGTACATAGAACAGGAGTAGATGGCTCTAACAGATATTGCCAGTTAGTCACAACACACTTTCCTACCATGTCTGCTGGCCTCAGACTCCTTCACAACACAGCACTTAACGTAGCTGCTATTGTTCAGTCAAAGAAGACATGTGAGAAGCAGCCTATTTCCCATCCATGGCATAGTGGGAGAAGTGCCTCAAAGTCACCAATTCTGTAATGAAAATGTAAATGCCACCAATTATGTAAAGAAAACACACGCATACCTGCTAGCTGATACATTAAGACTCTGTGTAAGGCTACCCAAGAAATGGATAATATTGATTGCCCCTGGAGAGAGGAGCTAGGCAGATAGATCGGAAGAGAAACTTTTCACTGGATACTGTGGTTTCTTTTGGATTTTGAGCCATGTGAATTTATTACTCATTCAAAAATAAAATAAAACTTTAGCTCCTTGGCACATCACATTACCTCATCTGAGAAGAGTATAGACCTGTTGTCTTTATTTGGAGGGTTGTGTAGCTATTAAACTCCTAAATATATACTGAATAGGAAAAAAAAAAGTATTACTAAGGATCATTTAAGTAGTATCTTAACATTTTTTGTTTTGGTTACAGGGAACTTCCCGCTCTTTTATTTTTCAACTAGTATATCCTGATAAACATCAACTGGCTGTGAGTAGGAGTAGTTCCTCCCAGAGAAGGCAACTGTAGATTTTTTTATGTGGCAGTGAGCTATATGTTTTTGTTTGGTTGTGTTAATGAAAATTACAGACGGAGTGTTCCAAATAACCCTGGCAAAAAAACAGAACGTGAACAGAAAAAATATCCTTCAGGAAGCTCCTTTACATTGCTCAGAATTTAGAACAAGTTAGCAGAGATGAATTGTTTGTGATATGCCATTGGAAGAGTCATAATAGAACATACAGAGGCATCAGTTCTCTTGAAATGGATTTTTGTAACTAAAAAAAAAAAGGGAATATGAAAAGAAGTACCATAGAATCATCCATATCCCACGTACTTAGAAATTCTATGTATGTTTATGGGTCCTATAAAGACAATGTTTAGAGTTGTAAGGAAACAGCTTTCAGTCTAGTTGAAACATGATAAATAAAGCAGATTGAAAGTTAAGTATTTGCAAGGAATAGTATAAGTTATGTATTTTATGTACATGCATATTTATTTGCTAAAGCACAGTATATGGTCAGTGGACAGTAATTGGCTGGTTAATCTTATGAACTCTGTTAAATGGATACTAAAACAGCTAACATTAGGATAGTACACAACAGTTACAGATCATTTCTGCAGTGTTCATCTCACCGGATCATGTGTTCAAGAATTTAACTTTTGTTTGTTTTTTGGCAGGAGATTCATATTATAACAAAAAACATTTTTTCTTCTGACTTTCACCTCTCTGGTTATGGCCATGTAGTTGCTTTTTATAGAAAAAAAAGCAATCGAGTGAACTTTTCTTGACATATTCAGCCCATTAACTAAGAAGAAAATCCCCATCTATGCTCACATGATCTTTCCACACCCCTCCCCCCACTTAATTATATAACTTTAGCTTGGCTCTGAATAAGTCCATGCCACAGAACAGTAAAACCTGACAGGACCCTCCAAACTGATCTCTTATCCCTTCCCCCTTCTCCCTTTGTAACAGGTAGGAACTGCACTCCAAGGTTCCAGTGTTTTTTACTGGATCCCTTAATCTCTCCCAAGGCTGAATTCTAAGGATTCCTGCTCTCGCATATACTTTATCTCTCATCTCTGCTCTCAAACTTCATTTTCCCTTTTTTTGTTCATCTATCCATTCACCCATTCAGCAAATATTTATCAATCACCTTAAGCACAAGCTCTGTTGTTTGTGCCAGGGATGCAGCAATGAACAAAACAAAGAAAACTCCCTGCCCTCATGGAGCTTACATTGTTTTTAATAGACAGCTGCCATCAGGGTTGCTGTATCACATGACTTCACAGAACACCACTCACATTGTCATCTGTGTGAATACTGTCCCTTAGAGGTGTGCGGTACATAGGCAGCTCAGCTCTGTGCAACAGGCCTGTCTACTATGTTAATTTGGATGTTTGTCAAACTTTATTTCCTATAGTAAATTCTATCAATCTCCAGGTTCCA
Organism: Loxodonta africana; assembly: GCF_030014295.1. Lineage (NCBI taxonomy): Eukaryota > Metazoa > Chordata > Mammalia > Proboscidea > Elephantidae > Loxodonta > Loxodonta africana. Next base: position 47,135,057 of record NC_087351.1, read on the forward strand.
ACAACTGCCAAAACAAAACCTCTTCATTTCAGTTAAAGGAAGCATACAGTCCTCTCCTATGGGGTGGAAGAGAATTTTGTAGAGAAACTAACCTTAATCTTTCCTCAGGCTCCCTGTGGTAAGCCACTCCAAAAATCACTTAACCACCTCTTTCTTTGCCGTCTGTAGTATTGAATTTTTTCTTTGCACAACTTTGTTATAGATTTTTTTCTTTTTCTTCTTTTATTTTTCCCAGTGAAACATAAATGCTTTTTCTAATTCCTTTTCCCTCACAGTAATCACAGTATCATTTTTTTCCCCTGAGCTATGCAGTGGTTCTTCCACCTTGATTTTTGGTTATTGAATGTGTGCATAGTAAGAAGTGTGTGTCCTGCATTTTGAAGACAGGGTTTCGATTTGTGTATTTATTAGGAAGAGAGACATGGAAAAAGAGTACCGTTGGATTCCTTTATACCATATCTTGCTTGTGGCTTTGCTTCATTCTCTTAAGTTCTTTAAAGGTCAGGTTCTCCCCATGAACAAAATATGGAGCTGAAATATCTATTAATAATACTCACCCTCAATCTAGAAAATAACTTTGAATCTAAGAAAGCTATTCCATCAAGACTCGTGATTAGAATGAAATGTGTGTTTGATGAGAAGAATTCTTCGTGTATGTAGGGTTGGAAAAATTGAGAAGTATGTTTACTTGCACATCACTGTAGTTAAAATCAGATGGAGAGGTTTAAATATTGTGCAATTAGGGAATATTTTCTGCCCACAAATGCTCTAGCTGTGTGTTTCACATTCATTAATAATTAGGTCCAAGGATACTTGAATTCATATCTGCTTTGGAAACTAATTTTCCCAAATATTTTGTTTCCTAGATCTTTACTAAAACGATCAGCAGCATCAGTTATCAATTCCACCAGTACCTTTCCTCCATAAGGCGGCTTTGTTTATCCTTTTGTCTTTTCCATTCCTGACTTCTAAAAACGTCATCTCTGTTGTAGATCTCGTCCTTTACAGTCCACTGAGAGAACTGTATTTCAGATAATTTTTGGAAGTATGCTAATTGTACGTTAGACATGAGAGTTCTTACTCTCTGAGCTTCACTTTCCTCTTAGCACTTTTGCTCACTTCATCCTTTTAGACTTCAGACATGGTCAGCTCTCTCAAATTCTTTGTTGTTTCAACTTTCCTTCCGTATTTCATTTCATAACTGAATGCCTTAACCCTGGGCAACTTAACACATATCCTCACTGCTTAGTTGAACTGGCACTCTTCAATGTAACCAGTGACCACTGAAGGGAAAAAAGAGCTGATACTTGAGTACCTTCTCAGACCAAGGAGATGCTATGCTAAGCATTTTTCTATGCAGTGTCTCATTTAATTCTCGTAACAGTTACATAGTGGCGTTCCCTTCTTAAGGATGAGTAAACTAAGACTCAGGGTTAAGTAACCTGTCACATAACTAGGAAGTGACAGAGTCACAGGAGCAGATATATCTCATTCCAGAGGCCACGTTCTTTCTCCTGTAACACACTCATCTATCTTCAGATTTCAACCTGTTGATCTATTTATCCACCTCTTTCTTGAAATGCCACTCTGGGTTCTTTGTGACATGGTTTTCTGATTCTCAGTTCTCTTAGATCTCCATTACATTAATTACTTAACTCATAAATAGCTAGCTTGCTCTAATATCTCTCCTGTTCATCTCAAAAGATTGATATACAATGTCTTTTCTGCTACCCATTTACTCCCTAACCTCTCCGAAGTCTAGCTTAGCCTCATCACTATATTGAAACTGCTTTTGCTAAGGCCATCAGTAACTCCCTAATTGCCAAATCCAATGAACATTTTTTAGTTCCTCCTTCTACTCACTTTTTCTGTGTTTAATACTTTATTTTTTTCCCTAAAACTGTCTATGTCTTTGAATTCTGTGAGTCTACACTCTTATCTTTCTCGTTATACTCTGTGACCACACCTTGTCATTTGTGACTTACTTCAGCAAGTATGTGCTGAAAGGGCCTCTGGTGGCAGTTGCTAAGAGCTTGGCTACTAACCAAAATATCGGCAGTTCAAGTCCACCAGCTGTTCCTTGGTAAAGTATGGGGGCAGTTCTGCTCTGCCTATAGTGTCACTATGAGTTGGAATCGACTTGATGGCAGTGGATTTGGTTTTTTGTTTGTTTGTTTTGTTTTTCTCCTTTAAATATGTTTCTTTTTTTAATTATGCTTTAGGTGAAAGTTTACAGCTCAAGTTAATTTCCCATTAAAAGATGTATACACATATTATTTTGTGACATTGGCTGCAATCCCCATAACTTGACAGCACGCTCCCCCTTTCTACCCTGGGCTCCATGTGTCCATTTGTCTGGTGTCTGTCCCTTCCTGCCTTTTATGTGTTTCTTGAGGTTCCATCTCAGGCCCCTTCTTGGCTGATCTCATCCACTTCGTTACGCTGTTAAGTTCCAAATCTACATCTCTTCTCTAGACAGGTACTTCAGATGAAATATGTCCAAACCTGAACTCACTGTCTTCTACCCAGACCTCTACACCAATAGGTGGTACCACAATCCTTCCAGCTATCCAAACTAGAAACCCTGGCGTTGATCCATGTCCCCTCCCTCTCCATAACCCCCGTTTTCAACTATTCGCAAGTCTTGCCAATTTTACCTCCTACTTATTTCCCCAATTCGTCTTCTCTCCCTCTATTACCATATGCTTCTCAAAAATCTGATTATCCTGCTCATAAGTCATTATCTTACTTAAATACCATAGCCTCCTAACTGGTTTCTCATTTCCAGTTTTGTTTCTTTCAAATCTATTCTCTTCTACAGGCCGAAATCACCACGTTACTCTCTAGCTTAAAACCGTTCAGAAGATTCCCTACTGCCCAGAAGTTAAAGCTCCTTCATACTGCTTTGCACCCAAGGCTTTCCCAGATCAGATTCTGGTCTACCTCCCTAGCCTTAAGTCCCACCACTTTTTGCCTAAACCTTACTGGTATGAAAACACAGAAAAGCTTTGTACGTTCAAATACCTATTCTGTTTTCCATGCTTTTGCTGAAGTTGTCGCTCTGCCTAGAATTCTGTCTGTGCTAGCCCCTTACTCATCACCTAACTCTCAGCTTTGACATCTTTTCCCTAACCCTCCTAGGCTGTATAAATGACCTTTGTCTGCATTTTGATAAACATAAATAGGCATACCCAGGGCATTGACATTTCTGCATAATAATTTTCTGTTTGTTTTCTGTCTCTCCCACTAGACTGTAAGATCCTTGAAGTGAGTAACTATGTCCAATTCATTTCTGTACTATTCCTGTTTCAGGAGAGTTGACGCCCAGAAACTAGGCAATAAACACAGCAAGCAAGACTGGCGAGGCTGGAAAGCAAGTTAGGTTTTTTGTTTCGTGTCTCAGACTCCCATACAATTTCACCTTTCACTTTGTGCATTACTATTCCTCTGAAAGATGGTTTTTTTTTTAGATAGTACAGAACCTTAAATGAGAAATTTAAATATCCCCAAATACAATTGTATTGGAAAAACTCAGTAGACTAATACTTATTCTATTACTTATTCTATCATTCTTGGCTTGTATTGCATTTACTTGATGGTTAAAATAGATTTACAGTTCATGTTTTGACTAGGGAGATAAAAGATTTGTTTTGGGTAACTGATGTGAGTTTTTTTGTTAAATAGTTCCACTTTCCAAAATTTTCTCTTTTGACCTTTCCGAACTTTAAATTAGATGTAATAGCTGCTCAGTAAGTGAAGTAAACAAAACTCTGAAACATGCAATGCCCTTAACATTCTAAGTTAACACATCTTATTTTCCTTTCTTTTATGTGAAGGGACAGAAACATTGAACACTGTTAAAACTGATCATTTTACTTAAGCAACCCTATGAATAATTAACTTCTCATTTTACAAATGAGAAAACTGTGGTACATTTATGTCACTTCCCTGAGATCACAAATACAAGTAACACATCTAGAATTCAAATGCCAGTTTAATTCCACAGTCTGTGTTATTCCCACAGTGCCACACTACCATGTCCTGGTATACAGTTGTAATTCCCAAAACACATATCTAGCCTTCCCTTCACTAGGTAGCACTCTGTGTTTGTTCATACTTGCAGATTTGGACTACCTGCAGATCCCAGAAATTGGAACGTGAGGGATGAATATGACAGAAAAAATGACACAAAGAAAGCAATGTTGGAGGGAAAGTAACCTGGCAACGGTCTAGGAGAAATTAGACGTTGGAAGACCAATAAAAAGGCCTAATGTCATCTTTTTTTTTTTTTAATATTTTATTGTGTTTAAGGTGAATGTTTACATAGCAAATTGGTTCCCATTTAACAACTTCTACACAAATTATTCAATGATATTGGTTATATTTTTCACAATGTGTCATCATCATTCTCATTCATTCCGTTCTGGTTGTATCATTTCCAGGACTCTAGTTTCCCTGCCCCCTTACCTTCTTTATCTTTGCTTTAGAGTAATTTTTGACCGTTTGGTCTCATCTAGATGATTTTTCAAAGGAGCTTATTACTCACGGGTAACATTCTTTTTTTTTTTTTTTTTCGTTGTGCTTTAAGTGAAAGTTTACAAATCAAGTCAGTTTCCCATACAAAAAGTTATACATACCTTGCTATGTACTCCAAGCTGCTCTCCCCATGAGACAGCACATTCCTCCTCTCCACCCTGTATTCCTTGTGTCCATTCAACCAGCTCCTGTCCCCCTCTGCCTTCTTATCTCACCTTCAGACAGGAGTTGCCCACATTGTCTCATGTGTCTACTTGAGCCAAGAACCTCACTCCTCACCAGTATCATTTTCTATCTCATAGTCCAGTCCAATCCCTGTCTGAAGAGTTGGCTTTGGGAATGTTTCCAATCTTGGGCTACCAAAGGACTGGGGACCGTGACCTCCATGGTCCCCCTAGTCTCAGTCAGACCATTAAGTCTGGTTTTTTTATTAGAATTTGAGATCTGCAACCCACTGTTCTCCTGCTCCTTCAGAGATTCTCTGTTGTGTTTCCTGTCAGGGCAGTGATCACTGGTAGCCAGGCACCGTCTGGTTTTTCCAGTCTCAGGCTGATGGAGTCTCTGGTTTATGTGGCCCTTTCTGTCTCTTAGGCTCATCTTTACCATATGTCTTTGCTGTTCTTCATTCTCCTTTGCTCCAGGTGGGTTGAGACCAATTGATGCATCTTAGATGGCTGCGTGCTAGGGTTTAAGACTCCAGACACCTTTCACCAAAGTGGGATGCAGAACATTTTCTTAATACATTTTGTTATGCCAGTTGACCTAGACATCACCAGAAACCATGGTCTCCAAACCTCTGTCCCTGCTACTCAGGCCTTCGAAGTGTTTGGTTGTATTCAGGAAACTTATTTGCTTTTGGTTTAGTCCAGTTGTGCTGACCTCTCCTGTTTTGTGTGTTGTCTTTCCCTACACCTAAAATAGTTCTTGTCTACTATCTAATTAGTGAATACCCTTCTTCCTCCCTCCCCACTCTCTTAACCATCAAAGAATATTTTCTTCTTTGTTTAAGCTTTTTCTTGAGTTCTTACAATAGTGGCCTCATACAGTATTTGTCTGTTTGCAACTGACTAATTTCACTTAGCATAGTGCCTTCCAGATTCCTTATGAGATGTTTCATGGATTCATCATTGTTCTTAATCGTTGCATAGTATTCCATTTTGTGAATATACCATAATTTATCCATTCATCTGGGCACCTTGGTTGCTTCCAACTTTTTGCTATTGTAAACAGTGCTGCAGCAAACATGGATGTGCATATATCCATTCGTGTGAAAGCTCTTATTTCCCTTGGATATATTCCAAGGAGTGGAATTGCTGGATCGTATTTTTTTTTTTTTTTTTTATGGTAGTTCTATTTCTAGCTTTTTAAGGAAGCGCCAAATCAATTTCCAAAGTGGTTGTACCATTTTACATCCCTACTAGCAGTGTATAAGTGTTCCAGTCTCTCCGCAACCTCTCCAGCGTTTATTATTTTGTGTTTTTTGGATTAATGCCAGCTTTGTTGGGGCGAGATGGTATCTCATTGTAGTTTTGATTTGCATTTCTCTAATGGCCAGTGATCGTGAGCATTTCCTTATGTATCTGTTAGCCACCTAAATGTCTTTTTTGGTGAAGTGCCTGTTTGTATCCTTTGCTCGTTTTTTAATTGGGGTATTTGTCTTTTTGTTCTTGGATTTTAGCAGTATCATGTAGATTTTAGAGTTCAGATGCTGACCGGAATTGCCAAAACTTTTTCCCAGTCTGTCGGTAATCTTCTTACTCTTTTGGTGAAGTCATTGGATGAGCATAGGTGTTTGATTTTTAGGAGCTCCCAGTTGTCTAGTTGCTCTTTTGGTATTTGTGTGTTGTTAGTCATGCTATGTATACTGTTTATGCCATGTATTAGCGCTCCTAGTGTTGTCCCTATTTTTTCTTCCATGATGTTTATCATCTTAGATTTTATATTTAGGTCTTTGATCCATTTTGAGTTAGTTTTTCTGCATGGTGTGAGGTATGGATCGTTTCCTTTTTTTTTTTTTTGCAGATGTATGTCCAGTTATGCCAGCACCATTTGTTAAAGAAACTGTCTTTCCCTATTTAACTGACTTTGAGCCTTTGTCAAATATCAGCTGCTCATAGATGGATGGATTTATGTCTGGATTCTCAATTCTGTTCCATTGGTCTGTGTATCTGTTGTTGTACCAGTACTAGGCTGTTTTGACACTGTGGTGGTATAATATGTTCTAAACTCAGGTAGTGTGAGACCTCCCACTTTGTTCTTCTTCTTCGGTAATGCTTTACTTATCTGGGGCCTCTTTTCCTTCCATCTGAAGTTGGTGATTTTTTCCTCCATCTCATTAAAAAAAGTCATTGGTATTTGGATCGAGATTGCATTGTATCTACAGATCACTTTTGGTAGAATAGACATTTTTACAATGTTGAGTCTTCCTATTCCATGAGAAAGATATGTTTTTCCACTTATATAGGTTTCTTTTGATTGTTGCAGTAGTGTCTTGTAGTTTTCTTTGTATAGGTCTTTTACATCTCTGGTTAGATTTATTCCTAAGTATTTTATCTTCTTGTGGGCAATTGTAAACGGTATTGATTTGGTGATTTCCTCTTCGACATTCTCTTTGTTAGTGTAGAGGAATCCAACTGATTTTTGTATGTTTATCTTGTATTCTGATGCTCTGCTGAACTCCTCTCTTAGTTTCAGTAGTTTTCTTGAGGATTCTTTAGGGTTTTCTGTGTATAAGATCATGTCATCTGCAAACAGAGATACTTTTACTTTTTCCTTGCCAATCTGGATGCCCTTTATTTCTTTATCTAGCCTAATTGCTCTGGCTAGGACCTCTGGCACAGTGTTGAATAAGAGTGGTGGTAAAGGGCATCCTCGTCTGGTTCCTGTTCCCAGGGGGAATTCTTTAAGACTTTCTCCATTTAGGATGATGTTGGCTATTGGCTTTGTGTATAAATGCCCTTATTATGTTGAGGAATTTTCCTTCTGTTCCTATTTTGCTGAGAGTTTTTATCATGAATGGGTGTTGGACTTTGTCAAATGCCTTTTCTGCATCAATTGATAAGATGATGTGGTTCTTGTCTTTTGTTTTATTTATGTGATGGAGTACATTGGTTGTTTTTATAATGTTGAACCATCCCTGCATACTTGGTATGAATCCCACTTGGTTGTGGTGAATTACTTTTTGATATGTTGTTCAATTCTATTGGCTAGAATTTTGTTGAGGATTTTTGCATCTAAGTTCATGAGGGATATAGGTCTGTAATTGTCCTTTATTGTGGTGTCAGGGAAATGCTGGCTTCATAGAATGAGTTTGGGAGTATTCCATCCTTTTCTATGGTCTGAAATACCTTTAGTAGTAGTGGTGTTAACTCTTCTCTGAAAGTTTGGTATAATTCTCCAGTGAAGCTGTCAGGGCCAGGGCTTTTTTTTTGTTGGGAGTTTTTTCATTACCATTTCAATCTCTTCTTTTGCTGTGGGTTTATTTAGTTTGTTCTACCTCTGTTTGTGTTAGTTTAGGTAGGTAGTGTGTTTCTAGAAATTTGTTAGAGTACAGTTTTTCATAGTAATCTGATATGATTTCATAGTAATCTGATATGATTCTTTCATAGTAATCTGATATGATTCTTTTAATTTCAGTTGGGTCTGTTTTGATATTGCCCATTTGGTATTGAGAAGCAAGGTGTTGTTCGGTTTCGATGTGTTTGATTTCTTTTCCCTGCTTTTTCTATTATTGATTCCTAGTTTTATGGCTCTATGGTCAGAGAAGAGGCTTTATAATATTTTGATGTTTTAGGTTCTGTTAAGGCTTGCTTTATGACCTAACGTATGGTCTATTCTAGGCAATGTTCCATGTGCATTGGAAAAGAAAGTGTGTTTGCCTGCTGTTGGTTGGAGTGTGCTATATATGTCTATGAGGTCAAGTTGGTTGAATGTGGCATTTAGCTCTTCCATGTCTTTATTGAGTTTCTTTCTAGATGTTCTGTCCTTCACTGAAAGGGGTGTGTTGAAGTCTCCTACGATTATTGTGGAGCTGTCTGTCTCACTTTTCAGTGCTGTTAAAGTTTGTTTTATGTATCTTGAAGCCCTCTCATTGGGTGTGTAAATATTTAATATGGTAATATCCTCCTGATATGTTGTCCCTTTAAGCATTATATAGTCCCCTTCCTTATCCTTTGTGTTGGAGGTAACTTTAAAGTCTGTTTTGTCAGAAATCAGTTTTGCCAGCCCTGCTCTTTTTTGATTGTTATTTGCTTGATATACTTTTTTCCATCCTTTGAGTTTTAGTACGTTTGTATCCTTGAGTCTAAGGCGTGTCTCTTGTAGACAGCATATAGATGGATGATTTTTTTTTTAATACATTCCTCCACTCCCTGTCTCTTTATTGGTGCATTTAGTCCACTTATATTCAGTGTAATTATGGGTGGGTATTTTTTTTATGAGTTTAGTTTATTCAAATTTACACACCAACAAGTAGGGCCAAAGATGAAGAAATAGAAGATTTTTATCAGCTGCTGCAGTGTGAAATTGATCGAATGTGCAATCAAGATACATTGATAATTACTGGTGATTGGAATGTGAAAGTTGGAAACAAAGAAGAAGGATCGGTAGTTGGAAAATACGGCCTTGGTGATAGAAACAATGCCGGAGACCGAATGAAAGAATTTTGTGAGACCAATGACTTCTTCACGGCAAATACCTTCTTTCACCAACATAAACGGCGACTATACACATGGACCTCGCCAGATGGAACACACAGAAATCAAGCTGACTACATCTGTGGAAAGAGACAATGGAAAAGCTCAATATCATCAGTCAGAACGAGGCCAGGGGCTGACTGTGGAACAGACCATCAATTGCTCATATGCAAGTTCAAGCTGAAACTGAAGAAAATCAGAGCAAGTCCACGAGAGCCAAAATACGACCTTGAGTATATCCCACCTGAATTTAGAGACCATCAGAAGAATAGATTTGACTCATTGAACACTAGGGACTGAAGACCAGGCGAATTATGGAATGACATCAAGGACATCATTCGTGAAGAAAGCAAGAGGTCACTGAAAAGACAGGAAAGAAAGGAAAGACCAAGATGGATGTCAGAGGAGACTCTGAAACTTGCTCTCGAACGTCGAGCAGCTAAAGCAAAAGGAAGAATTGATGAAGTAAAAGAACTGAACAGAAGATTTCAAAGGATGTCTCGAGAAGACAAAGTAAAGTATCATAATGACATGTGCAAAGAGCTGGAGTTGGAGAACCAAAAGTGAAGAACACACTTGGCGTTTCTTAAGCTGAAAGAACTGAAGGAAAAATTCAAGCCCCAAGTTGCAATTGTGAAGGATTCTATGGGGAAAATATCAAACGACGCAGGAAGCATCAAAAGAAGATGGAAGGAATACACAGAGCCATTATACCAAAAAGAATTAGTCGATGTTCAGCCATTTCAAGAGGTAGCATATGGTCAGGAACCGATGGCACTGAAGGAAGTCCAAGCTGCTCTGAAGGCATTGGTGAAAAACAGGGCTCCAGGAATTGAAGGAATATCAGTTGAGATGTTTCAACAAACAGATGCAGTGCTGGAGGTGCTAACTTGTCTATGCCAAGAAATACGGAAGACAGCTTCGTGGCCAACTGACTGGAAGAGATCCATATTCATGCCTATTCCCAAGAAAGGTGATCCAACCGAATGTGGGAGTTGTAGAACAATATCATTAATATCACACGCTAGCCAAACTTTGCTGAAGATCATTCAAAAACGGCCGCAGCAGTATATCGACAGGAAACTGCCATAAATTCAAGCCGGTTTCAGAAGAGGACATGGAACCAGGGATGTCGTTGCTGATGTCAGATGGATCGTTGCTGATGGCAGATGGATCCTGACTGACAGCAGAGAATGCCAGAAGGATGTTTACCTGTGTTTTATTGAGTATGCAAAGGCATTCGACTCTGTGGATCATAACAAACTATGGATGACATTGTAAAGAATGGGAATTCCAGAACACTTAATTGTGCTCATGAGGAATCTTTACATAGATCAAGAGGCAGTTGTTCAGACAGAACAAGGGGATACTGATTGGTTTAAAGTCAGGAAAGGTGTGCGTCAGGGTCGTAGTCTTTCACCATACCTACTCAATCTGTGTGCTGAGCAAATAATCCGAGAAGCTGGACTATATGAAGAAGAACAGGGCATCAGGATTGGAGGAAGACTCATTAACAATCTACGTTATGCAGATGACACAACCTTGCTTGCTGAAAGTGAAGAGGACTTGAAGCACTTATTAATGAAGATAAAGACCACAGCCTTCAGTATTGATTGCACCTCAACATAAAGAAAACAAAAATCCTCACAACTGGACCAATGTGCAACATCATGATAAATGGAGAAAAGATTGAAGTTGTCAAGGATTTCATTTTACTTGGATCCACAATCAACACCCATGGAAGCAGCAGTCAAGAATTCAAAAGACGCATTGCATTGGGTAAATCTGCTGCAAAGGATCTCTTTAAAGTGTTGAAGAACAAAGATGTCACCTTAAAGACTAAGGTGTGCCTGACCCAAGCCATGGTATTTCCAGTCGCATCATATGCCTGTGAAAGCTGGACAATGAATAAGGAAGACTGAAGAAGAATTGACGCCTTTGAATTGTGGTGTTGGCGAAGAGTATTGAATTTACCACGGACTACCAAAAGAACGAACAAATCTGTCTTGGAAGAAGTACAGCCAGAATGCTCCTTAGAGGCAAGGATGGCAAGGCTGCATCTTACATACTTCGGACATGTTGTCAGAAGGGATCAGTCCCTGGAGAAAGACATCATGCTTGGCAGAGTACAGGGTCAGCGGAAAAGAGGAAGACCCTCAACAAGGTGGATTGACACAGTGGCTGCAACAATGAGCTCAAGCATAACAATGATTGTAAGGATGGCTCAGAACCGGGCAGTGTTATGTTCTGTTGTGCATGGGGTCGCTATGAGTCAGAACAGACTCAATGGCACCTAACAACAACAACATGAGTTTAGTGCTGTCATTTTTTGATATAGTATTTTTTTGTGTGTTGTTGACAGTTTTTTTCCACTTAGTTTTTTCTGCTGAGTAGTTTTTGTTTATAAATTTTATTTTCCTCTTTTTCATTGTTGATTTTGTTTTTGCTGAGTCTTTATGTTTTTCTTGTATTTTATTTTGATGTATAGAATTGTTAGTTTTCTTTGTGGTTATCATAGGTGATATTCTTTATTTTATGAGCCAATCCATTATTCAAAATGTGACCTCACGGGATAATTTTCGCTTAAAGTGTATCTCAGGGTGATAGTCTCGGGGAGTCCTCTAGTCTCAATCGGTCCAATCTGGACTTTTCAAGAACTTGAATTCTGTTCCACTTTTTTCTCTCATTCTGTCAGGATCCATCTATTTATGTCCCTGAACAGAATGGTCAGCAGTCATAGCTGGGCACCATCTAGTTCTTCTGGTCTCAGCATAGATGAGGCCATGGTTAGTGTAGACTGTTTGTCTCGTAGACTACTTTCTTCTCTGAGTCTTTGGTTTTATTATTTCTTTTGTTCCAGACAAGAAGAGACTAATTGTTGTATCTTAGATGGCCACTCACAGGCTTTTAAGATGCCAGACACTAATTACCACATCAAGATGTAAAACACTATGTGAACTAACTATATTATGCCAATTTACTGAGTTTTCCACTTGAGACTATGGTTCTAAGCCTTCAAACTCAGAAAACCAATCTCACGAGGTGTTTGGTTATGTCTAAGAAGTGTCCGTAGCCATGTCCCCTGTGTGGTTTATTATATATATAAATATATATGCATGTACACACCTACCTGTATGTACATATGCCTGTACATACATCTTCCTGTGCACACATATATACCCATGTGGCCTAATGGCATCTTGAACTAAAATGTTGAGAGTAGAACTAAAGAAGAGAAAATGGATGTGTTTAAAGTCAAGGGATTAATGTAAAGGATATTTGAAGAAATATGTCAACTCGATTTTCATGAAAACCTATTAATTCTCTTAAAAATCTCAATCTTTTAAGGTATATCAGGGCTATAAATAAATGTACCACGATGTTTGTGCTTTCATAGCTTAACAATAATAATGGGTAGTCTTCCACAGCTTACCGAGCTCTTTTATATATGTTATCTGATTTGATCATCACACATCCCTATGGGGTAAGTGTTTGTATTTTTCTCATTTTACATATAAGGAAGCTGGCTCAGAAGCTAAGTGACTTTGGTCATTTTTTCAAAGCAAGTGATCAACTTAGACCCCCTTTTCTCCTCATCATTTGAATACCAGCTTGACAACATATTGTAAAATAAAAGTTGGCTAGATCAGGCAATGAGCAAATGAAGAACAAGAACAGACTACATAGTTCATAAAATTAGTTTCTTGTGATAACTCCCAAGTGCAATATATTCTAGAAGCAGATGCCTGGCCTACATCTTACAAACAAGATTCTTGTGCCCTTTGACAGGTAACAAACATGTGACACCTTATTTCATTTCATACATTGCGTATCAGCACTATGTGAATGAAGGCTTGTCACTGTCACACCAACTCAATGATAAGTCACATTGAGACAAGTTCCCCACTCATATGAACTGTCCCTCCTTGTCCAACTAAAAAAAACAAGGGTCTTCTTTTCTGACTTCTATAGAAAAAATTAGAAACGATTTTGAAATAGAAGTCTTAATAGGAATGTTGTACTGCCTGGTGTAGAGCTGATGGTTCATAAATCATTTCATTACCTCACTACCACCAAAGATGCTACTCGTACAGTTCTGGTTTCCTTACATCCTGTGCACACACGTTCTTATTTTCGCATCCTTTAAAAAATGTTGTGGCTACTACTTCCTGGGTAGTGGTCAACTTTTAAACCATTCTTTTTGTTTTAAAATTTACCAAGGTGGGTTTTCTCAGATTACCTATTTTGGAAAATCTTTCCTTTGAAAACATTATTTTCTTTGCTTGTTTATTGCCATCCATAACTACCTTTGTGTGTGTGTGTGTGTGTGTGTGTGTAATCACAGCCATTTCCATGGCAACCAACAGTTTTTTTGAGATAGCAAATAATTTCAGGAACTGCTGTGGTGCCACCCACCTACTTTTTGAGGTGTCACTTTTCCTCTGCTGTGTTAGATGTACAAGTGTTGGAGGAGAACCAAAATTTATCTCAAGTCAACATCTTTGGTTGTAGAATTAGACTGAATCCCCTCACTTTTTAATTCTAAAATATATCAAAAGGTCTTAGTAGTTTTCTGACTATTAGGTTGTTCTTAGAGATTAATATCTTCACCTATGGTATGGAGATGATTTTGATGAACTCTTAAAATCCCATGTCTTCTAGGTTAGCTGTATATTTGCAAAATAAAGTGCCTTGGAAAGCATGTTTTTTATTAGATTTTTTAAAACTTGAGAGCGTTTCTAAAAATCTCTTATTTTTTTCTTAAAAATAATGAAAATTATGGCTGTGTAATTAATGCAAGAAGTTGTTACTTTGGAGATGAAATGTACAGTGTCACATACCTTGTTGTTTTGGGATTTTGTTTTTTGACACAAATCAATGTGAAGGTATTTCATACTGAATGAAAATAAAGGAAGACTTGGACCTCCCATGCCTCATCCTTTTTCTTTTTTTTTAAATGCCTACGTTAGGGGATTTAATCTTTGGGAAGTGTCTTAGTTATCTGGTGCTGCTGTAACAAATACCACAAGTGGATGCTGTAACAAACAGATTTATTCTCTCATAGTTTAGGAGGCTACATGTTCAAATACAGGGCCCCAGCTCCAGGGAAGGCTGTCTTTCTCTGTCGGCTCTGGGAGAAGGTCCTTGTCATCAATCTTCCCTTGAGTCTGAGAGTTTCTCAGTGCAGATTCCCTGGGTCCAAAGAACACGCTCCATTCCTTGCTCTTCTTTCTTGGTGGTAGGAGGTCTCTCTACTCTCTGCTTACTTCTCTCTCTCATATCTCAAAAGAGATTGAATCAAGATACAAGCTAATCCTATAGATTGAGTCCTGCCTCATTAACGTAACTGCCTCTAATCCTGCCTTATTAAGATCATATAGGTTGGGATTTACAACACATAGGATAATTACATCAGATCACAAAATGATGGACAAATATACAATACTAGGAATCATGACCTAGCCAAGTTGATACATACTTTTGGGGGGACACAATTCAATCCATAACAGGAAGGATTGGCATTAAATATCTGGATCAAAATCTTGGCTCTGTCACTTACTGGCTAGGTCATCTTGGGCAAATAACTTAGTGCTCAGGCATTTCAAAGTCAACCTACTAAAACCAAACTTTTTCTGTCTCTTCCTTCTTCCCTCAGACCTGTTCCTCTTTCTGTACCATCTATTTGGTTTGTTGGTACCATCTTCCACCCAGTTACCCAAGCCAGAAATCACAGATATTTCTACTTCTATATTTTCCATCTTTGCAAAGTCAACAAATCCTGCCAATGTTGCCGCCTAAATTAATCCCTCTAGTCCTGCACTGTCCAATATGGTAGCCATAGCCAGTGTGGCTGTTGAGTACATGAAATGTGGCTAATTGAATTGAGATGTGATATCAGTATAAAATATACATCAGATTTCAAAGACTAATATTAAAAAAGGATACAAAGTATTTTTCACTATTGCAGAAGTCTAATAATTAGCCTGCCTGCATTCCAAACCTCAGTGAGAGTGCTCTTTCTGAAATAGACATCTGAAAGTGTTACTTCCCTGCTACTACATCCCTTCAGAGACTTCTCATCACATGAAACCCAAGGTCTTGTGTGTGGTATGCAAGAGTCTTGATTATTTGACCTCTTAACCTCATTTCTTACCTATTTTCAGCTCCTTCTTTCTTCCACCTTGCACAGTATACACTACTGATCCTAAAATTCCTGATTTCTCCTAAATACCGTGCTGTTTTTCACTTATCTGTGCCTTTATATTTGCTGATCCTTGAATCTGTGATGTGCTTCCCTTCACCTTCCCCCATCTGACTGGGAAGTCCCATTTTATCTTAAAACTCTGCATAGAGCTCTTTTTTCCTCCCTCTGTTGTGCAAATTCTACCAACACCTTGTGTTTACTCCCACTGGGCTCTAAGCTCCTTAAGAGCAGGGACCATGTCTTATTCACCCTTATTTCGACATGTGTTTAGAATAGTACCTGGAACAGAGCAGGCACACTGACTGAATACCATTTTATATTATTTGTATTGCATTAGAATCATATATATTACAATGATTTGCTTATATGTCTGTCTCCCTACTATGAAGTAAACTTTTTGAAGAAAAGAATTGAATCTTATTGATATGAAGATCTAAATATCTCAGTACCTCAAGTAGTGCTGTCATAGTGGACACAAAATAAATACTCACTGAGTTGAACCGAATAAATTCCAGCTAAACCTGCTCTGTGTGGATGCTGCTGACATTCAGAATGACCTTTAGGCATAATCACTGTGAGTGACTTGAAAGACCTTTAGGAATTCTTTTTTAGCTTGCTTTGATCTTTTGGGGTTATTGTGTGTACTGTTGTTGAGGTTTTTTTTAACTTTTAAATGTTCTTTATGAAAGTAGTGTACGTGTTTATTGGGAAAAAAGTCAAGTAATATCAGAGGATAGAAAGTGACAGTTCTCTCCCTACTCCTACTCCCCACAGCACACCACTGTTAACAGTTCACTATGTGTCTTTGAAGACTGTTTGAGCACATAGCCACTGCCATCGAGTCAATTCCATCTCATAGCGACCCTATAGGGCAGAGTACAGCTGCCCCATAGGGTTTCCAAGGAGGAGCTGGTGAATTCGAACTGCCAACCTTTTGGTTAGCAGTCGAGCCCTTAACCACTGCACCACCAGGGCTCCTTTGGCACAAACATGCTTACATAATTATTTGGCACAAAAAAAGCTATCATTAAACATATTGTTCTAAACCTTGCATTTTCTTTAACATCCCTTTCATATATCTCCAAGTGCCTCTTTTGGAAATGCCTTTAAATGGCCAGATTAAAGCCATGGTCCATATTGTGACTTTGTTCCTGGGCTGAGTAGAGTGCTATGCTTGGCCAAGTTATTTTATAATCCAGTGGTCACTCCTCATGCTATTTGCAGAGTACCCCTAAGAGCAGAGGAGAAAGGGTTGGAGGGTATCACCTAAAGTAGCCTGAGGCAAGTATAGAATGTCTTTGGACTCCTACTTGTTTTAAGTTAGTGCAAATCTTGCATTCTAAGACATTATGTCTGCATTTGTTTTTACGTTAAAAATGAGGTTTCCCCCCAAAAAGTAACACTTGAAGTAAAACGGTCATTCCAGGAGGATGTGCCTTGCTTGACCTATGACTTCAAGTAACCCCAACATATTGCCAAATAATGCTTGTTGCTATCCCGGTTTGACACATGCAGTGTTAAGCTTTCGAACAGAAGTACCTAGAAAAAAAAAAAAATTCCCCAAATCCACTTCAGGATGGAGCAGTAGATGCTGCTGGAAGAGTCGTAGTCACAGTTAGCTGTAGGGTAAGGGACCGGGAATAAAAAGGAGTCAAAATTGAAAGTTATATATTATAAAAGGGTTACTGATGAAGAGCATGGATACCTAGGTTTGAAACCTGGTTCTGCTATTCACTGGCCTGTGACCTTGAGCTAGTTCTTTAATGTCATTAAGCCTCAGTTTTCTCATATGCGAAGTAGGAGTAGGAACAGAGAATAGTGCTATGTATATAAACATTTAAAGTACTGTGGACACATCATAACTGCCCAGTAACTCATAGCTAATGGAGAAAAAGAAGACGAGTCTTCTTTTTGGTCTGTGTGACTTTTTCATCTCTATCCCTGAGAAAGAGGCTCAACACAGCCCTTCTACCCAGAACCGATGCGGTCTGTCCCATGTCTCTGCCTTGATTAGAGAATTATCACATTTTGTGCTCTCTATACTTTCTCATTCCTTCTCTCACACCGATCCCTCAAATCACACCCCAGTTATTGCTTCCCGTCATTTCCAGTTTCTGTGTCTCTACTTCTGCAAAGGAGAAGTGAGGGAAATGTGAGGGTTTGGGGATTTCTAAAAACTGCTCATAAGTCCCCATTGTTATGTTACATTAAACTATAGTTGTATGAATATAAAATTTGCCAGATCTTTCTCTGGGAAGCAGAAAGGAATTTCCCCACTACAGTCTTAAACACTAACTTTTTGGAGGACGGGCATGCTTGTATTATGTGCACATGCCTCGCACATTATGAGAGTTCATTATATTTAAGACAGAAACCCTCTGTCTTTTTTTATTATTCTACATTTTCATATGGGGAAACTTAGGCTCTTAACTTACCCCAAGGGCACAAGGTACCTTGCTGAGCCTGAACTATTAGATTTAAACATATAAAGTTGCTGGGGGGTTTTTTAGGTCAAAAATGGTAGAGTATTGGCAACTTCATATGATCCAACATTAATATAAAGCCTCTGGGGGAGTGTGTGTGTGTATAAAATGTTATCATGTATAAACAGACTGTTTAAATAAATGTATACTTTAAAAAATAAAGCTAACACCCCTGTATCCACCAGTCAGTTTAAGAAGCACCCTTTGCGCCTTACCCCAGTTACATTCCCCTCCTAGCCTCCCTCCCCCCCGCCCCCCCGCAACCATCCAGGTAACATCATTCTGACTTCTGTGTAAATAACTTTCTTTTTTTTATTGTTTAGGTAGCAAGCTCAACCCTAACTGTGTGAGGAAAAGGCAATATTGTCACTATTAGATAAAAGCTTCCTGGAGAAGATAATAACCCAGTTATTAATGGGTTTTTTAGTGGGAGAAGATAAGCTGAACAGTCTTTGGTTCGTGACCTGGCCTTGGCTTCTCTGAGAGAGTA
Organism: Loxodonta africana; assembly: GCF_030014295.1. Lineage (NCBI taxonomy): Eukaryota > Metazoa > Chordata > Mammalia > Proboscidea > Elephantidae > Loxodonta > Loxodonta africana. The sequence continues at coordinate 47,153,465 of NC_087351.1, forward strand.
TAAGAGCCCCTTCCAGGGAAGTCAGGGTTCAAGGTCATGAGCGAGTCTTAGGAAACGGTTCACCATAGTCAGGACATCTGGCAGAGCTGTAGTTTGGACCAGGTACTTGACGGCTGACAGAAATATGGTCAAACAGAGTGGCCTGCTCTGCATTTTCTGCCTCTAAACTCACCTTGGCTTTCCTCCAGCTTTCAAGAGTAGGTCAAAGCAAAAATCTCTTGCATTTTCAGTAAAGTGCAAGTCTTCACTGATCCAGGCAGCAGGACATAGAGGGGAGTACAGGAACTCCATCCTATGGTTAAGACAAGCCAAGTATAGGCTCACTCAGGCATTCTGTGCTGAGGTTAAAAAGTGGGGATCTTGGTGATGGTAGTCCCCAGTGTGGCTATCTCTTGAGTCACTGTTCAATCTGAACTGATATCCCTCAGTACCTGATACACAGCTGTCATCCTGGGATCTCCCTTCATTGTCTTCTTGGGGATCTCCATTGCCTCTTTCCTGCATAAGATCTCCTGTTTCCTATCTTCCTCTTTCTTGGAGTAGTCTCTTGTTTTAGTAGAACAGTTCTCCAGGAACTTCTTAAGAAAAGGTGTATGGGAGGTAAAATTTTTTAGAGTTTCCATGTCTGAAAATGTCTTTATATTACTCCTATATATGATAGCGTTGCTGGAAATAGGTATCTAGGTCAGAAATAATATTCTTTCAGAATTTTGAAGACAGTGCTTTATGCTTCCAGTGTTACTCTCTGAAGACATTGAGATTCCTAATCTTTTGTACATGATCTGCTTTTTTTCTCCCTGGAGGCTTTTGGAATCTTCTCTTTGTCTCTAATATTCTAAAATTTTACAATGATGTGACTTGGTATGAGTCTTTTTTCAGCCATTGAGTTGGACATACAGTAGACTGTTTTATTCTAGAAACTCAGATTTTTCAGTTTTGGGAAATTTTTTTTTTTTAATTGTGCTTTAAGTGAGAGTTTACAAATCAGATCAGTCTCTCATACAAAAATTTACATACACCTTGCCATACACTCCTAATTGCTCTCCCTCTGATGAGATAGCACAGTACTTCCCTCCACTCTCTTTCCTCGTGTCCATTCGGGTAGCTTCTGGCCCCCTCTGCCCTCTCCTCTCCCCTCCAGACAGGAGATGCCAACATAGTCTCACGTGTCCATTTGATCCAAGAAGCTCATTTTTCACCAGTATCATTTTCCATCCCCTATCCCAGTCCAATCCCTGTCTGAAGAGTTAGATTTGGGAATGGTTCCTGTCTTGGGCTAACAGAAGGTCTGGGGACCATGGCCTCCGGGGTTCCTCCAGTCCCAGTCTGACTGTTAAGTCTGGTCTTTTTATGAGAATTTGGGGTCTGCATACCACTGCTCTCCTGCTCCCTCAGGGTTTCTCTGTTGAGTTCCTTATCAGGGCAGTCATCGGTTGTGGCCAGGCACCATCTAGCTCTTCTGGTCTCAGGCTGATGTAGTCTCTGGTTTATGTGGGGTTTTTTTTGTTCGGGTTCTGTCCCTTAGGCTCATAATTACCTTGTGTCTTTGGTATTTTTCAATCTTCCTTGCTCCAGGTGGGTTGAGACCAATTGATGCATCTTAGATGGCCGCTTGCTAGCGTTTAAAAGACCCCAGATGCCACTCTCCCAAGTGGGATGCAGAACGTTTTCTTAGTAGATTTTATTGTGCCAATTGACTTAGATGTCCCCTGAAACCATGGTTCTCAAACCCCTGCCCCCGCTATGCTGGCCTTTGAAGTGTTCAGTTTATTAAGGAAACTGCTTTTGGGTTAGTCTGTTTGTGTTGACCTCTCCTGTATTGTGTATTGTCTTTCCCTTCACCTAAAATGAAACTTATCTACTATCGAATTAATGAATACCCCTTTTCCTCCCCCTCCCTCCCCCATAGGGAAATTTTTTTTGGTTATACCATTGACTCTTTCCACTCTATTTTCTCTGGTCTTCCTCTGAACCCCCTGTTATTCAGGTGTCAGATCTCCCAGACTAGCCTCTAAATTTCTTTTTTTTCCTACCTATTTTCCTTTTCTTTATTTCTTTGCTCCCATTCCTGTGAAACTTCCTCAATGTTGTCTTCCTACCTTTCTGTTGATTTTTTTTTTTTAGGCAATCATGTTTTAATTCTTAGGAGCTCATTCTTGTTCTCTTCCCTCAGAGAAAAGAAATTGTTTGTTTCATGAATGCATTTTGTTATCTCAGGGGATTTTAATGGGAGGGTTTTTTTTTTCCTTCTCCCTTTATAGTCTTTGTTTTTTCAAAGTTGTTTTCCCCTCCATTTGTTTTAGACTGGTGCATGTCACAGACTCTCCACAGCTGTCTGGTAATTCTTGATTGTCAGCTTGTGATTAAACATGATCTAAAAAGCTAATTGTAAGCTCTGAGTCTGTGGGTAGGGCTTGTTGACTGTTGACTTCACTGTCGGGTTGACCTGGGTGGGCCATTCATTGGGAAATTCCCAATAATCAGAATCTTTAGGGTTTTTTTCTCTTCTTCTGGTCAGATTCCCCAAAGAAGAGTTTCCTGTCTCCTGACTGGAGGTTAAAAATCTTGCTGCCAGAGTTCTGGGAGCCAAGTAATAGAAGAGGCCTGAGTTTCTCTGAATTCTGCAGTCAGTATGCACACATTCACATAATCTGTTTTTAGTATGGTACTCATGCTGTCAAATGTGTTTGGCCAGCCTAGGGGCCCTCTGATTTACCCTGTCCAGATTTCCCTTCCTGGCTCCAGCAGAAGCAATTTGGATTTGGGAGGAGGGTGCAAATCTAGGAATGTAATTCTTCTTAAATGGTTTTCACCTGGTTTCTCCTTAGTTAAGCCACACACCACCATTCAGCCTCACTCCTTTGGCTCTAGTTACAGAGTCTTAAGAGAAATTGAGTTGGTTCTTAGCTTGCCCCTCTTCAGATGAGACTTTGTTGGATCTGCTAGGTTAGTTATCACTTGTCCATCTGCTTTTTAGCTTCAAAATTTTGTTGCTGTTGTCTCCCCTCTTGTTCCCCGAATCCTTGGGGGTTTGTCATTTTAGAAAGTCTCTCTGTATTACAGTTTTAGTGGGATTTCAAGTGAAATTAAAATTAGATGCATGTGTTCAATCTGCCTTCTTAACTTAAAGCATATGTTCTACTCTTAACACGTGCTGACAGAGGGATTAATATAAATCACCCAAGTTAGTGATAATGCCAGAAGAATCTCTTTTTTTGTTTGTTTTCTTCTCTTTTTTGGGGGGAGGGGGCGGGGGTTGGGGAGAAAAGGGTGGAGATGGGAGTTTCTGAATTCACTAATCCAAGCTGTACTGTCTAATAACAGCTCACATTTATTGAGCACTTTTCAGCATGTCAGACACTGTGCTTTGTATCCATATGCATTACCTAAATTAATCCTCATAATAACCCAATTATTATCTATATTTTAGCAGTGATAAAACAGAGGCCCAGAGAGGAAAAGTGACTTGCCTGAGGCCATACAGCTTGTACGAGAATTTGAACCTAAATAGGCTGATGCCAAAGCTTGTGCTCTTAATTAATATTACTGTACTATTAAATAATGGATATAAATGGATAAAGTCTCTTTGTGTATCCAGTTACATTTACTGTATAAGCCCTTCCAAAGCAGAGCTGTATAGATGGCTTGGAACATTTACTGGAGATGTCTAGGGTATGTTTTTAGATACCCAGGTCTTTTATAGATTTTGAACTGACAGGATTGTCACAGGAAGCAAAAGCAATAGTGAACTATACAATTGTGTATGGCTCTTTCCAAGATAAAACCTATGTGAACTAGTGCAGCCATTTTCCAGCCTCCAGAGCCCCTCTCACTGTATTCTTTCTCTTCTGTCTTTAAATGGTGTCCTGTGAGCCTGAAAGAGTTCACGTAATTTTCCAGGGCCAGAAAATTATTCCTTATACAGGGACTTTGAAATTAGAAATTAAAATGTATCACAATGTTTAATCTTCCTGAAATTGGTTTCCAGTCTTCAAAATACCTATCTTTTCCTTCCTCACATGGTAAAGGAAACACAGATATCTTACTGAGAAACTAAAAAGACCAAAGAATGCATATAAATGTTTGGAGAAAAGTCACATTATGAGTCAGGAGCCAAATCTTCTGTCTTCTAGACAGCTCTGACTCTCAGCTAGCTGGGGAAATCCATCCAGACCAGCAATGTCATCATTTTCTGAAAAGGCTGGATAACTGTGTGGGTGCTAATGGCATCAGAGGAGACAGTGGTGCAAAGGAAACACATCCCACAGTTGACAGGATGTTCCCAGAGCAGGAAGGGCATTTCTCTTCCTCAGTAGAATTGTTTCATTGACTAAGGACAAGATGAGATCACTGAAATCTTCCTAAAATACCAAAGACTGAGGAAAGTAGGATATAGAACATGGTGAGTCTGGTGTAAACCACTGGCATCACAGATGACATCATAATAAAGTAGGAGTATTTTGTGTAGTGGAGCCCTGGTGGGCAGTGCTTAAGGGCTTAGCTGCTAACCAAAAGGTCAGCCATTCGAACCCACCAGCCGCTCCTTGGAAACCCTATGGGCGGCTCTAGTCTGTCCTGTATGGTTACTATGAGCCGGAATTGACTGGACGGCAACGATTTGTGTGTGTGTATGTGAGTATCCTATATGTGCTTTCTTCCAAGAGATTCATATAGCTTTATAGAGTCAGTCAGTCATCAAATAGTTTTAAACCTACTGTACACAAAGCACACGGTCCCAGAGATGGAAATAGGTCTCTGGCTCAGTCTCAGCCGCTACTCTGGAACTACACCATCAAATAGTTTTAAACCTACTGTACACAAAGCGCATGGTCCCAGAGATGGAAATAGGTCTCTGGCTCAGTCTCAGCCACTACTCTGGAACTACACCATCAAATAGTTTTAAACCTATTGTACACAAAGTGCATGGTCCTAGAGATGGAAATAGAACTCTGGCTTAGTCTCAGCCTCCACTCTGTGGAACTACACCACCAGAATTCCGAGGATAACAGTCCTTGTGTACCGCCTGAATGGAAGCTTCCTTCTCCCTCCTTGCCCCAGTTTCTGCTTCTCCTCTAAAACTCTTTCTTTCTCACATTATTCCATTTCTCCCATTTTCATCAAATGCTAATCTATCTCTTATATGGCATATAACTCTTGAACAGTTTCAGCGAGGAGATGTTATTAATCTTTCTTAAATAGCTTCTCGCCCCCCCCCCCCACCACCCAGTAGCAACAGCTATCAAAGGTAGAACTGAGGCCAAAGCAGCAGCAGTGAGCAGCTGGCAAATGAAAGTGTAATGAGAATGTTTGAGACCAGAAGCCTCAAGCCACAACTTCGGTGGGCTTCCCAGGACTCTCTTGTGGCATTCTCAGAGGTGCATAGAAAAATGATGACTATAGCAGTCGCTTGAGGGCTATCTCTGGGACAGGTATTCTGTTCCCAAAACTTAGCTCAAGGGAAAAGTGAGAGGAACCCAAAGAAGGGAATGAAACTGGTTATTAGCTAACCTGCAGAGGGTAACATCATAGAAACAAGTAGAAAACTCCATTGTTCCAGGGTAAGTTATGGCTTTCCTTGTTTTTGTTTTTCTGTGTAGACTGTGGAGAGCATAACGCATCAGTTATAAACATTGCATTGTAGTCTTCTGAGTCCTAGAGCACAGCAGCCTCAATTGAGGTTCTCAGTCAATGTGTTTGACCCTAAAGTGGTTTTAGTTTGTGGGAAATAATTATCAAAATTAACTAATGCATATGAAAGAAGATCCATAGAATCTTTAGTTTTCTTGCTTTCTCTTGTCTGCCTTTAACTTAACTCTATCATATCTTGAAATCCAGCCAGACTGACATAGGAAAACCCCCACCCAGGACCATCCAGTTCAAGCCCCAAGTTACCTTGATGTTGTCTTTAGTGAAGCAATAGCATAGCGAATGAAGGTGTATTTTCTGGCTTTAGTCTCTCAAACAGCTGTGTGACTGGTATTAGAAATGGGTATTATTTTATGTTGGAATGGTGTGTAGGCTGTTCGTGGTTATTTTAAGAATTTCTCTTCTGTTTTTATGGAAGTTCAAATATCTCCACTTATAAATAACTAAAAACATTCTCATTAATATAAACATTCTATTTCAAACTAATATACTTTCACAGCTCAGGTACTAAACTGTAGCTTTGTGTATGTGCAAAGAGGAGGTGGGTCAAAGACTAAATCACTTTAGTTCCTCCTTGCCATGAGTATTCACATGATTTTGTCTGAGAGAAATGAGGCCTACAAAAGCTTGGCCCCATTAAAATGCATAATGCCTTGTTCCTCAAACGCCCCACCTGGCCCCGGTGTGTACTGTAACAGAGGCTGACCATCTTGTGAGAGGGAACAATTTCTTTATTTATTGTGCTTTAGGTGAAAGTTCACAAATCAAGTCAGTCTCTCATACAAAAAGTTATACACACCTTGCTATGTACTCCCAGCTGCTCTCCTCCTAATGAGACAGCACATTCCTCCTCTCCACCCTGTATTCCCCCTGTCCATTCAACAGCTCCTGTCCCCCTCTTCCTTCTCATCTCGCCACCGAACAGGAGCTTACCACATAGTCTCCTGTGTCTACTTGAGCTAAGAACCTGACTCCTCGGCAGTATCATTGTCTATCTTATGGGCCAGTCCAATCCCTATCTGTAGAGTTGTCTTTGAGAATGGTTCCAATCTTGGGCTAACAAAGGGTGTAGGGGCCATGACCGTCAGGGTCGCTTCAGTCTCAGTAAGACCATTAAGCCTGGTCTTTTTATGAGAATTTGAGGTCTGCGTCCCACTGTTCTCCTGCTCCTTCAGGGATTCTCTGTTGTGTTCCCTGTCAGGGCAGTGATTGGTGGTAGCTAGGCACCGTATAGTTCTTCCAGTCTCAGGCTGATGGAGTCTCTGGTTTATGTGGCCCTTTCTGTCTCTTGGGCTCATCTTTACCATATGCCTTTGGTGTTCTTCATTCTCCTTTGCTCCAGGTGGGTTGAAACCAATTGATGCATCTTAGATGGCCACTTGCTAGCATTTGAAACCCAGATGCCTCTTGCCAAAGTGGGATGCAGAATGTTTTCTTAGTAGATTTTATTATGCCATTTGACCTAGATGTCCCCTGAAACCATGGTCGCTAGACCCCTGTCCCTGCTACTCTGGCCTTCGAAGCGTTTAGTTGTATTCAGAAAACTTTTTTTGCTTTTGGTTTAGTCCAGTTGTACTGACTTCCCCTGTGTTGTGTGTTGCCCTTCCCTTCACCTAATTTTTGTCTACTATCTAGTTAGTGAATGTTCCTCTCCCTCCCCACCCTTGTAACCTTAGAATATTTTCTTCTGTGTTTAAACTTTATTTAGAGTTCTTACAATAGTGGTCTCATACAATATTTGTCCTTTTGCAAGTGGCTAATTTCACTCAGCATAACGTCTTCCACATCCTCCACATTATGACATGTTTCACAGAGTCATTGCTGTTCTTAATTGTTGTGTAGTATTCCATTGTGTGAATATACCATAATTTGTCCATTCATCCGTTGATGGGCACCTTGGTTGCGTCCATCTTTTTGCTATTGTAAACAGTGCTGCAGTGAACATAGGTGTGCATATATCTGTTCGTGTGAAGGCTCTTATTTCGTTAGGGTATATTCCAAGGAGTGAAATTACTGGGTCATATGGTAGTTCTATTTCTAGCTTTTTAAGGAAGCACCAAATCGATTTCCAAAGTGTTTGTACCATTTTTACATTCCCACCAGCAGTGTATAAGTGTTCCAGTCTCTCCACAACCTCTCCAACATTTATCATTTTATGTTTTTTGGATTAGTGCCAGCCTTGTTGGGTTGAAAACCCTGTTAAGTGCTACGGCTGCTAACCAAAGGGTTGGCAGTTCGAATCCGCCAGGCGCTTCTTGGAAACTCTATGGGGCAGTTCTACTCTGTCCTGTAGGGTCGCTATGAGTTGGAATCGACTCGATGGCACTGGGTTTGGTTTTTGGTTTTTGTTGGGTTGAGATGGAATCTCATTGTAGTTTTGATCTGCATTTCTCTAATGGTTAATGATTGTGAGCGTTACCTCATGTATCTGTTAACAGCCTGAATATCTTCTTTGGTAAAGTGCCTCTTCATATCCTTTGCCCATTTTTTAATTGGTTTATGTGTCTTTTTGTTGTTGAGTTTTGCAGTATCGTGTAGATTTTAGAGATCAGATGCTGTTCGGAAATGCCATAGCTAAAAATTTTTTCCCAGTCTGTAGATAATTTTTTTACTCTCTTGGTGAAGTCTTTGGATGAGCATAGGTGTTTGTTTTTTAGGAGCTCCAAGTTATCTAATTTCTCTTCTGGTGTTTGTACATTGTCAGTAATGTTTTGTATACTGTTTATGCCATGTATTAGGGCTCCTAGCGTTGTCCCTATTTTTTCTTCCATGATCTTCATCATTTTAGATTTTATATTTAGGTCTTCGATCCATTTTGAGTTAGTTTATATGCATGGTGGTGAGGTATGGGTCTTGGTTTGGTTTTTTTGCAGATGGATATCCAGTTACATCAGCACCATTGTTAAACAGACTGTCTTTTCTCCCATTTACCTGACTTTGGGCCTTTGTCAAATATCAGCTGCTTATATGTGGATGGATTTATGTCTGGATTTTCAATTCTGTTCCATTGGTCTGTGTATCTGTTGTTGTACCAGTACCAGGCTGTTTTGACTACTGTGGCAGTATAATATGTTCTAAAATCAGGTAGTGTGAGGCCTCCCACTTTGTTCTTCATTTTCAGTAATGCTTTACTTATCCGGGGCGTCAGAGAGAACAATTTCTACTTTAATCAAGCTCTACATAGACATCAGGTCCTTTAGAAAGAAGAAAACTATCCCACTGCTAAGTGCAGGAATCTGTGAATTTTCCATGGTTCCGAAGAGCTGTTCACACATTCACTCATTTATTTCACACATTCTGAATAGCGTCAGAAGCTGTCAGGGAATGAAACTACATACATTATCCAAGGAGTCAAAGAAAACCACACCCATTGCTATCAAGTCGATTCCAACTTGTAGTGACTCTGTAAGACAGAGTAGAACTACCCCACAGAATTTCCAAGGGTACGATCTTTACAGAAGCAGAAGCGGACTGCCATATCTTTCTCCCGCAGAGTTGCTGGTGGGTTCAAACCATTGACCCTTTGATTAGCAGCCAAGTGCTTATCCATTGCACCAACAAAGCTCCTTATCCAAGGAGTGCTGAACTCTTAACTAGGTGAATAGAATTGGGGCCCCTGTCCCTAAGGCTAAGATAAATTAACAGCTTCTCCTGACAGTCATTCACCTTGATTCACTAAAGGAGGAGAGGTTGAACAGAAGGTGGAGAGGTAGGTTGAGGAAGGAAACATATATCAGCACTAATACATGGCTTCCCAGGACACTTGTCAAATAGGTTCTTGGTTGTTTCCTAAAGTCAGTAAAAGGGGGTGAAATTGCCAGAAAGAACGGGCCTCGAAAGCCAGGTGGTTTTGAGATATATTCTTTCTAAATTGCCACACAGGTACACCTTGAATATGTCCCAAATTTCTTCTTCCTTCAGTCTTCTTATTCTTTAAATGAGAAAACAATATTGACTTCCTGCATAAGTTGCTGTAAAAAATAGTAGAAAATTATCAAAATCTTTTCATATGTAAATGGTATCGTTTTAGATTTTTATTGATTATGACTTGACAGTTAAAATTTCATAATACTGTTAAGGATTTTGTGTGTGTGTGTGTGTGTGTGTGTGTTTGTGTGGCTGCAGGGGTGGATGGTTACCTTATCCACATTTTACAAACAAGGAAACTTGAGCAAAAAATAAATAAATAGATAAAGTAAGGAATTCCTGGCTCAGGCCCAAACCCAAAACCACAGATACAAATATAAATTTGGAACGGTATCCTGAATTAATAATAGTAAATAGGAAGAGTGATATTAAGTAGATTATTGATGTTTGGATGATGGTTCCACCTGAAAGTGCCTTTTGACCAAATGTTAAAGTGGCACAAGAAGCCAATTGTCATCCACGGTGGCCATCTCTCCAGTTGCCTTCCCTCATTCTGCAGCCAAGATGCTGAGCGCTATAAATCTCTCCATGGTGCCTGCTGCTGCTGCTTCTGTGCATTCTGGCCTCTAGCCACCCCTGGGCTTTACCCAGTCTAGCTCTCTCTACGTGTCTGCAGTCAGCTCCCAATCCCTACACCAGCTGTGTCTGATCTGTACCACTGCCCTCAAGCTTCCTACTCCACCCCCCCTCACCATCACTCTGCCAATGACTCACCTCCTGTTGCACACAGAAAATAGAAGATATCAAGGAGAATGAGTTCATATTTCTACATACTCCACAGTCAGACACACACATACACGTTGTTGTTGTTAGGTGCCATCGAGTTGGTTCCGAATCATAGCTACCGTATGTACAACAGAACCAAGCACTGTCTGGTCCTGCGCCATCCTCACAATTGTTGCTGTTTGAGCCCGTTCTTGCAGCCATTGTGTCATTCCATCTCGTTGAGGGTATTCGTCTTTTTTGGTGACTCTTTGCTTTACCAAGCATGATGCTCCTGATAACATGTCAAAAGTACATAAGATGAAGTTCCACCATCCTTGTTCTAAGGAGCATTCTGGCTGTACTTCTTCCAAAACAAATTTATTCATTCTTCTGGCAGTCCATGCTACATTCAGTGTCCATCCTTTGTTCTCTTTCTTAGCACTTATTATGTGGTATTACATTCATTTGACTCCAAACTTCATTAGGTTAGGGATAAGTGTATCCCCAATACCCCTGTCTAGTGACTGACATAGAAGGTGTTCAGTAAATGTTTGATGAATGAACTGGCCTTTTCACTTGATCAGGACCATGATTTCAAATATGTAAATACACACACACACACATATATATACATACATATGCGTATACACATAAATATACACCAAAAAAAAAAACCGAGCTTGAATCGGAACAAATCTCAAAATTCAACTACTAATTTACAGGAAGCATAGAGGGTTAGAGAACATGTTACATGATACCATAGGGATGCAGTCAGCGAAATCGAGAATGTAGGAAACTAAGGCAAACAGCCACATTTCTTAACTGCAAGGGAAAAAACAAAATGGAGAAAGAGCTTAGAGATTTAAAAAGTCTCAAGCAATTGCAGTGTTGTCGTTGTTGTTGTTAGGTGCCATCAAGTCGATCACGACTCATGGTGACCCCATGCACAACAGAACGAAACACTGCCCGGTCCTGAGCCATGCTTACAATCATTGTTATGTTTGAGCTCATTGTTGCAGCCACTGTGTCAGTTCACCTCGTTGAGGGTCTTCCTCTTTTCCACTGACCCTGTACTCTGCCAAGCATGATGTCCTTCTCCAGGGACTGATCCCTCCTGACAACATATCCAGAGTATGTAAGACGCGGTCTCGCCATCCTTGCTTCCAAGAAGCGTTCTGGCTGTACTTCTTCCAAGACAGATTTGTTCGTTCTTTTGGCAGTCCATGGTATATTCAATATTCTTCACCAGCACCACAATTCAGAGGCTTCAGTTCTTCAGTCTTCCTTATTCATTGTCCAGCTTTCACATGCATATGATGCAATTGAAAATACCATGGCTTAGGTCAGGCACACGTGAGTCTTCAATTTGACATCTTTGCTCTTCAACACTTTAAAGAGGTCCTTTGTAGCAGATTTACCCAATGCAATGCATCTATTGATTTCTTGACTGCTGCTTCCATGGGTGTTGATTGTGGATCCAAGTAAAATGAAATCCTTGACAACTTCAGCCTTTTCTCCGTTTATCATGATGTTGCTCATTGGTCCAGTTGTGAGGATTTTTGTTTTCTTTATGTTGAGGTGCAATCAATACTGAAGGCTGTGGTCTTTGATCTTCATTAATAAGTGCTTCAAGTCCTCTTCACTTTCATCAAGCAAGGTTGTGTCATCTGCATAATGCAGATTGTTAATGAGTCTTCCTCCAATCCTTGATGCCCCATTCTTCATATAGTCCAGCTTCTCGTATTATTTGCTCAGCATACAGATTGAATAGGTATGGTGAAAGACTACAACCCTGATGCACACCTTTCCTGACTTTAAATCAATCAGTATCCCCTTGTTCTGTCTGAACAACTGCCTCTTGATCTATGTAAAGGTTCCTCATGAGCACAATTAAGTGTTCTGGAATTCCCTCTCCAATTGCAATGTATGGAACTTTTTTAGATCCCGATTCAAAAACTAAACTGTAAAAATTTTTGTAAGATTCAGGTAAATAGGAACACTGATTGAATATTTGATATTAAGGAATTATTTTTAATTTTTTTAGATTTGGTAGTGATATTGTACTTTTTTTGAAGTCCCTATATTTTAGAAATACATACTGACATGTTTATAAATGAAATATGATGTCTGGGATTTGTTTCAAAATAATGTGGGAGAGGGAAGTGTATGGGAATATAGATGAAATCAGATTGGCCATAACTGATAATTGTTGAGACTGGGTGATGGGTACATGGCAGTTCATAATGCTCTTCTGCCTACCTTTGTTGATCTTTTAAAATTTCTATAGTAAAACTGTTTTTAAGTTCTTTCCTGAAGACGTCCCATAATGAACTTTCTTATATATGAGGTACATTGATTGTAGTTATCTTGACTCAAAATTGGAATAGAATTTCTAATTTCTGTAGACTTCAAATCCAAAGGTTTTAGAATCTTTGAAGATCTACAGTCCATATAATCCAGGAAGTGCCGGAGGTCACAGAGTGGGAGGTAAAGGGTCAAAAATAGGGAAAGGAAGTTACACTTGATTTTTGGAATTACTCAGACAAGCTCTTGCTCGCATCAGCTTCTCCCACCTCCCAGGCAGCTTTTCTACTTCCTGAGCATCCCTACGCACAGTTATTTCTAATACATGTAGCCTGCCAACCATATTTTTACCCTTAGCTCAGGAACTACCTTTCAGCACTTTTATATCAAAAGTAAGTGTATCACTTCTAAGTTTAAAAAAAAAAAAAAAGTCTCTTTATCTGTTCCTGCAGGAGATAAATCAAATTAGGATGGAAGCCAGACCAGAAAATGGTTGTACCAAATATTGACCTGAGATTTATTCTCACTCTTCTGGTTTTTGGAGAATTATCTTTTAGAAACCTTGAGAAGCAATGGTAGAAAGAAAATTAAAATTTAGTCCAGACAATAATCAGAATAAAGCAAATATAGTGGAGAAAGGAAGAATATTTAAAGGAGAAATGATTTTGTAGAAAAGAAAAGTGAAATAGTAGGGAGTATAGAAAACAAAAATCCTAAATCAGGAGAGAGGAAAAAAAAAAACAGAGTTCCAAGGTGATGAGTCTGGCATGAGAAAACTGCCCACTGGTGTGATTTTTGACTCCATCTCCTCATTCTAACAGGCTGGGCCAGGTAAGGCTGCCCCCTACTACTAGCAGGAGGTATGGATTGGTGAGGACCAGTGATGTCTTGTTGTGAGGTGAGGGGACTGCAGGGAAGTGATATCCGATCCCATGGTTAACATTGAGGTACTGGGTACCCAGGAAACCTTGTTACTTCTGGAATTAACTTAGAATTTTAAATATGCTCTAGAATGAGCTGTTCTGTTTTTTTGTGGCCTAGATTCAGACCCCTTAGGCAAGCCCAGAACTGTCCCTACTATCTCTGAGTTCCCTAGGTTGAGAACAGCCCAAGGTAGATCTAGGTTTCTCTGTTCAGGACTGCCCTGAACTCAGGGAAACTCTTCCTGGCCTCGCATCTAAACCTATTCCCTGTTTATAGTCTCAAGGAAAGGATTGCCTTTTATGAGGTATAGACCATTCTGTATGCATTGGATTTGTCACACACCCCTTTGTCTTTCCTTAGAAGGAAGGTCCAGTTGTTGTTGGGTTTTTGTTTGTTGGTTGATTTTTTGTTTCGGTTTTCTTTTTTGATTGTTTGTTTACTTGTTATTTTGAGATAATTGTAGATTGATAGGCAGTTGTAAGAAATAATACAGGGAGATCCTGTGTATCCTTCACCCGGTTTCCCCTAATGATACCATCTTGCATAACTATAGTACAGCATCACAGTTGACATTGATACAGTTAAGACACAACATTTCCATCACCGCAAGAATCCTTCACGTTGCCCTTTTATAGCCACGCTCACTTCCCTCCTGCCTTCACCCCTTCTTAACCCTGAACAACCACTAATTTTCTGTCCATTTCCGTAATTTTATCATTTCAAGAATGTTATGTAAATGTTATTTTAAATTCCTACCAGCAATAAATGAGTAATCTAGTTTCTCTGCATCCTCACCAGCATTTGGTGTTACCACTGTTTTTCATTTTAGCCATTCTGATAGGTGTGTAGTGATATCCCATTGGGTTATAATTTTCATTTCCCTAATGGCTAATGATGTTGAACCTCTTATCATGTGCTTATTTAACATATGTACATCTTTGGTGAAAGGTCTTTTGCTCATGTTCTAATTAGATTGTTTCCTTTTTTGTTGAGTTTTAAGAGTTCTTTATTTTTTCTAGACACTAATCCTTTGTTGGATATTTGATTTGTAAATATTCTCTCCCAGTCTGTAGCTTGTCTTTTTATCCTCTTAACAGGGTCTTTCACAGAGCAAACATTTTTAATTTTGATAAAGTCCAGTTTATCAGTGTTATCTTTTATGGATCATGTTATTGATGTCAAATCTAAGAACTCTTTGTCTTGCTCTAGATCAAAAATATTTTCTTTTGTTTTCAGCTTTCAGAAGTTTGATCATGATGTTTCCTTGCATGGATTTCTTTTATCTAATATGTGGTTCACTCAGCTTTTTGAATCTATTGGCTGATGTCTCTTGTCAAAGATGAAGTGCTTCCAGTCATTATTTCTTCAAGTATATTTTGAGCCTTACCTTTTTTTCTCCTCTCCTTCCAGGGCTCTAATGGCATGAATGCTAGATTTTTGTTATTGTTGTTGTTATAGTACCACAAGTTCCTGAGGCTCTCTTCCTTTTTTTTTTTCCCCCAGTCTACTTTCTCCCTGTTGTTCAGATTGGTAATTTTTGTTGTCCTGTTTTCCAGTTCACTAATTCTTTCCTCTGTCTTTTCCATTCTGCTGTTGAGCCCATCTACTTTTAGTTTAGTTATGATTTTCAGTTCTGAAATTTCCACTTGGTTCTTCTTACATCTTCCTCTTTTTTGTTAAGACTTTCTTTTTCTTTCCTGAGCCTTTCTATTTTTTCAAGCGTGTTCATAATTGCTTATTGAAGCATTTTATCATGGATGCTTCAAACTTTTGTCAGAATTCTAACATCTCTGTCATCTCCTAGTTCTCGGTTCTTGTTATAATGAGTGATTTTCAGTTGAAACCTGAACTTCTTCATACTGTGTTTTGAGACTCTGAATCTTATTTATTTTTATTGTGCTTTAAGTGAAAGTTTACAAATCAAGTCAGTCTCACACAAAATTTTATATATACCTTGCTATATACTCCTAGTTGCTCACCCTCTGAGACAGCACACTCCTTCCCTCCAGTCTCTCTTTTCATGTCCATTCGGCCAGCTTCTGACCCCCCCGCCCTCTCATCTCCACTCCAGACAGGGGACGCCAACATAGTCCTGTGTGCCTACTTGATCCAAGAAGCTCATTCTTCACCAGTATCATTTTCTATCCCATAGTCCAGTCCAATCGCTGTCTGAAGAGTTGGCTTTGGGAATGGTTCCAGTCTTGGGCTAACAGAAGGTCTGGTCTGGATCTTATTTAAACCATCTATTTTAACTGGCATTTTCTGATGATGCTGTTAGCAGGGGAAGGGGGAGGCACCCCCTCATTACTGCCAGGTTGAGGTAGAAGACTAGATTTCCCACTTGGCCTCTGTTGACAACCGAGGGGAATATCTTTATTACGACCGGGCAGAGGTGGGAGTTCTGGCTCTTCATGTATTCCCTGCTGACACTGCATTGGGCTGGCCTCATTAATACTACCCATTGCCGTCGGGACTCATAACGACCCTATAGGACAGAGTAGAACTACCCCATAGAGTTTCCAAGGAGTACCTGGTGGATTCGAACTTCTGACCTATTGGTTGGCAGCCGTAGCACTTAACCACTACACCACCAGGGTTTCCTCATTAATACTAAGTGATGGTAAAAGTCCTGACTCCACTAGGTTTCCTTTGGCACCACCCTAGGAGAAAGATGGGGTGGGTCACCTTGCTACTGCCAGTGGCAAAGGAAGTCAAGGCTGCCCACATGTTCTCCAGTGACACCATGGTGGGTAGATGGCATGCTTATTCTCAGCTGGCGGTGTTGAAAGCCATAGCTCCCTACTTGGCCTTCTGTGCCACTACCTTGGCAGGTGTGTTGGGGCACCTTGTTACAGCCTCACGAAGGTGGGTGTCTAGGCTCCCTGCTTAGCTTTTGCTGGCATCAGTGGATGTGGGGCCATAGTTTTTTCTGTGGTGTTTGGATAGAGCAGTTATTGCTAAAAGCTTTCTGTCTTGCCAGACTGTCTTTTTCCTGGTCTTTTGGCTAGAGAGAGCAGTTTTGCTGGGACTTTTTTCATCCACACTCACTGGCATTTCTGGGTTGCTGGCTTCTTCAGTTCCCACTACCCGCTGCCGTCGAGTCGATTCCCACTCATAGCGACCCTATAGGACAGAGTAGAACTGCCCCATAGAGTTTCCAAGGAGCGCCTGGCAGATTTGAACTGCCGACCTTTTGGTTAGCAGCTGTAGCACTTAACCACTATGCCACCAGGGTTTCCTCTTCAGTTCCAGTCTGCGATATATGAGGAAAAAAGGAAACCCAGGAAATGCACTACTATGTCATTCCTTGTGTCCCAAGGCCCATAACCAGTCTGCCTTTTTCTCTCTACCTTTCAGAGTCTTCTTATGTTTGTTCTGTGTTTAATGTCCAGGGTTTTTAGTTGTGCTTAGTGGAAGGAATAGGGGAGACTACATCTATTCCATTTTCTTAGAAGTAGAAGTCCCTCCTTGGTTTTGTTTTTTTTCTAACATAGAATGAAGGTGAATTTTCTATTTCCTTAGCATCCTGGGTATCTTGCAACTTTGAACCCATTGGATCCAGCCTTGATATTTAGCCCAGAAATAGTGGGCTTATAGCTGGGTTGTCACAGGATTTTAGGCGAGTGCCTTTATTTCTGTACACTTCTTTCTCTCTTGTGTCTTTTGTTTATTCTCCTTTGTTTTCTTTCTTTTTCAGAGAGCTGCTGTTAGTAGACCTCTGAGCCACAAGATGGCATCCCAGAGTAGTTCAAGCTAAGGCTTTCCTACTCTTCCTTTGGCCCCCTTCTTTATCTTAATATTAGTAACCTAATATTAAGTTTGTAATCAAGGTCATTACCTGAACCAAGCAATAGCTGTGAAGAACCAATTGCATTTCCTTTTAAGCCATGTCTTCCAGTTACATAGAAACTTAAGCAATCAGTATCAAAAAACTGTTTTTGTTTCAATTGTTTATTTCGCATTTTTACAATAACTTTCTGGAAGCTCTTATGGAAATTAAAAAATATTATTATCATTTCAGTTAAAGAGTTAGTTGCCATTTTGTATCTGAGATTGTATCTGGGCTCATTGAAAATAATCTGAAATCTCAGCATAGCTTTAAAAAATTAATGTTATGAATGCATTCTGAAGGAGATGTGTTCTCAGTGTCTTCTGAGGTGTTTGAATCTGTGAGATTAGACTTAGTGTTGGTATTTTCCTTTGATTACTAGCCTAACTTATAAAGTTATAGCTTATAAAATTGTATAAAATGCCTGGAATAAAAAGACTGAAAAATACATATTAACAATCTTTGGGTAGTAAGCTATGGGTGGTTTCTTCTTTCATATTGTAGACTACATTTTTTCCAAGGCAGCAGCCTCAGCAGTGGAGTCATGACATGGAAAAACTGGTTGAAAAGTCACTATCTAGTCCAGCCAGTTAGAAACGTTTTAAAAAAAGAAGTAGAACTCTTTATTCAAATGAAAACTTAGGAAAATACCAAGGTATAAATGCACAAAGATTGAGCTGTGTCAGTTGAAACAGGGTTGGGGGTATGTAGGAGCAAAACCCCAACCCTCCGGAACTTCCAATCTCTCTCCCAATGATGTCTAGGGAACACATTTTAAAAACAACGAATCTAGTCTGTGCTTAGAAAATCCCCTTGGATCGACTGTAGCCTAATCAGTGGTCAGATGTTAAACATTAATTCATAATAAGCAAGCATTTCTCTCAGGCTTACAAAGATGGGAAATTAAGGAATTTTTTTTCTTACCCCTTACCAGAAAAGAGTGCTTCACCAATGAGGTTAGCAGCTGGAAGAATTGCACTGCTTATTTGAGATTCTTCTCTTGACCTTCTTGGGTGCTGGCTTTGTGTTTTTTAGCTCTTAAATGTGGTCTCTCAGCTAGCCAAGCAGAATCTGCGACTGCTGGTCCTGGGCAGGAAGCACATGCTAAATCAGCATCCCCGGTGGAGAAAGGATGAGATGGAAAAGGTGCAAAAGCAAGCAAGCTGTTTCTTTGCCGATGACATGTAAGTATTGAAGGCAATAGGTAAATTACCCTAGGCTCCAACCATCTGCTAGTTAGTTACCTCCTTTTGGCATTTTGAAAATGCATGCTAGTACGTGTATGTATACTCAACCTCATTCCAAAAAAAGACTTGAGGCAACTTACAGAAATACAGCTTCTATAGCAGGAAAAACTTAAAGAAATAGATGAAGAAATCAGGGTAAAGAAGAAATGAGAGGAAGATGAAGTCAGGGGTAAGATTAGTAAACAGAATGCATACCATAGGTCCTAAATAGGTTATTCTTTAAACAACAAATATGAGCACCTTCTATGTTCTGGAGGAACAGTAGTGAACAAGATAAAATCCCTACCTTCTTGGGATTTACAGTAAACAGGTAAAGAAATACATAATGTTAATTTCAGACAGTGATCAATACTATGAAAACAATAAAGCAGAATAAATAAATAGAAAAGGAGGGATTTGGTAGTGGGTAGATCAGAGGGTAGTAGATGAGTTGGGCAGGAAAGGCATTTCTAATGGGAAGTAGTGACCATTTGAGAAAGGGGGAGGGGAGGAACATACCAGATAGAGAGAACAGCAGTATTCAAAGAACTCTGAGGCAGGAGTGAGCTTGGCATGTTTGAGGAACAGCAGTAAGGCCAGCGTGGATAGGGTATTGCAGCAAGAGAGAAAGTAGTAGGTTCCGAGGTCAGAGAGAAGGCAAGGACCACATTACAGAGTACATTGTGGGCCTGGTAAGCAAGCAAAGGGCCTGTATTTTCTTCTAAATATAAAGAGAAAGTTTCTCTGAGCTACATATTTGACCCTGAGCTTCCCTGGAAACTGAAGGAACATGGAAAACGTGGTTAATAACAAAATTTACGGTGTCCATAAAGTAAGAAAATCCAGTTAATCAGGAGGAGCACAGATCAACAACCCATACCAACTTTTAACGTGCATTGAGTTTTTCATATTATTTATGCTGCCAAAAATTTATTTCTGACTTTGCATGGATTATGAGAGTTTGTGCTTCAGACTCCAAGTCTAGGTTGCAGTAGTTTGAATGTGATAACTTCAAGATTCACCAGCATTCCCAAAAATCATTTATTCTTAAAAAAGATAAAATGGCATTCATGCATGAAGCAGGAAGCTAACACCTCATCCAGATCCTTTTTTAACTTTAGCTAAGTCTTTTTTTATTCAGGGGAGGGGCACTTCCGTTTCTTCAAGAGTAGGAGACAATAGCAATGCTTTTCGTGAAATCACTTTAGGCAACACTGGGTTGGCATTGGGAGAACAGGATTAGAAATTAGTCTACCCACATTTAGATTATGGCCCTGTCACTTCCTATTCAGGAAGGTGTCTCCTTTTCTTCATACAACAATCTCCATGGGATTGTTGTAAATATTAAATGAGATAATACATGTAAATACACATAGCCATCAAGTCAATTCTGACTCACAGCAACGCAATGGCACAGACTAGAACTGCCCCATAGGGTTTCCAAGGCTGCGATCTTTATGGAGCAGACTACCACATCTTCCTTCTCTGGAGCAACTAGTGGATTCAAACCACTGATCTTTGTGTAAATAAATATGTAAAATTCTTGGCACAACATCAAATACCTGGTAAACATATATGTTAGTTGCCATCATCATCATCATCATTATTAGATGGAAGAATTGGATAAATGCAAAGAGTTATAACCAAGAAGCCTGTTGGAAACTGGCCTCATTGCTTGGTTTGGGTTCTGTTTTTATTGCACCAGCTAAAGCTCCAAACTCACTTGTAAAGGTTGATTCACTGATCTTCTATGGCTTCAGGTTTGAATGTTTAAATTTACACCAATTTTAACTCTATTTTCCACTAATGTAGCGTAAGGAGCCTTTCAAACATACACTGAAGTAGAATAGTAGAGTGAACCCCCATGTAACTCTCACCCATCTCCAACAATTACCAGCATTTTGCTGATCTTATTTCATATATCCCCCCTTTTTCCTTCCTGGAAAATTTTAAGGTAGATTCCAGTCATATTATCATTTCACTTGAAATAATTCAGTATAACATGAGCTTTAATTAGTCCTACTTTGGGTACTTTGAATCCAGGCATAAGGCTTATGACATGTTGCAGTCCAAATCCTCCTGGGCCAAGGTAGGTAGTTACTGCTATTTGTATAGTGCATACACTCAAATGGTAAGTGCTGATGTTGAGGGCAGTGCTGGAGACTCTGGGTTGCTGGCTCTTCTCAAAGCCAAAGATGCTTTCAGGTGCTGATCCAGGTGACTGCCCAAAAGCTGCTTTGAGATACCAATTAGAGCTTTGGGGTCAGCCAGTTATTGGATGGCTTGAGGAGAAAGTGTCATTCTCCTAGGAGCCTTAGTCATCTTTGGGATGATTTTTTTTTTTTTTTAATTTGGGTTGAGGGAAGGGGTAAAAAGATGTGCCCTTGCAGTGGATGTGGCAAATAGGAAAATATCCCTGGGAACGCAGAGAACTAACTTTGGAATGTGAAGAGGGAACTGTGAGAATTCTTCATTCCAGTAGGCGAACCCAGTTGAGCTGTTAGTGCCCCATGCATCAGCATGCCCTCACCTCAGTTCTCCATCTGTGTTCTAGATAGCATTGCCTACCCACTAAGGATTTCCAGGTGAGTCATAAATAACACTGAGGTCACATCTGTTGAGCATTCAGAGCACCGTTGAAAAATAGAAGAATAAAAGGCATGGAGACAAATGCTGCTCTCTGCCCCTTCAGGGCTCTGCTTGATTGTGTCCTTTCTCTATGCCTGGCTCAGCTCAGAGGATGATCCGTACCTTCTGTATGCCACGCTGCACTCAGGGAACCACTGCAAGTTTATCACAAAAGACCTGATGCGGGACCACAAAGCTTGTCTGCCTGATGCCAAGACCCAACGCCTGTTCTTTAAATGGCAGCAAGGACATCAGCTGGCAATTATTAATAGGTTTCCAGGATCAAAAATATCCTTTCAGGTATGTTATCTGTTCTCTGCATAATGTCAGTAAAGTAATAGTAAGAATGTGGCCTAGTAACAGAATGTTGCAGCTAAGCTAGTTGAAAATTCTGAACATTTTATTTTTCTCGATTTTAGTTTGGTATTTGGAAATAGTTCCTAGAAACTGAGTCTCTGCCATAGCAAAAGTTTCCATAGGCAAACCCCAACTGAGCTGACATATTGTAAACACCTGGGATGACATCAGTTGTGATTTCAATTATGTCATCAGTTATGACTTCTCATACGGTTTTTTTTTTCCCTCAGTTTATTTGCAGCAGCTTGTGATCGCTTATCCTTGATGGCTTGTCATACTGTTCTACTTCTGCTGTTGTTGTTAGGTGCCGTTGAGTTGGTTCTGACTCATCGTGACCCTATGTACAACGGAATGAAACACTGCCTGGTCCTGCAGCATCCTCATAGTCATTGCTATTTGAGCCCATTGTTGCAACCACTGTGTCCATCCATCTAGTTTAGGGTCTTCCTCTTGATGTCGTTCTCCAAGGACCGGTCCCTTCTGGTAACATGTCCAGGGTACACATGACGAGATCTCGCCATCCTCACTTCTAAGGAGCATTCTGGCTGTACTTTCCAAGACAGATTTGTTTGTTCTTCTAGCAGTCCATGGTATATTCAGTATTCTTTACTAACACCGTAATTCAAATGCATCGGCTCTTCTTTGGTCTTCCTTATTCATTGAGGCAATTGAAAATATCATGGCTTGGATCAGATGCACCTTAGTTCTCAAAATGACATCTTTGCTTTTTTAATAAAATTTGGCTTTTTAACTTCTGCTAAGTAACTCCTTTTCTCTGTTTAACCCACTTCTACGACCTGGGTCTTAATTGAGTTCTCCTTTGATTTCAGTTTGTTGTTGTTGTGTGCCATTGAGCTGATTCAACTCATAGAGACCCTATATGACAGAGTAGAACTGCCCCATAGGGTTTCCTTGACTATAATCTTTACAGGAGCAGATCACCAGGTCTTTTTCTCCTGCAGGTAGGCTGGTGAGTTCAAACTGCCAGCCTTTTGGTTAGCTGCTAAGTGCTTAAACATTGCACTACCAAGACTCCTTTATTTGAGTTGTGGTGGTGTCTTGTGCCATTGAGTCACTTTCAACTCATAGTGACCCTGTATGACGGAGTAGAACTGCCCCATAGAGTTTCCCAGGCTGTAATCTCTATGGAAGCAGATCACCAGGTCTTTCCTCCTGTGGAGTGGCAGATGCATTCGAACTGCTAACCTTTTGGTTAGTAGCCCATCTCTTAACTGTTGTGCCACTAGGGCTCCTTTATTCTAGTTTGTGTTGTCATGTGCCACTGAGTCAATTTCGACTCATAGAGACCCCATATGACACAGTAGAACTGCCCCCAGAGGGTTTCCTATGTTGTAATCTTTACAGAAGCTGATCGCCAGGTCTTTTCTTCCACAGAGCAGCTGGTAGGTTTGAACCACCGACCTTTTGGTTAGCAGGCGAGCCACCGGGGCTCCTTTATCCTAGTTTAAACCCATTGCAGTCATGTTGATTCTGACTCATTCTAGTTTAAATCAAACCCATTGCCATGGGGTTGATTCTGACGTATAAGGACTATACAGGACAGAGTAGAACTGCCCCATAGGAAACCGATTTCCAAGGCTGTAAATCTTTGTGGAAGCAGACTGTAACATCTTTCTCCTGCGAAGCAGCTGGTGCGTTTGAACTGCCAACCTTTTGATTAGCAGCCTTGTGCTTAACCACTGCCCCCGTCCCCCCCAACAAGGAGGATACCTCTTGTGTGAGAAAAAAGGAAGAAAATCCAAAGGCGAGTTATTACAGAAAAACGTACTGGCCCCTGTTAAAATATAGTTCAATGGTCCAAAAATATACAAAACAACAAATTTACAGAGAATATGATATCAAATGATACCCTAGAGATGCACTCAGGGAAACGAAGACAGGGAAGACTGTGGGAAACAGGACAACTGACCTGGTTTCTTCAACAACAACAAAAAAAAATTGAAAGAAAAATACCGACAGAAAGGAAGTGTCTAGATTAAAAGAAATATTTCAATCAGTCATAATGTAATAACTTTATTTCAGTTCTGATTAAAACAAACTGTAAAATATACACATAATAATTGGGGAAATGTAAAGAGTAGAAATTTAATGTTGTTAAGGAATTGTTATTAATTTTAAAATGTAAAAATGGTAGTGATGTTACATTTAAAAATAAGAGTCCTTATCTTAGAGATACATACTGAAATATTTATAAAAGAAATATATCTGTAATTTGCTTCAAAATAATCTTGGGTGTGGGAGAGGGCAAGGAAGTGGGTGGTAACCATGAGTTGATAATGGATGAAGCTGAGTGATGGGTACATCAGAGTTCATTATACTATTTCTCTACTTTTGTATATTTGAAATTTTTCTCTCTCATTTTTTTCTCACACACACAAAACTGATAAAAGCGACAAAAGGAATTCTATATCCTGTAAATGTAATGCTTCTCTAGAGAGTTCTTAATTCTAAAAATGAAATCCAAAAAAAAGAAGCCTCTTAACACTAGGGTTCATCTTTGCAGAGCTAGCTTCTCTTTAAAAATCCGTTGTGAAGTGAGGGAATATGCCTCTGAAGCAAACTGAGAAGTTGTGAGAAAAGAAAGGGAAATGGCCAGGTAACCTGATCATGTTATTCTCAATGTCTGGTTCCCTTTTTAATTCAACAGCATATTCTCAGCTATGACACAGTGGTGCAAACAACTGGAGACTCGTGGCATATACCATATGATGAAGACCTGGTGGAAAGATACTCCTATGAAGTGCCAAACAAATGGCTTTGCCTTCACCGAAAGACATAAAGACGCTTAACCCTCTCTGCTAAGTTTGTGTTTGGGTGCCCTCCTGATTGGCAGCAGAGTTCTTAAGTTGATGCTTGTTTGGGGTATTGCCTATGTCCTGGAGATAAAAGAATTCTATTAACACAGTTTGGTCCAATTGGTTTGTATGTCAGCAAATTGGTTTTTCAATTAAATGAAATATAAGATCTTTTCATAACCAGTTGCATGTTTTCACCCTAACATTTGTTTTCAGACACTTCTCCATAGTTGGGGAACTCAGTGCAGAGTGAAGCCTACGTTTCTCCTGTTGGGCCGGCTATTCCACCTAGTTAGGTGACAAGTAGTGCTCCTGGTGTCCATTTTGCTATTCTGGCCTCACCTTCCATGGCCATCAAAGCAGAACCAGTCCCTCTGGCTCTGGGCTACTCATGTTGTTTCTAAACACCTTCACCCATCTCTGGCATCCTCTCATTATCTACGAGTCATCTCCTACCCACACTGAAGGGTCTTCTGTGATAAACTGATTAAGATACCAAAGGCTTACCAGTAACTTTTAGTTACGTGTCACCCAGAGATTTGAGTTGGAAGAAAGGGAGTAATTCCTTCTGTTTAGACTATGATCATTTCTTCATCATTGTATAATCCCTTTCCTATACTGGTTTTGTATGTGCGTGTGTGTGTGTGTCCACTATTAATTTTTTTTTTTTTTTTACTTAGTTTAGCAAAATGATTAATAGTTGCCTCTTTGTTTTACCTCCTTGCTAGCCTGCTCACACTTCACTGTGCCCTTGATTTCAGCTTAGAATATTCATGTTTGCAGCCCTTTGTGACAGTTCTTTCCTTACCCAGGCCCTCTTATGAATCCCTTTAGTCGCCATTCCCTGCTGCATCTTGCCCAGAGAAAACCTCCCCTAATGTCCCTCCCCTTTTGGGACCTTATCTACTTGACTTGCCTGTGGTCGTCTGATGTATTCCTTTCTTATTGCCCACCACAGTTGTGCCCCTCTTGTTCAGATCTTCAGTTTCTCCAAGAAAGTATTCTTTTACTCTCTATGCCTATTGCCATCTTCAGTCACCAGATCTAGGAATATGGAGGGAGGGTCATTCAGACAAGACAATGTCATTAATAATAATTTCAAAATTCCAGTTTTTATATTAGAAAGGCTTTCATCTCTAAGAAAGCAGTATGTCCACATCCTTTGTAATTTTTAAGGCAAAAAAATCCCTTAAAATCTGTGGTATATTTTTCTCTCATGAAAACTGACAAAAGTTAAAATGTTACAGAAATAACCACTTTGCTAAAGTTTGTGGTTATCATTCTCTTATCTTCAAAATTTCATTATACACGTGTATATCCCTAAATAGTCTATGGTATGACTAACAAGTACCTTATTTTCATTGTTGTATAGTGTTCACTTTTATTCATTCCAGTTCATTTATTCATTCTCCTGACAATGGGCAATCAGGTTTTGTTCTCATTTCATGTAGATAACACAGTCTTCTGTTACCATATTTTCTTATTCAGGTGAGTATACTCTTACACTAAGAGTAGAATTTATAACTTTCTTTGGATAACTAAAAACTGGCTATAACCCAGGCATCCATCGAAAGAATAATAAACTGTAATACATTCATTACAGTGGAATACTACTTGTCAATATAACAAACATCACTGACATGGAATCACTCGGATGAATCTCAAAAGCATATAAACAAAAAAATTAATTACAAATGAATACATATTGTATGGCTTATCAAGAATAGGCAAAACTAATGTACAGTAAAAGAAAAATCACAATAGTGATTACCTGAGGAAAGGAGCACAACAGAACTTTCTGGGGGTAATGAAAAGTTCTATATATTGATCTGGGTGATGGTAACACAGGTGTAGGTATATATTAATCAAAATTCATCACAATAAACACTTAAAATTGATACATTTACTTTTATGACACTATAACAGTCAAATATATTGGTATAAAAAAGAATTATTTACGTGAAATAATGACTTCATTTACATAAAATTATATACAAGTGTCTTAGTTATCTAGTGCTACTATAACAGAAGTACCACAAGTGAGCAGCCTTAACAAACAAATTTGGTTTCTCACAGTTGGACGCTAGAAGTCCAAATTCAAGGCACCAGCTCTAGGGAAAGGCTTTCTCTCTCTGTGGGCTCTGGAGGAAGGTCCTCATCTCTTTTCAGCTTCTGTTCGTTGGTCCATTGGCAACCTTCATGTGGCAAACTGTGCTTGCTTGCTTCTGTGTCTCATTTCTTTTTGTATCTCAAAAATTGTTGGCTTAAGACACACCATACACTGGCATAACAAAAACACTGTTCCCAGATGGTATTACATCGACAGGTATAGGGATTAGGATTTATAATACATATTTTTTGGGGGGAACACAATTCAATCCATAACAGCATATGTATAAATAGGGTGTGTATTATGCACACAGAATGACACCTGGTATCTGGGGTGGTGAAATTTTGAACAATATTTATGTTATTCTTGGCATTTTCTAAGTTATGCAGAACAAATTATTTTACAGCTATCAATTGCAAAGGAGAATATGATAGAGAGCAGACAGTTATAGTATGATGCAGGAAAAATAGTGTTCCCTGTATACATCTTACCCATTTACTGGGTTCACCACTGCTGCGTGACTAGACCAGAGAGCTCTAGTCTAGTCTCATAAATTTAGAGCAGTAATGATGCTGAGATTCAGAAAGCTCTCAGCGATCAAATCTGCTTATTTTCCAAATTTTGGAAACTCCATACTTAGAAAACTGTTTTCGGCAAGCTAAATTTTGTTTTGTTTTTTTTTAAGGAAGTATCCTGTTTTTTAAAAAAATGTAAAAGCATTTGTTGAGCTTGGCTAAAAGCTTTAATGCAACTTCCTCACAAGAAGCACATAGAGGTGGGGCAGGATACAAGAATTGCAAAACTTTAGAGCAGGAGTAATGGAGTTCATCATGCTCGTTTAATAGACGAGGAACAGATCCAGAAAGATGAAATGGTTTGCCTGGATCCCGCAGCTAGTTAGTGGGGACATTTCAACAATTACCACATCGTCTGATTTCTAGTCAAGTATTCTTTCTTCTACTAAACACTGTGGCTAGAGTAATTGATAAAAACTGACTGAAGCGTAGAGCATCTAGTACTTAGAAACTTCGTTGTCAGCCACTTAAGAGAAAGGAAGGAAAGTGAGAGGAAGGGAACAGGGAGAACCTTTTTTAAAAAGGGCCTAGGTTTCCAGAATGGCTTGCAGATGTAGAAAATTGTAGTAGGGAAATTACAACATTATTTTGAACTCTTCGATACCCGTTCAGAAACAAAACCCCAATTTCTGCTCAAGGTAAATTGAGGTGCATCTGTGCTTTGCCCAGGAGTGGGGGCAGCCATTCTGGGGCTGCTCAGAGGAAATCCCACTGACACAATGACCCTGGGCAGGGATTCAAAGAACAAAGGCAGCTAGCACCAGGTCCTTGGGCTGCTCGTTTTCATTCTCATCACCTGACTGCAACAAAAGCTACCAGTCAAACAGGATCCAAGAAACAATGGGAAGAAAGAATTATTTAAAAAAAACTGTTCTGGATTGGTTAATGTGTGTTTTTAAAGTCAATCAATTATGTAAGATAAAGGCTTTGAAAGTGTATCATCTCTGCACTTAAACATATTTCTGAAATGCTTCATGCTTCTCTCTGTCATTCTCCTGGAATTTCTACTGTCTTTTCCTCCTGCTGCTCTCTGACCCAAGGCAAGAGAAAATCTCTCAAGAGAAAAGCCTGAGCTTATTCTTGTTTGGTACTAACTTGCCTGAAGTGCCCTGTTCTTCCTATTAATTTTCTTTTTTTTTTTTTTCCTCTCTCTTCTGGTTTGCACATAAATGTCATTACTGCTTCCTGGGTCCTCTAGCAGGTTTCTCACTTTTTTTTTTTTTTAAGTGTCCGAAGGCACCATAAGGAAACCATGGTGGCATAATGGTTAAGTGCTACAGCTACTAACCAAAAGGTCAGTTTGAATCCACCAGGCGCTCCTTGGAAACTCTATGGGGCAGCTCTTCTCTGTCCTATAGGGTCACTATGAGTTGGAATCGACTCAACAGCAACACTTTTGGTTTTTTTCTTTTTTTTTAAGGTACTGTAAGGAAACACTGGTGGCGTAGTGGTTAAGAGCTACAGCTGCTAACCAGAAGGTCAGCGGTTCAGATCCACCAGGCACTCCTTGAAAACTCTATGGGGCAGTTCTACTCTGTGCTGTAGGGTCACTAGGAATCGGAATCGACTCAAGGGCAATGGGTTTGGTTAATGGATTTTAAGATTCTGCAAAATGCATCATATGTGTTTATGTTAGATCTCTTTTTCCCTGATAGCTCCTTTCAAAAGCAGGAATAGAAAGGAGAGATGTATTATGTAGTCACCCGACTTCTGGTCCATCACTGAATCTTCTTTTGCTAAAAATCCAAATTATCAGGAATCGAGGACAAAGTGACATGGAGTCCAGATCTGGCATTTTTCCCATCCTTCGGCAATTCAGGATCCACAGAGTGAAAACCGTCTAAGGGAGCCTGTGGGAATGAGCAGAGTGGGGTGGGAGTATAGAAACACAGACCACTGTGATGAAAAGGTAGTGTTCAGATTTGGGTATTCTTCCTGGGCTGGGACTTAAGCAGATAGGGTTCTGAGTAAGAGGAGCCAGGCAGCTGCTGGAGCCTTCCATCCTCCATAGGATGGAAGGAGGGAAGCTAGATAAGATACAGGAGGCCCACTAAAATTTGAATTTCAGATAAATAATTTTTTTAGTGTAAGTATGGCCTAAATATTGTGACATAGTTATACTAAAAATATATGTAGTTTTTCTGAAATTCTAATTTAACTGGGCGACCTTATTGGCTAAATCTGGGAATCCCAGGTGGGAGTTACATGGGAGGATAAGGGCTGGTGGTAAATGAGGCATCTATATGGCCCAGCAGCTGTACAGGAGGCAGGAGGAGAACAAGAGTAAGTGAGTAAAGGGCACCTAGAAGGAGGGAGGACCAGCTCTTCCCTGCCCTTTCCATGCCCAGCCAATGACAAGCAGTATGCTTGAGTCGTTACTATATAAATGAAAGGAGTTCCCTTCAAAGACCTCCTTGGAGGAACCTATAGAAAATAGTCGGGTGAAAGAAAGAACAAGAGGCAGGAACACAGATGAGTGTCATAAAGCTTGAGAAATAATCCTTAATTTTCTTTTATCTCTATTTTATGCTGCTGCAAGATTTCCTGAAACCCACTCTCCCCAAGTGTGTTCGTTTTCACTATTTGACCTGACTGAAGGGTGCTTCCAGAGAACCCTAAATACCCAACTGGGAAATGAAATAAACAGGAAGACAATTATCTAGTCACTGATGGCAGCTAAAAATAGTTTGTTTTGCTACCAGAGCACCCTCAGACATACACATTTCTCAAGTATTTTAAATTCTTAAGATAACCATGATTATTTGCTCTGAACAGCAGTGACGTGAAAGTTTTTTGGTAGTTCCTGACGACACAGTTGATCGAAAGAATTAATTTCAACCACATAAAAATGACGACCCTAGTCATCTCTCTCTGGTTCTTTTTAACATCCTGTCCAAGAAGTAAATACTTGACAGGGATCAAAATAGAGGATCCCGGACTGAGCGGGAGAAAAATATAGAACAAATTTTAAATTCACAAAAAAAGACCAGACTTACTGGTCTGACAGAGACTGGAGGAACCCCTGAAACTATGGTCCCCAGACACCCTGCTAACTCAGAATTGAAGCCATTCCCGAAGTCCACCTTTCAGCCAAAGATTACACAGGCCTATAAAACAATAACACACATGAGGAACATGCTTCTTAGTTCAATCAAGCATACGAGACCAAATGGGCAACACCTGCCCAAAAGCAAAGATGAGAAGACAGGAAGGGACAGGAAAACTGGACGAATGGACACTGGGAACCGGGGGTACAAAGGGAAATGGAGAGTGCTGACATGTGGAGATGGCAATCAATGTCACAAAACAATATGTGTATAAATTTTTGAATGAAAAACGCGCTATAAACTTTCACCTAAAGCACAATAAAATTTAAAAAATTGCTGTAAGGCTTTAATTTCTAATATGTTAGGAACATAGATTTGTTTTAAAGAGATCAGGCTAAATTATCTCATTTAGACTAGAACCTTATTAGGTATCAGTTTCTAGTTCACATCTAAATATTTAAAGTCCATTGTTAAAACAGGTTTCTTGTGCTTTCTATGATGACAGCGGAACACAGAATGTCAGTATCCTGATAGGTGCCAAGAGAATCCCCTGGCAATTCTGCTGTTCACTTGGCTCTGCTGAGCACAGGGGCATCCTGGGCTGGGAGGATGGAGTGGAGCCTCCTCCTCCAGGAAACAGGTAGTTATGGCAGGTCTTCACAAAGGTAAGTCCCTCACCTAGACTTGCCTAAGATGTACTACTAATTCTTTAAAAACAAATCATCCTTGTATTTTCTTCCTCTTTTCAGTGACCTGGCCCTAGAGCCTAAAGCTGCATTTTCTTCTGTCCTCTGCTCCACAGCTGAGCATCTATTGCTATGACATTTTTATACACACATATGCCTCTTTTTCTATAAACATATAGCCATTTTTTTAAAGGATCATTCTCTGTAAACTCTTCTGTAATATTTTTTCCCCACCTGCCAAAAAATGAAAACTTTTCCTTGTTAAATTCTTCTACCACTTCTTCCTCATGTACTCTAATCATATAATGTAAATCCATAAGTAGGGGCACAAAAAACAGATCCATTGCCTTCAAGTTGATTCCGACTCATAGTGGCTTTATAAGACGGAGCCTTCCCCACCGGGTTCCCAAGGCTGTAATCTTTTATGGAAGCAGATTGCCACATCTTTCTCCCGTGGAGTGGCTGGTGAGTTCAAACCACTGACCTTTCAGTTAGCAGTGAGCATTAACCACTGCGCCACCAGGGCTTCTTAAAATAGGGGCAGCCAGATTAATCTAGGGCATTGTTTATCCCGCATAAAATACTACTTCCATAGCTGTATATTTACAAAACATTACTCAAGGCTTGCTTGTGTTCAGAGGGAAATTTGTGTTCCAAGAAGCTATCAACTTCCATGATAGCTATTGGCTCAAATCAAAGGTCATGTCCTTATGTACCTTGTCCTGTTCTGGCAGGTGTGGTCAGATCCTTGATGAAATGAGTCTTTTTCAAGTTAGGCCCTCTGAACTCCAATTCCTAAGGAAATAAACTCTGGTCAGACCAAGTTTTTGAAGAGAAGGCCTAAGGAAGAACTGCTTTACATAGATAAAGAGCTTTTTCTTTTTTTTAAACAAGTCATGTGATTCTTTTTGTTCTCTGACACACCAAGAAAAAGTTTTTTTTTATTTGTTTTTATTGTACTTTAGATGAAGGGTTACAGAGCAGACTAGCTTTTGATTAAACAATTAATATACATACTGTTTTGTGACATTGGTTGCCAACCCCATGACATGTCAACACTCTTCTCAACCTTTTGTTCCCCATTACCAGCTTTCCTGTCCCCTCCTGCCTTCTAGTCCTTGCCCCTGGGCTGGTGTGCCCATTTAGCCTCATTTTGTTTTATGGGCCTGTCTGATTTTGGCTGAAAGGTAAACCTCCAGAGCGACTTCATTACTGACCTAAAGGGGTAACCGGGGACCATACACTCGGGGAGTCTTCAGTCTGTCAGACCAGTAAGTCTGGTCTTTTGTGTGTGTGTGTAAGTTAGAATTTTGTTCTACATTTTCCTCCAGCCCTGTCCAGGACCCTTTATTGTGATGCTTGTCAGAGCAGCTGGTGGTGGTAGCCAGACACCATTTATTTGTGCTGGACTCAGTCTGGTGGAGGCTGTGGTAATTGTGGTTCATTAGTCCTTTGGTCTAATCTTTCCCTTGTGTCTTTAGTTTTCTTCTCCCCAAGGGAAGTTTTTGTGAAGAAGTCAGTATTGAACAGTTTGTGCGTTATAAATGTTAACAGAATATATTTTCATCTACTCCCACTGCCAGTATCCCCAGGGATTTCAACTCCATCCATATGCTGGTTTTGTTTCTTAACCTCTTAAAGTCTGATGATTTTCACCTTATTCCGGTTCCTTATGTGATGGCTGGAGTCCTCGGTGATGCAAATGATTAAGTGCTCGACTTCTAACTGAAAAGTTGGTAGTTCAGACCCACCCAGAGGCACCCCACAAGAAAGACCTGGCAATCCGCTTCCAAAAGGTCACTGCCTTGAAAACCCTGTGGGATTGTAGTTCATACTCTGCAGATGTGTCACCATGAGTCGGAATTAACTTGACAACAACTGGGTTTTTTATGAGATGGCCAACATGGACCTTTTTAATTACTTAAAACTCTATTTTTAGGTTCTCAAGCTTTCAAGTGCCTCATTTTGACCACAACGTCCTTATCTGTCCAGTTCCCTCATACCATCCACCAGCTCATTGACCTGTTCTTAGGTCTATCCATTCCTAGCGTAGTAGATCTCTATGGCCTGTCACTCGCCTTCCTCCCCAAACCACCCCGCTCTCAAAACAATCACATCAGGGCTGGCTTCACTAGCACTGCAGATTCTTTCATTCTTTTTGCCTCCTGTGATGTCCATCTTCTCAATTCCAAATCTAATTCTGAGCTGCCCTACAGCATTCCACATCTTCCACCCTTACACACCATAGTATTGCCAGAAAAGTCATGAAATCGTGGTGTTGGAGCTTCACTCCTATTTTTAAAGGTCCTATTTTCATCTCGCATTGAATTCCCATTACTCTCCTGAACCCTCTCAACCTTTGCAATCTTAACTTGATCAGTAGCTAACTTTGTGATTTTGGGCAAGTTAATTAATTTCGTGGAGACTCCATTTCCTTTTCTGTTAAGTGGGGAAGATGGGCTACCACAGTGCTTCTCAAACTTTAATATGAATAGAATCACTTGGGGATCTGGTTTACAATGCTGATTCTGATTCAGGTCTGACATGCCTGGTGATACCAGTGCTGCAGACCATGGTCTGAGCAGTAAGGACCTCACTGATCTCCAAGATTATTTTAAAAACAAAACAAAAAAACCAGCTCAGTGATTCTAAGTCCTGAGTCATATCCTCACCATTCTCACTCTCAGCAGATGACTTAACCGGGAACTAAAAGCCATCTGTTACAGGCCTTTTCAGCAATTTTGCCCTTTTCAGTAAACTTTTCTATTCTGAATCTGTTCTCTCTTTTTTTTTCTGAGGTTACCTTTTGTAGCTGCCTCCATACTGCTGACTCGGGGCCCAGTTTATCCCTTTCCATTGGCTCTTTGCTGTCCACCTACAAATACCTGGTAGTTTCATAGCCAGACTTCTCAAAGTTCATAATGGAGGAAACTATCTCTAACCATGGTTTCTCTCAATTCCACATTTGCAGCTGAGCATCTCCACCTGGGTAGCCTGTGGACACTCAAACTCAACCACTCTAAAACCAACTCACTTGTCTTCACCACAACAAAACAGATTCCTCCCCTATTTTATGCCATTTTTTCCTACTCCTTCCTCTTTAGTTGCATACCTAATCAATTACCAAATCCTGTTGATTACACCTTTAAAATGTCTCTTGCAGGCTAGTTATTCACCTCTTGACTACCTTTCCAAAGGAAATAATCCTAAAAAAAAAACTTTGTGAGTTACAGTTATTCATCATAGTGTTAATAATAATAAAATTGTAAATAAATGTCCAAGGCAAGGAAAGGAGAAAGTAAATAAACATAGTTCTAAATGTTGCAACCAGGGCTTCAAACCAGTTCTTCCTGGTTCAGTCACAGCTGAGGAGCACAACTGGAACAGATACGAATTTTTAAAATTTGGGTGAACTGGAACAGTAAATAGGATGGGAAAAATTACAGGTTGAAACCTCTTTAGAAACCTAATCTCCCTCTTAGAAAACAAGGGCAGCATATGCATTGCATAGCAACCAGATATCTTGACCTTAGGATTTTGAACAGAGTTGAAAACAGCGGTTCCCTCACTCAAAGATGGCGGCCAGCCATGCCGCTTTGAATGTGTGTTGCTCTCCAGGGTCCTGCCAGTAATGCAATCTCATGCACCAGGCCCCTGAAAGGGTTCACTATACCGCTTCCAAGTCTCCCATTCCAGGACTTCGACCCATAATTTTTCCCGTTCCAGTTACTATTCCACTTCACCCAGATTTAAAAAGTTCAGATCCGTTCCGGTTTCACTTTGTTGGCCATGGCTAAACAGGTTCAAAGCCCTGGTTGCAACCATTAAAATGATACTGTGGCTCTTTGTGTGTTGGCATGGTTCAATGAAAAAGCAGTTGCAAATGTTATGTCTAGCATGATCACATTTTGTAAATAGGAAGGAAGGAAAGAAGATACTTGGAGAAAAAGTAATAGCGTGTTGATTCCAAAGTGCTAATAGATATCTCCAGATGATGGTATTATGATTTTTACTTTCTTCTTTTAATCTTCTGTGCAATCTAATTTTTACAACATGTGTAATAGAATGTTAGAATATATCCCTTCCTGCCTCCATTTCTACTGAGGCACAAATACTGTAGACAGCTGTCCTAGAGTTGTCTTGAGCTGGAGGGGAGCATCTAGATGCCCAGGGGTTGAGGAAGAAACTGCAAGTGGCCACCTAGATGTAAATATATATGGGCCCTTTAGAGAACTACTGAAGAGCCTAAAAAAAAAAATGGGCAAGAAAAGAAGGGTCTGCTGTAATCATCTGCCAGGCTTAGCAGAGACACCAGCCTTGAACATTTGCTAAGCCTAGAAAATATTAAGCTACCACCCCTACCTCTCCTACCCCCGGTCCCTTCGGTCCATTGTAAGCCTTGGCTGGGGCAAAACAACAGCAAGTGTAGGAGGAGTGATTAGGTCCAGCAGCCATTAGGGAGAAAAAGCCAACCATACCCACGTCTTAGTCATCTAGTGCTACTATAACAGAAATACCACAAGTGGATAGATTTAACAAAGAGAAGTTTATTCTCTCACAGTCCAGTAGGCTAGAAGTTAGAATTCAGGGCACCAGCTCCAGGGGAAGGCTTTCTCTCTCTGTGGGCTCTGGAGGAAGGTCTTTGTCATCAGTCTTCCCTTGGTCTGGGAGCATCTCAGCACAGGAACTTCAGGTCCAAAGGATGTGCTCTACTCCTGTCACTGCTGCCTTGGTGGTATGAGATTCCCCTGTCTCTCTGCTCACTTCTCTCTTTTATATCTCAAAGAGGTTGGCTTAAGACACTGTGTAATCTTGGATATCTCATCATTATAACTGCCACTAATCCATCTTTTCTCACCATAGTGATAGGATTTACAACACACAGGGAAATCACATAAAATTGTGGACAGTCACACAATACTGGTACTCATGGCCCAGCTAAGTTGACAGATATTTTGGGGGGACACAATTCAATCCATGACACCACCATTCCTTTTCCACTGGAGGCTTCCAGCCTGAAGCAGACCTGAGCTGGCAGAGTTGAAATGATGCAACGCTAGGTTTAAAGTTTTTATTGTTAATTTATAGATTGAGACTGTATATGTTACCTAAAGTGACCACGGCACTGTGTTATCTAAGAGGAACAAAGAAGTAATGGTTCCACCTGAGTTTTCATCTAGAGGCAGGAAAGTTTAAAGAAAGAGTAAAAACCCATGGCCGTTGAGTTGATTCCCACTCATAGCAACCCTATTGGACAGGGTAGAACTGCCCCCATAGGTTTCCAAGGCTCTAAATCTTTACAGAAGCAGACTGCCACATCTTTCTCCCTCGGAACGTCTAATGGGTTCAAACCGCTGGCCTTTTGGTTAGCAGCCAAGCGCTTAACCACTGTGCCACCGGAGCACCTTAAAGAAAAAGTGGGAGAACAAAAATCACAATCTCATCGGTCTTATCACAATCACAGTTTTATTGGAAACTATTCATCAGGTTTGTAACCAGAATCCAGATGCCCCGTGTGTCCCCTTCCATTATTTCTTGCCCCCACAAAGGTAACTACTATCTGGTCTTCTAACAGTGTTATGGATTGAATTTGTGTCCCCCCAAAATGTGTATCAACTTGGCTAGGCCAAGTTGCCCAGTATTGTGTGATCATCCACCATTTTGTCATCTGATGTGATTTTCCTGAGTATTGTAAATCCTAACCTCTGTGATATTAATGGGAAACCCTGGTGGCATAGGGTTAAGAGCTAACCAAAAGGTTGGCGGTTCAAATCTACCAGGC
The DNA here is from genome assembly GCF_030014295.1 of Loxodonta africana. Lineage (NCBI taxonomy): Eukaryota > Metazoa > Chordata > Mammalia > Proboscidea > Elephantidae > Loxodonta > Loxodonta africana. Next base: position 47,190,027 of record NC_087351.1, read on the forward strand.
GCTCCTTGGAAACTCTACAGAGCAGTTCTACTCTGTCCTATACGGTCGCTATGAGTCGGAATCGACTCATTGGCAAGGGGTATTTTTTTTATGATGTTAATGAGGCGGCTCTCAATTTATAAGCTTAGGTTATATCTTTAGTAAATCTCTTTGGAGATATAAAAGAGAGAAGTGAGCAGAGACGGGGACCTTATTCCCACTAAGCAAGGACAGTCAGGAGTGTGCACATCCTCTGGACCTGGTGTCCCTGTGCTGAGATGCTTCTAGACCAGGGGAAGATTGATGACAAGGACCTTCCTCCAGAGCCGGAAGAGAGAGAAAGCCTTCTCCTGGAGCTGGCGCCCTGAATTTGGACTTTTAGACTGTGAGAGAATAAATTTCTGTTCGTTACAGCCATCCACTTGTGGTATTTCTGTTATAGCAGCTAGATAACTAAGACAAACAGTATAGATTCACTTTGCCAGTGTTTGTAATTTATATAAATAGAATCATTCAGGATGTATCCTTTTGTATCTGGCTTCTTTCGCTCAAAGGAGCCCTCGTGGTTAAGCGCTTGACTGCTAACCAAAAGGTTGATGGTTCAAACTCACCAGCATGCTCCATGGGAGAAAGATGTGGCAGTCTGCTTCCTTAAAGATTACAGACTTGGAAACCCTATGGGGCAGTTGTACTCTGTCCTGTAGGGTCGCTCTGAGTTGAAATCAACTCAACGGCTGTAGGTTTTTGTGGGATCTTTCACTCACCATTATGTGAGATTTATCCGCATCGTTGCATGAACTTGTATATCACTTATTTTCATTACTATAATAGTGTTCTATAGTGTGAATGTGCCACAAATTATCCATTCTACTATTGATAGGCATTACAAATAGTGCTGTGAATAGTGTATTATTGTTTTTTACTTTTTTGTTCTTGCTGAGAATATACACAGCAGAACATAGGCCAGTTCAACAATTTTTGAATTCATTGACATTAGTTACATTCTTCTAGTTGTGCAACTATTCTCATGCTCCTTTTCCAAGTTGTTCTTCCCCCCTTAACATAAATTCACTGTCTCCTATCTAATCTTTCAAGTTGCTGTTGTCAGTTTGATCCCATGTAGATAGTTCTTAATAGAGCACAATGCTCAAGGCAGGCATCCTTGACAAATTCAACTAAACTGCTAACTGAAAGATCTGCAGTTCAAACTCACCAGCTGCTCCGAGGGAGAAAGATGGGGCAGTCTTCTCCCTTGGAAACCCTATTGGGCGGTTCTACTCTGTCCTATAAGGTTGTTATGAGTTGGAATGGACTCAATGGCAACAGGTGTGGTTTTCATTTTATTTTTTTATTGTTTGCTTTCAAGAAGACTTTAGGGACTATTTTTGGGTGAAGGTGTGAGGCTTAAAGATTATCTCAGGGCATTTTTTTTTTGAGGGTTTGTCCAGCCTCAATGGCTCTAGAAAGTCTGGATTCCATGGGAATTTGAAATTCTGTTCTGCATATTACTTTTAATAATGAAAAAAAAAGTTATTAAAAAGAACTCTTGCAGATGTTCTTTCCATTCCCATTACTGCCCCAGTTCAGGCCTTCAAAAACTTGTACTTGAACTTTAGCAATAGCCTCCTGGTTGATATCTCCATCTTTTGTTGTTGTTAGCTACCATCAAGTTGGCCCCTGACTCATGCTGACCCCGTGGATGATGGAACAAAATGCTGCCGAGTCCTGAGCCATCCCCATTGATTGTTATGATCCATGTGGTTGTCATTGGCTGATTTTTGGAAGTAGATCACCAGGCCTTCTACCCCCATCTTTAATTCATCATAAATACTGCTACCAGGTTCATCTGCTCAAACCACAATTGTAATCATGCCACTCTCCTTGCTCAACAACATGAAATGTCTCCCCATTGCCTTCCAACTAGAGTGTAAGTTCCTCAGCCTGGTGTTCAAGCCTTCCTTGCCGTATTTGTACCCTAATCCAGAACGTTTTTGTGTCCTGGTCAAACTAGGCCATTGCCATTACCTAAACACAACCTCTATTTTTCCTCCTTTGCTTCTCTGTTCATGCCACTCCCACTCCATGTTGCACTGTAGAGCAACTCACACTGCGTCCAACATCTAACACACCTGTTAGAGTTCTCATTGTCCTTCCAAGCTGAGCTCATATATACTTCCTCCAGCATTCTTACATTCTTTCTGATCCAAGGTAATTTCCCCATCTGCCAGGCTTTGTTGGACGCTTCCTTATATATCATGAGCTGCCTTATATTAGTATTGCTTTCGATCATGTTTCATCTTTCCTGCTAACTTATGGTGAGGACCCTATCTGGTTCATCTGTGTGTCCAGTTTCTTGCCCATAGAAAGGACTCAATAAATGTTTGTTGAATTACTTTGGAGAAGTTTTTTGAAAATGTCTTCCTTATTTTTACATTTAATACCCACTTCTCCTTTGAAAGAATTCCCCTCTTGTTCCTTGGTAAATTTTTGTGAGCTGACTAGCCATAGGAACATAGTCTGTGGTGTCTGATGTCTCGTTGGACCTTAACAAATAATGATAACTTCTCAGTGTCACCCTCTATAATCATACCATTTAACCCTTCCCATGTCTCAAATGAATTAAACAAATATTTATTTAGTATCTACTATGTACAGGCACTGTGGTAGCTGGAATAAAATGTGTTATGCATCTATAGAGGTCCCTGGGTGGTGCACAGTTTGCTCTCAGTTCCTAACCTAAAGGGTGGTGGTTCAAACCCACCCAGCAGTGCTGTGGAAGAAAGGCCTGGTGATCTGCTTCTGTAAAGATTACAGCCCTATAGAGCAGTTCTATTCTGTAATACACAGGGTCATCATGAGTTGGAATTGACTTGATGACAACAGGTATGCACCTGTCAGACCTTGTTCAAGAGTTTTAAATATTTGGATTTTTTTTCTTTTCATTTTTTATCATGCATTAGATGAAAGCTTACACAGCAAATTAGTTTCCCATTTGATAGTTTGTATACAAAGGGTCCTGTGACATTGGTTTCATTCCCCACAATGTGCCTGCCCTCTCTGCATTTCTGTCCTAGTTTCTCCGTTTCCTTTCGTCCTGAATTGCTACCCCTTCCTGCCTTCTCATCTTTGCTTTTGGGCAAATATTGCCCTTTTGATCTCGTATAATAGATTGTTCTAAGGAACACATTCTTCTCTGGTATTACTGTTTATTTTATGGGCCTGTCTATGGCTTGGCTGATGGGTGGTCTGAAATGTTTTAATATCCTAGATCTGTTGCCTGTGGTTGATTTTTGAAAATTTTTTCCTCCTCTGCTTCTCTCACCACTATGGTTGAAATGAACTCTGAGTAAAGTTAGAGGATCTCAGCTAAGGACCATCAAGTTGTTTTCAAAGCAACCAGAAAATAAAACTGGAGCATTCTCTTGCTTTCCCATTAATAACTGAGTTCTTAAGAACTAGTTCCTAAATTGGTGACTGAAAATATTGGTTAAAATTATCAGAAACCTCATTCATTCTCTCTCTCTCATTACCCCCAACAGAACTTGGCTCATTTGGAGGATCAAAGATGACTTAATTTTGTGGTAAAAAAATAGGAATTAGAGGAAGCCAATTAGGAAACCTCAAGGAAGAGGAAGTGCCTCTAGACTGTAGGGAAGACTTCTGAGCCTTATTTCCTCTTTGTTCTTGACTTACTCTCTTGGGGCCTGGCCAACCACTACACCTCCCTTTTCTCACGTGACTGGGGTTTGTGGGGGAGACAGAATGAATGAAGGCCAAATAAAATCCATAAACATCCCAAGATGTAGGGAAGGGCCATGGAAGTGAAAACCTGCTCAGTGAGCTGACTGATGTCTACAGTTTCCATCCCCCATCCACACTCATGGATGAGACTGCATGTGTGGTGGACAGGGTGGGTAAGAACTGGCCACTTTCTGAGTTAAAAAGACAGACTGAGTTTCACTTCTGGATAAAAGCAGTGTGCAGTGCAGGTTGGTACAGTACTTGATTTTGTTCTAGGCTAGGGATAGATTAAAACAAAACGGCCAACAATCCAGGCCTTATTCACCAGTTACCCCCTCCTTTCACAAAGAGGGAAGCTGAGTTCAAGTATAGCTTGTTTTCACTGTAACCCAGTAAAGCCAGTGCCGTCGAGTTGGTTCCGACTCCTAGCGTCACAGTAAATAATGTTTTACTGTATGTCTTTAAGGTGGGCACAGCACACTCACCTGTTTGAAATAAGAAACTGATACCATGATCACCAGGTAGCCATGGCAAGCCTTGTATTCAAACCGAATGCTTCTGACTCTCAGAGCAGAGCCTGACCACGTTGAAGGTATAGACCCTATCTCTCTCTTACCCCTCCCTTCCCCATCTTATTTTTCACTGGAACATTTGTTGTTCTCTCAAGTTCCGAAGGACTTCCTGTGTTATCATGCCTAAGGGGAAGTTGTGTGTTAAAAACCACCAACAGTTAAGCCAGCTGGGCACTTGACATTGCTCTTCTAGTATTCTGAGGAGACCCATACAAATTCTCAGGGCTTAAAGTCACTGGCCTCCAGAAACAAGAGCTCAGCTGTGTATTGGGTCTTCATTTAAGGGGAAGTTTGGAAAAACAAGAGAAATATCAAAAGTTTTAGGAGGTTAATACTAAAGTTTTTATATCTAAAAATCAAGGGTGAACTATAGAGGTTTCGACTCTATAGAAAGGGCTCTTCAATAGTTTTATTTAAATGTCCTTTGGGTTGAGCTGAGGCAAGTTTATTTTCTTTCAAACCAAAGGGCAGCATTATCATTGTTGGGGATGGCATATAGAATTCAGACATAGAATTATACTGAGTGGTAAGAAAGGGGATAGCGTAGAAGGGAAATAATATTAGTTGTGTGACCATTATGTTCATGGATACTGTATTGAAATCACTGCTGGTATAACAGTGTAAGAGAACCACACTAGGTGTTATGGACAAGAAGGATGGGGGGTGTTAAGTTTTATTGCGAACTGGTCAGTTAAGGGATTTGAAGGGCTTATGAGTACCTAAGTGCCTCATGTAAGTCGAAGAAGCCACACCCCACCTCCCATTTGGTGTCCCCTTTGTCCCCCTCCTTTGCCCATAAAGTATAGGACTGTAGTGCAAAGAAATCACCCTTTTCTCCTTGCCCAAGTCTTGGCCAAAATGACTGAACTTCTAGGCAGCCAACCACACCTACTGGGCTGCAGGAAGAACTCAGGACTAAGATGGGTCTGAGAAAGATAAAAATGGGAAAGATACAAACAGAGCTAGGTTCTTCCCTTCAGGGAGTCCTCTGAGGAAGCACTGGATTGGTGAACTCTGGCCAGGGAGCTGGACAGATCACTACCTCCCTCTCACTGTTCAGCCAGAGCTGTTTATCCCAGCTCCCATCCTGGTCACAGCCCTTTTGGGTTCCTTGGCATCAGGAACTCCCAACTCTCTGAATATATTCTATTACCAGTGTTTATGGTCAACCCACAAAGCATTGTGTTTCAACACCTGCTAATATCACATGGGAACACAGATAAACCTCATTTTTATATTCCCTGGCTCACTGAAACTGCCAGCAGAGGACGTTAAGCTAAGGGCTGAATTCTTAATCTCGCTTTAAACACCATGTGATTCACCACATCTGCAGTCACGGGGAATCTACGCTGCTACTTTTTACCTCTGCCTTGTGGGTAACCCCTACCTTCCACCTACCTCCACCCTCAGGGGAGAATGAGGGCCTCACCAACTGGAGGCCCCCAGGAGATTTTCCAAGGCTCACGAGATGTCAAGTCATCTCTAAAATTTTTCAAAAAACCAGAAAGTCATTTCAAAAAGTCTAACTTGGTGGCCCCACAGAGAGAAAGATCAGACTTTCCACACAGGCAGAGCAAGCCAGTCCCACAGATTTGCAGGAGTATTGGTACTCTGACTTTGGTGAAAATGATATTTTCACCCAAGCCGAGCTCCCCAACCCAGGGGGAAGTCCACGTAGGTGAACAGTTTAGCTGCTGCTTGGCACCCAATGGCACATATTCATGAAGTCTGCATCCAGGGGATTTCCCTTTGCAGTGAAATCAATAAGGGTTTTGTCTTTCTGAAAGATTTCCCACAGGAATTCATTTACCTCTGTGGAAAAAAATCTCAAATTCTAATATAAACTTTCTGAGCTCTTAGGTTTTTGAGAGTCGGAGTTGGTGTCTCATTGATTTCTCAGTCTGTTCAAATAAAGAAAAACAAACATAATAGCAAACTCCAATAGTGAGAACGTTTTTCAGTGGGTGACTTGAGTGCTTACTTCATACTAAGCACTGTATGGCACTGAGGACACACTGGTGAGCAAAACAGATGTAGCCACTGACCTCCAGAAACCTGATGTTCTAATTGCAGATTTCAGTTTGTGTTTGTATTGAAAATGAGGTTGATATCATTCAGGGGGTATCCTTATGAATATTAAAATGGATATACCATCCAAAAGCTATGCCTCTTTCAAGGCCCAGCTTAAATGCAACCTCAAAGAAGGGATCAGGATTTGTTTGAATGTGTAAAATAATTCTCATTACCTGCAGTGTGTGTGATTTGAAATGTCCCATCACTGCATGGAAGTGAATATCCAGAGGTGCTTTCCGGCAGTCACGTCTACATGGGAAGTAAAGGATTGCAGCTATGAAAGCATTTCTTAATTGGGTCATCTTTCCCTTTCTTTCTACAGTTTTCACTTCAATTTAACAGTCATTTATAGAACGCTTATGAGCAAAAGCCCCATGCTGGAGTGGTGGAGCCTACACAGAGAAAAGTACCGGCCCCTGCCCTGCCAATCTTTGAGGAAGTCCAGGCACACAGCTCTTTAAGTTGAACCATATAATTGCTAATATTTGACCATTTTTTTTATTAACTTTTATTGAGCTTCAAGTGAACGTTTACAAGTCAAGTCAGTCTGTCACATATGTTAATATACATCTTACTCCTCACTCCCACTTGCTCTCCCCCTAATGAGTCAGCCCTTCTAGTCTCTCCTTTCGTGAAAACTTTGGCAGCCTCCAACTCTCTCTATCCTCCCATCCCTCCTCCAGACAGGAGATGCCAACACAGTCTCAAGTGTCCACCTGATATAATTAGCTCACTCTTCATCAGCATCTCTCTCCCACCCACTGTCCAGTCCCTTTCATGTCTGATGAATTGTCTTCGGGGATGGTTCCCGTCCTGTGCCAACAGAAGGTTTGGGGACCATGACCGCTGGGATTCCTCTGGTCACATCCAGACCATTAAGTATGTATTTGACCATTTTTTGACCTGCAAAAACGGCCATTTCATTTTGCTTAACCTAATAAAAGATGCAAATTATCTGTACTGGACATACAGGGGAGAAAGAGACAGATCAGCAGATTTGGGCTTCTTAGTGGAGGAGATGGGAATGAGATGGTCCTTACAAAAGGGATAGTGGTATGTGGAAACGGGAGAGCTTAAGGCATGATCAAGCAGTGCTGATCAGAGCAGTAGAGTGTAGCCCAGAGATAGGAGGATGAAGTGGAGGAGAAGGTAGGTAAAGTTCAGCTTATAGACAGCTTTAAACACTAAGCTGAAGACTTTGGATTTTATTCAGTATATAATGGGGAGCCCAAAGGAATATAGTCAGAGAAACAACCCAATGAGATCTTGCTCTAGAAAAAATGATTCCAAGAGTGTGGATGCATCATCAAGAAAAGCTCTACTGTACCAGACCAAGCAAACTGTAGAAAGGGTCTAAATCTGGACAGTGGCAGTGGGAATAAAAAGTAGGTTGTAGAATCACTCCACAGGCATAATCAACAGCATTTGATAACTGACTGAATAGGAAAGTATCTTAGTTTCTTAGTGCTGCTTTAGCAGAAATACCACAATTGGGTGGCTTTAATGAACAGAAATTTATTTTGTCACGGTTTAGGAGGCTAGTTCGAATTCAGGGTGCCAGCTCTAGGGGAAAGCTTTTTCTGTCAGCTCTTGAGGAAGATCCTTGTTTCTGCTTCTCTAGCACTCTTCATTGCATTCCTTGGAGGTCTCCACATGGTGTCTGTCTTTCTCCCATTTGTGCTTGCTTCTGTGCCTAATCTGCTCTTTCTGTATCTAAAAAGTGATTGGTTTAAAACTCACCCTACACTGATATGCCCTTATTAACATAACAAAGTCTATTCCCAAATGGGATTGCATATATTTTTGGAGAACACAATTCAATCCATAACAGAAGGCAATAACAGCTACTATTTAATGATGGAGCCCTGGTGGCACAGTGGTTAAGTGCTACCACTGTTAACCAAAAGGTCAGCTGTTCGAATCCACCAGTTGCTCCTTGGAAACTCTATGGGGCAGTTCTACTCTATCCTATAGGGTTGCTGTGAGTCGGAATTTACTCAACGGCAACGGGTTTGGTTTGGAAACCCTGGTGGCATAGTGGTTAAGAGCTCAGCTGTTAACCAAAAGGCCAGCAGTTCGAATCTATCGGGTGCTCCTTGAAAACCCTATGGGGCAGTTCTGCTCTGTCCTATAGGGTTGCTATGAGTTGGAACAGACTTGATGGCAATGGTTTGTTCTGTTTTGTTACCATTTAATGAGTGCTTATTATGTATTAGGTATTTTAATTTAGTACCTTGTTTACCTTCTCTAATCCTCACAACAGCCCGTTAGTTGGATCTATTATCCAAATGTAATAAGGGAATCCAGACTTAGGGATGCTGTGTAAGATCACATATCTAGTAAGTTTTACACATGGGATTTAAATTAAGGTTCAAATAAAAAAGGATACACTCCTAACCCTTTTGCTGTAAGGGATTCATTCATTCGTTACTGAACACTTAATATATGCTAGGCATTGTTCAGGTTGCATGAGCTGTATCAGTGAACAAAACAAAGAGCTTATATGGGGGTGGGGAGAGAGGGAGAGACAATAAACAGTGAACAAAATTATGAATTATCTAAGATAAAAGGAGAGAAGAGTAAGAGGGATCAGGATTGTATGGGGCTGGGGAAAGAAAAGTTGCTGTTGAGTCAAATTCAACTCATGGCGATCTCAAGTGTTACACAGTAGAACTGAGTTCCATAGGGTTTTCTTGGCTTTAATCATTACAGAAGCAGATTGCCAGGCTTTTCTTCTATGGCACCAGTGGATGGGTTAGAACTGCCAACCTTTAGGTTAATAGTCAAATGTAAGCCGTTTGTGCCATCCAGGGACCTTTATGGGGCTGGGGATGGGGAAGTATTGGAGAATTGAAGATAGCTGCAAAGTTTTGGCTCTGAGGACTTGGAAAGTGGTGCCAGAAGCAGGACCTGGTTTGGGAGGGAAGAGATGAGGAGTTCTGTTTTAAACATATTGGGTTTGGGGGTGTCATTGCATCTCAGTGTGAATTGCAGAAGATTGAGTTCCAGAGAAGGAAGGGTCCAGCTAGAGACCTAAATTCTGGCAGAGATCAACACAGAGCAGGCTTTTGAAGCTGTGGACTAAATGAGTTCACCCTCCAAGCAGCCTTAAATAGAACTCTTTTTATCTATGACTATTCCAGCAAACTCGGAATTACAGTACACCAGGCTGTCTCAGAATCTGAGAAAACAAAATTACTCAAAAGGTCAAGAGAAATTGATCCTGAAGGTAGGAACCTGAACCAGAAGCAAGGGCTAATTTTTAATAGTACACTTGGGAATTAGCTAAATCTGGAAAGTACCCCGTGTGCCACAGACACTGTTTGCATTTAGTATTTTCTTAACCATATTTCAGTTTTGGGTCTTTCTTTTTCAGATTAATAAAATAGAAACATTTTTTAAAAACACACTTGAGAATTGGAGTTTCCTTATGATGTTCTTACCATTTTTTTTTTAATGGAAAGTTTAAGAGAAAATACAATTAAAGAGGAAAGAATCCCTATTTCAGTATTAAAGTGCCAGAAACCTTGGTGTATCTGGCCTTTCTGGCACAACTGCCTTTACCTGGAAAAAACTGACGTCATGGTTTGCATTTTCCTTAAATAGGAGTGTGCCTTGAGGTAAAATCATAATAGGTGCAATTTTACAATTTGAAAAGCCACCTGCTGTTCACCTGGAGCTACCAGGCCTGCTTTGGAATTACTCTCATTAATCCATCTAACACCAACCTGCTATAAGCCCTGTCCCCTCCGTTCTTGTTCACTATCAGTCAAGGCTGCTTAACCTCGTGGTTTCCTTATTACACCCATATTTCAACCCCAGTTCCATGTTTAAGACCAAAAATTGCAGGGGCTGCTGGTCAAAGTAAGGTCTTGCTTGATCTGAAGAAAATTCTGCTCTTCCTAGTGCGCTTTCCTTTCTGTGCCTAATTTAAGCGGCGGTTGCTGCTCTTAAAATCCATTTCCTTCCGTAGGAAGGAAAGTGGGTGGGTAAAGAGAAGAGTTAGGAATAAAGCCAGCAATCTATGCAGACACAGGCTGAACATGCAGGTGCCAAAACTAACGAGATTTGTTCTTTACTCAGTGCAGTTGGGCCACACTGATGGGCAAATCACTATTCCAGGCCCCCAGAAAGCTTTCTTTGCTCTTGCTATAGTCAACTCATTGTACAGAAAGCAAAACCAAACCAAACCCACTGCAGTCGATTCCGATTCATAACGACCCTATAAGACAGACTAGAACTACCGCATACGGTTTCCAAGGGGCGGCTGGTGGATTCGAGCTGTCGACCTTTTGATTAGCAGCCAAACGCTTAACCACTGCACCTCCACGGCCCCCATTCTACAGAGGAAATCCCTAAACCACCAACACCCTGGTTTCACCCAGTATGTTCAAGCAACGCAGACGCTATTTCGCGCAAGCGCACACCAAAGGTCTTCTGCCCGCCCCCCCTTGGGGGCGGGGCCTCGGAGCTCTCCCCTCGCTCGCCGTAACGCTGGAGCCGCGGGTTCAGCGTGCAAAAGCGGATGAAGCCTGGCTGGTGCTCCGGAAGCAAACGCTGCAACTTCCGGGAAGGGCTTGTCGCCTAGTGTGGGAGCTGCAGCGCCCGGAGACTGCTTGTAATAGTGGGTGTACCAACATGTCTCGTGGTTCCAGCGCTGGTTTTGACCGCCACATTACCATTTTTTCACCCGAGGGCCGCCTCTACCAAGTAGGTGAGTGAACCGGGTCCACCTGTGATCCACCCTAATTGCCCTGTCATGGTGCGGCCTGGAGCAAGCAGACGCGGCCAGGGGTCTGATCTAGGGCTGAAGCAGGGTCTGATCCGGGAAAGAAGGACCGAGTCCAAACTGAGCCCCGTGGCGTTCTCACCCTTGTGTGGAAGGAGGGATCAGAGACCCGAAGACTGACGGCCCAGCTCTCATCATCACGGCGAGCTACCGCGCTGTCCGTGTATAATAAAGAATGAAGGGAAGTAAGACTGTAATGCCTGACTCTGGCTTGCTGGCGCCCCTTCACTTGTTCCATTGCAGCCAGCTAAAACGCCCGCTCTCCATTTTCCTTTGTGTGCAACATGGACTTCCTTGTCCTGTGGTGAATTCCACACAAGCATTCAGACAGAGCCTACTTCGTGCCAGACACTCCGCTGGTCTTAGGAATACAGAGATAACTGTCATACCCTCTCCCATACTGAAGCTCACAGTTTAAAGGGGATGACAGATAAGTAAAAAAAATGGAGAAGACGAAAAATGCCGAATTACAAGTATCTGCAGAGCTCAGGACATCTTTGGAAAACTGGTAGATCAGAATGAGTGGTCCTCAATTCTAGAGCTGCTCTTGAAATTTACATCCCTTGTTAACCCAGTCTGTTTGAAAGTAGCTTCTGAATTGTTGTAGATGAGATGTGGTCAGAATGAGTGGTCCTCAATTGTAGAGCTGCTCTTGAAATTTACATCCCCTGTTAACCCAGTCTGTTTGAAAGTAGCTTCTGAATTGTTGTAGATGAGATGTGGTGAACTAGCTGTTTACTGAAACTCAGCTTTAGTAAAAACAAACCCTAAGCTAACCATCAGTTATTCACCATAACAGTGTATTTTTTTGGCTTGCATTGGTGTCAGATTTTAGGTTATGATTATAAGCCCGACCCTTGACCTCTTGCCATAGAGAATTTAGTATTAGGTGAGTCTGATTTACATTCTGGCCCATGACAGTTTCATTTTTGAGTGAGTTTAGCACCTCAGTGCCTAGGTGCAGACAGTAATATATTACCTGTGCTTGGAGAATGTTGGTATAAATGAAGTGCTTTTCACCTGTAAATTTTAAAAATAGAGTTAGAGGTAATGTGGAATGACACTGAGTTCACTGTATGGCTACATACTGCTTATAATGTAGCAAGAAATAACTATTCTGACTTGTTCTAAAATCATACTGAGTAACTCAGTAACACTTTTATTATTCCCAAATAAAAAATGTAATCAAAAGTAGAAGAGTTGATAACTGTATCTTCATGGAAATTTAATTTTTAGAGTTTGATTCCTGAGTTTTGTAGACTTTTTTTATATTGGACTACTGCTTTGAGTGTTCTGATTCACAGTTTTTAATATGTGAACAGGAAAAGTCACATGTAGACCTACACTTTGTTTCTGTGTGTTGATTGTGAAATTCAGTCATAAAGCATACTCTTTAATGCTTCTTAGATTTGGAGAGTAAAAAGGCTGAGTATAGTATCATTTTAATAGTTTAAAAAGATTTGGAAGAGAACATGTAGTTCAAAATAAGTTTAATATCTAGGTAGAATGATTTTAAGGTCTGCTTTGTTGAATAACTGACTCCCTCTGCTATTCAAGACACTAATTAGACATTACTAGGAAAAAGAAAGTGAAACAATAGTTAGCATGAACAAGCAGTATAGGGTGAGGAGTCCAGGCCCTGGAACCGTACCTGGATTCAGACCCCTGCTTGCTCCATACTAGCAGACCTGGGCAAGTTAGTTTCTCTTTGCAAAGTTGGTCTAATAAGTCTTTATTTAGGGGGTTGTTTTGAGGATTAAATAATGTGATGTAGGTAGAGTGCTTAGAATAGTACCTGTCACATACTAAGTGCTCAATAAATGTTACTGGGTGCCTGTTTGATTCTTTGGGTCATTTTTTTGGTCTATATTAGATTAGTAACTCTGTACTAAAACTAGTTTTTTAGTAACTCTGTAGACATGGAATATTTCCATTCCTCTGGGTTTATCATGCTTGATTTTCTAGTGAAATATTTGTATATAATCATATTGTAAATGCTGGTTATTAGTTTATAAATTTTAGAATCCACCAGTACACAAAACATAAGACTGAATTATAGAGTACAACTTGTTAACCTTGATAGTGGAAAAATAATGTAAGAAAAATGAGAGAAGGAAAGATTAATGGAAGGGTAAATATGCTTCTCATCTTCCATAGTTGGGACTCAAAAAATAAATGTAGCCTAAAGTTGATAAGTCAAAAAATAGAAGTTTAAAGTTGCAGTGTTAACCACAATTATAAATAAACTGTTGATAGTATTTGCTCCCAGATAGGGAAAAAGACCTATGCTTTTCATATGTGTGCAATGTGTATGCGTGTGTGTGTGTTTTAAGAAAAGCTTTGTAGAACAACATGTAGAGCACCTAACTTTAAAATCTAATTTCAGGAATTCCCCAAGTTGCCAGCGGGGAAACTGAGTCCCTGATGGGCAAATTAAGCCTGGCTAGTTTTTTTAAGTTTTTTAGTTCCAGGCTCCCCTCTTCTGCTTGCTGTTCCTTTGCTGGACAAGTTTGGCAAAGGGAGGAGAGGAACAATCACTTGGATTTGCCTGCCAAGTAGATGTGAACATTGCTTGGTTGTTTCTAAAAAGAGGGCACGTGACTATGGAACAGGAAAGGAATTGACTGTTGGAGACAGACCGGAGGGGACAGTTTTCTGAATAAAATGTAGAAATACATTGTGTATTCAAGCCAGAATCCTTGCTCCACATCAGCTCTGAGAACTTTCTTCATCTGTAAAATAGAGAATAATTCCACCTACTTTATAGGGCTTTAAGGATTTAATATGTTAATAGATGTAAAGCACTTAGAACAGTGCTTGGCACATAGGAAGCGCTCAGTAAATGATTCTGTAAGGGATGTTGTCAAAAGAAACAAATAGTAGATTAAATAGAGTCAGGAGTTTCACAAACAAATCAAGTGAGGAGTACTGTTCGCCTTTTTGGAGTTAAAAATATTCTTGTTTTAAAGCAGTGTTTCTCAACTCAGATTTCTCATGCCCTCCTTAAAACTGATTTGAAATTTTATACGTATGTATGTATATAACTACACCAAAAAGGTAATGAATGACATCAAGCACTGCTGCTTGAAACCTTGCATATCCCCCAACCCCCTACAAACACACAAAAATGTCTAATGATCTGAACCCCTTGAGGATCACTGTTTTAAAGAGTACAGTATTAAGAGGTACTATGGTTTATGAAATGAGCCACACTTCCCAATTGTGTAGCCAACAAGGTGGTTGTTATGGTTCCAGCTCATAGCAATTCCATGTACAACAGAACGAAACACTGCCTAGTCCTGTGCCATCCTCACAGTCATTACTGTATTTGAGCCCATTGTTGCAGCCACTGTGTAATCTAATTCTTTTTCACTGACCCTCTACTTTACCAAGCATGATGTCCTTCTCCAGGGACTGGTCTCTGTTGATAACATGTCTAATGTACATGAAACGAAGTCTTGCCATCCTTGCTTCTAAGGAGCATTTTGAGTGTACTTCTTCCAAGACAGATTTGTCTGTTCTTCTGGCAGTCCGTGGTATATTGAGTATTCTTCACAGACACCGTAATTCAGAGGCATTAATTCTTCTTCAGTCTTCCTTATTCATTGTCCAGGTTTTGCATCCATATGAGGCAATTGAAAATACCACGGCTTGGGTCAGGTGCACCTTAGTCCTCAAGGTGGCATGTTTGCTTTATAACACTTCAAAGAGGTCTTTTGCAGCATATTTGCCCAGTGCAATGTGTCATTTGATTTCTTGACTGCTGCTGCTTTCAGCATTGATTGTGGATCCAAGTAAAATGAAATCCTTGACAACTTCAGTCTTTTCTCTGTTTATCATGATGCTGCTTATCAGTCCAGTTGTGAGGTGTAATCCATACTGAAGGCTGTAGTCTTTCATCTTCATCAGTAATGCAATACACAGATAACACAACCTTGCTTGCCGAAAGTGAAGAGGACTTGAAGGGTTTAATGACGAAAATCAAAGACTACAGCCTACAAGTTTAGGGAAGGGTAAAATAAGCAGCTTCAAAAAAATTGTAATAAAAAAATTTTTAGTCATTTAGTCAGCATTAGAATCGAATACAGACATATCCTGCAGAATGCCTGCCCTGCTCCAGTAGAATATGCTTGTTTTTTAATAACCAAGCTTCATAGAACATATGGAGTGTTACATTCCAATCTACATATGGAGAAAAAGAAATACACCAAAAAATACTAAAATTAACAGTGGAATAGGAAATGCTACAGAAACTTAGAAAAGGATTTGAAAATCACATCTGGGACAATCAGAGAAAGTCTCCATAGGAAATGGAAGAGGCTTGAGTGGGAAGGGCAAACTTTAGATCGGTGGAGAATAAGAATGAGAGGGGATTCCAGGCAGGGGCATGAAGAAGCAAAGACATGAGTATGGGAAAGATCAAGGTCTATAAACAAATTATAGTGTAAGGGAGTTGGCAGTTATTACAGACAAATAGTATACCATAGATAGCCCATAACTGGAATTTTTTAAGGCCAAAATCATATTCTGAACAACCAGGTAAACACAGCAACCAGTTGATGGCGTGATACTGAAATTTAGGTGAGATCAAGGCTCTAGTGACCAAGATATGAGAATCATCAATATAGATGTGATTTAAAAGAAAGAAAAAAAAAAAAAAAAACACCCATTGCTGCCAAGTCAATTCTGACTCATAGCGACCCTAAAGGACAGATTAGAGCTGTCCCATAGGGTTTCCAAGGAGCGGCTGGTGGATTCGAACTGCTGACCTTTTGGTTAGCAGCCTGAGCTCTTACCACTGCACCACCGGACTATAGTTCCTAATATTTCCTTATCCTTTTAATCTCTGTAATAGCTATAATGATAAAAACCCCTATTTGGTTCCTGATACTGATAATTTGTACTCTCTTATTTCCTTGATTAATCTAGCTAGGAATTTGTATCCATTTCTGTGGCTGTCTGCAAACTTGGTGGCTTAACAGAAAATTATTTTCACTTAGTTCTGGAGGCCACAAGTCCAAAATCAGCATGACTGGGCCGAAATTAAGGTGTCAGCAGGGCTGTGCTCCTTCTGGAGACTCTAGAGGAAAATCTGTTCCTTGCCTCTTCCACTTCTGGTGGCTGCCAGCATTCCTTGGCTTGTGTGATTGCACCACTTTAATCTTCAAGGCCAACATCTTCAAATCTCTCTCCGCTCCCTTTTCACGTTGCCTTCTCCTCTATTCATAAAATCTCCCTCTGCCTTTTATAAGGATACATGTGATTGCATTTAGGGTGCACCTAGATAATCCATGTTAATCTCGTTTCAAAATCCTGAATTTAATCCCATCTGCGAAGACCCTATTTATGCCATAGGTTTCAAGAGGTCAGGATGTGGATATCTTTTGGGGAGCCATTTACAACCTACCACAGGGTTTATACTTTTGTTAATTTGTTGTTGTTCAAAGAACCAGGTTTTGGCTTTGTTAATTTTCTCTTTTTGTATGTTTCCTTTTTCATTCGAGTCTTTATTATTTCTTTTCTAATTTGGGTTTACTTTGCACTTTTTCTAGCTTCTTAAAGCAGAAACTTAGGTCATGGAATTTAAATCTTTTCTAATATCAGTTCAGGCTGTTGTATTATTTTTCTGTGCTACATAAACAGTAAACACTTATTATCTTACAGTTTCTGTGTGTTAGGAGCAGCCTGGGCACAGTTTAGCTTGGTAATCTGTTAAGGATTTCACAGAGCCGCAATCATAGTGTCATCCAGGCTGTGTTCTCATCTGGAAGCTTGACTGGAGAAGAATCTGCTTCCAGGCTCACTCCAGTTGTTGACAGAATTCATTTCCTTGCGATTGTAGGACTGAGGACCCCAGCTTCTTGCTGGCTGTTTGACTGGAAACCATCGCGGTTCCTCGCCACATGGCCCCTTACTTCACGAAGCCAGCAAGGAGAATCTCTAGAGTGAGTCTCCTAGTCTTATATAATGTAATGTAATCAGGGAGTAACATCCCGTCACCTTTGCCGTATTCTGTTGATTAGAAGCAAGTTATAAGGTCTTACCCACACTCAAGGGGAGGGGATTACACAAAGGTGGAAACACCAGGAGGCAAGAATCACGTGAGGGGCCACCTTAGATTCTGTCTACCACAATTTATAAAATTCCTCTAAGCATTCTTTTAGCTGCATCTTACAAATGTTGATATATTGCAATTTATTATCATTTAGTTCAAAATATTTTATTTAATTTCTTCTTTGGCCTGTGGATTATTTAGAAGTGTGCTGTTTAATTTCCAAATATTTAGGGATTTCAGTCTTTTAAAATTTACTGAGACTTGCTTTATGGCCCAGCATATGATCTGTCTTGGTAAATGTAGCATGTGCACTTGAATATATATTCTGCAGTTGTTGACTATCATTTTCTACAGATACCGGTTAGGTGAAGGTGTTTGATAGCATGGTTCAGATCATGTATGTATACTCCTTTTTTGTCCATTTCTAGCAGTTGCTGAGTGGGCATGTTAAAATCTTCAACTATGATTGTGGAATTGACCGTTTCTCCCTTTAATCTTGTTCATTTTTCTTTCACATATTTTGAATCTCTCTTATTAGGTGCTTTACATGAGTTAATGATTGTGTGCCTTCCTGATGAATTTATCCATTTACCATTATGAAATCTCTCTCTTCATTTCTGGTAATACTCTTTGTCTTAAAGTCTGTCATGTCTGATATTAATGTAGCCACTTCAGCCTTCTTAATGCATACTGTTACCTTTTTCATTCCATTTATTAAAGTGCGTCTCAGGTAGACAGCATATAGTTGGGTCTTGCTTTTTATCCATTCTGACAATTTGTACCTTTTAATTGGAGTAAAACCCATTAATATTTAATGTTTTTGTTGACGTTTGGGGGTCTAAACTTAACATTTTATTGTTCTGTTGGTCTCTGTTTTGTTTATTTGCTTATTTGTTTGTTCTTTTTTGACTTCTTTCCTGCCCTCTTGGATTATTTGAATAGTTTTTACAATTTCATTTTAATTTACATATTAAGTTTTTGGCTACTTTTTTTTTTTAGTGGCTACTCTGGGGATTATATTGTATATCCTTAACTTTTCCCAGTCTTATTAGAGTTAGTATTTATCGTTTCACATAAAATGTACAAGCCTTAAAATCTTTTAAGTCCATTTACTCCCTCTCCTTTCTATAAGTAATACATCTACATACTTAAAAATTCCACAAGACAGTGTTCTAAGTTTTTGCTTTCAACAGTCATAGGTGTTTTTAAGAAATAAAGAAGAAAAAAACATTTTTTTTTTTTATATGATCCAGATATTTACCATTTTTGTTGTTCTTCATTCCTGAAGATCAGAGCTTTCATTTGATATCATTGATTTCTCATGTCTTGGATGATATACCATATCAGTTCATTCTTTTTAATGACTGCATATCATTCCATTGTGTGAATTTATGATAATTTATTCTACTTAAAATATCTTCTTTTCCAGAATATGCTTTTAAGGCTATTAACCAGGGTGGCCTTACATCAGTAGCTGTCAGAGGGAAAGACTGCGCAGTAATTGTCACACAGAAGAAAGTACCTGTAAGTAATACTGCCCAAATAGCCAATTCTTGTGGAATAAATACAAGAATTTTTCATGAGTTTATACGAAGATATTTTATTGCTTATATAAGTTAACATGTTTGCTTTGACTATGTTTTCCTGTCAGTCATTCAAAAAGTGTTTATTGAGCATCTGCATACAATTTACCTGAGGAGGCAGAATTACTGTATTGAACATTGTGGTATGTTTGTAAGCACAATAGGATCTTATGGACTTTTGCCATAGGGACAACACAAGCTTTGGTGAGATATAGTTCTTGCCCACAGGGAACAAATCATCTAGAAAAGGAAAACAGAGTTTCCCTCCCCTTTTGTAAAAACTAGTTTTAACCGTAAAATGAACAGAAGACATTTCTTATGTAGTTTTCTTATAGTTCCATTAAAAAAAAAATCTATTGCCGTTGATTCTGACTCATAGTGACCCTATAGGACAGAGTAGAACTGTCCCACAGGGTTCCCAAGGAGCGGCTGGTGGATTCTAACTGGCGACCTTTTGGTTAGCAGCTGAGCTCTTAACCATTGAGCTACCAGGGCTCCTTATAGTTTTATAACATTGCTTTTTTAATAGCTAAAAAAGAACTGTGATTTTTTAATTATCTTGATTTATTTTGTTCATTAGGACAAATTATTGGATTCCAGCACAGTGACTCACTTATTCAAGATAACTGAAAACATTGGCTGTGTGATGACAGGAATGACAGGTAATCACCTCAATACCTACTTAGATATACAAGCCTTATGCTACTTATCTGCAAATTATTTTTGTGTTTTGTTTTCATTTTAAAGCCCCCTTTAGTGACTTAATGAGTAGATTTATAGTCCTCCAAGACTGTTGTCAATATCTTCAGAGTATTGTGAGCTTTTTTAAAATTATAAATGTAATGGAATTAGGTCTCCTTGTCACTGCCAGGGAAACTGGGCTGAGGCCCATCTCAAAGATGGTTTATCTTATTTCAGATATAGTTAGTATTTTAAGGGGACCTAACTCAGTATAGCTCAAACCTGGTAATAATAGCACTTATTAGAAATGGGTAAGAATTATAAAAATTACTTTGCTTGTCTATTTTCTGAAATCAAGGGAAAATTCAAGCCTACCAAAAAAAATAAATATGTCAAAATAAACATTCTTTCTTTCTTTTGACCAACGTAAAGAACCAGGATCACCTAAAACCCTGTGATTCATATTTTTAAGAATAAATTTCTATTTTTAAAAACAAAATTTCATTGGAAAAGGGATAAGATTTACTGATTTTAAATTTAATGCAAAAGTTTTTAAATTAGCCTAGAAAACTCACCGCATGTTTATTTCTGATAATTGTGTTCTTGTTCTTTTGGAAGTTAGTAGATACTTGTAGAAAATATTTTGACAGCTGTTAAAGGGCTCAGCATAAAAGGGCAGTATGGTATATAAAGCTCAATCTTTTAAAAAGTTTCCCTTTTTTAAGTCATGTTTTTTTTGCTGAATCATTGGTGGGAGACTAGGCCAGAGAAGACCACGTCTCCTTTCCTTAACTCATGATAGCTAGATATATATATGTATATGGTGGGAAAACTGTCTGGCTTTGAGGTTCATTCTTTCCTTCTAAAGAAGTAAACCTTTGTTTTTTATGCTATCAGCTGACAGCAGATCCCAGGTACAGAGGGCTCGCTATGAAGCAGCTAATTGGAAATACAAGTATGGCTATGAGATTCCTGTGGACATGCTATGTAAAAGAATTGCAGATATTTCTCAGGTCTACACGCAAAATGCTGAAATGAGGCCGCTCGGTTGCTGTAAGTATATTGAGGCATCTCCCAAATAATTGATGAATTATAATTTTTTAAAAAGAACATATATAATTTGAGTAACACTTGGTTCTGAACATTATATAAGGAAATTATGTAAGATAGGGAAATCTTTATTATAAATCAGAGATGATGGATAGGTTTGACAAGATTATCAATGTTTTTGACATTTCTTTAAACTTTAGATGCTATTAGACTTTTATCAAAATATTTCTGTTTGGGAGTGTGTGATTTATAAGAGTCACGTCCCTGTCATAGTAGGCTATTGCAAGGTAATGTACTCTTCTGCAGTTCCATGAAAACGTCTAAATTAGGCATCTTGACAATGTACCTGTTTCTTTTGACCAACCTAAAGAACCAGGGTCACATACAAGCCTGTGATTCATATTTTTAGAATAAACTTCTGCTTTTAAAAACAAGTAAAATTTCACTGGGAAAGGGATAAAATTTACTGATTTTAGATTTAATGCAATAAAGTAGCCTAGAAAATTCAGTACATGTTTGTTTCTGATATTGTATTATTCCTATGTGAGAGTTAAGGCAGTCGATGGAATGATTTATCTTCAGCATTTGACCCTATTGACCTCTAACTTAAAAATTACTTTTCATTTCTTCAGTGATATTCTCATTTCCTCTTCCTCAGTTTTCTTAGCCCATCCTTTTCTGCTGGTCCCTTAAATGTTGTTGTTCACCAGGATTCTCTCCTGGGTCTTCCCTTTGGTTTATTTGGGGGATCCCACCCATTTCACAGCTTCATTTACTACCTTCATGCCAGTCGCTCCAGATTATCCTTAGGCCAGTCCTCAAATCAGCTTCAGAGCATTCCCATTTTCCTGTATTCATTCTCAACTTATCTTTCCTAACCTCCACACCTCTTCCCTGGTCATCTGATTAGTCAAGTTTTACATCAGAATATCTCTTCTGCTCCATCTCCTCTGTCATTCCTTTATCGGCTGTTGTCTTTGCCACCTATCAAATGCACCTGTTTCTTCTCTCTCTTTCCTACTTTGTCCTCCATGTTGCTGCATGAGTTGCCACTCTAAAATTGAATTTTCATTGTTGTTCCCTAGGAAAAATGATTCCTCACATGCTATAGGGTAAATTCCAAACTCTTAATATGATGTGTAAGGTCCTTTTTAGTTTACTCTGACTAGTTTCTCTTCTACTGCTTTCCTCCCTTATCTGAAGCCCCTGCAATATACAGATCTTTCTGTCATCCCTGAGTGCATCCTGCCCTTCTATGGCTCGTTGCTTTTGCACGCTCTTCCTTTTGCCTTGATTACCCTTCGCACCTATAAACTCTGTTCTTCTTGCCAGACCTTGCAGTAAAGAAGTACTTCTTGTTTCCTCCAGGCAGTAAATGGGTATCTTTTTTCATGTTGTCCTAGTACTTCGTATATATCAAGTATAAAATGTAAAAAAAAATTTTTAAATTACAGGGTGACATAATCAAGCAGGTATCTGATCACTGTCATAGTCAATAAAATAGGGTTTAAAATTCCTCATTTGTACACTATAAAACATCTGTCAATATGAATAATTTGTCAATACTGAATCTTACATGCTAGGACACTATATAAAAGAGGTTCAAATCTAGAATATGAGAAAGCAGGAATGAGACCATTAATCCTTATTTAAATGCTTTGTTACCTGCTCTGCTGAGTAGAAAGAAGTTTGACAGTGGTGATGTTGATTTAACTTGTATATGATATGATAACATGATTAGGTTTGTAGTAATGAAGTTATGTACATGATTTGAGTTTGGTTTGTATGGACAACTTACCACTCACAGTAATGGTGAGGGCGGCGTAAAAGCAAGGAAGTAGTCCTTAGATGTATTTCACTTTGTATCAGCATTCCCAGCATACACTGTTAACTCCCTGGAACCTTAATAGGCATTTCTCAAATTAAAAAAGAAAAAAAAAAAAAAACCCTTCTTTGCCCAAATAAATTTAAGAACTACTGAGTTAAATACGTCAGCTCACAGCAGAACGAGTCAGAACATTTAATATGCTATTGTAACCTATTTGTCTCCAAAAGGGGTATATGAAAAGTGTGTTTTCCAAGTTCGTTTGACCAGGTAATGTCTTGAGAGATTAGGTAATAGCAAGGATTGGAAAATTGTTTTGTAAATCACATTTGTAATAATTCGAACTATTTCTTAATGTCTATGATAAATCTTTTTGTGAAACAGTAATTTGTTACCTAATTTATCTGTAGTGATAACTTGTATATGTCAGTTTTCTTTTTTTTTTTTTTAATTTTTGTTGTGCTTTAAGTGAAAGTTTACAAATCAAGTCAGTCTCTCATATAAAAATTTATGTACATCTTGGTATACACTCCTGGTTGCTCTCTCCCTAATGAGACAGCATACGCCTTCTCTCCACCCTCTATTTCTGTGTCCATTCAGCCACATTCTGACCCCCTCTGCCTTCTCATCTCCCCTCCAGGCAGGAGCTGCCCACATAGTCCCATGTGTCTACTTGATCCAAGAAGCTCACTCCACACCAGTATCATTTTCTGTCCTATAGTCCAGTCCAATCCCTGTCTGAAGAGTTGGCTTTGGGAATGGTTCCTGTTTGGGGCTAACAGAAGATCTGGGGACCATGACCTCTAGGATCCTCTTCTCAGTCAGACCATTAAGTCTGGTCTTTTTACGAGAATTTGAGGTCTGCATCCCACTGCTCTCCTGCTCCCTCAGGGGTTCTCTGTTGTGTTCCCTGTCAGGGCAGTCATCGGTTGTAGCCGGCCACCATCTAGTTCTTTTGGTCTCAGACTGATGTAGTCTCTGGGTTATGTGGTCCTTTATGTCTCTTGGGCTCATAATGACCTTGTGTCTTTGGTATTCGTCCTTCTCCTTTGCTCCAGGTGGGTTGAGACAAATTGATGCATCTTAGCTGGCCACTTGCTAGCATTTAAGACCCCAGACGCCGCTCTCCAAAGTGGGATGCAGAATGTTTTCTCAATAGATTTTATTATGCCAGTTGACCTAGATGGACCCTGAAACCATGGTCCCCACACCTCTGCCCCTGCTACACTGGTCTTTGAAGCATTCAGTTTATTCGGGAAACTTCTTTGCTTTTGGTTTAGTCCAGTTGTGGTGACCTCTCCTGTATTGTATGTTGTCTTTCCCTTCACCTAAACTAGTGCTTGTGTACTATCTAATTAGTGAATACCTTTCTCCCTCCCTCCCCACTTTCGTAACCATCAAAGAATGTTTTCTTCTGTTTAAACTATTTCTGGAGTTTTCATAATAGTGGCCTCATACAATATTTGTCCTTTTGCAATTGACTAATTTCACTCAGCATAATGCCTTCCAGATTCCTACATGTTATGAAATGCTTCATGGATTCATCATTGTTTTTTATCGATGCGTAGTATTCCATTGTGTGAATATGCCATAATTTATCTATTGATCCATTGATGGGCACCTTGGTTGCTTCCATCTTTTTGCTACAGTGCTGCAGTGAACATGGGTGTGCATGTATCTGTTCGTGTGAAGGCTCTTATTTCTCTAGGATATATTCCAAGGAGTGGGATTGCTGGATCATATGGTAGTTCTATTTCCAGCTTTTTAAGGAAGTGCCAAATCCATTTCCAAAGTGGTTGTACCATTTTACATTCCCACCAGCAGTGTATAAGTGTTCCAGTCTCTCCACAGCCTCTCCAACATTTATTATTTTGTGTTTTTTGGATTAATGCCAGCCTTGTTGGAGTGAGATGGAATCTCATTTTAATTTTGATTTGCATTTCTCTAATGGCTAATGGTCGTGAGCATTTCCTCATGTATCTGTTAGCCACCTGAATTCTTCTTTAGTGAAGTGTCTGTTATATCTTTTTGCTTATTTTTTAATTGGGTTGTCTTTTTGTTGTTGAGTTTTTGCAGTATCATGTAGATTTCCGAGATCAGATGCTGATGGGAAATGTCATAGCTAAAAACTTTTTCCCAGTCTGTAGGTAATCTTTTTAGTGTGTATATTAGTTTCCTGAAAGCAAAATACATATTAAAATTGATGGTCAGAGTAATGATTAACAACACCAAGGAAGTGAAAATTTTATTGTATTAAAGGTGCAAGACATTTCATAAGGTTTTTTTTTCTCTTTAGGTATGATCTTAATTGGTATAGATGAAGAACAAGGCCCTCAGGTGTACAAGTGTGATCCTGCAGGTTATTACTGTGGGTTTAAAGCCACTGCAGCAGGAGTTAAACAAACTGAGTCAACCAGCTTCCTTGAAAAAAAAGTGAAGAAGAAATTTGATTGGACATTTGAACAGACAGTTGAAGTAAGTTAGCCAAAAGGAACTGACGTTTTATACTGTATAGAATATTCAGATTTTTGCATAATTGACAGTTCGTAAAGGCCATTCCTAGGTAACATCGTGAGATCCAAGTTTGTCAGCTTAATAGAAAATTGATGTCCTTTAGCTGACAAGGGAACAATGAGCACTGCTTTATTCACTTAATTACCTCATTTCATAATGTATTTGAAACAGCTTTCAACAAAACAGATAATAAAATGGGAAAATGTAAATAAGAATAGAATCAAGACCATGCCCAAAGACCTGTATGGTTGCCATGGTTGAAACTTAAGCTTTCTGGTAGCAAAGTGAAAAGAGAGAGTCAGTAATATTGCTCTGTGGTCCTAAAGGAAAAACAGGCATACACCAAATTCTTAGGCAAGCAAACCTCTCCCTAGTGTAAGAATATACTCACAGGAGGACTTGGTAGAGAAATTTTAGCTACGATGCAGAAGTAGAGCTAGCTTTCTGCAGGATTTGTGAGGGCATTAATCATTATGGTTGGGAAGTTTTAAATTGACAAACCCGTTCCTGTCGAGTTGATTCTGACTCATAGCAAACCTATAGGACAGGGTAGAACTGCCCCATAGGGTTTGCAAGGAGCAGCTGGTAGATTTGAACTGTCGACCTTTTAGTTAGCAGCCAAACGCTTGACCACTATCCCACCAAAAACCAAAAACCAAATGCAGTGCCGTCGAGTCGATTCCGACTCATAGCGACCCTATAGGACAGAGTAGAACTGCCCCATTGAGTTTCCGAGGAGCGCCTGGCGGATTTGAACTGCCGACCCTTTGGTTAGCAGCTGTAGCACTTAACCAGTATGCCACCAAGGTTTCCACTATCCCACCAGAGCTCCTTAAATTAACAAGACGAGCTAAGATTCTTATACAAATATTTAGTAATTTTACACTGTAAAGAAGCCTCTTATTAATTGCCAAGAAACTAAAAACGAAAATTTTAGTAGATTTTGGAATATGAGGGTCTGGGATACAGCCATTCTGAAGACTAACAACATCCTTCTGTGAAATGGCAGAGGAAAAATTACCACATACTTCTTTTATGTTGATTGACAGTATATCTTATACTAATGAGATGTAAAGCTAATTGTCATCGGGGAGTTACAGTGCCCTGTTTAAATGCTTCTTAAATGTTTTGCTGTTTTGTTTTTCCTAATAATTGCAGTTCATAATTGGTACATAAATATTAATCTCATCAGATACCAAATCACACAAAACATACTCAAATTGTTACTACTATAAATTCCCTAAAGGTGGAGATTTGTCTTTGGCTCCTCTTCCCCCGTCACCCCAAGTGCTGTCATAGTGCCTGGTGTATAATGATCATCAAGCAAACCATTTTGTATAAACCATCCTGTTGTGTGATGGACCACTTTAATTTGTGGCTTGGCTTGGTAGAAACAAGTTTCTTGTCATTGGCAGGTGACATACTAGAGCAAAGCAATGTATTAGTAACATGTGGCTATAGAACTACATCACCGAAACATGGAGCAAAAATGAATAGCTAGTGATTAACTCAGAATGAGAAGTCCTTGGAATCTCTAAAAGATACCATATCCTGATGTTAATTTTTTTTTTTTTAGACTGCAATTACATGCCTGTCTACTGTGTTATCAATTGATTTCAAACCTTCAGAAATTGAAGTTGGAGTAGTTACAGTTGAAAATCCTAAATTCAGGTGAGTCATATTGTCAGCCATGTACTTAAAGAATTTTGCCAAGTGCTAAAGTCCCAGACAAGGAAGGTGGAAGTGTGGGTCCCTTTGTCCTGTAACATGGGGAAAAAAATTTCTTGAACTATGTTTACAGTTTTTTTCTCTAGTTCCTGAGAGATCTGTTATAAAATTCATTGGATGTCTCTTTAAGACAGACATAAGTTTTCCTCCTCATTTGATAGTGATTTTATATATCACCAAGAGTGCCATAAAATAACAGTTTTTAGGTATGGAATAAAGTAAGCATAAATGTCCTTTATTTTAAGATCAGTAGTAATTCAAGTCCAGTGTAGTAGTTTTCAAGTTTTTCAGATAGAACTTTGATTATTTAGTGGTTATTTAAGTGGAGCTTTGAAGAAAGCGATAAGAAATACTGATACACTTCAGACCTTTATCTGGAGATCTTTGGGAAACCCCAAATTTTGAATATAACTAATTGAGTTGCAGATGCTGGATGCTTGTCTGTTCTTACTCACTTAGAGACTAACTCCCACACATCAGCCTTAGAGCTTCCATGATTCAAATGCATACTGGGTGCTTAATATGTATCAGCCTATTCAGTCCTCCCAGCAGCCCTATGACGATGCTTCCCATACCATGGACCCAGATGTTCTTGTGAATAGTGAAAAATAAATTGAATTAAATTCATAGATGCAAGGAACTGCCAGAAGGCATTTTAACTACTGTATGTACCTGCTCTTAGATCACAACTATAAGGACACATGGGCATGGTTGGGAAAAAAGGTGGCAAACTGAGTTTAACCAGACCTTGAAGGCTTTTTTGTTAATATGCATTTTTTTCCAGTTTGTTCTTTTTGTTGCCTGCGGGTAAGGGATATAAACATGAAAGATTTAAGAAAAATCCATAGGATTTAAAAAAATGACAACAACCAGAATCGGGTCCATCCTCTCTAACATTTCTTTTTTTTTTTCTCCTGGTAGGAAAAGATTACCTTTTTTCTTTTTTTTTTTTCCTTTTTAGCAATAAAATTTCAGTAGGTGCAGTTTACAAATCTCTCTAAAGAACCGGAAAATAGCTCTTGTTTTCTAGCCTGAGACTCTCCTATAGTAACCTTTAAAATGTTTATTTCCATTGATTACTTAGATAGAGAGAAACCAAAGATCTTTTTTCTCCAAAAAGTCCTGTATCATTTTAAATTTTTTTATAGTAAGTATACTTAAATAATGGAGCCTTTGTGGCACAGTGGCTGAGTGCTTGGCTGCTAACTGAAGGGTCAGTGCTTTGAACCCACCAGCCACTCCATGGGAGAAAGATGTAGCAATCTGCTTCCATAAAGATTTACAGCCTTGAAAACCCTGTGGGGCAATTCTTCTCTGTTCTATAGGTCACAATGAGTTGGAATCGACTTCATGGCAGTGGGTTTCGTTTTTTGTTTTCAACATCTATGTAAACTACTTGTATGGCCTCCAGTTGCACTAAAAAAATGTGACTTTGACAAATTTAACTTTTTGTTTTTAGGCAGGAGTAGGGAAAGACAGTTTTGCTATTTTGATTCCCAAAACTTGCCCTCTGGGTTCTTCCATCTCATTTCCTTTCTTTTCTTTTATTGTACTTCAGGTAAGGTTTACAGAACAAACTAGCTTCTCATTAAACAGTACACATATTGTTTTGTGACATTGGTTAACAACTCCACGACTTACCAACACTCTCTCTTGCCAACTTTGAGTTCCCTTTTACCAGCTTTCCTGTCCTCTCCTGCCTTCTAGTCCTTGGCCCTGGGCTGGTGTGCCCCTTTAGTCTTGTTTTGTTTTGTTTTGTTTTATGGGCCTGTCTAATCTTTGGCTGAAGGGTGAAGCTCAGGAGCGACTTCATTGCTAAGCTAAAAGGGTGTCCGGGGGCCATACTCTTGGGGTTTCTCCAGTCTCTGTCAGGCCAGCAAGTCTGGCCTTTTTTTGTGAGTTAGAATTTTGTTCTACGTTTTTCTCCAGCTCTGTCTGGGACCTTCTATTGTGATCCCTGTCAGAGCAGTCAGTGATGGTATCTGGGTACCATCTAGTTGTACTGGACTCAGTCTGGTGGAGGCTGTGGTCCATTAGTCCAAACTGAATTTTTAAAAGTGAAATGGTAATAATTGGTCACATTAAACAAGGTTGCCAAGCAGCTGGTTCCTTTCTGGGCAAACATGATTTAGAAAATACCATGTGTTCAACATGGAGTGCCTCTTACTACTAGGCTCTTCAGAGAATTATACTTTTATGTTCATGGATTTCTACTGCTGAATCTGAGCAGTTTTTTTTTTTATCCACTTAAATTTCTCAATGAATTTTCTTCTCTCAGCTGTTATACACTTGAGTTATACTAGGTATAAAGGCATTTTTGATGTAGGGTCTAAAATAGAATACATTATGTATACTTTATATTATTCAGCTTAAATATTTTCTATCATAGCTGCAGCTGAAGCGTTTTGTGTTCAGAAGACCCAGTTCTGGATCTGATGTCAAAGAAGTAAATGTTTTGTTCATTGATGGAGTTGATGTGTCTAGGAATTCCTTTAGAATAATCCAAGAGAGGAGTGATAGGTGTATAGATTTAAAAAGATTGGCCATGAATTGGTAAGCAGTGCGGTTTTTTGATAGATGCATAGTTTTTTGATACAGAGGGATTCTTTATAGTAACTACTCTACTTTTGTATGTGTTTGAAATTTTCCATAATAACAAGCCTTTAAAAAGTAAATCACTGTTTTTTCTTTTTCCCTTTTGCTGTCTAGAATTCTTACAGAAGCAGAGATTGACGCCCACCTCGTTGCTCTAGCAGAAAGAGACTAACGTAATTAGCTTACGGAATCCGTGAAGCCACTTGCCAGTGCATTTGGTAAAAACAAACCAACATTATGGAGGCCCCTGGATTGAAAAGGAACTTCTCCCACTCCTCCCACCCCTGATGTGGTTAGGACTCTGTATAAATAAAAACAGTGCTTTTAGAAAATAATTGCATCCTGTCTTGTTTACCTCCAGTTTCAAGTATTAAGCCTTTAGTACATGCAAACTTTTAAATGTTCATTATGCTCAAATTGTAATTTTATTCATTTTGTTTATAGCTCCTTGGCTTCAGGAACTTTAATAGCCAGAAATTTAAACTAGCTATGTGGCAAAATTAATAAATAGCAAAATAAAACTTTGCTTTTTTATTATTGTATTTTATGTGAAAGTTTACAGCACTAATTAGTTACTCATTCAAAAATTTATGCACAAATTGTTTTGTGACATTGGCTACAATCCCTGCAGGGTGTTAGCGCTCTCCCTCTTTCCCTTTACACCCTGGATTTCCCGTCCCATCCTGCCTTCTCGTCTTTGCTGTTGGGCAGGCATTGCCCATCAGGTCCCCTATACTTGATTGAACTAAGAAGCATATTCCTCACATATGTTATTGTTTGCTTTATAGGCCTGTCTAATTTTTGGCTGAAAGGTAGACTCCAGGAATAGCTTCAATTCTGAGTTAGCAGGTGCCTGGGGGCCATAGTTTTGTGTGTCCCTCCAGTCTCTGTCAGACCAGTAAGTCTGGTCTTTTTTTGTGAATTTGAATTTTGTTCTATATTTTCTCCTGCTCTGTCCAGAACCCACCATTGTGATCCCTGTCAGAGCGGTTGGTGGTGGTAGCCGGGCATCATCCATTTCTTCTGGGCTCAGGCTGGAGGCTGTGGTCCATGAGTCCTTTGGATCGATATTTTCCTTGCATCTTTCGTTTTCTTCATTCTGCTTTGCTCTGAACATGATGGGACCAATAGATGTATTTTAGATGGCTGCTCGCAAACTTTGAAAATCCCAGAAGCTACTCACTGAAGTAGGATGTAGGACATTTTATGAACTATTTTGTACCAGTTGACCTAGATGTCCCCCGAGACCATGGTCCCCAGCCATCAGTCCCTCAGGTGTTTGGATGTGTCTAGGAAACTATTGTTTTGCTTTGGTCAAGTTGTGCTGACTTTCCCTATATTGTGTGTTGTCTTTCCTTTCACCAAAAGTTAACACTTGCCTACTATCTAGTTAGTGATTACCCCCCACTCCCTTGTAACCATCAAAAATTGTTTTTTTCTATGTGTAAACTT
This sequence comes from Loxodonta africana, assembly GCF_030014295.1. Taxonomy (NCBI): domain Eukaryota; kingdom Metazoa; phylum Chordata; class Mammalia; order Proboscidea; family Elephantidae; genus Loxodonta; species Loxodonta africana. The sequence continues at coordinate 47,220,664 of NC_087351.1, forward strand.
TTTCTTGAGTTTTTATAGGCGACACTGGGTCTGGGTTTTTATAATAGTGGCCTCATACAATATTTGTCCTTTCGTGATTGACTTAATGTCACTCAGCATAACGCCCTCCAGATTCATCCATGTTGTAAGATGTTTTGCAGTTTAGTCACGTATCATCATCTACCCATTCATATGTTGATGGTGCTTAGGTTGTTTCCATCTTCCTGCTATTGTGAATAACGCTGCAGTGAACACGGGTGTGCATTTGTTTATTTGCTGCACTTATTTCTCTAGGATATATTCCTAGGCATGGGATTGCTGGATCGTGTGGTATTTCTATTTCTCACTTTCTAAGAAGGCAACATATCATTTTCCATAGTGGTTGTACCATTTTGCATTCTCACCAGCAGTGCATAGGAGTGCTGATCTCCCCGCAACCTCTCTAGTATTTGTTATTTTCTGTTTTTTTGTGATTAGTGCCAGTAATGTTGGGGCGAGATGGTATCTCACTGTAGTTTTGTGTTTCTCTAATGGCTAATGATCATGAGCATTTCCTCATAGCTGCCTGAATGTCTTCTTTGGTGAAGTGCCTGTTCATATCCTTTGCCCATTTTTTAATTGGATCATTTGCCTTTTTGTTGTTGAGGTGTTGAAGTATTCTATAGATTTTAGCAATTAGACCCTTGTCAGATATGTCGTAGCCAAAAATGTTTTCCCAGTCTATAGGTTCCCTTTTGGAAACACTGGTGGCATAGTAGTTAAGAGCTACAGCTGCTAACCAAGTGGTTGGCAGTTTGAATGCACCAGGCTCTCCTTGGAAGCTCTATGGGGCAGCTCTACTTTGTCCTTTAGGGTTGCTGTGAGCTGACGGCAACAGGTTAGGTTCTCTTTTAACCCTTTTGGTGAAGTCTTTAGATGAGTATAGCTCCCAGTTATCTAGTTTATCTTCTAGTGTTTGTGCCTTGTTAGTTACTGTTTGTATTGAATTTATGCCATGCGTTAGGACCCCTGGCATTGTCCCTATTTTTTCTTCCATGATCTTTATCATTTTAGGTTTTATATTTAGGTCTTTGATCAATTTTTAGTTTTTGTGTACGGTGTGAGGTATGGGTCCTGTTTCATTTTTTTTTACAGATGGCCATCCAGTTTTACCAGCACCATTAAAACTCTGCTTTTGAAACTTGCTCTGATGGTAAGTTGGCTTGCAAGGCAAGGCCTTTATTTTACATTTCCTCATTCAAGCAGGATGTTCCTGAGTTTGGATTCCAAGTTCCATTGACGGCTTTAAATATAATAAAAAGATTAGCATGATTGATGTTTGGTAGTCTTAAGATAATACATTTAATGTGTATTCAATAAAGAACCAATATTTTTAAGAGTAGAAATTGTAGTTACTTTGAGGAAACAAAAGTATAGAAAGTGGTAAGATATTTGTATTTTTTGTGCTTCCTTAAGGTTAAGTATTTAAAGCAGCTGTTTGAGTAACTGGTTTGTTGTAAAGTTTGGAGCTCCCATCATAAACAATGTTCAGGGAAAAAGACCAAACAGTACATTCAGAATAATCAGGTTTTTGTTTGTTTTAAATTTGTATTTTTATTTATTCATTTTTTTTATTGTACTTTAAGTTTACAAATCAGGTCAGTCTCTCATACAAAAATTTGTATACACCTTGCTATGTATTCCTAGCTGCTCTCCCTCTAATGAGACAGCATACTCTTTCTATCCTGTATTCCCCATGTCCATTCAGCCAGCTTCTATCCCTCTGTGCCTTCTCATCTCCCCTCCAGAAAGGAGCTGCTCACATAGTCTTATATGTCTACTTGAGCCAAGAAGCTTACTCCTCACCAGTATCATTTTCTATCCCATAGTCCAGTCCAATCCCTGTCTGAAGAGTTGGCTTTGGGAATGGTTCCAGTCATGGTCTGGGGACCATGACCTCCGGGGTCTTCCTAGTCTCAGTCAGACCATTAACTCTGGTCTTTTTATGAGAATTTGAGGTCTGCATCCCACTGTTCTCCTGCTTCTTCAGGGATTCTCTGTTGTGTTCCCTGCCTGGGCGGTTATCGGTTGCAGCCAGGCACCACCTAGTTCTTCTCTGATTGATGTGGCCCTTTCTATCAGATAGGCTCATAATTATCTTGTGTCTTTGGTATTCTTCATTCTCTTTTGCTCCAGGTAGTTTGAGACCAATTGATGCCTCCTAGATGGTGGTTCGAAACCATGGTGGCATAGTGGTTAAGTGTTACGGCTGCTAACGAAAAGGTTGGCACTTTATACCCACCAGGTGGTCCTTGGAAACTCTATAGGACAGTTCTACTCTGTTCTGTAGGGTCGCTATCAGTCAGAATCGACTGGACAGCAGGTTTTTGGTTTGAGATGGTGGCTCTCTAGCATTTAAGACCCCAGATGCCACTCACCAAAGTGGGATGCAGAATGTTTTCTTAATAGATTAGGATAATCAGTTTTTAAAAAAATATATATAGAATTAAGTTGTTTTTTAAACTTCTAGAGTGATTCCCCTGGTGACCTGAACTACTAATTGTTAGAGATGATCCAAAAATCTAGGCAAGACTAAGGTCGATAAATTTCATGTCCTCATTTACACTGGGTGACACTGGTGCTCTTGGCATTGCCTCACACAGGTGAGTGTGGCTGCTGGTCTAGTAGCAACCACTGGCGTCTGAGTTGCTCCTGTTTCCACAGCCAGCAGGCCAGCAGACAAGGGGAGGCCATGTGAACATGTGACCACTAGCAGCAGGAAACTTCATTGACCACATCCTCTTCAGAGCTGAGTCATAAGTTGTAAAGTTTCCTAGCAGGGAAGTAGGGTTCTTCCAGTGTGGGGGTGCTGCTCTGGGAATACCCATCCAAATCCATTAGGCTCTCTAAAGGTGCTGCCATCATTTTGAAAGTGGAGTCTTTTACTCCCCTAAACTTCTACATCCTTAAGCCTTGACTGATATCACCCCTCTGGAATTATGCATGAGAGACCAGTAAATAAGATACCTTTTAGGGAATGAAAACTAAAAATCTAATAGAAAAATTTATATTCTTTATAATACAAAATTAAGTTCTAGATGAATTAAGAATAAAACAATTTTAAATAGGTATATTAAACTGGTTATTTTATATAGTCGTCCCTCAGTATCGGAGGTTCCAGGACCTTCCACAGATAGAAAAATCCAGGGATGCTCAAGTCCCTTATATAAAATGGCATAGTATTTGCATATAATCTATGCAATCCTCCAGTATACTTTTAAATCATCTCTAGATTACTTATAATACCTAATACAGTGTAAATGCCATGTAAATAGTTGTTATACTGTATTGTTTAGGGAATAATGACAAAAAAAAGTTTTTTTCCAAATATTTTTGATCTGCGGTTGGTTGAATCCGCAGATGCAGAACCTGTGGATACAGAGAGCGGGCTTTACTTAAAACAATTGGGAGAAACAGAAGGAAGAAGACCAATGTATGTGAAAATTAAATACTCTAATTCTGTGTGTGTGTTTTTCTTTAACACAACCTAGAACAAATAGTTAATGCAGAAGTATACAAATGCTAAAAAAAAAAAAAAAAAAAAGTGTAAAATCTTTACCCAGGGGGTATTTTAATAAACTAGTAAGAAATATAAGGATACTGTTGAGAATTGACAGAGGGATATGTCCAGACATTTATGAATGTGGAGCTATTTGAATAAACATCTGGCTTTCTTTCCCTCCATAGCCATTTTTCATAAAGTATTCTTGCACATTAGCCCCCAAATTCAGGATTCAAACTTATGCTGCAATCAAATTACTACATTAAGGATCTACCTTAAAGAGTCAGAAATTCTAAGGCTAAATATGTTCTGAAGGTCTACCTCACTTACAAAATACAATTAAAAAAACCTAAAATTTAATAACATCATAATGGTAAATTAATTAGGTATTGAGAGAAGTAGTTATAATTTGCTGTTAGATTGTCTACCTAGAAAACCAAGGCAACCACCTAAAAAGCATTAACTTTTATTAAAGCAGGACCTATAATATCTCCTTTAGACTATTTTAAGTCTAGGTTCAGGGTCCCTAATGGTTTGTCCACAGTTCCAAAATTCAGTAAGCTATAAAAGTTAACAGTAAAACCTGGCCTGAACTGATGGAAGGCCTTATACTTTGTTTATCTTACTTCATTTCCTTGATTTCTACAGAAATGTTAATGTGTTTGATAACAGGGTGCTGCCTTAGACTCCAACAGAAGAGTTACATAATACATGGTTTATACACCACCATGTTATCTATCTAAAGTCCAAAATGTTTTAAATTCCAAAATTCATTTGGTCCTGGGCTTTTACGCAAGGGATCATACCAAAAACCAAATCTGTTGCTGTCAAGTCAATTCTAACTCATAGCAACCCTATAGGACAGACTAGAACTGTCCCATAGGGTTTCCAAGGAGTGGCTGGTAGATTCAGACTGTTGAACTTTTGGTTAACAGCCGAGTGCTTAACCACTGTGCCACAGGGCTCCAAGGGAGCATAAACCTATACTATTATTCCCCTATAGCATCCCATGCATCATATGCATATGAAAGCTGGACAATGAATAAGGAAGACTGAAGAAGAATTGACGCCTTTGAATTGTGGTGTTGGCGAAGAATATTGAATATACCATGGACTGCCAAAAGAACGAACAAATCTGTCTTGGAAGAAGTACAACCAGAATTCTCCTTAGAAGCAAGGATGGGGACACTGCATCGTACATACTTTGGACGTGTTGTCAGGAGGGATCAGTCCCTAGAGAAGGACATCGTACTTGCCAGAGTACAGGGTCAGCGGAAAAGAGGAAGACCCTCAACAGGGTGGATTGACACAGTGGCTGCAACAATGAGCTCAAGCATAACAATGATTGTAAGGATGGCTCAGGTCCGGGCAGTGTTTCGTTCTGTTGTACCTAGGGTCACTAAGAGTCAGAACTGACTTGATGGCACCTAACAACAATAGCAGGTCCCTGTGTGGCACAACCAACAACTAACCTAAAGGTTGGCAGTTCAAACCCACTCAGCAATGCTATGGAAGAAAGGCCTGCTGACCTGCTTCTGTAAAGATTACAGCCATGAAAACCCGATGGGGCACAGTTCTACTCTGTAACACATGGGGTCACCATGAGTCGGAAATGACAGCAATGGGGGACAAAAAATAGCAGGTGAGGAAATAGCTCATCAAGTTAAGAAATGTGCACAGGATCACACAACTAAAAAATTGACAGGACTAGACTAGATCTCATAACTTTCTGACCCCAAAACTTGTCTTTGTCAGGCCATTAGATAAAATCTACAACCACTTTTTTTCAAGTTGTTTCCTTCCCTCCCATCATTAATAGCTAGATTTAAAATTCTAAAAGATACTGAAAATAGAATTAAATATATATATATGTAAGTATCAGTCACAGTAGCAACCAAAAATAAAATGTAAAATCCCTAGAAATAATGCTAACTAGAAATATTGCCTCATATGAAGAAACTATTAAAAAACTTGACTAAGAGACATCCTACTCCTGGATGGGGTTGCTGAATGTTGTAAAAGTCAATTCTTGTCTCTAAACTAATGCTGTAGGTTTCAAGTATTCTAATCAAAATACCAGCAGAATGTTTTTTGAACGTTGGAATTACCCAGAAACAGGCCTTAGCATGTAGAAGAATTTGATGTGTGAAAAATTAGCACCACAGATTAATAGGAAAATAATTCTTGGGGAAAAATAACTATTTTGGGGAAAATATTCCTTATCTCATACCTTATATCAAAATAAAACACAAGCTGTGTAAAGAGGTAATTTTTTAAAAAAATCATTAAGAAGAGCAAAAAAAAAAAAAGTTTAGGTTAATAACATCTCAGGATGGTGAAGCACTTTCTAAACAAAAACAATGGATAAAATCATGAAGGGAAGGAATCTGTATATTTGACTACATAAAAATTAAAATTTTGCTAACGATAAAACACCAACAATAAACAAAGAACAAATGGTAGGAAAATAGTAACATTCCAATAGAAAAAATGTACTAACAATACAGGTCATGAAAATTTTCTTATCAATAGACTTAAAAAAATTTGTTAGTCTCATCATTTTTAAAATGCAAATTACAAGGTACAAGGCCATATTTTCCATAAAGCCAGCAAAACTGAAATTATAATACATAATGTACTTAGCAAGTTGCAAGTGCTCAATAAATATTTGTATAAAGGAATGGTGAGCTAATTAAAAGCTACTCCTGCTAGTGGGAGTATACCTTAATTCAGTCTTTTTGGAGGGCAACTTGGGAATATGCATCAAAAGCAAACAAAAAGTAATTCACATTATAAGAATTTATCCTTAGAAAACAATTAGATAGGCAAAATTACCTCAGTAATTTTATGTATAACAAGTACAATTTTATGTACAATAAATTACATTTGCATCCAATACTGTGGAATATTGATGGCCATTAAAACCCGTTCTGAAGAACATTTAATGATATGGAAAACATTTACAATGTAAGATTATTTAAGAAACATGATGCAAAATAAACAGTGTGATTCAGAGGCAGACACTCTTGGTACCCATCACCTCTACCTTTCTGATTTATGCCCCACGTGGTTCAGTTCTGACTCCAGCCAACAGCATCCCACTTCAAGTGCTCCATGCATTTCCTGCTTCTCTGAAGCCTCAGGCCTTCTTTGAAGCCACAAAAGCCTGCTTAGTCTGTGCAAGCCAAACACAACTTGAAGTGCAGGGGAAATAATGCCAGCTGGAGCTGGTGGGTAAATGCCCCAACCTCCTGTGGGGCATTTCTGGAATGAACTATAGAGGTCTCTAGAACTCTGAAGCTGTATGCAAACGTTGTTGTTGTTTGGTGCCATCGAGTCAGTTCCGGCTCATAGTGACCCTATGTACAACAGAACAGAATGAAACACTGCTCGGTCCTACTCCATCCCCACAATCGTTATGCTTGAGCCCATTGTTGCAGCTGCTGTATCAATCCATCTTGTTGAGGTTCTTCCTCTTTTTTGATGACCCTCTGCATGCAAATGTTAGTGCATGTCTTATCTTAATTTCCCCAAAAGAGAATGATAGCTTTCATCAGATATTCATGAAGTCTTTTTCCTAAAACAAAAACCACTGGCAGAAAGGAAAACAGTAGAAGGAAGACGGTAAAATACTAACAGTAATAGATGATTTCTGGATGATGGAATTACGAATACATCCCATTTTTTTCTTTATAATCACCTGTATTTCCTAAAATTTTAATAAGGTCTATTATGAAAAAATTAAAATACCCTAAATATCCAGCAAAAGGAAATTGATTAAGAAATAATTATGGTTCAATAAAATATTGTGCTACCATTAATAATATTTTTGAAGAGTTTAAAATGACACTGAAAAATATTTATGACAGAAATGGGAAAAAAATAGGATATGAGATAGTTTACAAAGTCTATGATCTCAGCAATGTAAAAAACGCATGGTAAAAATTCACAGAAGTTAAGCCAAAATGTTCACAGCGGTTATGAATAGTTTTTCTCATTTTTAAATATTTTAATGTATTTTCCAAATGATCTTCAATGATCATGTATTACTAAGGAATCAGATAAAACATAATTTTAAAAATCTATACTGTAAAGTATACCAAAAAAAAAAAAAAAAACCCCAAACCTGTAGCCGTTGAGTCAATTCCAACCCACAGTGACCCTATAGAATAGAGTAAAAATGCCCCGGCTTTCCAAGGAGCACCTGGTGGATTTGAACTGCTGACCTTTTGGTTTGCAGCCAAACTCTTAACCACTACGCCACCAGGGTTCCCACTAGTATGGATTTTTTTTTTTTTCCAACTGCTTAACATTGTCAGTCTTTTTTGAGCAAATAGGCCCAAGTTATCCCAATAAAATACCAAAAGAGAAGGTACAGATATTCTTACTTTTTTGAAAGTGTTTGTATGTACATCGTATAGAAGCATTACCAAGGTATTTTAATGGAGATGAGCCTGCGTCAGCAGGTCATAATGCCGCCTAGAGACTCTGGTTCAAGTCCTGCATGGGCTGCTTGCTTTTCTCAGTTCTAGACCACAAAGAACTCCTAGCCCAGGTGACTCCAGACTCCTTGCGCTCATGAAGTGGGTTGACTTTGTCCAAGGCAAAGCCTTCGCCACTATGCAGAGCACAAGCTTCATGGAAGGGAGAAAGCAGCTTCTTGGTCTACAAAGTTCTCTTGCACACAATCTCATCCTGTTCACCTACTGTCAATCTGACTGACCTCAGATTTGAACAGCGTAGTCTGCAGACCTAGGAACCCGCCTTACCTTATCTTTGGATGAAAGATGACACCTTCATGTGCTGGTACTTGGTTATGACTCAAAAAGAGTCTCTTGGGTAACAAAAAGCACATTTGCCCCCTGATCCCTCTACGCAAGAAGGAAATCACTGAGTTCAGTGTGGTTTTAGATTCTCTGTAACACTACCATTCTGTGCCCACATCCCATGAGAGTAAGCAGTGAAGACTTTTAACCTGAAATGTGCCAGACTAGTGGTTCTTACCCAGGGTTTCACATCAGAACCATCAGGAGAACTTTTTCAAAGAACACCAGCCAGGCCCCCACCCTGATCTAGCAAATCAGAATCTCCCAGGATGCTGCTCTGGGCACGGGTATTTTGAGAACACTCCGCAGAAAGGTCTGGTGTTTGCTGCTGATTAAGAAGGAATGTAAGAAGTTACCTGCAGACCCCTGAGGGAGCAGGAGATCAGTGGGATGCAGACCCCAAATTCTCACAAAAAGACCATACTTAATGGTCTGACTGAGACTAGAGGAATCCCGGAGGTCATGGTCCCCAAACCTTCTGTTGGCCCAGGACAGGAACCATTCCCGAAGACAACTCAGCAGACATGAACGGGACTGGACAATGAGTAGGAGAGAGATGCTGATGAAGAGTGAGCTAATTATATCAGGTGGACATTTGAGACTGTGTTGGCATCTCCTGTCTGGAGGGGAGATGGGAGGATAGAGAGAATAGGAAGCTGGCAAAATTGTCACGAAAGGAGAGAATGGAAGGGCTGACTCAGTAGGGGGAGAGCAAGTGGGAGTATGGAGTAAGGTGTATATAAACTTATATGTGACAGCCTGACTTGATTTGTAAACATTCACTTGAAGCTCAATAAAAGTTAATTAAAAAAAAAAGTAACCTGCAGGTAATGTGATCATATTCAAGTGTATTTGGGATTTGTAGTGGATTGAATTGTGTTCCCCTAAAATGTGTGTCAACTTGGCTAGGCCATGGTTCCCAGTACTGTGTGGTTGTCCTCCATTTTGTGATCTGATGTAATTTTCCTGTGTTGTAAATCCTAATTTCTGCCTGTAGCTAATGAGGCAAGATTGGGTCATGTTAAAGAGGATTAGAGTGGGATGCAACACTCTTACTCAGGTCACAGCCCTGATCCAATGTGAGGGGAGTTTCTCTAGGGTGTGGCCTGCTTCACCTTTTTGTGTGTGTGTGTGTGCTTTAGATGAAGGTTTACCGAGCAAATTAGTGTTTCATTAAATGATTAATACACATATTGTTTTGTGACATTGATTGCCAGCCCTGTGACAGGTCAACATTCTCCCCGTCTCGACCTTGGGGTCCCCCATTTCCATTCTTCCAGCTTTCCTGTCCCCTCCTGCCTCCTTATTCTTGCCCCTGGACTGGTGTGCCCATTTACTCTCATTTACATGGTTGAGCTATCTGTATTATTGTTTGTTTTATGGGCCTGTCTAATCTTTGGCTGAAGGATGAACCTCAGGAGTGACTTCGGTACTGAGTTAAAAGGGTGTCTGGGGGCCATACTCTTGGGGTTACTCCAGTCTTTATCAGACCAGTAAGTCTGGCCTTTTTTGTGAGTTAGATTAGAATTTTGTTCTACAATTTTCTCCAGCTATGTCTGGGACCCTCTATTGTGATCCTTGTCAGAGCAGTTGGTAGTGGTAGCCGGGCACCATCTAGTTGTGCTAGACTCAGTCTGGTGGAGGCTGTGGTAGTTGTGGTCCATTAGTCCTTTGGACTAATCTTTCCCTTATGTCTTTGGTTTTCTTTATTCTTCCTTGCTCCAGACAGGGTGGGCCCAGTGGAGTATCTTAGATGGCCACTCACAAGCTTTTAAGCCCAGAATCTACTCACCAAAGTAGGATGTAGAACATTTTCTTTATAAACTGTGTTATGCCAAATGAGCTAGACGTCCCCCAATCCCACTGCATCGCCTTTTATCCTACAAAAGATAAAAGGAGAGAGAAGTGAGCAGAGAGAGAGGGACCTCATACCACCAAGAAGAAGCGCCGGGGCGTGGAGTGCATCTTTTGGGCCTGGGATCCCTGTACTGAGAAGCTTCTAGACCAGGGGAAGATTGATGACGAGGACCTACCCCCAGAGCCAACAGAGAAAGAAAACCTTCCCCTAGAGCTAGTGTCCTGAATTTGGACTTCTATCCTCCTAAACCGTGGAAAAATAAAATTCCGTTTGTTATAGTAGCACTAGATGACTAAGACAGGGCTCATCCTACCTCTACTCCTATTTTGGTTGGTGGGCAGCTTAGCAGTGAGCTGAGGAGCCCAATGGCTTTCTAGGAAGTGACCCCTATGCATTAGGTTCATGCCATTTGTACCTTTGCTGACCTCATCCTTGACCTCTAAAGTCAGCTGAAGAAATGTAGTTGTTAGCTGCCGTTGAGTTGGCCTCTGACTCTTGGTGACCCCATGCACAACAGAATGAAGTGCTGCCCAGACCACAAACAACTGGTCCTGCACCATTGTGATCCGTAGGGTTTTCATTGGCTGATTTTTGGAAGTAGATCACCAGGCCTTTTTCCCTAGTCTGTCTTAGTCTGAAAGCTCCTCCGAAACCTGTTCGGCATCAATATTGATATGTAAACCCCCACTGACAGACAGATGGTTGCTGCACATGAGCTGCATTGGCCGGGAATCAAACCTAAGTCTCCTGCACGGATGGCAAGAATTCTACAAATGAACCACCACTTCCCCCATAATCAAGGAAATAAAAGGTGCAAATGTCTAACTTAACAATTAGCCCCTCTTGGCAGACCAGCTTTGTCGCAACCGCATCCTCGGGGCTTCCCTTTCAAGGACTCTAGCCGTACCCACCAGGGCTTTCTACAGAACCCTCTCAGTGAGAAGCCTCTCCCAGATCCAAAGGGATAGGAATGAAACAAAGAGAAACTTGCATTTAGAAGAAAGGAATGCACCGTTGTCCTAGATGGCAAGTGGTGTTGCGTAAACTTTGGTGAAGCTTTTAATGCCCCTTTGAAACAGTTCCCAAGAGGAGACTATCCAGATTAGAGTCATCCTTGGCAGATAAATCTACATCTGACCTTATTGCAGGAGGTGACCCACAGACCTCAGAGTTAAACAAGTCGTTTAGGTTTTACCAAAAGCTGTAGTGATTAAGCTTTCATTGGGGACCGGAATGAGGATGAAAAGGAGAAGCAGAAGAAGAACAGGAAAGACCTGGTTTCCCTGGCAGTTGGAGGGATGGTTTCGGGGGAGCCCCAGCTAGCAGCCTCAGAGTACCCAGCCTCATGGGGGTTTTCCAGGGATAGAGGCCTCAAGCAACACTTCAATTATCAACCAGCTCTAGCTGTGTAGTTGACAACTACTATCAGAGCCACGTTTGCTGGGTCAGTATAACTAGGGTCATGCTGCTTGGGCAGTGTCCGGGGGCCTGGATGGCACTTGTTTTGGGAACCTCATACAAGTTCCCATCCAGAGAGAAGGCACAAAAACTCCTGTGAAGATGGACATTTCTCAGGTGATAGTAGTCAAGCACTAAGTTTTAGATAGACAGAGCCATCATGGGGCAAAATCACCTCCTTCAAAAAAGTAGCCCATAGAAACCCATCATTGCAGGGTGAGCTGGAGAGGGCCACTTTCATCTCTGTGCCTGTATCCAGCAGTTACCCAGGAAAAGGTGCTTCAAGAGGGAACCCAGGGAAGCAATGCTACAAAGGGGACACATCATTGCACCACCTCCTTCTCGATTTGGGAAAAGTTTTCTTTGTTCTTTTTTTTGATCAGCAAATATTTTTGAGCCCTTCCTTTGGGTCAGGCCCTACCTTAGGGCCTGGGGGGTACAGTGATGACAATGGCAGCCAAGGGCTAAGGGTATTCCTTGCAGAGACTCTCCTCCAAGTGAGCCATGTTGGAGATGTCGTGGTAGCTTCGCATCCTGCCTGCACCCAGCAGTGTGGATCACAGAAGTGGGCCAGGCAGGAAGCCATCTTATGCAAAAGCAGCCTCTCGCCTCCTTCCAAGTGGGCTCTGTTGAAGGCACCCCCAGGGACTGGCGGAGACCTGCCTGTGATTGGTGAGAGGAAGCCTTGAACAACTCTCATTTGTAGTATGCGTGATATGCCCCCTTCCTGTCAAAAACTACATGGACAACCCTTCTGGGTTTTTTGTTTCTTTTCTTTTCCCTGTGAAGTGTACTTAAAAAACAAAACACCATTGTAAAACAGGGTATTATACCATTTCTTCTAAAGCAGGAAGGGCGGCAGGTGCTCACAGCTCTGACTTCACATTTCTCAAAAACCCCAGCGCTGGGCCTCCCTTACACAGAGGAGCCAGGGGAGCTGTGGACTTCCAGTGAGGGGAATAAATAGACACATGAACCCCTGTCCAGCCACTTGGACAAGGCAACATGGCAGAGCTCGGAGTGGGGAGAATCCTGCTCAAGGCCATGGTCAATGGCTCCCAATAGCTATATATCCAGCATCAAAGGGCCAGCCCTGCATTTGTTCCATTTTAAACTGGACCTCAAGGGGGCAGAGTAGATGGCGGGAGGCCTCAGGGTGCCTCACCCAGGGAGTGTGTGAGCCAGGCCAGCTGGAGAGGGAGAGGCAGAAAAGCACAGAAGAAACGGGCGGGGAGGCCTGAAATGAAACTCCTACTTTCCTGCCAAGCTCCTCTCTGTAGCTTTGGGCTGTGCCAGGAGGTCCTGAAGCGAGTCAGCCCCTACAGAGCATCCAGAACTCTTCCAACTTTTCTTCCTGTCCTCGTTGAGAGTTCTGGCCTCTTGAAGCCCACTTGCCCAGAACAGATTTTGTAAACTTCAGTGGTCAGCTAACAAACCAGCTTACTTATCAGAGGACTGGAGCCAGGAGGATTCCAAGTCTTGGGTTGGGGAAACCCTATCTTGCATGGCTTCCTTCCTTCCTCCCCTGGGCTGGGCCCAACAGGGGTGAGAGGCCTTCTGGGCCTGGCACTGGGCTGCGGGGCATCCAGCCAAGTGTCCAGAGGACACTCCTCTTGGCACCTGGATCCTTCTCACCCTCCTGGGGCACAGAGAGCGTGAGGCTCCTGTTCTGGAGACCGACAAACAGAAAACACCTGCTGTAGCCAGACTTCCTGGGAAAAAAGGAGAAGAACATTGGTCAGGAGACTTTCTATCTTGTTTTGCACTGCATTGAGCAACTTTCCTGCTGGCAGGGCCTTACCAAAGGACTGAACGAGAGACTCTCTAAGAACAGGGCCCACAGGGTTCATTCCCAAGGCCCCAGGCCCAGCAATGTACTAAAAATAATTGCTATTGCTTGAACCTTAGAATTTCTATGTCTCAGCTTTAATAGTCATTTAAATTTTATTAAAGTCTTGAGATGCCTGTGGAAGCAGCTTGATTTCTTTCAATCCATCTGGCCCAATCTTTTCAGATTTTCAGCCTCTTTTGGAGGGTTGTTAGACCTTCTTTATGTGAAAAACAGGTCTGTCTTCCCTTATTTCCTAATAGCCTCTCTATCCCCACCCAACACACACATCCAGTAAGCCCATAGTCAGGCCAGTACCAGAGACAAAACAACAAAGTGAAGGGTCAAAGGCCAGGTCTCTAGTTCTCTCCCCTTGAAGCTGTTCAGCACCTGTTGCCCCCACCCCTGCCCTGCAAACCTCAGAGTTCCAGAAGCCCCCTTCCACATGCAGTCAAGGTCAGACAGAACCTGGGGCTGAGGGCTCCCACCTAGGGTGCAGCCCCCAGTGCAGAATCACTGTGGGAATTTTCCAGCTTACTGTGCAGTCTGACTGGCCCCTCCTTATACCACCCCTCCTGCTGCTGACACAAGGCCTAAATTGGGTAAGCTTTCCAACAGGTCAGCACAGGCGCAGAGGCTGAGCCTGGGCCTGCTCAGGCCCTGCTTCCCAGAGCAGCCCTGTGGATGGGCTGAGGGCTTCGATGTCACCCACCCGGGTATCCTTCGGGAGGGAAGGGAGGGCAGCTCTCAGCTCAGAGGCCTCAGGCCAAGACCAGGTTTCCTCCACCGCCCGCAGCCTCTGGCTCAGTCTCTTTCCTCATAGCCTCTGCTCCCCTGTTTCCCTTTGCTTCCCTCTGGGCCACTCCCAGTTCTTCCAAAAACCCCCTCCAGGAAATTTGCTTGTTGCCACAAAATAATACATATCTGCTCCTAGGACCTCCCAGGCAACCTGCAGACTCTGTCTCCTGGAGACCTGGAGAGTAAGGAGACCTGGAGAGGTGGGCAAGGCAGGCCCTTCACTCCTCCGTGCCTTCTCCCCAGCAACTGGGAGGGGAAGGGGGCGGCCAATGAACAAGCCGCATATGCCTCAGTGGGTGCCTCCTCAGCGCGTGCTGTGTAGTACACAAAGCAAGGCTTGGCCTAGTGACCAAGGGAACAGAATGCTGAGAGCCTGAGGGTCATGCAACTTAGGGAAAGGCAAACAACCCCCAGGGTAAGTGAGGTCTTTTTGTTTTTGTTTTTTAAATATACACAAATGGCTTATATGTATTAAAGTTTATGATTATTCTTAGCATTTGTTTTTCTCTGTTTATTTAATTTAAATTCCTTGCCCTACCTGGAGCAGAAAGTGAAGACAGGTGGGCCAACACCTCTAAGCCCTGTGGCCCTGGGTAGTGAAGAATTTGGAGACACAGACGTGGCAGGAAATCCTGGCCGTGCAGCCCTCTGTGGGCCCCAGCGGCCTGGAAGTCTTGGACAAGGAGCTTGTGACCTGAGAAAACTCAGCTTCAGTACCAGCTGGCTGCCCTCAGGTGCGCCTCCTGTGGTATATAGGTAGTAAGTAGGGGGAGGGAGAGTGCACCATACATGGGACCGAGGACTACCATCTCCAGAGGAGAATGCGGTAAGGGTGGGGGGACCATGCAAACAGTGATCCAGGCAAGATGGACTGATACCAACAGTCCCACAGAATCTGATTCCTACAGCTCTCCCTACCCTCCCCATCACTCCATGTGATGGGAATTTTATTTGCTCTCCCAGCCCCCTTTTTGTCTTGCCACTGCTGCTGCCATGATCAGGCCATGAGCACTCAGTGGGGAATGGAATCCTAGGGGTTCCTGCTCCTAATTAAGAAGAGGTGGGAGGAACACGTGACCAGCCACCCTGAAGCTGGACCTTGGATCCAAACCAGAAAACCAAACCTGTTGCCCTCGAGTTGATTCCGACTCATAGCAACTCTGTAGGACACAGTAGAATGGCCCCATAGGGTTTCCAAGGAGAGGCTGGCGAACAGGCGCTTTAAAAATCAGCACCACCTCCTTCGACTCTCTCAACAGCAATTCAATGAGGTAGATGTTTTCATGCCGATTTGACAGATGGGATCACACAGATGGTAAGCGGTGATTCAAAGTCAGGTCTGTTTGAGGTTCGGGGGCCATGTGTCACACAGGCTGCAGCTAACCATACCATGCAGGCTCACTTTGTGCAACAAGAAGTTCAGCAGAGTTAATCCACAAATAGCTCCAAGTTCTACAGTTCTCACCCAACTTCAAGTTCCGAGTTAAACTCCAAGTTTGTACCTATAAGAGAAAGCCAGAGTCTCCCTTCAGGCCTCAAAAAGACTGACTAGTGGGAATGGACAATGGTGAGATAACAATAACCATAGAGCAGAAAGCTTCCCCATTTTTTACATACTGAACTCTCCCAATGAGGGTGCAGGCCAAACGAGGCATAAAGCCAAAAAAGGAGCAAGTTGAAATAACTTTGCCTTATGATTTAAAAGCAAAATTTGCCTCCTGTTGGATGGTATTGCCCAGCTAATTACTCTTGCGATTGGTTACATGGAGTCTCACCAGCCTGAAGCCAAGGAAGAGGTTTAGGGCTCAGGGGCTTCTCTCTCCCTCAGACAGAGCAGCCCCTCCAAACCTCATCACATGGCAGCCCTTGTGGGAAGAAAGGCCACAGACCAGAGCTAGGAGTGCGGCTGGGAAGGGGAGAGAATTAGCAGGGCAAAATCTTTGACTCCCATGAAGCATACTGGAATACTAGGACAATTTGGCGGAGAGCTGACAGAAGTCTTGTTCTGCTCTGCCCCTCACTGAGAGCCTTGGCGCAGCCTCACGGACAAGCCACCCTCCCCACCACCTGCCAGGCTGCAGCTCAGGATCTAGGAGAGAGCAGGCTGCAGGTGAATAAGAACCTTAACTGCGGCCTGCAAGCTTGTGCAGTGAGGCGCATCTGCCCCTAAACAAGCACCTCGGCCACCCCCTGACCTTGGAAAGGGGTGGCTGGTGAGGCAGCATGTCTGAACTCCTGATGCCCTCCTTTTGCCTCCTTGTATCCATCCCACCCTGACCCTCCTCACCACCAAAATGCCCAGTCCTTCCTGCTGTTTGCAACTAACAGCTGTGGGGGTGGGCAGAGAATTTACACCTCACCACCTCCTGGTTCTTAGAAGCTGTGAGCTCTCTCTGTTGCCTGGTGGTTTCAAGCCTTCCTTCTGGAATATTCATCTTAGTCCCATTGACAACATCCTCACAAGGTGTGAGCGCTGAGAGGCCAAGGACTTCTGTGTAGGCAAAATGCATTTCAGCCTTGGATTCCCAGACCCAAGGCCACCACAAATCCTCATGTTTGCTTTGTTTGGCTGTGTTTCTGGTAGGAAAAAAACATTATTGATAATTTGCGGGGCAGGCTCTGGAGTCTCTAGTGTAGCCTTTGTTGGTTTGTTAGAGTAGACGATGAGCAGGTAGGGATCCAGGAAGAAAAGTCCCCTTTCTGAGACTTTGTGGTGGGATAGGGTGGGGGCACTGATATTGACCAAAGGGAAGCCCTGGGGTCTCTGGAGCTGCCATGCCTTGGAGTGGGCCACCTGTTCCCAGCCTACCTGGTGGCTTCTGGATCATATAAATCCAACCTCCCGGGCCTTGGACCCATGGCATCAGAATCATCTGGGTGCTTGTTAAAACTGCACATCCCTTGGTCCCGCCCTGAATATTGACTTCAGAGGAAAGGAAGGAGGACAGGGACTCTTCATGCTAACAGGTCTTTCCACCCCTAGTTGACTCTTGTGCCCACAAGTTTGAGAACCACTGGCGGGTACCCTCATGCTGGACCCAGACCAGGGAGCAGCTGCTTCCTCTTCTTGACAAGCTCCCCACCCCCAAGTTTCTGTGTTAATGGCCAGAAATTCGGCAGCAGCTCTTGTATCCTGGCACTCTCTGAAGAGGAACAGGCCAGCCAGGTCTGAGGAGGAGCAGCCTCTTCTCCTGGGGGTCCTTCTCCAGAGCCCTCCTCCCCCAGGAGTCCCCTGGACCTTGCCCCCGAGGGACTCTGATTCTCAGGACTCTGGCCAGGTTGAAGGTGTAGGAAAGCCCCGAAGGAGCCAGAGAAACAGCTACAGCAGGGGCCACAGAGGACTGGAATGTGTCCTTCCCTTGGGAGCTGTCTGGCTGCACAGGCCCCAGGCCTGCTCCTCACCCCGGCTCAGACCTCTCTTCTAGGCCTTGCTGCACCCCATTCCAGAGGCTTCCACCTCCTCCTGGCTCTCCAGGTTTTGCTCGTCCTGCTTGGAAGGCCTCTCCTTTGCCAGCCCACACATTTGGATTCATCTTTTCAGAACCAACCTCAGCTCCTCACCTTTTCCACGAATCCATCCAGCCCCCTGAGTGAAAATGGAGCACCCCTCCCATGGCGCCTGTGCCCTCCAGCCATGGGTAAAGCCTTCCCACAGGCCCCTCTCCCTGGGAGCAGCTGCAGCTCAGGGTAGGTATACAGGGAAGCTGGTTGTTCTTAATTTGGCTGTGTGGTCTGGAGGTATTTCGAAGGCTTGTTTTTCCTCTGACATAGATTTGGGTGGGTTTTCTATGATCTTATTTCAGAAGTGAACTAAGGCAAGCTCAGTCACACCTTTAGCACGTAAAGTAAGCCCATTACTCATTACTTTGGCATGCTATTTCCCCCACATTGCTTATTGCAATTTGCGATGATTTTGTGTGTTTTCTTGCTTCTTGGTTTGTCTAGCCCACTGGAACATAAGTTCCGTGCAAGTGAGAATGATTTCTTTGCTTCCCTGCTGAGGCTTTGGGACCTGGGGGTATTCAAAAGATGTTCGCTGACTGTGCAGGTAGGGCTTCCAGATTTATTTTTCTAAATCTAATTAAGTATCAGAACACCTGGTGAGTTATGTGAGGACAGGTATGGAATTATTGTCCTGCCCCAATGTACTCATCCGACAGGTAATTTACCCTCACAGTCTCTATTTTTCAGATCAAATGCAGGTACGACACTGACTCCTGGCCTCGACTTCCACACGCCTCATTCCGATCCTGTATGACTCAGGCTCCTTGGGATGAAATATGACTGGTTTAGTGAGGTGACCCTGCCACATGGCAGAAGTTAGGACACAGGCAGGGGACAGTGTTAGGACACAGCCTGGCCTTTCCTGCAGACCTGCTGGTCTCCCCTGGGCAGAGAGCTCCTCCCAGAAGCCTGACACACTGACATAGCAGGTCAGACGTGCAGCCCTGAAGATGTCACTGTTCTCCTCTCCATTGAGACCCATCCTCTGGGGAAGAGCACACCAGGCCAGCAGCTACCCAGATGCACAGGGCCCATAGCAGCCTCCCCGGGCCTGCCTGACGAGCACCAGGTATTGGCCCACACAGAGCCTTTGTGTGACCTAGAAGAACGTAGCTCATCGTTCAGATGGACACAGCCCCAACCAGCAAAGCACAGGCTGGTTTAGCCCCAGGCATTACTCAGCACACACCTGCACAGCTGTACATGGCAGCCCTGACCCCGGGAAAGTCCCCATGATTTGTAGGGAAAAAGGAAGGACATATGTTGTAGTGCTTTCTCCACCACTGCCCCATCCCTTCTCTGGAACCTTTCTGTGCATTCCACCCCATTCTCACTCCACCAGAGCCCAGCTGGGTGACTGACCTGGGGTCACTTACTCCCCTTAGTGGGACCCTGGCCGGGGTGTGGGGTGGAGGTAGGGGATTGGACCTGCACTACATTCTAGGATTCTAAGTAAAGTTGGAAGCCAGGAGTGGCTGAGCTGCCCAGCCTGGCGCCCCTCCAGGGCCTGGCTCTGGCTTCTCTCAGCCTGCTCCCCTCCCTCTGCCTCCACACCTCCCTGCAGTGTTTACCACACAGAGAGGAGGGAGGAGAGTGAGCTGGGAAACTCCCAGCCCACTGCTGCCGCCAGCTGAGTATAATTAGTCCCACGGCTCCTACAGAGGCAATACGGTGCTTGCCAAGGCCCTTGCCTTCTGCGAGCCTGGCCACTTATTGGCAGCTCCATGGGGCTCTCAGGCCTCCCAGCCTCCTTTTCCCTGGGGGAAAAGCAAGAGCCTAGAACACCAGGAGAAGAGGGGAAGAGAGCCAAGACAGAAAGGCCTGAGCTCGGGCCTAGGTTCTGGAGCCCAGCAGAGGCCTCGGGGTGGTCTCTCCCCAGAGTTGCCCCCTTGTCCTTGAGCCCCCTGCCCATAGTCAGCCCAGGCCCAGTACAGGGCAGGTGAGAAGACGCCAGGGCCACTTGGCTCCGCTGGGCTCTGGGCACCTCCGGCCAGCACCTGCCCTCACTGCCTGCGGATTTCTGCAATGGAATCTTCCTGGGCTGTCCAGGCTGACCACGAGGCCTCAGCTGTCCCAGACGATGCGATTCGACTGGTTTTGCTTTTGAGGAACTTTCCTGTCCGGGACTTCAAGGGCCTCCGCTGACCCATGCATGTCCCAAGGCCTCTATTGGCTGCAGCCCCATTCCCCACACCCCTGGCTCTGGCCACTTCCTGCCAGTCCTGGGCATCCTCAGCAGAAGGGCTGAGTAGGCTTTGGCAGATGCACTGTGCCTGAGAGGGACTCCAGGCTCTGCTAAGGTCTGGAAGGTGGACAGAGCCAGGGGTTGTTCTGAGGCCCAAGCCTCCTTCAATGGCCTGTCACTCCTCAGCAATGAACAATAACCTCCAAAGGCCCCAAATGCACACCATCTCCTCACATGTCCCCCAGGGGTCCTGCCCTACTTTGAGAAATGCTGGCCCGTAGCTTGTGGCTTCAGGGACTACACCCAGCAGAACAGGAGCAAACCTTTCTCACTGTTGGGGCAGATGAGGACAGTCACTGAGTCCATCTTGGTTCCAGCCTGGTTCTCTTCTTACACAGCTGGGGCACCACGTACCCCACCCAGGCTGAGTTTCAAACCCTTTACATGGCTGGCTCCTTTGTCACCTTCAGGCGAAAGGCTGACTCCTCAGAAAGGCCTTCCTAGACCTCCATTTCTAAAGGAATCCCACACACCCTTATACTCTATCACATTTATCTTCTCATTTCTCTCATGGCACATACCATCATCTCAAATCATCCTGTGTATTTGTTTACTGGTTGTATTCCTACCACTAGAATATAAGTTCCATAAGGACAGGCTTTTTCTGCCTGGTTCACCATTATTTCCCCCTACCCAGCACAGAGCAGAATGGGAGTTCCAGAACACTTAACTGTGTTCACGAGGAACCTGTACCTAGATCAAGAGGCAGTCATTCGGACAGAACAAGGGGATACTGAGTGGTTTAAAGTTGGGAAAGGTGTACATCAGGGTTATATCCTTTCACCATACCTATTTAATCTGTACGCTGAGCAAATAATCCGAGAAGCTGGACTATATGAAAAAGAACAGGGCATCAGGATTGGAGGAAGACTAATTAACGAACTGCATTATGCAGATGACACAACCTTGCTTGCTGAAAGTGAAGAAGACTTGAAGACCACAGTCTTCAGTATGGATTACACCTCAATATAAAGAACACAAAAATCCTCACAACTGGACCAATAAGCCACAGCACAATAAATGGAGAAAAGATTGAAGTTGTCAAGGACTTCATTTTACTTGGATCCACAGTCAACACCCATGGAAGCAGCAGTCAAGAAATCAAAAGACGCATTGCATTGAGCAAATCTGCTGCAAGAGGCCTCTTCAAAGTGTTGAAAAGCAAAGATGTCACCTTGAAGACTAAGGTGCCCCTGACCCAAGCGATGGTATTTTCAATTGCATCATATGCATGCGAAAGCTGGACAATGAATAAGGAAGACCAAAGGAGAATTGACGCCTTTGAACTATGGTGTTGGCGAAGAATATTGAATATACCATGGACTGCCAAAAGAACGAACAAATCTGTCTTGGAAGCAGTACAACCAGAATGCTCCTGAGAAGCAAGGATGGTGAGACTGTGTCTTACATACTTTGGACATGTTGTCAGGAGGGGCCAGTCCCTGGAGAAGGATATCATGCTTGGTAAAGTACAGGGTCACCGGACAAGAGGAAGACCCTCAACAAGATGGATTGACACAGTGTCTGCAACAACGGGCTCAAGCATAACAGCGATTGTAAGGATGGCACAGGACTGGGCAGTGTTTCGTTCTGTGGTACATAGGGTTGCTGTGAGTTGGAACTGACTCAGCAGTACCTAACAACAATAACCATAGCACAGTGCACACCACAAAGTAGGTGCTCAGTAAATGTTCGTTGAATGAATGAAATGCCAACATGTTTTTGAGCCTATGGCCTGGTTCAGTCCTTTCTGCTGTGTTCAGGCTGGGATCCCCTTGATCACTCAGGAGGTTCAGTTGCAAATGGCTACTTGATTCCAGAGAGGATCTTCTTACCACTGAGGCATTTTGGGGGAGGTACTTGACCCCCTCCCCCTTTTCCCACTGAGGTTCAATGTTGCTAATGAGCAACCTGGGGCTCATAGGCGCTGTATGTCATCTATGTGATGCTGGTTGGTGTGAAAGGGGCTGCTGACCATTTGATCTACATTCTAGTTGATAAAGATCCCATTTCCCCAGCACTGGCTTTACAGACAAGAATCAGAAGCTTCTGGTTTGTGGCCCCTTGGCAGGGACGGATTACCCAATAAGCTAGGTAAGCATGTGCTTAGGGCACCAACAAAACAGGGGCACCAGTTGTCCAAAGCAAAGGCCCATAGATACCCATAGACAGGACACAAAGAAAGGCACTTAAGTGAGGGAATTTGAATGAATTCAGTCAAGTTACTTTTTAACCCTATAGCATTTAGGTACAGAGCTATATCCTAAGTTTTGTAAATGATAATATTTATAACTTTAACTTTAAAATGTTTGGCATACACGCAGACACAATCTAGCATACATTTAATGTAATGCTAACATGGGTAATTATAAAAACAGCATGAGGGAATTATAAAAACGGCATCTGACCTCCCCTAACTTCACAAGGGGGAAGGAGAATGAAGATCAACAGCCTAAGGCTGATTCCTATGAGGTGGAGGTCAGACATGTGTCCCCTCTCTGTCATCTTTACCAATTCTGACACCAATCGTCCCTCCCACAGTACTCTCTACTTCTCTGCTGGGTGCGATAATTCATTGTAACGGTCACACAGAACTCACAGAGAACACTCGCGATTATGGGGTTTATCAGGGAAGCAATAGGTTACAATTCAGGTTGAGGAATGCTCAGGATACAGTTCTTCCATCAGGGCAGCCCCTTCCACACTCAGAGGCAGGCCTCTGCCCTGCTAAGGCCCTACTAAGGCAAGTATTACAAAGCTCTTTTAACTTTGCCAATAAGTGCCCGGAGGCACTCCACTCGGCCAGTAAGCCTCGGCCCAAAGGTGCTCAGCTCTAGCTCCATGGCTTGGCAAACCTAGCAACTCCAAGTGCCTGGAGTCACCCTACTCTGCCAGCAAGCCTCCTGTCCAGAGGCACTTAGCTTTCCCTCTCCATGGTCCAGGAAGCCCGCCACACTGTCTCCTGCCACCATTTCTCTGCCACCACTTTTGGCCGTCTTCAGTGTTACTGTTCTGTCTCAGTCCCCTGGTTTCAGGAGCTTCTTAGCACAGGGATACTGGCTCCAAAGGACACACTCCACTCTTGGTCCTTCCTCCTTGGTGGTGGTGGTGAGATCCCTCTCTGCTCTGGAATTGGCTCTCTTTTATGCCTAGCAGGATGGCAAAGCTGACCAATCCCCTTGGTGGGCCACAATTACTTAATTTGCACAGTCCCACCCAATCACTTGGGTGGGAGTTACAAGACCATGACGAAAAAGGCCACACAAAAGCGATTCATCACACTGCAATAATAGTTTAATATAATGCTAACATAGCAAATGTCAAGAAATAATTATTAATATTTATCTAACATAGAAAATTTTAATTCATGTATCAAGGAGTTTTGTTTGTTATTGTCTATTGCATGGGACACGGTGCTTAGTATTACTCTATATATGTTAATAAACAAGGTGTATATATGTATTTATATATGTATATATCTCACATATCCTGTTTGAATGCATGAGTAAGTAAAGGAAGGGGCACTAAAGATTATCAGTGCTTAGGGCCCTCATGTGCCTTAATCTGGCCCTGCCTCTTGGCTTCTTTCCCAGCATGCCTTTCTACATTCCTGAATGGGAGGGGCAGCCACTTCCTTTATGGCTTGTCTTACTTCCATCCCTTACGTCCAGCTCAATTGGAACTTGCTGTTCCAGGCAGGACTGGAAAGAGCAAGGGAGTGATGGTCTAGAATCTTCTGTTCCTAGTGTTATCTCAGCTCCTCAGAATTCAGCACAGCAAGATAGTCTCAAGTGGTTGAGAAGTTATTCACTGGGTATACTGGAAACACGTAACCTTTGGGTTAGACAATCCTCTCTTGCAGGGATCAAACTTTCTTGCCACTAGTCCCTAGATAACACAAGCCAAAGGAAATAGGAAATATGTGGATACAATAATAAATTTGAGTCTCTGGAGTTTTCATTTAGCCACTATTAAGTCCAGTACAAAAGGGGCCAGATTTAGGCCCAAAATAAGAGGGCCTTGACAGAAAATAACCATTTGTCCCTAGAAAGATCACATGGACTTGATGGAAAGAAGCCCAGAGTATAAAAGGCTGTTTTCTCATGTGGTTGGCAATGTCTTAAATACTCTGTAGTGGATGGGAGGAGCCCTGGTGATGCAGTCGTTAAAGCACTTGTCTGTTAACCGAAGGATGAGCAGTTCGAAACCACCAGCTACTCCAGGGGAGAAATATGTAGCAGTCTGCTTCTGTAAAGGTGCCAGCCTTGGAAACCCTACGGGGCAGTCATACTCTATAGTCCTATAGGGTTGCTATGAGTTGGAATCGACTCAACAGCAACAAGTTTGTTTTTTGGTTTTTTGATAGTGGATTCATTCTACTATGACCAAGCAAGTGTATATACATTATAGTGTCCCACAGCGGCACTGCTTTTAATAGCAACAAATAAGAAATAACCTAAGTTTCCACCAGTAGGTGACTGATGATATAAATCAACTAAACCAAAACCAAACCCAGTGCCGTCGAGTCAATTCCGACTCATAGCGACCGTATAGGACAGAGCAGAACTGCCGCGTAGAGTTTCCAAGGAGCGCCTGGCGGACTCAAACTGCTGACGCTTTGGTTAACAGCCGTAGCACTTAACCACTACACTACCAGGGGCCAGGGGTCAGTAATCTATGACCCATGGATACAGCAGTGAGAGTGCAGGGCTTGGAGTCAGCCATATATCAGCAGGGGGTCTTGAGAAGGGAGCTTCACCCTCTGAGATTTAGTCCCCGGTGGCATAGTGGTTAAGAGCTATAGCTGCTAACCAAAATGTCGGCAGCTCAAATCCACCAGGTGCATCTTGGAAACCCTACGGGGCAGTTCTACTCTGTCTTACAGGGTCGCTATGAGTCAAAATCAACTCGACAGCAACAGGTTTGGTTTTTTGGTTTCTGTAAGATGGGGATGATGCCACCAAGCTTACAGGTGTAAAAAAACGAGGGTTTAATGACAATGGACACAGCGGAACCAGCACAGACCTGGTCCTCAGAGGTGCTGGATATGCATAATATTGAAGGAAGTAAGGCCAAAATGCTCCTTAGAAGCAGACTTCGTCTTGCTTACTTTGGACATGTTATCAGGGGAGATCAATCCCTAGAGAAGGACATCATGCTTGGTCAGGTGGAGGGTGAGCAAAAAAGAGGAAGACCCTCAACAAGATGGATTGACACAATGGCTACAAAAATGGGCTCAAATATAATTGTGAGGATCACACAGGAGCAGGCAACATCTTGTTCTGTTATACGTGGTGACGCTATGAGTTGGAACTGTACAGAAGGAAGCTCTAGGAAGTTTTAAGTTTCATGCAGGAAGATGTGGTACCAAATAATAATAACATTGGTATTTCATGGGAGTCCCTAGGTGGCACAAATGTGAAGCACTTGACTACTAATTGAAAGGCTGCAGTTTGAAACCCCCCAGAGGCACCTTGGAGGACAGGCCTGGTGATCTGCTTCCAAGAGGTCACAGCCTTGAAAACACTATGGAGCAGTTCTACTCTGCACACATGGGGTCGCCGTGTGCCAGAATCAACTCTACTGCAAATAACATCGTTATTCCCACATCCTCCCCCCACCTCTCTGAATGGGCCTGCTTGATCGGATCTTGCCTCAGTAGAAGCTATAGAAAGTTTTAGGTCTCACACAGGAAGCTGTAATGAATAATAGTTGTACCTCGTGTTTATAGTGTTTACTGTCTGCACTGTTCAAAGCACATCCCACCGATTAATGAATTTAATTCTCATAACAGCTTTCTAGGATAGATATGATTATTTTTTCTGTTTTACAGGCCATGATACCTAAGGATACCCAGCTAATAAGTGGTGGAGCCACCACCCATCTGTCAGTTTGTTGTACTCTGGTGGCTTATGTGTTGCTGTGATGCTGGAAGCTACACCACCATTATTTCAAATAACAACAGGTTCACCAAAAGTGGACAGGTTTCAGTGAGTTTCTAGAATAAGACAGACTAGGAAGAAAGGCCTGGTGACCTACTTCTGAAAATTAGCCATTGAAAACCCTATGGATCACAACAGAACCCTGTCTGATGCAGTGCTGGAAGATGAACCGCCTAGGCTGGAAGCCAACAATGGATTCAAGCATATCGGTGATTATGAGGGTGGGGCAGGACCAGGCAGTGTTTCCTTCTGTTGTACATGAGGTCGCCATGAGTTGGAGGAGACTGCATGGCAATTAACAACAACAAAGTGATGGAGGTGAGTTATACGCAGGCAGGTTATCTCAGAGATCATTCCTTTGTCCCTGCACCTCCTCTCCCCACCCTTCTCCACCCTATGCTATGCCTAAGGCAGACCTGTGTGGATGGCATCAATAAGAGCCCTTGCCCTCTGCTGCCATTTGGGGCTGGCCCATGGGGAGCCCAGCAGGAGGCCAGAGGGAGGGAGGAGACAGAGATCGGTATCAACCCCCCTGACATCCTCCCTGCAAGGTCACCCAGGCTGGCTGTGACCCTGGAAGGAAGGTCACAGCTTCTCTCAAGCAGGCCTTGTCCACAGACTCACTCCTTCCGGATTCTAGTAAGTAGTGCTAGTGATAAGGAGCCCCAGTGGCACAGTAGTAAGCACTTAGCTGCTAACCATAAGGCCAGTGGTTCAAACCCAACAGCCATTCCATGGGAGACCGGCCTGGCAATCTGCTCCCCTAAAGATTATAGCCTTGGAAACCCGGTGGGGCAGTTCTACTCTGCAATGGGTAGTAGTAGCGCTGCTGCTACTGATTAGGGTTGTTGTGCAGCCCGTTTCGGTCCCCCTACACCCTTTTACCTCTTTGTAAATGAATCAACCACTAGACCACACTGCCTCTCTCTATAGATATACCACTGCTCTCAGCCTGCCCTTGGGCGTTATCAGTTTGCTTTTTCTTTTATTTTTAATTTCATCTGCTTATTTTTTCAGGCCCTGGTGGTGCAGTGGTTAAGAACTGAGGTTGCTAACCAAGAGGTGGGTAGTTCAAACCCACTAGCTGCTCCTTGGAAACCCTATGGGGCAGTTCTACTCTGTCCTATAGGGTTGCTATGAGCCGGAATCAATGCAGTGGGTATGGGTACGGGTCCTTATTTTTTTCTAAGATTTTTATAGGTACAAAAGGATGTACAGTGAAAGGTCTCCCTTCCCTCTTTCTCCCAATTCTCCCCACAGGTAACCAATGTATCTGGCCACAGATATTTTAGTGCATATTCAAACAAATACATGTATTCTTCCTCCTTTAAAAAAACACAAATGGTAGTTTATTTTATACACTGTTCTGCATTTTGCTTTTTTTCACTTAACATTTCATGAATATTGTTTCACATCAATACATCACGCAGTCTCTCATCTTTCTGCTCAGCCTTTCATTATGTGGACGTTCCATTATGTATTTAGACGTTCCGCCACCACACTGACAGACACTGAGGGTGTTTCCCACCTCTGGCTGAGCAGACAGTGGGTTCAGTTTCTTCTTCTGGCCCAGGCTCGTAGTGCATCTCCCACTCTGCCTGCCTGCAGTCTAGGCCAACCACCACTGCGACCTTCAGGACCTCCTGTCGTCAAGTTTGCTGACTTCCTGGGTTCCTGATTCGCCGTCCCTTCTCAGGACACTCTGTGCTCCTGAGACAGGTCTGGGGTCCTCAGGTAAAATTAACCCCTCTTGTGAACAGAGGCTGTAAAAAAATGCCAAGGCAAACAAGATATGGCAAAGGCCAGACATGAGGAAACCAGTATCTCAACCTGAGGCTAAATTTTAAATAATAAGCAACCAGAGTTCCCTTAACATTCCCCCTTAAGATTGTTTTTCAGGCAAACTAACTAAAACCAGAATCCTACACAGGTGCAGAAATGATTTGGTTGACTGATGGATATCCCCATCCCATAATGAGTCCAGCCTAGGAATCAAAAGACTCATGCCAAGGAACTAAAATCACTGGATTTATGTCACCTATAGTACTCGGACCCATTTCAGAAGAGAGAGGTCCACCAGCCACTTCCTGCCAAAAGCCTGACCCAATCCCTTTTTTGAAAATACACACCATTTCCCAGAAATCCAATGAACATAATTTCCCTTTTATGCATGGTATAAAACTTCTCCCAGCCCTTTCTTCCGGGAAACAGTGCTTTGAGACTGATCTCTTTGTCTTCTACTCGCTGCGCGTATTAAACTATGCCTGTTTTAAATCCACTTGACTCTTAGTTATTCTTAAAGAGAGTACAAACGGTGTTTGGTAACAGTCCTTCACTCCTGGCCGGCAGTGACCCCAGCACGTGCCTCCTTGGGGTCCTGTCTCCTGGGCCCAGCGTCTTCCCCCATGGCCTGTTTTCCAGCTGTGACAAAGCACAGTGGCACAGGGAAGCTAGGAGGACATCCATGGTCCCGTGGTGTCTATGGGTGGGGGTTGCTTCCCTAGTGCAGGCTTCTGGGAGCACCCATGCTGTGCCTGCAGGGGTGAGAGCTGGCACTTGTCGGCAGGGATGAGGCACGCAGCACCAGTTTCCTAACTTTATTCAGTAACGGCAGCATTTGTTGGCGCATGTCCTGGGTGGGCAGGCCACCGATAGCCTATCTTTCCATCTACACCCTATACTGTTTTTCCTCTTTTCTACTGCCACTATTTCCACTTTCTAATTTAAAAGAAAAAAAAGTAAAAAGAGGGAGAAAATGGTAGAAAAAATCATCCCTCTCCTTGCAAAAAAAAAAGAAGTAAGACTAAGATCAATGCCAGATGGGGTAGGACTGATTACTACGCAAAATGCTTTTCATGTAACACTACTAATAATAGATAGCACATACAACATTTTATACATACATACATGACACTCCTGGAGGCCTCATTGCCCAGAAGTAAAAAACAAAAAACCAGTTGCCATCAAGTTGACTCTAACTCATGGCTACTATACATGACACTCATGGAGCCCTCATTGCCCAGAGGTAGAAAAAAAAAAAAAAAAAAAACAGTTGCCATCAAGTTGAGTCCAACTCACGGCAACCCCATGTGTGAGTAGAACAGTGCTGCATAGGGTTTTCAATGGCGGATTCTTTGAAAGTAGATTAGCAAGCCTTTCTTCTGAGGCACCTGTGGGTAGACTCGAACCTCCAACCTTTCAGTTAGCCTCTGAGTATCAACCATTTGCACTACCCAGGAGTGCCTCCTGTGAGGTAGCTATCGATTTTTTTTCCTCCATTTTTCTCCCCTCACTTTTTGATGAGGAAACAGGCTCAGAGAAACCAAGGCACAGCCAATAAATTCCAGAGGTGGAACTGGATCTTTCCTCCTGACTCCCAATCTCCACCAATGCATCTGTTGCAGAACTGAGTCTGAGTGGCGGCCGTGAGATAAGCCTGCCAGTGGAGCTCAGAGATACTGCTGAGAAGAGAGGATTAATTAACATAAAAGAAGGAGAGGCAGCAAAGCCCTAGGAGAAGCCAGCACAAAACTACGTCAGGTTGCAGGATAAGCTCACTTCAGGTAATGGAGGGACAATTTGAAGAGGCTGGATGGCTGGAGATGCTGTCCTGAGAGTCAGCCCTGGGGTCTTTTCTGGCCCTGCCCAGGAAAGAAGGCCAGGGAGGACAGGGTCCTGAGGAAGAAGGACCCTTTTCCCGGGCAGGTGGCCAGATTACATGACAGCCTCCATTTCCAGGAAATGTGGGGCCTCACAGGAAGGACCCTTAGGAGATGGGGCTTTGATTGTGCTGGAGGAGAAGTAAAGATGGAAGCAGGGGTCAGGCAATGGGGGTGGGTAAAAACACCGAGAGGCATGAATTCAGCTGTGGTCAAGTGAAGAATGATGCCTGGCACTTCCCTACAGCTTCCGCTCTTGCAGCCATTGGTGGTGGTGAGGGTGGTTTACACTGTCCAGACTCCAGGCCCCAACAGACACAGCAGAGCAGGGATGGAGGTTGGGGGGATAAACTTGGGTTGGGGGAGGCCTCATCCCCAGGGAATTCTCTCTGAAGAAAACTTTTTCCCCCTGATTCCTGGAGGGATAGCTGAGGAAAGGCTTCAGGAGAAAGCAGAGGCCCAGGAGGGCCCCCTCATTGAAGTCCCACCCTTGAGGCCCTCCTGGGGGGCACTGAGGACAAGGCCAGCCTGGCCTGTGAAAGCCAGCAGGCACTTCGATGCCATCTGTCCTGACTGGGTACCCAGATGTGCAAGGCCCGTGGGGCTAGATGCCGCAGGATAGCAAGATGGGCTGGCCCCTGGCCACAAGGGTTTCCAGGGAGGGGTGCAGGCAAGTACATAAACCACAGCAGCCCCAGGTGGTGTCAGATGTGGCCCTGGGAAGAGTGCAAGCAGGAAACAGCAGGGACTCAGGGGAGCAGCTGACAGGGTGGTTGGGAGCCGCTCTGAGAAGTGCACAAGGTTTAACACAACCTCGTACCCGTCTGATCTTCCTCCTGACAGTTCCTTGAAGCTTGGCCCTTCTTCCCGCCTCAGGAGCGCTCCCCCCCACCCCACCCCCACCCCCACTCAGGCCATTCTGTGTGCACTGCCTGAGGGAAGGAACATGAGAGCAGAAAGAAAAGAAATAGTACAGAAAGAAAGAGTCTTTCTGACTTCGGAGTTTTAGAATCCTGATTCCTTAAAAAAAAAATACATGAGGAATGGATTTGCAAACCTACTTGCTGAGAAATAGTAAGCTTCCCAGTCTCTAGATAGAGTCTTTGGGTTTGGGGATCTATGTCCCTGGGTGGCACAAACAGCTTGTGATCAGCTGCTAACCTAAAGGTTGGTGGGTCAACCCCACCCAAAAGCTCTGTGGAAAAAAGGCCTGGAGAACTGCTTCCATAAAGTTTACAGACAAGAAAATCCTACAGAGCAGTTCTACTCTATAACATGGGCTTGCCATGAATTGGACTCCACCGTTATGGGTTTGGTGATTTTTTTTTGGCAGGGGGGGTTAGGTTGGAAAGAGGTCAAAGTTGGGGGTGTTACAAGATGTACATAGATGTTGGGTTGCGGGGGTCCTTGAGAAAAGCGCACTGCCTGGGATTCTGGGGAAAAGTCCAGGGGAGGCGGCAAAACCTAGGTTAGAAATGGTCGAGTGGCGTGTCTGGGCAGATGGGCTGCTGGCCTCTGCTCAGTGGTTTTCCTGAGCATCCAACTCACACCAGGGCTTCGGAGCTTCCTGCATACTCGGCAGGGCACAGCATGGAGGGGAGTGTAGCCACAGAGAGGCCTCATGGACAAGAACAAGGTGCAGCCCAGAAGTGACCAGACAAGGGATTCCAGTGGATGTCAGGTGGACAGCTGGCCTAGAACGTAGAAGGCTGGCCTCCCCCCATGTACTGTGTAAGCCCACCTGA
The DNA here is from genome assembly GCF_030014295.1 of Loxodonta africana. Lineage (NCBI taxonomy): Eukaryota > Metazoa > Chordata > Mammalia > Proboscidea > Elephantidae > Loxodonta > Loxodonta africana. The sequence continues at coordinate 47,252,047 of NC_087351.1, forward strand.
ACACAGGCCAAATCCTAGGAACTGTGGCGGGGAGTGAGGGAACCACCAATCTCTGAATTGACTGAGGTAATTTTCTGCCACCTTAGGGGAAATGAGACTAAAAAACAGAAGGTTGAGATGTAAAAAATGAATTCTAACCCACTGTAAGACAGAAGACTCAGAATCTATAAGGACAATATAGACAAACAATAAACTGGGGGCAATTCTCACATCACACATAGCAAAACTACTAATTTCCTTCACATGTGAAGAACTCTTACAAATCAGTAAGATAAAGACTGACAACCAATAGAAAAGTTCATAAAAGCCATCTATTTATATAAAAGGGCTTTCACAGAAAAAGAAATATAAATGACTTATTAACGTTTGAAACATTTTTCAACCATAATTAAAGAAATGCAAATCAAGATTACGTCAAGATACCATTTTTCACCTATCAGATGGACAAAGGTTTATGAGTTTACTAAAGCCTAATACTGGTGAAAGGGAGGGGAAATAGCCTGTCTTAGTGATTGCTGATGAAGGGTGTGAACTGGCACAGCCTCTTCGAAGTGCAATTTGGCAATAAAGTACACATTTCCTTTGACCCTGAAATTCCAGGTCTAGGAATTTACCCTGCAGGTACATCCCCACATGTCCACAAGGATGTTTGTTCAAGGATTTCACAGTAGCGTTGTCTACAATGGAAAAAAAAAAAAGGAAACAGCCCAAATGTCTGTTAATATGGGACTGAATAAATAAATAAATGATACATCAGTAGAATACCATGTGGCCGTTGAAAATAGGTGTGTGCTGATTCAAAGGTCCTTGGTTGGCACAATTGGTTTGTGATTAACTAACCTAAAAGTTGGCGATTCATACCCACCCATGGAAGAAAGGCCTGGAGAACAGCCAAGAAGAACCTATGGACCCAGACAGAATGGGAGAATAACGTAGAACAAAATTCAAATTCACAAAAAAGAACGGACTTACTGGTCTGACAGAAACTGGAGGAACCCTTGAGGTATGGCTCCCAGGCACCCTTCTACCTCAGAACTGAAGCCTCTCCCAAAGTTCACCTTTCAGCCAAAGATCAGACAGGCTTATAAAACAAACAATAACACATGTGAAGAACGTGCTTCTTAGATCAGCCAAGTATATGAGACCAAATGGGTAACACCTGTCCAAAGGCAAAGATGAGAAGGGAGAAAGGGACAGGAAAATTGAACAAATGGAAACGGGGAAACTGGGGCTGACACACTGAGGGGGTTGCAGCCAATGTCACAAAATAATTTGTGTATAAATTTTTGACTGAGAAACTAATTTGCTCTGTAAACTTTCACCTAAAGCACAATAAAAAAAAAAAAATCTTCCCACGAATTCACCAACCCTTCTCTATACATTCTATATGTGTTTATATATTCTTTATAGTCACATACATCCCAATATATGTAGAATATGACTAACTGCAGAAACATGTAACTATTAGCTGTTATTTGGGTACTTGCTGCAACAGAACTTCAGTTGTTCACACCACATGAGAAAAGACTGAGCTGAAATGTCCGTTTTCGGAATAAACCCTTCCAGGTGGCCGACTAGACGAGTTAGGAGCTGGGTAGCTCAGGTGCCACAGGCTCTGTTCTAATATTGCCTCACTCCTAGAGAAAACAGCTATGTTGTGTCACAGACAGAAAGATGAGAAAAACACTTCTGGTCCCCAAATCAAGATAGTCACTCATTTTGCAATTGTGTTCGCTTCTGACAGCCTTGACAGCTATTTCAGGGGAAACTATATATAAAGAAAATAAATTGCCATCTGGTGCTTTTTATGCCTGGCACCCTTGAGGAGAAAAGAGTCCCGTCCTTATTCTGCACACGGCACTTCCTGCTGCGTTGTTCTTTATTTTGTACTCTTTAAAGTTCAGCATCCTCAGGGTCTACAAAATGCTAAGCCACTCCATATGTGACAGAATTCTAAATAAATCCTCAAGTTCTCAAAACATAAAGGCATGAGCCATGATCGAAAGCAGCAGCCAGCAGCTTCAGCAGCCACCCTTTCTCCTCCCCTCCTGACTTGGTACCCTCACCATTGACCACAGCCACCTGCTGCCCTAGGTTTAGACAAAAATTCTGAATGAGATCTGAGACACACAGTTTCAAAGCCAAGTGATTCTAAGACCTACAGTGACACCCCAGAAATCCAAAAAACCAAACCATTGCCGTTGAGTCAATTCAGACTCATAGCCAACCGAGAGGCTGTGACAAAAGTCCACAACCTGCAAAGGCAGGCATTGCTGACTTGTTCAAAACCACGCCACTGGCTTCGATATAATGGCGTGGAAACTCACCAGACATAGCCTTTTCAAATTATTTATATTTATTATATATTTATTAAGGAGCCTTGGTGGCACAACAGTTAAGCACTCAACTGCTAACCGATAGGTAGGTAGTTCAAACCCACCAGCTGCTCCATGGAAGAAAAGTCCTGGTGATCTGCTCCCATAAAATCCTATGGAGCAGTTCTACTCTGTAAAAACCCCACCCACTGCCGTCAAGTCGAGTCACTCTAAGTCAAAATTGACTCGACAGCACACAACAGCAGAGTTACTGAACACAAAAAATAACCTAATAAGAAATTACAGAATGTAATTACGGAATCTCAAATTCTCATAGAATCCAGACTTTCTGAAGCCATGGAGGCTAGACGAGCCTCATAACTATTGCCCTGAGAAAATCTTTAAACCTTAAACGAAAAGATCCCCTGAAGTCTTCTGAAAACCAAACTATAAGTTCAGCTTAACTAGTAAAGAATGTCTGCCTTGAGCATTATACTCTTTTAAGATCTATCTACATGGGATCAAATTGACAACAGCAACTCGAAAGATTAGACAGAAACCTTAGGGGGCAGTGAGTTTATGTTAATGGAGGAGGAATAACTCAGAACAGAGGGTGAGAATGGTTGCACAACTAGAAGAATGTAATCAACGTCACTGAATTGTACAAGTATAAACTGTTGAATTGGTGCACGTTTGCTGTATATACTCTCAACAAAGACAAAAAATTTAAATTATGAAAAAAACAAACAAACAATGAAGCAGTCCTATATTGTAACACACAGGATCACAATGAGTCAGAATCGACCGCAAGGGATTAGCTGGTATGGAGATTTCTGAGATACTTTGTTAATTTATAAAAAGCAAGGTGCAGGACACTGTGTATAGTGGTCTCTCTTTTGCATTAAAAAAAACTATATACAAATACATGTATGTTTACACATGCAAATTTCTAAAGGGGCACATGACCAAAAAAGGGGAGGGCACAAAGAGTTTTTAAAAATCTGTTTATCTCTATATATTCTCATGGAATAATTTTTGTACTATTTGAATGGCTTAGTGTTCTGTTAATGTTTTATTTGTATTTTATAATGTTATAATATTATAAAGTAAATGGAACAAGAAGACTCAGCAAGCCCTTCTGCTGGCCTGGAGCCCAGGGTGGCGGCAGGTTTGTGTGCAGGGACTTAGCACTCCCCACGTGTTCAGCCTCAGACATCACAGACAAGAGCTGAGTCACAGCCACCCCAGAAATCCAAAAAGCCAAACCCATTGCCGTCGAGTCAGTTCAGACTCACAGCGACCCCAGAGGCTGTGACAAAAGTCCACAACCTGCAAAGGCAGGCATTGCTGACTTGCTCCAGAACAGAGCACTTGAGGGGCCCCGGGTGGTGATGAGAGGCACCCACAAGGAGGTGCCTGCAGGGAGGGGCAGGGAATCAGCCCTCTGTCACCAGCTGTGCTGTTTTCAGCCGGCCAGGTCCCCAGGGGACTGTGAGGACGACTCCAGATATACATGCACCTGCCCTGTCTGAAATGGAGAGCTCTGATTTCTCAACAAAATCTACCTTTAGCTCCAAGGTGAGATCAACAAAGAGTTCTAGAGTTGTTTTAGATTATTATTGAGAAGGATGCAAATGCTTGCACAATAAAGGAAGAAATTCAAGTCCACTAACACATGAGTAATGGGGGAACTGCAAATGCAAATTCAATACAAATTTGAACAAGGTGATTCCATTTTCCACTTAGCCCATTGGTAAAAATGTTAAGGGTTGATGCTATCCTCATGTTGGCGAGGATGTGGGAAAACAGGTGATCTCATGCACCACTGGGGAGAATGAAAATCAGCCGAATCTTTTTGGAGAATAAACAATCGTAAGTTTTACACTTCATCTTAGCCAAAAGGTTGGCAAGTGATAGTAAAAAAAAAAAAAAATTTTTTTTTTTTTTTTTTTTAGTAGCAACCTGTTAAATGTGAATTCATTCTGATTCAGAAATTCCATTCTGGGAGTCCATTCTTCTGACATACTCACAACAAGGCGTCTAGAAGATGTTCAGCAAAATGTTGGAAATAATCTAAATGTTCATCAGTTTTTTTTTTTTTTTCATCAGTAGGGGACTGGATAAAATAACTTACGGCAGGTACATCTACACCATGGAGTTCTGAAAAGAATGAGGTAGATTTACACACACTGACATGGAAAGATCTCTAAGACATACTGACAAGTGAAACTAACAAGTCAGAAGTACAACACATATAGCATAATCACTTCTATTTATTTTTTATAAAAACCACCAAAACCAAACCCATTGCCATCAGTCCAATTCATAGCGGCCCTACAGAATAGAGTAGAACTGTCCCATAGGGTTTCCAAGGAGTGGCTAGTGGATTCCAACTGCTGACCTTTTGGTTAGCAGCCAAGCTCTTAATCATTGCACCACCAGAGGTCCATCTTTTATAAAACCAAAAAAACCAAACCCAGTACCATCGAGTTGATTCCGACTCATAGCAGCCCTATAGGACAGGGCAGAACTGCCCCATACAGTTTCCAAGGAGCGTCTGGCAGATTCGAACTGCCGACTCTTTGGTTAGCAGCTGTAGCACTTAATCACTACGCCACCAGGGTTTCCATCTTTTATAAAATCCCTCCCAAATCCTAAGATTATATCGTATGTAGAAACGGGTCTGAAAGGATGCACTTGTGCTCTAAAGTTTGGTTTCTTCTGGGAAGGAAAGAGGAACTAGAAGGGGTGATAAAGAGGGGCTGTAAATTTTACTAGATACATTTCTGTGTTACTGTTTTTTTTTTTTTTTTAATTTTACAATAAGCATGCGTTAATGTATTACTTAGCATTGGTATATATGATCAAGGTGGTTAGTGTACAGCCCGGCTTAACTAGTTACTAGCTGTGTAGGAGGCAAAAAACTAAACTTTGATGTGCCTTTTTTTCCCTACAAAAGTAAGGCCAATAATGGGCTTGTTGTGAGGAGTAAATATAAATTAACATATGCAAAGTACCTGGAATAGAGCTGACAGGTTGTAAGTGCTCCAGTCATTGTTACTTGTGTAATTAAACACAGGCTTTGTTTCACAAAACGACTGCACCTGCTTAGATAGAGAATCCCACATTAATAAGGCCAAAGCTCACATTCGCATTGGCATTCGCGTGGGCTTGAGATGAGAGGGAGATGTTGGCTGAATATTTTTGAGCTGGAAGGAGGTTCACACTCTTGTGGAGGGCAAGACTTAGGCCTAGAAGACATTCAAGAACCTCTCTCTGAGCGGCGTCAGGCTGGACGCAGACGGTTCTCTTCTGTGGGTCATCGGCACCTGACATGAATCCACAGTGAGCTGCTGATGCAGTGTGAGGTGGCCAATGCCACTGGCCACAGTAACTGGAGGCCATATTGTCCTAGACACAAGTTCTTCTGGAGAGATAGTGAGGGAGGGGCATGTGACTTCAGGGGGTAGACAGATGTGGTAAGGACCTTCTTCACCTGTGGGTCTGGTCAGCTGATGCTGACACTCAGCACCAGGAGGAAGCTGCTGAGAGCAGCTGGCTGGGCCTTGGATCAGGAGAGTCATCTACAGAAACTTTGTGCTTTGGAGACACACACAGACTGCTGTTTCCTTCAGAGCCTGCTCATAACACTAAGGACATGTTTACTATTTTGCAAATTGATATTTTCTCTCTCCATTGGCATAAAAATAAGGCACACTTTCCCTCCTTCGCAAACACACATACTTCTGGCAGGACTCGCTGGAATGAGGACTTAAAAATGCATGCGAATTGGAGTGAGAATTTATAGACTAGCAAGGGGAGGAAGCTAGAATGATCCATGTTGTAATGAATTAGAGCTGGAGACATTAGTATGAACTCGTGTTAGCTTAATAGAGATACAGATGGTTACATATAGAAATGTCTACATGAGTTATATATTTCTTTGCTCTGTCACCTGAGAGGGCCTAAATGAAATGACACCCCATTAGCAATGAGCACACCTAGCTCACAGATCTTGTTTCCTAATACCATTCTCCAATAAAAAAAACCAAGGCTCCTTGGAGAAATGACTGATTCTAGGATTGGGGCAGGGAATATACAAGATGAGCACGGAATATTTTATACTGCCAGGAAGCAAGGAGTGCTCAAAAAAAGAAAAGAAGAAGAAGAAAAAAAAAAAAACACAATAATGGGTCTATGTCAAGGGGCACAGGAGCCAATGGAAAGAGCTCCCAATGACCAAAACTGGAACAATTTCAGCAACAAAATAAAGTAGTATTATATTGTAACCCAAGGTATAAAATAAATATTCATGAATCAATACTGGCATAAATAATTTAATGGGGGAGAAGAAACAAATTTTCTGTACAGAATAATTAACACAAAAATGCAGCTAAGTCCAGATATGCTCAAGACAATGTCTTGGCATTTTCAGAGAAAATTACATATGTATACGCAAATATACATATATATTTAGGTTACTTGTCTATAAATATTTTGCTTAGAAGAGCTTAAAAAATCTCAGAGAGATTTAAATCATTTAAATTTACAGCATTTAAATTTGAAGAAAAAAATTAAGCTGTAACACCCTAATTCTGGCAAAGTTGCAAGAAACTTAGGCTGTGCCTCCATTGCTGTGAGCAGTGTAAGTTAATACATGCCTTTTGGATGGCACCTTGGCAATATCTATTAGGAACTAGAAAAACAGTCATACCCTTTAACACAGTAATTTCTTTTGAGAATTTATCTTAAGGAAACATAAATCCAAAAGAAAAGAAAGAAAATTGCATTTTTGTCAATATCTTACTTAAGAGTGTAAAACAGGAAGTTATCTCAATGTCCTACAGAATGTAATAAAATGACACAGTCTCCTGATGGAATATTAATCAATTATTAAAGAGGACAGTATGAGAACTGTATAAACCAGTTGCAGTTGAGTTGATTTCAACTCACAGAGGCCCCATGTGTGTCAGAGTAGAACTGTGCTCCACAGGATTTTCAAGTCTGTGATTTTTTGGAAACAGATGGCCAAGTCTTTCTTCCAAGGTGCCTCTGGGTGGGTTTGAACCCCCATTCTTTCACTGAGTACTCGAGCACGTAACCACTTGCATTACCCAAAAACTGCAACTGTGCTTTAATTACAAGTACATATAAATATGCACACACAGATGACCTGGGTAACTGTGAGCAGTTGGACCCCTTGGCACATGGACCCTTTCCTCCTCACACCACGCACCCAGCCGTCCCTGCCCCCTCCCAGGCCCTACAGCATCTCGTGTCTCACAGGCACAGAGAAGGTGCACAAGACATTTTCAGAAGAAATATTCTGCTAATGTTGCTATGATGTTCTTTAGTACCACTTTAAAAAATTCTCCTAAGTACTGGTGAACCTGGACTCAAACTTGAAGAGTGTCGGTTGAGGCCTTAGTCCCCACAGAGGCCTACCTAACCAAAACCCTCCCACGGCTCACACAACCTATTCAAAGTTTCCATAACTATCACACGGCCACCTACCAGCAATCTCACATGAGTGCAAGAAAGCCTTTGTATGAGTACAGGATTTTAAAGGTCAACGGCCTTTCCTCTCACAGAAAACAGCTGCTTAAAAAGTGAAAGGGTTTTTCAGTCAGATGCTTGGATCTTACCTGGAGAGCCTAAGAACCAAGACACCCGCACATCTGGGCTAGTTTACTTTCAATCCTGCTTAGATAAAGAGGACTCAGCTATAACTGACAGGAACAACCAAGGGAAACTAGAAGGGAGGTGGAGGCCAGGGGCTACATTGGTCACTCAGGAGGCCACAGTCTAGATTAGATGCCCATGGAAATAGAATGTGGGCCACAGTGTGATTTTTTTCTAAATTTTATTTAGTTTGTTCTTGTTGTTGGAACCCCTGGAGGCACAGTGGTTAAAAGCTCGGCTGCTAACCAAAAGGTTGGGAATTTGAATCCACCAGCTTCTCCTTGGAAACCCTATGGGGCAGTTCCACTCTGTCCTATAGGGTCGCTTTGAGTCGGAATCGACTCGATGGCAAGAGGTTTGGGGTTTTTTTGGTTTACTGTTGTTGAGAATATATAGGTAAAACACACACTAATTCAAGTTTCTACTTGTACAATTTAATGACGTGGATTATATTCTTTGAGTTGTGCAACTATTCTCTCCCTCCTTTTCTGAACTGTTCCTCCCTCATTAACATGAACTCACTGCCCCCTAAGCTTCCTATCTAATCTTTTGAGTTGCTATTGTCAGTTTGGTCCCATGTAGATGGTACTCAAAAGAGCATAATGCTCAAGGCAGACCCTTTTTGGGCCACAGTGCGATTTTAAATTTTCTAGCAGCCACATTTTTCTAAAAAAAAGGTAAAAAGAAATAGGTGAAATGAATTTTAATAATATATTTTAATTAACTCAAAATCTTCAAAATATTATCATTTCAACATGTAATTGATTTTAAAAACCATTAATTGCTATTTATTTTACATTCTTTTTTCCGTACTGTATCTTGGGAATCCAGTGGATATTTTACACTTACCATGCATCTCAATTTGCACAAGCCACATTTCAAGTGCCCAGTTACTACATGCAGCTGGTAGCTACTGCACCGAACAGCACAGATCTAGAAATTTTATCTGCCTCTTCTTTTTTTTTTTTTCTTCACCTCTTCTTTTCTTTTTGCCCCTTAGTCCATTTCTCTGTCTCTTCCTTCCTCGTTTAGGAAAACAGACCATTCTTTAGAATTTGAGACAGATGTCTACTTGCCAATAATAGTCACCCAGGCAAAGAATCTCAGGAAACCTTATTTTCCAGAATTTTCTGCTGTCCAGGAGCTGCCCCCTCTTGGCTAGCTGCAGCATGAGTGTGAGCAGACACCTTCTTTGGGTTCTGATAGGTCACTGGTTAGTAGGGTGCAAAGGACTCCCCTGAACCTACCCAACTCTCCACTGACTGGTCCACCAGACTCATAGACACTGAGATGAGCTGTTTCTCTCTCCATGGAGAGATGGAAGTGGGCTTACATAGTCCCCTTACTCTTTTCTAGCAGTCTTCCGTATTTGGCAAGACTCCTCAGGTCTTTTTTGTGGCTGGAGTTTCACTTCACATTAGAAGTTGGCTGGTGGCCATAAAGCCCTTCTAGCCAGGAGAGTCCCTGCATCCATCTGGGCTTGAGGGGTATTTGAGGATCCGAGCCCTGGTGGCCTGGTGGATAAGAGCCATGGCTAACCAAAAGTGGACAGTTCGAATCCACCAGCTGCCCCTTGGAAACCCCATGGAGCACTTCTACCCTGTCCCATAGGATTGCTATGAGTTGCAATTGACTGGATGGCAATGGGCAATGGGTTTCCCTCCAAAGTAGGAGTCTCACGAACTCATTACACAGGCTGTCACATGTCACACAGCATTCCTGGGAAACTGCTCTGGGAAAGAAACTCCTGGAGAAGAGATCCTGAGAGGAGGAATTTTGAGAGAAGGAGCGGGATAGAGAGTAGAAAGGATGTCATTAGGCATAATTTTACCAGAAGTCATTATTTCTTTATTTTTACTTCCTTTCGTTATCAAAGTTTAAAACACACAGAGGCAATGGCAGTTACGCAATGGTTTACGCAGTTGCTATGAGCCCGAAGAGTGTGGTTGGTATGAGTCGGCACGTCCCTGGCTTCCTGCACCCAGGGACGTGTGAGGCACTGGGAATTTCTCAAATGTTCACAAGAAGGTTGAGAGGGAGTTCTGAGTAATCACAAATCCTTGAACTTCTTCTGGGAAAATGCAGTCCCAATTTCCTTTTAGAGACAAAGGTCTTTGAAAGCTCCTCACTTTTTTTCATCAGGAGAATTTTCATTTGTTTAGACCAGAGAACAGTAAAAATGCCCCTGCGGGGTAGGCCCCCGGGTGTGAGAAATCCTGCTGCAGGGAATGCCCTCGGCCCTAAGCATCAGAGCAAACTCAAATTCTCAGGAGGCTGAGCATCGCTGTCTGCTGTATTTCTGATCAGCTCTGTGTTAGCATCTGGGCGGTTACTGTGCTCAGCCTAATAAAACCGTTGATGTTCTTCTTGTTACCCTTTCCCCTTAGAGACCAGCCCTTGGCGTTTTCCTCCAGTTTCTGCTTTCTCCTGCTCTTGCTGGATGTCGTCTCCCATGCGGGATCTCGGAATCAAGAGTCCAAGGAGCCGGGATGCACCTGTGATGTAGGTGGGCCAAGGTGTCCTCATCACCCAAATCCTCGAAGAAGTCTGTGCTGTGCCCTATCCCCTCTGGGTTGCAGTTCCCACCTACCAGGTTGGCAACTAGGGATTCAGATTTACTAAGAAGGCAAAGAAAGAAAGGGAAAGAGAAAAGAGCAGAGGAAATAAAAGAAAAGAGGAGGGGAGGGAGAGGGATTTAAAAAAAAAATTTTTTTTTGACCCAAGTCAGAATGCCTGCGCCCCTCCCTCAGCAGTGGAAACTAGAACTGTGATGGCAGCCACTCCACCGTCGTTGTCTAACTCACAGGAACAAGTCAAGGTGGGGATTTCGAGACAGGGAGGAGCTGCTGTGGAGCTGGTGGAGCCTGCAGGGTGGGTCGCTGCCTTGCCCACTCTGTCAGGGTAGCCTGACCCAGGCCAGGCTGACCAAAGCCTGCAAGTGGCTGCTCACTCCTCCCAGCCTGACCTGGGCTCCGAGCACCTGCCACCAGGCCTTTTTTAATAAGGGACATAATAATAAAGCTCTTTTCTTAGTCTGAGTCTCAGCCAACAGGAGCTTTTCATTAATTTCAGAGATACTGAATAGCCCCATTCCCACATATGGTTCTGGCACAACTTAACACCGTTTTGAGGGAAAGCGGAAGGAGATGGATCCACAGGGGCCATCAGCTGGCTGTGGAGGTCCAGGCTCCCTCCTGGGCACCAAATGAACACTGTTTCTCTTGGAGAGAAGCAAAACAACAGAGAATACCTTACACTGAAAAATATTCTAGGCTTTTGTACCAGCTTCACTTTGTTTTTTCTGTTGCTTATTTGGTCACCTGACAGTCATTGAGAGCTGGGCACTGGGGACACAGAACCATTCAGTCCTGGCTCCGAGGGGTGCTGCCTAGACCACTGGAAAAGCCGATCTCCTGCATATCCGCAGTCTCCCCAGAGGAGGCAGAGAGCCCTAGCTTTGAAAAATGCCCGCAGAGCAGTTTTGCCCCTTTGTGAATGAGCTTTGGCAAGCACGCGGCTGAGTCACAGCCTTAGTGACACAGAGCACGTGGCTTTAAATTGCGGAGAAGTATGACCTGCATCCCAGCCAGTGCCTCCCCACCCCGAGGGGCTCTGGGTGAGCCACCATCAGCTCAGAACAAGGGATCCAAAGATTATCCTGGTTTCCTAAAAGCCTGCAGTTGGCTGTTGCGTTGTAAGGTCCTGTTGGTGTGCCGTGAATTTCTTAAGGCAGATTGAAGTAATCTAATTTTTAAAAAATTGTCTAGAAGAGCACCTTTCTCTGAGGGTAGCAAATTCCCCTGTAGGGCCCTAGGCTTGGTAGAAAGGTGAGTCTGCTCTTACTAAGGCAGTCCAGTGCAGAGCTCAAGCCCAGCATAAACAGTTTTTTGGTTGACACCTGGATTCCTGACCTGCTCTGGAGCCAGCTGAGGGTCCACTTCTGTCACAGGTCACTTCAGGTGCACCCCAGAAACTGCTTCTGGATCCTGACCTACTGTGGATCCACAAACGACACCAGCCTGGCTCCTCCTTGGAGTGGCTTAGCCTCTCCCTGTGCGGGGCTGAGCAGAGACAGGAGAAGGCACTGGGCACCCCCCTGTTCTCCGAGCTGGCTGGAAACCAGACAGCTGGTGGCTTGTCATCGACAGGCTGAGGCCTGAGTCACGGCCCAGTCACAGCCCTTGGTGGAGGACTGACCTGCAGAGGAAATTACACAACATGCTGTTGCCCATGGTGGAAGCAGGGACTTTTCCAAGTGCATCAACTGGGAAGGCAGAAAGCAGCCTTTATGCACACCAGACTCTACTGCTTGGGGACCCCCATTTACTTCAGTGGCCAGGTCCTGGTGACTGCAGGAATGAGTGGCCTGTGAAAGCACCTCCCACAGCTCCCTGCTGGACTGCAGGGTGCCCACGGCCCTGTACTGTCTGTGACAGGGCTGCCAGCCTTGCCCCATGCAGTTCCTCCAGTTGTAGTCCAGTCCACCCACTGCCATTGACCCAGAACCCACACAGGCCCCAGGGGCATGCTGAGGGACCCTCACTCAGTTGGATAAGACGGCACCTCCAATAGAACCAGAGGCCACTGTCTCGGGTAGCTGTGTGACTCTGGGCAACTAAATTAAATGAACCCTGACTCAGTTTCCTCGTCTGTAAAATGGGTGTAATAATACCTACCTATTTTAAGGAGGCCTGGTGGCACACCTTGGTGGCACAGGGGTTAAGCACTAAGCTGCTAACCAGAAGGTGGGTGGTTAGAACCCACCAGATGCTCTGAGGGAGAAAGGTTTGGCAGTCTGCTTCTATAAAGATTTCAGCCTTGGAAACACCATGGGGCAGTTCTGCCTTGTCCTGTAGGGCCGCTATGAGTTGAAATACATCCGATGGCAATGGGTTTTCCGTCTCTAACGCCTACCTGACAAAGTTGTGATAAGGGCTAAATGGTGATATATGGGAAGAGAAGGACTTGGCCCCACACTGGACACACAGTAAGTCCTCTATACATACCTGCTTCTTGTTCTTAGGCTGCTCTCATGCAAAATCCAGATTGACACCACCCCCAGGGCTCTACTCTCTCTCATATTCAGGGTCAAATGTATTCATGCAAATGTGTGTCTGGAGGAGAAGACTGAAGCTCCATCTTCACAATCAAGGAGCTGGTTCATATGGGTAGTGTGCAAGGTCTGCCCAACTGAAACACAGCACCCACAGGCAGGCCACTGAGGAGGGCTCTTTCCCAGACTTCCCTCACTCACTGCAGGTCTGACCCCTAGGGCCATCCCTAGGGGTAGAGATGGAGGGGTCTGGTAACCTCCTCCAAAGGCGGGAGAGAGGGTGATTGGAGGGCCAGGGGAGGGGGAGGGAAGGAGTGATTAGAGGCACCCAGGTCCTGCACCTGGAGTTAGAGGAGTCGCCTCTGGGAGAAACTTTACCCATGAAGACTCTGTAATGGTTTAGAATGTTCTCCTGGAACTAGAGGAGAGGGCTGTTTCTAGATTCTTTCAGCCCACCTATGCTGACATGTGGACAGGACTCCTCTGCCATCCCCCTTCCAGGATAGGGGCTCTGCATGGGATCACCACGTGCCAGTTATGGGTAGGCCTGCAAGGGTGGACAGCAGGTCCTGCCTCTCATGGAGGTACCAAATGAGCAGCTCAAGTGGGTGTGTAAGGAAGAAAATACAGGCTGCTTGCCCCCTTCTGCCTAACCCGCACCCTAGCCACCTTGAAGCTCCTGCACGCTCCTGCTTTGCCTGGAAGTCCTGTCCTTCCAGCACTCCAACTCTGGAGGCCTCCCCAGGCTGCCGATAGGGCTCCTTATGGGCCTTAAGTCTGCCTCCCCACCAGCAGGGAGCTCCCAGAGCCTGAGGCCAGCTCCGGGTGGGTCTGGTCCTGAGCCTAGCACAGTGCCAGCACCTAGCCCAGGTGCTGGTGTTTGCGGAAAGGTTTGTGAGCTGTGTGTGTGTGTGCGCGTGCGTGTGTGTGTGGGTGTGTGTGTAGCAACATTCACTGTGCACTTGAGTGTCAGGCCAGTCCCCGGCCCTGTTGTCACAGTATCTCATTGTGTCAGTGTGATTTGTGCGGTTGCTTCTGTGTAATGCTAGGGCAGCTTCTCATGCAGAGATTTCTCAGCTGGGGTGGGGGAGGGGAGAGCTCGCTTTCTATTTTTATCTCCCCTTTTTTTTTTTTTAATGGAGGGGTGCTCTGCTCACGGGGCCTCTTATCTCCTCTGGCACTTTCCCTACATCCGGCTGCAACTAGAAGCTTCAGTTTTGCAAAAAGAGCTTGTTGCTTCACATCCAGTCACTCACCACCCTCCCTCTGAGCCCCGCTGCCTCTTGAAGCTGCAGGAATTGACCCTGGTCCCCAGACTCTCCTCCATTTCCTGGCTGGGCCCAAGTCCTACCCTGGGCTTGACCGGGGAGGGTAGGGGTGGGGGGACAGGATCTTTTCTTCCTCCTGGAATCTGGGAACCAACTGGGATGGGACATCTGTTCCACTCACGCCCCGCTCCCACAGGCGATTTGAAGGTTCACGTGGGCTCACAGCCCCCTCCCTGCAGCAGGCCTGGTGGGATGAGGGGCAGACCAGGACTCTCTGCTCAGGAGCTCCCTTGAGGGGCCCTGAACACCCATTGAGGTTGGTTTATTTTAACCCATCTCACTCTTGGTTGGCAGTTCAAATCCACCAGCTGCTCCTGGAAACCCTATGGGACAGTTCTACTCTGTCCTATGGGGTGGCTATGAGTTGGAACTGACTCAACATAATGGGTTTGGTTTAGTTTGGGTTACTCTCAGCTGAGCATTGGAGAGTGCAGTTTGGGGCTGGAGGTGTGACAGAGACTCCCAACTGTGACTTTCTATCTAGGAACAGCTTTGTAGTTATTCTGTATTTGACCTTTACAACCACCCTGCATGTGGGCAGGTGAGGTAGCAATCATAACCTCGAATGTACTATAGGGACCCTGAGGTCAGAGACATTAAGCACCCTGATTAAGGTCACTCAGCGGCTACAAGTGTCTTCTGACTGGCAACTCAGGGCCGGTTTCTAACACCAAGTGCCACATGGGTGGCTCCGGGTACCTGGCATACAGGTTAGAGGAGGCAGCATGGGGGCAGGGCTCAGAGAGAGAATTCTGGAACACCTGTCCCCAGGGAATGAAGACCAGGAGACTAACAGTACCACTTAATGTGTGGTTGAATAACCCTGGGCATTGAGGAGGCCTTGCAGCTACAGTCTCCTGGAAAAAAGAGACTATGCAGCACCCTCCTGGGGCTGGCCTTGACAACAGCTGATGCTGAGATAACACTTAAATACGGCTTTACTGTGTGCCAGACACCGTTCCAGTGCTTTCCGAAGTTGGACTCATTTAATTCTCACAGAATCCTAAGAGGCAGTATGATTATTTCCATTTTACAGAGGAGATGATGGAGGCACAGAAAGGTTAAAAAACTTGTCCAAGATCACACAGCAAGGAAGTACCCAGTACGTGTTACTATTCAACATGAGGAACCCTGGTGGTGCAGTGGTTAAGCGCTCGACTGCAAACCGAAAGTTTGGCGGTTTGAACCCACCCACTGCTCCGAGGGAGAAAGATGTGGCCGTCTACTTCCGTAAAGATGTACAGCCTTGGAAACCCTGTGGGCCAGTTCTACTCTCTCCTACAGGGTCGCTATGAGTCAGAATTCAACTCAACAGCAATAGGTTTGAATTTTTTGCTTCTTCAATTCTTTTTAGACTTTCAGAATCACTGCTTGCGGGCAGGTGAGGAGACTCATTACTAAAACTGTACTCTGGACACCAGCCTAATCTGTTTTCTTATGCCTCTGGGTGGGAAAGACTGGGCTTACAAAGGTACGCTTTTGCTTTGTAAGTACAATTGTGGGTGATTTATTTGATATTGTAAAAGCAGAATTCCTTTTAATGCTTTGTGTTGTTAGAGTAATAAATATATTTATTCTTATTTTTAAACAAGTTGCAGACATTGGTGCTCTCCTCCAGCTGGAGCTCTTTGCACAGAAGTGGCCTGGAGAAGGGACAATGACTGAGTAACTCGTTTCTAATAGTCTCCTGGGGTGGAAAGTGTGATTCAGAGCCGGGCGCCCACTCCAGGGGCTTTCCTGAAAAGAGGGCCTAGCCGGGCTGCTCCCTGATGGCCTCTGGGCGGGAAAGTGCAGTCAGTGAGGCGGGGTGACCGCTGAGGAGCCCGCAGAGACCTCGCCAGGGGGAAGCCCACTCTCTTAGTTATCTAGTGCTGCTCTAACAGAAATACCACAAGTGGATGGCTTTAACACATAGAAATTTATTTGCTCATAGTTAAGGAGGTTAGAAGTCCAAATTCAGAGTGCTGGCTCTAGGGGAAGGCTTTCTCTCTCCCGTTGGCTCTGGAGGAAAGCCCTCGTCTCTTCAATTTCTTCTTCCTGGTTCCTTAGAGTTCTCCATGTGTCTTGGGGTCTATCTTATCCCATTTCTCATCTGTTAGCTTTTATTTTATTTTATTGTGCTTTAGATGAGGATTTACAGAGAACATTAGTACCTCATTAAACAATTAATACACATATTATTTTGTGACATTGATTGCCAACCCAATGACATACCAACACTCTGCCCTTCTCAACCTTGGGCTCCCCTTTAGCAGCTTTCCTATACCTTCCTAGCTTCTCGACCAGACCCCTGGGCTAGTGTGCCCGTTTAATCTCGTTTTGTTTTATGGGCCTGTTCAATCCCCAGCTGAAGGGCGAACCTCAGAAATGAGTTAAGAAGACGGCATGCGGGGACCATACTCTCAGGGTTTTTCCAGTCTCTATCAGACCAGTAAGTCTGGTCTTTTTTAGTGAGTTTAAATTGTGTTCTACATCTTTCTCCAGCTCTGTCTGGGACCCTCTATTGTGATGCCTGTCAGAGCAGTTGGTGGTGGTAGCCAGGCACCATCTAGTTGTGCTGGACTCAGTCTGGTGGAGGCTGTGGTAGTTGTGGTCCATTAGTCCTTTGGACTAATCTTTCCCTTGTGTCTTTGGTTATCTTCATTCTCCCTTGCTCCACATGGGGTGGGACAATTGGAGTATCTTAGATGGTGGCTCACAAGCTTTTAAGATCCTAAATGCTACTCACCAAAGTAGAATTTAGAGTGTTTTTTTGTAATAAACTGTGTTATGCCAATTGAACTAGTTGTTCCCTGAGACTATGGTTCCCACAGCCCTCAGCCCAGTTATTTGGTCTCTCATGGAGTTTGGATGTGTCCATGGAGCTTCTGTGGCCTTTCCTTGTACAAGTTGTACTGACTTCCCCAGTATTGTGTACTGTCTTACTTTCACCAAAGTTACCACTTATCTGTTGTCTATCATCTGCAAGCTTTTTAATCTCCTTTATATCTCAAAAGAGATTGACTCAAGACACATTGTCTTAGTTATCTAGGGCTGCTATAACAGTAATACCACAGCTGGATGGCTTTAACAAAAAGAAGTTTATTTCCTCACTGTAAAGTAGGCTAAAAGTCCAAATTTAGGCTGCCAGCTCCAGGAGAAGGCTTTCTCTCTCCGTCAGCCTTCTCATCAATCTTACCCTGGACTAGGAGCTTCTCTGTGCAGGGACGCACTCTGCTCCCAGCACTACATTCTTGGTGGTATGAGGTCCCCAACTCTCCACTTGCTTCCCTTTCCTTTTATCTCTTGAGAGATAAAAGGTGGTGCAGGCCACACCTCAGGGAAACTCGCTTTACATTTGCTCAGGAATGTGACTTTAGTTAAGGGTGTTACAATCCCACCCTAATTCTCTTTAACGTAAAATTACAGTCACAAAATGGGGGACAATCACACAACACTGGGAATCATGGTTTAACCAAGTTGGGGGACACAATTCAACCCATGACACACCTCCTACACTAATCCTGCCTCATTAACGTAACAAAGACAATCCATTCCCAAAAGGGATTAGGACCACAGGCATAGAGGTTAGGATTTAGAACACATATTTTGGGGGAACATGATTTAACATCCACCCTTGATGAATAGGCCGAGGCTGCAAAGCCAGAGTGAAGCAGAGCATTTGGAGTGGCAATTATTTTTATTTATTTATTTATTTATTGTGCTTTAGGTGAATATTTACAAATCAAGTCAGTCTCTCATAGAAAAAGTTATACACACCATATTATATACTCCCAGCTGCTCTCCCCTTACTGAGACAGCACATTCCTCCTCTCCACCTTGTTTTCCCCCTGTCCAGCTCCTGTCCCCCTCTTCATTCTCATCTCTCCACCAGACAGGAGTTGCCCACGTATTCTCAAGTGTCAACTTGAGCCAAGAAGCTCACTCCTCACCAGTGTCATTGTCTATCATATAGTCCAGTCAAATCCCTGTGTGTAGAGTTGGCTTCGGGTATGGTTCCAATCTTGGGCTAACAAAAGGTCTGGGGACCATGACTGGCAGGATGCTTCCAGTTTCAGTCAAACCATTAAGCCCGGTCTTTTTACGAGATTTTGAGATCTGCATCCCACTGTTCTCCTGCTCCATCAGGAATTCTCTGTTGTGTTCCCTGTCAGGGCAGTGATCAGTGGTAGCTGCCACCGTTTAGTTCTTCCGGTCTCAGGCTGATGGAGTCTCTGGTTTATGTGGCCCTTTCTGTCTCTTGGGCTCATCTTTTCCATATGTCTTTGGTGTTCTTCATTTTCCTTTGCTCCAGAAATAACCAGGTAAATTGAGACCAACTGATGCATCTTAGATGGCCACTTGCTACTGTTTAAGACTCCAGACTCCTCTTACCAAAGTGGGCTGCAGAACATTTTCTTAATACACTTTGTTATGCCAATTGACCTAGATGTCCCCTGAAACTGTGGTCCCAGACCCCCGTCCCTGCTACTCTGGCCTTTGAAGCGTTTGGTTGTATTCAGGAAACTTCTTTGTTTTTGGTTTAGTCCATTTGTACTGACTTCCCCTGTGCTGTGTGTTGCCCTTCCTTTTGCCTAAAATAATTTTTGTCTACTACCTAGTTAGTGAATATCCCTCTCCCTCCCTCCGCACCCTCGTAACCATCAAAGAATATTTTCTTCTGTGTTCAAACTTTGTCTAGGGTACTTATAATAGTGGCCTCATACAATATTTGTCCTTTTGCAACTGACTAATGTCACTCAGCATAGTGTCTTCCAGATACCTCCATGTTATGAAAGGTTTCACAGATTGATTGTTGTTCTTAATCACTGCATATATTCCATTGTGTGAATATACTATAAGTTATTCATTCATTCATCCGTTGATGGACATCTTGGTTGTTTCCATCTTTTTGTTATTGTAAACAGTGCTGCAATGAACATGGGTGTGCATATATCTGTTCGTGAGAAGGCTCTTATTTTTTTAGGGTATACTCCAAGGAGTGGGATTGCTGGATCGTATGGTAGTTCTATTTCTAGCTTTTTAAGGAAGCACCATATCAATTTCCAAAGTGATTGTACCATTATACATTCCCACTAGCAGTGTATGAGTGTTCCAGTCTTTCTACAACCTCTCCAACATTTATTATGTAGTGTTTTTTTGGATTAATGCCAGTCTTATTGGGGCGAGATGGCATCTCATTGTAGTTTTGATTTGCATTTCTTTAACGGCTGATGATTGTGAGTATTTCCTCATGTATCTGTTAACAGCCTGAATATCTTCTTTGGTAAAGTGTCTGTTTATATCCTTTGCCCATTTTTTAAATGAGTTATTTGTCTTTTTGTTGTTGAGTTTTTGTGGTTATCATGTACATTTTAGAGATCAGACACTGATGGAAAATATCATAGCTAAAACCTTTTTCCCAGTCTGTAGGTAGTTTTTTTATTCTTTTGGTGAAGTCTTTGGATAAGCATAGGTGTTTGATTTTTAGGACCTCCCAATTATCTAACTTCTTTTCTGGTGTTTGTACATTGTTAGTAATGCTTTATATATTGTTTACGCCATGTATTGGGACTCCTAGCGTTGTCCCTATTTTTTTTCCATGATCTTTTTTTTTTAATAATTTTTATTG
The DNA here is from genome assembly GCF_030014295.1 of Loxodonta africana. Lineage (NCBI taxonomy): Eukaryota > Metazoa > Chordata > Mammalia > Proboscidea > Elephantidae > Loxodonta > Loxodonta africana. Next base: position 47,272,036 of record NC_087351.1, read on the forward strand.
AGCTTTAAGTGAACGTTTACAAATCAAGTCAGTCTGTCACATATAAGCTTATATACACCTTACTCCATACTCCCACTTACTCTCCCCCTAATGAGTCAGCCCTTCCAGTCTCTACTTTCGCGAAAATTTTGCCAGTTTCTAACCCTCTCTACCCTCCTATCTCCCCTCCAGACAGGAGATGCCAACACAGTCTCAAGTGTCCACCTGATACAAGTAGCTCAGTCTTCATCAGCATCTCTCTCCAACCCATTGTCCAGTCCCTTCCATGTCTGATGAGTTGTCTTCGGGAATGGTTCCTGTCCTGGGCCAACAGAAGGTTTGGGGACCATGACCGCCAGGATTCCTCTAGTCTCAGTCAGACCATTAACTCTGGTCTTTTTATGAGAATTTGGGGTCTGCATCCCACTGATCTTCTGCTCCCTCAGGGGTTCTCTGTTGTGCTCCCTGTCAGGGCAGTCATTGGTTGTGGCCGGGCACCATCTAGTTCTTCTGGTCTCAGGACGATGTAAGTCTCCGGTTCATGTGGCCCTTTCTGTCTCTTGGGCTCATAATTATTGTGTGACCTTGGTGTTCTTCATTCTCCTTTGATCCAGGTGGGTTGAGACCAATTGATGCATCTTAGATGGCTGCTTGTTAGCATTTAAGACCCCAGACGCCACATTTCAAAGTGGGATGCAGAATGATTTCATAATAGAATTATTTTGCCAATTGACTTAGAAGTCCCCTTAAGCCATAGTCCTCAAACCTCCGCCCTTGCTCCGCTGACCTTTGAAGCATTCAGTTTATCCCGGAAACTTCTTTGCTTTTGGTCCAGTCCAGCTGAGCTGACCTTCCATGTATTGAGTGTTGTCCTTCTCTTCACCTAAAGTAGTTCTTATCTACTAACTAATCAGTAAATAACCCTCTCCCGCCCTGCCTCCCTCCCCGCCTCGTAACTACAAAAGTATGTGTTCTTCTCAGTTTATACTATTTCTCAAGATCTTATAATAGCAGTCTTATACAATATTTGTCCTTTTGCCTCTGACTAATTTCACTCAGCATAATGCCTTCCAGGTTCCTCCATGTTATGAAATGTTTCACAGATTTGTCACTGTTCTTTATCGATGCGTACGTAGTATTCCATTGTGTGAATATACCACAATTTTTTTAGCCATTCATCCATTGATGGACACCTTGGTTGCTTCCAGCTTTTTGCTATTGTAAACAGAGCTGCAATAAACATGGGTGTGCTTATATCTGTTCTTGTGAAGGCTCTTATTTCTCTAGGGTATATTCCAAGGAGTGGGATTTCTGGGTTGTATGGTAGTTCTATTTCTAACTTTTTAAGAAAACGCCAGATAGATTTCCAAAGTGGTTGTACCATTTTACATTCCCACCAGCAGTGTATAAGAGTTCCAATCTCTCCACAGCCTCTCCAACATTGATTATTTTGTGTTTTTTGGATTAATGCCAGCCTTGTTGGAGTGAGATGGAATCTCATCGTAGTTTTAATTTGCATTTCTCTAATGGCTAATGATCAAGAGCATTTTCTCATATATCTGTTAGCTGCCTGAATATCTTCTTCAGTGAAGTGTGTGTTCATACCCTTTGCCCACTTCTTGATTGGGTTGTTTGTCTTTTTGTGGTTGAGTTTTAACAGAATCATATAGATTTTAGAGATCAGGCGCTGGTTGGAGATGTCATAGCTGAAAATTCTTTCCCAATCTGTAGGTGGTCTTTTTACTCTTTTGGTGAAGTCTTTAGATGAGCATAGGTGTTTGATCTTTAGGAGCTCCCAGTTATCTGGTTTTTCTTCATCATTTTTGGTAATGTTTTGTATTCTGTTTATGCCTTGTATTAGGGCTCCTAACGTTGTCCCTATTTTTTTTTTCCATGATCTTTATCGTTTTAGTCTTTATGTTTAGGTCTTTGATCCACTTGGAGTTAGTTTTTGTGCATGGTGTGAGGTATGGGTCCTGTTTCATTTTTTTGCAAATGGATATCCAGTTATGCCAGCACCATTTGTTAAAAAGACTATCTTTTCCCCAATTAACTGACACTGGGCCTTTGTCAAATATTAGCTGCTCATATGTGGATGGATTTATATCTGGGTTCTCAATTCTGCTCCATTGGTCTATGTGCCTGCTGTTGTACTAGTACCAGGCTGTTTTGACTACTGTGGCTGTATAATATGTTCTAAAATCAGGTAGAGTGAGGCCTCCCACTTTCTTCTTCTTTTTCAGTAATGCTTTACTTATCCGAGGCTTCTTTCCCTTCCATATGAAGTTGGTGATTTGTTTCTCCATCACATTAAAAAATGTCATTGGAATTTGGATCGGAAGTGCATTGTATGTATAAATGACTTTTGGTAGAATAGACATTTTTACTATGTTAAGTCTTCCTATCCATGAACAAGGTATGTTTTTCCACTTATGTAGGTCCTTTTTAGTTTCTTGCAATAGTACTTTGTAGTTTTCTTTGTATAGGTCTTTTACATCTTTGGTAAGATTTATTCCTAAGTATTTTATCTTCTTGGGGGCTACTGTGAATGGTATTAATTTGGTGATTTCCTCTTCGATGTTCTTTTTGTTGATGTAGAGGAATCCAAGTGATTTTTGTATATTTATCTTATAACCTGAGACTCTGCCAAACTCTTCTAATAGTTTCAGTAGTTTTCTGGAGGATTCCTTAGAGTTTTCTGTGTTTAAGATCACGTCATCTGCAAATAGAGATAATTTTACTTCTTCCTTGCCAATCCGGATGCCCTTTATGTCTTTGTCTAGCCTAATCGCTCTGGCTAGGGCCTCTAGCACAATGTTGAATAAGAGTGATGATAAAGGGCATCCTTGTCTGGTTCCCGTTCTCAAGGGAAATGTTTTCAGGCTCTCTCCATTTAGAGTGATGTTGGCTGTTGGCTTATGTTGAGGAATTTTCCTTCAATTCCTATTTTGCTGAGAGTTTTTATCATAAATGGGTGTTAGACTTTGTCAAATGCCTTCTCTGCATCAATTGATAGGATCATGTGGTTTTTGTCTTTTGTTTTATTTATATGGTGGATTACATTAATGGTTTTTCTAATATTATCTTCCATGATCTTTATCGTTTTAGATTTTATATTTTTGTCTTTGATCCATTTTGAGTTTGTTTTTGTGCATGGTGTGAGGTATGGGTCTTGTTTCATTTCTACGCAGACAGATATCAAGTTATGCCAGCAGCATTTGTTAAAGAGACTGTCTTTTCCCCGTTTAACCGACTTTGGGCCTTTGTCAAATATCAGTTGCTCATGCGTGGATGGATTTATGTTTGGATTCTCAACTCTGTTCCATTGGTCTATGTATCTGTCGTTGTACCAGTACTAGGCTGTTTTGACTACTGTGGCGGTATAATAGGTTCTAAAATCAGGTTGTGCAAGGCCTCCCACTTTGTTCTTTTTCAGTAATGTTTTACTTATCCAAGGCCTCTTTCCCTTCTGTATGAAGTTGGTGATTTGTATCTCCATTTCATTAAAGAATATCATTGGTATCTGGATCTGGATTGCATTGTATCTATAGATCACTTTGGGTGGGATAGACATTTTTACAATGTTGAGTCTTCCTATCCACCAGCAAGGCATGTTTTTCCACTTATGTAGGTCCCTTTTGATTTCTTGCAGTAGTGTCTTATAGTTTTCTTTGTATAGGTCCTTTACATCCCTGGTTAGATCTATTCCTAAGTATTTTAATTTCTTGAGGGCTACTATAAATGGAATTGATTTGGTGATTTCCTCTTCGACTTTCTCTTTTTTGCTGTAGAGGAATCCAGCTGACTTTTGTGTGTTTATCTTGTATCCTGATACTCTGCTAAACTCTTCTATTAGTTTCAGTAATTTTCTTGAGGATTCTTTAGGGTTTTCTGTGTATTAGATCACGTCATCTGCAAGTAGAGATACCTTTACTTCTTCTTTGTCAATTTGGATGCCCTTTATTTCTTTATCTAGCCTAATAGCTCTGGATAGGACTTCCAGCATAATGTTGAATAAAAGTGGTGATAAAGGGCATCCTTGTCTGGTTCTCGTTCACACGGGGAATGTTTTCAGTCTCTCTCCATTTAGGATAGTGTTGGCTGTTGGCTTTGTATAAATGCCCTTTATTATGTTGAGGAATTTTCCTTCTATTCCTATTTTGCTGACAGTTTTTATCATGAATGGGTATATGACTTTGTCAAATGCCTTTTCTGCATCAGTTGATAAGATCATGTGGCTCTTGTCTTTTATTTATATGATGGATTACATTGATTGTTTTTCTAATGCTCAACCACCCCTGCATACCTGTTATGTCAGTTTAGGTAGGTAGTGTATCTCTAGAAATTTGTCCATTTCCTCTAGGTTTTCAAATTTGTTAGAGTACAATTTTTCATAGTATTCTGTTACGATTCTTTTAATTTCAGTTGGGTCTATTGTGATATCGCCCATCTCATTTCTTATTCATGTTCTTTGCTTCGTCTCCTGTTTTCTTTTGTCAGTCTGGCCAATGGTTTATCGATTTTGTTAATCTTTTCAAAGAACCAGCTTTTGGTCTTGTTAACTCTTTCAATTGTTTTCCTGTTTTCTATTCCATTTACTTCTGCTCTAATTTTTATTATTTGTTGCTCTTTTTCTATTTATTCAAGTTGTAAAGATAATTCTTTCATTTTGGCCCTTTCTTCTTTTTGGATGTGTGCATTTATTGATATAAATTGACATCTGAGCACTGCTTTAGTTGTGTCCCGAAGGTTCTGATAGGAAGTGTTTTCATTCTCATTGCAGTCTCTGAATTTCTTTATTCCATCCTTAATGTCTTCTATAATCCAGTCTTTTTTGAGCAAAGTGTTGTTCAGTTTTCATGTGTTTGATTTCTTTTGCCTGTTTTTTGTTATTGATTTCTAATTTTATGGCTCTATGGTCAGAGAAGATGTTTTGGATTCTATTAAGCCTTGCTTTACGGCCTAATATGTGATCTATTCTAGAGAATGTTCCGTGTGCATTGGAAAAGAAAGTATTCTTGTCTGCCATTGGGTGGAGTGTTCTGTATATGTCTGTGGGGTCAAGATGGTTGACTGTGGCATTTAACTGTTCTGTGTCTTTATTGAGCTTCTTTCTGAATGTTCTATCCTTCACTGCAAATGGTGTGTTGAAGTTTCCTACTATTATTGTGGAGCTGTCTATCTTGGTTGTCAGCGCTCTTAGAGTTTGTTTTATGTATCTTGAAGCCCTGTCTCTGGGTGCATAAATATTTAATATGGTAATATCCTCCTGGTATATTGCCCCCTTAATCCTTATATAGTGTTCTATCTTATCCTTTGCAGTAGATTTAACTTTGAAGCCTGTTTTATTAGAAATTAGTATTCACTCCTGCTCTTTTCTGATTGTTGTTTGCTTGATATATTTTTTTCCATCCTTTGAGTTTTGTTTGTTTGTGTCTTTAAGTCTAAGGTGTGTCTCTTGTAGGCAGCATATAGATGGATCGTGTTTTTATTATCCATTCTGCCACTCTGTCTCTTTATTGGTGCATTTAGTCCACTTACATTCAGTGTGATGTTGGATGGATATGAGTTTAGTGTTGTCAGTTTGATGTCTTTTTTGTGTGTGTTGCTGACCGTCTCTTTTTTCCCTTTAAGTTTTTGTGCTGAGAACTTTTCGTTGTAAACTGTGTGTTCCTCTTTTTCATTGTTGTTGATTTTATTTTTCCTGAGCCTTTATGTTTTTCTTGTATTTTATTTTGATGTGTAGGATTGTTAGTCTCCTTTTTTCTAAGTTTAAACCTAGCTTTTATCTCTCTATATTGCCTTGATTTCCTCTCCGTATGAAAGATCTGTTGTTTGTTGTTGTTGTTAGGTGCCAGCGAGTCAGTTCTGACTCATAGCAACCCTATGCACAACAGAACGAAATACTGCCTGGTCCTGAGCCATCCTTACAATCGTTCTTATGCTTGAGCTCATTGTTGCAGCCACTGTGTCAATCCACCTCGTCGAGAGTCTTCCTCTTTTCTGCTGACCTTGTACTCTGCCAAACATGATGTCCTTCTCCAGGGACTTATCCCTCCTGACAACATGTCCGAAGTATGTAAGACACAGTGTCGCCATACTTGCCTCTAAGGAGCATTCTTGCCTCTAAGGAGCTGTACCTCTTTTAAGACAGATTTGTTCGTTCTTTTGGCACTCCATGGTATATTCAATATTCTTTGCCAACACCACAATTCAAAGGTGTCAATTCTTCTTCGGTCTTCCTTATTCATTGTCCAGCTTTCGCATGCATATGATGTGATTGAAAACACCGTGGCTTGGGTCAGGCGCACCTTGGTCTTCAGGGTGACATCTTTGCTCTTCAACACTTTGAAGAGGTCCTTTGCAGAAGATTTGCCCAATGCAATGCGTCTTTTGATTTCTTGACTGCTGCTTCCATGGGTGTTGATTGCGGATCCAAGTAAAATGAAATCCTTGACAACTTCAATCTTTTCTCCGTTTATCATGATGTTGCTCATTGGTCCAGTTGTGAGGATTTTTGTTTTCTTTATGTTGAGGTGCAATCCATACTGAAGGCTGTGGTCTTTGATCTTCATTAGTAAGTGCTTTAAGTCCTCTTCAATTTCAGCAAGCAAGGTTGTGTCATCTGAATAACGCGGGTTGTTAATGAGTCTTCCCCCAATCCTGATGCCCTGTTCTTCTTCATATAGTCCAGCTTCTCGGACTATTTGCTCAGGGTACAGATTGAATAGGTATGGTGAAAGAATACAACCCTGACGCACACCTTTCCTGACTTTAAACCAATCAGTATCCCCTTGTTCCATCTGAACAACCGCCTCTTCATCTGTGTAAAGGTTCCTCATAAGCACAAGTAAGTGTTCTGCAATTCCCATTCTTTGCAATGTTGTCCATAGTTTGTTATGATCCACAGAGTCGAATGCCTTTGCATAGTCAATAAAACACAGGTAAACATCCCTCTGGTATTCCCTGTTTTCAGCCAGGATCCACCTGACATCAGCAGTGATATCCCTGGTTGCACGTCCTCTTTTGAAACCGGCCTGAATTTACGGCATTTTCCTGTAGATATACTGCTGCAGCCGTTTTTGAATGATCTTCAGCAAAATTTTGCTTGTGTGTGATATTAATGATATTGTTCTGTAATTTCCACTTTCAGTTGCATCACCTTTCTTGGGAATAGGCATAAATATGGATCTCTTCCAGTCAGTTGGCCAGGAAGCTGTCTTCCATATTTCTTGGACTAGACGAGTGAGCATCTCCAGCACTGCATCTGTTTGTTGAAACATCTCAATTGATATTCCATCAATTCCTGGAGCCTTGTTTTTCTCCAATGCCTTCAGAGCAGCTTGGACTTCTTCCTTCAGTACCATCGCTTCCTGATCATATGCCACCTCTTGAAATTGTTGAACGTTGGCTAATCCTTTTTGGTATAATGACTCTGTGTATTCCTTGCATCTTCTTTTGATGCTTCCTGCGTCATTTAATATTTTCCCCATGGAATCCTTCACTATTGCAACTCAAGGCTTGAATTTTTTCTTCAGTTCTTTCAGCTTGAGAAACGCCAAGCTTGTTCTTTCCTTTTGGTTTTCCATCTCCAGCTCTTTACACATGTCATTATAATACTTTGTCTTCTCGAGATATCCTTTGAAATCTTCTGTTCGATTCTTTTACTTCATCAATCTTCCTCTTGCTTTAGCTGCTCGACTCTCAAGAGCAAGTTTCAGAGTCTCCTCTGACATGCATCTTGGTCTTTTCTTTCTTTCCTGTCTTTTCAGTGACCTCTTGCTTTCTTCATGTATGATGTTGTTGATGTCATTCCACAACTTGTCTGTTCTTTGGTCACTAATGTTCAATGCGTCAAATCTATTCTTCAGATGGTCTCCAAATTCAGGTGGGACACGCTCATGGTCATATTTTGGCTCTCGTGGACTTGCTCTGATTTTGTTCTGTTTCAGCTTGAATTTGCGTATGAGCAATTGATGGTCTATTCCACAGTTGGCCCCTGGCCTTGTTCTGACTGATGATATTGAGCTTTTCCTTTGTCTCTTTCCACAGATGTAGTCAATTTGATTTCTGTGTGTTATATCTGGCAATGTCAATGTGTATAGTCCCCGTTTATGTTGGTGAAAGAAGATATTTGCAATGAAGAAGTCGTTGGTTTTGCAAAATTTTATCATTTGATCTCTGGCATTGTTTCTATCACCTAGACCATATTTCCCAACTACTGACCCTTCTTCTTTGTTTCCAACTTTCAGATTCCAATCGCCAGTAATTATCAATGCATCTTGATTGCATGTTCGGTCAATTTCAGACTGTAGCAGCTGATAAAAATCTTCTATTTCTTCATCTTTGGCCCTAGTGGTTGGTGCGTAAATTTGAATAATAGTCGTATTAACTGGTCTTCCTTGTAGACATATGTATATTATCCTATCACTGACAGCATTGTACTTCAGGATAGATCTTGAAACGTTCTTTTTGACCATGAATGCAACACCGTTCCTCTTCAAGTTGTCATTCCCAGCATAGCAGTCTGTATGATTGTCCGATTCAAAATGGTCAATACCAGTCCATTTCAGCTCATGACTGCCTAGGATATCGATGCTTATGCATTCCATTTCATTTTTGATGATTTCCAATTTTCCTAGATTCATACTTCGTACATTCCAGGTTCTGATTATTAATGGATGTTTGCAGCTGTTTCTTCTCATTTTGAGTCATGCCACGTCAGCAAATGAAGGCCCTGAAAGCTTTACTCCATCCACGTCATTAAGGTTGACTCTACTTTGAGGAGGCATTTCTTTCCCAATCATCTTTTGAGTGCCTTCCAACCTGGGGAGCTCATCTTCCAGCACTATATCAGACAATGTTCTGCTGCTATTCATAAGGTATTCACTGACTAATGCTTTTCAGAAGTAGACTGCCAGGTCTGTCTTCCTAGTCTGCCTTAGTCTGGAAGCTCAGCTGAAACCTGTTCTCCATGGGTGATGCTGCTAGTATCTGAATACCAGTGACATAGCTTCCATCATCACAGCAACACGCAAGCCCCCACAGTACAACAAACTGACAGACATGTGGGGGATTCAGCTGCTAATCATAAGGTTTTCACTGGATAATGCTTTTCAGAAGTAGACTGCTGGGTCCTTCTTCCTAGTCTGTCTTAGTCTGGAAACTCAGCTGAAATGAAAGATCTGCAACTACTTTATTTAGTCCCTCTTTATTGATTTAATTTTGTCATCTTTTACATAATGACATCGCTGTGTCCCTGTTTTGGGTGTTTTTTTGTCTTGATTTATTTCTGTGATTTCCCTATTTGAGTTGATATATGGTTGCTCTGTCCTGTATTCTAGTGTTGGGTTGATATCTGATATTATTGATTTTCTAACCGGAGAATTCTCTTCAGTATTTCTTGTAGTTTTGGTTTGTTTTTTTGCAAATTTCCTAAACTTATGTTTACCTGGAAATGTCCTAATTTTGCCTTCATATATAAAAGACATTTTTGCTGGATATATGATTCAGTGGGTATATGATTCTTGGCTGGCAATTTTTTTTTCTTCAGTGCTGTATATAATTCATCCTGTTTCCTTCTTGCCTGCATGGCTTCTGCTGAGTAGTCCGAGCTTGTTCTTAATGATTCTCCTTTGTAGGGTGACTTTTCATTTATCCCTGGCTGCCCTTAAAATTTTCTCTTTATCTTTGGTTTAGGCAAGTTTGATTATAATATGTCTTGGTGACTTTCTTTTGGGATCTACCTTGTATGGGGTTTGATGAGCATTCTGGATAGATATCTTCTCATCTTTCACAATATCAGGGATGTTTTCTGCCAAGAAATCTTCAACAATTCTCTGTTTTCCCTCCCTGTTTTGGTACTCCAGTCACTTGTAAGTTTTTTCTCTTGATAAAGTCCCACATGATTCTTAGGGTTTCTTCATTTTTAAAAAATTCTTTTATCTGATTTTTCTTTGAATATGTTGGTGCCAAGTGTTTTATCTTCAGTTTAGTAATTCTGCTCTCTAGATCTTCAATTCTGCTCTGCTGACTTCCTACTGAATTGTCTAATTCTGAAATTTTATTGTTAATCTCCTGAGTTTCTCTTTGCTGTCTCTCTATGGATTCTTGCAGCCTATTAAATTTTTCATTATGTTCTTGAATAACCTTCTTAATTTCCTTGACTGCTTTATCTGTGTGCTCCTTGGCTTGTTCTGCATTTTGCCTGATCTCCTTCCTGATGTCTTGAAGGCCTCTGTATATTAATGTTTTGTATTCTACCTCTGGTAATTCCAGCAATACATCTTCATCCAGAAGATTCCTTTATTCTTTGTTTTGGGAGTTTGTTGAAGCGATCATGGTATGCTTCTTTATGTGGTTTTATATCGACTGTTTTCTCCGAACCATCTATAAGTTATAGTATTAATTTATTTTATGTTTGCTCACTGTGTCCTAGGTTCTCACTTTGTTTTGTTTTGATATACTCAAATAGGCTACTAGAGTGTGTTAACTTGATTATTGGAGGCTTTGAAGAACTGATGCCCTGTCAACAGATGGCTATAGCTGTTACCAGGTATATGAGCCTCGGAGTCCATTCACTATACTTGTATAGGTTCAGCTCAAGTATCCAGGTAGCCAGTCACCTAGTGTGTGGTGCAGGCTCTCACCTACAATCTTAGAGGAGCAGTGGTGATTGGTGCATGCACAGGTTTCTGGTTGTAGCAGGGGATCACACTCTGAGGAAGGCAGGGGGCTGACAACCTTTCCCTGAGTGTCTGTGAGGCAGGCGCATCCCTGTTCTCTAGAGTGCACTGGTGGTTGGACTCTGAAGCCATGTCATAGGCATCCAGTGCTTTTAAGTGCAAAGACTAGGAGGCACCAGTTATCCTTGGACCCCTGTCATGGGTGGCTAGGTGGCATGGGTACAGCCAACAGTCCTAAGGCCCCTGCTGTTGGTGAATGAGGACACTGTTTAATAGGCAGAGTGGTATCAAACTTCAAAAACCCCCCTGTCCACCGCAAAGCTGAGACAGTTACAGTCAGACCACCAGCACATTCGCCCTTGCAATATAACAGCCAGATCCTATCTGCTGTAATGGGGCCACCTGGGTCCATGCAGGGGTGAAAGACATTCAAAGTCTGTGGACCGCTTGTGCCTGGACAAGAGCCACTTCTGCTCTAAATTTCCAGATTAGGGGAGCTGGCAGATTATTTTTCCCTCGTTTGTTAATTTGTTCATTCTCCAAGGCTGGGAGAATGGCTCAGGAAGGCAGCAAGACCTATCTCAGGCCCAGGGAAATCAACTGTCACTGAAGCCAGCTGGGGCAGAGGGAGGAGGGATCAGATAGATGGGAGATAGTTCTTTCAAAAGGTGGAGCTATTAGATCCACACAGTAAATTTGACAAAATCACTTATCTTGTGCCATAAGTGCTGTTTTATCTCAGATTCTGGAGGTGTGTGGAGAATCTGTGGGCTGGCTCAGCCCCACCATGGTCACGCCAGGGGATTGGGGCTCCACCACCTCCCTTGCCTTCTTTCACTGAAGCAGCCACATCCCAAATGCCACTGCCGGAGTGACAATTCTTGACTCTTGAAGAGTCTAGATGAAGCTATTTTTATATGGTTATTTCTAAACTAGAAACCATGGTAGCATAGTGGTTAAGTGCTACAGCTGCTAACCAAAGAGTAAGTGGTTCAAATCCACCAGGCACTCCTTGGAAACTCTATGGGGCAGTTCTACTCTGTCCCATAGGGTCGCTATGAGTTCAAATCAACTTGATAGCAGTGGGTTTGGTTTTGGTTTACCTCTAAACTACAAAGACAAAATGAAGCCACCTAAAAATTAGTCACTTGTACTGGATGCCTTCTATTTGTCCCCAGTTCCTCTCATCAATCTTTTGTACTCTGCTCCATGAGTGCTGGGAGGCCGTGGTGCTGAGGCTCCATGCCCGCAGACTGTGCTGGCCTCAGCCAGTGGGAAACAGGAAAGGAGGTGGGCCATGGAAGAGCTCGAGGTTGGGTGTTTATTTCCTACTCCCCACAGGTCATCTGGGGGATGCAGCTCTCTTTGGATTCAGGCACCTTCTGCCTTCTCACCGCTTCAGGACTAAGAGGTAAGGGCAGCTGCTGTGGGCCCCAGACACTGCACTAACCCTTGTGGCTTCCTACATCCTGCCTCTGGCGTTTGTAAACACAAAAAAAGGAAGAAAAAAAAAAAAAAAAAGCAGTTGCCCTTGAATAGATTGTGACTCATGGCAACTCCATGTGTTTCAGAGTAGAACTGTGCTCCATAGTGTTTTCAATGGCTGTGATCTTTTGGAAGTAGATCACCAGGCCTTACTTCCAAGGTACCTCTGGGTGAATTTGAGTTGCCAATCTTTCCGTTAGTAACCAAGTGCTTTACTGTTCACAGCACCCAGGGACTTGAGGGACTCCTTAGTCCCTTCATAAAACTCTCTTGAAGTTACCCACTGTGTGTGTGACAGCTGATTCCTGTCTGTTACACGAGTGGTGTGCACAACCCATATTTCAGACCCTCTCCTCTTCCTTCACCCACTCTCCCACAGCCAGTGAAAATAGCCTCCACAAATGCCACCCTCCATTCTGGGAGTCCCTGACCTTGAAGATTCCATGTTGGAGACTTGGGTCTTACCCAGCTCGGGGTACTTAAAGGAACTGATGGGCCTGGAGTTCAGTAGCCTAGAACACACCCTGGGGGCAGGTCCCACAGGAAACTAACAGATGTAGCAAGCACATTCCTCCCAATGTGAAGCCTCCAGTCATCAGGTCCTCATGTTGCAGGCACTGTGTGCCCAATTTCCTTTAGGAGCATCCAGCCTGTGGACTAATCTCCTACCTGCTCTTGCCTACCAATAATGGGGGGGGGCGGAGGGTGCATTAGGCAAAGACAACACATCCCAACTCCCGTGTCAGACACCCAGTGAGTAGCAAGGGGGCTCCACCCAGCCCTAGAAGGAGCAGGGGAGACAGGAAGGTGGGGGCCCACCAGGAGATGCTGTCTTTCTTTTTGGTGTGCACTGCGATCCCAGGATGCTGACAGCATGTCAGCTTTCAGAGAAACAGGAAATGCACGCAGGCTGGTCCACACTTGGCACTTTTGGATCTTTTCCTGGTCAGAGAGAGCAATACGAAACACATGCTCTTACCGTAACATGAGTCAGATGAATCTTGTCATGGCTTCTTCCCCAGGTGCACAGCTGTACGGCTGGGGGCTGGGGTGGGGACAGCAGAGCAAAGGCTGCTAGAATTTGCAGGCTGGAGGAGAGGCTAGGGAGCCAACTCCCCAGGCATCCTAATCTCACAGGCAAGGAAAGCGCCTGAGAGTTGGAACTTGCTCATGGGTTGCAGAAATAGGACTAGAACTAGGAATCCCCACTCCGCACAGCAACCCTCCATCTGACTGGTTCTCCTCTCCCAAGGAACAGTTTTCTTTCTTTCTTCTTTTTTTTTTTTTTGTGCTTTAAGTTAAAGTTTTCGGCTCAAGTTAATGTCTCACACAAAAATTTATACACATAGTTTTGTGATATTTGTTGCTGGGAGCTGTCTTCTGAGCAGCTCTCCCAAACCCCTTGCAAAGTCCTGGGGTCTCAGATCAAAGATGCTTCATTGAAAACTAGTTGTTCAGAAACTGGGGAGGGCTGATCCCTGGCACATTAAGGAAAGTAAATGTCACCTCCTCCTGAAGCCTGCCTGATGAGTCCCATTGTAGCCATCACTCCCTTCTCTGAATCCTCTTTTAGGAACTTCCAAAGCTGAGTGTAAATGTTAGCATCTATCTCTATGAATCAACGTTTTCCATGTAATGTCAGCATTCCTTCCTCTGGACAGGACACAGATTCCTAAGCAATTTTCCACCTCCCCACTCATGCTTTACCTGAGGAGTGTATGTTGGACTGGGGTAGACGATCCTTCTAGAACAGAAGCCGCAGAAATCCAAGGACTGGGGTTGAAGAAGGTCTGAGCGCCTGCATATCCCTTCTGCAGACAGACAAAGACAGGGGTGCAGCAGATTAGCAGGGGCCAACTGGCATTGTTTTCTGAAGAAAGGCAGATAAAAAGACTTCATATTTGACTTGATGGCAACGGGTTTTGTTTTGTTTTGTTTTTTTAACCCTACAACTAATATTAATAGCCAGTCTTTACTGAGGGTTTACTTGGGTCAAACATTTAAATTGACCCCCAATTTAAAGATGAATAAACTGAGGCACAGAAAAAGTCTAAGCAGTGTGCTCAAGGCCTCATGATGGCAAATGGTGAGGCCCTGAGGCCACAATTAACCACTATGCTCCACTTCCCTTTCCCTTTGATGGAGTCATTTAGGGTTTCTTTGAGCAGAGAATCACACAGGGTGTTCAGACAAACTGGGTTCCAAGTTCCAGGAGCTTCTTCTTCCTTATGTCACCATGAGAACTCCAACAGTTGTGAGAATTCCTTACTTGGCCTATGCCCTCCAGTGCCCAATGAGTCTCTGAGCTGAAAAGTGGGATCTGAGAGGACACCGTGGGAAATTTGGCCCGTGAAAGCCTGGCCTCCCCGCTCCACTGCCTCTCCTCACCAAAAAAAAGAGCTTGCTTATTCAAATAGATTGCAAAACAACTAGCCTGTAAGCCAAGCCAAGAGAGGGGGCTCCAAAGCCAGAAAAAATATGTAAGGTGCCTTCTCCTTATCAAGATCACAAAGGCTAGACTCAATGAACGGCTGGAACAAAAAGTTCCAACTAAAACTCTGAGTAGCCATTGAAGGAGACTATCTGGGTGGAAATCAACCCTGTGCGTAGCTACTCCCCTCCTTTCCCAGGGAAAGTTCTGTATAATCTTTCCTGCATCTCTGAATGTGAGACAGAGCCCCCACAGTGCTATATTCTTTACCTGGTTTCCTCCTTCCAGTGTTGAATTGAAAAATCATTTCCTTTGCTGTCCCCACGCCCCAGCTTTACATTTGAATTCTGCTTGTGCTTGGAGATTGTATATAAACCCCACTGCGTAGTATGATTAAGAATGTTGCTGATGTAACTTGTATAAACTCCCTACTTGTAAACCCCTTTAAAAAGTAACTTGCCTGCCCACCCTTGACGAGCAGTCTTGGCAGGAACAGCTCCAACTGACTCCATTTCCTTGTATAACGAAATAAAGCTGCCTTTCCTGTTCTCCCATCTCAGTCTCTCGTTTATTGGCCAATACGAGTCATGCCAAGCCAAGAACCTGGGGTTTCCAGTGGTAATATTTCTGGCGAGCCAACCAGGAGCCATTTGTTCAGTTCCTAAGGCAGATGGGAAAACAGACTGGCCCCAATGCCTGGCGCTACCAGGTTATTTCCCCTGGAGACCTTGGAGCAGCTCTGAAAGCCGATACTCCCTGGGACCCAAACTATTGCTCTGTGACAGACACAAAATGAATGGGCCTGGGTTGTTTGTAAGTGCCCAGGTAAGGCCTTAGAAGAGTCCCAAGAAGTGGGAGAAATTGACCGTTGAAGGCATTAAGAATCTGAGGTTATTTAGTAAGTAACAGATTAATTTCTAGGTAAGGCTTTAGAGGAGTCCCAAGAAGCAGGAGAAATTGACCGCTGAGGGCATAAAAGGCTCAGGTACCTGTTAAGTTGGTGCACCGGATTAGGTAGGGTTAATTTATTCTTGGTTGGTTACCATCAGGAATAAGTACATGGGCTAGATTACTACTTTGAGGGGTAGTGATGTTCTTAGTCTGCACCCTGATGGTATTAGTCATAATAAAACTTATCTTCGATTGTCTTACACACCCAAAAGGGCAAAAGAAGGCCTTGGGCTAAAATTTTGACGTACATTGAGTGTGTGTGTATCTACAGAATGGGGAATGTTCAAGAGATCCCAAAACGCGGCCCATTAAGATGCATCCTTAAGACATGGGAACAGAGAATCGGACCGACAAGGCTCTGGCAGCGTGCTTGTCCCTTCCCTACTTTTGCCTCTTTAGATGTACGGCAAATAAAATCTTTCTTTTTGCTTTACTAAACTTTGTGGTATTTTCACCCTGCAAGAGTTAAGGGTATAGTTGTTGCAGGGATTCTAAAACCACCAGTTCATTCGACCTCAGGGAGACCTGGACTGCGGAGCAGAATCTGGCAAAAAGAGTGAGTTCACTTTTGCCATTTAAAAGAATGAAGTATAAGAGGTATGCAACAAAGATGATGTTTAAGAGGTTTATTAAAAAGAAATGTATTTGGTATGGTCAAAAGTTCTACCTGTTTAACAGTTTAATTTATGAGATTTTAAGAGCTTTAATGTTAAATAAATGTAAAACAAAGAATTGGGTTTCTTGCTGTTAAAATAACAAAATTTTCTTTGACTTCTGAGTTAAAGGGTTAATTTATTCTTTGTGTAATCTGTCTAGAAGACAAAGGTTCAGTCTCTCATTAGAATAAGATTCCTGAGTTGAAAACCGAGCCACACGGCTTTAAAAAAAAAGCTAAGGTTTTTACTTTAAGATCTTTGGCTAAATAACTTAAGTATTGTTTCACAGTGACTTACAATAAACTCCTGACAACTCTGAAACTTTATGGAAAGCCACAAAAAAGCTTTTATTAAGGAAAAGTGCTAAAAAGTTTCATTTAATAAATTACATGGAATGTGTTGTCAAAATCAAGAAAAATCCCTGATTCTCTTTGGGTTAAAACTTATGTTAGTATTTCTTCTCGGTTTTTGCTTAATATTTGACAGCAAACATGTAATATCATGTCATAACTTTATTATTATTTCTTAATTGCTAACTTGGTTACAACTTTATCAAAGCCAATGGTTTGATTGGGGAATTCACATCATTTACCTATGAAATTTTTTATTACTCTTCAGGTATTTAGAGACTTGATAATCTTGGTATATTCTTGGTATATCCTGACTATATGGTATCATGCCTCAAAATTATTACGTATTAGATCTAAGGCTCTTTAAAAATACAGTTAATGGTTATATTTTGAAATATTTTTATCTAATTTTTTTTAATCTGACTTTATTTGGCCTTTACATTATGCTTGTCATTAATTTATATCAGGTCTTTCACTATAAGAGTATTATTTTTATAAGTTAATCGTGGCCATATTAAGTTTTGTCATCTGCAGATAAGTTTTTACATCTCTGATTTGCTGAAAACGTTTGACCAAAATATCTCAACAAAAGGTAGACTACACTGAACTTGCAAAAAGGACTGTGACTAGACTGAATAAAATTTCCAGAACTCCCATGCAGAAGCTGATGGGTTCACAGGCTGTGGCTGATCCAGAATCACATGAGACGAAAATTAACTATATAAGACTGAGTAAACAAAAGGAAACTATGGGTTTTAGGTGGGAATATTGCTGATGTTTTAAAGTCCTACTTTCTAGTTGTAAGAAACCATTTTCCTTTCTCCTAAATTATTTAACGAATGGGTTTAGATATTGTAACTCTTGAATTATAAGTTCTTCTCCCATAAAAACAGTTTTGCGACACTTCTGCTTCTGAGAAAGTGACCCATAAATGTTAATAGGTACACAAAGGAGGGATAGCTTGCCCTCGAGAAGAACACTTAGTATGTTTTAAGCAGACTAACTGAAGACCTTCAAGAAGAAAGGTTCATCCTATATTATCTTGTTAATCATGTATTCTCTAATGAAAATCTGGTCACGTGAGAATTTTTCTATACCTTCTGTTTCCTCTAGACAAACTTTGTGTGTGGTGGATCCAGCTACACTGGTTTTAAATGATCCCTTTCCAACTGACAGTGAGTTTATGTGGGCAATCTGTTGTTTAGATTCCTGGTGGGTGAATGCATGGGGAATGCACTTTGAGAATTTTAAGTTTACCTTTAGATATTCATAGTAATGATACTAGTAAATATTGAAAAGGTAATGTTAAATTGTTAAGCACTATAAAATGAGAGTCAAAAAGAAATTCATTCAAAAAAAAAAAGGAAACCCATTCATCCAACAGTCAAGGTATGGTTGATAGATTTAATTCCTAGTTATGGTATAGTTGAACTGGAGAAATCTTTAAGAAATTTATCAATCGTTATGGGACAAATAACAGATGATGGTGCTAATGAAATAAAAACACATCAGTAATCTCTGACCTCATTAACCAAGGTGACATGAAATAACAAAATAGCCTTAAGATTTTTTTATTAGCCCAGGAAAGTATAGTCTGTGCTGTAGCAAATATCTCTTGTTGCATTTGGATAAATAACACAGGAGAAGTAGAACAGGATATACATAGAATTAGACAGCAAGCTACTTGATTACGTACTGTAACACCCTTACAAACACCAGATTTATCTGGTTGGTTACCATCAGGAATAAGTACATGAGCTAGATCACTACTGCAAGGGATAGTAATGTTCTTAGTCTGCATCCTGATAGTATTAAAAAAAAAAAAAGTATTAGGCATAATAAAACTTATCTTCAAGTGTCTTACACACCTAAAAGGGCAAAAGACGGCATTGGGCTAAGATGTTGATGTATACTGAGTCCGCTCATTGCGGCAATGCCATTGACATCGCTCTTACTTAAGATCCTGGTGAAGAACCAGATGGTATCTGGTGGAAAACCAGAACCGTGAGTTTAAAGAGCCTGTCATGGCCGCCTTCTAAGGGCTTGACTAAGTCCAAGTACTAATATCTCCAATCAAAAGAAAAGAATGATTTAGGAGATAATATTTGAGCCATTATTCCCAGTCCTTGAGCATAAAGAATATGACCCAGCTTGAGCTGGACTCACAGAGATTCATAAAGACACATCACCTGGGCCCTGAGGATTAAGACCATCTGAAAAAAAAAGGAAAGAGAGACAGAGAATCCTTTAGGGAGACATTTGCATAAACATAAAAGCCACTCTTTTTCTTTTAATATTTAGTAAATAGTTGTAAACCAACAAGAGATCAATAGCCACAATGAAAGGCCTAGGTCCAATATCTGCCCCTCCCCCAAAATATTCCAAGCAATTCCGAGCTGGGCTATAGTTCAAAATGGACACTGGTTTTGAATGACCAATGTCCAAAAAGAAATGGGAAGAGTGAGACAGAGCCCCCACAGTGCTGTATTCTTTCCCTGGCTTCCTCCGTACAGTGTTGAATTGAAAAATCATTTCTTTTGCTTCCCCCAACCCCCAGCTTTGCATTTGAATCCTGCTTTTGCTTTTTTTTTTGTAAACCCCATTGCACCTTCTTAGTATGATTAAGAATGTTGCTGACATAACTTGTATGAACTTCCTACTTGTAAGCACCTTTAAAAGTAACTTGCCTGCCCACTCTTGGAGAGCAGTCTTGGCAGCAGTAGCTCTGACTGACTCCGTCTTCTTGTACAATGAAATAAAGGTGGCTTTCTTGTTCTCCCACCTCAGTCACTCATTTATTGGCCAATACGAGTCATGCAGAGCAAGAACCTGGGGTTTCCACCCAGTAGCATTTTGAGCCTGCAGTGAACTGAAAGGGGCAAGTTTACCTTAAAAACTGCCCCAACCTGAAGCAGGACTAGCTGTCAACACTGGTGTCTCCCTAACTTCTGTGACATTTACTAGGCTACTCATTGCACTAATTTCTTAATCAAGGAAAATGAAGTAACAAAGAATCTTGGGAAATCTAGGAAGGTCATTGCAAGAATATCTCAGAAGGTGACTCAGCATATCACTAAGGAAACCAGAAGTGTTGCAAACACAATGCTGTTCCCCATAAATAAATAGATCCAACCAGGATCCTGCCTTCTGAGCTCTGCTGAAGTCCCAGGCTCCATTACAAAAGGCAGGAAGAATGTTCTCACCTTTTCAGAAATGGTTGAATCTGGAATGGCTGAGTGTCACCACGTGCTTCCGCAGACGGTCAGACTGATTCAGACCTGGTAGACAAGGGTGTTTCGGGAACACCAGGAAATGCTGAACTATTAATCCACCTCGAGAAGCAGCAGCGCTAACAGAAAATTTGCCTATGAATAGGACATGAAATCACAACCCAAAGCAGGTGTCCAAAAAACTTTCACATTCAGCATGATCCATGGTTCCCTAGTTTTTCCATTATTATTTAAGCTTATAAACTTATTGTGCAATTAGTTAAGAAATTGAAAAAATGGAAATAAAGTTTTATGTTCTTCTGGTAGCTTCTTTCGCAAAGTTATTTTTTTATTAGAAAATAAAAAGTATGTTCCCAGATGTCAGCCCTCCTCAGCAAGACTGTAATTTTCCTAGTTTTTCACAGGCCTCACGTAGGGTGATTTCAGCCACCAGTTCAGTCAACTTCAGGACATACCAGCTGTGCACGTCACATCTCGCCACCCACCTGCTGATGGCACCACAGATAGCGCGGTTTGGTTTGGAATTGACTCGAAAAGTTGAAAGAGTTCAAGGCTTGTCAGCAATACCCAAAAAGCTCCCTGAGCCTGGGGCTGAACCTGGCACTGCCACAACCATGGCTGCTCAGGACTGGGGGTTTTTCCGAAGCTAGATTACCACTTGCTTGCGTGTGTGTGCGTACACATACATACACACAGTCGTACATAGACACGCATGCATACATATGCACTCTTGTGCACTCACACAGACACGCTAACACACGTACACATACACAAGTACACAAACACACACACATACATGCATAAGCACACAGACGCACCCACACATGTACACGCACACACACAATCATTTTGCTTGCCAGTGGAGCTTGTTCTTTAAAGAGACATCTTTCCTAAAAAGGATGCAGATGTCTTCTTCTGGAAGTCACACTGGCTTTCAGCTGACCCCAGGGTGTCTCCCATTCAGACTATTCCTCTCTGGGTGGGGGTCACGGGCCTCATTCTCAAGAGCTGCCTGGCAATACTGCCCTAAGAACTAGAAGTTCTTGACAACAGGGGCTGTGACATACTTTTGCATTTCCTAAGTCACTTTTAAAGAAATAAGTGCTTGAAAAATAACCTCATGGGGAATAAAGTAATTTGAAGAGCAGTAAACACTATATAATTTTAAGCTGGCTCCTAATCCTGGCTGGTGACATAGGCATCCATGGTTAAGTAGCCTTGATCACCATACCTTATGCACGTGTTCCCTCGTATTTTACTTTCTGCCTCAACGTCCTACCGCCTGTACATTTCCATGTGTTTCAGTTATCTCTTCCTGTGTACCAAAACTTAGTGGCTTAGCACCTCATACCCAGCAGGATGGTATTATCAGTAAAACAGGAACTAACAAATGTCGGCGAGGATGTGGAGAAATTGGAATCCTCTGGCACTGCCAGCTGGAATGTAAAACAATACAACCACTGTGGAAAATTATTCAGTGGTTCCTTAAAAAGTTAAACATAAAATTAACCATATGATCCAGCAATTCCACTCCTAGGTATATACCCCCCCAAATTAAAGCAGGAACACAAACAGAAACCTACGCATCAGTGTTTGCTGCAGCACTATTCACAACAGCCAAAAGGTAGAAAACCTAAATGTCCGTCAACAAATGAATGAATAGACAAAATGTGGTAGATAAGTACAACGCAACATTACTCCGCCATAAGGAGAAATGAAATCCTGATACATTCTACGATGTAGACAAACCTTGAAAACATTAAGCCAAGTGAAATAAGTCAGACGCAAAAGGACAAATACTGTATGATCCCACTTATATGAAATCGACTCGATGGCCCCGGGCTTGGTTTTTTGGTTTTGGGACTATGTACTACATACAATGTCACAGCACATATTTTGCTGATGTTATCATTCTCATGCCAACCCCCAAAGAGAAGTAAAGATTGGATTTATAAAGATCCTGATTAAAACAAACAAACAAACGTTGCTGTCGAGTTGATTCCGACTCATAGCAACCCTAAAGGACAGAGTCGAACTGCCCCATAGGGTTTCCAAAGAGCCCCTGGTGGATTTGAATTGCCGACCTTTTGGTTAGCAGCCATAGCGCTTAACCACTATGCCACCAGGGTTTCCCTGATAATAAAAGACAATAATAATGAAAACTGAAAAACAAAATGAGGTATTCGACTTACGTCAGAACCAGTTTACAACAGTCATTGGAACTGAGCCCTGTCCTAAGTTGGGGACTGCCTATAGTCTTACTAACCCACTGATGAAAGGAGAGTGTCTTGCTTTCTAAAAGTGTACCAATTTAACAATGTGTCTGAGCAATCTTAACAAACTCATGCCATCTGGCCCAGTAAGTCCTCTCATGAATCTCCATCCTAAAGAAATGCATAAGAAATTCTACATTCAGTATTATTTCCAATACTAAAAAATAAACTACATATCTAATACTAGAGGAGTGATTAGGTAAATTACAGTATTCACTTTTTGAATATTATGCAGCTATTAAGACTTTTACAATAGTAAGAAAATACTTATAATATTACATTTAAAAAAATAGTTTACAAACTATTATGCACAACTGTATAAAGAGAAAACTGCGTAGAAGAAAGTGTTAAAACAGAAATCATATTAAACCAAAAATAGAAATTGATTGAAGTTTATTTAATATATGATTTGCAAATCAGGGTAACATTTCAAGTAACCAGCCAACCAATGTGTTGCCGTCGAATAGATTCCGACTCATAGAGACCCTAAAGAACTGCCCCATAGGGTTTCCAAGGAGTGGCTGGTGGATTCGAACTGCTGACCTTTTGGTTAGCAGCCGAGCTCTTAACTACTGTGACTTGAGGGCTTCAACATTTCAACTAGAGAGTCAAAAATGTTCCGAAGATGAGAAGAACTTCCAAAATTCTTAATGCCAGGTCTTATTGGCATTTCTGTGGAAAAAGGGCTGGAACAGAGCTAATAAACAATTTGTGGTCAGGATGAATTTCACGCAACATTGTCTTGAAGAACAATTAAAATAATTACTGATTTACCCTAAAACATAGCCACCGGTCTGACCTTTGGGTCACTGTTTACTGAAACCCAATTCTTCAAAAAAGCACAATGCCCAAGGCAGAACGATTTCACGAGTTTATCTAGACAATTGTATGACTCAAAAGTGACTTTTTAAAAACCAGTTTCATCAAGGCTCAAGGTTCAAAAGGACATCTAAGGGTAAACGGCCTGGGTGGCCACCCTAACTCCACAGATGCCAGAAATCTGGATTCCAGGAGAATTAAAACAGCTTCTCAAAAGTCAGGAAAGAATCATTCAAAATAGTAATTTTGAGAGCTATCCTTTAGCCGAGATTCTAATTTGGGTAAGGGAACTCTTGTTGAAATGATTCTACTTTCCTGTATTTTCTTTCAGAAACATGCATTCACTTTATAAAGAAAAAAAAAAATTGCACTTATAAAAAGAAAGAAAGAAAGAAAAAGCAAAGCGTAATTGCCCCTTCCTCTTCGTTGACTAGTGATTTGATTGGCTCCTGCTGGCTTTGAGTGGTGGATTGATACTTCATATTCACTTTTTTTTTTAATTGGTATTTCTCAAACTTTTGTTCAAATGGTCTCCAAAAGATCAACAGAAGTGAAGATGTTGGACTGGGGGAGGAGAGTGTTGCAGGGAGGAGATGAAGGAGAGGATTGATGTGGACTTAAAACTTAGAGCTGAGAGAAGCAGGAGCATGATGGAGACAGGGATGATAAAGGAAACGGACTGTTACACACTTACATCATGTTTGCAATAGAAATACGGGAAGTCACCCTTGAGTCATGCTCATTCAAAAATATTTAAACTATAGTGGGAATGGGTGTGCAACACAGTGAGCGGAATTAATCCCACTGAACTGTATGCCTAAAAATGGTTGCAATAACAGCAGTTTTATCATATGTATCTCACCACAATACAGTTTTTAAAATATAACTCAGTACTGAAGTCACTCCCCAGGTTCGCCCTGCAGCCAAAGATTAGGCAGGTCTGTGGGGCGAACAACAGCACACGTAAAGATGTGCCTCGTAGTTCAATAACGTATACGAGACTAAACAGGCACACCAGCCCAAAAGCAAAGACAAGAAGGCAGGAAGGGACAGGAAAACTGAATGAATGGAAACAGGGAGCCCGGGGTGGAGGGGGGAGACTGTTGACACATTGTGGGGTTGGCAAGGAATGTCACGAAACAATTTGTGTACTAATTGTTCAATGAGAAACTGTTCTGTAAACTTTCACCTAAAGCACAAATTAAAAAAAAATACACACACACACACACCCCGAACACGAAATTTGGAATACTAAGTAGAAATGACAGAGACCCTGTACTCCAAGTGGGGAGACCAAAAGGGTGAGAGATAAATGATTACCACCCAGTTTACTGACTGCTCTGATGATGCTGAGAAAGAGTAATGAAGGCTCAACAGTGAGGAGAGCACGTTGACATGGCATTTTGAACGACATCGACACTGACAAACACCAGGACCAAGCACTAAAAACAAAAAACCCTGCGACCAAGCACTTTTTTTTTTTTTTTTTTTCAAGCACTAGCTGTGGATAAATGCAAGCAAGTAAAAGTATTAAAAAGGGATCAGAAGGCTACTCATCAAATTCAGGAAATTGTTACCTCTAAGTGGGGGAGGGGGGTGTGGAATGGGGTCGGGGTTGTAGTTAAAGGGGACTTTTGTTTTATATCTAAAGACTGATTTCTTAGTGAAAAAGAAAAATGATTGCAAGTAAATTACAAAATCTGGTATTTCTGAAAACATAAATGCTCTGGTTGAGATATGTATAAACGTGGTGGGAAGCTGGGGAAGGGGCCTGCAGGCCAGAGCAGAGTCCACAGCTGGACACTGGGCAGGAAGGTAGGGTGCAGAGGCCTTTCAGGTAGAGGGACCAGCATAAGCAAAGACGTGATAGAGAGAACATGGCAGGTGGGCCTCATGTGCTCCCAAAGGAGTTTGAGCTTCATCCTGAGGGAGATGGAGAGTCACTAGAGAACTGAGCTGGGAAGTGCCTCTGTCATTCTGCAAAGGAAAATTCACTCTGGGGCTGCGTAAAGGGTGAACAGGGGAGGGAGGGACCTGAGGACCCAGGGACCACCCTGAGGTGTCTTGGAAGCCCAGTGGTTAACCCCCTGCCCACCCATTCACAAGTTTTCACCATCTGCAGAAGCATCAAACACGGCACAAAGGTCATGACACAGAAAGATTCAGGAAAGGCCCTTAGCATGGGCAGCCATCTTAGCAGTTTCAGAGCGGAGTAGCAGTGGCAAGAGGTTTAGCAAGCTGCTCATTAGTGAGCTGGAAACAAGGGCTAGGTGGAAGCTTTTTGTGACTTTGGAGGGTCCAGAGCACCTTAACCTCCTTTGGGAAGATCACTTCATTCCCACTTCCCTCAAAGAGAGCCAAGGAGTTCAAATCCTCCCCAGCCTCTCCCTCTCCCCCAGCCCAGTGGGGACAGGACTGTGGCCTATGCTGGCTGATTGGACATTCTTGCCCAGGGCTTTGGATCCTGAGTTAGTGAGTGGAGGAGAGTGGATGGTTAGAGGGCCTTGAAAAAGGAAGTGCGTATTATTGAGCCATAAATAGAAATGAAGTTCTGATACATGCTACGATATACACGAACTTTGAAAATATTATGCTGAGTGAAAGAAGTCAGACACAAAAGGACAAATATTGTCCTCGTAATATTTTACCTACATGAAATATCTAAAATAGGCAAATGTACAGAGATAAAACAGGAGCCCTGGTGGAGCAGTGGTTAAAACGCTCAGCTGCCAATTCCAGACCACCAGCCGCCCTAGGCAGTTTGCTTCCGTAAAGATTTACAGCCTTGGAAATCCTATGGGGCAGTTCTACTCTGTTCTGTACAGTTGCTATGAGTCAGAATCGACTCCACGTACTAAGTTTTGTTTTTGGTATAGAGATAAAATGTAGATTAATGGTTACCAGGGGCTGTGAGAGGGGAGAAATGAAATATAAAGTTATTGCTTAATGAAAACTGAGTTTCTATCTGGAATGGGAATTTCAGAACACATAATTGTGCTCATGAAGAACCTATACATAGATCAAGAGGCAGTCATTCAACCATAACAAGGGGATGCTGCATGGTTTAAAGTCAGGAAAGGTGTGTGTCAGGGTTGTATTCTTTCACCATACCAATTCATCTGTATGTTGAGCAACTAATCCGAGAAGCTGGACAATATGAAGAACGGGGCATCAGGAAGACTCATTAACAACCTGCGTTCTGCAGTTGATACAACCCTGCTTGCTGAAAGTGAAGAGGACTTGAAGCACTTACTAATGAAGATCAAAGACTGCAGCCTTCAATATGGATTACACCTCAACATAAAGAAAATAAAAATCCTCACAACTAGACCAATAAGCAACATCATCAAAAATGGAGAAAAGACTGAAGTTGTGAAGGATTTCATCTTACTTGGATCCGCAATCAACACCCACGGAAACAGCAGTTGGGCAAATTGTCTGCAAAACACCTCTTTAAAGTGTTGAAACCAAAGATGTCACCTTGAAGACTAAGGTACGCCTGACCCAAGCCATGGTGTTTTCAATCACCTCATATGCGTGTGTCATGGACTGAGTTATGTCCCCCAAAAAATGTGTGTATTAACTTGGTTAGGCCATGATTTCCAGTATTCTGTGATTGTCTTCCATTTTGTGATTGTAATTTTATGTTAAAGAGGATTAGGGTGGGATTGTAACACCCTTACCAAGTCACATCCCTGATCCAATGTAAAGGGAGTTTCCCTGGGGTATGGCCTGCACCACCTTTTATCTCTCAAGAGATAAAAGGAAAGGGAAGCAAGCAGAGAGTTGGGGACCTCAGACCACCAAGAAAACAGTACTGGGAGCAGAGAGCGTCCTTTGGACCTGAGGTTCCTGCACTGAGATGCTCCCAGACCAAGGGAAGACTAATGCATCACAAGGACCTTCCTCCAGAGCCAGCACAGACAAAAAGTGTTCCTCTGGAGCTGACGCCCTGAATTCGGACTTGTCGCCTACTCGACTGTGAGAGAATAAACTCTTTGTAAAAGCCATCCACTTCTGATATTTCTGTTATAGCAGTACTAGATGACTAAGAAAGCATGTGAAAGCTGGACAATGAATGAGGAAGACTGAAAAAGAATTGATGCCTTTGAATTGTGGTGTTGGTGAACAGTATTGAATATACCATGCATGGACTCCTAAAAGAATGAACATATCTTCTTGGAAGAAGTACAACCAGAATGCTCTTTAGAAGCAAGGATTGTGAAACTGTGTCTCACGTACTTTACATATGTTATCAGAAGGGATCAGTCCCTCAAGACAGATGTCATGCTTTGTAAAGTAAAAGGTCAGACAAAAAGAGGAAGACCTTGATGAGATGGACTGACACAGTGGCTGCAACAATGGGCTTAAGCATAACAACAATTGTGAGAATGGCACAGGATTGGGCAGTGTTTTGTTCTTTTGTACATAGGGTCGCTATGAGTTGGAATCAACTCGACGGCACCTAAGAACAACAACAAAATTTGGGGTGATGAAAAAGTTTTAGAAATAATGAAAAAATGGTGGTGGTTGCACAACATTGTGAATGTAATCAATGTCTTGATTTGGACACTTAAAAAAAGGCAGGCGCAGCTAGAGTGGCTACTCTGACCTTCTTCTGGTCCCATAGGGCACTTAATTCTTTACTTTCCCAAGTCTGGTCTCTCCGATCTTCCATCCATTTTGTGAGTGCTCTCAATCCCTGTGGGCTTCCATTAAATTCCCCTTTGCTTAAATTACCTGGAACTGGATTATAGTTCATGAACACAAGCATCAGGCCTGAATCGAGCACTAATCTGACAAGTTGGCTATGGACAATCAGCAGAGTATCCTGCAAGTTTCTCTTCACAATACATCTGGTACCTAATTCATCTTCCATGGCACCTCCATCCAGGTCTGTGTTTTCAACTGCAGCAGCTTCTGGTCCGGGCTTCTTGACAGCTCAGACTGCCTCATAAGCTCTCCTAACCACCATTATTGGCCTTCTGTGACTTCCCTGCTCAAGAACCCAGGGTGGCTCCCTATTGCCTGTAGGTCAAGTCCAGGAATCCATAGCCTTCTATAATCTGGTTCCACCTCTGCCATCTGACAGTAGAAGCCCTGTGCTCTCTCCTTAAGGGGCTCCAAGTGGATACCCATCTTGGTGCCTTGTCCCCTTCTTGTCTGTCCAGACAATGGTACAAATTTGGGGCTGGGGATTGGCTCTCTGGGCTTGGTTCAGCGCTTTCAGTAACTTGGCTTGATTTGGGTCAGTCACTGACACTCCCTGGGGACTGCTGTCTTCGTGTATGAAAGACTTGGGTTTGGCTAGGTGATCACTGATCATTTCTTAGAGCTATGAATTGAAACAATTGTGATGGATTGAATTGTGTCCCTCAAAGTGTGTATCAACTTGGTTAGGCCATGATTCCAAGTATTGTGTGCTTGTCCACCATTTTGTGATCCGATGTGATTATCCTACATGTTGTAAATCCTAACCTCGATGATGTTAATGAGGCAGGATTAGAGGCAGTTATGTCAATGAGGTAGAACTCAATCTACATGATTAGGTTATATCTTGAGTCAATCTCTTTTGAGATATAAAAGAGAAACAGAGAGGATAGGGACCTCCTACCACCAAAAAAGAAGAGCCAGGAGTGGAGCATGTCCTTTGGACCTGGGGTTCCTGTATCAGGTCCCTCCGCATGCCTCTCTGATTATTGTAGGCACTCAGCTCTTCCCCAGCCATGCTTTCCGTCAGCACAGACCTCATGTGAGGTGGGTGTGGATCTCATGTGTGGTGGACATGGACCTCAGGGGAGGCAGGCGCGGACCTAATGTGGGGCAGGCACCTGCTGGGCTTTCTCCAACTCACAAGAAGATTACTGTTTATGGTCATTGCCCTCCTTCTGTCTAGTTCTATCCAGGGCTTCAGTGCAGCCCTCAGGAGTTAAACATGCTGCAAAACACTTCCCGGGGTATAATTAGACTAATCTGAGTCCTCTCCCTGGGAGTACGTGTGTGTGTGTGTGTGTGTGTGTGTGTGAGAGAGAGAGAGAGAGGTTAACTGAGGGGTTGGCCTGTCTTGGGTGCTGTCTGTCACCTGTGAGCTTGGTAAACACGTCTCCTGCCTCCTGCCCTGTGAGGACACATAGAAGCCTCCTGGAGAGAGAAAACAGGCAGTGTATAACAAAGAGCAGAGGCAAAGGGCCGAGGTGGTTCTGATGTCCTTCTCAGCCTCATGGCTTTACTGTCCTCAGCTCCGGGGGTTTCTATTACTTATAATGCAAACCATTCCAACTGCCACCCTGGGTTATGCTTTCGAGTCCCCTCACCAGGCTTTCCCCTCTGGGCTGAGTACGCAGGCTGAGCTCAAGTGTGGACTAATATTTTTGAGAGCAGATAAAAAATGAGAGTAGCCTTACTGTGTTCTGTGTTACTTTTTTTTCTTCTGGTAATGAAAGTAATAAAGGAAAGCTTAAAGAAGAGAGTAAATGAATCTCTTTGGATTGTTAATTGTTTTTTGAGCTGTGATAATTGTATTGAAGTTAAGCTTTTTTTTTTTTTTTAAGTATGTCTCTTTTTTTTCTCCTTTAGGGATACATACTAAAATACTTAGGGATGAAATTATATGATATGATGACTGGCATTTGCTTCAAAATAAGATGTGGGGAAGGAGGTGGATGAAGGTATAGATAAAATGGAATTGCCTATGAGCTGGGTAGTGGGAGCTCATTGTAATATTCTGCCAACTTTTGTATATGTATGAAATTCTCCATAATAAGAAGTTAAACAAACCAACAAACCTGGACTCCAACCATTTTGGCCAGAGTGGGAACAGCCAAGGCTGGCAACCAGTGACCAGTGTGAGGGTGTTTGGGATGCAGGTGGCAGTGGTGGCCATTGTTCTTCTCCAGCCCATCTAGGGATCCTGAGGGCTCCCCAGAATCCGTTCCACAAACCTCTTTTCTACCTAAATTACCCAGAATTAGTTTCTGTTGTTTACAGCTCCTGGAGGTTAGGATGTTTTCAAGTAGTCTTTTATCTATTAGTAGAATTATACGAAAGCTGCTCTGTAGCATGCTTTTGTTTTTCTTCCATTGATCGTGAATGGAGGGCATCTTTATTTGTAGGTACACAGACCTCTTCCCTCCCTCATTTTCTCAAACACTCTCAATCAAATGTTCTGCGGCTCCTTCCCTTCCTGCCTTTCCCACAAGTGGGCTGGCAGGGGGAAAGGAATGGGTCTCCATAATAAAACCTCACTTTCCATGCTCACGAGGCAGGGTGGGAAAGCTGGAGTCCTCACAGAGTCTTTGACCAGCTAGCTGTGCCCAACAGCGGCTCCAGCCAAGGCCCCAAGGAGAACGGTGTTCGTCATGCTCGATAACCAGGTCGTGCTTCCCCACTGAGATGCGTCACCCTGAGCCACCTGTGGCTTGGCCCACTGCTGGCCACCGGAGCAGAAATTTCACCCTCCTTCCACAGCTCCCTGGTGATGCAGTAGTTTTAGCATTTGGTTCCTAACCAAAAGGTCAGCAGTTCTAATCCACCAGCTGCTCCTTGGAAACCCTTCGGGGCAGTTCTACTCTATCCTACAGAGTCACTGTGAGTCGGACTCAGCTCAAGGAAATTTATTTTATTTTATTTCACGACTTCATGGGATTTTCACACATCAGGAGCCACCCAGGCTTGTGCCAGGGTCTGAGGAGGGCCTGGGCCAACAACAGCCCTTAGCTTCAGGTCTACATCCAGGGGCCTTGTTGATCATGTCTCCTAGTCCTGTGGGTCAGGCCTTCAATGATCAGATTCCCCTTACCCAGCAGTTGGTCCCTCCACTCCAGCCGGGCAGAGCTCAACCCAGAGTCATTCCTGTTCACCAAGGGGACCACATCCAGAGGCAGAGATGTTCACGGGGAGGGTGAGGACAAAGTCATACTGGACTCTCCAGCTTGTCCTTGGGGATCTGGCCCTTTAGGCCTGGGGCTAACCTGAGAGGAACGAGGAGTGTTAGCCTGGAGGGAACAGCAGGCCTGCAGGGAGAGTTGTCAGGTGTGCCTCTTAACAGTAACCACGTTAAAATCCCAGTAGCAGGAGCTGTCACCTACTGAGGACCTACCGCCTGTCAGGCACTTTACCAGAGCTTTACAGACACCATTAGTGATTGTTAAATATCACAGCACCTCTGGGTCACGCGGTTGTACAGGTGAGAAATTGAGACACAGAGGTTGTGCAGCTAGCCCAGGGTCATACGATGGTACAGATTAGGGCTGGGGTTGGGACCCAGGTTGGTCTGAACTTCAAATGGATGCAGAATCACTCTGGAGGCTGCCTCTATTCTCAAGATAGAAGCCAAGGGTGGCGTCTGCTGTCCTTCTAAAATTATGCCCCTTGAGGCAGCCCTACAGACCCTGGGCCCTCTAGGAGCTTCCTCAGTGTACCCGTCTCCATCCCTGCTGGTCAGCTGGTAAATGTGGTCAGTCTGTGTGCCATCTTGGCCTAAACTTGTCATAAAATTACTTTGGCCAGGGTTTCCTGGCAGGCTCTGTGGTTCCTGCCACGTGCTCTCAAATACCCTCCTGGGAAAAACAAAGAAACAAAAAACAACCCTCCTGGGACAATCCCATGAACTGGGACAAGAGCTGGCTGGAGTCTCTTTGTAGACCAGCAGCCCATTTCAGCCCATGAGCTGAAGCTCTGACCCCTGAGCCCCAAGTATGTGCTCCGATGAGGTAAGCCACTAGGTATCTGTCCGATTTTTCTGAAAAGGAATTTTATAAAATAGAAAGGGTAACAAACGGGCTTACATAGCAGCCAGAGCTTTTTAAGGTGAAAAACAGCAGCAGTGAAAAATGGCAGAACATTGTCTGAACACCTTCGGCAAAATGGGAGGCTCACTTTGACTGGTCAACACCCTACAGGTAAGAAAGCCTGGGCACAGAAGGGGTGGGGTTTGAATCCCAGTGTTGTCACTTCTCTTGGCCACATCACCTCCGAGGAGTTACTAAACCTTCCTGAACCTCAGTTTTCTCATCTGTAAAATGGGGATAGTAATTCTGTGCCCCCACCCCCAGGGTAGTGATCACAAACGTGAAATGCCTGGCACATAGTTGCTGTTTGTTAAATGATTCCTATCATTATTATTCACCAGTAGTGGATTACATGGGTACTTGGCAGTACCAATTTGTGATTTTTATAGTGACAGAGATCAGATCTAAGGCTTTCTATTGTAAGTGAAATAATAGAACAGGTAAAGTTTGTTTTCTGATTGATCCCTCCTCACTTCCCCTGTGCTCCCTGTGGTGTTTAGGGCCTCCTCATTGCTCATAGCCCTGGTGGAGCAGTGGGTAAAGCACTCAGCTGCTAACCGACAGGTTGGCAGTTAAAACACACGAGCAGCTCCGGAGAAAGATGTGGCAGTCTGCTTCCGTAAAGATCACAGCCTTGGAGACCCTACAGGGTGGCTCTGCTCTGTCCTGTAGGCTCGCTCTGAGTTGGAACAGACCCGTTGGCAGCGGGTTGGTTTTCGTTGTTCCCAGCTTCAGGTCATGTGTCATATCCTTCAGGACCTTCCTCTGGGCCTGATGACTAATCGGGTTGAGGTAGAAACTACCTACCCCTCTTCCCCTTAGCTTACTGTTTACCTTAACGGGACTTTATTCTTCCATTGTCCTCATTAGCATAAGTTTACTATTCCAGAAGGTTCCTGCCCAGGCAGGAGTTCATTACAGGAATTTCCCAAAAGACCCATCAAGTCATCGACAGACAGTTCGTGCACGCCCCTTGTTTTAAAATCCTTGCCTTGCTTTTTCTCCAACCTGGAAACTGCTACCTCATGATCCTTATCCGCTCCCAATCCAGCCCCTGCACTGAAAGACCCACCTTAAATCAAACCTGAAGTTCTCAGTAAGAAGATCTGACCTTGCTGCCCCCCTCCCCCGCTCCCCCCCACCTCCCTAAAAAACAACAAACAGCTCTGTCTTATCAACAGGTCATGCTGGCGATATTTACAAAGCTGGCATTCAACAAGATAAATGAACATATCCCTGTCTTCCCTCCCCCGAATGGAAGTTCTGGTGACTCTTTCCTTCCAGAAAACCCTTTTGGCCTTTTGGTGTGACTCCAGTCCAATTTGAGGCCCTGTTGAAAGCGACGAGGGAAGGCGTTTGGGGCCAGGCTGCTCTGGGTATCCTTCTCATCCCACTGTGTGTACAGCAGGCACTCGGGGTGTTATAGGGACCACGAGCAGGAGCCACATGCTCAGGGGAGCTCACCACCGTCATTTCTGCATGCATTTCTTACCTGGGAAGTACTGGATACACCCAAGAAGCCTTTCCTGGTTAACATGCCAGTGTTGTTAGCTGCTGCTCCCAACTCATGCTGAGCCCATGCGCAATGGAATGCTGCCTGATCCTGCATTGTGATCCACAGGGCTTTCATTGACTGATTTTCTGAAGTGGATTGCCAGGCCTTTCTTCCTAGTCTCTTTTAGTCTGGCAGCTCTGCTGAACCAGCATCATAACAACACATAAGCCTCTCCTGGCTGATGGGTTGTGGCTGTCCATGAGATGAACTGGCTGGAAATCCCACCCGAGTCTCCTGTGTGCAAGGCAAGAATTCTGCCACTGAACCACCATATGTCCCTGAATCTGCCTTTAGATACTGCTAATCTTAGTGCTAGCCTCACAGATGGGAAAGCTTTCTACTCCTGTCTGACTTGTAAACTGCATGATAATTAATACATCTGTGGCTTGGGCCTCTCCTTCAACCTGGAAGGTTTACTCTGTGATTTGAGGAAGAGCACAACTAGGTTAAATGCACAAACATAAAGGTTTTATGGACTGGGGCTGCCTTTGTGGTGTGGCCCCACACTGTTGGCCACATGGCAAGGTCCTGCCCTGGAAAGTTGGCTCCCAATGGAGGGGATAAGAAGACATTCAAAGGAGAACATTAAAAATCAACTTAAAACAAAATCAACTCTAGAACATTTCACCTGAAAAAAAGCTCATTCATTGGTCATCCAAAATTGCCTTTGTTTATATGTTTGGGGGTTTCCTGGAAATGAGTATTAAAACACTGCAAAGTCTTTAAAAGTCTGATCAAAATGTTTAATGTGGTGTCTTTGGGTAGATTGTGCTTCAGTCAAAAGCAAACATAGACTGCATAACTGGAAACTCCTGGAAGGAGAAACCATGCCTTACTTCCTTTATTTAGCGCCACATGAAACTTAACCCTATAAAAATTTCAGATGAGTTAGGATTTGGGTCCCTACTGTTGTTTAGTTTACTGCAGTTTCCTTAGATCTTAAATCTCGCATTCTTTGCATTATTATATAGTTTTAGGAGATATTTTTCCATTAATGAATCAGAAATTCAAACCATCCTCTGTAATATTTACCTAGCTTTGGCAGGCTATCAGTAACAAATACATAAGAGACACATTCAGAACTGATGGCCTGACGTCGTTTTTGTTAGTGGGAATTCCCGTGTATCCCTGGAACTGCTTTATACCACAGTTTAGAAATGTGGATTCTGGAACTGACCCAAACCTGACTGCCACTTACCAGCTGCGCGAGCAGGGGTGAGTTTCTTAACTTTTCTGTTTCCTTGTCTAAAATATGAAAATAATAATAGTAACTACCTACCATGGTGGTTGGAGAGTTAAAGGAGTTAATGTTTGTAAACCACTTAGAATAGTGTCTGGCACATACTAAACACTGTATATGAGCTTCAGGAGAAAGATGTGGCAGTCTGCTTCTGTAAAAATTTATAGCCTTGTAAACCCTATGGGGAAGCTCTGCTGGCATAGTGGTTAAGAGCTATGGCTGCTGACCAAAAGGTCTGTAGTTCGAATCCCCCAGGTGCTCCTTGGAAACCCTATGGTGCAGTTCTACTCTGTCCCATAGGGTCCCCATAGCTGGAGTCGACTCAACGGCAATGGGTTTGGTTTGATTTAAACCCTACTGGGCAGTTCTACTCTATCCTTTGGGGTCACCATGAATCAATTCGATGGCAATGGATTATATATGAGTTTAACAAATAAAGAGGTAAATTTAGTCTCTTGTTTTATCCCATGACCTATATTATCATAGATCAGGTAACACTTTGAATAAAATGTTGTAGAAAATGAAAATATGCCAATATAAAAGCTTTTTTGAACGTTTAAAAAGCTGAATACAGACAGTCCCTGGGTTACGAACAAGCCCTCTTCCCAGGTTTGTCTTTAAGTCGAATTTGTAGGTAAGTCAGAACAGGTACATTTGGTTCTTATTTAGCGTCAGTTAGTCAAATGTTTTGTCTTAGGATATAGTTCACCTTTACATGCAACTAAAACACTTCCAAACCATGCAATGTTTTCATGAGCATCGCAAAGTAGTGCAGTGCATTCGTTAGTACTAAAACCATTGTACATATTTAACTGAAATTTTTAATATAATAGACTTTAGGGCAGTCTGTTTTTAAGTACAAGTTGTCTGTAAGCCAGACTTTCATAACCTGGGGACTGCCTGCATTTTCTATATAGCCTATTCTCAATAAATTAAAAAAGAAAATACAAAATTATGGCAATGTTTAAGGGGAAGTTATGCTTGACTTAAGGTCTTTCCTGATGCATTTTAGTCAACTGCTTGTCAACACTTTCTATATTCCAAAGAGGAGGA
The DNA here is from genome assembly GCF_030014295.1 of Loxodonta africana. Taxonomy (NCBI): domain Eukaryota; kingdom Metazoa; phylum Chordata; class Mammalia; order Proboscidea; family Elephantidae; genus Loxodonta; species Loxodonta africana. Next base: position 47,307,532 of record NC_087351.1, read on the forward strand.
TGGGAACGTCGCCATGGGTAGTAGCACCTACTCTATTCCTTCCAGGTCCTAGACCTGGGCATAGCCCCTCTCAAACGCTACAGCAATGCCATACAAAGGTATGAACAAGTACATTTTAAAACCAAGTTTTCTTCTTCTTAATTGGTACATTGCCCTTTCAAATTATTTCCTTCATGACTTTTGCTCCTTTCTTGGAGCTGAGATGATTATGCCTTTGGCCTTGTATTGTGTCAGCCACCTGCCTTATTACACTCACGGGGTTTGATGGCAGGTTTGTTGGCCTTGGCCCATACTCTAAAATTAGTAAGAAGCGCCAGCCCTGCCTCTCGTTGTCCTCATGCTGGATCATCCTCACGACAGACTGCAGAAGCGCTTGTCCTGGTTTACAGTGGCACCGAGGGTGACAGCAGAGAGCACTTGTCTAAGATCTAGCTCTTCAACATGTGGTCCCCAGACCAGCAGCCCTGTCTTGTCTGGGAGTTTATTAGAAATGCAGACTCTCAGGCCAGCCCCAAACCAACTGAATCAGAGCCTGCATTTCAGCAAGACCTCCAGGCCATTCAGGTGCATGTTGAGTTTGAGAAACTCTGGACAAAAACGTGCTCATCATTTGTCACTAATTCAAAGGCTGGTGGCAAGCTCCTTTCAGTCTCAGCTTTGGAATCTAGGGCCCCACACCGATGCAAAAATGAAGAGCGTAGCCTGCTGAGGTGGTGGATTTAATCCAGCTGGAAGTTAGTTGTGTTCTGAGCACAGCTTTGTTCTCTGCCACCTGTTAAAATGGTGCCACTGGTCACTTGGGGCATGGGATAAGAGAACCGATAGTACCAGTAACCAGTTGCCATCGAGTCCAACTTGTGGCAACCCCATGTGTTTCGGAGTAGAGCTGTGTTCCATGGGGTTTTCAAGGCCGTGACCTTTCAGAAGATCACCAGGCCTTTCCTCCAAGGTGCCTCTGGCTGAGTTCTAACTGCCAACTTTTCAATTAATAGTTGAGGGCTTTAACCGTTTGTACCACCCAAGGACTCCAGAGTAGATACTACTGCTGGGTAAACAGTTGACTGGGGTGTGATCTCCTGACCCCTCCCCCAGGCCACTCTGTGTTGGGGGCCTCAAGCTGAGCCCCTCAGGCCTGTGTTTCATCTTCGCACACTGTCTTATGTGTTCTTGTCTGTCTCCCTCTCCACCTAAGCAAGGAGCTCTGTGGGGCAAAGGCCAAGACTTGTTCATCTTTGTGACTCCAGCCTCTAGCACGGGGCCTGTAATGTGCATGAATGAACGGGACTGAGAGTTCCACATCCTAGGAAGGAAACACAATCTCTAGTTTCGGTTTCTGTAATTCTCCCTTAAAATGGGGAAACTCACTTGGGCTATGCTCGCACAGCTTCCAGAGGCTCGGGACTGCTTCTTGGACATGTAGATGACTGGAATTCCACAACTCTGATCTTTCTTGCTACATGAAACTTCAGCTACACCTAAGGCAAGTTAATGAAAATCAGCGGAAAGGAGGGTAAAGGAAGAACTCATCATACTGACTCAGCTCTGTCACCACTTCATCACTTCCATTAGCAACTGAAGTTTTAATGCAAATCACCCTGTCCTAGCTAAACCCTTAGTTTCTTGGAGAAAATTAAAGTGCATAAAAGTCTACCGAAGTGTTTTTTTTTCAAAAGCTTTTGTTCTTGTTCGCTTGGAGATTTGAGGAAGACTTTGTACAGATTGGAATGTTTTGGTTCTAAAATTTTTCTTTCGGAATCTCCAGGCTCCAGCCACCCAACCAAATGGTACGAAAGAAAGAAAGGAAGTTGTAAAAAAAAAAAAAAAAAAAGATAAGAAATGAGGAGGTGAAGAACCCAGGAGCTGAATTGGAGAGTCTAAGAAACTGCAGCAGGCTCAGTCCTTAACTGGGCCCAGCTACTTCTGGACTGAGGTAGAGGACCAGACCCACTCTGAGGGCTGGGGTCCTGAAGAGAAAGAAAGCCTGGAATGGTGGGAGGCTGGGTCCCAGGGGGTCAGAAGAGCTCCCTCTTTGCCCTTACAGCCTCTGGCCCCTTCACCGTGGGGGATGGCACCCTACACAAGACCTGGACGCCAAGGAGACTGAGGAGGGATGGGCCACATCCATTTGTTTCATTTCTCCAACCCTCTTGCAGAGCTATAATAAGAGTGTACTGGCGACTTGGCACAGATTCAACACCCTGCAAAAAAATTCAAGGAGCACATCTGAGTTAGACATGCTACGGACATCATTCCAAAATTGGGGAGTCCAGTTTCTAATCTCTGTTCTTTTGCGTATGAGGGTGTGGACTTCCCTGTTCCCCATCTTACCTCTCTCCTTATCAGCTGAGAGCTGAGCCTAATTAATATTCATGTGCTAGCTAATTTAATACCTGTGTTCAGTTGCCCTGGGCATGGACAGGAAATTTCAGTAATAAAACTGGGCACTTTGAGAGAGGATAAGTCTGATGGAGATGGTGCTTGGCTCCAGGCTGAGGCTGCAGGAAGAGGGCAGAGCCGGCTTTGATCAGCTGGTACTAGTCTGCAATAATGCTCTTTATATATGAAAGATCCACTAAGCACTGACTCCTTTTCAGTCTGAGAGGAAGGTGACCATTATATTCATTTGACTTTGGCACCGTTTGTGGATCATGAAAGTGATAAATACCTGGTAATGTTTTCCTAGGTGTAAACCAAAGCACAGAATTATATTTATATGCCATTCTGCACTTTATAGAATGCCATAAGCTTTCTTTTACCTCTCTTTCTACCTAGGCAAGAGGTAAGTTATGAGAACACTGAGACAATCTAAACCCAAGTTTCACGAGTTTCTGATTTCTTGTGAAATCTTACACTTCTGTCATTCTGATTCTACTGATTTGCGAGCTGATGAAAAGTTTCAACCCTTTGTTGTCACTTGCACTACAGCTGGTAACAAAATAGAGGTGCGATGCACTTAAAACGTGTTTAACAGACAAAAAGCAAGCAGGTATTCAAGTAAGTTAATCACCTGCCTCTCTTGCAAGGTGACCTTGGACAGGATATTCTCTCTGGACTTCCCAAGCAAAATACAGGAAGTTGTACGATGGCTTATATTTTTCTTTAGAACTTATGTGCCTGGCACTTGGCCGTACTATTTTCATGGATTGTCTAATATAGTCTTCACAATAGCCCATTTTATTAATGAGGAAAATTAGGCTCAGAGATGGGCACCTGCTAACAAATATCATCAGGGCAGCCCCGTTGCTGGAACAATGCCCTCAGTTACTGCCAGTATTGTAGGTGGGATCTTTTCCAGCTCTATAAAATGTGAATCTAGTATATTTCTCTTTGCCAAAATAATTTAAGTGAGAGGGTCCTGCAACAGCTCAAACCAAGGGAATGAAAGCAAGTGACAGTGGAGAAAACTTCCAGCTACAGGCCAAGCAGCATGCTGCCCCCCCAACTCCAAGCCCGAGACTGGAGTTTCCTATCGCTCTTGCAACAGCCTCCCACGCGCCAGGCTGGGAGGCTGGTGTGTACAGCGTGAGAAGCTACTTTCCGAAAGGGTTACGTAGCTGGCTGTAGGGAGCACTCCCACACCTCCACCTTCACCTGAGGATCAAATGACTCTCAGACTAGGAGCCCCGTGCCCTCGGTAAGGAACTATGTATGAGCTTCAGGAGAAAGATGTGGCAGTCTGCTTCTGTGAACCTTTACAGCTTTGTAAACCCTATGGGGAAACCCTGGTGGCATAGTGGTTAAAAGCTATGCCTGCTAATCAAAGGGTCAGCAGTTTGAATCCACCAGGCGCTCCCTGAAAACTCTACGGAGCCGTTCTACTCTATCCTATAGGGTCACTATGAGTTGGAATTGACTCAATGGCAATAGGTTTGGTTTTTTTTTTTGCCTTCTGTAAACGCACAACCCAAAGGAAGTCATCAGGGCAACTCTGTAAAAATCTGTTTAATAAATATACATCTTATAAGTACCAAAATAATTACCAACAAAATACACTATGTACATCATTTACAGGAGGGAGGGCAACACGAACCTTGACAAGCAGCAGTTCAAGGTTTCAATCCCACACTGCCCAAAGTTTAACAACACACCTGGCTGTTACACGTCACAGAATACAACTGGGGTCAGCCACGAAATCCATGGTGGTTCAGTCAAAAATACAATAAATAAAATGTGGTCCTTTTATCAAGTTTTGGATAACCCTCTCCAAAAAATCCCTACAAAGGTGAGGCTTCCTTTGGATTCCAATGATCTTTCTTGTCCCACACACAGAATTCACACAAATTACAAAATGAGGGCTGACCCGTCACAGGAATATGTTTTGAGCCAGGCAGTATGCAGTGTGGCTATCAGTATGCCCTTTACATTTTTTTTCTTTTCTTTTTTTTTTTTAGAAAAATAAAACTCTCTTTTTGTACAAATATACAAGTCCATGTTTCTTCAGACACTTTCTGTTCATAACGTCAGGCGCTGGCCTCCAAGCACACAGTCATCATAGGGCAGCTAAAAACAAGAGGAAAAATGGCATGTTAAACTTTGAGAGCTTCATCAAGGACACTGGGATGATGCAGAGAGGTCCCCCTATTGGAAATAACTCAAGTATCCTTGGACTCCATTCTCTATAACCCCAATATAAATTAACTTTACGGGCTCCTTTCCTTATAAAAGGGTAAGCTGTATCGAAAAAGACTGCTCCTGGGATACTGGCCACGAATACTAAGTTTGAGAACTTTACTATGTTGAGAGTAGCTCTTGGGACACAGGAGGGTGAAAGAAGAATAACTATTCTCAGTTTCTGCAGACTGTTGGAGGTTGAAGAAGTTCAGTCAAGGCTCACCTCATCCTCTGTGAACTCTGACTCCGTGTCATAGCTCTCCTCATCTTCACTCTCTGGCAGCCTCTGCAGGTTTTCCGGGGTCAGCTGGCCCAGCTGTTGCTGTATCCGGGTGCTTGGGCGGCCCCAGGTGAGCTGGTATGGAGAGTAGCCCTGGTAGGTAACTCTGTTGACATCAGCCCCACACTTCAGTAAGAGTGACACCAGGTCAGGATTCTGCAGGTCCACTGCAAGGTGGAGGGCGGTCCGGCCGTTACAGGGCTCCTGAAACCAAAAGGAATTCAAGATGCTTATGGCTGAGTTTGGATTTCTGCTTGCAACAAGTCTTATTCAGGGTGCTGGTGGCTGGTTCACTCCACCTGGAGGCATGAAGCACTCACCTGAGCATTGACGTCAGCACCCAGGGACACCAAATGCTCCACAATGGCCAGATAGCCATGGATAGAGGCCAAGTGCAGACATGTGTGACCTAGAAGAACAAACAGAAAAAATATGACCACTTGTTTCAATCCTTACACCTCAAGTAGAGTCTTTCACCTATTCTTTTAAGGGACAAACAGGCATGTCTTCTGAATCTGGGTTCTGAATGAACCTTATTTATAAAGGCATCATATAGGCAATTTTTCATACATATTTTCTCAGCCTTTCCCATGTTGGAAGTTGAAGCTCTTGCCTGGGCTCCTTAAGTGGGTGAACTGTTGTTGTCTGCCCACCTCCCCCTCTCCACGTCACCTGCCCTCTGGTGGGGCGGGGTGGCCCACTCACCATTGTAGTTGGTGGCCTGCAGGATGGAGTGGAGGTGCTGGGTTGGACGGGTCTGTGTCAGAACTCCTACACTGGCCAGGCAGCCCTGCTCACAGGCAAGGTGTAGGGGGGTATTTCCTCGAAAGTCTCGGAGCTCAGGATCACAGCCAGCTCCCAGAAGAACCTGAGCAATTTCTGGCTGGTTGGTGATCACAGCCAAGTGAAGTGGAGTCTACAAGCAGAAGAAAGAACAGAAAGAGGATAAGCCATGAACCAAACGTGCAATCTGGGCTCCCTTGGACCCCAGACATCTCCTGGTTTGGGCGCTGCTCCAGGGGGTGAGGAAAGACCAGAGGCCCTAGGTGGGCCATAAAAGCCTCACCAAATCAATGAGGTTTTCTTTACCCTGTTGGATGCTCATTGGTTTAACTGTAAAAGGCTAGGGCAGATAATGACTGATGACTTAATTTAGAAAGGATTTGGGGGCAACTGTGCCAGAGCCACTTTGTTAATCCAGCTCCACCACAGGGTCAGAAAGGGCACAGGGCTGGCAAGCCGCGCACCTGCTGCAGGTTGTTCTGAAAGTTGAGGAAGGCTAGGTCTCCCTTCACTTGGCGGATCACTTCCATCGTCAGTGCCTTCTCTTCATGGATGATGGCCAAGTGCAGGAACCTGAGGGGAAGAGAGGGAAAAACCCCCAGGGGTGGTGAGTGCACTGCGTGGGGCCCAGGGAGGCGCGGGCTGCGGGGGATTGCGCAAGGCCGGGGTTTCTGTAGGCCGAGGCCGCGGTGTTTTCCGCGAGGTTATTATGAGCTGAGTGTTCCTGGCAGGCGCCCAGGGACTTTCCGGGCCCCCCCTCCCTACTCGGCGGGCGCCGGCCAGACCGCCCCGCCCTCCCGCCAGGCCGGAACGCCCTGTACTTCCCCTCCCGGCCGCGCGGCGCCCGCCAGCGGGACAGAAACTCCCGCCCCCCCTTATGCAACTGGGGACTTCGCCTCCTCACCGCCGCCCCGCCCCCGGCCGGGAGGACCCAGACCCGGCTAGGGGTGTGTGTGGAACTACCGCTGTAGAGCAGAGGTGCTGAACCGCGGCCCCCAGGGTCTGAGCCCGAATCCCCCGTACCCTGCACGCGCAGACGTGCAGCCTTGCAAGGTTTCAGGGACTGTGCATAATCCCGGGCTCATGGCCGTGCGCTGGCCCTGCTGCACCGCGGGCGCTGGCGGCTCAGGCTGCAGGCCCGGCGCCCCCCCCCGCCCCGCGGCCCCGCGCGTCCAGCGTCCCCCCACCCACCCCGCCGCCTAGCCCCTCGACACTTACGAGTCTCCGTCCTCCGTAAGCTGCTGCTTCCAGGGCTCGGCTCCGCGCGGCGCCTCCTGCGGCTCCAGGCGGATCTCGCGCAGTTCCTTCACCATCTGCTCGTACTCCTCGTCCTTCATGGAGTCCAGGCCGCTGTCGTGGCGGTCGTCCAGCAGCCGCTCCTTCTTGAGCCCGTCCCGAGGGCCGTCCATGGCCCACTCCTGGGGGTGCTCGGCAGGTTGAAACATGGCGCGGTGAAAGCTTCAGACGTTGCTCCCCAGGTGCGCTCGGCCGCGGGCTGCGCGCTTCCTTGTAGTGTCGCTCGCGGGCAGGTCGGCGGGTTAGGACTGTTGTGGGCTCGGCAGCGCCGCCGCGGCGCCCTATAAACGCTGGCCCGGGATTTCTCCGGGGCGGGGTCAAGAGCGGGGAATTTCCAAGCTAGTCAGACCAGAAATGAGAACTGGCCTCGTCCTCTGCTAGGGGGAAAAAGAAGCCTAAACCCTGTGCCGGGGTTCAACAGAGAAACTCCCTGCGATGAGCCACTAGGGTCATGTACAGGGAACTTTTTGATGAGCGCTGAGTGGCTGGAAAGTCCTCCCGACCAAGCCCCCTCCCCCAGGTACTTCCCTGCAGCCAGCACTCAGTAATCCCGGCCCTCTGCAAAAAAAACCTTCTTTCCTTGGGGTTTCCCTCGATCAGCTTGATTTGGGGTCGTCTGAGATCCCAAGGACGCAGACCTGCTGGACGGTTCCTCGTTGGGGTTTGCCAGTCTGCCGGTCCTTTCCGTTTTTTGGTCTTTTGAAAACGCAAGAGTGGAAATGATGGCTGGGTATAGGGATTCATTTCCCCAAACTTCTCTCTGCAGGGAAGGTTCTCTTGTCGCTGGCCCCTCTGGGATTCTGCCAATAGTAGGCTCTTTGCAATGCAGGGACATTTAGCTTTCCCAGGTAGAAGTTGTGAAAACTTTGGTGTTAAAAGCCTAAATGCGTGGAGAACCCTCAGATCGTTTCCTCGGGATTAACAGTCTTGTTGACTGGGAGAGTGCTTGCCCCAATAAGTGGGAAAGTGTTAAATATGATCAGAATTATTTCAGGTAGAGCAAGGCGTTAATCTTCATAGCTATCTTGCAATAACGAAGTAACTATTGAGGTCTCTCTCTCTGATTTGCATTGTGTTGCTGCAGAAAATGGACCCGAAAACCTGCTTCTGGGTGCCAGCTGGGTGATTTTCCAGGAGCATTTGGAGAAGGATGCTGAAGAATGAGTTCAACGGTGTCTTACCCAAGATTAGGCCTTAAGGATGGCTAAGAAAGTAACGGTTAAGCATCCTGCAGAAGGCCCTAAGACAGCCCTAACACTGCCCCATCCTGCCCCTGCTGGCTCGTACTTGCTGCCCTTGCGCTGAGGGAGGGCAGTGGTTGTACCCATCCTCCTTAGTCACTCTAGAGAGAAAGGGGTTTGTGCTCAGCATTCATCGATTTCATCTGCAGAAATAGAATTTATGCTTGCTGCCCCCACCCTCACCTCCTAATCAGCAAGCTATGAATTGAATTCATCTACTGCTTTAATTGGATGGAAACCCTGGTGGCGTAGTGGTTAAGTGCTATGGCTGCTGACCAAAAGATCGGCAGTTCGAATCCAACAGGTGATCCTTAGAGTCTCTGTGGGGCAGTTCTACTCTGTCCTATAGGGTTAGAATCCACTTGACGGCAGTGGGTTAATGGGTACTGCTAGAATTGACCCATGCAAAATAAAGCAACTTAGATCAGAGTTCTTCAGATTTAGCGCCAGGAGGCCTCTAGTTTTGCAGAGTTTTCTGGTGATTATTTCAATTATCTTTACCTTCACTGGCTGTGTACTGACCAACCATTCTCCTCTCCCCATCGCCACCTCCCCCATATCTGAATGTGGGGAGTCAGGGTCAATGGGGTGAGAGACTAAGTATGAGGGGGGAAAAAACCCTGAACTAAAATCGTGAAATAAAAGCTTTAAGGTAGCAATTACAACATGTTAAGGTGAAAACTGCATTGTCTGCAGGCATATAATATGCAAATTTGCGATTATTGAGGCATATTATAGGGACTGTAAGTAGATCTCAGTGCCAGGCTCTGCCTCTAGTTAACTGCATATTGAAATCAGTTAACTCTTCTGTGGTATACTCACTTGGAAAATAGTAAGACTGAATTTAATGTTACTTAAGGTCTTTTCCAGCTTAAAAATTGTATTACTTTGCCACAAACGCATGTCTAACCCTGTTTTGTAAGGGTGACCATGGCTCTTGGAAATATCAAAGTATACATTTTTGGAAGGACTCCAACACTTTATGCATCACATTGTTAGTTCTCAAAACTAGTCTGTAAGATAGACATTGTTCCTAATTTCCTAAAAAGAAACTGAAATGCAGAGTAATTTACCCAGGTGTCCAACGGCAATTTATCAAATTTTTATGCCATTATGTTAACCATTTGGCCAAAGCAGTCATAGTATTGACACTTTGTGCAAACACATTGTGGAAACAGGACTGAATACACTACGATTGGAAGGTACTCCACGTGTTTTCTACTCTGTCAGGTAAAACAGAGAGTAGGTGTTATTTCTGTCTGGGGATATTTACTCCTTTAAAAAAGTGCATAGCAATGTTGAACTCTAAATACTCCATTTATAAAGAATACCTTAGTGGAGGATTTTTTTTTTAATTGTGCTTTAAGTGAAAGTTTACAAATCACGTTGGACTCTCATACAAAAATTTATAAACACCTTGCTGTATACTTCTAATTGCTCTCCCCGTAATGAGACAGCACACTCCTTCCCTGTTTTTTTTTTTTAATTTTTATTGTACTTTAAGTGAAAGTTTACAAATCAAGTCAGTCTCTCACACAAAAACTTATATACACCTTGCTACATACTCCCAATTACCCTCCCCCCCCCTTTTTTTTTTAATGAGACAGCCTGCTCTCTCCCTCCACTCTCTCTTTTCATGTCCATTTTGCTAGCTTCGTCGCTATGAGTCGGAATCGACTCGACGGCACTGGGTTTAGTTTTTTGGTTTGCTAACCCCCTCTACCCTCTCATCTCCCCTCCAGGCAGGAGACCGCCTCTATTTCTTTTTGTGTCCATTCGGCCAGGTTCTGACCCTCTCTACCCTTTCATCTCACCTTCAGATAGGAGATGCCAACATAGTCTCGTGTGTCTACTTGATCCAAGAAAGCTCATTCTTCACCAGTATCATTTTCTATCCCATGGTCCAGTCCAATCCCTGCCTGAAGAGTTAGCTTTAGGAATGGTTCCTGTCTTGGGCTAACAGAAGGTCTGGGGATCATGACTTCCGGGGTCCTAGTCTCAGTCAGATGATTAAGTCTGGTCTCTCTTATGAGAATTTGGGTCTGCATCCCACTGCTCTCCTGCTCCCTGGGGAGTTCTCTGTTGTGTTCCCTGTCAGAGCAGTCATCTGTTGTAGCCAGACACCATCTAGTTCTCTGGTCTCAGGCTGATGTAGTCTCTGGTTTATGTGGCCCTTTCTGTCTCTTGGGCTCATAATCACGCCGTGTCTTTGGTGTTCTTCATTCTCCTCTGCTCCCAGTGGGTTGAGACCAATTGATGCATCTTAGATGGCCGCTTGCTGGCATCGAAGACCCCCGATGTTAGTGGAGGATTTTTAACTGCAGGTTTAAAAATGATTATTAGAATGAAAATCATGCCTAAGTGAAAATTTTCTCAGGAATAATAGGTTCTCAAAAACCAAACTCATTGCTGTTGAGTTGATTCCGACTCAGTGACCCTATAACGTGATGCGGGTGGTGGTTGTGTGCTGTCAAATCAATTCCATGTACTAGACTAAATTTCTTTGCACCTCCTTCAGGACCGGTGGTTTTTATTCCTGATTGTTTAGAGTGACACCTAGTGGTAAGAGTTAGGCCCAGGAGTTTCCTGATTCGTCGCAGCACTTTTTTACATTTTAGGAGGTACTGGGCCCTGATGACCTGTCTTTACAGTAGGGATTCACAGAAGGTACCTTTTGTTTTCCTGCAGCTCTAGGAAACAGTTTTGAATAATATGATCCAACAGGTTTTCTCCGTATCACAAATCAACAAACATTACAACCTGGAGGAAAAAAGAACACTCTTGGAAATCAGAAAGCATGAGCAGGGGCAGGGGAAGACAACTGAAGGGTCTGACTCTTTGACACTTAGATTATTTCTCCCCACCTCAATGTCAAACATTTCAGCTAAACTTGACCATTTTAAAGATGTTAAAACCTTAGACAACTAAGTTATAATTTCATTCCCCCCCCCCCTTTTTTAATGCAGAAGGCAAAATAATATATTACACCCTGAAGTTGCTTTGTATTTTAGCCCTGGATGAAGCCGGAAGGAATAACAGGGTGGCAGTGATGCTCCCTGGGCCTCACTGTGAGCAGGAAGGAGCACTCCGGTGGGAAATGAGCACCATTCTGAGCCTCATTGTAGGCAGGAAGGAGCATTTCGATGGGAAAGGAACACACTATCCTGGGCCTCACTGTGGGCAGGAAAGAGCACTCCAGTGGGAAAGGAGGACCATCCTGAGCCTCACTGTGGGCAGGAAAGAGCACTCCAGTGGGAAAGGAGCAGCATCCCTTCGTGGGCTCTTCCCTTGATGGGAAATGCAGTGGGGACTGAACCCATTGCCCCAAGTGCCTGGTGGCCTGGCATGGTGGAGAGCTTCTGTAAGTTCAGTCAGGTGGTCCTACGTCCTGGACTTTTCTTAACATCATGGGCAGGGTGGTCTGTGCCAATTGCCCGGGCCAATTAAACCTAAATTGTTTTGGTCCCAGCAAGTTGAATTGCTGAATTCCGCTTTCTACCACTCAGGGCAGCCAGGCTCGGAGGGAGGAGCCATGGCAGAGTCTCTGAGGGGCAAGCCAGGCAGGAAAACTCCTAATGAGCACTTCAGGTCCATTTTGAAATGCCGAATTGGTATTCTGGTGCCAACCTCATGCTTAGTCCTATTTTTTTCTTAGTGTGATTATCAAGCGCCTACATTCCTCTCAGAACCCACAGCACCCAAACTATGGACGTTTCCCCACAGAAAAACAGCTGTCAGGACTTTCATTCAGAGTGAAGATAAGACTGACAAAGGCTGACTGTACTCCCCTTGCTAGAGGTTGTGCAGTTTAACGGAAATTCAATCTTTAAGGGATCTCAATTTCCAACATCTTCCCACCCTTAGGAGCCAGGCAGGTTTCATAGATGAGTGAAGAGACCATGTGAGTCCAAGGGAGTGGTGGTCTCTCTCACAACCTAGACCACGGAGTGCACATCCCTCATGCTCAGCTCAGGTAATTTTTGCTATGCAGGACTTTGAGCTCAGGACTGATATTCCATCATTAAAGAAAACAAAAATCAGGAAAAAGAATTTTCATGTGAAATTTTCCAATTTTTAAAACATTGTGAAGACCAAAGGAAAAAAAAAATGCAGTTTTAAAAATCTTTTGGCCAGTTAAAGCCCGCAGGCCCCGAGTTTACAACCTCTTTTTCAGCCAAGACATGACATCGTAATGGTGCTTTGGGAGAGGGCGCCTACCTTCAGCTCCTGTGGCATCAAGGGGTCTCTGCTTCTCTGCGTTAGCAGAGGCGGGGGCTGGACTGTGTCAATACAGGAAAGTGTAGGTCTGCTCTCTGGAAGGCAACAACAACAACAACAAAACCCTGAAAGAGGTCCCTGGGTAGCATAAATGGTTAAGAGCTCAACTACTATCCCAAAGGTGGGCGCTTTGAAGCCACCCAGAAGTGCCTTGGAAGAAAGGCCTGGCAATCTGCATCCAAACCATCAGAGCCTTGAAAGTCCTATGGAGCACAGTCCTACTCTGCACACACGAGGTTGCCATGAGCCGGAATCGCCTCCACAGCAACTGGTAAGCCTTGGAAAGAGTTATCCCTTTGCAAAAGCAATTTTCCGAAACAGTAGAATGTAAACTGAATGTAAGAAGTCTAACAAAATTCTGATTGTTTCCCATGAGGACTACTTAATTTTTTTCTTCAAAAAGTAAATTCTTTCAACAAACATCTTTTAAGGTGTTCCTGCTTTGCTGGTGCCCTAACCACGTGCCCAGTCTGCCTATTGGGTAACCTGGTGCAAGGCAAGGAGGAGACCTGCACGTGTCACTGTTGGCCAAAATTCCTGCCTCTCCCTCTTCACTGTTTGCCAGCAGTAACCACGTGATACTTACAGGTGTGTAGGATTGTTCATGTTCTGTTGTGTTCAGGGAGGAGTAGTTGGATCAGAAAGGCGGCTGAGGCTAAAAAGCATGTTGCTTCTCCTGCATGCCAGTTTATTTGCTGTTTTGTCTTGGGTACAGATTCATCCCAAGTTTAGTCAAGGTACAAAGAGACTTGGCACTGGGCAAATTCCAACAAAAGCCTGTGCTCAGCAGAGTATGGAACATAACTGATATGAGGTTCCTGTGCTTGGGCAATATAATGATGTGAGGGGCTAATGACCCCTCTCAGCATCAAGGGCTACGTCTAACAACAGAAACAGCATGTGGAAGTTAAAACATTTTTCTCTCCCCTGGTCTACAATTGGGAATATTTTAGGACAAAGGTAAACAGAACCAGAGCTGCTAAAAGATGAGCTTTAGTGTCTAAATAGAGTGAAGATTTAGGAACTTCGATCCTCAGCCCTTTTTTGTAATCACTGATTTCTTCCCCAAACCTACTTTCAGAGCCTCTATTCTCTGGAATAGAACCCCAGATTACTTGAATAAGTACTAGAAATTTAGATTTTTTTTTCTGAGGTTTATCTCTGAGACTATTAATGGGGAAGGACACTTATAAAAATATTGACTTGAAAGTTACTCTTAGGTTGATTTTTAAATAAGGAAAGCACGTGAAAGATGGGGTAAGAAGAGCCACGAACACAAACCATGAACAGGAAGAAAGAGGGAATTGGCCTGGAACATTTTTTCTTCATTACCAGGTCTCAGCTGTCAGAGTCCAGTCCCATGACTGTCAGATATTCCCTCCGGGTAAGTCACCTAGGTTGACTCAGGAACGCTCATCATTTCCTATGTCCTCGGGCTGTTTATAGGCTAAAGTTCAGAGATTATTTTACCAAGAACACTGAGATTTTCAGACAGTGAGGTAGATTATTGTGCCTCCAAATCTATAAATATTATATTTGAAAATTGGGCTAGTATGAGAGAAGTTAAAGAATACGAGAGAGAGGGAAAATAGAGGTGCCCCTAGCTTCATTGATGGGAACTTAAGAGGCTAAATGGACTCGGCAGGGAATCTGAGTGGTGTCAACAGCAAGGGTATAAAACCAAAAAAACTAAACCTGTTGCTTCTGAGTTGATTCTGACTCATAGCAACCCTATAAGGCAGAGTAGAACTGCCCCATAGAGTTTCCAGGGAGCACCTGGTGGATTCAAACTGCCGATCTTTTGGTCAGCAGTCCAATACTTAAGCACTATGCTGCCAGGGTTCCCAGCAATGGTATAGGTCTTGGTAAATAATCTATATGGCCATGATGATGAAGAGGGCAGGGAAGCATACATAGGGTCTAGTCACAATATTGTCTCTGACTGAAAGGTCTTAGATGCACCCCCAGGTTGCCAGGCCACCAGGAAAGCACCAAACTAGATTTCGGGGAAGGAAAGAACGAGGATTCACAGAAGAAAGAGAGGAGGGTACATATGGAGCAGGAGCATGGGGCAAAGGAAGTTAGGTAAAGAGCCACCATGGAGGTAAATTTTTCCTTCACAAATGGCAAAGTGGAATCTGTACACCATGATGGGAACATAGTATAGATGGTACTGTCTGCAGCGACATCTTCTGGCCATTCTTGGAACAACTTCTCTGAGGAATCACATTTTCTTTAGGCAGGGATTTTAGGAAAGTTGGCTTGAGGATATATCGCTGAGACTGTAGTACCCCATTTATCACAATCCTAAGGGAAAACCCCCCATCTCTGAGTGTTCCCTCTCCTGCAACCCCCATAGCCAATCAGTTCTGCTTTTGAAATAACTACCAACTTCTCCCTTTCTTTCCATTTCCACTGTTCTGCGTTAGTACAGGCCCTGCTTTACTAAAGTAACCAAATGTATTTGGTATTTATACATTTACTGAACATTTACCAGGGCCAGCACTGTGTAGAGTACTTTAACTTATAAAAACCAAAAGCAAACCAAATCCATTGCCACCCAGTCAATTCTGACTCATAGAACTGCCCCATAGGGTTTCCAAGGTTGAAATCTTTATGAATGCAGACTATCCCATCTCTCTCCTGTGTTAACAGTTGGTGGGTTCTAACCACTGACCTTCTGGTTAGCAGCCAAGCGCTTAACCACTGTGCCTCCAGGGCTCCTTAGATAGATGTTTTTATACCCATTTTACAGATGAGGAAACTGAGGCAGAGCATGTTTAATTTAGTTGCCCAGAGTCACATAGCTGCCTGAGAGAGTGGCCTCTGGCTCTGTTGGAGGTGCCGTCTTAACCGACTGAGGGAGGATCCTTCAGCACGCTCCTGGGGCCTGTGTGGGTTCTGCCAATAATTTAAAGATAAGTTAAAATAATTGCTCTTATTTAATCTCCACAACCATTTTGTTAGCTGAGTGTCATTATCTTTGTTTTAAAGGAAATTGAGGCTCAAAAAAGTTAAGTAGCTCAGAAGTCCATAGCTAGGAAATCTCAGAATCCGGCCTTCAAACCCCTCGCCCCATGTTGCTCCTTCTGGTTTCTTCATTTCTGTCTCTTCCTGCTCCCCTCCATACTCAATAACATTGCTTGACTGTTCCTGTTTTATTTTTTTTTTAATTTTCAAAGGTATTGGCATAAATATGCGTTGTATTTTCTATAGTTTTAGAAAATTAGTTCATTTTTTAATTGAAAGACAACATCTGCACATGATTAAAAAAAAAAGTCATGCAGTATAAAAGGGTTACAATTAAGTAATCTTTCTTTCCTGTTTCTAACAAACATTTCGTCATGTCATTGCCTTTAACAGAACCTCTAGTGACCTGCAGGGCAGAGTCTGAATTCCTCAGAGTTATGGATCAAATTATGTCCCCGTATACCTGTGGAGGTAATCCCATTTGAGAATAGGATTTTCTTTGTTATGTTGACGAGGCCATATCAGTGTAAGGTGAGTCTTAAACCTAACCGCTTTTGATACGTAGAAAGAGTAGATTAGGCACAAAGAGGCAAGCACAACTGGGGGAAAGACAAATGCCACATGGAGATTGCCAAGGTACTGAGGAACTTGGGGTTACAGAAGCTTAGACAAGAATTTTCTCCCAGAGTGGACAAAGAAAGACTTCCCCTAGAGTTGATGCCCTAAATTTGGACTTCTAACTTCCTGAACTGTGAGAAAATAAATTTGTTCTTTAAAGCCACCCACTTGTATTTCTGTTACAGCAGCACTAAGAAACTAAGACACTCAGCTGGCATGTAAAGCCCTCCAGAGTCAGGCCCCACCTAGACCCACCTAGCTTAGCTACTCGTAGCTGCCATGTCTCCCCAGCCCCAACTATTCCAGCTGCTCTGGCCATCATACAGGATTATGTACTCTCTCCACCTGCCCAACGACCAAATTTTTCAGCTTCTGTGCCAAGACCCATTCTTTGCAAGAGTAGTCCTTCCATGTCTTCCTCACCCTCTTCTGAATCTTTCTAGTTTTTGCAGCCTATCTTGCACATTGGGCCATTGGTCACATGTTGCCTTAGTTATCGCTTAGGTCCTGTTTTGACTCCTAGTTAGACACTTAAGGTGGTGAGGGTGGAATGGAAATTGCTGGGCAGGGAGGAGAACATTCATTTTTTTTTCTGTATTTCCCTTGCCCAGTCCACTGTGTAAGGCATGAGCATCCCCTTTTCTTCATACCTGTCACAATTGTTCTTTGACTCTTCTTCTGTGTTATTACCTCATTCTTCATCCATTTAACTTTTATTCTTCTTTATCTGGAAGTTATTTCAAGAGGTCATCTGGTCCAGCTTCTGCCTTCAAGTGAATAAGGTGTTATGATTCCCATTTTACAAATGAAGGAGGCACTCTGGAATGATGACGGGGGGCAAACCAGAGACACTGCAGAACCCAACCCATCCTGTCCTTTAGGAATGAGGAATGGAGCAATAGTGGGAGGAGTGACGAGACTATAAGTAAACCTACATAGCCCCACCCTTCTCTTCTTTCCTCGTCTGCTGCCTGAGAGTAACCTATGGGTTAGGATCCAGGGTAAGGAAGGAGACGCATTCTCCTC
The DNA here is from genome assembly GCF_030014295.1 of Loxodonta africana. NCBI lineage: Eukaryota > Metazoa > Chordata > Mammalia > Proboscidea > Elephantidae > Loxodonta > Loxodonta africana. Next base: position 47,324,635 of record NC_087351.1, read on the forward strand.
AAAACCTTAAGTTAAAGGAGATAGATGAGGTCCTAGAAGCTTGCTTATGCCTTAATTCATCTTCCCAGGGCAAGAAATCAAATAGGAAATCGGGGCAGAAGCTAGTTTAGAGGAATAGATGAACATTTATCTGAAGTACCGCATGTCAAAAATCTTTTGAGGGCATACAATGGTGGGAAGAAAACTGAGTGGGAATCCGTCTAGTCGGTTGAGGAGTCCTCCAGCAAGGCAATGCATAATCAGACCTCCATCAAGGGACTCCAGAGGGCAGGCATGCAATGCTGAAGATCCATGGACATCTGACTGGCTGGATCCCAGTGGAGGTGTGGTTGTAAAGGACCCAGAAGTTGCCCTTTCTCAGTGATCTTTGGTGGCTTTCAGAAGCGAGAGTATTTCTGACACAAATATCATACCTCAAGACATCTCAAGATCTTGCCCTTTTATAGCAAAGTACATATAAACTAGTCAGTATTTAAAATAGAAAGCCCATTGGTGTACCAAGAATTATGTAGGGCTTGTGACAGGCACTGTGCTGAGGTCTGGAGGAACACAAAATAAAACATGGTTGCCACTGTTTCCTTGCAGAGGGAATCCTACGGAGGAGTTTGGATTAAGCAGTGTAGGCTCCACATCTTGAACCCTGATCACAGAGAACTTCGCTCAAATACTCTTACATATGAACATACAATAAATGGTTTTATAAAAGTAGCACCGGAGGCCATTAGACATATTAGACGTTAGGGCATCACTGCAACTTTCCGCTCTTGAAGGGGTTCCACTCTCACTTCAAGTCTTTTTATTCTCACTTCAGTCTAGCAATTTGTCAAGCCAGCCCTGTGTGATTCATGTCAGGGACAGCAAGATTGAAAATTAACACAGAGATACATATGAGGGTTGCTCTCTGTAGGGTGTTGAACTGAGGTTAAAAATAGGTGGGGGTTCCTGGAGCAGCCTCTTTTGTGACCACAGGCACCACAAAAGGAAAAGTCACCGAGGAAGTGTGTCTTCGAGCCCTCCTCACAAGAGACGACAAAAGCCCCCGCCTCTGTTGTCCCTTTTGCCCCACAGAAAAAGCTCAAGGTGACAGTGGATTTGGTGCTTTCAAAATATCACGGCTACCACACATAGGCTCTCACTCCTTTCCACCCCCAGACCTCTGATCAGAGGTTGCCCTCTGGGTAAATTCACTTCTTAGTTCTTGCTTGAGGGTCAAGCACAGATGCCTGTCCCTGACTGCCTATAGCTATGTTTAGTTAAAGCAATGACCAACAAAGGAAATGGGGAAAACTGACACGACTGGGCTAAAATGGAAAAAGAAGTCTCTAAAAAAAAAAAGTATTAAATATAAAGGAAAGATAAGCCCTAATTTATCAAACATTTATTAAACACCTGTTTTGTGCCAGGCACTGTGCTGGGGTCTGGAGGTACAAAGAAAATAAAACATGGTTGCTGCTGTCAAGGAGCCTGTAGGCTGGTGGGGAGATAATTGGGTAAATGAGTGATTCTAGTAAGCAGTGATAAGGTCTATGGTTGAGGTGGGAGATAAATCAGACTGAGAGGGTTGGTCCAGGAAGGTTTTTAAAGGACAAGAAGTAGTCAGAGAGAGGGGAAAAGTTCATGCCAGGCAGAGAGTTCATCCTGGGGTGAGCATGAAGGTATAAAACAAGCATTTCCACATAGCATGTGGTGGGGCCCTGTTGGCACAGTGGTTAAAGAGCTCAGCTGCTAACCAAAAGGTTGGTAGTTTGAATCCACCAGCTGCTCCTTGTAAACCCAATGGGATAGTTCTACTCTGCCCTATTGGGCAGCTATGAGTTGGAATCCACTTGACAGCAACGGGTTTTGGCATGTGGTAGAGGGAGATGAGCAAGCGTGGTAGGCAGGAAAGAAGTGGACGATCGTGTGACTGAGCAAAGAAGCTTGACTATCCCCTGAAAACCACAGAGAACCATTAAAGGTTTTAAATGGTGGCTGTGATCTGGCTTGTGTTTTAGAAGACAGTTTGGAGAATACTCTGGAGTAGGCTAGTATGCGGCTGGTGATCAGTTAAAGGCAGTGGCTGGAAACTGAAGAAGAAAGGATATCTAAAGAGAGATCCAAGAATAAGATCTGCAGGTTTTGGTGACTGGATGAGGATGAAGGAGAGAAGGAGGAGTCTAAGATCTATTTGTTTCTGACTTAGGTTACTAAGCAAGTTGGGAAAACAGGAGGAAGAGCAGGTTGTGGGAAGATGATGAGTTCCATCTTGGATATGGTAATTTGAAGGGCCAGGAGTCCCTAACATGTTTGGCTGCTAACTGAAAGGTTAGAGTTTTGAGTTCGCTCAGAGGCACCCTTGGAAAAAAGTCCTGGCAATCTACTTCTGAAAAATCAACCACTGAAAACCTTATGGAATACAGTTCTCTGAAACACATGTGATCACCATGAGTCAGAATCAACTTGACAACAACTGTTGGTGGTGGTGGGATATTTAATTTGCAGTTTGGTGTGAGGAATTCCAAGAGCATGAAATATTTGGAAGTCATTAGCTTATTCATGAAACAGCTAGAACTAGGATGAGGATAAAGCCACCCAAAAATTGTGTTTAGAGGTGCAAGGGCCAAGACAAGGGAGCACCAACATTTAAGAAGTAAGCTAAGGCTGAGAAGCCAGCAAAGAAAACTGAGAAAGAACATCTGAAGAGGTGGGAGGAAAACCAGAAGAGAGGGCTGCCCCAGAAGGTGAAAGAGGTGAGAATTTCAAGTATATGAGCGTTGTAAAAAGTGTCAAGTGTGGTAAGATTGTGTATCTGTGTGAAATTGCACAGATATGATAAACCTCATTAGTTAAGGCTAACATGAAAAAGGTCAGGCTGAAAGAAAAGTTTTATTTAAGGCATGATGCTTAATTACTTTCAAATACACAATTATAAGGCTAACTAAAGAGGCTCTTCAGGACTATAATTGAAAGATTTACCATTAGCACATTAAAAGCATATACTGTAGTCTTCCCTTGGTCTCAGTTACCCATGGTCAACTGCAGTCTGAAAATATTAAATGGAAAATTCAGAAGTAAACAATGTGATGAAATCCCACGCCATCCTGCTTGGTTCCGCCTGGGATGTGAATCATCCCTTTGTCCAGTGTATACTCTACACGCCTGTTAGTCACTTAAGCACAGGTGTAACTAAGGTATGGCAGGTAGGGATTGGGGGGTGCCACTTGAGGAGGGGCACTAACAAGCAGTTTCTATTGGCCATTGCAGTTTTCATTGCCAGCTGTGAGAGATTATTCAGCAACTTAAAATTAATTTCCATAGGTGCTATTTTCTGTAGATAGGCCCCTACTAACCCTGCTAAGTAGCTGTCTTGGTTATCAGATGACTCTTGCAGTATCCCAGTGCTTGTTTTCAAGTAACAGTTATTTTACTTAACAATGGTCCCAAAACACAAGAGTAGTGATGCTGACAATTTGAATATGCCAAAGAGAAGCCCTAAAAGGCTTCCTTTAAGTGAAAAGATGAAAGTTCTCGGGTTAATAAGATATTTTGAGAGAGAGACCACATTCACATTAACTTTTATTATAGTATATTGTTATAATTGTTCTATTTTATGATTAGTCATAGTTCTTAATCTCTTACTATGCCTAATTTATAAATTTATCACAGGAAAAAACGGTATATATAGGATTTGGTACTATCCATGGTTTCAGGAAGGTCTTAGAACATATCCCCGCAGATAAGGGGGACTACTGTCATGAAAATTTAGCATTTCTTTCGTTGTACTAGTCAACAGACTGAGGTTAAGTAATGTGTCCAAAGTCACACAATTAAGTAGATCAGGACTAGAATCCACTATTCTTTCCTCTTTATCAGTGGCTAGTTCTTAAACTTCAGTTTGCATTAGAATCACCTTGTTAAAACACAGATTACTGGGTCTCACCCCCAGAGATTTTTATTCAGTAAGTCTGAGGTGGAGCCTAAGAATACATTTCTTACAGATTGCCAGGTTTCCTGTTGCTTCTGCCTGGGACCACACTTTGAGAACCACTGCTCTATATATGGAAGCCCTGGTGGTGTAGAGGTTAAGTGTCATAGCTGCTAACCAAAAGGTCAGCAGTTCAAATCCACTAGGTGCTCCTTGGAAACTCTATGGGGCAGTTCTATTCTGTCCTGTAGGGTTGCTATGAGTCGGAATTGACTCGAAGGCAGTGGGTTGGTTTTGGGGCTGTATATATTATTTATCTCTAACATTTAAAGTACTTGAGGATTCTAGAAAGCAGTGAAGTCGCCTAGGTTGGTTAATCATTCTCTCAAAAACCCTCCTTATAATATTAATTTGCTTAGAAGGAGTTTTTTTTTGTATGAATCAGAGAGTCTTTGTGGAAAGTAAGAATATGGATCTGAACTTTATTCAAAAATTTGTTTTGTGTACTTACACTGTTCTAGACACTGTCGAAGGCTTTCAGAGGATAGTCAAAAACTTTGTCCTTAAAGTTCTTACCTTGTATACCAAAAAAAAAAAAAATCCAAACCCATTGCCATCGAGTCAATTCCGACTCATAGCGACCCTACAGGGAGAGGCAAATATGCAAGATAAAGAAGTAAAATGTATATTAGTGCTGAGTGCCTAGGGAAAAAAAAATTAATCGGGGGAAAAATGATAGAAATGCCAGGGAAGGAGGACATGTTGGAATTTTAGATAAGTTAGCTAGAGAAGACCCCTTCACTGAGAAGGCAACATTGAAGCGAAGACTGAAGAAAGTGAGGGATCCAGGCAGTATTGAGTGAGTACAAAGGGCCTGAGGTGGTAGCACTATCATGTTTGAGGAACACATAATGAATTCCAAAAATCTACGGATTTTGCACTTGTTTGAATGTTTGAGGAAACACTCCCAGTCAGTGTAGATGAAGCAGAGGAGTAATAGGAAATGAAGTCAGAGATAACAGAAAGCCAGATTAATGCTGCGTCTTAGTAACTGATTTGTGTGTGTGCGTGCGTGCTTTAAGTCAAAGTTTACAACTCAAGTTAATTTCTCATACAAAAATTTATACACGTACTGTTATGTGACCCTAGTTGCTCTCCCTATAATGTGACAACACACTCCCCCTTGCCAACCTGGGTTTCACGTGTCCATCCACCCAGCTCCTATCCCTTTCTGCCTTCTCATTCTGCCTCTGGACAGGACTTGCCCATTTTGTCTCTTATATCTACTTGAACTAAGAAGCACACTCTTTGGGAGTATTATTTTATGTTTTATAGTCTAATCTTTGTCTGAAGAGTTGGATTCGGGAATGGCTCTAGCTCTGGGTTAACAATCTGGACGCCATGTTTTCTGGGGTTTCTCTAGTCTGTCAGGCCATTAAGTCTGGTCTATTTATGTGAATTTGAGTTCTCTTCCATACTTTCCTCCTGCTCTGTCAGGGACTCTCTGTTGTGTTCCCTGTTGGTGTGGTTGTTGGTGGTAGCTGTGTACCATCTAGTTCTGGTCTCAGGCTGATGGAGTCTCTGGTTTATGTGGCCCTTCTGTCTCTTGGGCTAATATTTTCCTTGTGTCTTTGGTGTTCTTCGTTCTCCTTTGCTCCAGGTGGATTGGGACCAATTGATGCATCTTAAATGGCCGCTTGCAAGTTTGTTTGTATTTTTCCACACTCTTTTTTTTTTTTTTTTTATCTTGATGTGTTAACTGTATTTTTTTTTAATTAACTTTTATTAAGCTTCAAGTGAACATTTACAATTCCAATCAGTCTGTCACATGTAAGTTTACATACATCTTACTCTCTTCTCCCACTTGCTCTCCCCCTATTGAGTCAGCCCTTTCAGTCTCTCGTTTCGTGCCAATTTTGCCGTCTTCCCTCTCTCTCTATCTTCCCATCCCCCCTCCAGTCAAGAGTTGCCAACACACTCTCCAGTGTCCACCTGATTTAGTTAGCTCACTCTTCATCAGCATCTCTCTCCCCCCCGCTGACCAGTCCCTTTCATGTCTGATGAGTTGTCTTCGGGGATGGTTCCTGTCCTGTGCCAACAGAAGGTCTGGGGAGCATTGCCGCCGGGATTCCTCTAGTAGCAGTCAGACCATTAAGTATGGTCTTTTTATGAGAATTTGGGGTCTGTATCCCACTGATCTCCTGCTCCTTCAGGAGTTCTCTGTTGTGCTCCCTGACAGGGCAGTCATCGATTGTGGCCGGGCACCAACTAGTTCTTCTGGTCTCAGGATGATGTAGGTCTCTGGTTCATGTGGCCCTTTCTGTCTCTTGGGTTCTTAGTTGTTGTGTGACCTTGGTGTTCTTCATTCTCCTTTGCTCCAGGTGGATTGGGACCAATTGATGCATCTTAAATGGCTGCTTGCAAGTTTGTTTGTATTTTTCCACACTCTTAACCCCTCTTTTTTTTTTTTTTAAATAATTATTATTGTGCTTTAAGTGAAAGTTTACAAATCAAGTCAGTCTCTCACACAAAAACCCATACACAACTTGCTACATACTCCCAATCACTCCCCCCCCATAATACAGCCCGCTCCCTCCTTCCACTCTCTCTTTTTGTGACCATTTTGCCAGTTTCTAAGCACCTCTAACCTCGCATCTCCCCTCCAGGCAGGAGATGCCAACATTGTCTCAAGTGTCCACCTGAACCAAGTAGCTCACGCCTCACTAGCAACCCTCTCCAACCCATCGTCCCGTCCAGTATGTGTCTGATGAGCTGGCTTCAGGGATGGTTCCTGTAGTGGGCCAACAGAAGGTCTGGGGGCCATGATCACTGGGGTCCTTCCTGTCTCAGTCAGACCATTAAGTCTGGTCTTTTTATGAGAATTTGGGGTTTGCATCCCACTGTTCTCCTGCTCCCTCAGGGGTTCTCTATTGTGTTGCCTTTCAGGGCAGCCATCGGTTGTGGCCCAGTACCATCTAGCTATTCTGGTCTCAGGATGATGTAGTCTCTGGTTCATGTAGCCCTTTCTGTCTCTTGGGCTCGTAATTATCCTGTGTTCTTGGTGTTCTTCATTCTCCTTTGCTCCAGGTGGGTTGAGACTCATTGATGCATCTTAGATGGGTGCTTGCTAGCATTTAAGACCTCAGATGCCACTCTTCAAAGTGGGATGCAGAATGTTTTCTTAATAGATTTTATTATGCTAATTGACTTAGATGTCCCCTGAAACCATGGTCCCCAAACCCTGCCCCTGCTTCGCTGACCTTCGAAGCATTCAGCTTATTCAGGAAACTGCTTTGCTTTGGTTTAGTCCAGTTGTGCTGACCTCCACTGTGTTAAGTGTTGTCCTTCCCTTCACCCAAAGTAGTTCTTGTCTACTCTCTATTTAGTAAATAACCCTCTCCCACCCTCCCTCCCTCCCCCCTCTCTTAGCCACAAAAGAGTGTGTTCTTCTCAGTTTAAACTATTTCTCAAGATCTTATAATAGAAGTCTTATACAATATTTGTCCTTTTACAACTGGCTAATTTCACTCAGCATAATGCCTTCCAGGTTTCTCCATGTTATGAAATGTTTCACCGATTCATCACTGTTCTTTATTGATGCATAGTATTCCATTGTGTGGATATACCATAATTTATTTATCCATTCATCCATTGATGAGCACCTTTTTTCTGTTGTAAACAGTGCTGCAATAAACATGGGTGTGCATATATCTGTTCGTGTAAAGGCTCTTATTTCTCTAGGATATATTCCGAGGAGTGGGATTGCTGGGTCGTATGGTATTCTATTTCTGGCTTTTTAAGGAGGTGCCAAATCGATTTCCAAAGTGATTGTACCATTTTACATTCCCACCAGCAGTGTAGAAGTGTTCCAATCTCTCCACAGCCTCTCCAACATTTATTATTTTGTGTTTTTTGGATTAGTGCCAGTCTTGTTGGAGTGTTGTAGTTTTGATTTGCGTTTCTCTCATGGCCAATGATCGAGAGCATTTCCTCATGTATCTGTTAGCCGCCTGAATGTCTTCTTTAGTGAAGTGACTGTTCATATTCTTTGCCCATTTCTTAATTGGGTTGTTTGTCTTTTTGTGGTTGAGTTTTAGCAGAGTCATGTAGATTTTAGAGATCAGGTGCTGGTTGGAGATGTCGTGGCTGAAAATTTTTTCCCACTCTGTAGGTGGCCTTTTTACTCTTTTGGTGAAGTCTTTAGGTGAGCATAGGTGTTTGATTTTTAGGAGCTCCCAGTTATCTGGTTTCTCTTCGGCATTTTTAGTAATTTTTTTTTATTCCGTTTATGCCATGTACTAGGGCTCCTAACGTTGTCCCTATTTTTTTTTCCACGATCTTTATCGTTTTAGATTTTATGTTTAGGTCTTTGATCCATTTGGAGTTAGTTTTTGTGCACGGTGTGAGGTATGGGTCCTGTTTCTTTTTTTTTTCAGATGGATATCCAGTTATGCCAGCATCACTTGTTAAGAAGACTATCTTTCCCCAATTAACTGACACTGGGCCTTTGTCAAATATCAGCTGCTCAGATGTGGATGGATTTATATCTGGATTCTCAATTCTGTTCCATTGGTCTGTGTGTCTGTTGTTGTACCAATACCAGGCTGTTTTGACTACCGTGGCAGTATAATAGGTTCTAAAATCAGGTAGAGTGAGGCCTCCCACTTTGTTCTTTTTTTTTTTGGTAATGCTTTACTTATCTGGGGCTTCTTTCCCTTCCATATGAAGTTGATTTGTTTCTCCATCTCATTAAAAAATGTCGTTGGAATTTGGATTGGAAGTGCATTGTATATATAGATGGCTTTTGGTAGAATAGACATTTTTACAATGTTAAGTCTTCCTATCCATGAGCAAGGTATGTTTTTCCACTTATGTAGGTCCCTTTTGGTTTCTTGCAGTAGTACCTTGTAGTTTTCTTTGTATAGGTCTTTTACATCTTTGGTAAGATTTATCCTTAAGTATTTTATCTTCTTGGGGGCTACTGTGAATGGTATTGATTTGGTGATTTCCTCTTTGATGTTCTTTTTGTTGATGTAGAGGGATCCAACTGGTTTTTGTATGTTTATCTTGTAACCTGATACTCTGCTGAACTCTTCTATTAGTTTCAGTAGTTTTCTGGAGGATTCCTTAGGGTTTTCTGTGTATAAGATCATGTCATCTGCAAATAGAGATAACTTTACTTCTTCCTTGCCAATCCGGATGCCCTTTATTTCTTTACCTACCCTAATTACTCTGGCTAGGACCTCCAGCACAATGTTGAATAAGAGAGATGATAAAGGGCATCCTTGTCTGGTTCCCGTTCTCAAGGGAAATGCTTTCAGGCTCTCTCCATTTAGGATGATGTTGGGTGTTGGCTTTGTATAAATGCCCTTTATTATGTTGAGGAATTTTCCTTCAATTCCTATTTTGCTGAGAGTTTTAATCATGAATGGGTGTTGGGCTTTGTCAAATACCTTTTCTGCATCAATTGATAAAATCATGTGGTTCTTGTCTTTTGTTTTATTTATGTGGTGGATTACATTGTTTTTCTAATGTTGAACCATCTCTGCATACCTGGTATAAATCCCACTTGGTCATGGTGGATTATTTTTTTGATATGTTGTTGATGTCTGTTGGCTAGAATTTTGTTGATGATTTTTGCATCTATGTTCATGAGGGATATAGGTCTGTAATTTTCTTTTTTTGTGTTGTCTTCAGCTGGTTTTGGTATCAGGGTTATGCTGGCTTCATCGAATGAGTTAGGTAGTATTCTGTCCTTTTCTATGCTTTGAAATACCTTTAGTAGTAGTGGTGTTAACTCTTCTCTGAAAGTTTGGTAGAACTCTGCAGTGAAGCCATCAGGGCCAGGGCTTTTTTTTGTTGGGAGTTTTTTGATTAGCTTTTCAATCTCTTCCTTTGTTATGGGTCTGTTTAGTTGTTCTACTTCTGATTGTGTTAGTTTAGGTAGGTAGTGTGTTTCTAGGAATTCATCCATTTCTTCTAGGTTTTCAAATTTGTTAGAGTACAGTTTTTCATAGTAATCTGGTATGTTTCTTTTAATTTCAGTTGGGTCTGCTGTGATATGGCCCATCTCACTTCTTATTTGGGTTATTTGTTTCCTTTCCTGTATTTTTTTAGTCAATCTGGCCAATGGTTTATCAATTTTGTTAATTTCTTCAAAGAACCAGCTTTTGGCCTTTTTAACTCTTTTGATTGTTTTTCTGTTCTCTAATTCATTTAATTCTGCTCTAATTTTTATTATTTGCTTTGTTCTGGTGCCTGATGGTTTCTTTTGTTGCTCTCTTTCTATTTGCTCAAGTCGTAGGGACAGTTCTTTGATTTTGGCTTTTTCTTCTTTATGTATGTGTGCATTTATTGATATAAATTGACCTCTGAGCACTGCTTTCACTGTGTCCCAAAGGTTTTGATAGGAAGTGTTTTCAGTCTCATTGAATTCTATGAATTTCTTTATTCCCTCCTTAATGTCTTCTATAACCCAGTCTTTTTGGAGCAGAGTATTGTTCAGTTTCCAAGTATTTGGTTTCTTTTCCCTGGTTTTCTGTTATTGATTTCTACTTTTATGGCCTTATGGTCTGAGAAGATGCTTTGTAATATTTCGATGTTTTGGATTCTGCAAAGGCTTGTTTTATGACCTGATGTGTGATCTATTCTAGAGAATGTTCCATGTGCACTAGAAAAGAAACTATACTTTGCAGCTGTTGGGTGGAGTGTTCTGTATAAGTCTATGAGGTCAAGTTGGTTGATTGTAGCAATTAGATCTTCCGTGTATCTATTGAGCTTCTTACTGGATGTCCTATCCTTCACTGAAAATGGTGTGTTGAAATCTCTTACTACAATTGTGGAGGTGTCTATCTCACTTTTCAATTCTGTTAAAGTTTGTTTTATGAATCCTGCAGCCCTATCATTGGGTGCATAAACATTTAATATGGTTATATTTTCCTGGTAAATTGTCCCTTTAATCATTATGTAGTGCCCTTCTTTATCCTTTGTGGTGGGTTTAACTTTAAAGTCTATTTTGTCAGAAATTAATATGGCCACTCCTGCTCTTTTTTGATTGTTGTTTGCTTCATGTATTTTTTTCCATCCTTTGAGTTTTAGTTTATTTGTGTCTCTAAGTCTAAGGTGTGTCTCTTGTAGGCAGCATATAGACGGATCGTGTTTTTCTATCCAGTCTGCAACTCTCTGTCTCTTTATTGGTGCATTTAGTCCATTTACATTCAGCATAATTACAGATAAGTATGAGTTTAGTGCTGTTATTTTGATGTCTTTTTTTGTGTGTTGTTGACAATTTCATTTTTGCACTTACTTTTTTTTGCACTGAGAAGTTTTTCTTTGTAGAATGTGTTCCTCCTTTTCATAGTAGTTGAATTTATTTTTGTTGAGTTGTTATGTTCATCTTGGTTTTTATTTCCAAATATGGAATTGTTAGACCTCTTTGTGGTTACCTTAATATTTACCCCTATTTGAGTAAGTAGAAACCTAACTCGTATCACCCTATATCGCCTTGGCTTCCTCTCCATATGTAAGATCTATGCCTCCTGTATTTAGTCCCTCTTTTTTGACTATTGTAATCTTTTACATAATGACATCAATGATTCCCTGTTTTGAGCAATTTTTTTTTAATTAATCTTATTTTGTTTTTGTGATTTCCCCATCTGAGTTGATATCAGGATGTTTTGTTCTGTGACCTTGTGATGTGTTGGTATCTGATATTATTGATTTTCTGACCAAAGAGTTTCCTTTAGTAATTCTTGCAGTTTTGGTTTGGTTTTTGCAAATTCTCTAAGCTTGTGTTTATCTGTAAATGTCTTAATTTCACCTTCATATTTGAGAGAGAGTTTTGCTGGATATATGATTCTTGGCTGACAGTTCTTCTCTTTCAGTGCTGTATATATGTCATCCCATTGCCTTCTTGCCTGCGTGGTTTCTGCCGAGTAGTCTGAACTTATTCTTATTGATTCTCCTTTGTAGGTGACTTTTCGTTTATCCTTGGCTGCTTTTAAAATTTTCTCTTTATCTTTGGTTTTGGCAAGTTTGATGATGATATGTCTTGGTGATTTTCTTTTGGGTCTATCTTGTATGGGGTTCGATGAGCATCTTGGATAGATATCTTTTCATCTTTCACGATGTCAGGAAAGTTTTCTGCCAACAGATCTTCAACTATTCTCTCTGTATTTTCTGTTATCCCTCCCTGTTCTGGAACTCCAATAACACGCAAGTTATTCTTCTTGATAGAGTCCCACATGATTCTTAGGGTTTCTTCATTTTTTAAAATTCTTTTATCTGATTTTTCTTCAACTATATTGGTGTCAATTGCCTTACCCTCCAGCTCCCCCACTCTGCATTCCAGTTCCTTGATTCTGCTCCTCTGACTTCCTATTGAGTTGTCTAATTCTGTAATTTTATTGTTAATCTTTTGGATTTCTGAATGATGTCTCTCTATGGATTCTTGCAGCTTATTAATTTTTTTCACTATGTTCTTGAATAATCTTTTTGATTTCTTCAACTGCTTTATCGGTGTGTTCCTTGGCTTTTTCTGTAGATGCCTTATTTCATTTCTGAGGTCATCCCTGATGTCTTGAAGCATTCTGTATATTAGTTTTTTATATTCTACATCTGGCAATTCCAGGAATGTATCTACATCTGGGAATGATTTTGATTCTTTGATTTGGGGGGTTGTAGAAGTTTTTTTTTTTAGAAGCAGTCGTGGTCTGCTTCTTTATGTGATTTGATATCGACTGCTGTCTCTGAGCCATCTATAAGATATTGTAATGTTTTCTTTTATATTTGCTCACTGAGTCTTATCTTCTTGTTTTGTTTTGTTACAATATACCCAGATGGGCTACTAGATTGTGCTATATTGATTGCTGTAGCTTTTGAATCACTTATGCCTTGTTACCAGCTGGTCTGAGCTGTTACCAGGTATATAAACCCATGAGTCCATTCACTATTCTTGAATAGAATCAACTCAGGTGTCCTGATAGCTGGTCATCTAGTGTTTGGTATAGGTTCTCACCTATTAACTTAGAGGAGTAGTGGTGATGGTTGAATGCACCAGTTTCTAGTAGAGGCAGGGGGGTCACACTCCGAGGAGGGTAGGATGCTGACAGCCTTCCCCCAAGTGTCAGTGAGGTAGGAGTGGCTCTATTCTCTAGAGTGCTCTGGTGGGTGAACTCTGCAGCTGTACCTTAGGCACCCAGTGCTTGAACCTGTATAGATTGGTAGACATCACTATCCTCAGTCCCCTTTAGCAGGTGGCTAGGTGGTGTGGGTGGAGCCTCAGCCCTCAGTTCCCTCGTGTGGATCAGTTAGGGCTCTGTTTAATAGGTAGAGCAGTATCTGACCTCCAAAACTTGCCTTTCCACTGCTCAGCTAAAACACAGTCAGATCTCTATCAGAATTGCCTTTGCATTATAATAGCCACCTGGTTAACTGTAGGGGTGAAAGCCAAAGACTGGGGGTCTCTTATGCCTGGACGGAGCTGGTTCTGTATTGTTATTCCAGTTTAGGGAAGTCAGGGAAGGATTTTTCCTTTGATTGTTGAATCCTGCTTTTCTCAGGCCCAGGGGATGGGTTAGAAGAGAAAGAAGGAGGAAAAATAAAAAATATAAAAAAGGGCAGTGCACCTCACTCTCTGGCCCAGGGAATTCTAATGTTAATGAAGCCAGCTGGGGCAGGGAGAGGAGGGATCAGATAGTTAGTAGAGAGTAGCCGGGACAAGATAGACAAAGTTACTTATCTTGTTTGGTGAGAACTGTTTTTTCTGAGATTCCAGAGGGGTGTGTAGCTTGTGTGCACTGGCTGGTTTCCCACTGAGACTGCCCCAGAGGTTTAGGGCTGCGTCCCCTGCTTGCGCTCTCTCAGGAAGCCGCAATCAGTTCCTCCGTGCTTAGTCCAAAGCCCAGCGCCAACATTTCCTGTCTGGGATGCTGCGCTCCAGGCTCCAAAACCAGTCGTTGCATCCCCGTGGTTTTTCGTTTGCCTGTGAGCCGCATCAGTGTGCAGCCTGTGTGCGCTGGCTGGGTCCCCTCCAAGGTTGGTCCCGAGGGCTAGGATTGCATCCGTGCTTGCCCCGTCTCAGTAAGCCACAATCAGTCCCACCACTCTGGCACCGGTGAACCGCGGGGGCTCAAGGCTGCGGTGTGGCACACTAACACCAGAAGCGGTCGCTGCTTCAGCATGTGGCTTTTCACTTCCCTGTCACTCAGGTCAACTCCTTAGTTCTGTGTTTGATGGTCAGGGTTGGTAGAGTGTCCTGTATGTAATCAATTCACTTGTTTTTTCGAGTCTTTGTTGCAAGAGGGATAAGCGGAAACTTCTACCTAGTCAGGCATCTTGGTTCCGCCCTCACTCGCAAGTTTTTAAAACCCCAGGCAACACTCATCAAAGTGTGATGCAGAACATTTTCTTAATAAACTTTGTTATGCCAATTGGCCTATATGTCCCCTGAAACCATGGTCCCCAGACCCCTACCCCTGGTACTCTGTCCCTTGAAGTGTTTGGTTATGTTCAGAAAAGTTCTTATGTTTTGGTTTAGTCCAGTTGTGGTCACTGTCCCTGCATTGTGTGTTGCCCTTCCCTACACCTAAGATAATTCTTGTCTACTGTCTAGTTAGTGAATTCCCCTTTCCCTCCCACGCCACCATAGTAACCATCAAAGAATATTTTCTTCTGTGTTTAAACCTTTGATTGAGTTCTTATAATAGTGGTCTCATACAATATTTGTCCTTTTGCAACTAATTACACTCAGCATAATGCCTTCCAGATTCATCCATGTGGTGAGATGTTTCAAGGATTTATCACTGTTCTTTATCATTTCATAGTATTCTATTGTGTGAATATACCATAATTTGTTTTATCCATTCATCTGTTGATGGGCACCTAGGTTGTTTCCATCTTTTTGCTATTGTGAACAGTGCTGCAGTGAACATGGGCATGCATTGTTATCTATTCATGTGATGTCTTTTATTACTCTAGGATATATTCCAAGGAGTGGAATTGCTGGGTCATATGGTAGTTCTATTTCTAGCTTTTTAAGGAAGTGCCACATTGATTTCCAAAGTGGTGGTAACATTTTATATTCCCACCAGCAGTGTATAAGTGTCCCAGTCTCTCCACAACCTCTCCAACATTTATTATTTTGTGTTTTCTGGATTCATGCTAGCCTTATTTGGATGACAAGGTATCTGACTGTAGTTTTGATTTGCATTTCTCTAATGGCCAATGACCATGAGCATTTCCTCATGTATCTGTTAGCTGCCTGAGTGTCTTCTTTGGTGAAATGCCTATTCATATCCTTTGGCCTTTTTTTAAATTGGGTTATTAGTCTTTTTGATGTTGAAGTTTTGCAGTATCTTGTAGATTTTAGAGATTAGACCCCGATCGGACATGTTGTAGCCAAAAATTATTTCCCAATCCATAGGTTGTCTTTTTACTCTTTTGGTGAAATCTTTTGATGAGCATAAGTATTTGATTTTTAGGAGCTCCCAGTTATCTAGTTTCTCTTCCAGCCTTTGTGCATTGTTACGTTTATATTCTGTTTATGACAGGTATTTTTTTTTTTTTATTAGGGGTCCTAGCATTGTCCCTATTTTTTATTCCATTTCTCATTTTAGATTTTATATTTAGGTCTTTGATCCATTTTTGAGTTAGTTTTTGTGCATGGTGTGAGTTATGGGTCTTGTTTCATTTTTTTGCAGATGAATATCCAGTTATGCCACACCATTTGTTAAAGAGACTGTCTTTTCCCCATTTAACGGACTTTGGGCCTTTGTCAAATATCAGCTGCTCATAGGTGGATGAATTTATGTCTGGAGTCCCAGTTCTGTTCCATTGGTCTGTGCATCTGCTGTTGTACCACTATCAGGCTGTTTTGACTACTGTGGCAGTATAATAGGTTCTAAAATCAGATAGTATGAGGCTGCCCACTTTGTTCTTCTTCAGTAATGCTTTGCTTATCTAGAGCCTCTTCCCTTTCCATATGAAGTTGGTGATTTGTTTCTCCATCTCCTTAAAAAACGTCGTTGGAATTTCGATCGGGATTGCATCGTGTCTTTAGATGCTTGGGTAGAATTGACATTTTCACAATGTTGAGTCTTCTTATCCATGAGCAAGGTGTGTTTTTCCACTTATATAGGTCTCTTTTGGTTTCTTGCAGTAGTGTCTTATAGTTTTCTTTGTAACTGATTTTTAACATCCATTTCTTTCTTTGAGGAGACATTAGGTCCCAGCCTTGGGTGGGACCCTGAGGCTATGAATCTCTTGATACTGAAGGGTCATAGAAGTTCCCTCCACAAAGTGGCTAATGAGTTTGCTCAGCTGCTAATTTTCCCAAAATAGTTGAGTACAGGCCAATCTGAATAGACAGATAGGGAAATAAATATATGTTTGCTTGATGACCTTTTATGTGTACAGTATATGTGCAGTGCTACCCTCCCCCTTCCCTCTCTAACCTCCGTGCCCCCTACAGCCCCTTCATGAAATTCCAAGAGGATTGCCCTGGCAGCTTCTGCCACATTTTTTCTCTATTACAGATTACATTGTCTACACCTCCGGGAAAAACGGACCCCACCCACATGAGTCGTGGACTGTGGCTCAGACCTTCAGTTAGTCAGCCAATATTACTTTTATGGTCAAGTCTGTGGGGTCCTGGCCCACCCCAAAACCACCTTTAATTGGTAAAAAGACTTGTTAAAACATTAAGGACTTACTTGGCTGCTTGTATTTCTGGAAGATTGCTTATATTCAAACATATATAGGAATCTTAAAACTATAGTAGTTGCTACAGTCAAAAGTGGACTGCTAGGCTGGATGAATCACTGTTCCAAGAGAGTTCTGCATTTTCTAATGTTCTTGCTTCAGCACTGTGACCTGGAATAGAACTGGATCAATGGCACAGTGAAGGGCTTGAATGTAGTGTCTGTGGAGCCATGGGTTAGGTTCTGCACAAAAACAAAGGACTAAAAAGATGCAGTTACTGGACTCTAAAACGTTATATTATAAAATAAAAATATTTGCTGCCTCTCAGAATATAAGAGTATTGGTATATAAAAAATATTTGTCAGCAGAACAAAACAAAATTGTAAGCTTCCCTCACATTTTGGTTTGGACCCTGTGGAGATCTCAGTTGTTTCCTTGGACAGCATATAGTCGTGAAGTCATATTGGCAAATTATCAAGTTATCCATGGATGAAAATTATAAAACACATGAATTTTCACTGATGATTATTTTCTTCCCAGACTTGAATTTGCTCTTTGTGGCCCACATAGAAAAGAGAGAAACTTTGTGTAGGTGAAGTTCCTTTCCTCTCTAGAATAGGCTGTTCTGTCCCACTCCAAAAATTACTGCACATGTGGGCTGCTCCATGACCCTAGGGCAACGGCTCTGCTTTCAGTGGCTGAAGGTTCTCGGGGACAGGGACTTTTTTTGTTGATCTCTAGAATCTTAGACACCAGGGGCTGGAAGTGACCTTTCAAGTAATTTAGTTCAATTGCTCCTTTTATGTTTAAAGCATCTCTTCCACATCTTTTCCAACTGGTCTAGCAATTTTGGTCAAACACCTCTAGTGTTTGCATTTAGAAATAGCATTAGGTGAAAAGGGAGACCCCTATTCCATTTACTTGGTAAAGCCTTTGTGCAAGAGGTAAGTTTTGGTGTAGTAAATCCGTTCAATTCAAATGCAATTTACTGCAATTAAAAGAGAGGAAAAGGAAGTTTGGCTAATGCTTTTTTCCTTTTGCCAAAAGAAACAATATCAGAGATGGAGAATTAAGACTATCTCTTTGGAAAAGAGCTAAATGGTAAGCACTCGTATTTCCCATCCTAATGAAAAAATAATACCCAATGCCAGACCACAATAGCAAAATGCTTAATAGTGCCTCCACCCAGTAAGCTATCTTTTCTTGACTCTACCAACACAAACAAATTTTACAGCCCAGTCTTTACATGAATCACTCTGTGAAAATGATAGCAAATGTAATAATCTGAGACAGCTGCAATTATCTAAATGTCTCCCTATTAGCCATTTGAATGGCTAAAGCCTTATAATCAGATCAGAGTGAATGCTAATTGAAATCTAATAGAGCTTACATCTGTGTGATTAGGTATCAGAATTTGATTCCAATATTGTTCAATTACAGAGAGGGCCCATCAAGTCACACTAAAAATAAATATTGTAACCTTAGTGCAAAAGAAGATGGATTCTTTCAATAAACAGAGATCAAACTGGAACCAGTTTGCGTGGTGTTACCTCCACCTACTGCGATTTAGTGGAACTGCAGAGAAAGTCTTTCCTTGGGCTTGGGGGCACAACTCTGTTTTCCTAACCCGAGAAGCTTCTTGACAATCAAGCAAGATGAATTGCCCAAAGTTTTTATTGCGTGGTTAAATATGATTAGTTATCCTGAAGAATATGACCAATGCTTGTTTTTGAAAGAAGCAGCCAAGATTATATAGAGCACTCATATTAATTAACTTCAGAAAACAAAGGGGGCAATGTTAAGTCTCTGGGCTGGGAAGGTGTATGTTGGTGAGAACAAGAAGTGAAGTTGGATAGACTGGGAGGGACCAGATTCTAGACTGCAGCTAATTGAATGGCTAGAGAAACAAGCCTTAACACCTCCCCAACTCATGTACCATGTCAAGAAGACTTGAAGCACTTACTGATGAAGATCAAAGAGTACAGCCTTCAGAATGGATTACCTCACAATTGAACCAATACGCAACATCATGATAAATGGAGAAAAGATCGAAGTTATCAAGGATTTCATTTTACTTGGATCCATAATCAACATCCATGGAAGCAGCAGTCAAGAAATCAAAAGACTCATTGCATTGGGCAAATGTGCTGCAAAGGACCTCTTTAAAGTGTTAAAAAGCAAAGATGTCACCTTGAAGACTAAGGTGCTTCTGATCCAAGCCATGGTGTTTTCAGTTGCCTCATATGCATCTGAAAGCTGGACAAGGAATAGGGAAGATCGAAGAATTGACACCTTTGAATTATGGTGCTGGTGAAGAATGTTGAATATACCATAGACTACCAAAAGAAGTTGTAAAGGGTCAGCGAAAAAGAGGAAGACCTTCAATGAGATGGATTGACACAGTGGCTGCAACAATGGGCTCAAGCATAGCAACAATTTTGAGGATGGTGCAGGACAGGGCAATGTTTCATTCTGTTGTGCATAGGGTCACTATGAGTTGGAACCAACTTGACAGCACCTACCAACAACAACAACCAAAAGAACAAACAAATCTGTCTTGAAAGAAGTACAGCCAGAATGCTTATTAGAAGCGAGGATGGTGAGACTTTGTCTCACATACTTTGGACGTGTTATCAGGAGGGATCAGTCTCTGGAGAAAGACATCATGCTTGGTAAAGTAGAGGGTGAGTGAAAAAGAGGAACACCCTCAATGAAATAGATTAACACAGAGGCTGCAACAGTAGGCTCAAGCATAACAATGTTTGTGAGGATGGCACAGGACAGGGCAATGTTTCGTTCTGTTGTACATAAGGTCACTGTGTGTCAGAACTGACTCTACGGCACCTAACAACAACAAATCAATGTCCCAAGTGACTTCATTCCTCCCCTAGTCTGTGCTAACGGAAGATTCACTTACTGTTTGTAGTACCTCTAGAATAAGTAATGAAAAGAAACATTTCTTGACTCTCTACTACATATGAATACAGTCTCAAATCCTCTTGAATGATAAAAGAAGTATAAAATGTGGTCCTTTCCTCAGCAAGTATGTAATCAGTTCAGTGAGGGAGAGATTCGAGAAAAAAACATGATGCCTTATACTAGCAATTAAGGATTGAATTTTGTCCTATAGTAGTCGCCTGAAAAAGAATGCTTGGGATGTAAGTTTTCTGAGGCTTTGCATGTATGAAAATGTCTTCATACTCGAGATAGTTTGACTAAAGTATAATTTTCTCTGAAGTGTTGAATGCATAAGGAAGCTTGATTGTGAGATGTATGTACCTGGAATCCAAGAGGTTGTAGAGGGATGGTAGAGTCAAATTTGCTGCCTAATTTTACATAGAAACTCAAGTCGAAACTGACTTGATGGCACCTAACAATAATAATAATGTATCTGCATAGTGAATTTAGCCTGAATTAGTCCTGCTTTTACCTTCTTATAAATCTACATTTTCACTGGCTTTGACTTTTTAAAATTATGATTTTCTATATAGCATATATTCCTAAACCACATTGAATTCTTAATGAATAAACAGGAATATAAACATATAAATTAAAAAGTTTAAGTAGAATTGATAGGAAAGGCAAAGGAATGTTATCTGAAAAACATGGGTGATAATGCATTTGAGGTGATAATAAAAAGATTACTTTAATGCCAGCATTTTGGATTATGGTAGGCAGAACAACAGCTGCCCCCCCACCTCCGCCAGATGTCCATGTCCTAATTCCTGGAACCTGTGAATATGTTGGGTTACATGGCAAAAGAGAAGTAAGGTTATAGATGGAATTAAGGTTGCTAATAACTAACCTTGAGATGGGGAGATTATCCTGGATTATTTGGGTAGGCCCAATGTTATCACAGCATCTTTTGAAGTGGAAAAGGGAGGCAGAAAAGAGAGAATTAGAGAAATGGCAGTGTGAAAGAGACTTGGCTTGATGTTGCTGGCTTTCAAGCTGGAGGAATGAGGCCACAAGCCAAGGAGTACAGAAGCTGTAAAAAAAAGGCAAGGAAATGGTTTCCTGCTCCCCCCACCACCCCAAAAAAAGGCCTCCAGAAGGAACTCAATCCTGCTGACACCTTGACTTTAGCCTGGTGAGACTCCTTTTGGGCTTCTGATCTGCAGAATTGTTAGATCATAAATTTGGGTTGTTTAAGCCACCAAATTTGTGGTAACTTGTGGTAGCAATAGGAAAACAAATCCATAGATTGACAGGAAGTGAAGTTAAAGGTGAAGAGGCAAATGAAGATCAAGACATTGTTATGTAGTGGCAAAAGTAGTAGACATATGGAATCTGACCATTTGATTCCCAGATCTGCCAATTACTACCTTTGTGACCCAGGTCATACTACCTAACCTCTTTGTGTCTCAATATCTTCATCTGTAAAAAAATAATAATAGTACCTCCTCAGATGGGTGTTGTGAGGATGAAATGAAACCATCTATGTAAGCAGAGTGCCTTTGGCAAACCGTTAATATATGTGAATTGCTGCTGACATTTTCTTACTACTATTGCCACATGTTTTATATGTTTTTTTTCCCTCCCAGTGATTATTTATAAAATTGGAAATGCTGGTGGTGTAGTGGTTAAGTGCTATGGCTGTTAACCCAAAGGCTGGCAGTTCAAATCTACCAGGTGCTCCTTGGAAACTCTATGGGGCAGTTCCACTCTGTCTTATAGGGTTGCTATGAGTCAGAATTGACTCAACGACAATGGGATTTATAAAATTATCTGTTCAACATATACATATTTTGGCAAAAATCACTTTCAGTGTGAAGTAATACAGTTTAAAATTACATTATAATTTTGTCTATAACAAGGTTTTATTTGAGAATATTCAATTAGCCAAATATTAGACAGGTCTATAAAACAAACAATAATAGGCCACATGAACCAGAGACTACATCATCCTGAGACCAGAAGAACTAGATGGTGCCTGGCTACAACCGATGACTGCCCTGACAGGGAACACAACAGAGAACCCCTGAGGGAGCAGGAGAGCAGTGGAATGCAGACCCCAAATTCTCATAAGACCAGACTTAATGGTCTGACTGAGACTAGAAGGACAATAATAATAATGTATCTGCATAGTGAATGGCCCCCAGACCCTCTGTTGGCCCAGGACAGGAACCATTCCCGAAGCCAACTGTTCAGACATGGATTGGACTGGACAATGGCTTGGAGAGGGATGCTGGTGAGGAGTGAGCTTCTTGGATCAGGTGGACACTTGAGACTATGTTGGCATCTCCTGCCTGGAGGGGAGATGAGAGGGTAGAGGGGGTTAGAATCTGGCGAAATGGACACGAAAAGAGAGAGTGGAGGGAGAGAGCAGGCTGTTTCATTAGGGGGAGAGTAATTGGGAGTGTATAGTAAGGTGTATATGGGTTTTTGTGTGAGAGACTGACTTGATTTGTAAACTTTCACTTAAAAAAAAAGCACAATAAAAATTATTAAAAAAAAAAAAAACAGGTAGTTCAACCACGTATATGAGACTAAATGGGCACACCAGCCCAAGGGCAAGGATGAGAAAGTAGGAGGGGACAGGAAAGCCGGATGAATGGAAATGGGGAGCCCAAGGTCGAGAAGGGGAGAGTGTTCACACATCACAGGGTTGGCAACAAATGTCACAAAACAATATGTGTATTAATTGTTTAATGAGAAAATAACTTGTTCTGTAAACTTTCACCTAAAGCACACACACACAAAAAAATTCACTTAAATCTACCCCACTTTGATCACATTTTAGGTTAGGTGGTTCCTGCACAGTAGATGGTAGGACTTGACTTCCAGAGAGTCAGAGACAGGCCATTTCAGCATAAGCAGTTTTTCTTGAAACCCTGATTGGCAGCTCTAGCTCTGGGATAATAAAATTAAATTTGCTTCTTATTAATCATGATTATCTGATACCAACTTAGAATGTCACTCTTAAGTTTCCAGAATGATTCAGAATACGTAGAATTACTGAATATCAGTTATGGCCCTAATGTTTGCAACTGAGGATCTTCCCAACATAAATTTTTACTTGTTAGCCCTTCTCATGAAACTTCTGTCATTTTCTATTATCCATACAATTATACATTAAAATTTTTTTTTTGAAATAATTTTATACTCATAAGAAGTTGCAAAATTAGGAAAGAGAGTTCCCGTGTATCCTTTATGAAGCTTCCTTCAATGATAATATTATCAAAACCAACAAATTGATATTGGTACAATACTAACAGTAGCTAACTACAGACCTTATTCAGATTTCATCAGTTATTTTTTGTTTTTTGGCATACAGTTCTGTAAAATTTATCACATGTATAGATTTGTGTAACCACTACCAAAAATAGGATCGAGAACTGCTCCATAATCAAAGAAACTCTCTGTGCTACCCTTTTATCTCTTATCCCTAACTCCTGGCAACCACTGATTTGTTCTCTATCACTATAATTTTGTCATTTCAAAAATGTTATATAAATGGAATTATACAGTCTGTAACCTTTTGAGGTTGGCTTTTTTTCACTCAGTATAATGCCCTTGAGATCCACTTCAGTTGTTGCATATATCAATAGTTCCTTTTTTTTTTTTTTATTAGTAGGATTCCATTTATGGATGTGCCAGTTTATCTATTCATCCGTTGAAGGATATTTGGTTTGTCTCCAGTTTTTTGCTATTACAAATAAAACTACTATAAACATTTGCTTACAAGTTTTTGTGTGAACATAAACTATATTTCTCTAAGATAAATAGCCATTTTTATAAGGTTTTGAGGACTAAGATCATTAATGTTGAAATACTTTGTAATGCTGAATTCAAATTTAAGGTAGATTTCTATGAATTATATTAATAAAAAGTGAAAAAGGGCTAAAAAAGTATGGAGGAAGAAGTAGTAAGAGTTGGTGAGATGTGAACAGACCGAATAAAAGTCAAAGACAATTTTGAGTTATTTTCCTTGGTAGAAAGTAAAAAGTTGTTCGTTAGGTAACAGAGGGTGTAATCGTTAAGGTTGTTTGTCAACATGGCTGGGCCATGATTCTCAGTAGTTTGGGAGTTATGATGAATTCACCTCCATGATGAGATCTGATATAATGTGATCACCTCCACAACAGCATCTGGTGTGAGTAGCCAGTCAGTTGAAAGGGAGTTTCCTTGGGGGTGTGGCCTGCATCAAATATAGGTGGACTTTCTGGCAAGACTCACGGGATTTTGCTCGCTCTGGATTCTACAGCTGACTCCTACTCATCTGACCTCTGGTTCTTGGGACTTGAGCTAGCAGCTTACCTGCTGTCTTGCCTGCTGATCTTGGGATTCGTTGGTTTCCACAGCCTGTGAGCCAGAGCTCTGCTGTCTGACCTGCTCATCTTGGGAAACCGTGGTGGCATAGTGGTTAAGTGCTATGGCTGGTAACCAAAAGGTCCTACATGAGTAAGGAGAAGTCTCTATCCTGACCCGTGGAGCTGGGACTTTCAAGTCTGCACAACCACATGAGCCATTTCCTTGATATAAATCTCTCTCTATATATTCATATGCTTTACTGATTTTTCTTCTCCAGAGAACTCAGCCTAAGACACTCCTATGGAGTATTCTTTTGTACCACTGGTCCTTCTGGTGTGTGTGTGTTAGGAAAATAGCAGGGGATGAGCTTTAGATTAGTTTTAAAGAAATATAATGTTACAGATACAGTTGCTCCTTTTGAACCCTTACCAAGTACCTACTCTTTGGCCAATATATATCCTTCATATCCACGTTTTCATACTTCTGGTAGATACGAATGTATTCACAAACAATAGATACTATTGTTGTTCAAGATTTACATAAATGGCATATTGACTATATCCTTTGGTAACTTGCTTTTTCACTCACCATTTGATTTGCAATGTATTCATACTGATAAATGTTCATGTATGTAACTCCATTGCATGGATATTCTACATCTGTTCATCCATTTCCTTATTGGTGGTTTCCACTATTTCACAATTGCAGACAATCCTAGGGTGAACATTTTTGTACATGTCTCCTTAGGCACTAGTATGACAGTTTCTCCAGGGCAGTGATCTCAAGGGTGGTGTGTGAACCAGCAGCATCGTTATCATCTAGAAATTTGTTAGAAGTACAAATTCTTGGGCCTCACCCCACACCTACTGAATCAGAAACTGGGGGTCGGGCCAAACTGTGTTTTAATAAGCTTTCCAGTAATTCTGAGAATTATTGTCTAGGTATCATACAGTAGAGTTGGTGAGCTATAGGATATGTATACTTCCAAATTATGAGCTTTAGACAAATTGTCTTGAAAAAGATTGTGCTAATTTACACTCCTAAGTATCATCTCCATTCTATAGCTTTTCTTAACTTTATGGTATCTTTTTCATATAGAATATTTACATTTTAATATAGTTGAATTTATTTTTCTTCTGGTTTGTGATTTTAATTTCATTTGCTTCCAGATATCCTAGTCTCCTCAATTTTCTTCTAATTATTTAAAATTTTCACTTTTAGGTTTTTAACCATCTGATAATTATTCAAATATAGTAGTGCTTTTTTTCTGATTTGCCATTACTGAAGATATAGGGCTCTTGACAACCTCATGAAAACTGGATAGTTTCTTAAAAGATAAATGCAAACAGTAACTGTAGGCATACACACCCACTCCTCACCTATCGACATGGTTAGGTTCGAAAGACCAGGTTGTTATGCAAAATCAGTGTTATGCAAATATGGAGGATGACCATATCAGATCACAAAATAAAGGATAATTACATCATTACATAACTGCCAAATCATATCATTACATTACTGCCAAATTATATCATTACATAACTGCCAAACCACTGAGAATCATGGCCCAGCTAAGCTGACAATTTGCCTTAACCATCACAGCCAGTGTTATTCTTACCTAATACCTCAGTGTTTGTTACTGCCAGATGTATGTTGTTAATGTGCAAAATAGATAGTAGATTTTTCACTATTGTAAATGTGAAATGCCAGATAACAAGGTAGTGATGAGTAGGCATATTTGGTGGGGTTAGGAGGTGAGGAATGGTAATGGGCAATACATGCACATGGTAAAAAAAAAAAATTCAAACAACCAAAGGGCTTACAGTAATAAAAAACACAGATTTAATTTAAGATTAATAGGGGAAAGTTGGTGCTGTGTCACCTGCTATTTGGAAATCTCCAAATATTTGGGGATGTTTGGTTCTTAATACAAATTCCAAGAACATAGAGGACTTGAGGGTGATTTGTAGTTCATTGGAAAAGAGCCTTCTAATATTTTTAGCTGACCCCAGGTGACTCCCTATCACAACCCTAGTGCTTGGAAAGATGGCAGAACATAATAAGTGCTTTATAAATGTTGATTCGCTGATTGGTTACAGTCAGTACTGAACTACCCAAATTTTCTGGCTTTCTCTGACTTCTGTTAGGAGTGCTAGTCCTGCAGAGGAAAAGCTTAGATTGTGGTATTCACATATACCACAGAGCAACAATTTATCAAATCTGCCTCCCTGCCGTTTTAAGTATTTAACAAACACGGTGCTTTGGAAAGATTTATTGGTGCATGTATATGATTTGGGAAACCCTGGTGGCGTAGTGGTTAAGAGCTACGGCTGCTAACAAAGGGTCGGCAGTTTGAATCCGACAGGCGCTCCTTGGAAACTCTATGGGGGAGTTCTACCCTGTCCTATAGGGTCGCTATATGTCGGAATCGACTCGACGGCACTGGGTTTGGTTTTGGGTTTTTTTTTGGTATATGATTTGTACATTAATGTTGTTAGGCCTGAATTTTAATTTAACTTTGTGTTGAGTTCAATTCAACAAATATTTTTGTAAACTTAACTGTGTGCTGCACTAACCACTAAGGGCACAAAGATGAGTATGACATAGCCCCTGCCTTAATTTATTCAAGATGACGCCCTTCTCGGTATTATAAATATGGCAAACCAAGTTATCTAATCTTAGTCCATTGTTGATAATTTTGGGAGCTGGGGATGGAATATTGCAAAATTCTTAGATCTAAAAAGAACACAAATTCCTCAATCATTTGTCCAAACTGAAAACACATAATATTCTTATTAGGCCTTATGGAATTGAATGAAGGATTTCACAGTGAGGGGAAGGACTGAGTTGCATGTTGGTTGGTGGTAGGAAATAGTGGGAAGCAATTATTACTCTTCTACCGTGATTTGTTTGGGCATTATAAAACCTGGAGTCAGAGTTTTCCTGACTAGGGGGTGGTGTTGCAGGGCTCTCCCATCTACTGGTAACTGAATTGTGCTTGTTAGGATCAGCTGCCTTCTTTCTACTCCAGTGTGCTCCAGAACCTTCCTCTCACCCCCCAATTCTCCTTCTTGTACTTTATTTGTTTTGCTTTGCCTGGATCAAATAAGGGCCTTGCAATATAATGCCTAGAGGTTTGGTTTTGTCACTGTAGAAATCAAATGAGCCTAGAGGTTATTTGGTTTTAATTATCATTCACTGAAACAATCAATGTGGAGCATTTAGTCATTCAAATGGTTAATGACGGGACATTTAGGTAATTACAACTGTTGAGTGTTCTCTTTTCTGTTAATTATTTTTATTGAATAAGATTTGTATCTAGGTCTTGAAGAGACATGGTTAAGGCTGTGGGTATCACAGGCCAACATTTTGGAAGAAAGTGGTAGAGGGAAATTTTCTGGATCCTAAGCCTGCCCCCTCGGAGCCCTTGTGGTGCAGTGGTTAAGCACTTGGCTAGCCAAAAAATCAGTGGTTTGAACCCACCAGCTGCTTCATGGGAGAAAGATGTGGCAGTCTGCTTCCATAAAGATTCACAGCCTTGGAAGCCCTATGGGCAGTTCTACTCTGTCCTATAAAGTCACTGTGAGTTGGAATCAACTTGATGGCAATTTTTTTTTTTTTAAGCCTCCCCCCACTATCCACTCTGGAAGAAAACTCTTCAATCTCTTCATGTTCCAAAGAATAAGAAGTAATATCCTGAGGCTCAGGGAAGAGAGCTAAGTCATATTCAATCTATATTTCTGTACGTGTGCCCTAAAGTAGCCAGCACTAATTAATAATTAATCCATGTACCTGGTACGATATTTTTTTTTTATATAATTTTTATTGTGCTTTAAGTGAAAGATTACAAATCAAGTCAGTCTCTCACACAAAAACCCATACACACCTTGCTAACACGCTCCCAATTACTCTCCCCCTAATGAGACGATGTTTTCTTTTATAAAAGGCATTAACTTACATGTAGCTTTCCCTTTCTCAAATATCCTTCTGTATCCTGTCTAGCAATCAAAATCTTATCCTTTCTTCACAGGCTGATTTCAAAACTATTCATTCATTCCAATTCATTCATTTCTTAGTCATTCATTCAAATTTATTAATTCAACCAACCAACCATGTGCTAGGCCCTGAAAGAGGTCGGAGGGATACAACAGTGAGAAATTAAAAAAAAAAAAAATTAAATTTGTTTCCTAATATTGTCTGTACTTTTGTCTACTATAAAAAATCATTCCATGATGCTAACGTCTATGTTATTATGGTTTGAATATTACCTGGCCTTTGTCTATAATTATCAGACATAAAATGATGATTGTTACTGTAAAAATGATGATAAAATGCCCAAATAAAATCCTTAAAAGTACTAAATAGTAATAGCTGAGAGTAGAAGTAGAATAAATGAAATATGAAACACGGCTCAGGTTGCTATTGTGTGCCCTTGAGCTGACTCTGACTCATAGTGACCCACATAGAGCAGCTGGTAGATTTGGACCGCCAACTTTTTCATTAGCAGCTGAGCACTTAAGCATTGCACCACATGGGCTTCTGTGGCTCAGATACTGATAGAAAATAAACCATAAAGACTATGCTGAAAGAACTTAAAAAAGTAACTATTTAAAATGTTCGGTTTTTTTTTTTTTTTTAATTTGCCTGTTGTTTATTAGGATCCAAGTTTGGCCATATGGGGATATTCTTAGTTGTTATTCTAGACTCTATTTCGTTTGTTGCTATCAGCACATCTTTCAGCAAGTCTTGTCAGTTTTACCACCTAAATATCTTTTAGAAACAGCCTACCTCTCCTTTCCCTCCTTAGGTAGACTTCCTGAAGTGCCCCCACCATACATTGTCCCCCACCACTGCCCCAAACTGGCAGATTTATGTGGCCCAGCAAATCTTTGAATTTGTCTCTATCACATTGTATTGTGAATGCTTAGCCATTGATATTCTTTATTAGATTCTAAGTTCCTTAAAAGTAGGCATCTTGTCTTATTTATTTTTGTATTTCCATTACCAGCAGAGTTCCTGGCATAAGAGAGGTACTCGATAAATGTTTGTGGAATTAAAAAATGAATTTAATAAACCAAGGAGCCAAAACTCAAACCAAACTGGAACAGTTTCCTTAAAATTCACAAGGGGGCAGCAATGGATACCATTTTTTTTTTTTTCTATTGTCTGGAAAATCATACATCTTTAGAACTAGAAGAACCGTTAGAATAACTGACTGAATTTTTTTCTTCTTAGAGGGCTCAAATGTTTCTTCAGAGAAAGACTTTTTTACACTCATAGAAACTTTTTCATAGCTGCCTCACTACCAGGTTATCCAAATGTCATGTAAGCATACAATCTATTGGCCATCCTCACAAATATGCATATTTGGCCATAGCTATTTTTTTTTTATATTCTTAGTTGCTATTACAGACTCTCTTAAGTTTATATAAAACAATATATATTCTTAGTTGCTATTACAGACTCTCTTAAGTTTATATAAAACAATATGCCTTGCCCTACATGGAAATTTCTGAGTATAGTATTTTGCTTGGCTTCTTGATTTCTTACACAATCACATAATTTTACAACTCTAATCATTGGGTACCATCTCCCCACTTTTAGAGATGGAGAAATGGAGTCCTAGAGAGGTTAAAGGATGTACCTCTGTTCATGTAGCAAATTAGTAGTTGAGTTGGAACCTCAACTTATGAGTCTTATGTTTTATTTTCTGAAAGTCACGACTCAGCAGATGCTTTGGTTGGAAACAGAAGCATAACTCAGGGTACACAGACTTCAGTACTCATTCTAGACAAATGAGAGTTCTCATCTTCAGTCTCAATGAAGGTTAGATTTTAGCATCTATCTACACTGAAGAAAGGTTTGTACATATTCTCCCTCTTTTTCTTTGTTGGATAAAGAAAGGCAAAGCAAAAATTAATAGTAATAATAATAAAAGCCTTTACAATCTCACAATTTTGAAATAATGCTAGGATTAAAAATTCTTTACTAATAAAACTATAAGGAATTCTGAATGAAAAAGATATTTTGAAATATCTTTTTTTGCAAGGAATTTCTACTGGTTCAATTATTTTGTCCCAAATAATAAGACCTTTGTTCTCTAGGAAAGGGTAAACTTTTCAAGTGATTTAATATCTTTTTTTCTGAATATAAATGTTATAAGTACTCCTTTATTTAAAAATTCAAACATTAGAAAAATACATAAATGTATATCGACAATACTCCATGTGTGTTACTCCCAGAGATGATCATTATCAATTATTTAGTGCATCTCCCTCCAGGCTTTTTTCTAAGCACATGCTAATAGGTACTATTATTGTTTTGGCCCACAAAAAAAGGAAACATGTTATTCACACTTTTTTAAAAAATCGAAGTAAAATTCACATAACATAGAATTTGTCATTTTAACCATTTTAAAATGTAAAATCCAGTGGCTTTTAGTACATTTACAATATTGTACAATCACCAAAATCTAATTCCAGAACATTTAATTATCCCATCAAGGAACCTTATACTCTTTCCTACTGTTTTGCAACTTGCCTTCTCACTTAATGCATCCTACTATGTCTCATTTTTAAAAGCTCTATAGTATTCCATTCCATTGTTAAGTACTATAGTTATTTAACCAATAATTGTACTTTTGTGAGACAAATTATTGTTGTTGTTGTTAGGTACTGTTGAGTCGGTTCCAACTCATAGCAACCCTATGCACAACAGAACGAAACACTGCCTGGTCCTGAGCCATCTTTACAATTGTTGTTATGCTTGAGCTTAGTGTTGCAGCCACTGTATCAATCCATCTCGTTCAGGGTCTTCTTCTTTTCTGCTGACCCTGTACTCTGCCAAGCATGATGTCCTTCTCCAGGGACTGATCCCTACTGACAACATGTCCAAAGTATGTCAGATGCAGTCTCGCCATCCTTGCTTCTAAGGAGCATTCTGGCTGTACTTCTTCTAAGACAGATTTGTTCATTCTTTTGGCAGTCCATGGTATATTCAATATTCTTCACCAACACCACAATTCAAAGGCGTCAATTCTTCTTTGGTCTTCCTTATTCATTGTCCAGCTTTCACAGGCATATGATGCGATTGAGAATACCATGGGTTGGGTCAGGCGTGCCTTAGTCTTCAAAGTGACATCTTTGCTCTTCAACACTTTAAAGAAGTCCTTTGCAGCAGATTTACCCAATGCAACGTGTCTTTTGATTTCTTGACTGCCACTTCCATGGCTGTTGATTGTGGATCCAAGTAAAATGAAATCCTTGACAACTTCAATCTTTTCTCCGTTTATCATGATGTTGCTCATTGGTCCAGTTGTGAGGATTTTTGTTTTCTTTATGTTGAGGTGCAATCCATACTGAAGGCTGTGGTCTTTGATCTTCATTAGTAAGTGCTTCAAATCATTTTCACTTTCAGCAAGCAAGGTTGTGTCATCTGCATAATGCAGGTTGTTAATGAGCCTTCCTCCAATCCTGATGGTCCGTTCTTCTTCATATAGTCCAGCTTCTCGTATTATTTCCTCAGCATACAGACTGAATAGGTATGGTGAAAGAATACAACCCTGACGCACACTTTTCCTGACTTTAAACCAATCGGTATCCCCTTGTTCTGTCCGAACAACTGCCTCTTGATCTATGTAAAGGTTTCTCATGAGCACAGTTAAGTGTTCTGGAATTCCCATTCTTCGCAATGTTATCCATAATTTGTTATGATCCAAACAGTCGAATGCCTTTGCATAGTCAATAAAACACAGGTAAACATCCTTCTGGTATTCTCTGCTTTCAGCCAGGATCCATTGACATCAGCAATGATATCCCTGGTTACAAGTCCTTTTCTGAAACCAGCCTGCGTTTCTGGCAATACCCTGTTGATTTACTGCTGCAGCCGTTTTTGAATGATCTTCAGCAAAATTTTGCTTGCGTGTGATATTAATGATATTGTTCTATAATTTCCACATTCGGTTGGATCACCTTTCTTGGGAATAGGCGTAAATATGGATCTGTTCCAGTCAGTTGGCCAGGAAGCTGTCTTCCATATTTCTTGGCTAGACGAGTGAGCACCTCCAGTGCTGCATCTGTTTGTTGAAACATCTCAGTTGATATTCCATCAGTTCCTGGAGCCTTGTTTTTCGCCAATGCCTTCAGAGCAGCTTGGACTTCTTCATTCAGTACCATCGGTTCCTGATCATATGCCACCTCTTGAAATGGTTGAGCATTCTTTTTGGTATAATGACTCTGTGTATTCCATCTTCTTTTGATGCTTCCTGTGTCGTTTAATATTTTCCCCATAGAATCCTTCACTATTGCAACTCAAGGCTTGAATTTTTTCTTCAGTTCTTTCAGCTTGAGAAACACCGAGCATGTTCTTCCCCTTTAGTTTTCCATCTCCAGTTCTTTGCACTTGTCATTATAATACTTTACTTTGTCTTCTCGATACATCCTTTGAAATCTTCTGTTCAGTTCTTTTACTTCATCAGTTCTTCCTTTTGCCTTAGCTGCTCAACGTTCGAGGGCAAGTTTCAGAGTCTCCTCTGACATGCATCTTGGTCTTTTCTTTCTTTTCTGTCTTTTCAATGACCTCTTGCTTTCTTCATGGATGATGTCCTTCCACACTCGTCTGGTCTTCGGTCACTAGAGTTCAATGCATCAAATCTATTCTTCAGATAGTCTGAATTCAGGTGGGATATACTCAAAAGTTATATTTTGGCTCTCGTGGACTTGCTCTGATTTTCTTCAGTTTCAGCTTGAACTTGCATATGAGCAATTGATGGTCTGTTCCACAGTCGGCCGCTGGCCTTGTTGTGACTAATGATATTGAGCTTTTCCATTGTCTCTTTCCACAGATGTAGTCAATTTGATTTCTGTGTGTTCCATCTGGCGAGGTCTATGTGTATAGTCGCCGTTTATGTTCGTGAAAGAAGGTATTTGCAATGAAGAAGTCATTGGTCTTGCAAAATTCTATCATTCGCTCTCTGGCATTGTTTCTATCACCAAGGCCATATTTTCCAACTACTGGTCCTTCTCCTTTGTTTCCAACTTTCGCATTCCAATCGCCAATAATTATCAATGCATCTTGATTGCATGTTCGATCAATTTCAGACTGTAGCAGCTGATAAAAATCTTCTATTTCCTCATCTTTGGCCCTAGCGGTTGGTACGTAAATTTGAATAATAGTTATATTAACTGGTCCTTCTTGTAGGCGTATGGATATTATCCTATCACTGACAGCATTGTACTTCAGGATAGATCTTGAAACGTTCTTTTTGACGATGAATGCAACACCATTCTTCTTCAAGTTCTCATTCCCAGCATAGCAGTGTATATGATTATCTGATCAAAACGGCCAATACTAGTCCATTTCAGCTCACTAATGCCTAGCATACTGATGTTTATGTGTTCCATCTCATTTTTGACGATTTCCAATTTTCCTAGATTCGTACTTTGTACATTCCAGGTGCAGATTATTGATGGATGTTTGCAGCTGTTTCTTCCATTTTGAGTCGTGCCACATCAGCAAATGAAGGTCCCAAAAGCTTTATTCCATCCACGTCATTCAGGTCGACTCTACTTTGAGGAGACAGCTCTTCCCCAGTCATCTTTTGAGTGCATTCCAACCTGGGGGGCTCATCTTTCAGCACTATATCAGACAATGTTCTGCTGCTATTCATAATGTTTTCACTGGGTAATGCTTTTCAGAAGTAGACTGCTGGGTCCTTCTTCCTAGTCTGTTTTAGTCTGGAAGCTCAGCTGAAACCTGTCCTCCATGGGTGACCCTGCTGGTATCTGAATACCGGTGGCATAGCTTCCAGCATCACAGCAACACGCAAGCCCCCACAGTACGACAAACCAACAGACAAATTATTAGAAATAGAAATGCTGAGAAATAGAATGTTGAAAAGGATATGAACATTAAAATGTAATAAAAATGGATATATTTCTCTCCAAAAAAGCACTAATTAACATTCCCAACAGGATTATATATTAGACTGAGAGTTCCTCGAGAGCAGGCATCATGTCTTATTTATTTCTGTATTCCTGTCACAGGCAGAGTGCCTGGCACAAGAGAGGTAAGAAATAAATATTTGTTGAATTAAAAAATGAATTTAATAAACCAAGGAACAGTTTCCTTAAAATTCACAAGGGGGCTATCTTAGTCATCTAGTGCAGGTATAACAGAAATACCACAAGTGGATGGTTTTAACAAAGATCAATTTATTTTCTCACAGTCTAGTAGGCTACAAGTCCAAATTCGGGGCGTTGGCTCCAGGCGAAGGCTTTCTCTCTCTGTCGGCTCTGGCGGAAGGTCCTTGTCCTCAATGTTCCTGTGGTCGAGGAGCTTCTCAGGTGCAGAGACCCCCTGTCCAAAGGACGCGCTCTGCTCCTGGTGCTGCTTTCTTGGTGGTATGTGGTTCCCTGTCTCTCTGCTCGCTTCTCTCTTTTATATCTCAAGAGACTGCCTCAAGACACAATCCAATCGTGTAAGTTGAGTCCTGCCTCACTAACACAACTGCTGCCCATCCTCCCTCATTAACATCATAGAGGCAGGATTTACCATGTACAGGAAAATCACACAATACCTGGAATCATGACCCAGCCCAACTGATACACAATTTTGGGGGGGACATAATTCAGTCCATGACAGACCCATCAAGGAATATAATTCTTTTCTATTGTCTTCCTCATTTTTGTTTTCCCAATCCCTTGCTAACACTGATACCATCAATTTTTTTAATGTTTATTGTGCTTTAAGTGAAAGTTTACAAATCAAGTCAGTCTCTCATACAAAAATTTATATACACCATGCTATTTTTTTATGCTATATACTCCTAGTTGCTCTCCCCCTAATGAGACAGCACACTCCTTCTCTCCACCCTCTATTTTCATGTCCATTAAGCCAGCTTCTGACCCCCCTCTGCCCTCTCATCTACCCTCCAGACAGGAGCTGCCTACAAATAGTCTCATGTGTCTACTTGATCCAAGAAGCTCACTCTTCACCAGTATCATTTTCTATCCCACAGTCTAGTCCAATCCCTGTTGGCTTTGGGAATGGTTCCTGTCTTGGGATAACAGAAGGTCTGGGGACCATGACCATTAAGTCTGGTCTCTTTATGAGAATTTGAGGTCTTCATCCCACTGCTCTCCTGCTCCCTCAGGGGTTCTCTGTTGTGTTCCCTGTCAGGGCAGTCACCAGTTGTAGCCGGATACCATCTAGTTCTTCTGGTCTCAGGCTGATGTAGTCTCTGGTTTGTGTGGTCCTTTCTGTCTCTCGGGCTCATAATTGTCTTGTGTCTTTGATGTTCTTCATTTTCCTTTGCTCCAGGTGGGCTGAGACCAACTAATGCATCTTAGCTCGCTGCTTGCTTGCATTTAAGACCGCAGATGGCACTCTCCAAAGTGGGATGCAGAATGTTCTCTTAATAGATTTTATTATGCCAATTGACCTAGATGGCCCTGAAACCACAGTCCCCAAACTCCTGCCTCTGCTACGCTGGACTTCGAAGGGTTCAGTTTATTCAGGAAACTTCTTTGCTTTTGGTTTAGTCCAGTTGTGCTGACTTCTCCTGTATTGTGTGTCTTTCCCTTCATCTAAAATAGTTCTTGTCTACTATCTAATTAGTGAATATCCCTCTCCCTCCTTCCTTCCCCACTCTCATAACCATCAAAGAATATTTTCTTCTCTGTTTAAACTATTTCTCCAGTTCTTATAATAGTGGTCTCATACAATATTTGTCCTTTTGCAACTGACTAATTTCACTCCGCATAATGCCTTCCAGATTCCTCCATGTTATGAAATGTCTTACGGATTCATTATTGTTCTTTATTGATGTGTAGTATTCCATTGAGTGAATATACCATAATTTATTTATCCGTTCATCCACTGATGGGCACGTTGGTTGCTTCCATCCTTTTGCTATCATAAACAGTGCTGCAGTGAACATGGGTGTGCATATATCTGTTTGTGTGAAGGGTCTTATTTCTCTAGGGTATATTCCAAGGAGTGGGATTGCTGGATCCTATGGTAGTTCTATTTCTAGCTTTTTTTTTTTTTTATATAACTTTTATTAAGCTTCAAGTGAACGTTTACAAATCCAATCAGTCTGTCCCATATAAGTTTACATACATCTCACTCCCTACTCCCACTTGCTCTCCCCTTCTTGAGTCAGCCCTTTCAGTATCTCCTTTCTTGACAATTTTGCCGGCTTCCCTCTCTCTCTGTCCTCCCATCCCCCCTCCAGACAAGAGTTGCCAACACAATCTCAAGTGTCCACCTGATATAATTAGCTCACTCTTCATCAGCGTCTCTCTCCCACCCGCTGACCAGTCCCTTTCATTTCTGATGAGTTGTCTTCGGGGATGGTTCCTGTCCTGTGTCAACAGAAGGTCTGGAGAGCATGGCCGCCGGGATTCCTCCATTAAGTTTGGTCTTTTTATGAGAATTTGGGGTCTGCATCCCACTGATCTCCTGCTCCCTCAGGGGTCCTCTGCTGTGCTCCCTGTCAGGGCAGTCACCGATTGTGGCCGGGCACCAACTAGTTCTTCTGGTCTCAGGATGATGTAGGTCTCTGGTTCATGTGGCCCTTTCTGTCTCTTGGGCTCTTAGTTGCCGTGTGGGCTTGGTGTTCTTCATTTTCCTTTGCTCCAGGTGGGTTGAGACCAATTGATGCATCTTAGATGGCTGCTTGTTAGCATTTAAGACCCTAGACGCCACATTTCAAAGTGGGATGCAGAATGATTTCATAATAGAATTATTTTGCCAATTGACTTAGAAGTCCCCGCAAACCATGTTCCCCAGACCCCTGTGCTTGCTCCGCTGAGCTTTGAAGCATTCATTTTATCCCGGAAACTTCTTTGCTTTTGGTCCAGTCCAACTGAGCTGACCTTCCATGTATTGAGTGTTGTCTTTCCCTTCACCTAAAGCAGTTCTTATCTACTGATTAACCAATAAAAAACCCTCTCCCACCCTCCCTCCCTCCCCGCCTCGTAACCACAAAAGTATGTGTTCTTCTCAGGTTTACTATTTCTCAAGATCTTATAATAGTGGTCTTATACAATATTTGTCCTTTTGCCTCTGACTAATTTCGCTCAGCATAATGCCTTCCAGGTTCCTCCATGTTATGAAATGTTTCAGAGATTCGTCACTGTTCTTTATCGATGCGTAGTATTCCATTGTGTGAATATACCACAATTTATTTACCCATTCATCCGTTGATGGACACCTTGGTTGCTTCCAACTTTTTGCTATTGTAAACAGAGCTGCAATAAACATGGGTGTGCATATATCTGTTTGTATGAAGGCTCTTGTATCTCTAGGGTATATTCCTAGGAGTGGGATTTCTGGGTTGTACGGTAGTTCTGTTTCTAACTGTTTAAGATAATGCCAGATAGATTTCCAAAGTGGTTGTACCATTTTACATTCCCACCAGCAGTGTATGAGAGTTCCAATCTCTCCGCAGCCTCTCCAACATTTATTATTTTGTGTTTTTTGGATTAATGCCAGCCTTGCTGGTGTGAGATGGAATCTCATCGTAGTTTTAATTTGCATTTCTCTAATGGCTAATGATCGAGAGCATTTTCTCATGTATCTGTTCGCTGCCTGAATATCTTCTTTAGAGAAATGTGTGTTCATATCCTTTGCCCACTTCTTGATTGGGTTGTTTGTCTTTTTGTGGTTGAGTTTTGACAGAATCATGTAGATTTTAGAGGTCAGGCGCTGGTTGGAGACGTCATAGCTGAAAATTCTTTCCCAATCTGTAGGTGGTCTTTTTACTCTTTTGGTGAAGTCTTTAGATGAGCATAGGTGTTTGATTTTTAGGAGCTCCCAGTTATCGGGTTTCTCTTCATCATTTTTGGTAATGTTTTGTATTCTGTTTATACCTTGTATTAGGGCTCCTAGGGTTGTCCCAATTTTTTCTTCCATGATCTTTATCGTTTTAGTCTTTATGTTTAGGTCTTTGATCCACTTGGAGTTAGTTTTTGTGCATGGTGTGAGGTATGGGTCCTGTTTCATTTTTTTGCAAATGGATATCCAGTTATGCCAGCACCATTTGTTAAAAAGGCTATCTTTTCCCCAGTTAATTGACACTGGTCCTTTGTCAAATATCAGCTGCTCATACGTGGATGGATCTATGTCTGGGTTCTCAATTCTGTTCTATTGGTCTATGTGTCTGTTGTTGTACCAATACCAGGCTGTTTTGACTACTGTGGCTGTATAATAGGTTCTGAAGTCAGGTAAGGTGAGGCCTCCCACTTTCTTCTTCTTTTTCAGTAGTGCTTTGCTTATCCAGGGCTTCTTTCCCTTCCATACGAAATTGGTGATTTGTTTCTCTATCCCCTTAAAATATGACATTGGAATTTGGATTGGAAGTGCATTAAATGTATAGATGGCTTTTGGTAGAATAGACATTTTTACTATGTTAAGTCTTCCTATCCATGAGCAGGGTATGTTTTTCCACTTAAGTATGTCCTTTTGAATATCTTGTAGTAGAGCTTTGTAGTTTTCTTTGTATAGGTCTTTTACATCCTTGGTAAGATTTATTCCTAAGTATCTTATCTTCTTGGGGGCTACTGTGAATGGTATTGATTTGGTTATTTCCTCTTCGGTGTTCTTTTTGTTGATGTAGAGGAATCCAAGTGATTTTTGTATGTTT
The DNA here is from genome assembly GCF_030014295.1 of Loxodonta africana. Lineage (NCBI taxonomy): Eukaryota > Metazoa > Chordata > Mammalia > Proboscidea > Elephantidae > Loxodonta > Loxodonta africana. Next base: position 47,363,139 of record NC_087351.1, read on the forward strand.
ATTTTGTAACCTGAGACTCTGCCAAACTCTTCTATTAGTTTCAGTAGTTTTCTGCAGGATTCCTTAGGGTTTTCTGTGTATATAATCATGTCTTCTGCAAATAGTGATAACTTTACTTCTTCCTTGCCAATCCGGATACCTTTTATTTCTTTGTCTAGCCTAATTGCCCTGGCTAGGACTTCCAGCACGATGTTGAATAAGAGCGGTGATAAAGGGCATCCTTGTCTGGTTCCCGTTCTCAAGGGAAATGCTTTCAGGTTCTCTCCATTTAGAGTGATACTGGCTGTTGGCTTTGCATAGATGCCCTTTATTATGTTGAGGAATTTTCCTTCAATTCCTATTTTGGTAAGAGTTTTTATCATAAATGGGTGTTGGACTTTGTCAAATGCCTTTTCTGCATCAATTGATAAGATCATGTGGTTTTTGTCTTTTGTTTTATTTATGTGATGGATTACATTAATGGTTTTTCTGATATTAAACCAGCCTTGCATACCTGGTATAAATCCCACTTGATCAGGGTGAATTATTTTTTTGATGTGTTGTTGGATTCTATTGGCTAGAATTTTGTTGAGGATTTTTGCATCTATGTTCATGAAGGATATAGGTCTATAATTTTCTTTTTTTGTAATGTCTTTACCTGGTTTTGGTATCAGGGAGATGGTGGCTTCATAGAATGAGTTGGGTAGTATTCCGTCATTTTCTATGCTTTGGAATACCTTCAGAAGTAGTGGTGTTAACTCTTCTCTGAAAGTTTGGTAGAACTCTGCAGTGAAGCCGTCCGGGCCAGGGCTTTTTTTTGTTGGGAGTTTTTTGATTACCGTTTCAATCTCTTTTTTTGTTATGGGTCTATTTAGTTGTTCTACTTCTGAATGTGTTAGTTTAGGTAGGTAGTGTTTTTCCAGGAATTCATTCATTTCTTCTAGGTTTTCAAATTTGTTAGAGTACAATTTTTCATAATAATCTGAAATGATTCTTTTAATTTCATTTGGTTCTGTTGTGATGTGGTCCTTCTCATTTCTTATTCGGGTTATTTGTTTCCTTTCCTGTATTTCTTTAGTCAGTCTAGCCAATGGTTTATCAATTTTGTTAATTTTTTCAAAGAACCAGCTTTTGGCTTTGTTAATTCTTTCAATTGTTTTTCTGTTCTCTAATTCATTTAGTTCAGCTCTAATTTTTATTATTTGTTTTCTTCTGGTGCCTGATGGATTCTTTTGTTGCTCAGTTTCTATTTGTTCAAGTTGTAGGGACAGTTCTCTGATTTTGGCTCTTTTTTCTTTTTGTATGTGTGCATTTATCGATATAAATTGGCCTCTGAGCACTGCTTTTGCTGTGTCCCAGAGGTTTTGATAGGAAGTATTTTCATTCTCGTTGCTTTCTATGAATTTCCTTATTCCCTCCTTGATGTCTTCTATAACCCAGTCTTTTTTCAGGAGGGTATTGTTCATTTTCCAAGTATTTGATTTCTTTTCTCTAGTTTTTCTGTTATTGATCTCTAGTTTTATTGCCTTGTGGTCTGAGAAGATGCTTTGTAATATTTCGATGTTTTGGACTCTGCAAAGGTTTGTTTTATGACCTAATATGTGGTCTATTCTAGAGAATGTTCCATGTGCGCTGGAAAAAAAAGTATATTTTGCAGCAGTTGGGTGGAGAGTTCTGTATAAGTCAATGAGGTCAAGTTGGTTGATTGTTGTAATTAGATCTTCTGTGTCTCTATTGAGCTTCTTACTGGATGTCCTGTCCTTCTCCGAAAGTGGTGTGTTGAAGTCTCCTACTATAATTGTGGAGGTATCTATCTCACTTTTCAATCTGTTAAAATTTGATTTATGTATCTTGCAGCCCTGTCATTGGGTGCATATATATTTAATATGGTTATGTCTTCCTGATCAATTGTCCCTTTTATCATTATATAGTGTCCTTCTTTATCCTTTGTGGTGGATTCAAGTCTAAAGTCTATTTTGTCAGAAATTAATATTGCTACTCCTCTTCTTTTTTGCTTATTGTTTGCTTGATATACTTTTTTCCATCCTTTGAGTTTTAGTTTGTTTGTGTCTCTAAGTCTAAGGTGTGTCTCTTGTAGGCAGCATATAGATGGATCGTGTTTCTTTATCCAGTCTGTGACTCTCTGTCTCTTTATTGGTGCATTTAGTCCATTTACATTCAGGGTAATTATAGATAAATAAGTTTTTAGTGCTGTCATTTTGATGCCTTTTTATGTGTGTTGTTGACAATTTCATTTTTCCACATACTTTTTTTGTGCCGAGGCGTTTTTCTTAGTAAATTGTGAGATCCTCATTTTCATAGTGTTTGACTTTATGTTAGTTGAGTCGTTACGTTTTTCTTGGCTTTTATCTTGAGTTATAGAGTTGTTATACCTTTTTGTGGTTACCTTATTATTTACCCCTATTTTTCTAAGTAAAAACCTAACTTGTATTGTTCTATATCGCCTTGTATCACTCTCCATATGGCAGTTCAATGCCTCCTGTATTTAGTCCCTCTTTTTGATTATTGTGATCTTTTACCTATTGACTTCCATGATTCCCTGTTATGTGTATATATATATTTTTAATTAATCTTAATTTGTTTGTTTTTGTGATTTCCCTATTTGAGTTGATATCTGGACGTTATGTTTTGTGACCTTGTGTTGTGCTGATATCTGATATTATTGGTTCTCTGACCAAACAATATCCTTTAGTATTTCTTGTAGCTTTGGTTTGGTTTTTGTAAATTCTCTAAACTTGTGTTTGTCTGTAAATATCTTAATTTCGCCTTCATATTTGAGAGAGAGTTTTGCTGGATATATGATGCTTGGCTGGCAGTTTTTCTCCTTCAGTGTTCTGTATACGTCGTCCCATTCCCTTCTTGCCTGCATGGTTTCTGCTGAGTAGTCTGAACTTATTCTTATTGATTCTCCCTTGAAGGAAACCTTTCTTTTCTCCCTGGCTGCTTTTAAAATTTTCTGTTTATCTTTGGTTTTGGTGAGTTTGATGACAATATGTCTTGGTGTTTTTCTTTTTGGATCAATCTTAAATGGGGTTCGATGAGCATCTTGGATAGATATCCTTTCGTCTTTCATGATGTCAGGGAAGTTTTGTGTCAGGAGTTCTTCAACTATTTTCTCTGTGTTTTCTGTCTCCCCTCCCTGTTCTGGGACTCCAATCACCCGCAGGTTATCCTTCTTGATAGAGTCCCACATAATTCTTAGGGTTTCTTCATTTTTTTAAATTCTTTTATCTGATTTTTTTTCAGCTATGTTGGTGTTGATTCCCTGGTCCTCCAGATGTCCCAGTCTGCATTCTAATTGCTCGAGTCTGCTCCTCTGACTTCCTATTGCGTTGTCTAATTCATAACAATTAATTTTATTGTTAATCTTTTGGATTTCTACATGTTGTCTCTCTATGGATTCTTGCAACTTATTAATTTTTCCACTATGTTCTTGAATAATTTTTTTGAGTTCTTCAACAGTTTTATCAGTGTGTTCCTTGGCTTTTTCTGAAGTTATCCTAATTTCATTTGTGATATCTTTAAGCATTCTGTAAATTAGTTTTTTATATTCTGTATCTGATAATTCCAGGATTGTATCTTCATTTGGGAAAGATTTTGATTCTTTTGTTTGGGGGGTTGGAGAAGCTGTCATGGTCTGCTTCTTTAAGTGGTTTGATACGGATTGTTGTCTCCGAGCCATCACTGGGAAACTAGTTTTTCCAGAAAATCCGCTGCGTCCAGTCCAAATCCCGGCGGGATGGTTCCCTGGCTGGGATGCTGCTCTTCCTGCTCCAAGAGCAGTCACTGCCTCCCGGGGACTTCTCCTACCGGCTGCGTCCCACGCCGCCCGCAGAACCGGCTGGTCCCCCTCCCGGGGTTAGTTCAGGGGGGTGGAGCAGCTCTCTGTGCTTGTGCCGTACCTGACTGGTACGCTGGCTCCAGGCTCTGGAAACAATTGCTGCTTCCCCGTATTAGTTCATTCTCCGTCTCTAAATCTGTGTTTGTTGTTCAGGGTTCGTAGATTGTTATGTATGTGATCGATTCACTTGTTTTTCCGTGTCTTTGTTGTAAGAGGGATCCGAGGTAGCGTCTGCCTAGTCCGCCATCTTGGCTCCGCCTCCTATTTCTAGCTTTTTAAGGAAGTGCCAAATTGGTTTCCAAAGTGGTTGTACCATTTTACATTCCTGCCAGCAGTATATAAGTGTTAGAGTCTCTACTACCTCTCCAAAATTTATTATTTTACATTTTTTTGGATTAATGCCAGCCTTGTTGGAGCGAGATAGAATCTCATTGTAGTTTTGATTTGCATTTCTCTAATGGCTAATAGGAAACCCTGGTGGCGTAGTGGTTAAGTGCTACGGCTGTTAACTGAGAGGTCGGCAATTTGAATCTGCCAGGTGCTCTTTGGAAACTCTACGGGGCAGTTCTACTCTTTGCTGTAGGGTCGGTGTGAGTCGGAATCAACTTGACTGCAGTGGGTAATTTTTTTGTAATGGCTAATGATCGTGAGCATTTCCTCATGTATCTGTTAGCTACCTGAATGTCTTCTTTGGTGAAGTGCCTGTTCATATCCTTTGTCCATTTTTTAATTTGTCTTTTTGTTGTTGAGTTTTTGCAGTATCATGTAGATTTTAGAGATCAGACGCTGATCAGAAATGTCATAGCTAAAAACTTTTTTCCAGTCTGTAGGCAATCTTTTTCCTTTTTTGGAGAAGTCTTTGGATGAGCGTATGTGTTTGATTTTTAGGAGCTCCCAGTTATCTAGTTTCTCTTTTGGCGTTTGTGCATTGTTAGTAATGTTTTGTATACTGTTTATGCCATGTATTATGGCTCCTAGCCTTGTCCCTATTTTTTCTTTAGATTTTGTATTTAGGTCTTTGATTCATTTTGAGTTAGTTTTTGTGCATGGTGTGAGGTATGGGTCTTGTCTGATTTTTTTGAAGATGGATATCGAGTTATGCCAGCACCATTTATTAAAGAGACTGTCTTTTCCCCAGTTAACTGACTTTGGGCCTTTGTCAAATATCAGCTGCTCATATATGGATGGATTTATGTCTGGATTCTCAATTCTGTTCCATTGGTCTATGTATCTGTTGTTGTACCAGTACAGAGCTGTTTTGACTACTGTGGCAGTATAGTATGTTCTAAAATCAGGTAGTGTGAGGCCTCATACTTTTTTCTTTTTCAGTAATGCTTTACTTATCCGAGGCCTCCTTCCCTTCCATATGAAGTTGGTGATTTGTTTCTCCATCTCATTAAAAAATGTCTTTGGAATTTGGATCGGAATTGCATTGTATCTATAGATCGCTTTTGGTAGAATAGACATTTTTACAATGTTAAATCTTCCTATCCATGAGCAAGGTATGTTTTTCCACTTGTGTAGTTCTCTTTTGGCTTCTTGCCATAGTGTCTTGTAGTTTTCTTTGTATAGGTCTTTTACGTCTCTGGTAAGATTTACTCCTAAGTATTTCATCTTCTTGGGGGCTACTGTAAATGGTATTGATTTGGTGATTTCCTCTTCGATGCTCTTTTTGTTGGTGTGGAGGAATCCAACTGATTTTTTTTTATGTTTATCTTGTATCCTGATAATCCACTGAACTCTCCTATTAGTTTCAGTAGTTTTCTTGAGGATTCTTTAGGGTTTTCTGTGTAAAAGATCATGTCATCTGCAAATAGAGATACTTTTGCTTCTTCTTTACCAATCTGGATGCCCTTTATTTCTTTATGTAGCCTAATTGCTCTGCCTAGGACTTCAGCACAATGTTGAATAAAAGCGGTGATAAAGGGCATCCTTGTCTGGTTCCCGATCACACGGGGAATGCTTTCAGGCTCTCTCCATTTAGGATGATATTGGTTGTTGGCTTTGTATAGATGCCCTTTATTATGTTGAGGAATTTTCCTTCTATTCCTATTTTGCTGAGAGTTTTTATCATGAATGGATGTTGAACTTTCTCGAATGCCTTTTCTGCACCAATTGATAAGATCACGTGGTTTGTGTCTTTTGTTTTATTTGTATGATGGATTACACTAATTGTTTTTCTAATGTTGAACCATCCCTGCATACCTGGTAGGAATCCCACTTGGTCATGGCGAATTATTTTTTTCATTTTTTGAATTCTATTGGCCAGAATTTTGTTGAAGATTTTTGGATCTAGTTCATGAGTGATATTAAAAAAAAAAAAAAAAAAAACCCAAACCCACTGGCTTCAAGTTGATTCCAACTCATAGCGACCCTATAGGACAGAGTAGAACTGCCCCATAGAGTTTACAAGGAGTGCCTGGTGGATTAGAACTGCTGACCTTTTGGTTAGCAGCCACAGCACTTCACCACTACGCCATCAGGGTTTCCATGAGGGGTATAGGTCTGTAATTTTCTTTTTTTGTGGTGTCTTTACCTAGTTTTGGTATCAGGGATATGTTGGCTTCATAGAACAATTTTGGGAGTATTCCGTCCTTTTCTATGCTCTGAAATACCTTTAGTAGTAGTGGTGTTAACTCTTCTCTGAAAATTTGGTAGAACTCTCCAGTGTAGCTGTCCAGACCAGGGCTTTTCTTTTTTTGTTGGGAGTTTTTACATTACCTTTCCAATCTCTTCTTTTTCATGGGTTTATTTAGTTTCTCTACATCTGTTTGTGTTAATTTAGGTAGGTAGCGTGTTTCTAGAAATTCATCCATTTCATCTAGGTTTACAAATTTCTTAGAGTACAGTTTTCTGTAGTAATCTGATATGAGTCTTTTAATTTCAGTTGAGTCTGTTGTGATATTGCCCATCTCATTTCTTATTCGGGTTATTTGCTTCCTTTCCTGTTTTTCTTTTGTCACTTTGGCCAGTGGTTTATCAATTTTGTTAATTTTTTCAAAGAACTAGCTTTTGGTCTCGTTAATTCTTTCAATTGTTTTTCTGTTTTCTATTTCATTTAATTCTGCTCTAATTTTTATTATTTGCTTTCTTCTGGTGCCTGAGGGTTTCTTTTGTTGCTCTCTTTCTATTTGTTCAAGTTGTAGGGCTAAGTCTTTGATTTTGGCACTTTCTTCTTTTGTATGTGTGCATTTATTGATATAAACTGACCTCTGAGCACTGCTTTAGCTGTGTCCCAAAGGTTCTGATAGGAAGTGTTTTCCTTCTCATTGGAGTCTATGAATTTCTTTATTCCATCCTTAATGTCTGATATAACCCAGTCGTTTTTGAGCAGGGTATGTTCAGTTTCCAAGTATTTAATTTCTTTTGCCTGCTTTTTCTGTTATTGATTTCTACTTTTATCAGAGAAGATGCTTTGTAATATTTCAACATTTTGGATCCTGCTAAGACTTACTTTATGCCCTACTATGTGGTCTAGAGAATGTTCCATGTGGACTAGAAAAGAAAGTATACTTGGCTGTTGTTGGATGGAGTGTTCTGTATATGTCCATGAGGTCAAGTTGATTGATTGTGGCATTTAGATCATCCATGTCTTTATTGAGCTTCTTTCTGACTGTTCTGTCCTTCACCGAAAGTGGTGTGTTGAAGTCTCCTACTATAATTGTGGAGCTGTCTATCTCACTTTTCAATGCTGTTAGAGTTTGTTTTATGTATCTTGCAGCTCTGTTAGTGGGTGCATAAATATTTAATATGATTATATCTTCTTGGCATATTGTCCCTATAATCATAACATTAGCCTTTGTAGTAGATTTAACTTTAAAGTCTATTTTATCAGGAATTAATATTGCCACTCCTGCTCTTTTTTGATTGTTGTTTGCTTGATATATTTTTTTCCATCCTTGGAGTTTTAGTTTGTTTGTGTCTCTAAGTCTAAGGTGTGTCTCTTGTAGGCAGCATATAGATGGATTGTGTTTTTTTATCCATTATTCCACTCTCTGTCTCTTTATTGGTGCATTTAGTCCATTTACATTCTGTGTAATTATGGATAGGTATGAGTTTAGTGCTGTCATTTTGATGTCTTTTTTTGTGTGTTGTTGACAGTTTCTTTTTCCCACTCAATTTTCTGTGCTGAGTAGTTTATCTTTATATATTATCTTTTCCTCTTATTTGTCATTGTTGATTTTGTTTCTGCTGAGTCTCTATTTTTTCCTGTATTTTATTTTGATTGTAGGATAGTTAGTCTCCTTTGTGGTTACCTTCATATTTACCCCTATTTTTGTAAGCTTAAAACATAACTTTTATTTTTTTAATATAATTTTTATTGTGCTTTAAGTGAAAGTTTACAAATTAAGTCAGTCTCTCACATAAAAACTTATATACACCTTGCTACATACTCCCAATTACTCTCCCCCTAATGAGACGGCCCGCTGTCTCCCTCCACTCTCTCTTTTCATGTCCATTTCGCCAGCTTCTAACCCCCTCTACCCTCTAATCTCCGCTCCAGGCAGGAGATGCTAACATAGCCTCAAGTGTCCACCTGATCCAAGAAGCTCACTCCTCACCAGCATCCCTCTCCAACCCGTTGTCTGGTCCAATCCATGTCTGAAGAGCTGGCTTTGGGAATATTTCCTGTCCTGGGCCAACAGAAGGTCTGGGGGCCATGACCACCAGGGTCCTTCCAGTCTCAGTCAGGCCATTAAGTCTGGTCTTTTTATAAGAATATGGGGCCTGCATCCCATTGTTCTCCTGCTCCCTCAGGGGTTCTCTGTTGTGTCCCCTGTCAGGGCAGTCATCAGTTGTAGCCGGGCACCATCTAGTTCTTCTGGTCTCAGGATGATGTAGTCTCTGGTTCATGTGGCCCTTTCTGTCTCTTGCGCTCGTAATTACCTTGTGTCCTTGGTGTTCTTCATTCTTCTTTGATCCAGGTGGGTTGAGACCAATTGATGCATCTTAGATGGCTGCTTGCTAGCATTTAAGACCCCAGATGCCACTCTTCAACGTTGGATGCAGAATGTTTTCTTAATAGATTTTATTATGCCAATTGGCTTAGATGTCCCCTGAAATCATGGTCCCCAAACCCCTGCCCTTGTTACACTGGCCTTTGAAGCATTCAGTTTATTCGGGAAACTTCTTTGCTTTTGGTTAAGTCCAGTTGTGCTGACCTCCCCTGTATTGTGTGTTGTATTTCCCTTCACCTAAAGTAGTTCTTATCTACCAACTAATTAGCAAATACCCCTCTCCCACCCTCCCACTCTCCCTCCTCTCATAACCAGAAAAGAATGTTTTCTTCTCAGTTTAAATTATTTGTCAAGTTCATATAATAGTTGTCTTATACAATATTTGTCCTTTTGCAACTAATTTCACTCAGCATAATGCCTTCCAGGTTCCTCCATGTTATGAAATGTTTCACAGATTCCTCACTGTTCTTTATCGATGCATAGTATTCCATTGTGTGAATATACCACAATTTATTTATCCATTCATCTGTTGATGGGCACCTTGGCTGCTTCCATCTTTTTGCTATGGTAAACAGTGCTGCAATAAACATAGGTGTGCATTTATCTGTTCGTGTAAAGGCTCTGATTTCTCTAGGATATATTCCGAGGAGTGGGACTGCTGGATCATATGGTAGTTCTATTTCTAGCTTTTTAAGGAAGCGCCAAATCGATTTCCAAAGTGGTTGTACCATTTGACATTCCCACCAGCAGTGTATAAGTGTTCTGGTTTTATTTCTTTATATCTCCTTTTCTTCCTCTCCATATGAAAGATCTATGGCTACATTCTTAGTCCGTCTTTATTGTTTTAATGTTGTCTTCTTTTTCATAATGACATCGCTGTTTTCCTGTTTTGAGCATTTTTTGTTTTGATTTATTTTTGTAATTTCCCTATCTGGGTTGACATCTGGTTGTCCTGTCCTCTGTTCTAGTCTTGGGTTGATATCTGATATTATTGATTTTCTAACCAGAGAACTCCTTTTAGTATTTCTTATAGTTTTGGTTTGGTTTTTACAAATTCCCTAAACTTGTGTTTATCTGGAAATGTCCTAATTTCACCTTCATATCTGAGAGACAGTTTTGCTGGATATATGATTCTTGGCTGGCAATTTTTTTCTTCAATGCTTTATATAAGGCATCTCATTGCCTTCTTGCCTGCATGGTTTCTGCCAAGTAGTCCAAGTTTATTCCTATTGAATCTCCTTTGTAGGTGACTTTTGATTTATCCTTAGCTGCTCTTAAAATTCTCTGTTTATCTTTGGTTTTGGCAAGTTTGATTATAATATGTCTTGGTGACTTTCTTTTGAGATCTACTTTATATGGAGTTCACCGAGCACCTTGGATAGATATCTTCTCATCTTTCATGATATCAGGGAAGTTTTCTGCCAACAAATCATCATCAATTCTCTCTGTATTTTCTGTTATCCCTCCCTCTTCTGGTACTTCAATCACTCTTAAGTTATTTCTCTTGATGCAGTCCCACATGATTCTTAGGGTTTCTACATTTTTAAAAATTCTTTTATCAGATTTTTCTTCAAATACATTGGTGCCAAGTGTTTTATCTTCATTCTCACTAATCCTGCCTTCCACTTCCACAATTCTGCTCCTCTGAGTTTCTTTTGAGTTGTCTAATTCTGTAATTTTATTGTGACTCTTCTGAATTTCTGATTGCTGTCCCTCTACGGATTCTTGAAGCATATTAACTTTTCATTATGTTCTTGAATATCTTTTTTAATTTCTTCAGCTGCTTTATCTGTGTGTTCCTTAGCTTGTTCTGTGTTTTGCCTGATCTCCTTCCTCTCCTCATTCCTGATGTCTTGAAGAGTTCTGTATACTAATCTTTTGTATTCTGCATCTGGTAATTTCAGGAAGGCACCTTTATCCAGAAGATTCTTTGTTTTGAGAGCTTGTTGAAGCAATCATGGTCTGCTTCTTTATGTGATTTGATATTGACTGTTGTCTCCAAGCCATCTATAAATTATTGTATTAGTTTATTTTATGTTTGCTTACTGTATCCTAGCTTCTTGCTTTGTTTTGATATGCCCAGATAGGTTGTTTGAGTGAGCTAGCTTGATTATTTTCACCTTTGAAGCCTTAACGTCCTGTCACCAGATGGCTAGAACTGTTATCAGGTATATGAGCCTAAGAGTCCATTCACTTTTCTTGTATGGATTCAGCTCAGGTTTCCAGGTAGTTGGTCATCAAGTGTGTGGTACAGGCTCTGTCCTACAATCTTAGAGGGGCAGGGGTGATTGGTGTAGGTACAGGCATCTGGCTGTAGCAGGGGCCACGCTCTGAACAAGGCAGGGGGCTGACAACTGTCCCCTAAGTGTCTGTGATGAAAGCGCTTCTCTGTTCCCTTGACTGCACAGGTGGGTGGGTTCTGCAGACAGACTATGGGCACCCAGTGCTTTTGGTTGTAAGGACTTGAAGGTACCACCACTTTGCCTGTTAGACGGGGTCCTCACCTACCCACATCAGGGGCCTAAGGACTGGTGGCTCCGCTGGTACCTTCCCAACTAAGCCAATATATATTTGACATTTGGGCTACATGTACATATAAAAAAGGCATGTTCATCAAACTGATCATAAGATTAAACAGCATACAGTGTCCTTTTGATACAATTAAATTTTGAGAGGCGAAATAGTTCAAATAGGAGCAAATTAGCTGATTTCCTTATGAAATAAAGTAGACAAAAATTAGGAAGTATCAAAAGTGCTAAAGATTAATTTCATAAATCTTTTCCTAGTCTTTTAACATACAGTTGCATACTATGAGCATGTGTAAATAAAAAATACATCTGATCTGGAGTGTGAGCTCCTGTGGGTGGGGCTGTTATTCAATGAAAGGCCCTGGTACAAAGATGAGAGGCAGTATAGGTAAGTCGAGGACACTTGTCCTTCACTGACTTAGCCATGTCAACTTACTGGAGAGTTCAAGTAGGCTATTTAAAAGTCTCAGTGGGCTCAGATGTTGACCTGGGCTTTAAAGTGATGTTTATCTCATTATTTATTAACATCATAATTATGCACATCAGAGTGATGGCAGTCCTTAGATTAGTACTTGCCAAACAATGGAAAATGACTGCTACAAAACACATACATTTTCCTTTTTGTTGTTCTACTATTTTGTTTGTAATGAGGGCAAAGGGGGAGGTTCAACTAATTTAAGAACATTTAATATATCCCATAAACAGTCTGAATCAAAGAGTTTTATTTATTCTTCTGCCAATCACAACTGATTCCCATCTACAATTAATTTTTAGGTAAGAAATGCTAAGTCAGTGGAAGAAAACAGTTGTGGCTTTGAGGTATGGAACATTATTACACTTTTACACATCCACTGATGGAAAAATGTAGAGCATCACTGTGAAGGTGTTCATCATGGTTGGCCTTCAGCAACGAATGGATGCAGCCTCAGTATGCCATCTCCAAAAATCCTTAGCAGCACCTAATGCACTGATGGCACACAGTCTCAAAGTTGGACTCTCTCCCAATAATAAGTTGTTTTTATGGATCAGAGCTTCCAGGTAGTTCAATTTTAGCTTTGCAGTTTTTAATTTGATTACCTTTTCTATCCAAATCTCTCAGATTGCTTTCATCCATACATAATATATAATCAAATGTGGCAAAGTCTTCTTAGGTAAACAGCCAGGCAATGTGATTCATAGGAATACCAGGCCTCTTCATGCAATTTTGCCCTGGATAATCAAGAGGGTTTCCTATTTCATATGTGGATGTTGCTGCACTGTCTATCCTCCACTTGTCTAAAAGATTTTGATCAGTTACAAGCTTCCTGAAAACTGCTTCTGCAATGGGTGATTGACAAAGGTTACCCAGACATACAAACAGCAGGATCTTGAGTGCCTGCTCTGCTGACTTCTCACGCACTGAGAGGTAAAAAGTGAGTCAGTCACTGGCCGGAACCTACTCTGACAGAAATTTTTGTTCTTGAAAGCTCTTTTGATTCCCATTTTAAAATCAACTTTTTTCTTTCTCTGCCCCGGAAACATGTTCTTTCCAATTCATCTGTGTTAAGAGCTTCCAGGCCATTTAGTTACTGAAATCTTTTCCTGCTAAGAAGGGCTTGGTCTGTGATCATCAAAAGGATGATAATACTCTATTTCCGTTTCTTTTAGAGCCACCATCTCTTTTTCTCTCACATTAATTGCTTTGTGTTTTCTTCTGCTTGGTGCATTTGATCTTAGGTTTCTCATTTAGTTCTGTTTTGCTAATATCCAGCTACATTATATCAGAAGGAAATGAATTCCTTTGGAGTACATTGTACATCGTACAAGCAAACTCCATTACATTAGTATTCCTTTCAAGATTTGTATGATTTTTGTCTTAGCCAAAGAGTACTTTTTGATTTAAATTTTATTCTTTAGAGTCTATCTGTTCTCCGTGCTTTTGGACTCCCAGGGTGAGGACCTCACCTCAAAGCCATTATTTCTCGGTCAGGGTGAGAATGCTTGACTAAGTCCCAGGTTAGCTAGTCATATGCAATTTCTCTGGGCTCCCTATAGTGGGAACCCTTTTCTGCTTCTTGATTCAGATGGCTATCATGGGATTCTGTATGCTATCAGGTAGTGCTTTGCCCCAGAAGCAGCAGCAGTGACCTCTGGGGCTAGCTTGAGAAATTAATGAAGCCCTGTGGGATTCTTTGAAAAGGAAGAGTTGGCATAAATGGGAGGTGTGTTCTATATGATTCTCAGGGGAGTTGAAAACAAACCAAGGATGAAAAAATGCTGCCACAGCTGCTATCGCCTGTGAGTAATGTGAGGGTGAAGTGTTGACAACACACAGATCCCCAGAGACAGCTTGGGGGTGAGACAGTCAAAATGCTGCAATGCTTTTTTCATGATCTAGGCATTGATTTTCAAATAACTCATTCACTTAAAGCCCAGCCTGACCATTCTGTGGTGTGGGATGGGGTGGTTATGCAAGACTCATAGCAGCTCTATTATCTCTACCACCAAACACTACTGTGGGAACAAATTAGGCGTTCTTGGTCCTTTTTAGCTCCCAGCTGGTAAATAAGCTTCATTTGATGAATGAGGCAAGCCAATAAGAATATTCCTTTCCATGCCTTTGACAGTGAATAGAATGAAATTTTGTTTTGTTTTTAAGACTAAGAACAAGCTTATTCAGCTGTCTTTTTATACTAGCCCCTCTCACCATTCCCAGGGGAGAGCCCATGTACTCACCTAGGTGGTACCTTTAGAAACATTAGTGCTCATGCTTTATAGGTTCCTAAATGTTGCTAAGGTCTTTAATTGGCATAATTTACTTTTCAGGGTCTTACATTTGTTTATTATATAGCATTATTTTTTCTCAATTATATATATTAACACATGTTACTAATAGAAAATATTAAAAATACAGAAAACTCTAAAAAAGAAAATTTTAAAATCAACCACATTCTTATTACCAAAGATAACCACTATTAACATCTTGGTATCTAGTCTTCTATATTGTATATACATATATATTTTAACAAGTTTTTCTTGCTTAACGATATATAGATTTTAATGGCTATATGTGTGCAGTTGTTGTATGCTGTCGAGTTGATTCTGACTCATAGCGACCCTATAGAACAGAATAGAACTGCCCTATAGGGTTTTTCGCCAGGTTTTTTCCTCCCATGGAGCTACTGGTGGGTTCTAAGTGCTGACCTTTTTGGTTAGAAGTCAAGCGCTTAACCATTGTGCCACTGAGGTTTCTTAGTGGCTACATAGTATTCTATAATATGAATATACCAGGATTTATTTAACTATTTTCCTCATCTTAAACATTTAGTTTGTTTTCCAAATTTTTGCTCTTCTGTTGTCATCCACAAATGTAGATTTTTGTTCATATCTGTTATTTCCTTGGGTATATTTCTAGAAGAGGAATTGTGATTATAGTATTTAAAGATAGAATATTATGTTTTGCATAAATAATCTAGTACATAGTCCATGTATTTATATGTATATGTAGTAAAGAGTTAATTCAGCAGGACTGAGTGTCTAAACCCTTCACTTTCCAAAGGTCTTCAGGACTGGTCCTTGACCTGCTCCTGGGAGATAACCTCTAAGCCCTTAGAATATTCTACCTGATAAAATGTCTTTGTATCTCTTCCTGGGATCTTAGCCCATGCCAGGTAGTTTATGCTAGCAGTGTGATGTATGATGAGCGCCTGTTTTTATTTAGGTGGGGCCTTGGCCATGCTGTATCAGTTTGACCTCTAGGGGAACATCTGGAGACTAAGTAGCTAAGGTCAGTCCTGCAGGTGCTTCAGGACTTTTATTGACCCCCAGTAAAAACCATGGACACCAAGGCTCCAATGAGCTTTCCTGGTTGGCAATACTTTGCACATGTTGTCATACACTGTTACTGGGGTAAAAAGGACACCATGTTTGATAAAGTAGAGGGTCAGTGAAAATGAGAGAAACCCTCAGTGAGATGGATTGACACAATAGCCACAAAATGGACTCAAACATACCAATGATCATGAAGATGGCAGAGGACTGGGCAATGCTTTGTTCTGTTATGCGCAAGGTCGTCGTTAGCTGCAGCCGACTTGACAGCAACTAACAACAACAATATGCATCTGTACTGGAAGAAGTCAACTGGAAGCTCATATTTGCTTCTGCTGAACTCCACCCTACACAACCCTTTCCTTTGTTAATTTTACTGTAATAAATAGTAACCACAAGTATAACAGCTTTTCTGAGTTCTGTGAGTCTTAGCAAATCATCAAACCTGAGGGTTATCTTAGGGATCCCTGACATAATGCATTATGTATTTATACATACATAAAGGATTCTGTATGCCAAATCATGTATTTTAAGTCATGTAGATTGTATTTTATGGGAGATTGAAAGGGGCTTTCCAGGGTAATTGATTATACTGTACTTGATTTTTACCTTACATGCTACTTTTAGAAACAAATCCTTATCAGCTGCAATTCTACTATTGAACATGTTTTCAAATGCTTATTGGCCATTTGAATTGCTTTCTCTATGAATTGCCTATTCATGTTCTTTTTCTTGGTTCAGCTGCTCTTGAATTTTGAAAACAGTAAGCACATTCACATACACATAAAGGAGATAAAATTTTATTCCCCTATTGATGCCTGGTGCTTGGTGCTTTCTATATGGTTAGTGATTTGTTTTGTGTAAATAATCCCCTCAGAAATACCAGCTTTCTCCAATATCTAATTTTCTTATGTCCTACCTCTATTTTTAAGTCATGTCAATCCCACCCTCAATCTTAGGCCACCGTTTTCTCTGGGAAAATAGTTTAAGTCACTGAATCTTGTTGATTTTAATTTTCCATTGTCTTTAGTATATTTATCTTCCTTTACATTACCAACTTGCATGTTCTAACCTTTACAATCTCACATTTGATAATGATAATAACCTTACCCTGAATGCAGTAACACTTCTCTCTCAAATTCTTCCTGCAGATGCCTGATTAACCTCCTTAAAGCACTGTTTCATTACACCACTACCTTGCTAAAAATCTTCAAAGACTATCTTTAGTAGTTTCTTTTATTATACATTGGATCTTCTGGGGTCAGGCTTGGAGATCTGGGTGTGCTGAGCCCTGGCAACTTGGTTTACTCATGGAATCAACTCACAAGAGAAAGATCCTGAAACAGACAGAGGTCAGTTCCTGTGTTGTCAGTCCAGATGTACTGAGCCAGAAAGGAGATAAATTGTGACTCAGGAGGCTGAAGTGGTGGGAGATGTAAAAGCCTGGTTAAGGTGGTTCTTAAAGCAATTATGTTATTTACTGGCAAAATCATGCCTGAAGCAAGCTGAGAAGTATGTGATTTAGGATAACAGGATTATATGCAATGGATGTTAGGTCCTAATTGTATTCTTTTATGTTTGGTCTTTGCTTCTAGGGGCTTCACTTCTGTTCACTACTTTTAGTCTTTACTGTGAATCAGGGTGGTGTCCAATTTTCCGTAGGTTCTTTCAAGAGAATCGTGCCAAAGGATTGGGAATATGTATAAGACAGGCTGCAGGTCTCCCAGGCATTATTTTCAGGGGTCTACTCTACTCTTTCCTGTATATCTATTTTTCACCTAGGGGTACATATATAGGACCCTGAAACGGGTGGACTACGTAGGATTACTGGAAGACCTAGTGGACCAACTATACTCCCATAGCCCTAGTCCAGACTGGAGTCTGTATTTTAGTGCCTGGAACATAAAAAAGTGATGTTTCTGCTACAGGAGGCCTTGATGACCCACAGAACCTTTCTGGTCTATATCAGTGAAGTGGCTGGAGGCAGCTACTGGATGAATGCTGACAGAACCAGATGCAGCCACACACACACAGAAAAAACCCACTGCAAGTCGATGCAGCCACATTCCTGTGAAATCACCTGGGGTGATGCAGGTCTGAGATGCCTGATATGTTGTTCTATAGTTCACTATTGGGTGAAGGTCTATTTTCCTGACTGTCTATTCCTTGACTCACTCATAAAAGGATTTGAGACTGTATTAGACAGGTATTACTGAAAGAACAGAGCCAGCTCTATCTGTTTTTTACTCAATTTGAATAAAACTCATGGTCAGTGAGATGTCTCATTAGATGTTATAGGGCCCAGGCCTCTCCCAGACAGTGTTGAAGACAGCCATCATTGTAGGAGCTTTTTCATCCAAATGAGTTAGGGGTAGAAGTAAGGCAAAGAGATGCATTTACAGAAGAAGTATGTTTAGTTTATAAGAGCTTTTGTCTAGAACAAATCACCGAACCTCTTCTCTGGAAATTGTGACTGTTGATCTAGGTCTGGCCCAGAATCTGAGATTCTTATCTACTGTGAGGCTTGGGAAACACTTGCTTAGGGTTTGTTTGTGAAAAAAATAACCCTGTATGAGGGTAGAAGTGTCGCCGTCTTGCAGGAACAGGTATTGTGGGCTGAAGGAGGGTGCGTTGTAGCATAAGTGAAAAGTATATATAATTTGTTGAATAGCTCAGCTTTATTTATCCAGGGACTGGATAGATAATAGCCCATCTTGATTAGGTTCATCAGCAGCAGGGTGGTTGGGCTGATGAAATGTGAGATGAACCCAAGGAAAATCATTGATGATTTAGGGAGGGGGATGCCACTTTAGGACTGTGGAGTTCTTTGTAGGGGTCAGTCATATGTACTTGGGTTAGGATATTAGGATGGTGTCAACTGAGGGTTTGTGCAAGGTCAGGTCTGGGAGTAAATATGTCATCCAAGGGGGACAGTATGTGTTTACTTAAAAGCTTCACAAATGATTCTGATGTCCTGGTTAAGAATCCTTGATTAAGGGGAGTCTGTGGCCTCAACTTGAGATTTATTGTAACCTGGCCACAGACTTAGCCTTGTCTGGCTGCTCCATAATAATTCTCTTGCTTTATTTCCCCGACTTCCCTAATGCTTTCGCAGACTGCCATCTGGATTGAATAGATTCCCTAACTCATGTCCTTTATCCACTATGACTTGCACGGAGGCATTCCTGATATCCACATGGCTTTGGTTTGGCCTGGCAGCCCTGTTAGGATTTGTTCTCAGACACAGACTTGACAGGAGCCCTTTAGCATCCTAGGCTTTTCTCCCGTCTCCTATTCTAGTCTCAGGAAGCCAGGCACTACAGGCTAAGCTGGCATTCAAGGCCTTCAATAGATTCTGATTTACCTTCCTAAGTTTCTCTCTCACCAGTCTCTCATGAGAAGTCTTGGTATCAGTCAAACTGGCTCAGTCATTGCACCTATAGCATGTCTAGACCATTATCACCCCTATAGCTTTGCTCACCATGTTTCTTATACTTTGAATGCCTCCTCCCCTTCTCATAATCTATCTGAACTCCTCTGGTGCTTTCGAACAACTTTTTTCCTGATTATAAAATTAATATATGTTTACTGTAGATAATTTGGAAAACATGGTAAATAATAAAGGAAAAAATACTCCACAGGAAAGATAATCCACTGTTGTTTCTTTCAGTCTCTTTTTTTCTATGTGTACAAGTGTACATATGGGATTAACAATTAATAGTTTCCACTTAATAGTTCTTCACTCCTTGCCTTCCTTACTCTCCCTCTCCAGAACTACAATTCCTCACCCAATCTAATGCAAGGAACTTTTACCTCTTCACCCTGGGAGCTCCATCTTTGACCTTAAATACTTTGCAAAGAAATTTTATGCTCCAAAAAATTCTGATGCTAATTCTTAAAAAGAATAATAAACTTTATTGTGTAAAAGAGTACGAATAAAAGTTAAATCATATCTTTTTATTTTAAAATATTTTTGATTATAAAATAATTGCATATATATTATAGACAATGATCAATGTTTTGGTGTTGGGAGAGGAGAAAAGGAAAGAAAAATCTGTGCAATGATCAAAATTTTGAAACTACATCATCCTACTTTGGTGAGTAGCATCTGGGGTCTTAAAAGCTTCTGAGTGGCCTTCTAGGATAATCCACTGGTCCCACTCCATCTGGAGCAAGGGAGAATAAAGAAAACCAAAGACACAGGGGAAATATTAGTACAAAGGACTAGTGGACCACAACTACCATAGACTCCACCAGTTGAGTCCAGTGCAACTAGATGGTGCCTGGCCACCACCACCAACTGCTCTGACAGGGATCACAATAGAGGGTCCTGGGCAGAGCTAGAGAAAAACATAGAGCAAAATTCTAACTCACAAAAAGAGACCAGACTTATTGGTCTGGCAGAGACTGGAGAAGCCCCGAGAGTATGGCCTCCAGACAACCTTTTAACTTAGTACTGAAGTCACTCCTGAGGTTCACACTTCAGCCAAAGATTAGACAGGCCCATAAACCAAAATGACACTAAAGGGGCACACCAGCCCAGAGGCAAGGACCAGAAGGCAGGAGTGGGCAGGAAAGCTGATAATGGGGAACCCAAGGTCAAGAAAGGGAGAGTGTTGACATGTCGTGGGGTTAGCAACCAAAACAATGTATATTGTTTAGTGAGAAACTAATTTGCTCTGTAAACCTTTACTTCAAGTACAATTTAAAAAAAAAAAAAAGATGCAATGTGTCAAAAGACACAGAAGAGGCTCCCACTGGCCCAATCCGGAACAAGATAAGGATCAAAAAAAAAAAAAATTGAAACTATAGGAAAGTTTATACTACATTTAATCTAAGAACCCAGAAATGCTGTTAATGTTCTGTGTATATTCTCCTGGTCTTTTATTCTATACATTTAAAAATTAGAATTGAATTTTATTGCATTATTTGCATCCTTTTTTTATTACTACTATATCACAAATGGAAACCCTGGTGGTGGTGTGATTAAGAGTTATGGCTGCTAACCAAAAGGTCCGGAGTTGTATCTGCCAGGCAGTCCTTGGAAACCGTATGGGGCAGTTCTCCTCTGTCCTACAGGTTCAGTATGAGTTGGAATCGCCTCAACAGCAAAGGGTTTTGTTTTGTTTTGTTGTACATCATGAACAGAGCTCTGGTGGCTCAGTCATTAAGAGTTCAGCTGCTAACCAAAACGTCAGCAGTTTGAATCCACCAGTTGCTCCTTAGAACCTTAAGGGGCAGTTCTAAACTATCTTGTAGGGTTGCTATGAGGTGGAATCAACTGGATGGCAACGGGTAAATCATGAATACTTCAGTATTCTTTAAAAATGTAATCTTAACAGTTATATATCTTTCCCATCATTTAAATTAGGTACTAAATATAATTAAGTCTAAATATAAGCAAATATAATAAAAAATGGATTTCTCATTTTGTTTCACATTTAACGATACCTGAATAAGCCATTTACTCTATATTCACCTCTGGCATCTCACCAGTTGATCTTTCCAAGATTATTTCTACCTGATTTTGTTTTTTATTGTGTCTATTATGTTTGTCAAATGTAACTATATATATATGGTTGCATAATATAAAATTGCCAATCAATGTTTGACTGTTTTTGACTATAAAAATGGCAATTTCATATACATGTATATGTATAGGAAACCCTGGCACACACACATACACACACACATATAAATGTGTCTGTGTATAGATATTTACACATATATATACAGACACAAAGAAGTATTTAATGTTTATCCTGTGTCTTGCAACCCCAAAGGCTCTTTAAGATCAGAGAGAAGTATTCTCCTTTTTTTTATTCTCCCTATGGTTTATAGATTATTTTTTAAGTGATGCTATTACTACACCTCCTCTCACATGTTGTCTTCCTGGCACTGTAAGCCCTCATCATCATGAACTCAGCTGTTCAATATGAGATGGTGGGGGACAGAGGGAGGGGAGAATGGTAACGGCAGTTGGATAAACTTCCTGAACCAGGCAGCCTTTGTGCTATGGTCTGCTGTCACTCTGCATTTGCTCACTTGCATTTTCTGATGATAACCCTCACTGGCTTAGAAATGTCAGAGGCAGCTGTGGTTGAATTAAACTAAATAGTGAAGCCCTTCTCAATGGCCTCTGTTTCTTGATTTCCTCTGGGGAGACATACTTTAAATGTGCCTGAATCGTGTTTTTTGGCAGATTGTTACAGTAGAATATTGACTCTCTGGTCTGAAGCCAGGCTTGTCTCAGGGATTGTCTGGTTTTCTAAGAGCTAATAATGAGAATTGATCAATGGTGGTGGGGGGGGGCAGAGATGGAGGGAGGAAGAAGAAAAAAACCTGATCACTGTTCAGAGAATACTGAACTCTGAAGATGTTTTGCAATTTATTTCTATTGTTCTGCTTTATTTTTTCTCATCAGAAATGAAGCAAGTTTTTAATGTACACTATACAACTGAATTAAATAAAGCAAATTTAAATGCTGTCATTTTATTTCTGTGAATTTCCCTATCCTTTAGTTTTCATCACTGCCATATCCATATAGGTCAAGTCTGATTACATCTAACCCCATGGGGAATTACATCATTTTCAATGTAATGGAATTTCTTTATTGCAATAGGAAACCTCGGAAGATGAAGGATTGGGTCCCAATTCACCCACTGGGGAAAGAAAAATAAATACCTATCTTTCTGACTAATCATTATTCCCCACCTTCAAAACAAACAGTCAAGGGAAATTCATCTGCATGAAAAAAGGACAGAGTGGTGGAGTGTCAGTCAATAAATGATTTCTTTTTTAAGTTGGAACTTCCTTCTTTTTGATAACCATTGGTCTTCTTTGATAGCTTGGCTGGTTTTACTTTAGTTTAAAGCAGCGTTTTTCTACTCCCCACCCAACACAAGTTACGTTTGATAAAGGTTAACTGTCTTATTCCATCCATCCTGCTGCCTGCCCCCCAGATTCTGATATGACTCTTTAAAGTGGCATGTCGCCTATTGGGAAGCACTGTGTCTTCTACATATTAACATTAATCAAAATAATTTCCTTGAGTTTCATTTCCTTTGTGTTATGTGGACAATACAGTATTTCTCCCCAGCTATATAAAATTATAATATTGTTGATCCAATGCTTTTTCAAATTACACATGCTCCTCTCTCATGCTAGCCCTCTGCATCCTAAGATGATAAGTCCTCCAAGATACCTCTCAGAGGAAAATACTCTCTTGAAGAACCGTTTTCTTTTGTTTTTGAGTTTGTGTGTGTGTGGCTTATAAGTTTCTGTTTTCACATTCTTCCTTCAACTCTATTCTGGAAAATCAGGTGGTATATATATTTTTTCCTTTTTTATATGTACAGATAATAATGATGATAATAAAAACAAAAAAAAACCCATTGCCATTGAGTGAATTCCAACTCATGGTGGCCCCATGTGTCACAGAGTAGAACTGAGCTCCATAGGGTTTTCTTGGCTGTAATATTTATGTAAACAGATCACCAGGCGTTTCTTTTGCAGAGCCAGTGGATGGGTTCAAACCACCAACCTTTAGGTTAGTCCAGTGCAAACTGTTTGCATCACCCAGGGACCTCAATAATGATAATACTTAAAGCTTAATGGACACGTTCTATGTGCAGGCCGTCAAGATTTAACCCCCAGAACCATCCTATGAGGTAAGTACTGTTATTATTCCCATTTTATGGTGAAGAAACAGAGGCACCCAGAAGTTAAGGTCACACAATTAGTAAGCAGTAGAGTCAGGAAGGGGAGGAGCCAGGACGGAACCCAGATCATCTGACTTTAGAACCCATGCTTTTGACTTTTCCTCTATGTTGTGTGGCCCAAGACTGGAGAAAAATACATTGTGCTGGCACTAATGATATGGATCAAATCCGGTGTACAAATAACATTAAAACAAAAATCTCTTTCTGACCGAATACTTCAAGCTCTAGTTGTTTGCTAATACATTTCAAGGAGTATTTAATTAAATACACTCCTGGTATTTAAAATATAATAAAATAGTTGGAAGTCTCTTAAAATTTCTTATAGTGGAATTTGGCTATAGGAATTTTATTGTACCATATTTGCCAAAAAAAAAAAAAAAAAAAGCTTATTTGTACTCTAATACACCTTTTTATTTTTTTGAAGATCTGATTACAGTAAAATTACTTGTACTTTTTTTTTTTTTTTAAAGACTTGTTAGGTGCTTCAAGTTGATTCTGACTCATAGAGCCCCTATGTACAATAGAACGAAACACTGCCTGGTCCTGTGCCATCCCACAATTATTACTATGTTTAAGCTAATGTTGCAGTTACTGTGTCAGTCCTTTTCATTGAGGGTCTTCCTCTTTTCTCTGAACCTCACTTTCCCAAGCATGATGTCCTTCTCCAGGGGCTGGTCCCTCCTGATAACACATTGAAAGTATATGACACGAAGTCTTGCCATCCTCACTTCCAAGGAGCACTCTGACTGTATTTCTTCTGGCAGTCCAGGATATATTCAACATTCTTCACCAATACCATAACTCAAAGGGATCAACTCTTCAGTCTTCCTTATTCATTGTCCAGTTTCTGCATGCACAGGAAGCGATTGAAAATACTATGACTTGGGTCAGGTACACCTTAGTCCTCAAAGTGACATCTTTGTTTTTCAACACTTTAAAAAAGTCTTTTGTAGCAGATTTGCCCAATGCAATACATCGTTTGATTTCTTGACTGTTGCTTCCATGGGCATTGATTGTGGACTCAAGTGAAATGAGATCCTTGACAACTTCAATCTTTTCTCCATTTATCATGATGTTGCGTATTGGTCAAGTTGTGAGGATTTTTGTTTTCTTTATTTTGAGGTGTAATCCATACTGAAGGCTGTAGTCTTTGATCTTCATCAGTAAATGCTTCAAGTCCTCTTCACTTTCAGCAAGCAAGGCTGTGTCTGTCATCTGCATATGAATCATTTAAAAGACTAAGAGTTTCATTATTGTGGTATTCACTCTAATGGATTTTTTTTTAACACAAGGTTGTTTAAACCTAGAAATGTTGAAAATTTGAAAGTGAACAATTATTTTGGATTTAAACATCAAGAATCAATAAAAATGTATAAACAAATAGATAAAATGATCATTAGAATTAATTATAATTTTTAACTCATAGTTAAGTGGTAGAAAGGATCACAGAAAACATGTATATGTAGTTGAATAACATACTTTTAAAAGTTATTTTTTGAATAAGCAATATATTCACATGATTTGAAAGTAAAAAAGGTAAAAAGGTACAGAACAAAGAGTTACGCTCTCCTATCTGGTCCCATGTGCCCAATTCCCAACCCCCACCAAAATCACTATTAGTTTACCCCGAATCTTTTCTGAGTTTCTACATATAGAAGTAGTTATGAATATAAATATATCCCTTCCCCTCTTTTTTACACAAAAGATAGCACTATTCTATACTTTTTAAAATATATATATCCTGGAGATTTTTCACCATATCAGTATATAGGATGTCTTCATTGTTTTTGCAAAATATTCCATTATATTATGTACCATAATTTATTTAGCTAATTCTCTTATTAATGGAGTCTTGGTGGCGCAGTGGTTAAGTGTTCAGCTACAAACCAAAAATTCGAATCCACCAGCCACTCCTTGGAAACCCTATGTATGGGGCAGTTCTACTCAACGGCAATGGGAAATCCCCATTAATAGACATTCAGATTATTTTCCCATCTTTTACTATATTTCAGTGAATAACCTGTGCAAGTATATATATAGGATAATTCTCAGAAGTAGATTTGCTAGGTCAAAGAATTTATACATTTGCAATTTGGATAGATATTGCAAATTGCCCTCCCTAGAGGTTGTACTAATTTACACTTCTACCAGCAATGTATGAGTGCTTGTTTCCCCACAGTTTTGCCAACAGTGTGCATTTTCAAACTTTTAGATTTTTGCCAATCAATAGCTGAGAAATAATATCTTAGTGTAGTTTTAGTTTGCATTTCTCTTATTATAAGTAAAATGAGGTTAGGTATCTTTTCATGTGTTTAAAAGATGTTTTTATTTCCTTTTCTGTTAACTGCTCTTTAGCTCGTTGAATTTGGTTGATAATCTTCTTCCTATTTCTTTTTTTTTAGGAGCTTGTTCTAGAATACAGAATACAGTTTTTTATTTGTGTTAAGAATTACAAACATTTCCCTCCAATTTTAATGTGTATTTTGACATTGTATATGGCTTTTTTTGTCATGCAGAATTTAATAAAAATTTTTACATAGTTAAATTTATCAGTCTTTTCTTTAATGACTTCTAGATTTCTAGTCATATTTAGAAAGGCCCTTTCCCACTCCAAAGTTATAAAGGAATTCTTTCTTTTAGTACTTTTATGGTTTTCTTTCTTGTCTTTTTCCCTTCTTCCCTCCCTTCCTCCTTCCTTCTTTTTTCTTTCAACATTTAGATTTGTGGTCTATTTGGAATATCCCTAGTGTATCCTGGGGGATAAAACACACCTTAACAAATTTAAAAGAATAGAAATCATACTATATAGGCTTTCGGGCCATAGTATAATTAAACTGGAAACTAATAACAGAACCCATTGCTGTCGAGTCAATTCCAGCCCATAATGACCCTGTAGGACAGAGTAGAACTGCCCCAACTAGGGTTTCCAAGGAGCAGCTGGTGGATTCCACTGACCTTTTGGTTAGCAGGTGAGCTCTTAACCACTGCACCACCAGGGTGCCTAATAACAGAAAGAGAGCCAAAAATCCCTAGGTATTTGAGATTAAGCAACATATTGCTAAATAACATATGGTTTAAGAAGTCTCAAGAGAAATTTTAAAACATTTTGAACAAAATGAAAATGGAAACAACTTATCAAAATTTGTAGGCTACAGTGAAAACAGTGCTTAGAGGGAAATTTTAGCATTGAATACGTGTATTGGAAAAAAAAAAAAAAAGAGACTTAAATCCATAATCTAAGGTTCCACATTAGGAAACTAGAGAGAGAAGAAGAATGTAAGCCCAAAACAAGCAGAAGAAAAATAATAAAATTAGAGTAGAAATCTATGAAATTGCAAACAAGAAGTCAACAGAGAAAATCAATGAAACCGAAAGGTGGTTCTTCAAAAACATTAATAAAATTAATAAAATTGTCACCTTGGTTAGGTATCTAGCCAACCTAACCCAGAAAAAAAAAAAAAAGAGAAAACACAAATGGCTAATATAAAAAATGAAAGAGAGGTCATCATTACTGAACCCACAGACATTAAAAGGATAATAAAGGAGTATTACGAGCAACTCTGTGCCCATAAATTTGATAACAGATGAAATGGATAAATTAATTGAAAGACACAATCCAACAAAATTCACACCAGGAGAAATTGATAATCTGAATAGGTCTGTACTTATTAAACGAGGGCAGTGGTGGTTCAATGGTAGAATTGTTGCCTTCCATGTGGGAGACCTGGGTTTGATCCCCGGCCAATGCATCTCAAGCGCAGCCACCCTCATCTGTCAGTGAAGGTTTGTGTGCTGCTGTGATGCTGAACAGGTTTCAGCGGAGCTTCCAGTCTCAGATAGCCTAGGAAGAAAGACCTGGATATCTACTTTGGAAAAAAATAGCCAATGAAAGCCCTATGGTGTACATACAGTCACCATGAATTGGGGGCGCTCTGAGTCAGCTGACTTTATGGCAGCTAAAAACAACACGGTGTGAGGTATGAATAATACTTTGTGGTATTAACTTGGAAACCCTGGTGGTGTAGTGGTTAAGTGCTACGGCTACAAACCAAAGGGTCAGCAGTTCAAATCCACCAGGCACTCCTTGGAAACTCTAGGGGGCAGTTCTATTCTGTCCTATAGGGTCGCTATGAGTCGGAATCGGCTCAGTAGCACTGGGTTTGGTTTTGGTTTGCTATTAACTTGTTTTCGCTCCATGTATTTTCTTTTTTTATCACTTCAAAATAGATAGCCTAAGGGTCTCTACGAGGCAGAAAGCAGAGGTACTATGCAAGACTTTTTGGCTTTTGTTTCCAAAAGCTTAAGCCCTTGGGAAAATTTCCAGAGTTTCTGAAAAATGTAAAAGGGAGAAAAGTTTTCGGGCAGAGTTAGAATGTTACGGAGAAGTGAGGTAGAAAATGGGGCTTCTCCATTAGTCCTCCCTAATACACACGTATAAGAAAGAGATTCCCCTGGTTAAAGGGAGGGGAAGAGACAGGTCTGTGAATTCTAGAGTGTCAGGGATCCAGTTTTGGCTTCTGGTAGCACCCTGGGGAGAATAGGACCTGTTGCCACTAAGTATATAGGATTTAGTCAGTGTCAAGAAAGATTCCCACATTCCAAATAAGTCAGTGAAGGAGAAGAGAAATGCTGATCCTAAAGGGACCATTTAGATAAGGCCAAGGATGACTCAGTGGTAATCTGTGTACAGAGGTGACTGACGACCAGAACCAGCCCCACTCAAATGCTTTAGCAATGCAAAAGATCAGGCTGTTGATACAATTCAGAAGAAGTAGGGGAACGGCTTTAAGGACTAATCTTAATTTCCCACTAGCCTAGAAAGACAGGGAGGATGGTGCAGTGGTTAGGAGCTTGGCTGATAACCAAAAGTTTGGCAGTTCAAACCTACCAGCCGCTCCTTGGGAACCCTACAGGACAGTTCTACTCTGTCCTATAGGTCTGCTATGGGTTGGAATCGACTAGATGCCAATAGGTTTG
Source organism: Loxodonta africana (assembly GCF_030014295.1). Taxonomy (NCBI): domain Eukaryota; kingdom Metazoa; phylum Chordata; class Mammalia; order Proboscidea; family Elephantidae; genus Loxodonta; species Loxodonta africana. The sequence goes on from NC_087351.1 coordinate 47,390,971, forward strand.
GCATCTGTTTGGTGATGTTTCTTGCATACCTGAGTTTTCTACCATACCTGCTACATATGTTTTAACTTATAAATGTACTATTTGTGATAAACACTTGCTACCTTATAACTCACTAAACTTGCCAAAATTTAAAATAAAAGATCAAAGAACCCCAATTTTTGAAACTGTGTGTATCAAGCAAGGTGTACTTGAATGTGCCTGGGGCACAAGGTTTTTTTGGGGGCTAGGACTCAGATGTACAGAATTGAATTAGACTCCTCAGATCTCGATACACAATTATTATTATTATTCTGTGCAAGCTCGTTCTCTTTTATTTTGTTATTTTTCTCCTCCATTCCTATCTCACTCCTATTCTCTTCAAAAGCACTCAGTCTAGATGTTCTTTTCATGCTCACCCATAGAGGCTTGGAACAGTCCTAGTGTCTCTTAAAAAAAATATTTCCTGTTGATTAATATGGGTGGTTGTGGAACAAGTGACAACAGTACCACATTATAACAAGCAAGTGGCAAAAGGAGTAGATTTGGAGTTGGATAATTTTCTAGTCGACTTTCCTCACCTGTAAGAATGAGGTTAATAATAACTTGATCCATAACATAAAAAATACACTAAAGAAAAATAAAGCAATATTATGTATTCTTTATTATTTTGAAAAATTATATTATTAGAGAACTTTCAAATATTGAATAAGTTAAAGCAGCAGAAACCTTTCTGTACTAATGGGAAATCTCCTAAGTCTTTATGTCAGCTATTCTAAGGTTGTGAGGGTAACTCACTGATCTGGAAAAATACATTTTAAACTACTGTGAGTTGTAGCTAATTGACTAATCAGAGTAAGAAAAATCCAAATGACATTTAGAATAATTCAGATCAGAGTAGATATTGACAGGGCAGATGGTGAATGGCACTGAAGGACAGATTTAATTTATTTACTCTTTGTTTTCTACTGTCTGTAATTTTAATTAGAGTAAAAACAAAACCTTGTCTAAGCATTTTTCTTCCCAATATGAAAGGTGTTGACACATCATATCATTGAGTTGGGAAGATAAAGACAGGGGAAGGGATTGGAATTTGGTGTGAATTAACATATCACAGGCCTCTTGTGTCTGTAAAAGGTGAGGAAACAAACACATGTGTTAATGTAACTCCAACTGCAAAGAAGGCTGTCAAGGCATGTGTGTGTGCTTGGCCAAATGCTGTTGATTCCAGAAATGTAATTTCACTTGATAAGTCTTACTGTAATTAACACAGGGAGTTGCACCAACTCAGAACTCTTAACTTTATTATCGTGGGAAAAGTATTATAAAATGTGTGCACTTATAAAATGGGATTCATATTTTGCAGAGGGTATTTTTTTTTATAATGCTAATGGATCTTGGGAACCTTCTGGGATTATGTCCTCAAGTTTGCAATTAGGGTTTCTGTTTTGTATTCCAAGTGCAGTTTACCTGGCGTGTTTCATCTTAAATGGTATTTAATAGAACTTTGGAGCTCTTCAGACTTGGATTTTTTGTTGTCGTTGTTCTTGTTGTTGCCTATTGTAAAGCACTGAGTTCACTACTAGAAAAAAACCAGCCATCACTTTTTGTGTGTAAAAAGTACATATGGTTATTCCTTTAAATCTGGTAGAGATCATCTCTAACAATTCAAAAAAGCTTAGAGTTTACAGAGTGCATTAATGTGTGTAGAGGGTTCCAAATATTTTAATAACTAAGCAAAATGATTTGAAAAATTATTTCCAAGGCTGTAATCTTCACAGAAGCTGATGCCACATCTTTCTTCCACCAACCTTTCTTTTTGGTTAGCAGAGCGAGCTTTTAACCATTGCACCACCAAGGCTCCTTTTCTTCAAGTAGAAGATAGGAGTAGCTCATTTCCGAGATGTCTAAAATAAAATCTTAGAAACAGGAAAGAACTCTCCATAAATATTAAAGCTCGAACTTGAGGATCTGATCTACCTGTAGGTTTAAAGTCAACTAACAATCTGAATACTGTCAAAGCAGAGTCTGCCCTTTCAAATCTCTCTTTGGGAAACTAATTAACAGAATAATAAAAAGGCAAGATCAGCTCTTCGCTTCCTTGTTGGGAATATAAAAAACTGTAGTTCTAATTAGCAATAATTAAAATTTAATTAAGAAGCTTTTTGCAATCCCCTTCCCTCCTCCCCCAACTAGGGCTTGCCAGCTCTTGGTTGTGGAGCTGTTCTTATCTCTGTGGTGCTGAAGCACGACTTACTCACAAAGCCTTAGATCACACCTTATCCAGTCCTAAGCACTAATCACCAGTGCCTTCAAAGTCTAAATTTTAACAACATGAGTAATTACTATCTTGCATTTTATATTCATGAATTGTGATTATTCTTCCCTTTTTATCAGCTGATTACAAATGCCATTGCTTTCTTTTCCTTTTTTTAAACTTATCTTTGTACTTGTTTCCCCAGTTCCCCCCTTTTTGGGGCAAGAGGACAATAGAAGATCTCCAATAATATGAAATACTAAATATTTCAACTCTCATGTTTTAATGTAAATCAGATAAGACATTGGCGAAACCATACATTAAAAAAAAAAGCATTTGATTATTAAAAAATAAAACAGCACATTGTAGATGAGGGTTAAGGAAAGCAAATACACTACTTGATGCTCCTTACAAAGCTTGTGAGGTCATATAAGTATTACTTCGAATTTAGAATATTTCAGACTGTAAAAAGGAACACCACTGAGCTGTACACTTTAAAATAGGTACAATGAAGAACTTTGCTATGTGAATTTTATCTCAATTAAAAAAGGGAACTCAAACACTGACTTTGTCCTAGTTTTGGATATGTGGATTAATCACACAATTTACAGAGGGAAAAAAAAAAGGATTTGATAATTCATTATGAGCAAAAGAAAAAGGAAATAATCAAGAACACAGGGAAATTAGCTTTTTAAAAGCCACTGGACTAAGAAATACAACCCCAATTCTTTAATTATTAAGGAAAGGGCTCTGAATCTGCTCCATTATCTTAATTATGTTTCTGGAGCAAACATTATTTCAATGTGATAAAAGATGACATGACACTAAAGGTAAAGCCAGAGCAGATGTTACATGAGTAACAAGCCAATAGGCTCACATTCTGGTAATTTCTTCCCCACTAGACATGTTCTCATTAATCTGTGATTAATAGGATTTGAGTATAGTAAATGATGATGATCTATTGTCTGTCTTTGTCAAGCACCATGGAGAGAGTAATTTGTCAGCTCAGCTTTTGTGTGACTATTTAATAGCAGAGAGAGAGAGAAAAGATGCTAATCTTCTAATTGGCATCTATAGAGAAGGTTTAGGAGAATACTGCCTGTATAGAAATAGCCCCCAATGTAATTCCTATGCCTAGGGAAAGCAAATGTGGGCTATATGTATCTTTTATGCAATTGTGAATTCTATAGGGAAAAAAGTGGGTGGATAAAGAAAGAACGAAATAGCACCATCTTAGGAGGTCACAAGCTAACATTTATTAATCTAGTTATGAGGCTTTTCAGCTATAGTGACTTGATAAAAAGGGGGCAAAAGAAAAAAATCTACTTCTGATTAAAAAATACTTGCCCAGATATATTAAAAACACCATATAAAAATTAAAACAGTCACTATCATCACCACCACCAACAACATGGAATGCCCTGAAGTTATGTTGGTAAGTTTTTAATAAATCAATAAAGCAGATATCTTGAACTAAAACAAGTTGATGATTATTTGCATATTGTCAAATCTGTTGTGAAACCTTCAAATGCCTACACCTTGGTCAGAACAATGTGTTAAATTATTCTCCCTTCTTCCGTCTCTCCCCTCTAATTTTTAAAAATTTCTTCACGTTTTTCTACATTTTAAGATCCCCCAGGTACTCAGGTTGCTGGAAATGAATATGACATGGTCACTTCCTGTCCTGAGCCAATTGTCCCTTTATCCCTTCTCTCCTACATATTCCATTGATGTGGCCTGCTTTCTAAATTTCATCTCCAAAATTTCTGTAGCTTATCCCTTTGAAGCAGAATAAAGTTTTTAAAATTCTTCCCTACTGGACTGTTTTATAAGTAAACATACAAATTCCTCTTTGTTTTTGAGTTTAAAAAATTATTCTTTATTTAAAAATTTGTTTATTCATTTTGTTTGTTTTTAACTGTTAACAACTTTCAGGAATCAAACAGGATCTCATCTAAGCTATGCAATCAGAGAGATGACTCCTAAGGAAGCCAGACTACAAAAATCAGAATTAAAAAATAAAACTGAGGAGATAGATATATTTATAGTGACACACAAAAAAACAGAGTAGCTGATGAGGCTGCTTGTGCACAAATAAAAACCTCATGGGATTTGGCTCCTTGGTTTGGAGGTTTAGGGGTATGGTTTAATGGGACATACCAGTTAAGTGGGTTAATAACCTGTTTAGTGCTTCTGTTCTACCTCCTAGTTCATTGCGTAGTTCCTGGGGCCTTAAAAGAGTGCAAGAGGCCATCCAAGGCACAACAATTGGGCTCTATTCACCTGGAACAACAGAGGAAGTAGAGTCAGGAATAGGAAGAAAATACGGAATGTGTGGCTAATTGCCTCCATGAACAACTGCCTCCTTTGCCATAACACCAGAAGAACTGGATGGTGCCTGACTACCATTATTGAACATTTTGATCAAAGATTCTATAGAAGATTCCTAATCAAAAGGGAGAAAATGCAGAACAGAATTTCAAGCTCTCATGGACTACAGACTTTCTGGAGGCATGGAGACTGGATGAACCCCTGAAACTGTTGCCCTGAGATAAACTTTAAACCTTAAACTGAAGCTATCCCCTGAAGTCTTCTTAAAACCAAACAATTTTTAGCTTAACTAATAAAAAATGTCTGCTTTGGGCATTATGCTCTTTTAAGAACTATCTATATGGGATCAAATTGACAACAGTAATTCGAATGTTCAGATAGGAACCTTAGGGGGGCAATGAGTTTATGTTAATGGGGGAAAAACAACTCAGAAAAGGAGGGTGAGAATGATGGTACAACTCAAAGAATGTAATCAGTGTCACTGAATTGTACATGTAGAAACAGTTGAATTGGTGCATGTTTTGCTGTATATATTCTCAACAACAACAACAACAGAAACTGAGCAGAGACCTCAGTGACCACACACCATGGGAGTGACACATTGTTCATTTTAACTCCAGGAAAGTTACTTAAAACAACAACAGAGAAAATTCAAACAAATAAAGCCAGCAACAACAAAAAACCTCAGAGGAAAAAAAGTCAGAATCCAGAATTGGTACAATATAATATCTAAAATGTTCAATTTTCAAAAAGAAAATTACAAGACATCCAAAAACATGAAAATGTGACACATTCAGGAAAAAATAAAGCCATAAATGGAAACTGTGACTAAACTCAGATGTTGGATTTATCAGACAAAAATTTCAAAGTTATTATATATTCAAACAGTTGAAGGAAACCATATTTAAAGAACAAAAGAAAAATACATGATTTCTCAACAAATAGAGATTATCAGTAAAAAACCAGAATCTATTTGAAAGTACCAAATGAAAATTCTAGAGTTAAAAATTCAATTACTGAAGTGAAAAACCCGCTAGGTGGACTCAACATTTATCCAATATGAAGAACAGAGAGAAAAAATGAATAAAGAAAACCAAAGAAAGCCTCAAAGACCCATGGGTCAATATTAAGCTTATGAACATACATTTAATGGGAGTCCTAGAAGGGGAGAATAGTGAAAGAGGGGTAGAGAAAATATTTGAAGGAATAATAGCTGAAAACTTCTCAAATGTGATGAAATCTTTAGTTTAAAGATCAAAGGAGCTCAATGAACTTCAAGTTGGATCTGGAAACACCACAGTCAAACCATTGAAAGTCAAAGACAGAGAAAATCTTGAAAGGAGCAAAAGGAAAACAACTCATCAAGTACAGGGACACAACAATATAATCAATGACTAACTTCTACAGAAAATATAAAGGCCAGGAGGCAGTGTAATGACAAAATGTTGAAAGAAAAATATTGTCAACCAAGCATTCTATATCCAGCAAAACTATCCTTCAAAAAATGGAGATGACACAGCAATTCCACTCCTAAGTGCATACCTGTGGTGCAATTGATTACTTTTGTGTGTGGCCTTTCTAGTTATGGTCTTACATCTCCCACCCAGGTGATTGGGTGGGAGTGTGTGATAGGGTAATTGTGGTGCAGCAAGGGGATTGGTCTGTTTTGCCATCCCGCTGGACTTGAAATGAGCCACTCCAGAGGCAGCAAAGAGCCCATCCCCATCAAGGAAGGAGAGATCAGGAGGAGTGACCCAACAGCAGAGACCTGGCAGCAGGAGATGGTGCGGTGGGCTTCTTGCCCCACAGAGAGAGAAAGCTGAGTGCCTTTGGACAGAGGCTGTGGGCTAGGGAGGGGTGTGCCTGTGAGCATGGCTGGGAAAAGACTATTTCCACACACCCCCCAGCTTTTTTTTTTTTTTTGTACTTTAGATGAAGGTTTACAGAATAAACTAGTTTCACATTAAACAGTTAGTACACATATTGTTTTATGACATTGGTTAACAACCCCATGACATGTTAACACTATCCCTTCTCAACCTTGGGTTCCCTATTACCAGCTTTCCTGTCCCCTCCTGTTTTCTGGTCCTTGCCCCAGGGCTGCTGTGCCCTTTTAGCCTTGTTTTGTTTTGGAGTGATAAAAATGTTTTATAACTGGATAGTGGTAATAGTTGCATAACTCTATAAATTTGTTAAAAGTCATTGAATTGTATACTCACAATGAATGAATTTTATAATATGTAAATTATATCTCAGGAGAGCAAAAATAAAGACCTTGAAGAATGAAAACATTACTTTAATGTCTTAGAAGACATTGAAAAAAAGATATAAGAAAAGGGGTTACTTTTGTTAAAACTTCTTTTTAAGTTTTTTTGTGAAAACATACAGCAAAAAGATACATCATTTCAACAATTTCTACATGTACAACTCAGTTACGTTGATTACATTCTTCAAGTTGTGCAATCACTCTCACTATTCTTTTCCAAATTATTTTAACACCATTAGTATAAACTCACTGCCCCCTAAGCTTCTCATCTAACCTTTCAAGTTGCTGTTGTCAATTTGATCTCACATAGATAATTCTTTAAAAAAGCACAATGCTCAAGGCAGGCTTTCTTTAGTAATTAAGCTATTTTTTTTTATGCTTTGGTTCAACGACTTGATGGCACTGGGCTGGGCTTTTTATGGTTTGGTTCAAAGAAGACTTTGGGGGATAGTTATTTTTTTTATTTGTGGTAAATATATATGTAACAAAAAACATTTGCCATTTTAACATTATTTACATGAACAATTCAGTAACATTAATTATGTTCATCATGTTGTTCAACCACCACCATTTCCAAGTTTTTCCATCATCTGAAAAGTTGTTGTCATTGTTAGGTGCTGTCCAGTCCATTCTGACTCATAGCAACCCTATGTACCAGAGAACGAAACACTGCCCAGTCCTGCACCATCCTCACAACTGTTGTTATGCTTGAGCCCATTGTTGTAGCCACTGTGTCAATCCATCTCATCGAGGGTCTTCTTCTTTTCCGCTGACTCTGTACTTTACGAAGCATGATGTCTTTCTCCAGGGACTGACCCCTCCTGATGACATGTCCAAAGTATGTGAGATGCAATCTCACCATCCTTGCTTCTAAGGAGAATTCTGGTTGTACTTCTTCCAAGACAGATTTGTTCATTCTTTTGGCAGTCCATAGTATATTCAATATTCTTAAGCAACACCATAATTCAAAGGCATCAATTCTTCGGTCTTCCTTGTTCATTGTCCAGCTTTCACATGCATATGATGTGATCGACCATGGCTTGGGTCAGGCACAGCTTAGTGGTCAAGGTGACATCTTTGCTTTGCAACACTTTAAAGAGGTCCTTTGCAGCAGATTTACCCAATGCAATGCATCTTTTGATTCCTTAACTGCTGCTTCCATGGGTGTTGATTGTGGATCCAAGTAAAATGAAATCCTTGACAACTTCAATCTTTGCTTATTGGTCATGTTGTGAGGATTTTTGTTTTCTTTTTGTTGAGGGGCAATCCATACTGAAGGCTGTGATCTTTGATCTTTGTCAGTAAGTGCTTCAAGTCCTCTTCACTTTCAGCAAGCAAGGCTGTCTCATATGCATATCTCAGGTTGTTAATCAGTCTTCCTCCAGTTCTTCTGCACCGTTCTTCATATAGCCCAGCTTCTCAGTTTATTTGCTCAGCATACAGATTGAATAGGCACAGTGAAAGGATAAAACCCTGATGCACAGCTTTCCTGACTTTAAACCACTCAGTGTCCCCTTGTTCTGTTTGAACAGCTGCCTCTTGATCTATGTACACATTCCTCACGAGCACAATTAAGTGTTCTGAAATTCTCATTCTTCGCAACATTATCCATAATTTGTTATGATCCACACGGTTGAATGCCTTTTTCATAGTCAATAAAACACAGGTAAACATCCTTCTGGTATTCTCTGCTCTCAGCCAGGATCCATCTGACATCAGCTTGAATTTCTGGCACTTCCCTGTTGATAGACTATTGGAGCTGCTTTTGAATGATCTTCAGCAAAATTTTGCTTGCTTGTGATATTAATGCTATTGTTCAATAATTTCCACATTCTCTTGAATCACTTTTCTTGAGAATAGGCATAAATATGAATCTCTTGCAGTTGGTTGGCCAGGAAGCTGTCTTCCAAATTTCTTGGCATAGACGAGTAAGCACTTCCAGCACTGCATTCGTTTGTTGAAACATCTCAATTGGTAGTCCGTCAATTCCTGGAGCCTTGTTTTTCACCAATGCCTTCCACGCAGCTTGGACTTTATGCTTTAGCACCATTGATTCCTGATCATATGCTACCTCTTGAAATGGCTGAACGTCGATCAATTCTTTTTGGTGTGACTCTATAACTCTCCATCTTCTTTTGATGCTTCCTGTGTTGTCTAATATTTTCCCAGTAGAATCCTTCACTATTGCAACTCGAGCCTTGAATTTTTTCTTCAGTTCTTTCAGCTTGAGAAATGCCAAGCCTGCTCTTCCCTTTTGGTTTTCTATCTCCAGGTTTTTGCACATGTCATTATAATGCTTTACTTTGTCTTCTTGAGGCGCCCTTTGAAATCTTCTGTTCAGTTCTTTTACTTCGTCATTTCTTCCTTTTGCTTTAGCTGCTTGACGTTCAAGAGCAAGTTTCAGAGTCTCTTCTGACATCCATTTTGGCCTTTTCTTTCTTTCCTGTCTTTTAATAACCTCTTGATTTCTTCATGTGTGATGTCCTTGATGTCATTCCACAACTCCTCTGGTCTTCAGTCATTAGTGATCAATGCCTCAAACCTATTCTTGAGATGGTCTCTAAATTCAGGTGGGATATGCTCGAGGTCCTACTTTGGCTTTTGTGGACTTGTTCTAATTTTCTTCAGTTTCAACTTGAACTTGCATATGAGTAATTGACGGTCTGTTCCACAGTCGACCCCTGGCCTTATTCTGACTGATGATATTGAGCTTTTCCATCATCTCTTTCCACAGGTGTAGTCAGTTTGATTCCTGTGTATTCCATCTGGAAAGGTCCATGTATATAGTTGCTGTTTATGTTGGTGAAAAAAGGTATTTGCAATGAAGTCGATGGTCTTAATAAATTCTATCACGTGATCTCTGGCATCATTTCTATCATCAAGACAATATGTTCGTCATTGAGGTCACTAGCTGGTCTTTCTACTTCTCCAACTCTCAGAGTCTTCTTATGCTTGTTTGATATATAATATTCAGTGTTGGAGACCTGATGGCAGAGTGGTTAAGAACTAGGCTGCTAACCAAAAGGTCCACAGTCTGAATCCACCAGCTGCTCCTTGGAAACTATGGGGCAGTTCTACTCTGTCCTATAGGATTGCTATGAGTCAGAACTGACTCAAAGGCAGCGACTTTGGTTTTAGTTTTAGTGACAGAAATAGGGAGAAGTATGCCTACTCCATCTTACCAGAAGCAGATGCTTTATAACTTGCTTTTAAAAAACTAAACTACATCTTATTGGTTTTTCCATGTAACTACATATAGGTTTCCTTCATTCTTTTTCATGGTTGTATATAGTATTCCATAAATATGAATTAACATAGTTTATGTAATCGCTCCCCATTGACAGATATTTATATGCTTTTTGGGTTCAATATTATAGACGATAACTCTCCCTAACAATTCGGGTATGCAATGAAATTGATATGTGTTGACCAAATGAACTTAATCATTTGGAAGACTAAAAATACAGGAACATACAGAAAATTTACATAAAAGTAATAAGGAGTACTTGACTGACAAACAGTAAATATATTAAAAAAATTACAGTAATAATTACAGTAAACCAAAAACCAAACCCATTGCTGTTGAGTTGACTCTGACTTATAGTGACCCTTTAGTACAGAATAGAAAAACTGCCCCATAAACTTCTGTGGAAGCAGACTGCCACATCTTTCTCCTGTGAAGCGGCTGGTGGGTTCAAACTGCTGACTTTGCGTTAGCAGCCCAGTGCTTTAACCACTGCACCATCAGGGCTCCTAATAATTATAGTAGTGTGGTATTAATATAGGTATCAACAGATGAATATTTCAGAATAGAAAGTTCAGAGGTAGATATAGGAGAATATGAGGATTTAATATGTGATAAAAATGGCATATTCAATAAATAGCATTACAGCATTATTCTCCAGGTTAGCCACTGAAAGGAAGGAAAGAAGGAATATGACTCTTCTCTCTCTCTTTATACTAAACTCCAGGTTGAGGGAGCAAAATGTTAAAAAAGAAACCATAGAGATCCTAGAGAAAAACATTTGGATGAATGTTTTTATAATCTAAGGTTGGAGAAGGACTTTCCAAGCATGACAGAAAGAAACTATAGAGGAAAAGATTCATGAATTTGATTACATAAAAGCAAAAAGCAAACCCCTCTGGGAAGAAAAAACATCTTGAACAAGGTTAAAGACAAGTAAAAACAATAAAATATTTGCAACATATATAAAAGTTGATAGTCCTACTATAAAATATTTCTATAAATTAGTAAAAGTGAACACCCCTATGAAAAAACAGTCAAAGAACATGTAAAGAGAAGTCACAACTGAAGAAATAAAAATGGCTAATACACATATAAAATGTGTTTGACACCAGTAGCTATCAAAACTACGTAAATGAAAATAATGAGATATTTTTTAAGATTGGCAAAGATAACTATTTAACAAATCCTGATGTCAGCAAGAGTGTGGGGGAAATTTGTCCTCAGTCACTGTCAACATGAGTACAAACTGGAACATTTCTGGAGGGCAGTATGACTAGGTATATCATAATTTTACATTGGAATACCCTCTGATTCAATAATAATTTAGGAATGTCTCCTGAATTTTCATCATAGTATAGTTTATAATAGCAAAATAAAAAATGGAAATAGCTTAAATGTCCATCAATAGAGGGTTAAATTTTAAAAAAGTGTGTACTCTGAACAATTAAAAATGGTGAAGTATATCTTACATATTGACATGGAGAAATATTTAAGACGTGGTTGAATAAAAAAAGCAGACTATGATGTCATTTATATAAGGCTGTGTGTGTGTGCATGTGTGTGCGTGTACTTAGAGAGATGTCTGAAAGGAGCAGTGGTTTATTTTAGGTGCTGGGGTTTCAGTCGTATTATACTTTGTTCCTTATATTTTTCTGTATTATTAGAATGGAAAAATAGCATGTGTCATTTTTAGAATCAGTAAAAATCTATTTTTGTTAAAAATTTAATTGCAGCCATCACTAAAGAAAATCTTAAAGACTGTTTATAGCATATACTCAATATATAAATTGTATAAATGCATATGCAAAATAACAGTTCCATTTTTTGGTCACCTAAATAGTGTGTGATCAAATTTTGCGCATGCTCAAGCATTTCTTTCTGTGTTACTATAATTTCATGCCCAGATAATACAAGATGTCTTGCCCTGCAGTACCTTTCTGAAGAGTTTTTATTACCATGAAATGACATGGTATAATGTAGTAGAGTCATTTCTACATCTACCTGATTGAAAAGTCTTAGGCAAGTTACTTAGCCCCTCTGAATCTCAGCTTCTTCCTTTGTAAAATAATTATATGTGCCCTACCTACTTTATAAAGTTATAAGAATCAAATGAGATGTCCATAAAAACATTCTCTGAACTCTAAAGTGCAGGTATAGTCACTATTCTTATCGTCATGTCTATTAAAATAAAGCATCGTGTTTATTAAAATAAGGAAACCTGCCATTAACAATTGGAACTGCATGGTGATAAAATGTGCTGTAACATATTGTGTCCAAAATACACCAGTGAACTAGGTGGCTTAGAGCATCTTTCCCTTGTTCTGATCAAACAAATAGGTTTATATAGTATAACTGGCTGAAATGTCCTACAGTAATGGTTCTTGATTCTTTTTTTAACAAACCATACCTAACATACTAATAAATCAGCAGCTCCTCTAAACAGTAATGTAACCTTCCTGCAGGAACATGCAGTTTTTCTCTCTTTTCAAAAATTCTGGAAGTCTTTTTCTATTTTCCCTCATTTTCTGGCAATGTTTTAGTGCTCAAGTCCTCAAGTACAGTACAGTAGATCAATATATCAGTGTCACTTACAACACAGAATAAGAACCGAAACCATTGTATTTTTCTCCTAATTCATTTATCTCTAGTAGGTAAAGTTGTTGTCAGTATTGCGATTTACTTTTTCATGTTATAATTTTGTGCTGTTATTTGTAAGAACTATAGATCCAAAAGTGGATGAAATAATTTAAAAATAAACATGAACATATGTTCTCTGCTGAAGCGTCTAGTAGATAGCGCTAGTACAGGTATGATAGTAGCCCATGTGGATGAAATATCAAATGCTTTCATGGGAGCTGATGTGAGCTACCTAGTTTAACATGAGAATCAAGTAAGGTATGCAGAACTGAAATTTTGTTTCAGGTAATAGCATGTGGTGAAATTATTGTGATTGGATAAAAATATATTCAACTGTGCCAGTCTCATTTGAATATAAAGCACAGAGATCTGGCAAGGTCAGATGCTTGTTTGTCTGGTACTAATTCTGTGTTCTGACTCAGTAAGTTATGATCTGGCTATCAGTGGAGTAGGGCTTCAGATGACAGGCTGGTTTTTCTTTTGTGGGAGTGAGGAGGACAGATATTATTACATTTAAAATGATATCGAGCAGCCACCCAAGGTACAATTGGTGTCTATTCACTTGGAGCAGCAGAGGAAGGGCAGTCAGGAATCAGAGGAGGAACTGGAATGTGTGTCTAATCGTCTCCATGAACAATTACCTCCTTTGCCATGACACCGGAAGTACCGAATGGTGCCTGGCTATCATTACTGAATGTTTTCTGTAGAAGAATCCTGATCAGAAAAGGGAAAAATATGGAACAGAATTTGAAATTCTCACGGAATTCAGACTTTCTGGAGCCGTTAAGGCTGGATAAACGCCCAAAACTGTTGCTCTGAAATAATCTTTAAACCTTAAACTATCTCCTGAAGTCATATTTAAACCAAACAGTAGTTTAGCTTAATTACTAAAGAATGTCTGCCTCAAACACTGTGCTCTTTTAAAGAATTATTTCTATGATCTCAAAATGACAACAGCAACTCAACAGGTGAGATGAGCTTAGGGGGCAGTGAGTTTATGTTAATGGTGGTGGAATAATTTGGAAGAGATAGCGAAAATGGTTGCACAACTTGAAGAATATAATCAATGTCACTGAATTGTACATGTAGAAATTGTTGAAATGATGTATCTTTTGTTGTATATGTTCACCAAAAATAAAATTAAAAAAGTGATATCAAGCAAACAAAATGGGAAGAAAGTAAAATGAAAAGAATAATTCCATTAGATTAGAGTCAAACTTTAAACTTTAGCATCCTTTCTACTGAAAATTTGTTGCTGTTGTTAGTTGCCATCAAGTCAGCTCTGACTCATGGTCACCCACTGTATAACAGAACAAAACCTTGCCTGGTCCTCCACTTTGTTAACAATTGTGGGTATGCTTGAGTCCATTGTTGTGGCTACTGTGTATTCTGAGTGACTTTAAACCTGGGGGACTCGTCTTCCAGCACTATTGTTGTTGTTATTAGGTGCTGTGGAGTTGGTTCTCACTCATAGTGACTCTGTGTACATCAGAAGGAAACATTGCCCCATCCTCACAATTGTTGTTATGTTTGAGCCCATTGTTGCAGCCACTGTGCTAAGCCATCTCATTGAGAGGCTTCCTCTTTTTCACTAACCCTCTACTTTACCAAGCATGATGTCCTTCTCCAGGGACTGGTCCCTCCTGATAACATGTCCAATGTACACGAGATGCAGTCTCGCTGTCCTTGCTTCCAAGGAGCACTCTGGCTATATTTCTTGGAAGAAAGACTTGTTCATTCTTTTGGCTGTCCATGGTATATTTAATATTTTTCACCAACACCATAATTCAAAGGCACCAATTCTTCTTTGGTCTTCTTTATTCATTATCCAGCTTTCACATGCATATGAGGTTATTAAAAATATCATGGCTTGGGTCAGGCACACCTTAGTCCTCAAAGCGATATCTTTGCCTTTTAACACTTTAAAGAGGTCTTCTGCAGCAGATTTGCCCAATCAATACATCATTTGATTTCATGACTGCTGCTTCCACTGGCATTGATTGTGGATCCAACTAAACTGAAATCCTCGACATCAATCTTTTCTCCATTTATCATGATGTTGCTTATTGATCAGTTGTGAGGATTTTTGTTTTCTTTATATTGAGGTGTAATCCATACTGAAGGCTGTAGTCTTTGATCTTCATCAGTAACTGCTTCAAATCCTTGATTTCTGCAAGCAAGGCTGTGTCATTTGCATATCACAGGTTGTTAATGAGCCTTCCTCCAATCCTGATGCCACATTCTTCTTCATATAGTCTAGCTTCTCAGATTATTTGCTCAGCATACAGATTGAATAAGTATGGTGAAAGGATGCAACTCTGATGCACACCTTTCTTGATATTAAACCATGCATTATGCCCTTGTTTTGTTCAAATGACTGCCTCTTGTTCTATGCACAGGTTCCTAATGACCACAATTAAGAGTTCTGGAATTCTCATTCTATAATTTGTTATGATCCACACAGTCAAATGCCTTTGCAGAGCGAAAACACACACACACACACACACACACACACACACAAAAACACAAGTAAACATATTTTCTGGTATTCTCTGCTTTTGGCCAAGATCCGTTTGACATCAGCAACGATATCCCCTGTTTCACATCCTCTTCTCAACTCAGCTTGAATTTCTGGCAGTTCCCTGTCAATGTACTGCTGCACCACTTTTGAATGATTTTCAGCAAAATTCTACTTGCATGTGATATTAATGATATTGTTCGATAATTTCTACATTCTCTTGGATCACCTTTCTTTGGAATGGGCACAAATACAGATCTCTTCCAGTCAGTTGGCCTGGTAGCTTTCTTCTAAATTTCTTGGCATAGACAAGTGAGCACCTGAAGTGCTGCATCCATTTGTTGAAACATCTCAATTGGTATTCTTTCAATTCCTGGACCCTTGTTTTTCGCCAACCCCTTCAGTGAAGCTTGGTCATCTTCCTTCAATACCATTGGTTCTTGATTATATACTATCTCCTGAAATGGTTGAACGTTGATCAATTCTTTTTGGCATAGTGAATGTGTATTCCTTCCACCCGTTTTTGATGCTTCCTACATAATTCAATATTTGCCCATAGAATCCTTCAAAATTGCAACTTGAGGCTTGAATTTTTTCTTCAGTTCTTTCAGCTTGAGAAATGCCAAGCCTGCTCTTCTCTTTTGGTTTTCTAACTCCAGGTCTTCACACATTTCATTACAATATTTTACTTTGTCTTCTCAAGCTGCCCCTTAAAATCTTCTGTTCAACTCTTTTACTTCATCATTTCTTCCTTTTGTTTTAGCTATTCTATGTTCAAGAGCAAGTTTCAGAGTGTCTTCTGACATTCATTTTGGTTTTTTCTTTTCCTTCTTTTCTGTCTTTTTAATGACCTCTTGCTTTCTTCATGTATGATGTCCTTTCACAGCTCTTCTGGTCTTCAGTCACTGAGTGTTCAATGCGTCAAATCTTTTCCTGGGATGGTCTCCAAATTGAGGTGGGATATTCTCAAGGTCATACTTTATCTTTCGTGGACTTGTTTAAATTTTCCTCAGCTTCAACTTGAACTTGCCTATGAGCAATTGATGATCTGTTCTGAAGTCAGCCCCTGGCCCTGTCCTGACTGATATTGAGCTTTTCCATTGTCTCTTCCCACAGGTGTATTCAATTTGATTCTTGTGTTTTCTATCTGGTAAGATCCACATGTATAGTTGCCGTTTATGTTATTGAAAAAAGGTATTTGCAATGACGAAGCTGTTGGTCTTGAAAAATTTTATCATGTGATCACTGGCATCATTTCTATCACCAAGGCCACATTTTCTAGCTACCAATCCTTCTTCGTTTGCAGCTTTCACATTCCAATCACCAGTAATTATCAATGCATCTGGATTGCATGTTTGATCAATTTCAGGCTGCAGAAGTTGGTAAAAATCTTCAGTTTCCTCATCTTTGGCATTAGTGGTTGGTGCATAAATTTGAATAATAGTCATATTAACTGATCTTCCTTGTAGGCATATGGATATTATCCTGTCACAGACAGCATTGTACTTTAGGATAGATCTTGAAATATTCTTTTTGATGATGAATGTGACACCAATACTCTTCAAATGGTCATTCCCAGCAAAGTAGAGCATATGATTGCCTAATTCAAAATGGCCAATACCACCAGTCCATTTCAGCTCACTAATGCCTAGGGATATCGGTCTTTATGTGTCCCATTTCATTTTTTTTTTTCAGATTTTTTATCGTGCTTTAGATGGTTTACAGAGCAAATTTGTTTCTCATTGAACAGTTAATACACATATCGTTTTGTGACATTGGTTACCAACCCCACGACGTGTCAACACTCTCCCCTTCTAGACCTTGGGTTCTCCATTACTAGCTTTCTTGTCCCCGCCTGCTTTCTCATCCTTGTCTCTGGGCTGGTGTACCCATTTAGTCTGGTTTTGTTTTATGGGCCTGTCTAATCTTTGGCTGAAGGGTGAACTGCAGGAGTAACTGCAGTTCTGAGTTAAAAATGGCCAATAACCCACATGAACTAGAGACTTACATCATCTTGAGGCCAGAAGAACTAGATGGTGCCTGGCTACAACCGATGACTGCCCTGGCAGGGAGCACATCAGAGAACCCCTGAGGGAGCAGGAGATCAGTGGGATGCAGACCCCAAATTCTCATAAA
Source organism: Loxodonta africana (assembly GCF_030014295.1). Taxonomy (NCBI): domain Eukaryota; kingdom Metazoa; phylum Chordata; class Mammalia; order Proboscidea; family Elephantidae; genus Loxodonta; species Loxodonta africana. The sequence continues at coordinate 47,408,339 of NC_087351.1, forward strand.
AAGACCATACTTAATGGTCTGACTGAGACCAGAGGAATCCCGGCGGTCATGGTCCCCAAACTTGTTGGCCCAGGACAGGAACCATTCCCAAAGACAACTCAGCAGTCATGAAGGGGACTGGACAGTGGGTAGGAGAGAGATGCTGAAGAAGAGTGAGCTAATGACATCAGGTGGACACTTGAGACTGTGTTGGCATCTCCTGTCTGGAGGGGGGATTGGAGGATAGAGAGAGTTGGAAGCCGGCAAAATTGTCACGAAAGGAGAGACTGGAAGGGCTGACTCATTAGGGGGAGAGCAAGTGGGAGAACGGAGTAAGGCGTATATAAACTTATATGTGACAGTCTGACTTGATTTGTAAACGTTCACTTGAAGCTCAATAAAAGTTAATAAAAAAAAATGGCCAATAACAGTCCATTTCAGCTCACTAAAGCCTAAGATATTGATGTTTATGCATTGCATTTCATTTTTGACAATTCCCAATTGTCCTAGATTCATACTTCATACATTCCAGTTCCAATTATTAGTGGATGTTTAAAGCTATTTCTTCTCATTTTGAGTTGTGCCACATAAGTAAATGGAGGTCCTGAAAGCTTGACTCTGTCCACATCATTAAGGATAACTCTACTTTGAGGAGGAAACCCTGGTGGTGTAGTGGTTAAGTGCTAAAGCTGCTAACGAAAAGGTTAGCAGTTCAAATCTACCAGGCGCTCCTTGGAAACTCTATGAGGCAGTTCTACTCTGTCCTATAGGGTCGCTATGAATCGGAATCGACTCTATGGCAACAGGTTTTTTTTTTTTTTTTTTACTTTGAGGAGGCAGCATTTCTTCAGTCATATTTTCAATGCCTTCCAACCTGAGGGGCTCATCATCCAGCACTATATCAGACAATGTTCCACTGCTATTCATAAGGCTTTCATTGGCTAGTTTTTTTTTTTTTTTTTTTTCAGAAGTAGAGCCCCAGGTCCTTCTTCCTAGTCTGCCTTAGTCTGGAAGCTCCACTGAAACCTGTCCACCAAGGATGACCCTGCTGGTATTTGAAATACCATCAGCAAAGCTTCTGGTATTACAGCAACACTCAAACCACCAGAGTATAACAACTGACAGATGTGTGGTGGTCCAGCACTATATTGTACAATATTCTGTTGTTATCCATAGGGTTTTCCTTGGTTAATTTTTGGAAGTAGATCACCAGGCCTTTCTTCCTAGTCTGTCCTTGGAAGATCTGCTGAAAGCAGTTATTACTGTGGGTTACCCTGCTGATAGTATTTTAAATACTGGTGTCATAGTTTTTAGCATCATAGCAACACACAATCTAGAACAGTATGACAAACTGACAGATGGGTACTGAAAATTAATGGATAACATTTTGATAGTTTGAACAAATAAAGCATAGAAGCAATTGCTAAGTGTTGATAGGCAAAGGAAAGAAAGTGTAATCCAATCCACTGAAAAGATTTTGATAAAAAATGAAACAGTTTGCTTCCCCTGCTAGTCAGGCAGAAATCTAATTACTCTTCTCTGATCTACAACAGAGAGGCAAATCTGAGAGATATAGGTTATGGACAATTGTATTGATTTTAATCTTAGAAATCAACAAATTTTTACACTTTGTGCACAGTTACTAAACTGGTGTTAAGAATAAAATTGAGTCAATAATAATAATTTTTGTTTTTCTGTGATTTGTTCAGGTTTTAATAATGAGGTTGGCTATTTTCATAGTCCCTTCTTGATATGAATACTTTAAGGTTAATCTCTTTTAAGTTCTGGGTTTAACGTAGAACTATTTTTCATTTAATATAGTGTTTCAGAGACAAAACCAAAACAAACGTAAAGACAAGCTATGGGAAGATTTGAAGCATGAAGAAAGATGAACTGAAATGAGTCTCTTTTCCTTTAAGTTTTGTCAATCCTCATTACTGTTTGAAAAATTCAATCCAATAAGGCATGGGAATGAGATCAAGCAAATGTACTCGACAGGTCTAAAATGAAATACTCTCCTCTCTTGCTTTCCTTTGCACAATGGCACAATCAGAAGACCTGGATTCTGGACCCAGGTCTGGTCCTTACAAGCTAGGTGACCTGGCGTTAAAGGGTATTATGGCAAAAGACTGAGAATTAGCATTCAGTAAACCCTCACTCCAGGCAAGGTGCTAAACACTTACATGTACACTTTTTTTTTTTGGTCCTTGCAACAGTTCTGTAAAGTAAATGGTATTATCTTTTTTTTTTTTTTTTTTTACAGATGAGGGAAATGAACTTCTGAGAGGTTAAGTAACATGGCATAAGTTATAAGAAAAGAAATATTTTGAAGAACAGATGAAATTATGTTTGAGAAAGTGCTTTGGGAACTGTAAATTGCAATGCAAATCAAATATTTTTACTATTATTACTTTTGTTCTCAGCAAGGAAAGTAAAAATCTGTTCTTTTCAAGTGCTGTTTCCAGACAGTCTTCCACTTATTCAGCATTACCATAACAACTGCTCCCATTTCCAGAAAGGCAATAGTAGTGTTTACCGGTGTCTCAGTGACCCTTCTGTCACAATTGACATAAACAGTTGTTTTGCAAATTTGACCACAGGTCCAAGAATAAAACAAAAAGAAATTGATTTTCTTCACTACTGGTAGGTAGATATTTTAATAAAACCCTTCTGTGTTAATGAAACAGTGAATTTTGTGTCTGTATGGGAATTACTGGCTGATGATGGCCTTGCATCATAATCATTCTCTTGGGAAGGGTCACTCTTTCCTCCTATGACTTTACTGTCTTGTCTCTTTATTCACGCAGTGGTGCACACACAACCTATTTGCCAACTTCACAAGCACTCAGCTGTAAACTGCAATAACCTTCAGCTTATCTTGATAGTTGGTAGATCCTGAGAGATAAGACTGTTTCTTCCCCAGCTGCCTCACTCCTGAATGACTGGCGGGCGACCCCTTTACAAAAGGCTGCCACCCTTTCTCTCATACAAAGGTTATTAAAATGCCCAGCATTCAATTCCATGTTTTCCCTTGTGGCTGCAACTACTACTTAAAACAATTAACCTCCTGATAGGAATATAATACCAAACAGCAAGTAGAAAGAGGCAAAACTTCATTCCCACGTTCGGACCAGGACAATGTGATTTGTTACATCTTTTCTCAACCCAATGTTACTAATTACATTTCTAAGCCTATTTTGCTTCCCAGGAGGCACATCATCAAACATAGCATTTTTTTTTTTAGTTCTCATGATCCAGATGCATTATGATCCTCATTTATATAGTTGGGAAGACTGAAGGAATTCTCAGGAGGCCAATTACAGAAAGCCCTAGGAAAAGCCCTGGACTGAGAAATCTGCACACCATCCTAACACATTTTTTGCATGTCACACCAAGTGACCTCTTTTAGTGTCTCGGGCTTTTTTTTTCCTCACCATTTAAAAAAAGAGAAAAAAAGAGTTTACCTTCTAGGAATTTAAAAAAGATGAATGAAATATACCTAAGGTTGAATCTGTGATCAGTATAGGCTCAAAATTGTTCTGTTACCTTGACGTACAAATGGATTTCCCCCTCTTAAAATTGTTTTCTAACCCTGTTTGCTTGGAAGCAGTGTGGGGCTTTTGGGGTTGTTTGGTCCTATTTCTGGGACCAGGATCCTTTTTTTTTTTTTTTAATAGAAACTTTTTTTTTTTAATTGTACTTTAGATGAAGGTTTACAGAGAACATTAGTTTCTCATTAAACAATTAATACCCGGATTGTTTTGTGACTTTGGTTGCCAACCCCACAACATGTCAAGACACTCCCCTTCTTCACCTTGGGTTTCCCATTACCAGCTTTTCTGTTCCCTCCTGCCTTCTTGTCTTGCCCCTGGGCTGATATGCCCCTTTAGTCTCATTTTGTTTTATGGGCCTGTCTAATCTTTGGCTGAAAGGTGAACCTCAGGAGTGACTTCATTACTGAACTATAAGTGTGTCTGGGGGCCATACTCTTGGGTTTCCCCAGTCTCTGTCAGACCAGTTGGATCTTGATTACTTTTATCTCCAAAAGACTTGAGAGCAGAGTCTGATGAACTCTCAAAGTCATGGAGCAATCTTATTCCCTGAACCAGAAGCTGAGGATTAGTCCAAAATTTGGAGAAAGTTCACTCAGGCATACTGCTACTTTTACAGAATCTTTGAATATGTTTTGAGTTATCGTATAACATTATTTATATAATACGTTTATGTAGTGTCACGGAAGAAAATCTAGTACTCTGTTAGAATGAAAGAAAAGGAGGTTTATTGAGGAATAATACAGCTCAAGCTGGGCAGTGCTAAGTAAAAGTACAAAGTACTCCATCATTTAAGCAGAGAGAGGGGTCTATGTACATAGAGAACAAAGGAAAGGTAGGGGTTAATGACTGATTGTAGTTAAGATCAGCTTCAGCTTGAAGTAGTCCTTTAAAATGTAAAGGTCAGCCACGTGGCTAGGAAAGAGTGAGTTGCCATCTAGGTGAGTGGTGCCAGCTGGTTCAGTTATACATGATCGTAGTCAATTATACATTATCGTAACCATGAACACATTTTTTTTTTCTGGGAACAAGTTGTTTACATCTTGACACATCCTTCCCAAATGGATTACATTCTGACCTTTTGTTTCCTAGGAATAAATGTTGGCCCCATCATTCTTGCATCTGACACAAGTGCCTCCAGTTTGAAACTTTTCCATTTACGTGTCCCCTTTTTGATCAAGCTTACACTAGGGGGCGCTGATCACTCATAATGGAATAGTTTTTCTTCTGCAAGGATTTCATCTGTCTTCTTAAGGAGCTTTGGTTAATAAAAATTATTTTCTTCGCCTTGCTGAGCTAATAGGCCTCATCTTCAGGGTGAATAGGTTTTACAGGGAACATCTTAATGGACAAGGCCACATTCAAGGAACATTTCTCAGTCAGGACAAAATAATAGAAGTCAAGGTGAAACATACCAAAGGAGAGAAAAGCGAGGTGGTTAAACAACATAATCACTGGTGAAAGCCTGTGAAACCAGCATGATTTTATGTGAAGGGTCAAATGTTTTCAAAGTAGCATTTCAAGGATAAAATGCACCAAACTAAAGCAAAACAGCATTTTATAATTACAATAATAGAAACAAGGAGGAATATAAAGATTCCAAAATAAAGTAGCAATTTTTTCCATGATCCACCCCAAGAGTAAAACCAATTACTTAGAATCTCGGTTAAGGAAGGAGCAAGATCATTAAGGCAAGATAATTCCCATTGCATATGATTAACATAGAGTGTAATATTAGCACTATTATCAGGAATATAGACACGGCAATCAGATTTTATTACGGCACAGGTACTCCCTTGGGTTGCAGTGAGAACGTCAAGGACCATTCTATTTTGGAGTACTACTTTTCTCATCATTACTATTTTGGTACTGACCTCTTGAAGCCCATGGGCATTTAGGGCAGTTTGTGTATATTTGGTTAATATTTCTACATCTTCATGTCCTGCCTGAGGTGTGAATACTGCCACTAAATGATCAAGCCAGTGAAACACTGATCAAGACCACTGAGCTCATACATGGGTATATAAGCTGGTAAAGGGAGTCCAGTTAAAGTATGTCCTTGAGTTCCGCTCAGGCCCAGAGTGCATCTTCCAATCCAGTCCGGCAGGAGCTAGGCCCAAGTTTGGTTCCACACAGCCAAAGGGTGCCATTGGGGCCACCCAATAGATATCTGAGCATTACCAGTCAGTGGCAAACCAATCAGTAGCTTATAAGGTTATAACTGATGCACATCCAGACATTTGAAGCCATTCCATAGGTGTGGTGACAGATGGGTTATTCAGATAGGCTGGTTAGATTGTTCACAGCAAAGGGGAGCAATTTGACTTAGCCTCCTCTCTTGGGGAGTTAACCAGATGAATTAATTCCACAGTTGTTGATATGGACCTACAATATGAAGAGTACTGTTTGCAGGTTTGGAAGATTCTTTACCTAGCTCTTCCTGGGTGACTTTATTTAGTAAAGTAAGGGTTGTGTTAAGACTAAAAGTTAAGTTATGGCCTGGGTTTCATTCAGATCTGAAAAAGTGCATTTATCTTTGGAAAATCTAGTAATAGTGATTTCCTGTAGCAATGAACTATTTCTCTGTTGTTCTTGTATCCGTAGGTCAAAAGCAACCCAATCAGATCCCTATAATGGAGAGACCCACCAGGGAAGGCCAGACTAACTTGAGGTTGTGAAGCAACCACATATCCAACAATTAAACCTTTTTAAATGGTGAACCTAGGCATCTGCTCAATTTAGAAAAACATTAGTAGAGACATGACTATAGAAAAGGTAAAAAGAAAAAAAGATAAAGAGGTGCATTTTCAGGCCTGGTCCAGGGTCTTGGGTCACCTGACAGCCTCAGATGTTGTCTGCTTCTGGCCAGAGGGGCATTTAAATGTAACCTTCAGTTCTCTGGTGGGTTGGCTAGTCCAAACAAGAGTCATGGCTTTTTTTAACTGTGACAGAGGAATCCAAATTTTTATTTCTTCTAATTCGGCTGCGCATGGATTGGTGAGGACAAGGCGTGGTTCCTTCCAAAAAGTTTCTAAAGAGTCTTTTATTTGATGTCTCTTCCAATATACATATTCTCCTGGGGTGATGTTAGGCAGATTTCAGGAGTCTAGTTTCTGTTTGTCAAAGGTTTCTCTGAACTGTGAAAGCTATTCTTCAGAATATTGGATTAAAGGCTGGCAATACTTCAGTAATTCAGGTTGAACAATGCTCAGGTTGGTGCAGGCAACAAAAGGAAGGACCATGAGTCTCCCAGTAATTATTTAATAGGCGGTAAGTTTGTGAGATCTAAATGGTGTGGATCTCAGATTTAAAAGAACTAAGGAAAGGACATTCATCCAGGATAAATTTAAAGTTCCACAAAGCTTTGTTATTTGGGTCTTTATTATTCCATTAGTTCTCTCTACTGGACTAAAAGCCTTTGATAAACTTGACAGTTCTTGGATGGCTTGACCAGTGAAATGAGTTCCTTGATCTCTGTTGTTGTTAGGTGCTGTCAAGTCAGTTCTAAGTCACAGTGACACCATGTACAACAGAATGAAACACTGCCCAGTCCTGTGCCATCCTCACAATCACTGTTATGTTTGAGCCCATTGTTGCAGCCACTGTTTCAATCTGTCTTGTCAAGGGTTTCCCTCTTTTTCTCTGACCCTCTACTTTACCAACCATGATCCCCTTCTCCAAGGACTGGTCCCTCCAGATAATATGTCTAAAGTACTTGAGACAAAGTCTCACCATTCTCCTTTCCAAGGAGCACTCTGGCTGTACTTCTTTCAAGTCAAACTTGTTAGTTCTTCTGGAAGTCCATGGTATACTCAATATTCTTCACCAACACCATAATTCAAAGGCATCAATTCTTCTTTAGTCTTCTTTATTCTTTGTCCAGCTTTCTCATGCATATGAGGTAACTGAAAATACCATGGTTTGGGTCAGGCACACCTCAGTCCTGAAAGTGTCATCTTTGCTTTTCAACACTTGAAAGAGGTCTTTCGCAACAGATTTGCCCAGTGCACTGGGTCATTTGATTTCTTGACTACTACTTCTATGGGTATTGATTGTGGATCCAAGTAAAATGAAATCCTTGACAACTTTACCCATTTATCATGATGTTACTTATTGGTCCAGTTGTGAGGATTTTTGTTTTCTTTATGCTGAGGTGTAATCCACACTGAAGGCTGTAGTCTTTGATCTTCATCAGTAAGGCTTCAAGTCCTCTTAGCTTACAGCAAGCAAGGTTGTGTCATCTGCATATCACAGGTTGTTAACGAGTCTTCCTCCAATCCTGATGCCACATTCTTCTTCATATAGTCTAGCTTCTCGGATTATTTGCTCATCATACAGATTGTATAAGTATGGTGAAAGGATACAACCCTGTCTCATACTTTAACTGATTTTAAACCATGCAGTATCCCCTTGTTCTGTTCAAATGACTGCCTCTTGCTCTATGTACAGGGTCCTCAGGAGCACCATTAAGTGTTCTGCAATTTCCATTCTTCACAATGTTATCCATAATTTGTTATGATCCACACAGTCAAGTGCCTTTGCATAGTCAATAAAACACAGGTAAACATCTTTCTGGTGTTCTCTGCTTTCAGCCAAAATCCACCTGACACCAGCAATGATATCCCTCATTCCATGTCCTCTTCTGAATCCAGCTTGAATTTCTGGAAGTTCCCTTTCAATATATTGCTGCAACCATTTTTGAATTATCTTCAGCGAAATTTTGCTTGCATGTGATATTAATGATATTGTTTGATAATGTCTGCATCCAATTGGATCACTACAAAGACTTTTTGGTGCTCCCCAAGTGGGTATGATGTTTTCAAGAAGTTTCTTTGTTACAAAAGCTGCAGGCACACAACAACAGGGCAAGGCTTCTACCCAGTGTGAAAATTTACAAATCATTACTAATATATATTTATAAGCATTTGAAGGTGGAAGCTGAATAAAACCTAGCTGCCATTCAAGCATAGATCTGGAAGGTAAAGGATGTTGTCCAGGTAGGACATTAAGGTGTTTTCCAGGAGTGTAGCGAGGGCAAGTAGGGCAATGGGTGGCAACATGTTTGACAGCCTAGAAAATTCCCCCCCCAATATTTTTTTAAGGTGTCAATCATTTTATCTCAGCTCACGAGGGAATCTTCATATAAGGCTGACATCACAGGAACATGCAGAAAATTGGGTAAGACAATTTTCTTATTAGACCCAGTCCACAATTTAGTGGCAGGATATTGCTAATAGCCTGCCTTTTTCCATGCCTTAATGTATCTGTTTGGGCTAATTGTTGGTGTTTTAAAAGTTTTTCTAAAGGTAATTCATGAATGTTGGAGTTATCAATATTCAAATTTGGGGAGTACTTTTCTTTATCATAAGTGCAGCAATAACTTGAGAGGAGTTTGTTTGGCTGCCATATCAGCAAGATTATTTCCTCTAATTTGTTCAATTAGCGATACTCCTTTTGGTTGCTGAGCTTGTATTTTTATCACAGCAATTTCAGAGGGAAGTAATAGAGGATCTAGAAGGTCCACTACTAAAGCTCCATTTTTTTAATGGCATTTCCAGAAAATGTTAAAAATCTTTGTTTCCCTGTGAAACATTTCATAACATGGAGGAACCTGGAAGGCATTATGCTGAGTGAAATTAGTCAGATGCAAAAGGACAAATATTGTATAAGACCAGTATTATAAGATCTTGAGAAATAGTATAAACTGAGAAGAACACATTCTTCTGTGGTTACGAGAGAGGGGAGGGAGGGAGGGTGGGAGAGGGTTATTTACTGATTAGTTAGTAGATAAGAACTACTTTAGGTGAAGGGAAGGACAATACTTAATACAGGAAAGGTCAGCTCAACTAGACTGGACCAAAAGCAAAGAAGTTTCTGGGATAAAAAGAATGCTTCAAAGGTCAGCGGAGCAAGGGCGGGGGTTTGGGGACTATGGCTTAAGGGGACTTCTAAGTCAATTGGCAAAATAAATTCTATTATGAAAACATTCTGTATCCCACTTTGAAGTGTGGCATCTGGGGTCTTAAATGCTAACAAGCAGCCATCTAAGATGCATCAATTGGTCTCAACCCACATGGATCAAAGGAGAATGAAGAACACCAAGGTCACATGATAACTATGAGCCCAAGAGACAGAAAGGGCCACATGAACTACAGACTTACATCATCCTGAGACCAGAAGAACTAGATGGTGCCCGGCCACAACCGATGACTGCCCTGACAGGGAGCACAACAGAGAACCCCTGAGGGAGCAGGAGAGAAGTGGGATGCAGACCCCAAATTCTCATAAAAAGACCAGACTTAATGGTCTGACTAAGACTAGAAGAATCCCGGCGGTCATGGTCCCCAAGCCTTCTGTTGGCCCAGGACAAGAACCATTCCCGAAGACAACTCACCAGACATGGATTGGACTGGACAATGGGTTGGAGAGAGATGCTGATGAAGAGTGAGCTACTTGTATCAGGTGGACACTTGAGACCGTGTTGGCGTATCCTGTCTGGAGGGGAGATGGGAGGGTAGAGAGGGTTAGAAACTGGCAAAACGGTCACGAAAGGAGAGACTGGAGGGAGGGAGAGGGCTGACTCATTGGGGGAGAGTATACGGGAGTATGTAGTAAGTTGTATATAGGCTTATGTGTGACAGACTGACTTGATTTGTAAGCTTTCACTTAAAGCAAAACAAAAATTATTTAAAAAATAAAAAAAGAGAAGCGAGCAGAAAGACATGGGGACCCCATATCACCAAGAGAGCAGTGCTGGGAGAAGAGCAGGTCCTTTGGACCTGAGGTTCCTGCTCTGAGATGCTCCCAGACCAAGGCAAGACTGATGCATCACAAGGAGCTTCCTCCAGAGCCGAGAGGGAAAGAAAGCCTTCCCCTGGAGCCAGTGCCCTGAATTCGGACTTTTAGCTTACTGGACTGTGAGAAAATAAACTTTGTTAAAGTCAAAAAAAAAAAAAAAAAAAAACTTTGTTTCCATAACACGCTGAAATCATGTACAATTCCAAAACAATATCTATTGTCTGTAAATACATTAACATATTTTTCCTGGAGCAATTCTACAAGCTCTAGTGACGGCAATTAATTTGGCTTGTTGGGCTGAAGTGGCTTCAGGGAGGGCCTGACTTTCAAGGACTTCAGTAGCAGTCATAACAGTATATCCATCTTGATAGTGAAGACTAGTAGATTAGGTTTTAAATAGGAACTAACTACAAATAAATAAATAAAGCCCTAAATCAGGATTAGTTAAAGGGGACTCCTTTGTCTTTCTGAGGGATTAAAAGTTGCTCTGTCAAGTATAGACAATCGTGTGTAGGATATTTTTCTCACTAGATGTGGGGAGAAGAGTAGCTGGATTTAAACAGGCTACAGAGTGCAGTCTAATGTTAGATGCAGCCAGGAGGAGAACATCATAGGAGATGAGCCTGCTCGCAGAAAGTTGTGTTAAAGCAGAATTAACTAAGGCAGACACAGCATGGGGCACACAGACATGTAAAAAGTTTTTCAGCAGCACATCTGCTGTGGTTTCCACTAGTTTGACACTAGCAGCCATAACCCTAAGGCACAGATGGTATCCTCTGGTTAAAGGATCAAGTTGTAGGTTATAGTAATCTATAGATCTTTGTTGTCCTCTAAGTTTTTGAGTTAGTATACCTAAAGCAGGAAACCCTGGTTGCGTAGTGGTTAAGTGCTACCGCTGCTAACCAAAGGGTCGGCAGTTCGAATCTGCCAGGCACTCCTTGGAAACTCTACAGGGCAGTTCTACTCTGTCCTACAGGGTTGCTATGAGTTGGAATCGACTTGACGGCACTGGGGTTATACCTAAAGCATTTCCAGATACTTCATGTATAAATATGGAAAAATTCGGATGGCAATTAGGAAAACCTGGAGCAGTCATGTTCATTAAAGCCCCTTTTAATTGAACTAAGTCCTCTTGATCTTCTGGTGCAATTTGAAATGAATCTGGCTCAGAGGATTTTAAATATGTGTATAAAGGTTCAGCTAACAAAGGGAAACTGTGAACGTATGCTTGATAATAGCTGCAGAGTCCTAGAAACCCCCATAGCTGTTACTAAGTTTAGGGTATAGGAAAGACAAGAATAGCTTTTTTCCATTTAGGATCAATGTAGATACCTTCTTAAGAAACTTAACAGAAGGCTGAGATAATTCTAATTTTTCTTTGGGAACCTTATGTCCACCAGTAGCCAGATGTTTTAATAAAGCTACACTGTCATCAAGGCAGGCCTCTGCTGAGAGGTTGAGCAAACTAGCAAAACATCAACATATTGCAGCAATGTGGATTTTGTTTGTAAACTGTATAGGCTGTAAATCTGCATGCAGAATCTGAGAAAAATATGTGGGAGATTCAGTAAATCCTAGGTAAACTGTTGATTTTCTCAGGTAAAAGCAGACAAATATAGACTTTCAGAACGCACAGGAATACTGAAAAAGGACTTGCAAACATCCACAACTGTAAAATGAGTTACATCTGAAGGGACATTGGAAAGTAATATATGAGGATTAGGGACTACTGGGAATTTAGGAACAACAATATGGTTGATTGCAAATATTCAACAAATCTTCAGCCCCTATTATTTGTTTTTTTTTTTTAACTGGAAGAACAGAATTATTACAAGGGCTGATACAAGGAATAATTAAATCTTTAGAGAGCAAATCTTGTATGATAGGAGCTAGTCCTTCTTTTGCTTCTTGATTGAGTAGATACTGGGGAATTTTTGCAGACGTTTAGATAAAGTTCTTGAATTTTAATTGGCTCAGCTGACAAAACTCAACCTACATCTGTGGTTGTGGTGGCCCATAAGGTTTTAAGAACTAGGGAAAATATGTCAGAAGGGAGAGGACTCGGCAGAGTTGAATTTTGGAGAAGCATGACAAGTGCTTGAATATAGCAAATGGTTTCTTCTTCCTGAATATTGTCTAATTCAGAACCTGTCTCTGCTGACTTAAGGATATAAAGCAGACTCAATAATATTTCCACCTTTTTATTAAATTGTAAATGGCAGTTCCATTTGGATAAAAGATCTCTTTGCAGTAAATTGACAGGGGTATCAGAGATGAGCAAGAAAGGGTGTAAATCTTCAACAGGACCAAGAGGTACCAGAACAGGTTGGGAATGTGTCAACATGTGTTCCTGATTGGTGACCTCCACTACTTTTGAGGCTTTAGTACTCCAGGGCAGGGGCTTTTGTAAGCAGGAGGGGTTAATAGCAGACAGGGTGGCAAGGCTCTCCATTAATAAATAATTTCTCCTTGCAGATTAAGAGCCACCACAGGAAAAGCCTTAGGGATAGCCTTAAAAAAAAAAAAAAAAAAAGCCTTTAGCAACATTTTATTCATGGCCTGAGAGTCTTCCAATAGCTTGGTGGCCATTTTATCAATATTTAAGGTTAAACTGTCCTTGGGATGTTTCCATTCTGCATGTTCTAGACATAATTAGGCTTCCCCTGGGCCAGTACTGTATTTTATGCAAATAAAGCACGCCTTCTGTGCTTGTTTGCCAGCCACGCCCTCTGCCCATGAGGTATTTTTGTAAGCATGCCATGCTAATATTTTTTTACAGCAATATGTGGAAGAGGATTGGCATGGTGGCACTTGTGAAGGTGCCTCATGGGGGGAGCTGAAATTTGACATTGTAATTTTTTATTCTGCTTAGTTAATTTAGAGGGAAGCAATTTTACTGTCTTGATGTCTTTTATAGAGCTTCATATACCAATCAAAATAGGCATCCCACTGGGACTCTGGGAGCCTCAGTTCTCTAACTTACTGCACAAAAAAGTTAAATTAGAGAGATCAAAAACCACTAAACAAACCCAGTGCTCTCAAGTCGATTCCAACTCATAGTGACCCTATAGGACAGAGTAGAACTGCACCATAGAGTTTCCAAGGAGCACCTGGCAGATTCAAACTGCCATCCTCTGGTTAGCAGCCATAGCACTTAACCACTACGCCACCAGGGTTTCCAGAGAGATCAAAAGAACCAAAAAATGGCCACTGATGTTCCAAACTGTCTTGAATGAGGTTATGCCAGAGAGACAAGAACAGGCATGATAAGGGACCATAATGCTTGCTCGTGTAGTGAGCAGGAGTCCCAGAATGTGGTTCCAAATCTCCTTTAGACATGGCCTTCCCCGTTTTATAATTTACAATTTTTTTTATAATTGCCATTTTATAAATTTTTTTTTTTTTAATGACAGTTACAGCAAAAAAAACTTTTACTAACAAGAACTGAAACAAATCCACAATAAACCTCAGAGAGCTATCAACACAAGGGAGCGGAGCTCATATTTGAGAGGTTTTTTTACCTTAAATGATTACTGAGAACTCAAGGAAGAGGAGAGTGCAAAGTGGCTCAGCAGGTACTGTGTCCATGTCCTGATGCCCTGGGGATCATGAAAGATAATGCACCTTCAAGTTTTGCTTCTAACACCAGAAATGTCAAAGAAGAAAATCTCTTACAGTGTTAGGAGTGAAAAAAAGGAGTTTTAGTGAGGAATAATACAGCTTGAGCTGGGCAGCACTAAGTAAAAACACAAAGCACTCCATTATTCAAGCAGAAAAGGGGGTCTATCAAAACAGAGAACAAAGAAAAGGTAGGGGTTAATGATTGATTGTAGATAAGATCAGCTTCTGCTTAAGTCCTTTGAAATGTAAAGGTCAGCCACGTGGCTAAGAAAGAGTGAGTTACCATCTAGGTGAGTGGCTCCAGCTGGTTCAGTTATACAGGACTATAGTCAGTTATACATGATTGTAGTCATTTATGAATGATTGTAGTCATGAACACATTCCTCTCCCACCTGAGGCACAAGTTGTTTACATCCTGACACATCTTTCCCAAATGGTTTACATCCTGATCTTTTGTTTCCTGGGAATGCATGTTGGCCCATCATGACACAAGCTCCACCATCTGACATTTTTCTGTTTACAGTAGTAAATACATGATTGTATTATCATTACTAGAAAAATGTTTATCTGAGGCCTCATTACAACTAGCCATGATTTTTTTCCCTAAAATTTAGATTTTATTCTGCCTTTTCTATGTATCTTAGTAACCATGACTTTTTAAGATAATAATTTTATTTATTACATATATATCACTCATACAGCTTAAAATAATTATATATATATATCCCATAATCCTGCCTTATAACAAATCAATGAACTAGAAGTTCATTTTTCTATGTCCTCTTCTGTACTGGACTATATGCATATATAATTCTACACAATTGAGGTCATAGATATAATTTTACAATATGTTTTTTTTTTTTTCCTTCAGGGAGGAAGGAAAATTAACATTTATTGAGGACGTAGTAAGGGTCAGGCACTATTTTAGGCTTATTCGTATACCTTTCTATTTTATTTCACATAAAAATGCTGTGAATCATGTATATTACTCCCTTGTTAATATAGAAATTAAGTAACTTTTTGAGATCACATTGATAGGTAATAGAGTCAATAGTCAAACTGACTCCAAAATCCATACTTTTTTTCATTATATATTGCTCCTCACATAATTAAGTTTTCCCTGATATACTATGAATTTTTAATTATAATAAAAAAAAACACCAAACTTGGTTCAGTCGAGTCAACTCTGACTCATAGTGACTCTATAGTGACCCCAGCGTTGTTGGCACAATGGTTAAGAGTTCATGCTGCTAACCAAAAGGTTGGCCATTGGAATCCACCAGCTGCTTCTTGGAAACCCTATAGGGCAGTTCTATTCTGTCCTGTAGGGTCACTATAGGGTTGCTATGAGTGGGCAACAGGTTTGGTTTGGTTTTGGAAACCCTGGTGCTAACCAAAAGGTTGGCAGTTCAAATCTACCAGGTGCTGCTTGGAAACCCTATGGGGCAGCTCTACTCTGTCCTATAGGGTTGCTATGAGTCGGAATTGACTCGACGGCAGTGGGTTTTTTTTTTTTTAACAGCTTCGTAAAATTCTGTTGTACGGTCCCTGAGTAAGTCTCATTTATATATCCCCAACACTACGTAGGAGTTTCATAAATATTTATTCAACAACACAAACCCTCAAGCTTCCTTTCCCCTATTTCTTGGGATGAAAAACTCAAGGCCATTGAGATCATACCATGGATTTTATCCCTTTTATTTGATATTCTACTGTGTGACTGGCACTATGCTAAGTTCTAGGGACACAGATGTAAGGTATGGTGCCCACCTGAAAGGCATTTAGTCCAGTGAGAAAGTCAGCAGATGATAATAACATACAGTGAAACCTGTGAGAGCTGGAACTCTATGGGACTGCCTTGTTTTTTCAGGTCTTGCAAGTTTTCTGCCTTTGACAGGGTGCAGTCTTACCACTTTTCTATCACTCGTTTTAGTGGAAAATATTTGAGTTTTTCTTCTCTGACAGGTTTCCATCTTACACAGGTTCCAACTTTCACAGGTTTTATAATGATAACAGTGAGTAGCTAACAATGATCTCTTCCTTGTAATGTTTCAGATGATTTCATAAAGAGTTCTTTAATTTTTACAAAATAGGTGCTATTATTATCATCCCCATTTTTTAGATGAGGAAACTAATGCTAGAAAAGTTATATTTGTTCAAAGCCCGTTTACCCTCACCCTGCATTTTTCGGAAGGGGTTAAATATCTGTCACAAAGTCAGAGTCAGAGCTAAGATTCAAACCCCAGAGTGTTTGATTCTAAAGTTTTTAAGTGATGTTGGTGGGATTCCCACCTAGACAGAATCATACCCTTTTTTTGGGAGGAGGGCCCATACTTTTATTCCATACTGCCTCATACTTATAAAATAACATGGTAAGTACTACTACAGGGGTAAAAACAGAAATAGGCAATTCTACCCAGGTGGGTAGTTAAAGCAGGCTTTCCAGGGGAGGTGGTAGTTGTCTTTGTCCTATCCACTACAGATTGCAGGACTAATCCTTTTCCAGTCATTTCTTGACTGTGTATACTCTTGGTCATATGATGTGTCACGTAAGGAGATGACTAAGGTGCACCTGACCCAAGCCATGGTATTTTCAACCACCTAATATACATGCAAAAGCTGGCCCAAAAAAGAAAGGAAGATCAAAGATGAATTGATGCATTCAAATTGCAGTGTTGGTGAAGAATATTGAATATAAAATGGACTTCCAGAAGAATGAACATATCAATTTTGGAGGAGGTACAGCTAGAATGCTGCTTAGAAGTGCGGATGTTGAGACCTCATCTCTCTTATTTTGGACGTGTCATCAGAAGGGACCAATTGCTAGAGAAGGACGTCATTGGTAAAGGAAAGAGTCAGTGAAAAATAGGGAGACTCTCAATGAGATAAACTGACACAGTGGTTATAAAAATGCGTTCAAACATAGCAACAATTGTGAGGATGGTGCAGGACCAAGCAGCATTTTGTTCTGTTATACAGGAGGTTGCTACGAGTCAGAGCTGATATGATGGAAACTAACAAGAACAACAAGAGAGTCAAGCACCGTTCTGAATGATAGCCATTAGCTTTTAATACACTAGAACTTTTGGTTTATGAAGCACCTTGAATTTCTGTGGTGACTCAATGTTTCTGGAATAGTTTGAGCCTACTTATTTGTTCAGTTTATTTCCACTCCTAATGACAGATGACCATAATTTCTACATTTAGGTTCATCTAGGTCAGTAGTTCTAAACCCTCCCTGCACATTAGACTCCCCTATGGAGTTTTAAAAAATAGAGATGCTTATAATCCTACTCAGACCTGGAGAATCAAAAACTTTAAGGGTGGAAAGCCCAATGAACAAATGATACAACTATGGTTCTCTTTAGAAGTCTATTGTGAAGGATAGTTAAAAAAAAAAAAATATTGCATTTTTGGTGAAAGTTTACACAGCATTTCGGTTCCCATTTAACAATTTCTATACATATTGTACAGTGATATTGGTTACATTTTCTGCATTGTGTCAATATTCTCATTATTTCCATTCTGGTTGTTCCATTTCCATTAATCTAGCTTCCCTGCCTTCCCTGACCTTCTCATCTTTGCTTTAGGGTAAATGTTGACTGTTTGGTCTTATATAGATGATTTTTTTTTTTTTTTAAAGGAGCACAGTTCTCACAGGTGATACTGTTTATTTTATGAGCTAATCTGTTATTTAGCTGAAAGATGACCTCTGGGAGTGGTTCTAGTTCAAAGTTTAAAGGGTATCTCAGAGTGATAGTCTTGGGGGTTCCTCTGGTCTGGCCTTTTTTTTTTTTTCAAGAATTTGAGTTTTGTTCTACTATTTTCTCCCATGCTATCCAGGACCATTGTTGTGTCCCAGGTCAGAATAGTAGGTAGTTGTAGCCGGGCACCATCTTCTGGTCTCAGGATAGATAAGGTTGTGGTTCATGTAGGCAGTTAGTCCTGTAGACTAGTTTCTTCTTTGAGTCGTTGGTTTCTTGCCTGCTCTTTTGCTCCAGACAAGCAAAGACCAATAGTTGTATTTTAGATGGTAGCATGCAAGCTTTTAAGATCCCAGACACTATTTATCAAACTAGGATGTAGAACATAAACTTTATGGACTATGTTGTACCAATTGACTGGGTTGTGCCATAAGCCTATGATCCCAAGCCTGTGAGCTGTTTGGTTACATCTGGGAAGTATTGATGACTGTGCCCCCTATGACGATGATCTACTTTTTTAACATCGAGTAAATCCTAATACATGCCATTACACTAAGTGTACATATAGATCCCTCTTGGAAAATGAGATTAAAATTTACTGATGGAAATTCTAACATTTTCACGTATTCTTAAGTACTTTGCTTTAACAAAGACAGAATACATTATTTAAAGTTAATGAATAAAGTTGACAACAGTAATGTACACACCTGAAATAGTTTTTCTAATTGTATATTCATTACATATATGTGTGCATGTCTATTTCAATCTACACATACAGTTGAGTAGTTAGGTAGGTACTTGGTTAGATAGGTAAGTAATTATTCTCTAAAAAAAAACAGAAGCTTCAAAGTGTTAATATAATGTTTAATTTCTCATTATTATACTTTAATAGAAAAATTGGAACAATAAAATGTGTTTCTCTATATGTAGTTCCATGGGTAATACTATTGTGACAATATTATTTATTTATGCAGGGTTTAGGAGGAGTCCCTGGGTGGTGTAAATGGTTAAGCACTCAACTACTAGCCAAAATGTTGGTGATCCAAACCCACTCAGAGGCACCTCAGAAGACAGGCCTGGTAATCAGTCTCCAAAAGGTCAGTCTTGAAAACCCTGAGGAAAGTTTCCCAATAGGGAGAAATATAAAACCTCTTAGTCCATCTCTTGACCTACCTAAGTTAATACAAATAATTAAGTTTTCCAATCAGAAGAATTGACAACTTGAAATTCTAAGGGTAGAGTACATAATCTATTATTATAAGAGACTGGACACATAAATGGGGCAAATGGAATAGTTTAGAAGGGTAGTACCATTTTTTACTATATATAGGTTAAGTAAGTGACAACGTGGACTTCTTGAAATAACTGTGACATGAGCTGAATGTTTTTGGAAAGCCTAATTCAGTAACATTGCATGAAGCTTTCCTTCTAGTTATATTCTTAGTATGTTGCTCAGGTTCCCCAGGTCATAGGTGGGTAAAGAATTATTTGGTAGGTTGTTGTTGTTAGTTGCTGTCAAGTTGATTCCGATTCATGGCAACCCCATGTGTGAAGAGTAGAACTGCTTCCATAGGGTTTTCAAGGCTATAGCCTTTCGAAAGTAGATCTCTATGTTTGTCTTCCGAAGCACCTTTGAGTGGGTTCAAACCACCAACCTATCGGCTAGTAGTTGAGTGCTTATCTGTTTGTGCTATCCAGGAAGTCCTATTTGGTGGGTAGACTATAAATAATGGTTACATTCTGGGCCAGGTAGTTTTTCTTTCCCTTTTTGGGAATGTGTGTGTAATGGGAAGGAATTGGGAAAGAATTTCAGCCTACTACTCCATGTTTCTAGCCTGTTGTAAAAACAATTAACTTATTTTTCATAAAAATGTATTGTGCAGTTTGATAATTGAAAAGTACTCAGAGTTACACTTGCTTGAAACTGTAATGCTTAATTCTGGAATGATGAAATTTTAATTCTCTTAAATTATATCAGGCATCCCAGGGTGGTGCAAACAGTTAAGAGCAACTAACAACAATGATGATCTGTTTAGGACTTTTAACTTTCTGATAATATCAGCCTAAAGTAAATAATTAATTCAAGAATGATAGATAAAGATTCTTCACAGAAAAGAGACACAGGGCCCTGCTGGGTTGCAGGCTCCAAAACTGACCACCAAAACCTTCCTACACTGCACTCTGCACTCTATTTGTTTTCCCTTTGTCATCTTCCTTTCTATAGTCAAAAGCTATCTAGACCCTCCCTTCTTTAGTTCAGTCTCCAGAGAAAAGATGTAACTAATTTATTCATCACTATTCAGCTTCTCTCTTCCCACAAGAGCCAGGCTATCTATCTTTCTTTTATTATTATTTTTAAACAGTGTGGACATAAAAACTTTTTTTTTTCTTCCAGCAGATGCACATTAATGTTTACTCCCTTATGCAGGAATTTCAAGAAGGCTCAGGACAACGTTTTAAACCTATGTCACAAATGCTTTCTCTTAATAAAAGAACCCCCCTGGAACAACACTCTCCTCAAGAAGGTCATCTGATAGTTTTGGTACTGTCTTCTCATTTCTACTATCTTTTATTTGTGGTGAAAAATATTAGAGAGATAGATATACACAGAATCTTCACAATACAGTCAACTTCCCTCCATCTTCAGGCCCACCTTTCGTGCTTGCACACATATTATCTCTGTGCATTTGAGCTTTAATTTACTAATTTTCTGAAATTGGATGGAGCTTTGATCCATTTGTTTCATGTAACAAATATTCGCTGTAGTTTTAGAATCTCAAATCACTCTCCATCTTTTTTCACATTGGTTATAGGACCAGGGATCAAAACACAAAACTGGGACAGCCACTGCTTATGTTTGTGCTTATCTCATTAAGTGCTGATCACCAGGAAAACAGTCTGTCATAAAATTTGCCTTGCAAAAAATATAACAAAGAAATCTCACAAAAAGAGGCTGAACAGGAGGTGTGTTTAATCTGTTGTAGTGTTGGTTAGCCTCAGTTTCGGGCCAAGAGTGATGATACTTGGAAAAAAATAGGGAGTCTGCCTGTGGGCAACATCTACCCCTGATGTAGAGATTGCTACAGAAATCTAACCACTGGAGGTTTTCAACATACAAACAGGGATTTATTAAAGGAATTAATATTTTTGAAGGCTCACAATGCAATCCTGTTTTCCTGCAAGATGGATGAAAGGCAGAGATTTCAAAACATTTGCTAGAAAACATCAATAGCCAATCCTGCTGATTTAATTTTTTCAGTTCCTCAGGCATCAAAAGAAGTTGTGACTTGTCCACATTTGCCTCGGAAGCATAGCAATATTGTAAATTAAAAATGGCTAGCGCTTGGCTGGCAGCATTTCGTTTCTAATTAGTTGAAGTTTCACAATACGTATCAACATTTCTTAAGCTCAGGAGCTGAAGAACTTCCTCCTCACATCTGTTGTGAAGAGGATAAAGTGAGTATGTGGTGACATTCACTTACAAACTAAGGAGGAAGTTCTCAGAGTTAGCTGTTCATCACAAATACTAAAAGAAATGTTATTTACCCATCTTCATTTCTTTTCTCTTATTCTGCAGCAAGTAAGATTTTATATTCCTTTTAATCAGTTGGGAACTCAGCAAAACATAAACTCAGAGATTGGTGCTAAAAACCAAAACATAGATTCTGACAACATGTAAAACCCCTATCACAAAAGTGTAACAAAAGCAACTGATTTTGCTTTTGGCATTTTGATGAGGTGTGTGACCAATCCATACAACAGCAATGCAGCTAGAATTTGGAATTAAGTTTTCTCTCTGAGCATAAAAATAGAAAAAATGATCATGTGATATATGAGACAAATCATTCATTCATTTAAAATAAATTTATTGACTATTTGTTTATGTCAGGCACTATTTTAAGCACTTGGGATAAAGTGGTGGACAGGAAGTCGAGGTGCCTGACATCATGAAGCCTGCATCTGTTTGTAGAAATATTCAGCCCTTAACAGTACTCTGTACATGGGTAGGTGAATGCTGGTAACCTAAGTAATGAATTCTAATCAAGATAACAGTATATTTTCAGGAAAATGTGGCTGTATTAATATATCTAAATCTGTAACCTTATCAATTATACTTAATCTTATCTGAATAATGCATTAAAAGTAGCCTAGAAAAAAAGAGATACCAAGAGTAGGAATTTGTTATGGTGTCTTCAGTATGGTTCTGAGGAGAGAGGGTTCTGACAGGCAATTTCCAGTCCCTTTGAAAGCCTATCCTCACACTGGAGATGGATCCATCAGGCTAGCTTGATAACATTGGTAAAGCTAATGCAACTAACTCTAACAGCTAATCCCATTGCTATGATTCCAAGATGATCAAGCAACCTTTTGTGATAATGTGGCTTCCTATATGAATTTTCCTATGGGAGAGAATGCACTCTGTATAGTTCCCAGGACTCCTGTTTGTTTGAAGTTATAGCCCTTGCTATAAGTAAATTAGCATTCTGGTTTATATTTTAGCATCTTGGGAGTTTGGTTATCACGTACCTGAACATCGCTGTGTATTCTGACAAAATTAAATTTCTAGAACTACAATGCTGAAGCTCAGGCCCTAGGAGATTGTTCCTCTAAGGATGGTTTTCAAATTTATGACGTGAGAATCACCTAAAAAAAAAAAAATTTTTTTTTCTTTTTTTTTTTTACCTAAAAGAGGCTTGCTAATCACATAGATTCCTGGGACTCAAACTGTACCTACTAAATCTGAACCTTGGAGGATTCTGCATTTTACAAAGGTTCCCAAGGTTCGTGATGCACATTAACACTTGAAAGTCACTGCCTGATCTGAGAAGCCAGAGATCCAAGCCCATAAATTTCTATGTGGGCATTTAGATAGATAAATCTCCATCTTTATAACTGCAATAAAGTGCTTTCAGTGAATTCTTGTAAAGGCTTGATGGCTTTAACAACCTGGCCTCCCTACCTTTCCAGTCTCATTTCTCACCTCTTCCCTCAAACACTCTGTGCTTCATCACAACAAATACATGGCTCCATGGCTCCGTGCCTGTATACATGAGGGTTTTTTTTTGAGGCGGGGGAGGGAGCAATAAATAGCACCCCAATTCCCTGTCTGAGTTCAAACCAAGGAGGCAGTTGGAGAGCAAGATACCACTTTTATTACCAATGATGGCTAAACTGGAGAATGTGCCTTAGGTGTGGAAAATGAGGGGTTTCTTAATCTGAATTCCAGAATTAGACACACGTACCCATCCTGTTCTAGGAAGAATTGGATAACTACTGGGTTCTTTTCTCTGGGACAACCAATCACTACTAAGCTTTTATGTAAGGCCAAGAGCAGACCAGGTCAATCAGAAAGAGGAGGGAAAAAGAAGATGGCTGAGCTAGCATACTAAGTTCCTGGTCCCAAACTCACTATTCAAACTAAGTGATTCCTCTTCTACTGGGGAGAAATGAGTGAGTCAGGAGATGGAAAGAGTCCAGGAGTGTCACTCTAATAGATGTCCCTTGATATGAAAGGAAACATCAGGTGCGAGGAGTAAAAGCCCCTTCCGTAAACAACATGCACTATTCTTGGTGCCTGAGATGCCCTATTGCTCCCCACTCCTTGCCTTCCCCCCTGATTTTGACTACCTTTCTTAATCATTTTTCAAGATGCAGCTCAAATGTTAACTCTTCTGTGATGTTTGAGGGAATTGAGGGAGGCACTCCCCGCTCTAGGCTGGCATAGGACTATGTACAACTTTTACTGTGGTAATTGTCACTTAAAGTACTTACATGTTTCCTTTCCTTCGTGAGTGCAGGGGTTGTGACTTATACCTCTTTATATTTCCGTAAGAGGTGTTCAATAAATTTTTGCTGAATAACTGTGAAAAAGATGATAAACCCAAATATTTTTATAGCTGAATATTTTTAAGCCTGCATTTTAGCATTAAGACCTATAAGAAGACTATCAATTATTTTCCTTTATAGGATGTTTTATCCTCCCAAAATTTGTTAGCTTCTGGTCGAGGCAGATATTGTCTACTCAAGCCCCATCATAGAAATTCCAATGGCATCATCTTATTAACATAGCATATATGACTGGTCATCTAATCCTAAAAGATGCCCTCTTCCAGTTAATATAATTTCACCTGCCCAAAATTAGATAAATTACTAGCTAATAAATAATCATTTTTTAAAAAGCCCTAATGAATTAGAAAGTACTAATAGAGAACTTGTGTAGCCCTGGTGGTGTAGTGATTAAGAGCTTGGCTACTAAGCAAAAGGTCATCAGTTTGAATCCACCAGGCACTCCTTGGAAACCCTATAGGCAGCTCTACTACTCTGTCCTATACAGTCACTATGAGTCAGAATCGACTCAATGGGAATGGGTTTTTAATAGAGAATTGATTTTAGGTAACCTTAAAATTTCAGAGTTTAGTTATTTTAGGAAAAATTTATACGATGATGATTTGCATGAGTATTGTTTCCTTTTTCTCCTCTCTCCAAGTTCACATATTTTCTCTAATTGTATAAAGAAAGGATAAAGGCACATTGGTCTTAAAATTCCAAACTAATTGTTTTATAAAAGAAATGATATATATAGTTACAAAGTAGAGTTATTTCATACTGTTGTGAACATAAGGAAAGATTTTCAGCTTCAACTGGTAAAACCAATAAAAGAGGCATGAAAAGTCACTCTCTTAATTTTATGAATATTTTGTGTTAAAGAACATGTAATTGTCCTTATCTAACCCTGGCTTCATTTGAAACTTACCTTTTGCTTTATTTGTTGTGGTAAATCTCCTGAATGATTTGCAAATAGCATTTATTAAGTTGTAAAATGCACTGAGCTAGAATCTCTGCAGAAGGCTAGATCTCTCTCTGTTCCTTCAGAACTAAGAACACAAAACTAAAAAACAAAACAAAAAGAGCTATTCAAAGGAACAGTGCAAGTCATCCCAGCAGGAGCCGTATTTGCAATTTTCTATTAAAATGATCCAATGTTTGGGAATACGTAGGGCAAATCAAGCCATTTTCTAAATACATCTCTAATGTCATTTTAATACTTTTATTTCTATTGCTGTAATCCCAGACATTCTCCAATTCTGTTTCAAACAGGTGTCTGCCAGTATATTTTCTTCTGTTTGGGACCTACTGCAAACTTTAAAAATTGAGCTGTTTTGTAAACAGCATCTGCTAAACCCTGGGCTTAGATAATGTCAGTAAATGTGGTTCTGTTTAACTATTTACAGTCATAAAAGAAATAAACATATAAAATAAATGCATCTCAATGCATAGCTGTGCAGGAGTACAGATGTTTTATTAATGAAAATGAATCCAGCTTTTTGTAAGTCATGGCAGCAATATAACATTTCATTGTTTGGTTCTGTGCTAGACAGTCCCTGCTGTTTTTACATAGAAATTCCTGTAATGCTTAATGGACATCTGGAAGAATTCAGCAATTAATCGAATTCACGTAGGAGCTAAGCTAATGGCTGTCTGAAAGGCAGATTACATTAAATCAAACTTGCAATATGAATGAAAGCACTTAATCATACATGCAACATTCATTAGATGCGACACAGCAAGTGTTTTGATTACTTTAATGAAAGATCAGGTAAAGTGCATCAGCTGAACAGATTGAAAAGACAGCATGCTTACAAATGTTTGATTATGCTGAATATCAACAGAAACAGTGCCAGTAATTTATAGCAAAACATATTTGTGAGGCGTCTAGAGCTGGTGAACTCAGTGAAATTTAAGGCCTATCCTCAAAACAATAATTAATACACGATAAAACTTTGGTCAGATGTCAGGAAAAGAGACAGATTGCTGTAAGTTTAGTAATTTGTAGTCATGGGGCATCTTCATGTTTTGAGTGACTCTGAAGTCTCTTTGAACCCTAATTTCATTTGCTTTGAGGTACACAGTTCTTGAGTGAAAATGTGTTGCTGTACTAAAAAGATCATATTAAAATAGGAATTAACTTTACATGTTGGGCTTTAAAATCTCATGCCAGAAATCAAAATGCTATTCTTAGTAGTTGTTCTGGCCTTCCAGATTTATGAATAGCTTTCATCTTCTCTTCACTAATTATCTCACTGATTTTATCTTGATATGCTATATAAAGAAAGTTTATAAAGTGTTGTTGTTGTTAGGTGCTATCGAGTTGGTTCTGACTGATAGCAACCCCATGTGCAACAGAATGAAATATTTCCCAGTCCAGGACCATCCTCACAATCATTGCTATGTTTGAGACTATTGTTGCAGCCACTGTGTCAATCCACCTCGTTGAGGGTCTTCCTCTTTTTAGCTGAACCTCTACTTTACCAAGCATGACATCCTTCTCCAGGGACTGATCCCTCCTGATAACATGTCCAAAATATGTAAGAGGGAGTATTGCCATCCTCCCTTCTAAGGAGCATTCTAGCTGTATTTCATCCAAGACAAATTTGTTTGTTCTTCTGCCAGTCCATGGTATATTCAATATTCTTCACGAACACCATAATTGAAAGGTGTCAATTCTTCTTTGGTCTTCCTTATTCATTGTCTAGCTTTTGCATGCATGTGAGGCAACTGAAAAACCATGGCTTGGGTCAGGGGCACCTTAGTCTTCAAAATGATATCTTCATATAGTCCAGCATCAATTCTAAAGTATATTTCCTACACAATATTAATGGTATTAAAAGTTTTATAATGTGATAAAGCAAATGCCATTTGCAGTTTTTGGGATAAAACAACAAAAGGATAAAGATTCTTGTGTATCTATATCTAAGAATTTTCTTTCCCTAAGTACTTTTAATATTAGACAGGACCGACTTTAGTAGTGATTTAGCTGTGGTTGAGCAAAAGGACTGATTTTATTTCTCTAGATTGATGTAAGTGTAATTCTGAAAACTGAGAAATAGACATATGACATTTCAAGTCCTTTCTAGACATTTTATTCAATTCAAACCAATGAAAATTGTTAACCTGACTATGCTAGGCCCAAGAAGGAGTTACTTATGCCACGCCCTATGTCAGCAAACCAAAACTTAACTGTTAAGTTTCTAAGTCTTGTTAATGCTTGACTCTCCCAGAAATGGAAACCTAAGCTAACCAATTAGGACTTGACTGCTCAGTTTAACCTAGGGTTTATGAGGCTGTGACCTTTTGGAAGCAGATCACCAGGCCTGTATTCCAAGGTGCCTTTGAGTGGGTTCGAACCATCAACCTTTCGGCTAGTATTAACCATTTTCGCCACCCAGGAACTCCTGATATAATTTAAGAGAATTAAGATTTCATTATTCCAGAATGAAGCATTACAGAAAAAAACTTATGACTACTGTTTTGCTCTTCTCTAGAGACTTTTTTTAAAAGTAACTGTATCTCCAAGTACTTTTCAAGTATCAAATTGCACAATACATTTTTATGCTAAATCAGTTGATTGATTTTATAACAGGCTAGAAACATCTTACAGTGTACCCGTTACCCATTGCCGTCGAGTCGATTCCGACTCCTAGCAACCCTATAGGACAGAGTAGAACTGCCCCATAGAGTTTTCAAGGAGCGCCTGGTGGTTTGAACTGCTGACTTTTTGGTTAGCAGCGGTAGCACTTAACCACTATGCTACCAGGGTTCCCATCTTACAGTATGTTGTTGTTGTTAGGTGCCGTCGAGTCAGTTCCAACTCATAGCGACCCTATGCACAATAGAACGAAACACTGCCCAGTCCTGCACCATCCTTACAATCGTTGTTATGCTTGAGCTCATTGTTGCAGCCACTGTGTCAATCCACCTCGTTGAGGGTCTTCCTCTTTTCTGCTGACCCTGTAATCTGCCAAGCATGATGTCCTTCTCCAGGGACTGATCCCTCCTGACAACATGTCCAAAGTATGTAAGACGCAGTCTCGCCATCCTTGCCTCTAAAGAGCATTCTGCCCACACTTCTTCCAAGACAGATTTGTTCTTTTGGCAGTCCATGGTATATTCAATATTCTTTGCCAACACCACAATTCAAAGGCGTCAACTCTTCTTCGGTCTTCCTTATTCATTGTCCAGCTTTCACAGGCATATGATGTGATTGAAAATACCATGGCTTGGGTCAGGCGCACCTTAGTCTTCAGGGCAACATCTTTGCTCTTCAACCCTTTGAAGAGGTCCTTTGCAGCAGATTTGCCCAATGCAATGCGTCTTTTGATTTCTTGACTGCCGCTTCCAGGGCTGTTGATTGTGGATCCAAGTAAAATGAAATCCTTGACAACTTCAATCTTTTCTCCGTTTATCATGATGTTGCTCATTGGTCCAGTTGTGAGGATTTTTGTTTTCTTCATGTTGAGGTGTAATCCATACTGAAGGCTGTGGTCTTTGATCTTCATTAGTAAGTGCTTTAAGTCCTCTTCACTTTCAGCAAGCAAGGTTGTGTCATCTGCATAACGCAGGTTGTTAATGAGTCTTCCTCCAAACCTGATGCCCTGTACTTCTTCATATAGTCCAGCCTCTTGTATTATTTGTTCAGCATACAGATTAAATAGGTATGGTAAAAGAATACAACCCTGACGCACAACTTCCCTGACTTTAAACCAATCAGTATCCCCTTGTTCTGTCCGAACAACTGCCTCTTGATCTATGTAAAGGTTCCTCATGAGCACAATTAAGTGTTCTGTAATTCCTATTCTTTGCAGTGTTATCCATAGTTTGTTATGATCCACACAGTTGAATGCCTTTGCATAGTCAATAAAACACAGGTAAACATCCTATCTTGCAGTATAAGTAGGCTGAAATTCTTTCTCAATTCCTTCCCATTACACACACATCCCCAAAAAGGGAAAGAAAAACTATCTGGCCCAGAATATAAATATAATTTATAGTCTACCCACCAAATAAACCCACTGCCTTCGAGTCAATTCCGACTCATAGCGACTCTGGTTTGGTTTTTGGTTTACTCACCAAATAGGGCTTCCTGGATGGCGCAAATGGTTAGGCACTCAACTATTAGCCAAAAGGTCGGTAGCTTGAACCCACCCAGAGGTGCTTCAGAAGACAGGCCCAGAGATCTGCTTTCCAAAGGCGACAGCCTTAAAAACTCTATGGAAGTAGTTCTACTCTCCACACATGGGGTCGCCGTGAGTTGGAATCAACTTGACAGCAACTAACAACAACAACCCACCAAATAATTCTTTATCTACCAATGACCTATTGAACCTGAGCAACATACTAAGAATATAAACTAAAAGGAAAACTTTATGCCATGTTACTGATTTAGGCTTTCCAAAAACATTTAGCTCATGATACAGTTATTTCAAAAAGTCCACATTGTCAATTACTTAACTTATATACAGTTAAAAAAAAAAATGGCTCTGCTGTTCTGAACTATTCCCTTTGCCCCATTTATGTGTCCAATTTCTTATAATAATGGGGTCACTATGAGCTAGAGTCAACTCAATGGCAGTGGGTTTGGTTTTTTTGGTTTTTATGTACTCCCTCCTTAAAATTTCAAGATGTCAATGCTTCTGCTTGGAAAATATAATTATTTGCATTAACTCAGGTAAACAAGAGACAGGCTAAAGGATTTTATATTTCTCTCCACTGGGAAACTTTCACCAATTTCTTTGACTAATCAGGAACTATCACTTCAAATAGGTATTTAATCTTTTTTGAGGTATTAATTTTGACTTCCTTCACCCTGTAGAACCCTCCTATAAAGAGAATTCACTAATAATAACTCCTATTTGTCAATGAGTCAGTCAGTCTAACTATCCAGCTGTCTATCTCTTTAATTTTTCTAAGATGTCATTTGTGACTTTGTTCTTTAGGCAGTTTAGAAGAAAAAAGTAGCCTCATGATCTACTCCTATTGTGATCTGTGTTTATATTTTCCAGATATTTGTGATCACATGTGTCTGAGATGCCTAAAAGACTGCATCTCAAATATACTCTTTTACATTAATCCGATTTATTTTCTTAAGGAGAATCTGTAGGTGGAGGAGGCAGAGTTACTATGTATTCATTAATCTGTCTGGGAACGGCCCCATTTCCCAGAATTCTGGAAGAAAATATTACTCCAATGTACAGTACTTAGTCTTTATTTTTTCATAGAACCTCCAGGAATAGGATTTTGAAACTTTATAATTAGATCCAATGTTTGCCTCGTTGCACTCCTTTCCTGTTTAATTAAACCTGTTTAGGTAATTGAAAGACTAGATGATATCTAACGTTCCTCTTTCCCAGAGTGCAACTGTATGAGAAAATTGGATATCTTTTTATCCAAACTCAGTGGTTTTACATGCTTAATTTGTAATTCTACCAAAGGTTTTGCCCCTCATCTCAAATAAGAGAAAGTTGTCATTTCCTGCCTAGTCAGTGAAGAGTCTCCCTGTTGTTCAGTCTTCTAGGCTTTCCTGTGGCTATTTTCAGTAGAAGATGTTTCATTGTTATTTTGATTAAGGTGACTCTTCAATTGTTCATTTTCATCATTTTCTATAGTGTGATTTCTAATAATATTGATAATAAATACCATATATTGAGCTTCTGCATTGGGTCAGGCACGTGCTAGTATTATTTACAATAAAACTGTCTTCACAACTCTCCACAGAAGTTTTATTTTAAGGATGAGGAAACAGGTAAATTGCTCAATGTAACACAGCTAGTAAGTTAAACAGCCAGGACACAAAGTTGGATCTGTTGAGCTCCAAGGCCTCTCTAGTAAACTAATTTACTCAATATCATCTTTTTATTGTGCATTTTGTGTACTCCTGTATTCACTTTTTATTCTGTAGTTTCATGTGTACTTTGAGACATTCTAAGAGTACCTTGCTAAAGAAAAGGTTGTACAGTAGATATGAAAAGGAATCTTTATATCTTACATTGGAACCCTCTATTAGCAGGTTCCAGAGAGAAGAGTTCAGTCAGGATTTGGTGTGCAGATACTTAAAAAAGATCGAGATTAACAACCAAGGTCCTGTCAAGTAGTTCTCAAGACCTGGGTTATTATTATTATTATTCTTTAAGTGAAAGTTTACAAATCAAGTCAGACTCTCATACAAAAATTTACATATACCTTGCTATATATTCCTAATTGCTCTCCCCCTAATGAGACAGCATACTCCTCCCCTCCACTCTCTCTTTTTGTGTCCATTCAGTCAGCTTATTACTCCCTCTACCTTCTCATCTCCCCTTCAGACAGGAGATGCCAACATAGTCTTATGAGTCCACTTGATCCAAGAGGTTCATTCTTCACCAGTATCATTGTCTATCCCATGGTCCAGTCCAATCCCTGTCTGAACAGTTGGCTTGGGGAATGGTTCCTGTTTTGGGCTAACAGAAGGTCTGGGGACCATAACCTCCAAGGTCATTCTAGACCATTAAGTCTGAAGACCTGGATTATTTTGAGCGTGGAAATAGTGGGCAGCAGGACCTCTGCGCTCAGCCCAATTTGCCCCTAAAGACTTCTGCAGTGCAGCTAGTTTAGGAAGCATGCATCTAGTTTTATTTAATTACTTTAAAACATTATTATTTAAAATATTTATTGAATATTTATTTAAAAATTTCTTGGACACCTACTGTGAGTAAAACATTGTGCTAGGATAGACCCAACACTTCCCTTGAGGGTGCTCACAATTTAATGAGAGAGACAATATGTTCAATTAATACAATTGTAGGACTGGTATATAGGAAGCATGAGTGTAAGGTCATGTAGTGGCAATAAAGAAGTCTTTGGTGTGGTGAAGTTAAAAATTAGTATTTGAGAGACTCCTTGGTTGTAAGATTAGACCATATCCAGGTATTTTAGCTATAAAACAGATCATACTTGAGTCAGTTTTGGGTGGGTTATTGGAAGTAATCTATGACTCTATGTTAGTGAAACTAAAAGAGGTTACAAAGAAATGTAAGTGGAAAGAAGTTGAAAGATATAAAACTAAGCTTCAACATTCAATAGCAAAACAAAATTTCTTCTGAACATCCAAGCAAACAAAAAACAACAAAGAAAATGGTCAACTTGAGAGGAACTGGAATAGATGACAATACACATTTTAATTTCCATTAGATTTCACATCTAAGGTTTTAAAGGTGCTTTACAAAATATTATACCTCACAATATCTTTATGAGAGAGGCAAGTGTTATTATCTCCATATAATGGTGGGGAGAAGAAGGCACAGAGGTTTGCTTCTTTGATGCCAAGTGAGGCCAAATATTTTGTGGAATATTTGAAATGAGACTTGAAAATAGAGAAAGAAGGAGAGAGAACGCTAGGAGAATTTGTAATTGAGAAGCATAATTCCACACCACATAAGTGTCTAGAGAACGTTAATACAGTGAATCTTCATTTCCAGTGAAGTGGAATGAAAGCCTTGAATTGCTTCAATGCATCACTTCGTGCAAATAGCAATTTCAGTTTCAGAAAATCCTCCACTTACAGTAAAGTTGTTCAGTGAAAATGGTCATGATGAGGATTTTGCACATAATTGTCCAAAGTATATTCATATTTGTACACTATATATATAGTTATTTGTCTACAGCATATATCTATACAAGCTTTCTCAGTTGAAATATTAAATATTTATGGGGCATTGTGTAGACACTTGAAATACACTAATGGATATCTAATATGTTTTGGCTCCACTGTGTTAATTGTTCACAGGTTTCTTTTCCTTCCCCCCATCCCTTTCTATATGCTGTTTTTCTGTGTTCTCTTTCATTTTAGAACTTTCTTTAAAGGTTTCTGCCC
This sequence comes from Loxodonta africana, assembly GCF_030014295.1. Lineage (NCBI taxonomy): Eukaryota > Metazoa > Chordata > Mammalia > Proboscidea > Elephantidae > Loxodonta > Loxodonta africana. The sequence continues at coordinate 47,440,678 of NC_087351.1, forward strand.
AGGTAAGATAGATGCTCAATAAGAATAAATACTATAGTCCTGGCTTCTTATTTTTTTTTTAATTAATTTTTATTAAGCTTCAAGTGAACATTTACCATTCCAATCAGTCTGTCACATGTAGGTTTACATACATCTTACTCCCTTCTCCCACTTGCTCTCCCCCTATTGAGTCTTATTTTTTAAAAAATCTAGAAAACATAAATACATATGAATTAAAAAAAAATAATAAAGATTTAAAATCCCAATATTTCCAATGAGAAAGGTAGATCTTATAGTAACTTGTTTTTATATTTTTCAATGGGATGTCTGAAGTCAAAACATTTAGAAAGTTAGGTTGTCTATCATTGACTTTCTGATTAAATTGGGAATAAAATTTATTGATCTTGACACCTAGTTGGACTTTTCAAGCAATTTGTGCTAATGACTATACTATGCGACTCTTCTTTTAATTAATTAGCACCCTCATTCTCGTCTCATAAAAGATTTGAGGTAACAATGTTGCTTTCACAATTAAACTAGTTTCAAAGGATTAATCACAATTAGACTTTTTGGGGAGCAAATCAATCTCTGTATTCATAACAGACTGAAAATATCAAAGCTGTTTATATCTGAGTTTCAATGATACTTTAAAGTTTCAATGTACTATTTAAGGAATTATATTTCAACATAGCTGCAATCGTTTCTCAATTAATCTGGGGAAGAATTAAGCCCTAGTGTCCTAAGGCAGGAGCCCTGGTGGTGCAGTGTTTAAAGAGCTCAGCTGCTAACCGAAAGGTTGGAGATTCGAACCCACCAGCCGCTCTGTGGGAGAAAGATGAGGCAGCCTGCTCCCACAAAGATTACAGCTTTGGAAACCCTATGGGACAAGTTCTATCCTGTCTTATAGGCTTGCAATGAGTAAGATTTGATTTGATGGCAATGGGTTGGTTTCTTTTTTTTTTTTTTTTTGCCCTAAGGCATCCATTGTGTGTAATGAATTAACTTCTGTCCTGTGCATCTAAGATGGTACTAGTTATGTACCATCATCCTTGGGAGAATTGAGAAAATAGTCACTCAAATAATGTTCGGTGTACTGTAGTTCTGATGAGGACTCTTGGTTGAGAATGTTAACGTTTTCTTGGCTTAGTCTTCTTTGAATTTTATAATGGGATGCCTGAAGTTGAAACTTTCTTAACACACTCCCTCTTTTCACTGGCAAAACACTGATAACAAGCTTTTGAGAGAATCTGCTATACTGAAAAACGTAACACTCCTTCACATATAAGCACTGTAGTTACAATGTACCAAAGCAGCTAAAGGTTTATTAATGACAGTCAACTCTATTAGACAATAGCAGCCTGACCAATATTCTAATTACCCCTCTGTGAGGTCCCTAGAGAAATATAAAGGATATGTAGCCAACCTTGAGACTTTCTATCTTGCTTTCTCACAATAAGATTATCCTCTTTAATAATTATTTCCAATACATGCATACGCACACACACACACAGTATTTAATGTCTTCCACTAAAGGGAGTATGGGTGGTATTTAAGCAATAGAAAACCAAAAACCAAGAAATATGTTATTATAATTGATCCCATGAACTATCATGCCCTTAAGTTAAAAAAGAACAACACACCAATAAAAACAATGAACACTAAAGGATACAATAACTTCATGTTATAGATATTTCCTCTAGTTTTTGCTTATGTTTTTCCTGGGTTTTGGTTAGTTCAGTATTGGACAGAGAAAGTTTAACTACCCTCTATTGGTAAAGGAGATGCTTTTGGTGAGTATATAATGACAATTTTTTTCTATTTAGTCTATCTGTGCTGCCTCGTTGTATCTTCTCTCAAATAACTGTTTCTTGGGCAATTTGGATTTGAATCCACAAATGCTCATCAAAATGGTTCCCAAACATAAAATTACACATACCTTCTCCTAGTGAGTGAACTATTGCCTGGGAGTTATGACTGAATTTTGGAACTTGAGTTTATTTGTTTTAAACATTTATAACAATAAAACTAGAGCATTAGGGAAACTGTACACTCTAATTCAAGCCGAGCTCGGTTGAAATTAAGATATAGGATCACCAAGGGGAAGCAGAAGGTTGTTCATCTCTCTTTATTCTGGAAAAATGCTTTGCAAGTTCATTCAATTTGCTAGCTAGCCTAGTGTCTCTTTGGAGTGCCCCCAAATTAACATACAGTTTAGGCCAATGTCACTTATAGAGATATGACACAGGCTTTAAAGGGCATCATATAAATGTGACTAAGAAGAATAGCATCAACAAATGTTTCCATTTTGTATAATGACATGGTAAGTAATGAATGGGGTTTGCTCACTTACCTTAAAATATAGAACAACATAATTTTTCTTGGATAAGGCATACTGATCATTTTGCTTTAGTACAATATATAACAAGTTTTCCAATAAAATCACTTCATATCCACAGTGTCTCATTATTAATTTATGATATAAAACTTAATTTCAACCTAATCTAATTATACACCAGAGAATCTAGTGTTAATATGTACTATAAGCAAACATGAAGGAAAGACATTCTTTGTTTTGCCTATATTTCCTATTGATGTAACACAAAACACTACTTATGACATGTATTACAGAGATTTATGTAATAATGTCACCAGTCAAAGCTCTGACATGGATATATATAATACATAGTTTCAGTTAGCCAGTCAGACACAAATCTTCAGGCATCTAGGCTTTATTGGTTCAGATACTTGCCTGCTTGCTTTACAGAACACTTTGTTAAGTGAAAAGAAGAATAATGTCTCCAATTGAAAAACAGAAGGAGTTTGGGGCTAGCAGAATGCAATTGCCCAAGTTAGAGTGAATGGAATTGATCTGAAATCATTTAGATAACAATGTGATGGGCAGTGGACAGCATTTGTTTATGAAGACAGATTATGCCAGGCAAATCTTATTTATTTGGTCTGATAAAATTACTCCACAAGTTTGTGGATAAAGAAAACTCCATGGACAAACAATATATCTAAATGTTTGTAAAACCGTTTGATGTGGGTCTGCATGAAATTAAGATAATTGAAATGCTGGGAAGATGTTATCTGGATAGCAATGCAATGGTATCCTTATCAGATTTAAAACAGAGTAATCATAAACAATAAACAATAGATCATAGTATCTAATTGATATGTTTGGCAGAATACCATAAAAGACCTAATATCTTTATAGATCATTTTAAGCAAGTATGAAAATAGTCCAAAAAATTAATTTGCTCTTAGTAGGTACACAGACCAAAAAGCAATTAGTTCAAAATATTTTACCACTTATCCAAAATAACCTTTTACTTTATTTTGGCATCTAGTGCAATTTACAAAAGTTGAAATTTGTGGTGCCTGCCAAAAGCATTAAAATAAATAACTATAAGTTTGATACGTTTCCAAAACATAGTAAAGTTCAATTAAAATCTTATGTAGGTGTGTGAATAAATTCTTTTGTAGATTTTTTTTCCTTTGTAGATTTTTATGGACAGAGAGATAATTTAAAAGAAAATAGGAAACCCTGGTGGTGCAGTGGTTAAGAGTTTGGCTGCTAACCACCAGGCACTCCTTGGAAACCCTATGGGGTAGTTCTATTTTGTCGTATAGGGTCACTATGAGTCAGAATTGACTTGACAGCAATGGGTATAATAAGAGTAACAATTTTGAGAGAAATAGCTATTTAAGGAAAGAGGATAAGACAGAAAAAGAATACAATGTGATGTGTTTTAAAGTCTTATTATCAAATGGGAAAAATACTTGCAATATATGTCCACAGAGGTTACATTTAAAATATTTAACAATATCTATGAAGTGGCTACCAACCAATCAGGAAGGACACTGGCCATAGAGCTGGAGCAGGGTCCTAAAGGCCCATTGGTATGGTGGACATTAACTCTTTAGTTGATGGATAAGGGACACGTAGGTAATGTTGGGGAGAGGCTGGAGTGCCTGGTCCAGTCAAGGGGAGAGTATTTGAAAGGGTAGTGTCTATTTGCTAACTGATATGTAAGTATTTCAATATTTTAACAATTAATACAGCTTTTCTGGTGGGTACCAGCTTTTTAATAACCAAAAAAACTCTTAACATAAACAGAAAAATTGAATAGGTTAAGTTACAAAAGTTGAAATGCAATTGTAATAAACAGATAATAAGATATTCAACTTCATTAGTAATCAAACAAATACAAATTAAAGTATAATGAAACAATACTTTTCATTTATCTGATTGGCAAATATTTTTTTTCTTATAAATGACGGGACATAGTCAAGGGAAGGGAAAGTGACACTCTTATGCCTGCTGATAGAAGCATAAATTGGGAAATCTTTCTGGAGAGTTTTGAAATATTTATCAAAAACCTCAAAAATTTTCATCTGTGAGTCCAGCACTACTAGATGGTGCCCAGTTACCACCACCAACTGCTCCTACAGAGATCACAATAGAGGGTCCCAGAAAGAGCTGGAGAAAAATGTAGAACAAAATTCTAACTTACAAAAAGAGATCAGACTTACTGGTCTGACATAGGCTAGAGAAACCTTGAGAGTATGGCCCCTGGATACCCTTTCAACTCAGTACTGAAGTCACTCCTGAGGTTCACCCTTCAGCCAAAGATTAGGTAGGCCCATAAAACAAAACAATGCTAAAAAGGCACACAGCCCAGGGGCAAGGACAAGAGGGAATAGGAAAGTTGGTAATGGGGAACCCAAGGTTGAAAAGGGGAGAGGGTTAACACGTTCTGGGATTGGCAACCAGCGTCAGAAAACAATACGTATATTAATTGTTTAATGAGAAGCTAGTTTGTTCTGTAGACCTTCATCTAAAGCACAATAAAAAATATACTTAAATTTAAAGAAGAAAATGTCACCTAGAATTTGAAAAAAAAATTTTTTTGGTCTGACTTAATGATTCAGGTAATGTTAGGCTAAGTTAGGTAAATTAACCCTCCCACTGAAAATAACTAAAAAAGCTGAATTAAAACAATATTTTTAAAGGAAAAGAGGATACGCAAAGATAGGAAAGCATTATCAGACTAAAGATGAAGGAAAAATGGGAACCCAAATGAAGAATTTGGGGCAGTTTTCCAATTTGTGAAAATTAGAATCTTCACCTTGATAGACTGCAGGGCAAGAGAGACAGAAGCAACTTTATAAGGATGTCTAAGAGTAGACTATCCCTCATAAGATACTGGGATTCCAAAGCCCTCGAGCACTTACTGCTTGGATTCAAATTGCCTGGGTCAGTGAATCTCAAGCCTTGAACTTGAGTAAAAATAATTCTGGATTGATAGTGGCTCCAGGGCATTGCATAAGCAAATTAAAGCTCTTTCTGAAGTAAGGCACTTTTATCATAGGCCTCAAATTATTTCTATAAATAATTTTTCAAATACAATGCCCAGCACATTCTCAAAGATAATCAGTGACACGAGAAAACTAGATTAAATAAGCAAGACTCAGGAGAAACAAGAGAAAACAAAAGCATTCAAGAAGACCAGAATCTGGGATTATCAGGATCAGACTATAAAACAATTATGATGACTATGCTTAAAGACATAAAAGACCAGTTTGATGATATCTGCAGGGAATAAGAAATGATAAAAAGTAACCCAGTAAGTTTGAGTTGGAAAAGTTGGAAATACTGTGATTTCATTATAAATAAAATTTTACAAATATATTTCATAAGTAAAAATAAATTTATAGATAATAAACGAAACTTAAAATCCGACAGGTTTTTTAAATTTTTTATTGTACTTTAGATGAAGGTTTACAGAACAAGCTAGCTTCTTATTAAGCAATTAATACACATATTGCTTTGTGACACTGGTTGCCAACTCCACGACGTGACAACACTCTCCCCTTCATTACCAGCTTTCCTGTTCTGTCCCGCCTTCTTGTCCTTGCCCCTGGGCTGCTGTACCCCTTTAGTCTCATTTTGTTTTATGGGCCTGTCTAATCTTTGGCTGAAGGGTGAACCTCTGGAATGACTTCAGCACTGAGCTAAAAAGGTGTCTGGGGGACATACTCAAGGGGTTTCTCCAGTCTCTGTCAGACCAGTAAGTCTGGTCATTTAAAATCCAACAAGTTTTTAACTGTAGATTAGATACACCTTAAGATTTAGCCAACTTGAAGACATCTGAACAAACTACCCATAGTACAGCATAGATAGGCAAAAAATGGAAAATAAACATGAAAGGATAAAAGACACAGAGGATATAGTAAGTGTGTCTAACAGGTTTAACCAGAGTTCTAGAGGGAGAAGAAAGAGAGTATGAAACAGAAATATAGGTAGTCCCTGACTTACAACATATTCAAGTTAAGATTAACTGCACTCACTACCATCTGTGTTTTTTCAAATACATCTTATCATTAGTAATATGTACTACATACAATGTTGTAGCATGTGATTTGCTGATGTTGTCCTTACCTGTAAGTTTGTATGTAATATTTCCGACCCCCAAAGAAAAATAAAGATTGGATTTATAAAGACACTGATAATAAAAGGCAATAATAATGAAAACTTTTTAGTTTAGAAAAAAAAATGAGGCATTGGAACCAACTTATGATGGAGTTGTCAGAACAGAACCCCGTCATTATTTAAAGAGTTAACAACTGAGGATGTTCCAAACTGACAAAAGACTTCAAGGCATTGATTTTAAGATGTTTTAACAAACGCTAAATATGACAAAAAAAGAAAGCCATGCCTAAGCATATTGTAGTAAAATTTCTTAGAACTAAAGACAAAGAATATTAAAAGCAGCCAGAAATAAAAGATAAATTACTTTTAAAAAAGAGCAATAATAATACTTACAACTGACTTTTCACTAGTAACAACGAGAAGTGGAAGACAGTGGAACATTATTTTCAACGTGCTGAAAAAAAAAATCAACAACCTAGTATCTACTTACAAAAATCAGCCATTGGAAACCCTATGGAGCACAGTTCTACTCTGACATACATGGAGTCTCCATGAGTTGGAATCTACTTGACAGCAAGTGACAGCAGATCTTACAGGAAGATAAAATAAACACATTTCAGGTACACTAGAGCTGAGATGGATCCCTGGTGGTGCAGTGGTTAAGAGTTATGCCTGCTAACCAAAAAGTCAGCAGTTCGAATCTACCAGCTGCTCCTTGGAAACCTCATGGGGCAGCTCTACTCCATATTTTGTCACTAGCAAATGTACAGTGAAGTAAATTTTAAAGCATGTATTTCAGGCAAAAGAAAAAGAATCTCCATGTGAAGTATGATACATAAGAAGGAATTAAGAGCATACAAAGTGGAAAACATATTGGTGAATCTAATGAATACTAACTGTGTAAAACAATAATCATAATTAGGTCTTGTGGACTTTTCAAAATTCAGAATTAAAGTATACGAAAACGAAAGAATACATTTCAGAAAAAGTATATGCCGTTAAAGTGTTCTAACTTCCTTGTATTACCAAAGGCAAACTTAGGGTTTTCAAGGCTGTGACCTTTCAGAAACTGATCATCAGGCCTGTCTTCCAAGGTGCCACTGGGTGGATTTGAACCATCAACCTTTCGGCTTGTAGTAGAGTGCTTAACCATTTGTACCACCCAGGGACACACAATACCAAGTACATATCCACCAATATTGAGGACCAGCGTGAGCCACTGCTGTAGAGCAGAAGAATTTATCTCATTTAGTTTAATTATCATTCTAAGATGTTGGTATTATTATGCCTATTTTAGGGACAAAGAACTCAGAGATTAGCTAAATTTTCTTGGATCACCTCTTTAGTAAATGATATTTCCAGGATATAAATGTACTCTTTTTATGAGCAATGAACCAGCTCCAGGAAATATTTATTTCTTTGAGACTGGAAATAAGAAGGTAAGCATTCTTATACAAGAATCTCTAATAAAATTAAGAAGATTATGTCTTTCTGCAGCACTGACAATGGTTTAAGTGTTACAATATAGAAGAGTTATATATTGAGTCAATGAAGTGGCTAAAATAGTTTGAGAGCGGGCTATCTTAGAAGACAGGGATAGTATTGTCCATAAGGCTAGTGATTTGGATTATAAGAATGGCTAAGGATAAAGAACTATATATACCCAGCATAACAGAAATTAAAATGTCTCTCCTTTATGGCATTTTATGCCACTGAAACCCATTTCTTCTAGCTCAAGTTCACTCTTTTTCAATTGTTTATAGTTCCTTAAATGAATCCCAATTTCAACAGTCTTTCACAACCAAGTGGAAGTTAAGTTGTAAATTCTCTCTAAAGTTTTTAGAATGTTAAGTCATCCATTTCACTACTTGGGAAGAAAAATATTCATAGAGATAAGTATAATAATATAGTTTATCAAGCAGTTATTTAAATCTATTCAATATTTGAATTATTAGGTCCACATCATCTTCTATCAGTTATGATAATAATATTCTCCAGGCTGATCTCTCTGCCTCGATTCCACTCTCCTTACCTTCTTCTCCAATTTTTCTCTCAACCTCATACTTTTACTACAACAAAGCCATTAGTGTTATCTTTCCAAAACAAAGATCTGATTATATCATTTAAATGCTTTTAAAATTCAGTGGTTTTCAATGAATAATATTTAAGCTCAATTTAGTGTGATATACAATGTTCTCTGCAATCTGGCCTCAACCTATCTTTTCCAGCCACAGCTTTACTCCCTACCACATCCCTTTACCACAAGAAACAACAGACTGATCCCAATTTATGGAGAATACTATGCTATTACAGGGTTGCTATGAGGCAGAATAGACTTGATGGCAACTTTTTTTGTTGTTTTTTAATGCTGTTATGCATGTGTAGTAAGAAACTGTGGTCAGAAAGGTTAAATAACCTGTCCAAGTCATACAGCAGGTAAATGGCAGAGCCAGGATTCAAACTCAGGTCTGATGGACTCCAAATCATGGGCTTAACCTAGCAAATTACACTGCCTTCATATTTTATATCTTTTGTGAATTTTGTTTTAACCACATAAAAAAATTAATTTTGAGCATATTAAATGGTATGCATAATCACTGCTGTCTTACATCATAATTGGGTATAAAAGATAAGCCAGTCACATAATAAATTATTCTGCTTTTTCTACACAATTTATAATTGTATTAGCATCAATAGTTTTCCTTCACCTTAGACATTTAAACAATAATAACAATAAGGAGAAAAAGAATAGTAATAATCACTTAGAGCTCACTATGTGATATGTGGAAACTCTGGTGGTATAGTGGTTAAGAGTACGGCTGCTAACCAAAAGGTCGGCAGTTCAAATTCACCAGGCGTTCCTTGGAAACCCTATGGGACAGTTCTACTGTATCCCATAAGGTCATTATGAGTTGGAATCGACTCGATGGCAATGGGTTTGGGTTTTTTGGTTTATGTGATATGCATTGTGCTCAGTACTTTACATATATGATAACGTCTAATGCTCAAAGCCCACCACATGTCTGTTGTACTGTGGTGACTTGTCTGTTGCTGTGACACTGGAAGCTTTACCACCGGTATTTCAAATACCAGCAGGGTCACCCTTGGTGGACAGATTTCAGCTGAGCTTACAGACTAAGAAAGAATAGGAAGAGCGACTTGGCAATCTACTTCTGAAAAAATTGGCTAGTGAAAACCTTATGAACAGCAATGGAACACTGTCTGATATAGCCGAAAGATAAGCCTGTCGGGTGGGAAGGTGTTCAAAAGACGACTAGAAAAGAGTACCTCCTCAAATTAGAGTCAACCTCAATGATGTGGCTGGAGTTGAGCTTTCCTGACCTTCATTTGCTGATGTGGCACAACACAAAGTAAGAAGAAACAGCTGCAAACATCCATTAATAATTGGAACATGGAATGTTCAAAGCATGAATCTAGGAAAATTGGAAGTTGTCAAAAATGAAATGTAACACATAAACATCGGTATCATAGGCATTAAAAAAAAAAAAAAGCCAAACCCATTGCCATCCAGTCAATTCTGACTCATAGTGACCGTATAGGACAGAGTAGAACTTCCTCATAGAATTTCCAAGGAGCGCCTGGTAGAGTCAAACTGCTGACCTTTTGGCTAGCAGCCGTAGCACTTAACCACTATGCCACCAGGGTTTCCATCATAGGCATTAGTGAGCTGAGGTGGACTGGTATTGGCCATTTTGAATCAGACAATCATATGGTCTACTATGCCGGAAATGACGAATTGAAGGCAAATGGTGATGCCTTCATCGTCAAAAAGAGCATTTCCAGATCTACTCTGAAGTACAATGCCATCAGTGATAGGATAATATCCATACGTCTGCAAGGAAGACCAGTTAATATGACTATTATTCAAATTTATGTGCCAACCACTAAGGCCAAAGATGAAGAAATTGAAGTTTGTTTTTTTTTTAACCAACTTCTGTAGTCTGAAATTGATCAAACATGCAATCCAGATGCACTGATAAATACTGGAGATTAGACTGTGAAAGCTGGAAACAAAGAAGAAGGATTGGTAGTTGGAAAATATGGCCATGGTGATAGAAATGACGCCAAAGATTACGAGATAGAATTTTGCAAGACCAATGACTTTTTCAATGCAAATACTTTTTTTCAACAACATAAATGGCGACTATACACTTGGACCTTGCCGGATGAAATACACAGGAATCAAATCAACTATATCTGTAGAAAAAGACAATGGAAAAGCTCAATATCATCAGTCAGAATAAGGAAAGGGGTCGACTTCGCAACAGGCCATCAATTGCTCATATGCAAGTTCAAATTGAAGAAAATTAGAACAAGTCCACGAAAGCCAAAGTACAACCTTGAGTGTACCCCACCTGAGTTTAGAGATCATCTCAAGAATAGAATCGACAAACTGGACACTAATGACAGAGGACCAGATCAGTTGTGGAATGACATCAAGGACATCATACATGAAGAAAGCAAGAGGTCATTAAACAGACAAGAAAGAAAGAAAAGACCAAAATGGATGTCAGAAGAGTCTCTGAAACTTTCTCTTGAGCATAGAGTAACTAATGCACATGGAAGATATGGTGAAGTAAAAGAGCTGAACAGAATATTTTGAAGAGCGGCTTGAGAAGACAAAGTAAAGTATTGTAATGAAATATGCAAAGACCTGGAGATAGAAAACCAAAAGAGAAGAACATGCTAGGCATTTCTCAAGCTGAAAGGACTGAGGAAAAAATTCAAGCCTCAAGTTGCAATTTTGAAGGATTCTATGGGGAAAATATTAAACGATCCAAGAAGCATAAAACAAAATGGAAGGAATACACAGAGTCACTGTACCAAAAAGAACTGGTAGATGTTCAACTATTTCAGGAGGTAGCATATGATCAAGAATTGATGGTACTCAAAGAAGAGGTCCAAGCTGCACTGAAGGCACTGGACAAAAACAAGGCTCCAGGAATTGATGGAATACCAAATGAGATGTTTCAACAAGTGGATGCAGTGTTGGAAGTGCTCACTGGTCTATTCCAAGAAATTTGGAAGACGGCTACCTGGCCAACCAACTGGAAGAGATCCATATCTGTACCCATCCCAAAGAAAGGAGATCCAACAGAATGCAGAACTTATCAAACAGTATCATTACTATCACAAGCAAGTAATATTTTGCTGAAGATCATTCAAAGACAGCTGCAGCAGACAGGGAACTGCCAGAAATTTAGGCCAGGTTCAGAAGAGGATGTGCAACAAGGGTGATGTCAGATGGATCTTGGCTGAAAGAAGAGAATACTAGAAAGAAGTTTACCTGTGTTTTATTAGCTACAGAAAGACATTTGACTGTGTGGATCATAACAAATTATGGACAAAATTGCGAAGAATGGGAATTCCAGAACACTTAATCGTGCCCATGAGGAACCTGTAATTAGACCAAGAGGCAGTAGTTCAAATAGAACAAGGGGATACTACATGGTTTAAAGTCAGGAAAGGTGTTTGTCAGGGCTGTATTCTTTCACCATACTTATTCAATCTGTATGCTGAGCAAACAATCTGAGAAGCTGGACTATATGAAGAAGAACACGGCATCAGGATTGAAGGGAGACTCATTAACGACTTGTGTTATGCAGATGCCACAACCTTGCCTGCTGAAAGTGAAGAGGGCTTGAAGCACTTACTGATGAAGATCAAAGACTACGGCTTCATTATGGATTACGCCTCAAAAGAAAGAAAACAAAAATTCTCGCAACTGGACCAATAAGCAAAATCATGATAAATGGGGAAAAGATTGAAGTGGTCAAGGATTTCACTTTACTTGGATCCACAATCAACACCCATGGAAGCAGCAGTCAAGAAATCAAAAGATGCATTGCATTGGGTAAATCTGCTGCAAAAGACCTCCTTGAAGTGTTAAAAGGCAAAGGTGTCACTTCGAGGCCTATGGTGTACCTGACTCAAGCCATGGTGTTTTTTTAATCGCCTCATATGTATGTAAAGCTGGATAATAAGGAAGACTGAAGAAGAATCAATGCCTTTGTATTACAGTATCGGTGAAGAATATCAAATATACTATGGACTGCCAGAAGAATGAACAAATCTGTCTTGGAAGAAGTACAGCCAGAATGCTCCATGGAAGGGAGGATGGCAAGACTTCCTCTTATGTACTTTGGACATGTTATCAGGAGGGACCTGTCCATGGAGAAGGACTTGGTAAAGCAGAGGATCAGCGAAAAATAGGAAGCTCCTTGACGAGACGAATTGATGCAGTGGCTGCAACCACAGACTCAAGCATAGCAACGATTGTGAGGGTGGTTGCAGTGTTTCGTTCTGTTGTTGTACATAGGGTCATTATGAGTTGGAATCAACTTGATGGCACCTAACATCAACAATGACAAGGCCTGAAATTTCTTATTTTCCATACAAGTGGTCTTATTTTGCCAGTCTTCTCTCTCCACCTACTTCTTTCTGCTTCTATTTTTCTAATATCTTGGGTACTAGACAGGAGGCACGGAGCCCACCCCAACGCACTTCTGCTGAGCCCAATGCCCACCCCGACCACCTCGGCTCAGTGAGGCTGGCCCGATGGAAAGTTTATTGCCGATGCGCTGCCACCCTGCGACTCTGTGACGCCACCACCTCTCGACCCTGGCCCTGGGCTGCTTGGGCTCTGGCGCCTTTGGGATGGCAGTGCCCTGCAGCTTGGTCTGTGCATACAGCCCTCCTCCCCACTCCTGCAAGGATCTTTGCGTGGTCCGGTGATTTCTTAAGCTTTCCTGTGCACTCTGCACTTTTCTGACCGTGTTCGCTGGTGCTGACACTGAGTCCAGAGCTTTAGGAGAGAACGGCATGGGGTGTCACAGGGAAGGCACCCCGAACTGGAGCTTGTGGCCAGAGGAGGCAGGACTGGAGGTTTCTCCAGCCTTCCAACCTCCAAGGCTGCCAGAGGTCTCCCAAAATTTCAGACCCTCTTCAGCTCACCCTGGAGATGCTAGAAGCTATGCTACCGGTATTCAGATACTAGCAGGGTCACCACGGAGGACAGGTTTCAGCTGAGCTTCCAGGCTCGGACAGACTAGGCAGAAAGGCCCAGCAGTCTACTTCTGAAAATCTTATGAACAGTAGCAGAACATTGTCTGATATAGTGCTGGAAGATGAGCCCCCCAGGTTGGAAGGCACTCCAAAGATGACTGGGGAAGAGCTGCCTCCTCAAAATAGAGTTGACCTTAATGACATGGATGGAGTAAAGCTTTTGGAACCTCAATTTGCTGATGTGGCACGACTCAAAATTAGAAGAAATAGCTGCAAATATCCATTAATAATCAGAACCTGGAATGCATGAAGTATGAATCTAGGAAAATTGGAAATTGTCAAAAATGAAATGGAACACATAAACATCGATATAGTAGGCATTAGTGAGCTGAAATGCACTGGTATTGGCCATTTTGAATCTGAAAATCATATAGTCTACTATGCTAGGGATGACAACTTGAAGAGGAATGCTGTTGCATTTATTGTCAAAAAGAACATTTCAAGATCTATCCTGAAGTACAGCCCTGTCAATGATAGGATAATATCCATATGCCTACAAGGAAGATCAGTTAATATGACTATTACTCAAATTGATGCACCAACCACTAAGGCCGCCAAAGATGAAGAAATAGAAGATTTATCAGCTGCTACAGTCTGAAATTGATCGAATATGCAATCAAGATGCATTGATAATTACTTGTGATTGGAATGTGAAAGTTGGAAACAAGAAGGATCAGTAGCTGGAAAATGTGGCCTTGGTGATAGAAACAATGCCGGAAATCAAGTGATAGAATTTTGCAAGACCAACGACTTCTTCACTGCAAATGCCTTCTTTCACCAACAAAAATGGTGACTATACACATGGACCTCACCAGATGGAACACATAGGAATCAAATTGACTACATTTGTGGAAAGAGACGATGGAAAAGCTCAATCTCATCAGTCAGAACAAGGCCAGGGGCTGAATGTGGAACAGACCATCGATTGTTCATATGCAAATTCAAGTTGAAACTGAAGAAAATCAGAGCAAGTCCATGAGAGCCAAAATATGACCTTGAATACATCCCACTCGAATTTAGTGACCATCTGAAGAACAGATTTGATGCATTGAACAGTAGTGACTGAAGACCAGACGAGTTGCGGAATGACATCAAACACAAAGAAAGCAAGAGGTCACTGAAAAGACAGGAAAGAAAGAAAAGACCAAGATGGATGTCAGAGGAGACTCTAAAACTTGCTCTTGGAAGTCAAGTAGCTAAAGCAAAAGGAAGAAATGATGAAGTAAAAGAATTGAACAGAAGATTTCAAAGGGTGGCTTGAGAAGACAAAGTAAAGCATTATAATGACAAGTGCAAAGAGCCGGAGATAGAAAACCAAAAGGGAAGAACATGCTCGGTGTTTCTCAAGCTGAAAGAACTGAGAAAAAAATTCAAGCCTCGAGTTGCAAGAGTGAAGGATTCTATGGGGGAAATACTAAACAATGCAGGAAACATCAAAAGGAGATGGAAGGAACTTGAACAAATAGAAAGCGAGCAATAAAAGAATCCGTCAGGCACCAGAAGAAAACAAAAAATAAAAATTAGAGCAGAATTAAATGAATTAGAGAACAGAAAAACGATTGAAAGAATTAACAAAGCCAAAAGCTGGTTCTTAGAAAAAATTAACAAAATTGATAAACCTTTGGCCAGATTGACTAAAAAAATACAGGAAAGGAAACAAATAACCCAAATAAGAAATGAGATGGGCCATATCACAACAGACCCAACTGAAATTAAAAGAATCATATCAGATTACTATGAAAAATTACACTCTAACAAATTTGGAAACCTAGAAGAAATTGATGAATTCCTAGAAACACACTACCTACCTAAACTAACACAATCAGAAGTAGAACAACTAAATAGACCCATAACAAAAAAAGAGATTGAAAAGGTAATCAAAAAACTCACAACAAAAAAAAGCTCTGGCCTGGACGGCTTCACTGGAGAGTTCTACCAAACTTTCAGAGAAGAGTTAACACCACTACTACTAAAGGTATTTCAAAGCATAGAAAAGGATGGAATAACACCTAACTCATTCTATGAAGCCAACATATCCCTGATATCAAAACCAGGTAAAGACACCACAAAAAAAGAAAATTATAGACCTATATCCCTCACGAACATAGATGCAAAAATCCTCAACAAAATTTTAGCCAATAGAATTCAACAACATATCAAAAAAATAATCCACCATGACCAAGTGGGATTAATACCAGGTACGCAAGGTTGGTCCAATATTAGAAAAACAATTAATGTAATCCACCGTATAAATAAAACAAAAGACAAAAACCTCATGATCTTATCAGTTGATGCAGAAAAGGCATTTGACAAAGTCCAACACCCATTCATGATAAAAAAACTCTCAGCAAAATAGGAATAGGAGGAATATTCCTCAACAGAATAAAGGGCATTTATACAAAGCCAACACCCAACATCATCCTAAATGGAGAGAGCCTGAAAGCATTTCCCTTGAGAACGGGAACCAGACAAGGATGCCCTTTATCATCACTCTTATTCAACATTGTGCTCGAAGTCCTAGCCAGAGTAATTAGGGTAGGTAAAGAAATAAAGGGCATCTGGATTGGCAAGGAAGAAATAAAGTTATCTCTATTTGCAGATGACATGATCTTATACACAGAAAACCCTAAGGAATCCTCAAGAAAACTACTGAAACTAATAGAAGAGTTTGGAAGAGTTTCAGGTTACAAGATAAACATACAAAAATCAGTTGCATTCCTCTACATCAACAAAAAGAACATCAGAGAGGAAATCACCAAATCAATACCATTCACAGTAGCTCCCAAGAAGATAAAATACTTAGGAATAAATCTTACTAAGGATGTAAAAGACCTATACAAAGAAAACTACAAAGTACTACTGAAAGAAACTAAAAAGGACCTACATAAGTGGAAAAACATACCTTGCTCATGGATAGGGAGACTTAACATAGTAAAAATGTCTATTCTACCAAAAGCCATCTATATATACAATGCAATTCTGATCCAAATTCCAAAGACATTTTGTAATGAGACGGAGAAACAAATCACCAACTTCATATGGAAGGGAAAGGAGCCCCAGATAAGTAAAGCATTACTGAAAAAGAAGAATAAAGTGGGAGGCCTCACTCTACCTGATTTCAGAGCCTATTATACAGCCACAGTAGTCAAAACAGCCTGGTACTGGTACAACAACAGGCACATAGACCAATGGAATAGAATTGAGAACCCAGATATAAACCCATCCATATATAAGCAGCTGATATTTGACAAAGGCCCAGTGTCAGTTAATTGGGGAAAAGATAGTCTTTTTAACAAATGGTGCTGGCATAACTGGATATCCATTTGCAAAAAAATGAAACAGGACCCATACCTCACACCATGCACAAAAACTAACTCCAAATGGATCAAAGACCTAAACATAAAGACTAAAATGATACAGATCATGGAAGAAAAAATAGGGACAACATTAGGAGCCCTAATACAAGGCATAAACAGAATACAAAACATTACTAAAAATGCCAAAGAGAAGCCAGATAACTGGGAGCTCCTAAAAATCAAACACCTATGCTCATCTAAAGACTTCACCAAAAGAGTAAAAGGACCACCTATAGACTGGGAAAAAATTTTCAGCTATGACATCTCTGACCAGCGCTTGATCTCTAAAATCTATATGATTCTGTTAAAACTCAACCACAAGAAGACAAACAACCGAATTAAAAACTGGGCAAAGGATATGAACACGCACTTCACTAAAGAAGACATTCAGGCGGCTAACAGACACATGAGGAAATGCTCTCGATTATTACCCATTAGAGAAATGCAAATTAAAGCTACAATGAGATTCCATCTCACTCCAATGAGGCTGGCATTAATCCAAAAAACACAAAATAATAAATGTTGGAGAGGCTGTGGAGAGACTGGAACACTTATACACTGCTGGTGGGAATGTAAAATGGTACAACCACTTTGGAAATCGATCTGGCATTTCCTTAAAAAGTTAGAAATAGAACTACCATATGACCCAGAAATCCCACTCCTCGGAATATATCCTAGAGAAATAAGAGTCTTTACACGAACAGATATATGCACACCCATGTTTATTGCAGCACTGTTTACAATAGCAAAAAGATGGAAGCAACCAAGGTGTCCATCAATGGACGAATGGATAAATAAATTATGGCATAGTCACACAATGGAATACTACGCATCAACAAAGAACAATGATGAATCTGTGAAACATTTCATAACGTGGAGGAACCTGGAAGGCATTATGCTGAGTGAAATTAGTTAGATGCAAAAGGACAAATACTGTATAAGACCTCTATTATAAGATCTTGAGAAATAGTTTAAACTGAGAAGAAAACATTCTTTTGTGGTTACAAGAGGGAGGAGGGAGGGAGGGTGGGAGAGGGTTATTTACTGATTAGACAGTAGATAAGAACTATTTTAGGTGAAGGGAAGGACAACACTCAATACCGGGGAGGTCAGCTCAACTGGACTGGACCAAAAAAGCAAAGAAGTTTCCTGAATAAACTGAATGCTTTAAAGGTCAGTGGAGCAAGGGCGGGGGTTTGGGGACTATGGCTTCAGGGGACATCTAAGTCATTTGGCAAAATAAATTCTATTAAGAAAACATTCTGCATCCCACTTTGAAGTGTGGCGTCTGGGGTCTTAAACGCTAACAAGCAGCTAAGATGCATCAATGAGTCTCAACCCGCCTGGATCAAAGAAGAATGAAGAACACCAAGGTCACAAGGTAATTATGAGCCCAAGAGACAGAAAGGGCCACATGAACTAGAGACTACATCATCCTGAGACCAGAAGAACTAGATGGTGCCTGGCCACAACTGATGACTGCCCTGACAGGGAGCACAACAGAGAACCCCTGAGGAAGCAGGAGAACAGTGGGATGCAGACCCCAAATTCTCATAAAAAGACCAGACTTAATGGTCTTACTAAGACTAGAAGAATCCTGGCAGTCATGGTCCCCAAACCTTCTGTTTGCCCAGGACAGGAACCATTCCCGAAGCCAAACTCATCAGACATGGAAGGGACTGGACAATGGGTTGGAGAGAGATGCTGATGAGGATCGAGCTACTAGCATCAGGTGGACACTTGAGACTATGTTGGCATCTCCTGTCTGGAGGGGAGATAGGAGGGTAGAGGGGGTTAGAAACTGGCAAAACGGTCACGAAAGGAGAGACTGGAAGGAGGGAGCAGGCTGACTCATTAGGGGGAGAGTAAGTGGGAGTATGTAGTAAGGTGCATATAAGTTTACATGTGAGAGACTGACTTGATTTGTAAACTTTCACTTAAAGCACAATAAAAATTATTTGAAAAAAGAAAGAAAAAGAAACTCATGAAAAGGTTTACACACACACACACACACACACACACACACAGACAAAGAAGATGGAAGGAATACGGAGTCATTATACCAAAAGGAATTAGTCGATGTTCAGCCATTTCAAGAAGCAGCATAGGATCAGGAACTGGTGGTACTGAAGGAAGAAGTCCAAGCTGCTATGAAGGCATTCGCAAAAAACAAGGCTCCAGGAATTGATGGAATATCAGTCGAGATGTTTCAACAAACAGATGCAGCGCTGGAAGTGCTCACTCGTCTGTGCCAAGAAATATGGAAGACAACTTCCTGGCCAATTGACTGTAAGAGATCCATATTTATGCCTATTCCCAAGAAAGGTGATCTGACTGAATGTGGAAATTATAGAGCAATATCATTAACATCACACACAAGCAAAATTCTGCTGAAGATCATTCAAAAATGGCTGCAGCAGTATATCAACAGGGAACTGCCAGAAATGCAGGCTGGTTTCAGAAGAGGACTTGGAACCAGGGATATCATTGCTGATGTCAGATGGATTCTGGTGAAAGCAGAGAATACCAGGAGGATGTTTACCTGTGTTTTATTGACTACGCAAAGGCATTCGACTGTGTGGATCATAACAAATTATGGATAATGCTGCAAAGAATGGGAATTGCAGAACACTTAATTGTGCTCGTGAAGAACCTTCACGTAGATCAAGAGGCAGTTGTTTGGACAGAACAAGGGGATACTGAATGGTTTAAAGTCAGGAAAGGTGTGAGTCAGGGTTGTATCCTTTCCCCATACCTATTCAATCTGTATGCTGAGTAAATAATCAGAGAAGCTGGACTATATGAAGAGGCATGGGGCATCAGGATTGGTGCAAGGCTCATTAACAACCTGCGTTATGCAGATGACACAACCTTGATTGCTGAAAGTGAAAACTATTTGAAGCACTTATTAATGAATATCAAAGACCACAGCCTTCAGTATGGATTGCACCTCAACATAAAGAATGCAAAAATCCTCACAACTAGACCAATGAGCAACATCATGATAAACGGAGAAAAAGACTGAAGTTGTCAAGGATTTCATTTTACTTGGATCCACAATCAACAGCCATGGAAGCAGCAGTCAAGAAACCAAATGACGCATTGCATTGGGCAAATCTGCTGCAAAGGACCTCTTTAAAGTGTTGAAAAGCAAAAATGTCACCTTGAAGACTAAGGGGTGCCTGACCCAAGCCTTGGTATTTTCAATCGCTTCATATGCATGCGAAACCTGGACAATGAATAAGGAAGACTGAAAAAGAATTGACGCCTTTGAATTGTGGTGTTGCCAAAGAATACCAAATATACCATGGACTGCCAAAAGAATGAACAAATCTGTCTTGGAAGAAGTACAACCAGAATGTTCCTTAGAAGCAAAGATGGCGAGACTGTGTCTTACATACTTTGGACATGTTGTCAGGAGGGATCAGTCCCTGGAGAAGGACATCACTTGGCAAACTACAGGGCGAGAGGAAAAGAGGAAGACCCTCAACGAGGTGGACTGACACAGTGGCTGCAACAATGAGCGCAAGCATAACAACGATTTTAAGGATGGTGCAGGACCAGGCAGTGTTTCGTTCTGTTGTGCGTAGGGTCGCTATGAGTCAGAACCAACTTGACGGCACCTAACAACAACAGACCGGTTAAGATAGCAGAAACTGTGGTTATGAGCTAGGGTTTATTTTCCCAGTAGGGAATGGCTACAGAGGAAGAGAATGGGAGTGAACTAGGTGAAGCGTAGTTGTGGAGGTGGAGAAGACCTTTAAAGCATTTTTAAGGCATTTTAAGGGACTTTTTGTCCCTCTCATTTCTCTGCACAAATATTCCCAAATGCCTCGAACGTGGAGCTCATTACGACTTTGTCTTCCCTTCTGTGTTCAGGAAGAGTTGGTTTCAAGTTTAGTTTGCTGCAATAAGAAACAGCGATGCTCTTTTGAATCCAGTGATTCATTATTTTATCCATCAATTCATTTACGTATATGGCAGGCATTGTTCTACATACCGAGTATACAGATGTGAAGAAAATAGAGATCCTACTCTCACGGACATTATAGCTTGATAGGGGACAACACAATTAACAAATAAACAAAAATATAACTACAAAACTAAAACCCAAACCTATTGCCGTCGAGTCAATTCCAACTCATAGTGTGAGTGGCCCTATAGGAGCTATAAAGTTTCCAAGAGTGGTGGGTGGATTTGAACTGCTGACCCTCTGGTTAGCAGCGGAGCTCTTAACCACTGCACCACCAGATAGTGATAAATGCTATAAAGAAAAGGAAGGCTGAGTAAAGGGATAGAAAATGATGAAGGGTGGTGGTGGGGGTAAGGCTGTTATTTTAGTTACAATAATAAAGGAAGATCTTTTTGAGTTAGAATTCTTTGGGGAAAGAACTGAATGAAGTGAAGAAGTAAGCCTGAGAATATCTGAAGAATGTTCTGACAGAAGCAGCAGTCTTGAGATGAGAATGTGCTTGGCATGTTTGAAGAAAATAAGGAGATCAATGTGGTTAGAACAGATTGAATGAGGAAGAGACTGGTGGAAGATGTAGTTCAATTTAGCCAGGGACATATCAGAGCTTTGGATTTTATTCTAAATGAGACAGGAAGATTTTGGAAGATTTTGAGTAAGAGAGAAACAATCAAATTTACATTCTAATACGACTTGCTTGCTGCTGTGTGAAGAATACACTACAGGGTGCAAAGATGGAAGCCGGGAGACCAAACAGAATATGGTGGTAGAGATTCTAAGAAGTAGTCAGATTCAGGAAATGCTTTGAAAGTAGAGCTGATAGGATTTGCTAATGGATTGAATATGAGGTGCTTGACTTGAGTAAAATGGTTTTATTTTTTGTTCTAGGCAGCTAATTGAATGGAGGTGCCATTTACTGAGATGAGGAAAACTGAAATGGGGATCAGGTTTGGGAGAGGAATCAAGACTTCCATTTTGGACTTTTTAAGAGGACATTTGACTCCCAAGTTTTTAGCAAGAATAGGCCTCTAGTAGCTGCAGCTGATATTAACCTTTTACAGGGGCATGTCTGGATGAGGGTGAGGGGACAGAGAGGCAAAAGAAATAAAATTTCTTCTGAGTAATCTCCCATATATTCAAGCGAATAAACATTAGGCTAGTCCTCTGAGCTTGTCTTATACACTGTGATTTCAGGGCAAGAAGGCTTCTCGCTCTCCAATAAATTTCCTGACTGGTATTTGTTATGGATTGAATTGTGTCTCCCTCAAAATACGTGTCAACTTGGTTAGGCCATGATTTCCAGTATTGTGTAGTTGGCCTCCATTTTGTGATCTGATGTAATTATCCTCCATTTTGTGATGTTTTGTAAATCCTAGCCTCTATGCCGGTGGTTATGGTCCCATTTGGGAGTGAGTTGTTAATTATGTTAATGAGGCAGGATTAGCGTGAGATGTATCTGAGTCACCACCTTACTAGAGTTTGTGCGTCAAGTTACCATCCTTACCCCAGTCACCACTCTTACCACCCTGATTCAAGTCATGCTCTTACTTGACTGTCACACTTTTTATCTTACAAGACATAAGAGAAGAGAGAAGCAAGCAGAGATAGAGACCTCAATACCACCAAGAAAAGAGACAGGACTAGAGCATGTCCTTTGGACTCAGAGTCCCTGGGCTGAGAACCTCCTAGAACCAGGAGACAGAGAGAGAAAGCTGTAACACTGGAGACGGTGCATGACAGCAAGAAGCAGTGGCAGAGAAACAGTGGCAGCAGAATCAGAGACCCGCACAAGGTTGCTCAGGAGCCAACCCATAGAGGAAGAGAGCTGAGTACCCTTAGGCAGGAGGCTTCTTGGTGGAGTGAGGTGCCTCTGGGCAGATACTGGAGGAGCTAAAGAGCTTTGTAACACTTGCCTGAGCAGGGCAGAGGTGGGGCCAAGGGGCCAAGGGCACAACTGATGCGTACCTGTGGACACAGCTGAGAAGACACTGTCCTGATCTACACGGACCTTCCTCCAGAGCTGACCGAGAGAAAGCCTCCCCTGTGAGCCAGCACTCTGAATTCAGATTTCTACCCTCCTCAACTGTGTTGTTAGGTGCCATTGAGTTGGTTCCAACTCAGAGAATGCATAGCTCCTAGTAAAGGGGAAGCATTACTTATGAAACTTTTGTTTCATTAACTCTGTGTGTGTGTGTACTATAAAATGTATATCTTATTGTGGGCTGTGACTAGAAAAAATAGTTTGAAGCCATCAGTGTAGCAGAAAGAGTCTGGGCTTTGGAATTAGCCAGGCCTCTGAATCTGGGCCCTGAGTGACTTTTGTCAGTTATCTAGCTTCTCTATGGCTCAGTTCCCTCTTCGAAAAGAGAAAGTAAGGTATCTCATTCTTGTTTGTGTGTATGTGTGTGTGCAAATTAGCAAGTACTTAAGTAGATCACCTAAAACATAGTCAATGTTTGTTGTTGCTGTTTGTTAGGTGCCATGGAGTCAATTCCAGCTCATAGAGAGTATACAATTACTTCCAAGTATTTCCAAAAGTAATGCTTTCCAGGTATGTACACTTCATTCATTTGGAGGAAGAATTTTTTTTTTGACGACTAGATCTGTTATGCTATAATCTACCTAAAAACACCCCCCCTCAGTCTTTTTCTCCACTTTCCTTTAGTAAGGAGGCTTGAACACATAGTTGTTTCCCTGTCCTGATCTCACATTGTACTTATTATCTATATTGTGGATTTTGGCACTTCATTAAAAATCTGTCACATATTGTCTAGCTATTTCAAGGATGAACCAGTATCACAAACTTTCAAATCTTTTCCAGTGTTTAAAACAGTCCTGGGCACATTGCAGGGTGCTTGATGAAAATCTGTTGCATGTAGTCCAGAGTACACCTTTTGCAAAGTTTGTGGTTTGTGGGGAAGCAGATGTAATGCTGATTCTACCAATATTTCTCATTCAATCTGCATGCTAAACAGGTCGGTTAGGCACTAAGTCATGTCTTTGGTTGGTATAAGGGAAAGGTGTGAACAGAGAAACCATTTTATCTGAGGAAAGATGAAAATTAGATGCTATTGTCCCCTCCCCACTTCTATTCCCGTCAGGGAGGGAGCACTTACAAGCCCCAAGGACCAGGGTCCAGAAACGTGCTGGCGCCCTGAGCTCCAGAGGCTTGCCAGCACGCACAATCTCCCGCACTGAGAGCCCTTCTTCCCAGATGAATTCTCATAGTATCACAGGCACTCGCAGTCTTGATCGATACTGGATGGCAGACGTGCTCCCGACGTCCAGTGCAGGCACAAGGCGGTGGATTTAGCCGCCCTGCCGCTCTGCCAGGAGCCCTGGTGGCTTAGTGGGTAAGTGCTACGGCTGCTAACCAAGGGGTCGGCCGCTCTGCCGCAGCTTCTCCTCAGCTCAACGCCGGCAGAGGACGTTAACCCGTCCCCGGCTGACACCCACCCCGTCGTCTCCCTGGGCACGTGTTTCCCGCCGCCCCTTCCCCTTGGCTGTCCTTTGGCAGGGCGGGGGCTTTTCTGTCACACTCACACTCTTGGGGACAGCAGGGCTTCAGCCCGCGCGGAGGGCACCGTGAGGTGGCCTCTCCGCCCAGCTTCCCAGACAGACGGTCCCTAGAGGCGGCTGAGGCCAAGTGCCAAGCTCCCTCACACTCTGGGCCTTACCTTCTCGCGTCTTCGCCCGGTGGGCGGCAGGGGGAGGTGGCCCGGGGCGCTCCCCAGTCGGCCGTGAGGACCCGGCTGAGGCCGCTCCTAGGCCCGGTAGGGGAGCGCGCCTCCGCCCGCTTCATCTGCTCCCGCGAGCCCGGCCTGACGGAAGCCCCGCCCCCGGAGCCCGCTCCCACTCCTGATTGGTCGGCCCAACCTGGAGGTGGCTGCGCCAGCTCCCCGCCCCCGTCTCAGCTATAAAGGCTGCTCGGGCATGCCCGCCCTGGCGAGGCTCCTGTAGCTCCAGCTCTCGTCGGCTCTCAGCGCTTGCGGGGCCTCTATTCCTCCCGGCCCCAGAGCGCTCCCGACTCCACCATGCCGAGAGGCTTCCTGGTGAAGCGAACTAAACGGACAGGCGGCTTCTACCGAGTACGCTTAGCCCAGCGAGTCTTCCCACAGATGGGGCCCCTGGGGGCGCCGCGCTTTCCTGAGGAGGCCCCCAATGCCTCCCTACCCGGTGCGGAACGGACGGCGTCGCCTGTCGAGGAGGAGCCAGGAAAGGCGCTGGTGGCGAAGGCCGTCTGGGCACTGTCGGGGTCACCCACTCGGGCGGCTGGGGTGAGCCCTGGACCGCGCAGGCGGGAAGGCGCCGAGTGGAGGGCGGACGGCGGCGAGGGCCCCGGCCCCAGCCCCAGCCCCGCGAAGCCGGCGGGCGCAGAGCTGCGCAGGGCGTTCTTGGAGCGCTGCCTCAGCTCACCCGTCTCCGCAGAGTCCTTCCCCGGGGGCGCCGCCGCAGTGGCCGCTTTTTCCTGCTCAGTGGCGCCGGCAGCCGCCCCTACCTCGGGGGAGCAGTTCGTGCTGCCGTTCCAGGCACCATTCCCAGAGCCCACGCTCCAGCCGGATCCCG
This sequence comes from Loxodonta africana, assembly GCF_030014295.1. NCBI lineage: Eukaryota > Metazoa > Chordata > Mammalia > Proboscidea > Elephantidae > Loxodonta > Loxodonta africana. Next base: position 47,466,071 of record NC_087351.1, read on the forward strand.
CGCCCCTCTCAGCTGCTCTGAACGGCCTGAAGCGGGCAGCCGGCAGCGAGCGCCGCGCAAAGTTGCCTTCCGTCAGCGCGTCGGGACTCACGGCCGCTGCAGTCAAGAAGCCAAAGGCGATGAGGAAGTTGAGCTTCGCGGACGAAGTGACCACGTCCCCTGTCCTGGGTCTGAAGATCAAGGAGGAGGAGCCCGGAGCGCCGTCCCGGGGCCTAGGGAGCAGCCGCACGCCGCTTGGGGAGTTCATCTGCCAGCTGTGCAAGGAGCAGTACGCGGATCCCTTCGCGCTGGCGCAGCACCGCTGCTCCCGCATCGTGCGCGTCGAGTACCGCTGCCCCGAGTGCGATAAGGTCTTCAGCTGCCCTGCGAACCTCGCCTCCCATCGTCGCTGGCACAAGCCGCGTCCTGCAGCGGCAAACACCGCCACAGCCTCCTCCACCGACGGGAAGCCGCCTCCTTCGTCGTCCTCGTCCACCTCGGACTCCGGGACCATCTCGTCTTTCCTGACGGAGGGGAAGGAGAACAGCCGGGCCGAGCGGACTGTGGATCAGCACCCACAGGCCAGGGACAGCTCCGGAGCAGATCAGCACCGGGACAGCGCCCTGCACCCCAGCCTCCAGGTACTGCCGCACCTGGAGCCACCGCTGCCACAGGTCTCCTATACGGAGGGGATGCTGGGGCGCCGTGTGCCTGGACCCGGCAGTGCCAGCAGTATCGGGGGATCGGAGATCTTCGTGTGTCCATATTGCCACAAAAAGTTCCGCCGCCAAGCGTATCTGCGCAAGCACTTGGTCACTCACGAGGCGGGCTCTGCCCGCGCGCTCGCCCCGGGCTTTGGCTCCGAACGCGGCGCTCCACTCGCCTTCGCTTGCCCGCTGTGCGGGGCGCACTTCCCATCGGCAGACATCAGGGACAAGCACCGGCTGTGGCACGCTGTCCGCGAGGAGCTGCTTCTGCCCGCTCTGGCGGGGGCGCCCCCCGAGGCCCCCAGCCCAGGCGGGACATCTGAAGAGGGTGCTCAGCAAATTTTCTCGTGCAAGCACTGCCCGTCCACCTTTTTTAGTTCCCCTGGGCTGACCCGGCACATCAATAAGTGTCATCCGTCGGAAAGTCGGCAGGTACTGCTGCTGCAGATGCCACTGCGGCCCGGCTGCTGAGGGCCGAGACTCGAGACCAAGAAGGCTACGAGGCTGGCCTTGGAGAAAACAGATGGTGGGAGCTTCTGTGGGGCTTTCTTCAACTTGCAAGTTTACCCTCTCTTTCTTTACTGTTTTCTCTCTCATAAAAGTCTCCCAATAGTCAATATTCCGCCAGAGGAGCGGACAGCAAAATGTAAAATCTCCCTCTAGAGCAGGTATGTATATGTTACATTCTCCATTCAAAGGCGGCCAGCTTTAAATCCTTTTCACTTTCACCACTAAATAGGATTTTACCCCCAAACTCTGGAAAGCCTAACGAATCCTATATGACTTGTAATTCCTATGGAAAGTCGCAATGAATGCGTGCATGTGTCAATGTCTACAAAGGATTCTAGCTACCAAAAGTGGTAGTCACCAATGTTTTTTGCCATCGCAGGGGCCTATGTAGTTTCTGTCTCAATAGGGTCAGATTATCTTGCTTGTATATTCTGTGAATTAAAAGTTATGTGATTGGTGCCAAACTTACAGGAAAAAAGATTCAACACCTGTGTTGTCAGTAGAAAATATGTTTGCTGCTTTCGGGGGGTATGGGACCTCCCCTGTAACCACTCTCCCCCAATTATGTGTATCAGTTCATTCTTAAATTAGCTTGGAGGTGAAGAGGATGCTGCTTTACTGGCAGAGTTAAAAACTGAGACACCCCCAAAATTCTTATCTTTGCTACCTTATATGCAGTACTGCAGTATTCAGAAAGAGCTACTTTAAACCTTTCTTTAAACAGCTTTTTTGGGATACAGATTTCCTCAAGTTTGACTGTTTTAATTTCACCCAAACTGTTTGTTTCTGTTGTAAGTCTCATACTGTGTATTACATATGCAACTATGTCCAGTTTTAAAGATGTTAATACCTATAATCCACTACGAAATGGATAATCCATTCAAGTTTTTTTTCAGCAAGTTGTTTTTGAATTGCTTTTTGTAAATCATAGTGTACATGCTGTGCCCACACCCTAATAGCCAGTGTTTGGGACACTGGGTGAGCACTGCTTGACAGATAGCCCGTATTTGTAAAATGCTTACCACCAAATAAATGTACATAGCATGTGCTTTGTTGTGTTGTGTTTGTCTTAACAGTCTCATTGGACACAGCCTACTTTCAAAGCCACATTTCTTACCTCCCAAATACCAGCACTTTATTTTAGAATCTTACTGACCCATTGACAGAGTAAAAACACAATACTTTGCAAATGAATGTAATGGTACAGAAATGCATTGGGAAATTTTTCTAAGTATGGTTGGTTGCATAGACCGAGCTCCAAACAGCAAAGGATATGTGCTGTTCTTTAAAGACACCTGTTCTCTAATATCAACAGAAAATAATTTTAAATATTTCTTAAAAAAAAAAATCTAAGCTAGTGAATTATGTGAAAATGAAAACTATCATGTTAACTATGCTTATTTCAAGTTGGTGTTTTCACTTCATTTTGTTAAATATGACCAAGCCATTAAAAAAAAAAAAATCATTTTAGAAAGGTGTCAGTGATTACTTTTTCTTTTTGTAATTCTTCACCTTGACTGTGGGAAACTGTCTATATTGTTAAATCTTGCTTTCAGGAACTCTATCGTGTACATAAGCTTCAATAGTTTCATAAGAATTTTATTTTATAAGAAAACAAAACAAAAGCAAGTACACAGGAACTCTGAAAGGCTGTTTAGAAAAATTCGTCTGTAGAAAGTTTTATTCTTGAAAGCACATTATAAAACGTGAAATTTAAGAAATCAAAGAAACGCAAGGCTGAGGTAAGTTGGTGATTTCACCCAGCGCATTGAGTGAAGTCTGACTAACCTTCATAAAGGTGTATAATTTCCTGTGTTTTTAACAACTGTGGTAGGAACTCTGAGAAAGAAGTTGGGGTGTATCATAAGGAGGGGATTCAATTTCATTTTTTTACGGCTGACTAAAACTAGTTTCATGCTTGATATCTCTCCATTAACCATATAGCCCTGCTTATTAAGTCTGAAAATATATGAAACAAAAGAATCAACACTCACGGACAGGAAGTGATAAGAATATTTTTATTGTATTATTAAATATCATGTCATCTTTTTTTTCACTGTTACAAATTTGTAGATACTACATGAATGATGATACATAATTTATATTTTATGGTTTGCCAGTATGATGTATTTACACATGCAGTTAGTACCGATGTCATGCTACATTTCCTTAGGAGATGCCCATTCAAAACAAAGTGTGAGCAAAGTGTGAGCAGCTTATCTAATGTAGGAAAATACTTCTGGAGGGTGGAATGTATACTGACCTGCAACCTGCAAGTTCAGTATTAACAATATTAAATTTCACTTAGATTCCTGGGTAATGTTCCCTTTTCTTTTTTAATAATATACATAATTCAAGCAACACAGTTATATCAGAAAAGTCTTTTCTCCCTCCCCTCCCCCTTTTGGTACTTAAGCAAGTACAGAGATACACCAGGATCCAGTAGCCGATAATAAAGGGCCACAATCTCCATAAAGAAATGGCATTTAACAGTGATACCATTTAAAAACCAAAACATTAGAAAAATCATTTGGAAGCTAAACATAAATCAAAGTTCAGCACAGTGATTTTTCTTATTATCGAATATATCATGGCATCACCGACACAGCCAAGAAATGAAACGTTGCTTTGGGATGAAAAAGTTAATGCTAAAATTAGTTGGAATCTGAGATGCTAAAAGACCATTTAAGTGTTTTATTTTCTTAACGTAAATAATGTATACATCCTATGTATTAACCAATTTGCAACTTTTGCTACAACTTTACAAATGCTCAAATTTAAAATTTTACATTTGTAAAAAACTATATTGAGCTGTAAAGCTGCAATGGGGCACAATAAATAAAATAATGAGACTATCTGTCCAATTATGTTTTGGCTCGAAGTTAATCATGAAATTAAAAGCAAAACCATTTAGACATAATTATCTAGGAAGGTAAAGGGTATAGAATAAAATTCCACCCCCCAAAAATATGGCAGCTTGGCATGTGGGGGAAAAAAACCCAACTGAATAAACAATCCAAATCTAAAATATTAAGTTATAAATTATTTAAATCCAGTGTTTTCTAAAATAAATGTACAGGAAGGAACATGCATGTTATGGCAGACATGAAGGCCTAACGGGGTTAACACTGTGTTCGAGCTAAGGTGGCTACTGCTGATCACCGCAGGGCTGCTTGTCTCCTTAGGATTTATTGGCTGAGCCAGAGGAACGACGCAGCTTCATGGACATGCGGCTCTTGCTAGTTCGAGGGGACATTGGAGAGGCTAGGTCAGCCCCATCTACCTGCGTTGCTGCTGGAGTTTCACTGGGTAGAATCTCTGAGTAGGTGCCTGTGGGAAATAGCAAGAGCATTAGTACCAAACATCCAGCCTCTCATCCTGTAAGAAATAACTTTTCTACTACTGATTTATAGCATGGGTCCCAACCCTCAATGAGGTCTTTTGAAAACTTGCTTGTTCCAACAGCCTACTAATATATTTAAAACACAGTGATCTAATGGGTCATGTAATCATATTTGCGAGAAAGCGGCAATCACCTCAAAAGCCAGAACCAACCAGAGAGCTCCACGGAAACAGCAATGGGAAACAAAATCTTTGGGCCAGAAAGGACAGGGTTCCAAAGCATGCAGGGAAGGGTTCAAGAAGCAGGTGAGAAAGACCAGTTCCTATTTCTAGGGTTCAGGGTAGAACCATGAATAGGGACATCACTGCTTAAGCTTGAAAATAATAACACCCTCAAAAAAGGAACTCGGCACTTTAAGAACACTATACATGCTAGGTATTTATGCTTTTAAGAAAGAGCAAGATAAATTCCTGGGGTTGAGGGGAAGAGGGCAAGAATTCTCATCTGAAAGTCAGTCAAAAAAGATGAACTGAACCCAGAAAATGTCTTAACTAACTTAAATTCTCCCAGCTATACTATTCAAAAGGTGGATTATTCAAGAAGATAACCAGTAAAATTAGTAGATATAAAATCTAAAAAATTCAAAAGAAGCAAAGTAAGTTCAAATAGGAAAATTCTTTGTGTCATGTACAAAGTAGTTCTTCAGCTCTGTATTTCTATGAATTGTGATTCTCTAATATACAGCAATAATACAGAGTCTTGCAAATTTTAGGTTCTCAGATATTTTCTGGATGAACAGAGATTACATTAAAATTAAAAAGCCCTTGAGAAAAAACAAAGAATATCTGCAAGCATAACAAAATAACAACAGTATGAAATTCTGTATATTTTAAGGCACTTATATTCAGATTTTCTAGGTCTCATGGATATGAAAATTTTCATTATGTGTGTTCAAAAAACAAAAAAATCCACCAATGGTTGCAGGCTTAAACTTATACATCTCCTTACTCTGTAGGGAGATTTTTGATCTCACTGACACTTTAAGCTTGGAAAGAATTATGCTAGTACTTCCATACAATGAAACATTATGTTTAAATTGAAGTGATAAATACTTATCAGAAAAAACAAAAATGGTCATAAGGGGTACATATCCTATTAAGATGTCTTGAGTAAGAATGCATCTCTGTAGAACATTTCAAAGTACTTTTCAGGCCAAATGTTATATTTAAGAACAAATATACATTGCCAAAAATAAATTATCTTGTCATTCAAAATCTAGGTCAATTGCCCTCTTTCTCAAAGCAGCTTCTTCAAAATTTTTTCTTTTCTAATTTAATGAGGCTGGGCTTCAAAAAACAATGAGAAGAAAATGTATTTCTGTTCACCTTTACTCTTCCTGAAGATTTGAATTGGCTCGGCCCTACACTGGAAAATCTAAAGGAGAACATGGCCCTCATTAGGGAAGCACTGCAGGTGGATGGCAGGAGGAAGGTGAAGGGCAGTAGCTCATGCTTTTCTAGTAATGCAGACTATTCTCGGCCATCATGAGAGGGCCTTCCCATGGCTGTTTACCTTGAGATGGCCAATGTTTTCTAGCGGAGGTTTTGGGAGGAAGAGAACTATCACTGCATTTCTTTCTTTGTTGTGAATGAAGAAATGGAGTAGCGAGCAGAGGTGAGAAAACAAAAGAGAAGATAGATAACGGATCTGAGAGACACAGGGCAGAATTTTACCAGTGTTAACCGAGAAGCAGAGAAGAGAGTAATCAGGTTTTTATTATGAAATATAATTGGGCATGCAATGCGTTAGGGTGATAATGTTTCACAATGGGTAATGCTTTGTAAATTCAAAATGTTATACTTACCAACTAACAGTTTTACAGGAAAAAAGAAGAAAAGAAAAAAGTCTATGAGAGATTCTATAAACATCTACCTTTGAAAGTGTTCACTGTACTAGTCGCATGTTATCCTAACCACTCCGTTGTCAAGGCTCTAGGGCTGCACTGTCCAATATGGTACCTATAGCCTCATATGGCTATTTAAATTAAAATTAAATAAAAATCACGTTCCTCAGTGCACTAGCCACAATGCAAGTGTTCAATAGTGGTATGTAGTTTGTGGATAACATACTGGACAATGCAGATACAGAACACTGCCATCGTCATAGAAAATTTTATCAGAGAACACTGCTTCTGCTTTAGAGTATGCTAAAACCAAAGAATATTTTTCTCAGAAACAGCAATTCCTCCATGTCTCCCTTACTGCCTTCAAACTGAAATCCTTGTTCAGTCAACTCAGAGTCAAATCAAGCTCTTTAGTGTAAGTGATGTACAGCTATTCCTACCCTCCTCATATTTTAGCAAATAATATTTAGACTCTATAAATAATTTATAGTGGATAGATCTCAACTTTTAGATGTAAGGAATACAGAAAATACCTACACTTCATCTCATTTTCAATTCTATCTATTGATTTATACCACTTGAATTATAAAGAATGATTTATCTAATTATTTCTATTATCAGTATATCTTCAAGGATAAAGTTTAAAAAGTACCTATGGGCTCCTATGTTTGCCTGTACTGTATGTGTTACTAAGACTCTTCCAGTGCTCATACAGACCGTGTCTAAATCTTGATAATATAATAAATTGATTCATATATGGCATTGCTTCCAATAAACTATTAGTATAAATAACATGATAAATATCACTTTGAGGTCTATACAGATTATAAAGGGAAGTGCAATGGATTGTTATTAATTGTGGTTTTGTTTGTACTGTTTGCTGACAGGTATGACAAGTTTAACACCGCTAAAGTTATTAAGTATACTTTAACAAAGCTTTTAAAAATACTGTGGCTTGGAAAGTAATTCCAGTTAATACTGAACTAAGAGGCAATGTGATGTGTTAGAAAGCACAGGCATGGGTTAGACAGGCCTAGGTTAAATGCCAACTCTGTCATTTTACTAGCTGCTTGACCTTGGGCAAACTGACAGTTTTCTTGTTTATAAAATGGGAACAACACTATTTTACGAAGTTGTTGTGGAGATTAATGATTACATATGCAAAGATCCTGGCATATAATATGTGTATAAAAAGTATAGCTATATAATAAAGAAACAGAGAGGAGTAAAATTTAATAAACTTTGATTCAGAACAGATGAGAATTATAAAAGAAGAAATTAGAAATATTTTTGAAGAAAATGACCACCACAAGATATAATCTTTCAAATGTGGAGAACACAATATACTGCCAAATTTAGTTTTGGGGAAATCAAAGAATTTATTCTCTCTTATGTTGATATTCTCACAAAATATAAACTTATATGAAGGTTACAAATTATCCAAATAACATTATTGCTTTAATATTGTTAAAGGAGTTGGTAAGTGGTTAGGAATAGCATGGATTCACCAGTGAATATCATAAAGGAAGTAATACTACATAATTAAAAATAAAATAGTATAAAGATTCAGGCAAACAAATGGTTTATTTTAAGATATTCGAGAACCACAATCATTGCAGACTTAGAACAAATAAGGTTAACCTTGTCATATATTTACCTCCTTCTTAAAAATGAGAAAACTGGGTGTAGGATAGATTAATTTATCTGAGCTCCTGCAGATAATTAACAGCAGAACTAAAATTTAATCCAAATCACTTTGATTCAAAAGCCTATATACATCAATGGGTAGGAAAAGCAGATGTCTTAAAATAAAAAAAAATTAACAACTTTAAACTTGTAAATATGACAGATTATTGGGCAACTATTTCTCTCTCTCAATGGCAAAAAGGGGTTAAAAATATTTAGACTAAATGCATAATAATAATAGTTAAGAACATGGACTCTGACGTCAGACAGATCTAAGTTGGAATACTGGCTTTACCAAGTACCATGTGACTCTAAGTAAGCTTTATTTTTCTCCTTACAGAACTGACATGAAGATTAAATATGAGAACGCATGTATTGTACTTAGCTAAGTACCTGGCACTCAGTAATTGCTCAATTATTATTTTATTATTTCATTACAAAAATTTCACATCTGAATAAATGCTCTATATGGAAGTTGAACCTAGTAATTATTGTCATAAAAGGTAAATGAACTTGATTTAAGATTAATATTGTTTGCCTCTTGGTCAGCAATATATATGCTAAATTTCCAAGTTCAAAGTACTGAAAACAATACAACTGGCTGTTTACAATTTCAGGCTAATCTATTGATAAAACAATATGAGTAGGAATCTATTTTAAAAAACATATTAAATTAAAAAATTTATAACTTATATGCTGAAGGAAACTAATTTTCTTACTGGTACTTATAAACAGTATTTAGGACATTTATAAAATAACTTTCTTCTGAGGGACTAAAGTATTTTATCTCAGAATATTTCAAAGACTGGGAAGGGGAGGCAAGTTTAAAATAACTTTTGAGCAAGGACAATGAGCTAAAACAGTTACTACTCTAGGTTTTCATAATCATTGTGTCTAGATTGTCTGATTTTGATGGCATAAAAATTATACTTGAATCTCACTGCTATTATAATATTCCTTTAAATAGGAATCTATACATTTTAAGTGGTATGTATGTATACACACACACAAACACCAATTAACCCTTTAATTTTTTAAAGTATTAAGATTTCTAACTTGATCTATAGAAAAACAACCCAAAGGGAGGTATCTACTAGTTCAATTAGAATAACGAAGTATTAGAGGTAATTCTAGGTATACCATGCAATAGGTATTCAAAAAGTATTTATAGCTGATGATTAGTAAAAAAAGGTATAGTACTGGAAAAAATACGGGTGTATTTTTAACGTTGAAATTGAGAAAGATAAACCAATCAATATTTACTGTGTACTTTCAGCAAAACAGAATTCTGTTTCCTGTTGTCAGCATTTTAGAATTTCTTTTATTAAAAAAGACTTTTGATACTGATAAGAGAAGTATTAGGGGAAATTATGCACATTTTTGAATTGCCAGTATAATCTAGCCAAGAAGAGTAATTTCATTTTAAAGTTTAGAGCCAGAGAAGTGTTCTTAAATATGAAGTTAATAAAGAAAGTTCACTGTAAAACTTTTGATATTTTCCACACACATGCCTGACAAAGATAAAGGGATTTTTTTCCTGTAATTTTTTTTTTTTTTTAAATAAAGGACAAGAAAAATCTAATAATGTTTTAATGTAGTTAAGGAAGATCAACAAAGTGTGACATCACAGTATCTCCCTCAATGACCTTAGGGATAAAAATAATTTCCCTTAAGTATCAGTCTACTGCCACAGATGGAGTCCATTTTGAAAAATACAGTTAAGAAATTTATGGATCAAATATGATAAAACAAAATGTTATTTACTTCTATTTAAAAGTATGAGAAGTTATATAGAAAATTCCTTTTTTGGATTTACATGTCATCACAGTTGGTACATCACTGCTAACCAGGAAGTGAGTTTTAGACAATCTTGTACCAAGTAAACTTTAAAAAAAAAGTATTTTCTCATACTATTCCATTGAATAGAATTGTGTCATGGGATTGGTTAGACACAATATAATTATCATACTAGTATTTCTTTAAAACTTACTTTCAAACTATTGCATGAAGTTATTAGTATCATTTAATACATACAGGTTATGCATAGGGTATGTAGAGTCTCAAGTGCAACTAACTGTAAATGCATCTTCTCAATATGGTGAACAAGTCTTATCATGATATTAAAAAAATAAAATCGAACCCCCATAACACTGTTATGTTATTTTTGCAAACTAGAAGTCAGGTCCATGTCACTATGATATGGCTTATTTGATGTTTTCTCTCCCACTTTGACTTGTAACTTGAAAGAACTCCATATACATGGGAGGTTTACCACAGCAGAGTCAAGATTTGAGATGATTGAAAGAAAAAAATAAAACAATCATTCTTCAGATACCATAATATTTTTGGTACTGCAAGAAGAGCAAATATTTCATCTTATTGTTCCAAATTGACAGTCACTCAAAAATTTATGTATTTCATAATAACTATTAAAGTCTGCAAAAAAAAAACCATTATCAAAATGCATTCAGTAACACTAGCAATGTTATCTACAGGTAAAAACATCCTTGTAAAAATCAGAGTGCATGTCTCTAATGGTTACTAAAGAAAGGCAAAGATGATTTTTTAAAAATTAACTGAAAAAAGTTTACAGCACAGAGTAATATTTATGTTCAAATTCAAATTTCTATTTAAATGATCATTAAGTTTTATTTTACACAAATTGTAGAATAAATAAAATAGTAAGATATGTTAAAAAATGACGCCAACAGAGCTTTGACTTGATTGCTTCCTTTGCTTAATGTCTCCAAAAGTGAGAATATTACTTACTTCCAAGATTATATATTACCTAAGTGTGCAGGGTTCTATGGAAAACATTAGGAAGAAAAGTATCAATGGCTCCAGTTGGTAAACAACTGCAACATGAAAACCTACAGTCTATAAATTTAAGGGGAAAAGTTAGTACAAATGTGGTCTTATTTTCAATATTTTTCAGTTGTGAAATTTATGGCTCGACTACATGATACACAAAAGTGTTAGTCATGCATTTTAATAATCTGATATTTTATCAGATATGCTCTTTTATTAAACAATGAAATTGCCAGGTATACTTAACTAGTTTTCATTTTGTTGCTCATTAATTTACTTCTAATATCCTTCTTTTAGCATCATTCTTAATACTAAACAGAATAATTTTACATAGTGTCAATCCATTAAAGTGAATCTTAGATTTTTTATCCCTTTTTAAGAGATTTAACCTAATTTAATTTTCTCTATGCTGTTTTTTATATTGATTGAAAAGATTTGAAGTTTTTTTTTTTAATTATTTTTTAAATGGCCAATTTAATAGTGACAGGAATGGAGGCTTTAATTTCATTTACTAAACTTCAATTGAGAATTATAGCAATTTTAAAAATTCGACCAGAAAAGGAGTACTGTGCCTTTTTAACTTATTTAATATAAAGAAAACTTATTTCACACGAAGAGAATTTGAAGATTTATTATGATGAACTTCAACTATATACTCTTTTCCTACCTTCTGTGAACACCACTCCAATAGCCATCTTTGTATTTTAGGTGCCTAAGGCACACAAAAGAATAACCATTTGATGAATTAAGATATCTAATAATAATGCAACACATTACAAAATACAAAGACACACCACTTCAGTTCAGTAGTACTACTTTTTCATGCTGAGAGACAAAAAAGGTCAATACAACAAGGTGTAACTAATTTCAACCAATGATTCTATTATTAGTTTTTTTTTTTTTTTTTAATCCCAGAACCAGTGTTAGTGTTTCATGCAGACCTGGGTTAGTAAGTATAACTCTGGAAGAAATTTAGTGACAATTTCTGAAATATTTAGTACGAACCAGGGCAGTGTTAAGCTTGCTTATGGTTTGAGTTCCAAGCTGAGTGGCTTGCTAATTTTTAGAAAAGGATATGGAGGAAGAACAGAGGGTGTTTTGGTTGACACTTTGTCTTACCTTCAGATAAACAGAACTGATATTTAATGATCTAAAGAGGGAAAATAAAATAAATGAAACAATCATAAGGAGTGCAAGGTATTACAGAATAGGAAGGCCACAAGTTATTTTCTTACTGATTTCTTCAAAATTAGTTAACTGTAAAAATGCAGTACCCTCTTACAATCTTCAAATATTGTTAAAGTGTATTTACTACTTGTAAATTGGACAGTTATTTTAGCTTTATTTTTAAGATTACAGATGAAGAGGCAATATTCTTGGTCATCAAATCTGATCCTCTAAAGTTCAGAGAGAATACAAGCTCAACTTGTGTTTCTTTTGCAGGAACTTCAGTAATGATTCCATGAGACACAATAGTCACTGTCCGTTATCTCAAGTGAAATGTGGTGCATGTACTTTTATGAAGACTGTTGAGTTTTAAAGGAATGGCATTTAAGTAAAATCAAGTACAAATCAAATTTACAGGCCAAATTCAAATACTAAACTGTGATGAATAATCTGTATATTTCAATGACTGGGATTTTTCCGCCAAGTTTTCTATTATTTTAAGAGTTTTTAGAACAAAAGGGTATTGCATTTCAAGTTCCAATAACTACAAGTAACTAATACTTGCTTTTAATCTTACCAGCATCAGATGGTAAATGATGGTAGGGAGCTGGAGAAAAAACCTGTGCTGCAAAATCTTCGAATGTGGTTGGTTCTAAATGGTGCTGAACGATCGTTTGCAGGTATCGCGCTCTCTCCTCATAGCTGATTTCCTTTAGTTAAGGATCAACTTAAATGCAGCTCGCATCAGAAAAGAATGGATCTCATCAACAAGTATTACTACTAGTGCTAAGTCATTACCTCTTAAGAAATTCGAGTATGTTTTTTTTTAAGAGTAAAAATAAATTACAGTTTTTAACGTAAGTTTACTCTTCAGCATATGACTACAAATAATGGCTTAATAGGGAGATATTTATTAGAAAATCATTATAATAATACTAACCTGTTGGCAGAAAGAAAGGTAAGAGTTTACTTAAAAAAGGATTCAACTGCTATGAGGTCAGCCTAGGGCTCATCTTGTTAATCAGTTTTGATCTGCAGATTTACTCTCAAAAGCTATACAATAAATATTATGAGGATGCTTAAGATACTGTGTCCAAATTCTGTTATTTTTATCTGTAAAGATTTATTGTGAAAAATTCCTGCATATCTTCTTTTTCTAAATACCCTGTATTTTCTCAACAATTGTTCTCATTTTGAATGGAATACTACTGTTGCTGTAATCCCCGAATAACTCCATGTGGTTAAGATAAATATGTAGCTGAATCTGTATGTCAAAAAAAAAAAATACCTAGTCAATTATAACACAGAAACAAGCAGGAATATTTACAAAGAGTCCACAGGACTTCTAAATACTGGCTAACAAAGCATCTACAGGGCACTGACACTGACAGAAAAATACTGTACTTCTCTTTCACCACATTTTCTTCTCTGATATTATTGACAAGCAACCAGTACCTTGAACTGTTGTTGCTTTTGAACAACCCACTCCAGGCTTCCTGTTTCAGCAGGCCTGATTGTGCTGTTAGCACAGAGAGGGTGAGAAAGAGAGAGAATATTTCTGTTGTTCACGAAAGCAACTATGGAAATGGCTGTCAAAATGTAGAGCAGCAGGCAGCAACATACAATTATCAGGAAAAACTCACATGCTGACTTCATGTCGTATAGTTCCTGAACTGAGAAATCAGTTAACCTTTCTTCTACAACTTTGAGAAGTTTTCCTGATGAACTCAGTGTGCTATGTTGATAGGCTTTACATAGACATTTAAATAAGTATGAAGGATAATTAAAAATTGCCTATTGGTTCTTCTTTTCTCACTGAATTCTTTCCAAAGCCTATTTTAGTATTTTCCCCTGAAAATTGCTTATTCTCATTTTGAAAAAAAAAAAAAAAATTACAGTTCAATTATTACAGTTCTATAATTCCAAAAACTGTAGACCAGCTTTACAGCCAACACCAAGAAAAATAATTTTAGAGGAAGATAACTTAATTAAAAATAATTGATAATTCAATGGGAGGTACCTTAGCCTGTTACATTTACAAAGAATATTGATTAAGAAGACAAAAAAGCATAAAAGTTGAACACATGACTATCTTCATTATGCATCTGACTTAAGATGAATCTGATTTAAAAACAACTTACATACTCTCCTCTTGTATTACTATTTTACATATCAAATATTGAAATAATCTCAATTTCAATTCTTTGCAATCCATTATTTTCAATTCTTGTCAGTGGGAATGAACTTCAAAAGAATTTTACTTCTAAATGGGTAGCAATAGGACAAGATGCTAAAATGCAACATGAAGGATTTTATGGAAGGATAATATAGACATTTTTTAGTCTGAACACAGAAAAATCATATAGCACACTTTTAAGGAGGGTATATGGTTGTAAATGGGAGAGGATGAAACTGATGGTTCAATCTAAATAATACCACATATCTCACAACTTGTTGGAAAGTACTTTTTTCATTGGGGGAGATTCACAGCTGCCGAATTTTCTGCAGTTAATAGAGTCCTTTGATTCACAGCAGTGCCCCTTGTACAAAAAATACTGGCCTTTGTGTATTACCAGAAACTAATTTTCTATTTGGCTGAAAAGGGAAAAATGGGGTTATTGCTTCTCCCTCCTACAGAGCTTTTCATTATGCCTGATGCACTCAACTTCTAAGCTCTTCTGAGAAAAAAAATAACTGAAGAGGCAAGAGGTAGAAAAATGAGCTTGTTAGCACATTAGAAGTGAAGTATCTTGGTGGGCCCTAGAAATTCCCAGTGGTGTGTTAACTTATCACTCTATGCATGCTGGCACTGATAGTCTCCCAATTGATCACTCTCTTTTCGCACCAAAGGTGCTGCCAGGAAGCAAAGGCTGAAGGCCCACAGGAGAACAGTCTGCTATCAAAACAAGCTGTTTTTAAAAGTCTGCTTGAATGGGCAAAATGCTTCATGAAAAGTAGGGTGGAGACACCTACCTGCTTTTAAAATGCTCTACTTTCAGAGGGTCTATAAATGAAATATTTCACTTTATCTTATTAAGTGTTTACACAAAAATTAGGCAGAAAGAAAGCAGATGTTAATATTTCTAAAGTAGGAAGGACATTTCCAATGTATAAAATTTATCAAAGCAAGAAAATGAATATATAGATAGGATACATTTTGGAGGGCAATTCTATTTCACTATACAAGAGGAAATTAAAAAAAAAAAAAACGAAGAAACCCCGATACACAGCTATATGAAACTAAAATTATGCAAATGAGGTTACTTTCCAGATATAATGTACACATTTTGTATAACAATGCATGATTATGTAATAAAATTACAATGAACCTTCAATA
Source organism: Loxodonta africana (assembly GCF_030014295.1). Taxonomy (NCBI): domain Eukaryota; kingdom Metazoa; phylum Chordata; class Mammalia; order Proboscidea; family Elephantidae; genus Loxodonta; species Loxodonta africana. The sequence continues at coordinate 47,481,511 of NC_087351.1, forward strand.
GTGGAAACAATGTTTTCTAAACTAATATTAAAAAGTTCTAGTATAGGTGAGAGAGTGAGGGAAAACAATCATTTAATGGTTGAATTTAAATGAAAAAAATGCAGTGCTCATTACATATTATGGTAGGCTAATGCCTGAAGTTTTCTTTTTGTGGGAGTTGTCATGAGAAAACATTGTTAGCTTTGTAAATAATTATAGTTTAAGGTAACTCACTTTGGAAAAGCTAAACATTTTTTATGAATTTCCAAGTTTGGATGTAGTCAAATACACAGCAACAATAGCCACACAATCTATAGTATTTTTTTCTCTTTTTGATACTGAACATGCTAATAAAAATCATTTGATGAGGGGGACTTTTACCTGGTAGGAATCTTTAATACAGACATACATACATTAAAAAGACATAATGAATTCTAAGTACTTAAAACACAGTCCTGAGTCCACAAACAAGGTGTTTTTTGTGATTGAGATAATGACAAAGTTCCAAACAGTGCTGTTAGCATCTGCAATTGTAACCACAATCCAAAGCGGTTAATTCCTATATCTCCTTATAATAGGTTAGACTCTTATTCCTTAAAAGGCAGCTCTCTAGGGAAGAGTTATTAGTACCAACAAATTGAGTGGCATACACAAACTCAATGGCTAGCAACAACAGGGCAACTTAAGCTATACTCCTACTGTGAGTACGTGTTGCCATTGGCACTGAAATTAAAAAAAAACTGCAATGTGTGAGATGATAAACAAGTAAAAACAAAGTAACAAAAAAATTCAGAACAAAAATTTAAAGAACAGGTCTAAGTTGAGTTACAAAAGTTTTTGTTGTAAATTCAAAACAATACGAGTTGATGGGGGAGGGAGGAGGAAGGAACTAGCTAATAAAAATCATTTGATGAGGGGGACTTTTACCTGGTAGGAATCTTTAATACAGAACTAGCCAATCAAAAGAAATAACACACAGGTGCTACAATCACAGCACTGTAATTATCCACTAATCCTCCTTCCTACTACTTTCTGCAAAAGCAAAAAGGGAAAAAGGAATATTACTATTCTAAAAATAATGAGAAATATGTATTTTCTATAACATAAAGAGTTTATACTTATTCTGCACTTTACTAATATTAATATTATTATACATTTTAAGTAACTACTTTTAATTTTAAGCTTATATATGAAATTATTTACGGCACTCTGCCTCCGTGTCAAGACCAGCTGCCAAAAAAGTAGGGGTTCAATTTCAGCGTGGTCTTGGTAAGATATGAATTCTTTGTGCTGCAGTTTATCCACATGTTAAATGGGGATATACCACTTACTCCTAGTCTCTTGACAGAGATGTTGAAGATAAAGGATACAAATACAGAGTAACCCAAAAGTTCCTCTACATCTGTCCTGGCCTTTGGCTCAAGTCTCTGTAAATAGCTGTCTCCAAGGGAACAATTATCAATATCAGTTTAGGAAATATACCTCTATTCATGTGCAAGAATTTTTTTAATTTTTCTTATCTGTGGTATGTACAGAAGGACTTTTGACTTCTTCCCAATGTGAGGAAACTGATTTCTCATGGGAGAAAAGGCACAAAATGAAGAAAAGATACCTCAGAAAGTCAATTAGTACCAAGTATTTCACTTTTACTAACATATAGGGAGAATAGTAGATTTGGTTTTAAAGAAGCAACAACTTTTTATTCTCCATAGAATTTTCTAAACAGTATAATCTGGTAATTGGGAACAGCTTTTACTGTCAGGCAACACAAGCTTTCAGCTTTGTGACACTTTTCAGCATTCCCAGTAGGCTGTATAAATATCTAGCTCACATGTAATCTGTGACCAGTCTGAAAGAAGTGGAAATTATGTGTGTATAGATGCATATATGTATGCTGCACAGAACAAAAACAAGTATTCTCAAGAGTAATATTTCAAAAGTGCTAAAAACATTTTAAAACATGGAATTACATCAGCATCTCAGGTATTACAATGATAATGAATAACATACAGAATCGCATTCAACAGAAATTGTCCAAACTCATTTTATGATGAGAAATCTGAGCAGTTAAATGACATAGCTAGATAGTAGAAGGTCTAAAATTTTACTGATTTAGAAAAATAGGTAAAATTTGGCTTTATAAACAACTTTTCAGGAAGGCCTTAATATAAACAAAGATCGTATCAAGTTTATTTTCTCACATAAAAAGAATTATAAAAACTATAATTATAAGCAGATATTAAAGACTTACAACATGGTTAAATTAATTCTCTTAAATTCAGGTTTGTTTTATTTCCTAAACAAGAAAAAACTATTGGCTCCTTTTATTAGTGAAGACAAAAGTGTTTGTATCTATGGTCAGCTGCATAGCTTCGGGGATTTTAAGGATCATTCTGAAATTATAATTTAGGGAGCATGTGTCTACACTCACGTGGCTTCTTTGTGGTTTCAGCACTTAAGAATTTCACCTTCCTTTTCTGTATACATGATTCCAAGAACAGCAATTGCAGGACAAGGGCAAGTTCCAACAGTAAAAATCACTTAGAAATTTTGCCTACTGACTTAAAAACTGGAATGCAACTAAGTTCAGCAGATAAGAACCAACTGCTCAATATTCATAAAGTTTGCAAGCTAGTTGTTAAATCACTGGTAGTTTGAAATTGGCTATGGGGGAGTATTTATATCAAAGAAATCAGTGAATAACACAAATCAGGGTCTCCCCCTGCCCTGGAGGATCAGTTGTTAAATACTGTATGCGCGCCTCTTTCTCCAGCTTGTTCTCCTAATAGACTATATTTTCTTTAGAAAAAATTTCTGTCCCTGATTCTTGGAAGCAGATTTTAGTCATCCTTGTATGTTTTGTATGTTAGCATTTCACTTTATAGAGACCAGCAGTCCAGCCAATAATCTTCATGTTACTTAAATTTTAATTGTTAATTTACCTGGATGCACCATGTGGTTTTTTACATTTATGTTTCCAGCAGCTAACATAGGGCTCATTAGTACTCAATGGCTTTATAAATGAAGAAAGTTGGTTTGATGTCTGTTATGCTAACATACCAAGTTCTTAATTCCAACTTGGCTCCCTTGAATCAAATGTAGGTTGGCAAATACAGTTGGGAGTTTCCTAGAATTGGATATATATAGAGAGGGCTTGAATCTTACTTGTGAGAAGTGTTTGCTTCCACCCCTTCCCATGATCTTGAGGATCTTCTCTGGAACAAGAAAAAGTGAATACAGCACAACATACAAATATGTAGGGTGTAACATTTAAGAGAAAAGGAAACTGATAAATACTTCTAAAGAAGAAATTTCATAAATCTTGAAGTATTTACAGCTTAATACCATCAGGAAACACAAGCTTTGAGCTTTGTGATAATTTTCAGCATTCCCAGTAGGTTGTGTAAATATCTAGCTCACATGTAATTTGTGGCCAGTCTCAAAGAAGTGGAAATTGTGTAGGTATTGAAATAAGCATTGAAATAAACACTTTGCCCACTGGTTGTGACAATTTTCAATTTAAAGAAATTTAAAGATTTTTCATAAATTCTACAATAGTATGAGACAATGTCTTTAAATTAATTTATGTGGACATCTATAGAGAAGGGATAAAAGGAAAACATTTTTAAGAACATCTCTACAGATAAAAATCAAATAAAGGGTAATTTCAAAACCATTTCAGGCAGATTTCAAAAACTGCTCTGTATATCATAAGAATAGCAGTAATAATACCAGCGAAAATTAATACTTGAAAGTTTAAACATTTAGTTTTTTAAAAATAGCCATCTCAAGAGGGACTATCCCAAGACAAGGCATCATTTATCAAGGACAGTTTGAACAAGAGGTAGGAAACATCCGCAAACATTACTTTCAGGAAACTTAGCAAAATCAGCAAACTGTTTATTCAGCAATAAGGCTTGTCTTGATGAAGAGTACAAACAGATTTGTTTGGAAAAACAAAGCTGTTGACTGGCAGAATTGGTATAGGACTTTGGTCTTTTAATTAATAGTCTAGTGCTCATTCTACTACCAATCTCAATGACCTGGGTATTGTGGTGGGGGGGAGGGGGGTATGTTAGGCATTTCATTAGCTCAAGGACGGTCAAAACAAAAAATACTAGCTTAGATTCTAAGATCAGCAATTTTTGAAAGGTAGCTATTTATATACTAAAATAGTAAATTCACAGGAAAAATCCTCTATGGGCACTAAAATAAAAATGAAAAAAACAAACCACATTTGGTGTTTTAGCTTTAAAAGGCCTTGAAATGTCTTGAAAAAATAATAAAGAACAGGAATTTTATTGAGATATAGGTAACAGCTAGATTTATTTTGCAAGTACATCTCAAAGATAACATGGCTGTTATCAGTAATAAAGTAGAATATTTTCCTGAAATATATAGGGTAATTAGGTATCCCATGGACTAATGGGCATTGTTCATTTGAAAGACAGAAGTAAACTATACTCTTTACCTTATATATTAAGATCAGTAAGAAATAATTTACTGGGGGCTGGGGGGAGGGAAGGAAACTATATTTCTTTCCCACAGCTAATTTCTTCAAGGAACATGTACTTTAGAGTTCATATACAGTAAAAATAAAATTCCCATAAATAACATGAATCTTGGTATTAATACTGTTTCATTTATGCCATGTTAAAAATTCTTCTGAAAGTCTGCAACAGGTTATGATAAACTATTGTCTATGATTTTTATGATGCCTTACACTAATGAAATCCTTTAGTAGTTGATACTATCTACACCATGAAGAAAAGCTGTGATTTGTCAGAGTAGACAAAACTGGGCTTTAATCCATCCTTTTAACCATATTGCCAAGTCTATATTGTTTTCACTGCGTCTCAATTAGGAGACAGGCAGGACACCTGGTACTTCTTTATCTAAGTCCCATGGGCTGCCAGATGACTCAAAATCCATAACAGGTGCTAAGGCAGTGTGAGGATAGCCCTATTATGGAAAGTCGGAGTTGAATAAAATTTGGACCATATATAATTGCTCATAAATCAGTCAATTACTAAATGAAAATGTTAAGCAAAGGCTGATAAGCTCAATTCTACCAAAGTTCATGTAAATAGATCTGAAAAGATTAATATTAAATAAATAGGATTAAAAATTTAAACCTACCAAAAGGTTCTGAAAATCCTTTCCAATTTAATAATCTAATAATCACTGGTGGTTTGCAAAAAGCACCAATATGATTATCAAATAAGTATATCTATTCCACTTTCATGAAAGTTGTATGGAACAAAACATCTAAAAGAAAAACTAAGTTACCTGGATTTCATATTTAATGAAACTGAAGTTTTGTACTATCGTTCTTGATAAGATCTACTTTAAAGTATTACCATTAATTTAGTAATAACGGGACTTTCATAGTAGAAACTGCTTCAGAATCACTAGTATTAGAGTACGGGTTTAAAAAACACTGGCGGAATACTAGAAACATCATTTTGTGTTGCTCCTTTTCGGAACAAACATTTCAGTACATAACAGTTGAGGAAATGAATGTATGTGTATGAACTAAATACTAAACTTGGGCCTTGTCTGAAGATTACAAAAAAGAAAAAAAAAAAACCAAACAATTGAAATTTTACAGTGCACAATTACTTAAATATTATCTCTACTTAAATGTGGACTAATTTAATTATGATTTTATTTAAATGCCATAATTATCGGGAATACGAAAAAGGGTGATTTTATTATCATAGTAAGCAGTAACAAAGTACAGCAAACTGTCATTTAAGACAGTGTCATAGAATCTACGATAAGCAGTATATTGGCTTAAACTAATGCACTATATGCCCCCAAGGGAATGATAGGCTTAGAGACTGGACTTTAACATCAAAATCTATCCATTAATCTTGACTTAAATATAATCTATTCTGCAGTAAAAGGAAGAACGGGCATTCAATGAATTACTGGTTTTGAAATATTGCACTTGTGCCCATTTACTAAATCACTTAAGGGGATATGAGGAGATGGAATACTAGTAATTTTACCGACTGTTGCTAATTTTACAAAACCTGCATTTGATTTTCCCCCAATTTGGCAAGAGCACCTGATTTAAAAAAAATTATAAAGTTTTCCTAAAACGCCTCTCTTAGGTCCTGAGCGCCTGGAAACAAACATATTTAAATAAACGTATTTAAGAATATGTTGCATAAATTACAATACTGTAAGATAATTTAGCCAATTTAAATTCAACTAAATAAAAGAATCATCTATGGAACTATCTGACTGTGAGGTCAGGACAGTATTCTTTGAATTTTTTTTTAAGGTTGTAATCATTGTTTCTTTGCATCAGAATGACCAATTGCTTCTTAACTAGACTGATCAGAAGAAAATGGAAAGGCCAAGAGGAGTCTTTATAAACATATCAGGGTATACAATGTTTCACAAATAAGGAAAACAGCCCTCAAATTTTTTAAGATACCTCAGATAGGCAGAATCCAATGTGTGAGATAACCATCCATGTCTGGAATAGTTATAAGCTAATCATTTAAATGTTAAACCCAGTATTTAATAGACATTCTATCTTTAGTATATTATTTTAGCACTTGCAATTGCTATGTATTAAATTAATTTACATTTCTATATTAATGCAGTTTATATGTGTTCAGACATTATCTGGAAATTCTAAAATGCAAAGAGTAAAGAGAAGTAATTTGAATTTGTCTTTAGACCTACCTGATATGTAAAAAGTGGTGTTTTTTAATCCACTCTTTCCCTCATTTAAAAATTTTATAAAGATAAAAAGTACATTATTTTCATCTAAACATAAAAAATATTATAAAGCAAGTCCTACTTTTGCCCTGCTATAACCTGAAGGGCTGAAAATACATACATGTTAACAAGGAATTACTACAGGTGGTTACTTAGATATATTCATTTGCTTTCTTTCTGATAGTAGCTATGTGCTAACTAAAAGTCAACACTCCTATCAAGAGAGTAAGTAAATGTAGAAACACTGGTTCTACAATAGCTATTTTTGCTCCTTCTCTTTTCTGAACAGCAATTAGTAAAGCAACCCTTTCCCCTCCTCCCTAGTGCTGTCAAGCTGTTCAGAGCAGTTTGTGACTCGACAATGGTACCATTGTGAATGCTCTCTGGGCTTCCTTCCCACAGAGAGTTAAATGGGCAGTTCCTGCTGCCCATGATTGGTGTCCAGTGAAATAATACTCAAGAGCCAGGTTTTATCAGCTTCACGCCAAAGAAGTGAAGCCAGGGAACCCAAGCCTTCATATCATACTGGACCATATGCCAACCCTGATGGCCCCAAAGGTTTATCACTAAGAATCAGGATCCATCATGTCCCTTGTGAAATTTCACTTCACATACCTTATGTGAAATGCAAAGCTTCACTAAAAACCAACCTTCTTTACAATCGGCATGAACAGATGGACGGTAACAGTGGTTTGGCAAGCAAAAGTTAAGATTTAAATAGGCTGTATTTTAGTGTTTGAAAGAAAAAGCAGTTAGAAGAAAATGGAGAGACTTGTGACCCATAGTTTAATTGTAATTCCAGTATTGAGTTATTAAAAATTCAACAGCAAAAGCCCTCATGTTTAGCAAAAGGAAAAAAAATAGATTAAAAACACTGCAATTCCTATGTCAAATAGGGTTAAAAACTAATTTCAGCCTTACGTCCTTTACTTTTTGGTTTCTGAAATCCCCAAATAGCATCTGAATCTACTGCTATTTTTATATTAAACAAAGAGTAAAACATGCACAGTATGTAATAGGTGTGGTGAATAATAAATTCAGCATACCAGTGCACCCTCATCACAAACAACAACACAGGGATCTAAAAGAGAAAAAATATCTCTGTTCTAGCACAGGTTGAGAAGTTAATAAAAATGAAGGAGAAAAAAAATTTTCGTTGCTTTTAGGGAATAGTTTGTCCACGCCCTGATGGAGTTTTCTATCTTCCTTCTGGTGTACTGTGATATGACCCAACTGTCTAGATTGGCATATGTGGACCATACTGTCACACTGGATTTGACAAAACAGATAAGATGGTGGTAGAGCTTTCTTTTCCTCTGGTATTTTTGTCATGAAGACAATGTACTCTAAGAACAGAATAAAAGTACTTCCTTTATCTATAACATCTAAAAGTATGATAATGTAAAAAAGTACAATAACGTGTAAAAGTACTTTACAGGGAAAGTGTAAAGAAGGATTGTTATGCAGGAATGAGGAGTCTATCATGAAATGTAGGAATTATGAAAATCTCAACTGTTCTTTTTAAAATGCCAAACAGGTGTAAACATTATCAAACATTTAGAGACCCTCTTAATCTCATTAAGAAAAACAGGACTAATTAACAACTTGGCTTAGCAATTACTATATAACTAATTATTACAAAAAAGAATATTCAAATAATTGTCTAATAAACTAAGTTACCTTGGGAAGGCTTTACTAGAAAAAGAAAAAAAAAATTGAACTGTAAGTGTTCTCATATTCAACATGTAAAAATCAAACAAAAGCAGAAGGAATTGTCACTTAAGATACTGGTTGCCATATTATTGAGAGTAACACAAAATCAAGCCTAAATTGGTTTTCTTTCTGCTTGACTCCATTATCTGACTTTGACTTATTTCTTGATCCTCATCTGCTACTACTCTTCCCTTTGCCTAATACCACCCAAAAGAACTGAGCTCCTTGTATTTCTTGACCACATTACACTCTTATGCCTCCATGCCTATTCCCTACCTCTGAGAAATTCTTTCCTGATATTTACTGCCTGGCAAAGTCCCACATATAATTAGTAAAACATGCTACCTTTGTAAAAAGCCATTCCTAATTTCTACTCCTCACCTTCCTTCCCCACTTAAAATTAATCACTTTCTATTCTGTTACCATTCTACTTTGTATATATCACTATTGCTGGACTCTCATCAGATGAGTGCCAATCATTCATTTACTCATCAGGCTCTCTTTTACCCTTTGCCAGACTGTAAACCAAACCAAATCCTTTGCCATCAAGTCAATTCCGACTCATAGGGACCCCACAGGGTTTTTGAGGCTGTAAATCTCTATGCAAGCAGATTGCCACATCTTTCTCCCATGGAGCTGCTGGTGGTAAGCTCCTTTAAAGCAGTGACTCTTTCTTTCTATCCCTAGCTTTTCTCTCACAGTGTTTCTCATATAGTGGGGTAGCCAATATTGAGTGAATAAATGAATGATCCAAAATTGCTTAGCAAACTTCTTTGTGTGTGTGTGTGAATATAGCTTTTTAAAATATTTATATTTGTCATTAGTGCATTAAGTTCTGCCTCCTTCTTGGGGGAACACCAAGCTATATTCTCCCTAAGACAATCTCTGTCACTGTCATCAGGTAAGGGGAGTCTTATCTAACTTTTCACCCTAACAGATTCACCCTTCCCCTTACATGTAGGGGGGAAACCCCCACTGATTACTTATCTCTGAAAATTACCTTCACTAAACTACAGTGCCATCTAATAAAAATATTCTGATTAATCAGTCAAAACATAATACCCTTGTGTGTGTATGCTTTTCTGACTTGTTCATGTATCAGAGGAAATGTCTGTTACCAACCCAGCATGCTCTTGAAGCCGTAGCCTAGTCTAACATAAACCACAAAGTAAGAGTTACTACAATTAAAGGAAATATTTGGAGTTTTCCATTCTTTGAAAATATCCAGGCTAATTATAAACTGCTAAAGCACAGACAATAGAAATACGAGTGGGTTTATTACTAAGGTACATTGACAAAGGAGAAAATTTCTGTTAAAAAGAAAAGATAGGTAAAAATCCATCCATCCATGAATCCATTTACCATGTCCTATTATAACAAATTACTGGCCACCTATCATGGGCGAAGCACTATGCTGAAGTTAGTAAAACAAGGATGGTAAGATTTGTTGACACACATGGCAAGTTTTATAACAAAATGTTAGGAAACAGTGTGAGCAATTAAATTTGCTTACTGAAGGAAGGTTTTTGTTTTTTTTTTTAAACAAAGGCTAATTTTATTTGCATCCTAAAGATGAATATATTGGGCTGAAAAAAAGTAAAGAAGGGCATTCTTGGGGCAAAAACATGGGCCTGAAATTGGAAAAGAACATTCAAGGATGATGAATATGGTTTAGCTGGACACATACATATCCTATGTATCAATGTGGAAGGAGACAAAGGGAGTAATGAGGGAGGAGGGGGTGGAACTGGGAAAGAGTACAAAGCTGTAATGAGACAAAGCTACAGTGAGAAATATGAGGCTGGGGTAGTAGGAAAGTAAGCTAACAGAAGTGCTTACAGGTAGTTAAAGAATTTAAACTTGCAGCAGTCAAGAGCCATCAAAAGACTTTTAATATGTTTAGATTTCTGTTTTAGAGTAATATTTCCAGGGTCAATGTAGAGAACAGTAATAATGATAACATAATCAACTACCACGTAGTTACCATTTACTGAACTACATGACAGACACTGCTTAGTGCCACATGTGGATAACTTCATTTAATCCTTACAATAATCCTGAATTTGGCACTATTATTCTTTTTACAGCTTAAGAAAAAATACTTAGACACAAAGGCTGTGACATATTTAGTAAGTGGGTCTGACTCCAAAGCCCAAGCTGATTTCTAAACAATCAGCTTTTTGGACAGCCTATCCTTATCAATACTATCTTCCAAGGAAATGATCTACAAAAGATAATAGATACAGAAAAGTATGTAGTTTCTCAATAAACTCATTTTCTTCTAACATGAAATGGCAGCAATATTGATGGGCCCCCTAAGAGGTTTTATACTGTTCTATCATATTGAATGGCAAATTGCATTAGCAGAGCCAATCAATTACATTTCATTTAGTTTTGGCTCTTATATTTTTGCAACAGGTTCTTTACATTTGAACATTAGAACTGCAGGGACAACAAATTGTGACTAATTGAAGAATGATCATTGACTTCTGGTAATTTGTCCGATAAAGTTAAACAGAAACCTAATTCTGGCATTTAAGAAACAGTCAAATCTTAAACAGATTAGAAAAATCAAATAATATTGGTTGTGGTAGCAAAAAATATAAAACTGAGGTATAAAGTGTTCTTTAAAGATGCCATTTAACTGTATAAAATCCCCCATACTGTATATTTCAGATTATGTATATATTATATACATAGATACAAGGAGCCCCAGTGGCACAGTGGTTAGGCACTGGGCAACTGAGTGAAAACGTCAGTGGTTGGAACCCTCCAGCCACTCTGCAGGAGAAAGATGTGGCAGTCTGCTTCTTTGAAGATTTACAGCCTTGGGAACCCTATAGGGCAGTTCTACTTTGTCCTATAGGGTCTCTATGAGTCAGAATCGACTTGAAGGCAACTTTTTTTGTTAAATATACATATATACATACATAGAAAACCCCAAAATATAATTTATAAGAATTATAACAGACATGCTGTCTTCTATCTACTCAAATCCCACCCTTTGAGGCCCAGATCATCTATTGAATTTTCTACACATTCTTTCCACATCTTCTTTCATCAAGATAACTTCTTCCTTGGAACTCCCACAGCATTTTATCTGTAACCCTACTATGACACTTACATTTTACCTTATATTGTAATTATTAATGTACATGTTATTCTGTCTCTTAGATTATAAATTTATTGAGGGCAAAGTTAACATCTGATTTTTCTTTGCATCCTTCCCAAAATCTTTACCAAGGCACTACCACATAAATGATCAATAAATATTTCTGAAAGAAAAAAATAGTACACAATTCTATTCCTCGACCTGGTGGTGGTTAAGCTGTAATTATTCACTATATAGTAAGTTTATGATTTATGTAACTTTTTCAAATTGTTCTATAATAAAAAAGTTTATAAAAAATTAAAGACATGATTACATACTGTAACTTCTGAAAAATTTTATATACAACAAATCTACATTAAAAAACAGTACATGCACAATAGCATCATATTTAACATTGTACACTCAGAAGCCATAGTTAAAATATTTCTAGGATCAAAATAAATAATTGCTTTAAGATTTTTATTTAAGAAATGGGATCATGATTCTAAAAGTCATGCAATTAATGCTTTGGAATTACTGTTCCCACTGCAAAAACAAACAAAATACAAACCAAAAACACTCACTCTTTCAACAGGTAACTAATAAATGAAGGCTAAGATCAAACTAGAAATACCCTTCAGGTCAAATCATTACCCAAAATCCGCCTACTCTTCCTCCCCAGTGTTGTGTTTCAATTCTAATTGCATGATCAAACCAATAAAGGATCAAAAAAAGAAAAAAAAATAAGTACCTAGCCGACAAAATCAGAGGTTGCAAGAAAATGTTTTTCAAGTATAAGTAATGCAAGCAACGACAATTGAAGGAAAGGTTTCAAAGCCTGAAAGACAGTCATCAATACTGACAGATTACTGTAATTCTGGCTGCCAGCATGATCGATTTGAGCAGCATATGACAATCAATATTGTCCTCATTTAGTGGACAACATTAGATTCATAGTTACAGAAGATGTTCCTAGGATAAAATTTAAACTGTATTTAATGACCGTAAATAGCACAATTTATGCTGTGGAATCTTAGTGGGTACTTTCATTGGGCAGAAAATAACTGACACGGCAATATAATTATTCAAATGTAATTGAGTTTATTACACTTTTTTTACCCATTCATTTTCCTTATAAGGATTAAAGTATTAACTCTGGTGGTTTTCAAAGCCTAATTCTATCTCAATTTCTGTTGTAGTTTTATGTTAATAAAACTTCATATTAAGTTTTATTGATCTGTTTTAAAATGCATGATTTGCTTTTAATAGGAATTTATCTGGATTTGTAAAAAAGTACACTTTTAAACTTATTAAATACTTCTGAACTATATATTTGTTATTTAAAATTAAAACAGATATACCTATAACTCAATATATCTTAAAATAAATATGGTTAGTCATTTATCATATAAACCTTCCTTTATAAATGAAGTAATTCAACTATGTGAAATAATTTTTCCTAAAAATTTGTAAATAATACAGAATCTTGTGGATCTTGGTGAAATATGGCTACATGTGCTTCAGATTAGCAAAGGTTAGGAGCATCTATACTATGTAATTAAATAGCATGGGAAAATAATTTTCAGATAGTTTCTAAAATTCAAGTCTCCAAGTCAAGCAAAACTTGTTTAACTCTGATTTAATGTTTTTACTTTGAGTGTCCCAAAAGTGGTTTTGCTGGTAGAAACTGTTCTACTGTTCTCAACTGTTCACGTTTACTATCTTCCATCTCAAATTACTGCTCGTCATCCTAGAATTTTCTTTAATCTGGTATCTATTAATGTCTTAGCAAGGTTAATTAATAAAAAACTTCATGAAGTAGGCCTGAAAATCTGACCCAACCAATGAACCAACCAAACATAAAAAACCAGTGAGGCTACTCCTGGAGGTCACCTTTCAGCCAAATAAAAGACTGCCTTATAAAATAAGCTATATCACCCCTGAGTAATGTATATCCTTAAACAATTAACTATACGAGACCAAATGGTCAGAATTTACCCAAAAACAAAGATGAGAAGGCAAAGAAGGGAAGGAAAGCTAAAGCAATGGAAATAGAACAAACACAATGGAAATAATGAGACTGCTGACACATTGTGAAAATTGAAACCAATGTCATGGAATTTGTATAAAAATTGTTAAATGGGAACCCAATTTTCTGTGTAAACATTCACCTAAAACACAACGAAATATTAAAAAAAAAAAAGGTAGTAAACGGTGGAGCCAGAATTCACAGTCAGGTCTTTCAATCCTGATCCAAAAGAGGAATACGAGGAATAGAATTTCAAATGTTCATGGAATCCAGACTTTCTGGGGTCACCGAGGCTGGATGAAACCCCAAAACTATTGCCCCGAGATAATCTTTAAACCTCAAATCAAAAATATCCCCTGAAGTTGTCTTTAAACCCAACAAGAGTTTAGCTTAATTAGTAAAGAACATCTACCTTGAGCACTGTGCTCTTTTAAAGAACTATCTATATGGGACCAAACTGACCACAACAATTCGAAAGATTAGACGGGGAGCTTAGGGGGCAGCAAGTTTATGTTAATGGGGGAGGAACAACTTGGAAAAGGAGGGTGAGAATGGTTATACAACTTGAAGAATGTGATCAGTGTCACTGAATTGTACATGTAGAACCTGTTGAATTGGTGTATGCTCTGCTGTATATATTTTCAACAAAAATAAATTATTAAAAAAAAAGATGCAATTCCTTGGCGTTGGGTAGAGTTGTTTTATATTAACTACAATATTTATACATAACATAGTCACTGCACAAAATAATACTACCTTACATCTGTTATTTCATTTACTAAAAAAAAAACTAAGCACATTCAAATTCATAATCTCATTTAATCCTCACAATTCTGAAATGTGTATCGCCACTGTTTTTACAGATGAATAAAATAAGGTTCAGAGATTTTGTGACTTATCAAGATCACAAGGCTGAACCCGAGCTAAAAATCAAGACTATGAATTTAGGTGTAGAAAAAAATATTAAGCCATATTCCCAACATTCTTTATTTTATACTTTTTAACTACTTTGTAAGGTATGCATTTTAAATGCTATTTGTGTTTTAGATCAGAAATAGTTTGTGTTTGGTCAATAAATTTGAGTTCCTGTTTTATGATTCAAGAAGTAGACAGAGTTTTACATCATAATCTAATCTATTTTGCACCACTTTCCAAAAATATTTAAGGCACGTTTTTACACAGGAAAGTGTAAACTCTTCCATCTGAAATGAAATGGTGGAGAACACTAAGCTTCCAGATGAACATCAGAATCAAGCAAACTGTGAGAGAGGCAAGGGTCCAAAAGTAGACAACTTCTGGGGAGCTAACGAGGTAGATAAATGTATGTTATGGGTAATCATTTGTATAGTCCAGGTAAAATCGGCTACCTTTCTGGAGATATTCAGGAGATAATAAATGGAAAAATATACTCAAGGAAATAAATGAAAACTACAATGCTTTTACGAGTATAATGATGAGATGAAAATCAAATGAATAAAAATAAAGAAAAAAATAGATTAGGAAAGTAAGAATTTGTCAGTAAGTATCCTGTTTTGTACACAGAGATACTGTATGCGGGAGTGAAACTGTAATTCCTAAAGAAGTGCATGGTGCATGTACTATGAAAATGGGAAACTGTGTGTGGGGTTCATGAATCAATCTCCTCATAGTTTATTCACAGCTAAGTGAAGCGACACTTAAGGTTCCAGGCCCCAAGGGTAAAGTAACTGACCCTGATTTCTGAGTGAGCTCAGCAGGGTTCACAAGAACTCCTAAGGGTCTTCTTGGATAGCTTCTCCTTAACGTTACCATAGTCTTCAAACCAATCAACAGACCCCATAGTCAAAGACAAGTGATGCAGGAAAAAAATTCACTTTCTCTGTGTCTGTCTTACTGAGGGGAGGGTATTACTTGCCACTGAAATTTCCTTTCAATTGGCGGGTCTACATTTAGTGGATTTCTCCAGATCTTATTCTTTGTTAATCAATTCAAAGCTTCTGAATTCTTACCATTTCACTAAAATGAGCACTTTAAATCTGTGTTTTCAACTTAAAATAAGTGAAGATATAACTGCCACAAGTAAGAAATGCTATACAAATGTCATTAAGCTTAATCAATGTACCATGCTATGATTCGTCTGTAAATACATTTCATGGTGTTGGAATACAGGAGGAATTACATATGAATCAGACTCCTTAAGTCGATTTTCATCAAAAGAAGAAAATGTGTGTGGCAGACTACCAGGTTATAATGATAAATCCATTTTATGTGGAATGGAAGATACACTATTTAAAAAGGCCTTTCTTTTAAAGTTTAATAGAGCTTATTATATAAAAATGACCATTTAAAAAAAATCATACAGCAAAGATATACAGAAAACACAAATCCATTTTAGAAAGGAATATCAGTAAACAATTTAAATTTTAGAGCTATGTGCTTACTGTGTGCCAGGCATTGTTTTAGGAGCTCTGCATACACTGACTCATTTAGTTTTCATAACCCCATGAGCTAGGTATTATTATCATTCACATTTTATAGATAAGGAAATTGAGGCTCAGAGAGGTTAAGTAAGCTGCCCAAGGCTACACAGCTAAAGAAGTGATGGCCTGCATCTGAGTTCAGGCAATATGGCTCCAAAAGCCATGTTCTTAAACACTCCATGTCCTCTCATACCTCTGTGCCTCTGTTTACACTGTTCCCTCTGCTTGAATACTCTTCTTCCTCTGATCGTCCTGATTAACTCTTATTCATCCTTCAAGACTAATTCAATCCTCACATTTCTCAAGTGTTTCCTGACATTACCATCCCCTCCAGCTGAGTGAGAAGCCCCTTGATATTATACTTCTGGAACACCCTGTGTGTACTTCTATTACATACATACATAATAACATGTTTTTCCATCTAGATTTTCAGTTCTTTGCAAGAACCCCCTGCCCCTTCAGAGTAGCAGAGTGACCGGCTTGGCTCATAGCGGGAATGTAGTTAATTAACCAAATCTTAGTACTGATCAAAAGTGTAAAAAACAAAATACACCATTCAAATATTATAACACTCAAACACTGGGGAGGAACTCCACCATCTGTTTATCAATACACAAAAAATCGAAGGTTTTAATACATAAAAAATATTTACCTTGGAAAGTAGATACAAAAGTGTAGAAGCTGCACTGTTAAAAAAAAAAAGGATACAAGTTTTGATACAATGGAATCAGTGATTTCAGAGCACGGCTTGCATTTATAGCTGTTGCTCGAACCATAATGGGTAGAACCTTTCCATTCACAATAGCACCATCAAAAAGTGGACCAAAGAAGGGAACCTGATTGAGAAATTAGAAAATAATTTTACAGTCACATACATGCTGGAAAGGTTGTAAACAAGAACAATCAAGACACTGCTTGCGTAAAAACGTGTTTCAGTTCCCTCTTTAGTTTCTTCTTCAGTAGAAATACCATTAGAATTACTTTTTTTTCCATGATGGGTCTACTCATGCTAGGGGAATAAACAAAAAGCCCAGAGTCTATAAGGTGTTCATTGAAAAGAACTTTTGTGACTCATGTAATTAACTAAATAATTTATACGACCTGCAAATTTTTGTAATCTCAGTTGTAAACAAAAATCCAACACTGGAAGTAAATTCCTTTTTCTCTACTGAGCAAACAGGGATGATATATAATCTTATACACAGGAAGTTAGTTTTCCATTATCTTTGTGTGATAACTGGCTTTACTACACAATCCAGAACACTTTTATGACATGGTTTACTAGAAAAATATTTATGTTTTGATATTAAATGCCATTTTTATCAGGTGACTGACAATTTCAAAAGTTACTCTACTTGAATGTGGTTGGTATACAAACAGCAGTTGAAGGCATAAACTGGAGCTGTGGATAATATAGTGAGTATTTTACTCTTTGTGGACACATATGATCTCTTGTCACATATTCTTCGATTTTTTTTTTGTTGCTGTTGTTTAAACTCTTTAAAAATGTAAAGCTCATGGGCTGTACAAAAATAAGCCATGGGCTCTAGTTTGCTGACCTCTAGTTTAGATGAACCCTAAAAAATCTGGCCAGGTTATAAGTTTAAATTTACACAAAAGAAATTCAACCCAATTAAAAAAATCCTGAAGAGTCATGATTAGGTGTCAGAAAGTAGGCTTTCTCTAAACTAAAAGCACTCAATTGGGAGAAAAAAAAAAAAAAAGGAAGAAAGACATCAAAATACTAACAAACTTTTGTTATTAACTTTTTAACAGAACTACTTGGTTTTTCTTTTACTTTGTAGAATTTTTATTAAACGACTACGTGACTAAATAATCATGTAATCTTAATAAAATGTATCAACTAAAAGTATAGGAATCACACATTCCCCTTTTAAAGGTAATGTTTACTTCTTATTGTGTCTTTTAGAAACTGTAACTGCCTTCTGAATAAAAGACAAGTCCTTTTGGGTGCTTAGCACAAAAGAACTTTCATTCTGGTACACCTAGCCTTCTGCTATTTGGACACAGTTTCTTGCTACTAATCCTGGTATAGATCCTTTTGTATCAGGCTTAGACAATCCACACGTCTACGAGGATCTATATCTCATTTCCTCCCACAGTTGATGCTTAGTTAGATCTGTCTTCTGTAAGTTGGAAACACATGAACCTGTTTAGAATTCAAAATATATTATTAAAATGTAAGACAAGACAAGAAGTTCTTACCTCTGGTTTTTTCATTATCTGGATACTGAACATGTGATTTTTCATTGGATATATAACAATAAGGACATCACCAAACTCTGTAGGAATAATTCCTCTCCTGTAGTCTCTAGTATGCTCTGACCAAACAATGTGTACTTCATCATTTCCTAAATGTCTCAACTGGAAAACCAAGAAAATAGTTCACATTGCTTTAGGAAGGCCCTATGAGTATAGTCATACAGCTAATGGCAACATACTATAAAAAGAGAAAAGGGTAAAAAAATAAAATATCAGATTTTAAAAATTCCACTTGATCCTTTTCATAACATGTGACACAAGACATTAGGACACACTGCAGATGATTAGGTAATTTTCAACTGCCTATTGGTGTTGTTAGGTGCCGTCGAGTCGGTTAGTCAACCAGAAACAGAACCTACATAACAAAGATTCATGTACACACGCTCTTCCTAACTAGCATCTTCTAACTTTTCTATTACTTTCAGATGACTGGACACACTGCAGGTGGGAAAATTAAAAAGAGAAAACTGAGGATAAGTGTCATCAATATATACACTAAGAGCTAACTTAGAGACAATTTGTCTAATTGAAATACGCAATTCTGCACCAATTCTCTTCTACCAAAACTTTTTAAAGGAGTGTTTTAACAAATAACAAAACTGACTGATTTGAAGTTCTCTTTTTTTCTGACTACTGTTTGGAAGTGCTAATGAGCAGTGAAGAGGTCTTAAGGAGGCAACAGGAAGAGAAGTAAAAGAAATAGATAATTCATAAATCGGATAATCACCTAGTGAGTAAGTTGATTATATTTGTTTTAACAAATTTATTTTCAGGTTTTCTTGCCTAAGAAACTTAAAAATTCTTCCAAATACCCTTTAGCCAAAGATTGAACAGGCCCATGGAACCAAAAAAGACTAAGGGGCGCACCGGCCCTAGGGCAGGGATTGGAAGGCACGAGGGAACAGGAAAGCTGGTAATAGGGAACCCAAGGTTGAGAAGGTAGAGTGTTGACATGTTGTGGGGTTGTTAACTAATGTCACAGAACAATGTGTGTACTAACTGCTTGACGAGAAACTAGTTTTTCTATAAATATTCATCTAAAGTACAATTAAAAAAAAAACTTGTAACATCAAAAAAAAAAACTCTTCCAAATAGATTCCTTGGGATTTGCGAGACCCTCATGGTGTTTATTTAAATATCTGTGGTACTTACAAAGGTGTTTATGGCAGCCAGAGAGTTAATGTTACAATGATCAAAACTGTACAAAAGCAAAGCATGTAAAACTGGATTTCTAATTTTAAGAAAAATTAATACCTATTAGTCTTGAGTTTCCTTCATAGAGACTACTGTATAAACATGTGTTTTAAAATAAAATTTGGTTATTCTAGTACATTTACTGATTCTGCCGCTGCAAACATTTGAGTCCACTTTTGGTACGTAACTTACACGGGCTTTTTTCCCCCATTTCTTCAGGTAACTGAACACAATGCAGGGGGAAAGTTAAGATGAGTAAAATATGGGTAAGTGTCATCAGTATTTATGCTATGAGCTAACTTGCAGTCAATTTCTCTTTTTGAAATATACAATTTATTTTGGCTTAAAGGTCACAAGATAGGAGAACAGATTAACATGTGATTTTAAAGAAAGGAGCTAAGTCCAATTAGTAACAGGTTCTCCTCTGCCACTTTTTAAACCTGGAGTTTTCAACCTGAGTTCAAGGGATCTGTGAATGATAGAAATTTATTTGTAAAACTGTACTTGTATTGACTAATAGCGACCCTATAGGACAGAAAAGAACTGCCCCATAGGGCTTCCAAGAAGTGGCTGGTGGTTCTGAATTGCCAACCTTTTGGTTAGCAGCCAAGCTCTTAACCACTGTGCCACCAGGGCTCCTTTCTGAGAAGGTCTACCAAACAGGAATCTGTAATACAAAAAAAAAAAGCTAATAACCTGTAGTCTCATAGTTCTTCAAGTCCTCAAATACTGATCTATCTAAGAAATTCTAATCATTGTTAATGTCAATAACTATTTGAGGATAAAAGATAAATCCTTAAACTTTAAAATCTGCATTCCTAAGTAAAAAATACCCTCTCAATACTTTATAGAGGACTGTAGGAGAGAGGGAGGTAATACTCCAAGGATAGTGCCCAGCTAAATTTATAGAGCAGAATCTATAATTTTAGAAGTGACTGGTATAGTTTAAGAAAGTATTTTTTTTAGGTTTAAATGGATCGAATCTTTTTTTCTTTTATAAACCACAGCATTTTTATTGCTTTAAATACATAATGGTCAGCCCTAAACATTAAAATATTGTTTATTTTAAAAGTTTTAATTCTCATTAACTTGCAAAATAAATATATATACAACTTGAATGATACAAATGCAAGGCTTGTGCTTTGTGACATTTTTAAAAAGCAAAAAAGATTATACAACTCAGAAAAGTCATGGCTCTATGATTTCATTTTTTAATCAAAATACTTTAAAAATATCCTTCCTATACAGCCATCCCCATGTGTCAGCTTCCCTAATAGGTTTATGTTAACTGAATACAAAAGAAATGTGAAATAAATTTAACCAGGAGGGATGATCCAATCTAATTTTGATACATTAATGTCATATGCTGTACATGTTACAATAGCAGCCAGATCTAATACTAAGCTCCAGGCTATACTGAAATTTCCAAATGGCAGATTGTTCTAAGTGATATCAAGTATAATTGAAGTAATAAACGATAGTAAAAGCTGAGCACACTGTCAGGAAGAATTTAAGTATTTACTTTTTAAAATTAAATGAGTTACGTTAGGAGAGACAAGACAACTGAAATAATGCAGGTCTCAATTTACAGAAAATTCCTTTTATTTATCTGCTACATTAACCCTTGAACTCTTGCCAAAACTATCTATAATTTCTAGTGCCCACTTATCTAAAGAAACAAGGAAAAAGGGTAACTGTACTTTTATCTTATAACCAAAGCTTGTCTTCAAATATCTACCACAGAGTATTAAAAGTCTGTTACAGAAGTGTTTTTTTTTTTTTAATAGAAGTTTAATGGAAAAGAACAATACATTTTTGCCAAGATGTTGTAATGAAAATCTTTGGTACAGAAATGTGTATAACAAAGTCATTCTAAGCGGTTCAAACATTTAAAGAGTCATGAAAATTCTTTGGCATTTATATTCAAATGCTAAAAATATAATTATTCTACATTGTTCTGATGAGGCATATTTTTATATCTCTATCTTTAAAACCTGCTGTATAATATTAGACACAAATTGAGAAACTGCTAATCATTACTACTACATTTCTTGGGAATTTTTTAATGACTACTAAAGAATGAATTTTGAGTTATCAGTTAGTAGAGATATCAGGAATGGGTGTATTTGACATAAATACTTTATATACTATTTTATATTTATTTATACCTCTTATGAACAGACAAGACTGTATCCTATGTGTACTAAACAGGTTTTCCTATAGTTTGAACACTCTCAGAGGAATTTCGACCTACATGTTTTTGGACCCAGATGTCAATTCATTTCTTTTTCTTTTTGGTTAAATGCAGTTTTCCTTCCTCTTTTTTTAAAATAATATTTTTATTGTGTTTTAGGTAGAAGTTCACACAGCAAATCAGGTTTCCATTGAACAATTTTTATACGCGTTGTTCTGTGCCATTGGTTACAATTTTTATAGCGTGTCAGCATTCTCATTATTTCCATTCTGTTTCCATTGATCTAGCTTCCTTTCCCTTCCTTGCTTTCTCATCTTTGCTTTGGGGTAAATGCTGAGTGTTTGGCCTCATATAGTTAATTGTTTAATGGAGCACATTATTCATGGGTGATACTGTTTATTTTATAAGCCAATCTATTATTTGGCTGAAAGGTGACCTGCAGAAATAGCTTCAAATCCAAGTCCAAAAGTTATCTTGGGGCAACAGTCACAGGGGTTCCTCTAGTTTTTACCGGTCCAATTTAAAAAAACAAAACCCTTTGCCATCGAGTGGACTCCGACTCATAGGGACGGTACAGGACAGAGCAGAACTGCCCCATATGGTTTACAAGGAGCAGCTGGTGGATTCGAACTACTGACCTTTGGTTAGCAGCCAAGCTCTTAACTACCACGCCACTAGGCTCTAAGAGGTCTGGTCTTTTTTAGGAATTTGAGTTTTGCTCTACATTTTTCTTCCATTCTGTCCGGTACTTTCTATTGTGTGTGCCTGGTCAGAATGGTAGGTAGTGGTAGCTGGGCACCATCTAGTTCTTCTGGTCTCAGGTTAGAACAGGCTATAGTTTGTGTGGGCTCTTAGTCCCATGGATTAGTTTCTTCTTTAAGCCTTTTAGTTTCTTTCATTTTCTTTTGCTCTACATGAGTAGAGACTGATAGTTGTACCTTAGATGGCCACTTAAGAGCTTTTAAGATCCCAGGCACTACGCACGAAACTAGGATGTAGAACATTTTTGTGAACTGTGTTATGCCAGCTGACTAAGCTGTCCTCAGAGACTATGGTCCCAAGCCTTCTACTCCAGTATACCAGTGCTATGAGCTGTTTGCATATGTCTATGTAGCCCCTATGCGGTTTGTTATTTATGCCAGTATATACATGCCTACAGATACACCTACACATGCATGTGCATCCGCTTATGCCTTTCTAGACACATATATGCATCCATATCCATGTAACCATACATATATTTTTTGGTTGTTTTTACTGCTGCCAGTTCATTTCTGAAAGAGATTATAAAACTTCTGCACATGAGATAGGCCTATACTGGCAACCAAACTACTTTTCCAATCTACTTCAGCTGCTGCTCAAGTCACTTTGAAGCTCAAGGTATATAAAACAGGCTGCAGATTATCATCATTAATTTATGAAGATAAAGCATTATCATCAGGTTATTTAAATGAAATTCAACATGCCAAAACTGAACCCCTCAATAAATTCTAAACTATTAGAACTGGAAGTAGACTTACAGCTCTCATTTTCCACCCAATGGAGGAACTCCCTTATCCCAACTGCTGCAATATCCCTGACAAGTAGACATCCTGCCTGTGCTTGAATACTTCTAAGACTGGGAAGCTCCCTAATTCACACATCAGCTCACTCCATTTTTAAACAGCTACTATTATTAGAACGTTTTTTATATTAAGCTAAAACCTGCCTTTTTGAAGCTAGTTCTTCCAAAATGAGCCTTACTAAATAAATTCAATCCCTGTTCTACATATCATCTTTTTAGATATTTATAGACCTGTCTAATACATCTCAACTTTTCTTTTCCAGGTTAATTGTCCATAGTTCCCACTCTTACAATTTACAAGCTCATTTATTCACTATCCTGGATTATTCCCTCAGTTTATTGATGGTTCTTTTAAATTGTGTCTGGACTACAATATAATATCAATATGTGTTCTAATACAGCTGGCCCATAGTGGGACCATTTCTTCTTTTGTTCTGTTCACCAAATGATTTTCTGTATTTTTACTACGTTGGCTCAAACCAAACTTGCAGTTAATTCAAAACCCTAGGTCTTTTTCTTACAAAGTTCTTGAAAGCAGGTAAAGCTGACTGCTAGAACTAAAGACAAGATTTTACATTTATTCTTACTAAAATTTACCTTGCCAGGTTCAGATTATCTTTAAGCCTATAAACGTCTTTTGTTAGCTTAATTCTGCTATTAAATGTGTTGGCTTTCTCTTTCCCAGATTTGGATTATCCTTGAATTCAAACTCTTGTCTCTTCATTTAGGTTTTGGATAAAAATGTCAAATGGGGTAAGTTTAGGACAAGGTAAGGGCGTTAAAGCAAGGCATTAAAGACCTCTCTCGGTTAAAAAAAAAAAAAAGAAACAACCAGCATTTATTGAGTGCTAACTATTCAAAGTGGTTTGTGAAAATCAGCCCATTTAATTTTCACAACAATGCAGGTAAGTATAATTATTATTATCCCCATTTTTATAGGTGAGATATTAAAGCATAAAAAGCTAAAGTAACTTGCCTAAGGTCATACAACTAGTAAATGGCAGAGCCAGGATTCGAACCCAGACAAGCCAGTTCCAGAACTCATACTTTAAGCACCTCCTTACATTGCTTCTCATTAAATAATTAATTCATGTGCTCTAGATATGGTTATAAAATCAGTCATGAATATATTTACTGAATTATTAAGACCACATTTCTTCAGTCTGTCCAAAACAAAAGATTTACTTAAATGCTTTATATTGTCTATGGCTTTCCCTGATCTAGTAATCCTATTAAAATAAATTAAGTTACTTTGACATGATTTGTTATGGTGAACTCATATTGGCTCCCAGTGATCACTACTTCATTATCTAAGTGCTCACAAACCATCTGTTTAATAATCCTCTTTTTTCCAGGCACTGACATGGAGCTCATGAACGTTGGTAATTTCTGCAGTTTATGTCCTGTTCAATACCCTTTTGTGAAAATTAGGATGTTAGACCATTTTATGGCAGCACTCTCATTCTTTATGATTATTAGCAAGATTCCAGAGTCAATTCCAGATTTCCTCAGTGCCATGAAATAGAAATCGTCTGAGGCTGGAAACTAGAACTGATGTAAAGTAACTATACCTTAACCTGTCTCACAAAATCAGCTTATCTTCTTGACTTCTCCTGTTTCTGCTAAAAGCACCTAACAATGAATTATAATTACTCAGGGCCAAAACCTTAAAGCCTTCTTTGATTCCTGTTTTCCTTACTATACCTCTAGTAAATTTTTCATTTAAAAAAAAAAAAAAAAGTGGTATACTGTATTCCTTTTTTTGAACTTTTCTTCTTATTTCCTCTACTATTGCCCTACTTCAGATGCACCCATCCTACATAACTGGACTAGTTCAGTGAGTTCTTAAAAGGCCTTCTCTCTGAGCCTGAAAGCATTTCCCTTGAGAACCGGAACCAGACAAGGATGCCCTTTATCACTGCTCTTATTCAACATTGTGCTGAAGGTCCTAGCCAGAGCAATTAGGCTAGATAAAGAAATAAAGCGCATCCAGATTGGCAAGGAAGAAGTAAAATTATCTCTATTTGCAGACGACATAATCTTATACACAGAAAACCCTAAGGAATCCTCAAAAAAACTATTGAAACTAATAGAGGAGTTCAGCAGAGTATCAGGTTACAAGATAAACATAGAAAAATCAGTAGGATCCCTCTACATCAACAAAAAAGCACATCAAAGAGGAAATCACCAAATCAATGCCATTCACAGTAGTCCCCAAGAAGATAAAATACTTATGGATGAATCTTACCAAAGATGTAAAAGACCTATACAAAGAAAACTACAAAGTACTACTGCAAGAAACCAAAAAGGACCTACGTAAGTGGAAAAAGATACCTTGCTCATGGATAGGAAGACTTAACACTGTAAAAAGGTCTATTCTACCAGCAGCCATCTATATATACAATGCACTTCCAATCCAAATTCCAACGACATTTTTTAATGAGATGGAGAAACAAATCACCAACTTGATATGGAAGGGAAAGGAGCCCCAGATAAGTAAAGCATTACTAAAAAAGAAGAACAAAGTGGGAGGACTCACTCTACCTGATTTTAGAACCTATTATACAGCCACAGTAGTCAAGACAGCCTGGTACTGGTACAACAGACACATAGACTAATGGAATAGAATTGAGAATCCAGATATAAATCCACCCACATCTGAGCAGCTGATATTTGACAAAGGCCCAGTGTCAGTTAATTGGGGAAAAGATAGTCTTTTTAACAAATGGTGCTGGCATAACTGGATATCCATCTCCAAAAAAATGAAACAGGACCCATACCTCACACCCTGCACAAAAACTAACTCAAAATGGATCAAAGACCTAAACATAAAATCTAAAACGATAAAGATCATGGAAGAAAAAATAGGGACAATGTTAGGAGCCCTAATACATGGCATAAACAGAATACAAAACATTCCTAAAGATGCCAAAGAGAAACTAGATAACCGGGAGCTCCTAAAAATCAAACACCTATGCTCATCTAAAGACTTCACCAATAGAGTAAAAAGACCACCTACAGACTGGGAAAAAATTTTCGGCCACGACATCTCCGACCAGCGCCTGATCTCTAAAATCTACATGACTCTGCTAAAACTCAACCACAAAAAGACAAACCACCCAATTAAAAAATGGGCAAAGGATATGAACAGTCACTTCACTAAAGAAGACATTCAGGGGGCTAACAGATACATGAGGAAATGCTCATCATTAGCCATCAGAGAAATGCAAATCAAAACTACAATGAGATTCCATCTCACTCTAACAAGACTGGCACTAATCCAAAAAACACAAAATAATAAATGTTGGAGAGGCTGTGGAGAGATTGGAACACTTACACACTGCTGGTGGGAATGTAAAATGGTACAACCACTTTGGAAATCGATTTGGCGCCTCCTTAAAAAGCTAGAAATAGAATACCATACGACCCAGCAATTCCACTCCTTGGAATATATCCTCGAGAAATAAGAGCCTTTACACAAACAGATATATGCACACCCATGTTTACTGCAGCACTGTTTACAATAGCAAAAAGATGGAACCAACCAAGGATGAATGGATAAATTATGGTATATCCACACAATGGAATACTATGCATCAATAAAGAACAGTGATGAATCGGTGAAACATTTCGTAACATGGAGAAACCTGGAAGGCATTATACTGAGTGAAATTAGTCAGATGCAAAAGGACAAATACTGTATAAGACCACTATTACAAGATCTTGAGAAATAGTTTAAACTGAGAAGAACACACTCTTTTGTGGTTATGAGAGGGGGGAGGGAGCGGGGTGGGAGAGGGGTGTTTACTAAATAGATAGTAGACAAGAACTACTTAGGGTGAAGGGAAGGACAACATTTCAACACAGTGGAGGTCAGCACAACTGGACTAAACCAAAGCAAAGCAGTTTCCTGAATAAACTGAATGCTTTGAAGGTCAGCGAAGCAGGGGCAGGGTTTGGGGACCATGGTTTCAGGGGACATCTAAGTCAATTGGCATAATGAAATCTGTTAAGAAAACATTCTGCATCCCACGTTGAAGAGTGGCATCTGGGGTCTTAAATGCTTGCAAGCGGCCATCTAAGATGCATCAATGAGTCTCAACCCACCTGGGTCAAAGGAGAATGAAGAACACCAAGAACACAGGATAATAACAAGCCCAAGAGACAGAAAGGGCTACATGAACCAGAGACTACATCACCCTGAGACCAGAATAACTAGATGGTGTCCGGCCACAACCGATGACTGCCCTGAAAGGGAACACAATAGAGAATCCCTGAGGGAGCAGGAGAATAGTGGGATGCAGACCCCAAATTCTCATAAAAAGACCAGTCTTAATGGTCTGACTGAGACTGGAAGGACCCCGGTGATCATGGCCCCCAGACCTTCTGTTGGCCCACTACAGGAACCATCCCCGAAGCCAGCTCGTCAGACATGGATTGGACTGGACGATGGGTTGGAGAGGGATGCTGGTGAGGCGTGAGCTACTTGGTTCGGGTGGACACTTGAGACAATGTTGGCAGCTCCTGCCAGGAGGGGAAATGCGAGGACAGAGGAGCTTAGAAGCTGACAAAATGGTCATGAAAAGGGAGAGTGGAAGGAGGGAGTGGGCTGTCTCATGGGGGGGGGGGAAGTAATTGGGAGTATGTAGCAAGTTGTATATGGGTTTTTGTGTGAGAGACTGACTTGATTTGTAAACTTTCACTTAAAGCACAATAAAAATTATTTAAAAAAAAAAAGGGCCTTCTCTCCTTTCTCCCTATCTACCATCTTTCATACATTAGGAAACACTGAGAGTCAACTAAATGCACTGTGCTAGCTGTTCCAGCTACACTGATGAGGAAAAACAGACATCGTCTCTGCTCATAAAACTTTGAGTCCAGTGCAGGAGACAGAGTAAAATAACCAACCAATAAATGGATAACTGTAAATACAGGCAGGCACTCTAAATATACTCTTCTGAATGCAAATAACAAAGAAAACTTATCTATAATGGCACTTGACCTAAAAGCTGAAGAATGCATAGATATTTATTAGGTTAGATGGTTACTTTGGGAGATAATGGTAAATACTTAGAAATTGAAGTAAAGTATTACTCACTGCTTCAAGTCTCCATTTTTCTCCCCACCTCCCAGATACTCATACTTGGGAAATACACACTATCATGCACCCCTCGATCATGCTAAAATATATACTTTCATGCACATACTTATAGTCACACATTTTCATACATTTACTTGTTGACTGAGTCATTCGTTTTAGGCAATTAAAGAAAGCTTCTTAAAAGCCCTGCATCTTCTTAAAGTGCCATGCATTTAGTACCATGCCTTAGCCGAGTGTGTACTCAATGAATACTGCTGACTGACTACTAAAAAGATAATACAACAATTATTTACTTTGGAAATTTTTTTTCTATCGTTACATAGTACACAGCATAAAAACAGAATTATCTGTAATTGTGGAATTATTTATATATATGTACTTTGATAATGATGATGAGAGTTCTTTTGATTTGCAGCTGGGGTACCTGTAGTTAACTCATTCAGCAAATATTTATTAAACACTAATAGGTCTGGATCCATGAGCCCTGGTGGCATAGTAGTTAAGTGCTACAGCTGCTAATCAAAAGGTTAGCAGTTTGAATCCGCCAGGGGCTCCCTGGAAACTCTATGGTGCAGTTCTACTCTGTCCTACAGGGTTGCTGTGAGTTGGAATCGAGTCGACGGCACTAGGTTTGGTTTTTGGTTTGGTAATAGGTCTGGTTCTAGGTGCAGGGGATATGGCAGTGAACAAAACAGACAAAAGCCTTGTCCTTAAAGTCTTATATTCTAGTGAGGAAGACAGATAAATACATACAAAAAAACAAAAAACAAATAGGACGATTTTAAATGGTGAAAGGTGCTATACAGAAAATAAAATAGGACAATGTGATGTTAGTGAGTGGATGGGGAGCTTCTTTAGCTAGGATGGTCTGCAGCAGTTTCTCTGAGAAAATGTCGTGTGAATTTGAGACTAGGACAATGAGAATGAGAAAGTCTGATGATCTAAAGAAAGAACATTTCAAATGGAGAGAACAATAAGTGCATAACTCCTGAGAAGAGAACGAGCTTGACATGTTGGAGGGCTATAACAACAGTCAATGAGGCCTGACTGGGAAATGAACAGGAAAGTGACAGAAGAGAGAGGTAGGCAGGCAGGCACCAAATTACACAGGGCACTGAAAGCCACAGTGAGGAACAGAACTTTATTCCACACGTAACGAGAAGCTACTGTTTTTCCATCCAAATTGTACCACTCAGAGTGCTCAGACAAATTTGCTCTCACTCATTTAAATTTGCTGGTTTCCCTATCCTCTATACTTGTTATCAGGAGTATATTTGTAGAAATTGAGGTTAAGTAAGGGTAGAATCTATGATATTAAAATGGAATTATTTTGTATAAGGTAGTTATATTTGAAACTGAGAACATTATTATAAATTCACAGCATTTATTAACTATTATACTAACTACATTTTTATCAATGCAGTTGATAAACGACACAATGAAAATAAAGTTTTGCTATTATTCCTTAAATTTGTTTTTTGAGTTAATTTTCCAGGCTGCATTAAGCATAGTTCTTCATAAAGCATCATATATTTTAATTTTATTTCTATATAAGAGAAGAAAAAAAGATTTAAAATTAAAATAGGACCAAGCAGATCTACATTACTCATTCATTTGTGAAACTGTTGTGTCCAAATTTCAAGACAGAAAATGAAATGATGTCTATTACACTAATAGTATTTCAGAGAAAATAAAGTACTTCTTTTCCCTCTTTTGGGGGGTCCAGGAAATGAAAGATAGACTAGAGAGTCCAACTAAGTATGTTACAATTATCTCAACTTGATCTTTATCAAACTGCTAGAAGGATGATTCAGCTACCTATGAAGCAGAGTAACAGCAAGTGGCTAGAACAAGGAGACAGAGGAAATGAGAGAGGCTCCTGTGAACACTTTATACCAATGCTTGCAGCACTTTTGATTTTTAGGGGTGAATAAACTCAGCTAAGTGGAAATTATTTTTAACCATTTTCCATCAGTCTTCCTCAGGTAGAGGTAATTTATAGAACAGTTGGCTTGGACTGGGGTTATATCAGGATTTTTGATATGGTGGTATAATATTTCTGAGAGACTTTGCTAGACTGAATCTTCAGTTAATTTGTTCAAAAAGTACAGTATATGTTATAAAAAATCTGCTGCTACTGTCTTGAGCCTTGAAAAAGCTTCTCTTCACAAGAAATAAAAGTGCTTAAATAGGTCAAGGACATTTACCTCTCATTCTGAGAAAATAAAATGTTTTAAAATAATTTACAAAATCATCATGTAATATTTTAAATACAAACTTAGGATTAAAATTAGTTTCTATAAAATGGATATAAATGATTTTCTCCTATTAAGTTTAAAACAAAGAGCCAAAGTCATAAATAATTCTAGCTTGCCAGAGGCAAGGCTATTTCTTTATACTGACAGTCGACTATCTAATTTAATTAGAGGTATTAAACTCCATGCTGAGGTCAACAAGCCTACTTCCTCCAATATTACACTTCAACCAGTGCTCATTAATGTGTCTACTGAATGGATTAACACACCTAAAGATATATGTAACAAGGAAAAGGGGGACAACCTAATGATATTCAATTGTTCATTTGTAATAGGACACATGTTCAAGGCCTCAACTTATTATCACTAATGTGGAATTTATTAAATTCAGGAGAAAAAATACCAATACAGAAAGTGATTTTTTTATTAAGGAGAACTGGTATAAGACAACCGGCTTCTATGATTAAATTTAAACATTTAACCTTCTATTAAAGAGAATTTTATACTATAATAGAGCTAAAATATAAGGCTATTATTTAGAAAAATCTTACATACTAAAATGCTGAGGAGCAGATTAAGAACAAGAGCCACAGAGAACAAGAAAAAGGAAAAATTGGTATACAGAAAAATTAGTATTTATAAGCTTTTTTGATTTCTATGAACAAAGATTGAGACTACGTGTTCTGAAGTAGGAGCCCTGGTGGCACAGTGGTTAAGAGCTTGGCTGCTAGCCAAAAAGGCTGGCAATTTGAATCCACCAGCCACTCCTCGGAAACCCTGTGGGGCAGTTCTACTTTGTCTTACAGGATCGCTGTGAGTCGGAATCGACTCAATGGCAATGGGTTTGGTTTTTGGTTATTCTGAAGTATGAGGTCAGGTAAATCTTCCATTTCTGTTGACTCGAAAGTTCCTATCATTTCTTAATGGGGAATGGAAATAAAAGTATCAGGGAGTATTACATGACTTGCATTATTCATAAATTGCTTCAATTTAGTCCTGACTTAACAGAGGAGATTTTACTTAAAACTGATTTAAATTACTGATTTAAACTGATAAAATAAGTATACCTTCCAAATTTGATACTGCTTTATTACATATTTTCCACAATTTTGACAGGGTTCACTTTTATATAATAAGTACTATACATTTTAAAGCAGTGATATTTTGAAACTTTCTCACTAAAACAAAGAAACCCTTTAAATTGGTTTATTTAAATAAAAAAGCTTATCTAGCTTTTATATTTTTCATCAATAATAAATAGGTATAATTATCTTAACAATCAAAATAATATACATGCTTGCATTATAAACCTTTGAAAATCATAAACATACGCTTGCACTTAAAAAAGTTAGAATACTTCTGGGATCTCAATATTAAACACTTGAAATATTATGCCATGTGATTGCCTGAGTCTGTTCTTAATTCCCACATAATTTTAAAATTTAGAATTATTAGCTTAAAGAAAAATAAATCAAAACTTACAGATGAAACAAACTACTGGTGTTCAAGGTTTAATCCTTCGAAACTCTCTGATGAATCTAGTACCAAAGGATTTCACCACTTTAGGGAAAACTTTAACTGGAACTCAATCATATAACAATTCTTAAATAGTGTTACCATCTCCAAATCCTACTTTCTTTGTTACGATATTAAAAAAAAAAAAACAAAAACCGTTGCCATTGAGTCAATTCCAACTCATAGCAACCCTAAAGGACAGAGTAGACCCGTCCTATAGGGTTTCCAAGGAGCAGCTGGTGGACCCAAACTGCAGACTTTTTGGTTAGCAGCTGAGCTCTTAAACCCTATGCCACCAGGGCTCCATTTGTTATGATAAAGGATTGTCAAATATTCATTTTAAATGTAACTTCTTAAATAATTTAGGACTAACCCTCTTGGCTGTTTTGAGGGAAATGTCATTTGATATATCTACAAAGGTTATTGGAATAAAATTTAAAGTCCCATATAATTATCAACTTTAATATACTAAAGTAAAATTATTAAGACATAATTTTCTTCTTCAAATGATCTGCACTGTCCTGTTGTCAGATCTGAAATCTATGATACTGTTCATTTTAGACTCTGCTCTGGAGTTTAAAAGTTGTGTTCACGGAGCCATGAAAAAGGTGATAATGATAAATATGGGTCACTACCAAGTTCTCAATAATTAAAATTACTTGCCTTTTTAAAACTATACTCATAATTGTTTCTAATTTGGATATGACTTTTTCATAGATATTTAAAAGGAGCAGATGAAATAAGGAGCTTAACTGAAGTATTCATGAAGCTGTACTCTAATCTAACCCTTCACCATCTACTTACCAGCATCTGTGTGACTTATCTTGTCTTTTCACCAGTGACAAAAGAACAATATTTGAGTACTATTCCAGTTAGTACTTCTAAACACTATATGCAAACGCTGCACTCTACAGCATACTTGTTATTGAGTATACTTTCCTATACTTACCAATTACTTCCACCTCAACTACTCATTCCAATCTAATTTGCAACGATATATTAGTTTTCCTAGCCATTAAACATTTATTTATTTGACGAATTCTAGCAATACCCTAAAATGTACAAAAGGCATCAAGGGTAGTCAAAGCAACCTTATAAAATATTTGAGAGGAGTTCTGAGGCTGCTTTTTAAAACGTGTGAATAGTGCTGTTTTCATAGCTTCACAATGAAAAGGGAGAGCTTGATAGCAGTCAACAAAGTATCAAATAAAATGATTGAAGATATCTGGTTATGTTTAGCAGTAGTTTTGAATATACTGAGGATGAAGATGAGGAGAAGGTAAAGAAAGAAACCTATGAAACACTGTGAAAGGTTTTACTTTTGAAAATGTTTCTCACTAATAAAATCAAACATGGGTTGAAAACTACTCAGAGGTTATCTATCTCTGTGGTCACTGGAATGAATGCTTTTGAGTGCCTCTGCTGGCTAACAAAATGGTGGTGTAGGTTTTAAAAGACCTGCACCATCAAAATCATTCCACCCTATCCCTTATCCATTTGAAGGTAGCAAAATTTATTTTAATTAATAATGCTTATTTTACTTGCCATATTAGTTTTTTGTTTAAATTTATTGTACAGCATATGCTCCATTTTAAATGATACGTAATAATTTACATTTTTTTTTTGTCTTTCTCAGTCAGTATAAATATCATGTACTTTGGGAACTGGAACAGAATTTTATCTATTTACACATACTGAGATTTTTCAATTTGACACACCCTGACTTTTTTTTTGAAAGCAAATCCTTTATTAAAACTGTGCTCTTCACTTGTATCATTTTCTCTACAACAATCCTGTTTCAAAGGCAGTTTTGGGTGAAGTGTAGCATACTAGAGACAGAAATGGTGCTTGATCACTTACTTAGATTTTTTCATGTATTTGTTTTGTTAATTACTAGGATTTTAAGTTGAAAACACTATTTTCCTTTTTTAGCACTTACTTTTTTGGTCAAAGAGTCATCAGAATCAGAAGGCATTCTTGTTGATACATGAAATATTACTTCTACTGTGGAGGTAGCAAAATATGGAGTGGTCAATCCAGTGCTTTTGTTTTTTTGTAGTCCTCCCATAAAACCGCAATGGTTTGTAAGATTTACCTAGAAGCAATGAAGAATCACATAAATTAATCAACAAAATCTCAAAACTACTGAAAAAGACCCAATTGAATTTCTCACTTTGAAAAGACAATGGGAAAAGCCTTTTGCATGTTTTTAACCAATGCTTGATCTAGAATTGTTAGTTAGAGCTGATCCTCACACTACTATTTTTTCTTAAGTATTTGAGGATACAAAATTAGCAGGAAGGAAACCCTGGTGGTATAGTGGTTAAGTGCTAGGACTGCTAACCAAAGGGTCGGCAGTTCATATCAGCCAGGCGCTCCTTGGAAACTCTATGAGGCAGTTCTACTCTGTCCTATACAGTCGCTATGAGTCGGAATCGACTCGACGGCACTGGGTTCGGTGTGGTTTTTGGGTTTATAAAGGCTGAGGGGCGACACCAAGGACAGAGAGCAAAAATCAAATATCAAAAATAAAGACTGGATATGATTTGGGGAAAAGTTAAAAGAGTAATGCCAATTTGATAAAACGGTTTATTAGGTGTGTCAAATTTACTCATCAAAACTGGCTTCTTGGTTTCTAAGTACCCATCATAGCCCAGAACAAAAATATAAAAATGCTGAACTTAACTACCCTCCAAATGCTTTAAAAAACTATAAATTAATCTGTATATAGATCTTTTTAAATATATATTTTTTCCTGATTATAAATGTTGTACATGTTAATATCAAGTTCATTGCAACAGATATCTTCTGGACTTGTGTGATGCACAGAAGCCAGAAACTTGTCTTCATTGTAAAAAATTAGGGAAATATAGGAAAAGAAAAAGAAAGAAAATTTACAAATCGCCTATAATCTCTCCACTGAAAGAAAACCACTTATGCATATACTTTAAAATAATAAAATGTAAATATCTGATAGAATGAAGAATTATAAAACAAGTCCCTGCACAGTGTAAACAGAACATGTCTGAAATATCAGTATCAGTTACTAATGGCTGATCAGAATGACAGATTAGTTTTAATGCCATTACTATTACATTGTCTAAATCTTTCATATATTTTTAAATTTATTTTTTCACTAAGTAATACATTTACATAATTAAAAATTCAAAAGGTACAAATGGGGATACCATGAAAATTCTCCTTTCCATAACTTCTTTCTTCCAGCTACTCAGTTCTGCTTCCCAGAAAGCTATTTCTTACGTAATCCTTCAACAATATTCTATGCCTGCACCATTAAATTCTTATATGTGTTTGTGTTTAAGTATATTCACATTTACATGCATACATGTGATGGTTAAGGTTATGTGTCAACTTGGCTAGGCCACGATTCTCAGTGGTTTGTTAGATATTATGTAATCATGCTCTATTTTGTGATCTGCTGTGAGCAGCTAACCAGTTGAAAACCATTCTGTTTTCTTGGGAGTGTGGCATGCATCCTATATATATATATGGATGTTCTGGCAAAGCTCCCTCTGGATTCTACAACTGACTCTTCATCCTCTGGCCTCTGGTTTTTACAGTGTGATTCCACCTGACTTCCCAATTTTGAGTTTGTCGGTCCCCGCAACCATGTGAGTCAGGAGAAGCCTCCAAGAATCTGGGACTTGCCAGCCTTCACAACTGCATGAGCCATTTTCTTGAGATGGTATTGCTCCTCTAGAGAACCCAGCCTAAGACTATATATATATATGAGATATACATACAATGCTTGCACACCGTTTTTTATACTTAATGTATCTTGGAAAACATTCTGTATTAGTAACTAAAGAACTTCCTCATGTTTTTAGTTTCATGACTACACAGAAGTCCATTTTATGGATATGCAAGAATTTAATTAGCCCCCTACTTGGAGGATATTTAGGCTGTTTCCGCTCTTGCTATTAAACTCAGTGCTGCAGTGAATATCACTGAACACATGTCCACAATTGTCAGAAGTGGAGCTGTAAGTCAAAGGGCATGTGCACTTGTAACTTTGAAACAAACTACCAAATCGCTTTCATAGATTGCACCAACAATGTATAAGACTGCCTGTTTCCCTCATATCCTCTCAAACATATTCTATTATCAAACCTTATGTTCTTTGCTAATCTATATGTAAAAAATGGTGTCTCAGTGTAGTTTTTTGAGTTTTTAGTAAGTTATTTATTCTCTAGGAAATTTTCTTTCAAGTCTCTGATTATGTAAGGAGAAAGTCTCAGTTTAGTGCTCCTTTGCTGTAAACACTCTCTAACACTTGGTAATCACTATTTTTTTTCTTAAATTTTAGATATTTCGTTGTTGTTGCTGAGAATATACACAGCAAAACATGCACCAATTCAGAAGTTCAATTTAGTGACGTCGATTACATTTTTTGAGTTGTGTAACTATTCTTACCTTCCTTTTCTGAGTTGGTCCTCCTTCATTAACATAAACTCAGTGCACCCTAAGGTTTCCATCTAATCTTTGGGGTTGCTGTTGTCAGTTTGATCCCATACAGACAGTTCTTAAGAGAGCATCATGCTCAACGCAGACCTTTTTTTTTTTTACGAGTTAAGCTAAACTACTGTTCAGTTGTAAGATGATTTTAGGGGTTATTTTTGGTTTAAGATTTACAGGCAATTAAGTTAAAAGTTTTAAGGCAATAGTTTCAGGGGTTCATCCAGCCTCCATGGCTCCAGAAAGTCTGGACTCCATGAGAATTCAAAATTCTATTCTGCATTTTCTCCCCTTTGATTAGGCTTCTTCTACAGACTCTTTGGTCCAAATGTTCAGTAATGGTAGCCAGGCACCACCCAGTTCTTGTCTCAAGGCAATGGAGGTAGTTGTTCATGAAGGCAATTAGCCGCACATTCCATATTCTCCTCCTATTTCCTGACTGTCCTTTTTCCTCTGTTGCACTGAACACATTATTAATAAGCCCAATTAACTGGGATATCCCATGAAACCATAACCCTAAACCTCCAACCCAAGGAATTTAATCCCATGAGCTGTTTAGTTGTATATAAGCAGCTACTCTTTTTTTGTCACTGTTGTAAATATATTTATCACACAACTTTTGCCAATTCAACTTTTTACAGGTGTACAATTTATTGACAGTAATTACAATAATCAGTTGTGCCACCCTACCCTTAATCAATGTGATTTTCCATCACCGTTAACCCTCCTTTCTCCCTTCCTCCTGCCCCTGGTAACTCTAATAAACTTCAGTCTCTATACATTTGCCTTTTCTTGTCTTTTGCTGTAAGTGAGGTCATACAGTATTTGTCCTTTTGTGGTTGGCTTATTTCACTCAGCATAATGTCTTTGTGCTCCATTCATGCTGTATTATACGTATCAAGATTCCTTTCACCTACTGTCTGAATGGTATTCCATTTTATGTATGTACCACAATTTGTTTCTCCATTCATCTGTTGATGGGAATTTAGGTTATTTCTGCTTTTGGGCTATTGTGAATAGTGCTGCAACGAACACTGGTGTACAAGTCTCTTTTTGAGTCTCTGCTTTCACATCTTTTGGGCATATACCTAGGAATGGAATTACTGTATCATATGGTAGCTCTGGAAACCCTGGTGGTGTAGTGGTTAAGTGCTATGGCTGCTAAGCAAAGGGTTGGCAGTTTGAATCCGCCAGGCGCTCCTTGGAAACGCTATGGGGCAGTTCTACTCTGTCCTATAGGGTCGCTATGAGTTGGAATCAACTCGACTGCACTGAGTTTGGCTTTTTTTTTTTTTTAAATGGTAGTTCTATTTTTAGTTTTTTGAAGAACCACCACACTGTTTTCCACAACAGCTGTTATCATTTTGTACTCCTAACAGCAACGCATAAGGATTCCAATTTCCCCACATCCTAGCCTACACCTGTTATCTGACATTTTAATTTTAGCCTTCCTAGTGTATGTGAGGAGCTCTGGTGGAGCTGTGGTTACGCCTTCTGCTACAAACCAAAAGGTTAGCAGTTCAAATTCACCAGCTACTCTTTGGAAACCCTAAAGGGCTGTTCTACTCTGTCCTATAGGGTTGCTATGAGTCGGAATCAACTTGATGACAATAGGTTTTTTTTTTTTTTTGGTTAGTGGTTGCGAAGCGGCATCTCATCGTAGTTTTGATTTACATTTCCCTGATGACTAATGATGTTGAGCATCTTTTCATATGTTTATTATCCATTTATATATGTTTTTTGGAGACAGTCCCATTCAGAGCCTTTGCCCACTTTTTAAATGCGTTTTATGTCTTTTTATTGGAGCCCTGGTGGTGTTGTGCTTATGAACTTGGCTGCTAACCAAAAGGTTGTCAGTTTGAATCCACCAACCTTGGAAACCCTATGGGGGCAGTTCTACTCTCTCCTTACAGGGTCACTGTGAGTCAGGATCGACTTGATGGCAATGGGTTTGCTTATTGGTTTTGGTCTTATTATAGAATTGAGTAAGTTCTTTTTATATTACAAATTCCTTATCATATGCATGATTTGCAATTATTTTCTCCAATTGTGTGGACTGTCTTCCCACTTTGTTGATAGTATCCTTTGAAGCACAAACGTCTTTAATTTTGATGAAATTTAATTTATCTAATTTTTTTCCTTTGTTGCTTATGCTTATGGTGTCATATTCCAAGAATCCATTGCCAAATCCAAGTCATGAAGGTTTACTTCTATGTTTGTTCTAAGACTTTTATAGCTGTAGCTTACATTTAGGTTTTTGATACATTTTGACTTAATTTATGTATATTGTATGAAGTAAGGGTCTTCATTTTTTTCATGAAGCTATCCTGTTGTCCCAGCATGATGTACTGAAAACAAAGTTCTTTACCCAGTGAATAGTCTTGACACCCTTGTCAAAAATCACTTGACTACAATCATGGGTTTATTTCTGGACTCTTAATTCTATTTCATTAACTTTTATGTCTGTCCTTCTGCCAGTGCCACAGTGTCTTGATTACTGTTGCTTTGTATTAAGTTTTGAAATTGAGAAGTATGAGTCTTTCTTTTAAAAGATTATTTTGGCTGTTAGAGATCTCTTGCAATTCCATATGCATTTTAGAATCACCTTGTCAACTTCTAAAAAGTCAACTGGGATTCTGATATGGATTGCACTGAATTAGTAGATTAGTTTGGGGTATTGCTATCTCAACAATATTATGTGTTCTATTCCTTGATTTGCTGTCAAGGGACTCTCTCAGGAGCAAACCTCTTTTTTTGGTGCCAAACCCCTCTGGGGCAATCTAAGATTTGGGATGAGAGGCAAGGACTGTAGGAGGTTGAGGATCTGGAAACTAATTTTGCCAAAACGAAGCACGGCCCCAAAATCCCTGAAAAGCCTTTGTGTAGCCCTAAGGTATTCATATCTTAGTTGGAAGACCACTACTCTATAGGTCATAGCTGCAAGGAAAACCCAGATCTTCTAAATCTGTGAGTTTAGTGCTCACTGCCATTTTACTCTTTCATACGTTCCAACCACTATTATCTTTGTCAATGAGATGTGATGTGAAGCAGAAACAGTAGCAAACCCATTATTAAGTTGTCTCTCCTAAAATAACGCTTCTAAAATAAGGTAGAAAGAAGAAAGAAAAATAACTTTCTTCTCTAAAACAGAACTGAAATGATACTTGGTATAACTTAAAATCAATACCTCCCAACCAAGACCAGCTACAAAATCCTCATATGCTTGACTTCCTCCTCTATTAGTGAGAATGGAGTGTTTGTCTTCTTGTCCTTCAGCAACATAAAACACTGCAATCTTGTGTGTCTCTCGGCTGTAAAACAAAAGATTACATAATTCATTTATTCATTCATTTATCCATTCAATCATCTGGTAATTAAATACTAAGTACAATGTATGTGGCAATTAAAAGATGAAAAATACTTAGATTTTATAATCAATGGAGCGAGATGGACAAGTTACATAAATATAAGTCAAAAATTACAAAAGCTACAAAAATGACTTTGCAATAGAAGAAAGGCATGATTACTTCTGACTGGGGAGAGAGAAACTTAAAAAAGTTACTATCTGAGCTGGGTGAAGGTAGGTATCAGGAAGCACACATAGGTATGAATGTATAAAACATTTAAGAAGTCACCTGCTGTGAACTGTAGTAAAAGGGACTGTGTTTCAGAACTAAGTAGATGTACACAAGTGAGTGACAAATGATCCACTCCTTTAAGATACTTAAAATATAGAAGAAGAAATACATGTACCAACATTATAGGACTATATGGAGTAACTGCTAAGTTCTTAGACATTTTACTTTTTAGTTCTTTCTGAAATTAAAGACAGTTCATAAAATCAAATTTCTTGTACGAAATTTGGCTTTCCAAACTAATTAGGACACACTATATGTGATCTAGATTGATACAACAAACCATGGACTTACAAATACTACAACCAGAGTAATGTTTTCACTACTGTATCACACAAAAATTAAAACAAACACCAACAAACAAGAAAAAAGCAAACAAAAAAACTGAGATAAAAAAACTGAAACAAAAAATTTATTAGAAGGACTAACAATAGATTTGAATTGGGAGAAGAATCAGTGACTTTGAAGATTGGTCAACAGAAGTTACACAATCTGAAGAACAGAAGAAAAAAGAATGAAGAAAAATGAACAGAACCTAAGAGAAAATGAGACATCATTAAGTGCACCAACATACGTATAATGGGAGAACTAGAGGAGAAAGAAAGAAGCATAAATAAATAAAAGAAATAATGGCTGTAAACTTTCCACATTTGATTTAAAACATTAATCAACACACCCAATAATCTCATCTCACTCCAGGTACAATAAAAGTAAAATAAAGAGACCCACACCCAGACAGATCATAGTCAACTGTTAAAAGATGGAGACAGAGAAAATTTGGGAAGAAGTAACAGAAAAATAATTGATCACGTACAAGGAAATCCTAATAAGATTAAAAGTTGACTTCTCGTAAGAAACAACGGAGGCCAGAAGCCAGTGTGATGACATATTCAAAATTCTTCCTAGACAACCAAGAATTCTATATTCAAAGAAACTGTTTTTTTAAAATGAAAGTGAAATAAAGACATTGCAAGAAAAACAAAAAGAGAGCGAATGCATTGCTGGTAAAGATCATTAATAATGTTGTTGTCGTTAGGTGCCGTCAAGTTGGTTCCGACTCATGGTGACTCTATACACAACAGAACGAAACATTGCCCAGCTCTGCACCATCCTTAGAATTGTTACGTTTGAGCTCATTGTTGCATGTGATGTGAGGCTTCCTCTTTTCCACTGACCCTGTACTCTGCCAAGCATGATGTCCTTCTCTAGGGACTAATTCCTCCTGACAACATGTTCAAAGTATATAAGACGCAGTCTCACCATCCTTGCTTAGAAGGAGCATTCTGTTTGTACTTCTTCTAAGACAGATTTGTCCCTTCTTTTGGCAGTCCATGGTACATTCAACACTGTTTGCCAATACCACAATTCAAAGGCGTCAATTCTTCTTCAGTCTTCCTTATTCATTGTCCAGCTTTCACATGCATATGACGCGACTGAAAATATCATAGTCTGGTTCAGGCACACCTTAGTCTTCATGGTGACATCTTTGATCTTCAACACTTTGAAGAGGTCTTTTGCAGCAGATTTACCCACTGCAAAGCGTCTTTTCATTTCTTGACTGCTGCTTCCATGGCTGTTGACTGTGGATCCAAGTAAAATGAAATCCTTGACAACTTCAATCTTTTCTCCATTTATCATGATGTTGCTCATTGGTCCAACTGTGGTCTTTGATCTTCATTAGTAGATGCTTCAACTTCTTATCTCTTTCAGCAAGGAAGGTTGTGTCATCTGCATAACGCAGGTTGTTAATGAGTCTTCCTCTAATCCTGATGCCTCGTTCTTCTTCCTAAGGTCCAGCTTCTCTGATTATTTGCTCAGCATACAGACTGAATAGATATGGGGAAAGAGTACAACCCTGACGCACACCTTTCCTGAC
Organism: Loxodonta africana; assembly: GCF_030014295.1. Taxonomy (NCBI): domain Eukaryota; kingdom Metazoa; phylum Chordata; class Mammalia; order Proboscidea; family Elephantidae; genus Loxodonta; species Loxodonta africana. Next base: position 47,523,613 of record NC_087351.1, read on the forward strand.
TTTAAACCAATCAGCATCCCCTTGTTCTGTCCAAACAACTGCTTCTTGATCTATGTAAAGGTTCCTCACGAGCACAATTAAGTGTTCTGGAATTCCCACTCTTCGCAATGTTGTCCATAATTTGTTATGATCCACACAGCTAAATGCCTTTGCATAGTCAATAAAACACAGGTAAGCATTCTCCTGGTATTCTCTGCTTTCAGCCATGATCCACCTGACGTCAGCAATGATATTCCTGGTTTCACATCCTCTTCTGAAACCAGCCTGAATTTCTGGCAGTTCCCTGTCGATACACTGCTGCAGCCGTTTTGAATGATCTTCAGCAAAATTTAGCTTGCGTGTGATATTAATGATATTGTGCTATAATTTCCACATTCGGCTGGATCACCTTTCTTGGGAACAGGCATAAATATGGATCTCTTCCAGTCAGTTGGCCAGGAAGCTGTCTTCCATATTTCTTGGCATAGATGAGTGAGCACCTCCAGTGCTGCATCTCTTTGTTGAAACATCTCAAGTGATACTCCATCAATTCCTGGAGCCTTGTTTTTTGCCAATGCCTTCAGAGCAGCTTGGACTTCTTTCTTCAGTACCATTGGTTCCTGATCATATGCTACCTCTTGAAGTGGCTGAACATCAACTAATTCTTTTTGGTATAATGACTTTGTGTATTCCTTCCATCTTCTTTTGATGTTTCCTGCATCGTTTAATATTTTTCTCACAGAATCCTTCACTATTGCAGCTCGAGGCTAAAATTTTTTCTTCAGTTCTTTCAGCTTGAGAAACGCCAAGTGTGTTCTTCTCTTTTGGTTTTCCGTCTTCAGGGCTTTGCGCATGTCATCATAATATTTCACTTTGTCTTCTTGAGCCGCCTGTTGAAATCTGTTCAGTTCTTTTACTTCATCAATTCTTCCTTTTGCTTTAGCTGCTCGATGCTCAAGAGCAAGTTTCAGAGTCTCCTCTGCATTCTATCTTGGACTTTTCTTTCTTTCCTGTCTTTTCAGTGACCTCTTGCTTTCTTCATGGATGATGTCTTTGATGTCATTCCACAACTCATCTGGTCTTCAGTCACTAGTGTCCAGTGCATCAAATCTATTCTTGAGATGGTCTCTAAATTCAGGTGGGATATACTCAAGGTCATATTTTGGCTTTCGTAGACTTGCTCTGATTTTCTTCAGTTTCAGCTTGAACTTGCATATGAGCAATTGATGGTCTGTTACACAGTCGGCCCCTGGCCTTGTTCTGACTGATACTGAACTTTTCCATCATCTCTTTCCGCAGATGTGGTCAATATGATTTCTGTATTCGTATACCAGCAGGGTCACCTATGGAGGACAGGTTTCTACTGAGCTGACAGACTAAGACAGACTAGGAAGAAGGACCCGGCAGTCTACTTCTCAAAAGCATTACCCAGAGAAAACCTTATGAATAGCTGTGGAACACTGTCTGATATAGTGCTGGAAGATGAGCCCCCCAGATTGGAAGGCACTCAAAAGATGACTGAGGAAGAGCTGCCTCCTCAAAGCAGAGCTGACCTTAATGATGTGGATGGAGTAAAGCCTTCAGGACCTTCATGTGCTGATGTGGCATGACTCAAAATGAGAAGAAACAGCTGCAAATATCCATTAATAATCAGAACCTGGAATGTACGAAGTATGAATCTAGGAAGACTGGAAATCGTCAAAAATGAAATGGAATACATAAACATCGATATCCTAGGCATTAGTGAGCTGAAATGGACTGGTATTGGCCATTCTGAATCAGAGAATCAACCGTCTACTCTGCTGGGAATGGCAACTTGAAGAGAAATGGTGTTGCATTCACCGTCAAAAAAACCATTTCAAGATCTATCCTGAAGTACAACTCTGTCAGTGATAGGGTAATATCCATACACCTACAAGGAAGACAAGTTAATACGACTATTATTCAAATTTATGCACCAACCACTAGGGCCAAAGATGAAGAAATAGAAGAGTTTTACCAGCTGCTGCAGTCTGAAATTGATCAAACATGTAATCAAGATGCACTGATAATTACTGGTGATTATAATGCGAAAGTTGGGGACAAAGAAGGATCAGTAGTTGGAAAATGTGGCCTTGGTGATAGAAACATCGCAGAGATTGAATGATAGAATTTTGCAAGACCAATGACTTCTTCATTGCAGATACCCTCTTTCACCAACATAAATGGCAACTATACACATGGACCTCGCCAGGTGGAACACAAAGAAGATGACTAATAGGTAATTACAAAACAGTATAATTGCATATTTCTTTTTGTCAACTGACTTAAAAAGGAACTGCATAAAAGAATACTTATGTATTTGTACTGTTGGGCCTATGACAATATAGAAAGGCAATATATTTGACAATAAAGGCACAAAAGAGGCAAGTGGGAACAAAGCTATATTACCCATTGCTGTCGAGTTGATTCTGATTCACAGCAACCCTATAGGAGAGAGTGGAACTGTCCCATAGAGTTTCCAAGGAGTGGCTGGTGGATTCGAACTGCCAACCTTTTGTTTAGCAGCCGAACTCTTAACCGCTACACCACCAGGGCTCCAGAGCTATATTAGGGTAAGGAAATGATACCAGATGATAACTCAAATCTACAGGAAGGCATGAAATACACCAGAAAAGGTAAACAAGGTAACTCTAAAAATATACATGTTCTGCTGTCTTCTCTCAGCTTCATTAAAAGACATAAGATTATATAAAGTAATTATTATATATAATAAACTGTAACATAAAAATGCATTGTTGGGCTAAAACACATTTAAATGTAATATATCTATAAATGATGGCAAAAAAAGGGAGAAAAAGAATGGAGCTATATAGGAGTACAGTTTCTATATTTCACTGGAACTAAGTCAGTGTAAATCTATACCAGATTCTAGTAAATTATGATATACGTTTAAGCCCTAGGAACACCACAAGAAGATAACTCAAAAACAATGAAAAACTCATTAAAGGCTGAAATATCACATTAAGAAATACACTATGAAAACAAAATCAATAAACAAGGTACAGAGGAACAAAAAGACATGAGATCTATAAAACACAGATAGCAAAATGGCAGATGTAACTCTTACCTTATCAGTAATTACTTTAAATGTAAATCGACTAAACTCTCCAATCAAAAGACAGAGTTTTGCATGATGACATACCAAAAAAATCCAATCATATGCTGTCTACCTGAGACATACTTTAGATTCAAAGACACAAATAAAGTCGAAATTAAGGATGGAAAAATTAAGGATGGAAAGACACCATGCAAACAGTAACCAAGACAGCTGAAGTGGCTATACTAATATCAAACAAAATGGACTTAAAAACAAAATGTTATTAGAAATAAATAAGAATATTCATCATTAGAAAAGAGTCCATTTACCAGGATGATAGGAAAATTACAAACATATATGCATCTAATAACAGAGCACCAAAATACATGAAGCATAAACTGACAGAAGTGAAGTTGGACATAGACAATTCCACAATACTACCTGCAGACATCAATGCCCCACTGTCAATAATGGACAAAACTACTAGGCAGATCAACAAGGAAATGGAAGACTTAAACAACACTATAAACTAACCTAACAGACATCTGTAGAACGCTGCACCAACAATAACAGGATATACATTCTTCACAGGAACACATGGAACAACCTCCAGGATAGACCATATGCTAGACCATGAAACAAACCTTGATAAATTTAAAAGGACTGAAATCATACAAAGTATATTTTCTGGCCACAATGGAATGAAATTAGGTATCAATAATGAAGAAATATGGGAAACTCACGAATATATGCAAATTAAACAACATACTGCTATATAACCAATGGGTCAAAAAGAAATCAAAAGAAAATATATTGAGATGAATGAAAATGAAGACACTATACACCAAAACCTGTAGAAGCTACATCAGTGCTTAGAGGGCAATTTTTACCTATAAATGCCTATATTAAAAATGAGGAGCGATCACAAATTAGTAATCTAAACTTTCACCTTAAGACAATGAAAAAGAAGTACACCTAAATCCAAAGCAAACAGAAGGAAGAAAATAATAGAGAGAAAATTAGAGAAACAGAACAGAGAAAATCCGTGAAACTAAAAGCTGGTTCTTTGAACAGATCAATTAACTTGCCACTTTTAAGAAGACTGACCAAGAAAAAGCGAGCAGACTCAAATTACTACAATCAGAAATGAAGTGGTATCACTATCGATTCTACAAAAAAAAAGAAAAAAATTATAAAGGAATACTGTGAATAACAGTATGCCAATAAATTATATAACTTAGATGAAATGGACAAAATCCTATAAAGACACAGGCTTCCAAAAATGACTCAAAAAGAAATAGACAATCTGAACAGATTGATAACAAGTAAAGAGACTGAATTAGTAATTAAAAAACTACCCAGAAAGAAAAGCCCAGGCGGCTTCACAGGTGAATCCCACCAAACATTTAAAGAAGAATTAATATCTTCACAAGTTCTTCCAAATGTAGAAGACGAGGACACACTGCCCAAGTCTTTCTATGAGGCCAAACCAGAAAAAACCAAACCCACTGCTGTCAACTTGATTTCAACTCAAAGCAATCCTATAGGACAGAGTAGAACTGCCCTGTAGGATTTCCAAGGAGCAGCTGATAGATCTGAACTGCTGACCTTTTGGTTAGCAGCCTGAGCTCTTAACCATGGCAACACGAGGGCTCCAATGTATGTTTAAAAATGATTAGTTATCCTGAAGAATATGACTAATGTTCATTTCTGGAAGAAGCAGCCAAAAGGATTATACTCTGAAAACTAAAAAAAAAAGTTAAAAGAAATTTTAAACAGATCTAAATAATTTGAAAAGATCCTATGTTCACAGGTTGTAAGACTTAATATTGATAAGATGGCAATATTCCCTAAATCGATTTAAGAATTTGACACAATGTCTACCAGCATTCCAGTTGACTTCTTTGCAGAAACTGACAAACTGATTTTAACATTCATAAGGAATCACAAGGGATCTAGAATAGCCAAAAAAATCTTGAAAAAGAAGAACAAAGTAGGAGGGCTCACATTTCTTCATTTCAAAATTTACTACAGAGCAAAAAAAATAAATAAAAACAGTGTAGTACTGGCAAAATGACAGATAGGTCAATGAAACAGAACTGAGAGTCCAGAGGTAAACCCGTGACTGTGGTGAATTAATTTCAACAAGGGTCGATAGACCGCCCAGTGGGCAAAGAATAGTACTGGGACAACTGGATGGCCATACACATAATAATGAATTTGGAACTTTACCTTACACTATATACAATAACTAACTAAAAATGAATTAAGTATTTAAATGTGAGAGCTAAAACTACAAAACACTTAGAATCATAGGGCCAAACCTCATGACCATGGATATGGCAATGGATTCTGAGAATGTGACATAAGCACAAGCCAAAAAGTATGCTTCATCAAAATTAAAAACTGCTGTGGTCAGACACCACTGTCTTAGTTATCTAGGGCTGCTATTAACAGAAACACCACAAGTAGATGGCTTTAATAAAGAAATTTATTCTCTCACAGTTTAAGAGGCTAGAAGTCCAAATTCAGGGCACAATTCTAGGGGAAGGCTTTCTCTCCCTGATGGTTCTGGGGAAAGGTCCTTGTCATCAATCTTCTCCTGATCTAGCAGCTTCTCACAGTAGGGACCCTGGGTCTAAATGAAGGGCTTACTCCCTACTCTTTTTTCTTGGTGGTATGAGGTTTCCCTTCTCTCTGCTTGATTATCATTTTATATCTCAGAGACTGACTCAAGATACAACCTAATCCTGTAGATTAAGTCCTGCCTCATTAACATAATGCCTCTAATCTTGCCTTATTAACATCATAGAGGTTAGGGTTTACAGCACACAGGATAATCATAACAGATTACAAAATGGTAGACAACCACAGAACACTGGGAATCGTGGCCTAGACAAGTTGACACATATTTTGGCGGGGTCACAATTCAATCCCTGAAAGACACCATCATGGAAATGAAAAGAAAGCCTATAGAACTGGAAAAAATATTTACAAATTATTTATCTAATGAGGGACTTGTATCTAGAAAATATGAAAAACTCATGTAAATCAATAATAAAAAGACAATGCAATTAAAAACGCACAAAAGATATGGATAGGAATTTCTCCCCAAAAAGATATAGAAATGCCCAATAAGCACATGAAAAGATGCTCAACATCATTAGTCACTAGGGAAATGCAAATCAATACCACAATGGTATACCACTTTATACACACCAGGATGGCTAGAATTAAAAAGTCAGATAATAACAAGTGTTGACAAGGATGTGGAGAAATCGAAACCTTCATACATTGCTGGTGGGTAAGTAAAGTGATGTCACAATGAAAAAGTAAGGCAGGTCCTCAAAAAGTTAAACATACAGTTAACATACTATCCAGCAATTCCATTCTAAGTATACTGTTGTTATTGTTGTTAGGTGCCGTCAAGCCGGTTCCGACTCATAGCGACCCTATGCACAACAAAACGAAACACTGCCCGGTCCTGCGCCATCCTTACAATCGTTGTTATGCTTGAGCTCATTGTTGCAGCCACTGTGTCAATCCACCTCGTTGAGGGTCTTCTTCTTTTCTGCTGACCCTGTACTCTGCCAAGCATGATGTCCTTCTCCAGGGACTGATCCCTCCTGACAACATGTCCAAAGTATGTAAGACGCAGTCTCGCCATCCTTGCCTCTAAGAAGCATTCTGGCCACACTTCTTCCAAGACAGATTTGTTCTTTTGGCAGCCCATGGTATATTCAATATTCTTCGCCAACACCACAATTCAAAGGCATCAACTCTTCTTCGGTCTTCCTTATTCATTGTCCAGCTTTCACATGCATATGATGTGATTGAAAATACCATGGCTTGGGTCAGGCGCACCTTAGTCTTCAGGGTGACATCTTTGTTCTTCGACACTTTGAAGAGGTCTTTTGCAGTACATTTGCCCAATGCAATGCATCTATTGATTTCTTGACTGCTGCTTCCATGGCTGTTGATCGTCGACTGAAGTAAAATGAAATCCTTGACAACTTCAATCTTTTCTCCGTTTATCATGATATTGCTCGTTGGTCCTGTTGTGAGGATTTTTGTTTTCTTTATGTTGAGGTGCAATCCATACTGAAGGCTGTGGTCTTTGATCTTCATTAGTAAGTGCTTCAAGTCCTCTTCACTTTCAGCAAGCAAGGTTGTGTCATCTGCATAATGCAGGTTGTTAATGAGTCTTCCTCCAATCCTGATGCCCCGTTCTTCTTCATATAGTCCAACTTCTCAGATTATTTGTTTAGCATACAGATTAAATAGGTATGGTGAAAGAACACAACTCTGATACACACCTTTCCTGACTTTAAACCAATCAGTATCCCCTTGCTCTGTCCAAACAACTGCTTCTTGATCTATGTAAAGGTTCTCAGGAGCACAATAAAGTGTTCTGCAATTCCCATTCTTTGCAAAGTTATCCATAATTTGTTAGGATCCACACAGTCAATTGCCTGTGCACAGTCAATAAAACACAGGTAAACATCCTTCTGGTATTCTCTGCTTTCAGCCAGGCTCCATCTGACATCAGCAATGATATTGCTGGTTCCACGTCCTCTTCTGAATCCAGCCTGAATTTCTGGCAGTTCCCTGTTGATATACTGCCACAGCCATTTTTGAATGCTCTTCAGCAAAATTTTGCTTGCATGTGGTATTAATGATATTGTTCTATAATTTCCACATTCGGTTGGCTCACCTTTCTTGGGAATAGGCATAAATATGGATCTCTTCCAGTCAGTTGGCCAGGAAGCTGTCTTCCATATTTCTTGGACTAGACGAGTGAGCACCTCCAGCGCTGCATCACTTTGTTAAAACATCTCAATTGATATTCTTTCAATTCCTGGTGCCTTGTTTTTCACCAGTGCCTTCAGAGCAGCTTGGACTTCTTCCTTCAGTACCATTAGTTCCTGATCATATGCCACGTTTTGGAATGGTTGAATATTGACTAATTCCTTTCGATATAATGACTCTGTGTATTCCTTCCATCTTCTTTTGATGCTTCCTGCTTCGTTTAATATTTTCCCCATGGAATCCTTCACTATTCCAACTAGAGGCTTGAATTTTTTCTTCAGTTCTTTTAGCCTGAGAAATGCCGAGCATGTTCTTCCCTTTTGGTTTTCCACCTCCGGCTCTTTGCACATGTCATTATAATACTTTACTTTGTCTTCTCGAGAGGCCCTTTGAAATCTTCAGTTCTTTTACTTCCTCAATTCTTCCTTTTGCTTTAGCTGACTGACGTTTGAGAGCAAGTTTCAGAGTCTCTCTGACATTCATCTTGGACTTTTCTTTCTTTCCTGTCTTTTCCGTGACCTCTTGCTTTTTTCATGGATGATGTCCTTGATGTCATTCCACAACTCGTCTGGTCTTCGGTCACTAGTGTTCGATGCATCAAATTTATTCTTGAGATGGTCTCTAAATTCAGGTGTGATATACTCAAGGTCATATTTTGGCTCTCGTGGACTTGCTCTGATTTTCTTCAGTTTCAGCTTGAACTTGCATATGAGCAATTGATGGTCTGTTCCACAGTCGGCCCCTGGCCTTGTTCTGACTGATGATATTGAGCTTTTCCATGGTCTCTTTCCACAGATGTAGTCAATTTGATTTCTGTGTGTTCCATCTGGAAACCCTGGTGGCGTAGTGGTTAAGTGCTACAGCTGTTAACCAAGAGGCTGGCAGTTCAAATCCACCAGGCACTCATTGGAAACTCTATGGGGCAATTCTACTCTGTCCTATAGGGTCGCTATGAGTTGGAATCGACTCGACGGCAGTGGGTGGGTCTTTCCACGGATGTAGTCAATTTGATTTCTGTGTGTTCCATCTGGCGAAGTCCATGTGTATAGTCACCATTTATGTTGGTGAAAGAAGGTATTTGCAATGAATAAGTTGTTGGTCTTGCAAAATTCTATCATTCGATCTCCGGCACTGTTTCTATCACCAAGGCCACATTTTCCAACTACTGATCCTTTTTCTTTGTTTCCAACTTTTGCATTCCAATCACCAGTAATTATCAATGGATCTTGACTGCATGTTCGATCAATTTCAGGCTGCAGCAGCTGATAAAAATCTTCTATTTCTTCACCTTTGGCCCTACTGGTTGGTGTGTAAATTAGAATAATAGTCGTATTAACTGGTTTTCCTTGCAGGCGTATGGATATTATCCTATCACTGACAGCATTGTACTTCAGGATAGATCTCGAAACGTTCTTTTTGACGCTGAACACAACACCATTTCTCTTCAGGTTGTCATTCCCAGCACAGCAGTCTGTATGATTGCCCGATTCAAAATGGCCAATACCAGTCCATTTCAGCTCACTAATGCCTAGCATATCGTTGTTTATGCGTTCCATTTCATTTCTGATGATTTCCAATTTTCCTAGATTCATACTTCGTACATTCTGTGTTCCTATTACTAATGGATGTTTGCAGCTGTTTCTTCTCATTTTGAGTCATGCCACATCAGCAAATGAAGGTCCCGAAAGCTTTACTCCATCCACGTCATTAAAGTCAACTCTACTTTGAAGAGGCAGCTCTTCCCCAGTCATCTTTTGAGTGCCTTCCAACCTGGGGGACTCATCTTTCAGCACTATATCAGACAATGTTCCGCTGCTATTCATAAGGTTTTCACTGGCTAATGCTTTTGAGAAGTAGACTGCCGGGTCCTTCTTCCTAGTCTGTCTTAGTCTGGAAGCTCAGCTGAAACCTGTCCTCCATGGTGACCCTGCTGGTATCTGAATACCGGTGGCATAGCTTCCAGCATCAAGGCAACACACAAGCCCCCATAGTACGACAAACTGACAGACACGTATATACCCAAGACAAATAAAAACATATATCCACACAAAAATATGTCCATAAACATTTATAGTAGCATTTTTTATAATAGGCGAACGGTGGAAACCACCAAATGTCCATTAACTGATGAATGGATAAGCAAAATATGGTTTATCCATACATGGAATGATAATCCATTGTGCAACCATTCTCGCCCTCCTTTTCTGAGTTGTACCTCTCCCATTAACACAAATTCACCTCCCCCTAAGGTTTCAAGCAAATTTTTCAAGTTGATGTTGTCAATCTGATCCCACATGTTGTTCTTGTTAGGTGCTATCGAGTCAGTTCCGCCTTACAGAGACCTGATGTACAAAAGAAGTAAACACTGCCCAGTCTGCACCATCCTCACAATCGTTGTTATGCTTGAGTCCATCTTTGCAGCCACTGTGCCAATCCTTCTAGTGGAGGGTCTTCTTCTTTTTTGCTGACCTTCACTTTACCAAGCATGAAGTCTTTCTCTAGGGACTGATAACAAGTCCAAAGTAAGTGAGACACAGTCTCGCCATCCTCGTTTCTAAGGAGCATTCTGGCTATACCTCTCTTCTGAGACAGATTTGTTCGTTCTTCTGGCAGTCCATGGTATATTCAATATTCTTCACCAACGCCATAATTTAAAGTCGTCAGTTGGTCTTTGGTCTTCCTTATTCATTGTCCAGCTTTGGTCAGGCGGACCTTAGTCCTCAAAGTGACATCTTTAAAGAGATCCTTTGCAACAGATCTGCCCAAAGCAATATGTCATTTGATTTCCTGACTGCTGCTTCCAGGAGCATTGATTATGGATCCGAGTAAAATGAAATCCTTGACAGCTTCAACATTTTCTCTATTTATCAAGATGTTGCTTATTGGTCAAGTTGTGAGGGTTTTTGTTTTCTTTATGTTGAGGTGTTCCATACTGATATCTGCAGTCTTTGGTCTTCATCAGTAAGTGCTTCAAGTCTTCTTGACTTTCGGCAAGCAAAGTTGTGTTATCTGCGTATTATAGATTGTTAATGAGTTTTCCTCTAATCCTGATGCTGCATTCTTCTTTACGTAGTCCAGCTTCTCAGAATACTTGCTCAGCGTACAGACTGAATAAGTATGATGAAAGAATAAAATTATGATGCACACCATTCCTGATTTTAAACCAGGCAGTATTCTCTTGTTCTGTTCAAACAACTGCCTCTTGGTCTATGTACAGGTTCCACGTGAAAACAACTAAATGTGCAGGAATTTCCATCCTTTGCAATGTTATCCAAAATATGTTATGATCCACATAGTCAAATGCCTTTGCATAGTCACTAAAACACAGGTAAGCTGGTTTCTGGTATTCTCTGCTTTCGGCCAAGATCCATCTGACATCATCAATGATGTCTCTCATTCCATGTCCTTTTCTGAATTCAGCCTGAATTCCTACCAACTCCCTGTTGATGTACTGCTGCAACTGTTTTTGAATTATCTTCAGCAAAATTTTACTTGCATGTGATATTAATGATATTGCTCAATAATTTCTATATTCTGCTGGATCACCTTTCTTTGGAATGGGCACAAATATGGATCTCTTCCAGTTGGTTGGCCAGGCAGCTGTCTTCCAAACTTCTTAGCACAAACAAGTGAGCACCTCCAGTGTCACATCCTTTTGTTGAAACATCTCAATTGGTATTCCATCAATTCCTGCAGCCTTGCCTTTCACCAATGCCTTCAGTGAAGTTTGGTCTTTTTCCTTCAATACCATCAGTTCTTTATAACGTGCTACCTCCTGAAATGGTACCAATTATTTTTGGTAGAATGACTCTGTGTATTCCTTCCATCTTCTTTTGATGCTTTCTCTGTTGTTCAATATTTTGTCCATAGAATCCTTCAATATTGCTACTCGAGGCCTGGATTTTTTTCTTCAGTTCTTTCAGTTTGAGAAATGCTGACTGTGTTCTTCCACTTTGGTTTTTCAGCTCTCCAGGTCTTTGCACATTTCATTATAATACTTTGTCTTCTCCAGCCACCCTTTGGAATCTTCTGTGCAGCTCCATTTCTTCCATTCTCTTAACAACTATTTATTCAAGAGCAAGTTTCAGAGTCTCTTTTGACATCCATATTGGTCTTTTCTTTCTTTCCTGATTTTTTAAAAACCTTCTACTTTCTTCCTGTCTGATGTCCTTGATGTCATTCCATAACTCGTCTGGTCTTCGCCCGTTATTGGGCAATGTGTCAAATTTATTCTTGAGATGGTCTCTAAATTCAGTGGGATATACTCAAGATTGTACTTTGGCTTTCGTGGACTTGTTTTAATTTTCTTCAGCTTCAACTCAAACTTGCAAATCAGCAAGGGATGGTTTGCTCTGCAGTTGGCCCCTGGCCTTGCTCTGACTTAAGATATTAGAGTTTTTCCATTGTCTCTTCATACAAATGTAGTCGATTTGATTCCTGCGTATTCCCTCTAGTGAGATCCATGTGTATAGCTGCCGCTTACATTATCAAAAAAAGGTATTTGCATCAAAGAAGTTGCTGGTCTTGCAAAACTCTATCATGAGATCTCTGGAGTCGTTTCTATCACCAAAGCCATATTTTCCAACTACCAGTACTTCTTCTTTGTTTTCAACTTTTTCATTCCAATCACCAGTAATTATCAATGCACCTAGGCTGCATGTTTAATCAATTTCAGACTGCAAAGTTGGTAAAAATCTTCAATTTCTTCATCTTTGGGCTTAGGGGTTGATACATTCATTTGAATAATAGTCATATTAATTGGTCTTCCTTGTAGGCATATGGATATTATCCTATCTCTGAGAGTGTTGTACTTCAGGATAGATTCTGAAATGTTCTTTTTGACAATGAAATGCAATGTGATTCCTCTTCAATTTGTCATCCTGGCATAGCAGACCTATGATTGTCTGATTCAAAATGGCCAAGATCAGTCCATTTCAGCTCACTAATGCCTAGGATATCAATGTTTATGTAATCCATTTCATTTTTGATGATTTCCAATTTTTCTGGATTCATACTTCGTACTTTCCATGTTCCTATTATTAATGGATGTTTGCAGCTATTTCTTCTCATACTGAGTAGTGCCTCATCAGCAAATGAAGGTCCTGAAAGCCTGACTCTATCCATGTCATTAAGGTCAACTCTACTTTTCTACTTTGAGGGGGCAGCTCTTGCCCAGTTGTATTTTGAGTGCCTTCCAACCTGAGGGGCTCATCTTCTGGTACTATATCAGACAATGTTCCATTGCTACTCATAAGGTTTTCACTGGCTAATTTTTTCAGAAGTAGACTGCCAGGTCCTTCTTCCTAGTTTGCTTTAGTCTGGAAGCTCAAGCTGCAACCTGTCCACCATAGGTGGCCCTGATGGTATTTGAAATACTGGTGGCATAGCTTCCAGCATCACAGCAACATGCAAGCCACCACAGTACAACAAATGGACAGATGTGTGGGGTTGAGGGTGCTAGATACGGTATTTTAAAAACTATTGACAATGGTTGATCTTGCTGACAGAATGGTTAAGTAAAGTCAGAAGTGGACTGATCCACTGTGGAAAAAGGAAAAGCAAAATAGGGGAGACCACAGAAGTATCAAAACAGCAGTTGCGTAAGATGTGAAAGGGTAAGAAATATGGATGTTAAGGAGGTTGTGGATTTCAGATCTCAGAAATACAGGCATTCTCTACAATGATGATATCCAAAATGTTGCTTTACTAATGTATCTCTACACTGCCAAAAAGCACCTCTTGATAAATTTTATTTTTATGAGTTTAGTAAGAAAAGTAAAACATATACATAGTTTGACCTTACGGGAAATTTGGTTAAGTAATATTTTTTAATTTCTATTACTAGTTTCCCTGGTAATCTTGTTCAGATACATTAAGAACTTAGAAGTCATTAAAATGATATAAAATTTATTGTATGTCATAACCTACATGGAAAAGGATATACATCCAAGAGCTTAAAGAAAAACCAGATTATATAGAGATCCATTCATCTGATAGAGAACTGTATCCATCTTCTTCGTCCCATCAACAATTTTAGTTGGTATTAGCCTGTATTCACTAGTCATTTCACTTGGGACCTCTTAGATTAATATAAATACCAGTCTTAGATTAATCAAAAATAGTATATTTGAAATGCCTAAATATGGGAAAACCAAAGGATATTTTACAAGTTCAGTAAGTTTTCTGCGATTTAAAAAAATGATCTTGAAATGCACAAAAAGGTATAAACTATTCAAAGACACCAAATATTTTAATGTAGTCCTTTTTCTAAAAAAATTAATTTATTATTTCTAAGGTATAAAAAAAATCTAGTTTCTTCTGAAGAAGTTATAATTCAACAATACAGTATTATTTACATATAAACAGAAATAATTGATAGTTGCTAGTTTTTTTTTTTTTTAGTTATAAATACCGAGATTTTTCAACAACTTACCACTGCCTTGAATCCAAGTTCCTAAGTTCTCTAAGTAGTTTTTCATTTTTCTTCAGGAGATGAAAGCTCCTCCTAAACAGAGAGATTTATAAACATTTTCATCACCTTTGCAGTGAATGACATGACAGTCCCGGAAATACTTTCCACTCTACTCATGCAACTCTTACACTTTTCTTGCCTTTTCATACTTCTAACACAAAGAAGAACAGATCCTAAAAAAAATGTAAAGAATATATGTCATTATTTCTACCCAGGCCCTCATACATTTCTGCTAGTGGATTGTATCGTATTTATTGGCCACTTCAATTTTTCCTTGCAGATGCTATTTCTCAAACTCACATCCAGAGTGATGGTAAAAGTGCATGTAGGTTCCTTCTTAAGAGCTTCATACTAATATGTGAGACAGTTGTTCCTTATCAGAAATAAAACGCTCACGAACTCTAATCATACCAAGAAAGCAAGTGAAATCCAGGTGGAATTTACCTTCTTTGTTTTATCTGTAATATTTTACATTTGGAAATAATGTATGCATTTTACCAAATCTGTTCTATAGGGGCTAAATATGTACAAATTATGTTAATTAAATCAATGCTTGGCTGTGGTAAAATGTAGTTTCCCACCTTTAATTTTTCTTAAGAGTTGACAAATGAACCCTCTACACAAGAGTAGAAGGCATTTATACTATAACCCAGTTGGCAATTACCTGTATTTGGACATACCATAAGGCAAACTGCATCCCTGATATAAGATGGCTTTCCCATAAGGCAGAGAATAGTGCCTTCTAATAAATGGAAGGGTTTAAATTAAGTAATATTATAAACACTAAGCATGCAAGTAAAACTCCACTTCAATGATTTACATACATTTGAATCACTTTAAGATTGATTCATCCAATAATATCTGATCTCCCTTCCTACTATAAATTGAATAAAACATTACATTAAATAATGCTTCTTCCACCACTTCTCTATAGCTTTTTTATCATAGAAATTTCAAAATAAATGTATATTAATAATGCTTTACATTAGTATACAGTTTTACTATTATTCTTGTTAGTGTACATTTAGATCATGTACATTAATTCTTACCACCATGTGAATCAGGAATTATTCTCCTGTTTGCAGACTGCAGCCTAAGGCTCAGAAGTTAAGTGACTCTCTCACAGGTCTTCTGATTTAAGTCCAGTGCTCTTCGTTTAACTCCTACCTTACTTACTTAAATGCTTTGTGTGTTTAAGTTTCTAATGAGGCTTTGTGGCATGCGTAAGAAAACAAAATAGTAAAACAAACAAACAAAAGCACCAGACTCTTCTCTCGATTTGATCCTGAATCTTGAGTTAATTCCTGATTCAAACCAGAAACGATCGTATTGCTGTTGGTCCAATAAAAAAAATTTTTTTAGGCTTACATGAAGGTTGGAAAATTAAGAAGGCTTTCAATCAGATGAGCTATAATTTCTGCGTTCGACAGTTCTATTAGTCATCCTGAAAACGTTAAGTTACTTTACTGGCTGGATTCACCTCCTTTTTTTCCCCATAATACTGAAATAACTCAGTGCTAAAAAAAAAAATCTGACTACTGGTCAAAGAATCAATTGACAGATAAAACTCAGTGAAGAAAAGAACCGAGACTAAAATGCTTGATAAAAAATGACTAAGACTATTGCAAAAAATATATATATATTTTCCTTTATCCTTACCTTTTGTCCCAGGAATTCATTCCCAATATACTAAGAAGCAATCTGCAATAATAAAATGCTGACTGAGGCTTCTGAGGTGTTGGTTCATCTTGTTCCACAGCTTTCATGTTTAAGTCACTGAAGTATTTCTCAACAAATTCTTTTTCCTCTGTATGTTGCTTAAGGATAGCGTTAATAACATCATTTTCCTGTTTTTCAGAAATGCACACAGGTTGTGGAGCAGGAATGTTAAGTGAGATTCCAGTTCTTTGTAAGCACTCGGGGCTGGTAACTCCTAAATACTGCAAGAGCTCATCAAGAACATCTTCTTCATCTCTTATTGTATCCCAGGTTGGTACAGTTTCTCTAAATCCTCTTTTAAACTGGAGGGACAGTCCATCTTTTTCTGTTATATCTTCTAAGCATTCATTAGATGTAGGAGGCTCTTCTGGCTTCTCATGGTGAGACGATGAAAGTATGAAAGATGTAGGTTCTGACAAACCAGTTATAGGAGGTGGTCCATACAGGATGGCAGAGTCCCATGAATATTTTCCAGAGAGATCACGTACTATGATTCTGACATTTGAATTGGCTGATGCAAGGCCAGCAGACAGTCCTCCTCCAGGCATACTCTCCTCTGATCTGATCTGGATACAGGACACTAACGTCGTATTGTTCAACACAAAGAACTGGATATTCGGACTCTCAAAGAGCTCTGGAGAAAGTTCAGGACTTTCACTGTAATGATTGTCATGGTTTTCACATACCTGACTTGTTAACATAGCAGGACCACCACTCATTGGATAATGGCCCAAGTGATTTACCAGGTGTGTAATAACAGTTCGAGCTGCTACAGAGATTAATCCCTGTTGCATTTGAGTTTTCACTGGAAATAAAAAAAATATAAATGAGTGAGAATACTGCTGCTTCCTGGGAAGTCATACACAATGGAATATTAGACAAAAAAGGGGGATTTCATCACATTGTCAAAACCACATTCAAGTTTTGAGTAAAGACTAATATTTTCAATTTAGATTCTATACTATAGGAATGACAGCATAAAATAAGAGAACCATTCTTTGATGAAGTTTTATTTTACAAGAAAGCCCTTTCTGAAAATTTTGCTTATGAATCCATAATTTAAACTAAAGCTTTTGAATGTAGATTACAGCTTTAAAAAAGGATCAAAAGTATTATCAGTCATTTGAAATCACTAAACATGCAAATTAAAAAGCTAATGCAATTAACCCATCTGATAAGTTTCTTGTATCAGCGGTAGAGTTCAGATTCAGAGATGTAGTTTACAGTATGCTTTAAATGTCATTTAATTCTGGCTTTCATTGACGACGTGAAAGTATTTCAGAGAAAAGTCATTGTCCACTAAACTTCAGAAGTCAGGATCAATTTAAACAGTGAATAAATGAATGTATCCAGTATATGGCAAGAAAACTTTATTTTAAGGTGAAAATACTTTATTGGCCTGGTTTTGTATTATAGTTTTCTACGGTAATCTTTTGGATCAGTCTGAGGAGTTAGTTGTATGCAAGAAACATTTTTTTCCTTCCTTCATTAATTACATTAGAGAAGGCAAACAGGTAAGGAACATGTACACTTGAGTAAACTTTTTTTAATCACAGAAAACAGTAAAAAGAAAAAAACCTCAAAGAATTTAGTATTAGGAGTTCTGGAAAGTCAAGATCTCTAATGTTAAGATCCAAAGGAGGAAAAAAAGGGAGGGTAGGGTAGGAGGAAGACGGGGAACATGACAGAAGAGGAGAGAAAAGGCAGGAGGGTGCAAGTGGAGATAGAAAATGACTTATCATAGCCCACTAGCCAAAGCCCACCAGTATGATTCTAGAAGGGTTTATGTGGAAGCCAGTACTGAGTTGTACAATTCAGTGGGGACAATTCAGTGATGCATATTTTGATACTTTTTATCCAGGAGATAGGAGGAGTGTTGTCGCTGGAAAGAAGCACTAGTCACTCATGTTAGAAGAGGATATTCAGTTGTGTGTGTATGTTTACAGTGTCCCTGTCTAGTTAGTTTCAGAGATGATTACAGAGTGATCATGTCCCTGTATTGTTCTATCACGGTAACAGAGTGGCTTTGAGTATGGTTTATATTCTCTGAAAGTTATTCAGTTGAGAACATTATCACTTAGCTGCTGGAATAAATATGGATTTGACAGAACAAATATAAAATTGAGAATATCCTGATGATCAAAGTATTATTTATGTTCAATAAATTTCCCAATTTTAAGTTACGAATTTTATTAATTGTATACAATTTGTAACCACCACCATAATCAAGATATAAAAAAGTTCCCTACCAAAACCTACCAAGAGAGGATAAATTTTATTTTATGTAAATTATATCTTAATAAAACAGACTTAAATAAAAAAAGAGAAGGTTAGCTTGCGCACTGCTGGTATGATAAAAAGAGACAAAAAAGAAGGTGATGTTACATTTTGAAGGCTATAGCCCCCGGGATCCAGGACTTATACCCCTGGGTAGATCCAGAGAGTCACCAACCAACCAGGTGCTATGCCATTAATACCAAATAACATCTTCTGCATTACTCCAAGTATAAAAAAAAGAACTGTTTTCTTTAGCCTTTGGTTGATTCTGAAATGCTATGAAATATTGACATTTTAATCTTCTACCCACAGGGTCGCTATGAGTCGGAATCGACTCCACGGCACTGGGTTTGGTTTGTTGTTTTGGCACCGTTATCAATTGATGTCCTAACCTGAAGATGCCCACATACATGTAAATATGAACATTTCTCAGTTTACGCAAAAAGTTCCAGTTATATTGAGCTGCTCTTTAATTATGTTTTATGGCTAGTTCTGGAAATCAGTTATTCGACACTAGGTGACAACATTAAATGATTAGCTTTAATCAATCCTTTTTCAAGACCATAAGCAAAGTAAAAAGATACGTGTCACTGGATGACAAGAAACAGAAGGGTGGTTTGAATCTAGTGTTTACTTTCCCTTTTCTAATTATAACTTAGAATGTAATAAATGTTCATGCTATGCAGTACGAAGGATCACTTTTGTGCGGCCTTTCTAGCCATGGTCTTGTAACTCCCACCTAAGTGACTGGGTGGGACCGTGTGATAGGGTGATTGCGGCCCACCAAGGGGACTGGTCAGTTTTGTCATCCTGCTGGGCTTGAAATAAGCCACCCAAAAGGCAGGAAAGAGAAGACCCCACCGCCACCAAGGAATAACAGCCAGAAGCCAGAATGTCCTTTGGACCCGGGACCCTGTGCTGAGAAGGGAGACAGGGAGAGCTGTAACACTGAAGGCAGCATCACCCCGCAGCAGAGATCCGGCAGCAGGAGATGGCACAGTAGGCTTTCCAGTCCACGGAGAGAGAAAGCTGAGTGTCTTTGGGCTGAGGCAGAGGGCCAGAGACGTGTGCCTACAAGCACGGCTAGAAGAGGCTGTCCTGATAGAAGAACTGTATCCTGAGTGTTCCTGAATCTGAACTGTAGCCTGTTACTTCCCTAATAAACCTCATAATTTTAAGTATGGTCTGTGAGTTCTGTGTGGCCATTGCAATTAATTATTGAACCCAGCAGAGAAGTACAGAGTGCCGCGGGAGGGACGGTTAGTGTCAGAATTGGTAAAAACGGTGGATAACGGAGGCGTGACCTCCACCTCAAGGAATCAGCCTTGGGCTGTGGATCTTGATTCTCCTTTCTCCTTGTGAAGTTAGAGGAGGCCAGACATTGCCCTCATGTCATTTCTACACACTGCAAGGGGCTTCACAGATAATCTAGCCAGTACTCCTCATTTTGTACATAAGGACAAGTGAGTTAACAGTAGTAAAGTGATTTGCCCGTCAGGAGATTTTATACTAGGGCTGGGCTTTTGCTTCCCAGCTCAGTGTTATTTGAACATGTACCAGATTTTTAATTTTCATACTTTTCTCTTTTGTTAAACACCATGTTTTTCTTTTGGCAAATCAGTGTGATATATGGAAACAATGAATTCAAGATTTTTTTTCTGTGTACAGTAAATTCAAAAAAAGTGTTGTTGTTGTTAGGTGCCGTCAAGTTGGTTCCGACTCATAGCGACCCTATATACAACACAACGAAACACTGCCCCGTCCATCCTTACAATCATCGTTATGCTTGAGCTCACTGTTGCAGCCACTGTGTCAATCCACCTCTTTGAGGGTCTTCCTCTTTTCCGCTGACCCTGTACTCTGCCAAGCATAATGTCCTTCTCCAGGGACTGATCCCTCCTGACAACATGTCCAAAGTATGTAAGATGCAGTCTTGCCACCCTTGCCTCTAAGGAGCATTCTGGCTGTACTTCTTCTAAGACAGATTTGTTTGTTCTTTTGGCAGTCCATGGTATATTCAATATTCTTCGCCAACACCACAATTCAAAGGCGTCAATTCTTCTTCGGTCTTCCTTATTCACTGTCTAGCTTTCACATGCATATATGATGCAACTGAGAATACCATGGCTTGGGTCAGGTGCACCTTAGCCTTCAGGGTGACATCTTTGCTCTTCAACACTTTGAAGAGGTTCTTTGGAGCAGATTTACCCAACGCAATGCATCTTTTGATTTCCTGACCGCTGCTTCCGTGGCTGTTGATCGTGGATCCAAGTAAAATGAAATTACTTAGCATAAATTACTAAATGACCAGAATCAATGAAAAATCCTATCTAATTAAGATTAAATCACATTTTAAATGGTATAAAAATTTACAATTTAAAGATATTTTTGAGGTAGAAAAAAAAATTCCCTTTTTTTTTTTTTTTCCTTCCTCTTGATGGAAACCCTGGTGGCGTAGTGGTTAAGTGCTACAGCTGCTAAGCAAAAGGTCAGCTGTTCGAATCCAGCAGGCATTCCTTGGAAACTCTACGGGGCAGTTCTACTCTGTCCTATAGGGTCGCGATGAGTCAGAATTGACTTGATTGTAGTGGGTTTGGTTTTGGTTTGGTTTCTTCAGTAATATACTTAAAAAGGTAACTCAGGCCGAGCAGTGCATCTTTTCTTATATTACATACAAGTTTACCGTATGAAGAAGGGGGAGAGTATGATTTAATAGAAACAGTTTGCAATAAAAAGTTTCCAACTTTGTTTCTGGCTTGCTCTGTGATAATGGACAAATCACATAAAACTCCTTGAACTCCACTTGTCTCTAAGAATAACATACACTTTGAAAAGGTGAATTAAAATTATATACAAACCTGGACAGAAGTAATCTAAATTATCTAATTTTGAAAGCATTATAAGTAGCATAGGTCTTACAAGTTCCTTTTTCAAACTTGCTTATATATTAACTAAAAGAATGAGTCAGCTTTTTCCCTAAAACACAAACCTTCGGTTTATGGTTTGAAGATTTTCTCAGAGCGATAGATTTGAGGCTCTTCCAGTCTCAATAGGTCCACTAAGTCTGGATTCTGTAAAAATTTGAAATTCTGCTCCACAATTTTTACCCTTTTGATCAGGACTCAGCTACTGATTGCTTGATCAGAACATTTAGCACCATCTAGTTCTTCTGGTCTCATGTCTAAGAAGGCAGTAGTTCATGGAAGCAGTTAGATCTGCAGTCCAGTTTCTTCTCTGCTTCCTGGATTTCCTTTTTCCTCTGCTGCTCCAGGAGAACAGAGACCAATTGTTATATCCTGGATAGCCACATGCAAGATTTTAAGACTCCAGGCACTACTTACCGAACTAGGCGGTGGAACAATAATTCTAAAAACAGTATTACGGCAATGAGCTGGACAGAATGAAGCATGACCCTTTGCCTTTGAACCAACACAACTAATCCCATGAGGCATTTGGATGTATTTAAGAAGCATCAGCAAGTTAAGTAGCATCAGCAACTCTTTTCTTTTTTTGGTTGTTATAATTATTGTAAAATTATATATAATACAATATTTGCCATTTTGTCCTTTTTCTGGTGTAGTAAGTCTAGGTCAACGGTAGTGAAACAGTGTGAGTGGGGAATGGTGACGAGGCGTGAAGAATGTAACCAATGTCATTGAATTGTTCAGGTAGAAACTAATGAATGGGTATATGTTTTGCTGTGTATATTTCCACCAAAATTAAAATAAAAAGAAGGAAAAAATATTTCAAGGGTAAATTTTTAGGAAAAAAAATAAATGAAATATTTAAAACTCAAAAACATAAGACTCCAAGCCCAGGTACTGGTCCATCCTACACATTCTCTCCCAAAGGAAGAAACAGTGGGAATGAAGTTTAAATGAGCTTCTTTAGCAAATTTGTTGTAATTATTAATACAGAGAATACTTAAAAAACATAAATTTAGATTTGAGATATAGTTAAAGCATTTTCTTTTCTAAGTTGCTTCTCTAAATTTATATACAGGAATAAAAATCTCTCAAATTGCAAATTGGGCAATTAGATTTATTTTTGAGCTACAAACTATAGACCATACATATCTCTCTCCTACTTAATCTGCTTAGATTTAAGAAGACATATGAAACTCTAATTTAGAAATTCAAAATGAAATGCTAAAATAAAAAGCCTTGTAAGAAAATGCAAAATGAAGATATCGATGCTTCTAAGGCTCTGTGTAACAAGCATTCATTTAAATAAGTCTATTCAGGGTTGTCTTTTCAGATTGTCAGATTAAACAAACCCTACAGCATTTGCAGCAAACCCATAATTACAGATGATTATGGGATACAAAAGCAGCAAGGCATAAAAAGCTGCTGCAATTCACTGCACTATAATAGAGCATGCAGAGGAAGTTAATTTTGGCAAATGCTTTAAATATTAGCTTTGTATAATCTGTGTAGGTGAAACTATAATTAGGACAAAATGAATCCTTTGGAGCCTCCTTTCACTCTGACCCTGCAAATGATAACTTTTTGCTAGTAAGACTACTGCCATTTGTCAAAAAGCCAACTTTAGTACCTTGCTTTATTCTTTAGTAAATTTAATAATTGTAGCTGCTCCTGCCAATAGTTTTCAAATCAGAACTTGTTCAATCCAATACTGAGCTTATTAGGAACACACCATGTTTAGAATTCTTTGGCCAAAAAAGTACTTGAAGATGATGAAGCATGCCTTAGACAAGGGCACAATGATTAGTCATTTTTGCCACATTAAAAAACAAAAACAACAAAACCACAGCACAGTAGTCACTACAAACTACATAATCACCTGCTGTTAGCTCACAGCTGTTTCTAAAAGGTTCTGTATTTATCTGGTCCTTATACCTTTAAGGAAGTCTAAAGGGAACAACTTAACTACATTTAGAGAAGAGCATTACACAAAGTACGTGGTACCGATATTAAACTCATATATTTCTTTTTTTTCTTTGCTTCTTTTACAGTGACTGTTTAATATGGGTAAAATAAATTTTGTATGAAATACACTAAAACTTCCTTTTACATAAGTAAATTCCATTGCATTAAGAAATATTCTATACTGTATTTAACCAAAATCTTACCATTTTATACCGCTAAAAAATGCAAAAAGCAACTAATCTTTTTACATTATTTTATTTTTAAGTAAAATAAACCCTCTATTTTATTATGCCAAATCTAAAGAGATAATTAATAAGCTGCCTGTATCAGTTATTGTCTAAATTCTTTTGCTATTCTGTATTTTACTACATATCTCTATTATATCTGAACTATAATTTAAATGCTATATTCTTATTTCACTTGTACATTTGTGTTCTAGGCAAACTATTTCCAACTGTGGTCAACACCAAACTCTAGTTCCACACTTCCCTGACCTCTTAACTTCATATCTTTACTTGCATCCTAAGACACACGGTCAGGTAAACAAGTACAAGGTAAGACATAGTTCGTTCTCCATTATTCCTACACATGGCTTCAAATCATACCTCAAAAGAACCCAAGCAAAAATGCTGTCTTGAAGAAAATTCATTTTACCTTCTGTTACTGGTTGGAGTTTAGAAGACCGTTCTGAATCAGGAGAGTGTAGAGGTTCAGGCTCTTTCAGACTTTCCAAATGCATGAAAGGATCATAATCTACTGATGCCAAGTCAGAGAGACTTATCGGAAAATACCTTGGATTGCTAAAACATTGAGCTCCATAAACACACCCATGTAAAACCTGAAAATATAGTAGGGAGAGAAACATACCAAGTTTCTTTTTAAATATGAATAAACGTCTACAGAGAAAAAAAAAAGTCAACTGGTAACAGTAGAGCTTAGCAAAAATTTTTAATATTTTATAACTTAGCTCTACGAAGTAAAATTTAATACACCTTAAAAAGAAGAATGGGTAAATTTAACTAATGATTATCTATTCAACAAAGGCCTGACTCCTCTAAAAACTGAAATAACAGTGTCTAATAGGAAATTCTTTTTAATTACTCTGAAGTACCTTAAGTAATGTAAGACAAATCTACATTCTTAAAAATATCTAAGCTCTAAAACAATGAAAATGTAATACTAAAAAATGTTTTTTCTTTAGGTTTAAAAAAACCCTTCGTTACTTAATAAATAAATCATAAAGCAAGAAAATTTACCTTATAAATGCAATTGAGAACAGATTTTTCTGTTTTATCATTTTCTGCTCCTGTAGTATGGATAGGTTGGAGTAGTGTCTTTAAAGGTAAGGCCATGATCCAGTCCAAAAGGCACAGAAGTAAGGACACTACCAACTATAACAAAAAAAAGTATGTCCATTATAACTATAAACTCTTAAAACAAGAGCTTCTTACTAAAGTAAAAATTTACCTTTTTTTCTTTGGTTTCCAAAATTCATTTTAGGAATCATTAGCCTTACGTTCCAATATTAACATTTACCCAGACCTAACTGATTTAAGAGTTGTATATGAACAATGGGACTTCGGACCAACATGGTGGCTTAGTCAGACACACCATGCTATCCCTCCACAGCAAAGGCCTGAGGAAGCAAGTGAAACAGATACAGATGACAAGTCTGGAACCCTGAGCATTAAATGAAAGGATAAGGAACTAGACTGAACATTGACTGGAAGAAGAAACTGACTGAAAACAATGAATGAGAAGACAGAACAGAGGGGGCCCTGCCAGCCGGTCTGGCACAGCGTGGCCATCTTGAGACAAACATAGCAGCAGTCTCGGTGAGGAGCACAGCCGGCAACTGCACAGAATCTCCCAACAGGACACAGAGTAAGTGACTGTGTAGATATACGAGGAGTGAAATAAGGTCCCGGTTAGCCAACAGGGAAACTCCAGGCACCCTTGACCAGTGACAGGAGTATGTTCTCCATTCCCCCACCCTCCTGTTGATTAGTGGCACAAACTCCCCCATCACAGCCCTGACCACTGGTGAATAAGGTATGAGCCTCCCCTCTTTCCTCTACCCAGCCCTAACCACCCCCCCCACCACTCCAACTGCCACCCTCCCCCAGCCCAAAAACCCCACTGAGCATTCACCCTGCCCATCCTGCCTGCTGACCCAGCTGAGCTCCCATCCACCTCTTCTCGTCTGGTGAGAGGTGGCAGCAGCGAGCAATCGCACATGCACTGCTTACTACTCTCTTCCCCCGCCTGGTGAGAGGCGGAGGCGACACAGCTGTTCACCCACCCACCCACCTGCCGCTCACCTCCCTTCCCCGCCACCTGGCGAAGGGTGGCAACTGTGCACACATACATACCTGTGGCCCGTACCTTACTTGGTCTGGTGAGAGGTGGTCGCAGGATAACCACACGCACGTATGGCCACCGCTCCCTCCCCACTTTTCTTTCTCCCCACCAGGACAGAGACAGCAGCAGCATGACCTCACGTGTACCTGCCTGCCACTCCCTCCCTCCGTTCACCCTCTTCCCCCTCCGCCCAACAAGAGGCAGCAAGCGCATGACTGCACACACAACAGCCTGCCACTCGTACCCCCCACCTCAGTGCAAGAGGCAGCAGGAACGCAACTGTGCACCCACCCATCCGCCATGCACCTCCCCCACCTAGTGGAAGGCGGTGACTGTGCCCCCACTAGCCAGTCACACCGACCACACCTGCTGCCGCACACACTCATGGAGTGCCACTGCCTGCTTTTGTACCACTGGACCAAGGACAGATGGCAGCCAGTGTCCATCAAACATGCCCTCAACCGCCCCAACAAGACCAGCGAACAGAGACCTAAGCTCATACACCCAGCCATTACCCCATCGACCCGGAGACAGGTGGCAAGTGCTCTAGTGCAATCAGAGTAGCGACTACAGTAGCACGCTCGTCCTGCCTACCTGGACACATCAAAACAAAACCTAACAAAAAAGCAGCACACAGCAAACATAAAATAAATAAATATAATAACACCCTAATATCTCAGAAACAACAGACAATATAAAATCACGTAAAGAAACAGGTCATGATGGTTCCAGTAAATGACCAAAATATAGAGCGAGGAAACCTCTCTGGGGAAGAAATGGTAATGGAACTACCTACTAAGGAATTCAAAAGACACACATAGGGCTGTCCAAGAAATCAACAAAAACAATGACAAAATCAAGGGAAACATAGATGAAACTCTAGAACAACTCAGGAAAACAATATAAGAACAAAATGACAAAATAGACAATTAGAAAACTCAGAAAAACAGCAACTAGAAATCCAGAAGCTTATAACTAAAATTTCAGAATATATAATGCATTGGAAGGACAAAGGATTAGAATTTAATCAATGGAAAACAGAATCAGCAAAATAGAGGACAAATCCCTTGATACCAATCTGTTAGAAGAACAAACAGAAAAAAAATGAAGAAAGCCTAAGAGTTATGTGGGGCACTACCAAGAGGAATAATTTCCATGTGATTGGAATTCCAGAACAGTAGGAGACACACACACACACACACACAAAAAGCACGAAAAAATTTTTTGAAGATTTGCTGGCAGAAAATTTGCCTAATATCATGAAAGAAGAAGAGATATCCATCTAAGAAGCACAACAAGCCCCAAATAGGAAAGACCTGAAAAGAAAACCACTAAGACATATTATAATCAAACTTTCCAAAACCAAAGACAAAGAAAGAACCGTGAGAGGAGCTCAAGAAAAACGAAATGTTACCTACAAAGGGGAACCAGTAAGACTAAGATTTGATTTCTCAGTAGAAAACAGGCAGGCAAGCCAAGAAGGCAATGGGATGATATATATAAAACACTGAAAGAAAAATTGCCAACCAAGAAATATATATCCTGCAAAACTGTCACTCAAATATGATGGTGAAATCAGGACAATTCCAGATAAATGGAAATTGAGGGAATTTGTAAAAACCAGACCAACTTTACAAGAAATACTAAAGGAAGTCCTTCAGATAAAGAACAATGTCAGACAACAACCTGATATTAAGACACACAACATTATTCAGAAACCAACCTAGATAAAAAATTTTCAAAAATAAAATAAAACTACAAGACTGAAAATAGGAAACCAGAGATGTCAATTCATAAATGATGACATCTTCAAAGCAAAAAGAATGAATAAATGGTGTTGTTACAGAACTTCCATATGGAGAGGAAGTTAAGGTCGTATCAGCAAAGAACAGACTGTTTTAAACTTAGGAAGACAAAAGTAAATTTCAGGGTAACCATAAAGAAAATTAATAAACCTTCTCAAGAAAATAAAAAAGAAGAAATCCATAAAGACTCTGTAAAAACAGAATCAACAGCAATGAAAGAAACGAAAATTTATAAACAAAAAGAACTCAGCACAGAAAAAGTATATGAAACAAAGAAATCATCAGCACCACGAACAAACAAACAAAAAAGCACAACAAAATAACAGCAGTAAATGTATACCTATTGATAACTATAGGATCACTATGAGTCGGAATCGACTTGACGGCAGTGGGTTTGGTTTGTTTTATCGATAACTATACTGAATGTGAATGGACTAAACACACCAGTCAGAGGGAGAAAATGGCAGGATGGATAAGAAAACATGACCATTCAATATGTTGCCTACAAGAGACATGCTTTAGACACAAAGATAAAAATAAGCTAAAAATCAAAGGATGGAAAAAATACATCAAAGCAAATCGTAACCAAAAAAAGCAGGAGTGGCAATATTAATCTCTGATGATACAGGCTTTAAGGAAAAAAACTAGCATAAGAGACAAGGAAACACATATAATGACTAAACAATCAATCCAATAAGAGGACAAAACCATAATAAATATCTACACACCCAAAGAAAGAGCTCCAAAATACATAAAACAAACTTTAACATAATTGAAAAGAAAAACAACTCCACAGTAAGAGTAGAAGACTTTAATGCACCATTTTTGATGAAGGACAGGACAACTATAAAGAAACTCAAGTGCTCACTTTGGCAGCACATATAGTAAAATTGGAATGATACAGAGAAGATTGGCATGGCCCCAGTGCAAGGATGACACTCAAATTCATGAAGCATTCCATATTTTTGTGTGTGTGTAAGTTTTTGTACGAGAAACTGACTTGAACTGTAAACTTTCACTTAAACCACATTAAAAAAAAAAAGAAACTCAAAAAAGATATACAAGATCTAAACACACAATCCACCATAGGCATATACAAAACACTCCACCCAACAACAGCACAGTACACGTTCTTTTCCCGTGCACACGGATCATTCTCCAGAATGGAACATATGTTAGGCCACAAAGCAAGCCTCGATAAATTAAAAAACACCGATATACAAAGCATCTTCTCAGATCACAATGCTATAAAATTAGAAACCAGTAACAGGAAAAACAAGGAAAAAAATCAAATACATGGAAACCAGATAACACCCTACTTAAATACCACACGGTAAGAGAAGAAATAAAAAACTCCTAGTATCTATGAGAATGAAAACACAACATACCAAAATCTTGGGGACACAGCAAATACAGTTAGTGCTCAGAGGTCAGTTCATGGCAATAAATGCAGACATCAAAAAGGAAGAGTCAAAATCAACACCTTAACCCTACAACTTCAGTAAGTAGAAAAAGCGCAGCAAAAAAGAAAAAAAAGCCCACAGTCACCAGAAGAAAGGAAATAATAGAGATTACAACAGAAATAAATGAAACAGAAAGACTCAACCAGATTAGAAGTCTGTTCTTTGAAAGGATTAATAAAACTGACAAACCACTGGCCAAATTGACAAGGGAAAAGAAGGAGAAGATGCAAATAACACAAATAGGAAATGAGATGGGTGATGTTACAACAGAACCAAATGAAATAAAAAGAATAATAACAGAATACTATTAAGAACTGTATTACAACAAATTAAAAAACCTAGGAAGAAATGGACAAATTTCTAGAAACACACAACCTAAACTAACACGAACTGAGGTAGAAACTTAGAACAGGCCCATAACAAACAAAGAAAATTGAAGAGGTTGCTAAAAAAAAAAGGCCCAGCAAAAAAGAGCCCTGGCCAAGACGGCTTCACTGGAGAATTCTACCACGCATTTGGAGAAGAGCCGACAATTCTACTCAAACTATTCCAGAACACAGAAAAGGCTGGAATATCCCCAAATTCATTCTATGAAGCAAGCATAACCCTGATACCAAACGCAAGCAAAGATACCACTAAAAAAAGAAAATTATAGACCAGTATCCCTTCATGAACATAGACACAAAAATTCTTAACAAAATCTAGCCAACAGATTCCAACACTATGTCAAAAACATCATGAGCAAGTGGGATTCATACCAGGTATGCAAGGATGCAAAGATGGTTCAACA
The DNA here is from genome assembly GCF_030014295.1 of Loxodonta africana. Taxonomy (NCBI): domain Eukaryota; kingdom Metazoa; phylum Chordata; class Mammalia; order Proboscidea; family Elephantidae; genus Loxodonta; species Loxodonta africana. The sequence goes on from NC_087351.1 coordinate 47,553,256, forward strand.
TTAGAAAATCAATCAACGTAATATATCACATTAATAAAATAAAGTAAAAGGACCACATATAGATCATATCAATTGATGCAGAAAAGGCATTTGAAAAAATCCAACACCTATTCCTGATAAAAGCTCTCAGCAAAATAGGAACAGAAATGAAATTCCTCAACATAATTAACGGTATACGTACGAAACCAATGGCCAACATTATTCTCTATGGAGAGAGACTGAAAGCACTCACTTTTGATAACAAGAACGGGACAGGATAACAACAGAATACTATGGATGTATTCAGGATGGTCTTTATCACCCACTCTTATTCAATATCGTAAGGGAAGTCCTAGCCAGAGTAATAAGACAGGAAAGGGAAATAAAAGGCATCCAAATTGGTAAGGAAGAGGTAAAACTACCCTATTTGCAGATGATATAATCCTATACACAGAAAATTCCAGAGAGTCTACAAGAAAGCTACTGAAACTACTAAAAGGATTCAGCAAAGTGGCAGGGTATAAGACCAACAAGGAAAAATCAGATTCCTCTACACTAACAAAGAGAGCTCCAAAAAGGAAATCAGGAAAACAATACCATTTACAAAGCTCCCAAAAGATAAAATACTTAGGAATAAACCTATCAGGGATGTAAAAGACTTATACAAAGAAAACTACGAAATACTACTGCGAGAAACCAAAAGAGACCTACATAAATGGAAGAACACACCATGCTCATAGACAGGAAGATGTAACATTGTAAAAATGTCAACACTACTCAAACCCCTCTATAGATACAATGCAATCCCGATTCAGATTCCATCAACATTCCTTAAAGAGATGGAAACACTAATCACCGACTTTATATGGAAAGGAAAAAGAAACCAGATAAGTGAAGCACTACTGAAGAAGAGGAACAAACTAGGAGGCCTCACACTTCCCAGTCTCAGAACCTATTATATAACCGTGGCAGTCAAAACAGCCTGGTACTGGTATAATGATAGACACATAGATCAATGAAACAGAACTGAGAACCCCATAGAAAATCCACCCACATATGGGCATCTGATCTTCGACAAACAGCCAAAATCCATTAAATGGGGAAGAGAAAGTCTCTTCAGCAAATGGTAAAGTAACAACTGGATATCTATTTGCAGAAAAATTAAACAGGATTCACACATCACACCATATATAAAAAGTAACTCAAAATGGATCAAAGACCTAAACGTAAAACCTGAAACTATAAAGATCATGAAAGAAAAAACAGGGGTAAACCTGGGGGTCCTAATTTATGGCATAAATAGACAATATCAAGCATAACTAAAATGGACAAACAGCAGAAGATAAACTAAACGACTGGGGCTTCCTAAAAATTAAACACTTATGTCCATCAAAAGACCTCTCCAAAACAGTAAAGTGTACCTACACACTGGGAAAAAAAATTTGGCAATGACCTATCTGCCAAAGGACTAATCTCTAAAAGTTATAGAAAACTTCAACACCTCAACAACAAAAATACAAACAATTCAATTAAAAATTGGTCAAAGCACATGAGCAGACACTTCACCAAAGAAGACATTCAGGCGGCCAACAGATACATGAGGAAATGCTAGCCATCATTAGCCTTTAGAGAAATGCAAATCAAACGAGATACCACCTCATCCCAACAATGTTGGCACTAATCCACAAAGCACAAAATAATAAACACTGGAGAGGTTACAAGGAGACTGGGACTCTAATGCACTGCTGGTGGGAATGTAAAATAGTACAACCACTTTGGAAAATGGTGCTTCCTTCAAGAGCTAGAAATAGAAATACCATGCGATCCAGCAATCTCACTCTTAAGAATACATTCTAGAGGGGGCCAAGATGGCGGACTAGGTGGACGCTACCGCGGATCCCTCTTGCAACAAAGACTCGGAAAAACAAGTGAATCGATCACATATATAACAATCTACGAACTCTGAACAACAAACACAGACTTAGAGACGGAGAACAAATACGGGCAGACAGCGATCGTTTTCAGAACTAAGAGCCAGCGTACCAGGCAGGTGACCTTCGGAGCCCAGGCTGGGGCAGAGCCAGGGGGGCAGACGGCACAGACAAGGGGCCCAGCCCTACCCCCCCCACCACGAACCCATCCCGGGAGGAAGTCTAGCTGGTTGGCGCGGGCGGCGTAGCGGCGCAGCTGGTGGGAGAAACACCCGGGAGGCAGTGACTGATCTTGGAGCGGGGAGAGCAGTGTCCCAGCCGGGGAGCCGTCCCGCCGGGAGTTTGGCGGGAGGCGGGCAAGGCGCGAGCATGGGGATCACCTATATTTCCCTAAAGTGACCCCGGGGGGGGCGCCCAGACGTTCGTGAGGGCCACGTCCACCCAGTTCGCGCGAGCGGTGCGGCGTACCGGAGGGAGAAATCCCTGGGAGGAAGTGACTGGTCTCGGAGCGGGGAAAGCAGCGTCCCAGCCGGGGAGCCGTCCCGCTGGGATCTTCGCAAGAGCGGGCGGGGTGTGAGCGCATTCCCCTGAATAGACCCTGGGGGCGAGCCCAGCTGTTCGTGAGGGCCACGCACACTCAGTTCGCGCAAGCGGTGCGGCGCACCGGAAGGAGAAATCCCCGGGAGGAAGTGACTGATCTTGGAGTGGGGAGAGCAGCGTCCCAGCTGGGGAGCCGTCCTGCTGGGATCTTGGCGAGAGCGGGCGGGGTGTGAGCGCATTCCCCTAAATAGACCCCGGAGGCGGGCCCAGCTGTTCGTGAGGGCCACGCCCACTCAGTTCGCGCCAGCGGTGCGGCGCACAGGAGGGAGAAATCCCCGGGAGGAAGTGACTGATCTTGGAGCAGGGAGAGTAGCGTCCCAGCCGGGGAGCCGTCCTGCCGGAATTCTGGCGGACGGGGGCGCAGCATGAACGCGGGGATCAGCTCTATATTCTGTGGTGCTACACGCCTAGCTTTCTGATCCCTCCCCCACCCTCCCCAGGCGGCTCCATTAACATCTGAATACCCTGAGCCAGAAGGAGAATTCGGATAGGGATCTGACTGCATTTTTTTTTAGCTGATTACCTGGAAAATCTAGTTTCCCAGTGATGGCTCGGAGACAGCAGTCCATATCAAACCACATAAAGAAACACACCATGACAGCTTCTCCAACCCCCCAAACAAAAGAATCAAAATCTTTCCCAAATGAAGATAAAATCCTGGAATTATCAGATACAGAATATAAAAAATTAATTTACAGAATGCTTAAAGATATCACAAATGAAATTAGGATAACTGCAGAAAAAGCCAAGGAACACACTGATAAAGCTGTTGAAGAACACAAAAAGGTTATTCAAGAACATAGTGGAAAAATTAATAAGTTGCAAGAATCCATAGAGAGACAGCATGTAGAAATCCAAAAGATTAACAATAAAATTACAGAATTAGACAATGCAATAGAAAGTCAGAGGAGCAGACTCAAGCAATTAGAATGTAGACTGGGACTTCTGGAGGACCAGGGAATCAACTCCAACATAGCTGAAAAAAAATCAGATAAAAGAATTTAAAAAAATGAAGAAACCCTAATAATCATGTGGGACTCTATCAAGAAGGATAACTTGTGAGTGATTGGAGTCCCAGAACAGGGAGGGGGGACAGAAAACACAGAGAAAATAGTTGAAGAACTCCTGACACAAAACTTCCCTGACATCATGAAAGACAAAAGGATATCTATCCAAGATGCTCATCGAACCCCATTTAAGATTGATCCAAAAAGAAAAACACCAAGACATATTATCATCAAACTTGCCAAAACCAAAGACAAACAGAAAATTTTAAAAGCAGCCAGGGAGAAAAGAAAGGTTTCCTTCAAGGGAGAATCAATAAGAATAAGCTCAGACTACTCAGCAGAAACCATGCAAGCAAGAAGGGAATGGGACGACGTATACAGAGCACTGAAGGAGAAAAACTGCCAACCAAGGATCATATATCCAGCAAAACTCTCTCTGAAATATGAAGGAGAAATTAAGATATTTACAGATAAACACAAGTTTAGAGAATTTGCAAAAACTAAACCAAGACTGCAAGAAATGCTTAAGGAGATTGTTTGCCCTGATGACCAATAATATCAGGTACCAGCACAATACAAGGTCACAAAACAGAACATCCTGATATCAACGCAACTCGAATAGGGAAAGCAAAAAAACAAAGATTAATTCTAAAAAATAAATAAACAAAATAATACACATAACAGGAAATCATGGTAATCAATAGATAAACGATCACAATAATCAAAAAGAGGGACTAAATATAGGAGGCACTGAACTGCCAGATGGAGAGTGATACAAGGCGATATAGAACGATACAAGTTAGGCTTTTACTTAGAAAAATAGGGGTAAATAATAAGGTAACCACAAAAGGGAATATCAATTCCATAACTCAAGAAAAACGTAACGACTCAACAAACATAAAGTTAAACATTATGAAAATGAGGATCTCACAATCTACTAAGAAAAACGTCTCAGCACAAAAAAGTATGTGGAAAAATGAAAAGGCCAACAACACACATGAAAAGGCATCAAAATGACAGCACTAAAAACTTATTTATCTATAATTACGCTGAATGTAAATGGACTAAATGCACCAATAAAGAGACAGAGAGTCACGGACTGGATAAAGAAACACGATCCATCTATATGCTGCCTACAAGAGACACACCTTAGACTTAGAGACACAAACAAACTAAAACTCAAAGGATGGAAAAAAATATATCAAGCAAATAATAAGCAAAAAAGAAGAGGAATAGCAATATTAATTTCTGACAAAATAGACTTTAGACTTAAATCCGCCACAAAGGATAAAGAAGGACACTATATAATGATAAAAGGGACAATTGATCAGGAAGATATAACCATATTAAATATTTACGCACCCAATGACAGGGCTGCAAGATACATAAATCAAATTTTAACAGAATTGAAAAGCGAAATAGACACCTCCACATTAATAGTAGGAGACTTCAAACACACCACTTTCGGAGAAGGACAGGACATCCAGTAAGAAGCTCAATAGAGACACAGAAGGCCTACTTACAACAATCAACCAACTTGACCTCATAGACTTATACAGAACTCTCCACCCAACTGCTGCAAAATATACTTTTTTTTCTAGTGTACACGGAACATTCTCTAGAATAGACCACATATTAGGTCACAAAACAAATCTTGGTAGAATCCAAAACATCGAAATATTACAAAGCATCTTCTCAGACCACAAGGCAATGAAGCTAGAAATCAATAACAGAAAAACTAGGGAAAAGAAATCAAATACTTGGAAAATGAACAATACCCTCCTGAAAAAAGACTGGGTTATAGAAGACATCAAGGAGGGAATAAGGAAATTCTTAGAAAGCAACAAGAATGAAAATACTTCCTATCAAAACCTCTGGGACACAGCAAAAGCAGTGCTCAGAGGCCAATTTATATCGATAAATGCACACATACAAAAAGAAGAAAGAGCCAAAATCAGAGAACTGTCCCAACAACTTGAACAAACAGAAAGTGAGCAACAAAAGAAACCATCAGGCACCAGAAGAAAACAAATAATAAAAATTAGAGCTGAACTAAATGAATTAGAGAACAGAAAAACAATTGAAAAAATTAACAAAGCCAAAAGCTGGTTCTTTGAAAAAATTAACAAAATTGATAAACCATTGGCTAGACTGACTAAAGAAAAACAGGAAAGGAAACAAATAACCTGAATAAGAAACGAGAAGGACCACATCACAACAGAGCCAAATGAAATTAAAAGAATCATATCAGATTACTGTGAAAAATTGTACTCTAACAAATTTGAAAACCTAGAAGAAATGGATAAATTCTTCGAAAAATACTACCTACCTAAACTAACACATTCAGAAGTAGAACAACCAAATAGACCCATAACAAAAAAAGAGATTGAAACGGTAATCAAAAAACTTCCAACAAAAAAAAGTCCTGGCCCAGACGGCTTCACTGCAGAGTTCTACCAAACCTTCAGAGAAGACTTAACACCACTACTACTGAAGGTATTTCAAAGCACAGAACAAGACGGAATACTACCCAACTCATTCTATGAAGCTACCATCTCCCTGATACCAAAACTAGGTAAAGACATTACAAAAAAAGAAAATTTTAGACCTATATCCCTCATGAACATAGATGCAAAAATCCTCAACAAAATTCTAGCCAATAGAATCCAACAACACATCAAAAAAATAATTCACCCTGATCAAGTGGGATTTATACCTGGTATGCAAGGCTGGTTTAATATCAGAAAAACCATTAATGTAATCCATCACATAAATAAAACAAAAGATAAAAACCACATGATCTTATCAATAGATGCAGAAAAGGCATTTGACAAAGTTCAACACCCATTTATGATAAAAACTCTTACCAAAATAGGAATTAATGGAAAATTCGTCAACATAATAAAGGGCATCTATGCAAAGCCAACAGCCAATATCACTCTAAATGGAGAGAACCTGAAAGCATTTCCCCTGAGAACAGGAACCAGACAAGGATGCCCTTTATCACCACTCTTATTCAACATTGTACTTGAAGTCCTAGCCAGGGCAATTAGGCTAGACAAAGAAATAAAGGGTATCCAGATTGGCAAGGAGGAAGTAAAGCTATCACTATTTGCAGATGACATGATCGTATACATGGAAAACCCTAAGGAACCCTCCAGAAAACTACTGAAACTAATAGAAGAGTTTGGAAGAGTTTCAGGTTATAAAATAAACATACAAAAATCACTTGGATTCCTCTACATCAACAAAAAGAACACCGAAGAGGAAATAACCAAATCAATACCATTCACAGTAGCCCCCAAGAAGATAAAATACTTAGGAATAAATCTTACCAAGGATGTGAAAGACCTATACAAAGAAAACTATAAAACTCTGCTACAAGATAATTCAAAAGGACATACTTAAGTGGAAGAACATACCCTGCTCATGGATAGGAAGACTTAACATAGTAAAAATGTCTATTCTACCAAAAGCCATCTGTACATATAACGCACTTCCAATCCAGATACCAATGTCATATTTTAAGGCGATAGAGAAACAAATCACTAATTTCATATGGAAGGGAAAGAACCCCCGGATAAGCAAAGCATTACTGAAAAAGAAGAAGAAAGTGGGAGGCCTCACTCTACCTGATTTCAGAACCTATTATACAGCTACAGTAGTCAAAACAGCCTGGTACTGGTACAACAACAGGCACATAGACCAATGGAACAGAATTGAGAACCCAGATATAAATCCATCCATGTATGAGCAGCTGATATTTGACAAAGGACCAGTGTCAGTCAATTGGGGAAATGATAGTCTTTTTAACAAATGGTGCTGGCATAACTGGATATCCATTTGCAAAAGAATGAAACAGGACCCATACCTCACACCATGCACAAAAACTAACTCCAAGTGGATCAAAGACCTAAACATAAAGACTAAAACGATAAAGATCATGGAAGAAAAAATAGGGACAACCTTAGGAGCCCTAATACAGGGCATAAACAGAATACAAAACATTACCAAAAATGATGAAGAGAAACCAGATAACTGGGAGCTCCTAAAAATCAAACACCTATGCTCATCTAAAGACTTCTCCAAAAGAGGAAAAAGACCACCTACAGACTGGGAAAGAATATTCAGCTATGACATCTCAGACCAGCGCCTGATCTCTAAAATCTACATGATTCTGGCAAAACTCAACCACAAAAAGACAAGCAACCCAATCAAGAAGTGGGCAAAGGATATGAACACACATTTCACTAAAGAAGATATTCAGGCAGCTAACAGATACATGAGAAAATGCTCTCGATCATTAGCCATTAGAGAAATGCAAATTAAAACTAAGATGAGATTCCATCTCACACCAACTAGACTGGCATTAATCCAAAAAACACAAAATAATAAATGTTGGAGAGGCTGCGGAGAGATTGGAACTCTCATACACTGCTGGTGGGATTGTAAAATGGTACAACCACTTTGGAAATCCATCTGGCGTTATCTTAAACAGTTAGAAATAGAACTACCATACAACCCAGAAATCCCACTCCTCGGAATATACCCTAGAGATAGAAGAGCCTTCACACAAACAGACATATGCACACCCATGTTTATTGCAGCTCTGTTTACAATAGCAAAAAGCTGGAAGCAACCAAGATGTCCGTCAATGGATGAATGGGTAAATAAATTGTGGTATATTCACACAATGGAATACTACGCACCCATAAAGAACAGTGACGAATCTCTGAAACATTTCATAACATGGAGGAATCTGGAAGACATTATGCTGAGCGAAATGAGTCAGAGGCAAAAGGACAAATATTGTATAAGACCACTATTATAAGATCTTGAGAAATAGAAAAAACGGAGAAGAACACATACTTTTGTGGTTACAAAGGGGGGAGGGAGGGAGGGAGGGAAAGGGATTTTTATTGATCAATCAGTAGATAAGAACTGCTTTGGGTGAAGGGAAAGACAACACACAATACAAGGAAGGTCAGCCTAATTGGACGGGACTAAAAGCAAAGAGGTTTCCGGGATAAAATGAAAGCTTCAAAGGTCAGCGGAGCAGGGGCTGGGGTCTGGGGAACATGGTTTGAGGAGACTTCTAAGTCAACGGGCAAAATAATTCTATTATGAAAACATTCTGCATCCCACTTTGAATTGTGGCGCCTGGGGTCCTAAATGCCAACAAGCGGCCATCTAAGATACATCAATTGGTCTCAACCCACCTGGAGCAAAGGCAAAGGAAGAACACCAAGGCCACAGGATAACTAAGAACCCAAGAGACAGAAAGGGCCACATGAACCAGAGACCTACATTATCCTGAGACCAGAAGAACTAGTTGGTGCCCAGCCACAATCGATGTCTGCCCTGCTAGGGAGCACAACAGACATCTCCTGAGGGAGCAGGAGGCCAATGGGATACAGACCCCAAATTCTCATAAAAAGACCATACCTAATGATATGAATGCGATTAGAGGAATCCCAGAGACAATGCTCCCCAGAACTTCTGATGGCACAGGACAGGAACCATCCCCGAAGACAACTCATCAGGCATGAAAAGGACTGGTCAGCGGGGGGGAGAGAGATGCTGATAAAGAGTGAGCCAATTAAATTAGGTGGACACTGGAGAGTGTGTTGGCAACTCTTGACTGGAGGGGGGATGGGAAGATAGAGAGAGAGGGAAGATGGCAAAATTGGCATGAAACGAGAGGCTGAAAGGGCTGACTCAATAGGGGGAGAGCAAGTGGGAGAAGAGAGTATGATGTATGTAAACCTACATGTGACAGACTGATTGGAATGGTAAATGTTCACTTGAAGCTTAATAAAAATTAATTAAAAAAAAAAAGAATACATTCTAGAGAAATAAGAGCTGTCACATGAATAGGCATATGCTCATCCATGTTCACTGCACCATTATTCAAAATAGCAAAAAGATGGAAACAACCTAAATGCTCATCAGCTGATGAACAGGTAAACAAATTATGGTACATACACACAACGGAATACTACACAACAATAAAGAACAATGAGGAATGTGGGAAACATCTCACAACATGGAAGAATCTGGAGGGCATTATGCTGAGTGAAATAAGTCAGTCACAAAAGGACAAATGTTGCATGAGACCATTATTTTAAGAACTCAAGAAAAGGTTTACACACAGAAAAAAGCATTCTTTGATGGTTATGAGGATGGGGAGGAGGGAGAGAGTAAATCACTAACTAGATAGTAGGCAAGTGTCAACTCTGGTGAAGGGAAGGACAACGCACAATGTAGGAGAAGTCGGCACAACTGGACCAAAGCAAAGACACAGAAGTTTCCTAGACACATCGAAACACTTGAGTAGCTGGGGCTGAGGACTGGGGATCACAGTATCAGGAGACATCTAGCTCAACTGCCATAAAGAAAATATTCTACATCCCACTTTTGTGAGCAGCATCTGAGGTCTTAAAAGCTTGTGAGCGGCCATCTAAGATACATCTACTGGTCCCATCCCGTCCAGAGCAAAGGAGAAAGAAAAACACCAAAGACACAAGGAAAATACTAGCCCAAAGGACTAAAGGACCACTTGAACCAGAGACTCCACCAGCCTGAGATCAGAAGAACTAGATGGTGCCCAGCTACCATCAACTGTTCTGACAGGGATCACAACAAAGAGTCCTAGACAAAGCAGGAGAAAACCATAGAACAGAATTCAAATTCACAAAAAAAGACCAGACTTACTGGTCTGACAGAGACTGGAGAAATCTCCAAGACTGTGGCCCCCAGATATTCTGCTGAGAATTGAAACCATTCCTGAAGCCCGATTTTCAGACAAAGCTTAGATAGGTCTACAAAACAAAAATAACACATGTGAGGAACATGCTTCTTAGTTCACTCAAATATATGAGATCAAATGGCAACTCCTGCCCAAGAGCAAGACAAGAAGGCAGGAAGGGACAGGAAATGGGTGGATGCAGGAAACCCAGGGCGGAAAGGAGTGCTGGGCTGTCACATTGTGAGGATTGTAATCGATGTCACAAAACAGTATGTGTACAAATTTTTGAATGAGAAATTAACTTGAGCTGTAAACTTTCATGTAAAGCAAAATAAATAAAATAAAAAAAACCCAAAACAACAAAAACAAGATACCATCTCACTCTGGCAAAAATGTGAAATGATCAAAAAAACAGGAAACAGCAAATGCTGGCAAGGGTCTGGGGAGACGAAAACTGTCCTATGCTGCTGGTGGGATTATAAAATGGTACAACCACGGTGGAAAACGGTATGGTGCTTCCTTAAAGAGTTAGACACAGAGATACCTTATGATTCAGTAAAATTCCACTACTAGGAATATATCCTAGAGAAATAAGAGCTGTGATATGAATAGAAATATGTACACCCATATTCATCAGAGCATTATTCACAATAGCAAAAAGATAGAAACAACCTGTTAACCATAAACAAATTATGGTACATACAAACACTGGAATACTACACAATGTTAAAGAATAATGATGAATCTGCAAAACATCTTACAACGTGGATAAACCTGGAGGACATTATGTTGAGTGAAATAATTACAAAAGAACGAGTACTGTATGAGATCACTATTATAAAAAGTCAAGAAAAGGTTTACACACAGAACGAAACGTTCTTCGATGGTTACCAGAGATGGGAGGGGTAGGGAGGGAAAATGATTAACTAGATAGTAGACATGTATTAACCTGGGTGAAGCAAAAGGCAATACACAATAATGGGGATGTCGGCACAACATGGCCAAAGGAAGACGTTGGGAGGAACACAACAGTAAAAGGAAACAACAGTAAATAGTATTACATACACAATCTTGTAATAACAGCAATAACAAACAATAATTTTCGAGTGTATACACAAGTAGATATGTAAGCCGAACAGGTATGGGATGGTGTACGGGAGTATATCCACAAGCATGCATAGGTTTGGCAGAGGATATTTCTGCATATGCATTTGTATGTGCTGTAAATACACATTTGTATGTGTTGAAAATATATTCATGTATATAGTAGAGCACACGGGGCGAAATTATGAAAACTTCTTAGCCATAATCAAACGCCTTCTGGGACTGTGTCATTGGGCTTGAGGGCTTAGGACCACGGTCTCCAGAGACATAACGGTCTCCAAGTGACATAACACAGTCAATAAAGACAATGTTCTGTTCTACACTCTACTTTGGAGAGAAATGTCTGAGGTCTTAAAAGCTTTCGAGCAGCCATCTAAGATAAAGCAATACACTTATTGGTCTCTTCCCATCCAGAGCAAAGAAGAACGAAGAAAATCAGAGACTTTATTTAGTCCAAAGGACTAGTGGACCACACAAACCACAGTCTCCACTAACTAGCCTGAGACCAGGAGAACTAGATGATGTCCAGCTTCCACTACTGACTACTCTGATCTGGATCACAATAGAAGGTACTGGACAGAGTGGGAGAAAAATGTAGAACAAAATTCTAATTAATAAAAAAGACTAGACTTACTTATCTGATAGAGATAGGAGGAACCCCTGACACTATGGCCCTTAGATACCCTTCAAACCTGGAACTACACACACTCCCAGAGATCACCTTTCAGCCAGACAAAAGACAGGCCTATAAAGTGAACAATAACACCCATGAGGAACGTGCTCCTCAGGACAATCAACTATACAAGACCAAAAGGGCAGCATTTGCCCAAAAACAAAGTTCAGAATGCAGGAGGGGGCAGGAAACATGGTTGAATGGAAATGGGGAACCCAGGGAAGAAGTGGATAGAGTGCTGTCACACTGAGGGGATTGCAACTAATGTCATGAAAAAATGTGCATAAATTGTTGTCTTGGAAACTAATGTGCTCTGTAAACTTTTACCCAAATGACACTTAAATGTTTTGTAAAAAAAATCTGAAATGAAGATTATAGTGGGTATCTCTCTTACATGTTAGGACAAGCATATTTAAACATTATTAAGTATAATAAAAACAAATACTACAAATATTTTAAAATTCATATAAAAACACTGAGCATAAAAGACAACAGATATCAATTAACTCTGCTTACTTAATCGCACAAGGAACGGGACACAAATGACAGGTTTTATAATCTATATGTATTATATCAGTTCCACTTTCCCCTTCTAATTTAACAACGTCTTACCTGGTATTCTGCCAGAAAGACCACCTCAGGTACTTTCTGAGATTGTTAACTTGTTTTATTAAATGAATCTTTCTACTGGACACTTAAATTAATATATGCTATATCCCTCTGCCCCCAAAAGAAAAAAATTCTCTAAAATGTAGGTAAAATAGAAGTTATCTATGTGGTCCATTTTATTGGATAAAGAATCACAATTAGTGCTATCAAAGTGACAATTAGTGTTATGAAAGTGGCCATCAAGTAGCAAGAAAAAATCTGTTGACTGTTCAAGTTCAAAGTCCAATTTTCCAACTTTAAGGAGCAATTCTGGTCTAAATCTCCCAACAGTCCTCCACAAAAAATAAAGAATAATTAGAACCAACTGCATTAAAATCTCAGAATAATCAGAAGACAGAGAACATCCAAACTTAAAATTACCTGTAAGTGAAAAAATATAAATCAAATGCCTGCAAGCTTTTTTCCCATTCTCCCAATGCAAGCTTTCATGAAGTGCAAGGGCAGTTTGGGAAAAACCATGAAAGAGAGAAAACCGGAAACAGCTGTGGACCTGAGATGGATTAAAACCTACGCCAGAAAGAAAGAGTCCACCGTAACTGTGAAAATACCGAAAAGTGTTCTAGTGGACCAGAGTACTGAGTAGAGGCTTGAAAGTGCACATATGAAAGGTAATGCTTTGGAAGACAAGCTAAGAGGGGAAGGACTGAGTGTCCTTTAGAAAACATGTAGTGAAAAGTAAAAGGGGGAAAATTCACAATCCTGCCAGACTAAAAAAAAAAATTTTTTAAACATTGATGGACCTAAAACAACTCAAACAAGCATTTAGATATGAATAAACAAACAAACAAAAAAACCTTAAATCGGAAATTAAAAAGCCAAGAAAAGAAGAATTGATTCAAGTTGGGAAAGAATTAAAAGAAAAAGGCAAAATCATAATAGAAGTAAAGACTGAATTAAAAGGTGCTTTTTTTTTTTAAGATTATAAGAAGGCTAAACTTAAAAACAAAACCCAAACCTAATAAGGGACACTGAAGAACAGCAGGAAAACAATCACGAGAATGAAAATGAGATAAAGAAAAAGGTAAAAAGTGCCGAAGAGAAAGTGGTTGAAATGGAAGGCAGAAAATCTAATTTATCCATAACTGAAGTCCTGAAGAAGATAAACAAAACAATGTGCCAGAAATTATATTGAAAACTATAATCCAAAAAATCTTATAGAAATAAAAGATCTGAACCTATATACTGAAAAGGCCCACAAAATGCCAGGGATACCTGATAAGCAGTGATCAACTCTAACATACATCCTAATAAAGTATTACATTTCAAAAATAAAGAAAAAATTTCAGAGACTCCAGACAAAAAGATCAAATAACTTATAAGGACAAGTGAATAAATCTGTCATCAGACTTCTCAAAAAACAATACACAATGTAAGGCAGCACTAAAAAAAAAAAAAAAAAATCAAGGAAAAAAAGTATAAACCATGAATTCCCCATCTAGCCAAGCTGTTTTTCAAGTATCAAAGTTATAGAAAAAGTTTTAAATATGCAAAAGCTCAGGAAATTCTGTATTTGTTAGCCTGTCTTAAAGAAAAGATGAACTTCATCTTATCAAGCGTTGATTGGTGGAAAATTTAGCAAAAAGACTAACAGAGGGCATTTGATTTACTTAATTACAGATCCAGATCTACGATCTAAAGAAAAAAAAGTGGGAGTAACCGCAGAAGATTATCATATTATTCTCATTGTTAAGTGCAGAACTAATGTAACTAAAAATGGAGAAGAGAAAGAAAGCAAAGTAAAAAAGTAAAATAAGCTCATTGATTAATGTGTAGACAATAGATAAATGTTAAAAGATATCATCAAATAATCACAAACAAGATAATAAAAGGTTAAATAAGAAAACAAGAGGAAAAAAGGCATTAAAAAAGGTTATCTGAATAAAGATAACCACCCAAAGTATGAAACTTCCTGAATACCAAAAGAAATTTAAAAAAATAAAAGAACAAAGGAAATACATCATGCAGAGAAAGAAACACAGAAAATATAATATGCATGTGTTTTTAGGTGCTGTCCAGTCGGTTCCGACTCAGCGACCCCATGCAAAACAGAACGAAATACTGCCCAGTCCTACACCATCCTCACATTCTTTATGCTTGAGCCCACTGTTGCAGCCACTGTGTCAATCTATCTCATTGAGGGTCTTCCTGTTTTTTGCTGATGCTTTACCAAGCACGATGCCCTTCCCTAGGGACTAATCCCTCCTGATACCGTGCCCAAAGGATGTGAGACGTAGTCTTGCCATCCTTGTTTCTAAGGAGCATTCTGGTTGTGCTTCTTCCAAGACAGATTTGTTCATTCTTTTAGCAGTCCATGGTATATTCAATATTCTTCTCCAACACCACAATTCAAAGACATCAATTCTTCTTCAGTCTTCCTTATTCATTGTCCAGCTTTCACATGCATATGACGCCACTGAAAACACCATGGCTTGGGTCAGGTGCACTTTAGTCCTCAAGGTGACATCCTTGCTTTTCAACAGTTTAAAGAGGTCTTTTTCAGCAGATTTGCCCAATGCAACGTGTCTTTTGATTTTTCAACTGCTGTTTCCATAGGTGTTGACTGTGGATCCAAGTAAAATGAAACCCTTGACAACCTCAATCTCCTCTCCGTTTATCATAATGTTGCTTATTGGTCCAGTTGTGAGGATTTTTGGTTTCTTTCTGCTTAGGTGTAATCCATACTGAAGGCTGTAGTCTTTGATCTTCATTTGTGCTTCAAGTTGTCTTCACTTTCACCAGGCAAGGTTGTATCATCTGCATAACGCAGGTTTTTAATAAGTCTTCCTCCAATTCTGATGACCCGTTCCTCTTCATATAGTCTAGCTTCTTTGATTATATGCTCAGCATACACACTGAATAGGTATGTTGAAAGGATACAATCCTGATGCACACTTTCCCTGACTTAAACCATGCGGTATCCCATATTCTGTTTGAACGACTGCCTCTTGATCCATGTACAGATTCCTCATGAGCACAATTAAGAGTTCTGGAATTCCCATTCTCTACAATGTAATTCATAATTTGTTATTATTCACACAGTTGAATGCCTTAGCATAGTCAATAAAACACAGGTATACATCTTTCTGGTATTCTCTGCTTTCAGCCAGGATCCATCTGACATCAGCAATGATATAGCTGGTTCCACATCCTCTTCTAATTTTGGCTTGAATTTCTGGCAGTTCTCTGTTGATATACTGCTGCAGCTTCTTTTGAATGATCTTCAGCAAAATTTTACTTGCATTTGATATTAATGATATTGTTCAATAACTTCTGCATCCGGCTGGATTACCTTTCTTGGGAACAGGCATAAATATGGATCTCTTCCAGTCAGTTGGCCAGGGAGCTGTCTTCCAAATTTCTTGGCATAGACAAGTGAGCACTTCCAGCACTGCATCTGTTTGTTGAAACATCTCAAGTGGTATTCCATCAATTCCAGGAGCCTCATTTTTCGCCAATGGCTTCAGTGTACCTTGGACTTTCTCCTTCAGTACTATCAGTTCCTGATCATATGTTACCTCCTGAAATGGTTGAATGTCAACCAATTCTTTTTGGTATAGTGACTCTGTATATTCCTTCCATCTTCTTTTGATGCTTCCTACATCGTTTAATATTTTCTCCATAGAATCCTTCATTATTGCAACTTGAATCTTGAATTATTTCTTCAGTTCTTTCAGCTTGAGAAATGCTGAATGTGTTCTTCTCTTTTGGTTTTCTGTCTCCAAGTTTCTGCACATGTCATCATAATGCTTTACTCTGTCTTCTCAAGCCACCCTTTGAAATCGTCTGTTCAGCTCTTTTACTTCTTCATTTTTTCTTTTGCTTTAGCTACTCGACGTTCAAAAGCAAGTTTCAGAATCTCTTCTG
Source organism: Loxodonta africana (assembly GCF_030014295.1). Classification (NCBI taxonomy): domain Eukaryota; kingdom Metazoa; phylum Chordata; class Mammalia; order Proboscidea; family Elephantidae; genus Loxodonta; species Loxodonta africana. Next base: position 47,569,831 of record NC_087351.1, read on the forward strand.
ACATCCATTTAGGTCTTTTCTTTTTCTCCTGTCTTTTTAACGACCTCTTGCTTTCTTCATGTATGATGACCTTGATGTCATTCCACAACTTGTCTGGTCTTCAGTAATTAGTGTTTAATGCATCAAATCTATTCTTGAGAGGGTCTCTAAATTCAGGTGGGATATACTCAAGGTTGTACTTTGGTTATTGTGGGCTTGTTCTAATTTTCTTCAGTTTCAATTTGAACTTGCATATGAGTAATTGATGGTCTGATCCGCAGTCAGCCTCTGGTCTTGTTCTGACTAATGATGTTGAGCTTTTCCATCATCTTTTTCCACAGATGTAGTTAATTTGATTCCTGTGTATTCTATCTGGTGAGGTCCATGTGTACAGTCACCGTTTATGTTGATGAAAAAAGGTATTTGCAACGAAGAAGTTGTCGGTCTTGCAAAATTCAATCATGCTATCTGCAGCATCATTCTATCACCAAAGCCATATTTTCCAACTACTGATTCTTCTTCTTTGTTTCCAACTTTTGCATTCCAATCACCAGTAATTATCAGTGCATTCTGACTGCATGTTTGATCAACTTCAGACTGCAGAAGTTGGTAAAAATAACATGCATAATAATCATAAAATAACAAAATTGAGACCTAAAATATCAATCTTATCAGAAAGGGTTAAGGTTGCCAAATTAAAGAAAAAGATTTTCAATTAGGATTACAAAGTAAGACTCGAGTACATGTTCCATAGAAGAGATACAGTTAAACAAAAAAAGATTCACAAAGGTTAAAATTAAAATGCTGGGGAAAGGTACACCAGGCAAATTAGAATTCAACCCAAAAAATCATTAATGCTAAAAGCTACAATTCAAAGTGAAGATAAAAATTTATGAATATCTATGTATCAGATAACACAGCGATCACCTTTATAAAGCAAAAACTACAAAAGATGCAAGGAAATATATAATAATAATAGAAGACTTTAACACACCACTCTCAGTAGAAGACAGATCAAGTGAACAAAAAGTAACTCTCATGAACAAAACTATTTGAGGTTCTCAGTAACATTAAACAATGTTAAAGGGATCTTGTCACCAAGAATTTTGAGAACTGGTTGTATAGAAGCTCAAGAAACAGGCCCAAGTAAATATGAAACTTGATTATTTGCTAAAAGGCAAAGATGAGCTTTTTTAGAAAGGGTACTCAGGAATCTGGTTATACATCTGTGAAAACAACCACTAGATCCAGACCATATAATATCCAGAATAAACTACAAATGGATCAGGGATCAAAATGTAAAAATGAAACCACACAAATACTAGAAGAAAACATAGAAAAACTCCTTTTTAGCCTGGGTATGTTGGCCTTGTTGTTGTGTGCTGTCCACTTGTTCTGACTCGTATCAATCCTATAGGACAGAGGAGAACTAACCAATAGAGTTTCCTAGGCTGTGATCTTGATGGGAGATCACCAAGTCTTTTCTCCTGTGGAGCGGCTGGTGGGTTCAAAAGGCTGACCCTTTTGGTTAGCAGCTGAGTGTTTAACCATTGCTCAATCAGGGAGTCTATCTTGGGTATAGTGAAAGGCTTTCTAATTGTGACTCAAACCCAGACATAAAGGAAGAGAAGACTGATAAATTGACCACGTAAAATTTTTTCCAAAAAGCAAGTAAACACAAAAAGAACAAACCCATTATAAACAGAGTCAAAAGACAACTGAAAAAAAAATGAGAAAAAGTATTTTCAAGATTTGCTTTTTCTCTTAGAACTGTGCAAAGGAGTAAATATATTGTGGATAACGAGAGCTAGGCTTCTCATTGTTGCAGCAGGGAATTATAAATATAAAAAGGGGGAAGGACAGACTCAACCGTGTGGTCATGGACTGGAATTAGAAGTGTCAAGGTAAACTCAGTTTTTAATACATATAGATAGCTTGGTAAAGGTTAAAATATATATTAATTTATGTGTTATATTATCTATTTCTTAGCTCTATCTGTTCAGAGGGTCTATATGAAATGATATCTCAATAGCAATGTACACACCTAGCTCCTAAATCTTGAATTTTTAATACCATTCTCCACTCAGTGGAACCAGGGTTCCTTGGAGAAATGCCCCAGGGCTGGGGCAGGGAAAGTATGAGTCTGGAAAATTATACAGTGACAGAAATTAAGGACATACTCAAATAATAATGGGGATATGTTAAAAGGAAAAGGAGCCACTTTGAAGGGGTTCTCATTGTCTCACTCTGGGATGTTTTGAGCATAAAAATAAATACTGATAGTAAAAAATTAAGGATTAAACTCATTGAATAAAATGAGACTCACAAGCCAAAGGGAGGGAGGGAGGGAGGGAGGGAGGAGGTGGACAGGGAAGAAGGGAACATTTCTGTACAATAAAAAGATAACTAATGAATGTAGGAAGAATGATGGAATTAGAAAATCACTACTTGGCAACCATCATAACAATAATTTATTCAAGAACGAGTTATCAGTGGTTGGCAAAACCTGTTAGTCAAAGTTTAAAAAGAGATATTTATATAGTCTCAAAGTATCTTTCCACAAGATACTTATTAATTAGAACGTGTAAAATAATAGCTTTACAAAGGAGAAACTTGGCAGATAGTGCTCTAAGCAAGTGATCAAAGTTCACCCCATCAGTAATGGCATAAAATGACACCTGTGCATCCTAATGTGCTATACTGGGAGGTGCACAAAATCTTCTGAGGTATTCCTGCCAAAAATGCATAACTTAAGTCTAATAATGATGAAATACCAGACAAACCAAAATTGAGGGATTTCTATATAATAAGTAGAATGTCCTTTTTAAAAATGCCAAGGTGAAGAAACATAGAAAGATTGAAGAACTGTTCCAGATTACAGGAGACTAAAGAGATATGAAAGCTGAATAATTTGAGATTTCCTTTTGCAAAAGAGATTATTATTGAGACAACTAATGAAATCTGAATAAGATCTATAGCTAATAGTAATATATCAGTGTTAATGTCCTAATGCTTAGAACTGTACTGTAGTTATGTAAGAGAATGCCTTGATTAAAAAAAAAAAAACAACTCACTATATATATATAAACCCTGGTGGCGTAGTGGTTAAGTGCTACGGCTGCTAACCAAAAGGCTGGCAGTTTGAATCTACCAGGTGCTCCTTGGCAACCCTATGGGACAGTAATATTCTGTCCCATAGGGTTGCTATGAGTCAGAATCGACTCAACAGCAATGGGTATATGTGCGTGCGTCTGCGTGTGTGTTGTGGATAACGTATATATACACCTACTCCTCACTTATTGACTATCCTGTTATCCAACATTTTGCATTTATGATAATAGTAAAAAAAACTACTATTCAACTATTCTGCGCATTAATGACGTACGTCTGGCGGTAACAAACACCTGGTGTGAGGCAAGAATAAGAGAGTAACGCTGGCTGTGATGGTTAAGGTTATGGCCAGCTTGGCTGGGCCATGATTCTCAGTAGTTTGGTAGTTATGTATGATGTAATTTGGCAGTTACATAATGATGTGATTTGGTAGTTATATAATGATGTAGTCATCCTCCATTTTGTGATCTGATGTGATCAGCCTCCATTTTTGCATTAATGCTGATATTCGCATAACAACCTGGTCTTTGGAACTTAACCATGTTGATCAGTGAGGAATGGGTACGTGTGTATGTATATGTATAGACACATACATACACACATACACACAGAGGGATAAACAGAGCAAATGCTGTAAAATGTGGTAAATAGTGTAAAGAATTCTTTTTACTATTTTTGCAATTTTTCTGTTAATATGAAATTATATTAATAGAAAAATAACTCTAACTTAAAAAGGAAAGTTTGGAATTGATGTTTCTAAATCAAAATACAGCATGAAATTTGGTGTCAGCCAATCACAGGTTCCAGTCTTGGCTTTACTATTTACTAACCACTGGACGAATTTGGGCAACTTAACTTCTCTGACTTTCAATTTTCTCTGAAAAATGGGGGTGAAAACAGTATCTATCAAAATCATAAAGTTTTTTTGAAGTTGAAATAATGCACATAAAGCACACATTGCCTGGCATGTGATTTTTTTTAGAAGTCACTATATTAATGTTTTTTTTCTTTATTCTTACTGCATTTATATTTAAAAAATTATAAGGCTACATTCACGAATAACAATAAATCATTTAAAGAGACTTCTAAAGACTCCTGACTTATATAAAATTTATTCATACTCTAAAAAATCTGAGGGACAGGAAAGATGTTAAACACCAGTTATGTTTACTATAAGCAATTTGAATGCTATACGAGAGCCTCATTATACTGTGGCTTGCATGAAAAGACTAGCAGTTCTTGGAGAAAGAATAATAATTAAAAGAATTATATATATATATATATATATATATACACACACACACATACATAACTGTCTACATATAATATATAAGCTTCTAATAAGACAGAAGGTAATCAAAACCTGATTTAAGAGAATAAAAGGTACTGGAATACAACACAGTGGAGAAGAAACGGGGGCATTAAAAAATATTCTGATGTTCATGCCAGAGTGAGGAAGGCCAGACGGTCCAAAGACACCTAGGCTGATAATAGAGCATTTCTATAACTTTCTCTGTATTTAAGGAAATACAATACTGGCCCAAGGAGGATGGGACAAATCATGCTGAAGAGTGAGTGCCTGTTGAGTGGTACAGAGATGGCTGATACATAGGTTTAAAATGGTAAACTGAAGAGTGTGCTGTTTATCTCAGGCATATATCCAGGATATGACTATCTGATTTAGTTCAAACTTGCTATAATTTGCTTCTTCTAATTTGTATAAGGGCAAATGATAAAAATCAGAAATCTGAAAAACATTTTGGGGATTATTTAATTTCACATTTTCTGTCATTACTCTCTCCTGGACCTGGGCCTCTTCCTACTTCTCCAACTAGTCCTTCTCGGTTACTTTCCCTGAGTCCTCTTTCTCTGCCTGCTCTTTAATTGTTGTTATTCCTCAAGATGCTGTATGTTGCTAATTCTTTTTACTCTAGAACATCTCACAATCTCATGTTTTATACCTACTCCTCACTTACCGACTATCTCATTATCTGACATCTTGCACTTACGATAAGAGTAAAAAATCTACTATCCAACTATTTTGCAAATTAACAATGTATGTCTGCGAGGTGAGAGTAATGCTGGCTGTGATGGCTAAGGTTATGTGTCAGCTTGGCTGGGTGATGGTTTTCACTGGTTTGGCTGTTATGTGATGATGTGATTTGACAGTTATGATGTAATTTGGCAGTTATTTAATGATGCAGTCATCCTCCATTTTTGTATAACAACCTGGTATGTGGAACCTAACCATGCAGATAAGTAAGGACTGGGTGTATTCTCAGAGTTTTAAAACTACTCAGGTGCTGACAATGTATTAATTTTATCACCAGCCTTAAAGTTTAGGTATATAATTGCTTTACTGGATATTGACTTACTCCTTACATATAACACAATGAAAATGGAAACTAATCTTCCCCCAACAACCCTGTTCTTTTTTCTGTATTTCTTAATTATGGATTTCACATTGTGAATATTTACTCTCTGTTCCTTTAGCCCTAGTTCAGAAGGCCATCAATTCTTACAGATATGATTGTTATAACAATTGCCAAATCATTTAACTTTCACACTTTCTCATGTGATATTTCACAAATATGATATTTCACTGTGCATTGAAACTCTTTAAAGAACTCACAAAAGTCCAAGGTTCTTAGTATGGCATTCAAGGCCCTTTGTAACCTGGCCCTTTTTTTTTTATTTCTGAAGGCTCATTTTCTCCTACTCTCAGTCTTGCACTTTACATCCTAAAATATGGACGTGCATATTGTTTCCCCACACAGCATGCTATTTTACTTCTCCGTGATTTTACACATCCTATCCTCTCCACTTGGAATAACTCTCCTGTCTCCATCCCTTGTCTCCATCAGTATAAAAAACTCTAAGGAAGCTTTCCCTAAGTAAGTTCCCACTCCCTTAATAATTAATTACTTCTTCCTCTACCCTATTCTGTATCTTAAACATTTTTCTACTTTTACAGTAAATACTTATTATACTGTATTGCCTCACTTATCTCTCCAATCTTTAAATTCCGTAAGAGCAGAGGCTATTTTACTAGTGCCCAGCAGAATATCACACACATATTCTGTGCTCCATAAATGTTACTGAATTAAAAACAAAAACTTGATAGCAGAGCTTTTTCTTATCAATGTCTAGGTCTTTGGAAGACAAAGATGATTTTGGAGAATGACTAAGCAGTTATCCAGGTATTCTTCACAAACTGGATTTGGAAATCTAGACCATAGTCTAAGGTATTAAAATGAGGGACTCCTGGCTAAGGATGAAGTACATGTATCGTTTAAAGATGAAGAATGTTATTTATCAAGAGCTAGATGATCTGATCAAGTGGGTTTTCAACTGAATACATCAGGGAAGAAGAAAAAATTCTGAGGTAAACCCATGAAATCAGTGATATGGAAGACAGAAGGAATAACATCAAAAGTACTTAAGTGTGAAAGGTATGTAAGTAATGAAAGAAAACAATCAGGAGTAAGCACAGAAACATAAGTACAGCTTCAGAGTTCTGTTACTGAACATAAGTAATAAAGCATACTTGAAATTTTAACACAATATGATTAAGTGATCTGAGATCTGGGCATCTGGAGAACAGAACTCAAGATTAGGACATGACAACAGAAAGGAAAAAAATAATTTTCAAAGGAAATAAAATCTAGTGCAGCCTTGTCTAGTAGAGCTTTGTGTAATGATGGACATGTCTATATTTGCACTGTTCAATATGGTAGCCACTAGCCATGTGTAGCTGGTGAGCACTTGAAATGTGGCTAACGTGAATGAGGAGTTAAATACTGAATGTAAACTTTTTATTTTATTTAACTTTAAAGCCACATATGGCTAGTAGCTACCGTACTGTGCAGTAGAGATCTAGGATTTCTACATGTCAACCACAATGTTTGGTATATAATAAAAAATTTACAGACATATGAAGAAACAGGAAAATGGAATCATTAGTGGAGAGAAAATAATTCAACAGAAACAGACTCAGAGATGACCCAGATTTGGATTTAGTAGGTAAGGATTTAAAAACAACTATGACAAATATGTTAAAGAATCTATAAAAGAAGATGGATATAATGGATGAAGAGATGCAGAATTTCAAGAAAGATATGGAAACTGTAAAAAGAAATCAAACAGAAACTCTATATAATTTCAAAATATAATATCTGAAATAATTAAAGGATTTTCATAATAAATGTACTGAGGTATATGCCACGTTGTAGAGCTTTTCAGCAGTCAGAGGGAATGTTTTCTCCCAAGTGACACATTACTATGTATTATATATACTATCCTTACTGGAGAAAACCCTGGCGGCATAGTGGTTAAGAGCTACAGCTGCTTACCAAAAGGTCGACAGTTCGAATCCACCAGGTGCTACTTGGAAACTCTATGGGGCCGTTCCACTCTGTCTTATAGGGTTGCTATGAGTCAGAATTAATTCAACGGCAATGGGTATCCTTACTGGAAGTGTCTATATGTTTTACCAATGACAGTTATATAAAATATGAGTGGTTGCTTTCAGAGTTCCAAGATTTTTTACAACCCTGAGGTTCCAAGACTTTATCAAATGGTCATGAACAACTTGAAATTTGAATTAAAATATTATTTAGTTATAAATAAACAATGAAAATATATATTTCATATTAAACCCATTGCTGTGGAGTTGGTTCTGGCTCATAGTGGGCCTACATGACAAGGTGGAACTGCCCCATAGGATTTCTAAGGCTGTAATCTTTACAGGAGCAGACTACCATATCTTTCTCCTGTGGAGTGGCTGGTGGGTTTGAATCGCTGACCTTCTGGTTAGCAGCTGAGCACTTAACCACTGTGCCACCAGGGCTCCTATTTCACACAACAGTTATTTTAAAAAACAAGATGTATTGATGTTTACCATGTAAATACATACAACTTTAAAATTTTGAAATATAAGTATATATTTTACTGTACAGCTACATATTAAACATCAAACAAAATTTAAATTACCCTCTTGTCCATTTCATAAGATGACGCTTCTGTACTTGGCAAAAGATGGGTGACAGTGGCTATTAGGATCTGTAGGGAAAAAAAAATTGAGCTGAAAATATGGTAAATTAATAGCATATCCTAAAACTTAAATTGTTAAATGTGAAAGTGATATAAAATACACTGAAAATTATGCTAGTAATTTTTAAAAGGTAAGCTTTCGAGTATACTGAATTATCAATCATTTATAATCCTCATGTATAGAGCCTAAATTATATGTCAACAATACAAAATAAAACCCACTGATGTCGAGTCGATTCCGACTCATAGAGTCCCTATAGGACAGAGTAGAACTGCCCTATACAGTTTCTAAGGAACACCTGGTAGATTTGAACTACTGAGCTTTTGGTTAGCAGCTGTAGCTCTTAACCACTATACCACCAGGGTTTCCGTGTCATCTATAGATTTTTTTCCAAATTCATTTCATGGGGGTGAATCAATATGCTTAAACATATAAATAATATATATTCATTATAGTAAAATTAGAAGATATAGACATGCAAAAAGCTATATAAAAACCACTTGCAATTAGATGGTCTTAAGAAATCTGTATTGTCTTTACTTCCTATAAAACAAGGCCCAAATTCTTTAGATGGTAATTCAAGACCTCCAGATGTATACCTTTCTATGTATATACATACATGCTTTTTTTAAATGGATATTTTATAACCTGACTTTTTCATTGAAAACACACACTGAATACTATACAAATAAATTCGATAGAGAATATGAAATAACATTTAAAAAGACTTATTAAATAAGGCAAAAATATTCATCTATAGCGTTATTTACTCTGGAAATCACTCAGTCTCATTCAATTTTTTTATGTGCATGTCAAAAATGTTTAGAGGTAAATTTACTCTATTTTTATTGTATGTTATTAAATTTTTACAAATTATTGTTTCAATGTATTAAACAGAAAAATTCCTCTTAACATACAGTAAAACCTCCAAAAGCCAGAACTTGTGTAAGAAAGAAACCTGTCAGAGGAGGTAAACTCAAATATTTTCCAAAAACAGCAATAGGAAAGTGGTAAGGCTGCACCCTGTCAAAGGCGGAAAACTTGTGAGATCCAGAAAAACAAGGCAGTCCCATCAAGTTTCGGTTCTCACAGGTTTCACTGCACAGAAAAGGCTTATTCAATAGTATAATCTAGTACGTAGATGCATCTACTTAATACTGGTAATAAAATAAGGCTTCTATTCCTAGCTCTGTAAATAAGTAACCATTAAAGGATTTCATATCTTCATTTAACTGAAGGTGGGAAATATTAATTCTTCATACTTATCTGTAGCACCTGACCACTATAATATGTAGTGAAACAATTTGCAAAAATTCTGTATACTTATGCACATTCGTACCTATATATACATTACATATCCCACATACATGGTAATGATAATAGCTGCAGCCAACATTTATTAACATTTACATACCAGAAAGTGCTAAGTGCTTTACATCTATTTTCTCATTTAGATTCATTCTATGAGGTAGATACTTTATCCTAAACATATAGGTAAAGTTCAGAGGGTTAAGTAACTTGTCTACAGTCACAAACTTAGTAAGCAGCAGAGTCAGGGGTTACTTATACCCAGGTATGTCTAACCTCTAACTCAAGCTCTTAATAATAACACAGTATTCAACTCAACAGATAATTACTACATATTTTCTCCACGTTAAAGTCATCCTAGGCATAAAAAAGGATAAAGGGAAAAAAATGCCCTTGTCTTAAATGAGCTTAGAATATTGCACACAAAAATAATGTTATAACACAGGCTGCCAACATGGTAAGGAGAAGAAAGTCTGGATTTTAGAATTTCATAGACTTGGGTTTGAACCCTGTTTATTCTGTAGGCTTGTGACTTCATATAATTACTAAACCCTCAGTTCTCTCACCTTACAAAAATTGGGAGAGAAAATATTATCCCACCTCAAAAGAATTTTAAGTATTAACTAACATATGAAAAGGTGACTGGTATAGTGACCAGTACATGGTAGGTACTTAATACATATTAGTTTCCATCTTTCCTAAAACACTACAAGAATATGAAGATAATAAAGATTATTATTTTTTTGAAGAGGTAGTATTTAAGCTGATACTTGAAAGAGAGGGGCTAGAGAGGAGGAATAGAACATTTCAGGTAGGAAGAAGAGAGTGATGAATATGTTTGGGTGATAGCAAGCAGACTCAGTTGCCTGGACTACATGGTATTCCAAAGAAATTAGCATGTGATCCTGAAAGACAGATTATGTCCTTATCTGGAGGTAATGAACTCCCAGCTAAAGAATCTGGGCCTTGTTTTACAGGCAAACGAAAACCACTCAGAGATGCTGTTTTTGTTTTGTTTTGTTTCCAGAGAAGTAACATGATAAGAGTCATGTGAATGTAGACAACGACCTGTTAGGGAAGACCTTAGAAGCCAGGAAACCAGTCAGAAGGCCCTACTGCAATATCTCAAGAAAGAAAGATGAAGTCAGGTGTAGTACAACTATAGGAAATAATGAATTAGAAAAAGAAAGGAAAAGAAGGAATCAAACTTATGTCCTGATTTTGGTAACTGGAAAGATGGTATGTTTTTATTGCCTACGAGAAGAAACAATGATAAAGAAGCTAAATACACATTTATAAAGACAATAGCAGGCATCACAAATTTGCATGTAGCATTCAGTTTTCACTACAATTAATAAAAATTATTGCTTTTACTTTGTCCAAAGCAAGTAACAAAACATCCTAACATAAAATACCAAGAACTGTCATAAACTCTGGTATCTCAGAAAACCACTATGGGTAGGCATTATTTAGTTATGCAAATTTTAAATAAAATTATTAAGTTATTTTATATTTCAAGGCATTCAAATCTAAAAGTCTTTTATCAAGGTCATAATAAAAAATAATCAACAAATTACTTACTTGAATAATTTTCAAGGGAGAATCAGGCTGGTAAATCTGAAGTCTAGGTACATAATGAACCAGCATGTGAAGCATGTTACAAGCGACATGGGCTACTGTTTTATTAGTAAACTGCAATAACAGCAAAAAATTATTATTATAAAAAAAGTCTTTCTGAACTATTCATCAATGCATTAGCTACTAAAGAATTTTAAATTTCATACATGTTTCTTTCCATCATACTACACTTACCACAGGGATTTATTAAAATAAAGTAGAAAAATCCACTCCTGTAAAAAAAAATCACAACACATTCTAAAGACACAAATAACTTCACTTTTTCTTTGTCACATTTGGACTATCTTCACTAAAGTTTTATTCCATTCTCTCTTATCTGGATTTGTGCAACAGGTGCTAAACTATTAATCTTGTTATCGATCTTTCCCCCATTCCAATCTATTATACACAATACTTCCGAATTAGTTTTCTAAAGGATGGTTCTGATCCTGACATTCTTCATGCTTAAAACATGCTGATGACTCCCTAACAGCCAAAGAATAAAGTCAAATTTTTATGCTTATCACCCTATGTCCAAATATCATCTGACTCTTCAAGACCTGATTCAAATGCCTCTTCTTTTTCAAAGTCTTCTCTTAGATACCCATCTAAGTCAAAGTGATATCTGCTTCCTCTGTACTCAATCGGCAGTTTATATGTATCACTTGTTTGGTATTCTCAGCCTTTTATATTTCATTACTCTTATTTTAATCTTTCTCAGCTAATATTATTAATCACCTGAAGCTAGGATTTATAAAAAAAAAAAAAATTCATTCTAGTGTCCCTCACTCTACCTAGCAAACACAGTATGTACTCAGAAATATCTGTTAAATAAACAATAATACTATTCAAAAATATTTATTAGGAACTTTGTATGGTCAGAGTCCTGTGCAGGTGCTGTAGATGTCACAAGTCTTAAGACAGAAAAAACAGGATGCATCCTTTCACAAACTATAAAAAATCCATTTCTTCAGTCAGATCCTCCAAATAGTAGGCAATTACTTCTGAACAAATCTTATTCTGGCTAAAAAGAGGCATTTAAGTTGAGTAATAAAGCTAAAGAGTTAAACATCCCAAGAGTTCAGGAAATACCAAAGGTCAAAGAATAAATTACAAAAAATAGTGGTTAAAAACAAACAAACCAAAAAAACCTATGTATTTTTTAAAAGGACTGGTTCCTTTTTGGGAAGTTATTCGTATGTATTCTAGGAACAAAATCAAATAAGTAAAAACTTCAGATAAAATAGGTCATCACAAAGATAACCTAAATTCAAGTGCAGATAAGAGGATTAAGAAAATAATAAATTTAATGAAAACATTTACTGTTTTATTTCATAACAGCACAAGATATAGTTATCATTTGAAGAAAAAAATCATACATTCTATACTACCTTTATATATTGCACTAAACAGTTTGTTTTGTTTTATTTTTTTACCTTTAAGGAGACACAGATTACATTCAGAGCTTCCTTAATTTGAGGATGATGAGACTCATGGACTAGTTCTTCACAAATCCAAACACCTAAACTGCAAAGTGCTACACATCTGAGAAAAGACAAACCAATAACGATATAAATAAAAGTGACTAAATAAAATGAAGCCATCGCCACAGCCTAAACACCCACAGTCAACTGATACGGAATGAACATGCACTGTTTATGTGAATTAATGAATCTGTTACTCTACACGTTAACTGGTGACTAAGGAAGAAAAGGTAGGGAGAAAGCACATCTCCAAAATCCCAGAACTAATTTTCTATTATAATTCATCACACAGATACAGGCTGGTATAACATAGAGGATCTTTCAACAAACCCGTATTAAAAAAGTAGATATTGCTACAAAGTTACCCAAAGAAATATGTAACCTGCTTTCAAAGAGGAAAGAGTGTAATTTTACTAACAGCAGAAAAATGAACTTAAATAAAAACATAATCTGCTACAATAAGTTAAATATTATTTTCTTATCTTTTAAATTTGACGAAGCGTTTTAAAGCAAATTGGAAATACAAATAAAATTTTATATTCTTTATAAAAGATTCCAACAGAAACAGAACCTGCAGAATTTATGTTCTATTTCCTAATGTCTGATAGGACTTTATTTCCCCAGCAACATACTCCACTTGAGCTTTAGCTAGAAGTGAGCTATTTGATGATAAGAATCATCATGAATTCTATTAATGTGTTTAAGTTTCGACTTCTGTGATGCTTATAATGGTTTTCTCTATAAAAAAATTCATCTCCTTCTAGTATCCTATATACCTGGCATTTCCTAATACCGATATTCTTAACTTAAAATCAGTTGAATACCAAGTTTCAGAACAATTCAATTCAGAAATATTTCTCCTTCTGAATGCAGTCTATCAAAGCATTAAATGGGGAAAAGATAGTCCAGTATTAAAATGGAATTAATGTAAAAGAAGAATTTGTTCAATGAGATCTTTTTTTAGTTAACTTAGCTATTAAGTGGAAAAAAAAAATGCAGCTAAATTAAAGAGCTAGAGCTGTGTGTCACTTAACCAAACTGCTCATTTAATGCTATAATTAGATAGTATAAAAAGAAGAGTTTTAACCGTTAGAATTAGGATCCATATGGGCAAAGCCATGATCTGTATCTTTACAATCCTTACGTCAAAAAAAAGTCTAAATGATTAGAAAAGAGGAAGCTTTGCAGAGATGTAAATAAGAGGATTAGTAACAGACTAGTGTTCACGCTAGAGAAACAGTATCATAACTGGCTTTAAGAAACATATAAATTAGTGATATTTTTGGGAAGAGGAGGACCATGGTGTGCTACTGGAAACCCGTGGATTTAAATCTCAGCCTTTTTTGGGAAGGTTTAACGAAACAGAGGAAACACCATATTTTTCATTACTCAGTAACACATTAAAAAAGAAAACATTCTAGAAATCATATAAGTTAAATTCTGTTTTGAAAAACTACCCTGGTCAAATATTTATAAATATTAAAATATACTATTTTTTTAAATATATTATTTTCTATAATCAAAACACTTTAATTCAATTTAATAAACCCTCACTGGGGATCTACAACTCCATTTCGAGGTACTACATAAGTGGCAGTTACAAAATTAATCTGAAGAAAAAGTAAAACGTACCTAAATAAAATGAAAACTAATCCTTTTAGATATAGAGGGTGAAGTTACTAAAAAAGGTGACCAGGATTTTATTTTTTTAATAAAGAAAAGTTAGTAAATCATGAAAAAATGTAAAATTATTAAATCACTCAAATAAATTTATAAATCGGAGCAGCTTTTGTGTGTTTGAAACAATCCAGACTGCTATAATAATTAAATTAGCTTCTAAAATATTATTCCAAACATAGAATAGTTATTCAAAGTTTAGAATATATGACCTACCGGGCAGGACCAGATGGCTCATCTCTTGCCGAGCTTAATATGGTTTTGATTATAAGTTCCTAAAATAAAGGGGAAACACAAGCAATGACAAGGAATTCATTCAGTCATTTAAGAAATATTTATTAAGTAGCCATTATGGACCACGCACTATGCAAGTGCTAGAGATAAGAGAGTCAGATAAGACAAGCTGTCACTGTTCTCACTTTTAATTAAGACTCCAATAGTATTAATAACCATTTTTTTTCTGATTAGAACAATAAAGGCTCACTGTAAGAGTGACAACTAAAGTAGAATAGCTCAAAACTATGAACACTAAGCAACAAAAGACAAAATAGATAAATTATACCTCACCAAAACTAAAAACTTTGGTGTACCAAAGGACTTTATCAACAAAGTGAAGAGAAAATCTACAGAATGGGAGAATTCTGTAAGGAACAGGAGAAGATTTTTGGGAACTATATATCTGATAAGGGTCTAATATTCAGAATACACAAAGAAGTCCTACAATTTGACAACAAAAAGAAAAAGTCCCAATCAAAAAATGGGCAAAGTACTTGAATATACATTTCACCAAAGTAGATATATAAATGACCAACAAATACAAGATGTTCAATATCATTAGTTACTTAACCCGTTAACTCATTACCATAAAGTCGATTCTGACTCATAGCGGCCCTACAGGACAGAGTAGAACTGCCCCATAGAGTTTCCACGGAGTACCTGGTAGATCTGAACTGCCGACCAGGGTTTCACTAGGGAAATGCAAATCAGAACCGCAACGAGATAAACCACTTCACACCCACTAAGATGGCTACGATAAAAAAAAAAAGGTGTTGGCAAGGATATGGAGAAACTGGAACCCTCATCCATTGCTGGCAGAATTGTAAAATAGTACAGCCACTGTGGAAAACTGTTTATGAGTTCCTCAAAAAGATAAACATTGAATTACCAAATGACCCAGCAATTCCACTACTAGTAATATAACCAAAAGAATTGAAAGCAGAAATGTAAACAGAATCTTGCACACCAATGTTCACTGCAACACTAATCATAATAGCTAAAAAGTGGAAACAATCTAAATGTCCATCAACAGACAAATGGATAAACAAAATGTTATATACATACAATTTGTCTGAAGTTCTGATACATGCTACAACATGGACGAGCCTTCAAAACATTATGCTGAGTGAAACAAGTCAGTCACAAAGGGACAAATATTATTTACAATCCCACTTTATATGAAATTGTATAAAGACCAAAGCTTATTAGTAGTTACCAGAGGCCAGAAGGAAGGGGAAAACGGGAGTTACTGCTTAGAGGGCACTGAGTTTCTGTTAAGGACGACAAAAAACTTTGGAAATGAATAGTGGTGATGGTTGCACAATATGATGAACATAATTAATATCACTGAACTGTATATGTAAAAAATGCTGCAATGGAAAAAAAATTTTTTATATATATGCTTTTACCACACACAAAAAAATAGATCTGCGCAACGATGATGAAACACTTAAGGACAGGGACAGCAATAGGGTCAAATACTGTAATGGTTGAGAAGAACAAGAATGCCAATAGATTTGATGATTAAGAATGTGTTCATTCCCTATTATACTTCCACAGTAGTCAAAACAGCCTGGTACTGGTACAACAACAGATATACAGACCAATGGAACAGAATTGAGAATCCAGACATAAATCCACATATGAGCAGCTGATATTTGACAAAGGCCCAAAGTCAGTTAAATGGGGGAAAAGACAGACTCTTTAACAAATGGTGCTGGCATAACTGGATATCCATCTCCAAAAAAATCAAACAAGACCCATACCTCACACCATGCACAAAAACTAACTCAAAATGGATCAAAGATCTAAATATAAAATCTAAAACAATAAAGATCATGGAAGAAAAAATAGGGACAACACTAGGAGCCCTAATGCATGGCATAAAAAGCATACAAAACATTAGTAACAACGCAGAAGAGAAACCAGGTATCTGGGAGCTCCCAGAAATCAAACACCTATGCTCATCTAAAGGCTTCACCAGAAGAGTAAAAAGATTACCTACAGACTGGGAAAAACTTTTTAGCTATATGACACTTCCAATCAGCATCTGATCTCTAAAATCTACATGATGCTGCAAAAACTCTACAAAAAGACAAATAACCCAATTAAAAATGGGCAAAGGATATGAACAGGCACTTCACTAAAAAAGACATTCAGGTAGCTAACAAATACATGAGGAAATGTTCATGATCATTAGCCATTAGAGAAATGCAAATCAAAACTACAATGAGATCCCACCTCACTCCAATAAGGCTGGCATTAATCCAAAAAACACAAAATAATAAATGTTGGAGAGGTTGTGGAGAGGCTGGAACACTTCTACACTGCTGGTGGGAATGTAAAATGGTACAACCACTTTGGAAATCAATTTGGTGCTTCCTTAAAAAACTCAAATAGAATTACCATACGATCCAGCAATCCCACTCCTTCGAATATACCCTAGACAGTTAAGAGCCTTTACACAAACAGATATATGCACACTCATGTTCACTGCAGCACTGTTTACAATAGCAAAAAGATGGAAGCAACCAAGGTGTCCATCAACAGATGAATGGATAAATCATGGTATATCCACACAATGGAATACTATGCATCAATAAAGAACAATGACGAATCCATGAAACATTTCATAACATGGAGGAATATGGAAGGCATTATGCTGAGTGAAATTAGTTGCAAAAGGACAAATATTGTATAAGACCACTATTATAAGAACTCGAGAAAATAGTTTAAACAGAGAAGAAAATATTCTTTGATGGTTATGGGATGGGGGAGGGAGGGAGGAAGGGAGAGGGGTTTTCACTAATGAGATAGTAGATAAGAATTATTTTAGGTCAAGGGAAAGATAACACAATACAGGCAAGGTCAGCACAACTGGACTAAACTAAAAGCAAAGAAGTTTTGTAAATAAACTGAACTCTTCAAAGGGCAGCATAACGGGGTAGGGGTTTGGAGACCATGGTTTCAGGGGACATCTAGGTCAACTGGCATAATAAAATCTATTACGAAAACATTCTGCATCTCATTTTGGAGAGTGAAATCTGGGATCTTAAATGCTAGGAAGCGGCCATCTAAGATGCATCAATGGGTCTCAACCCACCTGGAGCAAAGGTGAATGAAGAACACCGAAGACACATGGTAATTATGAGCCCAAGAGACAGAAAGGACCACATAAACCAGAGACTACATCATCCTGAGACCAGAAGAACTAGATGGTATCTGGCTACAACTGATGACTGCCCTGACAGGGAATACAACAGAGAACCCCTGAGGGAGTAGGAGAGCAGTGGGATGCAGACCCCAAATTCTTGTAAAAAGACCAGACTTAATGGTCTGACTTAGACTAGAAGGACCCAGGAGATCATGGTCCCCAGACCTTCTGTTAGCCCAAGATAGTAACCATTCCCAAAGCCAACTCTTCATTCAGGGATTGGACTGGACTATGGGATAGAAAATGATACTGGTGAAGAGTAAGCTTCTTGGATCAAGTAGACACATGAGATAATTTTGGCATCTCTTGTCTAGGGAGAGATGAGAGGACAGAGCAGGTCAGAAGCTGGCCAAATGGATACGAAAATAGAGTGGAGGGAAGGAGTGTGTTGTCTCATTAGGGGGAGAGCAGTTAGAAGTATATAGCAAGGTGTATATAAATTTTTGTATGAGAGACTGACTTGATTTGTAAACTGTCACTTATGGCAGGATAAAAATTAAAAAAAAAAAACCCATTTGTTCCCTTTAAAAAATAATTTATTCATTCATTCAACAACAATTTTTCTATATAGAACGTAAGCTCCTTAAAAGCAGTAACCTTTTACTGATTTTTGTAAACTCAGTACCTAGCCTAGCCCAAAAAACCCACTGTCGGAGAGTCGATTCCAACTCATACGATCCTATAGGATACAGCAGAACTGACCTATACGGTGCCCAAGACTGTAAATCTTTATGGACATAGGCTGCCACATCTTTCTCCCACTGAGTGGCTGGTGGGTTTAAACCACCAATCTTTCAGTTAGCAGTCAAGCGCTTAACCACTGTACCACCAGGGCTCCTTCCTAGCCTAGTAGCTGACCTGGGAAAATATCTATTGCTTAAGTCCAAGAGGGAAACCCTGGTGGCGTAGTGATTAAGTGCTACGGCTGCTAACCAAGTGGTCAGCATTTTGAATCCGCCAGACGCTCCTTGGAAACTCTATCGGGCAGTTCTACTCTGTCCTATAGGGTTGCTATGAGTCAGAATCGACTTGATGGCAGTGGGTTTGGTTTTTTTTTTTTTTTTGGTTAAGCCCAAGAGCTTTCTATGTGATAAGTCTTGTCTTAAGTTTACAGACCAGAGAGAAAGGTAGATTTGTAAACAAACAAAATTACAAAATGATGTGTACAGAGTTTTATGTGAGCAAACAGCCCAGTTGGGGAAGTCATAAGCAGGATTTTTACCACTTGTCATTAGTCTGACAAATCTTTGTTTTTAAGAACAATCATCATTTTCTTAGGCTTTCTGCTTCTTTCATAAGTATTACAATTGACTCTTTGGAGACTTTTTTTTCCCCACAAAGAAAGTGTTTTATTTTTAAAAATCTATTCAGTCATTACTGCCTTAACAATGGCCAGCAGAGAAAAAGTCACTCTGAAATATGGATAGTACACAGTAGGCTAGGCTAATCCCCAACTAACTCAAAGCTGCCTAAGCATATTAAAACCATTACTCATCTTTAACCTTCAAGATCTTCTAAAAATAGAAGAAACCAAACCTTTACATTCCTGCAGGCCAAAGGTCAATTTGTATAATTCTATTATGTGTCACTGAAAATTAGATTGCACCGACCCTTACAACTTTATGTACAAGCTAAGTTCACCTGCTGCACAGATATTTTCTGAGTACATACTATGTGCCAGGTACTCTGTTAGGCTCTGAGGATATAAGAGTAAATAAGATTTCATTGTGCTTTTTGTCTAAAGAAAAAGTCAGACACTGAACAAGTAATTTCGAGTGTGATAAATGTTACAAAGAGAAATATGGATGTTATAGATACATAGAGCAGATACCATTAGCAATTGAATTAAAAAAAAAAAAAAACTGTTGCCGTGGAGTCGATTCCAACTCATAGTGACCCTATAGGATACAAAACTGCCCCATAGGGTTTCCAAGGCACGGCTTGTGGATTTGAACCGCCCATCTTTTGGTTAGCAGCTGAGCTCTATATAACCTTATGCCACCAGGGCTCCAATAATTGTATAGTCACTGTTTAACTTTGCACCATGTTCTGTTCAAGCTCTTTAATGCTTCAGTTACATGGGCTCCCCACTCCTACCTCCTGCAGCAGAGCCTAATTTTCCATTACATTGTTTGATTCATCAACTGGGAAGCTGGGAGAAGGGTCAATTATGCTCTCTGAGGGATTAATTTGCCATCTCAATCTTAGAAGCCTTACATTAGCGGCACAATAGCTAGCTCATGGGATGTTTAAACAAATGTTTGGTGAGTTAGTGAATGAATCCTAAGAGGCAGACATGCAAGTGGGTTCAATAAAGAGAAAAGTTTTCAAAGTGTTTACAAACACACAAAAAAAGGCTATACTCCAACAGACATTCCAATTTTAGTCTCAGGGTGATATGGCTAGATAACATTCTTTAACAATCATGTGGATTTCAAAAACAAAAGAAAGAACACAAATTTCATTACACATACTTTATGGCTATAAAATCATTTAAATGCTAAAAACTAGCATCAGATTTCTTACCTTGACATCTGTAAATTGAGACACAGCAATATCAGGAATGTTGGGATGGAGGGCAGACAGTTCACTATATAAGTTGGGAAAGCAAACCAACGATCCCAGAAGAACCTGTGCTTCCACTCTTGGTGCCTACATATGAGATTTTAAAAATATTTAACATGTATCTAATCGTGCCAGTAAATTATCAGAAAAATCACTTTGTTACCCAAACATACCATACAGTTGAGAGAAAAAGACAACACTCAAAAGGGAAAAGGGAAACATAGAAAGATTTAGGTTTTTACCTATACTGTCTACATAAACTACTACTACTCTCAACAACTGCAATCAACGAAATATTTGAGCTTCCCCAAAAGCAGCTCACAAGCAGAAATCAGCTATATTTAATAAAATGATAAATAGGAATATATTTTAGCTACCAACATATATTTATCCTAATTTTGAGAAAAATATAAAGAAAATTCATAAATCATAATACAGTGCTCTAACAGATGATGACTTAATGTCATAAATTATATTGGTTACCATCTAAAGATAAATAAAATACCTAAGGATGAAAATGCTAACTACATCTTCAAGAAACAAGCACCAGTCTTGAGGGTTTTTATGATATTATGCACCTAAGAAATGCACTGCCTATATGCTACTTACTAAACACAAAACTAGAATTTATGTCTGAACTGCAGATGAAAGTAACTTTTCACTTTTACTCAGCTGTTTTAAGCCATTTTTGAAGTTGAAATCAGCCTTGAACATTTCTTTTTCCCCTTTTGCCTTCATACATACCCACCAAACACCAATACACACCTACTAATATATTGTCTTATTTACAAAAATGCCTGCAAATTAACATATATTTAAAAATATTGAACAAAAATGCTAAAAGCAAATCTTTTAGAAATATAATACTTCTATTCACATAAAACAGGAAACCATCTCCAAAAGAATTTTCTCATATTAATTAAAGTTATAACAAAGGCAATGGAGTAGCCTCTATTATATGATTTTCCAAAACAACTCATTTCCAGATTTAAAAAATAATCTGGACTTACAGATATAAGACAGCAGCATAAAGGGGTAGAGTAAATTTGTAGCCATCATTTCATTTTAAAAATAAAATTTATTCTACAAAAATAAACTTGATAAAAATTGGTATTTATATGAAAGAGATTAGCTAAGAATTTTTCTATAAATGTGGATGAGGTAACTGGGACCATTCAGGTATGCAGGTATACTGGGTGTAGACCTGGAACATAATTATAATTAACGCAAAACCTAGTCAATTGTTCTGTAACCTGCCTAAGTAAAGAAAGAAAACATTAACAGAAGGAAGATGATATGCACAGGATCTAAAATAGGAATCCAAAGAGCAGTATTTGGACTGTGTAGTTCCAATACTGTTCAAAGGAAAAGATTGACCTTAACCTTATTGTGGGGATGTGGTGTCAGGCTTCATTCCTGCAATGATTTGGTTTCCCATGCAGCCTTTCTCAATAGGGCTTCCTCATATAAACCACAGAACAAAAAATGATATTGCTAAAATTTCCCCAAGGATGTTATAGAACTTGTATCCTTTTAGATGCACAGCTGAGAAGACAGTTACATACAATAGATGCCTTAGGCTGTTAGGGCTCAATTCTCTTACAGAATCTTGAGGAAGGCTACAGGAAAAGTCCTAATCAATCATCTGGAATAACTGGTCTACTGAATAGTAATAGTTTTCATAGTAAATAATAAATTAATAAAAAATTACACTGGTCTATATATCAGTCTCCTGGGAGTTCATTGACTTTTGCCAGTATCCAAGAGACTGATAAACTGCATACACTGATAACACTTTAACAGCCTTATAAAATGTTCCCATCTCTAGTTTGTCTTCCATTTAATCTACTTGTAGGTTGTATTTATTTAATTTTCCCAAAGTACACATTCAATCATCTCTCTCCCTACTTTAAAAATTTTAACTATCTAACAAAGCATTATAACCTGATCGCTGGCATTTAAGATCTTCCAAGATTAGTCCAAAGCAGTGCTTCTCCATCTTTATTGTCCTACCAATCGTTTGGGATCTAGTTAAAAAGCAGGTCTGCGATGGGAGCCTGATTCTACATTTCTAACAAACATACAGACCCGGTAAAATGTTTCTGGTCTGTAGACCATACTTTGGGTAGCAAGGCTCTAAAGTACCTTTCTGGTTTTTCTGTCCACTACTCTCTTGCAGATTAACTAGCCTCTAAGTGAAATGGATTATTTGTTGAACACATCTTACTTATGCCTATTTCCTTCTGCATGGAATACCTTCTCTCACCTCCATTTTCACTTATTAAAATACCATTAATTCTTCAAGGACCTACTCAAATATCTCTTCCATGGGTCCTTCATGATGTCCCTAAACAAATATGATATTTCCTTTCTCTGAATTATTTTATTTAACATTTATATAAATTATCCTATAATGCACATACTACGTATCATAAAATACTCCAAACATGTTACAATTAATTAATCCTTATAAAACAATCCTTTGAAGTGGTTATCTCCATTTAATAGATAATCTGAGATACAGGGAAATAACTCATCCAAGGTTACACAGCTAATAAGTGGCGAAGCTGAGATTTGAACCCAGGCAGACTGGCTCTTGACCCCATGCTCTTAACCACTATGCTATCTATGCTCCTCCTCTTGGTACCTATTTGATGCCCCGCATTCTACAGCTGCTAATACACTTTTCTATCTCCCCAGCCTACTATACGTTCCTTGAGGGCAAAGTATATCTCATTTATTCCACATTCCCTTTATCCCATCCAAAGGAGTACTTTGTACACATTAAAAAAGAGTTTAACAATTACACATAGTGGGCGCTGAATACTTATACATTCAATTAATAAACACCTACCAAATGTGGTGATGTGCTAAGCCCTACAGATACCAAAATGAGTAAGATATGATCACTATCCTCAGGAAACTGGAAAAATAGAGCTCATTTTCTCTAGGTGAGAAAATAACAGCTGATGTCTTCAACCTTTATATTTTCAGTCCTGACATCTCTCTTAAGCTCCTGATTTGTATATGCAATTGCCCTCCTGACATCTCATGGATATCTAACACAGCCAGCTTACTATGCCACAAACAGAACTCCTTCTCATTCACTGTTAGTCTTTTGCAGCTTGTAAATGAAATACGTACTGTATGTTAAACTGCTTTGTAAGTTATAAAGTGCTAGTCAACTATCACTAACTTTGTTCTTCCATATACCCTTAGTTTTTGTCCAACAGACTTTTGGTTTATTATTTCTTATTTATATTGTGTTCCAGAGTGATCTTTCTAAATTACAAATTTGATCATGTCACTCCTTGCTTAATGGTTACTCATTTCTCCCTTAGGATAAAATCTAACCTCTTCACCACTATAAATATGGCTGCTGCCTTCCTCTCTAGCTCACCTCAGCCACTCATATATGAACAAGTTCTAACTATACTGAGTTTCTCCCAGCTCTGTGGCTTTAAGAAAAATCTTGCCATGTAGTTTTACAGTTTAGAGTTTAATCTTAGAACATATTTCTGAGTTAACTGACCACTGTTTCTTACTTATCTTTTATATAGCCATTGCCCTTTCTTTACTTTCTTCTGTTTCCTTACAGTTCTTCAATTTTAAATCTTACCAGGTTTTGCTTACTAGGTTTAATCCATTTTAAAGCCCTTGGGTCAATTCATCAAATAATTTTAGTGCTTCCATACACTTTAGAGTATATTGTTTACCCTTCTTTTTTTTTTTTTAATGTGGAAGAAGGAATCAATTCCAAGTAAACTCTTAAGTTTTCCTGGATATCAGATTGTTATATTTTATCAGCAATGGCTCTTCTTTTGTTGCTTTGTTAGTTGAGTCCTGGTTAACTAAAGTTTGTTATATTGTGAAGAACAGAAAATAAAAACTTACATTGAGAAAAGCTGAAGAAGCCACTCTACCAGCTGCTACGATAAAATCCATAATAAGCATTGTGGCACCAGGCAAACCAAGAGAAAAAAACTGAGGTGAGCAGTGCTTGATAATTGTATTGACAATATCCTTAGGAATAAAGAAAGAAGGAAAAAAGAAAATTACATATGCAATCTTGGGTATCAGCTAACCAAGAGCCTTAAAAATAGATAATAAATAAAATAATAAAAAGGTAATTACTATATATTGGCTAATTGGAAAGACCCATTTTAACTCTCCCAAGTAATCCATGCTTAGCATTATATTCTGTCAATGGAAAGTAAACTTAAAACACATTTGTTTAACTGATATCAACAGAGTATTTTTTTTTCACACTAGAGCAAACTGGAAGGTTCTTTGCTTCAGAGAGTTAAGAATATAAGGCCCGGACACTGTAAAACTCAATTGCAGAGAAGTTTCTTCTGCCACCTAGTTGTTTCCACGTGGTAGCTCTGATCCTGAAGCCACGCGACCAGTAATATGGTGACTGCAGAGATTCTCTCTTTTTAGATAAACTGAAGTCCCATGATGGCTGATGTCTAGCCTCAGAAATTTAGATCTCAGGCGTGTTTGAAGAAAAATTCTTAACTTGGTTATTCCTTCACTTCACTTTTGGAATTTGCCATGAGGATGCGGTGTATTAGGTTGCATTGCTCAATCTGAATGACCTTAAATGAAGCCTCTCTTTTTCTAGTAATTAAGATTCTCATTTCATTTGAGACATGTTTAAAAAGTGGAGTATCTATAAATTATTTTAAATATCTACAACAGCTTTTCTTTCATTTTTAGAGATATAATTATCATTTAATATTAACTGAATGATCTTTAAATGAATTACATGTGAAATTTAATCATATTAGGATACAAATGTTGGAGGCAGGGCCAAGACGGCAGAATAGAGAGATGTTTCTGGCGAGCCCTCTTACAACAAAGACCAGAAAAAAACAAGTTAAACAAGTACATTTATGACAAGCTAGGAGCCCTGACCATCAAAGGCAAAGTTAGAAAATAAACTGAGTGGGAGGAGAAGGAAGAAACTGTTCAGAAGCAGAGAGGAGTTACCAGACCTGAACTGCTGGAAGCCCTCATGCATCATTCCTGGGAGCGGCTGCGGCAGGCTGGTGGTAGCGTATGGCTGCAGTTTCCTCAGGGAGAAGTAGCCAGCCACACAGCCCACTCACACCTCCAGAACCAGAGAAGAATGGCGCCTCAGCAAAAGCTAAGTATTTACGTATATTCTACCGCACCCCTGCCCCCAGGCCGGCTTCGGTGGCTGCTGATTCCCCTGGGCCTGTGATAGGCCCTGTTGAGCACCTAGAGCCATCCTCCCGGCCTTAGAGAAGGAATAAATTTGCAACTGGGGGAAAAGATAATTTGCCAGCTCCACTAACGGAGGGAGCTCAGGACAGAAGCAGCTCCTGTCTAGGCATAAATGGTCCGTGGGCCTTGAGTACCTTTCCCCCCTGCATGGACCTGTGTGGGCCTATTTCAGGAGAATAGGCCCTTGTTGGCAGATTACAACTGTTTCAACTGTGCAGTGGAGAAGCGGGTGTTTGATGTTTGACACCGCTTTGCCTATTAAACAGGGTCCTCACTGACCCACATCGGGGGGCCTAAGGACTGGTGGCTCCACTCGGGTCACCCAGCCACCCACGATAGGGTTCCAAGGATAACTGGTGCCTCCCAGTCCTTACAACCAAAAACACTGGGTGCCCATTGTCTGTCTGCAGAACCCACCCACCTGTACACTCTAGGGAACAGGGACACGGTTTCCTCAGAGACACTCGGGGGACAATTCTCAGGCCCTCTGCCTTGTTCAGAGCATAGCCCCCTGCTGCAACCAGGTACCGGTGCCTATACCAATCACCCTTGCCCCTTTAGACTGTTGGACAGAGCCTGTACCACACACTTGATGATCAGCTACCTGGACACCTGAGCTGAATTCATACAAGAAAAGAGAATGGACTCCTAGACTGATATACCTCATAACAGCTCTAGCCATCTGGTGACAGGACGTCAGAGCTCCAAAGGCGAAAATAATCAAGCTAGCTCACTGAAGCAACCCATCTGGGCATACCAAAACAAAACGAAGCAAGAACATACAATACAGTAAGCAAACATAAACTAATAGAATAACTTATAAACGGCTCGGAGACAAGAGTCAATATCAAGTCACATAAAGAAACAGACCATTATTGCCTCAACAAGCTCTCAAAATAAAGAATCAAGGGATCTTCTGGATGAAAGTGCCTTCCTAGAATTACCAGATGCAGAATACAAAAGATTAATATACATAACCCTTCAAGACATCAGGAAGGAAATGCGGCAATACGCAGAACAAGCCAAGGAACATACAGATAAAGCAATTGAAGAAATTAAAAAGGTTATTCAGGAACATAATGAAAAATTTAATAACCTGGAAAATCCACAGACAGACAGCAATCAGAAATTCAGAAGATTAACAATAAAATTACAGAATTAGACAGCTCGATAGAAAGTCAGAGAAACAGAATTGAGCAAGCGGAAGGCAGTATTTGTGAACTTGAAGATAAAGCACTTGGCACCAATATATTTGAAGAAAAATCAGATAAAAGAATTGAAAAAAATGAAGAAACCTTAAGAATCATGTGGGACTCTATCAAGAGAAATAACCTATGAATGACTGGAGTACCAGAATAGGGAGGGATGACAGAAAATACAGAGACAGTTGTTGAAGATTTCTTGGCAGGATACAAATGTTTACATACCTTGCCACCTCCCACACTTTTTGGTTTTATGGCCAAGATCAAGATCCCTGAAGTAATGTTCAAGAGTCATGTTTATGACTATCTGATGATTGTTTTTAATACAAAAACCAAGTCAAAGTGATTGTCAATGAGCCAACACAATCAATGGTAATAAGAAATTGTGATGTGCTGATTCTTACAGTGGAAAAAAACCTCTGACTACTGCATGACTAAATGAACAAGCCCATATGCCTGTGAATCAATTATCAACTACAAAGCAGCATTACAACAAGCCTACAAAAACTGTTCTCTCTTCCAGTTTACTTTGCCTTAGACTTGAGTTCAAGTCCAGTTCCTATAACTAGATATTAGGAATTAGGAAATTAAAGGAAGAAATTTCATATCTAAGAAAAGGATGGTTTAACCTCTTTAAAAAAATTAACTTGTACTATAACATTAAAGTTAAGGTAAAGATTTAATGCTCAAGTCAACCCCCTAACTACAATAGTTTATTTTTCAACCATGGTTCAAGAACAAATAAAGTCATAAAATGGAAGTTACTTGTATATAAATCACTATATAAGGGGGATAACTTTAATTCTAGACCTTAAAAACTGATAAACAGGATTTAGAGATAAACTGAGATAGTAAGTTTTTAGAAGATATATACATTTACCTGATCAATATGAAGTAATCCACAATGCATTATATTGTAGAAATGTGTTAGAAAATCTCTATTTGGTGATACATCCTGTCTTCTTTTCATTGTATTACAAATAAGTTTATAAGCATGTAATTTACCTTGTTTATATTTATCAGTCAACATAGTTGCCTACAATTAAAAGATCAATTTTAAATATTCAAAAGTAAACACTATTTGTTAAATACTTAACAGCTAAATATAGGAAACAATGTATTTGTTTTCATTTATCTCTATGATGACCCAATTTCTTTAATGCGTCAACAATCAGGATTACTGAAACTACGAATCACATTAGGGTACAAATGTTTACATACCTCCCACACTTTTTAGTTTTATGGCCAAGATCAAGACCCATGAAGTAATGTTCAAGAGTCATGTTTATGACTATCTGATGATTGTCTTTAATACAAATACCAAGTCAAAGTGATTGTCAATGAGCCAATACAATCAATGGTAATAAGAATGATACACTGTAGGTATGATATGATACACAGTAGGTATGAATAACCACACATTGTTTCATTTAGGAAAATGGAACAAACATTTTAAATACTTAAAATAATTAGATCTTCAAAAGTACATAGCATATTCTGTGACATAAATTTGAGGTTTAGATTTCACTGTAAACAATAAACATTTTTCCATAGTCACTTTTGTTTTACTAAGAAAAATAAACAAATACAAATGATGTATTCTGCATAATAGTTTTGGTATGCCACTCTCCTCTTCATATAATGCCTAACAACTTATTTAAACATTAAGGGCTCTGCAAGGCTATACAACAGTTAAAGTTTCTAAGACTGACTATATGCTTATTTACTAAATGAAACTTTCAAACTAATGTTTTATATATTAAGCTTACCTTGAAAAGCCAAGGTGTAAGAATTCTCAGTGGAGGAATTAAAACTGGTGGAGAAGGCGAGGTTAGGTTATCAGTTGAAATGCCGAGGTTATCTCTAATCTGTAATTTTCAAACAAAAAAACAACAAGTCGAGGGCAGAGGGGGTCAGAATCTGGTGAAATGGACATGAAAACAGACAGTGGAGGGAAGCAGTGTGCTGTCTCATTACAGGGAGAGTAACAGTATACAGCAAGGTGTACATAATTTTTTGAATGAGAGACTGACTCGATTTGTAAACTTTCACTTAAAGCACAATAAAAATTAAAACAAAACAAAACAAGTCTATGAAAACTATTCTCCCTTCCAGTTTACTTTGCCTTAAACTTGAATTCAAGTCCAGTTTCTATAACTAGGTTTTTAATCATGGTTAAGTGACTCCATAATGTCGGACACCAGTTTATCTACAGTAAGGGGGGATTTAACTTAATGTTCTCTAAGGCCTCTTCTATTTCTTAGTGTTTTCTTCTTCTTCCCTTCTCCCCTTGTCTTTCCCTTTCTTTTTCTTACCTTAGCTAGGTTTTGCCAGAGTTCACAGAGGTAATCAAACACTTGAGCATGTATTTCAGGATCCATAATAGCGTTGACATCTCCCAAAATGCCGAGCATTCTTCGCCACATTACAGTAGCAACATCAGCATGCCACCCTGTGAGGGTACCCCCTGCCATCACACTACAGCATTCAGATGGAAATTCACTGATTTCTATAGGAAAAAATGAAAAGACAATAGCATAAGTAATTCTTCTAGAAAACGGATCACGAAACACAAAAAGGCCAATTTAAAATAACCACCTTAAAATATCTACAAAAGTGAACAGAAGAAACACCAATAGGCATTAGCGTCATTTTTTTCCTGATAAGGTCAAAACCTCACCAGTCTATAATTCCTTATTATGCCATTAATTATTTCTTGAATAGTGCCTCTATCTAGATTAACCTAAGGAGAAAATGAAACAAGTACCACTCACTTTACAGGCACCAGATGGAGAAATTTATGTTTGATATCACTAAAAGCACATACTCTCTCATCTATCTAATAGCTACTTCAGGTTATATTATCAAATTAATAGAAAATTTCAGGCATATCCCATAGGAAGTCGTCATAAGCCTGTTTCTTTGTATTTAAAATTTCTAAACGAAATATATATTTCACAATTAAGTCACATCTAGCATAAAAATATCACAAAAAGATGAAAAAGAAACATTTTACTAAAATTTAAACAAAATCTAAAATTTCCATAATTACACTCCTTTTGTCTATTAATATTGGCAAGATTATGAGCAAGAAATATGGATAACAAAAGGAGAATACTGATTAGACCAGCTGTTAGGAACCCTGGGTTTTAATCTTATTAAGCCACTAACTACATGATATTGTATTAGTTATTTAATAACATCTCTAAGGCTACAATTCCTCAGCTGTAAAATAGATGCTTTGGCTAACTACCATTACAGCTCTCTTCCAGCTCAATGTATATAATGGAATAGGCTATAGAAAATCACTTAAAAGTCAATAAATATATCCATGCATCAAATGAACACTGGGAACTAAAAATTTTGTAGAAAGACTCATAAGTTCACAATTTTTCAAGTTTGATAATACCCCAATGTACCTAATAATTTCCAGTAAGTTCTTCTTTATTATATATAACATCACTTACTCCTACCACTTAAGGTTTAAGATACTATTTTCTCTTTCCATACAAAGTACACAGTAACTGTAGCATAAAAAAAGTTATTATTAAAGAAAATTAGTCTTTCTCAAAAAATAGGCTTTTGGTATAAAGCCACTCAAACAAAACATTACAGCTTTAACCAGTGCTACTACTGCCTCCCTACTCTTCAACTGCTCCGTAATATATCAAGTAATCAACTAAGTGGTCTCTAACTTACCCTTCTCAAAGCAAAGCTAACAAAATTTTAAACGATAAAAAGCAAGTAACGATGTGTGATCCTTGACTAAATCCTGAATCGGGCTGGTAGTGGTAGCTGCGGAGGAAGGCGGACAGCTATAAAAGGTATTATTAAGACAATGCTTTGGGAAATTTGACTATAGACTGAAATAATGGTAATGGAACAATGTTGAATTTCCTGAATGTAATAACTACATCATGTTATGCAAGAAATAACTTATTCTCAGGACATAGCCACTGACATGTTTGGGCTGGTGTTATGATATCTGCAATTCTCTATCAAATGGCTCAGTGAAAGAAGGAGATGTGTGTGCATAGACAGAAATAAAGCAGATGTGGCAAAATATTAATAACTGGTGAATATATATGAAGGATTATGGGTGTTCATTTTAGTAGTCTTGCAAATTTTCTGTATATTTGAAACTTTTTCTACTGTTGGAGGAAAATTATAAACAAACAAAAACCCATCACAAAAACTACTCAGCAAAAGGAGGAAAACAAAAGGTCTAGAGATAATCCACAAACGAGAAAAATCAGGCCTTATGTAACTGCAAGGTGAATGCATATTAAAAGAACGAAAAAAGGTCCAGAACTTATATGGTTTTAAATTACTTCAGTTGTTCAGAGAGTAAATGTGCTTTCCAATGAAAACTAGCTTTGTGTATTACTATAGTAAATATCTCATAAACTATGTCTCTCACCAAAGGTTTTTTTGGCATATCTGCAAAATGTCTCTTTATCCTGATGCTTGTTATATACCATGCAGGATTTAACCAAATAACTTTTTTTTTTACTTATAATTTCTAAGGTTTCCCAAGTACTTTTAAACATTTGCTCAAAAATAAAAATACTTCATTTGGATCATCTGCTTTTAATTTAACTCAATTGGTATAACTGCATAATTAAAATCAATAAAAAAATTTTTATTTGATCAACTGCTTCAATGAAAGCCTGATTAGTATTAAGAATGATGATGCCAAATTACATATGTTCTGTTTTAAAAAATAGCACTGTATTAATGAATGTTAACATAATGCACAAAAATAATGCAACGTACTAATTCTGGAGCAATAATAAGTAAACAAGAGCAATAAAAAATGTTATAGTAACAAATTTCCGAAAGGCTTAGTAAATTACAATAATCATGCATAATCACGAGATGGCTTATTTATCTGAGATCTTTCTGACACTAATGCACTAATATAATTTAATTTTACTGAAAGAAAAACATGGCAAATTTCTAATTTCCAAATATTGCCTAGATCATCTGGCGTCTGAAGAACGGAGTGGTGGAGCTTCTCATCAAGCTGTAGGTCCTTCTGTTCCATGTGATCTATATTCAGTGTAGAAGGGGAAGGTGTCTGTGATCTGGATCCCAGAGCTGAATGAACTGGGGAAGCACTTTCTGAACCTGTAAATATAATTTAACAAAATCACCATAAAGAGTATATTCAATCCTGTACCTAAGATGTAATGCTTAAAACCTCAATAAAAAATAAACTGAAAAGATAAAAAACAGGTTATAAATTGGCCAAGAAGAACAATAAAATATTAGTATTTGTACAAGATTTTTTATCTAGAGGTCTCATCTCGTGTCTACCACGGAACTACGATGGAATCAGAACTGGATGTACCAGCTAACAGAAGCCATCAGTGAGAGCTAGAATGTCTACTCCCATTCCTGGCTCACCCACAGAAACGTGAAGTAACTTTTCTTTCTGGTACTCATTGTTACAGTATTTTCCCTAATTCAAACTTGAGCAATTCAAGAGTAGAGGCATTGCTCATTGCCGTTCCATACAACACTATCAATGCGATATTACAGTGGTCCCCAGCAGCCCGTAGCCCTCTCCCTCATATCTCAACTTCTTACTTCAATCCATTCTCCATAAAGCAGCAAAAAGTTCTAAAAATATAAACTGATCATGTCACTCCTGAATTTAAAATCCTTCGATGGCTCATCACTGGCCTCAGGATAAGCCCAAACTTCCTAGTATGGTTTTCAAGTCTTTCTGCAACTTTCTTACCTCTCCACATTTCCCCTAGCCTCTCTACATTAGGAAACCCTGGTGGCATAGTGGTTAAGAGCTACAGCTGCTAACCAAGAGGTCGGCAGTTCAAATTCACCAGGCACTCCTTGGAAACTCTATGGGGCAGTTCTACTCTGTCCTATAGTGTTGCTATGAGTCGGAATCAACTTGACGGCTGTGGGTTTGGTTTTCTTTTCCCCCCCTCTACATTAAGCTCTAGCCACAGAAATTAACTACTTATATTTATCAAAATTCATCAGACCTCTGGTCTTTTCCACATGCTTTTCCCTTGCATGGAGCCCTAACCCTTTTCTTCTATGGTTATAATTTTTTAGATCTCAGTTTATACACTGCTTCCTGAGAACCCTAACACTCTTTGCTCAATTTTATGTCTTTCAAACATAAACAAATCTAAGAACTGCTTTAGTTTCTCAGACATCTCTGCAGTATTATTAATGTCACTGATTAAGACTATAATTCCTAATAATAATTCCTAGTAGAGTCCTAGAAATAGTTCCCAGGTATAGTAAATATGTTACATATATATTAAAAATTCGTAGAAATTATACAAAAATCATCTAAAGGCAAAAGGCCTAAAACAAGTTCTCTGTACATATCAAGTTTTCTTTTTAGAAACTTTCATGTGGAACTAATACTAAAATTATCTGAATTCTAAGAGAACTAAGAATCTTTTGAAAACACAGTAGTCTGATTAATAGCTTAAAGTAAACTAGAATTAGGCTTATACAGAGAAAACTTTCTAGTTGTCTGAAGAGCACAATGTTTAGAAACCCTTTCTTCTAAAGAAGGGCTGCCTACAGATAAAGAATGTGCTGGGATTCTTTTGAGTCACAGGCTCTGGAGGAATCTGCAGTGGATCTCAAAATAGTGAGAGAACTTCTGAGGTATTTTATTATTTCGACTTGGATATTTTACCCTTTTTAAAGTTTCAATAATCTCTCTAGGCTATCGAAAAATTCAGAATCTTGGGAGTATTAAAATCTGTGCTATAGTAGAATATAAAACCCTACATTTATTTTTTCTAGCTCACCCATTTTAAGTGTACAGTTTGATGGATTCTGGTAATTGTATACAGTCCTATAACCTATACCAATCAAAATACAGAACAGTTCCATCACCGTAAAAACCATCCTTGTGCCCATCTGCAGTTTTCCTCCTCTGACCCCTAATCCCAAGTAACCACTGATAAGCCTTGTCACTATGGCTTTGCCTTTTCTAGAATTTCATATACATGGAATAATACAGTATGTACTCTTTTGTATTTGACTTCTTTCACTTAGCATAATGTTTATGAGTCAACTATGCTTCTATAAATATTTAGTTCTTCTATTGCTAACTATTAGTCCATACTATGAAAACACTGTAATTTGTTTATCCATTTATTAGTTAACGGACTTTGAAATGTTTTCTATTTTTAGCTACTGGGAATAATGCTGCTATGAACTTTCACATACAACTGCCTGAGGGAAATACCCAGGAATGGTCATAAGGTAAATGTATGCTTAACTTTATAAAATACTGCCATATTTTTCCGTAGTGGCTACCTCATTTTACGTTCGCACTAACAATGTAAGAGATCTTTCCAGTTGTGCTACACCCTCTTCAACAGTTGATACTGTATTTTTAACCTGACCTGTTTTAGTATGTGTATAGTGGTATCTTGTATGGTTTTTGTTATTTCCCTGATTACTAGTAATGTTGAGTATCCTCTCACCTATATTTATTTTATTTTTTTATTAACTTTTATTGAGCTTCAAGTGAACGTTTACAAATCAAGTCAGTCTGTCACATATAAGTTTATATACATCTTACTCCTTACTCCCACTTGCTCTCCCCCTAATGAGTCAGTCCTTCCAGTCTCTCCTTTCGTGACAATTTTGCCGGCTTCCAACTCTCTCTATCCTCCCATCCCCTCTCCAGACAGGAGATGCCAACACAGTCTCAAGTGTCCACCTGATATAATTAGCTCACTCTTCATCAGCATCTCTCTCCTACCCATTGTCCAGTCCCTTTCATGTCTGATGAGTTGTCTTCGGGGATGGTTCCTGTCCTGTGCCAACAGAAGGTTTGGGGACCATGGCCGCCGGGATTCCTCTAGTCTCAGTCAGACCATTAAGTTTGGTCTTTTTATGAGAATTTGGGGTCTGTATCCCACTGATCTCCTGCTCCCTCAGGGGTCCTCTGCTGTGCTCCCTGTCAGGGCAGTCATCGATTGTGGCCGGGCACCAACTAGTTCTTCTGGTCCCAGGATGATGTAGGTCTCTGGTTCATGTGGCCCTTTCTGTCTCTTGGGCTCTTAATTGTCGTGTGACCTTGGTGTTCTTCATTTTCCTTTGCTCCAGGTGGGTTGAGACCAATTGATGCATCTTAGTTGGCCGCTTGTTAGCATTTAAGACCCCAGACACCACATTTCAAAGTGGGATGCAGAATGTTTTCATAATAGAATTATTTTGCCAATTGACTTAGAAGTTCACCTATATTTATTTTTAAGGACAACTGCAGTAAAAAGCATTTATTATAAAGTAAGAATTTTTTCTGATATTTCTCTTTGATTAACATAAATCCTGTGATAATGGAAATGTGGATCTAACGCAAGTGGCTCCTGCCCTCCATTCAGTGCCCCATTCTGCAATGGGGAAAACTAAAGTTTTTACTTATACTCTGGGAGAAGAGATGCGGAGAAGAGGATGCAGGATGTAAAAACAGATGACGGGTTCCTGCCAATCTAGTTTTCCCCTGGCTCAATTTAGTCTGTCTGAATTGGCTGAGGAAACATGCCCCGGCTAACACATACATGCAAAAACCGCTGCACCAGTCTTGTAAGTTGCAGTCAATGACAGGAAGCAAAAATCACCCCATTGATATTTATGCTGGAATGCATAACTACTATGAAGTGGCATCAAACTTCAGTTGGAACAAGAATGAATTTGGATCGTTGTTGTTGTTAGGTGCCGTGGAGTCAGTTCCGACTCATAGCGGCCTATGCACAACAGAACGAAAGATTGCCCGGTCCTGTGCCATCCTTACAATCGTTGTTATGCTTGAGCCCGTTGTTGCAGCCACTGTGTCAATCCACCTTGTTGCGGGCCTTCCTCTTTTCCACTGACCCTGTACTTTGTCAAGCATGATATCCTTCTCCAGAGACTGAAACCTCCTGACAACATGTCCAAAGTATGTAAGACGCAGTCTCGCCATCCTTGCCTCTAAGAAGCATTCTGGTTGTGCTTCTTCCAAGATAGATTTGTTCGTTCTTTTGGAAGTCCATGGTATATTCAATATTCTTCACCAACACCACAATTCAAAGGCGTCAATTCTTCTTCGGTCTTCCTTATTCACTATCCAGCTTTCACATGCATATGATGCGACTGAAAATACCATGGCTTGGGTCAGGCGCACCTTAGTTTTCAAGGTGACATCTTTGCTCTTCAACACTTTGAACAGGTCCTTTGCAGAAGATTTACCCAATGCAATGCGTCTTTTGATTTCTTGACTGCTGCTTCCATGGCTGTTGATTGTGGATCCAAGTAAAATGAAATCCTTGACTTCAATCTTCTCTCCATTTATCATGATGTTGCTCACTGGTCCATTTGTGAGGATTTTTGTTTTATGTTGAGGTGCAATCCATACTGAAGGCTGTGGTCTTTGATCTTCATTAGAAGTGCTTCAAGTCCTCTTCACTTTCAGCAAGCAAGCTTGTGTCATCTGTATAACGCAGGTTGTTAGTGAGTCTTCCTCCAATCCTGATGTCCCGTTCTTCTTCATATAATCCAGCTTCTCGGGTTATTTGCTCAGCATACAGATTGAATAGGTATGGTGAAAGAATACCACCTTGGCGCACACCTTTCCTGACTTTAAACCAATTAGTATCCCCTTGTTCTGTCCGAACAACTGCCTCTTGATCTATGTAAAGGTTCCTCATGAGCACAATTAAGTGTTCTGGAATTCCTATTCTTCGCAATGTTATCCATAATTTGTTATGATCCACACAATCGAACGCCTTTGCATAGTTAATAAAACACAGGTAAACGTCTTTCTGGTACTCTCTGCTTTCAGCCAGGATCCATCTGACATCAGCAGTGATATCCCTGGTTCCAAGTCCTCTTCTGAATTCGGCCTGAATTTCTGGCAGTTCCCTGTCAATATGCTGCTGCAGCCATTTTTGAATGATCTTCAGCAAAATTTGGCTTGTGTGTAATATTAATGATATTGTTCTATAATTTCCACATTCAGTTGGATCACTTTTCTTGGGAATAGGCATAAATATGGATCTCTTCCAGTCAATTGGCCAGGAAGCTGTCCTCTGTATTTCTTGGCATAGACGAGTGTGCTGCATCCATTTGTTGGAACATCTTAATTGATATTCCATCAATTCCTGGAGCCTTGTTTTTTGCCAATGCCTTCAGAGCAGCTTGGACTTCTTTCAGTACCATTGGCTCCTGATCATATGCTACCTCTTGAAATGGTTGAACATCAACTAACTCTTTTTGGTATAATGACTCTGTTTATTCCTTCCATCTTCTTGGATCATGTAGTAGAAATTCCAGAACTACAGGGTACTACTTGCTCAGGCTCACTCTGACCACTGCATTAACTTAGCAACAATGGGAACCTGCATTTTGCATGACTGCATTTCCTTAACCCCGCTTATATTATGGTGGAAGGTTTAGGCACATAGTTTCTGAAAAACATAACTTACTGTATAAATGCAGAATAATAGCATATTGAAAAATAAGGCCTTCTATTGGACAGTGTGCTTTATATGCTTTGTATAATAAATACTTGGCCAAATAAATCTATAAAAGTCTAGGCTAGCTAAATCTGAACAAAGATGATAAAGGTATAGTGCCTTTAAACCTGTTTTGGTTATCTATCTAACAATCGCTGAAGAAAATGTTCTAGTATATATGGGTGTTTATATGCAATTTTGCGTAGAATACTAGAAGTTCACAAAACTCATGAAGCTTACCTACGTTGACTCCAGGTTGAGAACTCTTAATGTTCTTTTTTTCCTCCTCCATTGTTACATAAAGATGAGTGAAACTAAACAGTAATAAGTAATACCTATAATCTCTAAAATTCTAAACAGATCTTTAGGAAGGCTTAAAATATGCACTAAAGGAATATATTCAAGTAACTTTACCAGTGACCGTTGCAACTTCAGCAGAGAAAGCTTGTTGATTAAGACTGCTTGTTTCAGAATCTATGTGCAGTGTGGTCAGACTAGCCACTTCCTGTTCCTCAGCACTCTGATGATGGCCGGAACCTGAATCTACATCAGCAGAGGCTGCAATCCCAGTGTCAGCTCCAAAACCAAAATCTACAAGAAGAAATGCTTGTATGAGTCCCAGTTAGAAAAGAAATACAAGAGACACAGCTACTCCAGCAAAATGATCAAACATTATCATTC
This sequence comes from Loxodonta africana, assembly GCF_030014295.1. Taxonomy (NCBI): domain Eukaryota; kingdom Metazoa; phylum Chordata; class Mammalia; order Proboscidea; family Elephantidae; genus Loxodonta; species Loxodonta africana. The sequence continues at coordinate 47,607,747 of NC_087351.1, forward strand.
CCCCAAATCTATTCTACTTAAATACCACACCAAAAGAAAAAAGAAGCCAAACTGTTGCCATCGAGTTGATTCTGACTCACAGTAACAAGTGGCTCCTGTCCTCCATTCAGTGCCCCATAGGGTTCCCAAGGAGCACCTGGTATATCTGAACTGTCAACCTTTTGGTTGGCAGCCATAGCTCTTGGCAAGTGTAAATAATGTAAATAACATTTTTAAGATTATAATTACAAACCTATTTTTAAAGGTTTTCCTAGCTTATTATTAATGAAAATGATGGTAAAAGACACCGCTCTCACACACGTTTTCTTATAGTTGGTTATGTACTTATTATTGCTCGTCAAGTATTTTATAGTCTTTGGTAGAGGTATATACAATAAAAATGGCACAAAATATGACAAAAATTATCTTTCTCTTAAATCCTATTCCTAGTCTGAGTGAGATCAGAGTAGAATACCATGCATGAAGGCAGGAAATATGTAATTCTCCAATGCATCTCCCAGCTTTTCACAAACTTGGTTACCAAGGTTTTGATTTTTTCTTTTTTCTTTTGGTGGTGGGGGTGGGGAGGGGGTCCTTAACTGACTACCAGTATATTACAGAATTATAGCAGAGTAGCTAGGTAGCAGCAATATAGTATCAAATAATACCACTGATGTTGTTTTAGCATGGAGCAATTATTCAAGACAGATTCAGGAACCCAGTAATTCTATTCCATCCAGATTGCTACAAAATGCTGTAATTTTCAGCAATATCATACAAAGGACTATTTTAAGAAAAATAAGCATTTGGTATAATTGCCATAATTCTCAAAGTTTGTTTGTACACTGAAATTTGGCAATGAAAAAGTGAAAGAATCTCTACAGTAAAGTCTTCTGTAAATAATTCTTGTTATGAATTGCTATGTAGGTCAACTCATAACCACGACTGTCCTTTATTCTAACATCAAGTTGATTCTGATTTTTTTTTCCATTCTACATTTTTGGCTTTAAAAATGCATTTGTTTTATGAAAGGACAGTGTTTTTTAATTTTTTTTTTTTAATGCCCTTAGTTTGGCAAAATAAAGTGGTTTCAACCTGAGGGGATTTCCTAAAACGCCTTTTGGAATTTCACTGAAAAATGGAATAGAAATATGTGGAAACCTTTGTCCTAAGAAATACTAGAGAGGATGGTGATGACTATGTAATTCATAATTCAGTCTTGAACAGAAAACAATCAACAAAAGACATACTGCTCAAATAGAAAAGATACTTGCTGTCAAATTTTCGGCCATCATACTGGAAAGCGCTGAAAGAATCCGAATGACTATCTGAGCTGATAAGATCACTGCTCCCTGCACTAGCAGGGGAAGTCCACTCTGAGGGCACACCTGGATCATCAATAGGGCGCATTTGGCTCTGCTTGTTTAGAATATCTGGAAGGTCTTTGGGAATTTCGAGGCTGCCTGGACTACTTCCTCTTCTTGTCATAGTCTAAAAATTCAAGAAACATTTTATCATTAAAAAAATCACAACAATAATTTTAATATTCTCATTAAGCACCTGAAAACCTTACATTTCTGATATACTCATAACACTAAATATTGAGATATAGGGCCTGCAGTAGGAGGGGGATAGGAAACAGTCACCAAAAGATCTATGTAACTGTATAGGGCTGGAGCCTGAACTACTGTCAGTCTGCCTAAAGCAAAAACCCAAATATCAGATAGTGCTGGGCCTGAGACTCTTAAGCCTCAACAGCATCCACGGAGTGAATATAAATTAAGGCAGTAGAAAGAGCAAAGTATTCAAATGGAAAAAGAAGAAGCAAACAGAAGACACAGTAAGAGAGGAGGAGGGAGGGAAAAATGAGCAAACGCGATATTCTATGATTTTTACCCACTCAAGAAAAAAATTAAAATAACTAAAACAAATGTAAATATAATATAACTACAGGCTGTCACTAAAGGTAAGTTGAAACCCAAACTGAATATGACCATTTTTTTAAAAAAATCACTTCCACATATATCTTTCCTTAATAATTATTTCTGTTGCCCTCGAGTTGATTCCGACTCAAGTGACCCTATAAAAAAATGCAACCCAGTGACCCTATAGGACAGAGTTAAACTGCCCCACAGGGTTTCCAAGGCTGTTATCTTTAAGGAAGGGAACCCTGGTGACTCAGTGGTTAAGAGCTCTGCTGTTAACCAAAACACCAGCAGTCCAAACTCACCAGCCACTCCCTGGAAACCCTATGGGGCAGTGCTATTCTGCCCTATAGGGTTGTTATGGGTCAGAATCAACTCAACGGCAACAGGGGTAATTTTTACGGAAGCCGGCTGCCACATCTTTATCCCACAATTAACGATTACTAGAGATAGGGTCACTACGGGTCTCAATCGATTCAACAGCAACGGGTTACAGATCAAATACCTTCCAACCCCCCACCATAATCCCAACATTCAATTTTACTGTAATCTATTGCAAAGTTATCTGGAATGATTAGGCAATCAATATTTGTGCTATCAAAACTATGGAAGCTGGGCCAAAAGACCTATATTGCTATCTTCCCTGATGAGGGCTAGCAACAGGCACCAGGGCATTATGAACAAAAATGAACAAAAAGTGAGAAGACGGGATGGGACCAAGAAGGCAGTAAAAGTCCTTGGGTGGTCCAAAGGTTAAGGTGCTTGGCTGCTAACAAAAAAGTTAGAAGTTTGAGGCCATCCAGAGGCACTTTGAAAGAAAGGCCTGTTGACGTACTTCTGAAAAATTAGCCACTGAAACCCCTATGGAGCACAGTTCCACTCTGACACACGCATGGGATCACCATGAGTTGGGGTTGACTCAATGGCAAATGGTTGAAGAAGGTAGTGATTGACCCCTATGTAACTGAGTAAACAGATAATTCCAGTCTTTCACTCTGGTCAAAACTATATGCCTGCTTATTTTATGTCCTTGGATAAAAAATATTATGAAAATGTAATTTTAAAAATCTTAACAAGCCAATAAAGGGTGAAATTTTTTGAGGCTTTTTTGAATTAAAATTTCCATATACACACACACACAGAGGTACGTATCTTCTAATTTCTCTACCCTCCTTCCTAAAATCAAATAAATAAAACTCACCAAGGCATTACCACTTCGAAGACGTTCTGCTATAAACTCATCCATCAGATCAGGAACATTAGCACCGCTGCTGCCAGTATCACTACTAAGAGGGGGCAGCTTTGCACTCATGTCCTCTTTATTGGCTAAAGATAAATAAATAACTACATATAGTGAGGAAAGACTTAACTGCCTTTTCTAAATTTGAAACAAACAAAAAAATGCAAAGTATCTATGCCATATCAATTATTTGCCAAACATGCATTTACAAATAATTTCCCTCCTCTTAGATTTAATTTTAAGAATTAGTAAATTGGTATTTACTTTTCTTAACTAAGCAGATGTTAGTCAATCTTCATTATGACCTTAAATAGCAAGAAAGCTTATAGATAAGCACTAGTTGAAGTTAGGTTAAGATTGCCTATAAAGAAACTGGTATAATACTTGTCTTCCTTCTTATCTCTATGCTTCTATTTAAAGTCTTAATAATTTATAATTCTTTTTTTTTTTCCAAAGAATATTTCCAAGGAACATATCCTTGAATCTATGTAAATCTCAGTGAGACACAAATGCATCTGACTTTGGATATTTCTAAATACAATTTTTTTTTAATTTCTGTAATTTTAATGTAATGTTATTTCTCTCCACTATAAAATCTAATTTTAAATAATTAGTGCTCAAAGGAAAAAAAATGGTTTATTTTCACGAAGGTGTTTCTCTAAAAATAAATAAATAAATAATCAGTTTTATCTTTTTATGGGTATAATATACATTACGATTTACATTAATAAGAAATTTTTACACTTGGAAAACTAACTTACAGAAAATAACATGCTATTTATGTATTTCACTATTAGGCTGCAGAAAAATTATTTCTCCGCAATTAAAAGAAAATCAGCACTGTATATATTCCTAATGAATTACTAAGCATTTCAGGTTAATACACTGGTCAGAAGCTCACTGTGAAATACCATTATCTTTATATTACTGGCCAGGCTTTGCTAAGCTATCAAACACTGCCCCCATGTGGCATTAATGGCTCAATGCAAGATGCTTTATACAGCGTTCTGTTAATCATGCTAACAAAACCGTGTTAAAACAAATAAAATCAAAACCTACCTTACTGCTGAAAGCTGATTTTCTATATCTGAAAAGTTATTTTAACTTTGAATCAAGATGATAAAACAGTTACCATAATCTTGTTTTCTTTATTCTGTCCATAGAGGTTCCATATTTAAATTATGATCAGCTATAATGAAACCTTTATGCACATCTAAAATCTCAGAAAAAAGAATATAATAAGTGTTTCAAGGATGTAACTTGCATTTTAGAAGAATGAATGCAAAACGGAAAAGCCTACAGTATGTTTGGAAATGGCTTAATGAAAAGTAACTAAATCTACTTTGAGATTTAAGAAATTAATTTCCTCTTCAATGACAGTTAACTAAAAATGTTGCTGTTGGTTGATTTCTATTATGTTATCTAATATCAAAGTAATTTCTACCAAGAAAAAGTATAAAACCAAGTAAAGAACCAGTAAAAATGACTGAATTTGATTAAATATAGATAGTACCCCTTTAAATATAAACTGTAGCGGGGCTGGGAAAAAGTATTTCAATTCCTCAATAAACTTAATTTTAATTTCAAGGCTCATGTGGTACACAGACCCAGAAAATGCTTGATTTAGGTAGCCTTTGAAAAGTCATTAAAATTTTCCCATATCATCTTCTTTCCTATCTTGTTCAGCAGCAAAGAGGTTTAACTAATGCCTTACAAGGGAAATTAGTAATTTAAATAAACCATTTATGCTGGGAAAAATACAGCTGGGAAAAGGCGCATGCATAACCAAACAGAGAGAAAGCAGTGACCATCCCAAAGCTTTTTGATTGCTTATAGCTTGCTTCAGTTGCATTAAGCCAAACTGGTGCTGTCTTTCTCCTTTTGCGCTCTGCACACTGTTAGTGCTCACCTGCAGCTTTCCTTCCAAAATAGCCCATTACATGACTGTACAGATCCCTCAGTGGAGCCTCTGGTGGCATTCTGTTCTGCCTCTGTGGGGAAACATTTGCCTTCGGCTTCGAAAGAGCATGTACAACAGTTTTATAAACGCCACCCAGGGAGCCCTGCTGTAGTCCTGCCTCATGACTTGATGACCTAAGAGTACTACGGCTACCTAACTGATTACTTGCGATTCCTTCTTTTTGTAACATGGTGGTAGTAGTCTCTGTGGATTCTTTAATTGTTTTACTATTTACTGATGCTGTGCTAATCGTATCTAGAGGCCTGTAAACACCAGGTCTGACTAGCTCTGTAGCACTATTTGAGCTGGTATGAGTGTTGCTGGTGCTGCTGTTATTACTACTAGTACTACTACTACTAGTACTACTACTAAAGCCACTGAGCTTTCGCAGTCTCATCTTCCATGGAGCCTCTTTGTTTTCCAGAGGATTATAAAACTGAACAGATTCAGTAGAGGGTCTAAAAGTAACATGAACACTATTTCGTTTTTTAGTAGCAATTTTCATGATTTTGGCTCTGTGAGTTACTGTTTCAGACAAGCTCCTTTTAGTTGGAGAAAGCTTGCTAGTGTTTGTAACATGAGGCATTCTGTGGTTAATGGGTGCTTTTAGAGTAACTTTCTTGGCATGCATAACATGTGGGGCAGTGATGTTTTCATTCATTTGCACACCCTTAAGCTTTTCAACTAGTGTTAGATCCACACAGGCATCTAATTCAGTGGCTGTCTGTCTATACAAATGTTTCCTCTTTTCTTTATCATAAGGGCTATCTGAACTAGGTTCTGATGACTGTTTATCACTGTTTGGTTGCTTAGATTTTTCAGAGGTCTGTGTTCTTATAAAACTGTCTAACTGGTTAGGTGCAATATTACTCATGAAGACAGCTGTGTCTGGTTCTTTTTGAAACTGCGTGTTTTCAGGAGTTCCAGCAAGAGGAGTGGTATTTTCTGATTTAACTTCCTGGTCTATGTATTCTAATTTATCTAAGGATGATCCTTCATCCCTATTTACTCCACTAATCACTTCCTGAGAAGCTGCATCTTTACCTATCTCATTTTTACTATGATTTTCCTGGTTTTCCTTAAGGTATTCTTTCAGGGAGGAAAGAAGATCGTCATCTCCTTCAAGGTCAATGTACTGGATTTGTTCAAAGGCTGAATCTGCAAGTTCTACCGGACCTATTAAATGACAAAGATGGTCATATATGCTATCACCAACTTCCAGAGAAGACTCTCTACTATGAGTATCAGTGATGTGGCTTTCAGTGGATCTAGTTATTGAAGAAGCCTCTGTGGAACTCTGCAAGCTTGGTGCATGACGGGATGAACTGTCAATGACAGGAACTGCACCTTTGGCTCGTTCAACAGTGAATGGTTCCAAGATGTCAGAAGTGCTGCTGCTTCGAGGCAATGGCTGTTCCTCATTCAAAGCACCAAAAACTTCATTTCCAGTGTCTTCACTTTGAGAAAAATGTCTGACTCTAGTTGGACGGGGAAGTATTTGAGCATCATCGATATCTGTAAAAGAGAAAAATTAATGTAGGGGAGTGGGAACTACAAGAATATAAAAAATAAGTACTAATTTCAACCATATCCTAATCATATGCTTTAAAATTAAAAAATTCTGAGGTTTCTTTTTTGTGAGCTCAATGGAAGAAAATCTTTAAAAAAAATACAAATCTGTTAAAAAAAAAAAAAAAGATGGGCACAAGCCAATACAGGATGTAGTGTCAATGAATTAGAAAACTACCAGAATACATTTTAAAATGTTAACATGCATAGAAAGAGACAGTGAGGTGATGAAACATTTGGAAGTGCAGTTAAAGATAGAACTGTGCCAATAAATCAAGCAATCAGATTTGCTATTCAATTTTTCCTACTTATTCACTTTCTAAGCGGGAACATTAAATAACACATAAAGCTGATCTAAATATCCCATTAGCAAATCCTAGGGCTTTCTTATTCGTAGGGTCTCATAAATTTCCCTGCTCTCTTCTTGAGCCGGCAAGAGGCATCTTCTTTTCTTAAAAGTTGGATTATCTGTTTGATCACATATTAGAAATGGAAACTTTCGCCCTCTTCCTAAAGTTCTCTTTGTCAGGAAACTATCTGTTCTACCGAGGAGTTTTAGTTCATTTTACTACAGTATTAAAATTTATTCATCCACAACAAGTAAAATTAATACATTATAAAAATAAATGGTACTTGTTTTCATTTCAACATAAATAGCATTAAAATCTGTTAGGAAGAAGCCTTACTTGCCTATTGTTAATCCTCTCCATTAAACAACATTAGCTTTTTAAAACTCTTCAAGAATCACAGATTTTAGAGTCAAAATGGACATTAGAGACTATCTAATTAAACTCTCCTACAGATGAGGAAATTGAGGTCCAAAGAAGTCAATTTCTCAAATTTATGATAAAGTTTGAGATACAGGTTTAGTGTTCCATATCCTTGCACTGTTTTCACTAAGTATATGCTAAGTGCTCAGTGAGGGTAAATCCTCAAAAGTATTCATGAAATCTAAAATCACAAGATGAAATAACATTGAAATTTTCAAATATACACAAAATCTCAAAGAGGAATTTTAGAAGTAAAATATAATGTCTATAAATCCACTGTGGTCTGTCTTTAAGTTACCTAGAAATAACTAAAAAAAAAAAAAAATCGGAAGTAAGCAAAATTTAACAACAACAAAAAAGGACAGAGTCAAAAAGTCAGATTTTCTACCTACTAGGCTTGTAACATAAAGGTTATAAGTAACAGAACTGTAACTGAATAATAAAAATGAGAAAATTTTGATCCAGAGTAAAGCAATGACTTATCTAAGATCACAAAGTAATATGCTGATGGCGCTAGGTAAAGAACTTAGGTTTTCTTGCTGTAGACTCTGAGACCAATTTCCTCATTTAGAAAATGGGGAGAGTAGTACACAGTGTAGGAGTCTGGGTGGCACAAATGTTTAAGCGCTTGACTACCAGCTGAAAGACCAGTGGTTTAAACCCACCCAGAGGTGCCTCGGAAGAGAAGCCTAGAGATCTGTTTTCAAAAGGTCATACAGCCTTGAAAACCCCATGGAACAGTTCTACTCTGCACACCTGGGGTCACCATGAGTCGAAGTGACTTGACAGCAACTAACTATAACAATACAAAGTGTTTTAGGGACCCATTATACAGACTAAATAAGACTCGTCCTTCTGCTATTTCATTACTACTACTCTCCTTGTATGAGGAAAACCTGGAGGCATAGTGGTTAAGAGCTACAGCTGCTACCCAAAATGTCAGTAATTCAAATCCACCAGGCGCTCCTTGAAAACTCTATGGACCAGTTGTACTCTATCCTATAGGGTCGCTATGAGTTGGAACTGACTCAACGGCAATGGGTTTTGTTTTGTTTTGTTTTTCTTTCCTTGTATGAGGTCCAAAAGGATCCATTTTATACCAAATTCAGATCAAGAAAGATCTGCATTGTGTCAAGACTCCAGTATACTTCAGATGATAAGCACGTAGACTTCCAACATAATCAACCAAAAAAACCAAACCCATTGCTATAGAGTCGATTCCAACTCACTGCAATCTTATAGGACACAGTAGAAATGCCCCATAGGGTTTCCAAGGCTGTAAATCTTTACAGAAGCAGACTGCTTTATCTTTCTTCCACAGAATGGTTGCTGGGTTCAAACCACCGACCACTCGTTTAGCAGCAGAGAGCTTAACAACTGCCCCACCAGGGCTCCTTCCAACATGGCTCATATACATAAAAAAAAAATAAATAAAATACATAGTATCTCCTAAAATTAAAAACATTTAAAATATTTTTTTTCTTAAGCTGAGGAGAATACACTTTAAAGAATGACACTGCCTTTCTTTCTCATGAACTTCACTTAGAAATTCTTCTAAATGAAGAGAAACATTTCCTTACAAACTTCACGTTTATGCATTGACACTCATTAAGTACTTATTGAGATAACTAATATATATTTGTGCATCTTGACAAATGTAAATATTTTCGTTTGTTCTATCTTCCACGATGCAGTGCTTTTCACATAATAGAGATTTAATAAATATCAGTACAGGAAGGAGCCCTGGTGGTGTAGTGGTTAAAAGCTTGGCTGCTAACCAAAAGGTTGGCAGTCTGAATTCACCAGCCGCTCCTTGAAAACCCTATGAAGCAGTTCTACCCCGCCTTATAGAACCACTATGAGTCGGAATCGACTCGACAGCAATGGGTTTGGTTTGGTTTGTGGGGTAGAAGGAAAGCATATCTCTTATATAATAAACTAAAAAAAAACTACTACCTGTTAATTAGGAAAAATTTGAAAAGTTGAATAATTTCTATAATGAACCACAGGGTCAAGTGTCAAAATTCATTTAACAAAGTTGAATTTTTTTCTTGGTCAATCACAAACCTAATCTGTCCGTAGTAATATTTTTAGCAGCTCCTGAATTCATGAAATCATTTACATTAGTTTGCACAGAAACTGATGCCATTCTGAAAGTTGTTTCTCTAATCACCTAAATGAAGTGACCATTTCCTCTGTGTAATTCTCTACATTTTTGTCTATTTGGGTAATTATAGCAATGTACCTTAAAGGTAAATGAGTATTATAGAGCATTTATGTTTCAAATTTTGTTACTACCACAGGTTAGTAAAAATTCTACATCTTTTTAAGACTAGATATTCAATTGTAGGGTAATTCAAAGCAGTAACAAAACCATTAAAATCACATGAAAGGCAACAAACCAAGGTCCCAATTTGAAAATCACACGGTTGTCCAGGAAATTCACAACAAATCATTTTAATACCTAGACCACTAACCCATTGCCATCGAGTTGATTCCGACTCACAGTGACCCCACAGGACAGAACAGAACTGCCCCATAGGTTTCCAAGAAGCAGCTGGTGGATTCAAACTGCTGACATTTTGGTTAGTAGCCAACCTCTTAACCACCGTACCACTAGGGCTCCAGTGTTGTTTTAATTTGGGGGGGGGGATGGGGGGGATTGGTAGACCACTAACCTATCTTCTGCTCTTTTATCCCTCTAATAGTGTTTCCCTGACTTAAATTCTGGAAATAGACAAATGAGCAATGTACTTTTTAAGTTAATAAAATTATACTGTTTCATTTGTTTACAAATGTTATATAACACCAGGTATGAGTTCACTTCAAATTTTTCTTAAGATTTTCTGTTAAAAGAAAATCAACATACATTAATTCAGCAAAAAAATCTAACTTGGAATTATTAGAAGCAGCAGATTACAAGTGGAAAAGTTTTAGAAGATTAATATCCTATTTCATATTGGTCATAGGCAGAAAGGAATTTCTGCATTGTACAAAGAAGGGCCTATTTGTTTGATAAGAGATGGAAAATTCTCCTCCTAACTGCTCAGTACTTAGGAACAAGATTGTCGAGTGACAGCACAATTCAGATTTCTACTATGTAAGTGGAAACCCTGGTGGTGTACTGGTTAACTGCTGCGGGTGCTAACCAAAGGGTCAGCCGTTAGAATCCACCAGGTGCTTCTTAGAAACTCTTCGGGGCAGTTCTAACTCCATCCTATAGGGTCGCTATGAGTCGGAATCGACTTGAGGGCACTGGGTTTTTTGGTTACTATGTAAGTTGGTATAAGAATGATCCTGTCCAATTTCCACAGTGCTATTTTTTTTTTTTTAATTACAAGTTTAGCTCGGTGTTTCCCAAATCTATTCCCTCTGAAACTTCAATGCTATAAAGTGTCAATATGTGTACCTAGAAAAGTATTCTATGCTCCAATAAGTTTGAGAAACACTGGATCAAATAGTTTTGTTTTTAACTACAGGACTTGTGGGGGACTTTAAATTCGTTGATGTGCACTATGAATCTTTAACCCTTTTCTCTATAAACGTTTTAACATCTTCTGAACAGTGTTCTTTTGACATGAGCTTGTAAACTGCTAATTCGTAAGTCAGTTCATAGGAATTTCTGCTGCTACTTTAATATGACATGTTTCTTGCCTCTTTTAAGTCCTAGGAGAAATATTTTGGAGAAAGATGATCTTTTTTTTTTTAAATCACTAACTTATGTTTCTATATTTTATATGTACACATAGATATAGAAAAATGGAGGCAACGGCATTTTAAAATTTATCAATAAATTTTCTTCGGTTTGGGAAATTATGTATTTTTAAATATACTATTCCACATTTTCTAAAATGAACATTTATTATTTTGATAATCAAATATAATTTTTGTTTTAGTAACTGGTGTCTCATTATTTAAATCTTTAAATCCATGATAAAAGGCATTTTACCCTAATGGTAGGAAAATGAAGACAACAACAAATAAAACTGCCATTCAGAAAAATAAAATTTCTCTTAAACATGTTTCATAAAATCCTGTCCCTCATCGATTCATAAAAAATTAATCTTTGTGAATTATATATTTACCACAAAGCAAGAATTCTGACATATATATTTCTAATCTGGGCTAGTTCAGAACACTTCAAAAGGAAAACCTCATATTTGCTTATTTTGGCTTTTAAAACTATTTTAGTACTGAAAATATATATATGCTAAAGTACTATTTAACTTGCAGACAAGAAATTTTGTAAAGACCTTAAGATACTTAGAAACACAAGAAATTTTTCTGACAGTTTTTTAAACAATAGTGATAGAATATTTGACCCAACTAAACTTTTAAAAATTAGTGGCCAAAACTCAATTAACTTTTTCTAAACAGGTAAAAAATGGTTTACATGAAATGCTTAAGTATATTTGGCACCCCCCTCCAAAAAAAAGAAAAAGCTTGAAACAAAAAATATATCTAAGACAAGTTTACACCAAACTGGGAGTTTTTTAGTTATATATAATTTAATGATAAGAACAAGAATACTGTTTTGTAACCAATTCAAGTAAATTATAACCTGATGTAGCAACCAAAACAGGTGCTACTTACATAAAAAAGCACAGTGCTTAAGTGGAGCACTAAAGAGTCAAAATAAAATTCTCTAATTCTGTATTTGTAGCTAGCATCTTATGTAATAAAAAATGTGTCATTTTCCCTCCTCTATTAAAAGTTACATCCTTCCATCTAAATATTTTCTAGCCTATTTTTTGTGTGAATATCCATGCTGCCTAATTCTAGTGGTGTAAAATATATTCACTCATATATCAAACACTAAGCACCTAGGTTTGGCTTTGAGGCCAAATTTTCTATTTTATCATTATCACTTATCAATTAAATTGCAAAATCAACTACCTCATTCATCATGAATTATTTGTAATTATTTATATTATAGTTTGAAAAAATAACACTTGAACACCTCTCAAAAAATCATAAAGAATATTCTGAAGTAACTGTTTCCCAATCAAGGTATACTAAATTAGAAAGCACAATCATATCGCATCTGGTAACTCTGCTTTATTATCTCATAAGTAAGGTCAAACATTTTGAAAAAAAGCAAATACTGTTTTTTCATTTACAATATTTCCAAAGGCTACCAAATACAATAGTATCTTTAGTTCTACAAACATTTAACTCTCAATTATGTATCCCCGTATGTTTGGGAGAAATCTTTGATCTTAGTGACATTAGTTGGGGGTAGTAGAAAGTAGCCATCTGAAATATCATTATTATTAATAGCAATGTACCTTGCCTCTGCCTAAGTCTACAGTCCATTAAAAAAATCCGACTCATAGTGACCCTATAGGACAGGGTAGAACTGCCCATTAGGAACAGAAAAAGTACCGAGATAATTTGCTTTTAAAAAAATTAGCAACCTCATCAAAAGTGACAATCTTGGGAAAATGCTTCCAAGAAAAAGTACAGGAAAACATCCAAAAATGTACAAGTAATTTGTTTCTGAGCTAGCACACTTTGCACAGTAGCTATATCCAACGGAAGATTGCTTCTCCCTAAAAGATGAGGTACTGAATAATTTTACTTATGCAAAAGTTCTCAAAAAAGAGACAAAACTAATCTATGGAGATTGAAATTAAAAAGCAGTTGTGTGTGTGGAAGCACTGACTGGCAAGGGTCAACAGGGAACTCTTTGGGGTAATGGAAACATTCTCCTTCTTGATCGCAGTGATGGGTAATAGGGGTGCATACAATTCTCAAAGCTCATTGAGCTGTATCCAAGATCTGGGCATTTTATGTTAATTAAACCTTAATAAAAGAAGACCATCCCAGTACTGAGAATAAAGACTCGAGGCAGAATTGAAAAGCTAAGCAAGTTTTATGGATCATTGAAGATGGGGCTTTATTTGGTTTAAAGTGTGAGTTCCTAGAATTCTATATACTATTTTGATCTAATACAAATACAAAGATTTATTTCAAAGCAATGTTCAGATTACATACTTTTCTTGATTACCGCTTTCCCTTTGCTTAGTTCTATTATTATAGATGATGGAGAATGCATTGTTCAAGATTTACCATATCATTAGTCAAAACAATGGAAAATTAAAAGTCAAGGCTTTGATTATTATCTTCCAAGTCACCTTTTCTGAGACATCTATAATGCCACAATTATCAACTACTACTTCTTTTAACCACCTGAGGGGAAGAAAAAAATCAAACAAACAGAAAAGAATTGGCCATTTACAACCAAAAATATTGGACATTGGCACAGCACTAAACTTAGCACTTCCAGAATGAACTGCAAAAATAGCATTAGAGTTCAAATAACTGAAAATGTTGATTTCTCAATCACTTTCCCAATTTCCCACACCTCCCCCAAAGAAAATAACTTTGAAGAGTTTATTTGATTAAGCAAACTTTGAAAGCAGAAGAATTAAAAAGTGAAAAAGGTGGTGCAGAAATTAGCAGAGGTGGCACTACCTGAAAGCTCATCAGAAAGGGGAGTGAGAACAATATCAGGCAAGAAGGGTTTGGAAGTATGGATCAGAACAGGAGCACTTTTAGCACTGCGTATATAGGCCGATGGCAGAGCACATTCACCAATGGATCGGCTTCTCATGGCTTTAAAAAAGGAAAAGAAAGAAGTGGGGAAGGAAAAAAGAAGAGTGACTATAATGAAAGGCTTGTGTCACAGAAAAAGCAGCAACAGAGAAAACTAAAAGATACAAAGGAAGGAAATTTTAAATTAAAACATTTCAGCACGGCAAATACTGGCAAGCTGTAAGAAAAAAAATCAGAGAACACATACAATATTTTGAATGTAAATTTTCTGGTGTAAAGCAGGAAATGCTATTTATTATTAGCAGTTACAATGGTATATAGCATTAAAAAACAGCAGACACTTTAATTACCACTATGTTCTCAAAATCAAGGGTTTAAAAGTTTATTGAATACCAACTTTAAAGAACTTGATACTGTTAGATCAAAGAACTTTTTGGTACCATGTTTGGGCATTTCTCTAGGCAAATTGTAAGCCAAATCATTCCCAACCTCAAACTCCTCCCCTAATAGGGTTTCCAAGTCACTCATAGGTTGTCCTTTTTCAGAAAAACTGATACAATTCATAATCAAAAAGATTTACTCTCATGGTAAGTATTTCTTCCTGGTAGAAGAAGAATGCTTTATCAAATCACTGTCTTATTTATATTAAAGTAGAAACACATGGAAAACAGAATTTGCAGGCGACATGAAGAATAAGGTCCTAGAGAAAAATAAACAATTCTGTGTTTATTCAAATCTTGAGCATATTATATAAAATCTTAAGACTAAAGTTTTTAAAACTAAAAACTGAAACACTGGATTACTTTTTAAAATTGCATTTGTAGGGGGCTCTCTGGTAATTTCTTAAAAAGAGAGTTACCAGCTTACAAAATCAAAGACAAATTTTAGTTCTGAGAAATAATAAATTAATATCTTATTTGTACTTCGCAGAGATTTTTTAATTTAACTTTAAACAGAGATTTTTGGATTAAATGAAGTTGTATCCACTTCTATGTATGAATAAAGGAATTAAACATGCAAAATATTGCATAATATATAGTCTAATAGTGACTAAGGTAAAAAAAAAAAAAAAAAGCTCAAAATGTTAACATCAATTCAAAATGTTGGGTGTTCCTAATGACTGAAAACACTGGGTTTCCTGATGGCCTAAATTCCTATCGTCCTGCTATGCTCCCACCACACAGAATTTTAAACTGTTCCCAGAAATTTTCATGCTCTTTCATTACAGCATGCCTTTGTGTGTGTTGCTAATGTCCTTGACTCCCCTTTCTTCCTGACAAACTCTTTCACACTTAAAATGTCACCTCATCTGTGAAGCTTTTCTGACTTTCCCATACAGTTAACTAACTTACTGGCAACATAGCAATGCATCATTATACAGACACGAATCCCTACTTTTGCAAAGTTTACAATCTATTTGTATTGAATTTTATGTCTTCATGTCAGCCTCTCGAACATTTCAAATGCAAGAACTATATTATCTTCCTATCTCTAGTGCCTGACACATACTAGCTCAATAAATCTTTGCTGAATGAGTATCTATATTTGGGTACAAGTCCAGCATAATCATTTGGGAAAAAAAGAAAGTTTCCATTATAAATATACAGAAGAGAAAATGTAAAAAAAAAAAAAAAAAAAAGCATTAACCAACATGTATTTCATAGTTTATAACCGTATATAATTATATATTTTTCAAAAAATTTTGTTAGCAAAATAAAGGATTCCGTAAGAGCAGTTTTTAGATAAATCCATGTGCAACAAAATGTGGAAGGTTTTGGAATATATTAAAACAATGGCAACAATATGCCTTCAGTATGCCTTGCCATGTAACATATTAAAGATAAGTGTATTTTAAATTGATCTTTTTGTGGGTCACCTATCCCAACACCCATATATATGAAACATCAGAATATGGTCCCCTTCCTGTTTTCTTGCTAGCTTCCTCTCCTTGTGAAAGTGTTCAACAGTTCTACAATCCAATTTGAAATGAAAATTATGTTGACTTCAAGATAATCACTCATTTGACCTTATTAGAAGCAAAGACACACAGCTACAATCAGATATGAGATTTAAATACAGATTTTTTTTAAAAACAAAATTAAGTTAAATTTTAGATTCCACAGACAAGTTAAAAATTTGCCTCTGTTTTTTTCCTTGGGGATAGTTCCTCAGAAATAAAAATCTCTTCTGTTTCTCTCTCCCTCCCAGTACCAACATGAAGAAAGAGCTTGAAGATTTTTTCACTTTGCAGTGACATAAATTTATATGTTATGATCCTGAATGAATTCTTCAAAAATGCATCCTTCATGTTACGAATGCATTTACCATGAAACAAAAATAAAAACACGTACTCTTCCTTTTGTTATAAAATGTGGGTCAAGTACCCTCACAGTTGTGTAACCCTCACTATAGAAAACTACTTACAATGAATCAGCTACTAGGATCTTTTGGGATTTATTAATTTGAAAAAGCTTAGTTCAGTGAATCTGCATAGCCACTGACTTTTCTATTGCCCCATGCATTCCCAAGCCACAAGCATCAGTGATCTTTTTAAACGTGTAATATGCTTTATGTAGACAAGAGGGCATTATGGAAAAACACAAGATTTTTCAAACTCAAAAGCATGCCAATTTCTGAACGTTTCCTATCCTCACTGCTTCCTCCCCGCCCCCTCAAAAGAAAAAGAAATACCCTCTACATAAATTCATCCCGGACCATAAAGTACACACACACACACAGAGTATCAAAAAATGTAACCTTCATTTCAGAGTTCCCATACAGCATAAAAAATTCATGAACAACAGATGTGATGGATCACTAAAACCACAACAAATGTACAAAACATGAAAAAGACCAATATAGCATTTTCTCATTTCGAATGTTACACATATTTCTCTCTATTTATAATCAAGTAAAATTCTCATTATGTATACATTCCTGTCTACTGGCAGGCAGAAACAGCTTTAAAAGTCCTCAAATTTATGTCCGCTAGTATAATAAACATAAACTAAAAGGAAAATCTGAAAACAAAAGCAGTAATAAGATATTTGCTCTAAAGCTGAATACATCGATCAGTTGCTGCCAAGGTGATTCCAATTCATGATAACCCCAGGTTAGAGCAGAACTATGTGCTCCACAGGGTTTTCACGGCTGATTTTTTCAGAAGTAGGTGGCTTGGCCTTTCATCCCAGGCATCTCTGGGTGGATGAACTGCCATCCTTTTGGTTAGCAGCTGAATGCCTTAACCATTTGCACCACCACCCAGGTCCTAAATCAGAATTGCAGAAATTATACATTGCTTTCTCATGAACGTATTTTAAAATAAATCCTAAATTCACTGCAACCACCTTTAATATTTGTTGGCATAGGCAAAACTTCACATATATTCTCCAGACAAAAACTTTAAATTGAAGCTTAAATTTAAGTTAAATAATAATAAGAGAATTTTCTCTTCTAAGGCCATGCTGGAGAATCTGGGGATGAGAGCATTATACAGTCTTTAATATTTTTAAAATGCAGGCAAATTGCCTTTATTAAGTAAAAATAATTGATAACTTCTCTTAACAGAATTTCAATCTGAAAATTCTAGAAAACCACCTTTAAGTCTTTGGATATCACATTGCAAAATTACATTTTGCAACCTTCACTACGGACTATACTAGTGCCTACATGAATTATAACGGTCTCAAATGCTTATATCATTTTGGACTACTAGTATAAAAAAGCCATTTAAATGAAATTAACCTGAAAAAGCATATCCTATCACTATATTGGGTAATTCAAAGTCATGGGAAAGAATACGGTAGTTTTATAAGAGATGAATCATGTTGGCCCAGGACAGGAACCATTCCCAAAGCCAACTCTTCAGACAGGGATTGGACTGGACAATGGGTTGGGATGCTGGTGAAGAGTGAGCTTCTCGAATCAGGTGGACACTTTAGACTATGTTGGCATCTCCTCCCTGGAGGGGAGATGAGGGGGTAGAGGGGGTTAGAAGCTGGCAAAATGGACACAAAAAGAGAGAGTGGAAGGAGGAAGCGGGCTGTCTCATTAGGGTGAGAGCAATTGGGAGTATGTAGCAAGGTGTATGTAAGTTTTCGTGTGAGACACTGACTTGATTTGTAAACTTTCACTTAAAGCACAATAAAAAAATTTTTTTAAAAAGAGATGAATCAGACATGTTATCAAACACTGCATAAAAGGGAACTGTAAATTAAAGTGAGAAATACCAATACGATTTACTTTTCCCAACACAAGTCGTAACATAATTAGGAACTGGAGAATGACAAAAAAACTTCAAAAAATAAATAAAATCTCCACAGGTAAAACTGTGGTTATTTCAAATGGTTGTATTATTTTCTGTTCCAAAGGAATATATACATATTTTTAATGAGTGTTGTTGGGACTATTTCTAAGAAAACAGGCTATCACAAAATACCACAGAAGATACTGTGAGGTTTGTTCCTCAATATTGTCATTCATGTTACCACTACTCTTCCATCAGTCCAGTCTAGAAATCATGGTATCAACTTTAATTCAATTGAATTCAACCGATAATTACCAAGCATTTATCCTGTATCAGGCATTGTACTAGACAGTGGGTATCGTGGATTAAATTGTGTGCCCCCAAAATATGCCAACTTGGCTACGTACTATATGACTGTCTACCATTTTATGATCTGAGGTGATCTCCCTATGTGCTATAAATCCTATCACTATGATGTAATAAAATGGATTAGCAAGTTATATTGATGAGATCTATAAGATTAGATAGTGTCTTAAGCTAATCTCTTTTGAGATATAAAAGAGAGAAGCAAACAGAGAGACATGGAACCTCATACACCAAGAAAGCAGTGCCAGGAGCAGAGCATGTCCTTTGGACCTGAGGTTGCTGTGCTGAGATGCTCCCAGACCAAGAGAAGACTGATGCATCACAAGGACCTTCCTCCAGAGCCCAGAGAGAGAGAAAGCCTTCCCCCAAAGGCGGCACCCTGAATTCGGACTTCTAGCCTACTGAACTGTGAGAGAATAAACTTCTCTTTGTTAAACCCATCCACCTGTGGAATTTCTGTTACAGCAGCACTAGATGCCTAAGACAGTGGGAAAAGAATAATAAACAATAAAAACCATGTCTCTGGCCTTAGGAAACTTTATAACCTAGCAGGCAAGACCAAATTTAAACAAGAATTTACAAATATGGAAAATGTTACAAAGGGGAAATTAAAGAATGTTATAAGGGTACTTTATGCTGTGACTTTCAGTTTTATGCCAAGAGCAATAAAATTCCACTGAAAGATGTAAGCAAAGGAGAGAGCTATTCAAGTATATTACTGTACTTCAGTGTATCTTGAAAAATTACAATCTTATTGAGGTAAATGCACTCTTCATTAGTCACTTTGTGATAATGATTTATATAGATAAGATCTATAGTTGCATCTTTACAAGAATGTAAACGTATATTCCTAATTTATACAAATAAAGACAGCTGAGTAATAAGGAAAGAAGCACAAACTCAGTAAATATCACGATGATCATACCTAAGAAAACTGTCTACAGAATCCAAGATTAAATTTTTGAACTCATCTTTCAATAATAGTAATAATAATGGCATTACTAATATTAACAGTAGTGAAGAAAAATGGGCTGTTAAATTTTTAGAGAATACTTACTATATATTATACAGTAAGTGTATATATATATATATGTATCACCATGGACAGGAGATAAGCAGATGAGTAAAACAGATTCTGTCCTCAAGGAACTGCATACTTTAGCAGGAGACGCAAAACAAAAACCAAACCAAACCCATTGCCGTCAAGTCAATTCCGACTCATGGAAACCCTATAGGAGAGAGCAGAACCACCTGATAGGGTTTCGAAGGAGCAGCTGGTGGATTTGAACTGCTAACCTTTTGGTTAGCAGCCGAGCTCTTAACCACAGTGCCACAAGTACATAAATAATAAGTAAAGGTGGCATCTACATTAAACCTTGAAACATGAGCATGATTAAATGAAACTCTAGACGAAGAAAGGTGCACGAACACAGGAAAGGAGAAGGACACTTCAAGGCTTCTCTTTTGGTTTGTACATATAATAAGCAAAGAGAAGAGTATGAAATTATACCAGAAAAATGAGTTAAAGCAAATCAAGATTTGTCCAAATATTAGAGTAAGAGATACAGATTTAAATTTATCAGTCACATACTCTTTGAGCTGAGAGACAGTAAACTGTACTTTAGACTAAAGATTAATTTAGCAACAATGTATAAAATGGATGACAGCAGCCATTCTTAATTGAGGTGTCAGGACTTGAGAGTATGTGGAGTATGACTATTACTATTAGGTAATATTTTACTAAAAATTAAAGTTTGCAAATTTCAAAATACATCAATTAAAATATCAGTCTTCCAGTTGCATCTTGCCATGCTTTCTTGAGTGAGGGAAAAAGGGGTAGAATACTCATAGCTAAGATATATACATTTCCCGAAGCCCAGGGAAGGTAGCATGTAAGAGTGCCATTTGTCTAGTGTTTCACATGGAAAAAAAAAAAAGGTAAAAATTACTGTATCAGAGGTTGAAGAGCCTGGTGGCATGAAAACCATTAAGAGAAATATAGGATACCAAAAACTATTACAAATGCATGAGCAACAGAAGACAAGTTAGACAATTGGGACCTCCTAAATATTAAATACTTATGCTCAAAAAACTTCACCAAAAGAGTAAAAAAAGAATCTACGGAATGGGAAAAAAATCTTTGGGAATGATATATCTGATAAGGGTCTAATCTCTATAAAATACATAGATCAGCAACTCAACATCAAAAAGACTAACCCAATTAAAAAACAGGCAAACGACCGGAACAAACAGTTCACCAAAGAGGACATTCAAGCGGCCAAAAGACACATGAAAATATGCTCACAATCATTTCCATCAGAAAGATGCAAATCAAAACTAGACTGTGATACCATCTCACCATTGCAAAAATGACAGTGATCAAAACACCAGAAAAAAATAAACACTGGTGAGGCTGCAGGAAAATCAGAACCTGTTCCACTGCTGGTGGGATTGTAAGCTGGTTCAACCATTAGAGAAAACGGTATAGGGCTTCCTCAAAAAGCTAGAAACTGAAATAACCCATGATCCAGCGAGCACAATCCTAGGAATATAAAGAACTAAAACTACTAAAAAAAAAATACATCAAAGTGATAACACTAAACTCATAAAAAAAAAAAAAAAAACTCATACCTACCAATAATTATGTTGAATGTAAACAGACTAAACGTATCAATAGAGAGAGAGAGAGAGAGTGGCAGAATGGATAAAAAAACACGATCCATCTATATGCTCTCTACAAGAGACACACATTAGGTTAAAAGGCACAAACTAAAACTCAAAGGATGGAAAAAATATATCAAGCAAACAACAATCAGAAAAGAGCCAGAGTGGCAATATTAATCTCTGATAAAATAGACTTTAAAGTAAAATCCACCACAAAGGATAAGGAAGGACACTACATAATGATTAAAGGTTCAATATACCAGGAGGACATAATCATAATAAATATTCACGCACCCAACGACAGGGCTCCAAAATACATAAAACAAACTCTAACAGCATCGAAAAGACAAATACACAGCTCCAGAATAATAGTAGGAGAGTTCAACACACCATTTTCCATGAAGGACAGAACATCCAGAAAGAAGCTCAATAAAGACACGGAAGATCTAAATGCCACAATCAACCAACGTGATCTCGTAGAACACTCCACCCAAAAGTAGCCAAGTGCACTTTCTTTTCCAACACACATGGAACATTTTCCAGAACAGACCACATATTAGGCCACAAAGCAAGCCTCAACAGAATCCAAAGCATCGAAATATTATGAAGCACCTTTTCTGGTCATAAAGCCATAAAAACAGAAATCAATAACAGAAAAAGCAAGGAAAAAAATCAAACACATGGAAACTGAACAACACTGTACTCAAAAACTACTGAGTTATACATTAAGGACAAAATAAAGAAATTAACAGACTCCAATGAGAATGAAAACACAGCCTACCAGAACCTATGGGACACAGCAAAAGCAGTGCTCAGAGGTCAATTTATAGCAATAAATGGACGCATACAAAGAGAAGATAGGGCGAAAATCAAAACATTAACCCTAGAACTTGAACAAGTAGAAAGAGAGCAGAAAAAGAAGCCCTCAGGCAGCAAAAGAAAACAAATAATAAAAATCAGAGCAGAATTAAACGAAATAGAGACTACAAAAACAATTTAAAGAGTTAACAAGACGAAAATCTGGTTCTTTGAAAGGATGAACAAAATCGGTAAACCACTGGCCAAACCAACAAAAGAAAAACTGAAGAGGAAGCAAATAACCCAAATAAGAAATCGGATGGGTGATAGCACAATAGACCCAACTAAAATTAAAAGAATCATAACAGAATACCATGAAAAACTGTACTCCAACAAATATGAAAACCCAGAGGAAAATTTCTAGAAACACACTACCTACCTAAACTAACAGAAAGGGAGAACAACTAAACAAGCCTATAACAAAAGAAGAGATTAAAAAGGTAATTTAAAAACAGCCAACAACAAAAAAAAGCCCTAGACCTGATGGCTTCACTGGAGAACTCTGCCGAACTTTCAGAGAAGAGTTAACACCACCACTATTAAAGGTATTTCAGAGCACAGAAAAAGATGGAACACTCCCAAACTCATTCCATGAAGCCAGCATATCCCTGACACCAAAACCAGATAAAGACACAAGTAAGGAAAATTACAGACCAATATCCCACATGAATGTAGACGTAAAAATCCTCAATAAAATTCTAGCCAACAGAATTCAACGACATATCAAAAAAATAATTCACTGTGACCAAGTGGGATTCATACCAGGTATGCAGGGATGGCCCAACATCAGAAAAACAATCAATTTAATCCATCACATAATAAAACAAAAGACAAGAACCACATGATTTTATCAATTGATGCAGAAAAGGCATTTGACAAAGTCCAACATCCATCCATGATAAAAACTCCCAGCAAAACAGGAATAGAGGGAAAATTCCTCAGCATAATAAAGGGCATTTATACAAAGCCAACAGCCAACATCATCCTAAACAGAGAGAGTCCAAAAGCATTCCCCTTGAGAACGGAAACCAGACAAGTATGCCCTTTATCGCCGCTCTTATTCAACATTGTGCTGGAGGTCCTAGCCAGAGCAATCAGGCTAGAGAAAGAAATAAAAGGTATCCAAATTGGTAAGGGAGAAGTAAAAGTATCCTGTTTGTAGATGATATAATCTTATACACAGAAAATCGCAAAGAATCCATAAGAAAACTACTGGACCTAACAGAAGATTTCAGCAAAATATCAGGATACAAGATAAACATACAAAAATCAGTTGGATTCCTCTACTCCAACAAAGGGAACTTCGAAAAGGAAATCACCAAATCAATACCACTTAGAATAGCCCCCAAGAAGATAAAATTCTTAGGAATAAATCTAACCAGAGATGTAAAAGACCTGTACAAAGAAAACTACAAGACACAGCTGCAAGAAACCAAAACAGACCTATGTAACTGGAAAAGCATACCCTTGCTCATGGATAGGAAGATGCAACATTGTGAAAGTGTTTACTCAAAGCAATCAACAGATACAATGCAGTCGTGATCCAAATTCCAATGGCATCTTTTAATGAGATGGAGAAACAAATCACCAACTTCATATGAAAAGAGAAGAGGCCCCGGATAAGTAGAGCATTACTGAAGAACTAAGTGGGAGATCTCACACCACCTGATTTTTGAACCTATTATACTGCCACAGTAGTCAAAACAGCATAGTACTTACTGGTAAAACAATAGATACATAGACCAATGGAACAGAATTGAGAATCTAGACATAAATTCATTCATCTATGGGCAGCTGCTATGTGACAAAGGCCCAAAGTCTGTTGAAGGTGAAAAGACAGTCTTCGGAAACCCTGGTGGCATAGTGGTTAAGTGCTACAGCTGTTAACCAAAAGGTTGGCAGTTCGAATCCACCAGGCACTCCTTGGAAACTCTGGGGGCAGTTCGACCCTGTCCTATATGGTTGCTATGAGCTGGAATCGACAAAATGGCAATGAGTTTTACAAATGGCGCTGGCATAACTGGATATCCATCTGCAAAAAATGAAACAAGACCCATACCTCACACCATGCACAAAAACTAACTCAAAATGGATCAAAGACCTAAATATAAAATCTAAAACAATAAAGATCATGGAAGAAAAAATAGGGACAATGCTAGGAGCCAATACATGGCATCAACAGAATACAAAGCATTAGTAACAAGGCACAAACACCAGAAGACAAACTACATAACTGGGAGCTCCTAAAAATCAAACACTTTTATGTTCATCAAAAGACTTCACCAAAAGAGTAAAAAGACAACCTACAGACTGGGAAAAAATTTTTGACTATGACATATTCAATCAGGGTCTAATCAACAAAATCTATAAGATACTGCAAAACCGCAATAAAAAAATGACAAATAACCCAATTTAAAAATGGGCAAAGGATACGAACAGACACTTCATCAAAGAAGACATTTAGATAGCTAATAGATGCATGAGGAAATGGTCACGATCACTGCCATTAGAGTAATGCAACCAAAACTACAATGAGATATCATCTTACTTCAACGAGGCTAGCATTAATCCAAAAAACACAAAATAATAAATGCTGGAGAGGTTGTGGAGAGACTGGAACACTGACACATTGCTAGTGGCAATGTAAAACGATACAACCACTTTGGAAATCGATTTGGCACTTCCTTAAAAAGCTAGAAGTAGAACTACCATATGATCTAGCAATCCCACTCCTTGAAATATATCCTAAAGAAATAAGAGCCAGCACACCCATGTTCACTGCAGTACTGTTCACAACAGCAAAAAAGATGGAAACAACCTAGATGCCCAACAAGGGAAAAATGGATAAACAAATTATGGTATAGTCACACAATGGAATACTACGCAACGATAAAGAACAATGATGAATCTGCGAAACATCCCATAACATAGATGAATCTGGGAGGCATTATGCTGAGTGAAATTAGTCAGGAACAAAAGGACAAATATTATCTGAGACCACTATCGTAAGAACTCAAGAAAATGTTTAAACACGGAAGAAAACATTCTTTGATGACTATGAGGGTGGGAAGGGAGGGAGAGAGGTATTCGCTAACTAGATAGTTAACGAGAATTACCTTAGGTGAAGGGAAGACCACACACAATACAAGGGAAGTCAACACAACTGGACTAAACCCAAAGCTAAGAAGTTTCCTGAATACAACCAAACATGCCGAAGGACAGAGTAGCACGGGTGGGGGCCCATGGTTTAAGGGGACATCTAGGTCAACTGGCATAACAAAATTTATTAAGAATATGTTCCGCATTCCACTTTGGTGAGTGGGGTTTGGAGTCTTAAAAGCTAGCGAGTGACTATCTATGATCCATCAACTGGTCCCAACCCACATGGAGCAAAGGAGAATGAAGAACACCAAAGACACAAGGGAAGTATTAGCCCAAGAAACAGAAAGGGCCACATAAACCAGAGACCCCATCAGCCTGAGACCAGAAGAACTACATGGTGCCCTGCTATTACCAATGACTGCCCTGACAGAGAAAACAACAGAGAGTCCCTGAAGGAGCAGAAGAAAAGTGGCATGTAGAACGCAAATTCTAGTAAAATGACCAGATTTAATGGAGGAACCCCAGAAGACACGGTCCCTGGACTCTCTGTTAACCCAAAACTAAAACCATTCCCAAAGCCAACTCTTCAGACAGGGATTGGACTGGGCAATAACACATAAAATGATACTGGTGAGGAGTAGGCTTCTGGGCTCAAGTGGGCACAGGAGACTATGTGAGCAGCTCCTGTCTGGAAGCAAGATGAGAAGACAGAGAGGGACATGAGCTGGTTGAATGGACATGGGGAATACAGGGTGGAGAGGAGGAGTGTGCTCTCTCATTAGAGGGAGAGCAGCTAGGAGTACACAGCAAGGTGTACATATTTTGTACGAGAGACTGATTTGATTTGTAAACTTTCACTTAAAGCACAATAAATAAAAATTCTCTCTTTTCTCTCACTTATCTACATTTTTGGCAAACACTGATTTTTCCATATACGAGTAGATCTATTTCTATAATGCTCTTTTTTTCCATAGATCAATTTGTTTAGTTTATATCAAAACCAAACTTTTTTGTTTATAAGTTTGTAACTGTTAATAACTGATAGGGAAGTCCCACTACTTTCTTCTTCATTTTTTTCTGGGAGTATCTTAACTGTTTTTGGCTCTG
This sequence comes from Loxodonta africana, assembly GCF_030014295.1. Classification (NCBI taxonomy): domain Eukaryota; kingdom Metazoa; phylum Chordata; class Mammalia; order Proboscidea; family Elephantidae; genus Loxodonta; species Loxodonta africana. The sequence goes on from NC_087351.1 coordinate 47,634,091, forward strand.
CTTTTCCCTGTACATTTTAGAATCAGCATTTCAAGTCCTCAAAAAATTATTAGAATTTTTTTATCAAAACTGCAATTTAAATAAATCTGGATGTACATCTATAAAAAAAAAAATGAAACAGGCGCAGGATCCATACTTCACACCATACACAAAACTAACTCAAAATGGATTAGAGACCTAAATATAAAACCCAAAACTATAAATATCGTAGAAGAAAAACCAAGGGTCAATGCTAGAGGCCCTAATACATGGAATAAACAGGATACAAACCGTAACTAACAATACACAAACACCAGAAGATAAGCTAGATAACTGAGATCTTCTAAAATTAAATGCTTATGCTCATCAAAGATTTTACCAAAAGAGTAAAAAGAGAACCTACAGATCGAGAAAAAATTTTTGGCTATGACATACCCAACAAAAGTCTAATCTCTAAAATCTGTAGGAAAATCCAACACCTCTAAAACAAAAAGATAAATAATCCAATTAAAAAATGGGCAAAGGATATGAACAGACCCTTCACCAAAGAAGATATTCACGTGGCTAACAGACTCATGAGGAAAGGCTCACGATCATTAGTCATTAAGGAATTCAAATCGAAACTACAATGAGATACCATCTCACCCTAATATTACTGGCACTAATCAGAAAAACAGAAAATAACATGTTGGAGAGGCTGCGGGAAGATTCAAACTCTTATGCACTTCTGATGGGAAAGCAAAAAGGTACAGCCATTTTGGAAAACTATATGGCACTTCCTTAAGAAGCCAGAAATAGAAATACCATACGATCCAGCGAGCCCACTCCTAGGAATATATCCTAGAGAAATAAGAGCCATCGCACAAATAAACATATGCACACCCATGTTCACTGCAGCATTACTCACAATAACAAAAAGATGGAAACAACCTAAGTGCCCATCAGCAGCTGAACGGATAAACTATGGTACACACACACAGTGGATTACTACTCAACAATAAAGAACAATAATGAATCTCCAAAACATCTCATAACATGGATGTATCTGGAGGGCATTATGTTGCACGAAATAAATTGATCACAAAAAGACAAATGCTGTACGAGACTACTATTATAAAAACTCATGTAAAGGTTTACACACAGAAAGCAACAATCTTTGATGGTTACGAAGGAGAGGAGTGGGGAGAGAAAAACACTACACAGACAAGAGATAAGTAGTAAATTTGGTGAAGAGTAAGACAGCACACAATACTGGGAAGTCAGTAAAACTTGACCAAGGCAAAGTCACAAGAGCTTCACAAACATATCCAAACTCCCTCAAGGACCAAGTTACTGTACTGAGGGCTGGGGACTACAGTCTCAGGGAACATCTAGCTCAATTGGCACAACACAGTTTATAAAGAAAATGTTCTACATCCCACTGTGGTGAGTAGCATCTGAGGTCTTAAAAGCTAGTGAGTGGCCATCTAAGATACTCCACTGGTCCCACCCTGTGTGGAGCAAGGGAGAGTGAAGAAAACCAAAGACACAACAGAAAGATTAGTCCAAAGGACTAATGGACCACAACTACCACAGCCTCCACCAGATTCAGTCCAGTACAACTAGATGGTGCCTGGCTACCACCACCAACTAACTGCTCTGACAGGGATCACATTAGAAGGTCCCAGACAGAGCAGGAGAAAAATGTAGAACAAAATTCAAACTCTCAGATAAAGACAGATTTAGGGGTCTAACAGACTGGAGAAACCCCAAGAATATGGCCCCCGGGGAAGCTTTTAACTCAGTACTGAAGTCACTCCTGCAGTTCACCCTTTAGCCAAACATTAGACAGGCCTATAAAACAAACAATAATACACAGTTCAACCACGTATATGAGACTAAATGGGCACACCAGCCTAGGGGCAAGGACGAGAAGCCAGGAGGGGAGAGGAAACCTGGACCAATGGAAATGAGGAATCCAAGGTCAAGAAGGGGAGTGTGCTGACATGTCATGGGGTTGGCAACCAATGTCATAAAACAATATGGGTATTAATGGTTTAATGAGAAACTAATTTGCTCTGTAAACCTTCACCTAAAGCACAATAAAGGGAAAAAAACCTGCAATTTAAGAGCTGTGACATTTTTTATACTGAGTTTTCCTATGCTCACACATGGCAGCTGTTATTAGGTGCCATCCAGTCGATTTTTGACCCATGGCGATCCAATGTGATAGAACAGAACTGCCCCATAGGGTTTCCTAAATTTTTTTTTTTTAATCTTTATGGGAGCAGATCGCTAGGTCTTTTCTCCCACAGAGCTGCTGGGTATACCTTTCCATTTATTGCAGTCTTATGTTTTTGTAATTTTCTCCATAGATAAATACAATTTGCTTAGCTCCTATCTTGTATTATTTTGTTATTGTAAGTATATATTTTATACATTATGTTTTATGTTTGTTGCTGGTGAATAAAAAAGCAAAATGATTTTTGCATATTTACCTTTATCAAGTCACCTTGTTAAATTCTTATTATTTCTGATCATTTGTTAGTAGATAGTTTTTAGTTGTCTATGTAGATAATTGGAAACCCTGGTGGCGTAGTGTTTAAGTGCTACGGCTGCTAACCAAAGGGTCGGCAGTTCAAATCCACCAGGCGCTCCTTGGAAACTCTATGGGGCAGTTCTACTCTGTCCTATAAGGTCGCTATGAGTCAGAACTGACTCGACAGCACTGGGTTTGTTTTTTTTTGGTTTTATGTAAACAATCATATAATTTGTAAATGATGATAGTTTTATTTCTTCCTTTATTCTAGTCACTTTTTAATTCTTTTACTAGTCTTTTTATGCTGATTAGGGCCACTAGTACAATGCAGAAAAGTGGGCATTCTTGTCTGTTACTGACTGTAAACAAAACACTTTAAGAGTATGAGTACGAAGAGTAATGTTTGTTATCGATGTGTTATACAAATGAAAGCTCTATTTCTAGGTTCCTAAGAATTTTGATCCAAAATTAGTGCTAACTTTTACCAAAGTCTTTGTCTGCATCTATAATCATATGATTTTTCTCCTTCAATTGGTGGAGAATTATATTTACTGATTTCCTATTTCAAAGTGCCCTTGTAGTGCTGGGATAAACTCTCAAGCTGTTTATAATGATTTCCTTTTTATATATTACTGGATTTATTATTACTAATACAATGTCCGGAATTTTTGTACATGAATTCTAATTTTATTTTCTGGTACAGTCCTTGTCTGGTTTTGATATCAAGGCTACATGAAACAAATTAGGGAGTATTCCCTATTTATAAATATCTGAAATCTGTAAAGGCTTACACTATTTTTTTTTTTACTTATTTAGTAGAACTCACCTCTAGTACCGCCTGGGACTGGTCTTTCCTTAACAGAATCATATTTAACTATTAATTCACAATTTTAGAATAGTTACAGGACTATTTAGGCTATTTTTCCCTTGAATCAGTCTAGTAAGTGCAATGTACTCTTCTAGGAATTGGCACAGTCTTTCATAGTGTTCTCTGTCATCTTGATTCTCTTAGTTTTCAAATCTCTGCTGAATTCAGCAGTTCTCTTTCCATTGCTAACACTGTTTACTTGTGGTTGCCTTTTTTTAACCCAATCTTGCCAAAAGTTTGTCTATTTCATTAGCCTTTTCAATGAGTTAATTTCTGGCTTAAAAATACATATATTTGCTATATTTATTCTCTATTTCATTGATGTTATTATCTCTTTCCTTCTACTTCCTTTGAGAATATTCTGTTTTCCTAACTCCCTTAGTTGCTATTTGCATAATATATCTTTTCCATTCCCTTAATTTCAACATTCTGGCCCCCTTATAATTTAAGCATGTCCCTGATGAGCAGTTTATAGGCTGGATCTATGATTCTTACTTCAAATCCCTTGCCTTTTGTTTTGCAAACCTAGATAATTTATGTTTATTATGACTATTGTGTACATTCTACCATGTTCCTTTTTGCTTTTGATATATACATTTTTTTCTGTTTCGAGTTTTGTTTCCTCAATTTTTTTCATTCCACTGATTACCCTGAATTAGTTTAGAAATTATATACTGTATTTCTATTTCCTTAGCAGTTTCCCTTCAAATTTTCTTATATATTTATTGTTTGAGATATAATTCAGTTACCACAAAACTCACCTTTTTAAAGTATGCAATTCAATGGTTTTTATTATATTTACAAGGTTGCACAAGCATCACAACTATATTCATTCCAAACATTTTCATCACTTCATAAAGAAACCCAATAGCCATCAGCAGTCACTTTGTATCTCCCCCCACCTCTCTTGCCCCTGGCAATGAATGATCTATTTTTTATCTCTATAAATTTGCCTATTCTGGACATTTCATATAAATAGAATCATCCACTATGTGGCCTTTCATGCCTCGCTTCTTTCACTTGGCATATTTTCAAGGTTTATCCATGTTGTAGCATGTATCAGCATTTCATTCCTTTTTATGGCTGGGATAGTATTACATTATATGAATATACCGCATTTGGTTTATTCATTATCAATTGATGAACACTTGGGTTGTTTCCACTTCTTGTTTACTATAAATGACGACGCTATGAACATTTGCATACAATTTTGGTGTGAAAATATGTTTTCAATTTTCTTTGGTGGATAACTAGGAGTGGAATTGCTGGATTTTATGTTTAACATTTGGAGGAACTGCCAAACTGTTGCCAAAGTGGCTGCACCATTTTACCTTCCCGCCAGCACTGTATGAGGGTTTCAACTTCCCTACATCCTCACCAACATTTGTTATTGCCTGTCGTTTTGATTACAGCCATTCCAGTGGGTATGAAGTGTTATCTCATCTCACTGTGGTTTTTATTTGGATTTCTCTGATGGCTAACGATGTTGAGCATCTTTTCACGTGCTTATTGGTCAATTGTATAGCTTCTTTGGAGACATGTCTCTTCAAATCCTTTGCCCATTTTTTAATGGTTCTCTTTTTCCTATACTCTGGTAAAGTCTAAAGTTAATGTAATACCACCAACTCACTACCTCATCCTGAGTAAGAGAAGTATTTTGGAACATTTATACTCCTATACACTCCTCTCAAATAACATGTTATGGATGTCCAGTATTTTAATTCCAAAATGATAGGTTATTGTTATTGTATTCAGATAATAATTATTTAGACTCACCTACCAATTTCTTTGATTTACTCTTATATCTCAGACCTGATATCTGGAGTAATTTTCCTTTTTCCTGAAGTATTCTTTAGAAATTTTTTTAGTGAAGGTCAATTGGCAGCAAATTCTTTCCTCTGTCTTCCACTGTTACTTCTAAGAAATCGACTTCCGGCTTGTCTTTTTTTTTTTTTGTGTGTGTGTGTTCTCTGCAGTTTTTAAACTCTTTTGTCTTTCTGTTCTGCAGTGTTATCGCAATGTATTTAGATGTGAGTTTCTAATTTATTCTATTTGGTATACTTTGTGCTTCTTTTGGAAACCCTGGTGGTGTAGTGGTTAAATGCTACAGCTGTTAACCAAAAGGTCAGCAGTTCAAATCTACCAGGCACTCCTTGGAAACTCTATGGGGCAGTTCTACTCTGTCCTATAGGGTCACTATGAGTCGGAATCGACTCGACAGCAACAGGTTTGGTGTTTTTTTTTTTTTAATGTTTGTGCTTCCTCCTCTACAGATTTACTTCTTCCATCAATTATCTGTTACTCTGATGGTGTAGTGGTTAAGTGTTATGGCTGCTAACCAAAAAGCTGGCAGTTTGAATCTACTAGGCACTCCTTGGAAACTCTATGGGGCAATTCTACTCTGACCTATAGGGTTACTATGAAATCAGAATTGACTCAATGGCAACTGGTTTGGGTTTTTTGGTTTCTTCAAATATTGCCTCTCCTCCATTCTCTTTTTGGAATTCCAATTAGACATATTAGACTTTCTAATTTTATTCTATATATCTCTTCATCTCTCCTTCAATAGTTTCCATTTCCTTGTCATGCTGTGCCGCATTCTGGGTAATTTCTTCAAATCTCTCTTCCATGTCATGGACTGATTCTCTCTTCAGTTATATCTGCTGTTTAATCTATGCATTGAGCTTTTTCTTTAAGCAAATACGTTTGTTTCTAAAAATTCTATGTGGTTCTTTTTTGTCTTTATATATTTCATTCATTTTTTTATAGTCTGAAAAATAATAATTCCAATATCTGAAGTCATTAGGGATCTAAATCTGTTACTGTTTTTGCTAACTCACGTGGATAATCCTTGTGAGTTCATAGCTCACTTATTTTAATCTGTACAATTTCTAGAGGCCTAATTGAGAATACATGTGGAGCCATGGTGGCGCAGTGTTAAGAGCTCAAGCTTCTAACCAAAAGGTAGTTAGAATCCACCAGCCACTCCTTGGAAGCCCTATGGGGCAGTTCTTTGTCCTACAGGGTTGCTCTGAGTCAGAACTGACTCCACCACAATGGGTTTGTTTTTTTTTTTTTTTCTTCTTAATCAAGAATGCATTCCTGTAGAGATAATCTGCATCTGGTTGTACCAACAGCCTAGGAGCATTACTAATCAACTTTTGTCCTTGTCAAGATCCCGAGCTTAATGTGGAAGTCTTAAGCTCACCCCTCCAACCTTAAAGCTTACCCAGATCTTAGTCTGGATCCCTGAGTTGATAACATTATTTGCTTCAAAGCCATTTCACTTTTCCAGTATGCTTACTGCTCATTAGTCCATATTCAACTCATAACTTTGTTCTGTTTTTTTTTTTGGCCAGAGAAGTGAGGTGAGAAAGGGGACAGGTTACCCAATAAGTAAGGTATGCACGGACTTACTTGTTTGTACTTACTAATCTGTAGTGCACAATTTCATGGTTTTCACCATGCCTTTTGTGGTGAAATTATACACTACAGATTAGTAAGTAAACACCCTGTACGTACCTTGTTTAATGTAAGTCCGTGCATACCTTGCTTACTGGTTAATCTGTCCCTGGGTGAGAAAGAAGAGTCCTAAAGATTTCCCTGGCTTTCTGCAAACCCAGCAGTGCACCAGAAGGTACCCAGATATCTAATAGTTTCAGAATATTAAGTTCACTGTACTGCCAGCAATACAAGTTCTCAAATGACATTTTAAAAACCATTTTCTTCCCAATTTTTACTATGCAAAATTTTGAAACATACAGAGGAGTTAAAAGTTAGTACAATGTACACATGGACACCTTCACCTACCTTCAACACTGTTAACATATTACCATATTTATTTTTGTGTGTGAATTTATGTTTTTGCTGAAGTATTTGAAAGTGAGCTGCAGATACCATGACTCTTCACCACTGAATACTTTAGTATAGATCTAAACATAAGGACTTTCTTGTATATAACCAATACCATTATCACACCTAAGAAAATTAGCAATGATTCCCTAATACCATCTAATATCCAGTCCATATGCAAAGTTGCCAAACTATTCTCAAAATGATTTTTATGAATTTTTTTTCCAAACCAGCATTCAATAAGTTTTGTGCATTACATTTGGTTTTTGTCTTTTTAGTCTGTTATATCTAACACAGATGCCTACTTCAACTTTTTATTAAATGACTGTCTTTTTGAAAATTCTAGGCCAGTTGTCTCATAAAATGTACTACACTCTAGTTTTGTTTGATCATTTCCTCAGGGAATCATTTAACTTGTTCCTCTAACTCCTATGTTTACTACAAACTGGAGATTAAGTATTCCTCCAGGTTCCTCTACTGTAAAGGTATATTTTAATCTTTACAAAAGTAAATAATTTGTGGGATGATCCTTGGCAACACGTAAATATTCCGTTTCTAAAAAATCTTTTACCTAATGCTTTTAGTACCCACTGATGATCCTCACTAAAATCAATTATTACATTACCCACTGCAGTCAAGTCAATTCTCACTCACAGCCACCTAGAGGACACAGTAGAACTGCCCCATAGTTTCTAAAGAGCAGCTGGTGGATCTGAACTGCTGACCTTTTGCTCAGCAGCTGAACTCTTAACCACTATGCCACCAGGGCTCCAATTACTACATTAGGTGTTGCAAGATGATTTTCCTAATTCCTTCACTTTTTCTATATTCACTGGCTTAAATTTTTTGGTAAAGAAGAGCTCTAATTCTACCTCGCCCCCACACACACACACTTTTTTTTTTTTTTTGAGTATCATTTATAGACTAATGCATTTTTGATGTTCAAATAAGACCAGTGGAAGGCCCCAAATGACTTTTAAATTTATACAAAGAGTTCATCTTCATTCACATTAAGATAAAAGACCATTAAAATACAATCAGAAAATTTTTCAAATCAGACTGTTATGGAGCAAAGTGCTTGATGATATCCTAAGCAAGCACGTGGAAGAAACAGGAGCTCTTTACTGTAAGTGAAAGCGTAAATTAGTACAACCTCTTTAGAGGACAATTTAATTCAAAATCCTACATATTTAACTTATAGATATACTTGCATATATGCACAAAGTACAGAAGTATATATAAGTATACTCTCTTTTTATACCATTTTTAACTGCACAAAACTTTAAGCAAATTAAGGGTCCACCTTCAGGACACAGGTGAAAATGTGGTACTTCCATGTAATCGGGTATAATATACGAAGCTCAACATTTCATGATATGTAATCATTTTTAAGCTATATCAATACACCTTGACTTCGTCTCCTAGCACTCTCTTCTTTCCTTACTCCACTTCCGCCACACTGGACTCCTTACTCTTCCTGAAACAACCAAGCATACTCCTCCCCCAGAGCTTTTATACTTTTCCTTCTGCCTAGGATGCTCTTCCTCTAGATGTCCACTTGACTCATTCTCTCACTTTATTCAGGTTTCTGTTCTGATAGGCTTTCACTGACATCCCTATCTCAAACAGTCCTATTTCCCCTACCTTTATCACTTTCTAGGAATCCCTGGGTAGCACAAAAGGTTAAGTGATTGACTGCTAGCCAAAAGGTTGGTGTTTCAAATCCACCCAGAGGTGCCTCAAAAGAAAGTCCTGGTAGTCTACTTCTGAAAGTTCACAGCTCTTGAAAACCGTACGGAGCACAGCTCTACTCTGACACACAAGGGCGTAAATACCGTAAGTTGGAAATGACTCGACGGCAACTGGTTTGGCCTAGCTCCCTCTCTATCCCCTTACCTTGCAGTCTTTTCTTATAGCACTTACTACCTCCTGACATGCTTACTGGTTTACCTGTTTACTATATGTCTTCCCCCACTACAACTGTCAGCTTCCACAGACTTTATTTGCTTTGATCACAACTATATTCTCAACACTTAAAAAAATACTGCATAGTAAGTACTTATTAAATATTTTTTTTCATACAGACATGTAAAAGCCCTGGTTCACAGAGTGTATACATTATGATGTATGCCTGCATATGCATAAAGTATCTTTGGAAGGGTACTCAATAAACCAGTAACAGTGGTTGTCTCTAGTGAAGTGACTAAGGAGGGTGAGAAGTAGTGGTAAGGGAAAGACATACTACAATGTATACACCTTATCGTAGTTTGACTTTTTAAACATGTACATTCATTAAGGATATAAAAATTAACTTTAAAAATTTAATTTATGTTTCCAAAGCACATGGAGTATCCTGATTTAATCTGTTGTCCCTTTTAGTATTTCCCTACTCTATGTGATCACCTTTCTTAACAAAATTTTTAATGCTTTAATTTTTTATTTGATAGGCTTGTTCAGTGAACTAACCAGACAAAGTTGTTTTGACATGGGTACCAGAAAGTAATCATGGTCAGGTATGAATTTAAGATGAATACTTTACTCATTACACATTTTTTTAAAAAGACTAGAAAGAAATGTGACATGTTAACAATGTTTGCTTCTCATTAAAAAACTAATGGATCTTTACACTTCCTTAAACTTTACTTTTCACATTAAGTGTATATTACTTCTATAATCAGAAAAAAATACAAAACTTAAAAAAATTTAAGGCTTAAACAGAATAAAAGAAGTAAAACTTTAAACTTGAAGGAACAACTACTTTCTAATAAATACACAAATATTTTCTGTAAATGTAATATTAATAAAAAATGAAGAGAGGCATTTCAGATATAATCAACATTTCTATACAAAAATTCCTAAGTATTATACTAATTTTAATTTATCAATGTGCTTTTTCTTTATATCAATTTTTATCCTTCCAGCTTGACATATACAGTCAATACAATTCTATGCTTGTATCACAGACAAAGGACAATTCTGAAAATATGAACATTTTAAAGGATTTTTAATTCTTTGACAATCTTTCTTTTTCTCTAGTCTTTGTTTCTTCCTTTCAAACTCTAATTGTTAACATTTTAGAGCCCATCACTTTATAGAAGATATACCCATACAATAATGGTTTTAAATTTCTTTAGAATTGTTTTTTTTATCAATTACCATTAAATATAGATATGATACCATGGAAAACTCTCTTTCTGTAAGATCATAGATTGTAGAGCCTTAAATAACTTCAAACAATTTTGTATTATCATTCCCACTCCACAGATGAAGTACCTAAGGCCTAGAAAGGTTTGGTAAGCTGTCTAAGTAACTAGCTAGTTACTGATGAAAGACAGGGAGAAAAGATCAGGACAAAGCTCTCCTTTTTTAATGCAGCGCTCTTCCTACTACAATTCAAACCAAGTTATAAACCTCTGGGAGGAAAAGATAAGTAGCTAGGTCCACAGTATCCTGAGTGATCTATGTCCAGAAACTCTTTCCATCACTGATCCTTTGTTGCTCTTTTCCAGATTATAGGAATGTCTTCCATGTCTGTTGAAACAGCAAGGAACCTAGCAATAGACTCCACCACGGCCTCAGCTATCTGCCAGTTGGGAGCAGGAATTCCTCACTGGAAGCCTCTAAAAGCAACCTAACTATACAATGATTGTAACTCTGAAAATTAGCTACCCTAATTTTCCATGTTTGTGGGTATATTTACTTAGTAGACACTATACCAGTTAATACTTCAGTTCTGTAAAGGGAATCAGAGCTTCTTTACTTCTTCAATTCTGTAAAGCAACTTTTTAAGATTAGGGATCTCTACAATAGAATAAACTACATAAAACAATAATGTAAGATAAAATCTTATAGCATAAAGGGATAACACAGCATATGTCGCTGGGCTGTGAGTACTACTGAAAAAAAAAGTTTCACTATAGAACTTACTCATTTAACAACAAAATCAACTGATAATAAACTGTCTATTGATATACATTGTAAAGTTTTTTATTACTTAATCACATACGAGAACACTAAGGACTACAAATGCATTGCTCTGTACAATTCTCACGATTTTAAAGACCACATACCAACGGTTTTTTGTCGCACTATACTCCTCGCCTTTTCAGTTCCTGGGGAACCGGTAGTTGTTGCACTTCTCTGTCTCATTGGAGCTTGGCCAGGCTGATCACGGCTCCATCCTCTAGAAAATGACTTGTCGACTGACACTTTTTGAAATTCATGTCCAACTCCTAGGAATGTAGAGTTTCAGTCTTAGTACACTGCCACCTGACAAATAATCTCTTCAAATTATATATGTTACCTTTCCTCAGATACTTAGATTTACTCATAACGAATTACAAAGTAACAAGATAAAATGCTGTGTGCTTTAAGACTTTTTTGAATTTTAATCCATGTAAAAATGACATTTATTCTAAAACTGATGCAGAATTTAAAAACTACACCACCAATTTATAAATTATTATAAGTTCTCTCTGTCACCTACTTGCTTTATAATAGAAGGGAAACACTTGGACAAGCAAAAAAAGACAGGAAATGAGGTAACCAAGAGCCATTCTGTGATAAAGGTTACTTATTCTCTGTCAATAATGCCGCTTGGGAAATAAATAATCCAGGAAAAAGTAGTGTGTGTACATACTTAAAACCTTGGACAACGGTTAATTATGAAACGTGACTCAGATGTAATCTCCAACTAGCATCTAATTATTAAAAGTACAAAATACTAACAAACCAAAGATTATAAAAACACGTATTACTGATTAAATCACTATGCTACTACGCTCCTCCTCTTTTCTTTTTTAACATTAGATAGATATATATTTTACTTTTAGGAAATGTTTGCTTTTAGTTAAAACTAAGAAAATGCTATCAAAAGAACTCTCCAAATAATTCTTTATTATATACTTTTTAAATAGAATAGCAGGAAGTCATCTTCTGTTCTAACAACAACAAAAAATGCTTACAATCAAAGGAACAGCATTTTATAAATTTCCATTTTGGTTAATTATTAAAAATAAAATAGTTAAGATTCTGAATTATCTATTTAACTGTAGTTATGCATGTACAGAACACTTTTCCTCTCATCAAAACTACTATTCATTTTAAGATTCTTTAAGAAAAAATTTAAGACGTACACAAGTTTTATTGCTAGAAATTTTAAGCGTTCAGGGTAAACAAACAAGGAAATAATTAAGAGAGAACATAACTCTTATCCTCACCCTCCAATTATCTGAGAAAGGTTATATGGACCAAGTCTGTGAACAGCTCTCACCTTTCCCTTTGTGCTTTTTTTGCTTCTGTTCACTCAGCTTATCCAACGGTAAATCACTGAGATCCAAGCTGTATAAATTTCTAGCTAGAACTTTAGTTAGTGTCTCCATAGTCAGTGACCACTCAGTGGCCAACTCCTCCCAGTAGGTCAATGAGGACAATACCGAGAGTAAATCATCCCACAGTTCTCGAGAGATGTACACATTTAGGTTTGCTTTGATCCAGGCAACTATAAGAGTCTAAAAAGATAACCAGAAATAACAATGAAATACATTTAGTGTATGACTGTAACATCAGATATTCAATTATTTTTAAAATTACCTAAAAACAAGCAGAATTTAAAATCATATAATATCCATGACCCTTTCTTGGTAGATAATGCTAAAAAAAAAAAGAAATCCATGCTATCATTTACTATCTACTATAAATTTTATTTCAACAACTGCCAACTCCAAATACCACAGCCATTAAAACAAGTTACCAAAACTAAAAGAAATCTCCCTAAAGTTATTACTCTTTATACTGCATTCACATTAAATAAAATAAACACTTTTTAAAAAAATAAAAGCCTCTATACTATTAAGTGTTGAAAATGTTAAGTAGTGAATGGTTACTGAAATAAAAAACACAACTTACATTTCTAAAATTAAAGATGGAGAAATCAGTAGCTATATATCTTTGAAAATTCTTTATACTAATATATTTTAAAAAGGCACTAAAGATTTAACTAACTTAATGTGTTTTTTTTTTAATTATACATAAACTGAAGGTTAAAATTTCACTTAAAAGGCACTGAAGGAATTAAAGGTATTCTATAATAAATCCAACCACAAAAAAAAAAAAAACCCATAAAAGGGCAGAGATTACTGATCAACCACTACCCCCAATTTATATCTTTTGTTAACCTTAGACTTTGTGATTTCTACTAAAGATATTTATCCTCCTACTGAAGAAGTCACAGAAAAAAAAGGGTTTTTCAGAAGCTTAGTTCTAGAAATTTCACTCAGAAATTTGCATAAATTTATAGATTAAATGTAAAGATGAAAATGAACAGTTTAGGACACAGAACAATAACAACTAATGACCTGCCATTCTATCCTTAAACGTTCAGACAACAAAAAAAGTTATTCTATATAGCAAGTGAAAAGTTTGTCTTCCTGCAGCTTTCACCACTGCATTAGCTCTAAACCAAAACCAAACCAAACCCAGTGCCGTCGAGTCGATTCCGACTCATAGCAACCCTATAGGACAGAGTAGAACTGCCCCATAGAGTTTCCAAGGAGCGCCTGGCAGATTCGAACTGCTGACCCTTTGGTTAGCAGCCATAGCACTTAACCACTACGCCACCAGCATTTCCAAAAAATTTATTTTTTAAGATGACATTAAATATACATACATAGATAAAATGGTTCTTAATGTTAAAGATAAAAACTATTAGCTCTAGCCATAAGGAAACTAAGAAAAAAGGCTAATGAAGTCAAGAGGACTTCATATAATAACCGTAGTTGGTTTTAAAGCATTATTTACAACCAACGTAGAATGTTAGGTAAACTAGCTACTATACGAAAAAAAAAAATAACTAAATTTGAATGGTTGCACTGATGGCCAAGAATTAGATTTGAGATAGTTTTTATCTTTGACATTAAGAACCATTTTATCTATGTATGTATATTTAATGTCATCTTAAAAAAAATTTTTTTTTTAAATAAACCTTTATACATTTAAAATTAGCACTTTACCTTCAGGTTGGAACATACAATAAGTAATTCCTGCATAATCAAACTATCACTGACACTTCTAATTAAAAAATAAAGATAACTCTAAAGTCTGTGGAAGAGCATCAATGGAAGGAATCTTGGTTATTTGCGACCTTCTTATTATTAGTATGGAACGACTCAGAAGAAAACAATCCCAGCCACTTGGGAACTCACACAACAAACAATCAAGCCATTACTTATGAAGTCTTCTGTCAGCTTTTTGCAACCATACATAAGTATGCAAAGAGATAAATATCATCAGCCTGTCATAAGGCTTCTTTGACAGACTTGATATTTCCTCCACTCTTATGCTAGGTTATAAATTTGTATAGATGGCAAACAGCCTTTTTAAATAAGCAACTTTTTATTTAGCACTAGAAAAGATCCTTTAGTATGAAATGATGTCTGATTTAAAGTTTTCCCAGGTTACAAGTTCAGGGCTCAATGAATCTTCACACACACAAAAAAAAGGATCCATCTCTTTATCTATCTATTTATTTATTTGCATTGCCTGGAAAAGTGGTCCTGCAAGTCGACCTGCCAAGGTCATATTTTTTTTCCCCTGGAACTGTAGAAAAGCTTGTGATGGCATCTTCAGTACAGACTCCGTGACTCTCAGCAACACAAGCAGCATCTGTTCCCTTAAAGTAAAAAGATCCATTAATTTTCCCTCCATTGCTTTTGGCTAATGGTTAACTTTCAAATTAATATTTTTAATAAAAATGATGTCTGAATAATTCAAATATCTTTGAAGAAAATATCAAATTTTTATAATTCTTTAAATATTAAAATTAAAAATTCCATTTTATAAATCTATAGCAGTCATTTTCACACCATTTTTCAGCCACAATACTCTTTCATCAAATAAAATTTTCTATAAAAGCTGATGGATCGTGAATAAGAACATGGAGACTGATTCTTTCCACTCACCCCCAAATCCAGTAGTAGACCTCAGTGAGTGAAGAACACTCAACTATAAAATATAGTTCTACCTTGGTATCTGTCCACCCAATCCATCTTTACAATATGGAAAATAACCACATATCTAGAATCATACTAGGCTCAATTTTAAAAACTGAGTGATATCTTAAGAGTAATAGATCACTAAGAGTCTGATAACCAATCAAGAACCATCGCTCTATTGCCTCTTTGCATCCTTTTCAGTTTGGACCATTTTTTTAACCTTTGTTCTCCTTGCGTACTGCAAGTCAATATTATCTTCACCTTACCTCTTTCCCTTGGACGCTTATTACTAGGACACAAAACTATGTCATTTGCACCTGTTAATTTAGAAACAGACTCAAGCACATATGAAAAGGAGGCTGACAAGGGAACTTCAGTTGAGGTGAATAGCCAGGCTAGGAGCTCAAGTCCCTATCACAGCCTCCTTCTCTCTGGCTACTTTGCAGTCCCATTTCAAGCACAGTAATATGTGGGAGGTTCCAACTGAAAAATGTGGCAGAGGTAACAATATATCCCAGCTCTAGCTGTCATAGTTTTTCTGGGAAGTGGGAACAGAATAAAAAAAAAAGCATTGCTCAATTAAAAATATGCTGAATGTTTTAACAAATAAATGCATGCACTCATTCACAGAATAAAAATCAAAGGTGTCACATTTATAACTTTAGGCTCCTATTTTTGCTACATAAAATGTTATCTGAAATCAACTACGTATGAAAGAGAGTACAGATGTTCCCGATAATCTTATCTGATTTGTGGTCAAACTATAACTCACTCATATGCCAGATAACTTTTTACTTTGTAACACATTAACAATGATTTTAATTCTTAAAGAAATTCTTATAAATTCAATGTAAGTATGTGTGTAGTCTATCATAATGCTATCACTTAGAAAAATAGGAAAGCTATCCTCAAATTCTGTTCCAAAGAGCAAGCCTCTCACTTTAACCTGGCTTAACATCACTGATACAAAACATTAAAAAAAAAAAAAACTAACAACAGAATGGTCCAAAGCAGTACACTTACTGGCTAATAATACCTTGGACTCTAAGGTCAGAAAGACAATAGTTCAAATCTCTGCTCATCACTCATTAGCTGTATGACAAGGACAATTACTTAATCTCTTTGTGCCTCAGAACTATCCCATGTAAAATAGGATGTTATTTACCCACCTGAGAGGATGTTGCAAGGATTAATAAAGTGCTTAGAAGAGTATCTGGTATAAAAAAGCATGCGTGTACCTCTACTAATATTGATAGTAAAGTCTTTTTTTAAACAAAGCCATTTTATATATGACCAAGTACTCTCACTTTTTAAGAATGAGTCTAAGGAGGAAAACTGTATGCAAAATGACATTATCTTCTCCTCCTCAAACAACAAAAAGAAATAACTGTAAAATTTTTTATTTCTTTTTTATCAATAGGGGAGTAGTTAAGAAAATTATGGGACATATATACATACATACACACACACACATATATGCAGTATACTTGTGTGCATGGTCTGGTGAACAAAAAGGGCAAACAGTGACAGATTACCTCTAGAGAGTGCACTTTTGGGCAGCTTTTACTTTTATTTTTAAACTTTGTTGTTTGAATTTTATAATGAACATGTATAATTTTCACAAAATTGAAGAACTTTTCTTCCCATTCTGCCCCCAATTTGATTAAACAAATATTTATAAAGTACCAAAAGTATACACCACTATGCTAAGAAATGAAGAAAATACGAAAATAATAAGACAACCAGTACATACTATCTAGAGCCTCTCAATTAAGTGCGGGTAAACAGACATTTATACAAGGAATTTAGGGATCAACGCAATTTTGACAAGAACTACAAAAGAGGTACAAATACAGAATAAAGAGAGGTGAGAAAAATGTTAACTAAGGATATGTGGAAAGAGTAAGGTGAAATCTTAAGAACAGTAAAGACTACAATAAGAAAAGTTAGTAAGAATCAGACACTCTAAAGAAAAGCACAGAATATGCTCAGGAAAGATAATGCGATGAAGGTGGAAGGCAGGACTCCATCCTTCAGGATGCAGTTTAGGCTGGAAACAGGGCTAGAAACGTAGGCAGGGGCCTGATTACACTGGGCCTTTAAAAGCCAGAATGAAAATCTGGCATTCATATACTCAAACATTTGCTTACTCATTCAATCATTTACTCATACATATAAATCCATTAACTCATTCACGGACAGGGGAGGACATGAAGACATCATATTCCTGATACAGAAAAATAATCCAACGGGTCTCACAGAAGTGTGATTGAAGCTGTTTGAGATAAAGGGGTCTACTGTTATCATTAAGATTATTACATTGTTGCTGTTAGGTGCCATCGAGTCGGTTCCGACTCATAGCGACCCTACACACAACAGAACGAAACACTGCCTGGTCCTGCGCCACCCTTACAATCGTTGTCATGCTTGAGCTCTTTGTTGCAGCCACTGTGTCAATCCACCTTGTTGAGGGTCTTCCTCTTTTCTGCTGACCCTGTACTCTGCCAAGCAAGAAGTCCTTCTCCAGGGACTCATCCTTCTTGACAACATGTCCAAAGTATGTAAGACACAGTTTTGCCATCCTTGCCTCTAAGGAGCCTTCTGGCCGCACTTCTTCCAAAACAGATTTGTTCGTTCTTTTGGCAGTCCATGGTATATTCAATATTCTTCGCCAACACCACAATTCAAAGGCGTCAATTCTTCTTCGGTCTTCCTTATTCACTGTCCAGCTTTCACACGCATGTGATGCGACTGAAAATACCATGGCTTGGATCAGGCGCATCTTAGTCTTCAGGGTGACATCTTTGCTCTTCAGCACTTTGAAGAGGTCCTTTGCAGCACATCTGCCCAATGCAATGTGTCTTTTGATTTCTTGACTGCTGCTTCCATGGCTGTTGATCTTGGATCCAAGTAAAATGAAATCCTTGACAACTTCAATCTTTTCTCCGTTTATCATGATGTTGCTCACTGGTCCAGTTCTGAGGGTTTTTTGTTTTCTTTATGTTGAGGTGTAATCCATACTGAAGGCTGTGGTCTTTGATCTTCATTAGTAAGTGCTTTACGTCCTCTTCACTTTCAGCAAGCAAGGTTGTGTCATCTGCATGATGCAGATTGTTAATAAGTCTTCCTCCAATCCTGATGCCATGTTCTTCTTCATATAATCCAGCTTCTTGTATATTTGTTCAGCATACAGATTAAATAGGTATGGTGAAAGAATACAACCCTGACATGCACCTTTTCTGACTTTAAACCTTGTATCCCCTTGTTCTGTCTGAACAACTGCCTCTTGATCTATGTAAAGGTTCCTCATAAGCACAATTAAGTGTTCTGGAATTCCCACTCTTCACAGTGTTATCCATAGTTTGTTATGATCCACACAGTCGAATGCCTTTACATAGTCAATAAAACACAGGTAAACATCTTTCTGGTATTCTCTGCTTTCAGCCAGGATCCATCTGGCATCAGCAATGATATCCCTGGTTCAATGTCCTCTTCTGAAACCAGCCTGAATTTCTGGCAGTTCCCTATCAGCCATTTTTGAGTGATCTTCAGCAAAATTTTGCTTGCATGTGATATTAACGATATTGTGCTATAATTTCCACATTCAGTCGGATCACCTTTCTTGGGAATAGGCATAAATATGGATCTCTTCCAGTCAGTTGGCCAGGAAGCTGTCTTCCATATTTCTTAGCATAGACGAGTGAGCACCTCCAGTGCTGCATCTCTTTGTTGAAACATCTCAATTGATATTCCATCAATTCCTGGAGCCTTGTTTTTCGTCAATGCCTTCAGAGCAGCTTGGACTTCTTCCTTCAGTACCATCGCTTCCTGATCATATGCCACCTCTTGAAATGGTTGAATATCAACTAATTCTTTTTGGTATAATGACTCTGTACATTCCTTCCATCTTCTTTTGATGCTTCCTGCATCATTTAATATTTTCCCCATGGAATCCTTCACTGTTGCAACTCGAGGCTTGAATTTTTTCTTCAGTGCTTTCAGCTTGAGAAACGCCGAGCGTGTTCTTCCCTTTTGGTTTTCCGTCTCCAGCTCTTTGCACGTGTCATTATAATACTTTACTTTGTCTTCTCGAGAGGCCCTTTGAAATCTTCTGTTCAGTTCTTTTACTTCATCAATTCTTCCTTTTGCTTTAGCTGCTCGACACTCAAGAGCAAGTTTCAGAGTCTCCTCTGACATCCATCTTGGACTTTTTTTTCCTGTCTTTTCAATGACCTCTTGCTTTCTTCATGGATGATGTCTTTGATGCCATTCCACAACCTGCCTGGTCTGCGGTCACTAGTGTTCAATGCACCAAATCTATTCTTGAGATCGTCTCTAAATTCAGGTGGAATATACTCAAGGTCATATTTTGGCTGTCGTGGACTTGCTTGGATTTTCTTCAGTTTCAGCTTGAACTTGCATATGAGCAACTGATGGACTGTTCCACAGTCGGCCCCTGGCCTTGTTCTGACTGATGATATTGAGCTTTTCCATCGTCTCTTTCCACAGATGTAGTCGATTTGATCTCTGCGTGTTCCATCTGGCGAGGTCCATGTGTACAGTCACCATTTATGTTGGTGAAAGAAGGTATTTGCAAGGGAATAAGTTGTTGGTCTTGCAAAATTCTATCATTCGATCTCCGGCATTATTTCTATCACCAAGGCCATATTTTCCAACTACTGATCCTTCTTCTTTGTTTCCAACTTTTGCATTCCAATCGCCAGTAATTATCAATACATCTTGATTGCATGTTTGATGAATTTCAGACTATAGCAGCTGATAAAAATCTTCAATTTCTTCATCTTTGGCCCTACTGGTTGGTGTGTAAATTTGAATAATAGTCATATCAACTGGTCTTCCTTGTAGGCGTATGGATATTATCCTATCACTGACAGCGTTGTACTTCAGGATAGATTTTGAAACATCCTTTTTGACGATGGATGCAACACCATTCCTCTTCAGGTTGTCATTCCCAGCATAGTAGACTATATGACTGTCTGATTCAAAATGGCCAATACCAGTCAATTTCAGCTCACTAATGCCTAGGATATGGATGTTTACGCATTCCATTTCATTTTTGACGATTTACAATTTTCCTAGATGCACACTTCGTACATTCCAGGTTCTGATTATTAATGGATGTTTGCAGCTGTTTCTTCTCATTTTGAGTCATGCCACATCAGCAAATGAAGGTCCCAGAAGCTTTATTCCATCCACGTCATTAAGGTCGACTCTACTTTGAGGAGACAGCTCTTCCCCAGTCATCTTTTGAGTGCCTTCCAACCTGGGGGCCTCATCTTCTGGCACTATATCAGACAATGTTCTGCTGCTATTCATAAGGTTTTCACTGGCTAATGCTTTTCAGAAGTAGACTACCAGGTCCTTTTTCCTAGTCTGTCTTAGTCTGGAAGCTCAGCTGAAACCTGTCCTCCATGGGTGACCCTGCTGGTATCTAAATACCAGTAGCATAGCTTTCAGCATCACAGCAACACACAAGCCCCCACAGTACGACAAACTGATAGAAATGTGGGGGAGATTATTACATAAACTATTATATTTATTCATTCATTCAGTAAAAGAAGACCTACTATTCTGCAAGCCCTGTGCACAGATATTCTAAAGATTACTATACTTGTCTACACAATAGAAAAGATAAAAACACATAAAAGATAAAATATTTTTTACCAAGTCTTTTTGTCCATTGATACTTGCACAACCATGAACCGATATATGTTAAGAATGCGTTTACACATATCTGTGTGTTCATCCAGGAGACTTTTTATTTCATTTGCAGGTTCAAGAAGAAATATGTTTGATGAGTTTATCATAAACACCTAAGATAAAAAAAATCATTAACTATTAATTACAGAATTTCAGTGACATATAGAGCCCTGGTGGTGAGTGGTTAACAGCACGGCTGCTATCAAAAGGTAGGCAGTTCAAATCCACCAGCCACTCTTTGGTAACCCAATGGGGCAGTTCTACTCTGCCTTCTAGGGTCACTATGAGTCAGAATCAACTCGACAGCAACAGGTTTGGTTTGATTTTGGTTTCTTACTTAAAGAGAAACAAACTTAGATGCTGACCACAAGGTAATCTATGGAGAACTTAAAAACAAAAGACGATGAGTTAATTCTAACCCTATCTCATTAAACCTGCCTATTTTCATGACTATCTAAAATTGCTACTAAGTACCCAAGGAATATAGATCAAGTACAAAAAAAAAAAAATATATTCCAAACCTGAGAGCTTTATTGTAATAACTGTTATTGCTGACCTAAAATGAAAAGGATAATGACTAAATACAAATAGTTTAGGATAAAAGATAATACCAAAATCAAGCAGAATTTTCAGAACAAGCTGTTTAGGACCTTTTATTCTCTTTTTTCATGTTTATTGGTTATGTGTGTGTATCTATTTTGGTGATTAACAGTCAAAGTGGATAAAAAGATCACATATTACAGTGTTACAAATGAAGATCTATCAACGTGTTATCTTTAAGTAAAGTCCTTAAGTGTATTTTGTTAAACAGAGCAAGGATTATGAATATCAAGTTGTGATAATGACTACAGCTTCATGCAGGGGCTCCCAAGTACCTCTGGAGGAATAAAATTTTAAGTTTACTGTAAGGGAGGTGGTGATTTGATGGCAGAATTCTTGCCTGCCACGAGGGAGACCTGGGTTTGATTCCTGGTCAATGCACCTCAAGTACAGCCACCACCCGCCTGTCAGTGGAGTGAGGAGGTTTCAGTGGAGCTTTCACACTAAGACAAGAATAGGAAGAAAGGCCTGGTGATCTACGTCCAAAAATGAGCCAATGAAACCCCTATGGATTACAATGGTCCAATCCACAACCAATCATGGAAATGGCACAGGACCATGCAGCCTTTCATTCTGTTATGCATGGAGTTGCCATAGGCGGGCGGGGTAACTTGATGATGGCTAACAACAACATTCCCCATACCTCTGACTTAAACTGCCTAGAATAACTACATAGCAATACAGATGTAAAAGCATGTGAGAAAAGAATACCAAGCAAATATTTTAGATAGTGAAAACAGATGACTCTGTAGGCCTAACAAGAAAGGCATGAATACACATTATTAGAAATAAAATGATGGCGTTTAGCTACAGATCCGGTAGAAGATTTAAAAATTCATAATTCAGTGAGTGCCTTTATGGCAATACAACTGAAATTTTAATGAGATCAGTTATTTTATAGAAAAATACAAATTACTAAAATTGACTCAAGAAGCAATACAAAAAATGTATATATTAATGTCATGAAAGAAGCTGAACTGATAATCAAGATCTCTTTGACCCACCCCTGAGTAACAGACCTAGACACTGTTACCTTTACAGGCAAAGTTTTACCCAGTTTTCATGAATGTCTATCTTTTACAACCTATTTTCAGAGACAAAAAGTAAGCCACAAGAAAGCTACTAGAGTCGATAAATGAATTCAGCAAAGTGGCAGGATACAAGGTCAACATGCAAAAATCAGTAGGGTTTTTATACATCAGCAATGAGTAATCTCACAAGGAAATTAAGGAAACAATTTGATTTACAATAACATCTAAGAGAATAAAATATGTAGGAATAAATTTAACCAAGGAAGTGAAAGATTTGTACATTAAAAACTATAAAGCATTACTTAAAAGAAATTAAAGTCCTAAAAATGGAAGGACATTCCATGCTCATGGATTGGAGGGCTAAATACTGTTGTCAATGGTATACAAAGCAATCTATAGATCATTGCAATCCCCATCAAAATTCCAATAGCCTTCTTTGCAGAAATGAAAAGTCAATCCTCAAATTTACATGAAACTGCAAGGGACCCTGAAAAGCCAAAGCAATCCAGAAAAAGAATAAAGTAGAAGGGCTCATACTTTCCACTCTCAAAACACACTATAAAGCTACAGTAATCCAAACGGTCCAATACTGATATAATGATAGACATATAAACCAATGGAATAGACTTCAGAGTCCAGAAATAAACCTAAACATCTATGGCTAAATGGTTTTCAACAAGAATCCTAAGTCTATCCAATGGGGAAAGAACAATGTCTTTAATAAATGGTGCTGGGATAACTGGATTTCCACAAGAAAAAGAAGGAACCTGGACCCATACTTCACACCATATATAAAAATTAACTCAAAATGGACCAAGGACCTAAATTTAAGAACTAAAACCATAAAGCTCTTAGAGGGAAATAAAGGTATAATGCTTTGGGACCTAGATTTTTTGTTTTGTTTTTAGTTTTTTTTTTTAATTGTACTTTACATGAAGGTTTACAGAACTAGCTTCTCATTAAACAGCACACATATTGTTTTATGACACTGGTTCACAACTCTATGACACGTCAACACTCTCCCTCCTCGACCCTGGGTTCCTCATTACCAACCTTCCTGTCCCCTCCTGCTTTCTAGTACTTGCCCCTGGGCTGGTATGCCCCTCCGGTCTCGTTTTGTTTTATGGGCCTGTCCAATCCCTGCATGAAGGGTGAACCTCAGGAGTAACTTCATTACTGAGCCAAAAGTGTCTGGGGGCCATGCTCTCAGGGTTTCTCCAGTCTCTGTCAGGCCAGTAAATCTGGTCTTTTTTGTGAGTTAGAATTTCGTTCTACATTTTTCTCCAGCTCTATCCAGGACCCTCTATTGTGAACCCTATCAGAGTAGTCAGTGGTGGTGGCCAGGCAGCATCTAGCTGTGCTGGACTCTGGTGGAGGCCATGGTAGTTGTGGACCACTAGTCCTTTGGACTTATCTTTCCCTTCTATCTTTTGTTTTCTTCATCACCCGTTGCTCCTGAAGGGGTGAGACCAATGAAGTATCTCAGACGGCTGCTCACAGGCTTTTAAGACCCCAGACACTACTCACCAAAGAAGAACATAGAATATTTTCTTTATAAACTATGTTATGCCAATTGAGCTAGATGCTCCCCAGTGGGACCTAGTTTTTAATAAGGGTTCTTAAATATGATACCAAAAGCACAAGGAACGAGAGATAACAGAGATAAATTGAATTTCATTAAAATTAAAAATTTTCATACATCAAAATAATTTATCAACAAGGTGAAGAGACAACCTACAGAATGGGAGACCATATATCTGATAAGGGTTTAATATCCAAAATAATATTAAAAAAAAAAACTTTCACAACTTAACAAAAAGACAATAACCCAATCAAAAAAATGGGTAAAGGATTTCGATAGACATTTCACCAAAAAAATACAAAACGGCCAACAAGCACATGAAAAGTTGCTCAACACCATTAGTCATTAGAGAAATGCAAATCAAAACTACAACAAGATACCACTTCATATCCACTAACAACTATGATCAAAAAAAAAAATCCAGAAAACAATAGGTGTTTGTGAGGATGTAGAGAAATTAGAACCCTCATGCACTGAGTTGGATTGTAAAATGGTATAGCTGTCGTGAAAAGTTTTTCAATTTCTCAAAAATATTAAACACAGAATTACCATATGATCCAACAATTCCACTCCTAGGTATATACCCAAAAGAACTGAAAGCAGGAACACAAACAGATTCATGTACACCAATGTTCACTGCAGCATTATTCACAACAGCCAGAAGATGGAAACAACAACCCAAGTCTCTAGCAATAGATGAGTGGATAATCAAAATGTAGTACACATAGACAACAGAATATATTGTCATGAAGAAAAATGAAGTCCTGATTTGTTTTACAACATCAATCTTGAAAACATGTTGAGTGAAATAAGTCAGTCATGAAAAGACAAATGTTGTATGATCCCACTTACATGAAATATTTAGGAGAGCCAAATGTATAAAGACCAAAGTTTATTAGTAGTTACCAATGGCGGGAGGGAGGGAGGGGGAAAGGGTGACTCATTGCTTAGGGGGTACTTAGTTTCTGTAAGGGTGATAGAAAAACCTGGAAATGGATAGTGGTGATGTCTGGACAACATGATGAACATAATTAATGTTACTGAATTGTACACATAAAAAATGTTGAAATGGCAAATGTTGTATTATACATATATATATATACCACAATTTACAAAAAGAACACTTATCAAAAACTACAGCAAACATTACATACAGCAGTAGAACTTGAGAAGTACTGCCAAAAAATGAAGAATAAGACAGAGTGCTCATTCATGATCCTGGGGATCTCAGCACAAGAAGAGAAGAGGGAAAGATAGGTGGGGGATGGAAGTGAGAGGACTAAAGGGGAAGAGAGAGTGAGAGAAAGAGGGGGAGAGAGAGAGAGAGCACACGCGCACTCCAGCTCCAGAACATGAGCAAGCATGAGAGGGGGTGGGCAGGAGGGAGGGAGAGAGAGGGAGGGAAGGAAAGAATGAATGAATATGAAGGAATTAAAAAGGAAAAGACAAAATGAATTATGTAGCAATCCTGGAGAAGAATGCTCCAGACAGAAGGAAAAGTTAAAAGAACTCGACGTGAGAGCCTGTCTAGAGTGTCTGACGAACAGCAAGGAGTATAGAGTGAGGCGAGCCAAGGGCAAGAAATGATAAAGAGAAACAGAGCCAAACCATGTGGAGCAGAGCTTCCCACACTACCAGTAGTAAAATAACAGATTTTCCCCTAATCTTTTGCAGATCAATCCAACTGTAAAATTAAAAAAAAAAAAAAGAGTCAATAAACCCAATGCCATCAACAATAGGAAAGAAAATCGAGAAAGATACAAAATACAAACTCAATTTTTTTTGTTAGAATCAAGAGATGTTAAATGAAAGTTTCTAAACTTTTACTATCAATTCCTATACTCATCTTGTGGCCCTGCACTGTTCTATAGGTCACACTCTGAGGAACATTGATGTAAAGCATTATAGATCACTGTCAAGACTTGCTTTTATGTTGAGTGAGGATGGAAAGCCACTGGAGGGTTTTGAGCGTAAAAGTGACATAATCTGACACATTGTACGAGATCCCTTTGGCTACTGTGTTGAGAAGAGTAGGTGGGTAGGGGTGATTTTAAGCCAATAATCCTATTTAAGGCAATAATTCCAGTGAAAGGGTACGAAGGTTTGGACAAAAGAGGCAGTTGTGGATGCTGAGCAACAGCAGATTCTATATACATACTGAAAGGAAAGTCAACAAAATTTGCCATCAAATTAGATGAGGTATTAAAAAAGACAAGAAAAAGATAGCCTGAGCAACTGAAAAACAGAGATACCATTACATGAGATGAGAAAGACTACAGTAAGAGCAGGTCTGTTGGGTAAGACGAGACAAGTTTTACAGATGGCAAGCTGGAGATGTCTAATTAGGTATCCCAATGAAGATGTCAAACTGGCATTTGAGTATTTGAGTTCAGCACTCATACAGCTCAGATGAAAGGTCCCAAGCTGGAGATAAAATTTGGAAGTTGTAGTATACAGATGATATTTAAGGTTATAAGAATGGATGAGATCAACAACAAATAAGTGTAGGTAGAAGTGACTCAAGAACTGATTTCTGAGTACTTCAACATGAAAAGATTAGTAAGATATGGATAAATCAATAAAGGAATCTGAGAAGTAGCTGATGAGGTCACAGAAAACAGGTGGATATGCTATTCTGGAAGCCAAGTGAAGAAGGGTTTCAATGGAGAGGGAGTGATTTTCTCCATCAAATACTCCTGACAAATTTGATTAGAATTGAAAAATGACTATTCGATTTAACAATGTGAAGATCACCTGTGACCCTGACAGAAGGGTTTTTTGAAAAAAATAAATGAATATAATGAACTCCTACAAGTCATTAAGAAAAAGACAAACAACTTAAAAAAGCATATGAATAGGTAATTCACAGACGAGAAAAGATGCTCAATTACAGTAGTGATAAGGAAGATGCAAATTAAAATGGGAAACACAAATTTTTAAAAGGGAGATATCATTTCATGCTAACTAATAAATAGGTCGGCAGCTCAAACCCACCAGCTGCTTCACAGAAGAAAGATGTGGCAGTCAGCTTCTGTAAAGATTTACAACCTTGGGAACACTATGGGGCAGTTCTACTCTGGCCTAAAGGGTCACTATGAGTCGGAATTCAGCTTGTCACACATATAAAAACAAAGCCAAACCAAACCCACTGCCAATGATTCCAACTCACTGCAACCCTACAGGACAGAGCAAAACTGCCCCACAGCGTTTCCAAGACCATAATCTCTACAGAAGTAGATTGCCACATCTTTCTTCCACGAATCGGCTGACAAAGAAGTAGCAAAATACTAAAATCTGACGATATAAAAAAATGGTGAGGATATGAGGAAATGAGAGCTCACAAACACTGTCAGAGGGAATGTAAGTTATTATAATGATGTTGGAGAACAATTTCACAATAGTAGTTAAGGTGATAACGTACAAACCCTACAAATCAGCAATTCTACTTCTAGATACATCCAGAAACCAGTTGCCATCAAGTCAATTCCAACTCACAGTGACCCTACGTGTGTCAGTGTAGAACTGTGTTCCATATAGTTTTCAATAGCTAGTTTCTTTGTAGAAGTAGATTGCCAGGCCTTTCTTACGAGGCACCTCTGGGTAGACTCAACCTCTATCCTTTCAGTTTGCAGCCAAGAGCATCAACCATTCATACCCACGCAGGGACTTAAATTCCCCCATATGTGCACAAAAAATACATGTGTAAGACTATTTGCTGTAGCATTGCCTGCAATAGTGAGAAACTGGAAAACATTTTGAGAAAAACCATCAACAGAAAAATGAATAAAGAAAATATGAAGTGAACATAAAGTGCAATGCCACACAGTAGTTAAAATGAATGCACTATGGCTGCATATCAATAACAGATCTCAAAAATGTTAACAGTTAATGCAAAAAGCAAATTGAAGAATAACAGCATACCATGACACAATTTATAAAAATTTAAAACTGCCTAGGACCGCACTGGGTTTTTTTTTGTTGTTGATATAGACCATAATATATAGTGTTTTTTAATATCTATATTATAAAGTGAAAATTAAGGAAAAAATAAAACATGGCATAATAAATGTGGGTGGTGAATTTATTACATTTTTTAAAATATGATATCTATTTTAAAACACTGAACTAAATAGCTGAAATGCTTAATGATTTTTTTTTTTTTAAACAGCCATAATCACCTGCAAGACTGCCTGGGTACCAGCTCGTATGTTTTGTTCGGTGGCTTCTTCAGAGGCATTATGAAGAGCATCTTGGTAGGAGCCATTTTTTGCCCAGCTGGAATTTCGAGCATGATCACCAGTAACGGTCCCATTTTCCTGAACGAAAATATTAAGTGTTTAATATTTTACTAATTAAGAATGCTACAACAAAATAGTAGGCTGAAGATGTACACTGGAAACTACTGAGCCTGATCAAGTTTCTTTTTCTCAAAATAGAAAATGTTTTGATTTTAACCACCTGTTATGGAGTAAACTGTGATCCCCCAAAATATGTGTTGGAGTTCTAACCCCTATATTTGTGGATGTAATCCAGTTTGGAAATAGGGTTTTGTTATGTTAGTTAAACCATGCCCAAGCAGGCTAAGTCCTAAATCTAATCACCTCTGAGTCATAAAAAGAGCAGACTAGAGATATGGGGAAGAGAGACGTAATTTGAGGACCAGCTACAAGCCAAGGAACCAAGGAATGCCCTATACTACCTACAAAGAGGGAACTGACAAGGCTGAAATTCGGAGTTTTAGCCTCCAGAACTGTGAGAAAATAATTTCCTGTTCTTTAAAGCCATTTACTTGAAGTATTTCTGTTATAGCAACACTAGGAAACTAAGTTACCACTAAAGGAGCTCATACATCCATCCTCTTCTTCATATTCCCACTGGAACTGCCAGAGTTCTGTATTAGGCACTTATATCTCCCTTCTGAACTTTGCTAATACTTCCTAACTGATCTTCTTGCCTCCGGACTGGTCTCCAATCTAATCTCCACTCTGGGCCTGGTGTGATCCTTCTGACTACTTTCCTATTCATAATCCTTCAAAGGCTTTCCTGTGTCTACAATGTAACCAAAGTCCACTAATATGGCATACAAAGTACTGAACCACTCAGCCCTAGCCTAGCTCCTACTTTCCATTACTCTCTCCCACCTGCTCTTAGCTACAGCCAAATAAAAGTATTTTCAAGATCTCCCCTACCTTTGCAGATACTATTCTCACTGCATGACCCCCTTCCCATTTGTCTACCTACTCTTTATATTAATTACCTCCTCCATGGAGCCTTTCCTGAGTACCCCAAGCAGGATTAGGTATTACCTCTTTCAAGTTCTAGGATCACAGCAATAAATGTTTCATAATACTTCGCATGTTTGTCTTCTTGCTAAACCATAAATTATGTATAGGTAGAAATCATGTCTTTTTATGTTTATAATTTCAACACTGGTCCTCAAGGTGGGCATTACCACATCTTAGATTTGCGTTTTGGAATTTGCGGGGGTCTTTTGTTGTCACAAGTATTGAGAGAGATCACAGGGATTTAATGGGATGGGCCAGGAAATATTAAATATCCTACAAGGTATGTGATAATCCTGCATACTGCATGTCTTCCAAATGTCTCACAGATACTGTGTGACTAAAAATCCCATTTATACTTATCTAAACTTATAATCTAACTCCATATTATATATAAACACCAAATTTTTAAAATTATTTTTATATTTATCAGAAATATAAATGAAAGAAAGATTATACCTTTTCTTTTTGGTTCAAGACATTAATGAGGGTTGTAGCATTTAGAAAAACCACATGTCTAATGGCAATACTAGTTGCTGTATTTGAGTAATCAATACAACACACCTATATTACCCTGCATTTGTAGCTGTTGTATTCATAGTGATTCCTTCCTTCTTTCTTTTCCTTTCCTCTCTCCCTTCCTCCCTTCCTTTATTTATTTTTCTTTGGTGAGAGCATGGGGGATCTTTAAGTATTCCTATGCCTGAATATTTACATACCAAAATACATATAGTTTTAGTACAAATCAAATTTTTTCCTTTTCTCTTTTAGATTACAGTTAAGGCACCATTGTTCTTAAATTATGTATGACTAGAGATGATACTATCTACCAATTTTATTTAAGGACAGTAAATGATCAGGGTAGGCTCAATCCATATAGATGTAGCGAGGATAAAATGCTTGAAAAAATTATTTTGACTGATAGGTTTTTATTTTCTAGCATAACACAATCTTTTACATTGGTACAGAATAAACAGAACTATAAATATTGTTTCATAATTTATGTAGTTAATTTTACTAATTTCAATTATATTTCTTACATTTTTTCGCTTCTTACAAGTAGGGGAGGATACTCTACATATATGTATGTATTTACAGCATACACACACACACATACATATGTAGATACATATGAAAAACAACAAACCCATTACTGTTGAGTTAATTCTTACTCATGGAGACTCACTATGTTAGAAGGATGTTTACCTGTGTTTTATTGACTATGCAAAGGCATTCGACTGTGTGGATCATAACAAACCATGGACAACATTGCAAAGAACGGGAATTGCAGAACACTTATTTGTGCTCATGAGGAACCTTTACATAGATGAAGAGGCGGTTGTTCAGACAGAACAAGTGGATACTGATCGGTTTAAAGTCAGGAAAGCTGTGTGTCAGAGTTGTATTTTTTCACCATGCCTATTCAATCTGTATGCTGAGCAAATAATACGAGAAGCTAGACTATATGAAGAAGAATGGGGCATCAAGATTGGAGGAAGATTCATTAACAACCTGCGTTATGCAGATGATACAACCTTGCTTGCTAAAAGTGAAGAGGACTTGAAGCACTTACTAATGAAGATCAAAGACCACAGCCTTCAGTACAGATTGCACCTCAACATAAAGAAAACAAAAATCCTCACAACTGGACCAATGAGCAACATCATGGTAGATGGAGAAAAGATTGAAGTTCTCAAGGATTTCATTTTACTTGGATCCACAATCAACAGCCATGAAAGCAGCAGTCAGGAAATCAAAAGAGCACTGCACTGGGCAAATGTGCTGCAAAGGACCTCTTCAAAGTGTTGAAGAGCAAAGATGTCACCTTGAGGACTAAGGTGCGCCTAACCCAAGCCATGGTATTTTCAATCGCATCATATATGCATGTGAAAGCTGGACAATGAATAAAGAAGACCAAAGAAAAACTGACGCCTTTGAATTGTGGTGTTGGCGAAGAATATTGAATATACCATGGACTGCCAAAAGAACAAACAAATCGGTCTTAGAAGTACAGCCAGAATGCTCCTTAGAGGCAAGGATGGCAAAACTGCATCTTACATACTTTGGACATGTTGTCAGGAGGGATCAGTCCCTGGAGAAGGACATCATGCTTGGCAGAGTACAGGGTCAGCGGAAAAGAGGAAGACCCTCAAAGAGGTGGACTGACACAGTGGCCGCAACAATGAGCACAAGCATAACGACTGTAAGGATGGCTCAGGACCAGGCAGTGTTTCGTTCTGTTGTGCATAGGGTCACCATGAGTCGGAACCAACTCGACGGCACCTAACAACAACAACAAATGTTAGAGTACAATTTCTCCATAGTGTTTTCTTGACTGTAATCTTTACAAAAGCAGATCACCATGACGGTCTTCTGTGGCGCCACTAGGTGGGTTCGTACTGCCTGCCTTTAGGTTAGCAGTAGAGCACAAACAATTTGTGCTACCCAGGGTCCTCATAATGACTTGTGATTCCATGCAGAATGTGATCTCTCTACTACTCATAGTTAAAATCGTGATTAAATTCTACTCATAAGGTTAAATTAGCCAGGATGATAAATAAATATTACCAAATCTAGAATTAACAAGACTAGGGTTGCTGAGTCGGAATTGACTTGACTGCAATGGGTTTGTTTTTTTTACCTCAATACCAGATTCTTAATTTTTTGACACACACACACAAAAAAATAATAAATCACTTTCCATAAACTTATTGCACTCCTGACTCTATCTCAGCATCTGCTTCTTAAAGAACCCGACATGTGACAAACAAACCAGGGACCAAATGCCATCTCTATTCTCACTTAGCTCATCTTTTCCCTTCTGTGAATAAACTCTGCCCTTTCTTATTGCAGATCAGCTGATTTTACATGATCAGGAATTTTCTGATTCTGCAACCAGCTCTAGTACAAAAAATCCCAAGGAAGAATTCAGAATATTCTGGTTTGTGATGGGTACCCGCTCATGGAATAAGACACGCAGTACTTCCAGGAAAAGTCGTACTTTGTAATGACCAAAGTAGCATTTGCTACAACATCCACTTTGATGTATTATCACACTATTTTAAATATTACACTATTATTATGTTATGTTGTTGTTAGGTACAGTCGAGTCGGTACTACCTAATACTGAACCTATGTACAACAGAACGCAACACTGGCCCGGTCCTGCACCATCCTCAAAATCGTTGCTATGGTTGAGCCCATTGTTGAAGCCACTGTGTCAATCCATCTTGTTGAGGGTCTTCCTCTTTTTCCCTGACCCTCCACTTTACCAAGCATGATGTCCTTCTCCAGGGACTGATCCCTCCTGACAACATGTCCAAAGTACATGAGACGAAGTCTCACCATCCTCTCTTCTAGGGAGCACTCTAGCTGTACTTCCTCCAATACAGATTTGTTGGTTCTTCTTGGCAGTCCATGGTATTATTCAATATTTTCCACCAACACCATAATTCAAATGCATTAATTCTTCAGTCTTGCTTATTCACACTCCAGCTATTGCACGCATATAACGTAATTGAAAATACCACAGCTTGGGTCAGGCGCACCTTAGTCCTCAAGGTGGCATCTTTGCTTTTTAAAACTTTAAAGAGGTCTGTCACAGACGAGTTCCCCAACGTAACAGGTCGTTTGATTTCTTGACTGCTGCTTCCATCGGCATTGATTATGGATCCAAGTAAAATGAAATCCTTGACAACTTCAATCTTTTCTCCATTTATAATGATACTGCTTTATTGGTCCAGCTGTGAGGATTTTTGTTTTCTTTGAATTCAGGTGTAATCCACACTGAAGGCTGTAGTCTTACCTTCATCAGTAAGTGATTCAAGTCCTTTTCACTTTTAGCAAGCAAGGCTGTGTCATCTGCATATCGCAGGTTGTTAGTGAGTCTTCCTCCAATCCTGACCACATTCTTCTTCATATAGTCCAGCTTCTAGGGTTATTTGCTCAGCATACAGATTGAATAAGTATGATGAAAGGATACCATCCTGACACACACCTTTCCTGATTTCAAACTATGCAGTACTCCCTTGTTCTGTTTGAACAACTACCTCTTGGTCTATGTATAGGTTTTGCACAAGCACAATTAAGTGTTCTGGAATTTCCAATGTTATTCACGATCTGTTATGATTCACACAGTCGAATGCCTCTGTATAGTCAATAAAACACAGGTAAATATTCTTTTAAACATATTTCTGATTTTCTTTGCTTTTGACCAAAACCCATCTGACATCAGCAATGATATCTCTCATTCCATGTCCTTTTCTGAATCCAGTTTGAATTTCTGGCAGTTTCCTGTCGATGTACTGCTGCAACCATTTTTGAATGATCTTCAGCCTACTTTTACTTCCATGTGGTAACAATGATATCGTTTCATAATTTCCGCATTTGGTTGGATCACCTTTCTTTGGAATGGGCACAAATATGGATCTCTTCCGGTCGGTTGGCCCGGTAGCTGTCTTCCAAATTTCTTGGCATAGATGAGCGAGCACTTCCCGTATTGCATCCAC
Source organism: Loxodonta africana (assembly GCF_030014295.1). Classification (NCBI taxonomy): domain Eukaryota; kingdom Metazoa; phylum Chordata; class Mammalia; order Proboscidea; family Elephantidae; genus Loxodonta; species Loxodonta africana. The sequence continues at coordinate 47,668,023 of NC_087351.1, forward strand.
TTGTTGAAACATCTTAATTGGTATTCTGTCAATTCCTGGAGCCTTGTTTTCCACCAATGCCTTCAGTGCAGGCTTCTTCCTCCAGTACCATTGGTTCTTGATCATACGCTACCTCCTAAAATGGCTGAACACTGACCAGGTCTTTCTGGTACAGTGATTCTGTGTATTCCTTCCATCTACTTCCTGTGTCGTTCAATTTTTTGCCCACAGAATCCTTCAATATTGCAACTCAAGTCTAGAATTTTTTGTTCAGATCTTTCGGCTTGAGAAATACTGAGCATGTTCTTTCTTTCTGGTTTTCTAACTCCAGGGCTTTGCACATTTCATTACTTTACTTTGTCTTCCTGAGCTGCCTTTGAAATCTTCTGTTCACTCTTTTACTTCGTCATTTCTTCCATTCATTTTAGCTACTCTACATTCAAGAGCAAGCTTCAGACTCTCTTCTGACATCCATTTTTTTTTTTCTTTCTGTCTCTTCAGTGACCTTTTGCTTTCTTTATGTATGCGTTCCTTGATGTCAACCTACAACTCATCTCCATTCATTAGTGTTCAATGTGTCAAATCTATTCTTGAGATGTTCTCTAAATTCAGGTGGGATATACCTGAGGTCACAGTATGGCTCTCATGGACTTAATTTTCTTCAGCTTCAACCTGAACTGGCATATCAGCAACTGATGGTCTGTTCTGCCGTTAGCTCTGCCTTGTTCTTACTGATGATACCGAGCTTCTCCATCATCACTTTCCACGGATGCAGTCGATTTGATTCCCGTGTATTCCATCTGGTGAGGTCCACCTGTGTAGTCACCACTTGTGTTGTTGAAAAAAGGTATTTGCAATGAATAATTCATCAGTTTTGCAAAATTCTATCATGCAATCTCCGGCATTCTTTCTACCACCAAGTCTGTATTTTCCAACTACCAATCCTTCTCTTTTGTTTCCAACTTTTGCATTCCAATCACTAGTAATTAACAATGCATCTAGATTGCATGTTTGAGCAATTTCAGACTGCACAAGTTGATAAAAATCTTCAATTTCTTCATCCTTGGCATTAGTCGTTGGTGCATAAATTGTAATAATAGTTTATTAACTGATCTTCCTTGTAGTCATATGGATATTATCCTATCACTGACAGCGTTGTACTTCAGGATGGATCTTGAAATGTTCTTTTTGATGATGAATACGACATCGTTTCTCCTCAATTTGTCATTCCTGGTACTGAACTGTATTCCTCAAAAATGTGTCTCAAATTGGCTAGGCCATGATAACCAGTATTGTGTGACTGTCCACCATTTTGTTATCTGATGTGATTATTCTATATGTTGTAAATCCTAACCTCTATAATGTTAATGAGGCAGGATTAGAGGTGGTTTTGTTAATGAGGCAGGACTCAATCTACAATTTTTTTTAAGTTACAAAAGAGAGAATGGGGCAGAGAGGAGAGGGGACTCATGCCACCAAGAAGCAACCGAAGCAAAGCGTGTCCTTTGGACCTGGGGTCCCTGCTCTGAGAAGCTCCTAGACCAGGGGAAGACTGATAACCAGGATGTTCCCACAGAACTAACAGAGACAGAAAGCCATCCCCAGGAGCTGGCATCCTGAATTTGGACTTCTAGCCTCTTGGACTGTGAGAGAATAAATTTCTGTTTGTTAAAGCCATCCACTTGCAATATTTCTGTTACAGCAGCACTAGATAACGAAGACACCTGGCATAGTAGACTGTATGATTATCTGATTCAAAATGGCCACTACCAGTTCATTTCAGTTCACAATGCCTAGGATATCGTTATTTATGCGTTCCATTTCATTTTTGACAACTTCCAATTTTCCTACATTCCACATTGTTTGAAGCTTTTTGCAACTATTTCTTCTCATTTTGAGTAGTGCCACATCAGCAAATAAAGGTCTCAAAAGCTTGGCTCCATTCACGTCATTAAGGTTGACTCTCTACTTGAGGTGGCAGCTCTCCCTCATTCGTATTTTGAGTGTCTTCAAACCTGAGGAGTCATCTTCCAGCACTGTATCAGACAATATTCTGCTGCTATCCATAAGGTTTTCACTGGTCAACTTTTTCAGAAGCTGGTCATCAGGTCCTATTTCCCAGTATGGATTCCCCTTGAAGCCTCTCCACCATGGATGACCCTGCTGGTATTTGAAATACCAGTCGTACAGCTTCCAGCATCACAGAAACACACAAGCCACCACTGTATAACAACTGACAGTATGTTACCTTTATTATAACATCTACTAATTTCAATCTAATCACTTAAGGAATCACATATGAACTCCATAATATATATTTTTAATTGTGTATTTTAGAAATGTATTTGTGATAACATGTTATTATACTTTTGTGAAAATCTAATCTATTAAACTTATACCAAAGTATACAAATCTTAAAATTTTACCTCTTCTCTTTTTTCTCCTTCTTCCTCTGAAATATCATGGTCTGTGACATTTTCAATGCAAGGTAAGTCTGAAGAAGAGATCACAATTTCTTCCGGTTCTTGCATGAACAAAGGTTTTTCCTCTTGCTGGATCCATTCTTGATATACTTTTACCACTTTTCTCATAGCTGCTGCTTCACAAATTGGCAGTAAAAATGCCTGGGGAAAAAAAAGAGAGAGAGCAAATAGTGGTAATGATACTTTTTCCTTTGCCACAAACCTGTAGCACATATATTTCTATCATTATAAAACACGAGATAAAAGATTATTTAGAAGTTAACGTCAAACTATTTGTTGTCAGGAAAGCTTCTGGTAGCAAAATACTTTGTAAATGCATTGAGATAGAAATACTTTTGGTAGTTAGACAATGACTTCAAGTGGAAGGAGCTAAGACTTGTTTCAATTGTCTGATTCACAATGCAATACTGGATTTCATGAAATAGTTGTGCCCCTACAAAGTTCAATGTAAATACAACTTTTCATAATGAATCACATCTTAGTAGCTTACATTATTGGGGTTTTTTTGAGAATTATTACTAATAAAGTAAATTTTGATAAAATTAAATCTGACTCTAATAAGTAATAAAAATCACAGGTAACAAGTCAGCTTAGGGAAAAAAGGTAAAATTCATTTTACATATAATAAAATTATTTAACTTAATAACTTATTAACTTAAATAATAAGCTAAAACAACTAAAATGTTCAAAGGACTGTCTTGTATTTTTTCTTTCAGATACCTTCTGGGTTGCCTTAACTTAAAAAAAAAAGTGAACATTTTCCTCCTCACAAAAATATTACATCCTCACAGCAAATAAATTTTCATACAACCTAGACACGCAAAAAGAAAATAGTAAAAATACTCAATTTCAATTTGAAAGTTCTTTCCCTATGCATGGTTGTGTGTTTATATATTGCAAACATTTTCACTGTACTTTTTATTTACAAATTGAAATGAAATGAAACTGTGTCTACTTTTTCTTTTCATAGCCACTATCTATTAATTTCAATTTCAAAAATCACAAGACCTTTACCTACAAGCTGATACTTTCTACTCTAGCATAATCGGTAGGTGTATTTAATAGGAATCATTGGCCAAATGACCTTGTTTTATCTGAATGAAATTAATAAAAATATCAGCATCCCTGAGACGATAAAAACTTAACGTATAACATTAACAGGGTCAATTAATGTTGTTTGGTAATTCTTTTACTTAATTATCTAGCAAACTGAATTCTTTGCATTTTCTTCCATCTAACAAACTATTCCCAAATTCCCACTTTCATATCCCCACTTTCCAGCAGTTTCATGGCAAGTGGCATGATTTTGATCATCACTGTCTGATCTGAGGCCATTTTATTCTGAAAGTGCAGCAACAAGTTGGCATTTCTTTAAAAGCATCAAAATAAAGAAAGGGGATAAAGCAGTGCAAATAATCTCAAAGAAGTTCTGCTCTAAGATAGTGAAAAGTTTACTTGTTTTTAAAAAATTAGTTATCTCCAGAGCTATTTATTATTGCACAAAATGGTCAGACTATATCCCATGTGGCTTGGTGAATACTCTAAAGGTCAGAGTATAACCTTTATCCTTGCAGCCTCAAAAATATGGTTTTGCAACACACTAAATACAGATACTGAGGACAGACTGATATCAGCTATGGCTAAAAACTGATGCATAAAGCCAAAATGCCAGTTTATAAATTTACAATGAGATATAATTGTCACAGAAACCAGAACATTCAAGTTCACATATTAGCATCTATCACCCTAGGAAGAAGCAATTTCACAATAGCAATCACAATCAGATATCGATTTTTAATTGATAAAAGAAACTGCCCCATTGAATCTATACTCATCAAACTTCCTCACTGTAGGGGGACCCACATGAGGAGGTCAAATCGTAACTAGAAAACTATACAGAAGAGGAATCAGAACAAAAAAAAAATACATATTTGATGGCACCAACTTAAGATAAACTGATAGAGTCTTCTAATACTAAGATTGGCTTTGCCAGTGGGGCATGGTTTACTGGTAGCAAAGACCCCCTTTTTTTGCACTGAATACACACTACTAAAACTCATTTGTCTCTGATATTCATCTTTCAATATGCTTCCATGAACCAACCCATGTTATGACCAACATATTCTTTATTACTCACTCAATTACAGCAAGCACTTATCAGACCAGGGAAATTTTTTTGTCTCCTTAAAGCAGTGGTTCTTAAATATTTTGGTCTCAGAACCCCTAACCTATTACATGTTACATAAATAACATTTTTTTTTTTATGAAAAATAACTACATTTTCAAAAAAATGAAAAGAGTAGCACTGCTTTACATGTCTGCAAATCTCTTTAATGTTTGCTTTAATGGAAGGCAATGGATTCTCATATCTTCTTGCTGTTTCTGCATTCAATCTGGTACAATATGACCAATCAAGTATCCTCTGGAAAATTCCACAGTAATTTGTGAAGGAATAAGAGTATAAACGTAAGTAACACCTTACTATTATCATAAATAATAGACGCTCTGAAAGAGTCTTGGGGACTCTCAAGAGTCCCAGACTACACTTGGGGAATCAATGCCTTAAAGTAACTTTGATTATGTATATATGTCACCTGTGGTGCTCTTAAAGGTTAAGCTATTGATGTACTACATTTATCTCATATCTAAGTACTTGAGGGGAAACCCTGGTGGCACAGTGGTTAAGTACTACAGCTGCCAACCAAAGGGTCGGCAGTTGGAATCCACCAGGCACTCCTTTGGAACTCTATGGGGCAGTTCTACTCTGTCCTATAGGGTCACTATGAGTCAGAATCGACTCAACAGCACTGGGTTTGGTTTTGGTTTTTTAAGTACTTACTATATAGCCTTTAAGTACTAACAACATGAAGCACATTGAGTTTCCTTACAAAATTAATGCCTAGAGTGCACTTATGCTCATACTACTAAACATGGAGAATAATTTTATAATTTCAAGTGACTTATCATTTACGCTTTATAGTTGTATCTTTGTTTTAAAGACACATAACAATACAAATTCTTTCATCTGAATAAAACTACCGTCATTGTATTGACCCCAAAATATACCATCAACTATATAACAAATTATCTTATGACTTAGCTTCTACACGGACGTTAGTCCCCAACTAGCACTGGCACAGTGCCTGACATTTGATAGTTCCTAAACTTCTTGATAAATTTACCAAATATTTATTAAGTACCTATTCTATGCCACGCACTATATGATGCGCCAGGAATACAGTGATGAATAACAGAACACAAATATTCATGGAGGATTGACCAACACAATTAGTAAGTTTGATCTAATGGACTTGGTGATTACCGTACTAACTTTCAACGAATACATTTGTTTCAAGCACATAGAATATTTGTAAGAAATTTGATAAATACTGGGCAAGAAGTTTTAATAAATTTATAATAATTAGTACCATTGTATTCTCTACCCAAAATAGAATTACATTAGAATTTAAGAAAACTAGAAAAATATAATGCTTGGAAGAAACATATTTCTAAATAACTTATAGATCAAAAAAGATATCATCAAAGAAACTAGAAAATATTTAGAAATAAATAATAATATAAATACTATACATCAAAATTTGTGGAATGCAGCTAAAATAGTACTCAGAAAAAAAAAGAAAAAAAATTTTTTTTTTGTGGAATGCAGCTAAAACAGTAAAAAAAAAAAAACTTCAAAAATGTTTATATGAGAAAAAATGAGGCTAAAAATTAATAAGCTAGGAAATGGACCATAAAATAAGACAAGAAGTTTAGAAGGAAATGACAAGGAGCAAAAATTAATAAAGTAGAAAAACAAACATAAAAAACAGAGAAGATTAAAAAAGCCAAAAGTTCATTCTTTGGGGAAAAAAACCCAAAACCCACTGGCATCGAGTCAATTCCAATTCGTAGTGACCCTACAGGACAGAGTAGAACTGCCCCACAGAATTTCCAGGGAGTGCCTGGTGGTTTTGAACTGCTGACCTTTTGGTTAGGAGCCGTAGCACTTAACCACTATGCCACCAGGGTTTCCACTCTTTGAAAAGACTAATAAAATTGACCAATGTCTGGTAGGAGATCATTATGAAAAAAACAAACAAGGTACAAATAAACACTAACAGGAATGAAAAGGGAAGACATAAATATAAATGCCTCAGATATTAAAAAGATTACAAAAGAATGTAATAAACTTTGTCAATAAATCTGAAAACAAATGTAATGAATAATTTCTCAGAAAAGTATACTTATTCAAACCGACTCAAGAAGAACTAGAAAATCTGAATAGTTGTATATGCTTTAAATAAAATTTTCCACAAATTAAGTGTTCCAACACTATCTATCAAATATCTTTCCCTTCCCATATGTCATACATTCTGCCAACACAAACCTTAATCTGGCATCTAGAACCAAGGCCAAAGCCGGACAAAGTGTTAAATCAAGTTTTCATCTTTAATTTAGGCTGACAAGGTTAATAGTGCCTCATGCTTTGTTTTACACATCAGTACATCAATAAACATCTGTAGGAGATGAACAACATTTGCTTTGCCTAGAGAGCCCCTGGCTTGTGAAGGCAGTGTGGCACAGAACAAAAAGCACTGACATGGGAGTCAGGATCTGGGAGTTTTAGTCCCAGATCTACCACTTACTTGCTGTGAGACTTGAGTGATCCCCTTCAGCTACAAAACTCAATGATGTTTACCTGCAAAAGTTAAGTACCTTTGCTATTAAGAGCAAATGATTAATTTTCATAAGTTTTATTTTCCACAAAACCTCTATGTATTTGAGAATGTGCATTTAGGAATTTCTAGCTATTTTGATGTGAAACAGCTTTTTCTTTCTTCCTCCCTCTTTCCTTTTTCTCACCCCAAGTTAAATCTGTCTTAAGCAACTTTAACTTTAAAATGCCTTAGGGGACAAGACTAAGTCTTTGAAGGGGAGATAAAAGCAATGAAATCAGAAAGGCTTCTCACATTCATAAACCACCTTTTAATGATCATTGAGTAGAAGATAAAATAGTTTTAGTATAATTTAATAATCAAATGATGGAAGAAAAGTTTCAAACTGTTGAACTGGCAAATGTTGTGTGATAGATATATTTACAACAACCAAAAAAAAAAAGAATAGCTGCTGAGGCAACTTGTGTACAACCCAAAACCTCATGGGACTTGTTCTCTTGGTTTGGAGCTTTAGGGTCATGGTTTCATGGGACATCCCAGTTAACTGGCCTAATAACATGTTTAGTGCTTCTGTTCTACCTCCCAGTTTGAAGCATTGTGCTTGGGTCTCAAAAGCTTGCAAGTGGCTATCCAATGCACAACAGTCTCTATTTGCCTGGAGTAACAGAGGAAGAAGGATCATCAGGAATAGGAGGAGAATATGGAATGTGTCAGTAATCGTCTCTATGAACAGCTGTCTCCTTTGCCATGAGACCAGTAGACCAGAGAGTGCCCAGCTACCACTAATGAACATTTTGATCAAAGATTCTATAGAAGAATCCTGATCAAAAAGAGGAAAATGCAGAACAGAATTTCAAAGTTTCATGGACTGCAGACTTCCAGAAACTATTGCCTTAAGATCTTTAAATCTTAAACCAAAAACATTCGCTGAAGTCATCTCAAAACCAAACAACAGTTTAGCTTAACTAGTAAAAAATCTCTGCTTTGAGAATTATGCTCTTTTAAGAATTATCTATATGGGATCAAATTGACAACAGCCACTTAAAACATTTGATAGAAACCTTAGTGGATAGTGCATTTATGTTAACAGGAGAGGAAAAATTCAGATAAGGAGGGTAAAAATGCTGCAACTAAGAAGAATGTAATCAATGTCACTTAACTATACATATAGAAACTACTGAATTGGTGTATGTTTTGCTGTGTATATTCTCAACAACAACAAAATTAATAAAATTAACAAAAAAAAGAAAGAGAAATTATTCTGGTAACAGGAGTGTGAGGAGGGAAAAGTTATTAAAGTAAAATCATCAAACTAAAAAATATAAAGTATAACTAGAAAATATTAAAGTGTGAAATGCAACTTAAAAATACGAACTCTAAAAAATATCTTTACAAAGAATAAATAAAATTTAAATAGCTAAAAATCAGTAGTAGTCTTTATAACAAATAAAAAATACTAAGAGGTATTTTACCTGACGAAATATCTCTGTGACAAAGTTTACATTACTTCTTTTAGAAGAAAAAACTCTGCGAACGATTTCAATGTCTGTGAGATGTTCTTCATCAATGCTACAGAGACTAGATGAGCTGGGTTCTCGTTCCGTGAGAGTGCTTGTATTGGAATGAGATTGTTCTGGCTCTGTAGCTCTGTCTGCTTTATCAGCATTATCATTTTTGTTTTCTTCTCTGGATACCAAACTAGCAGCTGCTCTCTAAAATGAAAGTTTTTTAGAAAAGGTAATATGATAATCATTTAACTGGATATTTTATCTTTTAATAGTAACCATTGTTAGAATACAAAGCATTCCACAAATAACTTCTAGCACGTTTTAAAACTCAGGCAGAGTTTCATTTAGAAACCATACTAAATATTAAGGGACAATGCAAATAACCCAAAATCTAAATAATTCAGGTCTTTCAAAACGTATGGAAACTAATCTAGCCATCTATAATAAGATTTGCTTTTCAGTACATTTGGAGTACAAAGAAGTTACTGAGTAAAGCTGGTGAAAGAATAATGTAAATAGAGATAGCTCAGCTCTTCAAGAATAAGTAACTTGACATTGGACTGTTTATTTAATATAAAATCTTAAATATTTAAAACTATCTCTATTTTACTTTAGAAATAAGCTAGACAAAAATTACACAAGTAAAAACTTTCTAAACATAAAAACAAAGGAACTGAACAAAACTATGACAGAAGCAGAAATGAAGCTAAAGAATATATTAGAAAGCTCAAGAGGAAATTCAATATCCTAATAACTTAACAGAATGGTCACTAAGACTGAAGATCGAGCCTAATGCTAAGGAGAAAGTAAAAGTCTTCAAGTGATGACAAATATATTACCACCATAGCACAGGAGGAGTAGCATGACACTGTGGTTAGGATAAATTACTTTCTTGTAAGTTATTCAATTACTGGTCTCAGTTTTAGCATCTATAAAATAAGAGCTTTTAAGGAAGTGATCTCAAATATGCCTTCCTGATCAAATAGTCTTATGATTTTAAGTTTATTAAAATCTGGGATTGGAAAAACAGCTCTGCTTGAGAGTTTCTGTATTTAATAACTCTTTGTAGAGAACTTGGCATACAAAACATACATATAGCATAATATTTTAAAAACTGAACGAGGAAATATGAGCAAAGGAAAAAACAGTAATAGTATACTGTAATACAGACAAGGTCAAAAAAAATGCATAATAAGGGAAAAGGAGAAAATGGAAAAGAAGTGCATAAAAGGAGGATACCCTTTAGTTAAAAATAAGAGTTTGAAATATCAGGCCTTCCATTGTTATGTGTCAATTCCTATTTTTATATCACATTTCTAATTTCAGTGTCTTCATCAACCAAAGGGGAAATAAAATGGGGATAATTCTATCAATGCCTAGAAATCTAAAAAGGACTATGAAGGTCCTATAATTATTTGATTGCAAGTTGTTTCCATTTGTAAGAATTTGTGCAATTTAGAGTATTTTTAACACCGTATCATAAAAATACAATACAGAAATAAATTAGAAGCTGAGACTGACAGATGACTGGAATTGTCTTTTATCTTCCAATTTTTTAATTTAAAAAGGTATTGATTTTATAGTAATTATTAAATTTTGGATTTATAAAATACATTTATACAAATAAAATATCACTGTTTTAAATGTGCTCTATACCTAAGGCGGTTAAATCAACAGACTAAATTTCAATACCATTTCTAACTTTTAACAAGTTTGCCTTACATGTATAAAAAAAAAAAAAAACATGTATATTACCTGAATATTCTTTGGCAAGACTTCACCTTCCATCCCAGGAATATGAGGTCCTGTATGTGGTTTTGGCTCAAGCCAGAAAGAAACAAGCCAACGAATGACAATAACACGAGCCTTGATAAAAGGTTCCTTTGTACAATAGATTGCTTCATTGGTTTCAGCATCTTTCTTTACCATTACATAATGTGGCTTTGGTCTCATCTGTGGGATATCTATTCAAAATAAAAGGAAAACAAAAATCAAAATAGAAAGGAATTACGCTTAGACAAACCTATGTTTTTAAACATCTGAGAAAATATTGTGTTGATACTCTGGTTTTAGAAGTAGCTCTAGGGGGAAAAAAAAGACATTTTTAAAATAATTTGCTCAATGTTGGCATGGAACCTAGAAGAGTGAACCAACTATACTGTAGGCTCTTATATGAAAACACATCTTTTCATAAAATACCATCAAAAGGTTCAGTGAATTCTGCCTAAACATAGAGAAGCTGCCAGAGTTACTTATAATTAACGAGAAGGAACATTAATTAATCTAACACTCACTGAGACATGTATTTTGAAGTCATACAAAATATAGGATTTTTTCTTTGACTGTTAAGGCAAAAGAAATTTTTAAAGCAAATATTGTTCCCAATGGCAGTGGTCTGTTACTCTACTTTGAGCCATTTCTAATAGTCCTAACGGTTTTGCCTGAGTCTATTAGTTGCCTAAACTTGTCAGAGCTTAAAATGGGAACAGCTTTCTGCAAAATGGATGCTTCCACATACAGACTACCAATGCCTTCTATAACTGGCGGAGGTCTGCTTCTAGCCCAGGGTTTACCAATGAGGCTCTAATTTCAAGGTTTCAAGGCTGGCATAGCCACTAAACAACAGATATGACACAATCAGAATATGACAATGTAATTATTCATAAAGAACTTGAATAAGGCTGCTATTAAATTGAACCCCTGGGAGACTTTAAACAGAAAATTTATACTATAGTTTCATGGTCACACCAAAGCATTAGAATTAATTTTAATTTACAATCACAAATATTTCTAGTGGGCTAACTTCTCCAATGGATGAGAACGGAAAATAAGTTTTATAAAAGATCTCTTCAATGTCCATCAACAGACGAATGGATAAACAAAAGGTGGTATATACAAACAATGGGATATCACTCAGTGATAAAGACATATGAAGTTTTGATGCATGCCATAACATGGATGAACCTAGAAAAACATTAGGCTGAGCAAAATAAGTCAGTTGCAAAAGGACAGATACTGTATGATCTCGCTTATGCAAAATAAGCAAATATATAGGAGCCAAAGATTAGTAGCAGTTACCAGGGATAGGAAAGAAGGGGAAAGGGAAAGTATTGCTTCGAGGGCACTGAGTTTACGTAAATGGTGGTAGGGTAATTTGGAAAGGATAGTGATAAAGGTTGCAAAACATGACAAACGTAAACAATGTCATTATATTGTACATGTGAAAATTACAGAACTGCTGATGGTTTTGTTATATATACCTTTACCATAATACACAAGAAACAAATAATTACATGAATAATTCAGGAAAATTTCCTACTAAGAAAACTGTACTTTCAGTATGATTCTAGGTATGATATATCTCAATGAAAACATCCTACTAATAAAATTGTTCTTTCAGTATGATTCCAGGTATGATATCTCGATCAACCAATACAAATATTAAATGTAATCAGTTTTCTACAGGTAACAAACACCAACTTTACACTGAGAGAGATTTTATTCAGATGGGATTTTTTTAGAAAATTCTAAAGACTACCTACCAAGTACAGGATGATATAAACTGTTCTCCTTGCAGATGTTTGGAAAAATATAAGGCAAGTAATATTTCTTAAAATGTAGAAACAGAAATGAAAATCCCCTTTCTTGGTTTTCTTTGTTCTTCCATTCTAAGCTTTTTACCTAAAAATAAAATAATTAGAATCATTCCAGAAGATAAAATCTCCTAAGTACAATTATTAGCTGTTGTAAATAGGCTTTAAAAGGTTAAGCAATACACTGAACTGCTACATTGTGAAAATCATATATATCTGCCTAATGATAAATCTTTTACAAATGCATTATATATGCATTAAAATGGTATATCTCAAAAATCTTAGAACTTAAAATACACTCTGGATGCAGACCCCAAATTCTCATAAAAAGACCTGACTTAATGGTCTGACTGAGACTAGAAGAACCCCGGCAGTCATGGACCCCAAACCTGTTGGCTCAGGACAGGAACCATTCCCGAAGCCAACTCATCAGACATGGATTGGACTGGACAATGGGTTGGAGAGGGATGCTGATGAGGAATGAGCTACTTGTATCAGGTGGACACTTGAGACTGTGTTGGCATCTCCTGTCTAGAGGGGAGATGGGAGGGTAGAGAGGGTTAGAAACTGGCAAAACGGTCATGAAAGGAAAGACTGGAAGGAGGAAGCGGGCTGACTCATCAGGGGGAGAGTAAATGGGAGTATGTAGTAAGGTGTATATAAGTTTATATGTGAGAGACTGACTTGATTTGTAAACTTTCACTTAAAGCACAATAAAAATTATTTTTATAAAAATACACTCTGAAAAACTGTGAAACAAAACTTGGCTCTAGTAATGACAAACACAGTAATGTTCTTTCACCTTTGCCCCTCCCTCCCCTTTCTGAATAATTCAGCCTAAAAGTCATATAAAATAGGCACATGCGTTGGGATGGGAAGTAGAAGCAGTGGCAGTAGCCAAGTGCAGATAATCAGAGCCTGAGCACAGCAAGCAGGGTATCCATGAGGGGGGTAAGCAGAGGATACAGCCCAGTGGGGACTCAGTGCCTGACAAGGGTAAGGAGGGTGTCCATGAAGTGGAAGAGGCCAAGAAGAGACACAGCAATACAGGGTGCACCAACTCCAACAGGGTGAGGAGGATATCTAGGTAGGTAGTTAGCAAGGGCCCAGAGCACAGTATTAGTTCCCCAATGAGCTGAGAATGTCTGTAGAAAAGGGCAATGGTGGTAACGGGAGACGTTACTAACAAAGGGAACTGATTAAATAAGTAAATATACTGAGGATAATGAAAGCCAGGTTTCTCACTGTCAGAGAAGAGAGTTACAAATATGGAAAGAAGAAAACTAAAATGAACCCCGTAGTGCTGGACTGGTATTGGGGATACCATTACGAATTCACCCTTTTCAACATACATACATAGGTTTAGAGAGATTAATTTTTCTTTGTGCAAATACATGCATATATTCCTTAGCTCCGGTCATTGAGATAATCCAGAAGTAGCAATAGTCCAATGGCAATGAGCGCACTTGAGTGTTCAGATCTTGGTTTCTAAATATAATTTTTTACTATAATAAACAAAGTCTCATTGGAAAAATAGCACATTCCAGGGTGGGGGCAAGGAAGATACAAGATGAGACTAGAACATCTTTCTGTGTCAGAAAGTGAAGAAATGCTCATAGAATGATGGGGACTGATCAAAAGGACGGTGGAGTCAGCTGGAAGAGGCTTCCACTATTCAAATCTAGGAAAATTGCAGCATCAAAATAATACTAGTACTAACGATAGATTCACAAGAATCCATAAACCCAGGTTGATACAAATAATTAAATGATTAAATAAATGGGAAGGGGAGAAAGCTTTTTCCTACAATATTTTGCCAACTGTTGAATGCAGAAGGAATGACAGAATTAAAATATCACCAGTTAGCCCAAAAGCAGAAACTCAAATATCCATCAACTGATGAACAGAATTAAAAAAGTGATATATCCATACAATTGAATATTATTCAGCCATAAAAAGGAATGAAGTACTGCTAAATGTTGTAGCATGGATGAACTTTGAAAACATTATGCTAAGTGAAAGAAGCCAGCCACAAAAAACTACATATTGTATGAGTCTATTTATATGCAATATTATCCAGAATATGCAAATACACAGAGATGAAAAAGAGATTAGTTTGTTTAAGGCCGGAGATAAAGGAGGCTGAGAGGGGAGGGGAGTGGCTGCTAACAGGTACAAGGTTTCTTCTGGGAAAGACAAAATTGTTTTAAAATTAGAATATGGTGATGGTTGCAGAACCCTGTGAATATACAAAAAAAAAAAAAACACTGAATTATGTACTTTAAATGGGTAAATTACATGGTATGTATATTATATCTTAAAGCTTTTAAAGAAAATCACCAGTTGCCAACCATCACAGTAATAATTCAGCCAAAAACCTTTAGTGGATTTTAAACACCTGGGTGAAATTTTGATGAAGAATGGAATATCCACATAGTTATACAATACCTCCCCACAAAATAATTACTGATTATAAAGAGAAAAAGAGTAATATTATACTGGAAAAATATGGCAGACACTACCTAATAAAGGATTGAGGTCAACATCTGAGAATAACTTTGTGATATTGGGTTAGGCAAATATTTCTCAGAAAAGACACCAAAAGTGACATCCATAAAAGAAAAAAAATTTGACAAATTGGACCTTATCAAAACTAACTTGTGTTCTTCAAAAGAACAAAAGCAGTCTTCAAGAGACTGCTATGAAAATCAAAAGGTGAGCCAATGACTGGGAGAAAATATTTGCAAAATATATACCTGACTAAGGACTTCTATCTAAATATATAAAAAACACTTATAAATCCATAAGATGGCAAATAACCCAACTTAAAAATGGGCAAAAGAATTGAACAGATCCTTATTTAACCTTGAAAGATACGTAGATGACAGACAAACATATAAAAATGTACTCAACACATCATTAGCCATTAAAACCACAATGGATACCACTATTCACTCACTAAAAAAACTCACTAGAATGGCTAAAATTAAGACCGCCCATACTGATTGCTGGCAAGGATTTGAAGCGACTGCAACCCTCATACACGGCTTTTGGGAATGTAAAAAGATACAACCATCTGGAAAACAGTTTGGTAGTTTCTCAAAAATTCAACATAAACCTACTATACGATCCAGCTATTTCACTCCTAGGTATTTACTAAAAGGAAAAGAAAGCTTATGTCCACACAAAGACTTGTTTACCAATACTCATAGCAGATTTATTTGTAATAGCCAAAAACTGGCAACAATTCAAACGACCATCAATAGATGACTGAATAAACTGGTCATCTATATAAACTGGTATATCTATATAATGAAATGCTACTCTGCAACAGAGGACTCACCTACTGATACAACAACACAGACTGTCAAAATAATTATGCTAAATGAAAGAAGCCAGACCAAAAAAAGTATATACCCGATGGCTCTATTTTTATAAAATTATGGAAAATGCAAACTAATCTATAGTGTCAAAAATCTGGTCAATGGTTGCCTAGGTGTGGGGGCTGAGAGGGGTGGAAAGGAATAGATTACAAAGGGTTCCGAGAAAATGTTTATGGGTGTTAAGATATGTTCATTATCTTGATTGCAGTGATTGTTTCATGGGTGTATACATGTAACAAAATTCAGCAAATTGTACATTCAAATGTTGCAGTTTATCATATATCAATTGTATCTCAATAAACCCATAAAACAATTTTTTAAATCTACATGACCTATGAAAGTTTTTTTAAAAAGAAAAACTGATGTCAGTTACAACAACTATCCACTACAGAGTGCTTACTGTGTCATGCACTTTTCTAAGCATTTTGCACTAATTATTTAAGCCTCAAATATCCTATGAGATACACATTTGTTTTCCCCTGTTTTATAGATGAGGGAACAAAAGCTCAGAGAGGTTAAGTAATTTGCCAAAGGTCACACTACTAGTAAGTAGGATGCGGAATCAGGATTCAGATTTGGTAATCTGGTTCAGATTCCAAATTGAATTCAGTTTGTTTCTGATATTGTATAAGGAATATTTGTGTTTGAAGTAATTACAAGTAACATTTATGTATGTGCTAAGTGTTTACATTAGTCAATCAGTATATGTTCATTTCATATCTAGAGATGAACAGATTACTGAATTCGGACCCATAAATTCAAAAGGTACAAACAGGTTTAAGTGTAAACTACATCTCCCTCCCATCCTTACCCCACAGTCCACCTCCCTGGGTACTATACTCTTCTAACTTCTATATGTATCCCTCCATAAATATCCCTGCAGATACAAGCATATATGCCAAAATACAAACTCCATGAGCACAGGGACTTCATCTATTTGCTCCACTGACATATCCCCATTGCCTAGAATAATGCCAGACCCAACACATTCACTGACTAAATATTTGTTAATTTAAGGAATGTAAATGATTGTAATGAATGTAAAAGGTTGGCTACCAAATGTTTTCTCTGGGCAGATCAATCCCTAAATCAAAAAGCTACAAGCTTTTCACTTAAAGTACCGCTGATGCTGATTACAAATGAAAGGATTAGAAAATAAGCCCATTTGGCTCACACATGAAGGCATATACACAGAGTCCACTTTATGAAAATTGCTCTCTCCAAATTCCTTTTCTGAGAGGTTCAGAATCCCACCAATGATTTTTATTTCAGGAAGCGCATACTAACATACACTTTCAAAAGCAAAAATCTGTTACTCCTCCTTCAGGAAAAAAAAAAAAGGGCAAATATCTACTATGACAGGATGATGATAAGAGAGGGAAAAAGGAATTACCCACATAGGATAGTAAGAGGGGCATCTCAAAAAAATAACACATACCTGAATTACGATATATTTTAAAAGTGCTTCCAGAAAGTAGCTGGTGAGATCTTCTTGTCCTTTATCTCCTGATTGTGGGGGGACAAGAGGAGTGATTTCCTCTATGGTGACTTGAGCTATCCAAAAAAAGAGAAAAGTTTAGTATAATTATGAAACAAATAATATAGCATGACCCAAATAAAATTTAACTGTAAAACATTCAGGCAATGAATGCTGCTTGAAAACTTTGTAATGATTGAATCTTGAAATATAGCTGAGGTTATTCCTGATAGTCCATCACAACAACCATAAACTTTAACAGTCAGCTGTTTTATGAACCGTTGTTTCTGAGGATGTGACACAGGGATGAACAGACAGTTATGAAGTGATTTAAGAGTACATAACATCTCACTTGAGAAAGAACCTCTCATGATAATTTTTAATTCACAGCATTTTTACTACAAAAAATTCACAATAAAATGAGAAACATTAGCAATAATGCACTCATTCATCAATTAAAGTGACAATCTTATTGCTCTACGTCATGACCATGCTTATTCTTTAAGGTTATCACCTTTATCCACGGGATGATATACTACTTCCCTTCCGAAAAGAAAAAAAAATGGTTAGCATCTCAGTTCCTTCATTACAAAAGACCACTTATAAAATAAGAAACTTTTCATGTTTTACTTTTAAGATATTCAAGAACATTCACTATAACAAATGCAAACCCAAGAAAATCAATCCATAAATAGCTGGATTCTCTATTTCCTACACAACACAATCAGTATCTGGTTTAGCACAGGCAGGTCTTTAAACCTGCCTCTCAGTAAGTATCAGCAGGCAAGTAAGCTGACAACAGAGACAAATTCCTGTTTTTAACATACGCTATGTATTAATTTTACATTTTTTATTACTTTTCTAACACTTATTAAAAATTATTCTTTAAGGCCACAACCCTTATCATCTATAACCGATGTCCTGGATCACTTTGTCCCCACAGAAGAATATGCATTATAAATGCTTTATTGTGCAAAGTCATAAAAATCTCCTTAAAGCCTACTGGAACTTTTCTACAAGGGTTTCTTACTCTCTGTCAGGTAATATATAGATATTCTTTATTTTTCATGCCTTGTAGACTACAGAGCAAAACTTCCATTCTCAAAAGGGAAGGAGTAAGTCAATCACAGATTCAAGGCTAATATTTTTTAAAAACTTAGCTATAGAAAGACTGATAAAAGAAAATCTACCCTGATAGGTTACAGAGACACAAGAAAAAACAGTCTGAAAACATGTAATACTTCAAAATGATACAAAACGTGAATAAGCAGGTTTACATAGTCTAAATGAGTTGAATTATAGACAGTATGCCAGTCTGGTATTGTTTCTAAAATTTTGTGCTACAGGTGTAGTTCATTTTGCCCCCAAACTTAAATTTATAGAAATACAAATTACAAATAAAATGAAGTACCCAACAGGGCACTGCGTGTGACAAACGCTTGCTCATATGAGAATATATAAAAATATATACACATATATTTATAACAGGAAAAATCATTTATTTAAATAGCAGTACTGGTAACAGAGAGAACTAAGGGGATAAAAGACAATACTAGAAAAATTGAGGATAAAAGGCACAAAGATTCACTAACAAATTAAAGCAGAAATTAAACTAAAACATTTGAGATTATAAACAAAAAACTAAAATACTATTGAGGATTTATAAAAATTCAGTTTATATTTAATTTTTTAGTTACCTACTGCATGAAGTAAGACACACTTCTACTTCAATGTACATCTAAATTAAATCAAGGTGATACATAAGAAACAGAAATTAAAGATCACTGTAAAATGGCCTTGGATTGCCCAATTAATAAAACGTACAGGCATTTTTTAAAATATTAACAGGCTACATAGAAAGTTTTAAAATACTGATGGATAACATCCCATGAATCTTACTTTCTTGAAGGTTGAGTGGAGGATTAATGAGATTATCTAAAGTTCGAGGTCCATGTTCAGATTGTGGTGCTGAAAATCCAGGGATTAAACATGAAAACATCCACAGCTGTTCTTTACTACAGTTATTCTGAAGAGCTTGTAACCATAATAAGAAAAGACGAACACCTTCCCGCCTGATCTAAAACAAAATAAAATGAAAAACAGATGGTATTTTCATTTATAATGGAAATCCTTTCTTCCTTTTAAGGCCAAAGTTCTCTAGAAGATGATTACAGATTGAGACTTTGCAGGGATTGGGGGGATGTGAGAGAGAAAGGGCGGAGGCGGGGAGCGGGGGAGGAAGGGAGGCAGGCAGGCCTAGCATCTGTGGCTAACCTTCATTACCTGAAAATCTAAATTCATGGATTTTTAATGAATAAAGAATGAATATAGTCGCTAAGAAATTAGGTAATTCTTATTCCATAATTTTCATTTGGGAAAAAAAACCAGAAAACCATTTTGTTCTTCTATCCCTCCTGTTTCCACAGGCTAATTCAAGAGGCAAGAAGACAGATGGCAATGACTGTCCCTTGCTATGAGTTTGGTAAAAGGAATTGTCATGAGGATTCTGGAGCACTGCTTATCACTCTCTGAAATTATTTATTTGCTTCTAAGCTGCAAATAAGGAACACTGACTCATTACTGTATTCTAAGAACCTAAAACAATGTCTCCTACGCAGACAATAAATGTCTGAATCAATGAATGAATGCTCTCTCAGGAAGAAAACAGGAAAAGATGGATAGAAAAAAAATTCAATCTCTTACAAGCAAAACAACTAAAATCTTTACAAAATTAACTTCATTGGTAACTTTGGAAATTACCCTGCCAGAGTTTTGTTAATGGCCACTGTCAAAGCTATTCGACTGCTGCCACCCTCATATGCCAGATAAGAAGAAAAAGACGTAGGAGGGCTTAGTCTTTGTACTGCTATATCCATGCCAGAAATACCTACATGATTGAACCTAACCTATACCAAAATGCTATTAGAAAGGGTAGCTTCTCTTACCACAGCACAATGAGATAAAAGAAAAACAAAACCAACATTTTCATAAAGATCCCCTACTGTCTTCTACATGTAAGATTGCTATGCTAAAATACTGAAAGAACAAACTGAAGAACAATTTGATGCATGACTAAATTTTTTTCTTCTTGGTACCACACAGAAGGAAGTATTTCCAGTGAATGAGTCAATGCAGTAGCAAAGTATAACAGTTTTTTTTCAATGATCTGGTCAACCTAGTATGTATGGGGAGTATGAGCACGTACTGAGTATGCTGCTGTATTTTTTAATTAATTCACTTCAATAACTGAATTGAAGATAATTGAACATTGTTCAGGAAAGAGTTGAGGAAGGAAAAAGTGAACAGATGGTATGTACGTTTTGCTCAGTTTTTAAATAGCCATAGAAAAGAAATACCATCATACCTTCAAGGAGTTTCCTGTGTGAAGTAGTTTCTTCAAAATCAATCCTGAAAATAAAACATGATTTTAAATACTCGTACCTTCTTATTTATTTCTAAATGTCAGAGTTCTCGGTCAGACTTGAAAACACTTTTAAACAAGTCCTTGGCAACCTCCAAATTATTCTTGGTGACCTTGATATCCCTGTGGCCACAGTCTCAGGACCAGAGGACATATAAAAATAATCACCTTTTCAACACATAGTTTATTGCAATTAAATATGACTTATTCTATTGAAATATAAAACCTAAGCCTAAAATTGCATTTAACACAAAATCTATTGTTTATCTCTTATTTACACTACAAATTAAATTACTTTATCACTAGTACAAATAAAATCCACTAGAGAAAATTTTCATTATGTTAACCACATGAACATCCATAATTCTAAAATTTCCTAACAAAAATTTCCATTATATGAATTTTCCTTTTTCAAAAGTTTCAGAAACTTCTTTAATATTCATTTTTCTTTTAAATTATCAAATATTTCAAACCTACAATAAAATATTGAGAAAAACATTAACAAACATCACCATTCAGTTTGAACAAATCTAAACATTTCCATGTTTATTCCAATTCTTATATTTTATTTATTTACATTATCTATAACATTTTATTTAACAGTATAGGTATCATTGAAGCCCCTGTGAACCGATCCTGAATCATTTTCTCCCCTCTCTCCTTCTTCCCCCATAGGAAACCAAGATCCAGATTTTGGTATTAATCAGTCCCAAAACTGTATTTATATTATTGCTACTTATTTACAAATCCATAAAATACGTAAATTGCTTTGTATGTTTAAAACCTTGTATCACACAGAACAGGTCGCTTTGTAACTTGCTTTTCAAACCCAGCATTAGCTTCTGAAACTCATATATACTGACATATATATTAGTTAATCCATTTTACCTCCTGTGTATTATTCCATTATATTAATACAACACAATTCATTTATCTTCTTTATATTAGGACATTTGATTTGTTTTCAAATCTTTACAGGAATTTTGACTTAAAACTGCTATCTTTAAACTATCAAGCCTATCATCCACGAATATCACATAACATTCTATTTATTCAAGTCTTTTCTTGTTCTTCAATAATCATATCATTGCAATATATAAATCTAATATTTGAAAACAGAAATTAGCATAATATTCCCTTTAATTCCTATGGGATTCACCCCATAGGAATTAAAGGGAATATTATGAACAATTTTATGCCAACAAATTAGACAACTTAGATGAAATGGACAAATTCTTATAAAGACACAAATTACCAAAACTGACTGAAGAAAAAATACAAGATGTGAATAAACCTATAACAAGTAAAGACACTGAATTAATAATTACAAAGTTTCTTACAAAGACAAACCCAGGTAAAGATGACTTCACTGTGAAATCTATCAAATATTTAAAGAAGAAATCCTTCACAACCTCTTTCAGAAAACAGAGGAGGAGGGAACACCTCTCAACTCATCCATGAGGCAGGCTACTGCTACCCTGATACTAAAGGCAGATAAAGACACCACAAAAAAAGAAAACCACAGAGCGATATCCCTCATGAACAAAGAGACAAAAATGTTTAACAAATTATTAGTCAACTAAATTCAGCAACATATTAAAAAAAAAAAAGGATTACAAGTTGAAGGCTAAGAGGCATTTATCTCAAGAATGCAAAGTTGGTTTAACCAGTGCCGTCGAGCCGATTCCGACTCACAGCGACCCTATAGGACACAGTAGAACTGCCCCATAGAGTTTCCAAGGAGTGCCTGGTGGATTCGAACTGCTGACCCTTTAGTTAGCAGCCGTAGCACTTAACCACTACACCACCAGGGTTTCCTAAAGTTGGCTTAACATTTGAAAATCAATTAATAAAACATGATATTAATAGAATAAATGACAAAAACCATATGATCATTTCAATAGACACAGAAAAAGTATTTGAGAAAATACAACACCGATTCATGATTAAAAACTCCCAACATACTAGGAACTGCCTCAACTTTATAAACAGCTTCTCTAACACTGTCTCTCACTCAAGATCAGGGATAAGGCAAGACGTCCATTCTTACCACTTTTATTCAACACTGTATTAGAGGGCCTAGCCAGTTAAATAAGCAAAAAAAAAAAAGTTAAAAGTACCAGGTTGGAAATGAAAAAGTAAAGCTGTCTTAATTCACAGATGACATGTTCCTATATGTAGAAAATCCTAAAAAAGTCACAATAAAACAAATGGAATAAACAAAGTTATAAAGGATACAGGACGCAAGATCAATATATAAAAATCCACTGAATTTCTATATACTAACAATGTACAATCTAAAAATTAAATTTAAAAAATAATTCCATTTACAATACTATCAAAAAAGAATAAAATATGTACTACAAAATGTAACTAGAGTAGTATAAGATTTGGTCATTGAAATCTACAAAATATTGCAGAGAGAAGTTAAAGAAGATATAAATACATGCAATGTTCATGAATTCGAAGACTCAATAGTTCTAATGGTAATTCTCCCTAAATTAACATACAGATTCAGCACAATTCCTACTAAAATTCCTTTAGTCTTTTTCCAGAAATTAACAAGCTGACTCTAAAATTCATATGGAAATACAAAGAATCCAGAAGAGCCAAAACAATCTTGGAAAGGAACAAATTTGCAGTGCTGACACTTTGTGACTTCAAAACTTAACTACAAAACAATAACCAAAACAGTGAAGAACTGGCCTAAGGGTAGGCTTACAGATAAATGGAGCCAAATTGTGAGCCCAGAAATACACCCTTACATTTATGATCAATTGTTTTTCAACAATGATACCAAGACAATTTAACGTAGAAAGGTTAGTCTTTCAACAAAAAGTGTCTGGATAATTGGATAGCCACACATAACGAAATGAATTTAGATCCTACTTCATACTATATACAAAATTAACTTAAAATATGTCACAGACTTAAACATAAGGTCTAAAAATATAAGACTTTTAGAAGAAATCACAGCAGAAAAATCAAGACTTTGGGCTAAGAGTTCTTAGATAAAGCAGCAAAAGCATAAGCCATGTTAAGAAAAAAACTGATAAATTGGGCTTCATTAAAATAAAAAATTTGCACTTCAGCAGACACCATTAAGAAAATGAACAGAAAAACACAGATTAGGAGAAAATATTCCTAAATTAAGTATTTGATAATGAACTTGTACTCATAATAAATAAAAAACTCTTACAACCCATAAGTAAAAAACTCTTACAATTCAATAATAGTAAGACAAAAAAGCCAATTTTTAAAATAAGCAAAAGATCTGAATAGTTATTTCACCAAAGATGATATTGGAATTACTAACAAACACATAAGGTGCTCAATGTCATTATTCATCAGAAAATGATAATTTAAAGCCCCAATAAAATATCATTACACATCCACTAGAAGCACTATAATTAAAAAAGACAGACTATAACAAGTGTTGATGAGGATGTGAAGTAACCGGCACCCTCATATAATGCTAGTAGAAATATAAAATGGAAAACAGTTTGGCAATTTCTTAAAAAATTAAACATAATTTTCACCCCGCCAGTAATTCCACTGCCAAGAAAAATTAAAACACATGTCTATACAAAGACCTGTATATGGACATTCATAGCAGTATTATTCATAATAGCAAAAACCAGAAACAATCCAAATGTCCCTTAAACGGTGAAATGATAAATAAAATGTGGTATAGGCATACAATACAATAATATGTAACAATAAAAAGGAATACTGATATATGCTATGGCTCATAGTATGTGTTGTTTAAGATCAGAAAAGGTGTGCACCAGGGTTGTATCCTTTCACCACACATATTCAATCTGTATGCTGACAAATAATCTGAGAAACTGAACTATATGAAGAAGACTGCAGCACCAGGATTGGAGGAAGACTCATTAGCAACCTGTGATATGCAGATAATGCAATCTTGTTCGCTGAAAATGAAGAGGACTTAAAGCACTTACTGATGAAGATCAAAGCTACAGCCTTCAGAATGAATTGCACCTCAACAAATACAACAAAAATCCTCACAACTGGACCAATAAGTAACATCTTAATAAACGCAACAAAGATTGAAGTTGTCAAGGATTTCATTTTACTTGGATCCACAATCAACTCTCATGGCAGCAGTAGTCAAGAAATCAAACGATGTACTACATTGGGCAAATCTGCTGAAAAAGGCCTCTTCAAAGTGTTAAAAAGCAAACATGTCACTTTGAGGACTAAAAAAAATGCCTAATTCAAGTTATGCTTTTTTTTTAATAATTCAGATTTAAATTTATTTTCTTTCCATGTTAACTGTCTACTATATTAATACCATCATACACTTGCCATTTGGACTGTGTTGATTTTAACTTGGCTCCCTGAAGCACAACATGTGACCCAAATGAGCAAGGCTATCTCCATAGCATCTTCCTCCTCCCCTTTAAAAAACATTTATCAAGCAAACAATTACTTACTTATGGACCTCTGCCAAGAACTGTGTAAGAAAACAAAGACCTGGTCCCTGCCCTTTTAACTTTCGTAACTCAAAAGAACAGCTGTGATTTCCCCCCAGTACTATAACTAGATAAATTTACTGTTCTCTAGGTATGTTGTTGTTGTTAGTTGCTGTTGCAGTTGATTCTGACTCATGGCGACTCCATGTGTACAGAGTAGAAGCACTCCATATATATATTTTTTTAATTTTTATTGTGTATTAGGTGAAAGCCTACATAGCAAATTAGTTTCCCATTCAATAGTTTGTACACAAAGTGTTCCATGACATTAGTTCCATTCCTCACAATGTGCCTGTCCTCCCCCACCTCCCCACCCCCCATCTCCATCCTAGGTTCCTCATTTCCTTTCACCTTGAATTTTTGTTTTCTTGCCTTCTCAACTTTGCTTTTGGGCAAATGTTGCCCTTTTGATTTTGTATAGTAGATTGTTCTAAGGAATACGTTCCTCTCGGGTGTTGTTGTTTATTTCACAGGCATTTCTATTGTTTGGCTGAAGAATGGTCTCTAGTAATGGCTTCGGTCATAGCTCAGAAGGGTGTCTTAGAGCCACAGTCTCAAGGACTCCTCCAGTCTCTATCAGACCAGTAAGTCTGGTCTTTTTGTGAATTTGGTTTTTTGTTCTGCAATTTTTCTCCTGCTTTGTCCAAGACCCTCTGTTGTGATCCCAGTCAGAGCAGTCGGTAGTGGTGGCCGGGCACCATCTAGTTCTTCCAGTCTTGAGGTCATGTAGGCTGTGGTTCATGTGGTCCATTAGTCTTTTGGACTAATTGCTCCTTTGGTTCTTTTGGCTCTCTTAATTCTCTTTTGCTCCCGATAGTAAGAAACCAATAGTTATATCTAAGATGGCCACTCACAAACTTCTAAGATCTCAGACACTACTCATCAAAGTAGGAAGCAGAACTTTATGAACTATGTTGTCCCAAGTGATCCTGATGTCCCCCGAGTGTATGGTCCTTTGCCTTTGGGCCTAGGAACTTTGTCTGTGAGATGTCTGGTTATGTCTAAGAAGTTGCCCTGAATGTGGCCCTTGTCTGCTCTATTGTCTATATTGATATATAAGCATCACTTACAGTTATGTATGTAGAGATATCCACCACCAGACCTATATCTGCAGATGGGTGTGTTCCCTTATACTCTCCCACACCTCTTGTCATAGCTATCTAGCTATGTATCTATTCATAAATTAGTGTTTGTTAATACTATTGTCACAGGATCATCTATGCTACAGTAATTACCATTGCTGCACTTCACTTTGGTGTTCCTCTCAGTGTCCGCCCATGCCTTAGTCATGTTTTGCTCACTTTCCCCATACTGTGTATTGCCTTTCCCTTCACGAAAATTAACACGTATCTTCTATCTATTTGATAATTACCATCCCTGGTAACCATCACAGAAAGTTTTGTTTTGGTTTTTTTAATGTGTGTAAACCTTTTCTTATTTCTTTTTTATAATAGTGGTCTCATACGATATTTGTCCTTCTATGATTGACTTATTTCATTCAGCACAATATCATCCAAATTCACCCATGTTGTGAGATGTTTCATGATTTGTCATTATTCTTTATCACTGCATAGTATTCCACTGTGTGTAATACCACAGTTTGTTGATCTATTCATCTGTTGATGGGCACTTAGTTGTTTCCATCTTTTTGCTACTATGAATAACGCTGCAATGGACATGGGTGTACATATATCTATTTGTGTCACTGTTGTTACTTCTTTAGGGTATATCCAGCAGTGGGATGCTCCATCATATGATATTTCCATTTCTAGCTTTTTGAGGAAAAGCCATGGTATTTTCAATTGCCTCACATACATGCAATAGCTGGACAATGAATAAGGAAGACTAAAAAATTATTGATGCATTTGAATTATGGTGATGGCAAAGAATATTGGACTGCCAGAGGAACGAACAAATCTGTTTTGAAGAAGTACAGCCAGAATGCAAGGATGGTGAGGCTTCATCTCACGTACTTTGAACCTGTTATCAGAAGGGACCACTCCCTGGAAAAGAACATCATGCTTGGTAGAGGGTCAAAAAAAAAAGAGGAAGACCCTCAAGGATTGACACGTGGCTACAACAATGGGCTGAAACACACCAATGACTGTGAGGATGGCACAGGACCAGGCAGCATGTTCTTCTGTTGTATATAGGGTCCCTATGAGTAGAAATTAATTCAACAGCACCCAACAACAACATGAATATACTAAAAAATATTATGCTGAGCGAAAGAAGTCAGATGCAAATAATTCAATTTGTAAGATTTCATATATGAAATGTTGAGAAAAGATAAATTCACAGAGGGCAGAAAGCAGACTGGTGGTGAGAATGGATATCAATTGCAAATGGATTCGAGGGAATATTTTGGGGTAATGGAAATGGTCTAAAACTGGATGTGGTGACTATATACTTTGTAAAAATCACTGAGTTGTATACTTATAATGTGTGAACTTTAACTACGTAAATTATATCTCAATAAAGTTATTTTTAAAAGATCAACTAGACCATGAGACAGAACTGGATGCTGTCTGGCTACCATTATTGAACGATTTTATCTAAGGTTCTACGGAAGAATCCTGATTAAAAAGGGGGGTAAGAAACATAATTTTAAATTCTCCATGGCATCTAGATCTTCTGGAGCCACTGAGGTTGGATAAGCACCTGAAACTACTGCCCCGAGATAATCTTCAAACCTTGAACATCAAACCACAACTTTACCCAGAAGTCTGCTTAAAACCAAACCATAGTTCAGTTTAATTAGTAAAGTATGTCTGCCTGGAGCATTAAACTCTTTCAAATATTTATCTATGTGGGATCAAATTAACAACCTTGAAAGGTTAAATGAGAACTTTAGGGTATAGAGAGTCTGTGCTAATGGTGGTGGAATGAGTTGGTGGAAGGGTATGGGGAGAACGAGTGCACAGCTTGAAGAATGTAAGCAATGCCACTGAATTGTAGTTTGTTGAAATGGTGTACGCTTTGCTGTGTGTATGTTCACCAAATATTTTTTTTAAATCTACCAAAGTCACTGATTTATTTTCCTTATACACAAAAAAGGAAAAGAAAAGAAAGTTTTATAATTGTATTGTCTTGTATAGCGTCCTCCCAAAATTTACCTCCCTACCAGAACCTCAGAATGCAACCTTATTTAAAAATAGGGTCAATGCAGATTTAATTATTTAAGTTACGATGACATCATACTGGAATAGTGTGGGCCCTTAATCCAATATGACCAATGTTCTTATAACAAGAGGAGAAGAGACACGACACAGAGGGGAAAGGACCAAGTGAAGACAAAGACAGAGATCAGAGTTGTGCTGCCACAAACCCAGGAATGCCTGAGGCAAGAAAGAATTCTTCCCTAGAGACTTCGAAGGGAGCATGGCCCTGTCAACACCTTTATTTTGGATTTCTACCTCCAGAACTAGGACACTATGAGTCCTTGTTGTTTTAAGTCATGTGACTATGTGGTAATTTGTTATAGCAGCCCCAGGAAACCAACACAGGTTTCTTGGTGACAAAGAAAAATGACTCTTTATGTGCCTTCTAAAGGTACGGGCATTTATTGGAATACATGACAACCAGGCAGCCTGAAAGTCCTTTAAAGGCTATATCCTTTGGAAGTTATAATAAACCTTCGAAGTTCAGATGTCTCAACAAAGTTTCTTCACAGACAACCTTCAAGGCCATTATAATCATTGTGAAGTGCAGAACAAGATCTCACTATTCTACTGAGCACCTTAATATGCATTTATTAGCAATTCACATGTCTTTGGTGATATATCTATTCAAATCTTTTGCCCATTTTAAAAATAGGCTTGCCATCTTATTACTGAGTTGTAAGAGTTCTTTATATATTATGGGTACCTCTTTTTCAGTCTTCAACTTTATCTAAAAGGTTTATTCTACACGACCTAATATTTAAATATTATCTCCTTCAGCCCCTGCATCAATAACCTTCCTACCAGTCCAGAGTTCCTTCTGTTACTGGAACTGCTAATTGGAATGGCCTGCAGTTTCAAAGCCTCAGACAATATTATATTTGCTAGAACTGATGAAGAAATATAGAAGTTAAACGCATCACTCTCTTTTTTAAAAAAATAAATACACTTTAACAAATGAATATAAGGCCAATAACATTCCGCTTCGACAACATAGACTTGGTAGGCATATACTCCCCATGAGAGAAGGTTCATGAGAATCGCCATCAATCAACACTAACATCAGTGAGATACTGAACCAAAACCAGCAACTGCCTACCTACAGACTCCTTTTTAATGTAAAGGGGAAAAAAGTCTTAAAATGTAGCTCGCAAGCCCTGTGATGATACTGTGATAGACTTTAAGCTAGCAAGCATGCTGGCTTAGCTCCTGATAACAAAAAGCGTGTGACTTCATGCTGCCTACTTGGTCGCTGACAGTAATCCACTGAAGAGTTGTTTTAGTCGTCTTCTTTTCAACTTTATTTTATGAGCTGAGAAGCCTTACTTTGGCCCTTCAAGAAATCAGCCAAGCACCAGTCCTTTTTTGTGTATGTACAGAGCAAAGCGCCAGCTGCCACTGCTTTTCAAATCTGGAGCCCGTGGCTTCAGCTCTACCTGGCACTTTGTATTTCTCTTCCATTCTGATCCATAGAGATATTTATCTTGATGCTGAGCCTGCTTTTATCTTTTTGGTTTTATAGGTTTATCATCATTGCTAGGAAACCCTGGTAGCGTAGTGGTTAAGTGCTACGGCTGCTAACCAAAGGATCGGCAGTTCAGATCTGCCAGGCGCTCCTTGGAAACTAGACGGGGCAGTTCTACTGTGTCCTATAGGGTCGCTAGGAGTCAGAATCGACTTGACAGCTCTGGGTTTGGCTTTTTTGGTTTACCATTGCTAACGTATTCAGGGTAGAGGACAAGGTGGATAAAAGAAATTCATTATGCTATTTTGACTGAAAATCATTCATTTATATTTTTATCTTATACTCCCAGTCAATCTATACCTGAATTCTTTATTTTGTTTATCCTAAAGCATAAACTATGGGTTCATTTCAAACAACTACCATATCGTTTAAGCACTCAGCTGCTAACCAAAACGTTGGCAGTTCAAATCTCCCAGGCACTCAGTGGAAGAAAGACCTGGTAATCTGCTTTCATAAAGATTACAGCCAAGAAAACCCTATGGGGCAGTTCTACTCTGTCACACAGGGTTGTTATGAGTCGGAATCAACTCGACAGCAGCTAACAACAACCACCACCAACAACACATTAGAGGGCATTTTCATATATTAACATTTATTTCCAATGTGAAATACATATTTAAATTACTCACCAATACTATGAAACTGCCACCGCTGATGAATTCTTTCTGGAAGAAGTTGTAAAATTTTCTAAAAATCAATGAATAAAACAGAGAAAAAAACCAAAAAGTAATGAGTTCATATCCTGTAAATATGAAACGGTGAAGAAAGCAATCACTAAGTACTTGAGAGTTTCTCACGTACTACAAATACAAAGTAGTTTTTGAGCTAATTTGATATTATTGGCACTATTACAGCACAGGCATGTTGATCAATTTTTGAAAACCTCAGAAAGCAATAACCAATATCAACAAAGATTTGGAACAGGAAACGAATGAAAATTATCTTTTACAATGATACGGTAATTAAGTAAGTACATTTTGCCCTAATAATTAAATACTAATAACATATTTTTTTTAATTCTCATTTAAAAGTCTTAGAATTTCTACATTATGGATATCACTGATGAGTATTTGCTTCTTTCAGATGTTAATATCTGTAACATTTTCTCTTTTTCAAGTGGGTCTTTCTCCTGTTTTGATAAACCAAAGAGAAATATTTTGATTTCACAAAAATCCAGTCAAATATTTTGTACTCTGGTAGTTCATGTGAACCAATAAGTATTTAGATGTATGAAAGACGCAATTATGAGAGCGAAATTTAAAAATTTAGGACCACCAGAGTTAAGTTTGGGGTCTCTGGGTGGTACAAACAGTTAACACGCTTGGCCACTAAGCAAAAAGCTGGAAGTATAAATCCACTCAGAGGCCCCTTAGAAGAAAGGCCTTGGAATCCACTTCTCAAAAATCAGCCACTGAAAACCGTACGAAGCAACTAATACCATATAACAATATGTGTACAAATTTTTGTATGAGAAATTAACTTGAGCTGTAAACTTTCACCTGAAGCACAATAAAGAAAAAAGAAAACCCTACTGAGCACAGTTCCATTCTGACACACACATGGGGTCACCATGAGTCAGATGAACCTGACAGCAAATGGTAACTGGTATAGTTAAAATACCTGTTACCCATGCCCTCGATTCATGCCAAAAAAACCCAAACCCGTTGCCAATGAATCAATTCCAACACATAGCAACTCTACAGGACAGAGGAGAACTGCCCCATAGTTTCCAAGGAGCACCTGGCAGATTTGAACTGCCAACCTCTTAGTTAGCAGCCATAGCACTTAACCACTACACCACTAGGGTTTCCAGTTAACATATATATAAGTTTCCATTAACTGGGAAAAAACTCCACATAATACTTTCAAAATTTTGCCGTTAATTTCCTTTACTACTGCACTTGTGTGATATTCAAGATTATTGTAGACCACAGCTGCCTTACAGCTGAACTATGCTCTCAGTACTCATTCAGTTACTAAATGACATTTAAATGACGAGCACCAACTGTGAGCAACTGAATGCTCACACTGCCAAGTATTAAACTAGACATTTTATATAAGGGTATCTCAACCTTTACAACCATCCTAAAAGGAGGGTTTACTAATCTCATTTTATAGGTGAGGCAGGTTATGTAATATGCTCAGGTTAGAAGGCTACAAAATAAAAGCAGGTACAGAGACCAAAGTGTATGAGTGGTTACCAGGGGCAGGACGGAGCGGGGAGAAGGGGGTTAACAGTGATAGAAAAATCTCATTGATTAAGGGTAGGGTTGCAGAGCTGATTATTGCAATTGCTGTCAATAAGTTGTACACTTGTAAAAAGCTGAATTGACAAAGTTGTGTGATAGATATATTTACAACAATAACCAAAAAAAAGAAAAAAGCATAGCTGCTGAGATTTACAAATACAACACAATACCAATCCAAATACCAACAACATTCTTTAAAGAGATGGAAAAACTTATCATTAACTTTATATGAAAAGAGAAGAAGCTCCAGATAAGTAAGCACTACTGAAGAAGAAGAATAAAGCAGAAGGACTTGCACTGTCTGACCTCAGAACCTACCATACAGCTACGGTAGTCAAAACAGCCTGGTACTGGTACAATGACAGGTACATTGACCAATGGAACAGAATTGAGAACCCATATGTAAATCCACCCACCTATGGTCACCTGATCCTCGACAAGGGCCTAAAGTCCATCAAATGGGGAAAAGACAGTCTTTTTAACAAATGGTGCTGGCAAAACTGGATGTCCATCTGCAAAAAAATGAAACAGGACCCATACCTCACACCATATACAAAAATTAACTCAAAATGCATCAAAGACCTAAATATAAAGCCAAAAACTATAACGTTCATAGAAGAAAAAATAGGATCAATGCTAAAGGCCCTAATACATGGCATTAACAGGATACAAACCACAACAAACAACACAGAAACTCCAGAAGATAAGCTAGTTAACTGGGATCTTCTAAAAATTGAACACTTATGTTCATCAAAAGACTTCACCAAAAGAATAAAAAAGAGGACCTACAGATTAGGAAAAAAAATTTGGCTATTACAAATCAGAGAAAGGCCTCATCTCTAAAATCTACAAGAAAACCCACCACCTCTACAACAAAAAGACCAATAATCCAACTAAAAAGTGGGCAAAAAAAATGAACAGACACTCCACGGAAGATGCCATTCAAGCAGCCAACAGACACATGAGGAAATGCTCAGGATCCCTAGCCATTAGAGAAACACAAATCAAAACCACAGTGAGATACCATCTCACCTCAGCATTACGAATCCAAAAAACAGGAAATAACAAATGTTGGAGAGGCTGCAGGGTGATCCGAACTCTTATGCACTGCTGGTGAGAATGCAAAATGATACCATCATTTTGGAAAACTATATGGAGCTTCCTTAGAAAGCTAGGAATAGAAATACCATATGATCCAGCAATCTTACCCCCAGGAATATATCCTAGAAAAATAAGAGTCATTATGTGAATAGAAATACGCACACCCATGTTCACTGCGGCATTGTTTACAATAGCAAAAAGATGGAAACAACCTAGATACCCATCAACAGATGAATGGATAAACTGTAGTACATACACACAATGGAGTATTATGCAACGATAAAGAACAACGATGATTCTGTGAAGCATCTCATAACATGGATTAATCTGGAGGGCATTATGCTGAGTGAAATGAGTCAATCACAAAAGGACAAATATTGTATAAGACCACTACTATAAAAACTCATGAAAAGGTTTACACACAAAAAGAAACAATCTTTGATGGTTATGAGGGAGTGGAAGGGTGGGGATAGAAAAACACTTAATAGATAACAGATAAGTGGTAACTTTGGTGAAGGATAAGACAGTACACAATACTGGGGAAGCCAGAACCTGTACAAGGCAAGATCATAGAAGCTCCATAGACACATCCAAACTCCCTGAGTGACCAAATTGCTGGGCTGAGGGCTGTGGACACCATGGTCTCAGGGAACATCCAGCTCAACTCACATAACATAGTCTATAAAGAAAAAGTCCTATATTCTACTTTGGTGAGTAGCATCTGGGGTCTTAAAAGCCTGTGAGCAGCCATCTAGGATACTCCACTGGTCTCACCCCTTCAGGAACAAGGAAGAATGAAGAAAACTAAAGATACAAGAGGAAGATTAGTCCGAAGGACTAATGGACCACATCTACCATGGCTTCCACCAGACTGAATCCAGTACAACTAGATGGTGCCCAGCTACCACCACTGACTACTCTGACAGGGACCACAATAGATGGTCCTGGACAGAGCTGGAGAAAAATGTAGAAAAAAAATCTAACTTAAAAAGAAAGACCAGATTTGCTGACCTGACAAAGACTGGGGAAACCCTGGCCCCCAGACACCCTTTCAGCTCAGTAATTTAGTCACTCCTGAGGTTCACCCTTCAGCCAAAGACTGAAGAGGTCCATAGAACAAAACAAGACTAAAGCGGAACACCAGCCCTGGGCAAGGACTAGAAAGCAGGAGAGGGTAGGAAAGCTGGTAACAGGGAGCCCATAGTTGAGAAGGGAGAGACATGTCGTGGGGTTGTTAACCAATGTCATAAAACAGTATTTGCATTGTTTAATGAGAAACTAGTTTGTTCTGTAAACCTTCAAATGAAGTTCAATAAAGGGAAAAAATATGTATCTGCTGAGGGTCCTTATGTAGAACCAAAAACCTTACAGGATTTGGTTCCTTGGTTTGGAGGTTTAGGGTCATGGTTTCAGGGAACATCCCAGTTAATGGGCCTAATAATGTTTTCAGTGCTTCTGTTCTACCTCCTAGTTCACTGTGTAGTGCCTGGGGTCTTAAAAGCTTACAAGTGGCCATCCAAAGCACAACAATTGGTCTCTATTCACCTGGAGCAAGAGAGGAAGGAGAGTCAGGATAGTAGGAGTAGATGAAATGTGCTGGTAGTTGCCTCCATGAACAGCTGCCTCCTTTGCCATGAGACCAGAAGACTAGATGGTGTCTGGCTACCATTAATGAACACTTTGATCAAAAATTCTATAGAAGAATCCTGATCAAAAGGGGAAAAATGCATAACAGAATTTCAAATTCTCATAAACAGACTCTAAACTTTCTGGAGCCATGGAGGTTGCATGAACTCCTGAAACTACTGCCCTGACATAATCTTTAAACCTTAAACCAAAAATATCCCCTTAAGTCATCTTAGAACCAAACGATATTTTAACTCAACTAGTAATAAAGATCTCCCTTGAGCATTAGTTCTTTTAAGAACTATTTACATGG
The DNA here is from genome assembly GCF_030014295.1 of Loxodonta africana. Classification (NCBI taxonomy): domain Eukaryota; kingdom Metazoa; phylum Chordata; class Mammalia; order Proboscidea; family Elephantidae; genus Loxodonta; species Loxodonta africana. The sequence goes on from NC_087351.1 coordinate 47,703,017, forward strand.
GATCAAATTGAAAACAGCAACTCCAAAAAGATTAGATAGGAACCTTAGGGGGCAGTGAGGTGATATTAATGAGCAGCAACTCAGAAAAGGAGGGGGTCAATGACTGTACAACTTGAGGAATGAAATCAATGTCACTAAATTGTACATGTAGACACTGTTGAATCGGTGCATGTTTTGCTGTGTATATTCCCAAAAACAACAAAATACATAAAATTTATGGGAAAAAAAACTAAATATATTACTTAAAATAAAAGCAGCGATTCCAACCATGAAAATGCCTATTCCCAAAATCTGTACATTTATACTATTCTGCTCAAAAGATGATATGCATATTTTATACTTCTCTATCTTGTCTTTGATACTATTTTTTTTAGTCTACTCCATAATAGAGCATTGTGAGGAAATTAGAAAGTTCTGAATACAAAAATGGTCCCACATGAGATATACAAACTTCTTTACCCTTGTCCCTCCCCCTCAATGTCTCCAACAACTAGTCAGCAATTGTATAATTATATTAATTTTGGTGTGGAAAAGAGATGAAATTATAGAAAAGTTGAAAAACACGCTCGTAAACTACTCAAAAACATTCCCAAATTATGATTATTTTACTTTACATTTAACCACTTGTAAAATGGAAATATATGTCTCTATTTTTTTTTATGTGGTTAATATAAAGAAGAAAGAAATAATACGTGGCCTTTACACAGAAGAAAACAGAATATAAATTTTGTGCCATACTAATAACACTACATAATGATGCTTTCTATTCAAAAAAAAAAAAAAAAGCAAATCACTTCATTTATATACTTTCTTGATTTTTTTCATCATACTTCTCTAAAGGTAGAGGTCAGATATTAGTATCCCCAACATAAGTAGAAAAACACCAGCACACAAGTTAAATAATTTTTTCAAAGAATGAAAACCCAGTACTTAGCATCTTTATTAAATAAAAACTTAGTGATTCATTAAAGACAAACATATTTCTGTTCAAAGAATAACAAATGATCAGTATATGTTACACCTTGGAAAACATTCGTTTTAATAGATTGACACATTGAAAGAGTTTTTGTTAACTAATCAATCATCTTCGTTTCCTGAATATAGTGTAAGCATGAATATTTGAAAGAATATCTATTTTCCAAGAACTATTAACTTGCTTTCTCAGTGGATACTTTTATTCTTTTCTCAGAACATCTATGTTTTAATATTCATTTTGTGAACAGTTCAAACAAACACTTTGGGAGGTGGATACAATCAAATTCCTGATGATTAATGACTAATGAAAATTAACTGCAGAACAGGTACCAATATTAGTTACTTCTGTCTCTAACTCTTAAAAATAACTTCCCAATTTTAGCTGTGATTAGATCAACAGCTAAAAGAGCTATCAAGTTGTTCAAATTCTTCTAAACTGTATCAAAATATTCAACGTACAAAACAGTGAATTATCTTTAATTAATAACAGATAGACTTTAGTTCAATATTTAGAAACTGATTTCCAAATTCTTTGTAATGCCTTTCAAGTCACAAGGTCTAAGACTGGCTTTCTACAAGTCTCTAAATTCTCAGCAAAAGTCAGAATACTATTATCACCGTTTAAAAGAGAAAACAAAGAACAAGGAGCTATTTTGGAGCTATTTTAAAGGAGAGATAAGGGTCTTCATTTTTATCAGTGTGCCAAAAAAGAAAATGAACTTTAGCAGAGCACTGAAGTCTTTGCTCATCCACCCCTAAGCTATGTCCTTCTGACTATTTATTAACAATAAAAGATGCCCCATTCCAATTGAAAGTAATCTAGAATGGCAACTTTTACAACATTTTAAGACTATTTTATACAAGCGTACAATAAAGAGCAAGTAAGGCAGAAAGTATAAATTCCTTGGACAGATTCACAGTGTTTTCTTATATGCTTTATAATTTCAATATATTCCTATATATGTTACAAGAATTATTTTTGAAAAAAGAAGTTAGATCCATAGGTACTTACCTCAAAAATAAAAAGTATAGCATCCAATTCCTCCCTTTGAGATTTGTGACCTAAAACATTTTTACAAGAAAATATTTAAACATTCCATTTTGTCCTCATTGTTAACAATCACTTAATAAGCTTAAAATAATTCAAGCACTTAATTGTTTTTTTCAGTGATCTTTAGTAAAATATTTAAAGCATATTCTGTTCAATACATGGACAATATCATAGAATCCCTTTCTACTCTTTTTAAACAATTAAATTTAGATTCTACATATGTACCTTTAAAAAGAAATCATGATATTAATGAGGGAGGAATAATTCAGAAAAGGAGAGTGAGAATGGTTGTACAACTCAAAGAATATAACCAGTGTTACTAAATTGTACACATAGAAACTGTTGAATTGGTGTATGTTTTGCTGTGTATTTTTTCAACAACAACAAGATAAATAAAATTTAGAAAAAAATCATGAAATATTCTGAAGAATTTTAAACATACTAATATGTAAATGATTACTCAAACCTGGCAAAGTACAGGGTCAGCTGAAAAGAGGAAGCCCTTCAACGAGGCAGACTGACACAGTGGCTGCAATAATGAGCTCAAGCATAATAACAACAGTTAAGGATGGTGCAGGACCAGGCAGCGTTTCATTCTGTTCTGCATAGGGTTGCTATGAGTAGGAACCAACTCGACGGCACCTAACAACAACAACTCAAACCTGGAACATGCTTCTATGGAAGAAGGAAGGAGGTGAGATGAGGAAGCAGGTAAACCTAACCAAGAAAAAAAAAAAGCATATCTTCTAATGCCTTCTTAAAGTAACACATCAGCTGTCTCTCAAATACATATCACTAGCCTTATAATAATAGTGAGAGAGGTGTCTAAAAGCTGCCTGACAAAAAGAAGTGAAATAACACTAAAATTCTGACAGCCAAGAGCCTCTTTTTAAAGTTTTATGCTTGTGACAATTATTCAAAACATCAACATAAGCCAGGATAGATTTTAACTTCTTACCTTTCTGTTTAAGACTAGCTTCAATTGTCACAAAATTTTCAAAGAACACATAATATATATGTGAAAAATGTTGGTCAAAAAATTGTTTAAGATCGATAGACTCTGCATTCTCTGAAAAATAAAAGAGAACAATTTTTAGTGACTACTATGTTAAATCAGATTTAGCGAAAATTTACTGAAAAGTTCCTTCAGAAAAAAAAAAAACAAGAAACACTCCTAAAATTCTATCCTGTTAAAATATTTGAGATATGCATTTACAGATCTAGTCTTCACAGATTTTAGTTTTAACCTTAGAAACTGTGTAAGTTATTACAGTCTTTGTTTCCTAACGGAAAACAATGTCTCAGAGAGATTTATTCAAAATCATTAACAATAGAAAAAAAAAAGTCAAATTCTGTTTTTAATTCACAATTACACCTCTCCTAACTTCTCCCCAAGATGGTTTAAAATCAGTGTTTCCAACCATAATAATTCATGATACCTGAAATATTTATTCAGTAAATAGGTACCTAACAATAAAAAAAATAGGCTTTGTAAAAGGCACTTAAGGGATTATAAACCTCAAACAGTACAGATCTAAAAGAAATTGTCAGTACACTGCAAGACACACAAAATTAATAGATAACTATACGCACAGTAGAAATGATTAGGCACAGAAAGTGAGGTAACAGATAACGTATAATGGCAGTCTGGAAGTACAAAATTAATTTTAAAGCTCAGTGAGGGGTTAGGGGTCGCCATGAATCCGAGTGACTTGAGGACAACTACTGTTTGTTTTTGACAGGAAGAGGGTGGGGAAAGAAGCCTGACAAAAGATATAATATTTGAAAAGAAGTTGTAAGGACAGGAAATGTCCTGGATGTGAAGTAGCAGGGTAAAATGGGAAAGGCATTCTACATATAAACAAAGATATGGAGTGAGGAAAGCACGAGGCATAAGGAGATGCAGAAAAATAATTCATTTTGCCTAGTGCTTAGAGCATTTTCATAAAAATAAAATTGAAATCGTACGTTTGAGATACACTGTAAAATGTCTTGAAAGAAGAAGATTGAATCTACTATTCTAAAACAAGATACCTGTGTACACACGTGTATATGTACTTATGCACAGAAGATACTAAATTATTACCAGTGGTTACCTCTAAGAAGCAATGACTGGTTTTGTTGTTTGGTTGATTTTGAGGGGGAATAAGCAGTTTGGTACAGTGGTTAAGAGCTCAGCTGCTAACCAAAAGGTCAGCGATTCGAACCCACAGCTCCAAGGAAGAAAGATATGGCAGTCTGCTTCCATAAAGATTTACAGACTTGGAAGCCCTGTGCTTTTGGCTTTCATCTTAAGTGTAATTAAAACATCCAGCTTTGACTCCCGTCTGTAACAATTACTACCTGTGTTACTTTACACAGAACTAGAAATAGTAGTGACGGCTAACAGAAACTAAATGCTTCCTATATGCCAGACACTTTTCTAAGTGCTTTACAGAAATTAATTCCCATAATCCTCATGGCAACAGTATGAAATACATACCACTGTCATTCTTATTATATAGATAAGAAAACTTAGGCACAGAGAGTTTAAGTAATTATCTAGGATAAGCAGAGCCAGGATTTAAACACCAAGCAGGCAGCCTGGATCTAGTGTCCATGCTCTTAATTTCTATGTTATTCAGCCTCCAATGTAATACCTATATAAGAAAAATATAAGAACAGTAATAATTTTATCTATTACCTGTTTATAAAAAGGTAAAAGAGTACCAGTAATCAAATACTAAATATATTTTATATAACATCAAAATAAAAACACATACAGTTGAAATAAATAGGAAAAGTGTTTTATTTTTTCCATAAAGTATGTGAAGAAAGTAAAAAAAAATTATAAAATCAGAATGAAACACACTGCTATAATTATCTTGAAATTTCCTGAAATTAATGTTTCAAACACAACTAACGCCCTAGGCGAAGAAGAAAATGAGAACAGTAACAAAGCAAAACAAAATCAAAACAAAACAAAAGCAAACATTAATCAATTCAAGATTTTGCAACTGAATTTAGAAGCCAAGATACTCTCTTAATTTATTTTTTTGTTTTTTACAGTATGTTAACAAAGTGTGGAAACTACAAGCTTGCCAATAAAAAAAGTTTGATCAAACTTAGGCTTTTTTTTTTTTTTTTTAACTCTATGCCTATTTGTAATGAATTAGCAAATAAAAACTTAAAAAAAAATTTTTTTGATCACCAATTCACAAAATTTATATGGTGGGGAAAGTGAAAGCAGAAACACAGAGGAGGTGGGTAAGATATAGTAAAAGGGCTTCATTTATTAAAAAACAACTCTCTGAACTAAACAACAATAGAAGAATGGAAAATGGAAAAGAAAGGAAATCCAGAAAGAAAAAGATTATGGTAAAACTTCAACCAATTTTAAATCTCAATGATAAGTCCCATTTTTTCCAAAAAGGTCTCCTTTACCCCATTCTGTTTTCTATTTCCTTGAACACCTCCATGACTTTTAGTCCATTTCATTCCTAATTCTGTGACATGAGCTAATATTACTTTCCTAAAGATACTGAAGTTCTTTGAGAGCAGAAACCATGTCTTAATTTCTTTCATAATCCTTCAAATTTTTAATCTAATGCTAAGGAAGTGCTGAACTGGTGGTTGGTACTCCAGAAAAAAAAATAAGGCTTCAAAATTGTTCTCTGTTTTCAGAAATACTTCTGTTTGAAGCATTGGGGAACTAGTATTTCCATAAAGAAACCAAGTAAGTACTTCAACCAGAAAATTCAAATTGAGGCTCTAAGATTTAAAAAATTGACTCAGGCTTAGGAGTGCCTTACAGGCCTTTGAGAATACGTAGCAAAATAATTCTAGACTTCATTTAGTCCACAAAAAAAGGTCTCTTTAGTCTGTTTTTATGACTAAGTTTTAAGAACCTGACTGTAATATATCTTCTGCTATATATTTTAAAACATTTAAGCAGCATATCAAACACATAATTAAAAATTTCAAGGTTCAATGATCTCAAGGAATATCTAGCTCAATTGGCATAACAAAGTTTACATAGAATATGCTCTACGTTCTACTTTGGTGAGTAGCGTCTGGGGTCTTAAAAACCTGGGAGCGGCCATCTAGGATACTGCTTGCTCTTCGGGAGCAAGGAAGAATGAAGAAAATTAAGGAAAAAATGGAAAGATTAGTCCAACGGACTAACGGACCACATCTACCACAGCCTCCACCAGACTGAGTCCAAACAACGAGATGGTACCCAGCTACCACCACTGACTACTCTGACAGAGATCACAATCGAGGGTCCCAGACAGAGCTGGAGGGAAATGTAGAACAAAATTCTAACTCAAAAAGAAAGACCAGACTTGCTGTCCTGACAGAGGCTGGAGAAACCGTGAGAGTATGGCCCCCGTACACCCTTTCAGCTCAGTAATGAGGTCACTCCTGAGGTTCACTCTTTAGCCAAAGACTGATTAGGCCCATGGAACAAAAGAAGACTGAAGTGGCACACCAGCCCTGGGGCAGGGACTGGAAGGCAGCAGGGAACAGGAAAGCTGGTTGAGAAGGGAGAGTGTTGACCTGTAATGGGGTTGTTAACCAATGTCATAGGAACAATGTGTGTGCCATTTGATGAAAACCTAGTTTGTTCTGTAAACCTTCATCTAAAGTACAATTAAAAAAAAAAAAATTTCAAGGTTCAGAGGCCAGTCTTCCTAAGTTTAATGTCGGTCAGATATTGAATACTTCTCTATAAAAGTTATCACACAACTCAAGCTGGAAGACCAAAAATACAACAAAATTTTGCAGTTATCATCTTTCTCCCTCATTATTAAAAAAAATCATTTGAAACTGTTCTTCAAATTATGGCTTCAAAATATACTGATCTGTGAGATGTGTTACAAATAATCTGCTCCTACTAATAAAGTATTAAATGGTGCAAATTTACTGCTTTAAAATAATCAGCGATAATGAGGATGGATCTAACAACATAGGGATTAATTATCCTCACAAACTAATTCTCTGGAAACATACAGAAATGCTAGGTAGAAATAAATAATACAATTAATTTAAATACTAAAAACGAACCCAGTGCTGTCGAGTCGATTCCGACTCATAATTTAAATACTAAGTTTTAAAAAAAAGAAAAGGGGAAGGAGGGATAGTGAAGGAAAGAAAGAAGTAGGCAGAAGGAAAAGGGAGGAGGGTAAAGGATGAATATGGAGCAAGTGGGTACGTGAAAGAAGAGGGATGAAAAGGAAGAGATGAGAAGAGGAAATGGCGAGAAACGAAGAGGGGGGCATAGGCAAGAGGAAAGAGAAATACTGTATAAAATATAATACGGAGTCAAGCACAAATAAAGATAGGAGGATAAAAGAACAGAAAAGTAGAAGGGAAAGAGAGGAGAAAGAAGGGAGGAAAGGGGGTAAGAAACAAATACGCTAGATAAATTATAATAATTTTATATACGATCAAGCTCAAAAAAGAGGGAAATAGATGGAAAAAGGGGAGGAAATTGAGAAATGGGAGGGAGGGAAAGAAGTACAAACAAGGGCAATTAAGAAACAGTAAATCAGAAGGTAAAACTAAAGATATTACTCTGAATGTAACAGAGAAATAACAAGATGAATAGAGAAAATGTAGGCAATATGCAAAGAAATAATGCCTGAAATATATCCATTTATCACAAGGCAATGATGAGACTGAAAAAGTATATTTAGTTGCAAGCAAGTGAACACAAATAAATTCATACATGGACACACATCCTAATACAAGGTGGAAATATTAAAACCAGCAAAAGGTAAAAAGCACAGCTGCCTACATATGAATATCAAAACTAACAGCAGATTTCTCATCTGCACAGTAGTGGTAAGAAGACCATGCAATTTTACACTCAAAGAACTGAGGGCAAATAACAGTCAATCTAGAATTCTATAGTCAGCTAGACAATTGTTCAAAAGAAAACATGAGTAAAGGCATTTTCTAACACATTGAATTTACCACTCAAAGATCCTCACTCAAGGATATATTTCTGTAAGAGAAAGAAACCCAGATGAGACAACTGGGTGCAAAAAGCAAAGACGGGCAAACAAACTGGAAAACGTATGGATAAATCTAAATGAGCACCTAATGTTAAAAACAAACCAAAAAAGAACTACTAATGAAACGGGCTACTAACAAGGAGGATAATTTCAGACAAACGTGTGAAAGATGAAAAAGAAGTAACAGTGAAAGTATTTTAAGCACTTCATTTTGTTAACAGAATTGCAGAAATACTGATGAACTCCAGTAGTATGCTACTGAAATTTTAGGGGTCACCACTGAAAGAGCAACAATAGAATTCATAACTTTGAAACTATTAGAGAGGAAAAAGAACACAGAAACCCTTATCTATCTAATAGAAATGCACAAGACCAGGTGAATAAGGTGGTCCAAATAAATATAAATACATTTGTAATTATAAAAATATTAGTGAATTAAATCCTCCAAACACACACAGAAGTCCACCTATATGGTATTTACTAAAAAATAAATTTTAAATCCAAATTAATTAAAGGGATAAATTAAAATATACTGTTCAAATATTAACCAAAAATGCCAATGATGATTCATCAATATGAGGCAAACTAACCATTAAAGCCAAAATTACTACAATTAAAGGTCAATGCATTTTAACAACAGACTCTATTTACCTAGAAGCTTTAAACTTGCCTGCATAGCTTCAGAACTGACAGAATTCTAAGGAGGAGCAAACTTACTAAAGCATGACAGATTTCAACACACCTGCTCATATTTAATACAGTTAAGATTTTAATGCCCCTGAACCCCAGTGACACACTGGTTAAGAGCTCAGGCTGTTAATCAAAAAAATGTCAGCAGTTAGAATCCACCAACTGCTCCTTACAAACTCTATGGGCTGGTTCTACTCTGTCATATAGGGTTGCTATGAGTCAGATTCGAGCCGACTACAATGGGTCTTGGATCTAGCATAGTTAAGATTTGTAATGATACAGAAGATGTGACTAGCACTTTACATATGCAACTCTAAATCTAATAGAAAATAGATACTCTTTTCATGCAAAACTGTGATACTTACCCCCAAAAAAGACACAAAATAAATAGAAAAAGTGCCAAGAATAATACCACACATGCCATATTCTCTGAACAAAATGATATAAAATTAGGTATTAATAACTCAAGCTAGTTCCTATAAAAAGGAAGAAGAGTTCTTAGATTAAACAGTCCCAGGCACTCACACAGAAGAATGCCTGTTTCCAACAGACCATAAAAACTCTTTAATTCACAGGGCACTGGGTAGAGTACTATGGAAGGTATTGCCTCAGTACCAAAAACCAAGCCTGTGGCAGTCAAGTTGATTCGGACTCATAGAGACCCTACAGGACAGAGTAGAGTTGCCCCATAGGATTTCCAAGGACCAGCTAACAGCCGAGCTCTTAATCACTGCATCACCAGGGCTCCATTGCCTTGGTACCAAAAAAATAAAAAAAGGACCCTGGTGGCACAGCGTTTAAAGCGATCGACTGCTAACCCAAAGGTTGGCGGTTTGAAAGGACCAGTGGCTCTGTGGAAGACAGACTGCCTCAGGAGTGGGGAATAGTTAACCCTATCTGAACACTGTTCCAGAGCTGCCTAACAAATCGTAACCAAAAACCCACTGCTGTTGAGTCGATTTCTACTCATAGCGACCCAATAAGGTTTCCAAGGCAGTAAATCTCTACGGAAGCAGACTGCCATGTCTTTCAACCACAGAGCAGCTGGTGGTTTCGAACTGCCAAACTTTCGGTTGGCAGTCAATAGCTTTTAACCACTGCACCACCCAGGCTCCTTAACAAATCGTAACAGCAAGACAAAAAAAGGCACAAACTGTTCCCAAATAATTTAACTGCATCCCAAAAGACAGCTCATGAAAATTTATAAGAATATAAAATATCCAGGACCCAATAAGGAAAAACTGACCATGCCTGGCATCCAATTAATGATTACCAGGCATGCAAAGCAGGAAACCATAACCTGTAATAAAAAGAATAATCAATTTATCAAATCCAAACCAGAATTGACACAGGCGTTAGAATTAGCAAAAAAAAAAAAAAGGCATTAAAATAGTTATAACTGTATTCCGTATGTTTAAAAAGTTAAGGAGACACTTGGAAGACATAAAAAAAAGATCCAAATATAACTTTTATAGATGAAAACTAAAATGTTTAAGGTGAAAAATAAACTAGACAGAATTAACAGCAGATTGGCATTGCAGAAGATAAATGAACTTGAAGGCACAGCAGTAGAAACTATCCAAAATAAAACACAAAGAGAAAGAAGAATCCACTAAATTGAAAAGTGTACCAGTGAGCTGTGGAACAACTTGAAGTGGCCTAATTCCTGACAGTGCAGTGTTTAAGCACTTGGCTGCTAACTGAAAGGCTGGCAGTTTCCACAGAAGAAAGATGTGACAGTCAGTTTATGATTTCATATTTTATTTGGGATTATTTATATTTAATGTGATTATTGATACTATTATATTTGAGTCTATCATCTGTTATTTGTTTTCTGTTTATCCTTTCTGATCTTTTCTTTCTGGGATAAATACACATATAGAGGACTAGAATAAAGAGCCCAGAAATAAACCCTTACACTGATGGTTAACTGATTTTGGATAAGGTGCCAAGGCAACTCAATGGAGACGAACAGTCTTTTTAACAAATGGTGCTGGGACAACAGAATATCTACATGCAAAAGAATTAAGTTGGAACCCTACAGTATACCATATACAAAATGTAATTCAAAATGGATCAAAGACCTACGTATAATATATAAAATTATAAAACTCTTATAAAGAAACATGACCTTGGATTAGTCAATGCTTTTTTATATAGGACACCAAAAGCACAAGGAACAAAAGAAGAAATAGACCAGGCTTCATCAAAATGAAAAGAAAACCTACAGAATGGGAGAAAATATTTGTACATCATGAATCTCATAAGGGACTGTATCTAAAATGTGTGTGTATATGTTGTGTTGTGTGTGTTATGTATATACAGAATATATATGTGTGTGGATAATGTGTGTGTGTATATGTATTGATACATACACACGTCTTCACCCAAACTACTCTTCTTTCACTTCTGTCTAATGATATCCTCACCGTCTTTCAAGGTACAGCTCAAACGCCCCTGCCCCCATGAAGCTTCCTCCAAGACCCTCATTCGGATACGATCTTTCCTTTGTATTCATACATTTTTCTTGTTCAACATAGGATTCTCTTTCACTATACCATCAACTCCCACACTCATCTTTGCAGTTCCCTAAAACCTAGCAAAGAAAGCACTACATGTAAGTTGGTTATTCAAATAGTTGCTCCAATCTATCACCTTCAGATTTTTCCAACAAATAAATGGAAGCACAGACGGATAATTATTTTTCTTAAGGTCATTTTACAAGAAATGGCATGTTTACAAGAAGCAGCTAACAGTAACAATCTCCTTGTCTCCAAGAGGTCCTAAGGACAATTGATGGAAAGGGAAGATGACTGGTAACCTTGATGACTGCGTACCTTGAAGCTAACTTAAAAGGCTTCAGACAATGACAACAAACATTTGGTTATGCAAACACACTTCTTTACAGTAGCAATTATTCTATTCTAATTTTGGGTGGGGTGGGGAAGTATAATAATTGCTAAGTGATATAATTTAAGGATTTCTGCATGTTTATTTGAAATAAAACATCAACAATTAATTTTATTTCCTTACATTTATTCAATTCTCATTTGTTTTCCCAACATGTAACTTTGAAATAATTTTCTAATTTACCCATTTTTAATAGGTTAGAGACTGAGACTACACTTCAAAATCTTGACCATCATCAAAATTATTCAGTGGTTTGTACTCAATTTATTTTTTAAGAACAAATTTCATTACTTGACTTTGAGTAGCCTATCAGGTCTCGAATTTGGTTTTATCTTAAGGGTTCAAATTAAAATTAAAATCATTTTCAAAATTCTTCACCAAGTTCTGTGCAACAATGCATTTTTTTAAATGTAATCTTCCAACAATATCTTTATCTTAATTTTATAGACAAGCAAAATGAAGATCTGAAGTGTTATGTATATAATCTAGGTAAGATCAGAACCCAGGTCTTCTGACTTTCTCTACTATAGTCCCTTATTTTCTAGCTATCTAATATTCAAGTTTCCTTAGAAACTAATTATTACATACTACGCAGGCTCATTGCAGGGACTATTAAATCAGGTAACATGTAAAAGGCTTAGTCCAGGTCTTGTCACATATAAGAGGTCAGTAAATATTAGCTATTATTACCAATACATGACAGCTGCTTCTGTAAAAGTATTCACCCCTAAAAACTTTTCCCCAAAGATAGTGAAAAGATGGAACAGTACCTGGAAGTACATTGTGTTCATGTGAAAAAGTCAATCTATTTATTTAGTAATTATTATCATGCTAACAATTCCTGAGAATCATAACATTTGACTATAGAAATATACCTAAATTCTAAAATCAACTTCCAAATAATGAATATTTAAAGTGGTTCAAATTGGACACTTATCCACTTACTTAGAATAAAAAACTTAGAATAGGCACTAAGAAATGGCAATGCTGGTTACAAAGGATATATTGTAATTTTAAATTTTAATGTATATCAATCAAACTGCCCTCCAATTCACATTCCACTAGCGATATATGAGTATCTGTTTCCACGTGTCTTGATACCCTACTTTTAAATCTTTCCCAAACTTTATAAATTTGTAACAGTACATGAATAAAGGAAATTAACTCAAACATGATAAAATGTTTCTTAGTTTGTCTGTCTTTTAACTCTGTTCAGGATGGGTTTTACTCTTAGAAACTTACAATCTTTCATCTACACAAATTTATCAATAATTTCCTTGACAATTTCTAACTTTGGTATAAGTTCTAAGTGTGGTCTTCTCTATCCCAAAATTAAAGAAATACTTGCCTATTCCAAGGAAGATGAAAAGATGTTCAACATCATTAATCATTAGAGAAACGCAAATCAAAACCACAATAAGATACCACTTCATACCCACCTATGCCTACCTATATTCTAGGATAGCTAGAATCAACAAGTCAGATAATAACAAGTGTTGAAGATGTGGAGAAATCCAAATTCTCATATGACACTGCTGGCAGGAATATAAAATGATCCAGCCACTTTGGAGAACAATCTGGCACTTGCTCAAATGACTAAACACAGAGTTATCATGTGACCCAGCAATTCCACTCCTAGGTATGTAATACCCAGGAGAAATGAAAACACATGTCCACACAAAAACTTGAATACAAATCTTGGTAGCGGCAATATTCATAATGGCCAAAAGGTGGAAACAACCGAAATATCCATGAACTGATAAATGGATAAGCAGAACGTGTTACTTACATACAATGGAAAATTAATCCACTACAAAAGGAACAAAGTACCGGTACAAGCCACAACATGGATGAACCCTGAAAACATTACACTGAGTGAAAGAAATCAGTCACCAAAGCCTACATTATATGATTGCATTTATATCAAAGTTCTGAGGACACAGATCCATAAAGACACAAAGTGGATTCACGGTTGTTTAGGGATAATGGGAGAAAATGGACATACAAGGAGGTGATAGTTAAAGAGTACAGGGTTTATTTGTTTATTTTAATTGTACTTTAGACAAAGGTTTACAAAACTAGCTTCTCATTAAACAGTTAGTACACGTGTTACTTTATGACATTGGTTAACAACCCTACGGCACGTCAACACTCTCCCTTCTCGACCTTGGGCGCCCTATCACCAGCTTTCCTGTCCCCTCCTGCCTTCTTGTCCTTGCCCGTGGCCGGTATGCCCCCTTTAGCCTCGTTTTGTTTTATGGGTACAGGGTTTATTTTTGAAGTGATAAAAATGTTCTAAAATCAACTATGGTGGTAATTGCACGTATCTGTGAACATGCTAAAAACCACTGCACTGTATACTTTAAATGGGTGAATTTTATATATGTATATATATATATCTATACACACACACATACATAAAGCATATCTCAATAAAGCTGTTAAGAAAATACTTGCCTTTTTTTCTTCTAGTGCTGTTAGGGTTTTACTTTTCATACTGAAGAAACTGATCCGTTTAGAATTTATTCTGTTAGAAGGTATGAAGTAGTAATCTACATGTATTTTTTATCTAGATGAGCATTCTCCCTTCTTAATCTTTATCTAAACAACTATTTAATGAGTTGGTCACATGAGTTCCTTTTGTAGCTTATACAAATCAAGAGGAAGACTGCTTAAATGGAATGGTAGTAAGGTTATTAAAGTTAAGGATATCAAATATACCAGGGAGTTAGAAGAGTCATATAATTATCTATTTAAGTCCCTTAAAATGATGGCAAGGTTGTAAGTCAGGTATCAAAGTTCTTGATAAATTTAATGAAGTGACCAGGAGGCTGAGAAGTAACACCAGTGAGAAAGTTTGAAGGACTGTGTGATCAGGCAGCATACGTACCCCAAAGTAAGAAGGATTTTCAGAGAAGTGCAGAAGTATCATAGTAACACCAGTGAGATAAAGGAATGCTGAATTCTCCAGGCAAGAAGGAATGCATCACCGATTTGAGCAGGGATGTAAGGGAATTTGTGTCTTCAGGGAAAAATTAGTTTCAAATAAGGGCATACACAACATATGTCATCTTTCGTTTTAATATAAAACAACGTTCTAAGTATTTATGTAATAAGTATACACTTTGCAACAGTGTCATCTATGAACTAGTTCTATAATAGGCAACCCAACATGCTTTTATCACAGTAAGGCACAACTATATTGAATTGTTCTCATATAATTAAACTGTAACACTTAAACCCAGTGCCGTGGAGTCCGTTCTGACTCATAACAACCCTATAGGACAGAGTAGAACTGCCCCATAGAGTTTCCAAGGAGCGCCTGGCAGATTTGAACTGCTGACCCTTTGGTTAACAGCTGTAGCACTTAAACACTATGCCACCAGGGTTGTAACACTTAGCCCATTTATTAAATTGGAAAGGTAAATTCGGAGCAAATAATGGATTGTCTTGAATGCAGGCTAAGGATTATGTACTTTATCCTATAGGCAATGGGGAGCCATGAAAGGTTACAGAGCAGCTAGAGTGACATGCTCAGTAATGTGCTTTAGAAATACTGTGAGAGCACCATGTAAGACAGGCTAGAGAGGAAAAAAGATCCTCGTAGGAAGACCAACCAGTAAGCTTCTGCGAAAGTTCAGGCAAGAAACTGTCGAAGTTTTAACTACAGAAATGATGGTAAGAACAGAACAGATTCAAATATCATAAAGCCTGAGAAGAGCAGGATTTGGTTGGGGATAAGGGTGTCCCATAGACAACTCAAACTTCGAGTGTCCCAACATAAATTTATCTTTCTCTACTATATTCTCCAAGATAAAAGCTTCATGTCTTACTAACAAGGAGATATCATTTACAGAAATAGGGAAAACATGAACCCTTTAGGTCATGTGGACATTTAATATTTGAAAGACAGCTACAGACATACTAATCACCTATTTTTCTATTTTCTCTAAGGGTTTTTTTCTCTAGCAGGACCTTCTATATGAAGAGACACTAGGTAACATATGAATATACACGATTAAATTCAGAATCTAGGAAAAAAAAAAATTAACCAAAACAAACAAACAAAAACAACCTGTATGCTTTCTTTTTAAGACACTGAAAACTTAAAACCCAACATGCTTCTCTTTTCCCCTTAGCTGTCATGAAATCTAAGAACCAAATTCAATGTCTCTGGGCTGTAAGCAGCTCATCTCTGCAATCTGGTAATGTTTCTTTCCTTTAAGTAGTGCCTATTCAGGTTTTGCTTGTTTTATCACTAGTGGTTCTATGCCACATTTTATTCATTCCTGTAAGTGATGCAAAACCTTTTAAATAAAATAAAATCCTTAATAAAAGAAATATTAATGCAAAGATGGGTTATGGTATTTGAAACAGCTTGCTATCTATTAAGCACATTAATCAATAACATTGTTTATATTAATAATCTGCACAATAAATCATTTTATAAACATACAAGGCCAAAGTAGTTAAATTAGGTCAAATTAATTTTTCAAATAAATAAGATTCAAATTAAAGAGCTTTACTATAGAAGGGTCTCATGTTAAGTATATAGGAGCACTTAACTTTAGACACCAAGCTCTTAAAAATGCACTCAAAATATCAAGTTAGCTATTTTTATAGGCAGTTTATAGTTCACAATGACTCCTATACTTCCTGCCAAATCAGTTCCAAGTTAGTATGTACCATGTTTATGTCATTTATTCAATAAACACACAGTATTTGTTTCTGTCCTTATATTTTGCCATTTGTACCTACTGAACACTACTATTTCATTATTTTTCGGACTTAAAATATTTTAATCTAATTTTCTTTGTGAAAATGGATGTATTTAAATTACAGAAAGGCAATCAGATACTTCTCACTAATCACTTTAAGTTAACAAATGCCTTCCCTAAATATAAAAAAGAAAAATATAGGAACCAAATTACTTTTGGTATGAAGCCAATTTTCAGTCTCCTTTATTTAAAAGAATCTGTTATCATCAACACCCAAAATTTAAGTATATTATTGTTAATATATGTTCATATTGTCCTTTAAGTGAAAAACTAAGTTTATACAAAATAACTGTACTATAATCAGGCAGAGATGATGAAAAATAATAATCTGCAAAGTTAATAATCGTCAAGCAGAGAAAAGGGACCAACAAAAGCCAAAATGCTAGGTATGGTATGCCTATCTGTGGAAATGAATTGGCCACAACATCTGTACAGGCATAGAGAGATATGGAAACTGTGTCTCTGGCTATTCTTTCTCCAGTTCACGTACAACGGCCATTCTAATGGCAAAGATTTTTGCCAATAAAAGAGAGGGAGACAGCAAGATGAGGACTGAGATCTCTAGCAACCACAAGAGATATGGTTTGACATGAACATTTAAAAGTTCCCAATACTTCCTTCTGGACTAGTTCAACAATTTCATATGGGAAAAGAGAATGTGATTCCCATATCAGCACATTGTATAGCTTCTTCTCTGAGTCACTACTGTAACAGAGCAGAGAATAAAAGCTCTGCAAACAGACCTGAGACACAGGTTTGAAGCCTATTCTATTCATACCGTTCTGTGCTCTTGAAAAATTTACTGAGTCCTTGAGACTCAGTTTCATAAAGTCATAATATCATCTACTTTATTGAGTTGTTGTGAGAAGTATCTGACACGGAAAAGATAATATTTATAAATATTTGTTTCCCATCTTGTTTACTACTGTTGAGAACCAATACTCTAAAACCTTCCCCATTCCCATAGTTTCCAATTAGATCTCCAACCAACTTTGTACTCCATCTGGTTGCTGGCCTCTTGTCCAAAGCCTTTTTAGGTAGGTGATGTGAAAGGCGCATTGTACTTAGATGCATAAACAAGGAGTGGAAAGAAAAAGGGAAACAAATGTTTTCTCATCAACATGAAAACAAGCTATCCTAAATTACATGTGCAAAGCAGTCTGCACTACAAAAGCTATCCTAAATTACATGTGCAAAGCAGTCTGCACTGTAAGGAGATCCCAAAATAATTTTCAGGATAAACTTAATTTTAAAAGTATTTCAAAGTAAACTACATGAAATAAATGCTGTTAACTCCTTGGGTTTTACCTCAGTAACTTAAAGTACTTTAAATTAAAAATTTAACGTATTTCAAGTATTTTTCACACGCATTACCTCACTTCATCCCTCAAGACACAGATATCTTAAACAAATAGTATTAGCCTACATTTTAAATAAGCAAACTAAGGGTCATAAAGGCCAAATGGCTTGACTAAGGTCACAAAGCCAGTATGGCAGAGCAGCTAGTTCTGCTCAGACCTATGTTCAGAGGTCTTAATTTGCATGTTATATAAAACCTCCTAAGGCCTATTGCAAAGACTTGAGTTTGCTAGGTATGTGATCTCACAGGATATGAGGCATTACTAACCAGTCAAAACCACACACCCAACAAAAGCCCAATTTTATTAAAAAAAAAAAAATCATAGCCTAATTTAAGGAAAATTCTTTGAAAAGCATCTTTTCAAAAAAATTAGAATATTCAAACATGATCCAAAAGGCTTCACATTCACCAAAGATGGAATAACAATCACAAGATGGAAACAATAAACACCCCATTTTTTCTGAGGGGAAAAAAAAAGATGAAATATAAGAAACAACAGTTTTCAAGACACTAGGCATTAGGTAAGGACACGAGCCCTCAGGGATGGAAAATAAATGAGGTGTGCCTTACTACTGCTCCAATTTACTGCCTTGAGAGAGATTCCAGGCTTAGACAAAAAGGAGAAGTAATCCAGGTGGTGTCCAGAAGACTCCATGAGTTGAGAAAACAGAGCTGAGAGTCCAGGGGTACCAACGCAACGAGAGTTCACAGGACATAGTACCAAAGAAGAGACAGCTTCACAGTGAGACCCTAGGAGACTGAAGAGGGTCCCTTTCAATTTATTTAGCAGAGCATCGATCACAGCATACTTGTAAGAAAACTACCCAAGGCAGGGGAAAGAATCATGCAAAAGGATTAGAGAGACTAGTACCAGGCACTCACATAGTACCTGTTCCCAAGAGTTGTACTAGAAGATAATTTATAATTCACGAAGCATTGGGTAGGACACTTAGGAAGATAATTGCTTAAGTAGCTAATAATTAGTCCTAGATGGAACACTACCGTAGACTCATGAATTAAATCATAAAAGCGAGACTCAAAATGATCACACTGTTTTCAATAATCTGACTGCTTCCCAGAAAAATGTTCAAAAATATTTTTAAGAATACAAAATATCCAGTACCTAATCAGGTAAAATTCACAATATCAGGTATCCAAAGACTAGCAGGCACATAAGGAAGCAATAAAACACAACCAATAATGGGGAGAATAATCAATCAATTGAAACTGACCAAAAATTGAAAGAGATGTTAGAATTAGCAGAGAAGTATATTAAAATAGCTATTTTAACTATATTCCATATGTTCTAAAAGCTAAGAAAACACATGGAAGATATTTTTGAAAAAGATTCAAAATGAACTAGAGATGAAAACTACAATGACTAAGATGACAAACTAGACAAGATTAATTGCAGAGCAGAAAAAACAGTAGTGAACTGAAGACTTAACAGAAGAAATTATCCAAAATAAAACACAGGAAGAAAAACACTCCTCAAAAAAGAAGAGAGTTATCAGTGAGCTATGAGACCTTTAAATATACTAATAATACTTCCTAATATGTTGTCTAATATGTTTGGAGCCCCGGTGGTATAGTGGTTAAGAGCTCAGCTGCTAACCCAGAGGTCAGCAGTTCAAATCTACCAGCCGCTTCTTGGAAACGCTATGGGACAGTTCTACTCTGTCCTATAGATAGGATTGCTATGAGTCAGAACCAACCTGACAGCATCTAACAACAACAACAATATGCTGTTGTTGTTAGCTGCTGTCGAGTTGGCCTCTGACTCATGGCAACATCATGCACAAAGGAACAAAACCCTGCCTGGTTCTCATGATCAGTTGCAGACCTAACCACTGTGACTGATCAGGGCTTTCGTTGGTAATTTTCAGATGTAGATCATCAAGTCTTTCTTTCTAGTCCATCTTAGTCTGGAAGCTCCACTGAAACCAGTTCAGCACCATGTTGTTGTTGTTGTTGTTGTTATGTGGTGTCAAGTCAGTTCTGATTCAGTGATCCTACGTACATTAGAACAAAACACCGCCTGGTCCTGTGCCATCCTCACTATCATTGCTATGCTTGAGTGCCTCATTGCGGCCACTGTGTCAATCCATCTCATTGTTGAGGGTCCTCTCTTTCGCTGACCCTCTGCTTTACCAAGCATGGTTCAGCATCATAGCAACACACAAACCAACACTGACAGATAGTGGCTACACGAGGTGCACTGGCTGGGAATCAAACCCGGGTCTCACACATGGAAGGTGAGAATTCTACCACTGTAGCACCAATGTCTATCCCCTCTTCCTGATACACTAATATAAATACTTTCTAATATGCTAATAACTGGAATCCAAAAAGGAAGGGGGTAATAAATTTTAAAAAAATGGTCAAAATTTTTCTACATTTGAAAATGAACCCCACTGAACCCCAAGCCAAGAAATATAAACTACACCAAAGCACATCAAAGCCAAATTGCTCAAAACCAGTGATGAAGAGATAAAAAGCAGCCAGAGAAAAAGACGTATTACGTAGAGAGTAACTAAGATAAGAATGACAGCAGACTTCTTATTAGAAACAATGCAAGAAGACAGCAGCGTAAATTTTAAAGAATTGAAAGAAAAAAACTATCAACCTAGTGTCCTAAACACAGCAAAAATATCTTTCAAAAGTGAAAAGAATATTTTAAAAAGAAGGCAAAATAAAGACTTTTTCAGAAAAGCAAAAACCATAAAGCCATCACCAGGAGACGTCGTCCACCAGGAGAAATATTAAATCCCTCAGGGAGAAAATGATACTGAATGGAAATGTGTATCTATACAAAGGAATGAAAAGCACTGCAAATATTATCACATGGGTAAACATACAACACTTGTTCTTATTATTTAAAAATCTTTACAAGATAATTGCCTGCTTACACAAAAATAATGATATTCAGTGTGAGGTTTACAGCATATGAATAAGTAAAATGTATGACAACAGCATAAAGGTTGGTGGGGGGAATGGAAGTATTATTGTACAAAGGCTCTCATACTACCTCAGAAGTGGTATAATATCACTCAAAGGTAGGCTGTGAAGGTATCTTTATCAAAGATTCCATAGAAGAATCCTGATCAAAAGAGGGAAAATGTAGAACAGAATTTAAAATTCTCACGGACTTCCAGACTTTCCGGAGCCACAGAGGGTGGATGAACCCTTGAAACTACTGCTCTGAATTTTCTATAAACCTTGAACCAAAAATATCTCCTGTAGTCTTCTTAAAACCAATACTGGTTTAGCTTAACTAGTAAAAAATGTCTGCCTTGAGCATTATGCTCTTTTAAGAACTATCTACATGGGACTGAACAGCAACTTGAAAGATTAGGGATCTGTGAGTTTATGTCAGTGAGGGAGGAACAACTCAGGAAACGAAGGTGAAAATAGTTGCACAATTCAAAGGATATAATCAATGTCACTAAATTGTACATGCAGGAACTGCCGAACTGGTGTATGTTTTGTTGGGTATATTCTCAAGAAAAACAATAAAATTAAAAAATTTAGGGAAAAAAATAAGAAACAAAATCTCATAAAAGTGCACAAAAAGAAATAGACAAATTCACAAGTACAGTTAGAGACTTCAATACTCTTCTCTCAATAATTGATAGAATGAGTAGACAGAAATTCAGTGAGGCTACAGAAAACATGAACAAAACCATCAAACAACTTGCCCTAATTAACATTTTTAGGACACTCGACAACACAGAATATAGATTCTTTTCAAATGCACAGAGAATATTTACCAAGTTGAAACATATTTTGGGCCATCAAATGAATTTCAATAAACAATAAAGAATTCCAGTTATAAAAAGTATGTTCTCTGACTACAATGAAAGTAAATTAGTAATCAATAACAAAAAGATAACTGAACTATGCAAAAACATATGAAGCTAAAGAACACACTTCTAAATAACCCACAGATCAAGAAGAAATCAAAAGGCAAGTGAGGAAGTATTTTGGACCTAATTGAAAATGAAATTACAAAATATAATTTAAGGGATGTTATTAGAACAGTAGTTAGGGGAAAATTTATATCACCAAATGCCTGTATTAGAAAGAAGAAAGGTCTCAAAGAAAGTAACTTCAGCTTACATTTTAAGAAGCTAGAAAAAGAAGAGCAAATTAAATCAAACTAAGCAGAAGAAAGGAAATAATAAAGATCAAAGCAGAAATCAATGAGAAGAAAAGCAATGCAGAAAATCAACAAAGCCAAAAGCTGATTCTTTTAAGAATATCAATAAAAGTGATAAATCTCTAGTCAGGCTGTTCAGGAAAAAAATCCACAAATACCAAAATTGAGAGAGGTGACATCACCACAGATTCTGTAACTACTCAAATGATAATAAGTGAATATTACGGACAACTTTATATCTATAAATTTGACAACTTAGACAAAATGGGCAAATTGCCTGAAAGAAACTACCAATGCTCACTCAAGAAGAAATAGATAACCTGAATATGCCTAAAGAAATTGAAACTGCAGTTAAAAACCTTCCCACAAAGAAAACTCCATACCCAAATGTATTCACTGGTGAATTCTACCAAACATTTAATGAAGAAAACTACCAATGATACACAAATACTTCCAGAAAATTAAACAGGAAGGAATATTTCCCAATTCATACTATGAGGCCAGCATTACCTGATACCAAAATTAGACACATTACCAAAAAACTACAGAACAATACTCTCATGAATATAGATGCAAAAATTATTAACGAAATTTTAGCAAATTGAATTCAACAATATATAAAAGACAATACAGCATAACCAACTGGGATTTAAACCCAGGAATGCAGGATTGGTTTAACATTTGAAAATCAATGTAATTCATCGTATTAACAAACAAAAAAGAAAAAACCATCTATTCATCTCAATGTTGTTAGTTGCTATCAAGTCAATTCTGACTCATGCCAACCCCATGTGTGCAGAACAGAACTGCTCCATAGGGTTTTCAAGGATGTGGCCTTTCAGAAGCAGACTGCCAGGCCTGTCTTCCAAGGTACCTCTCTCTGTGTGGGTTTGAACTGCCAAGCTTTCCACTAGTAGTTGAGCGCTTAACTATCTGCACTACTCAGGGACTCCGTTCCTTCACAATCAAGTTCTATAAATGCAACTGGAATTGTCCTACAGTGGGAACACATGCCAGGAAAAAGGTTTACATCAGATGTTTAAATTACGATTATGCCCTCAGATACTTGGATGCATTCAATTCTCCTATAAGTACCCTTGAGTGAGTGGCAGTTTAATTTACGGGTTAAAAATACAGATCAGATGAGAACAAACAAAAATCAAAATCTTGCATAGTTGGCAACACTCAACAACTCTGCTAACTAAACAGTTTCCTCATTGTGTTTACCTGATGTAAAACCTGCGCCTCCTACAAAAAAGGATATGAAGTGTCTCTTCCAACTAAAAAATGAGGGACTGGATTGGCCGATCTCTTAAGAATGCCTTTCAGCTTTTGTCATCTCCTCTCTCCTAATCATTTTCTTAACAATTATATTAACCATATTTCAAACAAAATAACTGTAATTATTTAGACAGAGAATACTTCATTGAATTTAATTACTATAACTGATATAGGCCTGGTGATGCAATGGTTAAATGCTCAGCTATTAACGGAAAGGTTGGCAGTTCTAACCCACCCAGTGGCCCTTCAGGAGAAAGACTTGGCAATCTGCTTCCCATGAAGATTACAGCCTAGAAAAACCCTATGGGATAGCTCTACTCTGCACACACGCGGTTGCTATGATTTGAAATCAACTTCATGACACCTAAAAACAACATAGCATTTGGAGGTCCATCTCTTACTCTATGTTTTGAAAAGGTTTCTCAATCTCTACACTACTGACATATTGGGCTAGACAGTTATTGTGATGCAAGACGTTTAGCGGCATCCCTGGCCCCTACCCACTAGATGCCAATAGTACCTCTACCGTAGTCATGACAATCAAAAATATCTCCAGAAACTGCCAATCATCCTCTGTCGGGCAAAACTTTTCCTGGTTGAGAACTACTGCGCTAAAACTACTGAAGTATAATAATCTCTCTATATGGACCTCCTCCACTCACAGGGCAGGGAGTCTGAAAGCACAGCGTTCTCCATTTGAAGGGTCTTAAGGGTATTTTAAATGTTTATACATGCACACACACATATACAGGATAAAAATGCTCCATTAAAAACAGTCCATAACTTACCAAGAAGCAAAAGGTTTTTGTTTTGTTTTGTTTTAATTATATTATTGTTTTGTTTTCAAATGGAGGAAACCAGGCCCTATAAAACATCTGACATATGTGACCTCTTAAATTTAGACCAGGTCTCCCAGACAGAAAAAATTTTCTATGCCAAAGAAGTATACATGAACCATTCCTTAACCATTCTATAACTAAAGAACTACAGCAGTTAACTTAGGAAATCTCAATACTTTATTGGACCTAAAATTTATAGCTCTGCCATTATACAACCTACAGTTTGTCCCAAGTAGGTGCCACATTATTGTGATCCATATTTTCCTACATTAGTTTTCTATGTCCCACTCTCTGTCAAATTTTTTCTTCAGTGACTTAACTCTCAAGTAGAAAAGATCATACTCTGAACTATATTTAGAAGATTTGTATTTTCCTGAAAACTGAGCTTAGTTTCACATTGCCAAGCTGCATGAATTGCTTTTTCACCATTCCACAGGAAAAAAATACAACTTACTTGTGATAAAGATTAGCTGTCATAAATGTAGGAAAAGTAAAAAACAAAAAAGCTGCACTGGAGTCATAAAACCTGTTCTGAATCAGCCTTCTACTTAGACGTTGACCATTTAACTTTTCCAAACTTCGGCTTTCTCATCTATAAAAATGGAGGATAATAATATCTGCTTCTAGATTTACCGTGAGGATTCATTATGAAAAATTATGTGAAATCACTTTGTAAACAATAAAGTCCATATAAATGTTGTGTATTAGTGGGGAAGCACGTACTTTAAATAAGGGACTTACATCTCTCACTAATAAACATCACTTTCCAAAACAAATACTCATTAGGAAGACAGCTTGAGATAATACTCTAAACTAGCATCTGGGTTCTAAATTCAGTTCTGCCAATAACTACCAATCAACACAGGCAAAGTCATTTTCCTCTTGACCTCAAATATCTTCATCAAAAAAAAAATGCAAGTACTGACCAGAAGGCTCCTTAATGGCAAGTACTTAATGGCCTAAGTACTATTACAGCCATTATCAGGCTATGAAATGACCAAATATCCAAACTCAGGGCACTGTTTAACATTACATCCAAAACTCAGGGCACTGTTTGGTCTGCCAGCAAAACAGGTAGAGGGCAGCCGACTTTAAGAAAAATTGAATTAAATAAAAATACAATTCTCGAGAAGAGAAGGAAGCTATAAACTACTCCCCCCCCCCCATAATTAATAGTTCTCCCTCTAAATGACAGTAATGATGAACAAGAGTGCATAAGGGCGGGGCTCTTTTCCACAAGCTTTTTGGGAACCACCCACTTCCCAAAGAGGTATAACTGCCCACTCCTTGCCCTCATCAGCCAAGAAACTTGAAACGAAAAATTAAGGTTTATACCGGGTGGAAATGGCGGTAGTCATTTGGCAAACATATCCTATAAACACCACACCAAGTCTTCCGAAAGTCGCAAAGATCTAAGCTTTTGGAATAATGATTTTTTTTTAATGAATCTGGACTATTAACTCAAAATTAGATAACCCTGGGTTAATAGTGATTAGTGTTTGCCAATGGCCAAGTTTTCCCTTCCCCAAACTCTCCGCCCTCCCAGGTCTCTGCAGAGGCGACACCTCGCCCTCTGCTCCCGCACCGCGCCAGGTCCGGACGCACCAGCTCCCGAGGGCGAATCACCAGAGATCCCCAGGGGAGGGAAGGCCGGGCAACCCAGGCCTCTCGGTGCCGCCACCCCTCGCTCCTCACCGATGACGATGCGCAGGTGCTTGAGGCGGGTCAGCGCGTCCTTCTTGGTGTCCAGCACCTTCTGGGTGGACTTCTTCACGTCCCCGTGCGGCTTCTTGGAGAACATCCTGCCGCTGTCGCCGCCACCGCTGGCTCCAGCCCCCTCCCGGCCCGGTCCCGGCGGCAGAAAGTGGAGGGAGTGGGCGGGGAGGAGACTAGTGTGAGCGGCTCATTCACTCCCCAGGACTGAAGGCCCCAGGAGAGGCGACTCCTCCCCGATCCAGGCCAGCACCGCCACCTCCAACCGCCTCGCGCTGCGGCTACGAGACACCTTCGTCTCCAGCTCCAATATGGCGGATCCTCTCTCCCGGCCCTGCACAGAGCAAGGGAGACCCGGGCGGGCCGCCCGCGGCCGCCGCCGCCTCCCGCCTCCAGCGGCCGCCGCTTGCCGCCACAGGCCGGGGCCCCAGACCCAGAGCCGCGGAGGTGGGGCTCTCGGCGGCGGCAGCACAACTCCTCTCCCTGAGGCCCCCTTAAGGTTAAAGCTTCTTCAGCAGCTTAGACCCTGCAGAGGCCCAAGCAGAGACGAAGAGTGTAGGGATGGGGTTTCACGACTCCGCCGTCGGTGGCGAACGGTCCCCGTGGCGACCGCCTTCTTACGTCAAGGGCTTTTGACGTCATGCCAGCGTGAGATCATCCGTGGCACTACCCACTCAGTTTTGGTTTTCTGTGTAAACAGCCAAAAGAGGAGCCCAAGGAAGTCGAGGAGGGCGTTACTGCATGTACCATTGTAAACAGTAACTCCTAGCCAAACTCCCAGAGTCGTGTCGTGTAGTTTTTGTAAGAATGGCCCTTCATCTTCACTGTTTAATATGTCGTAATAATTTCACAACGTAGCTTCAAAACACAAAAGCAAAACGTGCAAGATATTTTAGATGCCAATTCTTTTAAAGGCCTGGGTTGTAACACCCTTTCATTTCCTAGTTTGGATTGAGTTTAAACTATCTTTTGTTTTGTTTTGCAAAATGATGATTAACGTTTACTGTAGTTTAGAGATTTGTGTGGTTATAGGCCATCCTTTTGGTTAAAATCATTTTGCGTAAATGAGTGACTTCTGCCAGAAACATGTTGTAACAGAAAAATTACAGAGAAAAGAAATCTGGAGAGCTTCAATGTTTAATTTTCTTAATATATAAAAAGTTCACATAATCCAAGAGAAAATTGCTAAGACCTAGGTAGAAAAATTAACAAGGAACGTGGAAAAATGACAGAAGTGTATACCAATAACTAAAACATGTGGAAAATGTTCACACTCATTAGTAGTTTTTAAAAATCAGATTAAAAGAATTTTTATTTCTTAATTTTGAACAGCTTTATTCAGGTATAATTGATACATAATAAACCACATTTATATAAAGTGTACAATTTCATATCAAATTTTAACATATGCATACACCCGTGAAAACATCACCACAATCAAAATAGTGAGCATACCCATCACCCTCAAAGTTTCCTCCTGTCACTTTGTAATCCCTCCCTCCTCCTCACTTCTGATCCCCAGACGGGCATTGATCTGCTTTCTCTCGCTCTGAGTTTGTATTTCCTAGAGTTTTGTATAAGTAGAAGCATACAATATACTCTTTCTTGGTCTGGCTTCTTTCACGCAATATAGTTTATTTGTTTTATCAGTCAAAGTAGTGAAGTTTGTTTTTAAATTAACATTCTTACTGATGGTGAGTGTGACAGTAGGCACTCTGATAGCTTCTCACAAGCTTTCTGGAAAACAGTTTGGCATTCTATAACAAGACACTTGAAAATGTTTCCATCTTTTGATTCAGTAGTTTCCTTTTAAATCTCTATCCTAAAGAAAAAAAAGAAAAACAGAAATGGTGCAAATATTTATGTAAAGATACTAAAGCATGATTTACAATATTGAAAGAGTAGTAACAATATGAATGCCATCAATAAGGAGATGAACATCCAATAAATAGGTGGAACATAATGCAGCCATGAAAAGTGATTAATATGAAGACTTTTTAATGACATGGAAAATAATCAAGAATATAAAGTAAAAAAGCAGATACAAAGCTGAAAATATGTATGTTATAAAAACTGCAAAAACAAGGTTGTGTGTAAAATGTAGTTAGAAAAAAAGATGGAAAACTATCCCAAAATTGTGATATATGCAAAGTGGAATTACAAGTGTTTTTGATTTTTATCTTAATATTTCATTTTGTTTCTATTTTTTACAAAAAAGCATACATTGCTTTCATGATTAAAAAGAAAAAACAGTTTTAAAATTAAGAAATTCTAATGTACCAATTTTAAACTCACAAAACAAATTATGATGTATGTGTAACAATATAAACTCCTTGAACAATAGGACTGTTCTTTATCCCTACTACAGCATAAAATAAGTATTTGTTGATTTTAAAATTATTATATTTACGTTACAAAATGGTTTCTTTTGATAGTAGAAGAGTCATCTAACCCCATGATGCTATCATTTATTTGGTGATTTTGGACTCCTGTAACCATGTTTCTTTTCTGAGATACTAATTGGACCTCACCTGTCAGGGATTCCACAAGCTACTCAACTTCAACATGTACAAAACAGAACTTGTCGTCTTTGTCCTGCGCCTTCCCAAACCTGATCCTCCTTCTTCAGTAAACAACTTATTTGACAGTACCCAGAAATCGGAATCATCCTAAGACTTCTCTTCCTTCTCCCCTCGTGTCCAATCAGTTACCAAGTACTGATGACTCTACTTCCTAAATATTTTTTTTATTTGGTCCTCTCCATTGTCACATCTCTTGTTTAGACTCAGGGTCTCACCATCTCTAGCCTGTTGTCTTAGTCATCTAGTGCTGCTATAATAGAAATACCACAAATGCATGGCTTTAACAAACAGAAATTTATTTTTTCACAGTTTAGAAGATGAGAAGTCCAAATTCAGGGTGCCAGAAAGGCTTCCTCTCTGTGTCAGCTCTGGAGGAAGGTACTTGTCTCTTTGAGCTTCTCCTCCTGGGCAATCTTCATGTGGCTTGGTGTCTCTCTTCCCCCATCTCTGCTAGCTTCTCTTCTCTTTTATATCTCAAAAGAGATTGACTCAAAATACACCCTACACTAATCCTGTCTCATTAACATAACAAAGACAACCCATTCCCAAATGGGATTATAATCACAGGCATAGAGATTAGGTTTTACAACACATATTTTTCAGATACATAATCCAATCCATAACATCCCACCCTTTGGCTCCCAAAATTCATGTCCCTGGCACATGCAAAACACATTCACCTCTATCACATCATTCCAAAAGTCTTATATCAACTCCAATTCCAAAATCTCACCTTCTGTATCACTGAAATCAAATATGGGTGAGACTTTAACCATATTAAGCATATTTCATCCTGGGGCAAAATTCCTTTTCATCTGTGAACCTGTGAAAGTTATCTGCTTCCAAAGTACAAAGGTGGAATAGGCACAAGGTAGACATTTCCATTACAAATGGAAGAAACTGGAGGGAAAGAAGGAATAACAGGCATCAAGCAAATCCAAAACAAATTACATTAGCCCTCAAACCTTGAGAATAATTCTCTCCTCTTTTAAGATCATCTGGGCAATGGCCCCCAGCAGACTCTGGGTGTTGGCTATCCCCTCTGGATTCTGAATGGAGATCCCTTATGCCTGGGCTTCAGCTCCACCTTCCATGCCCACTGGGATCACAACTCTGTTCACTTGGCTTTAGGCAGTCCCATTCTCATAGTACATCTGAGTGGCAATCCCACCTCCTTGGCCCCGTATGCCCTGTTCTTTCCTTTGGATATGGCAGCCAGGCCACCTGAACTTTGGGCAGAAGTCCTATCACCCTGACACACCTTAACTGCAACCCCACATCTGGAACTGATTTGGCAAAAATATGACTCTTTGAAACCTGGAAGGCTGTGGCCCCACCCTTTGAGATCCAGGATACTCTGGCCCCACCCTTTGATACCAATGCAGCCCTGCTACTGTGAGCCTTTCAGCAGTTCAGCTGATCTCTAAGCTGCTCCAGGGATGGTCCTTTCCTCTTCTTGGAGGGCAACAGGTGTAGTTCCTTTAGCCTGTTTCCTGCCTGTAGAATTCCAAGAGGCAAACAGCATTCTTTCCTTTCGTTCTTTCTCTGTTCCCTTCAGTCTAAGCTGATGAGTTTTCTGCTCTGATAGATAGTGAAAGCCATCAGTCATGGGCTTAATCTCTTTAACAAAAGATTGTGTAGCCATGTCCTTGGTGAATGTTCTAGGATACATGTCCTTAGTTTGTACAACAGAATTTTCCAAATGTTTTAAGTTCTGTTTTCATTTTTCACTTTCTTTTTTTAAGTCCACCTTTCCTCTCACATTTTACTATAAGCAACAAGGAGAAAATATGTGACCCCTTTGAGACACTTGCTTAGAAGTCTCCTCAGCCAGATATCCAAGTTCATCACATACAAGTTCTACTTTCCACCAAACATTTGAACATAATTCAGACAAGTTCTTTCCCACTGCATAAAAAGCATCACCCTTCCTCCACTGTCCAATCACATGTTCATCATTTTCTTTTAAAGCCTCACCAGAAGCACATTTAATGTTTACATTTCTAGCTGGCACCATATGTATTCCCTAAGATGATACAGACTTTCTCTATAGCTCTCCTCACTTCCTTCTGAGCCCTCACCAGGATTGCTTTTTACATGCCTATAATTCTACCAACAGTCTCTTCAAGGTAATCAAGGCTTTTACTATTAGCCACCTTAAAACTCTTTGAGCCTGCACCCATTACCCAATTCCAAAACCAATTCTACATTTTATGTCTCCATTGGAGCAGCACCCCACTCCCAGACCAAAGTCTGTCTTAGTTATCTTAGTTATCTAGTGCTGTTATAACAGAAGTACCACATAAACGTGGCTTTAACAAACAGAAATTTCTTTCCTCACAGTTTAGGAGGCCAGAAGTCCAAATCCAGCATGCTGCCTCTAGGAGAAGGCTTTCTCTCTCTGTCGGCTCTGGAGGAAGGTCCTTGTCTATTTCAGCTTCTGCTCCTGGATGATCTTCATGGGACTTGGCATCTCTCTTCCCCCATCTCTGCTGTTAACTTGCTTGCTTAATCTCTTTTATATCTCAAAAGAGAACGACTCAAGACACATCCTGCACTAATCCTGTCTCATTGACATAACAAAGACAACTCATTCTAAAATGAGACTATAATCACAGGCATAGAGGTTAAGATTTACAACACAAACCAGCATCATTCTAAATGGAGACAGACCATTCCCTTTGAGAATGGGAACCAAATAAGGATGCCCTTTATCAGCACTCTTTTTTTTTTTTTTATTAACTTTTATTGAGCTTCAAGTGAACGTTTACAAATCAAGTCAGACTGTCACATATAAGTTTACATACATCTTACTCCGTACACCCACTTGCTCTCCCCCTAATGAGTCAGCCCTTCCAGTCTCTCTTTCGTGACAATTTTGCCAGCTTCCCACTCTCTCTATCCTCCCATCCCCCCTCCAGACAGGAGATGCCAACACAGTCTCAAGTGTCCACCTGATATAATTAGCTCGCTCTTCATCAGCATCTCTCTCCTACCCACTGTCCAGTCCCTTTCATGTCTGATGAGTTGTCTTCGGGGATGGTTCCTGTCCTGTGCCAACAGAAGGTCTGGGGACCATGGCCGCTGGAATTCCTCTAGTCTCAGTCAGACCATTAAGTATGGTCTTTTTATGAGAATTTGGGGTCTGCATCCCACTGATCTCCTGCTCCCTCAGGGGTTCTCTGTTGTGCTCCCTGTCAGGGCAGTCATCGATTGTGGCCGGGCACCAACTAGTTCTTCTGGTCTCAGGATGATGTAGGTCTCTGGTTGATGTGGCCCTTTCTGTCTCTTGGGCTTTTAGTTGTCGTGTGACCTTGGTGTTCTTGTTCTTCATTCTCCTTTGATCCAGGTGGGTTGAGACCAATTGATGCATCCATACGGCCGCTTGTTAGCATTTAAGACCCCAGATGCCACATTTCAAAGTGGGATGCAGAATGTTTTCATAATAGAATTATTTTGCCAATTGACTTAGAAGTCCCCTTAAACCATGGTCCCCAAACCCCTGCCCTTGCTCCGCTGACCTTTGAAGCATTCATTTTATCCTGGAAGCTTCTTTGCTTTTGGTCCAGTCCAACTGAGCTGACCTTCCATGTATTGAGTGTTGTCCTTCCCTTCACCTAAAGCAGTTCTTATCTACTAATTAATCAATAAAAAACCCTCTCCCTCCCTCCCTCCCTCTCTCCCTCCCTCGTAACCACAAAAGTATGTGTTCTTCTCAGTTTATACTATTTCTCAAGATCTTATAATAGTGGTCTTATACAATATTTGTCCTTTTGCCTCTGACTAATTTCGCTCAGCATAATGCCTTCCAGGTTCCTCCATGTTATGAAATGTTTCACAGATTCGTCACTGTTCTTTATCGATGCGTAGTATTCCATTGTGTGAATATACCACAATTTATTTACCCATTCATCCGTTGATGGACACCTTGGTTGCTTCCAGCTTTTTGCTATTGTAAACAGAGCTGCAATAAACATGGGTGTGCATATATCTGTTTGTGTGAAGGCTCTTGTATCTCTAGGGTATATTCTGAGGAGTGGGATTTCTGGGTTGTATGGTAGTTCTATTTCTAACTGTTTAAGATAACGCCAGATAGATTTCCAAAGTGGTTGTACCATTTTACATACCCACCAGCAGTGTATAAGAGTTCCAATCTCTCCGCAGCCTCCCCAACATTTATTATTTTGTGTTTTTTGGATTAATGCCAGCCTTGGAATCTCATCGTAGTTTTAATTTGCATTTCTCTAATGGCTAATGATCGAGAGCATTTTCTCATGTATCTGTTAGCTGCCTGAATATCTTCTTTAGTGAAGTGTGTGTTCATATCCTTTGCCCACTTCTTGATTGGGTTGCTTGTCTTTTTGTGGTTGAGTTTTGCCAGAATCATGTAGATTTTAGAGATCAGGCGCTGGTCGGAGATGTCATAGCTGAAAATTCTTTCCCAGTCTGTAGGTGGTCTTTTTCCTCTTTTGGCGAAGTCTTTAGATGAGCATAGGTGTTTGATTTTTAGGAGCTCCCAGTTATCGGGTTTCTCTTCATCATTTTTGGTAATGTTTTGTATTCTGTTTATGCCTTGTATTAGGGCTCCTAAGGTTGTCCCTATTTTTTCTTCCATGATCTTTATCGTTTTAGTCTTTATGTTTAGGTCTTTGATCCACTTGGAGTTAGTTTCTGTGCATGGTGTGAGGTATGGGTCCTGTTTCATTTTTTTGCAAATGGATATCCAGTTATGCCAGCACCATTTGTTAAAAAGACTATCTTTTCCCCAATTAACTGACACTGGTCCTTTGTCAAATATCAGCTGCTCATACGTGGATGGATTTATATCTGGGTTCTCAATTCTGTTCCATTGGTCTATGTGCCTGTTGTTTTACCAGTACCAAGCTGTTTTGACTACTGTGGCTGTATAATAGCTTCTGAAATCAGGTAGAGTGAGGCCTCCCACTTTCTTCTTCTTTTTCAGTAATACTTTGCTTATCCGAGACTTCTTTCCCTTCCATATGAAACTGGTGATTTGTTTCTCTATCACCTTAAAAAATGACATTGGAATTTGGATCGGAAGTGCATTGTATGTATAGATGGCTTTTGGTAGAATAGACATTTTTACTATGTGAAGTCTTCCTATCCATGAGCAAGGTATGTTTTTCCACTTAAGTATGTCCTTTTTAATTTCTTGTAGTAGAGCTTTGTAGTTTTCTTTGTATAGGTCTTTTACATCCTTGGTAAGATTTATTCCTAAGTATTTTATCTTCTTGGGGGCTACTGTGAATGGTATTGATTTGGTTATTTCCTCTTCGATGTTCTTTTTGTTGTTTATCACCACTCTTATTCAACAGTATGCTGGAAGTCCTAGCTAGAGCAGTAAGGCAAGAAAAAGAAATAAAGGGCATCCAAATTGGTAAAGAAGAGGTTAAACTATCCCTATTTGCAGATGATATGATCTTATAAGCAGAAAACCCCCAAAGAATCCACAAGAAAGCTACCGGAACTAATAGAAGTTTTCATAAATGTTGCAGGATACAAGATTAACATACAAAAATCAGTTGGATTCCTCTATACCAACAAAGCGAACTTCAAAAAGGAATTCACCAAATCAATACCATTTACAATAGCCCCCAAGAAAATACTTAGGAATAAATCTAACCAGGGATATAAAAGACCTATACAAAGACTACTACAAAACACATCTGCAAGAAACTGAAAGAGACCTACATAAGTGGAAAAGCATATCATGCCCAGTTGTAGTGGAAATTTGTTGGCTTGCTGGCCTTCTGCTACCCCCACCCAGATGTTTCTTTGGAATGCAACCCTTCTCTTGGGTTCACTTGATCTTACCTCCAGCGGTGCTTCAGGGATGGCAGGTGAACTGGTCACAGTAAGTGTTCAGGGGTGGGCACAGGACCAAACTCAGTTGAATGAAACTTACTCCTAAACTATTGGAAAAGAGAAGCTCTTTTTTTGGTGAGCTAAGTGCTGACAGGATGAAGGCCTGGAGCTACTAGGGGCCAACATGTGAAAAGAACTGCTTGGAATAAAGCTAACGTGAAGGAGAACAGAGGGGATGAAGTTAGAAAGGAAGAGAGTGAATCTTGATAACAGTGTTTGAGTATCTGGATCCAACTTTGGCTGAAGTACCATGATCTTTTCCATTTCGTGGCCAACAAATTCCTTATTTTGCTTAAGCCAGTTTGAATTGAGATTCAGTCAATTGCAATAGCAAATGTCCTGACGTATACTTGTTAAAGATATTTTTCTAGGCTGAATGAAAGATTAGATATTTTTAAAGAAAAAAGAAAAACTACTTGAAATCAATATTGTAGCCTTCTTCTGAAGTCCTCCGGCAGGACTTCCTTTTTTTTTTTTTTTTTTAAATCTACCATGATATTCATCAAAAATGTAGTTAGTCATTCTATGCCTCATCTCCCTTATTAGGCTATCATCTTCCCTGATAACAGGATTTAGGTTTTTGGTTTTTACTTTTCTATGTTACAAAGTCCTGGCTCTAAGGATTGTTTCTTTCTCTTTTCCCCAACCCTGCAACTATACCTGGCACGTGGTAGGCACTCAACATATATTAATAGAAAGAATGAGTGAACAGTAGGCACTCAGCAAATGCTTACTGAATCTATGAAAATATAATAAAGCTGCCATTTTCACTGTCAGTTAAGTAACAGTAATCTGTTCGGAGGGACACCAGGAGAGGGAAAAGGTGGTTGGGGGGTGGCGGAAGGGCAAGAAAAAGGAGAAACATGCTTAATAGGAGCAGACCAGAATGTAAGCAAAGCCAACCTTTTACTTTCTTTCCAGGTTTTGATTCATAGGGAAACATATTCTTCTGTGTTTTCCTTAGGTTTTAAGGTGGAATACTGGTTATATTTATCTATTTCAGCTGTGGGGGTTAAAGTTCTATGAGAGTTTTAAAATACAAGGATTTATATATGGCTGAAATAAGAATAGAGATGCAAAAAGAGTCAGAGAAAGGGACAAGAAAAAGAGAGGAAATCTTTATGAAATGTTTCCAAGATTTTTCTATGAAAATGCATATACATTGTTATCGTCACCACAGAGTCTAATAGAAACATAAACTTGGAGGTTATACAGTTTGGGTAATTCATTCTGTCCTAAACATATTACTAAGAATATTTTAATACACTGTTTTTGTATTTTCTTTCACGTTTTTTCTATTTCTTATATCATTTTCTTAGCCCACTTTTTTTGCTGCAAACAACATGAGAACAAAAAGACTCTTAAGCAGTGTTATATAGGTTTTCTACAAAACTAATCTTGGTTTCCTTTTCTATTATTTATGTTGTTCTTTAAAAAATAAAATCTTCTTTCCCCTACATAAACCCCACATAAACATTAGTATGTTGTGAGTCCGCAAGGAAAAATTCAAGGTATCCTATTATATCAATGGCATCATCCAAATAATCTGCAAAAGCTAAAAAAAAAAAAAAATCAGCGAAACTCTGAATGATATAAATTGTATATTGCTCTTGGAAACTTTCCTTTATAAAATAATTTGGTTAAGAGTAAGCTTCTTCGTTTGCAGAACTGTTTTCCCTCCTACATTCTCACCCATAGCAATAGCCTTGTTTAAAATACAATGAAAAACTTGATCAGCATAGAGGAATAACAAAATTCAGCAAAGAAGACAGATGTAACACATTTTCCAAAATTATCTTAAAATATCATTCTTGGCTTAATAATAGCTTGTTTCAACAATTCTAGAATTTATTTTAATAGTTTTTAAAAAAATTGACCCTGTCTCCACATGTATAGTTTGTGTCATCAAAGTGGAAACCAAGCTTGTTTGGAGGAAGCAATATTATGTAGTGGAAAATAAATGAATTGTTCAAGATACTTGAGCTCTAATTCCTCTCAGTATCAGTTTTCTCATTAGTAAAAAAAAATAAGATAAGGTCTGCCCCTCAGGGTTTTGTGAAATTCAGGAGATAATACAGTGTTTTCAAGCTTGATCTTCAGAATCTGATACATCTAAATTAGATATTCAGTCCCAAGACTTACTTGCTCTGGGACCCCTGGCACACAGAAGCTTAATCTCTCTGAGCCTCAGTTTCCTCATACATAATCCACATTGGAAAATTGTGATAATTAGGTGAGAAAAAAATATATTGAAAGTTACTTCTATAAAGGCCGACACATAACATTCCTTACTTCTCCTTCATAGACTTTTAATAGAGCAATTTGTATTATGGTTTAAAATTTCTCTCTCATAGTATACTGAGTACACCGAAAACATCCTGGTGACAGAAACCATATAGCTTTTGTTTAAATCTGTATCTCAATCTTCTTGCCAAGTAGGCCCTCAATAAATATTTGAATGAATATTTGAACAAATGAATATGAAAGCTCTCTTCCCTTTCTCTTGCACGGGCACTTAGTAACTATTTGATGAATAAATAATTTTAGAAAATAAAATCATAACATATTATTAGTAATAATTATATGGCTGGCATGCCTGAGGAAAAAAATGGAAACACCATTACAAAACAAGCTAGCGTAACTGTAATTTAGATATGACATGCCTTGTCCACTGCCTGATTTTCATTTCTCGTTGACTTAAATATTAAAATTCTTTGAAAGTATATGGTCTCTCCCCTGGAAACATATTTATTACAAAAGAAAATCCTCTTTGAAAATACTGCTTTTGAGAGCTAGAATTCAAACTTAAGTTCAATATCATGACCCTCTCAAGAAATACAAGTCATCATCAATCTCCAAATGTGAGTATGGTGTGCATGTTACATTGTTTTTTTAAAATAAAGTCAGATTTATTCAATTAAATTTTTTTATTAATAGACTGTATTTTTAAGAACAGTTTTTTTAAATTTACAGGAAAATTGAGCCAATAGGCTGATAGTACAAAGCGTTTCCATAGGTTCCTTGTCTTCCCCACAATACCCCCATTCCCACTGTTTCTACTATTATTAATACCTTACATTAGTATGGTACTTTTGTTACAATTAATGAACAGATATTGACACATTATTATTAATTAAACTCCGTAGTTTATTCAGATTTCCTTAGTTTTTGCCAAATGTCCTTTTTCTGTTCAAGGTTCCTAACCAAGATGCCTAATTACATTTAGTTGTCATGTCTCTTTAGGCTCCTCTTGAGGGCTGTGACAGTCTGTTAGGTTTTGATGACCTTCACAGTTTTGAGGAGTACTGGTTAGTTATTTTGTAGAATGTCCTTCAATTCGGATTTGTCTAATATCTTTTTCTTATGATTAAATGGAGGTTATGCGTTTTTGGAAGACCACAGAGGTAAAATGCCATTTTCATCACATTATATCAAGGGTACATACTGTTCACGTGACTTACTACCGTTGGTGTTGACCTTGATCACTTAACTGAGGCTATTGTTGTTAAGTGCTGCTAAGTCAATTACGACTCACAGTGACCCTATGTACAATAGAATTTAACACTGCCTGGTCCTGCTCCATCCTCACAGTCATTGATGTTTGAGTCTATTGTCACAGCCACCGTGTCAATCGATCTTGTTGAGGCCTTTCTCTTTTTTGCTGACACTCTACCAAGCGTGATATCCTTCTCCAGGGACAGTCCCTCCTGACAACATGTCCAAAGCATATGACACGAAGTCTTTCCATCTTCACTTGTAAGGAGCGTTCTGGCTGTTCTTCTTCCAAGATAGATTTATTCCTTCTTCTGGCAGTCCATGGTATATTCATTATTCTTCACCAACACCATAATTCAAAGGCATCAATTCTTCTTCAGTCTTCCTTATTCATTGTCCAGCTTTCTCATGCATATGAGGTGATTGAAAATACCATGGCTTGGGTCAGGCACCCCTTAGTACTCAAGGTAACATCTTTGCTTTTTAACACTTTAAAGAGGACTTTCACAAATGTAATATGCCCAATGCAATATGTCATTTGATTTCTTGACTGCTGTTTCCATGGGGATTGATTGTAGGTCCAAGCAAAATGAAGTCCTTGATAACTTCAATATTTCCTGTTTATATGATGTTGCTTATTGGTTTAGTTATGAGGATTTTTGTTTTCTTTATGTTGAGGCTGTGCTCTTTGATCTTCATTAGTAAGTGCTTCAAGTCCTCTTTACTTTCAGCAAGCAAGGTTAGCATATTGCAGGTTGTTATTGAGTCTTCCTCCAATCCTGACACTGCATTCTTTTTATATGGTCCGGCTTCTCAGATTATTTGCTCAGCATGCAGACTGAATAAGTATGGTGAAAGGATTCAACCCTGATGCACATCTTCCCGGATTTTAAACCACGTAGAATTCCCTCGTTCTGTTCGAACAACTGCCTCTTGGTCGATGTACAGGGTCTACATGAGGACAATTAAGTGTTCTGCAATTCTCATTCTTCAAAATATTATCCATAATTTTTTATGATCCATACAGTCAAATGCCTTTGCAGAGTCAATAAATCACAGGTAAACATCTTTCTGGTATTCTCTGCTTTCAGCCAAGGTCTATCTAACATCAGCAACGATATCCCCATTTCCACATCCTCTTCTGAATCGGGCTTGAATTTCTGGAAGTTCCCCTGTCGATGTACTGCTGCAACCATTTTTGAATTATCTTCAACCTAATTTTGCTTGCATGTGATATTAATGATATCACACTTCAGGATTTCAGGAGGTAGCATATGATCAAGAACCAATGGTGCTGAAGGAAGGAGTTCAAGGTGGACTGAAGGAATTGGCAAAAAACAAAGGCCCAGGAATTGATGGAATACCAATTAAGGTGTTTCAACAAATGGATGCAATGCTGGAAGCACTCACGCATCTATGCCAAGAAATTTGGAAGACAGCAACCTGGCCAACCGACTGGAAGAGATCCAAATTCATGCCCATTCCAAAGAAAGGTTATCCAACAGAATGCAGAAATTATCAAACAATATCATTAATATCATATGCAAGTAAAATTAGCTGAGTTAGTGTTTGCCAAGTTCATCCACTTCAATGCTGTACTCTTTGAAAGTAAGTCTCTATGTGCAGTCCACACTTAAAGAGTGGGGAGTTATGCTCCATCTTCTTGAGGGCAGGGTATCTACCATGAATTATTTCTAATTTTTCTGTATGCAAGATTTGTATCTTCTCCTACATTTATGTATTTATTCAGTCATTTATTTATATCTGTATAGAATCATGGATGTGTATTGTATATGATTGGTTAAGAACAGAGAGAGCCCAAAATCATATACAATGAGTATAGAAGTTCTTATGCAACATGTTATTAAGGAGATCTGTTGAATGAAAGGCTGCTGACATTATTTAGTAACATAAGGACATTAATCAAATACCAAGAGAAGAGAAATAAGTAAACTATATCCTATATCCTCCTCTCATGCTCCAAATTTAATCTATTACTAGCTTTTGTTGATTTTGCCTCCCAAATATTTCAAGTTTGTCTTTCTTTTCACCACACAGTCACCACTCCAGTCCAAGCAACCATTATATTTCACCTCAACGTCTGATTGGTTTACTCCTTCCTTTGTCCCTATCCAATTTATTTTCCACTAAGCAACCTGATCTTTTTAAAAGATCTAACCTTAAATCAATATAATCTTACAACAATCTAATCTCATCTTCCTTCTCATAAATTTCCCAATAGCAATCCATTGCATTTAGAATAGAAAAAAAAAAATCAAATTTCTTTGTCATAATCTATGAGGCCCTGTGAGATATGCCTTTGTCTAGCTCTTCTGCTTTACCTTGTGCCCTTTCACCCTTGAACACTCATGTCCATCCACAGTGGTCTCTTCATTCCTCGAACATGAACACGCCAAGCTCTTTCCTACATCAGAACCTTCGCATGTGCTGTTTCCTCAGTGTATACTGATTCTTCTCCCACTCTTAGCTGGACTAATTCCTGTTCATTCCTCCGGTCTTAGCTGAAATACTACCTCTTTAGAGAGGCCTTATCTAACACCTGCTCCACATCTCAGTGAGATCTCTCATAACACCAGCAGAGAGTATCCCTCAGTTTGTGTAGTTTATTGTTTAATGTTTATCTCTCTGCTTTACTATAAGCTCTATGAAGGCATAGGCTGTGTCTGTTTTGTTCACCAATGAATCTCTTGACCTGTTGCTGTTGAGTGGATTCCAACTCATAGCGACCCTATAGGACGGCATTTCCAAGGAGCAAGCAGTAGATTTGAACTGCTGACCTTCTGGTTGGCAGCCAAGCTCTTTAACCACTGTGCCACCAGGGCTCCAAATCTCCTGAAACCAGCACTATATCTGACATATAGTATCATCACACCCAGTTGCCATGAAGTAGAATCTGACTCATGGCAACCCCATGTGTGTCAGAGTAGACTTGTGCTCCATAGGGTTTTTTAATGGCTGATTTTTAAGAAGTAGATACCTAGGCCTTTCTTCTGAGGTGCCCACTGGTGGATTCCAACTGCCAACCTTTCAGTTAGCAGCCTAGATTGTTAACCGTCTGCACCACCCAGGTAGTCTCGACATGTAGTACGCGTTCAATGTTGTTAGGTGTTACCGTGTCAATTTTGACTAATAGTGACACCATGTGATAGAGTAGAACTGCCAAATACGGTTTTGTAGGCTATAATCTTTACGGGAGCAAATTGTTAGTACTTTCTTCCACGGAGCCTCTTGGTGGCTTCAAACCATCAACCTTTCAGGTAGCAGCTGAGTAACCATTTATGCCACCAGGGCTCCTACACATTCAATAAATAGTTATTATATATATATCTACGAGAGCGGGCCTGTGACAAGAATGGATATGAAATTACAATGGAAGATTTTAAAATAACTTATTCATTTCTTCCATTAAAAAAATTGCACATTTTAAAGAAACAACTGGCTGCCTGTATTAGAACTCTTTCAGCTGAAAGTAACACCAAGAAATCCAAACAGATTCATTAAAAAGAGAATTTAGTGGGTCCATATAACTGAAAGTCTAAGGATTATTATCAGACATATATGGATAATACCAGGTACTCAAATAATGTCATCAGGAATCTTTATATATATTTCAGGTTTACTTTTCCTTTGTATTGGTTCCTGCCTGCACACTCCCCACTCCCACCCCTAACCCCAGCCTCTTGTGGAAGAAGAAATGACCTTAGCAAACCTAGGCTCACAAGCTTAATAAGACTTTCAGTTTCAGAAGAAGAGAACTCCTTCCTCATAAATCCAACAAAAGTTCTGGCACTGTCCATCATGGCCAAGGTTGGCTCATGGGTCCATTCCAGAATCAGGAGAATGTGATATTCTGATCTGTCACCTGAACCACCTGGGGTAAATGAAGCAGAGGAGATTCTTGAAAGGAAAGTTAGGGAGTTATTACCTCAGGAAGAGAGGCATGCTGGGGAGGCCAAAACAAAAGATATCCACTCTACTAACTATACAGACAAGTTCTTTGAAGAGGAACAATAAAGATTAAAAAATAATAATAATAACTACATATAGAATATTTACCCTTGAGGAAATCTAAGAGAAATGGGAAATTTCCCCACTTTAAAAAAAAATCAGATATTGACTACAGAAAAGCACATAATTTGAGCCATGGGATAATGAAATTATAATAACGACACAAAAAATAAGTTAAAAAATGTTGTCAAATTTATAGTTGAACTAATCCGGAACTAATTTCTGCAAATAAAGAATTAATACAAAGATGTACTAGTCATCAGGTTATTTTCAGGCACCTTTTTTTAGGTTAGTTCATTCTTAAACAGCCAGAACCACGGTCTCATACAATTGGTGTAATTATAAATTGATCTCATCAAGTTTTCAACGTAGGTCCCTTAAGGCCCACAGTTTGAATTATTAAAATGTTTAC
This sequence comes from Loxodonta africana, assembly GCF_030014295.1. NCBI lineage: Eukaryota > Metazoa > Chordata > Mammalia > Proboscidea > Elephantidae > Loxodonta > Loxodonta africana. The sequence continues at coordinate 47,745,176 of NC_087351.1, forward strand.
CCTGACTTTAGTAATAGATGTTAGCTGCAGCCTCTGATCTCCTGCTTTTGTTTTTCTAGCTACCAGCTTCTGGCCTGGATGGATCGGGTTTGTGGATTGTACAGCTAATGTCTCAGCCCCACCATGTGGTGGAGCTCAGAATTAAGTTTGCTTTCCTTCAGAGGCAGTATCCACAGGTTAAAAGCAAGTAAACATGAGGAATCTGAGGACGCATCAATATTAAAAAATAGAATTCTAGCTTTTTCCATTTATCTACTTTATTCCAAACAAAGATGAGGCTGAAAAATATATAAATACAAGTTCTAATAATTTCTTCCTGCTCCCAGGATATACTCCCTGGATACACTTTGGAGATCAATGACCTAGAGAAATTTTCACACAAACATCCAAAAAGATACATACGATATTTCTTATAGTATTGTTTTTAATAGTGAAAAATTGGAACCAAACTAAATGTCCATTAACAGGTGAACTGAGTAACTTTTAAAATATTCATTGGATGAAATATATTTATTCAATATATTTATCAAGTGGAATACCTAAGAGCAAGGAAAAATAACTGAAATAGAGCTATTTATACAACAATGGATAAATCTCAAAAGACATTGTTGAGGAAAAAGTAAACTGTGGCATGATATGTAGTACATGATACTGCTTACATATAGTTTTAAAGCATGCTAAACCGTACTATATGTTATTTCTGCATACATACATATATGAAAATAGTAGGTAAACATACATGGTAATCATAACACAGAAGTCAGGATAATAGTTACTCTGGAAAGGTAAGGAGGGAATTGGAATTGAGGAGGCGTCTGAAGCAAATGTGGCAAAATGCTAAGATTTGACAAAGCTAAGAGAGGTCAGTGCTGTGTTATGTAATATTCTGAATGCTTTTCTATGTGTTTAAATTATTATGTAATACTAAATTATTCAATATAACAGGTCAGAAAAAAATATACCCCAGAGAAGAAATGGGATGAAAACTAGAAGAGAAAATGCCAAAATTCTTTATGTCTACTTTGTACTCAAGTAAACCAGAAGGAAACAAATCCAGTAGGAAGTGGAGTGATATATACACAAATAGAAAAACCATTGAGAATTATGATAGGCATAGTATTGGAGAGAACAAACTGAACCAGGAGCTAAAATCTTAAAAAATTAAGGAGTAGTAGTCCTGGGGTCATGTAGATGACAGCTACTAGTAGAGGTACTGTGTGGTATAAACTGGCGACAAGCTGGGGGCTTAGGGAGGCAGGAGAGAGGATCATGTGGAAGGAACAAGGAGGACAAGGAAGGCATACACTCCACAACAAGGCTCAGTGAGAGGAAGGGCACAAAGGAAGTAGAGTCCTAGGGGAAGAGCTGTGTTTCCTTTAGACCAAGAAGTTGAAGGGACTATTCGGAGAAGAGGGCGAAGATATAGGCGAGTTTGATGATGACTAACTATGAGTTTCAGAGGGTTCACACTAAATGTGTAAATATAAATGGATTAATTAAAATGTATCTAATGTTTGTATAAACCCTACGTAAAATGTAAAGTGCTATACAAATATAAAGCATCACTTAACTGCCTTGACTGAGGAAACTTCATCCTACTTTCATGATTTTCTTTACATTAATTTATATTTTCCATATTGACAATATTCTTTTCTAGCCTTTTTAACTTTTCCCCCCTATGTTGTTAGTTGTGGTCTGGTCAATTCTGACTCATTGCTACTCCATGTGATTTCCTTCACATCTTTTCTAAAATGTGTTTGGGGGAGGGGGAGGAAACCCTCACCTTAGGCAAAACACCATCATGCAACTCTAACTGCATAATCTCCTATTATTCTGTCTTCTTTAAACACCATTAGTGATGATGACAATTTTAAGAGTTGGAAGGGAACTTAAGGATTACATTATGCAGCCTTCTGATTTCACAACTGACCAGAGATTACGTGGTTTGCCAAATTTAATCAGATGGATACTAACAGAGCCAGGGCTAGAACCCATGCCTCTTCCTCTCCACCTTCCTTCTGTTTTTCTTTGAACAGCACAAACATAGAAAGCACTTGCTAGAGGGGCACTGGAGTTCTGGTGGCTAAGAGTACAGGCTCTGATTTTGGAATACCCAAGGTCAAACTTCAGCTTTGACACTTATTAGCTGTGTAACCTTGGTCAAGTAATCCAACCTTGCTGTGCTTTGGTTTCTTCATCTACAAAATGAATGGTATAATAGTGCCTACCTCATAGGATTGTTATGAGAAATGAATGTACACACCAGTAATTGGCAGGTAGAGAGTGATTTGAAATTTTAGTTATCGTTACTATTTAGCAAGCACTCTGCTAACTGAGGATATAACAGAGAAAATGGAGGCTAAAGATTTTACCCACAGCTGTTTTTGTTTGGTATGGAGTTTGAGAAACAAAAACAACAAATAATTGTTATAATTTTTATAAGTCTGACTATTTCACATAGAGATAAATTTCCAGGTTCTCATAAAATTGGAAGGTCTGATGATCTTAAGCCAGAATTCATACTAACAATTGGGTAGAGCAAAAAGCAGCTGCCCTCTTTAGTCCACACCACTCACATAATGTATGTGCACACTTCCAGCTTCCATCTTTTAGCTTTACTACTTTTAGCCTGACTACTGCATGCCTTTGAAGTTGCAGCCCAGACTAGGATAATCCTTGCTCTCAAGGAATTCACAATCTGATAAGTGAGATGCATTCTCATAAACAATTCATAATACAGTGTGATAGAAAAAACTCGAAGTTGCAAAGTACAAAGTTTTGCTCTAGCCTGAAGGAACATAAGGCTGTATGGAGAGGTGGAGGAACCGATAGTGAAATGTGTTGTCAAGACAGTGGCTTTGAAAAATGTATAGATACTCACCAGGAAGAAGAAGAAGAGGGAAATAGGATATGCAAAGGTATTGAGATTGGAGACAGTTTTTGTATTTAGCAACTATAAGGGGTTCAGTTTTGGAGAATATAGTGAGAGGGGGAGAAGTAGGCTGACACTAGATAATAAAAAACCCCTAATTTGGATTTTACCTTGTGGGAGATGGAGAGATTTCGAAAGGTTTTCTGTCATTAATTTCCAAACCTAATGTAATTATGGCCAGGGTACCCTTACCACCCTCCCTCAAATGTCTTTGAATTTCATGTTTGAGAAGGATATGCCATATAATCCATAATATTCTATGAAATCTTCAAGAGCAAATTATCACTTCAAGAAGAAGCCTTGTCTTATAATGAGTAAAACATAGTTTTTAGATTTGTCTGCAAATGGTTTCCTCATCTGTACAATAGGGTTAATAATAGCACCTTCCTCAAGGCTGTTAAATTTAGAATTAAACTTAATATAACCATGTAAAGAGTTTACCAAGGTACCCACACAGAGTAAAAGTGGTCAATTAACACTAGTTATTATTATTATTATCAGACTGATTGTTGAGTCTTCCTTGTCTGTTTATTATTGAGAAAATATAACAGCATCTCATTGAGTCAAACATGTATGTATCAGTGAAAACTGAACTTAAATCAAGATGGTGGCATCTTCGCTGCATTTGGTAAAAAATAAATGCAAAATATGATTGACAAAAAATGGGCAAAGGACTTGAATAGACATTTCACCAAAGAAGATACAAAAAAAAAAACCAGTTGCTATTGAGTCAATCCCAAGTCATGGTGCCCCAAGTGTGTCAGAGTAGCTGTACTCCATAGGGTTTTCGATGGCTGATGTTTTCAAAGTAGATCACCAGGCCTTCCTTCTGGGGTACCTCTGGGTCGATTTCAACCACCAACCTTTCTGTTAGTAGCCTAGCTCATTTACTGTTTGCACTACTCAAGGACTCCTAAAGAAGGTATACAAATGGCTAGTATGCCCATGAGAAAATGTATAAGGTTACTAGTGAAATGCAAATCAAAACCACAAGGAGATACCACTTCATGACCACTAAGATGGCTATGATGAGAAAAGCAGAAAACAATAAATGTTGGTGAAGATGTTGAGAAATTGGAATCCTCACCTATTGCCAGTAGGATTGTAAAATGATGCCAAGAGGAAAACAGTTTGGTAGCTATTCAAAAAGTTAAACACACAGAATTACTATAAAAACCACTGTTGAGTTGATGCTGACTCATGGTGACCCTATAGGACAGAACAGAACTGCCCCATAGGGTTTCCAAGGACTGCCTGGTGGATTTGAACAGCCCACATTTTGGTTAGCAGCTGAACTCTTATACCACCTAGTGATACACGCAAAAGACTGGAAAGCAGGGACTCAAACAGGTACTTGAAAACCAGCGCTCATTGCACCATTATTCACTACAGCCAAAAGGTGGAAATAGCCTAAATGTCCATCAATAGAGGGATGTTTGAACAAAATGTGGTATATATATACAATGGAATATTATTCAGCCTTAAAGAGAAATAAGTTCTGATACGAACAGTGACATGGATGAACTTTGAAAACCCTATGCTGATGAAATTAGTCAAACACAAAAGAACAAATATTGTATGATTCCACTTACATAAAATATCTATAATAGGCAAGTACATAGAGACTGAAGTTTATTAATGGTTACCAGGGGCAGGTGGGAGGGGGAAGTGGAGAGTCATTGCCTAGGTGACACTGAGTTTCTGTTAAGGATGATGAAAAAAAATCAAAAACAGATAGTGGTGATGAATGCACAATTTGGTGAATGTAATTAATGTTTCTGCACTGTACACGTAAAAATGGTTGAAATGGCAAATGTTGTTATATATACTCTACCACAGTCTATATTGAAAATGACAATATAAAACACCATTCCTTTCTAGATTATTGACTGCAAAAGTTTCAAGAACAATTTAAAGACTTTTGTACACCACAGAAAGTGCAAGTTATTGTCTACAATTACTAATCCAAACAATAGTTGTGTGCGGTATTTTGGTATAAGAAACGGCTCTCCAGTTCACTCAGCTCAAAGAGCAGCCAAAATGCCTTCAGGCAAAAGACCTTTTCACACCCGACCGTAACGTCTTAGAGATCCAGGGAGCTCAGACTATCCACTTGGCGGGAAAAGGATAAACACGGACCCAAAGTTCCACAATCTGTTTCTGTTTAGTTTATAAACTGAGATCGAGTGTGTCAGCTTTTGTGCCTTGTGGGACTTGAAGTCCAGAGGGAAGAAGTGATCAGGGCTGTTGAGGCAGGGAAGCCGTCAGCCCCTGAACGTCTGCGCAGTAAGGACTACAACTCCCTACTTACATCAGGAGGCCGCGCTGTAATGACGGACAACCAACCATGCCTGAGCAGGGCAAACCCCGCCCCCGAGCTCGAAGGACAGCCTCCACCAATGGCAGAGCACCCAGTGCAGAGCCTGCGGGTTAGGTTGTGAGGCCCCGGCCGGGGGCGGGGAGGAGCCCAGTGGGTTCAGAACGAGCTCGGCAGTGGGGTGGGTCCGGGCGTTCGGCGCGCCCTTCATTGAAGCGGCGGTGGCCGGGCTGGGCGCCGGGAGTGGGAAGCGACGGCGTGGCTGGAAAATGCCGGTGCATTCCCGAGGGGATAAGAAGGAGACGAACCATCACGATGAGATGGAAGTGGACTACGCTGAGAACGAGGGGAGCAGCTCCGAGGACGAGGACACCGAGAGCTCGTCGGTCTCCGAGGATGGAGATAGCTCAGGTATGCGACCCAGCAGGACTGGGACCCTGAGTCCCCTCGCCGGGCGCGCGACAGGCCGCTCTCTGCACGCGGGGCAGCTGCGTCCTGCTGGGAGAGCGGGGCGGGGAGAGAGGGAAGGGGCGGGGATTGGCTCCCAGCCCTCCGCGGAACCCGGACCGATCGCGGGGCGCTGCCTGGCTCCAGGCGTGTCCCTGGCGTGGGGCGGGGCGGAGCACGGGCCTGGGCTCGCCCAGCCTCGGGTCGCGTCACTGTTCTGCTCGCGCTTCGACCCGCCCTTGGGACCCCCGGGCTGTGTCCTGGGGCTGTGGACAGGCCCGGCAGCTTGTCTTGGAGACCCAGGAAATGCCTTCTCTTCGCAGACCACCGACCTCTTTCCTTTTTTCACCTTTGCAACGCTTACTTCTCAACGTGGGTGGGTTTTCGGGGCCGAGGGTAGATTTGTACCAGCCCTTGGCTGGCTTGGAATTTACTAACCTCAGCTTCGGAGTCAGCATGACAGTCAGCGTTTTACATCAGTTCTCTTTTGGGGACTGACTTGGGAGCTGTCCAGTTTACAGCATCTCCCTGAACTTTTCAAGCCTGAGAGGAAGGGACCAACTTCGAGGAGAAGATCCCACTTGTGTTTATAAATTGATTTTTGGCAGCTTTCAATTTCTCCAAGTGCATTCTTCCTTCCCTCTTTTCTACCTTTGGGCTATTTTAGGCTTTTCTTTTTTTTTTTTTTTTCCGATGACGGAGGGGGATTAACGCCTCATATCAGTTTTGCAAACTTAGGAATGGTTTTTCAAAAAAGGAATGGAATTTGTGACTACCTGAATTTTTTTTTCCGTTTATCGTTATAATGAGGATGAAACTCATTTGTTCTGGCCTGATTTTGGCCATGTAGGGTACAGGTTGAGGACAGTCTCTTATCATCCCTATATGCCTTCTTTTCAGGTTTCCCTTTAAATGTAAATCTCTTTGGAAGAATGTAACTTTAATTAATAAATCAACCATCCAAAAATAAACATTTATCAGTGACTTCTTTTTGTAGCACTGGGCACTACCCAGTGTGCGGTATAAATAGTTACACTTCAGTCTCCCTGAAGGATTGTCACCACTTCCTTAAATTCCTAAATGAATGCTTAACTATAAACGATGCTGTAGGAATTCAGAGGCAGAGAAAATCTTTTCGGAATAGGATGGCCAGCAAAAACTCCTTGAAGAGATAGGATTACTTTAATTATCTTGAAGAATGGGTAGGATTTGGATGTGGTGGTAATAGTTGGGTGTTCCTGTAGGGGGAGGAGTATAAGAAAAAGTGTAAAAGCTAAAGCTTAAGGCTTATTTAAAAGAAGGAGAAAACCAGTTTGGTTTGGAGAAGGATTTGAGCTATGAAGGGGAGGGAAAGGTATAGATACAGAAGATTTCAAAAAGCATAAAACAGGATCAATGAATGCAAGTTTAGGAGTGAAGGTAAGAGAGAAACCCTGATACAAGAAGTAGAAAAGTAAAAGATTTGAGATAAGGATGGGACATAAGTAATAGCACAGTATTTTAGACAGGTCGCATTTGAGGTGATGGTGGTATATTTAAGTAAGAATGTCCCACTGATAGATGGAAATGGTTGATTGGAGCATGCCAGGGATGGGAAGAATAACTTGAAAGTCATCTGCCTAGCTATGAGGTAAGTGGGGATTATAGATAAAGAAGATCACAAGTTCTTTCTTAAACTTTGAGGAAATCTAGACTCTGAGTGAGTACATGTCTTAGATCTTAAAACATTTTATCTGCAAGTAGTTTTTGCTTTAATTAAAAAAAAATCTGTATTCTTTAGACTAAGGTTTATAGAACAAACTAGTTTCTCACTATACAGTTAGTACACATATTGTTTTGTGACATCAGTTGTCAACATTCTCCACCATGGGTTCCCTGTTACAAGCTTTCCTGCCCTCTCTTGCCTTCCCCTCCTTGCCCCTGGGCTGGTGTGCCCATTTAGTCTTGTTTTGTTTTATGGGTCTGTCTCATCTTTGGCTGAAGGGTAAACCGGGGCCTGTCTAATCTTTGGCTGAAGAGTGATTTCAGTACTGAATTAAAAGTGTGTCCGGGGCCATACTCTCAGGGTTTCTCCAGTCTCTGCCAGACCAGTAAGTCTGATATTTTTTTGTGAGTTAGAATTTTGTTTGACATTTATCTCCAGCTCTGTTTGGAACGCTCTATTGTGATCCCTGTCAGAGCAGTCGGTGGTGGTAGCTGGGCACCATCTTGTTGTGCTGGACCCAGTCTGGTGGAGGCTGTAGTATTTGTGGCCATTAGTCCTTCGGACTAATCTTCCCCTTGTGTCTTTGGTTTTCTTCATTGTCCCTTGCTTCAGATGGGGTGAGACCATTGGATTTATCTTAGATGGCTACTCACAAGCTTTTGAGACTCTAGATGTTATTCACCAAAGTAGAACATAGACTATTTTATTTATAAATTACATTATGCTTTTTTTTTTTTTTTTTTTTTAGTTGAGTTAGATGTTCCCCAAGACCATGGTCACCACAGCCCTCAGCCCAGTAATTCAGTCCTTCAGGAAGTTTAGATTTGTCTATGGAGCTTCCATGACCTTGCCTTGAACAAGTTTTACTGGCTTCTCCAGTATTGCAAACTGTCTTATTTTTCACCAAAGTTAGCACTTATCTAATGTCTATTTAGTGTTTTCCCATCTTCATGCCTCCCTCCCTCATAACCATCAAAGATTGTCTCTTTTTTTGTGTAAATCTTTTCATGAGTTTTTATAGTAGTGGTCTCATACAATATTTGTCCTTTTGTGATTGACTTATTTCCCTCATTGTAATGCTCTCCAGATTCATGCTTGTTGTGAGATGCTTTGCAGAGTCATCATTGTTCTTTATCGTTGTGTAATATTCCATTGTGTGCATGTACCATAGTTTGTTTATCCATTCACCTGTTGATGGACATCTAGGTTGTTTCCATCTTTTTGCAATTGTGAACAATGCTTCAGTGAACATGAGTGTGTGTATGTCTTTTGTGTGATGACTCTGGTTTCTATAGGATATATTCCTAGGAGTGGGATTGCTGGATCATATGGTATTTCTATTTCTGGCTTTTCAAGGAAGCACCATATCATTTTCCAAAATGGTTGTATCATTTTGCATTCCCGTCAGCAGTGCATAAGAGTTCCAGTCTCCCATCAGCCTCTCCAACATTTGTTACTTTATTTTTTTTGATTTATGTGAGTAATGTTGGGGTGAGATAGTTATCTCATTATGGTTTTGATTTGCATTTCTCTAATGGCTAGTGATCAGTAAGCATTTTCTCATGTGTCTGTTAACCACTTGAATGTCTTCTTTGGTGAAGAGTCTGTTTGTATCCTTTTCCTATTTTTTAATTGGATTTTTTGTCTTATTGTTGTAGGAGTGTTGGATTTTCCCATAGATTTTAGAGATTAGACCTTTGTCATACTTGTCATAGCTAAAATTTTTTTCTCAGTCTGTAGGCTCTCTTTTTACTCTTTCGGTGAAATGTTTTGATGAGTGTAAGTGTTTAACTTTTTGCTTTATTGAGGGGAGGTAAGACCTCACAAAATTTTAAGATTCTATCCCCTGTGATTTTTATGTTGACCTCTTGTGATTTTTAGCTGGTTTTTATCCAATTATAGAAAATAATGGACAACTTAATTTGTGAAGAAGGTAATAATAATTTGATCTAAAAGTCTCGTTTTTTTTTTAATGTAAAGAAATTATTTAAATAATTTTTGCAGTTTTGTTTATAAAGCATCTGTTTTACCACATATCTTGCATGGTTAACTTTCACTGTTTTATTCTTCTCAAACCTTGGTACTGAGCAGGTCCTAAGAGCCTTGGCGGCGCAGTTTTATGAGCTCAGCTGTTAAGCAAAAGGTTGACAGTTTGAACCCACCAGCTACTCCTTGAAAACCTTATGGGGCAGTTCTACTCTGTCCTGTAGGGTCACTGAGTCAGAATTGACTCGACGGCATAGGTCAGGTTTTAAGACTATGGAAAAACCTCTGTTATCCAGGGAGCTTGAGGAGTGAGTCATTCTGAGGGACCAAGTTTCAAATAGCCAAGGATTAAGCTATTAAGAGCGAGAAATATAATTTAATTTATTTTAGAAAAGTTAAAAAACTGAATCATGTACTTCTTCCTGTGTGAAAATAATGACATAATTTAACTCTCATTGTTGGACCTTTATTTGGTGAAGATCAAAGTACAGATAATTTTGTGCTTCAGTTATTTCGATGTATGGTATATATGTGATGTAAAAACAGAAGTTGTGGAATATAGGAGAGACCTGCTTTTTTTCTCCCACTTGTCTCCTCACTGACGGACAGCAACTTGGGGAGAGGGAACAATGGGAGAATAACAGGTGAAGACCAAGATATCCTGTGGTAAACATAATGAGATTAGTTTTTTTTTTTTTTTTAAGGTGATTGGCATGACAGAGAGCAGCTCTAAAATAAGAATTCCAAAAGTGTTTTTGAGCAATGTTAGCCTTTAAAGGACACAATCATGCTGATTCTTAAGTTCTACTGATTGGTGGAAAACAAACCAAGAGTGGACTAATTGCGTTATACTCATAACTTGTAGCCAGTTCTTTAAAATGAATAAAATCAGTAAGTCCAGTGGTACATACATGCAATGGAATACTACTCAGCCATAAAGCAAAATGAAATCTTGATACATGCTACAACATGGATGAACCTTGAAAACATTATGCTGAGTGAAATAAGTCAAAAAAGGATAAATATTGTATGATCTCACTTATATGAAATAATGAGAATAGGCAAATGTATAGCAACCAAAGTTTATTAGTGGTTACCAGGGGAAGGAGGAAGAGGGAAAGATAGCCATTGTTTAGGAAGCAGTGAGTTTCTGTTTATGGTGATGGGAAATTTGTCAACAGTTATGGGTGATGGTGGCATAACATGATTAATGTAATTGATAACAGTAAGCTGTATACCTGAAAATGTTGAATTTGCAGATATTGTGTTATATATATATTTGCAACAATAAAAATAGGTCTAGAGACTGCTGTCATTTTAACTCTCAGTTGTATTTTAGGAAAATTTATCATGGAAATTATTTTGGATAAGTGTTTGTCTGTTTTCTTTTAAGCCTTGATATAGGCCTTGCATATTCAACTTTATAGATAGAGTTTTGTACTGCCTAAATTAAAATTCAGGTATGTTTGGAAACATAAAATTAACTTTATCTTTGATGTTTGCCTTGTTCTTAACAGAAATGGATGATGAAGACTGTGAAAGAAGAAGAATGGAATGTTTAGATGAAATGTCTAATCTTGAAAAACAGTTTACGGATCTCAAAGATCAGTAAGTAGTGGCTTCAGAAGGTCATTGTCATGAAATCTTAACCATGTCTCCTGTATACCAGCAACAGGAACAATCACGTTCAGTCCGAACTGTTTTCCTTTTTGTATTTTATGGTACTGACCTGAAAGAGGCTTCAATAATTGTTGGTCTGCTGAAGAGCTTATTAATTAAATGGGAGGTTTTGAGGTAGGGTGTTTTTTTCGGGGGGGTCGGGTAGGATATAATATTTCTATGTCAGTACTGGTGATTAAAATCTTTTCTCTGGATTGTTACACCCTTGGCTCCAAACTGCTTCTTTCATTCCTTTGTTCAATGATTGGATAACATTTGAGAATATAATAGAATATTTCTTAAAGATCCTAACTCTGGAAAAATTATTTTTGTGTGTATCTTACATTGGATTGTATATACAGTGACATATTTTCACATGCATTTGTTCGTTTGCTTCTTGCAGCAACTCTGTGAGTTTGGATGATAGTCTTTTTTTCAATTGTACTTTAGATGAAGGTTTACAAAACAAACTAGTTTCTCATTAAGCAGTTAGTACCCATATTGTTTTATGACTTTGGTTAACAACCCCATGACATGTCAGTACCCTCCCTTCTCAACCTTGAGTTCCCTATTACCAGCATCCTGTCCGCTCCTGCCTTCTAGTCCTTGTTCTGGGCTGATGTGCCGCTTTAGTCTTCTTTTCTTTTATGGGACTGTCTAGTCTTTGGCTGAAAGGTGAACCTCAGGAGTGACTTCATTACCCAGCTGAAAGGCAGGATTTCTTCAGTCTCTGTCAGATCAACAATTCTGGTCTTTCTTTTTGAGTTAGAATTTTGTTCTACATTTTTCTCCAGCTCTTGTCGGGGACTGTCTGTTGTGATCCCTGTCAGAGGACTCAGTGGTGATAGCTGGGCACCATCTAGTTGTATTGGACTCAGTCTGGTGGAGGCCGTTGTAGATGTGATCTACTAGTCCTTTGAACTAATCTTTCCCTAGTATCTTTAGTTTTCTTCATTTTTCCTTGCTCCTGAAGGGGTGAGACCAGTGGAGTATCCTAGATGGCCGCTCACAGGCTTTTGAGACCCCAGACACTACTCACCAAAGTAGAATGTAAAACATTTTCTTTATAAACTCTGTTATGCCAGTTGAGCTAGATGTTCCCCAAGACCATGGTACCCCAACCCTCAGCCCAGCAATTTGGTCCCTCAGGGAGTTTGGACGTGTCTGCGGAGCTTCCATGACCTTGCCTTGTACAAGTTGTTCTGGCTTCCCCAATATTATGTACTGTCTTATTCTTCACCAAAGTTACCACTTATCTGTTGTCTATTTAGTGTTTTTCCATCCCCATCCTTCTCCTCCCTTGTAACCAACAAAGATTGTTTCTTTTTGTGTGTAAAACTTCTCATGAGTTTTTACGGCAGTGGTCTTATACAATATTTGTCCTTTTGTGATTGACTTATTTCACTCAGCATAATGCCCTCCAGATTCATCCATGTTGTGAGATGCTTCACAGATTCATCATTGTTCTTTATCATTGCATAGTACTCCCTTGTGTGTATGTACCACAGTTTGTTTAGCCATTCATCTGTGAATGGGCATCTAGGTGGTTTCCATCTTTTTGCTGTTGTAAACATTGCTGCAGTGAACGTGGGTGTGCATATGTCTATTTGTGTGACAACTCTTATTTTTCTAGGATTATTCCCAGGAGTGAGATTGCTGGATCATAAGGTATTTCTAGTTCTAGCTTTCTAAGGAAGCGCCGTATCATTTTCCAAAATAGTTGTATCATTTTTCATTCCTACCAGCAGTGCGTAAGAGTTCCGATCTCCCCACAGCCTCTCCAACATTTGTTATTTCTTGTTTTTTTTTTTTTTTTGGTTCTTGCCAGTAATGCCAGGGTGAGATGACTCATTGTGGTTTTGATTTGCATTTCTCTAATGGCTAGTGAACATGAGCATTCCCTCATGTGTCTCTTGGATGCTTGAATGTCTTCTTTGATGAAGTGTCTGTTCATTTCCTTTGTGCATTTTTCAATTGGATTATTTGTCTTTTGTTTTAGAGGTGTTGGATTTTCTTGTAGATTTTACAGATTAGACCTTTGATTTGTAACAGAAAAATTTGTAAAAATTTTTCCCGGTCAGTAGGATCTCTTTTTACTCTTCTAGTGAATTCTTTTGATGAGTAGAAGTGTTTAATTTTTCGAAGATCCCAGTTATCTAGCTTATCTTCTGGAGTTTGGTGTTGTTGGTTGTGGGTAGGTGAGGACCCTGTTTAATAGGCAAAGCCATGTCAAATATCTAACACCCACCTCTGCACGGCACAGCTTAAAAAGTCACAGTCTGCCCACGAGGGCCTATTCTCCTGGAATAGGCCCACACAGGTCCAGGCAGAGGGGAAAGGTATTCAAAGTCCACGGACCATTTATGCCTGGACAGGAGCTGCTTCTGACCTGAGCTCCCCAGGTTAGTGGAGCTGGCAAATTATCCTTTTACCCTGTTGTGAATTTATTCCTTTTCCAAGTCTGCGAGCATGGCTCAGGGTGCTTAAATGGGCCTATCTCAGGCCCAGGGAAATCAACAGCCACTGAAGCCAGCTTGGGGGCGGGGGGCGTAGTAAAATATACGTAAGTACTTAGCTTTTGCTGAGAGCTCTGTTCTTCTCTGGTTGTGGAGGTGTGAGTAAGCTGTGTGGCTAGCTGCTTATCCCCGAGGAAACTGCGGCCGAATGCTACCACCAGCCCACCGCAGCCCCTTCCAGGAATGGTGCCTGAGGGATCTCAGCGATTCAGGTCTGGCAGCTCCTCTCCACTTCTGAACAGTCTCACTCTCTCTATGCCACTTAGTCCGTTTTCTGACTTTGCCTTTGATGTTCATGGCTCCTAACTTGTCATAAATATATTCATTGCACTTGATTTTTCCAGTCTTTGTTGTAAGAGGGATCGCTGGAAGCATCTGGCTACTCCGCCATCTTGGCCCTGCCTATTCCTCTGATCCATTTTGAATTAATTTTTGTATATGGTGTGAGGTATAGGTACTGTTTCATTTTTTTGCAGATGGACATCCAGTTTTGCTAGCATCACTTGTTAAAAAGACTGTCTTTTCCCCGTTGTCGAAGAAAGGGTGACCATAGGTGGATGGATTTACATCTGGGTTCTTAATTCTGTTCCATTGGTCAATGTATCTGTCGTTGTACCAGTACCAGTCTGTTTTGACTACCGTAGCTGTGTATTAGGTTCATGAGGTCAGGTAGCGTGGGTCCTCCTACTTTATTCGTCTTCAATAGTGCTTTTCTTATCTGGGGCTTCTTCACTTTCCATATAAAGTTAATGATAAGTTTTTCCATCTCTTTAAAGAATGTTGTTGGTATTTGGATCTGAATTGCATTGTGTTTGTAAATTGCTTGTGTAGAATTGTCATTTTCACAATGTTAAGTCTACGTATCCATGAGCATGGTATGTGTTTCCATTTATGTAGATCTCTTGGTTTCTTGCAGTAGTGTTTTGTAGTTTTCTTAGTATAGGCCCGTTACACCTCTGGTTAGATTTATTCCTAAGTATTTTTTTTAGGAGCTATTATAAATGGTACTGTTTTCGTGAGTTCCTTTTCATCATTCTCTTTATTGGTGTATAGGAATCCAACTGATTTTTGTATGTTTATCTTGTATCCTGCTATCCTGCTGAATCTTTCTATTAGTTCCAGTAGTTTTCTTACGGAGTCTTTTGGGTTTTCTATGTATAGTATCATATCATCCATAGATAGGGACAGTTTAACTTCTTCATCACCAATTTGAACGCTCTTTATTTCTTTTTACCTTATTGCTCTAGCTAGGACCTCCAGCACAATGTTAAGTAGGGGTGGTGATAAACAGCATCCTTGTCTTGTTTCTGTTCTCAGGGGGAATGTTTTCAGCCTCTGTCTGTTAAGAATGATGTTGGCCATTGGTTTGCATAGATGCCCTTTGTTGTGTTGAGAAGTTTCCGTTCTATACCTATTTTATTGAGAGTTTTTATCAAGAATGGGTGTTGGACTTTGTCGAATGCCTTTTCTGCGTTGATTGAGATGATCATGTGATTCTTTTTTTTCCTTTTATTCATGTGGTGGATTACGTTGATTGATTTTCTGATGTTGAATCATCGTTGCATACCTGGTATGAATCCTACTTGATTGTGGTGTATTATTTTTTTGATATGATGCTGAATTCTATTGGCTAGAATTTTGTTGGGAATTTTTGCATCTGTATTCATGAGAGATATTGGTCTGTAATTTCCTTTTTTTGTGGTATCTTTGCCTGGTTTTGGTATCAGGGTTATGCTGGTTTCATAGAATGAATTCGGAAGTATCGGTTCCTTTTCTATTTCCTGAAATAGCTTGAGCAGTACTGGCATAAGCTCTTCTCTGAATGTTTGGTAGAATTCTCCAGTGAAGCCATCTGAGCCAAGGTTTTTTTTTTTTTGTTGGGAGTTTTTTTTATTACCTTTTCAATTACTTCTCTTGTTATGGGTCTGTGCAAGATTGTCAGCATCATTTTGTGTTAGTTTGGGTGGGTAGTGTGTTTCTAGAAATTTGTCCATTTCCTCTAGGTTTTCAAATTTGTTGGAGTATAGTTTTTCATAATACTTTGTTATGATCCTTTTTTTTTTTCTGTTGGGTCTGTTGTAATGTCCCCCATTTCATTTCTTATTTGGATTATTTGTGTCCTCTCCTGTTTTTCTTTTGTCAGTTTGGCCAGTGGTTTGTTGATTTTGTTGATCCTTTCAAAGAACCAATTTTTGGTTTCGTTGATTCTTCCTATTGTTTTTCTATTCTCTATTTCATTTATTTCTGCTCTGATTTTTATATTTCCTTTCTTCTGGTGCCTGTGGGCTTGTTTTGCTGTTCTCTTTCTATTTGTTCAAGTTGTGTAGCTAATGTTTTGATTTTGTCTCCTCTTTTTTGATTTGTGCATCTGTTGCTATAAATTGACCTTGAGGACTGCCTTTGCTGCGTCCCAAAGGTTTTGGTATGATGTGTTTTCGTTTGCATTTTATTTTAGGAATTTTTTGATTCCATCTCTGATTCCTTCTATTACCCAGTGGTTTTTAAGCAAAGTGTTACTCAGTTTCCATGTAATTGATTTTTTCCCTTGCTCTTCCTGTTTTTAATTTCTACTTTGATGTCATTGTGGTCAGAAGATACTTTGTATTATCTCACTGTTTTGGGTTTTGTTGAGGGCTGCTTTGTGGCCTAAGATGTGGTCTTTTCTGGAGAATGTTCCATGTACGTTGGAAAAGAATGTGTACTTTTCAGCTGTTGGGTGGAGTGTTCTGTATATGTCTGTAAGATCAAGGTGGCTGATTGTGCCCTTTAGTTCTTCTGTATCTTTGTTTAGTTTCTTTCTAGATGTTCCGCCCTTTACTGACAGTGGCGTATTGAAGCCTCTTACAGTTATTATGGAACTGTCAGTTTCTGTTTTCAGTGCTGTTAGAGTTTGTTTTATGTATTTTGGAGCCTTATCATGGTGTGCGTAGATGTTTATTATGGTTAAGTCTTTATTGTGGATCATCCCTTTAATCATTATATAGTGCCCTTCTTTGTCTTTTATAGTGGATTTTGTTTTAAAGTCCATTTTATCTGAAATCAGTATTGCCACTCCTGTTATTTTTTTGGTAGTTATTTGCTTGATAGATTTTCTTCCATCCTTTGATTTTTAATAAATTTACGTCTTTGTTTCTAAGGTGTGTCTACTGTAGACAGTGTATTGACTGATCCTGTTTTTTTATCCATTCTGTCACTCTGCATCTCTTTATGGGTGCATTTAGGCCATTTGCATTAAGTATATTTACTGATAGGTGTGAGTTTATTGCTCTCATTTTCTAGTGTTTTTTTTTTTTGTAGTGCTGACATTTTCTTTGTTCCTGTTACTCTCCTGTGCTGAATTCCTTTTGCTTGTGGATTTCTTTTGTTTTTGTAGATTTTGTTGTTATTTAGACTTTATGTTTTTCTTCATTATGATGAGTAAGTTTATTAACTTTCTTGTGGTTACCTTGAAATTTACCTGTTATCTTCCTAAATTTGAACCAGTCTATTATTACTTGGTATTGCCCTGTTTTTCTCTCCATTAGAAAGTTCTATACCTACACCATTGATTCTCTCTTTTATTGTTGTGACGTTGTTGTCACTTATAGATTAACCTGTCTGGTTCCCTTGCAATTCTTTTTGTTTTGGATAGTCCTTGAGAGTTCATTTCCTAGATTGGCATCTGGCTGGTATAATCTTGCATTCCAGATTCAGGCTGTGCTCTGATGTTGTTTGTTCTCAGACTGAAGGACTTCCTTTAATAATTCTTTGAAGTTTGGTTTGGTTTTTACATATTCCCTTAATTTCTGTTTATCTCGAAATGCCCTAACTTCACCGTCATATTCGAAGGAGAGTTTTGCAGGATATATTATTCTTGGTTGGCAGTTTTTTTCTTTTAAGGTTTTAAATATGTCATCCCATTGCTTCTTGCCTGCATGACTTCTGCCGAATAATCAGAGCTTAGTCTTATTGTTTCTCCTCCTTATGTGACTTTTTGTTTTTCTTGAGCTGCTTTCAGTGTATGTTCTTTGTCTTTGGTTTTAGTGAGTGTGATTATGATATGAGGTGGTGATTTTCTTTTGGGGTCTATCCTGTATGGGGTTTGTTGAGCTTCTTGAAAGGTCAGCTTTTCATCTTTCATGATATTAGGGAAGTTTTCTGACAGCAGTTCTTCACTGATCCTCTCTTTATTTTCCTTTTTCTCCCCCTGTTCCAGAACTCCAATTACTCTCAAATTTTTGCTTTTGATTGTATCCCACATAATTCTCAGGGTTTCTTCATTCTTTTTTTCTGAGTTTTTCTCTAACAGAGTTGTATAGAAATATTTGTCTTCAGTTTTACTGATCCTCTTTTCCATCATTCCAAACCTGGTCCTCAGCCCTTTTATGATACTGTTCATTTCTGAAATCTCGTTGTTTTATCTTTTGGGTTTCTAATTGTGTTTTTTTTGTGTGTGTGTGTGATTTCTAGCTGTGAATTTATTTTGTAATTTTGTTCCTGTATTATTTTTCTGAATTCTTCCATTTTTTGTCTGTATTTTCCATGAATTTGTCTATTTTTCCATCGTTTTTGTCTGCTTTTTGTTTTAACTTTTTGATAACTCTGAATATTAGAGATTTGAATTTCCTGTTAGGTAGTTCTAGTGCCTTTTCTTGTACTGGAAAGTCATCTCATTTTATTTTGGACACCTACTGGAACCATCCTGTCTTGTTTTCTTTTTATATGTTTTGATATTGTCTGCTGTCTTTGGGACATTCAGCAGTTATTTTCTTTGTTGATTGTAGATCTGTTTATTTCATCCTGCTTTTTTGTTTTATTTTGTTATGTCTGAGCAGGCGGGCTGTGTGTTCTTTGTTGTTTGCTCATCTGTTGTCACAATACTTTTCACCTGCTTGTCCAATGGACAGGGCCAGTTGCTCAGCTGTGGTGCAGCAGGGCAGGTCCAGCTGAAGGGGACAGGGATGGGATGGGTTGTTTGTGGCATGTACTGTGGCCGACAGGGCAGGCCAGGAATCAGTGCTGGGCAGGTTCCGGTAGCCGTGCCTGTGCTTTTCAGGGGTGTGATGTTCAGCACATGGTGCAGGTAGGCAGGAAGGAGGAGGGAGGTTGTGATGTGTGGAGCTACTATGGGTTTGGGAAAGAGAAGGGAGAGGAGTGAGAAACAGGAACCAGAAAAAAAAAGAGTGCTAAGGGAGCTTGCCGTTGGAGTACAGAACATGAGAAACCAAGAAACGGAGAAAAGCAGAGGGAAAAAAAGAGAGAAAGCGAAAAAGAAAAAAAAAATAAGTAGGTAAAAATTTGGGGGGAAAAAAAACAAAGCTAAGAAGCCCCCCCAAGGGTCCTACTGGTGCAGCTGCAGTAACTGCGGAAGTTGCTCCCAGGCTTTGCAGTATAGCCTGGCTAGAGGGGTATAGATGTCACACGGGGTATTCAGGAGACAGGAAAAGAAGGTAAGTATAGACAAATGTGAACTGAGAAATGAAGAAAGACAGAAAAAAGAAGAAAAAATGCCTCCGTGGATCACTCCGATGCAGTTGCGCAGACAGGGGAAGTGGCTCCTAAGATGTGCAGTTAAGCCCGGCTAGAAGGGGCTCTCACACCATGAAAAGAAAAAGAAAACAAACAATAAATCAGAACAAAGTAAAAGAAAACAAAGGGGAAAAAAAGGCCTGGGGATCCCACCTGTGTGGTGTCATGGTCCGGGGAGTGGTTCCTGTTGAGCAGCACTTCACAACCTTTTAAGAAGAAGAAAAGGCGGCATATGGAGCCAGGTATTTGAGAGAAAGGAAGGGAAGGTGGTGGGAGGCAGAGAAGAAACCCAGAGAAATGGAAAAAAGCAACATCAGCAACAGACAAATGACACTTAGGGAGCTGGCTGGTGTGGGTGTGATGAATCCAAGCAGTCCAGGGCTAAAGCAGTTGCTTCCCGGCCAATAGACTACAGCCGGCGGGAAGCAGAGGAAGCCAGGGTGGGGGGAGGCGTAAGAAGGGTGGGGGTTAGGAAAGCAGATAGTGCTGGTCACATGGTGCTCTGTGTCCTGCTGGAAACTTCGTGGAGCTGCTTTCCTGTACCCTGTCCGCTGATCTCCAATATGGGCGGGGCGAATCCATGCAGCATGGATGCTTCACTTCCTGGCCAGCTGAGCCACCGCTGCCAGCCGGTAAGTGCAGAGGTAGAGTAGCAGGGAGAGGATGGGGGCGGGAAAGTGTGTATCACCAGTTACCAGGCACTCTGTCTCCCGTTGGGAGTTCCGTGAAGCTGCTTTCCCGTGCTCCCTATCCACCTTTCTCTGACAGGAGTCCAAGGTGGCAAATCCGTGCTGCGTTAGCTGCTAAAGGACCTCCACACTTACTTCTCCTTGCTCTGTGTTCTTTGTCAGTTTCTTATTCTCTTCGGTGCTTGGCTGAGTTCTTTATCTCTTCATTTGACACTTCGTGTTCCAGGAATGACATTTGTCTCTCTTTTACTTAGTTTTTCAGGCTTTTGCTGTGGAGGGACGGCATGGTGCTTCTGTCTCTGGTGCCACGATCAGAAAAAGGCTGGAAAATAGTCTTATCTCAACTTTACCTGTGAGAAAATTGATGCTTAGAGAGTGCCTTATTTATCTAGTGCTGCTATAACAAATATCATAAATGGGTGGCTTTCGCAAACAGAAATTTATTTTGTCACATGTTAGGAGGCTAAAAGTCTGAATTCAGGGCGCCAGCTATAGGAGAAGGCTTTCTGTCTCTGTTGGCTTTGAAGGATGGTCTTGTCTCTTCTGAGCTTCTGCTCCTGGGTGATCCTCATGTGGCTTGGCATCTCTCTTTCCCCAATTCTGCTTCCTTCGCTTGTTTAATCTCTTTCACATCTCAAAATACATTGACTGAACACACTCTATACTAATCCTGTCTCAGTAACGTAACAAAGAAAACCCATCCCCAAGTGGGATTATAACTACAATAAAAAGAAAATCCAGTGCTGTCGAGTCGGGGGTTAGAATTTATAACATGTATTTTTTGGGGACACAATTCAGTCCATAACAGAGGGGTTAAGTGATTTTCTCAAAATTTATCAGAAAGTGATAAACTAAGCTAGGCTTTCTGCTTCCTAGCGTTATTGTGTTCTTCTACTAAAGTGCATTACTTTGGAGGAAATGTGGTCAAGTAGAAAGAGCATGGGCTCTGAATCCAGGCTTCCTTGACTATTTAAAAAGGGATAATAGTAACTTCCTTATTATTTCCTGTGGAGATTGAATAAGGGAGCAATATGTAAAATTCTTAGCCATGTGTTTGGTACATAGTAGGTGCTTATCAGATGCTGATTTTCTTCTCCCTTTATGATACCAGAACTCTTATGTGAGATTGGTAACAAAAATTGGGCCCCAGTGATTTGAGAAAACAGAATAGATGTAGATCCAAATTCATAAAACAACAAAAGATACCTTGAAGGAGAGCTTTCACTTTGGAACTTGCTGTTGTGGTCATGGGTATAGCTACATATTAGGGGTTATAAATGAAAGAAAGAAGCTTTGGAGAGTATAGACATCTTATTCAGATGCTGACTTCTGAATTCTTCAAAATTTTGCTGCTTTTTCTTTTTCTCCTACTTCTTCTTGAGAGAGGCTCAAAGAAGAGATGAAATTTATTTAATGTGTCAGGAATTGCCAGGGAGATAGTTCAGACTAAATGGGACAGATTTGTTTATCACATGAATCCTAGAGTTTATGCCATTTCTAGTCTTAACTTTCATTGGTATTAGAGGTGAATGTATAGATGTTTCATGCTAGTGCAGCAAATTAACATAAGCAATCCAAAATACATAATGAGTCGAAATTGTAAAAATTTGCCTTGAAAAGCATGGTGTAATTTCCTTATTCTAAAGATTTCCATTACTGATTTTAAATTAAACTACTTTGTATCCCTGAAGAATCAATTATCTGGACAGTGTGGAGAGTTCATTCAGGCTCATTGTGGAAAAGAGGAAGCAAGTTTATGTTTTTGCATTTTAGCACAAGTAATTCGTGAATCTCATGCAATTATTAATATGTGACTCTTGGGGTTTTAAAGTGCATTTTATGGTTAACCAAGAAATGAAAATTACTGTAAAGCTCTAGTAAACCACTGTAAATGAACTATTACATAGGAGAACTTTGCAACTAGTTGATCCTTGTACCTAACCTTGTTCATCTTGGGGCTGCCGTATGCCTTGATCTTTGCTTTCTCATGGCTCACTGAGACCACCAGCCAGTTCCCCCTTACCAACTTTATTCATCTTTGAGAGTATTAAAAATAGGTCTGTGACCACTGTTTAATAAAATTCTTTCTCAAGGAATTGGTTTACAGATATGTTTCAGAAAAAAATTAGTCTTTGCCCCAGGTTTATAATTATCTTATTTTTTCCTATTGCCCCAATTTCTTTGTTAATTTTTTCCTGTTGTACTGTGTATCTCTGCAAGCTGTCTCAAATTCTCTTTGGAAGGGGCAGGAAATATAATAATAATGTAATCATCCTGCTTCCTTTCCAGCACAACTAAGCACAATAGCATACCCTTCATAAGGGAAAAAACTAACCATTTGCCCGTTCTATAATGGTGGAATATGTGTTCTTCCACCTCTTTAAAAAGATGGATGAATTTATACCACCCAAGTTTCCATTCATTTTAACATTCAGCTTCCAACAAACATTAATTGAGCATCCACTCTGCGAATAGTATTGTGGTTGTTACCAAGGGACTTATGATCTTTGCTTTTGATAAATTTATAATTGAATCCCAAGGTTGTATAAATTATACTGAGTTTGAGGAGTCTATTCATTTAAACAAGGAGCCCTAGTGGCACAGTGGTTAAGCGCTTGGCTGCTAACCAAAGGTTGGCAGTTGGAACCTACCCACCAGCTGCATTGTGGGAGAAAGATGTGGCAGTCTGCTTCTGTAAAGATTACAGCCTTGGAAACCCTATGGGGCATAGTTGAACTCTGTCTTATAGGATCACTGTGAGTCAGAATTGACTCAACAACAACGGATTTCAGTTTGTTTGTTTTAAATGTTTATTAAATATTACCAATTCATATAATCTCTTCATTTAATAAACTGGTTCAAAAATTGGGGATAACTTATCAATGTTTTGTGTAAATTTGATGTTTTTTAGGTGCACTCATTTGTTGTATCAATTTTTTGCATTTCACCTAAAGTGTTATAATTTCAAAAATATAAGTATCATGATATAGTTTTCTGACTTACATATTTGTTCCTCATTTTATCTTAAGGTTTAGAACAATTTAACCCAGACCTGATAATGCATTATTTTGGCAGGTAATTTAGGTAGTTGTTTCCCTTATTGTTTAAAAAAATTTTTTTGTTGCATTAACACCCAAAAGTACTTAACTCCTGAAGAATCATCATATAAATCTCTGTACTAATTACAGCGATCAAGGCAAAAATGTATGTGGTAGGTTAATAGAAATGAATGAGATTAAGAGATCATGTACAGATAAGATAAACTATTATGTTGGAATTTTAAACTTAATATCTTAATTTTTGCTTTGTTTAGGCTTTATAAAGAACGATTAAGTCAGGTGGATGCAAAACTACAAGAAGTCATAGCTGGAAAGGCACCAGAATATTTGGAACCACTGGCAACTTTACAAGAAAACATGCAAATCCGTACAAAGGTAGCAGGTAGGAAAGTAAAACATCTTTCCCATGTACTAGGATATGAACCCTTGAATAAATTTAAAAGGTGTTTTTATCAATAGGTAAGTGGTAACTTTGGTGAAGAGTAAGACAATACACAATACTGGGGAAGCCAGCATAACCTGTATAAGGCAAGGCCATGGTAGCTCCATAGATCCATCTGAACTCCCTGTGGGACCGAATTGCTGGGCTGAGGGCTGTGGGGACCATGGTCTCAGGGACTATCTAGCTCAACTGGCATAACAAAGTTTATAAAGACTATGTTCTATATTTTACTTTGGTGAGTAGTGCTTGGGGTCTTAAAAGCCTGTGAGCAGCCATCTAAGATAATCCACCGGTCTCACCCCTTCCGGAGCAAGGGAGAATGAAGAAAACTTGAGATACAAGGGAAAGATTAGTTCAAAGGACTAATCGACCACATCTACCACGGCCTCCATCAGACTGAGTGCAGTACAACTAGATGGTACCCAGCTACCACCACTGAGTGCTCTGACAAGGATCACAATAGAGGGTCCCAGACAGAGCTGGAGAAAAATGTAGAACAAAACTCTAACTCAAAAAGTAAGACCAGACTTGCTAGCCTGACAGAGACTGGAGAAACCCTGAGAGTATGGCCCCCAGATACCCTTTCAGCTCAGTAATAAGGCCACTCCTGAGGTTCACCCTTCAGCCACAGATTGAGCAGTCGCATGGAACAAAACAAGACTAAAGGGGCACACCAGCCCTGGAGCAGGGACTGGAAGGTAGGAGGGAACAGGATAGCTGGTAATAGGGAACCCAAGGTTGAGAAGGGAGAGTGTTGACATGTCGTGGGGTTGTTAACCATTGTCATAGAACAATGTGTGTATTGTTTGATGAGAAACTAGTTTGTTCTGTAAACCTGCACCTAAAGTTCAATTAAAAAAGAAAAATAAATAAAAGGTGTTTGTCAAGTAAATATTTGTTGTCAATGAGATTACAAATATATATACACTGGTCAGAATATTTCACTGTTAACCAACCGACAATTATTTATTACATACTTCTTGCTTTACTCTGCTGCTGTGGGGTATCAAAAACAAGCCCTCCCAACTTATGTGAAATATCTAGAGTAGGCAAATATGTAGAGATCAAAGTGGTTTCTAATAAAGTCGTAACCAGGGATGATAGGGAGGGGAAAAAGAGGAGTCATTGCTTAAGGGGCACCAAGTTTCTGTTAATGGTGATGGAATAATTTAGAAACAGGTAGTTGTGATGGTTACACAATATGATGAACGTAATCAGTGTCACTGAATTGTACATGTAAAAAATGTTCATTTGGCAAATGCTTTATATATATATTTTAACAATAATTTTTTTTTTAAAAAGCCCTTAAGTCGCTCACAGTGTTGCTAAGAAGAAGATACTTCTACATGTAAAACAATTAGAAACCACAAACCCTTTCATTAGAGTTACTGTTATCATCACAGGTTAATTCCCTATTAGGCAAATTACAGAGTAAATGAAATTACCTTAATTTAAGTACTCTTGGTATTTTTTCATCTGTAAGAGTGATAAGGACTTTTTTATTATAAGATTTTTAAATATTGGATCACGATATTATAGAACATCATGAATCTGGAGGACATTATGCAGAATGAAATTAGTCAGCCACAAAAGGACAATTATTATATGTGACCACTATTATAAAAAGTTTAAAAAAAGAAAAGGTTTACACACAAAAAGTAACGTTCTTTGATGGTTACCAGGGATGGGAGGGGGAGGGAGGGAAAACCACCAAGTAGATGGTAGACACATGTTAACTTTGGTGAAGGGAAAGGTAGGAATAAAAGGCAACTACCCTAAATACTACAACATATACAATCCTGCAACAACAGTAATAACACAATAATTTATGAGTGAATACATAGGCAGATCTGTATGCTGAATAGTTATGGGAGGGGGTATGGGGGCACACCCATGTGCATATATAGACTTAAGTTGTGGGTATTTCTACAAATATATTCATATATGCTGTGTGAATAGTCATATATACAATGCACAGAGGGAACAGAGTCAGGGAAACTTCTTAGCATAACCAAACACTTCACGGGACTGAGTTGCTGGGCTTGAGGGCTGGTGACCATAGTCTCAGGGGACATCTAGGTCAGTTGGCATAACACAGCTCATCAAGTCAGTGTTCTACATCCTACTTTGGTGAGTTGTATCTGGGGTCTTAAAAGCTTACCAAGTGGCCATCTAAGGTAACAGCTGTTCGGTCTCTTCCTGTCTGGAGCAAAGGAGAGTGAAGAAAACCAAAGACTTAAGGAAGCAGTTAGTCCAAAAGACTAATGACCCACACGAATCACAGCCTCCATTAGCCTGAGAGCAGAAGAGCTAGATGGTGCCTGGCTACCACTACCTACTCCTCTAACCAGGATCACAATAGAGGTTTCCAGACAGTGGGAGAAGAACGCAGAACAAAATCCAGATTCATAAAAAAGACCAGACTTACTGGTCTGATAGATAACTGGAGGAACCCCTGAGACAGTGGCCCTTAGTCACCCTTCTAACTTGGATCTGAAGCTGCCCCTAGAGATCACCTTTCAGCCAAATAATAGACAGGCCTGTAAAACCAACAATATCACCCGCGAGGAAAGTGCTTCTTAGAACAAGCAGCTATATGAGACCAAAAGGGCAACAATTGCCCGAAAGCAAAGATGAGAAGGCAGGAAACAGCCAGAATACTACATGAATGGAAATGGGAAACTCAGGGTGGAAATGGGGAGAGTGCTAACACATTGCAGGAATTGCAACCAATGTCATGGAACACTTCGTGTATCAATTATTCAGTGGGAAACTAATTAGCTTTGTAAACTTTCACCTAAAGCACAATTAAAAAAAAAATAAATAAATCACAGAGACTTCCTAGACATATCCAAACAACTTGTGGGATTGGTTTACTGGGTTTATTGGTTAACAGGGGACAACTTAGTCAAATTGGCATAACACAGTTCACAAAGATAACGTTCTACAGCCTAGTGTGGTGAGTAGTGTCTGGGGTCTTAAAAGCTTGTGAGCAGCTATGTAAGATACAACTATTGGTCTTGTATAGAGCAAAAGTAATTGGAAATTACAGGCTCAAAGAAGAAACTAACCCATGGGACTAATAGCCCACGTGAACCACAGCCTCTTGTAACCTGAGCCCAGAAGAACTAGATGGTGCCTGGCTACCACTACTGACCATTCTGACCAGGGACACAGTAGAAAGCCCCAGACAGAATGGGAGAAAAATGTAGAACAAAATGCAAATTCCTAAAAAAGGCCAGACCTACTGGACTGATAGAGACTAGAGAAACAAATCCCTGAGACTGTCTCCCTGGGATAACCTTTGAAGGTAGAATTCAAGCTATTTCTGCAAGGTTACCTTTCAGCCAAGTAATAGATTGGCTTATAAAATAAACAGTATACGCACTCTATGAGACCAAGTGGCCAACAGTTACCCAGAAGCAAAGATTAGATGGCAAGGAGAGGAAGGAAAGCTAGATCAATGGAAACAGAAAAAAAGAATGGAAATAATGAGAATGCTGACACATTCTAAAAATTGTAACTAGTGGCGTGTTACAATTTGTATAAAAATTGTTAAATGGGAGCCCAGTTTGCTGCGTAACTTTTGCCTGAAACACAATAAAGTATTATTCAAAAAGAAGAAAAAGGTGTTATAGAAAGGGAGTTAGCCTTTGGCCAGATAATTTAATGGCAGTTTTTTTATTTAGGTAAACTTGGCTACTCATTTGTGGCTATAAATAAAATGAAGATGTACTTTATTTGTATTGTTAAATTTCAGTCTTATGCTTGATTCAGGCTCAGTATCATGTACTAGCACTCATAACCAAGAGATATACCTATTTAAAGATCACTTACTTTTCATAGTCAAACTGCAAACATAACTTTAATAAATGAAGATCCTGATTGATTTGTTTTGGTACACTGATTGACCCTCATATGCTTGTCGAGCAATACCTAAGACACTGTTGTTAATAGGTTTTTGTACTTCAGTAACTACCTGATTCTGACTCCCAGCGACCCTAGAGGACAAAGTAGAACTGCCCCATAGGGCTTCCAAGGAGTGGCTGGTGGGTTTGAACTGCTGACCTTTCGGTTAGCAGCCGAGCTCTTAACCACTGATCCACCAGAGCTCCTCTTCGATAACTAAATCCACATGAATTCAAATTTTATTCTTTTGTTTAATATTATGTATGTAGATAATGTGGTACTTAATCTGCTGTCTTTGTGTATTAGCATACCCTAAAAGTAAAAAGGAAACCCTGGTGGTGTAGTGGTTAAGAGCTACGGCTGCTAACCAAAAGTATGCAGTTCAAATCCACTAGGTACTCCTTGGAAACCCTATGGGGCAGTTCTACTCTGCCGTATAGGGCCGCTATGAGTTGGAATTGACTCAACGGCAATGGGTTTTTTTTTTTTTTTTTAAGTAAAAATGTTCCTTATTTTCTTTGACATTCTTTTTGACTTGGTGTTCAGGAAATATTACTTGAATAAATTATTCAGTGTTCAGCTTTGTGGCTTCCTTTACTTTTTTGGCTTTATAGAGTAATATGTGTGTGTCGCCAATGGCATAGTTCCAGATATCTATCCCTTGTCTTCAGTAAACAAAGAGAGAATTACATTTCTAGGCCAACCATAGCACAGAGTTTAATATACACACATAGAACTCTTTGCCATCTTTATGTTGGCACATTTGCATGGCCATGTTGCCTATTTTATACTGTTGCCTTGTCACTAAAGTTAAGCTCCCTTGGGCATCCGTTCTCCAGGTAAAGCCCTGCCAGGAGCACTCCTAAAGTCATAAAGTTTGTTACATTTAATCCACTTAGAAGCTCTGGGCTCTGAAAAGAAATAATAGTTTAAAAATAGTGGTTTTGATGGGATGTAGTATCTAGTTGTTACTTTGTGATTGATGAAACCCACAGTTTATTGTCTGTCTGTGTTTTCATTGTGAGTCCTGAGAGTTTGTTTTTCATAGATAGTTTTATTTTCATTTTGATCATCATCTATCAAACATTGAGGAGTATTCTTTAGAAGAATGGAATAAGAACAAAAATTAGCTATATAGTTTCTTTCTAGCTCTTAAATTCTTGATTTTTCTAAGTCTTCCTTGATATAGATTTTAAATGACCCTTTTTCATTTTCAGTGTTTAAAGATAAAGAGTCACTTGTCAATTTCTTCTTTCTTCCTCTCAAAATATAGTGAGGACAGAATTCTTGTAGGGAGGTTATAATGAAACCTCTTATTGCTAACATAATCAGAGTAATTGTGTTTGGTTGCAGGAATCTATAGAGAGCTCTGCTTAGAATCTGTAAAGAACAAATATGAATGTGAAATTCAAGCTTCTCGCCAGCATTGTGAGGTACTGACATTTTGCTTAACTTTTAAGCTAATTTCTTCTGTCAAGCCTTTTTTTAGTACAGTAGTTAAAGTAAATAAATTAAGTGAAACAAAATTAAATAGTACTTCAACTCATCACTTGTGTATGATTTTTTTTTTTTTTAATACAGTTGCACTGGAAGCTGTATTGGAAATAGGACACAAAGAGAGGAAAAGAAACTAAGTGAGATAATCTTAGAATTTTTGCAACTGTTACTTTCAAAAGACTTTGTAATGATTATGTTATTTGGCATCACTGAAAATATTAAAATTAGTATAATATGGAAATTAAGACTCAAAAAAATGTATATCCAGTGGTACAGTTAAATAAAATGTTGGGCTATAAAATTAATTTCTGACTCTCTATGCCTATTTTCACATCTTACGGCAAAATTTATTTATAGGACTAAGTAGCCGTATTTCTCTATAGCATACATAAACCAATGCTAATTTTGTAGCTAACTCTACATATAATTCAGATAAGATCATAAATATACTGGTGGAAATAGCAGAACAAGATTTATAATTATTGTCTTTAATTCACTATGTCTTTATAAACTATTAAAATGCTTGGGGGTAGACAGGTACAAAAATGATGAAGCTTATTGTTTCATTTTCATGATTACAACTAAGGTTGAACATCTTTTTGATGTTTACTGGCTGCTTAGATTTTCTTGCCTAAGAAGTAGCTGTTCATATCTTCTGCCTTTGTGTTGGACTATTAGTCTTTCCTTCATTGGACCGTACGGGGTCTTTGTATGTTCTTGATACAAATGCTTTGCTAGTTATATACTTTGCAAATATTTTAACCCAGGTGGTGGGATGTATATTCACTCTTTATGATGACTTGATGCATAGAAGCTTTATATTTTAATGTATTTGAATTCAACATCTTTTCTTTATGATATGTGCTTTTAATGTCTTCCTCATATTGAGATAAAAAAAGATATATTTTCCTTTAAAAGTTGAAATATTGCTTTTAGTATTTAGGTTGTTAAACTGCCTTTCATTAATTTTTGTGAATAGTGTAAAGTGTGGATCTAATTTTTGCTTTTTTTTTTTGCATATGAAAACGTAGTTATGCCAGCACCATTTATTATATAGTCCGTCATTTTCCCACTAATCAGCAATTCCATTTCTTTTGTATATCAAGTATCGACATGGGCGGGTCTGTTTGTAGTTTTTTTTTGTCTGTTCATTTGGTCTGTTTGGCAGTTTCTTTTTCTATGACTTTCAGTCTAGTAGGTCTTGATAACTCCATAACTTGATAATCTTGCCTTGCCCTTTTTCTTTTTAAAATTGTTAAATTTTGTTATCATTGTAAACATCTTTTTAAAAATGACTTTCCATTTTCTCCTGATGTATAGAAAAGTGATTTAGTCTACTGATATTATCTCTAGCAAACTTACAGTTTCTTAATTCTTATAATTTGATTACAGATTCTCTTAGATTTTCCATGTCGGTCGGTAATAATATCATTTGTGAGTAGCAGTTTGTTTCTTCTATTTTGATCTTTATTTTTCTTATTTATTTCACTTGTCTTAATGGCACTAGCTAAGATTTCTAATATAGCATGGAAACAGTGAGAACAGACCTCTTTGTTGTGTTCTTGATTTTAAGGGAATGTTTCTAACAGTTTTTCAGTAAATATGAAATTTACTGTTGCGTTTTGGCAAATACGTGTTTTATCAAGTATAGGAAATTTCCTTTTATGTCTAGATTTTTTGTTAAGACTTTTTACCTTGAATAGTCGTTGGATTTTGTCGAATGGTTTGTCTGCATCTATTGAAGTAGCCATGGTTTTTTGCTCTTAGTATATTAATGCAGTGACTTACATTATTAATGTATACTCTAGTACATCCAAGGAATACAAACCATCCTTTGATTCCTAGGATGATTATTTTCTCGTGCATTGCCAGACTCATTTTGCTAATATTTCATTTAAAAGTTTTATGTTTATAAGTGAGATTTAATTTTCAATTCTCATACTGTTTTTGTCTGATTTGATTTCAATACTCATAAAATGAAAAGAGAATATTCCATATTTTTCTCTTCCATAGAAATAGATTTAAAATTGTAATTGTCTATTCTCAGTGTTTAGTGCAGATGGTCTTTATGATCACAGTCTCATACTTGCAAGAAAGTACAAAGAACTCTTTTTGGTGAACCATTTGAGAGTGAGTTGACAACATGATGCCCCATCATCCCTGAATTTGATGTATATTTCATACAAACAAGGACGTTCTCTTACATAGCCACAGTACAGTCGTTAAAGTCAGCAAATGTACATCGATACAGTGCTGCCTCCTGATCCTCTGACTCCACACAAGCTCAGCAGTTGTCTTAGTAACATCTTTTATAGCCAAAGGATCTGTTAAGAATTACATGTTGTCTTTAATTGTCGTTACATTTAGTTGTCATGTCTTTTTAGTCTCCTTCAATGTGGAACAATTCCTTAGTCTTTCCTTAAATTTCATAATCTTGATGTTTTTCAGATTTCGAGCCAGTTGTTTTGTAGAATGTTCCTCAATTTGAGTTGGCCTGTTATTTCTTCATGATTAAAATCAGGTTTGCACTTAGAGCCTAGGCTGAGGCAGATCTATTTCCCTCAGGTACAACTTTTCTAGTATAGCATTTCATTGACGGTGTTACCCTTCAGGGCTTTATGCAAGGAACCCAGTTCCTGCTCTCCGTTTTGCTTAGGCTGGAGACCTTTCTCTGTTTCTCAAGCAGTCATTAAAAACCAGCAAATACCTTCCTCAAGGAAGTCACAGATTCACCATCAGGTTGGCATGCACCTTCTTTATTTTTTGTCCTTGGGGATATCTCCAGTTTTCCTAAGAGCTTAACTATACCTTTAAAAGGATGTTTATGATATCTTATCTAGGATATCTGTCTAGGTGTGTTGGGAGGCTCTTTGTTTTTTTCCTTAGGATGTCTAGTTTACTATATTGCCAGAAACAAAAGTCAGCAAGTCATCTTCAAGTTGTTTTTCACTTAGAAAAATACATTTTCTTTTTCTTCCATCATTATTCCATTTCAAAAGTCCTTCCTCTTCCATAAGATGCTAAATATTTATGTAAATTTTTTAGTGTAGTTATGGCCTGATTTTTTTTTTTAATGTTTAACATGTAATGAATCTATTTAGCTGTGTAATTAATCTGAAGATATTTACCAGTACTTAAAGGGCATTTTAGGCAAAAGAAATAGAGAAAGGGTGAAAGAAAACTTACATTTAAAGTTTTATGTATTTTATATTCACTCATTTTAATCCTAAAACAACCTTTTTTGGGATAGAAATTATCTTGAATTTACGCATGAGATAACTGAGGCTCAGAGCCAGTAAGGAGTTCACTGAGGGTCACACAGTTCGTGAGCAGTAGAACCAGGATTGAAATCATTTGATCTTTCTAGTGACTCATGCAGTTTACCACTAAATCTGAATGTCATTGTTCAAGGCTTTTGTCTGCTTATTCCTTACTTCTTTACTAAAATTCATATATAGAAATTAATGAGAGGCAGTGGAAGTGGAAAGAAGGACTTCACTCTACCAGTTGCCAGAATAAAAGTTTGATTAGCAACAGATAGAGAGCAGAGCCTAGGACCAGACTGGATATGTTCACATGGGTATGCATATAGTGTACCAAAATCCACACAGACAATCAAGGCAGCAGATGGTTTGTATCAAAATAAGGAAACCACGTTTATAGAATACCCTGATGTGCCGACACTAAGACAGGTGGAGATGGTTTTTTTCAGTTCTCTCACTTAAGCCTCACCACAGGGCAATCTTAAGATCTGACGGCAGGTGGTCGCAAGGTCTGAGTTAGAGGCCTTCATGGTTCAGAGTTAGGATTCCAGTCCTTGAGAAGATTGGTGAGAGGTGTTCAAAACTCTGATCATTTGATTGTTCATTTAATGAATTTTATCCTGATTATAACATTAATAAGTGTTTATTGAGAAAACTTGAGAAATAAAGTCTAAAGAAGGTAATGAAGTCATCCATAATCTACTAACTGGAGGTCATCACTGTTAATAAGTATGTGTATGTTTGTGTGAATTTTTTTGTACACTGCTGTTTTCATTCTATACATACTACTTTGTATCTTAACTTTTTTCAAGCAGCATTTCATGAGCATTTTCCTATTGCTGTAAATACTCCTTTAAAAATTTTTATTTTGGCAGGTAATATGTGTGCATATTGTGAAGGCCCCAGGTTTATAATGAAAAACAACAGTCTCTTTCCCCACTTCTAAAATTCTACATCCTAGAGACAATTAATTTTAACTCTTTTATCTACCAATTCTGGAATTTGCCTTTATATTTCTAATTAATATCAGTTCTAGACATTATCTGTTGGCTTCCTGTTATGGAAGTTGAGGATTCCATAGCAGTTCTCCTCATCCTGTTCTTCTAATATTGTTATGTCACAATTTTTGTTACAGCCATAAACATTGTTCATTGAGCGAAGAATTATACTATGATTAAACTTCCTTTCTTATACAACTTTTTTTTAAAACCTTGGAATTAATAATAGCTTCATTTATTTTCTTTTTATTTATTGGTTGTTAGTATTCTCTGTATTTATCAGTTCTTCTCAGAGATTCCAGCAGATATGGAAGTCCCCTAATGCTGTTCTCACTGTGCATCAGACAATCCATGAACTCCTTTTTCTTCTGGAGGACTTCCTCCTGGAAGCAACCCCTCTACCCCCTGGAGTCCGCGTTCTCCTCCTCCATCCTGCTCCATCCTTCACACATGCTCTCTAGGCCAACCTCATCTCTGTTTTCATGGATATCTCTTCACTATCACCCTGAAAATTCCCTTCATCGCTCTCCCACTAGATCTTGTTTTCTCTTTCAGTGTGGCAAAGTATGTCTTTCCTGGGAAAGGGTACATAGAATTGAGTTTTTGAGACCTCTTGTATTTATTATCTCTTGCTTTGTAACAAATTACTTCAAAATTTAGTAGCTAAAAACAACAATAAACATTATTTTCATGTTTCTGTGGTTAGGAATTTGGGAGATACTCAGCTGGGGGGTTCTGACTCAGGGAACCACACAAGTTGCTGTCAAAATGTCAGCTGAGGATGCAGTTATCTGAAGGGTTATAGGGGCTAGAGGATCCTCTTCCAAAGTGACTCTTTACAAGCCTGGCTAGTCGATGCCACTTGTTGGATAGAAGTCTCATTTCTTCCCCAACTGGGTCTTTCTACAGGCTGCTTCACTGTTCCATGTCCTAATGGGTGGCTTTCCCTAGAGCGGCACTTCTACCTTTATAGTTTAAAGTATTGTTGTTGTTGTTAGTTGCCTTTGAGTTGATTCCAACTCATGGCAACCCCATGTGTGCAGAGTAGAACTACTCCATAGGGTCTTCAAGGCTGTGACCTTTCAGAAGCAGATCACCAGGCCTGTCCTCCAAGGTGCCTCTGGGTGGATTTGAACCACCAACCTTTTGTCTCATAGTCGAGGGCTTAACTGTTTGTGCCACCTTTACAATATTTAGAGATGACTTCAAAGCTTTAAATGTTTCAGTCCTATTGTAGCTTTAAAAAAAATTACAAAGATTTATTAGTGGATTTATTTTAGAATTTCTGCTTGGCCAAAGGCAAATTTATCAATAGAATACTCTAGTTAAACTTTCACGTTCTT
Organism: Loxodonta africana; assembly: GCF_030014295.1. Classification (NCBI taxonomy): domain Eukaryota; kingdom Metazoa; phylum Chordata; class Mammalia; order Proboscidea; family Elephantidae; genus Loxodonta; species Loxodonta africana. The sequence goes on from NC_087351.1 coordinate 47,779,446, forward strand.
AAAAATAAATGCCTTATCACTCTAGCTCTGAATTTAGAGTCATCTTTAGTTGGGAAGTCTGGCTGTCTTTACAGCTACCACACTATCCTGACCATGGTGGGACCTGTTCTCCCTTTTCCTCTGATACAACATTTTCTGATTCTTGTAGCACCACATACATAAGGCTGGATACATAAGACTTTAACAAAGGCAAGGCAACAATCAAAAGGAAGTAAATGTAGGAAGTAACAGAAAGTAAGCCTAGAGAATAGCATGTCAGATGATCTTTCATATGAGACCTAGTTTTAGTCTTCTTTAGCTTTGCTTTTTCTCTAGCTCCTGGCTTGCCTCAAATTGACACAGCCGTCTTTTTCCTACCACTCAGGAGTATCTTTAAACATGTGCAGACTCTAAATTTCCATATCCTAAAGAAAGGACTTAACGATTGATACTAGTAATGCCGTCTACATGAGTGTGGCCTATGTCTTCCTTAAGGCAGTCATATCTAATAATATCCCAGTAGCTTCCACAGGCACGCATATCTAACTAAATCCCAGTTGCCTAATATTCTTACTAAAGGTAAACATCTAGTGGTAGGTTGGGAATCTGTTATAGGCTTTTTATATAACGAATCTGTACATCATACTTAAATGCACATTTTGTGGGCTTTTAAGTAAGGGATACAGTGTTATATGATTAAAAGAACAGTAGACTAGAAATGATAGGCCTGGGTTCCAGTTTGATCTGCTAGTAAATAGTCTTGTCTTCTTTAGCAAGTCATTCGGTCAGTCTGTAATTTTGTCGAAAGATTTAGATATGATTTAGTCTGTAATTTTATGATTTTGATTTAATTGAATTATTTTAAATGATTATAAAATTTCAACTTGAATCTTTCTCTGTGTGATAAATCATTGTTATTTGTTGTTGGGTGCTGTTGAGTTGGCTCCAACTCATAGCAACCCTATGTACAACAGAACAAAACACTGCTTGGGGTTCTGCGCCATCCTCATAGTTACTGCTAGGTTTAAGCCATTGTTGCAGCCACTGTGTAAATCTATTTTCTTGAGGTTCTTCCCTTTTCACTTACCCTCTACCAAGCATGATGTCCTTCTCCAGGGGCTTGTCCCTGCTGATAATGTGTCCAAAGTATGTGAGATGAAGTTTCACCATCCTCGCTTCTGAGGAGCGTTCTGGCTGTACTTCTTCCAAGGCAGACTTGTTCGTTCTTCTGGCAGTCTGTGGTATACTCAGTTTTTGTTACCAACAACATAGCTCAAAGCATCAGTTCATCTTTGATCTTCCTTATTCGTTGCCCATCTTTCGAATGCACATGAGGCAGTTGAAAATGCCATGGCTTGGGTCAGGCGAACCTTAGTCTTGAAGATTAAATCTTTGGTTTTTAACACTTTAATGAGGTCTTTTGCAGCACATTTGCCCAATGGAATATGTCGTTTGATTTCTTGACTGCTGCTTCCATGGGTGTTTATTGTGGATGCAAGTAAAATGAAATCCTTGACAACTTCAATCTTTTCTGTGTTTACTGTGATGTTACTTATTGGTCCAGTTGTGAGGATTTTTGTTTTCTTTATGTTGAGGTGTAATCCATACTTAAGGCTGTAGTCTTTGATCTTCATCAGGAAGTGCTTCAAGTCCTCTTCACTTTCAGCAAGCAAGGTTGTGTCATCTACACATCACAGGTTGTTAATAAGCCTTCCTCCAATTCTGATGCCATGTTCTTCTTCATATAGTTCAGTTTCTTGGATTATTTTCTTGGCATACATGGTGAATAAGTATGGTGAAAGGATACAACCCTGGTGCACCTTTGTTCAAACAGCTGCCTCTTGGTCTATGTACGGGCTCCACATGAGCACAATTAACTGTTCTGGAATTCCCATTCTTCACAATGTTATCCATAATTTGTTATAATTCCTGTCATGGATTGAATTATGTCCCCCCAATATATCTGTCAACTTGGCTAGGTCATGATTTCCAGTATTGTATGATTATTTACCATTTTGTCATCTGATGTTACTTCCCTGCATGTTGTAAATCCTATCACTATGATATAATGAAATGGATTCGTGGCAGTTATATTCATGAGATCTACAAGGTTAGATAGTGTCTTAAGCCAGTCTTTTTTGAGATATAAAAGAGAGAAGGGAGCAGAGAGACATGGGGACCTCATACCACCAAGAAAGCAGTGCAGGGAGCAAAGTGTGTCTTTTGGACCTGAGGTTCCTATGTGGAAAAGCTCCTAGGCCAAGGAAGGATTGATGACATGGACCTTCCTCCAGAGGTGACAGAAAAAAACCTTCCCCTGGAGCTGACACACTGAATTTGGACTTGTAGCCTACTAGACTGTGAGAGAATAAATTACTCTTTGTTAAAGCCATTCACTTGTGGTATTTCTGTTATAGCAGCACTAGATGACTAAGACAATCCACATAGTCAAATGCCTTTCCATAATCAATAAAACACAGGTAAAATCTTTCTCATGTTCTCTGCTCTCAGCCAAGATCCATCTGACATCAGCAGTGATATCCCTCATTCCAAGTCCTCCTCTGAATCTGGCTTGAATTTCTGGCCGTTCCCTGTCAATGTACTGCTGCAACCATTTTTGAGTTATCTTCACCATAATTTTACTTCGTGTGATATTAATGATACTGTTCAATAATTTGCACATTGCATTGAATCACCTTTCTTTGGAATAAACAGGTATATGGATTTCTTCCAGTTGGTTGGCCAGGTAGCTGTCTTCCAAGTTTCTTGGCATAGACAAGTGAGCGCTTCCAGTGTTGCATCCATTTGTTGAAACATCTCAATTGACACTCCATCAGTTCCAGGAGTCTGGTTTTTCGCCAGTGCCTTCAGTGCAGCTTTGACCTCTTCCTTCAGTAGCATTGGTTCTTAATCCTATGTTACCTCCTGAAATGGTTGAACATTGACCAGTTATTTTTTGGTACAATTACTCTGTGTACTTCTTCCATCTTCTTTTGATGCTTCGTGCGTCGTTAACTTTTTTGCCCATAGAATCGTTCAGTATTGCAATTCGAGGCTTGAGTTTTTTTCTTCAGCTCTTTCATCATTTCTTCCAGTTACTTTAGCTACTCTGTGTTCAAGAGCAAATTTCAGAGTCTCTTCTGACATCCATTTTGACCTTTTTTTTTTATGTCTTTTTAATGACCTTTTGCTTTCTTCATGTATGATGTCTTTGATTTCATCCCACAACTTGTCTGGTCTTTGGTCATCAGTGTTCACTGTGTCAAATCTATTAGAGAGATGGTCTCTAAATTCAGGTGGAATATATGGAAGGTCATACTTTGGCTCTTTGGACTTGTTTGTGATATATTAGGCAATTTTAATTCGATGCCCAGGTATTCGTGAGGAATAAAGACCCAATTATTGTTTTTAAAAGAAAATATGATCCATTTTATAATGATGCACTTCATAGGATGGGTTCTCCATTACAGAGACAGGTGGGACCTGCGTATATTTGCAGAGGGACATGGGAGCTTCTGTGAGTTTTATAAAGTAAATATTTACCTCCTTGTTTATCACATGTAAATTTGAATGTTTTTAAACATAATTTAATTTCATATAGTTAAATCTGTATTTAGAATCTATATTTTCTAGTTTTACTTCTTTCATATATTTGACATTTCATTAAAATTTTCAAGTTGAACTAAAAAGAGTGAACACAAAAGCATCATATATTAAAGTACTTTAACAGTAAGTTATTTAGTACTTTTTTCTTTCTTCTTACGTGTGATCTATTTTTTTTTCAGAGTGAAAAGCTTTTGTTATATGATACAGTCCAGAGTGAACTAGAGGAGAAGATAAGAAGGCTTGAAGAGGATAGGCACAGCATTGATATTACCTCAGGTAAGGGATGATGTGATTGTGGTATTTAGTTTGAGTGACGCCAAACCTTTGGTTTACTATAGTATCTTGAAATACCTAAATCTCCTAATGTTAATAATGGCATGTAAATAAAGTGTACTAATGAACAGGAAAAAGGGAAAGCTTTTAAAGAATTTGATGTGGTTGTGAATATTACTTTGATCTGAACTCACACTTTAAAAAGATACAAGAAAATAGAACACGTGAAAAGGAACAAAATAGAAGTGTGTCAGAAGCCAGCTGTTAGAATAGTACTGGAAGACAGCTACAGTGTATGTTGTTCCCTCTAAGTCTTGAAAGGCTGTCATGTGGAAGAAGGAATAAAAACTTTCCTCTTTGGCTCTAAACTAACTAGGGCAAATGGTGGAGTCTTTGGGTGAGCATAGATGTTTGATTTTTAGCAGCTCCCGGTTATCTAGTTTTTCTTCTGCATTGTTAATAATGTTTTGTATATTGTTTATGCCATGTATAAGGGCTCCTATCATTATCCCTATTTTTTCTTCCATGATCTTTATTGTTTTAGATTTCCTATTTAGGTCTTTGATCCATTTTGAGCTCGTTTTTGTGCATGGAGTGAGGTATGGGTCTTGTTTCATTTTTTTGCAGATGGATATCCAGTTATGCCAGCGAAACTAGAACAAATGGATAGAAATTACAGGGAGGTAGATTTTTGTCTCAGAGAAAGGAAACACTTTTCAATAATTAGATCAGACCAATATGATATTGGTTTTTTCTTGGATATTATGGAAAAGTTTTCAGTGTTGGGTGGAAGGTTTACTGTATCCTACTGTTCTTGAATATGTTTTATTTTATCTGTCATAAATTTCATGTCTCTGATATAGAGTAGGCATAGTAGAGTCCGATAAGCTGAGCTCTGACATGGGTGCTCCATCACCTACTAGATTTCCTCATCTGTAAAATGGAAGTAATAAGAATATTTACTTCCTAGGTAGCTTTGAGTATTAGGTGAAACAACGCATGTAATATATGCTTACACAAGTGCCTGACATATGTTCGTTAGGTGTTAGACACTATGCTGCCTGAAGTGCAAGTTATGTTCGCTTTATCAAAGGGAGAGGAAAAATCAGAAGTGTATAGCTGCCCAAGAAATTAGATAGTTTTATGTGTATATACATAGCTGCTAATGAACTTTCTAATGTAAAAACAAATAGCCACGATGAAATTATCTAGTTCTTTTTTCCCCTTTGATTGCCAGAAATCAGCTAATACTTAGTGTTTTATTTACTTGGCAGAGTTATGGAATGATGAACTTCAGTCAAGAAAAAAGAGGAAGGATCCTTTCAGTCCTGACAAAAAGAAGCCAGTTGTTGTATCAGATATCCTTTTCCAAATCTTCTGGGTTTTTTTCTTTGCATTTATGTACTTTTTTGCATCGTGCATACCTTCGTAACTTTCATTAGTACACATTGACTTCATTTGCATGGTTGTGTAACAGGCAATAGGTGATTTATAAACCTGAAGGCAGACACACAGACTTTGGATAAGAGGTGTGGGAAAGGGGTAGAGATTTAATCACAATCTCAACTTTGAAAATTAATGTGAATTTATAGCTCACAAGGGCTTCGATGTAAAACAGCTGGTTAGTATATAGCATGGTTGTCCAATTTTCATATGTACTTTTTTAAAAACATGTTTAATGCCTCTGAAATTGGAGTGCCTTTAAATCAATGTGTGCATTCAGTCTTGGCATTCCCTATAGTACCATCCCCCTGCCCCCACCATTTTTCCCCCCTCCTCAAACCAGTGATTAGGTTGGTGGTATATCTTATAATCAATGATACCATAGAATTGAGGAAACATGGTTTGTGGCATCTGGAGACTGGAGTGTTTTACCCTGGTACTAAGTTTTTTGAAGAATAATTTTAAGTCAGAATTCAGCATACCAGAGGATTATGTCCATAAACCATTGTTTCATTCTCTGAACAATAGAACTTTGGAAATATAATTCAAAGTGTGATATTCTTACAGCTACATTGCCTTGACTTTTCAACGTCCATATATAGTTTATATGCTTCAAGATCTTGATATTCTTGAAGACTGGACAACAATTAGGAAGGTATGATTAAACATCAGTGGAACACAGTATGTTTTTGTAATCTACTTTTTAAAAATTCATGTTTTTTTCACTAATACATCAAAATATGATTATGAAATTGCTTTATTTTTATGATATTCTGTCCAAGGTAGTTATTACAGATAACAGAGCACTGCAAGAATATTTTAAGAATTAAAGACACGTCAACAGTTTGACTATATATATTTTTTTCTCTAATAATGTACTTAATAATTTATGCAGAGACCAGAAAAACATTTACTTAGTGTCTTAGGCTGAGTTCTCTATAGAAGCAAAACCTGTGAGGGGTGTGTGTGTGTATTTATATACATACACATACATATACATTGATAGAGAGAGAGAAATTTATCTCAAGGAAACGGCTCACACGGTTGTAGAGGCTGACAAGTCCCAAGTCCTTGGTCAGGCATCAGGCTGGAGGCTTCTCCTGACGCATATAGCTGTAGGGGCCGACAAACTGAAGATCGGCAGTTCAGACAGCAGGCTGCTGGCTCACAGGCTCAGAGGCTGATGACTACATGATTGGTAGGTAAGAGGGCAGGCTCCTGCCTCACAGGTTGTGGAGGCCGACAAATCCCAAGATCGGCCGGCAATATAGCAGGTCGCTAGCTCAAGTCCCAAGAACCAGAGGTCAGATGATGACAGTCCAGATGCATGATCCAGAGTGGGCAAAAGCCTGCAAGCTTTGCCAGAATGTCTATATATATTGAATGCAAGCCACAGCCTCAAGGAAATTCCCCTTACAACTGATTGGCTGATCATATCAGATCACATCATGGAGGTTGATTTCATTATATCACAAAATGGATAATGACTACATCATTACATAACTGCCAAACCACTGAGAATCAAGGCCCAGCCAAGTTGACACACACAACCTTAACCATCACACTTAGGTTGCCCAAAAATAGTAATAAATCAGCATTTCTATGCCTAGTGCTTAGCCCAGTCCTGACTTTTAGAAAGCACTTGATAAATATTTGTTGAATGAACAAAAGTGAATATTTGAATCCTTATTTTGTCTTGTAATATATCATTAAACATTCAAGAATGATAGGATTTTCTGTGCTTGTTGGAAAGTGGAGACTTGTTTTCCTTTTTTTAGAAACCTCTTAGTTGACCTTTAGATATTATTTCAGGTATTGATAACGTGTAGGAGAAATTGTTATTCTTTATATACATTTTTTTATGATCTTTGTTGTTGTTAGTTGCCATTGAGTCAATATGGACTCATAGCGACCCCATGTGTTACAGAGTAGAACTGCTCCATAGGGTTTTCTTGGCTGCAGTCTTAATGGAAGCAAATAACAGGCCTATCTTCTGCAGTACCACTGGGTGGGTTTGAACCACCAACCTTTAGGTTCGCAGTCGAGTGCAAATTATTTATGCCACCTAGGGACCTTTATGGTCTTAGACAAAAAATTTATTAAGGCAGCTGAAGATTATATTTCATTGTCTTTGTTATTGAGCTGATCGGGAATGTTATATATATTAAGTATATACCAATATGTATTTTCGATCTATGAACTGAGGCAACTTCTTTTTTTTTATTAAGGCAATGGCTACATTGGGTCCACACAGAGTGAAAACAGAACGTAAGTCATTTAGTTTGAATTCAGAAATCTTATCTAGGGAGGTTTATTGAATCACTTAAGTCATGTACATACTAGAGAGTTCTTCCATCAGTAGCTTCATTTCATCTGTGAACACCTGAAAGTATGAGGTATTCTTAGGGAGTCTTTTACATCATATAAAAGTTTCAAAATTTCTTCTTTCACTGTTTCAGTTACATTATTATTGTTAATAATGGATCAGTAATTCAAAAAGTATTTATTTAATGTTCTTTATGGGCCCAATGATCCACTTGGGAAGCTCTTTGGAGTCCATGGATTGGCTTCAGGGAATCTGTGAACCCTTAGAAATTGTATGCAGAATTTTCTCTGTACATGCATTTTTCTGAAGAAAGAGATTACAATGCTGGCAGTGGAATCCATCAAGACATTTACCCACTTTTAATAGCGCTGGGTTTTTATTGGGGGTGGGTTACTAGCTATGAGTTGGAACCGACTTGATGGCAATGGGGTTTTTTTTTTGTTTAATATTTACTAAAATTTACTAAGGTATACCTTAGTAAAATTCACATCAACCTATCATGTCTTGGTATTTTTTAAAGGTCTAAAATCATTGCCTAGGTAGTGATGGATGTTATTGTCTGGGTTAAGTTTCTTTGTTTTTGCCTTCTCTCACTATAGGTGAGATTTCCTAACCCATCTAAGAGCAATCAAACTAAGTTTGTTTTTGTTTTGTTTTGTTTTGTTGTGCTTTTGGGGAAACAAACTAGGTTCTTTAAAAAAACATGTTTTAGATACTAGAAACGGAATTTCTAGTCACATTTCAACAGATATAGTAATTTGTAAGAGACATTTCCATTTATCTTTAACTTTATATCACATCAGGAAATTCCAGCAATATTTTATTAAAGTATTTCCCTTGGAAATTAACTGGAAGGGCAACTTTCTAAATCTCTAGAGCAGTGGTTGTTAACATTTTTGGGGGGTCATGGATTCATCTGAGAGTACGATTATCCTATTTAATTGCCCCCAATCCCATTATCTTTAGCATTACATCCTATTTGCTTTCTTCATAGCACTCACCACAATTATTTATTTATTTATTGTATACTTGTTTGTCCTAACCAAGGCCATAACCAAGGCATCGCAAGGTTCTGAGCCACATCTTTTAGTCACTTTTATCCCCAGCACCCAGTTTCTCATGCATAGGAAGTGCTCAGAAAATATTTGTTGTATAAGCATATGAATGAATACTTACTGAACACTTTTTACATACCAATAGGCACTATTTTAAGCTCTGAGGATGCAATGATGAAAGAGCTGGACCTCCTGGACTGTCTTGGAACCTCTCTGGGAGAGGCAGAATAATATATGTAAACGAATAATTAACAGGATAATTACAGATTGTAGCAATTGCTGTGAAGGGAATATAAGGGTGTGATGAAGATGAGTTGAGGAGAGGGTAGGGTGGTTGGGAAGACCTTTGAAGCAGTGACATTGGAATGCTGAAGAAGTACTTAGTTCATGGTATGCTTTTGACAATGTGCTGCCATAAAGAACTTTTTCTTTTTCTGTGTGAGTTTATCTGACTTATGCCAGACCATTTTTAGGGTTTAAAAAATGGAAGTCCTACTTAGGACAACTCCCTCTTTAGAATCAAAAGCCTGGCGAACTCTTGGAATCTGCATTAAACCCTGCTTCTTTGGAAGTGTCAGAGGCCTGCCAAACCAAAAAACAAAACCCATTGCCATGGAGTCGATTCTGACTCATAGTGACCCTATGGGACAGAGTAGAACTGCCCCATAGGGTTTCCGGGGAGTGGCTGGTGGATTTGAACTGCCGACCTTTTGGTTAACAGCCAAATGCTTAACCACTCTGCCACCAGGACCCTGTCAGAGGCCTGCAGGGGAGAAAATGTGAGAAATATAATTTTCGGTGGAAATGTGGCGATTGAAATTTTAAATCCTAGTTAAAATTGACACTAGTAATTGATATTGTACGTACCTTCCCTCTGGTACTTGTCCAGTCAACTGATGATTTGATGTTCATTGCTTAGTTTTGTTTGACAGTTATATTAAAAACTTAGTGGATTATATAAAAGAATGTAAGAAATAAAATTCTCTTGTTTTTATTACATTTTGTTATCTAAAAAATATTTTTGATGTTTTTTTCACATTTATGGGTGGATTAATGTTAATTCTTAATGTTCTAACCCTTTTGTTCTTCTGACAATGTTTTATTAATATAACAGTTTTTGAACTGATCCCTTTAGCACCTGTGAAATTGGAAAAACATCTGCACAGTGCTAGGTCTGAAGAAGGAAGACTGTATTATGATGGTGACTGGTATATACGTGGACAAACAATATGTATTGATAAAAAAGATGAATGTCCTACGAGGTAAAAAGCCTTTATCATTTCAGTGTTACTCAGTATTATAGTTTACAATATCGTTGTCAATAAATGCCGCTTCCATAGTGCGTTCACAGTGCATCATTAGTTGCTATAGATCCTTTTTATCACTTAACATATCATTTGACTAACATGTGTATATGCCGGTATTAATATTTATACACCAGAGTTACATATTAAGTTGTGGAACATAAACAAATACAAGTTGAAATGTTAGAATTATTTAGCCAGCTAAATAATCCTACTTGTTAATTCTTATAGTAGATGGCTTGTTACCACTGAATATAATGACCTTTAAACCAAGCTAGTACAAATTTTTGGTACAAATTAATCCTTAACTTTTTGGGTGTATTACAGCATTTTGGATAGAAGATAATTTTTGATTACAGTAGGAAAGAAAAGGAAAATTAATGAAAACCTTAAAGGAACAGTAATTAAATTATGACTTGAAAATTGAAAATTGCTTTAAAAGGCTAGGCCTAAATAAAGTGTATATAATTATATAGCCTTCTAAGTTTTATTGCTTGTGGCCTTTGGAAAATATTAATGTTAATCACTGGTTTTGTTCTTCAATAGTTTAAGATGTAACTCTCAGAGCAGTAACCTTCTGCAGTAAGAAAATACTTTTTTCTAGGAATTTGTGGTATATAAAGCATTTAGGTTTAGGCTAGAATAATCATTTTGTAAATACAGAGGTTTTAATTTCATCTTTAAATTTTTAGGATACCAGGAGCATTGTGTATATTAACTTTTTTTCATGGAAGCTCATTGAATTTGATTGTATATGATACCCCTGGATTCTTTTTTTTTTTTTCTGCTTTTGTGACATTTTTAGTACTACATAGCATAAAAGAGATTGTAAAAAGAGATGAAATAGGATAAAGAGGATTAAACACAAATTGATTTTCAAAAACATTTATATGTAAAGTTTAGCTGTGTCAGAAAAATTCATACGAGCACCATAGATGGGAAAGGGATCAGAGCTGGGCTGTTATGATTTGGAGGCATAGTACCACGTAAGTAGGTGGTTTTAACTCCTCTCTCTTTTTTTGCCGGAGGGGGGGTTGGTGGAGATGGAGTAGGAATAATGTACATTTAATAGGTCTAATAGAAAGTAAATTTTCCCAATCCTATTAAGCAAAAAAAGGAAATTACCTCTTAAGTGTTGTAGAATGTGCAGCATAGTGGTAAATGACAGTTACGTATCTGAATCTGCTGCTGTAGCTCAGCCTTTTTTTTTTTTTCCCTTACCATTTGGTTTTATAGTTAGTACTCTAAAATGAGCAGAGGAGGCATATTGTAATTTGTTCATTCATTCTTTTTTTTTTTTTTTTCCTTCTCCTTTTAGTGCTGTAATTACAACAATTAACCATGATGAAGTTTGGTTTAAGAGGCCTGATGGAAGCAAATCTAAGCTTTACATTTCACAGCTACAGAAAGGAAAATATTCAATTAAACACTCGTAATCATGATTTAAGTGTTATCTAAATCTACCTTATTAGTGTTACCAAGTGTGATGTGCCACAAGAGTAAAAAATGTATTGAATAATTTAATATTCTCATTGAATTGTGAGAGGATATGTATTTGTAGGTAGTGCTTTAAGTAGACCTCATATTGATACATTATTAAAAGAAACAGTAATAAAAGTTTAATCATGATCATTACATTTATTTGTCTGTTAGGTCCAGTGACCAATAGATATATGTGGTAGAGTTTCTTACTAAACTTTTTTCTTTTTTTTAAATTATGCAAATTTGTCTTATCTTTAGTGAACTATGTTGCTAAATGGCTGCAGTTATCAGCAATTTTTAAAATTTTCTGTATCTTTGTCATTCATTGTGTGTTTGTAAATAAGCCTGATGAAATATTTCCTGTAAATGGTTTGTACTAGTACATTAGTATGAAATCGGCATTGAAATTTAAATATAATATGTTTGCGTATGTATATATGGTATCATCAGCTTATTTAGAACTGATGGTTTTACTTTACAATCTTGTTTTACCCAAAATTAAGCTATTGGGTTTGAAAGCTAAAAGGAGCACTTTTGTAGACTAGCAGATTTCCTTCTCCTCTTTTTTGATTGTATGGTGGTGACCTATTTTTTACAAATTATAATGTTAATTAGTAAAGTTAGTGTCAAGTAATGACATGCTTCTGTAGTACCTGTATTTCTTGTGAACCTGTAGAGAGCAGGTATTTATGCCTGGCATTTATGATGCAGCATATAAATGGTGGGCAGTAACTGACAGTATTGTGTGCTTGCTGCACATGTCTGATCTTTTGGAACAGATTTTAAGTAAGCCTTTTCCAGAGGTAAAGCTAGGTCTTTATTCTAATTTTATTCCTAGGGCGAAATAGACAGGGATAACTTCCTTGAATCTATTCCCAAATTAGTATTTTTATCTTCAGTGTTTTTACACTTTAAGGCCATTTGGTGCAATTTAGAAAGTGTTGGCCTCCTTTCCCTTCGCCACATTCAAAATTAACTTCCAAAGCCTCAGGAGCCGTTAAAAGAGTCAAAACCCTCAATATGGCAGCACAACACGATGGCTGTAATGTATGGTTAGGGTATAACCAAAACAAGTTTTCCTGGTGGTCTTGTGCACTTTAATTTTTGTTATAGTGACACTTAAGAGGATGAGGAAGAAATCTAGTTATTAACACTTAGGGCAGAAATATCTGCATTATTCCGTTTTTTGTTTTTTTTTTAACTCTTTTACCTCTGCAAACATTTTCCTGTGCAGATCACTACTTCACAGTTGCCAAACTTTAAAATATTTGACTTCTGAAACTCATTATCAGCAAAGTAATGTTACTTTGTTCTGTTTCTAATTAACCTTAGCAAATGTGTATAATGTCATAATCCAATAGTATTTGACAGTACTTATGTATACAAAGTTTGATAAGCATTTTTAATAAGATTTGTATTTTTAAATTTAGTATATAATAAAAAGATGTGTTCAAGTGTCATTTGTAGTGTCTTAAATTACTTATACGTATTTAGTCCTTTATTATTTGTAACCTGTCTGTTTCTAAGAAGGATTTGAGTGCTGGAGTGCTGAACAAATGTTTTTGTTTCCTTAAACCACAACCCAGCCTCTACTGGGGCATATTTACATGCTCATGACAGCAATTTTATTTAATTAAAAAGAAATCTATGCGTATGTTATGCTTTAATAAAAATGTACTGTATCTAAGTTCTGAAATTCTGAATAGAAAGTATGTATTTAAAAAATTATGATTTAGTATGTTTACTTTCAAAACTTTGTATTTATATCATATATAACGATTCTGCCATATTAAGATTCATATGCATGTCTATAATTTTTGTTGTTGTTAGTTGTCGTCAAGTTGATTCTGACACATGGCAATCCCATGCGTGCAGAGAAGAATTGCTCCATGGGGTTTTCAAGGACGTGACCTTTTGGAGGCAGATCGCCAGACCTGTCTTTTGACGCACCTCTGGGTGTGTTTGAAATGCCAACCTTTGGGCTAGTAGTCGGGTGCTTAACCGTTTGTGCTACGCAGGGACTCCCTATCTGTGATTAAAGTACTATAAAATATATTTTATTATTGACAGTTTGCCATTAGTCTTCTGTCGTAAGGTCTAATGTAGGAGAATTGTTAGAAACTATGAAATGTGATATAGCTGCTGCTGCTGCTGCTATGTTAATGACCAGCCTCTGTCTTAGTACCAGTTTATGGGCTTTTCCTGTCTTACCTCCCAGCTTTTTGTGTTTAGTCCACCCCTTCCTGCCATTTTGTAATTTAAAAAAACTCCAGTCATCACTAATCCAGTTCATCACTAATAATTGTTACCCCCAACCCATTGCTGTGTAGTTGATTCTGACTCATAGTGACCCTATAAGACAGAGTACAACTGCCTCATAGGGTTTCCAAGGCTGTAATGTTTAGAGAAGCAGACTGCCACATCTTTCTTCCACGGAGCAGCTGGTGGGTTCCAACTGCAGAACATCCAGTTAGCAATCGAGTGCTTAACCACTGTACCACCAGGGCTCCCCGTTACTGGCACACTCCACATTCAGTGGGCCAGGCACTGGGTACTTTTCATTGCAGCTTTCCTCATGTAAAAGCTGTTCTGATGTGTATATTGTTACTCAGAACTCAAACGCCACTGACAGAACAATACATGTGTCATTGATAACTATTTAATAAAAACAAGGAAGTTGGCTGATATTTCTAAGTTGTTGTTTTTTTTTTTTTGACCCCATAAGTCTGGAACAATAGAATTGAACTAAAATGAATTTCTCTTATAAGGAAAATGGATATAGGATGGATGCAAATTATTTTAACTGTTAAAGATAAAATCTGAAATATTAAAAAAGAACATGAAAGCTCAGAATGGTGTCAGAGAAAATACATATTCCTTATATTGTCTTTATGATGAACCACAGGAATTGTGGCTGGTACATAAGGTGAGATTACAGGGCAATTCCATCATTGGTCACTGTGAGCCAGTCTTGCTCTCTACTTCATGGGCCCAGGAACTAGAATTTTTTCATCTAGGTAACTGAAGAATAGGGCATCAGGATTGAAGGAGGACTCGTTAACAGCTCGGGATATACAGATGACACAACCTTGCTTGCTGAAAGTAAAGAGGACTTGAAGCGCTTACTGATGAAGATCAAAGACCACAGCATTCAGTATGGATTATACACAACATAAAACAAAAATCCTCAAACGGGACTAATAAGCAACATGATAAATGGAGAAAAGATTGAAGTCGTCAAGGATTTCATTTTACTTGGATCCACAATCAACACGCATGGAAGCAGCGTCAAGAAATCAAACAACTTGCATTGCATTGGGCTAATCTGCTGCAAAAGACCTCTTTAAGGTGTTAAAAAGCAAAGATGTCACTTTGAATAAGGTGTGCCTGACCCAAGCCATGGTGTCTTCAGTCACCTCATATGCATGTGAAAGCTGGACGATGAATAAGGAAGACCTAAGAAGAATTGACACCTTTGAATTGTGGTGTTGGTGAAGAATATTGAATAACCTATGGACTGCCAAAAGAACGAACAACTCTGTCTTGGAAGAAATACAGGCCGAATGTTTCTTAGAAGCAAGGATGACAAGACTGCGTCTCACATTCTTTGGACACGTTATCGGGGGACCACTCCCTGGAGAAGGACGTCATGCTTGGTAAAGTAGAGGGTCAGTGAAAAAGAGAAAGACCACCAATAAGATGGATTGATACAGTGGCTGCAACAATGGGCTCAAACATAACGATTATGAGGATGGTGCAGGACCAGGCAGTATTTTGTTCTGTTGTACATAGGGTCACTATCAGTCAGAACCAACTCCATACCACTTAACAACAACAGATGATTGTGCTCTGGGGAGTTTACTGACCAGCCCACAGTGGATTGAAATGTACAGCAGAGTGTCATTTTTGTAATTTACATTGGGAAGTGAGGATGGCCCTGGACTAGGCAGTGTTTCTTTTTGTTGTACATAGGGTTGCTGTCTTAGTTATCTAGTGCTGCTGTGACAGAAATACCACAAGTGATGGCTTTAACAAAGAGAAATTTATTTTCTCACAGTCTAGTAGGCTGGAAGTCCAAATTCAGGGCATCAGCTCCACGAGAAGGCTTTCTTTGTCAGCTCTGGAGGAAGGGCCTTCTCCTCAGTCTTTACCTGGGCTAGGAGCTTCTCTGCGTAAGAACCCTGGGTCCAAAGGACACATTCTGCTCCTGGCACTGCTTTCTTGCTGGTATGAGGTCCCCCTGTCTCTCTGCTTGCTTCTCTTTTATATCTCAAAAGAGATTGGCTCAAGATGCATCCAATCTTGTAGATTGAGTCCCGCCTCATTAATATATATAACTGCCACCTTCCCCACCTCATTAACATCATAGAAGCAGGATTTAGCACACAGGAAAATCATATCGAATGACAAAATGGTGGACAATCACAATACTAGAAATCATGGCCTGACCAAATTGATACCCATTTTTTGGGGACACAATTTAATCCATAACAATTGCTATGAGTCTTAAAGGACTCAGCAGCACATGACAACATAACAACAACATTGGGAAGTATAATGGAGAAGGTGACACGACTCCTCAAGTTAACTTGTTGGCACATTCCCTCCCTCTAGGAAAATATATGCAAAAGCAAAATTGTAACCAGAAAATTTCTTTGTTTAGGTGAAACTTCAGGGATTCAGCACTCTCTGGTGAGGGTGCCTCCTTTCTGGTATGTGTTGAACACATTGTTACAATCTTACTTTTTTTTTTCCTTGGTACCCTGTTGCCCAAGATATCTTTTTTATTAATGTGCTGTGCAGGCCTTGCCCATAGACCTCATCTAAGTTTTTTTATACCATGTTCCTTGCCACTCTGGTCAATTTATTGGACCAGCGTGTCCCCTAAATCATGGGCAGAAAGTGATAATAATACTTGTAATTTGATTGCTAGCAACGTGCCAGGGACCGTGTTTAATATATAAACAAAGTCATTATTTAATGATACTTTTCTTGTTTAAAACAGAAATGTAAAATATTATGTAAGAATTCTGATGTGTTTACTCCTTATATATTTGCCATACATTGGGAATTATCTGGCCATGATGTTATATTTTGAATGTTCTAAAATAAGTTGATTATCTCAAGTTGCTAAACTTTCTGAAAAAGTATATGTGTAATACATACTTATAAGTATATATATGACTACAGAGAGCAACTTAAAGTATAAGTTTTTTTTGCTCCTAAACTTGAAGCTAATGTGTTCTCTTTCAAAGACATGTTTTATTAAAGGAAGGTCAGAGAAAGAAGTTACGTAGTGACATTCTTAGAGTCTATTTTTCCTTTTTTATTTTCCTGTATCCTTGCAGTGCTGTGGATTACTTAATGTGGCCCTTCTAGCCATACCTTTTGTGACTCCCACACATGATTGGGTGGGACCATGCAAGTAAGGTGTATGGAACCATAATGAGGGGATTGGTTAGTTTTGCCATCCCACTAGGCTTAAAATAAGCCATCCCAGAGGTGGGAAGAGAGGGTCTCAACACCACCAAGGGAGAAGAACCAGGAGTGGACTGTATCCTTTGGACCCAGGTTCTCTGTGCTGAGGATGTCCTGGAACCAGGAGACAGAGAGCTGTAAACACCAAAGACAGTGAGAAGCAGCGGCAGAGAAATGGCAGCAGCAAAGGCAGGAGAATAGGAGACAGCATGGTGTGGTTCTGGTCCCACGAAGCGAGAAAGCCGAGTGCCTTTGGGCAGGAGGCTCACTGGCAGAGTATGTGCCTACAGGCACTTGGTGGAGCTAGGTGAATTTGAATGCCTTCAGTCTGAGGCTTACTGGCGGAATGGGGTGCCTTGGGGGCACTTACAGCAGAGCTAAAAGAACTTTGTAACACTTGATCAAATGGGGCAGAGGCTGAGGGCCAGAGAGAGGCCTGCCTGTGGGCATGGCTGAGAAGAGGCTGTCTTGATTGAAGAACTGTATCCTGAGCATTCCTGAACTGAATTGTAACCTGTTACTTCCCTAATAAACCCCATACTTGTGAATATTGTCTCTGAGTTCTATGTAGCCATGAATTATCGAACTTGCCAGAGAAGTAAAGTGCCATGGAGGGATGGTTTGTGTCAGAATTGGTAAAAAAGATTACAGGGTGAAGGCAAGACTGACCTCTGCCTCATAGGAATCAGCCTTGGGCTGTTGATCTTGATTCTCCTTCCCCTTTGTGAAGTTAAACAAGAATATCAGACACCCCAACACCATTTTTACAGTTGGTGTCAGAAGTGGGATTTGTTGCAATGGCTCCAGACTAATGGAAGCATGAGATTTTGTAAGAAAAAGAGCAAAGGGGCTTCGGAAGTGAAATTTTTAACTCTTAGATGGTTACTTTGGTTGTTGTTGCCTATAATGGCTGAAAGAAAAGTAGAGATGTTATGTTGCATTTGAGGGCAGAAAAGCCACATCTGGAGTGGCCTGGGACAAAAGCCAGGTTGATTAAACAAAATGATTGAAAGGGGTCAGGGCTTACTGGTTCTACCCAGCCAGAGACCTGAGGCCATATACATATGAATGGGAAGATAGATGAGGGGTGGAGAAGATAAGATGACACTGGAACATTTTTAAAAGGGTTATGTGTTTATTTGAATATACTGTGGTTACTGAATATTTCTCCTACCTAGTGTTATGAAGCAGACATAGATAGAAATGAATATTAAGTATTATAGATAACAGATCATGTAACTCTACCTTCAGACAACAGTACTTGATTGGATATGCTGAAAGGGGAACTAGAATTTGCCTGAAAGAAACAGGCTTTTGGTTTGAACGCAGTAAACCAAACCAAACCCTTTGCCATCAAGTTGATTCCAACTCATAGCAACTATGCAGGATGGACTAAAGCCACCACATTTCCAAGGAGTGGCTGGTGGATTCAAACTGCCGACCTTTTGGTTAGCAGCCATGGCTCTTAAACCACTGCGCCACCAGGGCTCCTTGAATGCAGTAGCCGGGTGTATAGCATATCTGGCATTAGGTCCACAACCTGAGCCCCTCCCAGGAATTTTGCAGTTGAAAAGACACAAAGGCCTACCCAGAACTTCTGAGAGAATAGATTTGCATTTGAAGGAAGGACCTGCAAGGGAAAAAAATGACTGTTTTGCTTTTTGAATTTCAAGCCAGCAAGTGGTTTGCCTTTGGGTGCACTGAGGCCATCAGTGCCCATCAGAAGAAAGGAAACCCTGGTGGTGTAGTGGTTAAGTGCTACGGCTGCTAACCAAAGGGTCGGCAGTTCGAATCCGCTAGGCACTCCTTGGAAACTCCATGGGGCAGTTCTACTCTGTCCTATAGGGTTGCTATAAGCCGGAATCCACCTGATGGCCCTGGGTTATCGGAAGAAACAACCTTCCAGCACTGGAAGTTAAAGGGAGCTGGTGACTATACAGCTTGGTTTACTCACCTGTGATGACCACCTGGGTCCTCTCAATGAGTGTAAGTGGGGGAAGCACAGCAATGAAGAGATGGGCTGAGTTTGGACATGCTCTATGGGCATCCATTAACCTAGACCATGGGGGCTAGGGATGAGAGAGAGAGGGCTGGCTGGTCAGAAGTGCAGGGAGGCGTGTGAACTCCCGAGCCTATGGCTGGTACCCATTTTAACCTACCTTGAATGACTGGGATTAGCTGACCAGAACCTGACCAAATCAAGAGAAAGATATTTGAGACCGTGGGCTGGTGTAGATTGCTGCAATTTGATGGCTTGCTCTGGACTGGACTTTACTTATGGATCCCGATGCTCAAAGTTCCAACCGGAACCAAAGATTTTTCAGTTAAAGGAACATGCTAATCTCAGAGTACTGGTTTGATAACCCATTGCTGTCAAGTCGATTTTGACTCATAGTGACCCTATAGGACAGAGTAGAACTGCCCCATACGGTTTCCAAGGAGCACCTGGTGGATTCGAACTGCCGACCTTTTGGTTAGCAACCGTAGCTCTTAACCACTATGCTACCAGGGTTTCCAAGATGTTGCTAGGATTATATAATTTAGCTGTGAGTGTTGATTTTTAGCAGGGTTAATTGTGATTATAAAAAAAAAAAAACAAACTGTAATTGTAGAGGCTGTAAGTGTGAAAGAGTGGAGAAAGGGGGAGTGTCTTAGTCATCTAGTGCTGCCATAACAGAAATACCACAAGCGGGTGGCTTTAACAAAGAGAAATTTATTTTCTCACAGTCTAGTAGGTCAGAAATCCAAATTCAGGGTATCTGTTCCAGAGGAAGGCTTTCTCTCTCAGTTGGCTCTGGACGAAGGTCCTTGTCCTCAGTCTTCCCATGGCTGAGGAGCTTCTCAGGCGCAAGGACCCTGGGCCCAAAGGACATGCTCTGCTCCTGATGCTGCTTTCTTGGTGGTATGAGGTCCCCCAACTCTCTGCTTGCTTCCCTTTCCTTTTATCTTTTTAGAGATAAAAGGTGGCGCAGGCCACACCCCAGGGAAACTCCCATTACCTTGGATCATGGAGGTGACCTGAGTGAGGGTGGTGTTACAATCCCACCCTTATCCTCTCAACATAAATTGCAATCACAAAATGGAGGACAACCATACAGTACTAGGAATCATGGCCTAACCATGTTGATATACACATTTTTGGGGGGACATAATTCAATCCATGACAGGGAGGCACTGCCAAACTGGAATACAGTGGCTGAAACTAAAGTCCTCTAAAGTTTTTGCAATGCTAATACCTCATGAGGCTCAGAGCAAGGGAATAACCTTCTCTCAGTTAGATTTGATCAGACACCAGAAATGGTGAAGATGAGACGAACTTTTGGAGAACACAACCTGATCAGATAATACCTGCAACAGACCAGAATGGCTGGTACCTGAGTAACCTCACCCTTAGGACCTTTGCCCTACTGAAGAACTAATTGTTAATAACTGTTTTGGACTAGTAAAATGACTGGGAGGGGGGTGTTAATCCTTCAAGTATGAAAGGGCTAATGGCTAGAAGAGCCAGGGGGTGGCCTGTGGTACAGTGAATTACTTAATATGGCCCTACTAGCCATAGTCTTTGTGACTCCCACACAATGATTGGGTGGGACCATGCAAATAAGGTGTATGGAACACTAACGAGGGAATTGGTCAGTTTTACCATCCTGCTAAGCTTAAAATGAGCCACCCCAGAGGTGGGAGAGAGGTTCTCAACACCACGAAGAAAGAAAAGCTAGGAATGGAGTGCGTCTTTTGGACCCAGGATCCTTCTGCTTAGAAGCTCTGGCAGAGAAATGGTGGCAGCAGAGGCAAGAGTCCAGCAGGAGACTGGTAGGAGATGGTGTGGTGGACTTCCTGGCCCAAGGAGCAAGAAAGCTGAGTACCTTTGGACAGGAGGCTTGCTGGCAGAGTAGGGTGCCTCCAGGCGCTTGGTAGAGCTAAGTTTGCCACCCATGGAGCTAGAGCTGAGTACCTTCAGGTCGAGGCTTACTGGTGGAGTGGGCTGCCTCATTGCACTTGTTGGCAGAGCTAAAAGAGTTTTGTAACACTTGCCGGAGCAGGGCAAAGGCTGAGGGCCAGAGAGAGGCTGTCCTGATCGAAGAACTGAATCCTGAGCATCCCTGAACCTGAGTTGTAACCTGTTACATCCCTAATAAATCCCATAACTGTGAGTATTGTCTGTGAGTTCTCTGTGCCCATTGCAATGAATTATTAAAGTGCCAGAGAAGTAAAGAGTGCTGTGGGAAGAACGATTTGTGTCAGAATTAGTAAAAAGGTCGGAGGGTGGAGGTATGACTGACTTTCGCCTCATAGGAATCAGCCTTGGGCTGTTGACCTTGATTCTCCTTCCCCCTTGTAGAGGAGGAAGACAGACACCCTCATGCCATTTTTACAATCTAATATAGATTTGAGGTGGATGAGCTTGACAGGAGACTGTTGCATTCTTCTGAAAAAAGAAGTGCTATAATTTAGTCCAGAAGTGGGCCACATGGTAGCATTTCATTTCTGCTAGTAAAGATGACAAATGATGTTAAACTGCTGAGAAAATCAGATCCTTAAGCAGGAGCTAAATGACATCTACTATTACAGGGGTGTTGAAAAAAAAATCATATTTCATTTATTATTGAAAGACAACGTGAAAATGGCATTTTTAATGACAAAAATAGTAAAGTGCTTGCACGTGTTTGAAGATAAATCTATGATTTCAGTATATTATGTTTAAGTCCATCTACGTGTGTCTTAGGCTGGGTTTTCTAGAGATGCAAAATCAGTGAAGCATATATATATATATATATATATAAAACCAAACCCGTTGCTGTCGAGTCGACACAGAACTTGGTTTGGGCCTTTCCTGCACAGCGCTCAAGCTGTACCCTCTCTCTCAGGCCCAATGGTTCTGTTAGGGTTATCAGACTTCTCACAGAAAGGGGAGCCCAAAGGTTGTGTCCACTCACCTTTCCTCTTGTTTTAGAGTTCTCTTCCTTTTCCCTGGTGTGGTTGCCCAAGAGAACTCTCAGTGCCAGTCATGGTCTATGTACATGGCCTTGCAAGGCTGCCAAGGGGAAAGGAGACCCAAGAAGACGAGGCTGCTGCTCTGGCCATTGCCTGCATGGTGCTGTCGTGTCCTTTCCTGGATCTCTGGACTTTCTCTTTTTCTACCTCCATGCAGATTTTAAAAGACTCTGTAAATTTCTATGCCCCATATTCATTGTTTTTATGTCAATTAAGTAGAACCAGGCATAGCAGGACCTGTTATTTACACCGAAGGAATATTATATGTACTTGTCTGTACTTTTATTTTTCTTTCTTTTTTTTAACATCATGTATCTTTGTGATCTTTCCATATCAGCCTCCAGAGATCTACCTTATTCTTTTTAATGATTGCGTGGTATTAATTTCAGTGGGATAACCATAGAGAATTCTTCCATGGTATAGAATACCAGCACAATACTGATGGACATTTAGGTTGTTCCTTTCTCTCTTTCTTCCTTCCCTCCTACCCCTTTTCCTTCTTACCAACAAGGCTGAAGTGAATTCTCTTACATGTATATCTTTGACCATGTGAAAGAATATATTTGTAGCATAAATTTCAAGTAGAATTGCTGCATCAAATGGTAGAAATGGTAGGGGAATTTTAATTTTATTAGATATTGCCAAATTTCCCTGTAAATAAATTGTACCAATTTACATTCCCACTAACAGTATATGGGGATGCCTATTTTTCCTGATCTTTAGAAATGTTGGGATAATTGACTTTCAAGATCTTCTTTGCTGTGCTCTTCTTGTACCTTCTCTTTGTTGATTTTTTCTAGGCTGCATGCTAGGCCTTCTTTCCAGTCCTCTTAGAAGATTTCACTCACTTCATTGGCTTCAACTACCACCTATGTCCTGACAAATTCCAAATCTGAATCTTTACGCTTGCCCTAGTTACATGTTTCAAATTGCCTGCTGGGCATTTCCATCTGTATGTTCTTCACAGTTTTTAAACGTAACACATACAAAACCTAATATTATTCCTCTTCACATCCCTCCTCCAATCCCAAATGTGTTACTCTTGTATTCCCACCCTTAATTCATTCTATCACCACCCACCCAAATTCGGATGTTGGAGAGGCTATGGCAGGTGACTAAACCTGGACTTTGGAGCCGAACTCTCTGGGTATGAACTCTGCCACTTATCAGCTGTATGACCTTGGGCAATTTGTTAACCTCTGTGTGCCTCAATTTTCCCCGTTTGAAAATGAAGATAATACTGCACACTTCATAGGGTTGTGGTGAGGATTTAATGAATTAATAATGTATGTCGAGTCGTTAGAACAGTGCCTGCTACATGATAAGTCCTATGTAATGGCTTTTTGCCTGTGGAACCAGAAATCAAGGAACCAAACAACGTATTGCACTGGGCAAATCTGCTGCAAAAGACCTCTTTAAAGTGTTTAAAAGCAAATATGTCACCTTGAGGATTAAGGTGTGCCTGACCCAACCCACAGTACTGTCTATTGCCTTACATGCATGTAAAACCTGGACAATGAATAAGGAAGAATAATTGATGCCTTTGGAGTACGGTGTTGGCCAAGAGTATTGAATATACCATGGACTGACAAAAGTTTGAGTAAATCTGTCTTGGAAGAAGTACATCCAGAATGCTCCTTAGAAGCGAGGATGGTGAGACTTTGTCTCACATACTTTGGACATGTTATCGGGAGGGACCATCCCTGGAGAAGGACATCATAATTGGTAAAGAAGAGGGTCAGTGAAAAAGAGGAAGACCCTCAATGAAATGGATTGGCACAGTGGCTGAAACAATGGGCTCAATCAAGCATGACAATTGTGAGGATGGTGCAGATCTGAGTAGTGTTTCCTTCTGTCCTATATAGGGTTGCTCTGAGTAGGAACTGACTCAACGGCACCGAACAACAACAACTATTTATATATTTTCACTTCTGACTTCCCACTTCTATTTAATTACCAAGCCCCATAGATTCTCAGAGTCCCCGGGTGGTACAAACAGGTAAGTGCTCCCCTACTAAATGAATGGTTGGCATTCAAATCCACCCAGATTACACCCTTGGAAATCCCATGGGACAGTTATACTTTGTCCTATAGGGTCACTGTAGGGTCACCATGAGTCAGAATTGGCTCTACGGCAACGAGTTCGATTTGGTTTTTAGCTTCCCAGAACAAAAAATAATGTTAATTTTTCTATTACATTAATCAGAGTCAGATGCGTGAAACTATTGACTGTCTTCTAGAAATGTAAAAGTTATAGCATCAATACATTTTGATTAAAACCTGAAGGTGGCAGTAAATTCCTACAGGACTTAGGTGCTTCGTTTAGAAGTTGTATTTTTCCTTATTATTCAGAAATCTTGTAGTGAAACTGTACTTGCATTTAATCCTATTGCATACTAATCATGGAATATTCAGGAAGAAGATACAGTTGTAAATGAGGATTATATATTTTTTTACTGTGTATTCACTGAAAAGAATTTACCATATTAAAGGCTTAGTAGGAACATTGTGACTGGCTATATGCTTTAGAGGAAACCCTGGTGGCATAGCGGTTAAGTGCTACGGCTGCTAACCAAGAGGTCTGCAGTTTGAATTTGCCAGGTGCTCCTTGGAAACTCTATTGGGCAGTTCTACTCTGTCCTATAGGGTCCCTATGAGTCGGAATCGACTCGACGGCAGTGGGTTTTTTGGTTTATATGCTTTAGAGTAACTATGAAAACAAATTATGTAATTAAACACAGTGAAACAGAACTTTTAATACAGATCAAAGTGATCTGAAATGATCTGGCAGTAATTATGCAGTTTTTGTCTATTAAAATCAATAGCCATTTTGTGGTGTTTGCCCCACACCTCCCTAATTTTATCCTCAAAGATCTTAAACTAGATTTTGTGTGGTTGTGTTTTTACCCAATACTCTACTTATAATCGATAGAATCTCTAGAATATTATTAATCAGAAATGTAACTCGGTGAGGGTGGGTCCTTCCTGGTGTGGCCCCCTAGAGTCAATTGAGAGATACCAAGCCTTTGAGAAAGAGAAAATAGACTTTATTGCAAGTCGGTCAAGCAAGGAGTTCGGAGACTAAATCTCAAATGAAGCTCCAAGAGATTGCAAATTCCAGGGCAATTGCAGGGTTCGGAATAGGAAACTTATACATAATTCATGAAATTTTGGGAATAGGCTGGCAATTCTAGGAAATAACATATATGGGGGTGCAGCAGGGAGTACAGCATGGCAGCTAGGGGGCATTTGTCTTTTGGAGGGTATGACATATGAAGTTTATCTAAGGCCAGCTTTGTGGCTTACTGCTCATGTCCGAATGGATGGGGGGCAGTTAATAGTGAAGTGGCCTTGAGCAGAGAAGCAGTAAGATGGCCTTGAGCTGCTACACAGAATGCCTTATCAGGAACTCACAGACCCTCGTTGTGATGGAAGGAAGAGGAACAGTTTAACCCTGTTGGTTACAGGAGTGGCCCAACTGATAATTTATTATAGAAAACGTATAAATTAATCGTAAATTAATAAATATTAATTCATATTGGAAAATAAACTACTTCATTGATCTTTCATATAAAGACCTATAACTAGATCTAGTTCCTTCTCTTAGGGAATGTCATGGATTGGTTACGTCCCCCCAAAAATGTGTGTATCAATTTGGTTGGGCCATGATGTGGCTGGAGCATCATGTGCTTGTCCTCCATTTTGTGATGGCAATTTTATGTTTAAAAGGATTAGGATGGGACTGTAACACCACCCTTACTCAGGTCACCTCCCTGATCCTCCAATGTAAAGGGAGTTTACCTGGGATGTGGCCTGCACCACCTTTTATCTCTCAAGAGATAAAAGGAAAAGGAAGCAAGCAGAGAGGGGGGACCTCATACCATCAAGAAAGCAGCACCAGGAGCAGAGTGCGTCCTTTGGACACAGGTTCCCTGTACCTGAGAAGTTCCTTGACCAGGGGAAGGTTGAGAACAAGGACCTTCCTCCACAGCCGACAGAGAGAGAAAGCCTTCCCCTGGAGCTGACACCCTGAATTTAGACTTGTAACCCACTAGACTGTGAGAAAATAAATTTCTCTTTGTTGAAGCCATCCACTTGTGGTATTTCTGTTATGGCAGCTCTAGATGACCAAGACAGAATTTGGTACCGAGAGTGCGATGCCGCTGTAACAGATAAGTAAAATGTGGAAGCAGTTTTGACACTGTGAATGGATAGAGAACCACCAGCAGCAGAGAACCAACAGCAGCAGAACCAGGAGACCAGCGCTGACCCACGGAGTGAGAGCTGAGTGCCTGTGTGCAGGAGGCTTCTTGGCGGAGTGGGATGCCTCTGGGCACTTATTGGTGGAGCTACAGAGCTTTGGAACACTCATCCCAGCAGAGCAGATGCAGGTGTGAGGCCCAAGGAGCCTGGAGGCCAAGAAACCAGGAAGCAGAAGCTGAAGAGACACAAGAAGCCAAGCTGCCTCAGTCTCAAAAGGTATGGCTGTGACCTCAGGGGTTTCAAAGATTGAAGCCATGGCCTCCGGTGTTTCTAGGGGTGGACTAGGAGAATGGTGCGCCTAAAGCCAAAGGAGTGGAGTTGCCAACCTAGTGGGCCTAGAAGGCGGAGCTGAAGAATCCGGAGAGTGTGGCCAATACCTAGAGTCTGGAGGGCAGGGCCATTGTGTAAATTGTCTCAGAGGGCAGAGAATTATTTTCAAAGCTTTGAGGGCTAATGTCATATGTTCCGCTGACTTGCTTGGTGCCTGTTAGGCCTTCTTTCCCTCCAGTTTTTCCCATTTGTAATGGTAATGTTTATCTTGTTCCTGTTCTGCTATCATACCTTTGGAAGCATATAACTTGTATTCTAGACTTCACAGATGAAGAGGAAGTTTTGGATTTTGGACTTGGAGTTAAGACTTTTGCTATGATATGATGGGATGAATATGTTTTTGGGGGCCAAAGGGTGGAATGTCATGGAATAAGCATTGTTATTGCTTCATTGTGGTATACCCAAATTTATAAGGAGGTTTTAGTGACCTTAGTATATGGGCACACTATTATTATTATTTTTTATTACTGTACTTTAGATGAAGTTTTATAGAACAAACTAGCTTCTCATTAAGCAATTAGTACACATATTGTTTTGTGACATTGGTTACCAACCCCACAACATGTCAACACTTTCCTGTTCTTGACCTTGGGTTCTCTGTTACCAGCTTTCCCGTCCCTCCTGCCTTCTAGTCTTTGCCCCTGGGCTGGTGTGCCCCTTTAGTCTCATTTTATTTTACGGGCCTGTCTAATCTTGGCTGAATGATGAACCTTAGGAGTGACTTCATTGCTGAGCTAAATGGGTGTCCAGGGGCCATACTCTTTGGGGTTTCTCCAGTCTCTGTCAGGCCAGTAAGCCTGATCTTTTTTTCTGAGTTAGAATATTGTTCTATGTTTTTCTCCATCTCTGTCCAGGACCCTTTATTGTAATCCCTGTCAGATCAGTCAGTGGGGTAGCTGGGTACCATCTAGTGCTAGACTCAGTCTGGCAGAGGCTGTGGTAGGTGTGGTCCATTACTACTTTGGACTAATCTTTCCCTTGTGTCTTTGGTTTTCTTCACTGTCCCTCGCTCCAGACGGATGGGGTGAGACCAGTGGAGTACCTTAGATGGCTGTTCACAAGCTTTTAAGACCCCAGACGCTGCTCACCTAAGTAGGATGTAGAGCATTTTCTTTATAACTATGTTATGGGCACACTATTATTAGATTTTGAACATTAAGAAGCATAGGATTTCTATAATCTTTCTAGATGAACATTAAAGTAAACAGGTGCTATAAGTATCAGTGTCCGAGTACACAAAACAAAGTATTTAGTTTTGTTGAGAGAGATAAATAATGCTGATATTTTAAAATATCTTTCTATGACCATGTTGACACAGGATGCAGTTTAGAAATTACTATGAATAATCTGGATTTTAAAGATACTATTTTATTCCTGCTCTTAATTTTATTTAACTCTATTTTTAACCCAAATGCTGTACTATAGTAATAAACTAGTTTTTAACCATAAGAAATACAAATTTAATTTTTATAATTCCACAGAATTTGTTTTTTTATTCTTTTTCATGATCATCTCACTTAGGGAGTTCAAGTTTTTACATAATGACTGGTTTCTCTGTTTCTGAATAGGAAAAAAATATAAAGTTGGAAGCACAGATGTATGACATATGTTTAATCCAGAAACACCCATACTTGCTCATAATACCAAATTTTCAAAGCAGTTATTTTTTAATATAATAATTATTCTCAATAATTTTAAATGACTAATCCACTTCACTATTAAGTAGTGTTTAGATTCATTGTGTTTGTAATACTTGAAAGCTTGTACTAACAACAACAACAAAAAAGAATGTCTTTAAAGTGCAGATTCTGTGTAATTTAGAGCAATTTTAACCTATGGATTTAAATTCCATTTTGTCATTGGAGAATATAATAGTAAATATAAATATTTTCCCTATGTATGACCAAAAGCTTCAAACTTAATACGTACCAATTGAAGTCTGCGTTATTTTTAATTAGTGACTGGTGATGATTACATTGGCTGCCAGCAGAGGGCACTTTGAGCTTTATATGTAGTTACAACTGCAAGACACTGGTGGCTGGAGAGTCTAAGACTGTTCTTCAAACTGCTTTCCTGAAAATAAAGATGTGTTTTTTAGCATTTCTTGATTACCCATGGTTTCTGGTCTCAATTTACAAACTCCTTGGCTGTGGGAAGGAATGAGAAAGTCACCTAAAACTCCCAGCAGCAGTTCCCCACTGACAACATGAACAGGTGTGTGAATGGAGCCTAGAAATAAAAGCATGTAGTTTTAGAAGAGTCTAATTTAGTCAGGGAGTCTCTGGGTAGTACAAACGGTTAACACGCTTTCCTGCTACCCATAAAGATTGTAGGTTTTAGTTGACCCAGAGGTGCCTTGGAAGAGAGGCCTAGCCGTCTACTTCTGAAAAATCAGCAATTGAAAACCCTGTGTAGCTCAGTTCTGCTCTGACATACATGTGGTTGCCATGAATCAGTATCAATTCTACAGCAACTATTTTCTTGTTGCTGGTTTTTAATTTAGTTAATTAGGAGGTAAACACTAAATGGAAAAGATGAAGCTGGAGGGGGGAACCAGTGCCAACGCAGTCTTCTGGATGACATAGGGCAATATTTTTAAAGCTTTTTTGACTGGGACATGTGTCCGAATACATACGTGTATATGCACACACACACATGCACACACCTAGAACCAAAGTACCTTGAAACAATATTTACCCTTATGATTTATGATAAAGATATATAATTTAAAATATTAAATGTGATGTAGAAAATTATATTAAATCATAAAAAAATTAAGAAATGTTTTATTTAATGCTTATGTGTGCTTGCCTGTTCACAAGTTTCATCTGGGTCTGGAACATACAAAGGCAATCTATGCACATACATGTTACATTGTTGAGCCTGTTTTTTTTTTATAGATGAGACTTAGCTGAATAAAATTGGGCTGATTATAATCTTTTTTTTTTTATTTTATTATGCATTAGGTGAATATTTACAGAGTAAATTAGTTTCCCATTCGATAGTTTGTACATAAAGTGTTCTATAACATTGGTGTCGTTCCCCACAATGTGTCAGCACTCTCCCCATTTCCATCCTAGGTTCCCCATTTCCTTTCATCCTGATTTTCTACCTCTTCCTGCCTTCTCCTCTTTGCTTTTGGGAA
This sequence comes from Loxodonta africana, assembly GCF_030014295.1. Classification (NCBI taxonomy): domain Eukaryota; kingdom Metazoa; phylum Chordata; class Mammalia; order Proboscidea; family Elephantidae; genus Loxodonta; species Loxodonta africana. Next base: position 47,809,125 of record NC_087351.1, read on the forward strand.
AATGTTGCCCTTTGGATCTCGCATAATTGATTGTTCCTCTTAGGTGTTATTGTTTATTTTATGGACCTATTATTTGGCAGAGAGGTGGTCTCTGGGAATGACATCAGTTCCAGGTCAGAAGAGTGTCTTAGGGCCATAGTCTTGGGGGTTCTTCCAGTCTCTGTTAGGTTAGTAAGTCTGGTCTTTTTTATAATTTGATTTTTTGTTCTACATTTTTTTCCCACTCTGTCCGAGACCCTCTGTTGTGATCCCAGTCAAAGCAGTCATTAGTGGTAGCTAAACACCATCTAGTTCTTCTGGTCTCGGGGTCGTGTAGGCTGTGGTGCACATGATCTGTTAGTCCTTTGGACTAATTGCTCCCTTGAGTCTTTGGTTTTCTTCACTCTTCTTTGCTCCGGACGTTAAGAGACCAATAGATGTATCTTAGATAGCCACTCGCAAGCTTTTAAGACCCCAGGCTGATTATAATCTTTGATTTAATGTAATATCATCACCACTGGTGCATGCATGATCCTTTTGGTTTCATTTACTTAAAATAAATTTGAATGGAATTCACTTAACCCAAGAACTAGAAAATTACCAATAACCTGTATCTATTTTTTTTTTCTCATTTTGTCTCCCTGCCTTCTTCCAAGAGGTAACCACTCAAATTTTATTATTCCCTTTCTTTTTAAAGGCATGCGTGTGCACGTGCACACACACATATTTGCTTGATTTTGAAGTTTCTGAGAACTAACTTATAGTCTTCTGAGACTTGCTTTTTATACTCTACATGGTAAGTAAGATTGGTCCATCTTGCATGTAGCTATAGTTCATTCCTTTTTACTGCTATAAGTACTGTAATCTATTCATGTATTTCCTTGTCCATGAACATTTAGGTTGTTTCCAGTTTTTTATTTTTAAGAGCAGTGGTGTACATGTCTCCTGATGTATTCGTGCAAGAGTTTTACTTGGATATATAGCTAGGAGTGGAATTTCTGTATCACAGGGCATGCTAATGTTTAACTTTACATTATAATGCCATGTTCTTCTACGAATTGTTTCCTTTATACTCACACTAGCAACCTTTAAGAGATCCAAGTTGGTTCATGTCCTTTGTCTCACGTCCCCAATTTTCAACCTTCACTTTCTAAATAAATTATTTGCACTCAAATCCTTGTCTCACGGTTTGTTACTGAGGGAATTCAAGTTAAGGCAATTTTGTTGAGAGATTAGAGTTAGCCATATTTATTTCTTTGTGTTATAATCAAATCATATAATTGGTTGCCAAGTGGGAAAGTACTAAGCAAGATTTATGAACTTTAGTTCAATAGACTATTTTTAAGTATATTGCTGATCGGAACTTTCTTCCTTTCATAAACAATAAAAATGTTGCAAAAATATATTTTAAAAATCTTCACAAAAATAGTAAAGAGCTGGCAAGAATACTAAAGGATTAACAAAGAGGTAAAATTATTAAAAAACTTATAAAGGATTTTTCAAAAGTCATCAAAGAAAACTAATCTCCTATACCATGTTTGGATAGGAAGTCTACATGTCATAAATATGAATTCCAGCTCCTCAAATTGTTGAATAGTTTTGATGTAATTCAAACTAAAATTCCAACAGGGATTTTTCAAGGAATTGACTAACTGATTGGAAATGTGTACAAAAGAACAAAGGGCTAAGAACAGCCAAAATCCTTCCAAAAAAGAATAAAATGGGGGGACTCTTCTTAACAGATATATAGAATTTTTATAAAGATTTAGTAATTAAAACAGTGAGTTACCAGGACAGGAATAGGTGGATAGATCACTTGATATATGACAGAGGGAGGGTTTTTTTTTTTTTTTTTAATGATTTTTATTGTGCTTTAAGTGAAAGTTTACAAATCAAGTCAGTCTCTCACCCAAAAACCCATATACACCTTGCTACACACTCCCAATTACTCTCCCCCTTTTTTTTTTTTTTAATGAGACAGCCAGCTCTCTCCCTCCACTCTCTCTTTTCATGTCCTTTTCGCCAGCTTCTAACCCCCTCCACTCTCTTACCTCCCCTTAAGGCAGGAGATGCCAACATAGTCTCAAGTGTCCACCTGTTCCAAGAAGCTCGCTCCTCACCAGCATCCCTCTCCAACCCATTGTCCAGTCCAATCCATGTCTGAAGAGTTGGCTTCGGGAATGGTTCTTGTCCTGGGCTAACCGAAGGTCTGGGGTCCATGACCACTGGGGTCCTTCCAGTCTCAGTCAGACCATTAAGTCTGGTCTTATGAGAATTTGGGGTCTGCATCCCACTGCTCTCCTGCTCCCTCAGGAGTTCTCTGTTGTGTTCCCTCTCAGGGCAGTCATCAGTTGTAGCCAGGCACCATCTAGTTCTTCTGGTCTCAGGATGATGTAGTCGCTGGTTCATGTTGCCCTTTCTGTTTCTTGGGCTCGTAATTGCCTTGTGTCCTTGGTCTTCTTCATTCTCCTTTGCTCCAGGTGGGTTGAGACCTTAGATGGCTGCTTGCTAGCATTTAAGACCCCAGACACCACTCTTCAAAGTGGGATGCAGAATGTTTTGTTAATAGGTTTTATTATGCCAATTGACTTAGATGTCCCCTGAAACCATGGTCCCCAGACCCCTGTCCCTGCTACGCTGGCCTTCGAAGCATTCAGTTTATTCAGGAAACTCCTTTGCTTTTGGTCTAGTCCAATTGTGCTGACCTCGCCTGTATTGTGTGCTGTCTTTCCCTTCACCTAAAGTAGCTCTTATCTACCAACTAATTAGAGAACACCTCCTCCCACCCTCCCTCCTCTTGTAACCACAAAAGAATGTTTTCTTCTCAGTTTAAACTATTTCTCAAGTTCTTATAATAGTGGTCTTATACAATATTTGACCTTTTGCAAATGACTAATTTCACTCAGCATAATGCCTTCCAGGTTCCTCCATGTTACGAAATGTTTCACAGATTCTTCACTGTTCTTTATCGATGCATAGTGTTCCATTGTGTGAATATGCCATAATTTATTTATTCGTTCATCCGTTGATGGGCACCTTGGTTGCTTCCATCTTTTTGCTATTGTAAACAGTGCTTCAATAAACATGGGTGTGTGTATATTTGTTTGTGTAAAGACTTTTTTCTCTTGGATATATTGCAAGGAGTGGGATTGCTGGATCTAATAGTAGTTCTATTTCTAACTTTTTAAGGAAGTGCCAAATCGCTTTCCAAAGTGGTTGTGCCATTTGACATTCCCACCAGCAGTGTAGAAGTGTCACAATCTCTCCACAGCCTCTCCAACATTTCTTATTTTGTGTTTTTTGGATTAATGCCAGCCTTGTTGGAGTGAGATGAAATCTCATTGTAGTTTTGATCAGCATTTCTCCAAAGGCTAATGATCTTGAACATTTCCTCATATATCTGTTAGCTACCTGAATGTCTTCTTTAGTGAAGTGCCTGTTCATATCTTTTGCCCGTTTTTTAATTGGGTTATTTGTCTTTTTGTAGTTGAGTTTTTGCAGTATCATGTAGATTTTAGAGCTCAGGTGCTGATCAGAAATGTCATAGCTAAAACCTTTTTCCCTGTCTGTAGGTAGTCTTTTTACTCTTTTGCTGAAGTCTTTGGATGAGCATACGTGTTTGATTTTTAGGAGCTCCCAGTTATCTAGTTTTTCTTCTACGTTCTTTATAATGTTTTCTATACTGTTTATGCCATGTATTAGGGCTCCTAACGTTGTCCCTATTTTTTCTTCCATGATCTTTATTGTTTTAGATTTTATATTTAGATCTCTGATCCATTTTGAGTTAGCTTTTGTGCATGGAGTGAGGTATGGATCTTGCTTCATTTTTTTGCAGATGGATAACCAGTTATGCCAGCACCATTTGTTAAAAAGACTGTCTTTTCAGAGGGTGGGTTTGAAAGAGATGAGGAAAGGGTGGACTTTTCAGTAAGTGGTTTTGGAAAAATAGTTATACAAATAGAAACTGGATCTCTGTCTTTATACGAAATTACTTTCAAATGGAGACTTCTGGGGAGATGACAATGGCAGTGCTGTAGATTTTCAATCTCTGATTCGCCATACCAAAACAGTCAGAGAAATTAGATAGCAAAACTAAAACTCATGCACTCCATTTATAACAAAACTAAATGAAAAAGTTTCCCCACAAACCCAAAACTACAAGTGCGTGTGGCCAAGCCACAATCAACTACAAAACACAAGCAGCATCTGTGCAGGGAGAGGAAAAGGAAGCAACAGGGAAGAGCAGAACCCTAAGGTAGCCAACAGGTATTCACTGGAAAGCAAGGTGGGCCAAACTGAGAACAGCTAAAACTTGGAGATATTTTGCTGTCTCCAATATACAGTGAACGAAAAGGTTCTGCAGTAAAAAAGACTAAAGTACTTGGAGAAGTCTAGCCTGTATGAACTCACAAAACTGTTCTGCCAGGGTTCCGCTTTGGGTCAGGGACCCATACTGAGGAGAAACTTCTGGACTGGGAATCAAAAAAAAAAAAAGAAAACCCAGACTGATTCTGACTCATAACAACCCTAGAGGACAGAATAGAACTGCCCCGTATGGTTTCCAAGGAGCACCTGGTGGATTTGAACTGCTGACCTTCTGATTAGCAGCTGTAGCTCTTAACCACTACGCCACCAGGGTTTCCCTGGACTAGGAGTGGAATAAAAATTGAGCAGAACAGAGACAAAGAGATGACAGAAAGAGAAAGTTCATATCCACATGGAGTAGGAAATAGAATCAAGAAATCTCAGGATGCAAGTTATCATATTACCAAGCGCCATACAAAAACAACTGAAGAGGGAACTCCGTGCCATTAGAAAATCTGTCTTGTACACTGCCTCATTTAAACATTCAGGAAAACCATATTCACATAAAAACAAGCAATTTAAAAGTATCAAGATCAAATCCTATACAAAGTGATCATAAAAAAAGGAACTAGAATAACATCTCTACATCAGAAAGACATATTCACAAAACATTAAAACTATGACCTACTATTTCAAAGCACCTAAACAGGTATTAAGAAAATGTTACAAGACATGAGAGAACAAAATATATCAGAATTAGAAAAACTCAGAAATGAGGTGACAGAACTAAGCAAAGAATTAGAAATAAAAGAAAAAAAATCATTTCAGAAGTGAAGACTAAACTGCTAGGAACGCCAAGAGTGAATAAGCCCAACATACACTGCCTTAGAAAAAGTAGAAATTGAGAAAGAGAAAATTTTAAAAAATAAATGAGATTTGAGATTAAAAGGATTCAGTGTTGTTGTTAGGTGCCGTCGAGTCGGTTCCAGCTCGTAGCAACCCTATGTACAGCAGAACAAAATACTGCCTGGTCCTGAGCCATTCTCACAATCATTGTTAAGCTTGAGCCCATTGTTGCAGCCACTGTCAATCCACCTCATTGAGGGTCTTCCTCTTTTTTGCTGACCCTTGACTTTACCAAGCATGATGTCCTTCTCCAGGGACTGATCTCTCCTGATAACATGTCCAAACTATGTGAGAAAATTGGAAGTGAAAAATATTAAAGATAGATGAAGAAGACTGATTACATGGATTATAAAACCCAGTGCCTTCGAGCTGATTCCGACTCATAGCGACCCTATAGGACAGAGTAGAACTGCCCAATAGAGTTTCCAAGGAGCCCCTGGTGGATTCGAACGGCCGACCCTTTGGTTAGCAGCCATAGCACTTAACCACTATGCCACCAGGGTTTCCACGGATTATAGGGTCTTGAAGAAAACCAAAGTGAATGGAAAAAATGCTAAAAACTATACATAATAAAACTTTCCCGAAATTAAAAAAAAAAGGATTTTAAATTACTTATTGAAAGCGTAGCTGAGAATATTGAACCACAATGATCAATAATATGACATATTCTAGTAAAATTACTAGGCTTTGGGTGACAAAATTATTTTGAAATAAGCAAAGAAGTGATTATTATAAAAAGCAGGGTGGTAGTTACTTATGTGAAGGGTTGTGACTGGGATGGGACACAAGAAAGTGGCTTCTGGAATGCTGGGAAGATTCTACTTCTTACCTGTATGGTGTTTACCTTATAATAATTTCTTGAGTTGTACATTTGATTTGTACAACTTTTATGTCTTCATGTTTTATTTTACAACAAAAAGATAAATTCCAGATGAATTTTTGGCTTGCACCAACATACTTTCATCCATCCCACCTGTGAACCAGGCCTAGGTTTTCCTCCTGACAGCTAATTATAGGGAGCGTCTACATAGGTGTGAGCTGAGAGGTGTTGGTACAACAGAAGCAGGTGAGTAGGGGTCTGAGCAACATGTTTGTGTCACTTTCCAGTGCCCTCTGGACCTGCTCAGACTTATGACTGGGTGGGTGTGACAATATGCAACTCCTAATGAACAAGTCTGGTCACAGTTACTTGATGCCACATTGTCAGGTGCTCAGTCTCTGCTAAGGCCCAGTAGCAAACCAGAAGTTTCTTTTCAGATAATGTACAATTCTCTGCTCTTGCTTCAGAGTTCTGGAGATCTACAGTCTATGGGGTTTCTATCAGTAGGAATTGACTCGACAGAAGTGGGTTTGTTTTTTACAGTCCAGCTCTCCTATTAGGGTTTTCCAGAGACTGTATAGCACCGCTATCTACCAGAGATACCTCTAGCAGTATAGGATTTTCTGATCATAACCTATGGGGCAGGGCTACTTGTACCATAGTCTAAACCTACTGCAGACCCCTCTCTTGTTCTGGATGCCGTTCAAAAGTACAATTCGGAGTCACCTGACAAATAGTTTGGATTCCCAAATGTGCAAACTGTGTGCAGAATCCAAAAAGGACTACTACTCACTGCTTCTTTGATGGATTACCCAATAAGCAAGGTACGCGTGGGCTTATTTGTGTGCTTATTTACTAATCTGTAGTGCAAAATTTTACCTGTTTTTTCACATCAAAGATGTGGTGAAACCCATGTGAAGTTGTGCACTACAGATACGCAATTAAGCCTGTGTGTGTACCTTGCTTACTGCAAGCTTGTGCATATCTTGCTTACTGGTTAATCCACCCTTTGGTGGAGGTCAAACATACCTCCACCCTCCAACGTTTTCCCAATTCTGACACCAACCGTCCTTCTCACAGCACACTTTACTTCTCTACTGGGCTTGATAATTCATTGCAGCGGTCACACAGAACTCACAGACAACACTCAAGATTATGGGGTTTATTAGGGAAGTAAGTTATAATTCAGGATCAGGACAGCATCTTCACAGCTGTGCCCACAGGCAGGCCTCTTTCTGGCCCTTGGCCTCTTAGCCTTTTGGCCTCTCAGCCTCTTGGCCTCACCTATGCCCTGCTTGGGCAAGTGTTAAGAAACTCTTTAGCTCTGCCAGTAAGAGTCCAAAGGCACCCCACTCTACCAGCAAGCCTCCTGTCTGAAGATGCTCAGCTCTCTTCCTCCGTGGGTCTGCTTGCCCACTGTAGCTGCTTTGCTCCATGGGCTGGGAAGCCCCAGGTACTGTCTCCTGCCGATCTCCATTTCTCTGCTGTCTCTGCTGTCACTTCTAACTGACTCGCACAGTCTCTGGTGGTTCTCTGTGTGTCCTTGGTCTAGGTGGTTCTTAGTGCAGGGAGCCTGGGTACAAAGGACACTCTCCACTCCTGGCTCTTCTTTCTTGGTGGTAGTGAAGTTCCCTTTTTCCACTCTTGAATGGTTCATTTTAAGCCTAGCAGAATGGCAAAACTGACCGATCCCCTCTTTGGGGTTCAATATACCTTATTTGGTCCCACCCCCACAAGGGTGCCATGCATCTTATTTGCATTATTAGCAAGTTGTTCAGTCCCCTCGGTGTGCCATAAGCACCTTATTTGTCTAGTCCCACCCAATCATTTGATGAGAGTTATGAGACCATGGCGAGAAAGGTCATATAAAAGCGATCAATTGTATGGCACTCAATTTTCTTCCCCTTTTTCCATTTTATATGGATGTTTACCTGCCTTGATTATAAAGGTCTAGTTACTTCTACACCTATCTGGTTTAACTTTGAGCTTCTTTGTTTCTAGTTCCTTGGCCTTTTTGTTGGCAACTGACATCTCAAACTCCCTTACGTGAACTGATGTATTTCCCAACATGGGGCTTATGGAAGACCAAAATTCTGTGGACTCACTAGTGTTTGATTCCTAGACTCTTGGTTTATTCTTGACCAACTACTTGAGTTACTAGCTTTCGCACTCAACTCTTTTCTGATCTTAACCCTTGCTCACACAATCACATTTGGCAGATTTGGAAGTGTAGACTTCTTGACAGGTTTAGACCTAGATTCCTATCCAACCCTGTCCACCCCTAAATCTCTACCTGGAAAATTTGACTTCCCATATCCAAGTAATTATGAAGCTCTGTCAATCTTGTATCCTGGAAATGTCTAAAACCTGTTCCTTCAGTATTAGGTAGGATGCAATTTGTTTCAGTTGCAAATGATCAGAAACCCAATTCAAGCTAGCTTTGCAAAAAAGGAAATATATTATTTCTTATGACTAGAAAAGCCTAAACACTGAGTAGGCTTCAGTGTCAATTAGATCCATATACTCAGATGTTGCCATCAGGAACCTACCTCTCTCCAACTCTCAGCTCTGCTTCCTCTGTGTGGCCTTCACTTTTTGAAGGCAAATTATCTTTACAATGGGAAAAACGGCCCTCAGCAGCTCTAGGGTTCTTGAAGTACTTGCAGTACATGATCTTTGGGTAAGAAAACTGGGGGATTGGAGACCAGGGAGTGGGAAGGAGACTTACTTACTTACAGGCCATAATGATGTTCATCTCCATGCAGTATACAAAAATGCCCAAATGTCCACTATCCCATCCACTTACTAATACTCTATCAAGACAATTTTGCATAAAAAATTTACCTCTTGATTTCTATACATACCACTTATTACTGCACATTGAAGATATACTTATCTTAGTTTTCTAGTACTGCTATAACACAAACACCACAAATGGGTAGCTTTAAAGAACATAAATTAATTTTCTCACACTTCTGGAGGCTAAAAGTCCAAATCAGGGTCTTGGTTGTGTCAGTTCCTTCTGTGAGCCTCTTTCCTAGTTCCTGGTGACTGCTTGTACACAATCCTCACATATTATCTGTCTTTCCTAATGTGTGTGTGCCTCTGTGTCCAATCTGCTCTTTTTATAACTCAGAAGTGACTGGATTTAGAAGCCCCGCTACTTTGGTATGATCTAATTAAAATGACAAAGAAAATCCTATTTTTAAATAGGACTAGATTCACAGGTATAGGGGTTAGGATTCTAACACATGGGTGTCGGGGGGGGCACAATTTAATCCATAACAATACCCAAAGCCACCAAATTACTAGTTGGAAAACAAATATCAGCTCTTAATTTCCATTTCAGAAGCAATAAGACAGAATTTTCTCATATCTGTTCCATATCTCATTAAGTACAGCTTTTTACACCATAAAAAAAAAAATTAAAAAACAAACCAAACCCATTGCTGTCGAGTCGATTCTGACTCACAGCAACCCTATAGGACAGAGTAGAACTGCCCCATAGGTTTTCCAAGGAGCGTCTGGTAGATTCGAACTACTGACATTTTGGTTAGCAGCCATAGCACTTAACCACCACCAGGGTTTCCATAAAATACAATATGTAAAAATTTTCTAATGATTTTTGCTCTAGAAAAAAATTCAAATACAGAATAAATAAACAAAAAAGAATGAAAAATAAACACCCTGTTATTTAGGGAGAGGAAACCCTGGTGGCATAGTGGTTAAGTGCTATGGCTGCTAACCAAAAGGTTGGCAGTTCAAATCCACCAAGTGCTCCTTGGAAACCCTATGCAGCAGTTCCACTCCATCCTATAGGGTAGCTATGAGTTGGACTTGACTCAATGACAACAGGTTTGAGTTTTTTTTGTTTTGTTACTTAGGCAGAAGGTGAGGAGAGTGGGTCATAGTAACATATACTGCCTAAGCGACAAGCAGGAGAAGAGCTGAAAAGTGCCCATTGGATTTAACAACATGGAGATGAGTGATGAATTTGACAAGGGGAGTTTTGTGGGACTAGTAGCCAGAATGTGGTGCGTGGTGGAATGAAAGGAAAATAAGGAAATAAAGGAGAGTGGAAGAGAGGGAGACCATAGGAGGGAAGACAGTTGGCTATTTTGGAAGGCTAATAGCAGGGAGCCAGTGGAGAGAAGGGGTTTGAAGATGTAGAAGAGAGAGGAAACATTGTAAGAGTAAGGTAATTGAGAAGGGATGGAAGGTAGGCCACTTTTTTCTCTGAAACAAGAAGGAAGAAAACAAGATTCATAGGTAGGTACACTTGTATTATAGTTCTGGTAGCAGGAATTCGAGGGAGTCTGATAGATTTTGTTTCTTCCTGAAAACAGCAGTCTGATTGCTTCAGATTTGGCAGGGTAGGGGGTAGTAGAATTGAGAAATTTGAGGAAAATAGAGAAGATTTTTATCTATGCTACAGAGATGTGGAGAACAGATGAGTAATGGAACTAGAAAAACATAGTTATGTAGTTGCCTTTCAGAACTGAGAGCCCATTTTGGGTTGATGATCATAAAACTATAGTGGATTTCATCTACTTGACTGTGTGATTTTTCTCCAGCAAAGCTCAAAGGGAGGCTGGAGGAGGCAGAGAGATGGTCACCCAGGGTTGGTAGGGGAATAACTCATTGCCATCGAGTCGATTCCAACTGATAGCAGCCCTATAGGACAGAATGGAACTGCTCCATAGGGCTTCCAAGGCTGTAATCTTTAAGGAAGCAGGCTGACACATCTTTTTCCCACAGAGCAGCTGGTGGGTTCAAACTGCCAGCCTTTTGATTAGCAGCTGAGCACTTAACCACTGCACCACCAGGGGTATGAGTCGGAACCAACTCAATGGCACACAACAACAACGACAACATGGTTTCTAAAATTGGAGTAAGGAGTGGATTTTAAAATTTTTTTCCAACTAGCAACTTGGTGGCTTTGGGTATCTCTTCAATGCGTGATAATAGATGGTATGAATACAATATAACTGAAGAAGTTAATTTTTCTTTCTGCAAGACCATTTTGAAAGAGTATTAGTGAATGGGTAAGATTATGGGCATTTGAGCATCCTTGTATACTACATGGGGAGGTGAATATTATTGCCCGTGTGGAAGGCTATTTGGCAATATCAAAAGTCTTAAGTATGCACATACCTTTGTCCCAGAAATACTGCTGTTAAGAATGCATTCTGTGATCATTAATGTTGTGTGTAAACTTGAATGGACCATGATTCTCAGTGGTTTGACAGTTATGATGTAGTTTAGCAGTCACATAATGATGTGATCACCTCCATGATGAGATTCGATTTAATGTGATCACCTCCATGATGGGATCTGCTGTGAGCAGTCAATAAGTTGAAAGAGAATTTCCTTGGGGGTGTAGCTTGCATCCAATATAGGTGGAGTTTCTGGCAAGGCTCATGGGCTTTTGCTCGCTCTGGATCCTGCAGCTGACTCCTGTTCTTCTGACCTCTGGTTTTTGGGATTTGAGCTAGCACCTTATGCACCTGCAGTCTTGCCTGCTGATCTTGGGATTCGTCAGTCTATGCAGCCTGTAAGTCAGAGCCCTGCTCTCTGATCTGCTGATCTTGGGTTCACCAGCCCCCCTCAGCTATGTGAGTTGGGAGAAGCCTCCAGCCTGATCCAGGGACTTGGGACTTTCTAGCCTCTACAACTTGTGAGCCATTTCCTTGATATAACTCTATGTATTTATACGCTTTACTCGTTTTGCTTCTCTGAGAGAACCCAGCCTAAGACATATCCTACGGTCGTAGTTTAGACAAGAGGGCAAAGAGATACATATGTACTTAGCCATTTATTGCATTATTGTTTAGAATAGAAAAAAATGAAAGCAAAGTAAATTTCTAATACAGTAATTTGTATGGATTTTGAAAACAACAAATGTGACATATAGGAAAATGGCAATATGATAGACTTAAACCTAACCATATCAATGATCACATTAAATACAAATGATCATAAAACCCTAATTATAAAGCATATCAGGTTGAACAAAAAAGCAAAGCACAACTATATGCTACTTACAAGAAATACACTTTATTTGTTTTTTATTTTAAAATTTTTTATTATGGTTTAGGTGGTAGCTTACAGTACAAATTAGTTTCTCGTTCAATAATTTGTACATAAAGTGTTCCATGACATTGGTTGTGTTCCCCACAATGCGTCAGCACTCTCCCTATTTCTGCCCTGGGTTCCCTGTTTCCTTTTTCTGGATTTTCTATCCCTTCCTGCCTTCTCATCTTTGCTTTTGGGCAAATGTTGCCCTTTTGATCTTGCATAATTGATTGTTCTAAGGAACACGTTCCTCTCAGGTGTTATTGTTTATTATATGGGCCTGTCTATTGTTTGGCTGAGAGGTGGTCTCCTGGAATGACTTCAGTTCCACGTCAGAAGGGTGTCTTAGGGCCACAGCCTCAGGGGTTTATCCAGTCTCTGTCAGAACAATAAGCCTGGTCTTTTTTGTGAATTTGATTTTTTGTTCTACATTTTTCTCCCACTCTGTCCTTTTTTTTTTTTTCTCTAGGCCCTCTCAGAACGATTGGCATTGATAACCAGGCACCATCTAGTTCTGGTCTCAGAGTTGTGTGTATAAGCTGTGGGTCATGTGGTCCATTAGTCCTTTGGACTAATTGCTTCCTTGAGCCTTTTGTTTTCTTCACTCTCCTTTGCTCCAGATGGGAAGAGACCAATAGGTGTATCTTAGATGGTCGTTGGCAATATTTTAAGGCCCAAATGCTACTCACCAAAGTAGGATGCAGGACATCATCTTTATGAATCGTGTTGTGCCAGTTGATGTAGATGTACCCCGAGTCTATGGTACTTTGCCTTCGACAAGAAATACACTTCAAATATAAAGAAAAAGATAAAAAGTAACAGGGTGGAAAATTATATTCCATACTGATACTTATTAAGTAAAAACTAGAATGGTTATTAATAGCAAACAAAGTAGATTTCAGAACAAAGATTATTGTCAGGATGAAAGGTATTATTTTATAATTATAAATGAGTCAATTCATCAAGAGATCTTAATAATCCTAAACATTTATGCACCTAATACATGAAACAAAACCTAATAGAGCAGCAAGGAGAAGTAGACAAATCTACAATTATAGTCAGATTTTGAAACCTTTTTTTTTCCCAGTAATTAATAGAAAAACAAGACAGGAAATAAGCAAGGATATAAAAGACTTGAACAACACTATTAAATATCTTGATCTAATTAATATTTTTAGAATAGTCTACCCAAACAACAGGAAAATACACATCCCTTTCATACACACACAAATTCTTTCCCATGATAAACCATATTTTGGAGGCATAGAACAAGTCTCAATAAATTTCAAGGGATTCAAGTCATGAAAATACATGGTCTCTGGTTACAATAGAATTAAATTAGAAATCAATAACCAAAAGATCTCTGGAAAGTCCCCAAATATTTCCAGACTAAATAACATAATTCTAAATAACTCATGTATCAAAGAAATAATCAAAGGGAAAAATAGAAAGTATTTTGAACTGAATTAAAATGAAAACACAGTATATCAAAACTTGTACATACTGGTAAAGCAGTACTTGATTTTCTTTGAGATCACTAGAAGTTTTAAGCCTTTAGTCCAAGTGATCAAAGAAAAAAGAGAGAAGACACAAATTGCTGGTATCAGGAATGAGAAAGGAAATCATAATAGTCATATGAATATTGAAGGAATAACAAGGGAATATTATGAACAAATTTATACCAATAAATTTGACAAATAAAATGATATGGGTAAATTTCTTGAAAGAAGCAAGCTGCTAAAAGCTCATTCAAGAGAAATAGATTTTTGAACGGTCTTATATCTATCAAAGAAACTGAACGTGTATTTTAAAACCTTTCCACAAAGAAAACTGTAGGACAAGACGGCTTCACTAATGAATTCTATAAAATATTTACAAGTCTTTGTATAGACACAAGCTTACCGTTCTCTTGGGTAAATATGTAGGAGCAAAATGGCTGAGTCATACGAGTATATTTAACATTTTCAGAAACTGCCAAACCATTTTCTAAAGTGGTTGTACCATATTACATTCCCACCAACAGTGTATGAGATTTCCAGTTCCTCTACATCCTCTTTCTTCTCTTTTGAATCCACCAGGCGCTCCCTGGAAACTCTATGAGACAGTTTTACTCTGTCCTATAGGATCGCTATGAGTTGGAATCGACTCAATGGCAATGGGTTGGTATGGGTATCCTGTTATACCACTGCCCATCTGTTAGTCATATTGTGGTGGCTTGCATGTTGCTATGACGCTGGAACTTATATCACCACTATTTCAAATACCAGTGGACTCACCCGTGGTGGACAGGTCTCAGCAGATCTTCCAGACTAGGAAGAAAGTCCTGGTGATATATTTCCAAAAATCAACCAATGAAAATCAAAAATTTATACACACATTGTTATGTGACCCTAGTTGCTATCCCTATATTGTGATAGCACACTCCTCTTTCCACCCCTGATTTCTCATGTCAATTCATCCAGCTCCTATCCCTTTCTACCTTCTCATCTCATCTCACCTCCAGACAGGAGCTGCCCATTTACTCTCGTATGTACTTGAACTAAGATGTACACCCTTCATGAGTATCATTTTATGTCTTATAGTCCAGTCTAATCTTTGTCTGAAGAGTTAGCTTTGGGAACAGCATCAGTTCTGGGTTAACAGAGAGTCCGGGGTCCATATCTTCTGGGGTTCCTCTGGTCTCAGTCAGACCATTAAGTCTGGTCTTTTTACATGAATTTGGGTTCTGTACCCCACTTTTCTCTGCTGCATCAGGAACTATCTGTTGTGTTCCCTGTCAGGGTGATCATTGGTGGTAGCTGGACACCCTCTAGTTCTTCTAGTCTCAGGCTGATGGAGTCTCTGGTTTATGTGGCCCTTTTTGTCTCTTGGGCTAATATTTTCCTTGTGTCTCTGGTGTTCTTCATTCTCCTTTGCTCTTGGGCTAATATTTTCCTTGTGTCTCTGGTGTTCTTCATTCTCCTTTGCTCTTTTGTTCTTCATTTGCCTTGCTCCTTTGGGATGGAACAAATTGGTGCATCTTAGATGGCTGCTTGCTAGCTTTTAAGACCCCATATGCCATTCACTGAAGTGGAATGCAGAACATTTTCTTAATAAACTTGGTTATGCCAATTGACCTGGATGTCCCACAAAATCATGGTCCCCAGACCCCTGCCCCAGCTACTCTGTCCCTCGAAGAGTTTGGCTGTATTCAGGAAACTTCTTAGCTTTTGGTTTAGTCCAGTTGTGCTGACTTTGCCTGTATTGTGTGTTGTCCTTCCCTTCACCTAAGATAATTCTTGTCTTGTCCCGTCATCCTCCTTCCCCACCCCATAACCATCAAAGAATGTTTTCTTCTATGTTTAAACCTTTTCTTGAGTTCTTGCAGTAGTGATCGAATATGATATTTGTCCTTTTGCAATTGACTAATTTCACTCAGCATAATGCCTTCCAACTTCATCCACATTATGAGATGTTTTGTGGATTCATCATTGCATAGTATTCCATTGTGTGAATATACCATAATTTGTTTATCCATTCATCTCTTGATGGGTACCTAGGTTGTTTCCATCTTTTTGCTATTGTGAACAGTGTTGCAATGAACATGGGTGTGCATATATCTATTCGTGTGAGGGCTCGTATTTCTCTAGGATATATTCCAAGGAGTGGAATTGTTGGATCGTATGGTAGTTTTATTTCTAGCTTTTTAAGGAAGTGCCAAATTGATTTCCAAAGTGGTTGTACCATTTTACATTCTCATCAGCAGTGTACTAGTGTTCCAGTCTCTCCACAACCTCTCCAACATTTATTATTTTGTGTTTTTTTGGATTAACTCCAGCCTGGTTGGGGTGAGGTAGTATCTCATTGTAGTTTCGATTTGCATTTCTCTAATGGCTAATGATTGTGAGCATTTGCTCATGTATCTGTTAGCTGCCTGAATGTCTTCTTTGAAGTGCCTGTTCATATCCTTTGCCCATTTTTTAACTGTTTTTTTTTTTTTTTGTTAAAGTTTTGCAAGTTTGTAGATTTTAGAGATTAGACCCTGAACAGATATGTCACAGCCAAAATTTTTTTCCCAGTCTGTAGGTTGTCTTCTTATTCTTTTGGTGAAGTATTTTGAGGAATACTAGCATTTGATTTTTAGAAGCTCCCGGTTATCTCGTTCCTCTTCTGGTGTTTGTGCATTGTTAGTTATGTTCTGTGTTCTGTTTGTGCCATGTATTCAGGCTATTAGCATTGTCCCTATTTTTTCTTCCATGATCTTTATCATTCTAGATTTTACATTTAGGTCCTTGATCCATTTTGTATACATGAACGTTCTTTTTTTGTAATAGCACCAAATTAGAAACAACCCAAATATCTATCAACAGGTGAATAGACAGACAAATTGTGTTATGTCTATGCAGTGGAATACTACTCAGAAATAAAAGGGAATAATGCATACAACAACATAGATAAATCCCAAAATAATTATGGTGAGTGACAGAAGCAAGATACAAATACTACTATTTATGTAAAATTCTAGAAAATGCAAACTTTTATAAAAAGTACTATTTGACATGATTTGGGGTTGGGGAGGGGCAAGAGGGAGGCAATTACATAGGGAAATGAGGAAACATTTGAAGGTGTTGTCTGTCTTGATTGTGGTTATGGTTTCATGGATCATAAATAAGTCAAAACTTATCAAACTGCACACTTATATACATATATGCAATTTATTCTATTGCATGTCAATTATGCCTCAATAAAGGTATTTTTCTTTTTTCAGAGATGCTATATTCCGTCTTCATTGTTCAAGTAGTAACAGGTTGTAATAACCCAGTGCCGTCAAATAGGAATGAAAAATTCTTAGCATATAAAGTTTTTGAGTTAATTAAATGGAAGTGTTAGCTTGCGAGATGTAAAAATCGTGACCCCCCCCTTTTTTTTTCCCTAATGATTCTCTTTGAGTGATATGCTGCAGTGTTACTAAGCAGTTATCTTTTGGTTATTATCCACGAAGTGTTAGCCATGTGTTCTAGACTAACAACAAATTTCAAAATCTTTTCCTTTCAACGTTTTTATATAAGTAATAGTGACAAACATTTTCTAACCTTCACTTTGACAGAATGTGAAGACACCAGAAATTGGCTCATTATCTCCTGACTTCTCTCCTTTCAGATCCTCAGCAGGCAGTGTGCATGTCACAGAATTCTAAAAAGCAAGCACATTGCCTTGATATCTGGGCTGGTTGGGTTCTTGGCAATCCCACGAATCTTTCACACATACACAAAAGAGGCTTTTAGAAAGAAACTGCAGATGTTTCCTTTGAAATCGTAATTAATTGTTCTATTTCTTTGATGCAAAGAACGCTACATGTTTTCTGAAGCTCAGGATGCAAAACATATTTCTGGAAGAGTGTGTGCTTGAGAGTGCTGGAAATTCTGGATAGCAGAGGTTCTTCATGAAACTTCTTTGAGGGGAAATTTGGAAGAAATTTTTTTTTCCTAGTTTTTATACTCAGGTTAAAGAACACTTCTGCAGAGATTGAGTCCTCACTCAAACACAGTTCCACGACTTTTCCAGCCAGTGCATTTCAGCCCTATAGGAGTTTTTACAATCTGTCCTGTATCCATTCTCATCTGGTCTTCCTCAATTGTCAATTGCCACCAATGTCAGCTAAATTATATGGTGGCTGACATAGAATCTAAAATAATTGTATTTGGTACTTCTGTTGCATTTAAAGAATGCAGGCATCAAGTGAGTCAGCAAAAAGGTGCAACAGGGCAATGGATACATAGAAGTCAGTGGACATTACCTCTCTATTTTCTTTCTTTTTAGTCAATTATATACATTTATGGTTCCTGGTGAACACACATGGCTGATAATTCTAGTTAGAACCAATTGAGACAGGTACTTTGTTACTTTCCAAGATAGCTATTAAATGTTGCTGCATTTCAGTCTTGACTGCATTTTCTTGGTTCAAAGGACATCTCTACATTTGTTTCATTTGTCATTTTTTTCCAGGATTGAGTTCAAATTACATAGGTGAAGAACTTGCAACATGCTCATTAAACAATTTTAACCTCTGAAAACATTACGAATATGTTTAACAAGCTAGTATATATTTATAGCTATCTACACACAATATATATATATTATGTATATATACACCTGATAGTTATAAAAAACATGAAGTTTATCAGTGACTTATATCCTTATTTTTCAAGTCAGAAAATGTTGCATATATATGCCTGATTGGTGTTACTATGAGATAATAACTAGTTTTCATGTGTGAATTGTAGCATAAGACTAAATATCTATGCTACGTAATCTCTCAGTATTCATAATTTTGTTTTATTTTTGTTCTTGGTTAGAATGAGACAGATATTTGAAAAATTCGCGGCACTCTTTTTTTTTTTAATAATTTTTATTGTGTTTTAAGTGGAAGTTTACAAATCAAGTCAGTCTCTCACATATAAACTTATATACGCCTTACTACATACTCCCATTTACTCTCCCCCTAATGAGTCAGCCCGCTCTCTCCTTCCGGTCTTTCCTTTCGTGACTGTTTTGCCAGTTTCTAACCCTCTCTACCCTCCCATCCACCCTCCAGACAGGAGATGCCAACACAGTCTCAAGTGTCCACCTGATTCAAGTAGCTCACTCTTCATCAGCATCTCTCTCCAACCCATTGTCCAGTCCCTTCCATGTCTGATGAGTTGTCTTTGGGAATGGTTCCTGTCCCGGGCCAACATAAGGTTTGGGGACCATGACCGCCGGGATTCTTCTAGTCTCAGTCAGACCATTAAGTCTGGTCTTTTTATGAGAATTTGGGGTCTGCATCCCACTGTTCTCCTGCTCCCTCAGGGGTTCTCTGTTGTGCTCCCTGTCAGGGCAGTCATCGGTTGTGGCCGGGCACCATCTAGTTCTTCTGGTCTCAGGATGATGTAGGTCTCTGGTTGATGTGGCCCTTTCTGTCTCTTGGGCTCATAGTTATCTTGTGACCTTGGTGTTCTTCATTCTCCTTTGATCCAGGTGGGTTGAGACCAATTGATACATCTTAGATGGCCGCTTGTTAGCATTTAAGACCCCAGACACCACACTTCAAAGTGGGATGTAGAATGTTTTCTTAATAGCATTTATTTTGCCAATTGACTTAGAAGTCCCCTTAAGCCATAGTCCCCAAATCTCCGCCCTTGCTTCGCTGACCTTTGAAGCATTCAGTTTATCCAGGAAACTTCTTTGCTTTTGGTCCAGTCCAGTTGAGCTGACCTTTCCTGTATTCAGTATTGTCCTTCCCTTCACCTAAAGTAGTTCTTATCTACTGTCTAATCAGTAAATAACCCTCTCCCACCCCCCTCCCTCCCCCATCTCGTAACCACAAAAGCTGTGTTCTTCTCAGTTTATACTATTTCTCAAGATCTTATAATAGTGGCCTTATACAATATTTGTCCTTCTGCATCTGACTAATTTCACTCAGCATAATGCCTTCCAGGTTCCTCCATGTTACAAAATGTTTCACAGATTTGTCACTGTTCTTTATCGATGCATAGTATTCCATTGTGCGGCACTTTTTTTAAGGGTCAAAACATTTAAAAATATTTATTTTGAGTATTATCAGAACTCAATTTTACAGATAAAAAAATGAAGGCCCAAACTGACAATAACTTAAAGCTTTATAAAAAGTCAAATTATATTTAAGGTGTATCTGTTTCTCCTAAACATTTTTAAATCTATCTTAGTCTGAGATCTTACAATTTTTTACCTGGATGCCTAAAATATCCTTCGAATTGGTCTCTGTGGTGGACAGACCTTTGGGTGGCTCTAATGATTCCCGCTGCCTAGTGTTCATGCCCTCCCCTTGAGTATGGCAGTGCCCTTGACTTGCTTCTAGCCAATAGCATTTGGCAAAGGTGAAGGAATTTTGCTGATGTAATTAAAGTCCCAAATCAGTTGATTTAATCAAAGAAGAAATTTTCCTGGATGGGCCTCAATTAATTAGATGAAAGCTCTTTAAAGAGGGACTGGGCTCTCCCTTAGATGAGACACAATTTCTGTTGCTAGCTTTGAATAAATAAACTGCAACAAAGTAAGCCACCATGTTGGAAAAGGCCAGGGGTGGATTAACCAGTAAGCAATGTACACACAGGTTTACTTGTGCTTACTTGTGCACTACAGATTAGTAAGTAAACACAAATAAACTTGTGAGTACCTTGCTTATTGGGTAATCCGTCCCTGGAGAAGCCCAGGTAGCAAGGCAATGTGGGTGACCACTAAATGTTCATGGTGGCCTCTAGTAAGAGACTATAACCCTCAGTCCTACAGAAAGGAAGTGAATTCTGCTAACAACATGAGGGAGATTGGAAGTGGATCTTTCGCCTAGTCTAGCCTCTGATAAAACTTTAGCCCTGACTAGCACCTGGCTGGCAGTCTGGTAATTTGTGGTAGTTTGTTACACAGCAATAGAAATTGAATACAGTCCCCTAGTCTCTTCCTTCTAATTTTTCTTTCCCAATATTTAGCATTTTCATTTCTTCAAATTCTGCATTCTCAGCATAATAAAACTTTACAAAGAAAAATGTGCTTATCCAGAGATGTTAGAAGTGAAAAACATGTCTTACATATTTTTTTGCCAATATCACAATTACATCGTTTCTATCTCAAAGAACCAAATGTTATCTGTATTAAATCCAGATGTACATTTTTCACAGGTCCTTGCATCTTTAAAGGTATCTGCCAAAAATACTCCCAGTGGGTAATCTTTAACTCATTTTAGAAAACCTGTTCAATTCTTTTCAAATGAAATTGCAACCTAGTTAAAACTAAGTATCCCTTTAGAAACAGAATGGGAGAGTGAAGAAGATTAAAAAAAGAAAACGGCCCAAAATGTGACTCATTCCTTTGGTTTGAAGTTTTAAAGAGACATACAAGGAAGAGCAGAATATAGATTTTCATTTCTTGGTCAGTAAAAAATTACCTTAGCGGTAAAGTGGATATCGTTTTGCATGAAATACTGCAATTTCTTGAAAGAGTAATCTAAAAACTTATTGAATCATTGTTAGTAAAGTTCACACAAAGGTTCTTCAAGACAGAGCTTCTAACCTTTTCCTAAACTTTTCACAAAACTGTAACGTTAGAATGAGGAAAATGTTTTGATATTAGAAGATGTTTCCCCTGAATCATAATGAAATTCCCCATTATCCTATGAAGACTTATATTACTGCAGTTGAAATTTTAGTCTTTTTTTAATGTCTAAAATAAATTAAAATGCTCTAAAATATAATTTGTGGCCAATGAGTAATTGGAATTGATTTTTTCCTTGTAAAATGTTCTTAAAGTTAGAAGTACCCACAAATGGTTGGGCTGATTTTTTCATCTACTCAACTTTTAGAAGAAATTAAAATACTTAAAATTTCCCTATCTATTATGACATTTCTTTGTCTGTTTTTGTCTATGTAAAGTGGGAATAGAGCTTATTGATACTAAAACCAAAGTGTTAGGATGAATATTTGAAAAGCTATGATTCCAATAATTTCTTAGCTGGAATAATTTAATGAAAATGTTTTATTTGTGTATCTGTTATTTTCATATCAGGAAATTTCCAGGTTAGAAAATGCATATGTATCAAAACTGGCAATTAAGTATTAGATTACAAATACAAAGAAAGCCACTGTCACCAATGTTTTCTGGTGCCATAGATGTTAATACCAAATATTTAAATATCTAACAGCAAATGATGATGTGATTGGTTTGTGTATATAGCACTTATTGTACTCATATGAACAACAAAGAACAGAAGCAGTTTCTTCTGGGCTATAACATTTACATCATTTTCTATAAAAGAAGGTATTTACTGCACAAGAGGAGCAATTTAGAAAGAACCTTTTATGAACAAAACGTGTTTCAACTTTCTAATTCAGAGCAAGGTGTGCATTTTTAGGGGTACAAATTGCCAGTCACAATAGTCACCTCCGTATTCTATTATCGAGGGAAAGTTATCTAGTGCCGCTATAACAGAAACACCAAAAGTGGATGGCTTTAAAAAGCAGAAATTTATTCTCTCACAGTCTAGGAGGCTAAAAGTGCAATTTCAGGGTGCCAGCTCTAGGGCAAGGCTTTCTCTCTTTGTTGGCTCTGGGGGAAGGTCCTTGTCAGTCTTCCCCTGGTCTAGGAGCTTTTCAGCACAGGGACCTCGAGTCCAAAGGATGCGCTCCCCTTCTGGTTCTTTAATTCCTGGTTGTAGGAGACCTGTCTCCCTGCTCACTTCTATCTTTTATGTCTCAAAAGAGATTGACTCAAGACACAACCTAATCATGTAGATTGAGTCCTGCCTCATTAACGTAACTGCCTCTAATCCTGCCTCTCACTTTACAATGAAGTGCTCAGAATGTGCTACCTTCTGCACTGGTTTGCGACGAACTCTGCAAGTTTCAAATCTTGCCTGTAAGCATTGAATGCATAGAAATGAAAGGAGGCATTAAAACTGTGGTGGTGTGTGAAGACTTTGGTAGCAGCCAGTCAGCCAGTCTTGGCCACTTAGGCCTCTAATCTTCTTAGTGAACGGCAAGTGTTAAATCCATTTTAAAGAGTACCCTATAACCTTCAACCTGAAGAAGATGAAAAATGGTTTGGGGAGCAGTTAAAAGACCTATTGTTTATGTATTTATTTATTTAATGAGGTTTCCTTAAAGCACTCACATTCATCCAAAGGTTGAGAGTTTTTTTCTTTGCTGGTATGGATGGAGTTAGGTTCTTTGCCAGAAGGAAGCAGGGTACTGTTGGTAATAATGTGCAAATGACCTATGAGAATCTTCTGCTTTATTTATTTATTTAAATTTTATTGTGTTTTAGGTAAAATGGAATACTCTGTTTTAGGGGAGATTTCTAGGAGGCAGATGACAATTGCGGCCGTTCTTTCATACCAAAACATGCTGGTGATAGTGGTAGCCAGTTTGCATACTCGGCAAAAATGTCTGGGTTGCAAATGAGCTCACTGACAAATTTCAGTTATTTCCTGGGGATTAAAATGTAGTTTTTGAAAAAGGGACATATGTGGAGCCCCTATTATTCCATTCTGACTTACACCCACGACTATGAATGGCTTCCTTTTAATTAGGTGTTCAATTTAAAACAGAACTTGTGACAATAATAACCTCCAAAGCACAAACATGGGACATTAACCGTTTTTCGGGGGGGGGGGGGTGGTTTCAAAAAGCCTTTCAATCATAAGACTATAATCAAAAATACAGCACATGAGAGAATTCTTTATTATTTATAGGATCATCAAGAAAACAGCTTCCATTGCTAAATAAAATCTAATTTCTGAATTATAATTTTTATTGTAAACTGTGCTACTTCAATGAATACGTTTCTTTTTGACTTTTGAGTCAGGTAAGTCAGAAAAGTCTTTAATTGGGATGTTTAACCAGAAAACTTGTTCTGAAAAGAAGGGGGAAAAAAAAACAAAGGATTTCTTAATTTTGGCTTTGCAGATAGCACCTTACATGCAAATCTGAAGATGCAATTTAGAACAAAAACATATGAAAAGAAACATTAAATAAATTATGTTCATAGGAGAGAAAGTGCACTTAACTGAGTAATCAGTAAATTATTAACCCCCCAAAACTCTAACACCCTTGAGAAAAACAATGCCTTGGAAATAATGCTTTAAGGGTTTGTTTAACAATTACCTCCCTAGCTGAAAACTAAAACAAAGGTAAGTGTTTCATTGAGTTATTCTGAGATAATCTTAGGAATATTAGCAAAAAAGGAACTGGCCTGTTTTGTACTTTGTGGGGGGAAATAGTCACATTTTAGAATAACATTCTGTGATTGTTTCTTACCGGGAAAATAAAATATAGGTGACTTCTTCAGGAATCAATATTCTCTTTCCTCCATTCTTGGTGTTTTCCAGGCTGATTAATTTGCAGAGGTTGGGTTTGATTGCTGCTGAAGCAGAAAGCATTATAGATTCTCTGTTATTCTCTCAATCCACTTGGCCGAGGTCTATGGGTCTATCTCTATATATTTATCTACCTTTCCATACGGTGCTTAGCACTGGAGCTCTGGGCCTCTCCTAAACACATTGTGAAAATCCATTGTGCTAAACTCTCAAGTCTCCTGCTGTGAATAGGTAAACTACTCTTTTTTTCCCCCCTCAGGAGAGCTGTTCTGTTAGGTAAAGGTAAATGAGTCAGACAGAAACAGGCATTTAGAAAATAGCTTTGTGTGTATTTGAAGAATGTGTCTGGCTAAGTTTTGAAAGCAAAAAGGGGAGGCATTAAAGATCAGAAAAATGTATATAGTTCATATAACAGTTAAAGAAATAATGATAGTGAGAAAACTTGTTCAACATATAATATGTGGTATTCTTAAATGGTTTAGTGCAAGAGTTCAATATTTCCAATCTATTAACAGCCATGGTGTACTGTCTTGGTGATGGTTGCTGGCCATCAGTCAATCCTGGATAAACATTTTTTTCTGTTTTTAATGAACCACAAAGAGGCCCTGGTGGCCCAGTGGTTAAAGCGCTCAGCTACTAACCGAAAAGTCAGAGATTGGAACCCAGCCGCTCTGCTGGAGAAAGATGCACAGTCAGCTTCTGTAAAGATTGACAGCCTTGGAAACCCTGTTGTGTTGTTAGCTGCCATTGAGTGTTGAGTGGATTCTGATTCATAGCAACCCTACAGGACAGAGCAGAACGCTACATGGGGTTTCCAAGGAATGCGCGGTGGATTTGAACTGCCAATCTTTTGGTTAGTAGCCGAGTTCTTAACCACTATGCTGCCAAGGTTCCTCCTGCAAACTCTACCAGGGGCGGAATATCCAACAGGCAGGGTAAGCATGGTGATTACCTTGCTTACCATCTGTAGTGAACAATTTCCCTTTTTTTTTTTTTAAACCACATCAAAGAGTCTGCTTCTCAAATTCTTGGAGAAAGACCAGATTTAATGGTCTGACTGAGACTAGAAGGACCCCAAAGGTCATGGTCCCCAGACCTTCTGTTAGACCAAGACAGGAACCATTCCCAAAGCCAACGCTTCATACAGGGATTGGACTGGACTATGGTGTAGAAAATGGTACTGGTGAAGAGTGAGCTTCTTGGATCAAGTAGACACATGACACTACATGGGCAGCTCCTGTCTGGAGGGGAAATGAGAGGGCAGAGGGGGTCAGAAGCTGGCTGAATGGACATGAAAAGGAGTGTGCTGTCTCATTAGCGGGGGGGCAACTAGGAGTATATAGCAAGGTGTATATAAATTTTTGTATGAGAGACTGACTTTATTTGTAAAACTTTCACTTAAAGCACAATAAATATTAAAAAAAAAAAAAGAGAGAGAGAGTCTGCTTCTAGGTATGGCTGACATCTCTCTCTTGCCTAACCCCACAGCACCTTCCTACAGAATCAAAGCCTCTCTTCAAATTTACAATCCCTGACAGGGGCGGATGACCCAGTAAGCAAGGAAAGCACGGGCTTACTTGTACTTACTTACTAACTAATCTTGTAAGCAAGGCAAGCACTGTGCTTGCCTTGCCTATTGGATAATCTGCCCCTGCCTACTGGGCCTTTCTACTCTATCCGATGGGGTTGCTGAGTTGGAATCGACTCTATGGCAGTGGGTTGGATTTGGTTAATGAATCCCTAATTAAATGGACTGTTGTTAGGCGCTGTGAAGTTGGTTCCCACTTATAATGACCCAATGCACAACAGAATGAAACACTGCTTTGTTCTGCACTATTTTCACAGTCATTGCTATCTCTGAGCTCATTGTTGCAACCACTGTGACAATCCATTTAGCAGAGGGTCTTCCTTTTTTATGCTGACCCTCTGCTTTACTAAGCATGATGTTTGCCATGGATTGAATTATGTCCCCCCAAAAATGTGTGTATCAATAGGGCTGGGCCATGATATCCAGCATTTTGTGGCTGTCCTCCTTTTCGTGATTGTAATTTTATGTTAAAAAGGATTAAAAAAAAAATAGGGTGGGATTATAACACTACCCTTACCCAAGTCACATCCCTGATCCAATGTAAAGGGATTTTCCCTGGGGTGTGGCCTGCATCACTGTTTACCTCTGAAGAGATAAAAGGAAAGGGAAGCAAGCAGAGAGTTGGGGACCTAATACCACCAAGAAAGCAGGGCCAGGAGCAGAGTGAGTCCTTTGGACCTGAGGTTCCTGTGCTGAGATGCTCCCAGAACAAGGGAAGACTGATGCATCAGAAGGGCCTTCCAGAAAGCCTTCCCTTGGACCTGACACCCTGAATTTGGACTTGTAACCTACTAGACCTTGAGAGAATAAATTTATTCTTTGTTAAAGCCATCCACTTGTGGTATTTCTATTACAGCAGTACTAGATGACTAAGACAATGTCCTTTTCCAGGGACTGGTACCTCCTGATAACACGTCCAAAGTATGTGAGGTGAAGCTATCCTTGTTTCTGAGGAACATTCCGGCTGTACTTCTTCCAAGGCAGATTTGTCCATTCTTCTGGTAGTCCATGGTATATTCAATATTCTTCATCAACACCATAATTCAAAGGCTTCAATTCTTCGGTCTTCCTTAATTAAATGGATTATATTCTCAATATTTTCTAAATCACCTTGCTTCAAAAGTGTGAAATAGAAATAAAACATGTAGGTGTGGTATGTTTTGCCCACTCTGGCTAGGAATGTTTTTGACTGACCCTTTCTCTAATCTTCCTAATTTTTTCTCTACATTTGAAATATTTCAGCATAAAATGGTGGCATTATTGTAAGTCCTTTGACTTAAATATGAGTATATTAGGAGTTGCATAAATGCGTATGTTGGAAAAAACTAGGTAAAGTTTGTGCAGATTCAAAGGTTAACTTAAATACAAACTGAGTTAAGTATTACAATATAAAAGGCTTTTGATATATTTGGTCCGTTCTTTAGTCATTTGATAATAATTTATTGCACAGCTTGTTAGAGTGACTGTAGAAACCAAGCTAAAAACACAAACTAATTAAAACCATACCCTTTAAAAGGATAAGATAACTCAGTTATAGGCTAAATATATTTCTTGTGCAGAAAGGCATTTATGCTTTATAATTATGGTAGTCTATAAATAATTCTTCAGTTGGTGATTGTTGAAAATATTATTGCTTACTTATATTTTCTACAAAACAAATATAGCATAGAAATACTTTTACGTAAAGTCTATATCTAAAAAAACCCTGAATTCTTTCCCAGAAGCAAATCCAGAGTCGTATTGGTGAATCAACACCATTATTGCTACTGGAAACAGCTACTTAAGAAATTTGCTCCCAATTAACCTTGTAGGCGGATGAAAAACCACCTTCTTAGAACAGACACTTTTGTAACTGTAAATATGTAAATTCCTCAGCATTTCTACAATGTGGAAATAAACTGTTTTCAATCTATATTTGTAGATGAGAGTTGGGAGCTATTTCTCTGTCCTTTCCAAGCAGCCTTGACTGCCTACTCTGAGTTCAAAACTGCCTTCAAATGTGTCATTTTTTGTATACAAAATGCATTTTAAAATTGAATTATACAGTTACTGAGCTGAAAGAATGACCCTTGCCATGCTTCGTTTACCGAATGTCAAATTTTCATTTGTATTACAGCTGTGTACCGTAGCCGTTTCGGTTTTTTATGAAGGACAACTAATGCACAAAACAGTCAAACCACAGAACAGTAATTAGCCTGGAAAAGATCAAAGTGTGCTCTTCTAAATCCAGCCAATTTGCTCTGGGTGTGCAAAACCAATAGTCTTTCTTTTCCTGAGGTCTCTTATTAATTTTTCCTTTCGTTTGCTACAGAGCAGCTGCTTTACTGTCAATCCAACTTCCTGCTTTAAAAAAAAAAAATCCATTTTCATGCCACAAATGCAATTTCAATGGGTTTAGGAATAATAATCAGCTTTTTTTTTTTTCCCACCCCACTTCTAGGAGATAGAAACTTGAAAGTTTTCAGCATCTGTAAAGTGAAAGGAAGCTACATAAGACACAACCCTGTTTATATTTGTTGCTCTGGAAAAGGCTCAAGAAGAATGATCTGTAAATATTTCTGCTTTGAGTGCTTTTAACCAGCTCTGTCCCTATCATTCTCTATTGCGCTCTTCTTAATGTGAGTTCGTTTTAACCTTATGGTCACATTGTGGCCTTTCATAGAAAAATTACCCAGTGCTCCAGAATATTAATTAAATTTAATCCACTTTGCAGAAAAAATATCTTAAGCTGACTAATAGTTTGCACGTCTCAGGTTGAAGACAGTAAAATGTGCAGTATCGCTTGCTATTTGCTTGATGTAATTATTATTATTTTTGAGTGAGTGTGGAAGTGGCAGTTAAGGATGAATAAATGTTATCACAGGAGGTAAGTGAAATAAAACTTGTGAAGGAGAAAGAGTACAATATCACCACTTAAAAAATGAAATATGATCTTGGAAAATACATTTTAAGGGTAGTGTACACATTTCTCCCCTTCTCCATTCTACCATTTTTTTTCATCTCAATATGCTCTCTGGCAAAAAGTAGAGAGAGAAATAACTGGTTAGTTTATTGCTTTCTATTAATACGGCAGCTTTTCTGTAATTGTTACCTTTATCTGTGCTTGATATTTTTCATATATATATATTTTTTCTTTGTAAGTTTCTTTAACCAAGCAATGAATATTAACATGTATTAGCTGAGTGAATATATTTTTCTGTGTCCAATGTTGCAATGATTTTCTTGGCTTCACAACAAACCATTTATATTTGATTCTGAGTTATAGTCCATTCCAAATGTGTGCCAAATCTTTGTTTTGGTGTCAATATCACTAGCTAACTAGACGGTAAAATACAGCTAAGCAAAACAAAAGTGTAATGATACACAGAATCAGCATAATGAAGAGAAGCACATACAAATAATTTACAAAAATTGATTCACAAACAAATGCGTAATGTCCATAAAACCACCAAATAGGTCGGTTCCGGAAATGTTTTCAATTGAACAGGAATTCAGTGCTTTTGAAAAGTGAGAAAATGACCAGACAGGGCAGTTAAGCTATTTCTTTCTTCATATAACAGGCATGAATCAGTCACTAATTTCTGATTTTATTCTAAACTAACCATGGCATACTAAATGAACTTGAGCTTCAGGACTCATCTTTTCATAATACTAGTTAGTGTCTTTTTAAAATCGATTTTTACCCCTGTAGCCCTTATGATGCACTGCACATGCTGTTCAGCTGATCATTCTTTGAAGGGCAAGCTCTGAAGATGATAGTGATGGGAATATATCTATAATAGAAGTGAAGTAAGTGTATTTAACCTAAATTTGCAGGTGCTATTAGTTTTTTTTTTTTATTATTATTAGATAGTCATGAGATTCAAACAAAATCTCATTGGTTACTTTTCTGCGGTATCGTCTGGGCCTTGACCTGAATCTCTGTACTTGAGACATGATATTTCACATTTAAAATTGCCCCAGAGATTTTCTAAATTGCTTATTTAGAAAATTCTGAAGATGTTTTTGACTATTTTTTAAAGATAAAATTGGAGTGAATAAGAGGTTCTAGAAACTTGGATAAGTTTTTTTTCAAAAAAAAAAAATAGCTAACTTACAAACTGTGGACAGGTGGACTTATTATCAGTTTATACTAAATTATCAAAATGATGGTTTGTGAATGCTTGCAAAAGGAATTGGCTCTGGCCAATGCAATATGGCAAGAAAAAGACATGAAGAATGCAAAGATTGGAAGGGAAGAGACAATATTGTCATTATTCTCAGATGATTTGATCATTTGCACAGAAAACTTATGACAACCAAAAGACTACTAGAACTAATGAAAGAATTCAGTTTGCTAGATATAAGGCCACCAATGACAACAATATCAACAGAGCTCTTCTACACTTGCACTAACCGATTAAAAAACAGAATAGAAAATATGATGTCTTCATTACAGCAATACAACTAGAAACATCTAGGAAGTGATCTAACAAATGCAGAAAATATTTACAGAAAAATATTAAAATTCTATTAAAAAGCACCAAGAAACTTTTGTCTGATATGATTGTGGCTTTTAGAAAGTATTTGGAACATGGTAGGTACTGAAAAAAATTCATTGAATGCATGAGTGAATAAATCTAAATAAATGGAAAGAATATCTTTCTCATGGATGGGAAAAGTCAGTATCATACAGCTCTCAATTATTTTTTCCCCCATGTAGTTCCAATATGATGGGGGAAAATGTAAGGAGAAGGAATGGGATTAGAAACGTCATAGAGGGGATACCAAAAAAAAAAAAAAAAGGGTAAAAATAAACGCAATAAAATATGGGCCATGCAGGGACTGAAGATGATAGAGTGTTGTGAACCAATCAACCCGATAATGTGTGCCTGAGAGCAAGGAGGGGTAATAAGAAATGACAAAGAATTTTCAATAAACAAAAACTGGAAAGTGATGAAATAAAGCTGAAAGCAATGACTGATTGCTTGATTGTAATCACCATCTTTGGGGTGTGGAATCCGTTTGTAGTAAACAATTTGGCTTTTGGTCCCAGTTCCTGAGAGTCAGACCAGGCAAATGAGTGGTGGCTAATCAAATTAAGAGGAACAACCTGCAGACTCAATGTTGACGAAGTAAGCCTCAGGAGACATGATGTCTCATGGCCACATGGTGAGGCCAATAAAGGCCTTGGAAGACAGAGGCCCAGTGGAGCTTCCTGGATGGTGAGAGCAAATATTTGCTCTTGGGAGGGTAAGTATATCCCTTGGGGAAATGGAACCTCTGCACCAACAGCCCTCCTAGAGCTTGCTGTATGCATTTGTATACTTTTTTCTGCTAGATTAAGGATAGCCATTTCCCTAGAGATTGTGAGTTGTTCCAACGAATTATCATTGGACCTAAGAAACAGAAATCTAGCCCTGGGGATGAGAGAGAAAGAGCTGCATTGGCAGGCTGGGGTCTGACATGACCGGAGAAGAGAAGAGAAGCTGAGATTTCCACAGGATGCAATTGGTGTGTGGAGTGGGATTTATTATTCACCACACTTTTGGCAGTAGAAGTGGATGATCTCAGCCTCCCTGGACTGGTTTGATAGAAGTTGGTGATGAGAATAGAATTTGCCTGCGTGGTCTTGACTGTGCACCATCTGAGGAGAACTTGATACACTGATTAATGGATTGACTTGAGCAAGCTGAAATAAGATAGGCACAAGGGTGAAGTCTTGTTAGATCAATTGCAAAAACACATTATGGAGAAAAATGCCTTAATTATAAGTTTGATATGCATTAGCAGGATGATATAACTGACCCCCCCCCCAAAAAAAAAGATGATTTGTTTTTAGGATACATTTGTAAAGTAATAAAGTATAATTATATGAGTTGACAACCCTTCACTCTATATTTGTTAGCCCAGCCTCCCGACATTAATACTTAAAGCATCTCAGATTCAGCAGGTGTATTAGATTTATCTCCTAAATTTGCTGTTCTGGTATTTTCCGTCTGGTAGGTCCTATTAGGGGAAATGTGGCACTGTCCATGAAATTACTTATGCCAAAAACTAGGGAGTCAAGTCTTTGTCCCATTCCAGGAGCAGTGAATGTTCTTCACCTCTCATCTGTCACTGGCTGGGCATCCATCACAGAGCACTGCTGCTTTCCCATTTTCTGACAGAGAGAGAGCCCTCAGGTGGAGGGATGCAGATGTTGCAGTAAGATGCAGTCCACAGGTGCGGCGACAACATGTGTAGAAGGAATATGGGTGGGATCACAGTATCATCAGCTACAGTCACCGTACAGCCTTCAGTATTTTTTCAACTGTTTTTATTAAGGCAGAAAGAACAAGTGATCTCCCCAAAGTGACAAGCGTCTTGTCTTTTACTATTCAGTAAAAAACCTGAGAAAGAGACTTCTAAATCTTTATCAAATTTGGTAAAATTTTGTGAGGACTTCATATTCTAGATATAAATCCATATCTTAAATAATCTTTTTTTATTTTCGAAGTTTTCTTTTTTAACTTTAGATGAAGGTTTACAGAACAAACTAGTTTCTCATCAAACAATTCATACACAACAAACAATTCGTACACACATTGGTTAACAACCCCACGACATGTCAGCACTCTCCCTTCTCAACCTTGGGTTCCTTATTACCAGCTTTCCTGTTCCCTCCTACTTTGCACTGTCCATCCCAGCGCAGGTAAGCTCCTTTAGTCTTTTGTTCCATGGGCCTGTTCAATCTTTTGCTGAAGGGTGAACCTTGGGAGTGGCCTCATCACTGAGCTGAAAGGGTGTGTGGGGTCCATACTCTCAGGGTTTCTCTAGTCTCTGTCAGGCCAGCAAGTCTGGACTTTTTTTTTTTTTAATTAATTTTTATTTTGCTTTAAGTGAAAGTTTACAAATCAGGTCAGTCTCTCATACAAAAATTTATATACACCTTGTATACACTCCTAATTGCTCTCCCTCTAATGAGATAGCACAGTACTTCCCTCCACTCTCTCTCCTCCTATCCATTCGGGTAGCTTCTGGCCCCCCTGCCTTCTCATCTCCCCTCCAGGGAGGAGATGCCAATGTAGTCTCATGCGTCCACTTGATCCAAGATCTTTTTATTGCAGAGGTGTTGGATTTTCTTGCAGATTTTAGAGGTTAGACCTTTGTCTGATTTGTAAAAGCCAAAAACTTATCCCCAGTCTGTATGTTCTGTTTTTACTCCTTTGGTGAAGTCTTTTGATAAGCATAAGTGTTTAATTTTTAGAAGATCCCAGTTATCTAGCTTATCCTCTGGAGCCTGTGTTGTTGCTTGTGATTTGTATCCTGTTAATGCCGTGAATTAGGGCCTCTAGTGTTGATCCTATTTTTTCTTCTATGAACTTCATAGTTTTTGGCTTTATATTTAGGTCTTTGATCCATTTTGAATTAGTTTGTGTATATGGTATGAGGTATGGGTCCTGTTTCATTTTTTTTTGCAGATGGACATCCGGTTTTACCCTCCCATTTGTTAAAAAGACTGTCTTTTCCACATTTGATGGACTTTGGACCCTTGTCAAAGATCAGGTCACCAAAGGTGGACGGATTTACATCTGGGTTCTCAATTCTGTTCCGTTGGTCAATGTATCTGTCGTTGAACCAGTACCAGGCTGTTCTGACTACCGTAGCTGTGTAGTAGTTCCTGAGGTCAGGTAGTGTGAGTCCTCCTACTTTATTCTTCTTCTCAATAGTGCTTTACTTATCCAGGGCTTCTTCCCTTTCCATATAAAGTTAATGATAAGTTTTTCCATCTCTTTAAAGAATGTTGTTGGTATTTGGATCCAAATTGCATTGTGTTTTTAAATTGCATGTATAGAACTGTCATTTTCACAATGTTGAGTCTACCTATCCATGAGCATGGTATGTCTTTCCATTTATGTAGATAGCTTTTGGTTTCTTGCAGCAGTGTTTTGTAGTTTTCTTTGTGTAGGTCCTTTACACCCCTAGTTAGATTTATTCCTAAGTATTTTACTTTTTTAGGGGCTATTAAAATGGTACTGTTTTTGTGATTTCCTTTTCATCGTTCTCTTTATTGGTGTATAGGAATCCAACTGATTTTTGTATATTTATCTTGTATCCTACTGAATCTTTCCATTTGTTCCAGTAGTTTTATCATGGAGTCTTTTGGGTTTTCTATGTATAGTATCATATCATCCACAAGTAGGGACAGTTTAACTTCTTCATTACCAATTTGAATGCCCTTTATTTCTTTTTCTTGCCTTGTTCCTCTAGCTAGGACCTCCAGCACAATGTTAAATAGAGGCGGTGATAAAGGGTGTCCTTGTCTTGTTCCTGTTCTCAGGGGGAATGTTTTCAGCCTCTCTCCATTAAAAATGATGTTGGCCTTTGGTTTTGCATAGATGTCCTTTATTATGTAGAGAAATTTCTCTTCTATACCTATTTTATTGAGAGTTTTTATTAGGAATGGGTGTCGGACTTTGTCGAATGCCTTTTCTGCATTGATTGAAATGATTGTGTGATTCTTTTCTTTCCTTTTATTTATGGGGTGGATTATGTTGATTGATTTTCTAATGTTGAACCATCCTTGCATACCTGGTATGAATCCTACTTGGTAATGGTGTATTTATTATTTTTTTGATATGATGCTGAATTCTACTGGCTAGAATTTTGTTGAGAATTTTTGCATCTATATTTCTGAGATATATTGGTCTGTAATTTTCTCTTTTTTTGTGGTGTCTTTGCCTGGTTATGGTATCAGGATCATGCTGGCTTTATGGAATGAATTCAGAAGTATTGCTTCCTTTTCTATGTTCTGAAATAGTTTGAGTAGTACTGGTGTAAGCTCTTCTCTGAGTGTTTGGTAGAATTCTCCAGTGAAGCCATCTGAGCCAGGGCTTTTTTTGGTTGGGAGTTTTTTTTTTTTACCTTTTCGATCTCTTCTCTTGTTATGGGTCTGTTCAGATTTTCAATGTCATTTTGTGTTAGTTTGGGTAGGTAGTGCATATCTAGAAATCTGTCCATTTTCTCTAGGTTTTCAAATTTGTTGGAGTGTAGTTTTTCATAATACTCTGTTATGATCCTTTTTATTTCAGTTGGGTCTGTTGTAATATCCTCCATTTTATTTCTTATTTGTGTTATTTCTGTTCTCACCTGTTTTTCTTTTGTCAGTTTGGCCAGTGGTTTGTCAATTTTGTTGATCCTTTCAAAGAGCCAACTTTTGGGGGTTTTTGAGCCTTTCTATTGTTTTTCTATTCTCTGTTTCATTTATTTCTGCTCTGATCTTTATTATTTCTTTTCTTTTGGTGGCTGTGGGCTTCTTTTGCTATTCTCTATTTGTTCGAGTTGTGTACCTAATGCTTTGATTTTGTCCCTTTCTTCTTTTTTGATGTGTGCATCTAGTGCTATAAATTGACCTCTGAGGACTGCCTTTGCTGTGTCCCAAAGGTTTGGTATGATGAGTTTTCATTTGCATTTGATTTTAGGAATTTTTGGTTCCATCTTTGAATTCTTCTATTACCCAGTGGTTTTTAAGTGGGTGTTATTCAGTTTCCATGTAACCGATTTTTTTTCCCTTACTCTTCCTGTTGTTAATTTCCACTTTGATGGCATTGTGGTCAGAGAAGATACTTTGTATTATCTCAGTGTTTTGGAATTTGTTGCGGGTTGCTTTGTGGGCTAAGATGTGGTCTGTTCTGGAGAATGTTCCATGTGTGTTGGAAAAGAATGTGTACTTTGCAGCTTTTGGGTGGAGTGTTCTATGTATGTCTATGAGGTCAAGTTGCCATCAGGCTCTTTAGCTCTTCTGTATCTTTGTTGACTTTCTTTCTACATGTTCTGTCTTTCACTGACAGTGGTCTGTTGAAGTTTCCTACTATTATTGTGGAACTGTTAGTTTCTGTTTTCAGTGCTGTTAGAGTTTGTTTTATGGATTTTGGAGCCTTGTCATTGGGTGTGTAGATGTTTATTATGGTTAAGTCTTCATGATGGATCATCCCTTTAATCATTATATAGTGCCCTTCTTTGTCTTTTATGGTGGATTTTGTTTTAAAGTCTATTTTATCCGAGATTAATATTGCCACTCCTGCTCTTTTTGGTAGTTATTTGCTGATAATTTTTTTTCCATCCTTTGATTTTTAATAAGTTTATGTCTTTGTTTCTACAAGAGACAGCGTATTGATGGATCCTGTTTTTTTAATCCATTCTGTCACTCTCTGTCTCTTTATGGGTGCATTCAGGCCATTTACATTCAGTGTAATCATTGATAGGTGTGAGTTTATTGCTGTCATTTTGTAGTACTTTTTTTTTTTTTTTTTGCAGTGCTAATACTTTCTTTGTTCCTCTTACTCTCCTGTGCTGAGTTCCTTTTGTTTATGGATTTCTTTTGTTTTTGTAGATTTTGTTTTTATTGAGACTTTATGTTTTTCTTCTTTATTTTGATGAGTAAGTTTAACTTTTTTGTGGTTACCTTGAAATTTACCCTTATTTTCCTAGGTTTGAACCCAGTCTATTATTACTTGGTATCACTTTGCCTTTCTCTTCATTAGAAAGTTCTATACCTATACTGTTTATTCCCTCTTTTATTGTTATGACGTTGTCGTCATTTACAGATTAACTTCTCTGGTTCCCTGTTGCAGTTGTTTTGGTTTTGCATAGTCCTTGAGAGTTCATTTCCTAGGTTGGTATCTGGCTGGTACAATCTTGCCTCCTAGATTCAAGCTGTGGTCTGATGTTGTTTGTTCTCAGACTGAAGAAGAACTCCCTTTAATAATTCTTGTAAGTTTGGTTTGGTTTTTACATGTTCCCTTAATTTCTGTTTATCTGGAGATGTCCTAATTTCACCATCATATTTGAACAAAAGTTTTGCAGGATATATTATTCTTGGTTGGCAATTTTTTTCTTTCAAGGTTTTCTATGTGTCATCACATTGCCTTCTTGCCTGCATGGTTTCTGCCAAATAATCAGAGCTTAGTCTTATTGTTTCTCCTCTGTCTGTGACTTTTTGTTTTTCTCAAGCTGCTTGTGGGATTTTTTCTTTGTCTTTGGTTTAGTGGGTGTGATTATGCTATGCCTTGGTGTTTTTCTCTTGAGGTCTATCCTATATGGGGTTCGTTGAGCTTCTTGGATGGTCAGCTTTTCATCATTCATGATATTAGGGAAGTTTTCTATTAGCAATTCTTCAACGATCTTCTCTACGTTTTCCATTTTCTCTCCCTGTTTTGGAACTCCGATCACTCGAAACTTTTTGCTTTTGATCGTATCCCACATAATTCTCAGGGTTTCTTCATTCTTTTTTCTGAGTCTTCATCAAACAGTGTTGTATCCAAGTGTTCATCTTCCATCTCGCTGATTCTGTCTTCCATTGTTTCAAACCTGCTTCTCAGCCCTTCTATGACACTGTCCATTTCTGAAACTTTGTTGTTTATCTTTTGGATTTCTAATTGGAGTCTGTCACAAAGGCTGCTGGGAGGTCAAACAGGACTTATTCTGGGATGTTGTGTATGCGTGATGGTTCTGGATCTTGGTTTGAGCTCCACAAGGGGTCCTTGTTCATGTTTGTCTCATGTGGAAGGTCATTCATAGTCCATGTTTATCTTTACTGCACATTCTCTGCACCTGGTGAAGCCTTGAAAACCAGCTCAGGAGAATTATCAGTAATTTATAGCTGGTCAAGCACACAGGTCTTTGAAATGTAGCCCCTTATCTTGCCGAAGCACCTAGTTTGTTAATCACAAGTAGTTCTCAGGTGCCAGCAGTAAAAGTTATATGGTGGTCTGTACTGACCTTTAGATTTAGTTATAGCTGGTAGAGCATACAGGGCCTTGAAATGTAGCCCTTATTTAATTCAGACAGCCGGATCTCTTCCCTGTCTCACTCTGTCAGTTTCTTTTTCCACTGGGAGCTTGACTGAGTTCTTTGTCTCTTCATTTGATACTTCAGGTTCCAGGAATGATGTTTGTCTCTGTTTTACTTAGGTTTTTGGGTCTTTGCCGTAGAGGAACGGCATGGTGCTTCTGTCTATGATGTCATGTTGCCCAGAAGTCTCTCTTAAATAATCTTGATATACATACGTATATATGCGTTTGTGTGTGTACACACCACAAGAATATATGTATGTATTGTGGTTGAGTCAGAATCGAGTTGATGGCACTGGGTTATTGTGGTTGAAGTAGTGAAAATGTTTTTTTTTTTTCTTTAGTGCTTTAATATTAGGGAGAATATATTTTATCATTTGTTTTAATATAGCTGTATAAATTTTTTTTTTTTAGTATAGCTGTATAAGCTGTGATTAATCTCTAGTACTTGGAATATGGTGCAGGCTCTGTTCAAAATATAGCTGAGCAGCCTGTTCCCCTCTTAAACGTAACAAACACCCTAATACCTTACAACATATTTTCCTTTATTCGAAATAGGCGATTGGGTGCTTGATATGGCTAACGCCATAATGATGCTCTAAGTAATCTCTAAACATTTTTTAATTGCACCACCTGCACCGGTCTCCTCCGAAGAGGTGTGGAGCTATCTCAGCTCCTGTGGCTTTGATGTCTCCTTTCTTTGTCTTGAGAAACGGCCTTCAGCCTGCAAACCGACAAGGTTTGCTTTCTTGCTCCCTGTCTCAGCCACAGTGGACTTGGCAAAACAGCACCACAAGCCGAGATTCTTATGAGAGTTTTTCAGCCTGTCATAAATACACAGATTAGAGTCCAGGTGCCTGACATGTTTATCTTTAGTTTAACAAAGAGTTTTTGTAGTTGTTTCGTGATGTATAAGACCATCTGCGGACTACATGCTCAAAACATTAGGTAACTGTGATCTTTTCCATATAAAACCCTCCCATCAACCCTTTAGGGCAGACAGAATTTGGGAGAAATTTAACCTCCTCTATTTTTTTATCTCTTGAATACCGGTATTCAATAAAGCCTTCTTACTGCTTACCTCCTCCTGTCTCAATATTGGCTTTGCGGCAGGCGGCTCAAACCCGCAATTTGTGGTAACATGGTCAGTGTGGTCAATTGGTCACTGTGGTAAATGTTTTAACAGCTGTGAATATATTGTTAGTATTTTTACCTGTCAGATAAAGGATAGAAGGATCAGCTCTGCCATTTTTCTTAGATCTTATTGTGTTACATTATTAGTGTTATTTTCAGTCTGGAGTTTCCTTAAAGAGATCTTTTTAAGTGACTTGTCTATTTCCTGAGGGTTAGTTTGCTTAAAACTAGATAATGCAATCCATAATTCTACTTTAACTGAGTGCCATAAAATGTAGTATATTATAACAAAAAGAAAATGAATGACAGAATGATGACCAAACACCCTTCCCTCCACATTGTGGAGCTTCCATTTTTCCTCCAGGGTGTT
Organism: Loxodonta africana; assembly: GCF_030014295.1. Lineage (NCBI taxonomy): Eukaryota > Metazoa > Chordata > Mammalia > Proboscidea > Elephantidae > Loxodonta > Loxodonta africana. The sequence continues at coordinate 47,847,978 of NC_087351.1, forward strand.
TTCCATACTGTATATGACAGGTAACAGTTTGAAAGTCATACCTATCGAGGATGCTATTGTCAATTCAAATTAAATATTAGTAAAACTTATTATTCTTCTGATTCTTGTGTCAAAAATTTAATAAAATAGATGTTCTCGTATTGTACCACAGTGGATCGGCTTGGGCATCCCAGTTTGGAGAACACTAGACTACAAGACAAAGTTCAAATATCTTTTAGCATGGGATCCTCCCTCATATGGCCTTTGCCTACTTCTCCAACCTCAGCTCTTGCCTTGTTATGCCTCATACCCTACATTTCAGTCATAAAGAACTTTTTGAAGTTCCCTGAATTTACTGTGTTGAACCATAGCTCCCAGAGTCTTTGCTTATTTTATTACTTCTCCTAGAATACTCTTTGGACTACCTGAATAACATTTCCCCTATGAAATTTTTCCTAGCCCTTTCTCACTCCCAAGGAAAACTAAAAACACCCTCTTTGGACTGTTATATTCTCAACCTTAGCCCTCAGTCCTTTTATTGAACATATTTGCATATGTTCTTTCCCCCTCCTGGGGGCAATCACCTCCCTAAAGTCAAAGATGTTGTCTAATTCATCTGGTGTCTCCAGCACTTAGTCCACAAGAGGCACATGATAATTTTTTTTGAATTAACTATGGAAGTGATAGTCCTATTTACACAGCATTGGTCAGCCAGCATGGAGAGTAGAGTTTTTATGTCCAGGTGTCCCTTGATAAAGGACTTGGAAAACTAGTGTGTACCCAGAGGAAAAGAATTCTAAACAGTGCCATGAGAGCAATTCTAGCCTGAGACCAATGTATACAATAGCAAGAAACAGGGATTTGGTTTTAATATAAAGAGGAATTATCTAACAACTAGAGCTGCTTGAACCTGAAATGAATGTCCTCAGGGTATAGTGAGTTTCTTGCCACTGGGGGCTTTAAAATAAAGGGTGAATGGATAGACTTGCTGAACAGGCAGAAAAAGGGCTTAGAGCATCTGTAGTGATCGTGGTGAGTGAAGGAGAATTTAGATAATCTTTGAATTGTGAACAATCAAGCTGAGGTTTGAACCCATAGGTCTACTGATAGGTCTAAAGTTTAATAGATATTGTTTCCAGAAAAAAAAAAAAAGCAAGGATATTTTAAAGTAAACAATTACTCTGTAATTCAGAGTCTCTGGATATAGGTGAGACACAACAAGGGATGGATTACCCAACAGGGTAAGCACGTGCTTAGGGCATCAACAAAATTTGGGGCACCAGTTGTCCAAAGCAAAGACCCCTAGATGCCAAGCAGACAGGACGCAAAGAAAAGCAAGTGCTGTAGTGGAAGGGCACTGGCAGGGCCTAAATGGAATTGATACCATTTTATAAATTCTGTACATGATAACAATTACATATTCCTTTTCATTTTGGACCGCTCAGACATAAACTCACATTCAGTTCTCTCTCATTGACCGTATAAGAACATGCCAGCAGCACCATAATCACATGACTGGTGAAGTATCTGGTTCTATGCAAAGTGAACCAAAATGCATCTTCAGATTGAACATACCCCTGTATTTGTATAATGCTCTTTTCAATCTCTCTTGCCCCGGTTGAGTATCGGCAGTAGTCCAATGAATTGTGAAGACACAGCATCAAAGGACAGAAAGTGAGTGGGCAAGTTTTAAGTATTATTTCAAGACAAAAAATACTCATGGAGATCTGGGAAGGGCCCATCAACAAACATCAATGATGAACAAATGGAATTATTTCCAACTGTCCTGTAAGTACTATTTCTTTGACTATCTCAGATCTGAAGAACAAAATTACATGTTCTAAATAAATGTTTTTTACTTACTAATTTTCAAATATAAATTTTTGTTTTCAAGTCCAAATTTGAATATAAATTTTATTTTGATGAATTTTACTTGCTTTATAAATTTTATTTTCAGTTATTCAAATTTATTTGTTAAAGCAGAATCAAATTTAAAAAGTGACATAATTTTATATCCAGGTAAAATGAAATGGCAACAACTAAGTGGAATGTAAAAACAAGAGCTTACAGAAGATAAAAAGACAGGATTTGTGAATCCCTAAAGACAGTTCCAAAATTAGCTTCCTTTTTAAAATGTAATGAATCAGAAGATATTTCTACTGTTGAATGCTAGAGTTTAATGGGGGAAAATCATTGTATTCGTACCACTAGTGCAGAAATTACCAATAGCAATGTGAATATAACAGAATTTGTTCCAAAGCCTGTATCCATTCCTTGCTGTAGTAAAAACATTAACTATGATGTATGTCATGGATTGAATTGTGTTCCCCAAAAATATATGTCAACTTGGCTAGGCCATGATTCCCAGTATTGTGTGGTTGCCCTCCATTTTGTGATCTGATGTAATTATTCTGTTGTTGTGTGCCCTTGAGTCGATTCCAACTCACAGCAACCCTATAGGAGAGGGTAGAAGTGTCCCACAGGGCTTCCAAGGAGCAGATGGTGGATTCAAGCTGCCAGCATTTTGGTTAGCAGTCTCAGCTCTTAACAACTTCTATGCCTGTGGTTTATGATCCTGTTTGGGAGGGAGTTATCTGTTATGTTAATAAAAAAGGATTAGAGACAGTTATGTTAATGAGGCAGGACACAATCTACAGGATTAGGTTGTATCTTCAGTCAATCTCTTTTGAGATATAAAAGAGATAAATGAGCAGAGAGGAGAGAGACCTCCTACTACCAAGAAAGAGGAGCCAGGAGCAGAGTGCATCCTTTGGATCCAAGATTCCTGCCCTGAGAAACTCCTACACCCAGGGGGACATTGATGACAAGGACCGCCCCCTAGGGCCAAAAGAGAGAGAAAGCCTACCCCTGGAGCCAGTGCCCTGAATTCAGACTTCTAGCCTCCTATACTGTGAGAGAAAAATTTCTGTTTGTTAAAGCCATCCACTTGTGGTATGCCTATTATAGCATCACTAGAAAACTAAGTGTAGAAAGTGAAACTATTTTAGAATCTGAAATTGTCACATCTGCAGACCCCATAAATAACAGAAGTTCAGATCCTGCTTTATGGAATAATTTTTATTCTAATGATGTAAATTATTGGATCAAAGAGGGCGAAGGTGATTGTCAGCATTACAGCAGGCCATTTGAAAATTCACGTCAAAAATTTCTGGATGGTAAACAAATAGGGTTCTGTAGCCAGAGTATATTTCTAGGGTGCAAAGCTAATAGTGAAAATTATAAGAGGGAGTGTCTACTTATTCTTCATCAGTTGGCTCTGTATATTGTTTTGTTTGCAAATGATTCAGTCCTAAATCATTTAATTCTCGATTTGTTATGGATGGATTTAGTGAATGGTGCAACTTGAATATAATCGATAAACATGAAAACAGTTCAATTTGCAGAGATCATATGTTGTCACAGTTAAAACAAAGGCATGTTTTTGGCTTAACTCATGAACTGGAAACACAAATTAATGAAGAATGTCAGTATTGGAAAGCAGTTTTGCAATGCATTGTTGCTGTCATTATAACAATTGCTGAATGTGGACTGTCTTTTCAAGGAAGAAATGAAATGTTTGGGTTCCCACAAAATGGAAATTTTTGAGTTTACTTGAACTTGTTGCTCATTTTAATCAATTTTTAGCAGGTTGCATCTCAAAATATGGTAACACAGGTAAGGGTAACCCATCATATATGTCTAAAACAAAGTGTGAAGAATTAATAAAACTTAATAAGTGATAAAGTTCCATCAACTATTTTTAGTGAAATAAATACAGCTTGATATTTCAATTTGTCTGTAGATTCTACTCCTGATCTTTCTCACACAGATCAGCTAAGTGTTGTCTTACGATACATATCTTCAACAGATGGAAAACTTGTTGAGCGATCTGTCACATTTACTAGCTTCAAAAGTCATACTGGTGAAGAAACTGCGAATCAAGTACTTCACTATTTACATGAAATTTAAAAATTGATTTTTCAAAGTGCAGAGGCCAGTCCTATGACAATGCTGCCAATTTATCAGAGCATTTTAAAGTCATGCAACACAAAATTTTAGAACGTGACGAATATGCCATTTTCACACCATATGCTATGCATTCACTTAGTCTTGTAGGTCATAGTGCAGTGGATCGTTGTCTGGAAGCCACTGATTTTTTTTTTTCCTACTGTTCAGTTACTCTATACATTTTTTGCTGCCTCTACTCACTGATGGGCAGTTCTTAAAACATATTTAGGCAATGATCGAGTATGAAAATTTTTTTCTAATAAATGTTGGGAAGCCCACGCTGTAGCGATGAATGCAATCCTGGAATCATACACTGAGATTCTAGATGCCTTTGAGAATATTGCTGAAGACTAGACACAAAAAAGAGATGCCAAAAGAGAAGCTGAAAACATTGCCAACAAAATGCAAACACTAAAGTATGTGTTTATGTTGGTTATGTGGAATAATATATTGCAGCATTTTCATTGGATGAGTCAAGCTCTTCAAGATTCAGAGGTAAATTTACAGACATGCACATCTCTCTGCTAGTCCTTAACAAGGCATTTACATAATTTAAGAGGAGATTTTGAAAACAACAAAACAAGTGCTACCAAATACTGATAATCAAGCAGTTCACCATTGCAGAAGCGTTAGAAAGAAACAAGTAAATGATGGAAATGCTCAAGAAATATCATTAAGTGCTGGAGATAAGTTTTGAGTAATCACGTGCTATACCATCATTAACACACTTGAATTTTCCATGAAAACAAGGGTGAAAGTGTATGAAGTTCTTTCAAATATATTTTCCTTCTTAAACGAAGTGGGTATACCTGATGAAGAATGCATGAAGGCATTCATGAAATCAGTGCAGGCTTGTCCCAATGACTTAAATACAAACCTTTACGTAAAAGTGGGACATTTTCATTCTTACATGAGAAGTTTACAGATTCAGAAAAGACAAATTTTACTCATGTAGACATGTATGATTCCAGAGTAGAAGATAAAATGTAATGTGTATTTCCCAATGTTGAAATTGCTTTACACATATCCCTAACTTTAATGATCACAAACCACACAAGAGAACACTCATTTTCATCCTGAAAGAAACTCAAAAACCCTCAGCATACAACAAAGATTTAAGAAAGACTCAATTCATTATTTTATTATGTATGAAAGTAGATGTTGTTTGGCAGCTTCATTGTGATGAAATCATTGAAGAATTCATTGAAAAGTAAAAAATAGAAACGTGTTTAATTATAACATGTTAGAGATGAAAGATCCATCTAAAAATAAAATACAGTAATTTGCTGTAATATTTGTTTTCTGATCATTAAATTTTCTTTATGACATCTTTTCATTTGTTCATTTATAATTATAGCATTTATTGTGAAGCAAGCGTCAAAATTGAAGTATGAGCCGTTTAAAGCAAAATTGACGAAAGTCAATTTTTTGTTTTGGGAGATGACAAAATTTTACTTTGATTGCTGAAACAACTAAGTTCGTGGACTCATTTTCTTTGTTGTAGAATATGTGGAATGTTCTTTCTGTAGATAATGTGGTATATATTAAAAATCTTAGTATCCTTCATCCACCTAAAAATTTTATAATCCAGTTCATCTCATTCTGCTAAGTCGCATATGCCACTTTTGTGTTCAATTGCTAATATTATAATCGCATTTAAAAAGAAGTACGTCATGGATAGCTAAGATACACACACTCATACACACATACATGTATATATAAGTAACTCACATATCCCATTTGAATGCATGCGTAAGCAGAGGAAGGGGCACCACATTATCAGTGTTTAGGGCCCTCACATGCCTTAATACAGCCCTGGACACAACAGCAATGCTGCTTTTCATTCTTAAGGATGAGGAGACACTGAAGCTAAGCAAGTCTTTCAGCAAGTACTGATGATCTTGCTTTTCTCTGTGAATGTAACTACAACCATCTAACTTACTTTCTCTTTTCATCTTAGAAGTTGGCCAACTTTACCTTGCCTGGCCATGAATTCAAAATTTATAGCTCTGAGTCCATAACAAAGTGGTAGTGCCTTTTGGGTACTGGAGCAGAGGCAGTAACTTTACTCTTCTGTATATTTAGGGATGCCTGAAATGGATTTTTAAAAGAAAATATTGAATCAATTAAATTACATTTAATTCAGGAGGTAGTTATTAAACATGTATCATAGGTATAGCGTCATACACAGTATAAAATAATCTAAAAATAACACTTTAAAATGGACCAAACCAATTGCCGTGGAGTTGATTCCAATTCATAGTGATCTTATAATATGGAAATTGGGGCTCAGTGAAGTTAAAGGGACTTGTCCAAATTCTGTACAAATGAATTGGTTTCAGAACCTAAACACAATCCATCGTATCTAATTCCATTTCCACAGATTTCTCCATCTTATTACACTGCTTCAAAAGTATACAGTGTGGTTCCTGATCTGAAGGACTTTTGTATCCTCATAGAGGGATAAGACATATCCATAAAACAATTAGAAAAAAAGCAAAAGTAAAATCAAGTGCAAGAGCTGTATTACGACTAAGGAGCAGTTTGGGAGGTCAGGAAGGTGAGAAATCACAGACTAGAGGAGATGGAAATGTTATTAAGAGCAGCTTGGAAAATAGTTCTAAAAGACAAATAGGCTTACAAAATGTTTTTTTTGGTTCTCAAAGTGCACTTTGACTTTGTCCACATTCACCAGTGTCTTTCTTTCTCTTTTATTTCTTTTTTATTTTACTACTCTCAGTTATGCTGGCCAATAGGACACAAGCATCTAATTGCAGCAAATTCTTATACATTCCAAGTTAACCCCCACAAAAACAGGTTCCCATGGTAACCAAACAAAAAGGACTAGAAAACAGAAGCAAAGTATTTACTTAATGTCTGATGGGCTCTCTGCATGATTTTCATTAGACCCGTTGCTGGCTTTCTTTGAGGTTCGGGTGCCAGTCGTTGCGTATTTTTTAAGCTGTTAATATCAAGCCTTTCTGTATAGAAAATTGTACTGAGCAGTGAAGTCATAGCTGTTGATTTTTTACTATATAAATCTTACTCAGAAATGTTGATTTATTACATGGAATTAACCTAGGAGCTCTGCAATTCTTGCTAGTAGAATTCAAGAGAACAGAAGGGTCTATCCAATGATGTGACAGAGTCTTTTAAGAATGCTATGAGAAGCGGAGGTGGTAGCAAATTTGAAATAATTTTTTTTAAAGGCCCTGTTGTTTATTTTCACCACATCAATAATAAAGGTGCATACTAACCAGTTTGCATAGAGACTTCATTGCTAATTATGTACAAAGTCTTTAACCAATAGACTATATTTAATTAATACAGTCTGCTGTATTTTTGTGAGTTTTAATCTTTTTGGTCAAGAGAGATTTTGACAATGAAACAGCAAGCTATTTAAACTCCTAAAATGCGACGATCATTTTCTGAATCGGGGAATAGGACCCACTCTCTTCATTCCCAGTGTTGTCTTGGTACCTCTTTGAACTGCAAAAACGTTAGGGCTTCAAAGGAAGTCCAGCAGGATGGCATCTGCAACTTATGGCAGTCTCTGGAGGTGTAGATGAAGAAATAGCATGTCACTAGGGGGTGTTTTTTTTTTTTAGGGGGTGGGTTTGCTAGGGACCTTGGCATAATTGGCTCTTTTTGTTTTAAATTAATGAGAAAATACGACAAAGTGCGTACAATAAATTGCTTCACCTGACACTTGCTCTTCAAAATCACACTTCATGTATATCTTGCTGAAATAAGTGTCATTTGTAGGAGAAGAAAACATAATTGTATGGTGTCAGGAGGTAGGAGGGAAGAACCTATTCTATAGAGGAATAGGTCTTCTACTGAATGTTGCTCCCCTGGAATGTAGGTCCACTCATGTGCATATCTGGAATTAGCTGTATTGAACTAAAATGCACTCTTTGCATCTTTCTAGGCTACTTGTCTTTATGTAGCAGCTGATTGTAGGCTTCTTGGAGCAAGATTTTCCTTCAATGGAGGGATTTGCCACTTAGGAGTAGAGTCAACAGAATGACAAGTTACTTCAGCTTTAGGGTTATAAGGAAGTAAAAAAATATGACACGTTTTTTTCCACATAAAGAATGCGTGCTTGTAACAACAATATCAACAACAAAAATAACATTAACAAAGCAGAGGAGAATGTTCATTACATATATTTGTATTAATGTCTTGAATCTGATATATGCTATTTTTGTACTTTGGGATAAGTATGTAGTCTCTTTGCCTCCTGAATTGGTCTATTAATGTGAAAGATGGTAGTGCAGGCTCCAACAGTATCATCAACATCTTGCTAGCAGTGTGGCCATAGAAGAATTAGAGTAAGTGTGATGATTAATTTCTAGTTGGGATACTTCTATGGCTCAAACTCCCAATTCTGTTGTTTTTGGAAAGGAGGTGGTAGGATTGAGTGAATTTTTGGAGTTAAGATCCAACAAGAACAAGAGTCATTGAGTTTAAGCCTTAAGAAGAGGACCTTTATGTTAATGAAGACAGTCTTTCCTCTGAGGAAAAGGGGTGATAAATATATTCCCATCCCAAATTCCCTGCATTATATGATCTCTAGTCCATGCACAGAAAAGGCCAGGTTTTAAGGGCCTGAAAAGAATCTTGTGAAGAGTTTTTTTCCTGAAATTAAGTAAATTGGGAGAGTAACTTTGTCCTGTTGATAGCCAGTGAAAAATGTAGGCTGGTTAAAAAAAAAGGAGTTTTCTGCTAAATTTTTTCTGATTCTTCCCACACCGCATTTAAAGGATGCTTTGTTTTCTAATTGTTATAAAATTACTCATATTAACTTCTCCTCACTTAACTAGAATTCACTTATTTTTCCATTTCTGTCTAGGAGGTAGTCTCAATTAACAGTCTTGATTATCTCAAAAAATTATTTTGTGTCTTCAATAAGGGACTAAGAGTGATTTAAAAATTTACCCTCCCCTCCAACTAAGCCAAAACAGCACAACACAACACAAAACAACACAAAAAAAACAACTACCACCAGACTTTATTTCACTTGATTAAAAAAAGGATTTGGTAGAATAACCTCAGGTCTTTTTTTTTTTTTTTTTAATTTGTTAGTCTGAGTCTGGTGAGCCTTGTCAATTCACTTAAGTATCCAAAGAAATCTCCATTTCTTTGAATTCCTCTCTCCCACAGTGCCCATTATCTCTATTTGCCTGCCTTAGAAAAAGAAGAGACATCCCTGAGATGGTCTAACTTCTCCGACGTCAAGGATACCTCAAAAGGAAAGTTTGAATGGCTGGGGGAGGGGAAGCAGGGAAGAAATCATAAACAAAGGGATAGCTGGGGATTGGCCCATTTTCTCTGGACATTCTGTGGAGGCTTTTTAGAGGCAGTAAGGAGAGAGTTAAATTCAGGAGCGTCTTGAAAAAAATGCCGTTTAAGTTTCTGATTTCTCAAGCTGATATGCCTAAAGAATAAAAAGGAGAGAAATAATGCAAGTCAGATGGCTAGGTACCAATTCAATTGAGTTTTCACCGTTTATTATTTTTTAAAGGGACCATTACATTCTCTTTTTTGAACTGTACCAGGAGAAGCAAAATGGGTAAGCTGTGGTATCACAAGGTTGTAGTTTCATGGACCAAGACCTAAATACCCACAAATGCTACCTCAGTTGGAGGAGAGCTCCAGGAGCATCAGTCCGTACAAGAAGCCATAGATTTTTAAAAACTTAAGTTTATGCTTTAAATAGCTTTGGCTGAAGCATGACAATAAGGAAATTATGGAAAGAGAAGAAACAAATTTTTTCTTGATTAGTTTGAACGTCTTTTTTTTTTTAAAATTAGCAAACTGATTCTTTCACTAATTTGTCATGCAAATATTTACTTCCTTAGGGAATTCAGAGTAAAAATTCACTTTTGAGGAATAGAAGACCGAGGATGAACTAATTTTACTATTTTAAAAAATAACTCTTTTTCTGGCTATAGAAATAATTCACATCCATTACAGAAAATTAGGAAAAAGAATTCAACATTACATAAAAATCATCAATAATTTGTAAAACTTTCTATATTTGCTTTGTAATTAATCTGGCCTAAGAAAAAAAGTAGGAAAAGCATTCTAGAGTCAGAAGATTATGGACAGTGAGGGAGAAAACTTTCCTTTAGAAAACTGCAAGTGAAAAAAAAAAAAAAAGGAAGAAGAAAGATTCCTTCCTAGGTGTGGTCAGAGGCCCTGGGATACTTGTCACTTTCCCTCTTGGGCTTGAGAACCCCTGACCTTGAATCTTATTTACCATAAACCCTTAACATATATGAGTAACAGAACTGTGTGGGAGTCCTGTGGAACTGAAGTCCCAGAAGGAAGCTCCTCTAAGGATATCTGCTTTGCACTGGCCGAGGGCTTGGTGACCAGAAATAAGGCACCAGGAAGGCCACTGTGCAGGGACCAGGTAGACAATGCGGCCCTCAAAAAGGTCCTTCCACAAAATCGTCCCTCTTTAAACTAGGTCAGAACAAGTTCTTGGGATCTACTCTTTAGTTGAGAGCTCTCCAGTTTTAGCATTCTAGATTTTTAGAGATCATTTTTACATCGGCTGAATTCCATTTTGTGTGTTTGTGTGTGTGTGCATGTCTGTGTGTACTGCATTGCATGCTTTGGACTCTGTCCTCAGACAAAATGTCAGTTTTCAAAAATTAGCTGAGATGATGAGATACCCTACACTTCTCTTATGTATGCTGTTAGTTTTGATTAGTGGTGGAAAAAGGTTTCCAGGGAGCTGAAGAACTAGTTAACAGGTTGACTTGTAGTGAGTAGCCAAGCAGCCCTTGGTCCTGCCTAGGAGGTTGAGGTTGTCATGGACATGACTGGCTTGGCCAACGCACGAGGATTTAAGGATTAGGAACCTGGGTGGCACATAGTACTGGTTCATATTGGTGTCAAGTTAGAATCATAGTGGGGCTATAATTTTGAGCTATTCTTCCAAGTTAATGTGTGGGAATACTGTATATTTGTGAATAATTCAGAAATCCAGGGGTCTCAAGGTGAGTTGGAAAATAATTATGAAAATGCTGACTTGTTGGTTTTAGTTTCTTCCCAGAAATATCTATTTTGAAGGAAAAATGAAGGGCTGCTCCATCCTTTTCTTTTTCCTTCCATGTGCCTTTACTATGGGCGTAGAGGCTGCAGAATTGGTTTGGTTATCATATCTTAATAAAACCAAACAAAAAACCCAAACCCGTTGCCACCAAGTTGATTCTGGCTCGTAGCAACCCTGTACCTTAATAATTTAGTTGCAAATTAAGATGTTCTCCTAAGAGAATTAGCAACTTTTTTGCATACTCAAAATATTCCTTTCCTCAACTAAAATCCCCTTTTAGTGCTTTTGGAAGGAACCCTGAGAAAATGGTTTATCTGCTTCCATATGTCTCTGAGAAAATTAACTAGTTTAAGAAACCTTCTTAACTGGGGATATGAACCTAGGAAAAATTGGAAACAATACCCGTTTCCTCTCCCACCCAAAATGTCTTCTGTGGGCCAATTCACAGGGGCCTGTCACAGAACCAGGAAGAGGGAGACGTGTCTGCACATTTTTCTGGAGAGAGGACTGAATTGCCAGTGAACTTTGCACTGTGATTTCATATTGAAGTGGCTGCATCTGTGCCACCTGTTGATGGCATGATTGGAGCATTAGTCCTTGCTCAGCCTCTGTACCATTGATAACTCTGCTTAACATCACCACAGGGGAGGCTTTGTTTGGAAGGCGCAGTCACTTTGCCTCGGCAATGGTGTACATTGGCGCCCCATTCAATCCTTTTTTCCTGACATTAGCACATTTGAATGGGCCACCGGTGAAGCCATTCAGTGAGAACATGCAACCAGGGTTTCTGGGTGGCCTAGGCCTGAGCTGAGAATTCTCATTAATGGACTGCAAGACTTAGCCTATTGAGGTACATGAACTCAGTGACCAAAGAAAAGTGAGACAAAGATGTCCCTCACAGGAACATGTAGGTCCGAAGTGGACAAAAGCAGACATGGACCAGTCAAAGCTATTTGATTACTGAGATGAAAAGGGAACACCGATCCCCACAGGGGGGCAGCACGACTGATTTGAGGGAAATCTCAAAAATGCCCACACACTCTGAGAGTCAGGCATTTACTAGAATTGCAGGTGGTATGTGAAGTTATTTTAAAAATGTTTTTGCCTTCCACTTGTCTTTGTGGTAATTTCCTATTTGGCAGTACTTAGGAAAGGCGCTGAATAACTAGAATGGAAAGAAAAGGTCGCAAAATTGAACAGGAAAAAGCATGCTTAAAATGAAAGGTGATCATGGGCAACATTCCCCATATTGCTGGGGACAAGAAAATGTACTCTGAGAACCAGAACTTTATGTTTAGGATTATAACTTGAACACAACCGTATCATTACCTGATTAGGGTCCGTGCCCTGGAGCAGCCAAGCCAATAAAACATACTCCAAGTCAGAAAGAGTGAGAAAGTTTATTAAGGAGATGCATACATCACCAGGGACTTGGTAGCAACACGGGCTGTCTCTACGGAGCCCCAAAGAGCAGTTTTACATTAGAGCTTATATAGAATCTTACAAGGGTTACAAGTGTCTTTCTAGTCCCCTGCCAGACATTTATTAGGCTAAAGACATACATATCTGATACCTGGGCTCCAACTTTCCTGTGGGGGTTGTATGCCACAGGTAGTCCCCCCAGAACAAAAGATGCAAATAATCGGTTTAAAACAAAGAACAAAGTCATTAACATTTGGTCAAAACAAAGTCATTAACAGAGGTATGTGAGGAGGCAGGCAGAGGTTTATCATGGCTGCAGTTATGTATAAGTCGACTCCACGGCAGTGGGTTTGGTTTGTTTTTAGTTAAGCTCTCAGTTGCCCGTTTTGAAAAAGGAGAAAACATGCTGGGTGGTATTGGGGTCACAGTATAACTAAAATATTTTTATTCTAGGAGATTGGATAAAAAATATAACTTTGAAATTATGCAAACCATAAAGTAAAACAACTGAAAAAAGTTAAGGAATCACTTTGGATCTATGAATATGGTCAATAATAACATGCTTAATTCTGATTAAGAGTTCCTGGGCGGTGCAAATGGTTAACGTGTTTGGTTGCTAATCAGAAGGTTGGAGGTTTGAGCCCACCCAGAGGTGGTTTGGAAGAAACGCTTGGTGACCTACTTCTGAAAAATCAGACATTGAAAACTCTATGGAACACAGTTCTACTCTGACACACAGGGGGTCGCCATGAGTCAGAATCAACCTGAGGGCAACTGGTTTTTAATTCTGATTAACTCTGTACTGTGGATTCTTGTGTAAGTTTCTGTGGGAGAGATATTGGTCCTTTAGTACTTAAATATGTGAACTATGCAAATATCCAGAGATCTAATACTCATATGCACATGAAATGTGAAAAGCAGTAATTTTTCAAAATGGAATTTTAATAATTCATTCCAAACAGTTTCTTTATTAAACCTTGATGAAACACTTTACAACTTCCTGAGTTAACACATTAAAAGTTTTTTAGAAGTTTTATTTTACAGGATTTTGGGAACTTAAAAATGCCTGCAATCCTGTTGTCTTATGAAAGGAGCAGGGAAGAAAGTATGTCTTTTGTTTTATCCCATCATAAATAAGGCAAAAATTTTTATGAGGAATGTATTCAATTTAAAAAGTATGGCAGAGGAGAAGAGCCACATCTTAACAAGGATCTTATCTATTTATATTGAAATAGAAACTTAGAAGAGTGAAAACTCCAATCAACACCTCCCTCCCCTTTGTCTTGCTAACCATGCATGAGCTTGTTTTGAGCAACATTTTTCAGGAAGTCACAGCAGGTATTGGCTCCATCCATCTAACTGGCCCAGGCTACACCTTGAAGCGTGCGCAGATTGAAGAGGTCAAGAGATCACATCCTTCAACCAACCCCAACCCCATTGTCACCAGAAAGAACGATACCTCCCAGCCCGTGATTTCACCAGATTCCATTTTAGAAGCGAGGGGTCCCACTACACACACATCCGACAGAAGACGATTTAACATCCAGACCTCCAAGTATGGGCACGAGGTTTGAGGGCGGACAGTTCCAAACCCAACCCCCGATGCCACTAGAAACAAAAAACTCCCCATCCCCTTTAGACGGTGAGCTCGTGGCCTTATGGTTGCTAGACCCCCGGTCGCTCCTTGTATGCACAGACAATAAACTTCCTACTTTCTGTTTCCCTTGCAGTTAGTGTCAATCTTATTTCAATCAGCTAATAAGACAGGACAAGAACCTGAGTGGCTTTCAGTTATAAGAGGACAACAGGGTCCATTTTGTCTAGCTCTGTGGTTGTGCTCATACTGTGATCAAGTCTTAGAGAGGTTTGGCAGGTTTCCAAAGGCCCACCCAGTATTTAGACTTGGAGTAACACTTTTGCTTGTTCTGGGAATTGTTTCATTAGAATAGTAACGTCTTTCTTTGTTCAAGGCTAGAATCCTTAAAATTAGGAGAGGTTCTACTGTGTGTTGAATTTGATAAAACCAACGTAAGTGATTTACACACTACATATACATATTTTTGTTACATTCATTAAATACTTCCCACTCTTTAAAAGATACCCAGAACATCAAAACTTGACTTTCCTGAAAACAATTAAACCTTTTAAACGATCTAGATTTGTCTTTTTTTTTTTTTTTTTAGCATTTCTAAATCACTTCCCTTTCTCTCCACCTTTATAAAAAAAAAAACAAAACAGTGCCATCGAGTCGATTCTGACTCATGGCGACCCTATATATAAAGAAATCTTAAACTTTCTTTCAGTATATCCTGTCTTGGTTACCTGATGCTCTGTAACAAACACCAAAAGCAGGTGATATGAAAAAACATAAATTTATTTCTTCCAGTTCTGCAGACTAAAAGTTCAAATTGTAACCGAACTCCACTCGGGTTCTTGTCCTGTCTTAATAGCCGATTGAATTAAGAGGGACACTGATTGCCAACGGAAACAAAGTGGCAAGTTTTTTTGTCTGCCCATACAAGGAGCACCTGGGGTCTAGTGACCTTAAGGCCACATGCTCACTGACTAAGGGGGCCGGGGAGCTTTTTTTTTTTCCAGTGGCCTCAGGGGGTTGGGTTTGGTACCCAGAATTTTCTGCCTTTAGCCCTCCCAGGCCTGTATTTGGGGGTGGGTCAGTTGAAGGATGTGATTTCAATCTGTGTCTGCTTCAAGGTGTAACCAGGGCTAGTCAGTGGACGTAGCCACCACCTGCTGAGACTTCCTGCTCAAAACAAGCTTGTGGTTAGCAAGACAGAGAGGGGGGAAGGGGTGTTGACTGGGGTTTCCAATATGGCTGAGCAACCTGTTTCAATCCCCCCTTTTTGTTGTAGGTTTCTCAATCTTGGGAAATAGGGCGCCATGTCTCTAGCTGCTTCTTGCTGGATGGGGCGTAGAGGTCTAAGGGCTAGAAAAGTGGAGCTTTTGTGTTGTCTGAGTTAAACTATTTTATCTCTCTTGTATCTATAGTGGCCCTTTATTAGGCTGTTGTCTCCCTTCTTCATAGGGGGATGGGTTGAAATTTCTGGGCAACCATCATTTGGAGCTGGAACTTTTGAATCACTTGAAATGACTCTACCCTTCAGGGGAGAAGGCATCAACTCATTAAGGCATACGCCAAGACAAATAAGCTTATCTAGAGAGAGGAACAACACAAGCAAAGGTTAAAATAGAGATTAGTAAAATGGCTAGGGCAAAAACAGTTCTTAATACTTTTATAGTACTTATTTTTATGATACTTATTTACCAGTCTTTGTTTCATCTCTTGAATAGCCACTTAAGTCTTTTCACTGGCTCACATTTTTTAAAAAAGGCAAAAGTAGACAAGCATGTTGTTAGAGTCATGTCTTTTCAAGTCTTAAGAATATTACAGGGTATAAAATGAGTAAGGCCATTGAAAGCTTCACCTTTTCACAAATTGGCTAGAACCTGTGATCTTATGTTCTGAATTGTCTTTTTAAATGATCATTGGCACAGGTTTCAGTAACGACAGTCAGGAGGGTCTTCATTGGTCCGACAAATTTCCATTTACTAGGTGTTAACAGAAAAGCAAAGTCTTTTGTGTTCTGGCTTATGTGAAAGTTTCCCTACAAGACCTTTTCTAAGATGATTCTATCTATTGTCTTTATACCTCAGGGCCCAGTTGATGTGTCCTTGTGAGTCCAGCTCTAGCTGGGTCACATTCTCTATGCTCAAAGACAGGTAATAATGACTCAAATATTATTTCTTAAATCATTTCTTCTTTTTGGTCGGAGATTGGAGATACCACATCGATTATCAATACCTGGACGTAGTCAAGCTCCTAGATGGCGACCATGGCAGGTTCTTTAAACTCACGGTGCTGGTTTTCCACTGGATACCATCTGTTTTTTTTCACCTGGATCTGAAGAGCGAAGTTCTCATCAATTGTATTGTTGAAGTGAGCAGACTCAATGTACATCGACATTTTAGCCTGAGGCCTTCTTTTTGTCTTTTAGGCATGTAAGACAATAGGATAAATTTTTATTATGCCTAATACTACCAGGATGTAGACTAAGAATATTACTTGTAGTAGTACAAATAAATCTGGTGTTTTTAAGGGTGCTATAGTGTGTGACCAAGTAGCTTGCTATCCTATGTTATGTATATCCTGTTCTATTTCTCCTGCGTTATTTATCTAAATGTAACAAGAGGTATTTGCTATAGTACATATTACACTTTCTTGGACCAATAAATAAAAATCTAAGGCTATTTTGTTATCTCAAATCACCTTGGCTTAATGAGGTAGAGATCACTGTGGTGAATCTGTGTCACTAGCAACATCACTATGTCTGCTATTTGCCACATAGTGATTGATAAATTTCTTAAAAAGATTTCTCCAATTCAAGTATACCATAAATAGGAATTAAATTTACCAACCATACCTTGAGTGTTGGGCCATTGGGCTTTCTTCTGACTCTCATTTTACAAAGGATAACAAATTAACATTACCTTTCTAGTATTTACTAGGAATATCTAAAAATAATCTTAAAGTTCTCAAAGTGTATTCATTGCCCAGATTAGCTAGGAATCTAAACAAGAGATTGTAAATTCACTACTAGTTGGAAAGGGATCATCTAAATTTGTTTAGTTGGATCTACCACACAAAAACATATCATTTATAAAGCACACAAAGTTTGTCCAGAGAAAACAGAAGGCATAGAAAAATTTATATGACAAACAAGTTTCTATTAAAGAATACGTGATTAGCAAGATAATACAAGATGGACTTCTCCTGTTGGAGCTCTCTAGTTAATCTGTCTACAACATATTAAGTGTTTTCCCTGAGGGCAAGCTGTGTCTCACTGGTTTACGTAAGTGGAATTTAAGACAAAATGGAGTCTGAGTCATGAGGTTGATCTCTGAGAACCTGATTTCTTTAAGTTACATAATTTTCTATATAGCAAGAGGGTAAGAGTTTGATTACAAGCATTAGACAGGTATTTCATACAACATTGTCTTGAAAAGTGATTAAACCAATTACTGATTTACCTTAAATATAATTCTATTTACTGATTTTTTGGAGTCATTTTCTCAAAACAGACTGAATTCTTCAAAAAAAGCATAACGTCTGGAGCAAAATGGTTTTGTTAGTTTATCTGGACAATTGTTTGACTACTAGTGGCTTTAGGAATCAGTTTTTTCCTCAAAGCTCAAGGTTTAAAAGGACACCCAAAGGTGATGGCCTATATAGGTTGTCCCAACCTCTATGAAAGTCAGAAATCTGGATTTTAGGAAAATTATATACAGTCTTTCATGGTTCCCTCTTTGGATCTGGATCTTGTACTAGAATCTTTATTTAAAAATGTTTAATAAATGGTAATTGTCCGCTACCTGGTTTTTAAGATCTAAGGCACCATACAGTAAATCAGGAGGTAGAAGAGAAACACTAACACTAGGCCAGTTGTCTGAAATAATCAATGAAACCATGACTCTAAGGTCTCTGAACCAGGGAAACAAATCTCATGAGGTGTTTGTTTACACATAAGTAGCATCATAACTGTTTTTCATGTGTCTCAGTAACAACTACATTCTCTCAAACCTAGGATTGTGTATTAATATAAACACAGCGACATTTATCTACGAAGGAACAAACCATTCTTTGAGAGAACTAATAGAAAATCTGATGTTATTCTAATTTGTAATACAGCTCAAATTTTAGACATTTTTCTGGTTATATTTATAACTTTGCTAAGTTTACCAAAAGGAACTTCTAATTCAAGAGTTAAAAGAATTAAACCCATTAGGTAGATAATTTAGGAGAAAAGATGAAAACGATTTCTTATATTTAGAAATGTAGGACCTTAAAGCATTATTTCCAGAAAGACTTTAAAATATCAGAAATATTTTTACATAAAACCCATAGTATCGTTTCGTTTACTCAGTCTTATGTGGTTAACTTCTGTTGCAGGTGATTCTGGATCGACTGCAGTTTGCGAAACCAGCAGCTTCTGTATAGAGTTCTGGAAATCTTGATTGAGTCTAGTCACAGTCTTTTTTCGCAAGTTCAATACAGTCCATATCTTTTTTGAGATATTCTGGTCAAATGTTTTTAGAAAGTTGGCAAAGTAAAAATTTATCTGTAGGTGACAAAACTTATTATGGCCATGATTAATTTATAAACATAACTTTTAATAGTCAAAGACCTGATAGAAATTATTTACAAGCATAATGTAAAGGCCAAGTAAAATCAGTTAAAAATTTTTAAATTTTAAATATACCCACTAATAACCATATTTTTAAAGAACTTCAGACATAACACATAATAATCATGAGACATAAAACCATATAGTTAGTATATACTAAGAATATACCAAGATTATCAAGTCTCTCTAAATATCTGAATAGTAATAAAAAAAATAACTTCATAGGTAAATGATTTGAATCCTCCAGTAAAACTATTGGCTTTCATGACGTTAGATTCAAAAAAATAAAGTTTGAACCAAGTTAGCAATAAATAAATAATAAAATTATGACATAATATTATGCATGTTGTCTAATATTAGGCAAAAACATAAAAGGAAATACTAACATATAAATTTTCACCCAGAGAGAAAAGAATCAGCACTTCTCTTGATTTTTAACAGGTTCCATGTATTTTATAACATGTTAAATAAACCTTTTCAGCACTTTTATAAAAATTTTGTGGTTTTCCATGAAGTTTCAAACTTGTCAAGAGTTTATCATAAGTTACTGTAAAACAATACTTAAGTTATTTCACCAAAGATCTCAAAATAAAAACTTTTGCTTTTTTTCTTCTTAAAGCCATGTGGCTTGGTTTCTGACTCAGGTATCTTCTTCTAATGAGACCGAACGTTTGTTTTAGTGGCAGGTTACATTAATAAATTAACTCTTTAACTCAGAAATGAAAGAAAATTTTGTTATTTTAACAGCGAGAAACCCAATTCTTTGTTTTATGTGCTATAAAACTCTTAAAAATCTCATAAATTAAACCATTAAACTTCAGTCTGACAAATAAAACTTTTGACCATATCAAATAAATTTCTTTTTAATAAACTTCTTAAAAGTTGTCTTTGTTATATATCTCTTACAGTACACCCCTTTAAATGGCAAAAATGAACTCAGGTATGAGCTGACCCAAATATACACACACACATATTCTTTCTCTTGTGGTATAAAAAGCAAAAGTATAAATAAGCTTAAATTATGACAAATATCTATTAACTCAATTCAACATCAGTAAGTTACCTAAAAGGTCTTAGAAATTATTTTAAGCCTGTATACCAAAAATATAACAAATTGAAATAAAGTTGCTTTAAATATTCCAAGTTTTCATTTAAATTTTACTATTTCCCATATATTTTTTTTTCCAATCTAATTTTAGCCCTTAAAGATTTCATCAACTGGCTTTGCAAATCACAAAGTCTCTGTTTAATTGACCAATTCATTGATATGGATATAACCTTTAAGTCTCTGGCTAGGGTTGGAAACATTTTTCTAGGCCATTTTGGGTGTGTCATTATGATTTGTATTTGACCTTGGGGGCTGAGGAGGCCTGATTTTGTCCCGCCCTAATCGACTCGAGGGCACCTACCTTTTAAATCCAGGTAGAAGACAATATTAGGTCGTTCTGATTCATTTACATATGTTTAAGTGCACCTAGGCATTTTGAAAGGCAAAACAATTTCTTTCTCTTTATCTCAGAGTAAACGTGGCAGGTCAGTTCTATTAGCCAAGAGGTTCCGTTTTGAAGCTTTTAGCGTAATAGGAATTTACTTGCCTCATGCACTGCAGCGAAGAGCTTTCTCAGCTCTGAGAATCTCTTTTTAAAATCTTAATACTGTGCGCCGGGTGTTCTCTGTATTGTGATTCAGATCCCAGTCTAGACTGAAAATCTGTTTTTGCCCTGTATCTCTCCCTTTTTTTTTTTTTAAGAGGAAAAAAAAAAAAACCAAAACAAAAGTTTAAGACCACGGAGGGACTCTCAAGCTTATTGGGCTATTCTCAAACCGAGACCTACAACTACAACCCACAGCTAGGGTTGGTAATTCTTGGGATTACAGTCTTCTCAGGGGTGAAAAAAAAAAAAAAACCCACCCTTTTCTACATGGAAAAGAAAAAGGAAATAAAATACAGAGAGCAAAAAGAGCAGAGTGGATGCTAAGATGAGAAAGAGGAGAACAATGTTCCAAAAAACCGCAGAGGGACTTGAACCCCCCAAACCGCCAATGGGGCGAGGGCCCCTTAATTAGGCGAGAGTGGGTCCCAGTGGGCCACAACCCCTATTTCCCTCGTTTTTATGGGGTCTGGTCTTAGGACTGCGCTTGGCCACCCTCTTCTTGCCTAATTCCCGAGACCGGTGGAACAACCTGGTCCATCGGGCTTACCTGAAGTTAGAGGCCTCTCCTGTCCAGTTTCTGTTCCCGAGCTGAGGTGGGGACGCGGCGGACTTTGTCCCGAGCGGGAATCACGGTAGCCACCGAAGACTCCTTATCGATCAAATGAGATCGGGGAGCACCTTAAGGGGCATCAGGGGTCCGGATACTCACCGCCGGGGTTTCACAGTCAGCCGTCTGGGCGGAGTCGCCAGAATTTGTAACCGAACGCCGCTAGGGTTCTTGTCCAGTCTCATTAGCCCATTGAAATAAGACGGACACCGACTGCAACGGAAACAGAAAATGGCAAGTTTATTGTCTGCCCATACAAGGAGCACGTGGGGTCTAGTGACCTTAAGGCCACGTGCTCGCTGACTAAGGGGGCTGGGGAGCTTTTTGTTTCCAATGGCCTCAGGGGGTTGGGCTTGGTACCCAGAATTTTCTGCCCTCCCATGCCTGTGTTTGGGGGTGGGGGTGGAGATGGGGGTGGGGGTGGGGGTGGAGGTGGGGGTGGGGGTGGGGGGGTCAATTGAAGGATGTGATTTCAATCTGTGCATGCTTCAAGGTGTAACTAGGGCTAGTCAGTGGAGGAGCCACTACCTGCTGCGACCTGCTCAAAACAAGCTTGTGGTTAGCAAGACAAAGAGAGGGGGGAGGGGTGTTGATTGGGGTTTTCAATGTGGCTGAGCAGCCTGTTTCAATATCAGGATCTCAGCTCTGTCCATTACTTTTGGGAGCCTCTCTGCTAATCTCTGGTGTCTGCTGGCAGTCCTTAGTGTTCCTAGGCATCTGTTGCCCACCACCTACTCCCCACGTGGGTCTCTGTGTGTATTCTGGTCTTTTTATAGCTCAGAAATGATTTGGTTTAGGATCTGCCCTACAGTGGTATGACCTCATTAACACGAGGAAAGAAAAACCCTCTTTCCAAACAGGATTACATCCACAGGTACAAAAAAAACAAACCCCCTTGTTATCAAGTCTATTCCAACTCATACTGACCCTACAGGACAGAGTGGAACTTCCCCATAGGGTTTCCAAGGAGTGACTGGTGAATTCGAACTGCCAGCCTTTTGGTTAGCAGCTGTAGCTCTTAACCATGTGCCACCACCAGGGCTCCCACAAGTACAAGGGCCAGAAATTCAACGTTTATTTTGGGGGACACAATTCAATCTATAACACTGTCTATTCTGCTTCTAATATTTCTTGTTTGACCTACTTCAAAATGTGTAGAAAAAACAATTTTATCTACCTATGTTATTTAAAATAACCTGCTTCTTGAAAGTTTTCAACTTGAGTTCTCAATTGCTTTCTAGCGAATCACTAAGTTCTCCTTCCTTTTGTGCCAATCAAATCTATCATGTCACTCCTTCTCCTATTTCCAACTCTTAGTGCATTGTTTTTCCATGTTGTCCTTTGGTCTGAACAGACTTTATAGTTTTTATTTCACTGAACAATTTTTTTTCATTCAGTTAAAAATTTAAACTCTTAAATATCTTTCTGTTAGAAAAATCTTGGCAATAAGTGGAAATGGACCCATTAGGTGACACTATAACATCACCTTTGGCATTATTTTTGAAGAACAAGGTTTATAGTTAGAAGAAATGAGAGTTTGTAAAATCTGAAGCCACTCTTTCTACCAGTAATTAAATTTATGTGTTTTCTTTTAAGGAACAATGGCTTTAAATATCTCATTTTTATTTAAAGATACTGTCAAAGCAAAGTTGGGATAAATCAATAGATTATTCTCTGCCAAAATTTCATCCAAATCTAAGCTTTCTCATATATAAATTATTAGACATAAAATTTAATTTGGGTTTTTATATCTTTATTTTATTTTTTCTACCCAAGGAAACTGCTTGGTTTGGATTTATTACCATGTTAATATAATAGTAGTTTCCATTTAGCTAATCATGTTATGTGTGAGGAACTGTACTAAGCATTTGACATGCATTTTCTCATTTAATCCTCAACAACCCTATGAAGTAGGCACTTTATTATCCCTGTTTGAGAGATGGGGAAACTTCAGCTTTCAGAGGTTAACTAATTTGCTCATGGTCACCTGGCTATTAAGTGGGGAATTAGTTTTTGGAAATGGTTTAGGCTTGGTTCCTTTGAAGGAAAAAACAGCCTCATTAGTCATTGTACCTTACTATGCACTGTGTGCCCTTTATGTGTATACTGTATGAATGACACATGGTGCTTTCCCAGCACTTCAAGGTCTGTAAGGGTATAGCCAAGGGCAGGGAAAGGACAAAGAAGTGTCGTCACCAGGGTTATTAATAAGGCTCACACCCACCAGGGCCTGCCTTGGTTGGAGGGTTGTGGGGAGGGGCACGCTCAACAGTCAGACCGCTACCTGGGTACATACATACATTTGTGTCAGGAACTTGCTCGCTCATGTTGGCAGCTGGCTAGACAGATGTAAAAAATGCCTCATATTCTTATGCTCAGTGATTTTGATTTCTGCTCCCACATGTCTCCATTTCTTCTATCATTCCGGTAGTCTATCTTCTGGTTTGTTTTTTCCTGGGACAAAAATGAAAATACTTTCTAAATTGTGAAAGTTCAACTTATCTAATAATGCAGGATTACAGTTACATTTCTGCTGTTTGGATTCTTGCTCTACTATGAAACCCCACCCAAACTTCTGGTTTAAGAAAAGGCACTTTTACAGTTTTTACCAACTGATTAAAGAGAAGCATTAGCTATAAATATAAATTTAGATAAAGTGAAGTACAGATTGTCTTATTTTATGTTAACAACCTACATGAAGGTCTACGAATTGTTGGAAATTTGCTTCTATCCTTTCCCAAGAGATAAAAGGGCAAGAACTGCTCATAGAAAGCCGACATGTTCAAATATAAACCTACCAACCTCGGTTGTCCCCGGTTACTCCAAAGGGGATCGAAAATTAACAGTAATGGCTGGTGTCACTGTACTAAGGGGGAACATAAAACATAAACTTTTTTGGTTCTCGTGCTTTTAAGCATCCAAGGAGGGCAACAGTAAGCCAAATACAAAAGCAGCAGGAAGTGTACTTGGCTGAAGCAAGATTCCAATGTGAATACTGGTAGGGGTGGGGAGTTGAAGGCCCTCAGATTAAATGAGAGGATAGTGGGGAGCCTTGAGCTGCTGATTGTTCTGTTGCCACCAGGCTGTCTTGCAAAATCACTGAGATTTCAGGCCTAAGCAAGAATGACTAATAGGCATGAAAAACACCCAAGAAGTCATCAAAAATCATCTCTATTCTATTTATGTGCCGTTAGCTTATCATCAACACTATATGTCAAAAATTAGTTTTAAAAATTATTTGCATTGGAAACATTAAAATATTGTCTCTTACCTATCAAGCCAAAACCAAACCAAACTCATTGCCACTGAGTGTAGCCCAACATATAGCAACCCTATAGGA
Source organism: Loxodonta africana (assembly GCF_030014295.1). Classification (NCBI taxonomy): domain Eukaryota; kingdom Metazoa; phylum Chordata; class Mammalia; order Proboscidea; family Elephantidae; genus Loxodonta; species Loxodonta africana. The sequence continues at coordinate 47,872,258 of NC_087351.1, forward strand.
CAGAGTAGAACTGCCCCATAGGGTTTCCAAGGAGGAGCTGGTGGGCTGGTGAATTCGAACAGCCAACTTTTGGTTAGCACCCAGGCTCTTAAACACTGCACCACCAGGGCTCCACCTTACGTATCGAGGCCCTCAATAATCATGTTCTCCCCCTCCCATCCAGCCTCCAAATTAAGTCCTTTAAAGTTAGATAAAATGAAGATGAGTAATTTGCCCCAATTGGCCCTGAACTCTGTAGCAGTAGCATATAATGGTGATTAAGAGAACGTGGACTTTGGGATCAACGACAGTTGGATTTGAATTCAAGTTCATCCGTTTTCTAACCGTGAGTTTGGTGAGTTGACTCAACTCTTAAACCTCAATGTTTTCACCTCTAATATGAGGCTAATATCTTCTGAATGGAAATGTGGCAAGGAGCCCTGGTGGTGCAGTGGTTAAGCCCTTGGCTGCTAACCAGAAGGTCCGTGATTCAAACCCACCAGCTATTCAGCAGCAGAAAGATGTGGCAGTCTACTTGCATAAAGATTACAGCCTTGGAAACCCTATGAAGCAGTTCTACAAGGTTGCTGAGTCAAAATCGACTCAATGGCAACAGGTTTGGTTTTAGGGTTTAGAATTGTGGCAAGAGTTAAATGAGATAATGAAGGTAAAGTAAAATAAAGACAGCCTAGCCCAAATCAATAAATTGTAAGGATGCTGCTGCTGACGCAGGCCTTCCCTAGAGTGTCACCACATCAGCAGTTGGTCCTTTTAAATGTCAAAGAGCAAGGTAGCTACAAGCTTACACTAAAGTGCTGGAGAAATCCTATGCTGACTACAATTCTTTTCTGTGTACCCCGGGGTAGCTCTTGGGAGTTTTCCAACCCATTGGAGCCATCGTTAAAGACCTGACATGAGTGTCAGAGGGACAGCAGTTTCATTTCAATTAAAGACAGGAAAGACGTGATAGAAAAGTATTTTTTGGTTTTGCTAACAGTTGGATTTTGAATTTACGGTTTAGTTTATTTTCTAAATTTTAGATTTTGAATGCAGGAAGGTTAGGAATCATGATCTACAGTTTTCCTGTGTTACCCATAGTGCCTTGCCTAAAAAAACCACCCTACCAGCAACAACAACAAAATTTGCCATTTAGTTGATTCCAACTCATGGCAATCACACGTGTGCCAGACTAGAACTGTGTTCCATAGGATTTTCAATGGATGATTTTTCCAAAGTAGATTGCCAGGACTTTCTTCCAGGATGCCTCTGCGTGGACTTGAACCTTCAAGCTTTCAGTTAGCAGTCCAATGCATTAACCATTTACCCTACCTAGGGACTTGCATAAAATCCCGTGCCCTGGAGTCGATTCCGACTTACAGGGACTTGCCTAGTGCTCAGTAACTCGCTTTACTTGACTTGATGGTAGCTAGAGCAAGGAATAATAAATTTCCTAAGCCATGGTAGAACTAATGGGTTGGTCAATACTCATCAATGTCACTGAAGGAAAAATACAGTAGAAAAAGGAAAGAAGCTAGTATTTATATTCTAGTAAATGTTTATCAACAGTTTTCATTCAATAGTATTAGTTCCAGAGATTGCCCACTCTTGTTCTGGACCATGATTAAGTTAAAACGATTGAGAAAATGAACCCAGACTTTCCATGCCAAATAAATTAAAATTTGAGGCTGCTTGTGTGATGAGGGTTGGTACTTTAGTTTTTGATTAGAGCAAAAATAGGCATTAAGTCTATAATGTACTAAAAATTGATTGTGGTCATTTCGAAAAACAATTTGGACATTAAAGCATCCATATATATTCTCTTGAAGTTAATAATCAAGTAAGTGTAATACAGGATATAATTTTTTAAAATTCTGACTTTTTAAAATTCAATAGTAAATTTTAATAAGTAACCTAATAGTCACAATATTGTTAGGAGACAGTTTTCTCAGGAATTCAGCTTTATTATTATCATCATTACAAGACGATATTGCTTAGAAAAATGAAAATTTTGCTATAAAATATATTAAGGAAATAGTTTATAATTTTTATGTACTTTTCTCAGCAGGCATGCATAGAAGCTTATATGCCTTCTATTAGTAAAAATGGATAGTTTGGGTAGTTTGCAGACCTTAAATAACTTTAAGACTACATAACATACTATATATGTATGTGTACACATAAGGAGCCCTGGTGGCAATGGTTAAGCGGTTGGCTGCTAATTGAAAAGCTGGTGGTTTGAACCCACCAGTGGCTCCTCGGGAGAAAGACCTGGTGATCTGCTTTCATAAAGATTACAGCCTGAGGAAACCCTGTGGGGGCAGTTCTCCTCTCTCCTATGGGGTCTCTATGAGTCACAACTGACTAGATGGCACGTAAGAACAACGTGTATATATGTAAATATATATGTATGCATACATATGTGTCCATAGTTGATACTTATTATTTGCAGATTCCATATTGGCCAATTCACTATTGGCTAAAAGTATTTTTGGTGCTTTTGTGACCATTCATAGACATATGTATGTGCAGAGTGACGAAACATTCTTAGCCGAAGCAATGCTGTTTCGGTATTCGATAATTCAGTATTTGAACAAAACTACTGGGGATAAGGAGAGCGAGCGTGTGTGTCTGTGTGTGTGTCTGTGTGTGTGTCTGTGTGTGTCTGTGTGTGTGTAGATACATAGATGGAGAATTACCAAATGAATAGTGAATTACCAAAGCACAAAGAAGCACCATTTTAGAATTGTGCTATTGAATGCCATAGCCAGTCATCTCTTTATTCTTTTCTTCTCTCCCCTCACTCCTAATAACATGATTCCCAGGCTGGCAGAACCCTCTTGCCTTTCAGCCACTGGGGTTGTGGAGGAAGGAATGTCCTGCAGAAGCAAGCCCAACAGTCCAACAAGCAGACAAACACTTGGGAGTTGTTGTATGTTCTCTTTTCCAGTTTGATAATCTCATCCTAACCAGGTATCATAGGTGCACATGAAAAAGGAGGCCTGGGAAGAAGACATGTCTCTCCTCAATATCACTGAAGCTGGAGGTCTAGTCAAAATCGAAAACCTCAATTCAGTGTCAAAGAAAGTATGAACTTGCCCATATTTTTTTTTTTTTAATTTTTATTGTGCTTTAAGTGAAAGTTTGAGTCAGTCTCTTATACAAAAATTTATATACACCTTGCTATATACTCCTAATTGCTCTCCCCTTAATAAGACAGCACACTCCTTCCCTCCACTCTTTATTTTTGTGTCCATTCGGCCAGCTTCTGACCCCCTCTGCCCTCTCATCTCCCCTCTAGACAGGAGATGCCCACATAGTCTCACATGTCTACTTGATCCAAGAAGCTCACTCCTCACCAGTATCGTTTTCCCATGGTCCAGTGCAACCCCTGTCGGGAGACTTGGCTTTGGGAATGGTTCCTGTCTTGGGCTAACAGAAGGTCTGGGGACCATGACCTCTGGGGTCCTTCTAGTTTCTGTCAGACCATTAACTCTTGTCTTTTTACGAGAATTTGAGGTCTGCATCCCACTACTCTTCTGCTCCCTCAGGTGTTGTCTGTTGTGTTCCCTGTCAGGGCAGTCATTGGTTATAGCCAGGCACCATCTACCTCTTCTGGCCTCAGGCTGATGTAGTCTCTGGTTTATGTGGTCCTTTCTGTCTCTTGGACTCATAATTACCTTCTGTCTTTGGTGTTCTTCACTCTCTTTTCTCCAGGTGGGTTGAGACCCACTGATGCATCTTAGATGGCCGCTTGCTAGCATTTAAGACCCCAGAAGCCACTCTCCAAAGTGGGATGCAGAATGTTTTGTTAATAGGTTTTATTATGCCAGTTGACTTGGATGTCCCCTGAAACCATGGTCCCCAGACCCCCGCCCCTGCTACGCTGGCCTTCGAAGTGTTCAGTTTATTCAGGAAACTTCTTTGCTTTTAGTTTAGTCTGGTTGTGCTGACTTTGCCTGTATTGTGTTGTCTTTCCCTTCACCTAAAATAATTCTTATCTACTATCTAATTAGTGAAAACCGCTCTCCCTCCCTCCCTCCCCCCTCTTGTAACGATCAAAGAATATTTTCTTCTCTGTTTAAACTATTTCTCCAGTTATTATAATAGTGGTCTTATTAAATATTTGTCCTTTTGCAACTGACTAATTTCACTCCGCATAATGCCTTCCAGATTCCTCATGTTATGAAATGTTTCAAGGGTTCAGCATTGTTCTTTATTGATGTACAGTATTCCATTGTGTGAATATACCATAATTTATTTATCCATTCATTCGTTGATGGGCACCTTCGTTGCTTCCACTTTTTTGCTATTGTAAACAGTGCTGCAATGAACATGGGTGTGCATATATCTGTTCGTGTAAAGGCTCTTAATTCTCTAGGATATATTCCAAGGAGAGGGATTCCTGGATCCTATAGTACTTCTTTTTCTAGTTTTTTAAGGAAGCACCAAATCGATTTCCGAAGTGGTTGTACCATTTGACATTCCCACCAGCAGTGTAAAAGTGTTCCAGTCTCTCCACGACCTCTCCAACATTTATTATTTTGTGTTTTTTGGATTAATGCCAGCCTTGTTGGAGTGAGATGGAATCTCATCGTAGTTTTGATTTGCATTTCTCTAATGGCTAATGATTGTGACCATTTCCTCATGTATCCCTTAGCTACCTGAATGTGTTCTTTACTGAAATGCCTGTTCATATCCTTTGCCTATTTTTTAATTGGGTTATTTGTCTTTTTGTAGTTTAGTTTTTATAGTATCATGTAGATTTTAGAGATCAGACGCTGATCGGAAATGTCATAGCTAAAAACTTTTTCCAAGTCTGAAGGTTATCTTTTCACTCTTTTGGTGAAGTCTCTGGATGAGCATAGGTGTTTGATTTTTTTAGGAGCTCCCAGTTATCCAGTTTCTCTTCTGCATTGTTAGTATGTTTTGTATACTGTTTATGCCATGTATTAGGGCTCCTAACGTTGTCCCTATTTTTTCTTCCATGATCTTTATCGTTTTAGATTTTATATTTAGGTCTTTGATCCATTTTGAGTTAGTTTTTGTGCATGGTGTGAAGTAGGGGTCTTGTTTTGTTTCTTTTTGCAGATGGATATCCATGTATGCCAGCACCATTTGTTAAACAGACTATCTTTTCCCTCATTTAACTGACTTTGAATCTTTGTCAAATATCAGCTGGCCATATGTGGATGGATTTGTGTCTGGATTCTCAATTCTGTTCCATTGGTCTATGTATCTGTTGTACCAGTATCAGGCTGTTTTGACTATTGTGTTCTAAAATCAGGTAGAGTGAGGCCTCCCACTTCGTTCTTTTTCAGTAATGCTTTACTTATCCAGGCCTCTTTCCCTTCCATATGAAGTTGGTGATTTGTTTCTCCATCTCATTAAAAAATGTGGTTGGAATTCAGATTGCAATTGCATCGTATCTATAGATCGCTTTTGGTAGAATAGACATTTTTACAATGTTAAGTATTCCTATCCATGAGCAAGGTGTGTTTTTCCACTTACGTAGGTCTCTTTTGGTTTCTTGCAGTAGTGTCTTATAGCTTTCTTTGTATAGGTCTTTTACATCTCTGGTAAGATTTATTCCTAAGTATTTTATCTTCTTGGGGACTACTGTAAATAGTATTGATTTGGTGATTTCCTCTTTGATGTTCTTTTTGTTGGTGTAGAGGAATCCGACTGATTTTCGTATGTTTATCTTGTATCCTGACACTTTGCTGAACTCTTCTATTAGTTTCAGTGGTTTTCTTGAGAATTCTTTGGGTTTTCTGTGTATAAGATCATGTCATCTGCAAATAGAGATACTTTTACTTCTTCCTTACCAACCTGTATGCCGTTTATTTCTTTGTCTAGCCTAATTGCTCTGGCTAGGATCTCCAGCACAATGTTGAATAAGAGTGTTATAAAGGGCATCCATGTCTGGTTCTGGATCTCAGGGGGAATGCTTTCAGACTCTCTCCATTTAGGATGATGTTGGCTGTTGGCTTTGTATAAATGCCCTTTATTGAGGAATTTTCCTTCTATTCTTATTTTGCTGAGAGTTTTTATCACGAATGGGTGTTGAATTTTGTCAAATGCCTTTTCTGCATTAATTGATAAAATCATGTGGTTCTTGTCTTTTGTTTTATTTATATGATGGATTACATTAATTGTTTTTCTAATGTTGAGCCATCCCTGCATACCTGGTATGAATCCCACTTGGTCATGGTGAATTATTTTTTTGATATGTTGTTAATGCTATTGGCTAGAATTTTGTTGAGGATTTTTGCATCTAAGTTGATGAGGGATATAGCCTGTAATTTTCTTTTTTTTGTGGTGTCTTTACCTGGTTCTGGTATCAGGGATATGCTGGCTTCATAGAATGAGTTTGGGAGTATTCCATCCTTTTCTATGCTCTGAAATACCTTTAGTAGTAGTGGTGTTAACTCTTCTCTGATGCTTGGAAGAACTGCAGTGAAGCAGTCTGGGCCAGGGCTTTTTTTTTTTGTTGGGAGTTTTTTGACTACCTTTTCAGTCTCTTCTTTTGTTATCAGTCCATTTAGTTGTTCTACCTCTGTTTGTGTTAGTTTAGGTAGGTAGTGTGTTTCTAGGAATTCATCCATTTCTTCTGGGTTTTCAAATTTGTTACAAGAGTACAATTTTTTGTAGTAATCTGATATGATTCTTTTAATTTCAGTTGGGTCTCTTGTGATATCACCCATCTCATTTCTTATTCAGGTTATTTGCTTCCTCACCTGTTTTTCTTTTGTCAGTTCGGCCAGTGGTTTATCAATTTTGTTAATTTTTTCAAAGGACCAGCTTTTGGTCTTGGTAACTCTTTCAATTGTTTTTGTTTTCTATTTCATTAAATTCTGCTCTAATTTTTATTATTTGTTTTCTTCTGGTGCCTGAGGGTTTCTTTTCTTGCTGTCTTTCTATTTGTTCAAGTTGTAGGGATAATTCTTTGATTTTGGCCCTTTCTTCTTCTTATATGTGTGTGTTTATTGATATAAATTGACCTCTGAGCACTGCTTTCGCTGTGTCCCAAAGGTTCTAATAGTAAGTGTTTTCATTCTTATTGGATTCAATGAATTTCTTTATTCCATCCTTAATGTCTTCTATGACCCAGTCGCTTTTGAGCAGGGCGTTGTTCAGTTTCCCTGTGTTTGATTTCTTTTCCCTGCTTTTTCTGTTACCTTATGGTCAGAGAAGATACTTTGTAATATTCTGATGTTTTGGATTCTGCTAAGGCTTGCTTTATGACCTAATATGTGGTCTATTCTAGAGAATGTTCCAAGTGCACTAGAAAAGAAAGCATACTTGGCTTCTGTTGGGTGAAGTGTTATGTATAAGTCTATGAGGTCAAGTTGGTTGATTGTGGCATTTAGATCTTCTGTGTCTTTACTGAGCTTCTTTCTAGATGTCCTGTCCTTTACTCAAAGTGGTGTGTTGAAGTCACCTACTATTATTGTGGAGCTGTCTATGTCACTTTTCAATGCTGATAGAGTTCGTTTTATGTATCTTGCAGCCCTGTCATTCGGTGCATAAATATTTAATGTGGTTATATCCTCCTGGTATATTGTCCTTTTAATCATTATATAGTGTCCTTCCTTATCCTTTGTGGTGGATTTAAGTTTAAGGTCTATTTTGTCAGAAATTAATATTGCCACTCCTGCTCTTTTTTGATTGTTGTTTGCTTGATATATATTTTTTCCATCCTTTGAGTTTTAGTTTGTTTGTGTCTTTAAGTCTAAGGTGTGTCTCTTGTAGGCAGAATGTAGAGGGATTGTGTTTTTTTATGCATTTTGCCACTCTCTGTCTCTTTATTGGTGCATTTAGTCCATTTACACTCGGTATAATTACAGATAGGTATGAGTTTAGTGCTGTCATTTTAATGTCTTTTTTTGTGTGTTGTTGACAGTTTTTTTCCCACTTAATTTTTTGTGCTGAGTAGTTTATATATTGTCTTCTCCTCTTATTCATTGGTGTTGATTTTGTTTCTGCTGAGTCTCTATTTTTTTCTTGTATTTTATTTTGATGAGTAAGATAGTCTCCTTTGTGGTTACCTTAATATTTACCCCTATTTTTCTATGTTTAAACCTAACTTGTCTTCCTCTCCATATGAAAGATCTATGACTACATTTCTTAATCCCTCTTTATTGTTTTAATGTTTTCTTCCTTTACATAATACATTGCTGTTTCCCTGTTGTGAGCTTTTTTTTTTTTTATCTTGATTTAGTTTTGTGATTTTCCTGTCTGGGTTGAGATCTGATTGTTCTGTCCAGTGTTCTAGTCTTGGGTTGATACCTGCTATTATCGATCTTCTAACCAAAGAACTCCCTTTAGTATTTCTTGTAGTTTTGGTTTGGTTTTTATGAATTCCCTAAACTTCTGTTTATCTGGAAATGTCTGAATTTCACCTTTATATCTGAGAGACAGTTTTGCTGGATATATGATTCTCGGCTGGCAATTTTTTTCCTGCAATGCTTTATACAGGTCATCCCATTGCCTTCTTGCCTGCGGGGTTTCTGCCGAGTAGTCTAAGTTTATTCTTATTGGCTCTCCTTTGTAGGTGAGTTTTCATTTATCCCTAGCTGCTCTTATAATTCTCTTTATCTTTGGTTTTGGCAAGTCTGATTATGTATTGGTGACTTTCTTTTAGAATCTACCTTATGTGGAGTTCGATGAGCATCTAGGATAGTTATCTTCTCATGTTTTATGATACCAGGGAAGTTTTCTAATGAAAAATCTTCAACAATTCTCTCTGTATTTTCTGTTGTGCCTCCGTGTTCTGGTACTCCAATCACTCATAGGTTATTTCTCTTGATAGAGTCCCACATGTTTCTAAAGGTTTCTTCATTTTTTAAAATTCTTTTGTCTGATTTTTCTTCAAATATATTGGTGCCAAGTGCTTTATCTACAAGCTCACTAATTTTGCCTTTCACTTGCTCAGTTCTGCTCATCTGACTTTCTATTGAGTTGTCTAATTCTGTAATTTTATTGTTAATCTTCTGAATTTCTGATTGCTGTCTCTCTACAGATTCTTGCAGCTTATTAAATTTTTGATTATGTTCTTGAATAACTTTTAATTTCTTCAGCTGTTTTATCTGTGTGTTCCCTGGCTTGTTCTGCATATTGCCTGATCTCCTTCCTAATTTTGTTCCTGATGTCTTGAACAGTTCTGCATATTAATCTTTTGAATTCTGCATCTGGTAATCCCAGGAAGGCACCTTTACCCAGAAGATCTCTTGATTTTTTATTTTGAGAGCTTGTTGTGGTGATGATGGTCTGTTTTTTTATGTGACTTGATATTGACTGTTGTCTTCAAGCCATCGATGTTATTGTATTAGTTTATGCTTGCTTACTGTATCCTAGCTTCTTTGTTTTGTTTTGATATGCCCAAATTGGTTGACTGAGTGAGCTAGCTTGATTATTTTCACCTTTGATGCTCTGTGGTCCTGTCACCAGATAGCTAGAGCTGTTATCAGGTATATTAGTCTAGGAGTCCATTCACTTTTCTTGTATGAATTCAGCTCAGGTGTCCAGTTAGCTGATCATCAAGTGTGTGGTACAGGCTCTGTTCTACAGTCTTAGAGGGGCAGGGGCAATTGGTGTAGGTACCGGTATCTGGTTGTAGCAGGGAGTTATGCTCTGAACAAGGCAGGGGGGAGAGGACCATCCCCTGAATGTCTGTGATGAAAGCACGTTCCTGTTCCCCAGAGTGTACAGGTGGGTGTGTTCTGCAGATGGACCATGGGCACCCAATACTTTTGTTTGTAAGGACTGGGAGGTAGCAGTTATCTTTGGACCCCTGTCACGGGTGGGTGGGTGATCTGAGTGGAGTCACCAGTCCTCAGGGCCCTGATTTGGGTAGGTGAGGATCCCATTTAATAGGCAAGGCAGTGTCAAATATCAAACACCCACCTCTTCACTGCACAGCCAAAATGGTTGCAGTCTCCCAACAAGGGCCTATTCTCCTGAAATAGGTGCACACAAGTCCATGCAAGGGGGAAAGGCATTCAAAGTCCATGGACCATTTATGCCTGGATAGGAACCGCTTCTCTCCTGAGCTCCCCTGGTTATTGGACCTGGCAAATTATCTTTTCCCCTAATTATGAATTTGTCTCTACTCCATGGCTGGGAGGATGGCTCAGGGTGCTCTACATGGCCTATCTCAGGCCCAGGGAAATCAACTGCCACCAAAGCCAACTTGGGGGCTGGGGGCATGGTAAAATATACTCAAGTACTTAGCTTTTGCCAAGCATGCTGTTCTTCTCTGGTTCTGGAAGTGTGATTAGGCTCTGGTGCTGGCTGCTTCTCCTTTAGGAATCTGCAGCTGAACACTACCACCAGCCTGCCACAGCTGCACCCATGAATGGTGCCTGAGGGATCCTGGTGTTTCAGGTCCAGTAACTCCTCTCCGCTTCTGAACCGTCTCTCCCTCCCCCTGCTTCTCTGGCTGTTTTCTAACTTTGCCTGTGATGTTCGGTGCTCCAAGCTTGTCATAAATATAATCGTTTCACTTGTTTTTTGGGTCTTTGTTATAAGAGGGATTGCGGGAAGTGTCTGGCTATTCTGCCATCTTGGCCCCGCCTGCCTGGATTTTGATATATTTTCTGAACTGTAATATTTTTGCCCAATGTCAGATTTATTAATGTCATGGAAATTTACAGTTGGAAGGAACCGACTCCCACAATTTCTTCATTTTACAGATGTAGAAATTGGGGCTCAAAGAGATTGGATATTATACCACAGCTATGTATCTAGTTATTGGCATTTTCTTGAGTAATTTCCAGTCCATTACAATTTTTATAAAGTTCCTGGATTGACGAAGGTGGGCAAGGCTGGTTTATGTTTTTCCATGAACCATTTTGCCCTCTATCTCTACAGGAAGCACATTCTAGAAGGAATTGGGGTTGGGGTATGAGAAATTTATCGTAGTGTGAGATAAGCTGTAAATTATTCTTTCACTCCCAAAGTTTGGAATCCTTTTCCAGGGCAAAGAGTCCTCAGTTGCTGTAAATGGTTAAATGCTCAACTACTTGTCAAAAGGTTGGTGGTTCAAACCCACCCAGAGGCACGTCGGAAGACAGATGTGGTGATCTGCTTCTGAGAGGTCATAGCCTTGAAAACACTATGGAGCAGTTCTACCCTGCACTTAAGGGGTCACTGGGAGTTGGAATCGACATTAACAACTTACAGGGCAAACTAGATTCTTTCACATTCATCTCCTTTATTATTACAATAATTCTGTGAAGGTATCATTTTCCCCCTTACAGAAGAGTAAACTCTTTCAGATTGACTAAGTAACTTGCTCAGGGTTACAAACAGTGTCCTGCCTGTAAATTCCAAAGCCATTGCCATATTATTTACATCATAGCTGCTGCTTCTTGTACGTAGTACCCGGCTCAGTAGCTCTCAAACTTGAATGGATGTTACAATCACCCTGGGAAATTTAAAAAATCCTGAGGCCCAGGTCCTATCCCAGACCAAATAAATAAAAATATCTAGAAATGGAGTTCCGGCATCGGATTAAAAACAAAAACAAAAACTCCCTAGGTGATTTGAAGGTGCAGTGAAGGTTGAGAAGCACTGATCAAGCATAACATACATATGAAATATTATCAAGTATAACACTGTACAGTGTTCTTTGGGAGATGTAGAAATAAGAGGTAAGACATGGCCCCTGACTTTAAGGAACTTTGAATTTGATTGAAAAGACTCTTGCCAAAAAAGTGGTTTTTTAATAACACAGTACAAAAATGGTCACTAATATGTGCTCGCTTCGGCAGCATATACACTAAAAAAATGGTCACTAATAATGTAATGCAGTCACTCATTGTCAGTAAGCGATGTCATAGGTTTTAGTGGAAAGTGTTTACGAAATGGACTACTTTTTTTCTCCAGAGCGTGTAGCATGAAATGGTGATTAAATAATTGCCAATCCTTATCCTATACCACCAAGTAATAGTACTAGCTGCCTCCTGTGTGCCGGACATTTTATATACCTAATTCAATCTTCTCGACTGCCTAGCAGTTAGATATTCCTATTGTATTTTACTGCAGAAAAACTAAAGCTTACAGATAGTAAGTTATTTGTCTAAGGTCTGGGAGCCAGATTTTGAATGTAGGTCTGTTGGGAACCAAAGTCTATGCTCTCTGACCATTAAGTTAGACCACTTGGTTTCAGTAAGTGCATGGTCAGTAGCAGCTAGGGTGAGATGGATGCCATAAAATATTTCCTAAGATTTTAGTATGTTTACACATCTTAATTATTTTTCAAACTGTATTTTTTGAAAAATTTCAAAGCACTGGAAAATTGAAAGAATAATACATTTAACACTGTATAGCATTTATATAGATTTATCAATTGTTAACATTTTACTACTTATGCTTTTACTATTCGTTTACATATGTGTGTATATATGTGTGTGTGTGTATGTATATATATATATATATATATATATATATACCCACATAAACCAAAAAAACCAACCCTGTTACTGTCGAGTCAATTTTGACTCGTAGCGACCCTATAGGACAGAGTAGACCTGCCCCATAGGGTTTCTAAGGAATGCCTGATGGATTTGAACCACCAATGTTTTGGTTAGCAGCTGTAGCTCTTAACCACTACACCACCAGGGTTTCCATATACCTACCTACATATATATATATATATATATATATATATATATCTTTTTATTTTCTGAACCATTTGAAAGGAACTTGTAGGCATCTTTATAGTACACCCAATGAATACACACAGTATGCATGCTGCCTAAGAATAGGGACAATCTGCTATATAACCACTATACTATTTATACCAAAGAAAGTTAACATTAATTTAATTTTGCCATCTAATATGCAGTACCATTTAAAAATTTCACCAATTACACACAAAATGTCTATTATAGTTTGCTTTGTTAACCCAGAATCTAATCAAGGTTTACTAATTGTGTTTTGTTGCAATGTTTCATCACTTTTAGTCTAGAAGTGGTCTCCTACTTTTTCATGTCATTGACTGTTTTGAAGGATCTAGGCCAGTTGCTGTATTAGTTTCTTATGAGTACCATAACAAGGTACTACAGACTGGGTGGCTTAAAGCATCAGAATTTATTGCCTCATAGTTTTGGAGGCTAGAAGTCTGAATTCAGGATGTTGGCAGGACCATGCTCTCTCTGAAGGCTATAGGGGAAGATCCTTTCTTGTCTCTCCCAGTTTCTGGTAGCTCAGGTGTTCCTTGGCTTATAGTTTTAGCCTAACTCTTGCATTCTTTCCTCTGTGTTTGCCTCTTCTGTTTTTGAGGGCACCAGTCAGGTAGGATTAAGATCCACCCTAATCCAGTATGACCTCGTGTTTACTTAATTGATAACATCTTCAAAGACTCTATGTCCAAACAAGGTCACATTCACAGTACAGGGGCTCAGGCTTCAACATATCTTTTGAGGGACATAATCCATAACAGTTGCCTTGCAAAATATCTCCTTTTCTGGATTTGTCTGGTTGTTTTCTCAATGTCAGGTTAAATATTCTTGGCAAGAATACTGTGTTTATTTCTTATCAGAATTCATCAGGAGGCACATATTAGTTTTTTTTCACTATTGGTAACATTCAGTTGGATCACTTAGATGGTGATGTCACACCTAATTTTTCCCTTGTAAAGGTAATCTGTGAGGTCATATTTTAAAACCAATAATCTTTTACCCAATGGTTTTAATGTCCATTGATGATTCTTACACTGGGGGTTGCAAAATGGTAATTTTCAAATTCTATCATTTCCTCTGTATTTATCAGTTGGTATTGACACGCACTGGGTTTTATTCTCCTATGAGGAAACACTGGTGGCGTAGTGGTTAAGTGCTACATCTGCTAACCAAAGGGCTGGCAGTTCGAATCCGCCAGGTGCTCCTTGGAAACTCTATGCGGCAGTTCTACTCTCTTCTATAGAGTCGCTGTGAGTCGGAATCTACTTGACGGCACTGGGTTTGGTTTGGTTTTGATTCTACTATGAAGCAGAACTTTCTTCTTTAAAAATTTTTTCCTTTCTCTCTTTTTCCTTTTCTCTCTTCTCCTTCTCCTTATTCCCCTTCTTCTGGGTATCACAATGGACTCATGCATTTCTTTTTCATTTAATGTATTAAAATCTATTATCATCATTATTTTGATGTGCAAATTGTCAAATATGTGTCTAGTACGATCTCTTTCAAGCCAGCTCTAGTTTCTTTTAGCATGACTCTATTAGTGTTTGAGCACTTCCTTGCTTTCTTTCTTGAGATGTTCCACGCTCACCTTGTATTTTTTGTATCCTAACCATTCCTGGAATCAGCCATTTCTTCAAGGAACACTGGTTCATATAATAGGAAATGGTCTTTAGACACAGTACGTGTGCTCATTATTACTTGTTTTTATTATCTTGTGAATCCGTTATTTTTAATAGAGTTCTCCGTATTATTCTTTAATTCATTTATTCATCAGTATTTACTGAGTGCGTGTTATGTTTCAAGCCACTTTGTGAGTTTCCAGGTGCTTTTTTTTTTTTCTAAATTGCACTCTTGAAAAATTAGTCTCTAATTCAACAAAGCCTTCATTGGTACAGGTTCTATAGCTATAATATGGAGAACCCAACCCTTTTGGGTTGGGTTCTCCATATTATAGCTCTCCATATTATAGCTAATTGCACTCTTAAAGAATTAGTCTCTAATTCAATAAAGCCTTCATTGGTACTGGTTCTATAGCTATAATATGAAGAACCCAACCCAAAAGGGTTGGGTTCTCCATATTATAGCTCTCCATATTATAGCTATAGAACGTGTACCAATGAAGGCTTTATTGAATTAGAGACTAATTCTTCAAGAGTGCAATTTAGAAAGCACTTGGAAACTCACAGAGTGGCTTGAAACATAACACACACTCAGTAAATATTGATGAATAAATGAATTAAAGAATGGCTTTGAATGATGGAGTTTCATTGGTCTGCTGGGAGGTTTTCCTAACCCAGATAAATTCTTCCAGGCCTCAGTGAATGGAGGAGATTGGGAGCAGTCCTTAAATTTCATCTACATTTTCAACCTTTAGCTTCCTCACCAGTTATTGAGAAAAGTCCAGATTATAACCACCTCTTGGCCCTCTGTAAGCTCTTCCGGCTGTTTTCCCTGGAAACAACTTCTCAGCTATGGTTCTCAGTACATCACCTCAGATTTCCAGAGGGATGAGATAATTTATCTTGAAAAGAATACTTGAAGAGAAAGATTTTTCCTGGTCTTACAAAACAGTTAAGAAATACATTTTTTTTTTTTTCCACACAGGTGAGAGAATCAAGTTAAAATGAAGCTAGGAATACAGATTTCAGAGCTCTCAAGTCTCATGTGTTTAATATCTATTCAGAGGAATAAGGATTCAGTCAGAACCACTCTTTGAGGATCTATTTACTGTCAAAGTGTAATTGGATTTTGATATAGCAGTTCATTTTGGTGGGGGTGGGGATGGCGATGGGAAGGTGGTTACAAAGTTACCACAAACAAAATGTAAGTGATGGTACCTTTGATTTTCTTTTCCTGCTCCTGGATCTTTACGGATATTGGGAATAAACCCCTTATCCCCACAGTGGTCTTAGAAAACAAGGCATATACTTCAATTACTTCTGCTGTGAATAATCCATTGAAGCTGAGCCGTATTATGTTAGATTCATCAGTGTTCACACAAAGGTCATATCCTTACATATCTCTTTGAATTTGTGGAACACATATGGTGTACCACTTCTATAGAAGAAATATTTTCATTTTATAATTCAACTTTTGTAACCTTTGGCAACATGTAGTATCAATGGCTCTTTGTTGTTCAAAAAAAAAGTAAAACTGTAAGCTATCCCCAAGGATATGCAGGGCGTTGCTATAGCAACAGAATCTGCCTCCCAGCACCACAAGAGAAGCTATGAATAAAAGATGGTGTTCTAAGGACAACAGAATAGAAGAGGTTGTTTCGATCCTTGTAATACCTGAAATTTGCTGTTATTTTGTTAAATGCAAAATAAAAATCCTGGGAAAAGGCCCAGCCCACTAAAAGGATGAATTTCTATATTGTACTTTAGATGTCATAGGGAAAAATATGTGCTTTTTGAACACAGTCAGCTTATGGTAGGAAGACCAGAGAAGGGTCCAAATATTTGATTTATATATTTTTCTATTTAGTTTTTTACTTCAGATGGAAGAACTTGAAGGCAAATATTTTAATCTGGTATATCAAAAGGGGTTAGTTTAAATTCTGATCCAAAATAGTCTCCTTGTTCCATATTTAAAAAGAAGTACCCTTTGCATAAAACGTAGGGCAAAACAAAGTGCTCTAATTTCAGTTTGCATTGTCTATTCTGAATTCAATTATTTTATCCATATTCACTTTGGCCACTGAGTTCTTATCCTAGTAACTTCTCCATAGCTACCCAACAACCTAACTGTGTATCATACTAAAAACCAAACCCATTGCTGTCGAGTCAATTCCGACTCATAGCCACCCTATAGGACAAAGCAGAACTGCCCCATGTGGTTTCCAAAGAGCGGCTGGTGATTTGAAATGCTGGCCTTCTGGTTAGCAGCCAGGCTCTTAATCACTGGGCCACCAAGGCTCCCTTAATCACTTTGGCACTGGGTATTTCAGGTTCCACATCTCAAGGTGGTAGTTAAAGATTTCAAATGAAACAGAAATGAATGACCTTTGAATCTCTCACTCTATCTCTAGATATCTTCTCATAAACCCACTGCCGTTGAGTCCTCTCATATCTATCTTTATAGCATGTTTAGTTTTTATTTTTGTTGTGTGAAGTCTGGTGAATTGTTACTCAAAGATACAGAACTCACCCCTCTTCAAATGTTTATTTAAAAAAAGAAACAGAGCTAAATGAAATTATTGCCAGTAGGTATGACTATCAGAACAAATGGGTTAAAATGTTTGGTATGATTACTTCCTTAATTTTTCTTAAAAGTCAAGGTTCAGCTTCTGTTTTTAGGGAAGAAGCCATTTACATAATACTCAAAGTTTTTCTGGGACTTTTTCTACTGTCATCTTTACAACTTTACACAATTGAGGACCTAAATGTTATTAATACAGCTATTAAACATGCATTCATAAAATACTATTTTAGCTAAAAATATCTAGAAAAATTATTCAGTGGGAATAATTTTCCTACTGAATTCATGGATAAATACAATTGCAGAAGTTTAATAAAAAGGTAGCACTTTGCCTTTGAGCTCTGTTTTAATTTAGGTGCGGATAAAGGCAGACAAAGATGGACTCATAGACTATAAGTTCAAGCTTATAAGAATAGGTTCTGGATAATCAGTTAAAAATTCAGAGATCTGACGACTCCCGGCCAACATGGCACCAGAGACAGAAGCCCCACACCATCCCCCTGGAGCAAAGACGCCAAAAACTAAGTAAAGCAGAGACAAACGTCATTCCTGGAACTTAAAGTGTCAAATGAAGAGATAAAGAACTCAGCCAAGCACGGAATGGAATAAGAAACTGACAGAGGACAGACAGCGAGGAGAAATAGGTGCTGAAGCCCCCCTCAGCTAATGCAGCACACATCTGCCATCTTGGACGCGTGTTGGGGATCGGCAGACAAGGGAACAGGGGAACACAGAGCACCCGGTAACTAGTGATACACGCTTTCCCACCCCGCATCCTCTCCCCACTGCTCTACCTCTGAGCTTGCTGACTGGCTGCGGTAGCTCAGCCTGCAGGGAACTGCAGCGTCCATGCCACATGGATTCACGCCATCCACATTGGATATCTGCCAACAGGGAGTACAGGAAAGCAGCTTCACCAAGTTCCCAGCAGGAGAGAGAGCACCAGGTAACTAGTGATATAGGCTTTCCTAACACCCCACCCCCGCCCCTTCTTCCTCCCCGCTTTGGCCCAGTCTGCTTCCTGCCAGCCTAGCAGTTTGTCGGCTAGGAGGCAACTGTTTTGACCTCAGGCTGCTTGGATTCGCTCTGCCCACACTGACTGGGCTCCTGAGCTGGTGTTGGTTCTTTTTGTCTCTTTGGATTTCTTCTGTGCCTTCTACCACCTCCCCCTCCTTTCTGTGGAACACCTGACTCCTTGTGCCATCTTTGCTTCATCTTGAAAGGCTGTGAAGCCACGCTCAACCGGGGAACCACTCCCCCGGCCCGCAACACCACGCTGGTAGGATCCCTGGGGCTTTTTTTTTTTTTGCCTTGTTTTGCTTTGTTTGTTTGTTTTCTTTTTCTTTTTGCATCTTGGGAGCCCCTTCTAGCCGGGCTGCACTGCATGGCTTAGGAGCCACTCCCCTAATCTGCGAAGCTGCTTAGGTGGGATCCCTGGGGGCATTTCTTTCTTTCTTTCTTTTCTCTTTATTTTTCCCTTTCTGTCTTTTCTCATTTCTCAGTTCTCGGTTCTCTACACTTATCTTCTTTTCCTGTCTCCTGAATACCTGGTGCTGTCTCCTGAATACCTGAATGCCTCCTGTGCTACACCCCTTGTAGCCAGGCTATACGTGTAGCCTGGGAGCCACTTTCCCGGTCTTAGCAGCCCCACTGGTGGGACTCCGGGACTCCTGGGAGCTTTTATTTTTTTCTGTCTTTTTCCCTTTTTCTTTCCTTCTCTCTCTCTTTTTTTTTTCTTTTCTCCACTTCTGGGTTTCTTTTCTCTCCACTCCAATGGTAAGCTCCCTTAGCACTCTTTTTCTTTCTTTCTTTGCTTGTTTGCTTTTAGCTCCTGCTTCTCTATCCTCTTCCTCATACCTCTCTTGCCTGCCTACCTGCACCATGCACTGAACATCACACCCCCAAACAGCACAGGCACGGCCTACTAGAACCTGCCCGGCACTGATTCCTGGGCTGCCCTGTCTGCCCTAGCAAGTGTCACAAGCAACTCATCCCAGCCCCCCGCCTTCAGCAGGACTTGCCCTGCTGCACCATAGCTGAGTGACTGGCCCTGTCCACTGGACAAAGCGGTGAAAAGTACTGTGACTACAGACAAGCAAAGAATTCACAGCCCACCTGCTCAGACATCACCAAATAAAACAAAAAAGTAGGATGATATAAATAAACCTACAATCAAGAAATGAAGAAAATAACTACTGAATGTCTCAAAGACAGCAGACAATATCAAAATTAAAAAACAGGACAGGATGGTTCCAATAGGCATCAAAAAAAAACAAAAAAACAAAAAAAAACCAGATGACTTTCCAGTAGAAGAAAAGACAGTAGAACTGCCTGATAGGGAATGCAGATCTCTAAAATTCAGAGCAATCCAAGAGTTGCAGCAAAAAGCAGACAAAAATGAGGAAAAAATAGCCAAATTTATGGAAAATACAGACGAAAAAATGGAACAATTCAGGAAAGTAATACAGGAAGAAAATGCCAAAATAAACTCACAACTAGAAGCCATACAAAAACAACAATTAGAAATCCAAAAGATAAACAACAGGATTTCAGAAATGGACAGTGTCATAGAAGGGCTGAGGAGCAGGTTTGAAATGATGAAAGAATCAATGAAATTGAAAAATTCAGAGATCTCCCTTATTCTCATTAAATACTTCCTTCTTTTATGACGCCCCATACTTTAAAGGCTCCAGGTTTTTGTCCCCCCAAAATTAACAATTTATTTATTGTATGTTAGATGAAGGTTTACAGAACAAAACTAAACAGTTAGTACACCTATTGTTTTATGACATTGGTTAAGAACACCATGACATGTCAACACTCTCCCTTCTCAACCTTGGGTTTCCTATTATCAGCTTTCCTGTCTCTTCCTGCCTTCTAGTCCTTGTCCAAGGGCTGGTGTGGCCCTTTAGTCTTATTTTGTTTTATGGGCTCATCTAATCTCTGGGTGAAGTGTGAACCTCAGGAGTGATTTCATTACTGAGCTGAAAGGGTGTCCAGGGGCCATACTCTCAGGGTTTCTTTAATCTCTGTCAGGCCAGCAAGTCCGGTCTTTCTTTTTGAGTTAGAATTTTATTCTACATTTTTCTCCAGCTGTGTCCACATGCAGTTCAATTTCTTAACTTTGCCTTTGATGCTGAGGGTTCCTTCCTAGCTTGTCATGTATATAATTGATTGCCTTGTTTTTTCAGGTCTTTGTTGTAAGAGGGACCACCAGAAGCATCTGACTACTCTGCCATCTTGGCCCACCCAGCCTTATCACTCTGGTCTTTCTTTTTGAGTGAGAATTTTGTTCTATATTTTTTTCTAGCTCGGTCCAGGACCCTCTATTATGATGCCTGTCAGAGCAGTCAGTGGTGGTAGCTTGGCACCATCTAGTTGTACTGGACTCAGTCTGGTGGAGGCCATGGTAGACGTCCTCTATTAGTCCTTTGAATTAATCTTTCCCTTGTGTCTTTTCCTTCATTCTTCCTTGCTCCCGAAGGGGTGAGACCAGTGGAGTATCCTAGATGGCCACTGACAGACTTTTAAGACCACGTACGCTACTCACCAAAGTAGAATGTAGAATATTTTCTTTATAAACTCTGTTATGCCAGTTGAGCTAGATGTTCCCCAAGACCGTGGTACCCCAACCCTCAGTCCAGCAGTTTGGTCCCTCAGGGATTTTGAACATGTCTATGGAGCTTCCATGACCTTGCCTTGTACAAGTTGTGCTGGCTTCCCCAGTATTGTGTACTGTCTTACCCTTCGCCAAAGTTATCACTTATCTTTTGTCCATTTAGTGTTCTTCCATCCCCACCTTTCCCATCCCTTGTAACCAACAAAGATTGTTTCTTTTTGTGTGTAAACCTTTTCATGAGTTTTTTCAGTAGTGGCCTCATACAATATTTGTCCTTTTGTGATTGACTTATTTCACTCAGTATAATGTCCTCCAGATTCATCCATGTTGTCAGATGCTTCCCAGATTCATCGTTGTTCTTTATCGTTGCATAATACTCCATTGTGTATATGTACCACAGTTTGTTTATCCATTCATCTGTTGATGGGCATCTTCGTTGTTTCCATCTTTGTATTATTGTGAACAATGCTGTAATGAACTTGGCTGTGCATGTGTCTATTTGTGTGATGATTCTTTTTCTTTAGGATATATTCCTAGGAGTGGAATTGCTGAATCATATGGTATTTCTATTTCTAGCTTTCTAAGGAAGCACCATATCATTTTCCAAAATGGTTGTGTCATTTTGCATTCCCACCAGCAGTACATAAGAGTTCTGATCTCCCCACAGTCCCTCCAACATTTTTTATTTTCTGTTTTATTGATTTGTGCCAGCAGTCCCGGGGTGAGATGGTATCTCATTGTGGTTTTGTTTTGCTTTTCTCTAATGGCTAGCGGTCGTGAGCATTTCCTCACGTGTCTGCTGGCAGCTTGAATGTCTTCTTTGGTGAAGTGTCTGGTCATTACCTTTGCCAATTTTTTAATTGGATTATTTGTCTTTTTGTTGTAGAGGGGTTGGATTTTCTTGTAGATTTTAGAGATTAGACCTTTGTCTGATTTGTAATAGCCAAAAAAATTTTCCCGGCCTGTAAGTTCTCTTTTTACTCTTTTGGTGAAGTCTTTTTATGAGCATAAGTGTTTAATTTTTAGAAGATCCCAGTTATCTAGCTTATCCGCTGGAGCTTGTGTATTGTTGGTTGTGGTTTGTATCCTGTTAATGCCAGGTATTAGGGCCTCTAGCGTTGATCCTATTTTTTCCTCTGTGAACTTCATAGTTTTTGGCTTTATATTTAGGTCTTTGATCCATCTTGAATTAGTTTTCGTATATGGTGTGAGGTACGTGTCCTGTTTCATTTTTTTGCAGATGGATATTGAGTTTTGCCAGCACTTTTTGTTAAAAAGAGTGTCTTTTCCCCACTTGATGGACTTTGGGCCCTTGTCAGGTGACCATAGGTGGATGGATTTACATCTGGGTTCTCAATTCTGTTCCATTCGTCAATGTATCTGCCATTGTACAAGTACCAGGCTGTTTTGACTACCATAGCTGTATAGTAGGTTCTGAGGTCAGATAGTGCTAGTCCTCCTACTTTATTCTTCTCTTTCAATAGTGCTTTACTTATCCGGGGCTTCTTCCCTTTCCATATAAAGTTAATGACAAGTTTTTCCATATTTTTAAAGAATGTTATTGGTCTTTGGATTGGGATTGCATTGTATTTGTAAATCACTTTGGGTAGAATTGTCATTTTCACAATATTGAGTTTACCTATCCATCAGCATGGTAAGTTTTTCCATTTATGTACATCTCTTTTAGTTTTTTGCAGTAGAGTTTTGTTGTTTTCTCTGTATAGGACTTTTACATCCCTGGTTCGATTTATTCCCAAGTATTATATTTTTTTAGGGGCTATTATAAGTGGTATTGTTTTCCTGATTTCCTTTTCATTGTTCTCTTGGTGTATAGGAATCCAACTGATTTTTATATGTTTATCTTGTATCTTGCTACTCTGCTGAATCTTTCTATTAGTTCCAGTAGTTTTCTTGTGGAGTCTTTTAGGTTTTCTATTTATAGTATCATATTATCTGCAAATAGGGACAGTTTAACTTCTTCATTACCAATTTGGATGCCCATTATTTCTCTTTCTTGCCTCATTGCTCTAGCTAGGACTTCTAGCACAATGTTAAATAGGAGTGATGATAAGGGCATCCTTGTCTTGTTCCTGTTCTCAAGGGGAATGTTTTCAAAAGGCTCCCGATTTTTTGATTATTGTGATGGCTAAGATTGTGTGTCAACTTGGCTGGGCCATATTTCTCAGTGGCTTGGCAATTATGATGTAGTTTGGCAGTTATACAATGATGTGATCACATCCAAGATGAGATCTGCTATGAGTAGCCAATCAGTTGAAAAGGAGATTCTTTGGGGATGTGGCCAGCATCCAATATATATGGACCATTTGGCAATGTTCAGTGGCTTTCGCTCACTCAGGATCCTGTATCCAGATTGTCATAATCTGATTTCTCGTTCTTGGGATTTGAGCCAGTGCTTGCTGTATTGCCTGCCAATCTTGAGTTCATCATCCCCTGCAGCTACGTGTGTCAGGAGAAGGCTCCATCCTGATGCCTGATCCATGGACTTGGGACTTTCCAGCCTCTATAATTGTGTGAGCCATTTCCGTGATATAAATCTCTCTTTCTCTCTCTCTTCATGTGTCTTAATCATCTAATGCTGTTATAATAGAAATACCACCAGTCGATGGCTTTAACAAAGAGAATTTTTTTCTCTCATAGTCTAGTAGGCTAGAAGTCCAAATTCAGGGCATCAGCTCCAAGGGAAGGTTTTCTCTTCTCTCTCAGCTGTGGAGGAAGGTCCTTGTCATCATCTTCCCTGGACTAGAAGCTTCTCTGTGCAGGAACCCCAGGTCCAAAGGATGTACTCTGCCCCTAGCACTGCTTTCTTGGTGGTATGAGGTCCCCCCCTCTCTCTGTTTGCTTTGCTTCTCTCTTTTATATCTCAAAAGAGATTGGCTTAAGACACTATCTAATCTTGTAGATATCTCCAATATAACTGCCACTAATCCATCTCATCAGCATCATAGTGATAGGATTTACAACACATGGGGAAATCACATCAGATGACAAAATGGTAGACAATCATACAATACTGGGAATCGAGACTTAGCCAAGTTGACAGATATTTTTGTGGGACACAGTGCAGTACATGACAACATGCTTCACTGGTTTTGCTTCTCTAGAGAACCCAGCCTAAGACAATTAGTAAGAAATCTATTCAATCAAGCTGGTTATATGACTTGGCTGTTTCTCCTACTCTTAAAACTAGGCAGCGCACCAAAATGTTATTAAAGGGTCGGAACATGAGTGATTTTTGGCCTCCCTACTTTTCCACTTATTTTCTTAAATTTTGATAATAAACACTCATTATTCACATAAGAGAAAAATGATAAGGTTAAAATCACTAGGTGTTAGAAGAACTTATAAAAATTCTGTCTTCTTTCAAGAAAGTGGTTTACAATAAAAGACATTTGTATAATAAAGCTTAGAAAGGTAGAAATTAGAAATCTAAAACCATGAAAAAAAGAAGGAAGTAAATATTCTAACCATGAGATTTAATGTAGTTGCAGTAACTAAACATTAAATTTAGCTCTGAGCTTCCTGACCGTCAAGAAAATGGAATAGTGGATTAGAAAATTCTCATTATCTGATCAAAAGAAAGTATACTAGCACTTCGTGAAAGAACACTTTTCCCTCCTGGTATTAATTCCTAAAAGGAATTTATCATAGTATGTTTTTATTTGTGTAAAACATGAAACGGATTTTTTAAATTGTACTAAAAAAAAAAATTTTTTTTTTTAGTTACTTTAGATGAAAGTTTACAGAGCAGATTAGTTTCTCTTTAAACAATTAATACACATATTTTTTGTAACATTGGTTGCAAACCCCACGACCTTTTACCAGATTTCCTGTTTCCTCCTGCCTTCTCAACCTTGTGCTTGGGCTGGTGTGCCCATTTAGTCTCTTAAAAGGGTATTTTTAAAAGCTTATAAGTGCAGAGCAAATGTCTGAAAGACACCTAGGTAACTGTTTAAGGTGATGTAAAGGTTGTCAGTCATTTTTGCTGCTCAGTACAGCTTTCCTCTTCTTTTGATGACAACATCCCCCTTCCTCAAGGGAATTGCACCTCTTTCACTTCATTTATGAGTTTGGAGGGGGGAGGGGAGGGTGCTGCCAATCACAGTGCTCCTTTGACCTAAGCCAAGCCAATAAGAGCACATCCCTGAGATTTTCTTAAGATGGAAAAATCCTTTTTCCTGTTATGTGACAGTGCTGCAAGGATAAGATCCCTGAACCATTGGAAGCCTGTTCTCCACCACCTGAGAAAACTAAGATGTAGAAGCATGTAGAAGCGCAGATAAGATTATACCTGTTTCCACTTCCTGGGGCCCTGAGTATTGCTCTGGTTTCTGCAGCGCTTGCTTTGATTCCTTTCTCTCTCCTTTGTTGTTGTTAACTGGCATTGACTCATGGCAATCCCATGCACAAAAGAAGGCGGTGCTGCCTAGACCGGCACCATCCCATTGATCTGTGTGGATCAGATTGTTGTGATTCATAGGGTTTTCATTGGATGATTTTCAGAAGTAGATTGCCAAGGCTTTATTTCTAGTCCATCTTAGTCTGGAAGCCCGACTGAAATCTGTTCAGCATCATAGTAACACTGCAAGCCTCTGGTGACAGATGGGTGGTAGCTGCCCATGAGGTGCATTGGTCAGGAATCAAACCCGAGTCTTCAGCATGGAAGGTGAGAATTCTATCACTGAAACATCACTGCCCCTCCTGCCTTTCCCTAGAGATTTTCTAATTCCTCTCGTATTTAGCTACAAGTCTGTCACACACAGTGGAAAGAACCCTGACTATTTGATTCCCCCTGGGAGTTAGAATTGTATGGGCAGGAAAGAAGGATATAGGAGCTTTTACATTGCTTGAGAATTTTTTTTTTACAATTTTATATATTTTACAACAAAAATACCAATAGAAATTTAAACAAGAGGAATTTATCATTACAAAATTTGTATAATGAACGTTGACCAATATAGAGGACAATATCTTCAGAAAAGATTTTAAAGTGAATGCTAGGGCTTTATTCATGTGTCTATTTCTTATATTGGGCTTTGGTGAAGTCTGAAAAATAACACTGAAGTGGTACTCAGTGAAGAAACTAAGTTAATGTGGTACTCTACATTTATACTAGAATAGACTGTAGAATGCTTAGAGGAGTGGACAGAGAACAAATCTCAGGCTATCAGCCTATCAACCTAAGGGCCTTTGACCAGAACTGGAGAGCAGACAATTCCAGGTGAACTTTTCTAATGAGAAGCAAAGTGTGTAGATACTGTTGAAGGCACAATGATATGCTTTGGATTGCAGATGAGCAGATGGCAGAGTTGACATTATTTTACAAAAGAAGATACACTTTCAAATTCACACAAAAAGACCGTACTTAATGGTCTGACTGAGACTAGAGGAATCCCAGCGGTCATGGTCCCCAAACCTTCTGTTGGCCCAGGACAGGAACCACTCCCGAAGACAACTCAGCAGACATGAAAGGGACTGGACAGTGGGTAGGAGAGAGATGCTGATGAAGAGTGAGCTAATTATATCAGGTGGACACTTGAGACTGTGTTGGCATCTCCTGTCTGGAGGGGGAATGGGAGGATAGAGTTGGAAGCTGGCAAAATTGTCACGAAAGGAGAGACTGGAAGGGCTGACTCATTAGGGGGAGACCAAGTGGGAGTACGGAGTAAGGTGTATATAAACTTATATGTGACAGTCTGACTTGATTTGTAAACGTTCACTTGAAGCTCAATAAAAGTTAATAAAAAAAAAAAAAAAAAGAAGATACGCTTGATTGTGTTCTTACCTGAATGGAAGATCACTCACTCCACTTCCAAATGGAGGAAGATCATTGAGGTCCTTGCAGGTGGGGCCAAATTTTTATTCAAGAGGCAACTTCAGATCTGTTCAAGTTCTTGGAAGTCTTTTATGAGACCTTAAGGTAGCTTAAGATGGATACAGCACAACATAAGGGAAAGCCTTGAACTATATACATTGACACCTGTAATCTCAATTCCCTGCCAATGCTGGAATTTCTTTCTGCAGCTGTAGATCCAGATTCAACAGTTTTTTAAAATTGCACTTTAGGTGAAGTTTGCAGCTCAAGGTAATTTCTCATACAAAAATTTATATACATGTTGTTACATGACACTAGTTGTAATCCCTATAATGTGACAGCACACTCCCCCTTCCCACCCCAGGTTTCCGATACCCATCTAACCAGCTCCTGTCCCTTTCTGCCTTCTCATCCTGCCTCTGGACAGGAGCTGCCCATTTAGTCTCATGTGTATGCTTCAACTAAGAAGCACACTATTCATGAGTATTATTTTATGTTTTATAGTCCAGCCTAATCTTTATCTGAAAAGTCGGCTTCGAGAATGATTTTAGTTCTGGGTTAACAAAGCATCAGAGGGCCATGTCTTCGGTGGTTCCTGCAGTCTCAGTTGGACCATTAAGTGGGTCTTTTTACTAGAATTTGAGTTCTGCACCCTACTTTTCTCTTGCTCCATCAGGGAGTCTCTGTTTTGTTCCCTGTCAGGGCGGTCATTGGTGATAGCTGGGCACCATCTAGTTCTTTTGGTCTCAGGTTGATAGAGTCTCTGGTTTATGTTGCCTTTTTGTCTCTTGGGCTAATATTTTTCTTCTGTTCTTGTTGTTCCTCATTCTCCTTTGCCCCAGGTGGGTTGGGACCAAGTGATGCACCTTAGATGGCTGCTTGCAAGCTTTTAAGGCTCCAGACCAACAGCTTTTTCAAAAAATCTGGAGTACTTCAAATTTAACATGCCTGAAACTGAACTCATTGTATATTCCTGGAAACATGCCTGTGTTTCTTTATTCCCTCTCTCGTTGTAGGGTACCACTATGTCTAGTCACCCAAGCCAGTAACCTGGGAGCCATTTTAGAGTGATCCTTTTTTTCTTATCCCCAATTTACAATTTCTTCTGTCTTAAATATTTATGTATTTTGTGTTTTCTCAATTTTCACAACCTCTGTTTTTTAGTTCTGCCCAGATTATTTCTCTAGGATTAATTCATTCGTTCATTTGTTCAACAATTATTTACTGAGCATATATTATACTTCAAGCACTGTGCTTGATTCTGAGGATTCATTGGTGAGAAAAAACCAACAATCTCATGAAGCTTATAATCTAGGCAGTTATTGCAGTACCTCTCAGCTGGCCTTCCTGTCTCTAGAATACATGCTCAGTTCACCTGTCACAACACTGCTTGAGTGTTTTTCTAAAACACAAATCTGATCATGTCATTTCTGTGATTAAAATTTCTTTCAAAATAAAACATTCTGTACTATTCTATCATTCATTACCTGGCCTCTGCCTCCCTTTTCAGTACCTGCCCCCCCGCCTTTTTTTTTTACTCTAGTAGTGTAGTTACTAAAGAACCATCCTCCAAAGCCACCACTGAAAATTTGTCTCATTATTTATTCCATATCTTGTGGCATGGTAAAATCATGAAGTAGTCTGTAGTTATGAAAAAGGATATAGAAAGAAAATGTAATATTTCCTCCCCTCTCTGCCTTAAAAATTTGTATTCAGCCTCCTGAATCAGAAAACAATGAATTCAGATGCTTGATTTGGAAATTCCTTTGCCCTTTGTTAAGTACTCTCTTTAAAAACTGGAGAGACTTTATGGCCAAATTATTAGGACCAATAAGACATTTCAGCTACGTTACTGGATACAAGTTTAATGTACAAAAATATTAGCAAATATAAGAAATGATATCATTTGCAATAGCAAAAAAACCTTAGAGCACTGAGAATATATTTAGTAAAAAATATGCAAGACCTTAGAGGAGATAATTATAAAACTTTACTAAAGGATATAAAATGTTGTTGTTAGGTGCTGTCGAGTTGGTTCCAAATCATAGCGACTGTGTGCACAACAGAATGAAACACTGCCTGGTCCTGAGCTATCCTTACAGTTGTTGTTATGCTTGAGCCCATTGTTGCAGCCACTGTGTCAATCCACCTTGTTGAGGGTCTTCCTCTTTTCCACTGACCCTGTACTTTGCCAAGCATGATATCCTTCTCCAGAGACTGATCCCTCCTGACAACACATCCAAAGTATGTAAGACGCAGTTTTGCCATCCTTGCCTCTAAGGAGCACTCTGGCTGTACTTCTTCTAAGACAGATTTGTTCGTTCTTTTGGCAGTCCATGGTATATTCAATATCCTTCACCAACACCATGATTCAAAGGCATCAATTCTTCTTCGGTCTTCCTTATTCATTGTCCAGCTTTCACATGCACATGGTGCGATGGAAAATACTGTGGCTTGAGTCAGGCGCACCTTAGTCTTCAAGGTGAGATCTTTGCTCTTCAGCACTTTAAACAGGTCCTTTGCAGCAGATTTACCCAATGCAATGCGTCTTTTGATTTCTTGACTGCTGCTTCCATGGCTGTTGATTGTGGATCCAAGTAAAATGAAATCCTTGACAACTTCAATCTTTTCTGCATTTATCATGATGTTGCTCATTGGTCCAGTTGTGAGGATTTTTGTTTTCTTTATGTTGAGGTACAACCCATACTGAAGGCTGTGGTCTTTTATCTTCATTAGTAAGTGCTTCAAGTCCTCTTCACTTTCAGCAAGCACGGTTGTGTCATCTGCATAACGCAGTTTGTTATTAAGTCTTCCTCCAACCCTGATGCCCCGTTCTTCTTCATATAGTCCAGCTTCTTGTATTATTTGCTCAGCATACAGATTGAATAGGTATGGTGAAAGAATACAACCCTGGCACACACCTTTCCTGACTTTAAACCATGCAGCATCCCCTTGTTCTGTCTGAACAACTGCCTCTTGATCTATGTAAAGGTTCCTCATGAGCACAATTAAGTGTTCTGGAATTCCCATTCTTCGCAATGTTATCCATAATTTGTTATGATCCACACAGTCAAATGCCTTTGCATAGTCAATAAAACACAGGTAAACATCCTTCTGGCATTCTCTGCTTTGAGCCAGGATCCATCTGACATCAGCAATGATATCCCTGGTTCCATATCCTCTTCTGAAACCGGCCTGAATTTCTGGCAGTTCCCTGTCGATACACTGCTGCAACCGTTTTTTGGATGATCTTCAGCAAAATTTTGCTTGTGTGTGATATTAATGATATTGTTCTATAATTTCCACATTCGGTTGGATCACCTTTCTTGGGAATAGGCATAAATATGGATCTCTTCCAGTCAGTTGGCCAGGAAGCTGTCTTCCATATTTCTTGGCATAGACGAGTATCTACCTCCAGCGCTGCATCTGTTTGTTGAAACATCTCAATTGATATTCCATCAATTCCTGGAGCCTTGTTTTTTGCCAATACCTTCAGAGCAACTTGAACTTCTTCCTTCAGTACCATCGGTTCCTGATCATATGCTTCCTCTTGAAATGGTTGAACATTGACTAATTCTTTTTGGGATAGCGACTCTGTGTATTCCTTCCATCTTCTTTTGATGCTTCCTGCGTCATTTGATATTTTCCCCATGGAATCCTTTACTGTTGCAACTCGAGGCTTGAATTTTTTCTTCAGTTCTTTTAGCTTGAGAAACACCGAGTGTGTTCTTCCCTTTTGGTTTTCCGTTTCCAGCTCTTTGTACATGTCATTATAATACTTAACTTTGTCTTCCTGAGCCACCTTTTGAAATCTTCTGTTCAGTTCTTTTACTTCAACAATTCTTCCTTTTGCTTTAGCTGCTCGACGCTCAAGAGCAAGTTTCAGAGTCTCCTCCGACATCCATCTTGGTCTTTTCTTTTTATTTCCTGTCTTTTCAGTGACCTCTTGCTTTCTTCATGGAAAAACTCGCCTGGTCTTCGGTCACCAGTGTTCAATGTGTCAAATCTGTTTTTCATATGGTCTCTAAATTCAGGTGGGATACACTCAAGGTCATATTTTGGCTCTCATGGACTTGCTCTGATTTTCTTCAGTTTCAGCTTGAACTTGCATATGAGCAATTCATGGTCTGTTCCACAGTCAGCCCCTGGCCTTGTTCTGACTGATGATATTGAGCTTTTCCATTGTCTCTTTCCACAGATGGAGTCAATTTGATTTTTGTGTGTTCCATCAGGTGAGGTCCATGTGTATAGTTGCCATTTATGTTGGTGAAAGAAGGTATTTGCCATGAAAAAGTCATTGGTCTTGCAAAATTCTATCATTTGATCTCCGGCGTTGTTTCTATTACCAAGGCCATATTTTCCAACTACTGATCCTTCTTCTTTGTTTCCAACTTTTGCATTAAAATCACCAGTAATTATCAATGCATCCTGATTGCATGTTCGATCAATTTCAGACTGTAGCAGCTGAAAAAATCTTCTATTTCCTCATCTTTGGTCCTAGTGGTTGGTGAGCATATTTGAATAACAGTCGTATTAACTGGTCTTTCTTGTAGGTGTATGGATATTATCCTATCACTGACAGCATTGTACTTCAGGATAGATCTTGAAATGTTCTTTTTGACAATGAATGCAACACCATTCCTCTTCAAGTTGTTATTCCCAGCATAGTAGACTATATGATTGTCCAATTCAAAATGGCCAATACCAGTCCATTTCAGTTCACTAATGCCTAGGATATCGATGTTTATGTGTTCCATTTCATTTTTGACAATTTCTAATTTTCCTAGATTCATACTTTGTACATTCCAGGTTCTGATTATTAATGGATGTTTGTAGCTGTTTCTTCTCATTATGAATCATGCCACATCAGCAAATGAAGGTCCCAAAAGCTTTACTCCACCCATGTCATTAAGGTCGACTCTGAGGAGGCAACTCTTCCCTAGTCATCTTTGGAGTGCCTTGCAACCTTGGGGGCTCATCTTCCAGCACTATATCAGGCAGTGTTCCACTGCTATTCATAAGGTTTTCACTGGCTAATACTTTTCAGAAGTAGACTGCTGGGTCCTCCTTCCTAGTCTGTCTTAGCCTGGAAGCTCAGATGAAACCTGTCCTCCAAGGGTGACCCTGCCGGTATCTGAATACCGGTTGCATAGCTTCCAGCATCACAGCAACACCTAAGCCCCCATAGTACGACAAACTGACAGACACGTGGAATATAAAATAGAGCTGAATAAATGGAGATATACAACAAGTTCACCCATGAGAAGGCACCGTAAAGATGCCATTTCTCCCTAAATTATTTCATTAAGTCAATTTAATTATAATAAAATTTCGACAGTTTTTTTTTCTTGAAAATTGAAAATTTGAAACTAAAACTATATGGAAAATAAATTGCCAAGAAGAGCCAAAATAATTCTGAAGGAGAAGAATAAATTGGAGGAGGGAACCCTATCTGATAACAGGATTGAATATGAAATAGTAGCAACCAAAACAGTATGATATTGGCACAAGAATAAGTAATTACAGCATGTGTGTGTGTGTGTGTGTGTGTGTGCATGTAATTTTGGTATATGACAGAGGTAACAGTATAAATCAATAAGGAAAGAATAGGTCATTTAGTAAATAGTACGGGGACAATTGACTGTTAAATGGGAAGAGAATTAGATAATTAATTTACGCCACACACAGATTAAATTCTAGAGGGATTAAACACCTAAAAAAGAAAAGCCAAAATTTTAAATTTAAAGATATTTTCATGACTCCAGGAAAATGAATGTTAACCATATTAAAAATTACATGCCAAAGGTATCATGTAGTAAAAAATTAGCTATTGTTAGAATATTTGCAACACATTGTCTGAAACTGAAGTCATTAATTGTTACTGACAGCATGTCTGAATTTCTTTATTTCCTTTCTGGGAAATAAAATGGAGGAGCACCACCATCTACCCAGACCCTTGAGCCAGTGACTAATATAGAGAAAAAATGAGGGGCAAATCAATAAGAAAAATAAAAGCAATTCCAGTTAAAAAAAAAAAAAAAGGGCAAATGGTATAGTCAAATCATAGAATAAAATCAAATAATTACTACATGAAAAGATATTCAACTTCACCAGTGACAGGGAACTGCAAATGAGAACAATTAGGCACTACTTCATGCCCA
Source organism: Loxodonta africana (assembly GCF_030014295.1). Classification (NCBI taxonomy): domain Eukaryota; kingdom Metazoa; phylum Chordata; class Mammalia; order Proboscidea; family Elephantidae; genus Loxodonta; species Loxodonta africana. Next base: position 47,904,733 of record NC_087351.1, read on the forward strand.
TCAAATTGGCCAGCCTGTACAAGTCTGGTAATACCAAACATTGGCAAGAATGTGGTAAAAGAAGATCTGCCATATGTTGTTTGTACAACACTTTGGAAAGTAATTTGGCAAGACCTGGTAAAGTAGAAGATGCATGGCCTTTAGTGATTCCAATTTTATATAACACCCGAGAGAAACTCTTACACATACTGAAGAATTTTTATTATTGCATTTTTGCAATTATTTACAGTGTGCATTTATTGGCAAGAAGTGCTCACAGTTTTTGTTTGCCTGAAAATATCTTTAGCTTTCCTTCATATTTGAAAGGTATTTTTGCTTTGTACATAATACAAGTTAAAAGTTGTTTACCTTTCTGCACTTTAAATATATCATTCCATTTTAGTTGACTTAATATTTTTTTCTGTTGAAAAGTTAACTAACTCTCTTACTGTTTCTTCTTTAAAGGTAATATGTCTTTCTCCTCTGGTTGCTTTTAAGATTGTCTCTTTGACTCTAGTTTTAAGGGTTTTTACATGATGACAGTGTCTTCTTGGTATTTATCTTGTGTTGATTCGAAGAGATTCTTTAATCTAGGGCTTGAGATCTTTTTGTCAGTTTTTGAAAATTCTCATCCAGATTCTGCACCGTTCTTTTTACCTCTTCTCTGAAACTCCAAATGTACAGGTATTAGCCATTTTGACCATATTCTACATATTTATCTGTGCTTTTCATTCTTTTTGATCTCCATGTTTTAGTCTTAATATTTTCATTCAATTTTATAATTCTTTCCTTTTGTGTCTAGTAAGCTGTTAATTGTCTTTATTGAGTTCTTATTTTCAGTGATTGTAATTTACAGATTTCAGTTCTCTGATGACATTTTCCGTCTTGTCATTATCTTACCAAAAATATTAGTCAAAATTATTATAAAGCCCATGTTTGGTACCTCCAATATCTAGATCATGTTTTGGTCTATTTTCTATTTTCTAGGTTTTTTTTTTTTTTTCCCTCTCTTGGATTTTGGTCGTTTGGTCCAATCTCCTAGTATGCTTGGTAATTTTTTTTTTTTTTTATTGAATGTGGGCATTCTGTAAGAAAAATTGTAAAGTCTCTGTATAATGTTATCCTACTTTACATGTTGTTCTTGTTAGGTACTGTCGAGTCAGTTCTGACTCATAGTGACCCTACGTACAACAGAACGAAACACTGCCTGATCCTGTGTCATCCTCATAATTGTTGCTATGTTTGAGCCCATTGTTGCACACACTGTGTCAATCCATTTCATTGACGTTTCACTTCTTTTTTTGCTGACCCTTTACTTTATCAAGCATGATGTCCTTCTCCATGAACTGTGCCCTCTTGATAACACGTCCAAAGTACATAAGACGAAGTCTCACCATTCTCATCTCTAAGCAGCATTCTGGCTGTACTTCTTCCAAGCCAGATTTGTTCATTCTACTGACAGTCAATGGTATATTCAATATTCTTTGCCAACACCAAAATTCAAAGGCATCAATTCTTCTTCTTCGGTCATCCTTATTCATTGTCCAGCTTTTGTATGCATATGAGGCATTTGAAAACACCATGGCTTGGGTCAGCCTCAACTTAGTCCTCAAAGTGGCATCTTTATTTTTAACAGCAGATTTGCAGCAGATTTGTCCAATGCAATACAACATTTGATTTCTTGACATAGCAGTTAGTTTTTTTTTAGAGTAAAGACAAACCATGATCCAGTCAGGGATGGAGATGACTTGAGGCTGGATTTGTCTTTATGAAAGCTGGTCTGTTCTGGTTTTGCTTTACTACAAAGGCCTAGCATTTGAGAGATCTGAACTGAAAGCCTGAGTGTTTACCAGATTGTGCCTTCCTTGGTTGGTCCTAAATTTCAATTTTTATCTTTCCAGCACCAAAAACAGATAACAATGTATACTCTTAGCCATTGCTTTCTGCTTGGCTTCTCACCTTTTGTGAGTTAAAAAAAAAAAAAAAATAGAAATGGACAAATCTCACAAGGGTCAAGAATTCCAGGCTGCAATTTCCTTTCCTCCTGAGCCCTGGTCCTTCTAATTCCTGGCTGTCCTGAATTCCGATTTTTATCTTCCTATCCCTATCAGACCACCAGAATCTCTGAGCTGCTGTTTTTCTACTTGACTTCTTAGTGCAGAACCTCATAAGAATCGGTAAATGCCTTGAAAGAAAAAATGATAGAAGGTGTCACGGTCACACCGATACATTTCCTTCTCTCAAGGATTAGCCCTCAAGTCTGATAGCCTTGGTTGCTCTCCGAGGCCTTAGAAAAACAACGTTTTTTTCTTTTTCCATGCTTTTTCTCTGAAAAAACTGCTGTGCCACCAAAGCTCATGTATTCTGCAGGAATAACTGGCAGGTTATTGTAATACAAGCTACTCTAGCATAGCCAGTAGCAGAAGTTCCTAATTTTCTTTTTTAATTCTTTTCTGTTGATGACTTTTTATCTGTTTTAATATGACATTTCGATTCATTACAAATTTAATCTCTAATTGAGCCATTACTATTAATGCATACATTAGCAGAGTTAAACATCAAAATTAGTAACACTGTTAGAATTTAGCATGTTCAGAGAACTATACCTGGATTCCTGTGGCTGAAGATTTAAATTGATTTAGAATTATTTCTCTGAAAAAAGGACAAAATATATTTATAGATTTTGTAAAGTCATTAAAACTCAGCAAACTCAGTGATGAGGAAGATTAGCTTGTAAACTTTTCTTCACTGACTTTGCTAACTCTTTTCTGGCCTGGGAATTACTCAAAATTTCCTTCTAGGATTTTCTTTCTTTGCTTTACTGGCTGATAGTAGCTTCTTTATGTCTGAATTTACTGAGTCAAGAAAGTCTTATCTAGGAATCAGATCAGAATTTTGCTACACTAAATACACTCTATCTCACCAGTTTGAACTTTATGAAAATTAAGAGGCAATGTGAGTTAGTGGGAAAGCGCATGGACTAGGAGCTCAGATGCCTTTTTTGGGTCTTGCTGTACCATTGACTGTATGATTTGGATCATACAGAATTCTCTGGACTTAATTTCTTTATCTATTAAATAAGGAGTCAAAGTAGTCAGTGGTTGTGGCAATTTTATTTCCCAAAGATGGGCCAAACCAATAAATATATAAGAATATCCCATCTCACATGTTCATCTGGCAGTGTGACTGGTGCTCTTCTCACTGAGAGGTTGTGCTGGGGTCTAACTTCCTTCCCCTTGAATCTAGGCAAGGACTTGTAACTACTCTGACCCATAAAACCCCACTGCTGTCAAATTGATTCTGACTCATACTAACCCTATAGGGAAGAGTAGAACTGCCCCATGGGGTTTCCAAGGCTGTTAATCTTTATGAAAGCAGACTGCCACATCCTTCTCCTGTGGACTGGCTAGTGGGTTTGAATTGCCAACCTTTTGGTTAGCAGCCAAGCTTTTTAACTGCTGTGCCACCAAAGCTCCTGTATTCTGACCAATAAAAATAGAGTATGACAAAAGTGGAGCTATGTTGTTTTCTGGGGGTAAAAAAAAAAATTTTTTTTCATGAAAAAAAAAAATAGCCTCCGTCTGCGTCTTTTTTTCTTGGGACACTTGGCTCTTGAAACCCAACCACGATGCTGTTAGGAAACCCAAACTAGCCCGTGCAGAGACCAGATGGAGAGACCCTTACAGAGAGGAACTGAAACCTCTATCCGACAGCCTGTATAAACTGCCAAACAAATGAGTAAACAAGCCCTCAGCTTTCATCTTCCAGCTGAAGAGCCATTCATTGTAGAGCAGAGACAAGATTTTCCCCCTCTGCCTTATCTGAATTCCCAACTTCTGGAATTTGTGACCATAATAAATGGTTCTTTTATACCACTCAGCTTTGGGGGGTAATTGGTTAGGCAGCATTAGATAGAGAGTGCCAATACATATCACAACATTAAGTCAAATAAGACTTGTCCTGTCCGCTTGCCTTCCCCTTCATCCTGCTCTTTGATTTTGGAAGGGTTGGAAACCACAGTTAACAAATATAGAATGAGTAGATGAGCTCACCATGAGCCGGAAATGACTTGGTGGCAACGGGTTTGATTTGGCTTTAGATGTGCAAGATGAGGAGATACAGAAGAAACTAATTCTTCCCTTTCGCTATAGATTAAATGAAGTTAGAGTTTTAATTTCTATACTGGATGCTGTATAAAACCTTATGTTTTTATACAGGCGATGGAGCTGGGGAGTTCCAGAACCAGGTTTGTCTTTTTAGGTGGTAGTTGTGTTGAGGATGCATTGAGACTGAAGAGACTGAAAGCAGGGAGATTAGTTAAGATATTTTGTAATAATATAACCAAGATATTAGGGGAGTCTGAATTAATAAAGTCAAGAGTGGGAATTAGAATGAAAGCAGAGTTGACTGATTGAATTAGGGTGTTGTGAGGGGGGAGGGGGGAGGAGTCGAGGATGTTTTCAAGGGTTCTCTTTAAATTATGTGACTGATAAGAGGTAAATATGTGGGATTATAGAAAGAAGAAAAGAGTTTCTAGAGATTGGGTGAAGGTGGGAATAGGTCTCCTAAAGAGACAAGAAACAAACTTTTGGGAGTGATGACGATCTTCATTATCTTGATTGTGGCAGTGGTTTCACTAGTGTATACCTATGTCAAAACTTATCAAATTGTACACTTTAAATATGTGCAGCTGATTTAGTGCCAACTATATCTGAATAAAACGGTTATTTAAAAAAAGACAACCTAGACATTTATGTACTGAAAATCTCTTACTGCTTTTAAGAAAACAAAAAACAAAATAAAACAAAAACCCCAAGTTACATGGGAAATTCTGTCTCTGAAGAGTTAAAAGTTATCCTTAGAAAATGCTCCAGTAACTTGAAGTGTTTCTTGCCTATTTTCTTTTGGAAATATAAAATGATGAGTAAAAACTATTCAATATGCATGCCAAATTGAAGTTGATTAACCCCTGACCTTTATACCTCATTTAATGAGGCAGTATGCACGCTGGCATGAAGAAGAGTCTGTCAAAATGCTTAGCTTGAGGTGCCATCTTTTCTGAAGCTTTTTGCTTTGCTTCTGTCCCACCTAATTTGACTCCTGTCATGCTCATATGTGGCTGGGGGCTTTATGGGAATTCCATTCAGTTACACTTGTTGGCAGAAGCATCCTGGTGGAGAATGATAGTGCCGTGGTTTTTCATGTATAAAAAAAATGTATGGGATCAACAAAAAATAAGAATTCGCTTTTATCTCTGGTCAGTCCAATTTGGCAATTATCACGGTATTTGAAGAAAATGTCAGTCTAGTCATTTTGTTTAGATTATTTTGTGTCTTGATGAGCTAAGAAAAGAGAGCGAATGCAGAGATAGGTGTTGTGTGACAGAGAGCCGGCTGTATCTTCTGTGCTGTACACAAACACTGAAGACAAATTGCCCACAGATTGAAATAATTTCCATGGGGTCACAGATGTCAACAACATTTTTCAGAATTGGTTTTCTTTTTAAAATTGTGAATTTCTTTCATGATGCTGTCCAGCTTTGAAAATGGGCCTCACATAAGACATAGAGCCTTGAGAGGGCAACTTAGAACTCTTAGTGTTATGTCATCCTTTATATTATTTACTTCTATCACTATTATTATCATGATTATTACTATCATCATCAAACATTTACTCACTGTCATGTGCAGGGATAAAAAAAAAAAGATCCATGGAAACTCTACGTGTAAAACAGTGTGAAAACCAAAGATTCCTTTAAAAAAAAAAACAAAAACCATTGCCATCGAGTCGATTAAGACTCATAGCGACCCTGTAGAACAGAGTAAAACTGCCACATAGAGTTTCCAAGGAGCGCCTGGTGGATTTGAACTACCGACCTTTTTGGTTAGCAGCTGTAGCACTTAACCACTATACCACCAGGGTTTCCAAGATTCCTTTTTAGGTGGTTGTATTTAATTGTATGATAAGTCTGTATATGAGAGAATATCTCTAATTCTCACATAAGCAAGGGAACCTTAAAAAATTAGCTTTCAAAAGCAATTTTTAGTACCATAGCTGCTGGGTGATGATTATTAGTACTATATGAGGTTAAAGAAAATCCTACTAGAATCTTCCTATCTTTATTATACTAAGTTACCTAAAGGGCTATAGGAGCCCTGGAGGCACAGTGTTCAAGAGCTGGGCAGCTAACCTAAAATTCGGTAGCTCTAATCTACCAGCCACTCCTTGGAAATCTTATGGCGCAGTTCTACTCAGTTCTGAAGGTCGCTGTGAGTTGGAATTGACTGGGTGGCAACAGTTTTTTTTTAAGGGCTATAAAGTCCCTTCAAATGGAGGCAATGATTTGGGTTTTAGTTTCACAGAAACTACCTGCTATCTGGGAGAGGCCATGATTTAAACTTTTTTTTTTTAAATTCATTCATATGACTGCGGTAAAAAACAAATTCCTAGAAGGAAAGGACCGTAGTCTATCTCACATCTTTTAGCATTCAGTCGTTTGGTTATATTTATCAAACAGCTACTATCTAGGAATACATACAGGTAAATAAGCAATCACTTTGGTAAGAACATGACAGAACAGGGGTATGATCTGGAAATTATGAGAACACACAGTAGGGGCTCCTAACTCTATGTTGGGCTGGCTGTGGCCAGAAAAGACTTTACAGAGGAAATGATACTCAGCTAAAATCTGAAAGATGAATAGGAGCTAACAAGGCAGAGGGAGTGAGAAGGTAGAGGAATGTCAGGGGCAGAGGCCAGCAGACACAGAAGTTCAGAGGAGAGCCAGTGAGCTTGGTAAGTTTGCAGAACTGAAAGTTCAGTCTAGCTGGGGTGAGGAATTTGTGGAGGAGTGGTGAGGCATGTGGCTGGGGAGGTAAGCAAGAGCCAGAGTAAGTCTTGGAAATACAAGGTTAGTGGGTACCCATGAAAGTCATTTAAGCAGGGGATTTTCTTGTTCAGAATTTAATTTTCAGAAAGGGCTTAATATTGTTCAATCTTAAGAAAAATAAATAGATTTGAAAGAAGACTATCTATAAAATATTATAATGAGCATTTGTTAAATATATGTGGAACAGTGGTTAAGAGCTTGTCTGCTAACCAAAAGGTCGACAGTTCAAATCCACCAGCCACTCCTTGGAACCCTAGGGGGCAGTTCTACTCCGTCCTGTAGGGTTGCCATGAACCGGAATCACTCAGTCACAATGGGTTTTGTTTCTTTTTTTTTTAGTCAACATATGCTAGTTTATTTATCTCTTTGTAGATTTTGGGGGTAAGTTTTCATTCTATTTTGTTGTAGTGTGACTCTTGAAGGACTCATATTCATGTGAGAATGTATAATTTAGAATTTAAAACTGTAAGTGGCAGTCTTCTTTCCCTGGAAGTGAGGAGGGAAGCCTTATCCTTGCCTATCCCATTTCAGTAAGCTAAGAAAAACATTTATCTTTGTGCATGAAACACATTCATAGTGTTCTCACAAACACAGATTCAGTGACAACCAAGCAAAATGAAAATAGAAAAGAGAGTGAATTTTGTAATACTTCCTCATGGTTTGGGGTGGGTATGTATTTTTATGACTTGATTAGAAAAACTCAATGCATTTGGAAAAAGGAAATTAGGGCTAGAATTATCTGTATTTTGAGGTCAAGGTTTCCCACATAGTTATACCTGAATCAATGTATGAAGTAGTCAACTCATGGATTCAGCAAATATTTATAAGTGCAAACCATGTGCCAAGCATGGTACCAGAAGTCTGGGTGATACTGCTGTGAGCCAGGTAGATATACCTCCTGCCCTCATGAAGCATATGGTCACTCTGTGAGGAAGAGAGACAACAAGCTAGTAAGTATGACGTGGGGTTTGTAGAACGTCCTCATAGTTAGTGCAAAGCTTCCCAGTGCCTGGGGGGCAGTGGTGTGCTCAAGTGCAAGGTATATAAGGGAGGTTTGGATATCTCTCTCCAGTCTCTGAAGAATCCCTGGAAATTGTCCTATCTGTTTTTATGAGTTGTCATAGCTTGTTTTCATTTCTTTGGGTTTATTTGGTAATGAGATTTATTTGAGGGTGGACATAGATGGGTTCCTAGGTAGCACAAATGGTTTGCACTCAGCTGTTAATCTAAGGGTTGGTGGTTCAAATGCACCCAGTGGTACCGTGAAAGAAAATTCCTGGAGATCTGCTTCTGTCAAGATTATAGCCAAGAAACCCCCAAGGAGCAGTTCTACTGTGTAACACATGGAGTCGCCAGGAGTCAGAATTGACTCAACATTGACTCGACAGCAGCTAACAACACCAACATAGATGCGGGAAGGCAAAAATGGGACATTACGGTGTTTTTTATTAATGTTTTCTTCTTTTATTAAACCCTGTTGTCGTGGAGTTGATTCCAACTCACGGAGACCATATACGACAGAGTTGAACTGCCCCATGGAGTGTCCAAGGCTGTAATCTTTACGGAAGTAGGTTGCCCCGTCTTTCTCCTGCAGGGAGGCTGGTAGGTTTGAACCACTGGCCTTTCAGTTATTAGCTGAGCACTTTAACTACTGTACCACCAGGGCTCCTTACTTTTATTACTGGAAACAAAATAGTCTCCTGTCCTCATTTACTCCAGCACATAGACATCAGAGGAGCCTGAGTCTCCCCTTGCCAAGAAGTTTTCCACCTTAGCATCTGGGGCTTTCTGATTAAAAACAATAGCCAGCCAACTGGTATGTGTGTTAAGTTACTTGATGCACTGGAAGGTAAAAAAAAAAAAAAAAAAAAATTCACTAAAGTTGCCTTCCATAAGCTGCATGTTTGAACAATTAATCTCTTCCATAGAGAGAAAACTGTACTTCATATCATTAAGGACCCCAGCTTGGAAACTCTATGGGGCAGTTCTCCTCTGTCCTATAGGGTCGCTATGAGTCGGAATCGACGGCACTGGGTTTGGGTTTTTTTTTTTTTTTTTGGTTTTAAGGACCCCAACAATTGAAATCCATTTGTTCACTACTGTTAATGCATGACTCACTGAAATGGACTTTTTTCTTTAAGGTTGCACTGTGAGTGTATAAAATGAAGACTGTCTTAAATGCTTCTAAGGCTTAATTAGCGGAACGTTACAGATACACAAAAATCCCCTTGCAATAGGGTTCTCTGTTATGCTGCCATGTCTGCTGTGCTTCAAACATGGTTTCTTTACTTTAGAAAGAAACTGATGTACAAGGTAGCTCAGGGAATTAGTGGAAACCTCTTAACATTTACATAGAGATATTGGCACAGTGTCACTGATAGATCCTGTTGGATTAAAAATATTGTCACCTTTGTTTTCTATTTTTCAAAATCTGAAAAGTGACTTAATGGACAAATCTCAGAGGTCCACAAGGCATAAGGACAAAATCACCCCCATCTCACAGTAACGTAGTAGCTACAGAGTATTTAACAATCCTATGTGACTCACATATGGAAAAAACTTTTGTATACTCGTCGAAATTATGATCTCAGAAACAGCATCACAATCTGTTCAGCTTATTTCCTATGTCACTGGGCAGTATAGAGTTGTGGAAAAGAGTCCTGGCTTTGGAGTTAGGAAGATGTGAATTTAGGGCATGGATTACCACTTAATGGCTATGAGATCTTGGACAAGTCTTTTTTTTTTTTAAACCTTTCTAAAGTCCTCATCTAACATGGGGGTAACAATAGTACCTATCCGGTACTGAGAGAGGGGTGCTAACCTAACAGATACCTACACTGAGCAAGTGGTTTTGGAATTAAGTAATGGGTAAAAGCTTTTTTTTTTTTTAAAGGCTGGAAGAGTTTTAAAGTGCCTAATAGTAAAAGCCTAGATTGCTCTAAAGAGAAGTTGGTGGAATTGCATACATCGAAGACAATTCTGGTGAAGGCTCAGAAGGAAGTGAGGAGAGCTGTAATGCCAGAGATGGCACAGACGGCAAGAAGCAGCAGCAAAGAAATGGCAGCAGCAGAACCAGGAGACCAGCATGAAATGGTGAAGGAGCTGACCCATAGAGCAAGAGAGCTGAGTGCTGTTGCGCAGGCAGCTTTCTGGCAGAGTGGGGGTACCTCCAGACACTTATTGGTAGAGCTAATGAGTTTTGAAACACTTGCCTGAGCAGGTCAGATGCTGGGCCGGCCCAAGAGGCCTGAGGAACCATGGGGCTGAGGAGCCAAGAGGCCAAGGAACAAGGAAGCAGAAGCTGAAGAGACAAGGAGCACAGCAAACAGAGCTGCCTCAGTCTCAAAGGGTAGGGCCACAACCTCTGGGGTCTCAAAGGATAGAACCAAGGCCTACTGGGCCTCAAAGGGTGGGGACACGACCTCCTAGGCTTTAAAGAGTCCGATCTTCATGAACTCTATTCTGGAGTGTGGGGGCTGCCTTTCATGAGTGCCAGCAGAATGGGGCCAGATCTATGCCCCAAAGCTGAAGGGATGGGGCTGCCATGCCCAAAGGGCAGAAAAATAGGCTTGCTGGGGCTGAGGGGGTTAGGTCACCACTCAGACTAGGAGAATGGGGTCACCCAAATCCAAGGGAGCAGAGTTGCCATCCCAGTGGGCCTGGAAGGCAGAGCCCAGGGCCAAGAGGACTACACCCAGAATCCGGCGAGTGTGGCCAACACCCAGAGTCTGGAGTGCAGGGCCATTGCCTAAATGGCCTCAGAGAACAGAGGGTTATTTTCAAGCCTTGAGAGGTAATGTAATGTGTTCTGCTGACTTGCTTGGTGCCTGTTATCCCTTCTTTCCCTCCATTTTCTCCCGTTTGTAATGGAAATGTCTACCTTGTACCTGTCCCACCATTGTACTTTGGAAGCAGGTAACTTGTATTCTAGATTTTGTAGATGAAGAGGAATTTTGCCCCAGGATGGGATTTGGACTTGGAGTTGATTTAAGACTTTTGAGATGATATGATGGGGTGAATGTGTTTTACATGTGACAGGGACATGAATTTTGAGGGCCAAAGGGTAGAATGTTATGGATTGAATTTCCTCTCCTGAAATGTGTGTCAACTTGGCTAGGCCATGATTCCCAGTGTTGCATAGCTGTCCTCCATTTGTGATCTGACAATTTTCCTATGTGTTATAAATCTTAACCTCTATGATGTTAATGAAGCAGGATTAGAGGCAATTATGTGAATAAGGCAGGACACAATCTACAGGATTAGGTTGTATGTTGAGTCAATCTGTTTTGAGATATAAAAGAGAGAAGTGAGCAGAGAGGAAGGGACCTTCTACCACCAAGAAAGAAGAGCCAGGAGCAGAGCACGTCCTTTGGCCATGGGGTCCCTGAGCTGAGAAGCTCCTAGAGGAGGGGAAGATTGATGACAAGGACTTTCTCCCAGAGCTGACAGAGAGAGAAAGCCTTCCCCTAGAGCTGGCACCCTGAATTTGGACTCCTAGCCTCCTAAACTTTGAGAGAATAAATTTCTGTTTGTTAAAGCCACCCACTTGTGCTATTTCTGCTATGGCAGCACTAGGTAATTAAGACTCCATCTTTGAGGGGTGGTTGTAAGGGTTAAATGGGACGATATAAGTAAAGCACATAGAACAGTCCCTGGCATATAGGACCAAAACAATAACAAAAACCAAATCCCTTGCCAAGGCATTTATTCTGATTCATGCTGACCCCATGTGTTACAAAAGTAGAACTGCTCAACATGACTTTCTTGGCTGTAATCTTTATGGAAGCAGAGATCACCGATCAATCTTCAGGTGACCATAAGATGCCACTTATGGTGAGTGGGATTGAACCACCAACTCTTAGGTTAGTAGTCAAGGGCAAACAGTTTGCACCACCCAGGGACCCAGTACGTAGGAAGTGCTAAACAAATGTGGTTTTGTTTCTGTCAGCCTCTTATGTGCCTAACTGGGCCCTGAGTAAACAGGAACTTCTGTGTAAATATCCTTGTGGCGCTCTTTGCAATTAGGAGTTTGCCTGCCTGAAGATAGAAGCCATGGCAGATGTATCAACCCATGTTCTGGGACTGTCATGGATTGAATTGTGTCCCCCCAAAATATGTGTATCAATTTGATAAGGCCATGATTCCAAGTATTGTGTGATTGTCCATCATTTTGTCATCTGGTGTGATTTTCCTATGTGTTGTAAATCCTTTCTGTATGAAGTTAATGAGATGAGATTGAGGCAGTTGTGCTAATAAGACAGGACTCAGTCTACAAAATTCGATTTTGTTTTAAGCTAATCTCATTTGTGATATAAAAGAGAGAAGCAAGCAGAGAGACATGGGGACCTCATATCACCAAGAAACAAGAGCCAGGAGAATAGAGCGTCCTTTGGACCCAGGGTCCTTGCGCTGAGAAGCTCCTCGACCAGGGGAAGACTAATGACAAGGACCATCCTCCAGGGCTGACAGAGAAAGAAAGCCTTCCCCTGGAGCTAACGCCCTGAATTTGGACTTGTAGTCTACTAGTCTGTGAGAGAATAAATTTCTCTTTTTTAAAGCCATCCACTTGGAGTATTTCTGTTATAGCAGCACTAGATAACTAAGACAGGGACCCTTCAGAGCAACAGGGTGTTAGAAGACGTGCCCTGCCCAGGTGTCAGAAGACATGGCCTCTGGACCAGGGTTTGAAACTAACCGTGTGACTTTAGACTCTCTGGACCTAGTTCCTCAAGTCTCCAGTGCCTGCTACATAGTAGGAATTTGTAGGTGTTTGTTGCCTAAATTAAGGAATTAATTTGCGAAATGAGGTGATTGAGTGGAACTATCCAGTCCAAACCCTCTGTCGGGGCTCCCATTCCTTATGAAGAGTGTTCTTCATTGACTGGACATTTGCTTTAACTCTACCGTTTAGAGTGGAGCACTTCCGATTGATCTAATTGACACAGGCACCCGGTCTTGGGTGGTGGTATGCTTATGGGAATGGCAGTGGCTTAAGACGGCAGCTGCAGAGGGAAAAAGAGATGGCATTATCAGAAGATGTTAAAAAAAAAAAAAAATTAGGCTAGGCAATCAGCCCTGTCCTTTCCACTGTCCACAGTCAAAGCAGGCCTGCGATCTCTTCTTGGTATCAAGTCCCTGGGTGGTGTAAATGGTTAATGTGCTCAACTGCTAAGCAAAACGTTGGAGGTTCCAGTCTACCCAGAGGCACCTCAGAAGAAAGGCCTGGCAATGTACTTGCAAAAAAATCAGCCTTTGAAAATCCTATGAAGCACAAATTGTAATGAGTTGAAATTGACTGGTTAGGTCCTACCAAACTCTGCTCTTTTATGCTTATGTGAATCTTTTGATAATTCTTTTCTCTTTCTCCTCAAGATTGTCCTTGATATTTTAACACAATTTCACTAAAGATTTTCAACGACAGTAAGTGCAAGGGGAGGGAGGCAGTAACGTGATCTAATGTCATCATGAACTCTTAGGGATGGCTCTGAGCCCTTGATGTTTTCAGAAATGAGCAGCCTACTTTCTCTCTATTCTTTTAGAGTTAGGAATAATAGAAATTCATTCATGTGAAGTTGTCTTTGTGCCCAGGTGTACTTTAAGATGAGTTTCTTCTTCATCCTTCATACTAGGGTGTGTCAGGAACATCCGTAGAGCCTGAGCTGCCTTGTTCTTCAAGTCTAGGTTGAGGATCTGGAAGAGTTATTCACTTAATGAAGAGCAAGAATAAAAAAAGGGACCTAAATGAACTTGAGAGAATAAAAAAAAAAAAGGGACCTAAGTGTTAAGAAATGAATTTTGGGCTGGGTATTTGAAATCAGCAGTTTAGGAAATAGAGTTGGAGATATATATAACACAATAGAACATTTAAAGAAAGACTACTATGTACCAGGCACTGTATAAGTCCTTTAAATGCACTATCTTGCTTAATCTTCACAATATTCCATGAGGTAAATACTGTTTTTAATCTCATTTAACAGATGGAGAAACTGAGGCACAGAGAAATTATGTAATTTGCCCAAGGTCACATAGCAAGTAGAAAAACTGGGATTTATTAAGAAAGTCTTGCTTTAAAATCTGTGATTAAGGCAGGCTAAATTTACATAAATACTACCCTGATCTGACTCTTCAGCTCAGTCATCACTGGACCAAGTCTTCCAGGGGTCATGAATCCTGAATTATGCCCTGAATTATATAGGAATATGTAGACTTCTACCAGAGCCAAAAAAATAGAGCTGGCAAGGGGCAAGGAACTTCTGTGCCCACTTCTAAACTCCAAAAGCCACAGATTGTCACCATATATTTCTGTTAGGGATGTACTTACCTCTCTAGGGTCATTTTATAATGATCAAAGCCAGCACTCTCACCATTCTACCCCCCTGACCAACCACTTTTAGCCCCAGCCATCACCATCCTATGCCATCCAACCCTAATGTAGCTGGAATGTCCAACTATGTTCCAATAATTTTCCTGGTTTTGGAGAGTGCCCCATAGTCAAATACATCTGTTTTTTCTTCTTAGTTCTTCACTGAAGAACCATAATCAATAAAAATAAGGTCTAGATCCCCACTCCTGCTTGCATTTAAGTATGGCCATATGACTAGTGCTTGCCAGTGGAATGTGAGCAGATGGGGGCCGCTTGTGATCCCGGGAGCTTTAAAACACTGCACATGCATTCTTCCACATTCCTTTTTCCTCTTCCTGAGAGCTGGACTAAAGAGGTGCTCTTTGATCAGGCAGGTAAGGACAACTTCCTAGACTCTTGCTACTCAGAATGTGTACCACAGACCAGCAGTCTGGAATCTTATTAAAAATGCAGAATCTCAGGTCCCATCCTAGACCTCTAAATCAGGATCTATACTTCCAACAAGATCTCCAGGTGGTTCACGTGCCTGTTAAAATCTGATGAAGCAATAACGTGAAGAAACCCTGGTTCCCCGAGTGATCACATGAAGCATGACTTCCCTGATAGTTGGTCCTCTCATCTCAGGACTGTTACATAAGAGAGAAATAAGCATCTATGGTAAGCCACTATAATTTGGAGTATCTTTGTTACAATAGCAAAGCCCTCATCCTAAGTAATGCAGTAATGCTATCCTGATTTTAAGGATGAGGAAACTGAAATTTTGAAAATGTATTGTCAGGGTAGTGACAGGAAACAGAATTCAACTCAAATAGTTTGAATAAAGAGATTTTAATAGAGGAACATGAGGGCAGGGTTAAGCAGAGAGGGCTAGCGTAAGGTCCTTTTTCAAGAAGTTTGTCAGCAAAGAGGAAGAAATCATCTGAAGACTGGAGGTCAAGAATCTTAATATGTTCATAGACTGAGGAGGAGTCAGTGAAATGGAAGAAGTCTAGGCTGAAGGAGGAGATACTTGATAGGCTCCTTAAGGAAGTGGGAGGAAATCATGATTTGAAGGGAGATGGTTGTTAACTTCTCTGAGAAAGGAGGAAAGGAGGTAAAAATATGTGTAGATTTGGTCAGCCTGCGATGTATGTGGGACCAGGCTTGAGAGACTTCATGCCTTCTCTATGAAGTAGGAGACAAGGTCTTATGCTGAGAGAGAAGGGGCCATTTCCTGCACTAGTTAAGATCCTACATGAATCCGATGAGAAAAGATGACAAAAAGGTGGAGGGGAGAGCTGTGCATAGCTTGCAAAATCTCTGTCGCTTTAAGTCTCGTCCTTGGTTCCTGGGCACAAGGCAGTCAAATTGGAGACCCATTCTGGTCTGGTAGGAAGTTGTGATTTCTGATGAGCAATTCCCTATGTTAAATATAGTCTAGTAGAGGATTTCCTCAGAATAAAATCTGGACAAGGCATCATATCTTAAACTACCATGTAAAATCTGAGGCACTAAAATTTCAGTATCATTTTTTTGTCCTTCTGCAGAAGTTTTGCACTAGGCCCAGGGCTAGAGCCCATGGGTTCACCTGGTTGCTTTGAGAGAATGAGTCCACATGCAATTAAAAAAAAAAAAAAAAGAGCAGTCCAATTCAGGCTTCACTCATTCCAGTCCCTGTTCAGAATTCACATGTGGGTGAATTGCTTGGAAAGTGTTACAACTAGAGTTGACTGCCAACGATTCTGCATATTATGTGCCAGACGGCCTGGGAAGATGGGGACTTACCCAGGGGACTCAAGTTGCTTGCCACCTACTCAGCAGATTCTGGTCAGGGATGCTCAGGTCCCTGGGATGTTGCCATTTTATAATCATATCCACATTATCCTGCTTTGCCAGCCAAACTGTCAAGCCAGCTGGTGGCTTCTCTTTGGCAGCTGTTTTAAGAAAAGAATTTCTTTTATAGAGACAATGGATTTTTTTCATCCATGTTTGAATGGATTTGGGGGTCTCTTTTCCAATGCTGAATTGTTTGTCCAGTTTAAAAAAAGTGAACCAGAACACACAATTCTCAATCTCTCTATAACTTCTGACTCTAAGTCCACAGGGGGAAAAAGTCTCTTCTGTATAGTGTTGTATGTAGCTGTTTCTGAATAATTTTTTATGTTGGAATATTATGTCATACATAGACAGGGCACGATTTTGGAAGTATTATTCTGTGTTTTCAAAAGTCTCATATAAGGAAAGATTTATATCAGCATAAAAGAATGTAGTACATGAATTACTAGGCCTCTAGTCATATAAATACTTTCTGACATAAATATGCATATTGAATAATTTTATATAAATTCTTGGCCTTTTTCTTAACCCCAGGGACTATAACTGGGCCCTACAGGGAGAATTACCTTGTTCTGAATGCTGTGTCTTTTTAACAGAGAAGATAAACCTGATGATTTAATCTTTTACTAAATAGAAAAAGGCAAGTTAAAACTTAGTTAATGGAATAATCCACTGCTTTAGGTTTGTCATATTTCTGGCTGAAGTAGTGCATTTATTTTGTTTATGGAAATGTAAATCTATTCTTTAGTCATAGGCAAATGTGTGCACAAATAAGCATGCATGGAAAAAGTGTTCATAGATGTGGTTAAATGGGAAAAGCAGTGTAAAATAATATGTGTAGTATGATTCCCAAACTCATAAAACTAAAATGTAATATACGTATATACAATACACAGAAATGTATCTGCATATGTGTATGTAGGTGTGTAAAAAGTAATCGGAAGGAATGCTGAAATTTTTGTTTCATTTTTTTATTTACTCTCTCTTGCAGTTACTGTTTTCCTATGTGGAGGCACTTCTCGTGCGGGCAGGTGGGAATAATTCTTAGAAATAAAGAACATGATGCTTCTGATATGAGGCTGGTGACTGGGGCCTCCTGCTCAAGTTAAAGTATGGAGAGAAATCACATTATTTTCCAGAAGGGGATATAATGATGTAAAATTGAAAGCCTGAAATAACTGAAGTCTATTTCTTCCCTAGAAATAAAAAATATTAATGCTGTGCATTTATTTATTCCTAGTTGTGATGCTGTCAGCCTCATGTATTTGAGGTATGGATAAAAAAATGGCTTAATCAGAAAAAAAAATTCAAAATAAAAGGAAATTTCTAAGTAATAAATGCAATCAACAATTTGTTAACCTGGGGAAATGCATTTTTTTTTTTAAGCTAGATAAACCATATTCACTGCATTAACAACTATTCTAATTCAATGGTAGCTTAGGAAATAAAAATTGAGAATGCTCTGCAAAGAAATAAACAGTGAAGTATTGTCACTATGTGTCTCTGGCTCAAAGGTAGATGTTTTGGGGTGTGTTAAATTGTTGCAGAAGAGATGCCAAGTGCTGAACAGATTCAGCTTTATTAAAGCAAAGATTTTTTTATTGCAGCCTAGGAGCCAATATAGTCTGATTACTGAAGACTTAAAAACATACCTACCATTTAAAGTGGGCCCCGAGGGAAGCTCGCGGTGAGCCATCAAGCCCAAGGCAATTTATTGGCAGAATTAAATTCTGGCTAATTTCCTTAGTGCCAGTGTGTCCAGCGCTCTCATTAACTGTACTAGTTACCAATGGAAAATACGTCTTTCAGTGCAGGGCACTTTGCTGAAGTGGAGCCAGCCTCTGCGAAGTGCCTGAAAGATTGGTTTGGAGTATTCTGGAGTGGTTTGGGGGTCCCCAGAGATTCACAGGCATGGTATAGCGACTCCTGTCAGGAACTTCTTTGGCCTCCATGGAAGGTTCTGAAGTGAGACTCCGTGCTGATGCCAGGCCTAGTTGCTAAGACAGCTTCTGTGCATTATTGTCTAGGGAGGGGAGGGAGGTTCAGCTCCACAGGTCACCTCCTATCTCTGGGAGAGGGTTGTGAAAGGGAGAGCAGGGGACCTGGAGGAGGGGTATGAAGCAATGGAAGTGCAAAGGCTGGAGATGAGTCTGGAGAAGACTACAGTTCTGGTCACTTCCAGGGCAGAAGAAGCCGTAGTCAAGGATAATTGCAAGCAGAGAGCATGCCATTCATTGAGTTCAGGCGTCTTAGCGGCATGTAAAGAAGTGAGAGAAATGGGAGATGAGGTAAAGATGCTGGGTTTGCTGCAGCGAGCTGGGGGAAGGATAACTGGGGGCTGAATGGCGTGGGTGGTGGGGGGAGGTGGGGAAATCAAAGTGCCTTTAGATTTACAGGGTAAGTGATTACTCACAAAACACAGAATTTGAGAACTTTCTCGTGATGACTTCTGCGTTTTACATGACAAACACCTGTTGTGTGTTCTGTTGCCAGTGTAACGGACAAGAGGGATGCTTTTTACTAAGTGTATTGGGAGGGGAAACATAGAAGCAGAGAAAGTGGGAGTGTTTTTTGTCAATAGAACAGTGACAGGGACATCCACTTTAAGGGGCAGCAGGGACAGGAGAGCCAGGGGTAGTGTAAGCTAGGACATTTACTTTTTGGTTGTGTCATCACTGGTTCATTGGTAGAATTCTTGCCTTCCATACAGGAGACCTGGGTTCAATTCCCAGCCAATGTACCTTATACACAGCCACCACCTACCTGTTAGTGGGAGGCTTGTGTGTTTCTGTGATGCTGAACAGGTTTCAGTGGAGCTTCCAGACTAAGACTAGGAAAAAAGGCCTGGCAATCTGCTTCTGAAAATCAGCCACTGAAAGCCATATGGGATCACTCTGACACTGGCTAAGGAGTCACGCTGAGGACCCATACCTAGAACTACTCACAAGGGATCATGGGGTTGGTGCAGGACTGGGCAGCACTTCTTTATGTTGTTCATGGGGTTTCCATGAGTCGGGGCCCACTCAACAGTAGCTAACAACAACAAAGTGTTATCACCGGTTAGTTCTGTGGTACAATTTTGTTCAGCAGTGGTTCTGGTTGCCTGGTCTTCTTTGTGCCTGCCGGTTTTCTGATCTTGGTCGTCTAGCCTTTCCTGCAATTTTGTGAGCTGCTCATTTGTCCTTCCAAATATACTCCATTTCTGCTCGAATCAGTCAGCGTCGGTTTCTGTTGCTTAGGACTGCATTTTACATTTGGTATGTTTACCACATTCAATTGAGAGGAACCGGGTTCTTCTTACAGCCCTGTAACTAAGGAATAGGATGACCAATAGTCTTGGTTTGCTCAGAACTGGTGGGAGGAGTGGGATTCAGGACACATGACTTTCAGTGCTAAAACTGGGTAAGTCCCAGGGGTGAGTTGGTCACTCTACTAGTAACTATGTGGACTTACACAGGTTTCAAAGCTGCTATATCTGTTTCTTCATCTGTAAAATATTATGAAGATCAAATTAGAGCTTTGATGTGAAAGTGCTTAGAATCATATGGGGGAAACCTAGTGGTGGCGTAGTGGTTAAGTGCTACAGCTGCTAACTGAAGGATCGGCAGTTCAAATCTGCCAGGCGCTCCTTGGAAACTCTATAGGGCAGTTCTACTCTGTCCTGTAGGGCTGCTATGAGTCAGAATCGACTCGACGGCACTGGGTTCGGTTCAGTTTCGGTTAGAATCATAT
The DNA here is from genome assembly GCF_030014295.1 of Loxodonta africana. Lineage (NCBI taxonomy): Eukaryota > Metazoa > Chordata > Mammalia > Proboscidea > Elephantidae > Loxodonta > Loxodonta africana. The sequence goes on from NC_087351.1 coordinate 47,924,511, forward strand.
AAGGAGCCATACAAAAGCAAGGTGGTATTATTGTTGAGTGGTTCTAGGTATGAGTCCTCAGCATGACTCCTTAGCCAGTGTCAGAGTGTAGTTTTAAGACCATCTTCATCAGAGTAACCTGCTGAAATACATATTAAATGTTAAAATGCTTGTTCAAAATGCAGATGCCTGGGCTCTACCTTAGACCTCTTGAGCAAAAATTCCTGGTGGTGAGTCCCAGTAACTGAGTTTCAACAAGCTCTCCAGGTGATTCCAACGCACAGTAAGTTTGAAGTCCTCTGCCTTAACAGGAAAAGGCAAAGGGTGTAGGATACCCAGTGTCCTCTTCTTACTGCAGCTGAGTCTTCTCTGAGTTCTGGAGCCCACATTGCAAATTCTTGCTAAAGTGTGGTGCACGGATCAGCAGTATTGGCGCCACCTGGGTGCAGTTAGAAACACAGAATCTCAGACCCCATCCCAGGCCTACTGAATCAGAATCTGCATTTTAATAAGCTCTCCAGATGCTTTGCAAGCTTTGACTTGATGTAAGTCTGAGAAGTTAGCTTCAAGTGGCCAGGAAAGGTTTTACCTGTCAGGTATAAGGGATTGGTTCCAATAGATAATCCCCTTTTCTGCCCCAGGCACTCAACCAACTGAGAAACAGATCCAGGAATCAGATAGATGGAGATCAGAATACCAACTTTTTCGCTGAGAAAAGCTACATTGGAAGACAGGAGTCACTTATGCTTGTTAACCCTTCCCTGAATTAAATGTCAGGCTTCCCCTACAGGCGCAGTGCTGGCCCACTTAGCTTCACACATGGCTGGGGCACCAGACCAGAATGCATCCTCTATAGGCAGGCTGAACCAAAGAAGAAAAGGGTTGAGCCAAGGCTGCTGAGTTTCTACTTCCAACTCCATCAATAGGTTACTCAATCCTCTATGGTATGAGGAGAAACGAGGGAGGAATAAGTGGGGTGAGAAGTTAGGAGTCCTATCTAGGGAAGTTGCTCCACCTGGAATCATGAGATATGTGCAATGAGTGCTTCTTCCTAACATCAGGATATAAAAAGCAGCTGAGAGATTTTTGTCCCTTTGGAAACCCTGGGTCATGTTGGGTAGCCAGCCCAGGTGGCTTCAGAGTCACTGTGACGTAGGGTCTACGACTGCATCTTATGGAGTCTGCGTAGGCAGCCCCTCTATCCCACGCAGCTGCCTCTTTCTTTTGACTGTCCATAACATGCTGATTCCACAGCTGCCAGGGCTGGGGAACCTCCTGAAAACCCAGGTGGTGGCTACATCTCCAGATGAACTTCTGGAGGCAGAAGCCAAACTGTGAGTTGTACTATTTTGAGGAGCGAGGGCTACCTTTCACCCCTTGCTAAGTTCAGGTCAACTTGGAATCTCCCTTCAGTCTGCAAAGAAGCTGCTTTTCTCCCACGCATAGGTTCTTCACCTCTATTACATGAAATGACTCTGAATTCAGACTGATTGCCTTCATGCGTAATAGTGCACTGTTAGTGATATGCAAAACCAGGCATTGAACTCCAGTGTTTTAGTATTGTCTAATCGCTTAATTGGCCATAATGATTTTATTATCTGGGTTTTAAAATGGGACAATTGGCAATTTTTTCAAAGTGCTTCCAGGTTGATTACATATGTAAAGGGGAGGAGGTATGTAACATCTATACGCCCAGTAACTGCTTTTTCAAATTACATTCATTTCTCTTTATTTTATTTGAAAGTGTAGGGAGTTGAATATAGTTCAAGGAAAGCATTGTGGTAAACAGCCAGCTTAAATGTGAGCAGTGTAAAGAGCAGCAGCTTGCAGAAATATTGCTGTAGATACTAAGACTGTATCCTGCCTCCATACGGACCACACATAATTGAATCATGTTCAATAGAAGGCCATTACAAAACCGAACTTATTTGCAATGCTAATGTGGGGAAGACAGCTGTCACAGGGAATTAAATATGATCATTCAGAGCTTGAATAAATGAGGTGTCCATTATCTTCTGGCTGTGTTGCAGGCTGCTTGAAGAACACAAATAAATGATACTGTTGCAGTAACCAGCCATGGTTTTGTCTTTTAGTCATAGAAATATGAGTGCAATGGAGGTGGGGGTGGGGAGATAGGGATGCAGAGAAGAAGCTTGGCAGACAAACATAGGCAAGTGGGGAAAGAGTTTTATTCCTCCTCCTCCAAGAAACCATGGATGCGAGGACATAATCAAAATTCTATTTTAGAAGCCCGAGATAGACTTTAATTCTATTAAAGATTTTTTAAGATGCCTCCCTTCTCCCTAAGACTCAAATCACAGCCAACTCACAAAGGAGGCTGGATGTGAATGGGTAGAGCGAGGAGTAAACAAAGCTAATCCTTTGTCCCTTCTCCAAGGTCTTCCTATCCAAATGGATAATAAAGATAACAGAGAACTTCTTCATGGATAATCAGTCTTCCAATGAGCATAAAAGGTACTTGGATCAGTGCTAGCTTTTAAAATGTCACTAATTATCCAATTAACAGAAAATGAGGCTTCCTTTGATTGGATCTGAGCAACCTATCTACAAATTAGTTTCCTTATGTTAGTAACATGGAGATAGTAAGCAGTCATCTTTTGACACAGAAAAAAAGTTGGGAACAATCTTAAAAAACAAAACAAAACCAACAAACCATTTAAATGTAAGATCATTTCCATTTTAAAGTAGAATACCTAACACAGGTAATTCTAGAACTTGTTATTAGTCTGAAATTACATGGCACTGAGGTTGAGAGAGAAAACTCAGGTGCCAATGAGCAGTGGCTGGTGCGCCTGGCTGTTTTTCCTTATGAAAAATAGTCACTGGTGCAAAATGACCCCTTAGAACTAAACAAGGGCCATGAAAAGTCTGAAAAAATACCAATGAAGTTAGTTGCTATAAAAAAAAAAAAGTTGAGGCAGAGCCAAGATGGCGGAATAGACAGACTTTTCCGGCGAGCCCTCTTTACAACACAGACCCAAAAAAAACAAGTGAAACAAGTATATTTTTGACAAGCTGGGAGCCCTGAGCATCAAAGGCAAGCTTAGACAACAAACTGAGGGGCGGGTGAGGAAGACACTGTTCAGAAGTGGAGAGGAGTTACTGCACCTGAATCGCGGGGAGCCTTCAGGCACCATTCCTGGAGCGGTGGTGCTGGCAGGCTGGTACTAGCGTTGGGCTGCAGTTTCCTCAGGGAGAGGCAGCCAGCCACACACCCTACTCACACCTCCGGAATCTGAGAAGAACTGTGCTCTCGGCAAAAGCTAAATACTAGCGTATATTTTACTGTGCCCCCCAACACCCAAGCCGGCTTCAGTGGCTAAATCCCTGGGCCTGAGATAGGCCCTGTTGAGCACCTAGAGCCATCCTCCTGGCCTTGGGGAAGGAAAAATTTGCAAATGGGGGGAAAATATAATTTGTTCACTCCATTAACTGGGGGAGCTCAGGACAGAAGTGGCTCCTGTCCTGGCATAAACCATCCATGGACCTTGAGCACCTTTCCCTTCTGCATGGACCTGTGTGGGCCTATTTTGGGAGAATAGACCCTTGTTGGCAAACTGCAACCATTTCAGCTGTGCGGTGGAGAGGTGGGTGTTTGATGTTTGACATTGCTTTGCATATTAAATAAGGCCCTCACCTACCCACATCAGGGACCTAAGGACTGGTAGCTCCACTCAGGTCACCCAGCCACCCGCAACAGGGATCCACAGATAACTGGTACCTCCCAGTCCTTATAACAAAAAACTTTGGGTGTGCATGGTCCATCTGCAGAACCCCACAACCTGCACGCTTTAGGGAACAGAGGCGCGTTTTACTTAGAGACACTCGGATGTCCGTTCTCAGCCCCTGCCTTGTTCAGAGCGTGACCCTCTGCTGCAATCAGATATCGGTATATACGCCAATCACCCCTGCCCCTGTAGGACTATAGGACAGAGTCTGTACCACACACTTGATATCAGCTACCTGGAAACCTGAGCTGAATTCATACAAGAAAACTGAGTGGACTCCTAGACTGATATACATGATAACAGCTCTAGCCAGCTGGGGTCAGGACACCAGAGCTCCAAAGGCAAAAATAATCAAGCTAGCTCACTCAAGCAGCCCATAGGGGTATACCAAAACAAAACAAAGCAAGCAGCTATGACATAGCATAAACTAATACAATAACTTAGAGTTGGCTCAGAGACAACAGTCAATATCAAGTCACGTAAAGAAACAGACCATGATCACCTCAACAGGCTCTCAAAACAAAGAATCCAGGGATCTTCTAGATGAAAATGCATTCCTGGAATTACCAGATGCAGAATACAAAAGTTGAATATACAGAACCCTTCAAGACATCAGGAAGGAAATGAGGCAATACTCAGAATAAGCCAAGGAACACACAGATAAAGCAACTGAAGAAATTAGAAAGATTATTCAGGAACATAATGAAAAGTGTAATAAGCTGGAAAAATCCATAGACAGACAGCAACCAGAAATTCAGAAGATTAACAATAAAATTACAGAATTAGACTACTCAATAGAAAGTCAGAGGAGAAGAATTGAGCAAGTAGAAGCTGGAATTTCTGAACTCAAAGATAAATCACCTGGCACTAATGTATTTGAAGAAAAATCAGATAAAAGAATTAAAAAAAATGAAGAAACCTTAAGAATCATGTGGGACTCTATCAAGAGAAATAACCTACGAGTGATTGGAGTACCAGGACAGGGAGGGATAACAGAAAATAGAGAGAGAATTGTTGAAGATTTGTTGGCAGAAAACTTCCCTGATATCGTGAAAGATGAGAAGATATCTATCCAAGATGCTCATTGAACTCCACATAAGGTAGATCTGAAAAGAAAGTCACCAAGACACATTATAATCAAACTTGCCAAAACCAAAGATAAAGAGAGAATTATAAGAGCAGCGAGGGATAAATGAAAAGTCACCTACAAAGGAGAGCCAATAAGAATAAGCTCGGACTACTCGGCAGAAACCATGCAGGCAAGAAGGCAATGGGATGACATATTTAAAAAATTGAAGGAAAAAAATTGCCTGCCAAGAATCATATATCCATCAAAACTGTCTCTTAAATATGAAGGTGAAATTAAGACAATTCCAGATAAACAGAAGTTTAGGAAATTCGTCAAAACCAAACCAAAACTACAAGAAATACTAAAGGGAGTTCTTTGGTTAGAAAACTAATAATATCAGGTATCAACCCAAGACTAGAACACTGAGCAGAGCAACCAGAAGTCAACCCAGACAGGGAAATCCCAAAAAAAAAACCAAGATTTTATATATATATATATATATATATATATATATATATATATATATATATATATATATATATATATATATATATATATAAAATCTCAAAACAGGGTAACAGCAATGTTATTATATAAAAGAAGACAACATTAAAATAATAAAGAGGGACTAAGAAATGTAATCATATACCTTCCATATGGAGAGGAGGATAAGGAGATACAAAGAAATAAAAGTTATGTTTAAATGTAGAAAAATAGGGGTAAATAATAAGGTAACCACAAAGGAGACAAACTATCCTGCTCATCACAATAAAATACAAGGGAAAAATAGAGACTCAGCAGAAACAAAATCAACAACAACAAATATGAGGAAAGGACAATATATAAAGAAAATCTACTCAGCACATAAAATTACGTGGGAAAAAGAAACTGTCAACAACACACAAAAAAAGACATCAAAATGATAGCACTAAATTCATACCTAACCATAATTACCCTGAACGTAAATGGACTATATGCACCAATAAAGAGACAGAGTGGCAGAATGGATTAAAAAACAAGTTCCGTCTATATGCTGCCTACAAGAGACACACCTTAGACTTAGAGACACAAACAAACTAAAACTCAAAGGATGGAAAAAAATATATCAAGCAAACAACAATCAAAAAAGAGCAGGAGTGGCAATATTAATTTCTGACAAAATAGACTTTAAAGTTAAATCCATCAGAAAGGATAAGGAAGGACACTATATAATGATTAAAGGGACAATACACCAAGAAGATTTAACCATGTTAAATATTTATGCACCCAATGACAGGGCTACAAGATACCTAAAACAAACTCTATCAGCATTGAAAAGTGATACAGACAGCTCCACAATAATAGTAGGAGATGTCAACACGCCACTTTCAGTGAAGGACAGGACATCCAGAAAGAAGCTCAATAAAGACACAGAAGATCTAAATGCCACAATCAACCAACTTGACCTCAGAGACATATACAGAACACTCCACCCAACAGCAACGACATATACTTTCTTTTCTAGTGCACATGGAACATTCTCTAGAATAGAACACGTACTAGGTAACAAAGCAAGCCTTAGCAGAATCCAAAACATTGAAATATTACAAAGCATCTTCTCTGACCATAAGGCCATAAAAGTGGAAATGAATAACAGAAAAAGAAGGGAAAAGAAATCAAACACTTGGAAACTGAACAATACCCTGCTCAAAAAAGACTGGATTGTAGAAGACATTAAGGATGGACTAAAGAAATTCATAGAATCCAATGAGAATGAAAATACTTCCTATCAGAACCTTTGGGACACAGCAAAAGAGGTGCTCAGAGGCTAATTTATATCAATAAATGCACACATCCAAAAAGAAGAAAGGTCCAAAATCAAAGAATTATCCCTACAACTTGAACAAATAGAAAGAGAGCAACAAAAAACACACACGGGGACCAGAAGAAAATAAATAATAAAAATTAGAGCTGAACTATACAGAAAAACAATTGAAAGAATTAACAAGACCAAAAATCAACAAAATTGATAAACCACTGGCCAAACTGACAAAAGAAAAACAGGAGAGGAAGCAAATAAACTGAATAAGAAATGAGAGGGGTGATATTACAACAGACCCAACTGAAATTAAAAGAATCATATCAGATTACTATGAAAAATTGTACTCTTGTAACAAATTTGAAAACCTAGAAGAAATGGATGAATTCCTAGAAACACACTACCTACCTAAACTAACACAAACAGAGGTAGAACAACTAAATAGACCCATAACAAAAGAAGAGATTGAAAAGGTAATCAAAAAACTCCCAACAAAAAAAAGCCCTGGTCCGGAGGGCTTCACTGTAGAGTTCTACCAAACTTTCAGAGAAGAGTTCACACCACTACTTCTAAAGGTATTTCAGAGCGTAGAAAAGGATGGAATACTACCAAACTCATTCTATGAAGCCCCCATATCTCTGATACCAAGACCACGTAAAGACACCACAAGAAAAGAAAATTATAGACCTATATCCCTCATGAATGTAGATGCAAAAATCCTAAACAAAATTCTAGCCAATAGAATTCAACAACATATCAAAAAAATAATTGGCCATGACCAAGTGGGATTCATATCAGGTATACAGGGATGGTTCAACATTAGAAAAACAATTAATGTAATCCACCACATAAATAAAACAAAAGACAAGAGTCACACGATTTTATCAATTGATGCAGAAAAGGCATTTGACAAAGTTCAACACTCATCCATGATAAGAACTCTCAGCAAAACAGGAATAGAAGGAAAATTCCTCAACATAATAAGGGGCATTTATACAAAGCCAACAGCCAACATCACCCTAAATGGAGAGAGCCTGAAAGCATCCCCACTGAGATCGGGAACCAGACAAGGATGCCCTTTATCACCACTCTTATTCAACATTGTATTGGAGGTCCTAGCCAGAACAATTGATTTGTGTAATATTTTAGAAATGGAATATGAATCCTTAACTGGAATTCCAACGCATCTGTAGAATGACAGAGTTGTACACAAAGATTCTTCCGCCAAGCTCACAATCCAGTACTCTCTGATCAGGGTGTGTATAAGCCCAAACCAAACCAGTTGCCGTTGAGTCGATGCTGACTCATAGAGACCATATAGGACAGAGTAGAATCGCCCCATAGGGTTTCCAAGGAGAGGCAGGTGGATTCGAACTGCCAACCTTTTGGTTAGCAGCTGATATCTTAACCACTGCCCACCTGGGCTCCGTAGGGTGTGCGTATATACATATTTAATTAATTTTGTTGTTATTTTGAGAATATACACAGCAAAACGTACACCATTTCAACAGTTCCTACACGTACAATTCAGTGCCATTGATTACATTCTTCGACTTGTACAACAATTGTCATCCTCCTCTTCTGAATTGTTCCTTCCCCATTAATATAAACTTACTGCTCCCTAAATATCCTATCTAATCATTCAAGTTGCTGTTGTTAATTTGATCCCATATAGATAGTTCTCAAAAGAGCACAATGCTCAATTACTAGTTACGCTAAACTACGGTTTGGTTTTAAGAAGACTTCAAGTGATATTTTTGGTTTAAAGATTAAAGATTATCTCAGGGCAATATTTTCGGGGTTCATCCAGCCTCAACGGATACTCTGGATTCCATGAGAATTTGAAATTCTGTTCTATATTTTCCTTTTGCAGAGTTATATGAATGGTATGATTCCATGTTTTATTTACTTAGCTATATGCCAAAGACATTTTTTCATATCTGCACATATACTGGAAACCCTGGTGTGTAGTGGTTAAGTGCTACAGCTGCTAACCAAAACGTCTGCAGTTCAAATCTACCAGGTGCTCCTTGGAAACTCTATGGGGCAGTTCTACCCTGACCTATGGGGTTGCTATGAGTCGGAATCAACTCGATAGCAACGGGTTTTGGGTTTTTTGGCACATACACATCTACTTCATTTTTTAAAATGACTGGATAATATTCTGTTGTATATAGAAATATATATTATAATTTAGAGTCAGAACCGACTTGACAGCAACAGGTTTTATTTTAATTTAATGCAGGAGTTGGCAAACTATGATTTCCAGGTCAGATCCTGTCCCTCATCTGTTGTCAACAAGGTTTTACTGGGACACGACCACACTCAATTGTTTACAAATTGTCTGTGGTTGCTTTAGTGCTACAATGACAGAGTTCAGTAGTTGCAACAGAGATTATATGGTCTTCAAAACCAAAAATATTTACTTCATGACTCTTTACAGAAAAAGTTTGCTGACTTTTTATTTAACCTATCATCTATTGTTGGGCATATACATTGTTTCTAATTTCGTACCATAAAAACAATGCTGCAATAAACATACTTGTAAATCCATGTTTGTCTATTCCTCAGTATTACCTTAGGATGACTTCTGAGAAGTAAGACTGCTGGATGGTGCCCTAACTTTTACAGGTCACTATATCCTATTTGTGAATTTTTTATCCTAAATGATGCTCTGTAATAACTAATTCTTAGTAACGTAGATTTTAGAATCAGGCAGACCCGAACTTACATTTTGGTTCTATACTTAACTGTGTGATTGTATGGGTCCTTTGGGTGCAAGCTACAGAAATAAATTCTGTTGATTCTAGGTAGCTTAAGCGAAAGGATTTATTAGATGTTGTGCAGTAAACTCTGTGCTCAAACTCTGCACATTCCAAAGAAAAGCCTGTCTTTAAGAAGACTGGCCCTTGACCCAGCTCCTGGGAGATAACCTCTGAGCCTTTGGAATACCCTGCCTAATGAGACTGTTTTTGTATTCCTGAGGCCTTGGGTCAGGCTGTAGCAGTTTGACTAGTTATTTATGCTAATACTCTCGGGTCTATGCTGTATCAGTTTCACTTGTGAGGGGCTGGAGACTGAGTAGCCAAGATTAATCATTGCCAGTGCTACATGCTTTCTTGACTAACCCCAGTAAAAACCCTGGACCTCAACGCTTGGGTGAGCTTCCCTGGTTGGCAACACTTCCATGTGTCTTAGCTATTTAGTGCTGTGTCGCTATGAGTCACAATCGACTCGACGGCAGTGGGTTTTTTTTGGTGGAGAACAGAAATATCAAAAGTGGATGGCTTCAACGAAGAGAATCTCTCACAATCTAGTAGGCTGTTGTTTTCAGGTGCTGTCGAGTCTATTCCAACTCATAATGACCCTGTGTACCTCAGAATGAAACACTGCCCAGTTCTGCACCATGCTCACAATCATCGTTATGCTTGAGCCCATTGTTGCAGCCTCTGTGTCAGTTCACTCGTTGATGGTCTTCCTACTTTTCTCTGACCCTCTGCTTTACCAAGCATGATGTCCTTTTCCAGGGAATGATCTCTCCTGATAACATGTCCAAAGCATGTGAGATGTAGTCTTGCTTCTAAGGAGCATCCTGTTTGTACTTCTTCCAAGACAGATTTGTTTGTTCTTTTGGCAGTCCATGGTATATTCGAGGAAACCCTGGTGGCGTAGTGGTTAAGTGCTATGGCTGCTAACCTAAAGGGTCGGCAGTTTGAATCCACCAGGCGCTCCTTGGAAACTCTATGGGGCAGTTCTACTCTGTCCTATAGGGTCGCTATGAATTGGAATCAACTTGACGGCACTGGGTTTTTGGTTTGGTATATTCGATATTTTTTGTCAACACCACAATTTGAAGGCATCGGTTCTTCTTCAGTCTTCCTTATTCATTGTGCAGCTTTTGTATGCATATGATGTGATTGAAAATACCATGCCATGGGTCAGGTTTACCTTAGTTCTCAAGGTGACATCTTTGCTCTTCAACACTTTAAAGAGGCCTTTAGCAGCAGATTTGCCCAACACAGTGCGCCTTTTGATTTCTTGACTGCTGCTTCCATGGGTGTTTATTATGGATCCAAGTAAAATGAAATCCTTGACAACTTCAGTCTTTTCTCTGTTTATCATAATGTTGCTTATTGGTCCAGTTGTGAGGATTTTTGTTTTCTTCATGTTGAGATGTAATCCATATTGAAGACTGTGGTCTTTGATCTTCATTAGTAAGTGCTTCAAGTCCTCTTCACTTTCAGCAAGCAAGGTTGTGTCATCTGCATAACAAAAGTTGTTAAGGAGTCTTCCTCCAATCCTGATGCCACATTCTTCTTCATAGAGTGCAGCTTCTCGGACTATTTGCTCAGCATACAGATTGAATAGGTGTGGTGAAAGGATACAACCCTGTTGCACACCTTCCCTGACTTTAAACCATGCAGTATCCCCTTGTTCTGTTTGAACAGCTGCCTCTTGATCTATGTACAGATTCCTCATAAGCACAATAAAGTGTTCTGTAATTCCCATTCTTTGCAATGTTATCCATAATTTGTTATGATCCACACAGTCAGACGTGCCTTTGCATAGTCAATAAAACACAGGTAAACGTTTTGCTGGTATTCTCTGGTTTCAGTCAGGATCCATCTGACATCAGCAATGATATCTCTGGTTCCACATCCTTTTTGGAATCTGGCCTGCATCTCTAGCAGTTCCTTGTCGATATACTGCTGCAGCCACTTTCAAGTGATTGTCAGCAAAATTTTACTTTCATGTGATATTAATGATATTGTTTGATAATTTCCACATTTGGTTGGATCACCTTTCTTGGGAATAGGCATAAATATGGATCTCTTCCAGTCAGTTGGCCAAGTAGCTGTCTTCCAAATTTCTTGGCATGGACGAGTGAGCACTTCCAGCACTGCATCCATTTGTTGAAACATCTCAGTTGGTATTCCATCAATTCCTGGAGCCTTGTTTTTTGCTAATGCCTTCAGAGCAGCTTGGACTTCTTCCTTCAGTACCATTGGTTCCTGATCATATGCTCCCTCTTGAAATGGTTGAACATCAACCAATTCTTTTTGGTATAGTGACTCTGTATTCCTTCCATTTTCCATTTCCTAGTAGGCTAGAAGTCCAAATTCAGGGTGTCAGCTCCTGGGGAAGCCTTTCTCTCTCTCGGCTCTGGAGGAATGTCCCTTTCATCAATCTTCCCCTGGTCTAGGAGCTTCTCTGTGCAGGAACCCCAAATCCAAAGGATACACTCTGCTGCCAGTACCATTTTCTTGGTGCTATGAGGGTCCCATGCCTCTCTGTTAGATTTTCTCTTTTATATCTCAAAAGGGATTGATTTAAGGCACAACCTAATCTTGTAGATTGAGTCCTGCCTCATTAACATAACTGCCTCTAATCCTGCCTCATTAATATCATGGAGGTAGGATTTATAACACATAGGAAAAACACATCAGGTGACAAAATGGTGGACAATCACGTAATACTGAGAATCACAGCCTAGCCAAATTGACACATTTTTAGGGGGCACAGTTCAGTCCATGAAACCACCTATTGTTACACATAACTCCCAATATTCTGGGAGAACTAAGCTCTGTCTGTACAACTTTACTAGGAAAAGACACTGGAAGCTTACAGCTAATTTTTTCTGAACTCTGCGCTATGCACCTTTTTCCTTTTGCTGATTTTAATCTGTATTCTTTTGATGTAATAAACCATAACCGTGACTATAACAGCTTCTTTAAGTTCTGTGAGTCCTTCTGGCAAATCATCAAACCTTAAGGTGGTTTTGGGGACCACCGGGTCAGATATGTTTTGGGTAGCTCATAAATGTAATGAGAGGTGAGGTGTAGAGAGTAAGGCTTAGAATCAGGACAGAAACCTGCATAAGAAGCATGGTCTACTACACTTCTCGTCAGGTCAGCACCATCAAAATGACTGGTCTCTAATTTTTGTTTGTAGCTGTCTTAGTCATCTAGTGCTGCTATAACAGAAATACCACTAGTGGATGGCTTTAACAAAGAGAAGTTTATTCTCTCATAGTCCAGTAGGCTAGAAGTCTGAATTCAAGGTGTCAGCTCCAGGGGAAGCCTTTCTCTCTCTGTCTGCTCTGGAGGAAGGTCCTTGTCATCAGTCTTTCCTTGGTCTGGGAGCATCTCAGCACAGGAACCTCAGGTCCAAAGGACGCACTCTGCTCCTAGCACTGCTTTCTTGGTGTTAGAAAGTTCCCATGTCTCTATGCTTGCTTCTCTCTTTTGTATCTCAAAAGAGATTGGCTTAAGATACTATCTAATCTTGTGGACCTCATCAGTGTAAGTGCCACTAATCAATCTTATTACATCATAGTGATAGGATTTACAACACATAGGGAAATCACATCAGAAGATAAAATGGTAGACAATCATACAAGGAAATCATGACCAAGCCAAGTTGACAGATATTTTTGGATGATACAATTCAATCCATGACAGTAACATTCTATGTAAGAGTCAAAATTCCAGGAAAGTGCTAGCTTAATTAATGTGCTGCCTGTCCCATCTTGCTGCGTCAGTGGTGGCAGGAAGGATCTGAGGGAGAAACAATATGAGCCTCTAGCACCTTTGCTACCCTCATGGGAAGACAGTGCCCCCACATGCACACACCTCAGTCATCAAACAATAATTATCTATTAGGCACTGGGAATATGCCAGAACAAGAAAATCTCCTAGCCCTCAGGGTACTGATGTTTTACCAGAATATAAGTCTTCAAAAGGGAATTGATGTGCTATTAGGAAGGAGTAATGGATGACAGGGAGCAAAACAAAAACAAAAAGCCAACCAAATATTCACTTCAGTGGGCAAGTTACTCAGCCATTCAAAGTCAGTTTTCTCAACTGCAAAATTAGACTATCATACGGATTATACGAGATGATCTTTCTATCTGGCGCACAGAAAACCCTCAATAAGGATAGTTATTGTTTGAAAGGGAGAGTTCTAAATTCTGAAGTCAAGCCGGGCATGGCGGTGTGCACCTGGAGTCTCGGCTACGCAGGAGGCTGAGGCTGGAGGATCTCTCCAGCCTAGGAATTCTGGGCTGCAGGGCGCTATGCCGATCTGGTGCCTGCACTAAATTCAGCATCAATATGGCGACCACCCAGGAGCTGGGGACCACCCGGGAGCTGGGGACCACCCGGGAGCTGGGGACCACCTGGGAGCTGGGGACTGCAAAGTTGCCTAAGGAGGGGTGAACCGGCCCAGGTCAGAAATGGAGAAGGCCAAAACTTCTGTGCTGATCAGTAGTGGGATCCAGTCTCTCGTAGCCTCTGCACTCCAGCCTGGGCAACATTCTGAAACCCTGTTTAAAAAAGAATAAGAATAAAAACAATAACATAAAGAACAACTACAACAAAAAGATAAAAAAAGGAAGAAATAAATTCTGCAGTCACACTGCCAGAGTTCAAAATCGCAGCTACTTGTTAGCTCTTGACCTTATGCAAGTTATTTAACTTTTCCGAGCAGGATTGGCTTCATGTGTGTGCAGATTTTTTGGGCACAGAGGGCTTGTGCTTGGTTTAATGCTCTGCTGTCACCATCTTGAAATTCTTAATAACTTTTGAAGAGGGGGCCCTGCGTTTTCATTTTGCACCAGACCCCACAAATTATGTAGCTGGTCCTGTCTCTGAGCTTCAGTGTGCTCAGGCAAAGTGGAGCTAATAATACATACCATGATAGTTTCCAGTGGTTTCATTTTTAACTGTAGGTTTAAAATTTTTTACATTAAATTACTTTTTTCTTTTCCATTTGTCTCCTTTTCAGACATAATATTATCACACTATGTGGATAATGGCACCATTTTCATTTGTTACATAGGAAAAAAAGCAAACCCTGTTTTCCATAGGAAAATAACATTTTACTAAGTCCAAAGCATACACAAGCCTCATGGTTTGGAACAAAAAATCAGACACTGAATGTTTCAACATCTTTCATAGGCCACTCGGTGTTTTTATACAAGGAAGTTGTTGCATTTAAAACCGCAGATATGACAAAATGGGGAACAATTCATGAACTTATATAATAGAAATATAGCTGGGCCCTTGAAGATTGGTGCTTTGATGTAGAGTGTGGTATGAAAGCAAACTTCAGTACTGTTAAATACCCTCTTATAACTAATTCTTGCAATTTAGGTCCCTGCCATCTAGGGGAGAGAGAAATAAAGAACCATGCCCCGCTATACTGGAGAAAGTAAATTTGAATGAAAGATCGAAGTAAAGGGAATAAATCATTTCTGAGTGCTTCAAGCACAATGGCATAGTTGTCTTTTTAAATAGAGTACTTGTGTTTAATTTCCACCCATCAGCAGGTAGGAAGAGAAGTAGAAAAAAACAAAAATAGCTTTATAGATCAACAGAGGCCTGTTGAAGCAATAAGAGGCGTGACATAAACATATGCTCAAATCCTAGCAATTTAAAATTTTTCATATTTGGAATTTCTATCTTCAGCACTGGAAAGTTAAGTGTTGGGTGTGGAAACTAGTAGCACTTGGAGTCCTGGTTAAATTGCTTTGAAAGCTTTGAGGCATCTAAACATACTCATGAAGGAAGTAGTGGACTAAGGAGGATATTAGTCTGGAAATTAAATTCCTGGTTGGTTCTTTCCTGTCTTCTTGAAGTAGCTATCAGCACTCTGGGAATCCTTTAAGCCTCTTCTGCCCCTAGGGGGAGAAAGAGACAGAGACAGAGATAGAGACAGAGAGAGAGAGAGAGAGAGAGAGAGAGTGTGAGTGTGTGTGTGTGTGTGTGTGTGTGTGTGTGTGTGTGTGTGTAAAGGCTTATATGCAAATGGACCAGGGTTTCACATTTTGGGAAACAGGGTCAGTTTAAACTCAGAAAAGCTGTATTCAAAACTTAGAAAAAAAAAATTTTTTTAACTAATTTGAAAAATACCAGTGGTAACATAGTTTGTAAAAAAGCAAGTACACTTGAGTTAAAAAATGGAATTATTAAAATTATTAAATTAAAAATCTTAGTCTTTTAATGGTATGTAAAACAGAAAAAATCTGAAATCTTAAGGCTCATTGTTCTTCTATTACAGTTGAGTAATTTGAAAATTCCTTAATGTAGGTATTTTCCATCACTAAACACAATGGACTTGCTACAAGTGAAAATTTCTTCCTAACTTCATGACTTTCTGATTAGAAATGAAGGGCAAGAGGGAAGAACGCGGATAGCCACGTAAGCAAGCTCTGCATTATGGGTGGTGAAGATGGTGGTGGGCATGAAAATAGTGGACCCCTCTTCAATGAAGAGCTTTTAATTTTGCAATTAATTTAATTTAGTCTGATTTATTTTGCACCAAATTTAAACTTACAATACTACCTCCACTTGAACTTTAACAAACAAGAGGAAAACGAGCAATTGGCATGGGGTCGAGGCATGGGAGAGTGAGTAGAGCATGTAGATTTAAAATTCATTGTTTATTAGTTCATATTTGTAGGCAGAAAGGTTCACTTACGACCTCAAAGGTCAACAGTGTAATAATGTTATTTATTACCATAATTATTACAAATAGCTACCTTTTTACACTTCAACCATGCCACTTGGACAAATTATATTTGAAAATAGTTTTTCTTCAGTCCTCACCCCACTCTTGCCAGAGTGGCAAAAAGGAATTACTGGTATTGAATTATGAAGGGAATCAGTAGGATATGAGAAGTGGATGGGGCACTATTTAGTTCTGGATTTTTTAATCTTAGCACAGGCCACACACAGTACTTATGTAGGGGAAGAGGATTAGTGAAAAGCAAGACAATATCAATGGTTTCATTTCCTGCAGTGGGAAAGTGGTTGTTTGGATTTTAATTTGGAGGGGTTAGGGTTGAATCTGGGATTCAGTCAAGCTGCTTGTGGAACATGAGTGACAAATCCTCTTTATATATTCATGTAAGGTATGTATGTATTTAGATTTTTCAAGGACTCCAGAGATAATGTAACTCAAATCCATGCCATAGAGTGGGTCAAAGTTAGGTAGAAGTCCAGCTGGGTTCTGTAGCATCTATGGGGCCTTAAGCTGGTAGAATAGCCTAGATTTTAGGCTTATCAACTTATGTATTTTTTATTTAATTTAAGAGAGAGATGAAGGGGCTGATGGTAGAAGGTAAAAGAAGCTGTAGGCAAAGCTTCTTTAAGGTGGTCCTAAAAAAGACTGTGCTAAAAGCCTGGTCATTGGCAAAGTTCTAGGAAAATCATAAATGTGAGGATGAAACCTAAAAATGGTGTGCCTCTTATGGCATGTAGAAAAATCTCAAGAGAGTTTTTGTATTTTTCATGTTAATGAAATATTCTTGGGTTACAGTATAACTTTTGCTGTAATGTAAATGCTGCCCGGCCAACTAGAAGGCATATTTCACTCTAGGCATTTAAGTTCAAGCTATGCTAGTATTTTTCCTATTGGGTTTTGCCATCAGATGAGCAGAGATGTCTTATACTCAATGTTTCAGTCTTGATGGTGTCATCCAAGCATGAACTAAGATATACTCTCATAGTTGGCTAATTCATAGAGTGTTACATCAAGGACAATCTCCCAGACATAGAGATTTAGGTGTTTGAAAGACACTTGTGTCTGAATGACACTTACAATCAAAATGAAAACCTCTCAACAATCTTTTACTTCTAATTGTTGCTCACTGATTGAGTCTGCCTAATACCCAGCCGTTTATTCTTACCTTCTCTCTATCTTAAAGGTTTGGGTAATATTTTGACTTTCAAAGAAGAAAGGCACAGGATATTCCAAGCAGAAAAAAAGCACCAGCAAAACTACATAGGAATGGAAGTGTGAGGAAGGATAGAATTGCCCAGAGTGGCTGGAGATGTGTTGTTTTAGTGGGGGGTAGTGGGTGGTAAGAGAAAGGAGAGAGAGAACACTGTAAAATGGAACCAAAAGATAGATTGAGGTTGAAATGTAAGGACTACTGAAAAGCCATTAAACGTCTGTGATCTGATTTAGAAAAGTGACTCTGGTGGTGTTGTTAGGTACCATAGAGTCGCTTCCAACCCATAGCGATCCTATGTACAACAGAACGAACCTCTGCCTGTACGAGCACCATCCTCACAATGGCAGTGTGGAAGCTGCATTAAAGAGGACAAAGTATAGTGAGTTCAGAAAACTAATTACATTGTTGCCTGATCAGAGATGATGAGGCAAACTCTGTCCATGTCAGTAGGAATTGGAAATTATTATCTGGGTAGAAGTGGAAGGGTTTGGAGCAAGGTGGGTAGATGAGATTGTGGAAAGAAAAGGAGGATTCAAAAATGATTATGGAGCATTCTAGCTCAGGTTGCTGGGAAGATAACTTTGTGATTCAGCACTGAAATAGGGAACTTGGTAGCAAGGGCTGTGCTGTTGGAGTCAGAATAGAGCAAGTAAAGTGAGAATGATTGACTTGGGATGTGCTAAGTTTTAGCTTCCTGTGGGCCCAATGTCAGCAAGCTCTGGAAATGGGAATAGAGATTAGATAGGAAGATCTGGTAGTCATCTGGATATAGGAAATGCCCATGTACTGAAGGATTTTAATGGATTATTTTATAGCCGTAGGAGTGGAGGCATTGGCCTGAGAAAGACCAGAAAGATGAGGGACACAAATTCGTTGAGAACCTCCTGATGGGTGAGTTTCTCTGCTTAGTGCTTACATATCTGATCTCACTTAATCCTCACAATGACCTAGTGAGGGAAGTCTTGAGTGGATACTGACCTGAGGTCACACAATAGATGGGTGGTAAAACTGGGATTTGAACCCAGATTTATTTGATTTTGCTAAAAGATGGTACCTCTTCCTGAAGGAGAGTATAGAACAAGAAAAAGTCTGGAGATGAAATCCTCGAGGACCTTGTATATTTAAGGAGCGGGCAGTGGGAGCCAATGAATGGAAAGAGAGGTAAGACAGCCAGGAAAGAAAGCCATTGGAAATCCAAAACAGAGTTTCAAGAAGCAAGGGGGAGAGCAACAGCATTAACTATTTTAGACAGGCTGAGGACCTAGAAGTGTCTCTTGGTTTAGTGCCCTCTTTGCTCTTTGAACGTCCGTTTGATTAAGATGTGAAATTATAACAGATTTTCATCCACAGTGATTACAGGCAACAGATTCATTGTAAAATAAAAAAGACAATTACTGTCAATTTTATTCCAAGTACACCACAGTCAATGTGCTGTTGGGAGAGAAACACCAATTCTGATGAATTGCTCTATTCATGTATGTGTATTTACCTAGTGATAGCTTGGGAGGCAAATTTTATTCTTAAACTTTGATCATTGGGACCTGGCTCCAAGGTTGTGGACGTATACTTTTCCTGTGTACGTGTGTGAGCTGCTGTTTTGGCTGGTAAAAAATCGTATGAAATCTTTTAATTTATATAAGAGTGGTATATAAACTAGCGGAGAAATCTAATGAGGAAATTTTAAAGCCTGGATCAAGGCATTTTAGAACATGTAAGGCTAGCATAGCATAGGGTCACTATGAGTCTGAATCCACTCGATGGTACTGGGTTTTTTTTTTTTTATTGAAGGCTAGTAGGTGATAAGTAATCATTGGCTTGTTGCCCATACCTGCTTTATATTCACTTGAAAGAAGAAAATTTTCATTAAAAATAAAGCAGTTAAAATGTCAAGGTGCCCATTCTCTTTTTCAGACTCTCTTTTTTACATTACAAAATAAGTGAATTGAGTGAAGCACAAACTGCAGCTAAATAAAGGCTTTTCTTGGCGTTCCTTGGAGAAATCAAATCCAAGACCAGTGGTGAAAGGTGATTGTACTATATCCACTACACAGACTATTTCTTCTAATTATCAGCATGAATGTAATTACTTACAAGCATCTCAGGCTCCTGTGATCATGTCCCTTAGTGCATTTCATCTTTAATGATTTTCCTTGATAGAAAGCCAGTTGGAAGCATTTGTTGCATAACACTGCTCAACCAGAAAGAAAAATACGTACTTCTTAGAAGAAAGATCTGTATGCTTTCTTTTCAGTGGCACTTATATTCTACCAGAACTTGATTAGGAGCTGTCTTGGCACAAAGATCGCTAATGACCGAGTCAAATAACTTATATAGGTTAAAGAATTTCTTGGAAAAAATACAATGTTGTATGGCATTCCTTTTCTAAGAATATTGAAGTTCAGAATTGTAACCTCTTAAGGTGAATTGTTAAATCATCTAACTTCTGAGGGCAGTTAGTGTCTGAGGGATGGGTTCGTGAGAGAGTTTGTAGACTCTTAGATGAGATGGTTTTAAGGGAAGAAATTCCTGGGCCGGAGGGTGAAGCTAAGTGTAAACTCATAGAGTAGATTAAAAATTTTAAAGCTGTAAGGGACTTTAGGGGTCCCTGGTGGCACAAACTGTTTGTGCTCTACTACTAGCCCAAAGGTTGGCAGTTCAAATCTACCCAGTGCAGCTGCAAAAACCCTATGGAGCAGTTCTACTCTGTAATACATGGGGTCACCATGAGTTGGAATCAACTTGATGGCAGTGGGTTTTTTTGGTTCCAATTTATTCTTTCCATTGTCACTTCTTTCTGTAGGATTTAAAAGAATTCACAAAAGGACTTCATTTCTCTGGCATTGTTGAGAAGCATGGTAGCTTTCTATGTTAGCTTTCCAGATAACTAAAGTTTGCCCCAGTAAAGAAAACCAGTTGCCATTGAGTCGATTCCGACTGATTTTTCTTTTAAGATGCCTCTGGGTGGACTTGAACCTCCAACCTTTTGGTTAGCAGCCAAATGTGTCAACCATTTGCACCACCCAGGGGCTCCTTGCCCTGATAAGCATCACTTATAAAGTTTTTGATGACACTTTACGTCTTAAAGAATATGCTGAGCAAAATTTGGCTTTTCCTAGAGGGAGTAGCATCATCATTATGAGCATTAATTATTTTACCATACTGAAGAACAAAGAGTTAGTTCTCCTGTTATTGTTAATATGGTCCATCCTTTTGATTTAGGAGTGTTAACCACCCCCTCAAAACTTTTGCTGGTGCCTTTGGTCACAAACAGACATTCTTTTTGCTTTCCTTCCAGAACGTTTATTATTTGATTGGATTTTTGCGTATACATCTCTGGAGTTCCTTGAGTAATTTCCAAAATCAAGGCATGATAAACTCCTGTCATTCACTGTTATATCCTCGGTCACAGAGAACTTGAGAACCTGGCTGCAGACTTCTTTTCAACCCCAGCTATGTTGATCTCAGCCTGTCTGTCATTTCTCCCTCACTTGCATGTGGGTGTACAGCAACCTTGGCTGTTTACATCTGTTGTATGGGGATGACAATACCTATATGGAGCCCTGGTGCTGCAATGGTTAAGTGCTCAGCTGCTAACTGAAAGGTCAGTGATTTGAATCCACCAGCCACTCTGTGAGAGAAAAGACTTGGTGACCTGCTTCCATTAAGATTATAGCCTAGGAAACCTTATGGGACAGTTCTACTCTTACAGGGTTGCCATAAGTTGGAATCAAACTTGATGACACATAACAACAACATATACCTAGATATGTGGCTATTGAAAGGGTTAAATGTATATAAAGCACTTAGCAGGTGATCAACTAGTGATAATTTTTTATCCTATTGAAACTTTGGAAACCCTGGTGGTGTAGTGGTTAAGTGCTACGGCTGCGAACCAAAAGGTCGGCACTTCAAATCCAGCAGGCACTCCTTGGAAACTCTATGGGGCAGTTCTACTCTGTCCTGTAGGGTCGCTATGAGTCAGGATCTACTCGATGGCACTGGGTTTGGTTTTTGGTTTGTATTGAAACTAGCCACTCACAGGATTAGTCATACTTTGGGCCTTATCTGCCACTCAGAATTACTCTGCACCAAGGCCTCAAATCTTGAGTTCATCTCTAGAGCCACCACATCTCACGAGGAGACAGGATAGCATGGGACTGCTGGAATCACAGCAACAGGAGGAGAGAAAAAGAGGCTGGCAGAGGTTCTAAGCCACTGGATAGCTAGTCCCTATATTTCGTCTCATTGTAAAATGAGGGAACAGGTTTAGACACTCTCCAAGGCCCCCTCTAGCTCCAATATTCTAGGGTTCTCTTCTGTTACTCTTCCACCTCAGCTGAGTCTGTTCTCTGCCATTGCCATGACCTCCTGTTTCTCTTTATTTTTGCAGCTCATTAGCTCTCTTTTTGGCAAGTTTGCCTTCCATCAACCTAAGTCTTATCTCCTCTGTTTTTCTACCACACATCCTATGCTCTAGCCAAGCTGAACCATCCACCATTTCCTGGCTTGTTTTTCTTCATAGCATGCTTTCCTTTCTAATGTAATGTATTATTTATTTATTTTGTTTTAATCTGTCTCCCTTACTAGTTTGTAAGCATCTAGAAAGAGGAGACTTGTGTTTATTACTGTATCCTCAGTGCCTAGAATTGTACCTGATACGTAGTTAAGTGCTCAATAAATAATTTAACAATAAACAAGTAATGGCCAGCAGCTGAGCATGATGCTCTATAGAATGGTGTTATGTTTACATGTCAGTGGGCAGGTCAAAGTGAAATATTTGATTAATAGTATTTATGGTAACTGGGCTCCGTGTCAGTTGTCCTCAGGACACTTTTACACTTAGACACTTAAACCCTATTTAATACTTTAAAATTAAGAAAACTCCTAAAATCAGTCTAAACTGTGTATTTTGCTATATTGAATATATCTGGATTTGTCAGGCCGATGGTATATTTCAGGAACTCACATTCATAACATGTATCACTCTTGCTTCATTTAATATCAGTTTTGAAATTGTAGTCTCCTTATTCCGACGAACATCTTTAAAACGGATAATTGCCCTTTGAGGGGGATGACCCTCCTTTCTTAAGGACCCTGCACTCAGAGCCACATTGTTGGATCGGTTTCAGACAACCCAGGAGTTGAAGACAGCACTTGGTCATGAATCCTTCTCTGTTAGGCATTGGATTGTAACCATGTTGTTGGGCGGTTACAAAAGGCAGCTTTCTCTTGCATCAGTTAACAAAAGACAGTTATTCGAAAACATGTAGTGTGGACTGCTTAATAAAATACCTGCCTTACGTGGTTGTAAGTCATTCTACGAGCATGCTTTATGTGGCACAGAGCACAGGGTATGTTTCTGAAGAAGCAGCTGCCTCTCTTCTCCTCTGACCCGATATTGATTCATCATCCTTTATGGATTCAATGGTCTGCTTAGTGGCATTGGAACATGGGCTCGATGCCTATTGGCAGCTCTGGCTGTCTGGGTGCCTTTCATTTTCATCCCTTGATTGCACAGCAGTTCTGCGTTATTGATAAATTACAGGTATGGTACTCAGAAGGAGGAAAGGGGCAGCTCAGAGTGAATGGCGGTGCCCTTGGGTATGACGCTCACTTGGAATCATCTATCTAGACAGTCCTACGTAGTAGAAGGTGTGTTTATGGGAATAATTATTAATCGCAAGATAGGATAGGAGTTACTTGACTGCTAATTACAACACTGGATAAGCACATAAAAATCATCATGATAAACAATATCATCCCTGTAGGACCCTTCACATGAAATCAGTCCTGCCAGACAAATAGTATTTACATAACATGGAGTCTTAAAAACAAATCCTAAAACACTAGCAACAACCAGAGAAGCAAAACGTGTGTATAGAAGCTAATAAAAATTAGTATCTTTAAAAAAAAATCACTGCAAGCTATGTTTTCTGTAATTACGCCAAACCCTAGAGTTTTTAACCATGTAATAGTAATTTTTTAGTGTTTTTGCCGTTATTGTCCTTTTGATTTACTTAACTGTGTCTAACTTGAACAAACAATGTTAAGTGGGGAAACAGATGCGATTAAATAGCCTGTAATTATGTTTTTAGTCAACTGCTACCATCACAGACTCCTCCTGCTACTCGGACCAGAAAAAAAGTGACCTAACTGATTTCGCCAACTGCTTTGCCAGGCCCTGATGCAGAATAGATGGCCTTATTAAGCAATCAAAAAATCAGCCATTACAGAGGAATGGTAATCAACAGTGTTTATACAGCTCACACACTAGCCCCACAATACACAATCAGGACCATGAATTCTGCTAATTGGGTACCTTCTGCGTCCAGAGGTGCCTGCAAAGGGAAACAAAAGGGACTTGAAAATTAGTGTTTGTAGCAATTAGTTTCTGTCTAAAGGCTTAACCCAGTTCAGGGAAACCATGATTCAAACAGGGATTATTATAGCAACTCTGGTATTGAAATGTCTTCTGCCATTATTTGAGGTAGGATTTAGCTTGGCAAATGTAGATTCGTCCTTTTTTAAAAATTTACTTAAAATGATTTTTGTTTTGAACTTTTCAAAAATCAAAACCATTAAGCCATTTGCTGCTTTAAATTTTCTGGCATTCACTATTCTTTTTTTTTTTTTTTAACCTTATGATCTAGCTCAAGACCAGTTGAAAAGACTGTTAAATACATGTATTGTTGAGGAGCTGTGCTCGGAGGAATAATACAGTTGAGTTTATTGTGCCATATGCTGCCATTATTTCTCTCAGAACGATCAGTAGTTTAGTGGGAAGCCACAGGGTATAATACTTGGGGGAAAAAAGGACAGCAAGTGTTTTATTTATAAATGTAGGTACAAATTCACGTTCTCAGTAATGGCACTAAAATAGTCCAAGAGCAGAATGTAGGACCTCTTTGTATAGTCTATCTGAGTCAAGGAGCAGGGTATTTTCAAATGGGCCCCACTGAAAGCCCAGTGGATTTTATAAAATTGATTACAAAAAGCCTTTGCCCTTGTCTTCCCTTTTCGTCTTTAGCATTTCTGACGTAATAATCAGATAGACAAGTCTCTGTGTTTTGCTCCTGTCATTATAGTTTCCCTGCTGCAGACGCTCAAAGGGCAAATTAACAGTAGCAGAATTCGTGGGACCTCTTCACCTCCCGTGGAAAGCATCAGCTGCAGGTTCTTGCTTTCTTGAAGCTCTCCACATGGTTACAGAAGGATCATAACAATGGGGGGAAAAAAAGGATTAGGGAATGGGGGGGGAAAAAAGGAAAAACCTCTGATTCAGAAGAAGCTCAAAGAAATAACCGGTGTTTCATTTTCTGTGATTTAAAGGCTACATGAGCAAATGACAGTTTGTCTTTTAAAACTTCTTAATAATTTGCTCTGTAATTACTTAGATGTTAGTTAATTGACATGTCGATAAGGCTAGTAAAAATTTTATTATTAACACAAAATTTTACATTCTTAAGACAGAAATTATAGGAAGAATATTGGTACTTTGAAGACAATCAGAACAATAATATGATAGTTTTAGAGACACTAACAGCATTTCACTCCTGACTGATTGCATTGCATATTGATATTAGTGAGCATCTCTATGTAGTGCAATCAGTCAGGAGAAAATGAGTGAAATGTGAACTAATGAGAGCTAATTGTATCATATAATAGCAAGGACACAGAATTCTATCAATTAAATTAGTTTGACATGAAACAAATATGAATATAATAATGTTTATAATAACGAGGCAATTAGAGCTAATGAAATAAATGTTAATAAAGACCAGGATCCCCAACCTATTTGTGCCCTTTTCCTTCTGATTCCTTCAAACTTTTACTTGTGTTGTATTAATTGGAATATTTTCAGCCATTGATGCTTGTGACTGTATGTGCTGGGAGAGGTAGCGACGAAGAATATAAACCTTTACCTCTTGCATGCTTCTTGATCTAGTCCCCTCAGAAGGCTCCTCATGGTCTAGTGTACCTGTTGGCAAGGCACGTCTTTCTCTGGGATGAATAGATTGTGTCTTGTCCCACAGAACTTTTACTTTCATGTAGTGTCTTGATCTGGGGTAGAAAATTGGCACTTTTTGGTATAAATGCCGATATTTCTCTTCTCAGCATATTAGAGAGTTGACATCTCCACGTGTAATTCTTTTGGATTCTACTTATTAGTCGCTTCCTTGGTTTCCTTAAGTCTTTAACGTTCACGCCACTTAATACCCTATTACAAAGAGTCACACTGGGTTGCAAAGCCAGTTTTTTTAGAAACCTGGGTAGGAAGGAATATATTCTCCAGGAGAAATTAAACTCATTACCTCTCAGGAGATGATTTAAAAGGCCCAACTTCAGTTTGGTAAATTATTGACATCAGTGAAATAATTAGGACCCACAATTAGGACAATTTAGATTCTTGCCTCATAGTCTATGTTGATGAGAATCTTATGGTGGTGTGGGCCTGGATATTAGGGAAGATGATGCAGTAGTATGTTTCTGATCAGCTTAGAAACTCATCCATTTAACTAAGAAGACTGTCTCCTAAGGCATGATGCATGCATACAAATTATGGGTTAGGAAAAAAGTATTTCCTGTGGAACATGCCTGTAATATTACAGATACTGCATTGGTAATTAATGGGAACTTGAACGATTTTAGTAATTGCTTCTTGATTGTCCATTTGGATACTACTCTGCTGGGTGTATCTGTATTTTGTATTTGTCATCAATTTAGGCAACTGTGGAGTCCTGGTGGTGCAGTGGTTAAGAGCTTGGCTGCTAACCAAAAGGTCAGCAGTTCAAATCCACCAGCTGTTTCTTGGAAACCCTATGGGGCGATTCTAATCTGTCCTATATGGTGGCTATGAGTCGGGATCGATTTGAAGGCAACATGTTTGGTTTTTGGTTTTGTTAGAGTTAGTGACTGATGTTTGACCATTAAAGTAGGTAGAACCCTGTGTTGTGAAAGTTTCAACCAACTTTCTCATTTGGGTGCCGTGTTTTTATCATGTGTATTATGGGTGTTTTTGCTTCTGCTTTTGTATTACCTTAAAAAGACATCAGAATGAGCTGCAAGTTAATGTTTCACTTGTAAAAGGTTATGGATTATGCTCAGCTGGTTTCTCAGGCTGACACAGCGTTCCTGATTAGAAGAATGAAAACAAACATGAATTGAAAATGTCACTAACCTTTATTGGGCCCTGAGAATCCCGGAGCCTGCATGACAGGAGGCTTTCCTGTTTTCAACAGAATAAAGAAGATTGAAACAAAACAGCACGGATCTTGGCTATTTACATCTTTTAACGAATGCTCTTCACGTTTGGGTTCCTTTGTTCCTCTCCCAGTTTTCAAGGGTTTAGCCGTGAAAAGTGCGGATGGTATCACATACTCTTATAAACCATGGAGTAGACATCTGTCTAAGACGCTTTTTCCTCCAAATTATGCCCAGCGTAAAGGGCCACATTTTAAGCCTCATTTGCAGCTGTACATGTATAAGGTAGCCAATCCTGTCTGACTTTCACTGGCACTAAGTTGGAAAATATTTTCAGATATACTGTAAGTAAAGCTCTGTTTTTGTGGTGAGGAGGTATTCAAGATGAGAGACCTAATATCTTACATGTAACAGGCCCATTAGGTTTGACTCCAATAATGCGGTCTTCAAAAACCTTTTGTGACTGGTAAACAAATGTATTCTTACCCTGGGTCCCAGAAGCTGATCAGATTAGAGAAGAATAAAATTAACGTAAACAGTCTGCTTATGTGGAGCATCCAGAGATTAAGCAGTGATGGAGGAGATAACACATTTGATCAGTGATAATTTGTTCTGGCTTTAAGTTTCTACTGAGATTCACAGTCTTTATTACCTTATAGTGATTTGGGCTTGGTTTTGATCTGAACCTAAATATGGATAACCTTGTAGCAGATAAAACCTATTAGTCTGTTTCTCTCCCCCTTAATTTCTCTCTTCACTGCCTCCTGGTCTGGCTAAACTTGTGACAAATTGGGCTATATTTTTCACCAATTTCATAGGTAATTTGAGAAAATATGAAGGACGATCATTATATGGTAATTTTTAAAATAGAACATATTTCCTTTATCTGAACTGTAAATATATAGCTGTTGTTAGGTGCCGTCGAGTCAGTTCTGCTCATAGCGACCCTACGTACAGCAGAATGAAACACTGGCCAGTCCTGCACCATCCTCACAATTGTTACTGTGTTTGAGCTCATTGTTGCAGCCACTGTGTCAATCTATCCGTTGAGGGTCTTCTTTTTTGCTGACCTTCTACTTTACCATGCATGATGTCTTTCTCAGGGACTGGTCCCTCCTAATAAATATATAGTAGATATAGAATTTTAGGCTTTTGCAAACACGTTTAGTCTTTGCTGAATTAAAGTGAGTTCTATAGATTAAGCTTAGTCCCAAATTGTTTAAAATACTTAATTTCCTTATTCCCCTGGAAACTAAGAGATTTTGGTTTAGAGTGATGCTTTTGTCAAATCAATGGCATGTTTCATGGAGGAATTCTTGTGTATAATATGAATTTACAGCATTTTTGAGCAGAGGATAAGTATTCGGGAAACACAAACCTGTGTCTTTAGTCTCATTCCATCTAATTATATGTTGTTTTTATAAACACAGAAACTGTTTTGTATTTTAAAAGAAGATCAATGTAATCTTTTGGTCAAAACAATCTTCATTTAAAAATATGGAGTGTTTTCTATTTTAATTTTAAAATAGTCTTAGTAAAACTGTATCTCATTAATAATAATATGATAAAACAAATTATGCCCAAAGACTGAGCATTAGACCAACTTTATTTTTAAATATAAACTTAGAAACTTCACTTGGTAGAAAGAAAGTAACTATTAGTGGTATGATATTTGTTTTGCTCAAAGTGTCAATTTTATTTCTGCTGCCATTAAAAAGGTTTATCCATGCATATGTTGTCATTGTGTGCCATGGAGTTGATTACAACTCATAGCAGCCCTGTATGACAGAGCAGAACTGCCTTATAGCATTTTGCTATGAGTCAGAATCAACTGCACGGCAACGGATTTAATCTTTACAGGAGCAGATCACCAGGTCTTTTCTCCCACAGATCACTGATGGGTTCCAACCACCAACCTTTCGGTTAGCAGCTGAGTGCTTAACCATTGCATCACTAGAGTTCCTTAGAATGAGAATAAGAAAACATTTATATGAACCTTTGGTTAGTGGTGCCAACAAGTTAAAGAGTAGATTAATGCATTCATCTTGATTTCTTCGCCAATGATACTTTAAGCTTTTATTGTTTTCTCAGTAGGTCCTTTTGACTCTTTGGTTAAGCCTCTCTTTTTCCAAATTGCACCATGTCCTATCAGTTACTTGCTTTTCATATACAAGCTGCCAACGGTGTGTCTGGGGATCATGGTCTTCCATCTGTTTTAGCTTCAGAGGGCCTTGCGCATCTCTGACAACCACACAGGACTAAGGGATGGGGTACCAACATCTGAATTATGGCCATTGAAAATGAGAATTTATCAGGTTTTTTTCCTGGGTCATAAATTGTGATGGTTAAGATTGTGTGTCACCTTGGCTGGGCCATGATTCTCAGTGTTTATATGTGATCACACCCATGATGAAATCTGCTGTGAGTAGCCAATCAGTTGAAAAGGAGTTTCCTTTGGGGTGTGGCCTGCATCTAAATATAAGTAGACATTCTGGCTTTTTGCTCGCTCTGGATCCTGTGGCTGCCTCCTGTTCATCTGACCTCCAGTTCTTGGGACTTGACCTATCAGCTTGTCTGCCAATCTTGAGATTCGTTGATCTTCACAGCCTGTGAGCAAGAGCCCTCCTCTCTGACCTGCTGCTCTTGGGTTCACCAGCCACTGCAGCTAAGTGAATCGGGAGAAGCCTCTATTCTGATCCACGGACTTGGGATGTTCTAGCCTCTGCAATCACTTGACCCTTTTCCTTAATAAAAATCTCTCTCTATATTTTACACTTTATTGGTTTTGCTTCTTTAGAGAACTCAGCCTAAGACATAAATGAAGGCTGCTTTCTGCAGGATACTTTATGGTATTTGATTTTAGTTTGTGTTAAGGGTCCCATGTCATTGGACTTTCATTCTTATGTATAAAGGAACTAGCTCTTTCAGAACATGCAAGAACAAATCAGCTGGCCATCCCCAGCCATACATGGTGCCTTACTAATGTGGGCAGGGAATTGAGTTACTTTCTACTACTTCTCTCAGGAGTGTATACAACATAGCCCAATAAGTGAGTTTACTTGGTTAGCATGTTGTTATTGTTGTTAGTTGCCATCCAGTCAGCTCCAACTCATGGCAACCTCATGTATAACAGAACAAAATGTTGCCCAGTCCTGTGCCATCTTCATGATCATTGGTGTTTTGATTGTTGTTATTTTTAGATGCCATTGAGTTGGTTCCAATTCATAGTGACCCTATGTACAACAGAACAAAACACTGCCTGGTCCTGTGCCATCGTCATAATCATTATGCTTGAGCCCATTGTTGCAACCACTGTGTCAATCCATCTTGTTGAGGGTCTTCTTTTTTGCTGACCCTCCACTATACCAAGCATGATACCCTTCTCCAGGTACTGGTTCCTCCTGATAATGTGTCCAAAGTATGTAAGATGATGTCTGACCACCTTGTTTCTAGTGAACATTCTGGCTGTACTTCTTTCAAAACAGCTTTGTTTGTTCTTCTGGCAGTCCATGGTATATTCAATATTCTTTGCCAACACCATAATGCAAAGGCATCAATTCTTCAGTCTTCCTTAGTCATTGTCCAGCTTTCACATGCATGTAAGGCAATTGAAACCCCAAGATAAATGTCAAGGTGACATTTTTGCTTTTTCATTACTTTAAAGAGGTCTTTTGCAGCAGATTTGCCCAATGCAAATGTCCTTTGATTTCTTGACTGCTGCTTCCATGGTCGTTGATTGTGAATCCAAGTAAAATGAAATCCTTGACAACTTCAGCCTTTTCTCCATTTATCAAGATGTTGCTTATTGGTCCAGTTGTGAGGATTTTTGTTTTCTTTATGTTGAGGCGTAATCCATACTGAAGGCTGTGATCTTTGATCTTCATCAGTGGGTGCTTCAAGTCCTCTTCTCTTTTAGCAATCAGGGTTGTGTCATCTACATATCACGGATTGTTAATGAGTCTTCCTCCAATCCTGATGCTGTGTTCTTCTTTATATAATCCAGCTTCTGGGATTATTTTCTCATCATACAGATTGAATAAGTATGGCAAAAGGATACAACCCTGGTGCACACCGTTCTTGATTTTAACCACACAGTATCCCCTTGATCTGTTCAAATGGCTGCCTCTTGGTCTATGCACAGGTTCATCATGAGCACAATTAAGTGTTCTGGAATTCCCATTCTTTTCAATGTTATAGTCTTGAGATAGTCTCTAAATCCAGGTGGGATATATTCAAGGTCATAGTTTGGCCCCTGTGAATTTATTCTAATTTTTTTCAACTTCAGCTTGAACTTGTTCATGAGCAATTGTTGATCTGTTCCACAGTTGGCCCCTGGCCTTGTTCTGACTAATGATATTGAGATTTTCTATGGTCTCTTTCCACAGAAGTAGTTTATTTGATTCCTGTGTATTCCATCCAGTGAGGCCTACGTGTATAGTTGCTGTTTATGCTGTTGAAAAAAGGTATTTGCGGTGAAGAAGTTGTTGGTCTTGTAAAATTCTATCATGCAATCTCTGATGTCATTTCCATCACCATCACCATGTTTTCCAACTACCAATCCTCCTTTGTTTCCAAATTTCCTGTTCCAATCACCAGTAATTACCAATGGGCCTTGATTGCACGTTTGATCAATTTCGGACTGTAGAAGTTGGTAGAAATCTTTAATTTCTTCATCTTTGGCCTTAGTGGTTGGTTTGTAAATTTGAATAATAGTCATATTAACTAGACTTCCTTGTAGGCCTATGGATATTATCCTATCACTGACACCATTGTACTTCAGGATAGATCTTGAAATGTTCTTTTTGACAATGAATGCAGAGACTTTTCTCTTCAATTTGTCATTCATGGTGTAGTAGACCATATGATTGTCTGATTCAAAATGGCCAGTATCTGTCCATTTCAGCTCACTATTTAATGCCTAGGATATTGACGTTATGCATTTCATTTAATTTTTGGCAACTTCCGATTTTCCTGGATTCATACTTCATTTGGTTAGTGTACCATGTGTTAAACCTCCTTATGGGAGGCAAATACTTAAAAATTTTTAGAATACTTAGAGTATCTCCAGAAAAAATGTAATGGTATTTTTCTGAAGTTGTGCTTATGTTTCAGCTATTTGACAAGAGAGTAATGTCTCCTGATTTGTCCAGGTCATGTTCCAGAGAGAAGCTCTTTTCTTTAACAGGCTGTAAACTGGATTTCCTAAAGCATAAAAAGCACTGACCTAGTTTTTATTTGAGCTCTCGTGACTTTAGGGATGGATTTTAGTGATGTGGGAGCAAATAGTTGCAGCATTTATGCAGGGAACGACACAGCTGATAGGTTTTGAATTGCCTTCTAACAGCGTTCCAGCATCCCTGTCTGACTCATGAGCTGCCTGCTACAATTCTGAAGCTTCCAGTACCTTTAAATGGTGCTAATTATTTGGATATTGCTTGACTCCTTCCAACCACTTTATGTCTTTGAAAAAAGAAATGATATGACTTTATTGGTGGTGAGGGTGGGTAAATATACACCACTGGAAAGTGACGTTTTCTGTTTTCTCAGCCGGGGCAAACCATTAACAAGCAAGCTTTTCTGTGTACTTTTCCCCACACTTGACCTGGTGGGACCATGTCTGGCCTTAACTAAAAAGCATGTGTTATACCTGATATTCTGGGAAAAGGGAAAATATATTCCAGGAAGAGATTCAAATATAGTACATAGTTGTCTAGAATAGCCCTAGGGGTGTGCTAACTGTAATTCTTAAGCTACACATATCCTGGAACAACTTTTGCTGGTGATTTTGCAAAAAGTATTCATTTGTATGTTTTATGCCTCTTTTTGTCTTGTTACCTGGGCATATACCTACTAGACTAAATTTGGTTTTCTATGTATCCACTATTTTATCTGTGACAATTGCCTCATAGTTTTGAGTATTATGAGGAATGCCCCTTGCTAGTCTTGCTTGAAAAGTCCTGGTTAAGTTATAGAACTGACACAGGATGACTCTTGTTATTGTTATTAATACGGTGAACACCGAGCTATAAGCCTATGCAAAGATATTTTGGAATGGGTTTCTTTCCCCTTTGCTGACAGCCGATTGTAAACAGAACTTGAAAGGAGAGGGGCATTCTCCTTTTGTGGCTTGCTGGGATGCAAGGGCTCCTGGGGCTCTCCACTGATGGTGCTATCCCAAGCTCCATGTTCATTTCCTGTGCTACTCAATTGCTAGTTGAATACATGGACCACCCTTCTCAGGAAAAACTGAACGTAAGGCTTCAGATCACTGGAAATCTTGACTGGTCACCAAATAGCTTTATAGTAAAGCCCACCAGCCAGCAAGCCCCACCTATAACATACTCACACACACACACTTACATGTATGCACACACACACACATACACACAGAGTCTCAGTTCTTCTTTCTCTCAGCAGCACCCCATCTCTATCATTGTCCTTTTAGAATTTTCAAAAAATTGTTTAGGCTAAAAGTATTTCATAAAAATCCTGCCAGTCTTATTGTCCAGATAGCCAATTTGATCTGCGAAACGTTGATATTTCTTATATCACACAACAACTAGTGTTTTCATGTTTTCTAAAATATACATTCCTGACATACACCACCTTTGGCAGTGTACATCAGTATATGGTAGTGGTTTGGTGTATCTCTGACTCAAATATCTGGCATGTTAACTGCTTTCCTGAACCCATTCTGCTGTTCTGACTATCCCCAAACCTGTTGCTGTTGAGTCGGTTCCAACTTATAGCAATCCTGTAAGACAGAGTGTACCTGCACCACTGGATTTCTAAGGAGTGGCTGGTGGATTCAAACTGCCAACCTTTTGGTTAGCAGCCAAACTGTTTACCACTGTGCCACCAGGGCTCTATTCTGACTATAGTCAGCTTTTAATTACTTGCAATAATAGAAGTAAAGAACTAGTTTTTAAAATTATTATATTTCACTCTGGTAAGTATTTATGTTTGTATGATTACATGAACAAATCAGCCTTAGAAGAAATACAACTAGAATGTTCCTCAGAAGTGAGGTTGGTGAGACTTCAATTTACTTACTTAGGACACATCATCAGGAAAGCCCAATTGCTAGAAAAGGACATCATGGTCAATAAAGTGGAGGCCTGAAGAAATGAGGGAAACCCTCAATGAGATGGGTTGACACAATAGCCACATCAATAGAATGATCGTGAAGATGGCACAGGACTGAACAACATTTCATTCTGTTATACAAGAGGTCACCTTGAGTTAGGGCCTACTCATTGGCAACTAACAACAACAGTGACAATACCAACAACAGTTTGTTTAAGCCATCTGTATCAGGAGACTCTGAAAATTCTTTTGTTTTTTTTTACATTTTGTCACACTGCCTGATTCTTGTTAACATTTGGCTGTTTCCATCCTGAAGAAGCAGCACCATGCTCTTCCAAACCTTCCTTGAAGCCCAGGGTGGTTTTTCTGTTTTTGAAGTTTCCGTTAAAGGTCATAGAAGAAAGAGTCTAAAACTTCAACAAATCAAGGTAGATGTAATAGATGCAAAACATAGGTAAAGAAAATGAGATATGCCTTAGACCCTGGCTCATCAGGGGACAGATTTGGTTCTTAAAAATTTGCCGAAGACCTATCTCTTATGGTAGACCTTTTAAAATAACTTCAATCAGTCTTCTACAAAAAATTAAATATTGTGCATGTGCACATGTGTGTAAGGATTTGATTTATTTACAGAATTTTGTCAGTATACCACAAATGGTTCAGTGTTTCAGGGACAGACTCATATTAACTAAGCTTTTGGCTGTTGTATAGGCAAAATATTTTATTAATCTGCAGTAAGAAGTATAAAGTATGAAGCACTCTCCCTGTAGAAGAACTACCTGGAAAGGTTTAGAGTCAGAAGGTGGCCTGATAAGCCTGGAATCAGGTAAAGGGAGTTAATTATAAACTTTGTATGTTTAAGGAATACAGGGTGTCAGATGAGAGTCTGATGAATCTATGACCATAAAAAGGAGGTCAAGTCCTCAAGGGAGGGTATCTCTTCCTTGAACAAATGTGTGGATAAGCATTTATTTTTCTATGTTCCATCCTAAGCAATATTCCTTCTGACCAACAAGTTTTTTCTGTAAGAACATTGATTAGTTTACAGTCACATTCTTTCTTTTTTCTTGCCTTGGACATGTTTTCTCCCTGTGATGCCTATTGCATATATTTGGTCTTAGGTACCGATATTTAGCTAATTCTCAAGAATCTTACTATGACCTTATGTATAGCCTACAAAGGACAAAAATCTTGTCCACTACTTTGTGATGTGATGAGATTTCCTATGTGTTCTAAATCCTGCCTCTATGATGTTAATGAGGCAAGACTCAATCTACAGATTAGGTTGTGTCTTAAGTCAATCTCTTTTGAGATATAAAAGAGAGAAGCAAGCGGAGAGATGTGGGAATCTCATGCTACCAAGAAAGTAGTGCCTGGGGTCCCTGCGCTGAGAAGCTCCTAGTTCAGGGAAGATTGATGACAAGGACCTTCCTCCAGAGCCGACACAGAGAGAAAGCCTTCCCCTGGAGCTGATGCCCTGAATTTGGACTTCTAGCCTTCTGGACTGTGAGACAATAAACTTCTGTTTGTTGAAGCCATTCACTTGTGATATTTCTGTTATAGCAGCACTAGATAGCTAAGACAAGCATTCATTCATTTAAATGTGTGGTAAGCCTAGCATTTTAATTTCATTTAATGTTTAAAGGCCTTTTTAAATTGAAAGTAAACTTTATATTTACGAAAAATTTGAGAAGAGCCAAGTCATACACATTTATCAAACTATTAATTTTTGGCTGTTATCTTTTAGTCTTTGACCATATGCATCATCTCTCCTCTCCTTTTTTGCCTTTTTTTAGTTGTCCAAGGTGTATTTTATGATATTTGTCTATTTATGCTTTTTCCTTTTTATAATTAAAACTTAATATTTTCATGTGTCATCATTAACAGTCTGCCTCCAGATCAGTACTGGACTGGGCTTTGCAAAAGGAAGGCCTTGGTAGGCACCCAGGGTTTGAAAATTATCTCTAAAATTGTGGATCTCCTTACTGGCTTTGGTGTCCCCAGTGTGGACCACCAACTCCTTGCCATTACTTGTCACTAACCTTTCCAGCTTGAAAACCATTGGTTACTTTTTAAGTACCTTAGCTTTGGTTGTTGTCCTGGAGTCTGATCTATGAATACAGAATTTGGGATTACACCCCGTTTGGCATGTCGCAAGAGCTCCTGCACCTGCATACTCTCCTCACAAGCAACTCCTACTGGCCGTTTCCTATTCCTTCCAGTAAGTGATGGGCAGTTACAGCAAAACATATTCTATCTGCTGAATAATGATGATAAAGTCATGTAGCCTAAGCTAGCACTCTCTTACTCTAAAGGAATTTATTTTTTGTTGTTATTGAGAATCTACATAGCAGAACATACACCAATTCAACAATTTCTCCATGTACGATTCAGTGACGTTGATTACATTCTTCAAGTGGTTGAACCATTCTCACCCTCCTTTTCTGAGTTGTTCCTCTCCCATTTAACCTAAACTCACTGTCCCCTAAATTTTCTATCTAAACTTCTGAGTTGCTATTGCCAGTTTGATCACATATAGATAGCTCTTAAAAGCACAATGCTTAAGGCAGGCATTCTTTACTAGTTAAGCTAACCTAAGGTTTGGTTTTAAGAAGACTTCAGGTGATATTTTGAAGTTTAAAGTTTAAGGGGTAAAGCTCATCTCAGGGCAAGAGATTCAGGAATTCATCCAACCTCCATGGCTCCAGAAAGTCTGGAGACTCTGAGAATTTGAAATTCTGTTCTACATTTTATCTCTTTTGATCAGGATTCTTCCACAGAATCTTCGATCAAAACCCTTAGTAATGGTAGTCAGGTACCGTCTAGCTCTGTCTCATGGCAAAGGAGGTGACTGTTCATGGAGGCAATTAGCTACACTTTCCATTTCATCCCCCTATTCCTGACTCTCCGTCTTTGTTGTTCCAGGCAAGTAGAGATCAATTGTTGTATCTTTGATGGCTGCTACCTCTCTTTTTAAAAAGGGCAGGTCAGAAAGGATTTTCAAATTGGATTTACGTCTCTCTCAAACGTTAAAGAGAGCCATTGTCTTTAGACACCAGCCAGTCTTGATAAAGTCTGGTGTTTGCTCCTGTTCTCAACACCTACAAACTCTAAGAAACTTCTGACTCTTGTACCCTGATAGAACTTGCCTTCTCTCATCATGCCACTACTTTCTTAGTCCCTCAATAGTCTCTCTCTTCCTTGCATCTGGAAACCCCCCACCAACAACCCCTCCATCCATAGCAAAACTGTGCAGACTCCAGGAGAGGGTAATTCTCTCTTCCTTGCCACCTCGTCCCCCAGATGCAATTATAGGGAGAATTTGTTCAGGCAGACACTTGTATAGGGTACAAGTATATGAGAATTTGTACAAGGTATGAGGCAGAGACAGAGAGAAAGGAGAAAGCTGGAATCCCCACAAATTAACAGCTTTTATCACATCTAAGCATCAAAAGATTTTTAAAATAGTTGTATGCATACTATGTCATAGGAGTATAATTTTCTTAGTGTTTTTCCTACAGTTGGACATTTAAGAATGCATTTTACTTCTGTAGAAAATGGTATAGTGAATATAGTTGTCCTCGTAGGTTTTTTCTTTTGTTGAATTAAATGAGACGATATAAGTAAAGTACCAAGCATCGTAAAAGGTAGTTTTGTTTTATTTCTTAAGATAAATTTCTAGAGAATGTACTATTCTGTTAAAATATATAAACAGTTTACTGGCTCTTTATTTGTAGGGTTGTATTGCTTTCTGAAGGATTCTACAACAGTTTTAGCTACATTTTATAATATTTTGTCAATCGAATCAGTGTAAAATGCCTCGAGTTTGTTATGAATATCAGAGCAAGAATGAGTTTTACTCCTTTGAATAGAGTTACTCTCTTTTTGTGAATTGTCTGTTTATATCCTTGACCCTGATTTTTTTTTAATAGCAATGCTTCTGTCACTTATATGTTTTATTTTTCATTAAATAAAATGAAATGGCTTTTCACATTTGAATTGCCAGTTTTACCTTTGTGACTTCTTCTGTACTTCAAGGTTAAGAAGCTAACATTTCTCTATTGATCTAACAGTCACTCTGTCCTCTAGTCTGCTAATTTTCGAAGAATTTGATTTTCTGTATTTATGCCTGTAATCTGGCTGGAGTTTATTTTCTTAAATGGTGTAAAGTACAGATCCATATTTTTACCAAATTTGAATTTAACTCCTATTTTTTAGATAATCCTCCCCTTTCCCTTTATTATGTATTCATGTTTAAACCACATAGCTGGTATATTTATGAGCTTTCCATTCTGTTATATTGATCAAAAGGTGCAAGTTTACACTTGTTTTAACTGTATTTGGTTTATAAGTAGCTACTATGGAGCTTTGTTATGTGCCTTTCTCTTTTTGTTGTCCCATTCAAACAAAGGCCGTACAGATGGTTCATGGTTATTGCCAGAGTGCCCTATTGTGTTGAATGTTACAATTATGAAGCTGCTTGGATTTTTCTTTGTAACCAGATCTAGAAATGTAATTTTTATGACATTTTATTTCAAAAATCTCTCACGACAGTCTGTTTTTTTGGGTGCTCTTAAATACCAAACTCAGTTTCCCCAAGCTTATAGTTTGAACTACACACAATTTTAGATGCAACTGTGGTCTTTTGGTGTTTGAAGCTACTGGCCCTTTTGTATTTTTTCAGAATTTCGGATTGGTCCCTCCACCCTTACCTATGAATATTTTAGAGATGACCATGTGTGCATATTTAACCAAAAAGAAAAAAAAAAAGATTTAAATATTTTGCTTCTGGTTTTAGGTATTTCATTTAGTGGTAATTTCAGTAAAAGGTAGAGGACTGAGCATGTACTCTATTTGCTCTTTTCCAAGATTCCACTGAAATTATATAACAAAGAATGAATTCATGATTGTACTGGAAAACAGGAAAAAGTGACTCAATATCCAGTGTGGATGGGTGTGTAGAAACACTGAGTTTCATATGCGGTTAGTGGGAGTTTATATTGCCTTAATTGTTTTTTGGAAGTGAAATTTGGCTGTGGCCATCAAAATAAAAAGTACATAGTCCTTTGAACTAGTAATTACACTCCTAGGAATGTTTACTCTGGGGATATTTGAACATGTGCTCAAAGATGTACGTGTTACGATGTTCAATAACCCAAATATTGATCAAAAGGATGATTGTTAAATGAAAGCATAACTGTGCACATCCATATACATATTATTTGTATGTTTATATGCATAGACATTATATACATGTATCAATGTTTGTGCATGCATTAAAATGTTTTGAAAATATTGACACGCTAAATTCTCAGCAGCAGCCTCCCGTGAGAAGAGAGCGGGAGTTAGTTTTAAGGTGGTAAGGGAATAAGATAAACTTTAACTTTTTATACCATATATTTATGTATTGCTTGGGAAAGTTTTAAATGAGCATCAAAAGATTAAAAGATATGTACGAGGCTTCCTCTATCTAGTGTTTCACCCATATTTCATATTTCCATCAATCTGGGATCCTTCACATTTCTCTTTCCCTATTCTGATTTCAGATGATTCTATCTCTGTGATTTCTCTGTCAATTGCAAAATTAACATGACTATAACTTTATGAGTAAATGGTTTGGATGACATTTCTCCCTTGATATGGTGTTTTTTTTTTTAAAGAGTATAAACCCTAAAAAACATAGTATGAGTTATTTGTTCTGCATTTTTCTTGTGATAAAATGTTGAGCTTGAAACTGGGTTCCGTTTTTTAAATTACAAAGTTGTGGCAAATACTTTAAGTGCTTGCAGTACCCTGGATGCATTATCATATGTAGAATAGGCATGTTGTGAGTTCATTATTTCTACAGTCTAAGTTGAAAAAAACACACAGAATGAGGAACCAACAGAACGAGCAAGCAAGCGTGTTTTATTTATTATGATAATCCTTCTCAAGTCCCTTCTCCCTGCTTTTGATCTAGGTGAAAGCAAGCTGGGAACCTAATTAAACCAGGGCTGAATGAGACCAGGAGATATGATGCACAAAACCATTTTAACCAACCAGATTTTGAAGTTGAAGTTAATTAAGAGCAATATACAAATAATCCCTGGAAATGGTGACATTTAAAAATGCATTTTGAATATTCTGAAGCAGTTATGTAAATCATCAAGCCTGAGACTCTAGAGGAAATGTAAAACATGCAGCCTTACCTCTTAATGCCTTTTGGTAGTGTTTTCATAGATTTAATGTTCTCTGGGGGACCATGTATTTGGATCTAATCTGATGACAGAAATGTAGCCTTGTGGGATGTGGAGACTTAAAGGAGGGAGCTGCCAAGAGGGAGACCTGTAGGCAAGGGTCAGTGATAACAATAAAAATTAGGAAATGAATGGCATTCTCTGGTGGGGGGGGTGGGCAGGTTTGAGCCTGCCTGCAATGTAAGAAACAACTAACACAAGATCTGAGGAATCAGCAGTTTAAAAAAAGAGTGTGGCCTCAGTGCTCATGAAGGCTTACTCCTTGGACTTTTGGAATGGAGATGACAAAAATTATAACCACGAAGCTATATCATTTACATTACAAGTTGCATAGGAGTTTTAAGGAATTTTAGTTCATGGGTTTAAGTGGGAAACCATGGTGGTGTAGTGGTTAAGACCTGCAGTTGCTAGCCAGAAAGGCCAGCAGTTGGAATCCCCCAGGCACTCCTTGGAAACCCTATGGGGCAGTTCTACTCTGTCCTATAGGATTGCTATGAGTTGGAATTGACTCGATGGCAGAGGGTTTGGCTTTTTGGTGGTTGAGTTTCAATAGGACAAGTAGAGGGCACGTGATTATTGTTCTTACATAGCTTATATTCTTACATACCAAAAGAAACCAAACCTGTTGCCGTCGAGTTGATTCTGACTCATAACGACCCTATAGGACAGAGTAGAACTGCCCCATGGAGTTTTCAAGGAGCACCTGGTGGATTTGAACTGCCAACCTTTTGGTTAGCAGCTGTAGCACTTATCCACTATGCCACCAGGGTTTCCATATTCTTGCATATTAAATGCACTTCTATAGGGTATCTGCAAATTTTGGGGGGCAGAAACTTCCAGCACTGCTATCCCTGCAAAGAGTTCTGATTAAACACGATATAATTCCATCATGAACTTCTCCCTGCTCCCCTCCCCAAATATGCTGGTTTC
Organism: Loxodonta africana; assembly: GCF_030014295.1. NCBI lineage: Eukaryota > Metazoa > Chordata > Mammalia > Proboscidea > Elephantidae > Loxodonta > Loxodonta africana. Next base: position 47,965,297 of record NC_087351.1, read on the forward strand.
TTGGTCCTTCCCTATTCCTTCCATTTTTCCCTCTTTCTCCTTTGCCATTGGCATTGGCCTTATTAAGACCTTATAATGTTCCCCCCTATAATTTTTTTTTTTAAAACATCTTTATTAAAAAAAAAAAGTTTTGGTTATATGTTCTAGAGACTACCCCAGAGATTGTTAATTCTCCTGTGTACTGTCAGTTCTATGCTTGCTGGGTATTGCCTTTTTAGGGGGTGGAGGAATAGAGCAGACAGTGCTGAACATTTTATGCTCCTCAGAATTGGACTTCTTCTAGAGTCCCAGAGGTTTAGGGAGTTGGAAATGTGCTTGCATTTTGCCTATCAACAAAGCCTAATCAAGAATGCATTCTTTGCTAGCGGTGTTCAAAACAGACGATTCCAAGCTGTGGCTTGGAAATAAACTCCTTTTATTGCATTTCAATTTATAATGTTTTTGGCCTTCGTTTTGTACAAATACTCAGGGAGTTTTCCCATTTAGAAGAACCTGATGCAAAAATGAAGACATTTCATGTAATGCCACTCACGATCTGTCAGGAATTATTGTGGATTGATATGACACTGTTTTGAGTTCCTGACAACAACCGACCCAGAGTGTGCTCCTATATACACATGTACCAGGAAGACTAATTGTCTTTGGATTAACAAGATTAATGTAATGAGGCTGGTTTATTATTTAGATCTCAATTTGCAAACCTGGATCCTTTTTTCCACAACAGCTTTTCTTTGATTTTCCTCCCATAAGCTCTCTCACAGACGTGGTTAGCAGAACTGCTGAAAATTAATGTAGACTCCAAGACAAACCACAGGTTATCTGACTGGTTTGCGGTAGCAGAATCAGGTAACATTTAAGAGAAAGATAAATATGTATTTTAAAAATACTCATGGAAATGGAAATTTAGCTCAATTTGAACGATAGAGAAGTTTGGAAACTGGTATTTGCAAATTCATCCTGTAGATCTACTTGTTGAAATACTGCTTCGAACAAAAAAAAAAAAAAAAGGAAAGCAAGTGTAAAAAATGTTTAAATTCACAGAGCCAGTAAAAATAAAATAAATTTCAAATACTTACATTAAATTAATCCTGGATTTATCTGGCTAACATGGCAAGTCATTATGTACTTAACACAATTGAGATACACGGTTTTGGTGAGCAGCCCATTTGAAACAATATTTTCACAGTTCATGAAATATAAGAGCTTGGGATAATACCAAATTAACCCAGAGGGAGAACGTCATTGAAATGCTCATGGTTTTATATGGGAAGCTGAGCAGAGGAAAGCTGAAAAATCTGATAGACAGACAAGCTGCCAAGCTGTGAACAGATGTGTTCTCAAGGTCCATTTAAAACTTAGTGGTTTCTAATTCTTCACCTTTTCCTGCAATGATAATAATGAATTCTCAGTAATGTTAGCTATGTAGTAGGCACTTTCTAAGTGCTTTATGTGAATTGCCTCATTTAATCCTTTCGAAATTTTGTGATTTAGGTTATTATTAACCTAATTTTGTAGATGAAGCATCCGAGGCACAGGGAGATAAATTGTTCACAGTCACACAGCGAGGAGCAGTCAGTTTGACTCCAGAACCTATACTTTTCACCACTTTACAATAGAGGTGATGGTATTAGTGGTGACTGGGTTCTGTTCTGATGATCTATTACTGTGTAACAATCTACCCCTGACAAAACAATTTTATTTTACTCAGAATTTTCTCAGTCAGGAATTCAAAAAAGGGTTTGTCTGAGCAGCTCGCCTCTGTTCCCACATGCTGTCAGCTGAGGTAGTTAGACAGGGGCTGAGGAATTCATTTCTAATAGGGTGTGTGTACATGCCTGGCAGTTTAGTGATGGCTATCAACTGGGAGCTCAAATGGGGCTCTTGGCCAGGATCCTTGGTTCCTCCCTACAAAGACCTCTCCATGGGGCTGCTTGGGCCTCCTCACAGCACGCCAGATGGGTTCCAAAAATGAGTGTTTCAAAAGACAGGAAATGGAAGCTGCCAGTTTCTTAAAGTCTGGACCTGGAAAACTGACCCAGCATCAATTTGACTGTATTCTATTGGCCAGAATTATCACAGAGAATACCTGGATTCATAGACCGTTCACTTCTTGATGGAAAGAGTGGCAAAATTTGCAACCATCATTCGAACTGCCAACTTTTTGGTTAGCAGCCAAGCTCATAACCACTCTGCCACCAGGTTCCTTAATCTCCCACAGGTACCAAGAATAGACCACACAAGCCTATTTGTTTAACTAGTGACCTGGATTAAGATTTCTCAAATTTATCTTTAACCTCTCTTACTATATCAGATTAGTTTTAATTTGTCTTCTTCTTCTTTTTTTAATATTAACAGAATGTATGCTGAATCATTGAGTGTGTCTGAATTTTTGGTAGGTATTATGGATTACATGTGGGGCACGTATGTCCTCAAGTTTTGTTTCAACTCTTACACTGTGTGGATCTTTGAGAGAAGGATGCATTATTTTTTAATGGTAAAGTGTTTAGAACACAGTTAGCCTGTGAAACCCTTTGCTGTTGAGTTGATTCTGACTTATGGTGATCCCATGTGTGTCAGAGCAGAATGGTACTCCATAGGGCTTTAATGGCTGATTTTTTGGTACTAGATTGCCAGGCCTTTCTTCTGAGTACCTCTGGATGGACTCAAACCACCAGGCTTTTGATTATTAGCCAAGCACATTAACTGCACTACCCAGAGACTCCAGGACACAGTTGGGACTCTATATATGTTTATCATTTATAATTTTTCATTTGCTCTAGGCAACCATAAGTTTTAACGAAGAATTGACTACAACCCAGAGGAACAAAATGGGTTAAGTTATTTGAGAATGCAAATATTCTAATTTATCTTTACAACATAAAAAAGCATGGCATTTCCCATGTTGCAGAGTAATGTTTCCTAGTCTGTCACCAAACTCCATAGCTCTGAGCTCTTTAGAGGCAGCAGAAACCCCCCCAAAAGCCAAACCCACTGCTGTTGAGTTGATTCCAACTCATAGTGACCCGATAGGACAGAGTAGAACTGTCCTATAGATTTTCCAGGGAGCACCTGGTAGATTCAAACCACCGATCTTTTGGTTAGCAACCATAGCTCTCAACCACTACACCACCAGTGTTTCCTTAGAGGCAGTGACTATGTCTAATACATCCCTTATATTGTATCTTCAGAGTATTGTATTTACTGTGAGAATACAGTATAAGGGATGTATTAGACATAGTACCCTGGGAAACAGCAGGTACTTTGTTAATATTTGTAGAATTAAACTTAACAGGTAAGAAAATTTGAATGTATCTAAAATGATATACCAGTAACTCTAATCTACTAATGGATGCTTGTCGTTTTGAGAATCTGATGTGTTGACTCCTAATGAAGCAGAAATGCATCTGGTGGTGTGAGAGTTTAGCATATGTGTTTGCCATTTTAAATAAATTGTAAATGAGCGACACATATCATCCGATCTCTGATAAAGAAACTCAAAATGCACAAAGAGGTGAATATTAGCACACAATTTCGAGGATGCGTATTTACCAAAGGCTCCTACTTATCTCCATCTCAAAAGGTAAGACCTCTTTGTCTTTCTAGTGAAAATGTATTTTAACCTAATTGCATGCCATTAGGCATTTTCTATTTAGTGAAAAATAACACTAAAGCTAGACACTTGGCTTGAAGTACCATCTATTCATTTTAATTTAGAGTTTCTTCACTTGATCTTCCTTTTTCTGTTGTTCTCGATAAAGGATAAATGAAACTGAACATGCAGAGTACCACTCAGCTGGCTTTCTCAGTACCAGGCATGAGTTTGGGCTTCTTTCTGCATTCCAGGCCCTGTGGAACCCATACTGTTACCCAAATCAACCCATTGCTGTTGAGTCGATTTCAACTCATAGTGACCCCACAGAACAGGGTAGAACTGCCCCATAGAGTTTCCAAGGAGCGCCTGGTGGATTCGAACTGCCGACTTTTTTTGGTATGCAGATGTAGCTCTTAACCACCATACCACCAGGGTTTCCTCATACTGTCAAGCTGCCCCATAACACACCTGGCATTCTCTGCATTTCTGGTCTGAGGGTTCTGAGGTTATTCAGTTTTACTCCAGGTTCAGAAATGCAGCTTTTCAAGGAATCACCTCACCTCTGATACTTTGGCTGTGTTCACAAATACAGGAAAGGGTTATAGAAACCATTCACTTTTGGGGTAGATTCAAATATTTGATTTAAAAAATAGCTCCATGAACAGAATTCAGGTAGAAAAGGGGTACACCAGATTAATAATCCACTAAAGAAAGACTTGTTCTTAATCTCTCATTAAAACTTTCTCACCTGAATAGCTAATCTTCAGACAGTGGCTCTCACAGTTCTTGACTGTGAATCATCTAAATCCATTGCTTCTCTTCCTATGAGGATTTTCCGCTTTAAGTGTATGTTCCAATACCTGTCTCGCTCTGGATAGCAATTATGATTTAGCAAAGCAATGAGTAATAAAAGAGCATTAAAGGAGAATCTCAAATAAACCCATCTGGCTACTACTTTGTGTCCTAATACAAGCTCCATGGACTATAAAATTTAAATTATTGGATAAGAGTAAGTGTGAATATTTATAGTCTGTGGATTTTATTAATGCTTATGATCTTTTCAATGGCTACCATGAGTAATAAAGAATTAGCTGTTTGTGAGTATGAAGACATATGTAAGAGGTTGCTATGAGTTGGAATTGACTCAGTGGCAATGAGTTTTTTTTTAACGTTGAAAGACACAGGATGATGAGATGGAAAAGACTAAGAATAGAAACAGGAATTTTTAAATCCCATAAAAAATTTACAGAAAGTACCTTTCAAGTCAGTAAAAATCTGGTATTAATGATAATAATATTAACAAAGACAATAATAATAAAAACCAATACTTATATTCTTTAGCACACACATTTGGAAAAGAGATTAAAATCAAGTGAAAAAAAGAAGAATTCAGAAAGGTAAATAGTTTGAGTCAACTTCTCTCCTCTTTTCCATCCTTCTCCAACTGTAATAAAAACACCCTGAAACCACTTATCACAGAAATGGGAAATGATGAACTAGGGCATTTTCAAATCTCACTTCCGACTTCATCAAGGCCAATTGCAAGTGACTTATCTCAGAGAAAGAAGAGCACCTTCATGCCAGCAGCTTCAGTGGGGGGTTGCGTTTCACAAGCACGCACACAAAATTATGAAAATAAGCATGTGTGGAGGTTTAATAGCTAATTTTCCAAGTTGATTATCTTGGCCAGTTCATTGGGATGCTCTTGCTTCTTAGCTAATTTAATTTGTTTCATCCTTTTTATTGTCTCGTTTAAATAGCAATTAGGGGAGATAGCACTCCATTTTGCTTCCTACTTGCCCCTTTGCTAAATCATGATTTCACCCTGTGCCAGATAGTTACGGGTGTATGCAGAGACGGCACTGGTAAAAGGCAGAGGGGGTGAACATACTTGACTCACGCCTGACTAATCCAAGAAAAAGTGGCCAATGATCAAAATATGTTTGTGTGTGTGTGTGTGAGTGTGTAGTGAATACCTTAGAATAACTTTTTTTCACATATTCAAAAACGTAAAACAGGCTTGACCATTTGAAAGCTCATATTCACCTATATGATGTTAACCAGCGTGTTGCAGCTATTAAAAGCCTGCTATCAACCTGGTAGGAAACCCTGGTGGCATACTGGTTAAGAGCTATGGCTGCTAACTAGAAGGCCGGCAGTTCGAATCCACCAGGTGCTCCTTGGAAACCCTGTGGGGGCAGTACTACTCTGTCCTATAGGGTTGCTATGAGTCGGAATTGACTCGATGGCAATGGGTTTGGTTATTAACCTGATGGATCCCTGGTGGCACAGTGGTTAACAGCTCAGTTGCTAACCAAAAGGCTGGCAGTTCAAATCCACTGGCTGCTCCTTGGAAACCCTATGGGGTAGTTCTACTCTGACCCATAGGGTCACTATGGATCGGAATCGACTCTACAGTGAGGGGTTGTTGGTATCAACACGATTAAAATTTTAGAACTCTTCTACTGTGTGTCTCCTGTTTTAAAACTGCATATTTGTGTATGTGGCAAACAGCAATTGAATGCTATAGTGTGTTTTAGTACATTGTCATTAAAGGGCATTTATCAAGTACTCATTGATATGTAGCCCTATCTTACCAGTTATCCGTTGCCATTGAGTCAATTTCAACTCAGGACGTCCCCATATGTGTCACAGTAAAATTTTTTTTTTTTTTAGTAATATTGTGTTTTAGGTGAAAGTTTACATAGCAAATTAGTTTCCCCTTTAACAATTTTTATACAAATTGTTTCACATCATTGGTAACAATTTTCACAATGTGTCAGCATTCTCATTATTTCCTTTCTATTTGTTCTGTTTCCATTGATCTACCTTCCCTTTCCCTCCTTGCGTCTCATCTTTCCAGTAACTGTTGACCATTTGGTCTCATACAGTTAATTGTTAAGGAAGCCCCATTACTTATGGGTGATATTATTTATTTTATAAGCCAATCTATTATTTGGCTGAAAGGTGACCTGCAGAAGTAGCTTCAATTCCAAGTTCAAAGGGTTTCTTAGGGTCATAGTCTTGGGGGTTTCCCTAGTCTTTATTGATCCAGCTGGTCTGGCCTTTTTAGGAATTTGAGTTCTGTTCTACATTTTTCTTCCATTTTATCTGGGACCTTCTATTGTGTCCCTGGTCAGAGCAGTTGGTAGTGGCAGCCAGGCACCATCTAGTTCCTCTGGTGTCAAATTTAAAGAGGTTCCATAGGGTTTTTAATGGCTGATTTTTTGGAAGTAGATCATTCGGCATTTATTCTGAGATGCTTCTAGGTGAACTCAAACCTCCAATCTTGCAGTTAGCAGCCGAGTGTACCAAACATTCGCACCAACCAGAGTTGCCAGCCCTATCTTGGGTGAACAGAAAGAGGATTTCCTGGATAGGTAGCACTCCACATACTTTGCAATCTGTTCTTGGAACACTTATATTCTTTTATTTATTTATTGTACTTTAGATAAATGTTTACAGAACAAACTAGTTTCTCGTCAAAGAGTTAGTACATGCATTATTCTATGACATTGGTTAACAACCCAATGATATGTCAATACTCTCTCCCTTCTCAACCCTGGGTTCCCTATTACCGGATTACCTGTTCTCTCCTGCCTTCCAGTCCCTGCCCCAGGGCTGGTGAGCCCCTATAGTTTTGTTTTGTTCCATGGGCCTGTTTAATCTTTGGCTGAAGGATGAATCTCAGGAGTGACCTCGTTAGTGAGCTGAAAGTGTGTCCCGGGGCCATACTTTCAGGGTTTCTCCAGTCTCTATCAGGCCAGCAAGTCTGGTCTTTTTTTTTTTTTTTTTAGTTAGAATTTTGTTTTACATTTTTCACCGGATCTGTCCGGGACCCTCTATTGAGATCCCTGTCAGAGCAGTCAGTGGTGGTAGCCGGGCACCATCTAGTTATACAGGACTCAGTCTGGAAAACACATATATTCTGATGAGGACAGTATGAGAGGTCTAAATTCAACATGTATTGGCTTGGTGCCTTTTGTATAGACAAAAAAAGTAGGAGGAGCAGTCTGTTCTCAGACTACTTAGAGATGAAAAGAGAAACATGAAATAGAATGCAATGGTCAAATTGCATAGCTATGCTAAGGACTGTATTTATTTATTTTTTATTGTACTTTAGATGAAGATTTACAGAAAAAACTAGCTTCTCGTTAAACATTAGGACACATATTGTTTTATGACACTGGTTAACAACCCTACAACATGTTGACACACTCCCTTCTCAACCTTGGGTTCCCTATTACCAGCTTTCCTGTCCCCTCCTGCCTTCTAGTCCTTGTCCTGGGCTAGTGTGTCCCTTTAGTCTCATTTTGTTTTATGGGCCTGCCTGATCTTTGTCTGAAGGGTGAACCTCAGGAGTGACTTCATTGCTGAGCTAAAAACGTGTCCGGGGGCCATACTCTCAGGGTTTTTCCAGTCTCTGTCAGGCCAGCAAGTCTGGTCTTTTTTTGTGAGTTAGAATTTTTTCTACATTTTTCTCCAGCTCTGTCTGGGACCCTCTATTGTGATCCCTGTCAGAGCAGTCAGTGGTGGTAGCTGGGCACCATCTAGTTGTACTGGATTCAGTCTGGTGGAGGCTGTGGTAGTTGTGGTCCATTGGTCCTTTGGACTAATCTTTCCCTTGTATCTTAAGTTTTCTTCTTTCTCCCTTGCTCCGGAAGAGGTGAGACCAATGGAGTACCTTAAATGGCAGCTCATAGACTTTTAAGACCCCAGATGCTACTCATCAAAGTAGAACATAGAACATTTTCTTTATAAACTATGTCATGCCAATTGAGCTAGATGTTCCCCGAAACCATGGTTCCCATATGTTCTGAAGACTTTAAAGCTCAGGAAGGTCAGTGTGGAGTGAAGTTAGGCCAGATGACTCCTCGAAGTGGAGAAACCTTGGTCAGAGAGCATTATTGACATGGCCTGAGTTTGTGGGGTTCTTTACAGCCAGTTGGTCCTTGCAGCTTGGCAAAACCCTCAGTAGGCCACCTATTATAATCACCCCCCATTCCTACCCTGTCCCTCAATCTTCAGGTTCACATAGTCCAAAATAAAGAAGAGAAAATGTACTAACACCAGCTTCATTGGGAGTTGAATCATTAAGAGGACAGTAGAACTTTCTAGATCTCCAAAATTGTATTTGTCCTCAGGCATCTCCTTTTCAAACCATGATAGAACTCTACAAGCCTTTAGAATTACCAATTTCCTTTGTTTATCTTTCATTCTCTTGAATTTGTGAAAGTAAAATTTTTTTTCAAAATTATAATATGGTGGTGAAGGACTAGAAAAGGACTCAGTTTATGTCCTGGGAAAGGCAAATGGAATTCAGAGATGCTACTGAAAATCTGTCCTCAACTCAACTTTTCCTGCCTCAGTGTTACAGTTGTCCAGAAAGATCAGGCTGTCTATATAGGAGGTTGGAACTGCATCATGGATTGAATTGTGTACCAACAAAATATGTGTCAACTTGTTTAGGCCATGATTCCCAGTATTGTGCGGTTGTCCTCCATTTTGTGATTTTCCGATGTGTCATAAATCATAATCTCTGCCTGTGGTTAGAGAGGATTCAGGTGGGATGTAATACCTTTCCTCAAGTCATATCCCTGATCAAATGTAAAGGGAGTTTCCCTTGGCTGTGGCCTGTACCACCTTATATCTTATATAAGATAAAAAGAAAGGGAAGCAAATGGAGAGTTGGGGACCTCATACCACCAAGAAAGCAGCACTGGGAGCAGAGTGTGTCCTTTGGACCTGGGGTTCCTGCATGGAGAAGCTCCTAGTCCAAGGGAAGATTGATGACAAGGACTTCTGCCAGAGCTGACAGAGAAAGCCTTCCGCTGGAGGTGATGCCCTTAATTTGGACTTCTAGCCTACTAGACTGTGAGAGAATGAACTTCTGTTTGTTAAAGCCATCCTCTTGTGGTATTTCTGTTATAGCAGTACCAGGTGACTAAGACAGACTGTCATAAGACTCTCTAGTTTTTCCTGTAACTGGATTGCATTGACCTTAAAAGAGATGCTGGTTTATTGGGTGATAGGCCCTAGTATATGCCTAAAACATAGGAAGTAGTCAATGTTTATTGAATAAGTGAGTGGATGAATGAATAATTGAGAAATCTGGAAGGCCAGAATGGCGAAATGCTCTGTGGTGCGTTGGCATGGGAAAAACGAGCAGCCCTCACTTTAGTGGGGAGGGGAGGCCTTAGTGTAAATCCTAGCATGTGGGGAGAGAGTGCTCTGGGAGAAGTTCAGGGTGTAGGGGAGTTCATTTACTTTGGAGTTGGAATTTCTAGAAGTCATAGTGGAAAGAATTACCTAGGAAGGAGCCATGGAAAGGAGGAGAGTGCTGACACATTGTGGAAATTGCAACCAATGTCATGAAATAATTCATGTATAAATTTTTTTTGAATGAGAAACTAATTTGCTCTATAAACTTTCACCTAAAGCATGCACATGCACACACACACCCACTCACACAAAGTACTGAACTTCCTAACACAGAAAGTATGCATATAAGTAACTATGTCTCAGGAGTAATGTAGAAAGGGCTCCTATGTTGGGAATGAGCTTGGTCCCTTCCAAGAGATTAGCATTATTTTTGTGCCTGTTATTGTGTTAAGTGATGAGCCTAATATGATAAAACATAAAGCAATCTATTTAGGAAACACAATTACTGAAAAGGGCAATAGAGAAAAAGATTGCATCTATCTCATCATTATATATAATGGTATGCCAAAGTGTGTAGTACAGGAAATTAGAAAATATGTCCGGTTGCAATAAGAATCTCTTTAGGATATACTGTGCAGAATGTAGGAGCAAGCTGAATCAAGAAGGAAGAGACTAAAGAGAATTAGAGTGACTGGGAAAGTATTCATGAAGCAGCTGGCCCTTGGAAAATGTTAGCCTGTGGGCAGACCTTCCAGGGAGGACTGTAGCTTGAGTATCAGCGGGAGGCCAGGCTGAAGTGTGCCTGCCTGTCAGGGGTTCTGGGAGGAGGCCAGGTGATTGGGCTCTGCTTAGGCCTTCTGTGTGTGCTCTGCACAGAGATGATGAGGACAATCAATGGTCATTTGACACACACTTAAGTTCCTCTTATCTGAAATCCTACAGGACCCTGAGTTCTATGAACAGAGCATTGGCCTGAGAGCTAGGAGACCTGGGACTCTCAGCTGGGCCCCTAACTAGTTGTTTGATTGCTGACACATCCCTTAACCTCCCTGAGTTTCATTTTCCTCAATTATAAGGCAAGAGTGCTGTTAAATCGGTGCTTCTTCAGCTATAATGTGCAAATGAATCACCTGGGGATATTGTTAAAATGCAGCTTTTACTCCAAAGGTCTGGGGTCTCAGGTGATGCTGATGCTATTGGTGGCAGACCACACTTTAGGCTGGATGATTTAGGTACCTCCACTATGTGAGCATAGTGGTTAAGATCTACAGCTGCTAACCAAAAGGTCAGCAGTTCAAATCCACCAGGCACTCCTTGTAAACCCTGTGGGGTAGTTCTACTTTGTCATATAGGGTCACTATGAGTCAGAATCGACTCAACGGCAATGGTTTTGGTTTTTTTTTTTTTACTATGTGAGCACTATACGAGTTAGTTTTTAATTATATTCTCGTATTTTTTTTCACTGTTGTTTCATGTTAGTCTGTTTTCTCTAAAGAGGTTATAAGATGAAGAAGAGTGTGTAGCACAGAGCTTGTCCATAGTGGGTACCCAGTGAACATTTGTTTATTAACATAAAATTTTTCTCTTGGACACTGGACTTACCTTGAAAGTGCAGACATACTGATTGTTTAGTCATGCATTTCAAACATGTACCACTGGTTCAGCAAATCTAATAAAATGCAAAGAACAAACTCAGTACTTTCCTAGATCCCCTCTTTCTTAACAAGACTGTTTTCTTCCAGTAAGAAAGGCAGTGTGCTATTTAAATATCTGATTGTCGTGCTGCTTTAGGGAAATACAACCCTGCTATGTGCTGAGTAGATGGAATGAAAGTTTTCATTCCACTAACACTCATTCCATGGGTCATCCCAGTTAATTCATTGCAATTGCCACTGATGGCCATTTGCCTCTGCACGTAATCATAAGTAATGCAATCACATATTTCACAATGAAAGTGAAGTTGCATCGCTTATTATTGGTGCTACTATTTTGTTTCAATATTATTATTTTTTCTTTTATAATAAGGTATATTGGTCTCTGTCTTAAGAGGCTGAGAAAAAGGAAACTTTAGGGTTTCCAAAGTGAAAGCAAGAGTATTAATATTGAAAATAGTTTTTTATTGTTCACACACATAACACACACTCAAGATTTTTACCAGATTTAAAGATGGTTTCCAACAAAAGGCTGATAAAAGTAATAAGGTTTCTTCTAGTTCTGTAACACTATGACCCCATGAAATCTGACCAAGAGTAATTTACAGACAAGACAACTAATGCTGGGAAATGAGGTTGGCCAAAGGATTCCTGAGGCTTGCTGCTTGTCACCTAATATAAGTTAATGTGATTGAAAAGGAAGAGAAAAAGGAAATATCAGATACAAGTTTATTTCAATCAATGTAATCTAATAACCCAGAGATGATAATCTGTCCCACAAATTTGGTATAAAACCTCTGCTAATTAGAGAAATCTATTACAATAACTGATCCAGTAAAATGTCAATATAATGTTAAATTTGTTTCATGAAGAAATAGGCTAGCTGTACTCAAGACAAAGTAGGCCATATCATTGTCTACCATGTTCTGGGAATGACAAAGTGAAGAGGAATGGTGTCGCAATCATCGTCAAAAAGAACATTTCAAGATCTATCCTGAAATACAATGCTGTCAGTGATAGGATAATATCCACATACCTACAATGAAGACCAGTTAATATGACTATTATTCAAATTTACACACCAACTACTGATGCCAAAGATGAGGAAACTGAAGATTTTTACCAATTATCTGCAGTCTGAAATTAATCAAACATGCAATCCAGATGCATTGATAATTACTGGTGACTGGATGTGAAAGCTGGGAACAAAGAAGCATTGGTAGTTGGAAAATATGGCCTTGGTGATAGAAGTGATGCTGGAGATCACATGATAAAATTTTGAAGACCAAAGACTTATTCATTGCAAGCACTTTTTTTCAACAATGCAAATGACAACTATACATGTGGACCTCGCTGGATGGAATACAGAGGAATCAAATAGACTACATCTGTGGAAAGAGACAATGGAGAAACTCAATATCAGCCTGAACAAGGCTAATGCCCACAGATGAACAGACCATCAATTGCTTATATGCAAGTTCAAGTAGAAGCTGAAGAAAACTAAAACTAGTCTATGAGAGCCAAAACATGACCTTGAGTATATTCCACTTGAACTTGGAGACCATCTCAAGAATAGATGCACCGAACACTAATGACTGAAGACCAGACGAGTTGTGGAATGACATCAAGGACATCATACTGAAGAAAGCAAAAGGTCATTAAAAAAAGGGAAAGAAAGAAAAGACCAAAATGGATGCCAGAAGAGAGTCTCTGAAAGTTGCTCTTGAATGTAGAGTAGCTAAAGCTAATGGAAGACATGATGAAGTGAAAAAGCTGAACAGAAGATTTCAAAGGGTGGCTCAAGAAAACAAAGTAAAATGTAATGAAACGTACAAAGACCTGGAGATAGAAAACCAGAAGGAAAGAACGTGCTCAGCATTTCTCAAGCGGGAAGAACTGAAGAAAAAATTCAAGCCTGGAGTTGCAATTTTGAAGGCAAAATATTGAACGATGCAGAAAGTATCAAAAGAAGATGGAAGCAATACAGTCACTGTACAAAAAAGAATTGGTCAGTGTTCAATCATTCCAGGAAGTAGCTTACAATCAAGAATCAATAGTATTGAAGGAAGAAGTCCAAGCTGCACTGAAGGCATTGGTGAAAGGCAAGGCTCTAGGAATTGACAGAATACCAATTGAGATGTTTCAACAAAGAGATGCAATGCTGGAGGTACTCACTTGTCTATACCAAAAAATTTAGAAGGCAGCTACCTGCTCAACTAACTGGAAAAGATCCATATTTATGCCCATTCCAAAGAAAAGTCATCCAACAGAACGCAGAAATTATAGAACAATATCACCTATTTCACATGCAAGTAAAATTGTGCTGAAGATAATCCAGAAATGGTTGTAGCAGTGCGTCAACAGGGAACTGTCAGAAATTCAAGCTGGATTCAGAAGAGGACGTTGAACCAGAGATGTCATTGCTGATATCAAATGGATCTTGGCTGAAAGCTGAGAATACCAGAAAGATGTTTACCTGTGTTTTATTGACTATGCAAAGGCATTCGAGTGTGTGGATCATAACAAATTATGGACAACATTGGAAAAATGGGAATTCCAGAGCACTTAATTGTGTACATGTGGAGCCTGTATATAGACCAAGAGGCAGTCATTTGAACAGAACAAGAGGATACCACATGGCTTAAAATCAGGAAAGATGTGTGTCAGGATTGTATCTTTTCACCATACTTAGTTCAATCTGTATGCTGAGTAAATAATCCAAGAATATATGAAGAAGAATGGGGCATCAGGATTGGAGGAAGACTCGCTAATAACCTGCTAAAGGGAGATGACACAACCTTGCTTGCTGAAAGTGAAGAGCACTTACTGATGAAGATCAAAGACCACAGTCTTCAGTATGGATTACACCTCAACATAAGGAAAATGAAAATCCTCACAGCTGGACCAATAAATAACATCACGGTAAACGGAGAAAATATTAAAATTGTCAAGGATTTCATTTTACTTGGATCCACAACCAATGCCCATGGAAGCAGCAATCAAGAAATTAAATGACTCATTGCTTTGGGCAAATCTGCTGCAAATGACCTCTTTAAAGTGTTGAAAAGCAAAGGTGTCACTTTGAGGAATAAGGTGCACCTGACCAACCCAGGGTTTTTTCAATTGTCTCATATGCATGTGAAAGTTGCACAATGAATAAAGAAGACCTATGAAGAATTGAGGCCTTTGAATTATGGTGTTGGTGAAGAATATATCATGGACTTCCAGAAGAACGAACAAACCTGTCTCGGAAGAAGTACAGCCAGAGTGCTACTTGGAAGCAAGGATAGCTAGACTTTGTCTCACCTACTTTGGACACATATGTTATCATTAGGGACAAGTACCTGGAGAAGGACATCAATCTTGGTAAGGTAGACAGTCAGTGAAAAAGAGAAGACCCTCAATAAGATAAATCGACACAGTGGCTACAACAATGGGCTCAAACACAGCAAAGACTGTGAGGATGGCACAGGACCGGGCAGCATTTTGTTCTGTTGTACATAGGGTCACTACGAGTTGGAACTGACTCGATGGCACTTAACAACAACTCTAGCCATATTTAAGGATTACTCAATAATTTATTGGGGTTGGGAAAACCTTATTTGAGTCACTGGAGTTTAAATAGGGGTCTGAAATCCATATTTAAATAATTTAGGCAAAAGGAGTATTAAAAGGAAAGATCTTTAATTGAAACAAGGGTAAGACAACCAAATCCCAGGATGCCAAGGAAGAATGCAGCAGGACCTCAGGAACCATTGAACAAGAAACTCCAGTATGACAGGACTCTCTCCATTTCTGATTTTTACTTTTTTTTTTTGTTGTTGTTCTGGCTTTATTTTCTCCCACTGTAGACCAGCTTTCTCTACTTGGCAGCTAATGAGGCTGTTGACACCTTGCATAGGAACTCTTCATCTTACAACTTCTTCCATTAGAGAAACAGACTGACTCTTTCTCAGATCCGTTTTTAAAAATACTGGAGAAACACTCTGACAGGCTGTTTCAGGGATGTGGCTCACCCTTGGACAAATCAGCTATGACTAGAAGAGAAGATCATATAAGAACATGTCAGCTCCCATTTTAGCTACATGGTCGGAGTTGGGAGGAGGGCAATAAATTCCAAAATAAGGGAGGGATGTCTCGATGGCAACTGGTTTGTATTTTTTTTGCTTTTGGTACTTGCCAGAAGACAGAGGATGGAGCAGTGCGTTAAGCAAAAGCTGGTTTGAAGTAGCAGCCTGTTCTTGTTTTGTTTGATAATCCCAGTGCCTCCAACTGGTTATAAATCCAAGGCTGGAAAATTCTATGCTAGATGTTCTACGGTCTTGATCACATAAGCTGCAAGGGCCTTGTACTCTCTGCACTGCAGGAAATAAAACTGCCAGAGTGTTTCCTGTGCCCTACATTTGTCTATGAGGCAGGTTGTTCTGCTTCTCAAGTCACAGACGGAAAGGGAAAGAATGGGCTGAGTATTTGCAGTAGGTGCAGAAGATCTGTGAGGCTCCTAATGTAAGTACACTTCCAGCTCCTCCTTCCCTCTGCCTCTACCAACCAAGGGACATATATGGTCCTTGCAAGTAGACTGCAAGCCACCCAGGAGGCAGAAGCAATACTCTGTGTCTTTAAATCCTGGGAAGCTCTGAACACAGCCCTTGCAAGTATAAAAGTATAACAAGTATCTGTTGATTTGATGTTAGTTTAAACCAAATTAAATCAGAGCCTCAAATCAGTTCATTCCAGTTTGAACCCCTGTTGAGAATTTGCATTTCCACCCCAGATACACTGAATTAGAAATTACATTTTAACAAAACCCCTAGGTGATTCTTTTTTCTAGGTGATTCTTATGTATAATAAATTTTGAGAACCACTGCTGTACTAATGGTTCTCAGAATTGGTCCCTAACTAGCAGCATTAGCATTGCCTGGGAATTTGTTAGAAATGCAAATTCTCAGCAGAGGCTCAAACAGGAACAAGTTGATTTGAAGCCCTGAATTAACCTGTATAAAAAAAGTTGGAGGTATAGCTGGAGCTACATTGGAAATGTAAAAGTTGTCAAGCATGAGCATATTACATATAATATGCATATTTCTATTGTCGCCAAATGGGAATGACAGCATAGGCTCCTATTTGCAATTCCATTTGTCAACCAGAAAATTGGCAGATTGAATCCACCCAGAGGCACCTCGGAGTTCAAGCCGGGCCATCTGCTTCCGAAAAGTCACAGCCTTGAAAACCCTATGGAGCAGTTCCACTCTGCACACATGGGGTTGCCATGAGTCGAGACTAACTCATTGGTAACTGACAACAACAACGACATTTTACATCCATAACCAAAAAAAATCAACCAAACATAAAAACAAAATTCATTGTCATTGAGTCAATTCCAACTCATAGCAACTCTATAGGACAGAGTTGAACTGCCCCCATAGGGTTTCCGAAGGAGCAGCTGGTGGATTCAAACTGCTGACCTTTTGGTTAGCACACTAGCTCTTAACCACCACGCAACCAGGGCCCCATAGCAATTTTAATTTTTCACCGATAATAAATGAAGCTGGGTCCCTATTTAAGAAATGCAAGGTTTATATGATTCAGCTATATTATCTCTTACAAGCAGACACTAATGAATCCTATAAGAGACTCTAGAAATGGAACGAGAATCTGAACAAATATGTTCATCAGTCTTAGTTGTCTACTGATGATAAGTTGAATTTTGAGCTGGACACCAAATTTGAACTTCTGTAGGTGCTTTTAAAACACTGGGATTATATTTTAATAGAAAGCTTTACAATAAGTAGATTATCTTATCATTTGTTGTAGGAAAATTTTATTCCTGATGCTTAACATGAAGATTCTTACAGACATTTTACATTTTCCTAAATGAAAATCATTTTGTTATTTTTTTCAGATTTTATAAGTGATATGTTTTCACTGTAAAAATTTAAACAATTCAGAAATAAATTTTAAATTTAAACAATTTAATTTCCCTCTATCCTATTCGCCAGAAATAATCACTGTTAACAATCTGATATACATTCATTTATTTTAACAAGTCTTTGCATAGCAATTACTATATGCCAAACACTTGTCTAATCAGTTTACAATTGTCCTCATTTAATCCTCATAACACCCTAAGAGGTAGGTATTATTTCTGTATTTACAGACAAGAAAATTAAACCTCAAAGGCTATAATAACTTACACAAAGATACATAGTTATAAGTGGTGGAGTTGGGTTTCAAACACAGGCAGTCTGACTTCAGAGTCCATGCCCTTAATTATATATCAGGCTTCACATATATCATTATATATTATATTATATTTTATATTGTAATATAATATTATATGTCATATATATCATGCCCTTAATTATATATCCACCCTTTCAATAAAAATATATGTAACATGTTTCCAAGTTCACTCACTTCCTGGGGTTGACCTTCCCTTTAATATCCAATTAAAATATCTCAAGCCCCCAACCCATGTGAAGTGTGTGTGTGTGTGTGTGTGTGTGTGTGTGTGTGTGCGTGGTGGGGGGGGGGTCCAGTGTGGCTCCTCCCCAATATTTCTGTGACTTCTAGGAAGTGTTTGTGCTCTGGGACACTCTTCTCTGAATCCTGCTCCTTTTCAGCTTCTCGTCTCTGCATCTCAGGGCACCACCCTCGTTCCTCTTTTCCCCAAGGTAGCACTAACATAAATAAGGCAGTTGTGTGAGGATAATTTTTACTGAAGAGTTTGGGGTAAAGGAAAGAATTACAACTTAGAAAAAAAAATTAACACTGGATGCTTAATGACTGTTTTCAGAGTGTAAGGGAAAATTAAAACATAAAATGATTCAAAGTAGTTCTTTGGGCACAGCTTAATTCCTGTCATTACTTCCCTATCTTGTGAGCTACACTCTCTCAGACTCTTTCCCTCCAGTATTTTTTTCTCACTTTCTCTTTTCTCCTCACCCTCTGTTATGGATTGAAGTGTGTCCCCCCAAAGAATTTATGTTGAAGTCCTAACCCCTGGTACCTGTGAAAGTGACCTTGTTTGGAAATAAGGTATTGAAGACGCTATCAGTTAACATGAGGTCATATCAGAGTAGGACGTGACCTAATGTAATCTGAATGGTATCCTATAAAAGAAAAGACACACAGAGAGAATGAATTTCTGTTCTTATAAATCACCCAATTTATAGCACTTTGTTAAGGCAGCCCTAGGAAACCAATACACCCCATTTTTATTCAGGCTGTCATCCCACCACTCCAGATCCTTCTTCCCTTATTATGCAGAGAAATTTAGTTCTACCTCTAAATTTATCTTTCGATTCCATGCCCTTGAGCTTTGCCTTTCATAACAACAATGCCTTATGGTGAATATCTAGTTTTTGCAGTGGTCCTCAATGGGGAGTGGGTGATTTTGCCCCACAGGAGACATTTTTAGTTGTCAAACTGGTAGAGGTTGCTACTGGTTATCTAGTGGGTAGAGGCTGGGGATGCTGCTAAATATCCTACAATGCACAGGACAGCATTACTCTCTTAAGGTCACAGGAGTTAGGTGTGGTGAAGACAGGTTCAGAGGTGCTGATGGGTTCCAACACGTCCTCAGTCTTCTTTGCCCCTTGTCCAACTTTTCTTCCCCACTACTGCTTTACTGCAGATATCCAGAGGCAACAGCTTCCCATGGACTTCTCCATCTCCCGCTTTGTGGTCCCACCGTGGTGGTGGGGTGCGCCCGGCTTCTCAGACTGACTGGATGGTGCCTTCTCTGGAACATCAACTCCCCCTTTCACATCTTTACTTCCCCAGCTCCTCCTGCACTTGTGTAAGGAATTTGTTATAATTCCTATAAGCACTCCAGATGGTTTTGCTTCCCTGACGGAATCCTGGCAGACATGATTATATAACCTTTAGAAATAATGAGGCAGCTCCATATACTGATATGAATTGATCTCCCAGATATATTAAGTGAAAAGAGCAAGGTACTAAATAGATGAAAAACATTACAGCAAAAGCTAAAGTTCACTTTGACCGATAACCCTAATCCTGGTCCCCATTTCTTTTCCCCAGAGGTAAATACTGTTAAAATAGCAGCCCTAAATCAATTCTAATGGTCTGGGCAAGAGTCCTCAGCAAATTGTAACTCTGACAGGAGTTATTTTGACAAGATTATTTTATTGATGTATAAGTAGCACACAATAAAATGCACAGATCTTAAGTGCTCCAACGGATGAGTTTTGATAATTGTATCTACCTGTGTAAGCTTCATTCCAAGCAATATATAGAACATTTCCATCCCCTCCAAATTCCTCTTGTGCTCCTTTCAGTCATGTACACTACCTCTTCTGCAACCACTATCTGATTTCTATTCCCATAGATTAGCTTTACCTGTATTTTACTTTTATATAAATGAAATTATACAGTATGTACTCTTTTGAATCTGTCTGCTTTCATTCAGCATAATGCTTTTGAGATTTGTCCATGCTTTATATATCAGTAGTTTATTCTTTTTATGGTTAAGTAATACTCCGAGGTATGGATATGCCACAATCTGTTTGTCCTTTTTCCTGTTGATGGATATTTGGAGAGCTTCCAGTTTGGGGCTATTATGAATTCCTATAGGGTTTTAAATGTAACTGGAAAGGACTGCTGAGGTCATTGTTATTAGTATTATACAGATTGTGCCCAGCACTCATCTGTCAGTTTGTCATACTGTGGTACCTTGTGTGTTGCTGTGATGCTGGAAGCTATGTCACTGGTACTTCAAATATCAGCAGGGTCACACATGGTGGGCTGGTTTCAGAAAGACATGGTGATCTACTTCTGAAAAATTGGCTAGTGAAAACCTTATAGATAGCAGTGGAACATTGTCTCATATAGTGCCAGAAGATGAGCCCCTCGGGTTGCAAGACACTCAAAATACAACTACAGAAGAGCTGCCTCCTCAAAGTAGACTTGACCTTAGTGACATGGATAGAGTCAAGCTTTTGGGACCTTCATTTGCTGATATGGCGTGACTCAAAATAAGAAAAAACAGCTGCAAGCATCCATTAATAATTGGAACATGGAATGCATGAAGTATGAATCTAGGAAAATTGGAGTTGTAAAAAAATGAAATGAAATGCATAAGGATTCATATCCTAGGCATTAGTGAGCTGAAATGGGCTGGTACTGGCCATTTTGAAGCAGACAATCATATCGACTCCTATGCCAGAAATGACACTTGAAGAGGAATGGTGTTGCATTCATCATTAAAAAGAACATTTCAAGATCTATCCTGAAATACAGTGTTGCCAGTGATAGAATAATACCTATACACCTACAAGGAAGACCAGTTAATACGGATATTATTCAGATTTACTGACCAACCTCTAATGCTAAAGATGGGGAAATCAAAGATTTTAACCAACTTCTGCAGTCTAAAGTTGATCAAACATGCAATCAAGATGCATTGATAAATTACTAGTGACTGGAATGCAAAAGTTGGAAACATGGAAGAAGGATTGGCAGTTGGAAAATACTGCCTTGGTGATAGAAACAATGCCAGAGATTGCATGGTGGAATTTTGCAAGACCCACGAGTTCTTCATCGTAAATACCTTTTTTCAACAACAAAAACAATGATGATAGACCTCGCTGGTTGGAATACACAGGAATCAAATTGACTATATCCGTGGAAAGAGACAATGGAAAAGCTCAATATCATCAGTCAAAATAAGGCCAGGGGCCGACTGCAGAACAGACCACCAATTACTCATATTCAAGTTAAAATTGAAGCTGAAGCAAATTAAAACAAGTCCACAAGAGCCAAAGTATGACCTTGAGTATATCCCACTTGAATTTAGAGACCATTCAAGAATACATTTGGCACATTGAACACTAATGACTGAAGACCAGAGGAGTTGTGGAAAGACAACAAGGACATCATGCATGAAGAAAGCAAGAGGTCATTAAAAGGAAAGGAAAGAAAGAAAAGACCAGAAGAGGTGTCAGAAGAGACTCTGAAAGATGTTCTTGAACGTAGAGTAGCTAAAGCTAATGGAAGAAATGTTGAAGTAAAAGAGCTGAACAGAAGATTTCAAAAGGCAGCACAAGAAGACAAAACAAAGTATTATAATGAAATGTGCAAAGACCTAGAGTTAGAAAACCAAAGATAAGAACATGCTTGGCATTTTTCAAGCTGAAAGAACTGAAGAAAAAATTCAAGCCTCAAGTTGCAATTTTGAAGGATTCTGTGGGCTAAATATTGAATGATGCAGGAAGCATCACGAGAAGATGGAAGGAATACACAGAGTCACTGTACCAAAAAGCATTGGTTGACGTTCAACCATTTCAGGAAGTAGCATATGACCAAGAACCAATGGTATTGAAGGAAGCCCAAACTACACTGAAGGCATTGACGAAAAACAAGGCTCCAGGAACTGATGGAATGCTAATCGAGTTGTTTCAACAAAGGGATGCAACACTGGAAGTGCTTACTCGTCTATGCCAAGAAATTTGGAAGACAGCTACCTGGTCAACTGACTAGAAGAGATCCATATTTGTACCCATTCTCAAGAAAGGTGATCTAAGAAAATGCAGAACTTATTGAACAGTATCATTAATATCACATGCAAATAAAATTTTGCTGGAGATAATTCAGAAATGGTTGCAGCAATTCATCAACAGGGAACTGATAAAATTCTCTCAGAAGAGGATGTAGAACGAGGGATAATATCATTGCTCATGTCAGATGGATCTTCTCCAAAAGCTGAAAATATCAGAAAGATGTTTAACTGTGTTTTACTAATTATGCAAAGGCATTCAACTGTGTGGATCGTAACAAATTATGGATAACACTGGGAAGAATGGGAATTCCAGAGCATTTAATTGTGCTCCTGAGAAACCTGTCCATAGACCAAGAGGCAGTCATTCAAACAGAACAAGGGGATACTACATGGTAGTATCAGGAAAGGTGTGCATCAGGATTGTATCTTTTTTTTTTTTTTGGTTTTGTTTTGTTTTACTAGTTCTCTGGGTGAGCAAGAGTCAAGGACGTTTAGGACAGAGGGAACCACTTAAAAGAGCACACAGAAGGCTGGAGACTGGAATGTGGTAGTTACAGTTAAGAGAAGAGAGATGAGGCTGGTGCCAGAGAACAAAAAATGAATAAATAAACAGTTGCCTGCCAAGTCAATTCTAACTCATGGTGACCCCATGAGTGTCAGAGTAGAACTGCTCCATACGGTTTTCTTTACTGTAATCTTTTTTTTTTTTTAATTGTACTTTAGATGAAGGTTTGCAAAACAAACTAGTTTCTCATCAAACGGTTAGTACATACATTGTTCTTTGACACTGGTTAACAACCCCACAACATGTCAACACACTCCCTTCTCACCCTGGGTTCCCTATTACCAGTTTTCCTGTTCCCTCCTGCCTTTCAGTCCCTGCCCCAGGGCTAGTGCTCCCCTTTAGTCGTGTTTTTTTCCATAGACCTGTTCAATCTTTCGCTGAAGGGTGAACCTCAGGAGTGACCTCATTACTGAGGTAAAAGGGTGTCCAGGGGCCATACTCTCATGGTTTCTCCAGTCTCTGTCAGGTCAGTTGGACTGTATCTCTTCATCATACTTATTCAATCTGTTTGCTGTGCAAATAATTCTAGAAGCTGGACTTTGTGAAGAAGAACACTGCATCAAGATTGGAGGAAAATTCATTAACATCCTGTGCTATGCAGATGACACAACCTTGCTTGCTGAAATTCAAAAGGACTTGAAGCACTTGCTGATGAAGATCAAAGATCACAGCCTTCATTATGGATTACACCTCAACAAAAATAAAAGTTCTCACAATTTGACCAATAAGCAAAATCATGATAAGTGGAGAAAATACTGAAATTATTTTCTGCAGAAGACCTCTTTAAAGTATTAAAAAGCAAAGATGTCACTTTGAGGACTAAGGTGGGTCTCATTCAAGCCATTGTATTTTCAATTGCCTCATACGCATGCGAAAGCTCGGCAATGACTAAGGATGCCCAAAGAAGAGTTTTGGATTTGAAATGTGGTGGGCTAAGAATATTGAATATACCATGGACTGCCATAAGAATGAAAAAAATCTGTCTTAGAAGAAATACAGCCAGAATGCTCCTTGGAAGCAAGGATGGTGACACTTCATCTTATGTACTTGGGACATGTTATCAGGATGGACCAATCCCTGGAGAAGTAGAGGGTCAGCGGAAAAAGAGAAAGACCCTCAATGAAATGAATTAACACAGTGGCTGCAACAGTGGGCTCAATTATAATAACAATTGTGAGAATGGTGCAGGACCAGGCAGTGTTTCCTTCTGTTGTACCTAGGGTCAATAGGAGTCAGAACCAACTGAATGACACCTAGTAACAACACCAAGATTGTGCAAAACTTACCTTAATTTTCCTAAAGAACTTTACTTTCTTCTACAAATTAAATAAGAACTTACGATTTCAATTTTTTTTTCCCCAGAGCCTTACCATAATCCTGGAGTCCCTAGGTAGCACAATCATTTAAGCACTTGACTAACATCTGAAAGATTTTCTGTTCTAACCCACCCAGACAGACATGTCTGTCAGTTTGACATACTGTGGGGCTTGTGTGTTGCTGTGACGCTGGAAGCTATGCCACTGATATTCAGATACTATCAGAGTCACCCATGGAGGACAGGTTTCAGCTGAGCTTCCAGATTAAGACATGCTAGGAAGAAGAACCCGACAGTCTACTTCTGAAAAGCATTAGCCAGTGAAAACCTTATGAATAGCAGCAGAACATTGTCTGATATAGTGCTGGAAGATGAGCCCCCAGGTTGGAAGGCACTCAAAAGATGACTGGGGAAGAGCTGCCTCCTCAAAGTAGAGTCGACCTTAATGATGTGGATGGAATAAAGCTTTCGGGACCTTCATTTGCTGTTGTGGCACGACTCAAAATGAGAAGAAACAGCGGCAAATATCCATTAATAATCGGAACCTGGAATGTACAAAGTATGAATCTAGGAAAATTGGAAATTGTCAAAAATGAAACGGAACGCATAAACATCGATATCCTAGGCATTAGTGAGCTGAAATGGACTGGTACTGGCCTTTTTTGAATGGGACAAACATATAGTCTACTATGCTGGGAATGACAGCTCGAAGAGGAATGGTGTTGCATTCATCGTCAAAAAGAACGTTTCAAGATCTATCCTGAAGTACAACACTGTCAATGATAGGATAATATCCATACGCCTACAAGGAAGACCAGTTAATACGACTATTATTCAAATTTACGCACCAACCACTATGGCCAAAGATGAAGAAATAGAAGATTTTTATCAGCTGCTGCGGTCTGAAATTGATCGAACATGCAATTAAGATGCATTGATAATTACTGGCAACTGGAATGTGAAAGTTGGAAACAAAGAAGAAGGACCAGTAGTTGGAAAATATGGCCTTGGTGATAGAAACAATGCCGGAGATCGAACAGTAGAATTTTGCAAGACCAACGACTTCTTCATTGCAAATACCTTCTTTCACCAACATAAACAGCGACTATACACATGGACCTTGCCAGATGGAACACACAGGAATCAAACTGACTATATCTGTGGAAAGAGATGACAGAAAAGCTCAATATCATCAGTCAAAACAAGGGCAGGGGCCAACTGTCAAACAGACCATCAATTGCTCGTATGCAAGTTCAAGCTGAAACTGAAGAAAATCAGAGCAAGCCCACGAGAGTCAAAATATGACCTTGAATTTAGAGACCTGAATTTAGAGACCACCTGAAGAATAGATTTGACACATTGAACGCTAGTGACTGAAGACTAGAGAAGTTGTGGAATGACACCGAGGACATCATCCATGAAGAAAGCAAGAGATCATTGAAAAGACAGGAAAGAAAGGAAAGACCAAGATGGATGTCAGAGGAGACTCTGAAACTTGCTCACGAACATCAAGGAGCTAAAGCAGAAGAAAGAAATGATGAAGGTAAAGAACTGAAGATTTCAAAGGGTGGGTTGAGAAGACAAAGTAAAGTATTATAATGACATGTGCAAAGAGCTGGAGATAGAAAACCAAAAGGGAAGAACACGCTTGGCGTTTCTCAAGCTGAAAGAACTGAAGAAAAAATTCAAGCCTCAAGTTGCAATTGTGAAGGATTCTATGGGGAAAATATTAAATGATGTAGGAAGCATCAAAAGAAGATGGAAGGAATACACAAAGTCATTATACCAAAAAGAATTAGTCGATCTTCAGCCATTTCAAGAGGTGGCATATGATCAGGAACCAATGGTACTGAAGGAAGAAGTCCAAGGAATTGGCAAAAAACAAAAGAACAAGGCTCCAGGAATTGACAGAATATCAACTGAGATATTTCAAAAAACGGATGCAGCGCCGGAGGTACTCCCCCATCTATGCCAAGAAATATGGAAGACGGCTTCCTGGCCAACTGACTGGAAGAGATCCATATTTATACCTATTCCCAAGAAAGATGATCCAACTGAATGTGGAAATTATAAAACAATATCATTAATATCACACACAAGCAAAATTTTGCTGAAGATCATTCAAAAACAGCTGCAGCAGTATATCGACAGGGAACTGCCAGAAATTCAGGCCGGTTTCAGAAGAAGATGTGGGACCAGAGGTATCATTGCTGATGTCAGATGGATCCTGGCTGAAAGCACAGAATACCAGAAAGATGTTTACCTGTGTTTTATTGACTATGCTGAGGCATTAGAATGTGTGGATCATAACAAATTATGGATAACATTGCAGAGAATGGGAACTCCACAACACTTAATTGTGCTCATGAGGAACCTTTACATAGATCAAGAGGCAGTTATTTGGACGGAACAAGGGGATGCTGCATGGTTTAAAGTCAGGGAAGGTGTGCGTCAGGGCTGTATCCTTTCACCATACCTAGTCAATCTGTATGCTGAGTAAATAATCCAAGAAGCTGGACTATATGAAGAAGAACGGGGCATCAGGATTGGAGGAAGACTCATTAACAACCTGCACTGTGCAGATGACACAACCTTCCTTGCTGAAAGTGAAGAGGAATCGAAGCACTTACTAATAAAGATCAAAGACCTCATCCTTCAATATGGATTGTACCTCAACATAAAGAAAACAAAAATCCTCACAACTGGACCAGTGAACAACATCATGATAAACGGAGAAAAGACTGAAGTTGTCAAGGATTTCATTTTACTTGGATCCATAATCAACACCCATGGAAGCGGCAGTCAAGAAATCAAAAGACACATTGCATTGGGTAAATCTGCTGCAAAGGACCTCTTTAAAGTGTTGAAAAGCAAGATGTCACCTTGAAGACTAAGGTGCACCTGATCCAAGCCATGGTATTTTCAATTGCATCATATGCATGTGAAAGCTGGACAATGAATAAGGAAGAACAAAGAATTGACACCTTGGAATTGTGGTGTTGATGAAGAATATTGAATATACCATGAACTGCCAAAAGAACAAACAAATCTGCCTTGGAAGAAGTATGACCAGAATGCTCTTTAGAAGCAAGGATGGTGAGACTGCATCTTGGACATGTTATCAGGAGGGCTCAGTCCCTGGAGAGGGACATCACGCTTGGCAAAATACAGGGTCAGCGGAAAAGAGGGAGACTCTCAGCGAGGTGGATTGACACAGTGGCTGCAACAATGAGCGCCAGCATAACGATTGTGAGGATGGTGCAGGACTGGGCAGTGTTCCGTTCTGTTGTGCATAGGGTCTCTAGGAGTCAGAACCAACTCGACTGCACCTAACAACAACAACAACCCCCCCCCAGAGGTGCCTTGAAAGACAGGCCTGGCAATCTGTTTCTGAAAGGCCACTGCCTTGAAAACTCTATGGAGTGCAGTTCTACTCTGCACACATGGGGTTGTCACAAGTTGTAATTGTTTTGACTTAAGCTTGGTGGTTTTACCATAGTTCTGGGCAATAAGATGGATGAATCTATTTGTACTTACTGATAGAAGAATCATGCCAGGATTTTGAATAATTTCCAGTCACAGAGGAAATCAGGTGAATCCAGGAGTAGAAGACAGCCTTGGTGACTCCAGGATCCCATCAACAAGGCCATGGTTTGTTTATTTCAGACTTGTGGTGCTCTGGGAAAAGCAAAGAATCCTGGAACCTAGAGAAAGGGACTACAAAGACGCATTGAATGTAGCTTTTTAAAGTGTGGAAGGAACGATAAGAAAATTCTAAGCCAGGACTAGAACATCATTTTTGTGACAGGGTAAGGAAAATCTTTTCTAGAATTACGGGAGCTGAGCTGACAGTGCCCAGATAATTAAAACATAATAATAAACTTGGAGCCAAAGCTGGCCTCTTCTTTTCTATGGGTAAACCTAAATGGAGTCTTTTAACTAAAGCTAAGTCGTGAAGACCATTGAAACTCTGTGACTGAGAATGTTTGTATTTTTATTCGAATTTGAAATAAAAAAAGATTTTTACTGTTCCATAAGCTTTAAAGATAAATACATTGTTTTCCTTAGAGTATCTAGTATTAAGTAATGGGATTGACACAATTAATGGTATTAAGAACATATAATTATGTTTCACATAATATCACAATTACGTAATTGTTTTAATAGGTTCAGTGATCAGCCTAATAGGTCTTTTTTAATCTGTTTTTGTAACAGCTTTATCCTGAATTCTTCTTTGTGAGATAACTTGTAGTGCTTTAAACTGTTTGAGATATATTTTTATTACATTAAGGTGCCATTGAAAAAAATAATATATTTTATTTGTAAAATAAATTTATAACATTTTATAAATAAAAATTAGTATATATTTTTCAAGAACTGGAGTTTTCATTAAAAAAAATTTTTTTTTCATAAAGGCCACCAAAATACATAATATTAAAAGATCTGCTCTTATGATAACAGTTGTTAAATTGTGCTTATTGATGAATTTTGAATTTTGACTGTTCAATGTCCATGCTAATGAGGTGCTTAGAAAACAATGAGGAGCATTTGCTGAATTCAGAGTTAAGGAAGTCTCAATTAATATGACTGATTCTTCTAATCTCTTCCCAAAAGAAGGTACTTCTTTTAAATATGCTTTGGACTCAAAGTTTAAGATCTGCAATAATTTATTATGCTCTCAGAGTCTAGTCTTGAGCAATTTCATATCACTGTGACAGATATTTATTTACAAATGAAAACCCAGAGCCGTAGAGTCGATTCTGATTCATACCGACCCTATAGGACAGAGTAGAAGGAGGGGTCATTATTTGCTGACACTTTATGATTTTTCTTCAAGTAGCCCTATTAGATGTGATAGGAATAAATCAGCTTAATTTCATCATGATGCTGTTATATAAGTGAGTCAAAAATGGCCTCCATGTATTGGCCCCAAGTTGTTTTCTTCATCTTAGCAAACGGATGAGGCCTATTAGCCCCAAAAAGCCCTCCCTCGACAGACTCATCTAGCTGTTTAAAAAACAGCACAAATAAGTAGATTTTTAGCCACTTAGAACCTGCCTGCTTTCTATACCATGTGAAACCACATTCAGCATCTGTCAGCCCTGTGGGTGTTGTTAGGTGCTGTGGAGTTGGGTCTGACTCACAGTGACCCTATACACAACGGAACAAAACACTGCCCAGTCCTGCACCAGCCTCACAATCGTTGCTATGCTTGAGCCCATGGCTGCAGCCACTGTGTTAATTCATCTTGTTGAGGGTCTTCCTCTTTTTTGCTGACCCTCTACTTTACCAAGGAGGATGTCCTTCTCCAGGGACTGAGCCCTCCTGATAACATGTGCAAAGATGTGAGACGTAGTCTCGCCATCCTTGCTTCTAAGGAGCATTCTGGTCATACTTCTTCCAAGGCAGGTTTGTTCGTTCTTTTGGCAGTTCATGGTATTCAATATTCTTTACCAATACCACAATTCCAAGGTGTCAGTTCTTTGGTCTTCCTTATTCATTGTCCAGCTTTCACATGCATATGAGTCAATTGAAAACACCATGGCTTGGGCCAGGTGCACCTTAGTCTTCAAGGTGACATCTTTGCTTTTCTACACTTTAAAGAGGTCTTTTGCATTGGGCAAATCTGCTGCAAAAGACCTCTTTAAAGTGTTGAAAAGCAAAGCTGTCTGTTAGTCCGGATAAGATAAAACCCTGTAGTTATAAGGAAGCCGGAGCCCTGGCGGCACAGTGGTTGAGAGCTTGGCTGCTAACCAAAATATTAGCAGTTCAAACACACTGGCTGCTCCATGGGAGAAAGGTGTGGCAGGCTACTTCTATAAAGAATTAAAGGCCTGGAAACCCTATAGGGCAGTTCTACTGTGTCCTACAGGGTCACTATGAGTCAGAATTTGACTTGATGGCAATGGGTTTGGGTTTTTTGGCTTTAGTTATAAGGACCCTAAGGTGCTGCTGCCTTCCAAACTCTCTGACCCTCCCTTCTCTTCTGTATTATTTTATTCAATATGCTATTCTCCTCTTCTATACTATTTTTCATTGGCAGGTTAATTTAATAAAAGTTTATCTCAAGATGTTTTCCATACCCTCCTCCCTGGTGGCATAGTGGTTTAGTGCTACAGCTGCTAACCAAAATGTTGGCTGTTCAAATCCACCAGACGCCCCTTGGAAACTGAATAGGGTTGCTATGAATTGGAATTGACTTGACAGCAATGGGGTACAGGTCCCTTTCTGGTGGCTTCCTGCAACACTTAACCTCTGGAAGGCCTCCTGATGTTGGGGACCACTCCCTGCATGTGGTAGTCAATGTGTCAGCGCCAGTAAATAGCTTACTATACAAAGTTATCTGGTATTTGCAGTCATATCTTTTTTTTTTTTTGATCAGCCCCAAATTCCCTCGAACTCACTACAAGATGCTCATACAGAGGCAGCAAAACAATGTTGTTCCATGTGACAGATCTGGCTCCTCCCCCAAGCTTTTTTTTTTTTTTTTTAATTTGTGGCTTATTGGTAAAACTATGTATGAATACCAATTTAAAGAACATTCAATTTTTGGCCCAGAATATCCTTCAAATAGATACATTTGAGTAGTCATTGCACTTGAAGGATTGCTTTCACCCAAATGCAGCATCTGTTTGGCATATTTGTACCATAGAATAATAGGCTTAATGCATTTTGAATATTGTTATTCACCTAGAAGTTCTCTGCATTTATTCTCTCTTCTCTCTGCAGGTTAAGTGGCCAGCCAAAGGTCAGAGCGAGATTTGGTGTTTGAAATCTGACAGCCACGAAAATGCTTTATTCTTTGAGCTGAGCCAAGCTTCTTCTTCAGTAAAGGAATCAGCTGAGGGCTCAGCTTTCTCTCTTCAAGACAACTGCTTTCTGAGACAGCAAGTCACACCCCTTGTTAAACATTGAAAAAAAATCGATTCATTCTTATTACCGCTTCACAACACCCTGAAAGTACAGAGTGATGGCCTCTCTGTGAGGAGGGTCCCCTGAAATCAGGCTGCTGGATAAAGCCAGGGGTCTGATTTTTGGTGGGCCACTTTGTAGTAATCATGTACTTATTGACAGACTGGAAGTCACAGATGGCTTGTATGTGTGAAAAGAAAAGAAGTGTCTTGTCATCTGGCTGAATGGGAAGGTGTTCTGTCCAGCATCATATGTCTCTCTGACGCCATGTGAATTCCTATAACATTTGTGGTCTAAATTGCCACACAGCTTTGGACACAGTTCAGTATGGTACCATCTGATACTGTCCACTTACTATTTATGTATTAGTCTTGTCTCCCTCTATAGACATTAAACTGCTCATACGTGGGGAGCAAGCCATATTCATTCATATCCCTCAACATTCGTAAGATGTATATATTCAACTAATTTAACAGTTGACTGAAGGAACTTTTCTCAAGGATTTTGTGCATAGTCATATGCATATCGTTTCTTGCCCAGCAATACCTACTCTGCATCTAATCATCACATCATCATAGCACGTTTACTAAGAGCCTGGGTTCTGGAATCACACCGCATTGGTTCTTGTTAGCTTTGTGGCCTGAAAGAAATTCCTTAATCACTTAGACTTCAGTTTCCTCATCTTTAAATGGGGATAATATTGGTTACCACCTCATAGGGTTGCTGTTAGCTTTAGATGTGTTAATATATGTGAGCCAGAGAGAACAGTGCTTGGCCCATAGAAAGGACTCAGTATTGATATTTTAAGAAATATAAAAGCTTCTAGAGTTTTGACACTCAGGTTGGTCACAGTTTATGGGCTCAGAAAACATGAAGATTCTATTCACAGCTGGCCTAGGATCTCTGTGAGCAATTTTGAGTTATAATGGAGTGATATGGCTTTGGAAATTTCCTAGTTTTTCAGATAAGTACATGTGAGGGATGAAGGTAAGCTATGAACACAGCAATTTGGAGGAATTTTGGCCCAACTTAAGGTGAGATAAATTATTGACTTGGAAGTCATGGCAACAGATGACATTATGTATTAGAAGTTCTGTTATCTCAGCAAGAAATAAAAAAAAAATCATCAGATGATCCAAATAAAATCCTGAATTCAAACTCTCTTTTAGCAAAGTCCTTTAAAATTGTAGTAGGCTCCAGTTAGTTTAAATGCAGTAAACTTCAGCTTTGGTTAAATAACTGTGTGGTACGGAGCTACATAACCCAACCCATTGCCATCGAGTCGATTCCGACTAATAGCAACCCTATAGGACAGAATAGAACTGCCCCATAGGGTTTCCAAGGAGCAGCTAGTGACTTGAACTGCCAAGATCTTAACTACTGTGCCACCAGGGCTCCAAGAACTAGACGGAGAAGGGCAAATGGTAACGGGGAATGTGATCACTAGTCTCCAAAGATGGTGCCCAATGAAGTGTGCTTCCTAGTACTCACATCCTTGTTTAGTCTTCTGCCCATGAATCTAAGATGGCCTTGTGGTTTGTTTTTAACAAATAGGAGTACAGTGGATCTGACATTGTGTGACTTGAAGCTAGATCATGAGAAGCCTCACAGCCGCTGCCTGTCCTTCTGGAAGGCTAGCTCTGGGGAAAGACAGCCACCAGACAAGATGTTCAATTATCTGGAGACAGTCAAGTTGTGAGGTGATGGTGTACCAAGACTGGGGCAGTGGGAATGCTCCACACCTAGGGTATAGAGAATAAGGGAGTGCATTGTTTGTAGAGAATTTGAAAAAGCTATTAAAACCATCGTGGTTTAAAGTCAGAAAAGGTATGCGTCAGGGTTGTATCCTTTCACCATACTTATTCAATCTGTATGCTGAGCAAATAATCCAAGAAGCTGCACTCTACAAAGAAGAACGTGGGAACACAGAATCAGAATTGGAGGGAGAGTCATTAACAACCTGCATTATACAGATGACACAACCTTGCTTTGCTGAAAATGAAGAGGACCTGGAGCACTTACTGATGAAGATCAAAGACCACAACCTTCAGTATGGATTACACCTCAATATAAAGAAAACAAAAATCCTCACAACGGGACAAACAAGAAACATCATGATAAATGGAGAAAAGATTGAAATTGTCAAGGATTTCATCTTACTTGGATCCACAATCAACACCTATGGAAGCAGCAGTCAGGAAATCAAATGATGCATTGCATTGAGTAAATCTGCTGCGAAAGATCTCTTTAAAGTGTTAACAAGCAAAGATGTCACCTTTAAGACTAAGGTGTGCCTGACCCAAGCCATGGTATTTTCAATCGCCTCATATGCATGCAAAAACAGAACAATGAGTAAGGAAGACTGAAGAATAATTGACACCTTTGAATTAGGGTGTTGGCGAAGAGCATTGAATATACCATGGACTGCCAAAAGAATGAACAAATCCATCTTGGAAGAAGTATGACCAGAATGTTCCTTAGAGGCAAGGATGGCGAGACTATTTTTCACATACTTTGAACATGTTGTCAGGAAGGATCACTCCCTGGAAAAGGACATTATGCTTGGTAAAGTAGAGAGTCAGCAAAAAAGAGGAAGACCTTCAATGAAATGGATTGACACAGTGGCTGCAGCAATGGGCTCAAGCATAACAATGATTCTGAGGATGGCACAGGACTGGGCAGTGTTTCATTCTGTTGTGCATAGGGTCACTATGAGTCAGACCCAACTCCACAGCACCTAACAACAACAACATTAAAACCAACTAAAAGTTGGTATGCTTTTTATTATTACCATGCATAGGCAATTCTAAACAATGTTTAGAAATATTCCTTCCCATGAGTGGACCACTTCCATGCCTCCCCTACCCACACCATACCCTGAAAACCAATGCTGTGAAGAACCCTAAGCTAGCCATGAGGAAATAGATGCCCAGACACCACGCATAGGAGAGAAGAAGCCATCCTACAGTTCAGCCCGGGCTGGTCTTCAGAAGACTAGCCCCAGGTACCATCTGACTGGAGTTGCATGAAAAATCAAAGTCATAACCAACCAGCTGAGCCCAGGCAACCAAAAGAACTGTAAAAGAAAACATAAGAGGTTGTTTTAAGCCACCAAGTTATGGGGCATGTTGTTACGTGGCAATTGATAAGCAGAACAGCTAAGATGCATGCAAGAAGAAAAAAAGTCTCTTCCACCTCTTTTTGTTCTCTTTCTAAGAATAAAATGGCACCCGTATGTCCTTTGCTGTGTAAGGTATCTAGAAATCAGTTTATCTTGATGCTAGCAGAGGCCAAAGATACTTGATTTCACCACTAGATGGAATTATATCTATGTAGATGTTGCTAAGCAACAAGAGATCAGAAATCTATAAGGAGTGACCACAAACTGCAAGGCATTGGTCAGCCTACTAAGTCCCTGCTGTACTTCTTTTTTTAAACCTGGTGACAGGAAGAAGTGAGGTCCACAGTGTCTGGGGGAGAAAAGTCTCTAGGGACCTTAAGAGGACAGTGCACACTTCATTATTATTTGCCTGAAATGATGAGCAAACTAAAAAACCAATACGTAACCTGCTATGTTTAGGAAAGAAACCCTGGTGGTATAGTGGTTAAGAGCAATGGCTGCTAACCAAAAGTCCGGCAGTTCGGATCCACCAGGTGCTCCCTGGAGACCCTATGGGGTAGTTCCACTCTGTCCTATAGGGTCGCTATGAGTTGGAATTGACTAGACAGCAACAGGTTTGGTTTGCTTGGTTTTATGTTTAAAGAAGAACTATCTTTAGGAATACAGACTAATAGCACTGGGAGCATAGTCTCCTCTTGTCCTCATATCCTCTGAAAAACATTTCTAAGTGTTAAAATCCTTTCCCTTGAAATAACTGAAGGCTGTAAATATTTACTCAAACACTCAGGTTAATATGCAATAATGTCTTTCTGAGCTTTACAAGGATATTATTAAGTGATCAGTGGACTCAAGAATTTTTTTTTGAGGTGAGAGAAAATCAATAGGTCAGTGGAGACTATAAAATTTTCTTTTGGCAGTTGCCTCAGAGGCTGGTCAGAGAAAGCAGGCTTGAAAGGGGAAATCTTACCCAGGGCTTTGTGAATAGCCTAGTAGCGGGTGCATATGAAAACGCTAACGGTCAGAGTAAAGTGTAGGCTCTGTAACTGTTCCTTGCCAGCAATTATTTTCATTATTTCCTCTGGGTGACCTTTCATCCCTCCATTTTTCTCTGATAATTAGGTTTCTGAAATTAAAAAGGTAGGGGGACAAAAGGTAAGCTCAATAGAAGACAAATAGGAATTGAATGTATCTATTTTTGATCTGTTTTAACAAGACCTGTATGTACCCCCCAAACACACATGCATTCACGTGTTACTGAAGCACCCCAAAAGGTCCCAAGCCTTTCTATAGATATGGGCAGTGAAGGGAGATAACCACGTCTGGTGAATAGCAGGAACCAGCTTGGCCTGCAGCGTTTCTGTGCTGAGCCCTCTCTCCGTTGAGCACTGCTAGAGCAGACCCACCAAATCCCATCTAAGTGGCCAGGGCACAAATGAGACTGTCGGTGGGTAATCCTACCCTATTCATGAGCTCTTTCAGAACAATTTTCATTACTTTTTTTAAATACTGTTTTTGGCAAACACTTGATACTTGAAATAAAAAATGCATGAGTCACCTACTGGGACAGGCACAGTGTGTGGTTCATTGAATTTAGCTAAATTGTGAGTCATCCATCAATAGTCCTCTTGGTGAACATACTTATAATAATTTCACACGTTACAAACAAAAATAGGTATGATTTTCAAGATTCTTGAAGCTATTTCCCTTGGGGAGTTTTGGGATTATGTTTAGTGTTTTTCATTTTGCTAGGTGGTGAGAAAATTGTCAGCCTTGTTTTCAGACAGATACAAGGCTTGTCTCTATCATGTTGATTTGGGAGATGGGGCAAACGTGAAGCTGGCAGCCCTGGGTTGGGGGAAACATGAAGAATTAATGATTAATATTTGGCTTTGTCAGATCATTGTTTTTTAAAATGAATTCTGGCATTCCCAAAATGGCTGGTTCAGTCTTAGAAAAACAATCACAGGGCTGCAATACACATGTGCCCCCCCCCCCCTTTTTTTCTCTGGTTGAGTAGAGCAGATGGCTAAGGGTGTCTGTGCACCACTGCCCTCTATTGGACGGCATTAGCGTTTCTTCCTATCCGTGCCCAAATTGAATGAGCTCTCCTGGTTGGGTAGCAGGTAACCCAGGCAAAATATGACAGTTTTAGACCAAGACCAATTTTTAAAAAATAGCTTGCCTGTATAAACTAAAAGAGAGCTCTCTCTGGCCAGAGCGGTAAGAGTCTAGAGTTTCTGGCCTGAAAGGCCCTTGCTTCTATTCTGGTGGCTTCCCGGTTAGGGGTCCAGCACCCTCTGTTTAACAGTATGACAGATGTGATTAAACAGCTAGATCTTTGTCACCTCAGGAAGTGAAAAAAACAAAAGCAAAAAAACAGTTGCTACCTCTTACTTTCTCTGTGAGTTTGACTTTTGTAAGTGCCATAAAACCATAAAAGAGCCTTTCGCTTTTGGCTACAACCAGAGGTGGGTGTCCTTGGGTCTGAGAACTCATGACTTTTTGCAAATTGTACCCAAAGTGCCCATGCCAGCAAAACATATACAGGGGGCCTGAGAAACTTGTTGGGAAGTTTGCTTTGTTCTGGCACGAGAAACCGTATCTCTGTCCTCCTTCACCTGCTCCGGGATAGCAGGGCTAAGCGTCCAGGCTGCAGCCTTGGGATCCTGTCCTGCCTCTACTGGCTGAGTAACGTGAGAAAGCTGTGCAACATTTAGTACATCTTTTTTCTTGTGTGTAAAATAAGACATTTGAAGAGATGATTTCCCAGGGTCATTTCTGAGATGCAGTAAAAACCCTTATCTTTTCACTCTAGATGATAATGCGAGCACAAAGGCTAAGCTGTTTACTTCTCTCTCTCTTAAACAAATCCCTTTCCTTTGGGAAAGCAATGTGCTCACTGTGATGATTCAGCACCAGTAGGTGAGGTGGTAGGAAGGCTTTGGCAAGGCCCCACATCGAGCGTCTGTACCAGCTGTTATGGACAAGCGCCTTGCTCCGCGACCCCGTCGTTGTCTCTAGGGCCAGCAGATGGCGCACTTGCACAGTCCACGTATTTTCCAGGCTTTTTTTTTAAAGCCAGTGGCCTTGATTAACATCCAGAAATAACAACTACTAGATGTTTGAACAGATTGCAACATTTTCCAAGCATTTACTACTAAAACCACGGCACTTTGTGAGCTGAAACATTTGCTAATATTTTAACTGATTAGGAGGATTGTTTGTCCAGAATACCGTCCAGTGCTAACAACATTTTTCACCTAGGCATCTAAACCCTTACTAAATGGGCTTATTTTTTCAGATGGAGAAATTAAGACAGGGGGTAAGTTGGCTATTTTCACAGCAAAAGTAGTCCAAATAATTCAGACCATACATCCGAGTGCTCCTTTTTAAAAAAAATTGTCATTCTTCTTACCCTGGCTAACTTTCTTTGATGTCCACTTCCCTTAGTTGTGGCGTGGAATGTGTGTGTTGGCTGGGGATGTGGGAGGAAGAATTGGCATCTCCTTCCAGCATCTCCTCTTCTTACTGCTAGAGACAGCACGGCCTAGTGGTTATGAGCGCAAATCAGAGCCTTGCTACCTGCCATAGTCACAGTAACTCCTGACCTCCACAGCACATATTTGGAGGACCTTGGAGCCCTGGTGGTGTAGTGGTTAAGATCTATGGTGAGCTATGGCTGCTAACCCAAAGGTTGGCTGCTTCTTGGAAACCCTATGGAACAATTCTACCCTGTCCTGTAGGGTCTCTGTGAGTCGGAATCAACTCCACGGCAATGAGATTTTTTTTTTTTTTGGTTTTATGATAACAAATAGAGTCCCTGAATGGCTCAAATGGTGAAGCACTGGACTACTAGCTGAAAGGCTGGTGGTTTGAACTCATCCAGAGGCAGCTCAGAAGACAGGTCTCGCAATCTGCTTTCAAAAGATCACAGCCTTGAAAATCCGATGGCGCAGTTCTAGTCTGCACACTTGGGGGTACCAGGAGTCAAAATTGACTTGGTGGCAACTGACAACAACGATAATATAATAACAGCCAGCATTTATTGATTACTTACTTTGAGCCAGGCACTGTATACTAATCATTTAATCCTTTCAACAACCCCATGAGGGGGCACTAGGGAAGGGTGGACAAGTAACTTGCCTAGAGTAACACGTCTTTGGACTTTCCTAGGCTCTGAATTAAAATAAGGACAACAAGCTTTATTTTTTGATGGGAACCTCTTTTTGACCCCTAGTATTTTTTAGCTAGTAGATCATGGACTGATTTTCATTTTAATTTTTAAATTATAGGGAAACTAATGGGAGTGTTACTTATATCAGCCTGAGTTATATCAGCTTGTGAGGCTCTTGCTGGTTGAGAAGAGCTCCTTCCACAATTTTATGCTTAGAAAGAATGGTTCACCAGAAATAAAAAGATGGGACTGAAGTAAGGAAATTTGTCTGGCATTTCAATCACTCAAGTAATAAATATTTTCCAAGAACCCCCTTAAACCATTAGCCTCCAACTGGTATTAGGGATATGTTGGGAGTTTCAATCTAACAGTATTTATTTATTACAGAAACATACAGTGCTTTCTGCATTCCAGGAACTAACTTTCTGCATTTAATCTTTGTAACAACTATGTTTAGCCCCATTTTGCAGATGAGAAAACTGCAGTTGACAGAGATTAGATAACTCAGCAAGTAAGTGGCAGAGCCAGGGTTCAAACCAGGCCCTGGTTTCTGATTTGCATTCATAACCAGTAGGCTGTGCTGCCTCCAGCAGTAGGCCTGGGAGACGCTGGCAGAATGTAAAGCAATTTAACCAAAATGCAAGACAGAAATGGAAACCCTGTTGGCATAGTGGTTAAGTGCTACGGCTGCTAACCAAAGGGTCGGCAGTTCAAATCCACCAGGCGCTCCTTGGAAACTCTATGGGGCAGTTCTACTTTGTCCCAAAGTGTTGCTATGAGTTGGAATTGATTCGATGGCACTGGGTTTGGTTTTTTTAAATAGAAATCTCGGTATAACAAATAATTTTTAAAAATAAAAAAGTGAGAGTAAAAATAGCTAAATCAGCTATTAGCCTTGATCAAGAATAGGAACTATAAAGAAGGAACTGCAGGGATACCTACAAATGCTTTTTTAAATGAGTATTAAAGTTTGTGGCACTTAGACCAATGATTAGTTCTTCTTTTTGAACTGAGGACTAAGCATAATCACAATTGTTTTGCTTTTACCCTTCCCCCTTCTGGTGATCATGCCATTCCCAGCTGTGCCTTTCCCAGGAGCAAAGCTTCTGGAATATTAATGGGTTCGCAGATCACCTGGGAATCTTGGTAAAATCCGGATTCTGATTCAGTAGTTCTTGGGTGGAGCTTGAGATCATTGCATTTCTAAGCAGTAGCTGATAATGCTGGTCTGTGGACTGCTCTGAGTGGCAAAGCTCCTACCCACGTGGTGTGGGCGATGGGGGAGGAGGCTGCCAACCACAGCGCCTGTGTATCACACTACCTCTACCCTACACACTGGTGTGGTCGTGTGGTTCATGCTCGGTCAAATATGATTCCTACCTGGAATTTTGTTCACCTAACCTCAGCTCTCACACACTCTGGACATGTTATCAGGAGGGATCAGTCCCTGGAGAAGGACGTCATGCTTAGTAAAGTAGAGGATCAGTGAAAAAGAGGAAGACCCTGAACAAGGTGGATTGACACAGTGGCTACAACAATGGGCTCAGGTATAACGATTGTGAGGATGGTGCAGGACTGGGCAATGTTTCGTTCTGTCATACATAGGGTCTTTATGAGTCAGAACCAACTTAACGGTATTTAACAACAACAACAACACCCCCAACTCACTCACCTAGGGGAAGCTTGGCTTCGGGAGGGGACAATGAGGCCAATTCATTGAGAGGTCTGAAGAGAAAGAGGAAAGAGGAGAGAGGGACAATGATAAACCTGATGACATATCTGGAGTCCTGAAGGCCAGCCTATCCTGGGACATCTCAGTCACAAAGCCAATAATTCCATTTTGCCTAAGCTAATTTGAGTTGCATTTCTGTCACTTGTAACCAAAAGGGTCCTGGCTAATACAGGAGTGACTCAGATCTGATATAAAGGAGAGTTCTTTAGTGTAGCAAGATGGCGGTTGTAACTTTTACTGAGGATCATTAAGAACAGAACAGAGCTAGGGTTATTTTGGGGGCTGCTTAACCTGCCAGAGTAATATTAAAAATATTTAACCATTGGTGTGCATGGACACTGACCAGTTAAAAAAGATACCAGCTGCAGTGAAGTTCTGGGGAGCACTAGCTGAACACCAGCTCTCTTCACCTGGATGCCTTTTGTAGGAATTACAGGGTCTGCAATATTTTTGTGTTGGTGCCACGTTTTTTAGGCATATAGTTTTGTGAGGTTTTCAGTAATGTTTATAAATACACAATATTCTTTTACTGTTTTTTAAATTAAAAACTTCTATTTCTTCCCAGGAATCCCTGGGTGGCACAAACAATTAGTGCTCATCTACTAGCCAAAAGTTGGCAGTTCAAATCCACCCACAGGTGCCTCGGAAGACAGGTTTGGCAATCTGCTTCTGAAAAGTCATGGCCTTGAAAACCCTATGGATCAGTTCTACTCTGCACACATGGGGTTGTCGTGATTGAAACTGATTGGATGCCAACTGACAATAAAAAAATTTTCCCCTGATATTTTTATACAAAGGAGCTCTGGTGGGGCAGTGGTTAAAGGACTCAGCTGCTAACCCAAAGGTTGGTGGTTCGAACCCACCAGCTGCTACGCTGGAGAAAGATGTGGCAGTTGGCTTCTGTTAAGATTTACAGCCTTGGAAACAACTATAGGGCAGTTCCACTCTGTTCTGTAGGATCACTGTGAGTTGGAATTGACTTGATGGCAGTGGGTTTGATATTTTTACACAGAGTATATACGTTATCTCGCCAGGTGATCACTTTTATGTTTTCTAGAATAATGTTGAGGACTTTCACTTATAAAATCAATTTCAAATATCTAGCTTTCATTTAAGAGTCTACTAGCTAAATGTTTGGTGGTTTGAACCACCAAGAGCCACCTCAGAAGACAGGCAAATAACAACAACAAAAACAAGCCTTCATTTAAATAAAATTGTCATGCATTATTCTAAATGCATTAAGTGGATAATTGATTAGTATTACAGACATGGAAGCCTCAAATCTTTAGAATATTAAATGAAGTCAAGAGCGATGTTGTTGTTAGTTGTTGTCAAGTCGATTCCAACTTATGGCGACCCCATGTGTGCAAAGTAGAACCGCTCTATAGAGTTTTCAAGGCTGTGACCTTTTGGAGTCATATCATCAGGACTGTTTTCCAAGGCGCCTCTGGGTGAGTTCAAACTGTCAATCTGTTGGCTAGTGTTGAGTGCATAACCATTTGTGCCACACAGGGACTCCTAGAGTGATATTACAACTTGGTTTTATTAAATATGAAAAAAAAAAAAAAACCCACCAAAAGGACCCAACAAGAGTCAAGTTCTAGGAGTTACAACTATGGCCATCTCTATCTTTAAATTCACTGAATAGAAGAGATGCTTGTAGACTGATGGACAAGGGGAACAATGGGGATGGAAAAATTATGGAGACTTTTAATGTATTTGGGTCTAGCCACTCTTTTAATGCTTTCTTTGCTTAATTGGTTTAAAGACAAGAGCATTGCATTAGAAGTCCAGAGATCTGGGTTTTAGTCTAACATCTCCCTCTCGTTCTACTCTGCATCCCCTCTCCACATTTTCCAGTCTCCAGCCTCTGAACCCACCATTTTTTGGACAGGATTTTGTGGAGCCACCAGTGGGAAGAAGGAATATAGTGCTATACATTGCTCTTAAAGTGAATGCTGAGCAAGCTCATGAGCAGAGACTAAGTTTCTTCAAGAAAGAGCAAAAAGGTCTTGATATAAGAAAACAGCATTCCAGAGTAGGCTGGCATTATTTTAGACCAGAGTCTGAGGAGGTTCCCAAATCGGAGACCATGGAAATATTACAAAGTGTCTGTGAAAGTAGAACACATATCAAGCCTTGTGTGTACTGAATAAATGCCTCACATAATTGTGCTACTGTTTTCTAATATATGCAAGTGCTGTTTTAATGAACAAATTACAAAGTCATTAAAGGTGGAAATGATTTCACAGTAGCTTTCTGCCTTATTTTTTCTTAATATTACTAT
The DNA here is from genome assembly GCF_030014295.1 of Loxodonta africana. Taxonomy (NCBI): domain Eukaryota; kingdom Metazoa; phylum Chordata; class Mammalia; order Proboscidea; family Elephantidae; genus Loxodonta; species Loxodonta africana. The sequence goes on from NC_087351.1 coordinate 48,007,331, forward strand.
CACATCTAAAATGTAAGATAGTCTAGATTCTATGACAGTCTACTCATTTCAAGTTTTAAGCATGTTAAAAAAATAGGTCTATAAATTTGTATAGGTAATGTGGATTTAAAATAATGAAAACTGAAATTTTCTTATCAGTAACTGCTATTTTATTTTTTTTATTCTCTGGACTGATCAGAGGGTGTTCTCCCTACATCCTTAGGACTGTGAAGAATTACCTAGAGGCAAGACAAGAGCTCATTAATTAAATATTTCTGTACTGGACACACATCACGCCCGACAGTTCTCTAATTATGTGACCCTAAGAGGGCTACTACTTGTCAGCAGCTGATGTAAAAATAATTTTCCCTTCCTATAACTGGAGGAGAAACATCTCATCCTTTTTTTTATAACTGGATGAGAAAAGGCTTGATAGCAGTTCTTCATGTCTATTAGGTAACTCATTTAAGAAAAAAATGGTTTTGTGCTGAAGAAAAGCCAAAACATCTCATGCAAAATCTTAAAATAACTTGTTTTCCATGACAAGAAAAGAAATCACTTTCTTCAAATGTGAACATCTTTTCTTGGTGCCCTCAGGACCTCTCTACCTTTGCATTTGCCATTTCTTTCCTCGGGTACATTTCTGTATTTGTTTGCATAGAGAATATTGTGTATGCCCTGACGCACTGTTAAAAAATAGGTCTATAAATTTGTATAGGTAATGTGGATTTAAAATAATGAAAACTGAAATTTTTTCATCAGTAACTGCTATTTTATTTTTTTACTCTCTGGACTGATCAGAGTGTGCTCTCCCTACATGCACAGACATACTAGGTGTGAAGAAATGAGTTGCTTTTAATGAATTATAAACCAAGAAATTCAGCAACATTTTGTGCTCTTTTTTCTTTTAAATAATTTTTATTGTGCTTTAAGTGAAAGTTTACAAATCAAGTCAGGCTGTCACATATAAGCTTATATACACCTTATTACATACTCCCATTTACTCTCCTCCTAATGAGTCAGCCCGCTCCCTTCCTCTAGTCTTCCTTTCGTGACCGTTTTGTAAGGTTCTAACCCTCTCTACCCTCTCATCTCCCCTCCAGACATGAGATGCCAATGCAGTCTCAAGTGTCCACCTGATACAAGTAGCTCACTCTTCATCAGCATCTCTCTCCAGCCCATTGTCCAGTCCCTTCCATGTCTGATGAGTAGTCTTCTGGAATGATTCCTGTCCTGGGCCAACAGAAGGTTTGGGGACCATGACCACCGGGATTCTTCTAGTCTCAGTCAGACCATTAAGTCTGGACTTTTTATGAGAATTTGGGGTCTGCATCCCACTGTTCTCCTGCTCCCTCATGAGTTCTCTCTGTTGTGTTCCCTGTCAGGGCAGTCATCGGTTGTGGCCAGGCACCATCTAGTTCTTCTGGTCTCAGGATGATGTAAGTCTCTAGTTCATGTGGCCCTTTCTGTCTCTTGGGCTCATAGTTATCATGTGACCTCGGTGTTCTTCATTCTCCTTTGATCCAGGTGGGTTGAGACCAATTGATGCACCTTAGATGGCCGTTTGTTAGCTTTTAAGACCCCAGACGCCACAGTTCAAAGTGGGATGCAGAATGTTTTACATTTTGTGCTCTTTTTATTGGGCAAGATATCCAGGTTCTCTTTTGGTCTTATTATTTTTTGCCAGAGATGAACATATTTTAAAATTCATATTTGTGTCTGTGATCTAAATATTTCAATTGCTTCATATGCATGCGAAAGGTGGCCAGTGAATAAGGAAGAACGAAGAAGAATTGATGCCTTTGAATTATAGCGTTGGTGAAGAATATTGAATATACCTTGGACTGCCAGAAGAATGAACACATGTTTCTTGGAAGAAGTACAGCCAGAATGCTCCTTGGAAGTGAGGGTGGTGAGACTTCATCTCACCTACTTTGGACATGCTGTCAGGAGGGACCAGTCCCTGGAGAACGACGTCATGCTTAGTAATGTAAATGGTAGGTGAAAAAAGAGGAGGACCCTGACAAGATGGATTGACACAGTGGCTGCAACAATGGGCTCAAGCATAACAACGATCGTGAGGATGATGCAGGACTGGGCAGTGTTTCTTTCTATTGTACTTTAGGGTTGCTATGAGTCAATGGCACCTAACAGCAACAACAATGACAACATGATCTATATCTAAACCTGATTGAAAATTTTGCTTCGTGATTTCTTTTCATGTGAGTTGTAAAAGCAGAGTGCTGGTCATTTGACCAGTTAGAATGGTTCCAATAGATAAAACGGATCAGATTTTGTTTCCATAGCTGATTTACCTGTTATAAATGAAGCAAAGGAAGGCACACGTTTAATGTAAAAGGTCATCAAAGACCTACCTCCTGAAGAGCACTGGATCCAGATAGTTTTATGTGCAATTCCTTAAAATTTTCCTGAAACATGAAAGAAATACTATTTTAAACATTTCAAAGCGTCACAATTTATTTTATACTTATAATTCTCATGCTCAAAGAAAATCACATATAAAACTAACTTGAATATCACCCAAAACCCGGTGCCAGCAAGTCGATTCCGACTCATAGCGACCCTATAGGACAGAGTAGAACTGCCCCATAGAGTTTCCAAGGAGACGTAAAAATATCAGATTAAAAAAAAAAAGTTGGCCTAAGGTAGGTTTATTCTGTAATACTATGTGTTGAAGTTGCCGTGGTGCACTACCCACATCCCACTGGCCCCCTCTGATTTCAGCCACAGCTAGCCTCTCAGTTTTTCTGCCTCAGGGCTTCTCCAACTGCCTACATGCAGTTGCGGCCCAGAAGTACAGGAAAGTTATTATTCCTAGAGACAACCCTAAACTAATAGGAATAAACTCAGTGAGAAGGCAATCCAGGATGCACAGTGCACAATCCCTCTGAGGGGCACCAAGAGGAATCGAACACCAGTTGCCCTCAGTAGTAATTAGTTCAGTACCAGTTACCAGTTGCTGCTCCGCTCATTGTGACTCATGGTTACCCTCTGTGTATCAGAGTAGACCTGTGCTCTATAGGGGTTTCAAAGACTGATTTTTTTGGAAGTAGCTCACCAGGCCTTTCTTCCTAGACACCTCCAGGTGGACATAAACCTCCAACTTTTCAGTTAGCAGCTGAGGGCATTAACTATTTGCACCACTCAGGGACTCCTAATCAACAGAGTAATATGTCTTTTATTTTCTTTTCTTCTTTCTCTATCTTGTTCCCCAAACTCCCTCATTCCAGTTTTTTGGGGTCCACCTCTCAAGTAGACTATTTGCATCAAAATCCGCGTGTCAGGCTCTGCTTTCAGGAGAACTTAAACTAAAACATGGGAATGATTCAATATGAAGAAATCTCTTAATATAAGTCTTTTCATCAATATGTCAATATAGAAAAACAATTCAATCAATTTAACAGTTTAAAAAATATTTGATATAATTCAACTTCCATCCTGAAAAGAACTACTGTTAAAATTTGAATAGAAAAAAAAATTTCCTTAACCTGTCTATTACTTAGGGTCCACTCAAGAAAATAGAAACTACTCTACATATATAAACAGAAGAAATTTAATATTGGAATTGGTTACAGCATAATGGAAGGATTGTAGAAAGGCAAAAAACTAAAAGAGTTTTTTTTTTTTTGCCTTTCTTACTGATAATTAGTAACTGCAAGAGAAATGACTAGTATCCTTGGGCCTGAGGGACAATGTTGCCCAGCAGCTAGGGCACTGTGTCACTGAGGCTCCTTTGGAGTCAGCTGTTATGCATAAACTCAGTAGCCTCGACTCCCAAGGCGCTGTTATTGCCTCTGTAAGCTATTGCCTTTGCCTCTTTTGCTATTATTGTTGCCACTGCTGCAAGCTGACAATATTCTCGCGGCTACTGCTGCCAGATATGCCACCATAAACCAAAAGTAGGATTGCTTCTTTCATCTTCCTGCCTTCCATTCTCTCACCAGTGACACCCACTGACAGAACTTACTGGAAGCCAGCTGGCTAGAATGTCTAGAGGATGCAGTTACTAAACATATCAAAGCACAAAGTGTTGGGAATGAGGCTTTAAAGCAAAATGACTGGCTACATAAGACCTGTAGCCAATATCATACTAACTGATAGTTCAAAGTCAAGGACAAGACAAAGATGCAAGCTATCACAACTCTTATCTAACATGTTACTTTACATTGTAAAATAGGCATAGCTATTGGAAAATAAAACACAAAATTATTCTTCTTTGCTGATTACATGATTGTCTATCTGGAAAAGCCAAGATTAAGGAAAAAATGATTATAAATAGAAAAGCCTGTATGGTGACTTTTCTGTGTATCAGCCAGTTAATGTTGATATTAACAAAACATATCATAGCCAGTTAATATTTTAAAGTTAGTAAATATTGCAGATGAATATTTCATTCATAATATTAATAATATCTTCTGTAATTAAGAAAAAAAGTAAGATGTAATAAAGCAGATGTACGCACGTACACAAATACTCTCAGAGATATGAGACTTGAATAACTGAGAAACCATCATGTTCCTGGAGTAAAGACAATATTGCAAATGTACTGTAAATTGAGTTATAAATAAGTTGCCTTCACATAAAAACTCTAATGGCATTTATGTAGTAACTTTATAAAAACAATCCTTAAGATTATCTGGAAGAATAAATAAACAGGAATACATCAGTAAAAATTTAAAAAAGAAAGTGGTGAAGTGAGAGGAGAAAGTTAATGTGTTATAAATCAACAATAATTAAATCAATTAAACAGCTTATTTATGTCCCAAGAGTAATCACTGAAATATAATATAAAAGAAGCAGTGTTAATTATGAATCAGAAATTAGTATGTGATAAGAATGAAACCACAATTCATCATTATGGGACACTTGACTAGTGATATGGAGCTCTGTATTTATCAAAGTTGCTAATTGCAGACAACAAAACCCATTCTCATAAGCTCTTTTTGGCTTAAAATACGTGTAGTTATCAGATAACTTTTAGGTTCTCCAGGAATCCTGAAGGAAAATTAAGTGCAGACCTAGAATTTTATACCCAGCAGAAATATTCTTCAAAGAGAAAGTGAAATAAAGGAGACATTTTCAGACAAAACTGAGAGAATTGTTCACAAGCAGACTCGTACTTAAAAAAAAAATACTAAAGGCATGTCTTGAGGCAAAAGCAAAATTATTCTAGACAGAAACACGGGAATGTAGAAATAAATGAGGAGCCTCAGAAAGGGTAAATAGGTGAATAAATCTGAATGAATATTTGCTGGACAAAACAATATCAATGTCTCATGGGATGTAAGATGCATGTAGCATTAAAATACATGAAAATAATAACAAAAAAGATAGTGGTGAGGTAAATGGAGTGAAAAGTAGTCTAAAGGAAGCAAAAAGAATTACTAGAAATGAAAAAAGAAATTTCAAAATAACTTCAAAATGATTTCAAAAGAACCTGGAAGATAAAGCAGTTATAAATTTGTGTGCATCTAGTAGCCTAGGTTCAAAATATGCAAAGTAAACGTTGGTAGAACTAAAACAGAAAATGGAGAAATCTGTAACGATACTGAGACTTCAAAACATGCCTGTTAGTAATTGGCAGAACTAAAAGACAAAACCCTCTTTAACTATACAGAAGACCTTGATTAATGAAATAAACAAAATCGATCCAATCAAAATCCAAAAATAGAATACTACAGCCAAAAACTACAGAGTATACTTTTCTTTTTGAGTGCACATGAAACATACCAAAATGGAAGGAATGAAATGCTGAGCAATTCTCAACAAATTTCAGAAAACAGAAACTATATAGTTTATGTTTTCAGGCCTCAGTGTAATTAAGCTAGTTAACAACCAAAAGATAATTAGAAAATGCCCAAATATTTGGAATATAGCTCTTAATTATCAAAGAAGACATTACAATTGAAGCAAGAAAATATTTTGAATTGACTAATAATGAAATTATGACATATCAAAACTTACTGTGGGGTATAGCTAAAGCCATGCACAGAGAAAAAAGTATAGCCTTAAAATGCTTACATTAGAAAAAAATGAAAGGTTGAAAAATAAATGATGAAAGTATCCATTTTAAAAAATTAGAAATGCTACAGCAAGTAAGGCCCAAATAAAGTAGAAAGAAGGAAACAATGAAGACAAGAAGAGAGATTAAGAAAAACAAACAAAAAGCAGAAAGTATAAAACAAGCCATGTTTGTTTTTTTTAAAAGATTAATAAAAATTGAGAAATTTAGCAAGAGTGATCAGAAAGTAAAAAGAGTGAAGGCACAAAATTACTAATACGAGCAATGAAAAAGGAGACATCACTACAGCTCCAGGAGGATATTATACAGAACTTCACGCCAATAATTTTGAGAATGTAGGTAAAGTGGACAAAGTCCTGGAAAATAAGAACTTGCCAAAGACGATGCAAAAAGAAATGGAAAATATTAAACACATTGAATACCTTTGTGCATGGAAACCTCCAAGTACAGATCAACTTCCTTCAAACTTTATGGAAGAAATAACAACATTTAAAAATTTTCCAGAGGTTAGAAAAAGACGAAACTATTCTTAGTTTTATAGGCCAACATAACCTTGACACTCAAACCTGATAAGGACGTTGTACAAAGGAAAACTTACATTTTTTTTCTTTAAAAATAGATGCAAAAATTCAAAACAAAATATTTTCGAATAGAAGCTAATTTATACAAAAAGGTGATATATCACATTCAAATTATTTTTATTCCAGGAATGCAGGGTTGTTTTAATATTGAAAATATCTACCAAAGTAATTCATCACATTAACAAAATAAAGGCAAAAATAATGTGATTATCTCAGAATATGCAGGACAAGTATTTGACGAAATTCAATGCTTATTTACAAACTAAAAAATGCAGAAATATGGGAAACTTTATTCATTCTGAAAATGTGCACTTTTTAAAAAACCTACAGTAAAATCACATTTAATGGTGAAATATTGAAAGCTTTCTCTTTGATATCACTCCTGATGAGACAGATGCCTGATATCATCACTTATATTCAACATTTTCTAGAGCTCCTAAACAGAGAAATAATGCCAATAAAGTAAATAAAAGGTGTAAGGATTGGAAATAAAGAAACCGTCATTATTTTCAAGTGACATGATCATGCGTGTAAAAAAATACAAATGAATCTGCAGAAAAACTGTTAGAATTAATAAGCAAATTTAGGAAGGCCACTGTACAAAACCCAATATATTTATAAAAACACCAGTAGTAAACAATTAGACAATGAAATTTTAAGAATGGTATCACCAAAAAATCAAATATCTAGGAGAAAAATCCAACAAAAGATATATAAGACCTTCATATAGGAAACTATAAAACATTAGAAAAACTAAAAGACTAAATAAAGAGATTTACCATTTTGATGTATTAAAAAACTCAATTCTGTAAAGATGTCAATTTTCCTAAATTGATCTATGGATACAGTGCAATCTTAAATAAAATTGCAGCAGCTTTTTTGTTGGGGGAGTTGAAGTTTCAGCTGATTCTAAAATTTTTGTGGAAATGCGAAGCCAAGAATAGTCAAAACAATTTTTAAACAGGACAAAGATGGAGAATTTACACTGCATTATTAGTGATTAAGATTTATTTTAAGCTGTAGTATAAAAAGACAGTGTGCTATTGCTACAAGAATGGACAAGTAAACTAATGGAGCATAGGTAATCCAGTAACAGACTCACATATAAAGGGACAACTGATTTACCACAAAAATACCGCTGTAGCACAGTAAGGAAAATGTGGTCTTATTAATAAATGATGATAGATCAATTGGTTATCCATTTGGTTAAAGTAAATCTTGAGAGAACTGGCATCAATTTTTTATACCTCCTGGCACCTCCAAAAACTCTTCAGTCAATACTTGTTATCATATTCCTACTATTATAGAGGAGTCCCTGAATGGTGCAAATGGTTATTTAGTGTGTTTGGCTACTAACTGAAAGGTTGGAGGTTTGATTCCATCCAGAGGTACCTTGGAAGAAAAGCCTGGTGACCTACTTCGAAAATATCAGCTACTGAAAACCCTAAGCAGCACAGTTCTACTCTGACACACATGGGGTTGCCATGAGTCAGAAGCAGCTCTACGGTAATTGGCTTTACTATTCTAGCAACAATTCTAGCAACAAAGAGCTAACACATGCAGTTGGAAGTATTTTAGAATGTTAAATGTAACTTTATCTCCCTACATTTTCTTCCTTTCCTTTCTCTCTACTCCAGTAGGAAGTTATACTTTATTGCCCTAGGAAATGTATCTGGAACAACATAAAACAGAAACAACCTATGAGTCTTTTTTGTACTTGTTTGCCAAGCCCCTGGGAGAATGTAGAAGATTTGTTGAGATGACACAAGGAAGAAAGAAACAAGAGAGGATAGAGTTGAAGCAGGGGATTCTGGGAAGATGGTGGAAGCAGCAGAATAGATATATTTTTTAATCTCTCTAGATCCCTACATAAAAAGCTCAGCTACTAGGTATAATCATCTCAAATCTATGACCGTAGTTACAACTAAACTAGGTGACCAGATGTGGTAGAAGCAGAAATGTGCCCCTCAAGGAGAGATTTGCGCCCAGCTGCAGGGAGCTACATTGCTTAGCATCATATCTTCATCAGTAAGTACTTATTCCCAAGAAAGATAAGACAACCAAATGTGGAAATTATCGAACAATATCATTAATATCACATGCAGGTAAAGTTTTGCTGACATTCAAAAGCCGCTGCAGCAGTATATCAACAGGGAACTGCCAGAAATTCAAGTCGGATTCAGAAGAGGATGTGGAACAAGGCATATCATTGCTGATATCACATGGATCCTGGCTGAAAGCAGAGAACAGAAAGGTTGTTAATGAATCTTCCTCCAATCCTGATGCCCCATTTCTTCATATAGTCCAGTTTCTCGGATTATTTGCTCAGCATACAGTTTGAATAAGAATGGTGAAAGGATACAATCTTGCACACCTTTCCTGACTGAACCGTGGAATATGCCCTTGTTTTTCTTCTGTTTGAATGACTGCCTCTTGATCTATGCACAGGTTCCTCATGAGCACAATTAAGCGTTCTGGAGTTCCCATTCTTCCCAATGTTATCCATAATTTGTTATGATCCACACAGCCGAATGCCTTTGCATAGTCAATAAAACACAGGTAAACATCTTTCTGGTATTCTCTGCTTTCAGCCAGGATCCATCTGATATCAGCAATGATATGCCTTGTTCCACATCCTCTTCTGAATCCGACTTGGATTTCTGGCAGTTCCCTGTCAATAGACTGCTTCAACTGCTTTTGAATGATCATCAGCAAAATTTTATCTGCGTGTGTTATTAATGATATTGTTCTATAATTTCTACATTCCGTTGGGTCACCTTTCTTGCATATGAGCAATTGATGGTCGACTTGATTCCTGTGTATTGCATCTGGCGAGGTCCACGTGTACAGTTGTCGTTTGTTGTTGAAAAAAGGTACTTGCAATGATGAAGCCATTGGTCTTACAAAATTCTATCATGAGATCTCTGGGATCGTCTGTCACCATGACCATATTTCCAACTGCCAATCCTTCTTCTTTGTTTCCAACTTTTGCATTCCAATCCCCAGCAATTATCAATGCATCTTGATCACATGTTTCATCAATTTCAAACTGTACAAGTTGGCAAAAATCTTCAATTTCTTCATCTTTGGCCTTAGTGGTTGGTGGGTAAATATGAATAATATTCATATTAACTGGTCTTCCTTGTAGGCATATGGATATTATCCTATCACCAACAGCATTGTGCTTCAAGATAGATCTTGAAATGTTCCTTTTGACAATGAATGAGACGCCATTCCTCTTCAATTTTTCATTCCCGGAATAGTAGACCATATGATTGTCTGATTCAAAATGTCCAATACCAGTCCATTTCAGCTCACTCATGCCTAGGTTATCAATCTTTATGTGTTCTATTGCAGTTTTTGACTTCCAGTTTTCCTAGATTCATACCTGGTACATTCATGTTCCTATTATTAGTGGATGTTTGCATTTGTTTCTTCTCATTTTGAGTCATGCCACATCAGCAAATGAAGGTCCCAAAAGCTTGACTTCATCCATGTCATTAAGGTCGACTCTACTTTGAGGAGGTACCTCTTCCTCAGTTGTATTTTTAGTGCCTTCCAACCTGAGGGGCTCATCTTCCGGCAGTATATCAGACAATGTTCAGCTGCTATTCATAATGTTTTCACTGGCTAGTTTATACTTCAGCATAAAGAACACAAAAATCCTCACAATTGGACAATTAAACAACATCATGATAATGGATGAAATATTGAAGTTGTTAAGAATTTCATTTTATTTGGATCCACATTCAACATCCATGGAAGCAGCAGTCAAGAAATTAAATGACGTATTGGATTAGGCAAATCTGCAGCAGAAGATCTCTTTAAAGTCAAAACCAAAGATGTTACTTTAAGGACTAAGGTGCTTCTGATACAAGCCATGATATTTTCAATTGACTCACTTGCATGTGAAAGCTGGATAATGTATAAAGAAGCCCAAAGAGGAATTGGTGGACTTGAATTATGGTGTTGGCAAAGAATATTGAATATGCTATGGACTGCCAGAAAAATGAACAAATCTGTCTTGGAAGCAGTATAGCCAGAGTGCTCCTTTGAAGCAAGGATGGCAATCTTTGTCTCATGTACTTTGGACATGTTATCAGGAGGGACAAGTCTGTGGAGAAGGACATTGTGCTAGGTAAGGAGGTAGATGGTCAGCAAAAAAGAGGAAGATTCTCGATGAGATGGACTGACATTGTCACTGCGACAATGGGTTCAAATATAGCAACGATTATGAGGCTAGTGCAGGACCCTATGTTCTGTTGTACATAGGGTTGCTTCAAGTTGAAACCAACTTGACAGCACCTAAGAACAACAGCATACAAGAATATAAGCTGTAAAATCATTGTAATTGTAAAAAAAAAAATCGAAATCAATCAAACATCCTATTTAGAAGGATATGCGTTTGATTAGTGTTATGGATTGAATTGTGTTCCCCCAAAAGATGTATTGAAGTCCTAACCCCAGTACCGGTGAGTATGACCCTGTTTCGAAATAAGGTTTTTCTTTTGTTACGTTAATGAGGAAATACTGGAATAGGGTGGGTCTTAAACTTAATCCCTTCTGAACAGCATCTTAAACAAGTGGAAAACAAGCACAGAGAGACACACACGTGAAGATGAAGGCAGATAGATCTACAAGTCCAGGATCTCCACGATTACTGGCAATTACTAGAAGCTGAAAGAGACAAAGAAGGACTTAACCCTAGCACCAAAAACCCAGATTCGGACTTCTAGCCTCCAGGACTGTGAGAAAATAAATTTTGTTCTTTAAAGCCACCCACTTGCAGTCTTAGTTATCTAGTGCTGCCAAAACAGAAATATCAGAAGTGGATTTCTGGGGGAAGGTCCTTGCCATCAATTTTCCCCTGGTCTCATGGCTTCTCAGTGCAGGGACCCTGGGTCCAAATGACACACTCCACTCCGGGTGCTACTTTCTTGGTGGCATGAATTCCCTGCTTTATGCTTTCTTCTTTCTCCTTTTATCTTTGGTAATATAAAAGGTGATACGGGCCACATCCCAGGAAAACTCCCCTTACATGGATCAAGGCTGTGACCTGAGTAGGGTAATCCTCTTTAACATAACCTAACCTTGCCTCGCTATGAGTTGGAATCGACTCGATGGCACTGGGTTTGGTTTTTTTTGGTTAACCTTGCCTCATTAGCCAGAGTCAGAGATTAGGATTTACAACACATAGGAAAATCACTTCAATTACAAAATGGCGAATAACTGTGTAATGCTGGGAACCATGGCGTATCCAAGTTGATACACATTTTTAGGGGACACAATTCAATCCCTAACAGACAGTTAGCCTCAAAAAAAAAAAAAAAAGATGGTAAATGCCTCTGTCCGTAGTGGCTGTTGGTTTAAAACTGTAATGAAATATTTTAGCAGCATGTAAATATTCCAGCAATTAAATCTTATTTTTATTTATTATGTGTTCATGATTCCATGCTTGTTCTTGATATGTAGACTTCTGTTCTTAATGAGGAGCCCTGGTGGCACAGTGGTTAAGAGCTCGGCTGTTAACCAAAAGGTCAGTAGTTCAAATCCACCAGCTGTTCCTTGGAAACTCTCTGAGGCAGTTCTACTCTGTCCTATAGGGTCGCTATGAGTCAGAATCGACTTGATGGCAATGGGTTTTTTTGGTTTTATTCCTAAGAAGGGTATACAAGTATAAAGAAATCAGTGAAAAATTATAGATTATAACATCATGAGTTAGAAAAAGAATAAATTCCTTCAATCCAAAGAAAAGAGTTTTTAAAGTTACCCTAGTTCAGCTTACCACCACTACCTTCCCTACATACCTGGAATACTCTCTTGTTCAACTTTCCAAGAGCTTTGCTGTCACAATGATATGGGTTAGGTTACTTACTGGATGATCTTGGACAAGTTATTAAACTCTCTGGGTTTCACCTTCTTTACCCGTAAAAGCAGATTCTATACACACGTACACACATAATACATACAAACATACATATGCATATACATATATATGTGTGTATACATATACACACACACATATTCCAAAGGTTTAATGTAGGTATTAACTAATGTCTACGAAGGAACTGGCATATAATAGTACGTGCTCTGAAAAATGTTAGCACCTTTTTGTACCACCTATAATTTTGACCCTTCAGTTTATCATATTTATTATATATGTTTGTTTCACATTGAATGTGTAATTCTTGTTTCTTAATTAAGAACATACGTCTTTGAAGGCAAGAACTATATACTTATAAGTGCTTTTTTGTATGTGTCAGCCCTCCACTCCTACTCTAAAGCCAGCATCTAGTATATGGTAGGTTTCTACTTATGAAATGAATAAATAACAAATAAATAAATAACTATAAGAGGGCATCTTAAAGGAAAAGGCTTTCATTCAACTTAGGAAGCATTATATATATAAAGTTAAATCAAACCTTAGGAGTAGTTATGTTTTCACTTAGTATGGCTACGGCTTTATAAAGATTATAATAGCTGGAAGAAAAGGTGCCTTTGTTCAACATTTGGGATATGGGCAGAGAACATGTACTTTCCAGACTTGCCTTGGAAGTGAAACACATACCAAATGGAGGATAGATCTGTGTGGTCACCAGCCATGGGTCCCTTGAAATATGCTCCAAAATCATAACAATACATATAAAATGTGGATAACATTACCCATTTATCTATGTATCATCTATCTACCTATCTACCTCCCTACCCTGTCTACCTACCTACCTATCTTTATCTATAACTTTAAAAAAAAAATAACTTTAGCATCTATTTATTTATATATGATTCTATATTTAACTCTCTTTATCTAGAATCTATTTATTTATATATGATTGTATATGTAACTCTATTTATGTAGCATCTATTTATATACAGGAGCTCTGGTGGCACAGTGGTTAAGAGCTTGACTGCTAACCAAAAGGTTGGCAGTTCAAATCCACCAGCTGCTCCTTGGAAGCCCTATGAGGCAGTTCTATTCTGTCCTATAGGTTCGTTATGAGTTGGAACCAACTCAACGGCACCTAACAACATTTATATACAACTCTATCTATCCATCCATCTATCCAACTATAACCTTTTTATAAGTGACCAAAGGTGAAAGATGGGAAAACCACAGGGACAAGAGAAGAAAACATCACTTTGTCACACTAGATTTCTAATGTGAATAAAAAACAGAGTTTAAGATCTGTTACAACAGATCAAAGTGATCAGATCATAAACTAGGAGGAATTAGAATGAGGTTTAGAAGTGGCAGACTAGAATCTGGACTGGAAAGGAAGCTGAATGCTTCTGCTACTGAAGAGGCTCAGGGAAAGGATCAAAACATCATGAAAACTGAAAGCTTTCAGCCACAATGAAGAAATAATGCCCAAGAAACTTGAGGCCATTCAAAAAGAGACTGATGTACATAAAAAAAAATTTGAAATGTTCTTTTCCCTATTCTGGCCGAAAGCTACCCCCTTTCTTTTACCCACCTCATCTCATAAATCAAATCACTCATACTTCTGTCAAATGGAATACATTTGGTGCATTCTCCAATGGCTGCTCCCTATGGTTCCAGCAAAGGCTTTTCTAATTATAGAGGCTGGGAACTTTTGTTGGGAGAAACAGCTGAGAGGAAGGAGAACCAGCCTTTGTGCCAAGCCCTGAACAAAGCTTTTTCCATATGGAGTGAGAGTCTAGATGGAAGGGGTGGGCCTTCTCTTTCACTTTTGTGAAATCCTGCTTTCTTTTCCTCTATCCCTTCATCCCTCTCTCCCTCCCTAATTTCTCTCCTTCTATCCAAAAAATAGTTAATGAGCTGATTGTTTATTGGGGCCCATTATTATTCATTTTTGCTTTTTAACTCTTTAAAGAGGTCTGTTGCAGCAGATTTACCCAATGCAATACATTGTTTGATTTCTTGACTGCTGCTTCTATGGGCGTTGATTGTGGATCCAAATAAAATGAAATCCTTGACAACTTCAATCTTTTCTCTGTTTATCATGATGTTGCTTATTGGTCCAGTCATGAGGATTTTCATTTTCTTTGTGTTGAGGTATAATCCATCTTCATCAGTAAATGCTTCAAATCCTCTTCACTTTCAGCAAGCAAGGTTGTGTCATTTGCATAACACAGGCTGTTAATGAATCTTCTTCCAATCCTAATGTTGCGTTCTTCTTCATATAAAAAACAACCAAAACCAAACCCTATAGACCAGCTTTTCAGACTGTTTGCTCAGTAACAGATTGAACAAGTATGGTGAAAGGGTACTTTCAAGTGTTAAAAAGCAAAGATGTCACTTTGGGGGGTAAGGTGTGCCTGACCCAAGCCATGGTGTTTTCAATTGCTTCATATGCATTTGAAAGCTGAACAATGAATAAGGAAGGCCAAAGAAGAATTGATGCATTGGAATTACAGTGTTGGTAAAGAATATTGAATATACCATGGACTGACAGAAGAAAAAACAAATCTGTCTTGGAGGAAGTACAGCCAGAACGCTCATGAGAAATGAGGATAGCAAGACTTCACATTATGTACTTTGGGCAGTTTATCAGGAGGGACCAGTCCCTGGAAAAGAACATCATGCTTGGTAAAGTAGAGGGTCAACAAAAAAGAGGAAGATTCTCAATGAAATGGAGTGACACAATGGCTGCAACAATGGGCTCAAACATAGCAAGGATTATGAGGATAGAGCAGGACCAGGCAGTGTTCTATTGTACGTAGGGCTCTCTGAGTTGGAACCGACTGGAAGGTACCTAACAATAAACAGCAACATTTACAGGTGTCAGGATGATTAATGAACAAAGACAAACTTCCTGTACTCATGGAGCATGAATTCTACCAGGTGAGAAACAGACAATAAACACGCAAAAATAAATAATTTCAGATAGTGACACGTGCTAGGATAGTCAGGGACTGAGGGGTATTATTTATCAAAATAAGAAAGGGAAGTCCTGACAGTAAAGTTGAGCCCTGAACAATCTGGAGGACACATTATACTTTTTTTTTTTTTAAGGGAATATACTCCCAGGCAGATGGGACAGAGTCAAGAATAAACATGATGTGTTTGAGGGGTGGGAAGAAGAGCAGAGTTTTAGGAACACAGTAGGTGAGGGGGAGTGGCAAAAGGTGAGTTTGGAAATTGACTCAGAGGCCGTATCACATATGGCTTTGGGGGCAAGATACAGAGTTTAGATATTGTTCTAACTGCAGTGGGAAACCATTGGCAGATTTTAAGCAGGGGAGTGACACGATTTGATGATGTATGCAGTCTATGTATTGCTGATCTTTTCATTTGAGCCCTGGCTAGTAATTTTGAGCCTAGCAATGCCATGAGAAAGCCTCGAATTACAAACTCTAAATCAAATTGACCAGAAGCACTGTCATTTTTAGTAAAAAGTTGAAGTCAACATAGCATGAACTAACTCAATTTAAAAATGAGCAAAAGATTTGAACAAACCCTTAATAAAAGAAGTTATTGTAATGGCCAACAAGCACATAAAAAGATATTCAGCATCATTAGGAAAATTCAAATGAACCCCACACTGAGATATCACTACACATACACTAGAATTGCTAAAGTTAAAGACTGATGGTATTGAGTGTAGGTAAGGATGTGAAGTAACTGGAATTCTCATACACTGTTGGTGAGAAGCCATTTTGGAAAACAATTTGGCAGTTTCTTGTAAAGTCAAGCATTTACTTACTATATGGCTCAGCTATTCCACTCCTAGGTATTTACCCAAGAGAAATGAAAGTATATATCCACACAAAGACTTGCACATGAATGTTTATAGCAGCATTACTCATAATAACCAAAACCTGGAGACAATTCAAAGGTCCATCAACAGGTGAATAGATAGATTGTGGTGTATTCATACAGTGCCGCCACATTTCTGTCAGTTTGTCATACTGTGGGGGCTTGTGTGTTGCTGTGATGCTGGAAGCTATGCCACTGGTATTCACATACCAGCAGGGTCACCCATGGCAGATGGGTTTCAGCTGAGCTTCCAGACTAAGACAGACTAGGAAGAAGGACTTGGCAGTCTACTTCTAAAAAGAATTAGCCAGTGAAAACCTTATGAATAGCAGCAGAACATTGTCTGATACAGCGCCGGAAGATGAGCCCCTCAGGTTGGAAGGCACTCAAAAGATGACTGGGGAAGAGCTGCCTCCTCAAAGTGGAGTTGACCTTAATGACGTGGATGGAATCAAGCGTTAGGGACCTTCATTTGCTGATGTGGCATGACTCAAAATGAGAAAAAACAGCTGCAAACATCCATTAGTAATAGGAACACAGAATGTACGAAGTATAAATCTAGGAAAATTGGAAGTCATAAAAAATGAAGTAGAATGCACGAACATTAATATGCTAAGCATTAGTGAGCTGAAATGGACTGGTATTGGCCCTTTTGAGTTGCACAGTCCTGTAGTCTATTATACTGGGAATGGCAATTTGAAGAGGAATGGCGTTGCATTCATCATCCAAAAGAACATTTCAAGATCTATCCTGAAGCACTACACTGTCAGTAATAGGATAATATCCATACACCTACAAGGAAGACCAGCTAATAGGATTATTACTCAAATTTATGCAGCAAACATTAAGGCCAAGGATGAAGAAATTGAAGATTTTGATCAATTTCTGCAGCCTGAAATTGATAGAACATGCAATCAGGATGCACTGATAAATACTGGTGATTGAAATTCAGAAGTTGGAAACAAAGAAGAAGGACTGGTAGTTGGAAAATGTGGCCTTGGTGACAGAAATGATGCCAGAGATCGCATGACTGAATTTTGCAAGACCAACAACTTCTTTATTGCAAATACCTTTTTTCACCAACATAAATGGTGACTATACACATGGACCTCACCAGATGGAATGCACAGGAATCAAATTTACTACATCTGTGAAAAGAGGCAATAGAAAAGGTCAATATCAGCCAGAACAACGGCCAACTGCAGATCAGGAGCTCAATTACTCATAAGCAAGTTCAAACTGAAACTGAAGAAAATTAGAACAAGTCCAAGAGAGCCTAAGTACAGCCTTGACTATATCCCACTGGAATTTAAAGACCATCTCAAGAACAGATTTGATTCATTGAACAGTAATGCCTGAATATCAGATGCGTTGTGGAATGACATCAAGGACATCATACATGGAGAAAACAAGAAGTCATTAAAAAGACAGAAGAGAAAGAAAAGACCTAAATGGATGTCAGAAGAGACTCTGAAACTTGCTCTTGAATTTACAGTAGCTAAAGCAAAAGGAAAAAAATGATGAAGGAAAAGAGCTGAACAGAAGATCTCAAAGGGTGGCTTGAGAAGACAAAGTAAAGTACTATGATGACATGTGCAAAGAGCTGGAGATAGAAAACCAAAAGGGAAGAACACACTCAGCGTTTCTCAAGGTGAAAGAACTGAAGAAAAAATTCAAGCCTCGAGTTGCAATACTGAAGGATTCTAAGGGGAAAATATTAGACATTGCAGGAAGCATCAAAAGAAGATGGAAAGAATACACAGAGTCACTATGCCAAAAAGAATTGGTTGATGTTCAACCATTTCAGTAGGTAACATATGATCAGTAGCCAAAGGTACTGAAGGAAGAAGTCCAAGCTGCAATGAAGGCACTGGCGAAAAACAAGACTCCAGAAATTGACGGAATACCAACTGAAATATTTCAACAAATGGGTGCAGCGCTCGAAGTGCTTACTCATCTATGCCAAGAAATTTGGAAGACAGCTACCTGGCCAACTGAATGGAAGAGATCCATATTTATGCCTATTCCCAAGAAAGGTGATCCAACAAGTGTGGAAATTATTGAACAATATCATTAATATTGCATGCAAGCAAAATTTTGCTGAGATCATTCAAAAATGGCTGTAGCAGTATATCAACATGGAACTGCCAGAAATTCAAGTCAGATTTAGAAGAGGACATGGAACCAGGGATATCATTGCTGATGTCAGATGGATCCTGGCTGAAAGCACAGAATACCAGAAAAGATGTTTACCTGTGTTTTATTGACTATGCTAAGGCATTCGAATGTGTGGATCATAACAAATTATAGATAACATTGCAGAGAATGGGAACGCCAGAACACTTAATTGCGCTCGTGAAGAATCTATACATGGATCAAGAGGCAGTTGTTCGAACAGAACAAGGGGATACTTTGTGGTTTAAAGTCAGGAAAGGTGTGCGTCAGGGTTGTATCCTTTCATCACACCTATTCAATCTGTATGCTGAGTAAATAATACGAGAAGCTGGACTATATGAAAAAGAACGGGGCGTAAGGATTGGAGGAAGACTCATTAAAAACTTTCATTATGCAGATGACACAATCTTGCTTGCTGAAGGTGAAGAGGACTTGAAGCACTTACTGATGAAAATCACAGACCACAGCCTTCAGTATGAATTACACCTCAACATAAAGAAAACAAAAATCCTCACAACTAGAGCAATAAGCAACATCTTGATAAATGGAGAAAATATTGAAACTGTCAAGGATTTCATTTTTACTTGGATCCACAATCAACACCCATGGAAGCAGCAGTCAAGAAATCAAAAGGCACATTGCATTGGACAAATCTGCTGCAAAAGACCTCTTTAGTGTCAAGAAGCGAAGATGTCAACTTGAGGACTCAGGTGCACCTGACCCAAGCCAAGGTGTTTTTAATCTCCTCATGCATGTGAAAGCTGGACAATAAATAAGAAAGACCAAAGAATTGACGCCATTGAATTGTGGTATTGGCAAAGAATATTGAGTATACCATGCACTGCCAAAAAAGTGAACACATCTATCTTGGAAGAACTACAACCAGAATGCTTCTTAGAAGCAAGGATGGCGAGATTACGTTTCACATACTTTGGACATACTATCAGGAGGGATCAGTTCCTGGAGAAGGACATCATGCTTGGTAAGGCAGAGGGTCAGTGAAAAAGAGGAAGACCCTCAGGGAGATGGACTGACACAGTGGCTACAACAATGGGTTCAAGCATGGGAACAATTGTGAGGATGGTGCAGGACTGGGCAATGTTTCATTCTGTTGTGCATTGGGTCCCTATGAGGCAGAACCGACACTACGGCACCTAGCAGCAGCAACAACAACAACAACATTCATACAGTGAAATTCTACTCAGCAGTACAGAGAAACAAAGTACTGTCACAAACAACATGGATAAATATAAAAAGTAGACAAAAAAAAGTATATAATGTAGGATCCCACTTACATGAAATTCAAGGATAAGCAATAATCTACAGTGACAGAAAGCAGATTAGTGCCTGAGGTTTGGGGTGGGACTATAAAGAAACTAGAGGAAACTTTTTGGGAGGATGGAAATGTCCTTCCTCTTGACTGTGGTGATGGTTACATGGGTTTATACATTTATTTGTATAAACTCATCAATATGTACATATAAAATGGGTACATTTCATTTTATCTGGATTTAAAAGTATACCAGGGGATACCTTCTCTATATTTCCTCTAGGGAGCCCTTACCTCTCAAATAAGCCTGGCTCTGCCTGGCTCAATAAGCAGGTAGGTGCTTACTGTAGTTTAAATAACACAGAGATACAACTTCTTACTTGTCCCTTCCCCTACTCCACTTCTAACTTCTTCCCCAGGGCCTCCTCTATCCTCCACCATGGCTCTTGAATCTTGGTTACAGAATTTCCTGTCCCCATGGCACTATTTATATCATTAGATCACTATTATGATTGAGAGATCTCAACTTCCAGGAACTAAGGACAGAATTGGTATAATCAGCATTCCTTTTGGAGATATTAGCTAATTCTCCCTTTTCCATCCTACCAAAAGGCCCTCTTTCTATCAGGTTATGTTGAGAGGCCTCTAACCTCCTATTCTTAGTATTTATCCAGTTCCTATGTTCTTCTGGAGCTATCTTACTTATTATAATTTTCTGTACTCATTCTTCCTTTCTTACATTGATAGAAATATATGTGTATACTTTACAGACAGATAAATTCTTAATAGAGGAAACAGAATACCCATAGATGCCAACAGTTACATATGCTAGTGTAGAAAAATGATGAGAAGACCTGTCTCTTTCAGCACCCTAACTGTGGGGTGCCTAAAATTGGGTCTACCACTTGAATAAGTGATTGAGTTAAATATTTTGACTTGAATTTCATAACTTGTCACAGTGATCCCATTGGCAGTAGAGTGGTGGGTTGCCAAGAAGGCAATTAATTGTCTCTCTGTCTCCCTGTGTATTTAAATTTCTTTCCCTTTCCCTAAAGAGAGGTGATGCTATGGCTTACAACTAATATGCTCTTGCAGAACTCTCTACACCAATTAGAAGGGTTCTGTGTTATGACACTCTTTGATAGGATGTTATGACACTCTTTGATAGAAAGCCGTTGTCCCACTGAAGCAGAAACTTTATCAGAAGCACTGAGAATCAAGGATGTGCTCTAGACACACTGAATGGAAGGGAACAATAAGCATTCCCTGGGTCCAGTCATGCGAAGCGCCTCCTACATAGGTCTTTCAGTGCAAACCAGTGATTCCCTACATTTATCTCCCAGTCCCAGCCTTATTTAGTACTCAGTTGGAGGGAGGCCTGCAATTTAGCATCTCTTAACTCACTGCTTGGAATACTTGTGTGTTTATTTAAAACTCTGAAAGCTCTCTTTTGTGAATGGCAAAATTTTTCTTAGCATATCTGTAGGCAAAGGGAATAGAGTATTTCATGATGCTGAAAGGGTGAGAGTCACTGTCATGCCACTTCTTGGAGTTATGAATTTTAACATTTCCATCTGCAACCCTAATTTCCCCTTACAAAGGCTTGCCTGCGGTCTCACACCAAATTTTCCTGTCTGGTAAATGGAATGTTTAATCTTAGAGATGTGAGACCAAGTTGATCTCACTTGTCACCTAAGATTCTTAGATTAAATTATGTTCCCATGATCCAGGGCCAAGAATTGCATAGGTAACTCATTTCATCAGTAGCTTCAATCTTATTTCTTTCTAACTTTCTCTCTATAGCTTTAATTAGAGCCAATTCAAATAACAATACCAAAACAATACCAAACTGGAGATTCAAAACTTACTGCTGTTCCTATTCCTGGACCTCTTCTGATCAATGTGTCTAAAACTGAGCTAATAGAATATCTCCTAAAGTTTTATGGTGGAGAGGGATGAGTAATTAATTCACCTAGAACTCTATTACAGCTGGACAATTCTTGACCTCAATATATCCAGTCTTTAACAACATTATATTTGTCTGTACCTTATAATTCAAGCTATGCTGAAGACCTGTGGTGAAGAATTATGTCAAGTTGGGTGATAATTTTCAAGAGTAAATACAAATGTTCATGTTAATGGTGGTGTCCAATTTCCCATTTTAATGTTGGAAAATTTTCCAATTTTTTTATCTGGAGAGAAATTGCTCTGATATTGTCTTGGGCTGGGTTCTCTAGAGAAGCAAAAACCAGTAAAGCGTATAAATATATATATATAGACTTAGATCAAGGAAATGGCTCACATGGTTGTAGAGACTGGAATGTCCCAAGTTCGTGGGTCAGGCTGGAGGTTTCTCCTGACAAGTAGCCACAGCGGCTGGTGAGAACAGGGTCAGGTCAGAGAACAGGGCTTTTGCTCACAGGCTGTTAAGACTGACAAGGCAAGATCGTAGGTAAGCTGCTAGCTCAAGTCCCAAGAACCGGAGGTCAGACAAACAGGAGCCAGCTACAGGATCCAGAGTGAGTAAAAGTCCATGAGCCTTGCCAGAATGTCCACTTATATTTGATGCAGGCCACACACCCAAGGAAACTTCCTTTAAACTGATTGGCTACTCACAGCAGATCCCATCATGGGGGTGATCACATTATATCAAATCTCAACATGGAAGTGATCACAATGATATGACTGCCAAACCACTGAGAATCATGGCCCAGCCAAGTTGACACACAATCTTAACCATCACAGACATAGTTATTCCAAATCCTTATTCTGGGTCCGACTACCTTTTATTTTTCCTATTCATTAATACCTGGTAGTCGTTACTATGCTGGCAGATTTTGTTTTTCCTGATGTTCGACATATAGAAATATACCAGAAAGTGAAAACAAAATAGAGATTTCAGAAATAGGACTATACTGTGAATCAGGAAGCCTGGATTCTAGCCCAAGTGCTGTCATTAACCAGCTGCATGATCTTGGGCAATCACTTTATCTATGCCTTAGTTTCCTCATCTTTTAAATGGAGGTGATAATGTCAATTTGAAGTGGGTAACATTATATGGAAGTGATTAACACAGAGCCTAGCATAGATGAGATGCTGAATAAATGTTAATTCTAGTTCTAAAAAAATTAATGCCCTTTGGCACTAAGTTTTCACAGCCTTTATGATAACTTTAAGGATTAAAATATGCTTATAGTTCTCATAAGCCAGCAGCAAGTGGAAGAAGTTGAGGATTATTGGGATAAAGATAATGACAATAAATTCCAAAATTTTATTTTTAAATCCTTAGGTGGTTCTAAGAAATTGGTAGTTACATTAGGAGGGTTAAGGTAGGAAGAAGGCAGAGGATACAAAAATAAATAAGAGATTATTCCTGTCTTCTGGGAGCTTATACTCTTGGGTCCACTATCAAAATAATAAGAGGTCTTGATACTGATATATCGTTTTTATGCTATATGAGGGTTTCTACTTTAGTAGAGAACTGTTAATTTATTTGAAGTTGTCTTTGTATTTACAGTAGTCTAAAAATATATTTTTAGAACTTTCTACCTTGATTTAGAGTTGGTAGTTTATTCTTAAATCCAGAATCAGTTCTGTCATGTTTCCAGCCTTCTTTCTTAAAAATTCCCCTTAACCATTACCTTTACTCTTGCTATCAAGAGCTTGTTGTTAGTTGCCCTCGATTCAGCTCCTACTCATGAAGACCCCATGTACAACAGATCGAAACATTACCCAGTCCTGTGCCATCTTCACAGTAGTTGGTATGCTTGAGTTCATTGTTGTGGCCACTGCACACTTTGAGTGCCTTCCAACCCAGGGGACTCATCTTCCAACACTATATCGAACAATATTCTACTGTGATACACAGGGCTCTTTATGGGCTAATTTTCAAAAGTAGATGACCAGGCCTTTCTTCCTAGTCTGTTTTAGCCTGGAAACTCTGCTGAAACCTGTCCACCATGGGTGACCCTGCTGGTATTTGAGATACTGGTGTTAAAGCTTCCAGTATCACAGCAACATGCAAGCCACCATATTATGACAAACTGACAGATGTTTGCTCTATTAGTTATGGTGCAGGCTAAGTTGCTCTAACCAAGAGACCCAGATTGCAGTATCTAAACCCCATGAGGTCACCCAAAGATCTGGGCTGGCCAGTCAGTGTTGCCATCTTGAAAATGTGGTTTCCACGTCAGGCATCCAGGGCTGCTGCTTCGGTTGTTGCCATTCTCAACCATTGGGAAGTGGTCACATGAGGTTCAAGCAGCATTATCATTAAGGAGGCAACTCAGAAGCTGCATATGTCACTTCTGTTCACATCCCATTGGCCCGAACTTAGTCATGTTTCTACTTCTAGTGGCAAGGGAGACTGGGAAATGTACTATCTTGTTGGGTAGCTGTGTGCTCACGCAGTGGCACCTCTAGGATGTTGCACTGTCCCTGGGCGCTTGACGCCACTGAGCAGTTTCTATTAACCCGGTAAGGCTCAACGTCTTTCTTCAAGCACAGTGATGTGTTAACTAAAAGATTAATGAGCTTGACTTGTATTTTTGAGCTGACATTATGGTAAACGTATCTAAAAGAAGGGTGTGAGAAGTTTGGACAAGGGCGCAATTTCAGCGCTTGCCACAGGCGCCATTTTTTTAGATACGCTGCGGCGGCACTGAGTTAATACGAACTGCCGAGTGGCGCCATGCGCCCAGGGCTGGCGCAATATCAGCCATACTCTAATTACGCCTCTGATATTGGCCTCTGGCCTAATACTAGCAGTCTCTGGTACGTTCACTTACACCTCCATCAATTTTAATTCTCAGGTAACCAGTGTTCTCTCTTTTATTCATGCTCTCATTGGTAAAAAGAATGTGACTGATAATCCCAGCAAACTGCAGTTGGACCAAGGGAAGAATGTTACCAGTCCTGGGAATTAGTTTCTTATGTATCACTTACCTGTCTATAGCTCTCTAGCTAGCTACATTTCCCAGCTTCCCTTGCAACTAGAAGTAGGAACATGACTAAATTCGGGCCAAGGGTATGTGAACGGAAGTGATGTATGTAGCTTCTGAGGTGCCTCCTTAATGATAAAACTGCTTGAATTTCATATGACCACTTCCCAGTGGTTGAGAATGGCAACAACTGAAGCCCCTGCCCTGGATGCCTGACATAGAAACCAGGCGTTCAAGACGGCGGAGCTGATTTTCCAGCCCAGATTCTTGGATGACCTATTTGGCTAGCTATCTGATTTATTCCCTGTGTGGCACATGTTTGTCTGCAATTCTGGTGTAAGTTTGAACCTTTTGGTTTTGGGTAGATTCAGTTTTGTCAAGGAATCTATATATACATTATTGGAAAAGTAACTGCATGCAAATGAATGACGAGGAGTTAACTAAGAGTAGAAATAATTATAAAGCACCTGTCAAAAGTAAAGTGCTATAGAAATGCTAAATAATGACACTAATAAAAAACTGTCGTGACTTCAAAGGAAGTGTTAAACTGGAGTGTTTTGATGCGTATGGCATTTCAAGGATCTAAATAGGTGTTTAGATACTCACACGAGAGACTTTCTAGCCACTCAGGGGACATAAGAGACTGTTCTACCCACTCACTGTTCAGATGCTTCCGTGAGAATTTTATCATCTTTAAATACTATTATTTAAAAAGTAAGGATTGTATGGTCTTGATTAAATTAATCTTAAAGAAGGGCAATGCCTAACAGAAGTGAGACATCCTTTTTAAAACGCTTTGCTTTGTACCCATAACTTCCTGGGGTGTCTGCCTCTGATATGTCCCTGGATTCATGTGTTGAGCAGAAATTCAAAAGTTAGGGCTGCAAATCAGTAATGAACTCATTGTTAGAGTTAGGGCTTTGGGCTAACTATAATTTTTTCCTTTAAAATTGTGTCTTTAAATATTTATTAGATACAGAGGACCCCCGCCAAAGGTGATAAAGAGAACTGTATGATCATATTGCATGTGACTGTTATTGAAAATAAGGAAAGACAGGTACTTTGAATAGTAAATGTCTAAGTGTTTGAGATTCCAAAGTTCAGCACCATTAGAACCCATGCAGGTTTTGGTAGAAAATGTTTATTTTGAAGTACTATTTAACCAAGTGGTGAAACCGCTGCCTCTGTACTTAGCCAGAGTTGAGTTCAAATCTACTCTGTGATCATGGGCTACTGTGTGATCTTTCTCCATGCCTCAGTTTTTGGGTATTGTAATAATAATAAACTTGCTGCTGTCTCGAGTTGATTCTGACTCAGTGAACCTACAGGACCAAGTAGAACTGCCCCATAGAGTTTCCAAGGAACGGCTGATAGATTCAAATTGCTGACCTTTTGGTCAGCAGCCGAGCTCTTAATCACTGAGCCACCAGGGCTCAGTAATAATAACGGTAATAACAATAGTACCCGTCTAATAGATGTTGTGAGGATTGAGTGAGGTCATGAATGTGAAGTGCTTGCCATAGCTCCTAGAACATTGTTAGGAATGGTTTTCTGTTTTTCTCATTTACTCAGATTTTCAGAGAAGGACAACAGTTACAATCTTTTCTACTGGATGTTTCAAGTCTTAGATTCACTGGGCCTTAGTTCTTTTATGATATAGAAGTATTTCTTAGTGTTTGAGCTCAAAATCCTAGCTTCACCAATTTCTAGTTGTGTACCCTTGAGCCAGTACTGGTAGTTCACCTTCTATGCCTTTGTTTTCTCATTTGCAAAATGAGATAATAATAGTACAACCTCATAGGATTCTTTGAAGACTGAATGAGATAAAGTATGTAAAGTGCTTAGCCCAGTGTTTGGTGCATTAGAAATGTTCAACAAATATTGTACGTTGTTATTTTTAAAGCTTAAAATTCCAGTGTAGTTTTTTTTTTTTTCCATAAAATGTGTAGGCATTTGGGTGTCTAGTTCCCCCATTTTGAACACTGTTCATTTTCCCATTTTAAGAACAATTTTATGAGTATCCTGCGGTCTTCAAAGCGGGCTTTCAATTGTGTATGCTAGTAGTACAGGGTACGCTATCATAAAAATCAAAACAAAACAAAAACCCAAACCAGATGCCTTTGAGTCAACCCACACTGATAATCCAACCTTCTGTTAAGTGCTTAGTTCTAACACCAACCCTCAGATTTGTTACAATAGATGCCAATAAATAAATCTGGGTGTTTCATTTTCTCCTTTGTCCTTTTAAATTTCCTAATGGAGTAAACAGATGTAGGAACCTGGAATCAGAGGTGAAGAGAATTGGCACTACGATTATCAGTTTTTTCTCCCAGAGGGCATTTGGACATTCTCCTAGTGTCCCAACTTGTTACTAGTTACTTATAGTTTTGAAGGGGAAGCCTGAGGGCTGAAGAGGGTGCAGGGGAAGGAGTAGTTGTAGCAGAGGTAATACAGATGATATGGTAAGACAGGTCATGAGTAATACTCAGAAGTATCACTCTGCCTGCCACGAAGGAACTCTGCCTGACCCTGTGAACAATCAAGGGCAGGAAGCATATCCTACTAGGCTTGGTTTCTCTCGTGTGTTTAACACTAGCGTGTAAACCCATTGTCATCCAGTGAATTCCAACTCATAGTGACCCTATAGGACAGAGTAGAACTACCTCATAGGGTTTGCAAGGAGCTGTTGCTGGACTTGAACTGCGGACTTTTGGTTAGCTGCTGTAGCTCTCAACCACTGTACCACCAGGGCTCCACACTAAAAAAAAAACTAGTAGGTGCTTAATAGTTGTTTACTAATAAAATACTTCAAGGTAAAAAATACCTCTTTTAAATTTTGTGTTACATTTGAATTTATTTAGATGTTGCTAATGCTGAGAAATTATAGTCTTTGTCTACCTCCAACTAAATAATTTTGAAAACTGAAATAGTTTACATTTTTAAAAAAACATTCTATTTAAAGAAATCTGTGAAAAATCCTTTTGTCAAAACTGATTAATCCACGTCTACCATATGCTTTGTAAATTTCACTCTCCCTAATGTAGTAAAAGGAGCCACAGTGGCACAGTGGTTAAGTACTCTCTGCTGCTAACCAGAAGGTCAGCGGGTTCAAACCCACCAGCTGCTCTGTGGGAGAAAAATGTGGCAGTCTGCTTCCTGAAGGACTTACAGATTTGGAAACCCTATGGGGCAGTTCTACTCTGTCCTATAGGGTCACTATGAGTCAGAATTGACTTGAGAGCAATGGAATTTTGGTTTAATATTATAAAGAAGCTTGAATCCAAAACAAAATGCAACTGAACAAGGGTAACAGCCAGGGGAATTTGAAGTAACCATTTTCTCAATTTAAAGTAACCATTTTCTCAATTTAAAGTGCGGATCTTCTACTTACCACTTTCTTCTTTCAGGGGATGCTCACCACCAAATGTTAAATTAAAACATCTCCATGGACAATTGAAAAAATAGATATGAAAGCGTCATAGACTCTTCAGAATGGAAGTGCTATATTTCACTATTCTATTATTATTTAAAGGTGTAATGCTTAATTCCTTGTGGAGCCTATTTATCAAGTAAAAATTTTAAGGCTTTCCCTTTGGGGAAAAGTGGAGGGTGTTGGTAGAACAGGTTAAAAATTTAGGGTTTCTTAAGCAAAGATACAGAATCCAAAAGTAATTGGTGGCTACCAGGGGCAGGAAAAAAATTTTTTTTGCTTAGAGTACATTGAATGCACATTAATGGTTGTTGGGTAATTTGGAAAGGGATAACACAACTTGAAGAATGTAATCAATGTCACTGAATTGTTCATGTAGAAATTGATGAATTACTGTATGTTTTGGTGTATAATTATCATAATAATAATTTTAAAAATTAGGGTTTCTTCCAGGAGTTGTGTCTGGAGTGTTCTCAGAGAGACTGTCCCCTAGCTCTGCTCCCATTGGTTGTGACAATTGGAGGAGTAGGCTTTTCGTGTGGTCACTGCTGAGCCAGGGCGTGGACCTCTGAAAGAACCAGATGCAAACTGCCAGACGTGGATCATCCTGTGCGGTCTCCAGGAGAGCACTCTGGCCCACCCCTTGACCCGCCTTTATCTTTCAACAAAAGGAGGAAAGTGAGTTCCCTCCACAGCTTGTTGAGGTGCTCCTCAGTGCTGGGCTTAGGCAGGATATAGCCACTGAAGTGTAGCGCATTTTAAAAAACTCTTTCTGGGAAATGAAAACATGATTTTGAAGTAGTCTGTAGTATTGAAATGCAGCACTCTGCTTCTTTTTGAAGCAAGACTTGCTTTAGGCTCACTGGTGCAGAAGGGTCCTCAAGGCGAAGAGGCTCAGAAACAGCAGGAATGGGATCTTAAGGAAGGTATCACTCATCCTATGAAACCAATTGCTCTAATTAAAAAAAAATGTGTCGTGTTAGCAGGAGTGGTTCAATTGGTAATGTGACGGTGAGAGCAAGTTGTAAAAAGCCTCTGTAGAAATATCTGCTCCACCGACTTCATAATCTCTGCTGCTTTGTGAGAGATGTGATGATAGGGATTGGGAATTGATGGCCAGTGGTCTCCAACACTTCTGGTCATTTTCTTTCTCCTCCCATCCTGCTCTCCCAGGAATAGAGACCTTGGAAAATTTTCTCTTTCATTTTCCTTTTTATCTTCCTATCTGAGTACTTGGCTGCAATAGAGAGAGATGCTTCAAGACATCAATATTTTATCAATTTAAGGCTATTTTAGCCACCACCCATAAATTCCTAAATAAATGGAATTTCGAGCATTTAATATTTATCAGTTTGTGCGTTTGTAAGAAATTCTGTGCCCTTGATAATGGAAGAGAACCATGAAGAGGAAAAAGTTACTTTTATTGAAATATACACAATTATTTGAGGTCACAAACATCTATGTCAACATAAGGTTCCTGGATTGTTGTGAACCAAATAGCATGAAGGTGGGTCCTTGAATATCTATCAAATAGGGTGGTGGTGAAATATCAAATAGAGTGGTGGTGGAATATCGAATAGGGTGGTGGAGGAAAAGATCTCACTGTTGAATTTGGAAAGTGTTATACAAAACTATATCAAAAGCACAGATAGTAGAAAAAAAAAACATATGTCTGTTATAAAAATAGCTAACATTTAGTGGTGTTTACTATGTGCTGAGGAGTCCCTGGATGCAAATGGTTAAGTGCTTGACTACTAACAGAAAATTTGGCAGTTAGAAGCCACCCAGAGACACCTTGGAAGAAAGGCCTGGAGATCTGCTTCTGAAAGGTCAGAGCCTTGAAAAACCAGGGAGTAGTTCTGCTCTGACACATATGGGGTCACCATGAGTCAGAATCAACTTGAGGGCAGCTGTTTTTTTGTTTTTTAATTCTGTGCTGGGCACTGTGTCAAAGGCTAGACATGTGCCATCTCATTTATCCTTTACTGCATCCATATTGAGGTAGTTACTATCATTATATTTATTCAGTAAAAGAGGAAACAATTTATTTAACACAGAGCAGTGAAATAAATTTCCCAGATCCTATATCTAGTAAATCAAAGACCCAGAATGGTTTTCAACTGTTTTGAGGATAAAGACTAAACACTTTGATGTGCCTTAGAAAATCTTATATAATCTGATTCTTATCTATGAACGTACCCTATTACTGAAGTCAGACGTACTGACCTTCTTTTAATTTCTCAGTCATACCCAGGTAGTCACCAATGTATGACAGGGTTCCATTTCAATGACTTTGTCATATGTAGATTCTAATGTAAGTTGAATGCTTTACTTTTTTTTATCAGTACCTTATATTACCAGTACCTTTATAAATATGGCAATGTTTTGAACAGTAAATCATAAACTTGAGCATCTGTGAGTGAACATCTGAGAATGATAACATCAGCAAATTATGTACCGCAACTAAGCCCGTTAGTAATATGTGGTACGTATTACTAACAATAAGGACAGTTGTAAGGGCGGTGCATCATAACTTGAATACGTTGTAAGTCGGGGACTACCTGTAATGTTTTTTTCCATGTTGGTATTCTTTCCCCATTCTTCCAGACCAGTATCACCTACTTATCTTCAAATCTTAGCTTGAAAGTAATTTACGTGGGGAATTCCTCCCTGACCAACTCCCAATTCTATCAAGTGCCCCTGCTCTATACATTCACAGCACCCTGTACTTTTCCCTCAAACATTTATATGTATAATAATTAGAGTATCGAATGTCTTTTCTCGAATATAACCTATGTGAGGCAAGGATTAGCTAGAGCTGGTTAGTTCATCATTTTATCTCTGCCTGACGTATTAAGTTCACAGTAAATGTTTTTAAGAGAACAAGTAAATAATGATCCTCAGATGTTAAATTGGTCCCTAGAATAAACACTGATGGAAGATGGGAGAAGGGTAGGAGAGTAGGTGAGCAATAGTGCTATTTGAAAACAACTATGAGAACCATATCATTTACTGGTATCCTTAACCAGCAAATTCTTAATTTTTTATGCTGCAAAGGGAATTTTGTTTTCTTATTTTATTCTTTTCACAGTTCTGTGATGAGAGGTACTCAATAGTTTTTGAAGATAATATTATTCTGTGAGAAACCATAGTGATTTTTCAATCTCCTGGGTAGCCCTGAATTTACTAAAAAGATCGTTGAATTTTTAAGAATATTTGGCACTGCATATAGATTGATTGGTTAATGTCTTCATATATGTATACTACTACTGTCCAAATACATGTAGATTCTATTGTAAATAATACAATGCCAATTCATTTTAAAGCATTGACAAATCCACGGTAACTTTTTATATTATGCATTTTCTCAATCGTCAGATACTAAAAATACCTTTACTGTAATAGTTTTAAACACAGTTAATATTAAAAAAAGGTACTCATACGTAAATGGCGAAAACCACTAAAGAAGACTAAATCTCCAAACTCCATTATAAACGTATTTTTAAAATGTTATTAAAACAGAAGTGATCTTTAGGTATTAATGTTCCAGTTTATATTGTATTTTTACATTCCTTAGGGAAACCAGTTTCTTAAATCAGGCCATCTCCAAAATTGTGTTTGAGTCTCGCTTTTGTAAGGTATCTCTTTGGTTATTTGTTTTGTTCTTTCTCTCCTTAGTTTTCTTGTGGTACAGAGAATAGAGAATACTCATGGATCAATTACTTTAAAATATCTAAAGGCAAGAATTGATATTTAAGGGTGATTATGGATTTTATTAAAAATTGTTTTTTTTTTTATGGATTTTGGAAACCCTGGTGGTGTAGTAGTTCAGAGCCAAGGCTGCTAACCAAAAAGCTGACGCTTAGAATCCACCAGACGCTCCTTGGAAACCCTGTGGGGCAGTTCTACTCTGTCCTATAGGGTCGCTAGGAGTTGGAATTGACTCGATGGCAACGGGTATGGATTAATTTTGACTTCTTATAAAATGAGGAAAATATTATCATGCTATGCTATGTAGAGGGTCAGCAAAAAAGAAGAAAACTCTTAATGAGGTGGAATGACACAGTGGCTTCAATAATGGGCTCAAACACAGCAACGATTGTGCAGATGGCGCAGGTCTGTGGTCTGTTGTACATAGGGTCACTGAGTCAGAACCAACTTGATGGCATCTAACAACATGAAAAATTTGCACTTATTTATATTTGATTATTTTAGTAATTAAGAAAAGTATAAAACTGTCTTTACAAAAAATCAAATTTCTTAAATCTATCCTGTGTATGTCTCCAAAATAATTTTCCTAAATTGCTTATTTCGGCACTTTAGTTTCTAATCAAAAATCTTTGATGAATTCCAGTTGCTTACAGATTGAAGCCCCCCAATTTCAATTTAGTATGGAGGTTCTTCCCAATCTGAGTCCAATTTACATTTCTATTTTTTTCTCAGTATAACCCCCCCCCCAAAAAAAAATAACCCAACAAGCCTGCTATTATGTGGAGGTTAAGCATTTAATTGAGAGCCAGGAAAACTTGTGCTCAAATCCTGGTTATATCACTTGCTATTAAGCACTGAGTGCTCAGTGCTTAACAATCAATACCCTATTATATCTCATGGCAGCCCTAGGAGAGGCATTATTATTGTTATCTTGGTTTTGCAGATGAGAAAACTGAGGCTTACAAGAGTTAGGTAGTATTAAAAAAAAAAAAAAAGTTGCCGTTGAGTTGATTCTGATTCATAGCAACCCTATAGGACAGAGTAGAACTGCCCCATAGGGTTTCCAAGGAGCAGCTGGTGAATTTGAATTGCTGACCTTTTGAATAGCAGCTGAGCTCTTAACCACTGCACCACCAGGGCTCCATCTTCCATTTAACATGTGACTAATTTTCTTTGTAATTAGAGGATGAAATCATTCAAATTTTCACCATGGGACTAAACCTAGGTTATAGAAATGAAATAAGTTTCTTAGGGTATAATATTTTTTCTATTTTCTCCTACCTGATTATATAGAAAATAAAAAAAACAAACCCATTGCTGTGAAGTTGATGCCCACTCATAGTGACCCTATAGGACAGAGTACAACTGCCCCATAGAGTTTCCAGGGAGCAACTGGTAGATTTGAACTGTTGACCTTTTGGTTGGCAGATGAGTTCTTAACTACTGCGCCACCAGGGCTCCCGTGATTGTGTTGATAGCTGACTAATTTTTTTCCGTTAACACAGATAACTCAATTTTGACTATTGGGTAGATCAATAAGTTGATTTAGAACATTGTTAGGAGCTTGGTTGGCTGATGAATATGACAGTGATTAATAAGCAGCTTGTTTTTGAGCTTTAAAAATACAGCCGGGAAAACTTTAGCCGGTTGCAAAAATGTCACTGGTTTTTCTTCTTTCCCCTCTTTGTCGTGCCCTTCTTCACTGTTCACAAGCTCCTTAAGCTAAGGAAGCTTGAGCAGACAAGTCAACATTCCCTCCCGTACAGCAAAGTAATTGGTCAGTGTTCAGGAGAGTGCAAAATACAAAGAATCTGGTTTCTTTCTTTCTTTCTTTTAATATTTGTGTAAACTGTACCCCTTATACAAAAATAAATTCAAAATGGGCCATAGATTTCTTAGTTATGTAGTGCTGCTGTAACAGAAATACCGCAAGTTGATGGCTTTGATAAAGAGAAGTTTATTCTCTCACAGTCTAGTAGGCGAGAAGTCCGAATTCAGGGCACCAGCTCCAGGGGAAGTCTTCCTCTTTGTCGGCTCTGGAGGGAGGACCTTGTCATCAATCTTCCCGTGGTCTGGGAGCTTCTCCACGAAGGAACCTTAGGTCCAAAGGACTTGCTCTGCTCCTGCCACTTCTTTCTTGGTGATATGAGGTACCCGTGTCTCTCTGCTTGCTTTTCTCTTTTATATCTCAAAAGAAATTAGTTTAAAACACAATCTTATCTTGTAGATTGAGTCCTGCCTCACTAACATAACTGCTGCTAATTCCACCTCGTTAACATCATAGAGATTGGATTTACAACACATAGTAAAATCACATCAGTTGACAAAATGGTGAACAGTCACACAATACTGGAAATTATGGGCTATCCAAGTTGACACATATTTTGGGGGGACACAATTCAATCCATAACAATAGACTAAGTGGAGATATAAAACTTTTAGAAGAAAACCTAAGGAAAAAATCTACATGACTTTGGGTTTGGTGATGAGTTCTTAGACATGACACTAAAAGCAAAAATCACAAAAGAAAAAAAAGAGTGGACTTTACCAAAATAAATGGCTTTTACTCTATTAAGACACTATTATGAGAATGAAAAAGACAAACTACATACTGAGAGAAAATATTGCAAATTACATATCCAACAAAGCCCTTTATCTAGACTATATAAAGGATTCTTAAAACTCAAGAAAACAAATAATTCAATTAAAAATGGACAAAAGACATGAACAAACACTTCACCAAAGAAGACATAGTGATGACAAATGAGCACATGAAAAGACGTCCAACATCACTAGCCATTAACACTAGCCATCAGGGATTGCAAATTAAAATCATGGTGAGATACATGTCTATCAGAATGACTAAACTAAACCGAATGAAACAAAAAACCCCAACGATACCAAGTGCTGGCCAGGATGCAGAACAACTAGAACTTTCATATTTTGTTGCAGGGAGTGCAAAATGGTACAGCCACTCTGGCAAATAATTTGTCAGTTTTTTATAAATTTAAACATATGCAAAGCCACTCCCGGGTGTCTTCAAAAAAGAAATAAAAACTTTTGCCCACACAAAAATCTGTACACAAATGTTTATAGCAGCTCTACTTGTAATTACCCAAACCTCAAAACCACCCAAATGTCCTTCAATGAGTGAGTGGATAACCAACTGTGCTTCATCCATGCAATGGAATACTACTCAGAAATAAAAAGGAAAAACTTGATAAACACAACAACTTTGATGAATCTCAAAGGCATTATTCTGAGTGAAAGAATACAGTCTCAAAATGTTGCATACCATATGATTCCATTTACAGCATTTGACATTCTTGAAAAGACAAAATGCCCCTCCACTATGGTTTCCAGTAACTGTGGTGATTAACCAGGGTGTGAGTGGTTAAGTGCTGGGCTGCTAACCAAATGGTTGACAGTTCAAATCCACCAGCTGCTCCTTGGAAACCTTATGGGGCAGTTATACTCTGTCCTATAGCATCACTGTGAGTCAAAAGGGACTCAATGGCAGTGGTTTTTTTTTTTTTTTTAACTGCCCCCAGAGGAGCCCTAGTAGAGCAGTGGTTAAGCACTTGGCTGCTAACCGAAAGGTCGGCGGTTCGAAACAAGAGCCACTTTGTGGAAGAAAGATGTGGCTGTCTGTTTCTGTAAGGATTACAGTCTTGGAAACAGCATGGGGCAGTTCTCTGTCCTACAGGGTCACTTTCCGTCAGGAATGACTGGACAGCAATGGGTTTGGTTTAATTGCCCCATGCTGATCTTTTCAAGTAGGGTTGGGATAGATGGAGTGGATGCCTGAACTTGGATCTTTCCATGGGTTTAGCACTCCTCTGGGAGAACTTTTCTAGGAATCTGAGGTTAGTATCCTTTCTCTGTTTTATAGTCAGAGTATGTCTGGTAAGAGCGTGATAAGCAAAACTCATATAGCTGAAATGCCAGGCCTTGGGTTTTTTAACTGCTTGCTGCCTCTAGCTCCTGAAATCAAGCTCCTAGGGTACATTGGTATGAGGATTTGAGTGGAAGAACATTTGTCTATCTGAGGCAGATATGCTTTGGAAACATAGAAGTGGGTCATAGTTTGCCTGCCATGATACATTTCCCTCGACACACCATCCTTACGCAATTCCATGGCCCGTCCAGTCCTGTCTTCCATCTTGAGGAGCAGCAGCCCCGGCATCCCAGAGAATGCTTCTTCAGTTTCTTCTTTACTTTTCTTCTCCTTTTTTTTTTTTTTTTTTTAAAGCTCCAGAAGCAGAATAGGACACTGTATGTGGGAAAAAAAAAAATTTTTTTTTTTGGTATGAATTCCTATTAAATCTGCCATCCTAATCTGTCTTATTTTACTTCTGGGATGCTTGCTCTCAGTGTCTGAAATTATTTTTATTCTCTGTCAAGCTCATCTCTGTTCCTAGGTGAAAACCCAAATCGCATGGGCCAAGAGGGTCTTTGAACTCTTCTTCAACTTTGTTTATTCTTCATTTTTACCTGAAACGAAATATCCAAATCATTTAGGTGATGATGTAGGTATGGATTTCCTAATATTTCTCTCATTTTTCTTCCTGATAATGCATATTTAGCAAAATACTAATCACATACTTTTTAAAAATCCAGTGGAATCATAATTTAAAAACTGAAGTGCAGATTTCTATAAATTCCTATCTACCACAACCTTACCATGAATTTTCTTCTTTGAATTCCAAAGTCATTAACAAGATATTGAGCTAATCAAAAGCAATATGTATCTTCAGTCTTCAAATACTAGTTTCAAAGGATTTTTTTAAAAAAGATATTCTCTATATTGGTGTTATGAGACTTCTGGATTTTCAGTTAGATATGTACAAAAATAATTAAAAATTAATTCTTATGAAAAATAATTAGAAAATAGTTCCCGTCTGAAAAATTTTACAGGGATTACCATTCAAGAAGTCATTAAAATCAACATGTTGCTGGTAAAATGGCTTTGCATTTCTTGTTATCTACACAAAACTTTGGGATTTTCTTCTTTTGGTGTTGACAACCTGTGGCTGTATTCTGTTAATCATGAAACATTTCCTTAATTTTCTCCTAAATTATGGGAAAACCAGTAGTTTCCTGAATATGACTCTTTCTCAACGAGAGAAAAAATATGAGAACAAAGTTTTAAATTAAGTGGAAAATAATTTATATAATTTATAACTTGCAAACAAATATCACTTTACTTAGGTCTATGTATAAATATTAAACATCATGATGTTATTGAGTGTTTTTTGGTGTAGCCCATGATGAAACAAAATAATTCGCATGTTTGTGTGCAAGATATACCCAGAGATGATATTAAACTCTAATCATGGTTGCTAATGTTAAGGGTTCAAATTAGAAAAAGATGGTTCTGAAAGGAGGTCTTTAAAAAACTAAAGATTTTTTTAGTATGTAGAAAAACCAAAAAACCAAACCCATTGCCGTCAAGTCAATTCCAACTCAAAGCGACCCTATTGGACAGAGTAGAACTGCCCCATAGAGTTTCCCAGGAGCACCTAGTGGATTTGAGCTGCCGGACTTTTGGCTAGCAGTCATAGCACTTAACCACTACGCCACCAGGGTTTCCTACTATGTAGAGAAAGACCAAATATTTTAAACCACGATCTTAATATTACAAACATCATTAATGAAATGTAACAGTCAATCAACAATAGCATATTTTATTGTAGTACTGAAAGAAGAAACGTGGGGAAGTTGTAGCATTTCCCACTGTTAGTTTACAAATAACAATATTTAAGTACAAAATATTAAACCAACATAATTAAGGCTCTTATACCTCAAGAGTCAGTTAGCAATAATGTTGAAAGTATCTAAATTACTAAACGGTAGAGGAACATACTCCCGTGTAGTCTAGCTGCACTAAAATAGAAATTTCTAAATTGAAGTCAGTGCAATGTTTTCAAAAGAACAAATCAAGCTTCTGCAGTTGGTTTGAATAAGATGCCCAAAGTGTGAATTTATAAAGTTGACTGTCATATATCGTGACCCCTGTGGTGCTCTCCTCTGCTGGGTTCATGCTTCTCTTCTAAGCGTGGCTTCTCGAAGGCTAGTGTGAGAGCTGTTGAGCAGGAGAGTAAATTTCCTGGTATTTCTTGTACTTCAGGCAGAGGGCAAAATAAAAGGGGGGTTGGGGGGCTGGGGGGAGTGTGCACTTAAAAACAATTTTCTGTTTTTGCAAACATGTTTTGAAAGTTCAAAGGTAGATGGGTGAAAGTTGAACATGTCAAG
Source organism: Loxodonta africana (assembly GCF_030014295.1). NCBI lineage: Eukaryota > Metazoa > Chordata > Mammalia > Proboscidea > Elephantidae > Loxodonta > Loxodonta africana. The sequence goes on from NC_087351.1 coordinate 48,045,454, forward strand.
TCTAGTAGTACTTGAGCAGCGGCAAATTTTCTGCTGTTGAAAAATGATGGTCTCGTGGTGGTTCAATTGTACACCTCAAGATCATGGCAACTTTTACCAGGGGTTTTGGACTTTCTATAAAAAAAAAAAGAAAAAAAAAAACAATAATTGGAAATTGTTCATTGTGAATACATGAGATTTGTACAGACAAAACATTCATGAAGTGCAATTATAGCCAGTGTTGCTATATTAGTATGAATGTTAATAGCATGTTTGTTTTTGAAATGGGTTATGCATTCTGATAAATGTCTGCTTTAATCTAGTCATCTGTGTATCACTTGTCTAAGTACTCTCATTTAAGATGCCATATCCCTTCTTGTAGCAATAAAGGGGTAAAGCAACATTAATATTAAATAATTAGAAAAACAAAAGGGGAATGATTAAACATATTTACATAATTGAAATAACACTGTGTCTCAGTGGGAAATCGGGACAATGTTGTCTCCTTTCAAAGTAATTCATAATTCAGATTTTTAATTATGGCATATTCATTCATTTAAAGATGATTCTGGATGAGAGGGCCACTAATGAAATACAATCATTAGCATCTAAACAAAGTAATTTACAAAGTCTCCTTTAGGGGAAAAGATTTCTAGAACATCATCAATCACACAAGATATGCAAAAACAAGCAATTAAACCACACACAAGAACTACAACAGCCTTATATATCAGTAATGTACACATGAAAACATAACTGATTACAATGATTAGACTAGGGTAGTGTGGTTAATTTGTATTTTATGTAGTGATGCCACGGAAGAATGCACCCGGACAGACACATTACACACAAGAGGAACTTCGTTTCATTAATACACACTTAAAACACATTACCAAGAAAACACAAAAAACAAACCTGGAATTTTAAGTCATGGCCTGAACATCCATGTACAATTGAAACCCTGCATACGTTCATAAAACAGCTTCCTTTCTCCCGCACAATTTTTTTTTTTGACCTGCTGTTTGCTTTTATAAACTGGCAAAATGTGGGATTAGGGAAGTATTTTGTGAGAGGCAGGTGCTACATTGGTTTCTCATTATTTGTTCAAATCCTGCTTTAGGCTTCCAGTGACAAAGTGCTTCCAGCCCTCTGGGGTCAGTGATTTACTGGCTCTTCCTCCATATACACAATTACGGGTCATTAAGCATGCAGCAGAACTAAATGGATAGTATAATTCTCTGACTCTTAATGCCTGTATACACTATCTTGCTAAGTGAACCCACAAAGAGGCTGGTTTCAAGCATTGCTCCTACAGGTCACATTACAACCTTGTTGAAAACCTATACTACTTATGTCTGCCAGTGGATTTTTCTTTGTGAAGGTGGAAGGAAAGCTTGGGTATAAAAGGAGAAGGAATTAAGAGAGTGGAGTTGTGTTGGGGCGGGGGGTATCCACCAAGGAGACTGGCACCCCTGGTGTAAGCTGAGCTGCCTTTGATAACCACCAGCTACAGGAGCCAAAATATGCTCTATTGGGTACTCAAAGGATAAAAATACTGGTTAATTTTCAGCAGTGCTCCTTCATTTGACTTTACAATTTATAACAGTGAACATTAATACAAGAATGACTTGGTTGAGGAGGAGTTTAAAATTAGAGCCCCTCTTCTCATTAGCCCCAACAGCCTGACCCAGGGTGACTGAGAAGCAATTTGTCGCCAGATTCTCATTTTGCTTCTGTTATGGCTCCTTGTAAATGAAGCACGGCAATTTATTGTAGCACCTCTAGGAGTCAAGAACATAATGTGTAAAACACATACAAAAAAAAAAAAAATCTTTCTTCACAATCATTAACACCCAGCACATAGAGGCTGTTCACTTTCCCCTCTAATGAAGCAGGGGGATCTTAAATCTAAAGCTTTCCATCAAGTGAAGAAGTCCTCTTCAGGCCATTAGACGGAGGCTGAGTTGGATTGAAGGAAGGTCATTGACAAAAACAGAGAATGGCAATATGAGGAAAAATAGAAAATGGATAAAAGAAGAGACTCTAGACACCTCAAAGAATGGAAAGTACGTTTTTGGCATCAATGATCAACCTTTCTTGTCTCTCAGTGTGTTTTCTGTTGTCAGTGAAGAAAAGAATATCTGGCTTTTTATTTAGCTGGAAATTGCTCTAGTGTTTGGCCAATTCTCATTTCTTCACCCTTGATCTGACCTTGCGAGAGGCATTAAGTTAGGTTCATTTGAAGTGCACATCGTCTGTGATCTTTAAAACATGTTTGCTTATTTCCCCTTCAGCCTTTACAAGAAATCGAGGTGTCTGTGGTTTTAATGCATTCTGATTGTGTGACTGGCTGCTGTCACCTAGGGATGTCCGAGTACTTTTATCTCACTTCCATAATTAATTCTGATTAATGGTTTGGTTGTGTAGGGTCTTACAAATGGCACCTCCAGATGAACCTAATAACAAATTACAAGAGTCCAGGGTTGTCCATTTGGATTAAATGCTGAATGTTGCTGCACAGTGTACTTGGATACTCTTAACCACTTTATGATGTGGTAATAGGCACTCGATATTTATGATGATCATAGTGGTCTTTTAAAAATCATTTTAGGAAAAGTAAATTTTTGAGACTGTAGAAGCAGGTGAAAACATCAGTAAAATCTGAAAGATTTTCTTTTGAGAGCATGTTGAGTGTTCACTAAGTGCCAGGCAGTGCGCCAGACGAATGACTTAGTTAATGCATAACTCCTCATAACACCTCTGTGATACACCGTATTAATGTTATTCAAGTAGGATTAAGAGATTATACATAGTAATATATTAAAAAACAAAAAACACAAGAGCAGTTGCTGTTGAGTTGATTCTGAATCACGGCAACCCCATGTGTTGCAGATTAGCACTGTGCTCCATAGCGTTTTTATAGCTGTGACCTTTCAGAAGCAGATCGCCAGGCCTTTCTTCGAGGCATCATCCCCAAGTTAGTAGCCTACCGCGTAACTGTTTGTGCCACAGAGGGACTTCCATGTAGTATTCTTTCCCAGTGCTGGTAGTATTATAAAGTACATATATTATTATCTTCCTTGCCACGGTGCGGATGAGGAAACTGAGGCACAGAGAGGTTAAATACATGCCCAAACTGCAGTTCGAAAGGGGGAGGTAGGATTTCAATCCAGGCTGTGTTTTACCAAAACCTGCACATATCTTCTCAGTCACACAGCCTCTACTGGGGGTACCTTTGCTCTAAACCCCAGTAACTATTTCCTTCTTATTTCAATTAGGAGCCCTGATGGTGTAGTGGTTAAGAGTTTGGCTGCTAACCAAAAGGATGGCAGTTCAAATCCACCAGCCACTCCTTGGAAACCCTGTGTGTGAGGCAGTCCTACTCTGTTCTATAGGGTCACTATGAGTCGGAATTGACTTGACGGCAATGGGATATTTCAATTAAATCTAATAAACATCTATTTTTTCAATGCTACAAGTTAAAAAATTTCTCCCTAGAATAATTGAAATTTATTAAAGTACTTAAACTTCTGTTTTACTGAATTATCAAATTTGTTGTATAAAACATTACTATCCCTTTTCTGCCTCATCCAAACAATCAGCTTTCTTTTTATGTCGCCTTATTTTCTTATTGTTTACCTTTTTTAGTCCCACTCTCAGTGTATCTGACATTTGGATTGGTAATGCTTCCACAACTGAGCTTTGGTTTTTAATATTTTATTTGCCCTTATTTATAAACCTGAAGTTAGACAACCAGAAAGGAAGAACATGCTCAGATATCCGGCTGAAATACTGAAGAAAAAATTCAATCCTTGAGTTGCAGTTTTGAAGGATTCTATGGGCAAAATATTGAATGATGCAGGAAGTATCAAAAGAAGATGGAAGGAATACACAGAATCGCTGTTCCAAAAAGAATTGGTCAACGTTCAACCATTTCAGGAAGTGGCATAGGATCAAGAACTGGTGGTACTGAAGGAAGAAGTCCAAGCTGCACTGAAAGCATTGGCGAAAAACAAGGTTCCAGGAACTGATGGAATACCAATTGAGATGTTTCAACAAATGGAGGCAGTATTGGAGGTGTTCACTCGTCTACGCCAAGAAATTTGGAAGATGGCTACTGTCCAACTGATCGGAAAAAAAAGAGATCCGTATTTGTGCCCATTCCAAAGAAAGGTAATCTAATTTGGAAATTATTATTATCATTAATATCACACACGAGTAAAATTTTGCTGAAGATAATTCAGAAACAGTTGCAGCAGTACATCAACAGGGAACTGGCAGAAATTCAAGCTGGATTCAAAAGAGAATGTAGAATGAAGGATATCATTGCTAATGTCAGATGGATCTTGTCTGAAAGCAGAGAATAGCACAAAGATGTTTACCTGTGTTTTATTGACTATGCAAAAGCATTCAACTGTGTGGATCATAACAAATTATGATAACATTATGGATAATAGGAATTCCAGAACACTTAATTGCATTCATGAGAAACTTGTACCTAGACCAAGAGGCAGTCATTTAAACAGAACAATGGGATAGTGCGTGGCTTAAAATCAGGAAGGATGTGTGTTAGGGTTGTATCCTTTCATCATACTTAGTCTGTATGCTGAGCAAATAATATGAGACACTGGACTATATGAAGAAGAACATGGCATCAGGATTGGAGGAAGACTCATTAACAAACTTCGATATGCAGATGACACAACCTTGCTTGCTGAAAGTGAAGAGGACTTGAAGCACTTACTGATGAAAATCAAAGACTATTAGCCTTCAGTATGGATTATACCTCAGCATAAAGAAAACAAAAATCCTCACAACTAGACCTATAAGCAATATCATGATAAATGGAGAAAAGATTGAAGTTGTTAAGGATTTTATTTTACTTGGATCCATGATCAACAGCCATGGAAGCAGCAGTCAAAAAATCAACTATGTATTGCATTGGGCGAATTTGCTGCAAAAGATCTTGAAAGTGTAGAAAAGGAGAGATGTCACTTTAAGGAGTAATGTGGCCCTGACCAAAGCCATGATATTTTCAGTTGCCTCATATGCATGCAAAGGCTGGAGAATGAATAAGGAAGACCGAAGAAGAATTCATGCCTTTGAATTATGGTGGTGGCAAAAAATACTGACTATACCATGGACTGCCTTGGAAGCAAGGATGTTAAGACTTTGTCTCATGTACTTTGGACATGTTATCCTAAGGGACAAGTCCCTGGAGAAGGACATCATGCTTGGTAAAGTAGAGGGTCAGTGAAAAAGAGGAAGATTCTCAGTGAAATGGATTGACACAGTGGCTGTAACAATGGGCTAAAACATAGCAACAACTGTGAGGATGGCACAGGGCTGGGCATTGTTTTGTTCTGTTCCACATAGGGTGGCTATGAATTGGAATCGACTCAATGGCACCTAACAGCAACATTCATAAATGGAATGTCTAGTGATTAAGCATGGTTAAGTTTTGAAGAAAAAAATTCTGCATTCCAAAAAGTGAAAATTATAGAACACTTAAGAATAACTCAATTAAAAATTCTTTTGTTGCAATTCTCTCTTTCTCTCTGTTTTGGAGTCCCAGATCAGACCTAAGTGCTGAGAAACAGGCTTGCAGTGCTGACTGCTGTCTCTGGCTCATTCCTGGATGGAATTCAGACCTCACCTGGGCAGCTGCTGCCACCTGTAAACTGCATGAGACATAGTCCCTGGCAACCTAACAGTGAAAGAACATTAGCTACTCAATGGTGCAGCTGAATCTGTGCATCACCTTGTGATTGCGTGCATCTTTTAAAGTTCTGCTACAATATTAGCTCCACATGGAAAGGGAGTGGGTCAATCCTAGCATGTCCCTAAGTGCATATAGTAGGTACACATTTGTCTTTGAAGGATGACTCTTTTTAACTAAAAGAATCCTGGGGTGTAGGCTTTAGACAAATTTCAGCAAATATGACATTGACCAGAAACTGAGGGTCAAGTAACTTCTAATTGTCTATTATTTCACCTACAAGAAAAAAACTGAAAACCAAACTTGATACCGTCTAGTTGATTCCGACTCATAACGACTCTATAGGACAGAGAAGAACTGCTCTGTAGGGTTTCCAAGGAGTGGCTGGTGGATTCAAACTGCCTATCTTTTGGTTAGCAGCTGAGCTCTGAACCACTGCATCACGAGGGCTCCATTATTTCACCCAGAGCTGTTCAATTCTTTTGTGTTAATTGGGATATTTTCTCTGTAATCCTTATTTTCTTAAAATGAAATGTGACTCCTTGGTAAACAGGAGCTAGTTTTACGGCATAATGATTTGTGTGGAATAAGACTAAATAAAAACTGAATTAACAATCTAAACATTGATGCATTCATTTTATCTATTAAAAACACATATAAATGTCCCTGAGTGGCACAAATGGTTTTCACTCAGCGGGTAACCAAAACGTTGTTGGTTTGAACCCAACCAGCAGCACCATGGAAGCAGCCTGGCGATCTGCTTCCATAAAGATTACAGCCAGGAAAACCCTTTGGAGCAGTTCTACTCTGTAACACAAGGGGTGTCCTAAATCACAAATCAACAACGACCAAAAAACAAAATCAACAATAAAAACACATATAATTTTACTTACCGTATGCAGTAAGGGACTGAACTAGGTGCTGGGACTATAAAGATGAAAAAATTTCTGTTCTTAAGCAAAACACAGAGTAGTGTGTGTGTTTGGGGTACGGAGGACGGGCATATAAACAGATGTAAAAAAGGGAGCTTGGTTCCTGATGTTTGCTAAGGTGAGGAGCCAAGACTGTCTATACATTAGTTATCCAAGACTGTGTGGTTAATGTATTCAGATGATTGACTGGATTTATTTTTATCTTCTACACAGCTGCTTTGGTGTATTGAAGGCACAAGATACAGATTATTAAATCAATCATACTCAAAAAAAAGAAACAAATGCATTTAGTATCTTCAGAGTAGTCCTACTCAGTTAAATCTTTTTTTTTTTATGGAGGAGGTAAGTCCAAATTTAATCTAGTTTATTTTATTGTGCTTTAGGTGAAGGTTTACAGAGCAAATTAGTTTCTCATTAAGCAATTAATACACATTTTGTTTTGTAACATTGGTTGCCAACTGCACAATGTGTCAACACTTCATCCTTCTCAAACTTGGGTTCCCCCTTTCCATTCATCCAGCTTTCCTGTCGCCTTCTGCCTTCTCGCCCTTACCCCTGGGCTGCTGTGCCCATTTAGTCTCATATACATGGTTGAAGTATGTGTATTATTGTTTGCTTGCTAGACCTGTCTAATCTTTGGCTGAAGGGTGAACCTCAGGAGTGACTTCAGTATGAGTAAAAAGGGTGTCTGAGGGCTTTACTCTTGGGATTTCTCTGGTCTCTGCCAGACCAGTAGGTCTGGTCTTTTTTTATGAATTTGAATTGTGTTCTACATTTTTCTCCCACTCTGTCTGGGACTCTCTATTGTGACCCCTGTCAGAGCAGTTGATGGTAGTAGCTGGGCACCATCTAGTTGTGCTGGACTCAGTCTGGTGAAGGTTGTGGTCCTTTAGTCCTTTGGGCTAATCTTTCCCTTGTGTCTGTGGTTTTCGTCATTTTCCCTTGCTCCAGATGGGGTGGGACCAGTACAGTATCTTAGATGACCACTCGCAAGTTTTTAAGATCCCAGATGCTACTCACCAAAGTAGGATTTAGAACATTTATGTTATGCCAATTGAGCTAGGTGTCCCCTGAGACCATGGTCCCCAGCCCTCAGCCTAGTAACTCTGTCCCTCAGAGAGTTTGGATGTGTCTATGAAGCTTCTTTTTGTTTTTTTATGAAGCTTCTATGACTTTGCCTTGGTCAAGCTGTGCTGACTTCCCCAGTATTGTGTACTGTCTTACCCATCACCAAAGTTACCACTTATCTATTGTCTTATTAGTGTTTTTCCCTCCCCACTCTACTCTCTCATAACCATCAAAGATTGTTTCTTTCTGTGCGTGAACCTTTTCATGCCACTCGGTTAAATCTTTTTTTTTTTTTTTAATTTTTATTGAGCTTCAAGTGAACGTCTACAAATCAAGTCAGTCTGTCACATATAAGTTTATATACACCTTACTCCATATTCCCACTTGCTCTCCCCCTAATGAGTCAGACCTTCCAGTCTCTCCCACTCAGTTAAATCTTAATCCAACATCTATATGACATCCTTGAGGTATTGGAAGGCTGCTCTCACATCCCTATAAAGTCTTCTCTCTTCTAGTTTTTTTTTTCTGTTTTATCATACTTCTTGTTTCTAAAGCATTCTCCATTTGTGTCTTACTTCTGGAGTTTTTGTGTCTTTGTCAAAGTAAGAGGACCACAAGAGGACTACAGTAAAGCTAAATTTCAGGGTCTATCACTCACATGGGGTCCTAGCACTGTGTTCTCAAGGGCATATATCTTTGTAAAACTTGCTAAAATAAGATATTTTAACCATCTCTTTTCCTTTCTACTTTGACTTCCCATTAAGCATACTTTCTGGCAGGGGCTGATTAACCAGTAAGCAACGTACCCATGGGCTTAGTTGTGTTTACTTACTAATCTGTAGTGCAAAATTTCACATGATGTGGTGAAACCCAAGTGAAATTGTTCAGTACAGATTAGTAAGTAAACACAATTAAGCCGGTGCACACCTTGTTTATTGGGTAATCTGTCCCTGCTTCTGGCCTTGGGCATTTTTTGAATATGACTAAGGGGAATGTGATTTGGGTATGCATACTGTTTGTATTCAGTGGGATCCATTTATGTGGTTTGTAGTCATTTCTGTATATAGTTTATTTCAGCCACTCTTGTCCTGATTTGAAATTTCAAGCAAAATACTGATATTGATGAAGATCACATAAGACACCACTAAACAAGGACTTGACAACAAGCTGGTTACTGAGAGTTATAAATTCAAAGGTTATTTAAGATTAGTCATTGTATAAGAATGTGTCAAATGCCCTTAAATCTTACACTTAATATATGAGAGAAAGGGTTTTCCCAAATTTGACCACAATCTTAAAAATTTGCATGGCATTATCAGTAACCATCTGTGAAGCTGAAGGAAACTTTTCTGAACTGTCAATAATAAAAAGTAAATTTTGATCAACCAGACCAAGACAGATTTTCTTTCTTCTTTCTCTATAGCAAATATTACAAAAACATTGTCATATGAAAAAGTACTTTAGTATGTAGCCCCTGCTCCCCTCAAAACAAACAAACAAAAAAATCCACTGCCGTCAAGTTCTATAAGGTCATAGCGACCTTATAGAACAGAGTACAACTGTCCTTGGAAAGCCCCATAGGATTTCCAAGGCCGTAAATCTTTACAGAAGCAGACTGCCACGTCTTTCTCCCATGGAGAGGCTGGTAGGTTAGAACTGCTGACCTTTTGGTTAGCAGCCAGGCGCTTTAACCACTATGCCACCAGGGCTCCTATGCAGTAGGAAAGTAGGGGAAAAAGTATTATAGAGGTGTGTCAAGCAAAGTAACACAAATGTTATCCTATTTCTGTGGATTTTGTGTTTCTTGTGATATTTGTTAACTTTCCAAATGTTGTTGTGATTTCTTATTCTAAAGAAACACTAACTTTCATACCTAAGTTTGTAGTCATACATTTTTATTTTTCTTTAAAGAGGAGCTCCTGGAACTGTATAAACTTTAGGCTCCAGACAGGGTCTCCACTAGCCACATAGCATGCAGCAGGACAAATGGAGTGAGGCTGAATTTTGGCTGCACTTACCCCTTAAAAATTTTTTTTTTTTTTTTTTACCCCTTAGCCTCATATAAGGTTAAAAAAAAAAAAAAAAATCCCAAACCAGTTGTTGCAGCATTGACTTTGACTCATGGTGAATCCATGTGTGTCAGAGTAGATCTGTACTCTGTAGAGTTTTCAATGACTAATTTTTCAGGAGTAAATTACTGGACCTTTTTTCTGAGGTACCTTTGGGTGGACTCAAACTTCTAACTTTTCAGTTAGCAGCTGAGCGCTTAACTGTTTGCACCACCCAAGCACTCCTCTCGTACAAGGTACATATTGCAGATTCTACACAGCAGATCTAGGGCCTCCTATACAAGACATTTTAAATGAGTGTCATGGTTTGAATTGTGTCCCCCAAAAATATGTGTATCAATGTGGCTAGGCCACGATTCCCAGTACTGTGTGATTGCCCACCATTTTGTCATCTGATGAGATTTTCCTATGTGTTGTAAATCCTATCTCTGTGATGTTAATGAGATGGGATTAGTGGCAGTTATGTTAATAAGGCAGGACTCAATCTACAAGATTAGATTGTGTTTTAAGCCAATCTCTTTTGAGATATAGAAGAGAGAAACAAGCAGAGAGACATGGGGACCTCATACCACAAAGAAACCAGCGCCAGGAGCAGAGTGTCCTTTGGACCTGGGGTTCCTGCATGGAGAAGCTCCTAGACCAACAGAAGACTGATGACAAGGACCTTCAGAGCCGACAGAGAGAGAAAGCCTTTCCCTGGAGCTGGTGCCCTGAATTTGGACTTCTAGCACACTAAATCTTTATTTTTAAGCATACTAAATGGTGAGGATAAATTCCTCTTTGTTAAAGCCATCAACTTGGGGTATTTCTGTTATAGCAGCACTAGATAACCAAGAGCAAGGTTCAAGCTTCCCAGTATAAAGTGTTACGTCTTTACTCTCCTTTGAGACACTATAGTTCCAGTGAGAGCTTTTCAAAAATGTTAGTGATTGTAGTTTGGGACAAAATGATTTAGCATTCTATGTTTTCATTAATTTAAAAAATATTTTTTGAGTACTTACTCTGTCCAAGTCCCCATGAAAACCAAAAAAAAAAAAAAAGCAAGTCCAGAGTATGTCCTCAAGTCACAGTCTAGTAAGACAGCTGAGTCATATTTGTAAGTTAGTATAGTACACTATAAAGAGTGAAAGGTCTCAGAAAGGCTCTCAGAAAGCATTATGGGTAGAGTACCGATGTAATTTATTGTTCAAACTCAGACACTTATGAAAGTGAAAGAAGGTGCTGTTAATAATTAAGGTGAGATAGTAGGCATAAAGTAGGACCAGCCCCAGGCGACCAGGACTTACGGTTACTCTGATTATGGGGAATGGTGGGAGGGTGATATTTTGCTGGAGAGTTTATGTATTGCTCTATGGAAAACCACAGTGGGGAAGGGCATCCATACTGAGATGTAGAAATTGGGGCCTAGTGAGATACATAAGGACACGTCAGGAAAGAGTAGCAGATCCCAGACTTCTGTTAACCATTCATCTCCATGTTGACTAGACTGTGTTGCTCCTAACCTTTGAGAGGAATGTTCCTTGTACATTATTTCACGACAGTGAAAAAACTTAGAGAAAAGCAGTGAGATTATGTATCTGTGAGTAGTTCCTATGTTAAAATCATATGGCAAACAGTATTTTTCAGCTGTGGTCAAAAGCATTTTCTTAGGCTGTAATGTTTTATGATCAAATGCTGTTTTAATCATAACATTATACTGTCTTTCTTATTTTTATCAGGATGTATACAACCTGATTAGTTGTTTAGAAAATTATTATTTCTCTATGTTCAATCCACATGTCTACAAGGACAAGACGGAGAGCAACCAATCAAAGCCCAGAATATAGAAATGGCCTATCACTAGGGCTAATCCATGGACTGTTTTAGATATGAAAATTCTGACAGCTTGCTCTTGTGACAAAGATGTTAACAAGGAAAGAAAATGGCACTAATTTAATCTATTCTTATAGTTCATTCTAAAACGAGACTAGCATGACACCAAGTTATAATAATAAATACTATAGTAATTTCACAGTTCTTCCTACATGCTGCTCACAGTCCTTTCACATGCAAATTTATCACCCATTACTTCAGGACAGTGATTTTAAGTGCATTAAAGAGTTCTGAATTTTCTTATATTTGATCTCCTAATTACACTGCAGGAACATACACAGAATAGTACCTTACACTGGCATTTGTCTGGTTTGTAGCATCTCTCCATACAGTGGGTTCTCCTCTTCTTCTGACATAGCATCTGTGTTCTGGAACATAGGTTTCACCAGTAAAATTTGGTTATTGTATCTCTATGATGGGAGTAGAGCCCTGGTGGTATAGTGAGTGGTGAAGAGCTCAGCTACTAACTAAAAGGTCAGCAGTTTAAATCCACAAGCTGCTCCTTGGAAACCCTATGGGGCAGTTCTACTCTGTCCTATAGAATCTCTATGAGCTGGAATCAACTTGACAGCAACGGGCATGTTGAGAGTAAAGGACCCCTGATGGCTCGATAGTTAAGTACTCAGCTGCTAACCGAAAGGTTGATGGTTGGAACCCACCACTCAGTTCATGGGAGAAAAGACCTGGAGATCTGCTTCCCTAAAGAGTACAGCCTTGAAAACCCTATGGGGCAGTTTTATTCTGTCACATGGGGTCACTGTGAGTTGGAATCGAATTGAGGATACACGACAACAATGATAACAGTAGCAAGAGAAGTAAAATTTGCCCAAATTTAAGTCATTGCTAACTACCTAAGACATTTTTATTTTGTAATGCAAATAAATTGAAATATATATTTATGCATAATGTATATAAAGTTGTATATCGTATATATATATATCTAAAGTTTTTTTAAAATGATAAAACATTTAAAAGATATGCTTAAAGTTTTTGAGGACATGTTTGACAAGACTACATTATAACTATGGTAAAAGATATTTAGGATGAGTGCTCCTGAGTATCCCTCTTTCCTTCAGTATTTTGGGGCAATGAGCCAGCCACTGTGCTGGTAACTGGATGCAAGGCGTAGCATTGGAGTTGTGTGGAATTACAAAGAAAGTAGACGCATTATGATTCTTTAAGGGTCTTGACACCCAGACCCGTTGGGATTTTCTTACCGTTTGTTAGTGAATGCTGCTGGCTGACGCAGAATACTTAGGTCAGATATGCCCAGGGAATATGGAGTATTTTGGTGGTCTTGAAGAGAATAAAAAGTCTGGAGAAAGTACCTTCTCTGACTAAATCTAGCTCATGACCATGAAAAGGTACTATCCAAATCTGCCCAAAGTAAGTATATTGGGAAATCTTTCACTTTGATAAAACTATGAAGAAGTATTGATCAGTTTCATGATCTGCTTTGATTTTTAAATCCTTTGTCATTCTTGATGAGAGGTTGTGGATGACTGAATTAAAGTGTCTACTTTCTGGGAGATGACTTTGTACTGTGTTCCCCACCTCCCTTCCCAGCCTGGGGAGTAGAAAATGGTGACTGGAGGAGAGTTCCAGGTGATAGGAACCAGTCCTCCTGGCCCGTCTTGCCTGAGAGGAGAGTGAAGACAAGGCTTTGACCCTCTCAGTAACTTCTCTGCGGGCTAGTTTAATTAATTAAGGGCTGTAGGTACACCACAGCCTCTGATTCTGCTTAATAGCCTTAATTATGCAGAAAACAATAAACTGTGTAAATTAGTACACAACAGACGTGCCATAATTACCAGGGCAGGGTGGACAACATTTTGTTGAAGTACTGCTTTAAATGAGTCATTTCAATGCTGAAAATATATTTTTTGTATTTGAGAGCTAATGTACTGAATTGTTCTGACAGAAACCTGGTTCCAGTTGCTCTAAAATGCTAGGTAGGAGGAAAATAATAAATTCCGTGTCTTTGGAGATAAAAACCACATTGCGTATTATACTGCTGGGCAGCACAATCACGGTAATTTAGGAAGGTTGTTATTATTGTATGAGCAAACTTTTTTTGTATTATTACTGTTTATTCAAATGCAGGGACACATTCTCTAGTAGAAACATAATGAGAATGGTCTTGTATTAAAATTATTTACCTACTGTTAGCTGAAAGGAGTTGTAGAAATTAGAAATAGAAAAGACTACCTAGCCCATCCCAGGCAGGGCAAAGAAAAAGATTATACTCTGAAGCAGCCTTGCTAGGGGTGCTGAAAATAGACCACACTCTCTGCCTGTCTAGCTGAGTAAATTGTAGGCGGCAGGATGAGATCCTTTGTGTCAATTCAGGAGGAAAAACAGAGATGTTGAGGAAAGGGGATACCAACTGATTGACAAATTTATTGACTGAGGTCCTACATTTAGGACTTTAAGGTCAAAAGAAATTTTAAAATCCCCCAAATGGATTGTGCTGAATTGTATAACATGCAGAGTTTCCCTGTTAACTTACCCAATTATCTGGGGGAAGTACATAAGTATTGGAAACAGTGAGAAGAATATTGTTTTTTCACTCTGGAGATAAAATGTAATATAATAATGGATTAATTTGAATTTTACTACCTCTCCTTTTCCAACTGAATTTTCCAGAGGAGGTACTAAGGAGCAATCAAATGGCAAAAATGCACATAAAACCAGAGAGAAATAGACAAGACCTAAGAGGTCTAGATAATTCACACGAGAAATGAGCCCCTCTGCCATTAATGGTTGAATTGACTTTGTGGTGATAAAGCTGAATTGGCAAAACTGTGAATCAGTCATGGTTGTCTCTTCTCTTGGTTTCTGAGACATTTCCATCCCTTTCTAATCCTGTCAGTGCAGACCCATTCCCATTTTCCTTCTCAGGGACCCAAGAACCTCCTCTAGAGAGTGAGCATCTTCACCAAACTAAATTAGAAAGAAACTGATGTCGGGTATTTACCCACGTAGTTTACAAGGTCGGTTTCCCTTTGTGATACCTCCCTCCACTCCTTCTAACAGATAGGCCTCCATTTAATTAGAGAAGGGGTTACTTAGTAAATCTTAGTAACCTAAGAATTTCAAGGGCCTTCATGCTCCTTGGAAACCCTATGGCAATGGGTTTTGGTTACGCTAGTGAGTGTGGTAGGCAGCCCCTATGATGGCCCCAAATGATCCCCACCTTCTGATATTCCCACTTGTGTGTAAACCTGTCCCCTTGAGTGTGAGCTGAACCTAGTGACTCACTTCTAATGAGTAAAATATGGCAAAAATGGTAAGCCATCATTTCAGAGATTAAGTTACAAAATGACTGTGGCTTCCTTCTTAAGCTTCGTGCTCTCTCAGTGGTTTGCTGTTTGAGGGAAGCTAGCTGTCATTTTGTGAACCGTCCTATGCCCAGCTGCACTCTTCTCAAGAGAGCTGACTTTGGCTCTGGGAGCTGCCTTGCCCAGATGTACCTGGGATGTACCTAGGCACCCCGACCTGTGGGGGAAGCCTGCAGTCAATGATTAACTGATGCAGACCTACCAAAGCCTAAACCCTTGACCAAGACAACTAGAAAAAGGAAAAAAAAAAAAAGATGGTGAATCATTTCACCAGATACAGGCAGTAATCTGAAGCCACACTATTAAAACTGTGAGGTACGTGCCCAGTTAGATACATAGACTGATAAAGAATAGAGAGAATAAAATCAGAACCTTGTATATCTAGGAGTGTTATATATGACAGAGCGATAATAAAGTCAGAAGGAGAAGGATGAATAAACTACAATAAATAATGCTAAGAAAATTAGCTATTATATAGTATAAGATAAGATTAGATTTCTACATCACATCATTCACAAAAATACATCCCAGATAGGTTAAAGACTTAAATATGAAAAGTGAAGCTCTAAAATTTTTAGTCAAAGATGTGGGAAAATATTTTTATTCCATTAATATAAAATAATTATTAAACACAAAAGCAGAAAGGAAGAAGGGAAATATTTGATATATTTTGCTACTTGAAAACATAAAAAGGGACAAAATGAAAATACAAGTCATAGACTGAGAAAATATGTTTGCAACTGATATTACCAGTAAAATATTAATATCAGAAATATAAAATTTTAAAAATCAATAGTACCAGAAAGATCAATATTGTCAAAAGATAGAACAGGAAATTCACAGAGGAAGAAAGAAAGATGTCCCATAAATATATATATAAAGATGCCCAACTTCTTCAGTAATTAAGAGATGTAAAATTAAAACAAGGGGATAGCATTTCATATTTGCAAAAATTGTTAAGTGTGATAATAGCAAGGTTAGCAAGAATGTAGAGAAGTAAGAACTCTAATGCATTGCTGGAGCGAGGGAAAAAAAGTATAATGTAATCACTTTGGAAAGCTATTTGGAGCTACCAAGTTGGCAATGCATATCTTCCATAGTCTGACAAAGCCTGGATGCTTGCGTATCAGGGAGAATCACTAGTTCAAGGACACATGTAAAAAGATGTTTATTCCTGAACTGTTTGTTAATTGTTATAAAGCTAGGAAAACCTAACCGTACATAGGTCAATAGGGGAATGGAAAAATATATTGTGATTAGTGGGTCCAATGGAATGCATAAGAATGAAAATGAATGAATGCGAGTTGAATGTATCAACATAGATAAGTCTCAAAAACAATGTGGGCAAAAAAAAAAATTGTTGTGTCTGTAGTATCAAAACATTCAGCAAATTTATTAAAAGGAAGAACAAAACATAGTATAATACACACATTTCAGCAAAGGGGGCCTCTGGGTAAAGAGGAATAGGAAAGGATGGAAAGTGGGATTTTAGCTGTAATGTTTTCCTTTCTTTGAAAATAAAGATAATCTAAAGAAAACACAGCAAAATATTAATAGAATTTTGATTTCAATAGTGAGTATATATTGATATCTGGTGCATTTCTTATAATCTTCTATTGATCATAAATACAGTAAAACATTTTTAAAAGAGCACATGTTAAAGCTATGATACAGAAAAATTAAAGTCAACTGTGAAAATAGCCCTGGTGGCACAAGAGTTAAGTGCTAAATTGGTGGTTTGAACCCATCCAGTGGCTCTATCTGCTCCTGTAAGGATTACAACCTAGAAAGCCCTATGGAGCGGTTCTATTCTGTCACATGGGGTCTCTATGAGTGGAAATTAACTTGACAGCATCTAACAACAATGAATTATTTGTATTAATGTGGCTCTAAAGTATTAATTAAAATATATAGATGGAGAATATACTTGATGTAAAGAGCTAATAAATACAATCTGTGCCTTAAAAAAAAAAAAAGCCTAAGCCCTTTGCTTCATGATGGCACAACCATCTGGTGGCATTCATACTGCAGAACTCCCTATGGAAGCAGGCTGAGGCTAGAGTAGAGCTGGAATCACGTTTTTACTTAGTTCTCCTGCTTTCCTAATTTGCTTATGTTACTCCTGAGAGCAGTCTCTCAGTTAAATACTTGTATAGGAATCTCTTTTGGCTGATCAAAATAGACCCTGACTGATACAACCTTGGCTTTTGATAAGTAGTCTCATTTGGTACACAATTCTAGGTTCACAATGATCTAATCTTTATTATTCCATTTACTTCTAGCTTCATTGCTGCTGTTGAGATGCCAGCAAACAGTCTAATTGTCATTACTTCGTAACTCTCTGGCTGCTTAGAAAATCTCTTTATACCTAGTATTTTGCACTTTCACTACAATATGTTTAGATGTGTATTTCCTTTTATTTACCCTTCTTGGAATTTGTTGGTCTTCTTGAATCTGAGGATTTATGACTTTCATCATTTTGGGAAAATTCTGAGCCATTAATTCTTCAAATATTGTTTATTTCTATTACCTAATTTCAGACCCGGAAACCCTGGTGGTGTAGTGGCTAAGAGCTACGCCTGCTAACCAAAAGGTGGGCAGTTCGAATCCACCGGGTGCTCCTTGGAGGCTCTATGGGGCAGTTCTGTCTTATAGGGTTGCTGTGAGTCAGAATAGACTTGATGGCAACGGCTTTGGTTTCGTTTTTGGTAATTTCAGACCTCCAATTAGATTGATCACTCTAGCCCCCTTGTCAGTTAACTTCTCTTTTATATAGGGTTTCTCTTTTTCTTTCTGTGCTATATTCTATGTAATTTATTCATACCTACTTTCTAATTTTTTAGTTTTCACCTCAATAGTTCCAAATCTGCTATTTAAGAATATACTTTTTTTTTTAATCTCTGGAAATTATATCTGTTTTTTAAAAAATCTACCTGGTCATTTTTATAGTGTCTTGTTTATTAATCATAAATTAATGTTCTCTTTCATTTCTTAAGGAGCCCTGGTGGTGTGGTGATTAAGTGCTTGGCTGCTAACCTAAAGGTCAGTGATTGGAACCCACCAATCACTCCCTGGGAGAAAGATGTGGCAGTTTGCTTCTGTAAAGATTATAACCTTTGAAGCCCTACAGGGCAGTTCTGCTGTCTTATATATAGGGTTGCTATGAGTCAGAATTGAGTTGATGGCAATGGTTTTTCTTTTCTTTTCCCTTAAGAGTATTTAATTATACATTTCTTTATATTCCTTATTCAATAATTCTAATTTTTACAAAATTTGAGAGTATGATTCTTCTGTCAGTGTTTTTTTCTGGCTCTCATAATGTCATGTTTATTCTTGTCTTTTATGATGTTTATCTTGTGAGAGCACGTATTTTTGCACATTTTCTGGTGATTTCTTTTGGACCTGGAATTAAGGTGTATTCCAAATGACTTCCATTTGCTTCTGTTGGGAA
The DNA here is from genome assembly GCF_030014295.1 of Loxodonta africana. Classification (NCBI taxonomy): domain Eukaryota; kingdom Metazoa; phylum Chordata; class Mammalia; order Proboscidea; family Elephantidae; genus Loxodonta; species Loxodonta africana. The sequence continues at coordinate 48,063,885 of NC_087351.1, forward strand.
TATGGTGCCACTCCCGACTCATCACTTTAAATTTCTCAGCTCCAAATTTTTTGAGTCACAGAGGCAGAGAAAACTCTGGCTCTAAACTTGTATGAAGAAAAGGTTGTGGTTAAGAATTCTCAAAATAAAATTTTTTTCTTAAATTCGGAGTCCAGAACTAGACATGTAAGTTCCCCCCAGCCCCCCAGTGAGGAAAAGATTTTATTTTCTAATTCAGTCCTTCACTGGAGATTTTTCTTTCTTCTTCCTCCTCCTTCTTTTTAAGAGGGTGTGTGTACCAGAATGAAGAGAGTCTCCAGTCTGACCTCTATTTTGAACGGGCGTTAGCTTTTGTTAAAAATTTATCAGTGCCGTGTAACAGAATTTTCTGTGACGATGGAAATGCCCTGAAACTACACTGTCTAGTATGTAGGCCATTGACCACTTGTGGTTATTGAACAGTTGAAATGTGGCTCATGCAACTGAGAAACTGAATTTTGTATTTTATTTAATTTTTTTTTTTGTTTAAATTTAAATAAACCACATGTGGCAAATGGCGACTGTATTAGACAGTGCAGCCCTGGATCATCAGGGATCGGAAGGCGCCCTGTAGTAAACACTATTATTTAGTGCTCTCTTATCTTTTTTTTTATCTTTTGAGATTAATATTTTTACTTTTCTTGGTTTCTGGGATTTTAAAAAACTTTCTTCATTAAAATATTCCTTAAGAGATCTTATCTATCATTTTATAGTGGGAAGGTTTTTTTTTTCAAGATATCTAGCTTGCTGCATTGCTAGAAATAGAAGTTGGAAGTAATATATCAGTAGACACTTACATGCATTAAGGAGACAATCCACGCAAAAAGTGCTAAGGAGGTAAGTTACAGGGAAAGGAGAAATGCAAAGTAGTGTGAAGGAAGCAAGGGGGAAAGTAGTAGAAGATAACGTCAGAGAGTCACCATGTCTTACAAGGCAAGGTAAGAATTTGGGATTTTATTCCAATTTTGATCCAAAACCATTAGATGAGTTTGGATGAGGGAGTGATGTGATATGATTTACATTTTTCAAAGATTATTGATTGATCTATGAAATATAGTTACTAGGAAGATCAGCACGGTTTGGAGTAGTCCAGGTGGGAGATAATGTTGATTACATAGATTATCATCGTTGTTCCCAAAACAAAAAAAACACTGAATAGCATGGCACATAGATAATATTAGCGTGTCTTTTTATCACCAACATCATCCATGCCACAATGCCTTAATCTCTGCACCTGCTACACAAAACAGGCCACGTGGAAGATGCATTCACGTAATGGCAGTTTTTAATGCCATAATTTTACTTCTTCAAACTCTGCTTCCATTAATTATTTTCAGCATGGTGTATTTTAGTAAATTCCACAGTGAGTCTTCCTGGTTAAGGTAATTTCTCATCTATCTCCACAAATTACTTGGAATATATTATTGAATTAAATAGAGTATCTGGGTGAAAGGCTGTTTATGGGCAGGGCATCATTTATTGCACACAAGTGCCATTATTCATCATTATGCTCATTATAGTACAAAGGATTTATCTGCTTTTGACATCTTGCCCTTTAAAGTAACCTAATTTTGGCCGCATGTGGAGGGGTAAGAAGTACAGCCCATTTCTCTAATGATAGAGCTATAGAAGCTAATGGCAGCATAAGCCATTCTAGACAACTAAGAACAACTTGTGTAGTACTTTTGAATACTTTTAGAGAAAATCTGAAAACCTATCAAGAAGGAAAAATGGAAGTTTACCTTATCATCAAAGAATGAAGAGCTTTTACTTCTTGTTATTACTGTAGATGGGGAAAAAAGGCAAACATCTTAATATGAATAGGATTTACTTTCTTTTTTGTTTTGTGTTCATGGATACTTTTCCCTAGAGAGCCCCTGGGTCATAGAAATCATGTGTTATGAGGAATCAGAACAACTGAGTTCAAGTTCTGATTTGGTCATTTGTTAAGTGATCTTAAGCAAGTCAGTTTGCCTCTTTGGCTTTATGTTTTAAAATCCCATAGCCCTACAATCTCTCTTCCCTTAAAGAAAGAGGGTAATCAGTTCCCGCTGGAGAAGTGTGTCACTTGTGTATAACTACTTGAACTTTGATATCTGCCTCTGGAATGATGATCCTCAGAAACACTGACTTCAAAACTTTCTGTCTGCTGTTGAGTGCCGTGTCATAGTGTTAATAATAATCTTTGGTGACGGTAGTCATGGTAATAATGTTGAAAATGCACAAGTTTTAATATTTGTTATATTTTAAATCTCTTTAATTAGGAAGAAAACCCTGGTGGCGTAGTGGTTAAGAGCTACAGCTGCTAGCCAAAAGGTTGGCAGTTTGGATCCTGCCAGGCTCTCCTTGGAAACCCTATGGGGCAGTTCTACTCTGTCTTATTGGGTCGCTGTGTGTTGGAATCAACTCAATGGCAGTGGGTTTTTTTTTTTTTTTTTTAATTAGGAAGGCTTCTAAGAATATCTTAAGAAATACTACTACTTGGAGCATAAGCTACCCGTGACACCCCCCGCTGTGTTTTGTCTCCAGTTATGACACCCACTGTGTTTTGTCTCCAATTTCTAGTGGTGGTGTATTTCCTGTAGATTATTGTCTTTCTGAAGAATTGATGGGGCCCTGGTGGTACAGTGATACGGCTGTTAACCAAAAGGAGAGGATGGAGGACTAATTATTAGATATTTTACTTCAGTGCTGCTTAAATTTTCCATTTATAGTTTAGAAATAAGTTTCTAAAATTGCTTATCTAGGATTAAAAAGAGGCAAGAGTAAGAAGATGTGATTGTAGGAAAGCATGGGTAAAGGAGAGGGTAACAATATGTTTCAGGGTTCAGATATGGAGATGGTTGGAAGAAGAGTGAGTTTAAAAGTATGAGAAGGGGGGTTTTATTCTATTTACCTGATAGTTATGTGCATAATACAGGCCTTTTATCAAGTCATTCATTTATTTATTCATCAAATATTTTCTAAATGATCTTGTTTTAGGTGCTAGGGAATCAAATAGAATATTACTGAATAGTGAAAAGAGACCTTCAGAGGTCTACAGAAGAGGTGTTAAACAAAGTTCTTTGGGAGTCTAGAGAGGTTAGAAAGTTTTTTTTGTTATTCTTAAGAACGTCAGAGAAGTCTCTAGGAAAGAGGCCTCGAAGGATGGCAGAAGTTTATTCATTCAACAACAAATACTTTTAAGCACCTATTCTGTGGCAGGTTTTATTCTTGCTTTTGAGAATACAGCATTAAGCCAACACAAAGTCCTAGCTCTTCTAGAGTCTTCATTCTGGAAGAAGACAGAAAATTAATACATAGTATGTTGGTATTTTCCTTTATAAGTTATAAAGAAAAATAAAGCAAAGCAAAAAAGGGTTGAAAATAATAGATGGTTTTATTTTTATATAGGGCAGGCAGGAATGACCTAATAAAGAAGATGACATTTGAACAAAACACGGAGGAAAGAGTAAGCCTTGTCTACATCCAGGGCAGGGAGGAGAACAAGTACAAAGACTCTGAAATGGTAGCATGTTTGATATGTTTTAAGTACATTAAGAAGGCCAGTGTGGCTGCAGCATAGCAACGAAGGGGAGAGTGGTAGAAGATGAGATCATAGAGACATTGAGAAGGCGATATTATGTAGGTGCTTGTAGTCTATGCAGGAACTTTGGATTTTACTTTGGATAAAGTGGTGAATCTTTGGAAAGTTTTGAGCAGAATGACATGATATGATCTTGCTGCTGAGTGAAGAACAGATTATGTGTGTGCGAGAGAGGGGAGCAAGTAATGATGGAAGCAGCGAGAGGTATTAGGAGGCTATTGCAATAACCCAGTTGAATGATAATGGCATGGACCCAGGTGGTAGCAGCAAGCATGACGAGAAATGGTTGGATTCTGGGTATATTTTTAAAGTGGAGCCCATGGGATTTGCTGATGCTTGTAGGTATGAGAAGAACAAAGGTGTTAAGGATGATACTCCAAGATTTCTGATATGGAGTAACTGGAAGAATAGACTTGCCATTTACTGAGATGGCAACGGCTGCAGAAGGAGCAGGTGTGGTGGGGGAGGTATGGAGACCTAATGCTTGTGTTCTGAAAGGTTAAATTTTAGGTGCCTGTTTATCACATGAAAACCCTGGTGACGTAGTGGTTAAGTGCTACAGCTGCTAACCAAAAGGTAGGCAGTTCAAATCCACCAGGCGCTCCTTGGAAACTCTATGGGGCAGTTCTACTTTGCCCTATAGGGTTGCTATGAGTTGGAATCGACTTGATGGCAATGGGGCAATGTATTTAAATGGAGATGTTGAATAGATTTTTACAATCATGAGTGTGGAGCTCAGGGGAGGAATTAGAACTGAAGAAACAAATTTTAAACAAACATTAAAACCCTGGTAAGTGAAGATAGAAAAGAGAGGAGACTCTAGTATTCTTCTGACATTTACAGCCTGGGGTTATGAGGAAGAAACAGCAAAGTGGACCAGGAAGGAGCAGTCACTACGTTAGGAAAACTAAGAGTGAATAGTATTCTAGAGGCCAAGAAAAAATACGTATTTCAAGGAGAAGGGAGGAATAAACTAGGTCAAATGCTGCACATCAGTTTAGTAATGTGGGCATTTAGGCTTGTCCACTGGATTGTTGACCTTGAGTAAAATAGTTCTAGTGGAGCAATCAACCAGTTGCCATTGAGCCAACTCCAAATCATGCCAACCCCATGTGTGCCAGGTAGAACTGTGCTGCATAGGGTCTTCAATGGCTGATGTTTTGGAAGTAGATTGCCAGGCCTTTCTTCCAAGATGCCTCTGGGTGAACTCAAACACCCAACCTTTTGGTTAGCAGCTGAGCATGTTAACGGTTTGCACCAACTAGGGACTCCTTTAGTGGAGTGGTGGGGACAAAAGCCTAACTGGAGTAGGTTCAAGAGAGAGTAGGAGGTCTTTGAAGCCATTGTGTTAATGGCCATAACTTTGGGACCAAGAATTTTCAGCCCGGCTCTTAGATAAGAGTGCCATATCTTTATACAAATAATGCATGCCTTCTATGCTTGTTTGCCACCTGCTCCCTGTCCCTGCAAGGTCTTTTCATAAGCACAGTATGCTAATTTTTTACAATAACATGCAAAAAAATTGGCATACTGGCATGCATGAAAAAAACTTGTGGGGGAGGGCACGGTTGACAAACAAATGTAGAAGATGAGGGTTATTTGCATAAAATACAGTAGTTTCTTGCTCGATAGTTTCAGAAAATTTAAAGCTCTTAAAGAAATATTTATAAAATTCTTCCTTAACCAGAATTGTGAAAATGCTTGGTACATAAATGTATCAAAAGGATATTTAGAATGCAGAAAGGAGAGACAATTAATGGCAGAAGACCATTAGAAAAACTGAGATTTAGAGATCTAATAGATGAAAAATCAGAAACAATTTTTTTGAATAGAAAGAGGACAGTTGGACTGTTTAAAAAGTATCAGGTTAACCATGAGGAGCTTAATGTCCATTTCTGCTCTTTTATGAAATGTAACCCCAAACTGAGTGCTTTCTTTCAAAATGCCCTGTAAGTTATTTGATGAAATAGGGAAAAGGGCTTGTCTTTTAAACCTCCCAGAATTATTTTTTAAAAATTATTCCTTTTAGATTTTTATTAGCCCCTGAGAGAGTGTTTTGTATTGTTTTTAAATTCATGTATAGGAATTTTACTGCTAGGTCTCATTCTACCCTGAGCCAATCCATTAAAAAAACCAAACCTATTGTTGATTCCAAGCCAATCCATAGGGATGCTCATAATATAAGGTAAGAATGCCATAGCAATATATCAGTTAATAACTGGATGCTTTTTACCTCCTATAAAATGGTAATGTTATGGATTAAATTGTGTCTCCCAAAAATATAAGCCAAATCCCTCACCCTTGTACCTGTAAATATGACCTTGTTTGGAAACAGGGGTTTTCTTTTATGTTAATGAGGTCATATAGGTTAAGCCTAATCCCTTTCTTAGTGGTAGCTTATAAAAAGAGAAAAAAGACATGGGAAGACATAGACAGGAGGAAAACAGACACCATGTGACAACAGAGACAGGTGCATTTAGAAGTACAGGAATGTCAAGAATTGTTTTTTTTTTTTTCTAGAAGCTGAAAGAGACAAAGAAGGACCTTCCCCTAGAACTGATACCCTGAATTCAGATTTCTAGCCTTCTGAACTGTGAGACAATAAATTCCTGTTTTTTAAAGCCACGCTGTCTTAGGCTGGGCTCTCTAGAGAAGACAAACCAGTAAAGCATATAAATATCTGTATGGAGAGATTTATATTAAGGAAATGGCTCACGTGGGTGTAGAGGCTGGAGAGTCCCAAGTCCATGGGTTAGGCTGGAGGCTTCTCCTGATTCACGTAACTCTGGGGGCTGGAGAACCCCAGATCGGCAGGTCAGACAGCAAGGCTCTTGCTCACAGGCTGCAAATACTGACGAATCCGAAGATTGGCAGGCAAGACAGCAGGTACACTGCTAGCACAAGTGCCAAGAACTGGAGGTCAGATGAACAGAGTCATTTGCAGGATCCAGGGTGAGCAAAAGCCAGCAAGCCTTGCCAGAAAGGACACCTATATTGAATACAGGCCACACCCCCAAGGAAACTCCCTTTCAGCTGATTGGCTACTTACAGCAGATCCCATCACGGAAGTGATCACATTGTATCAAATCTCACCGTGGAGATTTATCATATTATCATAAGACTGTCAAACTACATAACTGCCAAACCACTGAGAATCATAGCCCAGCCAAGTTTACACACAACCTTAATGATTACACACCCACTTGTTGTATTTTTTGTTATGGCAACACTAGGTAACTAAGACAGTAATTTTATATTAATTTGCTGTGAATGTTTCACCATTAGCATGTAATAAATACAAATTTCAATATATTATAAAGACAGATATTGTAAAAAATAGCTACTCATTTCTCATACTCTTAAATATACATACTAGTTTATTTCCTTCTTTTAAAAAATGAAGTACAAAATATGAAGTGGGAAATAAATTTTGGCTTTTCACATATATGACTTCCTGAAATAGTCAGGTAATATCTGAACACAAAGCACCTTTCTAATAAAATAGCAATTTTCTGGTTTGTACCAGGCTGTATTTATAAAACCAGATGCATAAATTCTATAACTTATCTATTCTATCTCTTTCAAAAATAGAAGGGTAATACATTTGCTGTTTGACTTGAGAGAGAGAGAGTAGGAAGGGACGTGAAGACAGAGAGTATGACAATTAAACAGGTTCATCATGTTCTTTGGGGTTTGGAGTTGATGTGGAAAAAAAAATGGCCACAATTCTTCCTATCCTTGTATACATGCACCTTTGCAACGTGACTTTGCAGGCCTTCCCAACAAGAGGTAAATTCTACTCCACCTTGAAGCTGGTTTTTCCCCATGATTCAGCCAATGGGACGTTGGCAAATGTGACCCACGCAGAGGTTTGAAAAGTACTCAAACATGGGGGCTTGCCCTCTTACTGCACTTGGGACTCTGAGATCGTAGCATGAATGAGTCTAAGCTGTCCTGCTGAACGAGGCTAGGGTGTTCATTTTGAGGAGACCTAAGATGTCGCAGTTGACAATCAGCCAGGATCTAGCCAACATCCTGATAAAAACCAGTCATGTGAACGAGGCCATCTTTGAACATCTAGCCATCAGCTCACCTGTTGGCCAACTGAAGACACCTGAGAGACATTACATATAGATAAAAGTGTTAAATAATCAGGGATATAAGCTAATTCTAAATCTGTAAGCCGGAATCATGCAATTAATAACAAAGCCTTAAAATATATGAAGCACAAACGACAGAACAATAGGAGAAATAGGAAAATCTACAGACTGTTAGGAAAACCTCACCAAAAAAAGAATAAATAAGTAAATAAATGATAGCAATAAGGAAAATGTGGACACAACAATTAGAAATGACTTAATTAACATTCATAGAACTCTGGTCTCAACAACTGTAGAATGTATCTTCTCAAAGGACACAGAACATTCACCAAAATTGACCATGTGCTTGGCCATAAAATAAATCTCCACACATTTCAAAGGATATTTAAAGTTATCATTTACAAAAGCATCACATTGTATGAAATACTTGGGAATAAATTTAACAAAATATTCGAAAGACCTGTACACTGAAAAGTACAAAACACTGCTGATAGACAACAAAGATGACTTAAATGAATAGACACGCCATTTCCTCGGATTGGAGAAAAATCAGTATTTTTAAGGCGAGAATTTTTCTAAATTAGTTTTCTTTTTAAATGCAATCCAAGTGAAAATTCCAGGAATCTTTTCTGTAGAAATTGACAAACTGATTCTAAAATGTATATGAAAATTCAAAGGACCCAAATAGCCAAAACAATTTTGAAAATAAATTACTAATAAAATAAAACTGGAAGATGTATGACATTGATTGCAAGACTTTCTGTAAAGTTACAGCAATCAAGACAGTATGGGATTAGTGTAAGGGTAGACATACGGTTTAACAGGACAGAATAGAACATTTAGAAATAAACCCCCATATTTGACAAAAATAGTAAGGTAATTCAGTTAGGGAAAGGACAGTCTTTTCAATTAATGGTGCTGGAGCAACTTAATATTGGTATGGGGAAAAATGGACCTTGATCCTTAACTCACTCCATATACAAAATTACCTCAAAATGTATCATAGACCTAAATGTCAGAACTAAAACTGTTTATTATAGCAAAAAGGTTACAAATGAAGACATGCATAAGGCAAAACCTGGGAGGGTCCCTGACACAGAGCGTCCATGTTCTCCCAAAAAAGAATGCTTCACCCTCCTAAGTTCCAATGTCTTTCACCACCCAGGAAGGAATCTCTTGGAGATTCAGTGTCCAGAGTATTATATTGGGGTTTCCGTTATGTATGCATGATGGATTAATGTGGTTAATCCACGTGGTTGAACTCAGCCTCTAGCACTCACCCCCCCCACCCCTGTCCTCTCCTCCCTCCCCCCCCCAAGTTGTACTGATTTCATTCTGGCCTACCAGCCCCCAGCCAAGAGTCACTTCATTTGCATAAACCCTCAGGTATAATCTGGGGGCCTCATAGGTAAGAAGGACATTTCAATTAGTGAGAAAATGCCAAGGATTTAGAGGTTACCTCTCAAGAACCAAGGACAAAGACCAAACTCTTTGGATAAAGTCCATTGTTAAGCCCCCAACAACATACACAGAAATCAAGTACTGCTACAACATCAAGTTAAAGGAGCCCGAAATGGAAGGAAACATGCATTCTGACTCCATTTATATAAAATTGAAACACATGGACAAATAATTGATGATGTTAGAATGGTAGTTACTTTGGGGGAGATAATGAATGGAAGGGGGCAAAAGGAGGCTAATGATGTTCTATTTCTTGACCTGGGTGGGGGTTACAAGGATGTGTTCACTTTGTAAAAAATAATCTAGGGTGTAAACTTATGATTTGTATGTATGCAATACAGATGAATTTTTTTTTTAAGGCACCACCTGCCCTACAAGAAATGTTAAAGCGAGTCCTTCAGGCCCAGATGAAAGGGCACTAGACAGTGACTGAAAGCCATATGAAGAAAATAAAGATCTCTGGTAAAGGTTTTACATCAGTAAATATAAAAGGCAGCATTACTATAGTTTTGGTTTGTAACTCTTCTTTTCATGCCCACATGATATAAAAGACACGCATCAAATAATTATAAACCTATGTTACTGGACACAAATGTATAAAGGTGCAGTTTGTGACAATGACAACATAAAGGGAAGGGATGGCCAGCATTGTACAGGAGCAGGTTTTGTATGCTATTGAATCTAAATTGATATCGATACAAACTAGATTGTTATAAGTTTAGGATGCTAATTGCAATCCCCATGGTGACTACTAAGAAAATATCTAAAAAAAAATACCATTTGTATGAAGTATTCAGAATAGGTAAATCCATAAAGATGGAACACAGATTGGTGATTCCTGGGGGCTGAGAGAAGGGGGAATAGGGAGAAACTGTCTAATGGCTACAGGGTTTTATTTTGAAAATGTTTTGAACCTGATAGAGGTGGTGGTTGGCCAACATTGCAAATGTACTAAATGCCACTGAATTGTCCACTTTGAAATGGTTATTTTATGTTATTTGAATTTCACCTCAATAAATTAAAAAAAAAACTAATGCGAAAAATAAATGTTTGAGAAAAATAACAGATTATATAATAATATGTAACGTGTTTCCGAATATTATACACACACAGAGATATACTGGAAGGAGACACACTAAAATGTTAACAAGTATCAATGAGTTGTGGAAGTTTCATTTTTGTGGGTTTTTAAAATTTCATTTTATAAATGTACCTCATTGAACAAAGATTATTTTTTTGATGAGAAAGTATCAATAAATATTACTCAAAATAAAGATGACCTTAAGAACTAGAGGATGGGTTGGGGTGAGGTTAAGACTGGAGGTTCAGGACACGAGCACAGGTACTAGTGATAGCCAGGTGGAAGGAGATGAGAGCCTGAACTGAGGTAGCGGCAATGTCTTACAAGGCAATTACTGAGCTATAGCAGATGAACATTAAATGACCAAGGGCTATAGCTGCAACATCATTAAAGATTCTGGAGTTGAAAAATGAAAGAGATTATATTATTGAAGCTCCACTGTAATTAGATGACTGAGAAATATTTTTCCTCCTTACCTATACACCCAATGTGAATCAAGGGAAAAGAAATTGAGATAGAAGAAAGAAGTCTTAATGACAATTTTGAGATCACACAGTAAAAACTCTTCTTTATCAAGAAAACCTAATTGGATGATGATATATATAAACTACTTTAGATGCATAAGTAAGTGGTTACTACCCCAACTCTCCAGGAGTTCATGAGTGCCTCTTTAATGCATATGGTATTTTTTATATCACAAGTGTCTCTTTAATGTGTACAGTATTTTTTAAGTCATTAATCTTTAAATTACAATCACTTGCAGCATAGAAGGCTGTCTGAATAGACCATTGTCCCTAGATGACACAGGAATAAGGAATAAATTAATAATGGAAGAGGTCCAATATTCAACGTGTCTACACAATTGGATCTGCCAAATCTTGCTAGATTTGCTTGATTGAAAATCTTTTCCCCTCTTTTTCTGTGCCGTACACAATTTCATTAAACAATCCTTATGCTTGGATGCTCAGAGGGATGGGAGTATCTTTTAGGTTTGGTTGTTAAGTTTGATCATATGACCAAATTGTTGGTGAAATAAATTTGTATTCTTATGGAACTAATTAGTACAGATCACCTTGTTGTACTTCTTTGACAGGATGTTATCACTGTGCCTACTTTAGGCAAAAACACTAATAATGAAGTTACCAGTTGGGGTCCGAACCATGGCAATCCTGTGAGTGTCAGAGTAGGAAGCACATCCCCAGGCCTTTCTTCCTATACCAATTATCCTGCCTCTGGGTGAAGTTGAATCTCCGATCTTTTGTTTAGCAGTGATCTCATTAACCATTTGCACTACCCAGGGACTCAGACAAGTTAAGTGATTTCCAAAGCCACAAAGTAGTCAATCAATGATGGAGTTTGGACTGGTACAGGGGACATCTAGCTATTGATTCAAGACCATGTGCTTATACAACTTCAGCTCTCTTCAACAGAAGTGTTCTTAAACTTTCCAAAATCTCAGCAAAATAAGAATAATGGTGTCACAGGTTGAATCGTGTCCCCCCAAATTCGTGTCAACTTGGTTAGGCCAAGATTCCCAGTATTGTATGGTTGTCCTCCATTTTGTGATTGTAATTTTCCTATGTGCTGTAAATCCTAATCTCTGCCTGTGGTTAATGAGGCAAGATTACATTATGTTAAAGAGGATTAGGGTGGGATTGTAACACTGTTACTAAGGTTTCATCCCTGATTCAAAGTAAAGGGAGTTTCCCTGAGGTATGGCCTGCACCACCTTTTAGCTTCCAAGAGATAAAAGGAAAGGGAAGCAAGCAGAGACTGGGGGACCTCATACTACCAAGAAAGCAGTGCCAGTAGCAGAGAGCATCCTTTGGACCCAGGGTTCCTGTGTGGAGAATCTCCTAGTCCAGGGGAAGATTGTTGAGCTAGAGGGAGAAAGCCTTCCCCTGGAGCTGATGCCCTGAATTTGGACTTCTAGCCTACTAGACTGTGAGAGAATCAACTTGTTTGTTAAAGCCATCCACTTGCGGTATTTCTGTTTCAGCAGCACTAGATGACTAAAACAGATGGCATTTTTTTTCTCTTTAAAGAAAACTTAAACTTTACATAAATAGCCACTTAAGAACTGAAAAAAAATGAAGAAATGTTAAAATGCTTTAGAAGAGTGCTTTTTTTCAGGTTTTATTGTAAAAATCAAGTAAAATAGAAAATAAAAATAAGCATAAGTTGGGAGAAATTAAAAGAAGACACTAAAGAATATATCACTCGCCACCACATCTTTCTTGTTCACTCAACAGCCTGTAATTTTTTACTTTTTTTTTTTCCCACTTTTCTCTCTATGGAATTGAACCCCAACAATGGAAAATAAAAAAGCAATTTTGAGAGACAGAAAAGAAATAAAGGAAAAAGAAACTAGATGCAGAATATAACAGAAGTGGACTAACTTCCAGGGATCAGGGTCACGTGGGCTGAAAATGTGTTTGGGTCCTGATTTTAGAGAAATTCTGTACACACCTACAAGGCCTTCTGACTAAAGAGGGCCTTTCAGACTATAAAACTTAACAGTCTATTGTGACTGTATAATGATATACAATAGTTTTAGTAATGTATCCAAGGTCAAATCTTTCTTTTATAAACATGAGGATAGGAATCCTCCTTTTTCAAGCTCATTAACAGAATATGATACCTTTATTATTTGTCAGTGGATTTCCAATCAATTACCATCTAATGCAAAAATAATCCCAGGAGCCAAAATTAAGTATTGTTTAAATTACAGAACCAAGACCTATAGTCAGACATGACCTCAGTAATGCAAATTTATTTGTGAATAGCTAGGAAGACATATTCATTTATAACAACAGAAAGTGTCAGGAGAAGATTAAAATATATATGCACCACATAGATGAAATAATTGTAATCAGGACAGAGGAATTACCACAATTGGAGAATTTCACTGAATAGCTGAGTTTCATGTATAACACAATCAAATTTTCTGTCTCATTCAGTCTCACCAGTGTTCGTTTCCTGGATGTTCTGATTAATTTAAACTATGGTTAATTGAACACTGAAATATTCGGGAAACTACAGCAGGAGCAATTTTTGCTATGGACAATTTCCACCTGTTCTCAGAAGACTTAGAAACCATATAGATAGAAATGAGATGGACAAGATTGTTTTCATCAAATGTCTGCATGGAAGTAGAGATTTTACTTGAGAAGGTGTAGAAGAAGGGGTATAGAAATACTAAGATTAACACATTTGTTTGAATAAAGGAATACAAATAGTTTTGTGTTTCAGTGTTCATTGATAGGAAAGATTTCAAACAATTTCAAAATTGTAATCCTGAATTAAGCTTGCATTTGTGTGCTATTTTCTTATAAAGGGAATTTGCCTGTTCAATTACACTTTAAAATCCAATTATTCTTTTCATATGCTAAATTAAAAGATTTTCCGGGAAAAGTTTAAAATGGATTAAAAAATAAAAGTATTTTTATAGGGAAACTATTCATACTTAGACATTTGTAGATTTATTGATTCTTAGTTTTTAGATCTATACACAAAATTAAATAAACACTGGTTACCACAATTTAGACATTTTGCTGTAATACTCCATGTCCTGACTCCTTTAACTAAATTGCTCAATTTTTCTGCACTGCTATCAGTAGACAATTTTTAACAATATAAATACTCTGGAGGGAAGATATTCCTATATTATTGGTATTTAATGTTGATGAAGTTAATACCATAGGACACTTAATTTTCTTAGGGAGTATGATATTTTCCTTTGACTAAAACGCGGAGGCCAATCACAGGTATCTCTCTTTACTATTAGAGCAATATATTGGTAGTCAGAATCCTTGGTGTGCATATTGAAAGGCTTGAGGTTTGAGTCTACCCAACGGTATCTCAGAAGAAAGGCTTGGCAATCTACTTCCAAAAAACCAGCCACTGGAAATGCTAGGAAGCACAGTTCTGCTCTGACACACATAGGGTCACCTTGAGTTGGAATCAACTCAACAACTGGTATGTGTTAGTAGTCACAGAATAACAAAGTTTTATTAACTAAAGCTATCTTAAGGGTGAATTCACACAATTCTGAGCCTACATAATGTCCATCAACTCATGGCTATTTACTAGCATTTTAATGGTGATATACCTAATGTAAACATGTATTAGGACGGTCAATCCTTATTCTAATGTGCTCATATATGTTATCTTTAAGCCTTGGGACCACGAGCCAGTGGCATGTTTTCCTGATTATATTCAGTCATCAGTAGACTATCCAGAACATCTGAACTGTTGAGATAGGGTTAGTGGGGCCAATCTGAGTTCTGTTAGTCATTAGGGAGATCATCAGCAAAAGTTAAGAGATAGAACACTAAAGGGCAATTCGCCTCACTGTTTACATCTGAAATAATCCTTCTTTAAGAAAAAAAAAAAAAGAGGTATGAAAATTCCAAATGGCAAACGTGAATGTAATCTTGGTCTATCCAGATTTGTATCCTTATTTTATAAATAAGGAGCCATAGTGGCTTACTGGCTACTCCATGATCACACAGTTAGTGAGGGAATATTCTACAGGATCCTAAGTCAGAAGCAGCATGGCGGCAGTGGAGTGAGTGAGAAGGAAGTGGAACAGATCATAAGACTATGTTAAGACTATTGCAAAAGGGCATTAAAGAACAGTGAAAAAGCAAGAATGTGAGACACTTAGAGAAGGTAGTCAAAAGGTGGCACCATTTTTTGTGTGTGTATCCCCACCAAGACATGACACAGCTATCTCTCCCCCCAGTGTTGGAATCTGGCTACACATTTGTCCCAAGTCCTGTGATCTTTTCATCTTCATGACCCTCTGGTGATTTAAAAGCTGTCTGTGGGAGAGATCATTTATATTTTGACCATTACCCTCGTTTATTTACCCCCAGCAGAGGCATTTATAAATGATAACAGAATGACAGTAAAAAATAAACCCCTTGCTTTCAATCTTTAGAATAAAGCATTCAAATTTAAGGATGGGTCAAAAGAGAAACAGTTGTTGTAAGTATTGACAGAAAAAATTAACTGTTGTAGGCATTTTACTGATTACTTTTCCCTTAACTGTAGTTTCAGCTGAGGTTAATGAAATAGCTAGACAGATGTTTCCTGACGTATTTACTTTCTCTTTTTGGCATTTGTTGGAATTGATGGGGTCTTTGAATATCTATATAAAAAAAAAATTTTTTTTTTCCTTTTTTTGAATATCTATTGAAGGATGAAAATGCACTAGTGATTTGAAAGAGTAGAAGAAGCCAGAGAAGGAAGTTTTACATTTTGGTGAGGCAAATAGAATTTTTGCAGGGCTTAATGCTTTTGAAAACTCTTGACATTTTGCTTAGTGGTTTTATGACTCATGGAACATATCAAATACTGAAAAGCTGTCAGTGAACAGGATGAAAAATTCTCTGCCAAATACAATTGGTGGCACTGTAAAAAACTAGCAATTCTAAACCTACTGCAAAATCAATATTGCTCAAAAGAACTGCATCCCAGAATGCTTGTATATTTCTCTTTACTAGTTATCCAAGATGAGTCACAAATGATAAAGGTCTTAGTATTATTACTTTACCCATCCATCTGTCCACCCATTTGTCTGTCCATCCATTCACTCAATGTCTATGGTGTGCTTGATTTAATGCCAGGTGGTATGCTAGAGTCTTCTAGGCCCCGTAGAGCAACAGCATGCCCACAATTTCCGCTGACTTCAGACAGCCTAAGTCCTTGATGCATTTTCAATAAAATATGCTACAAAGAATGTAATGACTAACATGATTCTGTCAAAGTAGAGCAAAATACGTCTGAGTTATCAAGGCTCGGTTGTGTCTGAATTTTTAGTGCTCCATGCTTTAAAGTGTATTTGTTTCAATGCAAGTAACACATTAATTCATTTCCTTTGTTAGAAATTCAAATACTCCACATGACGCAAAAGTACCCCTTACTTCCCCTTTCCAAGCTCGAGTGTTTGCTGTGTATCCTTTCTGATTGAAATATATACATTTATATAGTGTTTATGTCAAAAGATTCGTATTGTATGTGTTGTTCTGGATCTATCTTTTTGTACTTAATATATCTGAGAGATATTTGCTTCATCATAATCATCATAGTCCTCCCAAAATCTCTCTGTGGCTATTAGGGAAAATACCTATACCTTTGGCTTGATAGTCATACTTAAGTGTCAGGAAGAAGGAGAAGCTATGATAATATCCTTATCATCTAACCAGATAAAATTCTTATTATAATAGTGAATATTGAGGCATAGTGAATATTGAGGCAACTGAGGAGGGACTGCCAATTTTCTGGTGGTTTCTTTTTTAAATATCTGCTCTTTTCTACTGAAGAGTTGAAAAATCAGTGTAGACAAAAGTGTAAACATCATTCGCCTGTACTGGAAGGTTAAAGTTGCAATTTTCCTGACAGGGAAAATGACTAAACCTTATAGTGTGTAACGAATCAAGCTAGGACAGGCAATTCAGATGCTTTGGCCATGAATTCTAGGGTAGATGATGGGGAATACACCATATTCTTTCTCTCTACAGGACAGAATGACTTTCACAGCTGGTCAGCGCTGTGGCTGAGAGAGTTAACCTAAGTAAAAAAACCTAAGTTAACCTAAGTAAAAAAGAGACAATTTGAAACCCAGCAATGCTGAGTGCAAATTTATTTCAATACTCTTTCTCCTCTTTGCAGGATGATTAATCTTACTACTATTTCACCAGTCTTTTTATATTGAGATCTTTAATACTTTCTAATAAATTGCGGGGGATAGAGGGAGATAGCTGAGCCACTTCTTCTCTGTTTTGTCAGCTCTTTTGCCTTCTTTATGCATGACTTCTGTAGATATTGTCATCGTTGGGTGCCTCGAGTTGACTCAGACTCGTAGTAACCTCATGCGACGGAGGAGAACTGCACCATAGGGTTTTCATGGCTGTAATCTTTACAGAAGCAAATCGCCAGGTCTTTCTCCTGCATAGTGCTTAACCATAGTACCACCAGGGCTCCTTAACTTCTATAGATACCATGATCAATTGAGTCATATAAGTGGCTTATTATAACTGGGTTTTCAGACCATAGGGAAAAGAACGCACTTTTATTCACAAAGGAGACTGAACCGTTTTTAACTTCTGCCTCAAATGCTCCTAGTTGGTTGACTTTGCCAGTTGCATTTAGCCCTGGAATAGAATGTGGTCTCATTATGCAACTTTATCACCAAATCCTAACTTCTCAATGTTATCCAAAGCAGCCTTCTGTCTCAGAGACCCAAGTCCCCTCCTAAAGGCCAGGGGAGTATAAACAAATCGCTTTCTCTCAGCCTAAAAGGCAAGTCATCATCCAACACAATAAAATAAGCCAGTTGAGGAAAGAATCAACCAAATCTCTTTGATTCTGAGACTTGGGGAAAGCACTTAGGAAACCTCATAGTCTGTCCATCAGAGGGGGGGAAAAGGCTCCAATTAAATGGAAAGACTACTCATTTTAAGTACTCTAAAATGTTAAGAATTTTAAAATATAGTGCTTCACATTCTCTAGAGCTGCAACAAGGAATGCACGAACCTTAGTATTTACACACCAAGCTTCTGCAAAGGCATTTCATAACGTACCTTAAAGAAATTTCATGGTTTGTCACAAAAAAAGACATCCCCCCATCCCCTGCCGATGGCTCGCACATTCCCAGGCCTGTGAATTTTATAATTTTGAAGTTCCAGTGAGAGTGGCAGCTTGAAGATAAAGCTCCCACCACAAATATCGCTGAGCCTGATGCTTAGAGCTGTTGCTATTGAATGGGTAGTTTTGTATCACGGTGTTTTTTTCTATGTGACTGTGAATAGATCGCTGTTTTTGTCAGGCCAGTTTCACATGGTCATCAATGATATTCTGAAACGTGGCCTGCTTGTTCTGTTTGTATTATCCTTATGTATACAAAAGGACCCTCCATCTTCTTTAATAAATCACCATGCCCTTACATTCCTTTCATTAAATCCTATTATTGATAGTTTAGCTAAGTGATTGATTCTGATATTTCATTATGTTATTATTTTATTCCTTTTCATATGACCACAGAAATTCTTTGCTTTTACCCAAATTGTGTACTGCAGTTCACAATCCTTCTAAAACTTTGTAAATAGTGTAACTATAGCACAAACACTGCCCACTGATATGAAACAATGTAAGCAGAAACTTAGGTTTTTTTTCAAGAAGGAAGGTTTTAAGAATCATTTAGGATGGCATTAAAAATATATACATTTATCATAATTATATTAGAATTATAAAACTTCAAAGCTAAAACAAGGACCTAATAGACTATCTAATTCACTCCCCTCATTTTCCACATTAATAAGCAACCCAAAACCAAAACCAAACCCGTTGCCCTCAAGTCGATTTCAAGTCATAGCCACCCTATAGGACAGAGTAGAACTGCCCCACAGAGTTTCCCAGGAGCATCTGGTGGATTCGAACTGCCAACCGTTTGGTTAGCAGCCATAGCACTTAACCTCTACGCCACCAGGGTAAAAAAGAAAAAAAAAAAATTTTTTTTTTTTCTTTTTTAGGGTAAAAGGCACAGAGAAATAAGAAATCTGTCCTAAATCACACAACTGGATTAGTAATAGAGGGGGCTGAACCTGTCATTTGGTGCGCTCAGCGGTTTTCGAATTTTCTGTGTTGAATCTGGGATCTAACATGTTAAAACTCAACTGTGGGGTAGCCATAGTGAATTTTAAAACATTTTTTTTGAACGTTTTAATCTATGGGTAATGTGCCCTAAATATGTAATAGTAATATAAGATTAGAATAACACTCAAAGGTCTATTTATGTCAATTGCATAAATGGTACACTTTAAAAAACATTTATGAATATGTATTACCATTACTAATGGTGTCTTAGATCTCTAATGAGTATTGTTTTGTGTGTGTGTGTGTGTGTGTGTGTGTTTAAATATACAAATTCATTTGTGAGGGAATGGAACAAACTGATTCAGATACAATCAGAGTCTCCCCAACTCTCTGGTCTATTTCTGGCATCAGCTTTGACCAGAATAGCTTTTTGAAGTTTAAAAATGTTTGTTCTCTTTCTCTAGTTGGTGATTGTATATTCATGGCCAATTAAACTTGAAGCAGAATTGTGAGGCTGGTTTTTTTTGTGTGTGTGTATGCTATTTATCTCTCTGCCCATATGTCTGGCTAGGTTTGGGGGAGCCATAATATCATCTCTATTCCCTTCCAATTTCTGTAGAAAATAAGAAATAAAGTAGAAAAGGAAGATGGGAAAAAGCAGCCGTGAGTGTCACAGCTGGTGGAGCTCTATGCCTACGGAAGAAAACAAGACAGGTTGGGGGAAAACATCACCACTTCCACACTTACTGACCTCCGACTATGGTCCAGGCGCTAAGCAAGGCAGCGAGGATACAACAGTAAAGAAAAGACAGTCTTGCCCTTTAAGAGCTCATAGGCAAGTGTATAAATTAAATTTGTAACAGGTAATTATGGTATTATGTATTAAGTGCTATGTTGTTGTTGTTGTTAGTTGCCCTTGAGACGGTTCTGACTCATAGCGATCCCATGTACCACAGAATGAAACACTGCTCTGTCCTGCACCATCCTTAACAATCGTTGTTAAGCTTGAGCCCATTGTTGCAACCTCTGTGTCAATCCATCTCGTTGCGGGTCTTCCTCTTTTCTGCTGACCGTGTACTTTACTAAGCATGATGTCCTTCTCCAGGGACTGATCCCTCCTGACAACACGTCCAAAGTATGTAAGATGCAGTCTCGCCATCCTTGCTTCTAAGGTGCATTCTGGCTGCACTTCTTCCAAGACAGATTTGTTCATTCTTTTGGCACTCCATGGTATATTCAATCTTCTTCACCAACACCACAATTCAAAGGCGTCAGTTCTTCTTTGATCTTCCTTTTTCATCGTCCAGCTTTCACATGCATATGATGCAATTGAAAATACATGGCTTGGGTCAGGCGCACCTCAGTCTTCAAGATGACATCTTTGCTTTTCAACACTTTAAAGAGGTTCTTTGCAGAAGATTTGCCCAATGCAATGCATCTTTTGATTTCTTGACTGCTGCTTCCATGGGTGTTGATTGTGGATCCAAGTAAAATGAAATCCTTGACAACTTCAATCTTTTCTCCATTTATCATGCTGTGGCTTATTGGTCCAGTTGTGAGGATTTTTGCTTTCTTTATGTTGAGGTGCGATCCATACTGAAGGCTGTGGTCTTCGATCTTTATCAGTAAATGCTTCAAGTCCTCTTCACTTTCAGCAAGTAAGATTGTGCCATCTACATAACGCTGGTTGTTAATGAGTCTTCCTCCAATCCTGATGCCCCGTTCTTCTTCATATAGTCCAGCTTCTCTGAATAATTGCTCAGCATACAATTGAATAGGTATGGTGAAAGATACAACCCTGACACACAGCTTTCCTGACTTTAAACCACTCAGTATCCCCTTGTTCTGTCTGAAGAACTGCCTCTTGATCTACGTACAGGTTCATGAGCACAAGTAAGTGCTCTGGAATTCCCATTCTTTGAAATGTTATCTATACTTTTTATGATCCACAGAGTTGAATGCCTTAGCATAGTCAATAAAACACAGGTAAACCTCCTTCTGATATTCTCTGCTTTCAGCCAGGATCCATCTGACATCAGCAGTGATATCCCTGGTCCACGTTCTGTTCTGAATCTGGCCTGAATTTCTGGCAGTTCTCTGTTGACATACTGGTGCAGCTGCTTTTAAATGATCTTCACCAAGATTTTGCTTGCATGTGATATTAATGATACTGTTCAGTAATTTCTGCATTCGACTGGATCACCTTTCTTGGGGATAGGCATAAATACGGATGTCTTCCAGTCAGTTGGCCAGGTAACTGTCTTCCAAATTTCTTGGCATAGACAAGTGAGCACTTCCAGCATTGCATCTGTTTGTTGAAACATCTCGATTGATATTCCGTCAACTCCTGGAGCCTGGTTTTTCATCAATGTCTGTGGTGCAGCTTGGACTTCTTCCTTTAGTACCATCAGTTCCTGATCATATACTACCTCTTGAAATGGTTGAACGTCGACTAATCCTTTTTGGAATAATGACTCTGTGTATTCCTTCCATCTTCTTTTGATGCTTCCAGTGCCATTTAATACCTTCCCCGTAGAATCCTTCACTACTGCAACTCGAAGCTTAAATATTTTTTTCAGTTCTTTCAGCCTGAGAAACACCAAGCACGTTCTTCTCTTTTGGTTTTCCATTTCCAGCTCTTTGCACATGTCATCATAATACTTTACTTTGTCTTCTTGAGCTGCTCTTTGAAATCTCCTGTTCAGTTCTTTTACTTCGTTATTTCTTCCTTTTACTTTAGCTGCTCAATGTTGGAGAGCAAGTTTCAGAGTCTCCTCTGAATCCATCTTCGTCTTTTCTTTCTTTCCTGTCTTT
This sequence comes from Loxodonta africana, assembly GCF_030014295.1. Taxonomy (NCBI): domain Eukaryota; kingdom Metazoa; phylum Chordata; class Mammalia; order Proboscidea; family Elephantidae; genus Loxodonta; species Loxodonta africana. The sequence continues at coordinate 48,085,546 of NC_087351.1, forward strand.
TCAATGACCTCTTTCTTTCTTCATGTATGATGTCCTTCTACAACTCATTTGATCTTCGGTCATTAGTATGCAACATGTCAAATCTTTTCTTGAGATGGTCTCTAAATTCAGGTGGGATATACTCAAGGTTGTATTTTAGCTCTTGAAGACTTGCTCTGATTTTCTTCAGTTTCAACTTGAACTTGCGTATGATCAATTTGATGGTCTGTTCCACAGTCGGCCTGTGGCCTTGTTCTAACTGATGATATTAAGCTTTTCCATCATCTCTTTTCACAAGATGTAGTTGATTTGATTCCTGTGTATTCCATCTGGCGAGGTCCATGTATATAGTCGCCATTTATGTTGGTGAAAAAAGGTATTGCAATGAAGAAGTTGTCGGTCTTGCAAAAATCTCTCATTCGATCTCTGGCGTAGTTTATAGCACCAAGGCCATATTTTCCAACTACCGACCAACCCTTCTTCTTTGTTTCCGGCTTTCACATTCCAATCACCAGTAATTATCAGTGCATCCTGGTTGCACGTTCGATCAATTTCAGACCACAGACGTTGGTAAAAACCTTCAATTTCTTAATCTTTGGCCTTAGTGGCTGGTGCATAAATTTAAATAATAGTTGTATTAACTGGTCTTCCTTGTAGGAGTATGGATATCATCCTATCACTGATAGCGTAGTACTTCAGGATAGATCTTGAAATTTTCTTTTTGGCGATGAATGCAATGCCATTGCTCTTCAAGCTGCCATTCCCGGCATAGTAGACTATATGATTGTCCAAGTCAAACGACCAATACCAGTCCATTTCAGCTCACTAATGCTTTTTTTTTTTTTTTAATGCCTAGTGATGTTTATGTGTCCCATTTCACTTTTGATGATTTCCTATTTCCCTAGATCCATACTTCTTCCATTCCGAGTTCCTATTATTAATGGATGTTTGCAGCTGTTTCTTCTCGTTTTAAGTTGTGCCACATCAGCAAATGAAGGTTCCGAAAGATTTACTCTATCCATGTCATTAAGATTGACTCTACTGGCAGCTCTTCCCCAGTTGTCTTTTGAGTGCCTTCCAACATGGGAGGCTCATCTTCCGGCACTATCTCCGACAATGTTCTTCTGCTATTCATAAGGTTTTCACTGGCTAATGCTTTTCAGAAGTAGACTGCTGGGTCCTTGTTCCTAGTCTATCTTTGTCTTGAAGCTCAGCTGAAACCTATCCTCCATGGGTGACCCTGCTGGTACTTTTGGCATAGCTTCCAGCATCATAGCAACACACAGCCCCCACACTGTGACAAACTGACAGACACATGGGGTTAATGCTGTAGTAGAGTAAAAGCCTGTGTAAGGCCCTAAGGTCTAGAATGTTTAACTATGCCTGGAAGCAATGATGTGTACGTTGTGAAGTGGCCTGTGTCTTTTTAGATCTTCATCTTTATGTTTGTGTCTTCGAAAGAGTAGAAGTTTCCTGGTGCTGGGGAAGGGTATTATCGATGCTTGTTTCATTTTGGAAATGTTTTTTCTTGCAAATAGAAGGTGCTTAATATGTATTGAATGACTGATAGTTTGGGTTTAAACCAGTTTCTCTGTACCTTGCAATGGTATCCTGAATGAGAAGTCCAATGAGTCTAACGACTGATTCAAACAATTCCTTTTTATTAAATTTTTGTTTATTGGGTTGATGAAACTGAACATTAGTTTTGACGTCCTTTGACTACACCCTAATCCTAATGTACTATGTACTACATTTTTATCACACATGCTTTGCATTTAAATTATAAGCTTATTAGTGCCCCAAATTAATAATCTTTGTATTCTCTTCAGCATTGTGGTGCGTGGCATGTTGCTTGCACGCAGTATATTTTGATAATTACCTAGAGTTTGATCAACTGGAAAAAGCCCATTGGAATCAAAACCTGTATCATGTTTAAAGTGAGGAGATCTCCCTCTGGGTTCCTGGATTGAATAATTTTTTGACACTGACCTGTGTTTTCCCCAGCTGGTGTCTTTGATCTGCATGAGTAAGTGCCTCAAGGCCTCTTAGATTTCAGCGAGCAAGATAGTGTCATCTGCATATCCCAGGCTGTTAATGAGTCTTGGCTACTAAGTTATTATATAAAATTTTATTTAACCTTGTATGTAGTTACAAATACCATGTATTTCCAACTGAATTGCTTTCTGCTACAGTAATTTTTGTAACACTTGCATTTTCAACTACATAAATAGGCTGTGATGGGCTAGCCTAGGAGTCTTATCACCAATTATAATATTATTCCTATGAAAATATAGATTTTTGAGTTCGAAACAGTAGCCTAACAAATGAACTTCTGAAATACAACTTTTTTGTAGGTTAAGAATTTCCTATGTTTGCATTTTTATTATTTCTTTATATCTTCTTTCCTATTATCTCTCTCTAGCAGCTGAGGTCTAATGGTGGTTGAGTGTGATGATAAACTACCTAGCCGCCCTTCTTTTCAGGTATTGGGTACTAAAATAACATGATATAATAGGAAATGGAGATGATAATAACCACACATTTCCCACTTTTCAGCAATGATAGAAAAGTAATCGAGGCGATATTTGTGAATATGAGAAAGAAATCTGCTATATAGAAATCTGAAAGTTATTATTCTCCCATATGCTATACGAGGAAGCAAAATGTAAACATCATTATTGTTCATCTCACTTTTTTTTACCCCAGACCGAGTGACCTTATACAGATCTTTATTCTGAGCAGTCTAATTGAGAATTTCTCAAATACCTATAGATGGTGGTCCCTATAATTCCGTTGTTTTTACACACAAAACGTGTACAGTTTCACTAACCAACCCTCAATATAATCTTTATTTGTAAATTTACCAGGATGAAAAGTCTGTTTCTACCCTGGGGAATATGACTGTTAATACAAGAAAAGTGTATTCCTGCACAGGAAGCTGGCGAAAGCAGAAATTCTACTGTTTTATTGTATGAAGAGGTTGGCTAGGTGGTAAGGAGGGGATACCCAGAGATTTCCTGACTGTCTCCCTCAATAAATTCTGGCACACATGACCATGCCCAGGGAATACTAACAAGAGTAGGGTATCTAACGTGTCCCATCTGCCTTGTTCTTCCTCTCCAACTAGAAGCAATAGCAAAAGCTCTGGCAACGGCTAGCAAGGAGAAAAATAAAAGCTGAAAGTTCTAATCAAAACTCTAATCAGAAAGATGACAACTGGTGAAGATTATTAAATTTTCTTTGCTCCCTTGATGAATTTAATAAAGAACTAATCAAAGATCATTAGAAGGCTTTTGTGCCTGGCTTGCATTGTAACTGGATTGCAATCTGAATTTGTGTTTTAGTGGGTTTCCAGGGTTGGATTGGACGTGTAAATATATTAAAAACTATAGATGGTTAGACAGTTTTTAGTATTTTTAGTTAATGCACAAACCCATGAAAATGTATAAGCTATTTATTGTGCTCATCTACTCTGCCAACTAAAAATATAGAGGATTTTGATCTTTAGTAATTAGAATTTAAAAAATTTGTATCAGTGTCTAGCTCAAAAATTTTCTAATGATCTTTGATTAGTTCTTTTCTTAAATTAACAGGAAAACAAAAATGGTATCGTTTAATTTCCAGGGCATAAAAATATGTAAATAACTCTGTAACTACCAGAGCCACTAGAAATTTATAGAAAATTAGGGTAATATCTGAAGAGGTTTCTCACCCCACACCCCAATTCTGAATATTTGCTTAATATTCCTTGTTTTCTAATGATTTCCCCGTAGCCTTCCAACTACATTTAAGCTGTGCATATATGATATCTCATAAGCTGTATGTTTTGATTTCCTTATTTATGACATCTGTACTCCATTCATTTCCAGTGCTTGGTTTCTCATGCCTCAGTGCTGATTGGTCTAATGCAGCCCCTACCCCTGTCTACCACGTTAGCCCAATAACTTAGGATTCCTGCCAATTCTCACATTCTCCCATCTCAAAGAGCCTCCAGTTCTCTGAATCTATGACTTTTGGTTTTTGATTTGTCTTAGCTGCAAAATATCTCTATGCGCATCATCAAATAACTAAAAAAAAAAAAATAACTAGCTCTTATTAATACAAAGGAAGTCTAAGATTTGCTTTGAGTTTTTTTTTTTTTTTTAAGTTATGGTCATATCTTTAATAGGATAGTTCTTAGCCTTCCACCTATTTTGTCAGAGCAGAAAAATTATTCTGGAATTACCAGAATGAATAAGGGAAACAAAAGAAATAATGGGAAGTTTTTAAAAGTGAAATAAAAACATTAAACTCTTACAATGAGCCGTTTTACCATATTCTGCAAATAAACTTTGATTAATACTGGGCTTTCTATTTATATAGTCGCTATGAGTCGGAATCAACTCACTGCAATGGGTATGGTTTTTTGGTTTCGGATTTAAAGCCAAAATTAGATATTTAAAGGGATCACTCAACCCTATGCACACATTGAAGGAAAATCTGTTTCTGTATTAATTCCTGTGTTTCTTTTTATGAGTTAAAATATGTCATGACTATTTCAAGCTCATAGAAGAGCTTCCAAAAATGTACTAATGTGGGTAGTTTAAAAATCTACATATATTAGATGAGTCAGACTCTTTTACTAAATATTCATAGAAGCAATTAATGATTTAGCTCTGAAGTATAGCCCTGTTCTACTGGCCAATGGAAAAATGCATAGGAATTCTGAAATTGGATTCTTAACTCTTCATATAACATGTTAAATTTCTGGACAACCTCAGAAAAGAATGCTTCAATTTAAAAAACTTCCCAGCCAACTTATAGCACCATTCTGATGACAAGGGCCAAATATTAAGACAGTTCACTGTTAGGCAGAGATAGCCTGAAATTAAAGCTCTATGGGAATTTCAGTTCCATGATGATTTCCATCTATCACATAGTTCTGAGGAAATTTGTCCAACTCTTCATATGCCAGCTTCCCATCTTCTCTTACTTGCTATCTCTAGTGTTCTTTCCTCCTATAGATGCAAACTTTATTTGGCTTGAAGGATATCATTCAGATAGTATACTGGAAACAAATTCTCCCAGCTTTTATTATTTTGGAAATGTCTTTATTTAACCCTTGTTTGTGAAGGATATTTTGCTGATACAAAATTTGGAGTTAACAGGGTTTTTTGTTTGTTTTCCTTTCAGCAATTTAAGTCATTTCATTGTCTTCTTGCTTCCCATTGTTTCTGATGAAAAGTCCCTGATAATTCTTATTTTTATTCCCCTATATACAAAGTGCCTTTTTTCCTCTGGCAGCTTTCAAGACTTTGTCTTTGATTTTCAGCAGTTTGACTATGATGTGTCTTGATGTGCTTTCCCTTACATTTGTCTTGTGTGGGGTCTTTAAAATTCTTGTATCTGAAAGTCAGTGTTTTTCTTCAAATGTGAGGAGTTCCTGGTCATTATTTCTTTAAAAATATTTTGCCCCTATATAACTTTCTTCTTCTTCTGGTACTCAATTCCCTGTATGTTAGGCTGTTTGATATTGTCTCTCAGACCCCTGAGACTGTTCGTTTTTATTAAATCTTTTTTCTTTCTATTCTTTGGAAACCCTGGTGGCATAGTGGTTAAGAGCTATGTCTGCTAACTAAAACGTCAGCAGTTTTAATCTACCGGGAGCTCCTTGAAAACTCTATGGGGCAGCTCTACTCTGTCCTATAGAGTTGCTATGAGTCAGAATCAACTCAAAGGCAATGGGTCTTTGGTTTTCTATTTCTCAGATTGGATAATTTATATTTTATTGTCTTTAAGCGCACAGACTCTTTTCTATTAACTCTGAACTGCTGTTAAACCTGTTAATTTCTTATTTCAGTTACAGTACTTTTCAGTTCTAGAATTTTCATTTTATTGTGTTTATAATTTCCACTTCTCTGCTGAGATTTCCTATTTGATCACTCATTAAGGCCGTATTTTTCTTCGATTCTTTAAAAATAATTTCCTTTAATTATTTGTATGTAACTAGTGATTTTTTGATTAAATGCTGAACATTATGTATAATACATTGTAGAAATTTTGGATTCTGTAATCTTCCTCTGAAGATGTCAATTCTTATTTCAGCAGGCAGTTCATTTACTGACTTACACTTTAACTCCTGTGGGCTTGGTGTTTTACGTTGTTAGTGTGGATCTGTGAAAAATCCAAGGTGTTTTCTAAGCTTCTACAACTAGGCAGTGCTCACTCTCCAAATGTTGCCTTCCATACAAATATTTTTGAGATTTTGTTTTTGATTTTGTTAGAGTGGGTTTATAGTAGGTCTTTCTCTAGATCATGTTTTTTATTCCTAAGATGTGGAATTTATTTTTTCAGCTAGATTCCAGAAGTTTTAATGAGATGTTAATAAATCTCCCCACTCAGGGAGGGCCAGGACTCTGATATCCTCTGCCACTGCTCCTCACCTAGCACTGCTCGACTTTTAGTATCTAGGTTCCACTTCCAACCTCACAGCAGCAGCTATCTGGTGAGGCTAAAGTTATCTCACCCTGCAGGTATACAGTCCAGCTCTTAGCCATGGACTTTCAGGGGGTTTCTACATGGACTTCTAGAGTCCCATTTCTGCACAGCTCCCTCCTCTCTGGTGCTCTGCTCCAGAGGTTCCAACTGCTTCTCCTATCCTGCATTCTGATACCTGCATCCTCAGCACCATGCTCTGTTCAGACTCCAGATCTCTGCACCATGGTTGGAAAATTGTCTCTAAGTAGCTGAAGCAATCACGCAGCTCACCTCGTGTGTTTCCTTTCTCCAGGAATCACAGGTTTACTACACTGCTTGTAGTCCAGTGCCTGAAATAAGCTGCCTCATATGTTTTGTCCATTTTAAAGTTGTTTTGGGTTAGTACAGTATCAGCTGCCGTATCATGGTTGCAAATGGAATTTCAAGACTCACTTCCTGATTTTAATCTTACCTGAATCACACCCCCTTATTGACCTGAAACATGGGCACTATGTCACTTTTTATGAAATGTCATTAAATAACCACCACCACAGTTGCAAAAACTCAAGTAAGGATTCCTGTTCAATCATTTTGAACTCAAAATCATATAGGCCATGCCCACAAAGTGCCTAGCACGGAGCATGTTTATGAATTCTTAAATTGTTTACTGGATAGAGCAGAAAGAAAGTGGAAAGAAGAACCCACTCCTTAGTTATGACTTACCACCAGTTGACTATGATCTTAAGCCTACAGGTTACATTTAACATGTCTTTGTTTAGGTTCACTGGAGTAACCTCTTTGAAAACTAAGGATACTTAGCAAATTTGTATTTGTAATCTGCCTTATTATATCCTCTGAAAGATACTTTCTAAGACCAAGCATTATTGCTGTGGTTTTGTTGCAGAATTAAGCAGGTATCAAGTTTGGCAAGTAGGATGATAACTTTAGAGGGATTCACCCAATTTCAGAAAGAGCTTTACTCCCATAATTGTATTAAATTAATCTAGGAAGAAAATAACAAATGACAGAAGAAAAATCTAGATAGCAAATATCAGTTTGGTAGAATAAAGAGCCAGGAGGGGGCCTTTCAATTAAGAGAATGCTATACATACATCATACATACATGCATGCATAGTGTCATGTGATATTGTTCTTTCTCTAGAGGATAATATTAAGGTCCCAATGATCCAAAATGGTATACGGATACAATATAATTACACCTTTGGGTAAAATGTCAAAGATGCAATGACCATGAGCTAAGGAGGTCCCAGCACAACCTGAAATGTTATTAACTAAAGGAAGACCAACAGATACAAAAAGAGCGCTTATCAACATGGCCTAGATGGTCCAATGTTCCCTCTCAGTGCAAAGTCTTAGGCTCAAAACCTGTTCTACTTGGCCTTTGAGCGGGTATCACCACGTGGCTTTTCCAGAGCAGTTTTCTCTCACAGGCAGAGTAGAAGTGGGATGAAAAGAAATTTACCAGGTCCCAGATCACATTTTTTCTCTTCCTTCATTCCTCTTTCTGTTGTTGTATTAGTTTCCCATGGCTTCCACAACAAATTGTCACAAATGGGTAGTTGAAAACAACAGTAATGTAATGGCTCACAGTGCTGGAGGTCAGAAGTCCAAAATCAAGGTTTTGGCAGGATTGTACCCACCTCCAAAGTCTCCAGGGGAGAATTCTTTCTTGCTTCTTCCAGCTTCTTGTGGCTCCAGGCATTCCTTGGCTTGTGGATTCATAACCCCAATCTTTGTCTCTGTTTTTGCATGGCCTTCTCCTCTGTGCTGGTGTCTTCTTCTCTTCTGTCTCCTATAAGACACTAGTCACTGGGTTTAGGGCCCCCTCACATAATTAGATTTAGGGCCCTGCCAAGATAACTCATGTTAAGATCCATAATTACATCTGCCAAGACCTTTTCCCAAATAAGGTCACATTCACATGTTCCAGGGGCTAGAACATGGACTTATCTTTTTGGGGACCACCATTCAACCCACTATAGGTTTGAATCTTGTTTTTCTCTAGAGGAAAAACATGAAACCCCCTTGGCTTTTTTTTTTTTTTTCCTGAGCCACCACCAATTCATCATAACTGAAAATTTAAGATGTCTTGAGTTCTAAAAAGCCTGAAGAGGGGGCTTATATTAGAGCCCTGGCCTCTGCTATTTCCTTCATGCTTGAAGGTGAATGTGCATTATGGTTTTGCCAGAGGAATTTCTGGCACTGGGCCTGGTACTGCCTGCAAAACAGTTCTAGATTAATGAAGAAATGGGGTGTGGGGTGGTTATGCCTACAAATATCCTGCAAAGAAATGAATGAGCAAATGATTATCTTTAAATGAACCAATTCAGTGTATTTTTTGGGTATTGCATAAATTCTGGACATTATATATTCACTTTTGGTTGAGCACTTTCTCATCGTTATTATTTGTGATTATATAACTTCACTGCCTTCACTGCCCCACTTTAATGGACCAAACTTCAGAGATATAGTCCTCTCTCACCCCTGTGCTGTTACAGGTCACTGACAGTAAATGTTCAAGCTTACTGTTTTTTAAGCAGTGAGAAAATATAATGTTCTATGTAAGGATTATCCGTGTAAAAGTTCTCTCTTCTTCTGAGGTCACCATTTTCTTTAATAAGCATCTCACATATTATGGGAAGTTGAATGTGTTCTCCAATTTCTCTAGTTTCTGGGAATTAGATTTAGTTCTTCACATCTTTTCTTGCTCTAAAGTCTTGTTCCTGGCTTTTCTGAATTTCTTCTCTCTACCTTCCCATTGCTCCTACAGGCTTCCCCCAGCCCATTCTAGTATGCTTTGCTTCAAATTATGGATTCATGAACGTCTCCTTCATGACATTGTTGTTGTTAGTAGCAGTATTTTATCGTATTTTACTGTTTTATGTGTATGATACAGAGAAATTAATAGAACAAAACAGGCAATGACGTAAAATGGAATACTGGACAGCACTAAAGCAAAAGTTATCTGAAATCTCCATCTCAAAGAGTCTTTGTTGGCAGTCCTCTCATGTGTTTCTGGGGCCCGCTCTCTCTGCCCTCTAGATTCTAAGAAAGCTTTTTGTTTTTATTTCTTCTCCTCCATAGTCTAACCCTCCTCAGCACTGCAGGGGTAGGAGGAAACCACTCCAAAATTCCTGTAACTTTATGATGCAGAGAAAGTTGGCTCTCTCTTAGGCATACCCTCTCCTGGCCAGGCTCTCCTGGGGTCTACTCTCACTCAGTCAGAAAAGTCTGTTCGGTGCTTTCCCAGACAAAAGAGTAGTTCTCTCTTCAAGAGGAATTCTGCCACTCTCCTACAGCAACAAACGAAAACAGTCAGTCGTCAGTTAAAAAAAACAAAAACAAAAACTTCTTTTTTTAGTTATAGCCATAATTTGCTCTAAAAATAAGTTTATATAATATTTTAAATAGAGTGATTTGACAGACATTTGATAAAGTGATAGACAAGTGTGGAGACCATAGTTGTCAAGGAAGGCGATTCTAGCTGAGGCAGGAAAAGCTATAGGTAGAAGGTAAGAACGTTTGTAATTTCCTCCTTTTTCCTCCAGTGACCTCACAGAGAGTTAACAATGTGTGGAAGAGGGTAGTTCAGACAGACAGCAGCAATTGTCAAACCTATGACCTCACAAAACCTGGGAAATAAAGCAAGTCCAAACTTAAGTCACTGGGGGTTGAACTAGTGTCAGCAAAGAAGAGATGTAGATTTAACTAAGACCAGAGTGAGAAGGAATTCCTGTCTACTTCTCATATGCCATGAATGTAGTTGAGGCCTGGGAGCTAAAGGCTGATCTTATAGACGAGCACACTCCAAGTCTCACCTTAGGATTCTACTCAGGACATTGATGGTCCTAGGAAGGTAGGGGAATGGATTTTTTAAGCTGAGGCTACCCAGAAATTCTCAGTGAGTGTATTCATCTACATATTCAATGTTATTGTGTAATACACTATACTGTATTTATTACATCAATTAAAATAATTTTACAGTAAGAGTGCTTCTGTATTTCAGGGATTCCTGAGAATGTTAGGAAAGGGAAATATATGGCCATATTCCATAAAAATAAATTGCCTGGAGAAATTAATGAAAATTTTATATGAATGCTTACACAAGGCATGTAATTATTATAAGTATATAAATCATGTATGACTACTTTTAGGTGTAACTCCAAACAAATTCAAGTATTGCCTTAGTAAATATCTATTTATGTATTTTGTAGAAATTGCCTCATTTTAAAATGTATATGAAGCTGGACTAATGGACCACAACTACCACAACCTCCACCAGACTGAGCCCAGAACAACTAGATTGTGCCCAGTTACCACCACCAATTGCTCTGACAGGAATCACAATAAAGAGTCCTGGACAGAACAAGAGAAAAATGTAGAACAAAACTAAAATTCACAAACAAAAGATAAGGCTTGCTGGTCTGACAGAGACTGGAGAAACCCTGAGAGTATCGACCTTGGACACCCTTTTAACTCAGTACTGAAGTCACTCCAGAGGTTCAACCTTTAGCCAAAGATTAGACAGGTCTGTAGGGCCAACAATAACCTATGTGAGGGACGTGTTTCATAGTTCAGTCATGTATATGAGACTAAAGGGCACACCAGCCCAAAAGCAAAGACGAGAAGGTAGGAAGGGGCAGAAAAACTGGACGAATGGAAACAGGGAAACGGGTGGAGAAGAGGAGAGTGCTGACACATGAGTCCCTGAATGACTGTGTGGAAGAGTCCATCACCACTATTCCTTGCTAAACTGCATTGGATTGTGATGTAACCAAGAAATAAACTTTTTCGTCTTAAGCAACTGAAATGCTGAGATTGTTTGTTACAGTAGACAGTCTTCTCAGTGATACATATATAAATTAATTCTGTTGAAAGACAGTCATTGCAGCATTATTTGTAATAGCTAGGCATTAAAAGGATGTAGACTACATCTGACATACCTTGGACATGTTATCAGGAGGGATCAGTCCCTGGAGAAGGACCTCCTGCTTTGTAAATTAGAGTGTCAGTGAAAAAGAGGAAGACCTTCAATGAGATGGATTGACACAGGGGCTGCAACAATGGGCTCAAGCATAGCAACAATGGTGAGGATGGCGCAGGACCGGGCAGTGTTTCCTTCTGTTGTGCATAGGTCACTATGAGTCGGAACTGACTTGATGGCACCTAACAAAAACAACAATAGGCATTAAAAACAATCTAAATGTCTGCTGTTAAGATAATTATAGAGCAGCATGTGTAATGTAATCTCATTTTTATAAAAATTACGTATGTATATGTTCATAAGCAGAGAGAAATATTTGAAAGATATATGGCAATCTGTAAATGATGATATCGCTGTAGGGTGGGACTATGGGAGACATGCCTTTTCTGCCAAGTCTATTTCTCAATTATTTGAATATTTTACAGAATTTTTTTATTACTTTTATATTTAAGAAAATAGTAATATTCAATAAAAATTCATAGCACATTGTCAGGTTGGAGAATAGGAAGCACTAAAAGCAAAGCGTTTCAGAAGAAAGGCCTCATGATGTCTCTAAAAATCAGCCATTGGAGCACAGGTCAACCCTGCCACACATGTGGTCGCCGTGAGTCAGAATTGACTTGACAGCAGCTGGTCTAGAAGTAGGTAGTGCAGAGTAGTAATCAAAACAAAACAAATAACAAAGGCAAAGTGACATGTATCAAAAGGACAATAGCGCTTATTGTGAGTTTTGGAATGATAGATGAATTTTGTTCTTTTTGTTTTGTGTTTTTCTGTGTTTCCCAAATGTTCTGCATTGAGCATGTAATACTTTTGTAATTAGGTGGAAAACTAAAGTGGAAATGTTGCAAATGTAAGCAGAAAATGAGAAAGCTTTCAAATAAGACTACCCTCCTCTCTGCGCTAAGCTCTCTTAAACTAGGGCTGCATTAACTTGACCTTCCGCAGTCCTTGTTGTGCAATTACACCTTTTCTAGCCCCCAACTGGGTAAAATAATCTTTTAGCCCAAAATGATGGATTAAAACCTCAGGTAAGTAAAGAGACCTAGCTGAGTCTTCATTCAGGAAAAAGTAAGTGATTCTTTTAACAATCCAGGAAGCTTCTTTGCTTAATGGATTGCCATGTGGCTATTACAAAGAATGAGAAGATAGCTGACTATACTGTAATTGCTAATACTTTGCTAGCAAATGCCACCTAATTGTGCCTGATCTGAAAGAGAGAAACCAGGTGAGAAAATCCACAAACAGAACTTTAAAAGCAAACTCTCAGCCCCTGGGTTCATCAGAGTGTGGCTAGGACAAAGGATGGTTCATCAATGCGACTCCCTGAGTGATTATCTGGGAGGGCTATGGAGCCACCTCCAAGTCTGTGCTTCTACTTGAGAATCCAGTGTTAAGAGCCACAGAGCCCAAAGCTGCAGTGTGCACTGTTTATTGTCTCTCCTGAAGCAGGCACCATTTATATGTGTGTTTAATGCAAGCTAATCACCCTGCTGAAGATGAACGTTTAAACGTTTGAGGAACACCTCTCTATACCAAACCAAACCCAAAAACAAACCTGTTGCCGTTGAGTCCATTCTGACTCATAGTGACCCTTTAGGACAGAGTAGAGCTGCCTCATAGGATTTCCAAGGAGTGGCTGGTGGATTCGAACTTCCGACCTTTTTGGTCAGCAGCCAATCTCCTAAACACTGCGCCATCAAGGTTCGCTTCTCTATACCATGACTACACAAATGAATGAAGATTTCCTCAGTAGAAAACAAAAGAAAGTACAGGGAATTCAAGACAATGAGGAAAAGAAGAATCAAAGTTAGTGTTCAGAAGAGGATGAGGGTAGAAATGCGGCAGTGAGAAGTTCTTCCCACTGAAGATGTCTGAGCTTCTGTGTTCTGCACGGGTGCCTTGAGGTGCTGAGCCTGATCAGAACGATTACTTTGTGCTGAGCAGTATTGGTGAGAGGTGGATAAACATGGATATACAGTCTCTTCAAAATTGATATCCCCCAGTCAGAAAATTCTGGTTTCTCTAGGTCAGTAGGTAATTTTTTGTTTGTTTGTTTATTTTTTACCCAGCACTTAATTTTGAAAAAATTCAAACACACATAAAAGGTGAAAGAATTTTACAGTGAACACACACATATACCCACCACCTAGGTCCTACCACTAACATTTTACTATATTTGTTTTGGAGTCCCTGCATGGTGAGGAGGGTTAACATGCTTGCCTGCTAATCAAAAGGCTGGTGGTTTAAGTCCACCCAGAGGCAGCTCAGAAGAAAGGCCTGATGATTTTCTTTCAAAAAATCAGCCACTGGAGTACAGGTGTACTCTGACACACATGGGGTCGCCATGAATCAGAATTGACTTGGCAGCAGCTGGTTTTCATGCTCGTTTTATCACAAATACCAAACCACCATCCATCAAACCACCTTATTTTTTTATGAATTTAAAAATAGGTTTCAGACATTGTCTTAGTTAGTTATCTAGTGCTGCTTTAATAGAAATATCACAAGTGAATGGCTTTAACAAAGAGGAAATTATTCTTTTTCGGTCTAGGGGGCTAGAAGTCCGAATTCAGGCCACCAGATCCAGGGGAGGGCTTTCTTTCTGTGTGCATTCTGGAGGAAGGTCCTTGTCATCAATCTTCCCCTGGTCGAGGAGCTTCTCAGCACAGGGATCCCAGGGCCAAAGGACACGCTATTCTCCTGGCTCTTGTTTCTTGGTGGTTATGAGGTCCCCCTGTCTCTCTGCTCATGTCTCTCTTTTATATCTCAAAAGAGATCGAATTAAGACTCAATCTAATCTTGTAGAACTCATCAATAAAACTGCCGCTAATCTCATTAACATCATAGTGATAGGATTTACAACACCTGGGAAAATCACATCAGATGACAAAATGGTGGATAGTCACACAATACTGGGAATCATGGCCCAGCCGAATTGATACATATATTTTTGGGGGACATGATTCAATCCTTGACAGACATCAATACGCTTCTTAAATACTTCAGCACATACATCACAAACTAGAGTTGAATATTTATGTTCTTTCTTTTAAGGAAAAATTTACACACAATGAAATGTACAACCCTTAAATGTACCATTCAATGAATTTTGACAACTACCTACGCCTTTGTAACCCAAATCCTTAATCAAGATACAGAACATTACCACCACCCCAGAAATTCTCTCATACCCGTTTTCAGGTAACCCTCACCCCCTCTACAGCAGAGGAAACCATTGTTCTAAGTTTTTCCCCACCTAAAGTAGTTTTGGCTGTTCTAGAACTTCAAATAAATGGAATCATACTGTATATACAGTTTTATATAAGGCTTCTTTCTCTCAGGATAATGTTTTTGAGATTCATCCATGTCGTTCACGTGTCAGGATTTCATTCCTCTTTATTACCGAATAGTGTTTCCACTGAATAAATACACCTCAGCTTGTAGGTCTCTTCTGCTATTGACCAATAACCTGCGTGTTTACAGTTTGGGGCTTTTATTGATAAAGCTGCTATAGATGTTCTTGTACAAGTCTTTTTGTGGCCATATATTTTAATTTCTTTTGGGTAAATACTTTGGAGGGGAATTGTTGTGTAATAGGGTAGGTATATGCCTAATTTTATAAGAAACTGCCAGACCTTTTCACAAAGTGCTGTACTACTTTATTCTCATCACCAGTTGTTCCACACCCTCACCAACATTTATTGTTCTCAGTCCTTTTTTACTTTAGTGATTCTGGAAGGTGCGTAACGATGTCTCACTTGCATTTCCTAAGCCAGTGGTTTTCAAACTTTGGTGAGCTTAGGACACATCTGTGGTGCTTGCTAAACTGTGGATTCTTGGGCCCCAACTACAGCATCTTGTATTTTTATTTGTTAAATCTGGAAACCCTAGCCCCAACATAGTTTTGAATTCATTAGGTCTGGGGCGGGGCTCATGTATCTGCTACTTAATCAGTTTTTTGGAGATTCTGCTGAAGGTGGTTCAAAGACCAGCTCTGAGAAACTGGCCCTTGGCTAGTTGCAAAAGTAGTATCTGATATCAGTGGCATTCATTTTTCCTGGCAAGCAGAATTGGTTCAATTGGTTCTAATGGAAGTGTTAGGGTACTTTTCATGCTTAATAATGAAGTAGTTATTCTGGTTGCTAAAGTTTAAATTAAAAAAAAATTGGGGACTCAGTGATGAACACACTGTCTCACACTAGATTAAAAAAACCCACTGCCGTCGAGTCGATTCCGACTCGTAGCGACTCTATGACCAAAAGGTAGGCAGTTCAAATCCACCAGGTGCTCCTTGGAAACTCTATGGGGGCAGTTCTACTCTGTCCTATAGGGTTGTTATGAGTCGGAATCGACTCGACAGCAATGGGCACACTAGATTACATATACCAAATTCTAAAAGTTTTCAGAATCTATATACAAAAAAGAGGGAAAAAAAACTTTCTGTTACCTGATATTAACATAAAATCCCCAAAAATACACCTGATGGATCAGGTAGAGAAAACGAGTACCATGATTTTATTTTCATTAGTGGATTAATGTGTTTATCAGCTCTGTTACACAGTGGTTAAAGTGATCAATTGCTAACCGAAAAGTCAGCGGTTCGAGACCACCAGCGGCTCCATGAGAGCAAGATGTGGCAGTCTGCTTCCGTAGAGATTTACAGCCTTAGAAACCCTACGGGGTCACTATAAGTCAGAATCAACTCGATGGCAGTGGGTTTTGGTTTGGGCTACACTAATACTGTTGTATGTGATCTCGTGAAAGAAATATAGGACTGAAATAGCCTAATGGCAATTAGTAGGGAAAATATTGAAAATACATAAACATTTTATTATTACTGCATTGTTGCTAAGAGTGAAGAGGAAAGATGGCAAAGCTGCTATTAACATCGAGGTATAATAATAACATGTTATACATAGGCCTTGGCCAAAGAAAAGACTTATGTGAATAAATGAAAACAATAGTAACAGCAATATTAAATTTATCCGGTATCTTTCATCAAAGGCATTTTTGAGTGATGACTCATTAAATCTTGCAGTGTTCCTGTGAGTCACCAGAGGAAGGAATTACAGTGTATTTTTTTTTCCCAGTAGAAAAATTAAGCAATAGAACTTTTAATACAACGATAACTATAAAGGATAGAAAGACCTAAAAAAATAGAACTAAAGATGGCCCCAGGGCTCATAACTTCCTTTTGTGTGTTTCAGTTCCCAAGCCCTGCTTGGTAAATTCAATCGTTCCCAGAACAAACGTCGGTTGAAATACTTGTGCCAAGCTGAATACACAGATGGGATTTTTAGATTCAGCTGGACGCAGGTGAACAAAAGCACCGGTCAGCCTTCAAAGAATGTTGACAGGCAAGATTCCTTTCTTGAATTATGTAGTTCATATTTCTTTTTTCTTTAAACATACTCTGAATAAATTAAATCAAAACAAAAACAAACAAACTCGTTGCCATTGAGTTGGTTCCAACTCATGGAGACCCAATGTGTTACAGAGTAGAATTGCTCCATAGGGTTTTCTTGGTTGTAATCTTTATGGAAGCAGATCACCAGGCCTTTCTTCCATGCTGACTTGATTAGGTGATTAAAAAACCAGTTGCCATTCAGTTGATTCCTACTCATGGCAGCCCCATGTGTGACAGAGTAGAACTGTGTTCCACAGGGTTATCAATAGGATATCTCAAGGCCTTTCTTCTGAGGCACCCCTGGGTGGACTTGAACCATCAACCTTTTAGTTAGCAGCCAGGCATGTTAATCCTTTGCACCTGCATTATACAGAGACTCCAGTTAAAGAGTGCAGAGTACTATTTAGGAATGCCAAAGCAAAAGAAATCCCATGTCAGTTCCCAGGGCTTTACAGATAAATATCTTGATTAAATAGATGACCTAACCTCCCTGCTTTCCTATCCTTTGTCTCACACTGAACATGTGTTCATCTCTGGAAGAATCTGCCTGGCCTGGTGGGTAACCTAGCTCACTGGAGGCTGACTGTCATCACAGCTGGCTTTGCTAAGGCACTCAGCCTGCTTCTTGGAGCTTCCTCAGTTCTCTGGCTTCTGCAGCTTAAAATAACTAGACATTGTACTGAGAATTATCTATAGTTCTCTGCAAAGAGAAATCAGTTTAGGTGTTTGGTTTGGAGAAGATTTCACCTTTCAGATATGTTGTATCTGAGGGCATCTGTGGAAATGTTTACCATGATTCCACAAATTTCATTTGTCAGGTGGGGAAGTGTGTGTAGTTTACGGATGAGCGTGCTCTCTCCCCCTTGAAAACCTTAGCAGTTTGTCTTCTTCCAGTAGGAACCTTTAGCTCTCCTTTTTCTTACCTTACCTCCACAATTTTTGGTACCTTCACTACCCTTTCCTTTTCTTGTGTCAAATTTATACTTCTTTATTCTTTTAATTTAGCCAGATGTTCCAACCAAGCTTAGGAATTATCATATTAGCCTGGGGCATGCTGTTTCATCTCCTAAGTAGAAATAGGAACACTGGATCTCCATCTTCATTATACAGCCTTCTGTGGCCCTTCCTTTTTTTTCCCCATCCTTTAATCATCTTTGTTGCTCAATACCTAACCTCTCCCAGTTCCTCAAGACCCCCTTAAGATAAAGAGCCTGGAAAGAGATCACATCTTTCTCTCAGGGTCTGATTTTCAGCATCATCTATTAGCATTGATTTTGGTTAAGAGCGTCACCAGATGTATAGTCAATAATCTCCCCCCAAATGGAAAATATTTTGAAACTACAGTCCAGCACCTCCTCCCCCTCTTCAATGACTGTAAGTTCAACTTACTCCCTGTTGGTCATTAACCCTTTAAGAAGGAACACCAAGTTAGCACTCGATTATTTTTGACTTTCAGTCTAAAATGAACCATTTACTGAACAAATGGGGAGGGAAACATTAAAAGCAAAAGCTATTAAAGAATTATAGACTTATGAAGGCTCACAGTACCTGTGCATTTTGCTCTGTAGTCAAGGAACCTATAAAACTGCACACACATGAGGAGAAAAGTTTCCACCCAGCATGCATTGATTTAACAGCATAACTCTCAGTAATGTAAAGTATGGACCTGGATTCTTAGGGCACATTTTGTTGTTACCCTCTCTTTCTTAATAGGGCAGGGTTTATAAATTTGCTACTGTGCATACACAATAGCTGCTTTTCACTTATGCTTTTATCTGTACAGAAATTATTCTCTCAGGCAAGAGATTAAAATAAATGCATAACAACTTTTTAGTATGGCTAATCCTGGCAAATTTCTCTTAGAAAATTCACCCTTTGAAAAAGTCACTTCAAATGTGGACATAAACAATAACACCAATAAGTTCCCTTCTTCCTACAATGGGCAATGATGAAAATGAGATAGACATACGATTTTTCCTTAGGAAGCCAGATTGGTTTGGGGAGAAGCCAGCTTTTAATGGTACCAGTAAGGTTGAATTTATGTGTATGCATTTTCTTTTTTAAACCAAAACAGGGAGCAAATAAGGTTGATGTTTTCAGTCAAGTGGATAATAAGGTGAAAAGCAAAACAGGTATAGACTGGTAGTATTGGAAAAGGAGCTCTGTTCGGCCCGAGACTGGCTGAGAGTCCTGGTTCTGTTTCGTGGCCTGGGACAGCCACTTTTTTGTGGGAATAGGTGTGAGGTAGGGAAGGGGGATTCTCTTTGCCACGGGCTGTGCTAGAAACTTCACTCGTGTTATCTTATTTTGATCTGGACTTCCTGTTTTTTGAAAGGAAGAGACATAGGTTCAGAGAACTTGTGAATTGCTCAGTCTCTTAGCAGAAAGCATTTGCTTTACTAGGACTTATAGTTAACGCTTGACTTCCGGTGTTTTTTTCTTGGTTATGTTGCTTTTTCCCTGCCCCGTCTATCTTCCTTTCTGTTGGTGCTCATCAGGCTCTGCCCAAGAGAAACTCCACATAGATTTTTTTCACTGCTGTAGCTGAAAAAGCTTGACTGGGATTCCTTATGTCTGCGATTTCTTTTTACTCCTTTCTCTGGCCACTGCCCCAAATCTTCCTAATGAGTCAGATTACCACCAGCCTTTCCTTTTCTGGTACCACTTTGTCCTTCTTTCTTTTAGGATCCTTTCTGGTAGCCATGGCTTCACATAAAAGGCACTCTTATTCTTTACAATCCATGCCATAATGTTTACTTGGAGGGCTAATACACTAAATAGATTCTCAAGAATCTCAAGACCAGAGGAAACCATCAAGGAAGTTTTAGGTCCATCACAAAGAGCCATATAGGATAAAACAATTCTTGAATTGAATGTGACCTTAGAGAAAGCATAGCGAACACTCATTTTACACATGAAGAAATTGAGGTCCTGATTTGCTTAAGATCCTAAATGAATTGAACAGAAGAGCTGGGCTAGAACTCAGTTCCTCTGACTCCTAGCCTGGAATTCTTCCTACCAGATCAGACAGCAGTTCAAGCATTAAAGATAGCTAATGTCTTGCCCTGAAAAATCCCAGGACCATCTCTTTTTTACAAATTTTAAAAATGGAACTCCATACTAATATTTTATCCTGAATTCTGTTCTCCCTGTTGCATTGCTACCGGCATTGACTCTTGAATGTCAGATAACTTACTTTTATTTTCAGTGAGATGAATGTGCAGACCAAAACTACATGGAGTTGCACAGTTTACTGCATGTTGTTCTTCTTTTATAAAATGACATTCCTGGGCCCCACCCCAGAGAGTTTCTGCTTCAGTAGGCACGGGGCCTAAGAATTTTCTTTTTTAACAAGCTCCAGATGATGTTGATGCTGCTGGTCCAGAGCCACACTTGGAGAGCCACTGTTCTGACAGCTACCCGGTGAGCCCTCAGTTCAGAAGCAATGCTAGGCCTTTCTTTGGGAACAAGTGGCCACAAATAATATAGAAGCCAAGAGAAGCAGAGGTGGGTATATATATATATATCCCCAGGTGGCACAAATGGTTTACTCTCAGTTACTAACCAAAAGGTTGGCAGGTTTGAACCCACACAGTGGCACCATGGAAGAAAGGCCTGGCGATCTGCTTCCATAAAGATTACAGTCAAGAAAACCCAATGGAGCAGTTCTACTCTGAAACATATGGGGTTTGTCATGAGTTGCAGTTGATTCAATGGCAACAGGCTTAGTTTTTAGATTATGTGTATCTATCTGCCTGTGTCTGTCTGTCTGTCTGTCTATCTATCTATCTTTCTATCTACCTATGATAGGCACAGTACTGCCCCAGGAGCATCCTTAAGGGATTGTCTTAATGGATTTTCTTTCCCTTAAATATTCTTATTTTAAGGTAGACTGAGGGCTTTCTTGGAATGAAATGAACCTGCCCTACATAGAAATGATGGGTATAGTTATTTTTCAGGACAGTGTTACTTCTACCTGCTTCATATAATAGGAGCTAAAGGGACCCACACAGGGCTGGAGATAAAGGTGCTTTAGGAAATATTTTTAACTTCTACCCTTATTTTGAGAAGGGTAGAATTGGTAACATACGATCTAACAGTGGCAGCTCCAGAATTTGTGCATAAAAATGGCTTAGGAGTCACAATCCACATAGCAGTGGGACAACCAGAAGGGCTTTCTTTGAAGCTGTATTTGCCTAGTAAAAGATTATTATTATTATTTTTAACTTAAATTGGATATCTAGTAACTGTGCCTTAGAGGTGCTAATGGAAATTATGGGTGGATGGATAAAGAAGTTTCAGTTCACACCTTGACCCTGTCATTGGTTTCTAGGGGAAAAACAGCTTCAAATGTCTATCGTCCATCCCTTGGCTTTTGCCTCAGCAATTACTGTTACCTTAGAGCCTCTGCTTCCATTGCTCACAGTGTTCTTTCAC
Organism: Loxodonta africana; assembly: GCF_030014295.1. NCBI lineage: Eukaryota > Metazoa > Chordata > Mammalia > Proboscidea > Elephantidae > Loxodonta > Loxodonta africana. Next base: position 48,106,833 of record NC_087351.1, read on the forward strand.
TTCAGAGGCCTTGCATGGGTTCTCTATCAAGCACCTCTTCTGAAGGCAAACAAGCATGATTAGCAGTGTTATTATTGAGAACTTTACTTGCAATGGATCTTTCAGGACAAACATAATCAAGTAAGTCCCTTGGGTATCCTGGAGAAGTTCTTGATTTTCCTTACTAACACAGGGATAGGCAGACAGCTTACTTTCACATTTCTACCAATGATGTGTCCTCTTGAGTCTGAGGACCTTCATTGAAGAGTTGATATAAATTTCATTTTGAATAAATAGATTCAGAAATGCACCTCCTCATTTATTCTCTATCTCACTACCTGACATTTAGCATTTATGACAATAGTAAAAAATCTACTTTCCGACTATTTTAAGCATTAGTGATGTAAGTCTGGCAGTAATGAGTGCCGAGTTGCAAGGCAAGAATAATGCTGGCTCTGATGGTTAAGGTTATGTGCCAAAATGGCTGGGCCATGATTCTCAGTGGTTTGGCAGTTATATAATGGTGTGATTTGGCAGTTGTGTAATGATGTCATTTGGCAGTTGTGTAATGATATAATTTGGCAGTTGCATAATGATGTAGCCATCTTCCATTTTGTGATCTGACGTGATCATTCTCCATTTTCACATAATGCCAATTTTTGCATATTGACCTGACCTTTGAAACCTAAACATATCAATAAATGAGAAGTGGTATAATAATTTACGTTACAACATTACTGGAGAAATACTGATTTTAAAAAATGAATGTCATACCAGCACAACACAAGGTCACAGAACAGAACATCCTGATATCAACTCAAATAGGCAAATCACAAAAACAAATTAAGATTAATTAAAAAAAAATGCTCAAAACAGGGAATCATTGAAGTTAATATGTAAAAGATCACAATAATCAAAAAGAGGGACCAAATACAGGTGACATAGAACTGCCATATGGAGAGGGATACAAGGCAATATAGGACAATACAAGTTAGGTTTTTACTTAGAAAAATAGGGGTAAATATTACGGTAACCACAAAGAGGTATAACAACTCCATAACTCAAAATAAAAAACAAGAAAAATGTAACGACTCAGCACACATAAAGTCAAATACTATGAAAATGAGGATCACATAATTTACAAAGAAGAAGTCTCAGCACAAAAAAGTAAGTGGAAAAATGAAATTGTCAACATCACACATAAAAAGGCATCAAAATGACAACACTAAACACTTACTTATCTATAATTACGCTGAATGTAAACGGACTAAATGCACCAATAAAGAGACAGAGAGTCTCAGACTGGATAAAGAAATACGATCCGTCTATATGCTGCCTACAAGAGACACACCTTAGACTTAGAGACACAAACAAACTAAAACTCAAAGGATGGAAAAAAATATATCAAGCAAACAACAAGCAAAAAAAGAAGAGGAGTAGCAATATTAATTTCTGACAAAATAGACTTTAGACTTAAATCCACCACAAAGGATAAAGAAGGACACTACATAATGATAAAAGGGACAATTGATCGGGAAGACATAACCATATTAAATATTTATGCACCCAATGACAGGGCTGCAAGATACATAAATCAAATTTTAACAGAACTGAAAAGTGAGATAGACACCTCCACAATTATAGTAGGAGACTTCAACACATCACTTTCGGAGAAGGACAGGACATCCAGTAAGAAGCTCAATAGAGACACGGAAGACCTAATTACAACAATCAACCAACTCGACCTCATTGACTTATACAGAACTCTCCACCCAACTGCTGCAAAGTATACTTTTTTTTCTAGCGCACATGGAACATTCTCTAGAATAGAACACATATTAGGTCATAAAACAAACCTTTGCAGAGTCCAAAACATCGAAATATTACAAAGCATCTTCTCAGACCACAAGGCCATAAAAGTGGAAATCAATAACAGAAAAATTAGGGAAAAGAAATCAAATACTTGGAAACTGAACAATACCCTCCTGAAAAAAGACTGGGTTATAGAAGACATTAAGGAGGGAATAAGGAAATTCATAGAATGCAATGAGAATGAAAATACTTCCTATCAAAACCTCTGGGACACAGCAAAAGCAGTGCTCAGAGGCCAATTTATATCGATAAATGCACACATACAAAAAGAAGAAAGAGCCAAAATCAGAGAACTGTCCCTACAACTTGAACAAATAGAAAGTGAGCAACAAAAGAATCCATCAGGCACCAGAAGAAAACAAATAATAAAAATTAGAGCTGAACTAAATGAATTAGACAACAGAAAAACAATTGAAAGAATTAACAAAGCCAAAAGCTGGTTCTTTGAAAAAATTAACAAAATTGATAAACCATTGGCCAGACTGACTAAAGGAAACAAATAACCCGAATAAGAAACAAGAAGGGCCACATCACAACAGACCCAACTGAAATTAAAATAATCATATCAGATTATTACGAAAAATTATACTCTAACAAATTTGCAAACCTAGAAGAAATGGATGATTTCCTGGAAAAACACTACCTACCTAAACTAACACTATCAGAAGTAGAACAACTAAATAGACCCATAACAAAAAAAGAGATTGAAATGGTAATCAAAAAACTCCCAACAAAAAAAAGCCCTGGCCCGGATGGCTATACTGCAGAGTTCTACCAAACTTTCAGAGAAGAGTTAACACCACTACTACTAAAGCTATTTCAAAGCATAGAAAATGACGGAATACTACCTAACTCATTCTATGAAGCCACCATCTCCCTGATACCAAAACCAGGTAAAGACAGTACAAAAAAAGAAAATTATAGACCTATATCCCTCATGAACATAGATGCAAAAATCCTCAACAAAATTCTAGCCAATAGAATTCAACAACATATCAAAAAAATAATTCACCACGACCAAGTGGGATTTATACCAGGTATGAAAGGCTGGTTTAATATTAGAAAAACCATTAATGTAATCCACCATATAAATAAAATAAAAGACAAAAACCACATGATCTTATCAATTGATGCAGAAAAGGCATTTGACAAAGTCCAACACCCATTTATGATAAAAACTCTCAGCAAAATAGGAACTGAAGGAAAATTCCTCAACATAATAAAGGGCATCTATACAAAGCCAACAGCCAACATCACTCTAAATGGAGAGAGCCTGAAAGTATTTCCCTTGAGAACGGGAACCAGACAAGGATGCCCTTTATCACCGCTCTTATTCAACATTGTGCTAGAAGTCCTAGCCAGGGCAATTAGGCTAGACAAAGAAATAAAGGGCATCCGGATTGGCAAGGAGGAAGTCAAATTATCTCTATTTGCAGATAACATGATCTTATACACAGAAAACCCTAAGGAATCCTCCAGAAAACTACTGAAACTAACAGAAGAGTTTGGCAGAGTCTCAGGTTATAAGATAAACATACAAAAATCACCTGGATTCCTCTACATCAACAAAAAGAACATCGAAGAGGAAATCACCAAATCAATACCATTCACAGTAGCCCCCAAGAAGATAAAATACTTAGGAATAAATCTTACCAAAGATGTAAAAGACCTGTACAAAGAAAACTACAAAGCACTACTACAAGAAATTAAAAAGGACATACTTAAGTGGAAAAACATACCTTGCTCATGGATAGGAAGACTTAACATAGTAAAAATGTCTATTCTACCAAAAGCCATCTATGCATACAATGCACTTCCGATCCAAATTCCAATGCCGTTTTTTAATGTGATTGAGAAACAAATCACCAACTTCATATGGAAGGGAAAGAAGCCTCGGATAAGCAAAGCATTACTGAAAAAGAAGAAGAAAGTGGGAGGCCACACTCTACCTGATTTCAGAAGCTATTATACAGCCACAGTAGTCAAAACAGCCTGGTATTGGTACAACAACAGACACATAGACTAATGGAACAGAATTGAGAACCCAGATATAAATCCATCCACATATGAGCAGCTGATATTTGACAAAGGTCCAGTGTCAGTTAATTGGGGAAAAGATAGTCTTTTTAACAAATGGTGTTGGCATAACTGGATATCCATTTGCAAAAAAATGAAGCAGGACCCATACCTCACACCATGCACAAAAACTAACTCCAAGTGGATCAAAGACCTAAACATAAAGACTAAAACGATAAAGATCATGGAAGAAAAAATAGGGACAACATTAGGAGCCCTAATACAAGGCATGAACAGAATACAAAACATTACCAAAAATGATGAAGAGAAACCAGATAACTGGGAGCTCCTAAAAATCAAACACCTATGCTCATCTAAAGACTTCACCAAAAGAGTAAAAGGACCACCTACGGACTGGGAAAGAATATTCAGCTCTGACATCTCCGACCAGCGCCTGATTTCTAAAATCTATATGATTCTGTCAAAACTCAACCACAAAAAGACAAACAACCCAATCAAGAAGTGGGCAAAGGGTATGAACACGCACTTCACTGAAGAAGATATTCAGGCAGCTAACAGATACATGAGAAAATGCTCTCGATCATTAGCCATTAGAGAAATGCAAATTAAAACTACGATGAGATTCCATCTCACACCAGCAAGGCTGGCATTAATCCAAAAAACACAAAATGATAAATGTTGGAGAGGCTGCGGAGAGATTAGAACTCTTATACACTGCTGGTGAGAATGTAAAATGGTACAACCACTTTGGAAATCTATCTGGCGTTACCTTAAACAGTTAGAACTACCATACAACCCAGAAATCCCACTCCTTGGAATATACCCTAGAGAAATAAGAGCCTTCACACAAACAGATATATGCACACCATGTTTATTGCAGCTCTGTTTACAATAGCAAAAAGCTGGAAGCAACCAAGGTGTCCATCAATGGATGAATGGGTAAATAAACTGTGGTATATTCACACAATGGAATACTACGCATTAATAAAGAACAGTGATGAATCTGTGAAACATTTCATAACATGGAGGAACCTGGAAGGCATTATGCTGAGTGAAATTAGTCAGAGGCAAAAGAACAAATATTGTATAAGACCACTATTATAAGATCTTGAGAAATAGTATAAACTAAGAATAACACATACTTTTGTGGTTACGAGGCGGGGAGGGAGGGAGGGTGGGAGAGGGTTTTTTACTGATTAATTAGTAGATAAGAACTACTTTAGGTGAAGGGAAGGACAATACTCAATACATGGAAGGTCAGCTCAACTGGACTGGACCAAAAGCAAAGAAGTTTCCGGGATAAACTGAATGCTTCAAGGCCAGCGGAGCAAGGGCGGGGATTTGGGGACCATGGTTTAAGGGGACTTCTAAGTCAATTGGCAAAATAATTCTATTATGAAAACATTCTGCATCCCACTTTGAAATGTGGTGTCTGGGGTCTTAAATGCTAGCAAGCGGCCATCTAAGATGCATCAATTGGTCTCAACCCACCTGGATCAAAGGAGAATGAAGAACACCAAGGTCACACGATAACTAACAGCCCAAGAGACAGAAAGGGCCACATGAACCAGAGACCTACATCATCCTGGGACCAGAAGAACTAGTTGGTGCCCGGCCACAACCGATGACTGCCCTGACAGGGAGCACAACAGAGAACCCCTGAGGGAGCAGGAGATCAGTGGGATGCAGACCCCAAATTCTCACAAAAAGACCATACTTAATGGTCTGACTGAGACTAGAGGAATCCCAGCGGTCATGGTCCCCAAACCTTCTGTTGGCCCAGGACAGGAACCATTCCCGAAGACAACTCATCAGACATGAAAGGGACTGGACAGTGGGTAGGAGAGAGATGCTGATGAAGACTGAGCTATTTGTATCAGGTGGACACTTGGGACTGTGTTGGAATCTCCTGTCTGGAGAGGGGATGGGAGGATAGAGAGAGTTGGAAGCTGGCAAAATTGTCACGAAAGGAGAGACTGGAAGGGCTGACTCATTAGGGGGAGAGCAAGTGGGAGTACGGAGTAAGGTGTATATAAACTTATATGTGACAGTCTGACTTGATTTGTAAACGTTCACTTGAAGCTCAATAAAAGTTAATACAAAAAAAAAAAAATGAATGTCAATAAGATTTTTAAAGAAGCCTAATAGTCAATACTGGCAACCATATGTTCAGATGGGTACTCTTACATCTTACTTGCTGTACATAGTGTATATAGTGCTATGACTTTTCTAGGAAGCAGCTTGAAAATATATGTATCAGTAGCCTAAGCAGTTTCTCTTCTCTGGTTTAGTAATTCCACTTCCAGGAATCTATCTAAGAAAATTAACAGCGAAGCAGATAAAGATCAGTAACAAAGACATTCCCTACTGTCTTATTGACAATAATCGCGGTAGACATGGTAGATGATCTGGGGTCAGCATCCTTCCAACCTTGTTCCTTTTAGCCCCTGTGTTCTACAGAGGCTGGAAAGCTAAATCTAAACTACCCAGTCTCCTTTAGCTTTCAGATCAGTATGTAAATTAGGTTTCTCCCAAGTAGATACGTTCATATGATGTCTTAGTTATCTAATGCTGCTATAATAGAAATAACACAAGTGAATGGCTTTAACAAACAAATTTAGGCTAGAAGTCTAAAATCAAGGTGTAGGATCTAGGGAAAGTGTTTCTCTCTCTGTCGGCTCTGGAAAAGGGTCCTTGTCTCTTCTTAGCTTCTGCCCCTGGACAATCGTCATGTGACTTGACATCTTTGTTCCTCCCTCTCTGCTTCTCTTGCTTGCTTGTTTAACCTATTTTATATGTCAAAAGAAGTTGACTCAAGATATAAAAAATACCTTACACTAATCATGCCTCATTAACATAATAAAGACAACCCATTCCCAAATAGGATTATAACCACAGGCATAGAGGTTAGGATTTACAACACATATTTTTTGAGGGACACAATTCAATCCATAACACTTGATATTTGGAGAGTGAGAGTAAAGCAGAGGACATCTTCCTGTTGACCCAGCTTTTTTTTTTTTCGTGTTAATGAACGTGGTGGTAGAGATGTGTTTTCCTGAAGAAGCATCCCAATGTCTGTCACTTATTTGGATACTATCAAGAGAGATTGTGGCAGTGGTGGCAATGGTCTTGCTGATTGGATCACAGGTACACTGTACTCTTGAAGTCAGCAATCCCAGCAGGGGCCTCTTGATACCCGACTTATGTTAGTTCTATGAGAGTCTTCTGGAAATTTTTCCTGAGGCCCAGCCTAGAGTCCACTCTTCAAACTTTCTACAATTTTACAAGTTCCTAATTCCCTGTATTGGATGCCTTTCTGCTTAAAATAGCTAGGGAAGCTTCTGTCCCTTGACTCTTGTTTTTTTTTTTTTCTTAATGTATAAAAGGTGCTTTAGTGGCATCCCACACATTTTGATATGCTGTGTTTTAATTTGGCTTTTGATTATTTCTTTGACTAGTGGGTTATTTAGTTGCTGAATAGTTGAGGATTTTCAAGATGTCTTTCTGTTACTGATTTCTAATCTAATGCCCCTGTGGTCAGTAAACCTACTTCGTTACATTGAATGTGTTTAAATTTATTGAGAATTGTTTTATGGCCAGAATATATTCTTAGTGAATGTTCTGCGTGTACTTGAAAACAATGTGCATTCTTTTCTTGTTGAATGGGAAGTTCTATAAATGTCAATTCCAACTAATTGGATGATAGTGTTGTTCAAGCCTTCTATATCCTTACTGATTTTCTGTCTACTTGTTCTCTTCATTATTTTTTTAATAATTTTTATTGTGTTTTAAGTGAAAGTTTACAAAACAAGTCAGTCTCTCACATAAAAACTTATATACACCTTACTACATACTCCCAATTACTCTCCCCGCAATGAGTCAGCCTGCTCCCTTCTTCCACTCTCTCTTTTCATGTCCATTTTGCCAGCTTCTAACCCCCTCTACCCTCCCATATCCCCCTTCAGACAGGAGATGCCAACATAGTCTCAAGTGTCCACCTGATCCAAGTAGCTCACTCCTCGTCAGCATTCCTCTCCAACCCATTGCCCAGTCTAATCCATGTCTGATGAGTTGTCTTCGGGAATGGTTGCTGTCCTGGGCCAACAGAAGGTTTGGGGGCCATGACAACCAGGGTCCTTCTAGTCTCAGTCAGACCATTAAGTCTGGTCTTTTTATGAGAATTTGGAGTCTGCATCCCACTGTTCTCCTGCTCCCTCAGGGGTTCTCTGTTGTGTTCCCTGTCAGGGCAGTCATTGGTTGTAGCCGGGTACCATCTAGTTCTTCTGGTCTCAGGATGATGTAGTCTCTGGTTCATGTTGCCCTTTCTGTCCCTTGGCTCTTAATTAAGATTGACAAAAGTCTCCAGCAATAATGGAAGGTTAAATATATTGTAGTGTATCCCTATGATGGACCATCTTGCAAACATTAAAAGTAATATTTTTGAGGGGAATGTAATGTCATGGATGCTTATCTGATGGGAAAAAAAAGAGGGAAATTAAAAAAAAACAAAACCTGATGATAAAACATTACCCAATGAATGGCAAGAGATTGACTGCAAAATGTTAACAGTAGTTACCTTTAGGTAGTAGAAATACGAACGGTTATTTTATTTGTTACACTTTCTTTTGTTTTGCAAAGTTCTATAATAAATGTGTATTCCTTATGTAACCATAAGGAAATAAAAGTAGTAAATGCCAGATACTTTTTAGACAAAGTATTTGCTAACTCATAATCAGGGGTGAATTATCCAATAAGTAGGGTAAGCATAGTGCTTGCCTTACTTACTAGATCACCTGTAGTGAACAATCTCACATTCTTTTCACCACATCAAATAGTCTGCTTCTAGGTATAGCTGGTATCTGTCTTTCTCCCAACCCCACAACACCTTCCTACAGAATCGAAGCCTCTTTTCATATTTAGAATCCCTGCAGGGGCAGATGATCCAGTAAGCAAGGTAAGCAGGGGCTTTCTTATGCTTACTTGCTAATCTGTAGTGAACAATTTCATGTAGATTTTGTGAAAACGGTGAAATTCACATGAAATTGTTTACTACAAATTAGTAAGTAAGCACAAGTAAGCCTGTGATTACTTGTTGGATAATCCACCCCTGCTCATAATGATATACAGTTTTAGGAATTTTTGTATGCTAGTCTTTTTTTTTTTTTTTTAGTCTTTAGCAGCAATCATTTCTTTTCTATACTAACTTAACCCTTGAATTTCACAAACTGTGTGTACTAAAACCATCCTACAATAATTTCATTGTTATAGGAAAATTGGTATTTGGCTGATGTCCAAGAGAATTTAACATCAGTATATTCGAAAGCGTTCTCCTTTGCTTTCTGTCTTCTATAAAGGATAGAGGAGCCCTGGTGGTAGAGTGATTAAGAGCTCGGCTGCTAACCAAAAGGTTGGCAATTCAAATCCACCAGCTTTTCCTTGGAAGTGCTTTGGAGCAGTCGTACTCTGTGTTATAGGGTCGCTATGAGTAGGAATCGACTCGACGGCAACAGGTATAAAGAATACAAAATAGAAGTACTAGGTATAGATAATAGAAGGTACCAGTGCTCACCTTGATAAAGATAGAATCAGTTGATACTCCCAGTTAGAGCAAAGTCACAGCCTTGATGCACAGACTAACTCTGTTTGGGGGGAAGTAATTACGTCCATTATGCTTCTATTCCTAATCCCAGCTTTAGAAATAGTGTTGTGATCATGATGTGTTGAACTAGCTATTAAAGTTCTGATTAGTCTGTCATCAGACGATCATAGATTTTCATGTTAAAATTTTGTCCTGCACACTACTCTGCTCTGTTTAAACCATTTCTAGCAGGCAAAAACTCGCCCAGTTGAACACCAACAGGGAAGGAAGTTCTACCTTCTTGGATAGTTTGTTTCTATTTCAGCCATGAATATTATTTCTCACATCTAATTTACATTTCTTTTTCCACTGTTTCAGATTATTTCTTTTTGGTGTAGCCTTAATATGGATGGGAAGCAATGGTCTAAATGAACTTTTTTATATTTGAAGTTCGTTATTAACTTACCTTTTGATCTTCCATATCCCAGGCTAGGAATTATTAGTCTTTCCATATTTTTATTACTCTTCTTGTATTTTTACCCATTCTTCCACACTCCATGGAACATGTCTTTGTTGTATCTGGTCCCCATAAGTGACATATGAAGGTATAAAGGACCATGTTCCTTCTGTCTGTCAGTGAGCTAGTAATGCATGACAAAATAACTCTGGGCCCTCCATGGACAAGTAGAAGAAGAATGGGGAAATGAAAGTGATGGTCATTCCTTCCTTATCTTTTTCCCTGGAGAGGAAATGAGGGGAGGACATGATAAAGAAGAGAGTAAGAAGATTTCCAAATAGACCAGAAAATAGAAACATATCAGGACAGAAAAGAGGAAAAGAAGCCAAGTAAGTCCTGTAGATCCTAAGATCCGAAGCTAAATTGTAATTATCTTTGGCGAAGCAAGTCGTGCCCTATAAACATGTCCATTACTACAATTTTCTGTTCTCCGTAATGGAGGCTTGATTCCTAGGACTTAAAAATAATGGCATATTTTGGAGGAGTTTTGGTGAAAATGGAGATTCTTATGTAGCTGTCTTTCTTCCTGGCATGATACCTCACAAGTTCTTCAGTGTTGGTCTCCTGTAGGCCTCTCCTAAGTATGTGAGCCCTTTACAGATGCCAATATAACAGAATGCAAAGGAGGGAGAAATCATGCTGCCTGGGATAACCAAGGAAGGTTTCATGGAGAAAGGGGATTTGAGTTGGGCTCCAAGTGAATGGATACGATTTCATAGGTAAATACAGGAGCAATGGGGAATGCCATGAGCAAGTTCTTTATATTCTCCACACTGGCAATGGTCAGCTAATAACCAGTCTCTAGTTAACACCCTCCCAGTTATGCATCCTCCCAGTTATGCATATGCCCACCAAAGAGTTTGTTGGTGAAAAATCTCAATCTTTTGATTTATTAAATTGTCAACTTCTTTTATTTTTAAAATACAATTTTTAGAAAATCTGATTTTGTTAATTTGAAGAGGAAAAAAATTTATATAGAGAAACACAGTCCCATAATTTTATTGGTGTGTCTAATCTTATTTTGCTTTTACAGTCTTTTCAAAAATCAGATCATCTGCTGACTATGTATGAATGAAAATTTCACTAAATTTCGTTCATAAAGAAACGAGCAAACTAAGATGGTATGGAGGTGAAATATATCTCCTGGAGGAAAATAATAAAATAAAGGGAACAAATATAGCCAAAGCTGCCATATGTTGACAAATGATTCTGTAACATGTCATGTGGTGATGAGGGTAGTGCTGGCTGCCAGTGTTTGCCAAGGGAAGCATGAAATTGATGTCAGATAAATATGATCTATGAATTTGGAAGGGATAAAAACCTATGGGCTTAATTTAGAGCACAGGGTTGGTCTAGATTATAAATACCATCTGATAGAATTGTTTGGTAAGTAAATATGGAGACTGGCTTTTCTTATATAATCTTTAACACTCTTATTTCCAACAACAGATAGTGCAGCATGTCTGTCTAGAATTTTGTCGTTAACTACTGAACACATTTGTCATGAGAGTTTAGAAAATGAGATAGAAGGGAGATGGGGTAACCTCTCCAATGGATTTTCTGAAATTCATGGAACCTTACATTACCTGGACTATGGTTTTTCTGTTTTTTATTGCAAGGCATAGTCAGTGTATTTGGCAACACTGGTGATTTGCAGTTAACAGCCCAAAATAAAGCAGAAAAAGTAAATAAGAAAAGTACTTAATGCTCGCAGTAAATGGAATCTAAATCACCCTTTCAATGAAACTACCACAATTTCATGTTTTTGAAGGAACAAACACAATGCACTCTAAACTCAGACGAATGAGTTTACCTGGGGGAAAATTACTAGCAAACAACAAAAGCCTTACATTGTTTATTTCTTGTAGACAGATCAAACTGTTCTGAGAAAACAAGTTAAGCTTGCCCTTAACAAGAATTTAGGGCATTTGGTGTCTCTTCTCCATCTTTGAGGTCAACAACAGGTGTCCCTCCAAACATCCCTTGGTGCCACTGTCAGAAAATTCTGTGCTGATAGACTATTTATTCGACTAATAAGGAAAGTCTCATGAGTTCTTCCTTTGATGGATGAGGAAAATCCAGCAGGAGAATACAGCCATTTGTATCCAAAATCTGGAAAGGACAGGCATATTCTATCAATTTCCATTGTACTATATACCTCTCCCTACTCCTGCAAAGTTCTCGTACAGATCTGAAGTTGAATTTACAAAGCTCATGGCAGGAGAGCTATCCAGCAGATTTAGGGCATTTGACCACTAGAATCTAAGTTCCACAAAACTAGTTTCTGGCATATGGGAAGTGCTGGATAAATGCTTACTGAATGAAAGAGTGAATGAATGAATGAACCCAATTTGCAAGAGACATGAAAAAGCTCCCAGAGGAGCCACAGACTGGACTTCTGGGTTCTGTAGCTCATGTTACTCTATTGTGTTCCAGTGGCGAATGGCAGCCTTGCATTACTTAGACTAGCTTTGCTGCCTAGTACGCAGCACACAACTTTTTCTAAGGAGAAATGTCATTTTTGCCTTTAAACAGAAGCTATTAATATAGTCCAGTGCAGGGCTCCTCAGAAACCTACGGAACAAACTTAAGCTATGCTCTTTTAATCAGCCTGCCACCTAAATGTTTGTCAGCCATGGCACCGTGTTGAGGCTTGGGGTATGTGACGTGTATTTCTTGGCGAGGCTGCTTTATTTACACTTTATCTTCTTATCATTACGCTTTGTGGTTTGTGAGGCACTACAGTCAAGTTAGAAATTAACAAAACAAGCAGAGCATGCATAAATATAGCGTTTGGCTGCTTACCGATAAGTCTGCAGTTCGAGTCCACCAGCCACTCCTTGGAAGCTCTTTGAGGCAGTTATACTCTGTCCTATAGGATCACTATGAGTTGGAACCAACTTGACGGCAATGGATTTTTTTTTTTTTTTTATAAAGGAATAACATATTGTTTCTCAAACTCCTAGGTAACATGTTAAAAGGCAGTGTCCAGGGCCTTACCCCCTAAAATTCTGATTCAGTAAGTCTGGGGTAAGACCCAGAAATTTGCATTTTAACAAATCCAAGAGCCTGAAGCAGAAAGTCCATGGACCTTACTTTAAGAAACACTGGTGTGCATGAAAGGGTCTTATAAAACGTGAGTAAGAGAAAAGCTTAAGTTGTTAGTAAACTTTGCACAGTAACAGCTGCCATTCATTCTCCAACTTCTGTGTCCCAGCTTATGATCTAGGTCTTATTACCCCATTTACAGATGAGGAAACTGAGGCATAGAGAGAACAAGAAACACCAGAGCCAAGACTCATCTCAAGGTTGTCTGACCCACTGTCCATTCTCTCGACCACAAGTCACCCCATCTCTCGCACTACCACATTGCTTCCCAGTAGACACTCCAGAAGTGATAGCTTGCCTTTGGAAATTCTGCCTAGCACTGTCATCTCTGCTATCATTCAGGTTGCAATACATTTATAGATGGAAAGTCCTCAATGAATGTGACGTAATGTCAGGACCTGAGGGGCCTCAGGGACACAAATAAGCATGTCCACAGCACATAGTGTGCTTCTTGGTTGTAGGTGGAGCCCAGGGGAAGGCTGAAACCTGAACCTGATACTGTTCACTTTAACATTCTTTAATTTATATGTTGATTAATGTTCTAGCTATTTCAGGAGAAAAATGACTTCGGGCTGGGGGTTAACAGTCAAATTGTTTGCTATTAGGTGGCATTCGAATGCTAGTGTTTGTGCCGCTGAGGCAAATATAGATGAAACATTTGGTTGATTGACAGAATTTTGACTAAATTAATCAGATGTTTGAGCATTATGAAAAGCAGTCATTTTCCTTTAACATTCAATTATTGCCTTTTAAATGGATGAACTAATAGGAAAGAAACAAGTGAGACCTCATAGAAGCAATGATAGGTAACTGATATATATGATACAGACAAGAAGAGTGACTGATTCCTACACAAAATGTATTTTCTTTATTTATGACTCACTGTTTAATCAGCAAGTTTTACAAAAATTAAACTATGTGGATTACTTAAAGGGACTCTCTTACTTATTTCTTGATGCATTCCCCCCCCCCCCCTTTCTTTCTCCCTTCTCTCTTCTTTCTCTGTAACTGCTGGCACTTTAATGTAGAAAATAGACTTACTCATCTTATCTTCTAATGAGCTTTGATTGTACAGTATAAGAAAAACCTATAGCCTGGAGAGGGGTGTTAATGTTGGATTCTAAGAGCCCCAGCATTTGCTTTGACTCTATCATCTTTTATCTTGGAACAAAAGACATAAAAAACAACAAAATGTACTATCTATAGAAAATACCTGTAACTGTTTTGTTAACCCAAGGCTTGACCCCTTTACATGTAATTTCAGGTTTAAAATAAGATCAAAGGCCACAGTTTGGGGTATATATGCGCCGTGACCTCCCTCTTCATCTGTGAGTTCCCTGAAGGAAAGGACTAGGTCTTTTTCATTGTCACCTCTTCACACCCAGCAAGCTGCTGGCGCAATGTGTTTGAGGACAAATGTTTTGTACTATGAGGTACGTGGAAGAATTTGGCAGCAATGTCCTAAATAGTACAATGGCACTTTGGCATCTGTGACATGTCACCTTTTTATAGAGCCAGTGTGATTTGCTGGGAAGAATGCTGGATGGGGAGCCAAGAGATTCAAGTTCTTTTCTTGTTTCTGTAACCTAAGAAATTCTGTTAAGTGTTTAGGTCACAGTTTCCTCATATATAAAGTGAAAATTTGGGCTAAATGGTTTTCTTCAGTCTCTTTCAGCTTTAAAATTTATGCTTTAAAATCAAATAAAGTGTATCTCCTATTATTTCTTTTTTTAAAATATTTTTATTTTGAAATAATTTCAAACTTTCAGAAAAGTTACAAAAACAATCCAAAATGCTCCTTTTACTCTTCATCCAGCTTCACCAACTGTTGACATTTTGCCTCATTTACCATGCCCTCTCACCAATGTATGTAACTTTTGTCCTGAAACATTTGAGAGTTAGTTGCAGACATTGTACCCCTTTACCCCCATATACTTCAGAGTGTATTTCCTAAGTACAAAGATGTTTTCTTCCATAGCAGTGATAAAATTATAAATCAAGAAAGTCAACATCGATGCACTACTATTATCTAACGTTGTTGCCGTTAGTTGCTGTCAAGTCAGCTCTGATTCATGGCAACTTTGTGTGTAACAGAATAGAACATTCCCCAGTCCTATGCCATCTTCATGGTCGTTGATATGTTTGAGTCCATTGTTGCGGCTATTGTGTCAAACTGCCTAATTACCAAGCATGATGTCCTTTCCTAGTAATTGGTCTTTCCTGAGGACGCGTCCAAAGTAAGCAAGACAAAGTCTAGCAACCCTTGCTTCTAAGGAGCATGGCGGTTGTATTTCTTCTAAGATTTTTGTGTTCTTTCTTCTGGCAGTTCACAGTATATTCAATAATACAGCCCGTATTTAAATTTTTCCAGCTGTTCCTATAATGTTCTCTATGTCATTTCCCCCCGGCTCCAGGATCCAATACAGAATCACACATGGCGTTTAGTTGTCATGTCTCTTTAGTCTCCTGGAATCTGGAACACTCCTCAGTCTTTCTTTGTCTTGCATGACTTTGACACTTTTGAGTGTTACAGGCCACTTTTTTGTAGAAAGTTTCTTAATTTGGATTTGTCTGATATTTCCTCATGATTAGATTCAGGTTATGCATTTTGGCAGGAATATAGTAAGTGACATTTTATTCTTCTCAGTCCATCATGTCAGGAGGTGTAGAACACACTGATGTTAAAATACTTTTAAGATGTGAATTTCATGCGGGAAATTTTTTCCATTCTTACTGGGTTTGAGTTCTATCTACAAGTCTGCAAACAAATAGAAATATTTACTAAATTATCCAGATACTGGAATCCTTTAGGCTAAGTACATAGCTGGTTTTCCATATATCTTAGTTTTCAAATAAGATAAATAAGCTAAATAATTTTTAAATACCTAAGTAATTTTATTTGCATTTTAGAGAGCCTCAAAATCACTACGTCTGCTGTCAACAAAGGAAATCTCAGTAAACTTGAAAAGTATCTGGAAAGTGTTTAAGGTGATTCAGATAACTTCATTCTGGTGTCCATGATGGATTTTTTTCCCCCCCCGAAGAAAAGAAATCCTAATGATCAAAATCCTCACAAGCATTATGCCAGGCATGTTTGTGAAGGCTAACCAAAAAGCCAAGTCAAACAATGGTAGAACAAAAATAAGAACCCAGCTTTCCTAACCTTTAGTACAATACTTTTTTGCTATACCAGTGCTGCCATGAGTCACCATTTGGAAGCAAATCTGACTTTTTTTATATACATATGAAGAAAGCAGTCAGCCAGTGACCCTGTGTATGCATTTAACATATTTCGTAGTGCTCTCAGAGCAGCATTACGAACCTTTCCAATGATGTTGTCCGTAATGAAAATAAAAATAACCACCTTGGATTCATTGGGCCACTTTGGGGCACTGTAGTGTCACTGCTAAGCAGTAGATGGCACTGTTAATATGCATTGATTTTATTATAAAATCTGGAAAAGGGAAGTAGTATTCCAGAGATTTACTATGTGGTTGTTCCCACAAAAGTCAGTGACACTCAACTTATTTGATCAAGTCCGAACAAGTCTGTGATGTTGATTTTCATTTTTCCTAACATGTTCTGGTTGTGAGGGTTTTTTAAAGTTTTTGTTTTTGCATGTGCAAATAATACAGCTTCTAAATTTTACTCTGAGGATTTGATACTTCATTTGGGTTGAGAAGGCATTTATTATTTACCTTACACCTGATACTAGAGACTTGGGAGAATATAGGATCTCTCTAATAATCAGTATATATTTCTTAGCTAAAAAAATATACTTCATACCTTTGACCTGTTTGTAGGATGTTTACATAGAAAAAATATTTTAATGCACTCAATTTTTCTGATGTTAGGTTTAGTTGTTTAAAATAACTAGTTGGTTATTTTACTTTTCATTTAGATACAAAATATCATGAAGATATAATTGTTTCATATTTCATAACATCATTTTTTTGTTGTTTTTTGGAATGAGTGGGTAAGAGATTTTATAAATCACCCACATAAGAAACCTCAAAAATCTGGAAATAGCAGCATTTCCACAATCCTTAATGAATTCAGGCCTTGATTATTTTCATCGAATGCAAACCTTTACCGGTTCATCACATCACCTTTTAAACACTTCACTTAAATTATGCAGGTAAAAATGGTATTCTGTGCCTTCAAAAAAAAAAAAAAAAATCCTTGAAGAAATAACTAAAACTCTGTTTAACCAAATGCTTCAAATAAGAACCATCATAAATAATAAAATGGGGTTCATCTTTAATTCTTTTAAAAAGCAAAATGGTTTTTCATCTCAAGAGAGGGACATTACATCTTCTAGAACCATGACATCATATGAAATGTTGACATCTATTATCAACCTAATTAACTATTTGCTGTTCAAATTGAGGTGAAAGTACATTGAGACTTCTTTTGTACTCTTATCGCTTGTTTAATACCAAATTGCCTGGCATCTGTGTATCAAGGCTTTGATCTAATACTCTATCAGTTGTTGGCTCAGGCACAAGAGACCACAGAGTACACAAAGCTGTCGCTGCAGACTCCAGGGGGGAAAAAGGCTGTTGATATACAGCCCTTGATTAGCTAAGTCAGTCAATATTTGCATGATGCAATGATAATGCCTTCTTTATGCTAGATTGTTATTTCACTGAAGCAAGTAGGAAACTTCCTTTTCAAGAGCTTGCTGTAGTTTTTAGAAATTCTTTCCCCCACCTCACCGTCCCCAGCTATGTATATGGCATATTTTCTTTCATCTCTCTCCTTTTCCCTTCCTGCCTTCAACATTTGATCAGACACAAATGCAACATAAGGATACATGTTCTTGCAAAGTCCTCATTATCTTTCAAGATTGATGTGTAAAGGAATTTTGATAACATGATGATTTTGCCTGCAATGTGTCAGAATCTTAGAGTCAAAATTTGCTCTTTCGTTTTTATGTACCTTTAATATAAAAGCTGGCTATTTTATTCCTATTTTTTTATTCTCTAATCTTCAGTTGGGAGTCCCGGGGTGGTGCAAACAGTTAACATGCTGGCTGCTAACCAAAAAGTTGGCGGTTCAAGTCCACCCAGAGGCACCTTGGAAGAAAGGCCTAGTTACTTACTTCTCAAGAATCAGCCACTGAAAATCCTATGGAGCACAGGCCTATTCTGACACACAGGGGTTGCCATGAGTCGGGATTGGCTCCACAGAATTTTTTTAATCTTCAGTTAGTCTGTCAACTCAAAACACTGATGCCTTGACTCTACTTTCTAGTAGAGATCTCAGGCTAGTACACCTTTGAATATTACTCAAAGGTTATGAGAAATGAATCTCATAATATGAATATTTGAAGGAAGGGCAATAGAAAGCTATGCTGAGCTCCTAGAAAAAGCTGAAAATTCCTTTATCATCTTTCTTCTTTGTTTTACATTATTTTAGAATTCTGAGCCTTTGCAATGAGGATGTGATATTGTTTATATCTAGTAAATATTTCCAATCACATTCTAAAATGCTCTTTCTCTCTCCAACCCTCTTTTTTTTTTTTTTTTTGAACATATAAAAGGGAGATGATGGTGATAAAAATCAGACTGTATCCCCCTTAAATTTGATCGACATTTAAAAAGTGGTCTGCTTACGGACCAAGCACTGTCTTACTTGCTGGAGGGGACAAGACATTCAAGACACTGACCTTGCACTTAGAAAGTGTACATTTCAACACGTGAACTGACCTTTAAGCAAGTACCATGGGGGAATATAGGGATTATGATAAGTCTCTGTGTGCAGAGGAAGAAGTGGTCAGTCCTACCTGGGCTGGATGGTGTGATGGACTTGGAGGCAAAGGGAGCACAGGAAAGGTTTCATGAAGAAGAGCATCCAGGCGAGGAAGACAATGTGAGCAAAGGTAAAGCAGGGCATTAGGGGCAATTTAACTATTAAATATTTATTATGCGTTGGAGTTGCGATATAAGAAGGAAAGACAATTGAGACAGAAAAGGCGACAGAGATTGACAGGAACAAACTCACAGAGGGCATTTCAGATGGGTTTGGATTTTTTCTCAAAATTGTAAGATAGTACAGCATCTTTAAATAGGAGGACCTTGATCAGATTTATATTTTGAAAAGACATTATGGCAGCAGGATGGAGGACAGATCAGAAGAGTGAGACTAGAAGCAGGAAGAGTAATCAGCAGATGATAACAACAGTTAGAATAAGCTGATTGTTCTCAAACTTTGTTGGGCCTCAGATTCTTTTTTAGAATCATATATGCATCCTTTCTGCATTCCATCCATGGATCCATGATAGTCCATGAATTCCAGGTTAAAAACCTCTTAAATAGATGATGAGGGCATAAACTAATGCAATAACAGTCTAGATAGCAATAGGTGGGTATGAGAGGTGTAAATAAGAATCTATAGAACATGATGACAGATTAAATATGGGAGGTGAGGGATGGACAAGAGTCTTAGATGACTCCCAGGATTCTAGCTATGTTACCTGGGTGGACAGTAGACCTTTCTTCAAGACAGAGCATAGAGAGAGGATCATGTTATTGAGATTGTTGGAATACCCATGGAATATCCTGGTGGACATGTTAGAAGGCAGTTATAAATAAGGAACTAGAGTCCTGGTGGCACAGTGGTCAGCAGTTTGAACCCACCAGCCACTGCTTGGAAACCCTGTGGGGAAGTTCTACTCTGTCCTCTAGAGTTGCTATGAGTTGGAATCAACTTGACAGCAACAAGTTTTTTTTTTTTAGAGTCTATTGTGTGTGGGGAGTGGGGTATGGGTATGGGCTGAAGTTATTCGTTATTTTAGATTCTTGAGCAGGTAAGTAGAAATTAAAGCTGTAGGTTGAGTTCATCCAAGAAAATCATGAGAAGGCCAGACAAAATATCCAGGGGGAACATCAACTTTGAAGGATCATTCAGAGAGAGAAGAGTGAACAAAGGGGACTGAGAGCTAGAAGGAAGAACAAGGGGAAAGAGTCTTAGAAGTCCACAAAAGAAATAATTTCAGGAAGAAACAGTCTACAACATCATATATTTCAAGGACAAATACTTAAAAAATTCTATTGTATATGACAATTAGGAAGTTATTGATGACTCCCACCAGTAGAGTTTTGGTGGAATTGGGGGTAGGGTGAGAGTAATACGCCACATTACTAAAAGTCAAAGGTTGGATATGAGCTGATTCCACCCCTTGCTGTAAAATATTCTTTCAAGGACATTGACTGTGAAGATAAGATGAGTAATAGAGCTAAAAGAGAATTTATGGCATTGCTGGATCAAATGTATGTACATTTTCAATATGGATAGATACCTCAGTTTGCCTCCCCCAAAAATGTTATATCCATTCACTTTCATCGATTGCATATGAGTATCCATTTCTCTATCCCTTGCTAACTGTATTATTAACATGCTTTCCACCTTTTGCTTGTCAGATGGCAAAAACTAGTTTTTAAATTTTCGTTTTCCTAATTATTAAGAGATTGAACATCTATCTATCCATCTATCTATCTACCTATCATCTATCTATCTCTATATGTATTTTAGCTATTTGAATTTCTTCATCCTTGTCATGATTGTTTATAACCTTTGTACATTTTCGTATTGAGTTTGTCATTTTATTAATTTGTAAAAACTCCTTATAATTGTGGATATTGATCCTTTTTCTGCTGAATATATTGAAAATGTTTTCTTCCAGGCTTCAGCTTGTGTTTTAAGTTTATTGTCTTTGTGACAATCATATCTGCCATGCTTTACCTTTATAAAACTTTTTAAAAAATTCTCATTGACTTTATTCTAATTCTTTATAGGTTTTATTATTATATTTAGCTCTTTATTCCATCAAAAATTTATTTATGTATGTGATGTAATACCATAAAAAAAAATACCATACTCGAACTTTATTCTTATAAAAAGAATACTTGAATTTCCCAGCACTGTATATTAAGTAGCCACACTTTGCCTGATGATTTGAAATGCCACCTTTATTATATACCATATTGCATACACACAAAAATCTATTTTCAGATTTTCTATTTGTTTCATTAATATATTTGTCTATCCCTGGGTTAAGTTTATCTGTTTTCAATGATAGCGCTTCGTAGTATGTTTGATATCTTATAGGACAAGTATGCATTTTTCTGCTTCTCCAAAAATTTTGAATGTTTATTCTTGCCTATTTTCTTGCCTTTTGGAATCATCTGGTCAAGTTCCATGAAAGATCCTACTGGAATTTCAACTGATATTACGATCGATTATAGATTAGAATACTTATAATAGGAAGTGTTTCCATTCACAAACATAGTCTATTAATTATTTAAGGCTTTTTTTTTTTTTTTAGTTTTCTTCATATAAGTCTTGCATTTATTTATTTTTATTCTTAAAATTTTAGCTTCTTTTGTGTGTGAAATGTTTTTCTCACTAGATTTTCTAATTGGTAATTGCTTATGTATCAGTTAGGAATGTGTTTTGCTTAAGCAACAGAAAACCCAACTGTGGCTTAAGGAAACAGGAGTTTATTTTACTCACATAACAAAAAGTCCCAAAGTTAACTGGCTGCCAGTGTTGGCTTAGCAATTTGATGACAACAGGGTTTGTGTCTCTGTGATTCTATTCGTTTGCCTCTGTGGTCTCATCTTCAAAAGATACTTGTTGGAGCTCTAGGCTTATGTCAGCATTCCAACAAGGAGACAGCGAAGGGAAAGTTGTGAATCAGTATCAGGAATGCAAAAGTCTCCACAGGTGACTTGGGCCACTTTTTACTAGCCAGAACTCTGCCACATGGCCACCTTCGAGTGGAAGACAATACAGGAGGAAGGGAATACTAATGGGTATTAGGTCAGACAAACAACAGTGCCTCCTCACTTGGGGTATAGAAAACTATTGATTTGTTTATTGATCTTATGTCAGCTGCCTTACTAAACTATTTTACTAATTTTAGTAATGTTTCAGTTGACTCCTTTGCATGTCTGGGTAGATGATTGTATATCTACAAATGACAGTTCTATGTCTTCCTTTCAGGTAGGTGTATCTCAATTTGTTTCTTTCTCTCTCCCTTCCTTCCGTTCTTCCTCCATTCCTCCTTCCTTCTTTTCCTTCCTCCCTCTCTCCCTCTCTTCTTTCCTTCCTTTCTTTTGGTCTTATTGTACTAGATAGTATCTTATTTTTGTCTTATGGATGCAATAGTCTCTTAATTCTTTTTGGAGATATTAATCAGAATTTTTTTTTCACTTTTCTTCCATTCCCTTACTTATCTGTAACTACTATTTTTTTTTTTTACTCACAGAACCTTTTGTCATTCTTTTTAATAATTTTTATTGAGCTTTAAGTGAAAGTTTACAAATCAAGTCAGTCTATCACATATAGGCTTATATACACCTTACTCCATACTCCCACTTACTCTCCCCCTAATGAGTCAGCCCTTCCAGTCTCTACTTTCATGACAATTTTGCCAGTTTCTAACCCTCTCTACCCTTCTATCTCCCCTCCAGACAAGAGATGCCAACACAGTCTCAAGTGTCCACCTGATACAAATAGCTCACTCTTCATCAGCATCTCTCTCCAACCCATTGTCCAGTCCAATCCATGTCTGATGAGTTGTCTTCGGGAATGGTTCCTATCCTAGGCCAACAGAAGGTTTGGGAATCATGACCGCCGGGATTCCTCTAGTCTCAGTCAGACCATTAAGTCTGGTCTTTTTATGAGAATTTGGGGTCTGCATCCTACTATTCTCCTGCTCCCTCAGGAGTTCTCTGTTGTGCTCCCTGTCAGGGCAGTCATCAGTTGTGGCCGGGCACCATCTAGTTCTTCTGGTCTCAGGATGATGTAAGTCTCCGGTTCATGTGGCCCTTTCTGTCTCTTGGGCTCATAGTTATCGTGTGACCTTGGTGTTCTTCATTCTCCTTTGATCCAGGTGGGTTGAGACCAATTGATGCATCTTAGATGGCCGCTTGTTAGCATTTAAGACCCCAGACGCCACATTTCAAAGTGGGATGCAGAATGATTTCATAATGTATTATTTTGCCAATTGCCTTTTGTCATTCTTGCTATTGTGATTAAATGCTGTTACTTCAGCTCTTCATTTAATATAAATAATGTCAGAAAGGCTAGGTTCATTACTACAGAAAGCTTATACAGGTCTCTGAAGCAGCATTCATCCACTTCCCATATGTATTGCCGTCTCCCTGACTGTGAGTGGTAGCCTTCATTTGAGGTGCGTGGACTTGGAAGAGCAGGCTATGGACTAGCCCCTTCGACCACTCCCTACTGCCAAAATA
This sequence comes from Loxodonta africana, assembly GCF_030014295.1. Classification (NCBI taxonomy): domain Eukaryota; kingdom Metazoa; phylum Chordata; class Mammalia; order Proboscidea; family Elephantidae; genus Loxodonta; species Loxodonta africana. The sequence goes on from NC_087351.1 coordinate 48,130,192, forward strand.
ACCAATCGCCCTGTAGTCTCTTCTGACTCATGGTGACCTCATGTGTGTTGGAATAGAACTGTGCTCCATAGGATTTTCAATGACCGATTTTTCAGAAGGTAGAACTTAAGTAACCCTAGACCTTTAGAACAGACAGGGAAGGGAGAAATGTGGCAGGGAAGCACCTACCTCCCTTTTTTTCAGAAGTAAATCACTAGGCCTTTCTTCTGAGGTACCTCTGGGTGGACTCAAAACTCCAACCTGTCAATTAACAGCCAAGCACGTTAATCGTTTGTACTGCAGATGCTGAGGTATCCCAGTGTATTTGCCCTGTTGGGCAGAGGTGCTTCCCTGTCACATCTCTCCCTTCCCTGTCTGTTCCAAAGGTCTAAACCCACTGCTGTCGAGTCGATTCCAACTCATAGCAACCCTATAGGACAGAGTAGAACTGCCAAAGGTCTAGAGTTACTTAAGTTCTACGTTTCTTCTCTTTCAGGGTCTTGCACCCACACAGGGAGCTCACAGGCAGGGTATTTCTTGATAGAGCCATTCTAGAGTTAAAATCCAAGGGTCAAAGGCAATTCCTGCCAGCAACTCTGTATAAACAAGAGGGAAGGGGTCACCTGCCAAGCTTTGCTGCTTCAAGTACAGTTCTTTAGTGAGTCACCTCCCTGCAGACCCCTCCAAGGGCCTACTCTTTGTATATGTTAAGAGGACTGCTCTGGATGTGTACTGCTCTCCTGCTCCAGGTCTGGGCTGTGTGTGTCCCCCCAACACCCCCCTTTGGTCTTGTTCTCATCAATACCATACCTTTTGCTTTGTTAAGAGGTCAGTGGCTAACCAAAAGATCGGCAGTTTGAGTTCACAAACTGCTCCTTGGAAACCCCATGAGGCAGCTCTACTTTGTCCTATAGGGTCACTAAGAATTGAAGTCGATTTGATGGCAACGGATTTAGTTTTTTGTTTGTTTACTTTTATATCTGCTAGGATTCTTTACAATCTCTCGTCTGCTGGTAGAAACTTTTTTTTCTTTTTAGTGTACTCATAAATTTATTCTTTTAAAATATCTGGCTCTTCAGAGGTTGGGGCCAGGAGTAGATGCATGTGTTCAGTCTGCCATCTTGATCCATGCTTCCCTGGAGGCATACATTCATTTACATGTAGTCAGTTGCTTGTCATTCACAAAGCAAACAGCATACAGCTGTGCAGGGATTAATTGTTATGTAACCATTTTGTCCTTTGGAAATCTTTTAATAATGAAAACACTGTCAGTTTCATATGTAACGATGCATTTTACAGGCTTATTTTAAAAAGAAATGAATATTGATACCATAAAGTACTAACTTAATAGCTCCCAAAGTATTGTTCTCTGTAATTTTACTGGTGTCTGGAGCTCGTCTTGCCTTGGGAATAATTTCTTTAAAAATTTTTGCTAGTCGTTTTCTGACAATGCAAAATTTTCTAAATGTGCTATTTAAATAACACTGGTATCTTGGAATCATAAACAGAAATTCAACTTACTATATTGTGTTGTTGTTGTTGTCTTCTTTTGGATAGGGAAATAGGGTAAAAGAATCTTTTCTGTTTTCTTCAGAAATGAAATTTTCCACTAAAGGAAAAATTTCCAGTAGAGGAGGCTATTGTATTATCATGTCAACATATTTTTTTTTTCTTATTTGATAAGAGCCAAATTACCTCTCGGAGGGACTGCCTTTGTCCAGCAGGAGTACCCTGGGACCTCATCTAATGATTAGCCTGATGAATTTTACTGCAAAATGAAAACTAACTCCCTTTGTGACTATGGAATGAACGAGATAAGCCATCATCACTGTAAACTCATGCCAGAGTCTGTAGTGTTACCTTGGAAAGTGAAAGAGAAGGATGGAACACGCTTGTTCTGGTGGTGGGATCTGGTTTCTCACTCTAGAAAACCTGATGCTCATTGTATGAAAATGCTACAAGAATTATTTCACATGAAATTGGCTTTCCAAGGTCCTAAACAAACACCATGCCCTGCAATTAGTAGAGGTAAATGCCAGCTGTAATTCAAAGTTTTTCTAATAGGGTTATATGGGGCTGCCAGAAATTCTTCAAATGGGAACCCTCTCAATTCTTTCTATGACTCCTATATTGCTATATTTTATTTGGAAGGGACAGTGTACTACAACCTATGATAAGATCAACTAGACAATCATGCTATGTATGATTGCATGGCTCCACAAACATATACTTTAAAATAATAACAAGTGTCCCTTAACTTTTATTTCTGGGAAATAATAGTTTGCTATTACTGATTTAGAAACTTACTATCTTATTTATAGATTTTTATTACTAGTTATTTTTCCTTCTCTCTCTTTTGATCACCATAGTGCTTTCCAGCACTTTCCTCAGAAAAAGGAAAGTTATTAAATAAGTCCACTTTGACCTAGCTTGTAAGCTAACAGAGTTTAAAAGGGGAATAAATCAGATTATTTGCTAAAATGAGATTTTGGGATTATTCAAGAAGAAACCATAGTTTTAAGTTTGGTTTTTCAGCTCAGTTAGTCTTGGATTATGAATCTTACAGGCGTGACTGAGTGATCAATATGCTTACAACTGGGCATCCCAATGGCCAAGGGAGAAGGTAAGAGTCTCTGGACAAACACTCTTGCAGAGCTGAAAATGTCAGAATTTCCAAATGATCACAACGTTTGTCTTTATTCTAATTTAAATCACACGGTGATTTGTTAAGGCTTTAAAAATACAATTAAATTCTGTTCTGTTTCCAAAGAGGGGTGAACATACAATGAAATGATTTAACTAGGCCAATTGTTATCAAATACGGCAGAAAGCCAGGCAGATCTACCACATGCCAAGGGTGTTGCAAACAGATCTTAGATCTTATCCTGCCTGGGAAAACTGACACAGTGCATGCATATGTATGTGTGTCAGTGTGTGTTTCTCTGTGTGTAGTAACTCATTGCTGTCGAGTCAATTCCGACTCGTAGTTGCCCTATAGGACAGAGCAGAACTGCACTATAGGGTTTCCAAGGCTGTAAATCTTTACACAAGCAGACTGCCATGTCTTTCTCCCAAGGAGTGGCTAGTGGGTTTGAGACACCAACCTTTTAGTTAGCTGAGTGCTTAACAACTGTGCCACCAGAGCTCCTCCTGTGGTGACTAGGGGGTATCAAATAGCCCATCATAAAAGGAGAGTCACTCCTCTCTGGAGATGTGCACATAGGACTTTCAACATAGCACCACCAAAATTGTCAATGTATTATGTGAGTAGCTAAATTCTTTTGCAAGCTGAGGAAAGAATTTGATGCCCTGTGAAGGCCTTTTTTTTTTTTTTTTTTTATCTCATACACTGGCTAAAAGTGGCACCCTGAATTTCTCTGATGATAACTTATTCATCTAATAAAATGGCGCTGAAGCCAGAAAAATCAGAGTGTTTCCTAAACTCGAGCTAAGGCATGCTGCTTTGGGTGGAGGGGGTGCAGCATCATGGTTAACAACACAAGATCCAGAGAAGACAGTATGGCCCGTAACCTGGCTTTGCTACTGATTACTTACGTAACCTCAGGCCAGTGATCTAACTTCTCTGAGCTTAGCGTTTCTTGTCTGTAAAATGGGGAGAATAGTAGTACTCACTTCATGATGTTGATGTGAGGATTAAGTGAGATGATGTCAGTGAAGAGCTTAGTACCACTGCAAGATACCATTGTAAATCCTCAATAAACATGAACAATTCTTATTGATCTTATTACTACTATTATTATTAGAGCCTTCAAAAATTCCAAAACTTTTCTTCGTTCAACATTTATTGAGCATTTACATGTGCCAAACTTTGCTAAGCACTAAAGAAACAGAAAATACCATATTCACTGACCACACGAAGAATCTGCCTCTCTGCTGGCTAAAGATGGCGATTTCTGCTTCCCAACTTTTCTTCTTTAAAGACAAAGCTTTACGGTACATCCCTCACTCAGACAGATCAACCCATTGTCACATTGTTTAATTTGGAAAGCTAATATACTTTAAGGAAGCATAATGATACCAATGGCAGCAACAAATAAACTCAAGCACACTCCAACTGACTTCTGTCTCAAAATATGGATAGTCAACTAGACGGTGCCTGGCTACCACCACAGACTGGTCTGACAGGGATCACAACAGAAGGTCCCAGACAGAGCTGGAGAAAAATGTAGAACAAAATTCTAACTCAAAAAGAAAGAGCAGACTTGCTGGCCTGACAGAGGGTGGAGAAACCCTGAGAGGCCCCCAGACACCCTTTTCGCTTGGTAATGAAGTCATTCCCGAGGTTCACCGTTCAGCCAAAGATTGGACAGGCCCGTAAAGCAAAATGAGGCTAAAGAGACACACCAGCCCAGCGGCAAGGACTGGAAGGCAGGAAGGAACAGGAAAGCTGGTGATAGGGAACCCAAGTTTGAGAAGGGAGAATGTTGAAAAGCCGTGGGGTTGTTAACTAGTGTCATAAAACAATATGTGTACTAACTGTTTAACGAGAAACTTGTTTGTTCTGTAAACCTTCATCTAAAACCAAAAACCCACTGCCTTCGAGTTGATTCCAACTCATAGTGACCCTACAGGACAGAGTAGAACTGCCCCATAGAGTTTCCAAGGAGCGCCTGGTGGATTCGAACCGCCAACCTCTTAGTTAGCAGCCATAGTACTTAACCACTACGCCACCAGGGTTTCCACTTTCATCTAAAGTACAATAAAAAAGTAAAAATAAAAATATGGGTAGTGGGGTTGCAAAGTCTCCAAGGCGGTGCAAATGGTTTGCTCTCAACTACTAACCTAAAGGTTCGTGGTTTGAACCCAAACAGCAGTACGGCGGAAGAAAAGTCCTGGCAACTTGCTTCTGTAAAGTTGTACAGCCAAGAAAACCCTATGGAACAGTTCTACACTGTAACACATGGGGTCGCCATGAGTCTGAATCAACTTTACAGCAACTAAGAACAATACCACCAGTGGTGTAGCAACCTGGATTGTCAAGGAAAGGGGCCAGTAGTCCATGTCACTACCATTCTTTTGCATGGGTTATTTTTATTTTCGATCCCTTCTCCCCTTTAAATCAGATACATGCTACGATTTTAGGTACACAGCTACCACCACGTAATGTGCAGTTTTGCTTCTAGGCACGCATGGGACCCGTTTGCAGCTGTTTGCTTGTATAACTGCAGTAGCTGGAGGATGAATCACGTCACGCTGTGGGGTGTGAGCCATGTCACACTGTGTCCCCGAGTGAGGGCACTCCCAGGTCCACCTTCCTGGAGAATGTGCTTTGCAGCAGGGTAGACTGTGGGCCAGGGAATTATCTGGGCTTCTCATTAATCTCTGAAGATGGGAGGGTAATCCCTTCACAAATACGGGAATGGGGGGGTGGTGGAGGGGATGGGGTGGGGGGGCTGCTCTGAGGCTGACAAATAATAACAATGTGGGTGTTTTCTTTCTTTTTTTTTTTTTTTCCATCCTGGATTCCTCCAGCCCTCATCTCTGTAGTCCTCAGCAATAACTTAGCCCTTGTCTTCCTCTCTGAAGGATTTAAATGGAATGACCTTAATTCTCGTTTTGTTTGCACTCTATCTTTTAAGGAGCTGCAATGTAGACCAAGACAAACAGTAGATTAACAGTGGTACCTTTTATAAGGCTGATTAGTTCCTAAAATATGCTGAAAGGAAACAAAACAAAACAAAAAAAGAGTGGAATGGGGGCTGAGACAGAAGCCTTTGTTGGTGAGGCTGAAACAGCTCCATTTCTTTCAGTAGTTGCAGATTCTGACCTTCCAGTGAAATATTGCCTTTGTGTGAGAAGGCTTTGCCAGGATAGCATTTACAGCATTAAGCAGGTGCCTGGTAAGTGTTTCTAAACAAATATTACTTCACTGCCTAATTTTGGTTTAAGGGGAGAGTTGTGCTGGGGATGAATTCAGAAAACATTTGATTATGGCTCATCTGCTGCTCCTTGTAGCAGGGGCTATCAAGAGGGTGACAGTGTCACAATCAGAATTCCAAAGATGCTGATCCGCGCAGAGTCATTAAGAGCAGCACAGCCTTCTCCAATCTCCTTCAGCTCCTCCGGATTTGAAGGAATTTAGAGAAACTTCCGTGACGCCCCAGCTATATCCAAATGGAAGCCAAAGCATTACAGTTTGGCAGAGCTGAAAGTGTGTCTCTGGAAAGAAAAAAATATATAAAGCTTTGCAGAAAATATTTCTGGGCATCGGTTTCTGTTTCCTTTAAGGAGTAGGTGGTTGGTTACTGAAATTGTTCAATTTAATATAAAGTTAAATAAAAATGTGAAAGGCTAGGGTGCATTATTAAAATGATCCACCTGCTTACAATAATAGGATAATTTCCATCCTCATGGCCAGAGCAGAAAGCCTCCGATAAGGTCAATCATTAAACTCAATATGCTTCGTTCTTTGGTGCAGTCTCACTTAGATTCTCAGTGCCACTTGTCTGCCCTTCTTTTCCACTATGCACCTATATTGCAAATTTAGTTCCATTAGGTAGATGTCTGCACCATTAAGAAGCCTGATTCCATCATTTTCAAAGTGCCAAGCCATTTAAATACTGTACAGTCCTTGGTCATATTTAATCCAAACATTTACACACATCCAGCTCCTTCTTATCTTTTTTAAATAGGATGCATGGCTTATTTTTAAATTACATCCTCATTCATGCTCTATAAAAGCATCAAGAAAAACCATCCATGGGATTTAAATTCTGGTCCACAGATGCTGCTTCCAATTCCTGGCATGGCCATTAAATCCCAGCCCCAGCATAATTCTCGGCATGACACTTTTGTGTTGAGGCAGAAGAGATAAAATAGAAACAGCCATTTTTTTTCCTCTCCCAGAAATTATACTATACTGAAGTGTGCTGTAGTTTTTGCTTTCTTCTCTATTTATACCTAATTTAAAGAACATTTTAAATCAGGGTCCCCAGAAAAGGGACATCAATGGGAAGTTAGGATATTTAAAGTGAGGCAAGTGCATACCAAAAAAATGTGAAGTGTGCTTGATTTCTTCAGCACCCTGGGCCAATAAGATGTGCATCTATTTGGGGGAGGTTTCTGTGGATATAACGAGTCTTCCCCAGACTCGGGTGCTATCATTAGTACCCGCACATCCCAGCAGTCCTGATTCCCTCCACCCTTTGGTACAAATCTGTTCCATGCATTCACTCTCCTTTTCACAAACGTGCTTTCCTTTCATCTTCTACTGCCAGCTACTGCATTCAGTCCGATAACAAATGCACAGATGCCCTGAAGATATGGGCGCTGTAGCTTGCTTTCTTTCATTGCTGTGCAGGTAGTGACGCCATAAGAAATTTCTCTTGTTTGGAAAAGCTGTTGAAACAAAACGACTCCTGGCTTAGAAAAAAACTTTGTCTCAACCTACCTTGTCTCACTGTGTACTTAAAAAAAAAAAAAATTCTAACAGCTCAATTCGGGCAGTAGAGAGAGTCCGCGTGAAATCTCCAAATGATCACAACTGTGCAATTGTCCCGGGTGCGCCTCTTTGATCGGCGGCCATTTGCTCCCACTCACCTAGAGAACTTGTGGATAGCATGAGAGGTTGGTGTGCGTGTGTGCGTTTCAGCAAATTTTCAAAAGTTGCCATGGGGAGAGAATAGAAAGAAAGCCCTTCAAAAAGAAAATTATTTTCACAGCATCGTCACCAGAAAAACACCCCTGCAATGGATATCTTCGAAGGTCGACTGCAATCTGAACTAATTGGGGAGGGAGGGGTGAGCTTTCCGTTTTGCTCGCGGTTGATAATGGGTCTCAGAGAAGCGATCGGTAGCCAAACGCTTCCTACAATGAGTGGTTCGGGCACTTCCGAAGCAAAAGGAATGGCTCCTCCAGCTTCTTGTTCATGCCACTGAGAGAGGTCACCACCTGCCCTCTTTTACTTGCCACTTCTGATTATTGGGTAGGTTCTGCTCCAAAAGTCATCTTTTGTTGTGAGGACATTAATCTTCTCCCCACTGTCGAAAGGCTTGCTAAGAAGGAGGGGTGGAAGCGGGCAAACGGATCTCGAAAGCCTCAAGATCGCAGTCAAAGAGCATTATTTATAGGCCATCACGGAAAATCAACTTCAATCTGTGCGAATGTTCTACATTAAACCGATAACAGACAACAAGCTCGTGAATATTTGGCGCGAAGATGAAGTCGCCGCAGCCCTTCCGCCGTGGGGAGGACGCGCAGCCCAATCTAGGAAGTGCTGCACTTCTTTTTGGAGTATGTCTGTTGTGATTGCTAGCTGTTTTCCACAGATCCTTGCTGAATATTATGCCATTAAACAGTATGAAAGAAAATCAAAATATATGTTTACCGGGTACTGAATAGTAAGTGCCCTTTCAAATGCTCTTTAATGGCTAGGCTTTAAGTCATCGTGGTGCACCCTCAGAAAGCGAGAGCAGCGTGTTTCCCAGATTTCTGTTGCTGTAAACGACTTGAGATGCTGAAAGGAATGCGCTCTGAGGCTTGTGAACACCCCACAAATCGTACCCTTAAAGGCACATTCAGAAAGGGAAAACAGCCCTCTGCCATATACATTGTAGGGTTTTAATTGCAAAATTGGTGATGTCTTAGCTGTGTTTTCCCAGAGCTTGAGCGACACCAAATCTGGTTCAACGGAATAATGGATATACCTCCCGCGGGAGCAGCCAAGAAGTATATGTTTGGATGATGAGTTATCATGAGCAGTGGCTAAATATGGGAAAATATTGTTTTGTGACAATACTGATATATTAAGAGCATTCATAAACTAAGTCCAGTTCTTGGAGTTTCCTGTTCATTGGATTCGTTATGTTAAATGTACTACTACTCCATGCCTAAATAGACAGATAGGGAATGGAAAAGAAAGTCCAGAAATGGACCAAAAACACAATAGACTTTGGTGTCTAGTAAAGGGAGCATCTCAAGTTAGTGGGGGAAAAGATTGACTGTTTAATAATTGATGATTGGATAACTGAGTAGCTGTCAGGAAAAAAATCTAAAGTTGGATTCCTACCTCTTACCCTGCTCAAGGATAAAACTTATATATAATAAAATATTAAATGTAAAAAATAAAGAGAAGAAACCACCATACAAATACTGCAAAAATGCATGGGAGAGTTTCATTATAGGCTTGGAGTGGAGAAGGGAGACAAAAATCAAATGTAAAAGTAAATATTGACATATCCTTGGAAGCTCTATGGGGCAGTTCTACTCTGGCCTATAGGGTCGCTATGAGTCGGAATTGACTCGATGGCATTGGGTTTTTTTTTTTTTGGGGGGGTGACTACAATATAGTCAGAATTTCTGGATGGAAAAAGAATCCCATAAGCAAAGTCCAAAGACAAATAATAAATTGGGGAAAAGATATTTGCAACACGTAACACAAAGGGTAAATTTCGCAAATACATAAAGAGCTCTTAGAAATCAATAAGAAAATTACCAACACCCCGAAAGAAGTATGGGCAAAGTATCTGAAGAAATGGTTAATGGGAAAATAAATACGAATAGCTATACAACATGAAAAGATATTTAACCTCACATAATAACAGACATTTGAATAAAAACTATAAAGTGGTACTATTTTTCACCTGTCAGTTGGCAGAGTTTCAAGTTTGATATTATTCTTTGTTGGCAAAGTATGAGGAAGCAGGTACTTTCAAACACTGTTGATGGGAATAACCCCTACAGGGGGTACTCCAACAATTTTCATTAAAATTACAAATGCAATACTCTTTGACCCAGCAATTTGACTTGTGGGAATTTATCCTTCAGATGTATTTGCATATATGAGGGATGACAAATGCACAAGGTTATTCATTATAGAAGCAAAATACAGAGAACAACCCAAATGTCCATCAATAGGGATTCATTAAATAAATTATAGTATGATGGAATACTATGCTGTTGTAAAAACAAGAACAGGAAGAAGGAAGATCTCCATGTTCTAATATGGAAAGACTATCAAGATACAGTCTTAAGTGAAAAGATACAGAAAAGTGTGCATAGTATGCTACCACTTATGTATAAACAAATTATACAAGAGGTAAATTAAGATTCTCTATAGTAATATTTTATAATATTTGCATAAAGAAATTCTGGAAAATTATACAAGAGTGTTATAGGTGGAGGATTAAGAGAGAACTAGACAGATGGATTTGGGGAGTGGGAGAAAAGCTTTTCATAGTATACCTTTTAATCTTTCTGTATATGGATCATATTTTACCAAATGTGACCTACTTAAAATTTTGTATCATTAAAAATAATTAAATGAAACAGCTAAATTAAAAATTAAATCATTCTAAAATCAAATAAAACAAAAAATTATACCAGTACTAACGAAAGTAATTGTTGATTAAGGCAGATTAGGGCAGGTATATGTCTACCAATGCAATAATTGAAGAAGATTTAGAGCAGTTTTTATAAACCACAAACCGCTGCCGTAGAGTCGATTCCAACTCATAGCGACCCTATAGGACAGAGTAGAACTGCCCCATAGAGTTTCCAAGGAGCCAGTATTAATTTGGTCTTTGTTTAAGATCTACTCCTTCACTTATCATATATTTATAATGTATCCCTTTACTTTCTGGTTAAGAAAATCAGAAAAATTGAAAAATCAAACTGAGGAGAGATTGTAAATATTATATTTATTTTGGTTAGCTTCAAAAACATTTTTTTCCTAAAAATTGGACTCAAATCCATCTCTGTAGTCTGCTCTAATCTTAAAAAATAATAATAATAATTTCTACATTCCCAAAGTAGAAATTGACCCTAACACTGTCTTACCACCAAAAGAAAATTTGCCCAGTTCTTCATTCTGCCTCAATCTTAACTTCCACCGTGATGCCCTTAGGTTAAACAGAACAGAAGGTTAAAGCAGCACAGTCTTAAGAAATCAAAGAGTCGATGCAACAATTGTATAGTTAAAAACTATACTTACTCTAAATTGCAAAATGGTAGGTATTGTATGTGATGTTTAAGTTGCAACAATTGTTCTAGTAATAAATGTAATATTCAGCAGCATTTTTCATAGATTACTCAGTTCATCATTAGTGCCATTTTGCCTCTTTATAATAACGTGCACTTTCCTTTAGAAAGAGCTTGGTTATTTCCTTGGTTGGGCCTATTTGCTCCTTTTTTATGTGAGATTTTTCAATACTATGAAATGATGCAGAGCAAAAAAGGTCCATCCACTTCACTTGTGTTGCCTCCTGCGTTACCTAAACCACAACAGAACAATGACAGACAACAGAGCCTTTCTCCTCTCTAACAATTCAGTCACCATGACAACCAGCAGAAGAACGTTGGGCCAGAAAAAAGCATTGAGCTTGAGGGACTAGACTAATCAAAAAATGGAATAACATGGCAACAATTACACTGATGAGTGAGAGGGAAGCTACAGATGCATTCAGATACCTATGGCACTGCAGACTCAACGCTTTCAGCATTTTGTGTTTAGTGTCTTGTGTTTTTGAGAGCAGGTAAATAGACAAGATCGAATTGTGTAACAGAATGTCAGTGCTCTAGTTAAATAGAAAATTCCTTTCCTTTGGCTGTGCTACTTCAAGCGCATTGAAGAGGGTTTAGGGGAGATGAGGTTTTGAAGTGAAATGTGTAATAGATACAATATGAGTGCCACAAGGCAACGTTATTTAGTTTTAAAAAAGTAAACTTGGGTGTCGCCCCCCACCTTTTTCTTTTTTCCAAATATATAGGCACAAATAAAGTGAGAATGCTGCTAGGTTAGCGGGCAACACTATCTTAAATCTAGCTTCATATGAGCAACATACATGATTTACCTCTCTTAACTTGTTTCTGGAATATATTAGTTCCTGTTGACAAAATCAAGCACCATGATTTTAGCAGTCTCTGCGCAGATGTCTGGGCAAAGTTAAGCTGGAAAGGGCGTGATGGTTCTGTTGGTCAAATAGCATGAGCACAGGTGTGTAGGCTGCTCATGTCTTGCCACCACGACTGCCTCAGTTTACCCTTCTTCAGAATTCTCTCCCCATCCCTGAGGAGTTTGTTGTTGTTGTTTTTAGGTGCTATCGAGTTGGTTCCAGCTCACAGCAACCCTGTAGGACAGAGTAGTACTGCCCCATATGGTTTCCAAGACGTGGTTGGTGGATTTGAACTGCTGAACTTTTTTTGATTAGCAGCCAGCTCTTGAGCACTATGCTGCCAGGGCTCCTGGAGTTTAGTATAATGTATATGCATATTTCTTTTAAACAGCATTTGTATTGGTTTTACTTCTTGAACGCAGACACAGGTTGCTGGGTTCTAAGTAGGTTTTGTATACACTGACCTCTGCCTCAATTTCTCAGATTAAAATTTTCAGATGATTTTTACACTTATTGATGTGCTATGCTTAATTAATTTGGTGGATGGTTTTAGTGAATCACATTGATTAATACACCTTTTGAAAGCAAATAAATAGAAAAAGTCTAATTAGGATTATTTTACTAAATTATAAACAGGAACTGATAACTCAATCTTAAAAAAAAGTAAAAGGTATGAAATATTGTAATTTTCATAGAGAAATTATAGATAGGGAGAAATGAGACCTAAATTTTTAAGTTGCCCAGTTTAAAATTATTTGCATTGGGGTGGAGTTTTAAAGCTCCAGTCTGCAGACTTTCAGCTGATTCTATGCCATAGACCTTTTAGGCTACGAAGTCTCTACCTGTCACCTGTTCTGCAATTGAGTGTATTTTCTTAGTCTATTCATTTTTGGAAACCCTGGTGGTGTAGTGGTTAAGTGCTATGGCTGCTAACCAAAGGGTCGGCAGTTCGAATCTGCCAGGTGCTACTTGGAAACTCTATGGGACAGTTCTACTCTATCCTATAGGGTTGCTATGAGTCGGAATCGACTCAACTGCACTGGGTTTTTGGGTTTGGGTATTCGTTTTTACTTTCTGTGACTCAGTTTATCTGTCTATAAAATGGGCTGTTTTTTGACTATGTTTTTGTAAAAAAGTGGTGGATGGGTGGCATATTGAGTTTACTTTGAGCTTATAGGTAAATGTTTATTGATATGAGAGCGCTTCTCTATGAATGAATGAGTTACTCTATTTTGATCTTGGTGTGAGGCCAAAAGCTTCTAGTTAGAAATCACTCATTAGGAAGATGATTCCAAATCATTTTCCTGGGTTAATTTTCCTCTTGCTCAGGTGAGAGAAACAGTATGGTTACGATAATGATAGCCACTTTTAAAATATTTATTTATTCATAGTTCGTCTGCTTCTCAGAAAGAATTTGAGGCAAGTTACACATGAAAGGGAGCTCTCATAAGACAGAGCCTCATTAAGGGAAACTAAAAGACAACAAACAAACAAACACAGAGTGGTAGTTGAAGGAAAGTGCATAACAAGAAATCTTGGCAAAAGAGTACGATTTCTAGCTTAGAGCTTTCCAACAGCCAGGCAAAGAGAAACCGTGGGAAGTATAGAGCCTGCCTTCACTAATCATAAAAATCATGCTTCTCTAAGAAGAACAACCTTTTCCTGACCCTGAGCTCCTTCAGGTGGGATTTATCCCAGAAGTGGTCTGTGGGAGACACCACTGAGTTGCCACAAGTAGCCTGCTTCAGCTGAGCTGGGGACAGCCCTCCCTGGAGGGGAGATTTGTCCTTCTGACTCTGGTTGATGTGCATTCTGAACCAAGAGCAAAGGAGAGTCATTCTTTTCCTTTCTGTGATTAGAGGAAGGGTAGCAAAAGAGGAAAGGGAAAACAGGGTTCACTTCTGGACGTAAAAAGAGAAATCCACATCCTTTGAAGGCGAGTTACGACAGCCTGTCTGGAAACCACCATGTACAAGAAGGCTTGGACTGGGCCAAAGTATTTGTTTTTACCAAAGACCTTCTTGCTTTAAAGGTAAAGCAGCTGGTGACTGGGTATTAAGGAGGGGCTCATCAGGTGTTTTTTTTTTTTTTTTCATCAGGTGTAGTGGGCCTCCTCCCCCAAGAAGGCTGGTTGAGCCGCTGCCAGGCGATTTCATGCCAAATGCGAATGAAAAATGAGGGTTTTCCATGTGATTATTGTGAAAAGATGAGAAAACAGCTAAATCAGCTTTGTAGGAGATAAACGGTGATATCTTGAGTAGACCACACTTTACAACAGCCAGGTCTCCTTATTTTAAGCAACATAAGCATCGTGCTCACTCTTTCTATATAGTCGCTGACATTTTACTTTACTACAAAGAAAATCTGCTTAACCCTTCCCTGAGTTGCCGGATAACAGACCACAGCAATCTGAAGAAATTTATCTTTAAAATGTTTCTATTATGCTTGGTGATAATGCAGGCTTCCACTGAGGACTTCTCCATTCCCACCCCCACCCCCACCCCACCCCCTGCCGCCGCCCCCCACTGTGGTTGAAGCAGGAATCAAAAAGGACTTTCGGCTTTGCCTGGGGAGAGTAGTGCAGGCATGCAAACACCAAGCCTGACATTGCATTAAGCTTTGAAAATGCTTTAGGGACCTGGTAGTGCTGTGGATGTGCATCAGGGCAGCATTCTTTTCTAGCCTAGGAAATTCATCTTAATAGGACAATTTTGTCCGGGGCTCCCAAACTGAGTTCGTTTCAGTCTAGTTCTACCTCTTTTATTTCCTTTGAGTGGTCTCAGGCATTCTGGAAAATGTCTGAAGGGAAGAAATTCTGCTGTGAATTCAGACGGAGGGAAGAAGCGGCACACTGGTTCAGTTCATCTTCCCCCATGCTGTGCCTTCATTGTAGGATAATGAGGCCTGCCACTTTTGGGGTAGCTGCACTGTGCAGGCCCCAGGTGGGTCACTTCATGCACATTATTGCTAACCTTCACTGCAGCCCTATAAAAATAAGTATTCTCATCCTGCCTGAGTTCATGCGTTAATCTGGCATTCATTCAACACAGTCCTGGAGGGCCTACATGACATTCCAGCAGACACTGCTGTAGGTACTGAAGACACAGGGATAAACAAGACATGGCTCCCTGCGTGGAAATGAGAAAACAACCCACAAAGAAAAGTTAAGGAACTGCCCAAGGAAGGTGTGGAACCAGAATATGAAGCCATCTGTATAATTCTGAGGCCGATGCCATTTCCTCTTCACGCTGCTGCTTCTCGTCTGTCTTCTGATTTGTGAGTTTTCTGAGATGGTGCTTGTTATTGTCGTTATTAGGTGTTGTCCAGATGATTTCAACTCATAGCGACCCTCATGAGACAGAGTAGAGCTGCTCCACGGGGTTTTCTTGGCTGTAATCTTTACAGAAGCAGTTCACCAGGTCTTTCTCTCATGGAACTGCTGGGTGGGTTGGAACTGCCAACCTTTTGGTTCGCAGCCAAGTGCTCAACCATTCAGCCACCAGGACTTCTTACCTGAGGTTAAGAGCATTGATTTGGGGGCTCAAGGCCCAGCTTTGCCACATTTTAGCTGGTAATCTTGAGAAAATTATTAAACCTCTTTACCCTCAGTGATTTATCTATACAAAGAGAATTAAAATACCAACCCCATCATTATGTTGTAAGGCTTAAATGAGATTGTGCCTATAAAGCCCTTAGCACTGTGCCCAGCACACACTTACCAACCCCACACTTAAGTGCTTGATAAATAGAAAATATTATCATCATCTTCTTCACTATGGCTCCTCTTACCGTGAAGGACCTGTGGAGCTGTTTGCTTTTGCCTAGAATTAAAGTCTCCCCTCCCTTCCCTGGCTGGCTTTGCCCCTGTTGTCTGTCAGAGTTTTTGCTCTGACCTAAGGTGACACGTGTCAGGATTTTGCTGTTCACACTAGGGGTCTACAGGAGCAAAGATGGAAAGATGAACTTGTGCTCGGAAGCATACACGTGACCTTACAGAATGCTGAACTATAGAAAGGGGCATCATTTTCTGTAACAAACAAATAGACTTTGCACACTGTTGAAGGACAGTTGTGTTTCTTGTCCTTTCTCCTAAAGCCATGTCCCCTGAGGCTTTTACCTGCACCAAAAAGAAGGACTCTCAAGGCTTCAGTTTTAGCATCTCTGATTCCTGAATCTCGCAGAAGAGCAAATTACTTAGTCCCCGTCTTTGAAGTGGAATGGGAGAAATGGTGGAAGGGTCAGGAAGAGGAGCAAACTAATGACTCATAAAGACAGGTGAAGGTTGCAAAGCTGCAGTGAGGGCCTTGGGTGACTGAGGGAGTGCCAGTTGGTGATTTGGCACCCTTCACATCTGGAGAAAAGCCTCCTTTGAAAAGTGTGCTTTCTTTTTCCCTTTCATGCCAATGGGCAGCTCGAAGGCAAAGAATGCCTGTTGGAGGAGTCCTGCATAAGGCAGGAATGGCCCCTACTGTGTTCACTCACTGGGTGGGAGCAGCCCCTGAGGGAGACAGGGCCTCAGCTTGAAACCTGCAGTGGATCCTAAAGGGGCATCTGCTGGAGGCTATCAGCCAACCCCACTCCTTGCCACAGGTTTCACCTAAAGGGAGGTCTGAGTGCTCACCTCCATGGCTGCTGGCACGCCGTGGTTAAGATTTTTCCTCTAGTAAACCCCATATCTGGAAAGATTTTTTGTATTAAAATTGCTAATATTGAGCATATTTCTTTAAAAAAAAAAGTAACCAAGGGCATATATAGTAACTCACAAGAGCTTTCTGATCAGAGAAGCTAGTAATAATAATAATAGCTAATATTATTGTTTACTGCACTCCAGCACTGGCCTTCATACTTCACATATGTCATCTCATTTAATCCAGTCAACAACCCTGTATACCCTTTGCCATTGAGTGGATTCCGACTCGTAGCGACACTGTAGAACAGAGTAGAACTACCCCATAGGGTTTCCAAGGAGCAGCTGGTGGATTTGAACTGCTGACCTTTTGGTTAGCAGCTGAGCTTTTAACCACTGAGTCACCAAAACCCTGCAGGTAGGTTCTATAATTGTTCTCATTTTACAGGTTAAGAAACTAAAGCACACACCCTAATAAATAGAGGCGCCAAGACAGAATCAGCCAAAAGCCTGGTAGAAGTCTAATGAACAGTATTGAGATATTTAAAATAGTTTTTAGGCCCTATTGTCTTTGAGAAACCTTGCCCTGTGTGATTACCACTGCTAGGGAAAATTATATTTTTTCCCAGCTCTACAATATCTTTTTTCAACACAACTGAGATGAATATGAACTTCTTGGTAATAATACAAGTCTATATCCATTGTCAAACAGCCTCGCCCGTTTATTCCTTCCCAAGAATGGACAGAGAAAGGACATAATGAACGTATTTATGTAACATTTACCATGTGCCGTCAGAAGATACAGAGATAAATAAGCAATGATGACTTCAGAATGTCCATGTGGGAAGGGCTAGGGCGCAGAAATTTGAGTGGAAGTTAAAGTGACCTGGAATTTGTCCTGAAGCTGGATTTGCATGACTAGCACCTTGTAGATTGGACACATATTTTGCAGAATGAAGGAGCGAAGGAGAGTTGATGGAGATTAGGTGGTCTAACATTTCCACATGTTAATAAGATAAGGCCCTGTGTCCTCAGGGAGTTTACAGTCCATTTGAGGCATAAAGTGAGAGTTATATAGTAACAACATAGTGCAGGCTATTTGTATTTAACGTGTAGGTTCCAACCGCAACTCTCAACATTTTCCCAGGCCCCTGCTAGGGTCCTAGTCCCAGTCCCACTTAACTGCTCCAAACTTGTGTAACTGTCTATGCTTCCACGCACAGATGTCCTTTCTTCATTCACTTACTGATTCATTGAACAGAAGTCTACTGAGCGCCTGATAGGTGCCAGGGGCTGGTATATGTCTATGCATCTCCCCTACTCCTCCACCCCCAAATGGAGTCCCTGAATGGTGCAAATGGTTAACGCACTTGGCTGTTAACCAAAATGTTAGAGGTTTGAGTCTACCTAGAGGTACCTTGGAACAAAGGCCTGGTGATCTACTTTAGAAAAATCTGTCACTGAAAACCCTATGGAGCACAGTTCTACTGTGACACACACGGGGTCTCCATTAGTTGGAATGGACTCAAGATCAACTGGTGGTTGTTTTTCTCCCCACAATCCTCAGCCCATAGGAAGTGCTCAAGACACTGTATCCATTACTATGGATGTTGTTTCTCATTGGTGTCCTCTTTCAGGACTCAGCTCAGACTTCAGGTCCTGGCAAAGCTTTCAGTCACCAGCCTCCCACAGCGCTGTGTTCACTCTTCTATCGTAGGCATAATTAATAGATTCTGCCACTACCCTCTCTCCATGTCTGTCTCTCTTTAGACTGGAGAACACATCAAGGAAATGACATGGTCTTACACACCTTTGTCACCCAGTGGCTGTCACGGTGCCTAGCATATAATAAAACCGAAAAAACCAAACATACTACTGTTGAGTCAATTCCAACTCATAGCGACCATGTAGGACAGAGTAGAACTGCCTCATAGAGTTTCCAAGGAGCGGCTGGTGGATTCAAACTGGCCCCTTTTTGATTAGCAGTGGAATGCTTAACCACTCCACCATCAGGGCTTCAACAATAATAAGTGCTCGTTAAATACTGTGGAATGAATGAATAAATGAAAAGTGAGCCCAAAAGTTCCATTTCTTTCTTTCTTTCAATTTTATATATTTCTGTATTTCAAAGGGACGAGAAGGACATATACCAGAATGCAAGACTGAACAATGGTTAGCTCTTGGTACTGAGGTTTGGAGGTGATATTTTTTTCTTTGTGGTTTTAGAGTTGTGTGGACAATAAACATTAACAGCAATGGATGTTATCAAGAAAATATCTTTGGGCTTTAATTTATAGGATGAGATATGTTCATATTTCTAGACCAGAGGAGAGACCTGATGAGTCCTGGAGCCTCAGGAGATATGTGATGGTGGTGTACAGCATTGTCTTTGCCCTACTTGCTTCAGGCACTGAACAGCAGTGCTTGATATGCCTTTGAAGTTTAAATTGTATCACTCTTTCAGGCAACTCTCAGCACTTTGAAGCCATTATTGCATTCAGCCTTCCGATTAGGGGGCAGGCATGACCAACCCCACTGGTCGGGGGATCTAGGAGATTAGGCTTTTGAGCCAAATTTAAGGTACCACACTCTGCTCTCCTATAATCTAGCCTTCTATCTTTTAGCTCAGCGTGTCTTATTCCCCTCCCCCTGGTGCTAAATATTTACTGATATGAGCAATCAGCAGGAGCCTGGATGCCTAATTATGTTCAGTTTACAAGCAATGCCATCCTAATTGTTGAGAAAGTTTCATTACTCTCTCTTTTCCTCTGTTGCTCTCTTAACTGATTGTTTTCAGCACTGAGCTACATATTCTTATTTCTTCTCCACCATTAGATGGGACAAGAAGGTCTGTTTTGGAGTCTCTGAGCTCCTTACTTCCAAACTGGTATGTGCTTCCAAACTGGTTGCTATCAAGGTCACTGAGGAACAAGTTGTCATGGATTGAATTGTGTCCCCCCAAAAATATGTGTCAACTTGGTTAGGCCATGATTCCCAGTATTGTGTGGTTGTCCTCCATTTTGTGATTGTAATTTTATGTCAAGAGGGTAAGGGTGGGATTGTAACACCACTCTAACTCAGGTCACCTCCCTGATCCAAGGTAAAGGGAGTTTCCCTGCGGTTTGGCCTGCACCACCTTTTATCTCTCAAGAGATAAAAGGAAAGGGAAGCAAGCAGAGAGTTGGGGACCTCATACTACCAAAAAAGCAGCACCAGGAGCAGAATGTGTCCTTTGGACCCTGGGTCCCAGCCCCGAGAAGCTTCTTGACTAGGGACGATTGAGGACAAGGATCTTCCTCCAGAGCCGACAAAGAGAGAAAGCCTTGCCCTGGAGCTGACACCCTGAATTTGGACTTGTAACCTACTAGACTCTTTGTTAAAGCCATCTTTGTGGTATTTCTGTTATGGCAGCACTAGATGACTAAGACACAAGTTCAGGCCAATATTCCTCCTATGACCCCACAGTTTATTTCAAAATAAATCATAGCACTGCCATTTGGGTCTACAGAGGATGACAGCTGTGGCTCCTGGTGCAGATTCTGTGGCAGGCTAACTGATTATTTGGTTTCTTGGGAATCACAGGCACAGGTACACCTTCTCAGGTCACTGCAAGGCTCTTTCTCTGGCTAGAGCTAACCCTTGGGAAGACAGCACTCCAGATTAGGAAATGAGTGGTTCTTACAGGTATAAAGAATTTATTAACTGAGTTAGTCTTAACTAGATTTTATATGTCTTATTAAAAAATTATTAGTGATAGCGTGACTCGGTTCTCCCAAACATAGTTTATTATTGGGTAGTAAATTAGGTAATCTGGGGAGATAAAAGTAATCAAATTAATTAATCTCTACTAATGTTAATGTTGTTAGCCAGGAGTCCCGGAGAAGCACAAATAGTTAACCACTCAACTATTTGCTGAAATGTTGGCAATTTAACTCCCCAGGCACTTCTGAAGACAGGCGTGGCAATCTTCTTCTGAAAAATCACAGCCTGGAAAACCCCATGGAGCAGTCTACTCTGCACACACGGTGTTGCCATGAATCAGAATCAACTCAAAGGCAACTAATGTGCCACATTTCCCAGGCACATGATGCTTTTGTTTAGTTCATGTCTGTTCCTAAGAGGCCCACCTTATCTGACATCAGGAAAATTATCATGAAACCATTTTTTCAGACAGGTCCTTTGGAAGGCCTAGAGTCAGGCCCCAGTTACTTTAGACAAAAATTTAGAAAAATCTTTAATATATTTTGGAAAGTCTGTTTTTTTCCCCCTTTAAGATGGGAATAATTGAGCTTGTTTACTACGTGGGCTGGCAGGAGGTTTTAGTGCAATCATGGGTTAAATATAGTGCTATAGTGGCCCCCCAAAAGAAATGTCCACCCAGAAAGTCAGAATGTTGCCTTATTGGGAGCAAGGGTCTTGCAGAGGTAATTAAGAATCTTGAGATGAGGTCATCCTGGATTACTCAGGTGTTTCCTAAACCTAATGTGACATGTCCTTTTAAGAGATACACAGGGACACATAGGAGAATGCCGTGTGAAGACGAAGGCAGAGCCTGGAGTGATGCTGCCACAAACCAACGAATGCCTAGAGTCATCAGAAGCTGGAAGAGGCAAAGAAGGATTCTCCCCTAGAGCCTTTGGACCTTGCCAACACCTTAATTTCGGACTTCTGGCCTCCAGAACTGTGACGGAATAAATTTCCTTTGTTTAAAGCCATCCAGTTTATTGTAATCTGTTACAGAGCCCCAAGGAAACTAACAGAATCACATTCTTGGAGGTTTGCAATCAGGAGTGCTCTAATGGGAGGCAGCATGATGTGGGCGTCTGAGAATGTCTTACCTAGGACGGTTTTCTGATGGTTCCGAACTTGATTGGTTTGTTGGAGTTTTATCATCTTTAGTTGGCACCTGAAGATGCTTCAGGGATGTTCGAACTCACTCTTGGGAAAGACCCAAAGTCCGGTAGACAGCTGATAGTTTTTGGTAAAGGGCGGGTGACGAATGCAGTAGATTCTTTATGCATTTTTTTTTAAGTAAGTAAACACTTAGTCCCTCACATCTTTTTACCGGGAGTTCACTTTCTTAAAGAACCTGAGACAAGGAACACCAAAGGTAAGAACAATAATTAACTACTGATTGCAAAGCAGCGCCAACAATCTTGTTTTGTTATCAGTTCTCTGAATCTGTGAGAGATTAAACATTTGATTAAACATATTTCAGCAACAGAAACTACTGAAATGGCTTTTGAACTATTTTAGTCACGTCGCTGTATATTTACCTTCTACCCAAGGAAACAATATCCTGTACTCTGCTCATTTGTTTATGTGCTTGAAGGAACTGGACCTCTGTGCCTATTCATTCTGTCCTCTCTTGGAAATGATTCAATTCAAAAAACATTTATCCAGTACCTACTATGTGCCCTGTACTATATTAGAGTGGAGTGAGTTACAACGGAAGTAAAGGCAAAGATTCAAAATGCTTCTAGGTTAATCAGGGAGGCAGAATGTACAAGCAATTTTGTGTCAAAGACTGGCACCACCCAGGAGAAGCACCTGGAGAGACAGCCAAGCAAGTGTCACTACGCACTGCTGATTCCCTCCTTTTTCTGTGTCTTGGTTTATTTTTCAGGCCTGTCCTCCTCTACCAGGCATTAAGTGGAGGAGTACCACAAGGTTCAAGTAGAGACTTCTTTTCTTCTCCCTCCATCTTTCTCCCTGGACAAGTCTCTGTCCGCTAATGCTTCAGTTACTAACAAGACCCTCAATTGTATATCTTCTGTCCAAAGCTTTTCTCCAAACTCTAGGATCCTACATTGCATTCCTTCACATCTCTTGGATGTTTCAAATGCACGTCACATTCAACATGCCCAAACAAAACTCACTATTTTTTACCATACGCCTCAGGTTTGGCCATCTTGCAATGTCCCCCATGCCCAAGAATGACCAAGGCAGAAACCAAGGAATTATTCTTTATACTTGATATCATCTCTCACAGTCCCATTTTTAAACCATCGCCTGTCAGTTTTACTTTCTGAATTTTTCTCCAGTTCATCTGCTTCTCTTCATTTCCACTGGCACATCCCTGGTCTAATATATATTTTTTTAATCATGGGAGCAACTTCCCATTACCTTTACCGTATTGTATTAGGTAGAAGCAAGCTACAGATCTCTCCTACACTCAAGGGGAAGAGATTACACAGGGCACACAGCAGTAAGCTGAGATCATGGGACCGTTTTAGAATTCTACCACAGATCTCAACTCCAACTCATTTCCTTAGAGAAAAATTCCCCAGCCCAAGAATGGGATCTGATCCCATTCTTAAAGGCTCTCATAACACCATATACCCCTCCTTAACAGCATTTATCACAATTATAATTTTAAAATTCATTATATGACTATTTGATTAATATCTTTCTCACACTTGTCAGCCCCATGCAGAGCTGATTTGTTCACCATAGCATCACACCTGTAACATTGTAGAAGCTTAAAAACTATTTGTTGAGTAAATGGACAAAAGAGCCATGAAAGCTATTTATATTCTGTTGTCTTGATCCCTCATCCAGAAAACAGAGGAAATCTCACTTCTGTGCTGCTTACTCAGTGACTTGCTTCCCACCCCTACAATGCTGGCTACAGTGGACCAATGGAAGTCTTACTGAAAAACAAGAAGCTGAGCTTTTACCCACCATCATGCAAACAGGCACATCATGGCTTCTCAAAGTCCCAACCACACTAACCCATTGCTGCCGAGTCAATTCCAACTCATAGCGACCTTATAGGATTGAGTAGACCTGCCCCACAGGGTTTCCAAGGAACAGCTGGAGGATTCAAACTGCCTAACTTTTGGTTAGCAGCTGAGCTTTTAACCACCATGCCTCCACGGCTCCCCAAATCACAATAAGCATCCAAAGTTGGCGATAAATTATAGAGGAAGTCAGAGAGAGAGTGGTAACCCAGAATGGCCAATAACCAAAGCTATTGTAACTGATTTATTTTTATCTTTTTTTCTGGGATTGTTTAGTTTGTGATCGGGAGATCTATGTTACATTATTAATAGAGATCAAGTGGCAGAACAGAAGCTGATATGACTATGTCTGGATATTATGGCCAGATGCATGTATGAGCAATTTTAGAAAGCAATCTAATGTTTGCTTGGTACCTCTGAGGTGCCCAGATGAGTTTTCATTTTTCTGAGAATAGAATGTTTTATTTGGTGGCCTAGTATGACAGGTTCTTCCTAACCTGCATTGTAAAGTGGTCACCAGCACCACCTCTGTCACCATCCCTGGCAATTATTAAGCACTTAAATGTTGGGAAAAAATCACTGAGATCATTTTACATCATCCATCACTCAATTGATGTCATTGTGGAACAACTTTGTTATTCTGGCTTCCAAACAAAATCAGCATTATTATCCACCTCATAGTTTCCAATGTTGTAGTTAAGATATGTTACCTGGTTCTGTGTACACTCTGGACAAAATAATTCTTCATGGAAATAATGTCTTTCTTTCATCGTATATACATTGGTAGAGAACGCTAGTTTTGATACGAAGTAAAGCAATATTTAACTTCATGCGCAGTACTGCTGCATTAAGCATATATCGATTTGATTTGTTTAAGACACTCCTGTGGTTTTTTCTTATATAATGTTAAAAATACCAAAGGAGGTGACATTTGAACTGAGTCTTGAGGGGTGAATAGGAGTACACCAAACATCAGAAAGTGGAAGGAGAAAGTCCAGTTTTACTTATCTGTCTCTCGAAGTATCTAACTAAGTGCTAGATAAATTTTTAGTCCAAGTTGCAAAAGACCAAAGGTCTATTTATTAAAATTTCTAAACCTGATTAGAAATAAGCCATCGTTTTCCTTGGGGATCAGATTTCAGGGTAATGAATTTTGAGATAAGAAAACTTGGAGATTTTGCCAAAACGCATGACCCACCTGGGAGAAATGAGACTTGTACGAAGAAACCAAATATTAAGATTTGCTTGATTTTCATAACATAAATATCCCAGACTTAGTCCATCCAAATAAATCAAAGTGGTCCCCCGGGAGATGCAGGTGTCACAATCCTCGGCAAACCTTTAGAACCCTCTCGGAAAGGTGTGCAAAGCCCACAGCACTTCCCTTTGAGTAACCTCGAAGACGTATATTTGATTTCCAGAACAGGAGATTCATGCTGAGGCCAGCCTAGGTGAACAGCACTAGTTTTGGAAAGGAGGTACAGCCAGAAACTAATCCTGATTTTCCTGATAATACAAATTTGTTCTCAAAATTTCACAGATATCTTTAGCACTATCAGGATACGTATATAAACTTCTCAGGTGACTACTTGGAAGAGCAAAGCTTAGATAAAAACATACCAAAAAAACAAAACAAAGCCCCGTTGCCATCGAGTCAATTCTGACTCATAGCGACCCTATAGGACAGAGTAGAACCGCCCCATAGAGTTTCCAAGGAGCACCTGGTGGATTTGAACTGCTGACCTTTTTGGTTAGCAGCCCTAGCGCTTAAGCAGTATGCCACCAGCGTTACAGTCACACCTAAAAGCATATGCATATGTATTAGCATAAGAAGCACAAACATTCCTCCCCACTGGCCAAGGTGGGCTCAGAGAGAAATAGGGGTAACTACCCCTACAACCTTTTTTTTTTTTTTTTTACCCCTACAACTTTTTTTTTTTTTTTTTACCCCTACAACCTAGTTGTCTCCTGAAAAGCTCTGGCTTCTGAGGCAGTTTGCAGTAGATTCCATGCCTCCCCCAGTGTCTGTTTCTACAAAAGCGGTTCCTGAAATGTGGTCATTTAACATTTTAGCTTGTAGAAAAGCGCTGAAGGGAGGCGGGCTGTGCCCTGTGGGAATGTTAGAAATGCCCCAGAATCCAGCAAGAAAAAGAAAGCCATCACTCCTCTGTGGCTCTGGTATTCACCCAGATGCAGCTGCTGCAGGAGAAAAGTCAGGCAATGGTCCTCAGGTGGCTAAAGATAAACGTGGACAATGAAAACAGCCTGAATCATGTGTGCTAAACTGAACCCTGAAGTAGTGGTGAGAGCATATTGTGTAGGGAGGCTTGAAAGCAAAATGAGGTGTGGGTTTAGTCATGGCCAGCACATTGAAAACACAAGAGGGTGCGAGGGATGGTGTGGGTGGGAAGAGGTGGGACTCGCCGTTCTGTGGGTAATAAGGTGGGTAACAAAAGAATAGGAGGAAATCAGAGGCCTTGAGCCTTCATGAATTCTCTCCTGCTACTGAAGACGCTCCATTGTTATGAAATAACATTTTTCAGGGTCTAATTGCCTTGTGTTTTGTCATCTGTATTTATTCTGACTCTCAGTTTATCCAGGTTTATTCTTCTCCTTTGGTGACTGTTTCCCTTCTGACTCCTCAGACATAGCAGTTTACTTACTGTCTGGCATTTAAGTGACATTTTATTCCTTCTTTTTTCCAGAAGGAAACCCTGGTGGCTTAGCGGTTAAGAGCTACAGCTGCTAACCAAAAAGCTGGCAGTTCAAATCTACCAGGCGCTCCTTGGAAACCCTATGGGGCAATTCTACGCCATTGTGTAGGGTCCCTATGAGTTGGAATCAACTTGACAGCAATAGGTTTGGTTTGGTTATTTTCCAGAAAAATATCACGGGGTTCTACATACCTTGAAATACCACCTCTCATCTACCTTCACATTCTCTTGTAACTAAAAATTTTCAAAAAGCATTCTCAAGCTCATTTTTTTCTTTGCAGGGTCAGCATGTAAAAAGTCATTGCACTTAAAAACACCAGGACTTTAGAGGATGAGCTCAATAAGTTGTCCTATCTCTGTTTCCCTTTCCTAACAAACTTTCCTCTTCATTCTTTCCGCTATTTCTTTATGGGCATTGCTCCTTGCACAGAGGCTGGCACACAGTAGGTGCTCAGTAAATACGTTATGAATGGTTACTTGATAACACAAATCTTTCCAAGAAGGTTTGATCACCATGCTTTCTAGAGACATGGAGATAGATGATTTTCCGAAGTCCGTTTAGTTTCTAGGCCTTGAACATTTAAACACTGCTTTCAGACCACTTTCTAAAAAGTGGTATTGTAATCCACTGCCAGGATCATGGGAAGTGAGTTGGGGAAGAGACACATATGTAAAAATGTGTGTGTGTGTGTGTGTGTGTAGCCCCACCACAAACATGCAAAAATCTCTTGAACCACTTCTCACAGTACTATAATATTTGTGATAAATTCTTTTATAATTAATATGAGACACATGGCTCTAAAGCATCCACATTTCATGAAGAGGTGAATCCTTTGGATTCATGAATGTAACTACAACTCACAGACAAGATAGTCATGGATTGTTTAGTGTGGGAAGTAGGTGATCTTGGTCAGTCCCTTAAGGTGCGGATAAGGTAACTCAGGCCCAGAAAAGTAAATGGGCTCCCAAATCCACACCGGAAGCCAATGGCAAAGGAGAAAACAGACTCCCAAATTTCTGCCTACTAGTCTAGCACCAGTTAAGAGCTACAGCTGCTAACCAAAAGGTCGCCATTTCAAATCCACCAGGCTCTCCTCGGAAACCCTATGGGGCAGTTCTGCTCTGTCCTGTAGGGTCTCTATGAGTCAGAATCAACTCAGCTGCAACGGGTTTGGTTTGGTTTTTTTAGTTCAACAATCTTTGAGCAGTTTATTCATTACGGTAATTATCACAGCGCAGAGAACAGCCTATCTGGGAAGAGCTCAAAGTAGCAAAAACATTATCGACTTTTTTTTTTTAATCATACAAGAGGATTTAGTCATTTAAAAAGTTTGGAATATAAACCAATAAAAAGATAAAAAGACAATTAAAAGAAATAGTCTTTCTTTTAAATTGCAGGTAAAGGACATTTGCCATGAGCGATCTGTGAAGACTAAAATAAAAACCTGTTGCCCTCGAGTTGATTCTGACTCACAGTGACCCTACAGAACAGAGCAGAACTGCCCCATAGAGTTTCACATATATAAATAGAGTTTGGTGGTATTTTGTTCTGTTTTTAGATGAATTAATTTATTTGTTGTGCTTTGGGGCTGTTAAAAGTTTCCTTATAATATTATGTTCCCTGAGGATTATTTATTCTAAAATCCTGCTCCTCTTTTTATGTGTAATTACTTTTTAAATAAATTCTCCTATAGGTAAACAACATTGCTTTCATTTCTATTGCTGTCATAAAATATTAGAGCTGACCAGTTGGTGGAGCAATTACATTTCTATAGCTCTTAATGGCTATTTTGCTTAGGCACTAGTCATTTAATTAGAATCAAGAAAGAGACTATTAATATTTTAAGAAATAACCAAACTGATCACAAACTTTCAGGAGAAATGACAGAGACAAAATCACTTTTACAACATTCGACTCATTGAAGACAAACTTTAATTAAATTAAAGCGGTGATTCCACTCATGATAGCTGGAGAGTCCACTCTTAACTCACCTCGAAGGAAGAGGCATCGTCCCTGTAGAGTCCCAGCTACAGGCAGGTATGAGTAAAAAAAATAAGGAACGGGAAAATTTAGCCCTAGTGCTCCAACAATTGGAAGCCCAAAGCTAATGCAATTATAATTTTTAATGGCAAACCAGATACCCTTTTACAAAACCATATGTTATAGGTTTCAGTGTAATTATTAGCCTCTTTGGCTTAATTTTAAGCAACTGTTCTAGAAAGACAGCTTCTGGAAAAGCAATTTGCTTGATCCAGATTTCCTCGAAAACAATGATGGGCTGAGGGCTTGACAACTCAGCATTAAAAAAAAAAAAAAAAATTTTTTTTTTTTTCCAGCATTTAAGTCCCCCAAAATTGTTGCAGCTAGTCGGGGGTACTTAGGAAATGTAATTTTCACCCTTGATATATTTAAATGAAAAACATAGAAATCCGTATAATTGCGGTTATGTGAAAAAAATAGTTTGCGTAGACAAAAGACTCTTAAGAAAATATAAAATGCTAGCAATGGTTGTATTTGAATAGTGAGATTCTTAAGTGATTTTTATTTTTTCTTACATTTTCTTTGATTTTCAATATTTTCTAAAATGCTAATTACCTTACTTTTTTTAAAGACTATTTTTACAGAGAAATTAAAAAAGTAGGAAATCAGTGCCAATGAACCAAATGTATAAATATGTGTATTCATACATTCAAACCAAACCTGTTGCCATCCAGTCGATTCTGACTCATAGTGACCCTACAGGACGGAGTAGAACTGCTCCATAGAATTTCCAAGGAGCAGCTGGTGGATTCAAATTGCCAACCTTTTGGTTAGCAGCCAAGCTCTTTAACCACTGTGCCACCAGTGCTCCAATATGTGTATAACCAAAACCAAACCCACTGCGGTGGGGTAGATTCCCACTGACAGCAACCCCAAAGTGTTGCCAAAGCTGTAAATCTCTACCGAAGCAGGTTGCCACATCTTTCTCCCATGGAGCTGCTGGTCATTTCCAACCACTGACCTTTCAGTTAGCAGCCAATCGCTTTAACCACTGCACTGCCAGGGCTCCTTAATATGTGTATTAAAAAACTCCTTCCCATAGAGTCCATTGTGACTCATAGTGACCCTATAAGACAGAGTAGAACTGCCCCATAGAGTTTCCAAGGAGCACCTGGTGGATTCAAACTGCCAACCTTTTGGTTAGCAGCTGTAGCTCTTAACCACCACCCCACCAGGGTTTCCAAATATGTGTATAAAAAAATATATAGATGTATACAAATATACACAAAACAGTACTATCTTAAAGTTATATAAATACATCCTTGTCACAGAGACTGGGCAGTAAAGAGGCTGGGCACCTGCTTTAGCTGAAATCAGTGTTGATAAAGTTATGTTGCCTGGCAAGCTAAAAAGAAAACAGGGCCGACTAATACCAATTAGGGCTGGGTAGGAGGTTTTATTTTCTAAAAGGCACATTTCTTGCAAGAGTGTTTTTAAGGCCAGCCTTAAAACAAATGTTTATTAAATATCTACTATATGCCAAGCACTGTTCTAAGACAGTGAAGTTAAAGCAGCTTACATTTTAGATGGGGGACACCGAGAAAAAACACATACACAAAATTGCAGTTTTTATAGATGGTGACAAAAACAACAAAGAAAAATAAAGCCAGGAAGAAGGATAAGGAGTGCCTGGAAAGGGGTGCGGGTGGGGGGTGGGGTCACTTGTTAAAAAGCTGGCTAGGGAAAGCCTCACTGCAATGGTGATATTTAAGCACAGCCCTGAAAGAGACATGGTGATATCTGGGATAAGGGTTCCAGGCAGAGGAACAGCAAGTGCAAAGGCCCTGGGGCTGAAGCAGGCCTGGGGTATCCCACATCAGCAAGGAGGTAGGTATGGCTGGAGAAGAGTGTAGGGAAGAGAAGCTTGGACATGAGGTCAATGACATAACGGACCAATAGACCACGTAGAACCTTGTAGGCATTTCAAAGAACCTTGGTTTTACTCTGAGAAGGATGGAAAGCCAGTAGAAGGTTTGGAACACATGAGTGACTTGATCGGATTTTTAAAGGATCACACTGGCTGTTTTGATGGGAATGGACTGCGGAGGGAGAAAGCAAGACAGAGCAGGGAGATTGGCTAGATTAGCAGGGAGATTAGATTAGATTAGGCTATTGAAATAGTTGAAGGGACTTGGACCAGGGAAGTAGAAGTGGAGGTAGTGAGAAGTGGCAGGATTGTGAATACATCTTGAAGGTAGAGCAGAATTATTCACAAGAAGCCAAAAAGTGGAAACAGCTCAAACGTTCATCAACTGACGAGTGGATAAACAAAATGTGATATATCTATATAATGGAATATTATTCGGCTGTAAAAAAGAATGCAATGTTTACACATGCTACACACGAATGAGGAAACCCTGGTGGCGTAGTGGTTAAGTGCTATGGCTGCTAACCAAAGGGTTGGCAGTTTGAATCTGCCAGGCGCTCCTTGGAAACTCTTTGGGGGCAGTTCTACTCTCTTAGGGGGTCGCTGTGAGTTGGAATCGACTCAACGGCACTGGGCTTGGTTTTGTTTTGGTTTACACATGAATGAACTCTCAGCACATTATGCTAAGTGAAATAAACTAGAAAGAAAAGGCCATATATTGCATGATTCCATTTATACGAATTGTCCAGAATAGGTAAATCTGTAGAAACAGAAAGTAGATTAGTGGCTACCAGGGGGTGGGGGGAGGGAAAAATTGGGAGTGACTGCTAATAAATATGAGTTTTCTTTTTGAGATAATGAAAATGTTATCAAATGCGATTGTGGTGATGGTTGCACAATTTTGTGACTATACTAAAAACCACGGAGTTATATACTTTAAAACACTAATTTTTACAGTATGTGCATATCAAAAAAAAAAAACTAAACCCATTGCTGTCAGGGTAGATTCTGAAAAGACAAAGTGAAGAGAGCAAATATGTATATTTTAAGAGTTTGCCTGCAAAAGGGGCAGAGATATGGGGCAGTGGCTAGAAGAAGATGTGGAGATAAGAGATGGCTAATTTTTTAACATGGAAGAAATTATAACATAGTTTTATACTAACAGGAATGATTCAGTAAAGAGGGAGAGACTGACTATGCAAGACAGAAAGTAGAGAATTGCTGGCTTAATGTCCTAAGTAAATGAGGGGGGAGATGGGATTTATTATTGCACGAACAAAGGTCTTAGATAAAAGCACCAACACAATACAGTCAGTGCAAACTATAGCTGAGATTGCTTCAAGAGCTAAAGAAGATATATGTTTTTACTCTACTGAATCGCTCGTTAGTTAAATCTGTAATGATCTTCTATATCACATAGCTGAGAAAGTTTGGGTCTAACTCACTTTATTAGCCTAGGGATTCAGGTTCAAATGGTGTGGTACTTTCTGTATACATTAAAATTTACTCTGTGTGAATAGACAAGATCAAAAAGAAGTTAGGGCCTGCACGAATATTAATTTCTCAGATTTGTTAATATCTGTCACGAGAGAATAGAATTAGATGAGAGTGAATTCGAAGCACAAGCTATACCCCAGGAAGAAACACGGAAGAAAGCATGGCCCATAGGTAAGGTAACCAATGTCCCAATTTGCCTGGGACAGTCCCTGTACACCTGCCCTCTTAAAAAAAACCCAAACCAAACCCATTGCCATCAAGTTGATTGCAACTCCTAGCAACCCTATAGGACAGAGGAGAACTGCCTGGTAGGTTTCCAAGGAGGCCTGGTGAATTGGAACTACCCACCTTTTGGCTAGCAGCCAAACTCTTAACCGCTGTGCCACCAGGGTTTCCTGCCCTTTTAGACTGTCAGAAATGCTCTACCCTACACATAGATGGAGCAAGATTCCCAACTGGATAAGAATTAGACAGTGTTTAGGCAACAATTAGAAGAATAGATTGAGTTGAAACTTGGAGTGGTGAGACTCTTATCAGGCATGGGGAAGAAAGGTTTTATGATCAGAATACGTGATGGACCACTGGTTCTGAAACAACATAAGTTTACCAAAATTGGCCTCCCGTTTTTTCTTCGTTGTTTGTATGAAGCAGTTCAGAAGATTCTGCATAGCTGACACCCACAATTCATATAGTGGCATCATAGAAACCATGGTTAGAGTAAACTGGAGGTTTCCTATGATTAAGGGGGTCATAAGCAGATTCTGAGATTTGTGAGTGGGCCATGGTTGTCACAGAAGGATTAGAAAGTAGAATACTGTCATATGGGCACATCCTGAATGACCCTGACCTCAAACAGATATGTAGACAAAATTATAATATGGCATTGCTCTAGTAGTAATACATTCAAAATTATGTTGTTGTTATTGTTAGGTGCTGTCAAGTTGGTTCTGACTCATAGTGAGTCCTGTGCCACTCTCACAATCATTGTTATACTTGAGCCCGTTGCTGCAGTCACTGTGTCAATCTACCTCATTGAGGGTCTTCCTCTTTTTTCCCTGACCCTCTATTTACTAAGCATAATGTCCTTCTCCAGGGACTGGTTTCTCCTGATAACATGTCCAAAGTACATGAGGTGAAGTCTCGCCATCTCCTGTCTAAGGAGATTCTGGTTGTACTTCTTCCAGGATAAATTTGTTCATTCTTCTGGCCACCACAGTATGAAAAGCTGACAGACAAGTAGTGGTCCAAGATCACATAAGCACAAAATACACCAATATATTACATTTCTAAAATCATTCCATCAGCTCTTTTATTTCATCATTTCTTCCATTAGCTTTAGCTACTCTATGTTCAAGAGCAACTTTCAGAGTCTCTTCTGACATCCACTTTGGTCATTTCTTTCTTTCCTGTCTTTTTAATGACCTTTCTTCATGTATGATGTCCTCCCACAACTTTTCTGGTCTTTGCTCATTCGTGTTCAGTGCATCAGATCTATTCTTTAGACGGTCGCTAAATTTAGGTGGGATATACTCAAGGTTGTACTTTGGCTCTTGTGGACTTGTTTTAATTTTCTTCAGCTTCAACTTGAACTTGCATATGAGCAGTTGATGGTCTGCTCCACAGTCTGCCCCTGGCCTTGCTCTAACTGATAATATTGAACTTGCCCATCATCTCTTTCAACAGATGTAGTTAATTTGATTCTGGTTCAATATAATTCCTATTCAATACAATAATATTGAATATATAATAATGAACCCAACCTGGATTATACCAATGCAGTCATTATAAGTATATATTTTTTTATGGAAGATGGAGCCCACGTAGGTGAAAGTGCCTAAGGCCAACAAAAGTCATAATATGGCCCTGCTTCTAGCTGGAGATACTAGCCCTAGTCACCCAGCAAAAACTACAGCTCCTCAGGCTCAGCCTGGATTCCCAACCTCAGTAACCCTCGTCTTCTGTTTAGCTGTAGACACTAGGTTGCTGGCTGCAATTTCAGTCCTACCCCTGTTTTGAGGACCAATCTCTCTTCCAGCCCTACAGAGGGGTAGGTCCTGAAGAAGAGGGCTCTGATGATGATGAGGAGGAACCCAAGGATACCGAAAATTCAACCCTCAGCAACCCTGTGAAATACTATAATGCTCCAACTGAATGTTATATTCTTTCTAGAAGAGATGTCACTGCTACATGAAGCTGGTATTAAAGGCAAGGAGTAGGTCTTGGGAGCCTTTGGAACTTCACAGAGATGACTGGGTGGATGGGTGGCTGGCTGGCTGACTGGATGGATGGGAATGCTGAGAATCAGAAGCCATATTCAAATGCCTGGATCCTTCTCTAAGGCAAGACTCAGCAAATCTTTTCTGGGCACAGGGTAAATATATTCTGCTTTAGGGACTGTATTCTCTCTGTTGCAACTATTCAACTCTGCTGTTGAAGCAGAAAAGCAACCACAGACTGTAAGTAAACAAATGGGTGTGAATGTGTTCCAATAAAACTTTACGGACATTGAAACTGAGTTTCATGTGTCGTGGAATATTAATATTTTTTTTTCAACCATTTAAAAGTAGAAAAAACATTCTTAGCTAATGGCCTATAAAAAAACAGGCAGTGGCCCAGATTTGGCCCTCAGGCTATAATTTGCAGACCCTTGACCTGACCTAAAAAATGGGGCTGAGATCTTTATTTACCTGGAGCAACAGAGGAAGAAGACAACCCAAGAATCAGAGAAGCAACTGGGCTACAGAACTAATTGCCTCCATGAACCACTGCTTCCTCTAACATGAAACCAGAAGAACTGGATGGTACCCAGCTACCATTACCAAACGTTTTAATCAGGGACACAATAGATGGATCCTGACAGAAAGGGAAAAATATGGAACAGAACTTCAAATTCCCAAAGAATCCAGATGTACTGGACCCATTGAGGTTGGAAGAACCTTTGACATTATTGCCCTGGGTTATTCTTCAAACCTTGAACCAAAATTATCCCCAGAAGTCATCTTTAAAAAAAAAAAAAAAGCTTAAAAAATAGTGTCACCATTAAGTATTGTGCTCTTTTTAAAAATTATCTACATGAGACCAAAGGAACAAAAGTAACTCTAAACAGAGTTGAGAAATTTAAGGGACAGTGAGTTTAAATTAATGGGGGTGAAATAACTAGAGCAGAAATAACAAGAATGTTGACACAATGTGAAGAATGTAACTAATGTCACTGAACAATATGTGTAGAAATTGTTGAATGGGAGCATGTTTTGATTTGTATATTTTCACCAAAAATAAAATATATGAAAAAGGGAGACAGTGAAAGACTTGCTCAAAAAGAAAAGCGTAGTTAAACTGAGTCAATAGTCATTGGAGCTGCCCTCCCCATCACCCTAACAGGGCTTGGCATATCATCCAAGCTTCCTACTGCCTAGATCACTGAATCAAACTTGAAACTCTCTTCATCAACAAGGTTAAAACTTGTTTTGTCCATTATTCACAAAATTTTCACAAAATTTCTCACCTTTATTTTTCCTTCCAAGAATTCTGACCCATCCAGGCCACATAGATTTGATATTCTGCCATCATTCCAACTGAATGTTGAAATGAAATTCATTACTTTTTCTTCTAGATGTTGTTGTTGTTAGCTGCCATTGAGTCAGCCCCTGACTCATGGCAACCCCATGCACAAAGTCATGAAAAGCTGCCCCGTCCTGTGCTGTCCCCATGATCAGTTGTAGGTTGAACCGTTGTGATCTATAGGGTTTTTACCTGCTGATTTTTGGAAGTAGATTGCCAGGTCTTTCTTCCTAGTTTGGAAGCTTCACTGAAACCTGTTCAGCATCATAGCAACACACGAGCCTCCGCTGATAGATGGGTAGTGGCTGTGCATGAGGCACATTGGCTGGAAATCGAACCTGGGTCTCCCACACAGAAGGCAAGAATTCTACCACTGAAACACCATTGCAACCAGTTAAGGATCTCAGCTGCTAACTAAATGTTGGAGTTTTGATTCCATCTAGAGGCACCCCGGAAGAAAGTCCTAACAATCTACTTCCAAAAAATTAGCCATTGAAAACCCTGTGGAGCACAATTTTACTCTGACACACATGAGGTCTCCATGACTTGGACTGATTCAACAGCAACTCGTATCCCAGGACTAAAGCAAGGTCTGGGAGAAAGAGAAGAGTTCTGGGTTCTTGGCCCAACTCTGCCATGAAATGGCCAGGTGATCACAGGTCTCTCTGACTTCAGGCTCACTTGAAAGATGCTTTAGGAATTCATAGAAGAGCTGTATCCTTGTGAACTAAGAGTGTTTACGAAACACAACTTGCACTTGGCTGGACCTTGAAGAAATAGTAGAATCTAAATTAGTAGCAGCTGAATGGCATATATATATATATATATATATATATATATATATATGATGTCAACCTTCTAATTCTCTTGTTTTTTGCTCTTCTTCTTCTGTGCCTTTGTTACGAGCTAGTCTCCCATGTTAGAGCTTGACGATATCTATGTATCCTAAGCAGGAAACTACTTAAAAACGTAGCCATGCCTTTTAGCACCAGTTATTTGCTAAATGCGAAACTTTAAGAATTTCTCCTTTCCATTGAAAAGGAACATACAGTTCTCTTGATGTTGTAGCCGGACAGAAATGAAAAAGAACGGGCTAGCAGAGTGAGGAGGCAATTTAGCAAGAATTCCTGTGCTCTGTACTTGAGCTATAAACAGGGTCTTCATAAGGGCCTTGTGCACTTTTAAACTTTAATGACTCAGGTCGTGCGTGTTAGAGGAACAATCTATAAACGGTACTCAAAAGTAAATGTATTAAAGTTTAGGACAACGACGTTACACAGATGCACACAGTATACACTCATTTCAGATCCTGTGACAAATGAAATATGGCCAGCAGAATTGAAGTTCATGTCAGCTCTAAGAAGAAAATTGAATTTGCCTTCAAATTCCATCTATGGTTTAGTGTCGTATCTACTTTGTGTGCTTTTAAGTTAAAAGTTTAAAAATGGCACAAAGACTTCATAAAGATCCGGTACTCGAATTCAGTGGGAAGTGTAGTCAGAGAGAACATCATGCTATATACCTGCTTATTTTGGTTGCTTTTAAAACTGCCTCAGAGATAGAAAGCATAGTGAGTCTACAGAGTTAGCACAACTCAGTAGACAAAAATCATAAAACAGAACATCTGAAACAGGAGTCTAGTTCCAGGCTTTGCCAATAGCTTGGCTGAGTGATTCAGGAAAATCAGTTCTCTCCCCTATCCTTCAGGTTTTTTTCATCCTGTGCTAAAAATAGAGGTGTGGGGTGTTTGTGTGTGTGTGTGTGTGAGGAAAAGAGGAATCTTCCATTTATATTTTCCTCATTAAAAATCTGAACCAATGTATCTAACTATGAGGGGAAAGTACAAGAAAAAAGCACAAAAGAAATAGAGTGTTACTATTTTCTGCTTGTTCCCAAAACAGGAGGTTGCAAAATCAAAGCCCACAAGTCTACCAAAAAAAATCTGGGTGTGTGCAGTTGAGAGGGAGAACAAGAATGAAGTCTCTCTTGAAGTCTTTGCTGAATACATAGAGCTGAGTGCAGGACAGAGTTGCACAATTTGTAGATTGCTTTGGCTGGTCTCCGTGTGCTTTGCAAAGTGATTCATTTCCTGTATTTGGTCAAGATAGAGAAAAACTGGGCACACACAAATTTGATGTGGCTTTTGATTAGAATAGTTTACCTGATAAATAGCTAAGATTTCATGATAGGGATGGTTTTAATAATGCCTAAAACCAATGCCAGCCAGAGAAAAACGGTGGAGTCCCAAGGTATTCGTATTCCCAGCTTCCCCTTTGGGAAGGTTTTTCTTCTCATTGCTTTCCTGTAGGAGCACCAAGGGTCCTTCTGCTCAATCACAACCTTCTTCATAAGGAAACCTGGCAAACATCTTTGCACTGAGTTAAAAGTTGCTATTAATTCCCCCAACGGTCTTGCATTTTAAGAAAAGCCACATTCAAGAAATAAACCTCTAATTGAATGATTTCAGACAGCCTTAGAGTTGGAGAAGTATTTAGGGAAAGTGAATTCAACGAGGCAGCAAGGCTTCCCAGAGCCCTGAAATTCTGGTAATGGCATCATTTTCCCAACCTACTCAACACTCAGCAGTCCTGAAGTCAGCCAAGGGTTGCTTGTAGGGTTTTGGGGACATATTTTTGGGTGTCCTGATGGGTTTCAATTCAAAAATGGGATGGCATTACTCCTCTGGAGTTGGATCTTGGCAGTACTTAATTACCAGGAACTGAGTTAAGGCTGTGGCAACTTGAAAGGTTGTAGAAGTAGCTACTACTCAGATTGTTGTTGACTGAAGAACAGGCAGTGGACTTGATCTCTTAGTTCCAGGGCTGGAACATGAGACACATGTGGCTCCATAAAGACAAGATTTACTCCATTGCATAGAACTTAGTCAAACACAGAAGTATTCCATATTGGACTGCAGCGTTGCAACAGCGAAGGCATAAAATGGAAAAAGTCATCAACATTGGTCCTGGCTTTAAAAGATGTTGTTGAAGATTCTCAAAGCTTTGGTGTAGAATCTCTTTTCAAACTGAGATTTTGGACTACTGAAATATGTTGTTGCCTCCATTCCATTCTGGTTGCCTTAGGAGCTTTCCAAAAATGTTGTACAATTTATTGTATTGTTACTTGATTTGTGACAGTGGATTTGCACAATCACTCTTTACTCTCTCGGTTGGCCTATCTTAAATGCAATTGCCTCCCCTTTATGAACAGAGCAGACAGCCAGAGTGTCTCAGACAAAAAAAAAGGTCCTAGTTTAAATGGGGCATCCATCAAGAGGGCAAAAGCGAGCGCTTTTTCTTCTAGTCCTCGACTGTCAATTTGGAGAAAGAGGACCCCTATTGTATCATCTTCGATGCATGTAGTCTTTCCCTTATAGGAAAATGATTTCAGAAGGCTCAGGGCAGCATTTCAAGCATTCAGATTTTTTTCTTTTTTTAGAAACTTTAAATAAATTCAAAATGCTAACTAGCACTTTCTTAGTTCGCTTCTCATCTCTACTGGCAAATCTAAAGGATTTGATAGGGAACTCATTTGAGTAATACTCCAGAAAAATTTACCCTCATCTATGTTCCACCCAAGCACTGGTGTTGTGGATTCTATTCCTGGTTGTTTTACCTAATCTCTCTGAACTTCAATTTCCTCATCTATGAAAATTAAATAAAATAGTATAAAGACAGAAAAATAGAGGCCATAGTATCAATGTGCATCATTGGAGGTAAGCTCCTAATTGACGGGAAAGGCGTCTACATGCAAACACACACACACACACAAACACACACACACCCCAGCTGTAATGTGATCATAGATAACAGACTGTCACACAGCATGGGAGTGAAGGCAGTATACCTCTGCTCAGCTTTTCTTTCTCTCTGGCTTCCTTACAGGGCATTCAGCTGACCTTGACACTCCTCCCAGGTAGGGTGCTGAAGGGGTTGAGAAAGAAACCAAATTCTTACTACAGTACTAAGCCAGAAAAATGTACTTGAACTAACTCCATGTTTCTCTTTGAAGAAATGTTTGCAAATACCAGGCTCTCTTCTTTTTTTTTTATATTTTATTGTGTTTTAAATGAAAGTTTACACAGAAAATTAAATTCCCATTCAAAAATTCACACATAATTTGTCCCGTGACGTTGGTTACAGTCCCTGCAATGTGTCAGCACTCTCACCATTTCCACCCCTCCTGTCCTGTTTCCATCCTGTCAATTTCCCTGCCCCTCTTTGCCTTCTCATCTTTGCTTTTGGACAGATGTTGACCATTTGGTTTCGTGTAGTGATTGTTCTAAGGAGTGCATTCCTCACGGGTGTTATTGTTTATTTTATAGGCCAGTCTAGTATTTGGCTGAAAGGTGGCCTCCAGAGTAGCTTTGGTTCCAGGTAAAAAGGGTATGTTAAGGCGGTAGTGTTGGGGATTCCTCTAGTCTCTGTCAGTTCAGTAAACCTGTTTTTTGTTTGTTTTTATGAATTTGAGTTTTGTTCTACATTTTTCTCCCATTCTGTTGTGTCCCTGGTCAGAACAGTCAGTAGTGGTAGCCAGGCTCCACGTAGATCTTCTGATCTCAGGCTAGAAGGGGCTTGGTTTGGGTGAACCATTAGTCCTGTGGACTAATTTTTTCCTTGAGTCTTTGGTTTCCTTCACTCTCTTTTGCTCCAGACAGAAAGACACCAGTAGTTGTATCTTTCTCTTAGTTCTTGAGCCAAATGCAGCACCAGCAAGGACCCTCCCCACACATTGAGGAAGAAAGCGGAGTCAGTGTACAGATGTCTCTGAACAATCTCCATGCCCTCAACTTTGTAGTGTCTAAGAAAGCCCATCTCCCCACACCAAATCTCAGGGTTGTCATAGAAATTAGATGAGACAATGTATGTTGAAGTGTTATGCTCACTCTAATATGCTTTGCAAACATAAGGTTTTGTTATTACTCCGCCAAACCTATAACTAAAAACATACAAAACAAAAAACCAAATCTGTTGCTGTGATTCCAACTCATAGAGACCCTATAGGGCCCACCCTGAGCTCTTAACTGCTGTGCCACCAGGGCTGTCTTTGCACCAACGCCAGCTAAAATATTAAAGCAACTCTGGATACCATGTGAGAATACCATGCCATGCCACGCCACTAAAAAAAAAAAATATATTATTATTTATTTATTTTTTTGTATCCTCAAATTCTGAGACTTTATATGTGAAATAGAAAGTGCTATAGAAATGAGAAGACCTTTTTGGAGTTTTTCTAATCTATTCCAAACACAATACCGCTCCATGAAAATGAAAATGCCAACCCAAAACTTCACATACCAGCATACACACATCCTGGCTCAATACGTATCAGGAAACTCACCTTAGATACCAAATCAGAGTTGCATTTGAGGATACCGAGTGGCACGGTGGAAACGCTAGTGGCGTAATGGTTAAGTGCTATGGTCACTAATCAAAAGGTCGGCAGTTCAAATCCACCCGGCTCTTTGGAAACTCTATGGGCCAGTTCTGCTCTGTCCTATAGGGTCCCTATGAGTTGGAATTGACCCCAGGGCAATGAGTTTGGTTTATTTATTTATTTATTTTAGTGGTGTGGTAGGAACCCTGGTGGCATAGTGGTTAAGAGTTAAGGCTGCTAACCAAAAGGTGGGTAGTTCATGTCCACCAGGCTCTTCTTGGAAACTCTATAGGACAGTTCTACTCTGCCCTTTTTATTCCCAGTGGTGTGGTGGTTAAGAGCTCAGATGCTAACCAAAAGGTCAGCAGTTTGAATTCACCAGCCACTCCTTGGAAACCCTATAGGGCAGCTCTACTCTGTCCTATAGGGTCTCTATGAGTCGAACCCACTGGACAGCACCAGCCTTTTTTTTTTTTTTTTTTAGTACATCCCCATGCCTTGTTTAAGCCATCTTTAAAATATTTCTACCTGTGGTCTTCCAGCCTGGACACAGCTCCTCGTGGGAGGGGAGGGAAATCTTCCCACCTTTTCAGATGTCCTTTCCATCTATCTATGTGTAGTTCTGACTGTCAGAAAGTTTTCCTCTGTGCTCCAAGTTAAAATTCACCTCCTCGAAACTATTTTATTTTATTATTATTATTTTTTGGTACTTTTTTTGTACTTTAGATGAAGGTTTACAGAACGAATCAGTTTCTCATTAAACAATTAATACACATATTGTTTTGTGACATCGGTTGCCAACCCCACATGTCAACACTCTCTCCTTCTCAACCTTGTGTTCCCTGTTACCACCTTTTTTGTCCCCTCCTGCCTTCTCCTCCATGCCCCTGGGCTGATGTGCCCATTTAGTCTCCTTTTGTTTTATGGGCCTGTCTAATCTTTGGCTGAAATGTGAACCTCAAGAGTTACTTCAGTACTGAGTTAAAAGAGTGTCTGAAGGCCATATTCTCAAGGTCCTTGAAACTATTTTAAATGTTAAGTGACACACGTATTTTTTATTATAGTAGTAGTAATTCCTGATTATTAAAGTTCAGAAATGTAAAGAAAATATAAAAAAGAAAATAAAAATTGCCTATTACTGTAATGCCCCAATATAACCATTGACATTTCTCTATTTTAGCATTCTCTTCCATACCCTCTCTAAATTATATTGTACTACGTATGCAACATTCTATCCTGCTTTTTCTCTGTAACAATATATCTTCACTAATTTCCATATTACTAAATATTCTTTGAAAATAATATTTTTCCTCAAGATTTTGTTCTGAAAATTTTCAAAATCATATCAAAGTTGAAAGACTTTTGGTGTGAATAGCCACCATCTAGATTTTACCTTTAACATTTTATTGTGCTTGCTTTATCACATATCTATCCATCTCTTCATCCCTCTAAGGTTTCTAGGCGGCACAAATGGTTTGCACTCAACTGCTAACCTAAAGGGTGGTGGCTGAACCTACACACCTGTACCTTTGAAAAAAGTCTTGGTGATCTGCTTCTATTAAGACTACAGCCAAGAAAAACTTATGGAGCAGTTCTATTCTGTAACACATGGGGTCACCATGATCAGCTTTGACCCCATGACAACCAACGACACTAATTCCCCTATCCATCCATCAGTTCATCTTTAACATGCATATTTTTAATTAGAGTTAAATATTTTTATACTTTTCTTAAGGCTAAACTGACACACAATGAAATGTGTAAATCTTAAGTGTACCTGCGCTGAGTTTTGACAAATGCATAAACCCATGAAACCCAATGCCTTATCAAGATATGTAACATTATCAGTCCCAAAAAATTCTCTTATATTCTTCTACAATCCATTCCTGCCCCTAGAGCCCTACCATAGATTAATTTTTCTTGGTCTTGAACTTCATATCATTGGGATCATACGATATGTACTCCTTTGTGTAAGGATTCTTTCTTTCAGTATAATGTTTTTGAGATTTTCCATTTTGTTGTGTGTAGCAGTTGTTAATTTCTTTTTACTACTAGCAACTATCCCATTGTATGAATATACCAGTTTATCCATTTTCCTATTGATGGACACTTGGCCTGAGTTCAGCTTTGGGCTATAATGAATAAAGCTGTTATGAACATTCTTATACAAGCCTTTTTTGTGAATATAAGTTTTTATTTCTCTTGGGTAAATATCTACAAGTGAAATTGGTGGGTAATACAGTGGGTATGTGTTTAGTTTTTTTAGGAAGCTACCAAACCTTTGTCCAAACTGGCTGTACCATTCTACACTTGCACTAGCAATGTATGAGAGTTCCAATTGCTTTACATCCTCACCAACATTTACTGTTACAGTCTTTTTAATTATACGTATTCTGGTGAGTGTACAGTGGTATCATCTACTGATTTTAATTTTAATATGCATGCCCCCTATCACTAATGATGATGAGCATTTTTTCATGAGCTTATTGTCTATTCAAATATCTACTTTTGTGAAGTGTCTCTTAAAATCTTTTGCCCTTTTTTTTTTTTTTTTTATTGCCTGTCTTTTTATTGTTGAGTTTAGGAGTTCATTATACATCCTGGTTACAAGTTCTTGTCAGACATATGTTATGTGAATATTTTCTTCCAGTCTGTGACTTCTTCATCTTCTTAATGGAATTGAAAATATAATTG
Organism: Loxodonta africana; assembly: GCF_030014295.1. Taxonomy (NCBI): domain Eukaryota; kingdom Metazoa; phylum Chordata; class Mammalia; order Proboscidea; family Elephantidae; genus Loxodonta; species Loxodonta africana. The sequence goes on from NC_087351.1 coordinate 48,173,143, forward strand.
TTTAATAGTTGCTGAAAATCTGATTGTATGAATTTGTATAATTCATTTCATTATTTCTCCATTATTGGTTGCTTAGGTTATTTCCACGTTATTTGAATATAACATTATGATGAACATTTTTGTATATCTTTATATATTTTAAACATCAACCTTTTGTTATATATGTTGGAATCATTTGTCCCTAGTTTACCAATTGCACTTCAAACTTTTTAGAGTTTTTAAACTCTAAGAGTTCTTAAGAGCAGAGGCTTTGCATTTAAACACTCTTAAACCCGATACATTGAGCCCTGGTGGCATAGTGGTTAAGAGCTGGGCTGCTAACCAAAAGGTTGGCGGTTTGAATCCACGAAGCCCTCCTTGGAAACCCTATGGGGCAGTTCTACCCTGTCCTATAGGGTCACTATGAGTCAGAATAGAGTCTATGGCAGTGGGTTTGGTTTGTTTTTAAACCCAATACATTAGCTATGGCCTTGGGCAAAATAACCTCTCTGGACTTCAATTTCCTCGTCTTCACTGGTTTGTTTTGAAGATTAAATAAGCTATAGAATTACAGTCCTTGACATAATATCTAATATATAGATGTGCTTGGTAAATGTTAGACATCTTTATGATGATTCCTTTCATTGCTTTTAACCTTTAATTTTGTTTTATTTTATTTGTTTGCTTTATCAATCCCAAGATTGTGAAATAATTCACCTATATGTCTTCTCCTAGTCTTTGGCTTATTAAAAAAATTTTAACTCATCAATCAAGTCATATAATCTTGAAAAGTTATTATTCTTGTCTCCTCATTTTAATAGCTATAACTTATTTTATGAATCAGGTATTTGATCCCTGTAACCTGATTTGCTAACACTTCAAACCTGTAAACAAACATCAACACTGTGGCAAATGCTGTTATCCCCTCTCTCCATGCTCTCCCAGGCCTAGGCTGCTTACTAGTAGGGACCGCACTTGTTAAGGCCCTGTGTGCCATTGCCAGTCCTCTCCTGCACCCCCACCTTGGTTTCTTATTGGTTCCTTGGAAAGGCAATTTCAAAATGTATGCAGTGAATAGGAAATATGGAGGGAATGCAGAGCAATATTCTGACTTCTTCCAAATGCTTACCAGCTTCAGAAATGGATACTCTCATACACTGTTAGCAAGAGTTAAAGTTATTGCAAACTTTTTGAAAGATCGCTTAGCAATACATATTAAAAGTCTTAAAAATGTAAATGCTCCTTTTGGCCCTAGTAATTCCACTTTTTTAAAAATTGTTATTATTATACTTTAGATGAAGGTTTACAGAACAAACTGTCTTCTTATTAAACAGTTAGTACACATATTGTTTTATGACACTGATTAGCAACCCCACCACATGTCAACACTCTTCCTTCTGGACCTTTGGTTCCCTACCACCGGCTTTCCTGTCCCCTCCTGCCTTCTAGTCCTTATGCCTGGCTGGTGTGCCCCATTAGTCTTGTTTGGCTTCATGGGTCTGTCCTATCCTTGGCTAATGGGTGAACCTCAGGAGTGACTTCATTACTGAGCTAAAAAGATGTCTGGGGACCAAACTCTCAGGGTTTCTCCAGTCTCTGTCAGGCCAGTAAGTCTGCTCTTTTTTTGTGAGTTAGGATTTTGTTCTACCTTTTCCTCCAACTCTGTCTGGGACCCTCTATTGTGATCCCTGTCAGAACAGTTAGTGGTGGTAGCTGGGCACCACCTACTTGCACTGGACTCAGTCTGTGGGAGGCCATGGTAGTTGTGGTCCATTAGTCCTTTGGACTAATCTTTCCCTTGTGTCTTTAGTATTCTTCATTCTCCCTTGCTCCCAAAGGGATGAGACCAGTGAACTATCTTAGATGGCTTCCCACAGGCTAAGACCCCAGGTGCTACTTACCAAAGTAGAATATAGAACATTTTCTTTATAAACTATGTTATGCCAATTGAGCTAGATACTCCGCAAGACCATGGTCCCCACAGCCCCCATCCCAGTAATTCGGTCTCTCAGGGAGTTTGGAAGTATCTATGGATATTCCATGATCTTGACTTGTACAAGGTGTGCTGGCTTCCCCAGTATTGTGTACTGTCTCACCCTCCACCAAAGTTACCACTTATCTATTGTCTATTTAGTATTTTCCCATCCCAACCCTTTCCTTCCCCCATAACCACCAAAGATTGTTTCTTTTTGTATATCAACATTTTCATGAGTTTTTATAGTAGTGGTCTCATACAATATTTGTGCTTTTGTGACTGACTTATTTCATTCAGTATAATGCCTTTCAGATTCAGTTATGTTGTAAGGTTCATCATTGTTCTTTATCATTGCATAATCCTTCATTGCGTATGTACCATAGTTTATCCATTCATCTGTTGATGGGCATCTAGGTTGTTTCCATCTTTTTGGTGTTGTGAACAATGCTGCAATGAACATGGGTGTGCACATGTCCATTCGTGTGACGACTCTTATTTCTCTAGGATATATTCCTAGGAGTGGGATTTCTGGATCATATTGTATTCCTGTTTCTATCTTTCTAAGGAAGCACCATAGCATTTTCCAAAATTGTATCATTTCGCATTCCCACCAGCAGTACATAAGAATTCTGATCCCCTTGCAGCCTCTCCAATATTTGCTGTTTTTTTTTTTTTTTTAATTTGTGCCAGTAATGCTGGGGTGGTTTTGATTTGCACTTCTCTATTTTTTTTTTTTAATGGCTAGTGATCTCAAGCATTTCCTCACCTCTCTGTTAGCCGCTTGAATGTCTTCTTTGGTGAAATGTCTGGTCATTTCCTTTGCCCATTTTTTAACTGGATTATTTGCCTTTTTGTTGTAGAGGTGTTAGATTTTCCTGTAGATTTTAGAGATTAGACCTTGGTTGGATTTGTAATAGCCATTTTTTTTTTTTTTTTTGGCCGGGGTTTACTGGGCTATAGGTTCTCTTTTTACTCTTTTGGTGAAGTCTTTTGATGAGCATAAGAGTTTAATTTTTACGAGATTATCTAGCTTATCTTCTGGAGTTTGTGTGTTGTTAGTTATGGTTTGTATCCTGCTCATGTCATGTATCAGGGACTCTAGAACTGACCCTATTTTTCCTTCTATGATCTTTATAGTTTTTGGTTTTATATTTAGGTCTTTGATCCATTTTGAATTAGCTTTTGTTCATGGTGTGAGATATGGGCCCTGTTTCATTTTTTCGGAGATGGACATCCAGTTTTGCCAGCACCATTTGTTAAAAAGACTGTCTTTTCCCCATTTGATGGACTTTGGGTCCTTGTCGAAGACCAGGTGACCACAGGTGGATGGATTTACATCTGGATTCTCTATTCTGTTCCATTGGTTAATGTATCTGTTGTTGTGCCAGTAACAGGCTGTTACGACTGCTGTATCTGTATAGTAGGTTCTAAAGTCAGGCAGTGCCAGTCTTTCTACTTTATTCTTCTTCTTCAACAGTGCTTTACTTACCCAGGCCCCTTCCCTTTCCATATAAAGTTAATGATTAGTTTTTCCATCTCTTTAAAGAATGTTGCTGGGCTAGCAAGCAGCCATCTAAAATGCATCAATTGGTCTCAACCCACCTGGAGGAAAGGAGAATGAAGAACACCAAAGACACAAGGTAATTATGAGCCCAAGAGGCAGGAAGGGCCACATAAAGCAAAGATTACATTAGCCTGAGACCAGAAGAACTAGATGGTGCCTGGCTACAATCGATGACTATCCTGACAGGGAACACAAAAAAGAACACCTGAGGGTGCAGGAAAGCAGTGGGATGCAGAGCCCCAAATTCTTGTAAAAAGACCAGACTTAATGGTCTGACTGAAACTAGAAGGGTCCTGGTGGTCATCGTCCTCAAACCTTCTGTTAGCCCAAAACAGGAACCATTCACAAAGCCAACTCTTCAGACAGGGATTGGACTGGACTATGGGATAGACAATGATACTGGTGAAGAATGAGCTTCTTGGATCAAGTAAACTTCTGAGACTATGTTGGCATCTCCTCTCTGAAGGGGAGATGAGAGGGTAGAGGGGGCCAGAAGCTGGCCTAATGGACACGAAAAGAGAGAGTGGAGGGAAGCTGTGTGCTGTCTCATTTAGGGGGAGAGCAATTAGGAGTATACAGCAAGGTGTTTATAAATTTTTGTATGAGAGTCTTACTTGATTTGCAAACTTTCACCTAAAACACAATAAAAAATTTAAAAAATGTTGGCATTTGGATCTGGATTGCACTGTATTTGTAAATTACTTTGGGTAGAATTATCATTTTCACAACGATGAATCTACCTACCCATACATAAATGGAAAAACGTACCTTGGGTATGATGTGTTTTTCCGTGATCATGGTGTGTTTTTCCATTTATGTGGATCTCTTTTGTTTTCTTGCAGTAGTGTTTTATAGTTTTCTTTGTATAGGTCTTTTACAACCTGGTTAGATTTATTCCTAAGTTTTTTTTTTTTTAGGGGCTATTATAAATGGTTTTTCTAATTTCCTTTTCATTGTTCTCTTTATTGGTATATAGGAATCCAACTGATTTTCGTATCTTTGCCTTGCATCCTGCTACTCTGCTGAATCTTTTTATTAGTTCCAGTAGTTTTCTCGTGGAGTCTTTTGGGTTATCTACAAATAGTATATCATCTGCAAATAGGGACAGTTTTACTTCTTACTTACCAATTTGGATGCTCTTTATTTCTTTTTCTTGCCTTATTGCTCTAGCTAGGACTTCCAGCACAATGTTAAATATGAGTGGCGATAAAGGGCATCCTTGTCTTGTTTCTGTTCTCAAGGGGAATAGTTTTCAGCCTCTCTCTATTGAAAATGATATTGGCTATTTGTTTTGTATAGATGCCCTTTATTATGTTGAGGAATTTCCCTTCTATACATATTTTATTGAGAATTTTTATCAGGAATGGGTGCTGGACTTTGTCAAATGCCTTTTCTGCATCGATTGAGATGATCATGTGATTTTTTTCTTTTTTATACGTCGTGAATTACATTGATTGATTTTCTAATGTTGAAGCATTCTTGCATACCTGGTATGAGTCCTACTTGGATGTGGTATATTATTTTTTTGATATGATGCTGAATTCTATTGGCTAGAATTTCGTTGAGAATTTTTGCATCTATATTCATGAGAGATATTGGTCTGTAATTTTCTTTCTTTGTGGTGTCTTTGCCTGGTTTTTGTACCAGGGTTATGCTGGCTTCATATAATGAATTCGGAAGTATCACTTCCTTTTCTACGTTCTGAAATAGTTTGAGTAGTACTGGTGTAAGCTCTTCTCTGAGTGTTTTGAAAAATTCTCCAGTGAAGCCATCTGGGCCAGGTTTTGTTTTTTTTTTTTTTTTCTGGGGAGTTTTTTAAATTACCTTTTCAATCTCTTCTCTTGTTATGGTTCTGTTCAGATTTTCAACATCATTTTGTGTTAATATGGGTAGGTAGTGTGTTTCTAGAAATTTGTCCCTTTCCTGTAGGCTTTCAAATTTGTTGGAGTATAATTTTTCATAATACGCTGTTATGATGCTTTTTATTTCAGTTGGGTCTGTTTTAATGTTCCACATTTCATTTCTTATTTGGGTTATTTGCATCCTCCCCTGTTTTTCTTTTGTCAGTTAAGCCAGTGGTTTGTCGATTTTGTTGATCCTTTCAAAGAACCAACTTTTGGTTTTGTTGATGCTTTCTATTGTTTTTCTCTTCTCTGTTTCATTTATTTCTGCTGTGATCTTTATTATTTCCTTTCTTGGGTGGCTGTGGGCTTCTTTTGCTGTTCTCTTTCTATTTGTTCGAGTTGTGTGGCTAAGTTTTGATTTTGTCCCTTTCTTCTTTTTTGATGTGTGCATCTATTGCTATGAATTAACCTCCGAGGGGTGCCTTTGCTGTATCCCAAAGGTTTTGGTATGATATATTTTCATTCTTATTTGATTCTGGGAATTCTTTGATTCCATTTTTGATTTCTTCTATTACCCAGTGGTTTTTTTTAAAAAAGAAGGGTATTACTCAGTTTCCATGTAATTGATTTTTTTCCTTGCTCTTCCTGTTGTTAATTTCTACTTAGATGGCATTGTGGTCAGAGAAGATACTTTGTATTATCTCAGTGTTTCGGATTTTGCTGAGGGTTGCTTTGTGGCCTAAGATATAGCCTATTCTGGAGAATGTTCCATGTGCATTGGAAAAGAATGTGATCTTTGCAGCTGTTGGGTGAAATACTCTATATATATCTATGAGTTTAAGTTGGCTGATCGTATTCTTTAGATTTTCTGTATTTTGCTGAGTTTCTTTCTAGATGTTCTGTCCATTATTGAGAGTGGTATGTTGAAGTCTCCAACTACAATTGTGGAACTATCAATTTCTCTTTTCAGTGCCATTAGAGTTTGTTTTATGTATTTTAGAGCCCTGTCATTGGGTGTATAGATATTTATTATAGTTATGTCTTCATGATGGATCATCCCTTTAATCATTACACAGTGCCCTTCTATGTCTTTTATGGTGGATTTTGTTTTAAAGTCTGTTTTATCTGAGATTAGTATTGCCACTCCTGCTTTTTTGATAGCTGTTTGCTTGATACATTTTTTCCCATCCTTTGCTTTTCAATAAATTTACATCTTTGTTTCTAAGCTGTGTCTCTTGTAGATAGCGTATTGATAGATCCTTTTTTTAATCCATTCCATCACTCTCTGTCTCTTTATGGGTGCAGTTACACATTCAGTGTAATTATTCATAGGTGTGAGTTTATTGCTGTCATCTTGTAGTGCTTTTTTTTTTGTGTGTGGTACTGACATTTTCTTTGTCCCTCTTACTCTCTCTTGTGCTGAATTCCTTTTTTTGTGTGTGTGTATTTTTAAAAATTTCTTTTGTTTTTGTTTTTACTGAGACTTTATATTTTTCTTCTTTATTTTGATGAGTAGGTTTGTTAACTTTCTTTGTGATTACCTTGAAATTTACCTTTATCTTCCTAGTTTTGAACCAGCCTGTTATTACTTGGTATCTCCTTGCTTTCCTCTTCATTAGAAAGTTCTATATCTACAGCATTTATTCTTTCTTATTGTTCCAATATTGTTGTCATTTACATGTTACCCTCTCTGGTTCCCTGTTGTAAATCTTTCGGTTTTAAATAGTCCTTGGAAGTTCATTTCCTAGGTTGGTATCTGGCTGGTGCGACCTTGCATCCTAGATTGAGGTTGTCATCTGATGTTGTTTGTTCTCGAGCTGAAGGGATCCTTTTAATAATTCCTGTAAGTTTGGTTTGGTTTTTACATATCCCTTTAATTTCTGTTTATCTGGAAATGTCCTAATTTCACCATCATATTTGTATTTTTATTTTTGTAATTTTTATTGTGCTTTAAGTGAAAGTTTAAAAACAAGTCAGTCTCTCACACAAAAACTTATATACACCTTGCTACATACTCCCAATTACTCTCTCCCTAATGAGACAGCCCGCTCTCTCCCTCCACTCTCTCTTTTCCTGTCCATTTAGCCAGCTTCTAACCCCTTCCACCCTCTCATCTCACCTCTAGGCAGGAGATGCCAACATAGTCTCAAGCGTCCACCTGATCCAAGATGTTCACTCCTTACCAGCATCCCTCTCCTACACGTTGTCCAATCCATGTCTGAAGAGTTGGCTTTGGGAATGGTTCCTGTCCTGGCCCAAGAGAAGGTCTGGAGACCATGACCACTGGGGTCCTTCTAGTCTCAGTCAGACCATTAAGTCTGGTCTTTTTTTTGAGAATTTGGGGTCTATATCCCACTGCTGTCCTGCTCCCTCAGGGGTTCTCTGTTGTGTTCCCTGTCAGGGCAGTCATCAGTTGTAGCCAGGCACCATCTAGTTCTTCTGGTCTCAGGATGATGTAGTCTCTTGTTCATGTGGCCCTTTCTGTGTCTTGGGCTCCTAATCACCTTGTGTCCTTGGTGTTCTTCATTCTCCTTTGATCCAGGTGGGTTGAGACCAATTGATGCATCTTAGATGGCTGCTTGCTGGCGTTTAAGACCCCAGATGCCACTCTTCAACGTGGGATGCAGAATGTTTTCTTAATAGATTTTATTATGCCAATTGACTTAGATGTCCCCTGAACTCATGGTCCCCAAACCCCTGCCCTTGCTACACTGGCCTTTGAAGCATTCAGTTTATTCAGGAAACTTCTTTGCTTTTGGTTTAGTCCAATTGTGCTGACCACCCCGGTATTGTGTGTTGTCTTTCCCTTCACCTAAAGTAGCTCTTATCTACCAACTAATTAGAGAACACCCCCTCCCACCCTCCCTCCCTCCCCCATCTCGTAACCACAAAAGAATATTTTCTTCTCAGTTTAAACTATTTCTCAAGTTCTTATAATAGTGGTCTTATACAATATTTGTTCTTTTGCACCTGACTAATTTCACTCAGCATAATGCCTTCCAGGTTCCTCCGTGTTATGAAACGTTTCACAGCTTCCTCACTGTTCTTTATCGATTTATCCATTGTGTGAATATACCATAATTTATTTATCCATTCATCCATTGATGGGCACCTTGGTTGCTTCCACCTTTTTGCTATTGTAAACAGTGCTGCAATAAAAGTGGGTGTGCATATATCCGTTCGTGTAAAGGCTCTTATTTCTCTAGGATATATTCCAAGGAGTGGGATTGCTGAATCGTATGGTAGTTCTATTTCTAGCTTTTTAAGGAAGCGCCAAATCAATTTCCAAAGTGGTTGTACCATTTGACCTTCCCAGCAGCAGTGTATAAGTGTTCCAATCTCTCCACAGACTCTCCAACATTTATTATTTTGTGTCCTTTGAATTAATGCCAACCTTGTTGGAGTGAGATGAAATCTCATTGCAGTTTTGATCTGCATTTCTCTAATGGCTAATGATCATGAACATTTCCTCATGTATCTGTTAGCTACCTGAAGGTCTTCTTTAGTGAAGTGTCTGTTCATATCTTTCGCCCATTTTTAAATTGGGTTATTTGTCTTTTCGCAGTTGAGTTTTTGCAGTATCATGTAGATTTTAGAGATCAGGCGCTGATCAGAAATGTCATAGCTAAAAACTTCTTCCCAGTCTGTAGGTAGTCTTTTCACTCTTTTGGTGAAGTCTTTGGATGAGCATAAGTATTTGATTTTTAGAAGCTCCCAGTTATCTAGTTTTTCTTCTGCGTTCTTAATAATGTTTTGTATACCATTTATGCCATGTATTAGGGCTCCTAACGTTGTCCCTACTTTTTCTTCCATGATCTTTATCGTTTTAGATTTTATATTTAGGTCTTTGATCCATTTCGAGCTTGTTTTTGTGCATAGAGTGAGGTATGGGTCTTGTTTCATTTTTTTTTGCAAATGGATAACCAGTTATGCCAGCACCATTTGTTAAAAAGACTGTCTTTTCCCCATTTAACTGTTTTGGGGCCATTGTCAAATATCAACTGCTCATATGTGGATGGATTTATGTCTGAGTTCTCAATTCTGTTCCATTGGTCTTTGTATCTGTTGTTGTACCAGTACCAGGCTGTTATGACTACAGTGGCAGTATAATAGTTCTAAAATCAGGTAAAGTAAGGCCTTCCACTTTGCTCTTCTTCAGTAATGCCTTGTTTATCCAGGGCCTCTTTTGCTTCCATATGAAGTTGGTGATTTGTTTCTCCATCCATTGAAGAATGTCGTTGGGATTTGGATCAGAATTGCATTAAATGTATAGATTGCTTTTTGTAGAATAGACGTTTTTATAATGTTAAGTCTTCCTATCCATGAGCAAGGTATGTTTTTCCACTTATGTAAGTCTCTTTTGGTTTCTTGCAGAAGTGTACTGTAGTTTTCTTTGTATAAGTCTTTTACATCTCCGGTAAGATTTATTCCTAAGTATTTTATCTTCTTGGGGGCTACTTTAAATGGCATTGATTTGGTGATTTCCTCTTCGATGTTCTTTTTGTTGGTGTAGAGGAATCCAACTGATTTTTGTATGTTAATCTTGTATTCTGATACTCTGCTGAACAATTCTATTAGTTTCAGTAGTTTTTTTTTTGAGGATTCCTTAGGGTTTTCTGTGTATAAGATCATGTCATCTGCAAATATACTTTTATTTCTTCCTTGCCAATCTGGATGTTGAATAAGAGTGGTGATAAAGGGCATCCTTGTCTGGTTCCCGATCTCAATGGGGATGCTTTCAGGTCTCTCCATTTAGGGTGATGTTGGCTGTTGGCTTTGTATAAATGCCCTTTATTATGTTGAGGAATTTTCCTTCTATTCCTATTTTGCTGAGAGTTTTTCTCATGAATGGGTGTTCAACTTTGTCAAATGCCTTTTCTGCACCAATTGATAAAATCGTGTGACTCTTGTCTTTTGTTTTATTTATGTGGTGGATTACATTAATTGTTTTTCTAATGTTCAACCATCCCTGCATACCTGGTATGAATCCCACTTGGTCATGGTGAATTATTTTTTTGATATGTTGAATTCTATTGGCTAGAGTTTTATTGAGGATTTTTGCACCTACGTTCATGAGGGATATAGGTCTATAATTTTCTTTTCTTGTGGTGTCTTTACCCGGTTTTGGTATCACGGACATGGTGGCTTCATAGAATGAGTTTGGTAGTATTCCATCCTTTTCTATGCTCTGAAATACCTTTAGTAGTAGTGGTGTTAACTCTTCTCTGAAAGTTTGGTAGAACTCTGCAGTGAAGCCGTCCGGACCGGGGTTTTTTTTGTTGTTGTTGTTGAGAATTTTTTGATTACCTTTTCAATCTCTTCTTTTGTTATGGGTCTATTTAGTTGTTCTACCCCTGTTTGTGTTAGTTTAGGTAGGTGGTGTGTTTCTAGGAATTCATCCATTTCTTCTAGGTTTTCAGATTTGTTACAAGAGTACAATTTTTCATAGTAATCTGATATGATTCTTTTAATTTCAGTTGGGTCTGTTGTAATATTGCCCCTCTCATTTCTTTTTCAGGTTATTTGCTTCCTCTCCTGTTTTTCTTTTGTCAGTTTGGCCAGTGGTTTATCAATTTTGTTGATTTTTTCAAAAAACCAGCTTTTGGTCTTAATTCTTTCAGTTGTTTTTCTGTTTTCTATTTCATTTAGTTCAGCTCTATTTTTTTTTTTCTGGTGCCTGGGGGTTTCTTTTGTTGCTCTCTTTCTATTTGTTCAAGTTGTAGGGGTAATTCTTTGATTTGGGCCCTTTCTTCTTTTTGGATCTGTGTATTTATTGATATAAATTGGCCTCTGAGCACCGCTTTTGCTGTGTCTCAAAAGTTCTGATAGGAAGTGTTTTCATTCTCATTGGATTCTATGAATTTCTTTAGTCCATCCTTAATGTCTTCTATAATCCAGTCTTTTTTGAGCAGGGTATTGTTCAGTTTCCAAGTATTTGATTTCTTTTCCCTTCTTTTTCTGTTATTGATTTCCACTTTTATGGCCTTATGGTCAGAGAAGATGGTTTGTAATATTTCAATGTTTTGGATTCTGCTAAGGCTTGCTTTGTTACCTAGTATGTGTTCTATTCTAGAGAATGTTACATGTGCACTAGAAAAGAAAGTATACATGGTTGCTGTTGGGTGGAGTATTCTGTATATGTCTCTGAGGTCAAGTTGGTTGATTGTGGCATTTAGATCTTCTGTGTCTTTATTGAGCTTCTTTCTGGATGTCCTGTCCTTCACCAAAAGTGGTGCATTGAAGTCTCCTGCTATTATTGTGGAGCTGTCTATGTCACTTTTCAATGCTGATAGAGTTTGTTTTAGGTATCTTGCAGCCCTGTCATTGGGTGCATAAATATTTAATATGGTTAAATCTTCTTGGTGTATTGTCCCTTTAATCATTATACAGTGTCCTTCCTTATCCTTTCTGATGGATTTTACTTTAAAGTCTATTTTGTCAGAAATTAATATTGCCACTCCTGCTCCTTTTTGATTGTTGTTTGCTTGATATATTTTTTTCCATCCTTTGTGTTTTAGTTTGTTTGTGTCTCTAAGTCTAAGATGTGTCTCTCGTAGGCAGCATATAGACGGATCTTGTTTTTTAATCCATTCTGCCACTCTCTGTCTCTTTATTGGTGTGTTTAGTGCATTTATATTCAGGGTAATTATGGATAGGTATGAATTTAGTGCTATCATTTTGATGTCTTTTTTTGTGTGTTGTTGACAATTTCTTTTTCCCACTTAATTTTATGTGCTGAGTAGATTTTCTTTATATATTGTTCTTTCCTCATATTTGTTGTTGTTGATTTTGTTTCTGATGAGTCTCTATTTTTTTCTTGTCTTTTATTTTGACGAGCAGGATAGTTTGTCTCCTTTGTGGTTATCTTATTATTTACCCCTATTTTTCTAAATTTAAACCTAACTTTTATTTCTTTGTATCACCATATCTTCCTCTCCACATGGAAGGTGTGTAATTACATTTATTAGTCCCTCTTTATTATTTTAATGTTGTCTTCTTTTATATAATAATATCACTGTTACCTTGTTTTCAGCTTTTTTTTTTTTTTTTTTAAATAATCTTGCTTTGTTTTTTTGGATTTCCCTGTCTGGGTTGACTCCTGGTTGCTCTGCCCAGTGTTCTAGTCTTGGGTTGATTCCTGATATTATTGGTTTTCTAACCAAAGAACTCCCTTTAGTATTTCTTGTAGTTTTGGTTTGGTTTTTATGAATTCCCTCAACTTGTGTTTATCTGGAAATGTCTTAATTTCACCTTCATATTTAAGAGACAGTTTTGATGGATATGTGATTCTTGGCAGGCAGTTTTTTTCCTTCAATTTTTTAAATATGTCATCCCATTGCCTTCTTGCATGCGTGGTTTCTGCTGAGTAGTCCAAGCTTATTCTTATTGGCTCTCCTTTGTAGGTGACATTTCGTTTATCCCTGTCTGCTCTTAAAATACTTTCTTATCTTTGGTTTTCGCAATTTGATTATAATATGTCTTCGTGACTTTCTTTTAAGATCTACCTTATGTGGAGTTTGATAAGCATCTTGGATGGATATCTTCTCTTCTTTCACAATATCGGGGAAGTTTTCTGCCAGCAAATCTTCAACAATTCTCCCTGTATTTTCTGTTATCCCTCCCTGTTCTGCTACTCCATTCACTCATAGGTTATTTCTTTGATAGAGTCCCACATGACTCTTAAGGTTTCATTTTTTTTTTTAATTCTTTTATCTGATTTTTCTTCAAATATATTAGTGCCAAGTGATTTATTTTTCAGTTCCGAAATTCTAGCTTCTACTTGCTCAATTCTGCTCCTCTGACTTTCTATTGAGTTGTCTACTTCTGTAATTTTATTGTTAATCTGAATTTCTGATTGCTGTCTGTCTATGGATTTTTCCAGCTTATTAAACTTTTCATTATGTTCCTGAATAATCTTTCTGATTTCTTCAATTGCTTTATCTGTGTGTTCCTTGGCTTGTTCTGCTTATTGCCTCATTTCCTTCCTGATGTCTTGAAGGGTTCTGTATATTAAGCTTTTGTATTCTGCATCTGGTAATTCCAGGAATGCACTTTCATCTAGAAGATCCCTGGAGTCTTCGTTTTGAGAGCCTGTTAGGGTGATCATGGTCTGTTTCTTTATGTGACTTGATATTGATTTTTGTCTCCAAGCCATCTATAAGTTATTGTATTAGTTTATGCTTGCTTACTGTGTCATAGCTTATTGCTCTGTTTTGTTTTGGTACACCCAAATGGGTTGCTTGAGTGAGCTAATGTGATTATTTTCGCCTTTGGAGCTCTAACGTCCTATCCCCAGATGGCTAGAGCTGTTATCAGGTATATCAGTCTAGAAGTTCATTCAGTTTTCTTGTATGAATTCAGCTCAGGTTTTCCAGGTAGCTGATCATCAAGTGTGTGGTACAGGCTCTGTCCTACAGTCTTAGAGGGGCAGGGGTGATTGGCATATATACTAGTAACTGGTTGCAGCAGGGGGTCATGCTTTGAATAAGGCAGGGGGCTGAGAACCAACCCCCGAGGGTCTCTGAGGAAAGCACATCCCTGTTTCCTAGAGTGTGCAGGTGGGTGGGTTCTGCAGACGGACCATGGGCACCCAAAGTTTTTGGTTGTAATGACTGGGGGTACCAGTTTTCTTTGGACCCAACACAGGTGGCTGGGTGATCTGAGTGGAGCTACCAGTCCTTAGGTCCGTGATGTGGGTAGGTGAGGACCTTGTTTAATAGGCAAAGCAATGTCAAACATCAAACACCCACCCCTCCGCCTCACTGCTGAAACGGTTGGAGTCTGCCAACAAGGCCCTATTCTCCAGAAATAGGCCCACACAGGTCCATGCAGAAGGGAAAGGGCTCAAAATTCATCAATGGTATATGCTTCACAGGGTCCACTTCTGTCCTGAGCTCCCCTTGTTAGTGGAGCTAGCAAATTATCTTTTCCCCTAGTTGCAAACTTTTTCCTTCCCCAAGGCTGGGAGGATGCCTCTAGGTGCTCAACAGTGCCTATCTCAGGCCCAGGGAATTAGGCCACTGAAGCTGGCTTGGGGATGGGTTGGCACCGTAAAATATACACAAGTACTTAGCTTCTGCTGAGAGCGTCGTTCTTCTCAGGTTCCGGAGGTGTGAGTAGGCTGCATGGCTGGCTGCTTCTACCTAAGAAAACTGTGGCTGAAAGCTAGTACCAGCCTGCCACCGCTGCTCCAGGAATGGTGCCTGAGGGCTCCCTGCAATTCAGGTCCGGTAACTCCTCTCCGCTTCTGAATGGTCTCTCCCTGCCCCTTAGTTCATTTTCTAAGCTTGCCTTTGAAGCTCAGGGCTCCCAGCTTGTCATAAATATACTCATTTCACTTTTTTGGGGGGGTCTTTGTTGTAAAGAGGGCTCGCTGGAAGCACCTGTTTATTCTGCCATCTTGGCTCCATCTCCTCACCATCATATTTGAATGAGAGTTTTGCAGGATATATTAATCTTGGATGACAATTTTTTCTTTCAAGGTTTTATATATGTCATCCCATTGCCTTCTTGCCTGCGTGGTTTCTGCTGAGTGATCAGAACTTACTCTTATTGTTTCCCCTGTGCATGTGACTTTTCATTTTTCTCAAGCTGCTCTCAGGTTTCTTTCTTTGTCTTTGGTTTTAAGGAGTGTGATTATGCTATGTCTTGGTCATTTTCTTTTGTGGTCTCTCCTATATGGGGTTTGTTGAGCTTCTTGGATAATCAGCTTTTCATCTTTCATGGTATTAGGGAAGTTTTCTGTCAGCAATTCTTCAATGACCCTCTCTGTGTTTTCTGTTTTCTCCCCCTGTTCTGGAACTCTGATCACTTGCAAAGTTTTACTTTTGATTGTATCCCACATCATTCTCACGGTTTCTTCATTCTTTTTTCTGATTTTTCCTGAAACAAAGTGACATCCAAGTATTTGTCTTCAATTGCGCTGATCCTGTCTTCCATTGTTTCAAGCCTGCTCCTCAGACCTTCTATGACACTGTCCATTTCTGAAATCTTGTTGTTTATCTTTTGGATTTCTAATTGTTGTTTTTGTATGATTTCTAGCTGTGAAACTATTTTGACATTTTTTTCCTGAATTGTTTCATTGTTTTGTGTATTTCCTGTGAATTTGTCTGCCTTTTCCATGGATTTGTCTATTTTTTCCTCACTTTTGTCTGCTTTTTGCTTCAACTCTTGGATAGCTCTGAATATTAGATGTTTAAATTCTGTGTCAGGTAGTTCTAGTGCCTTTTCGTCTACTGTAAAGTCATCTGTTTTTTTATTTTTGACTCCTACTGGAACCATCCTGTCCTTTTTTAAATACGTTTTGATATTGTCTGCTGTCTTCGGGACATTCAGTAGTTACTTTTTTCATTTATTTGATTATAGATTTCTTTCATCCTTCTTTTTTGTTTTATTTGGTTATGTCTGAGCAGGTCAGCTGTGCGTTCTTTATTGTTTGCTCATCTGTGGGCATGGTACTTTTCACCTCTTTGTCCAATGGGCAGGGCCAGTCACTCAGCTATGGTGCAGCAGGGCAGGTCCAGCTGAAGGTGAGGGTTTGTGATGTTTTGTTTGTGGCATATACTGGGGCCAACTTGGTGGGCTGGGGTCAGTGCAGGGCAGGTTCTGGTAGGCCATGCTTGTGCTGCTCGGGGGTGCAATGATCGGTGCATGGTGCAGGTAGGCGGAAGGGGGGAGGCTGTGATGGGTGGAGCTAAGACAGGTACGGGAAAGAAGAGAGAGAGCAGAGAGAAACAGGAGCCAAAAAAAAAAAAAGTGCTGAGGGAGACCATTGTTGGAGTGGGGAGATGAGAAACTGAGAAATGAAGAAAAACAAAAAGGAAAAAAGAGTAAAGGAAAAATAAATTAAAAAAAGAAAAGAACAGCCCCCAGGGATCCCACCTGTGCAGCTTCAGGAACCAGGGAATTGACTCCCAAGCTGCACAGTACAGCCCAGCTACAAGGGGCAAAGATGGCACACAGCACCAGGTATTCAGGAGTCAGCAGAAGAAGGTAAGAGAGAGAGAGATGAGAAATGGAGAAAAACAAAAAGGAAAAAAGAAAAAGCAAGCAAACAAAAAAAGGCCCCAGAAATCCCACCAGTGTGGCAGTGTGGACCGGGTATGCAGTTCCCCAGTCGAATGGTGCTTCACAGTCTGTCAAGAAGAAGCAAAGATGGCACACAGAGCCAGGTGTTTGAGAAAAAGGAGGGGGAGGAGGTAAGAGGCAGGGAAGAAACCAAAGAAAGCCAAAAAAAGCAACACCAGCAACAAAGAAATGGCACAGAAGGAGCCAGCTGGTGTGGGGGGGTGGCAAATCCATGAGGCATGGAGTCTCTCAGCCCATGGTCGCTCAGCCTGCCAGGAAGCAGTGGAGTCCAAGCAGGGGCATCAAGGGTATGGGGTGGGAGAACATGTATTGCTGGTTACCAGGTGCTCTGCCTCCTGCTGGGAGCTCTGTGTAGCTGCTTTCCTGTACTCCCTGTCTGCTGATCTCCAACAGGAGTACAAGATGGTGAATCCGTGCTGCCTTAGCTGATAGGGGACCTCTGCTCATTACCCCTCCTCGCTCTCCATTCTGTCAGTTTCTTATTCTATTCGGTGCTTGGTTGAGTTCTTTATCTCTTCATTCGATGCCTAGGATTGACGTTTGTCTCTGTCTTACTTAGTTTTTCTGATCTTTGTTGTAGAAAGATGGCATGGTGCTTCTGTCTCCACCTTCCCCCTAGTAACTCCACTATTAAGAATATATCTTCAGAATATAATATTGGACATATGCAAAAATATTTTTGTTAGGATTGGTGACTGTTCATAACAGTGAATATTTGAAAAATGGTCTTCTTGACTTATAGTAGGATACTGCTTAAATAAATGCTGATATTTCCATATAACAACATATCATATAGCTATTAAAATAATGTGATAGACAAAATATCTAAATGCACAGGAAATATTAATCATATGTTGAAAAGTATAGAAAACCAGCATGTACAATATTATTCCAAATTGGCTTAAAAAATTTAAAAGAATATATATGTTTTTATGCATAGAAAGAAAGATATATAGTAAAATATTAATGGGTGCTATCTCTGGATGTGTGATTTCATTTTTCTATTATGTCTATCTGGACTTTTATATATTTTCTACAATGCGCATTAATTACATTTGTAATCAGAGAAATAAAAATGCAGAATCTGTATGGTAGTGGAAAGGTGCCCAGCTATGTCTCTGTCCTGAGTTAGAGAGGAGATAGTCAAGATGAAACCACATACCTTCCCATTATTTTCTATACGGCATTTTATTTAGGAATGCTTTCAGCTACAAGTAACAGAACACCTAACTAACAATTGAGCAGGCTGTAACAATGTATATTTTTTACCTAACATCTCTGGAGGTAGGCAATTTCAGGATTGGGCCTGGAAGTTCAACAATTATCTACTTTCTATCTTTCTAAACTGCTATCGATAGAGTGTTGACTTTTCATCCACTTGCATGTTTTCACATAATCTCAAGATGACTGCTTACTCACTTTCGCATTCAAAGCAAGAGGAAGAAAAAGGAGGAGACTGCACTGGTATGTCTAGAAAGCAAGTCTTTCTGGGGCAAAGGAGAAGGGGCTTGGGAATGGCTGATGTATAAACCAGTCAGAACTGTTGGCCACAAGCGAGAAGGGACTATTCTCTTTGCTGAGACATATCACAGGCTGATCAATTACTTTTCTCATTCATTATTACTTCCTCAATCTTATAGTTAGTAAAAAATTCCTTCAAGATTTGGCCAATGAGTTGTTAGTTTCAGTGGGTGTGAGTTTTTCTTTCTCTGTCTCGAGAGGAATTGGGAGGGAATACATCAAAGTGTGACATGCAGAAGACCTCGTGAACTGGAGTTACTTAAGTTTTCAAACATATTGATATCATTTATCTCATATGAGCATGTGAGGTAAGTAAGTAATTAAGAATGTATGGTTAATATGAAAATACTCTGTAAATTTTACATATGAGGGAATTGAGAGCTAGAGAAACTAAATGATAAATGATCTTAAGGTAGGATGTATTTAGGATACCCAGGATAACTAGCAGTGAGCTAGTACAGCAGGTCCTTAGAACCTGTTCCAAGTGAGAAACAATTCATTTCTACTGAGTTTGATTCCACTATTTAGTCAAGTGGAATTTCAGAAATAAAAGGGACACCATCTACAACACATTTTGGAAATCCAAGAATTTCTTTCATGTTTATAACTAACTAGACCCCCACCTTCCTCTACAGTGAATATTTGCCTGAATTAAGTAATCTTGCCTTATTCCCTATCTGTAAAATGGGAATTATTTTATACAGTGCTTGCCTTGCTGAGTGTCATTTGAATTAATTTGTTAATGTGCTTAAAAGGCTTTTTAAGATGAAAAGTGCTAGGCATTATTATTAATTTTTCTAATGGTGTATTTAGTGTACAACGGTTATACCAAAAAAAAAAAAAAACCTGATAAAAGATTGAAATTCTCTGTAATAGGTAGCACTTAGCTGATAATATTGCAAGCTAAATTAGTCTATTTTAGTATTTTCACAAGTGAAATTAATCCAGAAAATAAAAAATATGTGAGTTTCACTTACAACTGAACTGGATTCAGTGATAGAGTTAATTGACCTAGGGACTTTGAATTTTCCAGGAACAAGATTTTGCTTTACAGTTTCATCATGTTCCACTTTTGCTGTATTATTTAATTCATTCTAGCTTACTTGTACCTTATTGTTTTCCCATTATTTCCTACAAATAAGCACTGTTGAATGAATGAATTATTCTCCATTATATTCATTGATTGATTTTCAATTCAAATACTTCTTCAGCTTTTATGAGATGCCTTTCTGCACAATATAAATCCCTTCATCATACCTGTTTTTATATTCTGCATTGGAATTTTTCCCATTGGTTTCAAGTGTGTTTATGTTTCTTCCCTAACTGTTGTTATTGTTGTGTGCCATCGAGTTGATTCTGACTCATAGTGACCTTATATGACAGAGTAGAACCACTGCCTAGGATTTCCTAGGCTGTAATCTAGGAGCCCTGATGGCACAGTGGTTAAAACAATCAGCTGCTAACCAAAAGGAACCCATGAGCTGCTTAGTGGAAGAAAGAAGTAGCAGTCTACATCCGTAAAGATTTATGCCTTGGAAGCCTTATGGGGCAGTTCTACTCTGTCCTATAGGGTCTCCATAAGTCAGAATCAATGCCATGGCAGTAGGTTTGAGGGTTGTTAATCTTTATGGGAGCAGGTCCCCGGGTCTTTTTTCCCTGTGGAGTCACTGGGTGGATTTTCCAGTCCCTGGAAAAAGACATCACACTTGGTAAAGTAGAGGGTCAGTGAAGAAGAGGAAGACTCTCAATTAGATGGATTGACACAGTGGCTGCAACAACAGGCTCAAATATAGGAACATCGTGAGAATGTCGCAGAACTGGACAGTGTTGTGTTCTGTTGTACATGAGGTCGCTACACGTCAGAACTGACTGGATGGTACCTAACAAGAACACTCCCTCACCTCAAGATGCTTTGTGACTTGTAGGTAAGGTAATATACAGTTGGATAAGTCCCTGCAAATCAATGGAGACTACTTTGTGAAAGCAACTAAGGCCACGTTTAACTGTGCCTGGTTCAGCATGGGGAATGGGAAAGGCTGAGGGGAAGGAAGGAGGAGGGAAGGAGTAAAGAAAATATTACAAAAGAGGAGCAAATCATCTATGAGTGGAAATAAAAAGAATATACCAATAACTTTGCATAAAATGGATTAGCACTCATTATATCATACATACCTATTCATATGTCTGTCCTTGCAACTGAACTCTGAGCTCCTCATTGCTAGAACCTGTTTTGTGGTAGAAACTGCTAGTTGAACTGTAAAATCTTCCTTTCCTTCTTCCTTAGCATCAGAATTCTGACTTTTTGGCTGGACTGGTGACACCCAGAATGAAGTCTATATCTTCCAGCCTTCCTTGCACCTGGGTATGTATCTAAGTTCCATCAGATCAGATGTGAGCTGAATTGTTATATGTGTGTTCTGGGAAGACTCCTTAAAGGGAAGGGGGTATATACCATTTCTGTCTTTACTTCCATTTTCCATCCTACTGCCTGCGATACATGGCAATAGCTGATACTTCAGCAACCATTTGGCTCATGAGATGACCTTGAGGGTAAAAACCAAAAAAGGAGAAAAGGAAGGCACCTGGGTCCCTGATAACTTTGTGGGGCTCCCATCCTCTGGGCTGCTACATCTGGTCTTATTTTACACAAGAGAATATACTTGAGTGTTTTTAAGCCATGTAGTTAAGTTCCTATTAACAGCAGCTAAAACAAATCCTAACCAATACATATTGTATCCCTGTATTCCCAATAGATAGCACTGTGCTGAGAGTCAGTCCTCAAGGTATAAAATCATAAAAATTAAACAAGAGAAATGCAAAGGTAAGTATCAGTCCTTTGCTAAGAAAGAAAAATCTGGCAGCATTGTTATAAAACCAAAAATATTTTAAAACATGGGTAATAAACTAAAAAAAAAAAATGGAGTAGATAATTGGCTTTGAGTTGCTAATACATTAAAGGACAAAAAACAAATTCAAAGGGATAGTTAAGAATTGATTCATATCAAAGCAGGGAAGAGTTGAGCTGCTCAACTGGTGGGTAGTATTTAAGGTAATAAAATGACCTAGAAAACTTATGACAGAAATTAGCTAGGTCAGCAAAGATGTTACTTTGATGACTAAGGTGCACCTGAAGCAAGCCATTGTCTTAGCAATTGCTTTATGTGCATGCAAAAGCTGGACAATGAAAAAGGAAGACAGAAGAATTGATGCATTTAAATTATGGTGTTGGTGAAGAATATTGAATACACCGTGGACTGCTGGAAGAACAAATAAATCAGTCTTAAAAGAAATACAACTAGAATGCTCCTTAGAAGTGAGAATGGCAAAACTTTGGCTCACTTACCTTGGACATATCATCAGGAAAGAACGTCACATTTGGTAGAGGGTCAGTGAGGGAAACCCTCAATGAGATGGATTGACTTAATAACCACAACAATGGACTCAAACATACCAATGACCGTGAAGCTAGCACAGGGCCAGGCAACATTTTGTTCTGCTATTCAGAAGGTCGCCAATTTAAGCCAACTGAAAGTCAACTAATAACAATAAGAAGCTAATTCAGAGGACCATGTGCTAAATAAGTGCTTGTAACTATGATTTATTTAACAAACACTAATTTAGCAATACTTCTGTGCCAGGTATTGTTCTAAACACTTTACAAATATTAACTCGTTGAGTCCACGTGACAGCTTTATGAGGTAGTTACTGTTACTTTTATTATCTCCATTTTTTCAGATGGGGAAACTGAGGCCCAGAGAGATTAGGTTACTTGCCAAAGATCACACAGTAAGTGGAGGAGGAGGATTTCAACCCAGGCAGTCCGTCTTTAGGTTCATGCTCAAAAGCCACTACACCATACTTTGGATAACAGGAGAATGACATGCAAAGACCAACAACCTTTATACTTATTGATGGGGGCAGACCAGCTTCTTGGCTTCTTTAGATGTAGTTCACATTTTGAAGGTGTGGAGAAAGGAAGAGAAGTTGGAAAAGGCTGAGGAAAAAGTTCAAAGTCATGGGATGAAAAACTCAACCCCTGAGAAAAAGCCAAAAATATCAAATGTGATTAATTTAGAAAAGAGAAGATGCTAATGACTTTTTCAGCCTTCAGTGAGAAAGTGTGGTCAGATCAAAGAACTATTTGATTGTGATAGCTACAAAGGAAACCTTCAGAATCTCTGATCCTGGTAGTTCTTAAAACAAGCATACCAAACCAAAAATCAAACCCATTATCATTGAGTCGATTCTCACTCATGGTGACCCTGTAACAGAGTAGAACTCCCCTACAGGGTTTCCAAACACGCAGATCTTTAGGAAGCAGACTTCCACATCTTTTTCCTATCAAGCGGCTGGTGGGTTTGAACTGTTGACTTTTCAGTTAGCAGCCAAGTGATTTAACCACTGTTCTACTAGGGCTTCTTCAAAACAAACATAGACAATGTAAAATGTAATGATTAATTCTGAAAATTTAATAAAACATTTGTGTCACTTCTTTCATAATAAATTCTTCTGAATTAATCCTTATAATTTACATAACTATACCTAAACTCTGAATGTCATCTCTCCCTTTCTCCCCTGGAAACTCTTCCACATCCTCCAAGATTCCGCTCCAGCATCACTCTCTCTCAAAGCTCCCCTACACTCACTCTGCCCCTTCTTGAGTTGCAGTTGACTGTAGGGACCTTCAAAATTTGTAACCCTTCTTATTGTATTTGTTCGTTGCCTTTGAGGCTACTCTAACACGTGGCAACCTTATATATAATAGAATGAAATGTTGCCATCTGCATGATCATTGCTATGTTTGAATCCATTGCTGCAGCCATTGTGTAATGCGTTCCAACCTAGGGGCTCATCTTCCAGCACTATACTGAGCAATAATCTGTTGTGATCCATAAGGTTTTCGTTGGCTAATTATCAGAAGTAGATTGCCAGTTATTTCATCCTAGTCTGTCTTATCTGGAAGCTCCACTGAAATCCGTCCCCTATAGGTGACTCTTTGGGTATCTGAAATGCTAGTGGCATAGCTTTCAGCATCACTGCAATACACAAACCCCCACAGTATGACAAACGACAGACAGGTGATGGGTAACCCTTCTAGACAATTTTATTCAAGTTCTTTTTCAATGGGTTTGCAATTATTTGTTCACAAGCACATGTCCCTCCAACAGGTTATGAACTTCCTAGGGCAAGAACCATCTCTTATTAGTCTTGCAACTTTGGCACCCAGCATAGTGATGGTCACAGGCTTGCCACTAAAGAAAAACTTGTTGAATGAAAAAACAAATGATTGACTAGTCATGTATGATTTTCTTGTGCGGACTTGTGTAGTCCAGAGAGGGCAACATTTCTTTTTTTGCAAGTGCTTATTGAAATTTGACAGTGATGATATGAAGACACAGATTCCACTGTCCAAAAACAATATTAGAAATAGAAGATAAAGCAAGGTATTAATATTCAGATAGAGCGTTACTGATTGTTTTTTCTTTAGAAAAGTCACCTGCTGACCCTGCCGTCTGTAACAAGGAGAACTCATTGTTGATTCTTTGACATTTGTTTCTAAAAAAGGCAAAGAAAACGTCCTTGGTACAGTAATTGAAACAATAGGAAGACAAAGAAGGGGAAAATTTGACCTAGCTGTTCCGTTTCCATTAGAATTTTTTGTAGTTGTATTATAACAGCCTTACTACTTCGGCTATGACCTCTGCATGCCCCAAGGTCAGGTCAGCTTTGCTTCTAGCTTATAGATTAAACCCTTCAGACCCTCCTAGAGGCTGAACTTTAACTGGTCTCAAGACCAAGCACTCAGACCTGTATATTCTTTTCTTTTGCTTTTCCTTATGGGGCTCCTTTTTCAACCTGAGGTTCAAAAGACAGTGGCTCAAATTTATGCTGGAGTGGAGAAACAGGCTTTGGAACTGAGCAGTCTCCTAATGCAGGTGAAAAGCATGTATTGATTACTTAAAGAAAGTTAAAATAAAAGCAATTTTTCTCCCCATTTCGGCACACTGCAGCTTTTGGCCTATCCACTCATAGCTAAAAAAGCATTCTTTCCTGATAATCAAGCTTCAGCTGTCTGAATTTCAGGCCGAGCCTCTCCTCCTGAGCTCTGCTGAAGAGCTGCTTTAATTAACCATTATACCACAGATGTTATTGATTTTTTTTTCAAATCTGGTTGAAACATCATTGTGCTGGATCATGGCCAAAACTAAGGACTGAATTTGTGTGTGTGTGTGCTGCTTTTACTCCTTCTGCATACCTTATTTGTCTCCATGTCTGTTAAGTGCAATCTTTAGTATTAACTCAGAAAATATAGAATTGATTTTTAGCCTTAGCAGCCGTGATCTAAGGGCTCCTAATTTGAAATCTGAAAACCTCAGTTGCTGAGGAAGTCTTTCTGCCATTGCTTTACACTTCCTTGAAGTAAGCTTTTTATTCTTTAAGATATCTGTCTTTTTCTTCTCTCTCTCACACACGCACACATTTGGAAGTCTTACAGGAACACGGCCTATTCATTGTATTTTGAACATGTTTGTTGTGAACGGCCCCCCAGAGCCCTATTCCTGTCTGTCCAAAATGTTTGCCCTGCAGTGTGGACTGTGTGCAATTTTGAAATTGAAATGTCTCAACACTTTCCAAATTTTGCAGAGATTTCGGAAGAACTTGAGAAAAACATCCACTTTGAGCAAATTGCAGGATATCAGAAACAACGGGGCATCTACATTCCTTTTACAATCCCCCTTCCCGTGATGATAAACTCAAGGACCAAACAATCACAGTAGGTTCCTAAATTCTGATAAGGTTTCTGTGCGTTTAGTGATACGTTCTTTAAACATAATTTGAAGCTTTTAAAATACTGTAATGGCAGCTCTTGACCTTTAAAAAATCACATGGAGCAAGAGGTGGTGAAAAATGTTTATTTACTTTGCATTAGTGGCTAAACTCCCCATTCCTTCCTAGAACCGGTAGTTCTTTTATCCTCAGGAACTCACGCGTGTCGCTCCCATTCTCCCAACACGAACCAGACAGGCCCACTTGAGCTGGAGAAACAATGGCCTGCAGTCAGCCCTATGCCTCAGTGAGAAACAACAATGCAGGCCTCTTGACAAATTCTGGCGTCGCGAGTGGAATCTTGCCGTTCAACCTGTCTGCTGAACAGAAGTTGGAAAAAGAAAAGATCATCTTGTAAACAATTAATTAATGTTTGTCATGAATTATCATTTTTACTTCCTTCTCAAGAGGCTCAAAGGGAATAAAAAGGCATTTTTGCAGGTGGTGGCATTCAAACTAAGGGCAATCAAAGGTTTGAGAGCTGAGGCACAGCACTCTGAGTCTCTAAGGGTGAATGGTGCTAGGATTAGAGCACAGCAGGGGGTTGAGGGCTTCAGGTGTGAAGCTTAATGTTTGTGATCAGCAAAAAAAAGTCTTGAATTTATCTAAACTGCTCTTCTCCTAACAGTACTTCTAGCACATAAATGTTCTGAAACTGACAAGTGTTCTCATTGCTCTTCTAATGCAAACATGATCTGCATTTGAAAGATGCATTCCTTTTGCCTAATTTAGAATGTGCATCACAAAGAGCCTTAGATGATGACCCCACAGATATACACGCACACACACACACTGACTCCTGATGCACACACTGCATGCATATACACACATGTAAACCACCTCTTTCTTGCCTGGATCTTCTCTAAAGCTCCCTGCAAGGACCCTGCAGGATCTTTTCTCTCTAGATTACTAAAACACCAGTGGAGAGCTAGGAGACTCAGTGGCCATCTGACCAGTGAGTTCCTCTGAATACATGAATAACTCCTTTTCATGTGGTTTGGATAATTGTCCAGAAATTACCATGCTGCATTTTAATTTGCAGTTCCTCCCTGGCCCCACACCACCCTTCTCTATCAGTAGCAAGATATTGAAGAATATCCAATATATAAAAAACATTTAAAACACACGCACACCCAATAATATTCCATTTTCCTAAAGAATCGTCACTAACGTTTGCAACTGCTAGAACCAAAAACCTAGGTAGGCATTGTTGCTGGTTAGAAGGTTGCTAGCATCCATTTAAATACGTATGATCATTTAATGAATTTTCTCCATAATCTACTGCTGAACTCTAATTACTCATTTTCTCTATTTAGATCACTGATAGATGTCACCTACTGGGAGAGCTCTAAAAAGAAATACTAAGTTAAAGGTTCATGAGACATCACTTAGCAAAATTAGTTATAGGCAAACCTTGGGAAGACCAAGAGAAATCTGAGACTTGAATTACTTTTGATCTAACCTTCCAAAATTCTCCCTCATCCCACAGTACTCACCCATTTTCCTTTCTGCATTCATATTTTCTATTCCCCTCAGTATTCACTTTCCATCATCCAATAAATGTAGGTTCTTGGGGCACCAAGCCTCCTCCTTCCCATCAGAGGCTCTGGTGGATCTAAGGTGACAGTGGTGAATACAGGCACTCATTGCCTCCTCCTGCTGTGCCTCGTCCAAAACTAATAAAGCCGAATGGAGCTCTGAGCACTGTGGTCACCATCCTAGAATCAGGTCATGGGGTTTTCCCTTGAATCCAGGCATGCAATGCAAACCTGTGGGCTTAAACTTAGGAAAGACCCTCAGAAACTGTGGAAGAGTTTGGATAGAAAGAGCAAAACTAGAGTATCAGCAGGTAAGGAATGTGGGTTTTAGAGAAGAAAGGGGTCTGGAAGGAAAGAAAATCAGCACAACCTCTGAGACTAGGAGGTAAGAAGCTATAGAAATCAAGGAACCCCTTTCCTAAAGTTTCTGCAAACTCTGGTTTAACTTCTACCCAAAACCAACCCAAACTTCTAGGAGTGGGTAAAAGAAAACATAAGTTATTTTCTCAAAATTATTTAAGTTTTTAAAACAAAGGGGCCTGCCAAACAAAACAGTTTGGTTCCCCACTTTTTGTAAAGATGTTAAAATTCCATTAAAAGCCTAATGCCAACTGTTTTAGAATCATATATAAAAGCAGTGAAAATAAAGTAGCAACGGTTGTGATTAAGCTGAAAAGGAAGAAAGTTTATGATCAAACCAAACCGAGCGCTTCTGACCTGTGACAGGTACATTGGGGTCATTTCTGGGTCCCAGGCTCCTGGGCCTTTGTCAGGGTCAATGGCTTTGCCTGGTGGTCTTCCCCCCAGGCCTTCATTCTTTTTTCCCCGAACAATGTTCTGAATGTGGTACTCTCCAGGACAGGTAATTTGCTTAGGGGAGAGGAAGCCCACCTTTATTCCATGCCTGGCTCATACCATTCTCACTGTTTTGCATGGCTGAGATAGCGCTCACCAGGGTTTGGTGGGGGTGAGAGGTCGGATGGGGGCTAAAAGGCTTCAAAAGAATGAAAATTGAATAGCTATTGGTATGAATAGCTATTGGTATTGGATCAATTTGTCTAGATCTACCTGGAGAATGTTTTTCTGTAGAATGAATTTTTACATTAAGAGCTTTTGAGCTTTAAAATAAATAAGATTGATTAATCCAACCATAAAAAAAAAAAAAAGTATCAGCCCAGTGCCCTGCACCCTACCAGGAATTATATAGATTGAAAAAAATGGATGACAATGGTTTTCCAAATTCTTTTTCAAGCATAAACAATTAGACTTCTCCAACAAGTTTTTCGCTGCAACCCAGTTTTTAGCTGGGTTGCACTAACCCAAAGCAACAAAGAATAGCGTAAAGGAGTATTGCTAGGAATATATCTGTTTTCTCCTATAGCAAAAAAAAAAAAAATTTTTTTGAATAAAGTCCTGCTATAAATTGCTAATAAATGCCCCCTCCCAAACCACCTAAGAACGAGTTGATGAGGGAAGAATTAAAAAATTGTTACCACTTGAACGGCTCTCCTAGTTGGATGTGCCTTTTCCAAAGGGATTGACCTTTCTAGGACTTGTGTCTGCCTGAGAGGTCCCACCCACCCTGTTACTATTTTAAGGAGATCTGTGAAAGGCTCCTTATTTTGCTTCCCTTCCCCCATTATGCCACCACTGTGTGCTAGTGCTTGAAATTAATCAAGGGCCCCTTCTGGGAAAGGGATTCCTCTTTGAGAGAAACGGAACTGGACACTTCTCTGCCTTCCTGCGTCCCCTCGCCCCGCCAATCCCTGCTCCCCAAAGCTCCCCAGACAAAGCGCTAGGACTCTGGGGGAAGCTGCTGGGAGCCCAGCCCTGCCCTTGCCAGGCAGCTGCTGTTTGAACCCAGCCCTGACCGTGAAATCAAAAGTGGGTCCGAGGGAAGCGGTAAACACTGAGCAATGAGCCTTTTGAAGGCAGCTGATGCCTCATTTGGGGTGACATGTTGTGGCTGATGAGTGTGGATGATGTGGGGTTTTCGATAAGTGCCTCATCAGTATCCTCATCATGCTCGTGTTGCTCCGCCGCGGCGTGTGCCCTGACTTGATTGTAATTGCCCGAATCTGCTCCCGCTGCTCAGGCGCGCACAGTAATATGCAATAAAACAGCAAGAAGTGAATGTTAACCATCTGAGTTCTGACACGGCGGCTCTGCAGTTCAAGATCTCCATTAAGGACCAAAAAAAAAAAAAAAAAAAAAAGCCAGTAAGAAAAGAAAGAATAGGAAAATTCCCAGAGCCCGCTTCTATGACCAAAGGGAAAATCCAGAAATGAAGGAGATGTTTAGCTTTCTTAGGTCCTCACAGATAAAGACCAACAGGTTGTTCACTGGTAGTTATTTATTATTTATTTTTACATCCCAGGTGTCCTTGCTTTTGCTCCTTAGCTCTAATAGCATGGTGCTGCTGTGGCCTAGTGTAGATGGTGGTCAACTATTTTCAGGGTAAGGAGCCCCTCAATTTGTCAGTGCCCTGGGTATTCAGGTACTGAATTTATTAGATCCAATTTTTTCAGTGATTTCACTGGAGCAGACACCTGAAGCAGTGCCTAATCCAGTCACCCTTGGCCAAGTGACTTGGTGTTCAACTTTTTAAAACATTCAGAGGGGCATAGCTGTCTCTTCTGTCTTTTCCACTATCTCCACACACTGGAGGCCTCAATTAAACCCTGTAGTGTCAGGGACACCTGGAGAACCAACTTATGGAGAGAAGGGGGTGCCCAAGACTGCACATTTAATCTTCAATTATAAGAAAGGAAAGCCTCTATCCCAGAAAGAAGACCTTAGCCGATGTGAGCAAAGTGATCATCTTTCTTTCTCCAATGAAATGATTTAAATAGGGGGATTGTTTATTTATTTGTCTTTTTCTAAATATTATTTATTTTGTTGTTGTTGAGAATATACACAGCAAAACATACACCAATTCAACGGTTCCTACATGTATAATTCAGCGACATTGATTACCTTCTTTGAGTAGTACAACCATTCTCACCCTCCTTTTCTAAGTTGTTCCCCATTTACATAAACTCACTGCTGCCTAAGGTTCCTATCTAATCTTTCGAGTTGCTATTGTCGATTTGATCCCATTGAGGTAGTTCTTAAAAGAGCATGATGCTCAAGGCAGACCTTTTTCACTAGTTAAGCTAAATAAACTATTGCCCGATTTTAAGATCACTTCAAGGGAAATGTTTGGTTAAAGGATAATCTTAGGACAATAGTTTCAGAGGTACGTTCACCCTCCATGACTCCAGAAAGTCTAGAGTCCATGAGAATTTGAAATTCTGTTCTGCATTTTCCCCCTTTTTACCATGATTCTTCTATGGAATCTTCGATGAAAATATTTGGTAACAGTAGCTGGACACCATCCAGTTCTTCTGCTCCAACGGCAGAGGAGGCACTTGTTCATGCAGGCAGTTAGCCACATATTCCACATCCTTCTGGTTCTCCTTCTTCCTCTGTTGCTCCAGGTGAGTAGAGACCAGTTGTTGTGCCTTGGGTGACTACTTGCAAGCTTTTAAGACCCCAGGAAGTCCTCAATGAACTAGGAAGTAGAATAGAAGCACTAAACACGTTATTAGGCCAATTAATTGTGATGTCCCATGAAACCATGACCCTAAACCTCCAAACCAAGGAAACAAATCCCAGAAGGTGTTTGGTCGTACATAAGCAGCCTCAGCAGCTACTTTTTTTTTTTTTTTTTGTAGTTATTATTAATATGTCTATCACACAACTTTTGCCAACAACTTTTTACAGGTGTACAACTTGACAGCAACTGCAATAATCAGTTGTGCAACCCTACCCATAAAATCAATGTGGTTTCTCCATCACCTTTAACCCCCCTTTTCCCTTTCCCTCCCACTCTGGTAACCACTCATACTTTGGTCTCTATACATTTGCCTTTTCTTGTTTTTTTGATATAAGTGGGGTCATACAGTATTTGTCCTTTTGTGATTGGCTTATTTCACTCAGCATGTCTTCAAGCTCCATCCATACCGTAGCATGTATCAAGACTTCGTTTCTCCTACTGGCTGAATAGTATTTCATTGTATGTATGTACTTCATTTTGTTTATCTATCGACCTGTAGTTGGGCATTTAGATTGTTTCCACCTTTTAGCTATTGTGAATAATGCTGCAATGAACATTGGCTACAAGTCTCTTTCTGAGTCGGTGCTGTCAAGTCTTTGGGGTATATACCTAGGAGTGGAATTGCTGGGTTATATGATAGTTCTCTTTTTAGTTTTTGAAGAACTGCCACACTGTTTTCCATGACAGTTGTACCATTTTGCATTTCCACCAGCAATGGATAAGGGTTCCAATTTCCCCACATCCTTGCAAACATTTGTTATAGTCCGTTTTTCTTTGTTTTTAATCTTTGCCATTCTAGTGGCAGTGAAATGGTATCTCATTGTAGTTTTGGTTTGGATCTCTCTGATGGCTAATGATGCTGTGCATCTTTCCATGTGTTCGGTGGCCATTTGAACTCCTGTTTGGTGAAACATCTGTTCAAGTCCTTTGCTCATTTTATGATTGGGTTGTCTTTTTATTAAGTTGCTGATGTTGTTTACTTTTAAAGAAATAAGGTAATTTTCTTAGTTAGGCTTTGTACAAACATCATTTTTAGTCTGGATTTCAGTATTGGTCTAATGATAAATAGGCACACTTGAAAATGCAATTTCCATATTATAAACTTACCTTTCTTAGGCTTATTTCCTTCTATCCTGGAATGAATCATAATTGCTTAAGCTTTGTGGGTAAAAGCTACTATCCAACCCGTTGTCTTCTTAGGAGCATTTCTTAAAGCATCTCAGAGAAAACATGTTCTTTGCTGTTTCCGGTTCATTGAGCCTGTAGGAGGCAGCGGCAATGTTAACTTCAGAATGAGATTTAAATCACATATGGAAACCTTTACCATTGTTTTTCATTTAAGAGAAAATAGAATTTACTCAAAAGTATTAATTCTTCTCTTCCTCCCCTCCCCATTTCCAGTAGCAATGTCTTTTCAGAACTTTACAAATGTTGTTTGTTTGGGCTATGGGTTTTCTCCTTACTTAAAAAAAAAAAGAAAGAAACCCTCACATCTGAAACTAATGAATTCAGCCCACACTCCCAACTGGAAGCCTCTATGCAGATGGAGTTTCATTAACTGAATATCTGTATCATTAGCTGCGCAAGAAAACAATTCCTGCCCACATGGATAATTAATAGAACATTTTACAGGAAAAGACCATCTTTTGCAGTAACTACCTGGCCCTTGCTTAGAAAACCTGTCAGCTTTAACTTTCTTCTGCCTGTGACAGTCCTTCCTAAAAGCAGTTAGAAAGCTCGTCTTCAAAAGGAGTAACCAACCATAACCATTTCCCTACACAGCTGCAACCTACCAGGTCTCACCTAAATTCCTGGTAGGTTCAGCTTAGGTGTACACAAGAAGAGAAGGAAATTACCCTGTGACTTATACCCTCAATAATGCTGTAGGAGGCAGACTTTCCTCCGCTCCAACGACATACCGTAGCCTGGTGTTCAGTGGATCATTCCTTTGATAATAATGGGTACAAATGGTTAATACACTAGCCTGCTAACCAAAAGGTTGGTGGTTCAAGTCCACCCACAGGTGCCTTGGAAGAAAGGCCAAGGGATCTACTTCTGAAAATTCAGCCATTGAAAACCCTGTGGAGCACAGTTCTACTCTGACACGTATTGGATTGCCATGAGTCAGAATCAATCCCATGGCAACTGTTTTTTATCCATCCTTTATTCTATGGAAAGATTTAATCCTGAGTTTTGGATCAAATTCCCTAACAAACCAAATTCCCAAAACAAGCCAAACCCACTGCCATCAAGTGGATTCCGACTCACAGCAACCCTATAGGACAAAATAGAACTGCCCCCATACAGTTTCCAAGGAACACCTGGTGGATTTGAACTGCTGACGTTTTGGCTAGCAGCCATGGCTCTTAACCGCTATGCCACTAGGGTTTCCTATGTGTGTGTGGGGCGGGGGGGGGGGAGTCATTATATTCTAGCTTTTAAAACTCCCCCCTGAAAATTCAGGTAGAGAAATTCTTTCCACTTATTGCCTGCCTTAACCAGGTGTGCAGCATTAGCAGCACAATGTTTTCACACAGCTGTTGCTTTTTATCTAAGAACCAGATGCATTTCAGAGGCGGGTGATTTCAGGATAGGGTTCTGGCTCTTCTAATTAGCTTGGCATTCTACTGCAGCTTATAAAGTACGTTCCTTTAACAGGCAATGTACAAATGAAGGAGTTCTAGAGTTTCTAATCTCTTCAAGTCAAACACATTAAATGAATACAATTTTTTTATTGTGCTACAAAATATACCAAAAAAACAAAACCTGCTGCTGTCCAGTCCATTCCAACTTACAGCAGCCCTATAGGACAGAGTAGAACTGCCTCATGAGGTTTCCCAGGCTACGAATCTTTTCAGAAGCATATTGCCACATCTTTCTCCTTCCGGGAGCAACTGGTGGATTCGAACCACTGATCTTTTGGTTAGCAGCTGAGCACTTTAACCACTGTGTCACCAGAGTTCCTTGGTACAAATATACACAACAAAATATTTGCCAAAAATAATACAATGTTAAACCAGGGTTTTAAAAAAGCTAAAAGAATAATAATTGTAAAAGAGAAACAAAAATATATAAACTGGGTAAATACACAAGTTCCAACAAGAGTGTGAGGACCCTAAATCAGGGTGTTATAGGAGAGTAAGGGGCCCTGGTGGTGCTGTGGTTAAAAGCGCTTGGCTGCTAACCAAAAGGTCTGCAGTTAGAACCCACCAGCTGCTCCTTGGGAGAAAGATGTGACAGTCTGCTTTTGTAAAGATTACAGCCTGGGAACCCCTCAGGGGGCAGATCTACCCTGTCCTATGGGGTCGCTATGAGTCAAAATCGACTAGATGAGTGGCAGTGGATTTGGCTTTTTTTGATATGTGTGTACCCTGGGAGGAAAGACGTTAAATCAGGACATGTTACCTGAACCACTAGCAAATTTCTTTTCAAAACTGAGGTTTATGCCATTTCTTTTCAGCAATTGATTATAAAGAATGTGCAAATAAGCAAGTAATAAATAATTTATAAAATATATTTGCACAGGATGTGTTTAAGATTCTGCTCTTAACTAATATCCATCAGTTTAATATGATAGCCCAACGGAGCAGTAAATTGAACACAAGCTCCTTAGAACTTTTTAGGTATAGAATATGCGTGAGCTTTTAAATGCCTATTCCCTCAAGTATTGCATGTACACAAAACACGCATAAAAGATGCACACACACATACACTTACATAAAGTACAGGATAGCAAGAGAGTTTGCTCCCCAAAATAGCCTTCCATTACAGCAATTAAGAGAAAATAGTGAAAAAAGGAAAACAAATTCTGAAATGCAAAAAAACAAAACAAAACAAAAAACTCACTGCCATCGAGTCAAATCCGACTCAAAAATGCAAAAAGCTTCTGTTAAATGGCAGGTTTCATCAGTAAGAATGCTTAAGTCAGTTTTTAGATGGTGTATCTTGGTGAACCTGATTGGAACCAGGCTTATAAGTTCCATCTGTGAATTCTGTACAATTTGAAGGATGTGCAAAAACTGCAGCTTCAACAGTTCATGTAAAAAATGTTTCAGATTAAAAAAAAAATCACCATGCAGTAACATTTCCGCATTACTAGAGGGGTTGCCATGGGCACCAGAAAGAAGCTCAGTATAAGGACTGAGGTTACTCGTGGGGGATGGGCAGAAGCAGGATGTATAATATCATCAGCTGAATGGTAGTGCCTTCATTCCATGGGCCTTCAACAAACGCCGTGTATTGTTGGCCAGTGGAAGAGAACTGGTCTATATGATTGTGATATCCTTATGAAGTGAGAAATAACTGATAACGCTCAAATTTATAGGGAGATGAAATTGAAGTTCCTTGGCTAGGGTTATAACCAAGCTTAGAGGATCTGTTGGTGACCACAAGCAGTTGCCCAGGTCCCAACCCTGCTCCAGTGTGCTTATATATGTATCCTTTTAGATTGCAAGCTAGTTTATATATCCTTCTGGACGGCAGGTTAGCTCAGGTCAGAATTAACCCCAAACTGTAAATCTGGACCAGAATTTGGTGAACTCAGATGGCCATGGATCAAAACCCTAAAAAATAGTCAGGAAAGAACTTATGTAGTTCCTTCTAGAGCCAATCTGGAATTAATTTGAGTTTATTCAAGAAATGGCTTAGGATAAACTTGGTATTCCCAAATAAATCACCCCTCCTGATGGAGATCCCAGTCTCCTGTGGTAGCCAGACTGAGCCTGAAATAAAACGTGTTCTCAGTTTAGACACACATACCTGCGGTTGAGAAGAGCAATTCAATTTATTATATTCTAGTCCAATAACACATTTAACCCCAGGTCGATTCTGACTCATGGCGACCTCATATGTACAGAGTAGAACCCTTCCATAGGGTTTTCGAGGCTGTGACCTTTAGGAAGCAGATCTCCAGACCTGTATTCTGAGGTGCCTCTTGGTGGATTCAAAACACCCTTGATTTGAAGCTTAACTGGTTGTACTACCTAGGAACTCCTCATTAACATACACCAAATATAACCAAACCCATTGCCATGGAGTCAATTCCAACTCATAGCAACCCTGTAGGACAGAGTACAGCTGCCCCATAAGGTTTCCAAGGCTGTAAATCTTTACGGAAGCAGACTGCAAGGCAGAGCTGCTAATGGGTTCGAACCAAGGACCTTTCGGTTAGCACCTGAGCATTTAACCACTTCACCAACAGGGCTCCTACTGTTAAACGCATAGAAGAAGCTTTATGGAGTAATGATAAATGTATGGAGTTAGTTAGTATTACCATCATAAGGAGGATGTTTTAAAGACAATGAAAATGTTGGCTGTTACAGGTATAGGAGAGAAAATAAGCAAATACCCAAATATTCGTGAATAAGACATTCCTATCTTTCCTAAACTTGGGACAAAAGAGACTAGGCAAGGATGCAATATTTATTCCTTTCTTTTAGCTGATAAGAAGAACTTTTAAAGAAGAAGAAATCTATGGAATAAACTAGAAATGTGCCTCAAGACAGACAAAGGGAATGCAAAATTAAATTTCCCATGTGAAAGGGAAGGTACAATGAAGCCTTCTACATGAGATACCTTTGGAGAAAATTTCAATTTCCCTGTTTCTTTTCTTTCTTGGTTGCTTTATTTTTTCACAGATATGCTCTATGGAAAGCCTGAAAGCCTTTTCATTATTTCCTATTTTTCTTTTTACTATGTGGTATACATTCATTTTTTTCCCTTCCAATGTTGAGGGAGTTCCCATTTTTTCTAGTTTTGTTTTGACACCTAGCTGTAACCAACAATACCTTCCATCGAATCCTTTCTTTCATCTGTTCAATTTCTCTTATTTCCTTCATCTCTCTTTTTCCTTCACCTCTTCCTTTCCTCTTATTAACCTTCACAGTTCCATAAAGATGTATTTCTTTCTTTCTTTTTTGCAAGCCCAACTTACTTTTCTATATAAGCTCAAGTTTCTATCCATGAGTCTATCTAATTAGATTCATGGACTCAGCCTTTTTAGCAAACTTGAAACTCTTATATTAATTTATTACACATTTTATAAATTTGCCTTTGTTTTGAAGGGGTTTGTAAGATGCTGTTTTCCTTAAGAGAATAAAGAATATTTCAGTTTGATCATACAGCAACTCCACAAACTGTTTTATGTTGTATTGACTTGTTAAGTTACTGATTTCTGAGGGTCAGTTACACTAGATTATGCCATGATTTGAACTTGACATTATGCCCTTTGTCATTTTTTCATATGGCTTTTCTTATGGAAGGGAGATGAATATTCCAGTGAGTGGTATTTATGCCAGAAACACACCTTCAGGGAGCTAAATCTATGAGAGATGAACAATAACTTAATGTTGCGTGATAATTGCAGTATTTGAGCTCTTTTTCCAGCCAAATAGCCATGACATTTGAATGCATTCAAAATTTTTTCAACACAAAAATTTCAAATTTATGAATGAGAGTAATCTCATTTTCAAGTCCCTTCCTAGTTATGAATATTTGCTTTTTCTGTATATCCCTTCCCATGCTTATAGTTTGATGCTATATTTCTCTACATAAGGCTTGGAAACAGAAGTAAAAAAATGTTCTTGAAAGCCACGGATTATGTTGGCTCACAGATGTGAGATGTACAGTTTTCTTTAAATAATATAAAATAAAGCCAGAGAGGATATGAAATCCAAGCAGGCTTATTTATCAGAGAAAAAGTATTCCTCTATATCTACCCAGAAAGGAATTTTTTAAACTCATAATTTGGCTCAATTTTTGGAGTTTAATACCATGTAAGAGTCTCTGAACGAAGTTTTGCATAAGTCAACAATGGAATTTCTTTACCAATTTAATCAACTTAGAAAAAAAAAATTGATGGTCTTTTCTACTTTGGAAATAAGGCTTAAGGGAAGAACTTTGACTTTTTCCCCTTTCAAGAAAAGTTCACTTTTAATATAACAGCATAGAAATAAATCTTTTCTTTTAAAAACATTTATATATGAATGAATGTGAGTGAATGAAATCTTTGAAAAACTTAGGAATAAACTTTTTTGATGCAGTTGAGAGACGACAAAGGAGTGTTATTTTTGCGACCATGTAATCATAGGTTCATTCATTCCTCCCAATTTACTTTAGTTTATTAAGTAGAAGAAATTTAAAATAAATGAAATTAAGCCTTGAGAAAAAGGCTATACTCTCATCAAAAATAAACCGAAATGTGAATACTTAGGAAATCTTAGAAATGAAATATTTTTAAAAATATTTTGGAAGCTGTTATGTTTTCCAAATTTAGAAAATGCATTAACTCCAAAAGCTCGTGTACTACTAAAAATCATGAAACACGGAACTGATGTTTACCGCACTGTTCTGAATTAGCCACAAAGCTGAAATAGAGTCGTGCAACCAAAACATTCATTTATGCATCACAGATGATTTTTGGATACAAGTGTTATATTTAATATTAAAATATATACTTTAAAAAATATTAGATAGTTATGAAAAACTATCTTATCCTCTTAGGAAGAAACCCATTGCCATCAAGTTGATTCCGACTCATAGTGACCCTATAGGACAGAGTAGAACTGCCCCATAGGGTTTCCAAGGAGCGCCTGGTAGAATTGAACTGCTGACATTTTGGTTCTTAGCCACTGAGCAACCAGGATTTCCATCTTAGGAAGAGCTTCTCTTTTAATCTTAGTATTCTTTTCCTTTATTTTCCTAGTTGTCTTTGCAGCATAGACTTTCATCATAACCAATTGGATTTAACCAGTAATATTTCTATTTACACTATGTTCTAGGAGGGATTTTTAGCATAAATGAATCATAGAGCCTGTGAGTTTTAGACATGCCTTTTTTTAATCCATGAATTTGGAGGTATTCTACCAGTAAAATATGCTTCTAGAATTGCTGAGGATATCATATTCTTTTAATAGACAACAGTAATTTTCTCCAACTACATAATGTCTCTCTGTGTCAGTCTAATAATTATATGCTATCAGTTTTGTGTCATTTCCTCAGGGAGTCCCTGTCTACTATGCCCCCCTTTTAACTGTTTCACTTTATTCAACATGCTCTCTAATTGCCATATCAAAGGTTTACTTGAACTCCTTTGTAAGTATAATCCATTTGACCACAAAATCATGCATTTGTAGTTGAGTATGCGTTTACATCAAACTTATAGCTTTGAATTTCACTTAGGAGAAAAGCCTCATATTTTAATACAGGTTTTGAATACAGATTTACTATAAAATAAGTGAATAATAATGCCAGGTTATTTTGGAAAGTGTTCTTTTATGTGATCACTGCATTTAATACAATAACAAAATGGCTGCCCAACAGGTGGTCTTTTCAGAGTGTTAAGCCACAAGAATCAGAACAAAAAGGACGCCCGAATCTAATGTTCTTCAGAATTCAAAAAGCTGTTCACTTTCTTTTGTTAATTTTCAGATTTAGCCATGTTCATTATTGTTGAGTCCCAAATGCAGGACATTCTTTTTTGACATTTTGCCCTAAATAGACACTGACCAAGGCTGACTAGCCAACTAGCTATTTGTCACAGGCAAGCGGAAACTAGTCGTGAACAATGAATGTGCATTCTTGGTACTTAAATGGCTAAGGAAAGGACCAGTTTTGACATGCTGCAAATCTGGCAAAGTCTGGGTTAACAAAAGTGTGTTTGACAAAAGATGAACTTTCTTTTCCTATATTTTCCCCAGAAGTAAGTATTTAATTATGTCCTAACACATTTCTTCTTTCTTGCCTGGAGGATTATATGCCCTAGTGAAAAGCTCATTCACTCTCTGAGGTTATCATGTGGCATTATGGACCATACCATTCAAAAGCCTTCTTTGGAAGGAATTATTTCTTTAAGCAATCATTATTCACTTAAGGGAGAAGCGTTGTAAAAAAAACGTATAATTTCATTGTAGTTACCATTATACTATGGTGGTAGCATTTTATAAAGTAAGGTTGTTTAATAAGGAACTTTTCAGAAAATTGATGAGTGTAGCAATGTATTTTTCTAACGCAAAAATATCAGGCTACATTAAATACAAGAAAGAAAACATTTCAAAGGATTTGAATTTATAAATAGGAAAGTGAATCAAAGGAAAAAATAAAGAAAATAACTTTTTACTTGAAGGTAGGATTTAAAGTTTACATTAGAGTTAAGTTGTTGAATATCCTATACATCATTGTAAAACCTGTAGTCTTTTTAAGCAAGGGCTTTAATACTAATATGTACAAAGCATGGCATTGTTTACATTTTCATAAAGCTAAAGAACTCCTCGGTTAGGGAAAGAGCCTAGTAATAGGTGCTTGTGAGAAGGGCAAAAACATGAATTTTATGGTATGAATAAATTGAAGTAATGCCTATGTAATAAATTCACATTTGTCTCCAAGAAATAAATAAATAGGAAAGTTAAAATAACTAAAGTGTTTTTGTCTGAGTGGTGTCATAGAAAAATAGAAGCATTAAAAAATCTTGAATTTAAAGGCTTTATTTAAAAATTCAGCTTAAGGGATACGTCTGAGCTGCTCCAGATTCAGAGTCACCCTTACCTTCTGCATCAACAGTACTGGTCAAAGAATACTGATGTTCAGAACGGTGAACCTGAGCCATTTACAATCTGGTCTTCACAATCATCAAAAGAAGATTCTAAAATCTAGAGATTTTAGAAACCTCTCTCTATTATTGTATCTTAATCCTTGATACTCAGTAATGTGTGTACTAAAAAGTCATATTTTGTTTCCAAAACGTAGCAATCTTTAAAACGCAGAGTTTATTTTGATGCTCATAGTTTTTATTAGACTGACCTAACCAACTTCCATTCTTTAAACATTCCAAAGTTCTCTGGCTTATAGAATTTCAGCCTAATCACCTATCTGATTTTTAAAGTAGACCCAAGTTTCCCAAGTTTCTATGGATTGACCAAAAAGAAATCTGGTAAGAGTAGACCAGAGAACTTATGTCCAGGCCAGGAAATGGCTTCCATGACTTCCGTGGTTTATATCGCTTCCACATACATCCTACTGGCCAGAACTCAGTTACATGGTCTACATCTAAATGCAAAGGAGTCTGGGAAGTGTCTTCGTTGTTGTTGTTAGGTGCTGTGAAGCCTTTTCCAACTCATAGCAACAACAGAATGAAACACTGCCTGGTCCTGCACCATCCTCACAATCATTGCTATGTTTGAGCCCATTGTTGCAGCCATTGTGTCAATCCAACTCCTTGAGGGTCCTCCTTTTTTCCTCTGACCCTCTACTTTACCAAGCATGATGTCCTTCTCCAAAAACTGGTCCTTCCTGATAACATGTCCAAAGTAAATAAGACAAAAGCTCGGCATCTTTCCTTCTAAGAAGCACTCTGGCTGTACTTTTTCCAAGACAGATTTGTTCATTCTTCTGGCAGTCCATGGTATATTGAATATTCTTTGCCAACATCATAATTCAAATGCATCAATTCTTCTTCCTTCTTCCTTATACTTTGTCCAGCTTTTGCATGTACATGAGGTGATTGAAAATACCATGGTTTGGTTTTTTTTGGGAGGGGTCAGGTACACCTTAGTCCTCAAAGTGACATCTTCACTTTTTTAATTCTTTAGAGGTCTTTTGAAGCAGATTTGCCCAATGCAATGCATCCTTTGATTTCTTGACTGCTTCTTCCATGGATATTGATTGTGGATCCAAGTAAAATGAAATCCTTAACAACTTCAGTCTTTTCTCTGTTTATCAGGATGTTGCTTATTGGTCCAGTTGTGAGGATTTTTGTATTCTTTATGTTGAGGTATAATCCATATTGAAGTCTTTGATCTTCACAGTAAGTGCTTCAATTCCTCTTCACTTTCAGCAAGCAAGGTTGTGTCATCTGTATATCACAGGTTGTAGTGAGTCTTCCTCCAATCCTGATGCTGAGTTCTTCATATAGTCCAGTTTCTTGGATTTTTCCTCAGCATACACATTGAATAAGTGATCATCCCTTTAATAATAATGGCGCAAATTATAATGTAATCTTCCCTTACGCCAGAGAAAGAAAATGGTATTGGTGTGCATCTAATGGACCTCAGGCACAGTGATTTTAAGCAAAAGATTACAGATCATTTGTTTTTTCTGTTCATCCACTGGGGTATGTACATTTCCAAGCTTGACCTTCTTGTACATGCACCTTACGTAAAAATGTCTTCATTTTCACTTAGTCTGCTTTTTAGACACAGTTTATCATTAACATTTGGGGATAAAAATTAAAATACCCATCCAGTCCTTCCAAAGTGTTTTTAATTATCTGCATTTTAGGGACACCACTTTACTTAGGTCCTGGTGGCATAAAGAAAAACTGTGCTGCTACATACCATAAACAATGGTCCTTAAACATTTAGACCTATTGAAGTGTTCAAATCTGAACATAAAAATACAAATTTGTATAGGAAATTTGCAAAAAAAGAAAACTGAAAGGTTCTGTATAGACCCTGTA
The DNA here is from genome assembly GCF_030014295.1 of Loxodonta africana. Classification (NCBI taxonomy): domain Eukaryota; kingdom Metazoa; phylum Chordata; class Mammalia; order Proboscidea; family Elephantidae; genus Loxodonta; species Loxodonta africana. The sequence continues at coordinate 48,214,527 of NC_087351.1, forward strand.
CTGTTTCAATGGTACTAATTATAATTCAAAGCAAGACTGCACATATGTGATGTTCAATATAGTATATTACTGTTTTAAAAAATCTATTCATTGAAAAAAATAGGATCAGTGCCATCAGTGAACTATTTGTGTAGACTGTGGCTCTCTGCATTATCAAACATGTATGCATTTACTTGTTTTTAACAGATGGCTATCATTTTTTATCCTCTAGTTCAAAAGTGTGAGGAAAGGTATAAGTCTTTAATGTGGATTTTTAACATTAAGTAGCATTGGAGAGTTATTTTGCTCTTGGAGAGTTTGCAATATATTGTGGAACTAGAAAATGAAGCCATAATTAATTTGAGCAGCTAGTCCAGCAATTTATCTGCACTTAAAAAACCGATGAAGTACAGCCAGAATGCTCCTTAGAAGCAAGGATGATGAGACTTTATCTCACGTACTTTGGACATGTTATCAGCAGGGATCAGTCCCTGGAGAAGGATATCATGCTTGGTAAAGTAGAAGGTCAGCAAAAAAGAGGAAGACCCTCAACGAGATGGATTTACACAGTGGCTGCAACAATGGGCTCAAACATAGCAAGGATCGTGAGGATGGCGCAGGACTGGGCAGTGTTTCATTCTGTTGTACATAGGGCCACTGTGAATTGGAGCCAACTCAATGGGGCCTAACAACAGCATAAAATTGATTGGTGGAGAGAATCTAGTTCACTGCTGGGACCAAATAGATTTTTTTATAATATTGTTATGCTAAGTTGAACATCACATCTTTTATGTTCTCCCCATTTGGCCTTGAATAAACATCAGTACAATAATAATCTAAATGATTTGCATGTGGTCATGAGCAGCTGCCCATCTGCTTTGGACAGAATTATACAAATCAATTACATGAACATAAAAGCCAAATAAATGTGGGTTAATCAACAACAGAAATAAAATGGAAAAACTCTTAAATTTTGTTCTTCGTATATAATCCCTTCAGGAACCAAAGATGGGTAAATTACACTCATTAACCTTGAAAAATTAAATGATTTGTACACAATAGGTTTGAAACAATATCTATTCCTGGTTATGATGAGTATTTTGTCTGTGACACAGCATAGTTTAACTGAAGGTCTACAAAGGTGATTGTTTTGATATGCTTAGTTCCTTCCTAGAGAGATTATTCCATGAAATTAGCTCGTATTTGTTTCTCACTCCATAACTCAAACTAAAAATTCCAAATGCACGTTGACCATTCTAGGTGTAAAACCTGTGGCTGTTATGTTGATTCTGATTCATAGCAACCCTATAGGACAGAGTAGAACTGCCCCATATGGTTTCCAAGGAGCAGCTGGTGGACTCGAACTGCCAACCTTTTGGTGAGCAGCTGAGCTCTTAACCACTGTGCCGTCAGGGCTAAAGTGAGTATGTATTTAGTTTGAAGAAATCAGTCCTGAGCCTGTAAACAGAGACTTTCTTTGAAAGAGACCAAAGGAAACTTTGTTTATGCTTTCTATTGGGCATTTGTCAAGAAAATATTATCAAATTACTTATCACTGCCATGTAAAGCCCATCAATGAAGAAAACTTGCCTATTGGGATAAAGTCAAGCAAAATCCTAAACTTTTAGCTTTTCAAATGCTGTTCTTATTCCATAAAAGTAAGACTTAATCAGATTACTTTTCTAACCACCAGACTCTTGGGGAGATCCTTGTGGGGAGCCCCCAGGACTGAGTTTCTTGTCCTGGTTTTCCATTTCCATTAAGATGAAATACTTCACTGTGTTTGGTTGCCCCCTCACCTGTCAAAGAAGCCCCCAATTTACAGGATCTGAGCTGGAAATCCCAGTGGGCATCCTCTCATAACGGCTTTGAAGAAAGCCACTGGCTATAATTCTCCAAACTGAGAAAAAACTATACATGAAGAAACAGGCTTGTTAAAAGAGTATTATATTAGCCCAGGAAGACTGGTTTGATTGCACTATTGCTTAGACTGAACAAGCTGCCTAAATTGATAATCAAACCTTGGATATCTCATCAGATATCAAGAATCTAAACAAAAGATTCAGCGCCTCCCCTTCCAGTGCTACCATTCTAGCATATGAAATGGCCACTGAAAAACTTTTTTTCCATCCCTGTCTTTTCTCACTATTTTTTGTTTCATGCTACCTTTTATTGAGCACTTACTCTGTGCCAGTCCCTCTGCTAAGGGCTTTGCTTCTTTCATATTCTTCCTCCCCTTTCTCCTTTCCACATTTGATCTTTCTTTGAAGACGAGAAGTGATATAGCCCAGCAGATTCCAGCTCTTAAATCATTAGCTTGTTCTGAGAGTGTGACTGGGCAATCTTTCTAATCACCTTTTGCCACCTCTGCCTGTTTTTTGCCAGCACCTGCACACATTCTGATTTCTTAATCACTCAGGGGTTTTTGCTTACCATTGTTGTTTTCACAGCTCTTTATGCATCAGGGTTAATCCAGGGGATTTCAACTTGGCACTGGAGGATTTAAAACACTTCTTAATTAACACAGAAAGAAGACTCACTTATAATTTATTTTAAAAAAATATCCAATGCTGATCGAAATAATATTTTGGAGTAAGTAGGTATGTGGTGAACAATCTTCCATGGTTCTTCATTCACTGATTCCTCCTGCTGGTATGAGGGCTGTTCAAAATAGCACTTCAGTTTTTGGTTTATTTATTAAGATCCTGCACTCAACTATAAGAAATTAGCCTCCTAGAGGTGAATCACTTCCTATGCTACAAAGAAGAAATCGGTTCCTATAGCAAAGAAAAGACCACATACATTCCTGAAACCCACAGTAAAGAAAAGATCAAATAGGTTTATTGCAAGTGTAAAACAGAGCAGCTGGATGTTTAAGTTATGTGGATTCTGGCGTCTGCAAGAGCGATCTCGTTACTACCCATTAGATGAGGGGTACGTCTGAGATGGGAGCACGATGGGTTTTTTGGTGAACTTTTAAACTCAAAGCTCTTTAGTAATTGAAAAATGGAACAGCTCGAAGAAAAGTGTTTTCCCCCAAGTAAGATATTCTGAGAGCTAATTGCATAACTGCACTGGGAGAGACACTGAGAGAGCTCTAGTCAAGCCCCATGTCAGGTACGCTAAAATTGCCCTGCTGCCGCGAGTCAGTCTTTGCTTTAATTATCTGCTAAATGCTTAGGCAATAGCCTGCTTCTCTTTCCTCCGCCTGTTCTCATCCAGTGTACTAGCTGCTGGCTTATTGAATCGGAACTTTCAAAAACTCTTCCCTTCCATTTCCAGGTGGCTAATGCCAATTAGACTCTAAGTCTTTCAGCAGAAAGGTATTCCTTAATAAGGGCCACCTCAGGGGACCAATGTGTACCAATTTACAGTTGAACTGCTGGCCTAAGCCATGCTGCATACAAGTCTCAAAGAGGCCAGGCTGGGGCTCAGAGAATTACTAAGTTTTGGTCTTGCATCTCTCCTCCTCTTCCACTTCTCTTTCTTTGCTGTTTTGTTGATGATAAATAAGAAGGCACATAAATATCCACTCATACTTGGAAGGTAAAAGCTCACACACAGCACACGCTATGTCCCATGAAGAGGGTATATAACCTTCACTTTGCCACCAGCTTGCTCAAACTAAAGGAGTCCCTGGGGTGGTGCAAATAGTTAAGTTCTCAACTACTGACCTAAAGGTTGATGATTCAAGCCCCCAGAGACACCTCAGAAGATAGGCCTAGCAATCTGCTCCTGGGAGGTCATAGCCTTGAAAACCCTCTGGAGTGCAGTTCTATCCTGACACACGCGGGGTCGCCATGTGTCAGAATCAACTCCACAGCAAATGGTTTGTTTTTTTGGATTTGCTCAGCTAAGTTTCTTGCCTGTTCAGATACAGCCAACGAAAACTTGTCAAGTTACCATTACTCTGGAGGCTGCCTCCCAACACCTACTTCTTATAACACCTCAACATTTATACAAGAAACTTTTATTGAGCACTGACTGTATATGCAGCACTCTGTGGTATTTTGGGTATACAGCTCCTGTCCTTACCTAAAGAAATTCACCTCCTTCCTGGCTACATGGCCTTCTCACTGAGGCAGGTTATCCGGGTCCAGCATTCTCCCTCAACCCTCCAGTTTCATGTTTCAGTCCCTTTAGGTTTTTTGGGGAGCTGATTAGCCAGTTAGTGAGGTAATTTGGGTAATGACTCAACCACACATATTAATCCAAGATTGCTACCTTAGTTGGGAGGCTGTTTTCAGGAAGAAGATTTTTCCTGTGCTCCTCACATCTCAACATGCGGTGGCCATTTGCACCCCAACTGGCCCTGGATTGACTGTGTCTTAGAAAAGACGTGAAATAAGAGCTACTGAATCTCTCTCCTAAAAGAGTCTGTATTCCAGAGTTATAAACACAAATGCAGATGAAAGTTCCTTTGGGTTGGGGGACCCTCTGTGCTCTGTACCAAGGAGCATGGCCTACCAGGTGACCAAATCCACTAAAAAAAGCATCAGGCTTTCAGAGAACTAAATGCTGATTCAGCCTCCCTGGCCAATGGTAAATAGCAGGGCATGTGAGAGGGGTTATAGTAAATAAGTGGATTTCTTTTCTATAGTATTTCGTCTTTAATATTAGTACCTCAGCAAGAAGGCGATCTCTTGAATTCTGTAGTTCAATAGAAACTATGACTGTACTTGTGGTATTCAGGAGTACTACAACGTTTCCATATCTCTTCATTTAGTGATCTGTTTATGCAAGGTCACAGCCTTGAAAATTCTCTGGAACACATGCAGTTGCCATGAGTTGGAATCAACTCCACAGCAACTGTTTGGCTTGGGTATGCTGTTTGTATTTAAAGTTATTTCACCCTTTCCCCTATTCTTCAGCTGCCTGCCTTAGCGGTATTGTAAATTTATTTGCAAGTTAGAGTAGAGCCAAGAACATGGGCTTTGCAGAAGACAGGCTGAACAACCTGCCCCTTACAGAGGGCAGAGGCCCTCACTTTTCTGACTTTCTGATCCCTTAACTACAAAGTAGGGAAAATAATACAATAGCCTCTTTGCTTGTTGTAAGGATTAAACGAGCTGATGCCCATGAAGTCCTTCATACTTTGTCAGGATTGAGTAAATACTCACAATTATAAGTTCCTGTCAGCTCTTATTCCTTTTCAACTTTTTTTTTTTTAACCTTGTTTATTAGTGAAAATTCACAGAACTGAATTAAATTGCATCCATCTTAGGGTTACAGATGTTTACTACACAGGTAATAACTCGAAAAACTGCATTTAAACAGACCATAATAAGGTATTTAAAACAGCTCTCTAGTGGTTTCTTCAAAGGGGCTTTTTTCTGAAATTTTTACTTTGAGACCCAGGAGTTACAATCAAGACCCTGTTTACAGTAATAACGTCTTAAGCAAATATAATGTACTTAAGCATAGTAATATATTCCCCACACTCTAGCCAGAAACCAGAGTGATTTTTCTAAAATGCAAGTCTGATCAGGCCATTCCCTGGCTCCTCAAGCTGGTTTACAAGGCAGTGCCAGGCTTGTGGAGCCCTGGTGGCACAGTGGTTAAGAACTTGGCTGCTAACGGAAAGGTCAGCAGTTTGAATCCACCAGCCACACCTTGGAAACCCTGTGGGGCAGTCCTACCCTGTCCTATAGGGTCTCTATGAGATGGAATCGACTCGATGGTGATGGGTTTGTTTTTTTTTGTTGTTACCAGGCCCGGGCTTTTTCCTTCTCAGGGGCATCTCTCACAGGCTCCCCTCCCCAACACTCCACGCATGGTAGCTATACAATGACAATACATTGAATGAATAAATGAAGAAAGGAAACAAGGTGGTTACATTTTCTGTAGCTTTTATTGAACTACTGAATTCAACAGATGGCCTTTGCTGCTGCAGGAAAAAAAGTGCAACTATTAATTTCTAATGTAATATATATTTCAGTATTTGATTGCTATCAAGGAAAGGACGTATTGTGAAATTCAATCACAATGCTTTGATTTTTTTTTTTAAGGTGATTCATTTTTCCCCCCACTAGAATTTCCTATTCTTCCAGTTTACTTCAAATGTTTAGCTTCAGTGGAAATCAATTCAATTAGTTTATGTGTCTATGTATTAGATGTCTCTGGATGGCTGAAATGGTTAAGTGCTCTACAACTAGCCGAAAGGCTGGCTCTTTGAACTCACTCAGAGGTGCCTCAGAAGACAGGCCTGGCAGCCTGCTTCCAAAAGGTCGCAGCTTTGAAAATCTTTCGGAGCAGTTCTACTCTGCACACTTGGGGTCACCACAAGTCGGAACTGACATGAAAGCAACCAACAATAACAATAGCAAAATGTATTAAATGTTTAAGAACGGTAGGAGTGGAGAGATGGACGCTCCTACATTGCCCTAAGTATTTTCATGAAAAGCTTGCAACTCTTCAAAACAGCGGAAAAGAAATATGCTGAAAAATTAAAAAAAAATTCTTTCACCACAAATTAAATCTTGCTTTTTTTTTTTCTTTATGCTGTGACTGCCCACATGGAAATGATTTTCCTGAGGAGGGAGGCAGATAATAAGCAATAAACATGGTATATAAATAAATTATGTGGTTTGTTAGAAGCTGAGTGTTTTGAAGGGGGGAACAATAGGTCAGGTGAGAGGAATCTGAAGTCGTGGGAAATGAATGTGTGGAGGCAGGGTATACTTGGGTCAGGGTGGAACCCATTATAGGGTTGCCTACATTTACAAAGAAAAACAAAACAGGATGCCCAGTTAAATTTCAATTTCAGGTCAATTAACAGATCTTCTTTTAGTATAAGTGTGTCCCATGCAATATTTGGAAACTGCTGGCACTAAAGCATTGTTTATCTGAAATTCAAATTCAGCTGGTGCCCTGTGTTTTATCTGGCAATCCTACTCCACTAAGAAGGTGGGATTTGAGCACAGATATGAAGTGGATGTGAGACGGTGTTCCAGGCAGAGAGATACCGAGAGCCCAGGCTAAGGGGTGGAGTGTGGCCGGTGTGTTTGGGCAGCCAGGAGGCCAGTAGGCTAGGGTAGAGGAGTGAAGGGGAGATTGTCAGAGAAGGAAAGGGGGTTTCGTTGGCAGGGAGAGTGGGCTGGTCATGTATGGCCCTGAAGGCATTTGGAAAGACTGTTTTTTTCTCTTGAATAAACTGAGAATCCATTGTAGGGTTTTCAGCAAAGAAGTGACGTGAACTGACTTACGATTTTAAAGGATCACTCTGGCTACTGTGTTGAAAATAGTGGAGAGACAAGGGAAGAAGCAGGGAACCAAAGGAGGTGTTTGCAGTAATCCAAGGGATTAGTATGATGGTGGCTCAGACTGGGGTGGAAGCAGTGAAGCAATGAGAAATGGTTGGGTTCTGAGTATAGAATATATAGAATTTTCTGACAAATTGAACGTGGATATCAGAGAAAGATAGGAGTGAAAGATGGCCTCTGGGGACTGGAAGAAGAGGAGCTGTTATCCACTGAGATGGGGTAGACATGGATGGAGCAAGTCAGAGGAAATATCCGGAGTCTAGTTTGGATGTGCTGAATTTGATATGACAGACATCTAAGAGGAAATGTCGTGTGTGCTAGATACGGGAGCATGGAGTTTGAGACAGAGGTCTGGGCAGGAGATAGGAATTTTGCACTCTCTGTAATTTCCTCTTCAATCAGCTTTCCCAAAGGGAAATGGCCTGTCACAATTCTTTTATGGAAATTTTTGTCCTCCTTCCAGTTTTAGTTGAAAAATGAACTTCTCTGAACCTGTTTCTTTGCTTAGTTTCCTGTCACCCATCCATTATTACTTTTTTTTTTAATCATGGCAAAATACATATAACAAAACGTTTCAACCATTTTTACATGTACATTTCACTGACATTAATTGCATTCACCATGTTGTTCAACCATCATCATATCCATTTCCAAATTTTTTACATCACCGTTAGCAGAAAATCTGTAAGCAACAACTTCTCATGTCCTACTCCCACCTGCCCCTGGTAACCACTAATAAACATTTGTCTCTGTATATTTGCTTATCCTAGACATTTCACATAAGTGGGATCATACAATATATGTCCTTTTGTGTCTGACTTCTTTCATTTAGCAGAATGTTTTTAAAGTATGGTCAGCAATAAAGAGGAAGGCTCTCAGTGAGGCAGATTGACGTAGTGGCTGCAAAAATGGACTGAAGCATAACAACAGTTGCAAGGATGGCACAGGACCAGGCAATGTTTCGTTCTGTTGTACATAGAGTCGCTACGAGTCAGACTCGAGTCGACGGCACCTAAGAACAACAGAGTTTTTAAGGTTCATCAATGTTGTAGCATAATCAGGACTTCATTTCTCTTTATGGCTGAATAATATTCCATTGTATGAATTTATGACACTCTATTTATTCCTTATCTTTTGTTGGACACTGGGTTGTTCACACCTTTCGGCTATTGTGAATAATGCTGCAATGAACATTGGTGTACAAGTATCTATTTGAGTCCCTGCTGTCAAATCTTTTGGGTAAATGCCTAGGAGTGGAATTCATGGGTCATATGGTAATTCTATGTTTAACTTTCTGAGGAACTGTCAAATTGTTTTCCACAGTGACTGAAACATTTTACATTCCGACCAGCAATGGATGAGGGTTCCATTTCTTTATATTCTCACCAACATCTCTTATTTTCTGTTTTTCTGATAATAGCCATCCTAGTGGGTGTAAAGTGGTATCTCATTGTGATTCTGATTTATATTTTTCTAATTTCTGTGTGGGTCATAACAAATTATGAGTAACATTGTGGAGAATGGGAATTCCAGAACACTTAATTGTGCTCCTGAGGAAACTGTACATAGACCAAGAAGCAGTTGATCGAACAGGCAATACTGTGTGGTTTAAAATTAGGAAAGGTGTGTGTCAGGGTTGTATACTTTCACCATACTTATTCAATCTGTATGTTGAGCAAATAATTAAAGAAGCAAGACTATATGAAGAACGAAGCATCAGAATTAGAGGAAGACTCATTAACAACCTGTGATATACAGATGACACAACCTGCTTGCTGAAAGTGAAGAGGACTTGAAGCACTTGCTGATGAAGATCAGAGACTACAGCCTTTGGTATGGATTATACCTCAACATAAAAAAAAAAAAGCCCACTGCGGCAGAGTCAATTCCAACTCATAGCAACCCTACAGGTGAGGAGTGGCCTTTTGATTAGCAGCCAAGTGCTTTAACCACTGTGCCACAGGACTCCTTCTCACCTCAACATGAAGAAAATAAAAATCCTCACAACTAGACCAATAAGCAATGTCATGATAAACACAGAAAAGATTGAAGCTGTCAAGGATTTTGTTTTACTTAGCTCCACAATCAATAACCATGGAAGCAGCGGTCAAGAAATCAAACCATATGTTGCATTGGGCAAATCAGCTGCAAAAGACCTCTTTAAAGTCTTAAAAAGCAAAGATGTCGCTCACTTTGAGGACTATGGTGCAGCTGACCCAAGCCATGTTATTTTCATATGCATGCAAAAGATGGGCAATGAATAAGAAAGACCGAAGACAAATTGATGAATTTGAATTCTAATGTTGGCAAAGAATATTGAATATACCATGAACGCTAGAAGAATGAACCAATCTGCTTGGAAGAAGTACAGCCAGAATACCCCTTAGAAGGGAGGATGGCGAGACTTCACTGATCATACTTTGGGCATGTTATCAGGAGGGACCACTCCCTGGAGAAGGACATCTTGCTTGGTAAAGTAGAGAGAGGGTCAGCGAAAAAGAGAAAGACTCTCAGTGAGATGGATTGACACGATGGCTGCAACAATAGGCTCAAACATAGCATCGATTGGGAGGATGGCGCATGACCAGGCAATGTTTTGCTCTGTTGCACAAAGGGTCGCTATGAGTCAGAACTAACTGGACAGCACCTGACAACAATAATAATGACCTTGAGCATCTTTGTATGTGCTTATTGGCCATTTATTTATCTTCTTTGGAGAAACGTCTACTCAAGTCCTTTGATCGGGTTGTTTGTCTTTTTGTTGTTAAGTTGTAGAAGTTCTTTATGTATTATCATTATTAAACCATTATTAGATATATGGTTCCCGAACACTTCTTCCCATTCTGTAGATTGGGAAAGTCCTCTGATGCACAAAAGTTTTTAAATTTTGGTGAAGTCCAATTTACCTACTTTTGCTCGTGCTTTTAGCAGCATATCTAAGAATCCATTGTTGAAAACTAGGTCCTGAAACATTACTCCTGTATTTTGTTCTATGAGTTTTATGGTTTTAATTCTTACATTTGAGACACTCAAGCATTTTGAGTTAATTTTCATGTATGGTGTGAGGTGTGGGTTCAACTTCATTCTTTTTCATGGAGAAAGCCAGTTGTATCAGCACCATTGAAAAGACTATTTATTCCCTCTATTGAATGGACTCTCAATTCTACTCCATTGGTCTATATGTCTATCCTTATTTATACCACTTTGTTTTGATGGCTGTAGCATTACAGTATGTTTTGAAATTCAGAAATGTGAGTCCTCCTACTTTATCTTTTTCAAGACTGCTTTGGCTATTTTGGGCCCCTTGCAATTCCAAATAAATCTGAGGAATGGCCTTTCAATTTCTGCAAAAAAGGTTGCTAGAATTTTGATAAGGATTGCATTAAATCTATAGATTGCTTTGAGTAGTGAGGGACAAAGAACTTGGTTTGGCCTTTTGACTCTGGTTTCTGAAAATAACCTGAGCAATTAAGGTGGCCTTTGTCTTTAAAAATAGTGAGGCAAGTAGGAACTACACAGGCCCCATGTCTGAACTAATTTCAAGTGTCATGCATATTCATTGATAGGATCAATCATAACTACACATTAAGGCCTAAGTCATACATATTCATTGAGGTCCCAATGACTAGGGGGCTGGGGACATTGAAGCGTTCCCTTTGAGGCATGTATCAGTGAGAACATCCATGCACGAGAAAGGGAATGCACATCACCTAGGGCCAATGGAGGCCACCATGCCTGGTACTCTCCCAGACCTTGCCTGATGCATCTCTTCGTTTGTTTCCTGTCTGGTTATAATAAATGGATAACTGTAAGTATAGGTAACAGTCTCGGTAAATTTTGTGACCTGTTACAGAGAATTAATGAATCCACAGGGGCAGTGAGCCAGCAGGGGCTGGCAGTACAGAGCTAATTTGTGTAGACCCAGTTCTAGGTGGCTGGGTGTTAGAGAAAGGCTGCACAGGCAGTCCTTCTAGCTTGTGACCTAGTCCCAGAGAACTAAAGAGAGAGAGAGGCTAGCTGGTTTGAAGTATGTTGTTGTTAGGTGCTGTCGAGTTGGTTCCGACCCATAGCTGTAACTTGACCTTACTAATGCCAATAAATTTCTATTAGTCCTTAAACTAGCCCAAAGCAGATTTGGCCCACCCAACATGTGCAGAAGGGCCAGCTGTGACCACTAATTGACTTCAGATGCAGCAATAGGAGGAATGAATCAGAACGAAAATCATCACCCGGACCCTATTTCAAAGCAAGAGGTCGGACAAAAACCATGTCATCTGTTTCCTGGTTGCCTTCTAGAATTTTCCCTCCCCAGCACACCTGCGCAGCCACCATCTTGCTGCCCAAATCACATATAAGCCCTGCCTACCTTTTTTTTTTTTTTTACCCACAGCTCGAGGAGTCCAGGTCTGAGGAACTTCCTCCTGACTCCTTGCTCTGCACATTGCAATGAAGTTACTTTCTCTTTCTCAAAGACCAGAATCCAGATATTTGGCAAGTCTGAGCGCGCCGGACAAGGACCCACCTTTCCGGGTTCAGTAACATACTGACCCTATGAACAACAGAACACAACACTGCCCAGTCCTGAGCCATCTTCACCATCGTTGTTATGCTTGAAACTATTGCAACCATTGTGTCAATTCACCTTGTTGAGGGTCTTCCTCTTTTTCACTCACCCTCTACTTTACCAAGCACGATGTGCTTCTCCAGGGACAGTTCCCTCCTGATAACATGTCCAAAGTATATAAGATGTAGTCTTGCCATCCTTGCCTCTAAGGAGCATTCTGGTTGTACTTCTTCCAAGACAGATTTGTTCATTCTTTTGACAGTCCATGGTATATTCAGTATTCCTTGCCAACACCACAATTCAAAGGTATCAATTCTTCTTCCACCCTCATTATTCACTGTCCAGCTTTTGCATGCATGTAAGATTGAAAACACCATGGCTTGGGTCAGGTGCACCTTAATCTTCAAGGTGACATCTTCACTTTTTAACTCTTTAAAGAGATCTTTTGCAGCAGATTTGACCAATGCAATGCATCTTTTGATTTCTTGACTGCTGCTTCCATGGGTGTTGATTGTGGACTCGAGTAAAATGAAATCCTTGACAACTTCAGTCTTTTCTCCATTTATAATGATGTTGCTTATTTGTCCAGTTGCTGGGATTTTTTTTTTCTTTATGCTGAGGTGTGATCCATACTGAACGCTGTGGTCTTTGATTTTCACCAGTAAATGCTTCAAGTCCTCTTCACTTTCAGCAAGCAAGGTTGTGTCATCTGCATAGCTCAGGTTGTTAATGAGTCTTCCTCCAATCCTAATGCCCCATTCTTCCTCAGATAGGGTGGTATAGACATCTTAATATTTTGTTGTCCATTTCATAACTATGGTATGTCTTTCCATTTATCTAGGTCTTCTTTCATTTCTTTCAGCAATGTTTTGTAGTTTTCGGTGCGCAAGTCTTTCACCTCCCTGGTTAAATTTATTCCTAGTTATTTTGTTCTTTTACATGCAATTGTAAATGGAATTTTATTAATATCCTGTTCAGATTGTTCATTGCTAGTGTATAGAAACCCAACTGATTTTTGCATGTTGACCTTGTACCCTGCAAATTTGCTGAATTAATTTGTTAGCTCTAGTAGCTTTCTTATGAATTCTTTGGGATTTTCTATATATATATGATCATGTCATTTGTGCCACTAGGGTTCCTTCATCTGCAAATAGTTTTACTTCTTCCTTTCTGATTTGGATACTTTTTTTTTTTTTGCCTGATTATTGTGGCTAGAACTTCCAGTACAATATTGAATAGCAGTAGTGAGAATGGGTATTCTTTTCTTGTTCCTGATCTTAAGGGGAAAGCTCTGTCTTTTTCCATTGAGTATGATGTTAGCTATGGGTTCTGCATAAATACCCTTTATTATATTGAGCAATTTCCCTTCTACTTCTAGCTTGTTCAGTATTTTTTTTTATCACAAAAGGGTGTTGGATTTCACCAAATGCTTTTTCTGCATCAATTGAGATCATCATGAGGTTCTTTTCCTTCATTTTATTAATGTAATACATTACATTGATTGCTTTTCTCATGTTGAACCACCTTTGTATTCCTGGAATAAATCCCACTTGGTCATGATGTATAATCCTTTTAATTCTCCGTTAATGTCCCCATTAATTTCCCATTAACTTCAGTGCCTATATATCCCTAAGCTCTACTCAATCCTTGCCCTCTATACTGGTTTGTTTATACTGTTTTTTCAGTTATAAGTACAGAATATTTGGGATTTGAATTAAATTAACCTAAGCCAATTATGGAAATTTAATTCTCCTTGCCAGTGATTGGTTAGGAAGGAGCCTGTGATACAAGCTGATGTAGGGGACATCTGATAAAAAGACACAGGAAGTAACACTGCTTCTTCTGCTATCATACATTATCTTATCTGTATGTGACACCTGGAAGCATGCAGCCACCATGTCACCATGAAGAAACTGGCCTAGAGATGACACAGCAGAAAGATGAGAAGAACTTGGGCCCTCAGTGTCATTACAGAGCTGCTGAATTAACTTCTACGTTGGACTTCTCTTTATGTGTGCTAATAAATCCTTTCATTGTTTAAGCCAGTTAAGTAGTTTTCTGTAATTTGCATACAAGAGCAATCTAATGGATACACAAACTCTTAATAATTTTTAGCTTTTCTGGTTATTTTCATTTATGTATTCTCTTAGTCATGTTAATTATGCTTCTTGGGCATATCCAGCTTCCCCTAGCTTTCTTGAAAAGAAGCAACTGGGACTGTTTTCAGTGTTAGACATGAGGATGTAACACTAACTTTAAGGCCTCTGAGGGCAGAAATTCTGTTTCACACATCAGTGTATACCCAGCCCCAGCATAGTGCTTGTTATTCCACATAAGTTGAATGAATAAATGAATTTTCCATGATTCCTTTTTTTATCACAATGGAACATTGGGCTGACAGGCTCAGGTAAGAAACTAAGTAAGGTCAACAAGATGCCCTTTTGATTCCCTTTTTCCAGATTTTACCTTATAAAGGTAAATAAAGGTCGGAGGCCACAACCGTTCAAGCATTAGTCATATTTTTTTCTCTAGATTTGTTAATTAGCATGAGAGTTCACCCACCACTTGTCTTTCTATTGAAAAGGCAAATGAGGTCAGAATTCTGAGAGCAGGAAAAAAAAAAAAAAGGCGGTGAACAGTGGCTATGTAATAGACTGCCACACGAAGGCTGAAGTTCTTTAGCAACATAGTGAATTTCAAAGCATATTCTCCAGGCTATTAAGCCCGAATTGTTTAAATCAATTGAGATGAAACAGGAAAAAAAAAAATGCTGTAGTTAAAAAACGAACATCATTTTATGCTTGGTTATACTTTTTTTTATCTACCACTTGATATATCTGGTTTTATCTGTAAGAACTAAATAACCTGTTAATTCACATCACTCTTTTAATTTACATGCTAGTAAATCTCGGGGGTAGCTTGTTTTCCAAGGTTGGAAGCTACACGCACCTCAACCGCTGTGCTCGGATATCTACCCACTCCGGAGGCTACCGCGCACAGGTCAGGGTACCTCCCAAGAACTAAAAAGAGTGGAAATAACTTAAACCCAAAAAACCCACTGCCGTCGAGTCGATTCCTAACCCATAGGGACCCTATGGGACAGAGTAGAACTGCCCCGTAGAGTTTCCAAGGATTCCAACTGTCGGCTTTTTGCCTAGCAGCCATAGCAGTTAACCACTATGCCACCAGGGTTTCCGGAAACAACTCAGGTGCCCTCATCTGGGAAATGAACAAATAAACTCTGGCTTATTCATACAGTTGAAAATACTAAGCAGGTAAAATAGATAAACTAGATCTATATAAAATAATATGGTTAAAACTCAAAAAAAAGTTTGTTGAGTGAAAAGTAGCAAGTTTCAAGTATAACGTAACTAATACGTTAAAAACTAAGCAATACATTAAAAATGCCTGAGGATGATACATACCAACTTCAGGACTATGGTCCCCTCTTGAAGAAAGAGAAAAAGGGGTAAATTTTAAAAGATGGTGGTTTGAATCCACCCAGCCATCCCACGAAAGAAAGGCCTAATTATTTGCTTCTGTAAAGATTAAAAAAAACCCACTGTCACCCAGTCGATTCCGACTCAAAGCGACCCTATAGAGAGATTACAGCCAAGAAAACCCGGTGGAACAGTTCTACCGGGTAACACACGAGGTCGCCATGAGTTGGAATCAGCTTGACAGTACCGGGTTTGGCTTGGTTTGGTATTTGTCCTATTTCTTTAAAACCTGAAGCAAATATGGCAAATGTTAATAGCTGTTAAATCCGAGTGGAGGGCCATGGTGGTTGGACATATTATTTTCTGTGGGGGTTTTGCTAAGTTTGAAATAGTTCATACCTCTTTTTAAATGAGCTCTTATTTCACAGTTCTAGGATGGCAAAAATCTATTACTAACTTGGCTCCATGTTTGATAGTCTAAAATTATATCAATATCCAAATTTTAATTTTAAGATAACTTGGAAAAAATTCTGTTTACTAGTGATTTTTAGCAGTGTACATAAAGACCATCCTAGAAAGTCCATCTAAAGAGGAGAAAGTAATACCTACATTGAATTGAGAAATGCATTAAGTGATCATGTGGTAGCTAAAAACAGAACGTGCACATTTTGTAATCCCAGGAATTTTCTCAGTTTTATTCATTTTTCTCTACTTAAGTTTCCTAGGGGAAGTATGTGCTGGAAATTGACCAAGTGGATTCCAACTTATAATGACCCTATGAGACAGAGTAGAACTGGCCCCCCAGAGTTTCCAAGGAGCACCTGGTGGATTTGAACTGCTGACCTTTTGGTTAGCATCAGTAGCTCTTAACCACTACACCACCAGGGTTTCCAGATAAACAAGAACCAACTAAAATGACCAATTTTTTTTATTTCTACATCATTTCTTTCTTTCCAGTCATCTTTATGTACATAGCTATCTTCAGCATTTGTCCATTTCTGAACAATATCAAGTAAATTTTGGTGGATAGATGTTATAAAAAATAAAAGCATACTGTCACAACCATTTAGTAAAATTAAATGGTTCATATCCTTGTCGAAAAAAATGGCATAATAAAGTCCTTCCTGTTGAGTAACTGGATAACACCGTATTTCCTTTTCGTCGTTAGGAGTATATGGTTCACTCATCAATTCTTGAGTTAGAAAAAACCCATATGGGATATCCATTTGAAGACTCATGGTCTGAGAGTTCCTTAAATGATCAATTTCACTGCCATCATTTCGTGCTTGCTATCTCTGATTCCTTTTATAATTGTGAAATATCTTCCTTTACCAATTTTCTTCTACTTGCCATTATGAGCAAAAATGAAAAATTCGGAATTCTCCACTGTGTTCATTGAAAGCAAAAAATAATAAATCAGACTCCAAAGATGGTATCTCCAGACTTTT
This sequence comes from Loxodonta africana, assembly GCF_030014295.1. Lineage (NCBI taxonomy): Eukaryota > Metazoa > Chordata > Mammalia > Proboscidea > Elephantidae > Loxodonta > Loxodonta africana. The sequence goes on from NC_087351.1 coordinate 48,231,220, forward strand.
TTTATACCTTCTTAAAAGATGATGCAATACTTTGAGCAATGCAATATGAAAACTGAGGGATGACTGAATAGTGTCAATACAGTAAAATCTGTGAAAGCCAGAACCTGCGTAAGGTGGAAACCTGTCAGAGAAGGAAAGCTTAAGTATTTTCCACTAAAACCAGCAAGCAATAGGAAAATGTAAGACTGCACTCTGTCAGAGGTGGAAAGACCTGGAAAATCAAGGCAGTCCTGTTAAGTTCTTGCTCTTACAGTTTTCACTGTATTATATCAGCCTTCTAGGTGATTTTATTATTGTTGTATTTCCTTTTAGTCTTTTTTGGCATAGTTGGAAAAACTGATTAGTAATGATTAAATACCTTATGGGATGATGAAATAGCAAAATATTTTAAGAACTATAGGAAAAAACTAAATCACTAAGATACCAAAATGTAGTTTAGATTTGTAAGTTCATTTTACCTGTAGAGCAACTGCAAGTTATAATGAATTTTGTTCTATTTTTAAAAAGTAAATTTTCTCTTTGTCCTGTGGAGGGTATCTGACAAAGAACAAAAGTTACAAAATATCAATCTTAACAAAGAGAACTGCTCAAAGAGAACCCCAAAACTAAAATCTTATCCAAAACACTCTGATGGTATATCCAGGGTTCAAGGTTCATTAAAAAATTTCAGAGTTAATGCCACTGAAAAAATTTACTTCTTAGAGAACTGAAAAATTTAGAGGTCAGCCAGTCTAAATCAGTTTCCTAGTCCACGTAGTCTTTGTTGGAAGTGTCCCTCATTCCCCAAGGGAATGGCTGCATGTGGATACTTTTGTTCTTGAAGATCCTGCCACTCAAGTCACAGCTAATTAACCCAGGGGTGGACACTTGACAAGTTGAGAATGATTTTCTTTTCCCAGATTTTGAATATTAAGAAACAACAACTGGATATTGCAGCCAGAGTTGGGTCAGAGTTAGCAGCACCACAGCACCCAAATCCTCGAGCAAGCCTCAATTACAAGGAAGCAGGAAAGAAGACATCTACAGAAAAGCCAGGCTACAAAGGAAATGAAGTAGCTGTGCAGGAGAATCCAGATAATGTAACCCAGTGAGGGAGAGGTGACAAAGCTGGCTAAACCTACTGCAATTTGGATTCATCAGATTCTTTAAAAGAACACCCCTTTACTTAAAAGTTAGAATTGCGTTTCTGTTCCTTGGAAACGACAGATCCTTAAAACAGAAATTAGCCCCAAAAATGGTTTTGCAAGTAACAGCCCCTGATGAAAAATACAAAACTAGCTCTGAAGTGAAGGCAAATACGGATAGGGGTTAAGAGGTGGGGGTGGACACAGAGGATTCCCCTATCTCCTGGAAAACTGGTAGTTTGAGACAAGTGATGGCAAAGCAGCTAGTTGAACAATTGCCTAAAATCTCTCAGAACCTAAATCATGTGTCTAGCTAAAGGCAGAACTTCAGAGGGCTTGAAAGGTGTCAATTGTAAAAACACAGGATGTGCTGTCTGTTCCGCTGGCATAATTAAAAAGCAATGGCAAAGAGATATTTTTCTGTTCCAGGTTGTTAGGCTACAAGCAGAGAGGACAAAGCAGGAAAATTACATAACTAAGTTCCATAAAGGGAAATTTTTTTCCACTGAGATTGCTAAAGATCAGACTCAGATATTACTCACGAGTTTGGAAAAGCACACGAGCCTAGCAACTGAAAAAAGAGTACCTCGCAATAGCTGGAATAGTTTGGGAAGTCTGACCCTTTTCCACAGGACAAATACGTGATATCCATCCTCCCAACTCCAAGCACTGTAAAACACATTCCTAGATTGGAATGCAACCTGCGTGATAACAGACTGGGAGGAGAGATTTATAGGGACAGATAAAGGAAGAAGTGGTTTCTGTCCCTGCAAGTCTCTTTCTGGCCCCTTGTCCTTTTCTTGAGGACAGGGCCATTAAAAAGAAACAATGGGGATAAGAGCTGAATAACAAAAATCCTGCAGGAATGATCATTAGGCAGTCTAGTGATTCTGTCTGTAAGCTTACCTCCACAAAAATTCCTGGCATCACCTTGTAGTCAACGACATACTCAAGAAAGGCAATGACTAAAAGCCCACTGAAGTTCTCGGGGCATTATCACCAGAAGCTTAGTCTTTCTTGAAGAACAAGTACCTATGCTCAACTCATACGAACATGGTAGAGTCCTGGCCTCTTCTGCAGGCTCCAGACTTCACTGAAAAGGATGCTGGCACCAGACAGTTAAGTACTTACCAAAGTGGAGGGAGGACTCCTCTCTAGAGTCCCTCAAAAGGGCAGGTCTGAAGGACAAAGAAAAAAGGAAAGCCTCCTAATGGGCAGATCATAAGATGGCCAGACATAACTTAAAAGCTTATTTTACCGCCAAGGGAGTTAGGAAAGACTCATGGTTTCTTCCCTACCTCCAAGCCAACTTTCTTTTCTAATTGGTAATTTTTATTGCAGTTTTTCCTACTGTATTGCTGGTGTGCTGGTAGTAAAATGTGTCATTATATCTAGAGACATAATTCTGGCAAGATGGTGATCATGTCTCAACTAGGTGGAGACTGCCTGGTGAGTGGGCATTTGTAGCTATACCTAATACTAGAACACTGGGGCAATTCTACCTTGAAGGATATGTTTACTGGGCAGAAAGGAAATATAGTGGTAAGACATTAGTAGAAATGACCTACACCACATCCACTTCTTCGAAGTGATTCCAAACCCCCCATATTTTACCAGGTGACCCTATCTTCAAGGCTTCCACAAACAGTTGTGCAAGGTGTACATTGCATTATTCTGTGAAGAGGTCTTGCCTCATCATTCTGCCCAGAGTCGGTTTCAATTTCTGAAGAATTTGAAATAAGAGATACGAAGACTGAGGTAAGCAGTAGTCACCGGTTGTGAGGTTTTACAGAGGGTTCAGAGTCCGTACAAGGGAAGCTCAAAGGCAAAAACACACATAGGCTATACAAGGTTGACAGGACACCCAACGTGGGGAAGCAGAAATGAAAAGGCCATGAGTCAGAACCAACTTGAAGGCAACTGGTTTGGCTTTTGGTGGGGGGGCAGGGGGAGGGGGGTGTTAAGAGAAACCAGTTTACAGAGAAAGATAAAGGGAATGCATAGGTGAGTGCATGTAAGAAGGGAAGAGGGAGAGGGAGAACAAGGAGGAGGGGACCGGAACAGAACCAGACACAGAAAGAGGGAGCAGATCCAGAGCCAGTCAAACAGAGAGAGACACAAAGAAAAGATTAGCTGCCTGCTGACTTTCTAGATCCATAATGCTCAGCTATACTTCTGCAATTAAGTTCCAGATTTCTGATTCTTTTTAACAACGCTCCTTTTAAGAATCATTTTAAGTGGATTTCTGATTTTTGCTATCAAATAATTCTTGACCTCAACAGCTACTTCATGAACAATCTGCTACATAACTGTAGCTGCAATTAATATTGCCACTGTGGCAATATGTACACATACTGCCTAACATAACTGGGGCATTGTGAAAAAGGTTCTCAAAGGAGAGGCACTATAATTTGTTTGTAACATCTTAACTACTGCCCAAAGACATATCTGGTTTTATACAATAGTTACAGCTAACATTTACTGAGCACTTCCCCTGGAACAGGCAGTGTTTCAAAAGCTGTAAGTGTATTAACTCACCTATTCTTTATAATAACCAATGAAGTAGCGTCTATTATTATCATCCCCACATTACAGATAAGGAAAATGAAGCACAAAGGGAGATTAAGTAACTTACTCAAGGTCAGTCAATAGGGGTAAAACTGGAATCTACGTACAAAATGATCCATTGTTTATTTACATTAAAATTGTCTGACATTTGAAATATTAAAAAAAGAAAGTTTTTGCATTTAAAATTCATTTCAGCTAATAATTTTTTTGAATGACTATTATATGCAAGATACGATTTAAACTAATAAATTGGTAAGCTGGTTACAAATATAAAGTCTTCTTAAATAACACTACCATTATCCAAAATAAATCTTCCTTCCTGTGATCCACATTAAAAAAAAAAAAAAGTACTTTCAAATTAAGTTTTTTAATTTCCAAAATACCTCCTTTATAACAGAAGGGGAAAAATGCTTTTTTCAATGCATTCACTATTTCTAAACTCACTGGTATATTTGCAGGTTACTTGCTACAAGTTGGACTCATCTGAAAATAAACCTTGACTTCACAGGAAAGTCTACACTGATAAATATGTATCCCTTTAGTTAATTACAGCGTAAGTTATACACATGTATAAAAAAGATAAAATGACAAGGATGAGAGGAGTTTTTCATGGAAGGTGGTGAGTTGCCATGGATTCTGCTTCTCTTGATTTTCTGAGCAGGGCTTGTTTGAGGGCACTAATTTTCTCATCAAGTTCAGCCAGTGAATAGTTCTGCTGTAAATAATAAGAACACAAACTGCTGAATAAGACTCTGAAGTGTCTTAATGCAGATAAAGCACTAAATGAACTATAAATATTTAAAATATCAAATAGCATGGTAAAAAAAATTTTTTTTTCCTCATGAGGATATTTTTAGAGTGACCATATCCTAAATGTAAAGGCACCAAAACGTTTTGTTTCTTTCCTAACAATTAAGCTATCCTGGACCTTTTGTAATTTGAAAGGATCACAAAGACTTTTTTTTTCTTAACTGATCATTCTCATAATCGATAGTAAAAAAAAATTAAATAAATTTTAAGATTAGTTTAACTGCTTAAAATATCTGAACATTCTCAGTTGCAAGACCAACTTCAATCAACTGCTTCTCCCGGAAAAAAATCGCTGCTCTCAAAAATTTACAGTAAAAAAATACATAATACACTACTTTTAAAAAATAAACGAGCTCAAAACAGTTTTTAAACGTCTTCCCCAACTTTAAATTTACATTACCACCACTAAAGCCTAGCAAAACCTTACTCATTAAGATTCATTTAATAAAGTATAGTACTCTGGACGGAAACCCTGGTGGTGTAGTGGTTAAGTGCTACAGCTGCTAACCAAAGGGTCGGCAGTCGGAATCCACCAGGCGCTCCTCAGAAACTCTATGGGGCAGTTCTACTCTGTTCTATAGGGTCACTATGAGTCAGAGTCGACTCGACGGCACTGAGTTTGGTTTTGGTTTAGCACTCTGGACAGAGGTGGGCTGAAGTCAAGTCAACCTCTGCCAAACATACTTCTTTTACTTCTTGTTGTGTGCGCTGAGTCAATACCAACTCATAGTGACCCTACAGGGCAGGACAGAACACCCCCATAGGGCTGCCTAGGCTGTAATCTCTACAGAACCAGGTCGCCAGGTCTTTTTCCCTGCGGAGTTACTGGAGGGTTTGAACTGCCAACCTTTTTATTAGCACCCCAGCCCTTAACCATTGTGCCACCAGGACTCCTGCATTAAAATTCAACTATTTAATGAGCATAGTACTATGGACAGAGGTGGGCTGAAGTCAACTTCTGCCAAACACACTTTTTTTACTTAAAAAAAAAAAAAATTAGTAATGTCAGCAAAGGGGGGGGGGACGCGTGGGTTGTATTACTTGAGCACTTACTATTTTTAAGCATTTCAAAACTGATACTTTTTTTTTTTATTGTGCTTTAGATGAAGGTTTACAGAGCAAATTAGTTTCTCATTAAACGGTTAATAAAGGTATTATTTTGTGACACTGGCTGCCAACTCCACAAAGTGTCAACACTCTCCCCTTCTCAACCTTGGGTTCCTCATTTCCATTGATCCAGCTTTCCTGTCCCCTCTTGCCTTCTCGACCTTGCCCCTGGGCCAGTATGCCCATTTAGTCTCATATACATGGTTGAGCTATGTGTATCACTGTTTCAGGGGCCTGTTGAAACTGATACATTCTAAAGCAGAGTAAAGACTTTTATTTTTATTTGGCACCTCTGAATCACTCCAACATCCTTGCAATAGAATTATGCATCTAATTCAAGTATACTGATTTATGCTGTCCTTTTACTGAGTCCTAAATCCAAGGGTATGAGCTACAGTAGAAACTTCTATTAATGTGAAAAGTATAAAACTTATCAAACTGTTTCAGAAACCAAAATAAAAATGCAGTAACTTAACTTACTTGAGGTGGCTGAATTTTTCTTCTTTTTCCAGAAAAGTTCTAGATCAAAAGCAAAAACAACGGTTAAGTAATCAACGCTTACAAAATCTAAGCATCATATTTTCTTTACAGAATAGTGCACAAAATACGGAGCACATTTGAGAATGCTGACAGAAACAAAGCCCACAAGCTTACCACACACTGCCTGCAACTGACATCTGCCAGCTTACGTTCTGACAGACTCCAAAGATAATATTAAAAGTATGTAGTAGTAACAGTAAAGCAACATGCTGTTCTTGGGAATACATACTTTTCAATTAATTATCAGCTTTTTTTTTAATGGGGATGAGTGATTGTAGAAAGAGTTGCTCTGGGGATATTTTACTTAGTTTCCTTCTTTTTTGTAACTACCTTAGTATAATGAATGAGTGAAGCAGCAATAGGGAAAGGAAACAGAATTTGGTATACCAAAGGGTGAAAACACTCACGCACTCCCACACCCTGGCTACAGGGGACACTGTGGTTTCCTATGCGGCTACTGGAATGCTAATCCAACCCCAAGCAACTGGTCTTATCAGTGACTGGAATGCACATGAGACCGGTTCTGGTCAATTAGGAAGGAGGGGACTGCTGGAGGAGAGCTTCTGGAAAGTTTCCTCACTTCTGAGAAAGCCCTCAAAAGAGATCATTTCCCCTCCTCTGGACATAGATGAATATGGGCAGGACACCTAAAAGTGCTACAGCTGTCTTGCCATCTGCCTGAGGAAGAAGCCAACACCAAGCAGAACTGAGAAGGGAAAGAACCCAAGTCTTTGACAATCATGATTTAGCCAGTGAATCAATAAACCCTGAAGTCTGCACCTGCTGTTGGGCTTCCTATTTTATAATTTCCATACTGCTGAAGCCAGTTTCAGCTCAAATTTTTATTACTTGAGGCTGACAACAATCTCACTGACAAGCTGAGCTCTTTCTGGACTGTGTTCTTAGTTTCACACCACCACAAGTTTTGGAATGGCAAATTAGTAAATTACATACAGAAACTGTGAAGCTAGGTGGCAAAATTTTCTCATGAGCATTTCTGACGGTTGAGATTTGAAGGGAGGTTTTTAAAACTCACATTTCCCTTTGTGTCAAAAGCTGATTCGAAGACCATCAAGGTACTTCTCTTATCAGTAGTTATAATAAACAGGAAATCACTAAGTCTTGGAATTTTTAAACATGGAAAAAGAGCTTATGCAAATATGCTTCCTCCTTTTCTGGATACCTGTGATGGGGCCTACGGGCAGAAGGGCTTAATGTTGAATGTGGTCACTACTCAGTCTCCTACCTTCCAAAGAGATGGCTTTTTATACACCTGATGAAAATATACTTCTCCTTGTTCTCTCAATGGTTTAAGCCACAAAATACTGGTCATTTCCATGTCATTGAACAATTAGATTTTTACCGTACCATAAATCCAAAGAAAGAACTATCAGAATGAGGAGCCTAAGGACATCAATGACTTAAAATGTGATCTTTGGGGTTTATTTTAGGGCTGAGCAGATATTGACACATCTGTTATGGATATACTGGACTAGCTTTAAAATTTATTCCTTAGGTATAAGGAAATCTCAGTATAAAATGTAACAACTTTAATGAGCTTTGGTAATTGGGAGAAAATATCTGAGAGCACAGCAAACTAAAGGGACAGTGAGACAGAGAATTCAGAACTTTCTCTCCCATTACTTTACCTTAGCATGTAATTTATACTTACATTTTTAATGTCTGTGTCCTGATGAAAAGGAAATAAAAAATGCACGCACAGGCACACAAACACACACCCAGGTCCAGGGAACTCCTGCTTTAAGGAAACTCTCGGGAGTAAAGAGGTCTCTTCCATGGACAACCCCTTCTGACTTCTAATCAGTTGTATAGTGCCAGTGATTCGATGGACGCAGTATCTTAAATGTTTCTTCCCTTCTAGTCCCACTGCCCTGATTCAGGCCTTCATTTCTCTCTGGCTTGGACACTGACATGTTTCCTCGTTTCCTTGACTCCAATTTCTCTCCAGCTCAGACTTCATAGTGCTGCTACTAGACAGGGACCTTAGTTACAGGTTTTTCTCTCTTTCTCAAAACTTAATTGTGCTCCAATGTCACTGCAAGTACAAATTGCTTAATGGACCTTCATGGTCCTCAAAATGTGTTTAAATCTAATTTTCCAGCTTGATCTACCTGTTTACCTCATGCTTCAGGCCCACCATGCACTTTCACACACAGATGGCCGGTGCTCAGGATGCTGACTTGGCCATCAGTGCTTCCCTCCCACCTTCCATCCCTTTAGAACCAGGAGTTACCATTACAGATCAGAGTGAAAATGCCACCTGGTCAGTTCAAAAGTCCAAGAATTTACTATCAGCCAAGTCCTATCCTATCCTTTCATGTGCACATTTATTCCGTGCCTACTAAATTCCGTGTGTTCAAAGATGAACAAGACACATTTCCTGCCCTTGAGAAGTTCAAAATGTAGTGTGAAAAAACAGATGTATAAACAAATAATTATAAGTGGTAAGTGTTAGAAAATGAACAAAGTGCTATGGAAATATACTTGTGAAGCATGTTATACTTACCGTATTCAAGTGTCATAATTTAAAATCAGTAATTCGTTGGAAATACTTAAAGGGATCATATCCCTTAAATGGTCTGTTAAACTATGCCCTTAAATTTTGAAAACATTACCACATTCAAATCTGTTTAATGTATGGGTAAAGACATTACGAATTAATACATTAAAAGGTGCAACAATTATTAACCTGCATCATGATTCTTGTTTTATATATATTAACTTTTTTTTAGAGTTTTATGTCTGTTTCACAAAATGAAAAGAATTTTAATCTAGTTTTGTTTTATTAACTAAATATAACTTGCATTTTTTTCTGTTTCCCTTTTCATGTTATGCTTGATGTTACCCATGATGATAAATTTCCATCCAACTATCAGAAACTCTCCCGTATTTACAATTCATCTATGTACAATTCATCTATGTGTGAATCTGGATAACCCACTGCTGTCGAGTCCATTCCAACTCAGAAACCCCACAGGGCACAGAACTGCCCCACAGCGTTCCCAAGAAGCAGCTGATGGATTCAAACAGCAACCCTGTGGTTAGCAGTCAAGCTCTTTAACCACTCCGCCACTTGGGCTCCATATGTGACTCAGGATAAACGCATCTTAATTAAAATCTTTTCAAAGTTTAGAAGTTCAATTTCCAACAAAAGTTCAATACTTAAAAAATTCAATGGGCCCAAGCTTCCCTTACTTCCTAACTTTAGAAGCTAGGGCTATGTTACACATGTGTAGTCTCTCCTGTACATGTTTGAAGGCTATACAATATTATGCAATTACCACGTGTGTACTCCCTGCCCATGAGGATGGCGAGAGTGCTGAAAAAACGTGCTATGTCCTCAACAGAGTGTGTGCTCAACTCCTCTCATGTGCAAGGACAATCCTAGAGCTCGCTCTATGCCAAAAGTGAGGAGTATGGCTCCTAAAGATGGCCCATTCATTCTACTATGGAAAGGCAAGAGTGAAATCTTCTTTCCCTTTGGGCCTGTGCCATATATATATATACACCTAAAGGACAGTCAGTCTGAATGTTTAAATCTTTCCAGTGTTTTGTGCTTCTTTGTACGCACTATTAATTTGGATATGTCACTTTTAATACTAATCCAGAATTGATTTTTCTAATCAAATATATATTAGCAGTTTTAACAGATCTGGAAATAATTAAAAAAAAAACACTAGTTCTATCACAGATTGTCATCATTCATCCTTTTCCAAATGCCTGATATATCCAGGGTGAGCTCTGTTTACATTTATAATGCTTCCTGTCCCTGAAAGTCACAGTGTTCTTACCCGCTATCTCTGCTGTGTAGACGTTTAACTATCACCTCTACACAGACTCTCCCAATTATCTTAAGTCTAAGGCCCATATGTCTGATATTTCTATCCGTATATCCTGCTATGACTTCAATTCACATTTCCTCCAAAACACCTCTTCTTCCAGATTTTCTTATTTCTGTCAATGATGGCACCATTTTCCCTACCAGGAACTGGACTCATCCTTGCTCCGTATCTCTTTCTATATCCCATCAATCATCAGTATTTGTCATGTTTTCCTTCCTATCGTCTCTTACATTAGTCTTTTCTATTCTCACTCTCCTGCCCCTAGTTCAGGATCTCACTTCACATCTATGCTAGCATAATACTGTCTCCTTGTCCTTACTCTCTCCCTTTCATCTATCTCCCACACTAGTATTAGATAAATCTTTTTAAACACAGCTTTCACAACTCCTTTCCCTGCTCAAATGCTTTCAATAGTTCCCCCCTGTCTGGAGAACAGACTTTAAACTTCTTGGCATAGCATTTAAGGTCCTAAAATCTAACTACTACTATCTCTTTAACCAAACATCTAACCTATATATAACCAATCCCCCCAAAACAAGATTATGATTTGAAGGTCATGTCCTTTTGTTAACCAAGTATAAGTAATAGCTTTATGTTAAGCTTTCATAAATCAGAATCAGAGAAGAGATTTAACAACGTATGAACTAAAATAGAAAAATAAGTTTTCCTAGGGATTACTTAATGAAAAGAACTTGAATGTGAAAAATCTAATGACTGTTGTAGCAAAAGACATAAAATCTTTATAAAGTTTTCTAAGATATATTCAAAGATTAATAAAATCTTAAAAGTGGACAGACATTTGTTAGTTATACAGTATAACCAACAAATTTTCTAAATTAGACAACTGAAGGCCAGAAGAATTGAGTGACTTATCTACACTATACAGCCATTTCACAGATGGTTTTAGAAACTAAGTGAAAATAGCTAATACTTTACTTATTGTGCTAAATGCTTCATTAGTATTATCTCACTTAATCTTTGTTTCCGTCCTTAGTAGTTTTCTAAGCCTCATTTGACATACCAGGAAGTTCTTGATATTTAGGACTCGCTGCCCACTTGTTATGTAACTTGCCTTCTTCCTCTGGCAATATTTCTTTTCTGTACTTCCTTCCAATCTATAACTTTGGAAAAATTGTTGCTATGCCTAAAATGAGTCTTAAGTACGTTTTCACCAGGTGACTTACACAATTCCATGCTAATACGAGCAAACTACTTTCCATAATTTTTCAGAAATAAGAGCTTTAGTACAATCTCATTCTTTCTAACATGTCATTGCTTTAAAAGAAAAAAAAACCTCAGAAAAGGCAGGTGTTACACATGATCACCTCAGAAGACTGAGGAAAATAACACAATGAGCTCAAGATTGCTTGTCTAAAAACTGCGGCTGTGCCAAAGATATTTACTAGCACAACAGTGTGTCTTAACATCCCTGGAAAAAGACCTCAGAATTAATCAATGAATGCATAAGTAAATGCTAGAGTTCAGGAATCAGACAAATACAGACTAGTCTTTGAAAAAGTTTGGTGGTTAAGGTAGAGTAAGGTGGGGTGGCAGCTGGAGGTGTTTATTTAGTATGGAGAAATGTGAGCATGCTTATAAGCCGGATGAGTGTGAGGGAAGAAGCCTCTGAAGAGACAGAAGGGATAAGTGACAGAGCAAGGTCCCAGGGAACACTTTTGTTTTACAAGACAGCAAGTTCATAATGACAGGATTGATCACTATTCAGAATGACTTATGCCATGAAAATGGCTTAAGTTTCAGAATTCGGGTAATGTTTAACAATAGTACCCCTACTTTAAAAATTATGAGTCTGTAATACGATATTCAGGTAATCTCCCTGCATAAGACTGTATTCATTCATCTTTGAATTATTAAAGCAGTGTTTTGCACATAGCAGATCAACGAGTGAATTGTTACACAATGAAGACTTCTGAAATAAAATAACATTTTAATTCATCTATCAAAGATATACTCACTACAGATTGAAAATATTCTGGAGACATGCCTTCCAATTCAAGGATTTTATCCTCAAGTTTTTTAATTCTCTGATAAATGTCTCTTGGTACCGGACCACCTAAATACAAAAGAAAATTCTGAGATACTATTGAATAATTTTCTCTCACAATTTTTATTCTTAAAATACCATGCAAAGACACTTAAACACAAAGGAACGGGAAATATTTAAACTTAAGCAAATTATTGAACAAAAGTAAAATTGAGTGAAATCCTTAGTTCATTTTCATGTTGTACCGGGTACAATTTATTTTATACCTCCTACCCAAAACCAAAAACATCAGACCTGTTGCCATGGAGTCAATTCCGACTCATACCTCCTCCCCAGGCCTCACTTATACTTCTTATATTGACAGGCATTTTGTTTTCTGTTAAATTCATTTCACAAGATATTGAAATGGTTCCTATATAGAACAATTTGTATTTCTGATAGGTTTTGGTAGTAACCTGGGAGGCAAAAATTGCACAGTGACAACTGACAATTCAATTGAGTGGTTGCAATACATCACATCATTATTTTCCTCAATTCGCATTTCTACCTATATGCCTCATTTCTCCTTCAACCTGGAAATGTTAAAGAGGGCTTTACTACAACTCTGAACTAACAAACTTTCTGAGGAGGGAAGGGAAATGGTAAACTAAGATCACTCAAATTTCAAGTTTATGATTATATCTAGAATCCTTTCATTTCTCACCACCTCCACTGTGACCATTCTGGTCCAGACTGCCACCATCTTTCACGTGACTATCACAACCTCCAACTGGTCTTCCTGCTTCTACCCTTTTCCCAGAGTCTATTCTCAATACAGTAGACAATGATTCTTCTAAAATGTAAGTCAGGTCATGCCACTTCTCTATTCAAAACCTTCCAGTACATTCTCATTTCACTCACATTAAAAAACCAAAGCCCTTACAATGGCCTACATGGCCCTACACAATCTGGACATTCTTCTCACACTCCTATCGCTCCTGCCACTCTATTCCTTTTTTCTGTTATTCGACTAGGCCAAGCTTTAGCACTTGCAGCTCCCTCTGTCTCCATATTCTCAAGGCTTCTGTTATCAATTTCAGGTCTTGGCTCAAAAGTTACCTTATCAGTAAGGCCTTCTCTGACTAAAATCCATTGCCGTTAATTCCAACTTGCCAGTCCAGTCCTGCCAGCTCCTCTTACCTGGCACACCCTGCCCTCCTCATTTTCCTCCATATCATTACCACCACCTGACGTTCCCCATATATTTTGCTTATTTATTGTCTATTTCCCCACTGTAACATAAGCTCCAAGAGAACATCAAGTTTTATGTTTTCTTCATTGGGTATGGCTGTATAGCTTGTACACTGCACACACCTAGGACTCTTAGACATTAGTTCATAGACTACAATGCCTAGCACGTGGCAGGTGCTCAGTATTTACTGACTGAATACATGATTACACAATCATTATGCAATTAAAGAATATGGGCACATTTTCCTATCAAATGTATCAACTTGTTAAATATAAAATTCTAGTAACACTTTTTTCTTTAAGTATGTGTTTTCTATCTCAGGACCTTGTTTGTTCTTTTTCTGGAATATGATAAAATGAACAATTTATCCATCTGACTTTTCCCATGCTGCTCCCTTTGCCTAGGATGTCCTCCGCCTCATCTCTGAACCTTTCAAGAGCCAGTTCAAGCTTCACTTTGTCAATGAAACGTTGCCTGAACCTCTTCATGTGGAGGCTCCTTTGTGCTCCCACCACACCTTTCCTTCACAGTCCCTTTAACATGCCACTTCATTATCAGGATGACCCTCTCCCCTATTAGATTATAAATTCCTTAAAGCCAGGGACTGTGACTACATCATTAACCCTCGTGTCGTAGTGGTTAAGAGCTACGGCTGCTAACCAAAAGGTCCACAAAGCACTCCTTGAAAACCCTACGGGGCAGTTCTACTCTGTCCTACAGGGTCGTTATGAGTCAGAATGAACTCGACGGCAACAGGTTTGGTTTGGTTGTTGGTTTAATATCTAAAAGAGTGTTTGGTATGTAGCAGGCAGTCAACAGATATTTGTTAAAAAATAAAATAACTACTTGATACTATTAGAAACTTAGTAAATTAAATGATTTATACAGTTACATTTTAAATTCATCTACTTTTGGGGAAAGGGATTAATTTTTAGCACTAATCTCTCATTATCCTCAAAGACTTACTCATTCTCTTATCTTCCTCCACCTCCACCCAGCAAATACTCCAGCTAAACTAGATGCAGATGTTTCCTGAACCATATTTTGTGCTCCTGTGCTTTTTGCAGATGCTGTTCCCTTTCTGGAATATTTTTCTCCTGCCTGCTGGAAAATCACTACTAATCCTCCAAGGTCTCATATATCATTTCATCAGGGATACCATCCCTTGACCTCCCCTGAGGTCTCTGTGTCCTAACTTTGTGTCTCGAGTGTCCTTTGCACATATCTGAAAAGGTGAAATGAGCAATAGTTCACTCAACAAACACATAGGCACTGCAATAGGCACAAAGTAATGGACATGACAGACACAGACTTTACTTTCACAGACCTTACTATCTACAGGGAAGATAGACATTGAGGAGACAGAGCTGTGATAACTATTATAAAGGAGGGCAGGGAGCACCAGGTGTTATGAGACTAGGTAAAGGGGAACCCCCAATGGTCTGGGATGAGGAAGGAAAAGCATGGGTAAAGGCTAAAATAGAAAAATGAGCAGGGGAAGTAAGAAGCCCAGAGATGTGGCTAGAACTAGATGTGGATCATGCTAGTTAAAAATACAACCCTTTCCCACCCCAATTTCCTTTCCCATCTCTTGGTCAAGCTGCTTTTATCCATTGCTCCTCTACTCTAACATAGCATATAATTTCTTTATTGTTTATGCCGCCTGGCCTCCCCAACTAGAATTTTTGTTCAGATGTATTCTCAGCAACAGAACAGTGCCTGGCTTATATAATAGGAGCTTAATATCTATTTGTTGAACAAATGAGTAAATACTAAGTCTGACACGCATTTAAGGGCAACCGAAAATCATTAAACGTCTTTTTAGCTGGGGAATAACAAGATCAGATTTGAGCTTGAGAAAAACCCCTTTGGCTACAGAATAGAGAATGGTCTAGAGGAGGAAGTCTAGTGCTGAAGAGATCAGTTAATATTCCTCCATCAGTTGAAGGGAGAGACCACAGTAGCTTCAACTAGAGTAGCAGCGGTGCAGGTAGACAGAAAGGGAAGATCCGAGATATTCAGATGACAAAATCAACAGGACCTGGTACTAAACAAGGGAGACGCAGGCTTTGTAGCCAGCTAAGATGACATTTTGAATTCCAGTTGTCACTACCTTGGACATGTGGCTTGAGCTATTTGAACTTCAGTTTCTTTATGTGTACAATGATAACAGCACCAACACCTCAGAAGGGGTCAAATATTAAGTGAGCTAACACATGCATAACGCTTTCAGAGTGGCTGGCACTTAATATTGTTCAATAAATGTTGGTTAACTGTACCTACGGCATTATTTATATGCTTAATTTCACTGAGACATCCTTGAGGACTAGGATCACATTTATTGACACGTTGTATCTAGCACAGTAGGTGGGTGAGAAGAATGAGAAGTGGTCATAGTAAGTTATGCAAATGGTGGCAGGAAAAAGTCTGTTAGTTTTCAACTGTGAATTCAGGACACTGAGAATATCAGGATCTATTTGGAACTTGTTCCCATTCTAATAGTGCACTCTCGATTTGAAAAAGTGGTGAGAAGAGTGAAAGGAAGAAGAGCATAAACAAGAACTGTAAATTTCTTGAGAGCAGAGACAGTGTTTTATTCATTTTTACAGCAACCAGAACAATGTTTTGTACAGGACAGGTGTTCTTTGACTATTTGGTAATTAAATGAACTGGAGTTTCTCTAACCACTCGCAAAAACACATTATGGGGCACCACCTAGCACTTTGCTTACCTGTTTGCAATCGCAAGTGAGCCTCAATATTTTGCAGTCTTTCTTCTACAGCCTGATTACCACAATCTCGAAGCATGCTGTTAGGTTTATGACCCGGCCCTTGAACTCCTTCAGGTCTCGTCTGTGGTCCATAAGTATTCACAACTCTAGAAACTAAGGTTGAGCTTATGTAAATTTGCATTTCAAACACCAAGAATTCTGTTTCCCTAATGTTATTGCTGTTCTGTGCTGTAGTCAATTCCGACCTATAATGACTCTACCGGACAGAGCAGAACTGCCCCACGGGATTCCCAGGTCTCTTCTACCACAGAGCAGCTGGTGGGTTCAAACCACTGACCTTTAGGCTAGCAACCAAGTGCTTAACCACTGCACCACCAGAGCTCTTAACAATATTTTATATTCTTTTCATAAAGGCCATCTAACTACAAACCCAGGGATAAAAAAAAGCAAGATTTATTTTGTTTTGTTTTTAAATAAAAACAAATGATTCCATTTTGCTAATAGTCTAGAATAAGCTTCTGCCAGTGATGACAATATTATCTTGTGGTTACTTACCCTTTACATGACTTTTAAATCCAGGGTAAGGGGTAAAAATGGCATCAGTTCTTGCACAACTATTTTCTGTGGAAAATTCAGATGATAAAACTTTAAATATACTCTTAACTTCACATCTGTGAGATTTTGATAAATTTCCAACGGTTCATATTAACAATACTCATAATAATAAGATATAATTTTAAATAGTAACTAAACTGTCATCTACAAGATAAACTTTAGTGGCTTTTTCTGCCCTTTCAAAACTTATCATAATATCTACTCATCTAATTTTCAGATTTACATACACAAAAGGCCTCAAAATTTAGTGACATCAATTAATTTTTAATGAAAACCAATATCCCTAAAAACCATCTTGATCTCTGGAGAAAATAGTTTATATATTATAGGAATATTTTAATTCTAAGCCAAAGGCATTATTCACTTTACTTCATCATAGAATAGAACTCATTATTTTTACTGAAATTCCTTTTTTCAAAATCCAGCATCTTTGGTATTACTTGCTAATCAAACCGGTGAACATCTAACAAAAACAACTATACATTTAACAACTTTTAATTTCAGAGCTCCACACAAAAAAGATCTTGAGACTTCAATTATAACATACCTTCCCATTTTACCTAGATTTCCAACGGTCACTTAAAAAATCCCTAACCATAAAAGCTGTCTACCTCGGTCCATCCTACTCCTTTCAAAAAATCCGATTTAGGAAACAGATATCGTGAAAATTTGTTCCATTTTTTTTCCAAGCTGAATAGTGAATATTTTCAAATTAGATATCAATAAATAAGTTTAATAATTTAATAATGAATAAATTTAAACCAAGGAGGAAGACTGGAAAGACATTAACCTAATACATAAACATTGTAAGTATTGTAATACTTAAAATATTAAGTAAAAACATGCATTGCCAAAAAATTTTCTGCAAAATTACCCTTCAGTTATTTTATAAAAATGGATGGTGAATCAGATACTGAAAGAAAACTCTTCTTTCCCTACAGAATTTGATTTCCTTTTTATTTTTTCCTCAATCCATTGTTTAGATTTAGGTCAAATTGAGAGGTATTAAAAGAACACAGTAACACATTAAAATACATTTGTATTTTTTCAGTCTAAGTTTCCTTAACAAAGTAGTACTAGTGACAAATCAAATTGTGAATAAAATTCCAGATTCACTTATCTTTTATATCTAGATACCAAACAGTCATTTTCTTTCTTTTAAAGACACCTGAAAATATGTGTAAAGGGCCATCACTTCACCATTCTCTTTTGAGCATTTCATGGGGCTAAGTGTTAAAAAAAAGAAGCTATCATCCATTCCAGAGCTATATTCCAAATGTATAGATTAACTGACCCATCAGTGAGAAATTCAGCATGGTGTGAAGACAGTGAATGTAGGAGTGCTAGTCACTCTCCACAGCAATTCTTGCCAGCACTGTTTTGAGCCAGCAAGGGATTGAATGGGCCAAGGAATCCTGCTGAGCATTTCAATTCTTGTCAATTTCTATCCCCTGGTGGTTTATAATAATAGAGTTAGCACGGAGAACAGAGGAATAACATTAGTGACACATGCGCTTGCTCTCTCAACAAACCCTTTCTACTGAGTTACTTGCAGTTGGACTGTGGTACCTGAGGTTTTGCCACTGTGGCACCTGTTCTGAAAAGCTAACAGGCAAATATACCAAATTTAGAGGTATACATGTGTAACATTGATAGTGGAAAAAGCTGAACACAGGACCCAACTTTAAGCTGTATTATTTCACTCATAAAAGAATTAGTCTACCAATGTGATATGAGTCATGTCTACGTTCATCTGAGAGTTCTGTGTTTATATTAATTAGCCAAGAGATATTAGAGAAAACAAGAAAATATTCATTTCAATTATGAACTCTTGTCCATGATCTTTCCTAAGAACTATCTGTCTCCTTGTTCTGATTATTACTGCGATGCCTAAGTGTGACCGATGGCAGTGCTTTGCAGTGTTTTGTATTCTGCAGATCGGTAAATGTACTACAGCATCGAGTGGAGAGGGAAGGGAGAATCTGATGAAAATCATGCACTGTGAAAGAAGGAGAAGAGCCATAAGATACATGGCCTTCACGACAAGTTGGTTTTATCGTGGCATAAAACATTTCAGACAGCTCAGGAGTAGTGAGAAAACTGCTCCCTCTTGAGGAGTATTTACTTTACTAAGTTTATTTTGGATATTAACATCATAGTTACATA
The DNA here is from genome assembly GCF_030014295.1 of Loxodonta africana. NCBI lineage: Eukaryota > Metazoa > Chordata > Mammalia > Proboscidea > Elephantidae > Loxodonta > Loxodonta africana. The sequence goes on from NC_087351.1 coordinate 48,249,980, forward strand.
AGTACATTTATAGACTTGAAATCTATTCAGCTCAGTTCCTTCTTACTAATGAGATCAAACAACCCTGCCACTCATACTTCACCTTCATTTTTGAAAGGAACTTTAAAATAATCTTTTCCCTGTGGTAAACATTAGCCTTTCTACATTAGCATTTATTGATTTTGTGTAACCAAAATGAAAATTATTTTTACAGTACAGCCTAGCATTAAACAGAAGAAAAACAGGCTACCTTGGTTCCCAAATAAACCTGTGAAATAAACTGAATTGTGGTGTTATTTTTATCCATTTTTAAAAACAAATGAAAGATCAGAGCAACTGTAAAAATTATGCTTAAAACACTATAAAAATTAACTTCTAGGGAGTTACCTTGATTACAATCAATAACGTTGCAAAATTCCCTGACGTTGTTTTCATTGATTTCAGCTTGTTTTCTTTCAATAAATGCAGATATTCGTCTGTCAATCTACAAATAAATATGCATGTTTTATCAATTCAAAAATGCTAAGATTTTTAAAAAAAAAATTACACTTCCCCCTAATGAAAACTTCTTACTTCTGCTTTTCCAGCCTTTATTTGAACTACTTCGGGATCGAAATGAATTTGTGTCTTTTTTACATCTCCTAAATCACAATCCTTGTGCTTTTCTTCCTCTTGCAGGTCGCCAACGGGAAATGTGGCATTTACTTGATTCTCGTTGCCCGTTTCTGTTTTTCCTATCTCTTCAACGGCAGTTGTACTCTCCTCTTTAATCAGAGGCTGAAGTTTTGCTAAAAAGGGCTGAGAAGAACACAATTCCATCTGCTGGGGTTCAAACTGATCAAAATTAATGACATATTTAGCATATTTATAGAAATTTCTACTAAGTGAATATAACATTTAATATCAATTACCAAATATAAGAAGTTGGCGTATCAGGATACATAAATCTGACCACATATTGAGTGTTTGTTGTTCTCTGCTACTGTAACCATTATCATTTGCTATAAATTTGTTTTTAAAAAAGAAAGAAAACCTGAGGAAATTTTAAATTTTCTTTGAGGGAATCATTCTGTCACTCATCTTTTATTTTGTGCCAAATCAAAGCCTCAGACTCTGGCAGCAATGCCACTTAATTAACATGTCATTCAAATGCCTCCTCAGAACACTAAGGCTTAGTATTTTTCCTCCTTAACACGAGAGCCAGTGCTCTCACTCAGCAAAGCCCTGCATTATCACTATATCACTGGAGATTCTCCACTTGAAACTGCAGTTGGCCAAAGTGAATGAGAGAGCAGACATGAAATATATAGGTGTTATGCTGAGTGAACACTCAGGCTTTTCCTGACATGGCAGGATATCTTCTTAGGTCATGAAATTAAAATTTAAAAAAAGAAAATGAACAAGAGAGAAAAAACAAAAAACCTACCAACATGCATAGCTGAAAACAGGTGCCTATCACTATGGCAAGGAGCCCTGGTGGTGCAGTGGTTAAGTGCTTGGCTGCTAATCAAAAGGTCAGCAGTTCAAACCTACCAGCCACTCTGCAAGAGAAAAATGTGGCAGTCTGCTTCCAGCAGCCTTGGAAACCCTGTGGGGCAGTTCTACACGATCACTATGAGTTGGAATTGATGTGATGGCAACGAGTTTGGTTGGTTCTAGATCACTATACTGGGGGGGGGGGGAAGCTCTGTTGTATAATGTAAATTATACTACTCACCCCCCTCCACACACAATTAGGCCTCACTTGAGTTCTACAGCTTATTGCTTCTGTCATTTAAAACTAGGGTTAGGTATTACTTCTAACATGAAACAGAGAGTTAAATTTTCTCAAAGTCACTGAAGTAAAGGGATGGCTTAAAATTAAAGTATATTCCATTAATTAAAACACACCAACACTTATCAATGTTCCAATTTTTTTTATACCTACAATTTTGCTTCCATTATTTGCGATGACCAAATTTTCTTCTGAAACCTTAAAAGCTGTAAACTGACCAATCCAAACAGTTCTTCCACTTATTTTTTTGGTATTACACATTTTACACTTTGATTAAAGATAAACTGCAAACTTACATCAATTATAACTGCAGAAATGCTCAATTAGAAACCAGCAAGGTCATAATACTAAACATTATTCTGTTGTAAATAACAATTTCATGTTGACTTTTGATATAAAGAACAAGTTATTTAAAATTGTTAAGCAAAAGAAGGATAAAATAGTGACTGGCTACTTACTAAGATGAGACATTAATGTCACAGAAATTACTTTCTTTTTAAAAACTATGCTGAAACTGTTTAATTGCAACAGACACTCCAGGATGTGTCATGCTGGGATAATGCCACTTCTTGAACCACTGAAAGCACTCCATGAGCCTCCAAACTCACCCAAGGCATGGAATCATTAGCATAGCATGACACACACCTGCCGTGTCTTATTGCTTAATTATAACCCACCATAGATGGAACTGTATTGAATTTTCAATGCAAGTCTAGAATTGAATAGAAATGCATTCATTCAATCTTCGTACCCACACTGGCCTATTGGGCTATATTCCTATGACTGCCCTGATCGCTATGTAAATTAAAAGATTTGGATCCAATATGGATGTAAGCAACCTTTTATTAATAACTCTATTCATAGAATGTTAAGACAGAACTGACAAATACCCAGCTTATAATTTAATCACAATTAATTTCTATTCTCAATATCGAGTTAACATGTCTAACAAGAAATTTACCTGTAAATATAAAACGTGTTGCTCAAGTGCACTAAAGAGCAATGCAGGCTGGAATGCCGAGAGGCTCTGGAGCTTGTTCCAATCAATCGTAATTTTCACCACATCATCTCTGAGGTTAAGCTTCAAAAGGTCAAACCAGCAACACCACAAAAATTGAATGATTAAGCTGTACATATGGGACTGTCACAAAAATAAGATTTCTACAGAATAACACATGCCTATTTTGCTCAGTTATCAAGTTTTTAATCTTATATTAAAATTCTCTACCTAGTTATCATTTATAAAGGCCAAGAAAGGTGCAGATTTTTGTAACAATTCACAGTGACCTTTTGTTCTAATTCTACTCCTGAGTCTGTGTAATGGGATCATCTTTGAAGTGAAACCATCCAGGAACGACAAAGGTTCTTTTGATACTTCGGTATCTTTGGATACAGTCCAAGACAGGCTTTCTCTACTCAGAATCCTACTACTAACTCAGAGCATTAAACAGGGAAGCACAAGTCTATTACTGAAGCTCTAATATGCACACTTCCTTCTGTTAAATATGTACACACATACATACCTGAAATATATCATGACTCTGATGTCTTCTGAATCACATTTTGTTTTCGATTTTTATTTATTTTTAAAAATAATTTAAATTCAAGATTATTCATATACATTATAAAATCTAGGGATAAATGGCAACATGTTGATCTACTTCAAATAAAAAATAAACTTATTTAGCTGTAGAAATCTGAAAATAAATAACAAATACTTTTCCACAACAGTGAAATTAATGCCCAGAGTCTGGATGGAATGTCCAGATCTTTTGTTGTTAAATACTATTTTCTAGTAAGGTGTGAGGGCTCATTATATGAAATTTTCTTATAAATTGGATATGTGTGATCTATTAGGATAAAATTATATCCAGAAAACTACCAAGAACCTGAATATAAAATTAATATCAAAATCAGAAAAAATTTTAGAGTGAGAGCCTCTATCTGTAGTGTCTGTTGAGTGAATAAAAGTGAGATCACCATAAAGTTTTCTAGGGTAACATATTTATATATTGCACACTATAAGGATATAACGCATAGTAGAATCAAGTTAAATACACATATTCATCAGAAAATATTTATTAAAAAATTAGTCATGCCTTCAACAAAATAAAGACAAGTGGTGCATGAATTCAAATATAGGTCTTATCAGGTGTGACTATAAAAATTACTGTACAAGGAACCAGAGATGCAATGTATCCAATAAAAAAACACCATACTAAAAGAAAACTTTGAAACAAATTCATTGTCCTTTGAACATGAGATCAGAAGCATTTAAAGTTCACATTAGACAAGTTTAAAGAAATAGAAATTTTTATGTAGGCTGTACTGGCAAAGATTAATGCCTCTTAGTTTACATTCCCTTAACATCTTTCATAAAGAGTTTGTTAGACAACAACTTTTGTATGGAAGTAAACTACTACTACACTTTTACAGGCCTCAAAGAGATCTATAGCAAGTAGAACAAATTTATGAATACGGTTTGGAGTAAAGCAGGCAAATTCTCAACCAAAGCAAAGCATCAAATTTTCTAGAGAAAAGAGTAACTTAGGGAAAATAAAAATAAATGTTTGGATCGTATTCTCGTTTCAATTCAACACAATTATGAAAGCCTTCAAGTGCAATAAGGATACTTGGTCTTTCAAGAAAGCCATATAATAATGTCATGAATTAACTTGAAAACTATCCTAATACATTCAACTATCTAATCAACAAATTTTCTCTGCATTTTACCCTATAGAATTTGTAGTGGTACACCATTCACTCAAAAATATATATTAGTCTGCTATTAATATAGGCCAATTAAATATGCATTTTCAGTCAGTCAAAACTTCATTAAATTAATAAGACAATCCAAGCTAACAATAAACAATTCTTTAACTTGGTAAAACGGGCCATCCGGAGGCAAGCAATAAGGTTAAACTTGGCAAAAATTAGTACATTTTTCAATCTGGGATAGAAATACTTTTTAAAGTTCAATTTTATGCTTCCTATTGAAGAGAACCAATAATACAATGGCATTATACAGAATGAGTTTAGGCATATATTTTAAATCCTTCAAACCTGTTGCAAAAGGAAGCAGTGATTTCCCCTGAAGTGATTTTATAAGTATTATAATACTCTGGTTTTTATTCTTATCTTTAAATAATATGTCTCAAAATTGAAAGAATATTACCAAAATGATTAGCATTTAATTGACCAGACAATTTTATTTTTGACACTTGTATAAAAGATTCCCTCACTGCGTCATGTAAACTCACCAAATATTTATATTAAACATTTCTGACAGGTGACAAGAGTAGATTTTAATCACATCTCTACTGTACCTACAGAATACCTGAATGTTTACAATTTTTAAATGAATTTGAAAAATTCAGAACACGAAATTAGAAAGTTTAAATCATTCCTCAATGTTGATTTTTATAAATATTCCATTACTGAATCAGAAATACCTTCTGTAAATAATAGGATAAACTTTTTTCATCCTGGCATTAGAGTATGACTAAACTTTAAAGTTCTAATAGCCACACCATAAAAATAAAAAGTTCTCTAACTTTTAAAACATTTAGAAGTCTTGGGTCTTAAGGCTAAAATGTTAACAATAATTAATCAAAAGTCCTCAAGTCTTCATAAATATTTTTTGGTCTTTGGCAAGTAACCAAGTTTAAAAGCTATATTCTACCTTTTAGCAGATTCCATTAATAATTGTTCCATTATACCAAGCTGAGTGTTTAAAGTAATGCTCTTTGTAAATCATGACAAGCATGCTAGAATTTTTTTTAAAATATTGAAATAACTTTAAAAAATTAGTTCTCCATATACTGAAGGCTTTAAAAAATAATTTCCATAAATTGGACAAATGCTTTATTTTCTTAAGAATTAACCGTTATCTTCAACACAGACGTCTGCTGTGTCTACTTGACCACAGGCATTACTACCAGTTCCAGAACAAACTTGTATAGCTAGAAAGTGTTCCATCTAAGATACAAAATATTTCCTTTTAGAAAGTAGGCAAATAAACATCTCTTCAGGTTGTTTTTCATTTAAAATTTGGTTTGAATTGTAATTGAAACCAAACAGTGAGTTGATCCGAACAGAGTAAGGAGCTCATTTCTTTCAAATCCAATTTTACTAAGACATTTATGCAAGTTATTTATCAGTTAACCTAGTTAATAATTAAAAGAAGAGCTCTCATGCAAACAGATTAACCATGGGCAACCCATCCAACTTTATGCTGTAAGTATTTTCGATTAATTCGTTTTATTTTCCTCCCCGTCTGAAAGCGTAATAGATGCAAATAATGTCCAGAAGCAAAAAACAAAAAAAAACCTAAGTGACTCATAAGAGCAAATCGACCCAAAAACGGTACAGTGAGCGCTTTTCCACAATCTCAGGCCGCACTAACTAGCCAATTTCTAAAAGGAACTGGAGGAAAAAGAACTCAGCGTCAGACGCCTCCCAAACCGTTAGAGAAGCTTTTCCGCATTCACTCTCTCCGAGAACCAGGTTTTCATTTACACTGTCCTCACTCACTCTACGGGAGAATAATAACATCCACTGCCGTCGAGTCGCTTCCGACTCACAGCGACCCTATAAGAGAACAGTTGCAAGGAAATCTAGTTTGCAACCGGTCCCTGCAACTAAGTCTGTGCAGCCATCCTCCTCCCTCCGCCGGGAGGCGGCAGGGGCCGGGGTTCCTCCCCCGGCCTGAGCTGCTCCCGCTGCCTGCAGCTTGCTGCCCTCGGCGGCCCCCGCCCTTAACTACAGGGAAAAGGGGGGAGGGGCCGTACGGTTCCCACGCTCTGCTCCCTCAGGTCACTACTCACTTGTTCAGCCAGGGTTCGCAAGGAGCGAAAGGTTTCGCAGAGCGCCTCTCGGCAGAGGCTGGGGCTGCAGCTCCGCTCCGAGCTCCTGTCACTGCTGTTCGGGCGACTAAGCTCCGTGGCGGCAGCAGCCATGACACCTTCCCCGGCAGCCCCCACCACTACCCAGGCGCGTTCGCAGCCCCCTCCCTCCAGTTTTTGCCGCTCGAAAATGACGTAAAAACACCGCGTCTTATTTAGATCGTGGTTTTTAGGCTCCCACCGTTTCTGTGTGACTGGCAAGCACGGGCACCAATCAGGTGATCAGCCAGTGTGGCGCGGTGCCTAGAACCGGGAGCCGGCAATTGCTGACCAGAGCGAGGCCGGATGTTGTATCTGGGATGGTGATTGAAGCAGGGGTTTAGAGTTTGCGTCGTGAAACGTACCTTGACTATTAGATGGTGTTTATGAATGTCGGTAAGAGGACATTTATCATTAAATGTTAGAGTTCGAGCCTCAGAATTACAAGTTGAAATTTTAACATGCCAGTGTATTTTTTTTAGTGTGTAGTGGTCTCAGGAGAGATCGGGTTCAGGTCTAGGGCGGTGTCCGCACGTGTTTCTAAACATTGGATAACTCACACAGAATTACCATAACTGGATAGAATGTGCTCATCTCTACAAGCTTGTTTAATACTTACACAAATTAACGCCAGTAATTTTTCATGCGGGGCAAAATGAGGATGTAAAAACAAAAGTGTTCCGTTGTGCCTTCGTTTTACTACCAAAGGAATGACAATAATGACTTTAAATCTGCAAATAATTTATATCAGGTTTTAAGACGTGCACCAGTTGCTAGTTTCTGGGTGATGCGGTAGAGACGTTCAACCCTAAAATTGTTTCAAGGAAGTGCAGTGGTCACTATGATTCCAGCAGGAATTTAACCTAAGTAATTCCATGCAACACAAACTTTGAAATTAGGACATAAAACTGAATTAAACTTTGACCAAGTGTTATTTATCAAATAGCTTTATTATAAAGAAGCTCGAAGAACTTTGTAATCTTTCAGGCAAAGTCTATCACTAAAAAAAAAAAAAAAAATTGTCCAACTGAAAAAATAAGTCTTAGAAGAAAGTTCAAAAACACTTAAAAAAAAAAAAGCAGTATCAATTTAAAGATAAGAGACAAGGGACTTAAAACTCTTAATTCTAATAGTCTAATGCATTTACAGTACAGGGGACAAAGATGGAAACTTGTACAATGTGTATTCTTCAGTTTTAGAGGAGGCTGAATGAAAGGGAAGGAATAAGGCATCAAGGAACTGGGATAAGGGTAACCAGCTAACCGATAAGGGTAGTAGGGATAAAAGAACCCTTTGACCTGTCCCTAGGGAGCCTCTTAATTAGGCTTTTATTTCCAAAGACTTGTGGGATCACCAGGCTTGACAGGATCTTAAGAAATCTTGCCTGTTCCCTTGTTAGCAGACAAGATATACAGCTGATAGTCCACTTATGTCTAGAGATATCCAGAAAAAAATTTCACAGTATCTAATTCCAAATTGAGCAACCCTCTCATTTAAGTCTCTCACCCCTTCTCTAACGCAAATATATGATTTCTTTGCAATGTTAGAATATTTTCTTTGACTCTGGTCCTCTAGTTAAAGGAGAATATTGTAATAGGTAACTACAAGTTTTTGTTTCTATAGCAAATTTACAACCAGTTTCAGGTCATTTATTATCTATATATGAGATTTTTTTTCAAATATGTAGATTACTGGTATGAGACACATTTAGAAATATTTTGTACATTAAAACAATACCATCCTTAACAAGATTTTGCTCATTCCTTTCTTTGCCATCACTGACTTTGAAATTTCAAGTTTTATTTGTTCACTTGAACCCCTAATACAAAATTAAATGGTGCCCATTTGATTTGTATTATCTCACTTCTCCATGTAATTTTGTGTTTGATATCTGGACTTGTACCTTTATCTTAGTATTTACTTTGGTAATAGTTGGGATTTGTTAACTCATTTGTAGTGTCTTCTTTCCAGGGATCTTTCTTATGCCTTCCTGAGGCATATTATTTACATTTTGGAAATTTTTCTCTTATTTCTTTTTTCCTTCTTATAATAGAAAATTCCATTTTAAATAGAAGAGTTCGTAGGCTGAAAAGATGTGGATTCCTTTGGCCTAACCTTAAATAGATATTTATAGATATTAACGTGTAACAAAAATAAAATGAAAGCTATGCAATTTAGAAAAGAATAAAGGAAATAATTTATTCTTTATAGGAGACTAATTACAGTTTATGAACTGGGTTGCTAAAAAATGTGCTGCCTGGTGGAAATGATTGAAAAATGTTGGTATTGGTGTTAGCTACAGAGTTAGAAATACTGTCCTGTGAGTTTATGCCAAGAATCAGTTGGAGAGGATAGAAATTATAGGTGAAAACTAGGCTATCTACCTTTTCAACAAAAATGTCCTTTATGATGAACTTTAATTCAGAGCACTATATGCACTTAACAGTTGTTTGCTGAGTGAATGTTATATAGATCTCTCCTAATGCAGAAAAGGCAAAACAAATAGTGTTTGTCGTCTCTGGCTTCCCATCACCTACTGGCGAAGTCCGAGTCCGTTATATTGTCATCTAAGATCCTTATAACCTGACTGTTGCCTAAGTTTCCAGCTTCATTTTCTACCACAAACCATCTGGTACTTAATGCTCCCCAAACTGCTCTTCTTTATAGCCCTACGATTTCTTGTCTTCATTCTTTTATTCCTGCCTGTTGCTTCTGGTTTGCTTGGAAAACTCTCCAGTTTTCAAACTCCAGTTCAGAAATTTTCTCTGAGAACTCTTTTCTCATACCTCTCCTCATAAAGACTATGTAACCTCTGCTATACTTCTCCTGAAACTCATATATACTTCCATTATTGTACTTAGTGCTTTGATATTGAAATTTGAGTACAGTATGTATTGCTATTTAACTATGAGTATATTTATCATGTTCCTGTACTTAAGACTTGACATAGTTCCTGGCACATAGGACAGAGCAGAGCTGGTGGATTCCAAGGAGCAGCTGGTGGATTCGAACTGGCAACCTTTTGGTTAGCAGCTGATCTCTTAACCACTGCGCCACTGGGGCTCCAGGTGATTTATATGTATCATGTTCCTGTACTTAAGACTTAGCATAGTTCCTGGCACAGAGTAATTGCCCTATGTATGCTTATCGAACTAAATTTATTTGCCTAAGGTAAACATATTTGTAAAATGGAAAAAAAGAAACAAGCTTCCAGTGTTGGGGGAAAATTATAAAATATAGTAAGAATGCTATAAACAATTAATTTAAAATAATGAAGCATGTCTGTCATGGATTGAATTGTGTCCTCCAAAAGTATGTGTTGACTTGGTTAAGCCGTGATTCCCAGCGTTGTGTGGTCGTCCTCCATTTTGTGATTTTCCTATGTGTTATAAATCATGATCTCTGCCTGTGGTTAAAGAGGATTAGGATGGGATATAACACCCTTGCTCATGTCACGTTCCTGATCCAATATAAAAGAAGTTTCCCTGGGGCGTGGCCTGTACCACCTTTTATCTTACAAGAGATGAAAGGGAGGCAAGCAGAGAGTTGGAGACCTCATACCACCAAGAAAGAAGCACCAGGAGCAGAGCATGTCTTTTGGACCCAGGGTTCGTGCGTGGAGAAGCTCCTAGTTCAGGGGAAGATTGATAAGAAGGACCTTCCTCCAGAGTCTACAGAAAGAGGAAGCCCTCCCCTGGAGCTGACATCCTGAATTTGGCCTTCTAGCCTACTAGACTGTGAGAAAATAAGTTTCTCTTTGTTAAAGCCATCCACGTGTGGTATTTCTGTTATAGCAGTGCTAGATGACTAACACAATGCCTGTTTATCCTCCTTTGGGGTAGCAAATTCAAAGTGCTTCAATTTTTAAGTAAATATGTATAGCTAGCCTCCATAACCATTCTCATGAATGATACCATATAAATTAACAATTGTACCTACTGTATGCCAGACACTTTGATAGGCCTTGAGAGTACAAAGATGGATCAGACAAGGAACCTCCCTCAAAGAGCTAGGCGGTTATGTCTAGTGGGCTAGGCAGATATATCTACCACCCACCTGTCAATTTGTCATACTGTGGTGGCTCGTGGGTTGCTGTGATACTGGAACCTGTGCCACTGGTATCTCAAATACCAGTAGGGTCACCTATAGTACATAGGTTTCAGCAGAGCTTGCAGACCAAGACTAGGAGGAAAAGCCTGGCAATCTGCTTCTGAAATTAGCCAGTGAACACCTCATGGAAAACAACGTCGTCTGACTCACTTGCTTAGGACACGTCACGAGGAGGGATCAATCACTAGAGAAGCACTTCATGTTTGGTGAAGTGGATGGCCGGCAATGGTTAGAGAGACCCTCAGTGAGATGGATTCGCACATGGCAACAACAGAGGACTTGTACATGCCAGCAATCCTGAGGATGATGCGGAACCAAGCAACGTTTCGTTCTGTTGTACCTAAACTAAGGTCACCATGAGTCAAAATCAACACAATGGCAGATAGCTATCTAGGCAGATTTGTAAACAACTACAATATTATGTAACAATGACCATATTAAACCCAAAAAAACCAAACCCAGTACCGTCGTGTCGATTCCGACTTATAGCGACCCTATAGGACAGAGTAGAACTGCCCCATAGAGTTTCCAAGGAACGCCTGGTGGGTTTGAACTGCCAGCCCTTAGGTTAGCAGTTATAGCACTTAACCACTAAGCCACCAGGGTTTCCAATGACCATATTAGAGGTATGTATGAAGTAATACAATTGATTGTTTCCTTTGGGGAGGGTACTGAGGTTCAGTGTTCGGAAAAGCTGTAAACAGTTACTGTAAAACATGGATGGAGCCTCAAACAATGAGTAAGACGTCTCAATTTAGAGAATACATTATGAGCAGCAACTTGAACATTCTTGATGTGTTCAGAGAGGATACAATGAATAGAGTAGTATGCTAAGCCAGCATTTCCCAAAGTTGGCTGAACCCTAGTCTTGCAAGATGCTTCTTTTAACAAAAGGTGCCATGATCAAATAAGTTGGGAAAACATTACAGTAATAATTGAATAATTGTGATGCTGTCTCATGCAATGGATCACTACTATCTCACTTCGTAATAGCAAGGAACTCAGAACTGTGGTCAAGCCCAAGAACACAATTAAACCAGTCTCAAAATCCCATTTTTGAGGGTTTGTTTATTGGGATTCCCTATACCAATTTCTGTATCAGGCAAGGCTCAGGCAGGAAACAAACCATACCTGTTGTCGTGGATTGAATTGTGTCCCCCCAAAATACCTGTCAACTTGGCTAGGCCACAATTCCCAGTATTGTGTGATTGTTCACCATTTTGTCATCTGATGTGATTTTCCTACATGTTGTAAATTCTACCTCTATGATGTTAATGAGGCAGGATTCAATCTCAAGATTAGGTTGTGTCTTGTCAATGTCTTTTGAGATACAAAAGAGAGAAGTCAGCAGAGAGACACAGGGACCTTATACCACCAAGAAAGTAGTGTCAGGAGCAGAGTGTGTCCTTTGGACCTGGGACCCCCTATGCTGAGAAGCTCCTAGAGCAGGGAAAGATGGTTGACAAGGACCTTCCTCCAGAATTGACAGAGAAAGAAAGCCTTCCCTTGGAGCTGGTGCCCTGAATTCAGACTTCTAGCTTACTAGACTGTGAGAGAATAAATTTTCTTCATTAAAGCCATCCACTTGTTGTATTGCTGTTATAGCAGCACTAGATAACTAAAACACCTATTATATGAACAGAGAAAATTTAATATAAAAATAGTAGGTAGGGTAAGTTGTTAATTAACTGAAAAGGCAACAAGAAAACTATAAAATATCACCAAAGTAGCAAATTCAATAAGTAGTTAACACCCTTAGGGGGAGAGCAAAGGGAAGAGTTTGGGATTAGTGAACTTAAGGATCTTAGAGGAACAGCCCTGTAGAGTCAGTCCTACAGAGATGGAATTGCAGCTCAGCTGGGTTGGTGTCTCATGACAAGGCTGATTTGGCAAGTGTTGAAAAACTGCAAATGGGGCATCCAAGTACTATGAGAAAACATCCGTCAGTCTAACGTGCATGTAATTGGAATCCCAAAATGAAAAGATAGAAAGGGGGCAGAAGAAATATTTGAAGAGATAATGACAGAGGAATTTCCTAAAATAATGAAAAACATGCAACTACTGGTCCAAGAAGCCCAGAGAACCCCAGTATTAGTTATCTAGTGCTGTGTAACAAATTATTCCAAATTTAGCAGCTTAAAACAAACATTTCTTACAATTTGTGGGTCAGATTCAGGAATGGCTTTGCTCAGTGGTTCTGTCACCCACTCTGGAGAAAGCCAGCAAGACAAAAGCTGAAATATGTTTTAGGACCTAGTCTCTCAAGTCGTTTCTAACTGATTCTATTTGTTAGAAAACAGTTACTATGTATGGCCCATACTCAAAAAAAAAAAAAATTTTTTTTTTTTTTTTAGGGGAGGGAAATTGGGCTTCAGAGAAATACATTTCAGAAGTGAAAAATAAAGTTTTTCAGGAAAACAAGAAAATTCATTACTAGCAGATATATACTATAAAAAGAAGTTCAAGTTTATTGTGAATTGAATTGTGTCCCCCAAAACTATGTGTTGTAAATCCTAACCTTTATGTCTGTGGTTATAATCACATTTGGTTGTCTTTATTATGTCAATGAGGCAGGATTAGTATAGGGTATATACTAAATCATTCTCTTTTGACATGTAGAACAGATTAAACATGCAAGTTAGGGAAGTAGAGATCAGGTAAGATAGATGCCAAGACAAATGGAGATATCCAAGGAACCAGGACGCAGAAGCTGAAAAGACAAGGACCTTCCTCCAGAGCTGACAGAGTGAAAGAGTTCCCCTAGAGCAGGGTCTCTAATTTGGACTTCTAGCCTCCTAAACTGAGAAAATAAATTTCTTTTTGTTAAAGCCATCTACTTGTGGTATTTCTGTTACAGCAAAACTAGATAACTAAGACAAAATTGTTCAGATAAAAGGACTGACACTAGAAAGAAACATGTCTATACAAAGAAATGAAGATCTCAATGGTTAGAATAAAGTGATTTATAAAGACATTTTTTCTTATTTTTATTTGCTTTAAAGATAATTGATTAAAGCAAAAATAGTGGTAAAATTATTGTGAGTTTATAGCATATATAAAAGGAACATATGACAACAGTATCACAAAAATTGGAAATATACAGTTACAAGGTTTTTATCCTGCACATAGAACAGTATAATATTATTTGAAGATAGACTGTAATAAATTAAGGATGTATATTGTACACCCTAGGGAAACTACCAGGAGTCCCTGAGTAGTGCAGATGATTAAGTGCTCAATTACTAGCTGAACAGTTGGGAGTTTGAACCAACCCAGAGGAGGAGTCTTGGAAGACAGTTGTGGTGATCTGCTTCCAAAAGGTCACAGCCTTGAAAACCCTGTGGAGCAGCTCTACTCTGCACTCATGGGGTTGCCGTGAGTCAGAATTGACTCAACAGCAACTAACAGGAAAACTACTAAAATATTTTAAAAAGATATAAATAATAAGCAAATGGAGAAAAGAAGGAATCAGAAAATAATTCAAAGACAGAAAAAGAAGAAAAACAAAAAATACATGGAGCAAATAGAAAATAATCAACCATTTCAACAATTAGATTAAATGTAAAGATCCACACACGCAAATTAAAGACAAGGACTTGCCAAATTACATTAAAAATTAAGATTTAACTTGTATGCTGCCTATAGGAAACCTATTTTGAATATAGACAGAGAGGTTAAAAGTCAAAATATGGGAAAGTATATACTGTGCCAACACAAATAAAAATAAAACTGAAATGACTAATATCAGACAATGTAAACTTCAGAATAACATTATGTAATGTTAAAAGAGCCTATTTACAAAGACTGAACTATGCTAAATGTTTATGTACCTAACAACATATCTTCAAAATATTTGAAGCAAAAACAGAGAACTGAAAGAAATACACAAATCCACAATTATATTTGGAGTTTTCAATACCCACATTCAGTAATTGTTATAAAAGGTAGAAAGTGTGTGTATTTTTAATTTTAGTAGAAGATAGATCAACTAAAAGAAAATGGCTCAAATTCAAGGGAAAGAAGGCACATTTAAAATTTCATTTTATTATATAGTTATTAATTACCTCACTTATTTTTATAAACAGTACATTGTCTTTGAAAAATCATATAAATTAACCTTTACTAATGGAATTCCACTTTTCACCTTTGACATCTTTTAACTTCAGAAGTAGTTTATCTTCATTTCTAATTTAGCTTAAGAAATCAGGAGTTCCTAATATTTAAGATCTAAGTTTCCTCATAAATGGGAAAAATCTGTATGAAGAAAACAGTGAAATGCTTTTGGGAAACACACACGCAAACACATACACAAAAAACAAACCTATTGCTGTTGAGTCAATTCTGACTCATAGCCACTCTATAGGACAGAGTAGAACTGTCCCATAGGGTTTCCAGGGAGTGACTGGTGGATTTGAACTGCTGACCTTTTGGTTAGCAGCCCTAACTCTTAAACACTATGCCACTAGGACTCCCTGGGAAACACAAAGTGGGCTTCAATTGAAAAATCTCTCACATTCTTGGCTAGGAACTAAATATCATGAAAATGGTAGTTCATATTAATGTATAAACTTAATATAATTCCAATAAAAATATCAATGAATTTTTTTTCTGGAGCTGAAAAAGTTTATTTTAAAGTTAACATGAAGAAATAAAAATAGGAAAACCTGCATATATCATGTACCCCCACAATACATTATTATTCTTATACTCAGTCAATTATCTTTTAAAGAAATTTTTTTTAAATGAAAAAAATATGTATTATGCACATATTCATTATTCCTGGTGCTCATCATTCCCTTTGCGCAGATTTGAGTTTTCAGCAGGTATCGTTTCCCATTTTCTTGAAGAGCTTCTTTTAAGCTTTTCTTGTAATGCAGATCTGCTTGTAATGAATTCTCTTAGTATTTATTTTCCTGATTTTTTTTTTACTTTGCTTTCAAATTTGAAATATATATTTCTGGACAAAGAAATCTTTGATGACAGTTTTTCTTCAGTACTTTAAAGATGTGTCTACTCTGTCTTTTGACTTGCATAGTTTCTTTAAAAGTCTGTTGTAATTCTTTTCTTTGTTCCTCTGTACATAATGTCTTTTTTTCCCACTATTTTGAAGATTATTCTCTTTATCACTGATTTTCATCAATTTTATTATGTTGCCCCTTGACATGGTTTTCTTTATTTTTATTCTGCTTGGGGTTCTTGGTCCTGTGAGTGTAGTTTTTATCAAATTTGGAAATTTTTGACTTTTATTTCTTGAATTACTTTTTCTGTCATATCCTCTCCTTTTTGAATGCCAATTACACATATATTAGACTGTGAGATATTCAAGATGTCATTGATACTGTACTCATTTTTTTCCCAGTCTTTTTCTCTTAGTGCTTCATTTTGGATAGTTTTCTATTGCTATGACAAATTCACTAATATTTTCTTCTGAAACATATGATCTTCTCTAAATCCCATCCAGGGTATTTTTCATTTCTGATGTACTTCTCTAGAAATTTCATTCGAGTTTTCATTATAGTTTCCATTTCTCTCATCATTATCATGTGTTTTAATATTTTATTGAATATACAGAGCATATTTAGATTAGCTATTTTAATATCTTTAGATTAGCTGCCAAACAGAAGATCTGCTAAACAACAGGTCAACAGTTCGAACTGACCCAGTGGCTCCATGGGAGAAAAGACCTGGTGGTCTGTTCCCATAAAGATTATAGTCTAGGAAACTGTCTTAGGCTGGATTCTCTAGAGAAGCAAAACCAGTAAAGTAGATAAATATATAGATAGAGAATGAGATTTATATCAAGGAAACAGCTCACGCTATTGTAGTGGCTGAAACATCCCAAGTCTGTGGATCAAGATAGAGGCTTCTCCTGATTCATGTAGCCACAGGGGCTGGCGAACCCAAGATTGGTAGGTCAGAGAACAGGGCTCTCACTCATAGGCTGTGAAGATCGACGAATCCCAAGATCGGCAGGCAAGACCACAAGGCTTCTCCTGAGTCACGTAGCTACAAGGGCTGGTGAACCCAAGACTGGCAGATTGGGGAGCAGGACTCTTGCTCACAGGCTGTGAAGATCAACAAATTCCAAGATCGGCAGGTAGGCTGCTAGTTCAAGTTCCAAGAACAGGAGGCAGCTACAGAATTCGAAGAGATCAAAGCCAGGACATCCACTTATATTCGGATGCAGGCTACGCACCCAAGGAAACTCCCTTTGAATTCACAGCAGATCCCATCATGGGAGTGATCACATATAAACACTGAGAATCATGGCCCAGCCAAATTGACACACAATCTTAACCATCACAGAAACCTTATGGGGCAGTTCTACTCTGTCATATAAGGTCACTATGAATCAGAATCGACTGGACAACCCACAATGGTTTTAATATCTTTGTCAGTTAGTTACATCATGTCTTACTTCCAGGTCTGTTTCTGTTGAAAGATTTTTCTTCTGATTACGTGTCAGACATTGTGAGTTTTACATTGTTTCTGGGTTTTGATACATTGCTTTAAAGAGGATTTTATTCTGATACTCAGTTAAGTTATATATAATGAGTTGAATTCTGTTGAGATTTGTTTTTAAACTTCATTATGGTATGTCCAGAGCAGCATTAGGCCTGGACTAATTTTAATTTAGCCTCACAACTAAGGTGACATCCTTCTTAGTATTCTAATCAATGCCCCTTGTATTACAAGGTCTTTCCATTCTTGCTGGTGGAAACACAAACTATTCCCACCC
The DNA here is from genome assembly GCF_030014295.1 of Loxodonta africana. Lineage (NCBI taxonomy): Eukaryota > Metazoa > Chordata > Mammalia > Proboscidea > Elephantidae > Loxodonta > Loxodonta africana. Next base: position 48,267,465 of record NC_087351.1, read on the forward strand.
CAGTGTGAGCTCTGGGAATTGTTCTGCTTACTACTTTCCAGTCTTGGGTAGTTTCTTCTCACATGTACATGTATTTATCAGTATTCAGTCAAAGACCTGAGGAGAGTATTCTGCAAATCCCCAGAGCTCTTTTTCTCTGCATAGCCCTCCTCCCTAAAGTCTGATCACTGTCTTCTCAACCCATTGAGACCACCAGACTTTATTTGCATTCCGCCTCCCTGAGCTGCAGACTAGAAACTGCCTATAGGTAGTAAACTAGTGCAATTGCAGGGCTTAACCTGTTTGTTTCCCTTCTCTTATGGATCACAGTTCTGTACTGCCCACTGTCCAGTGCCTGAAAACTGTTTCTTCTTTTTTCTATCTTTGTTTATCTAGTTGTTTAAGTGGAAGAATAAATCTGGACCCTACAACTCTATATTGGTCAGAAGTGTAGATCTATTACTGCTTTTTCCCTTTGATTCCCTCATGGGCCATGCAGCAGCTGTGAAACTCTCCACATGTAATATCCTTCCAGAACTGAGAAAGCTAAACTCTTGCTAAGCCACTTTTATGTATCAGCAGGGCCACATCTTCATGGAGATAGGGAAGAGGATGTTGGGCAAATCACAATCAGTTTCCAAGTGCCCCTGAAATCCTCTCCATCTCTAACTTTCCACTGTTCTGACAAGTTCACCCCAACAAGTTCAACCACTGTGCCACCAGGGCTTCTTAAACTCTGATTTAACACCATTTAAAAGGGGTATTCTGATACCAAGTTTACTTCAAGAAATACAATAAAAAATCCACTTCTCCAGAGATCTTAAAGCAAAGATCTGAGTATTCAACTTTCTGTATTCTTACAGATCTGAAAATGCCTTTATTTTATCATCACTCTTGAATGATAGTTTAACATGGGAAAGATTTCTAGGGTCAAATTTATTTTTTTAATTGCTCCTCAGTACTTTGAAGGTATTTTTCTATTCTAGAACCAGTGCTGCTGATGAGAAATCTGATGGCAATATTTTCTCATTCTTTATAGAATTTTGTGTATTCTGTATGGAAGCTTAATGATTTCTTTATTTTTCACAAGTTTCATCGTGAGTTTAAATATTGACATTTTTAATCTTCTCAGCGTTTGAGAAACATTTTTAATCTGAAGACACGGGCTGTTTTATTTCTGGGAAATTGTCAGTCATTTTCTCTTAAGATATTGCCCACATACCATTTTGTTTATTCTTTTCTCCTGAAAATATATATCCTAAATGTCCTTGACATTTTTTTTTAATAAATGTTTTCTACCTTTTTGTATCTCGATGCTATGTTCTGGGAACTGTCTTCAGTTCCATCTTCCAGTTCCTTAATTTGCTTTTCATCTATATTCTGAAGTGCCTCAGAAAATATGCCTGGTGATCTGTTTCCGAAAGGTCAACAGCCTTGAAAACTCTATAGAGCAGTTCTACTCTGCACACGTGGGTCACCAGGAGTCAGAATCGAATCCATGGCAACTAACAACAACAACCTAATATGTACATTATCTCTTTGGATGCATGTAAATGACTACTTAGAAAAGAGGTCCTTCTATCAAGTAGTAAAAGTGGTAAGCTCCCTGCCCTGCCATTTCCTGAAATCATTGACTGAGGCTGTAGATATCCCTGAGAATGCCCAGAAGACATTAGAGCCATATAAATAGGTTTATGTGAGAACCCTACACTGCTAACATGGTACTTTACCCTTGTCCTGATGTGACCTCCTACGTTGAAGAAAAAAAAAAAAAAAAACAGGCTCAATTTCAGACCTCACCAGCCCCTTTCCAGTACAGGCAAATGTCACCATAAGCAACCCCATTCTCTCCATATCTTACACAACACAGCACATAAGTGGGTATCTTCACTCTTACAGAGCATATTTTCTTGATCTTCTTTCCTTAAACATAACCTAACAACTCAGCATATTTTATCTCCACACGCTAGGCCCCTGGTGGTCTCCCCCATTACCACAACTAATGGTGACTATCAGCGGGGCAGAGCACTGGTACTGATGAACTGACTGACAATTCAGTCAAGGAAGTATAGGTTCACTTTTCTCTAAAAGTGTGGATTTTTTTTACTTACCTTTGCATCTTTGAATCTGCAGATTACTTAAATATACACATTTTAATCTTCACATTTTTAATGCCCATATAGGGTTGCTATGAGTCGGAATCGACTCAACAGCACTGGGTTTTTTTTTTTTTTGGTATCCTTTTTGTGGCATGAATATAGCTCCATATTTTTAAAGAAGTATTTGGAAATCTTATAGTGAAATAATACGCACAGAAGTACTTACTTTCAAGTCCACTGGCTTAATTAACCATCCTGTGATTTTCTTGGTCTCAAACATCTTTTGTGAGTAAAATGTATTAGCTCCTAGAGACTGTAATACCTTAACAAACATGGGTTCAGGACTTTGAACCCCTGCTGAGAATTCGCATCTCTAACAAATTCCCAGGAAGTTATATATAAGAATGACCTGGGGATCTTGTTAAAATGTAGATTCTGATTCAGTATATCTAGGGGTAGAAATGCAAATTCTCAGCAGGGAACTTGTTAGAAATGCAAATTATCAGTAAGGGGGCTTGAACCAGAATGAACTGGTGCAAAGCCCTGCGTGGATATCCTAGGTACAGTTTCTCAGCTTAGCCCAGACAAGTTTGGCCTCTGGTATTTCTGACATCACCATGTTGCCATTCCAACCTGATTTCCAAACACTAACCTGTATACACTCAGCACATATTTTCAAGTCCTGCTTGACCAAACTCCCAGTGGTCCCTTTATTTTTTATTGTCTTTTGAGTCCATTGTTGAGGTTCTTGTGTCAATCTGTCCCACAAAGAGTTTTCCTCATTTTCGCTGACCCTCTACTTTACCAAACATAATGCTCTTTTCTAGTGATTGGCCTTCCTTGAAGACGTGTCCAAAGTAAGCAAAACAAAGTCTTGCCATCCTCACCTCATTCTGGTTGTATTTCTTCTAAGACTGATCTGTTCGTTCTTCCCTGGAAGTCCGTGGTATATTCAACATCTTTGCCAACACCACATTTCAAAAGCATCAATTCTTCTGTTTTTTTTTTTTTCTTGTCCAGCTTTTGCATGCTTGTGAGGCAACTGAAAGGACCATGGTTTGGTTCAGGTGCACCTTAGTCATCCATGTGATATATTTTTTATCTAGAGCTTTAAAGAGGTCTTTCGAAGCAGATTTGCCCAATGCAATACATTGTTTGATTTCTTAACTGCTCCTCCTATGGATTTGATTATTGATCCAAGTAGAATAAAATCCTTGAAAACTTTCATTTTTTCTCCAAGTATGAAATTAGAGAATATAAAAAATTTCTCAGCATTACTTTAATAAACCTATTTTTTTTAACAATGCTTTAGGTGAAATTTTATAGAGAAAATTAGTTTCTAATTAAAGTTAATACACAAATTGTTTTGTGACATTGGTTGCCAACCCCACAATGTGTCAACTCTCTCCTCTTCTCTGTCCTAGGTTCCCTGTTTCCTTTTGTCCAGTTTTCCTATCCCTTCCTGTCTTCTGATCTTTGCTTTTGGGCTGGTGTGCTCATTAGTCTCCTATGTATGAATTGAACTACGAAGCCCATTAAACCTACGATTTTTACCACTTTTTCCAAGTTTGGCTATTTTTGTTACTTTGGCCCTAATCCGTATTTCCAACCTCACCACTTCTATTACTTTAGAAACAAAGGAGAAGTACATGTGACACAGTTGTTCCTTCTCCCAATTTTTTCTTCTCCCATTTTTAATGGTCTCTAAGTAGAGATTCTGGAATCCCTGAGTGGAGCAAACAGTTAATGTCCTCCACTGCTAACTGAAAGGTTGGCAGTTTGAGTCCACCCAGGGATGCCTCAGAAGAAAGGCCTGGTGATCTGCCTGCAAAAAAATTATAAAGATGTCCAAGATATCTTTCTATTTATATATAATTTAAATATTAGTAGTATCTTATGGAGTTATTAAATGTGAAAATGTTTATTATAATGCCAAAAGAGAAAGGTATAATAAACTATATTAAAAAAAAAAAAAACCCACTGCCTTCAAGTCCATTCCGACTCATAGCAACCCTGTAGGACAGAGTAGAACTGCCCCATAAGGTTTCCAAGGAACGGCTGGTGGATTTGAACTGCCAACCTTTTGTTAGCAGCCAGTCACTTAACCACTGTATTAAATACTTGAATAATACATAGAAAAAAAAGGAGATTCAGAAAAAAATATTAACCGCGTATAGTTGAGAGTCATCTTTTTCTGTATTTTAATTTTCTACAATGACTATGAATTGTTTGAATAATCAATGAAATGGGGTGGGGGGAAGAATCAACGGACTAGTTAGTGTTAGTTGCCTGACTTAACTTACAACTTGTTCCAATCAATTGAGACAGAGTATGTGAAAGCATGTTGTAAACTGTAAACTAAAATAGTAAAATAAATTATTATTATTAATAACCGAAGGATAATATAAGTCATCTTTTGAACACGCACATGGAGAGCTCTGTTTTCACCCAATTTCATCTAATTTATTTTCATCAGTACAAATGGGGCTCCAAAACTCTTGGAAAATCTCCCTGAAGATAATAGTCTGTATAGTCTTTGCTATGTTATTGGTTTTGAACTATTGCAGTGATGATAATAAACCTTTTAAGTCGATTTTACTTCTTATTTTTATACCCAGACAGCATCATCATGCCCTCCAAAAAAAAAAAAAATACAGTTTTACAGCAGTTTTCTCTAAAAGGTGAGTTAGTTAAATCATGGGCAAAGAAAATACCAAAATTTACGTGAACAAATGTATGCCTATTAAGTAACACATTAACTGCAAGTGATTTCACATGTAAATTACCCACAATTTGAATGTAATTTTCTAAATTTTTTTAATGTGAGTAGTTTCAAAAGTTCTTTGGTGTTTAATAACACGTGCCATTTTTAAGGCAGTTGTTAAAATGCAGATGTTTTGTTCAGTGCCTGACCCTTTCAAGGTGCTGCCTGAGAGAATGTTGTTATTTACAATTGAGGCTGTCTCTGGATCTCCTGCCTTCCTTCCTCCTCACACCAATTATGTATCTGACTCCTAGGGAGGCAATGGAGACTCGACTGTGAACAAGTCAGACACAGTCCCGCTTTTGGGTTGCACAGAATCTAGTCTCACAAGTATTTCAGTGTCTGAGTCCAGTCCTATCCTGGGAATTTTAGGTTTTCCCAAAAAAGAAGATAATTCGTATGCTTGAAGAGCTTTTGGGTTCTTGTACTTTTGAATGGTATTTTCCTGACCACTGTATAACACTATATAACAGCTATGAGTCAGAATCGACTCAACGGCACCCGGCTTCCTAGAGATAGGAATCGAGAACAACTAGAGTTAGCTCCTTTCCTATAAAGCTAGGAATCTAAACTGAGGAAACGCCAGGTGTCATAAAATTGGTTTAAAATAAAAGATACTAATTCTGCCATGAAGAGTTTTAGCATCGTCGTGTATTCAATCACAAATTTTTGAATAAGCTAATGCCATTTACCATATTTTCTTACAGTCCTTTCAAATATGCAGATACATGGAATATGTAAATTCTGACTAGATGACGAACAGCATAAATGAAAATGATAGTAGCTGAATCAGTGGAGGATGGTCTTTTATTTGTGTAGGTTTAATGTCCTCTGGAAAGATCTCCCATTTTATTCAAAAAAGAAATTTATCAGGTTTATGGTATGAGATTTCCAAAATCTCACAATGAAAAAAGCAAATAATATTCATTTCTTTAATATTACTCTTACAATATCTTGAATTTAACCTTTGTTTAATTTTATGACCCTTTAGCATAGGGATTTACCACGAGAAGACACTTCTGTGTACATTCTGACATAAATACAAGTTCTAAAACAGGTTTACTAATGATACAACTGCATCAGAAGTCATGTTGGAATATACTTTTAGAACAGAACAGTTTAAAATACATAATTCATTTTTACGGGTTAAGAATATGAGGGAAATACCATGTAACACCAAATTATTTGGGGGAGTGAGGTCTTGCCTTTAGCGAAATGTGAAACTCCATTTTGCATTTATTGAACCCCTAGCTTTCCACCATGTCCATCATCACCTTTAATCACCCCTCTATCCCTGTCTATTTCCCCTGATCCTTTTCCTGTACTATAGAGAACTTCGTTAGAATTTTTAGAGAAAGCTATATACCACACGTACCTCTGGCCTCCTACAAAATTAATCTGTCCTCCAACTGGGTTCGCCTTGCTGGTTGATGTTCTTGATATTGATCTCCCATTTATTCCCCAGCACACTTCCCTTAGCAGGTGCTTCAAAGCTCTCTCTGCTCACACATTCAATTCACTACTTACCCTTTCCATTCTCACCAAATAATAACCATCCTGCTTTCCTGAGAAATTCACAGACAACTGGTTTGTGCTTTCAAATTTTCCTTTGTCTCTACCTTAAAGCAGCCAATCATTATTGCATATCAACCAGGTGCCAGGCACTGTGAAAGGCAACAGGATGCAAAAAAAACTGATGTAGCTGATTGATCTTTTTACCCACAACACCCAGCACAGTTCCTGGCATATAGTAGGTGCTCAACAAATGTTGAGGTGAATGAGTGTATTAGTGAAAACACAGGTCTAGAGGTAAAATGCTTTAGGTAGAAGAGAAGAAAAGTAAAGAAACACAGAATAGATGTTGTGACCTTCTCAGATGCTCTTTCTTAGTAAAGTAGGATGGTTCCTAACTCAAAGGAAGAGGTATTTTTCATTTCCAAGGCTAAACTCATGCCATCTCTTTCTACTTCCTCTGAACTTGATTCATCTCTCTCAAAGGGGGACATCTTCACTATAACTTAATACACCCACCCTCACACAACCATCACCACTTACAACAACAACTTTATCAGACCCTGCTGACTCTAAGCATCTTATGTCTATGAGTATATTCATTTTCTTGCCATCAATCATATTGCCTCCATACATTCTGACCTTTGTTTTATTGCCCTCATCTACACCAGCCGAAAAATCACCTGTTCCTTAAGGCTCATCTTGAGACTCACCACTTCCACCCAACCTTCTCAACTGGAAGCTTCCCTAAGAGAGCCAGTATTGTCTGTGCTGCTTCTATGACACATATCCTAACCTGCCTTGTACTTCCCATGTATCACCATGGGTTTCATTTCCCTAACATAGTCAGGATTCAATAAATACTGGTTGAATGACCATGATAAACTGAATATCTTAAATAGGAGTGGTAACAGGAAAAAAAATATATATTAAAGTTCTCTTTTTACAAAACAAACTTTTTTTCATATAATCACTCTAATAAACAATTTATCTTTAAAAATCCATTTCTAATCATGTCTTACCACTCAAACGAATGAAGTTATCAAAACTTTGCCTAGCCTTGGTCTTTAAATAGGAAGATACAGTGAGAAATGGTGATGGCGATGTAGCTTTAGCTCCCTCCCTCTATTGTGGAAGGAAGCTAATGTCTTAATGTGATATGAGTTACTAAAGATTCAATTTTTCTCCAATAAATCTTCAAGGGAGTTGCCGGGTATCTCTGAAAGACTGGTTTCTCAACCAGTCTTAAGTGGATTACTTAAGATTACAAATGGGGATTTCTGGTTTGCTTTCAAATGGTTCTGTCTTCCTCATTTTGTCATGTGCTGGTATCACTATATTCTATCAAACAGCCTCCCCATTTCAACTGAGAATGAAGAGGTTCTTGAGAAAGAACTTGTAAAAAGCAGGTACAATAATAAAGTCATAGATGGTTCTTGGAATTTGTTAAAATGAAATGCTGCATCTAAGTACAACGTAAGTGCAGCATCTTAGCCATGTAAGATGATTTTCACAAAGTAATCATCATGATTAAAAAAAAAAAAAAGCTCTAATTGAATCATTCTTTCCAAAAGATCAGAATTCTAAGAATACTTCTCAGAAGCTCTCAAACTTAATATGGAACAGGAAATATTGCAACAAGTCCTCAAGAGTGAGAAATAAAAACAGTTGCCTGTGCCATTCTTTCACGATGCTTTTTAATCATTTCATTATTCATAACTATATAGTACTTGTGTGTGGTGAAGAATGTAGTCATAGGGGAATGTAGCCATCAGCATGTTGGGATATAAAAAAGAACAAAATAAACATACTCAGTAGTTCTCACATTTCATATTTGAGACTTTACATGTATGTTCCTTTTTTGAAACACAAGAAAACAATGTGTGTCTATGCCGTAACTAGGTGAAAGCAGCTCTTTAGTAGATTAGTAAGGCAAGATTTGTGGTTTCTTATCTTGACTCCCTGAACAATACCAACAGCAAAATAATGTGAAAAATAGCATATAACTTAGCAGCTGTACCTACAAGGACACAAATGATATTTTAATGTTCAATCAGAAATATTATATGCAGAAGTTATGGAAATCTACTACTAAATTTTGTGATGGTTAAGATTTTAGTATAGCCTATGATCAAAATTTCAAAATAATATGAAGAGTTTGAAGAGACAATGGAAACTATAGAGGAGAAATAAAATAAATTGCGAACAACTCAACAAGAACATGTTTGAAGGATGTATTGAGCATGATTCTTCACCCACCAGTTTAGGAGATGAGCTTCTGCATATACTTCTGGACTGTAGTTGAAGATGCTTTAATTTAGCCAGCCATTCTGTTTTTCAGCATTCTCAGATCTTGGCATTCTGAGTTTCATCCTGACATTGGTAAGATGTATGTCAGGATAGGATAGGGTATGCTGCAGTAATAAACCTTAGTGGCTTAAAACAAGATAAGTTTTTTTCTTGCTCCTGTTGCATGTCCATCATGAGTTGGGTGGAAATCTGCTCTACGTTATACTCATTTAGGGATCCTAGCTAAGGAGGGAGCTCTATCTCCATGCGTCCACAATTACTGTGACAAGAAAAAAGTAAAATGGCAAATAGCACACTGTTAAAGTTTCTAGCTAGAAGTAATATTTGCCACTTCTGATCACATTAATCGACTAAACAAATCTAATGGCTATGCTAACAGGAAACAGGGTCAAGAAGGGTAATCTCCTCATGTGCCCAGGAGAAAAACCAGAATAGTGGATAGAATTAAGAACTTCCACAGCCACCTAGAAAAGATTGGCAAGGGCAATTCTAATTCATTCTCTGTCCAAGCCAGATTTGAGTGAGAATTCCTTCCTTTTCTATTTGTGGAATATAAAGATACCAACAGATGATAAATCATTTTCTTAAAAGGCTAAGTATGAAGGAATATTATATGGAGCATTAGAATCAACTGTTTTACTCTTCACCCATTTCTTTATGGATTCATGGTCTTTGTTTTGCACCCGAGGGGGCTATAATTTGGTGGAGAATATAGGTATTGGCTCCATAAAATAATTGAGGATGAGGCAGACCATCAATCAAGTAAAGCATGTAAGCCACAAAATGAACTAACTCTTTCATTACTGTTGGTATAAACGGTATGCCAGCCACGTCTTATGCCTCTGGACCTCAGAAGTAAGGCATTATTCTGGTTCTAATGCATTTAGTGTCAAAGCAGATCCCTTTTGAAATGCAAGAAGTTCAGCAGATCAGAATTGTGGCCTCATTGTTGTGTAGGTTGAGCATTCTATTAGGTGATGCTTCCTGGATGTGTAAACCTTTGCATTTTTTTCCCCTTTATTTCTGTGATAAGGTCTACAAGCGTAATTATGTCTTTCCTGCATGATAGTTAGGGAGCCTGATGGGTTTGTTTTGGTTTTCTGCATCATATTTGGAAAACTAGAGATTCCCCATGTAACGTAATAGAAAGGTGCCTGCAATAAGTTACTTATCTAGCTCTCATTGGTATATTATTATATCACAGATCGGTGGTGCCAGAGTGCCACTCACCTCATTGGTAGCTTGTATTACCAGATCATATTTCTCAAAATCCATATTTCCAACCACAAATTTAAACACACTCAATTAGTAAGCATGCACTCCAATACTGAAAACATGTGCCGTCAAAAAAAAAATTTTTTTTTTTCAGGAGAAACAATGTAGTTAATGAAAGGGCTAATAAAGGCATATAAAATAAAGTGAAAGTTCAGTGCTGAGTGGAGTTAGTTAAGAAAATTTTCTTGTAGAAGGTATGCCATTAAACGGATATGACATATTAGGCTTAGATGGATAGAAGCAAAGAGGGAATTTCTAGTTAGAAAACCAGCAACTAAGAGGCCAGAAATGGGAATGAGTAAGTTGAGATTTTCTCAACTGGACTAAAGAGTGGGAGTTGAGGTTGAAGCAGCACATCAAGCTGAGTTTTCTATGAATTTGAACACCAGGCTGAAAAGTTTACATTTGAATTGATGGCAACTGTGAGAAAATGTGAATTCAACCAAAGCCAGAATAAAAAAAGTGTTTTAAGTTGTAGTAGCTTTTAGGATACACCTAAAGAAGAAATTCTAAGAGGCTGTATTTTACCACACACACGCACAAAAAAATCTTGAGGAAGCTGAAGACAGAATTCTTTTTAGCTCTTTTGGAGCTTTGGTTTGGTTGGGGACATAGGTCATGTCTTCAAGGTAAATTCAGTGTTTGAATGAAAATTTTCAAGTATAAATTTGATCACTGATGAAAACGCTTTCTCTAGAAATAGTTAAGAAAAATAAAGTCCTATTTCAGCTATTGAAAAAACTTTTAATTATTTTACCTTGGAGACAAGGGAAGGAGAGAAGGTTAAATCCAGGGCTCCAAATCAGTTTGAATCAGTTCAGTCGTGGCCAGTGAACTGAAACCAGAACAGACTGGAATTCTTACAATTTGGGTGACCCGGGAGGGTAACCAGACAGGAAAAATTACCGTCGAAGCCCTGGAATGGGACACTCCGAAGAGATGTAGTGAACCCTTTCGGGAGCCTGATGTGTGAGACTGGATTATTGCCAGGACTGTGGAGAGCGACGCACATTCAGGGTGGTGCAGTTGGCTGCCATCTCTCAACGAGTCAGTGCCTTCCCGACTCTGCACAAAATCCGACAGGCAAGAGATTTGGTTACTGTGCAACGCGTATGCCGCTGTTGTTTTCTAATAGGGAGATTAAGTTTCTACCAGGGCTTCAACCTATAATTTGTCCCATTCAGGTTACTGGCTCACTCAACTTCTAAAAACTCGGGTCTGTTTCGGTGTCACTTCCTCGGCCATGACTGATCTAGGAAGAGCCAGTTCAAAAAAAGGCCTAGTTAAATCAGTCTACCTTCCGGAGCCTCAGTTTTCTCATCTGTAAAAAAAAAAAAAAAAAAAAAAAAATTTTTTTTTTTTTTAAAAAGGGGTAATAATTGTATCCCCTAAGAATTGTTGTGAATATTAAACGATTAAAAAAAAAAAAAAAGCACCTAGCAAATAATAGGCATAGTAGCAATAATGGCACTGATTATATCTGGGCAATTACTGTATGTTATTGAATTGAATTAAAGTTAAGAAAAAGTTCCTAATGTGTTTATATTTGTAAACAAACAAAAAAAACAAACCCATTGCCATTGAATCGATTCCAACTCATAGCAACCCTATAGCCACCCTATAGGAGAGATTAGAACTGCCCCATAGGGTTTCCAAGGAGTGGCTGGTGGATTTGAACTGCTGAGCTTTTGGTTAGCAGCCATACCTCTTAACCTCTGTGCCACAGGGCTCCTTAAATTTGTAAGGATTATAAAATTAATAAATCCTGATTTACTAAGTAAAGTCAATCTCATAATTTTATTTTTATTTGATTACAGAAACAGAAAAAAAGAAGAAAATAAATTTCAAGTCAGAGAATACAGTGTTATATTTCTAAATTTTTCATGATTCTTGGTAGGCTTTGTTCCCCTTAGCAGATATTCTGCCTCCCTAACCCAAGGGCAGAAATTTTCAATGGTGACTACACTCAAAAACTGTGGTGGGCATTGCACGTCCATTTTACAGATGAGGAAGCTAAACAAAGTAAGTAGTACTTATGAAGTTGAAAAAGTAGTACTTTAACTCATGGCATTTGATTTAGAGTACTGTGTTGATTTTGTTGTTCCCCATTAGTTTTATATTACCTTGCCTTTTAGGTTAAAATTTATAGTTATGAGTGTGTTGATCTTCAAATTGTATCCCCAGGATGATTTTTAGTCAATTTAAGATCCCTGAGGATTTAATCACTTCCCCAAATTGTTTTCCCTGTTCTTTTCTCGTATCTCTTCCATTCTTTGAACACAGAAGATCTGGCAGATGGCAATGAGTAAAATGAAAATGAAGAAATAAAATAGAAATTTGTATTTAATAACCTTAAGATGTTATTGTTATTATTAGTTGCTGCTGAGTCAGTTCTAATTCATGGTGATCCCATGTGTTGCAGAGTAGAACTGTTCCATGGGATTTTCAAAACTGCAACCTTTTGGAAGCTGATCATACAAGCCTGTCTTCTGCGACACCTCTGGATGGGTTTGAACCGTCAACATTTTGGCTAGTAGTTGAGCACTTAACACTTTGCATTATCCAGAGACCCCCAACCCCAAGATAAAACCAAACCAAACCTACTGCCGTCAAGTCGATTCCGACTCGTGATGAACCCCAAGATAAAAATAGTAATCATTAAATTTTAATTGGAAATATCCATAGAACAGACATAAATGGGTATGCAAAATATAGTTATATAATATGTGTGTCAGAGTAGAACTGTGCTCCATAGGATTTGCAAATGGCCAATTTTTTTGGAAGTATATTGCCAAGCCTTTCTTCTGAGGCATCTCTGGATGGATATCAAACCTCCAACATTTCAGTTAGCAGTCAAACTCGTTAACCATTTGCACCACATACATATACTAATGGGGTCATTAGTTTAACAGAATATTGAGGTCTGATATTTCCTCTGACTGGGTGAATCAACACAGTATGGAGATAATGTTCTCAGTCTCAGCAATTAAGAAGAAATGAACAATGGTAATTATTCTCTAGAAGTATTTGTTTTGGTGGCTCCTAACAATCTGGAGTTTCTGCTTTCCTGGAGAGTCATCAACACTTTGGCATTATTGATCAGAGACCTTGAAATGGTGTGTGTGTATGTGTAGGAACAGTCACTTAAGGTCACAGAGTAAATTCTTTGTGACTCAGTTGTACCACATATGTGTTTATTTCAGCCTTAGTGTGTGAAGGCGCCTTGGGCAAATGCATTTGGCAAGCCATTAAGAAAAACATGACCTTTGTATGCAATATGAATGCTACTATGCCATACGAACAACACACACACACACACACACACACACACACAGAAATCCACCCCCAGAAAAAACAGAGAAAAGGAAAGGGGGGAAAACTGCTGAAATTATAAGTTTTGTGTTAGCCTGTTTCATAATTTCTCAGTTGAAACTACAATTTTCTTTTTCTTTTTTCTACTTTTACACATGCAGCCCAGAAGATGGACATTTGGCAAGCCATAATAGACTGCTCCTTTCCCAGGTATCTCCTGCTTGTTTCCTTTATCTGTGAATAGGAAATGGCTTAAAGGCACCTGTGTGATGAAGGTCCCAGGGGCAGCTGCCTGACTAGTGAATGCCTGATTATGTGTTAACATGCTTTGTCAGATATTGGCAGAATCTGTTCTCTTCTTTTGCCTTTTCAGCAAGGGTACCATTGACAGGCTGGCTACCCATTTATAGAAATGTTGTCCATCAAACTGTGAGGAAGGACAATAGTGTTTTTCTGTAGCCAGTGACTGTGGGAAACTTTTCTTTGGCTATTCAGGCAATTTTTGTAGCTTGCTCTGAAGAGGAGAGACTGATGAGTGCAAAAAGTACAATTAAGCAAAGCCAGACTTCAATTGAAGGCTGTAGTGTAGTCTGCTGTTCTCATTTTTTTTATTTAGAGGGGGAGAAAAAAACCCATGGGTTTTCACGTTGCTGTGTGGCATTCAGCAGGGGGCTATTACAATCCTAAATTTTTTTTCTAGACCACCTAATTCTAAGTTAAAATTAAATGTAATGAGAGCCACTTGGAGTTCTGAATATTTTAAAGCATAATTCCCACAGAAGGGATTCGACCTAAACTGCAGTGAGCATCAGTTGGCTAATTATAGCTGCATTTTATATTACAGCAGGTGTCAGATGCAGTCATCTCAATAAAGTCCACATAATACTCTGGGAAATAACAAAGACTTTTCTTTGAATGTGGATACTAATTTCTGCTAGGTGTCATATGAGCCCTGATACTTCTTATTGGCATTAACAAGAGCACTGCAGCACTCAGAAATGCTTTTTGCTTGGGATGAATTGATACTGTAAAGCACTTACCAGTCAGACTTGGCAGATGTCAGTAGTTAATACTAGTGTTGCAGAGGTTGGAATATAATGCAAAGAGTCTTATGTAAATACTCTTAGATGATGGGCTGGTTTTGAGAAGGCACCAACTCACTTAATGAAAGTTAAATAGATAGCAGTAGGGTATCTGCATTTACTTTGGCTTCTGCTTTATTCAAAGTCCTCCAGAAGTGAAGGGCAGATGGTAAGGCAGTAAACTAGGTGAACAAAATACGCTGGACTTGGATGAAGACTTGTTATGTTCACAGTGCTTTCCTTGAACTTGTGTGGGTGAGCCGAATTACCTAAGTGATAGGGAGAGTAAAAGCACGCCTTGAGGTAAGAACTCCTGTGCATATCCAACAGATGAGAAATCAATTTCATTTAGAAAATATGTCTATAGTTGAAAGACAGTTGGACAATGGGCTAAGCAAAAAGGATTTCACTTTAAAATGATGACAATTGTTGTGCACCGCTATATTGGTCTAAGAGATTTACAGTTTATCCAATCTATTGTAGTCACACTGGATCATAGCAGATGAGATCAAAAAGGAGAACCTATTAAAAATCTTATTACAAAATACCACCTACGACATGGTGAATGTAAACTCTTTACACACATTGCATTCTGGATCAACCCTGTTTTCTTTATCTAATTTTGAACTAGCAAAGCAAAGGCCAAAACCAAAACCAAACCCACTGCCATCAAGTCGATTTCAACTCAAGGTGGCCCTATAGGACAGAGAAGAACTGCTCTGTAGGGTTTCCAAGGCTGTAAATCTTTACAGTACCAGACTGGGTTCGAGCCTCTGACCTTTTGGTTAGCAACTTAACCACTGTGCCACTAAAAAAAAAAAAAAAGGGCTCCTTAAAACAAAAGCAGTGTGTCCTTAATTCTGATTCCCAGAGGCAGCTTTACATTCTCATTTTGGCAGTTCTTATATGTCACATGGCAAAACTTGTAGGGTGTTGACGACAATTAGCCCCTACTACTTTCAACATTGAATAAGTCAATAGATGTGTGAGCACTGGGAGGAGCAAAGCTCTGTGCAAAGCCCAGCAGTGAATCTAAAATAGAGGACACAGTGCCTATCCCCAAGGTGCTGACCATCTTATCACAAAAGTAAAGTCCCTATTAGCTCTTTTGTATATTTATGTTAATTTTTGTTTAAATCATATATGTCCATGGATTTTGATAAAGCCCAAAATAAAATTGTGAGATAGTATTAAGCCCAAACCCATTATCGTCCAGGGAATTCCTACTCATAGCGACCCTATGAGACAGAGTAGAACTGCCCCATAGAGTTTCCAAGGCTGTAAATCTTTACGGAAGCAGACTCCAACATCCTTCTCCCACAGAGCGACCTTTTGGTTAGCAGCTGAGCACTTTACCCACTACACCGCCAGGGCTCCATGATAGTATGAGAAGTCACAGAGAAATCACTACAAATGAAGACAGGGAATCTGCTAATGGCAATCGTTTCTTTATAACATTAGCTGAATAATGTTCAAGTGTTTGTAATACCTGAAGTTTCAATTATGAATAATAATTTATTTCCTTTTTATATAAATATAATATTTGTTTATTACAGAAGATGTAGGAAATGCATATAAGATATGAAAAGAAAATAAACCATAATTCTACTATCTAGATTCAGATATTAATATTTTGATATGGATCATACTTATTCTTATCCACTTATATATTTATATATATGTTCATTTTAAATAGTGGGATTATACCATTTTATAACAGTATTTTAAACAAATCTTACGAAATATTTAGAATATATTTCCATATTATTATTTATTCTTCTTCAACATCATTTTTAATGATTATACAATATTCTAGTGCATGGGTATGCCGTACTTCATTTTAAAATTTCCTATTATAGCACATTTAGCTTACTTCCAATTTTTGCGAAGATAAACCACACTATAATGAACACCCTTGTAGCTAAATTTGATCAAAGTCTGTGATTATTTGCTTATTCCTGGTAGTGAAAATGCTGGATCAATGAACACGTATAATTTTAATTAAAGTTTTCAAGACACTTTTGATAAAGACAGAAAACACCTTTATTATGAAATTCTTTATTGTCTTCCCTCTAGGGTGAGATTTTTTTAAAGCAAAAGTTAAGAGTTTAGTTTAAAATATTAAATTGCGAATAAAACAAGATATTTCAGTCTAAGTAGTAAATCGATCAGCCATTACCTGATTAATAAACAAGTGGCTTCAGTAGACATTAGAGTTTCAGTATGAACAGGATCTATATACTGAATGCTAAATTTGCAGTACCTGACAGCACAGTGTGAATATCCATGGTATTGGGGCCATAATTTAGAAACAGTGGAAATAGTTCTGGTGCACATTTAAATGTTATACTTTTAAAGAGGTCTGGTGTACATTTAGTCTCTGGGTAGGACAAACGGTTAATAATCTGGGCTGCTAACTGAAAGGTTGGAGGTTCAAGTTCACCCATAGGCACCTCTGAAGAAATGCCTAGTGATCTACTTCCAAAAAATCAGCGGTTGCAAACTTCATGGAGCACAGTTCTACTCTGACACACATGGGTCGCCGTGAGTCAGAATCAACTCAAAGGCTAGTGGTATGTATATATATAAATGTATATAGACATACATACTTATATATATGCTTGTATATATGTATTAATTAGTACTGTGTCTTTAATATGGTGAATTTATTTAAACAGTGAAAAGGCCGTTACACTTGGCCTGCTTCCAATTTTAGCCATCCAATTTCAGTTGGCCTTCACCATGACTTAGAAATCCTTTGGTACATATTTCCTACCATGCCTCACACAATAATTATTCCAAGCCTTTTTTATTCTTTCCCAGGCTAATCCAAGAAGATTCATGAGAGCCAGAGAAGGACTAAAAAAATTAATTATTATGTTTTGCATTGATAGCAAAGCAATGTATACTTTCCTTAAATAGACAATTAGGGATAGTAAGTGATCTTGGAAATATTGTTAGGCTTTAACTCTTTTCCAAGTAGAGTACTATAACCATAATCATTAAACTTGAAAAAAGTGGGAGAGATTAGCTAATCATATTCTACATCTAACAGAGAGCCAAGACATCCCTACTTTGGAATACTTTCAGTTAAGTATTTATGTTTTACCCTAGCAATGCAAAACCCTGGTGATATAGTGGTTAAGAGGTTGGGTGCTAACAGAAAGGCTGGCGGTTTGAATCTCCCAGGTGCTCCTTGGAAACCCTATGGGGTAGTTCTACTCTGTCCTATAGGGTCACTATGAGTCTGATTCGACGGCAATGGGTTTGGTTGGTTTTTTATCATGTAAACCTATTGCCGTCAAGTCGATTCTGACTCATAGCAACCCTATAGGACAGACTAGAACTGCCCCATAGAGTTTCCAACAGTTCCTGGTGGATTCAAACTGCCGACCTTTTGGTTAGCATCTGTAGCTTTTAACCACTATGCCATATAGACACAAATTAAGATGGTTGCCTGGTGTATAGCATTCTTACTGTGACGTGTCAGGGCTACCTGCCCATCTACTTTTGTAGAGACCATTTCTCCCCAAACTCTAGACCGTAACCAAATGGGCACTGTTGGCATCTTACATGTTCCTCTTCCCTAAACTTGATGATTGATCCAAAGATGTGCAAAATACTCAGGCAGGGCCCAAGAAAGCCTTATATTTTATAATGGGAGATGTTGGATAAGTTCTTTCTCCTCTCTGTTTTACATGAACCAATTAGAGTTGGGTTCTACTACTTTAACAGTACTCAGTTCATGGTATAATCTTATAATTAGCAAGTCCTATCTCTCTATTTCACCAAGTATCTGAGTTTCTATTCCAATACATCTTACAAAGTTTCTATTCCAATTTAGCTCTTAAGGTATGTTTTTAAGTGTATTATTATTATTTTTTTTTAATAATTCTCACTGAGACTGGTTGAAGTAACATCCAGCTACATTAACATAATTCTTAGCAACCAAGAGCGTGCATTAATTGTACATTTCGTAGTTATTATACCTCATTTAATTCAGTGCATATTGCTGGGTACCCATAAGCAGGACAAACAGGCCACTGCTTATTTGAGAAACACCAATCAATTTTTTTTCTTAAAAAAATAATTCTCCCCACCTCCTGTCTGAAATATTACCCTTTAAAAAATTGACCTGATATTTGAAAGTTATTTGATTTTTAAGATTTCATTATTGAAATGTGACTATTTTGGGATTCTAATCACCCTAACTAGTATCAACAAATGTTTTTTAACACGTTAACTGGAATTAGTGCTCTGGAGGTGAGGAGAATGGTCAAGTGGACTGGGTCAAATCCTGTCTCCAATGATGGCCTGGTTGCACTTAACTTCTCTGTGCCTCAGTTTCCATATCTGGAGAGTAGGGAGTGTTATTATTAATTATTTATATTTTAATTTATTATTGTCGTTATTAATGATCACCGGTCAGCATAAGATGAGTTAATATATGTAAGATGCCAAGAATATTACCTCAACGATATTTCTTTTTAGTGGCTAGAAAGAGCCCTGGTGGTGCAGTGGTTAAGTGCTTGGTGGTTCAAACCCACCAGCTGCTTTGTGGGAGAAAGACGTGGCACTCACCGTGGCAGTCTGTTTCCGTAAAGATTACAGCTTTGGAAACCCTATGGGGGAATTCTACTCCGTTCTATAGGGTCTCTATGAGTCAGAATTGACTCGACAGCAACAGGTTTGATTTGGTTTACTATGTGTAGGGTAGGAGTCCCTGGATGACTCAAACAGTTAAGCACTGGGCTACTAACCAAAAGATTGGTGGTTTAAACCCACCTAGAGGCACCTCAAAAGAAAAGCCTGGTGATCTGCTTCTGAAAGGTCACAGCCATGAAAACCCTATGCAGCAGTTGTACTCTGTACACATGGGGTCTCCATGAGTTGGAATCTACTCGTCGGCAACTTTTTTTGTGGGAGGAGAGGGCACCTTAAGGTGCTGAGGATTGATCAGTGAATGAATGAGATTTTTTTTAAGGTTCCTGACCAAATGAAGTTTATGTTCTACTGGGATGAGAAAGACAATAACCAAATAAGTAAGTATATAGCATTATAGATGGTGACGAATAGTGTGAAGAAAAATAAAACAAAAGGGCAACAAGTGCCATGTGGGAGGTGGAGAGTTCACTGTTATACATAGGATGGTGAGGGAAAGCCTTGCTAAAAGTGTCATTCTTGAGCAAAGACCTGCTTTACAGATTAGGTAGATTGGGTTGTCATTCCCAATTCTTCACTCTCTTCCTCTGCTGTGTAACTTTTCAATACCTCCCGCTATAGTAGGCAGAATATATTTGGTTTCTTTCTTGTGCTTCTGCTTTTCACCATGAAAAGAACCTGTCTGCATAGCTATCATTCCAAGGAGAATAAGGAGAATAAATGGAGTATACCTAAACCTAATTTGTAGCCTGGAAACAAGCCAAACCAATCCTAGCTGAGCCCAGCAGAAACACAGCCTTCCCACAGACTTAATGAGTTAGAAATAAATGCTTATTGTCATAAACCACTGAAATCTGAGAGTTATTTGTTACACAGCATTATTGCAGCCATAACCGACTGATACACTTGCCCAGAATCATGCTCTCAGTTAATGTGAGAGCCACATTTGTCTGATCCTAAAACCTATCTTCTTTATTACTTACTATGCTACTACAACTCAGTCCAGACTATATTCGGGGGAAAAACTACTAATCGTAATTGAAATCTTTTCAAAATGCGTTGATAATCTCATTTTTTTTCCTACATTCCAAATTTACATTTTTTCCTTCATCTCCTAATAGTGTCATCAGCCATTTATCATCAAATCTAATAAACTTGACATATCCAAACTGGTAAGTAGGATTGAGCTCTCCTGGATATAGTGGTCACAGTTTTTAAATAGGAAAAAGTCAAATATTAGCACCCTAGGAGAACTATTTAGGATATTGACAAAGATCCAGTCACCTTATCACTTCACCTCTAGAGTACTACACATTTCTTCCAGCTCACCTCTGGGTGTCAAAGCCTTCCCTCTGCTGTTCCGTTACACAAACCACCATCAGAGTAATTTTCCCAAAGTGATGCTGTATTCACACTACTTTGCTCAAAAGTACTTCGTAGCTCTCTCCTGCTCTCCAGAGAGAATCCAGACTCCAGGGCCTGCCATTATGGACTCTTTATAACCTGGCCCCACTTCTGGGCTGTTCTTTCAAGTGAGTCCAGAACGCTCTTGCACCTTTGGAGAAGACTGGGGCAGAGAACTTAAAGACCAGAAAAGTCAAAACATATGTGAGAGGTGTTTTGTTGACTAAGCCAAGAGAATGACACATTCTTAACACTTTACTCATGGAAAAAGAGTTCACCTTAGGTAGCAACCAATGTACATTTAACCAGAGATTTATACACAGGTACACAGCACATTTATCCTTACAGTACAGTTTTGTGGGGATTACAAAAGGTAACGTTTCTACCATCAGGCTTATACTTTATCACCCTGATGTGCTTTGAAAAGTGACCCTGGGAACTTAAAGATGAGTTAACAATAGGGAGTAGCAATTGTACTTTTTTTCCTTAATTATACAATTGAGAAGCAGCTATCACTTCTGGTGAACTATCCATAAAGTTGAATTGATCCTCTAAATATTGCAGCAAAGTAGCCAGTAAGAACTATTATCATTCCTATTTTACAGATGAGAACATAAGGATACAAAAGGAGAATTCCCTAAGCTCTTTACCAAATCCTGCCCATTCTTCTGATTTTGGCTCAAACGTCATTACCTCCCTGAGGAATTTCCAGAGCCTAGAAGCAATCTGACAAGATGCATATTGCCAGGAGGGGTCAGTCCCTGGAAAAGGACATCATGCTCGGTAAAGTACAGAGGGTCAGCGGAAAAGAGGAAGACCCTCAACAAGCTGGATTGACACAGTGGCTGCAACAGTGGAGTTAAGCATAACAACAATTATAAGTATAGTACAGGACCAGGCAGTGTTTTGTTCTGTGGTGAGTAGGGTCGCTATGAGTTGGAACTGACTTGGCAGCACCTAACAACGATAGAAGCAACCTGAACTCCCTGAGCGCTTATTTATAGTCTTAAGTCATGTTTAGAGTTTTATTAGAGTCGTTCATATACATATTTTATCTCATTTATTAGATTATAAATTTCTTTAAGATAAAATAAAAACACCCAAGCTTGTTGCCATCAAGCCAATTCTGACCCCATGTGTTACACAGTAGAACTACTCCATAGGGTTTCCTTGGCTGTAGTCTTTCTAGAAGCAGATCACCAGGTCTTTCTTCCACGCACTGCTGGGTGAGTATGAATCATTAACCTTTAGGTTAATAACAGAGCCCAAACCATTTGTGCTATCCAGGGTCCTTTCTTTAAGATACAGGCTATTATATTCATCTTTGTATTCCCCAAACAGCATAGTCCTAGTGCCTAACACATTGTAGGGGCCTCAATAAGTGTTTGTCAAATTGGTTAGTGTGAACACTAATAAACCCTAGTCTGCGATGGGTATGTTTGTTTGAATGTGTAATTCATGGTTTCCCCGTGGATTCCTTGAACAATGTGTTAATACCTTAGCAGCACTTTGAAGTTCTCGTGCATTTAATTAGTCTTTTTAGAGTTCTTGTACCAAAAATGTAGATTGCGTATTATAACGTAGTCATTGTTCATTTAAAAAAAAAAAAAAAGACCTACGCATCTATTTAAGTATTCAGTTAACAAAGACACCAAAGATGGGAAATAACTGGAGTTCAAAGTGTTAACCAATTCCAGTCACCCTAAAATTAGATATTTACTTCCTAAAGCTTCAGGGGAAGCCCCTGGAATATCTTTTTTTTTTTTTTTTTAAACCAAGAACCTAAGTTAAGCCTTATCATCAGGCCAATTGGGATACTTTCATATAGTGGTTTAAAAGAACATATCTTTTCTGTTCTTTCATGTTCCTTTTTTTTTTTTTTTTTCTTTTTGTCAGACAGATCCCTTCCTAGATAACTTCACATGGATATATTTTCCTTAGTATATTTCCTTCTGTAAGAATTTTCGAAAGAATGTTAGAGCCTGGTTATCTGAACTACGGCTTGCAAAGAAGACCTGTTTCAAACCAGAGAGTTTCTTTAGCTGGGCTCGTACGAGGAGCGAGAGCGTGCCTAGCAGGCAGACAGAAGGTTGCAGCCTAATGGGGTGATACCGCTGTGGGGCTCTAGGTTCCTGGCCCTCTTTGAGGCGAGTACTCTGCACCTTCCGGGACACAGCCTTGTGGCTGCAAGCATTTTCCAGGCATTTGGGATGCAGCAAACCTGGTTTCCTGGGAGGCCTTATGGTATTAGAGATCTGTTTCTCAGACAGGGCTGATCTCTGTGGGCAGTTGTAAAAAATTGTGTTCTTGGGCCTTGCCCTAGAATTTACTTCCTAGAAGCTTCAGGGGAAGCTCCTAGAATATCTTTTTTTTTTTTTTTAAACCAGGAACCTAAATTAAGCCTCATCATTAGGCGAATTAGATACTTTCATTTAGTGGTTTAAAATAACTGGCTATAGTAGCTTTCAGTTACTGGCTATGTGAATCTTAAGCAAGTTACTTTCCCTCTATGTTTCAGTTTCCTCAACTGCAAAATGGAAATAACTATTAAAAGAAAAAAAAAAAAAGTTGCTGTTGAATCGATTCCAACTCATGGTGACCCATGTGTGTCAAAGTAGAACTGTGCTCATTTTAGTATTTTCGACGGCTGATTTTTCCAAGGTAGATCACCAGGCCTTTCTCTGGAGGCACGTCTGGGTGGCCTTGAACCACCAACCTTTCAGTTAGTAGCTGAGTGAGTTAACCATTTGTACCACCCAGGGATACATGTAGAATACTTAGTGCCTGGGGTGTAGTAAGTGCTCAATAACCATCAGCTATATAGTGAACTCCTCTTTCCTTTTATTATATCAGCAATCTTATCTTCTAGAGGCTGTTGCACATCACTGAATCACTTTATCCAGGAAACCATTCCTGTCTAATTGGAAAAGATTTTCTGTACCTATCCTGACTAAAAAAAAAAAAGAAAAAAAATTTTTTTTTCTTTTTTTATCCTGACTAAACCTACAATATCTATCCTAGGAGATCATAGTATTTTAGAGTTGGAAAAGATTTGGAGGTCTTATAATCCAACATCCGGATGTTGTTTACTCATTTTTGGTCTATTCACTATTCGTTTTGGGGTCATTTCCTATTCACGTGCAAGTTGCGCATTGCCCTTCTCGGGCCACCCCCACCTAGGCTGCAGAACCTAAATGACCTCCCAGATGGTTCCAGGGACCCTCCTGTGCCCAGAAAATGCCCTGGCCTGCTGATTCCTTTCATGATTATAGGGTTTGCCCCTTCATCTAACCGTTTTTTAAATTTTCATGGCAGTTTTGCCTCTACTGCCCAAAGAGCAGCTCTATGAATGCTTGTTATGAATTTTAAAAACCAACATATTTTCCTCACTACTGACAATCTAAGAGTCAGCTTTTCAAATTTTTGTCTATATTTTTTAGTTATCTGTCTACTTATTTATATCTGAATCAATTTTGTCACTATGCAATCTTCTTGAAAGTCGGGGGTTTCCTGATTTTTCCATTGCCTCATGGAAAAGTTCTGTCCAACTACATAATAAATGTACAAAAACATGATACTCATGCTGGTGGTAAATACACTGAAGTTGACTATTATTCTCTCTTTGTTTCACCAAAATTCTTTTGGTCCTGAGATATATTTCTCTGATTCCTTTTCACTTTCAAAACAATTTAATGCACAATTTATCTTCGTCCTCTACATTTCTCTAATTTTAGGAACCACTTCTTTGTGTGTGCAAATTTATCAAGCAAAACTTTAACAAACATCTCCTGGAAATTTAAAATAGAGAATTTTGAGGCATTCATTTGCTTTTCTTGGCATTTACTTCGTTAAAAGAAGTCAAAAAATTATCGAAGCATGACTTTTTCATTCCAGAGACTGCCTTGGCTATCCTTAATCAAGCTGTGCTTTTCTCAGTGTTTCCCATTTAATCTCCTAAAATACTTCCTAAGACTTTGCCCCCCACAATGGAATCAAAACTAAATGGTCTGTAATTTCCTCAAGTGTTCCCAGATCCTGTTGTAAATAATGACATTGTGCTGGCCACTTTCCAGTCTGAATGAAGTGACCTTGTAAAAATGTCTGCTCACTCTTCTATAATGTCTTTTTCTACTTTCAGTAGGGCTCTTGGATACAGCTTGGCAAACAATACCTATTCCAAGAAATACCATTCTTCACCTCAGTCATGCTATTTCCTTCATATAGGCAGTACTGTATCCAGAGCGAAAGGCCTTATGTTTAAAAAGTTAATTACTAGTTTAAAATAAGGAATTATAGGTGCACTGTGGCAGAAGGACAGACTGGGTGACCTATGAATATTTGCATTGACAGAAAATCTATTGTGGTTTGTAAACTCTTTAAGAAAATGTTGAATTTGCATTCATTCGTTAGATAGCTCTTATTGTAATCATGTTCAATACCTTTTTGAAGAAAAGAAACAATTTCCTACTTTATAATACAAACCTTTTAAATTAGTTATTCCAAGTGGCAGTGAGAAAAGGAATAGTTCACTCTATTGGTAAAGATAGACATTCTTGCTGAGCAATTATGTTGTATTCAAATGAGAAATATGCGATGCTGTAGTTGTCCCAATCCCGCTCCCCACCAAAGAATCAGGGTATCTGGTAAGGCCCAGGGAAAAGCAGCTAAACTCACTGACGGGGTATGGTGCTTCTCACATGAAGACAATAAAAATACAAAAACCTATTAGTCTGAAATAATAAAAGCTGAAAGGGGAGAGAAGTAACTGGGACCTCAGAATCCCAGCTATGTGGGACCACCAGCTAGACAAGCTAATTAAAATTATTAATGTCTTTTTTTGCTTATGGACTACATGTGCAGCCAAATTTTATAAATTAAATTCGAGTATTTCAACTAACAGAAGTTAAATAGTTGGAGATATTGGCAGTCTTCAACCAGATGGTAGTAATTTTATTATAGTTTTTCTTTTAGAAAAACCAAAAGGTAATAAATTTATAAGAGCATTTTGAACTTCAGAAATCAAATCAAGATTTGAAGACATTCTGGGGAGCTGTAAAGCTAGTAAACAGATCTGCAGTAATTTTTTCTGCATAAAATAGGAGCAAAATTACAACGATTTAAAATGTGGTTATATGGTTCTGATTTTGAGAAAAGCAGGTGTTTTTGCTTGTGCTTTCAGAACTGTAAACATCACACGCATTTGTGGGGGGTCCGTGTGTTCCTTTACCTTCCCTGGGCATTGTTCAGTTCCACCAAACACCTACAGCGCAGTATGCACCGTTGTAGGGAACTGGCAGCGAGGTCCTAATTAATTAATTAATTAGATGACTCATCCTACATCTAAATTAGCATTATTAGGTCTTTTATAATGATTGTTGAAGCATTGTAAATTAATTTTCTTAGTGGCTATGACCATCATCTTCCGCTATCACAGTATTAAGAGATAATGCCGCACACAGTAGGAAATCTCTGTTGGCAGAAAATGAACGTGGTCATCCCTGGATCAGCAATTAGGAAACCTATTGTGTGGCAAAAACATCGTCTCTATGCTGTGATATGATTAAATAACCATTAATTACCTTCTCTAGTGGGAATTACCTTCTTTGCTGGAGAAGTATTGCATTCTATATTATAGTTCAGAAATGTCAGGAGAAACCAGCAACAAAAACATCAATTTATAAAAACGATACATGTAATCCAAATCATATTAACCTAACATGCTACATGTCAGGTTAAATTAGCATAAGCTTTGTTACAGAGCCTGAATAATATAGCTTACCTCTTAGCCTTTAGATGTATTGATTAAATAGGTCATCCTTACCTGCCTACAAATACAAATATAATCAAACTGCACTGTTCTCTAGGGAACTGAAGGGCAAAGAAAAAAAAAACCGTTAATTCAGATTTATGATAACTAAAAGCCTGTTTCTTTGCCTAATGCAGAGATGACAGAATGAAGATAAGCAAGTCCCCTGAGTCTGTCCTTAGAGCTGGGGTGTGTGTGTGTGTGTGTGTGTGTGTGTGTGTGTGTGTGTGTGAATATGCATGCTTCTCATGGATAGGATCCAGGAGCTTTCATGAGATTCCCAAGGGGCTCTATGACAGCCCCTTTCTCCCAGCAAAGCTCACGGCCTTAGAAGCCTTATGTGAAGGCAGCCACTGTGGAGCAGACTGTGCACAACTTCACTGTCCAGCAGCCGTGAATGAGCATGAGTGCAATTGTGAGGGCTCAATCTTACTCAGCTTGGCTGTTAAAGCTTCACAGGGAGGAGGAATGGTGTAATAGTCAGGAGAGGGAGCCCTGAATTAGGTTGTCAGAGTTTAATCCTACTTTTTAGAAGCTGTGTTTGTGGCTTGGTATTACTCACCTCAAAAGCTTGTTATAGCTATACATATTCTCAGAGAGTTTCAGGTGGTATAAACACCAAAAACCATAAAATTGAAGACTAATACATTTGACTACATGAAAATCACTGCAGGGCTAAAATTATTATAAACAAAAATGATAGAAAATGGTATATTTAAAATAATACAGCAAGGCAGAGAAAAGGAAGTAGTGGGGAGCCAAACCAATCAAACCCAAATCAACTCATAGTGACCCTATAGGATAGAGTAGAACTGCCCCACAGGGTTTCCAAGGAGCCGCTGCTGACCTTTTGGTTAGCAGCCGAGCTCTTAATGACTGTGGCTCCGTAGTGCAGAGAAGTGGTAATAAATGAAATAAGTTTGTCAATATGTTGGTAATGCTGGGTACTGTGTATATACGAGTTTATTAAACTATTCTCTTTACTTTTGTGTTTATTGAAATTTTCTGGAATAAAACATTTAAAAAATAAAACTTCAGAAAAATAATGACTAAAAAAAAAAACACTTAAAGGCCTAATTTCCCTAATATATAAAAAAAAGTCATACAAATCAATAAGAAAAAGACCAGCAAAGCAACATTTTAAAAGTGGAAAACAAATAGAAACAGGAATAAACACAGAAAAGGAGAAATTGCTTTTAAATATACCAAGCAATTCTCTGTAGTAGGAGAAATACAAGTTAAAACTACAGTGAAAGTCCATTTTTGGCAAGGATGTCAGAAAGTTTGATAATACATTGTGGGTAGGAGTATAAAGTAATATAATCTCCCTGGAGAGCAATTTTACAGTGTCTGTGAAAAGTTAAAATGCACGTTACTTTTAACCCACCAATTCCAGTTCTAGGAATTAGCCCAAGGATACTCTCAGACACGTATTCAAAGCAAAATAGATAAGGATGTTCAATTAGTCTACGATAATAGAAAAAGATTTGCAACACCCTGATTGTCTATTGAGAAGCACTTGTGGTGCAGCGGTTAAAGCACTCAGCTGCTAACCAAATGGCAGGCAGTTCAAACCCAGTAGGCACTCTGCAGGAGAAAGATGTGGCAGTCTGCTTCCGTAAAGATTTACAGCCTTGGAGACCCTAGGGAGCAGTTCTACTCTGTCCTATGTGGTACTATGAGTTGGAATCAGCTAGATGGCAGTGGGTTTTTAAATGTCTACCAGGAGGAGACTGGTTAAATGGATTGTAACACATCCATGTAATTATAACACATTCTAAGGAGCAATTAGAAAGAATGAAGCAGCTCCATAATATCAATATGAATTCATCTCTAATACAATGGAAATGAAAACAGCAAGGAATAGAACAGCATATTAGTACATGATCATTTGTGTAAAATATATATACATATGCTTGCATATTTCTATAAGGATGTAAAAAACAAACTGTAACAGTGGTTGCCTCAGGGAGGGAAATGAGGTAGAGGAAGATAAAGGCATGGAAAAGTCTTTTCACTGTATACCCTTTTGTTCCTTTGTTTTTACCACGGGCATGTATTCACTATTTATAAAAGTAATTTTTTTTATGTAAGTGCTTAGAACAGTGTTGTTGCGTTGTTGCACGCCGTTGAGTCGGTTCCAACTCATAGCAAACCTACGTACAACAGAATGAAACACTGCCTGGTCCTGCACCATCCTCACAATCCTTGCTGTGCTTGAGCCTGTTGTTGTAGCCACTGTGTCAACCCATCGCATTGAGGGTCTCCCTCTTTTTTGCAAGCATGATGTCCTTCTTCAGGAACTGGTCCCTCCTGATAACATATCCAAAGAAAGTGAGACAAAGTCTCATTAATCTCGCTTCTAAGGACCATTCTGGCTGTGCTTCTTCCAAGACAGATTTGTTCATTCTTCTGGCAGTCCATGGTATATTCGATAGAACAGTTTTGATATGTATTAAGTGCTCAGTAAATGTGATCTGCTTGTATTCTTGTTACTGCACTGTTACTCCAACCTCCATTTCAGGCTTTATCTTCTACTACACCACTGCACATACCTTTTTAAATTTTATTTTATTATGGCAAAGTACATATGAAATTTGCCGTTTTAACCATCTTTAAGTGTAAAATTCAATGATATTAATTGTATTCACAACCATCACCACTATTTATTTCTAAAACTTTTCCTTCACACCAGACAAAAACTCCCATTCTTCCCTCTCCAAGCCCCTGGTAACCACTACTCTACTTTTGTCTCTATGCATTTGCCTATTCTAGATATTTCATGTAAGTGGAATAATACAATATTTGTCCTCTTGTGTCTGATTTACATCACTCAGCCAATGTTTTCAATTTTCATCCATGTTGTAGCATGTATCAGAAATTTATTTCTCATTATGGCTACATAGTATTCCATTGTATATGTATATATATACACTGCATTTTGTTTATCCCTTCATCTAGCACATACATTTTTACAACTACCAAAGTAAATAACGACCAATTCCCCATGCTTTGCTATTTCTGTGCTAATAATTCATGTGCTTACCTCCATCTGGAAGGTCTCCTTCCCATCTTTACCTGTTGAAATTCTACTCATTCTTCAAGGCCTATTTCAAATACCACCTCTTTAGAATTATGTTCTACCCCTGTAAACTTGAGAAACTTATATAACTGCTTAAGCCTTAATTTTCTGATCTTTTAAATTGGAGGCAATGAGTAGGAATCAACGTGATGGCAATGGATTTTTTAAAATATAAATTTAATGGTTACATGTGATAAGGCAAGTAAATCTACTCATGCAGTTACCAAACATATATTTCTTGATCACCTATTTTGTTTCACTGTGATATGCACTAGTGCTAGAACCCTGGAAAAACTAACACTATCCCTGTCCTCATGAAGCCCATAGTCTAGAAGGGATATTGCAATACTGTTGATAAATGTAATGATAGGTGTGAGTACAGTCTGTAGAGGTACAAAGAAGGGCACCTAACCAGAAAGGCAAACACTCAGGGAAGACATTGTTGGGTTGGAAAGAAAGTCAGAAACATCTGAATTTCTGTTTCAGAACTTTAAGGAATTCCAAAGAAGTTATAAGCAGAGAGCAATAGGGAATTTAGAAAGATTAGTCTTGGTGGCTCTCAGGTCTTTGACCATCTTGGGTCACTGGTCCTGCCCTTCTGATAAGCAAAGGTAATCCATAGAAAGCAGTGCTCCTCCTGCCCTTTGCTCTGAGAGCTCTCAAGTAAGTATTCCTCACTCCCACCCCAAGTCTGTCAGCCTCCACGAAACCAAGCCCCCCGGATTATGATTCAGAAAAACAAAGTTCTCTACGGAAGCATCAGGCAAAGCTATAAATGGTTGCAAGGAGAAATGAAAGTTGAATTTAGATGTTTTTGTGTACCAACCAAGGGACAAGGCCTTCCAGAATTAGGAGTCCCAAAGGACAGTGTCTCCCTAACCTTCCAGCTGCTTCTGTGAGAAGTGCCCTACCCACCTGAGTTCTCACTTCTCCCTCTGGTCTCCCCACACCAACCACCATCCCAGACATCACTTCATATCTTCCAGTTAGTTTTCCCCCACTGATTTCTCTGGGAATAATTCTACCTCACTCCTTAGGAGGAAGCTTTTTCCTTTGGTTCCTTCCAGAGCTTTCAAACTCAAGCAAGGCCTCAGGTTTGACCTAGATGTGAGTTGAACTTCTCCTCTCAGTCTGTAGCACCCAGAGGACTATTTTAGTTCTCTGAAGAAAAATCAATGCGAGTACATTCTCCCTACTGTTGAGAGATGTGTCACCAGGTAAGTAGGTGCAACCTGTGAGAAAGTTCATTACTTTTAGTAGACTAATTTTCCATAGAGGAAGGAATACTTCTATTAGTGTGGTTTTGGCCTTGACCTTTAGAGACTACCACTACCATCACCCCCTGGCATCATTATGCTGAAAAACATTTTTCCCCTTCCAACTGAGGCCTAGCTGTTTTACAAAAGCAACCACACAAGCTAGTTGAGAGAACGAGTGCTAGCTTACATGAGGAAGCTCCAATAAGATTCTTTTGACTTTAGATACACTTCTGACGGAGGTGAAGAGAAAGGTTTGCCAGTTCACACAGCCTTACGTTGAATAATTCCTCTTTCAGGTGTTTAGGCTCAGTTTGCCTTTTATTAGGAAAAAAAAGAAAATCCCTGAGCCAAAAATGAATCAGGAACCTCTGTGATTCTCCAAAGAAACCTAAAGCAAGCCCAGCTGTCTCCCCACGGCCACTGCAAATGTGCCAAGCTGAAACAGTTGGTATGAGAAGTTTTCATCAGTTTTGATCAAGCAGTCGTGAACTGGAGATATGGTCTGGTTCAACAGCACACACAATCACATGATGCCCCAATGCACCGGCCAGACACACCCCCAGTTCCCATGAGCATGTGCAAGGCAACAGATTTATGCTGCCCTCTGCTGGTAAGCAGATTTACACTGCAAATTTTCTACATGGGGGAATGGGCTGGAGCTGGTTGACTGTTCCCCTTCTCCCAGCCCCATTTCCTAGCAGCCTTAAAGACAAATAACCCTCTTAGAGGTGGAGTTGTGGGTGTGGCTAGGGTGAGAATGGAGTTAGGGAGATTCTAAGATAGGAGAAGCAGAAAAGACCATAAACCCGGGATATGTCACTATTAGAACCCAACATAGCCCACAGTGTTCACCTGTATATTTGCTTTGTGGAGGGAAATTTTCATTCGGACTCCCCTGTGACATTTGAGTTACTTAGTACTAAATACATTCTGTGATGTATTCAGAAAATGCATTTCACTAATGCTTCCGTAATTCATGGGGGCTGTAGTTTTACCAGTTGCCGTGATCCTTAATCAGTGGAGTTGTATGGCATGTAGATAGTCTGTAAAAGTGCTTAATAAAAATCATTTAATTCTAAATTACAAGAGTGCACTTAACCCTAAAGATATTAAAACTGATTGTTTGATGTATTGCCATGAGTAGATAGAAATTCAAAAATAAAAGCTTCCTGCACTTAAATCAAAGAGCACCAAGCTCATAGCCACTCTGTACAAGCACATGCATCAGTGTCATGAAGCTGGGCTATGATAAACTAACCCATTTTGGGCTTTTAAACTATAAATATGAAGTACTTGAATTTGATCAGTGATGAGATACATAAGTGAGTTTTTTCCGAGCAAAGTACTGCGTGTGACCTGATAGCCAGTTAAAAGCCTCTGGAGATCACCCGTCACTTATTTGCAGACTTGGTGAGGGTGGCAGTGGGGCCAGCGCTGATGTTTGACAGGGCTAGTAGGCAATGCTAGTCTAGACTTTAGCCTAGAGGCAGGTCCAGTGTGAGCAAATAGGAAGGAGAGGCTATTCTCATTGACTGCCTTGAAACCTTTGGGTTTTCATTGTAGCGACATTCACATTTGCTTAAATTGTTCACTTTAACCCTCAGCACAATACCATGCCCAGGAGGAGACTTGACAAATCTGTCTTGATTATGGATCACAGTAAACTTGGGGGGATGTCTATTGAAGTTGAGAGAATTTCAATAACGTCCGTGGTTTAATGAGGATGAATATAAAATGCATATAATCTCTCTCTCTCTGGTTTCAGATGATCAATACACTTACCCCCCTCATTCAAGATTTTTTCAGTGTGAGACTGAAGTTCTGTGTTTTTAAACCTTCCTCAGTTTAACCTGGCAGAAGAAAAGGACTACCCTCTTCTCCTTCCCTCCCCATTAGCAGTGTTTTACATTTGATTTTTAAGGCTTCTGTGAAACTGAGGTTTTTAGAGACATTCAGCAAAGAATGGAGATTTCCAGAAATATCAGGGACCCTGCATGGAATCTATACAGCCCACTGAGAACCAAGCATAGAGTTTGCTAATAACGTATCCAGCTCATTGTGAATTATCCTTGCAGTACCTGTTAGATGCAGCATCATGTGGTAGGTCAGGGAAGGCATAAACAAAAAATAAAAGATCCCGTATTCTTGGAGCATGCAGTCTAGCAGGTCTAGGTGTAGACAAAAACACCTGCCCTGTTTAAATAAACATGTGTTTTTGCATACTGTCTAAAGTGAGTTTCTCTGGAAATACTCTGAGATGGAGATTGCATGCAGGAGCCTTATTGGGGAGGGAGTGTAAGAACGTGAGAGAAGCAAGATTTCTCAGAGGAAGAAGTTGAGCTGTGATGCAGTTGCAACAGAGGCCCCAGATGATCCTATGGAGACCTCTGGACTATGATGGCCTTTGAGACTTGTCCCAAATTGAGGCAAGGGACAAGGCTTTTGTAACCTGCATTCTCTAGTCATTGGATGCAGGCTGCCCCATGGACAGAGCATAACATTGGGTGAAGCAGCTCCCTTTGGCCAAGAGAAAATTCCAGAGGGACTCAGTCTTGAGCCTTCAGCAAGCAACACTCCCAGCACCTGGGTGGATAAGTATCTTGGTCCTGAAAGGAGATCTCTGGGTGGTATACTACAGCATTCATTATTGTCCAATCTGTATGTTTCTGAAATCTACTTGTGTCTTAGTACGGGTTCTCTAGAGAAAAAAAGCTGGTGATTTTATATATATGTATATATTTTAGAGAGAGAGAGATTTACTTCAAGGGGTTGGCTCACACAATTGTGGGACTGGAAGGTCTAAAATATCTAGGTCAAGCAGCAGGCCAGAAACTTCTTCAGGCTTACTTTTTAAGATCCATAGGTCAGGTGAGGAGAAGAGCGCAGGGTCGAGACAGAGGGAGCTCTGTCCAAATATACATACCACATCGCCAAGGAAACTCCCCTTTCAACTCATTGGTTGAGCACATCAGATCACATTATGGAAACTGATTACATTACATCATATCGCATCACATCACGTCACTTTGTATCCCATCGCATCACTTCACATTGCATCCTATTGCATCGCATTACATTACAGAACAGCAACCAGTCCAGTGTCTGGTCAACCACTGAGGATCATAGCTTAGCCAAGCTGACACCTAAAATTAACCATAACAGTCCACCTCTTGTCAACTTGGCACCTATACACATCCCCTTAAACCATACATAAACTCCAAAGATAAATATAAAAAGTCATACATCCACCAAACATAATACAACTAACAAGTGTACATCCAAAAACACACTAACCCCTTTTTCATCTTGTATTTTATAACAAATAAGGAGCCCTCGTGACACAGTGGTTAAGAGCTTGGCTGTTAACCAAAAGGCTGACAGCTCGAATCCACCCTATGGGGCAGTTCTACTCTGTCCTATAGGGTCGCTATGAGTTGGAATCAACTTGATGGCAACAGGTTTAATGGGATAAGGGAGGGAAGAAAACAGATATTTGATGTGTATACATTATATATACATTGAAGCCCCAGTGGCACAATGGTTAAGCACTCAGCTGCTAACCAAAAGGTCAGTGCTTCAAATCTACCAGTGACTCCATGGAAGAAAAGACCTGGATATCTGCTCCCATAAAGATTTCAGCCTAGGAAATTCTATGGGGCAGTTCTGATCTGGCCTATAGAGTCACTGTAAGTCAGAGTTGGAACCAACTCAACAACACACAACAACAACAAATCCATCCATCCATCCGTCTGTCTGTCTGTCCGTCCATCCACCCCATCCGTCCATCCACCCTGTCTGTCTATCCATCTGCCCGTCTACCTACCCATCTACCTACCCGTCTACCTACCTATCTATCTACACATACACACACATAAACATATATCAAAGCAGGAAAGAAATACTCATAACAACTACAGTTCTAATTTCTGCAACTGATTACATGGTCATACCCAAAAAAACCAGTCATAGCTGGTGTTTATAACTGCTTTCTTCCACTACCCATTCCATATTCTCTTTGCCCTCAGTAAGCACCTCAGCTGGTCATAGTTCTTTGCTTGGTGGAGTGACCCAAACTTTTATTCCCGAAGGGTCTGGGCCATTAGTAGTTCTGCCTGAATTGGGTTGTTGTAGTTTTCCATTGACTTTATTCACAGGGCACGGTAGTACTAAGAGATGCCCTAAAGGATCTCCTGTATTCGTGACATATTACTCTTACTCCCATTTTGTAACCACTTCTTATAACAAGTTCAATTACTCTAGAAACAGCTTCTTCAGGATTCTGATTGGTCTTGAGTACACTTCCAACAGTAAAGTTAGTAGAAAAGGGACCGCCCCTGCTGCTGCAGCTGGCCTCAAGGCCACAAAAAAAAGGCCACATCTGGTACTAATTATCTTTCTCCTCTATTACTCATTCTAGATTCCCTCATGGTTAGCACCTCTGATCACCTAGGTAGCTTAATTGGTGGGATGATCTAGACCCACAACCCTGGGGTATGCGTCCTGGATCACCATGTACTTCTTGGGCCATGGCAGCTGCAAATGTCTTTTTACTGTCAAAAGCGGGCAGTTGTTGCTTTTGTTATTGTTAGTTGCCTTTGAGTTGATTCTGACTCATGGTGACCCCATGCATGCAGAGTAGAACTGCTTCATAGAGTTTTCAAGGCCGTGACCTTTCAGAAGCAGAATTGCCAAGCCTGTCTTCCAAGTTGCCTCTGGGTGGGTTCTAACCTCCAATCTTTTGGCTAGTAGTTGAATGCTTAACCCAGGGGTACCTCAAAATTGGGAAGGGTTATAAACTATATAAGATCAAAGTGACAACAACAACTCGAAAGATTAGATAGGAGCCTTAGGAGGCAGTGAGTTTATGTTAATGGGAGTGGAACAACTCAGAAAAGGAGGATGAGAATTGTTGTTGTTACGTGCCGTCGAGTCAGTTCCGACTCATAGTGACCCTATGCACAACAGAACGACACCGCCCAGCCCTGCGCCATCCTTACAATTGTTGTTATGCTTGAGCTCATTGTTGCAGCCACTGTGTCAATCCACTTGTTGAGGGTCTTTCTCTTTTCCGCTGACCCTGTACTCTGCCAACCATGATGTCGTTCTCCAGGGACTAATCCCTCCTGACAACATGTCCAAAGTATGTAAGATGCAGTCTCGCCATCCTTGCCTCTAAGGAGCATTCTGGCTGCACTTCTTCCAAGACAGATTTGTTCATTCTTTTGGCAGTCCATGGTATATTCAATATTCTTTGCCAACACCACAATTCGAAGGCGTCAACTGTTCTTCGTTCTTCCTTATTCATTGTCCAGCTTTCACATGCATATGATGTGATTGAAAATAACATGGCTTGGGTCAGGGGCACCTTAGTCTTCAGGGTGACATCTTTGCTCTTCAACACTTTGAAGAGGTCCTTTGCAGCAGATTTGCCCAATGCAATGCGTCTTTTGATTTCTTGACTGCTGCTTCCATGGCTGTTGATTGTGGATCCAAATAAAATGAAATCCTTGACAACTTCAATCTTTTTTCTGTTTATCATGATGTTGCTCATTGGTCCAGGTGTGAGGATTTTTGTTTTCTTTATGATGAGGTGCAATCCATACTGAAGGCTGTGGTCTTTGGTCTTCATTAGTAAGTGCTTCAAGTCCTCTTCACTTTCAGCAAGCAAGGTTGTGTCATCTGCATAACGCAGGTTGTTAATGAGTTTTCCTCCAATCCCGATGCCCCGTTCTTCATATAGTCCAGCTTCTCGTATTATTTGTTCAGCGTACAGATTAAATAGGTATGGTGAAAGAATACAACCCTGACGCACATCTTTCCTGACTTTAAATCAATCAGTATCCCCTTGTTCTGTCCGAACAATGACCTCTTGATCTATGTAAAGGCTCCTCATGAGCACAATTAAGTGTTCAGGAATTCCCATTCTTTGCAGTGTTATCCATAGTTTGTTATGATCCACACCGACGAATGCCTTTGCATAGTCAATAAAACAATGGTAAACATTCTTCTGGTATTCTCTGCTTTCAGCCAGGATCCATCTGACATCAGCAATGATATCCCTGGTTTCACGTCCTCTTCTGAATCCAGCCTGAATTTCTGGCAGTTCCTCGTTGATATACTGCTGCAGCCATTTTTGAATGATCTTCAGCAAAATTTTGCTTACATGTGATATTGATATTGTTCTATAATTTCCACATTCAGTTGGATCACCTTTCTTGGGAATAGGCATAAATATGGATCTCTTCCAGTCAGCTGGCCAGGAAGCTGTCTTCCATATTTCTTGGCATAGACAAGTGAGCACCTCCAGCGCTGCACCTGTTTGTTGGAACATCTCAATTGATATTCCATCAATTCCTGGAGCCTTATGAGTCAGAATCAACTCGACGGCACTGGGTCTGGGTTTGTTTTTCACCAGTGCCTTCAGAACAGCTTGGACTTCTTCCTTCAGTACCATCGCTTCCTGATCACATGCCACCTCTTGAAATGGTTGAATATCAACTAATTCTTTTTGGTGTAATGACTCTGTGTATTCCTTCCATCTTCTTTTGATGCTTCCTGCATCGCTTAATATTTTCCCCATGGAATCCTTCACTATTGCAACTCAAGGCTTGAATTTTTTCTTCAGTTCCTTCAGCTTGAGAAGCCCCGAGTGTGTTCTTCCCTTTTGGTTTTCCATCTCCAGCTCTTTGCACATGTCATTATAAATACCTTACTTTGTCTTCTTGAGAGGCCCTTTGAAATCTTCTGTTCAGTTCTTTTACTTCATCAATTATTCCTTTTGCTTTAGCTGCTTGACGCTCAAGAGCAAGTTTCAGAGTCTCCTCTGACATCCATCTTGGTCTTTCCTTTCTTTTCAGTGACCTCTTGTTTTCTTCATGGATGATGTCCTTGATGTCATTCCACAACTCGTCCAGTCTTTGGTCACTAGTGTTCAATGCGTCAAATCTATTCTTGAGATGATCTCTAAATATACTCAAGGTCATATTTTGGCTCTCGTGGACTTGCTCTGATTTTCTTCAGTTTCAGCTTGAACTTGCATGTGAGCAATTGATGGGCCCCTGGCCTCGTTCTGACTGATGATATTGAGCTTTTCCATCGTCTCTTTCCACAGATGTAGCCAATTTGATTTCTGTGTGTTCCATCTGGTGAGCTCCATGTGTATAGTCACTGTTTATGTTGGTGAAAGAAGGTATTTGCAATGAAGAAGTCGTTGGTCTTGCAAAATTCTATCATTCGATCTCCAGCATTGTTTCTATCACCAAGGCCATATTTTCCAACTACTGATCCTTCTTCTTTGTTTCCAACTTTTGCATTCCAATCGCCAGTAATTATCAATGCATCTTGATTGCATGTTCGATCAATTTCAGGCTGCAGCAGCTGATAAAAATCTTCTATTTCTTCATCTTTGGCCCTAGGGGTTGGTGTGTAAATTTGAATAATAGTCATATTAAGTGGTCTTCCTTGTAGGCATATGGATATTGTCCTATCACTGACAGCGTTGTACTTCAGAATAGATCTTGAAACATTCTTTTTAACGATGAATGTGACACCATTCCTCTTTGAGTTGTCATTCCCAGCATAGTAGACTATATGATTGTCTGATTCAAAATGGCCGATACCAGTCCATTTCAGCTCACTAATGCCTAGTTTATGCGATGTTTATGCGTTCCATTTCATTTCTGACGATATCCAATTTTCCTAGATTCATACTTTGTACTGTCCAGGTTCTGATTATTAATGGATGTTTGCAGCTGTTTCTTCTCATTTTGAGTGGTGCCACATCACCAAATCAAGATCCCGAAAGTTTTACTCTATCCACCTCATTAAGGTTGACTTTACTTTGAGGAGGCAGCTCTTCCCCAGTCATCTTTTGAGTGCCTTCCAACCTGGGGGGCTCATCTTCCAGCACTATATCAGACAGTGTTCCGCTGCTGTTCATAAGGTTTTCACTGGCTAATGCTTTTCAGAAGTAGACTGCAGGGTCCTTTTTCCTAGTCTGCCTTAGCCTGGAAGCTCAGCTGAAACCTGTCCTCCATGGGTGACCCTGCTGGTGTCTGAATGCTGGTGGCATAGCTTCCAGCATCACAGCAACACACAAGCCCCCACAGTAGGACAAACTGACAGACATGTGGGGGGAGAATTGTTGTACAACTCAAAGAATGTAATCATTGCCACTAGATTGTACATGTAGAAATGGTTGAATCGGTGTATGTTTTGCTATGTATATTCTCAATGATAACAGCAAAATAAAAATTTTTTTTAATGAAAAAAAATCAGGCAAGGGGGTACAAAATACACCTCAGTGGATCATCTAAGTAACAAATAGATTCATGGGCAGTGGTAAATGGCCTGGATGATTTGTCAAGTGTCTAGGAGAATGATTTTAAGATCCGGGGCAAGGAGGTCTGGAAAGAGGCATTTGAACAAACTTGTGGGAGCAAATAAAAGTGTGAAGATCTTTGTATCTCATATTAACACCCACTAGAGAGCATCAATCATTGAAGAGGCACCTAAACAACTAAATAGAATGAGTAGGGCAGTTAAATCACCCTCTGTTATCAGCCATTCTGATGCTGGTACAAGGGGCTCATGAATAGTGTAGCCATGGTGGCATGAATGGAAGGCATATAGGCCTAACAGCATGGGCTCCTTCTCACCATGCTGACTAGTTACTAATGCTGCAGAAGGCCCAGCCTGCCAGTAAGAAAGACCAAAGCTAAGCTTCCAATATAGCATATCACATAAGGAGACCACATGTTGGTGACTTGATTACGTTAGACCTCTTCTACCCTGGAAAGGGCAGCAATTCATCTTATCTGAAAATGACACATATTCTGGTCACAGATTTGCCTTTCCTGCCTATGAGGCATTGGACAGTACCACTATCTGAGGGCTCAGAGTGATTCATTACTGTCATGACTTCTCATTTAATGTGTGCTATTATTTTTTCCAAGCTCCGTACGCTACCTCCTGCATCTTGGTTATTGGGCTGGTGGCCAGCAGGGGAAGCGGGGGTAGATCCTGAGGAGGGCTTTTGTGATCTAGCAAGCAGAAGCCCCTGTAT
The DNA here is from genome assembly GCF_030014295.1 of Loxodonta africana. Classification (NCBI taxonomy): domain Eukaryota; kingdom Metazoa; phylum Chordata; class Mammalia; order Proboscidea; family Elephantidae; genus Loxodonta; species Loxodonta africana. The sequence continues at coordinate 48,307,075 of NC_087351.1, forward strand.
TATCTCTAAGCATGGTGGTTGAGGTTGGGGAGGACGGGTAGGCATTAGCCTTTAGCAGGGAGGGGTGGTCTCCTTCTGCAGGCCTAGAGGATTCAGGATGATCTGTGTTCTCAAAGTTCTTAAGTACAATGACCTAGATGTCCCCATCCCAAGTTCCAGGATCCCACTCATTCCCAATCAAGGCCCTGATCTTGATACAGGAAACTTGCTGGGATTGAGAAGTCAACCTTCTATGGGACTATTGTACCCTAAAAATTAAGTCCTTGTCCTGATCCTTAGCATTTTCTGCCCTCTAGCTGTAGGGAATGAGAAACTATGTATTGCCAAGGAGGCCCCTGACTTTTACACTTTGCCTTAAGTTGGTGATCAATCATCCCTTTGCCTTTCATTGTCTTTCTCAAATTTATTAATATCCAGTGTAGCAGTCAGGATTCTCAAGAGAAACAGAGTCATGAGGTTTTATACACACACACACACACGCACACACACGACACATGTATATACACATACATGTGTCGTGTGTGTGTGTGTGTGTGTGTGTAAAGGGGTTTATTTTAAGGAATTGGCTTATATGATTTTGGAGGCTAGCAAGTCCAATTTGTAGGGCAAGGCCAGCAGCTGGAAACTCAGGCAAGAATTCTGTTTTTATTTTTTGAGGCAGAATTCCTTCTTCTCCTGGAGACCTTAGTTTTTGCTGTTAAGGCCTTTGACTGATTGGATGAGGCCCACCCACATTATTGAGGGTAATCTCCTTTACTAAGTCAACTGATTGTAGATGTTAATCACGTCTACAGTTACCTTCACAGCAACATGGAAGTGTTTGCTAGACTAGTGCTTGACCAGACAACCGGGCACCATAGCCTAATCCAATTGACACATAAAATTAACTATCATACCCAGCAATAGTCAACTGGTTCGCTAGCCCTTATAAGTACTACTTTTCCCATACCTCTCAAACACCTGAGCTTTTACCCATTTGATATGCAAGTCATTATTTTGCTAATATTTTCATTTACTGTTTACACTGAGTGCCAGCACTTAACAAGCTTGTCTCTTTCTATGACTGGGTTATACAGTCAGAATTTCCACCAAAAAAAAAATTAAAAAGTTGTACTCATAGAACGAGCAAAGATCTTTAGTCCCTCCTCTATTAAAAAGTCTGAGTCAGACAGGTCTTTACTAGTGCCTCTTTATCTCTTTCTTACAAGCTCTTTAATTGTATTCTCAAATAAGGGAGAAAATGTCCTTCTCATCTAAGTTTAGTTACTCTGTTATGAGAAGTCAGCATTTACAGGGCCCAAAAGAGGAAAAAAAATTGTGTCTCTGTGTGTGTGTAAAAGGTTGGAGGAAACAAATAATGTTGGTCTGAAAGAAATTCTATACTGAGAGGACTGTGCAGAATTATACAAGGAACCACAGTTTTAGCTCAATTTAAACTTGAGATGTAGGATCTTGTATGAATCTGTGGGCTGCCAAGGATTGATGTCTCTGTGGTGAGGGGTCAATGCATTCAAGAAGCTCCAGGAAGGCAGGGACACTTCCACTTTCCATTTTATACAGCTGTGATCAGGAATACAAGGGGGAATCTACAAATAGTACCATGGTAAGGCTTACTTCAGATGCTTTTGTAATAGGAAGGGTTCTCAAGAAACTGAAATTTTCTATTGACTTTTTTCTGGAAAGCCTCACTAAGAATACTTTTGTGTACTAAAGTGTTTTGGGAAAAACAAGAGAACAAGAAAACTTGTTCCCAGGTGTGATAGTGGGACAAGAAGCAAGGGTACAAGAACAAGAACCATGTCAGTTACCAAGGCCTGACACTTTTACTGCCTAAATATCTCTGGCAGTCATCTACCCCTTCCCATTTGAAATTCATTGCTCTAGTTCAGACCCTCATCCTTCTTCACCGTGGTAACTGAAATAGCCTGTACTCTCAGGAGACCATCCCATCTACCTACCCTGTGTTCTGAGTATCTTCCTTAAATGCCAACATGATCATGTCACTGTTTAACTAAACACTCCTCACCTGCAGCAGCATTTTCCAAAGCGGGGTCTGCGTTAGAATCATCTGGGATGCTGATCCAAAAAATGTTGATTCCAAGACCCAACTCAGCGCATCAGGATCAAAGCCTCTGATGCGTGGCTTGAGGGTTTGCATTTTTAAAATCTCCCCAAGTGACTCTTCTGCACACTACAATCGGACAACCCTTGATCCACAGTCTAAGTGCAAACTCCTTACAGCCTGAGAGGCCCTTCAGAACCTGGAACTTTGGCCCATCTTCTCAGCCTCATCTTTGCCACTTACTTGCCCATTTGTACTAAAAGCTGCACCCACTGGCTGAACTACTTGTGTTTTGTTGAAACATGCCAGGCACGTCCCCACATCTGTGCCTCTTCACGCAGTATCCCCCTCTTTTCCTCTGACTGCTAAAACACTTGTGCATCCCCAAACTTGCCTCCCCCTTGAAGCCTTCCCTGATGATGCTCTTCCCTACGTGCTCCTCCAGCGCTGTGCATATTATTCTATTAACAGCACTTATGCTGGGCTATTGCTTGTAAATGTCTGCCTCCCTGCTCAGCTAGTGGCTCTCTGAGAACAGGACCTGTGTCCTATTCCAGCACAGTGTTCAATAAACACTGGCTGAGGGAATGAATAAGTATGATGAGACTCACTCTAGGCCAAAAATCCTGAAACCAAACCCACTGCTACTGAGTCGATTCTGACTCACAGCGACCCCATAGGACGGAGAGAACTGCCCCGTAGGTTTCCGAGGCTATAATCTTTGTGAAAGCAGACTGCCTCATCTTCCTCCCATTGAGCTGCTGATGGATTTGAACCACCAGCCTTTTGGTTAGCAGCTGTACCACCAGGGTTCCTCACTCTACAACAGCACGGTCTAATTGAAATATAATGTGAGCCATGTGTATAATTTTCTAGTGGCCACATTAAAAAGCAGTGAAAAGAGACAGATAAAATTAATTTTAATAATATATATTTTTATTTAACTCAATTGCCTCAGTTATCTACTGCTGCTGTAGCAGAAATACCACAAATGGATCGCTTTAACAATTTATTCTCTCACAGTGTAGGGGGCAGAAGTCCAAATTCAGGGTGCCCTCTCCAGGGGAAGGCCTTATCTCTCTGTTGGCTCTAGGTGAATGTCCTTGTCATCGATCTTTCCCTGGTCTAGGAGTTTCTCAAAGTAGGGACTCCAGGTCCAAAGGATGTACTCTGCTTCCAGCTCTTCTTTCTTGGTGGTAGGAGGTCCCTCTCCCTTTCTCTGCTCACTTCTCTCATCTTTTATCTCTTGGAAGATAAATGGTGATACTGGCCATACCCCAGGGAAAGTCCCCTTACATTGAATCAAAATTCTGACTTGAGTTAAGGGTGTGACATCACAGCTTAATCCTCTTTAACCTAACCTAATTTTGCCTCGGAAACCTTGGTGGCACAGTGGTTAAGAGCTATGGCTGCTAACCAAAAAGTCAGCAGTTCACATCCAGCAGGCACTCCTTAGAAACCCTAAGGGGCATTTCTACTGTGTCCTATAAGGTCACTATGAGTTGGAATCAACTCAACAGGCAGAGATTAGGATTTACAACACATAGGACAATCAGATCACAAAGTGGAGGACAGCCACACAATACTGGGAATCATGGCCTAGCCGAGTTGATGCATATTTTTTTGGAAAACAATCTAATCCATGACATCAATATATCCAAAATATTATAATTTCAGCATGTAATCAATATAAAAAATTATTGAAATATTTTGCATCCTTTTTTCTTGTACTAAGTGTCCAAAATCCAGTGTATTTTGCATTTACAGCACATCTCAAAGCAGACTAGCCACATTTCTGATCCTCAACAGTCACACATTGCTAGTGGTTACTGTATTCTAGATTATAGAGCTGTATCTATATACCATTGAGGTATGTGTGAGAATCTCTAAGTGAACAAAGAGTCTAGTCCAGGATTATGTACTTGGTGGTTACTGGTTTCTGCTGCTCATGGCACCTGAGTTGTTCGTACCCAGACTGTATTCGCCTTAGTGAGGGCGAGGGTCTACCTGGGAATCCTGCATGCGCACTGCGCACTGCCAACAAGGAGGCAGCGGGCTGTCAGCAGATGACAAGTCAACTTCTCAACGGAGGTGTTTGGAGCTGAACTGCACAAGTAAGCTACCTCTCTACCCAGTAGAACTAGGGAACATTAAGGGCATTAAGGGAGAATGCTACAATCTTTGGAGTGCAAAGCCACACCCTCCAATGCCATCATTACAGAGGCCCTAGTCATCAAAAGAAAAAGCCACAGAAATGTAAATACAGTTCATTTGCAGATGCCTTGCTAGAGGTAAGCTCTGGGCATCCACACCCTCTAGGGACACCATTCCATCTGAGGGAGGAGATAAAAAAAAAAAAAAAAAAATGCCTTAAGCAGGAAATTTTGAACAGTTCCAAGACCTGAGCTGTTTGCTTTGCTCAGGCCTGTCTCCTGGCTCCAGCTAACTCAGACTGCAGTGAGTGTTTGCTAGACCCAACCTCTACTCTGTTGGGGTCAGAACTAAAAAAAAGAAAACGATCCTCCATGTCCCTGCTCCATACTCTGGTGACCTCAATTAAGAAGCCTGGTGCCAACTGGCACCAAGTATAGGGTGGAGCTGAGAGTTGGCTTAGCACTCCCAGCCTGGCACCCTCTTGGCGGGCAGTAGCCCAAAGCAGTCTTTTTCTTTGCTTCCCCCACTACCCCCCAGAGCAACAGGCCCTATTTTTAATTAAAACAGTCAGGTACACAAATTAGCATTAGAACCACAATGGTTTCCTGGGAAACTGATGACAAAAATCGCAGTTTTAAAACATTTTCTTTGCAACTTAGAGAGCAAAGCCATGCATTTCACAAGGACAAAAGCGCTAAGCCAAAGAACTTCATCTCATATAAAGAAGTGTCATTGACCAAAGTCTGGGATAGGTGAAAAGTACTATTTGAGGCTTTCAGGACATGCTTTATGTGTTTTCCTATACCTTACTCCCATATAGTTCTTGCCCAATCACTAGTGCTTGTTTTTACAGAAGTGAAACCTTCGTCATTAATTTATTTTCATAACAGTCCTTGCTGCAAAAGTTGAACTCTTTAGAATGCAAGCAGCTAGAGGGCTGGTCAGAAATTTTTGCCATTACCACGCAGAGGAGACTCAGAATATTATACCTCCACCCGTTAAACCGTCCCCTTGGAAATAATCTGAGAAAATAATTTGCATTCTAATAGTAATAATGTACATTTGTATAATGGTTCATAGTTTACAAAATGTCTTCACACATATTTCCTCAATTCAATTTCACAACAATGGAAGAAGAAATGGTAGTTCCAGTCTTTATGTGATGTCTTTCCTCAAAGCATTCCTTCAGTTGACAAACATGTATGGAAAGCCTTCTGTGTGCCTGGCATTGTGGAACACTGGGGAACAGAGCTATCAGAATGTAGTCCCTTCCCACGAGGAGCTAGCTGAGTCTTGTGGAGAAAAGAGAAAACAGTTAAAATACATGTAAATATTCTGACAGAGGTATAAAGCATGCTGGATGGTAAAAACGGTTAATGTGCTGGATTGCTAACTGAAAGGTTGGAGATCTGAGTCCACCCAGAGGCATCTTGGAAGAAACGCCTGGAGATCTAAAGCAACTTCCAAAAAATCAGCCATTGAAAACTCTATGGAGCACAGTACTATTCTGACACACATGGGGTCGCCATGAGTCAGAATTGACTCAAAGGCAACTGATTTGGCTAGTTTTGTGGGAATGTATTTTTTTTATACTCTCAATCCAACATTTTAATATCAGACAATCCCTTAATCGGAAGAAATTAAGCTCCTTAATGGCAAAATTTCAGATATTCTAATAAACTCATAAGGAAGCTATTGGTTGGGAGGCCTTTCCAAGAACGCTTAAATTATATAACACTGGCAGTGTCTTCCCTGGAAGGTATAATATAGTCTGTATATGTATCCATAGTTATAGTATATAACTATAGTATGTATAGTAGTCATAACTTTAGGTATGACTCTAAACTAACAGGCCTGACATTTTCACAATATACTGGAAGCCGTATGCTCCACAAATGAGCATAGAGTCCAAATGCACAATGACTACTTCTGAATGTTGCAATTGCACAAAACATTTTATAATTCCCATTTATTGGCATTTTCTTCACTGTCTGGGGGTAATCTTTTTTCTCCTCTTTTTCTCTTGTTTTCTACTTACAAAAGTAATACATACTACGGTAAACAATTCAATATTACACAAAAATACAATTAAAAATATGAAAGTCTACTGATGAACATGGGGCTGTTTTTATAATTTTTCAGTCTATAAACAATGCTATAATTACTATCCCTATATATATTTATTTGCATATTGGTTTGAGTATTTCTATAAAATAAATTCCTAGAAGTTGAATTGCTAGCATGTCCTTTACACATTCTCAATGGGACAAAGTTTTAACATTTAAGAATAATAAATAAATCATTTGAGAATATTTTTGGTCAAAACAAAACTTGACAATAAGCGAAAAGGAGAGGGAAGATTTATTGAGCAGCGACTATATGTCAATTACAGTGTTAGGAACTTGCATTATTCTCATTACTACTGGGAATTCTGAAAAAAGATGAACATTATTATCATTTCCATTTTAAAGATGAGAAAATTGAGGTACAAAGAGGGTAAGCTCTCTCAAGGTCACACAGCAGAGCTAGGTTTGGAACCTCATTTTTCTGCTTTTTTCTGCTATATCACCCTGCCTCTCAGTAGTGTAAAATAATAGTGCTGGTTTCTTGGTCTGAACTCCAACTGCCTCTAGAGAAAATCTCAAAAATGTTTTCATCAGTCTCAGAAATACTGAAATACATATCTTCCCAAACCTGTATATCAAAGACATTGCTATTGTTATGTGCCATCAAGTTGATTCCATATCATAGCGCAATGTGATGGATCACTTTTGTGTGGCCTTTCTTACCATGGTCTTATAACTCCCACCCAAGTGACTGGGTAAAAAAAAAAAAAAATCATTGCCATCGAGTTGATTGTGACTCATAGCAACTATATAGGACGGAGCAGAACTGCCCCATAGGGTATTCAAGGAGCAACTGGTGGATTCGAACTGCTGACCTTTTGGTTAGCAGCGGAGCCATTAACCACTGCACCACCAGGGCTCCACTGGTGATTGGGTGGGGCTGTGCACATAAGGTAATCGTGGCCCACCAAGTGGATCAGTCAGTTTAGCCATCCCACTAGGCTTAAAAGAGAGCTAGTTCCTGAGCAGAGGGAGGATCTCACCACCACCAAGGAAGAAGAGTCAAGAGCAGAGGGAATCCTTTGGACCCAGGATCCCTGCGCTGAGAAACTCCTGGAACCAGGAGACAGAGACAGAAAGAGAGCGAGACAGAGAGCTGTAACACCGAAGATGGGAGAAGTGGTGGCAGAGAAATGGTGGCAAGAGAGACCAGCAGGAGATGGTGCTGTGGGCTCCGCAGCCCACACAGGGAGAAAGCTGAGTGCCTCCTGGCAGTAGGCTTGCTGGCAGAGTAGTTTGCCTCTGGGCACTTATTGGCAAAGCCAAAAGAGCTTTGTAACACTTGCATGAGCAGGGCAGAGGCCGAGGGGCCAGAGAGAGGTGTGCCTGCGAGCATGGCTGAGAAGAGACTGTCCTGATGGAAAGAACTATATCCTGAACATTCCTGAATCTAAGTTGTAACCTGTTTCTTCCCTAACAAACCCCGTAATTGTGAGTATTGTCGTGAGTTCTGTGTGGCCATTGCAATGAATTATCGAACTCAGCAGAGAAGTAGAGAGAGCCGTGGGAGGGACAGTTGGTGTCAGATTTGGTAAAGATGGCGGAGAGAGAAGGCATGCCTCATAGGAACCAGCCTTAGGCTGTTGATCTTGATTCTCCTTCCCCCTCGTGTAGTTAGAGGAGGTCAGACGCTGCCTGTATGGCATTCTTACACCTAGCAAACCTATATGACAGAATATAACTGCCCCGTAAGGTTTCCTAGGCTGTAATCTATGGGACTAGATTGCCAAGTCTTTTCTCCCATGGAACTGCTGCTGGGTTTGAACGGCTGACCTTTTTGTTAGCAGCTGGGTGCTAACCATGGTGCCACCAGGGGTCCTTATCAAAGATGTTACTCATCTGAAATGTATAGATTTTAGTATGTTAATTATAAAATGTCTCATTAATTTAGTCACCTCAACCCCCTGTTCTTACTGAATAACAAACTGTAAATAAAAGAACAATGCACCCAAAAGACATATTTTCTTTGTTCTGAAACCTTCTGCTCTGGGTCTATACAAATTATGTTACTTAAAATGCATAGTAAAGAAGCAAGCTCATTATTAAGTTGATTTGGCCACATGCTTCATTGTATTTAGAACTAACCTGGCAGCTAAAGGGTCTCGTCCCTGCTTATCAATTAACCACCTCTTTCTTTTAAAATTCCTTTTGAAAATCTACCATTCTATAGTATTTTTCAGGGTTTCTCTCTGGAGGCAATCTCCTCTGAAACCAAAATACAGATACCATGAGATGAGACGAGGGGAAAAAGAGGGGCGGGGACCAGGAGGCCAAAAGAACAAAATTCAAACACTTCTACCTCTTCTCTGGTTGTGCCTCAATTGCTTCATCTTGGATTCTCAACTCACAAGGCAATACTTTTGTTGACAAATGGAATGTTTTATTTGTATGTGACGTGCTCATCAACATTGGGGTTTCCCCTTTGTTTTAGGACCTTTCCTGGCATCTTTCCTATGTGTTCCTGTAGCACCCACTGCAACCCCCTCTCCCCCACAGTCAGCTCGCTTTTCACACTGTTCACTCATCCTTCTTCCTCATTAGAAAGAGAGTTTCTCCATCACAGATACCATGTCTCTTACATATCTTTTGGTTCATAACACAGTGCTCAGCAATGGCGTATCCTCAATAAATATTTGTTGCTTGAATGAATAGCCTCAGAATCATTAAATCCGTTAAACCTTCTACCCAGTGCATCTTTAGTCAAAGAAGCAAACTCTCAAGGCAGCCTGCTTTCAGGAATTGACATAGTCACAACATAAAGAATATTAGGAAATTCCACGTCAGCTTTTCCCAGATGCAGTCTCTGTTTTCACCCTTCACCAACACTACTACAGAGCTCTGCACCTCTCCGTATTTTGTGAGAAAAGGCTCACTCACACCACAAGCATTGGTGAACAATGTTGATTTCACTGAAGATTTTGTAGGGATATCAAAGGGGGGTAAACTGTGTAAAGTCCAGATCAGACACATTTTTTCTCTGAGGTTATTTCTTCCTTATTGTTCTCTGACCTGAAAAGCTTCCTTCTTCTATTATATGGAACAATTCAGCCCTTTCCCAGCTTTTTTCTCCAAACTCATATGCCTATACTTATCAGAGCCCACAGCAGATGAATGCCACCTCCCCTCCCCCGCCAATACCAGAATGGATGCCTTTACAAGAGGAGAGAGGGGTGGGTGTGTTAAAAATAACAAATTTTTCTATTACATCAACATTTGCAGTTTTTAGTACTTAGATTTTCCAAACAGCTTTAAGTAATCTAATGTAAGCAAAACCAGCTCTATTAGGCATACCATTTTACAATTCATCCTCAACCCCTCCAGTCCACGAAAGAGCTAGCCATTTCTTGCTAGTGACCTCCATCTCATGGGTCAAGTAAGGGCCTTCCTGCTTGTCCCTCAAGTTGTGCTCACCTCCATTACCTCTTGGTGCTTCATGGTTCCTAGCCCCAGGAAACAAAGCCTCCTCACTACTCCAGCCGAAGCAGAAATATTTCTTACACTGATGTCTCCTTCTCTCTGGACTCCAAGAAATCTTTTCCCATAATAACCTTAATAATTATAATACCATTTCACAAGTTTATTGATCCACTACTACATGCCAGGCACTGTGCTGAGCACTTTTTAAAAATATATATATATCTCATTTAATCTCTAGGACAATCTTGTAAATCGTTACTATTATTATTCCCACTTCACAAGTAAGAAAACGTAAGGGAAATTAAGTAATTTAGCCAAAGGCACTTAACTCACTTGGCTTTTGAACTCAGCTCTGTCTGACTTCAAAGCTAGTATTGTACTATTGACGGCTCTCTCCCTAAATATAGACTAGTATAACGTATTTGCTACAGATAGAATCTGAACGTTCCCTTCCCTTTGATCTATAGCTACGCAGGGACCATCACCTTGCCCTTTCTCTATAGGCCACCTTTTCTCTGTTCAGCTATCTTGCTCTTAACTCAGTCTGTGTGTCACCCTCAGGGTGTTTCCATACTAGCCCTGCCATCAAAGGCACTGAACCCTTCTTTTTCCATTTTTTTAAAATACAGTGGCTTTCACTGGTTTGCTCTTATCTTTTTCCTCCTCTTCAGTATTTCTGTTACTGGATTCTTTCTGAGAAAGATTTCCAGCTCCATCCACATCCAGCCTAGCCCCGAGAAACTTCCCAATGTTCCATTATTATACCATCTTTGAAAGTGCCCAGCAATTCCTAAAGGTTCTCCTGGTACGTATTATAATTCTTAAAGAAGAATAATCTTTATTGTAAGTTAAGTAACTAAGATAAGATCTTTAAGATATTTTATTAGATGAATAAGATAAAGTGCATAAAATTGTATATAACATATCACCAATTGTGTAAAAAGGATAGAAAAACTACTTGTTTTTGGTAGTTTGGGGGATGAAGTGCGGATTTTTACCGGGCAGATGAGTGGGAGGAGATTTTACTAAACACCTTTATAATTTCTCATGTTTGGGCCATATGAATATATTACCAATTTTAAAAATAGATGAGTGATTTTTTTTAAGGAAATGTGAGTTACTTTATCAATGGACAGGAGAGGGTGTTTTGTTATAATAGTAAACAATAATTTAAAAAAATAAATGAATGAAGTAGTTTTGAGAAGGAACACAAAGACAAATAACTTGTTCCAGAAGAACGTTCAGGTCAGTGATTATTTCACATAAATCTGGTAATCTGAAAGACCCAGAATTACAGGTAATTTGGGCAATAGTCTGAAAGCAATCAGTTGGTAACAGAAAGTACTGACACAGCTATATATGTCCTATTTCTTCCACTGTGCAAGCCTAGGGGTCAGGGGCTTTCTCTCTCATACAACCAGAACTCAATAAATGTTTAGTAGTAATAGGGAAAGATTGCCACACAGAATTCCTTCAACACTAAGAGGAGCAAGAAGTCATTTCAATGTGATTTGTTGAGTCCTAAAAAAAAACAGCAGAACCTTTTGGGGCACGGTTGAGTTGACATCATCTCAATCTCTCCTTAATAGCATATAATAGAAGGCAGTCAAGGAAGCAACTGTACCCTCATTCACACTCCTAAACCTAGACTTGGAGAATGACTAAATCTGCTCTAGCCCTTTCTTACATAGTTCCCAATACAAATGACTCGAGGAGGCTCAGATCAGTTGTCAAGGAACCTCAAAATTTTACTAGCTTTTACCTCCGAAATACTCTTGAGCACATCCTAGGGTAGAATAAATCTCCAAGACCACACCCGGAAGAGATCTGGACTTCTCAGTATTCTTTGACTTAGAGATGACCAAAGGCTGACCCCTCTTGAGATCTGAATGGATTGGACACGATTCCAGGCTTTCTTGATGTTCAGATCTATCTCACTTGCATCCTGGGAGCTGGATAAATGGCAGCCTGGCTTTCGTTATATCACTCTTACAGCAGTTGGAATTTCAATCAGATAGAATTTTAAGCCTTATTTCAGAAATCTCCAGTGACTACCAACAAGGGGAGAAATGTGGGTAGTAAAGCTGCCTTTTAGCTTTTCTGGATTCTAAGAGTTGTAGGCAAAATCTAATGGATCCAGTTGAGTCCAAAGTCATTCCAGTCTAGGTTCACGTGGGAGGCTGACAATGGAAAACTGGGTCCTTTTTATCCCAGGGTCCTAAATCTGAGTCACTGAAATGTCACTAATCTGGATACATTATGTTTGTTTTTATATATGGAGATTTTAAACTTAAAATTCTTCTAAGTCTGTCTTAGGTTGCACACAGGTAGTTTATTGGAGAATGCTCTCAGTAACAAAACCTGTGAGGGAGCAAGGGAGGCCAGATGGGGAAGAAAGAGAAGTTAAACTATAGTTCAGTCACAGCAGAGACCTCAAATGATCCTCTGGGGAGCTCTGAAGCTGGGATGGCCCTTCAGAGGTGTCCAGAATTGAGACAAGGAGGTTGGACCATTCTATCCCTGCATAGACCAATCACTGGATGTGGGCTACCCCAGGGAGAGGGTACAACCTTGGATGAGGCAGTTCCCTTAGGCCGAAGGCAATTTCTGGAGAAAGATCACCTACGGATCTTCAGCAGGCAACATTCCTTGTAGCTGGGAGAATAAGTACCTGGGTCCTAAGAGGGCAATGCACAACAGCGTCCAGTACATAATGAAACACATAAATGGATACCAAACAAATGCACCATAGCTCCAAAAGTAGCACGCAGTTAGCTCAGAGAATACGGTAATGTGAAATTTGGTGGAGCTGTGCCCTGGCTGAATATATTAGGGAAGTTCTTGTAGCCATAATTTTCTGTGTATGATTATGTTCTGACCCTGAAATTGCCAGTTCAATGAGCAAAAGAAGGCTGACTAAAAGTCATATCCATTCTAAAACCCTCAGAAGCAAGGCCTCTCAGGGCCAATTCAAAAGGAGCATTCTTGCAACAGATTCTTTCACATTTTTTTCCATTTCTGTGTATTCTGTGAGCAGGTGGCCACTACCTGCGGCTGATAATTATAGGCTTTATGTATGCTGCGCTATGAAAAGAACTTGTCTGTGGTGCCAGGGCTGACAGGGAAGCATACAGCATATGTATGACCCTATAAAAGGGGAAAAATACTCCTTTTGTTATAGGCCATAGGGTTTTCAAGGCTGCTATCTATGGCAAATGTTCACCATGCTCAAGGGCTAGGGACCAAACGTACAACCTTTTAAGAACTTGTCAGCAGAAAGTCCATTCACTGAAAGCCTTGACTGTCCCATGCAATCCATGGGTAATCAGAGCTATATTGTGTGCCCCTCTTTGTAAAAAGACAAAAGTTCTATAGCTTCTACCTCTGAAAATATTTAATATTGCACCTTTAATTTTCAGTAATAATAATGATAGAGAAAATGCTGCCTTGGACTTTGTAGATAAAAATTGATGTTTTGATTTTCAATAAAACCTTTTCTCTTCTGAGATGGAGCAAGGCAGCTATTTTGACAATACCTAAGAAAATGACACAGTGTTTCTGGGCAGAAATATTGAAAAAGCTCCACTGAAACTAGAAGAACAATTGAAACAAGGAATTGGCCCCAACCTAGGCAACAATACCCTCCTTTTCACTGCCCTCCCAAGTCACATCACCGATAGTTGCCAAACAAATGTTTATTGATTAATTAAAGGTTTATTTATTTGATTATTATGGGTACTGAACAGTATCACATCATTGCATTAATATTACTATTAAAATGTTTTACTGAATATTAACAGAAAATTTATAATGAGATGCTCATAATCTAAATTAGGTCAAAGAGTGATATAGGAAAAAAATGGAATAAGTATTATCCAGATTATATAATAGCATTGTGACAGCAATAACCTTGTCCTCTCCGATTCCTAAAATGGTTACCTGAAAATATGAGACTGTGCTGAAAAATCACAAATTGTTTATTCAATCATATGAATATTTTGGAATAAAAGAAAAAATTATAAACTTTTAGAATCAGAGGTTACCTTTGAGATTATTGAGTACAAGCTCACCTTTTACAAATGATGAAAGAGACCCAGAGGGGTTGAATGAATTGCCCAGGGTTTTACATTCGGGACAAAAATCCAGGCCTTCTGATTCCCTGGCAGTCTTCTTCCCACTAGAAGAAACATATCCTCTGATTATTAGCATTATTTGTGCATGTCAGTGGCAAAATTTTGTTGGCTAAAAGAAAGGAAAAGCCTAGATGCCCTTGACTAGATTGGGTTCAGAATTTTTCTTGTGCCCTAAAGAAAACTGGATTTGAGACAGTGTGAAACCCAGCTTCCAGCTTGGTTTGAACCTCATACACAGCTGACTTCTTAACCTGGCTCTGATGGAGCTTATCAAGGGGTGACTACTCCCAGAGTGCTGGGATTGTGGCATTAGGGCTGGTAACATGGGCGCAGGCTAGACAATGAGAGCTACTGGACTAGGTAGATACAGCCCTACTCTCTCCCATTCCCGATCCTGCCAGGTGCTTCCTCATCCTCCATCCCTGCCCAGTTGTCCCCAGAAAGGGCTTTCCTAAAGGAAGCCCTCTGTTGTCCTAGAGGAGCTTCTCTCTATCATTGAAGCCTTGGGCCTATTGCCAGACTCTAGACAGATACCACCCAGTATCTCTCTCAGCTTCTGACTCTAGTTGCATAGACTAATTGTCTATTCTCCTAGTTCTTTTCATCTGAACTTAACATGAGACAGTATAATATAGTGGTTAAGAATATAGGATCTGAAACCAGACTCTCAGCTCTGAAACTTCCTAGCTGTGTCACCTTGGACAAGTTACTTAAACTCTGTGCCTCTGTGGCCTCATCTATAAATCCATCACCTCAAAGAGTTAAGAAGATAAAATGAAATGAAATAAGATTATCAGATGTGCCTGGAACAGAGTAAGCACTCACTAAAATTAACTTACATTATAATTAGCTTGTTCCTGACCCAGTGAGCCAGCCCTAGTCCATGGGAAAGCAGACAGAACAAGGTGATGGGTGAGGTACCAGGATGGGGACAGAGCCAAAGGACAAACAATGGAAAAGGCAATCCCATGTGGGGTAAGACTCTACAGTGGTGATGAGAGGAAGTCAGGACTCAACAAATGGAGTAGATGAAAGGGCAGCAAGAGAAGGGGAGGTCTGGCACCAAGCCCTTAGATGTAGCCAAGCAAAAAAATCTGGGGGAACAGTTCAGGGCTTCTTGCCTGCTTCCTGAATGATCCTAGAGTTTGGTTGAGCTTGAGTTTAACCGCACATGGAGGTAGACTAGTAGAACAAAGGGAGTGTGTATGTGTGTGTGTGTGTGTTTAGGTGTGTTTAGAAGTCACCAGGATGTTTTTGGCCCCATTGTCCTGTTACCTAAACTACTGTCCTATCTTTTGTACTTACTGTCCAAGAAGACTTTGGGGACCATCTTCAGCCTTCAAGCCTTCCTTTGGCTCTCTTAGAGTCAAACCCATGCCTTTTACTTAGAACAGCTGTCACCATGGGTTGCTGCTGCCAGCAAAGGTGTGCTGCTTGCAAAATTCTCTGTTTGGTCGTCACTATTTGGCTATTACCCCACTGCAAAGGAACAACCCGACAAATGAGTTTAAACTATTCACTTTTCAAATATTAGGATAAGGCTATCTAAAGTTTGATCAAGATATGCTGGATAAGAAATCACTGCCCCGCCTAAAAATTTAGGTTATGATTCAAGTGCTCTTTTAAGAAGAATTTCAGAATGTTGACTGTATACATTATCGCAGTGCCCAGCAACCGTGGCATAGCTACATTTCGACAGTCTTTTGTGATGAGAGATGTAAATGGGTGAAGCATTTGGTCATTCAGAAAGCACCAACCTTCCCCTGACCCTGTTATTCCTTTCAGGTACCACCCTAGGTCTCGCTTTCTCTTTATTCCTCAAATTGTCAAGAAGCTAGTCCATACTTGCTGTTTCAGCTGCCTCAACACCCATAATCGCATTAAACTGTGTAATCCTTAACTTTTTACACCCTTTTTTTTTTATCACCCAGCTAAAACTACTCTTTGGAGGTTGTTATTACACTTGCCCATTGCTGTTGCATCAATTCCAACTCACAGAGACCCTATAGGAAAGGATAGAACTGCCCTATAGGGTTTCCGAGGAACAGCTGGTGGATTCGAACTGCCAACCTTTTAGTTAGCAGCCTAACGTTTAACCACTGCGTCACCAGGGCTCTGTTATTACCCATAATATCACCAAATCCAATGGCCACATGACAATCTTTAACCTTTCTGACTTCTCTGGATACCTTTAAAAGTTCTCTCCTACAGAGATGCCCAAGACCCTGGGCTTCCTGTCACTCTGATAGCTCCTTCTCTGGATCCTTCTTTGGCTATTTTTCCCTTCTTTCCTCTAAATGTGGGTATTTTCAAAGTATATGTCCTCATGCTTTTCTCCTCCCTCCTTACGCTCTCTCCCTGGCTATGGCTAGTTTATTGGATAAGGAAGGCCCCCCAGACAGTGGGCTGTTGGAAACATGGCATACCCAAGACTGGGTATGTTTATCCACGGTACTTTGCAGAATATCCTGCCAGGAATTGAGAGCAAGCGTTATCTCAAGCACCAAAGCAGGGGGAACCAACATAGCAATGCAGCACTGGGGCACCATGTTTGGATGCAGCTTAGAACAGGGAATGGGCACCAAAATATTTGACCATACGATAAATGAGAGATCCTAAAGCAGTCTGTAGGCCGATGTTGCTTGAAGAAGCTTATTTCTGATAGTTGTACATAGCAACTGTTTCCTGATAGTTGTGCATAGCAACTGTGTTCCCTCACTATAGGGGTTAGACATCCCTCTTGTACTTCTCCACCAAGCCCTTGTGTCGTATCAGATTGTAATTGTATATTTACTAGTCTATATCCACCTCTAGACTATAAGATATGGAGGGCAAAGACCGTACTTATCTTTTTTACCATGGTATTTCCAAACCCTAGTCCACTGTTTGTCGCATACCAAAACCAAACCATACCCATTGCTTTTGAGTTGATTCTGACTTATAGCGACCCTACAGGACAGAGTAGAACTGCCCATACTGTTTCCAAGGCTATAAATCTTTACAGAAACAGACTGCCACATCCTTCTCCTGTGAAGCAGCTGGTGGGTTCGAGCTGCTGACCTTTCAGTTAGCAGCTGAACAATTAACCACTGCGCCACCAGGGCTCCTCACTTCTCCCATATAAAAACAAACCAAACCCCATCACCAGTGAGTCAATTCCAACTCATAGTGACCCTATAGGACACAGTAGAACTACCCCATAGGTTTCCAAGGACTGCCTGGTGGATAGGAACTGCAGATCTTTTTGGTCAGCAGCTGAGCTCTTAACCACTGTGCCACCAGGGCTCTATTTGTCCCATAGAAGGGGCTAAATAAATATTCATTGAAGGAGTAAATGATTATGATTTTTAAATTTGGAAATCAAGTATGTTGAAAATATAGGAAGGAAATCATCTGTAAACCAGAATAAAATTTGTATCAAGTACATACCATACAATCACATAATGTTGTTAAAAGTGGGCTGCAAATTTCACTCTTAGTTTCCTAACGGTCAAAGAAAAGAAAGAAAAATAATTAGTTATAAAATGTATACGTACATAAGACTTAAAAATTGCTTAGATGAAGCACAGCTATCCCTTGTGTTGACGTGAAAGAAATGTCTCTATGGATCCTCACAAAGGGTTATCGGGGCAATGCCTTCTAGGGCATCCCTATATTAGATATAGTAGTGCTGTATAGCTACAGGGTCAGCAGAAAAGAGGAAGACCCTCAATGAGATGGACTGACACAGTGGCTGCAACAATAAGCTAAAGCGTAACAACGATTGTGAGCATGGCGCAGGACCGGGCAATGTTTCATTCTGTGATACACAGGGTCACTATGAATCGGAACCTACCTGAAGGCACCTAACAGCAACATAACAACATAGCTACAGGGCTATTTTTTTTTACAATGTCCTTCAATATAGGCTAATCGCATAGCATTAATTTAAGGAAATTCTATGACAGGGAGATCATAGAAACGAAGCCAGGTGCCCAGAAGTCTGGTGGCCTGGTTCAACCCAAAAAATTTAGAATATCTAGAACAGGGTGTGTTCCAGGGAACATGAACATTCCTTGTGATATGATCTAAAATGAAAGTGTTCTGTAATTAAGTATGGAAAATACTGCATACTTATATCCTTCTTCTTGGGGATTTACATGTACATTAATATACTAACATATCTTCTAAGAAGTCCTTCAGTAAAGAAACTTTGTCTAATCCAGAGCTTGCCAAAATTATTTGATTTTTTTAATCATATAATACCTGTTTACATTTCAGGGAGATTTATGGAAGAGACTTTTGGAAACAGTCACCTAGAAAAATTACGGTCTGCATAGCCTCAGCAACCCTATGTGAATATTGTTTCCCATACCTAAGTTTTTTAATGATAATTTGTCCACAGAGTGTTCTATCTGGCAAGAACTTAAAGGGCAGATATTCTGAGTCACCAATTACAAATGGACCCTTTGCTTTGACAGTCAACTGAATGGCAGATCATCTGAGGTAAGTAAAATCTCCTGATCAATTTTCAAGCCCACACCCTCCCCAGGAAGGACCCAAGTGTTGTCGTAATGAAAGAGTCATGGGTCCAGTTTGGCATATGGGCAAAAGAGAAATATTCTACCGAAACCGAGTGATACAATCTGAATCAACTCAGTAGAAAACAATCTGAAAATCTAAGTTAGTCTGAACTGCAGCAATGGGATTCTTCTCAAGAACTTCTAGGTGCTTCTACAAGTGATGAGGAACACACAGGTATTGTTACTGAAAATAACATCTATCAATTATCTCATGTAATGACTTTACTCTCTGTGGGTTAATGTGCCAATAATTCAGGCTGCTCAGTTCTCTTTGCTGAAACTTAAGATTTGAATCACTAGATCATAAAAAAAAAAAAAATACAATGTCTTTTCCTTTCTATCTGGGAAGGCATGTTTCAGATTAACAAAAATGGGTAAATATAATTTTCATGGCAAGAGGGAGGATGAATGAAGTATGTATTGTATAATGTGCATAGTACAAGTTTAATGTTCTTACTTCTAACCAGCTGAAGACATCCATCTTAGTATGTCAGAAAACCATCCGTTAAAAGAGGGACCAGAGACACGCACAATCTCAATCACCCAGGCAGAATGCGAGAGACCCCTTAAGGAGGAAGGTCTAACTTTTATTTCGTTTCTGTCACTAGTCTCCTTGAAGTCTCTAAATATTCCCTGCCTTAACTCACTAGGTTGTTATGGAATCAAGTAAGAGGAAGAACCATATAAAAGTATCAGATAAGCAAGCTAAAAACATTTTATGTTTCATTCTGGAGTTCATCATATTTTTGGCAGCAAATTTATCTTCCTAATTATGTTTTGCTTAGGTTGAAATTAATTTTAATTGGTATTTCCTGTGAGCACACTGAATAGGAAGAAGGGAAGCCTGCTGAGATTAAAAATTGACCTTGGATAATCCAAAATTTGTACTCTCTCTGGGTAATCTCATCTATGCCTGTGACTTCACCTGTCATTGATGTTGAGGACTTTAAAATTGATATCTCTCCTCCAACTTTTCCGCTGAGCTATACAGCCACATCCCAGATGACTCTTGGGCATCTTCACCTATATGTGGTAATGTGAGTTCATCATGTTTCTTGCCATCTTTCACCTCTGCTCTACCCCCCTCCCCATAACTTTATGTGGTTATGATTGGAACTACCTCCCACCCAACTGTTCAAGCCAATATCTAGATGCCTCCCTAGGCTCCTATTATCACTTACCACATTTCTTAGGACTAAAATCCAGATTCATTAGCATTATATTGAAAGACCTTCACAGTTTAGCCCAAGGTTTGCCAATGAAGGCCGTATTGGCAATTGGGGCACAGCAGTTTTTCTTTGAGCAGGATTGTGACCCACCACTAAATGCCAGTAATGATCCCCAGACAACATGACAACCAAAGAGCCAGAAAAAAAAAAAAAAAACCCTTTCATTTCCCGATGTTCTTTGTGGGGTAATACAACCTGTAGCTGAGAATCACTCGTCTAGCTTTGCCTGCCTTTCCAGCCTCCCCTCCCATTACTCTCTTCCACAGACTTGACATTCTAGTCATACTAAGCAATTTGTTTGACCTGAATATGTTGTGCTTTGTCAGCCAAAACTCTGTGCCTTTGCACATGCGGATTCCTCTATCTAGAACAACTTCTCAGCCTTTTTCTTACTGGACCAGGCAAAAGTCTATATCTCAAGATCTAACTCAAACTCCTTTGTTCTCATAAAGTCTCTCAGCTCACCCCCCATGATAGCGAGATCTTCACTGTAATGTCAGGTGATAATTACTGTAAGTACTTCCCCTGTGGACAGTTCTGGACAGACCAAGCCTCAGAATGGCCTACCATGCCCACATCCCACTCTGAGGGAAACTGCCCTCTCCATAACCCTCCCTTATGTAGATTAATCCTGTGATCTCACAACAGATGGATGAGGAGTGAAAACTGCAAGGTCAGTTCTTCCCACCTGATGGATCAGACAGTGATCTATGATTGTCCTAGCTCAAAAAGATGAACTGGCCCATCAGATTCTCTCTTTCTATCTCTCTTGAGAATATATAGCAAGAAATATAAATAGAATAATCCATTTGGCATGAGTTGCTATCACTGAAAGATCATAGGGTAGAGATGCCATGAAGGAAATGTCATGAGTCAGAGTCTACATGGGCCATGAGAGAGATGGGGAGACCAGCAGTGTCACAGAGGTAGCATGTGGCCTGGACTGCTCTCCACCATTGTCCTACCAGTTCACAGCAGCAATGTCAATACCATGAGATGAACCCCTAAGAGCAGCACAATGAGAAATCAGGTTACTAGAAGAGTTGAGCAACACAGGCAATGCTCATCTCTAATCTGCCTCCAAAGAGACTACCAAACCCAAATGTGCTGAGTCTTTCTCTATTGGATGATACTGACCTACAGAGGAAAGAACAAGCTGAGGGGAAACCTTTTTCCTAGTTCTGTATCTACCGCTTACAATCCCTGTGGCCTTGGGCAAGTATTTCTGGAGCTCATTTCCTTTTCTCGTCTGTAAAATGGAGTTTTAGTAACTTCCTTGCCTGAGGTTCTGCTAGATGATGAATTAACTGCATGACCTTAAGCAAGTTATTTGGCCTCTACAGGCTCAGTTTCCTCATTTTTAAAATAGAATTGATAAAATGCACTTCACAACAAGGATTAAAAAAAAAAAAAAAACCTTTGCCATTGAGTCAATTCAGACTCATAGCAACCCTATAGTATAAAAAAAAAAAAAGTATACGATAGTCAAAATAGATAATATGTGTAGAAAGTGCCTTGTAAACTGATGATTTCCATGTACATCTATAAAGTTGTTACTATTTTACCTTTTTCTAAACTTCTCAGGTCTCACAGAAGATATTGTATTAGTATCTATAATTATACATACAGATAGAGCATATTCATTAGCATTATTCTAAATTCTTACTCAATTCTACTGATTTTGGTGTCACTTAAATCTTAAACTTACTTTTACACTATTCTGTAAACTGAAGAATTATTGTCTAAATTCATAGATCTCAGTCAAATAAGGAACTATAGGCATTTATCACTTGTTTTTTATCACTACACTTTGAAATCCTCCTGCAGGCTGTAAATTAGTATTATTTATGCAAATAGTTAACCCACTTAGCTGCTAATTTAAAGGTTGGAGGCACCTCAGAAACAAGGTTTGGAGATCTACTTCTGAAAAATCAGCCACTGAAAGCCCTATTGAGCACAGTTCTACTCTGACACACATGTAATCTCCATGGGTCAGAATCAACTCAATGGCAACTCAAAAGTTTAACTACTGTTTCAGTTTAACTACTAATAATAGCTTTATAATTAGTTTTGGGGTGGTTATAATCTTTGCATATCTGTGGAAACATTTTTCAGAGACTGTTTAATAAGTGATTTCCATCAGTAACCATTGATTTTTCTTTCCCAAATGCTTTTGGGCAACTAGAAGTCTGAGAGTCCCTGAAGCCTAGTCATCACCCTTGGTCTTTCTATCTTAATCAATTATTAAGACCTATTGTGTCTATTTCATAAATATCTCTAAAATTAGTCCACTGCCCCTACCCTAGTCTAGACCACCACTATCCCTCACCTAAACGCCTGCAGTGCCTCCAGGACTGATCTCCCTACTCTCATCCTCCCACACACTCAGCAAGTACCATTCTGGGTGCTATGATACACCAGTGAGCATCACAAAGTATAAGGTTCTACTGCCACAGAGATTTTTTATATTAGTAGAGGAGAGACCAAAAAAAAAAAAAAAAGTCTTCAAGAAAATTCCAATTTGCAAATTGTGGTGAGCGCTGCATCGGAAATAAGCAAAGAAGTGAAATAAGGAATATATGGGAGGGAGAGTAATTATAAGAAGTGGTCATGGAGAGCCTCTCTGAAGTTGATTTTCAAGCTAAGATGAAAAGGTAAGAATGAGCCAACCAAGAGAGGAGGGAGAGCATTCCAGGTAGATGCAAAGGGCCCAGGAGGAAAGGAGTGTCTTTGACAATCTAAAAGAAGGTCAGTGTGGCCCAGTCATTTTCCATATCTACAGACAAAGCCAGCATCTCCCTATCCCCAAACACAAACAACAAACACATAGAAATGAGAAAAGATGCCCTTTCTATGAAGATGAATGCCCTTTCTACAACATAAATGTGCTTAACCTAAAAAACCAAACCCACTGCCATAGAGTCAACACATAGTGACCCGATAGAGGGTAGACCACCTGGTGGATTTGAACTGCAGACCTTTTGGTTAGCAGCCGTAGCACTTAACCACAAAGCCACTTAAAAATGTGCTTAAGTCACTTAAAAAGCTTCATGATTTCCCATTGTCCTTAAATTTTCAAAAGTCTTAGTTTGATTCACGAGAACCTTTGCCCTCAGGCCCCTACCCACTTCCCCAGTTTCATCTGTTCCCATTCTCCTTCTCACCTTCTTTACTTTTTTTATTTGTGTGTGTGTGTCCAGGACTTTACTTCCTTTGACCTGCTAACTGAACATCCTTCCCTTTCCCTTCATCTGGTCAATCCTCCTTCACCTTTGAAGCCTTGGCTTCGCAAACCATATGTCTGGGAATTCCTATGTCATTCACACTGATGCTTAACTACTGTGTGTCTAATCCCAGTCACTGCATTTACTTCGATCCCCTAGGAAGAAAGACTTCTGCTGTGGTCAATAATTCGTTGCCGTTGAGTCAATTCAGACTCATAGTGACCCTATAGGACAGAGTAGAATTGCCCCATAGGGTTTTCAAGGAGCGACTAGAGGATTTGAACTGCTGACCTTTTTGTTTAGCAGCCAAGTTCTTAACCACTGTGCCTCCAGGGTTCCTCTGTGGCCAGTGTTCATCAACTATTCTTTGTCAAACTGCTTTACAACAGACTAATCTTTTAAATCCTTTTGAATGCACGGATAGAGTACTCTGTACCTAGTCATTACGATATTCAGAAAGTTGGCTTTATCTTAGCTCTTGTCCAACGCGATTACAGATGTACCAAAAGAATAACTTCCTTAAGCAGGCCTCTAGACAGAGTAATAGTATGGCTAGAGAATTTTAACATTAGCAAAATCTATTCATAGGTTGCAAGCAGGGGAAGAAAAATCAGTGAATCCAATTTCTTAAGATCATATTGCCAAGCTAAGTACAGAAAATAATAATAATAATAATTCTGACATTCAACTTTGACCACAACCTTCTACAGATAAAATCCAGAAACTGGGAAGAAGAATTTAAGATGCTTGAGATCCTGCTATAATGATGTGATTCTTTACATCAATTTCTTTTCACTAAAATTTTTATACAATTAGCCCCCACCTAAAGCAATTGGTTTTCAAAATTATGACAGCATATTTGTATGCCTGCATCTTTTTTGTTTGTTTGTTTTAACCTAACATGGCTTTAAATTGCATGAAACCAAACCTTCAAATAGTAGTGGATGTTTATGGTTCTGAGCAGAAATGCCATAAAGTACTGCAAAGACAAATTACTGATTTATTAGTCAACAAGCACCTCATGCCTGACACTTTGCTAGATAGTGTATGCAGAAAAGACAAAAGAGTGTGATATAGTAGCTGCCTTTGGTTACTCACCTGACCTAGAACCCTGCTTCCCTTCACTCTGCTGGTAGGAAACCACTTCAGTGTTAAATTCCAGAGATGATTTGTAGATTTTCCTACTGAAATGTCAAGTTGTTACACTAGTTCTAAAGTCACCAACAGTATGAGCCCTGTTTATTGTATTTATCTATATCTTACTTGCTAAAAGAAAGAATTTGAGGCAATACGTGTATATGTATGTAACAAGATAGAAAGTAAAATAACTAAGGAAGTAGAGGCAAAAGAATAACAAAAGATAGACGAGTAATGTGTAACTGGAAAGAGTTCCCAAAGTCTTCAGTTCCATGGCTGTTTGTCAGAATGCAGTCTTTATATGTATGCTAGAAAGTTATTTTCATACTATGCACACCCTCAGTTAAAAAAAAAAAAAAATGCTCTTTCTGGGATTCATACATCTTTTTCCCTGATTTTGTTTCTAAGTTCCCTAAAAGTACATCCTACCTGGTTCTACTTTCAGCATTTGGTTCATCAGGAGTTAATATTCTTTAAAATTCTTCTATGTTTAATAAATTTGGTAAGTGAATTTAGCACTGTTTTCTCACTCATCTGAATTACATTCCCTGGTCAGGATAAAAGAAATGTGACACCGTTAATCCAACAGTTTTATTCTCCTGACAAAACCCCAAAGCTCTCAATCCCTGACGAGTAGGCATTGACCCTTGCAGAACAAACGCCTTCTGTGCTGTGTACAGTGTAGCATCATGTGCTACGTTTCCCAACTAGCAAAAGCTCAAAACGTTAGGTGCTACGTTTAAAGGCACCTTAATGGCAATTTCCTAGAAAGCCACTGGGTGGAATGAATTTTTTTCTTTTTTTCTCTTTTTTCACAAAAAGCTTTGTTTTCTTAACTGAAACCATCCCTGCAGCGTACAAGAGCTTTAAATTAAGTATTTGCTCTGGTTTTTTGTCACTGTATTTTCCAGATAAGTTTTTTTTTTTTTTTAACCATTACAAAGAACTCCTTCTAAGGCACATATTGTCACATTCTCAACAGTTACCCTGAAAGAAGAAACATATTTGAAATGAGAAGGGGTAACTATTAAGATCTCTCTGTTTCTTACATGCTGGGCCTGTGTTCAGGATGGTCTGTTGGGTTAAAGACCTGCAGGCAGGCTGCGACCTGGGAAAGTGGAGTCCTCTGATAATGGCCTTGGAACCAGGAAGCAGTATTCTGGAAGCAATGGAAAAATGCTTGAGGATATTAAAAGAGTGTTTGAGAATACTGATGGAATAGTGTTAAATAGTAACATGAGGACAAAACAAGGGGAAGTGATTTAAGCAGTTATCCCTACGTACAGAAAAGGAAAAAGGAAAGATGCCACTCCCGTTTCATTATCCCTCCTCTGCCAACCTGTGCCAACATGGATTGTCCAGTTGAGTTCAATGAGCTAAGGGGCCCTTAAGGGACTCTGTGGACCTCATTTGGGGGTGTTTAACCACCAGCCTCCAGAAGTCTTATTTAACTGGCTCAGAATACAGGCATTTTCCCCAAGCCGTACTCTACATCCTTACTTTTTATATTAACAGAGGTCACCCTACAAGTTTAAAAAAAAGGATGAGGAAAGGAAGTTAGTGGGGAGTTAGTAGAAAAAGGATGCCAAGGTTGAGAAATGTACAGATCAAATGTTTTTGTAGTCTGTTGAAAGTTGTTGATTTCCTTAAAAATCCATAGCCTCCCAGTTTACCTGATTGAATCAGAAATGACTGAGCAGTGGATCCTTTTCATTAAAATAATTTTTAAGTTACATCATAAATATAGGGCATGTTGCCTCTTATTTTTAACATTTGCTGAGTTGAGTGCATCTAGTGAAATGTTTGAAGATTGGTTTGAGATTATTTCATAGAATAATTTGGTTTTAAAATTAAGGTGAAACAAGGGAATACTATGCATTGATAAGGAACAATGATGAAAATCTGTGAAACATTTCATAATGTGGAAGAATCTGGAAGGCGTTATCCTGAGTGAAATTATTCAGTTGCAAAAGGACAAATATTGTATGAGACCACTATTATAAGAACTCAAGAAATAGTTTAAACAGAGAAGAAAATATTCTTTGATGGTTACAAGAGTGGGGAGGGAAGGAGGGAGAGGGGTATTCACTAATTAAATAGTAGACAAGAACTATTTTAGGTGAAGGGAAAGACAACACACAATACAGGAGAGGTCATCACAGTTGGACTAAACCAAAAGCACATGAGTTTCCTGAATAACCCGAACACTTTGAAGGCCAGAGTAGCAGGGGTGGGATTCTGGAGACCACGGTTTCAGGGGACAAGTAGGTCAATTGGCATAATAAAATCTATTAAGAAAACATTCTGCATCACACATTGGTGAGTGGCATCTGGGGTCTTAAATGCTAGCAAGCGACCATCTAAAATGCATCAATTGGTCTCAACCCACCTGGAGCAAAGGAGAATGAAGAACACCAAAGACACAAGGTAATTATGGGCCCAAGAGACAGAAAGGGCCACACAAATCAGAGATTCTATCAGCCCGAGACCACAAGAATTAGATGGTGCTCAGCTACAACCAATGACTGTCCTAACAGAGAACACAACAGAAAATCCCTGAAGGAGCAGGAGAAGAGTGGAATGCAGACCTCAAATTCTCATAAAAAGACCAGACTTAATGGTCTGACTGAGACTAGAAGGACCTGGAGGTCATGGTCCCCATACCTTATGTTAGCCCAAGACTGGAACCCTTCCCAAAGCCAGCTCTTCAGACAGGGCTTGGGCTGGACTATAAGATAGAAAATGATAGTGGTGAGGAGTGAGCTTCTTGGCTCAAGTAGACACATGAGACTATGTGGGTAGCTCCTGTCTGGAGGGGAGATGAGAAGGCAGAGGGGGACAGAAGCTGGCTGAATGGACTCAGGGAACACAGGGTGGAGAGAAGGAGCATGTTGTCTCATTAGGGGGAGAGCAACTAGGAGTACATAGCAAGGTGTATATAAATTTTTGTATGAGAAACTGACTTGAATTGAAACTTTCACTTAAAGCACAATAAAAATGAAATAAAATTAAGGCGAAGATGAAGAATGTATGACAGACAAAAGGCATATTACTATTCTCATTTTCAGCCTCCCACAAGCACCCTGATGGCTACTTGCTACCTCCCTTCCCTGTCTGTAAAAGAAGGAAAATCATATGCTTACTTTACACAGTGCCATATTAGGTTTCAAACATATTAGGTTTGAAATGCAGACAGTCCCAGGTTACGAATGAGATCCATTCCTAAATCTTTAAGTCAAATTTGTAAGTAAGTCAGAACAGATATAGGCAGTTCTTATTTAGCTTATTTTCCTCAAACTTTTGGGGGACACAGAAGTAGCAGAAGACAAAACACTTGCCCGGAAGGTGTTACAACGCAGCTAGTGAAGTGGAACATGGCAACAGCAATAATCTAGGGCCATGAAAAGTTAATGAAAACAGAGCAGACAGACAAGTTCATACATACATGGTGATGTGAAATTTTTTTTAATCATAGGAAGGTTTTCTTGAAGATGTGAATTTTGAGCCATCCTTTGAAGGAGGAGTCAGATGGGCCCAGGGAACTTGCCTGGCGCCAACATGAAAATTGTCAAGGTCAAACAGAGGTAAGTTTGGGGTGGAGGATCATCCTGCCATGGCACAGAGTGGCTTTTTCCACAATGGAGTAAACAAGGGCCCTGGAAGTGCAGCTCCAGGCCTGCTGGTCACTCAAGTTCAACTCAGAAATGGGAAGGATATCAAGGTCTGGACAGGGTGGGGGTCATTCAGCATTAACGATGAGCAAGAGTTCCATAGCTCTTTCTGGCCTCGCAATGTGGTCTATGTTGAGTAGTAATAAAAGAAGGTAGTCACTGCGGTGGTTAGGAGGATAGCCTGACTAGATGAGTTTGGATTTGAAATGATGGATACCAGGGAGCCCCTGAAAGTTTTTGAGAAACAAATGACATTATGCAAAAGAGTTTAAATAAGCCTATTCTATGAATTTCCTTATTCCCTCCTTGATGTCTTCTATAACCCAGTCTTTTTTCAGGAGGGTATTGTTCATTTTCCAAGTATTTGATTTCTTTTCCCTAGTTTTTCTGTTATTGATCTCTAGTTTTATTGCCTTGTGGTCTGAGAAGATGCTTTGTAATATTTCGATGTTTTGGACTCTGCAAAGGTTTGTTTTATGACCTAATATGTGGTCTATTCTAGAGAATGTTCCATGTGCGCTAGAAAAAAAAGTATATTTTGCAGCAGTTGGGTGGAGAGTTCTGTATAAGTCAATGAGGTCAAGTTAATTGATTGTTGTAATTAGATCTTCCGTGTCTCTATTGAGCTTCTTACTGGATGTCCTGTCCTTCTCCGAAAGTGGTGTGTTGAAGTCTCCTACTATAATTGTGGAGGTATCTATCTCACTTTTCAATTCTGTTAAAATTTGATTTATGTATCTTGCAGCCCTGTCATTGGGTGCATAAATATTTAATATGGTTATGTCTTCCTGATCAATTGTCCCTTTTATCATTATATAGTGTCCTTCTTTATCCTTTGTGGTGGATTTAAGTCTAAAGTCTATTTTGTCAGAAATTAATATTGCTACTCCTCTTCTTTTTTGCTTATTGTTTGCTTGATATACTTTTTTCCATCCTTTGAGTTTTAGTTTGTTTGTGTCTCTAAGTCTAAGGTGTGTCTCTTGTAGGCAGCATATAGATGGATCGTGTTTCTTTATCCAGTCTGTGACTCTCTGTCTCTTTATTGGTGCATTTAGTCCATTTACATTCAGCGTAATTATAGATAAATAAGTTTTTAGTGCTGTCATTTTGATGCCTTTTTATGTGTGTTGTTGACAATTTCATTTTTCCGCATACTTTTTTGTGCTGAGGCGTTTTTCTTAGTAAATTGTGAGATCCTCATTTTCATAGTGTTTGACTTTATGTTAGTTGAGTCGTTACGTTTTTCTTGGCTTTTATCTTGAGTTATAGAGTTGTTATACCTTTTTGTGGTTACCTTAATATTTACCCCTATTTTTCTAAGTAAAAACCTAACTTTCATTGTTCTATATCGCCTTGTATCACTCTCCATCTGGCAGTTCAATGCCTCCTGTATTTAGTCCCTCTTTTTGATTATTGTGATCTTTTACCTATTGAGTTCCATGATTCCCTGTTATGTGTATTTTTTTTTAATTAATCTTAATTTGTTTGTTTTTGTGATTTCCCTATTTGAGTTGATATCAGGACTTTCTGTTTTGTGACCTTGTGTTGTGCTGATATCTGATATTATTGGTTCTCTGACCAAACAATATCCTTTAGTATTTCTTGTAGCTTTGGTTTGGTTTTTGCAAATTCTCTAAACTTGTGTTTGTCTGTAAATATCTTAATTTCGCCTTCATATTTCAGAGAGAGTTTTGCTGGATATATGATCCTTGGCTGGCAGTTTTTCTCCTTCAGTGTTCTGTATATGTCGTCCCATTCCCTTCTTGCCTGCATGGTTTCTGCTGAGTAGTCTGAACTTATTCTTATTGATTCTCCCTTGAAGGAAACCTTTCTTTTCTCCCTGGCTGCTTTTAAAATTTTCTGTTTATCTTTGGTTTTGGTGAGTTTGATGATAATATGTCTTGGTGTTTTTCTTTTTGGATCAATCTTAAATGGGGTTGGATGAGCATCTTGGATAGATATCTTTTTGTCTTTCATGATGTCAGGGAAGTTTTCTGTCAGGAGTTCTTCAACTATTTTCTCTGTGTTTTCTGTCCCCCCTCCCTGTTCTGGGACTCCAATCATCCGCAGGTTATCCTTCTTGATAGAGTCCCACATAATTATTAGGGTTTCTTCATTTTTTTTAATTCTTTTATCTGATTTTTTTTTCAGCTATGTTGGTGTTGATTCCCTGGTCCTCCAGATGTCCCAGTCTGCATTCTAATTGCTCGAGTCTGCTCCTCTGACTTCCTATTGTGTTGTCTAATTCTGTAATTTTATTGTTAATCTTTTGGATTTCTACATGTTGTCTCTCTATGGATTCTTGCAACTTATTAATTTTTCCACTATGTTCTTGAATAATCTTTTTGAGTTCTTCAACAGTTTTATCGGTGTGTTCCTTGGCTTTTTCTGCAGTTATCCTAATTTCATTTGTGATATCTTTAAGCATTCTGTAAATTAGTTTTTTATATTCTGTATCTGATAATTCCAGGATTGTATCTTCATTTGGGAAAGATTTTGATTCTTTTGTTTGGGGGGTTGTAGAAGCTGTCATGGTCTGCTTCTTTAAGTGGTTTGATATGGATTGTTGTCTCGGAGCCATCACTGGGAAACTAGTTTTTCCAGAAAATCCACTAAAAAAAAAATGCAGTCAGACCCCTATCAGAGTTCTCCCTCTGGCTCAGGCTATTTGGATGTTAATGAAGCCGCCTGGGGAGGGTGGGGGAGGGAACAGAGAGATAGGAGAGTAGCACCTCAGAATATAGCCAGAGTTGCTTGTCTTGCTTGGAATGACTATTATATCTGAGATTCCCGCGGGGCGCATCGCCTATGTGTGCTGGCTGTGTGGAGATTGCCCCCGGGGGGTCTGGCCCGCTGGAGTCACGGTCAGATCCTCCGCTTCCAGCCCCACACCCAGCGTCAAGCCTCCCCTACTGGGACGGTGCACTCTGGACTCCAAAATCAGTAGCTGCCTCCCGGGGACTTCTCATCCCTCCAGCCGCGTGGCCGTGCCGCCCTCGCGAACCAGGTGGGCCCTCCCGGGGTTAGTTCAGATGGGTAGAGCAGCTCCCCGTGCTTGTGCCATGACCGAGTGTCCCGGCTGGGACGCTGTTCTCCCCGCTCCAATACCAGTCGCTGCCTCCCGGGGACTTCTCCTATCGGCTGCGTCCCACGCCGCCCGCGCGACCAGGCTGGGCCCCTTCCCAGGGTTAGTTCAGGGGGGTGGAGCAGCTTTCCGTGTTTATGCCGTACCTGCGTCCAGTCCAAATCCCGGCGAGACGGTTCCCCGGCTGGGACGCTGCTCTTCCTGTTCCAAGACCAGTCACTGCCTCCCGGGGACTTCTACCGGCTGCGTCCCACGCCGCCCGCGGTACCGGCTGGTCTCCCTCCTGGGGTTGGTTCAGGGGGGTGGAGCAGCTCTCTGTGCTTGTGCCGTACCTGACTGGTACGCTGGCTCCAGGCTCTGGAAACAATCGCTGCTTCCCCGTATTAGTTCGTTTTCCGTCTCTAAATCTGTGTTTGTTGTTCAGGGTTCGTAGATTGTTATATATGTGATCGATTCACTTGTTTTTCCGTGTCTTTGTTGTAAGAGGGATCCGAGGTAGCGTCTGCCTAGTCCGCCATTTTGGCTCCGCCCCCCTTAAATAAGCCTATTCTAATAACTGTGTCCAGTGGGTCGATGAGGAGAGAAACTGTCTTAGGCTGGGTTCTTTAGAGAAGGAAAACCAGTGTAGAGTATAAATATATAGAGAGAGAAATTTATATCAAGGAAATGGCTCACATGGTTGTAGAGGCTGGAAAATCCCAAGATTGTGGGTCAGGCTGGAGGCTTCTCCTGACTCACGCAGCCACACGTGCTGACAAATCCAGGATTGGAAGGCCAGATAGGTGGCCTCTGGTTCATAGGCTCTGGGAGCCCATGAATCCTAAGCTCAGCAGACAGGTAAGCTGGTCTCTCAAGTTCTAAGAACTGGAGGTCAGAGGAACAGGAGCCAGCTGCAGGATCCTGAGCAAGCAAAAGCCCGAATGCCTTGCCAGAAGGTCCACCTAAATTGGATACAGCCCACTCCCCCAAGGAAACCCCTTTCAACTGATTGGCTGCTTACAACAGACCTCATCATGGAGATGATCACATTATTAAAAATCTACCAAACTACATAACTGCCAAACCACTGAGGATCGTGGTGCAGCAAGTTGACACACAACCTTAATCATCACAGAAACTGTGTGTGTGTAAGGGTGGATGGGGTCACCAGCTCAGTGGTTGTTTTTATAGCCCAGAAGCTCTATGTTTGCTGATTTGAGACTAAATCACAGGATTAAGCTTCCTGGTCTATTACAGGCATCAACATTTCAAGTTAAAAAAAAAAAAAAAATTCATGCAATCTATCGATCTCTTGCCTCAAGAAATAGTTTAGGGTGAAAAACACTGAAATTGTGGCTGTGCAGAGTTATCCATTATGTCAAATGAAATGTTTTTGTAGAGGCTAAAGTTTGCTAAGATGACTGCTGGTACTCTGTAACCCTCCTAAAGGAGGGTGTTTATCCAGAGGGATGATAAATGGCCTCATGAAAAGATCAATTGCATTAAAATAATTCTGTCTTTACTGGAGTTAGCAAGATTTTGATCAAAAGTAGCATGATTTTAGGAATAAACCCCAAGCAGTGAATTTACAGACCCAAGAAAGCGATGACTATGTTCTATGTGTACAGTCAGCCTGTGTCCAACACCTTGTCACTGCAGTATGGCAAGGAGCTGATTGATACGCAGCAGGGCACACAACAACAGGTGGAGCCAAGGATGTTATGATGAGGGCATCCTAATCTCCTGGGGAGCTTTTCAAAGATATGGGATGCAGGCCCCTTGCCATAATCAGAATCTTAAAGAATGGAGGGAAATTTTATATATATTTATAGAATCTTTTTAGGTTTCCCAAGTGATTCTGGCACACAACTGGAATTGTGAACCATTGGCTTAGACTGTGAAGCTGAAATGGTCTCACACAAAAACATGTATGCACGTGCACACGCACACACACACACAGATTTCTGGGATACCAGTCAAACTTGCCCATTTGTTCTTACAGACAGGAGTGTTCACAAATATTCTTGGGATAATGGGCTCTCAGAATCTCTAAGTTTTTCAACCCATGATGAGATCAGTCTCCAGGGTTTTCTTAAACCTGAGTCCTATTGCAATGTAGTTCTTTTCCCAAATGCCATGGCATTGTTAAAAAACAGCTTTCCTAAGCATAGATGAGCCCTGACTCACTGCCCTGTGAGATGAGGGGAAACTCTTTTTTCTTGCCCTCCTCATTTCAAGCCAACCTTCATTTGCATTCAGTCCTTTGCCCAGCAGTATTCTCTGGGATCCACGCTCCTCGCTGATCCTTCTTCCAAGAAATAAGGAGGGGGAGGGGAATTGCTTCTGGAGCCCAGGGGGAAGAATTAGCCTCTCAGGAACAAAGTCACAGAGGAACTGCTCAGCTCCCTGAGGTAATCTCTATTGAATCAAAACACAATGAGAGAGACTAATTCAATTAGCAAGTGATGCCTTCCTCTGGAATAAACTTCTTGGACTAGCTAGGACTGGAGGGGGGCAGAGGGACTCCCAAAAGCTGGTGCCTAGACTGGAAACAAAGAGAAAATATTGGAAATGCTTCAATTTGCCACCCAAGGGGCAGTGGCTGTTCGCTTTAGTATTATTTATTGAAAAATTAGCAATGTGTTAGGCTTTTTTAGGACACAGCACTGTGTTCACAAGATAAAGTACACAGATAAGACTTGGAGATAGAAAAGGGATAAAAATATTCTTCAGGGAAATGGGGATCTGAAGTACAAAGGTTAAGAGCTTTAGGGGAACATTTCATGTTCTGGCTTTTAAGTGAATTGAAAACACAATTCCTGAAAGAAATGCATCTTGAGAGTGCACTCAGCGTGGAGCAGGGAGTTCTCATAAGATGACTTTTGGGGAGAGCAGGTTGCTTATTCAACACCTAACATGGTGTCTTGAATCAGAGAAATATCAGTCAAACATTATTTCTGTATAGACTGAGGTACTATTTTCACTCACTATAATTTGAAAAATAAGTTCAGAATATTAGAGCTGAAAAGGATCTTGATATTGTCAATACCTTATCCAGAGCCCCAATTCATACTCTGCTTAGGTGGAATGAGCATCTCGTGGAGGATCCGGGCTCTGCCTGCTGGGTTTCCCTCTACACAGGGTCCCTTGAGAAATCTTGAGGAAACCCAAGGCTTCCGGGGAGCATGGTTTAGAAGCCTCCAGTCCAACTCCTCTATTTTCATAGGTGAAGAAATCCCAATTCAAAGAATGCAATAACCGGAGACAGTGCTCTTTCAACAGATCAAGGTGTCCATTTCTTTTCTGTGCCTGCAGATGTTTTGTCTGGGATTTGTGAGGCTGCGTGGTGTAATGAAAAGAAAATGGGTTTGGAGATCAGACAACCCTGAGTCTGAATGCTTACTCTGCACTTATTTACCCTGTAATCTTGGGCAAGTTACTTAATCTCACCGAGTCTCCACTTTATCTATCAAAAAAAATCTATCAAGTGGGGATAAAATTCACATTTTAGATTCTAGCAATGTATGGAAAGTGCCTGGCACATAGTTTGGGTTAATTAACTGTTAGTGCCTTCTCCAAGGCATGCAACTGAATATTTGAATGTGGATATAAGAGAGGTAGACAGCACTAACATAATACAGTAATAATAATAACGGCAGATAACATTTCTGTGTGCCAGGTTACATTCTTAGCACTTTACATACGTTAACTCATTTAATCTTCGGAACTACTTCATGTGGTAGGTACTATTTTTTATCCCCATTTTACAGGTAAGGAACCCTAAGAACAGAGAGGTGAAATAACTTGCCTGAAGTCACACAGCTAACAAGTAGGGAAGGTAGGATATGGATTACGGTGATGTGCTTCAGAGTTATGCTCTTCATCACCACAGCATCCCTGTAACCGTGTGGGAAAGGAGGCAAAGGAAGACCAAAGTGGGGGCAGAGAGGTGTTGGTGAGAGAAACTTGTAGATGAGAGGAACATGTAGACCTGGTATTAAAGGATATCTTTATGTGGACAGAGACATCTAGAAAGTAGGTAGCTTGGGATTCTAAGGCAGTGAAAACTGAGGTTATCTCTCTCTCTCCGTATGTATATGTATCTCTCTCTCTGTCCACACACACACGCACACACATACACACACACACACGATGCATAAAAGTACTGATAGTAAATGCTCAATATTGGGGTATAAGCACATATATAGATAAAAACCAAACCTGTTGCCATCAAGTCAATTCTGATTCATAGCAACCCTCTATGACAGAGTAGAACTGCCCCATAGTGTTTCCAAGGAGTGGCTGGTAGATTCGAACCCTCGGCCTTTTGGTTAGCAGCCAAGTTCTTTACCACTGTACCACCAGGGCTCCACAAATATATGTGTGTGTGTGTTTGTATGTATTTGTGTGTGTGTGTGTGTATACATATATATATATTTACACACACACACACACATACCAGTAGCTATACCCCAAATATTGTCAGTGCTTTATGCATTATATTACTTAATCTTCACTACAGAATCCTATGTGATAGGGGTTGTTATCCAAACCTTAAGAGGTAAAATGACTTGCCCACAGTCACACATTTAATAATAGTGCTAGTATTTGAAACAGCTGGTAGGCCTTTGGAGCCCCTGATGGCAGAGTGGTTAAGAGCTTGGCTGCTAACGAAAAGACAGGCAGTTCAAATACACCACCCGCTCCTTAGAAACCGTATGGAGCAGTTCTACTCTCTCCTAAGGGATTGCTGTGAGTCGAAATCGACTTGTTGGCAGCGGGTTTGGTTTTTTTGGTTTGGTAGGCCTTTACTGCTACATGGATCTTCAAGTGTTTTCCCTATACTAGTCATAACACTATATCTCCATATCCCTTCTCTGCCTCTGAATTATTTTTACCCATTAGCACTAAAGGCGTGATGATATAACTAAACTATCTACAAATGGCAATAGTTATGTAATTCTTCATTTGTGGCCTCTGAGGCCTCTTTTCTAAGTTCACAAATGATATTTTCATTTGCTGAGAAGAGTTTCTCTTAATGGGCCACAGTTACCACCCTCTTTAAACATATGACTTTTGCCCTATCGGCACTCTTTAGTATAGCACCACATTGGTTCAAATCATCTCCCCTGTCCATAAACAACTGCACTTGTGAAGTAGAAATAACTATTAAAAAGAGTGGTAGAGACCCCCTGTTGGGAGCTCTAATAGGCTCTGCCAGGGACCAGGGAACATTACTATCACATCCATATGTGTCCTCTTACCAGGGTCAGCCTCATGGAAACAGGCACAATAATGGCTTCAGACAAAAGCCGGGGATGATATTGAACTCACTTTCCCAGAGAAACCTTTCTCTGAAGGCCACCACATTCTTGATTAGGGGCAGAGAGTCCATAAGGATGAACGGATTTGAGTTTTGTTTTGTTTTGTTTTTCCATTTTCAAAAATGGTGGGATTAATTCATCTATGCTCCCCCAGGGCTCTTTTATTTATTTATTTATTTATAACTGGGCCTTTAGTTCCACCACTTTTTTTTTTTAATTCAGAGGCTCAGAGTGAGGGGATCATCATTATACATAAAGCCAGTTTCTTTCATTACAAAGAGCATAGCAGGAAGTATTATTGTTATTGGAATCCATTGTCTAAACAAGACCAGCACTCAGAAAAGCCCTGCAACATCAGTCATTTTACTCGCCTTCACTCTCATAATACGTTTACAGTTCCAGGTTTTTTGCTTGATGGATTAAAAGTTTTTAAAGATGAAGCAAGGTATTTGCACCTGGGTTAAAAACATCATTTGTTTTAAGCTTAAGATGTTAAGGGTGAGGAAAACCAGAAACCCTGGTGACATCTCCATTTCTGTGGAACACAGGAAGCAGGTCTGCAAGGGCATTTTCTATGCAGATCCAGTTTTCTTTTCTGTGGCCATGAATGTAATTTTACTTGTATGTCAAAGTTTATGCTTCTGCTTTAAAGCATCTCTTCAACGTTAACAGCATATGTGAAATCACCCAAGTGTATGGCCTCACTGGTAATATGGCTTTTAAAATATTTAAACCTTTCTGCTTTATACCCCTTTTCATTAACTGGTAAATTACTAATTTATTTCCTATTAGAATTTATATAGTTTGCAGCAATTAAGAAGAAAGGCATAATTGCTGACAAACCCAGGGCACTATTTAAATCACTTCCTTGTTGACAACATATTTCTCTTTCCTCAAACTGAATGTCACTGAAATCTGATTTGTGCAGAACCCTTGTGGACGAGCGTGCTGCACCTGTCACCTGGGCGCTAGCATTCTGCTAAGGATCAATTTACATAACCTCATTTAATGGTTCATAAATCATACCCATTAAGCCCAGCTAACAGGAACCAAGGGTTCTAATTTATGCTGCCTTTCATAGCAGAAAATTGGGAGGCTGGAGCCTGTGGATAAAGAACCCAGGTCTTGCCTTTGATTGTTGATTGTGATGGTAAATGTATGGATGATGAGAACAGATTTTCACTTTATTGATTTCCTGCCAAAGCACAGCATGCTTTATTGTGAAAGGGCGCCTTTTGGCAGCAATGCTAAAAGTGGCAGTTGTTTAGGAGCCCTTTGCCAAGATGAGGTCTAAGACAATACAGAGTGGTAAATACTAAAATAATATCAAGCCAAAATGTTATTCTTAAAAAAAAAAGAAAAGAACCTCTAACCTTTCAGAAATCAGTGACCTTTTCTCCTCAGCAGCTCCCCCCCTCCCCCCCCCCCAATGCAAAGCTAAGAATCAGGACAAGATGGTTTTAAGAAATAAAAAAAGAAAACAATGCTTTTACTCCCTGCCCTAAGTCATTTGCTGATGGAGGCTCATGCAAAATAATGCAGATGTTTAGAATCCTTCAGATAATGACATTTCAGCCAACATGCTCTAGGGGCCAAGCCTCTCTCTCTCTCCTGCCATGTACTGCTTTTTGGCTGAAAACCCAGAAACATCATTTTTCTATTTCATTTTTCCCCTTTAGGTCAAGATATTGTATCCGACTATATATAGTTCTCTGCAAAATGCAATATATAAAAGGTCATCTTCTCACAAGTGCTCGGGCTGGATTTCAAAATAGCAAAAGTGGTCCTAAGATCATTTTCCAGATGAAAAACATCTCTTAAGTATTTCTGAGGCATATTGATTCCCTTCTCTGTTCTCAGTTCTGCCCTATAATGGACACTGTATATTCTCATTTTAGCTTGTTCGCAAAATCTTTGTTAAACAAGGTGATTTTTTCTGATAAAGTGGAGTGCCTCTCCCCCCCCCCACCTTTTTCCCCTCAGGTAAGGGTTTTCTGAGGCACTTCAACTTTTATTCCAGGTTATAGATGTTGCTTATTTGACATGCATTACAAATGTCTTGGGTTCTTCCCCACCTCCATCATTAGATTCTAAACCTGCCATGTAAAATACCAGTTGGAGCAAAGCAAGAGAATTGAAGCAACCTTGACAATCACTTCTGCCCACTTTTCCATTCAATGTGAAATTTCTTCTGCTTTGTTACTAGTCGTTCATAATGAAAATCAATGATCCCTATTTCTCTTCTATTACCTAGGAGGGTTTACCTACAGCTATATAGTGCTACTAACAGAATGTAAATGGACATCTGGAGTTTTAGTCTGTCTAGAGCACATTACCTCCACTTTCCTGGTATCAGAGCCTTTATTTCCTAGGAAGACCCATTCCGTATGATGAAGATGGGGTTGGTCCTGCTCCTCAATTCCTCCCAAAGAGAGAAGCCAGCAAGAGGACAGTACTGCCCTGGCCACAGGAATTGATATAGGAATGGGCACCTTACAATGGGAGTAGTCTGGAATTGATACCAGGAAATATGATCTCTGTTCTCTGGAGTTATTAATCTGACAGTGGATAGAGTCTGTCCAAGAAAAAAAGTGAGAGTAATAGAGCTTCAAGTATGTCATTCGAGCCCCTGGATAGAGCCCTGTCTAAAGTTACACCTCTAGACTTGCAAGTTTCATAAATGCACAAATTCCCTCCTTTTTTAATTAAAC
Source organism: Loxodonta africana (assembly GCF_030014295.1). NCBI lineage: Eukaryota > Metazoa > Chordata > Mammalia > Proboscidea > Elephantidae > Loxodonta > Loxodonta africana. Next base: position 48,345,889 of record NC_087351.1, read on the forward strand.
TAGCTTGAGTTGGGTTTCTGTCACCTACAACCATAGTAACCAACCACCAGTTGCCTTTGAGTTGATTCCAACTCAACACAATCCCATGTGTGTCAAGAGTAGGACTGTGCTCCATAGGGTTTTCAGTGGCTGATTTTTGGGAAGCAGATGGCCATGCCAGGCTTTCCTGAAAAGGAGAAATTATTTTTATACAAAAATACTGTGAAGAACCTGATACTGTACTAAGCCTTATGGTATCCAAACAAAAAACACTTGTAGTGCTTATCCTCAGTGGTTATTTATCTCAAACTTATGGGAACTGCAGTTGGTCTTTAAAATGGGTAGAATTTGGAAATAAATGTAAGGTGCAAATGGGCGTGGATGAATGAGGCCCACGGATAAAAGCATGAAAGTGGGGATACTTCTTCATAGTGGTTGGGGACAGGTGGTGAATGCAAGAACATCAAGCAGCCTAATTTAGCTGACACAGAAGGTACATCGAAGGAGAAGAGTTAGAAATGAGCTTAGAAGATAGTTTGGAGCCAGTTTGTGGACAGTCTGGAATGCCAAGCAGTGGGTTGGTGTAGTCAGTGGGTTTCTCCAAATTGGGACCCAGGATTTCTTATTATTCTCACTGGAAGTAAAAGAGGGTGGAACTAGTTTCTGTCTGTGAGCTGTTTTCATTTTTTGAAAGTTTAACCAAAACATTAAGCTTCTTCGCTTTTTGTTAGAATTATGTATTAACTTTTCCTTAAGGAGATTCTGGTTAGATTGCATTGATAAGAAGCTTGGCTTGACTATTGCTGGCATCATAGGCATTTCTGGGGCGTGACTGGTTCACCTGTTTTTGTTATCACACCTATTAGGTTGGGCCCTCATAGGAGGACTGTAGAGCATTTCACAAAGACCTCCAATGTACGGTATTAACCACAATTGTGAGGTATTTGTAATGAACAGTGCTTAAGTATACTTTCTTAACTTAATTGCTTATTCACATTATCAATGATTGATTTTATAATATCATTGTACAACTCTGACAACAATTGGTTATTGATGAAAACTCGACCCAATGTTCAAGTAGAAGTAATTCCAACACTTACTGTTATTTGGTACAATTGCGCTTTCCAAACATGGTATGCAGAACATGTACTGTTGCCCTTGTGTTGATTCTGACTGACGGCAACTCCATGTGTGTCAGAGTAGAACTGTGCAACATAGGGTTTTCAATGGCTGATTTTTTTAGAAGTAGGTTTCCAAGACTTTCTTCGTAGGTCCCCTGGGTAGACTCAAACCTCCAACCTTTAGGTTAGCAGTCAAGCATGTTGTGATACTTGAAGTTGTGTGTCTTCTTGGCTGGGTCATGATTCTCAGCGGTTTGACAGTTATGTAATGATGTAGTTTGGCAGTTATATAATGATGTAGTATGGTAGTTATATGATAATATAATTTGGCAGTTATATAATGATGTAGTCATCCTCCATCCTCCATTTTGTGATCTGATGTGAGTAGCCAATCAGTTGAAAAGGGAGTTTCCTTGGGGCGTGGCCTGCATCCAATATATATGGACGTTCTGGCAAAGCTCACTCACTTACTCTGGATCCCGTATCCAGCTTGTCATCATCTGAACTCTGGTTCTTGGGATTTGAGCCAATGGCCCGCCATTTTGTCTGCTGATCTTGGGATTTGTTAGCCTCTGCAGCCTGTCAGCCAGTGGCCTGCTGTCTGGCCTGCCAATCTTGGGATTCGTAGGCCCCTGCAGCCCGGAGCCAGCAGTCTACTGTCTTACCTGCCGATCTTCAATTTGTCAGCCTCCATAGCCTGTGACACAGTGGCCTGCTGTCTGACTTACCGATCATGGGCTCATCATCCCATACAGCTACATAAGTCAGGAGAAACCTCCAGCCTGATGCCTGGCCCACGTATTTGGGACTTGACTGCCTCTACAACAGTATGAGCCATTTCCTTGATATAAATCTCTCTCTATATATTTGTATATATACACTTCACTGGTTTTGCTTCTTTAGAGAACCCAGCCTAAGGCAAATGTTAACCAGCTGCACTACTCAAGGACTTCAGTGGTATCCATATATAGGGTATAGGTTGCCAAGGGGAAGGAGCAAAGAGAGATCTTTAGTAAAGAAAAGATTGGAAAGCACTACTACCAGTATTTCAAATACCAGCAGGGTCACCCATGGTGGACAGGTTTCAGTGACTTGGTGGTCTGCTTGTGAAAAACTGACCAGTGAAACCCTTCTGAACAGCAACAGAACATTGTCTGATATAGTGCTGGAAGGTGAGCCCTGCAGGTTGGAAGGCAATCAAAATACAACTGGGGAAGTGCTGCCTCCTCAAAGTAGAATCCACCTTAATGAAGTGAATGGAGTAAAGCTTTCAGGACCTTCATTTGCTGATGTAGCATGACTCAAAATGAGAAGAAACAGCTGTAAACATCCATTAGTAATTGGAACATGGACCCTATGAAGTATGAATCTAGGGATATTGGAAGTCATCAAAAATTAAATGAAAAACATAAAGATTGATATCCTAGACATCAGTAAGCTAAAATGGACTGGTATTGGCTGTTTTGAATTGGACAATTGTAGGGTCCACTAGACCAGAAACACCACATTGAAGAAGTACGGCATCGCATTCATTCTCAAAAAGAACATTTTAAGATCTATGCTAAAGTACACTGTTGTCAGTGATAGGATAATATCCGTATGCCTACAAGGAAGACCAGTGAATATGACTATTATTCAAATTTATGCACCAACCAGTAATGACAAAGATAAAGAAACTGAAGATTTTTACCAACTTCTGCAGTCTGAAATTGATCAAGCATGCAGTCAAGATGCATTGATAATTACTGGTGATTGGAATGTGAAAGCTGGGAACAAAGAAGGATTTGTAGTTGGAAAATATGGCCTTGGTGATAGAAGTGACACCAGAGAGTGCATGATAGTTTTGCCAGACCAATGACGTTCATTGCAAATACCTTTTTTCAACAACATAAATGGTGACTATACACGTGGATTTCCCAGGATGGAATATACAGGAATAAAATTGACTGTATCTGTGAAAAGAGGCTATGGAGAAGCTCACTATCGTCAGTCAGAACAAGGCCAGGGGCCAACTGCAGAACAGACCATGAGTTGCTCATTTGCAAGTCCAAGTTAAAGCTGAAGAATATTAGAACAAGTCTATGAAAGTCAAAATATGACCTTGAGTATATCCTACCTGAATTTAGAAACCATTGAAAGAATAGATTTGATGGATTGAACATTAATGACGGAAGACCAGGCGAGTAGTGGGATGACATTATACATGAAGAAAGAAAAAGGTCATTGAAAAGACAGGAAAGAAAAAAGAAAAAAAACAAAATGGATGTCAGAAGAGACCTGAAGTTTGCTCTTGGATGTAGAGTAGCTAAAGTGAAAGAAAGAAATAATGAAGAAAAAGAGCAGAACAGAAGATTTTAAAGCACAGCTTGAGAAGACAAAGTATTATCATGAAATGTGCAAAGACCTGGAATTAGAAAACCAAAAGGAAAGAACACTGTTGGCGTTTCTCAAGCTGAAAGAACTGAGGAAAAATTTCAAGCCTCGAGTTGCAATATTGAAGGATTTTATAGGCAGAATATTAAACTATGCAGGATACATCAAAAGAAGATGTAAGGAATACACAGTCACTGTACTAAAAGGAATTGATCAACGTTCAACCATTTCAGGAGGTAGCACATGATCAAGAGCCGATGTATGGAAGGAAGAAGTCCAAGCTTCAATGCAGGCATTGGTGAAAAACAAGGCTCCAGGAATTGAGGGAATACCAATTGAGATGTTTCAACAAGCAGATGCAGCACTGGAGGTGCTTACTCCTCTATGCCAAGAAATATGGAAGACAGCTTCCTGGCCAGCCAACTGGAAGAGGTGCATATTTGTGCACATTCCAAAGGAAGGTGATCCAACAGAATGTGGAAATTATTGAGCAATATAATTAATATCACACAAAAACACAAGTAAAATTTTGCTGAAGATAATTCAAAAGTGGTTGCAGCAGTACACTGACAGTGAACTGCCAGATTCAAGCCAACTCAGAAAGGACCTGGAACAATGGTTATCATTGCTGATGTCAGATGGATCTTGGCTGGAAGCAGAGAATACCAGATAGATGTTTACCTGTGTTTTATTGACTATGCAAAGGCATTCGACTGTGCTGGACGTAACAAATTATGGATAACATTGTAAAGAATAGGAATTCCAGAACACTTAAATGTGCTCATGTGGAACCTGTGCATAGACCAAGAGGTGGTTGTTTGAACAGAAAAGGGGATACTGCGTGGTTTAAAGTCAGGAAAGGTGTCCACCAGGATTGTATCCTTTCACCATACTTATTCAATCTGTATGCTGAGCAAATAAGCTGAGAAGCTGGACTATATGAAGAAGAATTGGCATAAGGATTGGATGCCCCATACGCAGATGGTGCAATCTTACTTGTGGAAAGTGAAGAGGACTTGAAGGACTTACTGATGAAGATCAAAGACCACAGCCTTCAGTATGGATTACACCTCAACAAAAAGAAAACAAAAGTCCTCACAACTAGACCAATAAGGAACATCATGATAAACAAAGAAAATACTGAACTTGTCGAGGATTTCATTTTACTTGGGTCCACAATCAACACCCATAGGATCAGCAGTCAAGAAATCAAATGATGCATTGCAGTGGGTAAATCTGCTTCAAAAGACCTTTCTAATGTGTTAAAAACCAAAGATGTTATTTTGAGGACTAAGGTGAGCCTGACCCAAGCCATGGTATTTTCAATCATTTTGTATACATGCAAAAGCTGGACAATGAATAAGGAAGACTGAAGAAGAATTGACGTCTTTGAATTATGACGTTGGTGAAGAATACTGAATATACACACCCATGGACTGCCAGAAGAATGAACAAATCTGTCTTGAAAGAACTACAGCCAGAATGTTCTTTAGAAGCAAGGATGGTGAGATTTCATCTCCCATATTTTGGACATGTTATCAGGAAAGACCAGTCCCTGGAGAAGGCCATCATGCTTGGTAAAGTAGAAGGTCATCGAATGAGAGGAAGACCCTTAACAAGATAGACTGACACAGTGGCTGCATGGATAGGCTCAAGCATAGCAAGGATTGTGAGGATGGCTCAGGACCGAGCAGTGTTTTTTCTGTTGTACATAGAGCCACTATGGGTCAGAACCAACTTGACGGCACCTATCCACAATAACAAAGTATATGCCCTGTCATGAAGACGTTTAATTTAAAAGGCCTTTCAACTGAAATAAGTTGGTTTCAGTCTTAAAGTAATGATGGAAGATACAAGTCTTTTATTGTCATTCTTTTTGGACTGAGATGATACATGAGTTATAAATAATAATGCTCAATATATCTGATTTTTTAGTTGTTTTTTTAATATAGTTTTTGGAGCCCTGGTAGCACAGTAGTTAAAAGCTCAGCTGCTAACCAAAGTGTCAGCAGTTCGAATCCAAAAGCCGCACCTTGGTGACCCTGTGGAGCAGCTCTACTCTGTTCTGTAGGGTTGCTATGAGTTGGAATTGACTCAACGGCAGCGGGTTTGGTTTTGGTTTGGTATACAGCTTTTGTATTCTAGAGGGCAAAGAAGTAGAAAGTAGTATTCCTGATTTTAATTTTGAACATTACTGTAAATTAATCCTAGGAGTCATTAAACTAATGGGATTTTTTTTAAGGTACTGAAACTTTCAAAGAATGATAGACATCCAACAATAGGGGATGAGTTAATATATTATGAAACATCTGTAACTGGAATACTATATAGTCATTATAGATGATCTTGTCAAAGATTTATGGAGAGAACAAATTTAAACTGCAAAATCATGGGCATAACATGATTCTATTTTTTTTAATTGTGTGTGCATGTGTGTGTGAATATACACATACGTGCTTAGAAAAAACATTGGAAGAACACAGACAAAATTTTAACAGTAGTTACTTCTAGGTGGTGGGATTATAGGGGCTTTACTCTAAAAATAAATCTATATGTTATATTTGTATTGTTTGTACAGTTTTTACTGCTTGATATAAAGATGAAGACATAAATATGGCAAAGTTACTTTTTATACCAAACAGCCTAAATTTGGCTCAGCAAGCAAGGTAAATTTTAGCAAAAGGCAATCTGAGATGCTCCCAACTTCTATGTCTGACAGGGGCCTGAAGGGTGCCTTTTGGACATACTGGATCTCAAATTGAATCTTTTTACCATGGATCACATCATTCGTGGATGTCAGCTTCATTAAGGACAAGAGCTCAAACAAATCCAATTCGTGAAACATTATCTAGACATTTTCAAAATTACAAACCATAGCCATCACTCAGGGCCTTCTAGAAAGTGTTTTTTTCTCAAACAGACTGATTAAATACATTGGAGTAAGGAAGGTGAAGGAGGTGAAGAATTGTTAATGGAAATTATAGCTGATCAACTTGGGGAATAGAAACCCTTTTTTTTTTTGTTCTTACCTTGTAACTAGCAAACCAATGCAATAACACACCAATAAACGCTAGATTGAACTGTTAAAAGCTTTTATTTAGCAAGATTTATAAGAATAAGTATTAACTTCCCCCTAGCTTTGCAATTAAATACATTTTTAGATTTAGTTTTGCTGATGGCCTCCTTTATTCATGGTCTTGTTCTCTTGATGTTTCCCAAACTGGAGAGTTTAGTCTGAGGTTCCTCTGAGTCAAGAGACTGAAGAAGCACCTTTAGTTTGAGTGACATTTCAGGAATGATACAGAAAGAAGCTTCATACGAGTCATCCTTACTCTCGTGGCTTTCACTTAGAGCATTAGCAGTATGTTTGATATCATCAAATAAATAACATTCCCTATCAGTGCAGATATTATTTCATTAATGTTGACCTTCCTTGATTGTGGAAAATGCATTCGTTCTCTTTAGGGAAGGATTTTTGGTCAGCTGATCTGCTGAAAATGGAGAGATTTGAGAACAGTAAGTTATCTGTGTTTTTTTCTTTTAAATCTAAAGTAGCCCTGACATCATTTAGAAATTGGATTGTATGAAAAATCCCAACACAGCATAGCTCTTCTATTGAAATTGGATTGATTTCTTTAGAGACCATCTGATCTCAACTCCTCTGGACCTTGAAAGAAACTAAAATTAATGGATTTTTTAAAATCTAAGCTCTCAGTTTTTCGAGCATGAAGAGATCCCTCCTCCCAGTAATTTGCATCTAAAAACAAAAGTGTAAGTGTGCGTGTCTGTACATATAAAAAACCTAATACTTTATCTTGTGCTGAACTTTCTATTTCTCTGTTTACTAAAGAGAATTACCATATTTTGGAACATACTAAAATTTTCTTTGAAATACCTCACTAGCCCATAAACTCAAAGTTCTCCAAATTGCATATATATATATATTTTTTAAATGAAGTGCACACTTTCTTTTAAAAAGCATATGCTTTTTTTCAAAAGCAGTTATATACACACTAGGCATCTCTCTAACACAAGTCTGTCACTTTGTTGTACTGTGGTGGCTTGTGTGTTGCTGTGATGCTGGAAGCTATGCCACCGGTATTTCAGATACTAGCAGGGTCACCCATGGTGGACAGGTTTCAGCTGGGCATCCAGACTAAGACAGACTAGGAAGAAGGACTTGGCTGGTCTACTTCTGAAAAAATTTGCCAGTGAACCTTGTGAATAGCAGCGGAACATTGTCTGATACAGCGCTGGAAGATAAGCCCCTCAGGTTGGAAAAAAAAAGGCACTCAAAATTCTACTGTGGAAAAGCTGCCTCCTAAAAGTAGAGTTGATCGTAATGAAGTGGATGGAGCAAAGTTTTTGGGACCTTCATTTGCTGATGTGGCACAACTCAAAATGAGAACGATGGGCTCAAGTGTAGTAACCAATGGGAGGATGGCGTAGGACTGGGCAGTGTTTTGTTCTGTGGTACATATGGTCACTATGAGTCAGAACCTACTTGACAGCACCTAACAATAACAACATCTTTCTAACCCTTAAATTAGTATTCTAAAACCAGGATACATACATATTTCCTTCTCTTGAAACACCTTGAATCTAAAACGTGAAAATATTGAGACATTTTCAATAAAGAGTGATTATTTACACTATGGTGATGATTCAAGCTACAAAAAAGATTCTTTGGCTTTTTTTTTTTTTTGATTAATGAACTTCTCTAAAGGTTTTGAAACAATTTGATTTGCAAACTTATTGTATTTTTTATAAATACATATATTGTGGAGAGCAATGTTTCCCAGACCTCAGTCCTTTGCATATCACGTTTTTTGTCATATTTGCACATTGTTCTATTATTTAATTTATGGTCTTCTTTAAATGGATTTTGAATCAAGCCACTTTCGTTTCTGTTTTTTTAACTTAGGCTCATCCAAGAATTAATATCCATGAAATTATGGGTTTGATATGTTAATCATTAATTTTTCTGATACAAAATAAAGATATAACGATTAAAATAAATACCTTCATGCATAGACCCTCAAAAACCAGTGGTACACATGTATCACTTTGGAAATGCTGGCATCAGGAAGGTACTCCTGTGTCTTCTTACTGTCTTTTAAGCATCACATGAGTCTCCTTGTTTGCAGATGGCATATGTGGGTAAGCCTGGTCTATAGCCTCCACTGTAACATAAGATTGCAATTCATTCCACAGCCTCCTAGGCTAAAGCCTCACACCGAGTTCTTGATATAAAAGACCATATTCCTAGAGTGGGCTCTGCATACCACCAGCAGCTCTTTCCACCGAGTTGCTCACTGCCCAGGATAGGGATTCCAGCTCACTTGGATAAGTGTCTCACTTTCTTGAGATGACTTTGGGTGTCTGAGGCACAATGTGGAAAAATCAAATGGCCTCCTTTTTTGGAACTACCTTTTGCTTTTAAAATAGATTCAAGCTCACCTGGTAATATGTATCAAAAGGCTTAAAAATGCACATATCTTTTGACCTACTGTAAAAATGGCTTGAGGGCGATGTCTGACCTCCTCTAACTTCACAAGGGGAAAGGAAAATCAAGATCAACAGCCCAAGGCTGTTTCCTCTGAGGAGGAGGTCAGATGTGCCTCCTCTCTCCACCATCTTTACCAATTCTGGTACCAACTGTCCCTTCCACAACACTCTCTACATCTCTGCTGGGTTTGACAATTCATTGCAGTGGCCACACAGAACATACAGACAATAGTCATAATTATGGGGTTAATTAGGGAAGGGACAGATTAAAATTGAGACTCAGGAACACTCAAGGGTACAGTTCTTTCAAGGACAGCCTCTTCCCAGCTGTGCTCACAGGCCCTAGGCTTCTGCTGCTACTGCTTCTCACAGTCTTCAGGGTTACAGCTCTCTTTTTTTCTCTCTCTCTCCCTCTCTGAGTGTCCTGTTTCCAGGAGCTTCTCGGTGCAGGGATTCTGGATCCTTTCCTAACCCCTGGAAACCCTGGTGGCATAGTGGTTAACAGTTCAGCTGCTAACCCAGAGGTCGGCAGTTTGAATTCTCCAGGCGCTCCTTGGAAACCCTACGGGGCAGTTCTACCCTGTCCTATAGGGTCACTATGAGTCAGAATCAACTCTACAGCATAGAGTTCGGTTTTCCTGCCTCTGGGGTGGCTCATTTCAAGCCCAGCAGGATGGCAAAACTGACCAATACCTTTGATGGGCTACAATTACCCTATCACACAGTCCCACCCAATCACCTGGGTGGGAGTTACAAGACCATGGTAGAAAGGCCACGCACAAAAATAATCAATCGCATTGCACCTACCAGTTTTACTTCTAGGACTCTACTCTAGGAAATAATCAGAGATTTTAGACAAAGATTCATTTACAAGAATGCTCATTGCAGTATAGTTTATCATAAGGAACACAGGAACATGGGAAGCAACCTAAAAGACTGATTACAGTGTTGTACATACATGTGATGAGAATATTATGAAAATATTTTAAAAATCAAATTACAGGACTTGAAAATATGTTAATAACATATTAAGTAAAAAATAAAGTTATAAACCAGTATGTTTTGTATGATCTTTATAAAACCAAAAGACTATTTGCCAGAATATTAACAGTAGTTCTCTCAGCTGATACTAGGAGTAATATTAATTTTCTTCTTTATACATTTCTATGTTTTTCAATTTTCCAAATGATAAACACATAGTGATTTTAAAATCAGAAGAAGAAAATTAAATAAGCAGTGTATTGTTTTTAAAAAAATTAGTCATTGACCAAAATGTAAAAATTAAAACCATGAAACTCTTAGAACAAAACATAGGGGTAAACCTTCAGGACCTAGCTTTAAACAATGGATTCTTAGCTATGACACCAAAACCATGAGCAACAAAAGAAAAAATAGATGAACTGGACTTAATCAAAACTTTAAAAATTCATGCATAAAAGGACTTTATCAACAAACTGAAGAGAAAACCTACAGAATGGGAGGAAATATTTGGGCACCACATATCTGATAAGGGTTTAATATCCCAAATATATAAAGAACTTCTACAACTCAACAACAGAAGACAATTAAAAATGGGCAAATGACTTGAACAGACATTTTATCAAAGAAGATATGCATATGGCCAACAAGCACATGAAAAGATGCTCAAAATCATTAGTAGTTAGAGAAAGGCAAATCAAAACCACAAGGAGGTACCAGGTCACCCCCCACCCTCCAGGATAGCTATTATCAGAAAAACAGAAAATAACAAGTGTTAGCAAGAATGTGGAGAAACTGGAACATTTGTCCATTGTTGGATTGTATAATAGTGCAGCTATTATGGAAAACAGCTTGGAGGTTTCTCAAAAAGTGAAACAGAATTACCACATGACCCAACCATTCCATTTCTAGGTATATACCCAAAACACTTGAAAACAGGGGCTCAAACAGATACTTATACACTAATGTTCATTGCAGCATTATTCGCAATAGCCAAAAAGTCAAAACAACCCAAGTGCCCATCAATAGATGAATGAATAAACAAAATGTGATATATACATACAATGGAATATTCTGTCATAAAGAGAAATGAAGTTCTGATACATGCTACAACATGGATGAACCTTGAGAACATTATGCTGAATGAAACATGCGAGACCAAAAAAAAGGACAAATATTGTATGATGTCACTTATATGAAATACCTAGAATAGGCAAATGCATAGAGACCAAAGTTTATTAATGGTTACCAGGAGTGGGTGGGATGAAGGAATATAGAGATATTGCTTAAGGGATACTAAGTTTCTGTTGAGAATAATGAAAACATTTGGAAACGGGTAGTGGTGATGGTTGCACAGCACGGTGAAAGTAATTAATGTCATTGAATTGTATATATAAAAATGGTTGAAATGGCAAATGTTTAGTTATATATTATTTATTACAATAAAATAAAACAAAAAATTAGAAGGGGAGTGGGTTTCGATAGACCAAAATCCTGAGGGGCTCAGAACTACTCCAGGCTTCAGGAACCAGATGGAGACAACTCAGAACTAGGTGAGATCTACCCCTGAACTTAGTGAAATTTATCAAGAGAACAAAAGTCTTTGGAAGGACAGGTTATCATACTTAGAGAAATTCCACAGGATGTCAGATTACATTAAAGACTCAGACTCCATTTCAGCTTACCTCATGCCTCCTACAGGATTTTAACCTATGGCTCAATGGCAACGGGTTTGATTTTGGGGGTTATTCTTTCCTGCAAGGAGCCCTAGTGGCCTAATGATCAAGCACTGGGCTGCTAACCAACGCACCAGCTACTCCCTGGGAAAAAAGAGCTAGTGATCTGATTCCATAAAGATTACAGCCCAGTCCCGAATAAACTGAATGCTTCAAAGGCCAGCATAGCAGGGGCGGGGGGTTGGGGACCATGGTTTCAGGGGACATCTAAGTCAATTGGCATAATAAAATCTATTAAGAAAACATTCTGCATCCCACATTGGAGAGTGACACTCTGGGGTCTTAAATGCTAGCAAGCGGCCACCTAAGATGCATCAATTGGTCTCAACCCACCTAGATCAAAGGAGAATGAAGAACACCAATGACATAAGGTAATTATGAGCCCAAGAGACAGAAAGGGCCACATAAACCAGAGACTACATCAGCCTAAGACCAGAAGAATTAGATGATGCCCGGCTACAACCGATGACTGCCCTGATAGGGAACACAACAGAGAACTCCTGAGGGAGTAGGAGATCAGTAGGATGCAGACCCCAAGTTCTCTTGAAAAGACCAGACTTAATGGTCTGACTGAGACTAGAATGACTCCAGTGGTCGTGGCCCCTAGACCTTCTGTTGGCTCAGGACAGGAACCATTCTCAAAGCCAACTCTTCAGACTGGAATTGGACTGGACAATGGGTTGGAGAGGGATGCTGGTGAGGAGTGAGATTCTTGGATCAGGTGGACATTTGAGACTATGTTTGCATCTCCTGCCTGGAGGGGAGAGCATGTGGGACTATGTAGCAAACTGTATATAAGTTTTTGTGTGAGAGACTGACTTGATTTGTAAACTTTCACTTAAAGTACAATAAAAATTAAGAAAAAAAAAAAAGATTACAGCCCAGGAAACCCTGTGTGGCAGTTGTACTCTGTCACATGAGGTTGCTAAGAGTTGGAATCAACTTGACGCCATGCAACAGTAACAACATTCTCTCCTGTAGTGACATTTCAGAAGGTCCTGTGGTCTCTTAAAGGTGGTTGTCTTGAGAGGAGGTACAAGCAAGAGCTGTCTGGAGATCTAGGAGTCCAGAAGTAGGAGATGGCTTCTTAAGGTTTGCTCTGGGCTTGAGGGAGAAAGTCCAGTTTTCCTCCAGGATGCTCCCACCAGTTCCCTTGAGAAGGAAGGAGGTCTAGGACTCCTGGCAGAAGCCCTGCTCGGTAATAAATGTTTTATCTTTGATGCAGAAGTCTCTGTACTGATTTGGAAATATCTCCAGAAAAGCAAGGTTCAGAACGACATACAATATGCTGTATTTGGTTAAGAAAAAAATAAAAATACATATATGTATTTGCTTACAATTCCCTAAAGAAACACTGGGAGGATATAAAAAGAAACTAATAAAAGGATTTATGAAAGGGGAAGATGGAAACAGGGTGGACAGAGACAGAGCTATGTGTAAGTCTTCTCAGTGAATATAGTTTTATATCCTTTCCATTTTTGAACTATGTGACTATATTGTCTACAATAAATAAATAAATTTCAGCTGAGGATTATAGGAAAATAAGATGGTTGCTTCTTTGACTGGGGTGGCCATATATGTATCTCTCATAAATCCAGCATGGGGGACAGGAGGCAGGAGGACTTGCAGGTGGCACAGTGCCAGTCATTCCTTTCACAAAGTGGGGCAATTTATCAGAGAGCTCTTTTGATAGGCAAACTTCACAGTTTGCTAAGAACCTATTTGATATCTTACCAGGTTCTGACCTTTGCTCCCAGCCAGGTATCTGGGTCCAGAGCTGCTCCTCCTCTTGTGGGCCCAAGCAAGAATTTAGTACCTGGGATATAGGATACTGCAGCTTCAGGATACATAGAAACTGGGGTGTATCTAAAGCAGAATACCTATACCCAGGTCCAGGGTACAGGCCAGTTTTAGATTAAGTGATCATGACCTGCAGCTAGAAACCCTGGTGGTCTAGTGGTTAGGTTTTATAGCTGCTAACCAAAAGTTTAGGTGTTTGAATCCACCAGGCGCTCCTTGGAAACTCTATGGGGCAGTTCTACTCTGTCCTGTAGGGTCATTATGAATTGGAATTGACTCGATGGCAATGGGGACCTGCAGCTTCCCCTGCTAATTCAGCAACCCCTAGGGAACCTACCTCTGCTAATGGTCTCACTTGTTCCCAGTCAAAAAGGAATTGGAAAACATGATTCATATATCTACAGGTATATGTGTTATATTTGTATGGATACAGCCAATTCTTGGTTATCCACAAGTGGAATTGTCCAGCTGGCAAGGACAGGATCAGTCAGAAGAGGGTTTGGGCTAGATACAGAAAGGATGAATACCTGCTTAAAGATAAGAAAGTGAGTCTATAAAGGAAGGAGAGGGAGAGGGATTGATTGCATGCCAAAAACAATAGAAAGGGTCTGGCCCCCTTTTTTACTAACCTGGATACGGAGGAGCTAGATCAGAGACCATAGAACTTTAAAGACTAGAAATGAACTAGTGGAATTGCTTCATTTTACAAACAAGGAAACTGAATCTAAAACGCCTGTGTGGCTGGTTGGAGAGGGTATATGTGTATACGTGTAAAGCATGCGTGTGTTATCTACTCACACCAGGATATATCTTGGAATACTTTTCCACTTCTCGCCAACTTAATTTACACTCAGTTTCCTTTCAAATATTATTACCAATTCATCATCATTGCTAAAATGTGTCACGTACACCAGGCTTCTATGTCCATTTATTATTTTGAAGCTACTGCCAAACACTGTGAAAATGGTTTCATTTACCTCTAGAATTTGCCAAAAACTCCAATGATCACTGAAACCAGTAAATGACTATTTTCTATTTTCTTTTCCCTAAGTAATTGACCATTAATTATAATATCAATAGGCAGTGGGTAAGGAAAGCAGACCCATGTTAGGGCTACATTTCATTTGTAACTGTTTTGTATATATCATAAATCTCTAATATTGGGCTATTGTCACCCATGATGAATTATTGTAAGCATGTCAGCACATGGTGGAAGTCAAGTACATTCAAATACTACTCAGTCAGAATTGAATTTGGCATGATAGTCTCATAAAAGGGGGGTCAATTGAGAGTTTCCACTTGCCTGCTCTAAACTTGTCACTTGTAGGTGCTAAAGAGCTTGTTGTGTTGGTTTAATTAGTCAACAAATCGGTCCTTACTTGATTGCGTGGTCGTATCACATATGTTAACACTTCAGTGTTTGATGGAGATATTAACAAGTGACAAGAGTCTCTTGGTCTGTGGACTTTAAAGAAGAGAAGCTCTTCTATATTATTTCATTTGGCCCTGCCAATATTTATTAGATCATGCAGCCCGCAGGCTGCCAGTTAAAGAAAGACAACACAAACATTTTTCAGGGTTATGCTCATCTGTATCCCAAAGAAGGGTCACTGAACAATCGATGGGAGAAGAGCATAGGGAAGATAAGTGTTTTCTTCCACCGCTTGCAAATTCATTATTTGATACAGTTTGCTGCAGACCTCCTTTCAGCTTTTTTCACTTAAAGATAATTTATGACAAGAACAAAGAGGTTCTTGAAAATGCTATAGCAACTGAAGCTGAATGATACCACTCCTGTGCAAGACGCAGAGTCACCAGAGGCTGGTAAATAGGAAGTTTGCATTTGTATGAAGAACTGTATTAGTTAAGCATTCATCTTTGGTGGCTGAAATACTCATATTAATTGTCCATAAGAGATTAAGGAATAAATTTAAAAAATAATTAAAATGATTATTCCCAGGAGTAGGGGTAGGGGATAAAAAGTTGGTCCCATGAAAGTGTGCAAAAGACTCTCCTATTCACTTTTTCTATAGCAGAACAAACAAAAGGGCAGCGCTTACTTCGAAGGGCAGGCTTCATTTGTTCTGTCACCATTCTGTTATGGCTTTTATCTGTGCATTAGTAAGAATCAGGTCGCCATACCATGTGCCGTAATGATGCGGAGTATATGGACCAGAGACATCACAGAGTTCATTTTGATAGGATACTGCTTTGCAAAAATATTTAAATGACAGCTAACAATTTAAAATTTGCCAGCAGTGACTTAACTAGTGACTATAGCAGTATGTAACATGATGAGTGAAGGCTTTTCTGTCGAGACCCCCTAGTGGGAACTTTTTCAGTCCAATTTATTTTTCTCTTTCTTAGGGAACTTCCTGAAAAACCAAAAGACCTTTGCCTTCTCTTTGCCTCCCGAAGGACAGAATTTATCGTTCTGCTCCTTAGAAGAGCTCGCATTGATTTATTCGGCATATAGTTATGTTGTGGGAGTCCAACCCTTATCTGCTCCTTCACCCCCACAACCACCACCTTCACTGTCTTAGCTACCCCAGCAGGCCCAGCCTAAATGTTTATCCACTGGTTGGTTGGGAATTGTCTGGTGCTTATGTAAATATCGCAGATCACTGGGGGGAGGAGCACGCGAAGAACTGAGACGGCAGCATCTTTACACAAGCATTATCTGTACACACATTTGGAGAGCGCACACAGCTATAGGCTAGGGAGGATTTTTATCTAAATATAAAAGTATTCTTCAGATGGTTGTATCATCTTCCATAAGCCACTCCATTTTTTAGCCAAGCCCCTGGGATTGGAGCAGCTGCAGCCAGCATGCTAAAGCCTTTTTCCACTCTAAGGTCAGCACAGGAAGACCTTTTTCACTTACCTTCACCTCCATTTTTGCTGAATCTAAGTGCCGAACTAAATTGTTCTTTAGAAGAAACTTCAGAATTTCCTCATCCCACCCCCAACACCACAGGTGCTTTTTAGAGTTACAAATCAACCCCCAGAAGCAGCCAATCAGGTTTTACTAGGAAGCAGGCCTTCAATGAATGGTTGTTGATTAATTGATTGATTGACTAGGGTAAATTGTGAAGGTCAGCTAAACCAATAGAAACAAAAAATAATTTGGCTGAGTGACAGTGTTAATAGAAGGGTTAAAGAGGGCAGGAGGGGTGCAGCGTTGGGTAGTACGGATTTGCGGATTTGCGTTAAGGAGGTGAAAGCTTTGGCAGAATATTGTCTTTTGAGGAACAGGAGATGGGAAATGGGCTGGTGGGCTTGCAAAAGATATGGGTACCCTCAGTGCAAGAATTTTCCTTCTCTGAGCTCTAAAGAAAAAAAATAAAAGGCAAAGGATACAGAGAATGAAAAGCCATTTGATGTGAGGTGAAGAGGGAGGATTAGGGGGAGGGGGGAGTAAAAGCTGTTATAAGGGAAGCAAAGGAAGGAAAAAGGGAAGCAGGAGCATGTGGGACTTAATTTAAAGCTCAAACTCCTAGCACTTCCAATTTTTTGCTATTACCACAATGCTGTAAAGAACATTGTTGTACACACAGATTTGTGTACTCTTAAAAGTTATAGGGGATAATAGAAATGTAAGGACCTTCTTACATTTTGTAATTCTGTAAGGTCAGAATTTTGTATAATCAAAATTCATTGCTTTTATAATCAGAAAAAAATAATTCACAAAATTTAAATTAAGAAAAGCTCTTGGAGCTATGACTATCCTCAAAAAGAAGAAAGTAGAAATATCAGTCTACGAGGTTAAATGATTTTGTTGTGGCTATTTTTTTTTTTTTCCACCTCTTTTAGAAATATTTACTTCAGCTTCCAGAAATGTTTTAATCTCTTTAAGCATATCTACTTTCAAGAAAATATTTTAATCTTCTTTAGTTTGTAGAGATTATTGTTTGTCACCTCTAACAAGGACCACACAATTTCCTCAAATTGGTAGGAAAACCTGATATTAAAATTATTTTCCCAGTGCCGTACCTCCACAGGATGCGAAACTGTTCTTAAAAGTGAAATGAGCTGACAGAAATTAGGCCCATAGTTGCCTGGAGGCCAGGCTGGGGGCAGGAAACTGGGGAGAGGAAGACATGGGAGCTTATCCAGTGATAGAAATGCCCATTAATGTCTCAGTTGAGGTGGGGATTTTATGACTGCACGTAGTTGCCAAAATTCATCAAATGTACATTTAAAATGAGTGGATTTTATTGTACGTTAATCAGACATCAATAAAACTTTTTTTTCAATTGCTTTAAAATAAAGTGAACTAGTATTTTTTTTTTTAATGAAAGTTTACAAGAATATTCCAAATTCTACAACAACCAGGGGGACTCTCTTTCCAAAAGTCCTAAAACTAGTATCAAAAGGTGTGTTAGACTTCAAGAGCTAAAAGAACTTTACATACTTACATGCCACTTTTACATATTTGAAGCTGGCATCGTATAGAAAGAAGAAATACATTTGGCTCTCTTTAAATTACAGATTTTTATTAAATAACTTTTGTTGTTACTTGTAGTTCCTTTCTCTTTTAAAAAATTTCCCTTGGGGGAGGGAAGGAATTCTCATACCAGTAACGATATTTTGATTAAAACAAATACCCACCCATTCATTAAAATTTTCTCTTATATAAAGGAATTCAATTTTTTTTTTTTTTTTTTTGATTGGTGCTAGACTCACAGACAGACAGAAATAAGCTGCCATTCTTTCATTTGATAGCCAGACGCTGCCAGTTGTAGCCAGGGCAGTCATGCTGTTAAATTAGGTCTAATGAAGGAGTAATTGCTTTAGATATAGTGAACCATTTCAAAGAAAACAAGGATTCTAATTGATTTGCAATTTGTTTGGCACATTGCATTGTCTGCAGCTATTGATTAGTCTTCTGGATTTCACACTGCATGTGTTTCCCTTTATTAAGGGAATAACAGGTTACTGATTACTTTCTTTCTGGGTTTAATGTAGCGGTTAATGTCTACTTTGTTCTTGTGTCATGTCACAGGCGAGGAAGGAATAATAGGCAAGTGGGTGGCCCTTTGCTAAGCAACTTCCCTGCTGCTCTGAGCTGTGTGCTCAGAGACAGGCTGAAAAGCAGATCAAGAGAAAGGGTTAGAATAGCAGGACTCACAAGTTAAGGCCTGAGTCAGGCCAGACCCAGCTCGAAACTTGGCTTTCCCTTCCCAGTCAAAGCATAGCCTGGGACGAACCAGCTGGTGGTAAATTTGTTCTTGTATCATTCGATTATTTGTAGACAGGATATGAATATATGACCATTGTTTTGTTTAATACGTACACATACTAAATGGGCACAGAAAAAGAATATTTGAGGCTGAGGTCTTTTGGTTCATTTAACCCTTTAGAAAGTGACACTTTGTTGGCACCTGGGAGGCACTTGTTGCTGAGGTGTCGATATGATCATCAAAATGGCTCTTATGTTTATACCAACTGCAGGGGAGGGAGAAAAAGTTCTCAGGGTTGCAGTCATTTCATTGCCCTCAAAGCACAGCAGGAATTATTAGCTTACCCTGGCGTGCCCCTTTGTTTTCCTAGGGCTTTGCTCCTCCAGCAGATACTCATTTAAGGCGAATCCACTGCTTTCTGAAATGTGTTTTGCAATGGTGCACAGAACAGGCACTCACTTAGAGGATCTTATCCTTTCACCACTCAGCTTGTTAATGTAGCAAACTGCTGAAAATGGAAAATGGATTCTTTAATGAGACGGGTCCCTTCATGGCTTTATTCTCCCAGTCCAACCCCCAGGCATTCATTCAAGTCCCCCCTCCCTCAAGCCAGGATCAGGCACCCCCATTTCCCACCCAGTAAGCAACCCCTTTTCCAACACGAAGCCCCATCTCTAGGCCCCACAAGCTTCCCAGAGCACTTGGGAGCTCACAAATAACAAAGGAGTGTGGGCAGTAAAAGATTCCCTTTCTCTGCATCAGTGACTGCTTTCCTAAGCCTGAGCCCACCTTTTCCTGAGCTCCCAACCTTACCAACAAGGTTGTAGAAAAGAGCTTTTTCCTGCTGTCTTACATTCAAAGTAGCAAACTCCCAGGAATTACAAGTCAATTTATCAAACACACATAATTTTGCTATACTTCCTGACATACTCTAATATATTCTTGTAGCACCGTACATTGGATGGAGCGCTGGTGGCAGTGGTTAAGAGCTCAGTGGTTAAGTACCAACCAAAAGGTCAGCAGTTCAAATTCACCAGCTGCTCCTTGGAAACGCTATGGGGCAGTTCTACTATGTCTTACAGGGTCACTATGAGTTGGAATCAGGTCGATGGCATTGGGTTGGGTTTGGTATGTTAGATATTAATAGTAATGCTGATTGCAAAGGTAGCCAAGCAGTGAAGATAAATCTGGGTTCAGGTCTTCTTTTTTTTTCTTTTACTCTGCTCAGTCTTCCTAAAGCTGTATACTTGTCCTCCAGAAATCTCACGCCCCCTCCAAAAAGTTCTAAACAGGTAAAATTCTGGTTAAGAGGAATATTAAAGGCAACTGGGAAGTCATGAGAGGGCAGTCTGCAGTTCAAAGTGTGCATTTAGAAAAGAAAGTAAGAATATTTCTGCACATTTTGCTTTGAAAATAGTTTGTTCAGGAGAGTAAATTTATATATACATAAGCTCGGGTCTTCCTTTAGTCTGAGTTCTTACTCGTTTTTGGTGCCATGGAATTTGTTGACACTCTTGTGGTTGTTCAATATTCAGTGTTCTCGGAATAATGATTTTAATGCATAAAATAAAATACCCAAGATTACAAAGAAAACTAATCATATCAAAAGAGTTATCAAAATATTACCCCTAAAACAAATTTATATACAGCAATTGTAAAGTATTATTTATTATTAATGAATGTGTTTATTATTACTTTAAATAAGATTTATTGATGGGTCTGATAACACTCGTGATTTTGAAGTAATGATGTGTGTGAGTTAAATTTTGAACATTTATAATAACTTTAATGCATTATAAGAATATCTATAATTTCTCTTGGTGACAAAGTCAAGGTACTGCTAATGATACTGTTTTTGTTGCCTGCAGCCGTAATTGAAAGGGGCTAGTGAAAAATAAAGATGCAATTTTTTTGCATCCAAATTCAGGGACGCCCTAAATTCTGTCCACAAACCCAAGGGACTCCGCCACCTGCAATAATGGCCTCTTCCAATGCCAATCAGTTGCCCGGTCCCCTGTCATTATACCTTTAGGGAGAGGAAAGAGGAGAAATGAGCACGGCAGGTGCCCCACTGGGAGTGCCCCGGATCTGACCCTACCACACATGTGCCAATACTGACTTTCATGGAGCACAGATTTCCTTTCTAGCATTTTGCTCCTCCTAGTGTTCCCCCCCTCCCCTGCCCAACCCTCAGGAGCTCTGGTGGCACAGTGATTGAGAGCTCAGCTGCTAATCAAAAGGCCAGCTGTTTGAATCCACCAGTCACTTCTTGGAAGCCCCCATGGGGGCAGCTCTACTCTGTCCTATAGGGTACCTATGAATTAGAATCTACTTGACAGCAACAGGTTTGGTAGCGGCCCCCCCCCCCCCGCCATCTATACAACTCTGGTCTATATCTGTCAAGCACCATATACACCACGGAAGCATGAAGAAAGGAGAGCCCCGCACAAAGTACAATTGGACAAGCACATGAATTGTGCCTCTTTGCATTACACGAGGCTTTTACAAGACTCATACAACTTTGCAAGAAGGTGTATGATTTAATGAATAAAATATCTTGGGACTGGCAAGATGTAAAAGCAAAGGGGCCAAGGTTCCTTGTTATCAAGGAGAACTTACGTTTAGTTAACTAAGGTTGGCGATTTAGCAAAATAAAAAACAAATACTGCGTGGGACATACTTATGCTAAAAAGTTATTTATGGTGGGGTTTTTTTTTGTTTGTTTTGTATCTGAAAAGAGCTCTGGTGATGCAGTGGTTAAAGCGCTTGGCTGCTAACCAAAAAGATCAGCAGTTGGAAGCCACCAGCCACTCCACAGCAGAAAGAGGTGGCAGTCTGCTTCTGTAAAGATTTACAGCCTTGGAAACCCTGTGGGGCAGCTCTACTCTGTGCTATAGGGTCACTATGAGTCAGAACAGCAGTGGGTTTTGATTTATTTAAAATTCAGCTTCAACTGGGTTTTCTGTATTTTATCTGGAAATCCTAAATTATCCAATGTACATAAGGCAAATAAATCCAAGCATAGATTATAATTGACATCAATAACCATTTGTTTTATGGTCATATAATTTTAAGTAAATTCAGAAGTAGCTAGTTTTGGTGACTTGTTTTAAAATCAAAAAGGACTTAGAGGATTGAAAGGAGAGTAAAGGAAGGAGAGGAAAGTAAAGAAGAGAGGACAAGGAACGAGATGAATCAAAAGCAGGAGGGAGGATCCTTGGAGGCACACACAGAAAGTTAATCCTGCCGAAAATCCAGGGCACATCTGCTTTCCACCTGACCTTTCTCAGTGACTTCTTCTCTCCTGACCACCACCCTGCCCTCGTCTGACGTGGAGGAAGCCAAGTCTACTCAATCCTCACAAGAGATGAAGGGACCAAAGCTCAGGAAGGGTAAGCAACTTGCCTGAAGTTACCTAGATGGGCAGTTGCAGAGCTGGGGTTCAAATCCAGGGCCGACATACTCTAAAGCACAAAGGCTTTGTGCTTCCCACTGTACCTCACTGCTTCTCTAGCATTTATTGCCCCAGGATTTTATTCTCCTCACTCATTCCATTGCCACTTCTCCTGTTTGTCAGAAGGTTGAAATTGTCAGGGCAGGCAGGTTAGTGTTGTATGTTAAAAAAAAAACTATGAAAGCCCCATTCTCAGGGCCTTTCTATTGTCCATGGGAGAGCAATTAAATTAATCAGCTGGAAAGCTCACTTCCTGGGAAGGCATAGACAAGCTCAATCTAATTCTTTGTCAACAACAGCAACAACAACAAAGCAAAGCACACCATGCTAGTATGTCCCAGCTCTTCCCTTACCCCTGGGTCAAGTGAATCCGTATTTGGAGTTGAAAAATTGAAGAAAGTAGGTTCAGATCCCAAGAACTGGCTGTGTATCTGTGTGCTCTGAAAGAGCTCATCTCTTCCACAGTAGCACTACATCACTGAGATGTCTGGAGTACCATGTTCCAGAGGCCCCTAGATGAAGAGCCCCATACAGCAAGGGAGTGTTATTTTATAATTTCTTTTTATGCCCCAGAGCCCGAGAGCAAAGGCAACCACAAGCAAACTTCAAATACTCTCTTTGGAATTCCAGACTTCCTCTAAACCACCTGAAATGCCCTGACAATCTCCCTGAGGGATCACGCCTGTGCTTAAAGCTGCTCCAAGGAAAAGCTCCCCTGAGTGAAGTCTTAACCATCAGACCTCATCTAAAACCCGGATCCCAACAACTCATGTTGATATTCAGCATTTTCCCTCTTTTTAGAGGCATTTTCTCTTGCTTTATCACAAGTGGTAGCAATAGGTTATTTATATTTTGAGCGCCATTGAAAAGAGGATTATACCAGGGCATTTAATTTCAGTTAAGAAAATATAGAAATTACTCCTATGTATGAAAAGCAGTGCTTTAAAATGAAAGAAAATAGTTCACTTCTCACTGTCACAGCAGTAGCACTGGTAAGTACTTCTAAATTGCTCCACTTTGCTATTGTCTGAGGTCCTTGATAAGCATTCTGCATTTTAAGCTTTATCTATTTCTCATCATTAAAAAGCTCATTAGTTAGTCATCATACTGGTACTTTCTTTACAGTTCATAAATTCAGATTATAACCTTGTGTCCTATAAATGGTGCCACTCATTAAATCATCCCAAAACACTAGTATGGAGACATTTAATGTTAAGATTTAAAATTAGACTTCTACATTTAGAAGTCTTAATAAAAGACCCTGGCTGCCTAAATTTTTAAAAGGGAGATGTAAAATCAGTGGGAATGCCATGTGTGACAGGACTCTGCTTCTTATTGAGCTATTGCAAAGAAGAGGTTAGATAACCCACAGTCAACGCTGCAGGTATAGTACCTGAATGAGGATTGTGGAGTTATTGCATCCAAGCCTAAAGTTCTAATGCCAAGATCTTCTTCTCATGATCTAATGCAAGTAGTGTTTCC
The DNA here is from genome assembly GCF_030014295.1 of Loxodonta africana. Taxonomy (NCBI): domain Eukaryota; kingdom Metazoa; phylum Chordata; class Mammalia; order Proboscidea; family Elephantidae; genus Loxodonta; species Loxodonta africana. The sequence goes on from NC_087351.1 coordinate 48,369,503, forward strand.
TATTTCCTCAGTGGTCAAATTTTTCAGTGATTTCCCTTTCAATATGACTTTGCTATGAAGCTAATGCGTCCTCATTTGAACCCAGGATTTTTGAACACTATTTGGAAAATCTGTATTCTAGAAGAAGGACATCAGTCACAAACTAAGAAACCATGGGTCAGGTAGGGACCAAGTGGCCTCATTGACTCTGATCCCATACCCAATCTCAAGATGTGGAGAACCTTCCTAAGGATATGGCACAATGCTAGATATCTTGTTCTGACAGTAGTGATTGAAGAAGGTAAGAGGGGAAAGTAGCAAAGAGAACTTTGGAAAACTGGAATCTATAGACAGTACATTGTTCTGTCATCCTGGCTTTAACCAAGGAGGAAATGCAGCCTAACCAATCCATGTACCAAATGGAAGCAGAGGAAACTGAGCTCCTGTAAAAACTCAGTCTGACATGAAATGAAAAAGAATCAAGAGACCAATATTTCTGAATTTCTGAGGGTCCCCAAAACACACACATACACACACACGCACACACACATACACACCTCCTCTACATTCTCATTCTTTCTACTTGACATATTGCCCTAGACTGGATACTGTTGGTCTGAAAGGGTCCATAATGTACTGATGCTGCCATCTTTCCCTGAAGTGGCTTACCCCACTTCCAGTTCCACACTGTGTTTTCTAATAGTAAACTATCTCCTGGTGTATAGAGGTGAACTAGTGAGGCTGAAGGATGAGAAGGCAGCAGCAAAGTTAGGAGTGGTTCTGGGTACATACCTCTGATGAATGGCATTCCCCAGCAAACAGTTATAGGCTGAAAGCGAATTTTCTTATGCTTGAGAACATTGGGAATTATGCCTTCTGTCTTTGCTGCACTTGACAGGCAGGCAAGTTAGGTAATCTGATCATGAGTAAACTTGACTCTTTTTATTTCACCCACTTACAAAAGCCACATAGAACGTGTAGAGTGGTCCCTTCCCTGGCTATTTAGCCCCCTGTCCTTCCGGTTCCTTTATACTGACTTTTGACAGTTTCTCTCTGCTCAGCCATCTTTGTCTACATGGTAGCATTTAGTGGGTAGTTTGTTAACTTTCGTCCCTTGAAGCCTGTTTTGAGAATCTTCCATGATGCTCGTGATTGCCTAGATTTGCATGGCCCCTAGCTCTTTAAGTAGCATATATGATTCGTTGTTTCATAAATAGCAGCCTCTCCTGCTCCTCTGACACTCTCCCACTGCCCACTCCACTACCTTTCATTCCCACATCCCCACCAACTTTCTCACCTTACCTCACACCCATATTGTGAACACGAAGCTCAAAGAGACCGAAACTAAAGTACCATTTGGAAATTCCAGGTTCTAACCCCATCTCTACCAGGCCTGTCTCTAGAAACCCAAACTATTTTCTAACCTACTATGTCTTGGCATCTCCATCTGTAAACAAATTAAAACAATAATAATGATGATGACTTGGAATACTGGTAAGCGGTCACCAATAAAGAAATACTGGTGGTTATTGGAGAATGAAAAATGTTGTGTGCATGCTCCAAGCCATGTGGTTCCTCTATGTAAAACTACAGTTGTTCTTATGTGAAATAATGGAAATCCTCTGGTAAGATGTCCTCATGTTGGAATACATTTTTCTTTAGACATATTGACCAGGTTCAGTGCCATCATTCAAATGGCCTTGTCTCACCACTGGAGCAGTTTAGCCTTTCCTAATCTTCCTTCCATACCCTGGCCAACCTCTTGAGCATATACTTTGATATTTTAACAAAAAATTTTTAGCCTTTGACTCCATCCTGCCCAGAAGTTCTCTCGGTCCACTTTTTTCAAGAGGCTTAGCTTGTGTGGATGCCTCACTTTACACAATAGATGTGTCATTGGGTATGGACAGTACATCTTTGTGTAGATAGAATTCTATTTTAAATACAAAATAGTAGCTGTCTGTATCAACAACATAATCAATGAATCATTTTATAAAACAAAAAAATCACTTAAATTTCTATTTCAAAGAGTAGGTTTTCTTAAAACAAGGCACACTTCAATACCCCATCTCTTCCTTCTGTTTGGCAAGGAACATCTGAGACTCTGCGTGGTTTCACTTTATTTAAACTCAATAGCGATTAGGTCAGAATGTTTCACTCCTTTCTGCCTAACTCTTCTGAGCAGACTCTGCTCCTTCCAGTTTTCCTCCCCCTTAAGCAAACAGAATGTGTTGCTATGTTGTACCACCACAAGTCTGGCCCCAACTTCTGCCAAAGCTCACTTACCTGACCTTGCCTGCTAAGCCACCACCTCCTGAGTTTCTACAGCCTGCAGTGGGTCCCAAGACCCAGAGCCCCTGAGCTTATGGTAATGTCTGCTGAAGCCCTTCTGAGCCCTGACATTCGGCTCACACCAACACATGGACAAAGTCTCAGCGCTTCTCGTTAAGAATCCAGCACTTTGCCTCTCTGTTACCACACTGCAGAAGTCAAGGCTGCAGTGAGTAGTGTTCCTTTGTGGAGTTCAGGGTTTCTGTGAACAGCAGCCCATGTCACTCATTCACACAGTAAGCCAGTCCAACACTGTAATAAAGCACGGTACACATGATGATAGCTCTTAGCCAGGCCAAGCCTGCACTGTAAAGGCAGCACTCTCATCAAGAGGGTAAAAAGGCCCTCCAAACTCGAGCCAGGGAGAGACAGGACAAAGCATGGCTTACACTGGCTCTGTGTGTCAGTTAAGAGACCTGGCATGGGAGGGCCATTAAGAATTATTGTCTATGGAAGCCATGAAAATCCACTCCCCCTCACGCCCACCACACCTAAATAATCCAATTCTCTGACATTAAACGGGCAATAATTTACAACTCTAGAGGAGTACACCCTTACTGTGTATAATTTTTCACTAGTTTATGTGGCAGGCAGAATACTAGCTCCTCAAGGATGTCCACGTCCTAATCCCTGGAACCTGTGAATGTGTTACCTTACATAGCAAGAGACACTGTTCGATCTGATTGCGTTAAGGGCCTTGAGATGTGGAGATTATCCTGTTTTATCCAGGTGGGCCCAGTGTTATCATATAGGTCTTTAAAATCAAAGAACCTTTCTCTATTGTCCACAGAAGGAGATGTGACAACAGAAAAATGGACAAAGGGATGCAACGTTGCTGGCTTTGAAGGGGCCGCAAGCCAAGGAATGTAGGCAGTCTCTAGAAACTGGGAAAGGCAGGGCAACAGATTCTTTGCTAGAGCTTCCAGCCCTGGTGACACCTTAATTTTAGCCCAGTGAGAACCACATTGGGTTTCTGGCCTCCAGAACTGTAAGATTATAAATTTATATTGTAAGCCAGTTTATGGTAATTTGTTACAGCAGCCACAGAAAAACTAATACAGTTTGTAATAGCATTTTACTAAATTTGTTGCCACAATTTATCTTACTTAAAATGTTTTGAGACTGCAGGGGCAGATTATCCAATAGGCAAGAGAAGCACAGTGCTTATTTTGTTTACCAGATCATATGCAGTGAACAATTTCACTTTTTTTTTTTTTTGTTTACATCAAAGATTCTGGTTGGCATCTGTTTCTCTCCCAACCTCACAGCATCTTCCTACAGAATGGAAGCCTTTTTTCAAACTTACAGTTCCTGACAGGAGTGGATGACCCATTAAGCAACGTAAGCACAGGCTTACTTATGTTTATTTACTAATCTGAAGTGAACAATTTCACTACAGATGATCTGGTAAGCAAGGCAAGCAATGTGCTTACCTTGCCTATTGAATAATCTGCCCCTGTTTGAGGGCTTACAGCACATTTCTCCCTCCTAAAGTTTTTCAGGAAATAAATTACTCCCTTGCCTTTTTTTTTTTTTTTTTTTGTAGGCTGAAGGAGCCCTGATGGCATAGTGGTTAAGCACTCGGCTGGGAACAGAAAGGTGGTGGTTCAAATCCATGGGAGAAAATACTTCTGTAAAGATTTACAGCCTTGGAAACCCTATGGGGCAATTCTACTCTGCCTTCAGATTGCTATGAGTTGAAATCAACTCAACAGCAATGGGTTTGGGTTTTTGGTATGTAGGCTGAGGCCTTATTCTATCCGCTGAAAAGCTGTAGCAATATTATCTCAGCATATAGTCCCTGACAAGAACAATCTACAGATGATCCTATATTTTCTCCATCAGGAAGGAGGGTGGGCTGTGGGAGGGTGTTGTGCAGGGGCAGTGATTGTATTAACCAAAGACACACCCTAGGGAAGAAGAATGAAAAGAAGGTGTTTTTGACCAGCTTGACTGTGGGACTTCATCCCTGGAGTTGTTCCCTAGAGTTTAAATTGCCGCTGACTAAGCAGGTTCTTCCTAAAAGCCTCAGGATGACTGAGTGTGCTGCCCGGAGAGAACACGCTAGGTTACCAGACAATAACTATGAAAGAATTATGTCTCTCACCCCTACCACTCCCCTCCCCAAAAATGAAAAGTTAAGAAAGCGACCAAATGTGTGCCTCAGAAAAATGCCTAGTCAAGCAGTTGTTTCACCCCTGCCTGTTGAACATTTGGGTCGCCTGATTCAAATGTTAAAGCTGTGTTCAAACCAGAAAAAATAAAAATAATAAGCTGTCAGAATAATTACTAAGAACATGCAAGGATTATACAAAGTAAACTGCAGCCTGCAAAAAAGAGAATTGCATGTTAGCTAATTGTTAATTTTAGCAATCGCAGTGGCTAATTACCATGGCACACATTGACTATTAGCTTGATGCCCCAGCACCTGCTTTCTCCAATGAACAGATTTCTTCACCGCTAGCACAGGAGCAAAATGTGTAATTATTGGCCATCATTGGGGCGATTTTTCAGTGATTCTTTTGTGCGATGTGAATAAAGCATAATGACATATTTTATTAGAGGGCAAATAGCTGTTTGTTAATGGAAATGATTTGAAATCCAAAAAACTAGAAGCTAGGAGCATGTTTTCGATATCAGCGCGAATTCAAATGTATTTGCTTTTAACTCTTTATAAAAGGAGCATAGAAATCAAATCTAAACTGAGTATAATATATTTAATGATATGTACAAACACAGCATTGATTAATTACCTCAAATGCTTTCAATAGTACACCATCTACTTTGTTTCGGTCATGTGTGAAATTTTAGTATTTCATATTTAAATTCTTATTCCTTGGTCCGAGAGTCTTGGTGAAGCTGGCCTGCGTCATATCTCATTTCCTGAAGAGCTCTTTTTTTTTTTTTTTTTATCGGTATACATTGCATTTGCAAAAGTGTTCTAAAAATCCAGCCTTCACTGCTTTCAGACCTGGGCACATCAGCATCTCCCTGAAGGGATGAGCTTGAATTAGGTCATCAACAGCCAACTGTCAGCCACTGGGTGGATTGTACATCGTAAATAAGGTACCCTGAGGACAAGGCTAGAGCTCTTCAGGCTTGGAAAGGACATTCTTGTCCTTTTTAGGACAAAATTAATAGATCACTAGCACACAAACCTATCAAAGAAAAAAAAAGCAGTTTCTATCTTCATCTATGGCTCATAAATGATCATCCATGTGTGCATAAATTTATCTAACTGGAAGACAGTACTTCTATTAGCAATGATGCAACATAGGAAATAGGATCTTTTAACTTTGTCTCTGACCAGGTTCTTAAACCTCTCTCTGCCTCCATCCTCTCCTCTCCCCTCAATCTTTGTATTTATATAACGGGATAATAGTTCTAAATACGGTGCTACAGAGCTTAAGTGTAAAGTCCCCTGAAACTCTGAAATTAAAAAATATATATTTTTTTGAGAATAGATTAATTAAGAAATAATACTAACATGTTTTTAAGGTCAACATATTCCTATGGTTTTTATCAAGCTCAGGAAAAAGAGCTGGTTTGAAGACAGTGTTTAATTCCATTCCATATTTATACCTTATTTATATTTCTAACTCTGCACACTCTGTGCTGAATTCTTCCTAAACCATGAAACAAGAAAAATTGCCTCTTGTCCTCAACAGGAAAGATTAAAGGGCTGCGCTTGAGATGTATGTTTGCTGAGCTTTCGTCCCTTCGTTCCACTCTTAGGTTCAGTTACGAAAGTTGTGTATTTTCAAAGGTCATTGAAAGGCAACCCACCTCTGTTTGTTGAGCGTGGAGAACTTGCTCCTAATCGCCAGGCTTATTGTTTTATTGCCACTGTTTACAAACAGGGAGAAACTCCCTTGAGTGAGCCCTTCCCTTTCTTACCACAGGCTTCCCCACTATTTTAAGATGTAGATAAGTTCAGCATTCACGTTCACTGTGTGACCCATTAAACTGGTATTGAGGTATAATTTGTGTGTTTTCCCAGTACCGTTGCACATAGAATGGGGTTCATTTCCACACGTTTGAATAAATTTATCCAGTTCAGTGAACCTGTTGTGAAGCTCAGCAAAACTCAGTAGGTGGCTTTAAAGTCCTGTAATTAGCCCATTACAGAAAATCTGTAGTTTAGATTTTTGCGCATTGGTTAATAAGCATAACATGCTTCATATATAAATAACATTACATTAAATGATGCCATATAAAGGAATTAAAGGCCAACGGAGTTAAACAAAATACTTGAAAGAGACCTCAAATTAGCATATTTAATTCCAACTCACTGCACAGGAAAAGCCTCTGGCTCTTACTGTACCAGTTCCATACCAGCTCACAGTAACATGGGCGCCCAGGTACCCAGCTCTTTACACATCCTACCTGTCTTCTGTGAAGCTTGGGATGGAGTTAGCCTTTACCCCATTTCCTTTCATTTCTGCTCATGGGCAAGGAGGTGAATTGAGGGGGGAGGGGGAAAGGAAAAAAAAAAGAAAAAAGCTCAGCCTAGCTGTGACTTCCTGGAATGATATTTGCTTGAGCACTTCCTCCATGATTCACAGGGGTAGAGAGTGCCGGCTAGGCTCTTCCTCTCTGCTTGCTTCTCTCACTGGAATCTGTTTAACAGTCACTTCAGAATGAAGTGCTTCGTGAACGTCACATATCCAAGAACTTCCTTTCAGAGGTTTCATCATCTTATTAGAAATGTTACCGTCAAACCACCCAGTGTAACATTGCCTCACGCTGGACTATTTGAAAAATATTTTTCACCTCTCTGTGGAATGAAGTTGTATCTCCATTTAAATAGTCCCCAAATATGATATAATGGTAAAGTGAGCTTGGTTCTGTGAATCCAAGGACAAGAACAACATGTACATAAAGGTGCATTGTAGTTATATAGCTGCTAACAAAAATATTTGAACTTACTACTTTCTGGGTTTACTTACTCTACACTAGAATGCAAGCTCCATGAGGCCAGGAGGTCTGACAGTCTTGTTTCCCTCCGTAGTCCCCTCATTCAGCACAGTTCATTTATTCACGAACTATTTATCAGGTACCTACTGCATACCAGGCACTGCAACAAGCTTTGGCAGATACTTGTTTGGGCAAATGCTTGTTCTCAAATAAAAGAAACTGACCAAGTGACCAAAAATCAACCTCTTAAAATCAATTCATCAAATGATTGATTTACGGATTGACTAATTTGCCAGATTTACCGAACGTAATGATTTCCCAAAAATTTTTAAACTACTTGTAAAATTTACAACTTGAATAGGATATTTTTAGTAGACCAGTCTTCGTTTGCTCTTTATAGTAGCATGTTAAGGAATGGCTAATTTGTCAAAAGCTAAGGGTGGTTTACACTTCTTATGAGTAAACTTAGGAGTTGCTGAGTGGTGCAAGGATATCCTGGTGGCATAGTGGTTAAGAGCTACATCTGCTAACCAGCTCAAATCCACCAGATGATCCTTGGGGCAGTTCTACCCTGTCCTTTAGGGTTGCTATGAGTAGGAATCGACTATATGGGGATGGGTTTGATTTTGGTTTGGGGATGCAAATGGTTCAGGAGCTTGGCAGCTAACTGAAAGGCTGATGGTTCTGACACACATGGGGTTGCCATGAGTCAGGTTCAACTCAATGGCAACTGGTAACTGGTAAGAATAAATGTTATATACAGAAAATATTTCATATTTTTACCCAAAATTTTATTTTCCTTAGACATATTCAGTCTTATGCAGATTTCATTTTTAAGTCATTTACTCTTTTGTCAACAATTCGGAATTTTTAGGATTGTTTTTGCCAATTTTCTAAGTGGAATATTGGCTCTTTTTTTTTTTTTTCCTAGCAACTGGTAGCCAAATTTAGTACATGATGTTGTTGCTTTCTCATTTCCTAGTTCATTTCTCATTTTACCCATCTTTTATAATTTTTTTAGGATTTTTAAATAATCTGTTTTTTGCAAGTGTTATTTTTATAGTAATGTGTACATCAAATTTGAGGTTTTTATCATTTGCCTCACTATGGCAATATTTTTTGCATCTCTTATTCCTTTATGCATCTTTGAACACTCTTGCCTTATTTCAAATCTTCTGGTGCACTACAACCAGGTAGAAATACCTCAGTTTCTAATTTTTTGGAAAATAAAAATTCAGTATTTCATCTTCATCTACTTCTCTTTCAGATGTTCATATAGGTACGTCTCTAATTTTTTCAAATTGTAACATTCTTTTTACAGTGAATTTTTTATTTCTATCTGGTGATTAAAGTTTTAAATTTCAGTATTACATATGGGATGAGATTGTTTCAGCTGACTTCAACTTTCCTCCATCTTTCCAAATGTCATTTAGAATTTCTATCTTTACATATTTTTACATTCTTTCACAAATTCTTCAAACGGCATATCGGCCTTGATTTTATATGACTAGCAATTAGTATCTCACACTTTTGCATATCATATTGATGTGGTTGCCATGTATCTTTCTTTAGAAATTTCATAATTAAGACAATGAATGTCAGAATGGGGGTACTAATCTCAGATAAAGTTTTGGCTACTAATTATTAAATACCCTTTCCTGAATATTAAGCACACACTCTAAAAGGCTGGACCACCATATGACCCTTAGCTGTTAATAAGTGAACATTCATTAAAATGCTATTATGAAGACAAAGTTCAAACCAGTCAAACCTTTAAAGAAATTATAAAAAGCTATTAAATATTCTAACAGAAATTTCTATATACTTTATAAACAGAAAAATAATTCATTGTTAAATTGGTACATTGGTAAATACTGCAATGTGTCATTCAGAAAACTGAATTTCAGGAAATAATTTTTAAGTGACTTAGCGCTGGTTTTAGAGCTGAAAAACAGTCCTTGCCCTCGTGAAGCTTATAGTCAAGTTGAGGAGACAGGCATTAGTTAAGAATCATATTTGACAAATGTAAACTTTACAACCCTGTTGAGTGCTTACAAGAAGGCATATCCTGGGAAAACCAACCTCATTAAGGAGACCAGGTTGGAAGAGCAGAGGTAACTTGGCGGATAGCAGCCTTCCAGGAACAGAGAAAAGAATGCATAAGACTAAATAGACAATAGGTAAGTGGTAACTTTGGTGAAGGATAAGACAGTACGCAACACTGGGGAAGCCAGCACAACTTGTACAAGGCAAGGTCATGGAAGCTATGTAGACACATCCAAACTCCCTGAGGGAACAAATTTCTGGGCCAAGAGCTGTGGGCACCATGGTCTCTGGGAACATCTAGCTCAATTGGCATAATATAGTTTATAAAGAAAATGTTTTACATTCTACTTTGGTGAGTAACATCTGGGGTCTTAAAAGCCTGTGAGCGGCCATCTAAGATACTCCACTGGTCTCACCCCTTCTGGAGCAAGGAAGAATGAAGAAAACTAAAGAAAGATTAGTCCAAAGGACTAATGGACCACATCTACCACGGCCTCCACCAGACTGAGTCCAGGGCAGCTAGATGGTGCCCAGTTACCACCACTGACTGCTCCAACAGAGATCACAATAGAGGATCCCGGACAGAGCTGGAGAAAAGTGTAGAACAAAATTCCAGGTCACAAAAATAGACCAGACCAGCCTGACAGAGACTGAAGAAACCCCTAGATAATGGCCCCTGGGAACCCTTTTATCTTACTCCCGAGGGTCACCCTTCATCCAAAGATTAGATAAGCCCATAAAACAAAATGAAACTAAAGGAGCACAACAGCCCAAGGGCAAGGACTAGAAGGCAGGAGGGGACAGGAAACCTGCTAACAGGGAACCCAAGGTTGAGAAGGAAGAGTGTTGACATGTCATGGGGTTGTAAACCAATGTCATAAAACAATATGTGTACTAACTGTTCAGTGAGAAACTAGTTTGTTCTGTAAACCTTCACCTAAAGTATAATAAAAAAAGGCAGTGGGGGGGGAAGATTGTGCGAGACCCAGGGCATAAAACATAATGATACATAACAGACCCTCTACAACTGCCAGATGAATGAGTTAATGAATGGATGAATGATTTGTTGCTAGAAACTTAAGATGCTCTAAGCAGAGGCTGGCAAGTCCCAAGCTGATGGGTCAGGCATCAGGTTGGAGGTTTTCCTGACTCTCGCAGCTGCAGGGGCTGAAGAACCCAAAATCCTCAAGTCAGACAGGAGGCTGCTGGCTCACAGGCTGCAAAGGCTAATGAATTCAAGATCGGCAGGTAAAACAGCAGGCTGATGGCTCAAGTCCCAAGAACCGGAGGCCAGATATTGACAAGCCAAGCGCAGGATCCAGAGCACAGCAAAGGCCAGCAAGCTTTGCCAAAAGTCCACATATATTAGGTACAGGCCACGCCCCCAAGGAAACTCCCTTTCAAATGATTGGCTACTCATAGCAGATTTCATCATACAGGTGATTACATCATTACACAACTGCCAAGCTACATCAATAATTGCCAAACCGCTGGGAATCATGGCCTAGTCAAGTTGACACGCAACTTTAACCATCACACCAGCTCTCCAAAGTTGAGCATTCATTCCTGGAGAATAATATTAATAGGGCCTCACCCTAAATAACCCCACAAAATGCCAGCTCAGCATGTGTTTGCCAAACTCTGGGGTTGTTTTTCTCAGCATTTACTTCTCTGATGACATACGTAAGAATCTCTTGGGTGTTGCCTAAAAGACAGGTTCTAAGGACCCTCTTCAAACTTATTGAATCTGAATTTTAGAGAATGGGTTTTGGGTATATGCGTTTTAAACGAGCTTCCCAGGTTATTTTGCAAGCTAAATTTTGAGAACTGCTGGTATAAATGGTAAAGCGGGGTTTACCAGCAGGGTTTTAGGTGTTTCTTTGAGTAAATTGCTTAGTTTTACTCTCTCCCTCATATTGGACAATTCTGTGAAGGGGTGAAGTGTATTGCCATTCTTTCACTTCTTCCTCCCTTGTTTTCTCCTAACTCTAATTCTCTAGGAGGGGTGTTCTGGGTTCCAAGAGTTGGCAGTAGTGATTCGCCTCGTATACACAGGGGTTTTGGGTATCTCGGGCCTCAGATTCAGAGCCACAGCTCCCCAGGTAGGCTAGGAGATCATCTCTTTCAGGCCTGGGCCCGTCTCCCTGGTGTAAACTTCACTCCCTTGTTCATCTGTGTGAGAGCCCTCCCTCAGGAGTGAAGAGAAAGTGGTACCTTCATTCTTTGTGGCTCTTGCACCACCACCCCTGCCCAGGCTTCTTTCAGTCCCTAACCGCCCCTCGCATACAACCCATTCCACACAGGAGTAGGCAGAAATGGGATTTTTCTGTCAATTATTTTGGTTGAAAATGGCGTTTTCTTTGCTGGACACCCCATGTGTCATTGCCCTTAGCCCCCAGAGGTTGGTCTTCTCTCAGTATCAGTTCTTATAAAGGTTTACAAACACCTCCTCAGTTAAATTATTCAATGAGAATTTCACTGAGGAGCCAAGGAGAGGAGTGAAGAAAACCTTGAAGCGGGAGATAAGGATGAGGATTAAGAGCTCAGATTCTGGATTTCAACAGACCTTGATCCTCATTCTGCTCTTTCCTAGACTCTTAACATAACTTGGAAAAGCCAGCCAACCTCTCAACCCAGTTTCCTCACTGGCCATGTGGAGGTAATTATAATCTCACCCTCCTGTGATTTTTTGTGAGGATCAAATGAGACAATGTGTGTAAAGCCCTTAGTACAGCTCCTGGCACACAACCCTGAACAAATGTTAGTTATCTTTTATTATCATTATTTTTTAATAAACTGTCTTCTCCTGCCAGATGACCAGAATGGCAAATAAACATCCATGAAAGAAGCTAGGGTTTATTAAGTTCCACAGGGTTGCTGTGAGTCAGAATGAACTCGAAGGCAACAGGTTTGGTTTTTATTTTTTTTTTAATCTACTATCAACCAGGCATTCAGACAAAGGGAGAAACCCCATAGTTTCTCCCCATAGTGTACACCAACTTTTTTGCCATAGGAGGAGCAGAACTGTTCAAACCTGGCCTCTTCTCCAGGAATGAGGACATGTCGGCAACCATGTACTTACTATAAGTGTATTGTGAACAAAGTGAAAAATCAGGCTCAATAGGGCAGAGCATGAGGAATGAATTTAAAAAAAAAAAAAATGTTCAAATTTATATTGTGGGGATTCAACATAAAGAAATTTTTTTTTTTAATGTTTTTAAAAACTGAGAAGGAAACATCAAATATAGGAAACTGTTTTGCAACAACTTCAAAGCCTAGGACATTGATCCAAGTGGGGAGACCATTTGACATGGCTTCACTGCATACCTCCACAGTCTTCATTTTAAAATAAATACCAAAAGCTTGTTCTTTGATATCTTACCAGGAATCCTACTCTAAGGAAGTGGCCAGAAGGCCAAAAGTATGAGAATCATTGTTCCCTTAAGGATCAGGGAGCAGTAAGCCCCAGCCATTCAGGGCACTATGCAGACTTCCTTATTTGCATCTCAAAGCTTAACAGCCTTTGATAGCAACCTGTAGTGGTTCCATATTTATAAAATACTTTATCACACTGATGTATACCCTATACAACAGAAGATCGATTTCCGTCAATGACACCATCTTTCAGTAATCCAAAGTTATATAGAGTAAGTTGTATGTGAATGAGCTCCTCTGTTGGTAGATACAGGTGTGAGTGTAATGTTTTTTCTGATACCACATCTGTCTTGGTTATCTAGTGCTGCTGTAACAGAAATACCACAAGTGGATGGCTTTAACAAACAGAAGTTTATTCTCTCACAGTCTGGTAGGCTCCCAAAGGAGTCCAAATTCAGGGCACTAGCTCTAAAGGAGAACCTTCTGTCAGTCCTGGAGGAAGGTCCTTGTCATCACCCTTCCCTTGGTCTAGGAGCTTCTCTGCACGGGGACCTCAGGTCCAAAGGACGTGCTCTGCACCTGGCATTGCTTTCTTGGTGATATGAGGCTCCCATGTCTCTCTGCTTGCTTCTCTCTTTTATATCCCAAAAGAGATTGGTTTAAGACACAACCTAATCTTGTAGATCTCATCAATATAAATGCCACTAATCTATCTCATTACATCATACAGACAGGATTTACAACACATAGGAAAATCACATCAGATGACAGAATGGTGGACAATTCACACAACACTGGAAACCATGGCCTAGCTAAGTTGACAGATAATTCTGGGGGACACGACTCAATCCATGACAACATCTTAACCTGCCACCTCTTGGGTGTTGAGAAGAAACAAGTAGTAGAAATGTAGTGGAGGTACATACATAACTCTTCATTCATTTAACCAGCTTTTACTGAGCATTTTCTACATACCAGGCCCAGGCTAGGCACTGGGGAGACAGAGATAAATAGAATCCTGTCCTCTACCCTCAGTGGTTTCAGATAATTATAATACAAAAGATACGTGTTAACAAACGTGGCTTGATCCTGCTGAAATTAAGTTACAGGAATAATGTTAGAACTTTCTCAGGCAGCTAGAGAAAAGAAGGATCCACCACCATCATCACCATTATGCTCAAGATACTGGGCCATCATGTATAGTTGTGGAGTACAAAAAGGTACCACAATCTAAGGGGCACCATTGCCTTCATAGACATCATAAATTTATACATTTATTAGGATAATTTTCTTACAGATGGGAAAGGAGTGAATTTTTCTAATAAACACAAGGGTAACACATGGCTCCTGACAGCCTTGCCATTATGGTACCATTCTTCTATACATTAGGTGCTGTTGTCTCATTTAATCCTTAAAACAACCATGTGGGGCAGGCATTATTGTCCTCAATCTACAGGTGGGGAAACTGAGACTTAACAAGATTAAACAGCTTGTTCAAGGTTACACGTGTCCTTCCATATGATGTTCATGATTTAGGTCTGGTTGAGAAGAGTTACTAAGTTATAATTTAAATTGCTTTGCACAACAGTCTTGGGGTAGCAAAGATCCCAGCTGAGTTGCTAATTAGTTTGTCTTTGATCCAGAAAAATCTAAAGCACAAAGAATTGCATGCTACCTGGAACTTAAGAGAATGCTAGAAAAACTCAATGGTATGTTCTAGACAGTAGATAAAATCATGTTAGGATGCACATGGAGCACTGGTGATGTAGTGGTTAAGAGCTTGGCTGCTAACCAAAAGATCAGCTGTTCAAACCCACCAGCCACTCCTTGGAAACTTTATGGGGCATTTCTACTTTGTCCTGTAGGGTCGCTATGAATCAATGGCTCCTAACAACAAAAACAACGGGATGCTTACAATGTTTCTTTTGTTGTTTGGAACTCTTCACCATGTATAATAATGGATCATTGACCAGCATCTTGCTGGTAAAATTTATTCATTTGAGAAGTATTTTCTGTGTGCCCACAACACGTAAGGCAATGGAATCAGTTTGGACATGGATCCTACTCCCCAGAAGCCTACAGTCCACCAGGTGTGAAGAAATGTACGTAAATAACTGAGAGGTTTGTTATTGTCAGGTGCCATCAAGGTGGTTCCAACTCATAGCAACCCCATGTGACTAGAAAAGGGGTTTTCTAGGCTATAATTCTTTACAGGAGTAAATTGTCAGGTCTTTCTTCCGTGGAGCGACGGGGTGAGTTTAAACTGCCAATCAAGCGACAGAAAGGTAGAGAGGAGGTCCAGGTAAATAGCTCAGAAAAGGGAGTTATTCCTTCCAACAACGACAGCAGGGAGGGCTTCATGGAGGAGAGCACATTTGACCTAGGTCTTGAAAGAGAAGGAATTGGATATCCAGAGGAAGGGGTGAGAAGATTCCCAGAGAGGAGGCCCATCCCAGGGGAAGGCAGGATGTGGGAAGTCATTCAGTTTGACTGAACTACAATGAAGCCCTCAAAACACATACACACACAAAAAAATGTTCTCCTAGAGCTTCCTTAAGACCACAAAACCCACTGCCGGCGAGTTGATTCTGGCTCATAGCAACACTGCAGGACAGGGTAGAACTGCCCTACAGGGCTTCCAAGGCTGTAATCTTTATGGAAGCAGACTGCTACATATTTCTCCAGCAGAGCTCGTGGTGTGTTAGAACCACCCACCTTTCACTGAGCATCCAAGTGATTAACCACTGCATCACCAGGGCTCCTTTTCCTTAGGACAGGAAATGTTCTCTCTTGATATAGACACTCATCACAAGAAGCTTCCCCTACAAAGGTCCTCAACTCAATTTTTAAAAGAAAAAGTTTATATACTTTGCTAAAGTTCCAAGTGAAAATACCATCATCAGATTTTAAGGCACTAGTGTCATAAAACTTCTGATGATGCCGAGAACAATACTCAGAGTCCACAATTTTTTACTGTGTCATCTTTCTTTCTTTTTTTAAAATGAACTATCCTTAAAGCCATCTGCTTAGCTCTCAGGATGTGGTAAAGATTAGTTAGATGATCACACTGAAATAGCTTGTGAAAAGAATTATCCAGGAGATCACCATGACCAGGATATTATTCTTTAACAACAGCAACATGAAAACACAGTTGATATTTCTCTATTTTAACATATCAATACAATTATATATGTAGCACTTGCATATACCCCAAAAGATGTGGTTGAAATATTGCCTTTAGTCCACCACATTCTTCTCCTTTGGAAAACTTCAAGAAGACATTCTTTCATTTCATCTATGTAATTTTTTAAATTAAATTTATTCTTACAGTCAACTACCTACCGAACAAAAACCAAACCCAGTGCCGTCGAGTTGATTCCGACTCATAGTGACACCATAGGACAGAGTAGAACTGCTCCATAGAGTTTCCAAGGAGTGAAAACTGTGACTTGTTATTTGCCCTGTTGGGGGTGGGGGGAAAGTGTGAGGCGTTCAAGAGGATAAAAATCACGTGAAATGCTTTCTGGCAAGTGGCCGCACAATTTGCTAAAGATCTTAAACATGGCCAGTGGGACAAAGACAGTAATAGGACAACCCAGAACCTCCCTGGGGCTTGTTGTAAAGCAGTATCACTGACAAGCCTAGTTTATAGAGCAATAAAGGATTGGTGTCTGCCTGTTGTATGAGAACATCATTTTACTCAGATTAGATTAACAACAACTAATTGAGGGTGTTTCCAGTTTTGCAGTAACACCGGTCAGGTTTAACAGATGAGTGAAATCGTTTGATAATGAGTTGCCTTTATTATAGCATTTAGTGGAGGCATTTTTGGCATCACTTCAATAATAGAACAAAAATTAGTTTGAGTAACAAGTTGTATATACTTTGGTAAAATGAAAATCAGGGTAGACTGTCTTTTCGTTTTGCTGAAAAAACACCCTAAAAGAATTTTAAAGAAAAAAAAATTCTTAGGCTAGAAAATTTGCCTGCAGAAAAAGAAAACAAAATTCTTGAAACTTAAGATATAATATAGAATATTTGTAATTAGAATATGCAAATAAAACATGTAAATGACTAGAATAAGAAGAAATGGCCTAAAGATGTAGAAAGAACACACACTAGAAACTGACTAAAGTGGTTATACCTGGCAGAAGAACTGGGGACTGGCCGTCAGGAGGTGAAAAGAACACTTCTTATGATTTGAATACTGTACCTTTAAATGACCATATATGATCTTTAAATTTTTTAATTAAAAATAACTTTAAATGAATTAGTCAATTTTTTTAGACATTCATAGTGTTCGGGTTTTGTTGTTTTTTAATTCACTGTGTGCTTGCCTCAAGTCAGATTTTAGAAATTGGCATATTACAAATGTAAAGTGAATGGATAAAAACAGAAAACCCTGTGAGGGAGCAGTTGGGGTGGGGGGGGAGGGATTAAAACACAGCATTTCATTATTCTGACTTTTAGTCATCCTTTTCTATATTCTACGACCTAAACCTCATAAAGACTCTTGGCAGATTTCATAATTTCAGCTTTACAGAACTCATCCACCTTATAATTATGAATATATGGACATAATTAGCTGAATCACTTTGAGAGAGAGAAAAAATACCCTACTTAAGGCTAATTAGATGAATCACGAATTCTTAGAAGAATGCATTTCAATAAGGTAAAAACTTTGGATACAAATTTAAGGAAGTTTCCAGTTACATTTGTCCACAGACAATATTGATAAGCACTCACTTCATGCAGATTATTAAACTGTATTGATTTAGGATCCAAACCTCCAAACATCACCACCTTCTCCAGAGAAGACCTGATTGCACTTACATGTCACATTCATAAAAAACAGTGCACTAATTGGGAGTCTCCCGCCATCTGCACACTTGCTTCCAGGCACAAATAAAATGATCAATGGGAAAGCCGGGTCAATCCAAGCAGACTGTGAGTGAAATTAAAATAATAAAATGTCTAAACATTTAACTGCAAATAGGAAATCTTTATACCCACCCACACCCTATTCTGTAGCATAAAGCTAAGGCACAATTATTCATATACCTCAAGTAATTTGCAGGCTCCATACAAAATCTCATTTAAAATAAGAAATTGCTATTTCTGCACATTGATTCTACCAAATGCCAGCTAATTGCTGCGATGGCCATTATAAAGAATAATTTTCGCTTAGTGAAAAAAAAAAAAGGGGGGGGAGTGCAGAGAACATTTTCTGGTTTTGTTCCACTGCAGAGGCTCTATTCAGTGACTACTGAATGCACAGCGTTTCACTGCTACATTGATTATGCTGAGAGGTCAAGTATTACACAGCATCTTGTATTACGCTTTGCATGCTAAGTATTTCACTTCACAGATTGACCCTCCGGTGTACTTCCTACATAATGCTTTAAAAACCCAGCTAAAACGCAGGACAATTAGCAATACTTCCACTCCCTGTTAACAATGGGAACACCAATGTAGGTGATTGCATTTACAGTGTAGCTTTCTTCACAGAACATTTTTGACACATTAAGGTACTTCGGAATTGTGCAGTACCAGTCCTCTCCTGTGAATGGCTTTCCAGCATTTACAGAGGAAACAGTTACAGTATGTTAGAGCTTAATTGAAAAGAATTCAGTCACGGCCTATGAAGCACCAATTACGGTGATATTATATCATAAAAAGCTGTAATATCCATTTTCAGACTTGTGCATCAGCCAATACAAAGTAGGAGACAATTAAAAAGGTATACAGTTTAAACTCTTGAAATGGCTAAATTTAATTAGGAGTTCAGTAGAAGGGAGATGAGGGGGTGGTCATGCAGAGGAAGAGAAAATTCTCTGGAGAGCTGGAAGACCCACAGATACTAGTCACCCAAGGGGACCACATAAGTTGGTCCTGACCCTTTAAACCATCTTTAATGAATTTAAGTGTACAGTGTTTGCGGGGGCCCCAGCTACCAGTTTCTGAGGTCAGATGAATATGCACGCTAGCCCAGAAGTGCTGCTTTCCAGTAATTCTGGTGTCTGCAGACGGCTGGGAGTGAGAGGGAGCCAAACCTTCTCTGGACCAGGAAAGAGGGAGCTTGGCACTGACGTTCTTGTGCCCATGCAGATCAAACGCAATTATGAGGGAGTTAACTGCATTGTTTTTTCACCAAGAAAGACATGGATAATTGTGAAATAGAATAGACATGGCCAGATTGGTGTAAGTGTCTTTGCAGGATTGGCTCTGAGCATAATATTTAAATATTGGGACCTGCATGAAATCCCACTTTGAGATGACAGCCAGAAGGTAATTATCAGTAAAACAACATTATCAAAGTTCTCCCGCATAGCATGTTTGACGGACTGGAGTGTTTCTCCTTATAAATCCTGCTAATATCCGTCTCAATCTGCTTTAATATGTTCACAGGTTGAGGCTTATTTTGAATTCCACTGGGTAAATGAGGACAGCACACTTTGAATTTGCATACTATACACAGCCCTTTCATTTATAAAGAGTTTCCAGAGTGTTTTTTTTTAAAGAAACTATTAACATCCAGAATCCAAAAAATTCCTTCACTATAACTAGAATGAAAGTAGAGAGAATCTCATTTAGCTATTGTATTTGTTCCATCTGAGGTTATACAACCGATCTATGACAATGATCTTATGTTTGAGGAAGAAAAAGTTATTTAAAAAAATATATATAACAGTGATAATGTGATTTCCTAAGAGGATTTTTAAAAAAGTCTGTGTTTGAAAAATGCAGGTAGAAAAGTCCTCATTTCTGATTTGAGAAGTTTTCTCTTTAGTCCACGAGGTTATTCCAGGCCTCCCCCTGCCCCACCTTCCTATCCAGCAAAAAGGCAGAACTACAGTGATTTTTTTTCTAATGAGATAAATTTGACTTTTGGAAAATCTAAAACCAGGTATTCTATCTTCCCTTCTTTCTCAACCAACACTTCATGATCTTTTAAAAAATCAGCAAATGGAAAGAAGTGTATCATTGAAGATCCTAGGTGGTCCCACTGCCAGTAAAAACATAGTCATTCTTTTTGAGCATCCTTGGTTTCCAACGCCTTTGGTTAGATTAGGACATTAATAAAATAGTGATAAATCCCATGGATATTTGCTGTTAGTCTACATTAAACGACAAAGGCTGATTTTGTCTCACTATTTGGATGTATAACAAGAGGCGTATTTTACTGGGAGATTCTGCCTTTGAAAACTGGGTCAGTTAACAGATCATAAGTCGAAGGTGGTAGTGACACGAAGATGTTTTCTCATTTAATGAAAATGGAGCCAAAATGATGAATGTGATTAACATAAGAGGGATTTCAAGGGATTTGAATGTGAACGGTTTTAGATAATGCTCAAGCAATTGCATAGGAATTATACACTGAAAAATCTAGATTATAGGCCTTTCTATCCAATTCCTTTTCTGTGTCAGATTACCCTTCCTAAATGAACAAAATGGGGGAAGTTCCGCTTGAGCTGAACTTATTGTGTTAAGATCCTTATGAGGTGACAAGAGACTTTGCAAATGTTTCCCTAACTTCATTTTCCAACTAATGGTATTTCTGGAATTCTTACCATATGACGGGGCTGAGAGAATTAATTAGCCCATGTGGTTTGGAACTAATTTGATGATGAAAATCACTGCTGAGATATCAAAGATCTATTTTTACTCTTTTCTATGGGAAGAGAAGTGTCTCTTCCTCTCCCCACTGGTTCTACCGAGAAGGTATCAGGCATGGGAATGCAAAATGATACAGCTATTTTGGAAAAGAGTGCAGCAATTCCTTAAAAAACGAAAAATAGAACTACCATATGACCCAGCAATTCCATTCTTAGGTATATACCCAAAAGACTTGAAGCAGAGACTCAAATAGAAACTTGTATGCCAGTGTTTATTGCAACACTATTCACAATAGCCAAAAGATGGAAACAACCTAAATGCCCCTCAACAGATGAAAGAATAAACAAAATGTGGTCCATACATACAATGGAACACTGCTCGGCCAGCAGGAAAAATGAAGCCTCAATATGTGCTACAGTATGGATGGAGCTCGAAGACATTACACTGAGTGAAATAACTCAATCACAAAAGCAAAAATATTGTATGACCTCACTTATATAAAAAGACAAGAAAAACCAAATATATAGAGATCAGAGTTTATTAGTGATTACCAGGGATGAGAAGGAGAAGGAAAGGTGGGGTTAACAGTGATGGAAAATTTGCGTTGATTAATGGTAGGGTTGCACAGCCAATTATTGTAATAGTTGTCAATAAGTTGTACACCTGTAAAAAGTTGAATTGGCAAAAGTTGTGTGATAGATATATTTACAATGACAGAAAAAAAAAAAAGAGTTGCTGCTGCAGCTGATTATATACAACCAAACACCTCATGGGATTTGGTTCCTTGGTTTGGAGGTTTAGGGTCATGGTTTCAGAGGACATCCCAGTTAACTGACCTAATAACATGTTTAGTGCTTCTGTTCTACCTCTTAGTTTGCTGCATAGTGCCTGGGGTCTTAAGAGATTGCAGGTGGCCATCCAAAGCGCAGCAATTGGTCTCTACTCACCTGGAGCAACAGAGGAAGAAGGAGAGTCAAGAATAAGAGGAGGATATGGAATGCGTGGCTGATTGCCTCCATGAACAACTGCTATCTTTGCCATGAGACCAGAAGACGTGGATGGTGCCTAGCTACCATTACTATATATTTTGATCAAGGATTCTATAGAGGAATCCTGATCAAAAGAAGGAAAATGTAGAACAGAATTTCAAATTCTAATGGATTCTAGACTTTCTGGAGCCATGAAGACTGGATGGTTCCCTGAAACTATTGCCCTGAAATAATCTTTAACCCTTAACCCAAAAATATCTCCTGATATCCTCTTAAAACCAAACAATTGTTTAACTTAACTATTAAAGAATGTCTGCCTTAAGCATTGGGCTTTTTTAAGGTCTATATGGGATCAAATTGGCAACAGCATTGAAAGATTAGATAGGATACTTAGGTGGGTAGTGATTTTATGTTAATGATGGAGGAACAACTCAGAAAAGGAGAGTGAGAATGGTTGTACAACTCGAAGAAAGTTGTCAGTGTCACTGAATCGTACGTGTAGAATTGGTGTATGTTCTGCTGTGTTCTCAACAACAAAATAAATTATTAAATAAGAGAAGATACCAAATGGCTTAGGCATCAGCACCTCACTTTTTCTTCCGTTGTAGTGTTTTATCTTCTTTGCACCTGGGGCTCACTGGACCCTTCTGCTCAAGAAATAATCATAATTTCATTCATTGTAAATACCCAGGAATCACATATTCGCATTCAACCCTGGGCCCATAGGAAATGAAAATGAGCAAAGTTGAGTTTGTGTAAGACAGTAAGGAGTGGTGGGGCTCTGGTGAAACAGACAATGTAGTTATTCAGCTCCAGAGATTTTGATCATGTAGGAAATGATCTAAAGGGTTTCAAGTTCTTCCAGTTTTTTTCAAGAAAAGCCAAAAGAATGTGTGTGTGTGTGCGTGTGTCTGATTTTTAAAACACTGTGCTCGAAGTGAAACACATCTACGGGCCAAATGTGACCCATGTGCCAACAGCTTGAGGTCCCTGATATAAATAATTATCTTCAAATATATTTTAGATTTCTTTCCTTGTGATATTAATAAACCTGGTGCTGTCGAGTCGATTCCGACTCATAGCGACCCTATAGTACAGAATAGAACTGCCCCATAGGGTTTTCAAGGAGCACCTGGCGGATTGGAACTGCCGACCCTTGTGTTAGCAGCCATAGCACTTAACCACTACACCACCAGGGTTTCCATGATATTAATAGACTATCATTTTCTCAGTGTGAGGTGATTTGTCGTTTTAACGACATTAAACTTTTAACTACAGTGTGGAGCAATGTGAGCAGACAGCAGACATTCCTTCTGGCACGTGTACTTTCTTAACCACCCGAAATTAAACCAGATGAGCCAGAAGAGCATCTTCCAGACACGAGAGTGGCTTTATTATGCTTGCTGTTCTCTAATACTTTTAATGATGTTTAAAAAAAAAATTTTTTTAGCTAATTTTTTTTTAATATTTATTGATCTAACGTGATCCCTGACTTTGTGATACATATTTTTATATGGATTATCCCACTAAAACTCATAAGAATCCCATCAGCCAGAAAGAACTAGGTAATGCTCAATAATAAATCACTCTACAATCTCTGTGACACAACAAATTGAAAGTTTATTTCTTGCTTATTCTACATGTCCACTGTAGGTTATCATGGTGACTTTGCTCATCATTGTCATTCAGGAACCCACCACGTTGAAAACATTTCATCTCGACACATACTTCCACCATCTCTGAGGCCAGAAAAGTGAGCGAGGCAAGTCACAGACTGATTTCTAAAGTTTTTATTCAGGAGTGACACATATAACTTCTACTTACAATCATTGACCTTAAATCTTACTTACAGGAAACAATGCCTGAAAATACCACCTAGAAGTATTTTTAAAAAGAGGAGTACTTTGGAGGGATATGCTTTATCAAATATCAGAATATATCATAAAATACACTAAAAACAAATCAGATATTTGCATAGGAATAGACAAATCAGTAAATGGGAAATAGAATCCAGATGTAGATTCCAATATGTAGGAGAATTTAATATATGACAAAGATGATATCCAATTTAGTTGGGAAGAAGTGGATTATTTTTAAATGGTACTAGAAAAAATAAGTTGAATTTATATAAAAAATAATTTCACATGGGTTAAACACTCAAACATAAAAATAAAAAAATAAAAATCCTACAAGAAAATCCTAAAAACTACCTGATGGGGAAATCTCTGTAAAACCATAAGCCCAGAAGCTGTGAAAGGAAAAAGACATATATTTAACTACAGTAAAATATGTATTTCAAATGGTAATCAAAAATAGACCAAGGATACATTTAGAAAAAATATTTTAACACAGATGACAAATATAAGATTAATGTACAATGAACTCTTTGAACCTATAACCCAAAATAAAAACAACTTGCAGAGGAGCAAAATCAGATAGCCTACAAATTTATGAAAACACATTTAAACTCACTAGTAGTTAAACCTCTCACCACTGAGTCGATTACAATTCGGCCCTATAGAGTAGAATGGCCCCATAGGGTTTCCAAGGAGCGGCTGGTTGATTCTAGCTGCCGACCTTTTGGTTGGCATCAGAGCTCTTAACCACTGGGCCACCAGGGCTCCCACTAGTAGTTAGGGAAAGAGATATTAAAGTAACAATGAGGTTTAAACCAATCAGTCTGGCAAAAATAAGAAAGAGCAATAATATCCATTTTGGTATGGATACAGAAGGAAAATGGTGTTCTTATTGCTGGTGGAAAACGAGAATTGTTACAATCTTCTTGGGAAAACTATCTGGCAACGTTTATTAAAATCAAATAGCCACACCCCTTTGACCCAGAATTCTTACTTCTGAAAATCTACCCCATAAACGTAAAAGCCCCAGGACACAGGGGCATATGTACAAGGAAGTTAATCTCAGCATTGTTCAATGTCACAGAAAACTGGCAACAAAGTAGATGCTCAAAAGTAGTGACTGAATAAATCACTGGTACCTCCCTACCACCAAAGAAGTAGAAAATGAAGTAGGACTGTATCAGTTGACTTGGAGGGATTCTCCTGAGGTAATTCTTAGTGAAAAAAGAAAAATACAAGAGTGCATAATAGATCCTAAATTATTTTTTTAACGGCACAAAAAACTATACACATAGGAATGTATATATACATTCCCATGATAATACGAACACGGATTTAAAAATACAGAAAGATTCATGCTAGTTTGATAAAATGGATTATCATGGGGGCAGGACCAACAGGAGAGGAGATGCGGAGAGTGGAGTCTTATCAAGAGGAAGAAGAGAAAAAAAAGCCTGCACAAAAATCCCAATATGTATGCTATAATACCATTTATTCATTAATGCAAAGATCTAGATAGAGTGTATATGTACAATTTATAAATGTAATGAAAATATAAATCTGATCATATAAAAATAAAGAAAATATTCCAAACCAATGTCACTTGGCTATGATTCAGGCTTTAAATTGAGGGAGGTCAATCACCTATCCCGCTAAGCACTACAAGGGATTTAAATTGACAGGACTTACCACTTGACAGCAGGGGCTTCCCAGGGGTAGGTGGGATTCATGAAAGGATTCGGCTGGGTGTTTCATGGATCTCCAAAGTACGTGGATCTACCACCAATCAGAACCACCTTACTCTGATTCTTCAGGTTCTTTGCCAGAGGAAATAATCTCACACTCTCTGCTATCCACCTGGCCTAAAGGCTATGCCAGTTGGCTCCGTCACCAACAAGGAGAATGGCTTCATTGTGGTTGATATTAGTTAATAATTTAAATAATGATGGCTTAAATTTGGGTTCTCTTCTGATTGATAGGGGTATGGCAAACCTATCTAGGAAAAGGTTTGCAATGAAACTTGAGGTACATATTTAGCTGAAACTTTTATAGGAGCAAAATCACTTATTTCAGTGATTTTCAAAATATATTAGCATGGAACCCTATTTTTCAAAAGAAATCTTATACACAAACTCAAAATTTCTATATCTAAATTTATATCTGTGTAGATAAATACACCAAAAGCAAACCCAAACCCATTGCCGTTGAGTTGATTCCGACTCATAGCGACCTTATAGGACAGAATAGAACTACTCCATAGAGTTTCCAAGGCTGTAAATTCTTAGGAAGCAGAATGCCACATCTTTCTTCCAGAGAGTGGCTGATGGGTTCAAACCGTCCACCTTTCAGTTAGCAGCCCATCATTTAACCACTGTGCCACCAGGGCTCCTCGAATAGATATAGATTTTTTTTTTTTAAAAGAGTAGATTTGCCCTGGTTGAAGTGAGAAAAGGAAGTACAGAGCCCTCTCCCTCAGGTTTGCCTCGACCTCCGTACTGGGCTCCTGCTTCACATCCCTCCCACCCCTCCACCTGCCCTACCCTGCCACTTAGTACCCCTTAATGCACCTTTAAGACCAGTAGTCTACAAGGAGTTTGAAAGTCACCAGTTTGAATGAATATCTCCTTTTAACAAATATGGAAACTAAGGATTGATGATTGAGTCATCTTTTTCTTTATTATTCCAAATCCTTCCTGCAAAAAGTTAAGCCCCTTTTGTTTCTTGTTAGTAGATACTCTGTACCGTCTTCGCCAAAATAATTTTATATAAATTAAGATTATTATTCCTTGGCATTCTCTCCTTATAGTTAATTCACAGCAATTTAATTTTATACTCACATAACCTTATTTCAACAAAACAACTTTTGAAAATATAAATATTTAATATGCACTGCTTTCCTTTTATAAAAAATAAAATTTGTAAAAAATACATTGATTTTTCTAGTCACAAGTCTGAATTTTACTCATGTTTATTATAAAGATACACAGGTGAATTCAAAGAAGATATCATTATACATTGTCAAGTGAAACAAAGATCTCCTTATCCAAATGTAGATGTGGCTTAATTAATAGAAAGCAAAATCTAAGTCTACCATAGAGCAGACATGCAGTTATTGATCTGGAATTGGCACGGTGACAAACTACTCTGAAAATCTTCTCTTCCCAATTAAGGTGTCTCTCTTGAACTGATTGAAAGCTGTTTGATAAGTATACTTTTTTCAAGATGGTGTGCTCAGCTGGGGGTCTTTTTATTAAGCTGAAATTCCATCATTAGCTTTGACTAGCACCAGCTGCTGTATAAATTCTGTGTTGATGTAGACCTCCACTGGTATTCCAGATACTGCAGGTGAATCTCTGACTCCAAAGTCCTCAATCATGCAGTATGAATAATTAACATCTGATAAATGCAGACTAGAAAGGATTCTCATTAGAAGACACAGTACTAGGGTCACAATTCTACCTCAGAACACTGAACCAAATGAGATTTTAGTTGTAAGTGAAGTGTTTTTATGTCTCTCCACTTCCTAATTTTTCCCTATACCTGATCAGAAGTGGGGAAGTTAGGGCACAAGATGAAATGTTTTAGTCATACACCAAAGTGAAAGACGGAATTCAAGCTCCAGCATATTCTAACCGATGCTTACCTGAACATTCTAACTCCAGAGTGTGCTGGAATAGAAAAATTCCCATTCCCAGGCATTTGGGGCTCAAACTTGTCATGATTTTTCTCCCTCCTAAACAGTTCCAAATCCCTCACCACTTTAACACAAAAGGGAAACTCTCCTATTTGTAAATCTAATATTATTTCTATGTCATATATGGTGAAAATACAGCACAAAAGAATTACAGGAAAGTTTCTTATAAAGTTGAATTTATAAAAATGTCTGCTTTGTGTACTAGGTGTGCCAAGTGGGACTATTTCTAAATATGATTGGTATGTTTCAGGAGATATGGTTTAAACCATGATAAACTTGAATCCATGAAATTATGAAATATATTAAAATGGAACATGCCATAACAGTACAACAGTTAAGAGCAGAGTGTTCTAGAGTTCAATCCCTGTCTATAAAATATGAATAATATTAGTATCAACCTCATGTGGTTATTTCCAGCACTGAGATAATGTATATATGATATTTAGCATAATACAATGTATTAGCTTTCTATTGCTATGTAACACATTACCAAATACTTAGTGGCTGAAATCAACACCCATTCATTATCTCACAGTTTCCACGGATTGGGAGTCCAGACATGGTCGAGATGGGTCCTCTGCTTAGGGTCTCACAAGGCTGCAGTCAAGGTGTTGGCTGGGCTGTGTTCTCATCTGGAAGCTCAAATGGGGAAGAATTCTCTTCTGAGCTCACTCAGGTTCTTGACAGAATTTACTTCCTTGAGACTGTAGGACTGAGGGTTCTGGATTCTTGTTGTACATTGGCTGGAGCTGCCCTCTGTTCTCACTACATGGACTTCCCCAACGTGACCACTTACTTCATCAGGCCAGCAAGGAAAGTCTCTAGAGGAAATCTGCTAGCAAAACAGAGTCTTATATTAGGTAACATAATCACAAGAGTGACACCCCGTCACTTTTATTCTATTGGTTAGAAGCAAGTCACGGGTTCTGCCTGCACACAAGGGTGAACACCAGGAAGCAGGGATCAATGGGGTTACCTTAGAGCCTATCTACCACACATAGTAAATGGATAAATAAATGAATGCATGAGCAAATAACTATATGAATGAATGAGTGAATGAATGAACCTGGGTACCAACTTGGGTGTAAGTTGGATAAACTATAGGCCCCTTAGACTTTAAAAAAACATGTGAGATGGATGTGAGATGGTTCTAAATACAGGATAAACAGGTGAACAAGGGACTCTGAAGGTAACTCCTAAAGTTGAAGTCTTTACACTGTTAAACTTTGTGAAAATAATGTATTGAAGAGTTATGGGCCCTGGGATTTGAGGCCCAGAGAATGTTATTGCAAGATATCAAGGATGGGTGGGGAACAAAACCCTAAGGGAAGAATAGGGCGCTGATTCCCACTTTAAGTTAATCATTTTGTTTCAATTGAATAAAAAGGAGATATCACAAATGAAATAGAATGGTTAAATATAGTTACATAAATTTTTTAACTTTTAAGCAATAAGGAACAATTAATGATAAAAACAAAAGAAAAATATTTACCACAAATGGAAAATAGAGCTATCATCTCAAAGCATATAAAAATTCATTCAAACATACATATGAACACTACCAGTGCCCCTGAGGATATTCATGAAAACGAAGCAAAAATAGTAAAATAGAATTAAAAAAAAAAAAAGCTTAAATTTAATATGGATGGGACAGAGACTTACAAACAAAAATTTTTAAGCACTCATCTACAATTTTCGTTTTACCAGCTGATTACTGTAAGTGAGAGAGTAAACGGTAAAATAAATTGTGCTAGTATTATTCACTAAGCACTTGGAGTGGCTTGTGACTGACCTAAGCAGATGGAGAATTGACAATAATCAACTCTCAGTCAGTGCTAAGAGAGATAGTATGGATGACTGCAGTACCCAAATAATCAAAACCATTCTTTTCGGAACATAGGTTCATGATACTATGAAGCTAACATAGAAAAAAAGAAACTATTCAAAATTCTTTCTGATTTACTTCTAGCACCCTACCAGCTGTAAAATAGTAAAACAGATAAAGATCAGACTCAGAAAAAAGAAGAAAACTAGGTAAAGGGCCCAGATACTTCACAGGAAGAGAATGTACCCAGAAATGAATTCAGTGCCTTTATTTCGGCGAGCATTCTATGACAACACCTTGGCTTCTGAAGACCTTCTTTGTGACTGGGCCGCTGGACACAGCAGGGCAAGCACCATGCCTGGCACAGAGGTGGTGAGGCAGGTAGGTGTTCAGCTCTTCCTGCTGCCTTTCGCCTGGTCTAGATAGACAGGGGATGTTAGTTTTGATGCCAGTTTTGATAAAGTGACCAATTTGTTCGTCCACATGCGTCATCAGATCTCTTCATAAGTAAGTTATGGTATATCTCTTGTCATGGCCAAAAATGGAAGGGCTAACAATTAAATGAGTTCATAGTAAGCACTCACTAAATACTTGCTGCTGTTATTGATGCTATTTTTGTCTTCCATGGGAAGGAGGCAGAGAAGGATGGGTTTGTTGCTGGAACCTAGATGGGCTCTCCTGTGGTATGGGGAGAGCAGACACCCATGGGACAGCTGCAGTGAGGGTGGTTGGAAAGGCCCTGCCAGATGAGCAGTCCTTGAAGATGAAGGTGACAGACAGGCAGCAGATGATATCTGGGAGGTCTAACAGCCACAGTCAGGGCCTATGGTTTCCAAACACAACTCCAGGTTGACTAGTAGTTATCATGTAAGTTCTTCAAATAATGCCACCCAGCACACCCTCTGATTAAGGGCAGGAGTAGTCTAGGACCTGAGGCAAGGCTGGGGGACAAGGAGGTGGTATGGCATTACATGACAAAAATGGGTCAACAGGGAAGGGAAGGAGATGTTAGAAAACCAAGCAGGAGTTGGTTACCGAACCCTTCTGAGAGCAGCCACTTGTTATTATGCACTGGAAGAGAGGAGGGAAAAGGTTACCACAGATACCTTCAAAGGGGAAGGAGCAGACCAGTGGCATCATTAGGGGGGTGAGAGGGTGCAGACAGTACCGGATGACACCGTCAAAGGGGGTGATACCAAAACGACTGTCTATAAAATTTTTGTGCAGTTTCAGTAGAAATTTATTATTTTTTATAAAAATAGCCCTGTAGTTAATTATAACAGCATAAAAATTTTTGTACAATGTACCTGCAGGGCTAGAACTCTACACTAATTTACTTTTTGAACCTTCTAATGCACTCTGGTCAGAGCTGCCATTATTACCCAATTACAATGACACTTCAAATCACATGGCTTCATCTGCTCACGCTACAAGCACGCCCTGTTTTTTTGGTTGCTGCCAGTGTTCTTATAGTCGCTGATTTTGTCAAATTTTCTAGTGTTTTTGCTACAATATTGTGGTAATTAGTATTTGTGAACCTATACCAATAACTTTTTTGAGAATGAAGTAGTAATTAAAGGAAAAGAAGGAGAAAAATCAAAAAAAGTCTGCCGCTCAGTTACTAATAATGTTGTAATTCAATGCAGAAAGATTTTACAAAACAGTTTTGTTGTTAGTATTCATAGAATCTAAGAAATATTACATTTTAGCAATTTATGACTCTATTTATCACATATTATTCTGTGATTAAAATTGAAAATAAACTTACTTGTATAACAATTATTGATCATATAACTCTTTGATAAAGAAATAGAGAAATTGACAGTTTAAAATATGAGGTGGGGGAAATGCTATGTTTCTTGGTACAGGATTAGGAATATAACTTGAATCTTAAATTCAGTTTTTCTTTTAATTTAGTCTTTTTAATGTCTTTAAAAAAAATCACTGTCTTGGAAGTATTTGACTTTAATGAAATTTTCAGGGTTTAAGTTTGAATTATGGTTTAAAAAAATAGTGACAAATTAAAAAATGATTTGGCAAAAGGCATTGATTTTGATGAAGTCATTCACAAGTTCACAGCTTTGAAGGCCAGGAAAGAAAAATTCTGATTTAGCTGAGATGGTCCCTAAGGGCTGAAATGCTTATATATTTGTTCTTATTTATTTTTATGGTATTATTTATTTATAAATATATTTCCATATGCATTTGCCTACAACTTCTACATTATTTGGACCATTATTGATTATGCAAAACTAATCCATTATTGTATCTCATGTAATGGTAAAGTTTAAAGTGAATGTAATTTTGACGTAGTTCTTAAACATTTTTACTTTGAATTCTATTGTTTTCTTACCAATTTTTTACTTTAACCACATGAAACTATGTAAATGTGAATACGTTTGACCATTGCTATCAAGTCGATTTGGACTCATAGAGACCCTATAGGACAGAGTAGAACTCCCTTACAGGGCTTCCAAGGAGCACCTGGCGGATTTGAACTGCTGGCCTTTTGGTTAGCAGTCCTAGCTCTTAACTACTATGCCTGAGTATGGTATTGCAATTTTAAGGTTTGATTTTGCTCATTGCTTATGTCACTACTATTGCCATTACATTCAGTGATATATGGTAATTATGATTTGTAAGTAACATTAATACAAAAATATTACTAAGGATTCTGCATGGTCTGGTATGGGAGGAGGGCCATTGGGGGGGATGACACCATGAGTTACTGTACTGTTTGACACCAACCCTAGTGACACCACTGGAGCAGACTGTACGTTTGTCAGTTACATTTGGCCCAGGTGAAGGCTGGGTATTTCAGCTGGTACCTACTGGTCTCTTCCCCTCCTCAGTTTATGTAATAAATGTACTTTGGCCCTGACCCTTTATACGTGATTACACGAGATCCATTTGGAGGCCCATGCGTGTGGTAGCTTTAATAGTTTTTGTTTGCATTTGGTGAATCTGAATGATGCATGTCTTTCTTGTACTGTAAACTTTTAGAACGCAGGGGTCAGACCTAAGTAATTCTCTTTGAACAGTGCACAACCCCATAAACAATTAGATGCTTGTTTTGGGGATGAAGTTGATGATGCAACTTATAAAATATAAAAAAGAATGAGAAGCATAAAGCCATTCTTTTTTGTAATAATATGTATGGGACTTGAAAAGTTAGTTCTCGGCTGGTGAGCGAGTAGCAGCATCATGTCCAATGCTTAAAGTGAAACTAGCTTCCCTGTTTCTCTTAAAATATTTACTGTTGTAATCCAGCCTCTAGGAGACTAGTATAAGGAAATAATCAGCAATGTGAACAAAGATTTAAGTATAAAGACATAAGCACCTAGAAACCTAACTATGGGAGAATGGCCAAGTGAAGTTTTGTACATTTGTAAGATGGAATATATACCAGTCATCAAAAGTCACATGTAATCATTTTAATAGCAGATGGGAATTTCTCATGTGAAAATAGCAAGTGAAAAAAATACATGCAGTATGTTTTCAATTATATTTTTCTAAAACATAAAAAAAAACAAACCTGGAAAGAAATACACAGAAATGCCAAAAACCAATATTTAGGGGTGGGTCCTAAATGATGTCAGAGCAATGGCTTAGCGGTAAGCAATAAAGAAACAGGATGTGTCAAAAGGAACTAAGTAAAGGGAAACAACAGTTTTTAGAATACCTACTATGTGAAAGCAATGGACTAAGCATTTAATATTATTAATAATTTTTTAAATAATTAAAGACAAGCATTGGAATAAGGCTACAAGGAGGAGAGAGCCTCTTTCCTCAATATGCAGAAGCCTCCGCTTTTGGCTTAGTGAAAGAATTAGGGAGGCTAAGATACTCTGAGTGAAGTCTGAGTGAGTAGACGAGATGACTTGGGCACAGTTAGGAACCCATCATCTTTGCCAAGCAGCTGAATATGACAGTGAATACAAGAGTAAGCACATAGTTTGGGTGTAGGCATTGTGGACATATATGGGAAGACGAGGTGTGTAAGACATTAGGCCAATTTCTGCTAGTTCCTAAACCTAGATGCCTATCTAGGATTACATGGGGGGTTTTTGAAACTACAGGTGTGCAGCCAAGAAGGCCCAGGCAAGAGTAACCATACCGGATTGTAGGTAAAAACAAAATGAGACAAAATAGGGGAGGGCAGCACAAAGAGAATGGAAGGAACTAACAAGCCATATCTAGGCTTTGTGCTTGGCACTTTATATGGGCTTTCTCATTTATCCCTCTCAACAAGGTTCCATAACAAATACAGTTTTCCCCATTTAACTTCCTCCTCATTCTTTCTCTTGCTTGCATTTGTAAGCTTTACCCCACTATGGACCTCATCTCAGCAATATTTAAACATGTTCTCCTTCATCTCCTACTCCCCTTCCAGCTACTCTGTCCTCCCCTTCAAAGCCCAAGCTCTCTAAATGTTTAACCATACAGTCATTTCCTCATTCCCAGGCGTTGCTCAACCACTATTATCTGGCACCTGTACCCGCCATCTTTCTAAAATTGCCCTCACCAAGGTCACCAGTAGCCTTCTCATTGATAAAATTAATTGTATCCTTCTCATTCCTTAACTTACATGATTTTTTTATCCACTTTTAACAGCTGAGATATAGTTTTACAGGCACATGTCTATCTGCCTAATGGATATCCTACAGCTTCTTTAAACCTCAAATTCAGTATGCTCCAAAGTGCACTCATCTTTCCTGCAAACCTACTCTTCTTTGATGTTCTCTACTTCAATAAATGGCACACTACCAAGGCTTGTGTGGCTTTAATCAGGCTTTTTTTCCTCTTATTTATTCCCAAAGTGCAATTGGTTACCAAACCCTCCTAGAATATTCATAAAATATTCTACCCCCTAACTGCCTCTCAAATCTGATGCCTACTCTTCTCCATCCCTATGCCACTACCCTAGTTCAGGTCACCACTATCACTCACCTGATCTCCTGGTCTCTGGAATTTCTTAATCTGCATTCCCTCACTACCCTGTCACCATCTCTACTCTCTCCCCTGAAATGCAGTCAGAGTGATCTTTCTAAAATGCAAGTCTGATAATGTCAGTCCCCTACTTAGAAATTTTCCTTAACTTTCTCTTGTCCCTAAAATAAAGTCTAAACTTGTTTAAATGACTTGCAAGATCCCTTTCAAGTTTCATCTTCAGCAATTCTGCTTCTGCATGCCACACTCCAGCAATACTTCTTTCAGTTTCTCTACTGTAGGTGCTCTCTTCTTTCTCTGCCTGTTCCCAGTGCCTGAAACATTATTTCCTGACTTTTCTTACGGTTAGGACCTTCCAAACCTGTAGGTCTTGACTCATAATCACTTCCCCTGGAAAGCTTCTCTGACTCCCAAGTCCACATTAGATATCCTTTTTATGGGCATACTTTGGATTGTGAATGCTCTCAAAATCAACTTGTACTTAACCAGCTCACTTGATACACATCATTTCCTTTGTAAAACAGTCTGACTAAAGCCCTGGACTCACCAATACTCAAAGCTGGTAAGCTACTTTCCAGTACCCACTTACTTCTCTCTCTAGTCGAATTGAATTGTGTGCCTGCCAAGAGTCAGATGTGTTTGGTCCAAATGTATTTTATGCCTGTTTTACTTGTTATGTCATTCAATGAAATATTATGTAGATTCATAAAATATGAGTATATAAATAGTTATTTCTATGAAAAACTATGTAGAAAAATATAAATGTGAGCTGCTAAACATTGCTGTCACATTAGGTATGGATGTGACATTTGTAAATGGAAAAAGTCATTAAAAAGTCTGAACAGATTCTACCTTCAGGTTGCTTTGCAGGTATCTAAGTTCTCACTCTAATTTAAAGAAATTAAAACTGGAAATTAAAAAAAATGTATTATGGGTGTTGTTTATGTCAGAAATATGACCTGAAATTTAGATTATTAGGCACATACCTTGGTCCTACATCAAAAGATTGACAAATTAATGTACATTTATATGTTTTAGGTTGAAATAGAACATTTAAGGCACATGGATAAATTTTTTTGTGATTCTCTACTTTTACTGACTTTTTAAATTGATCTATCAGCTACTGATCCAGCTCAAGTTAGGTAAGTGCTGTCCTTACAGCTCTGTATTATAGTTGCTTCTTTAGTTGCCTGTTCCCCAGTCCCAGATAGTAAGCATTTTGTAGGCTGAGACCATGTTTGAGCTGCTCATCCATGTGTCTGCAGCATCTGGTACAATGCCTGGCACACAGTATGCTCCACATTTGTGGAATTAATTCAGAATACCAAGAGGCTGAGTAATTTGTTCAAGCACACACAGCTAGTATACGGTGAGTCACAATTTAAACCTAAGCCTGTCTCATGGCACACTAAGCAGAAAATGGGGCCTATTTAGGAGGTGAATGCAGACAGCAAGCATACTAGAGTTAATACAGAGGAGACTTACTATGTGCCTATACCATTCTAAGCCCTTGACAGTACTACATCATTTAATCCTCCTGACAGACCTACAAAAAAATATTATTAGGCCATAAATTCTGGGATGGGAGTCAGAGATGCCTGAATCCACTCCAAGTATTACAGGAAACCAGAGGAAAGCTTTGAGCCCAGGAGTGGCTTGATCAAATGCCAGGAAAAGACTATCATTTTGTCATGTAACAAATTTTAGGATTGGTGTTAGGGAAGAGGAAGTCAAGTAAGATGTCTGAAATGGAGCCTTCTCTAGAGTTTGCCCTCCTCTCACCAAAGAGGGAAAAGTCTTGGGATGTGTCTCAAAGGTTCTTCTTTAAAACTCTTGCAAAAGATGTCATAACACATACCAATTAGTTGTGCAGTAAAAATGAAGTAAAATTAAACAAGGATAAATAAATACTCTTCAATTAGAGTTGGCACCCATTGCACTGATGACTCAGTCATCCCTGCAGCCTCCATGGAAGCTGGCTGGTGAGCTTCTTCCATCCCTTCTCCTTGAGCCTAGAATGGAAGTACTAAAAGGGAACCAGAGGACATCTGGTCCAGCCTTTTCTATTGCTCCCTTTGCTTTTTCACTGAGCCAGTGGACACACAGAACACCTCATGAAAGCCTTCACTATGCATTGAAAACTCCAAGGTGTTATATTAAATAAATAATAATGTGCCTGAGAATGCTTTCCTAATTTTTTACAAAATAAATAACCTGGACGTTGAATGAGTGTTTACCCAAAAATAAAAGTAAAAGGCTTTAAACAAATTGTGTCTCAGTGCTCCTCTCTGATACCCATTTTTCAGGATGCCCTAAATAAATAAAATACTCTGTTCTAAACATCCCATGTTTAGACACAAAATCTTTTAGTAAACTGCCTTCTAAAAGCAAATGGAATACCAAACATAACAAAAAATCCACACACAGAAGAAGATGAACTAGATAAATGGGACCTCCTAAAAATTAAACAGTTATGCTCAACAAAAGATTTCTCCAAAACAGTAAAAAAAGAAATTTGGCTATGATGTACCCAACAAGGGTCTAATCTCCAGAATTTATAGAAAACTTCAACACCTCAACAACAACAACAACAGCAACAAAAAAGGACAAACAATCCAATTAAAAAATGGACAAAGGATATGGACACTTCATGCAAGAAGACATTCAGGCTGCTAAGAAACATATGAAGAAATGCTCAAAATCATTAGCAATTAGAGAGATGTAAATCAAAACTATAATTAGATACCATCTCATCCCAACATTACTGGCACCAAATAAAAAGAAAATGTTGTGGGGAGATTGGAACTCTTATACACTGCTGGTGGAAGTGTAAAATGATACAATCACTACGTAGAATGGTATAGCACTTCCTCCAAAAGCTAGGAATAGAAATGCCATATAATCCACCTCATTCCTAGGTATATGCCTTAAAGAAATAAGAGCCATGATACAAATAGACTCATGCACACCCATGTTCATTGTGGCATTATTCACAATAGCAAAAAGATGGAAACTACCTAAGTGCCTATCAACAGATGAATGTATTAACAAACTGTGGTACATACACACAATGGAATACTATGCAACGATAAAGAATAATAATGAATCCGTGGAACAGCTCACAACATGGATGAATTTGGAGGACATTATGCTGAGTGAAAAGAGTCAGTCACAAAAGGACAAATACTGTATGAGGCCTCTTTTATAAAGTAAAAACAATAGGTTTATACACAGAAAAAAAAATGTCGATGGTTACCAGGAATGGGAAAGAGAGGGAAGGAAAATTACCAAATTGATGGTTGAAAAAAAAAAAAAAAACTACATTGTGACAAGTGGATTCTGACTCACAGCAACCCTATAGGACAGAGTAGAACTGCCCCATAGTATTTCCGGGGAGCAGCTGGTGGATTCAAACTGCCGACCTTTTGTTTAGCAGCCTGAGCTCTTTACCATTGTGGCGCCAGGGCCCCAAATAGATAGCAGACATGTGTTAATATCAGTGAAGGGAAAGGCAGTATACAACATGGGAGAAGTCAGCACAACAAGACCAAGGCAAGAGAGGACACTGACAGGAATGCAGGAATAAAGGACTTTGTCTTAGTTATCTAGTGCTGCTATAACAGAAATACCACAAGGGAATGGCTTTAACAAAGAGAAATTTATTCTCTCACAATTTAGGAGGCTAGAAGTCCAAATTTAGGATGCCAGCTCCAGGGCAAGGCTTTCTCTCTCTGACGGCTCAGAAGGAAGGTCCTTGTCATCAATCCTCCCCTGGTCAAGCACAGGGACTCCCAGTCCAAAGGACTCATTATTCTTCTGCCTCTTGTTTCCTGGTGGTATGAGGTCCTTCTGTCTCTCTGCTCATGTCTCTCTTTTATATCTCAAAAGAGATTGACTTAATACACAATCTAATCTCGTAGATCTCATCAATAAAACTGCTGCTAATCCATCTTATTAACATCATAGTGATAGGATTTACAACACATAGGAAAATCAAATCAGATGACAAAATGGTGAACAATCACACAATAATGAGAATCATGGCCTAGCCAAGTTGACACATATTTTGGGGGGACACAATTTAATCCATGACAGACAACTATGGTAACTTCTATAGCATAGACAGTCTTGCAACAATAGTATTGACAAACAATAATTTATGAGTGGATACATAGATATGCCAAGAGGTGCAGGAGGGTATAAGAGAGCATGTCCACTGACAGATACAGGTTTCATGGTAGATATTTCAAAATACAGGATTTTAAGTGCTCCTCAAGTATTAATATAGACAATAGAGCACACAAGTGGCACAGTCAGAGAAACCTCTTAGACATAACTAAATACCTCATGGGATGAAGTTCCCAGGCTTGAAGGGAAATGACCATAGGCTCGAGGGACATCTACGTCAACTGGCACTAGTAGTTCTTAAAGACAATGTTCTATATCCTACTTTGGTGAGTAATGGCTGGGCCCTTAAAGCTTGTGAGCATCCATCTAAGATACAACTACTGGTATCTTCCAGTCTGGAGCAAAGGAGAGTGAAAAAAAAAGACTCAAGAGAGCAATTAGTCCAAAAGACTAACGGTTCACATGAAGCTCAGATTGCGCAACCCCAAGACGAGAACTAAATGGTGCCCAGCTACCACTAACGACCTCTCTGACTAGGATTACAGCATAGGGTCCTGGACAGAGTTGGAGAAAAATGTAGAACAAAAAATTAAATTCACAAAAAAAGATCAGATTTACTGGTCTGACAGAGAATGGAGGAACCCCTAAGACTATGGCCCTAAGACACCCTTCTGACTTGGAACCGAAGCCATTCCCAGGGACCACCTTCCAGCAAAACAATAGACAAACTCATAAAAAACGATAACACCCAAGAGGAACATGGCTTTTTAGAATAACCAATTGTAAGAGATCAGAAGGGCAATATTTGCCCAAAAGCAAAGATGAGAAGGCAGGAAAGGGTAGAAAATCAGGACAAAAGGGAACTGGAAAACCATGGCAGCAATGGGGAGGGGGCTGACACATTGTGGGGAACGAAGCCAAGGCCATGAAACATTTTACATACAAACTATCAAATGGGAATCTAATTTGCTCAGTAAACTTTCACCTAATGCACAATAAAAATAAATAACTAATAAAAGCATATGGAATTAGGTTCCTTTTTTTTTTTTTTTTTTTTTGGTGTTCTTTTCTTTTCCCAATCCACACAAGAACATTATTGCTATCTATGTAGTTCTTGTGGACTGAGCAGGTAATAAAAATTTGGTGGTCTAAATTAAACTAGTTGTTTAATAACTGACTTCCTCTAATGTTTCTTTACATCTTGACCTTCATCTTCATCATCATCACCACCAGAAACATATGAATAAGACTTGACGTTTACAAATCTTTTCTACACATATTATCTCTCTTCATAGTTGCCCTACAGGGGAGCTATTGCTATCCTCACTTGATTGAGGAGGAATTTGAGGCTCAAGTAGGCTAAATGACTTGCCCAGGATCCTTACAGCTAGTTCAGGTACAGAGCCAGGACTTGATCCCAAATCTTCCCACTCTACAGTTTTTATTCCTTATTCCACCACATTGCTATTTTATTTCCTTATTTGCTAGATTTTAGTAGTGGTGGTCCTGATGGGATGGAGCCCAAAGGTGTCATCAAGAGTAACTAGAATGAGACTATTGATAGCTTTGATGACATGAACCTCTCAGAGTTCCTGCTCTGAGGCATCTACACGTATGGTTTCAAGAAGCCTTCTGCCATCCAGCAACGAGCCTTCTCCCTTGTATCGAGGGTTATGATGTGATCTCTCGAGCCCAATCTGGGACCATAAAAATGGCCTCTTTTCCCACATCAATCCTACAGCAGATTGAATAAGATCTAAGGGTCACCCGAGCCTTGGTTCTGGCTCCCGCTAGAGAACTGATCCAGCAGATACAGAAAGTGGTGCTGACATTAGGAGATTACATGGGTGCCTCCTACCATGCCTGCATTGGGGGCATTAACATGTGTGCTGAAGTGCAGAAGCTGCAAATGGAGGCTCCCCCTATCATCGTGGGTACCCCAGGCTGTGTGTTTGATATGCTTAATTGAAGATACTTGCCTCCCAAATACATCAGGATGTTTATACTGGATGAAGCTGGTCAAATGCTAAGCCATGGATTCAAGGACCATATCTATGGCATATTCCAAAAGCTCGATTGCAACACTCAGGTAGTTTTGCTGTCAGGTACAATGCCTCCTGATATGCTTGAGGTGACCAAGAAATTCATGAGGGACCCCATTCAGATCCTTGTCAAGAAGAAACAATTCACCCTGGAGGGTACTGGCCAATTCTACGACAATGTGAAACAAGAGGAGTGGAAATCGGATACACTGTGTGATTTGTGTGAAACCTTGACCATTATCCAGGCAGTCATCTTCATTAACACCCAGAGGAAGGTTGTTTGGCTCTCTGAGAAGATGCATGCCTGAGACTTTACTGTTTCTGTCACGCATGGAGATTTAAACCAAAAGGAATGAGACGTGATCATGAAACAGTTCCATTCTGGTTCTAGCAGAGTACTGATTCCACTGACCTACTGGCCAGAGGCATTGATGTGCAGCAGGTTTCTTTAGTCATCAACTATGACCTTCCCACCAACAGGAAAAACTGTATCCACAGAATCAATCTTGGTAGATATTTTGGCTATAAGGGTGTGTCTATTAACATGGTGACAAAAGAAGACAAGAGGATTCTTCCAGACCTCGAGACCATCTACAACACCTCTGTTGAGGAGATACCCCTCAATGTTGCTGACCTCATCTGAGAAAGGCTATATATATCCTGCTACCTAGCCCTGGCCTGGGTTCAATCCTGGGGGGCTAAAGAGAAGCAGGAGGGGGAGGGAAGGGAGCCAAGGGATGGACTTCTTGTCATTTTTTTTCTTTGAATAAATGTCACTTTTTGAGGCAAAAGAAGGAACTGTGAATATTTTAGACACCTTTATAACAACCTGCAATATGCAGATGACACAACCTTGTTAGCTGAAAGTGAAGAGGACTTGAAGCACTTACTGATGAAGATCAAAGACCACAGCCTTCAGTATGGATTACATCTCAACATAAAGAGAACAAAAATCCTCACAACTGGACCAATAAACAACATCATGATAAACAGAGAAAATATTGAAGTTGTCAAGGATTTCATTTTACTTGGATCCATAATCAATGCCCACCAGTCAAGAAATCAAATGGTGTGTTGCACTGGGCAAATCTGCTGCAAAAGAACTCTTTAAAGTGCTAAAAAGCAAAGATGTCACATGGAGGACTAAAGTGCACCTGATCCAACCCTCATATGCATGCGAAAGCTGGGCAATGAGTAAGGAAGACTGAGGAAGAATTGATGTCTTCAAATTATGGTGTTGGCAAAGAATATTGAACATACCATGGACTGCCAGAAGAACGAGCAAATCTGTCTTGGAAGAAGTACAGCCAGAGTGCTCCTTAGAAGTGAGGTTGGTGAGACTTTGCCTCACGTACTTCGGACATGTAATCAGCAGGGACCATTCCCTGGAGAAGGACAGCATGCTTGGTAAAGTAGACGGTCAGCAGAAAAGAAGAAGACTCTCAAGGAGATGTATTGACACACTGTCTGCAACAATGGACTCAAACAAAGCAACAGTTGTGGGGATGGCATAGGACTGTGTAGTGTTTCTATTGTACATAGGGTCGCTACAAGTTGGAACGAACTCAACAGTACCTAACAACAACAACAACCGTGGTAGTGGCATTTGGTTTGACTTAGAAAACCTTAAATTGAACCTTTGAGTAGCTGCCTTTCCCACGCCCCAAGAGACCAGTCCAGGGGTAGAAACTTCGTCTGAAAGAAGCCCTCCTATCTCATTCCCCATCTATGTTCCACTTAAAATCAAAGCACCAAACCTTAAGTACATGTCTTTGAAAAATAAAAATTAGCATCTAAGTTCAGGCAGAGAGAGAGAGAAGGAAGTTCTTAGAATTTTCTCTGTATTACAATTAGTAGGAAAGCAGCTGATATCTCTCTCCAATCACTAATGTTTAAAACTTATTTGAAAATATGTGGTATGAACCAAATGCCCTGTTAGGAAGAAGCCAATCTAAGCAACAGAAGATGAGAAAATTTCCAATGAGAAATCCAAAATAGCGGGCTGGGTTGAAATTCTAGATTTGAGACTTTCAAAACTGTGAGGCATCTTGCCTTAATAACCACAGAAGAACTAAGGTACATGTCTGCATGGTTCAGAGATCTCAAGTTCAGCCATGGAGGGCAGGGAAAGGAGGTGTGCAGGTGTTGTTCAGCACCCCTGGGGTAGGCTAAAAATATAGGACACCACTTACATTTGAAATTCTAACAAACAACAAATACTTTTTTTAGTTATAAGTATGTCCCCTGCAATATTTGGGACATATTTATACTAAAAAGTGATTCATTGTTTATCTGAAATTAAAATTTAACTAAACATTCTTTATTTTATCTGGCAACCCTACGCTAAGGGCTAATCCAGAGCGCACCCCCTGGGCCAGGTGCAGAGAATGCTTGCCCAGGACCATCCCTGACAGCCAA
Source organism: Loxodonta africana (assembly GCF_030014295.1). NCBI lineage: Eukaryota > Metazoa > Chordata > Mammalia > Proboscidea > Elephantidae > Loxodonta > Loxodonta africana. Next base: position 48,411,670 of record NC_087351.1, read on the forward strand.
GTGCTGATATGAGGAAGTCTGCATTAAGTCCTTGATTGTACATACGCATCTTTTTCATGTGTTTTATCATCTACTTGGGTCTATTGTTTTTGATTGAAAGTCTCTATAAACTGTGCCTGAATATCACAGCGTTAATCACAAGCTTCCTGAAGTATTTTCATATTGTGTGTAATAAATGCCCATATACTTAGGATTTAGAGTAAGAGCTACTCACCACAATATTTAGTTAAAATTACAAAAGGGGTACAAATTAAGCCATCATTTTGTTAAGGTGTATATTATAAGTCTCATTTAATTTCCCCATGTTCTTATATTTATGTTTGTATAACTGTGTGTCAAGACTTTCGCTGATCAAGTATTTCAATTAACTTCTAAAAAAAAAAAAATTTAAGGAGTTACAACTGATGTACATTTGGGCTAAATACTTATAATCAGAGTTGTTTTTTACCTGAGTCCCTCTTACTGATGTTATACAACAAGTGGCCCTGATTACTGGCAATAGCTTACTTAACGTGTTTTTTGTGTGGTAATCACATAAAAATAAAATAGTGACTCACCAGTACTTCAAAAAACAAATCGATACTAGGCTTAAGCTAGATAAGTTATGTGGTCACTTTATCATATCTGGAAGTTTCATTCCAAAATCACCAAGACTTCTCAAACCCTTTTCCACAGGACTGACTTGTTACCAGCCAAAAGACTAAATGACATTGAGGGTAGGGGGAAGGTCAATGAAAGAAAGGTGAATGGAAGATACTGAGTCACCTGTCTTCACGCTTCCAGCCACTTGCCACTAGTTTCCTGGAACGAGGTCTTATTGTCTGGCTGCAGTCATATGGGTCAAAAAAACCAAACTTGTTGCTGTCAAGTTGATTCCAACTCATAGCAACCCAACTGAACAGAAGAGAACTGCCCCATAGGGTTTCCAAAGAGCACTTGGTGGATTTGAATGGCTGACCTTTTGGTTAGCAGCCAAGCTCTTAACCACTGCACCACCAGGGCTCCACTTCAGGCATGTGGGTAAAAGTAGCTAAAATCAGAGCTTTGAAGCAGTTCCTACCAGTTCAACTTCCTGCTGAGAATTTCCATTTCTAACAAGCTCCCTGCTGAGAATATGCATTTCCACCCCATAGATACTGAGTCAGAATCTACATTTGAACAAGATCCCCCAGGTGATTCTTGTGTATAACTTCTTGGAAAATTGTTATAAACGCAAATTTTCAGCAGAGAACTTGCTTGAAATACAAATTCTCAACACGGATTTGAAACAGAACAAACCGGTTCAAAACTCTGGCTAAAATGAGGCATAAAGGCAGTGGCTGAAGTTAAGAGAAGAGATACAGTGTAAAAATACACAGGGAAGTAAAAACCTCTCTCATCCACCAGTGACTTTTTTTTCTTATTTTGTTGTTGTTGAGAATATACACAGCAAAACACACACTAATTCAACTGTTGCTACACGTACAATTCAGTGACATTGCTTACATTATTCAACTTGGGTATCTGTTCTCACCGTCCTTTGCTGAGTTGTTCCTCCCCATTAAAATAAACTTGCTCTCCCTAAGGTTCCTATCTAATCTCTCGAGTTGCTGTTGTCACTTTGATCCTATATAGATGGCTCTAAAGACAGCATAATATTCAAGGCAGGTATTTTTTACTGGTTAAGCTGAACTCATTGTTTGGTTTTAAGAAGACTTCAGAGGATATTTTCAGTTTAATGTTTAAAGGTTATCTCAGGGGTTCTTCTAGCCTCCATTGCTCCACAAAGTCTGGAGTCCGTGAAAATTTGAAATTCTGTTCTGTTTTTTCTCCCTTTTGATCAAAGATTCTTCTGAAAATCTTTCATCAAAATGTGTAATAATGGTAGCTGGGTTCCAGATAGTGCTTCTGGTGTCATGACAAGGGAGGCAGTTGTTCAATGAGACAATTAGCCATACATTCCACCTCCTCCTCCTATTCTTGACTCCCCTTTTTCCTCTGTTGCTCCAGGCAAATACACACCAATTGTAGTGCCTTGGAAGGTTGCTTGCAAGCTTTTAAGACCCCAGGCGCTACACAATGAACCAGGAGGTAAAATAGAGGCACTAAACACATTTTTAGGCCAAATTAGGTCCATTAACTGGTACGTTCCATGAAAACATGATCCTAAACCTACAAACCAAGGAACCAAATCCCATGAGGTATTTGGTTGTACATAAGCAGCCTCAGTTGCTACTCTTTTTTTCTGTCATTATTGTAAATTTATCTGTCATGGTTAAGGTTGTATGTTAACTCAGCTGAGCCAAGATTCTCAGTAGTTTGTCAATTATTTAATGATGTAGTTTAGCAGTTATGTAATGATATAATTTGGTAGTTGCGTAATGATGTAGTCATCCTCCATGATGTGCCCTGATGTGATCAGCCAATCAGTTGTAACGGGAGTTTCCTCGGGGGTGTGGACTGAATCCAATATATATATGGACTTTCTGGCTAGCTCGATTGCTTGCTGTGGATCCTGCATCCAGCTTATCTTTTGATCTCTGGTTCTTGTGACTTGAGCCAGTGGCCTGCCATATTGCCTGCCAGTCTTGGGTTTGTTAGCCCCTGGAGCTACGAGATTACAGTTGTTAAGAGCTATGGCATTCTATGGCTATTAACCAAAAGGTCAACAGTTCAAATCCACCAGCCACTCCTTGGAAACCCTATGAAGCAGTTCTATGCTGTCCTATAGGGTCACTGTGAGTTGGAATCAACTCGACAGAAACAGATATATATACACACACACACACATTTCATTGGTTTTGCTTCTCTAGGGAACCCAGCCTAAGACATTTGGTACCAGTACTGGTTCTAGAGAAACAAAATCATAAGGATGAGTTTTCTAAATTGGTTCTCAAATCTGACTAGTCTTAAATATGCTGATGACTCTGCCTCCAGTAGTAAAGATGGCACTACTAATCCATTGCATGAGGTGGTAATATTAATATGCAAAACATCACCACCAATAGACCCAATATTGGTGAGAAGCAAGGCTCTGTATAATTGTATGTTTGATTTTTTAACAATTTTTTTGTATAGAGAAGCTGATTGGCTGGTCCTATTTTACTAGACGAAGTGATGAGATGAGCTCAGGGCTTCAGAGTCACAGCTCCAGCGTCACATAAAAGAACTCAAAGTTGCCACTTATGCCCTGAAAGAAAGCCTTATTTCATGTAGTAACAGAGCTGATACTGCTGAAGACCAAACCCAGGGTCTTATCATAAGAGTGGTTGAATTACAACACCAACTGAATTCCCAGTCACAAGTACTGTCTGAAGTTAAAGTGAGGGCATCAGTCGAAAGAAATGGGGTCCTGAAACTTGGGATGAGGACATATGGGCAGATAATCAGGAAGCTGGGTACACTAAGCCCCTACATTTCATTGAATCACTCCTCCTTTTTTTCTCCCATATGATGAGATTACTCCATCTTTGTCTACTATGCCACCCTTCCCAGTAAAACCGTTATTCCTTGTACCCACATCTGATGAGATTAACCCAGTTGTGTCTGAAGAGCTTTTGACTGGGATATCTCCTGAGTGGCATCTGAGTTATCACCTGGGGCGGCACCTAAGTCATTGCCTGGGGTATTGCTGGATTAGTTGCCTTACAAGACATTGCTGAATGTTCCCAGGACCCACCCCCACCATCCGTTTTTGCTTCTAGACCTATAACTAGACTTAAGTCCCAGTGAGCCCCAAAAGGTGAAGTATAAAGTGTAACCCAGGAGGAGGTATGCTGACGCATGGATTACATGGTGGCCTACACTAAATTAGGGAACCCTGGTAGTGTAGTGGTTAAGTGCTATGGCTGTTAACCAAAAGGCTGGCAGTTCGAATCCACCAGGCACTCCTTGGAAACTCTATGGTGCAGTTCTACTCTTCCTATGGAATCGTTATGAGTCAGTATCTACTCGATGTCAGTGGGGTTGGTTTTTTTGTACGCTAAATCAAGTTGAAGTACTAGACCTGCATTGGTATACCATAGAAGAAGGTACCCAAAGGGTTAGGAAAATGGACGTGTTAGAGTGGATTATTCGGGTTAGGCCTACAGACCCATACAGGGAGTGGCCCAAGGACACATCTTTTACCACGATGGTGAGCAACAAATTTATGAAGGGAGCCCCAGCATCCTTGAACACTGCTGTGATTGGTATTTTTTGGAAGTCAGATTTGACAGTGGAAACTGCCCTAAATGAATAAAGACACCTAACTACAGTGGGGCCGATTGGATCCCATGGTGGCAGAGGCCAAGTGGTGGTACTCAGTTGACAAAGACAAGGTGTGTGTGGTTACCATAATGGACAGCAGAGTCAAAGCAGTCATCAGCATAGCCTGGACTTGTATGGACTTATGTGTTGGCTACTCAGTCATGGTGTCCCTAGGAGTAAATTAGATGGAAAATATACTATTTACATGATATGTACAAGTGGAAGAATTCTAGGTCAAGTGAGCTAAAGTCTAACTCGAATTACCAGAATAGAGAGTCATGGCCTCTCAATCAATTCCCGGACATGTGTGAGTTTACAGACCCACAATCACTTGAATGAAGGGGAGGCCGTGTTCCCTTGAGGAAGGACCCTACTACACTGCCAAAAATATATGGTGTTACACTTCCCCAAGGGGATCTATGGCCTTTTACAAGAGTGACAATTCACTGAGGAAGAGGAAATAATCAGATTTTGGGGGGGATTACTGGATACTGGCTCTGAACTGACACTAATTTCAAGAGACCCAAAATGTCACTGTGGGCTACCAGTCAGAGTGGGAGCATATGGAGGTCAAGTTATTAATGGAGTCTTAGCTCAGGTTCATCTCACATTGGGTCCCTGAAGTCATCCTGTAGTGATTTCCCCTGTTCCGGAATGCATAATTGGAATAGATATCTCAGCAACTGTCAGAACCCCCACATTAGATCCCTGATATGTGAGTAAAGGCTATAATGGTAGGAAAGGCCAAGTGGAAGTCATTAGAACTACCCCTACCTAGGAGAATAGTAAACCAAAGGCAATACCACACTCATGGAGGGATTGCAGAAATTATTGCCACCATCAAGGACTTGAAGGATGCAGGGGTGGCAATTCCCACCACATCCTTATTCAATTCGCCTATTTGACCTGTGGAAGAAAAAAAAAAAAAAACAGGAATCTTGGAGAATGACAGTGGATTATTGTAAACTTAACCAGGTGGTGACTCCAATTGCAGCTGCTGTTCCAGATGTAGTTTCATTGCTTGAGAAAATTAATACATCTCCTGGTACTGGTATGTAGCTATTGATCTGGCCAATACCTTTTTCTCAATTCCATTTTCAAAGGAACACCAGAAGCCATATTGCCAGCAATACACCTTCACTGTCCTACCTCAGAGCTATATCAACTCTCCAGCCCTATGTCATAATTTAGTTCGCAGGGACCTTGGTTACCTTTCCCTTCCACAAGATGTCACACTAGCCCATTACATTGATGACATTATGCTGATTGGACTTAGTAAGGAAGAAATGTCAATGACTCTGGACTTATTGGTGAAACAGTTGTGTGCTCAAGGGTGAGAAATTAATTCCACAAAAATGCAGGCACCTTACCCCACGGTGAAATTTCTATGAGTCCAGTGGTATGGAGCATTTTGAGATATTCCTTCTAAAGTGAAGTATAAGTTTTTACATCTGGGCCCTCCTACAACTAAAAGGGAGACACAACACCTGGTGGGCCTCTTTGGATTTTGGAGGAAACATATCCCTCGTTTGGGTGTGCTACTTGGCCTATTTATCAAGTGACTTAAAAAACTAATTTTGAATGGGGCCCAGAACAAGAGAAGGCTCTGCAAGAGGTTCAGGCTGCTGTGCAAGCCACTCTGCCACTTGGGCCATATGATCTGGCTGATAAAATGGTGCTTGAAGTGTCAGTGGCCAATAGAAATGCTGGGGAATCTTTGGCAGGCCCTTATTGGTGAATCACAGTGCGCACCCTTAGGATTTTGGAGCAAAGCCCTCCCATCCTCTGAAGATAGCTGTTCCTATTTTGAGCAACAGTTTTTGGCTTATTGTTGGGCCTTAGTAGAGAATGAATGCTTAACCATGGGCTGCCAGGTGACCATGTGGCCTGAGCTACCCATCATCAACTGGGCGTTGTCTGACCCACAGAGCCATAAAGTCAGACGTACACAGCAGCACCCCATCATTAAATGGAAGTGGTATATATGAGATTCGGTCCAAGCAGGACCTAAAGTCACAAGTAAGTTGCATGAGGAAGTGCCCCAAGTGTCCATGGTCTCCACTCTGGCCACATTACCTGCCCTCTCCCAGTCTGTACCTATGGCCTTCTGGGTAGTTTCTTGTGATCAGTTGACTGAGGAAGAGAAAACAGAAGTTCTGTGTGATATGCAGGCACCACTTGAAAGTGGACAGTGACAGCACTGTAGCCCCTTTCTGGGACCTCCCTGAAGGACAGCGGTGAAAGTAAATTCTCCCAACAAGCAGAACTTTGAGCAGTGCACCAGGTTGTTCACTTTGCTTGAAAGGAGAAATGGCCAGATGTGTGATTGTATACTGATTCATGGGCTGTGGCCAATGGTTTAGCTGGATGATCAGGAACTTGAAAGGAACATGATTGGAAAATTGGTGACAAAGAGGTGAGGGGAAAAGGTATGTGAATAGACCTCTCTGAATGGGTCAAAGAAGTGAAGATTTTTGTGTCTCATGTGAATGCTTACCATAGGGTGACCTCAGCAGAAGAGGATTCTAACAATCAAGTGGATAGGATGACGTGTTCTGTGGAAACTAGTTATCCTCTTTCCCCAGCTACTCCCATCATTGCTCAATGGGCTCATGAATAAAGTGACCATGGTGGCAGGGATGGAGGTTATGCATGGGATCAGCAACATAGACTTTCACTCACCAAGTACAACTTAGCTGCAGCCACTGCTGAGTGCCTAATCTGCCAGCAGCAGAGATCAACAGTGAGTCCCCAGTATGGCACCATTCTTTGAGGCGATCATCCAGCAACCTGAGGGCAGGTTAATTACATTCACTTCTGTCATGGAAAGGGCAGTGTTACTTTCTTACTTGGATAGACACACTCTGGATAGGGTTTGCCTTCCCTACATGCAATACTTCTGCCAAAACTACCATCCGTGAACTTACAGACTTATCCACCATCATGGTATCCCACACAGCATGGCCACCAATCAAGGGACTCACATCACAGCAATGAAGTACAGCAATGGACCAATGCTCATGGAATTTGCTGGTCTTACCATGTTCCCATCATCCTGAAGCATCTGGCTTGATAGAATGATGAAATGGCCTCCTAAAGACACAATGATGGAGCCAGCTGGGTGGCAATACTTTGCAGTTTGGGGCAATGTTCCTTAGGAGGCCCTGTATGCTCTAAACAAGCATCCGATATATGGCGCTTTTTCTCCCATAGCCAGAATTCACGGATCCAGTAATCAAGGAGTGGAAGTGGGAGTGGCACTACTCTCTGTTACCCCTAGTGACTCACTTGAAAATTTTTTGCTTTCTGTCTCCACAATCCTATGCTCTTTGGTCTACAGGTCTTAGTTTCAAATGGTGGAATACTTCCACCTGGAGACACAACATGGATTTCATTGAACTGGAAGTTAAGAATGCCACCCAGCCACTTTGGGCTCGTCATGCCACTGGATCAACAGGCAAAGAAAGGAGTTACCATACTGGCTGGTGATTGATCCTGACTACCAAGGGGAAATAAGATTGATGTTTCATAATGGAGGTAAAGGAGATTATGTCTGGAATATAGGAGACCCCTTAGGGCATTTTTTAGTACTTCCATAACCTGTGATTAAAGTCAATGGAAAAACAGCAACTCAACTCCAACATCACTACTAATGCCCCAGATCCTTCAGGAATGAAGGTTTGAGTCGCCCCACCAGGCAGAGAAACACAATCAGCTGAGGTGCTTACTAAGGGTAAAGGTAAGGTAGTTCTAAATACCAGTTATGACCATGTGACCAGTTGCAGAAATGAGAACTGTAATTGTCATGAGTACTTATTCTTTGTATGTGTGCATCAAATATTTTTGTTTTCCTCACTTGTAAAATAGAAGATGTAAATAGGGCTAGTGCATTTTAGGTTGCACACATGTTAGTTGTATCATGTTAGGCACAAGTATGAGTTTGTAATTGTCTTTATTTAAAGATTGTATATGGTTTAAGGAGATGTATACAGATGACAAAATGACAAAGGGTAGACTGTAATGGTTAAGGTTGTGTGTCAACTTGGGCAGGCCATGATTCTCAGTGGTTTAGCAGTTATGTAATGATGTAGTTTGGCAGTTATGTAATTATACTGTCATCTTCCATGAAGTGATCTGATGTAAGCCAAGGAATTGTAAGAGGAGTTTCCTCAGGGGGGGCCTGCATCCAATATATATATTTATGTTCTGGCAAAGCTCGCTTGCTGGGTGTGGATCCTGCATCTGACTCATCATCTTCTGACCTCTGGTTCTTGGGACTTAAGCCAGTGGCCTGCCATATTGCCTGCTGATCTTGGGATTCATCAGCTTCCACAGCCTGTGAGCCAGCAGCCTGCTGTCTTACCTGCCAATCTTCGATTTGTCAGTCTCTGCAGCCTGTGAGCCAGTGGCTTCCATCTGACCTGCCAGTCTTGGGTTTGTCAAACCCTGTAGCTACATGAGTGAGAAACCTCCAGCCTGATGCCTGACCCATAGACTTGGGACTAGCCAGCCTCTACAACTGTGTGAGCCATTTCCTTCCTCTCTCTCTCTATCTATCTCTAGGTATATATATCACACACACATATATATTCTTCACTGGTTTTGCTTCTCTATAGAACCTAGCCTATGACAACATCACACAACTTTTGCCAATTTAACTTTTTACAGGTGTACAACTTATAGATAGCTATTACAATAATCAGCTGGGCAACCCTACCCTTATTCAATGTGATTTTTCCATCATCACTAACCCTTCCCCCTTTCCCTCTTTCCTGCCCTGGTAACCACTAGTAAATTTATTCTCTATACATTTGCCCACCAGTGACTTTTTATCTCCTCATGTGACTTGTGTGATGATTATATCATATTTAACAATCTTCCTACACTGTCTTTTATAATCATGAATTCATTATCAACATGTTTTCTCAAAAGTTATCTTTTCTCTACCTTCTTCTTTATAACCTCCTAATTTCAGTCCATGGAGGTGATCAGAAAATCCTTAAGATATAATTCTATTCCACTACCTTTCCTCAAATCATTTTAATGTGGTGTTCTGGGAAATTTATGGGTTGCATCCTTGTCAAAGAAAGGTAGAATTTCTGTAAGGTAGCTAATTTCTCTTATTCATACCTAAGGATAAGACCTTTACTCAAAGCTTAAAGAAGAAAAGTTTCCTATTGTTCAACCCCATGGCTTAGGCAGATCAACTCAAGGTATGGGAAAACCATGCCTTTCCTACCAAGTCATCATGAGAAACCTGAGGAGGTCACTCTGAACAAGCTTGCCTATAGGAAGGTTAAAGAATGAAGCCTGCCCCTAAAATTGTTCCCATGTCTTATGTGTCCTTTTTGTAAGAAATGCCATCTCTGAGAACTTTGTTGAAAACAGTATTCCTCCTCCTAGGTCTTCTCATAATCATTTTCATGAGACGGTGAATCTAAGAATATGGTAGGCAAAACCCTGTGGTGTCTAAGAAAGCTTCTATCTCCTATTCAGAGCCTTCTTGCCCAGTCCCATGTAATGTTCTTTATCCCAAGTAAAGGTAGCCAAGTACCTCCAAACACCCCAGAAAATGCAACTCTGATCCCAGAGTTTTGGGAGGGGAAATGTTATAATTTAGCTTTTTTAACATTATGTTTTTGAATAGATAATCCATTAACATGGTTCAAAAGTCAATATGGCATAAAAAGGTACACATTCAGAAGCTGTGTTTCACTCCCTTATCCCATCCACCCCACTAGCCCCTGCTGCCCCTGTAGGTTAGTACTTACATTGGTTTCACATGGATTCTTCCAATATTTTTATGCATATATATGCAAAGATTAATCCATATTCTTATTTTTCTATATTTCTTATATGAAAGGCAATATACTCTATATATGTTCTGCAGCTTGCTTTTTTTCATGTAACAATACATCTTGTAGATCACTCCATATCAGTACATAGAAGAATTTATTAAATGACACAGAGTCCCCTTATAGAGGGACACTGAGGAAGTTTCCTAACTTTCATCATTACAAATAATGCTTTTGTGAAAAACATGTCTCTAAGTCCTTTTGCACATGTACAAGTATACCTGTAGAATAAATTTCCAGAAGCAAAACTTCATAGAATTTTGGTTAAATACCTCTGTTTTAACACTTACCAAAGGATATCCCATATGTTAGTTAGTGCTATCTGACTTTCTCCTCACAACTTTATGAGCTTCTGGAAAGAACAGGCTGTGTTTCCTTCATCTTTGCACCCATGGCCCAAGCACCGTACCTAGCATGTAAATGCTGAGAACAAACTAAACTTCCTAGTATAACTATAACACTGAGAACATTAAAGTAACCCCCAACTTAAAAGGCTGAGATCTAGGGTATAGATCAAGAGGCTCTTCTGAGTTTCTATTTAAAGATGAAAATGGGGCTCATAAAATGCCACACGAGATAAAAGTATTGAATAAGGAATGGAAGTTTCAAGGATAAGGACATCTCTTCAAACCCGGAGACTGGATCAATGTCAGGTAAGTTTTCTGAATCAATCGCACATAGAGAAGCTGATTGGTAAAATGGAGAGGAAGTCCAGAGAACTCCTGCCACCAGTGACTGAGAACAGCACTTCATTAGAAGCCTGACCCCAAGCTATGGAGTAAAGATAAATGCAAACCAGGATTTGAATCGGAGCAGAAAGGATGTGTGTGTGTGTAAGAGAGAGATGACTCCAATTCAGTTTCATTTCCGTTCTCATGATAGCCTGTGTGAGTGGTTACTCGTTTTGCTCTGTAGCCCCCAAACTTGTCAGGAAGACTGCTAGTAAGGAGCCTTGGTAAAAACTCAGACCCAGCCCCAAACTGACAGCAGCCATACTTCCCCAGCTATTTCTTTACCATCCCAGTGCTGCCCTCAGCCACTGCTGCTCTCCTAACACTTAGGTTTATTCCCTTTCCCCACTAGGTCATCATTAACAATTCCAACTGCCCAGTTTGAAGAGATGGAATGGCAGGCAGATATGTCACACACAAAACTCATGCCAGCCCTTGTCAAAATCCCTGCCTCTCACAAACTGTTGGTGAAAGGCAAATTGGAACAATCTATTTGGTTTTATCAATAATGTGGCAGTACCCAGTGCCCACCACTCTAAAATTTTGAACGTGTTTTTATCTAGCAACTCCACTTCAAGGAATTGATTCTGCAAATGTACTTATGAAAGTACACAAAAAGTATTATATGTTCTCCTAAGTATTATTTGGAAAATCAAAAAGAATTAAACAAAAGAACCTAGGTATCCATCTACATGGGAACGGTAATACCCATAATACCATACTATATAATATTCTGTGCAACTATGGGAAGAATTGGGTAGACCCATATATGGGGCATGTAACAATAGTCAAAATACATTGTTAAGTGAACAAAAGCAAGTTACATGGAACAGTAAATGTATTGTATGGTCTTATTTGTGATTTAAAAAAAGATGCTTGCATATGAATAAAAAAATCTGTAAAAATACACAAGAAACTATTATTAATGGTTACCACTGTGGAATAGGATTGAGGGGGCTGGAGGAAAAGAGGAGAACTGGAGGAAAATAGCTATGCTTGACCTTAATTGATGTTCATAGAACTGACTTCAGCATTGTGGGCATATACTCAAAACTTGGGTCATACAAGAATCTTAATAAAATGTCCTATGATTGCAAAAGTCAATGTGTTGAACCTTCAGGCTGTTGATGAAGTTGTCAATAATTTTAGTACCACTCTTGACCACCCAAAAACTTCCACTTGTCACTTACCTGAGCACATCTTTTAAGGAATGCTTTTTAGGTCTTATATTATGTTTCCTGTAAGATGTCCCATGCAATGGACTTAAAAAGCATATTTCACAAGGTTAGGGAGAAGAGAAGAAGGAAAGATGATCCCACATTATGCAAGTGTCCTGCTGCTAAAGGAAAGACTGCTCAGGGGAGACTTACAGAGTGGTAGATTCTGACATTAGGTTTTCAAATCCTGATAACTGGAGCCATTCAGTGAGTCTCTTTGTCTAATCCTGAAGAAAGAGAACCTGAGACAAGAAGTGAGAAGATGAGAAAATGTCAGGGCAAGGTGGGGGGAAAAAAACTTGGTAGATACAATTGGCAATAGACTCAACCTAAGTCCTCTTGAGGTAAGGCTTTAATCAAAAAGCTCAACGGTAGCAAAATTTCATTTGGAACATTAATTTCCAGGTTACCTACCTTTTCTAAGACTTCCAGTTGCTAAGATGATGAAGTCCTTGGTTACTAATCTAACAAAGTTACCCAGTGTAAAAGAACTTTTAGCAATTTGCCTTTCTCTCTGCAATGCAGGAAAGAAAAAAAAAAAGTGGTAGACTGCACAATGTTAATTTAAATGCCATGTTGTAATAGTGCTCTTCTCTCTACATAGTATGTTATGTTTGAAAATGCAGAGAAACCTACATTTTCTTGGTAGTACGATTGTAAGTTTATTAGAAGTTAATAGACAGATATGTCAAGCAAATAAAAAATTCATCTGCTCTGATTATAACCAGGTCTAGTTTTTTGAAAGCAGTCCCAGCCTGAAATTCAAAAACAACCTTAAGAGATTTTCAGACCCAAAGTATACTTTTGAGACTAGCCCCCCAAAACTTTGAGTGCTTCTACTTTACAACTAAATTCTAAAGCACAATAATTGTTGGAATAAAGAAAAAAAGCAGCAAATGAAGGGAAAACAGCAGAAAATAAAGAAAACAGTGATATAGCAATAGTCATAGCCTTGCCTGCCTAATTCACTTTAACCAATTTATTTCTGACAATTACTAAAAAATGAACATAACTTTATAAGAAAATTTTGCTTCTATAGAATTAATAGGTTCTAAAGATGTTCGATAATTTAATTTCAAATATATGTGCTGGTGTAATTTGGGGTCCTAAAGCACCAGCCCCAGTCTTTAGATCTGGGTACTCAGAAATATATTCTCTTGACAACTAAGGTGAAGTCAAAATGTACATTGACCCCAATTATTGGAATGGTATGGGTGAAAGTACATGTTTGAACTCAATTCTCCAGATAACTTGCCATAAAGACCATGCCAAAGTCCACAGGGTTAAGATACCTCTTCGAATGCATTTTTGTATAGAATGTTTTTTCTCTTGAACCATTAATCAACTTTATTTTGTGCAGTTTCTCCAATACGAGCCTATTTGCCCCCAGTGTCTTTAGCATCATAGTATCCTTTCATCAGAATATTGGTTAGGTTCCCCAGTGTGAATCACTTATCCAGTTGCTCGCCTGATTATTCGCATGTTTTTGAGATTTGTGAAATGTGGCAGATAAACAGGTTTATGCTGTGTGCAACTTGGAGGGCAGCCAATGTCTGCCTGCCTATACAGTATATTTATTCTCCTTCCTCAGACCTCTCTTCCATACAGAGAAGCTGTATTTTAAGACTAAAATCAGTGTAGAATGCAATCCAGTAATGTCGCTGCAGAAAACAGCAGGTGCTCAGCCACTCATTTGCAGTGATTCTTGCAGTGAAGAAAGTGAATCAATGATTCACCCAATGGACAAAGAACCATCACCGTGAATATTTGGAAAACTCAAATGTGGGAAAGAAATATTCCCATCTAAAGATGTGCTCTGATTTTAGAAAGCAAAACCTCCTGCAAGAAAATCAGAAATGTTGTTGAAGTGCCCGGATTGTACCTGCAGTAAGCAACGGCATGTTCCCTCTCTTCCTGCTTCCTCTGTTTTATTGCTTTTGTGTTGTACTTCTAAAATAAATATCAATAAATCATTGCAGTTAGATACTCTAATATAGACAGAAATGTACTTGACTCCCTACAGTCATTACAATTGGAGGGGACTCTGATTAGGATGCTTTACTTAATTAAGTGATATCGTCTAAAGAGAGTTCTTCCCTCCATTTTCTGTTTAACAGTCTTATAAAACACCAACAGAGGAAATTCATTCTGTTGTTTGCTTTCCTTATTGTAAATGGTTTCTTCTCATTCATATTTTACAGAAGAAGATGTCGTGCTAATGAAATGGCTAATAAGCCAAAGACTGGTTCAGCTACACACAGAGCATTGTTCAAATCAGCCCAAGCTACACTAGACTGGGAACAGCTTCTCCCCTCATCCCAAAAATGTATTTTTAATTTTATAACATCAGGAACCTGAAAGTAAAGCTGATGCGAAAGAGAAGCTTTTTTTTTTTTTTTTAAGAAACTGTACTTCATCTAAGTTATGGATGGTTCAGTAGAGATGTTAAAAATCTCTTTCTTTGAGAATATAGGAAAAATGGGCAAAGAATAAGCAATCCTTATGCATAAGATGTTATTTGCGAGGCACTTGGATTTTACTGAAAGAAGTCATTAAATTTGGATTGCCAATACAAATATGATTATATATGTTTTCTAAATAAAATGCTATTATGTTGCAACTGAACTCATCCATTTATTGTTTGTTTACCTAATGCTCAAATGCATGTTTTATTCATAGATGTCTGGGAGAAAAAAAAAATTTTGCTTGATAATCACACCAAGCATATTTAACAAAAGCGATTCTCCTTTTATTAGTGAACAAGTTTAAGCAGAATGATTTCATTTTTTCTTTTTTTCCATTTAGTTAATTCAGACTTGCAGGATCCTCAGCTACAGCTTTTGTTTCTCCCGCTGCTGCCTTTTATGCCTTTAATGTATGCATGCCTATCCACTGATGGGAAAATATCATTTCCTACAACTCTTCCTTTTTCGGTCTTGACTATTCTTTCAGTTTGATTTCTGATTTTAGTTAGCTTTTGCTACTTAGTTCTGTCAAATTACTTAATGTACGAGGCAGATCAATTGAAGCCAACTAAATAATTCACTCTCTTGTTGCAGATTTTAAACTCTCTCATTTCAGTAAATCTGAATTTTAAACAAAATTCCTCATTCCTTTTAAAATAAAGAAAATAGGAGTATATTAATATATTTAAAGAAATGCAGAAAACTGCCTAGCATAGAAAGTGGTCAAAATAGTGAATATTTATTAATATCTATAAAGTTGTTTTCATTACCAAATAAAACATTTTAACAAAATGTTTGCAACTTTTGCAAAAAAAAAAAAAATGTTGAATTTAGCAACAGTATTTCTATTAAAAAGCAACATTAAGTGTAAAAACTCTTAGATGAATTCAGCTAGCTTAAAATAGATATCTTTTACTGGAACACAGTACTGAACATTTAACAATAAAAGCATTTAACAATCTATAAAGTTGAAATACATACATCTTGAGATCTAAAAATGAAAATTAATTACATGCAAGGGGCTTTAAATTAATTGCTAAACTAGTACATGAACCCTTTATAACATTGCTGAGAACCTGAATTGTTTTAATTCCAAACCTATGTAGCTTGGCCATTTATCAAGCAAAATAATAATAGTAATAATAATAATCCATAATGGATAAATGAGTTAATAATGTATGACTCTAAGATTTGCTTTTGTTTTGTTTTAACTGCATACCACTAGTCCTGCATAAAGTCACTACCCGGAAATATTCTGACACTACAGAATTTTTTCTTAACTCCCAAGCACTTCCATCAGCTTTGCATAGAATAAAACGGTAAAACAATGTGCCCTGGCCATGTTACCCAAAGTGAATTCCAGAAGTTTTCTTATTTTTTTCCTAAGATGCTCTCTATTAAAAAAAAAAAAAAGAAGAACTAGTCTTAAATTAACTCTACAGTTCATTAAATTTTAGAGTTTTTTTCTAATTTTGTAATCTAGATAATTTTTACAATCAAAGCCTGTTTAGCCTATTTTCCATTTAACTCCTTTACAGATTTTCTTTAAGTGCTTCATTTGAAAATGTGTTTTTATCCTGCAACTAAACACGACATTCCTATCCCTTAAGAAAATTTTTGAGAAATCGAATAACAAGCAAATTCTAATAGAAGTTTTATTCCACTCTCCCATTTTGTTTATTTCTTTAAAACTAAAGTGATTTTTAAAAATAAAGGATGTGCCTTTTTTTCTTAAGACTTTAAGACGAATGAGAGCTCCAGTCTATGGAGTGCAACTGAAGTTAGAATAGCCACCCAACCATTATCTGGCAGAAAAACAGGAGTCTTATTTCACCTAAACCAATTATTTTTGTCAAATGACTTTTTTATCTAAATTCTTTGATTTAAGAAATAATGATTTAGAGTTAAGCAGTTGTTATCATATGCATTTTTAGATCATTACTCTTCCAGTTCCTATAAATCAAACTAGAGGCAACGGAGCCAATTTTAGGCTCTTATCTGTTGAAACTGCTTTTCACGGGACCAGCGAGCATTTGTAGCTAACACTCCAATCCTGAGTGGCAAATATATTCGATTTTTTAATTTTAAACACAAACGTGACTCTGCCTTTAACATAGTAAGAAAAAATTCTCTAGTAAGGAAAAAAGTTTATATTCCAATATAACCATTTTCTGTATTTATAAGACAAGTGTTCTAACATATTTGTCATCAAAGCTGTCTCTTTAAAGCAATAGAAAAGAGTAAATTTCCTAAAGAGAACCTAGCTAAAAGACACCCTCCTGCAATGAAGTAGATCAATTTGTGCAAAGGAGAGGATAACGAGAAAAGTTTAGTGTGAGAGAAGATAGTTCCTTGAAACTATTTTTTTTTCTTTCTACAGAAACATATAAGGAACATTCAAGAAAGAAAACAATTAGCAATAAGTCTTTTGGGGGGGGGTAGAAAAAAAATCGTGATATGGGAGGAGGAACCACAGAGGCCAAAACACAACAAACAAGATCATACAAACCAGACTGTATTTGTTTTCTTCTAAAGCATATCTCCTTCCGGCAAGAGATGACTGCAGAGTCCGCTGAGTAAATTACTGCCGTCAACCAGTTATACTTTACAAATACAGGCGAATAGATCATCAACTCATTAGACAGACAGTCCTCTTATTAAGAGCACAAGTTCCATAGCTATTTTTGCTTCTAAAAAGTGCACTTATTAGACATTCACAAATTAGCTTTCATGAGAGGGGAAGAACTTATAAACTATGGTTAAGATTTATATATTTCTGATTCAAGTTAAATAATGTTTTTATCAAAGCATCTTACGAATCTGTTTGAAGCATCTCAGTGGACCAGAGCGAGCTGCACCTCTAATTGAGAATACAATATTAACGAAGAATCTATCCCCCAAAAAACATAGGATGCAGGAAAAAACGAATGCTGTTTATAATGAAGAGATAATGAACTTCACAAAAATAGGGCAAGAGCAAAGTTTTGCCCTCGTAGAACAATTCCTGATATAGTATAAATGAAACTAAAGCAGAACTTCCTGAGCGGGATCAGGCATTAAATGAATTAAAGAAATAAAATCCTGCTAAGTATTGCATGTTCTTTTACAACGTGTATGATACAGATACAGATGTTAATGTAGTTAACTTAGTTCAGTATTCTGTTAATATGAAAATAGCTATAGTGTAGCACTTCATTATTTGTAATGTATCAATTAATCATTCATAATATAATGGCTCAACAGTCCAGGAAAAGCCCAGTTGTCTTCCACAAGTACAACCAGATATAAATTGTATAATAATTCAAATTCATGCTGTAAATTTTATTTTTTAAAAATTACTATTTTTTTCTCATTTAAAATTAAAAAATATATTAAGCTTAAATTCCCCTAAAACACAAGTAGAACAGCATTTAGGGACTTTCAAGATCTTATTTTTATAACAATGACTTAAAAATAATTATTGGAAAGAAAAAATACAACATATATTTTAATGACTCAAATGTTTATTTCCAGTTCTTTCACATCAAGACTGTGGGAAATCTGTATTATGAAGATCAGATGGTGCACTGATGTGAGAAATGTTGCAAAGCATCCTGTTGATTGGTTCTAATTAACTGCAATGCTCTTGTGTTCTCAGTTTTAGCCGGCACACACTACACAATGCCTTTTATTTTGCTTTGAATGGATTTTTACTTAAAAACAGCTGATCTCAATATCCACAGCATTCTGTTTTTTTCCCCCCTCTCTTAAAATTTTCCTGCAATATTTTCTTTTCAATTTTAAAAGATACATTTGAAAATATTTCTAAAGTATAATCAGTTAAATCAACATCACTCATGTAGTCTTTCACATGTACGTTGCATGTTCTATAGTACATGATTACATTCTCGAACCACATTTCAATTCCTCTTTAAAAGTTATACATCCAAGAGTGGTTTACACGGGAAATTCTGAAAAGCAATTTAGAGCATGCTGCTAACTTTACACACACGTATATATATATTTTTAATTTTTGTAATCAGACTGCTAAATAGAACAGCACACCACAGAGCTAACACATGGGACCATGAGCAAGAGATGAGAAGGATTCCAGAATTAAAAGTATTAAATAAAATTCTTTGCACTCACCTTTTTCTGATGATTTAAGCTAACCCAGCCCTAGCAGAGAGAAGTCATGAATTTTCATCAACTTCACACATGTCATACATTTAAAAACATTTCAATTTGCCCTGGAACCGCTGCATATCTCTGAAGCACGTTAACAGTGTTGTGATGTTTGGAAGGTACAAACCCTGTGAACCAGCAGAGCTCTACAAGTTACATTACTAATGTAAACAGACCCTTAAGTAGGAAAAAAAAAAAACATTAAAAAACAGAAATTTTCCAAGGAAACGCTGAATTTAAAATAAGGAAGGTATTTCTTTTTAGAAGGAGTGCACTTTCAATAATTGTAAAGGCTACACTTTTATCCCTGCACTAGCTTTCTGGGAACACACAATAATTTGACCTCAGAAACAAAATCATTTTGAACAGGAAAATCCATAACTTAAAAATTACCGCTAAGTCCTTAATTTAGCCTAGTAGACCTTGAAAGTAGTTAAATAGTTCTCTTTTTGTTCATACGAGGATAAAGCATGAGCAGAAAGGCTACTGTTTCAAAATGGCTACTGACATTCTACTAGCTATTTCCAACAGGGAGGCTAAGTGTATTCAGTGTCATGTAGTAAAAATAGAATTTTACCCTAAATAACACATCCAGGAGTTATCTTGCAAATACTGTGTTTCTTTTAAAATTGTGAAATGTCATTAAAATGAGGTAAGAAATAAACATTAAGACAACATTAATAAGTGTAAACAAAGCCAAAAGTGGCACTACACATCGTTTACATTGTGCCCCTCACTTTACAACTGAGGAAACTGAAGCTCGAAGAGGTAAAGTGACGTCTCCAAGGTCTTACAAAGACTAAATTGTAAAGCTAAAGGAGAGGCAAGGCTCTTCACTCTTGGTAACACTCTTTCTACAACACTACACAGTCTTTCAACACAGTAACAAAAATGACAGCTCAGGTGGATGTCAATCAGACAATTAAGTAAAACACTGAGCAATGTTCCCTTGACCCTAAAAGCTATGTGCAGGGCATATAAAATTAATCAGCCACCTTTAACCTAGTGTGAACAGTCATTTTCCTCAAAAAAGATGCCTCTTTGGAAAATATCTTTACACCTTCATTCTTGCTAGAGTTTGAGGATTTGTTTCCACTTAATGAAAACTGGTTCTCTAACACTCTTAGACCAAGCAGGCAGGTAAAAACAATCACTATATGATCTCACGGTCTCTAGTTTGTCCCACTTTCAAACCATTCTCCACCCTGCTGACCTCATGGCCTTTCTAAAATGCACATCTGGTTATGTTCAAAATTTTTCAATGGCTTTTCAACTCCTACAAGATAAAATTTACAGTCTGTGGTCAGGCATTCAAGGGTCTTCAAAATATTTAGCCCATACTACCCCTCCAATTTTATGATCAGCTCTCTCCTCACACTTTATGGTCCAGCAACACAAACTAAGTATGATTCCCTAAAGCTAACATGCCTTCTCATCACCTCTGGGCCTTTGCACATGCTATTTCTGGCACCTGAAATGCCTGATAAAACCCTGCTCCTCCTTCAAAAGGGAGCTCAAGCATCACCTTTTCCTCCCACCAGACATAGATGCTTCTTCCCCTGGGATCTCCCTCCATCTTGCACAGACCTTGCTTTCTGGCACTTACCACAGTGAATAATTTTCTGTTTACATGCTTGTCTCCCCATGGGCATTGCTTCTGAGGTCAGAGACATCTTTTTCTCCACGCCTAGTATGTTGCCTGGTGTAAGCACTCAGTGAATGTTAACTGATTGAATAAATGAATGAATAAATGAACCATCTTTTTTTTTCTGTCACAAAATCTTTAAGTCTTAGGGTGATATCCCATAGTTCTTCTGTATAGTGTTTAAACTGGGCATACGTTAACAACAGTATATTTGCACCAACCTCTGTTTTTGGTTTCTTTCAACCATTTTCTCAGAGTACAATTTTTCAAGCACTGTCTCACTATAGTGAGTTGATTTTGGAATGAGTTTGGTGACAAAGTAACACCTCCTATATACATGTCAATGAAGAGAAGAATTCTTGGGTAAGCAGTGGGTTGTTGTTGTTTTAGACATTGGTAAAGAGCATTTCCTTTTAGGGTCCCATTTCTTATTAGGAACACAAGTTGAAGAATTACCCACAACCCACTAATGCCGTAAATGGCTCAAGATCATGTACACATTAAGAGAAGAATATACTGACAAATTATTTTAAACATTTTTTTATATAAAGGAAAGTGGTTATCAGTATCTTCATGCCAAGTCAGCACTTTAAGAGAGAGGGTTTAGTTTTAAACAAATGAAATTTAAATTTAAGACTGTTTGTTATATGGGGTTCTATTGCTATGTCTTCTCCCAGTCTTTCCCATGTCTCTGAACAAACACTGCCTAGGCGCAAATTTATTCTAGGGAGCCTGCTCTGTTGAAGCCAGGGATGCCCTTGGTATATAAGCACATATTTTCCACTTGAAATAAGACTCTTGTACTTATAGATAAAAAGCTTCACATTCAAAATGTGAAGGAGTTTGTTAGTATATTCTTTCCTTAATATGTACATAACCTTGAGCGAGGCCCCCAAGTCAGTGACATGAGCAGTGAAGAGATGTTCCAGTAGCTATTTGGGCCAATATAAGGCACAGTGTATCCCAGCTCTGAAGCCACTTCCACTCTCTTGATTTCCCCATGACTCCGCTCCATTGACTCCATTGTGCCCCAGGTTACCGCTCCTACTCAAATGTGAGGAATGCCCACTAAGGGAGGGAAGCTAGGAACATGGTCATAGTAGACATCGTTCCTGTGGAACGGGTCCCCTTGGTCATCAGGCCACCTTCCACCAAACAGCTGTATGTGCCATTATTATTATCAACACTAGTTTTAAAAGTCTTTCCTGGTAGATGAGACCACACTGGCCAATTTCCACTCCCACCTCCCACCTCCCACCTGCTAAGGACAGGTAGGATTTGTGACCTTAAGTTTCCCTCACCACTTCGCTTCAGAACATGGCTTCCTTTTAGAACTGTAAAGACCTTGAAGGGTGGATGTGCTTTAAAAAGTTTAAGTCTGGAATGTACATATAAATTAACTTTAAGATTTCCGAGTTATTAATTCTCAGGGTCCATCTGGTGTTGCATTTGCGTTTTAGAGTTTTTTGCTTTAAACCCTAGATCATCACCTCAGTTTTTAATCCAAATAGTAAGGAAAACATGAGTAGGAGTCTCCTTAGTTGCTAACTAGCATAGCATGGAGCTACTTTTCTGTCATTTTGAGTCAAAGCCACCTAAAATTTTAATAATTTTTTGTTCACATAAAAAGAAAAAAGTTAATAATATAATAATACTCTCATCTTTATATTTTGATTAACAGAGAAAGGATCATAACACAGTGTACAGTCATTCATTTGGCAAATATATATTAAGCAACTATTGTGTGCTATACTAAAAAAAAAAAAATTTTTTTTTTTTTTTTATACTAGGCACTATAAAACCAAACCTGTTGCCATGGAGTCAATTCCGACTCATAGCGACCTTATAGGACAGAGTAGAACTGTCCCATAGGGTTTCCAAGGAGCACCTGGTGGACTCGAACTGCCAACCTTTTGGTTTGCAGCTATAGCTCTTAACCACTACACCACCAGGGTTTCCACAAGGCACTTATACGTGGTACCATATAAAGTAGTGATTAATATCAGATACAGAGGCAGAGAGAATATATGGTTGTTTATAGGTCTAAATCTAATAGTGTGAAATGTGACCACTACATAAGTTTGGAAACTCTGGTGGCATAATAGTTAAGAACTATGGCTGCTAACCAAAAGGTTGGCAGTTCAAATCTACCAGGTGCTCCTTGGAAACCCTATGGGGCAGTTCTGCTCTGTCTATAGGGTGACAGTGAGTACACATCGACTCCACGGCAATGGGTTTTTTACATAAGTTTGGAATTTCCTTCTGTCCACTTGCTATCTGTTCCTTTGAAAGAAAAACTTCCCTGGTAGGAAGTGATTATCAAGATAGAAAATGTTCATCAGCATAAATTCCAACTTTATAACTTAATAAGCAAGAAAGAAATAGAAATGTCTCTATCTAGGGTGGGACCATTTGAAAGTTCTTCATAAACTCGTGAAAAGACACAACCTTTAGTTTTCTTAAGGGTCTGGTAATGAATCCATTATATTAAAATGACTCTTCATAGCAAGAGCAAGTAATCATTTGCATTATAAGCTAATAAAACGGGGGGTTAGGCCTATTTGTACAATAGGTCCTTTTTTACTCACTTTTATAGAGACTCTCTCCCATTCCTGCTTAAACGAACTTAGAAGATTGTTCACCATTCAGTATTGTTTAAATTATAAGGCACAAATCTGTCACCTGGTTTTAAATATTTTTCCCTTTTGGTAATGTAGATGACTAATGTCTATCTCCATTCTTTAAGAATACACTAATGATAGTATAATTTTGAAAAAAAATTAAGTTGGTTTTAATACCTCACATCTAGAGACCTCCTAGCATATTAGAAAATATCATATTCTTCTAAAAAATACACTTTGCTAGCCTTCCTGAACACTCATACTTCAATGAATTGTACTTTTCTTTTCTGTTCAAAAAGTCCTACGAGGCCTCTCACGTAAGTGAATCCCCTGGAGAAGATTTCGTGGCAGTCTGTCCACTTTTCATGGTACCTCCTGGCAAAAGTTACAGCGTCACCTCCAGTGATGCTAGTCCATTCTCTATCCAAAAGCCGCTTCCAACTTTAGAATATGATAAAAGAGTTTATCTTATCAACAAAAGGAAGTGTCATTTTACCCTGATGTTATACTGCTAGATTTTACATCTTAAAAAAAAAAAAAGCTAATATTTGAGAAATGTATTTTACAATGCCCCTAGATGCCAAATGGAAACCCTGGTGGAATAGTGGTTAAGAACTACGGCTGCTAACCAAAAGGTCGGCAGTTTGAATCCACCAGGCGCTCCCTGAAAACCATATGGGGCAGTTCTACTCTGTCCTATAGGGTCGCTATGAGTCCAATTCGACTCAATGGCAGTGTGTTATATGCCAAATATCTGCTTGTTTCAATTCAAGGTAGAAGAAAACTTTTTACATGATTTCAATTTCTTCTCTGAAAAATGAGTCCCTAAATCTTAGCAATTTAGTAATAATTCTTTCTATTAAGGCAAACGTTAAAAATAAGTTCGTCTACTGATAAGAAGTGAAAATCCTCCAAAATTTCATTAAAAGCTCTTGATTTCTCTTTCCTGCTACTATCTGATAAGAAACAGCCTTCTTGATTTTTGCTTCCTTTTAGTGCCCAGAATACTACTTCTACTTGTGGCAGTTCTCAAAACTGGGACTATTAGGTATTGAACCTACAATTCACTTTCCAAGGAAATGCTTGAGAGCTCCTGCACCTAAGTCATTTCAGATCATTCCCCTCCCTGCCCTTCAAATTGTATATGTTAAACCACCAGGAGAGAACCCCCCAGAGTAATTTAAACCACATATGAAGTAGAGGATTTAGAAATGGGGCCAACTGGGGGACCCCCTGCTGCCACTAAAGTTTTCCTGGTACTTTCTAGATGCTATTGCAGGATTACAGGAGTGATCACCCCTCTCCTTGTCTCCTGGCAGCTAAATGGGAATATTGGAGAGCTGCCAGAAGGGTAGGTAGCCAACCTGCTTGCCCTTGATTGTGCCTGGCAGCTTTTTAATAACAGAAGTAGGGTCAAGTAAGTGAAATCAGAACTGAGGAGAGTATTCTGAGAACGCAAAGGCAGTTAATGTCCTTCCACACCTCAGATGGCTGGCAACCCTTGGCAGAGTAATCTATGATTTGTAGCACCTGACCCTTCCACTGCGACTGTTATCTGTGTATTCACTAGAAACATATTTACAGAATCTATTAGCAAAGATGCCTTGTGCGTGATTACCCAATTGTCATGGTCACACTAGGGTTTTGATACAGTTCCTATTCACAAAAGAAAAACTGCACTGAACTGCACACAGGATGGCTTTAAAGCAGGGATCCTCAATCAATACATCGAGATTTCAGATTACCGCAGCCATGCTTCCCCCTCCCTTCCCACCGCGAAGACTGTATTCATACCTCCCCCACCCGATCACAAGAGGGAAGCTCTCTCATTTACCCCCTTGGACCCTTAAGAATTCTTAATAAAGTATAACCAGCTGTAAGAATTATCCAACGAGATGGGTCTGTTTCAACTAGACTCCACCTCAGAAGCTATTGGAAGAGAGCACCACTTGCTTAAACCAGGTAGTATTGCTCAACGTTGATATAGTACTTAGTATCCGCAAAGTACTTCCTCCTCATTTGAGATTTATTAGTTACAAAGGTAGACAGGTTGTATGCTGGCTTTCCTTAATCCTTATGGAATCAAATATATAAGTTGTTGTTGTTTTAATCCTTTCTGAGACAAGCGAAAATGGCAGCGCTTCCTATTAAAAAGTTTGCTGGATAGTTGAGCAAGTAGCATCGTCCTCTTAACCCCTCCAAAAAAAGGGGAGGCATTGAAGTTCTCCGCGTCGGAAAACTCCGCTTGTTTATGTCCTATGTGGGCTCTCACATTATGATTAACTGTAAAAGGTGAAGTAGTAATTCAGGGAACCAAATCAAACTCAGTAGCAAATAGTGGTCATGGATCAAAATAAAAGAGACCATAACCCAAAGCCATTATTCCGTCTACCAAATGAGGAAGTATTCTAAGGAACTAAAAGTGACAAAGTCACACCAGATAAATAATACTGAGGTGTCCTGGCCTGATAGCAACCACCTGCGACCCTCGGGAACCGCTTCAAGGTTAAGTGCCCTAAGAATTGATGGCTGAGATCCTGATGACCTAGGCGAGGCAGCGCCCAAAGGCCTGCGCTGTGGGCCGCTGGGGCCTGGAAAGCAGACAGAGGCAAGAGGCCCGGCGCGGCGCTGCGGGGCCTGGAGGGTCGCCGAGGCCAGGCCCCGAGGCCCGAGGCCCGCTGGACAGTACCGGAGCCCAGGAAGCCCCGGCGGAGTTAGACGCCCGGCCCGGCCCTCGGGGCTCCAACGACGCGCGCAGCAAGGCCGTACTTCAGCGCCCCGAGGCCGCGCTGGGGCCCGGGGCAGCTGGGCTAGCGCGGGCAGGGCCTTCCCCGGACGCACGCGGCCGCCTCGCGGGCCACGCAGGCCACGCCACCTCCGCAGACGTCGGGACAGACGCTCCCCAGACCGCGGGCTGCGGCGGGAGGGGCCGCGGGCCGGGAGCGGTGGCTGCTGCTGTTCGGCTGCTGCTGTTCAGCCAGAAGGACGCGAGACGGGCGCCCACTTCACTGCGCCAGCGCGGGACCAGCCCGCCGGTGGCCGGTGGCGACACTCCGCAGCGGAGGGGGACGTCCGGGGCTCGGGGCCCCTCGCGGCTGGGAGCCACTTCCAAGCGGTTCATCCCCAGAGGCCCGAATTCAACCCCTGTGAAGATGCTCCGGGCATTAGGGAGCAAAAGGGTTAGAAAGGAGAGTTCTTTAAATGAGGGCGGGGGGAAGACGACCAGGAGGAAACCACTCGGAAAAGAAATTCCATCCCCACAAAAAACGGTTCTAAGAAGTCCCGAGGTTTTATGCCTGGAGATTTCACTTTAAAAGCTGGGGAAAAAAAATTATTCCCCAGCGTTTAAATGAAGTAAACAAAGTGCAACAAATCCTAACTCAAACATGATTGCATTGAGATTAGGGTCTAATTGCTTAGGGTTCAGATGGAATCTGCGGGCTAAATCCTACAGGGCCAATCTGAATTTCACAATCATTCTGTCAAAAGGAGAGCGATGAGAGCCCACACGCTTCCTAACAAGTCATTTTTAACAGTTACAAGCTTCGCACAAAGACCACACAGGGCGTCTAAGAGATGCAAATCTAATCCCTGGTCATTCTACGGGCCTTCAACAAAGATGTACTAAACCCTAATAGAAAAGAAATCAGTTCTCTGTCACCAGCCCCTGGTAAAATCTATTAGAGAACGGACAGAGCCGCATCTACAGCAGTTGCTGCAAAGGTTAAGGACAAGTACAAATAAGAGGGACCCAGTTTTGTTTTCCGTGTGAAATATCGGGAGAAGCTAACCCCAAATGAGTGACGGGATTCGATCCGTGGCTTCGCATTCATTTGAATGCTAGAAGGAAAAAAATAAACACACATTAAGAATTTCGAAGACTCCGTTTCTGATTTTAGGAGAAACGAAAAGAATCACGCCCCCCGCCCCCAAATGATGGAAATCTCTGCCTCGGAAATTACCGAAGAATATTAACCGGGGAGGGAGGACGAAGGCGAGGCCCCCGGCTCCGAGGGGCGGACTTGGGCCTCACGCCCACAGCGCCCTAGGAGGCCGGGGAGCAGCCGGGCTGGTCCTGCCCGGGAGGAGCCCCGACAGCGGAGCGGCGGGGCGGGGGCCGTGGTGCCGGAGGTCTGGGGCGCCCACGGTGGGAAGGTCTCGGCGGCCCGGGCCGGGTCTTGCTCCAGACCTCTCCCACCCGCCCGGAGCGGGAAGGGAGGAGGCCTGAGCCTCACAGGCCGGGAAGTGTCTCTAACATGCACTTCTGCGGTCACCAACCCAATGGGGGCCACTAAGAGTGTCACGCTATGGGGCATTAAGAGTTAACGTGTTGCAGCTGAAACGGATCACAGTGTGTGTGATCCTTTAAAAAATAAGGGACCCGGGCTCCCAAGACATCCGGAGAGGACCGAAAACGGGCTCGCTGGGGATTTGGCCGTGACGTGGAAAGTTTGGGGGCTCCCCCTCTCCTCTTCGCGGAGCAGAGCCGGGACCGCCGGGCGAGCCGAGCCTCCTTTGCGCAACCTCCCTTGGACTACAGCCTGGCCACCGCGGACGCGGCGCGGCCCGGGCGCGGGGCCCGGTTTGCTCTCTCTCGGGACCTCCTTCCACCTTGGAAACGGCTCAAGGCCCGAGGGTGCGGGCCGCCGGGCAGGCTGGGCTCGGAATCCCAGCGGACTCGCCCCATCATTTTCCTAAGTGACTGGGGCGCCCTCTACGTGGTGCCTCTCACCAGGCCGCGCTCGCAAGCAGGAAAGGGGGCGCTGTCCAACTGCAAGGGTCTGCAAAGGCCAAGGGGATCCTTTTCCCTAAGTGCCTTTTCCCTACTGCAAGGAGGAGGGGTGGCGCACGTGTGTGAAAGAAAGGAGTCTTGTCTGTTTCCATGGAAGTTTCCAGAACCGAGGCTTTCTTCTCCCGTTGCTGCGCCCCCTGCTCCCATGTGCCCCCGATTTTTTCTTCCCAGGGCTCAGAGCCTGGAGGTGGTCAGGCTGGAGGCTCCTTGGCCCTTTAATTTGCTTTGGCAAGACCGTCCCCGTTCTTAAAGCCTGGCAGGAGGGAAAGTAGGGACTGCTAGATTTGCCTCTCTTCTCAGGGACAGGCCACCATACACACATCTGCTTCCTCTTCGTTCCGCTCTATGCCTGTCCAGCCCAGGCTTGTTCCTTAAGTTGGGGCTGTATTCCCTTCCTTCCCATCTACCGACATTAATTGAATTTTTCTGAGCTCCTGCTTCTCTTTGCTTCTATCATTTTCTGATATGCTGACCTTGGCTGTTCTCTGGCCTTCTTACCCATCCACCCCCAACTGGCTTCCCATATGGGCCTTATTGACTTTCTTTCTTTATGTCTTAGCCCATACACTTTATCTGCTTTTCCTTTTAGTGCTGACATTTGGAAAATGATAGCGAATTGCCTATGAAGACTGCAGCTACAAGGCTGGAACTGGACAAGAAAGCACGTAAAGCATAGGTGTGAAGAATAGAAACGAAGAAATGGAAAACCAGGAGGGTAAGGAAACAAATGAAGTATATAATGAAGCCATACAGGCCATAAATAAAAGAATAAGATGCTCCTGTAGGTACATCCCATGTCTTCATTGGGGCGGCAGGGGAAGGACTCCCTGAGAAAGATGGGCTGAGGCTTCTTCTCCCTGACCTGGATTGCACCTGAAGACCTGAACCAGCAGTCTGGGTATGTGTATCTTTTTTCCTCAGGGAAGCCTAGGACCATGGGAAGGGATCAGTGCAAATCAACCACCACTCCTAGAACTGCCCACCACTCAGTGCTGACCAAAGGGTGCCATATCTCTCTGGGGCTGTAGGGTGACTGAAACTCCCTGCCTTGGGAGCCTGCTCCGTTTCTCAGCTGCTCTGAGTCACGGTCCTGTGCCTCCCCCTCAGTCCACCCAGTTAAGCCTACACTGGGCCCTATCTTCAGGCAGGGGAGCTCGCCCCCTTTCACAGATTATGTCTTGCTGTTCCCCACCTCAACCTCACTTCCTGCTGGTTGGTGGTTCTGCCCTAACAGTGCAGGAATAGAGAGCCTGGGGGCTTCCTGCTCTGTGCAGTCTCAGCCCCTCTTACATTCTTCCTATAATTTATAATTTGGCACTGGTTAAAGAGAGTACCATGGCTTTTAGAATGAGTTTTGCAGAAAAGTAAGCAAGTAGGGCTGGTAACTGTGCAGAAAGAATCCCTCCCGGTGCCCCCCCCCAACACACATACACTTTCCATCTATTGGTTCTCCCCAGGTCATCTACAAACATGGCACCTGCCTAAGAGGCACCAACTTGAGGAGGTTAATAAATTATCCCCTTTGAAATAAAAATGGGATCGGCATCAACTGCATTAAAACACACACACATTAAAAAAAAAAAAAAAAGCTGCCTTGGAGTGGCCTTCAACTCAGTGACTGCCCCATAGGGTTTTCTAAGGCTGTAGTCTTTAGGCAGTCAGCAGATTGCCACATCTTTCTCTCTAGGAGACTGGTGGGTTCCGGACTCCGACATTTTTAGCAGTGGAGCGCTTAACCACTGTGCTACAAGTGCTCCTTTTTATTAAGCAGGCATAGCAGTCAAGTGCTAGGCTGCTAACCAAAAGGTCGGCAGTTTGAATCCACCAGGTGCTCCTTGGAAACTCTATGGGGCACTTCTGCTCTGTCCTATAGAGTCGCTAAGAGTCGGAGTGGACTGGACAGCAACGGGTTTTAGATTGAGTTTCAACGTACTACAAAGTTCACTAGATGTGGTATCTGGGCAGAGGCATAACGTCATCTATTTCTTAGGAAAACGCATCGCTGGCTTTGTTTGGTTTTGTTTGTTAAAAGAAAGATAGTGCTTTAAGATCTTAAAACAGAACTTCAGGTTACGGTTTGGATCATCTTTGTAACTCAGCGATGTACCCTGGAGTCAAAACCCACGGGAAGCCTCTACTATTCCGCGCACCAGGCTTCCTGGTGTGGTCTCCACAAGGGGCTGGGGGACCTGTCGGCCAGCGGCGCGGAGCCAAGGTCGTTCCGGACGCGGTCCGGGAAAGGCCTGGAGGGCCTCCAGCGGGGCTGCGGGAGGTGGGGGTGCGGAGGCCATACCCGGGGCGATTGGTGGGGAGAGACGTGGCGAGGAAGCCGCAGGCGGGGTGGGGGGGGGAGTGAAGGAGAGAAAGGGCGAGACTTGGTCTGCGGGTTGGAGAGGAGGCCGCGCTCGGGTGGGAGGGAGCAGGAGGCATTAGGCAGGGCTTAGAGGGGAGGCCCTGGGCTGAAAGGGGAAGGGGGTGGGGGGACAAAGCCGCAGGCAGGAAGGGGG
This sequence comes from Loxodonta africana, assembly GCF_030014295.1. Lineage (NCBI taxonomy): Eukaryota > Metazoa > Chordata > Mammalia > Proboscidea > Elephantidae > Loxodonta > Loxodonta africana. The sequence goes on from NC_087351.1 coordinate 48,441,894, forward strand.
AGACCGCGGCCAGCTGCTTTTCTTGGCCCTGGAAACCAAAACTTTCCACCACGAGTGACCACAAAATAGCTCGCGGTTTCAATTGCCCAAACTTCTAGCCAAGACTCCTGACAACCAATTCAGAACCGCGTGGCCACTGGAGGCCCCAGGTCTGTGTGGACGCAGCTGGGCGGCCGCTGAGCTGCCGCCGGGGATTTCTACGCCCCCCGCCCTGCAGACGTTCCGCTCGCCCCCGCAGGCCCAAATCCCGGCTCCCAGGCCCCAGCCTACTAATTTTAGCCCTGGGCAACCTATCCTGGCGGTCTTTCCTTTAAAAGCAAGTTCCTATTTTCCATCAAATCTTTTACCCAGTGTACTCTTAATTAAAGGACTGTTCACCCGCGCCGAGGAGAAGCACAATCAACAGAGTTTGTCACCTCTTTTGCCATTTATTTTTTGTTTTGTTCTGTTGTTTTTGTTTTCTTAACCGTGGAATATCGCTATGGATCAAAGCCTTGCTTCTCAAAGTACGTTATACACTCGCAGAAATATTCGATTAAAAATATATCGAGATTAAAGACCGCTGCACGAGGTTTGAGGCTGGAAGAAAATATTTAGTGCTTGCCTACAGATCTGTCACCCATCATCTGCTCGGAATACGCCCGGTATCTTTCAGCTTGTCCGGCTCTTATGATTGCAAATGGCCCTGTTTTCAAATGGAAATAAGACTTGCAAACTGATTATGTGTATTGAATCGGAATCACTCACTAGATCCTCTTGTTTAAAATGTATTGAAAAAAGGATGATGGCTGCAGACCTCTGTAACCAGTTCCCTCTCTTCTCAGGGAGGTCGATCTATTTTGCAACTTTTTGCCGTTTGAGAATGTTACCGCTAGATAATTACGTTGCCATTGTGTTAAGGGCTCAGGCACGGTACACACACCTCCCAGCCGGCTCCCCAGCCCTCCCTCCTAGCATCACCCCCCAAAGAGTACACACAACACACACTGCATCCACCCCTGCCCGAACATTTTGGCCCAAAGACCAGCTATAAACAGCAAAGCTCACACAAGCAGAATGCAGCCCACTTTTACCAGGTGCAATTCTTCCTCTCCTTTCCCCTCTCCTCCTTTCCAGTTCCCTCTCTTCTAGCTTTCTGACCAGCAAGACCATATGCAGGCAAACTTCCCAGCTTTTCCAGACACACAACCACAGAGAATCTGGGCACGTTGAGAATTTTCGACGACTAATGCTGTGGCATTGTACTTGTTAGAAAATGGTTCATGCAGGAAGGTTAATGTCAACTGTTGGAGTGCATGAAGTTGCCTGTATTCTACCATAGCAGATCTCAAAGTTTTCCTCTTTCTCCTGATCCAGTGCTAGATTACAGTTGTGGGTGGGTTGGCTTTTCATTCAACGGTAAAAAAAAAAAAAAAAAAAAAAAGGTTCCTCCGTTTGATTTCAGTAGGTAGACAATGGATGTGTGGAGAAATATCTGAACTTTAACTGCTGTGTGAGTTGTAAGTATGATACATTTCGGCACTTTCAAAAGCTTACTACATCCAAGCTTGTGCCTTAGCAGTCCTGCCAGTGAGCGGTAATCAACCTTTCAGATTGGTGGATAGTAATGAACTAGTTACAACTTCTGTCTGCAGGCAGGGATGCTCTGCACCAGCCTATGGTGCAAGGACTGCGGTTCTTTCTTAAGCAGACTCAGAAGGAAAGGAAGAAGCCTATACTGCCCAGCCCCCTTCCCCTTAGTCCCCACCCAGGTTTTGCAGACCTCAAGGCACCTTTGAGTGGCCTGGCGGGGAAAGAGGTTTAATCCTCTGCAGCTTCAGAGTCTCCTCTGAAAAAGCCTTTCACTGCAAGTCTGTTGAGAAACCTGGTGCTGGGAGAGGGGGCTGCAGGGAACCTAACTGTGCAGGTTCACTCTATATACAGACATAGTTGGATTTGTTAAACCGTGGACCTTGTCTCCTGGGTTAGGGTTGACCTGAGCAATCAACTCAGAGGAACCAGCTCTTGGTCCTCTTCGGGTTATTACGGTAATTCCCAGGTTTACATCTGCATGAGTGCACTCAGCCGGGAGTGTGTGTGTGTGTGTGTGTGCGTGCGCGCTGGGGAGATCAGGTAAATCAGTAGCACTCGGGTCAAATAAGTCCTTATTTTCCTAGATCTTTGGACACCTTAGAGCCCTTCTGGGTGATTTTCCACAGAATGACTCCAGGGCATAGTGACTGGGGAAGGATATCCAAGGATACTTTTAATGGTCTGACATCTGATTTTGTAAAAAAAAAAAAAAAGTATTATCAACAATCACTAAAACCTTAGAAATGTAATTTTTAAAGCTCTGCCAGCCAACATCCTGGTATTACTGGTAATGTTTTCTAGCAATCAAAGACAGGATTCCCCAAAATGTAGAAATGGTCAGTGGTGGTCAGAAAAGTTTATTATTTCCTTGTTGCGGGACTACACTCAGATATGTCCTCTTACTTCCACTACTCTCTGAAGGCTGAGATTTGCTACAAATGAAGAACAGAAACATTTCCATCTGCATTTATTATTTGGGCAGTAGTGTTCATACCAATGATCTGTAATAGTGAATATGTTGGTGTGGCCAATGAGAACAAGTTTTGTTAGTTTGCCTCAAGAAGTCTCATCCACAGCTGTGTGTTTCAGACACCAAACTGAATTTATTTAATAATAAAATTTAAATATTTTCCAAAATATAATTAGTTCTTCAGAGTTCCACATAACAAAATAATTTCCAATTTAAAGTGAGCAAAACCAAAGGAACTTCTTGTTTATTTGATTTTTTAAAGAACTCTGTTTAATGTGACATCTTAATTGAGGTAATGAATGAATTCAAATTTCTCACAACTAACAGGTTCTATAAGTTCCCCTAGTATTAAAACTTCTCTCTTTGACTGTTATAAAATAGATATGTAAGATAGATACATGTATATAAGATGGATACAGATGTGTATATACTTAAATACACATCTGCATACATACATACAATCATCTGTATACAACTGCTTATACCTACATTCAAAGTAAGCAGAATCATATGTGAAAGCTATGTCACAGAAAACAACCCTCTAACAGAGCCTTTTTTAACAAAGCCTATTGTCTGCAATATTTATGTTTATGTTTTATTTTCATTTTAGCCAGAGCACTATAATGATCAATGTAAATTGAAGTGTCCTGCAAATAACTAGGAAAAGAAAATGGATTTAATCTCCTCCTTTCCAAAACTTTGTTAAACTGAAAAACCAAATCCATTGCCATCAAGTCAGTTCCGACTCATAGCGACCCTATAGGACAGAGTAGAATTGCCCCATAGGGTTTCCAAGGTAAATTCAAGCTGCCAACCTTTTGATTAGCAGCTGAGCTCTTAACCACTGTGCCACCAGGGCTTCAAAACTCTGCTACAACTCTTAGTAACACAAGTAATGTTTAGGAAGCAGAGAACAAATGGAAAACTTTTTCAAACGAGGAGAGGGACAGAAGCAGGGGACTGTGCCTAGATGCCCTCCAAAGCCAAGCATTAGGTCACTATCAGACAGAAATATATCTGACCACTTCAGCTATGGCTTCGAATGAGGCAGAAGCTGTGCTTCCAAGTGGCTGAGCCTGAACCTCCTCCGTGGCTTTGAGAATCTTCGAGGATAATTCAGAAATGCAACTATGTGCATGTGTGTGTGGCAGGGTCTCATTTCCCTTCAGCAAAGCACATATGTCCCTCAACTCCCATCAGTACTCAATTCCTCCAGCCCTCTGGGTGAACAAGTTCTCTAAAGAGAGTGACTGCAAATGGGACACCCCTACCAGAAGGCACTAGTGAAGAGGTGCCAGAAAACTTTCTGTGCTCCATTTTGGCACAGAGGCCCAAACTGGGCCAAACTGCACAATCACAGACACCAACCAGGAAGCCAGGAAGGGCCAGGGGAAGACGGTCTCCTAACAGGGTTGAGCACGAAAAGTATTCAGCCCTTTCCTCCAGATGCCATGTCTGGCACTTTCATTTCATTCTAAAAGAAAGCAGTGTTCAAAACAAGCAAGCAAACCATGCCTAAGAGCCATATCACCCCAGATTCACATTCCCCAACGGGCTTTCTAGTTCACACATAAAACTGCCTGTTCTTTCTGCTCCCTCTCGGTAGTAATTGCTAGCCGGGGGGCGATGTCTACAGAGACGGGAGGTATCCGATCAGAATTCAAGACAGCTTCTCACAACTCTCTTGTTTATAGAAAATGAATGCCTAGCTTGCTTTTATTTCAGGAATGGGGTCAGTCTTTATCAGCAAGGTTCACACAGATCCTGGATTTGTTTTTCTCCCTTATCTTAAATTGACCTGCTTTTAAGATAAAGACATAATAGAGAAAGCATTGACCTTACCTGGTCCCTAATAAGGTGGAAGTCAGAAAACCCGCTCTCATTTCCTCTCTTCGCCTGAGAAGAGACTCGCTCGTGCTACCTGGTGTGCACTCGCGCCTCCAGATAGCCCCTCGCGGGCGCCCATACGCGGGTGAGCGCGCTCGAAAGCTGTGGGGTCTCTAAAGCCTTAGAATTCTTCACTGGGGCCTCAGAGTAGGAGACCCCTTGCCAAACCTAGGCGCAATCACTGGAGCTCCCTAGTCTTGCCCCAGGAGGCTTTAAAAGTCCTTGGGAGGCTCCGAAACAAGTCTTTTCCTTTGAAAGGTCAAGCCCTAAGCAGTGGTAAGAAGAGCTGCCTCCCGCGAGGCCCCTGGGCTGGTGCGCGCCTCCAGGAGTAAGCACCAGGAGCGTTTCTTGCGAAGTCGTCCCGGGCTTGGCTCGGATTTCACTCGCGGGCCGGATGCTGTTTCCCACCCCGCCAGCCCTTATCGCGGAGCTGCTGTCTCCGCTGCGGAGGCATTTTCTGCCTTCGCCCGCCTCCCGGCCTCGAGGACTCCGGCTGTACCCTCCTGCGCTCCCTTCCCTCCTGCTCAGAGCATCTCTGCTCTGCTCTTCTCGCCTCCCCTGAGCCTGTGCCCGACCCAAGCCTGGGCCCAACCAGCTGAGAGGGCTGCTTCCCAGCCTCTCCGGCCTAGAGCTCCGGTTCCCAGGCTGGGGCGGGGGTGGGGAGCCGCTTTGGGATGCTAAACATCAAATAAGCCAAGCCTGGGGTTTCAGGCCCCGAAGCCACTAGAGCGGCTCTCCAGGACTCTCGAGAAAGTCCTCGTGTTTACATGGCGGGTGGGGGTGGGGGAAAGGAGGAAGGGGGACGGCGTCTGCAAAATCTCCCCCCACTCCCCACTGCTGCCGGGACCTAGAGATGGGGTGGGGGTGCTTAGTCAGGGGCCTTCAGCTTCGCGGGAGTCCGGGGGCGAGTGGCACTACCCGCACACGTGGGGAATCTTCCGGCTCTTACACGCACAACCACAGCAAGGGCATTCCCAGAAGGCTGATTATTCCCGGGGTGAGCCAGAACCGATCTGGGTCCGAATTGTGGAGACCTAGAGGAGGATTTTTTTTTTTTTTTTTTTTAGAGGAGGAGGATTCCAGGAAAGGACGACAGTCAGCTTCCTAGAGGCTGGCTGAAATGGTGGTGGTGGGGGAGTGTCCCCAGGCTGCGGAACCCTCTTGCGCTGCGCCCAGCGCGCACCTATTTCCTGATCAACACCCTGCAGGTTGCGTTACAGGGCTGCTTCCTGAAGCAGAGCCCTTGGCCAGGAGCAGGAGCTGGTGGACTCCGCGTGATTGATGGCGAGAAGCGGCCGAGGTCCCGTTTGTCTCAGGGCCCATTCGCAGCCCCGGCTGAATTCACCTTTCCCCCGGACAAGTAAACAGACTTCAAACTAAGCCGACGCCAGACGGCGGGGAGAAGAATGTATTCGTTAGCAACTCCACCAAGAGCAAGGGTGATAAGGCTGAGAGTAGCACAGCTCACTAAAATTGTGACTCCCAAGGGCCGGGTCGGGGCTGGGATAGGGTGGGGGAGTTCCAACAGTCGCGACCGCATCCCCAGCCCCGGCCTCCGCCCAGGCTTAAGCTAAACAGGGGGCATGGTGAACCAAGCGCCCACACCCAGGGAATCGGGACCTTAGAGCCAAACCGCGGCTGCAGTACCTCCCTCCCCTGTCCAGTCCCGGCCTGAGCTCGGTGCTTTAGCTACCTACACTCCCTGTCCCAGGACCACGGTGGCCCATTCCAATGCAGAGGCTCAAACTTTCCAGTGTTTTGTTTACCTTCTAAAATGTGAGGCCTGCTGAAATTCCCCCCAACCAGCACACACTCTTAACCTAACCAAGCATCCTCTCGGAAACTCGAAGCTCAGAGCTTTCTCTCCATCTTAGAAGCCCTATCTCAGCAACCAGATCCGGGTTTCTAGGGAAGAAAGTAAACCCTATCCTCCAGTCCTAAGGCATCAAATAAAAGGAGCCCCCAAGAAGCTATCGAAAGGGTCGCTGAGTGGGGGGCAAGGACCGGAGCCAGTCGACTAGTCTTACAAGCTGAGGGAGGGAGGGAGGGAGGGAGGGAGGGAGGGTGGGTGGGGGGAAAAGTGATACAGAAGCAGAGACTGTAATGAAAAGCAGAGGAACTAAAGATAGAGGGAGGCAAGGGAAGAAAAAGAAAAGTTGAAACTGTAGGCCAGAAGTGAGCACATGCCAAATATGAATGAATCTTCCACAATCAAACACTTCCAGGCTTAGAGAAAATGTGCCGGGAAGTGTATCTGTCCCCAGTTCACCAGTGAGGCCTTGCCTCTGGAGATTTGTCAGGGGTGGGAGGGAAGGGGCAAAAGCTTATCCAGAATCACTATTTCCAGATCTCTCCACTACCAATCCTGCTCCTACCTCCTGCCTGCAGCTCAAAGAGTTCCCCCAACTCTCCCCTCCACACACATCTGGGCAATGAAAAGACCAAAGAGTTAGAGGTTGAAAGAGCCAATATTACTTTTTTATTTTATTTTTTTTTTTACTGAGGACAGGAGAAAGATTCCTTACTAGAGAGATTTTGGAGCCCAAGGTGGAAACTAGTGGACAAAGGGCAAAAACCCAGCCCCTAAAGTCCTGCTCAGGGGATCCCCAAGCCTGCAGCCCAATCCCACCCTGCCAGAGACCAGAGAGGCCCAGAGAAGCTGGGTGTCTGCGGCTGATCCCTGAGCGGGAGAACTGTTTTTTAGAGCAGAAACAAAACCCGGTTTCAAAAACAGCCTCCCACCTAACTGCCACAGATTAGAAATAAAGGTTTGATGTTCAAATATACAGAGTGATCCCTTCAGTAAAAATGATAGCTCATTCAGGGTTATTTAAAATAGGATGTCCAAACTACCATTTTAAAATGTTGGCTAGCTGTATAAGACCACTGTAGGTACTTCTGGGGCCTCTAGAAACAGCAACTTGGCTCTGAAAAAACGAGTTCTTGGCTCATTTCCTTCCCCCCCCCCTTTCTCCCTCTCCCTCATGGTGGAGGTAATTTATCTATTCTCCTCTCTATTGCCATGTGGTAGAACTGGTTAAGGTTTGGTTCCACTCAAATCTGAGACTAAACAAAACTCCCTCTTCCCACGGGGTTGGCCCTCCTAGCTGGTTCCCAGTCTTTTGAGCCTCTAAACAATTCAAGCCAATGATGAGGACCCTAGCCAAAACAGAGTCACTTAAAACCAAATCAAAAGCAAACCAAAAGGAAGGTTTTTAATCAGAAAAAGAATTTTCTTAATTTGTATAATTTATTAGAAGCTTCTTAAGAACTATATTTAAGCCAAATATCTACATAAGTTACAACAGAAAAAGACTGACATCGCAAATACCAAACTGCCAAGTAATATACACAGATTTGTCAATGTCCATAAAAAATGTGAGGGGCTGGGGCCTGGAACTGGGTTTCTTTTTACAACAAAATATACAGATTACTAAAAACTAGGCGTTTAGTCCAACTTTTGACAGCGTTTTACAGCTACGAGTTCACGTCAAACATAAAACAATTCTCCACGGGGCCGACGAGTCCCCGCCGAGCCTGGGCGGGCCAGTGGGCACCGGGAAGGGGACGCTTCTTTTGTGTCAGTGATAAGTGGGTCCCGTCGAAGTCTTTCCCCTCCCCAGCCCCGGTCCCTTCTGCGAAAGAAATCCTGGTATTTACAAGCCAGTCCACTTTGCTGGCAGAGTGTACCCAGAAAGAAGTTTGCGATCTTTAAGTCTAGAGCCATGTCAGCGTAGAGTCCTCTCCAAACTGTGCCCCGCCCGGGCGTGGGAAACCCATCTGAATCACTTAAGAGACACCCCCAAAGCTGTTCTCTGTGTCCTTCTGTTTAAAGGCTCCTTAAAGAATTGGATTCGCTTCGTTGTTGCTTTTATTTTCTTAAAAAAAAAAAAACAAAACAAATTTTAGGAAAAAAAAAAAAGACGTCCAGCAGTTTGGCTTTTGTGTTTTTTTCTTGGTCTGAATGGGGACAGGTTCTTAAGAAAAGTCGAAGCGCATGGAGCAGCGGGAGGATGTGGTGGTCTGTGAGGCGGGCGGGAGCGGTGAGGCAGCACGCTAGGCTAGGGCAGGCCCGGCGTCCTCTCACCAGGTCCGACCATATAGCAAGGTGGAGCAGGACATGGTGCCGTAGTCCGAGCCCGAAGAGTTCAGGTGGGACAGGCTGGAGACCTGGCCCTGCAGCGTTGCGGGGCTGGCGGCGTGGTGCGCCAGGTCCGGAGACTGGCCGGCGCTGCCTGGCTGGTGGCCCGGGTGTGCGCCTAGGCCCGGGCCGCCGCTGCCCACCGAGATAGCCGCAGCTGCCGCGGCCTGAGCCTGTTGCTGCGCCTGCTGCTGCGCGTGGCCCTGCAGGCCGGCCGCGCCTGGCGTGGGAGCGCCCGCCTGGCACGGTTTGCCGTCTTTCACCAGGACCGGAACGGCCACGCGGCGCGGCGACTGCTGCTGCGCCTGCTGCTGCTGCGGACACCCGGCGCCCCCGCCGCCCCCGCCACCCCCGCTGTCCTGCTGCAGTTGCTGCTGCGCTGCCTTGTCCTTGGCCTGGCGCTTCATTTTGTAGCGGTGATTCTGGAACCAGATCTTGACCTGCGTGGGTGTCAGGTGGATCATGCTGGCCAGGTGCTCGCGCTCGGGCGCCGACAAGTACTTCTGTTGCTTGAAGCGTCGCTCCAGCTCATACACCTGCGCCTGGGAGAAGAGCACCCGGCGCTTTCGGCGTGGCGCGCTCGGCAGCGGGGCCATGTTCTTGCTCACGTCCCCCAGCGAGCCCAGGCCGCCCATGCCGCTCATGTTCATGCCGCTCGCCGGGCCCATGAAGCGGGAGACTGTAAGCGACAAACGCACAGCGTCGGCCGGGGCTGGGCTGGGCCAGGCCACCCCTGCTTTCCGCACCCTTGGCCCGCCCGGCCCTCCCCGATGGCGCCCTTCTCACCCAGGCCGCCTCGCGCTCTGCTCCAGAAGCCCAGCCGCGGGGCATGGCCAGCGCCTGCCCGAGGCCAGGTTGTCTAGGGGTTTGCAGGAGAGCCCCTCGCCTCATCCCCCGCCCGGGTTACCCTCCCTCAGTCTCAGTGCTTGGCCCAAAAAGCCCACTGGGGAAGGCTGCTCTGCTCCCTTCGTGCCCAGCTCCCGTTGGAGTCACCGGGTTAGCTGGCCAGAGGCGGCGCGTTGTGCCTAAGCGGAGAGCTGGGGACCGACGGTAGATCCCAATTCTGGCAGCTCTCAAAGACAGGGGTGTTCACTTCGGAAAGCTCAAGGCCCCAGACGCATTGCCACTTGTCCACTCTCTCCTGTCCGCCCCAGTGTGGGGCACCTGCTCGGCCTGTTTAGAGCCCCCTTCGGAGTCACGCGCCCTCCCACCTGCCCAGACTCCACAGGAGAGCGGTCTCGCCAGACGCCCGAGCGCGTCTCAGCAGGGCAGCCTCCCACCCGGCCAGGCCGTGCCTCTCCCAGTCCTGTTCGCCCCTGCTCCCTTCGCTCGGGCGAGTGCTTCCTTCGGCTACCCGAGGTCTCCTGAGCAGAGCGGAGGTGCCATCGGTCGCGCCTGGGAGATGCCGAGAGTGAGCACCTGCCCTCCCTACCAAATGCCTCTTCCAGCCCCTCAGCCCAGCCAGGAGAAGAACCCTCTGCTCCTGCGCTCGACTCCCTGGCGCCGCTGCCTGGCAGCCTACCCTGATGCCCAGAGCGCAGCCGGCCGGCGCCGCGCCGTCTGAGCGGCTGTCCCCACACCCCCCGTGCTCAGCCCGCGGCCCCGCAGCGGAGCGGCCTCACTTACTGGCGGGGAAACGCGGGTCTGGGTTGGCGCCGTACCATCCGGGGCCCGAGGCGCTGTTTCGCATGGTGTCCTGGTACGGCGGCAGCTCACTCATGTTGCCCAGGTTGCCGTTGCAGTAGCCCCCCACGGCAGAGTGCGAGAGCTGGGGCACCCCCGCCGCCGTCATGTGGTAGGCGGCGGTGACGGCGCCGTGGTGCCCCACGGCGTGCTGCTGCATGGCCGCCGCCGGAGGTGCCGCCTGGCCCTGCCTGTACGCCGCCAGCGGAGCCCCGAGGCCGCCGCCCTCCATGCCCACTTTCTTGTAGCTTTCCTCCAGGGGACTCAAGATGTCAGACACTGAGAACGGAGTCGTGTGCTTTGGACTCATCGACATGATTCGGCGGCGGCTGGAGGAGGAAGGAAGAGGAGGAAAAAAAAGGGAGAGGGGGAAGGCGAAGGCTCGCTGCTTTTTTTTCTCTCTCCCTTTGCCAAATATTCTGGTGTTACCTTAACGCCGATCTTGTCGGATGTACACGTAGCGGAGTGGACCGAGTCCGCCTTAATTGGCTTGAGTGGAGGCTCGGGGGCTGCCTCGCGTTTGTTTTAGCCCGGCGCCAGGTTTTAGGCAGCCACCAGAGGCGGGGCGTAAGCGCTAAAGCAACAAGACAATAGAAGCCTACATCTTGCCCAAGATAATTAGCTTACATGCTGATGACAAGGTAAACACCTTTAAGTTTCACTTGCCAGGATTTTTAGGTCTCAAAGAGATAGAAAGAGAGGCAGAGACACGACTCAAAGCATTTCTTTCCCCCTCCCCCGGGCACCCCCTTCCCCAATTTTTGTGGGGTGCCGGCTGAGCGCGGGGGGAGGCGGGGGATGGGGAGGAGGAGGGAACCGAGAGCGGGGAGGGCAGGAGGTGGGGTGGGGAGTAGCCGAAGAGGAGGGATGATGGGGAGGAAGGAAGGTGAACGCTGCTTTGCAACCAACTTGCAGAGTTACAAAGTGGAACCACTTTCCAATTCGGTCGGGGTTCCCCGGGTGGGAACAGGTCCTGAAGGGGGAGGGGGCCAAGGAATGGGGTGGGAGTTTCACCTGAGCCTGCCGGGGCTGCTCCTCCCTCCCGCCGAGGCCTCCCAGCCCCGCGCCTTCCCACTGCCTCTGGACCACATCTGGCTTCGCGGCGCCGAGCCCCAGCCGCCACCAAACGAGCGAGAGTCTGGGGACGAACCCTGGGGCCGCACCGTTGGTCTGCGTGTCTGTCAGTCTGTCTGCCTCTTCTGCCGCCGTCAGAGGGACACCCTCAGCTCCCCGCCCCCTTCCCCCCTACCCGAGAGAATCTGCTCGGGCGGAGGGGGCGCTGAGCAGGGGAACGGCTGTCGCCTAGAGGTTGTCCTGGGTCTCCGAGCACCCCCCCCACCCCAGCTGAGGGACTTTTCAGAGGGCCAGATCCCCCGCATCGTGCCCCCTCCCCCGACATACGTGCGGATCCTTCTCCCCACCCCCACACTCGACAGAGGCAAGCGCACCACTGGCCGCCTGGGCTGAGATGATGGGTGGGGGGGCCGGGCGGGAGGGGCCGTCAGTGAAGTTGCCCCACCTCAAACAAACCTGGTGTCCCCGACCCTCGCCCATCGCCTGGACACACGGGATGATAGGTCTGGAGCTGACTTTCCGAGGATATCGCAGCTCTAGCACCCAAGCCCCAGGGCCACGCTCTCGTCCCCTCTGGTGCTTCAAGGAGGGCGTGGGCAGGGAGCGGTGAGTGCCCGCACGCCAGCTGAGGCAAGGGACTCAGCTTGAACCCTGGCAGGGCCCGCGGGCCGGGAGGGGGCGAATTCCGAGGCGCAGGCAGCGCAGCAGCCGAAGGCTGGGTTGAGACTCTCTTCTGCCCAGAGCTCAACCATGCAAAAGTGCACTTGCTTTCCCGGGAATAACCAAATATCTTTGTTTAAAGTGGCGGCGTAAATGGCCAGTTGCTTTGTGACCACGCTGGATATTAGTAGATGAGGATCATTCTGCTTCAATTGGGCGCCTCTCAACCGGCGAGCAAGAAACTGCTTAGGAGGAAGTGGGTTTCCTGTCTGCGCGTTCCCAGGCTTCAAGAGTGAGCCCCGCGCCTCGAGGGTCCTTGGGAGCCTGGCGAGGGGGAGCTGTGGGCTGCAGTCCCTGAGCAGGGCCCGGGGTGTTCGCCGCTCTGCTCCTGCGAGGCCCACGCGCAGGTGGAGTGCACCACCAAGCCGGGCCGTGCGCCTCAGATCCTGAGACCAACTCCGGCTTTTTGCCTCTCGGATTTTAAACGCTTCCCCCCCCCGCCCCTTTCTCTCTCTTTCTGTCTCTCTCTCTGGCTGTTTTAGCCTCCTCTCCGCGACAGGGGCTGGGAGGGCGGAGCCCTCCCTAGCCGAGCGGGGGTCTCCAAGACACTGCGGGGGCCTTTCAAGGAGGTTTCTCGAATTTTGTTTTCACGTTTTCTTTTCCCTCCTTGTAAGAGGGAGCGCCCAATGATAAACAAGCAGTTTTGAACGATTTGATTCAGCAGGTTAGGAGCCTTTTTCATTAATAGCAATTATAGGAGGGAAAGTTGTTTTGTTTATATACTTTTTAAGGTTTCAATCCTCTCCTTGAGGCCTGCTACGCACTCCGCAATACACAGCCAACTTCTATACTCGCATTCGGAGCCTCATCACCTATATTCCTTCCGAGGCTAGGGAAAGCTGAGAGCAACTCCCGGTTTCCCCTAGCTTCCGCTTTGGCCCGGTCTTGGCTAGGCCCCCAACGCGGCACCGGGTAGGCAACCCTGCATTTGCGCGTAGAGACGCGCTCGCCCGCTGCGTTACAGCAGTGAGGCACCAAGTCGGGCGCTTCGCCCTTTCTTCTCTGGAGGGCGCTCTTGTGAAGGACTCAGACCTCAACCAACTGCGCTTTGGTCAATGTGATGGCTGAGTCCAGAGAGCAAAGAAGGAAGATGACTCCGAGCTCAACTGAACAGCGGAGAAGAGTGAGCAGACCTTGTCCGGGCCTGTGTCTTGAAATGGGTCTTACTGCTAAGGCGGGGTGGGTTTCTTAGTTACTGGTTTTCTCTTTCTCTGTTGCTCTCCATTATTTCATACTTGGTAAGTGTAAGGAACGCCAAGTGTAGAACCTCTTACATCTCTCCCAAGCGCAATGTCATTTCGAAATGGAGGCAATTCTTCACAAAGTTTTTGTGAGATTCAAGTAAGATCGAGCAGATAAAAGCGCTTTGAAATGTTTTACGTTTAGTGCCAGCACTCGAGATTTCTATAGTTACTATTATCATTTATATCCTCCCCTCTCTGCTTTAGGCCCCCGGACCTGATACAAGCAAAGAGTTGGGTGAATCCCCCACCGTCCTTGGGCCTTGCCACTTCGACCTTCGTCCCCTCCCCCCTGCTGCTTTCCAGCCCCACAGCAGGCCTGGGCGCAGGTGGCAGGGAGCTCCCCGGCCCCATTGCCCCAAAAGCCCGCGAAGAGCTGGAGCCTTAGATCCCTCCAGAGTCCCCGACCTCCAGAGTAGGCGGCAGGTCTCCGAGCTGAGCAGGAGCTGGAGAGCGCTTGTCGGGGGCGGGGAGCAGCTCCTGCTCCACCCTCTTTCCCCGCAACCGGCACTGACTCCAACTCCCACTCGGCAGGCTCGCCTCTCAAGCATGCAGCAGCTACTGCCTGGGCCTTTGCAGCGCCTTACGCCAGGGCACCCGGTGCCTCTTCCAACGCTGTCCCTTCTCACACACACGCACACGCACGCACGCACGCACACACACACACCTCCGCACTCTTTCCAGGAGAGCTGGAATAAGTCCAAACACTAATGCGCTCCTTGTAGGAAAAAAACATTTTATATATATATAGTCTAGGAGATCGTACAAACAAGGGCCTTGAGAATCTTTCCCCTGGCCCCAGTGCTTGTCCTGGACGGACGAAGGGTGTCCTTTACTCGCCGCTGCCTCCAGGATTCATCTACAATAGTGCGACCCCACTATTAAACCAGTGGTTTTCCCAAAGGGAGCGTGGCTACAGAGAATACTTAGGAACTCCAGGTCCACCCCGTGGGGCCCGGGCTCGCCGGCCACGTATTCCTTAATCCCGCAAATAACTGGCTCCCGGGCGGGTGGGCGGGGTGGGCGAAGCCGGGCAGCGGGCAGGGCAGCTTTCCCTGGCCCGGCAGCACACGCCTGCCTCAGACCGCGGCCACAGGCTGCTTCGCCGGCTACAGCTCCGCCCGGAGTTGAGGAGTTGCGGAGGCTCAGGTCTTTCGGCGCAGAGCTGCCACCAGCCTTTGCTCCTCGCCTGGCTAGCGTACACCATGGAGGCGACTCAGCCCAGAGTGGGAGGCAGGAACGCCCAAACAGCCGAAGACAAACGCTCCTCTCTCCTTCCAGCGTCACTTCTTTGAAAGCCTCGAACAGAAGCGCTACAGAAGATTAACTCGGTGTCCACAGCCCCGACTTGGTTGAGACGAGGAGGGACCGTCTGTTTTCCCACCTCTTACTACCTTTTCTAATTCCACTTACGGTCCTTCACACCTCTTCGAGGCCGCCAACGACTGTGTCTCTTGAACGTGTTACTTTGTTCCGAGTTTAATGGCAGGTCATGATCCCTTCAACAAACTTTTTCTGAGCGCGGACTCTGTGCCAGGCACTGTGCTAGGCCTGAACATTCAGCCTTAAACAAGCTAGACTCGATTCCTACCTACGCAGAGCTTACACTTTAACAATAAATCACTCAATATGCTACTTTGTGACAAATATTACTGCCGGATCCAACCAAGATAGAGAGGGTCGTAATGAAGGTCTATGCGTGGGTTTCCACACCGTTTCTTCATCTTCAAGCGCTTCAGGTCTTAGAAAGAGCACTTGAGTAGAAGTCAGAAGTCCTGGGGTTTGAGATAGGCTTTGCCACTTTCCAGCTATGTGGTACAGCTCTTGTGGGCTCCCCGTGCATCCTGTGGCCACCCCAACACAGCCAGAGGAAAGTTGTGAGTTGTTTTCTGGCCCCCTTCCTCTAGATGAGACCCTGTTATTTATCCTTGACTCTCCCAGTGTCCCAAGAAATGTTGAATGGGGAAATAAAGCTTCTTAGAGCCTATTTCTTGAGTTGCAAAAAACGGTCATAACCTGTCCTGTGTAGCTCCCAGGATTGTTGTGCTAGAGGTCCAAATATTTAAGAATGAGGTAACGTGCTGAGTTTATACATCATAAAAGTCTCTGGCAAATGGAAGTGACTATTACTTTTGATTCTGTATCTTGGTTTATAAAAAATGGAAGGGGTTATTACTTTCGATTCTCATCTTGGGCTTGAATCCAGGACTCTGATCCTCTTCGAAAAGCTGTCGGCCCCTAGGCTACTCCGGCTGCCAGGCGGGTGGCAGGAGGCTTCCCAGCAGTCAGGTACGGGCTCCAGACTGGGAGGAGCCTGGCTCACGTACACCATCTAGGCGACTCCGCCCAGGGAGTGGGAGGCAGAAATACAGCCAGGCGACCGAGGTCGGTGATCTCCAGGCCCCAGATCGATGTCTTCCTGGTTCCTCTCTATGAAGTGTCACACAGGAGCCCCTCCACGTCCTTTTCCAAAACACAGACCAGAGAGTCTCGAAAGGTCCGCGCGAGGCCCGGGGGTGCGTAACTGGGCAACTTTTCTGAGGAGGCTTTCGCAGACGCTGTGCAAGAGATAAGGAGCGAAGACGCGCTCTCTCTACAGCTCCCTCTCCTTTCAGCCTGACCATCTAGGGCCTTTGAGGGTAGCACTTCTTTTGGGGACACTCTCTCAAGTCTTGGCCTCTGGGCAGGCCAGAAGGGACGCAGGGACATCCGAGAACGACTCCTGCGCCACTCTATCCCTTCACCCACGCGCTCTGCGATTGGAAGGCGGAGATGTGGGCTGTGAAGGCCAGAGTTCTGGAGAAGAACCCGCTCCTTTGTCGGGTCAGGCTCTCCTGGAGGTCTTGGTATCCACATCCTTTCAGATCGCTCAGTCTGAAGCCTGAATTCTACTCGTCCCACACTGTTGAGTACATTCCCTGGTGGCCCAGTGGCTTAGAACTCGGCTACTAACCAAAGGTCGGCATTTCGAATCCACCAGGCGCTCCTTGGAAACCCTACGGGGCAGTTCTACTCTGTCTTACAGGGTCGCTATGAGTTGGAATGACTCGACAGGCTGCAAAGGATTTGGTCTTTTTTTTGTTGTTTTTGGTTTATCCTCTCCACCAATTCCAAGGGTGCCCTCTAGCGGGGGAGTGTCTGGGGTGGGAATTAGTTTGGGACTGAGTTGGAAGCAGAGAGGAGAACTGGGCGTTAGCAGCACCCTTTGAAATGCAGAGAAACTAGAAGGGGGAGGGTGGTGGTGGTGGTAGTGGGACGCGGTCCTGAAGCCGCTGGGAGACCCAGCAAGGCCCCGGGCCTCAGGAGACGGACACACCAGCCGAGCTTGGGCTCCACAGCTAACCCGCTTCTTCCTTTTTCTACTCAGTTTCTTCATTGCTGTTTAGATTCAGAGCCTGTAAGCGGCCGAAAGAGTGGACGGTGGATATTTCAGATACTTTGGACAGAGACTGGTAGTCCCTACCCTGAGGTGCCGGAACACCCACGGAGGTGCTCTCCTAAGCGTGTAGCTCCTAGCAAAGTTTGGCGGCCACTGCTGAGACCGAAATGACTCAAGCATCCTCTTGGCGGCGCGGCTGCTAAGTTCCAGAACCTATACAACTTCATACCGCTTTAGATGGCAGCAGCCTGCAGCTCTCTGCCTTCCATACCCCCAGAAAACCGCAGCCCCAACAATGTGCGCCCTGGGGCTTGGCTTTCTCCGGAACCCCAGCTACACCCTCGGGGCCGCCAGGAGCCAGGAAGCTCAGGACTCGTGAGCCCTGAGTGTTCGGTTTTCCCGCAGAGTCGCCAGCCACTCTGGGGTTCTCTCTCCTCCGTTCCTTTTTTTCCTCTCCAGCCTCCCACCCTTGCCCCTCTTCTTTCCCCTTCTCCCCAACACTTGGCCCAGGCAAGGTTTCTGGTGGCCGCAGTACAGACCCCAGGCCCCCTCGGGTGTATCTCCAAGGCTGTGGCTTTCCAGGGACTTGACGGTGGCTGGATTCCCCCCGGGCTGTACAGGACTTCATGTCTGTCTCCAACAGTTGCAGCCCGAGGCGATCCGCAGCGCCCTCTTCCGGCCATCCTGAGAACTGCCGCCTCAGGGCGGTCCTGGGGAGGCTTTGCTACTAGGTCAGCCAGGCAAGACTAGTCGTGGTCCGAGCTTTCCGCTGCGCGTTCGCCAACCTTAGCTATTCATCATATTATCCACCGTCTGCATGTCCAGTAATCCAAAGATCCACCCAAAGCCACTGATTAGCTGTTGTGATTACCCAATCTCCCGCACCTGCTATTTGAAAGCGCCCATGTGTAGATCAGGGCCGTGGAAGCAACTGGGGTACCCAAAGCCCTGCTCTAATTATGACTTGCCTTGGAAGGTCTTTATGGGATTTTCCTCTCCAGGTCTAAGGTCAATGGGACACGTTTTTGGTGGCCAAGTAGAGCAGTTTGCACTCTCTGCGTGTTCAAAGTCTAGAGGAAGCAGCAGCTCTACTTGCTTAGCAACGTGACACAAAGGGGTTCTGCATTACTGTTGAAACAGTCAAAAAACAAACACACCCATTGCCTTCGAGTCGATTCCCATCGAGTCCATTCCGGCTCAGAGCGACCCTGTAGGATAGAATAGAACTGCCCCATGGGGTTTCCAGAGCGGTTGGTGGGTTCAAACTGTCAACCTTTTGGTTAGCAGCCAAGCTCTTAACCACTGAGCCACCAGGGCTCCGCTGAAGCAGTAAAATCAAACCGAACTGTCTGCCCTGGAGTCCATTCCAACTCACAGGGACCCTACAGGACAAAGTAGAACTGCCCCATACGGATTCTAAGGAGCACCTGGTGGATTTAGACTGCAGACCTTTTGGTTAGCAGTGGTAGCTCTTAACCACTATGCCACCAGGGTTTCCATTGAAGCAGTAGGGCATAGAAAGCAGTGGAGCAAGGAAATTGCTGGGACTAGGTGGGTAGCTACGCTAGAGCGGGTCCTTTCCAGCCCTCCAGTCTCTGGCACCTGGCCAGATTTCCTGCAGCCCTACTCCCTACTCTTTGGACTCCTGTCAAAGCAGGCTCCTCTTCTCCATCTTCCCCCATCTCGCATGCTTAAATTACTGTGTCTTTTCTCTTTTCCACTTAGCCAGAATATAATTTTTCCCTCCCCATCACTGTCCCACCCTTCTTTTTTTTAAAATTGTAACTGACACACAATAAACTACACATTTATAGTATACAATTTTTGATGTATGTATATACCCAGGAAACCATAAACGCTATCAAGATAATGAACACATCTAGTACACCAAAAGGTTCTCTTACCCCTTAGTAAATAAGCCCTTTCTCCTGCTTCTCCGTGCCCCATCCCCATGACAAGGTAACCACTGATCTTCTTTTGGTCACTGCAGATTTTCTTCTTCTAGAATTTCATGTAAGTGGAATCAAGCATTCCATAAACTGGAGCAAGGAAAATGTAGTGATAAGGAGCAGACTGTGGGGAACAGTATGGTTACCATATTTGTAGGGCTTTTAGCTTAAAGAATGTCACTTAAGGTGCCTGATGAGTTTAAATTCTGCTTTGCGGTGAGGAAGATGAGTTCTCAAAAGGTAAAGATAAGCACAAAAGTTTAAGACAGCGGCTGTCAAATTTTACTGTGCACAAAAAATCACCTAAAAAGCATGTTTTAAGTGGGTATTCTTAGATGGGAGTTTTGATTTGAGTAATGGAAAGTACCTTGTATTAGACTAAGTCTTTCTCAGATGCAATTATGAACTCCAGAGCACATATAAGGATCCCTGGTGGTGCAATGGTTAATGTGCTCCACTGCTAACTGAAAGGTTGGTGGTTCAAAACCACCAGTGGCTCTTCAGGAGAAAGATGCGGCATTCTGCCTCTGTAAAGGTTTACAGCCTTGGAAACCCTGTGGGGCCACTATGAGTCTATGGGTCGGAATCCACTTGACGGCAGTGGGCTTGGTTTTGGGTTTTGGAATATATATATATATATACATAAAAAATACATACATACATACAATTATCTGAAGGCCCTGAAGAGTGATCAAAAGCAGGCAGAAATTAAAGGGGGTCCTAGTCCCTGGGTGGTGCAGTGAAGGCACTCAGCTGCTAACTGAAAAGTTGGAGGTTCAGGTCTATCCAGAGGCAACTTAGAAGGTCTGCTGATCTACTTCTGAAAAAGCAACCACTGAAAACTCTGTGGAGCACAATTCTATTCTGACATGACAATTCTGCATTGCCATGAATTAGAATCAACTTAATGGTAACTGGTTTGCTTTTTGTTTTAGTCTTGAAAGGAAATACTGGGTAAGAACCAAATGTGCAAGGGCACTACTCAGACCGCACAGCATAGCACAGAGAGAAGACAAATGAAAACCTCCAGTGTTTTGGGCTTGAAGTGTCAGAGGATGGAGTTAGGGGTTGTAAGGAGAGCTTAAAAATTGAGATACAGGTAAATCCTAGTACAGAGGAAGCCATAGAGGGGAAGAGGGGAGAGACCTAAAATTTGAGTTTAAATGTCCCTCAAATACTAGGCAGACTCTTGAAATGCATATGCACAGGGGATATTCCAAAGAATTCAGCAGAAAACAATAGTTGGAAGAATATAAAAGCTGAGCAGAAGACACAAAGCTTGGAATTTGATTCTCATCAAGTTGAAGGAGCTCAGTAAATAAGTCTGTCTTTCCATAGAAGAAAGCTTGCTTTAAAGAAAAGGCTATGTCATAGGACTAGAAAGATTGGCCCCCCAAATTGAGGGAAAATAGATATGCATAATAAAGTGTAAAGCTAAGCCTTCACAAGTTCAAGGTAATCAACAAGTACTTCAACTGCCTGGTTGAACAAAAATCAACATTCTTCAAAGAGATATAACAGAATTCAGAGACTCTAAAGTGTTATCCACAATGTTCAGCATATAATAAAAAAATTACGAGGCATGTGAAACCTTAGGAGTGGTTCCCAAAATCAAAAGAGAAAACAGTCAATAAAAACAGACCTGTAGGTGGCCAAAATGCTGGAATTAGCAGAAAAGAACTTTTAAAGAAGCAATTATATATATGCAAGGGCTTAAATTGAAATATAATAATGACAGAAAATAGGAGAAATTTGTCAGAGAGATTGAAGCTATTTAAAAAGATCAGATAGAAATTATGCAGCTAAAGAAATAATATCTGAAATAAAAATAAACCCCGGATGAGCTAAAGACAAGGTTGGAGACAGATTTATTTGCTTTTATGTCATTTATGGCTGCTTTTGCACTATAATGACCTTTCTAGGAATACTCCCACAAAAAGAATCCATTCTTACCTGTTGGAGGATGACAGGCCACCTGGAGAAAAACTGAGGTTTCTTAGCTGACAGACGGGACCCACTGCCAGACATATGAGTGAGGTCATCGTTATCTTTCAGCCCAGCTGACCATCCAGCTGAACGCAGTTGCATGAGTGAGCGTATGTTAAATTAGCAGCGAAACTGCCCAGATCTCTCACAGACTCATGAGACATAAAAAATCATTAGTTTTTTTTAATATCATTGCATGTTGAGATGCTTTGCTACCCAGCAATAATTAACTGAAAAATAAATAAAGAAAAAAAAAAACAACCCATTGCTTCGAGTCATTCTGACTCATAGTGGCCCTATAGGACAGAGTAGAACCTGCCCCACAAGGATTCCAAGGAACATCTGGTGGATTCGATCTGTCAACTTTTAAGTTAGCAATGTAACTCTAACCACTGAACAACCAGGGCTCTATTCCCAGATTAAAAAAAAATAGTGCTATACAATATTAAATATTTGATGATAACAGAGTGATGTCTACCCAATTTAAAGGAAAATTTAAAAAACAAAAAAACATTGCCGTCGAGTTAATTCCGACTCATAGTAACTGTACAGGACAGAGTAGAATCGCCCATAGGGTCTCCAAGGAGCAGCTGGTGGATTCCAACTACCAACCTTTTGGCTAGCAGCTGTACCTCTTAACCACTATGCCACCAGGTTTTCCAGACAGAAACAGTGATCGTTAAAATGCAAAACACAAAAATTTAAAAAGTGTGTCTTAGAATCAATGAATTACTGAAAGTCTGGAAAAAGCAGGATCCAGGCAGCTCTGGGAATCTCGGTAGTCAGCATTTATAGACCTTTTCTTTAGGGTTTCAGGATATTCTGTTTGTCTAAGAGGTGTAGTGGTTAAGAGCTACGGCTGCTAAACAAAAAGTCGGCAGTTCGAATCCACCAGGTGCTCCTTGGAAACCCTACGGACCAGTTCTACTCTGTCCTACAGGGTCACTACCAGTAGGAATCGACTTGATGGCAATGGGCTTGGGTTTTTTTTTTTTTTTTTTTTTTTAAGAGGAGCATATATGCCCTATTATGAGTTGAACTGTGTCCCCTAAACAGATATACTGGAGTCCTAACCCCAGTACCTGCACAAGTGACTTTATTTGGAAATGGGGTTGTTGCAGATATAATCAATTAAAAATAAGGCCATGCTGGATTAGGGTGGACCCTAAACTCAATGACTGCTGTCCTTGTATGAACAGAAGAGACATTGGCACAGGCACAGACACAGAAGGAAGATAACCATGTGAAATTGGAGGCAGAGATTAGGATTATGCTGCCGCAAACCAGGGAACACCAAGGATTGCTGGCAACAATGGAAGCTAGAAGAGACAAGCAGGGATTTTCCCCTAGAGCCTTTGTAGGGAGCATGGCTCTGCTGACACCTTGATTTCAGACTTCTGGCCTCCAGAACTGTGAGAGAATACATTTCGGTTGTTTTAAGCCACCAAATTTGTGGTACTTTGTTATGCAAGCCCTAGGAAAACTAATACATGTCCCTCTTAATTTAGGGATGTGTAAGATAAACAATAAAAATTTGTTCTTTAAGGATGATGACAGCTGCAAAGCAGTATTGTGCTTGCTGGCAAGGTTAAATGTTAAAGAAAAATAGTTTCTTAGTGAATATATTTTCCCTATATGCTGTATGCACAACGTAGTGTTCTAAAAGCTAACAATATTTTGTAAAGAAAGAAAAAATCTTATAGTTCTAATGGTCTTAATGTTTTCTTTTACAGGGATTTAAGACGCTTTGTCTTTTAATTATATTAAATGCTTCTGATACATCGAGCAGACCATTACATAAGGGATAAAGTAATGATTAATGTGAAAATTTAAAAACTTATTTCACTTGACGTAACAGGTTTATTTGTAAACTCAGTTTTTCTTTTTTATCGTGCTTTAGGTGAAAGTTTACAGAGCAAATTAGTTTCTCACTCAACAATTGATACACAAATTGTTTTGTGGCATTGGTTGCAATCCATGAGTTAACTGTCTCCCCTTCTCCATCCAGGCTCCCTGTTTCCATTCATCTGTTTTCCTGTCCCTTCCTGTCTTCTCATCTTTGGTCTCATTTACATGATAAAACTAAGATGCACATCCCTCATGTGTATCATCATTTGTTTTATAGACCTGTGTAATCTTTGGCTAAAGGGTGAACTTCAGGAGCGGCTTCTGTTCTGAGTTAGAAGGGTATCTGGGGGCCATAATCTCAGATTCCTCCAGTCTCTTTCAGACCAGTAGGTCTGGTCTTTTTTTGTGAATTTGAATTCTGTTCTACATTTTTCTCTTGCTCTGTCCAGGACCCTCTATTGCGATCCTTGTCAGAGTGGTTGGTGGTGGTAGTCAGGCACTGTCTAGTTGTTCTGGGCTCAGGCTGATGGAGGCTGTGGTACTTGTGGTTCACTAGTCCTTTGGGCTAATATTTTCCATGTCTCTTTGGTTTTCTTCATTTTCCTTTGCTTTGGATAGGATGGGACCAGTAAATGTATCTTAGATGGCCACTTGCAAACTTTTAAAACCCCAGAGGCTACTCACCAAAGTAGGATGTAGAACATTTTCTTTATGAACTAGGTTATGTCAATTGACCTAAATGTCCCCCAAGACCGTGGTCCCTAGCCCTCAGTCCTGCAGAGTGTTTGGATGTGTCTATGAAGTTTCAAGGCCTTGCACGTGTTATGCTGACTTCCCCTATAATGCGTATTGTCTTTCTCTTCACCAAAATTACCACTTACCTACTATCTAGTTAGTGATTTCCCTTCCCCAGCCCTCCCCTCCCTTGTAGCCATTAAGGATTTTTTCTTTCTGTGTGTAAACATTTTCATGAGTTTTTATAATAGTGGTCTCATACAATATTTGTCCTTTTGTGACTGACTTATTTCACCCAGCATAATGCCCTCCGGGTTCATCCATGTTGTGAGACATTTTGCATGTTTTGCAGAATCATCACTGTTTATTGTTGGCTAGCATTCCATTGGAAACTCTGGTGGTGTAGTGGTTAAGTGCGATGGCTGCTAACCAAAAAGTCAGCAGTTCAAATCCACCAGGCGCTCCTTGGAAACTCTATGGGGCAGTTCTAATCTGTCCTATAGGGTCGCTGTGAGTCGGAATATACTCGACTGCAGTGGGTTTGTTTTTTGTTTTTTTTTTTTAGTATTCCATTGTATGTATGTACCGTAGTTAGTTTATCCATTCATCTGCTGATTGGCACTTAGTTTGTTTCCAACTTTTTGCTATTGTGAATAATATTACAATTGAACATGAGCGTGCATATGCCTATTCATGTGATGGCTCTTATTTCTCTAGGATAAATTCCTAAGAGTAGACTTGGTGGAGCTTATGGTATTTCCATTTCTAGGTTTTTAAGGAAGCATCATATCGTTTTCCCATAGGGAACATTTTACATTCTCACTAGCAGTGTATAAGAGTTCCAATCTCCCCACAACCTCTCTGATATTTGTTATTTTGTGTTTTCTTTGATTTGTGCCAGTGATGGCAGGGTGAGATGGTATATCATTGTAGTTTTCATTTGCATTTTTCTAATGGCTATTGATCATGAACATTTCCTTAAGTGTCTGCTAGCTGTCTAAATGTTGTCTTTGGAAAAATGTCTGTTTATATCCTTTGCCCACTTTTTAATTGGATGATTTGACTTTTTATTGTTACAGTGTTGTAGTATCTTATACATTTTAGAGATTAGGCCCTTGTCGGATATGTCATAGCCAAATTTTTCCCCCCAGTCTGTAGGTTATCTTTTTACTCCTTTTATGGGGTCTTCTGATGAGTTTAAGTATTTATTTTTTAGGATACCCCAGTTATCTACTTTATCTTCTGGTGTTTGTACTTTGTTAATTATTGTTTGTATCCTATTTATGCCATATATTAGTGCCTCTAGCATTGGCCCTATTTTTTCTTCCATGATCTTTATAATTCTAGGTTTTGGTTTTATACTTAGGTCTTTGATCAACTTTGAATTAGTTTTTGTACGTGGTTTAAGGTATGGGTCCTGTTTCTTTTTTTTATAGATAGGCATCCAGTTTTCCCAGCACCATTTGTTAAAGAGATTGCTTTTCCCCCATTCAATGGACCCTGAGGCTTTGTCAAAGATCAGCTGACCATAGGTGGATAGATTCACATCTGGGTTCTCAATTCTGTTGCATTGGTCTGCATGTCTGTTGTTGTACCAGTACCAGGGTGTTTCAACTACTGTGGCTGTATAGTAGGTTCTGAGATCAGGTAGTGTGAGGCCTCCTACTTCGTTCTCCTTCTTCAATAATGCTTTACTTATCTGGGGCCCCTTTCTTTTCCATATAAAGTTAATGACTATTTTTGCATCTTGTGAAACAATACTATTGGTATTTGCATTGGGATTGCATTATATATGTAGGTAGTTTTTGGTAGGATTGACATTTTTACAGTGTTGAGTCTTCCTATCCATGATCATGGTATGTTTTTCCATACATGTAGGTCTCTTTGGTTTCTTGCAGTAGTGTTTTGTAGTTTCCTTTGTATAGGCCTTTTATGTCTCTAGTCAGATTTATTCCTAAATATTTTATTTTTTTAAGGGTGATTGTAAATGGTATTGTCTTATTTCCTCTTTGAAGTTCTCTTTGTTGGTTTGTAGGAATACAACTGATTTTTGTATGTTCATCTTGTTTCCTGCTGCTGTTGTTGTTAGGTGCTGTCGAGTCGGTTCCGACTCATAGCGGCCCTATGCACAACAGAAAGAAATACTACCTGGTCCTGTGCCATCCTTAAAATTGTTATTATGCTTGAGCCCATTGTTGCGGCCACTGTGTCAATCCACCTCACTGAGGGTCTTCCTCTTTTCTGCTGACCCTGTACTTTGCCAAGCATGATATCCTTCTCCAGGGACTGATCCCTCCTGACAACATGTCCAAAGTATGGAAGATGCAGTCTTGCCATCCTTGCTTCTAAGGAGCATTCTGGTTGTACTATTTCCAAGACAGATTTGTTCATTCTTCTGGCAGTCCATGCTATATTCAATATTCTTCTCCAACACCACAATTCAAAGGCATCAATTCTTCAGTCTTCCTTATTCATTGTCCAGCTTTCACATGCATACGATGCGATTGAAAATACCATAGCTTGGGTCAGGAGCACCTTAATCTTCAAGGTGATGTCTTTGCTCCTCGACACTTTAAAGAGGTCCTTTGCAGCAGATTTACCCAATACAATGAGTCTTTTGATTTCCTGACTGCTGCTTTCATGGCTGTTGATTGTGGATCCACGTAAAATGAAATCCTTGACAACTTCAATCTTTTCTCCATTTATCATGATGTTGTTCATTGGTCCAGTTGTGAGGATTTTGTTTTCTTTATGTTGAGGTGCAATCCATACTGAAGGCTGTGGTCTTTGATCTTCGTTAGTAAGTGCTTCAAGTCCTCTTCACTTTCAGCAAGCAAGGTTGTGTCATCTGCATAACGCAGATTGTTAATGAGTCTTCCTCTAATCCTGATGCCCCATTCTTCTTCATATAGTCCAGCTTCTCGGATTATTTGCTCAGCATACAGAATTGAATAGGTATGGTGAAAGAATACAACCCGGGCGCACACCTTTCCGGACTTTAAACCACGCAGTATCTGTCCGGACAACTGCCTCTTGATCTAAGTAAAGTTTCCTCGTGAGCACATTTAAGTGTTCTGGAATTCCCATTCTTCGCAATGTTATCCATAATTTGTTATGATCCACACAGTCGAATGCCTTTGCATGGTCAATAAAACACAGGTAAACATCCTTCTGGTATTCTCTGCTTTCATCCAGGATCATCTGACATCAGCAATGATATCCCTAGTTCCACGTCCTCTTCTGAAACCGGCCTGAATTTCTGGCAGTTTTCTGTGGATATAGTGCTACAGCCGTTTTTTGAATGATCTTCAGCAAAATTTTGCTTGCATGTGCTATTAATGATATTGTTCTATAATTTCCACCTTCAGTTGGATCACCTTTCTTGGGAATAGGCATAAATATGAATCTCTTCCAGTCAGTTGGCCAGGAAGCTGTCTTCCATATTTCTTGGCATAGATGAGTGGCACCTCCAGCGCTGCATCTGTTTGTTGAAACATCTCAGTTGATACTCTGTCAATTCCTGGAGCCTTGTTTTCTGCCAATGCCTTCAGAGCAACTTGGACTTCTTCCTTCAGTACCATTGGTTCCTGATCATATGCTTCCTCTTGAAATGGTTGAACATTGACTAATTCTTTTTGGGATAGCGACTCTGTGTATTCCTTCCATCTTCTTTTGATGCTTCCTGTGTCATTTGATATTTTCCCCATAGAATCCTCCACTATTGCAACTTGAGGCTTGAATTTTTTCTTCAGTTCCTTCAGCTTGAGAAGTGCCGAGTGTGTTCTTCCCTTTTGGTTTTCCATTTCCAGCTCTTTGCACATGTCATTATAATACTTTACTTTGTCTTCTCGAGCTGCCCTTTGAAATCTTCTGTTCAGTTCTTTTACTTTATCAATTCTTCCTTTTGCTTTAGCTGATTGATGTTTCAGAGCAAGTTTCAGAGTCTCCTCTGACATCCGTCTTGGTCTTTTCTTTCTTTCCTGTCTTTTCAAGGACCTCTTGCTTTCTTCATGGATGATGTCCTTGATGTCATTCTACAACTCGTCTGGTCTTCGGTCCCTAGTGCTCAATGCATCAAATCTGTTCTTCAGATGGTGTCTAAATTCAGGTGGGATAAACTCAAGGTCATATTTTGGTTCTTGTGGTCTTGCTTTGATTTTCTTCAGTTTCAGCTTGAACTTGCATATGAGCAAGTGATGGTCTGTTCCACAGTCGGCCCCTGGCCTTGTTCTGACTGATGATATTGAGTTTTTCCATCGTCTCTTTCCACAGATGTAGTCAATTTGATTTCTGTGTGCTCCATCTGGCGAGGTCCATGTGTAGTCGCCGTTTATGTTGGTGAAAGAAGGTATTTGCAATGAAGAAGGCATTGGTCTTGCAAAATTCTATCATTTGATCTCCGACATTGTTTCTATCGCCAAGGCCATATTTTCCAGCTACTGATCCTTCTTCTTCTTTGTTTCCAACTTTCACATTAAAATCACCAGTAATTATCAATGCATCTTGATTGCATGTTCGATCAATTTCAGACTGCAGCAGCTGATAAAAATCTTCTATTTCTTCATCTTTGGCCCTAATGTTTGGTGCATATATTTGAATAATAGTCGTATTACCTGGTCTTCCTTGTAGGCATATGGATATTATCCCATCATGGACAGCATTGTACTTCAGGATAGATCTTGAAATGTTCTTTTTGATGATGAATGCAACGCCATTCCTCTTCAAGTTGTCATTCCCAGCATAGTGCACTATATGGTTGTCTGATTCAAAGTGGCCAATACTAGTCCATTTCAGCTCACTAATGCCTAGGATATCGATGTTTATGCATTCCATTTCATTTTTGACAATTTCCAATTTTCCTAGATTCATACTTTGTGCATTCCAGCTTCTGATTATTAATGGATGTTTGTAGCTGTTTCTTCTCATTTTGAGTTGTGCCACATCAGCAAATGAAAGTCCCAAAAGCTTTACTCCATCCA
This sequence comes from Loxodonta africana, assembly GCF_030014295.1. Lineage (NCBI taxonomy): Eukaryota > Metazoa > Chordata > Mammalia > Proboscidea > Elephantidae > Loxodonta > Loxodonta africana. The sequence goes on from NC_087351.1 coordinate 48,470,058, forward strand.
CGTCATTAAGATCGACTGTACTTTGAGGAGGCAGCTCTTCCCCAGTCATCTTTTGAGTGCCTTCCAACCTGGGGGGCTCATCTTCCAGCACTATATTAGACAATGTCCCGCTGCTATTCATAAGATTTTCAGTGGCTAATGCTTTTCAGAAGTAGACTGCCGAGTCCTTCTTCCTAGTCTGTCTTAGTCTGGAAGCTCAGCTGAAACCTGTCCTCCATGGGTGATCTGCTGGTATCTGAATACCAGTGGCATAGCTTCCAGCATCGTAGGAACACACAAGCCCCCAGAGTATGACAAACTGACAGACACTTATCCTGCTACTCTACTGAATCTATTAGTTCCAGTAGTTTTCTTGTGAAATCTTTGGGGTTGTCTATATAGTATCATATCGTCTGCAAATATGGATAACCTTACTTCTTCCTTACCAATTTGGATGAGCTTTATTTCTCTTTCTTGCCTTATTGCTCTAGCTACGGCTTCCAGTACAATGTTAAATAAAAGTGGTGATAAGGGGCATCCTTGTCTTGTTCCCATTCTCAGGAGAAATGTTTTCAGCCTCTCTCCACTGAGAATGGTATTAGCTGTTGGTTTTATATAGATGCCTTTTGTTGTGTTGAGGAATTTCCCTTCTACGCCTATTTTATTGAGAATTTTTTTTTTTTTTAATCAGGAATGGGTATTGGACTTTATCAAATGCCATTTCTGCATCAATTGAGATGATCATGTGATTCTTTTGTTATATTTATGTGGTGGATTATATTAATTGGTTTTCTAATGTTAACCATCCTTGCACACCTGGTATGAATTCCACTTGGTTGTAGAATATTATTGTTTTGATAGGATGCTGAAATCTATTGGCTAGAATTTTGTTGGGAATTTTTGCATCTATATTTATGAGAGATGCTGGTTTGTAATTTTCTTTCTTTGTAGTCTTTGCCTGGCTTTTGTACTAGGGTTATGCTGGCTTCATAGAGTAAATTCAGGGGTATCCCTTCCTTTTCTACGCTCTGAAATATTTCAAGTAGTACTGTTGTGGGCTCTTCTCTGAATATTTGGGTAGAATTCTCCAGTGAAGCCATCCAGGCCAGGACTTTTTTTGTTGGGAGTGTTTTTTTTTTAATTACATTTTCAATCTCTTCACTTGTTATAGATACATTCAGATTTTCTACCGCAGTTTGTGTTAGTTTATGTATGTACTGTGTTTCTAGAAATTTGTCCATTAATTCTGTTTGTTGTTGTTAGGTGCTGTCAGGTTGGTTCCAACTCGTAGTGACCATATGTACAACAGAACGAAACACTGCCTGGTCCTGCACCATCCTCACAATCCCATTACCTCTAAGTTTTCCAATTTGTTGAAGTATAGTTTTTCATAGTACTCTGTTATGATCCTCTTTATTTTAGTTGGGTCTGTTGTGATTTCCCATCTCATTTTTCATTTGGGTTATTTGCTTCCTCCCCTGTTTTTCTTGTCAGCTTGCCAATGGTGTGTCGATTTTGCTGATCTTTTCCAAGAACCAACTTTTGGTTTTGTTGATTTTTTTCTGTCATTTTTCTGTTCTCTAGTTCATTTATTTCTGCTCTGATCTTTATTATTTTCTTTCTTATGGTGGCTGTGGGCTTCTTTTGCTATTCTCTTTCTATTTGTTCAAGTTGTGTAGCTAATGTTCTGATTTTGTCCCTTCTTTTTTGATGTGCGCATTTGTTGCTATAAATCGACTTCTGAGCACTGCCTTTGCTGTGTCCCAAAGGTTTTGGTATGATGTCTTTTCATTCCCATTTGATTCTAGGAATTTTTTAAATTCTGTCTTTGATTCCTTCTATTACTCAGTCCTTTTTAAGCGATGTGTTATTCAGTTTCCAAGTTTTTTATTTTTTCTTTTATTAATTTCTACTTTTATGGCATTGTGATCAGAGAAGATGCTTTGTATTATTTTGATGTTTTTGGATTTTATTGAAGGTTACTTTGTAGCCTAAAACAGTCTATTCTGGAGAATGTTCCATGTGCACTGAAAAAAAAATGTAGAGATTGTTGCTGTTGAATGGAGTATTCTATATATGTCTATGATGTCAAGTTAGTTGAACATGATCTTAAGGACTTCTGTATCTTTCCTGAGTTTTTTTCTAGATGTTCTGCCCTTTACCAGGAGTGGTGTTTTGAAGTCTCCTATTATTATTGTGGAACTATTTCTCTTTTCGGTGCTGTTAGAGTTTTTTTTTTCTTTTTTGGAAACCTGTCATTGGGTGCATAGTATTTATTAAGGTTATGTCTTCTTGATGGATTGTCCTTTTAGTCATTTTATAACATACTTCTTGTCTTTTATGGTATATTTTGCCTTAAAGTCTATTTTATATGAGATTAGTATGCCACTTCTGCTCTTTTTTGGTTGATAGTTGCTTGTTATATTTTTTCCATTTTTTGATTTTTAATACATTTATACCTTTGTGTCTAAGGTATGTCTCTTGTAGACAGCATATTAATGGGAAGTGCTTTTTTATTCATTCTGTCTGTCTCTTCACAGGTACATTTAAGCCATTTACATCCAATGTGATTCTTGATAGGTGTGAGTTTATTCCTGTTATTTTGTTGTGCTTCCCCCCCCCACCCCCCGTGGTTGGTGCTGATGTTTTCTTTGTTCCTCTTACTTTCCTGGGCTTAGTTCCTTTTGTCTGTGCAATTTCTTTTCATTTCTTTCATTATTATAGGTTTTGTGTTTATTGAGTCTTTATGTTTTCCTTCTTTTTTTTATTTTAATGAGTAGGTTTGTTAACTATCTTTGTGGTTTCATTGAAATTTACACTTATCTTCCTAAGTTTATACTAGTCATTTATTATTTGATATCACCTTGATTTCCTCTCCATTTGAAAGTTCTATACCTACACCATTTATTCCTCCTTTTATTGTTTTGACATCATCATTTACAGATTGACGTCTCTGTTTCCCTGTATTAAATATTTTAGCTTCGTTTTACTGTTGAGAGTTCTTTACCTAAGTTGGTATCAGGCTGATGCTGTCCTGTGCCCTAGACTGTAGTTTTGTCTTATGTGATTGTTTCTCTAACCAAAGGACTCCCTTTAATATTTCTTGCAAGTTTGTTTTGGTTTTTACAAATTCCCTTAATTTGTTTATCTGGAAATGTCCTAATTCTACCATCCTATTTGAAAGAGTTTTGCAGGATATATTATTGTTGGTTGGTAGTTTTTTTCTTTCAAGGTTTTATATATGTCATCCCATTGCCTTCTTGCCTGCATAGTTTCTATCAAATAATTAGAGTTTATTCTTGTTTCCCCTTTCTAAGTAAGTGATTTTTTTTTTTTCTCGAGCAGCTTTTAGGATTCTTTCTTTGTCTTTGGTATTGGCAAGTGTGATTATGATATGTCTTGGTGACTTTCTTTTGGGGTTTATCCTACAAGGGGTTCATTGAGCTTCTTGGAAGGTCAGTTCTTCTTCTTTCACGATGCTTGGGAAGTTTTCTGACAGCCAATCTTCAACAATCTTCTCTGTGTTTTCCATTTTCTCCCCCTGTTCTGAACTTCAATCATTCACAAATTTTTGGTTTTGATTGTCCCACATAATTATAAGATTTTCTTCATTCTTTTCTCTGATTTTTTCCTCTAACAAAGTGATGTCTATGGATTTGTTTTCAATCTTGCCATTTCTATCTTCCATTGTTTCAAATATGCTCCTAAAACCGTCTATTGAATTGTCCATTTTTTAAATTTTGTTGCTTATCTTTTGAGTTTCTAGTTGCTTATTTTGTATGATTTCTAACTGTTTATTTATTTTGATGTTTTCTTCTTGTACTATTGTCCTGAACTCTTCTATTGCTTTTTCTGTGTTATTCTTGATTTTGGTTATGTTTTCATTGGTTTTGTCTGTGTTTTCCTTGATCTCTTTCCTAATCTCCTGGACAGCCCTAAGTATTAGTCTTTTGAATTCTACATTAGGTAGTTCTACTGCCTTTTTTCTACCCGGAGGTCATCTGATTCTTTATTTTGGTCACTCGTTGGAGCCATCTTGTCCTCCTTTTTTATATGTTTTGGTATTGTCCACTGTATCTGAGACATTCAGAAGTTATCTTCTTTATTTATTGATTGTATGTTTGTTTGTTTTGTCCTGCTTATTTGTTTTGTTTAGGTATGTCTGGGTGAGCGGGCCTGGCATGCTTTGTTGCTTGCTTGTCTGTAGGCACAATAGCTCTCACCACCCTGTCTAGATGGGCAGGGAGGGTTGCTCAGCTGTGAAGCAGCAGGGTGAAGTCAGTAGGTAGGGAGGGCACAGGGCCAGGATGCTCAGCTATGGGGCATCTGTACAGGGCTGGTGGGAAGGGAGGGATGTGGGGTTCGGTTGCTTGGCTGTGGTGCAATGGGACCAGCCTGAGGGGGGAAGGGGTGCAGGGCTGGGTTGCTCGACTGTGCTGCAGTGGGGCAGAGCAGGGGGGATGGAGGGGGTACAGGGCTGGATTGTCCAGCTTAGACACAGTGGGATGGAGTTGGTGGGGAGGGAGGGGGCATGGGCCATATTGCTTGGGTGTGGCACAGTGGGGTGGAGCTAGAGAGGAAGGAGTGGGTGAAAGGCCAAGGCACCCTGCATGGTGGGGCGGGCCTGGTGGGGAGGGAGGGACCCAGGCCAGGGTGCTCAGCTGCAGATCAGTGGGGCAGAGACAGTGGGGAGGAAGGGGCACAGGCCAGGGCGCTCAGCTGCAGTGCAGTGGAGTGTGGCTGGCTGGAAGAGAGAGACGGGAAGAGGGCAAAATATGGGTGGTGGATGGATCTAGATAAAGGGGAAAATAGGGGGGGATTTGTTCTGTGGCAGTTGGGGATGCTGGGACTGGGCGATTCTTGCCACTACTTGCCAGAAGGCTGGGGATCATAGGAGCGTGCTTCTCTGTTTACTATGTGAAAGTGTCTGGGAGCTTCCTTGAGCTGCAGCCAGCAAACGGGACCTTACTTAGCTCTGGACGTGCCTGGGATGTTCCTCTATCTTCTCTTGGGAGTCTTATGAAGGTGCCTTTCTGTGCTTTTTGCACAGGGTTTTTGGCTTTATCTCAAGATGTCTATGCTGTGCCATGCTGGTCAGCAGGGAACCTCCACTCCATAGCTCTACTTTTTGATCAATCTCTTCTTCTTACTGGCATCCAATCTAATACTTTATCTTTTTATTTAAAATTCGGGGTTCCAGGATAGATATGTGTATCTGTTCTACTTGGTTTTTTGGGTCTTTGTTACAGAGGGATGGCTTAGTGCATCTGACTAGTCTGTCATCTTGGCTCTGCTTACTAAGTTTTCTTAAAGGAACATTGTATTAAAGACATAAAAATGGAATTTGTCTGATAGTTTAGAGATAAACAGTTTACTTGATTGTTTTCCTACTACAACAGAATTTTATTAAGGTAATTCCAAGCTGTTTATTTTTGGACAGTTTCAAATACAGTGTTCTATTTTTGTTTTGAGAAATTTTATTATCATATTGACATATAGTTTAGTGAGAACATTCCTTGTTTAAACAAATACAGGCCATCAAATACTATTCTTAGCCTGCAAAAGCGTCAAAAACAGCAAACATTATATAAAACCAAAGAGGCATTTTATTAGTCAAAATAGGTTATGTGGTGGTAACAACTGAGCCCCAAATCTCAATACTTTATAACAACATGCCAATCATGACACAAAAAAGGGCCCTGCTCATTGTAGTCACTAGTATCCAGGCTGTCAGAACAGTGTTGTACTTTTTTTTTTTTTTGGTACTTTGGATGAAGGCTTACAGAACAAACTAGTTTCTCATTGAACACTTAGTACACATATTGTTTTATGACATAAGTTAACACCCTCATGACATGTCAACACTTTCCCTTGTCCACCTGGGGTTCCCTATTACCAGCTTTCCTGTCCCCTCCTGCCTTCTAGTCCTTGCCCCTGGGCTGGTGTGCTCCTTTGGTCTCATTTTCTTTCATGGGCCTGCCCAATCTTTGGCTGAAGGGTGAAACTCAGGAGTGACTTCATTACTGAGCTCTAAGGGTGTCTGGGGCCATACTCTTGGAGTTTCTCCAGTCTCTGTCAGGCCAGTAAGTCTGGTCTTTTTTTGAGAGTTAGAATTTTGTTCTACGTTTTTCTTCAGCTCTGTCTGGGACCTTCTATTGTGATCTCTGTCAGAGCAGTCAGTGGTGGTAGCCAGGCACCATCTAGTTGTACTCAGTCTGGTGGAGGCCATGGTAGATGTGGTCCATTAGTCTTTTGGTTCTTGGGACTTGAGCTAGCAGCTTATCTGTAGTCTTGCCTGCTGATCGTGGGATTCGTTGATCTTTGTAGCCTGTGAGCAATAGCTCTGTTCTTTGACCTTCCAATCTTGGGTTTGCCAGCCCCTGCAGCTTTGTGAATCAGGAGAAATCTCTAGTTTGATCCATGGACTTGGGACTTTCAAGCCTCTACAACTGCGTGAGTCATTTCCTTGATATAAATCTCTCTCTATATATATATTTATATGCTTTACTAGTTTTGCTTCTGTATAGAACCCAGCCTAAGAACTCCTTCCTCTAGATAGATGCAGCTCCATGCCAGGGTGGAAATTCCATATTCTAGGCATAGAAAATTCTGGTGACTCTGAAATGTGAGACCAAAAGTTAATAACAAGTCTGTGAGTCAATTGTCTGTGCTCATGTAAGGTGGGATCCAGTTAAACATAGCCAGAGACTCCTGAGTTTACTTTTCATTACTTAATCACTTCAAGCCTCAGTTTCCTTATGTGTAAAATTAGAATAATAATGTCTCGTTTTAATGCTATTGCGATGATAAAATGAGAAAGTTGTGTGTAAACTTCTTATTCTCAGCTCCTTCTGGCACCATAGTGGAAATTCAATAAAATGTTACTTTTCCTTTCCCAGAGGAAGAGCCCTGATGCTGTCCCCACTGTGCCCCACTGTCTCCAGGAGTCCTGGAGACACTTAGAGGTAGGAGACAGCACTGAAATGACTCCCAATCCAATTCCCCCAGGCACTCTAAACATACTAAAGTGGCTATTTTTCAAGGCCATTCTTGAAGTAAACACTACTCATCAAAATTTCCCCAATCTGTTTGCTTCTGCCTGAAATACCTTTAACAAGAGATATTTCTGTTTTATGAATGGCAGCATTGAAGGTAAAAAGAAGTAGAGCCAAAAATACTCCATTTTGTAAAGAATGCCAGACTAGTCTAATAAGATTAGGCAAATCACTTAACTTTTTTTTTTTTTTTGCATACAGTAAAACTCACTCTTCTTGGTATACAATTCTGTAAGTTTTGATAAAGCAAAGTCTTATAACCACTACCAGTACCAAGATACAGTACAGTTTCACCACCCCCCCAAAATTCCCTTGTGCTGCTCTTTTGCAGTGAACTCTTCTGTGCACCCCAAGCCCCTAGTAAGTGTGGATCTGTTTTCTGTTCCTATAATTTTGCCTTTTTCAGAATGTCATATAAATTAAATCATATAGCCTTTTTTATTTTACTTAGCATAATGTGTTTGAGATTTATCATTATTGTTGCATGGATCAATAGCTCGTTTCTTTTTATTGTCTAGTAATATTCCACTGTATGGAAGTACCACAGTTTGTTATCCATTCACCTACTGAAGGACATTTGGTTGTTTCTAGTTTTCTGTGGTTATGAATAAAGCCACTAGAAACATGCTTATAGAGATTTTTGTGTGAACATGAGTTTTCATTTCTCTAGGTAAATCCCTAGGTGTGGGGTTTCACAATGGGTTATATGATAAGTTTTTGCTTAACTTTATAAGAAACTGTCAAACAATTTTCCAAAGTGGTTGGTGCACCATTTTGCATTCCTGCCAGCTCTGTATGAGGGTTCCAGTTTTTCAGAACCTCACCAGCAACTCAGTCTTTTTAAGCCTAAATATTCTAATCTTGGCAGTGGGAAGTATAAATAAAAGAAGGTAGTAACAATAAAACTAAAGAGCGTGTATAAGTTATTGTATGAGAGACAGACTTGATTTGTAAACTTTCACTTGAAGCACAATGAAAAAAGAAAAATACACTTAAATGTGACCCAGCCATCACACATAAATATTCACGCAAGCGGAACAAAAAACTACATTTGCTCAAAAACCTGAGTGTGAATGCTTATAGTGGCTTTATTCATCATCTCCCAAAATGTAAACAACCCAAATATATATCTGCAATACTGAAGACTGATGCATGCAACAGCACGGATTTATCTCAAATGCATCATGCTGAGTAAAAGAAGCCCAAAGTTGCATACTATGTGATTCAATTTTTATGAAATTATTTAAAAGGCAGAACTATGGTGACAGAAAATAGAAGAGTCGTTTCCAGGGATCGGGGGTGGGTGGACAGATTTGCTGTAAAGGAGCACAGGGGATTTGGAGGAGGTGATAAAATAGTCTATGTCTTGTTGTGGAGGTGTTTTTACACTGCTTGCATTTGTCAAAACTCAGATCTGTATATCAAAAAATGAATTTTATTTTATGTAAATAAGTTGCATAATTAAGTTTTTAAAAAATGTTTTGAATTTCCTGTACACAAAGGTTTAGTCGTTGTTTCCTATATAACCCAGTCCAATGGCACAGATTCTAACGGCCACATCACATTGAGATTCAGCAGAGTCAAGTGTTATTGGGTTTATTTACATAGCTATAAATCCTACTACTTTGAGTGAATGCCAGCATTTCCTCAAATCATACCCCTAAGTTCAGAAGCTCATTTCATTCACTGATTAAAAAAATTTTTTTTGTAACATTATTTAAATTTAACAAATTGCTGCATGTGATTTTTAAAAATTTAGTTACAGAGTCAAAATGTTGCACATAATTATGGATGTAAGTAGTGTTGAATTCTTTACTTTGATGGCTTGAGAAAAGCTGTAAAATGTAGCACAGTCCTTCTACATAATCTCCTGTGAGGCTTTTCTCCCTGACATTGAACCAGCGTTGACAAATATAGTATCAAAATAACAACTAATAAGAGGTCACGCTTCTGTGCCAAGCCCATCTCTCCCTCCTCCAGGGGCAGATTATCCAATAAGCAAGGTAAGCACAGCAGGGGTCTATCTATGAAAAACAGCATCTATGGCAATTAGTTCTAAATTGCTGAATGATCTCCCAGAGCCGGCGATGGAAAATGCTATGGCCAATAGAAATTGCTCATCTGTGCCCCTCCTCAAGTGGTGCCCAGGGCATGTACCCTACCTGCCATACCTTAGTTACGCCTCTGAAGCATGGAGTACAAGGGCCAGCAAAGCAGAGTCCCCTGGGGTTCACAGACAAAGGGTGTTATCAGCACTAAAATACTGGAAACATTGGCAGTTAGACAGTTACTAAACATATATTATCTGCAGGAACAGAGGTAAAAAAAAAAACAAAAACTAAACGTAAATTAATAACAACTGCCATTACTGCCATTACTGGCCATTGCTATGTACCATGCACTGTGCTAATCCACATAATGACTCTATAAGATATTACTATTTTTATAACAGTGAAGAAACTGAGACTCAGAAAAGTTAAATAACCTGACCAAGGCCTCACAGTTAGTAAATTCATCCCTATATATGTGATGTTAAGAAGATCTAAGACCTTTTATTTTATTCAGTAAAGAATCCTGAAAAATTACTTGTCCAGCTAAGATCCCAGGGAATAGTTGGGAGCTGGGTGGGCAGAAACCTGAAGTTCTAATTTTGGAATCTTTAGTTTGCATGGTATAGAATTAAAACTGGTGTTGTCATTGATGGGGTAGTTGCTTCCTTCTTTTCTTCATTTGCTTGTTCCAGAGATCTGAGTATCTTCCCCCAGTAAGAATACACTTTAGAACTTTAGCTCATAACAAAGGGAAGTAAGTCCTATGACCACTTAGTTTGAGCCAACCCCTGGAGTTCCATGATTTGTCCATCTTTGATCAAATGTTCTTTCCAAACAGGCTGATTTTATGGATTTTCCTGAGCTGTGTTAAATAGCATTCCATTAGTATCAACAGGAGTGAGGAGTTGCAAGGGCAGATTATCCAATAAGCAAGGTAAGCACGGATTTACTTGTACTTACTTACTCATCCGTAGTGAGCAATGTCACGTGATTTCACCATGCCACATTGAAGTGAAACCCAAGTGAAGTTGTTCACTACAGATTAGAAAGTAACCAAAAGTAAGCTCATGCTTACTTTGCTTACTGAGTCATCCGCCCCTGTCAGGGATTATAAATTTGAAAAGAGACTTTGATTCTGCAGGAAGGTGCTCTGGGTTTGGGAGAGAGACAGGTGCCAGCCATACCTAGAAGCAGAATCTTTGCTGTGGTGAAAAAATATGAAATCTTTCAGTACAGATGATCTAATTAGCAAGGTAAATACTGTACTTATCTTGCTTATTGGATAATCCTCCCGGAGCAGTCAAATGATCAACCATTGCACAAACTGGACTCCTAAAATACAACAACCAAAAAACCAAACCCTTTCCCATCGAGTCAATTCCAACTCATAGTGACTCTATAGGACAGAGTAGAACTGCCCAATATGGTTTCCAAGGAGTGCCTGGTGGATTCGAACTGCTGACCTTTTGGTTAGCAGCCATAGCTCTTAACCACTATGCCACTAGGTATTTATATTTTTAATACCTGGAAAGGACAATGTTTAATTCTATAAAGTGATTGTTAATATGTGGGGTTTTGGCACCATAAAGTGCAGTTAAGGGAGATATTTGGGGGAGGAGAAAGGTTTCTTTTGTGTCCACTTTACTTACATGTAACAACAGTTTTTAGGTAACTTCAAAATATTTTATTCCCTAACATGGACAGTATTTTCTAACTTAATTAGTTCCCAAAGCAACACATTTATTTCTGAGACAAACTTTTGACTTGAGCAGAGATTTAAAAATTATGAAGTATTTAGATTATAGGACATCAGTGTTTAACAACTGTGTAAACAAACAGAAAAGATAGAGGAGTAGCCACTTTAAAAATAGTGCTAACTTCTCATTGCAGGAGTTTCCAGTGCCTTCTCGCTGCTCAGCCCTGAGGCTGGGGTGGCAGTGGAGGGAGCAAAACTCCTTTATGTACTCGGATGTACGCATTCTGTTCCACCGGTGACAAGTCAGTGGAGGCGGCAATGGCCACCTGTAAGTTCTAACAGAGGCCCTGACAAGGTGGGCCAGGGTCCGTGGCCTGCCTGAAGTTATGGCTGCCATCCTAATTTGAGTGACCAGGTCACCTCTGCCGAAGCTACATGTCCAGATAAGTCCTTTGGGTCTGAGAGGAGTCCAGTTTGCCAAGTCTGAAGGATTGATAACCTATGCTCTCAAACATGTTGTTTTTGGTTGCTGTTGAGTCGACTCCAACCATGGCAACCTTATGTATAACAGAATGAAACATTGCCTGGTCCTGTACCTGCTTCATGATTTTATGATCCATAAGGTTTTCATTGGTTGATTTTCAGAAGCATATCCTTAGGCTTTACTTCCCAGTCAGTCTTAGTCTGAAACGTGTCCACCGTGGGTGACCCTGCTGGTTTTTGCAATACTGGTGACATAAGCTTCCAGCATCACAGCAGCACTACGCAAGTCACCACAGTACAATAAACTGACAGATAGGTGGATTTACCCTATTGCTAAGTCAAGTGTCACAAGGATTCATCCTATGGATGATTTAATAATAGAGGAACAAGGTATTATAATAGGATAATAAAATACTTACAACTGGACAAATAACCAACATCATATTAAGTGGAGAAAAGACTGAAGTTGTCGTGGATTTCATTTTGCTTGGATTCACAATCAACATCCATGGAAGCAGCAGTCAAGAAATCAAATGATGTATTGGGCAAATCTGCAAAAGGCCTCTTTAACATGTTAAAAATCAAAGATGCCGCTTTGAGGATTAAGTTGCGCCTGACCCAAGCCATAATATTTTCAATTTTTTTTTTTTCATACACATGTGAAAGCTGGACAGTGAATAAGGAAGACTAAGGAAGAATGATGCCTTTGAATTACTGTGTCGGTGAAGAATATTGACTATATCACGGACTGCCAGAAGAATGAACAAATATGTCTTAGAAGAAGTAAAGCCACAGTGTTCCTTAGAACCAAGGGTGGCGAGACTTTGTCTCAAGTACTTTGGACATGTTATCAGGAAGGAACATTCCCTAGAGAAGAACATCATGTTTGGTAAAGTAAAGGGTCAGTGAAAAAGAGGAAGACCCTCGGTGAGATGGATTGACACAATGGCTGCAACAATGGGCGCAAACATAGCAACAATTGTGAGGATGGTGCAGGACGGGGCGGAGTTTCATTCTGTTGTACACAGCATAACTATGAGCCAGAACTGACTTGACGGCACCTAACAACAACGCTCTAGTCTATGACAAGTACAAATTACTTGCTGACTTATTTTATGGTAGCAGTTGTACCAGCAGCATTACAAAAGCAATTGAGGACCTGGGTATTTCTGAATAAAAACACAACTTTGAAGTCAGTGAGTGTGCTGGTGTCAAGTATCCTGAAAACTAAGTGGAGCCAGAATTCCCATGCCTAAGGAAGACATTAAATACCTTAAAATAAACCAACCAACCAGACCCCCCTCCCCCACAAAAAATGGCAAGTGGAGAGAGAGACTGAAGAAGGGATGACTTTGTATTTTAGTAGCTTTAATACACTTTTTTTCCCCCCTGTTTTTTGAACAAAGTGTCTGCGTTTTTATTTTGCACTGGGCCCTGCAAATTATGCAGTAGGCCCTGGTAGGAATTCATTTAGGCAGCAAGGAACTGGGCTGGTGGCTGGGAGCCATTCATGGGTTAGGAGGAAACAAACTAGCTAGATGAGGGCCAAACTTGGAGGCTATGGGTGGTGTAATGATGGGTGTGGAAGGCAAAAGTTATGGGAGGTAAGGTGATGTGTGACATGGGTATGATGGGAGGGTAAATATCACCAAGAAACCCAGCATCTCGGTGAGGAGTCCTTTTGTTTCCCTCGAGAATGCATTTTATTTTTTGTAATTAAAAGATATAAGCAAAAAAGTTAACAAGGTCCTTATGAGATGTTTTGCAAGAGGTCCAGAATGTGTACATGTTCTTCTACATCCACATGAATCTTTTCTACATGTGTTTGTCCTCTCATTCAGCAAATATCATGTGATAACAGCACAGAAAGGGGACTGTTCTGTATATTTTTATGATGCTCTCAAATTCCATAATGTATAAGTTGCAATTATGCTTCCAAAATACTTCCATAATATGAACTTAGAAATACGTCTACCTTTGTGCGGCTCTCTAACATTAACTGTAAGTCATTAGAAAGTTATTTAGAAAATTTCTGAACTTAGACACAGAAGCATGTGAAGAATGTAAACAACCTCGCAGTTGACTTTTACTTGGCATGCTGTGATAAAAGAAAATGTAACATAGTTAATCTTTGTAAACTAGCCTTGAGACATAAATCTAAACAATCTCCCTAATCTCTAACCTTGAAGAAAAGATGTGACATTTGGTTAATCTCTAAATTTGGAGAGAAGACATAGTATGCTAGTCTTGACATCACACTGGCCCTTATTGGGTGAAGCCAAGGTGAGAATTTCACATATAAAACCTGCTCACTCATAGACAAAAGGCAGAGATGGACCCTCTCTCTAGAGTCTGACTCTCTCTGAAGACTGAGACTCTGGACTGAGACTCCGTCCACTGTCTCCACTGACTTCAGAATCTAGCTATAAGGGACCTTGCTGAGTTCTAGCTGTGCGTGGTCAAGCCTTCCTCCCTAGACCACTTGTAAAAGGTAAAAGCCTGAATTGTAAAGATTGGGAATCTAAACATTGAACTAACATTGTAATTGTTAACCCTGATTCTTCAGTTCTAAATGAAAGTCATGAGGTCTTACTCGCATGCCTTGCCATGACTATTTCACAATAAACTAAACAAGTTTATGCATGACAAACCTGAGTATTTCTCAACTTATTTCAAAATTAAGTCCTACACCTAGGAACTCTCAAGAGTATTTGGTGATGGAAGCAACTTACTTTTATATGGCCCAATTAATAGAATCAAATCATAAACACAAGTTTGAATGATTCTTAATTCAGTACACAAATAACCACAAAGGTGAGAAGTCCCCATACAAAATATAACATAAATTACTGATATTTAAAGAAAACTATTTTCAAAGGTATGTTAGGTCAGAATAAAGTCTTAAAATCCATCCAGAGTCCAACTTGTCGCATTACAATATTGATTTTTAATATTTCAGGGTGCCAGCAAAATTGTTTTGTTTCCTTCTGTGGCAGCATACTGGCAAAACTCCAGTTCATCCCAGTAAGTTAAGGATGAAATTCTTCAGCTTGAACTCTGCATTTTCTTAACAGTGTAGGAGGCTCTTGATGTATTCTTCCCTTGATACAGAGGGATTTATACATATAACTCTTGGAACGCTGTGCTGAAAATATTATCCCAGATTCTCTTGGCCATGGAGAGATCATCCATTACTCTGTGTTGGGTGTTTGTGTTTTAATTCTTAGCACAGTTATCACGCATAAATAACACGGAAAGAGCCATATTAGGAAATGTATTTTTCCTCTCTATTACTGCATTTTTTTTATTACTGCCATTTTATACTTGTCGGCTAAATTATCATGCATATATGATATTAACTTAAGGTCGCTAAACTTTCAGGAGAATTGAGGAATACATAGATATTTTGTCTCCATTTTAACATTTCTGAATATTCAACACCAAATTTTATCTAAAAGGGAACAATGCCCCGACACTATGATTTTCCATTCCTTCCTGGTCTCTCTTGCTTTAACAACCTTGGGTAGTGACTTTTACTCCTTTATTCTCACTGAACACTCCTAGAGGCCCCAAGAACCAATCAAAGAGTCTTAAAATGAGGGGTTGAAAACTATGGCCCAAGGGCCAACCCCTACTGCCCATTTTTGTGTATACTTTTGCTGCAACACAGTCACATACATTTATTTATTGGCTATGGCTGCTTTTAAGCTACAACAACAGAGATGAAGAGTTGAGACAACAGATCACGTGGTTTACAAAGTTAAAAATATTTACTATGTGGCCCTTTACGGGAAAAACTTGCCAACCCCTGCTGAGCTGGTAATCTACTGTATGTTCTTTCTTACTTGTTCTGTTTAAAAAGAGAGGCCAAGATATGTCTAGTATCAAAAGAAAAATAATTCTAGAAAGTATTACAGTTTTATCCATTTGCTGTTGTCATTCATCTATTGAAATAAGTATACTTTTCTCATTATTCTATTTCCCAGGTAAGTGGAAAGAGTAAAAAAATTGCACAAGATGATTCAACCCAAATTATTGCTTAAGTAATAATACTACTTAAGATAAATACTAGTATTACTTAATAATAATACTTAAGATCTTTTGTAGGCTGAAGGGTCCTCTTGTGGTATAAGGTCGTTCTCAGCACTTAACAGTTGAAGAAAATCAGGGCTACAGCCCCTGCTGTAAATCGAGTTTTCCTCATATTTCTTTAGTACATTTCATTAAATTCATAAAACAATGTTTTGGGACGATCAGTGTAATTTCATTGCATTTAGGAATGTTATCTTTTTTGAGCTTCAAACTAATCATTTGAGGTTCATGGGGTTAAATGTTATTCCCATTTTATAGATGAGGAAATTGAAAGTCAGAGTAGTTAAGTGTGTAGTTTAAGGTCATGTGGTTAGTAGGTGACAAGCTCAGCCTTAATCCAAGTACTGATATCTCCTTCAGGGCTCCATCTAACTGCCTCTTAGCATCATCTAATCATGGCTAATCATGGCTACCAGTTACTGAGAATCTTCTACTTGTGAGGCACTTTATATACTATCTTATTTGATTCTTACGCAGATCTTTGAGAAGGTTGGTATTACACATTTTACAGTGGAGGAAACTAGAATCAAAAAAAGCTAAGTAATTTGATCAAGATTACACAACCAGTAAATCTGTCTGATCCAAAGGGCAAACCACATCAGAACTGCCTCTCTGGCCATCAATATAGAGCTAGCTTAAAAATTTAATGATTCAGAGAAACGTGTCTGTTTAAGGTCTGTAAGAATGTATATGAATCTTTCAGATGTTTTAATTCAAACTTTCTCACTGTAATTTTTTGCTTACATGAACACTGTTGTTGTTTTTGTTGTTGTTAGGTGCCGTCGAGTTGGTTCCGACTCACAGCGACCCTATGCACAACAGAACAAAACACTGCCCAGTCCTGAGCCATCCTCACAATCATTGTTATGCTTGAGCTCACTGTTGCAGCCACTGTGTCAATCCACCTCGTTGAGGGTCTTCCTCTTTTCCGCTGACCCTGTACTCTGCCAAGCATGATGTCCTTCTCCAGGGACTGATCCCTCCTGACGACATGTCCAAACTATGTAAGACACAGTCTTGCCATCCTTCTAAGGAGCATTCTGGTTGTACTTCTTCCAAGACAGATTTGTTCATTCCTTTGGCAGTCCATGGTATATTCAATATTCTTTGCCAACACCACAATTCAAAGGTGTCAACTCTTCTTCGGTCTTCCTTATTCATTGTCTAGCTTTCACATGCATATGATGTGATTGAAAATAACATGGCTTGGGTCAGGGCACCTTAGTCTTCAGGGTGACATCTTTGCTCTTCAACACTTTGAAGAGGTCCTTTGCAGCAGATTTACCCAATCCAATGCGTCTTTTGATTTCTTGACTGCTGCTTCCATGGCTGTTGATTGTGGATCCAAGTAAAATGAAATCCTTGACAACTTTAATATTTTCTCTGTTTATCATGATGTTGCTCATTGGTCCAGCTGTGAGGATTTTTGTTTTCTTATGTTGAGGTGCAATCCATACTGAAGGCTGTGGTCTTTGTGCTTCAAGTCCTTTTCACTTTCAGCAAGTAAGGTTGTGTCATCTGTATAACGCAGGTTGCTAATGAGTCTTCCTCCAATCCTGGTGCCCCGTTGTTCTTCATATAGTCCAGCTTCTCGGATTACTTGTTCAGCATACAGATTAAATAGATATGGTGAAAGAATACAACCCTGGCGCACACCTTTTCTGACTTTAAACCATGCAGTCTCACCTTGTTCTGTCCAAACAACTGCCTCTTGATCTATGTTAAGGTTCCTCATGAGCACAATTAAGAGTTCCGGAATTCCCATTCTTCGCAATGTTATCCATAGTTTGCTATGATCCACAAAGTCGAATGCTTTTGCATAGTCAATAAAACACAGGTAAACATCTTTCTGGTATTCTCTGCTTTCATCCAGGGCCCATCTGACATCAGCAATGATATCCCTGGTTCCACGTCCTCTTCTGAAACTGACCTGAATTTCTGGCAGTTTTTGTGTTGATGTACTGCTGCAGCCGTTTTTGAATGATCTTCAGCAAAATTTTGCTTGTGTGTGATATTAATGATATTGTTCTATAATTTCCACATTCAGTTGGGTCACCTTTCTTGGAAATAGGCATAAATATGGATCTCTTCCAGTCAGTTGGCCAGGAAGCTGTCTTCCATATTTCTTGGCATAGACGAGTGGCATCTCCAGTGCTGCATGTGTTTGTTGAAACATCTCAATTGATATTCCATCAATTCCTGGAGCCTTGTTTTTCGCCAATGCCTTCAGAGCAGTTTGGACTTCTTCCTTCAGTGCCATCAGTTCCTGATCATATGCCACCTCTTGAAATGGTTGAACATCGACTAATTCTTTTTGGTATAATGACTCTGTGTATTCCTTCCATCATCTTTTGATGCTTCCTGTGTCATTTAATATTTTCCCCATGGAATCCTTCACTATTGCAACTCGAAGCTTGAATTTTTTCTTCAGTTTTTTCATCCTGAGAAATGCTGAGCGTGTTCTTCCCTTTTGGTTTTCCATCTCCAGCTCTTTGCACGTGTCATTATAATACTTTACTTTGTCTTCTCAAGAGGCCTTTTGAAATCTTCTGTTTAGTTCTTTTACTTCATCAATTCTTCCTTTTGCTTTAGCTGCTCGACGTTCAAGAGCAAGTTTCAGAGTCTCCTCCAACATCCATCTTGGTCTTTTCTTTCTTTCCTGTCTTTTCAAGGACCTCTTGCTTTCTTCATGGATGATGTCCTTGATGTCATTTCACAACTCGTCCAGTCTTCAGTCACCAGTGCTCAATGCATCAAATCTATTCTTGAGATGGCCTTTAAATTCAGGTGGGATATACTCAAGGTCATATTTTGGCTCTCGTGGACTTGCTCTGATTTCCTTCAGTTTCAGCTTGAACTTGCATGTGAGCAATTGATGGTCTGTTCCACAGTTGGCCCCTGGCCTTGTTCTGACTGATGATATTGAGCTTTTCCATTGTCTCTTTCCACAGAGGTAGTCAATTTGATTTCTGTGTGTTCCATCTGGTGAGGTCCCTGTGTACAGTCGCTGTTTATGTTGGTGAAAGAAGGTATTTGCAATGAAGAAGTCGTTGGTCTTGCAAAATTCTATCATTCGATCTCCGACATTGTTTCTATCACCAAGGCCATATTTTCCAACTACTAATCCTTCTTTGTTTCCAACTTTCGTATTCCAATAGCCAGTACGTGAACACTAACTAGATACAAAAACTCATTGCCGTTGAGTTGATTCTGACTCCTAATGACCCTATAGAACAGAGTAGAATTACCCCATAGGGTTTCCAAGGAGTGGCTGGTGGGTTCGAACTCTGACCTTCTGATTAGCAGTGGAATTTGTTAACTACTGTGTCACCAGGGTTCCAAAACTAGATACAGAAGATCAAAAATTCCGTATATGAGGAACAATAGAGGAAGGAGAAAATAATGGAATACTTTTTGAAATTCATGGTTCATGATTTGGCACAGATTAATCTATCTAGCATTCATCTAGCTAGTTAGCTAGCTAAGCTTCTAGCAATTTGACAGTAAACATCCAGAGAGATAGGAAAAAATATAAACAAATTGATTAAACTTAGTTATTTATGAATAATTCTCCCATTATCTTGGTTTACAAATTTTATCTCCACATGTTAGATATCCCTGTTGGTCAAGATTGCAATTGCATGTTTTTTCCATAGGGATTCATATGTAATGTTTTCACTTAGCGCTGTCTATAAGTAAACAGGTGTTGTAACGTCCAGTGATTCTTTACACTATAAGTCTCAACAAAGTTGTGGTTCTATAATTTTGCCCCTTCTTTTCTACTACAGTTATAGTTTGCCTTATGTTATAAGAGAGATCTTTTATAGGGTAACCGACCATCCCACATTGCCCAGAATTGAGGGTTTTCCTGGGATGTGGAAACTTTGGTCCTAAGACTGGGACAGTAGGAAAGTTCAAAATACTATGTTGCATAATTGAGTACTAGACTTTTATTTTTAAAACCTGGGAGTCTGTTGTTGTCGGGTGCATTGTGTTAGTTTCCACTCATAGTGGCACTCATTTTTATCTCTGTTTTTCTACATGATTTAGAGATATAACTAAACATCCCAGCTAAAAAGTACAAATATTACTCTCTCTCTTGTATCTGGAGCCCTGGTGGTGCAGTGGTTAAGCTTTTGGCTGCTAACCAAAAGGTCAATAGTTTGAATCCACCAGCCACTCCTTGAAAACCCTATGGGAGTAGTTCTACTCTGTCCTGTGGAGTTGCTGTGAGTCGGACTTGACTTGACAGCAACTAGTTTTTTTTTTAATCTTGTATCTGCTTTTTTGGAGGGAGGGAAAGAGTTTCAACTAGCAACCTTGCACAGAGGATTCCTCTAGCCCTGACCTCTCTTAATTGATACAATCCATATTTTAAAGGGTAAAACATTGAAATGGGAGTTCTTAGTGATTTACTGAGAATCAGTAAAATAACCCGAGACAAATTTTTTAAGTGTCCTATTATTTTTTGCAGGGTATGAGCTAAAGATCTAACATCATTTTCTTCTACATGGGAGATCATTTTTTCAGTACCATTTATTAAACTACTCTTTTCTCACTGAATTGAAGTGATACATTTATTATTATTACTATACCCATTGCCATGGAGTCAGTTCCAACTCATAGCTACCCCATAGGACAGAGTAGTGCTGCCCCCTAGGACTTCCAAGGAATAACTGGTAGATTCAAACTGCTGACCTTTTGGTTAGCAGCCAATCCCTTAACCACTGCACCACTGGGGCTCCAAATAATGGCCTTAGCTACATAAAATTCTTAAATTTCTATGTAATAATAACTAGTATACACTGAGCATTGTTTTAAGAAGTTTATATTTAGAAAATGTTCAGTGTGTGCTAGCTAAAAATCGAGAGTTCTCTTAGTTTGACAATAATTAGGATCAGCCAGCAGCCTCTGTCATATGTACTTTGGGAGTTTTCAGTCACGGAGGCAGGAGTATTGGGATTGAAGTCAAGCAAAGACGGGATTCAAGAAGAGGTAAGAATGGCCAGAAAAACAAAAAGGAACCCTCAGATTCCCCGGAGAGTGAATATATAAGAACTGTGGTTTGAGTAATTATGGCTTTTGATGGCCAAAGAGGAAAACAAGCAATATGGAAGGCAGAGGGGTCAGAAAGGAACAACAACAAAAAAATATATTAGCAAATTCCATTTTAGGAAGCATACTTTGAGATCTAAAAATCTCTCCTTTTAAACCTGATATAAGGACATCAGATTACCTTAACATTATAGAGTCAACTTTGTGTGGTTGTGTGTCACTGAGGGGGTGGAACTAGCATTTTATTTCTTTTCCAGTCAAGTGATCAAATAGCTGTTGTCTTGAATTTAGTCAAGTTGTTGTTGTTAGGTGCCATTGAGTGGGTTCTGACTCATATCAACTCCTATGTACAATGGAATGAAACACTGTTCGGTACTGTGCCATCCTCACAATGGTTGCTCTTTGAGCCCATTGTTCAATGACCAAGCCGTATCATCTTTTAATTAATATAATCCATTTTGAGATTATCTTTATCTCCCAACCTGAATAAAGTTTCCTGGCCTGCTGGGAACACAGGATATTCCATTACTCATGCCAGTCAACCAAAATGCAGTGTTTTAAACCAGTTTTAACTGTCTTGCCAGGGTCTTTTTAATAAGCCAATAACAGAAGCTTGATATCATCACAATGAACATTAATCAACATAATAATTAGCCCCTGTTTTCTTCATGATCTCAACCTTTAATACCTAAATCATTTGCATGTCACACTAAGTGGTGGTGTTAGCATCAAAATAAGGCAACAACCCTGAAATATCTTCATCTTAAAAAAATCATCCACCTTTCTAATAACTTGTGTTCCATGTCTTGCAGATAACAGTCCCCTCCACCAGGGGTCTCTAGCTCACTGATATTATCTGCATCTAATTCTTGCATGGGCTACACTAAATCCGTGCTGTCCAATACAATAGCCGCTAGCCACATGTGGCTATTTAAAATTAAACGAGTTTAAATTAAATAAAACATTCAGAACCTTAGTTGCACTAGTTACATTTTAGGTACTTGATAGCTACATGGGGCTAGCGGCTCCTATATGGAACATTGCAGATATCTAATAACTCCTTCATCACAGAAAGTTCTAGTGGACAGTGCTGTACTAAATCCTGTGGATTTAATTCAGCAACATAGAGATAGTAGGTCAGGATCACACTGTTAAGAGTACAAAGAGGCAGCACCTCTCCTGACTGCCTGGGCTAAATCTTCACTACCATGTTTGACTCCCTTTATCCACATGATGGAGCCCTGGTGGTACAGTGATTAAGAGCTCAGCTGCTAACCAAAAGGTTGGCAGTTTGAATCCACCAGCCACTCCTTGGAAACCCTCTGGGGCAGTTCTACTCTGTCCTATAGGATCTCTATGAGTTGGAATTGACTGAAGCAATGGGTTTATCCACGTGATGTCCTGGGTAGAGGATGAAAAAGTTGTTTGTGATCATATTCAATTTCTCTCTGCCCTCCCAGCCAGTATGTTATATCACTTGATTCATATAGTCCATAGATACAATTTCATTTTTTCTCTCATTGAGAAAATCAGGGCCAGCAAATGGTATGAAAGAGAAGTTAAAAACAAAACAGAAGGCCTTAATTCTGGCCCCAACTCTGCCCCTAACAAGCTGAGAGGCCTAGAGAGTTGCTTAACTTCTCTGGGTTTGCATTTGCTCCTGGGTAAAATGAGTGGGGTGGACTTAATGTTGTTTAAGATCTAAATCTCTGGACCTGATACCCAAAGTGCAGCAGGACAATAAAGTGCTTCCCTTATAAGTGAAACTCATTTCTGGCCTCACCTCGGACAGCTTCTGCCTCACCTCGGACAGAGATGAGCCCTAAAGGCATGGAAAGCTGTGGCTTCAGAACAGTTGTGGTAAATAGTGTTGGCTGATTCTTAGACCATGAAAAAAAGTGCTATTTTAGTATAAATGTAATTTTCTGTTTTATATAAGATGAGATTAGCACCTTAAGGAATACAACCAATGCCACTCTGTTTTGCTAATGTAAGCCTCAACTGGTACATTACTTCAGTGAGAATAATGAGCTGTGGCTTTATTCCAAGGACCTCAGTTTTAGATGTTTTTGTTTTTGTAATTTTGTGGTCATAAAAAACAAAAACTCCTTAGGCGGCTCCCTGAATTATCCCTCTGTGTAGGATACCATTCCTTGAAATAGCTATGTCTTTTTATAGACATATCTATCATCTCTGTTCTAGATACTCAGATTTTGAACGGGTATTTTTTTGCTCGTTTTATTTTAAAGCTCTTTTCCCAGGTTTCGGGGTCCAACTTTCCTCAAACTCTAGATGAAGATGATTTTGTGCCTGGAATTTCCCTTGCAGGTAGCATTCATCCTTCAGTTAATGGGCCAAGTCCTTGCCCATTTGCATATAGTTCACTGCTTATCATCACTATGGGCAGAATATGGGGAAAATAAATGATACAATGAAGTTTAAGGAGAGAAAAGTGTGTGTTTGGAGGGGAGGAAGCAGGTGATTAAAATGGAAATGATGGTCAGGAGCCTCAATTGTTCTCCCCAGGTGCTTTGTTGGAAGAAATTAAAAAAAAAAAACAAAAAACTTTTCTATCAAGTCCCACCTGAATTCTTTCAACTACAATAATGCAAAGAAAATACAGGCTAATTAGGACCAGGAACATTATCTATTAATATGTTAATGAAGCAGGTTTGCTAATGGTGAAAGACCTGAATTTTAATAAAATTTTAAGAGCTTCTTGATTACGTGTTTGTTAGTCGATACGATCATTTAAAATTATCTCTAGGTGGCTTCACATGGAATAAAACCTACATTAGAAGTGTATTCTAAACAGGCCTTAATGAAGCAGGTGAGGATACCATCTGTGACATAAATACTGTCAGCCAGAAATTCACTTCAAAAGAAATGTAAACTAGTTAACAGGAAACATGTTATCATATCTGCCAGTAACAGCTTTCAATGTAGGTAATCTATTTACGCATTTGCTTGCTAATTTTTTCAAACATATTTGCTTATGAAATAATATTCGATTGAATTAATGGATACTGCATTTCAATATTGGAAGTGTTATGTTTCATTAAAAAAAAAATTCTCTAGTGTCCTGTTTTGACAACACTCAATACATAGATGAAAACTGTTTCATCCATCTAAGCCCAGAGAAAAAAGACTGAGTCACCCAAAATCCAAAAGTTAGATCAGAATTGGCTCCTCCTCACCGATGTCTCTCTTTGAACAGAAGAAATTGTGTTAACTTTTATTCAAGATGATTTTGGCATCAAAGTGACTAGTAGCCCTACCTGCCTCTCTAGAACTTGAGTGAAAGCACTTGGCATCATCTTTCATTTCACATATTAAAACTATGAGGCCCTGATTCCAGTGCTTCGGACACAGAAGACAGACCCTGAGGAAGGAAAATGAAGACCCAGATGTAAAATGCCAGCACTTGGAGCCCAAGAGGAGCCCTGGTGGCGCAGCGGTTAAAGTGATCAACTGCTAACCGAAAGGTTGGTGGTTGGAAACCACCAGCGGCTCTGCGGGGGAAAGATGTGGCAGTCTGCTTCAGTAGAGATTTAAAAAAAAAAAAATTGGAAATCCTGTGGGATCTCTATGAATCAGAATCGACTAGATGGCAATGGGTTTTGGTTGGGTGGAGCCCAAAGAGCCTGTAGGAGCTGGGATGGAGAGTGTCTGAAGGGTGTGTGCACTGAGTTCGGTTCTATCATTGGGGGGATTCGTGGTCTGGGGGTGGGAACTCCTCATTATGTTATGTATGAGGTAGTGATAGTGTAAGTAAGGGAAAGCAAAACCTAATCCTAGAAACAAAGGAACAGTGGTTAGGGCCAAGGCTCAAGTGCCTTAAGGGCCTGGACTCTAAATAGGCCAAGAGTAAAGGGAGGTGGAGGAGGCAGGTGGGTGGGATGAGGAAAGCAGGGACCTCTAACTCTTGAATTGTCACTCCGAGATTTGAAGAGAGGCTGTAGAAGAGAGGTTATGACAGGAAATTACTTTCCAAGGAGGCAACCCCGTCTGAGAAACCAGTAAGTGTTTCCTCCTCAGCAGAGTTCCCTCCGTAAAGGTGAGGCATATTCACCGGCTTTCTTAATTTTCTGGGTATTGTAGTATTGTTTATTTGATGGTGTCGATAAAACATACTACCGTGTAGTCACTAGAAATTATGACAAAGCTCTCTTAAATTCTTCATAGTGGTTTTAACGACATTTTTGAGGGTCTGTTTTAAGGTGGATAAGAATTCAATGGAACGTAATTGGCCATTTTAGTGGATTCTAGTTGGGCCCTCGGGTGAGTTTATCTTGAGGGCATGCTGCCCTCTAGGGGTTGAAGCATTTAGCACAGAGGAGGATTTCAGAGGTACAAGAGCCTTGCTTGTTTTACGGAATGAAATCATTTCCTAGACATGTTTGATTTTTCATAAAAATGGTTCAGTCTTTTAATCTAATCGTATTTCAGCTTTAGAAAAATTTAAAGGCCTAAATACAGCCACATCAGATTCAATATATTCTTTTTTCCTTTATTTCTTTTTTCCAAGGTATAATATGTGCCATGGGTTGGCTTGGGGACAGGGAGAAAAGGCTCAGGCATTCTAAAAACCCTAATCCCCCAATTCCTGATTATTCACTGCAGAAGTCTCTTCACCTGTATTGGGTGGCTGCTTTCCATCAGCCCTTCCACGTGCATGCCACATTTAACCCTCCCCTCAATTTTACCCTCCCTGGGTAGTGCCAATGGTCAATATGCTCTGCTGCTAACTGAAAGGTTGGAGGCTCAAGTCCACCCAGAGGCCGCTCAGAAGAAAAGCCTAGTGATCTATTTCTGAAAAAAATTAGCCACTGAAAATCCTGTGCAGCCCATCTACTCTGTCACACATGGGGTCACCATGAGTCATAATCTTAACCAACTAGATGGCGACTGGTCTGGTTTTTGGTTTTCAGTTCTTCTGGGGCCCAGAGATGTCAAGTACCATGAAGCCAGGAAACAGCAAAACCTCAATTTTAACCCAGGTTTCATTATTCCAAAATCAATGCACTTACTTCCTATTTTGCTACCAGAAAAACACAACTGGCTATCACTTAGCTTTTTATACAACTGGTTATCACTTAGTGGGTAGAATTTTTCTCTCTCTTTTTAATGCTTCTCTGATTTTCTACAATAACTTCAGCTTTTTTTTTTTTTAAGCAAATTAAAGGGTTTGTAGATAGATAAATACATGACAACCATACATTGTTATCATTTGGCAACAACATTTATCTGAAACCTCAATTTTGCTAATATGGTCTAGAGAGAAAACAAAATATAAAAATTACGTGGTGGTATAGGCCAAGGGCCTGAGAAATTCAGGTCCTAAAGAACCAGGTAGTGGGTCCGAAAAAACTTGTAATAGCAACAGAAAATAAAACTGGAGGCACAGGATAGACTGTAAGAAAAACAGCAAAAAATAGTTCAACAGTAAACTCTGGCCTCCTGCAGCTGGGGCACATCACACACCACAAGAGGACAAATTAGTGGACATCTTTAGTTTGGATACATGCTCCCTCCCTGGAGGCTGCTCCCAGTTGGGACAATTCTCCCTTTCTCCTGCTTCCCCACCCCCATCCCGCACTAAACAACATCAGCAACAAAAAGGTCAGAGCAGGCTATAAAACCCTTTCTGCCGCTACAGATGCTGTGTTAGAGGAGAGAGAGAGCTTGTGCAGCCGAGAGTGACTACACGGAGGAAAGGCATTCTCAGAGCAATAAACAGCTGCAGCTGGCACTTTACATACCATGTGCAGTGAATTTCACACACACACACACAAAATTTACAAATAAACGAATAAATAGTAGCATCACAGTTTCTTAGATTTGATAAGGACTTTACCAATTGGTTATCTAATACGTGTCGAAAATTCACAAACCCTGGCATTTGGGAGCCCATTTCAAAGACAGCTCTAACTTTTAGCAAGTCCTTGTCTAAATTACATTCACTTATATCTGCCTTTATCTTGACATCCATCAGTACTTGCTCTGGATGGTGCTGGCATATTTGATAGTAAATAGTTATAGTCAGATATGTCATTCCTAAATTCTGGTCCATTATGCACAGTGGTAAGGAAGAACCCCCACCCCCGCTCTTGGTGACCATCCTTCCCCCCATTTCTAGTATATTGTCCAGAGTGTGTGCATACCAGCATGGTTGCTTTTCTGATGATTGGGTTGATGTAATCAGTGATTTTCACTCTTTTTTCACAACTTCTGAAACATCTCCTGAAGTGAACAAAATAATACTCACAAAGTTCTAAACAAGAGGGGGGAAAAAAAAAGAAAAGTAGGATCCCCTCCTTTTGCAAAAGGAACTGCTGGGGAAAGGAAAAAATTCTGTTATTTAATGCTTGAAGTTACCTTGGGAAGTAGCCTGGTATACCCTCCTCTGTTTTCATTCAGAGCTGCTTTTAAATAAACCATATATAAATTGATCTGCTAGTGTGTGTGTGTGTGTGTGTGTGTGAGAGAGAGAGAATATCCTGTGCCTAAGACTTTTCACACCATTTGATAATCCACTGTTGGGTCTCAGTGTCTGTGATCACTTTCCCTCTAACCTAATAGATCCTATTGCAATTTTAAGCCAGTTGCTTTAGTCCAGACCTCTACTGAACGCCTCCAAACTCCTTCATCTCTTGTTCCTTTGTAGATGTTTGAGTAACTTCCTTCCCTATAGAAAAGTTTCTCTAGATTTGGGAGATTTCACTCTCAAACTTTCTATAAATTTCATTTTCTTTCTCTGGAAAATACAGTTTAAATTATTTGTTCAGAAGAGTGAGGATGTAATATTTATTAGCTTCTGTCTAATACTGAAAATAAAGAGGAATACCTTAAAATGTATAAAGGGTTGTTTTTAATGCACATCAACATTTTTATTGCTTCTTAACAACACTAGATTTCTATGACTCACCTTCTGTTAAGTGTAGACAGCCCTGCCCTCCTTGTAACTGATTTAAGATCAGAGCACTATCACCGATGAGTGCGTTGACTTGTTCAGCCGTAAAGAAATAATGACCCAGAGTGAACTTTCTTTTTTTTTTTCTTCTTTCTTTGGAGAGTAAGAGGGAGTGGTGGGGACTGTGGCAAACTACAGAATAAAGCACACCTAGTTTAGGAGGCTACCCATCAGTGTGGACACATAGCCACCTGATCTTTTAAGAGCAGATGGAAGCCTGGTTTTTTACGAGAAATTTCTCAGTTTTACACGTGGGAAGATTTAAGACAGTGCAGCTCAAACAGGGCTTCCCATTGGCCACTATGTACAGGCCTGCCATTCTGCAGAGTTAGGGGATGAGCAGCCCAGAGCAGCAGGACTTGCTCAAGGTCCCACGAGGAGAAAGTGCTGGAGCTGAGGCCAGGCCCAGGGCTCCTGACCCACTCAATCCTCAGCTCCTGGGCGCAGCTGATCCATGTGCCCCAGGGAGGCATAGGGAAAGGGTGTGCTGGGGCATCTACCCCAGCTCTTGGGCCTGGGAAGCACTGACATGGGGCTCTGGGGCATCTGCAGTGGCCTCCAGCCTATTATTCTGTGGCTCTAAGAGCAAACCTTGGGGTGGGGGCCCCTCACCACACCATCAGGGTCAGCCAAATTGCTAAGGTCAAGTGAGGGTCAGCAGACAACTCCAGTGTCCCAAGAAAATGCTGTAGTTCCTCTTTTATCCTCTCCTGGAAACCAGTTTGGTTCTAATTCAGTGTTAAGAATGAAGGCTTATGTTCTCCCCAGCCCAGGCCCAACCCCAGTCATCTCAGCAGAAAAAGTGCTAGCTAGCATCCTGATGTACTCAAACCAATGTCTCAGCTCAGACCCTGTCTGAGGCTCCCTAGGTCCCACCCCCTACCCTACTGAGGCCTGGTCTTAGAACATCACTGCTTCATTCATTCATATACACCTTACAAATATTTCTTGAAAGATTGCCACGTGCCAAGCACCATACTAGCTGCTGATAATGCAGGGGTGAATATAATTGATATGGTCCTGTCCTCATGGCAAGTGAGAATAGTAAATAGACAATTATAAAAGCAGTTAGATCAATGATAGGGAAGCAGAAAGTGGCATGTAACGATGCAGCAGATCACCTGAAGCAGACCTGAATTAGGAGACAGTCAAGGAAAACATACTCAATCTATGTCATATGTCAAAGATATGTTTGAACCAAGGTCTGAAGGATTCTTTGACATTAGAACAAGAGGAGAGAGTTATGAAGAACTAGAAAGAAGAGGTTGATGGGTTTAAAGAATGTGGGAAAATTCAGTATAGCTGACTATACTATGTGTGTTATGGATTGAATTGTGCCCTCCAAAAATATGTGTCAAATATTGGCCCTTATACCTGTGGATATGATCTTGTTTGGAAAGTAGGATTTTCTTTTGTTATGTTACTGAGGTTGTATCAATGCATGGTGGGTCCTAAACCTAATAGTTTATGAGTTGTAAAAGAACCTGAATAGACACAGAGACACACACCGGGGGAAGACAGATACCAAGGAAAGCCGAGCATTTCTGGCAGACACCAGAAACAAGGAGAGAGGCTCACAGATGGAATTGACATGGCCAACACTCTGATGTGAGTTCTAGAACTGTGACAAAATTTCTGTTCTTTAAAGTCACCCACTTGTGGTATTTCTGTTATGGTAGCACTGGTAAATAAGATACTGGGGGAGGGGAGGACTTGGTGAGTGTGGGGCATTAAGAGAGGAGAATAGCTTATGGCAAGAAATGAGGCTTAATAATAGCTGTATCCCACGTTAGGACATTTGGACTTGATTCTGCAAGTATCGGATAGCCATTGAAGAGCTTTAAGCAGATGAACAACACAATCAGACATGTATCTTACAAGCATCACTGTGGCTGCAGTGGGGGAGGAAAAAGTAAAACTAAAAGTAGGAAGAACACTGAAGTAACCCAGCTGAGAGAAGACAGTGCCCATACACAGCGATGGCTCTAGGGCCTGTCCCTGTGACCCATGGCTAGACCAAAATCTCCAGGAATCGTTATAACTCCCCCCTCTCATTCCATGCCAAAGACAGATCTAAGATAGCTGCATTTCACGTAGGTGAACCCTACATTGTCTAAGAAAGTGTTGAGAATTCATGACTAATTTCCTTTAGATCCTATAAAATTTTACTCAGTGCTCTTACCTGTCACCCTATTTATGTCATCTGTAATCGTTTTATGAGTTAAGGAGGAGAGTTGACAATCTTTTTTCAGTTTTAAATACAAACCCACTGCCATCGAGTCGATTCCAACTCATAGCGACCCTATAGGACAGAGTAGAGCTGCCCCATTGAGTTTCCAAGGAACACCTGGCAGATTTGAACTGCCGGCCTCTTGGTTAGCAGCCGTAGCACTTAACCACTACACCACCAGGTTTTCCAATACAGATAGTACTAAATTTAGCAATCTGGAGAGCACTGGTGACCTTGATGCAAAGAGTTTCTGCAGAATGGTGGGGCAAAAGTTGATTAGAGTACGTTTACAAGAGACTAGATGTCTGCTTTTAATCATGAAGAATTAACAGCTATAGGAACTGCCTTTCAACTACACAACTATAAAACTGAATAAAATGGATGAGACAATGGTTTTCAGACATTGGACAATATGTAGCATAGGATGGTGATCACTGAGAGATGAGCTTTAGGATTGCCTAGCTTACTGTCTAGAGTCAGTTTTCAGACCACAGTGCAGGCAGGGAAAACCCAAAGAGCCTGACAGTCCTGCTTAGTTCAGGAGATTAAGATCAAAACTTGAGAATACCAAGATTACTAAAATGTATAAGGGAGAACTAGAATTTATAAAACAGAGTACCAAAAAGGGGGGTGTTGCACAGAGAGAAAGCTCTGAAAACCTTCACAGGTATCTTTGGCTGAGTATTGATTTGCATATGCATGAGAGAAAACTCCCCAGTGCTGGGAAAGAGTAGCCAGAACAATTTCTCACAGTGCTGGGAGAAGTTCAAATTCCCACCTGCCTGAAGGGAGAGACTCCATAATATATTGGTTTGAGTTCTCAGAAGAGTTATGACTTAGTAAAAAAAAAAAAA
This sequence comes from Loxodonta africana, assembly GCF_030014295.1. Classification (NCBI taxonomy): domain Eukaryota; kingdom Metazoa; phylum Chordata; class Mammalia; order Proboscidea; family Elephantidae; genus Loxodonta; species Loxodonta africana. The sequence goes on from NC_087351.1 coordinate 48,500,526, forward strand.
AAATGACTTAGTACTGGGACTAAATTAGTCTTAAAATAAAGGCAGCTCTGGGGCCACCCTAACAAAGCTTAAAATCAAACCTCAAAAGAATCAAAATGATTCACAAGTACCTTAACTACATGCCAAAAGAAAAATCGAACAATCATTAAAGAAATACAGCAAAATCCAGGAGTAAATAATGCAAAATTCATAATTCTGTATCCAATTAAAAATTCTCAGTCCTTCAGAGAAGCAGAGAAATATGACCCATAACCAGAATAAAAATCAATCAATAAAAACTAACGCAGAAATGACAGAGATTATAGAGCCTTAAGACGAGGACCTTAAAGCAAGTACTGTAAATCATATAAATATCCTTGGGATGTCAAGATGAGGCAAAACATGGAAATGTAAAAAAAAAAGACCCGAATTAAACTTCTAGACGTAAAAAAAAAAAAAAAAATGCAATACCAGAAAAGATAAGAGAACTTTAAAACACTGCAATAGAAACTAACCAACATTAAGCACGTAGAGAAAAAAAAAAAAAAGATGAACACAACCTTAGTGAGCTATGGGACTAATCATAGTATCTAGTCTACATGTAACTGGAGTCCTTAGGAGAAGAGTCTCAGGAACAAGACGGGGACATAAAATATAATTGAAAAAATAGTGACAAAAAACTTTCATTATTTTGAAAATTATAAACCCATAGATCCAAAAAGCTCAATAAACCCCAAGAATAATGTTTATTATGTTTAATAATAATTACACAAAATTAAAACACTTTAAGGTGCATCATAATCAAATTGCTGAGATCCAGTGATGAAGAGAAAGATTCAGAGAAAATAGACACATTACATACAGAAACATGAAGATAAAAAATGATAGCAAGCTTATTGTCAGAAATCTTACAGGCCGGGTGACAATAGAACATCTTCAATGTGTTGAAAGATGAAAAACCTGTCAACCCTAAATTCTATACCAGTGAAAGTATCTTTCAAAAATAAAAGTAAATAAAAAATTTTAAGGTCAACAAAAGCTGAGAAAATTCATTGCCAGTATCCTTGCACAATAAGAAATAACAAAGGAAGTTATTTATATGGAAGGTAAATAATAATAGCTGAACATTCGGATCTACATAAAGAAATGAAGAGTGCCTGAAATGGTATGTGGGTAAATATGAAAGTTTTTTCTTGTTTAAAAAATTTATTTAAAATATAATTGACTATTTAAAGTAAAGCTAACAGCAATGTATTGTGGGGTTTATAGCATCCTAAATTTTTAAGTTGCCCTGGAGGTGCATCAGTTAAGTGCTCAGCTGCTAACCAAAATGTTGGCAGTTAGAACTTGCCCAGCAGCTTTGCAGGAGAAAGACCTGGCAATCTGCTCCCGTGAAGATAACAGCCAAGATAACCCTTTAAGGCAGTTCTACTCTGTCACATGGGGTTGTTAAAAGTTGAAAGTAACTTGTTAATACCTAACAACAACATATCATACATAGAAGTAAGATGTATGAAAACGAGAGCACAAAGGATGAGAGGGAAAATATAGAAATATACTGTTGTAAGGTTTTTAAATTATATATGAAGAAGCTAGCATTTCTTTGCAAGTAGACTGTGATAAGTTAAAGATGTACACTGTAAACCCTAAGATCACTAAAAAGTACCAAACAGGTATAGCTAATAAACAAAAAAAAAACAAACCCAGGGAGCAGCTGGTAGATCCAAACTGCCAACATTTTGGTTAGCAGCCAAGCTCTTAACCACTGAGCCACTAGGGCCACAATAAACCAACAGTGGAGATTAAAAAAAGAATCATTAAAAAAAAAAATCCTCGTTTAATCCAAAGAAACCACAAAAAGAGGCAAAAAAGAACAATGGACAGATGGGACAAATACAAGGCAAACAGCAAGATGATAGACTTAAATTCAACCATATCAGTAATTATATTAAACGTAAATGTCCTAAACACTCCAATTACAAGACATAGATTAACAAACTGGATAAAAAGCAAGACCCAATATATGCTGGATACAAGAAACTCACCTTAAAAATAAATACATAAACATAAAAAAGTAAAAGGATGTAAAATATATACCAAGTAAACATTAATTAGAAAAAAAAGCTGAAGCAGCTATACTATCAGTGGAAAAAAGCAGACTTCAAAACAAGCAATATTTCCAGGAATAAAGAAGGACATTTTATACTGTTAAAGGGGCCAATTCATCAAGGAGACGTAGCAATCTAAAACCTGTATGCATTTAATAATAAAGCTTTGAAATACATAAAGCAAAAATGGATAGAACTGAAAAGAAAAATAGATAAATCCACAATTATAGCTAGAAATTTCAATATTCTTCTCTCAGTAAAGGATAGAGCAAATAGACAAAAAGTTATTAAGGATTTAGAAGACCTGAATAACACAATCAACCAACCTGACCTAATTAACATTTACAGAACTCTCACTAACAACAGGATATACGGCATTCACCAACATGGACTATATTCTGGATTATAAAACAAGTCTCAATAAATTCAAAAGGATTGAAATAATATAGAGTATATTATTTGACCACATCGGAATTCAAGTAGAAATCAATGAGAGAAAGACATTTTTAAAATCCTAGAATATTTGGAAATTAAACATGCACTTCTATATAATGTATAAGTGAAAGAAGATACCACAAGAAAAATTAGAAAATACTTTTAACTGAAGAAAAATTAAAACACAATCTATCAAAATTTGTGGGATGCAGTTAAAAATATTTAGAAAAATTTACAGTAATAAATGCTTCTATTAGAAAATAAGAAAGGCCTAAAAATCAATAATATGAACTACCATCTTAAACTAGGTAAAAAGAGGAAATTAAACCCAAAGTATGTAGAGGGAAGGAAATAATAAAAATAGCTATAAATTCATCCTGAGACCAGAAGAACTAGATGGTGCCTGGCCACAACCGATGACTGCCCTGACAGGGAGCACAGCGGAGAACCCCTGAGGGAGCAGGAGATCAGTGGGATGCAGACCCCAAATTCTCATAAAAAGACCAGACTTAATGGTCTGACTGAGACTAGGGGAATCCCGGCGGTCATGGTCCCCAAACCTTCTGTTGGCCCAGGACAGGAACCATTCCCGAAGACAACTCATCAGACATGGAAGGGACAGGACAATGAGTAGGAGAGAGATGCTGATGAAGAGTGAGCTACTTGTATCAGGTGAACACTTGAAACTGTGTTGGCATCTCCTGTCAGGAGGGGAGATGGGAGGATAGAGAGGGTTAGAAACTGGCAAAATCGTCACGAAAGGAGAGACTGGAAGGGCTGACTCATTAGGGAGAGAGTAAATGGGAGTATGGAGTAAGGTGTATATAAGCTTATATGTGACAGACTGACTTGATTTGTAAACGTTCACTTAAAGCTCAATAAAAATTATTAAAAAAAAAGCTGTAAATCAATGACTAGAAAAGAGAAAAACAATAGAGAAAAATCAATGAAACAAAAAGCTGGTTCTTTGAAAAGATCGATAAAATTGATAAAATTCTAACTAGACTGATCAAAAGAAAAAAGATAAGGTAAAAATTGCCAATTTGAAGAATAAAAGAGGGAGCGTCACACAGATTCTAAGACTTTAAAATGATAATTAGGAAATCTTATCAACAAAAGTATGCCAATATATCTGACAACTTAGATGAAATGGACAAATTGCTTGAAAAAAGCAAACTATCAAAGCCCATTCAAGTAGAAATGGATAACCTGAATAGCCCTATATCCATCAAAGGAATCTAATTTATAGTTCAAAAACTTTCTACCAAGAAAACACCAGGTTCATATGATTTTGCTGGTCAGTTAACCCAAACACTTAAGGAAGAAATAATACGAATTCTACTCAAACTTTTTCAGAAAATAGAAGATGAAGGAACAATTCCCAACCAATTTTGAGGCAAGCACTACCCTAAATACTAAAACCAGGTAAAAACATTAAAAAAAAAAAAAAAAAAAACCTTTAAACCAGAATACTTCATGAAAAAATACAAAAATCTTTTACAAATCATTTAGAAAATCAAATCCAGAAATACACAAAAGGATAATACATCAAAATCAAGTGGAGATTTAGCCCAGGAATGCAAAATTGGTTTAATATTAAAAAATCAGTCAACATAACCCACCAGGTTGTTTTTGTTGCCGTTGGGTAAATTCCAATTTATGTGGACCTCATGTGTGCAGATCAGAAGTGCTCCAAAGGGTTTTCAAGGCTGTGACCTTTCAGACACAGATCACCAAGCCTGTCTTCCTAGGTGCCTCTGGGTGGGTTAGAACTACCAACTTTTTGGCTAATGTTCAAGCACTTAACCATTTGCACCACCCAGGGACTCCTAATCCACCTTGTTACTGGACTAAAGAACTATCTGATTCCTTCGGTAGATGCAGAAAAACCATTTGATAAAAATATTATTTGAGAAAATTCAACATTCATTCACAGCAACCTGGGAATAAAAGAGAGCTTCCTTAGTGTGACAAACCCACCCACTACTGTTGAGTCAATTCTGACTCATAGAAAGTATCTACAAAATACTTACTGCTAATATTATACTTAATGATGAAAGATTGTTTTCCCTTATAATAAGGAATAAGGTAAGAATTCCATTCTCAGTCTTTCCGCTCAACATTGTACTAGAGGTTTTAGATAATGCAACAAGAGAAGAATATAAGTAAAAGTCATATAGAAGAAAAGAAGAAGCAAAACTGCCTTTATTCACAGATAACATGATTGTCTATATCGAAAATCCTAAGGTAGCTCCAAAATAACTAAGAGAACTATAAGTGAGTTCAGCAAGGCTGATGAATACTAGGTCAATGTACAAAAATCAACTGTATTTTATATACTAGTAATGAACAACTAGAAATTAACATTTTAAAAATATCATTTACAATGGCATCAAAACATGAAATACATAGGGATAAATTTAAAAAATATGTGCAATACTTATAAAATGAAAATCACAAACTTTGCTGAGAAAAAATTGAAGAATACGTAAATAAACAGAAAAATATGCTGTATTCATGAATTGGGAAACTCAGTATTAAGATATCAATTCTTCCAAAACTGATATATAGATTCAAAGTAATCCCAATTAAAATCCTAACAACCTTTGAAAAAAGTAGACATTGACAAGCTGATTCTAAAATGTATTTGAAAATGCAAATAGCCTAGAAGAGCCAAAACAATTTCAAAAAAGAAAATCAAGTTGTAGGACTTACACATTCTTGATTTCATGACTTATTATAAAGCTATAATAATCGAAAGGATGTAGTATTGGTGCAAGTAATGACATATAGATCAATGGAACATAACAGAAGGTTCCGTAATAGACTTACATATATAACCTTTTGGTGACTTGTGGGACATACTGTATCCCAATGGCTTTTTATGCCTCTGGATTCTTTGGGAAGGCAGTCATCTTATTTTAACGCCTTTAGCCTCAAGGTAGGAGCCTTTTGAAATGTGTGAAACTCAAGAACCCTGAGTTGGAGCCTCATTATCCTGTAGAATGAGCATTTTGTTAGGTAATGTCTCTTGGGTGTGTGAATTTTCTCAACTTTTGACAGGTTTGCCTTCATTTCTGTGAGATAAGCCTCCTCACTATGTTTCCCAGTTACTATGTTCTCAGGAGAAAGTACTTTTTGTGAGAATAAGCTATTCCTAGTCTTCATTCAGTTACAGTGGCCATTTTCTCCCTGACGCCATCCACTGTTTCCAAGTGTTTACTGGCTCCCTGCTCTGCTTTGAGTCTTTGCAATCTTTCAGGACCGCTTTTCTAGCTTCCGAACTGTAAGTAATGCCTCCGCAATGAAGAATAATGTATTGCAGTGGCACTTTTCAAGGGGCTGGAACTCCTGTAAGTTATTCTTATCCCCATTCAATCTTAGGGCTCAGTTATCACGTCCACGTGCAGCAGGTGGAACACACAGCTGTGTGCACGTCGCCAACATTCCAAGGCAGCTGTTTCTGTTTCGTAGTTATTAGTACTGCTTTTGTCATCAGGAAAACAACATAGTAGTGATAATTTTTCTGAGATCCAAATGGCTTTAGTTTTATTTATTTGGGTTATAAGCACTGCTTTTGAAGTAATGAAGAATGCGTTGTAGTGATAATTTTCCTGCAATAAAAAACCCTTTGACTGTATTTATTTGGGCTGTAAGGACTGCTTTGCAGTAAAAAATAATGCATTCTACCATGTTTTGAAAGGTTTCATGAAAAATAATAAAAAGGCTAAGAAGAAGGAGACTAGAACAAAATGTATGTGCAGTCGTTGCCAGGTTCCTTCATGTTTTGAAAATTTCCAAGAAATAAAATCTTAAAAATTAAAAAAAAAATTTATAACTGACTCATATTGGTAGGATTTACTATGTCCAGCATCCACTGAGACATATGGGATCCCAGATAATGGCTATCAAAGTTCATAAATCATAACAAAAATTCTGAATTTGTCCTTTAATCAGCATGCCTTCCACCAGTGAAAACACAGGATAGCAACAAAAAATTCTAAGGAGAAAATAATTGTGTCGCAAAAGAGATAATCAATTAATGTTCAACAAAGATGTCAACATAATTCAAAGGGAAAGGATAGTCTTTTCAATAATGGTATTGGAACAACTGGTTATGTAGATTAGGAAAAAAGTGAATCTCTACCCTTACCTCTTAACAAAAATTAACTTTAAGAGAATCATAGACTTCAATGTAATAGGTAGAAGTATAAAGTTTCTAGAAGAAAACCTTTTAGAAAATGTCTTCGTGATCTTAGATTGGTCAAGATTTCTTAGATCTCCTTGCATCCCACATCTCTTTACCCACTGACATTTAGAACCCTCAGATCATCTCAGTGAAATCTACTGTACTTTCATAGCCAACCATCACATTCTTGCCTTGAAATTTTTTTTTTTTTGGCTAGGAAATGTCCTCCTCCACAAGTCACTAAACTCTTTTCCCTTCTTCAAATGTTTCCAGTTTCAGAATTCCTACTTTGTTTATAGAGCTTTCCCTAACTAATTAGACGAGAATAAAAGAATTCCCAAAGTCCACCCTATCTAAAGCTGCAACTAAACTTAAAACTTCCCTCAGAAGGAGTGAAAATGGAGTAGAAAGACTATGAGTTTGGGAATCAATTGAACCTTGATTTGGCAACAAAAAATTGAATGTTGGTTGTTGTCTGGCATTACTTTAAGCCTCAATTCTTTCATTCTTCACCTAGATAGAAATAATACCATCTACCTTGGAAACCATATGGGGCAGTTCCACTCTGACCTATAGGTTCACTATGAGTTGGAATTGACTCCACGGCAACAGATTTGGTTTTTTTTTTTTTGGTAATGTAATGTCCAATTTGTTTAATGTATCGTAGCAGTTAGCTTAGATGAAGTTTATTTCATTTTTTAAATAATATTTTATTGTGTTTTCAGTGAAGGTTTACACAGCAGTTTAGGTTCCAATTCAACAATTTCTACACAAGTTGTTCAGCGACATTGTTTACATTCTTTACAATGTGTGAACGTTCTCATTATTTCCGTCCTGGTCATTCCATCACCATTAATCTAGTTTCCCTGCCCTCTTACATTCTTATCTTTGTTTTAAAATAATTTTATCATTTGACCTCATATAGGTGATTTTTTAAAGAAGCACAGTACTAACGGGTGATATTCATTATTTTTTGAGCCAGTTTCTTATTTAGCTACAAGGTAACCTCAGGAGGTTAGGGTCAGCTCAGGGTTTAAACAGTATCTCAGGGCAGTAGTCTCAGGGAATCCTCCAGTCTCAACCAGTCCAGTGGGCCTGTTTTTGTTTTTAGGAATTTGAGGTTTTATTCCACAATTTTCTCCCATACTATCACAGTCCATCTATTGTGGCCCCGATTAAAATGATTGGTAGTGGTAGCTGGGCACCATCTAGTTCTTCTGGTCTCAGGGTAGATAAGGCCACAGTAAATGTAGACCATTTGTCCTGTAGACTAGTTTCTTCTTTGAGTCTTTGGCTTCCTTCTTTTTTGCTCCAGATGAGTACAGACCAATAGTTGTATCTCAGATGGCCGAGCTTAGACTAAGTTTTACAAACAACCCAAACATCTCAATGGCTTAACTACAAAGGTTTGTTTCTTATTTACGCTAAATGTTTGTGCAGCCCAATTTTATATTGTTTTCGTTCTGGGTCCACAGCCCAATTCCATATTGTTTTTGTTTTGGGGCCCCAGCATCAGGAATCTTTTATGTACGATATTTCAATCTTAGGAGAGGAAAGAGAACATGACAGAACCATAAGATATTTGATTGGAAGTGCCATATATCACTTCTCACATTTCATTGGCTAAAGCAAAGACACATGACCAAGCTTGATATCAACTGGTAAGGAAGAGGCAGTGGATATTTTGAATAATAACACAATCTACCACATTTGTGTTCTCATTAAGTGTTTAATGTATGGCCAAACATTATGCATGCTTACAATGCTAATTCTTTCTTTAAACTTCCAGAAGAAGAAATATCACAAATGTGAAATTTTATATTATACTTTATACTTTTTTTTTTTTTTAATACTGTAGGCTCCAGAGGAGTAGAAACTATGTCTTTTCCCACTACTTTACACAGCATCTATGCCCACAGGTTTTTGGTAACTTCTGGAAGAGTGGTCACCGCCCAACTTTGCAGGTAGGTAGGAGGACGCCAGAATATGCCATGGCCAGTGATCATCATGAATGAGGGAGGGCACGCACTGCAATGGGAAAGTGTGGCCTGGTTAGACCAATCATAGCCATGTTCATGGGGTTAAGGGGTCATTTGGAAGATAATGGCGTTACGGATTAACACAGAAGCAATATGGATTTTGGGGGGCAGATATTTTGGGTTTTATCTTCCTTATATGTAATGATGAGCTATTGTAACATCTGTGTAGGAGTTGCTTTGTTGCTATTAGGTCTGAGTGAGGACGATCAGAGAAGTTGTTTATTCCTTTGTGGCACCATGGTGTCATTGATGGCTAAGAAATTAGAGTTCTCACCCTGCCTTAGAGCCCAAATCCCCATACCTGGGTTCCTAAGCTTAGACAAGTCTCTCAGCTTCCCTCTGCTGTCTGCAAATCAGTTGATTGGGCATTATATGGTGACAATGGTGAGAAAAAGTTTATGGTACACAAACTGCCAAGGAGCCTTTTCAGAGAGATTGAAGGCAACTAAACATTCTTAATTCAGTTTAGAATTAATCATATCCCTAAGCTCCAAGACCTCACAGACATGGGCTTTGGGTAGTAGAAACAACAGCAACGAAAAAAACCCAGTGCTGTCAAGTCAATTCCGACTCATAGCAATCCTATAGGACAGAGTAGAACTGCCCCATAGAGTTTCTAAGGGTCGGCGGATTTGAACTGCTGACCCTTTGTTTAGCAGCCATAGCACTTAACCACTACACCACCGGGGTTTCCTTGGGTAGTGGTGCTTTCAGAATTCCATAATTTGCCACCAGTTGGTGAGTTAGGGCTTCCCTGGAAACCTTATTGTTCTGTTTGAATTCATATGTCCTACAAGTAAGAAACAAACAGCCAGCTGCTTCTGCTAGACCTCTGTCCTGCTTCGTAGACTGGTTTTCACCTTGTTAATGGCAGAAATGGTTGTGGTTCCCAACGCACCACCCTTGGTAAAGGCAACAATCTGAGGCTACACAGAAAAGGAAACTGAAGGTAAATGGCAACTGTTGTTTCCAAATTGACATGATCTCAATCACTTCTCTTTGTGGTTATAGTTTACAATGCTACAAATAAAACTCTTCCATGCATTTTTTATATTTTACCTGAATCTTCTATTCATTACACCAGTATTCTATTGCTGAGAAACCAAACATTATTATAAAAACAACTAGATTGAAGAGCATAGTTTATTTATACATTTCTGTATTTTCCATATTGTTACACAGAGAAAATGTTGATTTTAAAATGAGAAAAAACAGCCATCCTGCATGGGTCTAACAAGTGAAACTACACATTGGAGTTTTTCTTTCTCATTAATAAATTAGAAATCAGCATCTCCAAGATCCATTTCACACCCACTTATATGTGTATTATATGGATGTATAGAAGCGTATAGATAGATACAGATATAGAAACATATATACTTAAAATTTCAGGGTTCATATGACAGTTACAAAATTAGGTTGTTCAGTTGTTACATGCCTGAAGTATTTGAGTACATATTTGTTTTCCTTTCAATCAACAGACAGGTAAGTGAAGAAAGGAAGGATTCTTGAAGTCTTTCTTGGACAACAGAATTTTGGAAGCTCTCTTTTATACAGAAATGCATCCCAAATTGGTAAAATAACTAGTCTTATTTAAGAAAATGTTTTATCCACAATAAGAAAATTCTATACTACCTGTATGTTTAAATTGAGTTAAATATGAAATATTCACACCACTGAATTAGGAGCACCTTTGAACACTTGGTCAGACAAATGATTGAACCCATCAGTGTGATTCAGCAGTAAAAACAGTTCCCCAGAAAAGCAGTTATTTCTTTACTCACCATACAAGATTGTTTTTGTTTTTTTCCCCATGTTTTGTGTCTCTTCCTCGGCATTTCAATTTTGTTGTAAGAAAGCTTTCTTGTCATTACGCTTTTGCTTACCCGACTGACTCAGACCCTGGCATTTTGACTCAGTGGAATCCTGGGTTGCTTTTGCTTGAGAATTTACCTCCCAAGAGGTAATTTGATCCTAAGGTGATAACTTCTTCAATACACTTAAGTAAATATACTTAATATATACTTTGTTTAAGCAAAGCTGAAAGAGAAAGGTATAACAAGAAGAAGACATTTCAGATGAGAGATTCAAGAGGTCTTTCAATGGATTTTTGGACACTTTTGTCTCCAGTTTAACTTGCAAACAGCCTCCACTCTACTTCCTAGAGAACTCTGCCAAGAGTTCTATCCAGCTCCAAGGACAAGAGGGAGGAAGGGAAAAATGGAAGAAGAGAGAAAGAAAGAGAGAGAACAGTATTGTGAGGAGAGAAAAGAGAGTCCATTCCAGAGCCTTTAGCTGGGTAAGAGCATTTGAAAACCTGTTGACTCATAAAAGACCACCCAGTCAGAATACAGGAGGAAATTAAGCATGACCAAGTTGCCTCAGATGTTCTTTCCATAACACCCTACTCACAGAAGCTATACTGAAGCTACAGCAGCTTTTGAAATTACATGACCTCTATAAAGACTATTTTTATTGGTCCATAGAGCAGAGTATTGTAGAGACAATGATCTTCTACCTCTGAAATGTGATGATGCCACTTTTCTGGACAAACAATAAAAATTCTCCACTGGATTGGATTGGAACAAATGAGAACCCTTATGCTTGAAAATTGGAGGTAGATGTCAAAAGGAGTTGGGGTGGGAGGAGAGCTTGTAATTGTTTAACAGTCTAACGATTCTTTCTGGTTTCCCTCTAAAGTTAAACCATCACCCTATGGATCAGAATTGAAGGAAATACTGTTCACTTCACTTCTTTGGTGAGCCTATAGAAAGAGTAACATGAGTGGTGGGTTCAAAGGAGAAAGGAGGGTGCCAGACACCTTTAGTTACTAGTGGAGAGGGCTTGGGAGGAGAGTGAACAGGTGCAGAACTGGAATTCTGAAAATAATTAAAGTACAATTTAGTAAATCCCCTACCACATCATGGCTTGGAAAAAATGCTGATTAACCTGAAGGGATATAATTTCTCATGCAGATTTTGAATACCAAATAATGCAATCACACCCATAGAAATTATCATGCCCTGGGGTAGGGACAGTACTTTCTCAGCATTCCAAAGCTCCTTAGACTATTGTTCATGTTTACAGATAACCTGCTTAGGTTGGTTAACAGAAACACCCAGAACAGATAAAGATGGTTAACAAACTGCCCAACCATGGCAAGCCCATGAGTATCCTTCCTGGGCATTTTATTTATGAGTCAAAAATGTTTTAAAGGCAGAGAAGTGTGTGTATGTGTTTTGAAGAGGCAAATTAATGGCATCAACATGGCGAGAGAATTATAAACATCTAAGCACCATTGTTAGAAGGAAAAGTATAGGTTAACTTGGGCTCAAATAACTTTTTTTTCTAAAGGATCAGTAGCATATTATCTAAGATACGAAGGTGCTAAATGGGTCAGATAAGAGACGTGCAAAGATGTAAGATCCTTTGAACAAGAGGAAAGAAAACTGAAGTGAAAACCGCAATCTCCACCCACAAGGCACTTAAGTGAGATGAACTGAAAATGTTTACAGTGGAAGAAGAGCAAGAAAATGTGAAGAGGATGATATTTAATAACAAAGATAAAACTGGAGGCCTAGGAAGGACAAAGAGGACTGGGGAAAGGGCTAGGAAAAACAAAGTCATAAAGCTCCACAGGGATCCCGGCCTGGGGATTGGAAAAAGCTTAGAGAAGCTTATCAGAGTCAGCAGCAACTCTACAGAGGCCTGAGTGGATAACTGGTGTCAAAGCGGTAGCAGCAGATGTTTTTCTTGAAGAAGAATGGTGGAATGATAGCCACAGAAGAATATTGTGACCTGCAGACAAGAGCTGTGTTTCACTGACAGCTGGACAAGAATGCACACAAACAAACATTGAGGGAACATAGAGGCTGTGACCAAAAGCTGGGGGTTTGGTGGTTGAGGGGAAGGGAGTGGGGGAGGAGTAAGAAAAGGAGGGAGGGAGAGGAGAGAGAGAGGAACGAGAGGAAGGGAAGAAGGATGGAGAAAGGAGGGAGAGAGGAAGAAGGAAAAAGGAAGGGAAGAAGGGACAGAGGGGAAGATGCTAAAGAACAAGCCTCTTAGGAATCACCTATGAGGAAGGTAACCAGGACTGCAGACTGGGAGAAATAAAACAAACAGTGAATGTGAAATAAGTTCCCATGAAGTGGTTAAAGATGTGGATCTTCAGCTAGACTGCTTGAGTTCAGATCTTCTGTCACCTATTAGCTGTGTGACCTTGGACAACTTACTTATAACCTCTAGGGTCCTGTAAAATAGAGATAGTAGTACTATCTTATGAGGTTGTTGTGAGGATTAAAGAACTTAGAAAAAATTTAAACTTTTTTTTTTTTTAAATAACTTAGAATATTGTCTGGCACACAGGAACCATCAATAAATTTTAGCAACTACTGTGGTATCATGTGACCAGCCTCTGTGAGTGGTCCTGAGCTACATAGAATGTGTTTGGCATGCTCTCTCTTTGCAGACTATCCATGAGATCGCTTTTGATGGTTGGGAGATATAGATCACCACTTCAAGATTTCATTTGTCCTCACCGGTAGGGTGAATGGCTGTGGCTAAGTCAAGAACAATGGTAATATTTATTCTTAGATGTTTACACACTACTATGAGTAAGTTAGAAACTCTGGTGGCATAGTGGTTAAGTGCTGCAGCTGCTAGCCAAAAGGCTGGAGTTCAAATCCACCAGGCACTCCTTGGAAACTCTGTGGGGCAGTTCTACTCTGTCCTGTACGGTCACTGTGAGTCAGAATTGACTCAACAGCAATGGTACGGATATGGGTATGAGTAAGTGACTAAATCACCCCCCTTGAGGCTCATTTTCTCATCTGTAAAATATGCATAAGATTTCTGTGATACCAAACTTGAAAGTGCCTAGAACAATGCCTGGAATACAGTGTGTGTGTGTGTGTGCGCACGCGTGTTGCGTGCTGTTGACCTTATAGTGGTTTCAATAAAAGTTGCTGAGTGTGAATCTGCCTTGTGTGTTAGTCATAGGTGACTGGTTTGAATACTTGTATCTGGAGAGGGAAAGGGGAAGAGGATCATCACTGTTCTCACAACTCCTGATAGAGAGGCCTTGGGTATGGATTCTCCTGCCAGACCCTGGGAGAATTAACTGTTCAGGTCGCAAACGAAATTGATATTTATCTTTTCCAGGTGCAAACAGAAGAAAATGGCAACCTGAGTCTCTAAAATAGACTGGTGGGGATCGGAGTGTGCTTTCCTCTATGGCTTTTCCTCTTGAAAGAAGGACCTTACTGGCCTAAAGAAAAAGGCACAGAAGGAAGTTGGTAACAATTTATACGGTACTGTTCCTAATACTGATGTCACAGGAAACCGAAACCGCTGTCTTCCTCCTGCCCAGAACAGACATCCTGCTGTGGCTCTGACCACCTCCCTGGGAATCAGGAGAATGATCTTTCTTATTGGTCAGATCTCTGACTCCCCATTCAGGGCCAGAGTGAATTGGATTGAGGACATGCTTTCCCAAAGAGCTTCCTGGGAAGAGGCTATCTTTGTAGTCCATATTCACTTTACACACCCCAAGACCTGTTTCCCCTGGAGCTCTAGGAAAAGAAAAGGCAAGGAACTGAACAGGTAATGCTTCGTTTGGCACCTTCTCCTCGGAAATATTCAGGAGGTCTTTGTCATCACCAATAGCAGAAAATATTGTCCCCCACCCCTACCCCACCCCCACCCCCACCCCCACCCCCGCCCCACCGCACTCTTGGAGAAAACACCTCACTTCTGGAGGAATGGCATGGAATAGCCAAGGACCCAGCCAGCAGACTACTGGGGCAAGTCCCAACTCTGGCTTTCTTCAGAAATCCTTTTCTCCTTTTCTTTCCTGTCTGCTGTGGCTGGGACTAACTGGGAAGCCCCCTGGCAGGTTCTAATACATATCTTACAATGTCCAGGCTCTTTCCCCAGCAATCATTTATTAGAAAAGGGTTTTATGATACAAATTTGATAATCTCCCATGCACACTGGTACTTTTCTAATTGAAGTTGTAAGCCCATAAAATTCAAGCCCTTTGTCTTCCTGAAGGCCACAAGGTTTTAAAAGATACCATTGTCCAGCCTAACACCCACTACATTGTCACCAGGGACTGATTAAACAGGATCCTGAATTGAAACAGTGTGGATTTTGTCTAGGTCCTTTTCAGGCCTGACAATGTCCTTTTCACTCCCCAAGACAAAAGGAGGTTTAAGGATCGAGATTCTTCTAAGATAGCCGCATCCATATGGAAGACAAGGTGGCCGGCAGCTGAGACCTAAACACACCACTCCCTTCCCCCTCTGCCCTCTTCTCTCTCCCTCTACCCCCCAAAATTCCAGGTGTTAACGCTTAGTCGCCATCCTTCCTTCTCCTCTCCTCTTCCTCGGGCAAGTAAGCTAGGGCTCCAAACAGGCCCAATGGCTACTCCTTACAGATCTCATCCGGCCCTCGCTCCACTCCCAGGGCCGGATGGCCTGGAACTGCTCTCAGCGAGCGCATGTCCCTGAAGTGGGCGCAAGGGAACGAGGTGGCCACCCCTTCTCCGAGAGAAGCGCTACCTGCGTAGTAAACCTTGCCGCTCTGGATACCGAGGAGGGGATGAGTTCCAAACCCAAGGGGGCCAGGGTGAATAGGATTGATCCCCGAGCCTGATGAGCATTTGGGATGCGGGTAAAATGAGACCGACCAATGATCCCGGCCCAAAGTCCGGCCACCAGCGCTCCCACAGGCGTGCCCCAGGCGGTACTTTCTCAGCCCGCAGCCGAGTTTCCCGGAGCGCCCTGAGGCAGTACTCTGCCCCAGTGGTTCCCTACCACCCACTGATTTCTTCACCACCTTGCTCCCTGCCCCATCCCGGCTTGATGCTGCTCTAGGAAGAGACAGGAAATTACAGCTACCAAGCGAGGCATTTACTTAACTGGAGATTACCAGTTCTCCGTGTGCTCTCCGGATCCCGTGTCCTTGGCTCCAGCACCCTGGAAATTGGGGGTCTATGACCAGGCCTGAGCTGCTCCGGGTTTGGTGCACTCGGCACCCAACCCTGAGGGCACATCTCAAAAATATCCCTCTGGAATAGCTCACTATTCCCTGTCTTGGCCGACAGGGTTGACTTTTGGTGTTTGAAAAGCCAACGGTTCCTGGAGCCCAGAGGGGCCTCGCGTCACTCCAGAGCCTCTTTCAGCTGACCAGGACCCTAGGGCTCCCTCTGTTTTCTCCCGCCACCCCTCTTTTTGCCACCACCCCTCCCATTTTCCTAAAGCCATGTTGGGACTGCAATCTGCCCTCCGACTCAACTCGGGGTGGACCCTGACTTAGCGCGTCAGCAGCGGCTGGGCGTCCAGAACTCTGGTCCCGTGGTCCCACCTCAAGGTCCCGGCAAGCGCGCAGAGGACCCAACCCCACATATTTTATTCTCGCACCACAAAGAGGAAAAATATTCTATTTCTTTTAAAATACGTTGCTTCCCATACAAATGACTATTTTAAAATATACAAATAAGGTTCAAGCTGTAAAACCTAGCTCTGGGGTTGGTGGTCGAGGGAAAGGGCGAGGAAGGATCTAGGCGAAAGTTTCCTGCGTGCACCTCCTTGAGGGATGGAGAGGGCGGGCCCGCGACAAAGGAGGTTGGGTCCTCAGGGAGCCGGCGTGGGACGCTCCAGGTCACTGGCTCAAGCGGTGCTCCGACTGCCGAACTCTCCATGGTCCGGAGTAGCCCCAGGTGCCCGCGTCTCGCGGCGGCCTCACAAGTTCCAGACTAGGGCGGAAGGCGCTAAGTGCTGGTACGCGGGGAAGAAGCTGAGCGCCGAGCTGGGACCAAAGGCGGAGTAACCCGTAAGAGGGCAGGCGGGTGCGGCCGAGGTGGCGCCGCACTTGTCCTGGGCTGCGGCGGTGCCCGCCTCGCCGCCGCCGCACGGCTGCCCATCGCGCACCAGTACCGGCACCACCACGCGGCGCAGCAGGCCGGGCGCGGCGCGCAGCTCAGTGGCAGCGGTGAGGTCCGGCAACCCCGCTGTTCCTGATGTACGCGCGCGCTTCAGCTTGTAACGGTGGTTCTGGAACCAGATCTTGACCTGCGTGGGCGTGAGGCGCAGCAGGCGCGCCAGCTGTTCGCGCTCAGGCGCCGACAGGTAGCGCTGCTGCCGGAAGCGCCGCTCCAGCTCCAGCGTCTGCGCCTTGGAAAACAGCACCCTCCGCTTCTTCCTTTTCTCAGAGTCTGAGCCTGGCGACGCGGGTCGTGGGGACTGCCGCTGCGACGAATCGGGCAGGCTGGTCTCCGGGATGCTCTCGTCTGAGGCTAGGAAGACAGCAAAGAAGATACGGCGTGGTGAGGCGTAGGCTGCCCCTCAACGCGCCCCCTACACCTCTCGCGTTGGCGCGGTAGCCACCGGCCAGAGGGTGCCCCCGCTTGCACACCAATGCCGGGGCGAGGCCGTTTTCCTCCTTCACTGTGCGCACATCTGGACGCCCATCTCTCCAAACCCAGTGACCTCATTCCTATCACTACAGTCATCACCGGGTCTGAGATCGCGCCCCAGAGGAACCTGCCCCGGGCCCCTCTTACACCATCCGCACTACGCTGGCAGACGAATTTACTGCAAACTGGGTCACCAACACGGGCCACTTCCAGGTCTACTGCACTACAGTTTGCCTGGATTTGCACACCTCTGAACGCAGGGAGCCTGGGCTCGTCAACGGTGCCATTCCAGACCGAGAACGGGGCCGTATTCTAAATATTCTGATGCCTCGGAGACCCCAGAAGCAGAAACTCAAAACACTGGGCGTTAGTGCAGGGCGCGGGAATCTGCTCTCAGGCTGTGCCGGCCGGGACGCACTGAACCGGGGCTTGAAGCGGGACAGAGCCTCCGAAATGACTCTGCTCCGAAGTGAGGAAATCTCGATGCTAGGCTGGAATTTCAGCTTCCCAGCCCTGCATGGGGCAGGCTCTTAGTTCACAGTCCCCTCTCCACCCCCGCCGTCGCCCTCCGCTCACTCACAGGGGTAGTGGCCGCGGTCTGGCTCCAACCAGACAGCGCAGGGGCCGAGGCGCAAGGGCGAGCGCGGCTCCGGCTCCTGCCCCCGCGGGTGCTGCGAGTCCTGCTCGGGTAAATCCAGGAGGCTGCGCACGGTGAAGCTGAGGCGTCCAGTGGTGGCCATGGCCTACAAGTAGGCGGGGCAGGGCAGGTTCGGAAACTAGGGGCGTCGGACGACGCCGCTGCTACGGGTGGGCATGGGAGGCGCTCGCCATGGGCTTGCCTCCAAGATATTAGCGCGTTTACAGCGGAACCCCTGTTTATATAAGAAGCCTTCCCCACCCCCGCCGCTTTGAAAACAGAGGTCCGGGTCTCCGGGTGTTAAGTACCTGAATGAGCTCTGGGCCAGAGCCCCCTCAAGCCCGGAAGGTGCCACCTCCGCCCGCTGCCCCGCCCATTCCCCCCGCCTCTCGGCGCCCTGTTACCTCCCAGAGGCGGCAGGAAGCAGCCCTCGGTATTAGCGATTCTGTCTGATTAGCCCAAAGTGGGGACAGATAATGGGGATTGTTGCCATTGAATAACATCTTGGGTGGCGAGCGGTGACCACCACCCTCCCGACGGTTCCACCCCCCAGCTTCCTCCTCCTCCTCCCCGGTGTTGACACGGAGCCTGGCCCGACGGGAGAACCGAAGAGGGTGGGGCGACATGGGTGGGTTTATGAGCACCCAGGAATTTATTCCGATTGCTTTATTCCTCAAGTTTGTTTGCTGGAGTGTTCGTTTCCCGCAGTCATTCGAAAAGTGATTTACAAGGCAGCGTTTAAATCTGGCGCGCTCCCTTTCTCTTTTTGGTTGGGGCCTTCTAAGAATTCAGGGACGAGAAGTTCCAGGCAGGCGTCGAGAAGCGGCCTGGCCCTGCTGGCACCTCTATTACCTCCTCGGGAGTTTCGAAGGCCTCTGGGAACCTCCCCACACCTCAAACGTCCCTAATAGCCTCAGGGATTCTGGGGAAAGGCTGATAGCATCCAGGGAGCTCAAGCTTCGTGTCTGTCACCCCAGGCCAGCAAAACGGAGGGGAATCCGGCAAAACTGCTCAGGTCAGAAGTGTCGGCTCCTTGCCCCAGCCCCGCCCAGCCACTGGCTGTCTCGGGCTCCGAACCCACTGGCTGCGCCAGGCAGAGCTGGGCCCAGGTCCGCTTTAGGGCTCACGGGCGGCAGCGTTCCACAGGTCTGCCTTCCAAGGTTTGAGGGCCTCCTATGCCCCGCCAGCCGCTCTGGCTCCACCTGTGCCCCTCGGCTGGGCGGCCTCAATTTCAGGCCCAGGGCCTGGACAGCAGTCTCTCCCCGGAGCAGACCTCAGGCCTGAGCCCCCTGCTCCCAGGGCGGGTCACCCCGTGCGGCCGCCCGGCTGGTCCGGGATGGGACCGGTTGGGAGAATTAATTAGGACAGAACTTGTGCGGCTGAAAAGCCGACTGCGGACTCCTGAGACGGCTGATTCAGGGTTTCTCCAGGACCTTCTAGTCCCTACAGCCCCACCCGAGAAAATGATCAGCTTAGAGAACGCTGCATTTCAGTACAGTGCGCAAGGAGCGCGCGCTCCGAGGCGTCTCCTGCCACCGTCAGTGGTTTGGGGATTTGGTCCCTAAATTTCAGTGAAGGCCGCGGCGTTCGGGGTGTCGCACCCCAGGTCCTGACTTGGCTGGGACCTGGGCTAAACACGGATTTGACTCGGGTGCGGCGGCCGCGGCCCCGCTGGGCCCCGCACACCCTCTGGGACAGCCTTCCTGTCAAGCGTGCCCGGGGCGCCCAGGGCTGCGAGGTCCAGCCCACGGCGCGCTGGGTGGTCGGGCGGAGGCTACCCCAATACGGGCCAACTGCTAGGCTGCGGACAAAGGGGAAATGGAGCTCGACGCCCCGGACCTGTTGGAAGCATTTGTTCCAGTCAAGATTTTGCATTTGTTCAGCCCGGGAATAATGCGTGATTGACGGCAGCTCACAATGCGCTTTAGTGCGCCGGGATAAATCGGAGCTTGTCCCATGTTGTCATGGTTTTCAATGGGGTTCAATGGGATTGGGAGCACGATCGACTCTGCTGGCCGTCTCTCCGCGGCCCTGGCAATACAGATTTATTAGTTATGTCTTTTTAAATAAGATTAAATTGAAATGACTTGGCTGTCCTCCCTGTAGACAGGGCCGGGGAGGAAAGGAGGGTGGGGTGAGGGCGGCGGCGGCGGCGGCGGCGGGCGGAGGTGGGAAACCCGGAGCCCACCGCGGCGCAGTACCCAAACTCAGGCGTTCTAGAGGGTAGGCAGGTCGCAGCCTGGCCCAGGGCCTAGTGGGCTTCTCTCTGGCCAAAGGACGATGTCTGACAACCTGTGCCAGGCAAGAGTCGGAGAGAGGACCCTGACAAAGTCCTAGGAAGTGTTGGGACAGACCAAAATTCGGGCCGAGCGTCAGGTTGAGGGAGCCCTGGCTTGGGAGTCGCGGATGTGGGTTCACGTCCTAGCTCTGCCTCTAACTAGCTGTAATCACCTCACCACTCGGAACCTCTATTTTCTTCTCATCTGTAAGGACAGACAATACGTTCGGTGATTTCTAAAGACCCTACCAGTTTTTTTGGATCCGTATCTTTGGAATTTTTCTAAAACCATCTTTATTGCAACGTTTACCAGTTTGGACTTTGGACTGTCTCCTCCCTTGGGTTCTTGTACCCTCATCCTCAAGACTGACTCCACATTCTCCAGGGTGTTCTCAGAGAAGATGCGTCATCTTTTACATTTCCCAAGGACCCTCCGCAGAAGTGGGGTGGGGTGGATAGAAATTTTGGAAAGAGAACCAAGTCAGGAGAAGCAAAAGAAGAGTCCTTCTTCCCTCCAGTGGCTGACCTCTTTTAGCCTTTTAATCTATTTAACATCCTAAGCCCACACTAACGTGTAGAAATAAGTAAATGGCGCTCTTCAGTTCTTAAGAGCTCTTCAGCATCAAATATTTGTTTTTACTCTTAGTGTTTGGCTCCAAAAGCAGAGATACACCCCCCATCTAGCAGTTGTGCTGTGGGGAGGACCCGGTTCTGGGATTAGCTCCAAGTATTACTTCTAGCCTCACATTCCTTGGCTTGGAAACAGTGTTGCTGCCACCCAGTCTTCGTTTTGGGTATTCTAGGGAAACCCTTTTCCTCCTGGCTCTAGAAAACCCTGCAACTTTCCTACCCCCATCCTGAGCTTACCTCTCATTTACTCGCTCCTTAATGCCTCTGCAGTAGTCCAGCCTTCCTCTCAGCCCTGCTCTAGGGCCTTATCTGATTATCTCTGCAAGCTAGAGCCTGGGGACTCCAGGAGGTTGTTCCATTCAAACAGCCTTGGTGGTGCAGTGGTTAAGAGCTCAGGCTGCTAACCAAAAGGTTGACAGTTTGAATCCACCAGCTGCTCCTGGGAAACCCCATGGGGCAGTTCCACTCTGTCCTGTAGGGTTGCTATGAGTGGGAATTGACTCAACCGCAACAGGTTTTTCTGAAGAAGTGGGGGAAAGGAGAGCCAAAATTAGTTTTTTAAAGGTGCTTTCTTTATTGTCTCTTCATATCAGATTAACTTGAATACGTGGGAGGAGAAAACTGTTTTCATATTGGGTCAATAGATATTTGTTTTATATATATGCTCCAATTTATGAGAGATGTTTAGATTCACAAGTGAAAATCTAAGTGCATGTTCTTTCCAGATTTTCAAATTCTTTTTTGTCTTGCCTACACTTGAACTTATTTTACAGTTCAACTTAGCTGGTGAATATTATTATTTAATTAGGTAGGTATTTGTTTTCCTCAAATTGGAAGTGGTGCATCCCAATCCCAACAGGAGTTTTGAATCTTTAGGCATCTGTGATATACAGTGAAAATACTTAAGCAGTTTGCATTAATCGTCCTTTCAAAAATGTTATCCAGAGATTATCATCACTGCTGCAAGCTTAAGAATTTAAGACTAGAAAATTCTGAAATAAAACTAAAATATCTTGATTTTGGAAAAAAAAAAAAAGATTGCCTCTATATCTTGCATTCTGTTTTTAAATCTTTCCATTTTGGCTAAGTGTTTCAGAAAATCCTGCAAATCTATACAGTATTGAAGAGAGGTAAGATTGCAAATTCCCCTTGATAGATGAAGGGCCCTCAACTGCCAGGACATTTTTCTTTGCCTCATAGCAACTGCTCTCCCTTCTTTATCAGTATCTGGTTAAAATAGTGAAAGGAAAATAAAAATGGGCTTTTGACACTTCCAAGACGAAGTGGATGATCTTGATTGGTCTTAGGATGAGAAGAAAAGGCAGCATTTAAAATAAGACCTCTTTGCCTTTCCTTCTGAAAACTAGTTGCCATGAATAAGTAAACATTTCCCTTTTAATGGCTAATAATCAATTGCTTGGTGGTGGTCCAGGCCTGGCTGGAATTCTTTCTTACTTGTATTGATGATATATACACACAGGACAAGGAACAGCAATTACTTTCAGGCTGGGGATTTAGTACATCTTTGAAATGGGCTTTAGATTTTATTGTTTTATGCAAAATGACAAGATTCAAAAGCTCCAACCTTAGGTCTCTTAAAATATTGACTTTGCATTGACTTTTTTGTTCTTGATCCCCAGGGGGAAAGTTTCTCTTCCCTAATATATTTATCTAGTTGCTTAGGTGTATACATGATAAAATATATAGATGTAAATTGGGTCAATTAATTTAAAAATAAATGTATTTAATTCTCTAGGGTCTCCATTTCCTAAAGAGCTAGCAAATAACTTTAAAAATTTTAAAACTACTTTATTAAATCTTTCTGGTCTTTCTCATGCCTTCTAGTGGTAAAGTAAGAGTAGCTGTGATGTCATGGAATGTAAATTGTCAGCATAAAAATAATATGATAACTTAGGGAAGGGAGCTGTCAAATTTATTTGTCCATAACCAAATTTCTTTTATATATATATATTTTTTCCTTTTAAATTAAGGTACTGGGGCTATAGTCCTTTGCTTGACTGATGCAGATAGAGTTTATGTAACACAAAGATTCTTATTTATGTTTATAAAATAAAGGTCCGGGCCCTAAGGCAAACTTACCGTCACATACAGACCGTGACGGGGTAGATTAACTCCAGGAACATATTTTATGACACCCATCCCAATACCTCACACAGGACTGCCTGCGATGTGCGCTTATAACCACCAACACTTCAGTTCAAGCCAGTTATTATTTTTTTCTTAAATTCCCCAAGCATTATAATGCTCCCTCTTGCCTCTTTTAAAATAACTTTACATTGTTCTGAGATCAACTTTGGTAATTTTAAAAGGGTTGCATTATTAAAGTGAGTTATAATTTCTGTATTATTGGACAGCAATTTAAACTAAACCCTAAACCAGTTACTAGTCTGGAGAAATATTTGCTAATTTTTCACGACCACACAGACCACAGTCTGTTTCAGAGGGCTAAAGACTCAAATAGTTCACTTTCTTATTTATGGTGATAATACTGGTAGTAATAATAATACCACTTTATGTTTTTATACATTTGGAAGTGTTTACCAAATGTGCTCACTTGTTCTCCTGAGTCAGGATAGATTTTCTAGAAGAATCAAAGTTTAAGGAGAGATTGGAAAGCAGACAGACAGTGCTGGCCCTAATGTTACCACTTTATGAGTGGCAGGAACTGAAGAAATTAAAGAGGAGGATGAAGAGGACCTAAAGAGAAGAGCCTACTGTGACGGCGGGTATTAGAAAGGAATGATAAAAGGGGGAGAGAGAGAAAAAAATATCTTAGAGCTATAGGTTAAATTTGATCTCATCAAATTCCAGTCAATTCTTTTCTAAAGTACATTTCTGGAAATTGCAATAGATAAACTTCAACTTTTTAAATGCCTCAAGTTGTTTGTTTTTAAGATTCTATTTAGTGTACTCTCAAAATTTCCTTTGGGAAAGAAAAATCTCTTTTCCTCTTTTTAGGGGAGGCAAAAGTACACAATGGAAGCATGAAATGACAACCTGCAGGAATTTTCCCACCAAAAAAAAAAGTAAAAGAGCTATATATGTTTACTGCAGTCTCTGGAAATCCCTTACCCAGGAAAGGTGGTTGTCTTTGTAATCTTGATTAAATGGATATTTGCACTGAAGTCACATGCCACACAAACAAAACAAAATAAAAATGTCCTTCGTGTTCTGTTTTTCAATCATTTGTGGGAAGGAGGTTCTTGGCCTTTATCACTGTCAGTGAAAAGTTCTTCATTAGAAGGACACATTCCACTCACCCTGCTTCTTGTGCACAGGGAGCTTACCATGGAAACTACCTCTGGAGCCATCAGACAAATGTATAAATGACAAAGCTCAACACTGGGTGTTGTGGGCTTAGATTTATCTCAACAACAGGGTATGAAAAAGGATGTTTAGAGTTTCTTGAGAAATTTATTTTTTGATTTGTCTTGCCCCAATCTTAAAACCCTATTGGACTTATTCAAGTTAGGAAGCAGTTAAGAAATGGCATTATCTAAGAAAATTCTCCTTGTTACTAAAATATATAGAGAATATATTTAGCACAATGTATGTATTTTTTTATGTATGGTAAAGCTATACTTTTCATGGATTTTTTTAAATGATAGCTTCAGTATCCCCTAGATGAGAAATTAGGCTTTAATATATACTTACAGATTTTTAACTTTGGTATGAGAGGAAAAAAAAAAAAAAAAAGAAAGTCTCCTATTGGATAAGTTTATTTTGTTTAACAAACTCCATCCTAAGCTGTTGTTGGCTTATCCTTAACATATAGAATTTTGCTTTGTAACATGAAGCTGAGGAAACTTAAGAAAGCACTTCACAAAACTCTCACTGTATTTTTTTTTTTTTAATTCCACCTGCTTATCAAACTCTCATTTAATTTGTAGCTGAAGCCAGGTTACTACCCCACTGTGTAAGCAAGTCTGTTTCCAGCTTTCCTCTGTCCATGGCCCACATGATCCAGCTGTGGCACAATGGGCCGTGAGCTGTGGGTTTCCATTGCTCAGTTTCATTTTCAGCTCCTTTCATCAAATGAGTTTAGAAAAACTAGACTGATATAGTTCTGGATGACTATGCCATCAAGACATGCATACTTCTTTTTTTTTTGAACTTAATGGGAATTCACTTCTTAGGCCCTGGAAGATGTGTCTGTTTGGGTGGTTCGTGGTGTGAGAAAAAAATGGATGGCCGAACTTTGGATTTTAGCTGTTTCTTTGGCTTTAGCTGCTTAAAAAAAGAAATAAAACAACAATAATATATATTTTTTTCTTACGTAAAGGGGTTAGGCTGGAAAACAAATTTAGAGGGAAAAGTCAAAGAAATAATATATGTACCTAAAGTTAGACCTTCTATTTTTTACTTATCAAAATGATCTTGTCATGAACTGTGTGAAAGCTCAGATATCATAAAAGCGGGTTATATAATATCATGAGCAGGCTCTATCTGGGGAATTTAGCCTTCAGGTTTCTTCTATGTTAAGAATGAAATGAAAATCACCCAGTTTCCATAAAGTATCATTTCATAATTTCTTTTATAGGACCATTAGGAAAGGCACAAGAAGATCTCTTTTCATGATTCACACTCTTCTTCTATTCCTGAGAATTTTTACTGTTCAAATCCTAGAGAAGTCAGGGTGGGATCCTCATTCTCCCATCAGCTGGTTTTCACAAGAGCATTCCCAAAGGGCAGCACAGGAGGAAAACCTCCAGCACCTCTAACTGAATCTGAAATTGTTTGCAGGGAATGGAGGTGGATAGGACTGAGCAAAGGGAGAGAAAGGACTGGAGGAAGGAAGGGAGGAGAGAGGGAGTGCCTGCCTCAGCTTGGTGATCACCCATTTCCATCCAATTTCCCAGCTGGAGACTGGTAAAGGGGAGGCAAGTGGCAGGAAGTCAGTTTTATCCCCTCTGGAGCAGCACATGAGAAAGTTTAGAGGAGAAAAGGCTGGGAGTTTGGCTCAGATGTTAATTAAGGGACCGAAGACCTGCAGCTTTTTCAAAGTCCACTTAGGGAATGGAGGCTAATATCTAGGTATCTGTGGGCTGCGGTTTGTTTTTTAGCAGTGTCCCTGTGACTAGCAGAGTGTGATTTCATCTGGTCTAAGTTATATTTGTTTCCAAACAGCTTAGCCTCTCACAATGCTAACTGAATGGCACAGAAATCCTTTGCAAGTTGCATTAAAAAAAAAAAAGAAAAAAGTTAACTCACCCAAGCAATGAACATAGATTGAAAACCAGTTAAAAGCCAGTGAGAACAAATGGGTCTTAAATTGAGGATGAAACAAAGAGAAGGTGGGGGCACATCCCCTAATGTCAATAGGCAGAAAGCTGCACGTGCATAATGGCCCTGGGAGCGACCACCCAAGGTGATTGGCCTCAATTCTGGAGACAGACAGGGACCTGGAGCCTGGGGCTCAGCCAGCCACCCAGATCCTTGTTCAGGAGGAATTGTCTTATTCCTGGCTCATGCTACACTTGTATCCACAGCCAGTTTTCTTCCTCCAAGTACAACCAAAATGGCAGAAGATCTGCCTCTGGCTTCTGTGGCCAGTAGTCACACCTCAGAAGGCTATTAATGAGACTGAGCGAGCACTAAATAGTCAGTTGGATTACACAAATTTACACGGCCCCCCTCTGCCCCACTTCCACACACACAGTAGCAGGCAGATTCATCAAGAGGCAGAAGTTTGAGAAAATTGTAATCCCCAAATATGTTATGAGTAACTCATGGGTGCTAGACACTGAACTAGTACTGGGGATGAGCTAGTCAAATGTAAGGCATAGTCCAGAATAAGCAACCTGATTTTTCTTTCCAGTGTGTACCAGATTTGAGGATCAGACAGACAGGACCAGATCCGGGTTTGAAGTCTGACTCTACCAATGAGACCTGAAAGATCTGGGTCAAGTTTCCTCAACTATAAAAGGAAATAATAATACTAATTTCATAGGGATATGGAAACCCTGGTGGCATAGTGGTTAAGTGCTACAGCTGCTAACCAAGAGGTTGGCAGTTTGAATCCGCCAGGCGCTCCTTGGAAGCTCTATGGGGCAGTTCTACTCTGTCCTTCAGGGTCACTGTGAGTCGGAATCTACTTGACAGCGGTGAGGTGAGTTTCATAGGGATATGGTGCTGTGATGATTAACAAGACATCCTATGTAAAGTACCTGCCACAGTGCTCACCCACAGTTAGTAGGTGCTCAGGAATCCCCGAGTGGAACAAATGGTTAAGTACTAGACCACTAGCCAAAAGGTTGGCAGTTTGAACCCACTCCTTAGAAGACAGGCCTGGTGACCTGCTTCCGAAAGGTCACACCCTTGAAAACCCTATGGAGCAGTTCTACGCTGCATACATGGGGTTGCCATAATTTGGAATTTATTTGATGGCAAATAACAACAATACATCATGGTGATTGTTACTATGATGATGTATCTTGGGCAGGAGAGGCTATCCCTCAGATAGTCAATGGGGAGCTGCCCTTCAATAAAGTTTAGAATCACCTGTCACAGAGCTGAAGAGAACCTTATCTTGTTCAACCTCTTCCTTTCTCAGAAGAAGAAACTGAGGCACCTAGAGAGGTTGGCTGACTTGTCCAGCATCTCATGGAGCCTGGCTTGGAACTTGGATCTTCCTAAACTAGGGTTCTTTCTATTTCCACACACTCTGCACTGCTAGTCTCTGAAGCAGCTTTTCTTCTCCTAACAGGAAAAAATTCCTTAAACTTAGTGGCATTATCTAGACACTCCAGTTTCAGATTTTCGGCTTCAGGCCTACTTACTGCTACGGCTCTCGAATTTCTGCTGACAGTGTAAAGGCTCTCATTGCACTAAATGGAAGGATAGAGTCTGGCCTCCGGAGCTCTAATGCTTTCAGTCCCGGGCGCCTCTGTAGCTGCTTCAGTCCCCCTCCCCCACCTCTATGTTTCAGATTCATTCTTCCCAGTGTGTGAGTCCCAGAAGGAAGGAGGACTTGAGACCTCTCATTGCAGCTGGAGCATTTTGTAGTAAAAGTTCTCTCTGAAATACCATGTAGGAACAGAATCAGACAAATTGGAAACAAATGCATTTGCCTAAAAAGGACCAGGACAAACCCATTTCCATCGAGTCTGACTCACAGCCACCCTATAAGGACAGAGAAGAACTGCCTGACACGGTTTCCAAGGAATGGTTGGTAGATTCAAACTGCTGACCTTTTGCTTAGCAGCCGTAGCTCTTCACCACTGCACCACCAGTGCTCCAACCCCGTGGAAGCTGCAGTCAAGAAATCAAACAATGTATTGCATTGGGCAAAATCTGCTGCAAAAGGCCTCTTCAGAGTGTTAAAAAGCAAAGATGCTACTTTGAGGACTAAGGTGCACCTGACCCAAGCCAAGATATTTCAAATTGCCTCATATGCATGCAAAAGCTCACAATAAATAAGAAAGACTGAAGAAGAATTGATGCATTTGAATTACGGTGTTGGAGAAGAATATTGACTACTCCATGGATTGCCAGAGGAACGAACAAACCTGTCTTGGAAGCCAGAAGTCACCTTAGAAGTGAAGATGGAGGGACTTCGTCTCACTTACTTTGGGACATGTTATCAGGAGGGACCAGTCCCTGGAGAAGGACATCATGCTTCGTAAAGTAGAGGGTCAGCAAAAAAGAGGAAGACTCTTGAGATAGATTGACACAGTGGCTGCAACGATGGACTCAAACATAGCATAGATTGTGAGGATGACACAGGACCGGGCAGTGTTTCGTTCTGTTGTACTTAGGGTCGCTATGAGTCGGAACCAACTCGATGGCACCTAACAACAACAACAGAGTGGACCAGGACAGGAGAAATGTGGACTGCGAGCCCACAACAAGTAGTCCATAGTTTTCTCCATTCCTCCACGCTGCTTTAGGAAAGCAAAGGGACGTGCACCAAGATTGAAAAACAAACACAAAAGGTAGAATCCTGCTCCTATTAGGAAAAAATGGGTTGGAGAGAATGTACTTCATGGGAAGGCTGTGTCTACATACCAAAAAAAAAAAGGAAACAACTGAAACTCATTGCCATCGAGTTGATTCCAACCAGACAGAGTAGAACTGCCCCACAGGGTTTCCAAGGAGTGCCTTGGTGGATTCAAACCGCCAACTTTTTTGGTTAGCAGCCATAGCTCTTAACCACTACTCCACCAGGGTTTCCTGTGTCTGTATAGGGCTCCTGAATTTCCCTGGAGGTTAGGGGTGAATGTGGTAGGAACAGGGATGTGCATTCCTCATCTCTGCCTACCCTGCAGCAGCTGGAGAGTTCCCATTCCGCAGGGAGAAGAGGCGAGCTCCTACAGCCCTCAAAAGCTAGACTATCACATCCCAGGCCACTTGGCCTACCTCCCTCCTTTTTTTTTTTTTTTAAGCTCAATTACCCCTTACAGTCAAGACCATTTGGCTTTCCTCTTAATTGTTCTCTGAACGTTTTACATTTGCGCCAATTTAACCTTCTTAATCAGATTGTAAGCCTCTTCAGAACATGCATCGTGCTCTCTATTTTCTTCTGTATTCTTCAAAAGAAATATCCTTTTTTTTTTTTTAATTGACAAGATTATATTGCTAAATATAAGACAAATGAGCTTTTAGGAGTAAAAACATTGCATTAGAAGGAACACATTTCTTCTTTACTACAGTATGTCTGATCAGATAAGAAGAAAAAACTCATTGTCGCAGAGTGGATTCTGATTCATAGATAAGGAGACAGGATTAATTTCCCACCCAACTAAAGTGATATAAAATCTTTTTTCTGCTTGAGGTATTGTGGAATGCCACAGGCAAGGGGTATAAGAAGTCACCCCTTATCCAAAGGAACTGGTAATCCTTCTGATCCTAGAACAAATTAAAAAGGAATTTCACTATTTGTCCTCAAAAGTTCTGGCCTGTATAAGACACAATAGGTGGTAACAGCTGATTGGCGAGAGTTACAGTCTGGTGTATAAACACGTAAACATGGGTAAGTACGTATTTAGACAATTTAAAAGTGTGTCTCATTTACCCAATTATAAACAGCTGTCTGAGAGCAATTACGATTTATCATGTAAATGCTTATTTGCATAATTCAAAATATGAATATTATTTGCTTGATAAAGACTGTAAATAAAAGGCAACCCAAACTTTCTCATGCTTAGAGTTTTATGCTAAGTTTTTGCCTTACAGCGAAAAAAAAAATAGCATTTTGCTCAAAATGGTACTTAGTTTTTGGTAATTCCAGGAGGTTCAGGTAATAGCTAATTTAATGAGAAAAGCGCAGAAGTTTTAAAGTGTGGCTAGGTGAGAAATAATGAAAGAAGTCACATTACTCCTGAAAACTTCCTACGCAATTTTCTCATTCCTAGGAATGAGGGATTGCTTTACAACGGTTCTCATTTAAAGTGAATGTTTAATAGCGAATTCCTCCAGAGTATTTAGCATATTATTTTATGTACCACAATTTGATATACACATAATTTTTCAACAATATACTATTAGTTTTTAAAGTGTAGGATTACACTTCCAAGTATGCTTCAAGTGTGCAAAAGAACATTTCTCCTTAAAATACAGCTATTCTACTTTTATGACAACAACTAATAACAACAGACAATAAACTTCCACTTTTGTATCATCCAATGAGAACTAATATGCAAAGTAATATCCCTGGGCACTGAAGGATCCTGAAATACTGTCTGAATACTATCCTTCCCACAAAGGTAATTTGTTATTTTGCATGGTTTTAACATGGTTCATTGGCAGATAATTATATTATTTGGAGAATTAGGAATTCATGTGCAGTATAAAAAAATATATAACATAAAAAAAACATAGGTGGTTTTATATATAACATAGGAGCCCTGGTGGCAAAATGGTTAAGCACTCAGCTGCTAACAAAAACGTTGGTGGTTCTAACCCACCAGCAGCAGTTCCGCAGGACAGTTCTGCTCCTGTAAAGACTACAGCCAAGGAAACTCTACGAGGTAGTTCTCCTCTGTCCTGTAGGGTTGCTGTGAGTTGGAATTGACTCTGTGACACACAACAACAATAACAACATATATAATATGTTATTGTTGTTAGGTGCTGTTCAGTTGGTTCCAACTCATTGCGACCCTATGCACAACAGAATGAAACACATCCCCCGTCCTGAGCCATCCTCACAGTTGTGACTATGCTTGAGCCCCTAGTTGCAGTCACTGTGTCAATTCATCTCATTGAGGATCTTCCTCTCTTTCGCTGACCCTCTACTTTAGCAAGCACGATGTCCTTCTCCAGGGAATGATCCTTCCTGATAACACGTCCAAAGTACGTGAGACATAGTCTTGCCAACCTTGCTTCTAAGGAGCAGTCTGGCTGTATTTCCTCCAAGACAGATTTGTTTATTCTTTCAGCAGTCCATAGTATATTCAACATTCTTCAACACCATAATTCAGAGGCGTCAATTTTTCTTCGGTCTTCCTTAGTCATTGTCCAGGTTTGCATGCATATGACGCAATTGAAAACACCATGGCTTGGGTCAGGCACACCTTAGTCTTCAAGGTGACATCGTTGCTTTTCAACACTTTAAAGAAGTCTTTTGCAGCAGATTTGCCCAATGCAATGCATCTTTTGATTTCTTGACTGCTGCTTGATTGTGTATCCAAGTAAAAAATGAAACCCTTGACAACTTCAATCTTTTCTCCATTTATCATGATGTTGCTTATTCGTTCAGTTGTGAGGATTTTTTTCCCTTTATGTTGAGGTGTAATCCATACTAAAAGCTGTGATACAGTATAACATATAAGTATATAATACAGTCAGGAAATATTTATTCAGTTTCCATTATGTGAAAAAAATGTGACAGGAATTCTCTCTTAATCAGACTATCCAGTTATCCAAAACCCCTCATTCTTCACCTGTTTTTGACAAGCAAAAACTTACAATCTTTCCTTGATAATACTGCTTCTCTTCAAGGACCTCATTGTTATTATTGGCTATTAATTGTGACGTGTCTCTCAGGGTAGAAAAAAGGGGACAATCGTTGTCTCCTTTAAGCAATTCTTTCCATGCTCCTAGAAAAGAGGCTACTGTATGCTGCCAACCACAGTGTTAAGCATTTTGGCTCATTCAGACTTCAAAATACTAGAAGATATGTTTTATAATGTTTCATTTTATAGATGAAAACACTGACATTCTGATAGGGTCCAGAATCATACAGGATACAAATTCAAATGTGCCTGTCCCTAAAGCTCATACCTTTGCAATATTTTTAGAAGATCCTTCCTTGGCTATCTTATACTTCCAGACCTGCCGAGGAACGCTGTCTCTGCTGCTTCAGCCGTGCTGCGTTGTTCATGTTGCTACTTCTCTAATAAGTGACGTCTGGTTCCTACGAGGATGCATCACCCAAGTGACTGGGTTAAGAACTTGGGAACATGTATTGATTAGGAGGAGGCAGAACGGATCATCTCTTAAAAGATTTCCTTATTGACTGACCCGCTGGGAAAATCAAAGCGGGAAATCAGGCCAGCACAGTGGTTCAAATGTGAAAAACGTAAGCCCTAAAGTCTGAGAGGAGCCCTGGTGGCACAGTGGTTAAGAGTTTGGCTGCTGTTCCAAAAGGCTGGCAGTTGGAATCCATCAGCCGCTCCTTGGAAACACTATGGGGCAGTCCTATTCTGTCCTATGGGTTTGCTAGGAGTCAGAATCAACTTGACAATGGGTTTGGTTTGGTTCGGTTTTTTAAGTTTGAGCACAGGCACAGCAGTTGGTTATAGACTTCCATGAGCAAGACCAAAAGTTTAAATGAGGTCATCAGAACTGAAACGAAGTGTTTGGGTAGGGGTCTGTCCCACACCAGGGAATGTTGGATGATACTCATCAAGCAGGAAAGAACTACTGAAAATCTCACGCCCAAATTTGCAACTGTCATGGCTCAAAAGTATTGTATCGTCTCCTAGCTTGTTTGGGTAATGTTTCGCTTCTTTACCTTTATCAAGGCACTTCACTCCTGCTCACTAGATTTCCCAAAGCAATTGAATGGTTGTCATTTCCACCTTGTGTCAATACCAGTCTTCTTATGCATGTGTCCTATCAGCCCAACTAGATAGCAAATTTATTGAGGGGGCGGTCTTCTTTTGTCTTCATTGTTACTAACGGTGCTCACAGAACTCTAAGATCTTTTTCAATCCCTAGTCCTTGCCACATCTGGTAAATACAAATGAATGGGAAATTCACTCTTTGACAAGCTAGGTAAGTTTTAATTTTTACAAGCTAAAAGTTTTGATTCTAAAACAAAGGGCGTGCTCTGCTCCTATCCAACATTTTATGACTCAATAAAAGATCCTATGACTTTTGTAATTTATTTGGGGCTCAGATGATACAAAATGCAAATGACTGGGCCAATTCCAGTATTAGGAGAAACATGCAGAAACAGTATTTAGTGCTAGTTTGAGATCCCTGCTTCTTTGATAGGATCTCCTCTTTTTAGGTCGAGGTATTGAAAATCAGGTCTTCTATGGAAGTCAGACATCTGTAATTCCAAAATCACACTTTCTAAAAACCAGCTGAAAACAAATTCATGTCAATGCTTTGTTTTCTAGTTGGGCTTTCCCTTTCCAATTAGAAAAAAAAAAAATCGATTAGCATTTTTTTTTTTTATAGAAGCCCTGAAGCCCTGGTAGCACAATGGTTAAGAGCTCAGCTGCTAACCAAAAGGTTAGCAGTTTGAATCCAACAGCTGCTCCTTAGAAATCCTATGGAGCAGTTCTACTCTGTCCTATAAAGTCTCTGTGTGTTGGCATTGACTCGAGGGCAATGGTTTTTTTTTTTTTTTTTTTTGGTTTATAGGAGCCCTATAAAGCCCTGGGGAACCCTGGTGGCGTGGTGGTTGAGAGCTATGGCTGCTAACCAAAAAGTTGGCAGTTCGAATCCACCAGTCGCTCCTTGGAAACCTTATGGGGCAGTTCTACCCTGTCCTTCAGGGTCACTATGAGTCAGAATCGACTTGATGGCAATGGTTTGTTTGTTTGTTTTATAGAGCCCTGGGGGTCCTGGTGTCGCAGTGGTTAAGCGTTAGGCTGCTGACCAAAAGATCGGCAGTTTGAATCCACCAGCCACTCCTCGAAAATCCTGTCCTACAGGGTTGCTATGAGTCAGAATCGACTCGACTGCAATGGTTTTTGGGTAAAGGAGCCCTGGAGCCCTGGTGGTGCAGTGGTTAAGGTTGAACTGCTAACCAAAAGGTCTACTCTGTGCTATAGGATTGCCTATGAGTCAGAATCAACTCCACAGCCAAGGGTTTTATAGGAACCCTGGTGGCACCGTGCTTGGCTGCTAACTGAAAGCCTGGTAGTTGGAACCCACCAGCTGCTCTGTGGGAGAAAGACGTGGCAGTCTGCTTATTTGAAGATTTAGAGCCTTGGAGATCCTATGGGGCAGTTCAACTCTGTCCTATAGGGTCGCTATGAGTGGAAACAACTCAACAGCACTGGGTTAGGTTTTTATTAGTGAGGGACTAATTAGGTCATAAAAGTGCTCCAGGCAGAGAAATATTCACACTGACTTAAGCCATGAACTTCCCTTGAGTCCTAAGCTCAAGTTAAAAGAGCATCAAGGAATCCTATTTGAATCACCACCCTGGCTAAGTACTGCCTAGAGGTAATGACCTTTACCAGAAAACCAGGTAGGGCAGGTCCTGCCCCTCTAATATAAACTGCCTCTCTTGCCACCTGCCAGTCCTGAGGTTCCAGAAAGGGCTGGCTTGATAGGGACCTGCCTCCTTGTGTTACCTTCAGCAGTGCTTCAGCTGCACTTATCTCTTGTCCTAATTTAATTATTTATTTCCATTCTAGTCCTTACAGCAAGCCTATGGGAGAGTGGGCTACCTCATCTATAAATTAGCTTCAGAGTGGGATTGTAAATCAAAGTTTTGGTACCTATTTGATATTACAGTTTTAGGAGAATCAATCGTTTTCCCTTTAAGGGCTGCTAATTTGTTATTAGTAGTATTACTAATATATTTACCTGTTCATTCATCAGCAAGCACTTATGGAATGCTTACCATGTGACAATTCCTGTGTTAAGCTCTGGAAAATTACATTTGCATAATGTTTTGCAATTTCCAGAATGCAAAATCCACCATTTTCTTTGTTTTGTTTTCAGTTCTATAAAGTTAGTATTATTAGCTCCACTTTACAGATGTAAAAACTGAAGCTCAGATCCCAGAGCATTTATTAAGGTAAGACTGTAAATTAAGGTTAAACTATGAAGAGTACAGAAGATTATCTGATGCTTTTTTGTGGCACTGTGCTGGGGGCTTACTAATGAAAAATGGCCCAGTGCTGGCAAGACAGAACAAATCTGTCTTGGAAGAAGTACAGCCAGAATGCTCCTTAGAAGCAAAGATGGCGAGACTTCATCTCACATACTTTGGACATGTTGTCAGGAGGCATCGGTCCCTGGAGAAGGACATCATGCTTGGTAAAGTAGTGGGTCAGCAAAAGACAGGAAGACCCTCAATGAGATGAATGACGCAGTGGTTGCAACAGTGGG
This sequence comes from Loxodonta africana, assembly GCF_030014295.1. NCBI lineage: Eukaryota > Metazoa > Chordata > Mammalia > Proboscidea > Elephantidae > Loxodonta > Loxodonta africana. The sequence continues at coordinate 48,535,775 of NC_087351.1, forward strand.
CTCAAACATACCAACGATTGTGAGGCTGGTGCAATACTGGGCAGTTTTGTTGTACCCGGGGTGGCTATGAATTGGAACCGACTCAAGGGCACCCAATAACAACTAACAACAGCTTGACTTTGAAAAGCTATGTGTTTAGTAGACATGCGACTTAGAGTTTGCATATACTTTGTTATCCAAACAGGCCAATTTTGGAAGTAAAAGGAAGTGCTGTAACAATTATGCCAGGACAACTGGTACAAACTGGGATGGATCATTATGCCGTTCCACACACTTCTTTCACTTATTTCCCATCCTGTCTGTCCGAGGAGAAAACAATGAATCTCTGCAGACAGATTTGCCTTCACAGAAGGTGGGGAGAGTGGAGGAGTGTGAGGAGGAAGCCAGACAGGTTGAGGCAGGAATAAAGGTCAGCAGTTTGAATCCACCAGCTGCTCCTTGGAAACTCTGTGGGGCAGTTCTACTCTGTCCTGTATGGTTGCTATGAGTCTGAATCTACTTGATGTTAATGTTTTTTTTTTTTTTTAATTTTAGACCATGGGCCAGTCGAACCTGAATCGATGACGAAAAAAAAAAAAACTGTTTTTGAAAAAATACCCTAAGAAACATTATGAAGCCTGCTGGTAGGTGTGTCAGCTGACATCACCTTCCTGGAAAGCAATTGGGCAAAATGTATCAAGGGCCTTAAAAACGTAGTTTAGACCAAGTAATTCCAGTGCTAGGTTCCCCCCGCCAAGAAAAATCAGAAATGCATAGAAATACGTACACAAAAAGATTATTGTAGCATTTCTTAAAAGAATGAAAAGTTGGAAGCCACCTAAATACTCAGTGTTGAGGCATGATAACTGTTACCATCAAATGATGGGCTATATGCAGCTATTGATATCATGTATACAGAGAATTTGTAACAATACAGGTAACACATTAGGCAAAAAGACCCAGAATATAAAATTCTATAAACAATATTATTTTGATAATGTAAAAGTACATGAAAACTAGGAGGAAATATACTAAAATGTTAACAGTGATTCTCTCTGATTGGTGAAGTCAGATAAAAAAAATTATTTTCTTCTTTATAGGTTCTTTTGGAGCCCTGGTGGTGCAGTGGTTAAGAACTCGGCTGCTAATGAAAAGGTTGGCAGTTTGGACCCATCAGCTACTCCATGGAAACCCTATGGGGCCGTTCTACTCCGTCTTCTAGGGTCACCATGAGTTGGAACCGACTTAACCGCAACAGGTTTGGTTTGATTTAGTAGGTTCTTTTCCTTCCCAAATTTTACACCCGTTGCTAGTTACTGCGGTGTTGACTCCATCTCATGGTGATTCCGTGTGTGTTAGAGCAGAATTGTGCTTCACAGAGTTTCCAATGATCGATTTTTAGGAAGGAGATTACCAGGCCTTTATTCTGAAGTGCCTCTGAGCGTACTCAAACCTCCAACTTTTAGGTTAGCAGCACATTAACCTTTTTTACCACCCAGGGAGTGAAATCTTACACATTAAATATGTATTACCTTAATATTTAGAAAAAATATTGAGATTTTTAAAAATAGTGCATGAGCTACAACATATTATTATTATAAATGAATAAAGTTGAGAGAAGCAAATGAAAAATGTACCATTATCTAAGACAAAAAATAGGAATGGAACTAGATACATATTATGTAAAGAGTTTTAATAAGTAGGAGGTGGATTGTTTCATGGGGGAAAAGAAGCACTTTTGGATATCAGTGATCTGGGTAATAACATTTGTGTCACTAACTGTATAAACCCAGAAGGGTCATGTAACCTCTTTTCATCTAAGTTTCTTCATTTGTAAAAATGAATTGGTTGAATCAATTGATCTGCAAGTTTTCTCTTGGCTCCAAGAAGCCTATATCCTTCATCCACTGAACATACTATCTACTTTGTATGCATAAAAACCCACATTGCTGGGCGATTTGACTACACTAGATGAGGTGCTGAATGAGTTTTTTGGAAGCCTCCCCATGTCAACAGAAAGTTAGTGACTAATTCCTGAGGTTAGAATGAGTGCAACTGTGATGATCAGGGAGTAGAAAGGAGGAAAACAAGATAGAAAAAGAATGGTGGGAAAGGCAAGGCAGCAACGGCAGAGGCCAGATGGGTTAGGGAGGCAGATCACTACTTTGACAGAACCAGCACTAGCAGCTTGGTAAGCAGTCAGTGGCTGGGTTGATTGATCAGTGGTTGAGAGGCTGCCTGGCAACTCACCAAAGGACAGGCAGGGGCTGGAGAGGGAAATGACCTTTCACCCTCAGGCTCCCAGCTGAAACTCCCTGGAGATCCGGTATCTTATCACCCTGTGGAGGTTAGAAGTGAATGACTGAAAACAAAGTTCCACCCAGGACATTGCCAAAGGGTAGACTTTTGTGGTTAAAAACAAGTGAAAGAAATGTTTTTAACGGGGGCGGCGGGGCAAGCTTTTGGCGCAAAATGTAAAAGAGGGGTAAAAGAGAAAGGAGGTGTACCAGAGAATTCAAAAAGCCCTTCGTCCTAATCCTGACTTTGTTGTGGTCTAGCTGGGTGGCCAGCAAGCCATTCACCCTGTCCTGCCTCACTTTCCTCTCAGTAAAATGGAGACAACAGTCCTGTTCCCAGCATCGTGGAGGGCACAGAGGAATCACAGATGTCACAAATGATGGTGCCATATAAAGCTACAGTGCCCAAAGTCTGATTTTTCTTCCTCCTTAAAAAACAAAAAACCAAACCTGTTGCTGTTGAGTCAATTCCGACTCACAGTGACCCTATAGAACAGAGTAGAACTGCCCCATAGAGTTTCCAAGGAGTGCCTGGTGGATTCAAACTGCCAACCTTTTGGCTGTAACTCTTAACCACTGTGCAACCAGGGTTTCCTTCTTCTTCCTTAGGCCAGGTAAATCAAGCGGGGTGGTGGTAAAGAGATCAGTTTCCTCTCATTTAAGGCACCTGTCCCTCTAATCACAAACCCAAAGAAAGAAAGATTTAAAAAAACAAGAACAAAAACTTCATTACCCTCAAGGCAATTCTGACTTATAGTGACCCTGTAGGAGAGAGTAAAACTGCCCCCACAGGATTTCCAAGGCTGTAAATCTTTAGGGAAGCAGACTGCCACATCTTTCTCCTGAGGAGTGGCTGGTGAGTTTCAACTGCCAACCTTTCAGTTAGCAGCTGAGTACTTAGCCACTGTGCCACAAGGGCTCCTTAAACCCAAAGATCAAAACCAAAACCAAACCCAGTGCCGTTGAGTCGATTCCAACTCATAGCGACCCTATAGGACAGAGTAGAACTGCCCCGTAGAGTTTCCAAGGAGCACCTGGCGGATTTGAACTGCCGACCGTTTGGTTAGCAGCCGTAGCACTTAACCAGCAACCAGGGTTTCCAACCCAAAGATAGCAGATACTAAAAAATGGAAATCCTAAAAACTAAGTTGGGCCTCAAATTATCTAAATGCTTCTGAGTCAAAGAGCATTGAAATTCTAGGAGAAATGTTGACTAATTGGACTAACCACATTACTTTTGCATGTAGCAAATCGTAATGCTGTTCATTTCCTTCTCAGTGTTAGTTTAATCTACCATTAGTTACTGTTGCATTTTTATTTTTCCTCTAAAGCCTTTTAGTTTAGTGTTTTAAAGGTTGCATTGCTGTTCTTGGATGTTGTTGAGTCCATTCTGACTCATGGCAACCCCAGGGACCCCTGGTGGTGCAATGGTTAACTGCTTGGATACTAGCTGAAAGGTTGGCGGTTCAAATCCACCCAGGAGCTCCACAGGAACAAGATGTGGTGATCTGCCCTTGGAAAGATTACAGCCTAGGAAACACTATGGGGGCAATTTTACTCTGTCTCATGGGGTCACTATGAGTTGGAACATTGCTGTAGTGTGGTGTTATTTGATTAAAATGTCCTCAAGGGCAGAGACTATGCCTTCTGCTCCCCTGGTATTTTTGGAGGGGCAAGATAGTCACTCACGGTTCGTTTTTCACTTAAAACCCAGCACATTGCTTCCCACGACCATCACTCCCAGCATTTACATTTGACTTTTCTTTTTTATGCCCCTTTAGTGCTGTTTGTAACTCCTGCATGACATAGGTGAAGGTTTCAGGGTGTCATTTTAGGGATAATATTCACAGCTCATTTCTACTTATGGATTTAATTGATTAAAAAAAATTTTTTTTAAATCCAGAAGGCTCTGAAATTGTTATGATTCTGTGCCAAGTAGCTCCAATGAAGGATGATAGTTTGAAGACCTCTGTCAATTGCCCATCAGGGCGATAAGGGCCCAAGTTCTGATTTTAAGGAGCCCCTTTAATCCAATCTACTGCCGGGAGTCTGACTTCCTCCTAGCCTGCATGGATTAATTCTATAAGAGCACCTTTTCCATTAAAGAAACTGATTGCAAACTTCCCTTCTAATTGTGAAAATGCTCACCCGCTCAAAGTAAACAGTTCTAGAAAGATTCCTTCATTTTGCTTCAGTTATTTGGCTGAGCAGAGTGGAGTTTCAACACAAGTTTAAAGCAAAAACCAAACCCACTGCCATCAAGTCGGTGCTGACTCATAGTGACCCTGTAGGACAGAGTACAACTGCCCCATAGGGGTTCCAAGGCTGTAAAATCTTTATGGAAGCAGACGGCCATATCTTTCTCCTGAGAAGTGGCTGGTAGGTTTGAACCACTAACCTTTCCGTTAGCAGCGGAGCGCTTAACCACTGTGTAACCAGTGCTCCCCTAAGATATAAATACTAATAGCCTTATTTCACAGGTGATAAAACGGAAGCCCTTGAGGGATAAAAAACTTGCCTGTTCATCCAAGATTCCAATCCTGGTTCTCTAGGACTCCAAAGTTCATGTGCTTTTCATCCCACATTGTCTTTCTCGTTGTATGTCTTTAGGTGCCATGAGGTCAGGTTACTGTTGGGGAAAGAGGAAGGGCGAGGAGGTCCTGGCAGATGGGGTGGTTGTTTTTATTTATGAACTTTAGACTCCAAGTTCAGCAGTGGAAATTAGCAGCAGCAGGTAGGGAGGGAGGTGAAGAGGGTGCCACCAGCTGATCAAAAAAGATCTACAGCTTCTTTACAGCTGTAGCTCACAAAACAAAAAACAAACCCATTGCCATCGAGTTGGTTCATGGTGACCCCTTGTGTTACCCAGGAGAACTGCTCCATAGGGTTTTCTTGGCTGTAATCTTTAGGGAAGCAGATCGCCAGGTCTTTCTTCCACAGCATCTCTGGGTGGATTTGAATCATCAACCTTTAGGTTGATAGTTGGCCACAAACCATTTGTGCCACCACCCAGGGACCCTTGTGGTCCTACCACCACCGGTTGAGTCAGCTCTGACTCCCGGAGACCCCATGAGTGTCAGAGTAAAACTGTGCTCCAGCAGAGTATTTAATGGCTGGTTTTTCAGAAGAAGATCACCAGGCCTTTCTTCCAAGACACCTCTGGGGAGACTCGAACTTCCAACTTTTTGGTTAGCAGCTGGGGATATTAACCATTTGCACCATCCAGGGACTCCTATGGTCTATTTAGGAGCTAGTTAAATAGGCAGATTCCAGGCGTCACCCCAAGAGATTCTGACTCAATAGGTCTGGGGTGTGACCCAGGATTTCAGCATTCTCAAAGTACCCCATGTGGTTCTCAGACCATCTCTTGAGAAATCTACTCTAGAGATGTTATGGATCCAGCAACCAAATGCATGAGGTACCACCCCTCCTTTCCCAACTTCCCGGATTGTCCTTTGAATCCTTTTTCCTTCAGTGTGATCCTTTACGCTCATTTTAAGATGATTCCACGGAATTAAAATATTCGGCAAGAGGCATGATGGGAGATACAGTCACAGGGTAAGACTGGGCTGGGGAAAACGGGGAGGAGGCAGGGGTGTCCAAGTGTAATGGAGGGGCGGCTGTAGCATGAATGCTATAAAGTGTAAAAATCAATAAAAATGTTCTTCTCTCTGGATAGGACCCTTCCAAGCGTATGACATACAGAGAGTAAAAAAAAAAATGCCTGTTAAATAACACTCATTGTCAGAGGATTATAGCGAAAATAATTACAGCATCTGAGAAGTGAGCATCCAGGCTCATTAGCGCAGCTAAGAGAAAATGCTATCAGTCCACCTAGGATCAAGAAGAACCACAATAATGAAGTTTCTTCCCAAATGGCTTGTCTAGTCCGGAATTGCTGACGTGCCTAAAAAGCAAAACAAAGGTCCTATGTCGCCATCTAGAGTCCAAAACCTGGAAGTGTTTGTTGAGATTTACGTTGAGCTGGCTCTTTCGAGAAATGTCTCTTAATTACAACACTTAAAAACCACCAGCCTCAGGCTTAAGAATGCTAATCAGTCCTTTTTCATAGGACATGAATATGTGTTTGAACTCAAGCTTCTATAATGACCAAATGATTTCAGGATGGAAAAAACATTGGCTGTTTCTAGAATCTGGATTAAGTTTGAGAAAGAGGGAGTCCAAGCGTGTGTGTGTGTGTGTGTCTGTGTGTGTCTGTGTGTGTGTGTCTGTGTGTGTGTGTGCGCGCGCGCGCGCACGAGACAGAGAGAAAGACACAATTGAGATGGAGCTGGGTCTTAACTGCCACTATCTAACTGGATGACCCCTCAGGCCCTGTTTCCTTTTAAGTAAAATGAAAGAATTGAACGAATTTGATATCATTAACAAGCCCTCTAAACCCTAAATTTCTGTGTTTCGATAATAATCAAATATAGACTCTATCTTAACCCAGACACCTGTCAAAGAAATTGGCACACTATGCAAAAAATGTGCCTCTGTGCATGTGAGCGTCTTTAGCTAGGAAACTATGTCTTTGCTGCCCTCTAGAGCTCTGCCTGAAACTTGCACAAGTTTAATATAAAAATCCCCCTATGGACTTTGCGGCCCCCTTAAGTGCCAGGCACATTTTTTTCAGCAACGTATTTTTCATTATTTCCATTTTTGTTTCATAACCATTTTCTAGTACAACTGAGTTCAATTCAACAATTTATTCACGTTCTCTCCCAACTCTTCCTGTTCGTGGCTTTCAGCTTTTGGGAGTTAAGCCCACACCATTTATTTGGAAGAAGGGATCAATTTTTCTAAAGGATTCTCTGCTCCACAAATGGGCCTCCCCTGAGTGAGTTGTGCAGTGACACCAGGAAGGATTATCTGTTCTAATTTCCAGAGTCAATGCTTATAAAAGTAATCCCAACTCTCTTTCTGGGGTCACTTCCAAGAAGAATATAGTGCATATCTTCCAAGAAGAGTGTGCACCAAAACCTCCACTGTTCCAAAGCTGCCAGAGAAACACAGGACTGCTGAGCAGAAGTTCAACAGTCAAGTCAGCAGAGGAGCCCCGTTTTCAGTCTCTCTTAGAATTGCAGTTCACTTCTGAATTATCTCAGAACTGTAGCCAATCTTTGATCTATGAGATCTGCTAGTTGGAAGGTTGTACACGGTTTAGAGAAAACAGTGCCTTTTGCCAGTTGCATCTTTCTTAAAACTGGCAACATCTCAGTTTAAGGCAAGGAGCGTTAAAGTTCAGTTTGGGTTTTGCCCTGAGCAGGACTCCTGCTGTTGATAAAATAGTAGTGATGTATTTCAAAATTTATGCTAGAGATGAGAGTGATGGTAGTAACCTATTACAAACTCAAGTCCATGAGGCCAGCTCTAGGATACCTAGAGGTTATGCAATGGCCCCTTTGGGGTTACTATTGAAGAGAACACCCAAGACCCATCCTTACCTGATCTACAGCCTCAGTCAAGGTCTAATCCACCCCAGGGTGCAGGCCCCTGCAGGGTGTGCAGTCAGGCACGATGGGGACTAGGCAAAAGCTTTGTAGGCACTTGTACATCAACAAGTGACTGAGGCATAAGAGAGATTTGCAAAGCTTCAAGTGCTTTTCACTGTTCACAGTCATGAAAGTATTTTCCACTAGTAATCTTAAGGGATTATTAGTGTTTTTATTGCTCTAAAGAAACTACTCACAAATTTGGCATTCCTACTAACCCATAAAGTAGCTACTAGGACAACCCAGTAGCACAGAAGTTTCCATTTTTAGCCAAGACATTTTTTTTTCCAGTTGTTATGGAGTTGACTCCAACTCATGGCCACCCAAGAGTTTCAGAGTAGAACTGTGCCCCATAGGGTTTTCAGTGGCTGATTTTTTGGAAGTATATTACCAGCCCTCTCTTCTGAGGTGCATCTGGGAGGACTCAAACCTCCAACCTTTAGGTTAGTAGTCAACTGCATTGACTGTTTGTACCATCCTGAGATGCTAGTCAAGGCATGTTGTCATTTTTGTTAGCTGTCGTCAAATCGGTTCCTACTCACAGCAACCTATATACAACAAACAGAACGAAACACTGCCTGGTCCTGTGCCATCCTCACAATTGTTGCTATGTTTGAGCCCATTGTTGCAGCCACTTTGTCAATCCCTCTCGTTAAGTCTTTCTCTTTTTTGCTGACCCTCTACTTCACCAAGCATTGATGTCCTTCTCCAGGGACTTGTCCCTCCTGATAATACATCCAAAGTATAGGAGACAAGTCTCAACATACTCACTTCCAAGGACCACTGGCTCTACTTCTTTCAAGACAGACTTGTTCTTTCTTCTGGCAGTCCATCCTATATTCAATATTCTTTGTCAACACCATAATTCAAAGGCATCAATTCTTTTTCATTCCTCTCTATTCATTGTCCAGCTTTCGCATGCATGTGAGGCAATTGAAAATACCATAGTTGGGTCAGGCACACCTTTGCCCTCAAAGTGACATCTTTGCTTTTTAATACTTTAAAGAGATCTTTTGCAGCATATTTGCCCAATAAATAAGTTGTTTGATACCTTGACTGCTGCTTCTGTGGGTGTTGATTGTGAATCCATGTAAAATGAAATCCTTGACAACTTCGGTCTTTTCTCCATTTGTTATGATGTTGCTTATTGGTCCAGTTGTGAGGATCTTTTTTATGATGGCTGTAGTCTTTGATCTTCATCAGTAAATGCTTCAAACCCTCTTCCCTTTCAGGCAAGGTTGGTCATCTGCATATCTCAGGTGTTAATGACTCTTCCTGCAATCCTGATGCCACATTCTTCTTCATATATAGTCCAGTGTCTCAGATTATGTGCTCAACATACAGATTGAATAAGTATGGTGAAAGGATACAAACCTGACATACACCTTTCCTAATTTTATACCATGCAATATCCATGTCTTAGTTATCTAGTGCTGCTATAACAGAATACCACAAGTGGATGGCTTTAAGAAAGAGAAATTTATTTTCTCACAGTCTAGTAGGTTACAAGTCCAAATTCGGGGCGCTGGCCCCAGGGGAAGGCTTTCTTTTGTCCTAAATCTTTCCCTGGTCGAGGAGCTTCTCAGGCACAGGGACTCCGAGTCCAAAGGACACACTCTGCTCCTGGTGCTGCTTTCTTGGTGGTATGAGGTCCCCAACTCTCCGCTTGCTTCCCTTTCCTTTTATCTTTTGAGAGATAAAAGGTGGTACAGGCTACACCCCAGGGAAACTCTCTTTACCTTGGATCCGGGAGGTAACCTGAGTAAGGGTGGTGTTACAATCCCTCCCTAATCCTTTTTAACACAGAATAACAATAAAAAAATGAAGGACAGCCACAAAATACTGGGAATCATGGCCCAACCAAATGGATACATATTTGGGGGGACACAATTCAATCCATTACAATCCCTTTGTTCTGTTTGAATGACTGCCTCTTGGTCTATGTACAGGTTCCTCATAAGCACAATTGAGTGTTCTGGAATTCCCATTCTTCACAATGCTATCCATAAGTTGTTATGATCCACACAGTCAAATGCTTTTGCACAGTCAATAAAACACAAGTAAACATCTTTCTGGTATTCTCTGCTTTCAGCTAAGATACATCTGACATCAGCAGTGATATTCCAGTTTCACTCCTTCTTCTGAATCCAGCTTGAATTTCTGGCAGTTCCCTGTCGATGTACTGCTGCTACTGTTTTTGAATTATCTTCAGCAAAATTTTACTTGTGTGTGATATTAATAACATTGATAATATCCACATTCTATTGGATCACCTTTCCTTGGAATGGGCACACTATAGACCTCTTAGAGTTGGTTGGCCAGGTCTTCCAAATTTCTTGGTATGGACAAGTGAGCACTTCCAGTGTTGCATCTCTTAGTGAAAACATTTCAAATGGTATTCTGTCAATTCCTGAAGTCTTGTTTTTTGCCAATGCCTTCAGTGCAGCTTGGACTTCTTAACTCAATACCATCCATTCTTGATCACATGCTACCTGCTGAAATGATTGAACTTTAACCAATTCTTATTGGTACAGTGACTCTGTATATTCCTTCCATCTTCTTTTGATGGTTCCTGAGTCAGTCAATATTTTCCTCATAGAATCCTTCAAAATTGCAACTTGAGGCTTGAATTTTTTCTTCAGTTCTTTCAGCTTGAGAAATGCCAAGACTGTTCTTCCCTTCTGGTTTTCTAACTCTTGATCTTTGCCCATGCCATTATAATACTTTACTTTGTCTTCTCGAACCATCCTTTGAAATCTTTCGTTCAGCTCTTTTACTTGATCATTTCTTCATTCGCTTTAGCTACTCTACATTCAAGAACAAGTTTCAGAATCTCTTCTGATATCCATTTTGGTCTTTTCTTTTTTTTCCTGTCTTTTTAATGACCTTAGCTTTCTTCGTTATGTTCTTGATGTCATCCCACAACTGGTCTGGTCTTTGGTTATTAATGTTCCATATGTCAAATCTATTCTTGAGATGGTCTCTAAATTCAGGTGGGATATACTTAAGGTCGTACTGTGGCTTTCGTGAACTTGTTTTAATTTTCTTCACCTTCAACTTGAACTTGCATATGAGCAATTGGTGGTCTATTCTGCTGTTAGGCCCTGGGCTTGTTCTCACTAATGATACTGAGTTTCTCCCTTATCTCTTTCTATCTATATAGTCAATTTGATTCTTGTGTATTCCATCTGGTAAGGTACATGTGTATTTAGTCACCATTTATGTTGTTGAAAAAGGTGTTTCCAATGAATAGGTCATTGGTCTTGCAATATACTGTTATGCAATCTCCAGCTTTTTTTCTATCACCAAGCCCATGTTTTCCAACTACTGATCCTCTTTTTTGTTTCCAACTTTGGCATTCCAATCACCAGTAATTATCAATGCATCTTGATTGCATGTTTGATCAATTTCTGACTGCAGAAGTTGGTGAAAGTCTTCAATATCTTCATCTTTGGCCTTAGCAGTTGGTGCATAACTTTGAATAATAGTCATATTAACTGGTCTTCCTTGTAGGTGTATGGATATTATTGTATCACTGACAGCGTTGCACTTCAGGATAGATCTTGAAATGTTCTTTTTCATAATGAATGTGATGCCGTTTCTCTTCAATTTGTCATTCTTGGCATAGTAGATGATATATCTGATTCAAAATGGCCAAAACCAGTCCATTTCAACTCACTAATCCCTAGAATATCTACCTTCAAGCATTCCGTTTAATTTTTGACAACTTCCAATTTTTCTAGAGTCATACTTTGTACATTCCATGTTCTGATCTGATGACTAATGGATGTTTGCAGCTGCTTCTTCTCATTTTGAATCATGGCACATTAGCAAATGAAGGTCCCAAAAGCTTAATTCCATTCATGTCACTAAGGTTGACTCTCCTTTGAGGAGGCAGCTCTTCCTCAGTGGTATTTTGAGTGCCTTCTAACTTGATGGGCTCATCTTCTGGCACTATATCAGACAATGTTCCCTTGCTATCCATAGAGTTTTCACTGGCCAATTTTTTCAGAAGTAGATCGCCAGGCCTTCTTCCCAGCCTGTCTTAGTCTGGAAGTTCCACTGCAATCTGTCCACCGTGAGTGATGCTTCTGGTATTTGAAATACCCATGTCATAGCTTCCAACATCACAGCAACATGAAAGCCATCACAGTATGACAAAACTGACAGAGAAGCAGTGGAGTCAAGGCATAGCACCTTTAAATTCCCAGGGAACAGAGAATGGTAAATAACCTAGTCTGTCCTCAATCTGCTTGCTGTTGCTGGCCACATGTTTTTCTTTTAAGTTCCCCCTCTATTGCCCCACAGGAAACCCTGGTGGTAGTGGTTAAGTGCTATGGCTGCTAAACAAAACGTCGGCAGTTCAAATCCACCGGGTGCTCCTTGGAAACTGTATGGGGCAGTTCTACTCTGTCCTATAGGGTTGCTATGAGTAGGAATCTTCTCGATGGCAGTGGATTTCTGTTGCCCCACAGAGTCCAGCCTTATTTTCCCTAGTATGGCCTAAGGGACATCCTTCATTTCACCCGCCTACAACATGCTGACTGTGGGAGAACAGCATAGAGGAGTCGAGTCACCAAACCGCAGATGCTCCAGAATAGTTTCTGTCCACTCAGGAGTGTGGAGTTAAAACTCTCTGCTTGCTGTATCTCTTCAGTGTACATGACTTAAAGTGTGTTCCAAGCGTCAGGAAATATAGGTTTGTAGCAAAATTGAGGAGGTAGAAATACCTTATGGTAGGCAGTCCTGCTGCACTTTAATATTTCCAGGTCTCCTCATCTCCCAAATGCTCGGGAGGAGTATCCGCTCCGACTTCTTCAAAATCAGGTGACCCCGTGACTTGTTTTGGCCAATGAAAAGTGAGAGAAAGTGAAGAATATCACTTCTATGTGAAAGAATTCAAGAGCTGTGTGAGATTTTCCATGGCTCTTTCCCTGCCAGAGGAATCATAGAAGAACATGTTAATGTAGCGATGCCACGACATCAAACTGACGAGTGGAATGTTGAATCACCCCAGGAAGGACAGCTGCCTGGAGAATCAACTGCAACTGTGAAGGACTTTATGTGGGTTAGAATTACATCCTTGTTGTTTTAAGCCACGGATGCTCAGAGTTGTTTGTCACTGCAGCATATTCAGACTCTCCTGACTGGTACATGCCTTCATGCTTGCTACTGTAAAAAGAATCCTTTTCAGTTTGAAGATCATTCTTTTCGACAAGGAAGATAGAAACACTCACAAGTTCATATTTCTCTCTGATTTCCATAAACATTACACGAATAATGCAAATATTAGGCCTGTCTCTCCCTTGACATTTCTTGCTCTAAAAATTGAATTCCCATTTAGCTGTTGTTAGTAATTTCTGCCAGACTTGTTTTACTTAGGGCTTAGCTTTTCCAATCCTACCATTACGTGTCTATGCCACCCTCCTAAGTCTGTTCTCAGTTGTATGCAATGTACCACTTTTCATCATTTGTACACTCTGTTTTTAAGCCTGGGATCATCAGGGTTTCTTTGTGAACTTTGCTTCATTCTTCTTCACCAGGATCACAGAAAATTGCGTTTTCGAGAGTTCTCAGTGCTCTTAGGTAACCTTTTCTTCTACACCTTCATGCAATGGAACTATGCTTCTTTTGCCTTGTGCTTTGAAATCAGGTTTCCACAAGTCTAGGACTGTGGTCTCAAACTGTGTGCTGAGGTGCCCCGGACACTAGAACAAACTCACAGGCTCACTGAAGAACATTTTAAGTTTCTGAGGAAAACAGAGATACTCAACATCCACCAGGCATGGTACAAACTGTTAGCTCAAGACTGTTTATTGTTTCAACAATAGATCGCCACATTCCTTTCAATGACATCATATCTTTGCAAAGTTGAGTTTTCCACTATTACTGTAATAAAAATGAAGTACCATGTGGAAATCACTGCAGAAGAGGAATGAAGGTGACAGTTCTTATCTGAATCCAGGGTTTGAGAAGTTGTGTAGTACCCAACAGGTGCATACATCCCATTAATAAATAATTAATGGTTATTTAAGAATGAAATTAAAATACTGTTTTTTTTTCCTTTCAATGAACATGCTGTATTTTCTCAAATGGCTACTAAGTTGTTGTTACATGCTACTGAGTCAATTTCAACTTAAAGCAACTCTATATAACAGAGTAGAAATGCCCCATAGGGTTTCCTAGGCTGTCATCTTTATGGGAGAAAATATCCAGGTCTTTTCTCCCTTAGAACAGCTGATGGGTTGGAACCACAAACCTTTCAATTAGCAGCCCAGCACTTAACCATTGCACCACCAGAACTCTTCCACTCTTCCTACCTTTTGCTGTCTAGTTGATTTTGACTCATAGCGACAGAGTGGAACGGCCCCGCAGGGTTTCTTCATGGAAGCAGATTAACACATCTTTCTTCTGTGGAGCACCAGATGGGTTCAAACCGCCAACCTTTCAGTTAGCAGCCAAGTGCTTAACCACTGTGCCACCAGGGCTTCTTACGAAGTTGTTAGAGCATAGATATTTCTTAAGTTGTTTGACCCTAACTACTTATAATACACAGAACTATTATGTATTTCTTTTGACCTAGAAGTGCTTTGAAAAATATTACTGAGATACCAAGGGTGTCATAAACTGAGAATATGAGGGAACTTCTGGTTTAGGAACACATCTAAACATTCAATCTTGTCCTATTGTATACTCAAAAAGACATGGTCCGGTTTCCTCAGCAAATGGTACTGGAACAACTGGATATCCACATGCAGTGAAGACGGACAATTATCTCACACCATCTACAAAAGTTAGCTCAAAATGGATCAAAGACCTAATTATAAAAGGTAAAACTACAAAATTCCTAGAAGAAGACATAAAGGTATATCTTCATAACCTTGAATTTGGCAATATCTTCTTAGATATTACGCCAAAAGCAATAGGAACAGAAGAAAAAATAGATAAATTAGACTTTATCAGCATTAAAAATTTTTGCATCAAAAGCTGCTATCAAGAAAGTGAAAAGACAACCTATGAATTGGGAGAAAATATTTGCAAACCATGTATCTGTTGTTGTTGTTGTTAGATGGTGTCAAGTCAGTTCCGACTCATAAAGACCCTATGCACAACAGAACAAAACACTGCCCAGTCCTGCACCATCCTCACAATTGTTGTTATGCTTGAGCCCATTGTTGCAGCTGCCGTCAATCCATCTCATTGAGGGTCTTCCTGTTTTTCGCTGACCCTCTGTATTACCAAGCATGATGTCCTTCTTCAAGGACTGATCCCTCCTGATAACGTGTTCAAAGTATGTGAGATGAAGTCTCTCCACCCCTGCTTCTAGTGAGCATTCTGGCTTTACCTCTTTCAAGACAGATTTATTCATTTTTCTGTCAGTCAGTGACATATTCAATATTCTTCACTAACACCATAATTCAAAGGCATTAATTCTTCTTCAGTCTTTCTTATTCATCACCAGCATTCGCATGTGTATTAGGTGATTGAAAACACCGTAACTTGGGTCAGGAGCACCTTAGTCCTTAAAGTGGCATCTTTGCTTTTTTAACATTTTAAAGACATCTTTTGTAGCACATTGGCCCAATGCAATATGTTATTTGATTTCTTGACTGCTGCTTTCATGTAAAATGAAATCCTTGACAACTTCAATCTTTTCTCCATTTATCATGATGTTGCTTATTAGTCCAGGTGTGAGAATTTTTGTTGCCTTGATGTTGAGGTGTAATCCATACCGAAGGCTGTGGTCTTTGATCTTCATTAGTAAATGCTTCAAGTCCTCTTCGCTTTAAGCAAGCAAGGTTGTGTCACCTGCATATCACAGGTTGTTAACTGAGTCTCTCCAATCCTGATGCCCTGTTCTTCTTCATATAGTCCAGCTTCTCTGATTATTTGCTCTGAACATACAGATTCAGTATGGTGAAAGGATACAACCCTGAAGCATGCGTTTCCTGACTTTAAGCCATGCATTATCTCCTTGTTCTGTTTGAACGATTGCCTCTTGGTTTATGTACAAGTTCCTCATGAGCACAATTAAGTGTTCTGGAATTCCCATTCTATGAAATGTTACCCATAATTTGTTATGATCCATACAGTCGACTGTCTTTGCATAGTCAATAAAACACAAGTAAACATCTTTCTGACGTTTTCTGCTTTCAGCCAAGATCCAGCTGACATCAACAATGATATCACTGGTCCCACATCCTCTTCTGAATCTGGCTTGAATTTCTGGCAGTTCCCTGTCCATGTACTGCTTCAACCTCTTTTGAATGCTCTTCAGCAAAATTTTTCTTGTGTGTGATATTAATGATATTAACTTCTGCATTCTGTTGGATCATCTTTCTTTGGACTGGCCACAGATATGGATCTCTTCCAGTCAGTTGGCCGGGTAGCTGTCTTTCCAATTTCTTAGCATAGATGAGTGAACAATTCCAGTGCTGCATCCATTTATTGAAACACCTCAATTGGTATTCTGTCAGTTTCTGGAGGTTTGTTTTTCTTCAATGCCTTCCGTGTAGCTTGGGCCTCTTCCTTCAGTACTGTTGGTTGCTGATCATATGCTACTTCCTGAAATGATTGAACATCAACCAATTATTTTTGGTACAATGATTGTATGTATTCCTTCCATCTACTTTTTTTTTTGTTTGTTTTTTAATTAACTTTTATTAAGCTTCAAGTGAACGTTTACAAATCCAATCAGTCTGTCACATATAAGTTTACATGCATCTTACTCCCTACTCCCACTTGCTCTCCCCCTATTGAGTCAGCCCTTTCAGTCTCTCCTTTCGTGACAATTTTGCCAGCTTCCCTCTCTCTCTATCCTCCCATCCCCCCTCCAGACAAGAGTTGCCAACATACTCTCAAGTGTCCACCTGATTTAATTAGCTCACTCTTCATCAGCATCTCTCTCCCCCCCGCTGACCAGTCCCTTTCATGGCTGATGAGTTGTCTTCGGGGATGGTTCCTGTCCTGTGCCAACAGAAGGTCTGGAGAGCATTGCTGCCAGGATTCCTCTAGTCTCAGTCAGACTATTAAGTATGGTCTTTTCATGAGAATTTGGGGTCTGCATCCCACTGATCTCCTGCTCCCTCATGAGTTCTCTGTTGTGCTCCCTGTCAGGGCAGTCATCGATTGTGGCCGGGCACCAACTAGTTCTTCTGGTCTCAGGATGATGTAGGTCTCTGGTTCATGTGGCCCTTTCTGTCTCTTGGGCTCCTAGTTGTCGTGTGACCTTGGTGTTCTTCATTTTCCTTTGCTCCAGGTGGGTTGAGACCAATTGATGCATCTTAGATGACCGCTTGTTAGCATTTAAGACCCCAGACGCCACATTTCAAAGTGGGATGCAGAATGTTTTCATAATAGAATTATTTTGCCAATTGACTTAGAAGTCCCCTCAAACCATGTTCCCCAGACCCCCGCCCCTGATCCGCTGACCTCCATCTACTTTTGATGGTAACCCCACAGGTACAGGGGTTAGGATTTACAACATATATTTTTGAGTGACAAAATTCAATCCCTAACACTGGGTATGAGGTAGATGGGAACTCTCAATGTATCTCATAATTATTCTGTAAATCTAAAACTATTTTAAAATAAAATTTTATTGAAAAATCAATAGTAGGAATAAAAATAAAATAAATACCCCAAAGGGTATTTAAACACCTGCTGAGTCCAGAGGATGCCAGTGCTAGATCTTTATGAAAGTACTTGTCAAGGATGAATTGAAATTGGTGAGAAGGTAAAGGTAAGTAGAAACACTGGGTGAGGAAAGAGGGAAAAGGCCACCACACCTTCCTTCCCTGACTACAGATTTCCCACTGGCATCAGGCCTGAGCTGGAGAGGCCCCAACTGCAAATCAAGAGAAGACTATTTTAATTATGGAACTGAGACAGTGTTTTGTGGCTTAAAATGGCTGTAGGACTTTTCAGGCATGGCCTGCATGACCAGAAAAATGGAGACCTGCCTGAATTTTCATCCAGGGGTAATGGAAGAAGTAGCCCCACAGAGTGGTTTTAAAGGCAGAGAGGGAGATAAAAATAAAGCTCCTTTCTGATTTCATCCTATGAGTCATGCTGTTGCATTTGCTTGCCTCAGGTTCTCCAAGTAGTTGTGACCTGAAGAAACGTTTTGTACTGCTGCTCTAGGAAACAAAATTGTTATGTGGTAAGTAAAAAAAAAAGTCTCCATGGCCAAAAGGCACTTCTAGCAAATGTCCAGAAGGTGAAAAGCACCCACCCACCACCACCAGCACTTCTATGCATGCCTCTTGGACAGCTTTCAGAAGGCTTCATTCATTCCTTCCCTTTGTTCAAGGTCCTGTAGAACCCTCACAATATCACAACTGTTCCCTCCTTAACTCTCTGGTATCTCTCACCAATCCACTGAATGAAGTGGAACAGGAAGGGCATAATTGAAAAGCAACTCTTCTCTTGTCACCCCTGCCACTTCAGAGCTCCTATTTCTCCCTGCTCCTGTTTGAAATTTCTAGTGGTTCAATAGTTTTTCCAATCATTTTTAATTATTAAAAAAAGCTAACACAATAATTACATTATTTCAAAAGCTCAGCTAATTAAAGTGGCTTCCCTCACCCATTTCAGGGCTACCTCAGCCTTGAAAGCCTACAGTGGGAAAGAGTATTATGGTTGATTCTTTATATCTTCTCATTCTTTCTCGTCCCCTACTTATCCTTTGCTATGATTCTGACTCATAGCGACACTATAGGACAGGGTAGAACTGCCCCATGGGGTTTCTAGGCTGTAATCTTTAGGGAGCAGATCACCAGGTCTTTTCTCCTGTGGAGCCTCTGGTGGGTTCAAACCGCCGCCGAACTTTCCGTTAGCAATGGAGTGCTTAACCATTACATCGCCAGGGCTCCTCCTGCCCCTACTTAGTAGCCACTCTTTGTGGCACCTCCAGGGAGCAGAAGGAAGGGAGGAGGTCAGGAAAAGTCTTATTCTACTGATGTCATAAGTCCCAGGGACATAGACTCTGCAATGCAGATTTGGGTACAGGAGAGTTTTGTGGGGAATGTTCTCAGGAAAACATCTGAATGGAAGTGAGAGAAGCAAGACTGGGCAGAGGGAGAAGGTGAACCGCAATGCAGTTACCACAGAGTTCTTGGCTCTGAAGCTGGGATGGCTTTTCAGTTGTATCACAGATCCAGTCATTGCTTATAAACAGGATTCAGGCTGCATCCAGAGAGTGGACATAATCTAAAGTAAGGCAACTCCCTTCTGCCAAGGGCGATTCCTAGGAAAGACTCAACTGTGAGCTGGGGGAATGAGTGCCTTGGTCCTGAGAAGCAGATCTGGTATTGTTGTAATAGGACATTGATACCTTCTGGGTATGGTAGATTCTGAATGCTGATACTTTCTCTTGCATGAAGCCTCTTGGTTCTTTTGAGGCCCATCATCACTGAAGATCCTGTCTTAGGTGATACCTTTTCCACCTGAAGTCCCCCTGACAAATTTCTCTCTGCCCCTAGTTTCTAAAGTCTACCCCTCTGTTTGGGCCTCCTCATTCCTTCAGGTGACCAGATGACCCACTCCAGCTCCTTCCAGAGATGTTTCTAGAATATACTAGAAAAAACCCAAACCTGTTGCCCTTGAGTTAATTCCAACTCATAGTGACCATAAAGGACAGAGTAGAACTTCCCCATAGGGTTTCCAAGGAGTACCTGGTGGATTCGAACTGTCGACCTTTTGGTTAGCAGCCATAGCTCTTAACCAATGCACCACCAGGGCTCCTGATAGCAGGGTCAATTTTTTTTTTTTTTTTGCTTGTTTATAGATCACTTCTAGTATATTCTGGAAACCTGGCATAATGGTTAAGAGCTACGGCTGCCAACCAAAAGGTCAGTAGTTTGAATCCACCAGTTACTCCTTAGAAAGAAACCCTATGGGACAGATTTACTCTGTCCTATAAAAAAAAAAAAATAAATTTTTTTTTATAGGGTCTCTATGAGTTGGAATCGACTTGACAGCAACGGGTTTATCTAAATGTTGCCAGGAAGAAAGACGGCTACTCTAAACCAAATTTATCATCTTTGGCAGATGTGTTCCATGTTTCACGTGTTTTATATCCAACAGTTCCCTACAACTGGCCAAATGATTTTACTCCCTGAGAATAGGATATGCAACTAATTCATCTCGAAGTGTTTGACCAGAATCCACACTACTTAAAATTAGAAATGCTATGTATATTTTATTGAGTTTTTTTTTTTTCCAATGCCCATAGTGGGTGATTGCTAACATCTGCTCTGAAAATTTTCCAGGCTAAAATCATTATGGCCTTACGCTATAACTTAGAATTTTGGGTCTCAACTGCCTGTTCTTCAATGTGTCAGAGTAGGCCCCAGGACTGTTTCTTAGGAGTATTTTTGACTCTGGTCATCGTCCTAATCTCACCTTCAGGCAGAGGTGGATTTTGGTTACACTCCTTAATTTACAAGGAATCTTAACCCTACCATTATCTCAGTGATTGTCTCTTTTATTAATTAACTGTTCAAAATATTCACTCTCAGATTCATGTCAGAAATTACAATTTTGAAATTTCTGCTCCCCAACACTTATCAAAAACCAGTTTTAGGAAGTATTTATAGACTGTCTTAAAAGGACAAGCCGACATTCCTCTAGATATTTTAAAATTTTTCCTTAAATTATACCAGACCATGTGAGTCTTATGCTTTTTCTGGAAAAGTGGATCCGTGCTTTGGCCTACACTGAAGGATTTTATGAGACTCACTATTGAATTTATGAGACCGTGGTTGAGAAAGCGTCCACTTCATAACAGCACTTCCTCTGTATGAGGTCTCTTGGGTGTAAGGAAAAGGTATGCTTCTCCTCATCACCTAGCTTGTTTTCAGCCAGTGGAAAGTATGGATCCTGAAGTTCAGTTTATCTTCCTCTTTATAATAAATTATCAAAATATTTCAAAGACAAATCTGTGACTCAGCCCTAGCAACTATCATGACCCTAGGGTATGTATTTCTCGGTACTAATATTACTATTTTCTACCCATGTTTTCTTTCTCATAGAGTCCCTCAATTATTTATTTTTATCCTTCTATTTGTACTTTTTTTTTTTTTGTTTATTTGTACATATTTTTGCAAGTTGTCTTTAATCTTTTATAGAACAAGACTGGTTATAAATAAAATGAGTGCTCATCATCAGGTTGTTATGGACTGAATTGTGTCCCCCCAAAATGTGTGTCAACTTAGCTAGTCTATGATTTCCAGTATTGTATGATTGTCCACCATTTTGTCATCTGATGTGATTTTCCTGTATGTTGTAAATCCTATCTCTATGATGTTAATGAGTTGGGATTAGCAGCAGTTATGTTAATGATGCAGGATTCAATCTACAAGATTAGGTTTTGTCTAAAGCCAATCTCTTTTGAGATATAAAAGAGAGACGTGAGCAGAGAGACAGGGGGACCTCATACAACCAAGAAGGTAGAGCCAAGAACAGGAGCCCTTTGGACCTGGGGTCCCTGCACTGAGAAGCTCCTAGGCGAAGGGAAGGCTGATGACAAGGACCTTCCCCCAGAGCTGATAGAGAGAGAAAAACCTCCCCTGGAGCTGGCGTCCTGAACTGGGACTTCCAGCCTCCTAGATTGTGAAAGAATAAACTTCTGTTTGATAAAGCCATCCACTTGTTATACTTCTGTTTTAGCAGCACTAGATAACTAAGACACAAGCCAATTAAATAATTAATAATGACAACAATAATAACAACTGTTGGTTGAGAGATTCTATGTGCTAAATTTTTCACATATATTATCTCATTTAATCTTTACTACTACTCCTTAAAGGCGGTGTTATTCCCCTATTTTACAGAAAATGGAACCAAGTTTCAGGAGGCTTAAAGTGTTTGCTCAAGAGCAGCATTATAAAGCTCAGCATTAGTAAGTGATAGACCAGGATTGGAATACTTGAAACCCTTCATTCTTTTCTCTGTGTCAGGCTGCGTACCATGTGGGTTTATACTTTTTTACCCTTCATAAGAATCACTGATTGTATGGTTGAGCTGATATGATGACATGTATCTGTAAAAATTCAATGGTTCATTTCTCCAATAAGGATAGGAACATGGAGGAGATGGATCCCTTAGCAATTTAATAGGTTATTGTCTTGTCTAACTAACTGAGTGAGCAGAGTTTCTTGCTTTGAAGGAGATGAAAGCTAGAGCTTAGATGGGAAGCGGAGATGAATGTGGAAGAAGGAAGTAGACAAGATCTTAAAAGAAATATTTTAGTGTATTCCCCACACAGGGCTGAAGAGGGAGAAAGAAACTATGGGTTGATTACAGCCTAGAAAACCCAGTAGAGAAGTTCTACCCTATACCACATGGGGTTGCCATGAGTCAGAATCAACTTGATGGCAAAGGGTTTGGTTTGTGTGTGTGTGTGTGGGTTTAAGGCTAGCCAATCTGGCTACATTTAGTTGAGTAATCAGCATATACTTGCATTTTATTATTTTTTAAGTCAGGTTATTGAGGTATAATTTATATATAATAAAATTCATTCTTCTAAGTATATAGCTGGATGGGTTTTGATAAATATGTGCAGTAATGTAACCACCATCATAATCAAGGTGCAGAACATTTCTATCAGGCCCCCCAATTTTTCTCCTGCCAATTTTGTAGGCAATAATCTCTCCCCCAAGCCAGGCCCTGGCAACCACATAGGATTACCTTTTATAGAACATCATGTAAATCATACAGTACATAGTCTTTTGTGTCTACTTTCTTTTATTTAGCACAATGCTTTTGGAATTCATCTATGCTGTTGCATGTCTCAATAGTTCATTCCTTTTTATTGCTGAGTACTATTCCATTATTTGAATGTACAACAACTTGTGTACCCATTCACCAGTTGTTGAACATTTGGTTTGGGGTTTTATGAATAAAGATGCTTCAGCCTCCCTTATTCATTGTTTAGCTTTCGCATGCATATGAGGCAATTGAAAACACCATGGCTTGGATCAGGTGCATCTTAGTCTTCAAGGAGACATCTTTGCTTTTCAACACTAAAGAGGTCTTTTGCAGCAGATTTGCACAATACAATGCGTCTTTTGATTTTAACTGCTGCTTCCATGGGTATTGATTGTGGATCCAAGTAAAATGAAATCCTTGACAACTTCAAACTTTTCTCTGTTTATCAAGATGTTGCTTACTGGTCAAGTTGTGGGGATTTTTGTTTTCTTTATGTTGAGGTGTAATCCATACTGAAGGCTGTGGTCTTTATTCCTCACCAATAAAGCTTCAAGTCCTCTTCTCTTTCAGTAAGCAATGTTGTATCATTTGCATATCACAGGTTGTTAATGCATATTCCTCCAATCCTGATGCCCCATTCTTCTTCATATAGTCCAGTTTCTCAGATTCTTTACTCAGCATAAAGATTGAATAAGTATGGTGAAAGGATACAACTCTGACACACACCTTTCCTGGCTTTAAATTACAAAGTATTCCCTTGTTCTGTTCGAACAACTGCCTCATGATCTATGTACAGGTTCCTCATGAGCACAATTAAGTGTTCTGGAATTCCCGTTCTTTGAAATGTTATTCATAATTTGTTATGACCCACACAGTCGAATGCCTTTGCATAGTCAATAAAACACAAGTAAACATCTTTCTGGTATTCTCCACTTTCAGCCAGGATCCATCTGACATCAGCAATGATATCCCTGGTTCCTTGTCCCTTTCTGAATATGGCTTAAATTTCTGGCAGTTCCCTGTGAATATACTGCTAGAGACACTTTTGAATGATCTTCAGTAGAATTTTACTTGCGTGCGATATTACTGATATCATTCGATAATTTCCACATTTGGTTGGATCACTTTTCTTGGAAATAGGCATAAACATGGATGCCTTCCAGTAAGTTAGCCGGGTAGCTGTCTTCCAAATCTCTTGGCATACATAAGTGGGCTCTTCCAATGCTGCATCCGTTTGTTGAAACATCTCAATCGGTATACCGTCAATTCCTGGAGCCTTGCTTTTCGCCAGTGCCTTTCAGTTCAGCTTGAACTTCTTTCTTCAGTACCAGGGTTCTTGGTCATATGCTTTGTCCCGAAATGGTTGAATTTTGACCAATTCTTTTTGGTACAGTGACTCTGTGTATTCCTTCTATCTCCTTTTGATGCTTTTGGCAGCGTCTAATATTTTCCTGGAGAATCCTTCAGTATTGCATCTTGAGGCTTGAATTTTTCCTTCAGTTCTTTCAGCCTGAGAAATGCTGAGTGTGATCCTCCCTTTTGGTTTTCTATCTCTAGGCCTTTGCACATGTCATCATAATACTTTACTTTGTCTTTTCGAACCACCCTTTGAAATCTTCTGTTCAGCTCTTTTACTTCTTCATTTCCTGCTTTCACTTTAGCTACTCTACATTCAAGAACAAGTTTCAGAGTCTGTTCTGACATCCATTTGGTCTTTTCTTTCTTTCCTGTCTTTTTAATGATCTTTTGCTTTCTTCATGTATGATGTCCTTGATGTCATTCCACAACTAGTCTGGTCTTTGGTCGTTAGTGTTCAATGCGTCAAACCTATTCTTGAGATGATCTCTAAATTCAGGTGGGATATAGTCAAGGTCATACTTTAGCTCTCATCGACTTGTTCTAATTTTCTTCAGTTTCCTCTTGAACTTGCATATGAGCAATTGATGGTCTGTTCCATAGTCAGCCCCTGGCATTCTTCTAACTGATGATATTAAACTTTTCCATCATTTCTTTCTACAAATGTAGTTGATATGATTCCTGTGTATTCCATTTGGCGAGGTCCCTCTATGTTGTTGAAAAAAAGTATTTGCAGTGAAGAAGTCGTTGGTCTTGCAAAATTCTATCATGTGATTTTGGCATCATTTCTTTCGCCAAGGCCATATTTTCCAAGCACTGATGCTTCTTCTTTGTTTCCAACTTTCACATTCCAATCACCAGTAATTATCTGCATCCTGATTGTACGTTTGTTCAATTTCAAACTGCAGAAGTTGGTAAAAATCTTTAATTTCTTCATCTTTGGCCTTAGTGGTTGATGCGTAATTTGGATAATAGTCGTGTTAACTGGTCTTACCTGTAGGAGTATGGATATTATTCTATCACCGACAGCACTGTACTTCAGGATAGATCTTCAAATGTACTCTTTGACAATGAATGCAATGTCATTGCTCTTCAAGTTGTCATTCCCAACATAGTAGACCACATGATCGTTTGATTCAAAATAGCCAATACCAGTCCATTTCAGCTCACTTATGCCTAGAATATAGATGTTTGTGAGTTCCATTTCATTTCATTTACTCACATAGTAGTCAGTAATTTTTACAGTTCCTTGGGGTTTCCTATGTAGATAATCTTTTCATCTGCTAATAAGGATAGTTTTATTTGTTCCTTTCTTTTCTTGCCTTTTTGTCCCGGCTAGAGCCTCCAGCATAATGTTAACTAGTGTGATAAGAGTGGGCATTCCTGCCTTGTTTCCAATTTTAGGGAAACAAAAAATTCAGTCTTTCACCATTAACTATGATGTTAACAGTGCAGGCTTTCGTAGATGCTCTTTTTTAAGTTTGGAAATTTCCTTCTTTTCCTAGCTTATTGAAAACTTGTATCATGAATGGATTTTGGATTTTGTCAAATGCTTCCTCCCTGCCCCCGCATCTATTGATATAATATGGTTTTCTTTTTTAATTTATTAACATGGTAAATTATGTTGATTGATTTTCAAATATCTAACCAAGCTTGCATTCCTGGGATAAATCACACTTTACTGACGTCATGATGTATTAAAGTATATTACTAAATTCAATTTGCTAATATGTTGTTAAGGATTTTTGCATCTATGCTTATGAGGATTATCGTTCAGTTGTTTTCTTCTTTTTTAATTGTGCTTTAGGTGAAAGTTTACAGTTCAAGTTAATTTGCCATTAAAAAATGTATACACATTTTGTGACTTTGGTTGCAATCCCCATAATGTGACAGCACTCTCCCCCTTTCCACTCCAGGGTCTTTGTGCCCATTTGTCCAGTTGTCATCCCTTCCTGTCTTCTCATCTTGCTTTGGGGCAGGAGTTGCCCATTTGGTCTCGTATATTTGGTTGAACTAAGAACCACATTCCTTGAGTGTGTAATTTTTTGTTTTGAAGGCCTATCTAATCTTTGTCTGGAAAGTAATCTTTGGGAATGATTTCAGTTCTGGATTAGCAGAGTGTTTGTGGGCCATAGTTTCAGGGATTCCTCCAGTCTCTGTCAGACCAATAAGTCTGGTCTTTTTTCGTGAATTTGAATTCTGTTCTATCATTTCCCCCCTCTATCCAGTACTCCCTGTTGTGATCCCTGTCATAGTCATAAATTGTTGGTGGTAGCTGGGTACCACCCAGTTCTTCTGGTCTCAGGCTGGTGCAGCCTCTGGTTCATGTGGTCATTTAGTCCTTTGGGCTAATATTTTCCTTGTATCTTTGGTTTTCTTCATTCTCCTTTGCTCTGGATAGGATGGGACCAATAGATGTATCTTAGTTGACTGCTCCCAAGCTTTTTTATTTTATTTTTTAATTTTTATTGTGCTTTAGGTGAAAGTTTACAAATCAAGTCAGTCTGTCATACAAAATCTTATATGCACCTTGCTATATACTCCTGATGTTCGTCTCCTAATGAGACAGCACATTCCTTCTCTCCATCCTGTGTTTTCGTGTCCATTCAGCCAGCTTCTGTCCTCCTCGACCTTCACATCTCCCCTCCAGACAGGTGATGCACAGATAGTCTCATGTGTCTACTTGATCCAGGAAGCCCACTCCTCACCAGTATCATTTTCTTTCTTGTAGTCCAGTCCAATCCCTATCTGAAAAGTTGGCTTCGAGAATGGTTCCTGTCTTGGGCTAACAGAAGGTCTGGGGACCATGACCTCTGGGGTTCTTCTGGTCTCATTTGGACCATTAAGTCTGCTCTTTTTACTAGAATTTGGGATCTGCAACCCACTGCTCTCCTGCTCCTTCAGGGATTCTCTGTTGTGCTCTTTGTCATGGCAGTCATCAGTTGTAGCTGGGCACCATCTAGTTCTTCTGGTCTCAGGCTGATGTAGTCTTTGATTTACGTGGCCCATTCTGACTCTTGGGCTCATGCTTGCCTCATGTCTTTGATGTTCTTCACTCTCTTTTGCTCCAGGTAGGTTGAGACCAATTGTTGCATCTCAGATGGCCGCTCACTCGCAAGCTTTTAAGACCCCAGATGCTACTCACCAAAGTGGGATGTAGAACATTTTCTTTATAGACTATGTTATGCCACTTGACCTGGATGTCCCCTGAGACCATGGTCCCTAGCTCCCAGCCCCAGCTACTTGGTTCCTTAAATTGTTCGAATGTGTCTAAGAAACTTCTGTGCTTTTTCTTTGGTCCAATTGTGCTGAGTTCCCCTATATTGTGTGTTGTCTTTATCTTCACCTAAGTTGACACTGCTTACTATCTAGTTAGTGATTTCCCCTTCCCCTCCTTCTCCACCCTTGTAACGATCAAAGAAATGCTTTTTTCTGTGTGTCAACTTTTTCTTGTGTTCCTATAATAGTGATCTCATACAATATTTGTCCTTTTGTGACTGACTTTTTTCACTTAGCATAATGCCTTACAGGTTCATCCATGTTGTAAGCTGTTTTGTGGATTCATCATTGTTCTTTATCCTTGCGTAGTATTCCACTGTGTGTATGTATCATAATTTGCTTATCCATTCATCTGTTGATGGGCACTTAGGTTGTTTCCATCTTTTTGCTATTGTGAATAATGCTGCAGTGAACATGGGTGTGCATGCGTCTATTTGTGTGATGGCTCTTATTTCTCCAGGGTATATTCTTAGCAGTGGGATTCCTGGATCGTATGGTATTTCTATTTCTAGCTTTTTAAGGAAGCACCATATTGTTTTCCAAAGTGGTTGTGACATTTTACATCCCCACCAACAGTTCATAATAGTTCCAATCTCCCCAGAACCTCTCCAACATTTATTATTTTGTATTTTCCAGATTAGTGCCATTATTGTAGGGGTGAGATGGTATCTCAATGCAGTTTTCATTTGCATTTCTCTAACGGCTAATGATCGTTGAGCATTTCCTTGTGTGTCTGTTAGCTATCTAAATGTCTTCTTTGGTGAAGTGTGTTTTCAAATGCTCACCCATTTTTCAATTGGGTTGCTTGTCTTTGTGTTGTTGAAGTGTTACACTATCTTGTAGATTTTAGAGATTAGATCCTTGTAGGCTATGTCATAGCCAAATATTTTTTTCCAATCTGTAGGTTCTCTTTTTCCTCTTTTGGTGAGAGTAAGTGTTTGATTTTTAGGAGTTCCCCATTATCTAGTTACTCTTCTGCATGTTTACTCATTGTTAGTTATGGTTTGTATTTTATTTATGCAGTATATTAGGGTCCTTAGAATTGTCCCTTGTTTTTATTCCATGATCTTTATCATTTTACATTTAGGTGTTTGATCCATTTTGAGTTAGTTTTTGTGTATGGTGTGAGGTATGGGTCTTGTTTCATTTTTTTACAGATGGACATACAGTTATGCCAGCACCATTTGTTGAAGAGACTGTCTTTTCCCCATTTAATGGACTTTGGCCCTTTGTCAAATATCAGCTGCTCATAGATGGATAGATTTACATCTGGGTTCTCAATTGTGTTCCACTGGTCTACATGTCTGGTTGTTGTACCAGTACCAGGCTGTTTTGACTACTGTGGGTATATAATAGGTTCTAAAATCAGGTAGTGTGAGGCCTCCCACTTTGTTCTTCTTCTTCAGTAATGCTTTACTTATCCAGGGCCTCTTCCTTTTCTATATAAATTTGGTGATTTGGGGTGGGGGTGAAGTGCAATGCAAGTCCGTGGACCCTCTACACCAGTGGCTGGCTGGGCCAAGGAGCTGGTGCCTCTGGACCCAGTCATGTGTTCCAGGCTTAAGGGAGATGGCTTAGTTGAATGGCTCAGGATGGCTGTCGGGCTTGGTGGGGGGAAGGGAGTGCTCCTCAGCCTTGGAACTCTGGTGGGTGAAGGGCACACGGTGGTCTGGGAGCTAGTACTTAACTTTTGCAGGTCTGGTGTTGCTCTGAAGCCCTGGTGGTGCAGTGGTTAAGAGGTGGTAAAAGGCTGGGAGTTTGAATCCACCACCTGCTCCTTGGAAACCCTATGGGGCAGTTCTGTTCTGAACTGACTCTATGGCAACAGGTTTTTTGGTTTTTGGTGTTGCTCCTGTTTGGTTCTGAAGGTGTGTGCAGATTCGCTGCTGCTTAGCTGCACCAGGTGGGGTGGGTTTCTGCTTGGGATGTTGCTGCTTGCCTCAGCCTGTGAGCGCTGCACAGATTCAGCCAGCAGGAGGCCAGCGATCTCATGGTCCATGATTCCCCATGTCTGTTCTTTCTGAATTATTTCTCCTTCTACCAACTGCTCAACTCAGTTCTTCAGCTTGGTCTTTGGCGATTAGGTTTCCAAGATTGTAACATATATCCAATCCACTTGCTTTTTTGGGTGTTTGTTGTTAAGAGGGGCGATATAAAGCATCTATTTCACCATCTTGGCCTGGCCTCAGTAGTTTTCTTGTAATGCTCTTATCTGGTTTAGGTATAAGGATAATACTGGCCTCATGAAATGACTTAGGGAATATTTTTTCCTATTTCCTGCAAGTTTATGTGAAACCTGCATTTTTAAACTCATCTATTTCTATTTATTTTTCTCCAACCCTCCATCCTCACTTCAGTTCCTTTATACATAATTCTTTGAAGTACTTCAGAATTGTCTTTGCTGAAGAAAAGGATTTTGTACACACAGGAGAGGTCCAAAAGTCCTTGAAGAGGGTGTGTGTGTGTTGGAAGCACTGATTTTCTGTGGAACTTACTGGGAGAAAGCAGAGATTTATCTTGGGGGAAGTGGCCGGGGAAGAGTGCCTGGAGAGAGGGAACATCTTGCCCAGTGAAGACACAAGCAAGTTGCTCAACCGCAGTAGACCAACACCTAGGAAGCCAGTGTTCCTGTGCTTCTTTCCAGGAACTATTGTATGACAGGAGAGAAAAATGGGGAAAGTTATGTTAGGCCTTGGAGGAAGCCAACATGAAGTACCATGTGTTGCAGCCTCACAATGACAACCACAAACAAACCAGTTGCGATCGAGTCAATTTTGACTCATGGTGGCCCTCTGTGTGTCACTTATTCCGTAGAGTTTTCAATGGCTGTGATCTTTTAGAAGTAGATAACCAGGACTGTCTTCCTAGATGCTTCTAGGTAGATTTGAATTACCAGCCTTTCAGTTAGTAGCCAAGTGCTTAACCACCCAGGGAATCTTTCATAATAGCAATGACTGCTTATATTGTCCAGAGGGGAAAGCCATTATATCAAAATATACTCCTTTAAGCTAGACAAGGGCCTGTAATGCCAAAACAAAAACTTTCTCCCTGCTTTCTGATTGTGGCTTCATCTACTCATATTACCCTCAAGAGCCATTTCCCTTGAAATTACAAAAAAAAAAAAAAACAACTTTTAATTAGCCCAAACCTTTCAGGCCTAGTACAAAAGATTTTTGAAAATGGGCTAAACATGTAGGTCAGTTCCTAGTGAATCCATATGTTTTTGCTGTTTTCTCATACTGTGGCAGAAAGCTACTACACAAGGGTGGAAGAGGAAAGGGCCTCATACATGCCTATGGCTTTACTTTCTTTCACTCTCCAGCCTTCTTCTTATGGTGGAGAGAGAACCTATGGAAGACGGCCACATACATGAACTTTTTATTGGAGATTTGTTAGGAAATGTAGGGGCCCAGCTAGATTCCTAAAGGAGGAAAATGTACTACAGAAGGCCATGTTTACCCTTGTTTAATAAAGATAGAACAGTAGAGATGGCAGTCAACAAGTACCTGTACCTTCAAGGCTCTTTAATGTGGAGTGTCCAAATTCTGAAGGTCACCCACACAGACCAGCACGAGCCTTGGGTCTCAGGCCATGGAAGGAGCACTGGGCTGCAAATCAGAAGATTGGTGTCCAGTCGTAAAGTGATTCTCATCTGAGTCAAGGGAAAGTGGGCCCTGCCAGGTGCAAGGGATCCAGGCTCACTCAACTTCACCAGTGGGCAATAGGGGCCATCCTTTTCCTCCAGCGTGGGAGAGTGTAGTTCTTCTCTGCACACAGCAGTCCAGGCTCCCATTCTGGCTGATTCATTCCCTGCTCCTGTTCTCGAAGGCCAGATTCTTGAAGGCCTGCTTAAAGAAGGATAGATGTGTCAGGGTTCTTCCAGGAAGAACACTCAAATCAGGATCATCTGAGGAGAACTTAATAAGCAAACAGTTTACTAAGATGTGGGCGGAATGTATGGACACCTCTCTAGGGCTTATGATAGTGGGGTTCTATTACTGCTCAACCCTGAAGAAGGAGGGGAGAATATGGTTTCCAGATCTTGAAAGGAATAAGGTGTATGAAGAGGATCTCCTAACAAGAGCTGCAACTCCAGAGATGGGAACCAGTGAATAAAGACCCCAACCTCCACATGGTACTCCACACAGACAAAATTCACAGGGAAACCAGAAGGCCAGGGAGCCGGTTAGTGTGATTAAAACAGATGGGCCTTCTGGGGCCCAGAGCAGGGTGGAGAAGGGTGGGCAGTAGGTCTGGATGACATCCTGTGAATAGCTGTGTACTTCAGGGCCTCTCCCTCAACCCCAGCCCTTTGTACAAGGGCAAATATATCTCTCTATGCCCTTGTTGGCATCTACTTCCTGGAAGGAAAAAGCTTTAAGGTGCACCACCTTTGGAGTGGAACCAAGGAGCCCATCATTGGGATCCTGCTCTTGCCACAGCAGCTTGGTCACCAGGTGAGGCAGTCTGGAAGGAGCCAGAAGCCACCTCTTTTCTCCTAGGAGAGAAAAACAGCCCCCTGGCTGTGAGCAAAGTCTAACCCTGCTCATTCCTGTTAACATCCTCTGGCAGCCAGGGGCACTGAAAGTGGGCAGAAGTCAGGAAAATTCCAAGAAGCTTTTACTAAAAATAGAGCAAATAGCCATTTCTTACAAGATGCCCAGACACTAATTAGCTGCAGTGCTCCTGTAGGAAGAGAGGCCCTTTGGCTACAGAATATGAATTTAAAAGCTAAGCTCCATCCAAAGTGGCAATTAAGGGCTTTACCCAATCATAATAAACCTTGGTCTTCCTTTCTTAAGCAAGTTCTGCATCTTGCTGCCAGAGCAAACCCATCAGCTCATTCCTGATTTCCTTCTCTAAACAGAGCAGAGCCATGGCACTCCTCAGAGCAAATGCTCTCTGACTGCTCTCTCCAGGTTCCCCATGGCACCAGAGAAGCTCTCAAAGGCTCTTAACACTGTTGACATGGGCACAGAAGACCCCAATAGTCGCTCAGCCTCCGAGCTCAGCCTGGGCCACCACAACACCTTCACTAAGACTATGTAGCCTGGTGATTAAGGACACAGGCTTTGCAATCACAGATTGAGGGTCTTTATTTCTTCTTCACAGCATTTGTCAAAGTCTGCAATTTTACCTGTAACAGTGAAAAACGTTTTTTATCCTATGTGTATTCTCAGCTTCTTTCCTTCTCTCCACTCTGTCTGCTAAAGAGAATCTTGTCATTGTCCACTTGGTATGTTCTTTTCTTCTCCATCTTGGGATCAGCATGGGGAGCAAGGTATGAAGCTAGAGTAAGAGTCAAAAAGTGAAACACTTGTGGAGGCAGTTCTGCGGTTGTCATGGGTGAGCAACCAGGGTAGAAGCAGCAGAGGGATGGGGCCGTAGAGTAGAAGGAGGTGAAGTGCTGAATTCACCTCAGTCCACTCAACTGTTGCCAGGCAAGAAGGTAGGTCCTATGTGGTCAGATCTAACCATTTTTTACGTCAGGCTCTGAATTTCTGTGACATGAGAGCTAAACAAAACAACCTACAGGTTCACTACAGCCCACAGCCTGCCAGTGTGTGACCCTACATGAGATGATATACACTGGAAGGGAATAGGAAAGTGGGGGAGGGGCAGAGGGGCAAAAAGCTAGGTTTTAAAGAGTCCTAAATTGGGACTCATCTATGAGTTTGTCATACTGTGGTGGCTTGCTTGCGTGTTGCTGCAATGCTGGAAGCTGTGCCGCCAGTATTTCAAACACCAGTAGGGTCCCCATGGTGGATAGTTTTCAGTGGAGCTTCTACTAAGACAGGCTAGGAGGAAGGACCTGGCAAGCTGCTTCAAAAAAATCGGCAGCTGAAAACATTACGGATAGCAGCAGAACGTTTTATCTGATATGGTACTGGAAGATAAGCCTCTCAGGCTGGAAGGCAAGCTTTCAGGACCTTCATTTGCTGATGTGGCATGACTCAAAAATGAGAAGAAACAGCTACAAATATCCATTATTAATTGGAACATGGAATGTACAAAATATGAATCTAGAAAAATTGGAAGTTGTCAAAAATTAAACGGAACGCTTGAGATAGATATCTTAGGCATTAGCGAGGTGAAAAGGACTGGTATTGGCCATTTTGAACCAGGCAATCATACGATCTACTATGCTGGGAATGACAAATTGAAGAGGAACAGTGTTGCATTCATTGTCAAGAAGAACATTTCAAGATCTATCCTGAAGCACAATCTGACAGTGATAGGATAATATCCACATGCCTACAAGGAAGACCAGTTAATAGGACTATTATTCAAATTTACACATCAACCACTAATGCCAAAGACGAAGAAACTGAAGATTTTTTACCAACTTCTGCAGTAAGAACTTGATCAAATGAAGAATCACGATGTATTGATAATTACTGATGATTGGAATGCAAAAGTTGGAAAAAAAAAAGAAGCATCAGTAGTTGGAAAATATGGCCTTGGCGAAAGAAATGACGCTGAGATCGCATGATAAAATTTTGCAAAACCAATGACCTATTCATTGGAAATACCTTTTTTAGACAACATAATCAGCAACTATACAAGTGGACCTCACCAGATGGAATACACAGGAATTAAGTCAACTGCATCTGTGGAAAGGGACAATGGAGAAGCTCAGTATCATCAGTCAGAACAAGACCAGTGTCTTAGCCATCTAGTGGTGCTATCAAGGAAATACCATAAGTGGATGGCTTTAATAAAGAAAAATTTATTTTCTCATAGTCTAGTAGACTAGAAGTCCAAATTCAGGGCATCAGCTCCAGGGGAAGGCTTTCTCTCTCGGTTGGCTCTGGAGGAAGGTCCTTGTCCTCAATCTTCCCCTGGTAGAGGAGCTTCCCTGGGTCCAAAGGATGTGCTCTGCTCCTGGTGCTTCTTTCTTGGTGGTATGAGGTCCCCCCGTCTCTCTGCTCACTTCTTTCTTTCATGTCTCAAGAGATTGTCTCAAGGCACAGTCCAATCTTGTAGGTTGAGTCCTGCCTCACTAACACAACTGCCGCCCATCCTCCTTCATTAACATCATAGAGGCAGGATTTACAAGATATAGGAAAATCACGCAATACCTGGAATCATGGCTCAGCCAAATTGATATACATATTTTTGGGGGGACATAATTCAATCCATGACAACCAGGGACTGACAGCAGAACAGACCATCAATTGCTCATACGCGAGTTCAAGTTGAAGCTGAAGAAAATTAAAACAAGTCCACGGGAGCTAAAATATGACCTTGAGCATATTCCACCTGAATTTAGAAACCATCTCAAGAACAGATTTGACGATTGAAAGCTAATGACCAAAGACCAGACAATTTATGGGACAACATCAAGGACATCATACATGAAGAAAGCAAGAGGCCTTTAAAAAGTCAAGAAAGAAAGAAAAGACCCAAAGGGATGTCAGAAGAGACTCTGGAACTTGCTTTTGAAGGCAGAGTAGCTAAAGTAAGTGGAAGAAATGATGGAGTAAAAGAGCAGAACAGCATACCTCAAAACGTCACTCAAGAAGACACAGTATGACATGTGCAAAGACCTGGAGTTAGAAAACCAAAAGGAAAGAACACACTCGGGATTACTCAAGCTGAAAGAACTGAAGAAAAATTCAAGCCTCAGGTTGCAATATTGAAGGATTTTCTGGGCAAAATACAAAATGACAAAGGAAGCATCAAAAGAAGATGGAAGGAATACAGAGAGTCACTATACCAAAAAGAATTGGTCAACCTTCAACATTTCAGGAGGTAGCATATGATTGAATTAAGAAGTCCAAGCTGCACTGAAGGCACTGGAGAAAAACAAGGCTCTAGGAATTGACAAAATACCAATTTTGTTTTGTTTCAACAGAAGGGTACAGCTGTGGGAGCAGTCACTCGTTTATGCCAAGAGATTTGGAAGACCTGGCTAATTGACTAGAAGAGATCCATATTTGTGCCCATTCCAAAGAAAGATGATCCAACAGAATGTGGACATTATCGAACAGTATCATTAATATCACAAGCAGGTAAAATTTTGCTAAAGATAATTCAAAAATGTTTGCAGCAGTACATTGACAGGGAACTGCCAGAAATTCAAGCTGGATTCAGAAGAGGACATGGAAAGAGGGATATCATTGCTGATATCAGAAGGATCTTAGCTGAAAGCAGAGAATACCAGAAAGATGTCTACTGTGTTTTATTGACTATGCAAAGGCATTTGACTGGGTGGATCATAACAAATTATGGACAACATTTTGAAGAATGGGAATTTCAGAACACTTAATTGTGTTCGTATGGAACCTGTACATAGACCAAGAGACAATCATTCAAGTAGAACAAGGGATACAGTGTGGTTTAAAATCAGGAAATGTGTGTGTCAGGGTTGTATCCTTTCTCCATATTTATTCAATCTGCCATCTGAGTAAATAATCTGAGAAGGCGGACTATATGAAGAAGAATGCTGTATCAGGATTGGAGGAAGACTCATTAACAACCTATGACATGCAGATGACACAGCCTTGCTTGCTGAAAGTGAAGAAGACTTGAAGCACTTACTGATGAAGATCAAAGACCACAGCCTCCAGTATGGATTATGCCTCAACATAGAGAAAACAAAAATCCTCACAACTGGACCAACAAGCAACATCATGATAAACACAGAAAAGATTGAAGTTGTCAACAGTTCCATTTTCCTTGGATCAATAATCAATGCCCATGGAAGCAGCAGTCAAGAAATCCAATGATGAATTGTGTTGTGCAAATCTGCTGCAAAAGACTTCTTTAAAGTGTTAAAAAGCAAAGATGCCAGGTTGAGGACTAAGGTGCACCTGACCCAAGCCATGATATTTTCTATTGCCTCATATGCGTGCAAAAGTTGGACAACGAATAAGGAAGACCAAAGAAGAACTGATGCGTTCGAATTATGGTGTTGGCAAAGAATATTGAATATAGTATAGACTGCCAGAAGAACCAACATATATGTCTTGGAAGAAGTACAGCCAGAATGCTCATTAGAACCGAGAAAGGGGAGACCCTGACTCATATACTTTGGACATGTTATCAGGAGGGACCAGTCCCTGGAGAAGGACATCATGCTTGGTAAAGTAGACGATCCGCAAAAAAGAGGAAGAAGCTTTAGAAGATAAACTGACACAGTGGCTGCAATAATGGGCTCAAACATACCAACAATTATGATGGTGCAGAACTGGGCGATGTTTCTTTCTGTTGTACATGGGGTCGTTATGAGTTGAAACTGACTTGATGGAGCCTAACAACAACACATTGGGAGTTGAGAGAAAGTGGGAGAGAATTAGGAGGAGGAGCTGCCAAGAGCCAGGAGGATTTTGAAAGTGGCTAGAATAGGGAGAGGAGATTTTAAAGATCGTTACTCTGTTTTGGTATGCACTGAGAATGGAAATTCCCAATGTTACCTTGAGAGACTGAATAAAAATCTGAAGTACTTTTCCTTATTCTTTGGTTGACTGACTGTGCTGTTTTGAGTTGACTCCATGCCAGGCAGATCCATGTGACCACTGGCTTCTCTAAGGATGACTCACATTCCCATGATTGTGGTCTGTGTCTGCCATCATATTGTGAGCTGCCTGAGGGCAGGATGTAGGCTTGTTTTGCTTCTCTTTTGAGTGAATGCCTCTGCCTTAGTCCTGGCTTTTTTTCCAGTGGGCACAGATTTAGTTTAAATTCATTTTCTCTTTTCCCTGGGCCGACCAACACAATGAATCACACTATAATAAGCAGAGTGTAAGAAAGGTTAGAAAGCCAGTTAGTTAAGAAAGGGTAGGCTGCTTCTGATGCTGCAATCTGGCTCCAGGAAGGCTGGCCTTCCAGTGACAAGAAATAGTCTAAAGAAGAAGTCATTTACCCCATTCCTTAAACCAGGGATCCCTGTCAGTTGTCCCATGGGTTACTCATAGAGGGCAGGCTTTAATCTCTTGCACTCTTCCCTTCACCCTTAGGAAGCGTAGTTATCTATTGCCATGTAAAAAATTACCCCAAAACTTAGCGGTTTAAAACAATGAACATTTACTGTCTTAGTTTTTGACCATTAATCTAGGTGCAGTTGAGGTGCCTCTGACTCAGGGTCTCCGGTGAGGCTGCAATCAAGATGTTGGCGGAGCTACAGTCATCTCAATGCTTGGCTAGGGAAAAATCTCCTTCCAAGCTGACTTCCTTGGCTGTTGGCAGATCTCAGGTCTTGCTGGCTGCTGGCCAGAAACGTGAATTCCATACCACATGGGCAAGGAGCTCCCTATAAACTACATAGGGCAGCTTACGACATGTTGGCTGGCTCCTTCAAAGCCAACCAGTGAGAAAGCAAGTCTTTTTGTGATCTTATCTCAGTAGTGATATCTCGTCAATTTTGCCTTATTCTGTTCATTAGAAGCTAGTCACTAAGTCATTCTCATACTCTACAGGAAGTAATTATACGAGGAAGTGGGGAACATTGGAAGTTTTAATCTAGCCTTGGTATTCAGTGTCCACAGGAGAGCAAGCAGTGAGTTAATGATCATATCACTGTGGACATAACTCTGGCTCATCTCTTTGAATAAACTGGGAATACACATAATTATCTAATCTCAACCACATTGATACAAATGTCAAACACTGATGCACCCGTATGGTACACATTGTATACAAACCCTGGGGAAATATGAGTCATTATATTATAGTTTATCCAGAGGAGTGAGTTTAGAACACAAATTCTGCATATTTTCACCACATTCTCCTGTGATCCGTGGGTCTGAGTTCTGGTTCTGCCTTTTACTAGCTGTATGACTTTGAGCAAGAAACTTCCCTAAAGCTCCATTTCCTCATCTGTAAACTGAGAATGACAACAGAATACATATTACCAGGTTTTGGGTGGGATTAAACAAAAGGGATTACCTTTATGAAGACCAGTATAGTGCCTGACGCATTATAGGAATGAAAGATTCTTAGTGCCTATCACTATGATTATTATTCCATTATTTGTCTATCCAATGTACTTCCTTTTAAATGTTGACTCACCTCGCCTTAGGATTCATAAAAACTAGTCAATGCTAAAAATTCATGGACAGTTTTGATGACGCCAAAGTGTGTAAATTATAATTATAGTCTTTGGAAACTTGATATTAGTAGTTGGCTTCCTTCAGAATGAGGCTTCTCAAAATTAGAACAAGGCATCAAGGAAGGTTGCAGAGAACCAAATGTTATAGATTGAGATGAACAAAACTGATCTTTCAAATTTCATTTCTTTATTCCTTGCTCACAATTTTAGTGAGCGTTTTGTGAAAATAAATGACCAAGGTTACCTGGGCATATTTGGCAATTCTGAGGGAATTGCATAAAGAAGGAGAATAGACTCAGATCTTCTCACTGGGGTTGGAGGGCCCAAGAATTTCAAGGGGAAGATGGCCCACAGACACCGTGCTCACCAACGTTATATTTTGGTGTTGGGCAGAGTTGTGTGTCTTGTACTGCTTGCCTAAGGCACTATTAGATGCATTCCAAAAGTTTAAAAACACTTGGGTGAACATATGATCTATGAAATAATTGTTGCATTTTTTTATGTGCTTTGAGAAGGAGCTAAGGAGGACAAAGGCACTGTTTTTCTTTTTCTCCCAATTTTTTTCCCCTGAGAAGCTGCAGAATTTTCACCCACTTCACATCCGCCTTCTGCCTCTGGTTTTGAAATCTGCAGCCTGATGGCTTGCTCGCTTGTTAGCATGAAAGGCTTGGTCTGGGTCTGCGCTTGCTCGTTAGTAAAGAACCAACAAGCATTGCAGTCCAAAGGTAATCACAGAATGAAATCACTTCCAGATGACAAATCCCACTCCTGATGGTGAAAGCAGACTTTACTATTGTAGTGGACCAGGTATTCAACGGCTCTCACCCAATCCTATTAGGGTTTTGAACACACACATGTGTTCATGTCCTCTTTTCCTTTCGCACCACCTTTCCCTCTTCCTCCTTCCCTCTATCATTCCTTGCTTTCCTCAGCTTGGATCAATTTTAATCCAAAAAGCAAAATCAAAGCTGGGTATAACCCAGCCTCAATTCACCAATAAGTATTTGAGCTCCTGTTATCCTTGGATCTATTATTTGATGATAGCTCCCTATTGGAGCTGTAGACACCAGAGAAAGGAGTAGCTGCTTTCTTCCAGCTCCATTCTCATGGGGTTTCAGAAGGCCCGCCTCAGGCAAAGTGGAAACACAAAGAACAGTGTTCCCTGGACAGTTGGTAAAGTTGTGGCCAGAGGATTATCCTACCTACAGAGCTGAAATAGCATCACATCCATGCTCAAATCAGAATTGGTACAGAAACGAGACTAGTTGTACAGAGCTGGAACCCATACTAGCAGAATGCAGGAGTCAGCAATGACACAGGAGACTGTGTTTGCTATCCCATGTGTCAGAGTGTCCTACAGAAGGTTTGAGAAAAGGAAGAAAGAAAAAAGATAGAGAAGGAGAGAGGGAGAAAGTAAGGCTAAAAGAAGAAAGGGATTCTAAAAGAACATTTTCAGAGTTATTTAATTATGGCACTAAAGTCTGAAAAAGAAGAGAATCAAGAAGACTTTTAAAAGAGGGTTTCATCTTAGTTAGCTATATTGATTTTCTCCCTTCAAAAAGTGAATGCCATGAAATCCAATTTCATGTCCCATCTCAGCATAGACCCTGAAAGTACTTAACTGGCAGAATCTTTCCTTCATTCTCTAGCCTCCTTCACCAACACTCCTGTGGTAGACATAACCATTTGTGAAGACAAGAATCTATATGATTTAATCATATGCACGTAGATAAGACACAAATGAAACATTTGTATACAGCCTGTAGCAGGACTTTTTATTTTTAAAAAATCTCCCATATTTGGCTTATAGCAGTTCATATGCCTACTAAATTATTATGTCCCTTGTGAATAATTCATTAAATTTTAAATACAACTCAAATGTATTTCTTCTCAGGCTGAATAGCATATAGCTTTGCTCGCACTCAACCATTTATTCCCAGATGTTTACATCCACAGGGTCCAAGAACTCCATAAAACCTAGGATAATAGCACATTGAAAATATCTGGCCACAACCCATAAAAAGAACATGCATAAAAAAACTACTCCCACACTCCCATCCTCCCTTCAATGCAAACCTTCCAAATGTTTCAAAGTAATTTTCCAAAGGTGCAGTGGGGGGGGGGGGTTCCCAAACCATATATTCTCACATTACTGAGACCCGAGTTCAAGATCAAAATGAAGATGTACATG
Organism: Loxodonta africana; assembly: GCF_030014295.1. NCBI lineage: Eukaryota > Metazoa > Chordata > Mammalia > Proboscidea > Elephantidae > Loxodonta > Loxodonta africana. The sequence continues at coordinate 48,576,137 of NC_087351.1, forward strand.
TGTCCAGCCCCTTTAGAAGTCTCTTAAAAACAAACCCAGAAAAAAAAAAAATGCTTTAAATGGCTGGTGAACAGTTTGTTTTATTGTAAGGAAAAATAAAATTGTGCTTGTGTGTGTGTGTATGCCCAAAATGATGAATGTCTTATCCAAAAGGCCAGATTTTCATCACCTTATTACTTTTTTTTTATTACTATCTATGCAATGATCACCTCTCAACCATTTACTGATGCTTTTTCTTCCTACTTGCTTTGGAAATTTACATGATTTTATGTCAACCTTTCTAAGAGATACTCATTTTGGATGCATAATAATTTATGCCAGACAAATAGCAAAGAATCTCTACTTCATTCATTTCTGGATTCCTGAAACAAGGGACATCCAAAATACAGACAAGCTAAATGCTCAGTGAGTCAGGAGCATCTGTTGGGCCTTATGTATTTAAGAGGAAGATATAATACATGAACACGTCCACAACATGTCATGACTACCATAACCCAACCCAACCCATTGCCGTTGAGTCGATTCCAACTCATAGTGACCCTATAGGACAGAGTAGAACTGCCCCATAGGGTTTCCAAGGCTGTAATCTTTACAGTGCTTAACTCGTCTATGCCAAGAAATTTCGAAGACAGCTACCCGGCCAACCGACTGGAAGAGATCCATATGTATGCCTATTCCCAAGACAGGCAATCCAACCAAATGCAGAAATTATCAAACAGTATCAGTAATATAACACACAAGAAAAATCTTGCTGAAGATCATTCCAAAGTGGTTTCAGCAGTGTATTGACAGGGAACTGCCAGATATTCAGGCTGGATTCAGAAGAGGACTTGGAACCAAGGATATCATTGCTGATATCAGATGGATCCTGGCTGAAAGCAGAGAATACCAGAAGGATGTTTACCTGTGTTTTATTGACTATGCAAAGGCATTCGACTTTGTGGATCATAACGAATTATGGATAACATTGCAAAGAATGTGAATTCCAGAACATTTAATTGTGCTCATGAGGAACCTGTACATAGATCAAGAGGCAGTTGTTCAGACAGAACAAGGGGATACTGCGTGGTTTAAAATCAGGAAATGTGTGGGTTGTATGGTTTCACCATACCTATTCAATCTGTATGCTGAGCAAATAATCTGAGAAGGTGGACTATATAAAGAAGAACGGGGCATCAGCATTGGAGGAAGACTCATTAACAACCTGTGTTATGCAGATGACACAACCTTACTTGCTGAAAGTGAAGAGGACGTGAAGCACTTACTGATGAAGATCAAAGACCACATCCTTCAGTATGGATTACACCTCAACATAAAGAGAACAAAAATCCTCACAACTGGACCAATAAGCAAGATCATGAAAAGTTCTATTTACTACAGAACAAAACACCGCCCGGTCCTGCACCATGCTCACAATCATTGTTATGCTTGAGCCCATTGTTGCAGCCACTGTGTCAATTCATCTCTTTGAGGGTCTTCCTCTTTTTCACTGACCCTCTACTTTACCAAGCATGATGTCCTTCTCCAGGGAATGATCCCTCCTGACAACATGTCCGAAGTGTATAAGACACAGTCTCTCCATCCTTGCTTCTGAGTAGCATTCTGGTTGTACTTCTTCCAAGAGAGATTTGTTCGTTCTTTCGGCAGTCCATGGTATATGCAATATTTTTTGCTAGCACCACAATTCAAAGGTGTCAATTCTTTGGTCTTCCTTATTCGTTGTCCAGGTTTTACACACATGTGATATAATTGAAAATACCATGGCTTGGGTCAGGCACATCTTAGTCTTCAAGGTGACATTTTTGCTTTTCAACACTTTAAGGAGGTCTTTTGCAGCAGATCTGCCCAATGCAATGCATCTTTTGAGGCTTTGTAAGCACCATATATGACTGTCTTATCAAAATAAGTGAAGCTGTATAAGAAGTTACACTGATGATGAAATAAAAACACCCTAGAAACTAACCTTACATTTATTTATGCCTAACATATCCTTGAGGAACGCTTCCCATCTTATTTCCTCATCAATTAAATAGGGATTATCATACCTGTCTTACATGGTTGCTGCAGAATCTCAAGAGATTTGAAAAAGACAAGACTTTATCACAAATGCAAGGTTTTATCACACTTTGGTGAAACAGAACACTTGCTCATTCATTCATTCATTCAATAAACATTCTTGGAACATTAAACTGTGCCAGGCTCTACCAACCCCTGGGGATATCATTGTGAAAAAAGACAGACCCAACCTTGTCCTCATGGAACTTATAATCTAGTTTGTTAATCATTCATTTGCAAAGTGAAATAGGTAAGATCGCTTTTTGAAACCACATGTATTTGTAACTTTCCACCATATGTTCTTCATCTTTAACACAAAAAATAACTAGATGGTCTCATAGAGTCTGGAGGAATCTCCAAGACTATGGCCCCCGGACACCCTGCTTACTCCAAACAGAAGCCACTCCCAAAGTCCACCTTTTAGCCAAAGATTAGACAGACCTATAAAACAAATGAAAACACACGTGAGGAATGAGCTTCTTATTTCAATCAAGTATATCAGACCAAATGGGGAACACCTGCCCAAAAGCAAAGATGAGAAGGCAGGAAGAGACGGGAAAATTGGATGGATGAATGAACACGGGGAACCCAGGATGTAAAGGGGGAGAGTGCTGACACATTGTGAGGATTGCAACCAATGTCACAAAATAATTTGTGTAAATTTTTGAATGAGAAACTAATTTGCACTGTAAACCTTCATCTAAAGAACAATAAAAGAAAGAATGAAAAATAACTAGATAAGAAACCAGGAGATGCGAATTCAGTTTCAGATCTTCTACCACTTTCTTAGATGTCTTAGGCACATCTTTGTGCACCCGTTTTTCCATCAATAAGGTTAAGAATCAAAAAGCAGATTCTACCTGCTTCAAAGGATTTCTCTTAAAATAAGTAGGTAGGTATCCTCCTTTCTAAGCCTGGCAGACTAAAAAACTCGTGCAAAATAGACTACAGGGTAATTGACCTGATTTCTTCAATAAGTCAATGGCTTGATGAAGAGAAAGAGTGTTAAAAGACACTTAGGAGACTTAATAAACTAATAATGCATGGACTTTCGATTTAAACAACCACTTGTAAAAGACATTTTTGAGACAACTGTGGAAATTTGAATATTGCCTGGGTTTTGGATCATACCAAGTAACTATTGTTATTTTGATAGGTATGATAATGGCATTATAATTATATAAGAAAATGGCCCATATTTGTTATTACATATAAGCATGATATGACTTAATGTCTGAGACTGATAGAAAATAAAATACAAAATAAACAAAAGGATAAATTATATGACAAAAGAAAATAATTTGAAATCTTTGACAAAAGCATGCATATATAGATATATACTACAGTCATATCTTACAGCCAGTGTTACTCATTTTTTTCCTTTAACTCTTTGGAGAGAAGACATTTTCCCTAATTACTTGAGTTCATTTTGGGGTGGGGAAGGAACATGGAAAGGAAGTTTGAGATATCTGTTATGAGATATCATTAAATTCATGGATGGTCAGCTTAAACAGGGTGATTGAGGAAACTCAGAGGGCTTCAGGCACTGTGTCTGAATTTTATATGGCTGTGAAGTGAGATGGGGGAGAAGCAGGTGGAGAGAGGTAAGGATAGTCAAACTCTTCCACAAAGGGTTTGATGCTTTCAGAGTCAGTAGATCTAAATCAGTAAGACTTTTTCTTTTTTTGTTTTTAGTTTGTAAGTTTAAACTCAGCGTATATGTCTCTGCTTACATCGAGCAAGTCTGCTGAAGTAGAGTGGTGCACAATCTGCAGTGGCTTACATCTTCCCTACTCAAAGGGCAATCCTTGGAGGAACAGCAATTGGCATCACCGCCGAGCTCGTTTGAACGGCAGTAGGCCTGACTTTACGGCAGACGCACTGAGTCAGGAGCTACATTTTAACAAGATCCCCAGGTGACTTAGATGGCTATTAATGTTTGAGAAGTCCTATTTTAGAACCTAAGGCTTAGATAATCATCAAAAAGAACAGCTACAGGGAACTATTTTTACCTCTGTGAAAGTGAAGAGAACTGAAGCAACTTGCAACAGGATCATTTCAAAACAACTTTTTGTCCTGAAACAGTCACACAGTGAAAGTGTTTATCTTACATACATAATTTCCCAATTATCCACTTAAGTCTGTAGACAGAGCTCGCATCTGTGGCCTACCGTCCTGAAGGGTACCAAATCATCTCAGTGTTAGTTACTTCCACCCCGGCTTCTTTTTGTCTTTCTTTTATTTTTATTTATGAAATCTATCACTCCTTTGAGAATTTAAAGAAAGAAGATAGAAGCACCAATAGCCTCTCAAGGTCTTATCTTCTTGTAAATTTAGAATGTCCCCAGAAGTGTGCTTAAAACACTATGATCTTGATTTGCCCAAGCTTTTTAAATGACTTTTATGCCCACCAGTGGTCAAAGCTGCGCTTCTTATGGATTTTTTCTGCACTATAGCCTGAAAAAAAAAAAAAAGAAGGTTGGTCACCATAAGTCAGAATTGACTCAATAACAACGGATTTTGGTTTTTTTGGTATAGCAGCTTGAAGGGATCTTGAAGGCGCAACAGGTAAGAGCTCAGCTACTAACCAAAAGGTTGGCGGTTCGAATCCACCCAGTGGCTCCACAGGAGAAAGATCTGGCAATCTGCTCCCTTCAAGATTATAACCTAGAAAACTCTATGGGGCAGTCCTAGTTTGTCACAGGACGCTGTTACCAGTAGAAATCAACTGGAATGCACCTAACAACCTAACAAAATGTAGCAGCCTGAGAACTCTGCATGGGGGAGTAGGGGCTGCTGTTGGCATTTAATCAGCTCCAATTCCCCACCTGACACTGGCTCTGGCCTCCATTGCAGCCTTCTTCCACACCCAGTGCCTCTGGGGTTTTTAGCAGTTTGCCCTCTCCCCGCCACCAGAGCAGTAGGGCCCCTCCCTGACCTTTAGCCAAAGAGTGTGACCCTGGTGATCTTCCGACTTGATGTACTGAAGGGATGGCCCCTCTGTACCAAACCAGGTTATTAGATTTAACTTACTCTGCCAAGATCCATTGTGTAAGTCCCACAGGCTCTCCTTCTCTGGTTGCACTTATTACATTAGCCATATAGCTACCAGCTCTCTATTCCAAGGCTGCTTTAAGAACTTTTCCAGTTCTGTTTCTCCATATGAAAATGGGTGAAGCGTACTATAAGTAGAATTAATGCCAAGAGTTCGAAATTAAGTAACAACGCAAACCTGACCATTTGTGTTGTAGGTAAAAGCAAAACCCCGTTTAAAATGCCTCTTTTGTTTTCTGTGGCCCTGGAAATCTGGACGTTCCAATGGTGACTATAATAGGAACATCTTAGGCGCCGTAACAGCCCCATAAATATCTCCTCAGCAGAGCTGTGCATCTCCCCCCGGACCCAAGGAGCTTTCTTTGAAGTCACAGGGCAGAAGTTGTGCACGTGGAAGAGGTATGCAACTTATTATTATCATTTCTTGCCATTGCTGTAGAAGCTTTTAAGTAATACTAGATTTATCACATTTTTCTTACAGCAAATTTTAGTTTCCTCTAGTGTTTCTTCTGAAGCCTGAACCAATAAACTGGTTTGTCTTTGTAGTTGATTTGCCACAGTAGTTCCCATATTTTTCTGCCAAGAAGCCCTTTTGGAATCCGATTAAATGGGTAACATGACATTTATAGTCTCAGAGATTAGAGCACCTGGAAGGAGGCCCAGAACTTACCCAGTCTCTTGGGGACTCTTTAGTACAAACCAGACCGGACTTTGTTGGATGGCTCCAACCCCAAAAACCCATTGCCATTGAGCTGGACTCATATCAACCCTATAGGGCAGGGTAGAACTGCCCCATGGGGTTTCCAAGGAGCACCTGATGGATTTGAACTGCCAACCCTTTAGTTAGCAGCTGAACTTTTAACCACTATGCCACCAGGGTTTCCAACCTAGAGGCAGCCTTTTGCTGCTATCCTCTCCTCACATCCATCCTTACCCGGAGGAGCCCACTTAAATTGCATTACCTAGGATAGGATTGCACATCTAAGTGCTTAGTAAATACCTTGTAGTCTTTGATTTCACTGAAGAGCTCTTGTGAAGTTAGTGTGCAAGAAAATGGTTTGCATTTACAGATGATTGGGGGAGGAGAAGGACAGTTACAGAACCAGCTGTAAGCCTCCATCCCTGTTCAGGTTTATACCTTTGCTCTCTATCTTCTCACGATATAGCCACCATTTCCTTCTTTAAAACACACACACCTTGTTTTCTTTGCCATTACAAAAGTAAAACAGGCTCTTTGTAAAAAAAAAAAAAAGTTGATACAAACAAGCATTTTCCTGCTGCCCAGGATAACTAGTGTTAAGTCTTAGCTATACTTTCATTTCAATATCTCTCTGTGTGTGTGTGTGTGTGTGTGTGTGTGTGTACATGCTGTTTTGTACTTAATCATTTTCTTAGTTAGCAATGTGACCTTGCATTCCTGCACATACCTACCCATTCTATCTTCAAAGTTCCCATTGAAATTATTTTTTAAAAGTTAGTTTTAAAATTCAGTGACAAAAAAGATGGAGAGCCAACCATGAGCCAGATCGTTGAAAGGATTCCAATTAATAGAAAAAAACCAAGATCCGGTGAGTGAGGAAATTATAGCAGAAGTGATAGAAGTCCAAACTCCAAAGTCCAGGCTGGCTTTTACAAGGGAGCCCCCAGATATTTCTAGCTTAACATTTACACATTAGCCTGGCGTATTTTGTTAAGGAATTGGGACATCTGGAGCTATTTCCCTCCCTCTGTAAATAGCAAGAGTAGCAAAGCAGCTTCTGCTTTCCCAAATAGGTCGGGGGTAGGGGTGGTGGTGGTGGGGGGAGCTCCTGGTGAAAGAGTTGGGACCTGGGACCTGAGAAAAGCAGTAGGAAGTTTGAGATAAGTCTGGGCCCCTACAACAGCACAGGAAAAAGAGGCAGAGCCACCCGAGTGGACTATCCCAAAGACTTTCACCCGCAGAGAAAAGCCCTCCTGACTCTGGCAATAGCCAAGCGCTCCCAGCCTGGCAGCCTCACATCAGCATCATGAAGGTCAAGAAACCGGTGGAGCTATTTTGAACTGAAGGGAACTATTTTGAACTGAATTTTCTATATTCTGCCAACTTTCAGTGTGAGGCTAAAGAAAAGTATTTGCAGACACATAAGAATTCAGCAAGTTTACTAGCCACATAGAGCCCTGGTTAAGAACTCTGTTGCTAACTGAAATTTTGGCAGTTCGAATCCACCAGCTGCTGGATGCCCTATAAGGCAGTTTGACTCTCTCCTATTGGATCACTGTGAGTTGGAATTGACTCAATGACAATGGGTTTGGTTTTTATTTTTTACTACCCGCATACCCAATAAGCAAAAATTACTTGTGAAGTAACCCAGCAAGATTCAAAATTAAGCCAAGAAAAATGAAAGCGTGAGACACAAGAAGCTGCAGCTACCTGGTATGACCTAGAATAATTTAAAAAATGTTAGAAAAATTAAAGGCAATCATTTAGACAGGGGTGTTCAGACAATTCTTTTCTGAGTGACAGAATGTTCAAGGTTGGGGATTACATTTTCTTCTCTGTGGGTCCAATCATAGCATTTATTTCTAGAGACAATTGTATTCATATAATAGTAATTTCAAATGTTTCATGTAGGTTTTTAATTGTTATGATCAACTTACAAAGGACTGAAGACTGAATTATTGTTTAAAAAGCTTCCAATTATTATAAACACTAATGCAACAAAAAATAAGAATTAAGCGTAAGGAGAGATGAGAAGCCATGCAAGTTCCAAATTCTTCACATGTGTACCTGGAGGCCAATAGATAATGTCTAAATTTGATACAAATAAGAAATAGAAGCATAATTATACATACATATTTAAGGGAACTCTGGTGGCGTAGTGGTTAAGTGCTACAGCTGCTAACCGAGAAGTCGGCAGTTCGAATCTGCAAGGTGCTCCTTGGAAACTCTATCAGGCAGTTCCACTCTGTCCTATAGGGTCACTATGAGTCGGGATCGACACGATGGCAGTGGGTTTTTTTTTGTTTGTTTGTTTATTTAAATTACAGTAATAACTTTTCAAACAGAAACAGAAATTATTAGCAGTGTGGGGACAGTAGAGATTAAGGAAAGGGAGAATTTACTATTTATTCTGCATATCCCTATACAGTGTGGTCTTTTAAAACTATGTATTATCTTTATAGTTATATACTGTACCTTGAACATCTTTCCAGGTGTAACCCAAATGTTAACAGCCTGCGGATATAATTGAGACTACATTTATCTTTATGCCCAAATTGTGAAATTTTGAGTCTTCTGTTGCTTATGCAGGAACTTAGCTCCCACTTAGCATCTCTCAGTTATTTCTGGGAACCCCCAAAAGGATCCTTCTCACATGACCGAAGATACATCTTTCAGCCCCAGCCACTATGATTCCTTTGCTGTGTTTTCTTCTCTGCTCTTGGCACGTGAACTGTTCCTGCATGTCACATTTAATGACAGTCATCATTCCTTGATCTTCACAAAATCTCCAGCTATCTGTTATCTCTCACTCCAAACCTTCAAAACAAAATTCAATCTCCAATTTAAGGAGATGTCTTAGTCATCTAGTACTGCTACAACAGAAATACCACAAGTGGATGGCTTCAACAAGGAGAAATTTGTTCACTCAGTCTAGGAGGCTGGAAGTCCAAATTTACGGTGCCGGCTCCAGGGGAAGGCTTTCTCTTTCTGTTGGCTGTAGGGGAAGGTCTTTATCATCAATATTCTCCTGGTTGAAGAGCTTCTCAGCACAGGGACCCTGAGTCCAAAGGACATACTCTGCTCTCTGTGCTTCTTTCTTGGTGATATGAGGTTCTTCACATCTTTTTGCTCGGTTCTCTCTTTTATACCTCAAAAGAGATTGATTAAAAGCATAACCTAATCTTGTAGATTGAGTCCTATCTCATTAACGTAACTGCCTCTAATCCTGCCTCTTTAACATCATAGAGGTAGGATTTACAACACAGAAGAAAATCACATCAGATGACAAAATGGTAGACAATCACACAGTCCTGGGAATCATGGCCTAGCCAAGTTGACACACATTTTTGGGGACACAGTTCAATCTATAACAGGAGACAAAAGGGGTAGAGGGACAGGCTAAAGACCACCATAAAAAAACAGCCAAACACATCCAGAAGGTGTAACAGTCTACAGGAAAGCGGTTCCACATCTTCAATAACACTGTGTTGTAACTATGCTAGATTCAGATTGACACGTAATTGACACAACTAGATTCCAGGGGGGTCCTGGTTTAGATTCTGTAAAGAACATGTTGGGGTCACTGGGAAATTTGAAAATTCAATCTAGTGTTTATATGAGACAAAAACTGAAAACTTTGTAACATGGAGGGATGGAGATTAGTGACTAAAGAAGCAGGTACAGTATGATCTCATTTAGCAAACACACACATGCATGTGTACACACACAAACACATAGAAAAAGATCTGGAAGAATATACATTAAAAACTAACAATGGTTGTCTCTGGTTGGTATGAATATGATGTTTTAATTCTTTAAATGTATGTTTGCCTTTACTTTCTTATTTGCTACCGTATGTGTTGATTTTGCAACAATAAAAACTATGAAATTTCCCCTGAGAATTTACTTTGTGAGTTCTAGTACTGATTTGCTTTAACTCAATCTTGGATCCTTTCCTTCTCTATCAACATTTAACCCATGAACAACAGAATGGATCCTCCCAACAGGTTTCCTTCCTGTCGATCAGTGTCTTACTGTTAGAAAGACAAAGGCTGTGTAGGGACAAGTAACCTAGATAATTAAGGTTAATGAGCCACTCAGCTGAGAGTCTTCCCATATTTACCCTGTTTTATGTAGACTCAGACGGACTTCACAAGCACACCTTGTGTTTGTCATTTCTCAGCCTCACCATGGGAGATGCATGACTATTTGAGGGTCAAGACATAGCACATTCATTCCTTGGATTATAATGATGCACCCAAGTTAAGATGGATTTTAACATCTCGTGTGCTTTTGATGACAAAAAGCTGATTGAAACCTTAAGGCTTCCTCTGTTAGAGAAAATAACACTAGTTCTGAATTGTGTGTGAGATTAGCAAGAAGCTCCCCTCGCCTCACACTCTGAGCTGCACGTGTGCACCCAAGCTCAACCCTGACCCTTAAGCATTTCCAACACCAGGGATGTTAAGTGTATGCTTTTTCAAAACAGCTCTTTCCCAGGTATTCACAAAAGACACAAAGAACATGGGTATATTTATAACTCTTTGAAACCAGTGACGGTTCCACATGGGGAAAAAGATGGGAAATCCACAAAATTAATCTGTTCATGTTATCTGTACAATGTTTGCTCCTCTGGGAATTTGTGTAAGCCAAGTCCTGTAGCTGGAAGCAGCAACACAGTAAGTGCTGGGGGATGTGTGCTGGATGGTTGGGAAGCTGGGAAGGATAGAGGGGGTGAGAATAAATAAGGAACCATAAGAAAATTTATATCTAAGTGAAAATAGGCATTCCAGATGAGAAAGAGGGATAATAACTGTCTTGGTTATCTAGTGCTGCTATAACAGAAATACCACAAATGGATGGCTTTAACAAAGGGAAATTTATTCTCTCACAGTCTAGGAGGCCAGAAGTCCGAATCCAGGGTGCCAGCTCCAGGGGAAGGCTCTCTCTCTGTCGGCTCTGGCGGGGAGGTCCTTGTCATCAATTTTTCCCGGTTGAGGAGCTTCTCAAAGCAGGTCCAAAGGACGCACTATTCTCCTGGCCTTTGTTTCTTGGTGGTATGAGGTTCCCCTGTCTCCCTGCTTGCTTCTGTCTTTTATACCTCAAAAGAGATTGGCTTAAGACAGGACCTACTCTTGTAGGTTGAGTTCTGCCATTAACATAGCTACCGCAAATACAGACTCATTAACATCATAGAGATAGGATTTATAACACATAGGAAAATCACACCAGATGGCAAAATGGTGAACAATCACACAATACTGGAAATCATAGCCTAGCCAAGTTGACACGTATTTTGGGGAGACACGATTCAATCTATGACACTAAGAGAAAAGCACTTAATAGACAGGTTTTCCAAATCCTCACGTTTACAGTAGCTGTCCTACACCATACCCTCCTCTGCAAACGTAAAGTTCCAAAGAACTAACACCTAGCTGAAATACATCTAATTCTGAAATTCTTTTACAGCATCGCTTGTACTATAGGAGCCTGGGTAATACAGCTGCTGATCTAAAGTTTGTCAGTTCAAACTCCTCCAGCAGCTCTGTAGAAGAGAGGCCTGGTGAACTGCTCCTGAAATGATTACAGCCAAGAAAACCCTACTCTGTAACACATAGGGTTGCCATGAGTTGGAATTGACTTAATGGCAATGGGTTTGTCTGTGTGTGTGCGTGAGTGTGTGTGTGTGTGTGTGTGTGTTATACAATGATTCAGGTGCATCTGGAGCCAGGCTATTACAACTAAAGCCAGGAAAGACTTGATAGAAGAGTTCATCAATAGTATGGCTAGAAGTCCTGATCTCTAATATCTACATCTTTACCTCTATTCTCAACAAGAATGGTCAAGTCTAAAGACCTTACAAGATAAAAATGTGTCTCAGTGCATTTTCCTTTATCCCCTCTTTTCTCGAGATAATCTCAAGGCATTAAAGCTCAAAAGATCCTTGCAGATCATTTACTATAAGCCCCAAATTTTACAGACTATCTAGAGAGGGCAAATTGCTTCCCAAATTAATTGGTGACAAAAGCCAGACCTGAACGTAGCTCTTCTGAATTTCACATTCAAAGCTATTTACAAGAACCCCACACATTAATGACCACTTGCAGATAGAGTGTCCTACATGGCACTTAATTTACTCCTCTTCCCAGCAAAGCAAAACAAAACAAAAATGAACAAAAACCCCAGAACCCCCTCAATACATGTTATTATATAGTATTTTAACCATAAATGTTTCAACCAAAAAAAAAAAAAAACACCAAAAAACCAGTAGCCATCAAATTGAGTCTGACTCATGGCAACATCATAAAAACTAAAAAAAAAAAAAATCGTAGGTGATATAAATAACTTCAAGAGCACAGATAATAGTAAGATGTAGTAGAATAAATAAGAAGTGGTGAGTTTTGAATATTTATTACCTTTGCCTTCAAAAGAACTTATTTAATTTTAAATTTACATAATTTAAAATTAATAATGGTTGACTTTAAAAACTGGCTCACTAAACTCCTGAAAATTTAATAACTGACTCTCCAAGTTGAGACAGGAAGTTTCCAGCACACAATTGGGTCTACTCCAGTCAAAGGGATGATTTATCTCCTGTGTAAATTTGGATGAGCTATTTGTCTTCTCTTGCCTCTGTTTCCTCATCTGTAAAATGGGATTAATAATAATACTTTATAGAGACTTTGTGAGGACTATATGAGTTTTACATAAAGTGCTTGGAATAGTGCTGGCACAAAGCAAGAACTATGTGTTTGCTATTATTATTCTTAAGCCACAGGTATCATTTTTAGGATTTGGAAGACTAAGGTAAGGCCTTTCAAACTCTGTAGTGATGGCCCAGATAGTACCAGCTTCAAAGGAAACAGATACAAGATTCGATTAATCTGGATATTACTTCATCATGTCCAATACTTTCTGGACTAAATATAACAGAATATGGTTTCTCAAGGCATCTAGATCACCAATAAATCTGAGTGATGCACTAACCAATTGGAATAAAGTATGAACTCTACTATACAAAAATATCTTTTAACAATAATAATTTTTTATGAAAATAAAGTGATGGCTAAAAACAGAGTTGCACTGCTTTGCTTTCCATCACTCCACAACGCTCATCAGAAAAGAGTCGGAAATAAAACATCTTCACCTGGCAATAAAGACTCTGGATTTTGAGTCCAACATTTAACACTCACGTGACTGTCAGTCATCTAGTGCTGCTATGACAGAAATACCACAAGTGGATGGCTTTAACAAAGAGAAATTTATTTTCTCACAGCCTAGTAGGCAAGAAGTCCAAATTCAGGGCATCAGCTCCAGGGGAGGACTTTCTTTCTCTGTCAGCCTTCTCATCAATCTTGCCTGGCACTAGGAGATTCTCTGCATAGAGACCCCAGGTCTAAAGAATGCACTCTGCTCCCAGCACTGCTTTCTTAGTGGTGTGAGGTCTCCCTGTCTCTCTGCTTGCTTCTCTCTTTTATATCTCAAGAGATTGCCTCAAGACACAATCCAATCTTGTAGATTGAGTTCTGCCTTACTAACACAACTGCCTCCTATCCTCCCTCATTAGCATCATAGAGGCAGCATTAACAACATATAGAAAATTACACAATACCGGGAATCTTGGCCCATCCAAACTGATACACACATTTTTAGGGGGACATAATTCAGTCCATGACAGTGACCTTAGGCAAGTTAGTTAACTTTCCTGCCTGAATTTCCTCACCTATAAAATGAGGATCCTAGTAGCCTCACAGGATTCCTGTGAGAGTTAAATAAAACAATGAATGTTACGTGCTTAGCACAATGTCTGGCATTGAGGATACATGCAATAAACATTAGCTTTTATTATTTTTACCTGTGTGTCTTCTCATTGAGGTAGTTATGTGCAGCCTTTTAGCATTGTTCTGACGACTAATTCTGTCAATGAAAGGGGAAGGGAAAGGTTAGGAAAACAATGTATTTCCTCCTCAGCAAAGTGGAACTAATGATATCTTTCCTTCCACTCCCCCAAATCTAATGGTAATCCACAAATATTTTGGGATGCTCCTTAAAAAGAGAATGTTACTGCTTTAGGGAACAGACAATCGGGAGACTGATGCCTGGTACCTTTCTTGGTCCTTGTATGAAAACGAACTTAAGTGAGTGTTCTAAAAGCTGGGGTTTGGCATCCCTGGGCAACTGGGTAACATTCTTCATCTCTTCTCATCTGTCTTCATGAGCCCTATGAACTAGCAAGCCTCCAAGATCTGCTGACCAAATGCAGTGTACCTAGTTTAAGGAAGATGCTACTTGCTAAAACTTTGAATACATATCAGTAGAGAGAAGGCAGCAAAGTATATAACTGATGAGTAAAATATCAACTGTTTGGATTTGGTAACAGCTGAGAGCCATTCCACCCAAAAATGAATTTCACACTGCAGTTTGGTCAGGACATGTGGCCATTAAACCTGGGGCCCAATAGGCCAGCGGTTTAGAGGCTGAGCTCTCCGGAACTCCAGGACTCCTCAGAGATTCTCCCATGGTTCCACAAGCAAGGTTTATCACTATTTTTTTTACATACCACGCAAACGATCCTTTTGAAAAAAGTTTTAAAAACCCACAGAGCTGGCAAGAACAAAGACAAACCTAAACGAACTTTTCCCTGCGTGACCTAGATAATCCTGGGACGACCACTTACCAGTCTAAATTGCACCTAAGATCCAACAAGATCTGATGTAGCCTCTCCCTGTGTTCCTCTCATTCTCAAGAAATTCTATGTATTGGTGTTACTTCCAGTTCTCATGGAGCTGGAATGCCACCCAAGGACCATTAAGGTCCATTTACCTCTTTAATTAACATCCTTTCTGGAAGAAAAAGTTTAAGGATAATAAAAATTCCTTAATTATCAAGTGAGTGATAGCTGGAATTAAAAATCCGAACCATGCATTTGCTTACATCAATGATCCTAATTAGTAGCCAAATGAATTGGCTTCATTTGTCAACCAACCCTAAGCTTTTGCCCTTGAGTTTCAGATGTGTTCTTTGGAGTAACATAAAATAATTTGTTTATTCATCCTTACATCAAAATCTCATTGGCTGCATTTCATGAGCAAGGCACTGGGGTTACAGAGGGAATAAGGCAGAGTTAGCCCCCACATTCATGGAGCTTAGAATTCACCAGGAAAGGACAGTCTAGCTCATAGAGGAAAGTTTAGCCCCATCAAACTCTGGGTTACAAACTGATAAACCTTTACTGTGCTCCTCTGACAGAATAATTTCAACATCTTTTTTACATGACAGCCCTTCAAGTATTTCAGGATACCTATGCTATCCTTTCTGAGTCTTCTGCTCTCTAACAACAATCTCAGTTTCATCGGCCATTCCTATGACTTGATTTCAGGTCCTTCACCATTCTGGTGGCTTCCCTTTGCACGTACACACTTCTTGTCAACCTCCTTCTTACTGTGTGGAGATAAGAACTGAGACTTGTTCCAACACCAGTGGAGCAGAACAGTCATCACTCTTATGCTGGATACTTTACTTCTGTTATCACAAGCTAAGAACGTTAACAGCCTGGATTCATATTGGGTTTACCTATATTACCTCCTCTGATGCAGGAAGCATCAAAAGAAGATGAAAGGAATACATAGAGTCACTATACCAAAAAGAATTGGTTGACGTTCAGAGGTAGCATATGATCAGGAACCAACGGTATTGAAGGAAGAAGTCCAAGCTGTGCTGAAGGCACTAGTGAATAAATAACAAGGCTCCAGGAATTGACAGAACACCAATTGAGATGTGTCAATAAACAGCTGCAGTGCTGGAAATGCTCACTCATATATGCGAAGAAATTTGGAAGACAGCTAACTGGTCAATTGACTGGAAGAGATCCATATTTATGCCTATTCCCAAGAAAAGTGATCCAACCAAATGCAGAAATTATCAAACAATACCAGTAATATCACAGGTGAGTAAAATTCTGCTGAAGATCATTGAAAAGCGGCTGTAGCAGTGTATCCACAGGGAACTGCCAGAAATTCAAGCCAGATTTCAAAGAGAACGTGGAACCAGAGATATCATTGCTGATGGCAGATGTATCCTGGCTGAAAGCAGAGAATACCAGAAAGATGTTTACCTGTGTTTTACTGACTACGCAAAGGCATTCAGCTGTGCGGATCATAACAAATTATGGATAACATTTTGAAGAATGCAAATTCCGAAACACTTAATCGGGATCATGAGGAATCTGCACATAGATCAAAAGGCAACTTTGCAAACAGAACAAGGGGATAGGACATGGTTTAAAGTCAGGAAGGATGCATCACCATTGCATTAGGGCTGGCGGAAGACTCATTAACAACCTGCGTTATGCAGATGACACAACCCTCCTTGCTGAAGGTGAAGAGGACTTGAAGCACTTACTGAAGAAGTTCAGAGAATACAGCCTTCAGTATGGATTACACCTCAACACAGAGAAAACAACTATCCTCACAGCTGGACCAATAAGCAACATCATGATAAACAGAAAAAAAGATTGACTTTGTCTAGGATTTCATTTTAGTTGGATTCACAGTCAACACCACAGAAGCAGCAGTCAAAAAATCAAAAGACCATTGCATTGGGCAAATCTGCTGCAAAAGACCTCTTTAAAGTGTTAAAAAGCAGTGCTGTCACCTTGAAAACTAAGGTGAGCCTGACCCAAGCCATGGTGTTTTCAATCACCTCATATGCATGCGAAAGCTGGACAATGAATGAGGAAGACAGAAGAAGAATTAACACCTTTGAATTGTGGTGTTGGCAAAGAATATTGAATATACCATGGACTGCCAAAAGAATGAACAAACCTGTTTTGGAAGAAGTACCACCAGAACGTTCCTTAGAAGCAAGGATGATGAGGCTAAGTCTCACATACTTTTGACATGTTGTCAGGAGAGATCAGACCCTGGAGAAGGACATCATCTTTGGTAAAGTGGAGGGTCATCAAAGAAGAGGAAGCCCCTCAACGAAATGGATTAACACAGTGGCTACAACAGTGGGCTCAAGCATAGTAATGATTATGAGGATGGCATAGGACTGGGTAGTGTTTCATTCTGTTGTACCTAGGGTCACTATGAGTTGGAAACAACTCCATAGCACCTAACAACAACCTTCCCTGAAAGCCCTTCATACCCTGGTGTAATTATGTTGTATCAGAGTGTAGAATTTTACACTTACTCATACATTGATTACTGTTAGTTGTGGTCAATTATTCCTGCCCATAAAGATATTTTTGTATACTGATTGTGTCCTCTTTTCAGATTTGTTCCTTTATAGTGTTACATTTTCCACAAATATGAGAACATGCCAACAAGACTCTTATCAGCCTGATGCCACTGAAGACCACTCTTTGGTTCTTTCTTGACCCCCATAGCATTTTGTGTCTAACTCCATCACAACATTATAGTATTGCTTCACTAATGTTATATTTTTACATGTCTGTTTCCTCACTTAACTGTGAGCTACCCAAGGACAACGGCATATCTATCTTTGTATCTTCAGTACTCAACTAAGCTTCTGACACACAAAAGGTGATTAAAAGAAAATGTGTTTATTTGGAAGAATGAGTGAATGAGTCAGTTAATTATACTGCCAAGGCCACATTTCTCTCTCTTAGTCACAAGGATTTTGTCAAATGTCTTATCAAGATACAAGTCTATGGATGGACAACTCTGCTACCTTTCATTTTGGATAAAAGTAATTTATTTCTCTGTTCCTCGGATTTCTCATACATAGACAGTCAAGGCTTATCAAGATTAATAAGTGAAATAATATATGTAAAAGTGCTTTACAAAACTGCCAGATGTGCAGATGTAAGATATAATTGTTACCTCACTCTAGTAGCCTTATCAAAAAGGGAAATTACATTTATTGACCTTCTAAGAGTTTGTGGTTTGTGGCTTCCATTTATGGGCAGGAAATGAGACCTCTGAAAAGAGTGGCAGGAAAAGGCTAAAGGGATGAAGCCTGGAGCCAAATCCATCACAACCCTCTGGCCGTCTGTGGGGGAGGGCTCTGGGGGAAAGCAGATGTCCCTCATCCCAGGCTTTCCCGCTTGGTTGATCTCGGGGTTTTCCAGAGTCCAGAGAGGATCTCCTGCAGATCTTTGTTTGGGTGGGCTGTGGAACATCTTCAGTCAGCTATTAAAGGTTGTACAACACGAATGGGAAAATTGTCCTTTGCCCTTGGAAAGGAGGAAGGAAGAGAAGCAGAGAGATAAACAGGGAAATGGCCCTGCCCTGCCAAGTGTGTGTACCAGCATGTGCAGGGTTTGCTCTGTTACAAGATGTTGTTGTGAGGAACCAGCAGCTGCCACTGTTTATGGGCATCTCTTTTTCTGTGGCTGAGCATTTCACTGCATTTTGATACTACTGTCTTACTGAAGCTACAAGGAAAGACCACACCATGTTGGGTGAATCATCCAAAACAGGGTAGGCCCTCAGCACTCAGATTCAGGGATTTCTAGGTTTCACTTGTCTGGAGTGTACACTTCTCTTGAGCCCTCTCTCTCCTTGACTTCCGATGAGAATAATTGTGTTTGAGGACACTTGAAAATGGAAAAGAAAAGTTGGTTTTGGCAGGAGGAAACAGCCACCTCTATAGAGAACTCCAAGCTGAGAGGGCAGTATCTTATCAAATGGTCCAACTGTGTTTATGCAGCCATATCTATCTTCTCTGTTGTATTCCAAGTGCCTTGCACAGTGCCTTACCCATAGTAAAAAACCTAGTGCCGTCAAGTACTCAATAAATAGGTAATGAGTAAGTAAGTGTGCTGTTCTAGACTAATGACAGAAGATACTTAAGGTCCCTTGGAGCTTTAAAAGGGCAGCAATGCCCCTCAAGGCAAGCATAAAGATGGTAGGATAATTACAGCAAGAATATACCCAGAGTGGTTCGCTAGACATAACTGGACCAGAAGAATCCATCTTCCAGGTTTCTCCTTCAGATTCTCCCCTCAGAGTCATCCTTTGCAGAATTTAGTAAAATGGTCTCACAGTAGCCATGGGAGTTCCTGGGGTGGTGATAATGGGTAACCACTAGGCTGCTAGCTAAAAGGTTGGCATTTCGAGTCCACCTAGAGGGACCTTGGAAGAAAAGCCTGGTGATTACTTCCAAAAAATCAGCTATTGAAAGCCCCGTGGAGCACAGTTCTACTCTAAGGCACACGGAGTGGCCATAAGTCAGAATGGCCAATACGTAGGGAGAAATTACCTGCTGCTCTGCTATTCTACTCAAGAGAACAGCAGTCACCAACAGAGAAGCCCAGGTCTAAAAAAAAAAAAAGGGCGGGGATGAAGCCAGAGAAAGAGACTGGGAGTCGGACGCCCCCTAATCTGGGGCTCGACTGTAATTAGAATCCTGACTCTGAAAAACGTTCTTCCTTTCTGCACTTCTGAGAGAGTTGATTGGAGTTTTGTTCCCAGCCTCTGACTTAATTTCTTATTGAAAACGTTGCTTTCATAAACTTCTAACTTCGTTGGCATAAACAGAGGGAAAAAGCTTTCTCCCCTCTAGTGGTGGTGCAGAGAGCGGCTGGGTTAGACTCGGGGCTGGAGCGACGGTGATCGCCGATGGGCTGGCTCTGCTCAAATCCGGTGAACCGAGTAGGGTCCCTTCCAGAAGTCTTGCTCCTACCTCAACCTGGAGCCTGCCTTCGGCCACAAGCGCCGCGAGTCACCTCCTCGCACTTCTTCCTGCTGGAGCCTTGGGGACCTGGATCTCTTGGGCAGGAGAAGAGTCCAGGATCTCGGGAAAGAGAAAATTTCCCTGGTAGCTGAGCCCTTCTGCGCCTTCCCCAGGAGGGGACACAAGGGCCCGGATGGCTGTGGGGGTGTGTGTAGCTCATCCCAGGGAGCTGGGACCTCCCTTCCAGGTCTTGGACCGGACGTGGACTTAGTAATTGCTACCACAGGCATCTCTGTAGGCATTTGGGGGCGTTATTAGGGGAAATCGTGCGGACAAGGGACGTTCGCCCTTCCCGGGAGGGGCCGTTGCGCGGGCCACCCGGGGAACAGCACTTCCTGCAAGGTTTCCTCGGGAGATGGCGCCACAGCCCGTTACTGCGCTGCGGCTGCCCGCCTTTTCCAAGCTCAGCTCTTGCAGCGCAGACACCAGGTGGAGCGAACTGGCTTTCTCCCCGAGCGCGCCTGAGGCCCCAGCAGCGCTGCTTCCCGGGCCCATTGAGGTGTGCAGAGGTTCGGGTGCCTGCGCGGGACTCCACCACGCGGCCCCCAGTGGTAACCCAGGCGCCGTTTCTCAGGCCGTGACTGCTTTTGGTGCCTCAGTGGGAGCTCCCAGGGCAGGGACTCGGCAGATGACTGGTAGGAGATGAGGGGTGAGCTGAAAGGGGAAGAAAGCCAACGCCCCACGACATCCCCTCCGCGGTGGGGACCCTCAAGCTCGCTCCTGAGGCCACCAAACACCATAAAGAGTCTGTCAGGTCCGAGGTCCTCAGGGATCCGGAGTAGGCAGTTCGTAAGCCCTGGAGGGTCTGCGGGGTGTTCCGCTTGCTGCAAACTCGGCGACCCTTGCGCGTTGCCCTGGGAGGAACATTACAACTAGCTCGCAGATCCGGGTCAGCGCCTGGATCCCTGATCCGGGGCGCTGGAAGCCTAGGTTCGCGCGGAGGGAACGCGCGGGCACCGTCACACTGAGCTGGGAGGCACCGCAAGGCTGAGAACGCCGGACGCGGGGCCTGGGCCGCACCAGGTTCAGGGCCCTTGGGGAGAATTTCCGGAGACCTGGGAGAGAGCAGTATTCAACTGCCCCTACCTAGAGAACAGCCATGCAAATTGGGGATGGTTGATGATGGAACCTAGGCCCTCTCCACCTAGGGGCTTGCCGGACTTCTGAGCAGGCTTTCGCGTTCAGGTCCGGAAATTGGACAGGTGAGCGCGGCCTGTTTTCCAATTGTCGCCCTCCCTCTCCATCCCCTCCGCCACTCTGACAGTACTACCCCCCACTCTCCCTGGGGTTAACACTCGCCTAAAGGAGAGGAGCTGTGGTTAAGAGCTCGGCTGCTAACCCAAAGGTCGGCGGTTTGAATCCACCACCCGCTCCTCGGAAACCCTATGGGACAGGTCTACTCTGTCCTAAGGGTCACTATGAGTCCCAAACGACTCCACGGCAAGGATTTGATTTGTTTTTTTTTCTGGCTCATTTCTACACAATCTTTCCTTCCAGTTCCGTTTGTCCAAATCGCAGGACATTGAAAGTTTCTGCTGCTTTTCTACGTACGTAGTGTTCTGCAGCAAACAACAAAGAACAGCTAGCCTACGCGGACTTGAAGCTGAATATGACCTGTCTCTATGAATTGGATGCATGCAGTTCTTGGCACCGCTGTGGGGAGCGTTTCTGGGAACGCATTAGGTGGCAATCCGAGAAACCAGAGGGCAAGAGACCCTGAAAGCGGGTAATTTCCAAGCTAGAGCCGGCGTCCAACCCTCTCCCCCTCCTACTAGAGTTCAGGGTAGGATGTATGCGAGGCCTCCTAAACAGTTAAGGATCTCTGGTAGGCTCGGAAGAGTCTTAATAGCTTGTTATTGTTTTGTCTTTGAGACCATTACCCGTCCCTAAGAGTCTAATTATTTAATGGTAGCCCTCGGGGGTTTACAGATACATTTTTTTCTAGCATTTAACACGTGTTTTTGGAGTAAACTATTGTCACACACACACCCCAAAAGACAGTCCTTTATTTTATTAAAAGGGCTAATTTAAAATCTAATTTTAGATCTCGTATTACACAGTCTTGCAAATTTGGTCGTATACAACGATTAAATCACAAATAAATAATGTCCACCTATTCCTCAAATTGCCAACCTGATGGAGGAGAACAGACCTGAGGACTTTTCAGCCTTCAATAAAAAGAGGAGGGCTTTATGGCTGGGGTGAAAAGGGACTGATGAGCTAAGCCAATGGGGCAGCAGGCCTTTACTATGTGCAAAAGCATTCAGACACATGGCGACCCTTTTGCAATAAAAGTTTATTGATGATCGTTTGAAAGTTATGGCAACTCCAAGGTTATAAAACTTGTCATAAAATACCAAGCAGTCATTAGTTTACCTGACCTCATTTCAATATAAACTTCCACAAAACATTTTATTTTGTTCCTTCCTATAAGTGGGAAAGAGAAGTTAAGGAGGTTAAACACAGCAGCCCATTATTGAAGACCTAAGATCTGCACCTTGGCAAGCTGACCTTCATCCCTGCAAATAAAGCAGTGAAATTCACATTCTGTCCTTTTCTGTAAATATTATTGCAGAAAAGACAAGAATAGCTATGTTTTTGGTCCAGTCATCCATTTTAAGCACATATCTGGGTTCAAATTTGGATGGAGAGTTGTTCTTTCTTGGAAGATCGGTGACACCTTTAACAGTTGTTTTAAAGCATTTGCTTCCTGAACTATGCATAAGAAGTCTGAGAAGCCAATGGCCACACATTACTTGGCAAGTAACCTGAAGAGCGACATGTTTGAAATACACATTGGGTATTTAGAGCTATTGAAAGGTCAGATGAATACTCAATCCCCCTCCACATACACACACACACACAATGAGTTTAAAAGATGGCAGATGCCCTAATAGAGACAGGCATTTGGAATTAAATTGCAGAAAGGAACTGTATTAATGTTGCAAGAGAGCTCCGGGAGATAAGCAAGCCCATGCTCTGTAGAAAAAAGTGTTTCTGGTACAACTGTATGTGTGGACTTAAACTTCCCTCCATCAGAGAAGGAATCTGTCACGGAACCCTGATAGCTTTAGTAGCTTCTAGTCTCCCAAGCTCCACTTTTGATTGGCTGTTGGTCATGTTTCCTTAATGCTGCGTAACTAAAGTCAATCTCCTACGTTTAGGAGAGAGATTTGCAAGCAGGTACAGATAGCAAAGGTTGACCTTCTGTTAGCCACATGCTAATTTCTCTGAAACATGTAAAAGTCTGGGTATACTTTTCATGGATTGTTTAAAATATAAGCTTCAAGACAGAGCCAAGCATGTACGCATTTATGGTGGTTTAGGAATCTAATATGAAGAAAGCTAACTGGTTTATGACCTCACTGGAACTCATCTTGATAATGTTATGCTTAGTTTCCTGGTGTGCCTTAAAATATTTCCAGGATTTCATGGAATTTTAACTAGAGAAGAACATTTTTTAAAAATCAAAATCTTATGTAAAGTGTTGCTTTCTTTTAGGGAGTATATAGGGGTGTGCATGTGTGTGTGTTTAAGACGGAAAGGTACTATCTCAGAGAAAGGTGATGTGGAGATGGAGATAAGGAAAAAGAGAAGTATAGAATAAGGTGCTAATTAAAAAGCAAACTCTTTAGCTGTCCAAACTTTCCCCTAGTTGGTGGGTACAGTTACCCATTTCATAGTGATTTCATACTCCTGGGTTCTTAGATACAAGTAATGGCGTGCATCAAAAGAAAGATGCTGTGCTTCCCCGAGTTAGCACTGACTTCCAGCAAGGGCAGGGGAAAAAAAGACCTGTGAATCTACCAAGCAGCCAAGAGGCTGAATCAGTATCTTTACAAGATACAAGAAGCAAATAAGGGATCTAAATTCATTCCTTTGCACCTGGGACATTTCTGAAAACCTCACATAGCAGGTTAACTTCAGAGTTAAGTTGGTGAAATGTTCGTATAAATAAGTTAATTAAATTTACATACACATACACACAGACAAATCTATAGGCAATATGAGTTGTAGCAACAACAGTAGTGAATTTAACTTCTAATGTTTGTATCTTTCTGCTATTAATCTCAGCGTTCAGTTTGCTTTTCCCAGATGCCTGGAGGGGGTGACAAAAAGGAGAAAAGAGACTCCTTTTTAAAATAAGATCAGTGACAAAAAGATTTTCTCCTTCCTTCTTTACCCTCCTTCTCAAATTAACTATTCTTCACCATCTTTTTTTTCCCACCATCTAAAAAGGCAATTTAGACTCTCCATATTGATTTTCACTACTTCATATTCATAGATCATGAATGATCTCCAGTCAGCTGTATTTAAGTACTGTATTTACCAAGAAAGCTTGGTTACCAGGGAAGCATCCACTTGGATTCACATTTCTGAGCTCCTCCCTATATATATATTCTGAAGTAAGAATGAAAATAAATAAATAAATGGATGCAAAAAAAAAAAAAAAGGTCTTCAGGTCAAAATTTGTAAAAAGGACAGCACAAACCACACACATACTTCCTTTTCTTATACTCTGCATGGTTCAGAGACATGCAGGTCATCAGAAAATGTTCACAAGACACTATGTGCTCCTTCAAATTTCACCCACACTTGCTTTTCAGAGTGATCTGATTTATTAAGGCTTAATTATATGATGAGGAGTGTGTCTTTGGGGGCCTTACAAATACGTTTGTTTGAAGATGTTTTGGACAGCTGGGTGATAGTGCTGGGAAATCCCAAACTGCGCCTGAGTTCTGGTGACACGTACAGACTGCATAGCTTTACCCTCATCATTTTTATTGATACAGAAACTTTCCCTTAAGAGAGAGAGGGGAAAAATGCAGCTTTTATGTAGCATCATCCAAGTGTATGTTATTCATTCTTTCTATAGAAGTCAATGTATGTTTTACCCCAAGGGTATGTTTTCCTCCATGAGACTAATTTGCTCTAATAGGAATAATAATACCTTCTATGCACCTAATACTTTTATCCCTCCAAACCCCTCATGTGCCTTAGTTCCGTGATGAAACACACAGAGCATGTGCATGTGTGGCCACGAGCCATGGCTCATCTTACACACAACTTTACAAGGTTAACCCTCTGTCTTCTGTTTATCTTTTTTTTTTTTTTGGCCCATTTGACATAAGGAACTCTTGAGAAACAAAGTCTTAAGGTGATTTTGTTTAGCAGCTAAAAGATGATAGACAAGTTTGATTCCAAAAGGAAAACTCATGCATACTTTTTGGCCTCCCTTAAATTAAAAGAGGAGGTTGGGGAGATGCTTTCTGGAAGTTGTAGTTCATAGGACTACCTAGCAATGCCTGATATTCCAACACAGAACTTCAAAAACAAGTCTTTATACTACATGTTCTCCTCTTGGGAAATCTACGGGTGTATACAAGTATTTTACAAATAAAAAATTGGGGAAGTGATCAGGAAAATACACCTACTCACAGCAGCTACTATTTGAGGGCTTCATTTTACGTGAGTTGGAGCATAGTTTTAAGTAATAAAACTCTCTGAATTTAATACCTGGAAGATCCAGGACGTACGTAAACATTTATGGCATGGCTCTATCTTGTTTTGAGTTGCCTTTTTGTTATCTATAAATTAATTGGCTTTCCCTAAGCTTTAGCCCCATTCACCACTACATGAAATACAGTACTTTCACCTAGCAAGCAACTACTGAAATCCACTGGCATGAAACATTCAAACTGCAAATGGAAAATCTGCCCAGTCAAGTGGTAATACAGCATTCTGCCTTTAAACACAGCAGAGGCAGCGCCTGGTTGCTGGAATGGCCTTGCTGGAGAGGCTTGTAAATGTTCTATGCATTATACAGCTCGTGCAGGAGGGTGATTTAACTTGACTAAAAGAATTGAACATTTCTATTTCCTGAATTTCAGAGGTTTAAATTTTTAGCCCTAAACTGGTGTTACTGAAGGTTTTTTACATTGAGTAATGGGATCATTATTTCTCCCCCTACTGAAAGGCGCGTCTCCAAGAACGGAACCATGTGGCTGGGCAGAACAGAAATCCCAAAGGAATTAGATAGGAATCGCACAGGTAATAAAAACTGCTAAGGAGTTTGTGCTGCCAGCTTGCCAGAACATCAGATTCACACCTCTGGTCCTGCAAGAAAGTGCTAGGGGGGCTTTTTAATGGTCCCCCATGGCCATGACCTCAGCTTTCTATCTTTCTAAGAAGTAGTGACTTATTGGTCAGCTACTGTCTTGGGCTGGCATGGTGATACTACAGGAAGCTGAACCAACCTTCTTCCCTCCAATCGTCTATCTTAGGAGTCTATCAAGAACTGCAGCCTCACTGAAGTTAAGGCTTTATACAAAGCACACTGACCCAGAATTTCTGGTGCTAATCTCTGGAGTTGCAATCTTCCCTCTCGCTCCTGCAACTCTTAAACCTGCAGGCTGGAGACGGTGCAGCAACAGAACCCAAGTCGTAATGCTTTCATGTGTAAGAACGTAACAACACAGAACTGTAGGGATTGGGATAAAACACAAAGGCTGTTATTATTTGAAAACCTTTCTTTATTTTCCTTAATTCCCCTCTCAGGAAATTTCTTTCTCTTGTTTCTACTACGTCCATCCTTAAATTTAATGGTTTTTATTAAATGCTGTACCAAAACTGTGAGTTTTATTAAATGCACCACCAAAGTGATTAAGATATGCACCTAAACATCTTTGTACACGTTTTTCAATGCTGAACAGCTTTTAAATGTGCAAACTCCTTTACGACATAGTCAAACCTTTTACAATTATTTTTTCATGTCTGTGCAAAGGACATACACGGACTGAAGGAACTCAAAAGCACTTGCTTGGGGTTTCCAGGAGAGAATTTTGGACTAATTCGTATTAATGTCAAAATGTTTCATTTGAATGAAAAAAATGAAGGCAGCAATTTTTTTCCTTTGCTCTCATCATTTAAAACACACACACCCAACAATGACAACAACCACCCAGGTTGTACCTGATGGTGAAATTCGTTTACTCTTCAAGGCTGTGCGTGTTTTTATCTCTCTTGGCTTAGAAGAGTTTACATGTTTTTGAGAGGTTATATATATTTTTTTCATTTTTACATCTCTCTTCCTTAGCAAACCACATTGTTGGATCCTTCGGCAATTTCCCCAGAACTGCTCCCGAACTGTTCGCCGAGTGGCGGTTATACTCCGTGCTCCCACCGGCTCGGTCGGCACACAGCTCGTCTCGAATGCCGCAGCTGGGGCGGGGGAACTGAGAGGCTCTTTCACCCATCGCCATGGTGGTAGAGTTTTTAGACAGGTAGGACGCTGCGTAGGCAGGAGCGAGGAGAGGGATCGCTCCTTGGTTGAAGCAAGTGGGACCCTCGGGTCGACTGCCTACGGGCAGAAAGGCCTACCCGAGCCTGCCCAGCCCCCGGGGGGACCTAAGCTAGACTGAAAGAAGACCCGCGGCTTAGGACCTCGGCGTCGCGCTCTAGAGGGGACTGGAATATCGGGCCATCGCCTGGAGGATGCCTGCAGGCTCCTCCTGGCTCCCAGAGTTCTGATAACCCCGGCCAAGACGAGGGCGGAGAGATCCTGCTCCAGATCGCAGTTTAATCCTAAACTTAAAAACACCGAATTGGAATTTCCCAGTCCAGGTTCTAGGGCCTGACCGGCGGCGTCCTGCACCCCAGCACACACCAAGAAAACAACTACAGAGTGAATTCCGCGCGGGCCGCAGGTAGAGCGCGTTTTCCCAGTAAGATGGAGCCCTGCCCCTAACAACCTCGCAGCTTTTTCGTCTTCTCTTGGATACCACCTCTCCCCCGGGGCGCTGAAATTCCTTTATCGTTAAGATTTTTTTAATGAAATAATTCATTTCTCCCCTGTGTTAAGGATAACGAAAAGATCGGAGCCGGATTCCGAGATACACCGAAGAGGAAGAAAAATGCAACTACAGCCGGGACTCCGGGAAGGAAGCGCGTCGTGCACTTCGGAGTGACTTGGGCCCGGCTGGCTGGGCTAATTAAGGGTTCTAATTTTATTGCATCTCGGCTCCTCCGGGTTTGTTCCTACTATAGTGGTCTTAAAAAGAAACACACACAGTCACACAGCAGAATCAATCCCCAGACAAACTTGGGTTTCTCCTTGTGCCAGATGGTTTGCTGAGAGCTCACGGTGAGCCCGATGGGCAGGTCCAGGCAGTGGAAGAATAAATCCCAGGGAAAAGCAGAGCATCCCGATTCTTCCCGGCCCTCGCCGCTTGGCTCTTGCTGCACCTGGGCCGCGGAGCCTCCAGGGCAGCTGCCGACCGCCTGTATGTCCTGGGATAACCCAAGCCAGGGTTGGGGGGCGCGACAGGGCTGAGCACCAGCAGCCGAGACAGGCCAAGGCCCGAACCGGCCGAGTGAGGAGGTCTAGGGTGCCAGACTCTCTTCGCCGCAGGCTCTCAGGGCCTTCTCGTCTCTAAGGCACGGAGGCGAGATGGAGGTGAGGGCGTCCACTTGGGGTGCAGAGATTTTTGTGGTACGCGTGAGCCGTTCCTGCAACACAGGGAAATGGGACGAGCAACCGCACTGGGAGCATAGTTGCATTCGGACGCACCTCTGTCCACTTAATTACCGTTTAATCTAAGCGTTTTACGTACTTTTATTTAATCTAAGACCCTGCTTTCTCTGCTGTGAAACAGGAACATAGTATCTCCTTTGCAAGATTACTGCGAAGATTGGATAATTTATGGGACTGCTTGGCATGTGTGGACTCCGCAAATGGTAGGATGAGCTGAAGAAGGGTGGCCCTATTACCTCCCTCTCTGGCTCGGAGCCTCTTTGAAGCCTCTGGCTTTCCCGCCCTAGCTTGGGGACAGCTCACAGTCGGCGGCCCTAAGCGGCCCCTGGGGGCTGCGAGGGAATCCAGTCCCGGGGGAAGAATCTTGGAAAGACTGATGCTCCAGTTTGTCTTGGAGTCTGATGGAGAAGACAAGGGGATTTGGAGCCTAGTGGAGAGCTGAGGGTGGCGAGGGGAGCAGGAAGAGGGAACTAAAATTTTCCGGGTTTCAAAGGCCTTTCCCAAATTTAACAAAATTTTCTGTGGCAGCTTCGTCAAATCTGCTGCCTGTAGGTGGCGCTGTGACGAGGTGCGGAGGCTGCGAGAGAAGTTATCAGCGATTCCATGACCGAGGGAAATTTTGCGTGACCCCGACCCTGACCTTCTGCTCCTAGACCCCGCTTCCTGTTTTATGGGTGATGGTGAGGACAGGGCAGCACAGGTCTCGGTTCTCGAGGCCAGCGCGGGGCTGGTGTGCGGTGGAATAAGTCCGGAAAAGGCTACAGGCTGGACATCCTGTTGCCTTGACCACACGGCACCCGACGGCCCTGCTGCCCTATATATCGCCAGAACGCAGCGACTCGTGGACAGCGCAGGATGGGGGCGGAGCGACTAGCGGGGACACTGCGCCGCCCGCGATCCAAAGAGACCATGCACTGAGCGAATCTGGGTCTCTGTGTCCCCGAAAAACAGAGGAACACCATTGCCCAGCGCGATGGCTCCGGCCCAGGTTGATTCCCGCTCCTCCCACGAGGTAAACCAGGTCTCATGCGCTTGGGGTCCCACCGGCCATGGCCCGGCCTCTGGCCAGAGGACAGAGGGCTGGTCCTCTCCGTCTGCAGGCAGCAGGGACCTAGACATAAAACTGCACTCAGTACAACCTGAGCCACGGTCGGGGCCCCAAAGGGCCTCACATTTGCTTGAGTCCCGAAAGCAGAGCTGAGATGCGCGGCCTAGTTCCCGATTGTCTTTTCCAGGCAGACTTCAGGCCAGCCCGGTCTTCAGAAGGAGGCGGCATCGCTGCCCTTGCATGGACACTTGAAGTAAGAAGACAGGGTCTCCGGCAGCTGTTGTTTAAGAATCCCAGGCAAACCAGCAACCTTGCCTTCCGCGTGCATATGCAACTTTCTTGAGCCGCAGGGGCTCAAGACTGTAGAGTGGCCGAGGACGGTGTCTTCCTGTCACTGAGCGGTGCGACTTCTGCAGTTGCTTCTACCCTTTCAAAGCGAAATCCCCCTTCTTCTGGCCCCTCCCTACCCCTGCTCCCAGCCGGGATCCGATCCTTGCTCTCACTCTCTAGCAGCCAGGCAGCTAGGAGCTTTGCCTCCTTGCACAAAAATGTGTTCTCTTTCATTTGCAGATTTAATAAACAAACTTAACCATATCACACGAGGCTCCGCGCCGTCCTTCTGAAAGCAATTCCGCTGTTGAAAACTGAAAAATGGGTGTAATTTGCGTTCAGAAAGTGATGTTATGGTCACCGCAATTTCCCGGGCCGTTATTTATTTTTACTTTAAAGTCTTTAGGGAAGATTTGCTTATGTACTCGGAAACCTTCCAATGCGAGGGTACCAGCAATCCCGCTCGCCTTCAACGCGGGGGGGACGGGGGTGGAGAACAATTACTGAGTGACGCTAATACGGGGAAACTGAAAAGAAATGTCTATTGTTTTTATTGTAACAGAAGGAGTGAGCAAACAGAAAAACCAACCCGGGGTGATCGGAAACAGGCAGGCGGAGAATTAAAAGCGGGTTTCAGGCGGCAGCAGGCCCCTCCCCTGCCCTCGGAAGGAGAAAGCGGTCCAGGAGCGCTCGCAGCCCCTGGGCCGATCCCTCGGCCCGCGCGCTCGCGACTGGCGGCTGGCGGCTGCGGACCCGCAGCGCCAGAAGGAATTTCAGCGCTGGGGCCCGACCCTGCCAGCTGTTGCCCTCACTACCCGGCCCAGCTGGGGAAAATCTCTTGAACTGTGAGGCTCTGTAGGCGGGAAGCCTGAGAGGCTGGGAGGCCGTGGCGACCATTGGAGCATCTTCCGGCTACGATCGGCTGCTCTCGGGAGCCCCTGGGCTCTCTTTAGGCGGGTGTGTCTGGTCGCGTTCCCAGCTCCGCCAAGTCCAGGCCAGCAGGTCAGTATGTGGCGCTTCTCGCTCGCCTGGCTGGGGCTGAGGCTCCTCGCGCGCTGTCTCTTCCCCAGCCCCTTGCTACGCTGTTCCTTTGCCGCTGCCCCGCCCGCGGCTCCACGCGCCAGTCGCGCCGGGCGGCCGGCCGGTGGAGGATCCTCCCTGGCCTTGGGCGCGGGATGCGCTTCCGGCTGCCACGTGCGGCGGTAGTCGCTGGGAGACCGAGTGGGCGGAGGAGCGGCCGGTGGCCCTGCGAAGCCAGAGCCCGGCTGTGGGCCTCTGGGCTTGGAACCCGCGCCCTGGGCGTTGGCAGCGTGGTTTCCTGAGGTCTGGAGTAGCCAGGCCTTTTGCTGTCTACGACGCGCGCAAGCCCGCACTCACCCTCGAAGAGACTCCCCCACTCCCGTGGGGGAACTGGCCCTGAGGTCTTGCCTGTACTGACTGCTTTTCCCCTCAGAGTGCATTTCGTTCTGCTCTGAAAACCCCTTGTCCTGGATCTCGGACTCTGGCTGCCTCCGGAGCCCAGAAACTCCTCAGGGTGGTCCAGAGGCTGACAGGTCACCTAGGGTGTTGTACCCAGCAGGTTGGAAGAATCGGATCAATACTATTCTCCTCTGCCAGCTCTGCTCGTCAGAGCTGGTACTGAGAACAGCAGGACCCCCTCCCGCGCACACACACGCCTCCCTTCTGCCATACCCTCCCCATCCTTAGTGGTCGCAGACCTGCAGACCCCGCGAAGGGAACGCCGGGTGGAGCAGCCCAGCTGGGGATCCAGGTTGGAGAGCGAGCAGAGGGCGCCCCGCACAGCCTGCAGCACGGGGTCAGGTCACGCGCAGGAGGCCTCGGAAGGGGCTAGATTCTTATTCCTTCCCGGCATCTCCTCTCAGTCCGCGCTGGGGCCAGAAGGGGGACGCCGCAGGTGATTGCCCGAGGCACTGGGACCGCTGACAGATTTATGGAGACTTAACAGCATCTGGCCTGGGCAGGGCTCGAGTCCAGCGGAGGAAGCGCGCTGCGGAGTGAAGCTCCCTCAGCCGCGCGCCCGGGCCGAGCTGCCCCTGGAGTCTGGGGCCCTGGCCCCGCGCGGGGGTGTAGAGGTCTATCCTGGCCAGCGCCGAGCGAGCGGGTTCCCCCACTCGGTGGAGCCCCCTCCTTCACACGCTCTGCCCGGCCAGCTTCCAGTCTCCCACTGAGTAAATATTTACCCAGAGAACGGTTCGCCCCTGGGAGGAGGCCTCGCCAGCGACAAGGGAAGGACGTTTGGCTTCTCCCGGTCTGAGTCAGCTGCAGGCCTTACTGATTGTGTTTTGGTTTTGTTCTTAAATTTCCCCTTTTAATTGAAATTCTTCCGACCCCTGAGTGTATGATCTCCTGGGTCCGGAGCGGGCAGTAACCACGGGGCGCTGACCCCAGCTGACCCTTGCTTTTTCACAGACCTGCACCTTATTCGCCCACCGTCTGGCCTTGCTGGCCGTCAGCGTCCTCTCTGTCTCACCCACATCCCTCCAGTCAGTCAGCTGCTTGGGACAAGGCCATCTCTCGCTCGGGCTCAGCGGGCCGCGGGCTACCTCGCTCCAGCACTTGTGTGGCCCCCAGGAAGATTTAGGACCGGTCCCTTCAGTTAGGTCAAGCCACTTCCGCCTGATCTCTGCAGCTTTGGCCCATCCTCCTCCCAGAGTCCTGTCAAGGTGCCCCAAGACACCGATAATTCCGCGCACATTCTCGAGAATTGGCAGAGCAAGAGTGAGAGCACCCACGCGCCCGCATGAGGGGGCCTGCCGGAAGTTGCCCCGGGGCGCCTAGAGAGTCCGCGGCGGCTGAGGTCACACGCGGTCACAGGCAAGTCCAGCAGGTGGAAACCGGGAGATGGTAGCGGACCCGTGAGAGATGTGCAGCTGAAGGAGTAGGGGGCAAACGATAAGGAGTTGCGGGTTAGGTCACTTGGCCAGAGCTCTAAGTCTTACAAGTCTTAAGATCGCTGTGGGCTTGTGTTGTAGGACCGCTAAAGCCCTCAAAGAGCTTCCAGCCCCTCAGCAGTGCACAGAGGCTTGCCTTGCCAGCCTGAATGCAGACAGCTTTTTAGCGGCATCGCAGCCCAGCAGAGTCCACAAAGCGCTCACTGGGCTGGGCGCACGGAACCTGCGCACAGAGTCCGTGCAGGAGTTGATGCAGCTTGTGTCCGTGCGGGGTGTGCGGGGAGTTTGGGGAGATTCTCGACCAGGAAGCCGAGAGAGTTCATTCCTTCCAGCAAGCCTAAAACAAAGTCGTAAACTGTCCTCAAATGTCGCGAAGCCTCAGCTAATTTGCGCTCCAGCCCCAAGAAAGAGCTGCTGCTTCTAAAATCTTGGGTTCCTGAACACCCTCGGTGTTGTAAAGGGCCAGGTGGTGCCACACAACAGGTATTGGGGGTTAGACCAGAACGAAATCACTATCAAGTCAAAATTCGAGAACAGTTTAAGCATTTAAAACCATGTTCAAGGACAAAAAGCCAAGTAATAGGACAAGTTCAAGTATTATTTCTAGATGTGGAACTTTCCACAAGATCCTGATAAGCATGAAGGGTGTTTTTTTCATCCACCTTTCTTTTATCTTTTAAAACCTTCATATCTCTAAACTTGAACTTAGAGTGCGCTCTCACCATCCAAACGTGGTGGATCATGGTTAGTTTCAAGAAGCACAGCCAGTCAGTATTTTTTCTGGATGTCTGTCACTTACTGGTCCAGGATCTGGGCCCGGTCAATTTCCCTGTGTGTAAGACCCTAATCACACACCCCTCGGGATTGTGGGAGGGTCAGCTCCAATCCTTTGTGCACAAGGAGTTTCCTGACTGTCAAGTAGCAGTATCCTTCGCCTGAAGCAGTACAAACTCCCAAATTCATAAATAAAAGCTCCTCTTCATGTTTTTTTAAAATTTTGATTCATATTCTCCACAACCGATACTCAAGTTCTGAATAACTTTGAGATCCAAAAAGCGTACTGTACACTTTAGATTTAAAGCGAACGAAAGTGAAAATGCAGAACTGGGCAGAACCTCAGGGCGTCTAGTAGCAGAAAGGAAGATGCAAGAATTACATACATATGTGGGATCGGTGTTCACATTCTTTGAACCAGGTCGTCGCTTTCATATTTAAACAAAACCCCTTATGTGGCTCACGTGGGGGTGGCAAACGCCCAGGCCAAGGACCAGAGAGGCCCTGCACTGTGATTGAGCGCGGTGGAGCACAGGCCTCAGTGGTGAACCCACCACTCATCCGCCATCAGTCGACGTTGGGCGGTGCGATCGCTTGTAGTTAAGTTCTCGGTACATTAGCCTGCTTGGCGAGGGTTCGCCCTGAGCTCCCGGATGAACTTAGTGGGGGGCCGCCGCGGGAAGCCGAGCGCAGGAGGGCCCCTGCCTCTGGTTCGGACTCCCCGTGACCTCCGCATCTCTCCAGTGGGCCTACCTGTTTACACCTGCGCTCTCACCACCTGGCGTGGACTGGCATGGGGTAGGATCGGCCGGTGATAGCGCTCCCCTCCTGACAGCCTCTTGGAAGCTCGTATGACAGGGTGTCCTAAGACCAGTATCTTAACCGGTTGGCGCCCACCTCCCACCTAGATTCTTAACTTCAATCCTGAGACGTCTGTCATCTCCGTAAAAGGGTCTCCTAGTCCCCTTCCCCTCTGGAGTCAGTCATATTCGGACCGAACGCTCTCATTTGCTTACTCAGCATTTTTACCAGTCTGATTTTGCAGTCTGTCTACGCTGCCCTTGGGAAGATGTCAAACACCCATTTTCATTGTATTTAGTCACCCAGGTGCAGAGCAAGTCTGAAAGAGACAACGGAAGGAGCTTCCCGGACAGCGCTGTCGCTCAACGACTCTCACCAATCGCAGCACAGAGTGCCCTCGGGCCCGCCTCTTTGGGGGCGTGTCCCTAGTGAGTGATAGACGGAGCCGCCCGGCCCCGCTCGACCCAGCCCACGTTGCTGCTTAGATTGAAATGCAGAACTCAAGCCTCTTTCATCCCGGCACAGACTTCCTTTTACTCCTTCCTTTTGCACTCTCGCCGCCTCCTCTCGGGGAGAAGCGGAGGCACCGGCGGCCCGGGGCAACCATAGGCCGGTCCACTGAGGCCGTGCGAAAAGTATCTTTCTGGGAGAACGGAACAGGGGCCCGGTTGGTGTACTGCTCGGAGCAATGGGTGAGTGGCGGCGAGGGACGCTGTCAGAGCCGGGGAGGAGGGAGGGAGGGAGGGAGCGAGCGAGCGAGCGAGCGAGCGGGCGGGCGGGCGGGCGCGGGAGGGAGGGAGGGCTCGGGCGCGAGGGCGCGCACCACTGAGCGCTCAAACTCTCCTTATTGACTTTGTTCGTGTTCCTACAAATAGTAGGAACGCTCTAAGGGTCAGCGGTGCACAGCAGTTCATTCTGATTGCTGGTTGCTGCGTTGTTGTTGATGCCGTTTTCTGATTTTAAGAGGAAGGAGCTGTGGTATCAGCGAGCCCCGCAACCCCAGTGGCAGACTAAGTTTTGTTTCACACACACGCAGACAAAACAGAAAAATCTCTAGCTTCTCCTAGACCTTGTCTGACTACGGGGTCCTCGGGTGGGGCGCCGGGATTGAGGAGAAGTAGCCCAAGGACTTTAGGTCCCAGCAGGCGAGAAGGAGGCGGTTGCAGGCGTCAAGACCAATTTCCCTGCCTGCTTCAGAGACTTTTGAACACTCGGAGCGTCCCTGCGTCTCACCCTTTTATTTGCCTATCACGGCCTCCGGCTCCCCTGGAATGACTAGGGGCGCGACCAGACTGCGCCGTCGCCTTTGGGCTGTTCGGCGAGGTTCGTGGTTCGTATGGTTTGGGGACAGCCCCTGTCCTTGATCCGGGGCGAGTGAGTTCGCCCTGCCCCCAGACGCGCGCGGAGGCCGAGTGGCAAGCGGCTGTCCCAAGCGGCGGGTGCGCGTCCCCGCGCGCCCTGTGTTCGTTTTGCAGAGCCAGCCTTCGGGGAGGTGAACCAGTTGGGAGGAGTGTTTGTGAACGGGAGGCCGCTGCCCAACGCCATCCGGCTTCGCATCGTGGAACTGGCCCAACTGGGCATCCGACCGTGTGACATCAGCCGTCAGCTACGGGTCTCGCACGGCTGCGTCAGCAAGATCCTGGCGCGCTACAACGAGACAGGCTCGATCTTGCCAGGGGCCATTGGGGGCAGCAAGCCCCGGGTCACCACCCCCACCGTGGTGAAACACATCCGGACCTACAAGCAGAGGGACCCCGGCATCTTCGCCTGGGAGATTCGGGACCGCCTGCTGGCTGACGGCGTGTGTGACAAGTACAATGTGCCCTCGGTGAGCTCCATCAGCCGCATCCTGCGCAACAAGATCGGCAACCTGGCCCAGCAGGGCCACTACGACTCATACAAGCAGCAACAGCCGGCGCCGCAGCCCACGCTGCCCTACAACCACATCTATTCGTACCCTAGCCCCATCACGGCGGCGGCCGCCAAGGTACCCACGCCGCCCGGGGTGCCAGCCATCCCCGGCTCGGTGGCCATGCCGCGCACCTGGCCCTCCTCGCATTCGGTCACCGATATACTGGGCATCCGCTCCATCACCGACCAAGGTAAGGTCTCCAGGGCCGGGGGTGTGAGTGTGCAGCGCCTCCCCTTCGCTGAGGTTCCAGTATCTGAGGCCTCCAGGCCTGAGTATGTTCTAATCACCTGAGGCTTTTGCATTTGAAACTAAGGAGTCCTCCCGGAGAGGGGAGGGGGAAGGTGTCCTGCTCTCATTAACTTGAAATTCATGCCTCTCGTTTCCTTGCCACACACAGTCTCCTGCCTCATCTCAAACTACCAGACCCATAACATCCCCCCAGCCCCAACACATGGTTCACATTTTCCACCCTCCCCCGCCCCCTGCGCCGCGCCAGGCAGCTTCAGGCTGGCTGGCTGGCTTGGAGAGCGCGGCCCGGGCTGGACTTGGGACCCAGCCGGGGAGGCCGGAGCCGGCTTGGGGCCGCCGGCTGCAGACGCCGCTGCAGGCACCTCGCTCGTGGAGCAGATTCGGCCGCGAGGAGTCCGGCGCACGGGGGAAATTGCAGAGTTTTCCGTCTCGGGTTCTGGCAATCAGGCCAAATTTGCTCAGGCAGGAAGTTCAAATGTCACCTAATTGGTTTCATTCTTATGCTTCACTTCATTTTCCTCGGAAACGGAGGTCCAGAAGTTACTACTAGTAACTTGCATGTAGCTCATTCCGGGACTAATTTTCTGCTTTATTACTTCTCTCTCTCTTGATCTAGTCGTTCTCTATTTACCTTACCAGACGTCAATATCTATCTCAGGCAGTGGAACCGATCACTGTAGTGATGGAAAGAAAATGCCTGACGATTCCACGCCTTCCTTTCTTCCGTCTTTCCCCGTCTTCCCCTGCCCCTGCCGGTCCTCTGGAATGCGAGCGGACATTTCGTTGTCCCTGAACGTTTTCGGCGATGCCACCCCACTGTTCCTTTCCATTTTCACCTCTGACCTTGCCGGGTCGTCAGCGTCTTTGCTGCGTGGTCAGGATGACTCCTGGAACCCTTTTGCCTAGTCTGGCTTCCGTAGGAGACCTGTTTGTTTTCCTTTACTGCGTTGTTTAAAAAAAAAAAAAAAAAGGCGTTAACTTCTTTCTTGATGGGGAGAAAAAGTCAAAAGGCCTTGAACGCAGAATTCAAGTAATGCAGATAGAGAGCCTACCTCCCTAACTTCTCGGTCCAAAGATTTAAAAAGCCAGAGGAAAAATTAAATAGGAAAGGGAGAAAATAGCTTCTTTAATTATTTCTTGCCTTTTTTGGTTTGCCACCACATTGGCACAATTATCTCTTTAAGTAATTGAAGTAGGTAGGCCCTTGATTTCTCATCTTGTTTTCTATGAATTTACAAGATCCTTCTAACAGCCCAGTTTTGTCTTATTTGGAGCTGGTTGGAGCTTTAGTTGGAGAGAATTTGCCCTTGATTTATAGGATAAACTGACCTCACTGACATTTAAAGGAAGCTCCTGTTCATGGGAAAGTGTGAGATCAGCAGAAATGGGGGCTCACAGGGGGATCTCAATTTCTTAAGATAACTTCAGGCTTGTGCCCACCAACTGCCTTTTGTCTGGGAAGGTAAAGAGATAGGCAGTTCTGGGACAAAACATGGTTTCCTGGTGCAAATAGGAACACAATCTAATGGGTGGGGGCGGTCATAGTGGAAAAAAGTCTGACAGAGTTGAAAAGAAAACTTTTTTTCCCCCAGGGACTCCTACAATCAGAGTAAATGTCAGTTGAGACAGTATCGGATTATGGTGAGGAGCAACTCAATTCCAGATATTGTTGTTAATTCTGAGTGCCAGCTTTAAACAACCTGGTTTTTGACAAATTTGTGAATATAGCACTTTGTATAAAATGATCATCCTGTTGAAGCACCGTGTCAGATGGAAGTATTTAAAATCAAGTTCCAGTGGCTTTGTCAAACTTCGCTCCTTTACCCACAGGTACCAGGCACAAAAATACATTCCTTGTAATCTTCAAATACCTTCTTTGAAATTACACTTGGTCACAAAAAAGATGCCAATGATTCAAAACTTCGCTCCTTTACCCACAGGTACCAGGCACAAAAATACATTCCTTGTAGTCTTCAAATACCTTCTTTAAAATTACACTTGGTCACAAAAAAGATGCCAATGATTCAATATCCACAACCCTCAGTATTGTAATAATCAGTTTACACCATATAATTTTCTTTGCATCTCCATTAAGAACAGAAAGGATAACTGATGGCTTGACTCCTTTTTTAAACACTTAATAGTATTTTCTGTTTCTTAACCTTTTATTTCTTGTATTAAAAAAAAAAAACCCTCTGTATCCCTGCCACTGCCATTTGTGGGGTTTAGAGTGGTAATTGTAAAATTTATTTTCTGAGTTATATGCATGTAACCTCACATATTTAACGTGTCCTTTGCAAACACTATGGGAGGGTTGTACTCTGCCCTATAGGGTCGCCATGAGTTGTGTCAGAATCTACTCCACCGCAATGGGTTTATGCATACTCTAGGCAGAAACCTATGCACGTGTACTTGGCATGTGTATTGTAGGCAACGTTTAGTTATTTGTTTGCAAATGATCTGTGGGTCTTTTATTCTATCTGTTGACACAGTACTAGCACTGTGAGCACTTTTCTGGATATCTCCGTATGCCAGCGCAGGCACCCTTAGCCCAGGACACTCCTCTCTCCCTTTCCAGCCGGCGCCAGTCCTAGATCTTTGTCAGTCCTCACTCGGCCCTGGGTTAGTATTGAGGAGGAGGAGGAAGAATATGGTGCATCCAGCCTCAAGGGTTCTTTCCCTGATTTGGGAGAATATTGAGGAAATTTGGGAAATCTCCCAGGTTTCTTCCACTCGTTTTCCCGGGGGAGCGAGGACAGAAGGAGGAGGAGGAAAAAATCAAAGGCCGGTAGAAAAAAAAAAAAAATCTCCCCACAGGCGTGGGGGAAAAAGCTTGGCAGGGCCTACTCTGAGGAGTGTAAAAATCCACCCAGGCCCTGGACTGGAAGCGGAGGAGGCCGCGGTTGGGCCCAGAGCCCCTGGGAGGCCGAGGGCAGGGGGCCGACCCGAGGTCGGAGTCCTCGTGCCCTCTGGTCTTGGGTTCGGGTCCAGTCTCTGGAGGGAGGTTGGGGCTCCGGTCTGATGCCTTCTCCTCCTCCCTAGGAGTGAGCGACAGCTCCCCCTACCACAGCCCCAAGGTGGAGGAGTGGAGCAGCCTAGGCCGCAGCAACTTCCCTGCCGCCGCGCCGCACGCGGTGAACGGGCTGGAGAAGGGAGCCTTGGAGCAGGAAGCCAAGTACGGTCAGGTGAGGAGGCGAGGGTCGGGCCGCGTGGGGCCGCGGCGGCGAGCGGGGGCGACCGGCTTAGGGCGAGGGAGGACCCAGGTCCTTTCTGAGCCTCGACCGAGGGGAAGCCCAGGCCGACCTCCCGGGACTGCCTCGAGCCTTATCCGGGCAGATTGGGGCGTGACCAAAGCCCGGCCTTCGAGGCGGAGCCGAGGCCTCGGCCCTCGCCCCCGGGAGCTCAGAGCCCTGGTCGGGACGTAAGGGGGCTTCGGGCCGCGGCTCCCCGAGGCAGGCGCGGCCCGGGAAGCGCTTCCAGGCCTGCTTGGCCTCTGGAGGAGCGGGGAGGCCGCGTGTCAAGGCCTTTCTGCTGCTGGTACAAGGGCTGGAGTTATGGAGATGCGAAAGGCACGGCCAGGTGGCCTGGGGCCCCCAGAGCAACGCGGGTGGGAGCGCCTCGGACGCCCGCGACACGCGCGCCCTGAAGTCGGGGCCCTGCGGGGACTGCGGGCTGCCGGGGCCTCGCGCTTGGACGTTTCGGTGACTCTCAGAAAACGAACAACCGTGGCGTGTCCTAACATGAAGGGAAGAGGGGCAACCAGACAAACTCAATAAAGTTACCATTTCCCCACTAAAGGTCACATCGTAATCTCCCAAGGGATGTTAGTGAGAAAACCTCAAATTAGACCGACTGGCTGTGGACCGTTTAATTTTTCCTTCCCTCTGTCCCTTCCCTCCACTCTCCAAGAGAAAAAAACACCCACTTTTCCCCCCTGAGAAAAGCTACGCTACCACCACCACAAAAGCCCAAGAATTTTGGGTCTAAATTCATCATCACCCCGGAGTCAGGAGTTGCAAACTTAAACAAAAACAAACAAACAAACGAAAGGATGTTAAGCCTCCTAAGGTTTCCTTTGGCAGAACTGGGTAGATTTGCAAGGTTCTTAATCCTAAACCCCAATGCCAAAGTCTGAAAATACTCAGCTTTTATTTTATTACTTTGAAGCCTTAAAACTTTTAGTGCCTTCTTATCTGTCAAAAACCAGCTTTT
This sequence comes from Loxodonta africana, assembly GCF_030014295.1. Lineage (NCBI taxonomy): Eukaryota > Metazoa > Chordata > Mammalia > Proboscidea > Elephantidae > Loxodonta > Loxodonta africana. Next base: position 48,616,418 of record NC_087351.1, read on the forward strand.
TAAATTAAATGAAATTTGCTACTTCTATTCACTTGTAAAAAAAAAAAAAAAAATCAAGGGTGATTTTTCTCTAACAAAGGCTATTTCCACTCCGTCTTCTCTCCCTCATTTTATTAAAACAGAGTCACAATACATTTTAGTAGCCCTTCCATGGCAAATTTGCCATCACAGAAACCTAACATCAAGCAAAGAGTCCCTTTCCTGAGTCTTTTTCTAGTGAAAAGAATGCCATTGAGAAATTATAATAATGTATATCATTTTCTTTAACAAAAGGGTTGGCAATTCTCAGGGAAGTAGCCGTACCATGGTTATGAGCTCTGATCACCTGGCGCCATAGGCTTTTTAAGCAAGTTATTTAACCTTTTAAAGCCTCAATTTCTTCATCTATAAAAAAGGGAAATAAGAGTTTCATCCTCAAGAGATGTCATGAGGATTCAATGAGATAGTGCGACCATATGGAGCCCTTGTGGCATAGTGGTTAAGAACTCGGTTGTTAACCAAAAGGTCAGCAGTTCAAATCCACCAGCTGCACCCTGGAAACCCTCTGGGGCAGTTCTACTCAGTCCTATAGGGTGGTTATGAGGCACCTAACAATACAACAACATGGCACACAGTAAGCATTCATTAAATATTACCTGTGATTATAAAGGGCAGTTAGAGCTAACTTCCAATAACAAGCAATTTTTATCCGAGTATTCTTTGCCCAGAGAGCTTATAGTCAACAAGTGTCAAGGCATTTTGTTCCAAACAATAGAGTCTATCTAAAGCATTTAGCAAAGCAGCAAGCGTTTAATAGGTGTGCAGTAATTTTTATTAGGTCATCATTTCTTAGAATAACATTGTGAAGTACAGAGTTGAAAAAGAGTCTGAATTCCCACATGGAGATGATGAATCCAGCCTGTAACAGCTGTCTCACTGGCCCAAAATGTTTTTACACTTATTTTCATTTTAACTGCTTTGAATTATTGACCTAGATTTTAAACTTGTTCAGAAATGGTTATGCATTCACTTCAAACCTAAATTGATGAAATATTTAAAATTCAAAACATTATTAAAAACAATTTACCCTGTGTGTTTTGAACAATAAAAATTGATTATATACTGAATATTAAATCACTAAATTCTTGGATTTATATAAGTAAGTCAGAAATAAGTGCTCGAATAAGTATTGTTCTAAATGCTTAAGAGAATAAGTTAAATTTTTTCCCAGAAGAAAAAGATGGTTTATATTAAACTCCCCTTTGGAAAATTCTTACATGTAATATGCAAATTTCCAAAACCCGGAAAAGTTTCTAAGCACAGTGCAGATCAGTGGATACTCTATTATAATGATTAAAATAGTGCTTGGTGCTGAAGATGTGCTAAGTAGCCACATAGACTATGTAATTTTTGTGAACAATTTTGGAATTTCCTTGAGGGTAAAATTATACATTAGTAGCTCTTCATAGACAAATATGCAAAGGTTAGATGTGTTATATTGTGTTTACATTGCTCTTACCAGTATTTAAAGGGCAGCTTTATTTTAAAAGTTATTTTTCAAAACGTTATCAGTATATTTCAACCAAAATGTAAACTCAAGTAACAGTTTTTTTTCTCCATTTATATTATGAACAAACTTTGAGGGTCTTTGGTTAAAGATAAAAATCTTGCAATTTTGGCACATGATATTTTCAGGGCATTTACAGTTATTAAAGAGTGCGGTATTATCTAATGCCAGGTTCATTTTAGTGTACAAAGGTAGAAATTAAGAATTCTACCTTTGAACATGTTTTCTTGGAAGACATCGGTACAATTACTAAAGGGGGTGAATTGACAACTGAGTACAGGTACAATTAATGACAGTAATCGAGAGTTTGTATTCTAGCTTAAACTGCAGATAAAGATGCCTAATTCCTGGTAATTATAACATTTCAGCCATACACATTTTATCTTTGGTTTGTGAAACATTAGTTCAGAATATTCAAACTTGTCTTAAACGTTAATATTACAGAGTAACTGATATTTTATAGTGCCATTCAGAAATCCATATTGTCTACTTCTGAGGATAAAAAAGGATAGAGGAAAGATAATATTTATTTTGACTTTTTCTCCTCTCACATTTAATTTTGGGCTAGAAATCTTTCATCTCAGCTAATTCTGAATGACAGCAATGTTCTCTGGCTCTTAGTGGCTGGTTCCCTTCTGTTGAAAGCCTAAAACCCCTATGAACACAATTGCACAGCAAAAGAACATTGTACAGAGAAATCGAGGGGTTGGAATATATCTGCCCTTTAAAATGCCTCCTTTTAAAAAACAGTATAAATAGCTGTGTATAGTTCTTGAATGGTTTTCTACAATTGGGCATACTTTCTCAGAAAAAATATATTGCATATATGGTACTTGAAGCAAAAGTAATCTAAATGTTAGATTTATAAGCTTTGAGTATCTTCATTTTTGGATAGCATATGTTAACTCAAACAGCAAGTTTAATATAGCATTTAGCTCCAAACTGGTATGTCAGAAATGGAGACTAGTCTGTAAATACTTGAACTTAAGAAAAAGTTAAGTATTGAGTTAAACAAATTGTGAAAATGGTTGAATTTGGAGACAAAAATTAATCTGAAACCCTTATGGTGCATTGTGTTTGAAATGACGATAATATTTCACAATCATGAGTGTAATTTTCTAGTGCATTATTTTAAAAACTGGCTGTCCATATAGACACATTGGTCTCATGAAAATATAAGTGAAGTTGCACTGAATTTTTCTTTATATAAAATAAAGTTAATAATTTTATGGTAAGCAATTTATAATTTTACAGAGAAGAAAATCTTAAGCAAACACTAATAGAGAGCCTTTAAAAATCATAATGTTATCCATTCTGCAAAACACCCTTTGACCTGGTTAACTTTTAACCAGTAGTGTGTTAAGGCAAAATTAATGATTATGTATCAGTAAAATGTGTGAGTAGATATACCAGTAAAAAGGCAATTAAAAATTTTCAGGGTCACATCAATTTTAATAAAAAGCTGGAAACATAAAATTTAGAAACAAAATTTAAATAGCAGCTTTCCATTCCCTTGGGACATTGAGATCTGCAGTGTAATAACTAAACATAATTAAGATCCTTTTGGATGAATGTTGAAACCATATTTACAACCATCATTTTATTCTATCGGATTTGTTTTACCAGGTCATTGAATAATAAATTAAGAAAGGAAGAATGACAGGCAGAAAAACAATTTCACAAAAGAAGAGAGAAATCTTGTTTATTTTCAGACCCGAACATTTTTCTTGCTCATGATGTCCAGGTTGAAATTTCAGGTGAAGCACATCTCTATTTATGGCTAAATCTACTTTATTATAAAGTCAAGGTAAACTCATTTTATCATAAGGAGAGGGCCACGTAGGACTGATGAGTGGATGGAAGATTGTAGATAGAGGACCAGACACTGTTATTTGCTTTTTCTTCAAGAAAGAAAATGTTGAGTAGCCTATTCCTAGAATTTGAAGGACAGCCTATAACCTCTAGTTGCCAGACAGTTGCCATTCCAGTTTCTTTTCGTGGTCACAAGTGTTTGGATACTAACGCATTTCCATTTTCTCTAGGGGGAATAAATGGAACAACCATAAATCAAATAATGAAATGCCTAGGTTAGAACTTTTATTTACTTTTTTCAACAGCTTTCTTAATTTTGCTTACTTAAAGTGTAATGCTTCCTCTGCGATAAAGAGTGCCTAGTTTCGTTTTGTTTTTTTAAAGCAAGAGTATCACATCTTTTTCTTTTACAAACCTGTACTAACTTAAGTTTACAAATGTTTATGAAACACCTGTGATGTGTCCTGTCTTGTGGGGATGTTGTTGTTGTATGCCATTGAGTCGATTATGAGATGATTAAGGCAAGCCTCTGTCCTCACACAGTTTACAATCTAGCCCTCTGCCAAAACATCTTCTCCACGTATCCATTCATATTGTTTTCTAAAAACTGGCAAATCTACATTTCTAACATTTTAGAGCAAGTCAAATGAAATCTCCTATTCTCGTTCATTCTTGTGATAACCTTACCTAGAAAATATATCCCACTTTATGTATTTTCCCAAATGTCCTTTAATGTCAGTGGGATGAAATCTATCTTTTTCTAAAAATGATTCAACAATGCAAGTACCTTACTTATACCAGGGTATGCAATCTGACCTATTTTACTTTGTATTAGTAAATCTCATTCGCAAAATTAGGTAGAAGAGAGTTTGCTTCAGGGAGGACCCTTGCACAGTTCTTTAGAGGAAAGAAATCCCATAGGCTCTAATGGAAGATCCCCATGAAAAAGGGGTTGATGGGCTGAACCCTTATTTATGGAATCTTTAGGTAAAGTAATTTTCAAAAATGAGATTTCCATTACATGCCCATTGCTGGGGTTTCATTTGGAAAATTTGTTTACTCTTCCCTGGGGATTCCATATGTTGGTTGATTTATAAATCATATTTACAATCCAATTAAATAGAGTAATTTAGCATGTTTGCCCCCACTATATTTATGGTGTACATTTGGTAGTCTCTATTCAGCCTAACTAGCTTTTCAGATTAATTACATGCCCTTCACTGAAAACATTAAACAGATTTGGGAAGTTTAAGTCATGTACTTTTTTACTGGAAAAGGATAAACAAATCAATGCTACCTGTAGTTGTTTTCCTTTGCGGTGGAAAATTTTACCCTTTCAGTGATTGCTTCATAAATAACAATTACTTTACCCAGTAGAGATTTATATCGTTCAGTAATGCCATGTTTCAAAATTAATAGTGAGAAATGGACGTGTTTATTGAGTTCTCAGAATGAATGGACAGGGAAGGTGGCAGGAGGCAGGTACGTTTTAAAGCACGTTTGTTCTCTCATCTTGCTTATGCCATTTTTCCAAATTTCTATATCTGAACTTTAAAAGCAAAAAACTAAAATTAAGACAGCCCCTCCCACCAATATCCAGGTTATAATTTAACCTGAAGAAAAGTCAAGAGTTGTTTATATATTGTTTAAGGTTAAAGATTTCTATCCATTTTTTTTTTTAAAGCAAATAGTTTAGCCTCCCTTTGCCTTTTTCTACAAGATGAGGAGGTCAAACCTCTCCGAATTTCCCTTCCTACCCTTCCTTTCTGCAATATAGAGGGGATTGCATCACTGAAATGCCCCGAAATACTTTGTGGATTTTGAAGAACATTGAAATATTGAATACTAATAAGAACTGTAACATAAAAGCAAGTTTGGAGCATTAAGCATAAGAAAGTGGGCAAATAGGGAAAAATTAGTAGTATTTTTTACAGTTGACAACTGAATATAGTCGTGAAATAAGTAAGACACCTGAAGCTAACACAGGCCTAAAACCAATATTCTGCTGCCCCTAAATCCTAGGACCTTTGTCCAAGATGAAAGTCCAATTCAGTCTGGTTTCTTGGAAAACCGTATTCCAGGGGGAACATCTCTGGGCAAAAGAAGTGGGTCCATGTGAGAGGATTGTAGACATTGCAGCAGAATAGCTGAAGAGCCCCAAATACAGGGTGCACATCAAAGAAGAGTAGAGAGGTTCCATAGGCAAGGGTGGAAGAGGAAGACAGTAAAGCAAGTATTTCAGAGAGACCTGTAATTTTGCATAATAGAAAAACAATACAAAGAAAAAAAGAATGGATAGGAAAAATTAAATTGTGATGAAAAATAGAACTTGCCAACAGATTTTCTCCTCTAACTAGAACATGGCTTCTGTCATGTATAATGGTGAATCTTTTAACCTTATGTACTTGTAAATCGCTGAGCAAACCTTTTCATTATTTTTAAAGTAATTTTCACCTCTTCATTTTCTCATTATCCTTATTTTATTATTCTTGGTGTGCACTGGTGTCAATAGTATAAAATATTGATTAATGCTAGAACAGAAGAAGCCAAATACAGATGCGGACACCTTTTCATTACCAAATTGGGATGATTCCGTTCCAAACTGGTTTCTCATGGATTATTGGGAAAATCCTAAATAAAGATGATCGGAGCTATGATCTCTATGTAATGCCAGATTTCTTCTGCAATTCAATAGCTCTCCATCTTGATACTCTCTTCCCGAGATCCTTAAAGTGTTTCTCTTTTGAAAAGGAATGAGTCATTCTCAAAAAAAAAAAACAAAACAAAAAACAAAAAAACAAAACAAAACAAAAAAAACTTTTTTTTTTTTTAAAGAAGTTAAGAAACAGAGTGAGGATCGAGAATCAAGTTCTAGAAGAGGAAGGAATCTTTTATCAGGTGTTATCTCAAAAGATGTTCTGGTCAAATTATATTTATCTTTTAATTAAATTGTATCTATCTTTTAATTGTCCAAAAAGAAGAGCACAATATGCTACATAGGACCCTGAATCAGACAGGGAGATAAATTCTTTTAATCCATGGTCACTGACTTGCTAATTGGCATTGGGTAAATGGCTAATTCCCTTTGTCTATATTCTTGTGTATAAAAAGAGGGTAAGATTTCATTTGTATTCAACAGTGATATGCAATGGTTAAAAAATACAGCGTAATCCTTTGGGACCCTTGAAATACATTTTAATTTCAATTGAATGTTATGCAGAGCCCCAGCGGTGCAGTGGCTAAGAGCTTGGCTGCTAACCAAACGGTCAGCAGTTTGAATCCACCAGCTGCTCCTCGGAAACCCTATGGGGCAGTTCTACTCTGTTTTATGGGGTCGCTATGAGTCCAAATGGACCTGACTGGAATGGTTACTCATTATACTTTATTTTATAATTATTATAAACCCAAGAGTTTATAGTGAGCTATAATCCATTAATCCTCATTATTTGGTAAAATATGTTGGATATTTCTTGGTGCCCTGGTGGTGCAGTGAGTGGTTAAGAATTTTGCTGCTAACCAAGAGGTTGGCAGTTCAAATTCACCAGCCGCTCCTTGGAAACCCTATGGGGCAATTCTACTCTGTTCTACAGGGTTGCTTTGAGTCGGAATTCACTCAAAGGCAACAGCGCTTGGTTTGTTTTGGGACATACGGCATACTCAAGAAACCTTTGTTTCCTTCTCCCTTCCCCATTCTTCAAAGCATAAGCACTTTGACAAACAGAAAATCATGAGGTGTGCATTCTTGCAGGCTAAGGACACAAGGCTAGCCTCTCTACTCTTATTCTTATTTTGACAGAAATCCATAAGTACTATTAAATCACACCCATGTACTTACTCTGTAACCTATTTATCTACTCTAAATTGAGAAAATAGTTTTTAAGACTCCACTATTGCATTCTCATAGATGTGGGGGTGAAAATTGAGCAAACAATTTGTATGCTGCAATTGAATTAGAAAACAAGTATCTAATTAACATGTCTGATTTACTTAACTCTAAGGATTAAATTGCTTTTCATAGTACTAATTCTGTTACTTAGGTTCACAAGGAAGTACAATGATATGTTAGTTCATTCATGTTAACAGGAAACAGGACTTAGTCTTTATTCCTGAAAAATGTTGAAACTGAGGGGAAAAATTAAGTTACCTGAAGAAGGATGCATAGTGTTCTTCCCAGAACCAGGATTAGAAATCAGGGTTTTTGGTGTTGTTAATAGTAGCGATACTAACAATAATTTATCGAATGCCAAGAGAGCGCTGGTTTCTAATGGAGCTTGTCTGATAGAGCTGCTGCATTTTGTCTGCAAACTAAGATTTTACATTCAAATTTGCTTTAAGAGATTTATTTGTGTGGCTTTTCAAAATCCCCACCACAGGGCCCAAAAACATTGCAAGCAAATTTTCCAATTTAAAAACCATGCATATACAGTTCTTTTGTATTTGGATAGACAGTTTCCTTTCTGATAAAATAGCTCTGGAAGAAATATACCCAATCTTCATCAGAAGCTCTTACGAGACAAACTACCTGGTTTTGCATGTCCTTTGTTCAACAGGCATTTTCAACATGACATTTTAAAACACTGCCCATGTTTTATTTAACCAAGGTCGTGCTCATTTTGAGTTTCTACTCTGACAGCCCACACTCCGTGCCCTTCTTTACTGGAAATGAAAGCTACACCAGGCTTTTCAGAAATGCCTCAACAAAAGAGTCAAACAAAACTGAAGGATGGGGAAGTTGACAAAGGCAATACGGATAGCTAGACAGACTCTAAGAGTATTTAATCATCATTAAATCTTTTCTCACCCTCCATCTCCTTCCTAGAGTTCCAAATAGCGAAAGCAAATACTGTGAATATTCCGGTGGCAACCTCCTCGAAGCCTTTATGGAAAGAATAATATCTTGCCTTTTGACATGTTTGTTTAGGTAGCAAGATCACGAATGTCTTTAGAATTGTATAATTAAGGGCAAACCTAAAAAATCAGTGTACAGTCAGAATATGGCAGGTTTAGTCAGAACTCACATTCTGCTTCTTTCTACAAACCTGTGAAATGTCAACTAGTGTAATGTGATTGTTTTTTTACCTCTTCTCTTTCCCTACTCCTCTCAGGCACCAAATGGCCTCCCAGCTGTGAGCAGTTTTGTGTCAGCATCCACCATGGCTCCTTACCCTACCCCGGCCCAAGTGTCGCCTTATATGACCTACAGCGCTGCTCCTTCCGGTTATGTTGCTGGACATGGGTGGCAACATGCCAGTGGCACCCCGCTCTCCCCCCACAACTGTGACATTCCGGTATCACTGGCGTTCAAGGGAATGCAGGCAGCCAGAGAAGGTAGTCATTCTGTCGCGGCCTCTGCACTCTGATGGGAGATTCTGTCTCCAGCAGCTTTACCCAGGTCTCCCCCTCTCAGCTCATCCTCTTCCTCTTCCCAGGTCTCAGACCCCACCCCTCCTGCCCCTCAACCCTCCTGCCTCCGAGAGCTGGCTTTATGGACTCACATCCTTTGTGGTGACAACACTTAAATATTTCTTGCCACAACTTCTCTCTCACAGAAAACCGGACCTGACTTCAGGATTAAAAACCAAATGCAACGTTAAGGATTGAATGAGACATTTGGGTTGCCCACACACTGTTTTAAGTAGTGAAGAAACCTGCACCCCTCAAAGGGCTTAAAGAACTTTTTAAAACTAGTCTTTGGTAAAACCACACATGTGTATTTATTCTAAATCAACCTGAACTTTTGAAATGTGCAATTGTTGAGATTTTGCAAAATCAATAAAGGAAAATACATATAGAAAAAGAAGTTATGCTACACCCTCTAATCAAATAACGTAACCAAGAAAGCCTTAATTCATCATTAGGAAACCAATCAATAATTGACTTGTTTGAGTGATCCTTTGTTTATTTTTAAGAAATGACCTATTTTGTTGAAAAACATGCATAGAACCTGAACAATGTCTGAATTTAGCACCTCCTGGCATTTTGACTTGGTTCCAAATATAATGATGTTTATGTTTTCTATTAATTTGTAAATATGGACTCTGAATGGCATTTGTGTTTTCATTCCATGGGACAGCCCCCTCCTCCACCCTAGATATAAATATATATATATATTTTTCTTTCTTTTCGAAAAGGTGACTTTTTGGCAACATCTTTGTCTCTGTTTGGTGGTGGGCTGCTCGGGCTCCCGGACCTGGCCTTGCCCCCAAATTTTGCGTGTGCCGTGAAGGTTTCAACATCTCATGAAGGACGTTTTTCCCCCCAACAGCAGAGGACTCAAAAAAAGCAGATAAAACAAGCCAGTTTCCCATTTTGTATCCTAATTAAACAACACACATGCCAAGCATATAAAGACCAGAGGGTGGAAAATATCTGAACAACAAGGCTCTAAAGGAAGTCACTTAGAAACTTAAGTTTAATGTGAAATGCTTTGAAAGACACTTAAAATGAACTTTATGTCGTGAAAACCACTGTGAAACAAAATTGTACTGTTATTGTTGGCTTACCTGTGTGTTCAGCTATCTCAGACCAAAATTATGTTGTAATTTAAGGAAAATGTAAAAGTCTGCTCTAATGAATGTAAAAATGGCTTGCTGTGAAGTTTACATTGTTGTACAGAAGCATGTTTCATGTATAGGCAATGGTGGTGGTATTAGAAATACAAATGCTATTTAATTTTAACAAACTCCCCTTATTCATTTTTGGAGTTACAGGACACAGTTTAACTGATAAATCTTTCTAGATCAATTAATTTTTTCCTTTAATGTTAATAATAGAGCTGTGAGATGTGTGTGTGTGTGTTGTGTGTGTGTCTGTGCATGCATGCATGAGTGTGTGATTCTGTGTTGTATTTTAAAAATAACTGATTTTCTTGGGCGTAATGCTACAGCTTTTTTTTTTTTTTTTTTAAATCCCTTCTGTTTAGAAAGTTCTTCCTTGCTTGGCAACACAGGTTTGAAAATATCTTTTTAAATAACTGGTACCATTCATCCATTGGAATTGTTAATATATTGGGGTTTTTTTTTTTTTTTTGGTGTGAATTCTGTGCAATAGCTAAAAGGGCACATCACTAGGTACGGACGTTGCAGATGCAATCCTGAGGTGATTTTGATTTCTTCCTATTTGTGCTGTGCACAGCCTACATGGCAATCCAGTTCCGCCACATTGGTTTCATGGCTTTACTTCAAACTCAGATGGCTAGATTAGCTAGGTTTTTCAAATCACTAGGATATAAACAGTAAGCAGATTTCTGACACACAAGTTATGTTCAAGGAAATGAGTTTACCAACCAGCAGATATCTTATAGAGAGCTTTGAACTGCATTTATTTCTAAAGCACCCAAAATTCAGTGCTACAAACAGAGGATTATAACTTCAGGAGAAGAATAAGCAGAAGGAGCAGATGAACTCTCAGGGCCATAGTCTTCCTTTGATCTTGTAAAACTCCCATTGACATCTGGAGTTCCCAGTCTGGTGAGAAAATAGACTATAAACCAAATGGAACAAAAGTACCAGTCTGATATTTTGGTGGGAACTTTAAAACCACACCGAACAAGGACTCTCCTACTGTCCAGAAAAACTGACATAAGGTACAAAATTATTCTTTGTCCAGTGTTTTTAGGTGGCCATAGGAGTCTTTAAAAAAACCCCAATTGTTTGTATAGAAACACAACTAAGTGTTATTTTCTTTAAGTTAAGAAATCTCTTGTTATTATGCTATTTATGATATTTTTCCTGGTTCTTGTATTTTAAAAAATCTAATATCGATGGTACCAAGGTTTTCTTTTTTCTTTTTCCCCCAGGTCTTACCCACAATGAGTTCACATGGAATAAGTTTAAAAAGGCAACAGAAAGCCCCAATACAATTTGCTATTCAAAGCAAATTCTTATTTAAAGCCACTTTAAAAAACAGGAGATGGAAAATGGGATGGGATATGGGCTTGGAATTGTTTAATTAAAAAAAGTTGGTATTGTTGGTTAATGTTGACATATCTCCTCTGTTTCTCAGAGTGTAACAGTGTTGTTTTTAAACTGGCAAATGCACTCTTCAGAGAGCCTGTTCTATCCCATCCACATGGAGAGGTTCAAGGTTCAATTTCATGGCCTTATGCGGCCAGCATGCTTCCTCACAGGATGTGGGAGTACAGTTGTTACCTGCAAGGATAGAATGCACTTGTGCAACAGATATACGTTCTTTTTCTTAGCTTTTCTGCTTTTAATGACCCTCTTATTGGATATTGGGCTGAAATATAAATTAAAAAAACACGTTGGAAAGGATGTACAACAGAAGGCTGTATATGTATATACAGTATGTCAAAAAGCCTTTTATTTTTATACTTTGCTCTAAATTAATAAAAGTAATAATTATGATGTTATCTTTTACTTTTCATTTTCAAAATACTTTAATGGAATATCTACATAATTGAAATATTCCGTAGTGGTAGTTAAGAGCAGGCGCCATCTGGAACATGCAGCCATTTTAGCTACTCAAGTAGCGTCATTTCAGGGTACAGATAGAGAATTAAGTGTGGTTCTATCAAGACCAAGAGGATATTTTTTTGGAGTGTGTTTTTAACACAGGAATCCTTGGAAATGCTAAGAATATACATCTATTTTAAAACATTTCCCCCTTCATAATACATAATTTAACATTGTAGATGGCGGACTTCACACCTGAGCTGTCACTTAAAATTAATAACCTGGAAATGCAGTTTTACTCTACATGTTCATAAGACTGAGGTAGGTAAGGGTTCTGAACAAAGACATTTGGAAGCAAATACAGACAGCAGAAATGGGCCCAAGGAGTGGTTCCAAGTTATGATTTAACATCAAGAAATTTTAGCAATAAAATTTGCCTTCGAAGAGAACTATGCGAGGGAAAGTAATAATAATTTTATGGTTTATATTTGTAAAAAAAAGAAGACTTCACATATCGTGGGTTACAAATAGGAACTTCTTCAAACAACAGTTCCAAATGTAAAAGAGATTTGGGGAAATACAGCTGAGATGTGTCTTATTACTAAAGAAAATCAACCGATTTACATTCTAACATTGTACTAAAAAACCCCAAAAAGATCACTTTTGTGTACTTTAACAACATTTCCTTGTGCCCTTTAAGTATCATTTATGGACAAATTTAATTCCTTATGAAAACTGTTTAAATTTTTTTTATCCACTCTTTCTTTGAGTAATTCTTAAAAAACTCCCCACACGATGATTTATTTTCAAGAATTTAAACATTTCTTGACCTCTTAGGAAAAAATAATCATCCATACAATGAATTTTAATTGTGAAGCAATGCAAGAGGAACACATATGACAGAAATTATATTGCTTTTATTAAATGTCTCTGATTTCTCTATTCAATTTATATACCTCATTACTTTGTATTATTTTTATTCTCCCAGTTTTATGTACATAGCCAAAACTATAGTCTTAATGTACCTAAAGATATATATTTTTTAAGTATTGAAATATGTTTAGCTCTTCACCGAAACTGTTTTCCCCTTTATAATTGTATGCCCAGCTTGGGGATCCGTATTCTCTCCTCTTCATGGTGCTACTTAGCAAATACTCATTATTTCAAGGAGGAAAAACACTTCGTAGGCAATCACCAGCTCTTCTGAAGCCATGAATAGGTGTATTCATAAACCAGCAGCATCACTGCACCACCTAGAAAAGAAAAGGACTGGTTGTTGTAAATCTTGTGAAATATCGACATCTTTCCCACTGGACTTTTGAATTCATGAAGGCCCATGCAGCCTACCTAATCAACAGTTCTCAAACTCCAATATATACATACATGCACATATGTATCTATGCATATAATATATACATATGTATATAACTATTGTGTAAAACCAAGACCATCTTGAGTCTTCAAATACATTTTTCTCCAGTGGTTTCTATAACTTCTATCATTTCTCATCAGATTCTTTTTTCAGGCATTTTAATTTTTAAAAGTAAATAAATATAGACATTTAGTCACCTAAGGGCATGTGGCTTTCTTACAGACAGAAATCTTCAGATTTTTTTGTATGTAGGCAAAGGATTTATCTTTTTCAGTTCATAATTAGCATTTTCAGTCCATAATTAATCTAATTGCATTCAAGAAAGCAATCTCTAAAATGGTGCTTGATGATGAGTCTGGTTTTCTCTTTATAGCTTTGAAACTGGATTGCAATGTGAAAAATGGCTTCTGAATATTAAAAAAAAAATGTACTGCAAAACTTAAAAAGAGGCTGAAAGCTAGCTTTCATTCGTTTATCTGCCTCAGTCTATATGGATTGAACTTGAAAATCTGGTAGTGGGAGTTGGGTGGCATGAGACTGTTATTCGACTTGAAAGAGAAGAGTTATGTAACTGGCAGCAAAGAGGCTTGCTGTGTGATATGTCAACAGATAAATGATACAGGAAAATAGGCACCGAGGCTGCTCAATAGCCATTGGGAGAAACATTTGTATGTGGGTGATTCTGTGTTCTATCTAGTGCAGTGGTAGCACTTGCCTTGTGCCTTTTAGGATAGAAAATCTCTATCCTTTCATGTGTAACTGGGTGAAAAATATTACAAAATCGAAATGTTGACAAATAGCCTGAACATGACTTAGAGAAGACTTGGCTGCATCAATAGAAGGCTGACTTCAGACAGGAAAAAATACAGCTTGGTTTTGATCTTAGTTATTTTGTACCCACTGCTGTATGCTGCTGCTTTTTTTTTGTTGTTGTTTGTTTAATCTACAGGGTGCACATGTTTGTGTAACCATATACCTAAGATAATTATTGGCCTTTAATTTTCATTTTTGACTCATGAAGACACTGTTTTATTAGACTTTTCGCAGCTGCTGTATCCCTCCTCGAGCTCTGGCGAACACAAAGGAACACGCCACAGAGGGTCGTTAATATGTATGTAATAGCTATGTTTACCCTTATTAACTGCTCACAGTGTAAGAAAAGAACATGCAGAACTGGATTAGTTTCCAGCCAAGTGATTCTAGAAGTTTAAACCACAGACATCAAGATTCTCTTCTTGTGGAACGTGCCTGATCACTAGCTACATAGAGCTGCTAGGCTGTTAAAAAATAAAGGGGGCATTAGATTGAATGTTTCTTGAGAATAAAAATTCCAGGTTTACCTTTCTTTTCTTCTTTACTGTCTTTTTTTTTTTACCCTAAACTCAAAAGTCTTGCCTTTTTACCTTTCTTTCCTTTGAAGATGCTGGGACTTGTGCATTTGGAATGAAGTTCTTGAATGAGGTTTCCAGTTATTTCCAGTTTGGTTTAGCCTGGTCAGTAAGTTCACAGCAACTCTTTTCATTGGATTTAACACCATAGCAATTCAGGACACCTCATGCAAAAACATTTAAAAAGCGAACCAAACATTTGCAAGCCTCTAACAATACTTGGGGTCAGATTATTTAAGAGTTTTGGATTAAGGTTCCAGTCAATTGCCATTTTAGCTAAACTTTCCCTGGTCACCACCCTTTCTGGGCCCATCCCCTTCTGAGAAAGCTGGTTTAGGGCTAGTTCAGTGATTTTCTCTAATACTAGGTCTACTTGTAGGTTTGTGTTGTGTGGTGAAGGAAAAATGCCATATATTTGCCGAGATGCACAAAATTCTTAGCATTTTTTATTATTGGGTTAGTTTTTACACACAGGCCAATGACTAACAGAAGTCAGGTTTGCATCTCAAATATGAAATAAAATCCACGCTTAAATGCCTAGAAAGGTTGGGACAGGTAGATGGAGAACTGTGGAAGTGTTCTCTAAATCCATGAAAGTGTCAACTGTTCACCTTCAGTTTACAGACTGTTCTATTTTTCCGGTTGGTAGAAATGCTGGTTCATTGGGCTGAGATCTAGATATAAATTTGCATGTGTGTGAGTGTGGTAGGGGAGGAGGATGTTGGAAAAGGAGAGAATGAGAGGACTGGGAAAGAGAGAGGAGAGGAATGGGAGAAGGTTCTAGGGAAGCTTACCAGGATGTCTAAGTAGGTGAGTGTGGCCTAGTTAAAAAACAAAACAAAACAAAACAAAACAAAACAAAACAAAATGTGTGGTTTAGTGCATGCTTTTGGACTTATTCACCAGGCTGCTATAATCCAAGAATATTTGCCCAGGCGGTTGAGTCTGCAGCAGTTATTTTCTTATCTATTTACATAGAGGCAGCTGACTCTCCCTGTGGGAATGGCAGCCAGTTTTTTTGTGGGCTAGAGTCTTCAGGTAAGGCCCTGAGCCAGGAGCCTCCACAGCCATACTGACAGAGGCCAGGAAAGGTTAGTGCCCGGCTGGGCCCTGGCTTCCCACTCTCCAGAAATGACTGTGAAGACAAGTGGCTCTTGCTGTTCATGGAGGCAGGTTCCCTTCCTCTTCTCCTTCTGCAATGAAGTTAGGCAGGAGCAACAATGAACCAGGAGCACAAGGAAAAGTTTTGTTGGGTCGGTCCCTCCCCTTGAACAAGAAGCCACTGTATATCCCAGTGCTCCCGCAAACACCAGTGGCTGTGAGTCCTTTTCTATTGACTTAAGCCAGCATTTGGCTTCTCAGCCTCCAGCAAGGTCCTAAACAGCAATTTTTAACAAAGTAGAACATTTCCAATGGATGACTTCAGTATCTTGAATATTCTACATAACTTTATATCCTCAAGGTTTCTCTCTTTCATAGTGTGGTCAACTTTTATTGTGTTGCTGATAGACACAAATAAGAAAAGAAGAGGTACTAGAACAAAAAGAAGGAAGGATATAAATAGTAAAAACATCATTACCTGGTCCAAGCCTCATAATCTTGGGAATCAGACCTTTGTACAAAGCTAAAAACCTGTAACCAGAAAGGAAAGAGCAATGTTCTTATTCTGAAAATGAAATGGGGTCATACCTCAGTTTTATTCAGATGCTGGCCCAATACACACACACACACAAATTTATTTGAAATTACACACATCCCAAACCAGACGGTATGTGGCTTAGTATTCTCTGCAGCAAATTGGACAAGGGGAAAGAGTTAATCAATTCTTTATTACCCAAGCTATCCTGATCTTGTCCAATCAGAAACAAAACTTTCAGCAGCGAGATGGTTTTTGCTTTCAAGACAGGTCTGACTTTCAAGACAGCTGTGTATATGGACAAAATGGCTTTTGTAATTGAATTTAAAAGACCACAAACTCAATCTTCACATTAGGAAATATGATGCAGTTTAGATCAAAATAATAAAATATTACTTGTTTACTGGTGAATAATAAGGCATGGGTGAGGAGGGATGAAGAGACGGAAAGATTGGAAAAAAAAAACGATCAGAAAAAAGGCACACACTTTAAAAAAAAAAAAACTATTTCCACAGAACTCTCATATTTAATATTCCCAGGAGAATATAATTAGATGATATTTTGATTAGATATACAGCCAGAAGATAATTATTCTTCAGCTAGCCCATATATTAATAGGGCATATAATATGCAATAGCATGTTATGAAAACTGGCAAGTAAAATGTTCACCTTCGTCTTCTGAGGCAAACGTGCAGCAGACTGTAAGATTGTGGCTCCTAGTTTTGCCAGCATCTCATTACTGTGTTTATCTTGCTGAGTTTATCATACATTCCTCAGAGCTTCTTAGACACACACCCAATTTTGGAGGACTTAACAGCTCTCCTCAAAATGGAAGTACAATATGGTTTTAACAATACCTGAGCCTTGCATATTTATTAAATAAGAACGTGTTACCCTTCTTCCTGGTAGACTGTTGCTATTGTTTTAAAACAGGTTCTGTACTTGATCTGTCCAGGAACTGGCTGAGGCCCTTGAATCCTACTTTTGGCAACATCAAAAGGGATGTTAATGACTGAGGCTATTGTCCCCGAGAGAAGACCAATCCCAAATTTTCTCAAAAACTCCAACTTTGGATCCTGAAAGAAAAGAAGAACAAAATAACAGAAAAGGAAGTAGAAGCCCCTAAATAGGTTAAACACTATAAAGCAATATGTATTTAAGCAGAGCATTGCACTCCCCGGCACCCTCCTGTTATTCCAGCGGAACACATTAGGATTTCCTAGGCTGGAACTTGTTTTCTTGACAATCCCATTGGCTATGTTTTTACACATGGTCTAAATTGCTGAAGTACACATTTCCTCACACAGGATTTATAAACACAGTTCATAAAGAAAGACTGGTATGGCATATGGGGATGATTTGTATAATTGGGCTTCACAATGTACTTAGTATTACTGTATCAAAACAGGAGAAATCCAAGCACACTATTAGCTAATTGGCCAGAATATTTTACAAATGACAGCAACTTCCACCATGAAGCCTACTAAAATGCTCATTTGTGTGTGGACCCCCAAATGTTAAATTAAATCAAGGCTACTCTCGGTCTGCTGCTATTCCCCTCCAGGTTTTTTGCATTTATTTTCACGTGTAGCTGATCCACTGTACTGAGAAGTGCTAGCTTCCTGTTATTAACAAACCAACTTGGGGCGGCTGCAAAACAGCCTGTGACATTCTGTGCATTATAAACAGTAGTAAGTCACTGGACTAATTGGCTGAAGAATTTACAACCCATTGTTTCTGAATCTTATTCTTGCTCCATGGCAAAGGAAGAAAAGGAGAGAGGGAGCAGGAGAGAGAGAAAGAGAAATAATATTTTTTCTTTCCATTTGAATTTAGGTCCTGCAAATTGGTCTGATTTAATTTTCCACCCTCCCTGCTCTGTTTTCTGACATCAAAGTATTTAATTAAGTCTTATGTGGGAGTCACTTTCCTTCAGCCTATTTTTATGCCCAGTGAGCTCACATTATGCTTTGTTATAATGAATTTGATGGGAAGTTCTCATTATGTTTTCAACTTCAGTTTGTGCCCTGAAACGAGGTCATATCACATACCCCAAGCTGCCGACTGAGACCCCTCTTCTCCTGCCTTCCCCATGCAGTTGGGAATACAGCAAGCACCCCTTTTTTTAGTCAATAGATCAGAAGGAATCTTTGCAGAGGAGCAATACAGGGTTGTGCCACGGTACTATTTTATCTAGCAGAAAAACTAAAGGGGAGAAAACATCCCTGCATAATTGAAAAAAAAAAAAAAGGTCAGGTCTGAGCATTTCATATTTCCATCTTCTATGGAAAAAAAAAAAAAAAAAATTTTTAAAACTTCCTGAAGTTCTGAAATTTTCGACTAAACCAAGGGCCAGTAACCACCACAGAAACTCCTATGTGGTTACATAGAGCAAGGGGTTCCGTAATAATGCTTGGATCTAGGCCATACAGGTGCTGGGTAGGTTTAAAGGGATTTAAAAACCAACAGGGTGTTTCAACAGGAAAAACAATGCAGTGATTGCAGTGTGAGTGAGGTGTGTTTAAATAGTCCCCACCCCCCTTTTTTCCTCTTTTACAAGGAGAGAAAAATGCCTTTATATTACCTCTCTCCATTATGGCATAGAAGCAAACTGGATGTGGTCGCTCTGGAAGACTGGAAACTCAGGACCAGCTCTGGCTGTCTGACCTCCGATGAATCACCTACTCAGTGTCCCCGATATGTAGAAGGGAAGAATTTAATACCTGCTTACCTATGTACTGTATGATTATTCTGAGAAATAAAAGTGGTACTAGAAGTGACAGTGCTATGAATGTTGTACAAGCCTGGCAGAAAATAAATGGTATTATTATGTAGCCTGTTTCCCAAAGACAGAAAGCACCCTCCTGTCAGATACTCTCATGGCATCCCTGTGACACAGCCAAGCTGTCTTTCTTTTCAACTGAGGACAGAATGAAAATGATGATGATGATGATGTGTGTGTGTGTTGTCCTTTGGAAAGTTTGGGAGACCTCTTTAAGCAGTCAGCCTCTTCCTTCTTCTGATGTATTCGCTGAGGGTCAGAGTTGAGGACAGAGGATAAAATAAGAAACTCAAATGAAGGTCATTGTGCTTGAGACACTTTGTTGGAGATCAAAACCTAAGATCTCCAAACCATCATACTGTTCACTAGCAAGAGTACTGAAATGGGACAAAGAAGTGAAGATATTTGTGTCTTATGTGAATGCTCATCAAAGTGTGGCCTCATCAGAGGAGAATTTTAACAATTAAGTGGATAGGATATGTTCTGTGGAAACCAGTCATCCTCTTTCCCCAGCCAATCCTGTCATTGCCCAACGGGCTCATGAACAAAATGGCCATGGTGGCAGAGATGGAGGTTATGCTCAGCAACATGGACCTCCACTCCCCAAGGCCGACTTGGCTACAGCCACTGCTAAGTGCTCAATCTGCCAGCAGCAGAGGCCAATACTGTGTCTCTGATATGGCACCATTCTTCAAGGTGATCAGCCAGCAACCTGGTGGCAGGTTAATTACATTGCACTGCATCCATCATGGAAAGGGCAGCGTTTTTTCTTACTGGGATAGACATTTACTCTGGAAATGGATTTGCCTTTCCTGCCTGCAATGCTTCTGCCAAAACTACCACCTGCGGGCTCACAGAATGCCTTATCTACCATCATGGCATCCCACACAGCCTTGCCTTGGATTGAGGGATTCACTTTACAGCAAATGAAGTGCAGCAATGGACACATGTTCACAGAATTCACTAGTCCTATCATGTTCCCCATTGTCCTGAAGCAGCTGGCTTGACCGAATGAGGGAATGGCCTTCTAAAGAACAATTATGGCTCCAGCTAGGTGGCAATACTTTGCAGGGATGGGGCAATATTCTCCACAAAGCTGTATATGCTCTAAATCAGCATCCAATATATGGTGCTATTTCTCCCATAGCCAGGATTTGTGGGTCCAGGAATCAAAGGGTGGAAATAAGAGTGACACCACTCACTATTACCCTTCATGACCCACTCGCAAAATTTTTGCATCCTGTCCTTGTGACCCTGTGCTCTGTGGGTCTAGAGGCCTTAGTTCCAAAGGGAGGCATGCTTCCTTCTGGAGACAAGACTAATTCTCATTTACATCTTATAAGTGAATGGATAAGGGAGGGAAGAAAACAAAACAAAAAAATTATACATATATGTATACACACACGCATACGCATATTAATAAACCAAGGAAGAAATACTCATAACAATTACAGTCCTTGTTTCTGCAGCTGGTCACCTGGTTGTAACTGGTATTTAGAACTACCTTCTTTCATCACTCATTCCACATTCCCTTTATACTGGGCAAGTACCTCAGCTGGTCATGGTTCTTTGCCTGGTTGGGTGACCCAAACCTTCATTCCTGAAGGGTCTGGGCCGTTAGCAGTTATGTGAGAATTGAGTTGCTGTAGTTTTTCATTGACTTTAATCGTAGCTCATGGTAGTACTAAGAGATGACCTAAGGGTTCCAGATATGCTCTTCTTTACCGCCATTATGCAACACCAATCTGATTTCCCCTTGGTAATCAGGATCAATCACACCCTTCTTTGGCTGTTGATCCAGAGGCACGAGTGTTGAACCCATGTTTCCTGTAGAGCACTTCATAGCACAATAGTAAGGTCCAACCGAGCCAAAAAACCAAACCCATTGCCATAGGGTCAATTCTGACTCATAGCGACCCTATAGGACAGAGTAGAACTGCCCCATAGAGTTTCCAAGGAGCACCCGGTGGATTTGAACTGCCAACGTTTTGGTAGCAGCTGTAGCTCTTAACCCCGACACCACCAAGTTCCAACAGTAGATCGCAAATCCACATGTGCATCAGAATTTCCTGGGGGAGCATTACAAATACAGATGCTTGGGTCCTACCTCAGATCTGTTGCCATTATTGTTGGTTGACATCAAGTCGATTATGACTCATGGCCACCCCTTGTGCATCAGAGTAGAACTGTGCTCCATAGGGTTTTCAAGGCTGTGACATTTGGAAGCAGATCACCAGGTTTGTCTTTCAGGTTAGCTCTGGGTGGGTTTGAATCACCAGCCTTTTGGCTAGTAGTCCAGTGCTTAACCGTTTGTGCCACCAGGGATTCCCTGTCTCAGACCTACTCTGTCAGAATCTCCTGGGAAGGTGCCTGAGACTTGATTTAAAATTTTTTCAGGACTTCGAAAGCTGCCAGGTGGAAAATCCTTGTCTGGGAACCTTGGATTTTGATGCTCCATGCACTCAAAGCAGATGGCCAGTTGCAATCCCTGTGGGCATTCTAAACTAGCTGTTGTTGAGTCATCTCTAACTCATGGCAACGCCATGTGTGTCAGAGTAAAACTGTGCTCCATAGGGGTTTCAGTGGCTGGTTTTTCAAAAACGGATCACAAAGCCTTTTCTGAGGCACAGCTGGGTGGACCTGAACCTCCAACCTTTTCGTTAGCAGCCCAGTGTGTTAACTGTTTGTACCATCCAGGGACTCTGTGGGCATTCTGGGGAGTAGAAAAGTCCTCTTTGGATGACCAAGGGGGTTTCTCTCACCATTTGGCCTCTGGGTACTTGGTCAATCTTTTCTCCTGACCCCATGGTCTGCTTTATGCTAGCAATCCAGTCTCTCTGCTCACTTCTGCTTTCTTTGCAACATGTCACCAGCCATTCTTAAATGAATGCAGCCTCTCAAATATCCCTCCTGTATGTCTCCCCCTGGTTGTTCCTACCTCCCTAGGTCTAGTTCCAGTGTTCATTACCCTCACCATGTCTTGCTGTCTTTCTATCCTTTATCACAGTGGCTCTAGAGTTCTCTTTTTATAAAACCAAACATGGTTCTACTATTTCCCTATAGGGTCACTATGAGTCGGAATCGACTCGTCGGCGCTGGGTTTCTGGGTTTTATTTCCCTACTCAAAGACCCTCAATAGTTCCCCAGTACATGAAGAGGAAAGAAAGACAAAACTCGATTTGACATTTGTTTCTTTTCTACATATGCTTCCAACTTATCTTTCTTCTACAAGTCCTACACTCCCCTGCCCCCCCACCCATATTATAGTCACAGAGATTAATTCATAATTATTCAAATATGCCAACCACTTCTGCAACTCCATGACTTTCTTTATACTACTCTGACATTCTGGGATGTCCTTCTCCATCATATTCATCTATTGGCATCCCACTCTTCTTTTAAGGCCCAGGTTTACTACCACATCTTCCAAGGAATTTTTATGGATTGTCAAAATTGATTTCTCCCTTCCCTCTACTCCTGAAACACTCACAACCATTGCCCTTGCTGTGGCCCACTTTGTGTTTGGTTTATTTTTGCATGTATCTATATTCCCGGATGGAAACCCTGCTGTCATAGTGGTTCAGGTGCTAATCAAAAGGTTGGCAGTTCAAATCCACAAGTTACTCTTTGGAAACCATATGAGGCAGTTCTACTCTGTCCTATAGGGTGGCTGTGAGTCAGAATCAACTCGACGGCAATGGCGTTGGCTTGTTTTTTTTTTGTATATTCCTTGACGGAATATATTCACACAGCATAGAAGCATGTGTTACTGTTCTTTGTGTCATCCATTGCACAGTGTGTACAGTAGGTGCTAAATATATGTTTGCTGATTGGCCTATCAATGTGCTTATTTCTTTATTTTTGTAGGGATAATTAGAATTAGGTTTACCGCTTAATCACTCTTTCTCAAGACAAAGTGTCTTCTAGCTTGGAAATGAGTTCCTACTAGAATTTTATATTTCTGTCTTTCTGTCAGGTGGCATTAACACGGGGCATGATAAAGCATGGGACATTTGGAAAGTGGACTATTTCAGTGTGGATGAATTGAGACTCTCAAGTCATAGAGGCAGACTAGGACTCATCATACCCCACTGCTCAGTTACTTACAGGCAACAGCATGACATGGCAGCCTGTGACCCATTTTGAGCAAAAGAATGCAATGGGCATGGAGCAAAGTCTTGAAATATTAATTTTTGAGCTTTTCTTTCTTGATCTTTCTGACTTTTCCTCTAGTAGGCAGAGGCATCCACTTGCCCCAAGAAAAATGAGGTTTGTTGACTTCGTTTTGATTATCAAGAGCCTAATTTGCAAACCAAAAACACTTAATATTACTTTCTCTCTCTCTCTTTATAGTCCTGCTACATCAGTCCTCATTCCTCTTGGAGGCATAATCTTGGAGAAGAATGGGTACGGGGGCAAAATGGATAGAGTCCGTGTGGAGAGAAGGTATAAGGGGCCCCACTAGGAGCTGTAGCCAGAGAGCCATCAATGTGTCAGACCCTTCCTTGGCATTCTGGTGAGCACTGAGTAGCCACCGAACAGCATCTTCCTTGGAAGCTGCCCTCATAGAGTTGGGGGAGGAGGGAGTATTCCACAGCTGCTGCCGAAGCAGGCCCATGAGAAATATACAGAGATAGACCCCCTAGTGCCTGCGACACTGCTGAGTACCTCCAAACTGCCCTGGACAGACAACCTCCTTGTCAGCAGCCCAGGGCCCCAGTAAGCTGGGGAACAGTGAAGGTGGTGTGGAAGAGAAAGTTCCAACCCTGGTCCTTGGGTAAGGTTACTATTATTTATTTAGAAACTTTCCTTTGAGGCTCTCAAAGAGGTGTACATCCTTGTGAGATGGTCAACAATTCCGCCTTCATTTTGAGGGTTAAAACTTCATGGCAGAGAGGGGTTACATAACATTTTGCAGTTATCCTACTGGGCAAGTGGGGGCAGTGCTGGTTCAGTGGTAGAAATCTCACCTTTCATGTGGTAGGCCTGGATTTGATTCCAGGCCAACGCACGTCATGCACAGCCAACACCCATCTGTCAGTGGAGGCTTTCGTGTTGCTATGATAGATAGGTTTCAGTGGAGCTCCCAGACTAAGACAGACAGGGAAGAAAAGCCTGTTGATCTACTTCCAAAAAATCAGCCTGTTGATCTACTTCCAAAAACCCTATGGATCAATAAGGAAAACAATGCTTGAACAAAATGAAGGCCTAAAAAAGAGATATTGCAACTGAAAGGGATGATAACTGAAATAAGAAATACAATAGAAAGACTTACCAACAGATTTAATCAAGCAGAAGAAAGAATCAGTGAATTAGGGGATAAAAAAAAAAAGATAGTTAAAATTACAGACACTGAAGAGCAGTAAGAATGGGGCTCAAGAAGGCTGAGCACAGTTTAATGGAATTATGGGACAACAACACGAGACAATATATGCATTATGGGAATTCCAGGAGATGAGAGACCAAAGGGAAAGAAAGAATATTTGAAGAAATAATAACAGAAAATTTCCCCAATCTAACAAAGGACATGAATCTACAAACCCAAGAAGCTCAAAAAACTACAAGCAAGATAAACCCAAAGAGATCTACACCCAGGCACATCATAGTTAGGCTCTCAGAAAGTAAAGATAAAGAGAAAATCCTGGCAGCAGTGAGAGAAGCAAACAGTCACATACAAAGGATTCCCAATAAGATTAAGTGCAGATTTCTCCTTAGAAACACTGGAGGCCAGAAGGCAATGGAATGCTATGTTTAAAGCGCTGAAAGAAAAAAACAAAATACAACCGTCAACCAAGAATACTATAAAAAACCCAGCAAAAATATCTTTCAAGAATGCGGGTGAAATTAAAACATTCCCAGACAAACAGAAGCTGAGAGTTCATAACCACCAGACTGGTCCTACAAAAAATACTAATGGGATCTCTATAAGTGGAAAAGAAAAGCCACTAGAAAGAAATTCAAAGTATACATAAAAAGAAAGTTCCTCAATAAAAGGACATTCATGAACAAGTATAAGGGCTAGTAATAAGGTATTTATACTTGATAATTATAAATGTTTTATCCTTCATGTTCTTTAAAAACAAATACATAAAAAGCAAGGACAAAATTATGTTGCAGAGCACATGAAATATAAAGATGTAATTAGTGATAACAGTAACAAAAGAGGGGGAGAGGAATGGTATAGATACAGAATCTCTTTCATGTTACTGAAGTGAAGTTGGTACCAACTTACCCTAGGATGTTATAAATACAAGCTATTAAGTGTAATATTCATGGTGAGCACTAAGAAAATATATTAAAAAACACACACACAAAATGAGAGAAAGGAACCAAAAAGCATCACTACTATAAATAGACAAAACAAAAAGAAAGCAGTAGTAAAGTACAAAGACAAAGAAGGCTTACAACACATGAAAAACAACAAAGTAGCAGAAGTAAGTCACTTTTTATCAGTAATTACAGTAAATGTAAATGACTAAATACTCCAATCAAAAGTCAGAGAGTGGAAGAATGGATTTAAAAAAAATCAAAAACAAAAACAACATGATTCAACTATATGCTATTTACAAAAGACACACCTTAAAGCCAAGCACACAGATTGAAAGTAAAAGGATGGAAAAAATATTTTATGCAAATAATAACCAAAAGAGAGCTGGGATGGCAATCGTAACATCAGACAGAGTAGATTTTAAGACAAAATCTGTTAGAAGAGATAAAAATGAACATTATATGGTGACAAAAGGGTCAATTAATCAAGAAGATCCCACAATCATAATTACAGTTGCATCCAACACTGGGGCACCTAAATATATAAACCAAACACTGATAGAATTGAAGGGAGAAATAGATAGTGCTACAATAATAGATGGAGATGTCAATACACCACTTTCCATATTGGACAGAACATCTAAAAAGAAGGTTAACAAGGAAACAGAGGACTTGAATGACACTATAAGCCAACTAGACTTAACAGGCATTTACAGACCACTCCACCCAGAAACAACATAATAGACATTCTACTCCAGTGCACATGGATCATTCTCCAGAACACACCACATATTAGATCGCAAAGGAAGTCTTAACAAATTTAAGAAGATTGAAGTCATACAAAGTATTTTCTCTGACCACAATGGAGTGAAGCTAGAAATCAATAACAGAAACAAACTTGGAAAATACACAAACATATGGAAAGCAAACAACACATTATTAAACTACCAATGGATTGAGAAAGAAACCAAAAGAAAAATCACAAATTTCCTAGAGTCAAATGAAAATGAAAGTACAATATACCAGAACTTATAGCGTGCAACAATGAAGGCAGCACTCAGATGGGAAACTTACGCCAGTAAATGTCTACATGAAGAAAGATCTCAAATCAGAAGCTTAACTTGACAACTCCAGGAACTAGAAGAGAAGAGCAAACTGAGCCTAAACCTACCAGAAGAAAGGAAATAACAGATCAGAGCAGAAATGAAATTGAAACAGAAAAATAATAGAGAGAATCAATAAAACTAGAAGTCGGCTCTTTGAAAAGATCAATAAAATTGACAAACCTTTAGCTAGACTGACAAAGAAGAGAAAAGATGCAAATAACCAAAATAAAAAATGAAAGAGTGGCTATTACAACTGACCTGAGAGAAATAAAGAGAATTATGACAGAATATTATGAACAGCTGCATGGCAACAAACTGGACAACCTAGATGAGATGGACAAATTCTTCAAAACACACAACCTACCCAAACAGATTCAAGAGGAAATAGAAAGTCTCAACAGACCCATAATAACTGAAGAGATCAAATCAGTGATCAAAAACCTCCCAACAGTAACAAGTCCTGGACAAGATGGCTTCACTGAGGAATTATACCAAACATTTAGAGAATTGATACCAATACTGTTCAAACTCTTCCAAAAGATAGAAAAGGAAGGAATACTCACTAATTAATTCTCTGAAGCAAACATAACCCTGACACCCAAACCAAAGATACCACAAGAAAAGAAAATCATAGGCCAATATCTCTTACGATATAGATGCAAAAATTCTCAACAAAGTACTAGTGAACAGAATCTAACAGCATATTAAAAGAGTCATACTCCATGACGAAATGGGATTTATTCCAGGAATGCAAGGACTCTTCAACATCAGAAAATCAATCAATGTAATAAAAAAAAAAAAAATCAATGTAATACACCACATCAATTAAAACAAAGGAAAAGAACCATATGATCATCTCGATGGATGCAGAAAAAGTATTTGATAAAATCCAATGTGCTTTTTTTTGATGAAAACCCTAAAGAAGATTGAAATAGAAGGAAAATTCCTCCATATGATTCAGGGCATATATGAAAAGCCAACATCCAACATTATACTTTAAGAAGAAAGGTTTTTCCTTGAAATCAGAAACAAGAAAATGAGTGCCTGCCCTCTCCACTTGTATTCAATATTGTATTAGAAGTCCTATCCAGAACGATAAGACAAGAAAAAGAAATAAAAGTATCCAGATTGGAAAAAAAAAAAAAAAAGCAAAATTATCTCTAGTTGTGGATGATATTACCCTATAGATAGAAAATCCCAAAGAGTCCACAAGAAAACTTCTAGAGCAATATATGAATTTATCCAATTTGCAGGGCACAAGGCCAACAAACAAAAATCAGTTGGGTTTCTATACACAATGAGAAATGAGAAATCTGAAAGGGAAACTAGGAAAACAATTCCATTTACAATGGCATCTAAGAGAATAAAATACCTAGGAATAAATCTAATTGGGGATATGAAAGACTTATACAATGAAAACTATAAACCCTGCTGAAAGAGATTAAATAAGATATAAATAAATGGAACCCCCACTCGTCTGTCAGTTTGTCTTACTGTGGGGGCTTGCGTGTTGCTGTGATGCTGGAAGCTATGCCACTGGTATTCAAATACCTGCAGGATCACTAATGGTGGATGGGTTTCCGCTGAGCCTCCAGACGAAGACAGACTAGGAAGAAGGCCCCAGTGGTCTACTTCTGAAAAGAATTAACCGACAAAAAGTCAAATAACCCAGTCATAAAATGGGCAAAGGACTTGAATAGACATTCACCAAAGAGGACATTGAAATGGCCACCAAACACGTGAAAGGATGTGTCACTAGCCATTAAAAATCAAAGCAACAATGAGACACCACTTCACTCCCACTTGGATGGTTAAGATAAAAACAAAATCAAAAACAAAAACAAAATCAGAAAGTAACAAATGTTGGTGAGGATGTGGGGAAATTGGAACCATTGTACATTGCTAGTGGGAATGCAAAATGGTATAGCCATCTTGGAAATCAGTAAGGTGGTTCCTCAAAAAACTAAAAATAGAACGATTATATGACCCAGCATTTCTACTCCTAGGTATACGCCTAAAAGACTTGAAAGCAGAGACTCAAACACCATTGTTCATTGCAGCACTATTCACCTTTTGGTGGAAACAATCTAAATGCCCATCAACAGATGAATGGATAAACAAAACGTGGTACATACATGCAATGGAATACTCCTCAGCCAGTAGGAGAAATGAAGTCTTGATACATGCTACAATACGGATGGAATTGGAAGACATAATGCTAAGTGAAATGAGTCAATCATAAAAGGACAAATACTGTATGACCTCACTTATATAAAAAGATAAGAAAAGACAAATGTATAGAGAACAGAGTTTACTAGTGGTTACCAGGGGTGGGAGGGAAGAGTAAAGGGAGGGTTAACAGTGATGGAAATATCACGTTATTTAAGGGTAGAGTTGCACAACCAATTATTACAATTGCTGTCAATAAGTTATACAGCTGTAAAAAAGTTGAATTGACAAAAGTTGTGTGATACTTACAACAATCAGCAAAAAAGAAAAAAAGAAAGAGTAGCTCCTGAGGCTGATTATGTACAACCAAAAACCTCATGAGATTTCGTTTCTTGGTTTGGAGGTTTAAAGTCATGGTTTCAAGGGACATCCCAGTTAATTGGCTTAAAAATGTTTAATTCCTCTGTTTTACCTCCTAGTTTGAAGTGTAGTGCCTGTGGTTTTGAAAGATTGTAAGTGGCCATACAATGCACAACAATTGGTCTCTATTTGCCTGGAACAACAGAGGATGAAGGACAGTCAGGAATAGGAAGAGGATATGGGATGTGTGGCTAATTGATTCCATGAGCAACTGCCTCCTTTGCTGTGAGACCAGAAGACCGGATGTTACCTGGCTACCATTTGAACATTTTGATCAAAGATTCCATAGAAGAATCCTGATCAAAAGGGGGAAAGTGTAGGACAGAATTTTAAATGCTAATGGACTCCAGACTTCCTGGAGCCATGAAGATTAGATGAATCCCTGAAACAATTGTCCTGAGATAATCTTTACACCTTAAACAATAGTTTAGCTTAACTAGTTAAAAAAAAAAAAAGTCTGCCTTGACCATTATGCTCTTTTAAGAACAATCTATATAGGGCCAAATTGACAACAACAACTTGAAAGATTAGATAGGAACCTTAGGGGACAGTGAATTTATGCAAATGGTGGAAAAAGAACTCAGAAAACGAGGGTGAAAATGGTTATACAACCCAAAAATGTTATCAGTGTCACTAAACGATACATGTAGAAATGGTTGAATTGATCTATGTTTTGCTGTGTATATTCTCAACAACTACAAAATAAATAAAATTACATAAAAAACAAAACGAAAACCCTATGGACCACCACTGTCTGATCCCATAACGCATGGGACCGAGTCATGAGTCAGGGGCTCACTGGATGGCAGGTAACAACACCACCAACAATAGTAGGCAAGTAGTGGCATTAGTAGGGGGGAGAAAAAGCTTCGGGGAATTATCCTTTACTGTTCTAGCCTTGAAATAAGTTCTTAACTTGAGGTCCTGGAGCAGAGGAGAAAGTAAGCAGTATAAGGAGCTCATTCCATAGAGCCCAACTGAGCTCTTGTGGGAGGGGATAAGAGGAGGCGAGGGCCTTGCCCAGGCTGAGATACTGGTTGCTGAAGATGACAAAGTTGAGTGAGGCTGACCTGCCCCAGGAACAAAGGTGGGGTGGGGTTGTCACCTCTACTTAGATCCCATTAATTCTGGTGTTGCCTTTGGAAGCCCCTGCTACCTCCCATCCTACCACCCCACTCCCAGAGAAAGAAACACTCCCAGCTGCCCCTCTTGACCTCTTCCCTTCCTGTGAGCACACCATTCCCCGTCCACGGAAGAGGTAATGATATAATAACACTAAACATTTAAGCACATTTTTTGTGCCAGATACCGCTAAGTGCAAATTTTTACGTGTTACATCAATTAGTCTTCACAGCCTTTGAGGTAAGAACTATTATTACTCCTGATTTGCAAATGAGTTAACTGAAAGGTTGAGTATAAGAAGGAAGTTTTTGTTACATCCAAGTGAACCCACAGACTTTGCTTCAGGGCTTAGTTTTTCTCCTGATACATCTTAAGGGTTGATGGGTGGGGTGGTGGAGGAGGTGTCCTGAAATTATAAGCAAGGCTTCTGTGTATGCGGATATGGTCTTTTCAGGGGAGACTGTCTATACTATTTTATTAGGCTTGTAAAAGCTTAAAAGCAACTTCATCTGACTGTTTTCCCTATTGGTAATTTTATAAAGGAACCCTTTCGTAGCCACATTTTTTCTCCTACACATATATTGATGGCATGCATTTTCAATATTGAAATGCATGCTCACTAATTGCTTGTGTTTCAATTTTTGGTTGGTAATATGGATCTTGAGAAATATCTGGTAATGCAAGCCACCAATCAGGCTAGTGGCACTATGGTGCCACCGATCTGTGGTACGACAATATACCAAGAGAGTTAGGTAAGTAATTTATTTCAGGTGCCGTTCCATTAGATTACATGGGGAACCTTTGGTTTTCTAAATATGACACAGAAAAACAAAAGCAAATCCATCAGGACTCCCAAACTATCACACAGGAAAGCCATAATTATGCTTGCAAGCATTAGCTCACAGAAATAAAGGAAAAAGAAAAAGGCAAAAGTTTATAAAACTAACACATCCAGGAAGCATCACCTAATAGAATGCTCAACCTGTACAACAATGAGGCTCCAACTCTGATCTGCTGAGCTTGACGTATTTCAGAAGGGATCTACCTTGACACTAAATGCATTAGAACCGGAATAATGCCTTACCTCTGAGGTCCAGAGGCGTAAAAAATGGCCGGCATGTGGTTTATGCCAATGTAACGAAAGAGGTAAGGAAAGAGCAATGTGAGGTTCTGAACACTGGGTTTGAAAACAGGGACACTAATTTCATGGGAGTTATCAGGCAATTCACCTTGGTGAAAAGATTTCCGTACACATTCCCACTCTAGAAAAAGATTACTCATACCTCAACCATATCTGTTAATTCAGTGGCTCTCACAGTTTGGTCTTGGGACCACCATCATCACCATCGTGTGGAAGCTTGTTAGAAACACAGGTCAGGATTCAACCCCAGCCCTACTGAATCTAACACTCTGGGGGTAGAGCACAGCAATCTGCTTAACCAGGTCCTCCAAGTTATTCTGATTGATGCTAAGGTCTGAGAACTACTACTTAACTGATGTGTACAGTTCATCCTCTTTGGGCCTTTGGGCTGTATAAGTGATGCTTTTAAGCCTACTCTTAATTACTGGCCCCTAGAGATGCTAGGAAACATTTTAAAGCTTTCTTTGGTGAAAGGCAACTCTGGATAACTCTGCCTTACTTCTCCTACCTCCAGCTTAGAGGTCCTGGTGGTATAGTGGTTAAATACTTGGCTGCTAACCAAAAGGTGGGTGGTTCAAACCCACCAGCCTCTCTGAGGGAAACAGACTGCTTCTGTAAAGATTACAGCCTTGGAAACCCTATGGGGCAATTCTACTGTCTCCTATAGGGCCACTATGAGTCCGAATTGACTCAACTGCAATGGGCTTTTTGGACCCCCAGCTCACTCCAAAGAAAGAATATATTTTGCCTATCTGTGAGGTCACCTGGTCTGAGTGATATCTAGTCCCACAATTAGAATGGGTCATTCTGTACTGGCTATCAGTGAACCACTCCAGCATTTCTGTCAATAACCATAACAATAAATAACAAAATCAGCAGCAAAAATAAAGTAAGACACTGGCAAATTTTTTAAGAAGTGGATCGCCAGGTCCTTTTTCCTAGCTTATTTTACTCTGGAAGCTCCATGAAACCTGTCCACCATGGGTGACCCTGCTGGTATTTGAAATACGGGTGGCATAGCCTCCAACATCACAGCAACACAAAAGCCACCACAGTAAGATAAAATGACAGACGAGTGGGCAAATCTGCAGCAAAAGGCCTCTTTAAAGTGTTAAAAAGCAAAAATGTCGCTTTGAGGATTAAGGTGTGCCTGACCCAAGCAATGGTATTTTCAACCACCTCATATGCATGCAAAAGCCGGACAATGAATAAGGAAGACTGAAGAAGAATTGATGCCTTTGAATTATGGTGTTGGTGAAGAACACTGAATTATACCATGGACTGCCAGAAGAACTAACAAATATGTCTTGGAAGAAGTACAGCCAGAACGCTCCCTAGAAGTGAGGATGCTGAGATTACGTCTCATGTGCTTTGGACATGTTGTCAGGAGGGATCAGTTCCTGGAGAAGGACATCATGCTTGGTAAAGTACAGTGTCAGCGAAAAAGAGGAAGACCCTCAACAAGATGGATTGATACAGTGGCTGCAACTATAGCCTTAAGAATAACGATTGTAAGGAAGGCACAGGACCCGGCAGTGTTTTGTTCTGTTGTACATAGGGTCGCTATGAATCAGAACTGACTTGACACACCTAACAACAACAATAGCATATGTTTTGTAAATTTTTTACATATAACATTTATATATATGTAACATTTATATTTATAAAAATATGATATTTATATATATTATTGTTTATATGCCTGGAGCCCTGGTAGTGAAGTGGTTAATTGCTCGGCTGGGTCTACACTGGATGCTAGTGTTGGGTTTGAAGGTAACAGTCCAGAGAGGGAGGGTGGTTGTATAAACAACAATCCTGGGGTTTCACCACCAATGTTGTGTGACACAGTATCCAGCTTCTGTCTCTTGAAAATTTAGTCACTCTTCGAGTGTTTAGGAAGTCACCATGCATTAGCAGCTAGTCCTCTGACTAGAGTATCACATGGCCTTGGAATCTTATTTTGCTTTTTCTACTAATTTATTTTAAAAACTGGAAGAAAGTGATGATGGTAGTGATGACACTTACTGTATGCCAGGCATTTTGCTAAGCACTTCCTGTGATTTAAACCTCAAGAAAATCCTTGAGGCTTACAGAAATTCACTACCTTATAAAGGAATATAATTTTGAATTATTCAAAAGAGAGCTAAGATTCTATTATTTGGAGGTAAAGAAGCCAAAGCAGTGAGGAGGCCTGAAACTTTCACACATCTACAAGTAGAATGAGAGACACACGCTCATGCTTGCCTCTCAGGACTGTGTTCTAATTTAAACGACCTAAGGAGATTCAAGGGGATCACCTCTTAGTCCAAGAAAAGACTTAAAGCAGTAGAAAATAAAATCCAAGAATCACAAGATTAGAAGTGAACTGAGGGTATCGCTTAACGAAAAACCCCCCAAAATCAAACCCATTGCCCTCGAGTTGATTCTGACTCAGAGTGACCCTATAGGACAGAGTAGAACTGCCCATGGAGTTTCCAAGGGGTGCCTGGTGGATTCGAACTGCCAACCTTTTGGTTAGCAGCCATAGCACTTAACCACTATGCCACCAGGACATCAGTTAGCCTAAGTAAAGTATTTAGGATGGATTACACCTAAATGATGTAATTGAATACCATTATTGATGGAGAATCCATTCTGTTATTCAAAATTCCCAACTTCCTTCCATAATTTTCTCCAACAGTCACCAATCAGGAAACTCCCCTTGCTCCTAGCCTCCTACATTCCTCATGCATAAGCTTAAACTATTTTACTCTGGTTCTTTGCCCAGTGGTAAAGGCAAGCAAATGTCACAATTCTGTATGTAATTCATCAGGATTTACAAACCTTTATTGAAATAGGCTTTTCTTCTTCATGCTTAAAAAACACAGTTCCCTTTAAATACTTATTT
Source organism: Loxodonta africana (assembly GCF_030014295.1). Taxonomy (NCBI): domain Eukaryota; kingdom Metazoa; phylum Chordata; class Mammalia; order Proboscidea; family Elephantidae; genus Loxodonta; species Loxodonta africana. The sequence goes on from NC_087351.1 coordinate 48,650,481, forward strand.
ACAAGTAAATTATTTTTGCATCTATGGGTTTTATTCTTATAAGCGTTTTCTGTTTTTGTTCCTTGTAAGATATGTGGCTTATAACTAAACTGGAGCTGAGTAGCCTGAAATATTAAGAGATCTTACATGCATTGGCCTTATATTGTGATGGAGATACAAAATAAAATATTCATAGTTTATTTTATAGTTGAATTCCCCTGCAAACATTTGTAGGCTGATGTTACTATCCCACTTGACAAATGAGAAAACTGATACAGACAGAAGATATAACTTGCCAAGGACACATGGCTAACTAGCAAATACCAGAACTGGTAATTCACACCAGCTTCTCTAACTAGAACTGCCTGGCAGTTTGCACCACACGAGATCTTTGCGTGAGTGTAGAGCAAGAGAGACATGTTCTCCAGCCCCTCTTTAGGGAGATGAATGAGTTTCCCTAACAGGACACATTATTTATGGACTCCCCACGGTGTAACAAGAGATACTAAAAAATCAGCACAAAATGTTGGTGGCTGTGGCATTCCACAATCTCTAAAAGTTCAAGGAAAGGTGCCAAGTTATCAAATGACTCGAAATAGTTAACAATTAACCTGCCACGTATTTGTAACTAATTTAACCATCTCAACCAAACTATACACCCAGCAGCTAACGAGAGCATCAGTAATTTAAGGCAATGGGACTTAAGGAGTTAATATGCACAGAGGCAAGATATTTTGATTAAGAGAAGTATATGTGCCCCCCTTTACCTTCCCTGGCACGGGCTCTGATGCCCTGCTTAGTGACTGGCCAGCTGGCTGCTAGTTTGATAAACAGCAAACCTTTGCCCATCTCACAGGCCTTTGTGATTAGGGTCTGGCAACTTCAAGCAGACATTCCACAAAGAGACATGACAGAAGGAGGAGGTTAGGGAAGATAGGGAGCAGGATTTGTTAGCTAGTGAGGACCGGAAGGGGGTGAGAAGACTGGGCAGGAAGCCTGCTACTCCCCACAAGGCAAGGTTGAACAGAGTGTGCAGTGACGGGGCATTAACATATACATAAATGTCTAGTCCTAGAATCCTCTTCCCATCTTCTGCCAACCCAAATCACACTTGCTTTGCTTCTTGTAATTCCTTCACTCTTTAATTCTCCCTGGTACCACACCAAATCTGAGATCCTCTCTGACTTTGGCTCTGGGTCATGTTAAAAAATTCTGTAATGACCTAACCTGAAGTTGGTCCACCCTGGTTCCCCAGACAACCTTAAAATGAGCACATTGATAGGAAGGTCTTCTGTTCATGATTGGCTTTGGATTAGCGTAGACTGCGTTTGACGGTGCTTGTCAAAAATTGCTAAAATAGGTTTTCCATCTGAAGAACTGAAATTATTGTTCAAAAGCAATTCAAGGAGACTGCCACAAAATCCTTTAGATAAGAAAATTAAAGAACATAGTACGAGGAGCTGGATAATTTTCAAGGTATCATGAAAGTATTTCTTTGCAGAGCTCTTTTATTCTGCTCCGTCTACCTCAAATGGGTTCATGAGTTGTTTGTTGAAGAGAACATCATGGCCACGATAGGGCGTTTCAAAAAGAATTGAAAATTTTATAAATTTATTACTCAATAATTAAGTTATATATAAACGTGTAGTCCAGGAGCCATGGTAGCACAAACAGTTAAGTGCTTGGCTGCTAACCAAAAGGTTGGCGGTTCGAACCCATGCAGTGATTCAGTCGGAGAAAGTCCTGGCGATCTGCTTCCGCAATAAAACCCCATGGAGCACTTCTACTCTGTCACATGAGGTAGCTATGAGTTGAAAATGACTTAATAGATCCCAACAACAACAACAAACACGTAGTCAAAAGGAGTTTGAATAGAACCTATGAGAGGTATTTCCATAATCTTACAAATGCTCAATTTGTACTAAGGGCACACAGAAATTTTATACTTTAATTTACCCCAGGCTCTTTGTAGCACATTACCATTCAGAAATTCAAGCCGGATTCAGAAGAGGACTTGGAACAAGGGACATCTATCATTCTTGATGTCAGATGGATCTTGGCTGAAAGCAGAGAATACCAGAAAGATGTTTACCTGTGTTTTATTGACTATGCAAAGGCATTTGACTGTGTGGATCATACCAAATGATGGACAACATTGAGAAGAATGAGAATTCCAGAACACTTAATTGTGCTCATGAGGAAACTGTGTGTAGATCAAGAGGTAGTCGTTTGAAGAAAACAAGGAGATACCAAGTGGTTTAAAATCAGAAATGGTGTGCATTGGGGTTGTGTTCTTTCACCATACTTATTCAACTTGTATGTGGAGCAAATAATCTGAGAAGCCAGACTATATGAAGAAGAATAAAGCATCAAGATTGGATGAAGACTCATTAATAGCTGGTGATATGACACAACCTTGCGTATTGAAAGCAAAGAAGACTTGAAGCACTTACCGATGAAGATCAAAGAATATAGCCTTTAGTATGGATTACACCTCAACATAAAGAAAACAAAAATCCTGTAACTGGACCAATAGGCAATATCATGATAAACGGAGAAAACATTGAAGTTGTCAAGGATTTCATTTTACTTGGATCCACAATCAGCACCCATGGAAGCAGCAGTCAAGAAGTCACACAATGTATGGCATTGGGCAAATCTGCTGCAAAAGACCTCTTTAAAGTGTTAAAAAGGAAAGATGTCACCTTGAGGATTAAGGTGTGCCTGATCCAAGTCATGGTAATTTCAATCACCTCATATTCATGGGAAAGTTGGACAATGAATAATGAAGACTGAAGAAGAATTGATGCCTTTGATTATGGTGTTGGAGAAGAATATTGAATATACCATGGACTGCCAGAAGAATGAACAAATCTGTCTTGGAAGAAGTACAGCCAGAATGCTCATTAGAAGCGAGGATGGTGAAACTTCGTCTCACATGCTCTGGACATGTTATCAGGAGGGGTGAGTCCCTGGAGAAGGACATCATGCCTGGTAAAGTGGAGGGTCAGTGAAAAAGAGGAAGCCCCTCAATGAGATGGACTGACACAGTGGCTGCAACAATGGGCTCAAATATAGCAACAATTGTGAGGATGGAGCAGGACTAGGCAGTGTTTCCTTTTGTCGCACATATGGTTGCTGTGAGTCAAAACCAACTCGATGGCACCTAACAACAACAACATAACGTCATCAGTAGCTATTATGGTGATCATGATGCAGTTCTTTCAAGGCTATGAGCAAGAGGTGATACAAACACTAGGCTCTTGATGTATCCCTGCCAGAAGAAACCACAGAAAATTCACTCTAGTAATAAATCTTTGAAAGTTTTATTTCCTTTTGAATCATCTTGCACATTTTGACTTCAGAAAATCAGTTGGAAAAGTCTACCAGGACATCCCAATTAATAAGACATTGAATGGAGGATGGATGAAAGTATAGATGGAGGGATTCTCATCTGGCTAAACTAAAGGCTGTTCTTCTGTGGAAGATGAGTCCATGTGGCAACCTGGCAAGGGGCCAGGTGAACTAGGTGAAGATGTGGAAGGCCTGCTTGTTGGGAGTAGTCTAAATAAAAAAGACTCAAATGCACAGATATCTACACATTTGAAAGAGTGTAGTACGATGATTAGGAGCCCTGGTAGCGCAATGGCTGCTAACCAAAAGGTTGGTGGTTCAAACTCACCCAGTGGCTCTGTGGGTCAAAGACCTGATGATCTGCTCTCATGAAGATTATAACTTAGGAAACCTTGTGGGGCAGTTCTACTCTTGTCACATGAGGTCACTATGAGTTGAAAACTGACTCGACAACACCTAACAACAATAACAGTACAATTATTAAGAGTTCTTTGGTCAAATTGCCTGGGACCAGACCTTTGACAGGATCCAGTGAAGACGGCCACCTGTAAGCACCCTTCAACCTCCAGCTCCTGAACTCATATGCTCTCTGCAGGCTTCCTCAAGAGCCTCTGACAGGGCAGCATTGTGCCATGTCACATTCATCGTTGTATATATACTGAGTCTGACGCATCATAGGTATTTAATAAATGCTTTCCCTCTCCTTTATAAAGACATAATAAACAAAGAACCAAGGTCTCAGAAGCAAATTACAAAGGAGGTACATACACATGCTAGTTAAGCACCTGGTAGCAACCGCAAGGCAAATAATAGCAGCTCATCATTTTGCCTTGCCCACAGCTGGCAATGGTGGTCATGAAAATGATGTGGTGCGTTAAAATTATAGTTGCCTCCTGGTAACTGAACAAGGAGGCAGCTTGAGCGAGAATGAGCTGCATTTTTTTTTTTTTTTAAAGAGGAAATTTGCATTTAGATATTGTTGGTTTTAGTGGCTCCAAGTCAGCTAGGGGTAGAGTCATTCTCTCTTACCTTGGCTCTCTTTTTTGTTTTGTTCATATGCTCTCACAAAAGTATTTTTTTTTCCTTGATGTTATGGCATCATGCCGTTTTGTCCCCAGTGAAAATGCCTGCTATTAAAACTTAATTAAAAATACAGTTGTTTCCACTTCACAGCTATCAGAAGAATCTGTTAGTGTTTGTTTTCTCTTCATGTCAAATAATTTTAGGAAATGCTAGCTCCTTACTCCACAGAAGGTCACTAACTAAAATGAGATGGGTTTAATTGATAAGCATTCTTTAAGGAATGTGGAGTATTCCCAAGATCCTATCATTGCAAGGCTCTGGGCTTTGGAATGAAATCAAAGTCCTTGTTAAAAGCTCCACATCTAAATGTAGCCATTCAGAAAATAGCCATGAAAATTCCTTTTCCCCCCTAAGCTGTCTGTTCTTTGGACATGTTATCCGGAGGGACCAGTCCCTGAAGAATGGCACCATGCTTGGTAAAGTAGAGAGTCAGTGAAAAAGAAGACCCTCATCAAGATGGATTGACACTGTGGCTGCAACAATGGGCTCAAACATCTCAACGATTGTGAGGATGGTGCAGGACCGGGCAGTGTTTTGTTCTGTGGTACATAGGGTCCCTATGAGTCAGAACCAACTCTACAGCATCTTACTTCAACAACAACGGCATTTCTTTAAAGCGCTGTCAAACTGAAAATAAGCTCAAAGATCTAACCCACTTAGCCAAAATTACAAAATAAATACAATGGCAAAATGGGTTAGCATAAAAGTTATCACTTCATTATTTCCAAAATACAAATACCTTCTGAGAGTCAATTATGTCACTGGGTATTAGCGTGCAAAATGAAGGAAAGTATTTATGTATTTCCTTTGGAGCCCTGGTGGCTCAGTGGTTAAGAGATATGGCGAGCTACGGCTGCTCACCAAAAGGTTGGCAGTTCGGATCCACCAGCTACTCCTTGGAAATCCTATGGGGCATTTCTACTCTGTTCTGTAGAGTCGCTATGAGTCAGAATCTACTCAACAGCAATAAGTTTGGGTTTTTTTTGGGGTTGGGAACCCAGCAGGATTTTTCTGTTTTGGCATGTTCTGTTTCTTGCCTCTATAAAGGCACTGATTCCAAGGAAAACTAACAATGCAGGTTCCCAAAACAAAATTCTAAAGGTTGAGAAGCCAGGACAAGGATGCACTGAGATGCTCTGATATTGAGGTAGGCAGCTGATCCAGAAGAATTCTTTGAAGCAAGTTTGTTCCATGACAGTCTACTTCTGGACATCTTTTATAAATAAACTTTTCCCACACAGATTTAGCTCCACTTATGTAATATGCTTGTTGGATCTGCACCCTCAGTTAAATAATTTAAGGGGAGTAAATTGCTAATATTACATGTCTAAAATATTCTGTCCCAGTTGACCTCTGAAGCCTCTACTTTCCCCCCAGTTCACCATGTGCCAGCTACCCACATTCTTTATCTTCTCCCAGGTCCCCAAGCCTCTTTTTGCAGTCGCACACCCTGTTCTTCATCTTGGTCTGGCTAACTGTCATCCTTAAGGTCCCACCTAAACATGCTTTCCAAAAGAAGACCATTCCTACACCCCCGCCCCCTTGCCCTGACCCCATGATAGGTCTAGATTTAAGGTCCTTGGCTTCTATACATTCTAATAACTTGATAGTTGTCTTTTATGGAATGTATCACAATTGCAGCTCCCTGTGTAATGATTTGTTCATTGCCTCCTTTGGAAACCAGTTGCCATGGAATCACCTTCGACTGATGGCGAGTCCATACCCACAGAATGAAATGCTGCCCTGTCATGTGTCATTCCCATAATCAGTTGAGGGTCAGATGATTGTAATCTACAGGGTTTTAAGTGGCTGATTTTCAGAAGCAGATCTCCAGGCCTTTCTTTGGCAACTCACAAACCTCTACTCAGTGGCTGTGCATGAGGTGTATTGTCAGGGAATGGAACCTGAGTGTCCTGCATGAAAGGCGAGAATTCTGCCACTGAACCCCCACTTCCTCCATCTGTTTCCTTTACTAAACTGTAAACCCCATTAAGGAAGGGGCAGTGCTGATGCTTAGTAAGACGGTGCCTAGCACATGGTAGATGTGCGATGGATACTTTTGGAATGAATGAATAGAATGAACCCACTGAGAATCTAAAGGTACTTGCACCTCATTTCCATCCACTTGGGTGGTGCCTGACTGGAAAATTTTGGCCTGAAGTTTATTTAAGAAAGCATCTGAACCCCTGCCCCCCTTCTCTCTGCCTTCCCCCTTCCTTCTCCCCAACGCACACACTCCAGGGAGTCTGTGCAAACTGCCGATGAAAGATACGACTTTTACCACAGAATCTTGTGTCACATATCCTGGAACTTTATAGATAATACATACTTGTAGTTTCCCTTTTCTCCTCCAGTGGTTACCAGAAAGGAGAGTTGTTCTTAATGAAACTTTAATGCTCTTGCCCTTTCCATTACCGGATGATTGGTAAGACTAATGATCAACTAAGAGAGAATCAGAAAAATATATAGTCATAAATTAAATCCTATTATGTTCTAATTCTACTGAGATTCTTCTCTTCAAAATACAGACAGATCTGTCCAAGTTTTCCACTTAAACCCAAAGGTACATTTTTCATTCAGCTCAGTGCACACCTTAGGGAAGAATACAGAGCTCAATCATGAAACTAACACGTTTCCACATTTCTTCTGATAAACTGAAGCGTGTCTGGCACCACCATCAGATTTTCTACAGGATTTACAAAACAAATAAAATATTAAAAACCGAAAAGAAAAACATTTGTAATTCTAAAAGGCCATCTTCTCTGGACATTACATTAGAAGAAAATAAAATATGTTCGACTTAATGCTGTCTGTAGTAAAGCGACCACAGGGACGGGTCTAAAATGGCTTATTAAGTAAGAAAGATTGAACATATGAAAAATTGTTCTTTCTTAGAACATTTCTAACCCACATATGTCATTTATATCATGGCAAAATTCAAAACAAAACGTCTATTGTTTTTGGAAAAATAACCTGCAAACATCTTTAATTAGGATACAAACTGAAAGCATAGTTCAATGCCGTTGACAGCCATGAGCCTTGGCAAAGATTTCTACTATTATTTTACTTCTGGAACATATGGAAAGCAGTAAATATCGAAATAGAAGACAAACTTATTAAAGAGATGTAACACTTTAATCTTAAAATTCTCATTTGCGTCAACATTGCAAATTATATGCTCTGAACATCCCCAACTTGGAATGGGAATGAAAAAAAATTCATTTTTGCAGTGAAAGCTTACTCCCATGGGTATTTGAAAAAGATGTCAGCATTTAAGTTAATTAATATCTGTTCCTAGTTTGAGAAGTGACAGCCTCTTTCTGGGGAGATGGGATAATTCTTTATACTGACATTTCATTAAGTGCAGGATGTAAATGAATGCCTTCATTACATGAATTTTATGGTCAGTTAATATCCAAAACAACCTTTTCTCTATTGTAACCACTTATTCACCATTCAATGGGAACAGCCAACTCTAAAAAATAAATCTGAAAGAATATATAACACAGGGCATCATTTTCAAATTAGTAACCCCCAGTTATCCTAGAGCTGTGTCTTATAATTCCATGCTTCTATGGATTATAGACTAAGAATGTGAAAAGGGAGGACAACGTCACAAGGGTGAATGAGGGAGAAGAGGAATGTAGTTATATTTCTGGGTATTCTGGCTATTTCACGTATTTAAATTTTTGTCACTGTTTTTAAGAGATAATTTATGTGGTGACAAAATGGAAGGTAAAATGTAAGGTTAAAGCAGTACGTGGTGTACGGTGGAGAGCTCTGACTGGTTTGTCTCTCCCACCCCCTGCTGTGTGACCTCAGAAAAATCACTGCAGTCACTTTCACCTCTGATCTTAATTTCCCATTTGGTTTCCTTCTCTCTAAATGACAGTTATCGTGCTGAAGATCAGGCAGAATCAGAGTGTACAAAAATGGTTTTAATAGAATCAAATGGCACAGACGGTCAGGCCATTTCCGTAACTTGAAAAACATATCTGTAAGAGAGCACGATTCTGAAAAGTTAAAGTTAAAAAACCCTCTCTCCCTCAGGGGTGGATGTCTGACTGAAGTTTACTGTTTACTGTTTCAAGTTCTACTTGAGCGCTGTAGATACAGCTGTAGAACTGAGTCAAACAGAAAAAGACAAACTAGGCACTCTATTTTATGAGGTCATGTTAAATTTTCCACTGATTTATTTTGTAATCATTTTTAAATACATGCTTAATGTAAAAAGCTTCCAACAGCTTAGATGGTTAAAGAAAAAGTACCTTCCCTCTGCTTCTGCTTGCTCTCTCCTGCTCAGTCTTGAATTCTTTTTCTCTCTCAAACACACACACACACACGCCCCTCCCCATTCCCACTTCCCAGAGATAATCATTATGAACAGTTTCTTGTAAAATCAAAAGCTTAGAAAATGGAAAAGATTGCAAGACAACTTACAGATTTTTAAACAATATTACATTAAAGGAAAGCTAGACTTATCCCATGCCAGTCAGAGTTGGTGAAGTCTCAAATTCCCTTGGAAGAACAGAATGACCAATTGCTAGGTGAGGGAATTGAAACAATAACCCTGTAAACAAACCGTCCAAAGCGTATGGCCAGAGACAGCCTACAGCAAAGATGGAATAAAGCCTTCGAGGAACACCACCTCCTCATCATGGTTTATAACAACTTGGTGACGTTCTTCAACATGTTTTAATGATTATCATACCTTCCCCTTCACAAAGGATTGATTTATTATGGTTTAAATTTAAAGAATACTGGTTTCCTAGTACTGAATCAGGCTTAGATTACATAACACATGAAGTCGATGACTTTGTTCTAGACAAAAAAAAAAAAAAAAAAGAAAGAAAAGAAAAAAACCCCAAAACTTAGTGTTCATTTAAGTGAAAAGGACTAGTTCTGGTGAAAAATTCCTCACGCAGATCAGCTCTGTTAGTTGCCCTAGAGTCCATTCTGACTCCTAGCAACCTCATCTGTGCCTAGTAGAACTGCTCTATAGGTTTTCAATCTTGTGACCTTTTGGAAGCAGATTGCCAGACCTGACATAAGAGGTGCCTCTGGGTGGGTTCGAAACTTTAGGCTAGTAGTCAAGCGCTTAACTATGTCTGCAACCAGGGAGTTCGGTTATACATACTATTTCCACCACGTGCCTCACCACCTCTCCTCCTTCCCCCAGCACTGGCAACAGCACCATTACGCTTAACTGTTCTATGGCAACTTGAAGTTCACAAACTACTTCATATATGAATTCTCAACACAATCTTGCCAGGTACAAAGAACAATCTTTGCTTTCCAACCTACAGATAAAAAAACTGAAGCTCTGAGCAGGAAACGAAGGGCCCAAGCTCATTCAACCAGGAAGTGACAGTCTTCCTCTCTCATTTAGGTATGCTGATGACGTCTATCTCCAACTCAGATATCTCCTCTCGAGCTCCAGAGCCCACGTCCAACCCCTGACTCAACATCTGAATTTTGGAGTTCCAAATGCAGTTAAACTCATAGCTTCCAGGCTGAGCTCATATTATTCTGCATAAACCAGTTTATCTTTCATTGGTTTTCTTTCTCAGTCAATAGCATCATTATGTTTTCAGGTGTCCAAGCTGAAAACCTAGGCGTCATGTTTACTCCCTCCCTTTTCTCAGCATGCATACATATTCCATCACCACTTTCAATATATTTTGTCTCCTGAATATTCCTCAAATCTGTCCACTTTGTTTCTCCACCATGAACACTGTAGTGCAAGACCCCACGATTTTGAATTTAAATCATTTCCCAGTGTACACTATGCCTTTCCCTTACCACCACCCCTACTCCTTTCTCTCCCCACACTGCAGTCAGAGTGATCTTTTAAGAGTACAAATGTGACCAGACAATTCCTCTCCTTAAAAACCTTTGTTAGCTTCCCATGCTCCTTAGATAAAAATAAGAAGGCTTGGCATGGCCTGCAAGAGCTGGTATGATGTGATCCCCACATGTCCCTCTAGCCACACTACTGTCTTCATCCTTTTGCTTCAGCTGCATGAGCTATTTTATTTTATCCAAGGCACTCAGCTCCCTCCCTCTCTAGAGTCTTCACGTAAGATGGTCCTTATGTCTGGAATGCATGTCCCCATCTGCTGTCATCTACTGAATCCTAACTCATTCTTTTGCTCAAACGTCACCTCCCCATGGAAGCCTTCCGTGACCACCAGCATTATACTGGGGCTCTCTATTGTGTGCTCTCTTCACTCTTTTCCTTCATCATTTATAATTGTGTTTGTTTGTTGACTTGTTTTTATCTGTTACCTCCATGGCCTTGTAAGCTCTGAGACAGCTTCTCACCATTATATCCTCCAGTGCCTGGCACAGGGCTTGACACATGTTAGAGACTCAATACACATGTGTTAAATGAATGACTGAAAGTCAGAATTCACACTTAGAGCTGCTGACTCCAAATTTTATGTGCAGTGTTTTCCCCATCCCACAATATAGGAGAACAAGTGCCCAAGTCATTAAATGCAAAGGAATCGGTTCTTTTAGCTTGGAGACTTACCTCTGAACCACAGGGTACATTTTAGCACTGTCAAATTGTTAGTAGTCAAATATGCAGAAAGTAGTTCTTTGGTTTTCTCCATTAGTGTCTCAGTATAGCAAACTGCAGTGGAGTTTGATCAACTTTCACTTTTTTCAATGACAAATGATATTTCACTAGATTTCTTCTTATTAAATACTTTAAATGGGGGCTGCAGGAATATGTTCTAGTCACAAGCTCTCAGTATGATAAGAATTATAACAAAATACAATATTAATTTTTAAAAAAGTATAGTAAACAAAATGTATCCTTTCTTTGAAAAAAGTCAGATAATACTTTTAGTCTTCTGCGGGTCCTGGTTACTTGATTAATAACTGCTTACTAACTAGCATAATCTAGATATGGGAAGTGCTAGTTAACACAGAATTCCTTTTGCAAAATGCTGGTTGACAGTTCAATGAATATAATTAACAAAAATTGAACAGATCCTGGATATAGTAAGACACAGGAAGAACAGTTCACTTCACACATTTTCTGCTCTACTATATTCTCCAGAGGGTTTCCTGGGTAGTGGAACCCTCTCTACACTGCTGAAGTCATTGTCAGGATTTTAGTTACTGCCCACAAACGTGCCTGCTCCAGCAGTCTGCTGAGGCAACTTGGCAATGAGGAAACTTCCATTTTCAGAATCATTTCTCCAAATAAATATTTCACTTTCTTAATATAAAGATTCTATTGTGTTATATGTGACCTTAAAATCCTTAATTCTTTTTCCTCTGGAGCTCTGCTTTTGGTCAGACTCATTACGGTTCTAGCTATAAGCCCTTCAGCTGTACGTTTTCTCCTAGCTACCTTGTAAACCAGTATCAGCTCATATAGTGACCTTCTTAAATGCCAACATGTTTCTTTAAACCCATTGGCATCAAGTTGATTCTGACTCATAGTGACCCTATACAACAGAGTAGAACTGCCCCATAGTGTTTCCAAGAGGGGTCTGGTAGATTCAAACTGCCGACCTTTTGGTTAGCAGGCTTAACTCTTAACCACTATGCCACCAGGTTTCCAACATATCTCTTTAGTATCTGCTAAAAAAAAAAAAAAATCTTTTCCACCTCCCTCCCTCCCTTACTTCCTTCTTTCTTTCCTTAGTAGTCAAGCACTTAACTGTTTGCACCACCAGTAAGTGGTTTTATAACATATAAATTGACAAATAAAAGAACATTCAATCTATCTATCGTGTGTAATTTCTGTCTGCCTGAAGTCTTTGGCTAGCTGGAGAAACGGAGGCAGGCCACTCACCCATACTACATGGATTACACGTCTGAGAATCTAAAAAACAGGGCCAACTCCGTGGGGTGTGAATGTGCAGTCACACAGGGCCCTGTCTTTGGAAGAGTCCCCGACTTGGTTTAATGCTGTACTGCTGCTGTCTTGAAATGTCAAATGGTATTTGAACAAGTGGCCCCACAATTTCATTTTGCACTGGGCCCTGCAAATTATGTAGCTGGTTCTTGATAAAGAGAATCACAGAGTCTTAAGGGTTGACCTCTGATGTCACGCAGGACCTGAGTGTTTACACTATGATGAGCTTGACAGTAGGAGAGCTCTGAAGGCCACAGGACTCAGAATTATCAATCAATATACATCGCAGCCAATCAGCAGAGATCTCGGACCAATGAAACATAAGCTTCTACTCAATAAATGAGATTTCCAAATACAGTGAAACTTGGTTAACAACTGTGGTTTGTGAAGCTGAGGCAATGCCAACAGATGGTTAATGTGGAACAGATCTTGCATTCAGCTATTACTTGAGATAAGTCTTGGTCTTTGCTATAACACAAGGGAGAGCTGGGCAAAGACAGGTATAATCAACTTTACTGAAAAGTTTGGTGATAGCCATATTTGAAATATTTTTATGATTTACAAAGCATCCTTTAATACTATTCTACCAGGCAAAATTAAGAATTGAATTCCCATGGGAAAATGCCTGCATGTGAAAAATGTTTCCCCAACTGGTGTTTTCCAGGATGGCATTGGGCTTCAAGCAAGCAATTTGATGGTGGGGTGAAATACTGTGATGTTATAGCTAAAAAGATGCTCAGTTTTAAAGCATATCATGTGCTACTGTGATCTTCTTGAAGAAGCTGAAGGGATGCTGGCATTTGTAAGCTACCATTCCAAAAATTATCATTATTATTTTTATTTTACATCCAAAGCATATGATCCTTGTCTGCCTTGAGCACTATGCTCTTTTAAGAACTATCTATATGGGACAAAATTGACAACAGCAACTCGAAAGATTAGATAGGAAACTTAGGGGGGGCAGTGAGTTCATGTTAATGGGGGAGAAACAACTCAGAAAAGGAGGGTGAGGGTGGTTGCGCAACTTGAAGAATATAATCAATGTCATTGAACTGTACATGTAGAAACTATCGAATTGATGTATGTTTTGCTGTGCATAATCTCAACAAAAACAACAAAATAAAACAAAACGAACTCCATTGATCAACAATTTCCTCTTCCTCAGACTGGCAGATGATACAGACGTTTGGTAATATTCTGTTCACAAGATTGTAGGGAGATAAACACACTCTTAAAAAAAAAAAAGCTAATGATCCTAAAAAAAGTTGATATACTACCTACCCTAATTAACTCAAGTGAATTTAAAAATTAATATCTAGGTAAAATTTAAATATTAAGTTGACATTTTTCCCCATGAGCTAAAATTTTATTTGGGATATTAAAATTTCAACTGTTATGAGAAAGTTATACTTAAGAGATAAAAATGAAGTAATAACACATTTCTAGAAATTCTTACTAGTGATAAACAGAAAGCATTCAGGTGTAATAGCACATTCTTCAAGGGGATGAATTTTGGCATTAGACTTGGGTTCAGGTCTCTGCTTTGCTATTTACTATGTGACCTTGGGTAATTTACTTGATCTTTTCAGGCTTCAGTTTCCAGATTCGAAATAGGAATAACAACACTCAGTGCATAAAACTGGTATGAGGATCAAATTAGATAATAGGCAATTAGATAAGCGTTCAGCAGTGCCTCCACATCTATCATTGATGGGATTTTCCAGGATTTTACCCTATTAAATAGTTACCTGATTGACAGGAACAATGTTTTTGACATTGTAGTAGAAGCCAAAATAAACCATGTTAAAAATCCCATGGCGTCCCAAAGTTGCGGTAAATCCTTTGTTGAGGCCCTGGAATCCCAAGCCTTCTTTCTTAATGATGTGTCTTGCATAGCTCATAGTGGATGGTTGCTGCAGAAGAGACAAGCAAAGTCAGAAACTTCATCTTTGGGACCACGAAATAAATTACTGTCTTAGCTTTCCTTTCAGTCAGAATTATTAGGGACCTCTTTCCAAACATGAATCATCATGCCTACATCTGTGCTTTTAAAAATTAGAAAACCCAAAAACTAAACAAAATTACGTGCATAACAACGGGCTTTACAGGGAAGATAGCTGGCAAAGAAATAAAAAAAATCTTTGGTGGAATTAGTGAAACCAATGTCATGTAATAACTATCATCACCTTCATCATGTAAATGACTGTATCCAATTCTGTATTATCCACACTAATGGAGGGGAGTGGCTGTATAGACAAATTGGTAATACATAACTGGGCATAATCCAGAAAGCATTTATATGTGGCTCCTGAATCCTTTATGTGATTTTCTAACACAGCATTTCTACTTTTGGAGTTATGTTTTTCTAAAGCTAATGTTACAATTAGTCTTGATTCCATCGCCTCAATAATTTAAATGGGCGCTAGGTTAGATATCTGCCATGGATAAATAGCAGTTGATTGTACACTTCCTCAAGAAGGTGGGCAATCAACGTGTGCATCACTTGCTGTGATAAATTATAAATCAATGGTGTTGGGAGTACTGGGTTACCTTTAATTTACTCCTTTCCTGTCCTCTGATTGATTACCCAAGGCTGAAAAGCCTAGACTGTTGGAATCCAGGCTGTTGCTACTTCTGGAACTTGTTAAAGAGCTCACTTCAGTTTGCCGTGAGGTTTACAATTCATTACAATACAATTACAACAATTCACACGGGTTTTTTTAAAAAAGATTGAATGATTGTTTCTTTTCTGGAGGAGCTGCACAAAGGATACCTCTCCTCATATTTGGCTGAATAGTAAATACGGGGAAATGCTCAATATTTTAATTCTTTTGCCCGTGAGGCACGCACTGACATGATGTCTGTTTGATATTTCATCTGGAGCAGTTGTTGGAGGGTCCTGGCAGACTGATGCGCTTTTCCTATTAGCCGATGTACAATTCAGGCTACTTCAGCAGAACAGAATAGAATAAATCCAATCAAGGCTTTCATCCAACTTGTATTTATAGCTGTCTAATTGATATGATACATTTAAATGAGCTTGTTTATATAGTAAATCCTGTAGTTTTTGCTGATAAATGTTTTAAAAACCAACCAGCTACAATTCCGCATTCAAGTTCATCTTTTCATTTAAGAGGGTCAATTATATCAAATTACATTAACCTTAAGGAAATCCTTTTTTGTAACATGAAAAAATCCACATGAGACGGTATCTTAAACAACAAAAGACATTTCATTTAGGAAAAACAAAAGTTCTCAGAGGGTTAAAGTTTACTCTCTGTTCTGCAAGATGGGATTATTTTTTTGGTTTGTGTTCAGACGCAATGTCTGTCAGCCCAAATTATTTATTCTGGTTTTCAAAACAGACTCAAGGACAAGTTGAGCAGAAGCTCATTTCTGCTGGAAGGACCCCAAGAGTGCTGAGCAAACCACCTGGGCACCTCTAAGTCTCTTTGTCTGAGGAAGGCAGCCTGGGGAGAGAGGAAATAAAAGAAAAGCCTTCCTGGGGATGGGAGGAATAGGGCAGAAGTGAGGCCACCCATCCCAGGCTGACCAACACCAATGCTCCCTGTATCCAATCTAAGCATCCTTTCCACCCTCAATCTCAGGACCCCAAGAGAGGAGGGACGGGGAACTCAGAGGCCATCTCAATTCTGGAGCAACAGAGGAACTTGTTTCTTTGAATGAAAGTAAAGTGGCTTTCCTCTAAAAAAACTGAAACAAAACAAAAAAACTGGGCCTAAAGGTGCTCCTATTGTTTAGAAATCTTAGTGTGCTAAAGCATGGAGGCAAGGATGACTGAACTAAGTGTTAATTAATTATCATCTTATCATCAATATCTTGCAAAGAGAGGACTTCTACCAGATCTTGCCTTGGGTGGTGGGTGGGTACAAAGAAGGGTAACACATAGATTTTGAACTCAAGTGCTTTGTCGTCTAGCTGTCCATAATTAAGTAAATCAGAGAGTTAGTAGCACAATAACTTGGACAGCCCCAGGTTTGAGTCTCAGGACTACGACTTTCTAGCTTGGGCAAGTATTTTATCCTTTCTGATTTATCTTCACTTCCCTCATCTGTAAAACAAGGATAATAACAGAATCTTCTTCATAGGATTGTTGTGACGATTAAGTTAGTTGAAGAACTTAGCCCAAGCTAAGTTCACCATAAATTAGCTGCTAATAGTGATGGAAATTTTGCTGATAATGATAAAATAAATAACAAAAATAATAATAGTTGTAATAATAAAATATCAGGTAATTTTTTTTGTTCTTGTTAGTTGAAGGCAGTGGCAATCAAAAGGTGGGGGCTGATTTGAGGGGGAGGAAGAACACACAAAACTAGTCCCTTCCTTCCATTTTATCTGGTTGCCCTTTCTTTTTCCCAGAGTCCTGGACTCTTGTGCTGAGGTCCACCAGAAATGCAACCAGAAGGCAAGATAACAGGTCTGTCTCCCCTGAGGCCCAACCAAATCCAGCCCCAGGGCTAGAGATTTCCTTTCATATCCTAGGAGCTTTCCTTTTAGGAGCAGTAGAGGATACTGTAAATTGGCCTCCTGCCTCTCCCTCAAAGTTAGCATCCTTAGTAAAAAACCTCCTCTTGGCAAGTATCTGGACTATAGAAGCAGGTCTGCATGAGAGCAATGGAAGAGCGGACAAACTGGGCCTCCATCTCTACATGTCTTACAGCCTGGAGAGAACTTTCATACACGTTATTAGGTATCTGAAACATAGTAAGTGATCATAAATGTGATCCATTATCATAGATGTTCAGTACTTTAATATACTATCTTATTTTATCCTCTCAACTCACCACTTCTCTGTCAGTTTGTCGTACTGTGCTGGCTTGCATGTTGCTGTGATGCTGGAAACTCTGCCACTGGTATTTCAAATACTAGCAGGGTCACCCATGGTGGACAGGTTTCAGCTGAGCTTCCAGACTAAAACATACTAGGAAGAAGGACCTAGCAGCCTACTTCTGAAAAAACTGGTCAGTGCAAATCTTATGCATCAGAATATTGTCTGATATAGTGCTAGAAGATGAGTCCCTCAGGTTGGAAGTCAGTCAAAACATGACTGGAGAAGAGTCGCCTCCTCAGAGTAGAGTCAACCTAAATGATGTGGGTGGAGTCAAGCTTTCGAGACCCTCGTTTGCTGATGTGGCAAGACTCAAAAGGAGAAGAAACAGCTGCCAACATCCATTAATAATTGGAATGTGGAATGTATGAAGTTTGAATTTAGGAAAATCAAAAATAAAATGGAATGCATACATGTCAATATCCCAAGCATTAGTGAGCTGAAATGGATTGTCATTGGCCATTTCGAATAGGACAATCATATGATCTACTATGCTGGGAATGACAAAAATAAAGAGGAATGGCATTTCCTTCATCGTCAAAAAGAACATTTCAGATATATTCGTAAGTACAATGCTGCCAGTGATAGTATAATATCCATATGCCTACAAGGAAGACCAGTTAATATGACTATTATTCAAATTTGTGTGCCAACCACTAATGCCAAAGATGAAGAAACTGAAGATTTTTAACCAAGTTCTGCAGTTTGAAATTGATCAAACATGCAATCAAGATGCATTGATAATTACTGGTGATTGGAATGTGAAAGTTGGAAACAAAGAAGACGACTCAGTAGTTGGAAAAAACAGCCTTGGTGATAGAAACTAAGCAGGAGATTGCATGACAGAATTTTGCTAGACCGATGAATTATTCACTGCAAATACTTTTTTCAACAACATAAACAGAGATTATGCTGTGGACCTCCCCGGATGGAATATAGAGGAATCAAATTGACTACATTTGTGGGAAGAGACAATGAAGAAGCTTAATATCGTCAGTCAGAAAAAGGCCAGGGGCCGACTGCAGAACAGACCATCAATTGCTCACATGCAAATTCAAGTTGAAGCTGAAGAAAATTAAAGAAAGTCTACTACAGCCCTGGTGGCGTAGTGGTTAAGAGCTACGGTTGCTAACCAAAGGTTGGCAGTTTGAATCCACCAGGTGCTCCTTGGAAACTCTATGGGGCGGTTCTACTCTGCTCTCTAGGGTTGCTATGCGTTGGAATCGACTTGTCAGCAACAGGTTTGGTTTTGTCTCTTGGCTTACTAGAGCCAAAGTACGACATTGAGTATATTGCACCTGAATTTAGAGACCATCTCAAGAATTGATTTGTGCATCGTATGCTAATAACCATAGGCCAAATGAGTTGTGGTATGACATCAAGGACATCATACATAAAGAAAACCAAAGGTCGTTAAAAAGACAGGAAGGAAAGATAAGACCAAAATGGATGTCAGAAGAGTCTCTGAAACTTGCTCTTAAACGTAGAGTGGGCTACAGTGAACAGAAGAAAATATCAAGCAGAAGAGCTGAACAAAATATTTCAAAGAGTGGTTTGAGAAGACAAAGTAAAGTACTATAACGAAACATGCAAAGAGCTGGAGATAGAAAAACAAAAGGGAAGAACACACTCAGCATTTCTCAAGCTGAAAGTACTGAAGAAAAAAAATCAAGCATTGAGTTGCAATACTGAAGGATTCTATGGGTAAAACATTGGCTCTGGAAGCATCAAAATAAGATGGAAGGAATATGCAGAGTCGCTGTACCAAAAAGAATTGGTTGATGCTCAACCATTTCAGGAGGTAGCATATGATCAAGAACCGATGGCACTGAAGGAAGAAGTCCAAGCTGCACTGAAGGTACTGGTGCAAAACAAGGTTCCAGGAATTGACTGAATACCAGTTGAGATGTTTCAACAAATGGATGTAGCACTGGAGGTGCTCACTTACCTATGCCAAGAAATTTGGAAGAAAGCCTCCTGGCCAACTGACTGGAAGAAAACCATATTTGTGCCTATGCCAAAGAAAAGCGATCCAACAGAATGTGGAAATTATCGAGTAATATCATTAATATCACAAGCGAGTAAAAGTTTGCTAAAGATAATTCAAAAATGTTTACAGCACTACATCGACAGAGAACTGCCAGAAATTCAAACCAGATTCAAAAGAGGATGTGGAAAGGGTGTCATTGCTGATGTTGGATGGATACTAGCTGAAAGTAGAGAATACCAGAAAGATGTTTCCTGTGTTTTATTGACTATGTAAAGGCATTCAACTGTGTGGATTGTAACAAATTATGGATAACATTGGGAAGGGTAGGAATTCCAGAACACTTAATTGTGCTCATGTGGAGCCTGTGCATAGACCAAGAGGCAGTCATTCGAACAAAACAAGGGGATATTGAGTGGTTTAAAATCAGAAACAGTGTGCATTAGAGTTGTATCCTTTCACCATCCTTATTCAATCTGTATGCTCAGCAAATAATACGAGAATGTGGACTATATGAAGAAGAATGCAGCATCAGGTTTGGAGGAAGACTCATTAACAACCTGTGATTATGCAAATCACAAAACCTTACTTGCTGAAAGTGAAGAGGACTTGAAGCACTTACTGAAGAAGATCAAAGAATACAGCCTTCAGTATGGATTATACCTCAACATCAAGAAAAAAAAAAAATCCTCACAACTAGGTCAGTAAGCAACATCATGATAAATGGAGAAAAGACTGAAGTTTTCAAGGACTTTGTTTTACTTGGATCTACAATCAGGGCCCATGGAGGCAGCAGTCAAGAAATCAAAGGACATACTGTATTGGGCAAATCTGCTGCGAAACACCTCTTTAAAGTGTTAAAAAACAAAGATGTCACCTTGAGGACTAAGGTGCACCTGAAACAAACCATGGTATTTTCAATCACTTCATATGCATGTGAAAGCTGGACAACGAATAAGGAAGACCAAAGAAAAATTGACGCCTTTGAATTATGGTGTTGGTGCAGAATATGGAATATTCCATGGACTGCTAGAAGAATGAACAAATCTGTCTTGGAAGCAGTACAGCCAGAATGCTCCTTAGAAGCAAGGATGGTGGGACTTTGTCTCACATACTTTGGACATTGTCATGGATTGAGTTGTGCCCCCCAGAAATATCTGTCAACTTGACTGGGCCATGAGTCCCAGTATTGTGTGGTTGTCCACCATTTTGTGTGATTTCCCTGTGTGTTGTAAATCCTATCACCGTGATGAAATGAGATGGATTAGTGGCAGTTGTATTGATGAGATATACAAGACTAGGTTGTGTCTTGAGCCAATCTCTTTTTGGGATATAGAGGAGAGAGGCAGACAGAGAGACATGGGGACCTCATACCACCAGGAAAGCACTGCCAGGAGAAGATCATGTCCTTTGAACCTGAGGTTCCTGTGCTGAGATGTTCCCAGACCAGGGGAGAGCTGATGGCAAGGGCCTTCCTCCAGGGCCAACAGAGAGAAAAAGCCTTCCCCTGGGACTGGTGTCCGGGGTTCAGACTTTAAGCCTGCTGGGCGGTGGAAGAATGGACTTCTCTTTGTTGAAGCCATCCTCTTGTGTTTCTGTTATAGCAGCACTAGATGACTAACACAGAAGTTATCAGGAGGGTCCAGTCCCTGGAGAAGGACATCATGCTTGGTAGAGGGCCAGTGAAAAAGAGGAAGACCCGCAATGTGATGGAATGACACAGTGGCTGCAATAATGGGCTCAAATATAGCAACAATTGTGATGACGACACAGGACTGGGCAGTGTTTTGTTCTGTTGTACATGGGGTTGCTATGAGTCGGCACCAAACAACAGCACAACAACAATCCTCTCAACATGTGTGTGAGATAGGAATTATTATCCTCATTTGACAGATGTGGGAACTAAGGCTCAAAGGTTAAGTTTCTTGTCCAATATCAGGGTAAGTGGTAGATTCAGAGCTCAAACCAAGTCCCCCTGACTCCAAGTCCATGGTTTTATACACTGTTCAGTTCTGCCATCTTAAAGCAATTTATCTGATTGTTTCTTTCAGCAGCCCTGGAAGGTAGGCGTAGTTTCCTTATTTTGTGTGAAAAAACTGAGGATTTTAAAATGACGTTCCCAAGGGAAAAGGCCTGGTAAATGGCTTAGCCAGAATTCTACATCTAATCCAGTGTCCTCTCCACATTGATTCTTGCTATGTAGTCAGTAAAGTTTTCAGAATTTGGTAATCCAGCTAATATACATAACAGATACACAATAGCACAAATGTATTTTTCTGGCAACTTGGGGTCTTGAGGTAAAGGAAACTCTGTACTCTAATTCCTATAAAAAGGGTGATAGTTTTTTTTTTTTTTTCCTTCATTCAGGGACACTGTATCACATTTGTAAACAAATATTTAATTAGAAAGGCAAAACATGACTTCCACTAGGATGCTTAAATAGGAAAATACAGAATCATTTTGACTAGATCTCTGTAAACACAAGGAATTTTACTAAACTTATTTGATTACTGGGCTTCCATTTCAAAACAAAATGGTGACTGATTAGCATCATCAGCCAAATGATTCCAATACTATCTAATCCAAAAGGTCTGTGGTGGGGGAGATTCCAGTTCAGTTTCCCTCTAATACTTAGATTCACTTCAATTTTCATATTTAGTTACCAATTGTGGGCCAAATTGCAGTCTAACTTTCCCAGGTGTACCTTTCATTGACTTCACCAGAGCTGTAGGCAGAGAAGAATAAGTGCATCGGGACATAGTTAATATTTGCACTGCCCTCCATATTGGTTTACAGAAATCTTCAGTTCACTGGTACCTGCTGGAAGTATTTCCATTTGAAGTAACTCAAAGTCGTCTTTAATTTTGATTTCTTCTATTGCCAGCTCCTATTTTAGGAACTCCGTGTTCTTTCATATATTTGTACATTGAACAAGTATCTACTGAGTGCCTTCTAGTTGCCATGTACTGTGCTAGATACTTACCTGACTTAATGTCTTAGCCTCAGTTTCAACATCCATCAAATGGGGATAATAGTTTCTAGCTCTCCTGCTTGTTGAGAAGATTAACTAAGATAATATATGTAAACCACTGAACATCTGTGATAATGGATCACATTTATGAGCACTTGCTGTTTCTGGTACCTAGATGCCTAGTACACTGTTTTGTTCATATACTAGACACAAATATTTTTGTTTTGATTTTAACTTGGAGAGATATGCTGATAATTTCTATACATACCCATGATAATATTCCATGATAGTATGGCATATGGAGTAAACGTGGAATCAGATTTCTGTTTAAAAAGTCCAAAAGTGGTTTAATTAAAACAAGATTCTTCACTTAAACAGTGGTCTCAGGCACCACTTTGGATTACTGATTCTTCATTCTGAGAGCCCAGCGTTACCAACAAATCATCAAGATGACTTATGGCAGCCTGAGCTATTTTTTCTTGAGTTCTTCCATCCAACTACTGACCATACTTGGCTCTGATTAGCTTGTGAGATCACAGACAGAAATGTTGAGCAGCCAGCATTGTTTCCTGGGTAAACAGCTATCGGAGTATGGCCAACTGGTGCAGGCCTTTGGCCATGTCAGTGGATTTCCTCCATCTCTAAGGCCAGAGAGGAACTATAGGCACACCATGTCAAAAGAAAGCACGCTCCACATGTGTTCCTTTACTTGCTTCCTATGGCAAGGTGAATTCTGTTGTGTTTTAGCGTCAATGGAATCATGGTGTTGTATTGGATTTCATCACGTGGCTGCAAAGCAAACCGGATAAGACCTTTACACAATGGAGTGAGTGTCCATACTTAGGGTTTCAGAAAAATATGGCTTTGTTATAAAAAAGGAGACCCAGTTGCTACATTCAGGTAGGAAAATAGCCTTGCTTTTCAGGAGACAGAAGATCGCCTATGTTTTTCATTACTCAAATGAGGTCTTGAAGCATTTTCATAAATTTGAAAAAAAAAAAGAAAGAGAAAAACTTTCCTTTTATTTGAGAACAAAATGTAAGCAAAAGGCAAGGAATCAGGTTCAGACGCTCCCATTTTATTGTAGCTTAGATCTTTCATTAATTCATCATTACAGTTTATTTTAATAGGGCATGGTGGTGGACCAAAGAAAATACCCCAAATGTCATTATATTCTACCTAGAGTTTGACAAATAGTTCTATTTTTAAACCATCTGTGAGTGGAGAATAGTTTGTTGTAAACAAAGTCCCAGATGTTGAGCCACAGGGCTATGTCAACATCAAGTTACCATCCAGCCATCATTCCTGGAGGGGCACTTGGCCCTGCAGGTGAGGAGAAGCTGACGCTGTTGTCTTGTCCGTGCACAGCTGGCAGAGTGGGAGGGAAGGCGATTGTGCTGGTGGCCACAGGAGTTACAGCACAGAGGAGACTAGAAACAACAAAGGCGCCTTTGCTTCTTCACTGGTTCCAGAAACGTCTGATTTTCCTTTGAGCTTCTTAATTCTCCAGGTATCTTTATCGCAGTGTAAGCAGTGTAATTGACTAGAGACCTCTTGATGCTCAGCTCCTTAGAACTACTAACTTTGTTGGGCTTTATTTTCCTTATCTGTAAAACGGGGTTTAAAATGGGGATAAACCCCCAACCTTGCAGGGAAAATGGGAGGATGTGAAAAATCAAATGTGTGTGATTCACAGTGGCTATCAGTGCAACATCATTGGAGGGACACCTTGGCAGAAATCCTCAATAACTTTTTCATTACCCAGCTGTGTGTTATTTTGTGACATAAGCATATATTACTTTTATGATTTAAAAATACTTAAAAAATTTAAAAGATCAAATAAAGGAAAAAAAACATTTAAAGTATCTTGCATGGTGTCTGGCATATAGTATATGTTCCATAAATGGCAGCTATTATCATAACTTCAAAGTCTTTATCCTGAAAGCAAAAATCTAGGGTTCCTGGTGCAGCTGAATGGAAGACTGAAGTATATTTTCTTTAAATGATAATAGAGAGGCAACTTGGCTGCTGTCTTAAGTATTGTTGAAAGATAACTAAAGGAATGGATTCATATACATAATTCACTTTTCTGCCCACAAGAATCATAGACTGGAAAGAAATAATTTATGTACTGAACACTTGCCAGGCAGTATTTCACACAGTAATGCAGGAAAAATCTGAACTTAATTACATCATCATGAATGCTGACATGCCGTTGAATCTGGCTTCTTACACTATCTGTAAACAGAGCCACATACTCACTCTCTATATAACTTAGTTTCTACTCTTCCCCTTCCTTGAAAGAGATGATCACAAAATACAGCCCTTCTATCCACTTTATGTTGACTCTCCATAGTATAATTAAGTTCCGTTAAACACTTATTGATTGCCTATGGACCAAGTAATCACTAAGCTTTGTGATATCATATATTATCTAGTTGGTAACTATTACATTATTAAGCTCTCAGGATAAAGTGTGTAGAACTATATGTAGAGGTGTTATCCAAAACCAGAACCAAACCCCAAACTAATTAAAAAAAAAAACAACTCTGTCTTTAAAGATTCTACCATCAATAACACATTTGATATCTCTTCACTGATCCTTAAAATTATAATCATGGAGCAAGTAGGTAGAAGACTAATTATTCCTTCCTTAGGCTGAACATCTTTAAAGATAAACAGAGGTAAAACAGACTTTTGCAACTTCTTAAAGGTTTAGTTTCATATTTGGGGGTGAGAATGATTATGCTCATATGTAACGGAGACAAAAATGACAGAGTAGAAGCGAAACCTGTGCCCCAGCCACACATCAGAGGCAAATCCTATAGACCTCAAGGGAAGGAAAACATAACCCTGTAGCCAAATAATAACTTTGAAGTAGATTTCAAAGTGGAGAGTAAAACTGGGAAACAATTCATACAAGACTGCTCCTGGGGAGAAATTCACATTTTCCAGGCGAGCAGAGAACGTGCCAGCCAAACACCAGTTGGCTTAGCACAGCCGATAGGGACTTCTAGTTCTAATAAATACACAAATAAAGAACTAGGCACCCAGTTAGATGCGAGAAAGTTCCTATAAGGTCAACAAGCTAGAAAGTCACATTTTTGGGCAAAACTGAACGTGTAAACCATATCCTAGAGAGATATATCCTTATCTATAAAATGGGGATAAAACCACCAACCTTATAGGGATAATGGAATGATTTGAAAAATCAAATGCGTGTAAGCATAGTCCAAAGCCAAAGAGACTACAAATCAGAACAACACTTTGCTTGGGTTTAGTTTGAAGGACAGGGGGAAATTTGGGCCTATTCCTATTTTATCTGAACATGTTTTCTCACCCACTGAACCAAACCAGAGCATGACAAAGCTGTGATTACTTTGCTCCCCACAGAAGGTCAAGCATATTTAAATTAGAGACCGGTTTCCTTTATCCACTGTGAATTTTAGATCCTGGCCAAGATTCTGGTGTTGGAGTTGGAGGAAGTGTGGCTGGGATTATAGTCTTTGACTGATATGGAGGTAATTTAAAAAGTAGAGGCGAGACAAACACACCTATTGAAATAATTTATACAGCGGTTGGAACAATTTGGGGGAGGTATCAGGAACCAAATAACCACAATTTCCTTTAAATTTTTAGAATAGTTTATGGCTAAACTGGGTGGGAGGGCATATTTTGTGGGTAACATATTTGTGACTGTCTAGAGAATCAGCCCTAAACCACAGAGTAGAGAACCCGGGCAGCTGGAACCACCAGATACCTGCCATTATTGCACTTGAGGCTCCAAAACTGTAGTTCCTATCACTCAGCTACCAAGAACCATAACAGAAGCTGCTTCTGCTCTCAATCAATACTGCTCTTGGTCCTTGGTAAGAGGTGCCCCAGCTCTGGACCCCATGCTTCAAGGGACCTGTTCTGGCCCTCTGTCAGCCATGTCCTACCCACAAGGCCAAGTAGACATCCACCCAGATCACATAATTTTCCGTCTAGATCATGCTCTTTGTACCCAGGACTGGGCATGCCCTGTCAAATGGCCTCCAGCTCACTTACAATAAGTCTTGTACAGGCCTTTTCCATTGAGGGTGGACCAGGCAATGAGTACAGCAATAGCATCTTATTAGAGGGATATGTGTGTGTGTGTAGGGATGTGGGTGGAGGGCGCTTAGACAAAAACTCTGTAAGTAATATCATTTAGATTACAAAAAAAAAAAAAAAAAAAACAAACAAAACCTGAGCCCTGTTGTCATTAGGTGTAGTTGAGTCGCTTTTGACTCATAGTGACCCTATGTCACTATGAGACAGAGAATGAAGCTCTGCCCAGTCTTATGCCAAACTCACAATCATTATGCTTGACTCCATTGTTGAAGCCACAGTGTAAATTCATTTCATTGAGGGTCTTCCTCCTTTTTTTTTTGCTGAATCTCTACTTACCAAGCATGATCTCCTTTTCCAGGGACTGTTTCCTCCTGATGATATGTCCAAAGTATGTGAGACGAAGCCTTGCCATCCTTGCTTCCAAGGAGCATTCTGGCTGTACTGCTTCCAAAATGATTTGTTTGTTCTTCTGGCACTCTGTGGCGTATTAAATATTCTTCTTCAACACCATAATTCAAAGGCACCAATTCTTCTTCAGTCTTCCTTATTCATTGTCCAATTTTTGCATGCATATGAAGTGATTGAAAATACCACAGCTTGGGTCAGGCGCACCTTAGTCCTCAAAGTGACATCTTTGCTCTTTAACACATTAAAGAGGTCTTTTGCAGCAGATTTGCCCAATGCAATACACTGTTTGATTTCTTGACTGCTGCTTCCTTGGGCATTGATTGTGGATCCAAGTAAAACAAAGTCCTTGACAACTTCAATATTTTCTCCATTTATCATGATGTTGGTTATTGGTCCATTTATGAGGATTTTTGTTTTCTTGATGTTGAGGTGCAATCCATACTGAAGGCTGTATTCTTTGATCTTCATCAAGCAAGATTGTGTCAGCTATATAACGCAGGATGTTAATGAGTCTTCCTCCAGTTCTGATGCCATGTTCTTCTTCATATAGTCCAGCTTCTTGGACTATTTGCTCGACATACAGGTTGAATAAGTATGGTGAAAGGATTCAATCCTGACACGCACCTTTCCTGACTTTAAACCACTCAGTATCCCTTTGTTCTGTTTGAGCGACTGCCTCTTGGTCTGTGTACAGCTTCCACATGAGCACAATTAAGTGTTCTGGGTTTCATTCTTTGCAATGTTACCTATAATTTGTTATGATCCACGCAGTTGAATGTCTTTGCATAGTCAATAAAACGCAGGTAAACATCTTTCCGTTATTCTTTGCTTTCAGCCAATATCCACCTGATATCAGCAATGATACGCCTCATTCCACGTTCTCTTCTGAATTCGGCTTGAATTTCTGGCAGTTCCCTGTCGATGTACTGCTGCAAAGTCTTTTGAATGATCGTCAGCAAAATTTTATTTGCATGTAATATTAATGCTATTGTTCGATATTTACACATTTTTTGTTGATCACCTTTCTTTGGAATGGGCACTAACATGGATCTCTTCCAGTTGGTTGGCCATGTAGTTGTCCTCCAAATTTCTTGGCATAGGTGAATGAGTACCTCCAACACTCCATCTGTTTGTTGAAATACCTCAGTTGACATTCTATCAAATCTTGGGCAAGATTCTAAACTCCATTCTCTTCCAACATATCACTGTCTTCCTTTTGCTGCATCTTCATCACTCTACCATTGCCTAGAAGACTTTATGTGTAATAAGTATAATATTGACTACTGTTGCCCTAAGTTGTCTTCTACTGCAGAATTCCTCTCTGCTGTACCAACGTCTTAGGAAGTTTTCATGTTTAAAAGGACCACCTTCTTCTTCACCTCTTCAGGCTGAAGAAGAAGGGAAATCACAATTAACTGTGTAGGATTCTACCGTGGTTCATGCATAAGACATGGGGGTAGAAGGGCTGAACAGAAACAATGCCTGAGAACTCATACTATTAGCTATACAATGAGAGCTATCTACCTGCAAAATAAGCCTTCCATGGGGAAATTGGAGCCCTGGTGGTGCAGTGGTTAAGAGCTACAGCTGCTAACCAAGGTGCTGGCAGTTCAAATCCACCAGCTGCTCCTTGGAAATCCTATGCGGCAGTTCTACTCTGTCCTATAGGGTTGCTATGAGTTGGAATCAACTTGACGGCAATGGGTTTTTACAGGGAAACTGCTTTGTTTTTCTGAAAGGTGGTTGTCGAGCCATTTGGCCATTCAACATACAGCCCATCCATTGAGTGTCCTAACACAACTGGTAGCTATAATTGACTGAAAATGAGCTTAGTTCACAACCTTCCACATGAAAGAACTAAGAAAGCTTGATCAGGAACCCATGTTAACTTTATAGTACTACTTCAGAGGAAGAATATCTTGATTATGGTAGAATTCTTCCCAAAGTGGCCTCAGATGTTTTGAGTTTCATCTTGCGCTTCTGTTCCTCTATACTAGATATTTGTAGCAAATGGATATCCAGCTATTACTGATTATGACTTTGGCCCTGCATCTGAGTTTAAAGGCCTTATGAACAGGTGCTATAGCTTGGCTGCCAGCTCTTGAGCCTTGATAAAAAATTCAAGCTGAATGGATGATATCAGCAGCTAAGAATGACCTAAGGTGAACAGAAGACTGACCATCACTCAGTAAGCGGTTTTTACTCCCATAACTGGAGTCAGCTGTGACTGACTGCCCACTATTAATGGGGCAATATCTCAAGATAAATCTGCTTCTATTTAAACTTAAAGATTTATAAGATCAACTTGCATCTAGAAATAAGTATCATTTGTTGAGTGCCTACCATGTGCCAGGTTCTGTGTCAAGCCATTTGTATACATTATCACATTTAAATTCTCATAAAAACCATGTTGTAATGATAACAACCAACATTTATTAAACCATCACTAGACACCAGATGCTGTATTGACAGCTTTATGTATATTGTCTCATTTAATGTCCATTATACTATTTGATATGGCTCTTACTATTATTCTACCCTAACGAAGAAGGACACCAGGGTATAGTCAGGGTAGGAAATGTGAAGCCATCACATACTCAATAACAGAGCTCCCTCCAGGGTTTGTGCTTCTAACCACTGCACTGCAACACCTTGCTGTAAGATCGATGGACTGATCAGGTACATTTTACTAATGAGGGAACTGCAAGTAACTTGTTCAAGGCCATACTGTTAGGAAATGGTAAAGAACATTAAGGGAAGCTGGTGTGTCTGTCCCTAAACCCTGAGCCTGTTTTTGCCAGTTCACAGTTTGCCTTCCTGTTCTAGGCGGCTCTATTTATATGTGTGCTTCAATAATTTGTACACAAGGTTTACACTTTGTTAAATTATAGAGCAGGAAAAATGGAGACCACTGCTTCTATGAAATCATAGAACCTGAGCTATGCAAGGCTGAACCCAAAGGTGAGCCAGCAAGTCATTCCCACTGGATCAGCTGAGAAGGTTTTCCCCCAAGGTGAAGTTAGACCCTGACAGAACCATTAGTAATTTTGGATGCTTTACATACTCTTCTGCTTTATGCTGTTCTGTATTTTCTAAAATTTCTGCAATAGCAGGTATTTTTAGAAGTAAATATTCACAGGTGATACATGAATATACTTCTTATGTTAAAACATTCAGCTACGCAAAGACCTTCCCTTAAACTCTTAACTTCCCCTTCCCTATTCCAATCTTCTTCCCAGAGGTAATCACAGGTAGAATTTTAGTATGAATTCCTCTAGTCCTGTACTGTCCCCTATATGGTAGCCACTACCTACATGTGGCTATTGAGTACTTGAAATGTCATAGTTCAAATTGTGATATGCTGTTAAGCATAAAATATATATCAAATTTAAAGACTTAGAATGAAAAATAAATAAATAAAACATCACCGGAATAATTTTTATACTGATTCTTGGATAAACCAAAAAAAAAAAAAAAAAAAAAAAAAATCCCATTGTCTTTGAATCAATTCTGACTCATAGTGACCCAATAGGACAGAATAGAGCTGTTCCATAGGGTTTCCAAGGCTGTCAATCCTTATGGAAGTAGACTGACATATTTTTCTCCTGTGGAGCAGCTGGTGGGTTTGAAATACGGATCTTTCAGTTAGCAGCCAAGTGCTCAACCACTGTGCCACCAGGGTTCCTTTTGGTTTTTGGATATTAAGGGTTAAATAAAAAGTATTATTAAATTAATTTCTCTGTTTCTTTTAACCTTTTTAAATACAGCTACTAGAAAATGTGGCTCATATAATATTTCTATTAGACAGCCCTGATCTAGAGTCTAGATCATTTTCAGTGCATTTACATATACACACCCATTGCTGTCTAGTGGATTCAGACTCATACTGACCCTATAGGACAGAGCAGAACTGCCCCATAGGGTTTCCAAGGAGCAGCTAGTAGATTTGAACTGCCGACCTTTTGGTTAACAGCCATAGCCCTTAACCACTGTGCCACCAGGGCTCCCATGTACATACACTTATCTGTATATAGAGAAATATGTAGCTTTTTGGTGTTTCCTAACACAAATACGCATTACTTTTATATTTTGTTTAAAACTTTTTCTAAAAGGAAGTATAATCTTTAAATATAATAGACATTAAGGCTTCTCTGTCTTTCTTTTATACTTATTGACAACCTACAAAGCCCCAGAGTGAGGGAAGCGATAATCATTCTTTCTGAAACAAATGCTGAAGTGAGCACACCTAGTATTTGGATTAATTTAACACAGGTACAGGCATACAAAAGGATATCCTCTTGCTGGATAAAAGAATGTGCTAGTCAGTGGAGAAAGACACAGGTGACTTTGGCATTAGTGGGTCCTAGACAACAGACGTACAAGAAGCGGCTGCATTTGCCAAAAATGACCACTAGTTATTTTTAAAAAAGTAGATCACAACTTTTCTACTCTTATCATGTCATCTATTTCTCTCAGACATTTTTTTGCAGCAGGTATAACCCTATTACTTTATGTTAGTCACTTTTAAATGTGATCCATATGGCCTCTAAAGTGCCACATCAGAACAGTGCGTTAGTTCAGCTACTGAATCCTCACAGCTCGTGTAAATAGCGCTAATGTGTGTAACCTATGCAATCACGATTTTGCTAAGTTCCGACTAGTTGAAGTAGTATTGCAAGGTTTTATAATGTATCTAATAGTTTTTATTTTGTCTGAGTAAATATCCGACAATGGCCAGTTCAGTGGATGATGCAGAAGAAACGCTCCCAAAGAAGCTTCCCCAACCCCCCACTTGAAAAATGGCTGAATCTGCATAAACAATTTGGGGACTGAGAACACATCCACATGCAGCACGTTCTTGTGCTGGTATGGAAGAGCGTTTACTGTGTTCTAGTGGTTAGCAAGAAAGGCCTTAGCACGTGCAAAACACCACCAGCTCTTACTTGGCCTCAGTATAGCACCTCCTTGAGGCCAGAAGAGAGAAAAAAGAACATTTGGCGTGAACAAGCAGAGGTGCTGTGATAACTCTTATTATTTCCACTCCTGGGAATGCTCCTTGGTGCTTGGTCCCATCTGTGCCCCTGTGGTTACAATTGCATGCTGCCTTGGTAAAGGACTGCACTTGAAGGCTGGCTTTTTCTCTTGCCCATTCATTGCTGCCCCAAGACAAGCTTCCTGATGGGTAAAATGGGGTATTGGATGAGGGATTCCAAATTTTCTTCTAGCTGGTCATTCTCCCAGTCTAACAAACCAAATTTTTCCTGGGTAGATTCCATGGGGGTTGTTTTAAATGTTCCATGTTGGTAGACCATTTGAAAAATGTATTTTTTTTTCTTTTCTTCATATTTCTCGTCATCTTTTTTCTTCCTTCAAGGAAGAATAGAGAGAAAGCAAAACGGAAACAAAGACTAGAGGAATACAGAGATTTGAACTTTTTCTGAAGTACTATATATACTGCTACTAAGACAACTGTTTGAAATTAAAAAAAAAAAAAAAACTTTGAATTAAGATTGACTTCATCTGAGTAGATACCATCTGCTATTGCAGCCCAACCCCATCCCTCAGGTCTTGGCAGCTACAGGTGAGTAGGGCCCCCCTTCTTCCCCACACTCTTGCCCAAGCAGCTGCCAGGGAACTCTCAGGCAGTATCAGCAGGCAGGAAGCGGGGTGGGGGTGAGGGAGTCTCCACCCATTAGCAGCTGCTTAAATAGTAGGCAGGGGGGATCTTTTCTACAGAAAAATTCAGGTCAGCAGATACTCCAAACCAATTTATACCACATGCTACCCAGTTGTGGAATTAAATTAAAAGGCTAAGAAAGGACCTAGAATGCCAATCCCATTGTTTTTTCCCCTACCTTATGCTTGGCACCCAAGAGAATAAAACAAAAACGGTTGGACTTCGTGGTTTAAAGGGGATTCTTAAGCAACTGGAAGGAAGTGAAGGCAGCATACACTAAGGGAAGCTGTATTCATGAAACATCATGTACCAACGATTAAATGTCAAGATCCATCATTGTCCAAGCGGTGACGTCTACACAGGTTTAGTAACTTGCTCATTCAGATTTAACCGAAAGACAGGCTTGACAGATTATCAGAATCTCTGGGGGAGGGGCGTGGGTGGAGTGCAGAAAGGAGTGAGGTAGTTTTTAAAATGACTTCATAATTTAAAAAAAGCACAACAATGTTATCAACTCAGTTGTGCTTGCTACAGTCTATTTTATTTTCATGTAAAATCAAAATTTTATTTGGAAAACATTTCCAAATAAATCATTATAGATTACATTCAAATTCAAAAATAAAAATGTGCAAACATGTATTTGTCCATCAGACCTCAGTGCATTTTTGTTAACACTTTCCTTGTGGAAGAAATTTGACTTTTTTTAATACTGCTTCCTGAACAATACTTTACTATGTATTTAACAAGTGGATAAGAGCTGGGCTCATATTTTTATATAAATACTTAAAAATGTATTTTTTATAGTCCCTCAACAACAGGAAAACATTAAATGGTTACCTCTGCAAATGTGTCCCGATTGGCTTGCAAGCCAACTTTTACTACCTCAAAAGGGTTAACCACGATGGCTTCTGTTAGTCCAGATCCCAGTCCAGCAATGGCAAATGTCTAGAGGAATTAAACCAATCAACACTGTAAAGCAAGTTATCATGCGTACTGGGTTAAGCGTCCTATTCATTACACTATGCAGCTGACTGTAATGATGGGAATGGAGAAGCCTACATAAACGCACCATACACCATTACTAAACAGTTTAGTTCTTGATTAGATGCTGACAATTCATGAAGAAGAAATTACAGAAGCCACAAACCACACCCTAACAATTCAAAATAAAACGTCAAAGCCCCATCAACGAAGACTTTTTTACCTTAACTCAAGGGACGGCTGTTTTACTGATTCAAGGTGGACACTAAAACATCCACTCACATCGCAATTAAAAGAGAGTTTGAACTGTAAAAGGACAGCTTCATTTTTTAAACATCTCCTTAAATACATTTATTGAGCATATAAAGAAATCCAAGGAACAGAACCACAAAACGTTTATGAAAAGCTAAATTTCAGGTAACAAACAGCATAGCTGGAAATATTTAAATCTATAGTCATGTTCCTAGAGTCACCATTCTAGGCTATGAATAAACAAAAATGATTTTTTATTCATCCCTTCCCCATTTTTTTCTTTTTACAGTGATTACCTTATTCTTCTGGACCAGAATTAAAAGCTTAGGTCAGAAATGGCTAGGTTGTTCTGAAGGGCTCAACTAAAATCTACAACACTTATCAAAGGATGACTGTTTGTAAGGTTCTCTTTGGCCACCTGCTAAGAATTTCTTAGGGGAGAAATATGTGGCAGTCTTCTCTCGTAAAGATTATGGCCTCGGAAACCCTATGGGGCAGTTCTACTCTTGGCCTATAGGGTCATTATGAGTCGGCATTGACTCGATGGCACCCAACAACAACAAGAATTTCTTCAATAGGAAAGAACAATTTTCTAAAATTTTCCTCTAAGTAGAATGCTTAAGAGTTTTTTTAAGAAAAATCTGTGTCAAAAATAACCACTACAACAAAACAAAAACAAACAAACCCACAAAGCAGAAAACAAAACAAAGAATCAAACCTCTAAAAGAGATGCTGGAAAAAAATAATTCTTTAGTGCTAAAGCTCTAATTTCCAGGAGAAGAGGCAGTGCTGTACACAACTAAACCAAAAAACCAAACCCACTGCCATCAAGTCAATTCCGATTCATAGCAATCCTATAGGATGGAGTAGAACTGCCCCGCAGAGTTTCCAAGGAGCGCCTGGCAGATTTCAACTGC
Organism: Loxodonta africana; assembly: GCF_030014295.1. Taxonomy (NCBI): domain Eukaryota; kingdom Metazoa; phylum Chordata; class Mammalia; order Proboscidea; family Elephantidae; genus Loxodonta; species Loxodonta africana. The sequence goes on from NC_087351.1 coordinate 48,684,913, forward strand.
CAACATCTTGGTTAGCAGCCGTAGCACTTAACCACTACACCACCAGGGTTTCCTGTACACAACTAGGAGAGAAAAAAGCCAGCGAAGATAAAAGAACAGATAACTCTTATTAGGGGTCTCTAATACCTTTAAAAGAGGAGAATAAAAGAGAGAAGGGAGAACGAATGTTCTAAAACATTCCAAGGGAAGGCAAGGTGGAATGAGGGCAGAGTTCACAGCCAGAAGGTCTGCGTTCAGGTCCTGGTTCTGCCACTTACTGCCTGACCGACTGGGGCTGCTATGTACAGTAGTAGTTTGTGCACAGACAAAGGTGCCCAGCTACGGGGGTGCTTGGAGGCTGAAACCCAGCCTGCATCATGCTTGCCAAGCCTGAGTACTGGAGCGCTATCAGTTGGAAGTAAGGGGAACCTTTCTGTAATTCTACAAAAGCACCATATGTGCTAGCTGCAGCTCTGTGTATAAATCATTTAACCTCTTTGAAGTCACGGTTTTCTCATCTGTAAAATGGAGATAATAATGTCCAATTCCCCTACTTCACAAGAGTACTACAAGGATCAAAAATATGGATGAAATCCCTTTGTAAAGTGCTGTATAAACACCCTTGGTTTTGTTGCACATAAAAACAGAGAGGAAGAATGGGATTACATACAGATTCTGGGAGAGAGGGAATAATAACTAATGATGTTTTCCTTTTATCCCCCTTCATTACGATTTTAAACACATTTGTATAGGGTAACAGACCAAATATTTTGTTCATGTGTCTCAGACTTCCATCACGGAAGCCAAAAGTGGGGGGAAAAAAATACTAGTCCTAAATTCTTCTGACTGGGAAAGTTCAAACCCAGATGTTCAGGATTTTATTGCTTACTAAATGAAATCTTCCAAGTAATTCACTTTTTTGTTCTTCTATAAAACTCAGCAACATTTGCTGTCAGAACTAGTGTTCAGCAGTCCCTTGTCAAAAGAATTGACCAGCTATCAGCAGATCGTGTTACTGAGACTGCTCCAGAGACAGGAGTTAACCGTCTGTTTCCAGCCTCCTGGCTTTTCATGTGAGAACACCAGGGGACATTTAAATGGCTGTTTAAGTGTCTAGCTGTAGCAAAAAGAAACTAGAATGAATAAGTTGGAGAAAAGAGAAAAACTGTATACAGTTTACACACATTGGGTTATAGTAGCTGGAGTGGCCAAATGCTTTTTGGTTTCAATTCTCAAAAGAGTTGAAAGAACTGCAATCTCTCACATGTACCAACGCTTGACACAAGAACAGCCAGCTGGCACTCTGGAGACCATATTTTATTGTCTCTTGCTAGGAAGTTTTTAATCCTCTTTTTACCAAGATGTTTCCAAAGTTAAGAATGACAATAAGGGAAAACACCAGGGGATTTAAAAAACAAAAAAAACAAAAAAAACAGATAATTTTAGGTCTCATGTTACCACCTCTTGATTCCTATAGCTACCTTGTTTCATCAGAAGGCTGGAAAAGTGATTTCTTTATCATAATGGAAAGTGATACAAGTAGGGTCCCCTTCTTAGAAAGGGGATATGTATGTATGTCTTAAAATGAAAGATACTTCTTCTTGGATAGTCCATTTGGCAGAGTAAATATTCTGAAATGAACCTTTACAGGTAAAGTAATTAAAGAGTTGAAGCTCAGAACACTGCCTCTCTGGTTGAGTGTGAAGATACAATTCAACAGAGCAACTGAGGCATTTTCCTAAAGGCTGGAAGATACAGCGCCAATTGGAAAGCCAATGCAGATCTTGTTTTGTTTTGCAGATTTGGAGAGAGCAATTCTTTTTCTGAGGCTCTTGTTGCACACATATTTGTAGAATCCATTTAGTCAATATAATTTCACACCAAGAAGAAAGAGAGGGGTGTAGGGAAATGTTCCAATTACCAAGTGATTTTCACATAATAGTTGAAAAATCATTTTAAAATCACTATTTTCCCTGACTAAGTTGTTTACAGACATTCCTATAAAAGGTCCTTCAGTCTGCATCTAACCACAGAATGCTTTTATTCTGAAGTCCAAGAGTCCTATTTTTACTACAGGTTGAGTAAAAGCTGGAAAAATGATCTGTTAGGTAATAATCTTAGGCATGTTGACTTTTGCATAAATAGATAGGTATTGTATGTATGTAAACATGTGCATGTTTTGGCGTTAAAAGAGTCTTTGATAAATGTACTATTTATTTTATATTATTGACCGTATCTCAAATGGGCCTTTCCACATATATCATTATTATCATAAATTCATCACTGGGAGCTATAAAATAGCCAAATTGTGAGTTATTAGGAAGATAGCTTTCAACAAGTAGCTGAACATTGAATAACTTGAATTCACGTTTTAGTAGCTGGGCTTGGAGAATCAAAAGAGTTTTTGTTTCCAGATTTTGCTTTATGAAATAACACATACACTTAAGTATAATAAATACTCTCACTTACCAATGCTGGTGACAGTGACACATATTCTAGCAATTTCTTGTACTGCTCAAAGGTGAAAAACTGTGAAACAAAACCAAAACCAGAGATTTATAACAATTTCCTGCAACAAACCCTTTAATTGACTCAAATTTCTTTAGTAAATCATTATATTAGCCAGCATAAAAAAAAAATGATAAACTATCTAACAGTTTTTAATCTGGTCTCGGGTAGTTGCTATTGGATCATGCTTTAACATTCACATTTTCAAATGCAGCAATAATAACCTACAGAAGAGCTGATGGAGTCCTTTATAGCAGTAAATGAACCATACAGCTTCCATTTACCATGACTATTTTCGGCTTCCCCAGACATCAATAGACTTCTTTTTTATGGCAGTGAATCAAAATTATAGGCGTGAGACCTGAAATCTTTGGTCTCCTATGTTTTCTCTAAGAACTGCTTTCCCAGTGAATGCTCAGTTTTCTGACCCACTTGTAAAAGACATCCACTTCTCAGCTTTGACTTGCGTTTATATTGCTCTGTCTCCTCTCTGTTCCATGGACTTTGTAGACACTACATGATGATGAAGATGCCATGATAAAGATGGAAAGACCTGATGAGTTCATCTAGTCCTTCTCCTGCCTTAAAGTAAAACTGTCTCCAACTTAAATGAAGAGAGATGCTTATTTTTTTCCTTTAAAATCTGATGATGATGAAGGTTTTCTTGGTTCCTTGAGCAGATGTTGTTTTATACAATTTTCTCTGCCAATTAATTTCTATGGAGGTAAATCTAATCAATCATATCACATAATATGGCAAAGATTAATTTTTTCTCCTCTCTCTCTGTATTTTATATTTTGGGGAACATCTCTGCTTGAACACGATGTTTTGCTCCTGGGTACTCTGTCAGGTAACTGCCATCATCACTGATAAGGCCTATTTGTAGGTCCCACTAGGATCTGATTTTAAAGTCCCCAGAAATGATATAAGATTAAAGGGTACCAAATGTTCCCTACTCTATTACCTTATCTTGGAAGACAGTCCTGGTGATGTGCTTCTGAAAGGTTGCAGCCTTGAAAATCCTATGGAACAGTTCTACTCTGCACACATGGGGTCTCCATGACTCAGAATCAACTTGACAGCAACTAACAAAAACATTACCTTATAGTAAAATGGAGGAGAAAAAAAATACAGATATGGGGGCCAAATAATACTCTGGTGTTAGAACGAGGTAGTTCCCTGTAGACATGGTTGTAATGAGTCTTTGGTCACAAAAGTCTTTATACCACTAGCAGATTTTAAAGACCCAGATACAGCTTTTGTGCCATTGTCCTTTAAATCAACAACAGATGTAGACTTTTCTAGAAAGAGAATTCATTCATTCACTCATTCAACAAATACTGGGTGCCTCCTGTGTTCTAGGCACTGGGACTGCAGTAGTAAACAAACAGGAACCTCTGCTACTCGATGTAACATTCCAGTAGATGATGATAACCCTGAAAGCATCCTGGGGTTAAAATAGTACTCACCACGGACCACCACATTTCTGATGAGATGTTGTTGTGGTTATGTGCCGTCCAGTTGGTTCCAATTCATAGTGACCCTGTGCACAACTGAACAAAACACTGCATGATCCTGTGTCATCCTTACAATCGTTGATGTGCTTGAGCTCGCTGTTGCAGCTACTGTGTCAATCCACCTCATTGAGGGTCTTCCCCTTTTCCGCTGACCCTGTACTTTGCCAAGCACGGTGTCCTTCTCCACGGGCTGACCCCTCCTGACAACATGTCCAAAGTATGTAAGACACAGTCCTGCCATCCTTGCTTCTAAGGAGCATTCTGGTTGTACTTCTTCCAAGACAGATTTGTTTGTTCTTTTGGCAGTTCATAGTATATTCAATATTCTTCGCCAACACCACAATTCAAAGGCGTCAATTCTTCTTCAGTCTTCCTTATTCATTGTCCAGCTTTCACATGCATATGATGCAATTGAAAATACCATGGCTTGGGTCAGGCGCACCTTAGTCTTCAAGGTGACATCTTTGCTCTTCAGCACTTTAAAGATGTCCTTTGCAGCAGATTTACCCAATGCGATGTGTCTTTTGATTTTTTGACTGCTGCTTCCATGGCTGTTGATTGTGGATCCAAGTAAAATGAAATCCTTGACAACTTCAATCTTTTCTCCGTTTATCATGATGTTGCTCATTGGTCTAGTTGTGAGGATTTTTGTTTTCTTTATGTTGAGGTGTAATCCATACTGAAGGCTGTGGTCTTTGATCTTCATTAGTGCTTCAAGTCCTCTTCCCTTCCAGCAAGCAAGGTTGGGTCATCTGCATACCAAAAAAACCAAACCCAAACCCAGTGCCATCTAGTCGGTTCTGACTCATAGCGACCCTACAGGACAGAGTAGAACTGCCCCATAGAGTTTCCAAGGAGCGCCTGGCGGATTTGAACTGCCAACCCTTTGGTTAGCAGCCGAAGCACTTAACCACTGCGTCACCAGGGTTTCTGTCATCTGCATAGCAGGTTGTTAATGAGTCTTCCTCCAAATCTGATGCCTCGTTCTTTTTCATATAGTCCAGCTTCTTGTATTATTTGCTCAGCATACACATTGAATAGGTATGGTAAAAGAATACAACCCTGACGCACACCTTTCCTGACTTTAAACCAATCAGTACCCCATTGTTTTATCCAAACACCTGCCTCTTGATCTCTGTAAAGGTTCCTCATGAGTACAATTAAAAAAAGTGTTCTGGAATTCCCATTCTTCACAATGTTATCCATAATTTGTTATGATCCACACAGTTGAATGCCTTTGCATAGTCAATAAAACAGAGGTAAACATCCTTCTGGTATTCTCTGCTTTCAGCCAGGATCCACCTGACATCAGCAATGATATCCCTGGTTTCACGTCCTCTTCTGAAACTGGCCTGAATTTCTGGCAGTTCCCTGTTGATATGCTGCAGCAGCTGTCTTTGAATGATCTTCAGCAAAATTTTGCTTGCGTGTGATATTAATGATATTGTTCTATAATTTCCACATTCAGTTGGATCACCTTTCTTGGGAATAGGCATAAATATGGATCTCTTCCAGTCAGTTGACCAGGAGCTGTCTTCCATGTTTCTTGGCATAGATGAGTGAGCACCTCCAGCGCTGCATCCATTTGTTGAAATATCTCAGTTGATATCCCATCAATTCCTGAAGCCTTGCTTTTCGCCAATGCCTTCAGAGCATCTTGGGCTTCTTCCTTCAGTACCATCGGTTACCTCTTGAAATGGGTGAACATTGACTAATTCTTTTTGGCATAATGACTGTGTATTCCTTCCATCTTCTTTTGATGCATCCTGTGTCGTTTAATATTTTCCCCATAGAATCCTTCACTATTGCAACTCGAGGCTTGAGTTTTTTCTTCAGTTCTTTCAGCTTGAGAAACGCCGAGCATGTTCTTCACTTTTGGTTTTCCATCTCCAGCTCTTTGCACATGTCATTATAGTACTTCACTTTGTCTCCTTGAGCCGCCCTTTGAAATCTTCTATTCAGTTCTTTTACTGAATGTGTCTGTCAGTTTGTCGTACTGTGGGAGCTTGCGTGTTGCTGTGATGCTGGAAGCTATGCCACCAGTTTTCAGATACCAGCAGAGTCACCCATGGAGGACAGGTTTCAGCTGAGCTTACAGACTAAGACAGACTAGGAAGGAGGACATGGCGGTCTACTTCTGAAAAGCTTTAGCCAGTGAAAACCTTATGAATAGTGGTGGAACATTGTCTGATATAGTGCTGGAAGATGAGCCCCCAGGTTGGAAGTCACTCAAAAGATGACTGGGGAAGAACTGCCTCCACAAAGCAGAGTCAATCTTAATGACATGGGTGGAGTAAAGCTTTCAGGATCTTCATTTACTGATGTGACATGACTCAGAATGAGAAGAAACAGCTGCAAACATTCATTAATAATCAGAACCTGGAATGTATGAAGTATGAATCTAGGAAAATTGGAAATCGTCAAAAATGAAATGGAAAGCATAAACATCGATATCCTAGGCTTTAGTGAGCTGAAATGGACTGGCACTGGCCATTTTGAATTGGCCACTCATATAGTCTACTATGCTGGGAATGACAGCTTGAAGAGGAATGGTGTTGCATTCATTGTTAAAAAGGGAATTTCAAGATCTATCCTGAAGTACATCGCTGTCAGTGATAGGATAATATCCATATGCCTACAAGGAAGACAAGTTAATATGACTATTATTCAAATTACTGCACCAACCACTAAGGCCAAAGGTGAAGAAATAGAATATTTTTTTTCTCAGCTGCCGCAGTCTGAAATTGATCGAACATGCAATCAAGGTGCAGTGATAATTACTGGTGATTGGAAAGTGAAAGTTGGAAACAAAGAAAAAGGATCAGTAGTTGGAAAATATGGCCTTGGTGATAGAAACAATGCCGGAGATTGAATGATAGAATTTTGCAAGACCAACAACTTCTTCATTGCAAATACCTTCTTTCACCAACATAAACGGCAACTATACATATGGACCTTGCCAGATGGAACACACAGAAATCAAATTGACTACATCTGTGGAAAGAGATGATGGAAAAGCTCAATATCATCAGTCAGAACAAGGCCAGGGGCCGACTGTGGAACAGACCATCAATTGTTCATATGCAAGTTCAAGCTGAAACTGAAGAAAATCAGAGCAAGCCCACGAGAGCCAAAATATGACCTTGAGTATATCCCACTTGAATTTAGGGGCCATCTGAAGAATAGATTTGATGCATTAAACAGCAGTGACTGAAGACTAGATGAGTTGTGGAATGACATCAAGGACATCATCCATGAAGAAAGCAAGAAGTCATTGAAAAGACAGGAAAGAAAGAAAAGACCAAGATGGATGTCAGAGGAGACTCTGATGAGATATGTACTAGAAACCATTAACCATGGAAGTAAAAGTGTTATCATTTTAGGTTTTAAAGATAATTTATTTTTCTTCTATCCTTATGATCATAATCATCGCTATTCTTTGACAATCACCTTGCTGAGATTTTGAAGTGAGCAGTCCTGGGTCTGAATCCTGGCTATGATACTTAGCTGTGAAAGCATGGGAAAGTAACCTAAACTTTCTGACTTCCCAAAACATAAAACTTACTTTTTGGAGTTGTTACTAAATAAGATAATTTAAGTAAGATTGCCTGGCACATGGAAGACTTCCAGTAAATCTTAGTTTCCATCCCCTTCTTCACTTTAGTTGCTAAGGGAACCATAGATGCCTTGGTTATTTGTACCACTTGTGAGAGCCTACTGTGGCCTAGGAAACATGCTAAGACCTTTGCATGTGCTACTGCATTTAATCCATACAACAACATCATCAGGTAAGACGTTATAGTACAATCATGATTGCCAATTTGTAGATGTATATCCTGTAGCTAGTGAGTGGAAAGATTGGGATTTCCCTCTAACTCCAAAGCTTGTGTATATTCCTAACTACTATACTATACTGTACTGTACTGTACTACACTACACTACACTATACTATACTAGGAACTCTGTACTGTACTAGGAGCCCTGGTGGCACAGTTTAAGAAGTCAGCTGCTAACCAAAATGTCAGCAGTTGGAATCCACCGGCAGCTCTTTGGAAACCCTGTGGGGCAGTTCTACTCTGTCGTATAGGGTTGCTATGAGTCAGAACTGACTCTATGGCAATGGGTTTTTTTTTTTTGGTTTTTTATACTATACTGTACTATACTATACTAGAAACCCTGGTGGTGTAGTGGTTAGTGCTACAGCTGCTAACCAAAAGGCTGGCAGGTCAAATCCACCAGGCGCTCCTTGGAAACTCTATGGGGCATTTCTACTCTGTCCTATAGGGTCGATATGGGTCAGAATCGACTCTACAACAAAGGGTAAAAAAAAAAAGGGTACTATAGTATACTATAGGATACTTATTCATTGCTAAACTGTGACTGCTAGTGGTTCAGGAAGAGATTCTCTGCCTTAGGGGTTTTCTTGCTGCTGGGGGACAGGGTCTTCTTGCCTCCTCTGACACCTGGAATAGCCACACAGACCCTGGAAATCCTGGAGTGCCTCAAGGCAGAGAATTTCAAACTTTTTTTGAACACAATCTACAGCAAAAAATATTTACCCACCATACTCATAACACACACACACACACACACACACACGCACGTTAGTAAGGTCAACACGTAATTAAGTTATTTACTACCCAAAGTATGACTAATGAGTTTTGAAAACATTCATATTTAATCAAGGTTTTTGGAACTTGGACATAAAATTCAAAATCCAATTAACTCTGCTATATTGTTAAACCCTGGTGGTGTAGCGGTTAAGAGCTACGGCTGCTAACCAAAGGCTCGGCAGTTCGAAACCACCAGATGATCCTTGGAAACCCTATAGGACACTTCTACTCTGTCCTCTAGGGTCGCTATGAGTCAAAATCTACTTGACTGCAGTGGGTATGTTGTTGCTGTATACAGTCAAGTTGATTCTGATTCATAGCGACCCTATATGACAGAGTAGAACTGCCCCCATAAGGTTTCCTATGTTGTAATCTTTATAGGAGCAGACTGCCAGGTTTTTCTCCCATGGAATGGCTGGTGGGTTTGAACTGCTAACCTTTTGGTTATCAGCTGAATTCTTAACTGCTGCGCCACCAGGGCTCCATAACTACGCTATATAGGACTTATATCTTAGAATGTAGACAGTGGTAGTCTGGCTGCATTTGTCCCAGGGAGAGGGGGCTGGATCTGGAGGACAGGGCACTGTGGTCCCTGGAGAAGTATAACAAAATTGTGGTAGGGCAGGGGAAGGTCAGTACATTTTGTCATAGTCTGGGTGAACCAGCTCTCCTAACTGCTTTTCCCTTTGCTTTCAGTCCATGCTCACTAAGCAATCTTCTGATGATTAATCTGACCGTAAGAATACTCAGGAGAAAGATGTGGCAGTCTGTGTGTTCTGGGATGCCATTAAATTATGGGCGAAGAGTCGATCCATTTGGGTCTTGATTTTTAACAAGTTTAACTTGAGTAGTGCTCAGTCTAGGGCTGATTATTTCCCACTAATTTTTTTTTTTTTTAATGAGACAGGATTTTTCTGAGTACCCTTCCCAGTGCTCTGTGAATTTTGAGGTTTCCCAGTTTGGCTGGTGAGAACAAGTGCTACTCCCAGGCCTGCGTGAGTGCAGAGCACCATTTCCTCTAATCCTTTTGGGTGGTTCTTTCCCTGGCCTCTGTAGCTTCCTCACCTGCATGCACTGCCCAGTACTCAGCTGAATACTTGAGGGGCTGCAGATTTCTGGTGTTTTTTCTCTTTGTCATTCTCTCAGGTACTCTGTCCTGTGAACTCTAGCTGCTTTGGTCTCTGCAGACTCTCAGCCCTGTCTCAATTCAGGGGGTTTACTGGGTTCTGTCTGCCTGAATCCCCTTCCCTTCCAGGGTGCCTGGAATTTCTCTCAAGGCAGTTAAAGTGGGGCAATCCTAGGACTTATCTCATTTGTTCCTGGTTCTCAGATAGTGTTATCCTTTGTTGCCTGATGTCCAGTGTCTTGAATACCATCACATCATACATTTTGTTCATTTTTGTTGTTGTTGTTTCAAGCGGGAGAGTAAATCTGGTCCCCGTTACTCTATCCGGGCTGGAAGTAGAGGTCTTTGGTCTTCCAGATTCTCCAATGTGGAAATTTGGGGGAATAGGACAGGAATGTCTTCTGTTATAACTTAGTGAATTTTCTTTGTTTCTCTCTATATATGTTTTGTTTATTCATTTAATATGAATTGAACATCTACTATGAGTTGTTGTTAGGTGCTGTCGAGTGGGCTCCGACTCACAGCCACCCTATGTACAACAGAAAAAAAACACTGACCTGGTCCTGCGCCGTCCTCTCAATGGCTGTTATGGTTGAGCCCATTGTTGCATACACTGTGTCAATCCATCACTTTGAGGGTCTTCCTCCTTTTCACTGATCCTATATTTTACCAGTATGATGGTCCCTCCTGATAACATGTCCAAAGTACTATGATAGTTCTAGGGATCTAGGGACATAGTAATGAACAAATAGCCTTCACAACTTACCATCTCTCATGACTTTAGTTAGCATTATGGAGTCCTTGAAAATCTGAACATGGAAAATGCTGTGTCTACACCTATAAAGCTCAAGACTAGACTCTGAAACCTGGAATATGGTGACTCCTATCTCCGAGGTCCAGTTGCTCTGTTTCTGAAGTCCTTTTTTTTTTTTTTTTTTGCTAACTGCAATACTACCTTAATTTGCAAAGGGAAAAATTTCATTTATTTAGCATTGGTAAGCCTTATTATTTTAATGATGAATCTCATTTCAAAGAATAGAGCACAGAAAAACTTAAAATTGCTTCTGATTATAGTAATGATGTAACTAAAATGTGAGTAACATGGAAGATACACACACACACACACACACACACACACAGTCTCTGAAGTAAACTTTGAGGACATACGATGAAGCAGTTTATGATGTATGAAATCATTACCATCAGGTGATCGCTTTCCTTACGGATCCTAAGATAAATACCTATAAAATGAATGTTTTCAGAAGTTGTGTCGAAAAACTAGTGTTATCCATCTGGCAAAGATACACTTAACTCCAAGTTATACTTAAAAAGCCAAAGTACTTACCATATGTCTCAATAATTTTAAGGTAAAATCTACTTGAAACAAGATGTCTGGGATACATACACTATATCCAGTTGCCCAAAAGTTCATCTGTTAACCATTGTTCTGGCAGAGAACATTGCTTTTTTACAAGTAGAGACTAACTCAGTTTTGTAAAGCTCAACTTTTTTTTTTTCTTTTTCATAAAAGAGTGTTCAACATTGATAAAACCTAATCCTTTTAAAGTTTAAATTGTCTCCAATACGTGGTATTATGGAAAAAAATTCCAGGGAAAACTTTAATTATAATTTACTTACGAATGTAAAACACTGAACAAATGAATATATCATTTCATGGAGACAAAGTGACTTTCCTTTTAGGCAGGAACTCTGCTCTGTTTGTTTACTTGGGCAATCTTTTATCAAGTGAAGCCATTTCATAATTCAATTCAGCCCTTTTGTGTACTCTGGTGAACTTTTTCCAGATTCTCCACGGCGATTCAGATCCTTATAATGAAATTTGTATTGAAGTAATAATACAAAATCACAAAAGCTACAGCAACAGAGAAGATGAATTTATAAAGTATGTTTTTAAGCTTTGTTTTCTGAAATTGAGACTCGAACCAGGTCCAAGTCCTTGACATAATGTAAAAGTTTGGTGTTTGTGTAGGTACGGTGGTTATTTTATAATTTTTAACTTAGTCACTGAGTAAAATTATGTAAGCGGCCCCTTCTTACCTTCCGAGAATATTGGGGATACAATTGAGTAATGCATGTGAACAAAAGCTTTATGTTATTAGTCGGAAAGGAATTCTTTAAGTCTTTCTTATCAGTATTATGGAAAGACAAAGCCATATTTGGTCATGTCTGTGGTGTGGGAGAGACTGGTAAGAGTCACTGTTACCAATTCTTTTGTCTCAGAAGACATACGAAAAAAGTGATCAAATTTAGTTCTTTCTTTCCTGAAGGTCCTGCCAGATCCCTTTGTTCCTATCCAGATACTGAGCCAACAAGTATACATAAATCTCCACAGTTATATGGTTAAAAGGATGGAAATCCAGGTAGTGGAAGTAATAATATCGTAAGACCCAGAATAAAGGATTTTTAACAGAAGAGACCAAGAGATAAAATGAAGTTAGTAGGCAAATAAATGTGTTATATAAGAATCATATCCAGTGAAATCTAGTGTATTTGATCACTTTGTTTGTAAGATGCTGGGAATGATTTGGGAGAAGTATTTTTCTACCTTTCTTCTCCCTTTCTCTTTTAAATATAATTATTGCTCCAAAGGAAAATTTCTAAATTTCTTTGAGAAAATGTCCAAGCTATTCTGTGGCTGCTGTGGTTTGATTACATGAATTTCATTCACTACTATGTTTTTTGTTTAATTTTCCCATTAGAAAGAGAATGCCTTTACCTGAAAAAAACAAACTCACAGTATATGCTTACTTGAGAGATTGACCAAGCCTAATAATAGTAAAAATTACACTATAATTTCTAAATTAAGTTTTTTAGCTTATTTTCACTTGATGGGAAGGTAGGCAATACTTACCTTCACTGCCCTTTTTGGTGTTTCAGCCATAATGGGTGGCAGAATTCCCTTGTAAAAGCCGAACAGCCTATTGGAGAAATAATTTTACACAAGGATAAGTAAGGGTGATTCTGTCATTGCTAATGGATAAAGCAACAAATCCTAAAGTGTTCCCAATTATTCAATGTAGTATACAAATCATCAAGTCTTTCTTGTTTTAATTCTAAGGTAGAGAAATGATGAATTCTGCGTTTATTTGAATTATGATATTCAGAAGATAAATAAATGATACTGAGGCTAGAGTCCTTTAAGTAAGGTGCTAAACACAACCATGAATTGTACCTTAAAGATGAAGTTGACCCTCCTGACACTAAGAAATTTGTTTTCTCAATTATACAGTACCCATAACATATTGCGTCAATTCTGACTCATAGCAACCCTATAGGACAGAGTAGAATTGCCTCATACAGTTTCCAAGAAACACCTGGTGGATTTGAACTGCCGACATTTTGGTTAGCAGACGTAGCTCTTAACCACTGTGCAACCAGGGTTTTCAACTGTATAGTAGGTAGCTTCAAGCTACCTGTTGTTGTTGGGTTGAGTTGGCCTCCCACTCATGGCTACTCCATTCACAATGGAACAAAATGCTGCCTGATTCTGTGACACACTCATGATGGTTGGGGATCAGACCGTTGTGATCCACAGGGTTTTCATTGGCTATAAATCAAACCTGGGTCTCCCACATGGGAGGAGAGAATTCTACCACTGACCCACTAATGCCTCACTCAAACTATCTTCAGGCCCGCATTTACTTCCTTGTGGTAACCAAATGAGGTTAAAGTTATACCTCAGCCCACTAGATTAAAATCTTCTGAGGCTAACGAGGTGATGAAATCCTAAATTTTAGTTGTATTAAAACAAAGAAATTAATAAGCTCTATAGCAACATTGCCAGGGTTCCCAGCCTTTCCCTCAAATAGTTACAATTTTTTAACTTCCTTGAAGGAAGAGGAAGAAGGTCATGGAGGGTTGGTTACAAAGATGTATGTTGCTAAGAGAGGAAATGTCAACCTCCCTGCCTGATAGGCAATCTCACGGGACGTGGAGGCAGCTATTGTTGCCAGTGTCAAGGGTCTGTGGTCATACATTCAGAAGTTTTTGGGAGAAAACCCAAAAAGGAGTGGAACGTGCATATGATAAGATTTATAAAAGCTATCGCTTATTTCTAATTTGGAGCCCTGGTGGTGAAGTGGTTAAGAGCTCAGCTACTAACCAAAAGGTCAGCAGGTCAAATCTACCAGCCACTCCTTGGAAACTCTACGGGCAGTTCTACTCTGTCCTATAGGGTGGTTAAGAGTTGGGATCAAGTCGGCGGCAATGGGTTTGGTTTTTTGGTTTTATTTCTAATTACATTTTAGTTTTCAAAACTGCAAATTTCTCTACCCTGAAATCTTCATATGCGTGCCATATCCTCACTTTAAACCTGAAAATATATAAATAGAAAAAATACATCACATTATTTTCTGAGGTAATTAGTTTTCCTAGTAAGCCTGTAAGTGGCTACAGATAAGGGCAGGCCTCAACTTGCCCTATTTTCAGATACCCATGTATCATGGCCCCTACATGTATGAGATGTTTGTTGTACTGTGGGGGCCTGTGAGTTGCTATGACGCTGGACGCTATGCCACCGGTATTCAGATACCGGCTGGGTCACCCATGGAGGACAGGTTTCAGCTGAGCTTCCAGACTAAGACAGACTAGGAAGGAGGACCTGGCAGTCTACTTCTGAAAAGCATTAGCCAGTGAAAACCTTATGAATAGCAGTGGAACACTGTCTGATATAGTGCTGAAAGATGAGCCCCCAGGTTGGAAGGCACTCAAAAGATGACTGGGGAAGAGCTGTCTCCTCAAAGTAGAGTTGACCCTAATGACGTGGATGGAGTAAAGCTTTCAGGACCTTCATTTGCTGATGTGGCATGACTCAAAATGAGAAGCAGCAGCTGCAAAAATTCATTAATAATCAGAACCTGGAATGTACGAAGTAGGAAAATTGGAAATCATCAAAAATGAAATGGAAAGCATGAAAATCGATATCCTAGGCATTAGAGATGAAATGGACTGGTATTGGCCGTTTTGAGTCAGACAATTATATAGTCTACTATGCCAGGAATATTTGACAGTGTTGCATTCATTGTCAAAAAAAGCATTTCAAGATCTATCCTGAAGTACAACGCTGTCAGTGATAGGATAATATCCGTATGCCTACAAGGAAGATGAGTTAATATGACTATTATTCAAATTTACGTACCAACCGCTAAGGCCAAAGATGAAGAAATAGAATATTTTTATTAGCTGCTGCAGTCTGAAATTGATCAAACATGCAATCAGGATGCAATGATAATTATTGCTGATTGGAATGCGAAAGTTGGAAATGAAGAAGAATCAGTAGTTGAAAATATGGCCTTGGTGATAGAAACGATGCCAAAGGTTGAATGATAGAATTTTGCAAGACCAATGACTTCCTCACTGCAAATACCTTCTTTCACCAACATAAATGGTGACTATACACATGGACCTCACCAGATGGAACACACAGGAATCAAATTGACTACACCTGTGGAAAGAGATGATGGAAAAGCTCAATATCATCAGTCAGAACAAGGCCAGGGGCTGACTGTGGAACAGACCGTCAATTGCTCATATGCAAGTTCAGGTTGAAACTGAAGGAAATCAGAGCAAGTCCACGAGAGCCAAAATATGACCTTAAGTATATCCCACCTGAATTTAGAGACCACCTGAAGACTAGATTTGATGTATTGAACACTAGTGCCCGACGACCAGATGAGTTGTGGAATGACATCAAGGACATCATCCATGAAGAAAGCAAGAGGTCATTGAAAAGACAGGAAGGAAAGAAAAGACCAAGATGGATGTCAGAGGAGACTCTGAAACTTGCTCATGAATATCAAGCAGCTAAAGCAAAAGGAAGAAACAGTGAAGTAAAAGAACCAAACAGAAGATTTCAAAGGGCGGATCGTGAAGACAAAGTAAAGTATTATAATGACATGTGCAAAGAGCTGGAGATAGGAAGCCAAAAGGGAAGGACGTGCTCAGTGTTTCTCAAGCTGAAAGAACTGAAGAAAAAATTCAAGCCTCAAGTTTCAATAGTGAACAATTCTATAGGGAAAATATTAAACAATGCAGGAAGCATCAAAAGAAGATGGAAGGAATATACAGAGTCATTATGCTAAAAAGAATTAGTTGATATTCAACCATTAAAGAGGTAGCATACGATCACGAACCAATGGTACTGAAGGAAGAATTCCAAGCTGCTCTGAAGGCCTTGGAGAAAAACAAGACTCCAGGAATTGACGGAATTTCAATTGAGATATTTCAACAAACAGATGGCAGCGCTGGATGTGCTCACTCGTCTATGCCAAGAAACATGGAAGACAGCTCCTGGTCAACTGACTGGAAGAGATCCATATTTATGCCTATTCCCAAGAAAGGTGATCCAACTGAATGTGGAAATTATAGAACAATATCATTAATATCACATGCAAGCAAAATTTTGCTGAAGATCATTCAAAGACAGCTGCTGCAGCATATCGACAGGGAACTGCCAGAAATTCAGGCCAGTTTCAGAAGAGGATGTGAAACCAGGGATATCATTGCTGATGTCAGATGGATCCTGGCTGAAAGCAGAGAATACCAGAAGGATGTTTACCTCTGTTTTATTGACTATGCAAAGACATTCAACTGTGTGGATCATAACAAACTATGGATAACATTGTGAAGAATGGGAATTTCAGAACACTTAATTGCGCTCATGAGGAAACTTTACAGAGAGCAAGAGGCAGTTGTTCGGATAGAACAATGGGGTACTGATTGGTTTAAAGTCAGGAAAGGTATGCGTCAGGGTTGTATTCTTTCACCATACCTATTCAATGTGTATGCTGAGCAAATAATACAAGAAGCTGGACTATATGAAAAAGAACGAGGCATCAGGATTGGAGGAAGACTCATTAACAACGTGCGCTATGCAGATGACACAAACTTGCTTGCTTAATGAAGATCAAAGACCACAGCCTTCAGTATGGATTGCACCTCAACATAAAATAAAAATCCTCACACCTGGACCAATGAGCAACATCATGATAAACGGTGAAAAGATTAAAGTTGTCAAGGATTTCATTTCACTTGGATCCACAATCAACAGCCATGGAAGCAGCAGTCAAGAAATCAAACTAAGCATTGCACTGGGTAAATCTGCTGCAGAGGACCTCTTTAAAGTGTTGAAAAGCAGGGATGTCACCTTGAAGACTAAGGTGCGCCTGACCCAAGCCATGGTATTTTCAATTGCATCATATGCATGTGAAAGCTGGACAATGAATAAGGAAGACTGAAGAAGAAGTTACGCCTTTGAATTGTGGTGTTGGTGAAGAATATTAAGTATACCATGGACTGCCAAAAGAACGAACAAATCTGTCTTGGAAAAGTACAACCAGAATGCTCCTTAGAAGCAAGGATGGTGAGACTTCATCTTACGTACTTTGGACAGGTTGTCAGGAGGGATCAGTCCCTGGAGAAGGACACCATGCTTGGCAAAGTACAGAGTCAATGGAAAAGAGGAAGACCCTCAATGAGGTAGATTGACACAGTGGCTGCAACAATGAGCTCAAGCATAAAAACGACTGTAAGGATGGCAAAGGATCGGGCACTGTTTCGTTCTGTTGTGCACAGGGTCACTATGAGTCGGAACCAACTTGAAGGCATCTTACAACAACAACAGCATGTATCATGGGGCTGGAGGCTTTCTGATGTCTCTGCAAGCTTCACTCCAACTCCTTTAAATTGGGTTCTGCTTTTAGCTGCGCTTCTGGAACAAGAAAGCTAGAGCTTATCCAGATTAACTCACTGTGCCATGCTTGGATTCACTGGCTTACACGGTACCCTTCAGTGAGGTGAGCAAAGGGCATATCTTACAGCTTCAAAATTGTTAGCTCCTAGAAGGAAGGGATGGAAATCCTGGTGGCGTAGTGGTTAAGAGCTATGGCTGCTGACCAAAAGCTCAGCAGTTTGAATCCACCAGGCACTCTTTGGAAACCCTATGGAGCAATTCTTCTCTGTCCTATAGGGTCACTATGGGTCCGAATAGACTGGATAGCAACGGGTTAGAGGGCAGGATACTGTTTACATCTGGAACCCCTTAGGGCGTTTACCTCAGAGCCATTTGTGTGGTGTGTGTGTGTGCATGCACACGCATAACCAGGACGCAAATATTTGCTAAGTATATGGATTTCGTGAAGTGGAAGAGAGGAATCGAATGGAGTAAGCCCTGATAAGGGCTTTTGACTTAAGATAGTGCTAACATTATGACTAGGAAGTAAAGTAGGCATGCTATTTGAAGAACTCTGGGAATAAATTCTCCCTTCCTCCTTCCCATTCCAATTTCAACTACTGATTCTTGAAATTCTCCCATCAACACTAATTTCCTCTAAACACTCAAAAAATGTAAATACCAACATTTTTTTATCATTTAAATTTCAGTATAAATTATTTTATCTTTTTCAGCAGGAGGCTGAGCTAAGAATAGGTTTGGTCTTCCCCAAAGGTAAATGTGATTATCATGATGTTGCTCAATGGTCCAGTTGTGGGGATTTTTGTTTTCTTTATGTTGAGGTGCAAGCCACACTGAAGGTCATGGTTTTGGTCTTCCCAAAAGGTAAATGTGATTTTCTTGAGTAAATATTCTATATGTATTAAAAGAGGTTATAGTTCTGTTTTTTTTCTGTGCTCATCTTTCCACATCTGGAAGATTATGCCTGGTTGTGGGAAGCAAAATTGAGAGGGGCATTTAACGAAAGCTTTTTTTTTAAAGGGAGTGTTCAGGTTAATAGAGGGACCTGATATTCCATAAAACCCCATAAAAGAAAAAAAACAGTTATAGGAAGAACAGTTGCTTAGCCTGGAAAAGATCTTAGGGAGAGACATGATGAACATGTTGGATCTCTTGAAGGATGAGCATGTAAGAGAGAGATTAGACTTTTCTGTTTGTTTCCAGGTGGTACAGCTAGGACCAACAGGTGGAAACAACAAGGAAAGACATATTTTTTGGCCCAGTAGGAGCTTAATACAAGGAGGGTATTCTAATAGTTAGAACTATCTAAAGATAGAATGGACTCTCCTAAAAAGTAGTAAGTTTCTCTTTATGGCCTTTTTTCCAAGCAATCTTGAATGGCCCTTGGTCATGGATGCCAGAGATTGGATATACACAGCAATGGATAGACTTGATTGCCCTCAAGGTTGGTCTATTTCAACCTCAGATTTGGTTATTCTAATAAAAAGAAGAAGACCTGAGTAAGTGCTTTTCTAAAGAGACAAACTCTGCCTTTCTTCAAGTTTTTGCCTAAAGTATAGCACTGGTTATCTGGAAGAGAACTAAAGTCTTACAAGTAACACAGAAGGTCTTCATTTTATAAGTGATGGGAGAAAATATTAAAAAGAAGTGTAAGGCAGGAGGGAAGAGAGAAGTAGCTGAGAGAACCATAAGGTCCAACCTGAAAAGAGCTGGGAGGTCCAGAGCCCTCTCCTTCATGTTGGCCCTGCTTCCTTGATGCTCCCTCCCTCTCTGCTTTCTGCTTGGCTCCTTTCATGTGCAATCATACTCTCCACTACCACCCCCACCCATATCACTGTCCTGAGCTTTCTCAACAGGGAATGAACAGTTTTAAATGGAAATTCTCGAGGACCACAGGCAGTCTTTGCTGGCAAATGCAAAGCTAGAACTATTTCCTTACATTGTTTTCACTGATTCTTATGGTGTATTCATGTAATAGTGGACATCTATGGAGTGGGAAGTAACTCTCATTGAGTCAGTCCACCTTGGGTTGACACAATAGCCAAAACAATGGACTCAAACATATCAATGATCATGAAGATGGCAGAGACTAGGCAATGTTCAATTCTGTTATGTACAAGGTTAAAGCTCTAGGATATACCATAGGTATCCATGCTTTCTATCACCTGGAGAAAGCCAGTCTGCAGTGATAAAAGAGAAGGAAACTACCATTCAGGGAAACAAAGAAGCAAGACGGAGAAGTCCTGGTGCCATTTGGGATCCTCGTTCCAGGTTTTCTTTAAGCCTCACTGTATCTAGATCCTTCCTGAACATTGCTTATTTCACTTTACATTTGATTCTGTTAGATATCCAGTAACATTTCCAATAAATTCCCTCATTTACTTAAGTTTGAGTTGGTTTTATTACTTACAGTCCTGAGTCCTGGATCCAGAAAGTAAATCTTGGGACCCCTACAGCCACAGTGGCTGTGGCAGTACCTCTTTGCCATGCATGTCTTTTCAACTGAAGAGACTTTTGTCAGTTAAGATTGGTCCTGGGGCCAATCAGAATGGTTAACACCAAAATGTGAGCAAGAGAATGGGAGCCAGAGCTAAAGCTGATGAGCTATTTTTCTGACTTGATTAGAAAATGATTGAAAATTTTCATATTGTAAAGTATGATATACAGATTCTAAAAAAAACAAAAAGGAATTGTAATGTTTTAGAAGGGAAATTCTTTTCTCTTCTGAAGAACTTATGTTTATATCCACACGCACCGTTAATTTTGTCAACTTTTTCTGCCTTCAGATAGCTTACCAGAGCATTGAACAGGGAAGTTTAGAGACTTCCTGACATGCATATCAACACGCTACATCCTGCTTGCTTCTTCTCTTATTCAGTCTACCAGTTGGATGAAAGGAAAGTGGGATTTTAGACATCTATGCAGCATTAATGGGAGCTCTTTCCCCGACAGAACAGCAAAGGCACCATCCTGGTTTTAAGTTTTGACTCACGTCAAGCCAGCTGGAGAAATCTTTGAAACAGGCACCAGAGCCAAAGCAACACTTCCCTTAAAATTGTAGTATGAACCATGTAACAGTCTTCATATTTTGTCTCTCGAAGTTATTCCTTTTAAAATTAGAGAGTTTGATTGTAACTATTTTGTATTAGAAAACATTAACTTGGATATTTATGGACTTTTCCTAATACTGTTATAGGCAAAAATAGTCAACATTTGTTGAATGCTTACTATGTTAAGAATGTTTGGCATATGTACCTGCATTAATCTCATTCAACTCTCACAACAATCCTTGCAAGTAGTTGTGATTATTTTCTTCATTTTGCAGGTGAAGTCTACCGGCACATCACTGCCTGATGGAGGGCAGGGACTCAAATCAAGTTCCGTTACCCCCACAGTACATGTGCTTGACTATTTGGCTATGTTGTATTACAGTTTTTCTTGTTATAAAAACTTTTGAAAAGTGGTTATTTCTATTGCAATGATACCTTGTCATTTCTTATTTTAGGAGGATGCAGAAAAGGCAATTAAAAATCAGGTCTCTATTCTTATTTCCAATCAATTCTATTTTAAAGTAAGGTGAAATATTAGCTGTATAACTCGTTAAGTAAATTAAAAAAAACACTTGCCGTTGAGTCAGTTCTCACTCATGGTGACCCCATGTGTGTCAGAGAAGAGCTATGCTCTACAGGGTTTGAAATGGCTGATTTTTTGGAGGTAGATTGCCAAGCCTTTCTTTTGAGAGGCCTCTGGGGAGTTGAACCTCCAACTTTTGGGTTAGCTTCTGAGTGCGTTAACTGTTTGCACCACCCAGGGACTCTATATAATTGCTAGGCCTGAGCTAAGATGAACAAAATAATTTTTATGAAAGCTTTTGGTTTATCAGCTAAATATTTTCTAGTTGAATCAGAATGAGAGAAAAAAAAAAAAGTAGGTCCTGGGATAAACGCTGCCTTTAAGAGGCGTACCGGAATAATTCTGTCAATGTAAGGGAAACATAATGCATACTTCAGTAATATAATAAAACACTGAGCTATTAATGTTAAATATTAAAAATAAAAACTCTTATTATGCAAAAAGTTGGTGGGGAGTACTGTTGGTTACTGATCCCACAGAGATACCCCCCATCCCCTCTTGTCTCTTGGGAGCAAAACCCTGATTTGGTGTTGGTGTTCACTATCTCTGGGCTGGGAGAGGAGAGACCTTCTTCAGACCAGGGGGTAAATCAGGATTATTCAAGGCAATCATGGTGGTCCCATTCCCTTGCTAGTGAGGGGGTTAGGCATGGACACGTGACACTAGCCCATGGAACCAGTGGAGAAATCTGTTGGAAGTTTTGAATTTTCTCCCTAAGGAAAAAGGCACATGGGAGGAGAAGTGACTCTTTTCGCTAGATGTTGTCCTAGCTGCAAGAGAAGCCTGTGTACCCCAGGCATGTAAGACATCCCTCGCCATAAGATGAGGGTGGCCAAATAGAAAGATGGAAAGGGTCTAGACTTTGGTGATACTCTTTGGCTGCTAAATTGACCAATCCTAGCATCCTACCTCTAGATTTCTGGTTACATGAAATAATAATAAAAAAACCTTTACTATTTGAGCTGCTTTTAATTTTGTCTTCTCTTAAGCTGAAGCCAACAACGTTCTGATATAAATAGCCTTTAGTATCCCGATTTCTGAAATAGTCTTAAATTAAATAGCCTTTAGTATCCCAATTTCTGAAATAGTCTTAAATTCTAAATCTTAAATCACAGTTTAACATAACTGTTAAATGTTAAGCAGAGCATTTAGGAGGAGACTGTGAGGACCATTTGGAAAATCATTTTAGATAGTTTCTCTCAGGGAGACTATTACGCATCAAAACACTATATCATTAGTACGATTTCCTGTGAGAGAAAGCCATACTGTAGATGGAACATGGAGAAACTAGCAGACCAAAGTCATACAGCAAATATGAGAATGGGGTACCAGGTCTCCAAAGCCGTTAAATTGTGATGGTTAGTACACTAATGAGAGTTATTGTTCAGGAATGTAAGTAGACACAGAGTGCTATGATATTGGATCACATTTGTTTTTAATTGTGTAATCAAAACAAGGCCTTGTATTACTTATGTACATCCATAAAATGAAGATCAAAAACTACATCGCACATGTTCTTCTCAAAGACACAACTCACACAGCTTATTTGAAATACAGATTTGTGCCAAAGCCTACAAAATAATTTTACTCCTCATTTCCTCCCACCCTCATTTTTAAGGTTGGCTTTACTTTGGGGAGGCAGCTCTTCCCCAGTCATATTTTGAGTGCCTTCCAACTTGAGGGGCTCATCTTCCTGCACTATATCAGACAATGTTCTGCTGCTATCCAAAAGTTTTTCACTGGCTAATTTTTTCAGAAGTAAATCACCAGGTTCTTCTTCCCCGTCTGTGTTAGCCTGGAAGCTCTACTGAAACCTGTCCACCAAGGTGATCCTGCTGGTATTTGAAATACTAGTGGCATAGCTTCTAGCATCACAGCAACACACAAGCCACTACAATACTACAAACTGACAGATGAGTGGTGACCAAAATGAGAAGAAACAACTGTAAACATCCACTAATAATTGGAATGTGGAATGTACAAAGTATGAATCAAGGAAAATCAGATGCTGTCAAAAATGAAACGCAATGCTGAAGATAGATATCCGAGGCATTGGTGAGCTGAAATGGACTGGTATTGACCATTTTGAACCAGATAATCACATGGTCTACTATGCCAGAATGGCAAATTGGAGAGGAATGGCATCACATTCATTGTCAAAAAGAACTTTTCAAGATCTATTTTAGGTTATCGTGACGTGCAATGCTGACAGTGAAACAATAATATCCATATGCCTACAAGGAGGGCCAGTTAATAGGAATATTATTCAAATTCTACACCAACCACTAATGCCAAAGATGAAGAAACTGAAGATTTTTTACCAACTTCTGCAGTCTGAAATTGATCAACCATGCAATGAAGATGCATTGATAATTGCTGGTGATTGGAATGTGAAAGTTGGAAACAAAGAAGAAGGATCAGTAGTTGGAAAATACAGCCTTGATGACAGAAACAACACAGGAGATCACATGACAGAGTTTTGCAAGACCAACAACTTATTCATTGCAAATACCTTTATTCAACAACATAAAGGGCAACTATACATGTGAACCTCACTGGATGAAATATACAAGAAACAAATCGACTACGTCTGTGGGAAGAGACGATGGAGAAGCTCAATATCATCAGTCAGAACAAGGCTAGGGGCCAACTGTGGAACAGACCATCAATTGCTCATATGCAAGTTCAAGTTGAAGCTGAAGAAAATTAAAACAAGTCCATGAGAGCTAAAGTATGACCTTGAGTATATTCCACCTGAATTTAGAGACCATCTCTAGAACAGATTTGACATATTGAATGCTAATGACTGAAGACCGTACACGTTGTTGGATGATGTCAAGAACATCATACATGAAGAAGGCAAAAGGTCATTAAAAAGACAAGGAAGAAAAAAAGGCCAAAATGGATGTCAGAAGAGACTCTGAAACTTGCTCTTGAACACAGAGTAGCTAAAGCAAAGGCAAGAAATGAGCTCAATAGATATTTCAAAGGGTGGCTTGAGAAGACAAAGTATAGTATTATAATCGAACTGCCAAAACCACTGCCATGGAGTTGATTCTGACTCATATTGACCCCATAGGGTTTTCAAGGCTGTAAATCTTTATGGAAGCAGACTGCCACATCTTTCTTCTGTAGAGCCATTGGTGGTTTCTAACTGCCAACCTTTCGGTTAGCAGTCGATGGCTTTAACCACTATATAAGTATTATAATAAAATGTGCAAAGACCTTGAGTTAGAAAACCAAAAGGGAAGAACACACTAGTCATTTCTCAAGATGAAAGAACTGAAGAAAAAATTCAAGCCTCCAGTTGCAATTTTGAAGTATTCTATGGGCAAAATATTGAACAATGCAGGAAGCATCAAAAGGAGATGGAAGGAATACACAGAGACACTTTACCAAAAAGAATTGGTCAATGATCAACCATTGCAGGAGGTAACATATGATCAAGAACTTATGGTACAGAAAGGAGAAGTCTAAGCTGAACTGAAGGCATTGGCAAAAAATAAGGCTCCAGAAATTGACAGAATACCAGTTGAGATGTTTCAACAAACAGAGGCAGCACTGGAGGTTCTCACTCATCTATACCAAGAAATTTGGAAGACAGCTTCCTGGCCAACTGACTGGAAGAGATCTGTATTTGTGCCCATTCTGAAGACAGGTGATCCAACAGAATCTGTAAATTATCAAACAATATCATTAATATCACGTGCAAGTAAAATTTTGCTGAAGATAATTCAAAAATGGTTGTAGTGGTATATTGACAGGGAACTGCCAGAAATTCAAGCTGGATTCAAAAGAGAATGTGGAATGAGGGCTATCATTGCTGATGTCAGATGGATCTTGGCTGCAAGCAGAGAATATCAGAAAGATGTTTACCTGTGTTTTATTGGCAATGCAAAGGCATTTGACTGTGTGGATCATAACAAATTATGGATAACATTGCAAGGAAAGGGAATTCCAGAACACTTAATCGTGCACATGAGGAACCTGTACATAGACCAAGAGGCAGTTGTTCAAACCGAACAAGGGGATACTGCATGGTTTTAAAATCAGGAAATGTGTGTGTCAGGGTTGTATCCTTTCACCATACTTATTCAATCTGCATGCTGAGCAAATAACACGAGAAGCTGGAGTATATGAAGAAGAACTCAACATCAGAATTGGAAGAAGTTTCATTAACAATCTGCAATGTGCAGATGACACAACCTTCCTTGCTGAAACCAAAGAGGATCTGAAGCACTTATTGATGAAGATCAAAGATTACAGCCTTCAGTATGTATTACCCTCAACATCAAGGAAACAAAAATCCTCACAACTGGACCAGTAAGTAACATCATGTTAAATGGAGAAAAGATTGAAGTTGTCAAGGATTTCATTTTACTTGGATCCACAATCAACAGCCATGGAAGCAGCAGTCAAGAAATCAAAAGACGCATTGCATTGGGTAAATCTGCTGCAAAAGACCTCTTCAAAGTGTTAAAAAGCAAAGAGGTCACCTTGATGACTAAGGTGTGCCTGACTCAAGCCATGGTATTTTCAATTGTTTCGTATGCATGGGAAAGTTGGACAGTGAATAAAGAAGACCGAAGAAGAATTGATGCATTTGAATTATGGTGTTGTTGAAGAATACTGAATATACCATCGGCTGCCAGAGGAGTGAACAAGTCTGTCTTGGAAGAAGCACAATCAGAGTGCTCCTTAGAAGCAAGAATGGTGAGACTTTGTCTCACGTATTTTGGACATGTTATAAGGAGAGACCAATCCCTGGGGAAGGACATCCCACTTGGTAAAGCAGAGGGTCATCGAAAGTGACATGGTTTGACACAATGGCTGCAATAATGGGTTGAAACTTAGCAATGATTGTGAGGATGGTGCAAGACCAGGCAGTGCTTTGTTCTCTTGTACATAGGGTCGCTATGAGTCAGAATTGACTCAGAGGCACCTGATAATAACCATTTTTAAAAGTGTGAAACTATTTAACATATGGGAAACTCCAAGGTCATATAACAACCAATGAAAAGATGCTGTTTGTATGGAAGCAAGGAAATGTGGAATTTCCTGTGAGCTCCAGCTTGTGTTCAGTCTTGCTGGTTCATTTACAGTAAGTTAAACCTTGGAAGAAGCCTTCCTTCTGTCTCTCTTTTCAAAACCAAAACGAAAGCAAACCAAACCAAAACAAAACAAAGAGACCCAAATCCTTTGCCATCCAGTTGATTTTGACTCATGGTGACCTTATGTGTTACAGAGTAGAACTGTTTCATAGGGTTTTCTTGGCTGTAATCTTTACAGAAGCAGGTTGCCAGGCCTTTGTTCTGAGGTGCCACTTGGTGGGTTCGGACTGCCAACCTTCAGGTTAATAGTCAAGTGCAAACTGTGCCACCCAGGAACCTGTCTCTCATTAGTGGGGTCTCAGGCACAAACTTTAGACACCCATGAAAACAAGACAGATCCTTAATTAAACGTCTTGTACCTGACATCATCTTTAATCCATTTAGATGGGTGAAAAAAAATTACTTGCTTTAAGTTAGCTACTGACATCTGAAGACTGTGCTAACTAGTGGGTAGACAGGGGAATGCTTAACATTCTCAAAATTCGACTCAGGTAAAGAAGCCAAAAAGGAACCACAAAATCACATGTCCACCTTTTTTCCCCCTTTGCCCCCTCCGTGTTGGTTTTGCTGTTATTTTTCTAGTTTATTATGTAGAAAATGTTTTTTTTTTTTTTTGAAAATCATCTGTACGATAGAGTTGGACTGCTCTTCAAAGCAGGCTGGGAAATTTCCTAAGGTGCTGGGCTACTAGTCAGGTTTTTGTGTTAGGAGCAGTGACATGGAATCTTTTCTGCGCAGCCCCCGATCAGAAAGAGGAACTGTGCAGTTGTTTTACAACTGACCTTTGAAGGGAGCCATACCCTGTTGTCTATCACAGAAAGGTTAGCATAAAACCCAAGTGACAAATTAACGAGAAGATGAGCATAACGAAATTACAAATAAAGTATCTTCCCACCTAAGAGCAGAACAGAGGAGCCCTGGTGGCGCAAATGGTTGAGTGCTGGACTGCTAAGGGAAAAGTCGGTGGTTCGAACTCAGCAGCTCTGTGGGAAAAGGCCTGGCAATCTACTTTCATAAAGATTACAGCCAAGAAAACACTATGCGCAGCTCTACTCTGTCAGGTGAGGTTGCTATGAAGAGTCAACTTGACGGACCTAACAGCAAAAACAAGAGAGAAACAGATAAATGCACAAATCTGTCACTTATGGAAACTGAGGCTTTCTGGTTGTCAGAAATGAGGTGCTTTGGGGCCCAAACTGCAGAGATTTCAGCAACCATCACACGGGGAATAGCAAGATAGATACATGTATATTATCCTAGTCTGAAAAGGCCAAAGAAAGAAACGATTTCAAAGTGAAAAAGCCATTTGCAAAGCCATCTGCAGCACACTCACATGCAGCATGAGAAGGATGCTTTCACCTGGAGCCCACTCTTTGCCAAAAACCTGGCATCCAGCAAACGTCCAGAAGAGCAATAATAGTCACCTGTGAAGCATGAAATAGGAGCGACAGGGAAAGTGACATCAGATCCCCAGTTGGGGAAATTGGAAAGCATTAACACGTCTGTATACTTAACAGAGCACAATTACTACATTTTATTTTGTTTCAACAGTCAGGACTTAAATGAACATCACCATTCAGTTTTGTTCTGGGCAATGATCCAAGCTCATCTTTGGTACAGTTGATTTTGAAGCCTCACAGTCAATCATATCTTCACAATTTGTTCTTCTTTCAGGCTTCAGGCATCCTCCTGATTTCCATTTCTTGTTTGGAAGCCTTGAGTCATCTGTTCTGGCAACATGACCAACCCAAATCAGTCATTTTCTCCAAATTATATTGAAATAGGGATCTTGCTAATTTGTTGTTTTCTTCCTACTTCTTTCTTTCACATAATTTTCCCTGTAAGGATCTCCTAATACAAAGCTGATTGAAGGCATACAATATCCTCTTTCTTCTGCTGCGATCGAATCCAAGTTTCTTACCCACATGCTGTAGCTCTGTAATTAAAACAATGGAGGCACATTCAGCCCTGGGTTATGAGTGCAAGCCTTCCATTGCTGGCTGGATTGCGGATCCCAGGGCAGAGTACGGCCCCTGACACTACACCTTTAGGCATTATTCTGACATCACTTACATTCCACAAGTTTCAGCAGTTTACAGAGTCTAAATGAAAGAGTGGGATTTCAGGCTCTGTTATTTGAGTTATGTAGAATCTGCAATCTGGAGCTTACAAAATTGCATGCATTTTGGGCCATTTTCATTTAGATGAAGGAGAGAGGGAAAACTATGTATCCTTCAAAGGGGAGGAAAACCAGCTCAAAAAGAGTAAGTGACACACTCTTTTTTTGTTTGTTTGTTTTAAAGCAGCAAATAAACTTCAAGGAAATGCAACACAGTGAACGTTTTAGCTAACTGTCTTAGACAAGCTTTCCCTATTCAACTCATATCAGGTCTTCAGGCATAAGCAATATAGTCACTATCATTCATTACAGAGAATTAATCGAATTACCTTTCTGCATATGACTGTTGGATATATTTGTTACCTGAAAATCATACCACTGTCATTACACGCTGCGTGGAAGAATTCTTTAAAGTTTTCTTGAATACACATTTTCAATTGAATGTTCAGTATGAATTTACCATGATAATTAAACTTTGTCGATGTGTCTAAAATAAACTACAACTTTGATCTTCTAAGATAAAAAAAAATTAGTTTAGCTGTCAGTATCATTTAGGAGCTAGGCCCATGGCTCCATTCCCTGGAAAGTTGGCAGCTGCTCGATGCACTGAACATGTTGCACAGCTCAGCCCAAGGAAGGCATTAGCATAATATAAGAACCAGAACCCTGATGGAAAATGCTAAGGAAAGAAAAAAGGAAAAAGATCTTTGAGAAACAACTAAAGTGTGGTAAGTAATATTGGTAAGATTTGGGTAATTGTCCCATTAATCTCTAAGTGAAGAGACGTTTATTACCGTCTTAATTTTCAGTGGCAGCAGATTACCTTGCTTATAAAGATGAACAAACACAATTCCATTGGGAAGCAAGAAACACACAAGGCAGAATTTCACTCATGCACATGGCAACTATGAAGAAAAGGACTTTAAAAAAAAAACAAAAAAAACTTTATTTCTTAAACTAGGATTAAAAGCCAGGAAAGAGGACCTGATTGTGGTGTTAAAAAGTTCTTTGCCAGCCAGCAGTTTGCTCTATGAGCTGTGCTGAGGGAATTCCTTGCTCGATTCTAGTCGCCCCGCCCCATCTTTCTAACTTCCTTAGTTCCTGATTTTTGTCCTTCTCGTTCATGAAGTAACTATCAGTCATTCATTCACTCACTCATTCATTCAACATATTTTGTGCCAAGTAGTAGAATATATACTCTTCTTGGGTCAAATGTTGACACAGTAGTCCCATTGTCCCCAAATCAACCAAGACCCTAACTATTTTAAGAAGCCTTTTCTGAGACAGTAGATAAAATCTTGATATTCCACTTGCCTGAATTACTCCACCAAGATGTTGTCTTTCATTTTATATTAAGTGACTGGCACAAAGTAGACACTCAGATACTACTAAATGTATATAGTGTACACATGAGTATATGCTTATACGCATCATTGGAATCGACTTGACGGCAGTGGATTTTGGGGTTTATATACTTAGACATAGACATGTATACATATACATTGTTGTTCATTGCCATTGAGTCAATTCTGACTCATGGCAACCCCATCTGTGTGAAGTAGAAGTACTCCATAGAGGTTTCAAGGCTGTGACCTTTTGGAACCAGATCATCAGGCTTGTCTTCCAAGGAGCCCCTGGGTGGGTTCAAACAGCCAGCCACTGGGTGACTTGAACAGCTAACATTTTGCCTTGTAGTCGAGCACTTAACTGTGCAACCCAAGGACACAGTATACATATACCTCCACATATAACCCACTGCTGTCGTGTTGATTCCGACTCATAGCAACCCTAGGAAACAGGGTAGAACTGCCCCATAGAGTTTCCAAGGAGCGCCTGGTGTATTTGAACTGCCGACCTCTTGGTTAGCAGTCACAGCACTTAACCACTATACCACCAGGGGTTCCACATCCACATATATAGAGCCTATGTATCCTCATTAATAAATAGTGTAAATGACTTGTATATTTTTAATGGAATAGTGCGTGTATTTTAACATGATTACCATATTTAGTCCGGGTTATAAACTGCTTGAGGGCAGAGACAACGGCCACTCCTGTTCTTTATCTCCACCCCCTGGCATTTAGTATTAATTCAATGCTATCTGTCAATAAAGGCCATATGGTGTAGTAGGCAGAGTATGGGCTTTAGAGCCACATTCCTTGGGTTTGAATTCTGGCTCAACCACGTGCTAGCTATTTATCCAGTACGGCAAACCTGTGGCATAAAAGGTGAGCAAATTAATTCTAAAGCATTGCTGGTGGACTAGAGATGATTTTCTATGCCAGCTGTGTATACAAGTGTTTATAGAAATGTCTTAGTACATTGTTACAAGTTACATAATTGAAAAGCTTGATCTAGCTGCAGGGCTATATTTGACCACAGATAGAGCAGAAAGCCTCAGAATTCAGAGACGTCCTTCACAAATGAAACCTTACCTAAGTGTGTGACTCAGTGCCTCAGGAATGCACACTCTGTGGAGAAATTCTGCTACAATCAATTCATACATTTTTGAGGTCAAAGATGTTATGAATCCTAAGTGCATTGAGCAGACTACTCCTGATGTATAAGTCACATTTGGAAGTATATTAACTCTTCATGGCCACCAGTTACTGTTGTTGTTAGGTGCCATCAAGTCAGTTCCGACTCAAAGCAACCCCTATGAACAATTGTTGCTATGTTTGAGCTCATTGTTGTAGCCACTGTGTCAATCCATCTCACTGAGAGTCTTCTTTGTTCCTGATCCTCTGCTTTAGCAATTAAAGTGCCCTTCTCCAGGGACTGGTCTCTCCTAATAACATGTCCAAAGTACTTGAGACAAAGCCTCATCATCCTCAATTCTAAGGAGCATTCTGGCTGTACTTCTTCCAAGACAGACTTGTTCATTCTTCTGGCAGTCCATGGTATATTCAATTCTCTTTGCCAACACCATAATTCAAAGCCATCAATTCTTCTTTGGTCTTCCTTATTAATTGCCAGCTTTAGCATGCATATGAGGCAATTGAAAACACCACGGCTTGGGTCAGGTGCACCTTAGTCCTCAAAGTGACATCTTTGCTTTTTAACACTAAGAGGCCTTTTGCAGCGGATCTGCCCAATGCAATGTGTCAATGATTTCTTGACTGCTGTTTCCATTGGCATTGATTGTGAATCCAAGTAAAATGAAATCCTTGACAACTTCAATCTTTTCTCCATTTATGATGATGTTGCTCATTGGTCCATTTGTGAGGATTTTTGTTTTCTTTATGTTGAGATGTAATCCATACTGAAAGCTTTAATCTTTGATCTTCATCAGTGTTTCAAGTCCTCTTCACTTTCAGCAATCAAGGTTGTGTGATCTGCATATTGCAGGGTGTTAACGGAAATTCTTCCAATCCTGATGCTGGGTTCTTCTTCATATACTCCAACTTCTTGTGTTATTTGCTCAGCATACAGATTGAATTAATAAAAAAAAAAAAAAAAGAATAGGCATGGTGAAAGGATACAACCCTGACGCACACCTTTCCTGATTTTAAACCACAGAGTATCACCTTGTTCTGCTTGAATAACTGCCTTTTGGTCTACGTACAGGTTCCTCATGAGCACGATCAAGTGTTCTGGGATTCCCATTCTTCACAATAACATGTCATTATACACAAAGTCAAATGTCTTTGCATAGTCAGTAAAACACAAGTAAATTCCATCTTGGTTATCTAGTGCTGCTGTAACAGAAATACCACAAGTGTATGGCTCTAAGAAGGAGAAATTTGTTCTCTCACAGTCAAGGAGGCTAGAAGTTCGAATTCAGGGTGCCAGCTCCAGGAGAGGGCTTTCTCTCTGTCGGTTCTGGGGGAAGGTGCTTGTCATCAATCTTCCCCCAGTCTAAGAGCTTCTCAGTGCAGGAATCTTGGATCCAAGGACGCGCTTTGCTCCTGGCGTTGCTTTCTTGGTGATAAGAGGTCTCGCTATCTCTCTGCTTGCTTCTCTTATTTATATCTCAAAAGAGACTGACTTAAGACACAACCAATCTTGTAGATTGAGTCCTGCCTCATTAACATCATAGAGGCAGAATTTATAACACATAGGGAAATCACATCAGATGACAAAATGGTAGACAATCACACAATACTGGGAATCACGGTCTAGCCAAGTTGATACACAATTCAATCCATAATAACATCCTTCTGGTATTCTCTTTTTTTAGCCAAGATCCATCTGACATCAACAATGATATCCCTCGTTCCAGTTCTCTGTTGATATACTGCTGCAGTGGTTTTTGAATTATCTTCAGCAAAATTTCACTTGTGTGTGATATTAATGATACTGTTTGCTAATTTCCACATTCTCTTGGATCACCTTTCTTTGGAATGGGTACAAATATGGATCTTTCCATTGGTTGGCCAGGAAACTGTCTTCCAAATTTCTCGGCATAGACAAGTGAGCATTTCCAGGGCTGCATCTGTTTGTTGAAATATCTCAATTGATATTCTGTCAATTCCTGGAGCCTTATTTTTCACCAGTGCCTTCAATGCAGCTTGGACTTCTTCCTTCAGTACCATCAGTTCTTGATTATATGTTGCCTCCTCAAATGGTTGAGCATCAACCAGTTCTTTTGGGTGCAGTGACTCTGTGTATTCTTTCCATCTTCTTTTGATACTTTCTATGTCATTTAATATTTTGCTCATAGAATCCTTCAGTGCTGCAACCCAAGGCTTGAATTTTTTCTTGAGTTCTTTCAGCTTGAGTAATGCTGAGTGTGTTCTTTCCTTTTGGTTTTCTAACTCCAAGTCATTGCACATTTCATTACAATACTTTACTTTGTCTTCTTGAGCCACCCTTTGAAATCTTCTGTTCAGCTTTTTTACTTCATCATTTCTTCCTTTTGCTTAAGCTATCCTATGCTCAAGGGCAAGTTTCAGAGTTTCTTCTGACATCCATTTTGATGTTTTCTTTCTTCCCTGTCTTTTTAATGACCTTTTGCTTTCTTCTTGCTTGATGTCCTTGATGTCATCCCACAACTCGCC
Source organism: Loxodonta africana (assembly GCF_030014295.1). Lineage (NCBI taxonomy): Eukaryota > Metazoa > Chordata > Mammalia > Proboscidea > Elephantidae > Loxodonta > Loxodonta africana. Next base: position 48,718,230 of record NC_087351.1, read on the forward strand.
TGGTCTTTGGTCATTAGCATTCAATGAGTCAAATCTATTCTTGAGATGGTCTCTAAATTCAGATGGGATATACTCAAGGTCATACTTTGGCTCTTGTGGACTTGTTTTAATTTTCTTCAGCTTCGGCCTGAACTTGCATTTGAGCAACTGATGGTCTATTCCACAGTTGGCCCTGGCCTTGTTCTGACTGATGATATTGAGCTTCTCCATCATCTGTTTCCACAGATGTAGTTGATTTGATTCCTGTGTGTTCCATCTGGCGAGGTCCACATGTGTAGTCGCCGTTTATGTTGTTGAAAAAAGGTATTTACGATGAAGAAGTTGTTGGTCTTGCAGAATTCTATCATGTTACTGTAAAAAAATTCTATCAGTTACTGTAGCACATTCCAAAATTATTTCTTGAGGTGCCCCCTAGTGGTACCAGAGATAAATGCAACTAAAGAATAGTCCCAATCCTGCCAAATAACCAGGCTTTGGACCAAGACATTTTGTAGATTACAAATCACAGTTTAATTTAGCAGCCTTTCAGTTCACTAACTTAGGCTCCAAAGGAATCATATTAAAAACAGGTTGGACTTCTAACTGAAGTGAGACTGTTGAGGGAAACTTTAAAAATAATAATAGCAATCATTGTGCTAAATGTTTTACAAATACTATCCCATTCGATTTTTATATGACATAAATATTGTTCTCTTCATTTTATAAACAAGAAAATGGAGACTTGGAGAAACTAAGCAACTTGCCTACAAGCCACACATGGAACTCGGATTAGGATGCAGGTATATTCTACTCCAAAATCTCAGTCATGCTATGCTTTGATTTGCATGTTCTTCTGGAGAACAAAACCAAACCAAACCCATTGCCACTGAGTCGATTCCAACTCATAGAAACCCTGTAGGACAGAGTAGAACTGCCCTACAGGGCTTCCAAGTTGCAACTGGTGGATTTGAACTGATGAGATTTTGGTTAGTAGTGTGAGTTCTTAACCACTGCGCCAGGGTCAAATCCACTGGGTCGCTTCATTCTACCTCCTGGCTCTACTGCTTTTTCCTGGTCTGGGTCTCTAACGTGGGCTGAAGGCCTTTGCCCCAGGCTCTCCTTGATCCCTTGGAGGGGTTAAAATTTGAATGGCAAAAGAGCTGAGCCAGGGTTTGTCATTCACAGTCCCCTGCATATGTTTTTTAAGTGCCTGATTTTTATTCAGTGGACTGAAACACTGGTTAAATGAACAATCACTGAGCATTCTGGATATAATAAATCAAAGCCTATAAATATTTTATGGGCTTTTGGATGTGTACAGTCTTCCAGATATCTTTGAAAAAGCATTTCCTTCATCCACTAAAACCCACTGCCGTCGAGTTGATTCCGACTTATAGCGACCCTATAGGATAGAGTAGAATTGCTCCGTAGAGTTTCCAAGGAGGGCCTGGTGGATTCAAACTGACGACCTTTTGGTTAGCAGCCATAGCACTTAATCACTATGCCACCAGGGTTTCCTGATTCCTTCATACTACATTATTATCAATGAATAATTAAAGGTTAATAATTTTCCAACCTAACTCCTTCAACATCCTAAAAAACTATGAGTTGGATAAACTAAGTAGAATCCAAGGCACTTGGAAAACAATGCAGAAGACAACCCTAGGGCTTGGTTTTAGGATTCCTGCTCATTTCATCCAGTCCTATGACTTTAATTATTACCCATATGCTAATAACTCTCTAAATCACATCTCCAGTTCATCCAGTCACCTACTGAACATCTCCACCTGGATGTCTAATAGGTATCTGGTAATTAACCTGCTGAAGAATGAACTCCTGATTCTCACTCTACAAACTTGCTCCTCCCACAATATTCCCTAGATCAGTTAACAGCAATTCCATCTTTCCAGTTACTCAGGCCAGAAAGTTTGGAATCATCCTTAAGTCTCCTCTTTTATTCATCTCAATTATCCTGGTCCAAGCCCTGATCATATCTCACTTGAAACATTGCAATAGCCTCCTACCTGGCTTCCCTATGGTTTTTTCTCAAAGCACTGCTGGAATGGTCCTGTTAAAATAAAAGGTGTATCTTGTTACTCTTCTGCTTCCAACCTTCCAATGTCTTCCCATCCCTCGGAGAGCAAAAATGAAGTCCCTCCAAAGACTCCAGGTGATCTGCTCCCACCCTACGTTTTAATCTCTTCTAACCTCATTTCCTACAACTCTTCCTTTGCTTCACTCCCCAACCTCCAGTCCCACTGGCCTTCTTCCTCTTTCTTGATCCAGGTACACTCCCACTCTAGGGCCTCTGCATTTGCCATACTTCGCCTGGGATCCTTCTCCCCAGGTATCCTTATGGCTCACTACTCACCTCCCCTGAGTCTTTGCACAAACCTTCCCTTTTCTGTGAAGCTTGACCTCACCTCTCTATTTAAAATCGCAACACTCCCACCTTACTACTTATCCTTTCTCCCTGATTTATTTCCCTTTATAGAATTTATCCTCTTCAAACGTACTTTATAGTTTATCTGCTTATTTCATTTACTTTCTGTTGCCCCCACATGGATGTCAGCTTCATGAGGACAGGACATGAGTTTTTGTCTCTTTTTTTTTGCTGATATATCGCCAGGGCTGACACACAAGAAGTGCTCAGTAAATATCTGTTGAAAAAGAGAATAAATATATCATATTCTTACCAACTACCATCTGGGGGTCTGTGAATAGAAAATTACATCTGGCATTTTGAACTATTGCAAGATCAGTCTCTTTCACCAAACATCAATTTTTTCTGGCTTTTTTGGAGCCACCTACACATCACCAGAAAAGGCTATCAATGAAGAAGGTTTTGGGCGTTTGATCTGGTGAACATGAGTAAACTTCTAGAATTGGCAACAGAAGAAGCCTAGATTTAATGTGCATTATTATCCCTAATCACCTACCAAGCTGTGGCAGCAAACACCATGTTTACCCACCCATTTCACCCCTAGTCCTTTTCGATGCAGGCAGAACCTAATTCTACAGTTCCCACATCCTTGAGCCACGTGCTCAGAGAAGGCATGTTGGTTTAGTCACCTGGTCTTATTCTCCTGGCTTCTAATTGATTTAGACATGAGCATATGACTTAATCCTAGCCAATGAAACTTGAGGGGGGCTTTTGAGAGAGGCTTTCCTTCCTAATAAAGAGGTTCTTACGCCTATATCCAGAGATTCTGATTTTGAATTGTGGCGTTGGAGAAGGGCATTGAATATACCACGGACTGCCAAAAGAATGAACAAATCTGTCTTGGAAGAAGTATGACTAGAATGTTCCTTAGAAGCAAGGACGGTGAGACTACGTCTCATATACTTTGGGCATGTTATCAGGAGAGATTAGTTCCTGGAGAAGGACATACTTGGTGAAGCAGAGAGTCAGAGAAAAAGAGGAAGAGCAATGAGATGGACTGGCGCAGTAGTTACAACAATGAGCTCAAGCATAACAATGATTGTGAGAATGGCACAGGATGGGGCAGTGTTTCATTCAGTTGCACACAGGGTCACTATGCGTGGGAACTGACTCAACAGCACCTAACAACAATTGGGCTAATGAGGAGTCCCTGGGCAGTGCAAATGGTTAAGTGCTTTACTACTAGCTGAAAGGTTGGCATTTGGGACCCACCCAGAAGTTACCTCAGGAGACAGGCCTGGCTATCTCCTTCTAAAAGATCACATCCCTGAAAACCCTATAGGTTTCAGCAGTTCTACTCTGCATAATTCAGTCACCATGAGTTGGAATATACTCAATGGCAACTAACAGCAACAATTGGGTTAATGACCTGGGGCAGTTCCTACCCGGGTAGTTTATCAGTTAAGAAGAAGCCCAGAGTACTTAGGAACCATTATCACAGTAATTCCCTCAGGAACATCATGAGACCATCCTCATTTTACTTTCTAATCTAGAGGGTCCTCACTTTTTTGAGTCAAAGACTGCTAATTGCCAGCATGCTCCATGCCTCTGATATGACCATCTCTGGCCTCTGAGACCAGGAAGCTACAGAGTTTCTTTCGAGTCATCATCACTGAATGAGATACCAGGTTCCATCTCTCCAATACCTGTGGGTTGGAAGGGCTTTGTTCTTCTGAGGGCTACTTCTTGGTTTCCTCTGCTGTTTATTTAGAAACAATCCTGAGACATGCCCAAAACAGATTATCTTGCCTACTCCTTCTTAAAAGAGGTTAATATTTCATTCCACCTCTGTCTACCAAGACTAGGAGAAATCTTGAATGAGATAAAGCATGTTTTCACTTTTTAAACACTAGAACAAAATTTAAACGAGGGTGCTTTTCTCTCATTCTGCTAACAGTTAGGCACTTTGCAGAACAGGTACAACAGGAAGTAGCCCCTGCTGTCGAGCAAGCAGGACCACACCTACCGCCATCTGAGCTGAAGAATGTAGGAAAATACTTTCCTTATGCTTTATGGAATGAGCCAACAAAGAAATCAGGCTTCTCTGGTGGTTCTGCAGGTGACTGCTTTTTAGAGAAGCAATAGTGCACTGAGAGTCTGGCTATAGACTTTGCTTCTAAGATGATTACTTACTAGAAGAAAAGAGGCCTGTGGATTATCCACTAATCTTGGTGTTTACACTGCTCACTAAGGCCACTGACTATCTGGGTCTCTTTTGTTCTAAGGAATTCCAAGTCCCTTACACACAGTCTGTATTTTCAGTTTGTTTTCAGCACCATTAATTTATTTATCAGCAAGTATTTCTTGAGCACCTGCTATATGTCTAGGAGTTGTGGTTCAGTGGTAGAATTCTTGCCTTCCTTGCAGGAGACCTGGTATTGACTCCTGGCAACTGCACTTCATGTGCCACCCACCACCCATCTGTCAGTGGAAGCCTGAGTGTTGCTATGATGCTGAATAGGTTTCAGCAGAACTTCCAAACTAAGACAGACTAGGAAAAAAGGCCTGGCAATTTACCTCCAAAAATCAGTCAGTGAAAACCCTATGGAGCACAACAGGTCCGACCTGCAACCCTATGGTCAATGCTTTGGTCTGTTGTGCATGGGAACGCCAAGAGTTGGGGCCAACTCAGTGGCAGCTAACAGCAACAACAAATTACCAGCAACACAACTAATGTGACCATTTAAAGGCAAACATGCTGGAATTTTATAAATTATGAAGTTCATAAACTAGAGCGATCTGGCCACAATGTTTTATTAATATGGTAGTTTCTCCATGAGGCAGGAAAGGCATAGGAGTGTGTTTTTGAGGAATACTAAGTAATGGAAAGCCTACCTTTACTTAGTCAAAAAAATTGTGTAGCTGACAGATTAAACTGGAGTCAATATTTGGAGTTTGAATATTTCTCTTCGGTAAATTCATCCATTCATCCAACAAATAATTGAGAATCTGCTATGTGCCAGTCATGGCTGTCTGGGCAAGGGATGAGCGATGAACCAGTTAGATACATTCCCCATGCTCACAAAGCCTGCCTCCTGCTGGGGGAGCTAGACAATGAACCAGCAAGAAACAAATGAACAAAATGATGCCAGACAGTGAAGACTCATAAGGAAAATAAAACAGTGGGGTAACTGGTTGCTATGGGGGATGGTAGAAACCCTGGAGGCAAAGCAGTTAAGAGCTACGGGCAGTTTGAATCTACCAGGTGGTTCTTGGAAACCCTGTTGGGTAGTTCTACTCTGTCCTATAGGGTCACTATGAGTTGAAATTGACTCGACGGCAACAGGTTTGGTTTGGTGATGGGGGTGGACCAGAGGCTACTAATTCAGATAGGGTCTCCAGGGAAGGCCTTACTGAGAAGACACCTATTGAGCTACAGAAACTTTATTTGGAAGAGATGCAATCTACTGGAGAGAAATTTTGAAATGAAGAGTTTTAGGAACAAATCACTATAGATATTTTGGGAGGCTGCTGGGAGGCTGTCTCTATGTCTTTGCTTTGTTCTTCACCCAGTTAAGATACACAAACCACGATTCCCAGTGTAGTCTCTGGAATGCTGTAAAAATTAATCTTAAAAATATTTCATTCCTTTTAGATTTACCCTTCTTCTACAGGAAACTTAATGCATAGTACCTTCAGACTATTTGGTAAGACCCACAAGAAGCAAACAAGTTACAAGAAGCAAAGCCAATATTAAATATAAAATTATAGAATCTTAGCATCTTTGGACTAGGTAGGACCCTCAGGGTCCTTCAGTTCTCACCTCTGAAGTTGATTTCTCTCTACAATGTTCTCCTACCCAGTGGTCACCCTGCTCCTGATCAAGCATCTCCAAATGTGGGGATGCTGCCCCTTCTCAAAGTGCCCATCCATCTTGGGATGGTTCTGCTGCTGGAGAAACCCTCCTGCCTTGAGCCCAGATCCATTTTCAGGGACTTTCATCTGATTCTACTCATCAGGCAGTATAGAATAAGTCTGATGCCAGTTTTTTTTAAGGAACTGCAGAATTTGAAGATAGTTGTTGAGCACCTTGCTGTCTCTCTTTCGTGGACTAAACATCTCAGCCCTTCATATGACAAGGCCCCAGAACTCTCATTAACCCACCTCAGAGTCCCAGGGCCAGGACCACACTGAGTGTGGTCTGAGGTGGGCACAGTAGAGCAAGACCATTATCCCCTTGTTCCAAATGCTATGTTACTGTTCCTGTGGCAAAAGGTCCAGCTTTGCGTCATCCACAACATCCTATTGTTTGTGTACACACACCTACACACCCCCTACCCCCACGTACAACCTGCTACTGCAAACCAATCACTCTCCACTTCCTTCAGGGTATAATAGAGGATGTGGGTGGGGGGAATGAATTAGGATAAATATGTTCCAAGTACACTGACATGGAAAAAAAAAAAAAAAAGCCATTGCCATCGAGTCAAGTCTGACTCACAGGGACCCTAGAGGACAGAATGGAACTGCTCCATAGAGTTTCCAAGGAGCGGCTGGTAGATTTGAACTGCCGACCTTTTGATTAGCAGCCATAGCTCACGGTAGCTCTTCACCACTGCGTTAAGGAGAATTGCGTAACATACATCATCTTATTACACCTTTATTCACCCTAGACTCTTGGAGTCTAAGTAGCTTGTCCACACAGTTAAGAAGTAATTAATTGAATTGGGATGGAGCCCAGGCCTTTCTGATCCTGAAGCCTCTGGTCTGTCCACTGCATCCCACACATATCCGCACACCATACACAGGAGGGCACTTAAGGTAAATCCCAGGATAGCAAAAGCAGATGGCTGAAAATACGAGAGAGACAGTCTCCAAAAGAGGAAAAAGTATAATATGAGGAAAAGGTAAATTTAATAGGAAAAATATTAATTCAGATACTTATTCTTTGTATGCCTTCCTATGAAATTTAAAAACTTCCATAGAAATGTATTTTTAGCACTAATAACACAGCATGTGGAAAGAGAAAAGAAATTACATTTGCCCAGGTGAGCTAAGGGGTGAGAAAATGGAATTGAAAAAACCCAGTACATACCCCATTATCATGACTGTTAACTTTAAAATTGGTATTTGTCATGAAAATTATAAATGCTAGAGAAATGATGTAGGAAAATAAGAAAAATTAATTGAAAATGATATAAACTGCTATCTATAATTCTAAAATAAAGGCAAGAGAGGAAATAAAAGGCAGCATTCTATTTACTCTCAATCTTTGACAAACCTTGAATTTGTCATTCAAAGCATATTTCCATTAATATTAAGTAATAACGAACAGAGACAAATCTGCTAACTGACAACACTTTAGAAAATCTGACGACTTTTTTCCAGCCATAGGTGGAGGTTCCCAACTCATGGAAGAAAAAAACAGTGTGATATTCGAAAAGAATTCACAGTTACTACCACCATGAAATGGAGGAAGTGGTGGTTCCATGGTAGAACTCTCACCTTCCATGCAGGAGACCTGGGTGAATTCCTGGCCAATACACCTCATGCGTAACCACCACCTGTCCGTCAGTGGAGGGTTGTGTGTTGCTACGATGCTGAACAAGTTTCCCTGGAGCTTCCAGTGTAAGATGAACCAGGAAGAAAGTCCTGATGATCTATCTCTGGAAATCAGCCAAAGAAAACCCTGCGGATCATAAAGGTCCAGAAAAGGTCCAGAATGCAACCTATCATGGGGACCACACAGGACCAGGCAGCATTTTGTTCACTTGTGCTTGGGGTCACCATGAGTGAGTGGTGACTCAATGGCAGCTACCAACTACCGCCACCATGAAGAACCCTGCGTGTATTGAGAAAGTGGGCACTTTGCACATGGAACATTTCTATGAACCACATGTGTGCACACGTATACACACATATATAGCGTTTTCTCCTCTCCATCTCTCAGTGTCCTGTCATTGATTCCCGTGCAACTGATACTTCCATAGGGCCTGGCAACATGACCATGTTCCTGATGAAGGCCTTAGAGCTCTCTTCCTGCCTCTGGGGCTGAGCAGATTCTGTGCAGCAGGCCTGGCATCTCCACCAGGATGGCAAATGAGAGCCTGGGATGCAGGCCTGAAAGTGGATTTCCTGCCTGGCAGAGCCAAGCACTTCCAACTGTCCAGCCAGATGTTTTTCTATATGGTCTTGGCAGCCCTAGCTTGGGATAGAGCCTGAATTTGGCCTGATTTCTACACTGAAAAGCTTGATGGAATGCTGGGGTGGTGCTATCCCGTAATAAAAGAAGTGGTTTTTCAGGTGGGCGCACTGTTCCCATTTGCTTTGGGAGTCCCTCCAAGGGGGAGAGGGGCTTGGGTAAAAGTGGATCTGTCTGTCTAGTCCAGCCAGGGCCAGGGGGAGGAGTGGGGGCGTGGAGGCTGAGGGAAGGAGGATGGAGAAGAAAGGTTCTGCGTGATTGGAAGCTGGTGCCAGATGGAGCTGGAAGACAGTGCGCTGCAGCCTCCCTCCACACATGTGTGGCCACCAGGGAATTGCTTGGCTATGCACACTGCTTCACATCTGTCAGCTAAATCAAAGATGCATAATTGAAGATGCAAAGCGAGAAACATTACGTGGTTCGTAAGACACTCCCTAAAGGATTTTGGATTTGTAATCCAGTGAGGTGATTTTAATGAGACATGAGTCTAGCATTCTCATCTGTGAGAGAGGATTCTCACTCCAGCTGGGTTCAAGAATGCAGAAAACTTTGTTATAAAATGTGGGTAGTCTTTCTTTCTTGGTCACTGCCTGTCCACTTCTCTTGGTGTCCTTTGGCCTTCCTCTCAAAGAAATACCTTCTTTTGAAGCTTACGTAATTTCTGAGCATGAGGAATGCTCAGGCGATGCTGTGACCTAGACTTTAAGATGAACGAGCCAAGGAAGGACGTGGTAGGTAAGACCATTGGCCTGATACAATTTCTTAGAACCATGTGTAAACATTTCCAAATGTTTCATCATGAACACAATACAATCCAGGATAAAAATTCAAACAATACCAAAGTTTGGAAAGCATGAAGTAAAAAACTACAAGTGTGAATGAGATTCTTTGCTCCCATTCCTACAGCAGTGTTTCTCACTGATCTGTGGTGAAGGAATAATCTTTCTTTTTTCCAGTCCTCATGGATCAATACTTTTGTAAAATACAATAAAAATTAATTACTAGAATAATTTACAAAAAAAAACCCAAAAAACCCAAAGACATACAAAATACACCTTCCCCTCGTTTTTTAAAAGCTCACTTGGATGTCGGGGCAATGTCAGATTGCTACGAATATTCCTAAACTCTCAATTTATGTGCTTATTTTGGACCACACTTTGAACAGTACTGGTGATCAGTTGTCAACAAGTCAGTTCTGACTCATGGCAACTCCACATGTGCCAGAGTAGAACTGAGCTGCACAGGCTTTCGTATAGCTGATTTCTCAGAAGTGGCTCACCAGGCCTTTCTTCCAAGGCACCTTTGAGTGGACTTGAACCTCCATCCTTTCAGTTAGCAGTCCTGCCTGTCAACTGTTTGCACCGCCCAGGGACTCCATAGAGCTGATAACTACTCATTTCCTCCTAGGAATTTTCAAGAATTTCTATACATGTCACATTTTTATGAACATATAGATAAATCTTTTTTAAGAACTTAAAAGGAATCATATTAAATGGATTGGTTTATAACTTACCTTTTGTACTTAATATATTTTGACATCTTTCATAGTAACCCTTAAAGACCTACCTCATTCTTTTTTTATGGCTGCCTGGTATTTCATAGTACGGATGTACTACAATTTTTTTTTAACAAGTCTCAACATTTATGGACAGGCAGGTGGTTTCTAGATTTTTCCTTGTTTTTTTTTTTTTTTAAATTGTACTTTAGATGAAGGTTTACAGAGCAAATTAGTTTCTCATTAAACAATTAATACACATATTGTTTGTGACGTTGGTTGCCACCCCCACAACATGTCAACACTCTCTTCTTCTCAACCTTGGGCTCCCCGTTACCAGCTTTCCTGTGCCCTCCTGCCTTATCCTCCTTGCCCCTGGGCTGGTGTGCCCATTTAGTCTCATTTATGGGCCTGTCTAATCTTTTTTTGGGAATCTTTGCTGAAGGGTGAACCTTAGGAGTGACTTCAGTACTGAGTTAAAACGGTGTCCAGGGGTCAGACTCTAGGGGTTTCTCCAGTCTCTGTCAGGCCAGTAAGTCTGGTTTTTATGTGTGTGTGTGTGACTTAAAATTTTGTTCTACACTTTCCTCCAGCTCTGCCCGAGGCCCTCTATTGTGATCCCTGTCAGGTCAATTTGTAATGGTAGCTGGGCACCATCTAGTTGTTCTGGACTCAGTCTCTTGGAGGCTGTGATACTTGTGGTCCATTAGTCCTCTAGACTAATCTTTCCGTTGTGTCTTTGGTTTTCTTCATTCTCCCTTGCTCCAGGTGGGGTGGGACCAGTGGAGTATTTTAGGTGGCTGGTAGCAAGCTTTAAAGACCCCAGACACTACTGACCAAAGTAGGATGTAAAACATTTTCTTTAAAAAATATGTTATGACAATTTTGCTTGATGTCCCCTGAGATCATGGTTCCCAGCCCTCAGTCCAGTAATTTAGTACCTCAGGGAGTCTGGAATATGTCCACGAAGCTTCTATGATCTTGCCTTGGTCAAGCTGTGCTGACTTCCTCAGTATTGTGCATTGTCTTTCCCTTCACCAAAGTCACCAGGTATCTACTGTCTAGTTGGAAACCCTGGCGGTGTAGTGTTTTAAGAGTTCGGCTGCTCACCAAAATGTTGATATTTCGAATCTGCCATGCACTGCTTAGAAACTCTTTGGGGCAGTTCTACTCTCTTCTATAGGGTCGCTATGAGTCGGATTTGACTCAATGGCAACAGTTTTTTTTTGTTTTTTGTCTAGTCAGTGTTTTTCCCTCCCCACTCTCCCCTCCCTAAGCCTAAACAAAAACCAAACCTGTTTTTTGAAGCGGCCGGTAGATTCAAACTGCTGACCTTTTGGTTAATAGCCAAGCTCTTAACCACTGTACCACCAGGGTTCCCTCCCCTCCCTAGTAACCATCAAAAATTGTTTCCTTCTGTGTGTAAACTTCTCCATGAGTTTTTATAATAGTGCTCTCATATAGTATTTGTCCATTTGTGAATGACTTACTTCACTCAGCATAATGCCCTCCAGATTAACCCATGTTGTGAGATGTTTCACAGATTCATCATTGTTCTTTATAATTGCATAGTATTCCATTGTATATATGTACCATAGTTTGTTTATCCATTCATCTGTTGATGGACATTTAGGATGTTTCCATCCTTTTGCTATTGTGAAAAGTGCTGCAACAAACATGGGTGTGCATATGTCTATTTGTGTGATTGCTCTTTTTCTTTAGGATATATTCCTAGGATTGGAATTGCTGGATCATATGGTATTTCTACTTCTAGCTTTTTAAGGAAGTGCCATATTGTTTTCCAAAATGGTTGTACCATTTTGAATTTGCACCAGCAGTGTATAAGAGTTCCAATCTCCCCACAGCCTCTCAAACATTTATTTATTTTTTTATTGTACTTTAGATGAAGGTTTATAGAACAAACTAGTTTCTCAACAAACAGTAAGTATACACATTGTTCTATGACATTGGTTACCAAACCCACGACATGTCAATACTCTCCCTCCTCAACCCTGGGTTCACTATTACCAGCTTTCCTGTTCCTTCCTGCCTTCTAGTCCCTGCTCCAGGGCTAGTGCGCCCCTTTAGTCTTGTTTTGTTCAATGGGCCTGTTCAATCGTTGGCTGAAGTGTGAACCTCAGGAGTTACCTCATCGCTGAGCTGAAAGGGTGTCTGGGGGCCATAGTTTCAGGGTTTCTCCAGTCTCTGTCAGGCCAGCAAGCCTAGTCTTTCTTTTTGAGTTAGAATTTTGTCCTACATTTTTCTCCAGCTCTGTCCGGGACCCTCTATTGTGATCCCTGTCACAGCAGTCAGTGATGGTAGCCAGGCACTATCTAGTTTTACAGGATTCAGTCTGGTGGAGGCTGTGGTAGATGTGGTCCATAGTCTTTTGGACTAGTCTTTCCCTCCTATCTTTAGTTTTCTTTATTATTCCTTGCTCCCAAATGGGTGAGACCAGTGGAGTATCCTAGATGGCCACTCACAGGCTTTTAAGACCCCAAATGCTACTCACCAACGTAGAATGTAGAACATACTCCTTATAAACTATGGTATGCCAATTGAGCTAGATGTTTCCCAAGACCATGGTCCTTACATCTCTCGGCCCAGCAATTCAGTCCCTCAGGGAGTTTGGATGTGTCTATGAAGCTACTGGAAGCCCTGGTGGCATAGGTTAAGTGCTATAGCTGCTAACCAAAAGGTCAGCAGTTGGAATCCACCAGGCATTCCTTGGAAACTCTATGGGGCAGTTCTACTGTATCCTATAGGGTTGTTATGAGTCAGAATCGAGTTGACAGCAATGGGTTTGGTTTTTTTGGTTTTATGGCGCTACCATGACCTTGCCTTGTACAGGTTGTGCTGGCTACCCCAGTATTGTGTAGTCTTACACGTCACCAAAGTTTCCACTTACTATTGTCTATTTAGTGTTTTTTCATCCCCTCCCTTGTATTCATCAAAGATTGTTTCTTTTTGTATGTTAACCTTTTCATGAGTTTTTACAGTAATGGTCTCATACAGTATTTGTCCTTTTGTGATTGCCTTATTTCACTCAGCATAATGCCCTTCAGATTCATCCATGTTATGAGATGCTTCAGATTCATCATTGTTCTTTATCATTGCGTAATACTCCATTGTGTGTGTGTACCACAGTTTGTTTATCCATTCTTCTGTTGATGGGGATCTAGATTGTTCCCATCTTTTTGCTGTTGTGAACAATGCTGCAATGAACATGGGTGTGCATATGTGTATTTGTGTGATGGCTTTTATTTATCCAGGATATATTCCTAGGAGTGGGATTACTAGATCATGTGGTATTTCTATTTCTAGCTTTCTAAGGAAGTGCCATATTGTTTTCCAAAATGGTTGTGTCATTTTGCATTTCCACCAGCAGTGCATAAGAGTTCCAGTCTGGAGCCTCTCCAACATTTGTTATCTCCTGTTTTATTGATTTGTGCCAGTAATGCCGGGGTGAGGTGGTATCTCATTGTGGTTTCTATTTGCATTTCTCTAATGGCTAGAGATTGTGAGCATTTCCTCATGTGTCTATTGGCCACTTGAATGTCTTCTTTGATGAGATGTCTGTTCATTTCCTTTGCCCTTTTTTTAGTTAGATTATTTGTCTTTTTGTTGTAGAGATGTTGGATTTTCTTGTAGACTTTAGAGATTAGACCTTTGTCTGATTTGTAATAGCCAAAAAAAAAAAAAATTTTTTTTTTTTTATTCGAGCAGGTAATGTCAGGGTGAAATAGTACCTCACTGTGGTTTTGATTTGCATTTCTCTAATGGCAACATTTCCTCATGTGTCTGTTAGCCTCTCTATTTACCTACACTGTTCATTCCCTCTTTTATTGTTCTAACATTATTGTCATTTACAGATTGACCTGTCTGGTTCCCTGTTGTAAATTTCTTAGTTTTGTTTTATCCTTGCTTTCTTGAGCTCTTTATCCCTTCGTTTGATGCTTAGGGTTCCAGGATTGATGTTCACATCTGATTTACTTAGTTATTCAGGTCTTTGCTGTAGAGGGGTGGAGTGGTGCTTCTGTCTATAGCACCATGTTGCCTCTGCCTCTCTCTAGATTTTTCTTATAGTCAAAATTTGTTGGCACAACCTCCAGAAATGAAGTGGTGTAAATTCTATAAACCTTTTGATGCTGAAGTCACCGCTAGCACTTGCTAGAATTTCTGCTTCGTGAGCAAAAGGCAAAATGTTTTGGAGCCCAAAGATCCTTTTATTTGAAACCAGTTTGCTAGCCTCTCTGAGAGTCACGGTGGCAGTGAAATGATCAGAATAATCATTTGTCACCACCCACAGTGTAAGGCATGTCCTCCTCCGGAGGAGAGGGGTGGGTGCCCATTGCAAGATGGTGGGGTTGGGTACTTTTAGCAATAGAGTTCACCTTTTCCATTAAATAGCAGAAAAGTGAACATGCAACAATGAATGTAGCCTGCCTCAGTGGGTCCCAGACAGCTGAAAGCACAGCACAGCCATTCAGGGAACATTGAGCTCTTATCCCGGTGGGTCAGACCTTACCAGGGAGCCTGTGTTAAGGGGAGGGTAGCCTGGTAACTAACCTTCATCTCAGAAGTGAATTTGGGGCTCTAGATGATTCCTTGTGTCATTTTTTTCACACTACTTCTAGGGCTTCAAGTAGCCCATTGTGGGAGCAGTTAGCTTTGTGTGTACAAGCCATACTCCCAGGCCGGCAGGTCTAGTCAAGATGAACCTGAGCATTTGGCCCTGGCAGTCTTGCTCCAGGCACAGGGCATGACCCAGAAGAGGGGCGTAGTGTTTCTGATGTTTATATTTCAGATGTCTGCAGTGCAGCCAATTATGTCAGGTCTCTAGGCATGGATTGAAATACTGGGAAGGATTTTGTGTCGAAGGCAAATCTGCTCAAGCAGAAAGATGAGTTTTCCTTTCCACTGGGTTAGCTAGGTCAAAAGAAAAAGGAAGTTCTAGGTTTGTGCCATGAAGTTCATCCTCTTGGGTTTGGTTAGCCCAGGTGGGAGAAAACCAGCAATAACTCCCCCTCTGCATTGCAGCTGAGAAGAGAAATAATCTCTGCACCCCAAAGACTGACAAGGACCTGAAAATTTCCTGTGTGAGAGCTAGACATATACAGAGAACCAGTGAGGGAATCTAATTCTTTGGTTTTGCTAAAACTTCAAATGGTCCTGAAGAGAGCAGCCCCGAGTAAAAGCATCCAGGCTAACAACCAAGTTCACGTTACACATGAACTCTGATGAGTTTCATCAAGGGCTGATTTAGCTTCACTGAATTATTCACGTCAAAGGAGGCTCAGAGAGGGGCTTGGGCAAACAACCTAGAGACATATGGGCGTTTTCACTCTTAATCTCACGCTCAGTCTGGGGGCTGAATGGCAACCAGTGTCCCGGGCATTGCCTGCACGGGGAGATGGCTCAGTGCTTGGCAGTGCATCAGTGACCTGCCAGCCCCTGATGTGGCAGCTCCTGCGGGACTTTTTTAAAACCCTGCAAAGAGTCCTTTGAGCAGAAACCTGCCCCAGCAGGCCTGGCTTACACATCCCTTCAGAAATGTTTTCTTTTTCTTTTGAATATGCTCTTTTGAGTGGGCACCCTTCCCATTCTCAGCCTCTTCCATAGAAGAGGAAGATGCCATCTAAATCGGAGTTAAGCAATTTTAAATGTGTGCCTAGTTTCCCTCTCAGAAAACCAGAAGACTCCCCACGCTGTAAATATCATTTCTACTTCAAAATTCTCGTGTGGGACGTTTTGTTGTGCTGAGATGGAGATACTTATTCTTGTCATTGAATTCCCTGATTTCAAAAAATACCGGCCACATAGGCTCTGAACGTTTTTTGTTGCTGAGACAGTCACAAAACCCTTATGTTCTCTCAGCACTGTTTGGACTGAGATAACCTTATTTATGTCTTACAAAGAAGCAAACCAAGTCCCCAAAAGGGGAAAGGCCAGAATCACAGAATAATCCACTTAATATGGACCTGTTTCCCTTTTGTTGTAGATTGAATTGTGTTCCCCCAAAACATGTGTCAACTTGGCTGGGCCATGATTCCCAGCATTGTGTGATTGACTGTCTACCATTTTGTCATCTGATGCAATTTTTCCATGTGTTGTAAATCCCACCTCAATGATGTTAATGAGGCAGGATTAGAGGTAGTTGTGTTAAAGAGGCAGGACTCAATCTACAAGATTATGTTGTATCTTGAGTCAGTTTCTTTTGAGATACAAAAGAAAGAAGTGAGCAGAGAGACAGGGGGACCTCATTACTACCAAGCAAGAAGAGCCAGGAGCATGAGTCCTTTGGACCCGGGGTCCGTGCACTGAGAAACTCCTTGACCAGGGAAAGATTGATGACAAGGACCTCCCCCTAAAGCTGATAGATACAGAAAGCCTTCCCTTGGAGCTGACATCCTTAATTTTGACTTCTAGCCTTCTAGACTTCTAGCTTCCTCTTCTCTTTGTTAAAGCCATCCACTTGTGGTATTTCTTTTATAGCAGCACTAACTAAGACAGCCTTACAGTATATAACTGTCATCTCCACACAATAATGACTAAAGCATTTAGTACAAAGGTAAACTGTTAAGTCCTGGGACAATTTTTTTCTAACCTCATCTAAATAAGTCAACTACTATACATCTGCCTGCACGTTTTCTCTCTGGGTAAGTGAGGAGAGAATCTGGCTCTCGCTGGCAGCTTACTGAGGACTTGTGTTCCTGGGATTGCCCAGAAGACTTTAGCACTACGGTTCTAGGGACAACAAGGGCCTCCCCTTGGATGCATCCTTTGCGCTGCTTATTTGTTCTGCATCACTAAAGACAATGGCAAAGCCATCACAAGTCTCATTTCACCAGGTGTGACTAAATAATTACCTGTTACATTATTACCACCACCTATCAGTTTGTTGTGCTATGGTGACTTGTGTGCAGCTATGATGCTGGAAACTATGCCACTGGTATTTCCAACGCCAGCAGGGTTCTTGTGGTGGACAGATTTCAGTGGAGCTTCCTAACTAAGACAGAAAGGCCTGGCAATTTACTTCCAAAAATTAGCCAGTGGAAACCCTATGGATCACAACAGAACATTGTCCGATACAGTGCTGGATGGATGAGCCCTCTAGATTGGAATGCACTCAAAATATACAGTGGCCACAACAATGGGCTTGAGCTGTGAAGATGGTGCAGGACTGGGCAGCGTTTAGTTCTGTTGTACATGGGGTTACCATGAGTCAGAGATGCCTCAACTATAGCTAACAACTAACAAAAACAACAACACATTAGTGCCAGGTCAATTCACGGTAATACATACATACATACATAAATGCCTCATAGATAATAAAACCTGCAGAAGTTACCCTAAATTTTTTTCTCTTGCATTATCATACACAGGTAAGGAGAAGATTATTTTCTACTTTCTGAGGCCTCTCAAATTTAGTGGCAGTGAAAAGTTCAACAAAAACTAAGCACCCTGCCTATCACAGGGAAGGTGCTGCCAGCATCACACTGTCACACCCAGAGTTTGTCTAAGTACCCAAGATGTTTCTGTTCCAAAGGAAATGGCTTAGTCAGAGGTGTCCGAGAGCAAATAACTACTGCACATACTCCCGTCTAACTCCTTTACTCATCTCTCTGTCTACTGATAACATGGAATGCTAGCATGTGTGTATGGGAGGGTACCCCTGCAGGACAGTGCTTTGGCTCCTTCCCAAATGCTATATCAAGAGTGCAGGGAAAAAAGGGGGAAAGAGGAAGGGAGGAAAGATGATCACAAGAGAAGAGAAAGGCGAGGGGGACCCTGGGGGAGGGGCAGAGAAATGGAACAACCAGAACGTAATTAATGAGAGTGTTGACATATTGTGAAAAATGTAACTAAGGTCACTGGATAACTTGTGTAGAAATTGTCGGATGGGAACCTAACTTGCTGTGTAAACTTTCCCAAAAAACACAATAAAATATTGTTAAAAAAGAGAAAGGGAGAGAGAAGAGAAAGGAAGGAGAAAAAGGAAGAAAGGAAAGGAAAAAAAAAACTGAAAATGTATACAGGGGTTTCTGCCTCCTCTTCCTCCTTGTTATTGTTTTTATTATTATTATTAATTGTTGCATATTTCTTAGCAGATACTTACAGGCTGTGGAGCCTGTTCTTTGAAAATCAACTGGTTGTCTAGACCAGGCTTAAAAGCGTCTCTTTAACTACAGCCACAGAACCCGTCCCTCTTCCCTTTCATACTGGGCCTTTGTGAGCTTTGTGAGCTCCTGCCTTCACCATTATCTACTGAAAGGTTATCCGTGCCACGTCACCATTCAGTTTGTGCATCCAAACAGAAGCCTGGAAGCATTTTTCACTTGCTTAGGTTGGCACCGCTAGCCTGTAGGGTGTGACTTTGCTACCCTCCTTAGTCCTTTTTTTGTTCTCCTCTTGAGCGCTTATCACATTAATGTTCTGCTCTGTGCCAGATATGTCCTTCATGATAGCATTCACTTCAGGAAACTTCCTTGAAGGGAAAGCAATTATGCTTCTCTTTCTTAAAAGATGCAAGCAAGGAAAATATTTGTTACTCTCTTTAAAGGGTAGAAGCTTTGGTGGCACAGTGGTTAAGAGCTACAGCTGCTAACCAATAGGTTGGCAGTTCAAATACACCAGCCACTCCTTGGAAACCCTATGGGGTAGTTCTACTCTGTCTCCTCTGTCCTATAGGGTCACTATGAGCTGGGATCAACTTGACGGCAATCAGTTTGGTTCGGTTTTGATAGGGTGGGCTCATTGAAAGCTGACCCCACAAATTGTAGAGACTTCCAAATAGCATTTTCATATGCTTTGCAACAATTACTGAAAGTCAGTTAATCTGCACAAATTTTCACGGAGAATCATAAACTGCTTTTTGTAGATAAAGTAACAAGCCAATAATCTTAACTGGCTTTTCAGAGGCCACATCATGAGTTGGAAAAGAGCCAGGTAAGAGTTCACTTTGTGAATCATTACTCTGGTCTCCTGAAATTAGGATATATTCGCATAGAAGCAACTTACATAAGAATTAACATGGGATAAGTCTGTGGTAATAAAAAATGATTTATAAAAATATGGGCTATTATGACATTTAGAAAAGTTTAAATGAATTATCTGATCAACTATAAAGAGAGGCAAATTGACATATAATAGGTTGGATGGCTTCAAGAGCATAACTTCCTCTAGTTATTAGGTGCTAATTGTTTATTTTGTATAGATAATATCTGGGTTTAATGTCAGTCTTTGTTCTTTTTCCTTCCTGCTGACAGATTTCTGTTTATATTATTACTTAAGGCTGGGGTATACAGACAAAAGAGAATAAAATGCATAGCTCAAATCTACTCATTTTTACCTTGTTAAAATCTTTCAAAATGCAGATGGCTGTAGGGGGAATTATACGTAGATTTCAGCTACATAAGCTGTATTTGCATACATACAAGCAGGTACCATGCAGTAACAAACATAGCAAACCAACACACTACCGGTACTCGTTAGACCTCTTACAGAACTGAGGTCCTTTTTCCCTAGTGACAATTCAGGAGACAGTTGTTACGTAGTCAGAAAAACTTTTATCTCAACAGTAAAAATGATCTATCAATAACAGTTAATACTGGGGTGCTTTTTATATATCAGGCACCAGGTAAATTGTTTTATACATGTTATTTTATCTAATTCTTACGATAATCCTGAGGCAGATTTTTAAAATTCCATTTGTTTTACACGAGGAGAGACTGAGTTCAAAAGCAATGCCAGCAGAGGGGTGAGGCGGCTCTGGGTCCAAATGTTGCCTCTCATTGAGATTGCTCCCCTGACTTGGCCCCCAGTGGAAACACTATGTCCTGGGAAAGGTGGCTGTGAGAGTTTAAGTAACTTGCCCCAAGTCATCTATATAACAAGATTTCAAACTAAATGTATGATACCAGAATTGTGGAGCTTTTAGAAGGCTCATATTTCCATGAATATCACAAATTAATCTGAGTTTGAAAATATAAACTCTCATCAATTCTAGTGTAAAGTGGTTATCAAATGTGGTGATTTAGATTTGGAATTGGATCCTGGTTCAAATCCTATCTCCGCCACTTAGAAAAACCAAACCCAAACCCATTGCGGTCGAGTTGATTCTGACTCATAGCGACGCTACAATACCAAGTAGAACTGCCGCATAGGGTTTCCATGAAGCAGCTGGTGGATTTGAACTGCAGACCTTTTGGTTAGCAGCCATAGATCTTAACTACTGTGCCACCACTGTGTAACCTTGGACATGGAACTTAATCTCTCTAAGCTTTACTCTCTTTATCTGTAAAATGAGATGGTATGTTATGCCCATCTCTTTCATTTGGTATGAGGACTAGCTGAAATAATGTTTGTAAAGACCTTGGTCCTGTACCTGGCACATAGTAAGCCCTCAGTAAATCTTAGTATTATTATATCTCTGTAAAATTTTAATATATGTCATTATCTCTTTTTTTTTTTAAATTGTGCTTTAGATGAAACTTTACAGAGCAAATTAGTTTCTCATTCAACAATTTAATATGTCATTATCTTGAATTAATCCAACACACTCAGGCAACTTAGCAAAAATAAACCCATTACCTAAATTGTATAGGTCCTGGTAGTTATGTGGATTAATGAGCTTATAACTACTGTAAGAAGATGAAGATCATGTCATAATTATCTTCCTCTAGCTTCAAGGGGGGAATCCCTGGTGGCATAGTGGTTAAGTACCACAGCTGCTAACCAAAAGGTTGGCAGTTCGATTTCACCACGCGGTCCTTGGAAACTCTATAGGGCAGTTCTACTCTGTTCTATAGGGTCGCTATAAGTCAGAATTGACTCAACAGCAACGGTTTTGGTTTGTTTTTGGTTTAGCTTCAAGAGTCTACACTGAACCATGCAAAGAAAAGAGATTAGGTCTTGGAATTTCAAAAAGTAACATTGTAATTTTATAAAACAGGTAAAACGGACTAATTAAATTACATTCAGTGTAGACCACAAAACAACAGACAAAAAATGGATACACTGATTCTGGGGTGGGATTTAATTAGAACCACAAAGGCCCAGGCTCCAGGTTTTTCTCTGGAAGGATTTAGGACAGAGAAAACATTCATTTGTTTATTTGCTCATTCATTCAATTATTATCTCTTTCATTCACTTAACAAATTTTATGAAGTGCTAAGTTGTGCTTAGTGTTGGAAATACTGGGGTGAATCATACCTGCTTTTTCCCCTGTCCTGTGGACTTTTCATTCATTGAGGGAAGGAGAGGATATTACACTTATGACAAACAATTGATTAACTGCAGAGGCGATGAATGCTTTCAAAAAGAACTATGTGTCTCTGTAATCACTTCACTGCTGGAGGTGGGGAGAACAGGGGGAAGCTGCTTGAAATATTCGCCCGACCACCTCAGGTATTTGGGTGTAAGGGAGCTTGAAATAGATTTTATTGACTTGGGTTCTCTGCTTGATTTTAAGCAGTACTCACGTAAGAGCCAGATACACCGGAGAACATTGAGAAGACCAGAAAAGCAGACCCTTCAAGTCTACTGGCCACAGGCACTGTGTACACTCCCAGGACAAAATTCATCCCCAGGAAGGAGTCAGTTAGGAACATTCACTTGGACCCATAACAATGCCACAGTTCTGGGTCAGACTGTTGTTGTCTTTATCACTCCTACGGCCCAACTTGCAATGGAAACTGTATCTGAGTCCTGGGGGACAGCAGCTGTGAGGTAAAAATAGAAGTAATGGAGAAAAAAAAAAAAAAAGAGTGGTTTTCATATACAATCTCCCTGAGACACTGGAAACACAAGCTGCACTGCTTGGAGATCAAGGTAACGGTAACAAAAGGGATTCCAGCCAACGTGGCTCTGATACATGCCGAGCTCAATAGCTCAGGCAACGACCCAAAGTTAAGGGTTCCATCAGCAGGGGAGGCAGTAACCATAGCTTTCACGGTAATGGGAGGCAGTGCTCCTAACGCGTTGTTTTGATGGTAGGTTCCCATGCAAGAATGACAAAGCATCCCACATGGCTTTATGTGCTACAGAGCCCTTCTGCAAGGGAGCCCTAAACTGGGAGGAAGAACATGGTGGACTACAAGAAAACTGACTGCCTTGCTCTTGAATACATATGAAATCCTCTGTGGAAAATTCCAGAACGAGTTGAGAGGACAGGAGGGCCTATGTCCCTTCACTTTAAATCTGGGTGGGCTCTATGATTGCTTTGATAAATAAAATATAGGGGAAGTGATGCTGTGCCAATTTCTAGGCCGAGGGCTTTTGCAACTGGAAGCTTCTACTTCCTGTGTTTTGAATGCCTGTTCTTGGTGCCCTGAGCTGCCACGAAAGAAGTCTGACTATCCCAAGCCATTGTGCTCTGAGGAGGGCAGGCAGATGAGGAGGCCCATGAGATGCCATGTGGAGAAAGTGAAATCCAAGGAGTGCCAAGGTGCCAAATGTGTGATTGAAGAAACTATCTTAGAAGTGATCATCTAGTTCCAGCCACCTCAGCTGACCATGTGGAGCAGAGAGGAAACAACCTGCCAAGCCCTTCCCAAATTCCTAACCCATGAAAGGGTGAATAAAATAATATGATTGTTTCAAGCCCCAAGGTTTTGGGGTAGTTTGTTATACAGCAGAAGATGACTAGAATCAGAGGTCTCATGGAAAAGTACAAGCACCAATGCTTTAGCTGACGAGTTGTTGAGAATAGAAACCTACATTGTTTATCATCGTTTACTCTTTTGCTTTCTGTCTGCTGTAGCCTTGGAAAACTCATATTATTCTAGAAAAGATGAAGAATAAGAAAGGAAGAAGATGGTATGCTGTACTGCTTTGGTTTTCCTCCTGCCTTTCTGCTTTTCCTGTTAAGTCCCAAACACGTGTGTTCCAAAACGACCTGTGTTTGGACTTTTCCCCCTCTCACATGGACGTGATTTGCTCTCTTCAGTTTCAACTACCCCTTTATACACACAGGCTTATGCCTCTTGCTTCAAAGCCTATTCTGGGCTACACGTTCTTGCTCTTGACTGCCTGCTTGATACCTCTTTGAACTGCCTTCCTGGAACCTGAAACTCAGCACATCCAGAACCAAACTCTCTTCCCACACAAAGCCAGTTTCTCCACCCACCTTTCCAACTTCTGTTAATGGAGCTTCTTGAGTTGCCAAGTCATTCCTTTCTAAAACATTTTTAAGCCCCTCCCATTTCTCTAGTTCTGGCCTGGACTCCTGCAATAGCCTATAATTGGTTTCCCCACCTCGCCCCATGTCTCCCAACTATGATCTAAACCCTTGTTTTTCTCACTGTGAATTGCAAAACAGTAGTTTTTTTTTTTTTTTAAAGGAAACAGAAACAGAAGAAAACCGAATAGAGGGCATCAGTATTTCATACACAGTAAAGGTATTACTTTGTAAAATTTTTGTCTCAATTAAAAAAGGTTTAAATATGTATGTACCATGTTACAATGCCAAATATATTTCTGATCAAAAAAAAGTTGAAAAACACTGCTCTAAGTTGTACATTCCTGGCTGATGTCCCTAGGGTACGGTTCTGGTCATATCACCCTCCTGCTTAAATGCCTCTGATGGCTACCCATTGCCTACCAAAGGAAGTGCTTGCCCTCAACCTGGGTCCCATGGCCTTCCTGACTTGGTTCCAATCCCCCTTTCTAGCTTACCTCCTATCACTTTTCTTCTCAAGCTCCTACCCAAAGTGGGCTGTTGTCTGTTCCCAGAACATATCTCGTGATTTCTGGGATTTGGGTCTTTGCTTAAGTTACTCCTTTTGCCTGCTCTGGTTTTCTCCAAATATTGAGTCCCATTTCAGTGCTCACAAGACAGTGTGGTCTGGTGGAAACAGTCAGGCCTAGAGTGAAATCAACCAGAAACTGACTCCAGGCTCTGTCACTTACTTGCTGGGCAAGTTATATCATCAAGAGACTGATTTTCCTCATCCCTAAGAAGGGGACCTTATAGGATTAGCATGAGGATTACATGAGATAAAAGCACATATTGCATTCAGCACAGTATGCGGCACCCAGTAGGTATCTTATAAATGGTAGGTAATATCTCCAACATGTCTAGTACTTTGAGATAATATTTATAATAATATAGCTACCACTTATATTATTATAAGTATAAATATGCCATAAATGTTGATGGCACTCAAATGTTAGTTTTCTTTTGCCTTACTCCAAGTTTTCTAATTTTATTCTACTTTGTATTATAGTGATTCTTGTGCTTGTTATTGCTTTTATGGACTTAGTGTCCCTATATAAGGGACCCCCCTTTTTTTTTTAAATCTATCTGTGTCTTTCTCACAGTACTTAATATAATGCCTTTTATATAGGAAGTAGTAAAAAATTGAATGGGATCTAAAGTAGAAATGCTACCATATTGTAGCCAGAGAAAAGCTGTACATCTGTGGGCCCTGCGTAAATCAACCGAGAGTGAATCCTAACTTTATTCTGACTTTGCTCTGAACCCAAAGGATGGCTGCATGTATACCATTTAAGGTCTGTATCCATGAGTATCCCTCTTAGAGTGGAAAATATACTCTGGTGTTACTATTTGCCTTAGAGAGAGGCTATGAAGATCAAGTCTATAAATTCCCTGCAGTACTCTGGGAAAGTCAGTGTAAAAGTAAAAAAACAAGAATCTAAAACCAGTCATTTTAGGGAGAAAAAGGAGCCATCAAATCTTGAAAAGTTGGAGTGAGTCAAATACACCAAAGATCAAATGGGTAAATCCCAGGACTGCACTTACTCACTTCTTGTAGTGAATGTTCTTTTCCTCCTAATCCATTATGCTAATACATATGCCACATTTTATGAGGCCAAGGTGAAAACTAATCAGGCTCTATTGTAACTAAGCCTGTTTAGCTGACACATGACACCCAAACGGATTTCTAGCCAGGCAAATCAAGCCCGCTGGTATCTGCTGGGAGGTGATGAATAATGAGGTAATCACAAAGGATTGTCTCACCAGGGTAGTTTGTGAGGAGGTGGCAAAACAGGCTTCGGATCTGAAGCTTTAACCCTTTTTTACTGGACATCTGGTGCTGCACATACTGCTGTGACTAGGCTGTTTTAATCCTGACACACATCTGGGCCGACTCCCATGGCACTGCTTCATTGAATTTTGTGGTGTGGAAAAACATGTAGCCGCCTGCCGCTCCCTACTCTAAGAATCTTCAGCATTCCAATTGGCTCTTCACATTTCAGTGGCCCTGGAGTCACCCACCACTAATAGCCTTTGTTTAATGCCTTCAGTACATTTGGATGGGCTTCTTATTGTAACCATCAGAGAAGGAGGAGCCAGGCCCAGGCTAATTTGTTGCCCAAGGGAGGAGGGTGGAAGGGAGTCAGCTGCAGTTTGAGCGCTCGGAAGCAAGAATGATGCACCCAATATCAGTGTCAGCACCAAAATGAACAAGGTGAGAGGCAGTGTGTCACCTTCTCTTAGTGCTGACAGCCTTAAAATGACAAAGAGAAAACCCAAACCAGTAAGGGGACAATGACTTGGGTTTGATCACTGGTTGTTTTGTTTTTAATAAAATAATCATTAAAAATAAAAATTTCTACGATAGCACTGCATGCCCCTCTTAACCTGATTCTGGTTTCACCTCTTCCAATGCGTTTGATTTCTTGACTGCTGCTTCCATGGCTGCTGATTGTGGATCTAAGTAAAATGAAATCCTTGGCAACCTCAATCTTTTCTTCCTTTATGATGCTGTTGCTTATTAGTCCAGTTGTGAGGATTTTCCCCATAGAACTCTTCAATAATGAAACTCAAGGCTTGTATTTTTTTCTTCAGTTCTTTCAGCTTGAGAAATGCCGAGCATGTTTTTCTTTTTTGACTTTCTCACTCTGGGTCTTTGCACATTTCATTATAATACTTTACTTTGTCTTCTCGAACCACCCTTTGAAATCTTTTCAGCTCTTTTATTTCATCATTTCTTCCATTTGCTTTAGCTACTGTATGTGGAAGAGCCAGTGTCATAGTCTCTTCTGACATCCATTTTGGTCTTTTCTTTCTTTCCTGTCTTTTTAATAAAATTTTGCTTTCTTGTATGATGTCCTTGATGTCAGCCCACAACTCTTCTGGCCTTTAGTCATTAGTGTTCAATGCGTCAAATCTGTTCTTGCAATGATCTCTAAATTCAGGTGGGATATATGTCGGTGGAAAAGAGGAAGATGCTTGAAGAGATAGGTTGACACTGTGGCTGCAATAATGGGCTCAAGCATAGGAACGATTGTGAGGATGGTGCAGGACTGGGCAGTGTTTCGTTCAGTTGTAGAAAGTGTCGCTATGAGTTGGAATCAACTCAATGGCACCTAACAACAACAATGCTGGCAAAATATTGAATGACACAGGAAGCACCAAAAGAAGTTGGAAAGGATACACAGAGTCACTGTACCGAAATAAATTGGTCAGCTTTCAGCCATTTTAGGAGGTAGCATATGATCAAGGACTAGTGTTATTGAAGAAGTCCAAGGTGCACTAAAGGTACTGTCAAAAAATAAGGCTCCAGGAATTGACAGAATACCAACTGAGATGTTTCAACAAAGAGATGAGGCACTGGAGGTGCTCACTTGTCTATGCTAAGAAATCTGGAAGACAGCTACCTGGCCAACTGACTAAAAGAGACCCATATTTGTGTCCATTGCAAAGAAAGATGATCCAAAAGAATGTGGAAATTATTGAACAATATCATTAATATCCATGTACTTTGGAAAAAAATTTTTTTTTTTTTTTTGAAAATATGGCATTGGTGATAGAAACGATGAAAGGATGCTGGAGATTGCAGGATTGAATTTTGCAAGACCAACGACTTCATCATTGCAAGTATCTTTTTTCACCAACATGAACAGCGACTATACACTTGGACCTCTCTAGATGGAATACACAGGAATCAAATCGACTACATCTGTGGAAAGAGATGGTGGAAAAATTCAATATCATCAGTCAGAACATGGCCGGGGCCAACTGCGGATCAGACCATCAATTACTCATTTGTAAGTTCAGTTGAAACTGAAGAAAATTCAAACAAGTCCACGAGACCCAAAGTACGACCTGGAGTATATCCCACCTTAATTCAGAGACCATTTCAAGAACAGGTTTGACACATTCAACACTAATGACTGAAGACCAGATGAGTTTTGGAATGACATCAAGGACATCATGCATGAAGAAAGCAAGAGGTCATTAAAAAGAGAAGAGAAAAAGAAAAGACCTAACTGGATGTCAGAAGAGACTTTGAAACTTGCTCTTGAAGGTCAAGTAGCTAAAGCAAAAGGAAAAAATGATGAAGTAAAAGAGCTGAATAGAATATTTCGAAGGGTGGCTCGAGAAGGCAAAGTATTATGATGACATGTACAAAGACCTGGAGATAGAAAACCCAAAAGGGAGAACATGCTTTGCATCTCATGAACTGAAAGAACTGAAGAAAAATTTCAAGCCTCGAATTGCAGTAGTGAAGGATTCTACAGTGAAAATATTAAATGAGGCAGGAAGCATCAAAAGAAGATGGAAGGAATACACAGAGTCATTATACCAAAAAGAACATTTCAGGAGGTTGCATATGATCAAGAACTGATGGTCCTAAAGGAAGAAGTCCAAGCTGCACTGAAGGCATTGGTGAAAAACAGGGCTCCAGGAATTGATGGGATATCAACTGAGATATTTCAACAAATGGATGCAGCGCTGGAAGTGCTCACTTGTCTATGCCAAGAAATTTGGAAGACAGCTACCTGGCCAACCGACTGAGATTCATATTTATGCCTATTCCCAAGAAAGATGATCCAACTGAATGTGGAAATTTTCGAACAATATCATTAATATCACATGCAAGCAAAATTTTGCTGAAGTTCATTCAAAAGAGGCTGCAGCATTACAGTGACAGGGAACTGCCAGAAATTCAAGCTGGATTTAGAAGAGGATGTGGAACTAGGGATATCATTGCTGATGTTAGATGGGTCCTGGCTGAAAGCAGAGAATACTAGAAAGACGTTTCCTGTGTTTTGTTGACTGTGCTAAGGCATTTATTTGACTGTGTCGATCATAACAAATTACAGATAACATTTTGGAGAATGGGAAGTCCGGAACACTTTAATTGTACTCATGAGGAATCTTACATGTATCAAGAGGCAGTCCTTTGAACAGAACAAGAGGATACTGCATGGTTTAAAGCCAGGGAAAGTGTGCGTCAGGGTTGTATCCTTTTACCATACCTATTCAATCTGTATGCTGAACAAATAATCTGAGAAGCCGAACTATGTGAAGAGGAATGGGGCATCAGGATTGGAGGAAGACTCATTAACAACTTTTGATATGCAGATGACATAACCTTGCTTGATGAAAGTGAAGAGGACTTGAAGCACTTACTGAAAAAGATCAAAGATTACAGTCTTCAGTATGGATTACCCCTCACCGTAAAGGAAACAAAAGTCCTCATGGCTGAACCAATAACCAACATCATGATAAACAGAAAATATTGAAACTGTCAAGGATTTCATTTTACTTGAACCCACAATCAACACCCATAGAAGAAGTAATCAGCAAACCAAAGGACATATTGCATTGGGCAAATCTGTTGCAAAAGGCCTCTTTAAAGTGTTGAAAAGCAAAGATGTCACTTTGAGGACTAAAGTGAGCCTGAACAACAACAAAAAAAAAGCCATGGTATTTTCCAGGGTTTCTTTCTTTCTTTTTTAAATTGTGC
Organism: Loxodonta africana; assembly: GCF_030014295.1. NCBI lineage: Eukaryota > Metazoa > Chordata > Mammalia > Proboscidea > Elephantidae > Loxodonta > Loxodonta africana. The sequence continues at coordinate 48,747,011 of NC_087351.1, forward strand.
TTTTAGTGAAAGTTTACAAATCAAGTCAGTCTCTCATACAAAAACTTATACACACCTTGCTATGTACTCCTAGCTGCTCTCCACCTAATGAGACAGCACACTCCTCTCCACCCTGTATTCCCTGTGATCATTCAACCAGCTCCTGTCCCCCTCTGCCATCCCGTCTTGCCTCCAGATAGGAGCCACCCACATAGTCTCATGTGTCTACTTGAGCCAAGAAGCTCACTCCTCATGAGTATCATTTTCCATCTTATAGTCTAGGGCAATCCCTGTTTGAGGAGTTGGCTTTGGGAACGGTTCCAGTCTTGGGCTAACGGAGGGCCTGGGCACCATGAAGTCCAGGGTCTCTCTAGTCTCATACCATTAAGTCGGGTTTTTTGTTTTTTTTTTTTACAAGAATTTGAGGTCTGCATCCCACCATTCTCCTGCTCCATCAGAGATTCTCTGTTGTGTTCCCTGTCAGAGCAGTCATTGGTTGTAGTTTTTCTGGTCTCAGGCTGATGGAGTCTCTGGTTTATGTGGCTCGTTCTGTCTCTTGGGCTCATATTTACCTTGTGTCTTTGGTGTTCTTTATTTTCCTTTGCTTCAGGTGGGTTAAGAACGATTGATGCATCTTAGATGGCCACTTGCTAGTGTTTAAGACCCCAGACACCACTCACCCAAGTGAGATGCAGAATTTTTTTTAATACGTTTTGTTATGCCTATTGACCTAGATGTCCCCTGAAACCAAGCCAAGCCATGGTATTTTTAATGAACAAATCTGTTTTGGAAGAAGTATAGCCAGTGTGCTTCTTAGAAGGGAGGATGAGGAGACTTCATCTCATGTACTTTAGACATGTTATCAGGACGGACCAGTCACTGGAGAACGACATCATGCTTGGTAAGGTAGAGAGTCAGTGAAAAAGAGGAAGACCCTTGATGAGATGGATTGACATAGTGGCTGCAACAATGGGCTCAAACATAGCAATGATTGTTAGGATGGTGCAGGGCCAGGCAGTGTTTCGTTCTTTGTACATAGGATTGATATGAGTCGGAACTGACTCAACAGCACCTAACAACAACAAATTTGGAAGTGTAGTGGTGGGGATCTTCTCTAGATGATGTAACTCAAATTTCTTTGTCATAATTTTCTATCTTGTTTCTTTTAAAAAATTCTACCTCATTTCCAATAATTACAAAATTTTTGTCCATCTGGAGATTGGGGCATGCATATGTTCTCCCTCTGCCTTCAAGTATTCTCATGGATGTAAGAACTTGTTTTTGAAGGAATAGCCCTTCAAATATTGCAGTTTTTAAAATTTTATCAGTTTTAAATGTTCAGAATTTGACTTTTTCATCTATCAACATTGGAAAAGGATTTTTAAATAAAATACTAGTGATTACAAAACAGAATTAAGTTTCTAAAAATCCCAAAGAGAATCTATTCTCTTGACGTTATTTGCTTCCACGTATCCAAATGCTCAACAAGGATGGCAATTTATCTTTGCCTGATCCTTGTATACATTTCTCTTCTCCCAAGTGTATATTAGGATTTTTAACTTTCCTTAGTTTCTTAAAATCCTTTTTAAAATATGTAGTCCACATTTTTCCTACAACAATAGTGCCCATGACAAGAAGACTGAAATATATCTCTCAGGGTCTTTGTGAAACCTTGAGTGGCCCAGAAATGCTTATATTGCTGTGTCATTTTTATTTTTACATTCTTTAATCAAGACTTCTAACACCTTTTTTTGGAACAACTGTTATTTTCTACCTTATTTAGCATTGAATCTTCACAGGGCGTAGTGTGGAGATTTGTATGAAGAATAAATACATTTCCCACTAGGTCAGAGACTGACATATTTGAAGGCAGCAGCTACGTGACTGTAGAGAGCTGTCTAGGTTCCATCTGCATCCAAGTCACATGGCTCCAGTCTAGACAGAGCTTGGTCTCTAAGACTGGGACTTGAAGTATTGCTCTGCTTGGTTTATATCTATTTCAGAAAGCATTACACTATGTATACACAGCATTTGTTGATTATTTATGATTTCTGGTGATTTCTCTAAAATGCTAGGCATCAGGCTCTTGGTGAAGCATATAATCCCCTATTATAATTGTTTCTATCAGGAAATCAGATTTGACTTATGTCTTTCTTACTTACATTACCTTTACTGGGAAAATAGGTAGATTTGGAGGCTGCTTGTATTTCATTTTGCCATATGTAATTATGTTATATGTATAATCAGTCTTAAAAATTTGTTGGCAATATGCTATTACTCTTATAAGCTTCTCGATTTTCTGCTTATCTGTTTTACTTAGATGCTGTTTAACTTACACTTTGATGTCTACCTTATGCTCACTTGTAATGCTAGTTCACTTCTCGATCAAGGAAGTCTAAATTTAAAGGCCCTTCCTGGGGGTCAGATCTAAGATGCTGCATTCTGACTTCATAGTGCAGAAACTGATATGTCAACATTCCACTGTGATAAACAACAGGTGAAGATGTTGGTTTTCAAGAATAATCTCTTGTTAGCTCAAGTTTTGTTATCTGACAGCCCATCTGGTCTTTAGCCTGACTGCTACATTTAAACATTTACTGTGCTTTTTAAAATTATTATTGCCTAACACAGTCATGTGCCACATAACGTCTGTTCAGGCAATGTCTGATCTCATATCTGTCCATGGTCCCATAATGTTATACTAGAGTTCAGAAATCCCAGAGAATGGGATGTAGCGGATGTAACTGGATGTAGCGAATGCAACAGCTTCCCACATGCAACACATGTATCTCATGTCTCTTGTACACAAAGTGATTGCACTGCCAAGTGTATGATGGTACAGTACACATATAATCTATAATACATATGTCTTGCTAGTCATAATAAATGCCAATGTTACTAACTTATATATGTACTGTACTTTTTATCGTTATTTTAATGTGAACTTTCCCTACTTACAAATAAGAATTAACTGTATAACAGTGTATGCTTTGACTCGTAGTTAGCAGCATTCAATCTCATGTATTGTATGTCTCTTAAGCGTTGTAGTGCTACCTCTCTGTTTAATTTTCTTTTGAAAACATTGCCGTAAGTGCATCATTGCTCTTCAGCAAAATCAGTGCTAGTGAAAGCAGCTGAAAAAAGCAAAGGAGTGTCAATTTGGAGGGGAAACAAAACGTATCCCACATGGCTTTGCCAAGTATATAACATGGTGTTGGCCTAATGTCCAAACCACATGACATCCTATTTCAGAAGAATATACAGTGGATGTCAAGTGATGCGTGAATGCAGTTTCCTTAATTTCCCTTAATTTGTAAATCTCAGCCTTCCTCAAGTATTGTCTTGTATTGTATGAGTTTTAAAAAACAGAAACAACACAACTGAAAGAAAAAAAATAAATCATCGATTCAATCTTATTTTTGCAATTTGTCATTTTGGGATGACTGCCAAGAGTGAATTTTTTTGATGGGACTTATAAATGCAAAGTACAACTCCCTCCATTGTTGTCAGAACAAAGTTCACTTACTCTGAATGGCTCAAGATATGTAAACACAGCTGGTCCAATAGCGTGAGTGGCAATGAAACACACTGCCATAGAAGAGACTGGGTTCAGGTGTGACCTGAGGACTCAGATACTCTTGTGTGAAACGCCCAGAGGCTACACTCTATCTATACCTGACTGTGAGGAAAAATATGTGCTCTAGAGAGCAAAATTTCAACAAATCTGGGGAACTTACATAAAGTTGCCAACTTTTAATCTTGATAAGAAACAAAAAATATGACCATCTACTATCACCGTCATTTTATAAAAAAGGACATTTAACATAAAAACTCTAATAAAGAATACCCCTTTAAATAGAATACATTTCAGCATTACAAAAAACCCAGTCTTCTCATTTAGCAGTGCACCAGCGAAAACTTACAAGCATTGTGGTGTTGGGGCTCGCTGGCCTCACCCCTGTGAGATAAGCACTGATTATTGTTGGGTAGTGTTCTGAATTTATAAGCAGCATCAAATGGGGAGCACCATTTTCCTTGGGGCCAAGCAACTGGAGAGCTTGCCAAATTGTAAGACTTCACACCCTTAGAATAAGCCACTTCCAGGGCACAGCTTGGCCACAAAGCACTGCTCACAGATGGCATGGGCTCCTTTAGGACCCAGTCATGTCACTGAGAGCCTTCATAAGAAGTGAAGAGAGAGAACTCATGTAGCCTGGCGCTCAGCAGCCGTATCTCAAAGTAAAGCAAAGGAAAATATTTAGGATCGTCAAATCTAACCCAGACCCTCCAAAGTACGTTTGGAAATTTTTGATATTTGGAACGGGTAAATCCTGAGACATGAAAAATCTCCAAATCTATAAATGTGGAGATACACAGGTTCCTGGATTTTCCAAGAATTATTTATTTGAGATATGTATATTTCCAAAGCATATTAATCTTCTCACAAAAAGCAAATGTTTTTACAAGATTTATTTGTTTTATCTTGCATATGATGACTATTTTTCTTTTTTCACAGAAATCAAGTTTGTAAGCACCTTAAGAATTACTGCCTATCCCAGGAACAGAGACCAAAACAATCTTACTGGAGAGGTATGCTGGATGGCTGACTAGGGTAGCTCACTAGCTCCTCAATCACTTTCTAACACCCGCTTCAAAGTACATGTGATTCAAATTTGAACCTCAGCAAAACTTCCAATTAACACATCACAAACCTTCATGGTCGATTGCAAATATTCAAAACCTGGAGTGTTAAATCTGTGAATACCAAGGGTCTCCTGCATAGTTCTTTGGCAGTTCAGTGTTACATAATTTGGGGTGAGAAACCCATGTTACTGTTGGGAATGGTAACAGTCACTTAGCTGCATCTTCCTTTGTTGCAATTGAAAGCACAGTAAAAGAAAAGCAAAATATATTTTTAAAAATGGATACCCCAGTTGTCCTCATGAATCTCTCTTATTTTCATTGCACTGGCAGGACAATAAATAGACAGCGTGAGTTAAGAAATTGGGAGATTACTGAACATTGTTCAGGACAAAAAGCTGTTTAAAGGTCTCTTTATTGTGGGGGTACTATGCTAAAGAAAAAAAAATCTCACATTTAACAGCATTCTTCAGGATTTCATGTTCTTTCAAAATAAACTTAAAATACTTTGTCTGGCTGCATGCATGATGACAGATTTTGAGAAGAAAAAAATCACCTACCAGCCACTGGGTGGCTAAACAACAATGTGGAATGTTTGTGTCTTCTCAGCTGTGAGTGATGAGTTAGTCCCACCAGACACTGCTGTGATACAAGACTCACCATCTAAGGCACCCCACGTCACCAAAGGCTGTATCAACTAATGTTCCTCTCAAAAGACCCTAAAAGGCATATAACCGATAAGTCAGAAATAGAATACGTGATGGAAAAAGACTCTGCTTGGCTCATCTTCAGAAAAATTTCATCAGTCACAGAGGGAATATGTTCAAAAGTTTAAAAGACAAAGCAACATACATCTATTGAGTATTTATTAGAAATCTAGAACTGTGTTTTGAATAAGTTATAAGAAAAATAAATGGTCCTTATCCTAAAGGAACTCAAAATCCTGTGTTGACAAGAAGCAGCATACTAAAAGCAAATGTGATACTAACATTTACTGAGGGCTTCCAGACCCCTCCATGGTGCTATTTCATCCTCATAATTACTCTGTGTGAACAGTTCTAATGTTGTCAACAGGTTAATGAGAAAACTGAGGCTTACAGAAGTTATGTAATTTACCCAACCAGGTCTCTCTGGCACCAAAGCACATGCTTGGAACTATTGCACCATGCACACATACATACATAACAGTGGGAAAAAATAGAATTGTAACACCTTAAGGCGATGGTTCAGAGATAGTCATTGATAGCTTATGTAACAAATAAATGTATTATATTAAATGTCCATCTGACATTTGTAGATGTCTTGGATTAATATGTCTACCGAGGGGAATTCCCCAGATACCAGCTCAAATTCCTTCTTTCTCCTGTGGAGGGAACTTCTGGGAGTGCTTTCTTTGCACTCCTCTAACAGCACATGTCACAATTCGCCATTTATTGCAGTGATTTATGTATTATTATAATTTCCTATTACACTGAAAGCTTTTGTAGAAAAAGGACTTACTAGCTTTCTTAATATTCAGTGTTTTATATATATACCCAGAACCCAGTGCAGCTGTAGCACTTAACCACTACACCACCAGGGTTTCCATATATATATATATATATCCCAAAACCCCAGTGCCATTGAGTCGATTCTGACTCATATATAGTAGGAACTATATATTTGTAAATTCTGACAGTATAAGAAATTTTCATCAGGTATGGGAAGTAGCCACCCAATATGTACTCTTGATTTCATTGATTATACTGTTAGTTTCTACAAATTGTTTTGGCTTACGTGTTCACATATATTATTCCACGTGACACTGGAGAAGACATTAAAAAGGCAGCCAAAAATAAGATGTATTTGTCAGTATTTTTCCTGAGATTACTGCAGGTAAAGCCAGTAAGAGGAAAAGAACTGAGAGTTTGCTAGAAAAATTTTAATAACAATACACTCTGGGCTCCACATTTTAATATGAACAGAAATCTTCATATCCATCTTACTAGCCCAGGTTGAGTTTATTTTAGAGACTATCCTATCATTTCATTTACACAAATTAAAGTAAAAAGTTCATGTTTCTGTTTTGGAAACAACCAATGTTCAAAATATTTTAATGAAAATTTAAAATAATTATAACTGATCCCAGTGGCACTGATGTACAAAATTATTTTACTCAGTACCTTTGTAGCATAATGATATTACAAAATATAGCAGCAGTAATCATGTGCACCATTCTTATCATTCATGAAATTTTACTCCCCACATTCAAGAGTTGGTCTCTTTGAGTAGAAATTAATTCCCATAGAACTTCTCATAAAAAGAGATATGTCACCTAATTTAGCAGCCTGTTTCCAAGGTCCCATCCCAGACATTGCATCACCTGGAAATGCATCATCTTTGAGACATTAAGCACCAGCATCTCATTTTTCTATTTTAATCCCTCCCCTCTCACTGTCGCAGTTCAATTATACCTCCCTTTCATCCAAACCTACTCCCTTGATTTCTTCCACTCATCTCAGTCTGTTGAAACTTCTGGGTTCTCCTCTTTCCTTAGACTTGATATACTCTTTTGTGCAATTATATTCAGTCCCTCACTCAATTCTTGAAACTCTCCATCAACTGCTTTCTTGACTCCTATCTGCAGGTTCTAGCATTATTGGAGAATATCACATGACCTGAAGATTTGTGCCACCTCAAATATATGGTGTCCAACGTCAGCTCGAAGACTAGTGACAATTCTGTTGTGAGTTCCTGGTCTTGTCTCCCTTGCATTCTCATAGGTGTTATTTCAAACCTTCACATCATTTTTCTCAAGTTCACTTTTCGCTCTTAGCAGATAATCTTGCCTTCTATTTCACAGAGCAAACAGCCGTTATCGGGGAGATATCTGTCAACATCCAGCTCCCTACCTTCAAATCTATTTACCTTCACATGTCCTGTCTCTGAGAATTACTAATATCTCTCCCTGTTAGAGTGTATTTTCCTACTGACACTGTTGGCTCATGCCTTCTTAGAGGTCCTCACCCATCAGTTATCCCCTTTCTTACATAAAACTAGCTTAAGTCCCTCCTATCTTAAAAAAAATAAACTGACCATTCCGCAAGCTTCTTTACTTATCAGTGATTTCATTCTTTTTATTCCCTTCTAAGATCTTTCAGAGAAGAGCTTATACTATCTCCACTTACTCACCTCCTGTTTGCTCCTCCGTCTGCTACAGTCTGTCTGCCACCCTGACAGAGGCACTGAGAGCAGGCTCCCCAAGGTCACTAATAATCTCCCAGCAGCCCTGCTAATTAGCACTCCTGTTCAGTACCTCACTGAGGTCTCTCTGCTTTTCACACTATCGACCCCTCCCTCCTTCTGGTTACTAGCTGAGTGCTTAACTGTTTGTGCCACCCAGGGACTCCTCCCCATAAGGCAGGTACCCCCATTTTCAGAGGAAGAAATGGAAGCCTGGAGGTAATAACATGATTATGGTCACACAGGAAACTCTGGTGGTGTAGTGGTTAAGTGCTGTGGCTTAACAGTTCAAATCCGCCAGGTGCTCCTTGGAAACTCTATGGGGCAGTTTTACTCTATCCTACAGGGTTGCTATGAGTTAGAATCGACTCAATGGTACTGGTTTCTGGGTTTATGGTCACACAGCTAATGAGTGGTAGATCCATGATTTAAACCTGGATTACCTGAACCCAAAGGACAAGAACAAGAGAAGGAAAAGTGTTTGTCCTCCAAGAGCTTAAAGATTAGTTTGAAGGGTAAGACTGAAACACCTGAAACAAGACCATGTGGGTAATGTCCAAATGCCTCCCTTAACTTCTAGTTCTGTGACTTTGCTGACCCAGGAGATACATTACTTTGATGTCTCTTTCCTCCCTCAAACTAACATTCAATTCCTCTTCCCCCCAAAAGCCTTCTTTTCTTTCAGATGCCACCACCTCTCTCTTTATCATCCCAGCAGAAACGCTTGGGATCACATAGCTGGTTAATTTCTCTCTTATCATTTGATCACTGTGACCCTCTCCCCTCTTCCCATAATTCCTTCCTTGCCAGTGTTCCTTCATTGGGGCCCTTCTCTCCGTTCTCCCAGGATCTGCACTTACCACAGCCCACGTGACCTCACTCCTGGGATACTACAAAAGCCTCCAAACCTATAGCTCCACCCAAACAAGCACAACTTTACTCAATTGTTCTCTGTGGGATTTAGTTCTTATCAAGACTCCCACAGCACTGAGGGCAGGGAATGTACCCTAACCTTTTTTATATCATCTTAATGGCAGTGGTTCTAAATCATTTTTCCCCTATTGAGGATTCCTTTCAGAACTAGACTACAGACTCTCCTCAGAAAAACACATATACACAAAAAAATTGGCTGATAGTTTCATATCGCTAGAGATCTATGAATCCTAAATTAAGATCCCTGCTTTCTGAACATTGATCACATTGGTCAGTGTATGTGTGCACCGCTCTCTGCTCTCCAATGCCAGTGGAAGTAACTGAAAAGCTACCTGTGTGCTAAGTTTCATGAGGGCAGAATTCCGTTGGCTCAATTAAGGTGGGTCTTGACCTAGACTTTCAGGAATGGGTAGAATTGTATAATTAGAGAAGGTAAAAAGGATATTCAAGGCAGAAGAAAAGCACAAATAAAGGCCTGGTAGTGGAAACCTAGGGGACATCAAGGAGATCCACTTGAAGAGACACACGTCACGCTTGAGAGGAGTGAAGAGTGTGTAGACGTGATGGTTAATTTTATGTGTCAACTTGGCTAAGCTATGTACCCAGTTGTTTGGTTAAACACTAATCTGGATGTTGCTCTAAAGGTATTTACATGTGATTCATATTTAAATCAATTGACCTTAAGTAAATTGGATTACCTTCCACAGTGTGGGTGGGCTCATCCAATCGGTTGAAGAACCTAAGATCAAAAACTGAGGTTTCCTGAGGAAGAAAGATTCTGCCTCAAGGCTGTAAATAGACATCCTGCCTGAGTTTTCAGCCTGTCAACTGACCTATAGATTTTGGACTTGCTAGCTACCACAGACTCATGAGCCAATTCTTTAAAATCTCTGTCTATCTTATTGGTTCTGTTTCTCTGGAAAACTCTCACTAACACGGTAGGAATGTAAGGTAATATCAAAATTGACTTGGCACAGAAGGCAAGTATAAGTTTCTGAGCAGAGAAAAGACAATGGTGAGAAGAGATAAAAGAGAGGAGAGAAAGCAGAAAGGCTGCTGGCTAGAGTGGCTATGATGGTAGTAGTGGGAATGGAGAGGAAGTGAACTGGAGGAATGTTCCAGAAGAATTTCCAGGATTTGGTGAGGGATGGATTAAGGGATCTAGGATTGGAAAGAACCTGGGCGATGGGAGGAACAGTGGAGAAGGAGCCAAAACCACTTGTGGTATCTTCCTCACGACGATGGTGTGCCGTGCACCAGACTAAAGCCAGCATGGTTTTTCTCTTACCAACTTATAGTCTAAACCAGATACCAATATACGTATCCAACATGCTTCCCAGAAAACTTTCAGAACAGTTCGACGAAATTCTATTAAATGAAATAAACATGAGTAATGTTTTCAGGATGCACATCAAAATGCCCACATTGAAAACATCTCAGAGAACTGAAACACGGTGCTCTGCATGGAACCTGTTTTTAATGCAACATTAGCCCTGTTTTCATTCTGTTACCAAAAGTGTTTTTAACCATAGCAGGGTTAATAATGCCAACTAGCATTTTTATTGGCGCCACATGGCTCCACTTCATTTTCTAATGGTGGCAGGACCAGGGTTTCTGTTCTGGGCACCACCTGAGGGTGCACGCTTGCATCTGAGGATGCTCTCACAGGACAGAGTCAGTGACAAACCTTTGCATAGGTGCAAAAGTGTGTTCAAGCAGCAGCAGCAGCAGTTCTGTCCGCCCATGTTCCCATACACACCCCAAATCACACGCCAGGGCCAACCTGTGTATGTGTGCCTGGTAACAGTTGTGGCAGAAACTAAGTGATCAGGTAACTTTCTGGACTCTGGGATGATGCAAAAACATTTTCAGTGTCTGAAACATTCTCTACTGTGTTCAATCATTTTAAGTTAAACTGGCCATGAACTTAAATTTGGGGGTGGGGGTCACCTCACCATCAGTTTGTTACTTGAAAATATAATTCTAATTGTTGAGAGTAAGACCAAATTCAATATAGACACATTCATGCCATAGGGTGGGTGTGAGGGGGAGGTCTTTATCATTACCCCCATTTTATCGATTGGAAAATGGAGGCCCATGTGAGCATAAAACTAGCTCTCAGCTATAGAAGGAGGCAGTGTGGATTAATGCAAGTCAGGAACTATATCCTGTGGCCTGTACCACTCCACCTCACCCCCCAGAGCCTTCACCAGTAAAGCAGTACCCAAATTTGTATTGTTTCTGGTATGAATAATTAGGAAAAAACAACCCCCTCCCCAGCTGTCTGGTTAAACACCAGTCAAAATATTAAAGAAAATTTTAAGAGCTTGGACATTATTTTCACCTTTGTTGAAAATCTCCCAGCACCAACACAATGATCAGCCAGGGTGTCAGATAATTTGTTGATGAAAGTTATTAGTCTTTGGCAGAGGAGTCCAGGCACCATACATTAGCTCTTAATGCCAGATTCGAAGAATATTTAAATCAAGTTGTGGTTTGGGGTGTTTTCCAGCACAGAATTCAGTACAGCACATTTGACCTTGGTTGGCTATCAGCACAAGATATTTTGTCTTAAATCAGGCTTGTCACGCAAGAAGTTCAAGAGTTCCTCAAAGAAACGTACACATCCATGCAGTCTGGATGATCAAGTGCTACCAAAGGCTTGGTGCCAGTTATTCTCCAGGCTGGAGAGAGCTCCCAGTTTAGCTCATCTGCAGGGATGGTTCTATTTGAGAATGTACTGAGAGCTGCATATAACCAGCATAATGTCTTTCCTAGAGCTGACTTCACCTTCCCATTTAAAGCCAGCAATAATCTCAGGGTTTGAGAAAGCCGAATTGAAAATGACCTAGGAGTAGTGACCTTAGGTGCCCCCAGATTCGAGCACATTCCTTCCTTTTAGAAACAGACCTGTGAGTTAAGGCCAACCAGATACACTCTAGGAGACAAGAAAGGGAGTAGCAGGAGTAAAGGGCCAATCTCTGTGTCTCTTTTCCCTTCGCCAGAATGGAGAAGGAGCCCTGGTAGTGTAGTGGTTAAGAGCTTGGCTGCTAACCAAAAGGTCGGCAGTTCAAATTCACCAGCTTCTCTTTGGAAACCCTATGGGGTAGTTCTACTCTGTCCTATAGGGTCATTATGAGTCGGAATCAAATCGATGGCAACAGGCTTGGTTTTTTTGGTTTAGAATGGAAAAAAGGTAGGAGTAGAAACGTTGACTGAGCACTTACCATGGGCCAAGCTACCTGGCTATCTTACTCCACAAACCAGTTCATGATTCCCGTTTTACAGACAAGGAAACAGAGAATCCAGGATCCTGTATCCTAACTATACTACATACATTTGACAATTTGCTTTTTAAACGTATTTTATGTAGGGAGCAAAGAGGTTTGAAATTGGACCTATTGGCTTAAATGAATTTTTGGATGCCCTGTACATGTCATCTATCTTTGCTATTCCTGATTCCACATGAGAGGACAGATGAATCAATTATTCTACTTAGTCCTTGGCCTGAGGGGCTCTCAAGAAGGGTGCTAACCAGGAGGAGATGGTCCATCGCAGCATCTTGATGGGTTTTTGTACCCTTATGGCAAACAAAATTGGCTCGAGAAAATGTAGTCAGTCCTGCAGGAATGGACCAGGGACATACATCTGAGGCCTGACCGTTCCTCTCTGGCATAAAGGTGGATGCTTGCGAATGGGGCAAAGCTAATGAACCACACGCTCTTGATTTGCTTCCTTCTTTTGTATGCAATTCTGATTCCATTTGGGTCTTGGCTTTGGCAACAAAACTAAATGGAACCGCCCAGCAAGAAGAACAAATATGTTTATGGGGTTCATCAACATATATTTAATAGACTGACAATCCTTCTGCCAGTCTTCCTGGAAGTCACCTCGCGGTGCCTGACTTTCAGCATGTGCAAAATGGAGATGTATATATTCCCACCCCCCCATCTACCCGGAGGGATAGTGAGAGGATTATAGAGACAATAGCCATAAAGCTAATTGAGCTTCTTACCAAAACGTGCTACTGCAATACAAATTATTATTAGCATTGCCATTGTTATGTGGTTTAAAATTACAATACGGAAAGCAGGTTATATAGATCAGTGTGTCAGCGTCCTGCATAATTTAAGTTCAATTTGAAGTGAGTTGTCTTTGCACGCTCTGGTCCTATATTAAAGCATTCTTTTGATGAAAGCACATTCAGGGGGCCAGATGTATTCACCCTGCAAGAAGAATAATGAAGGTGCAAGAACAGACATGTACAGGTAACACCTGTGGAAAATGGATGTTTGAGCTCTCAGTTCTGTAATGCATGTTTATATTACAAAGTCCAACCGCATTGAAGTGGGGGGACTCTTACAAGTCTATTTTAAGTGCTTAATGTACAGATTATGTTGCCTGAGATCAGCTGGAAACAGATCCTGAGGTTTTGCGTGATAAGTGAAAGATTTTGAATGAAATAAAAAATGTAGTATCACTGAACATTATTTCTTGGGGACAAATGTGATATTTTTAGCCATTTAAGAACCTGCCCATGGGTTTGTTCCTTGGGAGGCACCCTGGTGTACAGGCAAGAGGAGGGCTCTGGAATCAGACACTCTTGGATTTATTTATTAGCTGTGGACCCTCAGGCACCTTGGTTTCCACCTATAAAATGGGGACAATAAAACCCACCTCAAAGGTTGTTGTGAAGATCACTCAATGTAATGTGTATAAAGAACCCAGCACCAGAGTAGGCACTCATTAAATGTTATCCCCTCTCCCTGCTGTTTGGCACGTTTCATGCATCTATACGGTTCTTCAAATACAATTGATATACCGACTTTCTTTCTTTCTTTTTTTTTTAAACCTACGTTGGAATACTTGAACATGTTGAATCCAAATGCTGGGGAACCCAGAGGTGATTTTTTTTTTCTATAGGAAACTGACTAAAAAAGTTGTTCTGCAATTAGGACAGGTCCATCCAGAACAGGCCAGTTAGGACACAGCTCTATTTGAAAACTAATCAGCAGAATCTCCACAAAATAAGTTCTAAAATATTCCCAATTTACTTCTAAAGTACTAGGGACATCATTTTGCAGGTAGAGACTCTTAGACAGTTTAACCTCCCCCACCCCATACGCTCTCTCTGCAAAATGCTTTCTCTGAGTTCTGAGATCACTCTGATTCTTTTCTCTCAGAGCACAAGATCCTGTGCAATTTACTGCTCCCTTCGCCCTCTTTGGGTTGCCCTGTTAGATGATCCTGCATTTTAAAATGCCTTTGCTAAGGGACATTTAGGAAAACTAAAAACAAAAACAAACAAACAAAAAAGGCATGAAAATGAGGTGGTGGTGGTAGGGAAACTTTGAAAGAGTTTGACGTATGGTTCTACACCCCAGGCCCCAGCCTCTGTACAGGAAATGTTGTCGGCCTCAGTAGAGGCCCACAGTCTTTCACAGCAATTAGAGCTGATGGAACTGAGACCCCTTACCTCTCTGGTAATTATGAGCTTGTGGTAGTAAAATAAACACACAAGGCCACTGTCCTCCCTAAGATTTTTCTTGCTTGAGGGTTGCAGAGACAATACAAAGGGTCTTGACAATGAAAGTTAGGGTTTGGGGGCAGGGGCTGGAGTTGTGCTGTTTAACATTTGCTCAGTGGCCCAGGATGAGCTGGAGTAACACAGAAAGTGTGGCACCTGCTCACGTGTACTTGAAAGGGTATTTCATCAATTGGCAAGAGCAGTGAAGAGAAGGGAAGGAGGAGAGAGGCCATTGAGATACAGTCAAAGTAAAAATAGCCCTTGAAAATACTCTCAGAATATCCTGAGAAGCCATGAAAACTATGGGGGGAGCAGCCACTTATTCTAATACTGGCTAGGTCCTCATTTATTATACTATTTCAGGGCTGCCACTATTCCTTTTTCTCTACTTTGTAATGGACCAAATGGCATTTTAAAAACATTTACAAAAACAATAGACAGCAAATGCAAATGGTTTTAAAACATACTTAGCATGCCATTTCTAGAATGTAATTTCTGGATTCTTTCAATAAGTCAGACTTTCTTCAAGAATTTCAAAAGTTAATGATGAAATTGACATTAATTTCGAAAAGATGAAAAAAGTAAATACACAGTCCATTTTATATTAAACAGAATTAATATTATTCCAAGTAACTGTATAGCCACATTAACAAAACAGACGTGAGTGTTGAATATTAAGTACAATATCATTTTCTAGAAATCTTTTCTTATTCAAATAAGTTAATAAGTCTTTAAAAATTATTACTTCTTCCTATGAGGCAGAAAGGTGTCTAGTTAATGTAGGATTAACTAAGATGGAGAATTGCTTTGGTCTCATGTTATTTTTAACACCTAAATTCCCTGTTTGGGTTTTTTCATGCATGAACAAATGGTTTCTGTGAATAGTTCTTTGCAAGCTTGCCTGTTCTAATCAGAATGCTTGTGCAAAGTGTAAACTTAGCTGTATCAAACCAAGAAGGCGAAACAGTATAGACACTCTGAGAGTAATTTGTTTGATGTGAGACTGTAAGCAACTACAAACACTAACTTAAAGCACATTGCTTTCCATACTCCGAAAGGAAAAAGACTAGCATTTCTGGAGTACTTTGCCATTTATTTTTCAAGAAATGGAAGAAATAAGTGGCCACTTTTATAACTTGGATATATTTACAGCGTTGCTTTATTTTCTTAAAGCATAACAACATCCATTCATCACTGGAGAGTAACAAAGCAGTAACCTGATATATGACAAATACGAGGAGCTTAATGGCTGATGTCCATTACCGATGGGTCTCGTTCACTCTTTGGAGGAGACTGGCACCGAAGGATTACTGAGCAAACAGAGTGCCTGAAAAAACTTGCACTCCACCGTCTGTCATCGGGGCCCTGATCGAGGGCATTACCTGAGAACTAAGGCTCTTATCCAAAGCTGCAAACCAATGCCATTGCCAACAGTTCTTAACAAAGAGCATGGATCATGGAAGGCTTAACCACTGAGGCAGGCAGCTGAGGACAGCGCCTCCCAGTAGCCCACCCCTTTCTGGATCACCTGAGCCCAGGCACCACACTACCCTTTAATCGTGGATGGCCACAGCAACTGAGGACAGGTATCCTGGATTTGCACGTGTTGAAAACAAAAAGGCTCCAAATATTCTCTTGTAATACTATAAAATATTTAGCATTTAAATGACGTCTTTGATTTCCCAACCAACGAAGGAATGTGTCTATACATACGCTTAAAATTGTGATGGCTATCTTTGGACTCTACCGATACTGAAACTATGTGCTTTGCTGTCATCTCTCTTCTCCTTTCCTAAGGGGACCTCATATTCCAGAGAACTAAACTTGTCTTACTGGTTTGGCCCTCATAAAAAGTAAGTCACTGCTTTCTCTCTAGTTATTTTACTTACCTAGAAAAGATCAGTTTTCCATCCATAAGGGTTTATGGTTTAAAGGACTTATCGAATCTAAAAAGAATTCCAGGTGAAAACAGGATTTTTGCAGATTTGGTTTATTTTTACTGTGTTTGCAACGAAATAAAATATCTATAGATTTCCCAGAAAAACGTGTTTACCTAATGCTTCTTTGTTGTCTTTGTATATTTTATTTCAAGTATGTATTAACATTTGGGTATTTGTTAATGGTGCCCACTTAATTTCATTTATGGGCTGGTAAGTAGAGACATACAAATATTAATTTTATGACAGAAAAAAACTAAACTTTATAGGAAGTTGGATAATTCAGAGTTAATACATTGCACTGCTATGGTAACTTTTCATAAATAGTTAAATTCAGTGAAATGAATAGTAGGAGTCATGGGAGTGTTGAAGTCTGCTACTGACAATCTGGTTTTCCCTAAAGTATTTCATAGATTTTTTGTTTGTTTGTTGTTTTATGGGGAGACGGTTACAGGGGCACAGATCTCTTCGGGGAAGAAAGGATAAGGATTAGATTAACAGTAGGGAAGAACATGATTTTTTTTTTCCTAAGAGAACCGTTGATAGTTTGACATACACATACAAAGTAGTCACTATGCTTTTGTTTTACTAGCCCCTTCCCCTCATTAAGAATTGAAATTCTATCAATCCTCCTCAAGAAAACAGGCAGGATTCACTATACTTGATGTTTCTCATTTGGCACAAATGCATTTGTAGCCAGAGTAGGATAAAAATAAAAGTTTTAAGCAAAAATATGGAAAACTAACAAACGAGCAGGAAAAAAAAAATTTTTCCCATATAAAAATTTATCTTCTTATTATAGTTGTATTTTAGAAAAAATTTTTTTCCTTGCGTATTCCAGCCAAATCAATAGCTGGTAAAAAGAGAAAGAGATATACAAAGTCCTGGTTAGGAACTTTCAACATGAGGTCTGCAAGCTTCACAGAGCGGCATTTAATATGCTGGCCCCAGCACCCAGAAGTTTTGTTGTTGTTATGATTAAATTTTATTTCTGAAATTTAGTGGCATCTTAGGATCTAAGTATATTTTCAGGGACAATTCCAAGGTCATAAACAGAATAATGACAATTAATGAGCTCAAAGGAAATGTCCAAATCAAAATACACGAATGTCACCAAAGCTTCATTTGTTGTTGCTGTATGCAGTCCAGTTGAATCTGACTCATAAAGACCCTACAGGGCAGAGTAGAACTGCCCCATAGGGTCTTCTAGGTTGCAATCTTTTAAGGAGCAGATAGCCAGGTGTTTCGTATCTTTGAAAATGTCTGGTTATTTCTAAGCCTAATTTTTGAGGGTTGGTGTATTATCCCCAGTTTAAATCTATAAATTGTCTATATCTCCTCTTCTGTCTTCGAAGCTCAGACATGTCTGTTCTTGCCAGGTACAACGCTGAATGATAAGTTTGCTCTGCTTTAGCTCAGAAAAAAAGCTATGGATTCAGCACTGTCAATCTGCAAAATGCTTTTGCATATATTGTATAAATATTCAAAATGGTCTCTAGGCTGCCCATATTTAAACAGACAGCTCTCATAATTCACTCAATTGTTGATTATTGAGATTTTTTTGTTTTCCGAAAAGCCTGCAACACTTACAAGGGTATTTTTTTTTTTTTAAAAAAAGTCCTCTGTTAGAAAAGCCACAAAATAATGGGATTTTGGAAATCTGGTTGAAGATGAAAGGTTAGCTAGCACACACAATTGTGTAGTGATGACTGCTCTGTGTTTTGAAAAATAAACTGTTCAAAGCAGGAATCTGGGAAGGTTGGACTATTACAAAACTGCATATAACATCATTGTGCTGGAAACAAGGGAATGCACATAGCCAAAATTTATATTATATTGTAAAAAGAACATGTTGTATATCAATTTTCATTTAATAATAGAGTTCAGAATTAAAGTTAGCAAGAAATATCACCAAAAGATCTGTTCCTCCTCTTTTTTTAATCATTTCAAAATAAATAGCAAGAAATTAGTGAACATAAGCAGACTGCTAAAGGCTTTCAAATAATTGTTTATGCTTCTCTTAGAATCTAATTGAACAGTAGTATATTTCTAATAGGATTCTCTCAGAGCATTACAGAAACCGATTCTCTCAGAGCATTACAGAAATCTGAAATTGTTTGAGGGAAAATCATGCTATAAGTTGCTAATTAACTAATAAGGAAACGTCTTTTTCAAACGAAAGTATTCCTATTAGGAAACACGATAGATTCATATATTACTTTGAGTTTAATTTAAAACCGCACCATTAAATCACTTTTCTCAGGGAAAGATTCTACGCTTTATAATGACATTCTTGTTCATTCCTTATTTACTTCTTCCATCTAAACTAAAACACTTTACCTTCCTTTTTTAAAGTCTAGAAATTTCTTTTGTAAAATCTCAGTCAAAACCTCTAGGTTTTAGTAACTAATGTCTATGAAGAAAAACCTGGCTTAATTATAGTTCTTAGCTCCACCAGCAGCCATTTTAAACAGAAAACTGGTTTAGTTGTGTTGACAATCACATTTTAAACTGATTCTTTCCAGATGAAAAGATACTTTTTCAAACAATGTAATAAAAATGTAAACTCAGCTGTTTCACAGACATAAAAGTGATTTATGTCACATGTACTGTGCTCGTGGAGGTTTTCTCCTTACACAATGGAAGTTTTATTTTAAGGAAAAGTTAATAATTAACAGCTAGGAAAATCCCACAATGCAGAGAAGCCAGCTATAGGGGATTAACCACCCCCCTTTGCTCTCCCACAAAAATCAGCCAATAAACCTGGTGAGAAAGCCATGTGATATTTGAAAGTTAAAAAGAGTCAACATCAGGATGGTCCTTACTTTTGGTGGGGGTGGGGCACAATAGTGATTGGAAAGAGGCACAGGAGGCTTCTGGGAGCTGGTAATATTGTGTTTCTTGATCTGAGTCCTGGATACATGAGTATCTATCTACTGTGTTCTGTATTACACTGTACCTCGATACAAAGTTTTCAAAAGAGATTATATATTAATCTTTTTTAATGGGAGCAAGAAAAACAAAACAAAACTACTGTCATCAAGTGGATTCTGACGAACAGCAACCCTATAGCCTAGAGTAGAACTGCCCCCTAGGGTTTCCAAGGCTGTAATCTTAGGAGAAGCAGACTTCCACATCCTTCTTCTTGGAGCAGTTGGTGGGTTCAAACTGCTGACCTTTCTGTTAGCAGCTGAGCGTTTAACCACTGTGCCACTAGGGCTCCTTTCAATGAAGCAATATGAAAAAAAAATTAATATAACTAGATAAGTGCTCTCTTCTTTATAAATACTCTGAGATTTGGTTGAACCATTAACTAGCCCCCCACAGAACTGAATTGCTGGAGGACTTAAAATTTTGCTGGTGGCTTTTGTGAGAATTCCCATACGAGACCTTAAGAAGAAACCCATCAGGTAGTCACTGCTTACTATGTATCTACTACCAGGAAGTGTGAAGAAGCAGTCCATCCCTGAATTTTCGGAGTTTCTAATTGGGGAGAGATTTATATGTAAAAAAATGATGAGAAAATATTTTACATTTTAGGAAAGAGACAGATGTGTGAGAGAAGGAGTGTGTATCTGAGACCTCCACAAAACGTGATCCTTTTGAACAGAATTTAACAGAGGCCTGTAAAACTCATGTGTTTAGCAGCATTTTTAGATGGCTATGAATCTGTCTTCTGCACATCCAGTTCCCAATTATGCCTGTTAATGGGAGGCAGACTACATGGATAATTGAAAACCCACAGTCAGGAGCTGTAATGTACTCCTCCTCCTTCAAAATTTTGGCCCAAGTATTAAATAAATAGAAAAAATGGGTCTGTGATCAAGTTGCTAATAAACTGTGACATGTCCAAAGTACAGGGCAAGAAAGGACACCTTCAGTGAATGATCCCTTGAAAAATCTAGAGTTGAACACATTGTATGAATACGTCCATGTCGCAAAAGCTTAATTTGGACATTTACTCTGTGAATTTTGGTATTTAAAACTGTAAAGTTTAATCCATCAGCACACGAAAAAATTTACTATTTCTATTTTCTCAATATATATTTCCTCTCTCATTAAAAAATTAACAACAATTTATTGGGATAAAATTTGATATTGTACATACTGAAATGGTACCCAGATGCCCTATAACACCATAAGCAGTTACATCAAGGAAAAAACAATTACTTTGGCCACTATCACAGATCACTTCCCCATCTTATACACTGCATTGTAAAGGCAGCCCTTTAATCTCTCTGGTGCTGTCTTCCTAATGCTCCTCTCTCTAGTTCTTTTTCACAAATCCTTGTCTTCCTCTCACGTTTGTCCTAATACAGGTGAAATACAAATATTATCTTTAAGCATACGTATATATAAGCATGTTTAGCTCTAACGAAACTAAAAACTCTGGGTGTAAACAAATGAAGTATGAGCAAAAGTATTGTGATCTGATCACCTCTGCATACTCTGTGGAAAATGCTACAGGAGAAGTTCCTCATAATTTGAAATCTCCTAATCAACTATTTACTGGGAAGTTGGAAAGTCATGTGCATGCTGGGTTGCAGCTGAATTCTGCCCCTGTTCTTCCACCCCCTCCAGGCCAGTCTGCAGGAACTGTCTACGTGTTTTCAGGTACCACTCATCCCAGGATAGTGACATGGAGAAGAAATAGAGATAGGATGCGGGGGGAATGGGGTAGAAGAGATAGATGGGCAAATTCCTTCTGGTTCTCACAATGTCACTAACAGAAAAATCCGAATAAACAGAATGCAGGGAAGAATTCTAGGCTCACACTTTTAGCAAAGAGGGAATGTGGGTGAGGGACTAACAAGCTATTACATACCTCACAATGATCCTACAGGAGAAGAAGCCTTTCCTCCTATTCCTCCCTCCCCAGACACACACACACACACACACACCCCAGCATGAAGACCATGATGGTCTGATAGGTGTCACGTTAGTAGTAGTTCTGAGTTAAGGAGAAAGGACGAGCGTAAGTATATGATAAACCCAATGTTAATGGACCAAATGTTTTCCGAGTGACTTGTGTACATCCACAGGGTCAAATTCAAACCCCAGAAATCCACGTGCAGTTTCCATAGAAATAACTATAAACACAAAGCAGGGAAAAATAGCTGCAGTCAGTCTTTTTCTCTGTATTGACATATGGCCTTTATTCTCTCCTGGCTTTATCTTTTGAATGGCAAGTTTTGGCTTGGTTTTATGTATACAATGGAACTCCATCGACTCACACACACCTTCAAGAGACCCACAGTAAAATATTCATTGTGCAGATCAGTATAGAAGTAGAAAAACTTGGCAAGAAGAAGCAAATCAAAGAAGTTCATGAAACACATTTATTTTATTGGGCAATGAAAAAAAATACAGACTTGGGAAGTGAGTATGATGTAACCTCTTAATAGAGATGAAGTTGTCAAGCAAAGCATCAAGGCAAATGCATCAAAAAGGGTCTGTGGTCAAGTGTAATGTAGGTAAAATACCATCAGGCAACGAACATGCAAAATCGGAGGGAGGTAGGTGCCTAGAGTGTTAACAACGGAGTAGAAATGGGTAAGAGGATGCCTCCCAGTTAGTGATGCTCACTTGTTCATTTCTCTTCAAGAATATTTTTGTCTCCTCAAAAGAAGAAGGGGGAAAAAATTAACTCTCACTTTTCATAAAAATTTAATGAAATAAAAAGCAATGGGCCTTGTAACACACTCGTGCGCACACACACATACACACACACACCCATTATGTAACACATTTGTTTCAGACTGAAATGGGGTTAGAAAATACAATCATATGATAAATAAAAAATTTAATTGTAGAGCTGCTTATTGATGATGTACATAACATCTAGTTAAGTAAGACATTTGTCCAAAGAATAAAAATTAAAGGTTTGTTTATGTCAATGGCTCAGAGCGTATGTGAAACTGACTCCAGAATAAACATTACAAAAATCTCATAAATTGCAAGTAATCCAAATTTTACTTGCAGCATGCATTTATGGATTTGCTGAACTTGTTTTTACCACACACCATGCTTGTGTTACTAGGGTCCGCTAGACCATTCTAGTGAGAAGTTTATTATGGCTTTGTGAATCAGGGAAATGAGAGAATTCCCAAGCCACCCTGGCATTGACTATAGCTTATTATAATAACTTTAAAGGTAACAGTAAAAAAACAAAACAACTATTTATATTGTTTTTGTGCTGAGGGCTTTTTGGGAAGTCATTTTTTAAAAAAACCTATTAAAATGTGACTTTATAATGCTTCTGGTGGTATATAGTTTATAAAATGATTTCTAATTCATCTATCTGACAGAACTAGAGCAGCTATCATCTGCTTCTAAAGTTTCAATGACAGAGGCGAGAAAGAAGTTCCCTCACACTGTCTGATTGTGGGAGTCAAATCTGAATGGGGGATACAGGAATTACTGAAAATATGGGTGGGGAGAGGGAGGTAATTTCTGCAACTTAGAAATAACCTTGTGAACAGCAAAGAACCTGTTTTACTGCACAAAAGAAATCTTAAGATTTGAATCTACAAAAAAAATTAATTTTGTTAAGGTCTGAAAATCATAATTGAAGTGATCAGTTTGATCAATTTAAGTTACACGTAAACCAGTCCATATGTGCAGAATTTTGCTCCAAGCAGAGCTTGTTGCACTATCTGATCCCTTAGGAACACTTCTGAAGGGCAGGTTCTTGCTGTGCGATTGTCGCATACCTGGCTCCACAATTCTGCTTGCCTAACAGATTCTAACAAAGGTTCAGACATCTTAAGAAAAGTGTAAAATGAACTATGAATCACTTAGACTTAGTGTGTCACTAGAGGTTTTTGTTTTTAAAGGAAGGATGTATTTACAAGGTTTGCTTGTAACCTCTAGATTTCTAATCCTGGGAGCCCAAGATTGAGAGTTTATTTCTAAAACTGAGACTAGAGAAACAAATCATGAGACTGACATGCATCCATGGTGTCTTCACAGTGTGACTCCAAGGCCCTAATCAAGGCCACCAGTCTTTCTTGGGACAACGGAAAGTAATTGACTGTTTTCCAGGCCGAGATTCCTGTCACCAACCCAGAGAAGGCACAGCCTCACCAGCCAGGAACCCAAACCACAGAATAAGTTACAGAACCGTGTCGGTATCATGAGCTGTGCCTGAAAGCTCACGGGCAGTTCATGCAGACTAGGCTGGAGGGGGCAGGGAAGAGGTGCAGAATTCAGCTGTAACATAGCATGCACACAACTTCCTCAGAACAAGTGAAACCTAAATGCCAAGGAGTTGTTCCAGCGCATCACAGTCATGGGAACAGTGATGAAGGACAGCTGTGGCGTCTCATCAAGGGAGGAGATGCCTTGTCTTATTTTTTAAGAAAGTAAAGTATTGCACAATGTAAATCAGAAGATTAGCTTCTAAGTCACTTAACTCTTAAGAGGAGCCAACAAGCCGATGCTCTAGGAACAAAAAGAAAATTCCACAGACACCATAATTACCACTTTATAAGCAATCTCTGCATTTCAAAACACTGTAAAGCTTTAAAACGCAGGCAATAGCCAGCATCACGGACATGATGGTGAAATGAATTTAAGAATAAATTAAGTCTTCGAAGGACTAAATAGTGTGTTCCCTGAATAAATTTTAAAAAAAGTAGTCATTTTCTTTCTTTTTAAAGAAACAAATCTATTTTTTAAGGCTTAAATTTTTAAGATATAGTTCAGTTTAGTCCAACAAACATTTATTGAATTCCTTCTAGGATTCAGGTTCTAAGCCAGGTCCTGGGGCGCCATGATGGGTAAGACAGAATCCTGATGCTTGAGTAGCACACTACTGCCTGGTGGTGAAGTGCTCATTAGTTTTAGATGCACACCTGATACAAAACTCCTTTATAAAAATACCTTAGAACCTCTCGGCTGCTGCAAGATTCTGGCATTTCCAGAGTCCATTCTGGCTATTCACAAGGAAGATATGCACATATTCACAAAAACTTACCCATAAAAAAAAAAAAAAATTCACAAAAACTTACCCATACCCATGGGGAAATTTGGTTCCATAGAAAACTGAGCCATTCGAATGTCACATATCAGCTTTGTCAGGAGATGTCTAGACAGTCTTCTCCAAGGGAAGAGTCAAAGCACTTTACTTAACTGCCTTGGGGCACTGGACTAAGCTAGTAAACCTGGTTTCTATTTCTAGCTCTGCAGCAGCTCCTCGCGACCTTTTAACAAGTTGCCTAATTTTTTTTTATCCCATTTGCTTTATTCAATGGAAAATAGGAGCTGGGGCATCAGGGTGGGGTTGTGGGTATGGTAAAAAGGGAAGTAATAGTAGCTGACTTGAACCTTGCTTAGGATGAGTTAGATGATTCTAAAATTCTTCACTTTTTGGAGGAAAGATGCTAGGAAAACAGATATTAGCAGTAATTATAACTAACACCAAATTAAAAATAAAATTAAAGTCAAGCACTGTTAATGTATGATCAGAAGGGTAATACTTCCACTAATAGGAGAGCAGTTTAGTTTTTAAAACCCTTCGAATGCCCATTCAAAATAAAGGCAGCCATCTAATGCTTTGGATACTTGACTAAGCCAAAGACTTTGTAATAGTTTAAAACTGGTTTTGAAACAGTTTAAAATAAGTTCTGCTCTCTCCAACAATGACTTAAAAAAAATTCAAGCACGCTGATTATGTATAAGCTACAGCAGACAGTAGAAAAAGATAATTTATATTACCAGCCACGTGGTTTGGAGTTATTGCTTTACTGTTATCTAGAAAGTTTGCATGGCCCGTGTGAATTCTGTAGCAATAGATCTCTGAACAGTAGCATCTTCCTTCTCAAGCTTTTACTTACTTCAAACGCCTGTCGTAAAACATAATTTGGGGCTGGGAAGTGGAGGGTAGTGAATAGTGGGGCGAATTAAGGGAACAGTGTTAAAGAAATCAACACAAAAACTTTTTATGTAGTTGATCCCAAATCGTATTTGAGAAGTCTGAATAGGATGAAAAGGTTTTCTCTATTCAGTAGTTTCAGTTAATCCTCAGTCCAAACATTTGCCCCAATAAACATTAGATTATTTTTATGTTAGCTATAAAGCTGTCAGTTCTCAATAAACAGATATGCTCCTGGTAGTTTTACCTTTGCTGTCAAAGAATTGTCAATAAGCATCCTTGCTCTTAAATTAAAACAAACACACAGAAAAGGACATATAAAATGGAATCACACAGCAGAGTTAAACAGGAGGCTGCTGAAATCCTAAATAAATGATATTCCAAATAGTTGGTGATTAGAAGTTGAACATTTTGCAATCTAAAGCAGCCAATGCATTGTTAACGCCTCGGTGTCTCCTTAATGGAATGCTATAACTTCTCCTATTCAGATAAGCCAGACCCTTACTTTAGTGTGTCTCAGTTAAATTTTATGTCCAATGTGTCCATTTGTTGTAGGAAAAGAAACAAGTTCAATGAAAGGGACACTTTGAAGATTTTTATTTCCTATGGGGACAGTTTACCTCAGTCTGGAAAGTCCCTTCATAGTTTTGGTTGTTTTTCTTTTCTGTGACTGAGAATGGTTATCTAAGAGGTGTGAAGAGACATGGAGGTTTTAAACTGCAAATATATTTTCCCACTGCTTGAATCTCTGCCATTTTTGCAGCTGCTTTAGGAAGGGCTGTCCCACAAACACGAATAGAATCATGTGACTGAAAAAATGATTTTTGCTTATATAGTCATTTTATTGCAGAATTAAGCTTTTAGAAGGCTAAAGCTGTGTCTTATTTATCTTGTGTACTGCCTAACAGAGGGCTCTGGACACATGGACAGTCACTAAATATTATTTGCTTGCTGGGTTATAAGTGTTCTCCTAAGACTGTAAAGAAAAAGACATAAATGTAGAAAAGACGTAGATTTCTGTTTCTCTGTGGAATAATGCTGTGGTTTGCCCTTCATCTCCAGTATGAAAAAATCCCTTCAAACATTAGGGAATTGGGTCTCATACCAGAGAGAAATTAAGGAATATATAGTTCGTCATTTGCCCATTGTCACAAAAGGAGAATTTCATTTATTCGTTTTTTTCATTTAATTCTCCGCCTGAAATGAGTAACTCTTTTTCTTAAAAATAAAGAAAGAAGGAAGGAGGGAAGGATAGAAAGAAGGAAGGAAGGAGAGAAGGAAGGAAGGAGAGCCTTTTCTACCAGGAGGTTCAAAACAAGAGATTAAAATAGGATATGCGGCACTTAGAAAAGCAACCTAGGTAAACAAAGAGTTTGAGGGCTGAAGGCAAATATATTGGGAATCTTAAGGTCCTTATGAATACCCCCTTTGTTCTAGGTAATAAACGTATGTGCCAAGGCTGAAAGAAAATGGATTTCCCCAAGGAATGCCCCATCACTGGGGAAGAGATCTGCCATCAAAGGCCATCACACTCTGGAGGTGTAGCAAAAAGATTAAACATTTAAGACAGCTGATGGGGTAGAGGAAGGGGGGAAGGCAGGGATGTAGAAAAGGCAAAATGTCAGCACCCTGAAAATGAGATCCACACACAGGAAAGGAGGAAATTGAGAGTGTCAACTTTAAACTCATGGTTTGTATCTTGTGGCCTTGAGCAATCTGTAGTTTAAGGAAAAAGATGGGACACTCTGTCACTCTGTTCATCTTTTTTTTTTTCTTATGTGTCAAACACTCATGACAGAGCCCATGCCAAAATGTATTAAGTAATACCCTTTGTCCTGAATGAGCATCTGAAAACAACGTAAAGGTCAGGTTACAAGAAGAGTTTAGTGCTCTAGCAAATACCACCAAGCACTTTAGTTTTTCAATTTTTGACTTATTTTCTAAAATTTGCAACTAGGCACTCAGCCAAAGCAGAACAGCTTATGTTTTTATTTTTTAAGTACATTAAACAAACAAACAAAAAACTAAAGTTGAAGTAAAGATCCAGAGCCAGATCACCTGGGTTTAAATACCTACAATAATACAACCTATGAGACCTTGGAGCAGTCCTTGAGTGGTGCATGGTTAACCTGCTCAGCAACTAACTGAAAGATTGGCAGTTTGAGTCCATTCAGAGGTGCCTTGGAAGAAAGGTCAGGTCATCTACTTCTGAAAAATCAGCCATTGAAAACCCTGTGGAGCACAGTTCTACTCTGAAACACAAGGGATAGATACAAGTTGGAATCCATTCAACAGCAACTGGCTGGTTGGCCATAAGACACTGGATAAGTCACATAAACTTTTGACCATGGTTGACTCATAATAAAGAATGATGGTTCCTGCCCCCATAATGTTGTTGTGAGAACTAAGCAAGTTAATGTATGCAATCCATTAGCAGAGTGCCTGCCACATGGTAAATTATTATTATTTTGGTTGCTTAAAATGATTTTTTTTGTTCTTAATTTTGTGATTTCTCTCACCAAATGTCTGTATTATTATTCCTGTAATCATTCTATCAACTAATTACAATATTTATTACCTACTCTGTGTTCTACATACTAGTAGGGTAAAACATGGTCCCTATTATTCAAGAACTTACAAAATGATTAACAAGTTAATTGCTGATGATGTATGGTATGGGTTATTGTATCTTATTTTAGGATTTCCTTTTGAATCTTTTTTTTTTTTTTTTTTTTACAGATTTTAGGTCTGTAGTGAAATTCTCCATCTCCTGCATTCTTGAACGTATTTATTGTAGCTTAAAAAAAAAGTCCCTGTCTATTAACTCTAAAATTTGAATCACTTATTGTCACTATTTCTCTTGCTATTTGGTCATTTGATTCTTCGTTTCCTAAGACCTTGTGATTCCTTTTAATTAAATTGCAGTATATTGTGCACAAAAAAATGGAAGAGCTTTGGATGATTCCTAAAAGAGGAATGAATTTTCTCCTAGAAAGCAGATGGAGCATAGCAGATCACCTTCATCCTGCTGAGGGTTTGGTTTTAGGCTTCCTTAGGGATAATGTAGAAACGCTGGTGGTGTAGCGGTTAAGGGCTACGGCTGTTAACCAAAAGGTTGCCAGTTTGACTCCGCTAGGCGCTCCTTGGAAACTCTATGGGGCAGTTCTACTCTGTCCTATAGGGTCCCTATGAGTTGGAATTGACATGACAGCACTGGATTTTTTTTTTTTTTTAGGGATAATGTATTTAAGTTTTGTCCTTTTCTCTAGGGCAGAGCCCTTACCCTTGGGAGTAGATCTGGGGTGTTTACTGGAATTCTTCCACCTGACTGGGTTTCAACTCTAATCTCTGTCTCCCCAGCATCATGGGGCTGCTGAAATCTCTGCTCAACTCTTTAGCTTCTCAACAGTTTAGGAAATAACAAATAACAAATGCTTCAAGGGGAAATTGCACACTGATCTTTGGGCTCACTTCTCCATAATTTCCTTCTTCTATGGGATTTTTGGTCCTTAAGCTGCAGCCATTTGGCAGCCTGAACTCTAACCTCCAACTCCTCTCCTCAGCTCAAAACTTGGTCTCAATTCCCAAGCCCAGACTTTCCCACACGATTTAGCAAATCTGGCCTTCAGGGGAAAATTTGGGGTGAATGTAGAGCTGACTGAGGTGGGCTTCCTTCCCTAAGGTTTTGTGGTCCTTCATAAGTCCAGCCTGCTTTGGTGGCTCTCTAATGCCTTCGAATAGTAGTTTTGTGTATTTGTGTCCAATGTTTTCAATAGAAGGATTGTTCTGATGCAAGTTAGTCTGCTGTAGATGGAACCAAAAGTCTTTTAATATTGTCTTTTAAAATTTTAACTCTTGATTTACCCTTAATTGCATTTTAAATGTTCTTTTGCTTTTACTTTGCTTAATATTTTAGTTGACCAGGAATGCTTGGTTTATATATATATTGTTTTTGGTCCCTCTGCTAATTAAACTCCAGACAGGAAGTGTTGTAAGAACAGTAGCAAAAACATAACACATTCTAAGCAATGGAAGTAGATAGTTTGCCCTTCACTTGCTCTTCAACAATCTTACCAGTTTTTCTATTTAGACTTTCCAGTACCACCAAGTATTATTTGCCAATGGTGAACCCTCTGAATTTAAAAACTATATGCCAAAATCCAACTCCCACCTTCAACACCTGAACGGCCATTAAAAATATTCTGTTGTCTTCCTGAGATAGTTACAAAGATGTTACTTTTCTGGAGATAGGGACAATTTATTGTCATTAGAACCTTGGTCTTAGTAATATCGTAAACCAAAAAAACCAAATCTGTTGCTGTCAAGTCGATTCTGACTCATAGCGACCCTATAGGACAGAGTAAAACTGCCCCATTGAGTTTCCAAGGAGTGCCGAGTAGATTCAAACTCCGACCTTTTGGTTAGCAGCCGTACCACTTAACCACTACGCCACCAGAGTTTCCAAATAATACTACGGGAGTCATAAATTTTTGTTGGCATTTGTTTTGATTTAACTACATTTAATTTATATATTAACGTGGCCAGAATAGCTAAGTGTATTAAACCAGGAAGTATTTAATTAAATTCAGCAAACACATATTGAATGATTAGATACAAAGAACTGTGTTATACATTAGAGAAGCCCCAAAAATGATTTCATGAGTTCCATACATTTAACTATTCCATACATTAACATTTTAATGAATGTAACTATTGTAAACAGTCACAAATAACTAGCTCAACATATGATAGCGAGAATAGAACTAGATAACAATAACTGTGCATATTTATCTACCACATATTGTGCTGAGTGCTAGCAACCCAGTAAAGTAGGTAGTATTATTACTTCCATATTAAGAATGAAGACGCTGAAGTATAATGAGATTAAGTAATTTTTCCAAGGTCCCAAAACTTATAAATGGAATTCTAATCCAGATCTCTTGGACTCCAAAGATAAATGCTGTCATAGAGAAACAAAGTGCTATAAAAGTGTTATAAAATAAAATAGCGACCCTATAGAACAGAGTAGAACTGCCCCATAGAGTTTCCAAGGAGCACCTGGTAGATTCGGACTGCTGACCTATTGTTTAGCAGCCGTTGCACTTAACCACTACGCCACCAGGGTTTCCATAAAATAATAGATGAAGGAAATAATTTCCACTTTGGATGATGAGAAAAGTCATCAAAGAGAAGGTCATATTATCTAGGTATTTATGGATGACCAGAACTTCCATAGCTGGATAAAGGGAAAAAGGGCATTCTTTGCTGATGAACATGCATGAGCAAAAACAAAGAAAAATTGTTGCAGGAGTTATAATTGGTTCAAAAGGGTTAGAACATAAGATGTATGTGGGTCCACTGGGTAAGATAAGGTTTGGAAGATACAGAGGGCCACAAATAAGTATCTAAGGGTTTCAGAGTTGTTTTTGTGTATTGTATTATTTATATCTTTCTGTGTAACAAATTGCCCCAAAACATAGTGGCTTAAAAGAACAACTTTTTATTATCAAACAGTTTCTGAGGGTCAGAAACCTGGGCCTCTGGCTCAAGGTGTCTCATGAGGTTGCAGTCAAACTCTCACCTGGGCTTGAGGTCTTATTTGAAGGCTGGAGGATTCACTTCCAAGCTCACTCATGTGGTTGCTGACAAGATTCAGTTCCTCCTGGGTTATTGGACTAAGGGCCAAGACTTCCCTTGGTTCCTTGGGATATGTGGCTCTCTGTGCTCATAGCTGATCAAGTGAAAAGTGAGAGACTAAGAGAACAAGAAGAGTGAGAAAGGGCATCCAAGATGGAAGTAACAGTCTTTTTATAGTCTAATCTAGAAAGTGACATCTCATCATGTCTGCCATATTCTCTTCATTGGAAAAGATGCAGTAAGTCCAGCCCACACTTAAGTTGAGGGGAGGGGATGAGAAGGGGAGAGAGTTGATAAGGGCATGAATACCAGAAGTTGGGAACATTGTGGGCCATCTTACCTGCTGCCCACCACATGAATCAATGGAGAATCAGCAAAGATTTCTGAATGTGAAAGTGACATAAATTTACCATTAGCAGTCACCCATGGCAAAAACTAGAAATTCATTCAATATTTCCCCTTCTCACTCAACGTTCATATCCACTGTTAACTCATTGTGAGGAGTTTAATTGTCAGTATCTTTTATTTCTAATGGCACCAAAAATAACAGCACATCTTACAATCATCTGTGTCTCAGATTCTAAGAAAAAGGACAGAAGGCCTGTGGTGGTCTCTGAGAGGGCAATTTGCACATGTGGGTGTAGAACTGAGTAGGTCATGGGTATTAAGGAGTGAGCAAGTGGGGAAGAAACATTTTTGTAATCTAACACATATTTCATTTTACACCTGAAGCCAGATTTCTAGTTATCAATATGTCTTTTGCTTAATGGATTACATTGCAACCATTTAATTTTGATTCCTTTATGAATGTATTAACTTCGGGGAATTTAATTTTTTTGAATTTTGAAACACTTGTTGATCCATTCACCAAAAACTGAAAGGATACAAAGTGGTAATGACACCAGCACATGTTCTTTTCTCTCCTTTTGATTCTTCTAACTTAGGAAAGACTTTATGTAAAGAAATTAAAGAACTCTTTCATCTAACACAAACTTAAAGCCTCTCTTTAAGGATTTCCAAAGCTCATCTCATACTTCATCTCATTTTTTTTTTTTTTTTTTTTTTTGTCAGCACTGGGACTGAGGCAACAAGAGATTTCCTGATACCCAGTGCTCTGTTTTCCTGTGAGATCTGTGGCCAGACGAGGAGAATTATGAACACATTGTTCATCACCATGGGAACAAGGCTGCTGCATATGGCTGGCATCTGCTCTAGGTTTTGGCAACCACATATTTCAACATACTTTGCAAGCATATGATAATTTTCATCCTCATCTGACATCTTTACCCAAGGAACTTTGAATAAAAGTTTTATCTAGTGTTCTGTGTGGTTCTTCTGGTTATTACCCAATATTCCAGTAGAGTTAGGTAAACACTAGCAGGAGAAATAACTGAGTTAAGTTCATGCAGTGGGTCTTAACCTCAAACTTTATCCAGTGACTTCTCTCTGAATGGGGCTCTGTCCTAACGACCATGATATCTTGGTATCATGGTCTGGTTGTGCCACACTTCAGAATGTATTGGAAGTCCAATTCCATTTTCCCAAGAGACCATTTATTTCTTTTTAAATGAAAGGTTTGAATTCTTCCAGTACAGATCTCAGGATCCAATCTTAAATTCTAGGAATCTCACTAAACTCCTTTGTCGAAATTTTCTTTTTCTTCTTAATGTGCATTAGATGAAGGTTTACAGAGCAAATTAGTTTCTCATTAAACAATTTATATATATATATATACCATACATATATATTGTTTTGTGACCTCAGTTGCCAACCCCACAATGTGTCAACACTCTCCTCTTCTCAACCTTGGGTTCCCTATTTCCATTCATCCAGCTTTCCTATCCCCTCCTGACTTCTTGTCCTTGCCCCTGGGCTAGTGTGCCCATTTAGTCTTGTATACATGGTTGAACTATGTGTATTACTGTTTGTTTTATGGGCCTATCTAATTTTTGGCTGCAGGGTGACCTCAGTACTGAGTTAGGGTGTCTAGGGGCCATACTCTCGGGGTTTCTGGTGAGTCTGGTCTTTTTTTGTGAGTTTGAATTTTGTTCTACATTTTTTTCCAGCGCTGTCTGGGACCCTCTATTGTGATCCCTGTTAGAGCACCTGGTGGTGGTAGCTGGGCACCATCTAGTTGGGCTGGACTCAGTCTGGTAGAG
The DNA here is from genome assembly GCF_030014295.1 of Loxodonta africana. NCBI lineage: Eukaryota > Metazoa > Chordata > Mammalia > Proboscidea > Elephantidae > Loxodonta > Loxodonta africana. The sequence continues at coordinate 48,779,921 of NC_087351.1, forward strand.
GATGTGGTAGTTGTGGTCCATTAGTCCTTTGGACTAATCTTTACCTGTGTCTTTGGTTTTCTTCATTCTCCCTTGCTCCAGATGAGTTGGGACCAGTAGAGTATATTAGATGGCCACTCACAAGCTTTTAAGACCCCAGATGCTTCTCACCAAAGTAGGACATTTTCTTTACGAAGTATGTTATGCCAATTGAGCTAGACGTTCCCTAAGACCGTGGTCCCCAGCCCTCAGCTCAGTACTTTGGTCCCTCACGGAGTTTGGGACATGTCTATAAAGCTTCTACGACCTTGTCTTGGTCAAGTTGTACTGGCTTCCCAAGTATTGTGTACTGTCTTACCTTTTACAAAAGTTACCACTTATCTATTATCTAGTTTAAAGTTTTCTTGTATGTAGAATGTAACCAATCACATCACCTCTTCCCTGCCTTCCCTAGATGCTATAGAGTCAAGTGAGATGAGATATGTGACAAGGTTTTGAACACGTATAGGACTGGTGTAAATCAGAGGCTTTGATTCTCTTATTATTAATATCACCGTTAATGTATTGACAGAGCAGGAGCATAATACATGACGTAGAACACCTGGGATGAATCCAGGTGCCAACAGATATGAGCTGTGGGACCCTGAGAAAGTTTCTTAATATCTCTTACCAGTTTCTTGACTAGAAAACTAGAGATCATACTTCCCACCTCCATACCTGCCAGGGCTCTTGAGAGCATCCAGTAAGGTAATAAATTTTATAAAGAGTAAAGGGCCAAAATGTAACAATGGCTTTGAATATAATCATTGTTACAACAATAGTATCTGAATCTTTTCCTTTCCTCCAGTTTCAAACCATGTAAGAGACCTGGAGGAAAGGTAAAGTTAAGTCATGAGACTACCCAAAAAATGCATGGACAGGTGAGGGGAATATTGTAATTGGGTGAATAACCAGATTCCTGGGCAGGAACTTGCACTCGTGGATGCTCACATGGCATTTGAAGCATGTGATTTACAGAGACAAATGTAGCAATCTAAATGATAAGCCATTCCATTAGAGTTCAAAAGCATGTACGTACATGTGTATATGTGTGTATCTTGCCAATGTTTATAACTTCTTAACTGTGTTCTAGAATATTAAAAATCCATGTGACCCTTTTCCTCCGTGGGAAATAAAATGAGATCAACTTTGCATATGTTCAGGAATAGAAGACTTTCTATCATAAAGATACTATACTGAACAATTAAGTTCTACAGAATCAGAGACACTAGGTGAAGCCAATGATGAAGATAAAATATTAACTCCTTTAATTTTGTCTATATCAAACCGTATCAATTATTTTCTACAGTAGGAGAATTAGGCAAAGGTAGAAAAATGTTTTAGGGTTATTTTTCTCTATTCTCATCTGAAAATGTTTGGTTTAACAATTACTAGAAAAAGGATTTTGCTTTTGGCAAAGACATATTTTTTTTCCCTGAAGCGATTATGTGTTTCTATCCCACCAGAAACCCAGAATAAGTTAAAATAAGGACCGGAAAATATTTCCAGTGGGACATCTCCCATTGGATATGGAATTCCCCTTCTGCCCCTCATTAACACTCTATAAAAAACATGCGGAGTATTTGCTCAAGCTCTGGATTGAGGATGCCAACCTTCCAGAAAGACAACTACTTCCACCCAAACAACTTGTCCTCCTTTCCTTCTTGTCAGCACCACGCTCTGAGAGAGGCTGTGTTTGGTCTCTTAATCAGGCCTTGCTGACGGGCTGACATCACTGCAAACGTTTTTACTTATTCTTTGGCAACAGTTGAATCCTTGCCAAAGGCCAGTCAGTAAGTCAGAAAGCGTTGCTAGTGAGAGGCTGAGGGAGTCGGAGTGTGACCGTCAGCTAGCAGTCTGTGGTGATGACAGGAGGAAAATCTAGGAGCTGAAACCATTTTAAAGGTCACTCTTTGGGCAGAAAAAGTAATAGAACTCTGGGACATGGAAGCACTAGGATGCTGCTATCTGGGCACTCTGAAAATCCATCATCTACTCCCTGATTGTGAAGATGGGGGAAAGCCTGTTCTACTTTACAGCCCAATATGGCTTAAATCAACAGCTATTTGCCTTTACAGTGGTATAAAATGATTTGGTAAAATATAAATGCTAGATAATATACCAATGGTTCAACTGCCTGTTTTTTTAAAATATTGAAATAACCCACTGTCTATTCTTCTTTTGTATTCTTTCTCCGTACACTTCATTCTTTCATTTTCAACCTTCGTTAAATAATCTAAGTTTAAAGGTCTTAGCAATACACCATAAGTTTTCTGTGAAAGAGATTACATATACTTTATTTAATAAGAACTTACCAAAGTGTAATATACTGTTGTGTTAGTTGCTGTCAAGTTGATTCTGACTCATGGTGACCCCAAGTGTGCAGCGTAGAACTGCCTCATAGGGTTTTCAATGCCAGGACTTTTTGGAAGCAGATTGCCTGGTCTGTCTGCTGAGGCACCAATAGGTGGGTTCAAACTGCCAAACTTTCAACTAGCAGTGGAGCATTTAACTGTTTGTTCCACTCAGGGACTCTCTGTAATATACTAAGCATTGCTAAGCCGTTTTTAAAAGGTACACAGATCATTCAAGAACAATGATGGAAGGTGCATTCCTGAACTGAAAGCACGTCTTCTCTCCCTTTCCAAAACAGAAGACATGGAAGAAGAAAATGGCTTCAGCCTGTTGTTGTTAGGTACCCTTGAGGTGATTCTGACTCATAGCCACTCTGTGTGCAACAGAATGAAACACTGCCCAGTCCTACGCCATTCTCATGATCCTTTTTATGCTTGAGCCCATTGTTTCAGCCACTGTGTCAATCCATCTCATTGAGGGTCTTTCTCTTTTTTGCTGACCCTGTACTTTACCAAGCACGATGTCCTTCTCTAGGGACTGATCTCTCCTGATAACATGTCCAAAGTAGGTGAGATGTAGTCTCGCCATCCGGTCCAGTTGTGAGGATTTTTGTTTTCTTGATGTTGAGGTGTAATCCATACTGAAGGCTGTGGTCTTTGATCTTCATCAGTAAGTGCTTCATCCTCTTCACTTTCAGCAAGTAAGGTTGTGCCATTTGCATAATGCAGGTTGTTATTGAGTCTTCCTGCAATTCTGATGCTGAATTTTTCTTCATAAAGTCAAGCTTCTTGGATTATTTGTTCCGCAGACAGATTGAATAAGTATGGTGAAAGGATACAATCCTGACACACACCTTTCCTGAGTTTAAACCATGCAGTATGCCCCTGTTCTGTTTGAACAACTGCATCTGGGTCTAGGTACAGTTTCCTCATGTGCACAATTAAGTGCTCTGGAATTCTCATTCTTCACAATGTTATCCATAACTTGTTACAATTCACACAGTAAAATGCCTTTGCGTAGTCAATAAAACACAGGTAAACATCTTTCTGGTATTCTCTGCTTTCAGCCAGGATCCATCTGACATCAGCAATGATACTTTTGGTTCCACATGCTCTTTTGAATCCAGCCTGAATTTCTGGCAGTTCCCTGCTGATGTACTGTTGTAGCCACTTTTGAATGATCTTCAGCAAAATTTTGTTTGCATGTGATATTAACAATATTGTTCGATAATTTCTGCATTTCGTTGGATCACCTTTCTTTGGAACAGGCATAAATATGGATCTCTTCCAGTTGGCTGGCCAGGTAGCTGTCTTCCAAATTTCTTGGCATAGATGAGTGAGCACTTTCAGTGCTGCATCCATTTGCTGAAACATCTCAGTTTGTATTCCATCAATTCCTGGAGACTTGTTTTTCGTCAATGCCTTCAGTGCAGCTTGGACCTCTTCCTTCAGTACCATCGATTCCTGATCATATGTTACCTCCTGAAATGGTCGAATGTCAGCCAATTCTTTTTGCTATAGTGACTCTGTATGTTCCTTCCATCTTCTTTTGATGCTTCCGGCATCATTTAATATTTTCCCCATAGAATCCTTCAATATTGCAACTCAAGGCTTAAATTTTTCTTTAGTTCTTTCGGCTTGAGAAATGCTAAACATGTTCTTCCCTTTTGGTTTGCTAACTCCAGGTCATATTCTGGACCTGGAACCATCCCTCACAAGACTTGCCAGCTAAATTTGCCATGCTTTATTCTCCAAACTCTAATTTGTTCTTTTTTTTTTACTCTTTTTTTCTATTTAAAGAGTGCTTTCGTGTGCCATCACTAAAAAAGCCTAGACAAGCCAGGGCTGAACCCTATAGTAGAGGAGCAAGAGCAGCTAGGACTTTCTGCTTTCCTCATTGTCACCACACAAAAACAAGGAAGCACTCAAGGGAGGCCTGCTGGGTACTAGGAAGGGCCTCTTTGATAAAACAAAAAGGAAGGGAGAGAAAAAATGTATGACAAAATGGATATTAGGCAATCAAGTTACCAGGAAACTCATTACAGATGTCACAGTAAACATACGGCATCCATCAAAAAATGCATTCACTTGGGCAAACCATACTTGCAAACCCAGTCAACACCCAACGATCTACACACAACTGATGTGTATTACAGATTATCTGCAGTGAGGTTAGTGTACAGTCTGTAATTTTTCATCTGAGTAAAGATCTTTGTTGGTTAAATGGTAGTGGGTATACAGTGACACATAAATCAGCTGTTTGTGAGCACCACTGTATCTATAGTCAGACAAGAGGCACCAGCCCCAGGATCCAGAGCACAATGATGCCAAGAACCACTCACCTTACTCCTGCCTGCCTATGCTGGGCAGATAAGTTGGTTTCCGTTGGATGATGAAGAGGGGTCAAGAGAAGACAGAAAAAGCAGCAGCAACTACTGGGCCCCATGAAGGTGGAACTTGGTTTAGGTGGTGAGGATGCTGACTGCTCAAATAACCACAATTCTCATTTGGGGCAAGTGTTAGCTCACCGTTGCCTCTTTGAACCCACATGAGGGTGAGATGATTTCCAAAAATTTATCTATTCAAAGGGCTTTCTATAGGCACAGGACTTTATATTTTCAGAGCATGCTTTAAAATTACCTAGCCATGTTAGATTAAGAAAATCAATTTTTAAAAAGTAGACCTATTAGGACACTAAATTAAACCAAAGACCTAAGAATGAATCCACCTGTGAAAAGAAAATGTCCAACTCTTACCAAGTTGTTGATTTAGGGTTGTAGAGGTCCCACTTCCTTTGTCTGTGTCATAAGCCACTCACTCCCATTCTTAATGAAAACAAGAGGGAGTGATTATACCTCCCGGGGCCATGCCATTTATGCCGTCTGAAAGGCACTTAAACGAGTGCACATTATCTCACACATCTGGAGTTTACCAAATTAGCCAATTATGCTGGAGCTCATAAAACGAGGCCTTAAATGTCATCTAACTAGAAAATATTATAATCACCAAGTGGTCTGATTGTAAGATGATACTTGGGGCAGCATCAGTGGTTACGGAAAACAAATCGTGAAACAAAACACAGTTCAAATGCCCCCCAAATGCAACCACATATTTTCTACAGCAATACTTTCTGAAGAATACCGTATTTCTGAAGGCACCAGCAATCAACATGTTTCTCATTTGAAGCTAAGTTTAATCTGGCCTAGTTGTTTCCTAGTTATTTGCCTTGGGCAAAACAAAGCCCAAATTTTTTTCTCGTAAGAGCACTAAGGAACATAGAGGAAGAGAACAGATTGACTGAAAACTATGGACTTAGCAGAGATATGGTGCTGTCTGCAAGAGATGGGGGTAACAACTGGAGTAAGAGTCGTGAATTGTCAGAGGTTGTGGCGTTGCCTCAGAATCACTAAGACCTGGTTGATTGAACATATACCGGTCTCTTAGAACTTTCATAATTTACTTGAAGGGAGAAATAAAAGCGGCTTTAAATCACTGTATGATTTGAGGCTAGGAATAGCAAAGGTTTAGAAGAGATATTTAAAAATTAGGGGTTCATAGCCACTAATTCCACACTGCAGACTTTCCATGCAATAAATAATAAAGTTTGGTTTTCAGTGAGAGGTGATAGAGTATAATGGAAAGATCATGGTATGCCACTAATACCTGTGTGACCTTGGGCAACTTTTCTGACCTCGAGTTAAAAAAAAAAAATTTTTTTTTTTTTGTACAAAACAAGGACATAAAGAGGCTTACTTCACAGTGCTGTGTTGAAAACGTTCTTAGTATAGTGCCCAGCACATGTAAGTGAATATTAGGTTCACATCTTTCTTTAACCATGTCATTCTGTTTAGCTCCTTTTTCCCTCTATTTCAGGAAGAATGGCCACTAGAATACTTCCAGAGAAGGAAGGGTGGAGGAGGAGCAGAGGGGACTGTCCCTTTCTACATTAGCATAATTTATAACCCATCACTCATCTGTGAACATCTACTATCATTCTCTTTAAAGGAATGACAGATACAAAAAGACTAGAAAAGCTTTCATTAAAGACATTGAGGCAAAGGGAAGTGTGGAGTGATGCATGAATACATATAAGTAGAGAGTCCAGCTGCTGTTTACCAGGTGGTTTTATAAACCTTATTAGTTTTAAAGGCACTAACCAACCTGGCAGAATCTTTAGGTCTTCTGGGCTCACTGTTTTACAGTAGATGGACCTATTAGTTTGTTTCTTTCAAACCAGAGAAAGATGAAGTCATGATGACAATGGAGATACTCTCAACAGTGACAAATTCCTTTTCTACTATTCTTCCCTGTGAGTTCTTCCTGCTCCATTAGAGAAAATGACAATGACCTCCTTGCTAAAAGCTAGCTAAACATGATAATTCTGTCATAATAGAAATCCTTACTCAGAATTTGGAAGACGGTTTTTTTTTTTTTTTTTTTTAACTTAACCTCACCTTGGTAAACCTGGAAACCCTGGTGGCACAGTGGTTAAGTGCTATGGCTGCTAGCCAAAAGGTCTGCATTTGGAATCCACCAGGTGCTCCTTGGAAACTCTACGGGGCAGTTCTACTCTGTCCTAGAGGGTCACTATGAGTAGTAGGAATCGACTTGACAGCAGTGGGTTTTTTTTTTTTTTTTTTTTTGGTAAACTTGGGTTGAAAAATTGTGTCTTTTATAAAACTACAGCGTATCTATGCTTTCAAGAACATTAAAAATCTTATAAGCAGTAAAGAGATTTGGACTCATGTAATTGAGCTATTATAAGGCGCCCTGGTGGCACGTGGTTAAGCGCTTGGCTGCTAACCAAAAGGTTGTCAGTTCAAACCCACCAGCAACTTTGAGGGAGAAAGATGTGGCAATCTACTTTTGCAAAGATTTACAGCCTTGAAAACCCTATGGGCAGTTCCACTCTGTCTCATACGGTCTCTAGGAATTCACTCAACAGTAATGGGTTTTGGTTCAACTGAGCTACTATCTCTATAAGCATGTGACTTCTGGGCAAATAGGTGGGAAATCACATCTCTAAGAATGGTTGGGGCACTAACTCACTTTCTTAGAGTGGGGAAATGGGAGATGTGTGCAGATTCTAAGTGTATTCACAGACTTTAATTTTTTTAAATTAACACTAGAGAAGGACTAGCATTTATAACCTGGAGGAGATAGGAAAAGCCAGCAGTGATGAATTCTAATTATGCTAATAGTCAAATTGATCCTTCTTGTAGGCCATAGATCAATCTGGCCTCTACGCCCGAGTTAGAAAAATATTTTTAAAATGCAGAATGTTCTCTAAAACGTAAGTACCAAAATCAAAGTGAATTGCTTTTACCACAAAAAATATTTAAAATACTGGATGTGTTCAAAGGTTTTTATTATTTTTTTATTTACCTTTTTTAAAATTTCTCTGTTTTTAACTGAAGGCTGTGAAATGTTCTTGCTCTGCATTAAAAATAACAAACAGCTTTTTCTTTTGTATTTTGACAAATATTTTCATCTCTAAGACTAGATACCTCCAGCTTTTAGCTACAACATGTCCAGAAAGAGCATTAATTTGCTCTAGAAGTGATTGCACATCCACTATAAGAAAAGGCCAGTTTTACTATACAAGGACCACACATACTGTATGTTTGTTATATTATTTGATATCAAAGCAGAAACATCAAATTCTTCCTAAAACACACATGAAATGAAGAGCCTGGCTCAGGAATTCCCACAACCCAATTTTTAGAGTTATCAGTTACAGCTTTACAGAACTCAGCAATGCTGACATTACTGTATTACAGGAAAGGCATGCTTTTATTGACTATATAATGTGCTATGATTTCTATAACTTTATATATATTTTGGGTGAAATGAACATGATTTTGATTCCACTTGTCATAAAAACAAGTATATTATAAATGTAAGACATTGCTGGAGAAACAGCAAGAAAAGCTTGATGATCTTCTGTTACTAGGTGACCTAAAAATATTTCATGAGGCATCTAGGTCATTATCATTATTATAACATGAGAGGAGTTATCTACAGCAAGAATCGTCATTCTTGATTCATTTGGCATAATTATGATGTTGGCGTGATGACTTCCACTCATTCGTTCAGCATATGCTTACTGAATGTCTCTACTCTGTGCCAGACACAATAAATCAGGGTAGCACATCGTGTGTGTGTGTGTGTGTGTGTGTGTGTGTATTTCAGCCAGCATGTGGTAGAGAAAAGACAGTCAGGAAGAGTGAAACTTGAGCTCATCCTTCAATGAAGAGGGGTAGTGTCTTGAGTGGAATAGGGGGTTGGGTACTCCAGGAATAGGGAATAGCACGTGAAAACCATGAGAGTGTGAGAGACCAGAGCACCGCAAACCGTTTGCTATTCCTAGAACATATCTATAAATGGGGCAGGAGCCTGGAGACAAAAGGAGGGCCATACCAGGGATAGACCTATACACCATGATAAGAGCTTTGGACTTTACACTCCAGGGCATATTTTTAAATATTTCCAAGATACCTTAAAGATGTAATAATTAAAAAGTGTAATACTGGAATAGAGATAGATTAAATTAATGAAACAATAGAAAATGGAGAAATATAATAGAAAATCTTAATTATGTATATGTGAAAATTTAATATATGAAAAAGGTAGCATTTCAAATTAGTGGGTGTCTTAGTTACCTAGTACTGCCATAACAGAAATACCACAAGTAGATGGCTTTAACAAATGGGAATTTACTCTCTCACAGTTTAGGCAGCTAGACGTCTGAAATCAGCCTGACAGCTCTAGAGGAAGGCTTTCTCTCTCTGTCGGCTCTGGGGAAAGGTCCTTGTCTCCTTTCAACATCTGTAGGCCCAGCATTCCTTGGAGACCTCCATGTGTCTTGGCATCAATCTTCCCTGCGTCTAGCAGGTTTTCAGCCCAGGGACCCTGGGTCCAAAGGATGTGCTCCTCTGCTGGCTCTTCTTTCTTGGTGGTAGGAGGTCCTTTTTTCTCTGCTTTTTTCTCTCTATTTTTTTCTCTTGTAAGATAAAAGGTGATGTAAGCCGCACCCCAGGGAAACTCCCCTTACATGGATCAGGGCTGTGACCTGAGTAAGGATGTTGCATTGTACCCTAATCCTTATTAACATGACCTAATCCTGCCTCACTAACTTAACTAACAGCTCACTCCCAAATGGGACCATAACCACAAGAATAGAGGCTAGTATTAAAACACATCACCAAATGGAAAATAATCAGATCACAAAATGGAGGACAACTACACAATACTGGGAATCATGGCCTAGCCAACTTGACACAGATGTTGGGGGGACAAAATTCAACCCATGACAGTGGGTAAAGGATAGATCTTTCAACAAGTGGTGTTTGGACAACTGACTATTTGAAAGTCAAATTTAATTCCCATATACCACCAATCAAAACCAAACCTGTTGCTGTCAAGTTGATTCTGACTCATAGTGACCCTATAGGACAGAGCAGAACTGCCCCATAGGGTTTTCAAGGCTGCAGTCTTTACAGAAACAGACTGCCACATCTTTCTCCCATGGAGCTGCTGGTGGGTTGGAACCACTGACCTTTCCATTAGCAGCCCAGCACTTAATCACTGCACCACCTGTGCTCCTTCTCATAAACCGCCAAAAAATCTCAGCTGGATTAAAGATTTAAATGTAAAAAAATACCAGAAGAAAATGTCCATAATCTTGAGTTTAGGGAATTAAAAAAAAATTTGACATCAGTGTCAGACATCATAAAGGAAAAGATAGACAGATATGATCATAAAATCACAATCTTCAAAAAAAATCACAAACTTGTGAAAAGTGTAAGAAATTATAATTGTAAGACAAATGACAAACTGGGAAAAATATTTGCCATCTACGTAACAATCAAAAAATTTGTTGTCGCTGTTGTTGTGTGCCGTCAAGTTGATTCTCACTCACAGAAACCTTGTAGTACAAAGTAGAACTGTCCCATAGGGTTCCCTAGGCTATAACCTTTATGGAGAGCCCTGGTGGTGAAGTGGTTAAGCGCTGCAGGTTGCTAACCAAAAGTTCGGCAGTTCAAATCCACCAGGCACTCCTTGGAAAACCTCTGAAGTAGTTCTACTCTGTCCTCTAGGGTCGCTATGATTTGGAATTGACTCGATGGCAATGGGTTAATCTTTATGTGAGCAGATTGCCAGGTCTTTTCTCCCTTGGAGGGACTGGTGGGTTAGAACCATCCACCTTTTGGTTACTGGCCAAACTCTTAACCATTGTACCACCAGGTTCCTTTTGTCCAAAGATTAGTACCTATAATATATACTGAGCTCCTACATAACCTAAGAGAAATATGCCAAGGTCACAAACAGGCAATTCATGAAAGAAATGATAGCTAACGATATAAAGGTATGCTCAATCTCAGTAACAATCAAAGAAACTCAATCAAAACAGTTTCACTGCTCACATATGGTAGTTCTGGAGCCCTGGTGGCACAGTGGTGAAGAGCTGGGCTGCTAATCGAATGGTCAGCAGTTCCAATCTACCAGCCACTGGTTGGAAAACCCACAGGGCGGTTCTACTCTGTCCTGTAGGGTCGCTATGAGTCAAAACCGACTCAGAGGTGGGTTTGATTTGGTTTTATCAGACTGTAAACGGGAGATGGATGTGAGTAACAGATATATCAAATAATGATTGGTAATGTCAATGTTAGAGAGTGGGGAAGTAGGAACTCTCAAATACTGAGGGTATAAAATCAGTACATACTTTTGGAAGGTAGTTTGGCAATATTTATAATTTAAAATGTGGGTATCACTTGATCCTGTAAGTCCACGGCTAGAAACCAGGGCTTAGAACCGGTTCTTCCTGGTTTAGTCATAGCCCAGGAAGTGAAGCCGGAACAGAATATTTTTTGCTCTGTTGTGTATAACAGAGCCCTGGTGGCACAGTGGTTAAGACCTGGGCTGTTATCTGCCTAGAGAGGTAGTGAATTACAATAGTTAAGAGCACGAACTTTGGGATCAAACAGACCTGGATTTGAGTTCAAGCTGCACAACTTAAGTTATGTGAACTTGGGAAAATTGCTATTATTATTACTGTTATTGCTTTTATATAATTGTTATTTCCAACCAATCCTCTTACGAAAAGAACGTTCAGAAACAAATCTAATAATATCCTTTGGAAAATTATGGTGGATAGAGTCTTTAACTGAATCTGCATATCAAGGACAATTTTAGTTTATGTAACCAAAATAGTACATCTGTCTGTTCATCTCATACATGATTAGGATAATGGATTTGACGCATTAATCTTTGATACAAATCTGGTTTGGTCCCATATTCATAAACCACAACATAAAGAAGGAAAACATTTGGGCATTATATTTAAGTATCAAAATAAAGAACTGTTAAGTTTAGATAGCTCCAGTTATGAGAACTTTACAAAGCCTTCATGCCATAAATCGAAAGTTGTTTTCTAGTCATTAAACTTATTATTAATATCCTTTTGTGATAGTTTCCGTTGTGCACATATTCAGTTTTCAATCGTATTATCAGACAAAAACAACAAAGCAGGATGGTGCCTTTTTAAATGTTTTCTTTCCTAATAAGACTAGGAAACTAAACCATTCAAAATGAGAAAACATGTTAAATAGAAAATCTTTGTGAGGAAATGCAGTTAACTTTATTTCCAAAAAAAAAGTTATCAAGCTTTCATCAACCTAAGAATAATTTTATACGCACACACCCACACTCCCACATCAACGTACAGTCTGTGTATAAAGAAGCATACATACCCTTCTGTTCGGAAAATCACCCGAAAACTGTCTCCTAAGCTTTTGTAATGGTTTGGGTCAGTTGTGCCTCTCTGAATCTGCAACCTAGAAACAAAATCAATCAAACAAACAAACAAAAAAAAATCCAAGTTAAGGGTTTGCCAAACGGTTCTTCTCATTTTTCAAAGCCTTAGAAAACTCAGCTTTTTCAGATTAATCTAAAATATCCTGGGCTTTGTTACAATTTTTATTGATTTATCTGCCATATGTAATCTTTACCTTAATTTTGTAGCTTTAAAAATTCTGATATTTCTCTGTATTTTAATAAAACTATAGAAATAACTTTTTTCATCTGTTTCTTAGCCAGGCAGAAACACCCTGAGGCACTTATACTTTTTTCTTTTGGGAAAAGCAAACACAGATGTCATAGATTGTTTTAATGTATAATTCAAAATTCTGAAGATGCATATGAAACAAATAAGTAGCTCCATTTCTTATCTTAATTAGTGTTCCTTGATGGTAATATGATACAAAGGTTAAAAATACAGAGCAGCTAATGTGGCCTATCTTTGATCCTGCTTGTGAATTTGGAATTCACTCTGGCAGACGGGAGCCTGTACTTGGAGCAAGAGCTGGGGGTCATATTACTCTACAGTTTATTCTCACCACTTTATGATGGAAGAGGATTGGTTGTTATAGGTAGCTCAGGCTATCTGGATCTTCTCAGAAGTGCAGTGCTTTGCATATAATTAGTGCTCAATAAAAAGATACCTCATTTTAGAAAACTAATTTTTTCCCCTTCTTTCTGAATATGATTATGCATCTCAGAACTCTAGCCTTCAAATGCAGAAGTTTCCAGCATGAGGGTCTTAACTTTTTATTTTGTATTGCCCCACAAGTAATATTATACAACTCTATACCTACTAATTGCCAAACTTTAAAATATCATACATACTCAACTTTATAATTTATTTTCTTTGACAAACACCAATACTGGCATTCTCAGTTTTACAAGGCTGGACAAGAGCTACATCTCCTAAATTTGAACTGCATGGAGCCTATCAGAAGACTGTGAATTAGTATAGCTAGCTCATTTAAATGGGCACAATTCCTCTTCTGGATCCAGTAAGGAGCTCTTCCTGTCTAGGACCTAGAACAAGATTTGATGGCCATGCAGATTCATCATGGTTGAGTATTTCTGAACTATAGCATTTGGCTGAGATAACTTGGTACTTTGGGTACAAATGAATTAACAGTAAACACAAAATACCACCATGGAAGAATTATACAAAAATTCGTTCAACAAATAACTTTGGAACATAAAGAACAATTTCCAAAACATGACTTTGGTTCTAGTTCAAATATAAATATTTCCCTTTGCATTTTCACACCTATAACCTATATTCATTGTTGGTTATGAAACACTTTATGTCTAGTGGGAAAATCTAAGATTCTTCTTTAACTATCCTTTTAAGAAAATTATTTTAAATAATTTTATATGTTACAAAAATATTATATGCTCATGGGTTTTTCTCATAATGTCTGTAATAATCTTTTATTAAATTTATTTACCTCACTCAGGGGGTCAGAAGGTGGCTGAATGGACACAAAAATAGAGGGTGGAGAGAAGGAGTGTGCTGTCTCACTAGGGGGAGAGCAACTAGGAGTATATAGCTAGGTGTATACAAATTTTTGTATGAAAGACTGACTTGATTTGTAAACTTTCACATAAAGCGCAATAAAAACTAAAAAAAAAAAAAAAAAGTCCATTTACCTCAGTAAAATTTCTTTCTAGATGCTTTTCTCCCAAATCACCAACTTTTTTTTTTTTTAATGTTTGTCATATGATATAAAATGCTAAGGTTTTACAAAAATTCAGGGCATTATCTCACTCTCAAGAGCATGAAACAGAAATACAAGAAAAAAAAATTAGTATATAGGAAAAAATATCCAAAACGTCAAGTAGCATCGGCACTGAGTCGCCCAGGTGTTCATCGGGGGAGCAATTACTGCTTTCTGTGGAGGGTCAGGAAGGGTTTCAGGAAGGAGATGGGATTTGAGCTGGTCCTCATGGGATTCAGAGAGGCAAAAGAATAAGGGGGAGGAAGCATTCCAGGTGGGGAAATGATAGAAACAAAGGCCAGCAAAGGAAAGCTGTCCTTTCTAATGGTCAAAAGAAGTGAGGGAAAAACATCTTCCACCATAGCAGTCTGTCCCACATTTCCTTGAGGTCAGATGTCACGGCACTGATTCAGTCGCTTGGAGTGGGTGGAGACCTGAGCTGGTTAGAGGAGGGTGCTTATGAGATAAAGTCAAGGCGCAATATAGAGCATTTGACCTCTTTCTGCTCCTCATCGGAGCACTTCGGCCAACTCTGCCCAGAGTTGTGTGACTCCAGTCCTAGAAGGTACTGTGAAAGAGCCAGCAGATGGACCAAAGAAAGTACATCATAATGCTTAGATAATCAATAATTGCAATTCTTTAATTGCCAGGGTTAGAGGTGTTAGCTTTGTCTACGATGTCTGCCCGCTTCTCAGGTAATACTAAGGTGGTTCTTCTGTCAACTTCTGTAAAATGAGTGCAGTTATTTCATAATAACTAGTTATCTAACTTGGCTATTGGAAGTCTAGGCACTTCACTCACTGGTTGCAATTATTTCAGAATCTAACAGAATATTTCCAGTCCATTATTCATTCAGTTGATAAAAGTTCTTGGGCACTTACTATGTATTAGGTACTCCACTATTTTGCAGGGGGAGAGGGTTTACCAAAATAAATAACATATGACCCTACCCTTTAGAAACTTACAGTTAAGTGAGGGAGATATGCAAAGACATGATTATCATACATAAGGAATAATGGTTAGGAAGGGTGTTTTGAACTTTCAGACGTCAGCCAATACATTTTACTGGCACTAATATGAGTCGGAATTGACTCGACGGTACTGGGTTTGGTTTTTTTTTTAACTAAACATTAATATCATTGTTATTGCGGGTAATCTCCTATCTACGGGTGGAATGAGGCTGACAGAAATTAGAACTTTGTAGAGACATTGGAAGGAAGAGGGGAAATAAGGGAAGGGTATCACAAAACATCTTTGGGCTAAATATCTGCGATTCAACTTTATTCACCCGTTTTAGAACAAGCAACAAAGAGAGTCAGTACAATCCTCAAGGGTTACTCCATTTAGGAAGCTAAATGCCTGATGAGTGATCCTATGTTAATCACAAACATGCACGGCAACATCAAAATAACATGACATGAGGCGAATCCACGAGTTGAGTTGTATGAGCAATGTGAAAGGATGAGTAGGCACGGCAGGGAAATCATTCCTTCGGTAAAGCCTCCCCACCATCCTTTATTATGCTAAAGGAGCTGGAGGTCCTGTTAATAAGCTAGGACAAGTAGAATTGCCTCTTCTACTGTGCATCTCACATATACCATGTCAGCACGTTGCAGAGAAAATACATGCGGTATTTAGTTCCATTACACATGCCTTATTCTGATCACAGAGTTATCAGTTCTTCTAAGCAATCTGTTTCAAGTTGATATAATTATAGTGCATTTTGGTCAATCATGTAAAATAGCAATTTCCTTCTTCCCCTCCACTACATTTCAACAACTTAAAAGGTTTCTCCCTTGGACTGAAGCTTTACATCAGTGTTTCCCAAGCTGCATTTTGTGCTAACAAATTCTCTCTATGCTCAGAGAGAGAATTTTCTGGTTACGTAATACAATCCTTTGTAAAATTACAAAGGCAAAGCTACACTACTCTTGATTGTATTTAGAAGAAAAGGTTGAACCTTTCCATTGTCCTAATAAAAGCAGCTTAGACACATCTGGAATCTCCATCTGAGTAACTTCTTTTATTAGAATGAGAACTTGCTGCCAAACTGGCAAAGTGGACAATGGAGTAAGATTCAAGGAATATTCAGCACCTAACATTTGTTCAGAATCAAACATGAAGGAATGAGTGTGCCTTAAGCCCTGTGCTACATTGCACAGTCTGTAGCAGTGCCCATGAACACAGTACCATACACACTTAAAAGATGGTAGGCAACAGGCCCTAGAATTCGCCACACCATAAATATTAAGCCAGTTACTGTGGACATCACCAGGGCAAGAAAGGGCTTCTCAAAGTTCACAAACAAATGTACAAGCATATTTTTTAAAGCCAAAGAATGTTCTCACTAAAATGTTTTCATCTAAACTTGTCAAGAACCATGACTGTAGCATTTCTCTCTATTTTAACTGTCATGTTCAGTCAGTGATACCAAATTTTAAGCTAGTCCATTGTTGATTCTTAGCATAGTTAGAAATGCCACTTTACCCATTCATCTTCTCTCAGCACTTCTAAACTCATGTCCATAAGAAAGATATGTCCATAGAAATAAAATTGTTTGGTGCCTTAAAAACCTTAGGATGAGGTTGTTTGAAAAATCCTAAATCTTGAGTTTATGAAATGTCTTTATTGCGAAGGTAATTTTACATCTATCGTCTTCTTTTATTCTTAAAAAATACTGATGGGGTCTATTCTGGGGAATGGAGGCTTCAGGATATACATATAAGAGCTCTGGTGGTGCAGTGGTTAAGTGCTCGGCTGCTAACCGAAAGGTTGGCCGTCCAAACCTACTAGCCACTCTGAGGGAGGAAGATGTGACAGACTGCTTCCATAAAGATTACAGCCTTGGAAACCCTATGGGGCAGTTCTACTCTATCCTACAGGGTTGCTATGAGTTGGAATCGACTTAACGGCAATGGTTTTATATATACATATATATAAAATGTGTGTGTGTGTACATATATGTATGTGGCAGCAATTGGACTTATGTATACAAAGGGCATCAACTGAGTCGCAAGGGATCAGATTGGGGTAGGTGATGAGATTTGTCAAGCTGTATGTGCATAGAACACAGACTGCTTTTCAGTTAGGTCATATGATTATTTGAGGTGCTTTGGGGAAGAGAACTGATGGAGATTGGGTGGGAACACAAAAGCTGTTCCAAGCTGCCCCTTTGGCACTGCCACCAATCCTAAGCAAAGCAGTAAGATAGGTGAAGTGCATTTCTAGCACCACCTCTAGATCATTTCCCAGTTCAAAAGTGCTCTTGTGCTGCTCTCTCCTACCTTCTTCCAGTCAACCTTCTCTCTGGAAAGCATTCACATCAATCATTCATCCTGACTGAGACTGAGTTTGACATGCTCTCTCAGAACTTGTCCTTTGTTAAAGGGATTTCAGCTATCAAAGGAAGGGTAGGAAGGTTTTGTTTTGTTTAGGGTTGAGATGCAGAAATCCCTTACCATGAAAGACAGCCCTGAGTGGCATTTTTTCCCTAAGTGGCATTTTATGCCAACGCAATGCACTAGACTATATAATAATTACGCCTTCATGTTAAAGGAGATAAAGCACTTTGGAGAACTGAGACACAGGCTGGGAGCTACCAGTTATAACTCCAGGGTTGCCACCAATTCATAGTGTAAACTGGTGAAATTAATAATCTAGTCTCTCTCTGCTTTTCTCCTCAGTAGTAAAATGGAAGAGCAGATATTAGAAGTCAATTTAATTTTAGAGGGAAAGCAACAGACAGACACATTATTTGAGTTTGTTAGCCATAAAACCCACCAAACCAAACCCACTGCCATCAAGTCGATTCCTACTCGTAGCAACCCTATAGGACAGGGTAGAACTGCCCCCATAGAGTTTCCAAGGAGCGCCTGGTGGATTCAAACTGCCAACCTTTTGGTTAACAGCTGTAGCACTTAACTGCTATGCCACCAGGGTTTCCAGGGTTTTTGTTGGCTATAGAGAGGGCACATATTTAATTTCGTTTTAGAAAGCCCCAAATTTCATATTTTATAGAGGTGGGAAGCTACTAAGGAAAATTGTACACTGATAATAAGTGGTAATTAACCTACTGAAGCTCCTTACAGAGGTTATAGTAAATATGTTATGAATAAAGCTTATTAGCAATTACAAGAATGTTGTATGGGGTTCTTAATAAACACTTAAGAAACTCACTAATGAACCAGAGATTAATAGACTAAAGGTTTGCAGTTGCAGAACACGTTAGAAGGATAACTGTAGGCAGATTAAATAAAGATTTTAATTCAATTTAATTAGCTTAATCTTACCAAAATAAGATGCTGCTCCTATAGCGTCTGTTTGCTTTCTTACTGGTTGGTTGAGCATGGCCAAAATAAGACCCAACACGTAAAGGTATGATTGAGGTTTTGAAATTTAGGTGAACTCCTACCTCACCACTTTGGGGAAAGGCCGTAGAAAATGTATCTTTAGAAAAATTCTATCTATGCTTGTTTCCCATACTCTGAAAAATCACCTTCCACTGAGGCTGTCCCAAGAAAAGAAATGCCAACTTCCCACAGAAAGGATAACCACTGAACGGGATGGGAGGGAGGCCTCTGCATTTGTTATCCTGTAGCAAGACCATACATCCTGGTGGGGAGACAAGGCAGCTGATTTTGAAGAGATTATTCCTTCAGTTTTCTTTAGCAAGTGCTGGGGGAAAAGTTTCTTCCTAACGTTTAACATGTTATCCACATCCATTTTCATTAACTTACATACATAACTTTATTGTTCCAATTTTAAGTACTTGGCGAATGTGAATGTAACTGAAAAAAGTCAGTTATAGGTATTTTGTTTTATTTCAGATTAAATATAATAATCCATATAACATTGTCTTCACACTGTTAAGAGTATAAGAGTCCGCTTACTGTGTTGGAAGAATGTGGTTTACTGTTCTGGAGACAGAAACTGAGATCCCTACCTGTGCAAGGGGTACACTTAAGAGTTTTAGGGACCCAAAGGTGATTAACACCCAGGCCCACTACAAAGGAACAAACACTTGAGGGCCAAGGTGTTAAGAGATGTTAGTAAAGAAAAAAAAACCAAACCCAGTGTATAAAACAAGGCAGAATACAAGTGTTAAATAGAGATTCTAAGAATTCGGTTCACCTGTGATTTAAGCATTGCTCACTGGGCTCACAATCTAGTCCTAGCATCAACTAACACTCTGACATAATGCCATCAAGTCCACAGGGTCGTGGGGTTTGGCTCTATCCAAGCAGTGATCAGTGACATGAAGTTCAAAAGTTGTCTGCATACTTATACTTGGCTGTGCATCAAATTATTCTAAAAATCTCAGGGAAAGAAAGATGCTTTTGCCAGATTGTTGCTTAGCCATTTCCCCAGGGAGTTTCTTTATAAAAGAAATAGAAACCTATACCTGGTAAATATTAAAATGTCTCTTCCCTGTTTAAAGATCGCACATCTTTAATAGGTGTAGGTGGGATGGGCTAGGCTTTGGCTTAGCATTTATGATATTGTAAAGGAGACCAATAAATTTCTCTATGTTATTATAAAACAGTTTATAATTGGAACAAATATGTAACCTGCAGTGCTCTGTGAGCCTAGATAATTACTATAGATACAGTAACAAAATCTTGGCAAGGCTACAAAAGCAAGGGAAATCTTCTGTGCTGTGTAATTTTGAACATGTTTTTTGAACAGAGCCTCAAAAATATTATCTCTCTGAAATATAAGTTCAACCCAGATAGCTTCATTATACTTTAAGTAATTTCCTGTGATCCTAGACACATCTAATTGCTGTCTCCCACAAGCCAAGGAGATTTGAAGACTGATATTCTGTGATTATATACTTTATAATTCACACGTTAACTGTACATTTAAATATCCTATAAATGGCTCATCATTTTGCCAACCACAAATTTTATTATAATAAACATTTACCTATGTATCCATTGTTGATGTGGTGAAACAGATCTAGTTTTTTATAGCTCATAATTACAAGACATGGTGCTTTTAGTATTTTGAATCTACATAAAATTTGACATTGCAAAATGAATTGTGATAAGAGAGTTTATTCTACCATCTGGCACAAGTTCTTCCAGTTGTTTATATTACTTATGGGATAATAACTAAGTATGCTGACAATATAATTCTAAAATTTATTTTAATGACGATATGGTAGTTAACGAATCAGAGATGAGTGATCATTAGAGATTACAACCAAAATCTACTAATGTTAAACCACAAAGTAATGAAATAGGCTAACTGACATAGTTGTGTAATTAAAATGCTCCAAGCATAAACTAGTCTCAATTAAACAAAAGTTTGACTAACATGACTGTCAATCACTTTTCTTTGTAAAATATGTCCATCAAGTCATAAAATTATGCTTAATACGCTCCTTGGAAACTCTGTGGGGCAGCTCTACTCTGTGCTATAGGGTCACTATTAGTTGGAACCGACTCGAGGGCACTGGGGGTGGGTATGAGATTATAGTGCTGTTGTTTTTTGAATATATGTATGTGGATATATACATATATTTAATTAAACTTCTTATTTAATGCCAATAAATTGATCTCACACCCAGATGTACCTACCTACATTCTCTCAAGTGCACTGACCTAGGATGGCCATTACACTGATTAACTGGCAAGACCAATTTGTACTTGGGAAATGACAGAAGGATGGACCACAGGTTAAAAATAAAACTCATATATCAACAAAATGAAAATAGAAAGAGTTATATGAACTTCAAAAAACCAATAATAAAATTACCATAGTCCTGACAAGTATCATAGTTTTCCCATATTCCCAAAATAATTACAGTTTTAAAAATTTGACTCCACCCCTCCCCCCCCCAAAAAGATTAGCTATCCTCTTTCTCTGATCTTCCCCATCTACTTCCTGTATGCTGGAATTCTTCTGACATTCACCAATAGCATTTACTGCTTGGGGACTGAGGACCACACAAAACCATTCTCACCTGTTGAACCTCAGCTCATTGCTCAGGATAAGACTAAAGTTCTTGATTTCTAGCCCCAATAAAAGAGTTCCCTCCAGAACAGGGAATGCGAAATCTGTCAAATCTGCCAGAACTCTCTGACTGGCCCTGGGAACTGAGCCACTTCACAGAAACTAATTGTGCGCTAGAGAACATGAGCCAGGGCCCCAGCAAGAGAGAATGTTAGGGAATACGGAGTCTCTCGAGACCAAATATACTATTGCATCTTATTTTAACTGATAAAATGTCCTATTTTATGGTTTACTTAGCACTGATAAGGATGTTTTTCAAGAATATCAGAGAAAGAAAAATTAAAAGAATGGGTGGTTTCTTTGCATTCACAAGCATAAATGCTTATGCTAGAAAGAAATTTGGGGAATGGAGATAATAAACTCAGCTAATAAGGAAGAAAATATGCTTACGTTTATCATAGCTGAGCAAATTTTCAAGGGAAGTTTTTATTTTTATACCAGGCTTGACCTCACATGTTGCCAAGATTTGGATCACTTGTTATCAGTTCCAAATGAGGATACAGTTTTCAAAAGCATTTTATAGGTGGACAGGACCCAAAAATGACAAAGAAAGGGTAATGATACTGCTTATTTGTCTATCACTTTTTACTTCGTGAGAATTTTTATATATATGATCTTATTTCAGGATGCTCTTTAGTTTCACAGTTTTCTTCTATTTGTAGGGTTAAAAACCACTGTGGGGGTTGAGGGGTGGGAGGCTGGGATAGGGAAAATACCGGCTTGGAGTTACCAAGTCATCAAACTTAGAGTAGATTTCTCTGAAGTCTCTCAGTGGTACTGTAAATGCATCACTAGTTCCGTGAATGACCAGTAAAATTCTTTCTTTGAGCCCAAGCTTTCTCATTTGTAAAAAGGGAATAATGCTACTTACACATCACTCAACTGACTTTGAGGTTTACCTCTGGAACCCTAAAGAAATCATTCCTGAATTAACTGTGCTGGAGAGGGTCAAGTTTCAGAGATGCTAAGACTGAGTTCATTTAAGTTGATCCCTCACTGTCAGGGACATTGACTGTGGCTGAAGAGAGATCTTTTCGTGGGGGAGATGGGATGGCCATCTTTGCAGAAAGATTTAGATAGGGTCATATTTGAAGAGCAAAAGATGTCATAGGACCCCTTTCAGCCCTCTCATTATAGCCAACTGGATTGATTTGGAACCACCACCACAACAAAAGGATGTTTCTATATTTAACATCTATTCCATGGGGTTTACTGTATTCATTTCCAAATGGTTAAGCACCTACTGTGTGCCTGGGGAGCATTATCAAGGCCAATATCAACTTTTGAGCTCTGGATAACTTTTACTTTCTTTTCTCCTCTCTCTCCCTTCCAACTAAATCAACTAATACTTTTAATGATGAAATCTCCATTATGTCATGAGCTCAAGCTCAAGAGAGCCCCAGTGGAAGGGTGCGGTTTCATCATTATCATCACATAACATGCTAAAAATAATTACAAATCACTTAGAACACTGGCAACAGAAGAGGTGCATGGATTATTCCCACCCAGAAGCAGGCCTAACTTATCCACAGAACTTGTGCAGGATACTATGCTTCACTAATTAACCAAATGTATAATAAAAAACAACTACCATTTTTGGCAGTATTACAGGTGGCAAAGCACTACAAGACAGTTCAAGTCATCTAATTTTATAAAATGCTGACCTAATTCCAAATAACAGCTTTTACATAAATGTAGCTTCTTTTTAAAACATAATTACCTTTTAAAAAGTAACTCTCTGTTCTACAAATTAAGATCCAAATAGTTGGGTATCTTCGGTAACCTAAAAAAAATACTAAGGACTTAACACAAGACATTGATTTAAAATGGAACCCTAGTGAGAAACCTACAGTGAATGTATAAGGGTTAAATCTCCTCCTTCAAACTTTTGCCTGGGATGAGTCTGGTTGCGTCCAATGAAACCTCCTCATTCTCATTCCCTATTGTTGTCTTGTGCTGTTGAGTCCATTCGAACTCATGGTGACCCCATGTGTTATAAGTAGAACTGCTCCATAGTGTTTTCTTGGCTGTAATCTTTACGGCAGCAGATTTCAAGGTCTTTTCTTCTTTGGTGTCACCGGGTGAGTTTGAATCACCAACCCTTCAGTTACCAGCTGAGCACAAACCATTTGCACCACCCAGGGATCTTATTACCATTACCTAATTCCTGGTGATGCAGTGGTTAAGTGCTTGGCTGCCAGCAGAAAAGCCAGTAGTTTGTACCAGCCACTCTGAGGGAGAAAAGACCTGGTGATCTGCTTCCATAAAGATTGCAGCCAAGGGAACCCTATGGGCAGCTCTACGCTGTCCTATAGGGTCACTATGAGTCCGAATCGACTCGACGGCACGCACCACAATCATCACTAAATATAAATGCAAAGAGTAGAATTAAACATTGGGAGTTCCATTCTTTCTCTTGACAAATGACACCTTACAACTAAGCATAAAAAAGCAAAAAGAGTTCCCACAACAGTGAAATTTACAGATAATTCAAGCCAACTAACATTTATTGAGTGCCCACTCTGTACTAGATATCTAGGTGTTGTCCAAAAAACCAAATCTGCTGCCATTGAGTTGATTCTGGCTTATAGTGACTCTACAGCACAAAATAGAACTGCTTCATAGAGTTTCCAAGGAGCAGCTGGTGGATTCCAACTGCTGACCTTTTGGTTAGCAGCCGTAGCTCACTATAGGTGTTAGCCTCTGCTTAATTAAGACATTGACCTTGTTACAGAAGTTTGCATTTTACTAGGGGACAAACATGTAGCATGAAAACATTAATAACAGGCAAGTCTTCCCTAGATGGTCTTAGTCTTGCTTGCCTCCCTGAACAGTACATAGGGGCCCAATGTAGCATATCTGTAGTACCTGGGTTGAGTGGGGAATCATCCATTTGAATGTGAATTATCCTGCTGTGCTGTTACATGGTGACCTCCTCAGACTTAGCAGGGTTTGAGGCTAGTCCTTACACTAATGGCCTCACAGTGCTTTTCTGGTTCTTTGTGTGCCCTGTATAGTTTTGTTCTATCTTCTCCCTTATTGCTGGCAGTGAGCTACTATTTCTCATCTTTCCCCTTCCTTTTCTCTCAGCCTTTCTTGCCTGCATTCCTTCTATGTTCTTTAATTCACCACAGAAAATCAGCAGTGGGCTAAGAACCAGATAACCCGGATTGGTACCAGTTTTAGTGAGGGTCTGAGGGCCCTTCTATGAGTCAAATCCGTGAACATTACTGCCTGGCCTTTGCAACGTCTATTTGGCTGTTCAGAGACTGTTTTTGCATGAGTTTCGTTTCTCAGTTCTGCCCCAGAGAGCTGAGCTTCTGAGATAAGTGGCCTCAGGTTGAGTTTGAACTTTCCCTGAGAATGGGTTGTTCTGAGATGTGAGAAGAGCCAGACAGCCTCCGTTTTCCTCTAGTATTCTCTATCCCACAGCCTCTGGTGGTCATGCTTAGGTAGAGCACTTCTAGGTGATAAGGTCTCTCCTCCTTGTGAGACGATGGTCCTACTACCATGTGGTCTTATCCATTCTGGCTTCCTCCACTCCCAGGGCTTAAGAAAATATTCTTTAGCTCCTGGAAGCTTAATAAGGACTAATGTATAACTTAAGTCATTGATGACGATGATGATGATGGTGATGATGATGATTATGATCATGGTATAAAACACAGCTGACGCCAGTCTTAATGATCCCTTCTTCATTCTGCTTCCTTATTTGTGTTGTGGATCCTGTTTCTGTTTGTTTCTTCAAATAAAATGCCCTTCTATGTAGTGTGTATTTGTTTTCCACTTCTGCATTATGGACTATGTGGTAAGTGTCTGTTATTTAGATTCTCATAGATGTATGTTTAGTTTGACAATTTGAGAATAATATGAAAATGTCTGTTGAAAAACCTATACGTTTTCAGAATTCAGATCAAATTGCTGTGGTTGTCTCTTGGCTCTGGTGGTATTGCCCTATCCCTTTTGTGGGGGGTGAAGAGAGAGAAAGAAAAAAACAAAAACAAAAACCCCACCACAAAGGATTCTGCTTCCCAGTACAAATGCTTTTGGAACTGCTAAGCCCACTCTTATTCATGTGTTAGGTCAAGTTCTGGCAGAAATCACAGGACAGCTGCAATTCCATACTTTGAAATGTCTCCTTAAAAAAAAATCCTGATATAATTTATAGGATAGTTGGCATGTATTCCCTGTTTTTTTTTTTCAGCCCCTTGAATGTAGACAAAGCACGGGGGAAATGAGTATTTTCAATGGTAAAGTCAGTATATTCGCAACTTCAAATGTGGGGTGCCAAGATAATTTTCTGCAAGTAGGCTTTGTTCAAATATATATATTTTTGGTAATATTACTTGTGTCAGGTTGAGTTTGGGTTAATGATCAAGAGAGTTAAATAGCTATGCAGCTTCAGAAAGTGTTTTTATGACATAGGTACATTTTTTAAAAGGGAGCCCTGGTGGCACAGTGGTTAAGAGCTATGGTGAGCTACAGCTGCTAACCAAAAAGGTTGGCAGTTGGAGTCCACCAGCTACTCCTTGGAAACTCTACGGGGCAGTTCTACTCTGTTCTGTAGAGTCACTATGAGTTGGAATCAATGCTACAGCAATGGTTTTTTGGATTTGGTTCACACAAGTGAAGATATCACACTTTTAGATTCAAATAAGATACGGAAAATTAAAAAAGAAAATCCCAAGTTTAAACATTCTTGAAATGTGAAGTTATAAACAATTTTTGGTTAGTTTGCAACATCATTTTCTAACTGAGCATGCCTTTGTCAAGGGCTTTGGTTGCCAGGACTGACACATCTCAAGGTAAGTCAACATAACAAGGGAATTGGGACTGGGACATGGAAACCCATCAGGGACTTTGGCAGGACTGATAAGTTGTCCAACAAAACCTTTTTTTTGATGGAGTTGATGACATCTACACAGCCAGTACATTTCCCAGCTCCCATACATCCACTTGCAGGTCCTACAACTTGTTCTTTTCAATGGAATAGAAACAGAAGTGATCATGTATGTCACTTCCAGGTCAAGACTTTTCAGAAGCGAGTGAGGCCTTTCCATTTTCTCAGTCCCCTCTGCAAGATGGAAGCAGAGGACTTCCAAGCCCTACTAGATGCACAGCCACAAGATGGGAGGAGCCTGGGTCCCTAAAACACACACTCAGAAAAACCTCCCACCATTCAGGTATGCCCACATTGGACTATTATATGAGTGAAAAATATATTCTATTGGGCTAAACCACTGAAGTTTAGGGGCTTATTTGTTACTACAGCTAGGTTTGCCTTAACTGATACCAGAACCAACATTGAACTGTATGTCTGCCTCTCTACATGTTCTCTCTGCAGACCAGTTCCTTCTGGTTACTCATGCTTTCTGCCCTCTCATAGCACTGGCTCGGACAGACCAACCTCCACCCAAAAACCAAACCCACTGCCCTTGAGTTGAGTTTGACTCACAGTGACCCTGTAAGATATAGTAGAACTGCCACCATAGGGTTTTCGAGGCTGTAATGTTTACAGGAGTAGACTGCCACATCTTTCTCCCACGGAGTGGCTGGTGAGTTCAAACCACCGACCTTATCGTTAGCAGCTGAGTGCTTTAACTACTGTGCCACTAGGGATCCTAGACCAACTCCAGCCTTGGCATAACATGACTACAAACCACTCCTTTTTGCAACCCTGTGTGCCAAATATCTGTCATTTGCTCCTCCAGATCCTTTTCTCTCTACCCTTTCCTACCCTGTTCTTTGCTAATCTGACTTGATTACATCAAATGACTGCTGTGTTATCTGCCTTCCAGTTGGATTTGGTCAATGAAGAGCACTGGCAGGTGAAAGGAGGGAGGGAGAATAACATTGGGGTACTTATTCATCAAGGTCCTTCCTGTGAGGCTTCCTCAGGCTTGCTGTCTCTGGTGCCAAAAGTTCACTGCACCTCTCAAGAAACTGTCTATTCATGACTTCTGTCTTTCAAGTTCTGGTAAATTTTCCTTTCACCCATGCCTTTGAGCTTAGTTCTACATCTGCTGCTCCTAGCCCTCAGGATCCTGCATTATTGCTGTGGTTTCATTACATCCTACCCATACCTTTGTGATTAGTCCATAGAAGCGAGGATGGTGAGACTTCATATTCCTTAGTTTGGACATGTCATTAGGAAAAACCAATTGTTAGAAAACGACATCATTTCTGGTAAAGTCAATGGTCAGAAAAAACAAGGGAAACCCTCTATAAGAGGGACTGACATGATAGCTGCAACAATGGGCTCAAACATACCAACCGCCTGAGGTTGGCACAGAACCAGGCAATGTTTCCCTCTGTTATTCTTAAGGTTGCCATGAGTAAGAGCTGACTCAATGGCAACTAATAACAACAACTTCAAATTATCCTAATTTGAAAGTGCAATCAGTTTCTTCTTTGTTGTCTCACTGAAAAATTGTATCTCAGTTAAAATTCCTTCGTGGTTGTCCTTATGTCAGCTGTCTTCTACTGTTCAATTAGCCGGTCCAGGGGATGGAGTTATAGTACAAATGTGGTTGTCAAGCCCACTCCTTTAGCAGAGGCTATGAGTGGTAGCAGCTCACAGAGAAGGGGGAAGTTTGCAGGAACCCCAGAATATGTGTACCAAATAGTACACTTTCATAAGAAGGTGTAAGAGTTACCCTTCTTTTTGTCATTCTTCTTCAGCTATACGAGTGCCACAGCCTACTGTTACCTTTTTTTTTTTTTTTGTTAGCTTCACCACTGAGACATCCCATCATTGTTTTTTTACAGGGTTGTACATTGTGAATAGTTGCATATTCCTAGTACAACACCACTTAGAAACCAGAGTCTTTACATTTAAAAATGGAAATCTTTCTTAAAAACAAAAGGGAGAAAAAGTAGAAATAACTATTGAGTTATGTTTTACCATGTTATTTCTTGGAGAAAAAAACAAAACAAAACAGAAACACCTTTGTACCAACGACATTCACAATATATCCCATGCAGTATTTGTATCCAAAGAGCTAATCACAATGACTTACATTTATGTCATTTTTACTCTGTCACATTTCTTAAGATCATTCACATTCTTTTTACTGCCATTAATTCTCAGCAAAAGGTGTTATATAAGCTAGTCCCAAATGAATGAGAAATTATTATTACGCACACAGCTCACAGCTTGCCATTCAGTGTGAAAAGTGTTTCACGTATGGGAGTTAAAGAGGGTTTAGTATATCGCTTAAGGTATTATAAAGATAGTTGTCTTAGTTATCTAGGGCTGCTATAAGAGAAATACCACAAGTGGATGGCTTTAACAAAGAGAAATGTATTCTTTCACAGTCTGGTAGGGTAGAAGTCCAAATTCGTGGTACCAGCTCCAGGGCAAGACTTTCTCTCTCTGTTGTTTCTGGGGAAGGTCCTTGTCATTAATCTTCCCCAGTAGAAGAGCGTCTCAGCGCAGTGATCCCGGGTCCAAAGGGTGAGCTATTCTCTTGGCTCTTGTTTCTTGGTGGTATGAGATGGTCATGTCTCTCTGCTCACTTTTCTCTCTTATATCTTGAAAGCAATTGACTTAAGACAAAACCTAATCTTGTAGATTGAGTCCTGCCTCATTAACATAACTGCTGCTAATCCCACCTCAATTAACATCGTAGAGGTAGGATGTACAACACATAGGAAAATCACATCAGATGACAAAATGGTGAACAATCACACAATACTAGAAATCATGGCCTGGGCAAGTTGACACATATTTTTGGGGGACACAATTCAATCCATGACAATGGTTTATAAGAATATCCAGGTACAGAATCAGTTCATTTTTAAGGGCTTATTTTTCTCAAAATATTTTATCTTAATAACTTAGTAAGTCTTTGGTGATAAAAACAGTATCCTTTTTCTTATTATGGAAAAGAAGAACTAGAAAACACATTCCTCCCCTGAGGAAGACAAAATGGAAGAAAAAAATTTTCTCACTCTACTTAGTTTTAAAGTTGCACGTTTTATAATGCTATAGGTTAAGATTGTAAGATATTTATTTTTCCAAATTAAGACATAGGACGGTTAAGGTTGTGTGTGAACTTAGTTGGGCCATAATTTTCAATGGTTTGGCAGTTATGTAATGACGTAGTTTGGCATAAGTAATGATGTAGTTAGTCATCCTTCATTTTGTGATCTGATATAATCATCTTCCATTTTGGGATCTGATGTAACCATCCTCCATTTTGTGATCTGATGTGAGCAGCCAATAAGTTAAAAAGGGAGTTTCTTTGGGGGTGTGGCCTGCATCCAATATATATGGATGTTCTGGCAAAGCTTTCTTGCTTGTTCTGGATCTTGCATCCAGCTTGTCATCATATTACCTCTGGTTCTTGGGACTTGAGCCAGCAGCCTGCCGTATTGGCTGCTGATAATGAAATTCATCAGCTTCCACAGGCTGTGAGCCAGGAGCCTACCAGCTTACCTGCAGATCTTGGATTTATCATTCTCTGCAGCCTGTGAGCCAGCAGTCTACTGTCCGACTTGCATTTGTCAGCCCCTGCAGCTACATGAGTCGGGAGAAGGCTATAGCCTGACACCTGACCCACAGACTTGGGACTTGCCAGCCTCTACAACTGTGTTAACCATTTCCTTGTGATAAATCTCTCTCTCTATATACACTTCACTGGTTTTGCTTCTCTAGAGAACCCAGGCTAAGACATTTGGTATTTAGAGTGGTTCTAGAGAAACAAAATCGTAAGGATGGGTTTTCTAAATTGGTTCTCAACTCTAACTAGTCTCAAAGGTGCTGATGACTCTGCCTCCAGTAGTAACTAGGGTGCTGCTAATCCATGGCATGAGGTGGCAATATTAATACAAAATCTATCACCACCAATAGATTAAGTATTGGTGAGAAGTAAGGCTCTGGGTGATTGCATGTTTGATACTGTTCTACAATTTGTCAGAATAAGAAGTGTAGTGAAGCTGGTTGGTTTGTCATACTTCCCCTGGACAAAGTGAAAAAAAGAGATGAGCTCTAGGCTTCAGAGTCACAGCTTAGGTGCTGCATAAAACACCTCAAAGTTGCCATTTGCCCTGAAAGAAAGTCTTATTTCTTGTAGCAACAGAGCTGTTATTGCTGAAAACCAAACCCACAGTCTTATCATAAGAGTTCTGAACCTCGAATGGTGTCTGAAGTTAAAGTGAGGGCATTGGTTGGGAAGAAACAGGATCCTGAAACTTGAGATGGGGACATATGGGCACATAATCAGGAAGCTGGGGACATCGAGCCCCTAAATTCTGTTAAAACACTCCTGCCAGTGGAACCAGCTCTCTTACTCTCATCTGAAGAGATTACCCTATCTTTGTCTGCTAAGCCACCCTCCTCAGTAAAAACATTATCTCCTCCATCCCCCTCTGATGAGATTAACCCAGCTGTGTCTGAAGAGCCTTTGTCTGAGATATCGCTTTGGGTGGCATCTGAGTCATTATCTGGGCATTACCTGCAGCAGATGCCTTACAAGACATTGCTGAATGTCCCCTGGACCCACCCCTACCACCCATTTTTTTCTTTTAGACCTATAACTAGACTTAAGTCCCAAGTAGCCCAGAAAGATGAAGAACAAAGTGTGACCCAGGAGGAGGTATGGTACAGTCCAAAAGAACTGCTTGATTTTAGTAATTTTTATACAAACAGAAACCTGGGGAATATAAGTGGGAATGGCTATTAAAGGTGTAGGATAATGGTGCAAGGAACATAAGATTGGATCAGTCTATCTAAATTTATTGATATGGGCCCCACTAAGTACAGATCCTTCATTCAATGTTTCAGCTCGAGAGGTTAGAAAAGGATCTAATAGTTCATTTGTTCGGTTCACTGAAGCACGGATTAAGGGTGGCTTGCACTAAATTGAGCTGAAGTGCCAGACCTGCCTTGGTATACTGTAAAAGAAGGTATCCAAAGGCTTAGGAAAATTGTCATGTTAGAGTGGGTTTATCAGGTTAGACCCACAGATCCATTTGTGGAATGCTCAGAGGACACATCTTTTACCATAACTGTGAGGAAAAAATTAGTGAAAGGAGTCCCAGCATCCTTGAAGACTGCTGTGATTTCTATTTTAGGTAAATTAGATTTTTCAGTGGAAACTGCCCTAACTGAATTAAGACACCTAAATACAATGGGGCTGATTTGATCCCATGGTGGAAGGGGCCAAGTGGTAGCACTCAATCAACAAAGAGAAGGTGGGCGTGGTTAATGTGATGGACAGTGGATTCAAAGCAGTAATCAGAATAGTCTGACCTGTATGGACTTATGACATTGGCCACTTATCATGGTGTCCCTAGGAATGAAATAGATGGGAAATATACTAAATATTTATTTGATCTGTACAAGCAGAAGAATTCTAGGTCAAGTGACTGGCAGTCTAACTTGAATCACCAGAATAGAGTCATGTCCCCTCAATCAATTTCCAGACTTGAGCCAGTTTATAGACCCACAACCCCTTGAATGAAGGGGAGGCTGGGTCCCCTTAAGGAAGAACCCCACCGCATTGTCAAAAATTTATTCCACAAATCTTTCTCCTAACCTTCCCCAAAGGGATCTATGGCCTTTTATGAGAGTGACTGTTCATTGAGGAAAAGGAAATAATCTGACTTTTGGGGGATTACCAGACACTGGCTCTGAACTGACACTAATTCCAGGAGACCCAAAGTGTCACTATGGTGCACTAGTCAGAGCAGGAGGATAAGGAGGTCAGTTTATTAATGGAGTCTTAGCTTCGGTCCATCTCACAGTGGGTACTCAAACCCATCCAGTAGTTATTTCCCCAGTTCCAGAATGCATAATTGGAATAGACATACCCAGCAACTGTCAGAACCTTGACATTTGATCTGTGGACTAAAGGCTACTAGTGTAGGAAAAGCCAAGTGGAAGTCAGTAAACAACTGCCTGTACCTAGGCAAATAGTAAACCAAAAGCAATACTATATTTCTGGAGGAATTGCAAAGATTAGCGCCACATCTAGGGCTTGAAGGATGCAAGGGTGGTGGTTCCCAACACATCTCTATTCAGCTTGCCTGTTTGGCCTGTACAAAAAACAGATGGATCTTGGAGAATGACAGTGAATTACCATAAACTTAACCATGTGGCGACTCCGACTGCAACTGCTGTTCCATTTGTGGTTTCATTGCTTGAGCAGATTAATATATTTCCTGGTACCTGGTATGCAGCTACTGATCTGGCAAATGCATTTTTCTCCATACCTGTTTTGAAGGACCACAAGAAGCAGTTCGCTTTCAGCTGGCAAGGACAACAATACACCTTTAGTGTCCTACCTCAGGTTATATTAACTCTCCAGCCCTATGTGAAATTTAGTCTGCAAGGGCCTTGATTGCCTTTCCCTTCCACAAGACATAACACTGGTCCATTACATTGAGGACATTATGCTGATTGGACCTAGTAAGGAAGAAGTATCAATGACTCTGGACTTATTGCTAAAACATTTGTGTGCTAGAGGGTGAGAAATTAATCCCACAAAAATTTAGGTGCTTTCCTCCTCAGTGAAATTTCTAAGAGTCTAGTGGTGTAGGGCATGTCAAGATATTTCTTTTAAACTGAAGGATAAGTTGTTACATCTGGCCCCTCCTATGACTAAAAGGGAAGAACAACACCTGGTGGGCCTCTTTGGATTTTAGAGGCAATGTATCTGTCATTTGGGTATGCTACTTGGCCTATTTATCAAGTGACTCAAAAAGCTGGTAGTTTGGAATGGGGCCTAGAACATGAGAAGGCTCTGCAACAGGGTCAGGCTGCTGTACAAGACACTCTGCCACTTGGGTCATATGATCCAGTTTACCCAATAGTGTTTGAAGTGTCAGTGGTAGATAGAGATGCTATTTGTAGTCTTTGGCAGGCCCCTATTGGTGAATCACAGTGCACACCCTTAGGATTTTGGGGTAAAGCCCTGCCATCCTCTGTAGATAACTACTCTCCTTTTAAGAAACAGTTCTTGGCTTGTTACCAGGCCTTAGTAGAGACTGAACACTTAACCATGGGCCAGCAGGTCACCACGCAGACTGAGCTGCGCATCATGAACTAGGTGTTGTCTGACCCACAGAGTAATAAAGTTGGATGTGCACAGTAGCACTCCATCATTAAATGGAAGTGGTATATATGAGATAGGGCCCGAGCAGGACCTGAAGGCACAAGTAAGTTGCATGAGGAAGTTGCCCAAATGCCCACGGTCTCCACTCTTGTCACATTATCTGCCCTTTCCTAGTCTGTACGTATGGCCTCATGGTGAGTCCCTTATGATCAGTTGACTGAGGAAGAGAAAACACATGCTTGGTTTACAGATGGTTTTACACAATATGCAGGCACCACTCAGAAGTGGAGAGTGGCAGCACTGCACGGTCTTTCTGGAACCTCCCTGAACGATAGGAGTGAAGGGAAATCCTTCCAATGAGCAGAACTTCAAAAAGGGCACCTGCTTGTTCACTTTGCTTGGAAGGAGAAATGGCCACATGTGCATTTGTACACTGATTCTTGAGCTGTGGTCAATGGTTTTGCTGGATGGTCATGGACTTGGAAGGAACATGGTTGGAAAATTGGAGACAAGGAGGTATGGGCAAGAAGTATGTGGATAGAATTCTCTGAATGGGCCAAAGAAGTGAAAATATTTGTGTCTCAAACGTGAACGCTCATCAAAGGGTGACCTAGGCAGAGGAAGATTTTAACAATCAAGTGGATAGGATAATGTGGTCTATGGAAACCAGTCATCCACTTTTCCCAGCCACTCCCACCATTGCCCAATGGGCTCATAAACAAAATGATCATGGCAGTAGGGATGGAGATTATGAATGGCCTCTGCAACGTGGACTTCCACTCACCAAGGTTGACTTGGCTACAGCTATTGCTGAGGATTCAGTCTGCCAGCAGCAGATATCAACACTGCGTCCTAATACCATTCCATGAGGCTATCAGCCAGCAACCTTGTGGCAGGTCGATTACATTGGACCACTTCTGTCTTAGTTATCTAGTGCTGCTATGACAGAAACACCAAAAGTGGATGGCTTTAACAAAGAGAAGTTTATTCTCTCAGTGTAGTAGGCTGTAAGTCCAAATTCAGGGTGTTAACTACAGGGGAAAACTTTCTCTCTGTTGGCTCTGGAGGAAGGTCCTTGTCATCAATCTTCCCTTGGACTAGGAGCTTCTCTGCACAGGAACCTCAGGTCCAAAGGACAGGCTTTGCTCCCAGTGCTGCTTTCTTGGTGGTATGACGTTCCCCTGTCTCTCTACTTGCTTCCCTCTTTTATATCTCAAAAGAGATTAGTTTAAGACACAATCCAATCTTGTAGATTGAGTCTCATCAACATAGCTGCCACTAACCTCACCTCATTACATCATATAGATAGGATTTACAACATATAGGAAAATCACATCAGATGACAAAATGGTGGACAATCACACAATACTGGGAATCGTGGCCTAGCCAAGTTGACAGATATTTTGGGGGGACACAATTCAATCCATGAGAGCTTCCATCATGGAAAGGGCAGCATTTCACTCTTACTGGGATAGGCACTTTCTTGGGATACAGATTAGCCTTCCCTGCATGCAGTTCTGTCAAAACTACCATCTGTGGACTTGCAGAATGCCTTATCCCCCATTGTGGTATTCCACACAGCCTTGCCTTGGATTGAGGGACTCACTTCACAGCAAATGAAGTACAGCGATGGGCACATGCTCATGGAACTTACTGGTCTTACCATGTTCCCCATCATCCTGAAGCAGCTGGCTTGATAGAACAATGGAATGGTCTCCTAAAGACACAATTATGGTACCAGCTAGGTGGCAATACTTAGCAGGGTTGGGGCAATGTTCTTCAGGAGGCTGTATATGCTCTGAACCACCATCCAATATATGGTGCTGCTTCTCCCATAGCCAGGATTCGTGGCTACGGGAATCATGGGGTGGAAGTGGGACTGGCACCACTCACTATCACCTCAGGTGTTCCTGTCCCACTCACAAACTTTTTTCTTCCTGTTCCCGTGACCCTAAGCTCTGCTCATCTAGGGGTCTTAGTTCCAAAATGAGGAATGCTCCCACCTGGAGACACAACAAGAATTCCATTGAACTGGAAGTTAAGAATGCCACCCTGCCCCCTTGGACTCCTCATGGCTCTGGATCAACAGGTAAAGAAGGGAGTTGCCATATTAACTGTTGTGATTGATCCTGACTACCAAGGGGAAATCAGATTAGTGTTGAATAATGAAGTTAAAGAAGAGTATGTTTGGAACACTGGGGATCCCTCAGGGCATCTCTTAGTACTAACATGCCCTGTGATAAAAGCCAGTGGAAAACTACATTAATCCAGTTCTGACATGACTACTAATGGCCCAGACCCTTCAGGGATGAAGGTTTGGATCACCCCACCAGGCAAAAGACCACAAACAACTGAGGTGCTTGCTGAGGGTAAAGGGAATATGAAATGGATTGTGGAAGAATGTAGCTCTAAATACTAGTGACGGCCACGTGCTCAGTTGCAGAAATGAGGACTGTAATTGTTATGACTATTTTCTTCATTGTTTTATTATACATGTATGTGTGTGTGTATATATATATACATATATATGCATATATACAAAAATTATTCTCTCAGTGTAGTAGGCGAGAAGTCCAAATATACTATATACATACATGTATACATATACATATGGTAGAAACACTGGTGGCTTAGTGGTTAAGTGCTACAGCTGCTACCAAAAGGCTGGCAGTTCAAATCCACCAGGGGCTCCTTGGAAACTCTATGAGGCTGTTCTACTCTGTCCTATAGGGTCACTATGAGTTGGAATTGATTCAACGGCAACAGGTTTGGTTATATGGAGCCCTGGTGGCACAGTGGTTAAGAGCTCTGTTGCTAACCAAGTATATATATATATCTAGACTAGACGACACTGGGTTTGGTTTTGGCTTGGAGATATATATATATATATAATATTTTTGTTTTCTTTCCTCCCTTACATAAAATATAAGAAATGTAAATGGCGCTAGTTCATTTTCGGTTGTACATGTTACTTGTATCATGTTAGCTGCAAATATGACTTTGTAATTGTCTTTATTTATTAAGGAGATTTGTACAGGTGCCAAGTTGACAAGGGGTGGGTGGACTGTGATTGTTAAGGTTTTGTGTCAACTTGGCTGGGCCACGATTCTCAAAGGTTTGGCAGTTATGTAATCACCCTCCTTTTTGTGTTCTGATGTGAGCAGCCAATCAGTTGGAAAGGCAGTTTCCTTGGGGGTGTAGCCTGCATCCAATATATATGGATGTTCTAGAAAAGCTCACTCACTTGTCCTGGATCTTGCATCCAACTTGTCATCATCTGACCTCCAGTTCTTGGGACTTGAGCCAGCTGTCTGCTGGATTGCCTGCCAACCTTGGGATGCATCAACTTCTGCATCCTGTGAGCCAGCAGCCTGTCATCTGACCTGCCAATCTTTTATTTGTCAGCCTCCACAGCCCGTGAGCTGACAGTCTGATCTTTGTTTCATCAACCCCTGCAGCTACATGAGTCAGGAGAAGCCTCCAGCCTGACGCCTAACCTATGGACTTTCGACTTGCCAGCCTCTACAACTGGGGTGAGTCATTTCCTTGAGATAAACCTCTCTATGTATTTATGTATATACACTTCACTGGTTTTGCTTTTCTAAAACCCAGCCTAAGACAATATATTCTTAATGATTGTTACTGCTGCCCTTCACCATACATAGGAAACCCACACCTTCCCCTCCTCAATGTCCCACTTCATCAATTTCATGACTTCCAAAAGCTTAGATTTACTAGGACTTTATGATGGAACTCAAAGTGAGAAATGCTTATTTGTTTTTAAAAGTCATAAGCTGATCTAATGGCCACAGTCCCCCACACAAGACCTCCAGCATACATACAGGCATAGCTAAAATCAAGGAATAAGCATTCTTAGAAATTAGTCCAACACAAGAGCATTTTATTTATTCAGGTTTCTAGTAGAGCTATAGAAAGTGATTTATCTTTGTTGTTATTATGCTACTTTTAAATGAAAACTACATACCAGAAAGACCATTAAAATAGCACTAAAGCTTTGAGTAAAATCCACAAAGACTTAAAACTGCACTATCTAATGTGGTACCCACTAGTTAGATGTGGCTACTGAGCAATTGAAATATGGCTAGTGCAACTGAGGGGCTGAATTTTTTCTTTTAATTTAGATTTAAACTTAAGAACTAAAACTAAAGATATTTTTCCATTAAATATAACTTCATTGTTTTTCTAGGACTACATTATACTTTAAACATTGTATCTCATAAGATATTGTATTATAGTAAGTATGCACTCTGCAATTTTAAAAACGTGGTAAGTAGCAAATTTAAAAGTATACACTCACACACACACACATATATATATATACGCACATACATATGTTGTTAGGTGCTCTTGAGTTGATTCTGACTCAGAGCAACTTTATGTATAACAGAGAGAAATGTTGCTGTGCCCTGTATCATCCTCACAATTATTGCTATGTTTGACTCACATTATGTTTCTTTTGGAAAGCTCTTGCTTGGATGCTAATATTTAAGGTTAAATGCTAGATTTATCCACACAGTTGTGCCATAATACATGCAGTATTATGAGAGTTGTGTGCAGGGAGATATCTCTAGTACTTAGAGTAGGTACAAGAGTTAGGAAAAAAATCTAAATTTCAAAACTCAATTCTGCTCATATAAACTTAGTGCTACTAATTGTGTGATGTTGTTAGCTGCTGTCATGCGGGCTCCTGACTCATGGCAACTTCATGCACAACAGAAAAAGATGCTGCCCGGTCCTGCGCCATCCCCATGATCAGTTGTAGATCAGACTATTGTGATCCATAGGCTTTACATTGGCTGATATGTGAAAGTAGATTGCTAGGCCTTTCTTCCTAGTCTTTCTGAGTCTGCAAGCTCCACTGAAACCTGTTTAGGATCAAAACAACATGGAAACCACCATGACAGTTGGATGATGATTGTGCTATCGGTACACTGGCTCAGAATTAGACTGGGTATAAACCAAACTAAATCCACTGCCACCGAGGCAATTCCTACTCATAGCAACCCTATAGGACAGAGTAGAACTCCCGCATAGGGTTTCCAAGGCTGCAAATCTTTAGGGAAGCAGACTGCCACATCTTTCTCCTGTAGAGCAGCTGGTTGGCTCAAACCACCGACCTTTTGGTTAGCAGCCAAATACTTTAACCACTGTGCCACCAGGGCTCCTGAACTGGGTATAACCTGTTGCTGTTGAGTCAATTCTGCCTCATTAATGAAGTTATTTATACAGGTTTAAAATAAAATAAATTTCCATAACAAGATAATTTTTATTGTCCCAGTTTTGAACTGAAAACATTAAATTGCCTCATTTAGTGTTCTTCAATCTTTCATAAGATGCAGCAACCCTTAGAATGAGGCCACGGTGCCTATTCCCCCCAAAAACTAAACGCATTGCCACTGAGTTGATTCTGACACAAAGCGACCCTAGCAAAAATGTTTTCTGAGATATCCAAAATGGAATCTACTGAATTAAATTCCTAAACCAGATGAACACTGAATAGGCTCAAGCACATGATGAGCTTTTCCTTCAAGCTGTTTAAGTCACAGCTGAAGATATCGGCATAGTCTGTTCGAAGTATAAAATTTGAGAAAGATCAACACCTAGACAGGCTTGAATCATTTCCATGCCTGTGTCTTTGATAGTTTAATAAAAATCTTCCAAACACAAGGGATTGTCAGTATCATCTTAAAGAAAACCAAATGCCCCACGCAAAAATAATCATTTTCTCAGGACACTGTTGGAAAGAGGCTGGAAATGTTCATGAAGAGATAAAAAACAACAACAACAACAAAAAAATTGCCGTTGAGTCCAACTCATAGTGACCCTATAGGACAGAGCAGAACTGCTCCATAGAGTTTCCAAGGAGGGCCTGGTGGTTTCAAACTGCCGACCTTTTTTGGTTAGTAGATGTAGCTCTTAACCACTACACCACCAGGGTTTCCTACAAAGAGATAGTGACTTGAAAATTACCAGAGTGAAGTGAAAATTAAAAAGAGATTTTTTTTCTTTGAAGTCACCTTAATGGCCCTATAAAATAATGCATATATCTTCATTATAACGAATCCTAACAGTGATTTGAGACCTTCCAACATTAAATTTTACACCTCTTTGTTTTTCCTTAGACAGGACAAGAGACACAAACTGGAAAGTGTGGGTCATATGGATCATGGCACCACTGCTATGCCTGGAATTCTCTTGTAAATATCCTATCGCTTTGAGGCTCAGAGGCCTGGCTAAAACAGCAGGGACAATCTCATTTGTACTTTTATAGTTGCAGAGGGATTTTCAAGAGTTAAAACAATTTTCCGTAATATTCTGTATTAACTTAAAGGATCTGAAGTGTGATTATCACACCTTTTCACACTTTTCGGCAGGCTGACAATTTGGAAGTAATTTTAGAAAAACAAACAAAATTATAAACGAATACCAACGGTAAGGAATTCTTGGGTACTCCGAAGAATCTGCTTTGCAACAAACTTTTACTGCCTGTTTGCAGCCTTCTGGTCTTTTAAGATTATTTTTTTTAAAAAACTATAAATGACTGTTTCTAGCCTTGTGAAAATCATCACTTCAAAGAAACATCTTGTGGTGCCCTCCACAATGACTAAACAAACCTTGGGAAATGAAGGAGGTTCCAGAAGTGTCACCCAATTTTTTTGTTTGTTTGATTAAATGACAAAGGACATTTTATTTTACCCAAATAAATGCTTATCATTTATCAGGGTTTGAATAATTTCACTTTGCCTAAAATTAGAAAAAAAAAAAAAAACCAATTTCATTAAAGTGTAAAACTTTCATATAAGCTCATGAAAGTTAATGTTTCAGTCCATTTATAAAGTGCATAGAAAACTATACCAAGTATTAAGGATATTGAAAAAATTGGACAAAAGGAAGTTTAAATCAGAGGCAATGAGAAGGGAATTCAAAGCAAATATACAGTACTATTAAAATAAATCACACACATACACCAAAACAAATAAACGCTTAAAGGAGATGGAATATACAAAGTGAGCTGATGGGTTGGAGAACAGATGGGGTTAAATGGAGAAACTCATTTGAACAGTTAACTTGTGGTGCCAGGAAGAATGAGTTTGGGGGCAGTGAGCAAGGTGTTTCATCCGTAGATGGGAAGGTTAAATCAGCAAGGGAAAGGACCTTGTTAGAGAGTTTATAAAAGGAGATAAGTGAACATCAGTAAGGGCTCATCACCTTTTTCTAACAGCTAAACTTATGATTTTGGAAAGTTCATGGGGAAAGTTCTAGAAATTTAGAAAAAAAATACATGCAGAGTCTAAGGCAAGGAGACTGATTACCTAAACAACAGGCAGAAATGAGAGTAAATTATCAAATAATTAATTTCTATCTACTTAGGAAAAGGTATTGGTTTCCATTGCACTTGGCTCTGTGAAAAGAAAATTGTGCCAGAACAATTCAATTTCCTCCCGTAGCTGAGCGACAGGTCACGTCAACCAACAGGAAGCAACAGTAAAAGAGGATGTCAAAACAGGCCAGGCATGAGAGAACCGAAATCCAGAATGTAAATTTGATAAGGGATTTGGCAAGGTAAGGATACACACAGGTACAGCTGTACTGTTTTAATAGTCCGACTTTCCCTATGAAAAAAATTATTTAAAATTGTGTGGGATAGATAATGAAGCAGTAGAAGACTTTTAATGAATGTGTATTTGCTGGCTCAAAAGAGCAAATCAGATAGATTTCCTAAGTTCAGGAGACCTTGGATTTCTTTGAAATCTCTAGGAATAAAGAATTCTATAAATTCTAGTGCACGCTTATCCTTGCTCTTCAGCCTTTGGCACATGTATCTCACTACCATCTTACAAAGCTCTATGAGTGAATGTATGGATTAATTAATTTTGCAATTAATTTTATAATTTTGTGCAGTATATAGAATTGATAAAATATGGTAAAAATAAGTCACTATGATGCACAAAAAGAAAACACAAGTTAGCACAGAGTAACATTAATATTCTAAACTACAACTGGATAAACTGCAAAGATTTCTTGTATTTGGGGAAAAAAGATTGAGTTTCAATCAGGCAAAGTCTCACTGATTTTTCAAGTCTTCAGTCTGGAATACAGTGAAAATAAAAAAGGCTGTGGAGTCACAGACAGACTTGGGTTCAAATCCTGCCTATACCACTTGCAGATTGCATTGAATTTGGACAAGAAATTTAAACCTTTCTGTTTCTTAATCTGGAAAAGTCATACCTAGCTTCCAGTTGCAGTGAGGATTAAATAAAACAGTATGTATAAAATTCCTGGCATGTTTGTTTCTCAGTAAATATTGGCTCCATTCTACCTCCGTCTTAACCCTAACCTCTCCTCCCTTTTTGCTTCCTAACTGCCCCTACACCTTGGAAAGAAAGATAGAAGATAAGGCTAAGAATAAAGCCCTGCCTTGTGAAACAGGAAAAGGGACACAGCCTCATTTCCTTTTAGTCTTAAACCCTTGTTAAAGGTTTTCTGACTCTACAACGAACCATTCACACTGGCTTGGCATTCTCATGGCGTTTCTCAGTTTTTCCATGTCAAATGTCAGCAAGCTGGATGAAACAGACTCCTTGTAAAGTGGCATTTTAAACGAAATTTTTTGCTATATACATATTAGCTAAAATTCAGTGCAAATATGAATACGATCACCAACAAACGCTAATACCACTAACGCTTAAAAAATAGTTGTCCCACCACATCAAGTTCACCACTGCAGCCTTGAACTAGAAAATCAATCTCTTCGTACTTATAAATATGCCCAGTTTTCTTAAGTAAACAAAAATCAATTTCCTACCCTGCTCTATAACATCTTGGTAACAATTTAGCACCTATGCATAAAGAAAGAGCCAGGGATTATAAAATCACTTGGAATGTATAATATCTAGACTGAGCAGATGTAAGTCTTTGAGGATTAATTTCATGCTGAGGGTCAAACTTCACTTTCACGATAGGCTAACCATTGCCTGGGGCTGCACAGATAATGAACCTGCCAAGGGATTAGCAAGGAAACACTTGTGTTATTATAAAGTGGATACACTTCCCTTTTTAACCAAGTTCATCCTACATGACGTTAACAAATTATCTGCCCTCTCTACCCACATTTCTATATAATGTGAGCCAGCAAGTGACCCTGAACCAATAGGACATAAGATAAGATCTTCTCAGTGCATGAATGGCTATTAAATTCTTCTGAGACAGCTAGACCTTCTGCAGGGCAACATAAGGCATTTTACCTCTGTAGGCCCCCTGCCTCCACTGAAGAAACCTTTCTTTGGTAATAAAGTCTCTAAATGGACACAATGACAAGAGCTGGGGAAGTCTTCGCATAAACATTAATCCCACAGAAAAGGAACTCTCCAGAAAATATAAATGATACAACTTGGTTTTGAAAAAACTCTTAAGGAACCTAATATATTCTAGATAAGAGTTAAATGACTTGCATTTGTTAAAATACAAAGTGTTTAGAGAGGTTTCTGATATGTCAGACAAAATATCCTTTTCACAGTAGAGCCTTTCTTAAATAACATTTACGTTCATAACTGTTCCTTAGAAGTGACGATGATGAGACTTTGTCATGCTAACTTTGGACATGTTATCAGGAGGGACCAGTCCCTGGAGAAGGACACCATGCTTGGTAAAGCAGAGGGTCAGTGAAAAAGAGGAAGGCCCTCAAAGAGATGGATTGACACAGTGGCTGCAACAATGGGCTCAAACATAGCAAGGATTGTGAGGATGGCACAAGACCAGGCGGTGTTTCTTTCTGTTGTCCATAGGGTTGCTATGAGTAGGAACAGACTCGATGGCACCTAACAGCAACAACAACAATATTCATAGATGTCAAATCTGTTGGCTTTTTCTTGTCTCTATTCTCAAAGGATTGGCTGCTCCTGCTTGAGTTTAAGTGGAGCCCCCACAGGGGCATCCCCCTCCTGGAGAATGTCCTCTTTTCTGAATGTCACTCACAGTTGTATGCCTTTAGTTATGGTCTCCAGGTACTTATCTTGTTTCTACTTGTTGACTGTAAGCTCCCTGAGGGCAGGAAGTTCATCTTCACTCACCTTTGGGTCTTCCTCAGAGTCTGACCAAATATCCTCGAGTGAACACTCGGCTATTATTGACAAAACCAAATCTAATTGGTTAGTACATTTGATTAAATTGTACAGTATTGGAAGCAAAGAAAATCTAACAGGCAAGAATAAAGAAACACAAGAGGAAGGAACATGTTTTTGAGCC
The DNA here is from genome assembly GCF_030014295.1 of Loxodonta africana. Taxonomy (NCBI): domain Eukaryota; kingdom Metazoa; phylum Chordata; class Mammalia; order Proboscidea; family Elephantidae; genus Loxodonta; species Loxodonta africana. The sequence continues at coordinate 48,823,208 of NC_087351.1, forward strand.
AGAGCAGAGGAATTCTGAAGGAAATCATGTCAGATGACTGCAATTTCATTAGAGAAAAAGGCAAGCTCAGGTGAAGAGAGTGTGTGACTGGAGACTTGTGGAGTGGAAGGAAGCCTACAGAAGCTGCTATGGGGAGTACAATGGGAATTCAAAAAGAAATTAATAGAAGTATTGCCAAGTGGGACCAGGGAATGCGGAGCTGGGGGCAAGCACATGACTGACGTGGTAACGATGGAGGTCCAGATTGGGAGCCAAGTGAAGTCAGAAGGGCCTAGAAGACTAGGAGAATAAAGAGAAATCAAAGGGTGATAGTCTGGAATGGGATAAGAGAAGGTACAACACATGCAAGGGAGAGAGGCAATGGAAGACCAGGGGATGGGGGAGATGTGGTTCCAGTCACCACCCTACCAGCAGGGTAGAAGGAGATGATGAGAAGATATCTGATGAGAAGGGGGAAGGGGCCAGTGAATAGTGACTAATGATGGAGTGAGCTTTGGGATACCTAGGACTGACTTAGCTTGGGATCAGAGAGCATGAGGTGGTAGTGGACACTCTGGCTTTGCAGCTTCTTGGTTTTCTCATCTCCAGTGATCTGTCTCCACACTGAACTCCAACAACTCACCTATATGGCTAAAGCTTGACCTCATCACACTGGAGTACACTTCTTTTGTATAAGAGCTTTTTCTGTCAGTTGTATTTGTTACCATTTTATTAGGTTCAAGGGAAGATGGGGGAACTAGTTTCAGATATGTCAAATTAACTTTTTTAGAGCAAACAGTGCCATTTACTATTGCAATATGGCCTTTTACTAAATTGAGTTATAGGAAAGTTAATTTAGTTTCCTTAAACCAGCATTTAAGTTACAGAGGTGATTTACTGGCCAACATAAATTCCATTATTTAAACAAAACTGGTTCTTTGTACTCCCAGTTCTGTGTTCCCTAGGAATAACACCTGCTCATAGACTTATGGGGTCACCATGAGTCAGAATTGATTTGATGGCAATTGGTTTGGTTTCAGGTTTTTTTTCGTAGTAGACAGTGACTAAATATTTATTAAATGACCTCTGGTATATGCAAATGCAAATGCTATCTGTTCTTAAAATTCATTTTGTGAGATGAGTTAAGTGCGTTAAAGCCATGAGGATTTGTAATATAATTTATCAGTGTAATTGAACGAAAGCCTCTCATGGTTGACTATGAACACACTTTAATTAAGATTTAATAAGCTTCGTACGGAAAATTTTTGTGAGTAAGTGATCTTGGGTAAATTTCCAGTGATTCCTTTAAGGAAACATCAAATAAAAATATAATAAATTAAATATGTAAAGTAGTTACATAGATTAACTTCATCCAGCAGATGTTTTTGACATTGGATTTGTAGAGTGTACACTGGACATAAAGTGGGAGGTTGAACAAGGTAATGTTACTAACCTTTGAACAATTTGAAATTTCCATTAAGAGACTAGAAGGTGTTGGTACCTTAATTTGTACTTAACCAACCAAAATGCTTATTAAAAGAGAAAGGTGTGTTTCTTATGGTGACTACTAAGAAATGAATAAGACTTTCTACTCAACCCTAAAGATAAGCATCATTGTATCATGCGACCATAAAAGGAATGTTGGCTAATATGCCAAATAATACCTTCCTTATAAAAAAATTTTTTTTTATATACTGTAGTCTAGAGATCTGGTAGTGTAGTGGTTAAGAGCTTGGCTGCTAACCATAAGGTTGGCAGTTTGAATCCACCAGCCGCTCCTTGGAAACCCTATGGGGCAGTTCTACTCTGTCCTATAGGGCCGCTATGAGTTGGAATCGACTCAACGGCAACAGTTTTTGATATTATAGCCTAGAAATTTCAGGCAAAGCAATGTAAATTGCTTCTAACAATGATCTTTTTGAGAGATGGTCACAAGTTGGGAAATGGACTGTGGCTTGAGGGGAAAGCCCTAAGCTATCCCTCAGTAGCACCACCAATGTAGCCTTCCGAAGGAAATTGGGGCTCACAGAACTAATTCCACCAGAATATCTTTGATAGGCTTTATTGTCACATCTCAGAATAGAAGTGAATTCACAGTCAAAAATAAAAGCAAAAGTTTTTTAAAGTTTCCCAGATGTCATCTGGCAAAACCAGTAAGAGTCAACTCCTCAGTGTGACTAGAGAGAAGAGACTTTTCCAGTGGATAACAAAAGGCAGAATTTATTTCAACCACAAATATATTTGCTTTTATCTTTTGAAATGAGATGGTTTCTTAAGCAAAATAACTGTTATGCTATCCCTACTTGGAATTATCTTTTATCTATCAAATGTTTCAGTGTTCTCAATATCTTTAAAAAAAAAAAAAATGTTTTCCAAATGGGTAATCTGAGAAAATTCCTTACTAACCTCACTAATGAAAGCAGAAAAATAAGTTTGTTTTGGAAAGACTTTACTCACATAAACTTTCTTAAAATGTATTGTCCTTCAAATGGCTTGATGATATCAATTTCCTTGGATTAGGCTATGAACAACCAAATGTTGCTACCCAAAGATTTCCCTGTTTAATATTATAAAATATTACATAACATAACAAGGTTCTCAGAGTCTTTCTAAATTTCAGTTTGTTGTAACTTACAAAGATCGTAGATGAATCAGGAAGAAGACAGGAGGAACTAGAAGACAAGTAGAATAGCATGGAGAAGGGCAGCAGCTTTGACATCAGTGTTTTTGGCCTGCTTCACCACTTAGCTGTGTCACTTAGGAGAGCACTTAGCCCCTCTGAGTCTAAAAATAAGAGTATCCAAAGATGAATGAAATTATGTAAGGCAGTATGCTTGACATACCCAAAACCAAAAAACCCCATTGCCATAGAGTTGATTCCAACTCATAGTGACCCTATAGGACAGAGTAGAACTGCCCTATAGGGCTTCCAATGAGTGGCTGGTGGATTGGAACTGATGACCTATTGGTTAACAGCTGAGCTCTTAACCACTGTGTGCCAGGGTTCTGAATGACAGACAGCAGGTACTAAGTAAAGGCTAATTATTTTCCTTTTGGGACATTTGAGTAAATGAAATTTCCTTTTCTTTCCTTTTATGAAGAATCAACACAGTTAGCCTTGAGTTTCTTAAATTATAATCGAAGTATCAACATCTCTTAGATTGTCTCTTATATGTAGACTTTACACATATGAATTTCAAAAATATCAGTTCTTTCTCTCATGAAGATATCACCCTTCTCAAAACAAACAAACAAACAAACAACCCGCTGGGGTATGTTCTAACTAGAAAATGCATATAGATAAATACAAAAACATAATGCAGGTATCAATCAACTCAGGAGATATAACTTTGGGACTTTCAGTTTTATGCAAATTATTTATGATTTTTGTTTTATCTGTTTATTTTATCCACTCATTACAGTTCTTCCTCAAACATACAAAATCCTCCAAAACTTACAACTATCCCTTTGGCCAAAGGCTCTGCTAGTCTCAAAGGCTAAAAACCTCAGCATCACCTAGTGTTTTTTCCCTGCCTTCATTCCCTGGTGGTATAGTGGTTAACAGCTTGGCTGCTAACCAAAAGTTCAGCAGTTCAAATCCACCAGACACTTTGTGGAAACCCTATGGGGCAGTTTGACTACTCTGTTCTATAGGGTCACTGTGAGTCAGAATCAACTCCATGGCAACGGGTTTTTTTTTTTTTTTTTAATTCCCTGATCATAATTTCCCATAGATTTTTATTTCAAATATCTTTAAGATTTGCCCTTTTCTCTCCATTGCCACTCAGTTCCTAACATGAGTCAGTATTATTTCACAACTACACTCCTTTATTAATTCCAGCCTCTTTACTTACTCTTGTTACTATCTTACAAAAGTACTACTTTCATCTGGTTAGTATCTTGCTCAAGAACATACAGTGGTTCCCTCCTGCTTAGCCCATTAGGGCCAAACACCTATGTCTTGGGTTCAATATCCTCATAAGCCATTCTCCCTCCATGCATCATTTTAGTTACTGCTCTTCTACAAAGTGTATCCTTTGTCCAGGTAGATGAGGCCAAGGCACTGGCCCCCCCGACCACCGTGCTCGTTTCTTGCTCTGTGCTTTGTTCTTGCTGTTTTCTCTCCGTGGAGAATTCTCTTACCATATCTATTGTCCAAATCTTATACAAAGCCCTTTCTCTCTCTCTCTCTGTGTCTGTATTAATGGGTATAAATAGATAACATGAATTTTTGCTTGAATCATTTGATATTCAGTTGAAGACATCATGACATGTCATCCCTAAATACATTAGCACAAATGTCCTATGAACAAGGATATTCTCCTACATAGCCAAAATACGATTTCGTTCATGAAATTTAGCATTGGCACAATTATATTATCTAATATTCAGTCCACATTCAAATTTTCCCAATTGTTCCAATAATATCTGTTACAGTTTGTTTTATATCCAAGATCACATACTGTATCCAACTGTCATGTCTCTTTAGTCTCCCTTAATCTAGGAATGCTCCCCATTTTTTTTTTTTTTTTGGTCTTTTTTAAAAGAGTACAGTTGTTTGTAGAATGTCCCCAGATTTGACAAGAATACTACACAGGCGATGTGTCCTTTTCAATGCATTATATCAGCAGACTCATGATGTCAGTTTGGCCCATTATAAGTGGGCAAGGACACAGATTTTTAATGCTCGACAGCATATAAAAAGCACTAAAGGAGTTAGTTGTTGCAAAGGCATCTGACTTAGCATACAAATCCAGCTTTGATCAGGTAAATAATAATTTACTCAGCATTCATTTTCTTGTCACGCCTTATGGCCACGTCCTACCTCGTTTACAATTCCCCTTCAATTAGAGAAGTAAGAGCAAAAGTTGTCTGACAAGGAGAATTTTTCAGGCTCCAGATAAAATGCTGTGACAGCATCACTCACTTTTACCTTCCATGAGCGCATGCTAGAAGCCAGGTATCAGTGGGCACCGGCAAGCCCAGCAGCACACAAGGGCAGAACACAGTGAGCCAGACCACATAAAACCATGTCATCCACCGAAGGTGTGAGGAAGAGACAAAGCTGAATCTGAAACGTGACCCCTGGGCACTCAATTGTTTCCATTTTATTTTACCTAATGAGACAGGAGTTAAAATGTTGACCTGATCAGATTCAGATGGAAGCCCTAGAGGAGCGGGACCCCCACTGCCCTCCTGTCCCGACACCCTTTGTTACCTCCAAGTGAGCTGAGACCAGGCTGTGAACCATGTAACTAGAAGGCTTCCAGGTTAATGAAAAGCTTCAGCACTATTTGAAAACCTGGACAGAGGGTCATGCCGCCTCCTATTCCAAAGAAACTTCATGCAGCTCAGTAATAAAGTTTAATGAATGCTGGCCATTTTAAATCATGAGCCTGAGAGACTGGCCAAGGGCTAATAGTTTCCTTACAGAGCCTCTCCTTTAGCTGGGACACAGCAAGAACTCTAAAGCTGCACGGGAAGCCAGAGTCATACATGAAATGTAATATTCCATATGCCCAAACCCAAAGGGAAGTTTCTGAAAAGGGCAGTAAACATTTCTCACAAGCTGATGTTTTTATTAGGTGGTGGCATGCTTTGTGCTGGGTTTCATTAATTATCTGCAAAAGGAACTTTCTTTCAACACCATGTCGGATTTGACCTATTACAGTCATGTGACATAGTATAAAGCCAGGCTGCAAAGTAGCTTCTCCATCTTTCTAGAGGCACACGGATACAAGGCAAGCTAACATTTAGCTAAATCTGGCCCTGGAAATAGTCACATCTCCGAGAGTTTCACTCCTGGATTTATTTTGTATTAGTTTTAAAATCTGATTATCCTAATTGCTTAGAATAGCAACACAGAAATGGATGTTATTTTTGAAAAAAGTATGTAGCATAGTCAGAGTGCGTGAAAACTGTACAGAAAAATGTAAAGATCTAATGCAATTTTTATGCAGATGGATGCAATCCTTTCAACCTGGAGATTCATTTTAAAATATAGTAGAAGTTACGTTCCAGTTACCGAGTACATGGACTTAGATGTGCCAATAAGTCAAATCGTATTCTAAGACAGCGCTTACTTATGCACAGCAGAAGTCTAAGACGTGCCAAGCTGTGTTTGAGCCACTGGAACCTCAGGTGTGCACAGAACTTTCGCACATTTGAAAAGCCTCAGATCGAACCCTCTCAAAGAAAATTTCTATAGTGCAATATGATCCAGTGGATGGCCCAACTAGCATTCTGAGAGATTGCTACTTGCCTCAAGCTCCTTTTTCAACAAATGGGAATTGCTATTGGCGTCCACCTATTCTTGCAAAACAATTAGCTGGGACTTTAGACAGTCTCTGACAGGCAAGCCTGGGAATCCAATGTCAATATGGATTTGAAGATTTATAGGGTGGGATATTGTGATCGTACACCAGCACTTCTCCAGTTTTCCAGAGATCATAATTCCTACCTCTGTTTATTATTCAGTTTATGGTTGGAGTATAACAGATGATTCATTTTAATGCGATAAATGTTTGGGGGTTTGTTTGAGGGAAATAAAAGTTTATAGTTCAACACTGGACATAGATAGTAAACTGGAGTGTAAGGCAATATATTTCAAAAACATGGTGATTAGGATATTTATTTGCTCCTTTACACTCATGGCTCCAGTGAAGAGTGACTGACAGTGTCTACATTTAAACCCCAGAACCACATGACTCTGCCTTGCAACTTAGTGAATTTTCTTGCAGGAATTTTAGCTTTCTTAAAAAATTCAAACTACTACTTTCTAGATGTTATAGAAATTTGTAATTAAATGTTGGCAGTTTGAATCTACCAGCTATTCCTTGGAAACCCTATGGGGCAGTTCTACTCTGTCCTATACGGTTGCTGTGAGTCAGAATCAATTCGTTGGCAATGGGTTTAATAAGTAGACACAGGAGTCCTGGTGGTATAGTGGTTAAGTGCTTGGCTGCTAACTGAAAGGTCGGTGGTTTGAGCCCACCAGCCACTTTGTGAGAGAAAGATGTGGCAGTCTGCTCCTGTAAAGATTACAGCCTTGGAAACTCTTTGGGGTAGTTCCACTCTGTCCTCTAGGATTGCTATGAGTCAGAATTGACTCAATGACAATGGGTTGTACGTAGACAGCACTTACTAACTCTATACAAAACATCAAGAATAAGATATAATCAAAACAAAGTATCCCTGGCACATAGGAACTTATTAAAAAAATAATGCTTAGAAATATATAATATTCTCTACTAGTCAGGTAATCTCTACACTTAGCCAGCTTTTTGCTTAATTCATGCATGGATGCATGTATCCATCCATCCATTTATTTAGTCAACAAAAATTTATTTAGCTCAAACCATATGCCAGAAATCCTTGGGTGGTACATGATTAATATGCTCAGCTGCTAACTAAGAGGTCAGAGATTTGAGTTCAACCAGAAGTGTCTTGGAAGAAAGGCCTGGCAATCTACTGCTGAAAAATCAACGATTAAAAACCCTACAGAGCACAGTTCTACTCTGACAGACATGGGGTCGCCATGAGTTGTAATCAACTCGATGGCAACTGGTTTGATTAGGGTTTATTTGCCAGACACAGTTCTAGTTGAACTGTGAACAAGACAAGGTTTGTGGCCCCATTGAGCTTACATTCCAGCGAGCGAGATGAACAACACACAAATAGGCAAACGCATATATAAGCCCTAATCCTTTTTCACAATCCTCAAATGCAAAAGCTCTAAGAAAACAAAACAAAAACAAAAAAAACCTGATTTTCCCCTAAGTTTGTGGCAAAGTCATTTGGTGGTAAAATCTTACCTGAAAAAGAAGTGAGGCTATTTGTAGTCTTTATTCCATTCAGTGTGAATGTTTACAAGTCTGGCTGAAGAATTATCGTGTTTGACTATGGGGTACTGCTCCACACCCTGTTAGGGTGTTTTGTAATATACATAATAAGTAAATTCATAATATTTACTTTTATAAAATACAAAAAGTTTCTGCATTCTGAAACATATCTGACCCCAAGGGTTTTAGTTAAGGAGTTTAGATCAGTGTACATAACATCAGTTAGTGAATAAATAGATGCACGTGTGAATGAATGAAGAAATAGACCTTTAGAATTCTTTTTTTTTTTCGGATGAATCTGATAATTCCACTAAAACACATTTTTGCAATGTCTGTAAGCTGAAACTTGGCTACTTGGTCCTAACATTCATTGGTTCATTTAGTTGTTTGTACTTTTAAAAACACTTATTAGTACCTACTTTGTCTACTGAGGAGACTAAAACGAATAAGGCCTAGTCCCTGCGTTTGCAAACTACAGTCTAGTAGGGGAGATGGACGTGGAAACAGAAAAATGCCACACACTGTGACAGATGCCACAATCCCCTTATTCTGCCTGGGAGTACTTGGCAGAGTTTGCAGAGGAGGTGACATTTGAGGAGCGTTGAAAGATGAGTAAGTGTTTGCCGGGCAGAGAAGGCGAGGGAGGACCCTCTAGGAGGTAGATTTATATGTTCGAAGGCTCACAGAATTTAAGAAGGGCATGGCATGTTTGAAGAAAAGGTGAGAAGGTTACGGCGGTGGTAGCAGGGGGTGCCTGGGGGTAGACAGCTCTGAGGTAGGGAAGACGGAAGCCATCATAAGGCCTGTCTGTGGTCTCTCAGAGGAGCTTGGATGCTGTCTACAGGATGATTTCAAGCACGGGAGCGAAACAGTCAGCTTTTGGCTTTGTTTCGTTTATTTTTTCAGGAAGATGATTCCGGAAGCAGTGTAAAGGTTAGATGTGGATATGGACCAACAGCGACAGGCAGGCCCTAGGGTGAGGTAACAAAGCCTGAACTGAGGTAAAAATGGTCGGGGTAGACAGGGAGGCAGATTTGAAAGACACTTCTGAGGTAGACCCAGAAGGGTATGGTGACCAGTGGGGTTTGTGCAGGGAGGGAGGGGGAGAATCAGGTAGAAAAACGGAAACTGAGATAATTATCAGGTGCTGTTAAATATTATCCATCCAATCAATATTATCTGTCAACCTGTATTATCCATCCACCTCCTTTTAATTACCCTAACTCGCAAGGTCAACGATACTCTGTTTTACGTAACTGTGATGCCTGTTTATAAGGCACAATCAGATTAATTTTTTTTCCTTGTACTTAAGGACTTTCCAAGGGGACAATCAAAAAAAAAAAAAAAAGCGTACATTAAGAATATTCTCCATACTGGCAAGCCCCAGATTTGTTTCCAGTGTCATAAATCATCATAATTAACAACCTTTCAACTGAATGGATCCCAAAGCACTTTCCAAATTATGCAACTTTGGAGGTGAATTGCCTCAGCTGTCCAACAGCTGTCAGCAGCACTCTGCAACAGGGAGAGACAAGAGGGAGGATGCAGAATCTCCATGGAGCTCCTCGAAGCATTTAGGGCTATGGAATGCAATTCCCCAAACCGGAACTTGGCCCAGAGCAGGGTCTCATCTACTCCTGGTATAAATGCAGTAAAGCCATTTTATCCCCAAATGGTCAACAGATTTCTTTCTTACAAAAGATATCTGTGAATGGAATAAATACCAGCCCTCTGCCTGAGAAGATCACTCGTATATTTCGAAATACGTTTCTTATTTTGGTAATAGCTTCTTTAATTGTTGGTCAGGGCATGGGGGTTTCAAGCGGAACCTTAATTCTTTTTCACATGTTAAGAGATCAATAAAAAATTGTGGAACCGAATTGAATCAGGCTGTCTGAAACCTGATGGACTAAAATCCACTTTTTTTTCTGTCTAAGTTCGGGTTCTTTGGGGGGTCATTTTTGTAACCTGATAAAATTCTGACTTTTTCCCTGTTAGTTTTGGCCCAGCTGATTCATGGTAAATGCCTCAGAATATTCTCTTAATTCTCTGCGTTTCCAACTAGGGTTTCAAAGATTTGCAAAGTCACAAAATAAATATGGTGAATATTCTTGGAGTTTTAATTTATTGTAAGATTTGGAATAAACATAAAAGCTAGTATAATATGAAGTGTAATGTAACATTAAAATGAATGTTAAAGACAAAATATGGAAATTTGAGTTTGTTGTGGATTACTCGGTAGTCCCAGAAAGCTCTCCGCTTACTCCTCCTGGCCCCTATCTGACCATCTGTATTTATTCCCCTTCCATTTGATGTGGGGTAGACTTTGTAGAATAATTTTATGAAACACTGCCATAATAAGTGCTTTTATTTCTAAAGCCTGGCTCTTTTGGACAGCAGGGGAAATGAATCACACATTCGTGAAACGACACCCTGATTCAACAAATCTGATAGTAAGGAAATAACAGTGATCGAAAGGGCTTACATATTTATGTTTCATAATAAGCAAAAGCTATCACTACTAGCCTTAGAATAGTTTAAACCAATATAAATCTAGTTGATATAAATTATTTTATCAAGGTCATTATACCGGAAGAAATAACAACTTAGCTTTTTTCGTATAAATTCAATGAAATAAAAACTTCAGGATTGCCTAGCATGTACAAAACACTCAGCTAATAACTCTAAGTGATACAAAGTAAAATAAAATAGGAACAACTTTTTTTCTAAAGCTTTGGGCTGTGCTAATATTTGGGACAGTCAATCTACATTTCATAAAAATCAGTTATCCAGAGATAATCTCCAGCTAAAACTAATGCCAGAACTATAATGGACTCGTGAGGATCTCTTATCTTGATCAGTTAATTTTTCAAAATCAAGAGCTCAGATTTAAAAAAAAAAAAGAAGAATTTATTTTACTACTTCTGATTACTAGTTAATCAATTGCTCAATTACTTAATTAATCTATCTATTAATTCAAACCTTTACTACTCTCTGGCTATGTGCCAGTCCCTGGAGATAAAGTGAATTAATCACAGAACTTTCAGTCAAGTGTGGATACAGGTAAGTGAACAGGTGATTGGCGATAATTTGCATGTGAAGTGCTGTGATAAGGGAAACCTGGGAAGAGCACATGGTAACAGGTGGGAACCCGACCCATAACATATGAGAGAGAAGAGGTCTTTGAGAGGAAGTGAAGATCTAAGGATAAAGGATAAGAAATTAGCCAGGGGGAGGAGGAATGAGTGAGTGGAGGGAGAAGGGTGTTCCGGGGACAGGAACCAGCATGGACAAAGGCAGAGAGAAACAAGGAAGAGAGCAATGTTTGGAGCACAGAAATCAGGGAGAGAGAGTGGCCAAGAGGAGGAAGAAAATTTACACTGGGTTGATTCTAACAACAAGCAAGGCTGAGGAGTGTGGGCTTTATCCTGAGGGCAAGGAGGAGCTGAGCCCCAACGATCAGAGGCAAGCCTGAATTTTATTCAAACAGACAACATCCTGACTCCCTGGCTCAGAAAGTGAACAGGGTGTTCTTGCATACTTCCATTCACACCAATTCATTTTTGCAGAGATGTAATGATCGCTATCAATGACTGACTCTTGGCCAGAAATTCTAAGGCCTATTACATATATCAATTTTTATTACATATATCATAGTAACCTAACACAACTATTCCATGAGGTGGATGTCATGATCCCTACTTTACAGATTAGAAAGCTGGGGATCAGATGTTAAGTAATTGGTCACATCACACAGTTTGTAAGCTATGGAGCTAGGATTCAGACTCAGGCATTTATCATTCTAAAACTAAAATCTTTTTCATACCTTAGCTTACCAGCTACAGAAAGCAGGGCAAGAAGCTAGAAAGGTTCTGCCTGCGGTCTCTGTTAGGCAAATGCTTATGATTCCCAGAAAACTACTTAATCAGGCCTCGGATTTGACTGCCTTTTCTTTCAATCCCTCAAAAATGATGTTCACCAGGGTACCTGTAACCACCCTGGAAAATTGACAGATAGTTCATTTCTTTGTTATTACATATTACCTTCTTCATATTACCTGTACTCTCCAGGAATCTAATAGAGCCATAGAACAGAGTACAAAAGCCCTACTAAAGTCTCTGAATGGATTTTAGCACCATTCAGCAGAAAAAGAGAGCAGGGATTCGGCATCTATTTAGGAAGCAGTATTTTGGCCTTGATTACGCTCCATGGGACTCCTTCATTCACTACTAGACATTCAGACTTAATGCACACAGGGACCTCAGCAGGTGACAAAGCGTCCTGTTTCCTACCTGTTTTTTCCCGCTACTAAAAATGTTAGTAGTGAGATTGGTGATTCAAGATTGTGACTTTTTACCTACCATCCTCTTTAAATAAGAGATACAATGTAAAATTTTAAAGTAGAGTATATGCTCCTTGCAGGGAATTGGTGACAGCTCCATTTAAAGGAAAATACTCTTATCATGAACAAATTAACGGACGCTGGAGTCATTACTAGTTTATTAAACTTAGTCTTCACCATGTATAAAATCAAGTATGTAAAATAACTGGGGGCCACATATATCACATGGTTTGTTAGGGCCCAATCACACCTAATTTCAGTGGCTGAAGAAAAAGAGGCAAGCAATTAAGGGAGAGCTTGGTCAGCTTCTGGTCAACAAAGGACGGAAACCTGCACAGCTGGAGACAGTTCTGAGCAAATTGATCAGAATTCCTTTACCTTAACTAGAGCCTGGCTAACAAGTTGATACCTAGGAGTTTCTATAATCAGGCAGCAAGGATTTAAGAACACAGAAAGGCAAGTCACCTTGAAATATTATTCGGCGGCACCAAAGGGTCGGCAGTTCAAATCTGCCAGGCGCTCCTTGGAAACTCTATGGGGCAGTTCTACTCTGTCCTATAGGCTCGCTATGAGTTGGAATCGACTCGGCGGCACTGGGTTTGGTTTTTTCTAACCTGTGTCACTTTAAGGACCAGGGACACCTGTTAGGTTGCTATAAGATAGACTATTTTTTATGAATTAGCTGGTTTGCTGGGTAACAAAATGCTCTATCTGGGTGACAGGAGGATCAATCAGTTGAATGTGGATGCTTATAAAATAAATTGATAAACTGGATAAAGGATGGGGACTAGAAAAGCTTTGGAAAGTATTATGTCCAATGGAATAACATCTGGGTATTCAAAATGTGGTGTTACCTATAAAGAAAAAAGACTTACATTTTAATGTGTATTCTCCAACTGAGCAGTGAAAAATCTTCTCCAAGTTGTTCATCCCCAGAACCCCAGGGCGGGTTGCCTTATATATATTGACTTTTTGTTTGCTCACTTGCTCACTCCCTTGCCAAAAAGTTTTTGATGACCGCATTCAAAAACAAATTGGCTACTTTAAGGAGGTTTCCCTAATTCCTAAATAATGAATGTGGTACTCTGGAAGGATACCAAGCATATTAAACGTTTGGAACAATTAATGAAAACACTGTCACATATATATATATATCTATTTTTATAATAAAATAGACCTACTTCCATCTGTGTTGCTGTCAAATTGGTTCCCATGCATAGAGATCCTATAAGGACAAAGTAGAACTGCCCCATAGGTTTTCTAAGGAGTGGCTAATGGATTCAGGCTGCTGACCTTTTGGTAGCAGCTGTCACAGATTAAATTATGGCCCCCCTCAAAATGTATGTATCAGTTTGGCTGGGCCATGATTCCCGGTTTTGTGTGATTTTCCTATATATGTTGTAAATCCTGTCTCTATGATGTTAATGAGGGAGGATGGGCAGCAGTTAGTTAGGCAGGATTCAATTTACAAGAATGGATTGTGTCTTGAGGCAATCTCTTCAGATATAAAAGAGAGAAGAGAGCAGAGACTGGGGGACCTCACACCACCAAGAAACAGTGCCGGGAGCAAAGCACATCCTTTGGACCCAGGGTTCCTGTGCAGAGAAGCTCCTAGTCCAGGGGAAGATAGATGAGAAGGCCAACTGAGAGAGAAAGGATTCCCCTAGAGGTGATGCCCTGAATTTGGACTTATTAGCCTACTTTACTGAGAGGAAATAATCTTCTCTTTGTTAAAGCCACCCACTTATGGTATTTCTGTTATAGCAGCACTAGATGACTAAGACAGCAGCCCAATGCTTAACCACTGTGCCACCAGACACCACCACTCCTTGGAAACCTTACGGGGCAATTCTACTCTGTAAAAAGAGTGGCTATGAGTTGGAATCGATTGATGGCAAAGGTTTTTTTTTAACTCCCCTCCCCAGAAGCCCTGGTGGTGCAGTGGTTAAAGAGCTAGGTTGCTAACTGAAAGGGCAGCAGTTTGAACCCATCAGCTGCTCCCAGAAAGATGCAGCCTGTTTCTGTAAGGATTTACATTACAGCCTTGGAAACCTTATGGGGCAGTTCAACAATGTCCTAACAGGGTCACTATGAGTCAGAATCAACTTGATGGCAATGGGTTTGGTTTAGTTGGGACTCTCCCTCCCCACCCCTCCCCCCAACTTTAGGGTTATTTTTGCAGTCACGTATTTTTACTCAAAGCCAAAAAGTATTCAAAACACACTCATTGCTGATCCATATGAAAATGCGATATATCCTTTCCTCTACCCCATTTTTTTTTTTCTACCCCATGAAGCGGGAAAGCCCTAACAAGCAAAAGACATAGTCCAAAAGCCAAACCACCTACATGTATAACAACAACAACACTAACAATTACACTGTCCAATCTGTTTCCGCCCGTCAGCAGAAGGGGACCTGGTAAGTTTGCTGTATCATCTGAACACTTTCCCTGGATTCTACATCTTTTCTTAGCTATACTATTGCTATTTTGAGAAAAAACAAAACAATTAGACACACCTGCTTAAAGTGCCCTGTGCTCTGTTCACACTTCATGTTGTATTTTAAAGTGACAGCGTATTAAAATGTCATTGTAATTCCTATGCATTATGTGGCTTTAACAGCTGAAAGCACAATTATAGTTTCTAGCATTATGTAACTGAACCTGACTCACTCAGGGGGCCAAAAATTCATACATTACATGTTCCTTTCATAAAAACAGAAAAATTAAAGTGTACCTTCCCAGAAACTTACTAAGTTCCTCTTGGCTTTGTGTGTGTACTTACAGCATAGTCATAGTATTCTTTGGGAGTCTACTATAATACATGAAATTTTGGATAAGAAAATAGTCACTCTAATATTTCCAAGACAAACACACAGCTGACCATATTCAGCTCCAAATACGTATATAATAATAATTTTTAAAAATGTATAGGAAACACTCCTAAAATTTTACATGGAAACCAAATATCCTGAATTTAAACATGATGAATATCATAAACATGAAATGGAATCAAACGCTTCCACACACTGAAATAGAAAAATTGTAAATCTGTTAGAACATATCTCCCTGGTAATAAATTGTCGTTCTTATTGTGAAAACCAAGGAATGCTGCAAAGTACTCACACTGTAACACTGTCTCAGTAGCCAAAATAAAATCGAATATTACTAAGGAATCTGGCATTAAAACCAGAACAACAATCGTTCAAGAGGAAACAACATGATTAAATTGTTCTTTTGAAGACTGTAATGATAAGAGATGAATCACATATTCCTGATAAATGTTTTGGCAGGGCCATACTTCCATTGAAGTCTCCCAAGGACAACTCTAAATTGCAAAATCTGAGAAGTGCCCGAGTGAATGTTGTACTCAGATAAAGCATTTCACAGCAGGTTTGTCCGAATAATTCTCGGCATACCTCCTACGACTAGGTCCTCAATTTATCACCTTATAAACAAACGGGGAGCGGGGGGCAGGGGGGTGGCCGGTGGCACAGCTAACTGAAAAGTCGGCAGTTTGAATTCACCAGCTGTTCCTTGGAAATTCTGTGGGGCAGTTCTACTCTGTCCTATAGGTTCTCTATGAGTCGGAATTGACAGGATGGCAATGGGTTTTTTAAATAAACACTTTGCCCTCTTTGAAGTATGGTGTTGCTTAGACACACTTGATTTTGCTTATACCTGAGCATTTGTTTCTAATTTCTAGAAATCATTTATAAGATGCTAAGCAGCTCCAGGACCAACTTGATTCCCTCACGTCCCAGGACTTCTGCTCCCAGCCCAGCTCACAAGCACCCGATTCCCGTGCATGGCCTGGCTGCCATATCCTCGGTGTCCACCTCGGGAGAGGCCCTCTGCCCATTCCCACACGCAACTGTGTACTTAACTCTACCAAGTAGTTGATTATGCTGGGAAACATGTTTCCATGGCCACAGTTGCTCCAACTTGGCTTCTTTTGGTTCTGCTGGACCAGCAACAAATGCCACAGCTTTTTTATGGTCTGACTCCTGAGACTTTCATCAGCCAACACCCTATTTATTTGGAGGTCTTAGGTGTCCTCTGAGACCCTCCTACAAACACTGCTGCATTATACATCTAGTGCTTTTGTTCCACTTGGATTAGAGAGCACAGTCCGTATACTCTCTTATTTTTTATGCTTTTATACAAAAGTAGGTAGGGCAAAAAACTTAAACTATAGAAACCAGAAGTATACGTTTAAATATTTCTTCCAACTCCAGTTTGGCAACTAGGAGGTTGATGTAGCCTGTGTTCATTTAAAGCAATATTTTAAATTGGGATATAGCATTCCTTCATCCACCCATTCGTTCGTCCAGTTAACACGTATATAATATCTTTAGATGCCAGGTACTGTGCCAGGTGCTAAGAGTAAAAACACACATGTGACATGATCTCATACTTTAACAGAGGGGATCATAAGAAAATGAAGACATGATGTGAAGATGCATTTTACGTACATGCTAGATGTACACACACACACACAGAGACACAAACACACACGCACACAGAGTTTTATCCAGTGTTAGAGAAAGGAATGGTTAATTCTACTCAGAGATGTAGAAGAGCAGAAGTAGTTGTATTTGAGTTGGGTCTGGAAGGATGAGGGGATTTCCCCAGGCGGAGAAGCTGGGTGAGAGTACCATTCCAAACACAAATAGTGTGTATAGTGGTCAACTGTCTAGGTGAAGATTCTGGCTCTCTCCTTTACTCGTTTCTTGACCTCTCTAAGTTTCAGGATCTTTATTTGTAAAATTGGAAATTGGAATAATAATATAATAATGCTTCCTTTGTGGGCTTGTTGGAAGGACTAAAGCAGACTACATGGTAAATGACAGTGCACGTTGCTATTAGCAGCTGTTGAGTCGACCCCGATTCATGCCAGCCTTGTGTACAACAGAACAAAATATTGCCTGGTCCTGTGTCACTAGCATGTTTGAGTCCACTGTTGTGGCTACTGTGCCAATTCATCTTACTGAGGGTGTTCCACGCCCTTGGGCATTCTACTTCACCAAACACGATGTACTCTACTTGTGATTGATCCCTCCTGATAATGTGTCCAAAGCAAGCAAGTCAGAAATGTCCTGTTGTGATCCATAAGGTTTTCATTGGTTAATTTTTCAAAGTAGATCACCAGGCCTTTCTTCTTAGTCTGTCTTAGTCTGGAAGCTCTGCTGAAATCTGGTACGATCCTGCTGGTACTTGGAATACCAGTAGCCTAGCTTCCAGTATCACAGCAACACGCAAGCCACCACAGGATAACAAACTGACAGTGGGGTAGTGGAAAGAACAGTGCATAGCACATAGTAAGTGCTTGATAAGGTAGTTACTAACAATTTTTATTATTACATGTACTTACAGGTTGTGTTTGGGAAATACAGTCTGCTGTGGATAGAACATGTGTGCATCGGAGTAAGTGGATATGGCGGATGCTGGAAAAGATAGGTTAGGGGTCCTATGTGAAAGGCCTTGCACTTTGTGCTAAGTCTGGACTTACCAAAAAAGGGGAATCACGACGCTCATAGAACTCAATCAGGCACCTGCTAAGAAACCCAGTGTATAGAAACCTGCAGTGTAGGAAGGTAATTGGTGTTTTTATACTTTTCTAGAGCATGAGTCAAGGGAGGCATTTTGCCATCCTTGGAAACTGCCAGCGGGGGAGTGGTGGTAGCAGTCTGTCTAAGGGCAGGCAATAAGGTAATGCATTGTCTGTACAGAATTAAAAAAAAATAATACACCAACTAAAAGTTGGTCTGCTTTTTATTATCACCATGCCTTGGTCATTCTGAACAATCCAAGTGAGAAACTATGCTCTTCCTAGCTGGGTAAGCCACCCCCTTGGTATGCCAGTGCTTGGTTGGTTGTTTTATGAATTCTGAGGACTAACAAGCATGAGGAGTTGGTACCCTATTAATACCTCCTGATACTTAGACATGGGTTAATTCAGGAGCAGGAAGTGGGCCTGTGGTGCAAACAGCCAAACAGAAAGTTTTGGTGGGGCCAAATAGTTGGAAAAAGTTTGGGGCAGTTCCCAAGGTGAACAAGTTAAAGGGGGAGGCACATTAGGGGAGCCCTGGGAAGAAGAGGCCAAATGATACCGGGTAGTGGGCGATGAACACGAAGATACAGACACAGCAAATTAAAGAGGAGAGAGAGAAGGCTTAAAGCAGTGTACTTCCCTCATCTGTAGCTGCCTTACTATTGGTAGGTCATGAACCAATCCGGAAAGGTCCAGCCCGGTGGTTTTCAAAGTATGGCCCCTGGACCAGCAGCATCAGTGTAACCTTGACAGAATGCATATTATGGGCCCTCACCTCAACTGACTAAATCGGTTACTCTGGGCTGGGGTCTAGTTATCTGCATTTTAACCAGTCCCCCAGGTGACTCTGACACGTGCTAAAGCTTGAGAACCACAGGTTGAGCCCATTTGTGGAACAACTCCCTGAATATAATGCTATTTGTTTTCTGAGTTATGAGATCATATGTTGATGTTTTACTGGTATTTATGACATTTGCCACTTATCAATATTTATGTCTATTATACATGGGATCAACAATTAGTTCCTTTGCTTAATCCAGTGATCCTTGACAGGGGTGATATTGTTTCTCAGGGGGCATTTGGCAATGTCTGAAGCCATTTTTGGCTGTGACAACTGGGGGGCTACTGGCAGCTACTGGTAAAGGCCAGGGATGTTGCTAAGCATTCTACACCACATAGGGCAGCCTCTCACATCAAAAAACGACCTGGTCCCAAATATCAATACATAGTCCTGAGGTAGAAAAACCTTTTTGTAGAGTCCCCACAGCTATAATATCATCGGAACATTCACTTAGCGTCTGTTGTGGAGAAAAAGGTACTTCTGCTACAAATCAATGGGTTCTGCATAAAATCAATCTTTATTGCAGTATGGGCTTTCAGGAAATAAGGAATATCTCCAAGTTTCCCCCGATAGTGCCAAGGCTAAGACATCCCGGTTAATCTCACTAAGGAAGAAGTTTTCTCTAGGATCTCTATTAAGTTGGGGGAAGAAAAAGGCAAGGTGAGAAAGTCGGCATGCATCCTAGTGTCTTTGAACACAAATCCCCACTCGTGTGATGAGGAATGTTTACTGATTGGTGACTGACTCTGTTTATTGTTGGTCTGTAAAGGAAGTAGGAGCTTTATGACCCCAACCAGGAACTGCCTGCTTTGTTTGCTCTCCCTCTCCTGAGCTTGTCTTTCTGTATATT
Source organism: Loxodonta africana (assembly GCF_030014295.1). NCBI lineage: Eukaryota > Metazoa > Chordata > Mammalia > Proboscidea > Elephantidae > Loxodonta > Loxodonta africana. Next base: position 48,842,613 of record NC_087351.1, read on the forward strand.
GTTTCTACCCTGACTTCATTCTTTGATTCCAAAGCAGTCGAGCCAGTCCTGATCTTGATCTCAAGTTTTAAGTCCTGGCTGCTCAGGCTTCGCTTGTAAGGAGAGAAAAGGGATTTTGGAGATTGTCAGTTCTGGGAGTGGGGGCTGGGAGTACAACCTTGCTGAAATGTTGAAGCAAAGATACCAGAGAGCACTTGTTGTGTCACCCACCTATAGCTCCCCTCTGAAATTGGGGGAGGCCAGTGGAAAAGGGGCTACTGGCACCCTCAGTAAGGGCTGTGCTAGACTTGAGGGTAAGTGATGTATAGAAGCCCCAGTACCCCCACATCTGGCAAATTGAGGGTACAGGAGAGGTGAATATAGAAGGCTACTCATTGAGTTAATTCAGCTAGAAGCTGAATGAGGCAGGAACTGGGCTCCATTGTGGGATAGTGAAGGAGCCCTGGTGGCACAGTAGTTAAGCATTCAGCTGCAAACCGAAGTTAGTGATTTGAACCCACCAGCCGCTCTGTGGGAGGAAGATGTGGCAGTCTGCTTCCATAAAGGTTACAGCCTTGGAAACCCTATGGGACAGTTCTAGTCTGTCCTATAGGGTTGCTACAGGAATTGGAATGGTTTGACGGTATTGAGTTGGGTTTGGTTTGGTGGACAGGATCGGATTAACCAGTAAACACAGTATGCACCGCCTTGCACTGAGCAAGGTATGCAAGCCTTAGTTGTATTTATTTGCTAATCTGTGGTGAGCAAGTTTACATGAGCTTCACCACATCTCTGATGTGGTGGGGGACAGGTAAAATTCTGTACTGCCTATTGGTGGGAAGGCACAATTGGGCTGGTGTACCTTGCTTATTGGGTAATCTGGCCCTGTTGGTGGGCTAGTGGGGCAGGAAGTAGACAGATCTCCTGAGACTGAAAACTGGGCAAAGGAAGTGTGTCCCACACAGAAAATTTGGAACCAGATGGAAGGAACAAGTGAGAGCCATGGAAATTTGGCTTGTTTTCTTTTCGTGTGATTTCAGGAAGCTTGTCAGCTATGCTGTCTAAGGAAGCTCACTGCTGGTGCAAGAAGAGGTTTAATTCCTGTGAACAACTCTTGGCATCTTTTTACAGAATGGCTTTTACAGCCCTCACATTTTCACAGGGTCTTTGCACTTTTACCACCGCTTGATGACTCTATAACACATTCCAGTAGCCAAACGGAAGAAAGTCCTGCTTTTATTTTAAAGGAGTTTCTTCTTAGTTAGTCTAAAAAAAAAAAAAAAAAATTTTTTTTTTTTTTTAAGTCTAAAGCATGCTTTATTTTAGACCTGGGGTTGCCTGGGCTTGAGTCCCCAGCGTTTCTCATCATCAACTGCAATGGAGGTTTGCAATATGAAAGCCCCTTCTCTGGAGAACTGGACCAGCACTGGAAACTCACTTCCTAAAAGACACGGAGTGGCCCTCAGCCAGGGGATGGAAACACCTTTCAGGCAGCACCGCAGGAGTCTGTATTTAAACAGGTGACCTCGCCCAGAAAGGCTCCAGATCCCATTACCGACTGCCCGGCCTGAGATGCAGATTTGTTTTTATGAGCTCTCAAGGCACACGTTGGCGGCCAGGAGCAAATATGAAGAAAACTTGCTGAGACCCCGCTCCTTTTTCACAAAATGTAAAGAAAAGAAAATTTACTCGGGGGCTTGTTGGGGCCCACTACATCTCTGTAAACGACCAGTGAGCAGAGTGGTCGCCATTCAATTAAAGTTTTTAAATGTACTTTTCTAAAGGGATAAGAAGGAGTATCAGATATTTTGGCCCTCCCGCTCCCTTCAGGGAATGGTTAAAAGAGGAAAACAGCTGCTTGTCTATGAAGCGGTTTAAGGGTCAAATATTGCTCTGCCCAGCGGTGCTGACATCACTTAACTCTCCCCAGGAGAGGCGCTCTGGCATCATTCACCGGCCTGCGCAGGCCTGAGGATGGGCCACGGCAGCTCCCATTCTCTGTCTCCTGGAGCACCTACAGGGTCAACAACTGCAAGTGAACACTGCAATTAAGCCGCGAAAACTTTGTTTTCGTTGGCTTTATCAGAAAAAAAAAATTGTGTTTTTTTTTTTTTTCATGATTTATGAAAACACAATGTAGCCAGTAAGTTAAAATGTGAATGTCAGTTTCAAGCTTTGCATAGTCATTAGGCTAATCATTAGTCATTTGTGGTTGACAGGGAGGGTTATAATTTGACACCTGGCAAAAATCAGGCAGATTTCAGAGAATTCAGAGCTGGGAAATGAGATGGAAAAAAACACCCTATTTTTCCCTAGGAGGTCCCATGAAGTAACATTTGCAAACCTCTTTTCTCTCCATAGAAGTGAATTAGCCGTGATTCAGGGCTGTGATGTCTCTCCATCTCTGATTGCTGAACGACCACCCCTAACCCCCACCCTCCAGAGCCTTGTAAACACCAGCCAAAGAATCCAGCTCAGAAGGTTCCCAGAAGTGAACCTCTGGGAATTAACAGAAAGAGATAAATAATGTCTCAACCTGATGCTTAGGCTACAAGAGACCACCAGAAAGTTTCAGCATCCATTCTGAAAATATTTTTTTGGAACCTCATAGAGTCATGGGAGAAAGGAGGTTTAGACTGACAGAATCCTTAGTTCCTGACTTCTCTATGAAGTTCACATTTTCTTCTGTCCACTATCTATGGCCATTTTCTTTTGTATAATGAGATCAAAATATTGAACCCTGAGTTTGTATTTTCTGACCCCCGACCTCTCACAGGTGTTCTGGCTCATTTCCTGAGAGTTATGTTTGATTTGGGAATGCTTCCTTCTTTTCTCCCATTCCCCTGTTACAGTTTGAAACCTGGAACACCCGCATACAAGACTCTGGCTATCTCCCTGTGCTACCCAACAAACACTCTCAAATGTTCTCTCAGAACTTGGCAAGCATCTGGACGGGGACAGTTTTCTCACACTCTGGGAAATCAAAATAGAAAACAATAGCTCTTTCCCAAATCTTCAATCTGAGGATAAATCTCCTGGTCATTTGTTCCCCTTTTTCTTTATATTTAACCCAAGAGTTCTCCTATTTTAAGTATAAACTGAAATCAAACAAATTATTTACCCAAGTTTTCAATATGTAAGAAGGAAACAGAAATGCTCATGTCGGATCCTTTAGTTCCAAACATGTCAGCAAAACTTTGAAAGTTATTCTTAAATCATTGCTTTAGGAGCAGTGATTAACATGGTGTTAATAAATTTCTTTCAGTCTGTCTCTCTCTCTTTCTCTCTCAGATCCCAAGAGAAAGACTAGAAAATATAACTTTTAGATGTCATGTATATTTTTGTTTTTAGATGAAGTTGGAGCCCTGCTTGATACTACTACTCTACAAATCCTGGTTGTCTTTAAAAAAGGAAATCATACGATCCCTAAAAAATCCTGATAAAAAGAGATTTCTACAGCTTTTAATTCAATAAGTGTTAGGCCAACCTACTGAGCTGTCAACTCGAGCTGCCTTCAGGAATGCAGCATGCTCTGCCTACTCCATCTGACATTATTAATACAAAATAACTAGTTTCATGAGTTGTGTGAGTAAAAACAAGATGTTGTGAGCACTAAAATAACTTCCTTATGGGGGGTTCAGTTTGACCTCATAGAGCTATCTGGGCATGATGCCCACTTGTTGCCAGCACCATGCTCGCATATCCCAGCTGCACACAGGGGAGTCAACCCTTCTTTTCCTAGTCCAAAGAAGAAGGGGCCGTTCATGCACTGGACTGGAAGAAAGACACTTGTGCCAAAGGAGAATGGACAGGAATGAGGGAGGCTTAACTATGCTCAGGTTCAAATGATAATTTTTAGGTGTCAGGAATAGTCAAGGAGAGGTCCTGGAAAACCACTGACACGCACTGAATATATAAATATTGTTTATGATTCTCTGTGGTGTAAAACTGTAAACCACAAGTTAAACACGGAAGAAACACTTACACTGTGTAAGATGTCAAGATTATGTAGCCAGAACATACAGACTGGGAAAGATTTTTTAGCTATGACACATCCGACAAGGGTCTAATCTCTAAAATCTATAAGATATTGCAACACTGCCACAATAAAAAGATGAATAGTCCAATTTAAAAATGGGCAAAGGATATGAACAGACACTTCACCAAAGAAGACATTCAGGCAGTTAACAGATACATGAGGAAATGCTCGCAATTAGAGAAATGCAAATCAAAACAACGAGATACCATTTCACCCCCACATTACTGGCACTAATCAAAAACCAGAAAATAACAAATGTTGGAGAGGTTGCAGGGCAATTGGAACTCTTATACACTGATGGTAGGAATGTAAAATGGTACAATCACTATGGAAAATGATATGGTGCTTCCTTAAAAAGCTAGAAATAGAAATACCATATGATCTAGCAATCCTACTTCTAGGAATATATCCTAGAGAAACAGGAACCACCAGACGAATAGACACATGCACACCGATGTTCATTGCAGCATTTATTCACAATAGCAAAAAGATAGAAACAACCTAAGTGCCCATCCACAGATTAATGGGTAAACAAGTTATGGTACATACACACAATGGAATACTACACACTGATAAAGAACAATGATGAATCTTCGAAGCATCTCATAACATGGATGAATCTGGAAGGCATTACGCTAAGTGAAATAAGTGAATCACAAAAGGACAAGTAATGTATGAGACCATTATTACAAAAACCCAAGAAAAGGTTGACGCAGAGAAAGAAGCAATCTTTGATGGGTACAAGGGAGGGAGGAATGGGGAGGGGAAATCACTAATTAGATAGTAGATAAGTGGTAATTTTGGTGAAGGGAAAGACAGTACACATTATAGGGGAAATCAACACAAGAAGACCAAGGCAAAGTCATAGAAGCTTCCTGGAAAAAAAAAAAGCTGCTGTGGAGTCGATTCCGAATCATAGCAACCCTATGGGACACAGTAGAACTGCCCCATAGGGTTTCCAAGGAGTGCCTGGTAGTTTTGAACTGCCAAACTTTTGGTTAGTAGCCAAGCTCTTAACCACTATGCCTCCAGGGCTCCAAACACATCCAAACACCCTGAGGGACCAAGTTGCTGAACCGAGGACTGGGGTACATGGTCTCAGGTGACATCTAGGTCAATTGGCATAACATTCATTTATGTTAATTTAAAAAATGTTTTACATCTGACTTTGGTGATTACCACCTGGGGTCTTAAAAGCTTCTGAGTGGCCATCTAAGATACATCTACTGGTCCTCTCCCATCTGGAGCAAAGGAGAATGAAGAAAAACAAAGACACAGAGGAAATGTTAGTCCAAAGAACTAATGGACCACCAGTACCACAGCCTCCACCAACCTGAGCCCAGAATAACTAGATGGTGCCCAGTTACCTCCACCGACTACTCTAACAGGGATCACAGTAGAAGGTCCAGGACAGAGCAGGAGAAAAATGTAGAACAAAATCCAAATTCACAGAAAAAGACCAGACTTACTGGTCTGACAGACACTGGGGAAACCCTGATACTGTGGCCTCCAGACACACTTTTAATTCAGAACCGAAGTCATTCCCAAAGTTCACCCTTCAGGCAAAGATTACACAGGTCTATAAAACAATAACACACATGAGAACCGTGCTTCCTACCTCAATCACGTAAATGAGACCAAATGGGCAATGCCTGCCCAAAAGCAAAGATGAGATGGCAGGAAGGGACAGGAAAATGGGACAAATAGAAACCTGGGATAAATAAGGAGAGAGTGTTGACAAATCACGGTGATTGCAACGAATGTCACAAAACAATTGGACTATAAAATGTTGAATGAGAAACTCATTTGTTCTGTAAACTTTCACCTAATGTACAATTAAAAAAAATAAAAAGATTGTGTAGCCAAAGAAATACCCATAAAATATGTGAATTGACCCTGTGTGAAGCTTTACACTGCCTGGCTCATGATTAGACCAAGAAATGGGCTTAGCGTTTTTCCAAAAACATAATTTGAAAATAAATTTAATAAACTTAATAATTAATATTTATTAAATAAAATAAATTCAATAAACCCTTACTGGGTTTTATGCACTTTATTAAATTTTAAATTACCTTTATTCAATCATTCATTCACCAAATGTTTATTGAGCGCCTACTTTATGTTAAGCCCTCTTCTAGACACTGCAGAGACATATCAGTGAACAAGGGAAAGAAGACCCCTTGCCTCTAGAAGCCTACATTCCAATGGAGATGGACAAACCGTTCAAGAGTACACAAATAAATAAACTTGACAAGACCAGAGGACTGGAGGAAAGATAAATAGGGTAAGGAGAAAAAGAGGAACACACAGGCCACTTTAGATGAGGTGGTCAGGGAACGCTCTCCAAGGAGATGACAACTGAACAGTGGAATGAAGGCTGAGAAGAAGCCAGTCATTCCAGGAAGAAGGGATACCAAGAGCACAGGTCCCGAGACAAGAAAGAAGTTCAAGGAATGGAGAAATTCAAGTGCCGGCTATGTAGTAAAAACACTATTTTTAAGCAATGAAAACATCGCTCAGGAAACATAGAATATAAACTTGGAAGAAGCCTTCAAGATCATTTAGGGGAATACCCTTCATTTCCAGATGCAGAATTAAGTCCCGGAGCAGCTGAGATCTACTTGCACAGCTGGGCCGATGGTGTGGAACTGGAACACTGGTTTCCTTGGTCTCCCTAAGTGTATCTTTCTGCGTTATCCATTGCCTCTCTGAATTGACACGTGTTATTTACATTCGCCCTTGATACTGACAGCCTTTTCACAAAGGGGGTCACCTCTGCTAACTTGAATTATCTGAATGAAAATGGGTAAGAATTCATTCTAACCAGTTCTTACTTTAAGCAAACACTTAAGGAAAAAAAACAACCTTTTTTCTTGTGTGTATTTGTTACTTTTAGGAATTGAAAGGGACACAAATATAAAGTTTACCTTAATTCTAAAGCCCGTTTTTCTTTGAGTATTTAGCAGTGCTGGATTAGATCTGATAGCAATTTAAGTTTGCCATCATATGTTGTTTTTCTTTGCAAAAAAGAGAAATGCATATCCCCGACAGATTTTGATCACAAACAATTGATGATATTCAGTTTAATTCTGGATTGTTTTTCCTATAAAAGGGAAGTATGTAATCTATTAGGTACTCACGAAAGTTTCACTGGAGAAAATATTATTCAATAACCCCCAAATGGGAAAAATTTATCCTGTAGGAACTTGGCCCAGAGTACGTAGAGTTGCGTCCAGAGAATATACAGCTCTATTTATCATCTTGCAAACTTTTTCATTATGTCAAAACTAAATCTCAGCTGTGCCCTAACTGCAAAACAAAAGTAATACAGGCTATTTTAGTCATCTCAATAGGAATATTCTGTGAAGTAATAGATTTTCCAGGAATGTTAAAGATTTTTATCAATTTTTGGTCAAGGTTCACAGTTATAATATTATATTATTAGCCTTGAATTTATATTTGTCTAAAGAAATTTGCGTTTTTTTTTTTCCTTGCTTTGCAAAGAGGGAAAATAATCTTTTCGAATGTTCACGATAACCATAGTTTTCACTTGTGCTAGAATCTCAACGATTTCGGTTTCATTAGGCTTGATTCCCACTCTAAGCTCAACTCAAAAGCAGCTTTCCCATAGGCACGGTCTGAGGTTCTAAGGTTCAGCTCACAGTTAGAGCTTTCTCTTCTCAAGCAGCCTCTTTTGCAGCACGTTCAGGTTTTCTCACACTATATGAAAATCCCAAGTAAGTACCATAATTTGTTTCCTCCACAGCAGATGACTTTTAAGAAATATCCCAGCCCTTTTAGGGCAGGCACCTGCTCTTTAGAGAGACAGCTAAGAAGAAAGCACCCCGGAAAAAATAACTTTATTTTCATGGGAGGCAGATTGCTTGGAGCTTAACAAGAAATCATTTATAATAACTACAATGGTACAAAGTACACAATGAACATCTTGAAGATGCCGAAACTGAAAATAGACATGGTATTGTTTCCAAATTTCCCTCCAAAACCTGTACTTAAAATAGAACACTATGTGAGAAAAGTTTATAATTGCATAAAAAAATACTTAGAAAAGTATCTCATTTGTTTGTAATTCAAAATAATCTCCAATCAGTTTATTTTATTTTTATATTTTATAGTCAGTGAAATCTAAGCCACAGCTTAGGCAAAATATATTATTAGAGGGGAACCTGTGATAGGCATTGGCCAAATAAGCAGATTAATGAAATTGCTGAAAATGTTAAAGGAGGTGGGACAAAACCCTGGATGGGGACTGGGGGAGGAACAGCGGAAATAGTCTTCATTCTGAGGCTCATTTTTAGAAGTAATTCACTTTCCCATGACAAAGATAAGAAAGCCATTTAAGAAGTATTTACCTTTCTGCTTAAAAAAAAAAAAAAGATGCTTGGGGAAACCCGTTGACAGGCTTGGAGAATGTTTTGTTCCTTTTACTTCTCATCCTCTGACTGGGACAGAGTTATAGAAGGAGAAATCTCGGCAGTTAAGGAGGTAAAGGAAGAGAGAAGTATCAAAACAAAACATAACTTCATTTATTAGCTAGGGGGAGAATCTTCCAAGCTAATTTAATTAGCAGAGGAATAATAGCTATCATACTTGAAACAAACACTAAATCTTTATTTTAAAAATTTAGATGAAACACAAATTAAGGCAAGATTAAACACTTTGCAAAGGTTCCTCAATGAGTCAGAAAAATAGCATGCTTCTCTAGGGAGTGATTTAAAATAGAATTCCATTTAACAAAATAATAATAATAAATTTAGAAATAATACTTTAAGATTATAAAGTGAGTTACAGTTGACTTAACTTAATAGAACTTTGTTGTTTTATGCGTGGAGGACTGACTGGACTTTTAAAAAAGAAAGGATTTTCTCCTTATTAACAACACCGAAAAATACTTTGTCTATGGTAGCAAAATCATTCTGCATAAGATCTTCAGGATGGATTTTTTTTTTTTTTCAATACCTCACAGCAACAGGTCATTAGGTATCCCCTTACTTTATTTCTTCCTCATTATTAGGCCACTGGAGAAATGATCCCACTGTCCAGTAGCAGCAAAGGTCAATGGGCATGGGAGCACTCCCTGTGCGTAAGACAGCCATTGTAACCAGCCCAGCATTCAGTGGGAGGACCACCAAAATGTAATGGAAGGGAAAGGGCAAGACTTTCTACTGTGGACCCTTTGGAGTTTTCTAGTTCGGACACAACCCTTGCGATACAAAAGAGAGGCAGAACATTGTCAAAGTAAAAATCCTAGAAGTAAGTAATATTAACGAAATCCCTTCCTTTCTCAAGATGGTCACATGCATCTAGAATGCAGACACACAGCATTCTGTAACGCTATACAAATAGGATTATTTTCCCTTAGTTTTAGGGTCATGCTTAGGTTATATTCATTTTAGTTAAATCTCCATGCAAATGCGGGACCTTTTCTAAAATTTGCCATGAATTCATCAGCAATGATGAATTTAATTTGTAATGCAGCACCTAGATGGGAGCAAAAAGCATTTTAAAAAAGCACACATTTATTCATTTAACAAGTATTCACTGTGTGCTGCAGCCCTATGATGTGCCAAGCAGAGCATAATTAATCGTTTCCTCTATCCCTTCCAAATATATTACCCTAATTGTGCATTGCTTCTATTTGTATTACTAAATGAAATCTTTAATGACAACTCGGTTGAAAAGACTGATATGCACAATACAGAGTTGCAGTGTATCCGCCACCCAGTACTTTCTTCCTTTGGCTCAGTAACTACAGAAAGACATTTCAGCTAAAGAAAACAAACCCCAGAGAAACCCTAATATGGTTATGCAACTTCAAAAGCAACGTTGAAACTACACTCACAATGTATTTGGGGATACTGTAACCGTTTCATACCACTGCCCTGAAAACCCTAGGTAGCAGTTCTACTCTCTACACGTGGGGTCGTCATGAGTTGGAATCAACTTGAAGGCAACTAACAGCAGCAACACGTTGCCTCTGATTGATTTAACTATATGACAAAGTCCCAATAAAAATATAGTTTATAAAAATGTGGTTCTACTCCTTGCTTGCTTTACTGCGGACACATTCTATCCATGGTTAGAAACAAGCCATGACAGTGGTCTAACCCTGAATTTTTATCCATGAAGAGAAATCAGGCATAACCATGGTCTAACCCAGAATGTGATCTTAATGTTATATACCACTGACAAATCATTAACATATGGAAATAACCCTCCCAGTCTCTCCATTTTTTGTTTTTTAATCCTATAGACTCTACTGCCTCCACTCTATATCCCACCCTAACCTCTTCCTGCTGTTCTCTCCTCATTTTAAAAGAATTATTTTCCTTTTTAAACAGGATCTATTTGGGAAAAATATTCTTCGTTCTTTTTTCTACCCTGCTGTTCTGTTGGCCCCGACAGCTGCTCAACGTCCCTTCCCCAACCTCTAGATTTCCCCAGCAGTGAAATTTTTAAGTTCACTGTTGTTTCTCCCCACCACCCGCCTCATTCCATTAAAAGGACGCTCCCCAGCCCTTGGCTCCCCACTCTCTGCTGGGCTCCCCACAAAGTAGGCTCTCACCCTAGACCGTCCTCAGATTTCTCTTTTTAATAAAGTTTGTTAAATCATTGCCTCTAAATCATTTTTACCCATCAGAGCCATTTACCTTCCCTCTGTGACAACCAACACTTATTCTTCTCTTACCTCCTGGAGCTGGTTTTTTTCCCTGTGACCCCACTCAGTAGGACAGAATGTGTTGTTTCAGGCTGTAGATAATATATTTCCATATCACTCTCCCAAACCACAGTATGAGCTCCGTAAGGGAACCTCTGCCTTGAGTTGTTACCCTTCCACTTCCACTCACTGCTAATAAAGCAGTTTACATGAATGAAATGAATGAGATCCACAGGTTAATACAATGGTTAACACATAAGAAAAAAAAAATTTTTTTTTTTTTTACACCCTCGACTTTTTACAGAACTGCCTATGGAGAATTCAGCAAAGGCTGATCCAGTGACCAGTCTGGGCTCATGGCATAAGAATCACCTGGGAGGTTGTTAAATATAAATATTGGTAGGCTACGCCCCTAGAGTTTCTGATTCAGTAGGTCTGGGATTTGGGAGCTACCGATAGACAGTGTAAATCAATCTTAATAGTGTGAGTAAAAGCCCCATAAAAGCGTATATAACAACACGTGGATGCCAAATTTTCAACCCATGCGAGTCTTTAGAATGCACACAGTGATCAATACATTTCAGGAGAAGTATGATAAGATTTTTCAGTCCAAGTTAAGTCCTGATGGGAGGAAGGCTGAAAGCCAAGGTATGCACTGCTCTTGTCTCCTCACCACTATCTGCATATGATGAGGTGTGAAAATGCCCCTCTCCTTCTCACCTTCCCCAGCATCCCTAGAAAATGTGCCCTGAAGTTCTCTTAAAAGACCAGCCTTTACAGGATCGGTAATTTATTTAGTTTGCACCTGATTCATGCCCCACTCGAAAATGAAACAAAACAAAAATAATGAAAAATGACTTGGGGTGAAACAGAAGTCTCTCTTCCTGAAGCACAACCAGCCATTTTCCTCCCTGGGAATAAAAATGTGGAAGAGATGTAAGCGAAAACCCTTTCAGACTGTAACTTCCATAAATACTTGGAGCTTTTCAATGCCAATTTCTCCACACACATATAAAACTGCAAATGCATAGTCAGTAAAATTCTCTCCCATTTAAACCAAAAAACCAAACTCGTTCCCATGGAGTACATTCCAACTCAGAGCAACCCCATGTGTTACAAAGTAGAACTTCTCCATAGGATTTTCTTCGGTGTAATCTTTTTTTTCCACAATTTTTTTTTTAAATTGTACTTTAGATGAAGGTTTACAGAACTAACTTCTCATTAAACAGTTTGTACACATATTGTTTTGTGACATTGGTTACCAACCCCATGACATGCCAACACTCTCCCTTCTTGAGCTTGGGTTTCCTGTTACCAGCTTTCCTGTCCCCTCCTACCTTCTAGTCCTTGCCCCTGGGCTGTTGTGCCCGTTTAGTCTCACTTTGTTTTATGGGCCTGTCTAATCTTTGGCTGACGGGTAAACCTCTGGAGTGACTTCATTACTGAACTAAAAGGGTGCCTGGGGGTCACACTCTTGGGTTTCTCCAGTCTGTCAGTCCAGTAAGTTTGTTCTTTTTTGTGAGTTAGAATTTTGTTCTACATTTTTCTCCAGCTTTTGGGACCCTCTATTTTTCTTTTTTTTATTGTTATCCCTGTCAGAGCAGTTGGTGGTGGTAGCTGGGCACCATCTAGTTGTACTGGACTTGGTCTGGTGGAGGCCATGGTAGTTGTGGTCCATTAGTCCTTTGGACTAATCTTTCCCTTGTGCCTTCAGTTTTCTTTATTCTCCCTTGCTCCTAACAGGGCGAGACTAGTGGAATATCTTACATGGCTCCTCACAAGCTTTAAAGACCTCAGACTTGGCTGTAACCTTTATAGAAGATCACTAGGCCTTTCTTCCACAGTGCTTCTGGGTGAGTTCGAACGCCAACCCTAAGGTTAGCCGTCGAGCGTAAACCATTTGCACCATCAACAGATCTTCCTCCCACCTAGGATACTGTTTATTTGTAGCTGACAACCCCTTCCAAGCAAGAGTATTCTTCTTACTAAGGAATCACCGGACCATCTCTCCTTCTGCTTCTTAAATATCTTCTTCATCTCGAGTGTTCTAGGCTTGTGCTCTCTAATATGCTAACCACTAGCCACATGTGACTACTGATCATTTGAAATGTGACTAGATCGTATTGAGAGGTGCTGATGTGTAAAATATTCCCCAGAATTCAAAGCTTTAGTATGAAAAATAGAATGTAAAGTAGCTCAGTAATAATTCTTCATATTGACTACATGTTGTTAGGACACTATTTTGCATATATTGGGTTGAATCATATATACTATTAGAATTAATTTTACCTGTTTCTTTTTACTTTTTTTCCAATGTGGCTGTTAGAGAACTTAAAATTACATGTGTCATGCATTTTATTTCTACTAGTCAACTCTGTTCTAGATGATGTCCAGCGTTTTGTTTTGTCTCAAACCTTGTCACCTATACTTCTTCAGCATCCTCAATCCCTTTTGCCAGTTTGGTCTACCCCTCTCTCATCTTGACACACCTACTCAGAACCCTCTCACCTCTCTTCCCCAAGACAGCCTCTGAAACTCCACTACAGGCTTGGGATGTTTTTGCCACCACCCTGCCAAGTAGTTTCTCTCTCTTTCTTTCAACAGATTTGTAAATCCTACCTCTTTCACAAAATCTTAATTTTTTTCCACGAAGACAACACAGCTGCCTATTATTCACTTTCTAGCTATTCCAATTTGGCCAGAGAACTCTCAGGGCTATCATTTCTGGTTATTACCAAGTACTCATTCATTCATTCATTCAACAGCATCTGCTGGCACCTCTTGGAGGCCAGACATCAAGCTAGCCACAGGGGACGCCTAATAATGTCGGCACATAGACCTAAAATGACATGTGGAATGATGTCAACAGGAACGCATAAACTAAACCAATGCTCTCCTGCCCTCAGACACACAAGGACTCTACTTTCAAACATTACTTCTGGGGAAGGATTTAAACACAGCGCTCACATAACACAAGCCTTCCGGCTTGGAAACTTGAAACTGCTTGACTCCATATTAAACATTTCCCCTCTCCCACACTTTGTATACTCCCTCGTGTTTCCTTGACTACTCTCTAAACTCTATTTGTCTTTGTATTTCCCTTTCCTCCAGTGATCTAGTATTAAATACCATGCTTTTTACACAGTAAGTATTTAAAAGACAATTTAAAACTCAAAAGACAATATAAAACTCCATGTATGTAATCCATACCCTAAGTGTGGATGACATGGCACCCACTCAGATCTCCCACATCTCCTTCCCCGAGGAAGTTATGACCTCCCAATGGGGCAGCTCACATCCAGTGACCAATGGAATGGGGTTACAAAAGCCTAGATCTCTGCCTCAAAGGCTGGCCTCTGTGCAATGTGGTTTATGCTTCAGGGCTTCACCCTACCCCCTAGGATCAGGCCAAATGTAGCCCTTACCTGAGACCACATCCTTACCTGGCTCTTTCCCCTTCCTTTTGGAGCTCCACACTCTCCATGTTCCGCCTGTTGAGTATAGCAAATCTCCGACTCATGCTCTGGTTCTGGGGAACCCTGCCTATGGGACCATCAAATTTTAGCTGCAGCTCTGGAGCTAACATGTCCCTTGGTAACAGTCATAAAACACCAAAGCAAGCTGGATACTTCCATACTTATATACTCTGAATTTTTGCATTGGTAGTTTGTGAACATTTTAGCATGAGCAGAAACTTGCTGTTTAGTGTTAGATAGTAATCAGAGGTAATTCAAGTATTCAATTAATCTACGGTGATGATAAAATGGCCCATCAATCACAACTATGATACAGTTAGCTGGTGTAAGCCAACAATGTATGTGTGATCAGTGCATTGCTGAGTTCTTGGTCAAATTAGGGTCTGGAAGATCCAGAAGTCATTCTGGGATCTGCATTCACAAAAGTACAAAGCTGGCGCGAGGCAATGATTTCCATAAAACACGACAGTTTTTATTTTTTCTACATACATACAAATTAACAAGTTCAATAGATTCTGAAGACGAAATTCCCCAAAATGCTATGTGTCCCCATCATTAAAAAACAGGTTAAAAGTGGTATGTCTTAGTATTGCACGTTTCCTGTAAAGTGGCCCTGTGTGAATAAAGCAGGACCTTGGTTCACTGTAACGAGTGGCTCCCCAATCTTATGGTAGGTGTTCACTGTGGTCCAAGAGGCCATTGTGGTATCTGTAGGCTCCGCATAGTTCTCCCTCCTGGTGACGCAACTCCACTTTTCCTTTCCGGCACTCCCCCACCTGCAGAGTTGTCAAGCACATAGCCTGGTCGATGGGGGAGGGTAGAACTTGTGACCCTGGCTGACCAATCAGAATATACGGCATCCTTGTTTCACACAGGAATGGAGATAAGACCCAAGCAGGCGGAATTAGAGTCCTTTTGCTGAATTTATATGGTTACTTAGAAGGGAGAGTTTTCCTTCTCTTGAGAAAATGACAGCTAAAATTTATTAGGCACTTATAATGTGCCAGGCACTGTTCTAAATACTTCATATATATGTTAATGCATATGATATATTAATATACATTATAAAAATATTAGT
This sequence comes from Loxodonta africana, assembly GCF_030014295.1. Lineage (NCBI taxonomy): Eukaryota > Metazoa > Chordata > Mammalia > Proboscidea > Elephantidae > Loxodonta > Loxodonta africana. Next base: position 48,857,861 of record NC_087351.1, read on the forward strand.
ATAAAAATACATTGTTGTTGTTGTTAGACACTGTCGAGTCAGTTCTGACTCGTAGTGATCCTATGCACAACAGAACGAAACACTGCCCGGTCCTGCGCCATCCTTACAATCATTGTTATGCTTGAGCTCATTGTTGCAGCCACTGTGTCACACCACCTCGTTGAGGGTCTTCCTCTTTTCTGCTGACTTTGTACCTTGCCAAGCATGATGTCCATCTCCAGGGACTGATCCCTCCTGACGACATGCCCAAAGTATGTAATATGCAGTCTCGCCATCCTTGCTTCCAAGGATGAATATATAAACTTGTTCATTTCTCATAACTATGTAGATGTCATCATTGTTCCCATTTAAAAGAGGGCTCTGAGTTAAAGGGAAGTTAATAACCCACCTGAGATCACACAGGTAAGTAAGGAAGGGAGTTAGGATTTGAATCCAGGCAATCCGACTCTATAGGCCAAGCTCTTAACCACTAGGTTAACTTGTCTCTCTAAGAGAGAATGCAAACACCAAGGACCATGTACGCTTGAAGCTGCTGGGATCATCTTGGTGCCAAGAAAGGGAGGACACTCCAAAAATGAAGCCATAGGGAAAGGGAAGCTGGAGGGAGGGAGGGAGTCAAGGAGGGAGAGAGAAAGCAGAAGAGGGAAGGGAGAGAAGAGGCCACTCCAAAAATGAAGCCTAGACATAGGGAAAGGGAAGCTGGAGGGAGGGAGGGAGTCAAGGAGGGAGAGAGAAAGAAGAAGAGGGAAGGGAGAGAAGCGGCAGGAAAGGAAGAAAGAGGAGGGGAGGGAAGGGGAAAGGATAAAAGGGGTGGGAGAGAGAGATTTCTGATTTACTGATTATTTCATTTGCACCCCTGGAGAATACGAGAATATCAGGCCTGGAACCAGCCTCCTATGGTCTTCCTAGTTATGCAAATAAATAGAATCTTTTGTCATTCGTAGCCATGAGTTCTTAACCTGGGGTCCACCCACAGTTGTACACAAAATCCTGCTTGTATATGTGTATATGTGCATCTGTGGGGAGAATCTCAAAGTGGGCCTTGATTCTGCATAACTGCCTATGTATAGTATCTTAGTTATGCCTCCTTTTTAAAATCAGGTGGGGACATTCAGAACAAGCCAGTTATCATGTGACTTGCCTATCTATGTTCAAATAAAGTCTGTCCCTGGAGCTACTCCAAGTAAAGAGTTTTGAGGGCTGCCCAGGGGACCTCCACCCACTTAGCCAAGTGCCCCAAACCCACTGCCGTCGAGTGAATTCCAACTCATAGCAACCCTATAGGACAGAGAATAACTACCCCATAGGGTGTCCAAGCCTGTAAATCTTTATAGAAGCAGGCTGCCACATCTTTCTCCCTCAGAGTGGCTGGTGGGTTCAAACCACTGACATTTCAAGTAGCACTGTAACCACTGTGCCACCAGAGCTCCTTAGCCAAGGGCCACAGGGCCTGAAATCATTCCATAAAAGATTTATTAGCTATAATTTCCAATCTTTTAAAATGCAAAAAGAGTCCCTATTAAACATGCTGGATTGAAAGTGCTTGTTTATCTCATCTCTTTCTCCAAATCGCACTAAACTGACAGCGTGCCAGTCCCAGTTCTGATTTCCTTCAGATCCAGTCCTTGCTCTTCCCTTATTCTGCTGTCTATTTTCAGGTAAACTGACCCCTGTTAGGCTGCACTTCCCAGGCTCCCGTGGCCGCTGGATGGGTTCAGCTAATAGGATTCACTGGTGGGAGATTAAAGGGCGGGAGAAGGGTGAAGCACAGTATTTCTACCCTCCCTCTCCACACTCTCTGTCTCAGGTGTGAATCTGGCAGTAGCTGGGCTCATCTGAGGTTACTAGGTTCTAACTTCCACCAGGGATCAGTGGCTTTTTGGCTATGATAGCACCACCTCCTCCATTTGTCCTTTCAGCCAGGGGTAGTGGTGCTATTGCTAATCTCTGGGTTTCCCCACCATCCTCTGTTGGAACCTCAACAATTCTATCAACTCTATAATCAGTTCTTTGCATTGAGTTCCCATTGTTTAAAATACTCAGAGTAGCTTTTATTTTCCTGGTTGGACTCTGACTAATACAGACAGTAAAAGAATAATAATTACAAATAAGTATAAGCCCATAAGGACATAGAGGATGAGACAGGAAATACAACAGCGGATGTGTACGTCAATGCAGTTTTGTAAGATGGAAATGGATCGGCAACTGACTTAGCAGGGCATAGGAAGCTGCACCCTAAGTACCTGTAGAAGGGGATACCAATGAGAACCTAGGAAAGCCTCAGGCCTTGAAGACATCACATTCCTTAGAAGGTGGATGTTATGTGACTGAAAACAGGGGTACCAGTTGACAGTCCATATACATACTTGTTTCCCGCCTCCTCACCCCACAAGAGATTTGAGATTTACTCTCTGAAGAGAGTGAACCAGAGCAGCTCCAGACTGGAAGTCACTAGGCATGGTGGAGGGCGGGAAAGTGTCACAAAACTAAAAATGCAGTAATGATGGGAATTTAGTACTTGAGTCTAATCTTTTTCTTTGCTGAATGAAAGACAATGGATTCTAAAGGTTTATTTCCAAGTTCTTCCTTCATAGGATTTTTTTTTTCATTATTTTTTCACTCTGAAAGTGATCAATTCTGTTATGTGAGTATGAATTTGCTTCTATTTAGAAACATGGCCATCTCCTGCATAATTAATAGTGATAAGATTCCAGCATTCGTGTCAGCTTCTGTCCACTCTATATTACCTCCCAGGTGATAAAATCCTACCAATCTTGCATTTTCTACTTTTAATGCAAATTCAGTTACACCTATTTTGAGCTTTTAGTTTACAATTGCAGGTCTTTATTCAATATTGTTTTTATTGTTATACAGGTCAAATACCATCCAATATACAGGTTCCCTCTCCTTCAGGTCACCAGGAAGACTGTATTCCCCCGCCTCCCCTTGAAGTTAGGCAAAGGTATGTGACTAATTCCAATCAATAAATACCATTTTCAATGAAAATTTCTGTAAAACACAGACGATATAAAGCCCCAGCAACTTGGCACATCAATTCCAAGTAATACTCTGTTTGATTCCAGTACAACAAAATGATATAGTTTTTGAAGTTCATTGTAATTCATCAGAATCCCATTAGCTTATCAGAAGGTGAGCTTTTTGAGGGCAGGGCTAGTCTGGAGCCAATATACACTAGATATTGAATAAATATTTGCTAAACAGATAAATGAAGAATTGAAGGAATGAAGAAGTGGCCATAATTTCAATATAATGTCTTGTTTAAATCATTTTTATTTCTCCTATATTCTTGTTTGGACACTTTATTAATTTATGAAATTACTCTGACATGAAAAAAGAACAATTTATTCCTCAGTGAGAGTAGCAACCATATCATGGCTTTTCAAAAAAAGTTAACATAGAATCTAAAGAAGAAATGACAGTTGGTTTTGTTTTCTGTCTCTGAATCGTGTAAAAAGGTAGTTGCAGGGGTGCATACATCATGCATTTGAATATACTTTGTGGGTTTTCTTCTTTCTCTGTTTGACTTTTGTGACATGGGGCCAAATTCCCATCTTCTCTACTTCTCTTGGAACCCTGGTGGTGTAGTGGTTAAGTGCTACAGCTGCTAACCAAACAGCCGGCAGTTTGAATCCACCAGGCACTTCTTGGAAACTCTATGGGGGAGTTCCACTCTGTCCTACGGGTCACTAAAAAAAAAAAAAAAAAGTCACTACGAGTCAGAATTGACTTGACGGCAATGGGTATGGGCTACTTCTCCTGTTGTTGTTGTCGGGTGCCCTCTAGTCAATTCTGATCCATAGCAACCCCATGTCACAGAGTAGAACTCTCCCATAGGGTTTTCTTGGCTGTAATCTTTAGAGAAGCAGATCACCAGGTCTTTCTCCCAAAGAGCAGCCGGGTGGGTTCAAAGCGCCAACCTTTTGGTGAGCAGCTGAGTAGCACCAGGGCTCCTTTTCTACTAGAAATGTAATATTATTTGCAGGTTACAGTCATCTTTCCCTGCTTTCAGCAACCAGTCTAAGATTCTGCTGCCTCTAGGCAGATTGAGCAATGTGGCCCACCCAATGGCCAGACTGACTCATGAAGTATTTCCTAATTTTGGCAGTCAGGCTTTGTTTGACACCATTGTTGCATGGCACCATTTGCTATTAAGCTCCAGCCTAGGCATGGTGCTCTTTGGTTTTACACACAATGCAAATAAATGGAAACTTCCACTATACTCTAAGAGCTTCTAATTTGAAAAAGAGAGAGTTCAGTAATTTAGCCACAGGTTGTTCAAGATCATATTAAAACCCACAAGGATCTTTGCCCTGGTTTGTATCTCTCTTTAAGAGCAAATGCATGTTCCTAGAAATATGGCATTTTGCATTGCCAAACAGCTGTAGGAATTAATTCTTTAAGCACCATTTAAGAAGCTTACTAGAAATTTTGGAGTCTCACACCAAAACGCTAACTATTAAATAGCAATCTGTTACATACAATGCCAGATGAAAGTCCACTGTCATAACTCACTGGATGAAGTTTAGTCCTTACATCATTCTGATAAATTTAGATCATTTACCAGCATAGCCACAAATCATACTGTACGGTTTTCATGTGAAGGCAGTAAAATATTACATACCTTCAGATGACCTCTCAACAGAAATGCTTTTCACTGTTCACATTTTATCTGTCAAATAGTATTTTCTTTTAAGAAGTAAATATAAATGCCATTATAGGGAGAAGCTACCAGTCTGGGACAAGTTCTAGCATTTAGTGTTCTGACAGATCTGAACTTGGATATCAGCCAAAGTCAATAAAACTTGTTCATGCAGAACCTTACCTGGTTTTCACCACATCGAGAGGGTGCATCAAGCAGATTTCCACAAGACCTGAAAAGTGATAAAGAAAAGTCCAATAAACACTTATGTAAACACTGGTTCTTATTTCCCTGACCCTACTGATTTCTTGTGTATGAAAATTTAATTAAGGAACTTAGGACTTTGGATATACCAGCTAATAGCAGTAGGCTAGTGACAAAAAAACAAAAGCATATCATGATTCTACTTCAATGGATGCAAGATATGTGAGTGGCACAAGCAGGGGAGAGGGGCTGTAGGGGAAAGAAAATACAATCAGATGCCCTAAATCTCAGTGGACCAGGCAGGAATTATTGTATCTTAGTCCTGCTTAATAATTAAGTACATGTGGAAGGAAAGGAAGAAAGAGAAGAAAGAAGGAAGGAAGGATCTTTGGGTATGCCCCTAATTTACTAATATGGCAAATCATGAACCTCAGTGTCAGTATCCATGAAATAAAGAAAACGATGTCACTTAACTCACAAGGTAATTATGGGGGTCCAATATCTTTTTTTTTTAAATACCTATCAATACATTAATAGCTAAATAGAGAACATTTATTGACTGCTTAAAAAATTTTTTTTATTATTATGTGCCAGACATCGTTCTATGCACTGCTTAGGTCATCTCATTTAATCCTCACAAGAACTCTGTGTCATGGTAGGTATCCTTATTCCCATTTTACAGATGAGATAATCAAGGCACAGAAAGATAACTTGTCTAAGACCTCACAGCTAGGAAGTAGTCTTAATTCCTTAACCCGCAGAGCCCATGATCTTAATTATAATTACTACACAGTGTGAATGAACTTTTACAGTGTCTTGCAAAAAATTGTAAAGCCCTCTATCCCGTTGTCTAACTAAGCGGAGAAGATGGCTCAATTACTACAAACCACTGGCATGTAACAGTAGTAGTAATGGAATTTTAGTAGTAGTTGTTGTAGTATTGCAGTAGTAATAATCATAACAATCATCTTACGTGGAGTCCCCCAAGAGTGATGGTAATTTAACACATCATCAGTGATATGTGCAACTACTGGGCAAGGTATACAGTATTATCATCTTTAAGATAATCAGACTGTGGCTGAGAGAGTTTAACTGACTTGTGCAAGGCCACATAGAGTATTTGTGAGTGGCTTTTTATGGGCAGAGCATTTATCTTGGTTTCCATTTTCAAACAAGCTATTTGAGCTTCCACTGATTTAGTACATCTTCCCCTTTCATATTTATAGACACACGTCTTTTACTCCCCATACCAGTTAGGGCCAGAAATTCAAAACATCTGTAACCCTCCCAAAGGTCTGCATTGTTTCTGCAGGAAGCTCTTTCTGCGTAAGCCTGCTGTAGTTTACAACACCATAGGCATTGACCAAAACAACCATCTTACTTTGGCTAAAACTAATAGGATTCAATACTGATGTCTGTGCCAAAGGCTTTCAGCAGAAATGCTCCTTAGTGCTTGGTAACAAAGTCACTGACCCAGTCATAGTCTCATTGCCTCAAGATGGGAGGAGAAAGGCATAGAGGAACAGAGGCAACCAAATTGCTGGGCACAATGGCAAAGCTTCTTAAGCCACTGTTTTAACTTTAATAAAAACCCATCAAGTCGATTCCAACTCATAGCGACCCTATAGGACAGAGTAGAACTGCCCTGTAGGGTTTCCAAGGAGGCCCTGATGGATTCAAACTGCCAACCTTTTGGTTAGCAGCCATAGCTCTTAACCACTACACCACCAGGGTTTCCTTAACTTTAATAGTAAGCACTTTTTCTCAAGATTGTGTAGGTGGGTCTCTTTCTTCTAACCTATAAGATCTCAATATATTTTCCTTTGCTTTAAAATTCATTCACCTTGCAGTAAGAATCAGGTGATCAGAGTTTAGTCCTGATGTCTCCAGGGAATGATAGTTTACCCTAGGGTCACGTCTTAGTCATCTAGTGCTGCTATAACAGAAATAGCACAAGTGGATGGCTTTAACAAAGAGAAATTTATTTCTTCACAATGCAGTAGGCTAAAAGTCCAAATTCAGGGTGTCAGCTCCAGAGCAAGGCTGTCTCTCTCGGTCTTTGTCCTCAATCTTCCCCTGGTCAAGGAGCTCCTCAGGCGCAGGGACCCCTGGTCCAAAGGACGCGCTCCACTCCTGGTGCTGCTTTCTTGGTGGTATGGGGTCCCCCTGTCTCTCTGCTTGCTTCTTTCTTTTACGTCTCAAGAGATTGCCTCAAAACACAATCTTACAGATTGAGTTCTGCCTCACTAACACAACTGCCTCCCATCCTCCCTCATTAACATCACAGAGGCAGGATTCAACATACAGGAAAATCACAAAATATCCGGAATCATGGCCCAGCCCATTTGATACACACGTTTTTGGGCGGGGGGACATAGTTCAATCCATGACAGGGCATCAGTTCCTTTATCTGTAAAGGTTAAGAGTTTAGTGGTGACAGCTTGGTGCGTCAGGGGTAGAATTCTTGCCTTCCATGAGGGAGACTCTGGTTCTATTTCCAGCCAACACACCTTAAGCATAGCCACCACTGCCTGTCAGTGGAGGCTTGCATGTTGCTTTGATGCTGAGCAGGTTTCAGCAGAGCTTCCAGACTAAGATAGATTAGGAAGAAAGGCCTGGTGGTCTGCTGCTGAAAATCAGCCAATGAAAACCCTATGGATCACAACAATCCTATCTGCAACAGATCATATGATCTGGCAAAAGACTGGGCAGCATTTAGTTCCATTGTGCATGGGGTCACCATGAGCCAGAAGACAACTCGACTGCAGCTAACAACAACAGTTCTGCTTCTGATTTTTCATTCTTGATTCTGATTCTTGGAACTTTTTTTACTTATAACTCTAACTTAAAATTTACTGTGTAAGCTAGAAGAGGAAAAAGCCCTAATACTGTAAACAAAACTTACCCCGGAAACTCAGACTTTTAAAATTGCATTCCCACCGAGCACTGCAGCAGGTGTCTATTAGGTGTGCTTCTGACACCTCATGAGCAGAAGGGAACAAGACACTCAAAACCGTTATGCCAAAGCAAGTACGCAAAGCTTCTCCCAATGACTTGGCATTAGAGAGAATGTAAAACAAAGGTTATACATCAAAATAGCACTAGTTAGTACAGTTAGTACAAAAGTTTACCAAAAGAATCAACAATCCCAACAGTATATTAAACTGCTAATAGCAGAACACGCAGGATTTGTTTACATTTGTATAAACCTATTTGCCTGCTGGAGCCCTGATAGCGTAGTGGCTAAGAGCTCAGCTTCTAACCAAATGGTTGGCAGTTCAGATCCACCAGCCGCTCCTTGGAAACCCTATGGGGCAGTTCTACCTTATCCTATAGGGTTGCTATGAGTCAGAACTGACTGGATGGCATTTAACAACATCAATTTTCCGATTTGCAAAATTGTTCTAGTTTCCTGTGTGTTAATGGGCATTTCTGGTAATATACTAAAGCAGATCATTATAATTTTATGATTACTTAAAATTATTTTCTAACTTCTACTGTACACTGAAATATTAATTTTTCACCCAACAAATTTTCATTGGGTGCCTTCTGTGTGTCTGGCATTGAGGATAGAGTCTGGTGAGGGGAACAGACACACAATAACAAACAACAGTGCACAGGAAGAGGTACAATGCTCAGAGTTTATGAAAGCACATCAGAAAGAAGCCCCTGACCCAGCCATGGGTGGAGCGAGGGATTAAAAGGTAGATAGGTAAGGAAAGTGATTCCAGGCAGAAAGAAGACAGCATGGGTTGGTTAATACAGATTAGAAGTCCCTGGGTGGTGCAAACAAACTCTCGGTAACTAACTGAAAGGTTGACAGTTTGAGTCTGCCTAGAGGCACCTTGGAAGAAAGGCCTGGTGATCCATCTACTTGCAAAAGATCACAACCATTGAAAACTCTATGGAGCACAGTTCTGCTCTGAAACACATGAGGTTGACAGGGGTCGGCATTAACTGGATAGCAACTGGCTAGCTTTTTTTAAACATAAAAATTTTTTTTTTTTTTTAAACACAGAGTTTACTAATTTCTCTTTTCTTACGAAGATGAACATCTAACATAGGAAAGAACATGAGTCTGAGATATCAGGGTCTATTTTGTAATCCAGGAGCCCCAGTGGTGCCATGGTTAAAGTGCTCAGCTGCTAATAGAAAGGTTGGTGGTTTGAACCCACCAGCCACTTCTCAGGAGAAAGATGTGGCAGTCTGCTTCTATGAAGATCACAGCTTTGGAAACCCTATGGTGCAGTTCTACTCTGTCCTATAGGGTCGCTATGAATTGGAATCGACTCGATGGCAATGAGTTTGGTTTTCAGTTTATTTTACAATCCACCTTCGTTGCCAATTCAAGACACATCAATAAATATCAAGACAAATAAGACCTAGAAATTTCGTGTCACTAAACTGGCGTTTATTAAACTTACCAACTACAGATGGACACACAGTAAAGTGGTTTATTATCCTCTACCCATGCATAATGCAAAAATTGTATTGTCAACCATCAACTATAGAACCACTTTCTTTAAAAAAATAAAGTTACGAAGTCAGGGTATTTAAAAAGGAATATGAAAAAAAAAGCATGAAAATCTAAATACTTATAGATTTAGACTGGAGCTTTTCTTAAAAACTCTCTAGCCAATCTTAAATATAAATTTGTGTTTGTTCTTAGAACCAGAACAATAGACACTCACTTTAAAGATAAAATATCTTCAAGTTTGCTTATTTTAAAATGGCTTGGGCTATCTGTATCTTTCATTCATTTCGTGAATAAAAAGCAGAATCAAAACTTAAGCAAACCACAGCATGAAAGTAATTAAAACAACAATTTAAAACATACATTTTTCCCAAGCAACATATTGTACATAAGGAAGTTCAAAAATTCCTTTTGATATTTTCATTTGAGGCAACTGCTGATTTATCACAATAATAAGCAAACAAGAATTGCTATTAGATTTGTTTAAATTAGACAAAGGCTAATGGATGGACCTTATAAAAATTAAGGAAGCCTCAAAACTGATTGATATTGTGAAATTATCATATTGTAAATGTTTTCAATGCTCCTACATACTGATGCCACTAGTGAGTGTCTTAGCTTCTTTGTGCTGCTATAACAAAAATACCACAAGTAGGCAGCTTTAAAAAACAGAAATTTTGTTTTCTCACAGTTAATAGGCTAGAAGTCTGAATTCAGGGCATTGGCTCTAGTGGAAGGCTCTTTCTCTGCCTGCTCTGGGGAAAAATCCTTGTCTCAGTTTCTCTAGCTGGTCATCCTTGGACTTCCTGGGTTTGTAGGCTGTTCTGCCTCTGTACAATTCAGATCATGTCAGTCTTCCTCCTGTGTCTGTCTTCTTCTGTGCCCAACCCTTTCTTTTGTATTTCAAAAGTGATTAATTTAAAACACTCTACACTGATAAGGCCTCATTAACATAACTTACAAAATCCTGTTCCCAAATGGGATTACATATACAGCCATAAAACAAACACCCGTTGTCTTGGAGTCTATTCCAACACATAACAACCCTATTGGAAAGAGTAGAACTGCCCCATAGGGTTTCCAAGGAGCAGCTGGTGGATTAGAACTGCAGACGTTTTGTTTAGCAGCTGAGTTCTTACCCACCGTGCCACCAGGGTTCTTCTACAGGCATAGAGGTTAGGGTTTACAACACATGTTTTTTTGGAGGACACAATTTAATCCATAACTGTGAGCATGTCTGTTTCTGTAGGATTCAAATGACACTGGTCATGTGACTCTACCATAAGTATGGCACAGAGAGGCATGGGATATCCCTTGAAGCTGTATCTTGGGGTATTCCCTGAACGCTCTTTTTTGTCCTGGCTCAAGTACATGTCTTCACTAGAACCAATATTGCTAGGAAAGGGTAAAATTCACCTATTACAAACCCTTCTCCAAGGCTTCATCTTTTCTGAGAAGGTCTCCCTGCCTATTTAATCACAAAATTGTACTGACCATTAACTTCACTCACCTAACTTTTTCTGATATAACCTAGCTTTTCCTAATGTTACAAACACTATCATGCAATGATTGTAATCATACGGGCAAAAGAACAGTTTCTTTTCAGTGTTCAATTCCATGGGCTTTTTCACCAGAATTTTGTCCTCCAGTGAGGACACACACATACTTCATCTGAGGATCCTCCTATCCTTCAGATCTCAATTTATACAACCATTTCCCCAGAAAGCCCGTGGAGACTATTAGCTGTCCCCTAATATTTACCACTCTTCTTCCTTGCTACCGAGAAAAAAAAAATGCATTTCTCAATCTCCCTTGCTGCTGGGCATTACCATGTGACTAGGTTCTGGTCAATGGAATATAAGTGAAAGTGGTTTGAGCAACTTCTGTGAAGTACTTCAAAGGTAGAGAGTTTGTTCCTCTCCTCCCTCTTCCTCCTTCTTGGTGATGGAATGTGGGCATAGGGCTGGGGCAGCCATCTTGGACAATGAGGTGACTTTGGGCATGGAGGGCACACACAGCAGAGCAACAAGATAGAAGTAGTTCCTAATGTCATGAAGTGCTGTTGTCTACCTCCAGACGTTCATGTTAGAGAAAAATAAATTTCTATCTCCTTTAAACCACTGCTACCTGAGTTTCCTGCAACTTGCAACAGAACCTAAGTCTAATTGAAAAAGGAGCCCCTCCAAATGCTTCCATAGTACCCTGAACTTTATTATTACACAGCCCTGCAACTGTCTTTTCTTTTCTGAAAGCTCCATGAGGGTAGAGACTTCATCTGCCTCATTTGCCTTTTCATCCCCATCACTTTGCACAATGGCTGGCACTCGGTGAGCTCAGTAAATATTTGTCCTATAAATAAATGAATATTGATTAGGGTTTTAGTACATGCTGTTACGTCAGCTATTTCTCCTTAAAAAGAGGAAACTGAATTGGCAGCGATTTGTTCCACATCTAATCATTAGTTTGAGCATTCTACACATAAGCAGGTAAGGACAGAGAAATGTTCATGAATATGTTATGAAGAAAGCACAAGGAGTATCTGAATTCAGAATTGCAATACTGTCGATCACATATCCAGTTGCTGATCCACTATGTAAATGTGAGAAGGCAACCAATTAATCAGCACCCAATAGATTGACAAATGGTAATTGATAGCTGTGTGTGTACATTGTGCTAGGTGCTGGGGGAACATGGCCTGAGGCAGTGTCCATGGTGCCTGAAAGGCTGCAGGATTTCAAAGGTGGGCACAGAAGTACACATTGAGAAGGACCTTATATGTAAAAGGAAGACAGTGAGCAGAGAATCGCAACATGCAAAAAACTATATGTCGGGTCCAGTGATTTAGTGTTGTTATTTACAGTATCGGCAGTTGGAACCAGCAGTCACTCTGTGAGAAAGAAAGATGTGGCAGTCTGCTTCCATAAAGATTACAGCCTTGGAAACCCTATGGGGCAGTTCTTCCCTGTCCTGTAGGGTCGTTATGAGTCAGAATCGACTTGACAACAATGGGTTTCTGTAAATGTGTGAAATGTTGTTATTTATGTTTTGCATCAATTTGAGTCTTGCATTAACTGTTTACTTTTATCCCAAATTGTAAACCTTGCTCAAGGAACTATGTTATGGTTCTTGTAACACTAATGACAGAAAATATAGACAAATATTTCAGTTTTTTAAATTAAAATTTTAATTCTTCTGTGGCCTGGGTTTTCTTTATATTTGGGATAACTTGTCCTAAATCACAATCACAGGGCTGATTTCTGTGAGGTAAGAATTATCTTTAAATTATACATATGTATTCACCAGAAAGTAGTTCCTACAATCCTCACTCACTTTGCCAAAGACCACTGGCAGATATCTTATAACTCAACAATATTCTTTTTCCTCAGAGCTAGCAGTAAAAAACCACATCAAAGGCATCACTTCCCAGAAGTGATGGGGTTGTTCTTTTTCATTCCGGAGGTTTAAAGTGTTTACAACACGAGGCCAAAACAAATCAAGCTGCCAGCCAGTGCATTTTGACTCACGATGACCCCACATGTGTCAGAGTAGAACAATGCTCCACAGGGATTTCAATGGCTGATTTTTTGGAAGTATATCACCAGGCCTTTCTTCCAAGACACCGCCGGGTAGATTCAAACCACCAACTGTTTGCACCACCCATAGACTCCACAACATAAGGCAGAAGACCCATATTTTGCCCTTCTCTTTGCAACCTGGGCACAGAAAGGAGACAATGGAGGACGTGCTACTACATTCGTGGACTGATTTACTGTGAGTCAAGCCCCACTCCTGCTAACTCCTAATGGGATCCTAAAGTATAGAAATCTAGAATGCTGGTGTCGTTCCTGTGCCTTCCTTTCCTCTCCAGCTCTGTCTTCACCAAGGAACAGTGTTGCTTCAGTAACCTTTTTAGTGAGAGAATGTGGAAGATCAACTAGGTACCTGAAAAAAGCCTTACAAATATTTTATTAAAGGACTTAATTTTTATTTTAATGATACACAATGTTATTATACTGTATTACACATTGATCTGTTCTAAAATATATTATTTGAGAAACGAGGAAATCAATTTACCATTCCTTTGTCTACAATTCCATTACACACATAAATAATATTCCATTACATATATCAAAAAATTGCATTTAGCCTACCATACTGTATCTAGTAATATACAGAAATATATAAATGTTTGTCTCTCCACACTGTATCCCTCTCCCTCCCACCAGCCATTGTGGTACACATCTCCAGACGTTGCAGTCTGTGTGAATGGCACCCTCTGGACTTAGGCACAACCTGTGTAGGCAAACACAAATCAAAAGCTCCTTAAGAAGTAGGTGTATTTATCTTTATGTACCCACTGTGCAAATAACATCAAATACATGCAGTTCACTCAAGAAATTCTCTATCTACACTCACTCCCTTGGGAATCTTATTCCAACCTCTGGTCTTAATTACCAAGTATGTGCTGACAACTCCCCTGATTTACCTTTCTAGTCCAGACTTCTCTTTCAGAGTCTAAATATAAATATCCTATTACCTACTTGACATATCCTCTTGGATATCTCACAATCACTCAAAACTTTTCTGTCTGAAACTGGAATCCTGACCCTCCTCACCTCCACCCCCACTCTAAAAACAAACAACAATAAGCTGTTCCACCTTAGAGTCATCCTAGACTCTTCTTTTTCTCTCACAACCCCCTTCCAATCTGGAAATCCTGTTGGCTTTTCTTCAAAATGTATCCAGAATTCTATCATATCTCACTCCCTCTGTTTTTTTTTTTTCCTAGGACCCCGCTCTGATCCACATTGTGATCCTCATATCTCAGCTGATTAACAAAGGCAGCCTCTTAACTGTTCTGCCTCCACCCACCTTTGAACTCTTGCCTCTGTTCCCAGCCTGGGTTACTCTTTTAAAATGTAAATCAGCTCACATCATTTATCTGGTCCTCACTGGCTCTGCATTTCACTCAGAAAAACCATGCCTAATCTGGGTCTGTATTACTGCCCTGATCTCCTGTCTTACTACTGTCTCCTTCGCTCACCCTGTTCCAGCCATGCTGGCCTCTTTTCTGTTTTGAAAACTTGTCAGGAGTATTTCAGCTTTGGGCCCTTTGTCTAGGGATTCCCTCTGCCTGGAATGTTCTCTCCCCCCACCCCCCATTTCACTTGGTTAACTTCCTTCACATAGTCACACTTGGTTAACTTCCTTCACATAGTAAGTACCCCTGCCCCTCTTAACCTCAGCACTGCTAAGCCTCTTCCAACTGCTCTGCTTTTTCATTTTTCCATGCAATTGAATATAAGCTTCACCAGGACAGGTGATTGCCCACTGTATCGTCCACTGATATATGCTAAGTACCCAAAACTTGCCTGACATCTAGTAGATGCTCAATAAATACTTGTTGAATAAAGAAATTGAAAGATATATGCGTGTATTATATACACAAAACCTGCTACAATAATGAGATAATGATTGTTTTTCAGTGTATATGTAGACGAGGAAGTTGTTGGTGTACAGAAGGGGAACTTACTCAAGGTCATTCAAGGAAGCCATGATAATGTTCAAAATAGGAAGCAGGTATACAGATAGGCTCTGAGTCAGTATCTATCCTCTGTGTAGAATGAGTTGTTCCAAAGATAATCTTGATAAGCAACATTTTATGAAGCAGAGAACGTCTCCACAGCTCCACGAACTGCAAAGGGATAGCAGAGCAGACAGAGAACTAAAGCATTTAAGGATCACAGGATGTTACTTACAAGACCTGTTTTCCTCTTATCGGGTCAAAATTCCGCATTATACTGTGGCTCCTTCCTTGGCATTTTCAAATTAAATGTAAGAGTTCTCTTTTGTTCTTTGAAGTTCACCCTACTTTAAATTCTAACCCTTACCTTAACTGATTTTGTGTGGCATGTTTAACTCTTTAAGATGTAAAAGAATCTTCTCATTTTCTAAAGAGGACCACAGAGAAATAAATGGTTTCAAACTGTTCAAATTTCAAATTCAAAAATAGAACAGCTACAGACAGAACTGATATTTTTTCATTGACTCTGCTAGTCAAGCAAATCATTACAACATCCTATTTGATAGCCTGCCCAGAAAATGTGGTAGCCCTACTACATTATAAGCAATGTGAGACTCATAAAGGGAAATAAAATATATTATGCTTTCCTCTAATAACAGTTAAGGTGCACTACCTTTGTGGCAAAGTAAATTAATATTATGCACATTGAATTGGCCAAATAGGTAATGTGATTTGGCGGGTTTGAAAGCTGTTGTTAAAATTTATGCTGTTGGGCAAGCTACAGCTTTCCTTGAAAAAGTTTAAGGAAATACTTTCAAATAAGTTTTCTATTAACATTTTTTTTTTTTTTAAAGAAAATTAGCACTAAGCAATAGCAGTTAGCACATGTCTATAGGGAGTACAGTGATTTCCTCAGTGCATACGTCCTGCTCGCATAGAGTTTACTATCTAATTGACTTAAAATTTATAGAAATATATTTCAGAGGCATAAACATATGCACACATTATGGTCTTGATGGGGCATGTCCAAGGGAAGGAGAAAAGTTGAGACAGAGTTTAAAAATAAGTGAATTTTTTTTTTTAATTCACACTTTGAATGCAAAGATAGAAAGGTTGAAAGCTATTAAACTCATAAAAATCTCACTTGTAAACAAAGTTTTTGTAGTAATTTATTTTTATTAAATAAATGCAATATTTTAAAAAGTTGTTTGATATTTTAACTCAATAGAAGTTACTTGTTTATCTATGTTTTTTGTTATTTAACTCTATTTTAGATCCCAAGCAAGCCAGCTCCTTGGGTTAAATGGGCCAATTTGCAGATGTGTTGGTCCTTTATGGAAAGTTAACTATCATATATGGGCTTTAGCATGATCAGTAACGCAAGGAGGAACACAAGGGGAAAAATAAGTTGTGAATTAAGTTACCAGATGGGAAAATGCTTTTTAGAAGCGTATAAAATGTCTTTTAGAAAAGAGGAATGTGAGTAACAGAAAGAGAAATAGAGGTGTCACTTATTTTACAGAATAAAATATGTGTGTATAATTTTTTTTTCAAAAAAATGTATACTAGAATGTATTTATCTAAAGTGAAAAAATATTCAAGCTGACCAGTATATTAACACCGGAAGTTCATCAAAACCCAGAAAGGTAACCCCACAACTATGTTGAATACGGGGTTAGGACTCTATGGCGTGGGGTAGGAGGGGGACCTACAGAGTACCAGAATCTCTTCTTTTGACTTTACAGAAGACTTGCCAAATTCTGGGGTCTCGCCTTTCCTCTTCTCTATCAACCAGAAAGACAATAAAAATCTTTTGCTCTGCCTCAGAGTTTCTTCTTTCTCACTTGCAAGCCCTACAACATTGGTGCTTCCTTTCTTTTATTGAGTTGACTAGAAATAAGGAGCCCTCAATTTGTCATGAGTCGGCAACAGAATTCAGTATCCCGAGCCCCTACAAGATGTGTTGAAGGTGACTCTTACTGACCAGATTGTATGCCTCTCTTCCTAACTTTGTGCTCAGTGGTATCCTTGTGGTAGCTTGAACTCAACCATAGTACGAGTATTTACACTAGGGAAATTGGCAAATGCTAAAAATTAGGGTTTTGATTTTGTATTTCCCGGAGAAGAAGTTGTTGAACATTTACCAGCAAATCTCTTCCCAAATCTAACCACAATCCTGCTGCCCAGACTATGAGGTTCAAGTAGTTTTAAAATTTTAGTACATGGAGGTTTTTTTTTTTTTTTTAATTTCCAATGATTCTTTCATTTTGCTTGTCATAAATTTCCAAATATGCCATAAAATTAATCTTTAGTTTATATTCTCTTTTCATCACAATTTAATAATAAAAATTATGATCCTACCTTAGAATTGTAAATCATTTTTAGGAACTGATGCCCAAGAAAACCAACCAGTCAACCAACCCATCAACCACACCTATAATGTGCCACAAATGTTTTTATTATCTGATCACACAGAGGTTTGGTTATTCAAGCAACAGTCTTTCACTTCTGAAGAAGCCCCTTCCTTCCCCTCTTCTTAAGGTGTAAGCATCTTACAGAAGAGGAGAGGAAATGTTTCTGGAAAGTCAGCTCCACCTTTAGTCATTTGCTAGAAAGTCCAGAAACAGGAAGAAGTTCTCAGCCAAATACAGGGCTATTTTCAAAGGCAGTGGATGGTGTGGTGGTGTTGCTTAGTTAAGAATTCAAGTCTTATAGGTCAAAAAGTAACCAACTATTTCTTATCTATAAGTTACTGACAACAATTATTATCTAAGAAAAAGCATAATGAAAGTATGACACTTTCCTACCCATAATCATTAGTATTTTGCTCACAATCACATTATTCAACTCAATAGAATTAAAAAATGCTGACTTTTAAAAACATTTTCCACTATTAGCATATAGACAAGATTTCTCGAAGTTTAATTAATCATGTTACTATAATGCTTGCCTTTAGACGTTAGCCTCTAATTTTGTATTTGCTTAGAAAATGACCTGAAGCCATAGCTATACAATTTCTCATTTTTGAATGGTATTCTACGCCAGCCTCTGTGCCATGTCCCCATGAAGTCCAGCTCACTGACTCAGGTATTCCTGGTAAATTCCACATACCATATTCTTTACCAAGGTCTGGTTCGTGAGGGAAAAAAAAATGGAGAAAGTGACTCAGTGTCAGGGGCTCCTCCTTCAGTTACGTAGGCACTGATACAATTTAATCATGAAAGATTTCCCGTAAATGTGGGTTAAGCTAATCTTTACTTCCACATGAAAAACTCACAAAAATGAACCTGATTGCAGTTCATTTAAAGTGCCAGACAAAGAATAATATTTGGATACTACAGTATAAGACATTACATAAACACAAAGGCAGATAGATGTCATAACACAAATATTTGGTTGTAATAGCATTGAATATATTACTCCTGATAGGAAACATTATCTAAACAATAATCAATGTTTGATCCTGGTTAATATTCTTAAATTACTAGCTCACTAAAAACAATATTTGCCTCCATGGCTTCCATCCCAACAACCACTGTGGAATGTTTCTTTGCTACTGTATGACATTAAATGTGCTTTATCTCAGTTTTCTAGGTGCTATAGAAGCACACATCCAGGAAGGTTTTCATTCAACAAATATTTTTTGAGTACCAACTGTGAGCATAGTTCTTCCAGCGTAGTCCTGACTCCTAGATGCTAGAAGTGTTTTTCTGCTTGCTTCCACTTTCTCAATGGAACAGGAAGCAAGGTCATCAACTGAGAGTAACCACTGATGAGGGAAGGGATGTTGGAGAGAGTACAGAGAAGGTATGAAATAGTCATTTGTGGGACTAAGGGAGAGGATGGACCAGGAAAATGTAGTGCAATTACTGAATAGCATTAAGGATCCACTTGAGGCTAGTGGTCATGAATTTAGAGTGTGCAATTTTCTCCAGCTACATTCAGCTGTATGGGTCCAGGTAGAGAGTATGCAGAGTGGGAAGGGTAGGAATTAACCAGAAAGAGTGACTGTGAGGAAATGAAAGGAAGCAAAGAGAGGATGGATGCCAGGGAGATATAATGATTAATCATGGAACTTAAGCTTGGAGGAAGGGAACATGACAGGGATGAAGACAGTGAAAAAAGGTGGTAACAGTAGCGGCATATTGGTCCTTTCTGAGTCAGAGTACTAGAAGGAAAGAGCTGGTAAGATAAGAAATAAATTAACATTAAAATAGCTACTAAGCCCCATTTTTATTAATAAGTAGTAACTTTTTTTCCCTGTGTATTCCCAGTGTCTATCAAAATGTATAGTACATCCTCTACATATTAGTCTACATTGCCGTCAAGTCAACTGCAACTTATAGTGACCCTATAGGATAGAGTAGAACTGCCCCATAGGGTTTCCAAGGAGTGGCTGGTGGATTCGAACTGCTGACTTTTTGGTTAGCAGCCGATAAATAAAAATGTCGAGTGAACAAAAATTTGATCCTATAACTGGGTAGTACCAAGTATGTAAAGAACAGCTACATGGATGGATAACAGATTCACCATTCCCTGAACTAGATTCCGGAAATATTCTCTTTGTCTTTATTTGATCTTCAAGGGTCTTTTGAGCTTATGGTTTTAAAACTAAAATCATATGTATAATCATCAGGATTTGTACACCTTATTAAGTTAGTTTATTTCTTTTTTTAAATTTCTCATTAAAAAATGTATACATATATTGCTTTGTGACGTTGGTTTCAATCCCCACAACATGACAGCACTCTTCCTTTTTCCAGTCTGGGTTTCCTGTGTCCATTCCTGAGTCCTTTCCTGCCTTCTCTTCTTACTTTTGGGCAGGAGTTGCCCATTTGGTCTCATAATATTTGATTGAACTGAGAAGAAAATTCCTCATGTGTGTTATTATTTGTTTTATAGACCTGTCTAACCTTTGTTTGAAAAGTGAGCTTTGGGTAGTTTAATATGGTAGGTTAATATATTTAATAGCCAACCTACATCATATGGAAATGCAGAAAAATTCAAACATTTAATAAAACAATTATAAAAACAAATACAGGTCTGCAAAAACAGACTATTTTCATAAGAAACAAAATAAAACTACTTTAAGCTATAGCCTCTCTATGAAACATTTGAAATATATAATAAGTTCTCAAAAATAAATAGACAAATTCATACTCATATTCTGAGGCAAGGTTGGACACTAACTAATAAAACGTATTTTTTAAAGGACTTAATTATCTTAGGGAAGGCAGTACCAACGTTTTGTCAAGCAATTTAAAATGTTCCTCACTAAAAGAATCTCTTGACAGATAAGGGTTAAATTTATGAAAATTGCCCTAGAATTCCACAGGGTGCCCATAAAGTCTGAAACCATAGATGAATAAATACAATGTCATCAAGGGAATCATCAATCTGTAAAAAAGTAAATTAGTGCTATCTGTTTATTCAGACTTTATAGATACCCTGTTAATGACTTGATAGGAGAGTTGTGACTTCTTTATTCACTCAATGGCTAGGTTTAGTTAACATATAATTTTTGAACAGAGTCAAAATTGAAGAGGATCATTTCTGTTATTATTCTGTTTTTTCACATGCTACATTTGATGACACAAGAATCAAGCTCTTTTTCCTGTGAAACAATGACAGAAACTTAAGGGGTATCTATAATCCTGGGTGCCACGAATGTCAATTCCTCCTTTATTCCATGGTCCATGACGTCTCAACAAGATGACATTTCCCAGAATCCCTTGTGTATGACCATGTGACTAAATTCTCACTCATTGAATATTAGGCAGAAAGCTTAAGATTATAGATATGCCTCTTTCATACCAAATTTCCCTTTCCCAATAACTGGAACCTCAGTGTGACAGTGGCTCAAGTTATACCTCACAGATGACAAGACTGTGCCATAGGTACAGGATGGTGGAGCAACTATTGGAAGGAACCTATGTCCCAAAGTGACCATGAGAAGCAGAGATTCCATGCCGTCCTGGACCATTTCTATCAAGATTGTCACATGAAAGAAAAATGAACTTCTTAGTTCTTTAAACCACAGTATTGTTGGATCTTTTTGACATAGCAGTTAATTAAGCTTTACCCTGACTCATATAAAAGCCATATCAAACAGCTCCATTACAGAATTACTAACTACATTATGTATCCAAACAGAGGTTCTCATCCAAACACAAAATTCTGGAAACAGGATCTCAAAACACATTGTAATATCTAATACCCATAACCATTGCCATCGAGTCGATATCTAATAAGTGAAGACAAATTAAAAATAAATAATGAAATTTGTATATAAAATGGTATCTCACTCTTGAAGATTCTGAAACTGAACGTGAATTCACACATCCGATCTTGGTGAGGAGTTATTCTTGCTGGCGTGAAAAATGGCACCTTTTCTGAATCAAATCCAATTTACCACCAAGTGGGAAAGGAAATTATCCATCCCCACTCTCCCACCCCACTCCCACCCCCCGCCCCCATCATGAAGTGTGCAGAGACCAGGGCTGTGAGGTTACCTTAAGTCACTCAAGTTGTACCTAAGGCTTCTCTTGCCTTGGACTGAGTTTTGGACAGTAGTAATTGAAAATCAAGTCTAAGAACAAGACATTTAAACTTGCTGTGATGGAGGTCAGGAACAGGTTTATGTTGGGCCATAATAAAAGTATTAAGACAAGCAGGGAGGCTGAAATGCCATTGTCTAAAAAATTAAACAACACTATTTCTTCCATTTCAGAGTTTAATTTATTCAGTATTTGTTCCACACAGCTTTAGATACTTCTAAAAAATTCCTATTTGTGTTTTAAAATAGCATCTTCCTGGGTGAACGCATATTCCATGTTTTCTCTTTTACCTTCCCAATGAAACCTGGAGGAATTTGTTTAAGAGAACAATGCTTTCTTATTCACAAAGGTAGTCAATTCCAACAAAAATAATTTGTCAGGACTCCTTTGGTTGTTTGAGACGAAATTCAACACAAATCAGCTTAAATACAAAAGGAGAATTTGTTGGCTTGTAATTGAAATGACGGAAATGGCAGGGATGCTTGGCTGCAAGACTTTCTCTCCCCTACCCTCATGTTTGCCTGTCTCTACTTGTCTTTATTCACTCCTGCTGTAGAGCTTTCCTAATACAGAGAGGTATACTGCCTCTGAGATCAACAAATTCCCATCCTCTCATCTTTAAGATGAAAGAGGCAAGCAGGACTCTTCTCTGCTAACTGAAGCAGAAAACTCCCTGGAAGAGCTTTGATTGGCCTCATTTCAGTCACATGTAAATCCCTGAGCCAATCACTATGGCCAGGAGGTTGGGGAAATCTGGTTGGTGGAGATTTGGTTACATGTATACCACTTAATGGAGCACTTGTAGAGAAGATGAAGTTCAGAGTTTTAAACATCTTTGTTACATCTCTTTCTTTATAATTTGGGAAATGATAATACCAAGTTGGGAATATTTAAACAATACTCTTGCTACTTCCTCCTCTAAATAACTCATATCTTAATTAACTGACTCCCACACTAATAACACCCAATGACAATGGTACTGGGACTAATTAATTCCACTTCATCTCAAAAGTCACTTTCTTATTAGGGGCTCTAGTTTATAGTTTGGTTATTCTATATTCCTATGAGATTAGCAAACTTGGAAAGGAAATGAAATAGCTCAAGTTTTAAAAATATATATTTCATAAGATGTTATGTTAACTTGTGGATAAGGCCTTGGCTCACCCAAATTTGTCATTTATAAAGTATTTATCATATCAGGAAAGGTATGTAGAAATAGGGGAGACATAATCCCTGCTTAAAAGTTTTACATAATAACTCTGGAAACCATTGCAATAGGGTATCATGATTATTAAAACTGTGAACTGCTTCCTGGAGGGGCAAACAGAGGTAGCTTTGGCTGCATGTTACAATCCACAATTCAATTTGGCATAGAATCTTGCATAAAAGTATATCCCAAACCACTTTACAGAAGTGAAATTTCCACTCTAAAGCCAATATATGCTATACATTACAGAACAGCTGTGTGCAAACATTGCCTCATTGGAAAGAAAAAAACTCAATAGCATTAGGTCATGAGATGAAAATACAAAGGACAACTTAGGAGGCATGGACTATTATGGAAGGAAGAAGGGACAAGAGAAAGAACTGGTAAGAAACGAAACACATCAATTTGCAAGACTTAGAAATGGGTGTGTGACGAGTTGAAGACATACCAGAAATGGTTTCCCTGGACAAAAATGAAGGTGAGACATCTTTTGATATGACCCAAAGGAGTGATGGCAGACGTAAGTAAACGGAAAAGTATGAGGTAGACTGACAAACTTTCAAAGTAGTAGTATAATTAGACAGGATTAGTAATTTCATAATCCCATGGGAGAAAGGTAATAAAATGTATTTTGAGTTAACCTGAGTTATGGTAAACTCCATTATTTAGAAAGGATAGGGGATTAGATGTACTGTTAAAGCTAATTTCATATGCATAAATACTATACGTGTATTATGCACTTAAATAGAATTTTATAAAATATACTTAATACTAAGACAAACCATTTAGACCACATAGTTTTAGAGTCTTGCCTGCTTTCAAGGAAGCAAAAATAGCAATTTTTATTATATTTTTCTGTCTCAGAAGTACCATTTAATGGGAAATTGTGTTTAAAAAATGACAGATAACAGAGTTTGTTGTACTTAAACTGGGTTCAGCCTTTTTAAGATAAAATCCTATTTTTAAACAAAAATAGATTATTTTAAGTGAAAATTACTCCCAAGAATGTAGAGGGACAAAAACAAACAAGCAAGCAAACCAGCAAACAAAAAAAACTCCAACTCATTATCTTTGTTTAGGTTTTCTATTATTTAAATAATAATAAAATATTAAAAAAAAAAAAACAATTCAAATTCTACACTTTGGATATTTACTTGAAACTTAAGTTCCTAACTTTAAGTGTACTCCATATAGCAAATTAATCTTCTATGCACTGTGTGTAATAAACATTATTAAACTCCATGAAGTCCAAGATTATCCATTTAAGAAGGGGTTTACATAACTCATTAAAAGTTATGCACCTCTTTTAAGGGAATATACTCTTGAGTACTGGCATTTTCCACATGAAAATATGGTTAACTCTGTGTCTTGTATAAGTTATTAATGTTTGGCATCTGCTCATTTTAACTTGGCAGGTATCTCATTTTACATGACACAAGCAACACTATGCATGAAAAATGAAGAAAGTAAATCCATACTGTATTATTTCCCCCAAATGTTTGGAAATACTGGAAACTCAATTGGGTTGGGTTGTCGATAGATTTGATATGACTGGCCTTTAAGGGACATTGAATATTACACAGATTATCACTGATTTGGGCAGCTTGACAAGGGTTTAGCCATGACTAATTTTTTTTTTTTTAGATGATTCCCCATTACACTGGGTACAACTAAGTTTTTTTCTTTACCTTCCCAAATCCACAGTATTACTTTTTTTTAAATCCATGTTGTCTGGAAAAAACATCATTGTGTTCTTAGAAGGAAAACTTTGAGATTTTTTGTACTATCATATGTTTTAACCAAGATGATAGAATAAAGATTCCTCCCCTAAACTTTCTCATTTGTCCACCCTGAAATGAAAAACAGAATGACATAGTTGTTAACAGTGCCAGATCCAGAGTCAGAATGATAATCTAGATTTGTTGTTGCTGTTAGTGGCCACTGAGTTGGCTCTGACTCATGGCAGCCCCATGCACAATAGAACAAAATGTTGCCCCATCCTGCACCATCTTCACAATTGTTGGCACGCTCAAGGCCATTGTTGTGGCCACTGTGTATTTTGAGTGCTTTCTAACCTAGGAGGCTCATCTTCCAGCAATGTATCAGATAACATTCTGTTGTGAGGCATAGGGTTTTCATGGGCTAATCTTCAGAGTAGATTGTCAGGCCTTTCTTCCTAGTCTCTGGCAGCTCCACTGAAACCTGTCCACCATGGGTGAACCTGCTGGTATCTGAAATATTGATGGTACAGCTTCCAGCATCACAGCAATATGCAAGCCACCACAGTACAAAAAAGTCATCCTCCCTAGTCCCATCCTCACCTCAGAACCCAGTTATCACAGGCTGGAGATGGCTATTCATCCTAGGCAGGCTCTACTCTGGGGGTTGTTGTCTCAACTGTAGTCTTCTCTAAAGAGGGAACCATCCTGCAGTAGAAAAAGCCACACACACACACACACACACACACACAGAGACACACACACCAGCAACTGGACTTTGAAAACTTGGGTTTGAATTCAGTATGAAGATTCACAAATCATTTATTCCAGGATTTCTCAACATTTGGTCCAACTTTGGAAGGAGGAAGGTATCCATGAATGCCTAGAAATTATATGCTATGATTTTTTTTAAGTATTCATTTTTTTGGCAAGAGGAGTCTATGACTTTCAACAATTTTTCCAAAGATTCTCTGTCCTATAAATGTTCAAGAACCACTCATTAAGCGTCAGTATCCTCTTCTGTAAAATGAGAATACAAATAATAGCTGTCCCACCGGCCTTACAGGGTTGTCTTGAGTATCAATTTAAACAGAGTGTAAAAGCACGTTATAAGTCATCACTACACCAAAAACCAAACCAAACCCACTGCTGTCAAGTTGATTGCGACTCATAGCAACCCTATAGGAGAGAGTAGAACTCCCCCATAGAGTTTCCAAGAAGCGCCTGGTGGATTTGTACCACCAACCTTTTGGTTAGCAGCCGTAGCACTTAACCACTACACCACCGGGGTTTCCATTACTACACAAACGTTTGCTATCACCAGCCTTGCTGCCATTATTTTTTAGCAGTTAGTGTGAACATTTCTGATTACATAGTGTCATCCACAAGGAACTCAAAATCTTGTATCTACTTTTTGAGAGCCATGTCATAGCTTGCTCAAGCAGTAAGCATTGAAAAGATTGAGGTACTACATCCAGAAGATGGTCCGCAGGTGTGTTTTGTTCAATTCACGTAGTGCTCTTTAAAAAACAGATTGATTGTCAACATTTAGAAATCAAGAGTTTTCACATAAAAAATTCTGATGTCCAGGTTACTTGAAAAACTCAAATGTCTGGCATCCCTGAGCCACCTCCCTGCAATGCAACAACTGACAGGAGCTATGACAGGGGTATGTGTTCTCCACAGCTGAATCTGGCTCTCCAGCTTCCCTCTGACTAACTGACTGGCCATGTAGGCGTCCCTAGCCTATGGACATCAATCCTAAATCTGAACCTAGTAGAATCACTTTGCTTTGAAAATATATAAAATAAGGTGAAACACCCTCCTTTTGGTTCTTAGAAAGTTCTTTCACTTCAAATATATGATACTTAGAATAAACATGCAGGAAATCGAGGACAAATTGTAGCTTCCACATATACTGCTTTTTCTGTGAGTGAATTCTTGTCCTTTGAAAGAACATCTGTAACAGGAACATTGAAAGGCAAGAACCATGACATGATCATAAGATCCAAGAAACAGGCAGGTGATGTGATTGGGGAAAAAACTACAGGTTTAGCCAATGGAAAGTTCTGAACTTGATCCATGTGTGATGATGCACAAATCACTAGGGATAAAAAAATAAATTGATTCCTCATTTGTGATATGGGAGAGGCTGAAATAAATCAGCAACTCATAAACTCATAGGACCTCCTAATTCTGTCCTGAACAAAAATGTCACTTTTAATAAGAAGAAAATTGTGAAAAATAGAATGGCATTTGTTTACCTTGGATTTCATAAGCTAATGAGATTTCCTAATAGTGACTTTTACCTGGAACTTATGAAGAGGAAGAGCCACTATGAAAACTGAAAATGCAATTAAAGATTGAGAAGTTCTTAATCTTGTCCCTCTTAAACGTTCTCTTACGTTGTTAAGGGTCTCCAAATCATCAGTAACCTACTGCAAACTACAATAAAGGAGAAAAAATGGCACAGGGAAGCCATTTAAAATGATTAGGATGGACTCTCTTCCAACCCAGTTTTTAAACTCTAGTCCAAGATCATTTGCTCTAAGACATATTCTTTATTTGTCTAAAATTTGTGATGTTGGCATTAGAATTTTTATTCAAATAAAAACTACATGAATTACCTAGACCTACAGTTGCTTTGAGGATTAAGGTGTGCCTGACTCAAGCCATGGTGTTTTCAAACACCTCATACGCATGCGAAAGCTGAACAATGAATAAGGAAGACCAAAGAAAAACTGATGACTTTGAATTACGGTGTTGGTGAAGAATATGGAATATACCATAGACTGCCAGAAGAACAAACAAATCTGTCTTGGAAGAAGTACAGTCAGAATGCTCTTTAGAAGTGAGGATGGTGAGGCTTCGTCTCACGTACTTTGGACATGTTATCAGAAGGGACCAGTCCCCAGAGAAGGATATCATGCTTGGTAAAGTAGAGGGTCAGCAAAAAAGAGGAAGACCCTCAGTGAGATGGATTGACCCAGTGGCTGCAACAATGGGCTCACACATAGCAAGGATTGCGAAGATGGATGGTGCAGAACCATGCAGTGTTTTGTTGTACATAGGATTGCTGTGAGTCAGAACCAACTCGACAGTCACTATCTAACTAAAATTTATGCTGGATCAAGCACAATGGTAAATGCTTCAACAAAAGCTAAGTGGTGTAAAAGAGGCCATCCATTCCAGCAGTGTAGCCTATAGGAAGTTTTTCTAAACCTAATTGCAGGGGCCATTTGGGTTAGTGTGAGGTTGCACTGTAAATCTGCCATTCTTAGAGGGCCAGTTTTCTCGATGCATATTGAACCAATATTCCCACTATGAAACTCTGTAGGCTAGATTCTTTGCCACCGCGGTTAAAATGCTCCTCAATAAACTTGTCTTCACAAGAGGTTTGCCCACTCACGCGTCCCAAAGCCATTGTAATCTTCTTTGTTCAGGCTGATCTAACAGCAGGGACATTATTCTATTTCTTGACATGTTTAAAGTTCTCTAATGAATAAAGCTAACAGCTTATGGCTGCTTCTACTGTCACTTGATTACCCCGGAGGGGTTTCTTTTTTCTTCTTTTTTTATCTGTAAAATTGGCCTCCTAGTTTAACTACCTTGTGCATAGAAGTCTGAAGGGGAAAGCAGATCAAAGGTCAGCTCGCAGCATAAAAAGCATCGGTAGTTAATTAAAGGCAAATGAAGGACATCTGACCAGATTCTTTACAAGCCGCCTTGTCACACATTCAACAGTCTATAATCTCTGTGACCTTGTCCCTTGGTCCTGAACTGTCGCCAAACCTGAGAAATGGATATGTCTCAAGTTATATACGAATGAAAAAAAAATGAGAGGAATGTTCAGGGTATGGCTTAAAAAAGAGGAAGAGATGTGGAAGAACACAATGAAGGTGGAGATACCTGGGATATGCGGAAATTACCATGATTTTCCATTGAAAAGCAGCGAGTCTTTTCCCAAATTGAAAATAAAGAGGTTTGTTATAAAGAGCTAGATGATCAGATGATAAAAGGTAACACCTGGGAGCTAAGACTTAAAACGAATTCAGAATCTCTCACAGTATTTGTTGTTAGCTGCTATAGAGTCAATTCAGACTCATGGCAACCCCAGGTGTGCAGAGTAGAACTGCTTCATAGGATTTTCAAGGCTGTGACATCTTGGAAACAGATTGACAGGCCTGTCTTCCGAGGAACCTTTGAGTGGGTTCGAACAGACAGCCTTTCAGTTAGTAGTCAAGCCCTTAAATGTTTGTGCCAGCCAGAGGCTCCTCTCTTACAGTGTATAGTACTTGACTTTTTGAAAAACTTATAACTGGCTCTATTTTTTAAAATGTAATTCAAGTTTAAATCACTCAAGTAAAAAAAAAAATTAGTAAATATTTCTAATTTTAAAAGCAATACATACTCATTCTAAAAAACTCAAAAACTCCAGAAAAGTATAAGAAAAAATAAAAATTCCCCAAAAACTCACCCTCTGAGACTACTACTGTTAAGATTTATATTTAAATGGAGGAAAAAAAAAAATTCCAGTACCTGCTGTGAAAAAAGCAGTGAAGTCACACGTGGCGACTGACGTCTGTAGATGGCCAGCCGTTCTGCCACTTGCTGACTATGTGAGCCTCTGCAGGCATTTAATCTATATCGGTGTCACGAAACCAGCTGTCAGGGTCTACACTGACCCCTTAAAAATGTATCTCCAGTACGAATTAAAGATAAGCCACTGCATCCTCTATACTCTCCAAAGCAGTTGGATAGCTCTGGACTCTGACCGCTAGTTTATTGGCTGTAGGCCCAGAATAAGAAGACCTGGTGGCACAGTGGTTAAACGCTCAGCTTCTAACTGAAAGGTCTGTAATTGGAACCCATCAGGCCGCTCCGCAGGAGAAAGATGTGGGAGTCTGCTTCTGTAAAGATTAAAACAAACAAACAAAAACATTGCCATTGAGTTGATTCCAACTCATAGCGACCCTATAGGAAAGAATAGAACTGCCCCATAGGCTTTCCAAGGAGCAGCTGGAGGATTAGAACTGCCAACCTTTTGGTTAGCAGCCGAGCTCTTAACCACTGCACCACCAGGGCTCCTCTGTAAAGATTACAGCCTTGAAAACCCTAAGGGGCAGTTCTACTCTGTCCTATAGGGTCCCTATGACTACGAGTCAGAATTAACTCAATGGCAAAGGGTAGGGCCAGATTGGCATATTCTATCCCCCTACCCTCTCCTTCCACTTTCTCTTGACTAGAGATTGAGGCTTAAAAAAGGAAAGCTTACTTTACAGGATTGTGTAAGGAAATAGGGGGATCATATCTCTAAGAATGCTTTGGAAATGGCTAGTTATTTCTTAACTATTATTAGCAGTTATCGAGGAACTGTGGAGGACATTAAAAATGAATAAGGAAGGATCTACCTTTGCAGAGTTTTTATCAAGTACTTGGGGGCGTGAGACATAAACAAATAAAATGTTAACTAAAATTTGAATATAGGTTCAAAGTTACAATGCTGTAAAAATCTAAGGAGGGACTATAAAGAGTAGATTTTGGGCTTGCTTATCTGTTTTTTAAACAAACCTATCAGTACTTCTACTCTGTCCTATAGGTTCGCTATGAGTCGGAATTGACTCCATGGCAGTGGGTATCAGTACTAAGGAAACCCTGGTGACATAATGGTTAAGAGCTATGGCTGCTAACCAAAAGGTCAGCAGTTCGAATCCACCAGGGGCTCCTTTGAAACTCTATGGGGTAGTTCTACTTTGTCCTATAGGGTCGCTATGAGTCGGAATTGACTCGATGGCAGTGGGTCAATCAGTACTAATCAACACAAATGAGAATTATCCTTTTAAAAGTTGTCATCTCAGCCATCTATAAACATATTAAAAAGATACTGCCACTGTTTAAAACATTTTTGGATTTTGTAGGATTTGCTTGAGCTTGTAGTATGTAACTTTTAATTATTTAAAGTGGTATTTTTGAAGATGGACTCCATCTCTAGGAAGAACTGAGCATCAAATGGAACTATAGTGGTGAAGACAGGGGTTGATCAGACCAGATGATACCACCTCAGATACCACAGGAGATGTGGCCACAGAATAATGCAAGTGGTCCTAGCATGTAGTGCAAATTATTTCTGAGAGTGTTCCAAAAGTGGATGTCTAAAAAAAATTTTGATCTAAGGCAGCACCTTAAGCTAAGGTACTAGTTCAACTGAGTGAATAAAACGATTTCTTCCTCATTTAAAAAATTACGGGTTACTTTACATTCACACTTTGTAATTACACAGGACTTCAGAGGAGGGAAATAGGGGAAACCTTTCAAGTTTAATTTGGATTGGATTTGCTACTGAAGAAAAGACAAGATATGGTTGGGAGAACAGAAAGAAAAAGAATAAATTTCAGAGAGGTGGAATGATGTGTAAAAAGAAAGCATAAGGTATTGATGCGGGATAAGAGGAAATAAGAATTAGAAAGCATTCCGGGTAAAAGATATATGACCAAAAATGAGAGAAGAAGGCAAAATTCCAGAAAATGAAAGAATTTCAGTATGTACAGTGCTGTTCTATAGCAATGATGTCGTCTGCTATGAATGAAATGTTTCATAATCCATGCTGTCCAATATGGTAGCCAGTAGCCTTAGGTGGCTATTGAGCACATGGAAAGTGGAAGAATTGAAATTTTATTTTTATTTAGTTTTAATTAATTGAAACAATCACCAGTGGCCAGTGGACACCACAACAGACAGTGCAGGAACAGAACATGGAACGCTGTGACCAGGCCCTGTGAAATGAGGGTGGAGACAGCTAGATGCTGCAGAATTTTCCAGCTATTGTTTCAGTTGAGGAGCGTTAAGTTTATCCAAGGAACATGAGCAGCCAATGAAAAGATTAAGAAGGGGAGTAACTAACATGACCAACTTATTTGCTATTTTAGCCTCAGACTGCAGTGAAAACAGTGGATTGGGGTGGGATAATACACATTTGGGGACCATGCACATATGGGTGGTTACTGAAGCTGTGGGAGGGAATGAGACTACCCCGCACAAGTCTGAAAAGTGAGAAAAGAGGGCCTAGGACAAAACCCCCAGGAACACCAACAGTGCCATGATTCCTTTGCTTTTAAGTAAGTTTCATATTCATTCCTACATATTGTAACAAGCCATATTAATCTGCACTGTTGCGAATCTTTTAAATAAAAATCCCAAACTCACGGTCGTAGCGCCCTATAGCTCTCTGTCACCAGGCAAATCCTTGCGATTCTCCTGACTCCCATCCCACCTCTACCCCACTCTCCCCACATTTTAGGACACACTGACATATGGAAAACATTATTCCACATTCGGTTGTTTTTATTTTCACTCAGGACGCAATATCAGATAAAACAGAGTGAAATCTAATGTAAAAAAATTACCGATGACAGAGAATATATTAACTAAGCATGTTAAAAAAGAAGTTAATAAAAACATTAAAAAAAAATTAAGCTGGCATAGCTGTCAAAAAAAAAAAAAAGAATCCCTATTTCTCTCTTCCGTACATTTATTATCAAAGAACTATCCAATGTCTTTTCTACATTTGACAAGCCATCAATAAACCACTGACAACTAGTCACATCATAAAACACGGTAATATACGGATTTTTTTTAACGTGACATCATAATACGAACCTTTCTAGGTAAATGCAAACACTGATGATACCATTCCAGGGAACTGTAGTTTACTTTTTTAATCCACAGTTTTTACAATACGAATCAGAGCATTAATGGAGATGAAGAGTTCCTATGTAAAACTTTGAAGCATACAATGTAAAGATATGTAAATATTACTTTCAATCGTTTAAGTATATCAGACTGCCAAATGCTCTTATTTGGAGGAAGCATAGCTAGTAAATTAACAGAGATGTTGCTTGTTGTGCCTTAAATATTCATAAAAACCAGCGGGCAATGTAAGAATAAACATAGGGACCATTATGCATTGTTCTCATCACAGGAGCTCACCAATGTTTCTCCATAAACAGATTATGATGGACCTCGCCTTGGGCTATTCTTTCATTTAACAACCTTTTATTAAGTGTCTGCTAAGTATCAAAGTATAGACATCTTTAAGCATCATGCTGAGCAATTTTTACCTTACAGGTATGAAACGGAAGGTGGAAGGCATCACGTGCTGGGAGATAAGACATGGTGTGGTAGTGACAGGATCACATCTATATTTTTGGAGAGAAGTCTCTGGGAGCCAAATCAGAGTGGAGAGAGACTGGATTTGGTGACCCCAGTTAGAGGCTTTTACATTAACTTGGATGAGAAAAGATTAATGCCTGTAACTGGGAAGTGAAGGTGGGGATGGGCAGAAAGGGATATTTAGAAGGTAATGTGGGAAAAGAGAAATAATTCTGATGTTATTACCTGGGGCGACTGTTTTTCACCCCAGGGGGTATCTCTAAAGATATTAATCACTTCTTAGCCTCTATTTGAGGTACTCTCCTGGAAGTATACTGGAAGTGTTAAGCATTCCTTTAGTGGTATATTTTGGAATTACAGTCATTTCTTCATTGACCAGCCCTGTCAAGTAGTTAATGATCTGTGAAATTCTTAACTGAACCAGGAAGAGCTCTTTTAATTAATTTTTTAAATCAAAGATCTTTTTATTGTATTTTGTAATTTCAGATTTTTTTTTCCTTAAATGGGTTGTACCTATCTTTTAGTATATATTTTCTAGTTCCTTGGACTGTAAGAAAAATTTTATTGGCTTTTAATATGCTCAAAAAGAAAGAAAAGGAAATTGGACTCAACCCATTAGTTTTCTAAGAATCAACATACCACAGATTTTTAAAAGCACTTAGAGAAATTAAGGAGCCCTGGTGGCACAGTGGTTAAGAGCTATGGCTCCTAACCAAAGGGTCAGCAGTTTGAATCCACCAGCTGCTCCTTGGAAACTGTGGGGTAGTTCTACTCTGTCCTATAGGGTTGCTATGAGTCAGAATTGACTCAGCGGCAACAGGTTTGGTTTGGGGTTTAGTGAAATTAAATCAGCAGTTGTCACGGAGCATGGAAACTCTGTTCCTGATATTTCTTCCATTGCTGCTAATATTACTGCTACTACTACTATTACTAATTCTACAATTACCAGTACTATACCTAGTACAGTCACCACCACCATCACTACTAAAACTGGAAATACAAGACCCGTAGTGGTGCAAATGGTTAAGTGCTTGGCTACTAATCAAAAGATTTGCAGTTCGAATCCACCCAGAAGCACCTGGGAAGAAAGGCCAGGTGATCTACTTCTGAAAAATCAGCCACTGAACACCTTATGGAGGACAGTTCTACACTGGCACACATGAGGTTGCTGTGAGCCAGAATCGACTCAACAGCAGCAGGCTTTTGGTTTATATACCAGAAAAGAGTCTGAGTAGTACAAACGATTAATGCATTCAGCTGCTAACCAAAAGGTTGAAGGCTTGAGTCTACCCAGAGGCTCCTCGGAAGAAAGTCCTGGAGATCTTCTTCCAAAAAATCAGCCATTGAAAACCCTATGGATCACGGTCCTACACGAACACACATGAGGTCACCATGAGTCAGAATCAATTTGACAGCAGCTGCTAACTGGTATATATCAGAAACTATTATAAGTACTCTACGAGTATTAATTCATTAACTCATTCCTGACTTAATATTCAAAATTGTACTCTAAAGAGAGTACCACTATTTTTCCTGTTTTGTTGGTGAGAAGATTGAGGCACAGGGAGGAAGAGTAACTTGTCCAAGGTCACACAGGTATGAAGGAGCAGAGTCGGGATCCAATCCTGTGGTAGACTGTTACTTTGGTGGTCCCCAATAAACCATACTGCCAAGTATTCATGTCCAAGTGTGGTGCCCTCCCTCATTGACTCAATGCTTGGCCACATGACTTGCTCTGGACAATGGGGTATTAGCATGTGTTGTGCAAGTAGAGGCTTGATAAACCTTGCATATTGGGGCCCGCCCACCTGCTACACTTCTTGGGGCCCAGTTGCCACGTGATGAGAAGCCCACCCACATGAAAAGATCACATCGAGGACAACTGAAGTACTTTGGTACCAGGCAATAGCCAGTGCCAACTACTAGCCATGTGAGGAAGTCATCTTGGCCACCTGAATGTAACTACATGAGAGGCCCCAATCCAAATGAGCAGAATGCCTATGCGAGCCCAGAAAACCAACAGAATTGTGAGAGATGATAAAATGGTTGTTGTTTTAAGCTACTGAGTTTTGGGGTGGCTTGTTGTACAGCAGTAGAAAAACAAAACCCGATCTATTTGGCTCCAAAGTCCATGCGCTTAACCACTTTGCTATACTGAACTAAAGTTACCTTCCTAAACAATCATAACAACAACAACAAAAATGTTGCCATTAAGTCAATTCTGACTCATAGTGACTATACAGGACAGAGTAGGGCTGTTCCATAGGGTCTTCAAGGTTGTAATCTTTATGGAAGCAGTCTGCCACATCTTTCTCCCACAGAGTGGCTGGTCGCTTCAAACTGCCAACCTTTCAGTTAGCAGCTGAGCACTTAACCACTGCATCACCAAGACTCCTTGAATAATCATAATAATATGTATAATTTATTGATCATTTAAGGAGCCCTGGTGGTGCAATGGCTAAATGCTTGGGTGCTAACTGAAAGGTTGGCAGTTCAAATCCACCCAGTGGCACCGAGAAAGAAAGACCTGGTGATCTGTTTCCATAAAGATAAGAGCCAAGAAAACCCTGTGGGACAGGTCTACTCTGTCACAAGGGGTTACTATGATTCAGAGTAGACTAAAAGGCACCCGAAAACATTGATCATTTACTTTCTGTGTGTTTATAAAACTACTCGTTGTTCTATTTCTGTATTTGTGTCTTCCCTGCGTGGTTTACTATATGAACCTAGTATTCTTAATTTCTACCTCAAATCTAACATGTATCCTGAAGATTAAAAACAAATAAACTCTCCATTGCCAAGGCAGTTCAGTTTTACTGTAAGAACCAATTTGTAGAAAGAATTAGATCTATTTCATTAATTCTCCTGAGACTTTCTAGCAACCATGTTCACTTATTTATTCAATCATTTAACAAAATAGTTTATTGCACAAATACTATGTGCCAGTAACCGTGCTAAGCACTCTACATGCATTTGTTCCTCACAACCACAAGGCTGGAGATATACAAGGAACCATGTCTGAGGTCACTACGGCTAAGCGGCAGAGCCTGAATCCAAGCTCAGGTTGGTCTAACTGCAGTCCACGCTCTTTCCCCAAATTCTGCCACATTTGACGCTGCCACAAATCCTCGTGGATTATGACAATTATGATCCTAGATTCTGACTGAAGACATTTCTGAGTATTTAGTCTTATTAGAAAAGCATTCAAAAGTGCTTATTCCTACTTTCAATTTAAACTGATATAGTCCATAATTTAAGATAAATCTATAATTATTTTAAAATTAATACACAAACATAACTCATGTCAACATTAAAATCTGAGATTACATAGGTAAAAATGATGTAAGTACTAGCGTGCCATCAAAAGCAAATAGAGGTTAAACGAAATGTACAAGTTGTACGGAACTGCTTCCAAGGGAAGTCTTCAAGGATGTGGCTAGCCATAGCATTCCACTGCTTAACTCCATAGAAGAGGCCCGTTAGAAAGAGCTCGTGGAAAGTTGATCTCAGCACAGTATGTCCAGTAGTCTGCAATCTGTCTACACTGACAATGGAGTACTGACACAAAAAATGAGATCTGTACTGATACCTGCTGAAATCTAAAAGAATAAACACATTAGAGCATATATGAAGAAGGTGAAATTCATAAACTATATTTGCATGTGTGGGCAAAAGTTTGCCTATATGTTAGCTTGCAAAGATATTAAGGCTCTGACTAGATAGAGTCAACGCTCTATCCCTTAAGGCAGCCAGCCAACTCCAGACTAACCTACCCTCATTCAGTCTAGTTAGGTGCTCAACGTATCTCTCATATAATGTATCACACTGAATCTTCACTTTCTATTGACTTATCTACCTTCCCATTCTCTCTCACCCACACTACCTTGACGACAAACATATATATATATATACATTAAATCTATGTTGTCTTAGCATTTTTGATGAAAGAATGAATTCCATAGTAGGCCTCCCTCCAGCATTCTCCTTCCTGTCCCCAGCAGCCACTCCCTTGTGCTGCCCTTCCACCTGACATTGGCTGAGAAACTTTGTTTATTCCATTGAGAGATAACAGTAGAAAACTTAAGTTTTCATTATTTTAAAATCTTTTTACATTTCAGAAGACTTTTAACTTATATAGTCAGGATTTAAGGATCAGAGAATGAATGATATAAAAAGAAAGGAGATTTCCTAATACAAAAGCTAAAGTCTAAGCCCCTATATTACTTAAATAGTTAAGATTCAAAATATATACTGGAAAGAAAAACAAAAACTTAAAGTAGAGGTAGAAGCAGTGATATCTGAACTGAGTTTTGAAGGATAAGAACGGGTTGCCTGAGTAGATGCTTACAATCCTTTCCACCATTAATGGTAGAAAAGTAGGGGTTAGGAAATATGAGTGAATTCATTTCTTAGTCTATGGTAAGTCATATGTTGTCAAAAGAAGCTTTTACTGATCATTTAATTGCCATCAGAGTAAGTGAATTCCAGAAAATATTAAGTATTAATTATCTTAAACACTAAGTTAATATTAAAAGATGAACAGAAAGCAATACATGGATATGTCTTTGATAGGGGTGGCAACAATGGAAATTCTGAATTATCACAATAAAGTGAGGCTTGCAGGATATTCTAGAAAGGATCAAAGACTCGAAGAAATAGCAGGCTTTTACAATATAGGATTATACAGCTTATTGTTAAGTTGTGTAATAATAAATCATGTAATAATATGGTACAATTGCAATCATATAAGGATTTCCCTTAACAAATGGCTTTTCCAAGGCAGATCTTCCAACCTAATGGCTAATGCTCAATAGACACTGGCAGAAGGTGAACAAGAGCAAATGAGTACAAACTTTCTAAAAATCAGAAAGACTTTAAAGGAGATCTCCCTGTTTAGAATAAACACACGTTTAATTTGCTTCCAGATTCCCTTATACCTGACTGGTTTTAATCACCATAATGAAAATTAATAAATGAATTGTCAGTGCTTTAGGAGACAGCATAGTCTCCATCTGGCATATTTTTGGGGCTTGTGAAACATTTTCCAGTACTACCCAGTGACAGGAAACATCGGCAAGGTAAGCTCTTACAGCTGAAACGCAGCAGTTGATTGCCAATGGAAGCTACAGGAAAGGATGATTAATATAAACAGACTTTTGCCTCTGCTTCACAGCAGCATTACATAAAGCAGTGCTGCTTAAGGGAACTTTTGTATTTTAATTTCCAAGAGTCCATAGGGTAATGAATTTTTTTTTCTTCATCTTGTTTGATCTTTGATATTTAAGACCAACTTCTGTGCTTTGTTTATTTTTTTCTTTGCATTGGAAAAAGAACATAAAGTGAGTGACACCACATAATCAGGACTAATTGGTATCTTTCAGGGAAAAAAAAAAGAAAGAAAGAAAACACCTTTTATGATGAGCCAAGTGCAAACATTTTACAAATAGGATATCTTGCACCAAATAATCATGTCAGTATAAAAAGCAGTTATGTTGTATGCATGGAAGTATTTGTTAGTTTCAGATTTAATCACAGCAAGTGGTTTTAATTTATATTTCCCTAAAATTTGGCTATTATACAAAGCAAGTACTTTAAAGAACTAAATGATTGTCTTTTCCCTGAAGGAAAGAAACTGAAAGTTGATTTCAAGCTGCAAGGAATAATAGAGACAAGGCATTTTAAATAAAAATAAATAAATGGAGTAGATAAGCCATCCGGTGGCCAGCTTGTTTAATATAAGGAGGTCATCTAGCTTCCTTAAAAAAAAAAAAAAAAACTTACTACTTTTTCACCCTAAAATTGATCAGAGTGATGCAAAGTAACTGTCCCTCCTTAAAATACTATCAGCTATGTCGGGGTCTTCGTGTTCTACTTTTGGTAAGGTCTGTGTTGTCAGAACAGGTGATGACAGCAGTACTATTTTGTGTTATTTTAGCCGTCACTAGCCTTCCTAGTATTTTTCACCACTCCCACTTGCTGGCAGTATATCATGGCACAGTTTCAACAGAATTCTACTATGAGCTGTGAGCTAACTGGGAAATGTCAACATGTAAATCCATGTCTAGAATTAACCTGTCTTTAAGAAGGGCAAACTCCCACACTCTCCCTTCTCTCTCCAAACTTAATTACAGCAGAAGCACAGCAAACGGGCTGGAGGGGGCTGAATGAGGAGATGCTAGAGGCAATTCTATAACTAAAAGATTTGATAATCACACAAAATCCATCCTGGACGTTTTATCAAGGAACTAGAAAATAAGACTGTTCGTCTTGTGAGGATAAAAACTCTTCTAATTAAGAACCACATGGTTATCTGAGTAAGACTCTCCATCCCTCCAAAGTGAAAGGATCATGCCCTTCAGCTTGCTCTGATACAGGACACGTCCATTTCTCAGGTGGAACATCTGACTTTAATTCAAGAAATAGTGAGGCTCCTGCTGTGACATCCTAGAGGTATCATCACACTTTCAGGCATTGGCCTTGGCTGTGATCTGCATTTAATGACAAAAGGGCAACATTCTGTCTCAAGCCAAGTTCCAGGCTACATGATGGCTTCTCTTAGCATTGCCCTATGCTCATTGACCTTGAAAAACGACCAGTAACCACAGGACTAATGGGCAAAGTCCCTGAAGGTCATGGTTCCCATGTAACCTAATCAGTATCTCTAAATAATTTCTCTGAGTCAAGTTGACCAAGAGTCACGCTGGAGGGATATTGCTGCCTGAATACCTCAAATTAGAGGTGAATCTATAAGGATAACTGTGGAGAGACTATGAGAATAAAAAGAAATGTTCAAAACTTTTGGTAAGATTTGAGGAAGCAAAGAAGTAAACTGTAATTTTTAGGTTTTTTTTTTTTTTTATCACAATTGATTAAAGCAATGTGAGAAAATTTCACACAGAAAAGAACAAAGATCTAAGGATCTGGATTGTCTTCAACACAAGTGACCCCTGACAATGCTAATAGCATCCTGGGGACAATAAAATGACATGAAAAAGAACTCAGATGCTGTGTATTGAGGAGATCACTTCTTCTTTGGGCTATTTGTTCTTTGTCTTTGCAAAAATTAACTGATTTTACACCCCACCATTAGGGAGAAGGAATATAAATAAATATTCCTCATTCTTCCCTGTGCATATATAGTTCAAAGTTACTCGTATCGTTTCTAACATAAAACAAACAAAACACAATTTATTTCCAACATTAATTTTGCTTGAGGCTTCATTGAAATCCACTATTTAAATGGTGAACAATATGAAAATACTGACAAGGTTTACTAAAGCACATAAAAAAGATGATATCTAATTGTAGGCCATAATGACAAATTATTGATTTTGTGTAAACACCATAAATTTAAAGTGCAACTGATTTTAAAAGAATGGGCACAGAAATACAACAGACATTAAGGCTATCGTTAGCTTATGACTACTTCCTTCGCACTGTTGACTTCCAGATCTCTATCTCTAGCTCTGAGATCACTAAGCCCCAGACCCAGCTTTTAAACTACCTCCTGGCCGCTCCACCTGGATGTCTCACAGGCGCTTGAATCTCTGTCTCGCCCGAACACAATAGCTAATCTCTCTTCTCACCCCCACCATCAACCTCCTCCTCCTCTAGCTCTCCCCATACATTCTACAAGGAAACTAGATGGTGCAGTGGTTAACCACTCAGTGACTAACTGAAAGTTCAGCGGTTCTAAC
Source organism: Loxodonta africana (assembly GCF_030014295.1). Taxonomy (NCBI): domain Eukaryota; kingdom Metazoa; phylum Chordata; class Mammalia; order Proboscidea; family Elephantidae; genus Loxodonta; species Loxodonta africana. The sequence goes on from NC_087351.1 coordinate 48,898,071, forward strand.
TCATGAGCGCATCCGCAGGAGAAAGAGGTGGCAATCTTCTTCCAAAAAGATCGCAGCCTTGGAAGCCCTATGGGGCAGTTCTACTCTGTCCTATGGGGTTGCTATGAGTCAGAATCAACTAGATGGCACACAACAAAAACAGACGTTCTATGTGCAGTAATTCACATCAAAAAGTTGGGCTTCATCTTAGATATCCTTAGCCCTCACATTCAGTTAGTCTCTAAACCCTGAGACTCGAAACTCCTTGATTTCTCTCAAATCTCTTCTTCCCTCTCCATTTCTATCTTCATCAAAGGTTTTAATTATTTCTTGCCCTGATTTTAACAATATCCTCTACAACTCCTTCTGCTTCAAGTTTCTCCTCACTCTTCACACATATCCTATACTGTTGTTTGACTATTTCCAGTCCTTCAGTGACTGTCTACCACCCACCAGATGAAAACTTATTCAAACTCCATCCTCACTGTCAGGACTTTATCCCCCATCCCTCTCCTCCCTCTTCTCTGTGGGCCCTAGAAAAGCACCTACGTGTCTTGTCTGACCCCTGTCCTCTGAACACAGGGGTTTAAAATGTCCCATGTTCTTCGTCTACCTTCTGAATGCTGTGTAGACACCCCCAAGCAAAGTTAAGATCTTTCCCCAAAGGTCTATGTTTCTATCACTTGTTAATGTTAATTTTGTACATATCTGTGTCCTTCCCACCAAACTGGGAGCTCCTCAAAAAAGGATACATGCACTATACATATTTTGTCCCTAGTATCTACCACAATGTATAGTGAGCGTATAGATGGAAATTTAATAATGTTGAACAGGTAAATGAACAAATGAACCAAAAAGGAAATAAAAGATGCTTTGATTCTTAGATTCAAATTTAAATCAGTATGACAGAAAATACAGAGGCAAACTGCTCACATCTATGGTTTGAACAGTCCCTAATCAAATGCTAATGAAATGTTATTTATAAAAAAGAAAAGTAAGTCTCTAAGAAACATAGGAGCCCTTGGCTGCTAACCAAAAGATTAGCTGTTCAAACTGACCAGCCACTCCTTGGAAACCCTATGGGGCAGTTCTACTCTGTCTTATAGGGTTGCTCTAGTCAGAACCGACTTGACAGTACCTAACAACAACAAGAAACATAATACAAATCACAGAAAATGTCAGGAGGGACTTTACATTTAGTGGTGTAGTGGTTAGGAGCTACAGCTGCTAACCCAAAGGTCAGCAGTTGGAATCCACCAGCTGCTCCTTGGAAACTCTGTGGGGCAGGTCTACTCTGTCCTATAGGGTCACTATGAGCAGGAATTGACTAGATAGTAACGGGTTATTGGGCTATTAGTAAAAAAGATTAAAAATATTCACAAATAATGGTTAAGTTTCAGGAATATAGATTATATTTTCAATTAATTTACAACCTAAGGGCAAATTAAATTTTCTCATCTGAAAAACTGAAACTGGCGTCATAATCCTTTTGGTCATTCCATGATTCTAAGTGTTTTCAGGGCCTACAGTATGTGATTTAGCATCACTTATCTTTATCTACAGTAAACATAGACCTTGAGGAACAGACAGACTCCTTACATGACACTGTGATGCAGACATATACTATCTAAAAAGAAATATAAATGGAAAACCCCGTATGTTTCTTAGCTACGGGTTTTCTTATACCCAAAAATTTACTATAGTAATTGAGCTGAAAATTTTTCAGAAAAAACAAAACATCAGTATAGCAGATGTTAGACATATTTTGAGCTCCAGATGTCCACAAACAATTCTGCTACACTGAGTCAGGCCCGTGAGTCACCCACCTTAGAATCAGATGTCTCTACAGTGATCAAGGGACAATTTGTGGGATGCTATGGTTTTCCTCCATAACGCCAAACTCAAAATGATAAGCAAGTATTTCTCAAACATCTCCAGTTTCCTAAATAACTTATTGAAAAGCTATCATCCCTACGTTCATTTAAATTCTTCCTGAAAAACAAAATTTACTGCAGATTCCAGACCTGGACCTGGGGAATTGGCTGGACTTGAATTAGAATTGTTCTCAGAATTGCAGGATGAGAAAGGCCAACACAGAGGGCCTTGAAGGGATTTTACCAGGCACAGGGAAAATACTGTCCACAATAATTGTGTAAATCTAGAGCCATTTTTAGAAATCACCTTCAATTTCATGCAAATAAATTTTGTACTTTCTCATTGTAAATGACCAGAAAGCAACACAATTGTAAAAGTAGAAAAAATGCAGAAACTATAACTTTGTCACACATCTTTATTACCTTTAAAAATAACTAATGAAAAACATTCACAAAAGACGCCAAATTGTGGGGGGAGAAGGGCGGAGGAGAGAAGCTGTAAAAGGAAAAGCCCAAAAGATCCTTTTAAGTGTAAGACACATAAATTTTTTTCTCTCTCTTCTTCACAACTCTCCTCTGTGAAAGAAGATTTTATATGATCAGTCAGAATTTCTAGATAGTTACTAAAACGAAGAGAAACCAACAGTAAAAAGAGATAGAGTCCGACCATAAGGCTGAAAGAGTTCATGTTCTTCCCACTGCTCCTAGGAAGATTTATCTCAAAAAGATAAATAAGATAAATCTATCCTTTTTATAACCCCAAATGCAGCCCTGGTGGCGCAGCGGTTAAGATCTTGGCTGCTAACTAAAAGATCGGCAGTTCGAATACACCAGGCCCTCCTTGGAAACCCTATGGGACAGTTCTACTCTGTTCTATAGGGTCCCTATGAGTCAGAATTCCACTCAATGGCAACGAGTTTTTGGGTGTAACCTCAAATGCTAAGGTCCTCTCTAAATCCTTTTAACCCAAAAATTTCTTTACTAAATCTACTGTAGTATTAAGCATAATTATTCTAAACTGTTTCACAGTGACATTTAACTAGCTATTCCCATGTTGGCAATTAAATAAATGCTTATTACATTATATCTTCATTTGGCTTCCTTATCCATGTTTGAACATGATTTGTTTATGGAGTCATCTTTTAGAGTAAAGATTCCTAAGCCATCTTAGAGGTACTGAATTAATTCTAAGTGTTTTAACTTTTGCATGAACACCTGCTAAGAGGTATAGAAAATTGACGTTTGGAAAATGTATTACTCCAGGGGAAGGGTTCCATAATGGGGCTTCCCATGGCCCAATAAATTTCTCTATCTCCTGAAATTGTTAAATTCATGCTTGATATTCCTGCCATGGAATAGGCGGTGTATGTATCCTATCCAAAGACTTGGAATATCCAGGGGGTGAATTTTTGGTAATTTTTCAGGAGGCCAAGAACAGACGTAGGGATTTTGATTGAATCAGAGTTACACTCTCACTTGATTTGCAATCAAAATGTTTCCTTACTAAAGACCACAGACCACACTGTTATATCACATTCTTAAAGAGAAAAAGACAAATAACGGTGATGAATGAAAGTAAAGATCTTGCCAATGAGTTTCATTCTCTGTAAGTGAAATTATACTACCATGAAAGCTCTTATTCTGTAAAGATGTCCTGAAGGTATTTTGTTTTGTCAGTTCTCCAAACTTTTCTTTTCTGATTGCTAATTTCAACTCTGGAAATCAGTCAAATAAATACAAACACATAAAAGGCAGCTAAAGAAGCAAATTTTGAAGTTTTACTCCATTGGGGAAGTACACTAGTTAACGTTTCTCTAAGATACTGTGCTAATTTTAAGGTTGTTTTCTCTAATTTCCTAAAAAATAGTCTCTTAGACAAATATATATATATTCTATGACAAAGATGGAGCCCTAGTGGTGAAGTGGCTAAGATCTCAGGCAGCTAGCCAAAAAGGTCAGCAATTTGAATCCATCAGCTGCTCCTTGGAAACTCTGTGGGGCAGTTCTACTCTGTCCTGTGGGGTCTCTATGAGTCGGTATTGACTCAACGGCACACAACAACATGACAAAGATGCATGAACTAAAACAAACAAAAATCTATTGTTCCAGGTAAAATAATTCTTGGTTAGCAATTACAGTTTTATATCCACAGAAACTTAAGAATTATAAAACAGGCTCCGTCTGAAATTTTATGTTCACACACAGGTGGCAAGAATGTGGTAATGTTTGTAAAAAATATATATTCAAGTCCATTTAATTATGCTTACATTTACATTATTTTTAAAATCATGAAAAATTAAATACTCTTTATAGTCAGAGAAGCTACCCAAACAGAACCTGTAAACAAACTCAAATAAATATTATTTGTGGGGAGTCCACATGTTGCAAAGTAGCATGTGTCTTAAAAACATGGAGCCATTCCTAAGCAAAGACTTTCCATCACACTTCCTTTAAGCAACCCTGGCAGAAGTGCCACAGGATCAGAGCCGCTGATGTGGCCCCTAAAAGCTTCCTGGGCCTGCAGTGGTTTAAAAGGGGCAGAATAGGGCCTGCTGGCTAGGTAGTTGCCAACTAAGCACGAAGGACACCTCATTGCTTTGAAGTGGGAGCAAATGAAAATAATTTATTTTTACCTCCTTATAGTTTGGGTTTCACAGATTGTTACAGTAGGCAAAAGCCAAAAACTAAGAAAACAAAGAGCGCTAGCAATTCTACAGATCTTATGGGAAATGTAATGGCATTTAACCCAAAAGGAATTTGAAATTTTACCAACATTAATTCACTCATCATTCATTTGTTCAACAAATATTGATTACATACTATGACTCTCCCCTTCTTGGCCCTGGGTTCGCCATTACCAGCTTTCCTGTCCCCTCCTGCCTTCTTGTCCTTGCCCCTGGCCTGGTTTAGTTTTACTTTGTTTTATAGGTCCATCTAATCTTTGGCTGATTGATGGCAGTGGGTAATCTTTGGCTGAAGGGTGAGCCTCAGGAGTGACTTCAGTACCGAGTTAGAAAGGTGTTGGGGACCATACTCTCAGGGTTTCTCCAGTCTCTGTCAGACCAGTAAGTCTGGTCTTTTTTTGTGAGTTAGAATTTTGTCGTATACTTTTTTCCAGCTCTGTCTGGGGCCCTCTATTGCGATCCTTGTCAGAGCAATTGGTGGTAGTAGGCGGGTACCATCCAGTTGTGCTGGACTCAGTCTGGTGGAGGCTGTGGTAGTTGTGTCCATTAATTCTTTGGACTAATTTTCCCTTGCCTCTTGGTTTTCTTCATTCTTCCTTGCTCCAGACAGTGTGGGACCAGCTGAGTATCTTAGATGGCTGCTCATAAGGTTTTAAGACCCCAGACACTACTCACCAAAGTAGGATGTAGCACATTTTCTTTGTAAACTATGTAGTGCCAATTGAGCTAGATGTCCCCCAAGACCATGGTCCCCAGAGCTCAGCCCAGTAATTTGGTCCCTCACGGAGTTTCGATGTGTCTATGAGGCTTCTATGACCTTACCTTGGTCAAGTTGTGCTCACTTCCCCAGTATTGTGTACTATCTCACCCTTCACCAAAGTTACCACATTATCTATTGTCTAATGTTTTTCCTTCCCCACCCCTCCCCTCACTGGTAACTATCAAAGATTGTTTCTTTCTGTGTGTAAACTTTTTCATGAGTTTTCATACAGTATTTGTCCTTTTGTGATTGACTTATTGTTGGCTCGTATTCCATTGTGTATATGTACCATAGTTTGTTTATTCACTCATCTGTTGATGGACATCTAGGTTGTTTCCATCTTTTTGTTATTGTTAGCAATGCTGCAGCGAGCATGGGTGTGCATATGTCTATTCATGTGACGGCTCTTATTTCTCTAGGATATATTCCTAGGAGTGGGATTGCCGAATCATATGTTATATCTATTTCTACCTTTCTAAGGAAGTGCCATATCATTTTCCAAAATGGTTGTACCATTTTACATTCCCACCAGCAGTGCATAAGAGTTCCAATCTCCCCACAGCCACTCCAACATTTGTTATTTTCTGCTTTTTTGATTTGAGCCAGTAATGCAGGGGTGATATGGTATCTCATTTGGTTTTGATTTGCATTTCTCTAATGGCTAGCGATCATGAGCATTGCCTCTTGTGTCTTGTTAGCTGCTCGAATGTTGTCTTTGGTAAAGTGTCTGTTCATTTCCTTTGCCCATTTTTTAATTGGATTATCTGTCTTTTTGTTGTAGTGGTATTAGATTTTCCTGTAGATTTTAGAGATTAGACCTTTGTTGGATTTGTAATAGCTAAAATTTTTTCCCGGTCTGTAGGTTCTCTTTTTACTCTTTTGGTGAAGTCTTTTAATAAGCATAAGTGTTTAATTTTTGGAAGATCCTAGTAATCTAGCTTATCTTCTGGAGTTTGTGTATTGTGAGTTATGGTTTGTATTCTGTTAATCCCATGTATTAGGGACTCTAGCATTGACCCTATTTTTTCTTCTATGATCTTAATAGTTTTTGGTTTTATATTTAGGTTTTTGATTCATTTTCAATCAGTTTTTGTGTATGGGGTGAGGTATGCGTCCTGTTTCATTTTTTTATAGACATCCAATTTTGCCAGCACCATTTGTTAAGAAGACCATCTTTTCCCCAGTTGATGGACTTTGGGCCTTTGTCAAAGATCAGGTGACCATTGGTGGATGGATTTACATCTGGGTTCCTGATTCTTTTCCTTTGTTCAATGTGCCTGTTGTTGTACCAGTGCCAGGTTGTTTTGACTACCATAGCTATACAGTAGGTACTGAGGTTAGGTAGTGCGAGTCCTCCTATTTTGTCCTTCTTCTTCAACAGTTCTTTACTTATTCAGGGCCTCTTTCCATATAAAGTTAATGATTACTTTATCCATCTCATTAAAGAATACTGTTGGTATCCAGATCAGGATTGCATTGTATTTGTAGATTGCTTTCAGTAGAATTGACATTTTCACAATGTTGGATCTACCTATCAAAGAGCATGTATGTTTTTCCATTTATATAGGTCTTTTTTGGTTTCTTACAGCACTGTTTTGTAGTGTTCTTTGTATAGGTCTTTTACGTCCATGGTTAGATTTGTTCTTAAGTATTTTATTTTTTTAAGGGCTATTATGAATGGTATTGCTTTCCTGATTTCCTTTTCATAGTTTTCTTTATTGGTGTTACATTGATAATTTTTGATTCATAATTTATTATTAATCATATGGATGACAGATGTTTGTCTGCAACTGTCCCACAAAACAACTTACGGATTTTCAGGTCTAAAGCATTTTTAAAAATTGAATCGTCCTTTAAGAATGTTTGGCAAAGCACAAATGTCCACTCCTCTCCTAACACACAAGCTAGAAATTATGGTCCAATGAACTTTGCTCTAGAATGATAGTGAACTGAACATGTTTCTGTATGAATTTCAGCTACTCATATTCCGTACCATACTCAAATGAGATAATACTAGTACCAGTGATTTTTCCATTAAAGGGTACAATATTTCATTTTTTTAGTAAGAGAACATATATTGAGCACTTTCTAGAGATGTAAAGATAAATGAGCCCTTTGCCCTTCATAAAATTACAATGTAAGAGTTCATGGAAATTGACAAGCTGATTCTAACATCTGCATTGAAATGCAAAAGCCAAAAGTAGCTAAGCCAATCTTGATAAAGAACAAAGTTGGAGGACTTGAACTAACAGATATCAGGACCTATTATAAAGCTACAGTAATTAAAGAAATGGAATAGAATTTTAAAATCCATAAATAAATCTATGTGTATAGAATCACATAATTTATAATAAAGGTGCCACTGAAGAACAGTGGGAAAAGGAAGGTCTTTTCAATAAATGGTGTGGAATCAACTTGATATCCATATAGAAAAATAAGAATCTTGATTCATATCACACCATGCACAAAAATCAAGTCCAGATGAATTGTATGTTAAAAGCAAAATAATAAAGCTTATTAGAAAAACCATAGAAGACTATTATCATAAACTTGGCATCAAAAACCAAACCCATTGCTATTCACTTGATTCCAACTCATAGCGACCCTATAGGACAGAGTAGAACTGCCCCATTCTGACTCAAAGTGATCCTATAGGATAGAGTAAAACTGCCTCATAGGGTTTCCATGGCTGTAAACCTTTACTGAAGCAGACTACCATATCTTTTCCCCCACAGATTGGTTGGTGGGTTCAAACCACCAACATTTTGGTTGGCAGCTTAGCTCTTAACCACTGTACCACCGGGTTCCTATAAACTTGAGATAACAAAGATTTATTAAACAGGACATAGATAGTACTATATAAAGTATAAAATGATAAATTGGGCCCTAATACATGGCATAAATAGTATACAAACCTTAACTAACAATGCAGAAACACCAGAAGAGAAACTAGATAACTGGGAGCTCCTAAAAATCAAACACTTATGCTCATCAAAAGACTTCACCAAAGAGTAAAAAGGAAACCTACAGACTGGGAAAAAATTTTGGCTACGACATATCCAATAAAGCTCTAATCTCTAAAATCTATAAGATACTGCAACATCTCTACAACAAAAAGACAAATAATCCAATTAAAAAATGGGCAAAGGAAATGAATAGACCTTCACCAAAGAAGACAAATATTATATTAAATTAAAGACAGACCAAAATAATACATACTGTATGATTTCATTTCAACAAAGTACAAAAAAGGCAAAACCAATATAGGGTGGTAAAAGTTGGGATAGTGGTTACTCTTGCTGGGAAAAATCATTGCCCTAGAGAGACTGATCAAGAAAAAAATAGAGAAGACAAAAATTGTTAATAAAATTAATAAAAGAGAGATTATTACTACAGATATTACAAACTTTAAAAAAGGTAATATTATGAACATTATGACAACAAATTCAATAACTTGTATGAAATCGACAAATTCCTTGAAAAATATAATTTACTAAAACTGACACAAGATCAAATAGAAAAGTTAAATAGCTGTATATTTATTAAAGAAATTGAATTTGCTACCGAAAACCTTCCCACAAAGAAGACTCTAGGCCTAGATAGCTTCACTGGTAAATTCTACTGAATGATTTAAGGAGTGTTTAAGGAAGAAATAACCTTACACAGACTCTGAGAAAATAGAAGAGGAGGGAATTCTTCCTGACTCAGAGTTCTAATAATCTGACAAACACATTGCAAAAAGAAAAGTACAGACCAACATTAATCATAAAAATAAGTGAAAATACCAGAAAATTGAAAATAAATCACTGTAATTCACCATATTACCCTTACAGTCATCTCAAAAGATATAGAAAAATACTCCACAAAATCCAAAAATCATTCATGGTTAAAAATAAAGAAGGAAACGTCCTCAAACTGATAATCAACACTTACTACAAATATACATCTAATATCATATTTAATCTTTAAAGACTTTTCCTCTAAGAATAGCACAAGGCAAGGGTGTATATTCTTATCATTATATTCAACACTGTATTGAGGTTCTGTGCCACCAGGTTTTCCATTGAGGTTCTAGGCATTGCAATATAGCAATCAATCAATCAACAAAAATAACAGGCATACACATTGAAAAGAAAGAAAGAAAATGGTGTTTTCCACAGATGACATTACCATATATGGAAAATCTTAAGGAATCTATTTTAAAAAATCCTATTAGAACTAATAAATGAACTTAGCAAGATTGCAGGAGACAACATCAATATAAAAATAATTGTATTTGTATATGCTAGCAATAGACAACTGGAAACTAAAATCATAAATGCAATTCCATTTAGAATATGATAAAAAAAAAAAACATGAAATGTCTGGGACAAATTTAAGAAAAGACGTATAAGCCTTATTCACTAAACACTATAAAACATTGCTGAGAGAAATTAAAGAAGGCCTAAACAAATGGAGAACTATATCATGTTCATGGATTGGAAGACTTAATATTGTAAGATGTCAATTCTCACTAAATTCATCTATAGATTCAACAGTCTCAACCCACATCCCAGCAGGCATTTTTTTTTTTAGTAGAAATTGACAACTTACTAATTGCTAATTACCTAGAATAGAAAAAAAAATTTTTTTTTGAAAAGAACAAAGTTGAAAGACTTTTTGTACTTGACTTCGGAATTTACTATAAAACTACAGTAATCAAGACAGTATGGTACTGGTGTCAATATATCACTGTACATGGAATGGAAAGGAACAGAATAGATGGTTAGGAAACAGATGCAAAGTGGTCCCAGAACACAATGGTATTTGTATGGAAAAATAATGAACATGGACCCTTATCTCATACCATACACTAAAATTAATTCAAAATGGATTATAGATCTAAATATAAAGCTAAAGCAATAAAGCTTCTAGAAGAAAGCATTGAAGAAAAACTTCGTGACCCTGGGTAAGCCACCATTTCTTAGCTAGGACACAAAAAGCACTAACCATAAGAGAAAAAAAAAAAGTGATAAATTTAAACAAAGACATATGAGGAAGAACAGAGAAGGCCCTGAAAGGAGGAAGAAGAAAGGTAGATGATAGAGAGGAAGGTGGGCCACTAAGGGGATTTCTCAGAACTTATCTAAGTATACAGGTCTAATGAAATCTAAAGATGTCAAATAGCAAAACCAAAAGGTAAGATGAAAGAGAAAGCAGAGAGGGCTGTCCGAAAAAATTCACTAAAATTAGTATGTGAAAGAGCATCTGAATAAAGACTAGTCAATGGAGTTAGGGGAGACTAAAACCTGGTGGCATAGTGGTTATAGTGCTACGGCTACTAACCAAAAGGTCAGCAGTTCAAATCCACCAGGCACTCCTTGGAAACCCGATGGGGCAGGTCTACTCTGTCCTATAGGGTCACAACAAGTCGGAATCGGCTCAGCGGCAATGTTTTTTTTTTTTTTTTTTAAATTAGGTGACACTTATCTTATCTCTCATATAATGTATCACATTAAATTTTCATTTTCTATTCACTTATTTACCTTCCCATTCTCTCTCACCACCCTGTCTGAAGAAATATATAGAGAGAGAGAGCCCTGGTAGCGCAGTGATTAAGAGTTCAGCTACTAAGCAAAAGGTCAGCAGTTTGAATCTACCAGCTGCTCCTTGGAAACTCTATGGGACAGTTCTGCTCTGCCCTACAGGGTCGCTATGAGTTGGAATTGACTCGATGGCAACAGGCTATTACTTAGAACACACTGGCTCCTATAGTAGTTTGTGTATTTAACCATTTTGTCACTTGCATATCAGATATTTTGGGATATATACTTAATCTTTATATGCTGCAAAACAAACAAAAAAAGAACCAAGATTAATTGTAAAAGTTGTCTGCTGTGCTTCCAAGTGAATCTAAGGAGGGCATTTGTGTAGTAATTCTGTATCACTAAAAAGTCATATAAACAAACCCTTGTAGAATGTCTCATTTGTCACATTAGAGATATGTCTTAGATTGTATTGATGCCAAAACCAAAAACCAAACCCAGTGCCGTCGAGTCGAGTCCAACTCATAGCAACCCTATAGAACAGAGTAGAACTGCCCCGTAGAGTTTCCAAGGAGTGCCTGGGGATGTGAACTGCCAACCCTTTGGTTAGCAGCCATAGCACTCAACCACTATGCCACCAGGGTTTCCGTATTGATGCCATTGACAATGAAAAACAAGTGTAATTACTGACTTAATAAAACCATATTTTAGACATTCAGACAAATTTCAGTAAATATCTAGCTGTTTCAAACTGGTGATAACTTGACCCAATTCTTTGTTACTTACTCTCTTCCAAGGATCACCTCTATGCTTGGGGGTCTAAAGACTGAAACATGAAGGGACAGAGGATTTTCTTTCACATTTTGTTTTCCTGGCAAACACTAAGGATATTGACAGGTCTACAGCAGGCATGGCTTTTCCCATGGGAGTCTGTAGCAACAGCATGCATTTGAAAATTTTGACTGTGGACCTATTTCATTCAATATGGATGCTGATGCTGCCTCTATTTGGATCATCAGGAAACAGGCAGCTCTGCTAATATGGACAGCCAGCCCAGTGTAGAGTTTGGGTGGGAAAAATTTATCTTTTTAAATAAGTTCATTATATCCACAGTGCCCTTGCCTAATCCAAGCATGGAAATAGCAACCAACCATAGATATCCAATCACACTGACTTGAATTCAGCATTGTACCTGACCCTAAAAACATGAATAATGAAATACCTGCTCTGTCGCGTCTGGAATCGCAGCTTGAACAGCAGTAGAGTATGAGCAGCTACTTGGTGGGGTCAGGCAGTGGAGGGGGAGCCTCCCTATTCTCTTTACTGTGTATAAAGCAGTCCTTCATTAGGAATTCTTGGTACCTAGCATCCAACTGGAGGCAATGGCAGCTAGGGCCCTAAAACAGCAATTTCTTAATGATACCTTAGAGACCTAGAAGAATTAATGCTGATTTCCTAAAGCATCTAATCTTTCCCAGGGAGGGCTCTCCCCCGTACCCTCCACACAGAGATAGTCAGACTTGTTGCTCATTAGGACAACATCAAGTTGATATCTTTAACTTAAAAACAACTCAAAATGATTCATATGTCCTTATAATAATCACAATATAAGAACTTACAATAGCCACATCTGAAAAACAAACAGATACTTTAAGAAGAACTAATTTCCTTAATGAGTAATGCTAGAAACATTAGAAGTGAGAGTTTTACTTTTAAAATAAAATGCGGTTAATTTGATTACTATTAATTTCTGCTTTTGCCAGATTTCAATCAATTTTTATGGGGGTATTAAGCTTCTAAGTAGGCTGGTGGTTTTTGTGTTTTATTTTCAAATAATGGAAGCACTTTTCCAAACTTTACCATAGCTAACTAACGGGAGGTTAATGTGGTATATTACGGATTGTGTACCCTCAGACATACTTAGCCACAATGCATGCACGTCAGGTCTGGTTAAAACGAGTAGGTACGTGTAATGCAGGCTCTCATTAATTCATAACAGCTTAAATTGTGATTTTTATTTGGCATCCTACTGTGGAACCCAGTAGAGAATGCCGAACTGCTCAGCTAAACATTTTCAAATCCGTGACTTTCCATCTGGTTATTCAATCAGAGCAAAATCCCTGCAAAGAAAATCCTCTTCCTAAAATGTGCCCCATTTTCCTGGCTAAAAATCATTCTGGAGAAATGCAAACAGTTTGCCCAGTTGTTTAAGGAGTTTATTTGCAGGAAAAAAATAACACTATGAACATGAACAGCACTTAAAAGAAAGTAAAGAAAGAATCCCTTCATTCTGATAAGGCTGTGTAATGGCAGGCTTGTTAGAAATAACGACACAGAGAAAATGGAAATATTGCATCTATTATTTTGAATCTTTTTTTTTTAAACTTCCAGTCATGGTAAAATAATCTATGACCCCAGTGACACATAAGAAATAGCTACAATTTAGATCACCATGCTTTATAGAAAGCTCAAAGTACTGGTAATTTAGTACCTAACACCAATAAAAACTAATTGAAAAAGAAAATCTGCTCTAAACAAGAAAGCATATAGTAAGGTGGGGGGAAAAGAGTAAAGCTATTTACCTTGCATGATGCCTGGGACATGGTGATCTATAATAAATGCTTGTCAAATGAATACTACAAAATCCAAATCACAGTCCATGGGATTTTTGTTCCTAATAAAAATGTAGTGCATTGGAATCCCACCTTAAGTATTTTTGAACAGAGCCTTTTATGTTGTTGTTGGAGCCCTGGTGGCTCAGTGGTTAAGAACTTGGCTGCTAACGAAAAGGTTGGCATCTAGAATCCTCCAGCTGCAAATTGGAAACCCTATGGGCCAGTTCTACTCTGTCCTATAAGGTTGCTATGAATCAGAATCAACTCAACAGCAACGAGTTTGGTTTGGTTTTTTATATTGTTGTTAGGTGCCATCAGGTAGGTTTTGATTCGTAGAGACCCTGTATACAACAGAATGAAACACTGCCCGGTCATGCACCATCCTCAAAATTTTTGCTATGTTTGAGCACATTGTTGCAGCCATTGTGTCACCTATCTCCTTGAGGGTCTTCCTCTTACTTGATGACCCTCTCATTTACCAGGCATGATGTCTTTATCCAGGGTCTGACCCCTCCTGATAACATGATCCAAGTACGTGAGACCAAATCTCACCATCCTCACTTCTAAGGAACGTTCTGGCTGTACTTCTTCCAAGACAGATTTGTTCCTTCTTCTGGCTGTCCATGGTATATTCAATGTTCTTCACCAACACCACAGTCCAAATGCATCGATTTTTCTTCCGTCTTCTTCATTCACTGTTCAGCTTTCCAATGCATATGAGGAAATAAAATACCATGGCTTGGATCAGGCGTACCTTAGTCCTCAAAATGACATCTTTGCTTTTTAACACTTCAAAGAGGTCTTTTGCAGCAGACTTGCCCAATGCAATGTATCGTTTGATTTCTTGACTGCTGCTTCCTTGGGTGTTGATTGTAGATCCGAATAAAATCCTTGACATCTTCAATATTGTCTCAGTTTATCATGATGTTGTTTATTGGTCCAGTTGTGTGGATTTTTGTTTTCTAGATGTTGAGGTGTAATCCATGCTGAAAGCGATAGTCTTTGATCTTCATCAGTGAGTGTTTCAAGTCCTCTTCACTTTCAGCAAGCATGGTTGTGGCACCTGCATAACACAAGTTGTTAATGGGTCTTCCTTTAATCTGAGGCCAAGTTCTTCTTCACATAGTCCAGCTTTTTGAATTATTTGCTCAGCATAGATTGAATAAGTATGGGGAAATGATACAACCCTGACACACGCCTTTTCTGACTTTAAACCACACAGTATCCCCCTGTTTTCTTTAAACTACTGCCTCCTGTCTATGCGCAGGTTCTGCATGAACAAAATTAAATGTTCAAGAATTCCCATTCTTTGCAATGTTATCCATAATTTGTTATGATCCACACAGTTGAATGCCTTTGTATAGTCAATAAAACACAGGCAAACATCTTTCTGGTATTCTCTACTTTCAGCCAAGATCCATTTGACATCAGTAGTCATATTCCTCATTCCACGTCCTCTTCTGAATCTTGAATTTTTGGCAGCTCTCTGTTGATATACTGCTGCAACCATGTTTAAATGATCTTCAGCAAAATTTTACTTGAGTGTGATATTAATAATGTTGATTGATAATTTCTGCATTCTGTTGCCTCACTTTTCTTCAGAATGGGCGTAAATATGGATCTCTTCAAGTTGGTTAGCCAAGTAGCTGTCTCCCAAATTTCTTGGCATAGAGAAGTGATCATTTCCAGCACTGCGTCCATTTGTAGAAACATCTTAATTAATATTCTGTCAATTCCTGGAGGCTTGTTTTTCTGCCAGTGCCTTCAATATAGCTTAGAACTCTTCTATCAGTACCATTGGTTCTTGATCATATGCTACCTCCTGAAATGGCTGAACATAAACCAATTCTTTCTGGTACAGTGACGGTACATTCCTTCCAACTTCTTTTGATGCTTTCTGTACCGTTCAGTATTTTGTCCGCATTGTTGTTAGGTGCCATCAAGTCAGTTCTGACTCAGAGCATCCCTACGTACAACAGAATGAAACACTGCCCAGTCCTGCGCCATTCTCATGATCCTTTTAATGCTTGAGTCCATCTCATTAAGGGTCTTCCTCTTTTTTGCTGACCCTCTGCTTTACCAAGCATGATGTCTTTCTCTAGCGACTGATCTCTCTTGATAACATGTCCAAAGTATGTGAGACACAGTCTTGCCATCCTTGCTTCTAAGGAGCATTCTGGCTGTACTTCTTGCAAGACAGATTAGTTCATTCTTTTGGCCGTCCATGGTATGTTCAACATTCTTCACCAACACCTTAATTCAAAGGCGTCAATTCTTTAGTCTTCCTTATTCATTCTCCAGATTTTGCATGTATATGAGGCAACTGAAAACATCATGGCTTAGTCCAGGCATACCTTAGTCTTCAAGGTGACATCTTTGCTTTTTAACATGGTAAAGAGGTCTTTTGCAGCAGACTTGCCCAATGCAATGCACTGTTTGATTTCTTGACTGTTGCTTCCATGCTGATTCCATAAAACCCACAATCCATTTTATTGATTGTGGATCCAAGTAAAATGAAATCCTTGACATCTTCAATATTTTCTCAGTTTATCATGATGTTGCTTATTGGTCCAGTTGTGAGGATTTTTGTCTCCTTGATGTTGCGATGTAATCCATACTGAAGTGCTTCAAGTCCTCTTCACTTTTAGCGAGCAAGCTTGTGTCATCCGCATAACTCAGGTTGATAATGAGTCTCCCACCAATCCTGGTGCCTTGTTCTTCTTCATATAGTCCAGTTTCGCAGATTATTTGCTCATCATACAGATTGAATAAGTATGGGGAAAGGATACGATACTAACACACTTTCCTGACTTTAAACCACCCAGCATCCTCTTGTTCCGCTTGAATGACTATCTCTTTATCTATGTATAGGTTCCTCAAGAGCACAATTAAGAGTTCTGGAAATCCCATTCTTAGCAATGTTATCCATAATTTGTTATGATCCACACAGCTGAATACCTTTGCATAGTCAATAAAATACAGGCAAACATCTTTCTGGTACTCTCTGCTTTCAGCCAGGATCCATGTGACTTCAGCAATGATATCCATTGTTCCACATTCTCTTCTGATTCCGGTTTGAATTTTGCCCATAGAATCCTTCAATATTGCAACTCAAGGCTTTAATTTTTTCTTCAGTTCTTTCAGTTTGGGAAATGCCAGGCATGTTCTTCCCTTTTGGTTTTCTAATTCTAGGTCTTTGTACATTTCATTATATATACTGCTTTGTCCTCTCGAGCTGCCCTTTGAAATCTTCTGTTCAGTTCTTTTATGTGATCATTGCAGCTCACATTAGCTACTCTACATTCAAGAGCAAGTTTTAGGGTCTCTTCTGACATTTATGTTGGTCTTCTCTTTCTTTCCTGTCTTTTTATGGACTTTTTGCTTTCTTCATGTACAATGGCCTTCACGTTATCCCACAACTCTTGTGGTCTTTGGTCATTAGTATTTAATGAGTCAAATCTATTCTTGAGGTGGTCTTCAAATTCAGGTGGGATATACCCAAGGTCATACTTTGGCTTTCATGGCTTGTTTTATACTCGATTTGGGTTAATAATATTTTTAATGTGTTTTTCATGGCTTTAGTTCATTGGCTATTCCTGCCTTATAGAAGAATGGGAAAAATAAACACTACAATTTTTTTTTTTCTTCTTAAAAGGTAAGTCTACTCCAAATTAGAGAATATTGGATAAAAGGAGATTTTTGTTTGTTTGACTGATTATGGAAAAGTAACAGGAATTGCATAGGTTAGAAATAGTAGGCTTGGCTATAATATTAAATAGAATAAACATGAATATCCTCAAGAGCTGGAAAACATCCTGTGTTTTTACACAAAACGTGGTTCTATGGTTCTTTTACCATTAGAATAAAGAAAAATATTTAAAAGGAAAAGGTGAATGTCACATTGATTCCCTTAAAAAGAAGTGTGCAAGAGTTGTAGTATAGTTTGTTTCCAAGATACTCTTTGCCATAGGTCGATTCCAACTCATAGCGACCCTATAGGACAGGGTAGAACTGTCTCACAGGGTTTCCAAGGAGTAGCTGGTGGATTCCAACTCCCAGCCTTTTGGTTAGCAGTAGCTTACCGTAGCTCTTAGCCACTGCAGCACCACGGCTCTGTTTCCAAGATGGCCATCATCAATTCTTTCCTTCACTGTATGTGCAACCATTCCTCTTTTGAGAACTGGAGTTTATTCTTTCACCCTCTTGAATCTGAGCTGACCTAATGATTGTTTTAATTAATTGAATAAGACATTGTATAACTTCCAAGATTAGGTAACAAGAAGCCTTGCAGCTTCTACCTGGTCACTTGTAATACTCTTCTGGGTGAAGCCAACCATCATATAAGAATTCTGACTACTCTTAGAATGCCATGCTATGAGGAAACCCAAAGTACACACAGGAAGAGGTCTACTGGAGAGAGAAATGGCCAATCAGTCATTTCAGTCTGGTATCAGACATGTGAGTTAAGAAGCTTTTGGATGACTCTAGCCTTAACTCCAGATGGAGTTGTATGTTTCTCATTGCATGAGAAACCCCAAGTGAGAACCACCCTGCTGAGTCTACTAACTTCCAGGATAGGAAGACATATTAATAAATTGTTATCTTAAGCCACTATGTTTAGGTGTGGTTTGTTATTCAACAATAGAAACTAGTGAGCTAGAGAACACTGAACAAAATCGACATTAGTTTTTCAGAATAACATTTAACATTATTCTATTGCTGAACATTTTTAAAACCAGTGAGATTTTAGAATATAGGGTATAACTTAATTAGTGTTCAGTATTCTACCAGTTGCTAAAATCAGAAAACTGGGAGTCATGTTAAAATTTCCCCTTCTGCCCAGTCTCTTTAACCAATCAATCATCAAGTTCTCCACAGTCTACCTACTTAATATCTCTTGATTCTATCCACTCCTCCTCATCCCCATTACAACTGCCTTATAGCAAATTTTAACTCCTTATTTAAAGTAAACAACTGGAATCCTTTTCTTCAGACTGTCTAATCCCCTTTCAAGGCCTTTGTCCTATCATCTATACCCCACCCCCACATCTATCCTCCATGTTGTTGTCATTGTTAATTGCCATCAAGTTGATTCCAACTCATGGTGACTCCATGTGTGCAGATTAGAACTGCTCCATAGGGTTTTACAAGCTGTGACCTTTCAGAGGCAGGTTGCTAGGTCCGTTTTCCAAGGTGCCTTTGGGTGGGTTGGTTAGTAGTCCAGCCCTTAACTGGTTGTGCCACCCAGGGACTTCTCTGTCATCCATACCACTACCATAATAATCTTTTCAAAGAAAATCGAAGCCTCTCAGTCTTCCACCTAAAATCCTTCAATGGCTCTTGATAACTGTTAAAATGAAGTTTAAACACCCAGTGTAGCATATAAGGGCCTTATGATCTGGCATTTCCCCTACCAAGTCTCAAACTCCACCACACTCTTCCCCACATTTCCATCCACAACACCATACTTCTTGCAGCTACCTAAGGGAGCTAGGTACCTCTGATATTGGTTACCCCAAACCCTCCTCTGTCTGTTTATAACACCTATCCCTCTGCTTCTTCATCTAATTCCTATGCATTCTTCAGAATTCAGTTTAAAAATAACCTCTAGGAAGCCTTCTCTAAACTAGTTCTTCTAATTTTGACACCTTTCCTCTGGGCTCCCATGGACTCCTGACCTTTTCCACTTGTGAATCCAGTGCATCTTGAGTTAATTTTCTGCCTCCCTCTATTTGAAGTAAGGGAGGCTGAGGTCATGCCTGATGAATATTAGGCCCTTAATAAATATTTCTTGAAGGAATAACTGAATAATTGAAAACCACAGTATTTTCATCTATGCAATGAAAAATCATAAATATCCTCCCAACAGTTCATTGTGAAGGGAATTGTTTATCTGAGAAGGGGTAAAAAAAAAAAAAAAAAAAAAGAAGGGGTACAGAGCTCAAATTAGAGGTAAGTGAGAAGCTCCTCAGAGTTGCTGATGCTGAGTTGAGATCTAGTGGGCATGAAGATAGCTGTGGGATGGAGTGGAGAGCAGAAATGTCCCAGCAGAAGGAGAAGCCTCTGCAAAGGTGTAGAGGTGAGAGAGAAACAGCATTCAGGAAACATAAATACATCAGTGTGGCTGTTGCTTAGAGTGTAAAGAGGAGAAGAGTGAAAAGTGAGGCTGCCATGATAGGCAAAGCCAGGTGATGGAAGGCTTTGCATATCTGAGAAGGACATTTATGTTCACGATGGGAGCCATTAAAAGATTTTAAGCAGAAGAGAAACATGATTGAGTTTATAAGTTAGAAAGCTTAAGTGTGAAGAATTGATTAAAGAAGTAATAGAAGGCAAAGAGGAACAGTTAGGAGTTGAATGCAGTAATTTAGGTAAATCCAAAGGAACAGAATTAAAATTGGCAGGATTTGGAAAGCGACTGGATATAAGGGTGGGAGACACAACTGGGATGACTCAGAATTTTGCTCTGGATACTTAAGTGGATGGCAATGCCATCAAATTAAAACAAAGTTGAACTCATCTTCAAGGAGTTTTGAGAATTTCATGATGTATGGTGAGCTAATTAGAGACATTTTATAATAAAAGGGGTAAGATATTTTGAAAGAGATGATTGACTCCAATGTGCATTTGCTATGAAATAGTCATGAAATATGATTCTGTTTATGATCTCACGTGGTTCCAAAGAGTCATTTAAAAAACTTTCCGTGCCCCAGTCTTTCAAATTGTGTATATATATATATATATATATATATATATATATATATATATATACACACACACATACATATACCACCTTTCATCTGTCAGTCTGTTGTACTGCAGTGGCTTGCATGTTGCTGTGATGCTGGAAGCTATGCCAACAGAATTTCAAATACCAGCAGGGTCACCCATGGTGGACAGGTTTCAGCTCAGCTTTAAGACTAAGACAGACTAAGAAGGAAGACCTGGTGGCTTACTTCTAAAAAAATTGGCCAGTGAAAGCCTTCTGAATACCAGCAGAACATTGTCTGATACAGTGCCAGTCAGTGAGCCCCTCAAGTAGGAAGGTACTCAAAATACGACTGGGGAAGAGCTGTTTCCTCAAAGTAGAGTAGACCTTTAATGATGTGGATGGAATAAAGGTTTTGGGACCTTCATTTACTGATGTGGCAGGACTGAAAATGAGAAGAAAAAGCTGCAAACATCCATTAATAATCAGAATGTGGAATGTACAAAATATGAATCTAAGAAAATTGGAAGTAATAAAAAATGAAATGGAATGCACAAAGACCAATATCCTAGGCAGTAGTGAGCTGATATGGACTGGTATTGGCCATTTTAAACTGGATAATCATGTGGTCTACAGAAGACAAATTGCTGGGAATGAGAAATTGAAGAGGAACGGTGTCGCATTCATCCTCAAAAAGAACATTTCAAAATCTATCCTGAAGTACAACACTGTCAGTGATAGGATAATACCCATACACCTACAAAGAAGACTAGATAAAACAATTTTTCAACTTTACATACCAACCACAAAGGCCAAAGATGAAGAGATTAAAGATTTTTACCATCTTCTGCAGTCTGAAATTGATCAAGCATGCAAAAAAGATACATTGATAATTATATGGTGATTGGAATGTGAAAGTTGGAAAGAAAGAAGGATCAGTAGTTGGAAAATATGGTCTTGGTGATAGAAACAACATCGAAGATCCCATGATAGAATTTTGCAAGACCAACGACTTATTCATTGCAGGCACTTTTTTTCAGCAACATAAAGGCAACCATACATGTGAACCTCACTGGATAGAATACACAGGAATCAAATCAACTACACATCTGTGGAAAGAGATGATGGAGAAGCTCAATATCATCAGTCAGAACAAGGCCAGGGGTTGCCTGCGGAACAGGCCGTCAATTGCTCACATGCAAGTTAATGTTAATTATGCTCAAGAGGAACCTGTACATAGATCAAGAGGCAGTTCTTCGGACAGAACAAGGGGCTACTGTGTGCTTTAAAGCCAGGAAAGGTGTGCATCAGGGTTGCATCTTTTCACCATACCTATTCAATCTGTATGCTGAGCAAAAAACCAGTGAAACTGGACTATATGAAGAATGAGGCATCAGGATTGGTGGAAGACTCACTAACCTGAGTTATGCAGATGACACAACCTTGCATGCTGAAAGTGAAGAGGATTTGAAAAACTTACCGATGAAGATCACAGCCTTCAGTATGGATTGCACCTCAACATAAAGAAAACAAAAATACTCACAACTGGACCAATAAGCAACATCGTGATAAATGGAGAAGAGATTGAGGTTGTCAAGAATTTCATTCTACTTGGATCCACAATCAACATCCATGGAAACAGCAGTCAGAAATCAAAAGACGCATTGCATTGGGCAAACCTGCTGCAAAAGACCTCTTTAAAGTGTTAAAAAGCAAATATGTCACCTTGAAGACTAAGATGCACCTGACCCAAGCCATGGTATTTTCAATAGCATCATGTGCATGTGAAATCTGGATGATGAATAAGGAAAACAGAAGAAGAACTGATGCCTTTGAATTGTGGCGTTGGCGAAGAATATTGAATATACCATGGGCTGCCAAAAAAACAAGCAAATCTGTCTTGGAAGAAGTACAACCAGAATGCTCCTTAGAAGCAAGGATGGCAAGACTATGTCTTACATACTTTGGACATGTTGTCAGGAGAGATCAGTCCCTGGAGAAGGACATCATGCTTTGGTAAAGTACAGGGTCAAGGAAAAAGAGGAAGACCCTCAATAAGATGGATTGACACAGTGGCTGCAACAATGGGCTCAAGCATAACAATGATTACGGACATGGTGCAGGACTGTGCAGTGTTTTGTCCTGTTGTACATAGGGTCGCTATGAGTTCAAACCGACTAAACAGCACCTAACAACAACAGGTTAAAGTTGAAGCTGAAGAAAATTAAAACAAGTCCATGAGAGCCAAAGCGCGGCCTTGAGTATATCCCACCTGAATTTAGAGACCATCTCAAGAAAAGATTTGATGCATTGAACGCTAATGACCGAAGACCAGACAAGCTGTGGGATGACATTACCAGCATCATACATTAAGATAGCGAAAGGTCATTAAAAAGACAGGTAAAAAAGAAAAGACCAAAACAGATGTCAGAAGAGATTCTGAACCTTGCTCTTGAAGTAGAATAGTAAAGTGAATGGAAGAAATGATGAAGTAAAAGAGCTGAACAGAAGATTACAAAAGGCAGCTTGAGAATACAAAGTATTATAATGAAATATGCAAAGACCTGGAATTAGAAAATCAAAAGGGGAGAACACACTTCACATTTCTCAGGGTGAAAAAATAAAAGAAAAAATTTTAGCCTCGAGTTACAATATTGAACGACACAGGAAGCATCAAAAGAAGATGGAAGGAATATGCAGAGTCACTGTAGCAAAAATAATTGGTTGACATTCAACCATCATCAAGAGGTAGCATATGATAAAGAACCAATGGTAGTGAAGGAAGAAGTCCAAGCTGCACTTATGGCATTGGTGAAAAACAAAACTCCAAGAAATGACAGAATACCAGTTGAGATGTTTCAACAAATGGATGTAATGCTGAAGGTGCTCACTTGTATACTTGCAGAAATTTGGAAGACAGCTACCTGGCCAGCTGACTAGAAAAATCCATCTTTGTGCCCATTCCAAGGAAGTGTGATCCAACAGAATGAGGAAATTATCGAACAATACCATTAATATCACACACAAGTAAAATTTTGTGGAAGATCATTTGAAAATGGTTGCAGCAGTACATCAACAGGGGACTGCCAGAAATTCAAACCAGATTCAGAAGAGGATGTGGAATGAGGGATATCATTGCTGATGTTAGATGGATCCTGGCTGAAAGCAGAGAATACCAGAAAGATGTTTATCTGTGTTTTATTGACTATGCAAAGGCATTTGATTGTGTGGATCATAACAAATTATGAATAACATTGTGAAGAACTGAATTCCAGAACATTTAATTGTGTGCATCAGGAACCTGTACATAGATCATGAGGCAGTCATTCTGACAGAACAAGGGGGTGCTGAGTGGTTTAAAATTAGGACCCTGTGCATCAGGGTTGCATTCTTTCACCATATTTATTCAATCTGTATGCTGGCCAAATAATCTGAGAAGGTGGGCTATATGAAGAAGAAATGTAGCATCAGGATGGGAGGAAGACTATTAATAACCTGTGATATGCATACGACACAACCTTGCTTGCTGAAAGCAAAGAGGACTTGAAGCACTTAATGATGAAAATCAAAGACTACAGCCTTCAGTATGGGTTACACCTCAATACCCAGAAAACAAAAATCTTCACAAATGGACCAATAAGCAATATTATGATAAACAGAGTAAAGACTGAAGTTATCAAAGATTTCATCTTACTTGGATCCACAGTCAACACCCATGGAAGCAGCAGTCAAGAAATCATTGACTCATTGTATTGAGCAAATCTGCTATGAAAGATCTCTTTAAAGTGTTAAAAAGCAAAGATGTCACTTTGAGGACTAAAGTGCGCCTAACTGAAGCCATGGTATTTTCAATTGCCTCATACACATGTGTGAAAGATGGATGATGAATAAGGAAGATGGAAGAATTGATGCCTTTGAGTTATGGTGTTGGTGAAGAATATTGAATTTACCATGGACTGCCAGAAGAAGGAACAAATCTGACTTGGAAGAAGTACAGCCAGTATGCTCCTTAGAAGCAAGGATGGCAAGACTTTGTCTCACATAATTTGGACATGTTATCAGGAGAGACCAGCCCCTGGAGAAGGACATCATGCTTGATAAAGTACAGGTAAGGGAAAGAGAGGAAGACCCTCAACAAGACGGATTGACACAGTGGCTGTAATGATGGTCTCAGGCATAGCAACGATTGTGAAAATGGTGCAACACGTGGGAGTGTTTTGTTCTGTTGTATGTGGGGTTGCTATGAGTCAGCACCTAACAACAACTACACAAACACACATACACACACACAAGCGCACGCACACACACACATATATATCCCAGACAATTCAAAGGTAAACTTCAGTGTAGTGATTTCTGTTACCTAAAGGCAAGATGATATACAATTTCAATATCCTCCTGTATCAAAAAAATTGAAAATGCAGAAGGCTTAAATGATTTCTAACAGCCTTTTCGGCTCTCAAGTTGGATCACTTGATTGGGGCTTCGTTCTACCCAGATCAGTGGTTGATCCTCAACAAGAGCCAAGGGATTTACGGTAGAGGTAGGTTGTCCTGTTTAAGCACTTCCTGTTTAGTGTAGTAGTACTTCCTTTTTTGGTCTTAATGGTCTTCTGTTCTTTATTGTGCTACTTTTTAATGAAGTGTTTTAATTTGTTTAACAACTATTTATTGAATGCCTACTATGTGCCAGCCACCACATTCAATGCTGGTGAAACAAAATTAAATGAGACATGCTGCCTTTTGTTGCATGTTTTAAACTGTAAACCATATTCAAGCCCAAATACATCATCTTATATAGTAATATTTATCATGTACATGATCCTGCTCTAGGAACGATGCCAGGCTACCCCATTAAATTTGATGGGCCTGAGAATAGTAAAACTACACACTGTATAATGTATTTATAGTATACAGCAAGGCAGCTAGGTCCCCTGAGAAGGGAAGGCAGGAAAACTGGAAAATCATCATAAGTGCACTTGGAACTCACAGAATAATCACAAACTCCTGATCACTTTGTGATTCTATTTCTTCAACTGTAAAATGGAGATAATAAGGCCTACTTCTAATATTCCTCACAGGATATTACAAGGATTAAATAAGTAAAAGCACGTTAAATACTTTGAGCCTTAAAATAAAGCACTAAACAAATATTAGGTATTGTTGTTTGGTAGCATTACATAAAATTACATTAAAGTCAAAAGCCTGCTGTAGTTATTCTAATGGAAGTTTAATTCCCAAGATGAAAGCAAGATGAACTGAGTAACTAAAATCAGGACACACCTCTCATCAGATCTAGTTAGAAACTACAATTAAAACTGGGATTGATATTTGCATGATGGAAGATGGTTCCTCGAACAAGACAGAATTTCAAGAAATAAAGATGCCTAGTTTTTGCGTTAGTTTGTATCTATACAGTTGGATTAAATGCAAACCCCACCTAGGGAGACCACTCTTGGCTTTTAAAAGTGGATCTTCACCTGGTTGCACTTTTCAGAAAGACACTCCTAATGCATGGGGGTGATGCCTCTACCAACGGTTAAGCTGCGATAGTTCTACCAGCCCTGAGTGACAGAACAGGACATTTCTACCACCAGCCTATGTGATGCATGTCCGTTTCAACAACAGAACCATTTTCTTAACCTTGAGAGGTCAATTAAAATGAAATTAATCTGTCTCTGCTCAAAGCCATTTAGATTTCGATGAAAACATTCTGTTGTAAAAGATCCAGGCCTTCAAAGAAGATAATTTCTCAAGAAAATTTTCTTGCTGAGATACTCCAAGCTACAGTAGACACTAACACCGAACAGAGATGCTGAACTAGTAAAACCTTCACCAACCTCCACAATAGAACTATCTCCAGGCTAAGCCAAAGAGTCAGGAAACTCTTCATCTCCCTTCTCAGGTCCCAGCATGGAAAGCTTCCTGATCAGGGAAACAACAGAATCACAGCGATATCATGGTATTTCTTTCTGCTTCTGTGCTATATATATAGATAAAAGAGAGCAGATTGGGGTTTCCTTTTTTTCACCTCACTCTCAACAATTCTTCCTTTAGAAAGAGGGAATGAAAAGTCAAAGTGTGGGAGGAGATTTTTAGCTTCCAAGAATTTAGCACCATGAGGCTCCCTGATGCTAAGCCTGGCTGAAAGTTGAATGCAAATCTTCAGAAAGGGCCTTTGACTACAAACTAGCATTCAGGGTGAGTGCATAAAGGAAAGAGATGAGTTACAAAGATACTAAATTTTAACTAGATTTTTTTAAAGTTCCAAAATGCTGTTTTAAAAATCAGTGTTTAGTTGAACCCCTCCTGTTTTTAAAATGAGGTTTATTTGGATAACAGGTAGAAATTACATTGTTATAAATCTTTTAGGACTTGAGTAGAGAACCACTGTCTGAATCTCGGGCAAAGCATATGAAACTTTTACTACATATTGATTACAATCCTAGGGACCCCACGTAGCTCTTTTGAGAGGTGAATAAATCTCTTTAGAAAGGAGAATCTCTGTAATTAAACTGTTGCAGCAGAAGCAAACCCACATATTCTAGTAGGCTACACAACTTTCTGGGTAACGCATTCCAGAGGCTTACATTTCTTAGAATCAAATTCTTCCTGACACCTGATATGTATCTGGTTTATCTTGGGAGGTAAAAAAAAAAAAAAATTAAAAGTATGTCATCCCTTGGGAATTAACTCTTCATTTATATTAAAGCTATAAATCATCAGCCAATAGCCACTGACTGAAATTAATGATCCTAGTTCTCATGGCTTTGCCACTTAACTTCCAATTGTTCAGTGCTTATGGGATAAAAAGTGTTAAAACTTCATGCCTTTAGTTTATAAAATACGGTTGTTGAAATTCTTATTCATGCTTTCTAATTAGATTTTACACACGGACAGTAGAGGGGCTGAGATTTTGAAACTTTCTAAATGCTTGGTGTCTTTTAGTTCTAAAATTTTACTCAGTAAACATCTACTAACATTTATTAAGCACCTATTATGTTCCAGATAATAGTTCTATCTTTGTAGCACTGCTTTTTCATTTTTATGAGTTTCATTCCACAAAATTGCCTTCCTTACCCATTACCCCTGCTCCCCCCCACACACACATATTCACACACTCACACATACACACACAGCTAAAACCCTTGTGGTTCTTCATCTTTTTTTTTTTTTCTGAGAGCCGTCACCAGGAAATTCTCAGTAATCCTTTCAGCATATTTTAAGTGTCCACAGGGGAAGATATTTCAAGAGATCCCAGAGGGTTCGCAATCCAGTTGGAATCCCATACATTGCCACTGCCACCTCCGAACAACTACCCAGGATCCTAAAGCTCTGGGCTGGTGTACACGTTTTAATTGCTCACAAAATACCCAGAATGCTGCTCACTCTAAGCATTCGTTGTTCCTTAGGAATCTCCTAATGGGATAGTTTCAAGTCAAGTTACTTCATCACCCACAATTTTTCTATTGTCACAGGTAACTAAGTAATCCTGCCATGAACTAAGTTTTAGACTGGCATGTAGCTGACCAGAGCTTGACTTGAGAGGACTTCTGTCCTCCAACACCCACTCCAATATGGCAACTGTCTTGAAGGGATTCTCTTACCTGGCCTATGTGAAAGTTGATCTCATTGTGCACAGTATGATTCTATCTAGTTTAGCACTGGGGACTAAATTATTTGTTAGAAGCAGACAGGTTCATATGGAAGCCAACTAATGCCTACAACCTTCATGATAGCATTTTTAGTGGAATAGATCCACATTATTCCATTGTTGCCATTGTTTAACATCTGACCAGTTAGATGGTTTCACACCAGGTTTTGTTCACTGCTATCTCCTTGAATATATCAAACTATAGCATATTTGAAACAGAATAAAATGTCGTCAATCTTTAAGGCCCACAAAACAGTTTTAAAGGAGCAACTGTAAATCTAGCAAAGAAAGTTGGGGGAGGACATCATCCCTATTTAGTGACAAATGTTTATATCGAGTTCTGAGATTCTGCCAAAAATGTACATACAGTCACAAATTTCTCTCATCTTCTTCATTTTATTTTTAAAAGCCTTGCCTTTAACAGACAAATATATTTGGATTCTTTACTAAAAAGCGCCACCACCTTATAGAGTCCTAGAATTCCGCATGGTTTGAATGTCACGAAAGAAACAAATAGAATAGTTACTCCAGGGTGAATGATTCCACATTTCCTCCAGCTACTGGTACTGGGTTTTTATCTATCAGCACTATCAGTTTTGCAAACCCCAGGCCAACAATCACAAAAGTTGAGAGAGCCCCATCAGCAGAAATCAATCCTTGTCAGGCTGAAGAAACTCGCATCTGCATTTCTTCCAAGCTGAATCACAAACAGTCCACACCCATCATGATCCCTCTTCAAATAATTTCTTCATTTACCTGTGTGGCACTTCCTGAAAGTAAGGAATGGACTTGCCTTGATGAGCTATTATCTCATTAGGATTTGTGAAGGAACCAAACACACTGGAATGCTTTTCAGGGTGCCCCCTCCCACATCCTCTGTCCATTTCCCTTACTCTGGCCACCATTTCTACTGTTTGCCTTTTCTCAGTTTCTGTGTTGCTCAAGGCAGATAGATAAGCCCTTTAAATGATTACTACCACCCCGTGTTAGCTTTCAAAGCCACTAACAACTTTTCCATGTTTGGTAACTGATTTGTGATAGAAGTGTTGACAATGTAAATGGAGAACTAAACCACAGACCAGAACCTCTCAGAATAAATGAAAATCACCCAAAGGTTCTCTGGAAACTGCTTCCTAAGGATTTCACCCACAGATCTGTTCAAAACACATGTGAATTGTAAGGCAAGACCTACTTTCCTTGTTTTTTAATCAGCAAGAATACCAAGAACCGTAATATAGGTCTCCATATTGGACTTTTTTTTTGTTTCATTAGGATAGTTTTTAAGTGAATTTTATTTTTTCCAGAATCTTCTTTTAGATTTTCTCAGAGAAAATCATATAAGCTGTAAAGATGATGTCCTAAAAGAATTGTTAAATGTCGTTATTTATTAGAGACATAATAAATGCTTACGCAGGAGGAAACCAAAGCATAACGCTTGCTTTCCTTTCACCTTGCTGCATGTATATTCATGCTGCCTCAGGTTCATTTATAATGGAGTACCTGGAGATAGAGGGACACAGCAGAACTTTCCCGACAGCATAAGGACAGACAGATATTACATTTCAGCTTGGAAGACTAGAAAGAAAAATAAGGCATGGAGGTTTGCTAAGCATTTGCTTCACTTCAGAGCACTGCTAAGTTTTCTTCTGCTGGTTGATTGAAAGCCTGTCACTGAATAAAACCCTGCAGTCACATTGTAGAAACTGCTGTGACTAAGTAAACCAGAGTGATGCTGAAGGCAGGTTGTCTTACACTATCCTACACTGTCTTGGGCTTCTAGGAAGAATACAGGTAAAGAAAAGCTCCCAGCAGTGTTCTTGTTTTGGTTAATTAGGAATGGAAGGGTGTTCCCTGACTGACCTTCTTTTCCTTCCAAAGGACACCAGACTAAGTTAAGAGAGTAAAGAAAAGCAAAAGGAAAAATAATTTGTTTACGCTTAATCATATTAAAAAACCAACAACTGGAGCAGACTTATTGGAGCAGCAGAGTAAAGACTGACCTTGGCTCCTTTGGATATGAGCTGCCTATGGGCAAAACGTGTGATGTGTAAGTAAAAAGGGCAGCACTGGCTCGTCTGAGTCTCCCTCTTTCAGCATTGCACCGTGCCTGGCACAGCTCAAGGTGAAGGAAATACAGTGGTGGAGAGATAGGGAACGATGAAGTCAACATCAACATAATTTTGGATTGTGAAGGAAACAAAATGATAGGATAGAGTAACAGGGCAGAGAACGGACAGACTATTTTAGATAGGATGGTTCATTCGCAAACAGGGAGAGAACTAGCCGTGCAAAGAGACAGGACAGCAATCCAGGCAGAAGGCACAGCAAACTCAAAGCCCATGAGGCAGGAAAGCATAGAAAATGCACAAAAACTCATGTTGTCGTTGTCAGGTGCCACCAGGTTGGTTTCATAGCGATTCTGTAAGTCAAAGTAGAACTGCCTCCTGGGGTTTCCAAGGAGTGGCTGGTGGATTTGAATTGCCGACCTTTTAGTTAGCAGCTGAGCTCTTAACCACTGTGCCACTAGGGCTTCTAAAAACTCATGGCACAGGTTTTAAAAAAGTTTTGTTTTGTTTTCCATTTTTGTTGTTGTTTTAAAGGAGCAAAATTAAATATGTAATAAACAAGGATAGGTTAACTGAGTATGTTTTTTTAAAATCAATCTATTATATCAACCATTTTCTGGAGAGAAGACCACTTTCTTTCTTTCTGTAGGAACTAAATATAATACTTCACTTGTTTCCATTGGGTCTCCTTTGGGTGCTCAGGAAAATGCTGTGAGGAGCCCTGAGAGGTCTACAGTTTTACTCTTTTCTCAAACAAAGCACCCCAGAGGGGGTTAAGCTATATACAGATCCCTAGCGTTGGAATCTTTCTTACTGCCTCTTTTTTGGATAAGCCTTCTTCCGGCAATACCTAATTGCGATTTAAACCAGCCCCTGAACGGTACTATAGGAACTCCCCGTGGCATAGATCGGTTGTGCCCAGGCCTCTGACCAAGACTCCACAGGAATCCACTAACTGATCTAGGACTCTAACCAAGCGGGATTTACTGTGGCACAAATGGTTAAGTGCTCAGCTGCTAATTGAAAGGATGGCGGTTCAAGCTAACCCAGCAGCTCCGAGCGATAAAGACCTCGTGAAATGCTTCTGAAAAGATTATGACAAAGAAAATCCTATCGGGGAAATTCTATTCTGTCACGTGGAGTTGAGTCTGCGCCTAACAACAATAACTTATTGCAGTATGAAAACAAGACTACCTTGTTGGTGTGTTAGGCCAAAGTACTGCTTGAGATTATCCAGCTCTGGACAGAGTTAATGGAACAGCTGGGTTGGGGTCTTTGGCTTCTCTGTGTTGGCCCTCTTCTACACCTGCATCCTACTGAGCCTTCTCTGTGCAGGGTATCAAATCAGCTTTCTTCTGCTTGCTTGATCTTAATTTTTTTCAATACATAATGACAAACGATTATCAAACAATCAACTGGATCATTGCACAGGCAATCCAATTTGATCACCAAGATAACATCTGGTTACGTTATTCATTTTAATGACCAAACAGGATCAACCAGGAAGGATTTGGGTTCCTCAGCAATCAGTCTTATAAACTTCCAAACAGAAACCTGATGAAAAACAGTCAGGGGTGTGTGATGAGTAAAATATAAATCAATAAAAAACACATTGGATGTCTATTTCTCTCATTGATTGTATCATAGAAATAGTTCAGTCTGTAATATATTCAGATATAGTGCTCGATCTATCCAGATATAACTATCTGACATTACAGCATACTATGTTCACCTTGTATTTCTGAAAAATTTAATGTAAATCAAATTTTTGTAAATTTAATCACTTTTAAATACATTAAAAGAATTTTACTTTTAAAATAATTTTTTTTAAGAAACAGTCAAAGAAATCCCCTCGAACTTGTCTTTGGTATCGAGTTGGAATTTCATATAACAGATTTGCTTAGAAGTAAGGTTTTGTTGCAAAATTCAGTGCTTCCCGGCTAATTTGCAACTATTTTTAGTAGAATTTCATGTAACAAATTTGCTTAAAAGTGAGGTTTTGTTGTAAAATTCTGTGTTTCCCAGCTAATTTGTAGCAATATTTAGTAAACCTAAATTTGTGGTCAGATTCATTTATGGAAAAACATAAGAAAGCCATGCTTTGCTATTTCAAAAAAAAAAAAAAAAAAAAGGAGGGGGTAGGGTGGGGGCAGTTTGTTTTTTTCTTAATCAAATAATTTGGAACCAGAAAGGGAGAAATGTAAATATGAGTTCTCCATCATGCATATTTCCTTTTGTGAGGGGTTTGACTGCAATATGACTGAATAGAATATATTCACGTGCACTGCTTGTTAAGACGGCATTTTTGTTAAATGGTTCTTTTAAGAAAACGTAATTTACATCCCTCTTACTCTTACCCATAACCTTCTGGTTGTCCACCTAAATCTTTCCAGCATACCATCTCCAGCTTAGCTGGAGCTTTGTCAAGTCTCCCAGAACCCAGCACCACTCTTTCTCACACCTTCAGAGCAATCTGCCTCTTATCCTATGTGAAGAAGACTTTTATATAGAATGAATTTTTTATCAGAAAGATCAATAATCTCTTTGAGGGGAAAGTATTCAACGCCACCAGGGTTTCTAAGTATTCAGTGGTTACATACATATGTAATTACTTATAGCCGTATAGCTCTAATTATATTTTGTTAATCTTATATAACGGGAATAAAAAGGGATTCAGAAGAACTAGGAAAATTTAAAGAACCAGTGCCATTAGCAACACGACAGGTAAAATCTAAAATGAATGAATAGAAAACATGGACAATTTTAGTAACTCATATTGTAAACTGTAAGAAATAAAAAAAAAAAAAATTCTAGTTTCTGAGAGTTTTGCATGTCTTTTTTACACTCAGTGTCCTCCTCCACCTCAGAACTTGCTAAAGAGACCTGCATCACCATTAACCCCCCACACGATGTACAGAAGTAGGCTTTAAAATCATCTTAGCCACATACAAACTTACTTTCTCATGTAGTTTTATAGAAAGGGAACCTAGCAAGAATTTTAAGATGTATACTCTGAAATACTTATTGTAAGAAATTCATAATGATGCTTGAATTAACTCAGTCAACTTTAAAACTACTATCAGCAGTCCCTTTAAATTAATACATTAAAATATTATTTTCCCACATAACTACACTAGTTTGGAGTTGAAAAGGAACAGAAATGTGTTTGAAACCACTCACATTTTTTTTCTCATTTGTTTTCTTCTAAATTGAAAGGAACTACTTTTTTTTCAGGTTCATAGTAAAATTCACTCTCAGATCAAAAAAACAGCTATTCTGAGTGTAAGTTGGGATTTTTTTTTTTTTAAATGGTTGGGTTATAAACCAAAACTCCTAAAAATAGAAGTTTATCGTAGAAATGACAGTATTTTAACTATAAAGGCATGAGTGGTGTGTCTTTACAGATGTCTAAATCAAACACAGAAAAAAGTGATGTGTTGCCAGGATGTTCAGTCCACTTACTTTTAATTGCCATATATAGTTAATAGTCTGATCTTTTTTTTTCCTTAGAAAATAAATTGCAAAGTTACAAGCAACTCGATTACACAATAACTTACCATGAAAATATCAAAAACAATAAATTTAATCATTCTGTGGTCTGGGTTGAATTCAACACTGCAATCTTTTTATTGAACTCCACAGCAACAAAGAATTTCAGACTTACAGATGACCATCTTTGAAGTTGGATAGAACGCTGACCGTACTATGATTGTCTGATACTGAAAAAGGACAAAGTACAGAATACAGTATTCTGACCAGGATTTAGGCTGATCTGGGAAACTCGAGAAAAGTACTGTGAAGGAATTACAGATACAGAGTGACTGGATAGGTCATTTGATCTTGCTTCTGAGACTGAACTCAAAAACCTCTGTTTCAGATTAAACGGCATGTTGTGGCTTTCCTTTTCCTTCCCTTTATTTTTTAACACACACACACACACATAAAATACTTGAACAGATTAAAAGAAGCATTGGGGATGAAAGTAATAGAATTATGCAGTATGTATTATACCCACATAGGTCCAGAAAGTTCCTGAAATTTGAATAATCAAAGCTTTATTCAAAACAGTGACACTAAGTAGTATCAAACCAAACTCAGGAAGCTCACAGAGGTCTTTCCTACAATGTGTGCGATCAGTGAGACCAGCAACCCTATCCCATAATAAACCATAAAACAGAGGCAAGAAATCACCTCACATTTTTAGAAACTGAGCCATCCCATTAGCCTAAATACACAGTTTAAAGCAGCCAACATTTCACGGCTTTCATCATTTTCAAACATTGCTGTGCTGCACAAAATTCTACAGAGAATATTTTAACTATATATTTGGCATTTTAAAAATCAGAATGGCTGCAGCACCAGCACTCACTGTAATTTTAACTTATATTGTCAAGATAGTTACATCAAATGAATTCAAAATTATATTGATATAATTTTCTATGTCTTGAATTATATAGTTCCCACCATTTAAATACATGCTTTTACCACATTAATTGGCATTTTGGTGGTATTTTATAGGTAGAAGACCTCTAGTTCATATTTAATAATGGCATGGAATATTTTTATGGAGCTCTCTTATGTAGCTGAGAATATATAAAATGAGTTATAACCATACTTTTGTTCATGGAATATTTGTATGTGCTCTCCTTTCATTAGCAGTCAAAATATTAACTGCTAATTATGGAAAATTTCAAGAAATAAATTTTAAAATAATGAAACCTTCAAGAATAATTGTATGATAAAGTGCTTAAATGCATAATTTTAAAGGCTATTACACACATAGAATTCTATGATAAGTGAAAGACTGAAATATTGTAGCATTATCCTCATTTTGAAACATATAGGGATTTTTCAAATAGGTTTTAAATACATAAGTAGATGAGGCAAAACAAACGCTACATCAAGTGACATACATAAAACTGAAGGAGAAGTAACTATCAACTTAAAAAACACAATCCTGGAATAAAAAAGCTGGTAAAATCTAAAACTCTGTTTTTATTACTATGGAAATACATCACCTCCGCTTTAAACTTATATTACATGGTTGTTTATTTCCTGGTTATTTTGACTATTATTCATTCTTTCAAAACTAATACAAAGTTTAAAAATAAGAGTTTGA
This sequence comes from Loxodonta africana, assembly GCF_030014295.1. NCBI lineage: Eukaryota > Metazoa > Chordata > Mammalia > Proboscidea > Elephantidae > Loxodonta > Loxodonta africana. The sequence continues at coordinate 48,933,055 of NC_087351.1, forward strand.
ACTAAAAAATAAAAGATTTGGTTACAATGACTTAAATTCATTGTACCTTGAATTGTTTTTGAAACTGAAATTTTTAGCGATTAGAAATCCAGTATAATGAGAATCTTGTTTTGGTTTTATCAAAATTACCAAAAATAACAAAAAAACCTGTACATGCAAAAGTACATGTTCTTAAGGAGGCTGGAGGTCTAGACCAGTAACCTCCAGAAAAGAACAAAGCAGGAAGCAGAGCTGTGCTGGCACCTAGTGGACAAAGGCAGTAGGAGAGTCCTCTACCTTGGGTCTCAGATGTTGGGTTTCTATCACACATATTTGAAAGGGAGATGAGTGAAAAACATCCTGGGTAATAAATTCATCCTAACTATACAACAAAATGTTATTTTAATTTTCTGCAAGGGTAGAAAGAAAATTTGGAGGGGTGCTGTGGTAGAGAAGAACAAGGCCAGCTGTAGTGAAAACATAACATAGTAAACACAAGGGTTGTGCAATTGTCTTTTGCCTTCATACGTTCTGCCAGGCTTGCTCACACTAGTCTAATCTCTGCCAAGCAAAGAATTTTTGTGAAATCAAGTGATCGGCTGTTTGTGAAGTTCAGTTCATATTTGGGACATAAGTCACCAAACACTACTCTTATCTACTTACTGCTACATGTGGAATTTTCAAATGTCAATATTATGTGCAGAGTTATAGCTATTTTTTTCCTCCACAGTATTTTTCAGTAAAAAAGTAAACTTAATACCTGCCCATATCTTTGGGGCCTGGGGAGAGGTGCGGTTCTGGAGAGCTTCTGCCTTAGAAGACAACAAGCCCCCATCTCAATAGAAATAAGCAAAAGCTGAATTACTTCTGCTTTTCTGGGGAAATCACACATCAGCTAAGTCCACCAAGTGAACTCTATAGTATCTTCCAACTCTGAGATTCTATGACTTTCCTGAAGAAAAGGCTTTATTATATTTTTCTACTTTGGGAGATGAATTTTAGCCCACTGTCTCCATAACTGTTTCAAGAACCACGTCTATCCTCTCACTTCTTGTTTTTCATGGATTGGTTAGCAATTATTTTATGATGGAGACACACAAGGGTCAAATCACACTAAGGTCAAACCAAGGATTATCTTATGGTAAATGACGAGTCAGGTTTTCCCTACCCGAATACTATCTTAGGTTACGAAAACCCAAGTATCCCATTATTTACCCTAGGTTAGCTTTGTGTTATTAAACAGTTACATTGCTTTGGATAACTGGTTTAATTTTTAACTAATACATGATGAGAGAGTTTCATATACACATTTTTCCTATTAATAACCCTTTTTTCATCTTCTTTAATCATGGTAACCTATTTTCATATTATCATATTAACCTGAGATCTCACACCAGTCGTGTGCCTAAAGTTTATCCTATGTCATTTACTGACGATAAACTTTTAACACCAATTTCATAGCTAGTATAGTTGTGTTTGTTTCATATCATATTTAAGACATCTAGAAGTTTACTTCAGAGCACACGAACGAACCATCTCAAGTATTACACTATTGGAGGGCTGTTTCTGCCCCTCTGCATCCCTGCCTGCTGAGAGCAGAAGATCAACCACCTCTGGTAACTTTGGTTCCTATGAAATTGCAGGGAATTGCTGGATAACGCAGTGATACAGTCCCCTTTGGCTCTGCACAGCTTACACAGTATCTAACCTAAGAGCACTGCAAGGTCAGGTCAGGATAGTTTCTCAAGTCATAGAAATGAGAATAGGATTCAAGTCTTAGACCACCCGACTATCCTTCCAGTTAGCAAGTATCCTAAGCAGGCTTAGAAATCTGGTAAAATATTTCTCTTAACAAGATTGATTAATTGACTGAAAAATACATATACCAATAGACTTTTTAAATATAAGTTATGAAATTATCACCACTATATTACAAGAGAAGGAATAAAAAGGGAAAAGGAAACCAACTGGTCCTAATTCACTGGCAAGAGAAGATTTCCTTCAGAAGATGCCCAATTCCTCTGAAATTCCAAACCCACATAAATACAGCCTCTGCCCTAATCCCACTCTGCTCCTATCATAGAACCACATTCCTGTCTCAGCCTCTGTACTTTTTCAGGTGACCTTGCTCAAGAGCGACCAGAGTAAAAGTGGGTGGAGATTCTGAGGATGGTCAGTTCTCATGGTCATGTCCTGAAGCTGGTTCACATGTGAGATCCTGGCCCAGCATGCTGTGGGCCAAAAATGAACCAGCACCAGAGGCTAGGGAGGAAAAACATACGGGTAAGTAGCAAAGAAAGTGATTGCCATAGTTAGTTCAGCTAGATTGTTACGAGAGTTGAGAGGAAGGAAACTGCCTTCAGCTTGGAGTGGAGGTTGAGGGAGTGTCAAGGAAGACTTCCTGAAGGGGTTGGCACTTTAGCTGGCCCTGGTTTACCTAAGAAGAGCAAATTGGTTAGGAGGAAACATTGCAGATAGTTCCAGGACATCTTTTCTCCCTCAGCCAGGCAGTGTGAGGAGAGAGGCAACTGCCCCACAGTCCAAAGGGTGGTGCTTCAAGTGGCCAGTTCTGGCATCGGCATGAACAGGTGGCTACAACTTCCCAATTTATAACACAAGGAAATGAATACACATTTTGTATATTTAAACCCACACACCACACTTTATACATGGCCTTGTTAGCAATGATAAATTTCGTATGTCTTTCTCCCAGCACATCCCAACTCCTGTCATTTATCAAGTACAATGAGCTTTAATTACTTCAGAAGCCAAACTAACAAAACATGAAAACAAAATTGGGTGTCCTAAAATTAGGTCCACTGCTTGCAATTGATTCATTCCCTGGCAACTTATTTTTGTTGTGTGAAGCAATTCTAATTTCCACATTGAAATATAATTATGCTTTACCGGCTTTTTTTTTTTTTTTTGTCCTTTTCATGGTAGCCCTGCTATAGTTGCTAGGGAGCCCTGGTGGCACAGTGGTTAAGAGCTTGGCTGCTAACCAAAAGGTCGGCAGTTCGAATCCACCAGCCATTTCTTGGAAACCCTATGAGACAGTTCTACTGTGTCTTAAAGGGTGGCTATGAGTTGGAATCGATTCGACGGCAATGGGTTTATAGTTGCTAGACACATACCGAATCATGTTCTTTTCTCCAGGTTCATTTCTCTAGGACTGCTCCTATCAGTCAACCATCTCAAGACAACCAAAAACCAAACCAAAACCGAATCAAAACAAAACAAAAATCCTTTTCTCCCCTGACCCAGGTTATTCTTTCTAGTTCTTAGGGACTGCCTGTGGGTATAAGTAGAGGCGGTTACCCGCTCCCCCTCCAAAATGTTCCCATAATCCTTTCAAAATCAGTGGGTAGTGAGAAAAGCTATCTTTCTTTAACAAAGAAACTGAGTCATTGAAGTGAAGAATCTTGCTACAAAGGGAGGTAGAAATGTTAGTTGATACAATGTACCCAAGTAATAGATCTCATTTTTAGCCTATTTGAAACAAAGTTCACCGTCCAAAATCTTTGAACATAGCAATGTAAGCCAGCTAGCTAGCAACATGCTCTCGAGCCTTATGATGTACCTATGAAGTGAACAATGCTTTTGCTTCTGTTAGTACGGGATGAAGATAGCAGTAGATAAATTAGCAAATACCTCAAGGATACTGGTAATAGAAAAACATTCAGAACAAGAAACAAGGAGACTAATATTATCAGTTACTTACGAATATTAAACAACATCTGAAATAAGTTTGTAAATGCAAATTTGTCTTTGTTTTCACACTATACTAATCCAATAAAAAAAATTATTATTAAAATAGAGTTTTAAAAGTTTTTTTTAACATCGTCAGAGATCTCACAAACCAGAGGTATATTCAAGTTCTTTTGCCTCTAAATAATTTCTGTTTTTATCAGTTAATAGCACTTATTGCAGAGGGGAGAAATTTGAACATGGTTACTTTAAATGTAATTAATTAAGTTTAATTAAGTAAACCATGAACAAACTGATATTTTACCTGTTATTAATACTAATAAATAAATAACCCCATAGGTAATTAATAGCAATAGTAATTCCAACAAAAGTTTCTGTTTGGGTTCTTAAATCTTTCAAGTGACACTTACCATGTGCTCCTTAAACTTTTATTTTATGCATGTATCTGCATGCCTAGTATAATTAGCATCAAGGAAAAAAACCTGCTCGGTGTGGGCTTGGTAAAAATTTTCTTCCATAAATTGTTACTTCAAATGTGTTGTCACAATTCTCAGATGTCCAATTAATTAAAAGCCAACTTATAGTCGGTTTTGCTCAGCAACCATGCAGTCTAGCAGTTCAGTGAAAGATGGCCACTCCTGTAATCTTAATAATACCCCTAGGCTGCCAGCGTGTCATGGCCTGGGCATGACATCTAACATGACAGATAATAGAAATGAGTTATTAACACAGCACAACCAGTGCTCAGACCATGTTTTAATATTTTATACAGTTTATTTGGCATAATATTACAACATTTTTTCCCCATCTGCCTTGTAGCAATCTCATTTTGGAAACTTTTTTTTGGAATTAAAAAAAATGCTGAGACCTTACTTATATCCTCCAACCCTCCTCACCCATTCCATGTCCTCTGCAATTTTTTAATGTTATTTAGTACTTTTAGGCGGTTTCAACTCTAGCCTTTTGAAACAGCTCATAAGTGATAATGACATGCACAGAAGAATGAGAAAGAGAATGCAATCCCATCTACCTGCCTAGTTCAGCTGCACACCAAGTAACAATAAACAGGCATTCTTAAGTCACAGCATTTCACTGGAAATGGAGCAGAACTTGTGTATTTTAACAACTTTTTACAACTAGTAACCACTACAGCATTTATTTTACTTTCTCAAAGAAAACCAGAGAAGGTTCATAATTTAAACTAAAGGGTCTTTCAGCCTTGAAGACAAAAAGCACTTCTGCTTAGCACCTGAGTAATAATGTGGGGTGTGTACAGGTGAATTAAGAAGACTGGGCTCAAAGATAGTTTGTCTTTAGCCAGTCTGAAATGTCTGCCTCGTTTCCAGCCCTGCAATCATTTATTATCCAGCAAAGAAAGGCTGGATTTTTGCTCTACAGTCACAGCGGTGGTCCTCAGCTTATGATGATTTACCATGCCTGCTCTGAAATCCATGACACAGGCTGTTCCAAAACGGTCTTTCTCATATACAGACACACATGTCTGATGAGCCTGTAGGCCTGATTTACTTTTGTGTCACTAAAACCAGAGCTTTGGTCACCTGCACACATTTTTCCTCTCAAATGTGACACTCAAAACACATTTTAGGGGGTACTTTATTTTAAACGATATGGATCTGAACATATATAGCAAAAGCGTCTCAGGTTTTATTGGGTTAGTAACCTGATATTCATTTTTCCTCTTAGAAGGGACTGTTTTTAAGACTTAGAAGTATTGCCCCCCAAACACATTTTAGGCATTACTCTATTTTAAATGATATGTATATGGAAGTAAATACTGACAGCTTCTCATGGAATGTTGGGCTAGTAACTAGATAGTTATTTTTCCTCTAAGAAGGGACCATCATTATTCTAAAGTATGAATATATTATATGAGCACAGAAAAATATATAGTATTAATAAGACGGGGCTTTAGCTCTGATGGAGGTTTGGACACATCAGCTTAGAAATCCCAATTCCTCAGCACATAATTATGACTTCAAATATGCATCATGCACACATCCAACTGTGAGTACTGCTTTTATGTGTTAAATACCTAGGTATGCACAATACATAAATAAAGACAAAGATTCCAATTTTTTTTTTTTTTAACGTGCCACCCAATTAGCTGGGATAATACAAGTTAGAAAACAATAAATTTTGAAAGTTATCTGGTATAGATTCATATACTTCCTTTAGCTATCAACGGTGGTACGAATTCAGATGCTAAATTAGGATATAAGTAGATTCGGTTAAGTTTGTCATTCTCATTAATGATAAGTTACAAAGCCATCAAAGATGGTGTGGTGTAACTGATGAGTTTGCACTGAAAGAAAGCTGTTCTGCAGTGATAAGCAGAGAAGAAGTGAGAAAAACTAATAGCCATTTAATGAGAACCTCCTTGAAGATAATGAACATAACTAGACATTGATTAGAATATAATAAAACAACCAACAATTAAAAGTAAAGTTATTCCAGGGTATTAAATAGTGATGAAAGGTTTGGCTTTCTAATTCTCTAGCGTTAAAGCAGTGCTGCCCAATACTGTAGCCACTAGATATAAAGTGGTTATTGAGCACTTGAAATGTGGCTGGTCTGAATGTGTTTAGGTATAAAATGCACATCAACTTCAAAGACTTTGTACTAAAAACAGAATATAAAATATCTCGTTAATTAATTACATAATCATATGGTAATATTTTGAGTTAACTAAGCTACATAAAATAAATCATTAAAATTAATTTAACCTGTCTTTATACCTTTTTTTTTAATACCCTTTTTTTAATGTGGCTACTAGCGAATTTGAAATGACATATGTAGATTCCATTATATTTCTATTGAACAACACCGGTCTGAAGAAAAAAGTTGCAGAATATGAAAGCTGGTTGAAAACTTACAAATTTTCATGTCCAACACCTGCATCTTACACAGAAGGAAATGGATAGATAAAGTGATGGGTTCTGGTTAAGCTCAAAATTAGCCGTGGATTCCCGTTAGAGGTCAGTATCTGACTCAGTCCTGTTTTCCTTCCATTAAAGTATCATGAAGGAGAGATAATGACTTGTCTCAATCATCACTTTTGGGCAGTTTCAAAACCCTATCCTCATCTTTTGAGATTCAGGAAAAGAACTTTTGATGCTGACTTACAGTCATCTATGAAATTGTCTTCATTCTCCTCTTGACTTTAATCATGGACACTTGCCCCAACACATGCCTTGTGTATACTGTTAAAATTACTTGTATGTATTTTGATGAAGATTTTTAATTCATGTCATAGACTGAGAAACAAACAAACAAAAAAACCCGTTGCCATCGAGTTGATTCTGACTCATAGCAACTCTACAGGACGGGGTAGAACTGCCCCATAGGGTTTCCAAGGAGCTGCTGGTGGATTCGAACCGCGAAACTTTTAGTAAGCAACTGTAGTTCACTGTAGCTCTTAGCCACTGTGCCACCAGGGCTCCTCATCTACTAAGAAGTTAATTAAAAAATAAACAAGTTTTTAAACCAAATCAACTTAAAAGAAGCTTTAAACTTGTCCTCAAAGTACAATTAAAATTAAGTCATTTTTCAAATGACCCTCAGTTTTTTTTCTCAGTAATTGTCTATGCTCTCTCATTCTCCCTCTAACCATCCCATGTTTCTCTTCCCCCCACCCCCCATTCCCACATACAGAGCTTATCCTTCCTAGAGTAATTTCTATGTCTGTGAGATTTTTTTTTCCTTAGCAGAAAAAATTTCACTTTTTATTTTTATTGTGCTTGTCATGATAACAAATTTAAGTTCATATATTAATGTTCATTTCTAGAGTCCTCGTATTCTGAGAGTCTAGAGAATATTGACTTGATATTCTAAATGGAAAACAGGAAAAACTAGAGATGCCCCCAAACCTAAGGATATCACCTTTTAGCATGAGTTGAAGCATTTCCCAAAGTGGACCCAAATGACAGTAATAGGTTCCTATTTAAAAAACTATGGGAAAAGTTCTCTTGCCCGCTATGGGGGGGAATCTCTGGGCTGAGCACAGTTAAACAGCTTTCTTTTCTGAAGCACATCTCAGAAAGTTTAATATGCTAATATATAGTATGATGCCAAGAAGGGGATGTAGTATGCAGTTCTCCAGATCTACTTAAACCATGCAAATCCTGTTCTCATACAGCATCTTGAGAGACTAGTGTCCCATAGAACACATTTAGGGAAATCTTGACCATGGAATTTGCTTCAGGATACCTTTATAAAATCACATATCACATTTCCATCTTTATAAAATTGACAAATAACATCAATTATTTAATTCGATCATTGAACCAATAAAATTTATTGCTCCTACCATTTTTAGGGGTTGTAAATGATGAACAAACAGACACAGTACCTGGCCACTTGGAACTTACATTCTAGTTCAAGGGCAGTGTTGAAAACATTGAATAGCTTTCTGGTATTAGACACATCGATCACTTGACATAGTGTCAGCAACTCCTTGCTCCAAGCCTAGTCTCCAACTTATTCTCATTGCTGGGCATACTCAAAGTATTAGTTTTGTAAATTCTTACTTGAAAAAATGGACCAACTGGACCTCTTGCCTCTTTCTTATTTTTTGGGCAATCCTAGTGTTCTATGAGACACTAATCTCTCAAGATGCTCTACGAGAACATCAAAATCCAGAGCCCATTCACACTTGTCATGGAGTGGAAGGACACTCCAACCAGGCATCAAGAAATGTGCATTACATGCTATTCACCACAACAGCCCTCCAGAGCCCAAATGCAAGGCTACATATCCTAACCCCAAGATTTCCTCAGCTCTGGTTGTGATATCACACTGTGAGCACTCTTTACCCCTTGGATCTTCAGAAGAAAAAAGGAGGCAGTCTGAAGTCAACCCCATCCCCCTCTGACTATCTAGAGAGGATGTTTTGGTGTTTAAGCCACAACACCACGAGCTATTCCTCTTCCTTTGAAATTGCACAAAAAGAACAATAGCCTGACTTCTCTATTGGCATTAGTTTTCTAAGCTATTATTAACAAGACAATGAGCCTGTTTTGCAGCAATCAGCAATTCAGTTCAAAAATAGAATTTAAGCAATATATTATTCTTGTAAAAGAGAGTGAGAACGTTTGAAAGTAATATAACTTAGGCAATTCTATTAGGTATTTCTACTACTGTTTACACCGCTTTGACTCTGAATCATGGCAACTCTCTGCATCTCAAATGCCAAACCCCCTACTTACCAACACACTGTTAAAAAAAGAAAGAAAGGAAGGAAGAAAAAAACCATTGCCATTGAATTGATTCAGACTTACAATGACCCTATAGGATGGAGTAGAACTGCCCCATAGAGCTTCCAAGAAGCACCAGGTGGATTCGAACTGCCGACATTTTGGTTAGCAGCCGTAGCTCTTAACCACTACGCCACCAAGGTTTCCCTGTCAATTATTCTGGCCACGTCACTGGAGAAAATAACAGAAATAGAGCTTTCCTTATCCACAAACCTATACATTCAATAGAGCCATTCATTCTGTCCAAATATTTGTGCAAGGGACAGATTTTTTTTTTTAATCAAAAGAATTGTTTTACAAAAGTATCGGCAAGCAACTGAAATGTAGTAATATTAAAATAAATTCAATCATTATTAAGATGATCTAGTCTAGACCTCAAAGAATGGGAATCCCAGAACACTTAATTGTGCTCATGAGGAACCTGTACATAGCCCAACAGGCAGTCACTTGAACAGCACAGAGGGATACTGAGTGGTTTAAAATCAGGAAAGGTGTGCATTGGGGTTGTATCTTTTCACCATACTTATTCAATCTGTATGCTGAGCAAATACTCCGAGAAGCTGGAGTATATGAATAAGAATGTGGCATTAGGATTGCTTCTTGGAAACTCTACAGGATAGTTCTACTTTGTCCTATAGGGTCGTTATGAGTCAGAATCAACTCGATGGCAACGGGTTTGGTTTTTTGGTTTGGCTACTTAGCCATTGCAACACTACCCAGTTAAGCTGTAGCTTTTAATTAAACAGCAAGAATATCAAGGAAGAAAAAGCAGGACAATGCAAACTGTGCACTACTAGAAATAGAGGCAAGGTCAATGGTGAGGAAGAAGAGTCTGAGATTTGTACAAATAAAGCATATGTGGGCTTGTGTACTCAAAACCCAAACCCATTGCCATCGAGTCGATTCTGACTCGTAGCGACCCTGTAGGACAGAGTAGAAGTGCCCCACAGAGTTTCAAGGCTGTAAATCTTTATGGAAGTAGGTTGTCACATAGTTCTCCTGCGGAGCAGGTGGTGGGTTTGAACCATCAAGTTTTCGGCTGGTGGCCAAGGTCTTTAACCACTGTGCCACCAGAGATTCTTGTGCTTGTATACCATTGCTGTTGAGTCTACGCCATCTCATAGTGACCCTATACCCGTCACTGTACATGCTCACATTGTTTCAAAATGCTTTGTGATTAGGTAAAAACTGACATTTTGGCACTAATACAAAACAGAATAAAATTATTGTATTCAGGACATTTACTGATCTTTATCCCTGTTCTTTACTAGACTTGCCCAGGACTCACAGGAAGTGGGACTGTGGGATCTGGCCCTGGGGTTTGGGCAGTCACTACCTGCATAGAATATGTAATGAACATGTGCATGTGGTAATGTACTAATAAAATTAAGATGCAAATTCCAACTGGACGTGGGACTTTTAACTATCAGATTACATCTCTAGAGTTCTACCATGGGTGCAGATGGCAGTGAGGAAAACTCCTGGTTTTTTAGATCAGTGGCAGGTGTTAGGAAACATCGTTCAATTCAATGGTTCCTTATTAATGAAGCAGATTAATTTTGTGTTGGGATTATGATAGAAGCACCAAAAAATCCATTTATTGGAGAAACATATCTCACGGAGACAGAAACTGGTCCACACTGCACAATTTTCTGTCTTTGTCTTACGTACTTTGGACATGTTATCAGGAGGACCTAGAACCTGAAGAAGGACATCATGCTTGGTAGAGGACCAGCAAAAAAGAGGAAGACCCTTAACGAGATGGACTGACACAGTGGCTGCAACAGTGAGCTCAAATACAGTAACAATTGTGAGGGTGGTGCAGGACCAGACAGTGTTTCACTGTGTTACACATAGGGTTGCCATGAATTGGGACCAACTCAACGGCACCTAACATCAACAACAATATTGAAAAAGAGTCAATTTTGTGGTGAAGCATGGCTGACCACCATGAGTTCACAAAGAGGATGAGAAAAGGAACACTTACCAAAAGCCAGTTAGATGATGACTTTGCCTCTTAAGAATGTATTGTCTGTGAGGATACTTTACACTCTCTTTAAAACTAGTCATATTTTCAAATTATCTTAATTTTTGAAAAAACAAACTGCAATTCTAACTATTGCCAGGTTTTGGAAACTAGGTAAACATAAGCAAAGACCCACCTCAAATATCAACTTCCAGATTTCATGGACCGATAATATATATATATTTTAATCTTTGGGAATAACATAGGGTTGCCAACTTTTTATTTTGCCAAGCATGAAAAAAATGTTAAATTACTCTCACTATTATTTAATGAAAGAAAGGGCATTTTTTAACGACAGAGAAGTAGAAAGGACAAAATCTCAAAAATGAAATTAATTTTATGAAAATTGATTCAATATTTTTGTCATTTTGCACAAATAAGACATTATGGGAAGGCATAGGTTTAGGGGCCAACATTTGTGAATCACTGTATAAATCAGTAAATCTGAAGCCATTCCTGAATCCTACCCCATCAGGGTCATTTTCTCTTCTTTATTCCCATAATATTAGTTCTATTATAGAAGTAATTGCATTTTATTATACAGTTGTTCATTTGTATATGTTCCCACTAGACAGTGAGAATAGGGACTGTCTTATTCATTTCTAGCTTCTGGGCCTAAGATAATAAATTCTAGATATCTTTTTATAAATGAATGTATAAATGAGAGAATATATCAGCAAAGATATAAATGAATGAATAAAACTCTGGCACACCAAGCAAACTTCCTCAGTTCCGTGGGTTAGCCTGGTTTTTCCCACAGTGGAAATGGGTGGCTGAGGAAGCCTGATATTTCTCACAAAGGAAAGACATGGTTGAGAGATCAATCACAATTAATCACTGTGGAAACAGCAGGCACAGTTCTACACAGAATCAGTTCAGAGCTTCTGGCACAGGCTTTGAGCTATCCAGGGATCTCAATGGCTAGGAAGACACCTTCTGGAATGCCACAATGTTACAAATACCCTGAGCTGGGGTCTCCTGCAATGGCTTCCTTTTTGCCCAAGTTTCAGGTAGTCATGCTTCAGGTACGATGAATACAGGGTAAACTCAGACCAAAATAAAATAAAAAAAAAAGATCACAGTAGAATGAACTATTCTTCCTTTCAGTTCTTAACGGTGCAGATTTTGAAACAGGAAGAAGAGTCTGAGTTTGGGGGAGGGGGTCTATTATTCATTGTCATTAAAGATTTCTTTATATGTCTCCTTGACTATGGTTTTGTGGTTAAGTTTCTTAAAAGGTAGAACTCTTTTCTTAATTTTATTACTATATTATCTCATATGTATGTTAACTAAGTAAATGGTGGGATTTTCATCCTGAGTAAGCAGAAGTGACATCAGGATTAGAAGCAAATTCTAGATCAAAGAAATCTAGATCAATAAAAGTCTCACCATTTTCCACATTCTTGGAGTTCAAAGTGATTTTTCTTGGGGATTCTGTACTACAAAATTAAGGATAAAAGTGAAATTATAACAAAAAAAATAGTGATTCCTGAACGTCATAACAATAAACCTCAAGAATACAAGGGTCCCCATTTTTACCCAGTCCAAAAGAGTGTGGCCTCAGCAAAAAGACCACACCTTCTGTAGTCTGGCCCCAGTCCCCAGTTGTCATGTATCAGGTATGCAGAGTGGGATATTCAAGAAAACTTTTCTCAAGTGACTGGGTATTTACAGAACGCTTGGATCTGGTTACTCACCTATCATCAGTCTGTGGCTATGCAGTGTTCCCTGGATCCTTCAGTGGCGATGTGGAATTTGATTTTTATCATTTTGCTATTCTATCTGCCTACACCCATTTAGTTTTGAAGTATCAATTGCCTGTATTATAGTCCATGTCTAAACACTGTTCTCGGTTATCAAGGGATGAATGTCAGAAAATATTTAGTTAATGATAACAAGACTTACTATAAGCTATTATTAATCAGCAATGTGCTCAAATTTTAAGATGTTTTTTAGTCATCAACTTTTCAATTTCACATAAACAGAGCAGGATAATTTTCGGCTAGTTTGTGTGAATGGCATGCAGGCCAAGCAACAAAAACTGTATTAATATTTCTATTCTGTAACCTGTGCCACATTGTTAATAACATGAATCTGGCATAGATAGCTGATAAAACTGAGTCTTAAAACTTAGAGCATATATAAAGTCAGAAGTATGGAATACAAAGGGAAAATCAGACCAGAATAAAACAGGGATATAAAGTTTGTAAGTGGTTAGCTCTAAATTGAAAAATGTGAGTCCTTCCTTAATAAAAATTAATGTTCAATAGATGGCATAGCCAACATAAATAAAAGTTTTAGATAATTTTCTTTATTTCATATGGCAGACAAAATGGCTAAAGTTTAGTTAGACTAATTTTGGCACATGAAAGATATTCTTGGCATAAACCAAAATACCAAACCTGTTACCATTAAGTTGATTTCCACTCATGGCAACCCTAAAGGACAAAGTAGAACTGCCTCACAGGGTTTCCAAGGCTGTAATCTTTACGGAAGCAGACTGTCACATCTTTCTCCCACATGGCGGCTGGTAGGCTTGAACCACCGACCTTGCGGTTAACAGATGAGTGTTTAACCACTGTGCCACCAGGGCTCCTTAGCTCCTTATTCTCAGTATAAGACCATGTATTTGAAACATTAATAACAACTAGGAAGACAGAGTAGAAATCTATCATTTTGGGTATATAATAGAGAAATTTATATAAACATTTATTTTCCATTTATATATTTTAACCACTCTTACGGTTAAGAAATAAAATTTATTAGATAGTTAATACTTAAATAATATATACTATGTGCCAGACACTGTGAAGAGAGAGAAAATAAATTTGTAATGGCTGATTTTGTAATTGCCTAAAGGATATCGTCATATACGGTAATTTTTTTTTCCAGTAACATTGTTAATTCGGCACCTACACTGTGTTAGAAACTGAGTATTCAAAGATGAATACAACATGGTTCTGGAGAACCAGGTTACCAAACTAGTGTTCAGAGCTGAACTCATTGCCCCATCCCTTCTAAACCTGCTCCTATTTTTAACTCTCTCACTCAACTGAAACTCAAGGTCGTCTTTGGCGCATCAAACCCCAGTAAAAAATGTCTCCAATCCTCTGATGTGACCTTTTGCCTCATATCCCTACTCCAGCCCTTCTCTCTTTCTCCACTTGTTTTTTTCAGAATTCTCTACTTCTCGTCTGGGCCTCCCAACTGGCCTCCTTACCTTGAAATTCTATCTACAACCCCATCCTAGAGAGCTGTTCCCTAGCACAGTTGTCTCTGCTAAAGGCTTTCAATTCCTCTCTATAGACAAGGGAAGAAGACCTGAAATTTTTAGATTGATCTTTCAAAGTCCTTGCTGATTTGCCCCTAATTTACCTTTTCACTATTTGCTGATTCTATTCCTTGCCCCTTCTTTTTCTTCTTCTTTGCCCTTCTTCATTTTTCTTGTGTCTGTAATGGCTTTCCTCTACATCATTCTGTTTTCTAGAGTGCAAAATCTAAGCATGTCTTAAGGTCTGGCTCAAATACTGCCACTTCTAGGAAGTTCTGCCTATCCCTCCAGTCAGAACTATTTATCATTTCTGCATCTATACATTCTCAACTCTATCTGCAGCTTTCTAAGGGTATAGATTACTTTATATTTTGACACCTGTTTTATCTACCCCACTACTCTTTAAGCTATTTCAGGGGAAGTTCTTCATCTGATATGCCTTTGTATCCTCCTCAAAACCTGGAAGAGTATAGGCATTCAGGAAATATTTATTGAATGAATGAATAAATGAAAGAATGAACAAATGAGCAAACAAACTAAAAATGACTGAAGATAGCCATGGTAAAGTTAACTTGAAAGGTATAACCATCAAGAAAAAAAATGCACAGCATTGCTCAAGAGGCTATGATAACTAGGCATAATGGCTGACATTATGAAAGAAGTAATTTATGCTATGTACTTGGAAAATTTTTCCAAAGGCATTACTTTTGTATAGTGATAATTTCCTACTCAGTGATGAAAGGAAATTATCACTTAGATTGATAATAAAAGTTTTGCCTATTTTTCATTATAATTTTGTTTCTATTCATACTGGAAAGGGTACTATGGGAACAAGTCTATGCTGTTATTCAGATGGCCTGGTTGACTTGTTGGTCCCTTATGTTTCTGGACTCTGTGATTTTATCTACAGGCACTCTCAGTAGCAACTCACCATTAATCACAGGGATTTTAACTGTAGACACACTAGAGATGACAAACCAAGATTAAAGATGTATGATAAATGTGGTAAAAACCTTCTCTGCTTAATTTTTCATATTTACGCATCAAAAACTACACCTCTGGTAACAAGTACTTAGGCCTAAGATTCTTTTTTTTTTTTTAAAGAGAGTAATCCATCTTTTGGAATGATATCTGTGAAACAACTTAAGAACTGTTGCCTTTAAGGGGTGGGACATAGAAAATGGTTTCCACAAAAAGAAAAAAGTAGAAGACTGTTCAAAATCCCAGCTTGGCCTTACCTTTTGGTGCTGGTCAATAAATTCGGTACCAGATATAAACAAAACATTCCATTCAACATTATGTCAACCTTGAGTGAAAAGGTCATCCATCATTGTACATTAATGTTCTGGGCACCTGTAAATTCTGATGTGCATTCTTTCAGGACATTTTTTTTCAACTTTGTGTCTGTCAGAGATACCCCCCACTACATACATATTATTTATGTTGGGAGTAACTTTCAAAATGTCACCCAAATGAATTAGTACCACGCTGAGCCTTGGAGTTAAGAGAGTCGCCGTGTGCATTTATGTGTTTTCTCTCCCTGAATACTGACACATTTATATCCTTTCCCCGTCTGCTCTGGCTTTGGCAGGGATGCATAGTACAAGCAGTTTATTTTACTATGACATGGTGACAAAATAGAACTTTATTTATGTGAAGCTGGTTAAAAATGCCCTGGCCAAAAAATATGACACCAGTTAAGGAAATCTAATAAAACCTCTTGTAGAAATGGTGTAAAGTATAGGGTTTTATTTGGAACTTAATGAGGTTAGTAATGCATACCGTACCTTACTGTGTCTACCAAATAATATCAGCCTAATGTTGCCAAATGTTTTCTTTAAATGGCAGCCCAATCTCTGTTAAGGTAGTCAGTCATTCTTAGTTCCCTATCATTCATTCATTTATTCATTACAACAAATAGACTATCACATATCTACTTTATGTCAGTGGAAAGAAATTGTTAATTTTTAGACAAATGAAATCTAAAAACATTTTTATCAGTATTTATGAGTTCTCCTAAGGGTCTCAGCAGAGCTAACTCACTAATCACGGGATATCCATTGAAGCTGAAAGAGGAAAAAAACAAAACAAAGCCTGAAATATGGGTTTATGATATTTTTGTGCTAAATGCTTTTATCACCTAACAATTATATTTCAGAGAGGCAAAAATAAATACTCATTTACACATATATGCACACAAATAGAAATGAAGCCAGAGTTTTTGCACTCAAATTTGTATTGTCTTTAAAAGGCGCTACATTGAAAGCCTGAATGCAGATTCAAGTAATCGTCTGTTGCCCAAAGCGTTTTTGGACTTTTTATTTGAACCGGTAATCAGAAAACCTTTGTGGGTATACAAGAAAGCCCATCTCATTACTTTTGGGACACAGGATGTTCTTCTCTGGTCATTATCTCCCTTCCCTCCTTTCTCCTCTCACTTTGTGCTTCCCCCTCATTCCTGAGCTAAGATGCTGCTTCTGGCAAAGATACAGAGGCTCAAGGCAGGGGCACAGCAGTCCTGGGTAGGCCCTGGGGAGCCATAGGTATCTTCTTCAGCAGTCAGGGCCCACCAGGATGCCTGTGGGAAGTGGTCAAATCTGATGCCAGTGGCAAAACAGGTTAACTATGGCTGGAACCCTGAGTGCTGGAACCCTGAGTACCAGTTCTGGCTTGCTCACTAGGCTGCTGTGTGACCTTGAGTAAGGGAATCCACCTCTCTGGATTTTAATTTCCCCATCAATAACAAGTGGGTTGAGATGGGGGGAAGGTGCACAGGTAACCCCTAAAAGATCTTTCCTGCTCCACAGTTCTGTGACCTTATAATCCCCTTCCCAGATAAGCACTACCAGTCAGAAAGCATCTTTCATCAACCACAACTAAAATGACATAAAACTCCCAAATGTGAGGGACCCACTGCATTGTCTAAATAAAATTTAACACAGATTAGAAGGATTTCAAATACAGGTGCTGATATAAATATCATGTTGAAATAGCAACATTTCTGAAGAGAAATAGGTGCCTGGTAAATGATTTCTCTTTCAATGTAATTAATTTTACCCACCTTAAAAATCAGTGTTAGTATAGATTTCTGGCCAGGTCATAAAAATAGTTTTCTTGTATTGAACTAGCTCTCATAATGAAAGTCACTGATACAGAATTTTGCTTAGGTTTCACTGTTATGCATATCTTCCTATCCTGGGTAACCCTAGTCAAAAGTCTAGTCCTTCCACTGGAAGAAATAAAATACAGTTTATTGATTAACCTGAACATATATAACACAGGATATGACTGGGTTACAGTTTAGCAGCGAATGAAAGAAGAATGTCTTCAGAAATTACTTTCTAAGGCTCATTTTTTACTTAGCCATTAGGCTTTTATCATGCCCATGAACAGCTACTATTCAACAAGACCTTTCCAGGTGTGTTTGTTTGCCCAGACAGCCTCATTGCCAAAAAGCCTACTGCTGTCTCCATCATCCCACGTTGCCTAGCTGCCTGAGTGCCATACAGTGCAAACAAGTAGCCATACCCAGCTCTCTGGGCCCTCCTGTCTAAGACAGACAGTACTCAGAAACACAGACAACAACAGCTCTAGAAACATTTAATTCCATGTTTCGTCTCATGTAATCAGCGTACACATTTATTTCACATAATGGAGAGTTAAGTGAGTTTTAACAAAGTTTCATAATTGAGAAGCCATTTAGGAAATAGCCTTTTTAGAAATCTCAAAGATTAAACTCCTTTGAAGTCTTCCTGCAGGCATATGGTTCATCATATTTCCTTACGCAATGAACACGAGCACTAGTCCAGAGGCAAGCTTCTTGACATCACAGAGACTTTAAGAGATATTCATTGTTCCTTGTGGAAACTAGCCTTGTCACCACGTGTTAAGGCCTTACCCAGATATGGGAGACTGGCAAACAGCTCCCACATAACATTGCCTGGCTCATACACATGTGTGTGCAGACACAGATATATACATGCATGCACATACACACTTGAACACATGCAAAGGAGCAAGAAGTGAGGAGACGCTGAGTGAGGCCACTTGGTTGTCAAGAGCTTACAATGAGTCTGCCAAATAGATGAGTCAGAGCAGAGTGGACATAGCCAAACCCATCTGAAGGAAACTTCCAGAAACAAGACCACACCCCAAACCTGTCTTCTGCAGCAAGCTTCTTGGTAGATTGACACACTTTTTCAGGCCTATTTGTTTAAATGCTCTGGTAGACTCCACAAGCCCCTAGACTTTATTTGCCCATTAAATAAATGGCTCTGCCATATACAAGTCCCTGGATACTGTAAATGGTTAACACACTCAGCTGTTAACCCAAAGGTTGGAGGTTCAAGTCTACCCAGAGGTGCCTTGGAAGAAAAGCCTTCTGAAAAATCAGCCATTGAAAGCTCTATGAAAGTCCCTCTGTGGTGCAAAGGTTTACAATTATCTGGTAACCAAAAAACTGGCCACTGTAACCCACTCAGTGGCACCCAGGAAGAAACAGGCTTCAGTAAAGATGACAGCCAAGAAAACCTTATAGAGCACAATTCTACTCTGACACACATGGGGTCACCATGAGTCAGAATTGACTCAACAGCAACGGGCTTTTACCATATACAAACATTAAACCAAAAAAAATTCAATGTTGCTGAGTCAATTCTGACTCATAGTGACCCTATAGGACAGAGTAGAGCTGTCCCACAGGGTTTCCAAGGAGCAGCTGGTGGATTCGAACTGCCGACCTCTCAGTTAGCAGCTGTAGCCCTTAATTCTGTCATGTCCTTCTGTGGTTGCTTTGAATATCAATTGAAAATGTCTTTTGAGGGAACCCAGAGTGTGTGGCATGCATAGATTCAAGGCCTATTTTTGCTTTCAGTGAGTGTTGCTGCCTTAATAAATGTGTCCCACTCTTCTGCAGCACACTGACTAAGGGCAGCTGAATCATTGCTTATTCCTCTGCCCATCCCCCACTTTTCCTCCCTTTCTCCCCTCCATCAGGAATCCTACGATGAGGTGAAGGTACGTGGAACTGACTAGTATGACTGCTAGATCCCAAGCCCTTTGTATCTGATCCTACTCATTCAAATCAGTACACTCTCCTCTCTACTGTTTCTAAAAACAAACCCCGAGAAATGTCTTTAAATGTTCTAATCCCCTCTAATCCCCCACTAACTGCGGGTGGAGGAGGTGATGCTTCACCTGCTTTTACAACCTGAGAAATAAGGTCTCTGAACCAAAACATGCCCAGCCTTTGCCCACATATCCCAGGGCCTGAGGGCTCTTAGGAAGGGTAGGTTCTTCACAAAGCCAAAGGAATGGAAAAGAAAGGGGCATTGGTTTCATGCCACAAAATGGTCTGAGACACCTATAGAAAGAATAAAAGGAAGAAAAAGACAGTCAATTTTTTTTTGCTCACTTTCACCTTCATATCTTTGTTTGAATTTCCTGAATTTAGGTACCACTATGACATTTCTTCTACCGGGTTCAGGTAAACAGACCAACATATGATGGATGTTCCAGTATACGATTTGTAATATAATCAGGACCAAAAAGAAGTGTGAACAACTAACTTCACCAGGGATGTTAGGACAAAAAAGAAGGCATCACACTGCACTAAAGATCATTGAACTTGAGACACAAAGAAACAGACTGGAGTTCTTCTGCCACTTGCTGATCATATAATGTCCAGCAAGTCACTTAAACTTCCTGGACATTAGATTTCTCATCTATTTAATTAGGACAAAAATACTTCTCTGCAGGACTGTTCTGAGCATCAAATGTGATGAGGGGGTAAAAATACAGATTTCTAAGGTAGAGATGTCCATGGGTATGTCTTTTATATTTAATTTACAGGGGAAAGTTATAACCTAATCATTTAATCTAAAATATGGTTAAGTGTTTTAATGCCTACTTTCACTGGCCAATTTATGTTATCCTATTTTTAGTCATGGAAATCCAATTCCTGTCCAATTAAACCTTTCTCATTTCATTAGTTTGACCACTTAACCACACAGAGACATGGGTTCGTGACTGAGAAAGCTATCTGGACTTTCTAGGGTATCTATAGAGAACAAGGCAGGATAAAGAAAATTAACTCTCATAAAACTGAGAACTATACACACGAAATCTATAATACCAAAAGGAAAGAAAAGAAAATCCACAAAAGAAAGGAACTCAGCGCAGGAAAGTATTAGGAACAAAGAAAACATAGCACCAAAAAAAAAAAAAAAAAAAAAGCATGACAGTATGACAGCAATAAACTCATACCTATCAAAAATTACACTTAATATAAATGGCTTAAATGCACCTGTAAAGAGAGAGACAGTGGCAGAATGGATTAAAAAACACAACCTATCTATATGCTGTCTACAAGAGACACACCTTAGACACAAAGGCATAAATGTATTAAAAATCAAAGGATGGAAAAAAATATATCAAGCAAACAGTAACCAAAAAACAGTAGGAGTGGCAATACTAATCTCAGATAAAATAGACTTTAAGGCAAAATCGACCATAAAGTACAAGAAAGTACATTCTATAATGATTAAAGAGACAATCAACCAAGAAGACATAATATTAATAAGTATCTACGCACCCAAAACAGGGCTCCAAAAAACATAAAACAAACCATAACAGCCCTGAAAAGATAGTTCCACAATAATAGTAGAAGACTTCAACACACCACTCTCAGTAAAGGACAGGACATCTAGAAAGAAACTCAACAAAGGTACAGAAGATCTAAAGGCCAAAATCAACCAACTTACTTCATAGACATATATAGAACACTCCACCCAACATCAGCAAAGTATACGTTATGTACCAATGCACATGGAACATTCTTCAGAACATCAGATTTTAGGCCACAAAACAATCCTCAATAAAATCCAGAACACAGAAGTAATACAAAGTATTCTCTCTGATCACAATGTCATAAAAGTAGAAATCAATAACAAGAAGAGTAACAAAAAAATCAAATACACGGAAACTGAATAACACCTTGTTAAAAACAACTGGGTAATAGAAGAAATCAATGAGGGAATAAAAAAATTCCTAGAGTCAAATAAGAATGAAGATGCATCACACTAAAACTTTTGGGACATAGCAAAAGCAGTGCTCACATGTTAATTCGTACCACTAAATACACATATCAAAAAAGAAGAACAGACCAAAATCAAAACGTTAGCCTTACAACTTGAACAAATAGAAAGAAAACAAAAAAAGAAGCCCACAGCCACCAGAAGAAAGGAAATAATAAAGATCAGAGCAGAAATAAATGAAATAGAGAACAGAAAATGATAGAAAGAATCAATAAGACCAAATGTTTGTTCTTTGAAAAGATTAACAAAACTGACAAACCACTGGACAGATTGACAAAAGAAAAACAAAAGAGGAAGGAAATAACTCAAAACAGAAATGAGATGGGAGACATTACCACAGACCCAACTGAAATAAAAAAGATCATAACAGAATACTATGAAAAATTGTGCTCCAAATTTGAGAACCTAGGGGAAATGGACAAATTTCTAGAAACATATTACCTACCTCAACTAACACAAACTGCGATAGAAAATCTGAACAGATCCATAACAAGAGAAGACATTGACGAGGTTAAAAAAAAAAAAAAAAAACTCCCAACAAAAAAAAATGGGTTCACTGGAGAATTCTATCAAACATTCAGAGAAGAGCTCACACCAGTATTACTCAAACTATTTCAGAGCACAGAAAAGGAAGGAATACTCCCAAATTCGTTCCATGAAGCCAGCATAACCCTGATATCAAAGCCAGGCAAAGACAACACAAAAAAAGTAAATTACAGACCAATATCTCTCATAAATACAGATGTAAAAATTCTAGCCAACAGAATTCAGTATCATATTAAAAAAATAATACACCCTGACCAAATGGGATTTGTACCTGGTACGCTAGGATGGTTCAACATTAGAAAAATCAATCAATGTAATCCACCATATAAATAGAACAAAAGAAAATAATCCCATGATAATTTCAATCGATGCAGAAAAGGCTTTTGACAAAGTCCAACAACCATTCCTGATAAAAACTGTCAATCAAATAGGAATAGAAGTGAAATTCCTCAACACAATAAAGGACATCCATACAAAACCAACGGCCAACATCATTCTAAATGGAGAGTGGCTGAAAGCATTACCCCTGACAACGAGAACAAGACAAGGATGTCCTTTATCACCACTCCTAATTAACATTGTACTGGAAATACTAGCTAGAGCAATAAGGCAAGAAAAAGAAATAAAGAGCATCCAAATTGGTAAGGAAGAAGTAAAACTATCCCTATTCCCAGATGATATGAGCCCACACATACAGAACAGCAAAGATTCTACAAGAAAACTACTGGAACTAATAGAAAGATTCAGCAGACTAGCAGGATACAAGATTAACATACACAAATCAGTTGCATTCCTGTACACCAACAAAGAGAACTTCAAAAAGGAAATCAAGAAAGCATTTATAATAGCCCTTAAAAGCTTAGGAATAAATCTAACCAGGGATGTAAAAAGACCTATACAAAGAAAACTACAAAACACTTGCAAGAAACCAAAAGAGACCTACATAAGTGGAAAAACATACCATGCTCATGGATAGGAAGACTCAGCATAGTGAAAATGACAATTCTACCCAAGGCAATCTACAGATATAATGCAATCACGATCCAAATACCAACAACATTCTTTAATGAGATGCAAAAACTAATCACCAACTTTATATCAAAAGGAAAGAGGCCCCAGATAAGCAAAGCACTAGTGAAGAAAAAGAACAAAATAGGAGGCCTAACATTACCTGATCTCAGAACCTACTATACAGCCACAGTAGTCAAAACAGCCTGGTACTGGTACAATAACAGACACATAGACCAATGAAGCAGAATCGAGAATCCAGATGTAAATCCATCTACCTAGAGTCCACTGATCTTTGACAAAGGACCAAAGTCCATTAAATGAGGAAAAGATGGTCTTTTTAACAAATGGTGCTGGCAAAAGTGGATGTCCATCTATATAAAAAAAAATGAAACAGTACCCATACCTTATACCATACACGAAAACTAACTCAATGGATCAAAGACCTAAATATAAACCTGAAATCATAATGATCATGGAAGAAAAAACAGGGACAATGCTAGGGGCCCTCATACATGGTATAAATACAATACAAACCATAACTAACAATGCACAAACTTCAGAAGATGAACTAGGTAACTAGGAGTTCCTGAAAATGAAACACTTAGGTTCATCAAAAGACTTCACCAACACAGTAAAAAGAGAACCTACGGACTGGGAAAAAAATTTTGGCTACGACAAACCCGACAAAGGTCTAATCTCTAAAATCTATAGGGAAATCCAACACCTCTACAACAAAAAGACAAATAATCCAATTAAAAAATGGGCAAAGGATATGAACAGACAGTTCACCAAAGAAGACATTCAGGCAACTAACAGATACATGAGGAAATGCTCGAGATCACTAGCCATTGAGAAATGCAAATCAAAACTACAATGAGATACCATTTCACCCCAACATTACTACCACAAATCAAAATAACAGAAAATAACAAATGTTGGACAAGTTGCAGGGAGATAGGAACTCTTCCAAATTGCTGGTGGGAATATAAACAGTACAACCACTATGGAAAATGATACGGCACCTCCTTAAAAAGTTAGAAACAGAAATACCATGTGACCCAACAAGTCCATCCCTAGTAATATATCCTAGAGAAGGAAAAGCCATCACATAAATAGACATATGCGCACCCATGTTCATTGCAGCATTATTTACAATAGCAAAAAGATAGAAACAACCTAAGTGCCCATCAACAGGTGAATGGATAAACTGTGGTATATATATATATATATATATATATATATATATACACACATACATATACCACCATTCATCTGTCAGTCTGTTGTACTGCAGTGGCTTGCATGTTGCTGTGATGCTGGAAGCTATGCCAACAGAATTTCAAATACCAGCAGGGTCACCCATGGTGGACAGGTTTCAGCTCAGCTTTAAGACTAAGACAGACTAAGAAGGAAGACCTGGTGGCTTACTTCTAAAAAAATTGGCCAGTGAAAGCCTTCTGAATACCAGCAGAACATTGTCTGATACAGTGCCAGTCAGTGAGCCCCTCAAGTAGGAAGGTACTCAAAATACGACTGGGGAAGAGCTGTTTCCTCAAAGTAGAGTAGACCTTTAATGATGTGGACGGAATACACGCAATAGAATACTAGGCAATGATAAAGAACAATGATGAATCTTTGAAATATCTCACAACATGGATGAATCTGGAAGGCATTATGCTGAGTGAAATGTCAGTCACAGAAGGGCATATATTGTATGATACCACTTTTATAAAAACCCAAGAAAAGGTTTACACAGAAAAAAAAAAAACTTTGACTGTTATGATGGAGGGGAGGGTTGGGAAGGGGAAAGCACTAACTAGGTAGTAGACAAGTGTTAACTTTGGTGAAGGGAAAGACAATACACATCATAGGGGAAATCAGCACAAACTGACCAAGGTAAAGTCAAAGAAGCTTCCTAGACACACCCAAACATCTTTGAGGGACCTAGTGACTGGGGCTGAGGGCTAAGAATCATGGTATCAGGGGACATCTAGGTCATGTGGCATAACACAGCTCTTAAAGAAAATGTTCTACATACTTCTGTGGTGAGCAGCTTCTGGGGTCTTAAAAGCTTGTGAGTGGCTGTCTAAGATACATCTATTGGTCCCATCCTGATCGGAGCAAAGGAGAATGAAGAAAACCAAAGACACAAGGAATATATTGTCCACAGGACTAATGGGGCACGTGAACCACAGCCTCCACCAGCCTGCACCTGGAATAACTAGATGATGCCAGCTACCCCCACTGACTGCTCTGACAGGAATCACAATAGTGGGTCCCAGACAGAGCAGAAGAAAAATGTTAGAACGAAATTCAAATTCACACACACAAAAAAAAGACCAGACTTACTGGTCTGACAAACTGGAGGAACTCCTGAGGCTATGGCCCCCGGGCATCCTGCTAACCCAGAACTGAAGACACTCCCAAAGTCCACCTTTCAGCCAAAGATTAGACAGGCCCATAAAATAAACAATAACATATGTGAGGAATGTGCTGCTTAATCCAATCAAGTATATGAGACCAAAGGGACAACAACTGCAAAGAGAAGAAGGCAGGAAAGGATAAGACAACTGGACGAATGGACACAGGGAACCTGGGGAGTAACAGGAAAGGGGGAGAGTGATGACACATTGTGGCAATTGCAACCAATGTCACAAAACAATTTGTACATAAATTTTTGAGTGAGAAACTAATTTGCACTGTGAGCTTTCACCTAAAAAAAAAAAAATTTTTTTTTTTTTTTTTTTAAAGCACAATAAAATTAAAAAAAAAAGAAAGAAAACCCTATGGAGCACAGTTCTACTCTGACACTCATGGGGTCGTCATGAGTCAGAGTCAATTGGATGGCAACTTGATACTGGTTACCCATTTGTAGGTGAGTTTCTAGTGATTGCAACCAGTGAGGAAGGTAAGACAGTTGTGTCTGAGGACACAACTTCTCCAACTGATCTGATTTCTTCCCAGGGGTGATAAACTGTCCACCCCATGAGAACAAGCTTAGCTTCAGGGGGTGGTACAAATGTTTGTGAACAACTCTGCATGTATATACCTCTGGCCTAAACAAATCTGGAAAATTTTAGATGAAGAGTTCCCGATTAAATTCCTTTATTAAGTTCATTTCTCTTGTTTTAATTAAAAATTAATGTATGCTAAGTATAAAAAATAAAAATGATAAAAACATTAACAATCCCGCTGCCGTCAAGTATATTCGGACCCATAACGACCCTATAGGACAGAGGAGAACTGCCCCATAGAGTTTCCAAGGAGAGTCTGGTGGATTTGAACTGCTGACCTTTTGGTTAGCAGCCATAGCTCTTAACCACAACACCACCAGAGTTTCCTAAAATGATAAAGATGCATATAAAAACAAACAAAAAACTATGAGAACCAGATTTCTACATTTGGGACTAGTGATGAGGGGCAAAGAGAGACAGAGACGGGGGAAATAGCTACAGAGAATACTGAAAAACAAAATACTCCTAAGTTTTTCAAATCATAATCATATTTGCACATAATAATTCTTTATATTTCTCAAGAGTGCTTTTTTCATATAAACATATGGCAGTATTTTCCCATCTTGTAATACAGCCTGTCTGTGCTGATACCATTCTTTTGCCATTTTTCTTTTGTAGTTTATTAGGTTTGGTTTTTGGTTTTGCCCCAACCAGCCAACTCGGTACTTTCCTTCCCTCTCTTCTCTGACCCATCCTCCCTAAAGATGACCTCACTATTATTCTCTGATTTCTTCTCTGGCCAGTACCTCTACAGCAGATCACTTTTGAGTGAGGAATGTGAAGCTATGGGCTATGGGTATATGCACAGCCCTGCCCAGCAGTACCAAACACAGCTGCAGCTAAAACAAGCAAGGAGTCTATGGGAACACCTACCTAAACAGTAGTGGTGGCTCTACTCTCTAAGCCACCCCAAGCATTTATTTAATTCTTGCTTTTGCCAATAATCAGAAAAAGAAAGGTTTGCACAGTATTCTGATAGCAATAACACTGTAGCCATTCTGTTGTTATTGCTGGATGCCATTGAGTCAATTCCAACTACCAGTGACCCCGTGTGACAAAGTAGAACTGCCCCATACAGTTTTCTAGGCTGTAATCTTTATGAGAGCAGATTGCCAGGTCTTTTCTCCCGTGGATCCACTGGGTGAGTTTGAACCACCAACCTTTAGGTTAGCAGCCAAATGCTTAACCGTTGGCTCCTTGTAAGCCATTCTAAACTAATCACAACCTGTAAAGGT
Source organism: Loxodonta africana (assembly GCF_030014295.1). Lineage (NCBI taxonomy): Eukaryota > Metazoa > Chordata > Mammalia > Proboscidea > Elephantidae > Loxodonta > Loxodonta africana. Next base: position 48,960,212 of record NC_087351.1, read on the forward strand.
GAGGAGGTCTAATCTGGTGGTTCTCAAACTTTCATGTGCAGAATTACCTGGGCAAGCTTGCTAAAATACATCCTAGAGAGTCTGATTCTGAAGGTCTTGGATAAGACCTGGAATCTACAGCTTTAGTAAGCCTTCCCCACATGCTTCTGACAAAAGATGTCCAAAGCCTACCCACTGAAAAACACTGTTCTAAGGCTTTACTGGGAGCCCTGGTGGTACAGTGGTTCAACATTCGACTGCTAGGGAAAAGGTCAGCAGTTCGAATTCACCATTCGCTCCTTGGAAACCCTATGGGGGCAGTTCTACTCTGTCCTATAGGATTGCTATGAATAGGAATCAACTTGATGGCAGTGGGTTTAAGGCTTTACTGAGAAGGCGACCACTCCTTTACAGGGCCTGGAAGATCTTCTAAGAGGGTATGGTGCCAATAAGGTCACTTTGCCCCAGATCTGGTGCTGGCCCCCTTACTGCCCTTAGCCTCAATTTTGTCCCATAGGCTCTGGGGCCATTCCCCCTTCTGCCATCTGGTGAGGAGATGATGAAGGGTAGGCTCTCAGAAGATGCTCAAAGCCATGGTCTCTGTTGGGCAAGAGTAAGGGAAATACAGATCCTTCCAGAGTGATAAAACAGTGGCTTACAAATGCCCTCTGCACATAAATACTATACCAGGAATGAAGAGGTACACCCTACAGTCTGAGTGGTAAGAAGTATTCTCTAAACATGTATTCTAAATTCCTTGAATCCACCAGAAGCTGGAGCAACTGTGACAGCTATCTCCTATCTCTCAGGGCAGACATGTTCCCTTCTTCCTGTAGGTCCTGAAACATACTTTCCCAAAGAAACAATGATAGAAGGGGAATTAGAGTCCCAGGCTGGCCGTGAAGGATACCATCTCTTGGAAGCATCTCATCTCTATCCCCACAGCCCCTCCCCTGGTTTGAGCTCTCCTCATCTTTTGTCTGGACAATGGTAACAGCTTCCAAGATGGCTAACTGCCTCCACTCTCTCCTGCCACTTATCCTTTCTCTATCCTGCTGCCAAAATTATTTTTCTCATATGTAAATTGCTTATTATTATTAATATCTTTGTTTCTGTCTGCTAGACCCCATGCTATTCCTTACTATAATGTTTTAAAAAATAATCAAGTAGCATCTAACTTAAATCAGCAGCAGAATTATCTGGGAAATAACTGGAAGAAGTAGTAAATATTGTATGTTTATCCATAAAGGAATCTAGAAATGGTTCTCCAGTTTGATCAGAGATAATAGAATACCGTGTAACCAACCAGCTTTTCTTCCCTTTAAGGATAACAGTTTATTTTAGGGGTCAGACACACCAAACACATATAAAATTCACTTTTAATAATTTATAATTTTACTACTTTCCATAATTTTAGAATTTGAGGTGGAGGTAGTAGATACGTTATTTTGACTAAACTAGAAAATTTCATTTTGGTAGTAAGCAGAACTATTAATATGAATAGCAATAATTTTAATTTTTGGCAGGAAAGTTATTGTGAGACCTGAGTTGGCAGCCTTTTAGTTTTTATTTTATTATTCCATATTTTTGAGTCATTTAAGAGGTTGAAAGAAAGACAAAGTGTTCCAGAAATATTTTCCACTTTCTTTTGGTTATAAAACAGGCCCCCCTTTCCACCAAGGGTTAGTACATATCCCCCCATAGTATATTAAAGAGGTTAAAAAAAATGGTAAGTGAAAAAGCCATTAAGCTTATTCTATTTTTAAAATTTCTCCTCTTTTCCTGTTTTATTCCCCACAGTCATGCAAAAATGCTGCTTAGATCATGTGAACAGAGGATATAAAATGGCTCTCCCTAGATTATGGTGATTCTGAATGGCATGTTAGCAAAGAAGGTGTTTATGGCTGACAGAGTAATGGGAAAATTTATATTTTAAGATAATAGATTATACATGTAGGAACTATAAGCTCTATCTTCCTTCAGCACAAAGAGCTACAAGGCCTTGCATGGGTTGTGATCAAAATAGATAGTTGAATCGACATATATGGCCATATAGGCCATTCTACCCAGTATTCTGCAGTTTCTTGGTAGGAGACATATTTTAATGCTTCAGTAACAGAAAACAGGAACTCTGGTGGCACAACCATTAAGTGGTTGGCTGCTAACTGAAAGGCTGGCAGTTGAACCCATTCAGCAGCTCTGCAGGAGAAAGACCGGGCGATCTGCTCCCATTAAGATTGCAGCCTAGAGAGAATCCTGATCAAAACGCGGCAAATGCAGAACAGAATTTCAGGTTCTCACGGACTCCGGCCTTTCTGGAACCATGGAGGGTGGATGAACTCCTGAAACTATTGCTATGAGATAATCTTTAAGGCTTAAACCAAAAATATCCCCTGAAGTCTTCTTAAAACCAAACAATAGTTTAGCTTAACTAGTAAAAAAAGGTCTGCCTTGAGCATTATGCTCTTTTAAGGACTATCCATATGAGATCAGATTCACAACAGCAACTCAAAAGATTAGATAGGAACCTTAGGGGGCAGTGAATTTAAGTTAATGAGGGAGGAACAACTCAGAAAAAGAGGGTGAGAATGATTGTACAACTTGAAGAATGTGTTCAATGTCACCAAATCATACGTGTAGAAACTGTTGAATTGGTGTATGTTTTGTTATGCATATTCTCAACAACAACAAAACAAAAATTTAGAAGGAAAAAAAAGAACTCATGTGACAACCAGAACAGAGTTAATAAGAATGTTGACAAACTGTGAAAAATGTAATCAATGTCAGTGAATAATCTGTGTAGGAACTGTTAAATGGGAACCTAATTTGCTGTGTAAACTCTCACCAAAAACTGCAATAAAATGTTATTTAAAAAAAAAAAATATTGCAGCCTAGAGAACCATATGGGGCACTTCTACTCTGTCACATGGGACCACTATGTGTCAAAGTCAACTCCAAGTCACCTTACACCAACGTGCCACAACCTTTAACCCTGCTTGCAAAATGAGCTGCCAAAGGTTCATACAGAGAAGTTCAGCTGCCGTCATCACAGGGCGACCCCTTGGTGCCTTGCATACCCTGAAGGGATCATAGATAGAACATCATTTTATTTGTGGAGAGAAGTTGCTAACTGAAGCGAAGGGATACTCAAAATGCTTGGTGAAGAATGGCTTTTCCTGTCTACTAGGTTTGCTGCTTTCCCGCCTCTGCAATAGTCTCCATCTCTCCCTTGAAGCCTCTTCTTGAAATTGTTCTATTGCTATATTGGCAAAAGTTATGTAGTGCCTTCATTTTCCGGGACTTCTTACCCTCATACATAATTTCCTAGTCTGAATTCATGAAAAGCCAAATGGGTAAGTATATTTTAAAATGAACATAGTTTTTGTTTTTACTTTCTCATAAATACTAATTATCATGACTCAAACCAAATACCAATAAAATGTTTCAAAGGATGTGCCTCCTAATTGGTGAAATCAATAGCTCATTTGTAATCAGCATATTGAGTGTAAGCCAGTGTAGACGAAATGTTTGGCAACCTTTCCATTTAGAGAGTTAACTATTTTTCTCTGTGCTACTTTGCTTGCACAGCAAACCCTTTCTTTATGGATTCTAAGAAGTGAATCCCTCATGTATATTCACAAATTCTTAATTTAAAGGAGTCCACATGACCATTCCCTGGGTGAGGGCCATCTCAGAATGCCTCCTTCAAGTGTTAATCTCCAAGGTGGAAGAGTCAAGCCCTGAAATCAGGAGCAGTTTTATAGCAACATTAGAGGCTTGGTTTGCGGCCTTTGAACAAGTTACTTACATCCACAGGAAGCAGCTCCCTCAGTTATAAAACAGGAAAAATTATCCTGGGAATAACACACTAATGGGAGTAAAGCTCTTAAAGACCCTCTTGTGAGAGGTATGGTAAAAGGACGAGTAATATTATTGGTACCCTGTCAACACTCAAACAATATGCTTAGGCGTTAAGCAAAAGTGACTACAAATATAAGTAGAATAAGTGGCTGTAGTATAATCACATAATCCCAGTCAGTGTGCTTACCCAGAACCACAATTTAGCTAAGTATTTCCAAAAGATAAACTAGTCAACGTGAAAATATCTGTTCAGCTTTATCATGTCGGTATTACAAACTTGCTTTCAATGGGTTTGTTGTTGTTAGGTGCCATCTAGTCGATTTCAACTCATAGCAATCCCATAGAATATTAGTAACCATAGGGTTTTCTTGGCTGTACCTTTACAGAAGCAGATCGCCAAATCTTTCTCCTGTGGAGCCCTTGGGGGGGTTTGAACTTCCGACCTTTCAGTTAGCAGCCAAGGGCTTAACCATTTGCACCCCCAGGGCTTCCTTTGCAATGGGGAAGGTAACAGTTTTCTTATATCTGTCTCATCAATTTAGCTCTGTTTTGTTAGTGTAGTTTTTTTTTTTTTTTTTAATTCATGTGGATTTCTTTCTTTTTTTGTAAATTAAGAATTGATTTTTCCAAGTTACCTGAAATCATGGTTCTGGCTGTGCTCTGACTATGTGTTTCAATTATCTACCCCATGTTTAGTTTTAATGGTTTGTGGTTGTTTTCAAATATTGTGGATCCATTGCCTGGTAGATGGCTAATTTGATTCTTTTTGCAAATACTTGTTAGCTTTGCTTCTCTTTTGGCATCTCCAGAACAGATGAAATGGAAGGCAAACTGAAAATACTCCTTCTCAACCCTGACCTATGAATTGTTATGCTTTAATCAAAGGATATCACATTTCATATCACAATCACCACAACTTTCCAGAAAACAATACCTTTGGAAATCCGTAATTACCATCCATCTTCACCACTACACTAAATTTAAAATCTTAGGTTATCTTTTTTTTTTTTTATTTAATTAGTCTCTCAACCAGTTCAGTGAATCTTGGTTATGATTTTTGATAGTTTAAGATTCAGAATTGAATTATTTTAAGGATTTTCAATAGACATTTAAATTTCCTAATTTTTAACAAAAGGCAAGGATCTGATGAGATAGTGGTATTTATAGAGGATTTGATAATTTCTAACATTCCATTTTTTGAATTGCTTCTTTTATGGGGGTATATAAATATATAAAAACTATACATAGACATACTTTTCAAGTAAGAACTATAACATTCCTACTTATTTCTGCTAGAAATATAAGCAGAATATTCTGGAGCAAGTCCAATATTTCTTGGAGTGCACTAAACCAGAAATATTTTCCTTCTGGGTTTATTCTTTATTCTCTCACTCTGATAGATTTTCATTAAATTGTGACAAAAAAGATAAAACAAATCATAGTTGGTAAGACAGCCATACTTGTCTGATGACAATTTGTAAATATACTTTCAGTTTGGGATGAGAACTACATAGAACATAAGAATACAGATGGCACACAGACAGTATAGGTTCACTGCATGGCAGACACATATTGCAGAAATGAGGAAAAGCTGTATCTCCATTTTCGAGATGAATTCTCTTCTCTCTCTTCTCTTCTGCCTCATTTGCTAACCCAAAGAAATATTTCAAGAAAGTACCAAAAATAAATAAATGAATAAAAAAGACCAAACTTATTGGTCTGACAGAGACTGGAGAAACCCCAAGAGTATGGCCTCAGAAACCCGTTTAGCTCAGTAACAAAGTCACTCCTGAGGTTCACCCTTCAGCCAAAGATTAGACAGGCCAATAAAACAAAACTTAACTAAATGGACAAGGGTGAGAAGGCAGGATAGGACAGGAAAGCTGGTAATAGGGAATACCCCCCCCCGCAAAAAAAAAAAAAAAGAAGAGGGGGAGTTTCCCGTCAACACAGTGATCTGTTACTTCACAGACATCCCAACAACTCCACACCATTTGGACCTGAGGACAAATTAGAGGAAACTCCTTAGTTGGTCAAAGGAACTGATTAGTCTTATTCTCTGTTCAACTCAGGTACCCCAAATGGGAGCCCTTGTGTGTTGAGTGGATTCTGCACAGCCTCACCTAACATCACAACTGATTAGTGGATCAGTGTCAAAGTCTTCTCATTTCCCAAATTCTGTCCCTGATGCTCATAGGAAATCTTACCACTTCTCTCCTTTTCTACACTCTACACTGTGCCTCATAGATTACTAACATTCTGTCCCTCCAGCACTCAAATTGACTTTCATCATCTCCACTGCACAAAATTTCCTGAGCTCTGCAGCTTAAAGAAAAGTTAGCAAACCATGGCAGAACAACTTTTTCTTCTCATGAAATTCTAAAACAGATGTTTCAACCCAGCGCCTTTCTGGTTGGGGAAATGGAGGGGATCAGAGTCATTCCTCTTGAGTTTCTCCTTTCCTGACACCTTCTTCAGCTGCCCCTGAAAGAATTCCACAGTGGCTGGACACCTCTGAATTAGACGGCAAGAGGAAACATCCAAGTGAGTTTTATTTTTCTAAATATCTTACTCCTTAGTGCCATCTAAACAGAACACTAAATGAAATGTGCCTGCCACTCCTTTCTCCCCTACCTTGTAGGAAATCTTGACTTTTCCTCCTTTTGCATGATGAGTTAATTTTAGAATGAAATCACAAAATTTATGGGTTATAGAAAATTAAAAAAAAAAAAAAATCTGTTGCCATCGAGTCGATTCCAACTCACAGCAACCCTATAGGACGAAGTAGAACCACATGGTTTCCAAGGCTGTAATTGTTACAAGAGCAGATCACCACATCTTTCTCCTGCAGAGCAGCTGGTAGGTTTGGGTTCAAACTCCTGAGGTTCACCCTTCAGCCAAATATTAACCACTGTGCCGTCAGGGCTCCTTTATGCGTTGTTCATACACTTACATTTTTATTTTTCATGATTCCACAGATCTGACTCTACAAGGGGAGAAAATTAGACTTTCCTTCATAATTGTGGTTTTCCCACATTTCCGCAAGTAGAAACTTTTTTTTTTCTGGTCTTTATACATTGTCCTCCATTTAGACAATAAGCCTCAGAGAGCAGGGCTCTGTGAGTAGTGTGTTAGTTGTCTGTACATAATGCTAAAGGACTGTCCTAAATATACAGCAGAACCTAGTAGCCATCGTTTGACAGGGTAAATAACAGAGAATTTAGTTTGAAATATGTGCATTCACTTGATGTTAAAATGCTGAGATTTTTTTTCCACCTGTGAATTATGAGCAACCCCTCCCATACACAAAAGGCGGGGCTGCGGAGTAGATGATGCTTGTTCCTAAGCAAGCAACTCAGCCTTGCTCTTAAAATGTACCTCAGGCTATTACTGTTGTATATCTACTTATGCCTTTGAAAATGATCTAATAAGTTTATGGTTTCCTAATGATATAAAAATTAAATGTCAATCATTTTTCTAATGATACACAAATTGAAAGTCAACTGTATCCAGCAACAACAAATATTCATTGAGGGGCAGTACTGGGGTACAAAGGTGAGTATTAACAACCACTGTCCCTGCCCTTGCGGAGTAGAGTTTGGATGGTGGATGTACAGTGTACACTGCTGTGTGCGTGTGTGTAATAGAGTCCTTGATAGTGTACAGAGTAAGACGGACATCCATCAAATGGTCACCCAAACAAGTGCCCTAAGATCCACTGTCCTTCCTATAAGTGCAAGTTGAGAGTTCTGATCTAAGCAAGAAGGCCAGAAGGCTTCTTCCTAAACTGAATATAGAAAGATGAGTAACAGTTAAGAGGGGAAGTGAGGAGCAAAGAGAAAAAACAGCAGAGGGAATAGTGTGTGCAAATCTCTGTAGTAGGAGGGAACGTGGCAAATACCAGGGTCTGAGAGAAGGCTGGTAAGAAATAGATTCTTAATATGAAGTAAAGTGAAAATGTTTCTGAGAGCAAGAAAAGGTCAAGCAAACTCTAAAGCCACTTCTGTTATTAGGCCATGTGCAACTAATTCTTTTCCCTCACAGCCGTTCTTCTCCTGGACAGACAGCACAGCTAAAGCCGTCTGAGAGTGGGAGGTCCTGCTGATTGACAAGTAGTCACTGGTTACTCACAGTCAGTCATTCCTGACAAACCCGGGTTATTATTAAATGTAGTGGAGCAGTGAATTCAATGGTTAGAAACCAAGAAAGAGCCTGAGAAACGTGGCGAGGCAGCCGAGGGGAAAGCCACCTCCATGGAACAGGAAGTCTTTTCTCTTTTCAGAGCATCATCCATCATACTGGGGGAAACGGCAGGAACGTAACCTACTACTTCTTAATAGGCTTCTGCACAGAGAGTGGCTTTGAAGCAGCAGCTGCCCACAGTAAATTTCACTGACCCTTAGAGCCTTTCTCCAAGTTTTCCAACTGTTTTGTCTCCTGAGCTGCAGCTCAGTGTTGGGTCCAAGTTGCAGCACCTGACAAAACTAAGGAGCTTCGGCCATCTGAGAATGGAAAGCGTTCAGTGATGTTGTCTTTTCTGCGCTACCCCAGCAGTGAGACATGATGCCATCCCATCTGCCCATAAAGTGTATTCTTTCCCAGGGAGAAGAAGCCCAGCAAGGGATTTTCTTTTAGGGTCTGGTATTTTACTGTACACATATCAAAGAAAATACAGTGCAATACTGCCCAATCCCAAGATAATACAGCCAAGGGGCCAAGTCTTCTCAATCAAGCAGAATTAATAAGTTTAATAAGACAAAAAGCATTTAGAGTTCATTCATGCTTTAATTTTTTTTAATTGTGAAGTTTCAGTGACATAAAAATCAAAAGATAGTGTCACAAGTAGCATAGAAATTAAGAAAGTATATCTGAAAATTCAGCTTTTTCCTCTTCTGAACAATTTTCATATCAATTCCAATTAAATTTTGGAAAATCTGATTCTTGTATACAAAACAGGCACAAATGAGTTAAATAAATAAATATGTTGCCTTTGATGTTGAAGGTTGGTGCTCCAGACCCCTGCTAATGGGCCTTGCGTGCTGAACTGCTTTGCCAGGAATGAGAATAGATGTTGTTTAGCTCTTACTGTCCTAACCTAGAGCCTGACTCTTTCTGTGGGCTGTTCAGGACCTTTGTGAAATGAGGGGCTGGGGGTAGGGGTTCAGTCTATGATCATGGTTCACAGTGAATCCACTTGACCCTTGGGGGCCTGAAATCACATTCTGGCTTTTTTATTATCACCAAGTGAGCTGACTGTTGGGACTCAAAGAACTCTTAGATGCTCGTACTTCAGTTCTTCCACCCCCAGGAGGGGAAAGAGGCAGATGCAAGTGGAAGGGTTTTGGTGGTACAGGTTTTGACTCCTGCTCTCGCAGGTGAAATTCCTCTGCAGTGTCCTAGAGCCTCGGAGCAAGGGAAGGGCAGAAAGGAGGCCAAGGCTCTGGATTCCACTGTCTCAGATTTTCTTGAGCAAAGACCCAAATACATTTTTATAAAGTCTTCACGATGAACATTTACTTAATGATGCCACCTCCTTTGACTTGTACGTGCTGTCTTTGGAATATTTTAAAGTTTCAAAAGGAAAAAAAAATGATATATTAAAAAAAAAATTAATGATTGTTTTTATCATGGAGATGAGTTCTTAAAATACAGCTACCTGTCGGCTGGGGTTGTGGTCGCCATCCTTATAATGATTATCGGAGTGACCATTAATTGAGGAAAGATTATAGGCCATGTACTTGACGCATACTCTGCTTGAGGTCAGGAATCCTATGTTGCTCAGGATGGTATGCCAAAAATAGTTGTTCAACAAGCATTTGCTGATGGAATCACAAATGGATGAGAATGAGCCAAAGAGCACGATGCACTAACATGCATGAAAGTTACTGAGTCAGCTTCATGAGATGGCATGTATATACCTTTAGGCCAACTTCAAAGTAAAGGAAATACCTAATTAATTTTATATTTTAATTAATAACAAACTCAACTAATTACAAATGAATATGTACAAATAACTAGTTAGGAATTAAGCCAATAATTACCATAATGACTAAAGAACACCATTACTAATTAGCACTCTATGTTCAGAGGCTGAGTCAAAAGTGAAATAACAAAGCAATTAAGGTCAAAGAAAAAAAAAGCAGATGCACACAGATCCTAAGCACTATTAATTTCTAGAGATTCAAGACTGTTCCTTTTCACGTTATATAGGCTGAGATATATTTAATCATTGTTTTTGTCAAAATGCTCAAATATCAGTTTTATATGGTTCAACCTACTATTTTCATATAGATTTTCTTGTGCTAACATAAAAGTAACGAATTATTATAGGTTAAGAATATCACTAATACTTCACTCTTTGAAGAGATTCTAGAAGAAATTCTGTTAAAATTTTCAGCCTCTTTACATTTATACAGTCTATGTAATCATTTATATATTCAATATCCACACATTGAATATATTCAGTCAGTTGCTGCCCACTCAGACTCAAAAACTTCTTAACAAAGGAGATCAATATGAAAGCAAATAAAGCTCTTAAAGTTTTATAAAAGTCAGATAAACATGTAAGCTCACTAGGTGAGACAAACTGAAATGAACCTTCTGAGTTTCTCAGCATTTCCGCATTAAACCAGAAGTAGCAATAAAGGCTTCTGAGAGAATCTTTCCTATCTTCCTCCTCCAAGTAAAAGTCCTAGTCGGGAAAGGGAGCTTTTGGGTCTGGAGATATTGCAAAAGTAAAGAAACACTGCCTGCAAATACTGTGTTAAAAAGAGGAAACAAATAAATGTATACATCAAAGATTAGTTTCTAATTATGCATATTTATATGGATGTATTGATTTCATTTTGCTTGGATCTACAATCAAAGCCCATGGAAGCAGCAGTCAAGAAATCAGACAACACATTTCATTGGGCAAATCTGCTGCAAGAGATCTCTTTAAAGTGTTAAAAAATAAAGATGTCACTCTAAAAACTAAGGTGCGTCTGACCCAAGCCATGGTGTTTTCAATCGCCTTATATGCCTGTGGAAGCTGGACAATGAATAAGGAAGACACAAGAAGAATTAAAGCCTTTGAATTATGGTGTCTTGGAAGAAGTAGCCAGAATGCACATTAGAAGCAAGGATGGCGAGACTTCATCTCACATACTTCGGACATATTATCAGGAGGGACCAGTCCCTGGAGAAGGACATTATGCTTGGTAAAACAGTGGGTCAGCAAAAACAAGGAATATCCTCCACGAGGTGGACTGACACAGCAGCTGCAACAATGGGCTCACGCATAGCAACAATTGTGAGGATGGCGCAGGACCAGAAGTGTTTTGCTCTGTTGTACATAGGGTCCCTATGAGTCAAAGCTGACTCAATGGCATCTAACAACAACAACAACATATGTATATATACATGTATGTTGTTAGTTGCTGAGTCAATTTTGATTCATGGTGATCCCATCTGAGCAGAATAGAACTGCTCCATAGGGTTTTCCAGGCTGTGACCTACCAGAAGCATATTGCCTAGCCTGTCTTTTAAAGCACCTAAGGTAGATTCCAACCACCAACATTTTAGTTACTATATTTTTATGTAAATAACGCACACCTTCTGCGCTTGTTTGCCAACCATGCCCTTCCCTCGCGAGGTATTTTCGTAAGCACGCTATGCTATTTTTTTCATAGCGATGTGTAAAAAAAAATTGGAATAGCAGGTTTATGAAAATACCTTGTGGGGGGGAGGGCGAGGTTGGCAAACAAACGTAGAAGACATGTATTATTTGTGTAGAAATGTAGTAGCAGTCTAGTAGCGTTTAACTGTTTGCACTGCCCAGGAACTCCATATGTATATATGCACATATATATTTCGATATATACATATTTATCAAGGATAAGCATGTATAAGGCATTATACTGGGCAGAGGTAAAGGCTGATAGGCCAGGAAAGAGGAACAAGGGAAAGCTGGCCAGCAGACTTGATGTGTGTATAGGGGGGATGCGAGGATAACAGAACCAAGGATGGGTTCATGGTGAAGTGGTGTTTGAGTGAGCCATGAAGAATGACCAGTATCCTGGCAGGTAGGGATTGGGGAGGGAGGTTTAGAGAGTTCAGAGCAGGAAGAACATGACAAATAGCAATAGAAAGAACTGTAAGGGCAGAACAAGTTCAGAGAGCACCAAAATCCCTGAGTATAGGGAATGTAGAGTTGGTGTGGAGGAGAAGTTTGGGCAAATAAACTGGCTAGACTGTGGAAGATTTTAATCATCAAGGAAGTATTAAAGTTGATTCTGTATGCAATAGAGAGGCAGTGAAAGATTTGGGGCAGAAATGAACTGCTAGAGCCTGTGCCCTGGTGGCTCAGCGGTTAACAGCTATGGCTGCTAACTAAAAGGTCGGCAGTTGGAATCTACCAGCTGCTCTGTGGATACCCTGTGGGGCAGTTCTACTCTGTCCTATAGGGTTGCTATGAATCGGAATCGATGGAATCAACTGTGACTGCAATGAGTTTTTTTTAGCGCCACGTTTTAGGAACAAAAATGTGGCAGCTATATGTAAAATGAATTGGAAGGGATAGGAGGCAAGGGAGCTGGGGGTAGTACTGGAGGTGGGACTGTTGATAATGGCAGGGAGATCAGTTGTAAGTTGGTTACAATGGAGCAGGAGAAAAGTGGTGAGAGGACTAAATGAGTGTAGTGACATGAACACAGAACTGAGAAAATGGAAGTGAGAAACATAGGTGAGGTAGAGGCTCAAGAGGATGTGGTAACCAGTTGGATGTGGAGCAAGGGGAGGTAGTAAAAGCTGAAGAAAACACCAAGGTTAGCAGGATAGCATGACTGTGTAGGTAGTGGTTTCATTACCAGAAATGGGGATATGATGAGTTTATAGCATTTGGGGGACACCAACATAGAGATGTTCAGCAGGACATTCAAAAGACCGATTTGGGCCCAGAAGACAGGTCAGGGCCAATTTTGGAATCAACTTCCTAGAGCTGAAAATTGAACAATTTATTGACTAAAAAAAATTCTACAAGTAACTAATAAAAGATTTTCACTAACAAAATTAAACTTAAAGTACAAAAAATTATAATATAAAACTGAATCCAATTGTATGGCAAAATGAGTTATAAGGATCAAAGGAAAGAGAGTAAATACAGAAGTGAGCTGAAAGGTCACAGAGAAAAGGAGAAAGGAAATAGCATGAAAGAATTGATTAAAAGAAAGAGGATTGGGAGCCAAACCAGAGCAGGAGAAGAGGTAAGTAGGGGAAATTACATTTGCAAATCAAAATTTGCAAGGACAGAGGTCAAATTTGGTGTTAAGAAAGACATTAGCTAAGAATGGGTAAGGTTCTGTTTGGAATAGCTCCATTCATTTTAGTGTCTAGTGCTACATATAAGGGGAAAAAAAAGAACAACATTTTAGTAAAAGGATTTGACAGGCTCCAAAAGACTTGAGTGGAAGTGAAATAAAAGGACACTGGGATGGGCTCACCAGAAATATTTGCTTGAAAGATGGAAGGAGATTTGTTTTTCCAGTGTTACGTAAACTAATCACCAGTATTTAAAGTTTACTGACTCTTGGTAATCCCAATTTCTAGAATGATTTAGACGTTAACAGACGTGCTCCTGCATTGTTTCCACACAAAGTCAGTGACTGCCTTTTCTTGTTAGAAATATGAGTCACACTTTCTCTTAAATATCCCCTCTACTCCTCCCTTTTTTATTTGCTAATATAATTCTGAAACGGTGGTGTGCACAAAGACCTGTACTTTAACAACGCTTCTACATTTGAGAATTTGCCTAAAACACAGTAGGCATATGCACTATTTCTTTTCTTTCTAATCACCTCAGGCGGCTGCTGAATATTCGGAAAGCTTATATTTTCTGAGCCTCCAAATACTTTGCTATGAAAAGTCACATATGCTGAAAAATTGGGCCAGTTTGAAGTCTAACTTTGCAAGAATATAAACAGACATCAGTAGCTGCATAAATCTTAAAATGAATGCAGCTACCATAGCTTGGCCATGTGATACACAGAAAGCAATCCAGTATATATGCAGGCTGCCATTCTGTATCATCATAAGCTATACGGATCAGAGGGAGTGGATCTGTGATGAAAGAGTGAGCAATCTGGAAATATAAAAAGGCCATGACACACCCTGCAGCATGTTTAAATGTATTTCAGTCCTCTCCGTGATAGTTTAACAATAGGCTGTTTTTTTTTTTTTTCTTTTGCCAGCAACCAAAAGCAAAAATGGGAGTAACTCTTTAATCGTAATTAGGTAGTCGTGACTTACAACAGAGTCCAATGGCTCCATCATAAGTTGGTTCAGACGTAAGTTAATACCTCTTTTTTTTTTTTAGTTTTCATTATTACCTGCTATATGGCAGCATTTTGAACAGTAAATCATAACATTGAATGCCTGTGAGTGAATATCAGAGAATGATAACATTAGTAAACTATGCGCTGCAACATTGCATGTAGTGCATAATACTAAGGATAAGATGTTCAAAAAAAAAAAAAAAAAGATGGCCATGAGTATGACTTGTCGTAACTGGAACATGTCTCAGTCGGGGACTACTGTAATTACTACACCATGTCACAAGTATAAACCTGAGAATTTTGAGGCCAAAGAGCCATAATATATATGTCAAGTAAACCAAAATAATACCTATATGTCAAGTAAAAGAAAATTTCGAGAATAGTATCTGAGTATAGTTTTTAGGGGAAATTAAAAAAATAATAAATTAATGCAGAGTTTGAATATGTAAAATAAGAAACCAAATAGCATAATAAAAGGCAATAAAACTTGGACCTAGAATAAGAAGGAAGAGAAAATGTAGTAGCTAACATTTAACTAGAAAATGATCAAACTGGGTACTCTGACTCCTTGACCTACTGATGATGATGACAACTGCCATTTTTAAAGCACTTACTAGGCACACATTATCTCATTTAATCCTCACAACAACCCTATAAGAAAAATACTTTAATTATACCCATTTTGCAGATGAGGAAATTGAAACCTCCTGGAACTCCTGACAGGATATACAAGATTAGGCAAAAGAAGTAAAGATATACATAAAGAATTCAACTGATGACACCAAGAAAAGGAACACCTACAAAATAAAGATGCTAGAGAATGAGGAAGTGCAGCAGATGACCAAAGATTACATTATAATGAAATATACATTGGAAATTCAATATAAACCAAGGAAAAATGTAAGGAAGTTTTTTTTCCTTCCAATAGGATATCATCCCATCTAGAAAATAAAGTTGAAAAAGAAAATTTTTGAATATTTCCACTGTTTGTAAACATAGCAATTATTCAATGAGTACAAATTTAAAAGAGCATACACACTAAAGTCTTAAAAATCCAACTTTTAAAAATGTAATTTTAAGATGGTCTTGTTTGGCTGAGGAAACTCACTAAGCCCACTGCCATCGAGTTGATTCTGACCCATAGGGACCTTGCAGGACATAGCAGAACTGCCCCATACAGTTTCCAAGGCTGTAAATCTTTACAGAAGCAGACTACCACCTCTTTCTCCCAAGGAGCAACTGGTGGGTTCAAACCACCAACCTTTTGGTTAGAGCCAAGCAGTTTAACCACTGTGTCACCAGGTTTCCTTTTTGGCTGAGGCAGCACCTAGAAAAAACTTGGTGGTTCAGGTATTTCTCAGATAATCTCGTTTAGTCCATAGTACATACATATACAGTGCCCATATCCTTAGGGTGGCCCAGATAGACGGTTCTGATGTTTCTTCTTCGACAATAATCGTAATACCCCCAAATGATGACGAATGGGAGGAAACCTGGTAAGGACGGTTGATACCAGTGAGTTGATTGAGCAATAACCACAGGAGGAAGAATCAAAGTTCAAGACACCCTGCAGAAGTAGTTACAGGAAGAAACAAACTGAAAATGTGAGTTGCAAAGAAAACATCTGTAAGCAGGGCTGTTGAGGGAGGCAGTCAGGCAGTCCCTTGCCAGGCAGCCTCAAGGTAAAACCAACGCCTCAGCCATGGGATTTTTGCTCCAGATCGAAAAGACAGCAGCAATGCCATCTGCTGTTTGCTTAGAAAAATGGTAAGAGCAGATGTTTCCATGTGTTGACCTGCCATCCCTTGACTAAGAGGCCACTTGAAAAATCGTCATGAACTATCACAGGAGAAACATCTGCACAGTGCACAGCAGATTGCTGATTATACAGCATAGCAGGGAAGGAACATGCAATGTGCCCATGACGTGATCGTAGGCAGGTCCCCAACAAATGTGTGTGTGTGGGGGGGGTCATGTGTATATGTCATATGAAAACATGTAAAGGAGAGATCAGTACTGGGCGGGCTGGGCAAGAGGCCAACAGAATGTCCACCCATGGGCCTGAGTAATTTCACTGGGCAAACGCTAGCCTCTTTCAAATATCTTCAAAAGGCTCACAACTACCCATTCACTTCTCAGACTTCTCTCTGTTGTTGCCTGTATCACTTGATTTTGTTTAGTCCACATTTTTAGGCATCGCTGAAATTAAATGATTAGCGGTTCCTTAAGAACAAGCCCTGGCCTGCATATGCAAAAAAAAAAAGTAATAACTCAAAGTGCCTGTGCAATATGGGGTCATGGTATGGTGTGGCAGGATTTGCATCTCACCTCTCCTACTACCTGGGGCTCCAAGAGGGCCTCACCCTCAAGGTGAGGCTGATACAAGCCACGATTCTCAGAAACTGCTGAGTCACTTCCCAGCCACCAAGGAGGACAGCAGAGCTCCACCTCAAAAGGAAACAAGTTTCGTTTAGGATCGGCAACCCAGGGGTGCTCCCCTTGCTTGGTGGCCACACCTGCCACCCTGTGCTTTGAGAAGTCTGTGTGAAAAGTGCTAGTCATCTCTCCCTGACACCCAATGGGATACAAGTCCTTGGGCCCCATTTCCCAACAGCTAATCATCACCACAGCCACTCAAGTCGTTTTCTCAGGCAGAGCATTCAGGAGTAAATTCAGAATTTTTCAAACTTGTATTTTCTCTTCATGCATATAGATGACAAAAACTTTTATATGACCTATATTTCCTCTTAAACATGCTACATTTTTCTATTTTGCTTTCAATGAACTAATTTTTTTTCTAACTTAATTGAATATATTTGTTCCATCTTCTTTTTTGTGATCTAATGATCTGTTGTCTAATCTGTCCTTAACTGTTTTGGTTTGGTACTTTGGTGGTGGGGGTGGGGGGTAGGTAGGGAGTTTTGGCTCATTTTTAAATGAATATTTCCTGCCTCTTCCTGTTGCCGTGAATGAAGCATTTTCCGTTGACCAAAAAGGGAGGACTCTATCTTATTTTCTTTGCTTAACAGACTACCTGGAACATAGTAACTGAGTAAATGCTCAAGTGTTTGAATAAAGAAAAAGGGGTTTTCTGGATAGTTCTTACTCAAAATGCCTACTATATCATAAAACTACCAGAAGTAACTCAGAATCTCCTTAAAAATAAAACACAAACAGTGCTGTGCTGGGGCCCTTTTGCTCTGGAGTGGCTGCCATGGCCTTGTCCCAAACTCTTGGAGAAGCAGAGTGACTGGGAAATCTCTCCTCTTACAGTGAGACGGCCTTTGAAGAAAACATCATATCATCATTGTCTGTGTATTCTAATGCAAGTGGGGTCTTCCAATAAAGTTTGTTTTCTGGATTTCTCATTACCATTGGGTCAATTCTGACTCACAGCAACCCTATAGGACAGAGTAGAACTGCCCCATAAAGTTTCCAAGGAGTGCCTGGTAGATTAGAATTGCTGACCTTTTGGTTAGGAGCCACAGCTCTTAACCACCGAGCCACCAGGGCTTCTTTTCAGGTTTAAAACCAAAAAGAAAACCAAACCCGTTGCCGTCAGGTTGATTCCGACTCATAGCTACCCTACAGGACAGAGTAGAACTGCCCCATAGGGTTTCCAAGGAGCAACTGGTGGATTCTAACTGCCTACCTTTTGGTTGGCAACCGAACTCTTAATCATTGTGCCACCAGGGCTCCATTCCAGTTTAGAGCCTATCAATTATACAGCATAGTATATGACACTATTATTTACACCACCCATCATTCCCAAAATGAGACTGAAAGGACTAGTGGATCACTTCATTTTCAAAACAGAGATAAATGTTGTCTCCTTTAAAGTTGTCATCTTGTTAGGCCCAACACATTTCTTTAGTATTCTCTTTGTACATCGCACCTTAGGAATTCCTCTTTTGGTTAAGCCTTTGATACTTTTTTCTTTTCAAATCCCCCCCCACCCGCCACCCCATACTGTCCTCACTGGCACAGAGTTATTCTTCAGAGAATTAATTTGAGTTTTATAAATGTCCAAATGTTATTTGGAGGCAAGCATGGGCAACAATATGATCGAACTGGTTACCATTTGGTCAAAACTTAAGATGTCATTATAAAGCACTATATAAGCAATTAGAGCCCTGGTGGCACAGTGTTTAAGAGCTCAGCTGCTAATGAAAAGATGGGCAGTTCAAATCTACCAGCTGCTCCTTAGATACCCTATGGGGAAGTTCTACCTTGTCCTATAGGGTTGCTATGAGTCAGGATTGACTCGATGGCAACAGGCTTGGTGTGTGTGTGTATATATATGTGTGTGTGTGTGTGTGTGTAATTAGTTGTTTTGTTCTGTGACTCAAATAGGCTGTAAAGGCGTAACAAAAATGCTTTGAGCAGTTGTAGAACCGCTGCAACAGTTCTAAGATGATAGTTTTGATGGATAATACTTTTCTGGATATGTTAGCTCTATTTCATGATAATACTCATGTCTCAAAGTGGAATATAATGTCTAATATAATATCAAACTGTAAAATATAATACATATTTTTAATATGTTCTAGAATACTACAGTTACTTGATTTGGAAGACTGAGTTTGCGGAGTATACATCATTGTCTATTTTATTTGGTTATTCTCAACTAGATTGGAAGTGAACTTCCTTTCCCCCAAAAGACATATGATCTCACTGTCTAAGCCATTCCACTGACCACAAATCAGGCACATTTAGAATCGTTGCATTGTTAGCTAATTTACCACGGTCACTGCTATCAAGCAGCTATGCTTAGTCTTTAAAAGACAGTTTACCATAAGACAACAATAAGCTCCAACAAGTTAGATAGCATAATACCGATACTTGCCAAACCCAAGTATTTGTCAGGTATATGGTGCTTCAAGGTATTCAAACAAAGTAGAAGATGGGGCCTTTGCCCTCAGAGCTTATATTATTATATTAGAAAATATTCAAGATAGAACACTGTACAGTAAACAAAACAACCAGCTGAGGTAGTACTTTAAAAAACTCATTTACCTTGTCTAAAGATAAACAATTTTTTAAACTTTTCAATAAACAGCAGATCATGAAGAAAACCCAGGCCCTCAAAACCTACCAATTTAAAATTTTTTATGTATAAATATAAACCCCCGATAAGTACAGACAGAGGAGTATTCTGTGCAGGGCAAAGGCTTTGCAGAGCTATAATCGAGCAAGCTCTAAGGCCATAATCCAATAAAACCCAGTGCTGTCGAGTCGATTCCGACTCATAGCGACCCTATAGGACAGTGAAGAACTGCCCCATAGAGTTTCCAAGGAGCGCCTGGTAGATTCGAACTGCCGACCCTTTAGTTAGCAGCCGTAGCACTTAACCACTACACCACCAGAGTTTCCTCTAAGGCCACAGAGACCCAAATTAAAGGAAACATATTCCCTAACCTGGCTGAAATCTAATTTTTTCTTGATTGAACGAAGATACTTCCTAAAGAAAATTGTTGTTGTTTAAGTGCCACCAAGTCGATTTCAACTCATAGTGACCCCATACGACAGAGAAGAATGGCCTCACACGGATTTCTTGGCTGTAATCTTTATAAGAGCAGGTCTTTCTCTCTCGGAGCTGAGGGATGGGTTTGAATGATCAACCTTTCGATTAGCAGTCAAGCACTTAACCATTGCACCACCAAGGCTCCTTTAAAGAACATTCCCATTGCTGTTGATTCCAACTCATAGTGACCCTAGGGCAAGTTAAAGAACATTAAACCAAAAAAATAAATAAATGAATAAAAACCAAACCGATTGTCGAGTCAATTCCAAATCATAGCAACCCTATAGGACAGAGTGGAGCTGCCCCATAGGGTTTCCAAGGCTATAAATCTTGACAGAAGCAGGCTAATACATCTTTCTCCTGTGGGGCAGCTAGTGGGTTCAAACCACCCATCTTTCATTTAGTGGCCGCGTTGCTTCAACCACTAGGCCACCAGGGCTCTTAAAGAACATTAGCCCTTTCAAATCCTGGAGGGTAGTGCGTGTATCAACTGAGTGTATCCTCAGGGCCTGGTCCAGTCCTATAACCACAGTAGCTGTTAGCTACCGGGCAGGCCTAAAGTCACTGACAATTTTTTTTCTGGCTTGTAGGATCAGACTATCACATCTGCTTATTTAATAAGGCATAGTTTGGGTATGGGCCTGGTGGAGCAGTGGTTAAAGTGCTCAGCTGCTAACTCAAAGGCCGGCCTCTCCAAGGGAGAAAAATGTGGCAGTCTGCTTCTGTAAAGATTTACAGCCTTGGAAACCCTATGGGGCAGTTCTACTCCATCCTAAAGGGTTGCTATGAGTCAGAATCAACTCGAAAATAATGGGTTTGGTTTTTGGTTTTTTAGGCTGGGTATAGGATCGCTATAGGGTTTCTATAAGTTGGAATCAACTAGACAGCAATGGGGTTTTTTTTGTTGTTGTTATATACAATGACAAACAACGACTAAAAAACCATTGAACTGAGTAATTACTCCACTCAATTCCCAACAAACTATCTGATTTATGAATTGAACTTACTCCTTGCAATTTTACTGAATTCAATGACTATTTGGTGTCATACAAACATCACTCTAAGTTTTTTGGCAATCTGTACGATTTTGTGCGCTTTGGAGTGTGACTGTAGTGATCCCATAAAGTTAAATATTCTGAAAACACTTAAAAAACATGGAGAATGTCTGTTACTAGCAACATGATGGGATCTTGTTACTTACAGGCAACAAAGAAAGTTCAGCACCAAACTGAACTTTTTAAGGAACAGACTTTAGAGTCTTTTATTTCATTTTTAAAGAATTTATGTCATGTGGAAGTTGTTTCAAAATATATCATCACAGAAAGTGTGACTCATTTAAGAATTATAATTATTCACTGTGTATTATTCATTTTTTTATTATTCATAGTATCATTCTTAGCATGAGTACTCTTTAATAAATAAACTTACAGTTTACAAAAATAGCAAAATATTACTCAAAAATCCCAACACAATAACTTTATTTTCATTCTGTTGGGCTCACACACATGAAACAAAGAGAAAAATAAGGAAGTAAATATGGGAATGTATAAATAATAGAATTCTTAATGATCAAAGATTATACATTATTAAGTAAATTCATTTTTTAAGAAAATTGGCTAATGCAGGTATACTTTATCTAGGGGGGCACACTTATTTGTGCTATCCTACTTTTCCAAGTCTGTATTAAAGACTCTAATTTCTTTTGAATTTTTCTCAAAATAGGCCAAAGGAATGGCTAATACCCATCATAAAGTCTGGCTGAATAATGCTCCAAAATGAACATTTGGCCTTTCATCTGATATTAAATATCACCAGACTTAAATATGGAGCGCTGGCGGCCCAGTGGTTAAGAGCTAAGGCTGGTAACCAAAAAGTTGGCAGTTCAAATCAACCAGCCACTCTGGAAATTCTATGGGGAAGTTCTACTCTGTCCCATAGGGTTGCTATGAGTCGGAATCGACTCGATGGCAACAGGATTTTTTTTAGACTTACATACTTATAAAGTAAAAGGTACTTTAAAAAGTAGCTACTTAAAAAGAAGTTCTTTTGCCCTTCAGTTTAATACAAGACTCTGAGACATGGTATGAGATCTCCTAAGATGGATATACTTTTTTGAATACATAGTCAGTGATTAGTCCCTATTGCTGGATTCTCTTTCACAGTATTGCTTCTTTCTTTACCTTACTTTTAATCTAAAATAGATGTGTAAGGAAGGAATCAGTCTGGCCACTATGGTTCTGATTTATTTACTTCACAAACATTTTTGGGTGTGTACTATATGCCAGACATCGGCCTAGGTTCTAGAGTACATGGCAGTAAACAAAAAAGGCATAAATAAACACCCTATCTTCATAGGTTTACATTACCTCTGCTTTTCTTATCCCATATATTTAAGAGTAATAAATTCCAAGTAATTTCAAAATAGTGGCAAAATCAATTGGATTCTAGATAATCTATTACCTTCCCATTTTATTTGCCCAGTAAGGTTTTTAAGTGACAAAGAATGGAAAAGGCTCTGGTATGTGATATATTGTTTGAAAGACAAGGACTAAGGGAGAGTATCAAATAATGTACCCCAAAAGGGGGATATTATTACATCTGAGAATTTCCTTTCCTTTCTTCGTTCTCACTGGGGCTGCCCGGCATTTTAACACCTCACGGTCAACAGATGAATATGCAATTCCAACATGGATGCGGGTCTTTAAATTCTCAGAGAAACCACATTTTCTTGCCCCATAGTGGGATTTAGCCAGTAAAAATTATGTTATTTACCTATAAATCAAGCTTAGGGGAAAAGAGAAAGAGAGTTAAGCCTCACATTGATTGATATTCCCTTAAACAACCAAATGAAAAGAGGACTTTATCATTTTTTTTCCTGTTTACCAGCTCTTGTCTCATTACAACTTTAGAAAAAGCTGACCAAGTTTAAAGTTGACATACTACTGAAGAAAATAATGGAAAAACTGGAATCCCTCAAGAAAATCAAGCCCAAATTTTCCACGGTAATCAAGAAAGACCCTTCCCTCGGGAAGCAACATCTGAGTCTCAGACCCTGACTTTTGTCCCTCTAAAAAATTCTGACCCTTGAAGGACTTTCTGAAGAGAACTACCAACATCATAATGGCCTCAGAGGTACTGTAGTTCCTCACTCAGCATTTGGAAAAAAAAGCTAGACTCAAAAGCATCCATAACACTCTTTGTACCCCAGCAAAGACAGGCCAGACAGACAAGGAAATAAAACAGAAATAACTAGATAATCTGGTTTTCAAATCATGGCTTGCTGGTCCAGGTGTTCAGAACCCATCTTTATTAGTATTATATACAATTATTTAAATGTTAACAATTCGTTTGCTTACTATTCTTTCATCTCAACCCTTCTCGAAGAAGTAATTTTCCTTCTTGAAGTATAAAGTGCATGTGTGTGTGTGTGTGTTTAGGTTCTTTTAGTAAATGGGAAGGTCTTTTAGAGATAAACTCTGTTTTTATATGAAAATATCTTTATTTCACTCTCATTCTTAAAAGACAGTTTTGCTGGTTACACAGTCGTAGGTTGACAGTACTGTAAAGATGTTATTCCGCTCTTTGTTATATCCCATTGTTGTGTTGAAAAGTCTGCCTCCCAACTTTAGTTCCTTTTTAGATTATTTGTTTTTCTCTTTGGCTGTTCTAAGTTTTTCTCTTTGTCTTTGGTGTTCTGTAGTTTTATTATAACACGTCTATTATAGATTTTGTTTTTTTAATTGTTTGCTGCGGGGTGGTGCTACCTTCATTTGTAGAGTTATGTATTTCATCAGTTCTAAACAACAACTTGTTTTTTCTTTTCTTTATATTGCTATTGTCCCAATTATATCCTCTGGGCAGTCTATTACACATATAGTGGACCTTTGCATTACCCTCTCTGTATCTCTTAACTTCTCAATTATATCGTCAATCTTCTTTTCTCTTTGAGAAACATTCTAGTATTTACTTTAGCCCTTTCTTCCTACTAATTTTCTTTACAACTATTAGAAATTCTGTTTGGCCTGTACACTGAGCTTTTTATAACTTCAACATATTTTTTTTTCTCTTTTAGAAATTAAATTTGGTTCTTTTTCTAATCTGCCTACTGGTCTTTTAAAATCTCTTATTCCTTGTGCACTTTTTAAATTTTAGTTTTCGTTTCATTAAATATTTTATAATAGGGTTAAAAAAATATTATCTCATAATTTGAATATCTAAAACCTTTCTAGGTTTCAGTCTTCTGTTTTTTTTTCCTACTGATTCTCATTCCTTGTTTTGTGACTTTTTTTCCCCCTCGTGCGGTGACTTTTAAAAAATGTTTAATTATGAAATAATTTCAGCTTTAGAGAAGAATTGCAAGAACAGTTCAAATAATCCCCTTATACCCTTCACCCAGAGACTCCAGGAGTTCCTCCAAGTGTCCCAGTTATGTTCTTTATAGCCAAAAATACAAATTAGGATCACGCATTGTACTTAGTTTTTACGCCTCTTGGTTATCCCTCGATCTCAAATAGTTCGTTAGTCCTTTTTTGACCTTCATGATCTTAGCACTTTTTTTAAGATTAGAGGCCAGTTATTTTGTAGAATTTTTCTCAATTTGAATGTCTATGTTTCTCCATGATTGGATTCAGATTCTAAACCTATTATGTTGTGGTTTCAGGGCATGATATCAGTAGGCACACGATGATGAATTTTAGCATGCATTGATGTTTCTCAAATGAATTGATTACTACTATAAATGATTACTATCATTTTCTAATTATATCTTTCCTTCTACATTTTATTGCATTCTACTATAAAGAAGAATTTTCTCTTTCCATTTTTATTTGTTTATATCAGTGAGGATTCGTGGATTTCTATTTTATACAAGGTGATACAATTCATTACTATCATTATTTGTTTTAATGCTCAAATTGTGCAGATTTGGTCAGCGAGAGTCCCTTGAAAGTGCTTTATGTGTCCTTTTCATATGGCCCCATCATTCTTTGGGCACATCCTTATTTTATGGTACACAATATTTCAAGCTTCTTTTGTACTCTCACAATCTGAAATCAGTCACTTCTCCAAGAAGCCCAAGTTCCTTTTCCTGGAGATGGTATTTAGAAATCAAAATCTAGGTATTAAGTGTGCTCTTTACTACTGGGACCTCTCAGACACTCTCAGTGGACAGAGGCATAAAATATATGCATGCATATACATACACACATAACTATATATACACATTTTTACTTCTTTCTATATCTATCTATATATATTGAAAAATACAAGTTCATACCCATATCTGCAATTTCAATCCAACACTACACGGTAGTCTGTCTTTTCCCTTTTCATATACTAGCTGTTGTCTCCAGAAGTGAGAAATTTGACTCCCATTCTCCTCAACCCATGCACTTATTTGCTCCTTGCCCCTAAACATAAATAATATCCTGACACCACTGGGCCTCTGCCCCATCTGGTTGTTTCGCTGCTTCTACGAACTCATATCTAATTGGTCTAAATCTGTGGGTATTCTGAAGGTCAACAGTGAGGCTGCTTCCTGTAGAGAGGATTTGTGTTTTCTCCTACTAGGAGCCTAGGGCACTACCAACATGAGATCCTGTGGCTCTCCTACAGACAATCCTGGTTAATCTGGGGGTTTTGGATAAGCAATCCCATGTTGCAGCAAACTTTTTATGTCTCCTGATCCCATTGTTTACTGCTGGCCTTTCTGATTTCTGTCCTCCGGGGTCTAGAGCAGAGATTTTTTTTTTTTCTTTGAGATTGGGGTGTTCTCTTTTATTTGCGTATTTTTGCCCTTGAAGGCTTTCCTTGACTCCTTGCAATCCCAAGAATACTCTGAATGTTAGGCTTATAATTTATCCAGGTTCATTCAGAGTATCTGATCAGCCAGATATGGCCTTTATGCATCTGTATGCTTACTTAGATTGATCTTTCTCTATATTACAAAACTATCAATGTCCTTGAAACACCATGAGAATCTCTGCTACAGCCTGATTACTGTTTCAAGGCAAATAAAAGAAAAAAAAAAAACAAACAGAGACTAGGAAAATTTTGGGTAACACTTCTGATTTTGTTTTTATCACAGTAGATATTATTCATAGTAAGGCTGTGATAAGAATAAGTCATTTTTAAAATCTTGAATGTAAAACTAATTAGCATTCATTTGATCCAGTCTCCTAATTTGATACATGGGGAGAAAGCAGCCCACACAGAGAGGAAGGTTTCCTCCCATAGTAAATGGCATTTTGGTGGGCTTACTTTTTTTTTTTTTTTACTTAGATTTAGAACTCAGGTCTCTGGTCTACTATCCCTAGTTCATTTCTCTCCAATCTTCTTTTTCTAACGAAACTTGAGGGTTTCTTTTTTTTACAAGTATCCTTTAATGTGTTTCTGACTTACTAAAGTAACACATGATCATTTTAGAAAAGAAACTTTTTTAAATGCACAAAAAGTATAAAGAAAACAAACTTTATTAATCCCACTACCTGGTGGTAACTTCTGTTAACATTTTGGTGTGTTTAATGCTTATATCCTTTATTTGCATAGCTGAGATCACACCATATACTTTTGTATCTTTTTTCGTATAATATATCATTAATATTTCTTCACCTCATTAAAAGCTCTGTATAAGCATTATTTTTGATACTACATAATATTTCATCATATGAATGTACTTAAGTATAATGAGCTATTCACCTTAATTAAACATTTAGATTGTTTCCCTTTTTCTACTATACGTAATGTTCCAAAGAATATTTTTGTTCATCAGTGTTTGTCCACACTGATGACCATTTCCTTAGGATGGATTCCTAGAAAGTAGGTTTTCTAGAACAAAGGGTATGAACATAAATAAGATTCCTGATGTATACTGTCAAATTGCTTTCCAGAAAGATAGTACCAATTTATATTCCTCCACTCAGGTTTAAGAAAGCTGATTTCATCACGTACTTAACATGGTTCTTCCATATGGATTTGACCATTTTTAATTATTCCTTTTCATTAGTTTCCTGAAATTCCAAGATAAAGAGCACTTGAATAATGGGGTGGGGTGGGGAGTATTATGGACAGCTCTCCCAGTAGACAGACTTGTGCAAGAACGACCAGACAGGCACCTGAAAAGTTCTGCTCTTGTTTAATGGCCCTTCTTCCCTTCCTTGTGGCAAAACAGCCAAGTGTAGAGATAACAGGCTCTGGAGTTAAACATAGCTGTCCTGTTACAAACCGCCTATTTTCTGTGCAATCTTGGGTAAGAGAGGTAAGCCCCATTAAGGCTTATTTTCCTTATCTGTAAAATGGAATACTGATGTCTACCTTGTTTCAAGGATTAAATGTAAAAGTTCCTGGTATTTCTTTATCTCCTTATTAGTTCTTCCTGTCAAACTGAATCCCTACTCTTAAGACTAATTTTTGAGCTAGATAAAACTGTGTATGTTTCCTTCACAGGTCACAGTTACCATGTACATTCTCCTACCATTTTTCTGACTGATGAGTTGACACATTAAATGCTTATACGTTTGTAACGTGGAAGCATGAAAGCATGAGGCCTTCAAAGGACTAGCCTATGGGAAATGGCATCCAGGACAGGGGAGTCAAAGTGAGAGAGTTTTCTTAGATCTGTTTCACTATGTTTTAACTGATTAAACAGAAACCAAACCCACTGCCGTCAAGTCGATTCCAACTCATAGCAACCCTATAGGACAGAGTAGAACTGCCCCATAAAGTTTCCAAGGAGCACCTGGCAAATTCAAACTGCCTACCTTTTGGTTAGCAGCTGTAGCACTTAACCACTATGCCACCAGAGTTTCCTTTAACTGATTAGGTTAGGATATTCTATCTAGGAATACAAAGGCCTTGGGAAAGGAGTTAGTTCACTGTTCATTACGATGGGTCTTACCATTGGTTGTACATCTACTTTTTAAAAGCTTTTAAAAGCTCTTCCCATACTACCTACTGAATCTCTGTGTGATGGGGCCCAGGTAGCTACAATTTTTAAAGCTCCCTAACTGATTCTGATTCACTGCCAAGGTTGAGGTTTAATGGATAATGTGATACATAGGTTCTGGAATGTGAGAGCTGGGAATGGTCATCTAAACCTATAATTAAACACCTTTGATTTATAGATTAGGAACTAAGGCCCAGAGAGGTTCAATTACTTGCTAAACATCATATAGCTTAGTAATAACATAACTAAAATGTAGAATTCTAGCACATTGCCAAAATATATTCAACAGGCTCACTAGAAGGCAAACTTGTCTCATAGAAAGCAAAAATCAATTTTTTGAAAGCAATTACTGCCACTTGGCAAGGAATTTTTATTGCTTTCTTTAAATATTATCATATTTCATATTGTATGTATATGCAAGGTGAAGAAATCTGATCTCACTTCTCACCTGGATGGAGGGCCAGAAATGCTTGCTTTGCCATTTGCTCTCCCCCAGGAAGTGAGCTACTGCTGCTGCAGAGCAGGGTCCTTTTTCTTCTACAGAACATTAAGTTCTCTGAAATTTTCTAGTTTTTAAAACTGTTTGAATGTGCAACAGTCATGGTGTAGATGATTTCAAAAGGTTATCCACTGGCTGCCAACCCCAAAGTTCTTTTTAATTTGTAAAGTGCAATTATTATTATTATTACCACGAACTTTATAAAGACCTCCTCTTAACATATATTGCTTCTTCTTTAGATATTGAGTGGGTGGAGACAACCAAAAACCAAACCAAATCTACTGCTGTCGAGTCGATTCCGACTCATAGCGACCCTATAGGACAGAGTAGAACTGCCCCATGGAGTTTCCAAGGAGCGCCTCGCGGATTCGAACTGCTGACCTTTTGGTTAGCAGCAGTAGCAATTAACCACTACACCACCAGGGTGTTGAGAATTGCTTAGGCACACAATAGTGGTGCTAGGATGATGTCAAAGACCTTGGGTGGGAAAAGGATTCTACCAAACCAATTTTTTACCGTTTATTTTTTACTGTGGACAGCCCATTAATGAACTTTTAATCAGGTTATTTATAAAGTCTTAACTACAATTAAAAAAAAAATTTATTGTGCTTTAAGTGAAAGTTTACAAATCAACTCATTCTCTCATACAAAACCTTATACACACCTTGCTATATACTCCTAGTTGCTCTCCCCCCAATGAGACAGCACATCCTTTCTCTCCACTCTGTGTTTCCGTGTCCATCAGCTAGCTTCTGTCTCCTTCGGCCTTCACATCTCCTCTCCAGACAGGAGCTGCCCATAGTCTCACGTGTGTAATTGATCCTAGAAGCCTACTCCTCACCAGCATCATTTTCTGTCTTGCAGTCCAGTTCAATCCCTGTCTGAAGAGTTGGCTTCGAGAATGGTTCCTGTCTTGGGCTAAGAGAAGGCCTGGGGAACACGACCTTCGGGATCCCTCTGGTCTCATTCAGACCATTAAGTCTGATCTTTTTACTAGAATTTGGGGTCTGCATCCCACTGCTCTCCTGCTCCCTCAGGGATTCTCTGTTGTGCTCCCTGTCATGGCAGTCATCGGTTGTAGCTGGGCACCGTCTAGTTCTTTGGGTCTCAGACTGATGTAGTCTTTGATTTATGTGGCCCATTCTGACTCCTGGGCTCATACTTACCTTGTGTCTTTGGTGTTTTTCATTCTCTTTTGCTCCAGGTGGGTTGAGACCAATTGTTACATGTTAGGTGGCCGCTTGCTAGTGTTTAAGACCTCAGACGCCACGGTCCAAAATGGGATGCAGAATGTTTTCTTAATAGTTTTTATTATGCCAATTGACCTAGATGTCCCCTGAAACCACGGTGCCTGAAGCCCGCCCCCGCTACTCTGGCCTTAGAAGCATTCAGTTTATTCTAGAAACTTTGCTTTTGGTATAGTCCAGTTGTGCTGACCTCTTCTGTATTGTGTGTTGTCCATCCCTTTACCTAAATTAGTTCTTGTCTACTATCTAATTAGTGAATCCCTTTCTCCCTCAGACTTTCCCTCCGCCCTCTTGTAACCACCAAAGAATATTTTCTTCTCTGTTTAGACTATTTCTTGAGTTCTTTTGCAACTGACTAATCTGACTCAACATAATGTCTTCCAGGTTCCTCCATGTTATGAAATGTTTCACAGATTCATCGTTGTTCTTTATCAATACATAGTATTCCATTGTGTGAATATACCATAATTTATTTATCCATTCATCCATTGATGGGCACCTTGGTTGCTTCCATCTTTTTGCTGTTGTAAACAGTGCTGCAATGAACATGGGTGTGCATGTATCTGTTCGTGTAAAGGCTCTTATTTCTCTAGGATATATTCCAAGGAGTGGGATTGCTGGATCATATGGTAGTTCTATTTCTAGCTTTTTAAGGAAGTGCCAAATCGATTTCCAAAGTGGTTGTACCATTTTACATTTCCACCAGCAGTGTATAAGTGTTTCAGTCTCTCCATCACCTCTCCAGCATTTATTATTTTGTGTTTTTTGGATTAATGCCAGCCTTGTTGGAGTGAGATAGAATCTCATTGTAGTTTTGATTTGAATTTCTCTAATGGCTAATGGTCGTGAGCATTTCCTCATGTATCTGTTGGCTACCTGAATGTCTTCTTTAGTGAAGTGTCTGTTCGTATATTTTGCCCATTTTTTAATTGGGTTATTTGACTTTTTGTAGTTGAGTTTTTGCAGTATCATGTAGATTTTAGAGATCAGACACTGATCGGAAATGTTATAGCTAAAACCTTTTCCCCAGTTTGTAGGTAATCTTTTTACTCTTTTGGTGAAGTCTTTGGATGAGCATAGGTGTTTGATTTTTAGGAGCTCCCAGTTATCTAGTTTTTCTTCTGCATTGTTAGTAATGTTTTGTATACTGTTTATGCCACTTATTACAGCTCCTAGCATTTTTCCCATTTTTTTCTTCCATGATCTTTATCGTTTTAGATTTTATACTTAGGTCTTTGATCCATCTTGAATTGGTTTTTGTGCATGGTGTGAAGTATGGGTCTTGTTTTATTTTTTTGCAGATGGATATCCAGTTATGCCAGCATCATTGGTTAAAGACACTGTCTTTTCCCCTTTTAACTGAATTTGGGCCTTTGTCAAATATCAGCTGCTCATTTCATATGTGGATGGATTTATGTCTGGATTCTCAGTTCTGTTCCATTGGTCTATGTATCTGCTGTTGTACCATTACCATGCTGTTTTGACTACTGTGGCAGTGTAATATGTTCTAAAATCAGGTAGTGTGAGGCTCCCCACTTTGTTCTTCTTTTTCAGTAAAGCTTTACTTATCTGGAGCCTCTTTCCCTTCCATATGAAGTTGGTGATTTGTTTTTCCATCTCATTAAAAAATGTCACTGGTATTTGGATCGGGATTGCATTGTATCTATAGATCGCTTTGGGCAGAATAGGCATTTTTACAATGTTAGTCTTCTTATCCATGAGCAAGGTATGTTTTTCCACTTATGAAGGTCTCTTTTGGTTTCTTGCTGTAGTGTCTTGTAGCTTTCTTTGTATAGGTCTTTTACATCTCTGGTTAGATTTATTCCTAAGTACTTTATCTTCTTAGGGGCTATTGTAAATGGTATTGATTTGGTGATATCCTCTTCATTGCTCTTTTTGTTGATGTAGAGGAATCCAACTGATTTGTATATGTTTGTCTTGTATCCTGAAAGCCTGCTGAATTCTTCTATTACTTCCAGTAGTTTTCTTAATGATTCCTTAGGTTTTTCTGTATATAAGACCATGTCATCTGAAAACAGAGATACTTTTACTTCTTTGCCAATTTGGATGCCCTTTATTTCTTTATCTAGCCTTATAGCTCTGGTTAGGTTCTCCAGCACAATGTTGAACAAGAGTGGTGATAAAGGGCATCCTTATCTTGTTCCTGTTCTCAGTGGGAATGGTTTCAATCTCTCTCCAGTTTAGGATGATGTTGGCTTTGCATAAATGCCCTTTATAATGTTTAGGAATTTTCCTTCTATTCCTATTTTGCTGAGAGTTTTTTATCATGAAAGGGTGTTGGACTTTGTCAAATGCCTTTTCTGCATCAATTGATAAGATCATGTGGTTCTTTTGTTTTATTTATGTGATAGATTACATTGATTGTTTTTCTAATGTTGAACCATCCCTGCATACCTGGTATGAATCCCACTTGGTCATGGTGAAGTATTTTTTTGATATTTTGTTGAATTCTAATGGCTAGAATTTTGTTGAGGATTTTTGCGTCTAAGTTCATGAGGGATATTGGCCTGTAATTTTCTTTTTTTATGGAGTCTTTACCTGGTTTTGGTATCAGGGTTATGCTGGCTTCATAGAATGAGTTTGGGAGTATTCCGTTCTTTTCCATGCTCTGAAATACCTTTAGTAGTAGTGGTGTTAACTCTGCTCTGAAAGTTGATAGAATTCTCCAGCGAAGCCATCAGAGCCAGGGCTTTTCTTTGTTGGGAATTTTTTTGATTACTTTTTTAATCTCTTCTTTTTTATATAGGTTTATTTAGTTGTTCTGTCTCTGTGTTAGTTTAGGTAGGTAGTGTGTTTCTAGAAATTTTGTCCATTTCCTCTAGGTTTTCAAATTTTTTAAAGTACAACTTTTCATAGTACTCTGTTATGATTCTTTTAATTTCAGTTGGGTCTGTTTTGATATTGCCCATCTCATTTCTTATTCAGGTTATTTGCTTCATCTCCTGTTTTCCATTTTTCAGTGTGGCCAATGGTTTGTTGATTTTGTTAATCTTTTCAGAGAACCAGCTTTTTGTCTTGTTAATGTTTTCAATTGTTTTTCTATTTCATTTAATTCTGCTCTAATTTTTGTTATTTGCTTTCTTCTAGTGCCTGAAGGTTTCTTTTGTTGCTCTCTTTCTATTTGTTCAAGTTGTAGGGAAAATTCTTTGATTTTGGCCCTTTCTTCTTTTTGTATGTATGCATTTATTGATATAAATTGACCTCTGAGCACTGCTTTTGCTGTGTCCCAAAGGTTCTGGTAGGAAGTGTTTTCATTCTCATTGGATTCTATGAATTTCTTTATTCCATCCTTGATGTAAGTATAATTTTGTTTTAACTTTAAAAGGCTTCCAGGAAAAAAATACCTAACCATACAAAAATGCCTGGCTAATTTTTATTCATTTGGGGTCATGTTGGGAAGCACTGGGACCTAAAATATCGCTTAGAGGCCCTGGGTTCAACAGCTGAAATGGTCTTAACATTTATAGTGATTCTGGAGACTCTTGGTATCTAGTGCTACAGTTCCTTCTCTCAGTATTTTTCTTGGATTGTATTCGCAGCCAACTGGTTGTAATTGACCCTCTATTGGGACAAGTTAGGATATGAGCATATGACTTTCCTTAACAAAAAAGAACGAGCCAGAGAGAGTGAGATCAAGAGTGACCAAGAAAAAAAAATCATCATTGATATTTATCTTAAACCTTCTTCATTTCCAACTTCTTTGGCAGCAGGTCAAGCTGCTGTCATAAAGTGGAACTCTCGCTAAGAGGGGTTCCTGGGGAAAGGACACTGTACTGAATGCAAAGCCATGCAAGAAACAGTAACAGAACAAGCAAGTATTTTCTGTCCTTTAGGACACACACAACACTGAGTCTTGCCATAAACGTAGGATCTGCCACCTGAGATTGCAGGCTGGCATTCCCCCTTAGGGGAACTGGTCATAAACAGACCAAGAACAAATGGGAACAGTGGATGTGAAAATCTGTTTGCTCTTCATGAGAAGCAAAGTCCTGTCAAGTTACACAAGCTTTCCCAGCCCCCAGCTGCACTGTTCCCCAGCTCTCTCCATGGAACTGATCTGTGGGTCACCTTCCATTTATTAGGTCCCTTTCCCCACAAGTCCCCTCAAAAAAAGAAAAACTCATTAAGGTTTTACACACTAAACAAGAGACTAAAAATCTTTTTAGTTTAGCCTACCATGGCTGGTTTTGAGAGGAAAGAGAAAAGAAATAGAAATAATTCTGTACGTAGTGCATGAAATGTTATAAATTTATCCCCAAAAGAAACCTTCATTACCATGGCTACTATACAAACTATGAACCATTGATCTAATTAAAAAATTTAAAATCAGCCATGTCACAAGCCCTTTAATTTTATGGTCAGAAGACTTGTAGTCCCTAGCCCCATGTGCTGGAAAAGAGATCACTGCAAATCATTCTATTACACAACCTACAGTCTTCCCTTCAAATTGACTCTTTATAAAAGTTAAACACTTCAGAAGCCTGTTTTATGTTACAGTCCTAATAATGTAAATAGTCAAATGGAGGATTTTTAGTCATTAGCACTGAAAAACATCACAAACCCAACCGCTTCACCTGGGTATGAGGAAGGAAAGCTGCTTCCTATACACAGATGTGGACCACAATGGGAGATTGCCCATCTGTCAAATTGCTGAATAACAATGAACAGAAGTGGGAAGGCTCTTACTGGGGACCACTTGATGCAAGGTCTCGGTTCATCTCAGCTTTGGCTCCTCAAGCTTCACACTAGCTTCACACTCTGCCAGACAGAACAAAAGGTGGCTTTGGCATGTGGCATTGAAAACCTATATTTGGCCGCTGGTTAAAGAAGGGCACATGAAAACAAAGCCCTTGGTACCATCAAAAAGCACTTCTTAAGCACTGTGTTCTGTTAGAAGGACCAGCACTGTCCAACACTAATTGTAGCCAAGAGTTTTTCAGCACTTCATTATGCTAAGACCTTACAAGCATTAATTACTTCATTAATTCCTCAAAACAATCCAAAAAGGCTGGTAATATTATTCCTTTTTAACAGATGAAGTAACTAAGTTTTGAAAAGTTTAAGTAGCATGCTCAAGATCTCACAGCTAATAGCAGTGTCCAAATTAAAAACCAACGACAACAACAAAAGCAAAGCCATTGCTGTCGAGTCAATTCTGATCCATAGTGACTCTGTGTAGAACTGCCCCATAGGGTTTCCAAGGCTGTGTAAGTCTTTACAGAAGCAGACTGCCACATCTTCTCCCATGGAGTGGCTGGGCTGGTGGGTTGGAACCGTTGACTTTTGGTGGGCAGCTGAGTGCTTAACCACTGCACCACCAGGGATCCTTAATTCAAAACCAAAAAACTTGTTGCCCTCAAGTCGATTCTGACTCAGTGACCCTATGGGATAGACAGAGTAGAACTGTCCCATAGGAATTCCAAGAAATGGCTGGTAGATTCGAACTGCTGACGTTTTGGTTAGCAGATGTAGCTATTAACCACTGTGCCACCAAGGCTCCACATTCAAAATCAGGACTACCTAATTCCAAAGTGCATGCTTTTACCCACTACAGAATACAAGGAAGTTAACAGTCTCTTCGACACTGCCATTTCCTAACCTGGGCTGTTCAGGCTGCTTCCCCTACAAGGCAGACACATTGAAAGAGAAAGACACCCAAGACAGACAGGAGGAATCAACTGCTTCTTGGGCTTTCAGGAATGACATCAATGCCTTGGATTCAGTGTACCCCAAATAGGACCTACATTTCTTTTCAAAAAATTCTTATGAGATTGGGTGACACATCCCATTTTCTCGACTATGTGAAGAAGAACGGGGCATCAGGATTGGAGGAAGACTCATGAACAACCTGCGATATGCAGATGACACAACCTTGCTTGCTGAGAGTGAACAGGACTTGAAGCACTTACTGATGAAGATCAAAGACCACAGCCTTCAGTATGGATTGCTCTTCAACATAAAGAAAACAAAAATACTCACAACTGGACCAATAAGCAATATGATGTTAAATGGAGAAAGGATTGAAGTTGTCAAAGATTTCATTCTACTTGGATCCACAATCAACACCCATGGAAGCACCAGTCAAGAAACCAAAAGACACATTGCATTGGGCAAATCTGCTGCAAAAGACCTTTTTAAAGCATTCAGAAGCAAAGATGTCACCTGAAAGAATAAGGTGTGCCTGACCCAAACCATGGTGTTTTGAATTGCCTCAGTGCATGTGAAAGCTAGACGATGAATAAGGAAGACCGACGAACTGATGTCTTTGAATTGTGGTATTAGCAAAGAATATTGAATATACACCATGGACTGCCAAAAGAACAAGCAAATCTGTCTTGGAAGAAGTACAACCAGAATGCACCTTAGAAGCAAGGATAGCAAGACTACATCTTATATACTTTGGACATGTTGTCAGGAGAGATCAGTCCCTGGAGAAGGAACTCATGCTTGGTAAAGCAGAGGGTCAGTGAAAAACAGGAAGACCCTCAACGAAATGGATTGACACAGTGACTGCAACAATGGGCTCAAGCATAACAACGATTGTGAGGATGGCACGGGACCAGGCAGTGTTTCGTTCTGTTAATACATAGGGTCGCTGCGAGTTGGAACCGACTTGCATCTAACAACAACAACAAGGCCTTGGGCTGGACACTTTGCAAATTGCTGGGGGCTACTAATTGGAATCAGTCAGTAATTACATCATCTCCATAATAGGTGGAGCCAGGTATGCCCCAAGGATAAAAATCCGTAGGTTGACAAGTCAGTGAGGTCATGTCACTACCTCAGCCCCCAGGATATTAATAATAGCACCGCTCCTTGGACACTGATTTGAGAAAGGAGCCTTTTTACATTTGGCTCAAACTCTGAGTCAGCAACTGGACACATATACCCTAGGTACGCTAAGGATAAACTATTAACCATGCAAACTAGCCCCAAATGGCTTTTCTGATTATTTGTTAGCATGCAGGTGGCTTGGAGAAAAGGACTGCAATTTTAGAATGTTATTTTTTGTAGTATGAGAAAATAATAACTTTTTTTCTCCAGGAATTTTTTGCTATAGATTTAAGGCAGTAATTTGTTACAGGCAAGACACTTATAGGAGCTGTGTTATCGGACCTAGAATCATCAAGAAATTCTATCAGAAGACACAATGTTTAAGTATAGGTCTAATTACTGCAATCATTTCTTTTTTGTTTCCTTTGCAGAGATCCACTTAATCCCATCTCTTAGTGTGGGCACAAGCTGACAGTTGCATGACAAGGAATGTTTCCCTTTGTAAAAAACCCACTTCCTTTCTGTGTAGTTTTAGCCTAATTGAAATGTTTCCTATTAAGCTCAATCAAGGCAGCAATTATCTAATTACTCACTTATGCTTTTCAAGCCAAAAATTTGCCTAAGATGGTATACTGGAATGAGAGAGAACATATTTATTATTGTTTTTACATTTTCCTGTTTGCCTTTAGACAATAATCAAAACATTTACTTCCAGCTCACCAGAATATATCTAATTAATAAAGCTATTTTCTATAAAACCGTATCACTGCAAGCTACAGCCCAGTGCCAAATGTGGCCCTGTCTATACAGTGTGCTTTAAAAGACTTGTGGTTATGCTACATGGATGGTGTCATTGCAGAAGGTTAAAAAGGAAAGAGGCTAGTGAAAACAAATCACAAACATATATTCAATCATTTCAAAGTCACGAGTTTTATGGCTTTATCGAATAAAAAGTGAATCACTTAGATTTAATTGAGAAAATAATTTTTATAGCATAACTTTAAAGAAACGTGTATCCTGCTCGTCTGAATTTTCTCTTGATACAAATCCCTTAGGTCTCAAGATGATCACAACCAGTCAACAACACAGGTGGTCCACACTTTTTAGGTACAAATTAGAGACATATATCATTAAAACCAGAATTAATTTTAGAGTTAGTGACCCTATGAGGTCACTCCTGATTAACTCCATTTTGATTGAGGTTCTACCAAAGCACAACAGACAAATTGGGTATGAGGGATTGATATTTTCATTTCCAGATAATAAATTTTATCCTCATTTTCATCGTAAATGTTAACGAATGTAGGACTAATATAGCCTAGTGCATGGAAAAAGATCCCCAGAAAACTTGTGCACTTTGGTGTGAATTTATAAGGAGGGAAAGGAACACTTCATCAATCCCATAAATGTAGCCACTTGACAATGTTTCAGCTAAGTTTAACATAAACCCAGAAAATGACCACACTCAATGAAAGTTGCAAAATGATAATAATAATAAGTCTACAAGGAAAACATTCCATTTGCTGGAAGGAGATAAGTTTTTGCTTTGTGTTGGTGAAGAGGAGAGAACTTTTTTTTTCTCTTACGCATAATGACAAATGAGCTAAATGCAATTTATCTCAGAGACTGATTAACAAATTAAGCCTAAGTGGTCCACCATTGGGGGTAGGGGAAATGCATTTTCTAAAACCAGTTGTTATGTTACTTGCTTCACAGTTTGGAAAGAAGTCTCAAGAAAGAAAATGCATTGTACTTTGAAGGTGGTCCCAAAGTTTCTGCATTCTGTTCTGTTTAACAAATTATGGATAACATTGCTAAGAATGGAAATTTAAGAACACTTAATTGTGCTCATGAGGAACCTGTACTTAGACCAAGAGGCAGCTGTTCGAACAGAACAAGGGGATACTGCATGATTTAAAATCAGGAAAGGTGTGTGTCAGGGTTGTATCCTTTCATCATACTTATTCCATCTATATGCTGAGCAAATAATCTGAGAAGCTGGACTATTTGAAGAACAACACAGTGCCAGGATTGGACGAAGACTCATTAACAACCTGTGATATGCAGATGACACAACCTTGCTTGCTCAAAGTGAAGAGGACTTGAAGCACTTACTGATAAAGATCAAAGACCACAGCCTTCAGTATGGATTACACCTTAGCATAAAGAAAACAAAAATCCTCACAACTGGGCCAATAAGCAACATCTTGATAAATGGAGAAAAGATTGAAGATGTCAAGGATTTGATTTTACTTGGATCCACAATCAACAAACATGGAAGCAGCAGTCAAAAAATAAAAAGATGCGCTGCACCAGGAAAATCTGCTTCAAAAGACCTCTTTAAAGTGTTGAAAAGCGAAGTTGTCACTTTGAAGACTAAGGTGCACCTGACCCAAGCCATGGTGTTTTCACTTGCCTCATACGCATGTGAAAGCTGGACAATGAATAAGGAAGACCGAAGGAGAATTAATTCCTTTGAATTATGGTGCTGGCAAAGAGTATTGAATATACCACGGACTGCCAGAAGAACGAGCAAATCTGTCTTGGAAGAAGTACAGCCAGAATGCTCCTTAGAAGCAAGGATGGGGAAACTTCCTCTCACATCTTTGAACATGTTATCAGGAGGGGCCAGTTCCTGAAGAAGGACATCATGCCTGGTAGAGGGTCAGCAAAAAAGAGGAAGACCCTTAACAAGATGGACTGATGCAGTGGCTGCAATAATGGGTTCGAGCATAACGATTGTGAGGATGGTGCAGGATGAGGCAGTTCTATTGTACAAAGGGTTGCTGTGAGTCAGAACCAACTCGACCGTACCTAACAACAACAACGACAACATTCTCTCTGTAGTTTGACCCTTCCCTGTTGTTCTCTCTAAGCAGCTTTACACACTGTTGTTATTGTGTGCCAATGAAGTAGATTCTAATTCAAATCGACATTACAGGGCTGAGTAGAACTGCTCCATAGGGTTTCCTAGGCTGTAATATTTTATAGGAGCAGATCGCCAGGTGTTTTCTCC
Organism: Loxodonta africana; assembly: GCF_030014295.1. Taxonomy (NCBI): domain Eukaryota; kingdom Metazoa; phylum Chordata; class Mammalia; order Proboscidea; family Elephantidae; genus Loxodonta; species Loxodonta africana. Next base: position 48,999,385 of record NC_087351.1, read on the forward strand.
CACAGAGCAGCTGGTGGGTTCCAACCACCGGGATTTCTGTTAGCAGCTGAATGCTTAACCAATGTGCCACCAGGGCTCCCTTACACACTCTGCAGAAGGACTAAATCCACTTTTCAATAGGCAGTGAGAGCCTGAGGTTATTAACTGAACCAATCATGGTCTGAGAGCAAACACAGACAGTAGCAATATCTCCTATCTGTCTAGATCTGCCCTTGGCTGACCCTGAGCAGCACCAGGGTCTAGTGAAAGGCAGGTACATTGAACCTAGCGACACCTTGTACACCAACCAACCCATGAACCTCCTGCTTTGTGCCCAGCAATAAGCAAAAGAAAACAAGCTATTAAACCCAATGTGGTCCTTGTTTTCAACATTATTTAGCTCTTGAAATTTTCAAGTTGAGTTACTATTGCCTTTATTTCCCTTCTTACTTTGCACTAGTTCTCATATTTCTATCCTTCCTCCACTGCAGTAATTCAATAGAACTAATTATGTCTTTAAAAATAGTTAAATAAGCAAATGACTGAAGTTCTCTTTCCGTTTTCCCTGATGCTGGGTCAAATGGCTCCCTGAGTTTGTCTGAAATGATACTTTTAAACTACAAGACCCTTGCAGGTCTGGCCTGAGTCTTCTTTTGGGATTATTTTTATGATGTCCTGTTATATATCCCAAAGTGTGTTGAAGTGGTGCTGTTTTATTCAATTTTAAAGTAATAAATGGCTGGAAAATCTTAGGATCATAGAAGGTTAACACTAGAAAAAGTAAATATCCTACAGTTTCTTCATTACTATTGTATATATTACTATTGTAGACTCTACATATATGTTTATCTTGAGTTTTCCATTTGTGAATTACTTTTGTATTTCATGCAATTTTAATGTCTGGTTGGTCTGTAAGTTATTTTGCTTCAATGGCCTATAATGTTAATGCTTTCCATGTTTTTATAATAGTAAATGCTTTGGCAAAGGGAATTCGAACAACATTATAGCTTATCTTCTGTTATTCTAAAAATGCAGATTAATTATTAGTGCCTTTAAGTCTTTGACTATAGATCATGCATTGCCACTGATAAATGAAATCATTAGCTTTTCATCAGTCTATTAAGATTTACAAATCAAAGAGTTTCAACACAAAGAGAACCTAACTAAGGTAAAGTCTAATGTTCAAAACTTTTTGCTTGCCATTGTCCAAGTTAAAAATATAAGTCATAAAGTTTAAGGCTTATAAAACATTGACCTTCAACCTTGGCTACATAATGGAATTAACTAGAAGATTTTTTAAAAACATCGAAGCCTGTGTACCAGGTCTTTTCAAAGCTCCCCAGGTGATTCAAATGTAAGTCCAAGGTTGTGAACCATTGCTTTAGAATTAAAACATGTACACACTCACTTTTGTAATCAATGGATTTGTAATTTTTCCTTTTTGTGTCCTACCATTAGTTTCAGGTGAAACAGAACATTCCAGACATTCATTTATTCATTTGACATCTTTCAATACACACTTATGCCAGGCCCTGTGCCGGCCACAAAATGACACCTCCTTCATTATCTACTTGGTCTCAAAAATACATAGCGGCAATTAAATAAAAAAATATGAGACAGAAATTCCAGGACGAAAGGTAGTTTGAAGAAAAAGATATTGTGGTAGCCAGAATAAGGCTTCCCTAAAGATAAAGATGACCCCTCCTAAGGCCTGGAATCTATGAATATGTTTCCTTACATGACAAAAGGCAATACAATTAAAATGAGGATTCTAGAATGGGGAGATTATCCTGGATATCTAGGTGGGCCCAATCTAATCACAGGAATCCTTAAAATTAGAGAACATCTCCCAAGTGTGTCAGAGGAAGACCTGATTAAGGAAGAAAGGCACTGAGATGCAACGTTGCTGGCTGTAGACATGGAGAAAGGGGGCCTTGAGCCAAGGAATGTGGGGAAAAATCAGTTGCCACTGGGTGGATTCTAACCCATGATGACCCCATCTGCTCCAAGTTTTCAGTGGTTGATTTTTTGAAAGTAGATCACCAGGCCTTCCATTTAAGGCACCTCTGAATGGGACTCAAACCTTTAACTTTTCAATTAGTAGCTGAGAGCATTAACTGTTTGCACCGCTAGCCCAGGGTGGTGCAGCAGGCCTCCAGAAACTGGAAAAGGCAAGGAAACATATTCTTCCCTAGAGCCAGCAGGAGAAACACAGCCCTCCCGATACCTTAATTTTAGCCCAGTGAGACCCATGTCACAATTCTGACCTGTGGAACTGTAAGATTAAAATTTGTGTTGTGTTAAACCACTAAGTTTGTGGCAATTTGTTAAGGTAGTGATAGGAAACTAGTTCAGACGCTGATGCCAATTTTTAGTCTCCAGAGGCATCAGGCAGAGGTGTGGGAATAGGGGATGTTGTGTGGCTCAGACTTCCAACTACTGAGAATGAGACAGACCCAGGGCCCCAGCTACTTAACTCTGAAATCCACCTCAGTGTTTGTGCTGAGGCCACACCTCCCAGGGCGGCTCCCTATGACTGAGTGTGGCAGGATATTGAGTTAGGCTGGTTCCTGGGAGACGCCGGACTCCCCTGACCACCACCTTTGGCTCGAGGACTCCCCAGATGGCCTTGCCCAGCATGCCTTACACTGTATTGCGTGCAGTCTAAATTGCTTCCACTCAACCTTTCCTTCTCACCTTTCTCAGGGTCAGATTTACATAGGGGTCTGACAGCTCTCCTGCCTCTCCTGACTCCCTTCCTGTTTCTTTCTCAGGCATTTATTTCCTCCACAACCAGCTACATAATTTGAATGCAAAATGAAAATACAGGCGTCTTGTGCAAAAAGTATTAAGAATTTCTTTAGACAGCAGTAACACAGCATTAACTCAAGTATGGGGGCCCTTCCAAACTTACAGGTCACTCACCCATGAAGCAGGCCCTGGTTTCCCCTAAAAAAACCTTGAACATTTAATCCCAGTTTGGTTTCTACTCAGAGGACCCTGATTAAGATGACATCCTAGTGCTCTTCCCCCCAAATTATATCCTTTGGGGAGCAAACCTGGCTGCGATCAAGTGAGTGAAAGTCACACTGAGTTCTTCTAGGCCTAAGATAGAGTTTTTAAATTAATTTTATTGATTCAAGCTGGATTTTTTTTTAGTTTTGTTGTTTCTTTTTTCTCCAATCAATAATATATACCATGTTTAGGAACTAGGTATGAGGTTTTAAGCCACACTCATTGGGGAAAAAATTTCCTAGTGAGAAACTATTACAGTTGTGATTGCAACATTCTACTTGAAACAAATGCCAAGGCAAAAATCAGGCAGCAAAATTTGCAAACACATTATCTTATATGTAAAGAAAAGGAGCTGCAAACAACTAAAGGGCTAATCAGGGGAAAGGACTAAGATTTCCTCCTGCTCTTGTCTGCAATTCCAATTGCAATTATTTTGGGAGGAAGGGGGGGTTCCAAATATTTCACAGTTTTTAATACCAAGGCAAAGCTCTGAGACATTTAGCAACTTCTCTGGACCTCAGTATGCCAGCCAAATGAACCCTATAGGCTGGGGGCCATGGTCTTGGAGGACATCTAGGTCAGCTGGCATAACATAGTTCATAAAGAAAATGTTCTACATTCTACATTGGGGAGTTGCATCTGGGGTCTTAAAAGCTTGCAAGTAGCTGTCTAAAATACGTCTATTAGTCCCATTATGTTTGGAGCAAAGGAGAATGAAGAAAACCACAGATGCAAGGAAAATATCAGTCCAAAGGACTAATGGACCATAGCCTCCACCAGACTGAGCCCAGAATAACTAGATGGTGCCCAGCTACCACCACCCACCACTCTGAAGGGATCGCAATACAGGGTTTCAGACAGAGTGGGAGAAAAGAGTAGAACAAAATTCAAATTCACGCACACACACCAAAAAAACAAAGAAACAAACAAAAAAACAGACTTACTGGTCTGACAGAGACTGGAGGGACTCCCAAACTATGCCCCCTGGACACTGCTAACTTAGAACTGAAGCTACTCCTGAAATCCACCTTTCAGCCGAAGACTAGACATGACTACAAAATAAACAATACACATGCAAGGAGCATGCTTCTTAGTTCAATCAAGTATAGGAGACCTAATGGGCAACCTGCCCAAAAGCAAAGATGAGAAGGCAGGAAGGGACAGGAAACTCTAGACAAATGGACATGAGAAACCCACGGTATAAAGGGAAAAGGGAAGAGTGCTGACATATTGCAGGGATTGCAACCATTGTTATAAAACAATTTGTGTATAATTTTTGAATGAGAAAATAATTTGCACTGTAAGCTTTTACCTCAAACAATAAAAAGATGATTTAAAAGAGGGGGGAAAATGAACGCTATAATACTTTCCACCACTGCTCATCTGTCAGTTTGTTGTACTGTGGTGGCTTGTTGCTATGATGCTGGAAGCTATGCCATCAGTATTTCAAATACCATCAGGGTCATGTGTGGTAGACAGGTTTCAGCAGAACTTCCAGATTAATACAGACTAGGAAGAAGGATCTGGTCATCTACTTCTGAAAAAATTGGTGTAAAATAATGCTCCAGGAATTGACAGAATACCAATTGAGATGTTTCAACAAACAGATACAATGCTGAAAGTGCTCATTCATCTATGTCAAGAAATTTGGAAGACAGCTACCTAGCCAAGTGCCTAGAAGAGATCCATATTTGTGCCCATCCCCCAAAAAGGTGATCCAACAGAATGTGGAAATCATCAAACAGCATCATTAATATCACACACAAGGAAAGTTTTGCTGAAGATCATTCAAAAACGGTTGCAGCAGTACATAGACGGGGAATTGCCAGAAATTCAAGCTGCATTCAGAAGAGGATGTGGAACCACGGATATCATTGTTGATGTCAGATGGATCTTGGCTGAAAGCAGAAAATACCAGAAAGACGTTTATCTCTGTTTTATTGACTATGCAAAGGCATTCGACTGTGTGGGTCATATCAAACTATGGATAACATTGCAAAGAACGGGTATTCCAGAACACTTAATTGTGCTCCTGAGGAACCTATATATAGACCAAGAGGCAGTCGTTCAAACAAAACAAGGTATACTGTGTGGTTTAAAATCAGGAAAGGAATGTGTCGGGTTATATCCTTTCACCACACTTATTCAATCTGTACGCTGAGCGAATAAGCTGAGAAGCTGGACTCTATGAAGAAAAGTGCAGCATCAGGATTGGAGGAAGACTCATCAGTAACCTGTGATATGCAGATGATGTGCTGAAAGTGAAGAGGACTTGAAGCACTTACGGATGAAGATCAAAGACCACAGCCTTCAATATGAATTACACCTCAACATAAAGAAAACAAAAATCCTCACAACTGGACCAATAAGCAACATCATGATGAACGGAGAAAAGATTGAAGATGTCAAGGATTTCATTTTACTTGGATCCACAATCAACAAACATGGAAGCAGCAGTCACAAAATCAAAAGACACATTTAAAAAAATGCACTGGGCAAATCTGCTACAAAAAACCTCTTTAAAGTCAAAAGCAAAGATGTCACATTGAGGACTAAGGTGCACCTGACCAAAGGTACACCTGACCCAAGCCATGGTGTTTTCAATTGTCTCATATGCACGTGAAAGCTGAGCAGTGACAAAGGAAGACCAAAGAAGAATCGATGCCTTTGAATTATGGTGTTGGTGAAGAATATTAAATATACCATGGATCGAGAGAAGAAGGAACAAATCTGTCTTGCAAGAAGTACAGCCAGAATGCTCCTTAGAAGCGAGGATGGTGAGATTTCATCTCTCATAATTTTGACATGTTAGTAGGAGGGACCAGTTCCTGGAGAAGGACATCATGCTTGGTCATCAAAAAAGAGGAAGACCCTCAATGAGATGGATTGATACACTGGCTGCAACAAGGGGCTCAGACATAGCAAGGACTGTGAGGATGGCACAGGACCGGGAAAGTGTTTCGTTTTGTTGTTTATAAGGTTGCTATGAGTCCGAATCAACTGGACGGCGCCTAACAACAACAACAAATACTTTCCAAAATCACTTTCAGCAATAAATGTTTTGAATTCATGAAAAACATTTGTTTTTGGCAAGTCCATGAGTTTTTATAACATTATGATATATTTGTCCTCAGTTTATATCCTACCTGACGTGTAAGTTTTCTCAAGATCTGCCAAAGAAACTGATTTACTTAGTACTACTGTCATTAGGATTTGTCAAGACATTATAGGTGAGATAAGGAATTGGAAATGAAAAATGTAGTTCATAAAAATTTCAAATAAATATCCCAAGTACCTCTAGCTGGCTAGAGACAGGATCTGGACCAGAACCTAAGTTACTGGCCATTCATTGTACTTCCTTGTCTGCCTCTTATAATTTGTTATCACACAAAAAAATTATTAGATTCTGAATTTTTGCAATTTGGATACCTCGGTAGGCTAATAATCCAGCCCCTTTGAACTGATGCTATTTAAATCTTAACATTAATGTGAACTGAGCACTGTGCTAGGGGGAAGGGGAAAGGAAGACCACCAGACCCCTACCTTGCACATCTTCCTCAGCCACCAAGAGTCCCTCAGGTAACAGGACTCACTGTCCCTGGGAGCCCTATGGTAATCACCTGCTGTTTCTTACGTCTTGTGGTCTCACCCTGAAAGCTCATCCATGGAGGTGATATTTGAATAATGTGTTGGCGCCCTGGGTAACTATCAAACTGTCCCTGATCATAATCTAGTCTTAATGTTACAAGTTTTCTTTTAAATTTGTTTCATTTTTATAATCTAAGGCAACAAATAGGGGTGAAATGATAACTCCTACATTGTAAGTTCAATGTGAAATATGAAAACTTCTTTCATATTTTTCTCTTTATCCCAGTTATTTGCCATTACATAGGTTTAGAAATGGATAGAACTCATACGTGTCTTTGAGCACAAAACTCTCAAGCCAAAAAGGGGGAAAAGATTCCTATTTGCTGAAGTGAAGTATATAGAAAGAATATCAGATTTGGAGAATATTTGGCATTACTTGGGACAGAAATCTTAACAGGGATGTAGAACACATGATTTTATATAGGGTGCACGCCAGCCACTAAAAATTGTGCCAAACCTTTTTTCCTTCATTACTCATTGTCCTCAAGTCGATTTTGACTCATAGCAACGCTAAAGGACAGAGTAGAACAGCCCCACAAGGTTTCCAAGAAGTGCCTGGTAGAATCGAAATGCCGACCTTTGGGTTAGCAGGCGTAGCTCCTAACTACTACGGCACCAGGGTTTCTAATCATTAGGAACTAAGATGTTTTATTAGCTGACAATCCTGTCCCAAATTTATTGAGTTTATCAGAAAATTGTATGGACACTATAAACACTTGGAGAAAGTAGTATGTGATACAGAGTTAACATGTCATTCAGATCTTGGTAGTCAACAACTGCATTTTAAGCCCTGTTACAGGTAAACCACTATAAAGTAACTGTTGCTGCTAAACAGAACAGGGCTCCAGAGATGTGGCTGAATTAGACTTTAAGGTAAAGTTTTAGCTGAAGCAACTTTGGGCAAGTTATTGAACCATGCCAAGTCTCTACTTCCTCATCTGTAAAATGAGGACAATGTCTATCTTGCAGGGCTGTTGTGAAGATTAAACATAATATATGTAAAGCGCCTTGTACAGTGTTTAGCACATAGGAGACAGTGAATGGAAACCCTGGTGGCGTAGTGGTTAAGTGCTATGGCTGCTAACCAAGGGGTCGGCAGTTCAAACCCGCCAGGTGTTCCTTGGAAACTCTGTGGGGCAGTTCTACTCTGTCCTATAGGGTCACTATGAGTCAGAATCGACTAGACAGCACTGGGTTTGGGTTTTGTTTTTTTTTTTTCTTAGACAGTGAATAAAGAGTAGTTTATTTGAGTTTGTTTTGAAAATAAAGAGTAGAATTTGCACTGAAGATCCCCAGAGCAATTTTCCTTTCCTTCTGCCAGCATCTGCCCTTTTGGAGAAAGAATATGATGATTAGATAAATCAGGTTAGATGATCAATTCTGTTAGTAAAAAGACATTACAAAGCCTAAATAAAGTGTATTCAAATAAACTCAAATTGTATAAAGATAACTGACTTTTCCAAGTTTACAAAGTTTTTGGAACTGTACAATTACTGATTTATTTTTTCTAGAAGCACAGTAAAGAAAACTCTCATCTAGAAGTGCCAAAAAAAAAAAAAAAAAGATAACTACATGAAAGTTGGCAGAGCTAATGCTTTATTCTTTGAGTTTATGATAATCATTAAACTGCTGCTATTAGAACTGGTAAAAAATAATTTAACTAGAAGTTAATATTTCTGCAGTAACATTAGGGTTTGCAAGTATTTAATAGTGCCTAGAATCTAAAAAAAATTATTTCTTAAGATTATTTTCCCCAAGGGCGCAGCAGGCAAAACAGTTTGATACTGATGGCAGAGAGAAGTTTGTAATTTCCAAATGTCACTTTTAAGTGCTATGCCATTCTTAGGGAGAAACTGTAATTTTTTAAATAATTAACATCAACAAAATCAATCAATAAACATTGAGCAACTATTTTGTGCTCAACACCAGACAGGGTGCCACAGGGCAGGTCTCCGCCCTCAAGGCTCCTAATCTCGATTAAAAACCCACCACTGTTGAGTCGATTCCAACTCATAGCAACCCTAGAGGACAGAGTAGAACTGCCCCATAGGGTTTCCAAGGAGCACCTGGTGGGTTTGAACTGCTGACCTTTTGGTTAGCAGCCACAGCGCTTAACCACTACGCCACGGGGGTTTCCTACTCTCTATTAGAGAGATAAAATACGACATAATATACAAAATTTGGGATTCTCAATGGCTGATTTTTTGGAAGTACGTCACCAGGACTTTCCTCCAAGGCACCTCTCCGTGAACTCAAACCACCTTTTAAGTTAGCAACTGAGTGTGTTAACCATTGGCACCACCCAGAGATTCCACCTAATAACCACAAAATACTGTAATTAATTATAATTATCGCTTACTATATGCCCACCTGAAACCAAACCACTGCAGTCAAGTCAATTTTGACTCATAGCGACCCCTTAGGGTTTCCAAGGCTGTAAATCTCTGCGGAAGCAGATTCCCACATCTTTCTCCTGCAGAACCACTGGTGGTTTCAAACAGCCAACCTTTCAGTTGGCTGTTGATCGCTTTAACCACTGCATGACCAGGGCTCCTTTACTGCATGCCACCGACCCACTGCCGTTGAGTTGATTCCGACTCATAGTGACCCTATAGGACAGAGTAGAACTGCCCCCACAGAGTTTCCAAGGACTGCCTGGTGGATTCAAGCTGCAAATCTTTTGGTTAGCAGCCATAGCTCTTAACCAGTACGCCACCACGGTTTTTCCTTACTGCATGCCAGGCACTCATTAATCTTCACAGTAACTCTATGACATAGATGCAATTACTATACTTATTTTAAGATAAGGACACTGAGGTTCAGGGAAGAACTTGACCAAGGTCAACTAATAAGTGGCAGAGCCTGGATTTCAAGGCATGTCTCCAAAGCTTTTAACTGTTCTACTACCACGTGTCCAATTACTGTTTCTTTCTGCCATTACCTTAGCGCGCTGCCACTCTCCCTGCCCTCATAGTCTAGCATACCTTCTGTGTTTTCTGTTGATTATGTCCTCATTATTACCCTAGAAATCTTTGTATCTAGCTTTTTTATTCAACTAACTTCCATTCGTGGTCCACCACACTTATTTCTCTGTGCTTCACGGGATCATAATATCTCAATCAGACTAGTCAACCTCAGCCAAGTCCTCACGAATGCTCAGCAGATCTCTAGGTTTCAGATATTGATCATTTTCTCTTTTACATGGTAATAGATCTGGAACCAGAAGACCAGGTTTCAAAGCCTGGATTCTCTTACTTTGTAGCTTGGGCAAGTTACTTGAACTTTTTGTGCCTCTGTTTCTTCATTTATAAAATAAAAAACCAAAACCAAACCCATTGCTGTCCAGTCGATTCCGATTCACGGTGACACTATAGGACAGGGTAGAATTGCCCCATAGAGTTTCCAAGGAGCATCTGGTGGATTCGAACTGCTGACTTTTTGATTAGCAGGAGTAGATAAGAATAATATCTACCTTTTAGGCTGTGAGTGGCACGTATATATTTGCTGCGAGCCCCAAGTATAAACTGTTGAATAACCGCATTGGCTATGATACACTCTATTTGTTCTTTTTTATACTGCTTGAATGTTTCCTCTCTGGAATTCCTACAGGTTGCTGTCTGTGTGAGGTAATGGTCTTAGAGCTTATAAGCAATGAAACCAAAACAAGTAGGTGAAGGAATAAAGGGAGAGAAAACTGGGATGAAGAGAGAGGGTGGTCTCAGAGATTAGTCAGCCAGGCAGACAGTATTTTCTTAGGACTCATAGTCGTGAGTCCTGTTCCCTCAAAGTGTCAGAATGGAAAAGAACAGAATGAGGGGGAAGGGAGGGCCCAAAACTGGGTAGGAGAGCAGGCAGTGCCCTGAACCACAGGACAATTTGTTCTCAGAACAAGAACCAAAGCAAAGTCAGTGAAGGATTATGTTGTGGGAACCCTGATGATAAACACAGTAAGGATGAAGGAAAGAGCCCTTCTGCCCCCGATACTGTGGGTTCCAAAATTAAAAGCAGAATGATAGAATTCTTAGAAAGGGAACAGTTTAGGGTTCAGCTCAGTTCAATATTAATTGAGCCCCTGCTATGTACCAGGTACTGAAGACCTGGTCTGTACCCTTGCAGAACTACATTCCAGAGGAAAGAGGTGGCAGACTTTCTTAAAAGGTGACCAAAAGGGTAACAAGGGGAACAGAAGAGAGAAGCAGAACTGAGGATGGCTTCATGCAGGAGGAAATGCTTTATGCTTCGCTGTGAATAACAAGTACGAATCAGACAGTTGGTGAGGGAAAATGAAAGACAGTGTGTAGAGAAAGACATAGCAGGAAAGTTAAAGGCTAAATGGGTATCATTGCATTTCCCTGGTAAATGTAAAGGAAATGGAAGCAGACTTAGCAAAGGCTTTGGAAAACACAGTGGAAAGTATTCATCTGCTCTTATAAATTAACCATCACTTCTAACTGAAAGAGTGCAAAACGGTCCATACCAGTGTTATTGAATTATCTTCCTGTGGTAATATACAGCCATGTGCCCATCTTGGAGAAAAGGGTTAGTCCATGACATTCTGGCACTTTCTTTCCATAAAGTCTGCAGTTCAGAAACAATGGTGTAGCTACAGTGCTTTAGTGATTACTTACATTTTTAAACAGTTATAACCAAAACCAAACCTGTCAACGTCGAGTCTATTCCAACTCATAGCGACCCTATAGGACAGAGTAGAACTGCCCCATAGAGTTTCCTAGGAGCACCTGGGGGATTTGAACTGCCGACCTTTAGGTTAGCAGTTGTGGCACTCAACCACTACACCACCAGGGTTTCCTTAAAGAGTAATATATTAAAGATTAAAAAACTGTCAGGAAGTATCTGTTAAAGCTGAACTTATGTATATGGTTCCCGGCAATTGCTTTCCTTGGTCTATACCCTACGGAATGTGTTCCTATGTTCATCAAGGACATTTATAAGAATGTTCATAACAGCACTACTTGTAAGAGGTAAAAACTGGAAACTACCCAAAAGCTCACCAGCATAATTTGTAATGTATTCACTTAACACTACACAGGAGTTAGAACGAACCAATCACAACTGCATGCAACACATGGATGAAATTTGAGACAAAATGTTGAGCAAAGAAGCCAGACACAAAATAGAGCACATACCCTACAACTGCATTTAAATGAAGTCCAAAAACAGTGAAACTATTGTATGATATTAGTAGTCAAGATAGTGGTTTCTTAGGGGGTACAGTAATTGGAAGGTGTTACAAAGAGGGCTTCTCGAGTGTTGGTCATATCTGTTTCTTGCTCTGGGCACTAATCACATGCACGTGCTCACTTGGTAAAAATTCATCAAACCGTATATTTAAGTACTTTTCTTCATACATGTTATCCTTCAATAAAGCACACTTGCCCTTGTACTAGATCCTCTTCGCTGCCCTAACACCCAGGCCACGTGTTTCTTAGCTTTGTGTGCCATTTCTATCAAAGCCAAGCACTCTGAAACCCAGCCAATTCAAGCTTTAATAATCTTTCCTGCTGCAAGCATAATACCCCTAGAAAGTATTGCTGCAAATCACTCTTCCAATCAGTGTTTCCTTTGACTGTGATTAGCTCATTGGTGCCACATGTTCTGTAGGGCATTAAGACAACATTTTCAAAATGGCAAAATAATGAAAGAGGCATTTGATGGTAAAGCAAGTAAATAGTTCTCTTTTTTTTTTTTTCCCCAAAAACAACCTGCACCCACCCACCAAATTCTATTCTGAAATGTCATCAATGCTTGGGGAAAAAAACTATCAACTGACAACTGTTATTTATAAAAGACCTTATAAAGGGTATTAAAGATGTCAAGAATGTTTTATCTGCTCACCTGAAACCTGTCTCAGACAGAAATAAAAATGGCTGCAAAGTCAACACACGCATTTCATGTTAGTGCTGCCTTTGAGGGCACCTGGACCAAGGTTGTGTGGTAAGTCAGGAAAAAATGTGTAATTGATGGAGTAACTGAAAAAGCCATGAGGCAGGAAGATGGATGGGTTGAATATTTTCTGTGCCACCAAATGGCTAATGATCGGGTAAACACCTCTGAGAAAAACAAAATCCAGAATTGTTCTAGCCATTCTCCAACCACCTCCTGCCTCTGGTGTGAGTAGCCATTAACCCGCTGAGAGCTCCTCCAGAAGAGGGGCCAGCTGCAGAACCTGTGAGAGAGAAGTCACACTCTCTCTCCCAAACCCTCAGGCTCCAGCTTAGGCCAGAGACATCGCCTCTGACTGCCTCTCCTGGTAGGGGGCAGAGTCAGGACTTAAACAAGGTTTGCTGATTCTTAAGCCCATCTTCATAGCTATTACATTATACTGTTTCCTAATTTTAAAACACCTTTTTTATTTTTGCCCTTCTAATACCCAATAGAAAGGAAAAAAAAAAAAAAAAAAGCAAGGAGCAAGGCCAGGAAATTCATTATGATCTACCTCCTTCCCTTCAGATCCCGGCTCTGGGTCCTACCAGTCATTCAATAGGAGACAGGGCTCCAGGTTTGCTATACGTATCTGGAATCACCAAATCCCCTAAGCATGCTGCTCTCCAGACATAACCTTCCAAATTATTCCATTTAAGTGCCATCTTTCATACCTGAACCTGCACCACATACACATACCATGATAAAAAGAATTCTGGAGACAGCAAAGGTCAGAGAAGCAAGTCCTTAGGATTCAATTTCATTTTGACTTACACCCACAGGGAGCTCAGGCAGCTCTGCAAATTTAACGTATACTCTTTTGTTTTTGTTTCTTAGTTCCCATCTGCAGGCAATGAGGTATCTTGTTTGGTTTTCCTTATTTATTCTCTAAGAACTATGTCAATATTTGTCCATTACACTTTATTGAATAGCCATAATTGGATAGTATAATGATACACAAAACTTAGGGGAAAAAAACCAGAGATTTGTTGCAAACTATAAAATATAATACAGCATCTGTTAAGAATTGAGTTCACTTACCTAGTTATCATATATTTTAGTTTTAAAATACTGCACTTATGGGTTAGATTTGTTTTATGTATATTTTGTAATTTACATTCCCTTATGAATCAATATATTGTATACCCTTCATGTAGACATACATACACATACATACACAAAGTTAAGGTTTTTCAAAACTATACATACAAAAGCAGTGCATGTGGCATTAAAACACATTACACACAAAATGAAAAGAACTATAGCATAAAACACAGAGCATTACCTTGAGTATAAATGTAAAACAAAGGACATGGCCACTGTATCCCTAGTTCATTATCCACTTGTTGGGTAAATAACAATAGAGTTCTCTAAAATAAAATGAGGAGGGTAATGGTAAATTTATTGTGCTCTTGGCACCAGTCCACCAACCCTTCCAAAGATAGCTAATAAAAAATAAACACCATTACATGAAATACAATGTAAATTGTACATGTAAAGATGTTTATGTTAAAACACCCAAATACATGAACATATTACGACATTTATGATGTATGGGATTTTTTCCATTGTTACGTCATTAACAATAAAGTGTGGATATTGGCTTCCTTTTCTGAACTTTTTAGAGTATTTTTCAAATGCTCAATAAAAATTTCATATCTTAGTTTCAGTCTTTTATTTTAAAGTATAAGAAGCCCTAACTTACCTCAAATTATACCCCAATCTTAAAATATTACATATGCACATATCGGTACTTATTAAACAGCTTGCCAAATTAGTTCTGTGTGAAAAGATTTACCAAAACTGTGCAAAACTAGGCTTTACAAGAAGGGAACCTCTAGCATAACCACTGAGCTCTTTGCTGTCCCAGTTTGGAAGAGGAAGGGCATTTGTAAAATTTCATATTGCCCAAATTGGTCAACAGTTGGTCTTCTACAGTGTTACTCCAGAACCTCAAGCAGATACTTTACTTCCTTAATTCTAAGATTCCTATTTTTCCCCACATTTTAATGTTTCTAAAATTGGGATCACTTTACAAACAATGCATATGTTTTATGGCAGTTCTTCCCTTGGGTCGGGGGAGAAGTTATAGTAAATTGATACAGATCTGACAAGTGATAGGATTTAGAATTATAGAACTGTAGTACTTATTCATCAAGGGAAACTCAAAGTTAAGTATTTTTAATTTGCCATTTCTTCCAGTAATACCTGCTAAGGCTACTATTCACCTCACCTAAAGTGGAGTCTTTACCATCTCCTAAAAAAAAACAAACAGCATAATCCTGGGACTAGTCAATGGATGTTATTGTTGTTGGTTGCCGTACAGTTGATTTCAACTCATTTCAACCCCGTATGTTACAGAGTAGAACTGCTCCATAAGGTTTCCTTGGCTTGAACCTTTTTCCATAGGTTTAATGGAAGCAGATCTCCAGGACTTTTCTCCTGCAGTACACTGGGTGGTTTCAAATTGCCAACCCTTAGGTCAGTAGTCAAGCACAAGGCATTTGTTCCACTAAGGGACCTTTATTCAATGGTTAATTTATTCTATTTCACAATGGCAATTAATGCTGTCGTCTTAACGTTTGCCAATGTGAAGACACAGCATAATTTAGAGATTAGAATGATAGATAATAGAGACAAAGAAAAACTTACTGAAAAAATAATTAGGTTAGTTGCCAAACTGACAGTGTAAAAGGGGCTCTCTTATAAGATAACATACTCTAATTCCAAGAATTGGCCATTACATTAGCTTGGCCAGACTCCATGCAGCACTTTCAGAAACTATTCATGCAAAAGCTTTGACTCTAAGTTACATCTGATGGCCTGGAACTTACTTTGGCATTAAAAACCTGATGTTAGAAAGCCATAATTTTCAGGCAACTCAGCATAACTTGCCCAAGAAATCTGATTCTCTTGGTAAGAAAGAAATCTTGTTCATCTATCTATATTTTTACCGATACACTTTAAGGAAAGAAATTATTGATAGTTTATTCATGTATATATTCATTTATCCTTTCAACAAAGACATGATAGATACATTTTTAAATACACCAAATTCCGTTTAAAATCCCTACCATCTCAGAGATTCTCCCTTTATTTCTGATTATTTTAAAGAATTTGTCTCTAAGATTGCTATTCAAAGTCCCATCAAAATTTTTCACTCTCCACCCTCAAGTAAACCATTAGGCCAAAAAGACTGAACAGATATTCAGGGTGCTGGAAACCAACTGTTGGAAGAGATCATCCAATCAATTTATCTGGCTTCTTGTTGTTCCAAATATCAGCATGTACATTTTGCTCCATGATAAGCGTTCACTCTGCAGAATTACTGAATAGAACTCAGGACTTTTGCCTCAACTACCTTTATCCAGATTTGTGTGAAAAATTTACAAGTAAAATATAAATATAGTTTTGTCACTGTTATGTCCCTATAGGATGTGAAAAAGGGGGAGTTCCAGCCATTGCAATAGAGGGTGCGGAGCCCAAAACTCACACAGTCTCCTGCAGTAACTGGAACTTCACCAGTGTGAAGGCACCCCCTCTGGCATTGGTTTCCCAACTACAATGTGTGAAGACTCACCACAACCACCCAATCCACCCGCTAGAGCCGCACCTCATGATTTGAACCACCTAGTATAATGCAGAGATGACCTTACAACTCTTCACATTGGCCAATGATAGCATCCATCACAAACTAGGAAGTGATGTTAGTGAGGAAGGGAGAGATGCTTTGGTTAAATACTAATGTTTGTATTCCTTTTTTTAAGTTTTTTTTTTTTTTAACCACAAAGTTTTGTCTTGATCATTTTATGGTGAAGTTAGATAAAGGAAAATTTGTGACAAAAAATAATTTAATATCAAAAGGCTACAAATATATTTTGCCACCTCTAAAACAACCCCTGTTCTGTGTGATCAAAGAAACCCAGCAACACCAAATTGAAACAGAAGACAATCTCAGTTCTGCAAAGTAATACACATTATAGAAGGCGGTGCCTGGAAATAAAACATTTTGGAGGTATCCAGGGTCCCAGGTGAAGACAAGAACATAGGAGGGCAAACAAATCCTCCCTCAGTTCTTTCCTTCTTCTGCCCCTCTCTCTCTTCTCTCTGTTTAAATCTCACTCCATCAGCTTCCCAGAGCCTATTCATTCACCTGAGTGACAGGCTTAATGCTTTTCCTTGAAACTAAGAAGTACTAAGTAATAAAGAATTTAATTTGATTTTGTGAGAAAAGCCTGAATTCAGAAAGATCAGGACAAGGGAAGAAAGAAAAGGAGGTTTCCATTTGTCCCTAAATGTTGTCTTACCATCATTGGTGGCATCTCTGAATTAGGCTGTGGTGTCTAAATATGATGAAAATACTCTGACCTATTTGTTGCCCTTTAAGCAACACTTTTTTCTTTTCCAGTGAAAGCAACACAGTAGCCATGAATGTTCAAAGAATGCTACGGGCAGATTAACATCTTGACATTATCCTTTGAGTGGTCCAACTAGTTCAGATGTTCATGCTCACAGACAAGGTAGTGTTGTTGTGGTTAGGTGCCCTCGAGTCGGTTCCAACTCATAGTGACCCTATGTACAATAGAGTGAAACACAGCCCAGTCGTGCACCATGCCCACAATCACTGTTATGCTTGAGCCCATTGTTGCAGCCATTATGTCAACCCAACTCATTGAAGGTCTTCCTCTTTTTTGCTGACCCTGTTCTTTACCAAGCATGATGTCCTTCTCCAGGGACTGATCTCTCCTGACAACATGTCCAAAGTATGTAAGATGTAGTCTTGCCAACCTTGCTTCTAAGGAGCATTCTGGTTGTACTTCTTCCAAGACAGATTTATTTATTCTTTTGGCAGTCCATGTTGTGTTCAATACTCTTTGCCAACACCATAATTCAAAGACGTCAACTCTTCTTCTGTCTTCCTTATTTATTGTCCAACTTTCACATGCATATGATGCAACTGAAAATACCATGGCTTGGGTCAGGCACACCTTAGTCTTCAAAGTGACATCTTTGCTTTTCAACACTTTAAAGAGGCCTTTTGAAGCAGATTTTCCTGGTGCAATGCATCTTTTGATTTCTCATCTGCTGCTTCCATGGCTGTTGATTGTGGAGCCAAGTAAAATGAAATCGTTGACAACTTCAATCTTTTCTCCATCTATCATGATGTTGCTTATTGGTCCAGTTCTGAGGATTTTTGTTTTCTTTATGTTGAGGTGCAATCCATACTGAAGACTGTGGTCTTTGATCTTCATCAGTAAGTGCTTCAAGTCCTCTTCACTTTGAACAAGCAAGGTTGTGTCATCTGCATAACGAGTTATTGTTAATGAGTCTTCCACCAATCCCAATGCTCTGTTCTTCGTATAGTCCAGGTTCTTGGATTATTTGCTCAGCATACTGATTGAATAGGTATGGGGAAAGGATACAACCATGACGCACACCTTCCCTGACTTTAAGCCACGCTGTATCTCCTTGTTCTGTTCGAATGACTGCCTCTTAATCTATGTAGAGGTTCCTCATGAGCACAATTAAGTGTTCTGGAATTCCCATTCTTTGAAATGTTATCCATAATTGGTTATGATCCACATAGTCGAATGCCTTTGCATAGTCAATAAAACATAGGTAGACATCTTTCTGATATTCTCTCCTTTCAGCTAGGATCCATCTGACATCAGCAATAATACCCCTGGTTCCGCGTCCTTTTCTGAATCCAGCCTGAATTTCTGGCAGTTCCCTGTTGATATGCTGTTGCAGCCACCTTTGAATGCTCTTCAGCAAAATTTCACTTGCATGTGATATTAGATATTGTTCGATAAATTCCCCATTCGGTCAGATCACCTTTTTTGGGAATAGGCATAAATATGGATCTTTTCCAGTCAGTTGGCCAGCTAGCTGTCTTCCAAATTTCTTGGCATAGGCAAGTGAGCACTTCCAGCATTGCATCTGTTTGTTGGAACATATCAATTGATGTTCTGCCAAATCCTGGAGCCTTGTTTTTCAGCAATGCCTTCAGTGCAGCTTGGATGTCTTCCTTCAGTACCATTGGTTCCTGATCATATGCTACCTCTCGAAATGGCTGAACATTGACCAATTCTTTTTGGTATAACGACTCTGTGTATTCCTTCCATCTTTTTTTGATGCTTCCTGCACAGAATCCTTCACTATTGCAGCTCGAGGCTTGAATTTTTTCTTCAGTTCTTTCAGCTTGAGAAATGCCAAGTATGTTCTTCCCTTTTGGTTTTCTATCTCCAGCTCTTTGAACATGTCATTATAATACTTCACTTTGTCATCTCGAGCAGCCCTTTGAAAATCTCTGTTCAGTTCTTTTACTTCATCATTTCTTTCTTTTGCTTTAGCTACTCGACGTTCAAGAGCAAGTTTCAGAGTCCGTTCTGACATCCATTTTGGTCTTTTCTTTCTTTTTAATGACCTCTTGCTTTCTTCATGTATGATGTCTTGATGTCATTCCACAACTCGTCTGGTCTTCAGTCATTAATGTTCAAAGTGTCAAATCTATTCTTGAGATTGTCTCTAAATTCAGGTAGGACAAACTCCAGGTCATACTTTGGCTCTCGTGGACTTGTTTTAATTTTCTTCAGTTTCAACGTGAACTTGCATATGAGCAATTGATGGTCTGTTCCATAGTCAGCCCCTGGCCTTGTTCTGACTGATGATATTGAGCTTTTCCATCGTCTCTTTCCACAGATATAGTCGATTTGATTCCTGTTTATCCCATCTGGTGAGGTCCATTTGTATAGTTGCCATTTATGTTGGTGAAAAAAGGTATTTGCAATGAAGAAGTCCTTGGTCTTGCAAAATTCCATCATGCGATCTCAGGCATCATTTCTATCACCAAGGCCATATTGTCCAACTACCAGTCCTTCTTCTTTGTTTGCAGCTTTCACATTCCAATCACCAGTAACTATCAATGCATCCTGACTGCATGTTCAATCAATTTCAGACTGCAGAAGTTGGTAAAAAAATCTTCAATTTCTTCATCTTTCACTTAAGTGATTGGTGTGCAAATTTGAATAACAGCCGTACTAACCAGTCTTCCTTGTAGGCGTATGGATATTATCCTATCACTGACAGCGTTATACTTCAGGATAGATTTTGAAATGTTCTTTTTCACAATGAATTCAGTGCTGTTCCTCTTCAGGTTGTCATTCCTGGCAAAGTAGACCATAATATGATTGTCCAATTCAAAATGGCCAATACCAGTCCACTTCAGCTCACTAATGCCTAGGATATCGATGTTTATGCGTTCCATTTCATTTCTGACGATTTCCAATTTTCCTAGATTCATACTTCATACATTTCATGCTCCAGTTATTAACGGATGTTTGCAGCTGTTTGTTCTCATTTTGAGTCATGCCACATCAGCAAATGAAGGTCCTGAAAGCTTGACTTCATCCACGTCATTAAGGTCAACTGTGTTTTGAGCGAGCAGCTCTCCCCCAGTGGTATTCTGAGTGCCTTCCAACCTGGGGGGCTCATCTTTTGGCAAAGACAACGTAGAAAAGAAAGAAAGAAAAAAAAAAACAAGAAGGTAGGACAGGTAAAATCATTGCATTTGCTAGAGAATTTTCCAACACAGGTTTACAAATCATTTCTTATTTCTCTGTGGAGCATATTATTGGCTCACTTCAGAGACCCAAACCATGGTGAAATTAATAAGCATCACTTTTCATAGACCTCTGCATTTCTCTCCGTATCATTCCCACTGCTTAGCTCTTAGCTTTCTTTTCTGGGCTACTTTTCACAAATAAACCAAGTTTTTATTCTTCATGAGAGTTACAATATAGCAATGCCTCGATTGGAAGAACCAAGTTGCCTTTAGTTCTTGCAGGATAGTCACTTGGGCTCACTCTTTGACTAAGGTGGTTTGCTTCCCTCCAATACAAGCAATTCAAATCCATGCTTCACATAAATGACAAATTTGTACCTGTCAGAACTTTAGTATCATGCATGAATACTGAAACTAAGGATATTAATCCAAGGTCTATTATTGTATAAGATCACTGAAGTTAGAAGACATGATGTATAGTCTTTATAACGAGAACATAGTTGTAACATTTAGGAATAAGGTTCAAAAGCTACTACTATCAGGTTTCTTTTTTGTTATCTTTATGAATCAAATGTGTACTTTGTACATTTAATTCATGTATTTCATCACAGAATTAACCTAGTGTAAGAAAATTTAACACTGCAACTTCTGCTTTTAGCACCCTGAAAATGAGATAACTAGGAAATTGAAAACTAAATTATATGTTTGAGTAATACCATACCCACAAATAGTGTAAACTGTACAAGCAGAAAGTAAATAACTCTCAATTATCACAGAAAACATAACCTCAGTTTCATCACATCTCCAGAAAGAACATTTAATATTCTACAGAGTTTTGATAAATTTTAGTCAAATCCTGACTTATTATTTCATGCTTCCATCATTTAATTTAATACACATATTACAATGTTTTGAGAACAGTGTCTGCATGTGTGCGGTAGCCAAATTTCTCAACTTTAATAATAGTTATTTGGCTGAAAGGACTCAATTTTCATAATAAACCAACCACTTAGAACATTCAGTGTAACACAACTGCTCTTGAAGTGGGAAGGGTCACCACAAAGAATCCACAGTGCTGGACTGTGTTTAACTTGTCATTCCCACTGTCAGAATGACAAAACTGATTTGATCATAAATAGTCTCCAAAGAAGGCCAGTGTGCTTTGGGGACAAGCCAACTTGGTCCAACCATCATGAACCTGGAACTCTGAGAGCAGGGTATTAGACTTCTTGTGGGGATAATGGTGGAATGTGAAGCTCAGAGTCTAGCTAAACAAAAATTAAATTGCTTTTTAATTTAAAAATGTGTACTCCAAGAACCCTTATATCTGGAGTAGTATTTGAAAATAATACCTTCAACAAATATGATTTTTTAAAGACTTCTCCCCATCGAGAACTGCTATTCTATGGGTGTGAAATAAAACACCAGGCTTTATTCCATTGAAATCTGAGAGTCACAGAGCTCGCGTTTTACTATTTGGATGTCTGTGTTGGCTTTACAGATAAAGATCAACTCAATGGCATTTTAGAAAATTAGTTGTGTCTAATCCCCAGTGTCCTGGTCGACATTTCCTTTATTAATAGAACAGGATACACACGGCTGTGGGTGACCTCTTACTGGGTTTGCTATGATTGTTGCAGCAGTCTGCAAAGCACAGCTGCTCTGTGAAGTATACTGGACAACTCTAAGGGAGAAAAGTACTCTTGTAGTTAAAATACTTTCTCTATTTTAATTATCAAAGTTTCTTGAGCATTTGCAGATTTATTTTCAGAGGTCCCTTAAAACATAAAAAAACATAGGTAACAAAAAGACATAAAAATATTGATTTCCAAACTGCTTTCCAAACACTACAGCTAATTTTGTGTGTGTGTGTGTGTGTAATTTTTATAAGAAAAAAGCATAACTAGTGACTTTTGTAAAATATTTACCCTTCTTCCCCCACCAATCATTCTCTGAAATTCATAGAAGTCACCCAATAACAATCAAACAAACAGACACAAATAAGTAAATAAATAGTAATTAGGCCCTCTGGTTAATATTCATTCCTTCTTTCTTTATTCATTCCTATTGCTTTCTTTCCTTTTTTTTTTTTTAATTTCTTCTTTCCTTTCTTTTAAATATCTGCACTTTTTTGCTTCTTCATTTCTAGAATCATTTTATATCTATCTTATTTTCACATACAACCAAAAAATCGAATGGTTCAGGAATAAATTAAAAGATGGTCAACATCACAGATCAGTGGAATATAAATTAAAATAAAAATGAGATAACATTTTTCCATTTCAGGTTGTCAAATATAAAATAAGTTAATAGAATTCAGTGTTAGGGAAATCGGCACTCTTATACATGGCTAATAGTGCAGTCCATTTTAGGGGTAGCAGCTTCTCCCTGAATTCAAAATGTGCATACCTTTTGACCCAGCAACTTTTGGAATCTATCCTACAGATACACTTCCAACAGTGTACAATGATATATATAATTATAACCATATATGGAAATTACTAAGTAAATTATTATATAGCTACACTATCATCCCACTGCCCACTACCGTCGAGTTGATTCCGACTCATAGTGACCCTACAGGACAGAGTAGAACTGCCCCGTAGAGTTTCCAAGGAGCACCTGGCAGATTCAAACTGCCAACCTACAAATTTTAAATGTTTTATATATATAATTTTTAATGATAAAGATAATATTTTATGATTTTTTTTAATGAAAAAGAGCAAGAGCAGAATGATATATAATTTTTTTTAATTTACAAATAAACCTTTATTGAGGACGCATGTCTCAAATTTAACATCTCTAAAATTTAACTGATGATCTTTCCCCCAGAGCTGCCCCTATCTTACTAAATTGCACCTCTATCCACTCAGTTGCTGATTCAAGAAACAAGGGACATCTCTCTCTTTTGTATGTTCCATCTCTAATCCAAGCCTGCACATATTTCAAATTTGTCTATGCCTCACTATCTCCATTGCCATTACCCTTGTCTGAGTTTCCACTATTTTTCACCTGACTACTACAATAGCCTCCTATCTCATTTCTTATCTTCTGCTCTTACAAATTTCTAATCCATTTTCCACACCCCTTTTTAAAACATAATTTGGATCGTGCCACTTCATGGCTTCACTTTGCGCTTAAAGAAATCTACACTCCTTTCCTTGGCCTACAAGGCCAGCCTAATCTCAGCACTGACTGCTTCTTCAATCAATAGCATTATTATCGTAATATTGTTCTCATATTTTCCATTCAGTCTTCAAAAGAAATACTCGCCATGTATACCCAACCCACCCAGTGCCGTCGAGTCGATTCTGACTCATAGCGACCCTATAGGACAGAGTAGAACTGCCCCACAGAGTTTCCAAGGAGCGTCTGGAGGATTTGAACTGCCAACCTGTTGGTTAGCCATGTATAACTATTAATAAATACTCCAAAGATAGCATTGGGTTGATTCTAGGATACACTGTTTGAAAGTTATCTCTCGCCTAGTCCTTTAAAATAGCTAGTTTCCCTGAGATTCTTGGTCCCCTCTACTTTATTCTCCATACAGCATCAAGGGAGGTCATCTTACAGTAGTCATATATTTATGTTATATCTTTGCTTAAGACCCTTCAATGGTCTAGGCACACCTGATCTGGCCCCTGCCTAGCTCTCCAACCTCATCTCATGCCATTACATCCTTGACTACTATACTTGAGCCAAGTGGCTTCTTTTCAGTCGCTGAAATGAACCAGTCTCCTCATTGTATGTGCCCCTCTGCCTTAAATACTTTTCCCTCCACAATTTATATGGCTGCCTTCTTATACTTTGGGTCTTAGCTTAAATGTTACTTTTCCAGGAAGGCTTTCCTTGACCAGTAAGTAGCCCAAGAAGATAAGAAATTCTTTTCTTTCTCATTGCACCGTATCCATTTCCTTCCTTGAAATTGTTGATTTACTTGTTTGCCATCTCTCTGCCCACTACTCTGGACATTCTATGCAACACATCCATAATAGAAGCCTTGGTAGTGGGAGCTATGGGTCATGCCTAAGGAGTCAAGAAGGCCTTTTAGAAAATAACATTAAGTCCTAAACTTAAGGGAATGTGCTAGGAGAGGAAAGGAGAGAGGTCATTCTAGGTCAAGGGGCAATTTGTAAAGCTGGAGAAAAGCATCTACGAGGATGTCAAATTCCAAAAAACTTTGAGAGTTATTTGGGGCTTAAGGAGGAAAGTGGGGAAGGAGCTGTTGAGGCTGGAAGGAGCCATTGACGGGGGGCATTGCGGTTGGAAAGATAGGTGAGAACAGATCATGAAGGACTAAGGAGACATTTGTTGTCCCATAGACACCAGGGAGCCACAGAAAGTTTAAAAGGAAAGTGAAATAACCAGATTTCTTGGTGGCACAGTGGTTAAGTGTTTGTCTGCTAACCAAAAGGTCAGCAATTCAAATCCACCAGTCACTCCTTGTAAACCCTATCGGACAGTTCTACTCTGCTCTGTACAGTCACTATAAGTCAGAATCAACTCAATGGCAACAGGTTTTTTTGGTTTAAGAGGATAAAAGACTAGAGACTATCTTCTTAAAGACAAATCTACAGCCCCAGCTCTCCTCATCAATGAAGATATAATACCAGTCTAAAACATGAGATAAATTAAGTACGTTTTTAATTAGATTTGAATATATAAGAAAAATACATTTAGTATAAATTCAAATACATTTTAAACTCAAGCTCTTTTTTTTTTTTTTTTAATAATATAGTTTTGGGAATCTCAGCTAATTTTCCAAAGGAACTATTGTCAGAACTGTGCTAGATAAGAGTCAGTCAATACAGCTAGCTTTTAGGAATAGGAGCAGAGTTATTTGCTCTAAAAATAAAAGAAAAATAATTTTGAGGATTATAATCCAAGTATCACTTTGGTAAACCGTACGTAGTAAGGTTGCTGAACTTACAGAAAAAGAAGCAAACAAAACATTTCAAGTTACTGGTACATAAACAAAAGTCACTGAATTGAAAAAATATATCTAAAAAAACTTGGAAAATATGTAAAACTCAATATTTCCCACTTAGGGCTTCATCCAATCATCTGGGAAAAGAAAAACCAGGCAAATATGAAAAAAGTTACTTTTTTTCCAAATCACAGAGTTTAGATATGACCTGATTTGACCCCGAATTCCACTGGACATTCTGTTACAAAGTAATCAAAAATACACAATGTACTTGTTCAATTTGTTTGTACTATGTAAAATTGATTTTTTTCTTTAATACTAAAATTTGGTCCATCTGTTGGGAAAACAGAAAATGTTCTAAATATATACAAAGAGTGGAAATGCTTCATTCCACTGGCTGTATCCTGTGGTATATGCATTTTCATCAGTATGTTTGTCTTGCAGACAAAATGAATATCAGATGGTGGTTTTGAAAAAGGGCAGACCTAACATGAGGTGATTAGTTTCAAAAACAGATTTTTATTCTTGATAAATTATTACCAAATACAATCATCTGTTGATTGAGGATATAAAACAGATTGGTCATACTACAACCCACAGGTTAAATGAAAAACGGAAATAATAAGTTTATTTAACATGGTCTTGCATTAAGTTCCCAGCAGTGCAAATCTAAGGCAAATAATTAGATTTCCAATTTAAAGATATACATTTGTTAAGCCAGACGTTTCCTGAGTTCATCTATTTCTCCGCTGGCTAGTCGCAGTGCACTGGCAATGTATTTAGGACATTTTCACTTAGAACTTTACGTTACTACACCTTGTACATTACCCTGATCAAGTCAGTATTGTAGTTTGAGTCAGTGATAATGCAGAGAAGTGCAAAGGGCTGATTGTGATGATTCCTGGCTGCAAATAAGATTCAAATACACTGTACAGACATAAAGAAAACTGACACCTTAAAACAAAACCCCAGGTGGGGAAAAAAGGATTTTCTAAGAGATAACTGGTAAACCAAACAAATCAAAACATCTTTTACTAAGTAAAAAAAAAAAACAGGACAACAAATATGCTACACTCAATTTCCTAAATAGCCGCCCTTCTTTTTCTCAGGGTGACCACTTAACTTTACGGTGAAAAAGAAAATTAAAAGACAACAGCTAAGATAAAGAGCATATCCTATTTTTACTCAGCATACTCCCCCTTCCTTCTTCTCCCCCTCCTCTATTTCTGCAGTAATTTACAGCTCTGCTATATAATGTCTCTCCAGGGAGCAAAGAATCCCATTACAGATGATTCCTCTGTGCAGACTTCGGCTCTGTAAATCAACAGGCTGAGCTCCCTAACAGATTTTAAATCCCTGCTTGAGTTAGGCTGGGACAATTTGCAAATTGGTGGGGCCGGAAGTAGGGAGAGGAAGGAGAGTTTGGTACCAGTCTAAGTTCCATGGAAAGAGCTTATAACACAATTTGTGTTTTTGTTAACTTTCCCCAGTAACTATTGTGACTTGATGCAGAACAGGGGAGTCTACAAATAGCAGGGATTGAAAAACTACATCCAAAGGAGATTCTTTCTCTCCCAGGAAAACACTCACAGGGGTTCTATCAAGACACTTGTTAGACTGTATCAAAAGCATAAAGTAAGCTAGACGAATGTCTCCTTGGAGGTAAGATTTCTAAATGGATAGAACACCTTGAAAAGATAGAGTGAAGCTAAGTGACAAAGGTGGGAGGGGGCTATTTCTAAAATAAACCCCTGAGAGTTAGACACCTCATAGAGCCTTTTTTCCCCTACAAGTGCTTTACACACCTTTCTTACTCAAAAAATGAAAAGTGCTCTAGAAATCCATTGATGAGATAGAAGGAATTTGAGAGGTCTCCATTATTTTTTGTATAATATAGGTCTCATTTCAAAATTTGGCTAATAATTATAACAACTACAATATATAGCATGGGTAATTATATAAAAACTTATTTTATGATAATAATTTTACACATATTAGACCAGCACTGATCAGCCAACATAATGTGACTTTAAATGCCCACTATAAAAAATATCGTCTATCAGTTTGTCATACTGTGGTGGCTTGTGTGTTGCTGTGATACTGGAAGCTTTGCCACCGGTATTTCAAATACCAGCAGGGTCACTTTGGTGGATAAATTTCAGCAGAGCTTCCAGGCTAAGACACACTAGGAAGAAGGACCTGTTGGTCTACTTCTGAAAAAATTTTGGCCCATGAAAACCTTTTGAATAGCAGTAGAACACTATCTGATATAGTGCTGGAAAATCAGCGCCCCAGGTTGGAAGGCAATCAAAATACCCACTGGGGACGAGTCCCATCCTCAAAGTAGAGTCAACCTTAATGACACGGGATGGAGTCAAGCCTTTGGGGCCTTTGTTTGCTGATGTGGCACAACTCAAAATGATGACAAACAGCCGCAAACATCCATTAATAATTGGAAAGTAGAATGTACTAAGCATGAATCTAGGAAAATTGGAAGTCGTCAGAAATGAAATAGAACTCATAAATATTGATATATATATCCTAGGCATTAGTGAGCTGAAATGGACTGGTATTGGCCATTTTGCACTGGACAATCATATGGTCTACTATGTTGGGAATGACAAATTGAAGAGGAATGGCATTGCATTCATTGTCATAAAGAACATTTCAAGATCTATCCTGAAGTACAATGCTGTCAGTGATAGGATAATATCCATGTGCCTACAACAGAGACCAGTTAATATGGCTATGATTCAACCACTAAGGCCAAAGATGAAGAAATTGAAGATTTTTACCAACTTCTGCATTCTGAAATTTATCAAACATGCAATCAGGATGCATTGATAATTACTGGTGAATGGAATGTAAAAGTTGGAAACAAAGAAGAAGGATCAGTAGTTGGAAAATATGGCCGTGGTGACAGCAACAATGCCAGATAAAATTCATGATAGAATTTTGCATGACCAAAGACTTATTCACTGCAAATACCTTTTTTCAACAACATAAGTGGTGACTCTACACATGTACCTCACCAGATGGAATACACAGGAATCAAATTAACTATATCTATGGAAAGAGACTATGGAGAAGCTCAATATCATCAGTCAGAAAAAGGCCAGGGGCTGACTGCTGAACAGACCATGAATTGTTTATACGCAAATGCAAGGTGAAGCTGAAGAAAATTAGAGCAAGTTGACGAGAGCCAAAATATGACCTTGAGTATATCCTACCTGAATTCAGAGACTATTTCAAGAATAGATTTGATGCACTGAACACTAATGGCTGAAGACCAGACAAGTTGTGGAATGGCATCAAGGACATCATACATGAAGAAAGCAAGAGGTCATTAAAAAGACAGGAAAGAAAGAAAAGACAAAAATGGATGTCAGAAGAGACTCTGAAACTTGCTCTTGAACATAGAGAAGCTAAAGTGAAAGGAAGAAATGATGAAGTAAAAGAGATGAACAGAAGATTTCAAAGGGTGACTCAGGAAAACAAAGTAAAATATTATAATGAAATGTGCAAAGACCTAGAGTTAGGAAACCAAAAGGGTAGAACACGCTCTCCATTTCTCAAGCTGAAAGAACTGAAGCTGAAATTCAAGCCTCAAACTTCAATATTGAAGGATTCTAAGGGGGAAATATTGAACAATGCAGGAACTGTCAAAAGAAGATGAAAGTCTCTGTACCAAAAAGTATTGGTTGACATTCAACCATTTCAGAAGGTAGCATATATGATCAAGAACCAATGGTACTGAAGGAAGAAGTCCTAGCTGCACTGAAGGCACTCGTGAAAAACAAGGCTCCAGGAATTGATGGAATATCAATTGAGATGTTTCAACAAATGAATGGAGAATTAGAGGTGCTCAATCGTCTATGCCAAGAAATTTGGAGGACAGCTGCCTGGCCAATTGACTGGAAGAGATCCACATTTGTGTCCATTCCAAAGAAACATGATCCAACAGAAAGCAGAAATTATCTAGCAATATCATGAATATAACACACTAGTAAAATTATGCTGAAAATCTTTCAAAAGCGGTTGCAACAGTCCATTGACAGGGAACTGTCAGAAATTCAAGCCAGATTCAGAAGAGGACGTTGAATGAGGGATATCCTTGCTGATGTCAGATGGGTCCTAGCTGAAAGCAGAGAGTACCAGAAAGATGTTTACCTGTGCTTTATTGACTATGCAAAGGCATTCAACCGTGCAGATCATAACAAATTGTGGATAACATTGCAAAAAATGGGAATTTCAGAACACTTAATTGTGCTCATACGGAACCTGTACATAGACCAAGAGGCAGTATTTCGAACAGAATAAGGGGCTACTGCACGGTTTAAATTCAGGAAAGGTGTGTGCTAGGGTTGTATTCTTTTACCTTACTTACTCAATCTGTATGCTGAGCAAATAATCTGAGAAGTGGACTCAGTGAAGAAGAATGTGGCATTAGGATTGGAGGAAGACTCATTATGATATGCAGATGACACAACTTTTCTTGCTGAAAGTGAAGAGGACTTGAAGCACTTACTGATGAAGATCAAAGATTATAATTCAACATAAAGAAAACAAAAATCCTCACAACTGGACCAATAAACAAAATCATGATAAATGGAGAAAATATTGAAGTTGTCAAGGATTTCATTTTACTTGGATCTACAACCAATCCCCATGGAAGCAGCAGTCAAGAAATCAAAGGAGGTATTGCATTAGGCAAATCTACTGCAAAAGACCTCTTTGAAGTATTAAAAAGTAAGGATGTCACCTTGAGAATTAAGGTGCACCTGATCCAAGCTTTGGCGTTTTCTTTTGCCTCATATGCATCCAAAAGCAGGACAATGACAAAGGAAGAACGAAGAAGAATTGATGCCTTTGCACTGTGGTATTGATGAAGAATATTGAATACAACATGGACTGCAAGAAGAAGGAAAAAATTTGTCTTGGAAGAAGTACAGGTGGGATGCTCCTTGGAATCGAGAATGGCAAGACTTCCTCTCACGTACTTTGGACATGTTATCAAGAGGACCAGTCCCTGGAGAAGGATATCATGCTTGGTAAATTAGAGGGTCAGCGAAAAAGAGGAAGGCCTTCAACCAGATGGACTGACACAGTGGCTGCAATGATGGGCTCAAGCATTAACAAGGATTTTATGAGGACGGCACAGGACCAGGCAATGGTTCGTTCTGTTGTACGTAGGGTCGCTATGAGTCAGAACCCAATCAATGGCACCTAACAACAACAACATAAAAAATAACAGCAGCATGTTCAAAATGAACCAAATGGTCTTTGAAACAGATCAACAATGAGAAGAATATGGCCAGGGAAGGCAACTCAACACTCCAAACCAATTTATTTCTAAGGGTAAGTTCCATACAATAAGATTCAGTCATTTGGGCTTAATGGACTACTCTTTTATTACTAACATTAAATATATAAGGCTCTCCCTCTCATTTTCCCTCCTTTCCTTGCTTCTTCCTTCCCATATCTATCATCAACCCCTTAGCAAAGCTCTAGTCCCAATTTGTTGTAAACCAAAACTTTATTTTCTCCCCCTTTCCCCTCAAATCATTTTAACTTCCCTTATTTGTCCCTGTTACTAACAGACACTCTAACTTCTCTCTATACCTTATTCCACTTTTGCTTAATTGGTTACCTAATCTTGCCCATCCTGCCTTTTGTATTTTTCTGTTTTTTACTTTCATTTCTACTACCATCACCCTCATACCAGGTCTCATCACCTCAGTCCTGGGTTACTACTATTTCATTCTGCTAAACTTTTCCTTTGGTTTTCCCAGCTATTCAGTCTATGCACACATTTCTGATGAATTCTCCTAAAACATCTCTGTAATCACGAGTTAATGATCTGGAGTCTGAAATATTGGCCTTTACTCAGTTCTGTGGTCTCAGGGAACAATCTTTAACTGTGCCCAAATATCCTGAAAATTAATATTGTTGTCTATAAAGAAATAAGAGAATGATTAGATTGGGAAAAATCACTTCTACTAACAAACTACTCCAAGAAAATGCTTTTGTTAGTCAACATTTCCCTCTTAGGATAGAAACAATAGCATATAATGATTAAACTAGAAGAGGTTTTAGAAGATAACCTAGTGGAACCTCAGATGCAGAGATGATTATAACTTAAGGTAATTTCATAGAGGGTCTGCTGCCCTCTCCCGTATCACTTCTCCAGGCCACCATACCATTGTCAAACACTACCTCTGATGACTGTGATTATCAACAGGCTGAACACACCTCCAGGACGGTTTTGTTTCTTTAGTGAAAACTTGAGTGACATTCAATAACGATTGGTTTTCTGGAAGGGATCTTACTGTCAATCTTTATTCCAAAAGTGTTCCAAACGTCAACCTTTTCCCTATCTTGGATTATTACAGAGGGACTTCTCTGCACTGCCAGGAAACTTCAGAGTGAACTTTTAAACTGATGAAAAGCCTTAGGGCACAACTGGGCACCCATTTGCTGTTTTAAGAATGGTGTTTGTTTTAAATTGGTGCTCCATCGCTACAGTTCAAGAGGAGCCTTAAAAAAGTCAGTGTTTAAAAGATTAGATTTCCCTGCACCTTTGGTGAACAGTTCATAGTTACTTCCTCTGTTAGAAGGAACATTAACTTAGCAATAGCAAAAAATAAAATAAAACCAATGGATTGCCTTAGTAACTTCACTTCTAAAACTATCTTTGCCTTTATATCCAAGGGCTTCAATTCTCTCTAATTATTTGGCATTTACAATCTTCAAGGTAACTAATGAATGATGAACTCCAGAATGCCCTTCCAAATACTCTACTTCTGCTTACACTTACTTCAAGCAATACTTCCTTGACTTTTTTTTTTTATTAACTTTTATTAAGCTTCAAGTGAACATTTACAAATCCAATCAGTCTGTCACATATAAGTTTACATACATCTTACTCCATACTCCCACTTGCTCTCCCCCTAATGAGTCAGCCCTTCCAGTCTCTCCTTTCGTGACAATTTTGCCAGCTTCCCTCTCTCTCTATCCTCCCATCCCCCCTCCAGACAAGAGTTGCCAACACAATCTCAAGTTACCACCTGATATAATTAGCTCACTCTTCATCAGCATCTCTCTCCCACCCACTGACCAGTCCCTTTCATGTCTGATGAGTTGTCTTCGGGGATGGTTCCCGTCCTGTGCCAACAGAAGGTCTGGGGAGCATGGCCGCCGGGATTCCTCTAGTCTCAGTCAGACCATTAAGTATGGTCTTTTTATGAGAATTTGGGGTCTGCATCCCACTGATCTCCTGCTCCCTCAGGAGTTCTCTGTTGTGATCCCTGTCAGGGCAGTCATCGATTGTGGCCGGGCACCAACTAGTTCTTCTGGTCTCAGGATGATGTTGGTCTCTGGTTCATGTGGCCCTTTCTGTCTCTTGGGCTCCTAGTTGTCGTGTGACCTTGGTGTTCTTCATTTTCCTTTGCTCCAGGTGGGTTGAGACCAACTGATGCATCTTAGATGGCCGCTTGTTAGCGTTTAAGACCCCAGACGCCACATTTCAAAGTGGGATGCAGAATGTTTTCATACTAGAATTATTTTGCCAATTGACTTAGAAGTCCCCTCAAACCATGTTCCCCAGACCCCTGCCCCTGCTCCGCTGACCTTTGAAGCATTCATTTTATCCCGGAAACTTCTTTGCTTTTGGTCCAGTCCAGTTGAGCTGACTTTCCATGTATTGAGTGTTGTCTTTCCCTTCACCCAAAGCTTCCTTGACTTTTGACTAACAATTCTGTGTGTGCTCTCACAGAACACTGTCTCTCCACTACCACTAATGTGGTGCTTGCCAGGTTATATTACAGTAGTTGTATGAGTTTGTTTCCTCTCTGCTGGCATAGTTGCTGAGACTCTTCTGGAAGACAGGGACCATATTTTATTCATCTTTGAGTTTCAAAAAAACACAGGATAGTACCTAACATTACTACCAGGGCCCACTGCCATCAAGTGGACCCCGACTCGTGGTGACCCATGTGTGTCAAAGTAGAACTGTGCTCCATAGGGGTTTCGATGGATGATTTTTTGGAAGTAGAGGGTCAGGCCTTTCTTAGCAGCACAGCATGTTAACCCTTTGCACCACCCAGGGACTCCTAACATTGCTAAGTGCTCCATAAACTTACTTGTTGAATCGAAATGAGATGACTTGAATTGTGATTCAGGCCATGTTAATTACTGGCTAAGACCAGGTCTCCACAAAGGACAGCAGTGTTACAAAGTAGTTATCCATATTATTGAGGCCCCAAAATGTGCTAAGTTTGGCAAAACAAATAAGCCACTGAGCCAATCCATCATTTTGTTCCAATACTTAGCTTTGCTAATAGAAGTCGGACTTCTGTAAGGCTGTCTTATTCTCTCCTGTGCTTTGTGTTATAACTGACTCATCTGTTTTATACCGATGCTGAACTTACCCTACTCTTGTACACAGGACAAAAATTACATCTTAATCCCCGTCAACTGTCATATGGGAGTGCCACTGATTCCAAATAGGGTCAGTAAGGCACTGTGTAAATGGTTCTGTGACATCCATGACTGGGCCCACATCTTAAAGACCACACCCCACTAGTATACTGAATCACTGGTATTTTCTTTATACACTGAAGTAAGCATGTTGCATAACTAAGTTCAAATTTTAGCACATGATTTCCCCAAATGAAGTCTGAGTAATCCTCAAGACAAAAAGTAAGGTGGGTCTCTAAATACATTTACCCTTTGGGATGAAGATTAAATCCTGACTGAATTTTAAAGATTATTAAAGGAAGAAAATGGTGTCACATTTTAAACAGAACAACACCTTTATTATTTATAATGTATACATTTGTTGGTGTCTTTTCTGGCTCATTTATACTTGGTTTAAGCAGAAAAAGTAAACTTATTCAAACAACTAAGCAGCTGATTAGAAATTTAAATACTTGACTTTTAATCCTATGTCACTCCTGTGACTGTAATTAATTTCCTTGTGAACACGTGTCTTGCTTCAGAAATGAAAAAACAAAAGTTTTTATTGTATATCATGAAAAAACACAATATTTAGAAAACACTTTGCATTTGTAAATTAATTTTTTCAATTTACAAGCAACTATTTAGTTAGCAAATTACTGGAAAATAAAAATACACTGGATACATAACTATATTCAGAATTAACACTGTCAGACATACAGGATTTTCTTAAGCTCTAAAGGCTTAAAAAGGAAAGGTGTATCTTAAAAAAAAAAATTCATGGTGGACTAAAAGTATTTAATAAAAACTTACATTGAGACAGAATTACAATCACACTACTTTAGACAACACAGAGAAGTAGAAAGAACCCAGAAACCAGAAAAATCCTGGCTTGAGTTTCAGCGCCACCAGTCATTTTGTGACTTTGGGCAAGTCTCTGAACCTTTCTGAACCTCACTTTGCTCATTTCTAAAACAGAAATAATAATTCCACCCTTATCTAACACCTGGAGTTATTTTGAAAAGGACGTTATTATTATTATTTTGGCATGCTATCATGGATTGAATTATGTCCCCCCAAAAATGTGTGTATCAACTTGGTTAGGCCATGATTCCCAGTATTGTGTGGTTGGCCTCCATTTTGTGATTGTAATTTTATGTTGAGAGGATTAGGGTGGGATTTTAACATCACCCTTACCCAGGTTACCTCCCTGATCCAACGTAAAGGGAGTTTCCCTGGGTGTGGCCTGTACCATGTCTCTCAAGAGATAAAATGAAATGGAAGAAGCAGACAGTTGGGGACCTCAAACCACCAAAAAAGCAGGGCCAGGAGCAGAATGTGTCCTTTGGACTTGGGGTCCCTGTGTGGAGAAGCTCCTAGTCCGGGGGAACATTGATGAGAAGGAGTTCATGTCCTGAATTTGGACTTTTAGCCTACTTTACTGTGAGACAATAAACTTCTCTTTGTTAAAGCCATCCACTTGCGATATTTCTGTTACAGCTGCACTAGATGGCCAGCGCACATGTGGATTTGGATGGTGATAATCAGCGATTAAGAGCTTGACTGCTAACCAAAATATCAGCAGTTCGAATCCACCAGCCGCTCCGTGGAAACCCTACAGGGCAGTTCTACTCTGTCCTATACGGTCACTATGAGTTGGAATGACTTGATAGCAATGGAGTAATGGCAAGAATGGCCTGATGTTTGCCATCAGATACATTGCTATTGATCTGCTAGTCAATGAGATGGTCACAAATGCAAATTAACTTTTGTTCAGATTCAGCCATCTGCAAGGCTGAATGAAATACTTGTTTTCACACCAAATAAAAAACATATTATTTTAAATAGGAAATAATAAACAACGCATACATTACACAGTTCAGCCAGGAAAAGTCTATACCTCACATTCCTTCAAATTAAAGAGTCCTTTTCTCATCTGACTTCCTCCTCACTCTTGTAGGACAAACTTATCAAACATCAATGATATTTTATTAAATTGACTATGAAAAGGGAGAAACTTCAGACATATAGATTTTCAGCCCTAGGCTTCCTTGATTTCCTCATTTTAGATGCAATTTTAGCAACTCCTGGTCAGGCTTCTTATAAAAAATAAGAGAAGTAAAAGAAGAAAAAGAAAAAACGAGGTGAGATAGACTAGTATATAAATCCACAGTACTGTGGTAAAACCAGGTGGTAAACACCAGAACCTGGAGCAAAGACAATAAACCCCAGATCAGGCAGGCATGCAGCCATTTATACTTCATCACGAGGGTCAGGAGCTAACCCAGACATAATCCACTATATCTTAGGGAACTGGGAAGCACCCAGAGGATAGCAGCCATCTTCCTGAAGATGAGGCTTCCTCAATAAAGTAATTTTCAACTAGCTTTCCCTCTTTGTGGACTGCTGGCATCCAAAATGCAGTTTTTTCCCCCTTTTAGCTTCAAGCCATGGCTTTTTGCAAAGATTCCGTTGCACCACAGGAAATAATCTTTGTTTTTCTGTTTATCATTAGTTTTCAATTATTTTCAATAAGATTCTTCCCCAGCACTCTTATGAGCTGGCTAGAACAAGGTAGAGACATCATTCTGGTTCCCTGGGCTTTGTCAAAATGATTTCTCTTCAATAAAAGCATTTATGAAGCAACTTGTCCAAGCTGGTATTCTCCCAAATGTCTTATTTAGCAGGAGCAAGACCTCAATTATTTTGTTATTAAAAAAAATAGGCACCAAAGGAGCTTCTTGCCTCCACCAATTTTAAGTTCCACTTATTTTTGCATCTGGAAAAACAATGAAATTTGATAATATTATATAGCATATGCCCCAACCCTCAAACTAGTATCCAAAGTAAAATCATTTTATGGGATATTGCAGTGTCCTGTTAAAATACAAGAGTTCCATACTAAAAAAAAGTGTGGGAAACACTCAATTAAACTAGGTTAAACAGGTTTCTTTTCTACTGGCTTTCTCAGATCTACAATATGTATTGTGACACTTTTCTAAGAAAATGTTTACAAAATTTCTTTGACCATGAAACCATTTGTCAGGAAACTCTATAAAAATCTGAAAGAACAGCATATCTAGAGATGTGGTTGGGAAATGCTGGTCTATGGTCTGGCAGAAATACGTCCAAGAGTTCATCAAGCCCATTTAATAGAGCTGCCTTTGCTTAGTTGATTCCATTTAGCCAATCCACACCGCCACAGAGAACCTATCCTGTTGCCAGGTTTCGTTTATTTAAGAATTATATACACACTGCTTTGAAGGAGGAGAAAAACAGAATTAATTAGCCCCAATAATCCCCAAAACTTTTTTTTTCCCCAACTGACAGCAATTTTAGGAAATGGTTTAAGCTACCTTTTCCATGAAGTCACAAGGTCCCAACATGATTTCACCTTATTTTCAGTGGCGGTAGGTAGGGCAACACACTTACGGAATTATAAGAGCCATGTTACAAACCACAAAATATTGGTGCATTCTCACTTCTACCAATTCCAGGAGAAGTGGTTTCACAATTTAAATGAGGGCATGCTGTTATGTAGCTAGGTACCAGTAACTCATACTTAAATTTAAATATATGTATGAATGTATCTCCCAAAAACCCACTGGGTACTGGGGATATATGAGTTACTGGTACATGAATGTATCTAAAAATATATATATTAGGTACCAGTAACTCATATATCCCCAGTACCCAGTGCCATCGAGTCAATACATACATGTATATATACATACAAATATATGAAGCCCCAGTGGCATAGTGGTTAAGTGCCCTGGCTGCTAACCAAAAGGTTCCCAGTTCCAATCCACCAGGCACTCCTTGGAAATTCTATGGGGCAGTTCTACTTTGTCCTATAGGGTTGCTATGAGTCGAAATCCACTGGACGGCAATGGGTTTGGTTTTCGTTTTTATACATACACTCCAGGAGGAGCCTTGCTAGCATAGTGGTTGGGCGCTATGGCTGCTAACCAAATGGTTGACAGTTCTAATCCGCCAGCCGCTCCTTGGAAACCTTATGGGGCAGTTCTATTCTGTCCTATAGGGTCGCTATGAGTTGATATCAACTCAGGGCAGCAGGTAACTCATATTTGAATTCATATTTTCTATCTCCAGACCTTTGATGCTCATTTCTCCAGACCTAGTTTCCAGGATGGATGAACTATGATACAGCTGGTGACAACTGTTACATGACTGTTTCGGCTGCTATAGGAACTTAAATCGGGTATTTACCTGAGGAGACTGTTTTAGTAATCAGAAAAATGATGGTCACCTTTTTTTCTTTAAGGGCAGCGGGAAGAACTTAGATTTTATCTCTTTGTGTGAAGCTCCTCTTTTCCGGAGCTGAAGCGGAGCCTCCCACAATACTACAGTAGCTCCGGAGCGTGTTCAGCGGCTGTGGCTGCTCAACCATGCAATTTTATAGCAGGCAGCAAACAAGGCAGAGAATTCAGGGTTAAAAACTCAAGTGAAGTTTTGTCTTCTACAGTAATGAAAGCTGACTAAAAGAGTAAATCAAATGGATCTCCTAACAAAATGAAAACAGCTGTTTGGCCTGGCTTGGTCTCTGATTTAGGTTAAGTAATTATTGCTCTAGTGTAGTTCAAGGTTGTTCTGTATTAGTGAAATAGGATATCACATGAAAATCATCCAACTTTTTAATTTACTGTAGCATCAGAAATTCCACTGTATAAAAAAATTCCAGAAACGTAATCTTCTAAAAACTTACCTACAAACCTTTTCAAATACCAATTGATTTAAATCTTTCAAGACATAATTATACCTTACATAATTACATTATAGTAATAACCCTTAGTATCTATGCTGAGAAAATATTTTAATATATTAACTTTAAAACTCTGTTTTTTTCATTTTTTATTGAAGTGATATATCCCAATTCCCATATAACTGAAAAGCTCGTTGTGTGTGTGTGTTTGCGAGCTCACAGAATCCTTTTTATGAAGAGCAATCAGTGAATAGCTATTTCTTAAGTCCCAAACAAGCCTATTTTAACAGTGTAAATTTTTTTTTTTTTTTTTAACTCGGTCAAGGCATACCAACAGTGGTTGGGAAGAAAAACAATTAAAATGAAGTATCACAGCAAAGGAGTATTTTTGAGGAAGAGCTTTCTGTGTTTAATACCATTTAGAGTGAAATAAATTACTCAAGTCATTTTAAATTTCATTCCTTCTCTTTGGACTTCTATTTTTAATTCCTCTGTCACCATCTTTAGTGTTGTTCCTCTCTTATTTAAACTCACAGGAAACCCTCGTGGTGTAGTGGTTAAGTGCTATGGCTGCTAACCAAAGGGTCGACAGTTCGAATCAGCCAGGCGCTCCTTGGAAACTCTGTGGGGGCAGTTCTACTCTGTCCTACAGAGTCGCTATGAATTGGAACTGATTTGAGGGCAATGGGTTTGGTTTTGGTTTATGATAACAAAGAACAAACCAATGATAAGTTACTGTTGTTTTTTAGTGATGCTTTAGTACTTATTTTTAAATGGTAAAAAAAAAATCTAAAAATGTTATCTGATAGAAGAGGTTAAATTCTTGAAGAAAACAAAGACTGAAAGTCTTGACTACTTTCTCTGGCTGTTAATTTTTAAGTCAACCCCCACTACATCACTGAATGGATAATTATGAATAAACAATAACATTTAAATATATTCTAAGGTCCTTGGGTGGTGCAGCAGTTTTTCACTTAACTACTAACTGAAAGGTTGGCAGTTCAAATCTACCCAGCGATACCGTGGAAAAAAGACCTGGCAATCTTCTTCCATAAGATCACAACCACTGAAAGAAAAAATACATATAGAGAGAGACAGAGAGAGAGAAACACACCCTGGTGGCACAGTGGTTAAGTGCTTGGCTACTAAAAGAAAGGTTGGTTGTTTGAACCCACAAGCCATACTATGGGAGAAAGATGTGGCAGTCTGCTCCCATCGCTGTAAGTCAGAATCAGCTTGACAGCAATGGATATGGAAATATATATACATATATATTCTAACATTAATAAATATTTTAACTATAGGATAACATTTCTCCAATCAAGTGACATCCTTAGAGCATTTTAATTCACTTGGGTACATTCGACTCAGTTCCCAAACAAAGACAGAGAGATTGATTGTATCAGAAAATTAATATTTTGAAGAAAATTACTTAGGTGGTTTAAAGCCCAGGTCTCAGATGCTCTTGTTATAATTATTACTACTGGGCACAAAACACGACATATTTACCTTTCCACTGGGACACAGTTTTGTAGCTTTCCTAAGCTAAATAGTATTTCTTACTAGTTCTCACCAATTATTCTAACTAGTGGTTGCCAGCACATCAGAATAACAGAAGCAGCAGAGTTGCATGTCATATTTCTCCAAAATGTTTCCGCATTATGATCCTTCATTGGGGGTCAATATTCTTTACACAGGAGAAGAGATCATGTTTAGGATTTCCATTCAGAAATTGTCTTGTGGAACTAGGTCAACAATGTATAATTTACCTAAGGATTAGAGAGGAACTCAATGAAAAGAAATATTTAAAAGGAAGGTTTAATTTTTCCCTTTCAGACAGTTAATGTAAATTCTATTTACTGAGATCTTCAAAAATGATAGGGCACAAAAATCCGTCTACATTCTTAGCTGTCTGCAATTCGAGGTGGGTAACTGAGGAATGGTCCCACCACTTTGCACAGCCAGTGTTTTTTTGTCAGAAGCACAAAGCCTGCTGCTGTTACTGCATAACAGTTACTGCATAACAGACAAACATTAACTCAAACTCATAAATAAAGTGGAGCATAGCTGGAGCTACTTAAATTGTACATCTTTAGATGCTGAGTGAAACAAAGTATAAACAGGCTAAACGCCATTCAGTTCTCTGTAAACATGTCTCCTTCAGCAGTGTAAAAACAGTACTTACAGACAGGATCCCTATGCTGAAAGGAGAATCTTCTTCCCTGAAAATTGTTTACCTTACTTTGGGATACTTCTTTTGAGTCCTTGATCTCTCTCTAGCCCTCAGTTAGTCCTGATATTCCTCCATCTGGGATATGATCCCTTTGCATAATCCCTTTGTTGCCACATCTTCATGAAGTCCATTTTTGAGAAGAAATGTTTTCTGAATCCACACTTTAAAGGTCTTTCTATTTTTTCTGGCTACCACTTGTCAGTTTGTTGTACTGTGGTGGCTGGCATGTTGCTATAATGATGGAAGGTATGCCACTGGTATTTCAAATACTACAGAGTCATTCATGGTGGACATGCTTCAGCAGAGCTTCCAGACTAAGGCTAGGGAGAAAGGCTTGGTGATCTATTTCTGAAAATTAGCCAATAAAAATCCTGTGATTCATAACAGAATATTGTCCAATATAGTGCTGGAAGATGAGCCCCTTAGGTTGGAAGGCACTACACAATAGCCACAGTAATGGACCCAAACATATCAGCAGTCACAAAGACGGCACAGGACCAGGCAACATTTCCTCCTTTTATGCATAACGTCACCATGAGTTAGAGTCAATTCAACAGCAAAGAACAACAATTTTTTTCTGAAATTACCTCCTAAGAGGTTATGCGCTCTACTATTTTCCTTGTCTCTTCTTGGCAGAATTTCAGGGATAAATGAAATACAATCTAAGAAATTAACATCAATGATAAATGTGTTGATTTAGAAGACAGTGTTTCAGTCTTAGTGCTTAGCTTCATAAAGGCCACACTTAACTACAGGAAAGGAAAAAATAGACACCTATGGTTACTTATCTTCAGTGCCTGTTTATTGATAAAAACCAAAAAAACACCACTGTCGTCGAGTCGATTCCGACTCAGAACAACCCTACTGGACAGAGTAGAACTGCCCTATAGAGTTTCCAAGGAGCGCCTGGTGAATTTGAACTGCCAACCTTTCGGTTAGCAGCCATAGCTCTTAACCAGTACACCACCAGGGTTGATAACTCTTTCTATATCCCCCAAAACCCCTAGGGGGCAAGTGGCTTTTGGTCAAGAGTTCTAAATCCCAGTAATTCAATTTGACAGTATACAGCCCAAGTTGGTCAGAAGCAAGCATACAACAGTTTCAAATGGTTACCTAGAGACTGGGATTCTAACCCAAGTTTATTTCGAAGAATTTATTCAACCAGGGAACACTCTGTTAGGAGGCACTCTCCCCCACCACCACACCCCCATGATACTTTTATACTTTCTTTGTTTCCTTGTATCATTTACCTGTATCATTTCCTTATATCATTTACCATTTTAACCTGAGAATGATCAGAGCACTGTTCAAAGGGAACTGAGATTTCCAGAGACTGGCATTCTCTAAGCCCTTCCTTTGCCTTCTTTCCCATTTTCCTCAGGAGCCCAACATAGAGCCACGTTACAACCACCAGCAGCAAGCCTCTCCACACTTGCTTATAAAAGAATGTCATGACACTTTGTATAGAAACAAGATGAGATGAGAAATGTGGAATATAAAGACTGTACTGAAGAATATTTGAACTTGGAAATTGAAATGTTTCTCACAATCATATGGTTTACAATCTTGCCTTCAACCATTTCAAAGAACATTTTCCATACACTTTTCCTTTTCCTCTCAAATCCTCTAATGAAGAAATTTCTTCTTAAAAAAAAAGTCCTTCATTCAAAGTAACCAAGTAGCTTTTGGTTCCAATTATTTCATTAAATGTTATTTTTATGGTAAGTTTAAAAAATATAGACTATAAAATGGGCATAAAATATAAAATACTACCTATTATACCAACTGCCATAAAACTTTAACAGAAGACAGAAACCTTTCAGGCAGCTATTCTATACTAATTTACTGGTGACTCTGCATTACAGGTACTTCTTCACTTGACATTGGCTGCGATGTGAGACAATAGCTCAACTTTCATATCCTGTACTGGTTAGTGGCAGCCATATTAAAGGCTAGGGACTTCTAATAAATTCAGCCATAAATTCAAACTATTGGAATCTTTTGTAGTAAAATATTCACTCCTACTATCAAATCACAGGATTCTTGAATTGGAAAGAAACCTATCAATAACTCTTCCTACAGCCATCATTTTATAGATGTGGAAATCAAGGCACTGAAAGATAAGGAACTCACCCATGGTCATAGCTAATCAGTGGAGAAGCCCAGGCTAGCTCTTTCCTCCCCGCCAGGGAGTAG
The DNA here is from genome assembly GCF_030014295.1 of Loxodonta africana. Taxonomy (NCBI): domain Eukaryota; kingdom Metazoa; phylum Chordata; class Mammalia; order Proboscidea; family Elephantidae; genus Loxodonta; species Loxodonta africana. Next base: position 49,042,070 of record NC_087351.1, read on the forward strand.
TGGTAAAATAATCACATTTAAAAAGGGATTTTATCTCACATTGTATCCAGAAGAGAAAAAGATGTGTTCCTTAAGGAATCCCATATTCCTAAAATTAAGCATTTTACTCCTCTACTTTTTAGCATTTCCTAACCAGTACCAAATTCAATCACTGGAGTTTGATCATTTACATTCAATATTGTTATTCCTATAATCACAGGCTTTCCTCATAGTCTCTCCCATATTGCTATCTCCATTTTATATTTCAGGAAATTAAGGTTTTGTGAAAAATATTATATCCAAATCACAAATATTATTTTAATGTGACAAAATCCTTAAACAACGCATTCTAAGTTTCAGAAATAAGTGCTTAAGCCCTAATTAAGAGCTAATTCATTCACTGTTTTAAAATACTGCAGAAAAGAAAAAGGTGGGCTAATAGAAGAAGGAAGATTGGAAAAATTATCATTGTAATTGTTACAAAATGGATATATGGGGTATTGATTATACTCTTCAGTGACTGGCATTTTTCATAATAAAGTGTTTATTTTAAAAATCAGTGCATATACTGCCTTTCTGGGAGAATTTAAACAGTTCCCTGGTTCCCAATGTATACCAGGAGACTGTTCTAATCAATAGAAAATAGGTAAAGGACAATGCAACCAAAGTCTTCATCTTAATATAATATTTTCTGAGGAAAGTGAAGTATAAGATGCTGTGAGAAAAACTCAATAAGCAGCAAGGAGAAAGAATGTTCTGTAACTGGAGCAAAGTCTATTCACCAACTGTTCTCAGCTTGCTATCCATCACTCCAGGGCCTACAAGAAATAGGAAACACCTTATAAAAATCAGTAAGCAGGTATAAGAAATCAAATTTATTATATATCTGCATGTCTTTCCTAACTCTCCTTATTTTGGTACTCTTCCTTGATGGAACAATTCAAAGGATATTGATAGATATAAATACATTTTTATTCTCATAAAAAAAAAAAATAGCCACAAAAGATGGGAATGGTTTGACTGAGTACAAGGTGCCCTGCGTGGATATGGATCGGTACAGTGCCAACTTTTCAGATTAGAAAAAATGTTTGATTACTCAAAATTACTCTTAAAACCCAAATATGTAGAAGGCAACTAGGTGTTCCAAGGTGTTCCAAAGTTTATTGTGATGATGGATTTGATAAACCATTTGATAGCTAAAAAGCTAAGCACTCACATTCCATTTATCAATTTACACAAGTTTCCCAAATGGCACCCTGATATCCTGGGGGATAATTATTTTACTGTTTATTGGAATGAACCTACTATAGAGGATGTAGCTCTTCAGATGATTGCTCTCCGTCTGACTCAACATGGGATAAAGCCCATCCAAAATCACTTGAGTTTCTTGGATGCTGAGAAGCCACTACTGTCTAATCTGGAGCCATTTTCGTACTTTGCCTCTACTTCACTTTCTGAGTTTCCCCTACCACTCCAAGGAGTCACCACTCTCTTGGGCTCCTTAGATTTCTGGTTTGGATTATGCAGGGTGATTGATGGTGGTAGGCCTGGTACATGTTGAGGTCAATGCGCTGAGCATCCTGTATGTCAGCGACAAATACACCCGTGTGCATCCACCGACTCACTTTTCTCCTTCACAGTCATAATTTATTCATCCCAGAGTGCACTCAACCATCTGCTATTTATTTTGTTTTCTTTAAGCATTATTTCCCTCGATTTGCTAAGCCAGGGCACAGGTGAAAAGCGGTAAGAAGCAAATGGGAAGTTGCTGTTGTTGGACACAGGAGGGGCAAGTTGAGCTCCCCATGAGGAAGAGCATTGAGCTCAGCAGAAAGAGCCTAACTATATTGTTGAATACTTAAATCCCTGCCTAATAGGAGCATTTGGGCCAGGCCCAACCATAACTAGCTAAGGCTAGAGCCCTGGGGTGAGGAGTGTAAAGCTGGGAATTTTAAGCATCCTTAATAGTAGCCCTGTAATAAACTGATGCCCTGAATCTTTCCTAGAGTCTGCACAAGACTGGGCTATAAATTTTACATTTGGCTAAGTGACTCATAAAGAAACACCCACCTGATTTCAGACATGCATTTTTGGCAGTCGGGGTGCTCACTAAATTAGCTATGGTTCTATTTTTAGCCGCTTTCTTTTTCTGCCTAAATACAATGATTCTATCTGTACAGTTCTTCGGCTCTGCCGTCTCCTAGTGCTTCTTAGACTGTCTCTTGAACTGGGAAACATCAGAGTTTTCTTCTTTTTTAAATGCCCAAAACATTTGAATAGAATCTGATTTTTTAGTTTTTTATCTGTAAGGCTCTCCCCCTTGAGCTGTTTTCCATCAGAGCAACTATAATAATAGTTTATTGAAATGCATTTCAGCTTATTTGTACTATAACAATCCTTATTATTACAGAGTGATAACATGCAAAAACACTTTTTCTTCAGGAAGAGTTGAAGTGTCTCTTGTCTGGGGAGGTCCAGTGTTGACTTGAGGAACTTCGGTCAAGCTGGTATTTGACCTTTGGCAGGAGGCTGCCCTGGGTCTTATATTCTCAACAAACTGGGCCCAAGACAATAGTGTGCTTTATAGCCGAGAGCTCGATTCGTGTGTTTCTCCAAGGAAGACCTCAAGCTGAAAAGCCAACATGCCTGACAACTACCATCAAGGTACCAAGGGCATAAGCACTAGACATTGGAAAACAAATGGAAAAGCACACACAGCTACATCTGGAATCCTAATGGGCCGCCAATGGTTCCCAGCTAAAGGAAGAATTACCCGTGTTATTTTATCATCCCTTGCGCTAACTTCGCTGTTTATGTACAGCAATAAATGATTTTTTAAAAACATATTTAGGTCATTATGTCATATACCACCAGCAAGTAAGGTTGTTTTATTGTGCTTGGAGTCAAAATACACTGCTATACCCAGATGTACGGGAAGTTTAAAATCTCTTGTCCTTCTGTATTCATTCCTCTTGGACAAATGAGTTAAGTTTTTAAAAGGGAAATTGAGAATTTTTATGGCTTCTACTCCCACCTCGCCAGTAAAATTTGCACCAGTATTTTTCTACCCAGCAAAGGTGCTTGGCCAATGATAACACTAAACACTAATGCAGAAAGTGAAACAGCTTCCAACCAACAGGAAATACCAGAATTTTTTTCTTTTTTTTTGGGAACAACACTGTTAGCAAGTTGGATTCTTCTGCCAAGGCTGTACTGCTCTAATCAAAAAGTAATGGCAGACCAAGGATATGAAGTGAGATCGAGGAGTTCAAGCTGACTTTTCCCATTGAGTAGCATCTGTGGATTAAAGAAAAAAAACAAAAAAAAATCTGCTCTGTTAACTCCTTTATCATACATACCCAATGTTTACCAACCAGATGGAATATTTTCAAAGTTTAGAGATAATCCAAAATGCCTAACGCTTCATAATGTATTCTTTTGCATGCTCTATTGCCAAAGGATCTGGGTGGTTTCTTTATTTACTCTTTCCTTATATGCTCCAAAATTTGAGGCTCAATTTACCCAAATGTGCTAAATCTTCTTCCAGTCCACTATTAATAAAGGGAACTTTTTTCCCCCACATCAATAAAGTCAAGGACCCTGTACCTCAAGGCAAGGAAAGGACAGGAAAGGCTGAGAAAAGCAGATGTTCAGATGTGGGTCATTACTGACCCATCTACCCAGAGAATCAGTCCTCTTGTGAGTGTTTGGTTTCTGAAGCAGAGGATGCTGGCTTTCCTGTTTACTTAGCTAGCCCTGTCACTGGTTTACAGGTGGCCTGGAAAGAAGATTTAGGAAATGTTTTCTCTCTCCATTAATGAGCATCAAATTATTTTACAATGTGCCCTGGTATATGCATCATGACAGGTTGGAAGCCAAAGACAATCTCAAATAAAGTGGGGCGGGAAGGTGGTGGCAAGGCGTAGGGGTGGAGGAGGAACTTTCTTTTGAACTTCTTGGAGAAACAAAATTATTTTAAAATTTTAATAAGTTTTCCTAAAAGATAAGTCATTGCACTCTTTCACCTGGCAACTCTTCCCTTTCTAGTCTCTTTCTTTGGCAGAATTTCTAAGATGATTCACAAGTTCTGGTTATTGTTGTAGCATAGCTGATTTAAAATTTTCAGAGGATTCTTTTTAATAACCAGTGAGTTCCCTGGAACCATCACCATGATCTTACTTTTGCTACAAATGGTTGGCCTTTTTTTAAAAAAAAAAAAACAAACAGTTAACTTGATTCTAATATTCCCCTGAATCCCCCATATAAGAAAAGCCTAAACACACCAGCATTGCTTTGGGTGTGCCCTAGCTTTCCCCATAAGAAGCCAGTACTTGACATTGTATCCATTAAAGCTAGATTTCCATTTCTTCTTTCCCCATTTTTCATGCTATTTACACTCAAATACAACATTCATCCTTTCCTTAATTTTTTTTCACCAAACTTCAGTGACTTATTTCAGTGGTTTCTTTTTCTTCTCACTTATATTCTGACACTGTCCTCTCTGACACATTTCTAGCTTACATTTCAGAAGCATCTGATTCTTGTCATATTTCATGTTTTAGGAGCACATTAGAGTCTCTTGACCCTACCTCTACATTCCCCCCACCCAAAAGTTTTCACAGATCATCTATGCCAAATCACATCCCACTCCTCCTTCAGAACGTTGTCAGGAATCATCCCAAATTAACCCCATATGGTTCTGGTCAACCGAATCACTTCAAAAATCCCCTTTGCACATTGTACAGGAGAAATCGCTTTGGTAGATGTTTCTATATTCTTCAGATGTTTACGTATTTTTTATGACTCCTCTGCTGCTGCTCTTTTATACTCCATTTGCATATACCTTCTTATCTGTATTTAAAGTTCATTGTGGGTATGGATACGATTTTGTGCTCAAATACTTTTTTGTGCTCTTAAAATTCTCAGTTCAGTGCTCACTATAGTATATAGAAGAAGATCAAGAAATATAGGTGGCTCCAGCACAACTAGATGGTGCCTGGCTATCAGCACTGACTGCTTTGACAGGAATCACAATAGAGGGTCCCAGACACAGTTGGAGAAAAATAGAGAACAAAATTCAAACTCACAAAAAAAAGACAAAAATGACCAGATTTGCTGGTCTGACAGAGACTGGAAAAACCTGAAGAAGATGGCCCCCAGACACCCTTTTCAGTACTGAAGACACTCCTGTGGTTCACCCTTAAGCCAAAGATTAAACAGGCCTATAAAACAAACAATAACACACACAGTTCAACCATGTACATAAAACAAACAATAACACACATAGTTCAACCATGTATATGAGACTAAATGGGCACACCAGCCCAAGGGCAAGGACAAGAAGGTAGGAGGAAACAGGAAAGATGGGTGAATGGAAGTGGGGAACACGAGGTCGAGAAGGGGAGAGTGTTGACATGTTGTAGGGTTGGCAACCAATGTTACAAAACGTATGTGTATTGTTTAATGAGAAATTAATTTGTTTTGTAAACCTTCAATTAAAGCACAATAAAAAAAGGAAATATGGCAGACCAAACTCAAGTCTGAAATTACTTTCCTGGATGTCATTCTTTTTGGTCAGTGAGAACTAAGCATACCTTAAACTACCATTCATTGTCCTTTGTTTTCATCTAGGCATAATGGTCACATTCATTGGTATCATAAGTAATACCAACCTTCCGTTTGTCTGTACAGAAATGAAGGTTAATAGGGCTGGCAAAATTCTAACAAATGAATAATTTGTCTTTTTTGTCTCTAGCCTCCCCTTCAGTAATTGTGACAGTCTCTCCCCTTTCCAAACTCAGGTATTATGTCCCTTCTTAACTTCTAACTTCCTCACATAAAAACAGCAAAATATGGTATTTATACTTTAACCGAAATTAAGAACTAATTCAGTCTCGTAGGAATTTTTCATTTTAAGCCTAATTTCCTATTATAGAATAAAATTCTCTGTCTTAAAGGAGTGTGCTGTCTCATTGGGGGGGAGAGCCTCTAGGAGTGTATAGCAAGGTGTATATAAGTTTTTATACGAGAGTGACTTGATTTGTAAACTTTCACTTAAAGCACAATAAAAAAAAAATTCTCTATCTCTTGAAAGAGGAATTTAGGAAATATTGAGCAAGTAGAAAAATATTGTGGAAGGTAGAACAGTCCTCTCCTTGGTCCTAAAATCATGTTGCTTCAGTTGTTTGAAGTGCTTTTCTTAGTAAGGGACTAGCATAGTATCTCCCTTCCCACTTGACTTTAACACTGAGATTCCTGTGCCCCAAGATCCACAGATGCCAGTAGTCCTGTGCCCCCAACCCTGGCCCATGTCTCTTAGTATCACTGCTGCTCATATATTTCCATCACCCCACCACCACTACCACATGAACAAGGAGTATGCCCTGCCCCAACCCCCTCTTATCTTCTTCTAGAATATAAACCATAATCTCATGATCCAAAGTTTTAGTTGCTTCTAATATCCCAAACACTTGAATCTGGCACCACCTTAGGTACAGGGACAAATTGTTAAGTAGCCGTCAGGTGAGGAACAAGGATGGTAATATGAGGGACAGGGACCAACAGCCCAAGCACATTGGTTATTAGCAGATACAATCCTGCCTCTTCGCCCAACATCTTGACAGTATGTGCAACAAAGTTTAAAGGTATTCATTAATGCATTCACTCCTTTATGGGCTAGACGTTTTTAACTGATGTGTAATTAACATACAATAAATTACATATGTTTAAACTATACAATTTGATAATTTTACCATCACCACAATTCAAGATACTGAACTAATGAACATATCCATCACCCCCAAAAGTGTTCTCATGCTCCTTTTTTTAGCCCTCCCTTCTGTCTCTGCCTGTGCCCAGGCAACCATAGATCTGCTTTCTGTCATTATAAATTAATTTGTATTTTCTAGAATTTTACTTACATGGAATTATATAGTATTTTTTTTTTTTTGGTTTGGTTTCTTTCATTCAGCATGGTTATTTTTAGATTAATCCATGTTGTTGTACGTATTACTGTTTGTTCATTTTTATTGCTGAGTAGTCTTCCATTAAATGAATGTGGCTATCTGAGGGGTATTCACTGAGCCCTTTCTATGTGACAGGTACTGTGCTAGATACTATAGTCACTAAAGTCTAGATCCCAGCCATCAAGGATCTTACTTGGTGTCTAATGCAGAGACTGGTAAGAAAACTGATGATTATAATAAAGTTTGATCCATACTATAAGGGAGCTAATCACAGGATGTTTGCAGCCTCATCAACGACCATGTAAATTAGACTTGGGAGGAGGTTCAAGAAGGCCTCTTGGAGGAAATGGTACTTGAGGTGGGTTTGGAGGGATGAGCAGAAATTAGGTAGGGTGAGCTGAAAGAGCTGCCAGTAGTGCTATATGACTGGTATGGTGAAGGAGTAGAGGCAGATGAAGCTAGTGAGCAGGATCTTGCGTGCTAGGTAAGAAGCTTAAGTTATATCCTGAGACTTATTGAAGGCAACAACTGAATGACATAATGAAATCTATTTTGTACTATCTAAAACGAATTGGAAGAAGAGGCTATCACAGTAGCCAAGATAAGAAGGGCTAGAGTCTTGGGCTCATATGGTAGCTGTGGAGACAGGGAAGTGGACAGACCAGAAAGAAAGTGATAGAGACATAGGAGATAGAATTCTAAGTACCTGACAATAGATTAAATGTGTGAGTGAGCCACAAGGGAGAGCAGGATGATTCTCACATTCAGGGTTTGAGCAACTAGATAATAGACAGTGGATTAAGAAGTGAAAGCAGAGTTGAGGAAGATGATAGATGCATTCTAACACTTGGAGTTTAAGGTTCTGTGGAACATTCAAAGGGAGAAGTCCAGAAAGTAGATGGATGTAAATATAGGTTTGGACCTCGCAGGACTCTGGAGCTGGAGATATACTTTACCTCATATTTAAAGGCTTGGCGGAGGAAGAGAAAAGAGAATGAAAAAGTCTTAAAATGGAGTTCCTGGCAATACTGTCTTTGTGGAAGAAAATAGTTCATGTATCTTATCATATATTTATTTTTTGCCCCACAATTAGTTTGTGAATTCCTGAAGGAAAGGGTCTTGGCTTAAACCTTCAGTAACTCAGTGATTCTAACAGAGAAGTGATTCTAAGAGAATGCTTTTATTTGCATATTCAAATTGGGAACCCAGTCACTCCGGGTCTATAACTAGCTGTCTGTGAAATTGATCCATGTAGATTATGAAAATGCCAAAATAATTGGTTCAGGAGTGTCAGGGCATGATTTAGTGCCTGCACATAGATAAGATCTATTTCTGTTCAGTAAGAGCCACAATTGCTAGTTACAGAATTTTCTGATTTTTAACTAAATATGTAAAGAGGGAACGTGCTTCCAGTTTCAAGTCTAGATTTTAGCAGACTCAATGACAGTGAAGTTTAGCAGTGGACTTACATATACATATAATCCAAAATCCACTGTCGTCGAGTTGATTTCGACTCATAGTTGCCCCATAGGGTTTCCGAGTCTGGAAATCTCTACCGAAGTAGCCTGCCACATCTTTCTCCCTTGGAGTGGCTGGTGGTTTCGAACTGTCGACCTTTCGGTTAGCAGTCAATTGCTTTAACCACTGCACCACCAGGACTCCTTTCATATATGTATACCTAAATAAAAATTAGGACAGAACATTGAACACCAATTTTGCCATTTTGTCACTTCATGCGGGACATAGCAGATGACAAGCTAGATAAAAAAATCATTTTTGCTTAAATGATTAAGAACCCCAATTTTCTAAACAGTACTCCCACAAAAACTAGGAAAGCCTTCCTAATCAAAATTAAATCTGAAAATTGTAAATATTATTCCATCTCTAAAACAAAAACCATTGCCGTTGAGTCAATTTCTACTTATAGTCACCTACAGAAGAGAGCAGAACTGCCCAAAGGGCTTCTAAGGCTATAACCTTTACAGAAGCAGACTGCCACGTCTTTCTTCCACAAAGTAGCTGGTGGGTTCAAACGGCCAGCCTTCCAGTTAGCAGTCAAGCACTTAACCATTGCACCACCAGGGCTCCTTATTCCATCTCCAAACCAGATCTGAGGTAACAAGTATAAGGAGAACAGGAAAACTTCAGTGAATCAGTCTTCATTTTTCTCAACACATCACATGAAGAAGCTATGATTTAAGGAAAGTACTAGGGAAAGTGCTTCGCATGTGATTTGCCTCCATGGCCTCTCTCCCATAATACATTAAGGGGTAACCTTTACTTCCCATAGAAAAAACAGACATGTGAATTCGATACTCTCAGCTTGTTGATATGTTTTTAAAGCTGGCGAGCAAACAGAGGGCAGAATGTGAAATTTTTTGCTTCAGCTGCCACATGGCTAGCTGAAAGCTGAGTTCAGGACATAGCAGACTGTCTATTCAGATTTCCAAGAACAGCAAAAATATTAAGTTATGTTGAGAGAGAAAAATTCTTATTCTTGATATCATCAAACCGTTGTTTCCAAAAGCCACTCCAATTTCTTCTAGGTGGAGAACCTTACAAGTGAAGTAAAAATAACAAACTTAATTTTACAATCTCCAAAAGATAGGTAACAATTTTCAAAGGAATTTCTTAGATTCTGCTATTTTTTGAAGTTTCTTTCTTAAAATAAAAAAAAAAAACAACAATGCAGTTTGGGGTCCAAACACATTGCCTGACTACAAAAATATTGTTGAGATATAACTTGTAAGAAAATCTAATACATAAACTCTTTCTAAAAAAGGTAAACTAGGAGGATATTAATTGCATTAGTAAAGAATTCTTCACATGGTAAGATTCATTAAAATACTAATCTCTTTAGCAAACTTCAAAAAAAACTTTAAATTTAAATTAAAAATGTTTTAATTAAAAAAATAATTTCTTCACACAGTCCTTTGGGGGAAGCATATTTCTTGTGTAAACTGGGGCATGGGTGAATTTTCTGTAATAATGTCTCCATGCCACTCAGACTCCCATTCTCTTCTGTTTCCCTCTATATATTCAATGTCCTCCTAACACGTCAGAGCCTACCAATTCTCTACCACCAGGTGAGATATTTCTCCTGTGCTCCAGAACAATAGATTAAATCCTGATGGGACATCTCCACTTGTTTAGCCATGGAAATTAAAATCCAATGCATTCAGGACTGACTGCATCACTCCACCTTCTCAACCCTGCTCTCCCTCCAATTCCTTATTTCAGGAAAATGCTGAACCAGGCACTAGTGGTTCAAATCAGGACTCTGGAGGCATTCTCAATTCCTCCCCACCTTTAACCACAAATTCAACTCAAGTGAAATAAAAACAACAAGCTTAATTTTACCATCTCCAAAAGGTGTCTAACAATGTTCAAATGAATTTGTTTCCAACTCCTTATTATTACTTAAATGCATATGGTTCTCTCCATCTCTACTTTGCACCTTAGTTCAGACCAACTTCATTCCACCTACACAAATGCACAGCTAGCTAGCTAACTGTCTCCAGTTGAGCCCTTCTCTAATCCATCCCCCTATATCACAGCCAATGATCTTTCAAAACTGCATATCTAAGTAGTCATTTCCCTATTAAAACTCTTAAAGAGTTCCTCAGGGTAAGTCCTAACTCCTTAGTATGGCATAAAAGACCCTTAAGAGTATTCCTCTTTCCACTCCTCCCCACCTTCCAGTCAGAGCTCCCACACACAGAGCTACCTTCAGGCTCCCTATGTGCTCCCCTTCCTCTTGCCTCTGAGTCTTCGCATGCACCATTTGTCCTGCCTAATATGAACTGGCCACCTTCCTAAACTCTTTCCAGGTGCCTTTGCTTACTTGTCTTTAATGTCTCATTTCAGGATATAACCTCTTCCAGGAAGCCTCTCCTGACTAGTTCCCATCCCTACAAATAGAAGACAATACCCTTCCTAAGTGCTCTGGAAGCTTTCTGTATTTACCCAGGCACTTATTACCCTTGATTATAACTGCTTGTTCACTTGCCTCTCTCTCCTTCTAGGCTATAAGCTTCTTGAGGGCAGGTAATATGCCTCGTTTTCCATTACATCCTCAGCACCAAAACCAAACTTTAGTACACAGTTGACTCAAACAGATAAATAAATGAATAAAAGTATGTATGGAAACATAAGCCAAGGATTAAGGGCATTTGTACGTGTGTGTGTGTGTGTGTGGTGTGTGTTTCCATTTTGTTAATATTTTAAACTCTTAATTTGTTTGGTTTTCCTCTTTTCTACAGCTTTATGATCTAGTTTCCAAGTATATATAATGACTAAAAATGCAAAATGTTTGCTTTTCTTGTAGCCCTGGAGGCAAAATGGTTAAGCGCTCAGCTACTAACCAAAAAGTAGGCAGTTTGAGCCCACTAGCCTCTCTGAGGGAGAAAGATGTGGCAGCCTGCTTCCATTAAGATTTATAGCCTTGGAAACCCTATGAAGCAGCTCTACCCTGTCCTAAAGGGTCACTATGAGTCAGGATTGACTTGACCACAATAAGTTTGGTTTTTGGATTTTACTTTTCTTATTTAAATACAAACGTAAGCATGTTTCTTCTTCTGAAAACTAATAATAGATTATTAATTTAAACTAACATCATGATAGAGAAAATATTGAAGTTGTCAAGGATTTCATTTTACTTGGATCCATAATCAACACCCATGGAAGCAGCAGTCAAGAAATCAAATGACGTATTGCATTTGGCAAATTTGCTGCAAAATACCCCTTTAAAGTGTTAAAAAGCAAAGATGTCACTTTGAGGACTAAGGTGTGCCTGACCCAAGCCATGGTATTTTCAATCACCTCATATGCATTGGGAAACTGGACAATGAATAGGGAAAACTGGAGAAGAATTGATGCCTTTGAATTATGGTGTTGGCAAAGAATATTGAATATAGCATGGGCTGCCAGAAGAATGAACAAATCTATCTTGGAAGAAGTACAGCCAGAGTGCTCCTTAGAAGCATGGATGGCAATACTTCATTTCACATACTTTGGCCATGTTATCAGGAGGGAACAGTCCCTGGAAAAGGACATCATGCGTGGTAAAGTAGAGGGTCAGTGAAAAAAGGAAGACCATCAACGAGATGGACTGACACAGTGGTTGCAACAATGGGCTCAAGCATAACAAAGATTGTGAGGATGGTGCAGGACTGGGCAGTGTATCCTTCTGTTATACATACTGTTGCTATGAGTCAGAACCAACTCAATAACACCTAACAACAACAATTTAAACTAAAGTACACTTACCTATTCACAGAAATCTCAATGCAAGTACACTTTGATGTGTATATCATAAATGAGATCCTGAAAGGTCATAGATAAGTAAATTTTAGAAATAATATCAATTTTGAAATACTATTGGAACTTCTGATTCATTATAAGAACACCGGTTTTGTTTAAGCGACTACTCATTCTCTTTAGTTTTAGAAGCTTGAATTTTGATATGTAGTATAAGATAGGGCACAGTCATGGAGCATTAAAAACCAAGAGACTTCAGGTTTGTAAAGAAAGGAAAAGTAAATTAGGAAACTACATAATGAAGGATGTTCTAACCCTGTCTTGACTTAAATCAAGAATTGATCTCCAATATTTTTGTTTTTAAATTTTGTGGAAAAGTCTCCCAATCTGAAGATTAAGGTATTTACTTGTTATTGCTTGTCATTTGTTTCCTCCATTGCAAAATGAGAAAATCTATTTAGACCAATGTTTCCCATACGTTATTTCAATTGCAAAACCTCTTTTTTGAAAATAAACATTAAGGGTATAACCAATATATAAGACATATAAAAAATATCTGTTAGGGGAAGAGGAAAAAGGGAGACACTGGTTCCCCACTTCCCTTCCCCATGGGATGCTGCTCCTGAAAAGCCAAGAATTCCATGGAGTGTCGTTCTAAATCCATGTGTCTGTGAGATCCTCAAAAGCGCTTTCGAACCAGAAATTACATAAGTTTATAATTTACAAAGTTATCTGTGTATACAGTTGTCTTGAGAAAAGAAAACAAAATAATCAAATCTCTATACTGGGAATTTCCAGAGAATACGAAAAGGGTCTGATATAATATAGGTGTGTTTTAAATAACTACAGTATTAAAATAGAAGAGAATTCCTGGCATCATTATCATAGACATAATGGATCCTATAATATTTCTGTAATTATTCTTTTAAAATCTATCACTTTCAATCATTTAAGGGAGTCTGTGAAACATGTATAGTTGAATGAAAAGATAAACTGCTGGGGGAAAAAACTCATTAATATTTCAAAATTGGAAAGCAAAAAGAGTGGGTTTCACTGAGAACCACAAAATAATGACAGGAACTCAGTTTTGAAAAAGCTCAAGACATTCAGAGACTCCATGTAATGACCTTAATTCCCCAAAGTCTCAAGCAGTTTCCACCCCAGGGTAACAAAAACAAGAATTCATGTTTGTTTGTTTTGGAGTCTCCATTTGGACCCGGGAAGGTCAGGCTCTGAACAGCAAAGCCATTGTTCAGCACCATTCATCCTGATCATGGTCCAGTACCTGACTAAAACCAAAAAATCCAAACCCTTTGCCATTGAGTGGATTCCGACTCATAGTGACCCTCTAGGACAGAGTAGAGCTGTCTCATATGGTTTCCTTCCAAGGAGTGGCTGCTGGATCCGAACTGCTGACTTTTTGGTTAGCATCCAATTCCTGACTAGGCATTAGGAAACCTGGGTTCTCTATCTAATTCTGTGATTGACTCATTCAGGGGTTTTTGAAGAGTCACAATTTCTGTACTCTAGAGTAACCGTGAAATGATCTTTCCCCTCTGGAGGGTATAGGAATTGTGGGGATTATGTTATCTCATCCCAAAACAAAACCCACTGCCACCAAGTCAATCCCAACTCACAGCAACCCTAGAGGACAGAGTAGAGCTGCTGCGTATGGTTTCCAAGGCTGTAAATCTTCACTTGAGCAGACTGCCACATCTTTCTCCCATGGAGCAGTTTGTGGGTTTGAACGTCAACCTTTTGGTTAGTAGCTGAGCACTTAACCACTGTGTCACCAGGGCTCCTACGTTGTCTCAGAGTGCTTGAATATATGCTAAAGATGGTTATGATGACCCTATATTACCAATGGTTTTAGTTTCAATACCTAAAAACAAGAACAGTAACAGTTGTCACTTCACTGAGGGATAATTCTGGGCCAGGCCCTGTTCTAAGTGCTTTGCATATATTAACTTATTTAATCCTTACAACAACACTATTCATTAGGTGTATCCTCATTTTGCAAATGACATGGCAAAATCACAAAGTCTCTAGTAAGTGGCAGAGCCAGGACTCCGATGCACGCAGTCTGGCTCCAAAGACCTTGCTCTTCACCAAGCTGCAACACTAGCTCCATAAAGCTGCAGGTTTTCCCAGATCTAGCGCTATGAGGGGAAGAAACTGGACGGCTACAGCAAATGTGATGTCTTAATTGCCTGTCAAATCAGATTAACGAGGTTTGCTCTCACACAGGCATGAACTATGACATAAACTAGGCCTCATACTTTTTTTTTTTCCTCCAAAGAAGGATGTGATTGCTTTGTGGGATACAGGTAGTTGGGGAGATGGAAGGGTTTTAAATAGTCTCAAAACGGCATTTTTAACTGAACTAGATGATCTCGTGATACATAAGTTATTTCGCATAAAAAGGGATTTGAAGATTTTGTTAAACTTTACTCCCTACAAACCTTTTAACAATAATGGTAAATTCTGAACTTTCTATTACTGATAATGCGACAATTAATATGAAAGTGCGAACAAGATAACAGCGTGCAAAGTGAAGCCTGTTGCACAGCGTTCTCTGATCAAGTTTCCACAAAGCAGATGTTGGATTGGTTTCTTAAAGTCTGTATACATTCATGATTATGCTCTGCTCTTGCTTTTTTTTCTTCTCCCCCATTAATTAGACGTTCTCTCATCAGTTTGTACAGGATAGGGAATTCTTAGGTCCCAGCAGAAACAAGAAAACAATTAAAAATGTATTGGGTTGTTGAATGCAGCTGCAAATGTTGAACTGTTTCTGCCCCACACAACGCCCCTGGTTCCTTACTCCCCAAAGATCCTTTGGGTCTGTCTTAAATAGGAGCCAAACAGGACAATGGTATCCGGAACATTTGGTCTTACCGTAGTTTGTTTTAAGACATTACAGTTCAAAAGCCTCTAAGCAACTACTGAGTTTCACTAATCACAAAGAAATCTCTCTCACAGGAACTATGAAATAATTTATCTGGAGTCTTCTTTCCAAGACTTCACTAACTTTTGAAAGTCAAAATGAGTCAGAGGATTTGAAAAGGCATTGAGGCTAAGGAAATGCACACTGATGTGGCTGCGTTAACCCAAAACCGATCTGGAACTCAGATCAAATGAGGTTTAGAAGAGCAACAGCCGGCTAGAGGAAATGAGGCCTGAATGTCAAGTCCAGAACCTTAGAACGTGTACATAAAACTTTGTCCAGGGCAACTGAGGCATGTTTTAAAGTGTACATTTTGTGCAGTTACACAAGGATAACCAATACCAATCAACTGCTGTGAGACCAAAACAAAATTGGAAGTATGGGAGCAATAAGAAATACATGACCTTAAGTGGCAATGTGTCAAAGAGCAGACCCACGGTCCATTGATGGAACCTGGCTAAACGGCAAAAGCAGGAGGCTCTGGGTTTCACCAAACCCAGACAGTAATGCAAAAGTAAATGAATGAATGCTGAGTAATTATTTAAAAAATAGCATGATCATTCCAGAAACACAGAAAATGTGTCACATAACAAGAATTTTTAAATTAGTCGCAGCAGAGTTTTGAAAGAAACAGTAAAACAGACAAACAAAAACATTATTGATTAAAAACCAAAATGTAATCTTGGTGCTTTTAATTCGCTTTGCTCTCAGAAATAAAAGTGTTTTTATCACTATCCACATGCAGTGACAGCAAGACTTTGACAGCAAGAAACCAAGACCTTTCTTGAATTTCATGCCTGGTAGATGTGGTTTTCAATGCGTCACCCACTCCATGCCAGGCATCAAATTTTCTTTATCAGGCTTATCAGGGAAAGCAATAGAAAATATTAATAGCACAGAATTGTAGGTGTTGGATTTCATACCACTCCTAAAAGGAATTTATACTATATATGTGTATGTGTGTGTATATTGGTTTGGTCATATTTTTAGGAGAAATAAAAAGCAAACTTTTAACTTAATGTGGAATTCACCACAATTACCTGAAGAATGAACACTCTATTCATATTTTATGCAGAACATTATTCTTTAGGAACTCCTTTCCAGGTCCATTCACAAAGTTCTTCCATTGTTTACAATGTTTGTGTACCTATTCAGGCTCTTTTGAAAAATGACCACTACTTCCATTCCTCCCTCTTCATAGTATCTGAAAGGAAGCCAAGGAAAACCTTCAGGAAAAAAAGCTGTCTCCTGAGAACTTAAGAGAACAGTAACACATTTAGATTTTGCAAGATTAAGATAGACCATACAAATACATTTCCCAATGGCCATGTCATTTTTCATATGTTAGCCACACTTTCTAGTAACATGAAGGTAGGAAATTACTGTCATCATAAACTGGGTCACATGTCTCAATCGACTACTACCTAAGGAAAGCTATGGAATGGTGGAAATGAGAAGAGACAATACCAAAACCCTACATCTTTCTGGTTTTGCAGTAGAAAGCGTACCTGTACACCCTAAGAAGAAAGTGGCACTCAAAAATGCAAAGCTTGCCTGTAACCACAGAGATGTCACAGGCAGTTTGTCTATGACATCTGACAGCTGGGAGGCACCTATATTATAAATCTTTGCAGAAAGTTCCAAAATTTTACTCTGGTATTAGTTCAGTGTGAAACGTACTTACCTAAATTCTTTGAGCCTTGGCTTCCTCATCGTGAAATGTGGGTAAGCATGTCTACCTCACAGTTATTGAGAGGATCAAGTGAGTTACTGTGTGGTAAGCACTCAAACTTTGACTGCCTAGAATTTCAGTGGGAGCCTTGGGTTTAGCCACTCCAGTCAATAATTAGAGCAACCACATCTTCCAGTTTTACTAAGGCAGACTTAACTTCAAATAGTATGTCCTGTTGTAGCCTCATAAACTAGTTATTATCAAACTTAATACACCTGTGCAGGATTGTTTTTATTTTCATTTTTTAATACAAATGCATGAGCACCTCACCTTTTATCTACCTGAAGACCTACTAAATCTGAAACTCCAAGGGTAGAGCTAAGAAAACCTTTGTTTATTTTGAATCTCTACAGATTATGATGTCACTAGGATTAAGAACTACTAACAAACTGTCAAAATTTCTTGAAATTCCAATATTTCAACATATAGTAACCAAATAAATCAAGTCAGTATTGTTGTTATTGTTAGGTGACATCCAGTCATAGCTACCTTATGTACCACAGAGTGAAATACTGCCTGGTCCTGTGCCATTTTCTTATGCTTGAACCCATTGTTGCAGCCACTGTGACAATCCGTCATTTCGTTGAGGGTCTTCCTCTTTTCCACTGACCCTGTACTTTACCAAGCATGATATCCTTCTCCAGGGACTGGTCCCTCCTGATAACATGTCTACAGTATGTAAGATGCAGTCTCGCCCTTCTTCCTTCTAAGGAGCATTCTGGTTGTACTTCTTTCAAGAGAGATTTATTCGTTCTTCTGGCAGTCCAGGGTATATTCAATACTCTTTGCCAACACCACAATTCAAGAGCATCAATTCTTCTTCTGTCTTCCTTATTCACTGTCCAGCTGTCACATGCATATGATACGATTGAAAATGCCATGGCTTGGGTCAAGGACACCTTAGGCTTCAAGATGACATCTTTGCTTTTCAACACTTTAAAGAAGTCCTTTGCAGCAGATTTGCCCAATGCAATGCATCTTTTGATTTCTTGACTGCTGCTTCCATGGGTGTTGATTGTGGATCCAAGTAAAATGAAATCCTTGACAATCTCAATCTTTTCTCCATTTATCATGATGTTGCTTATTAGTTCAGTTGTGAAGATTTTTATTTTCTTTATGTTCAGGTGTAATCCATACTGAAGGCTGTGGTCTTTGATCTTCATCAGTAAGTACTTCAAGTCTTCTTCACTTTCAGCAAGCAAGGTTGTGTCATCTGCATAATGCAGGTTGTTAATGAGTCTTCCTCCAGTCCTGATGCCCTATTCTTCTTCATATAGTCCAGCTTCTCAGATTATTTGCTCATCATACAGACTGAATAGGTATGGTAAAAGGATACAACCTTGATGTACACTTTTCCTGACTTTAAACCACTCAGTATTCCCTTGTTCTGTCTGAACAACCGCCTCTTGATCTTTGTAGAGGTTCCTCATGAGCATGATTAAGTGTTCTGGAATTCCCATTCCCATTGGTTCTTGATCATATGCTACTTCCTGAAATGGTTGAACATCCACCAGTTCTTTTTGGTACAGTAACCGTGTATTCCTTCCATCTTCTTTTGATTCTTCCTGTGTCATTCAATATATCGTCCATAGAATCCTTCAATACTGCAACTCAAGGCTTGAATTTTTTCTTCAGTTCTTTCAGCTTGAGAAATGCCAGGTGTGTTCTTCCCTTTTGCTTTTCTAACTCTAGATCTTTGTACACTTCTTTATAATACTTTGTTTTTTCAAGGTCCTTTGAAGTCTTCTGTTTAGCTTTTTTACTTCATCATTTCTTCCATTCACTTTAGCTACTCTCCATTAAAAAACAAGTTTCAGAGTTTCTTCTGATATCCATTTTGGTCTTTTATTTTCTTTCTTTCCTGTATTTTTACTGACCTCTTGCTTTCTTCATATATGATATACTTGATGCCATCTCACAACTGGTCTGGCCTTTGGTCATTAGTATTCAATGCATCAAATTTATTCCTGGGATGGTCTCTAAATTTCAGAAAGGATATACTTTGGCTCTCATGGACTTGTTTTAATTTTCTTCAGCTTCAATTTGAAATTGCATTATGAGTAATTGATGGTCTGTTCCACAGCCGGCCCCTGGCCTTGTTCTGACTGATGATATCAAGCTCCTCCATGGTCTCTTTCCACAGGTATAGTCGATTTGATTCCTGTGTAGTCTATCTGGTGAGCTTCATATATATAGGCACAGTTTACGTTGTTGAAGAAAGGTATTTGCAATAAATAAGTTGTAGGTCTTGAAAAATTTTATCATGTAATCTCCAGCATTGTTTCTGTCACCAAGGCCATATTTTTCAATTACTGATTCTTCTTCATTTCTAACTTTCATATTCCAATCACCAGTAATTATCAATGCATCTTGATTGCATGTTTGATCAATTTCAGACTGCAAAAGTTGGTAAAAATCTTCAATTTCTTCATCTTTGACATTAGTGGTTGGTGCATAAATTTGAACCATAGTCGTTTTAACTGGTCTTCCTTATAGGCATATGGATATTTCCCTATCACTGACTGTTTTAACTTCAGGATACAACTTGAAATGTTCTTTTTGACGATGAATGCAGCACCATTTCTCTTCAAGTTGTCATTCCTGGCATAGTAGACCATGATTGCCTGATTAAAAATGACAAATACCAGTCCATTTCAGCTCACTAATGCCTAGAATATCTATTTCATTTTTGACAATGTCCAATTTTCCTAGATTCATACTTCATACAGTCCATGTTCTGATTGTTAACGGTTGTTTATAGCTGTCTCTTCTCATTTTGACTGATGCACATCAGCAAATAAGGTCCCAAAACTTAACCTCACCCATGTAATTAAGGTCTACTCTACTTTGAGGAAGCAGCACCTGCCAGTCTTATTCTGAGTGCCTTCAAACCTGACAGGCTCATCTTTCAGCACTATATCAGACAATGTTCCACTGCTATTCATAAGGTTTTCACTGGCCAATTGTTTTAGAAGTAGATCACCAAGTCCTTGTTCCTAGACTATCTTAGCCTGGAAGTTCCACTGAAACCTGTCCATCATGGGTGACCCTGGTATTTGAAATACCAGTGGCATATCTTCCAGTATCACAGCAACACACAAGCCACCACAGTATGGCATGTGGATAGTGGCTATAATATTGAACAGCACTGCTCTAGTCTGTAATATATATCCGTAGCTGTAAATATAGTATGTGATACTGTTTCTTTCATAAAGCCTGAAAATACTAAACTAATATAAAATTTCATATTCAATGATGGCAACATGAATTGGCTGTCATATGAAGTAATAAAGGAAATGACTATTTCTAAGAGCTATTGGACAGGATTACCTTGTCTTTAAAGTATGTTAAAAATTATTTAGTTACAATGTTAGTGCAAAAATGTGTCATATAAATGGCAGAAAGTTAAAGTGTACCTTGAAAGAAGTTTTGCAAAAATAGTGTCCTTTAAAGTCAAGTTACTCACTTGAGTGACTAAACCCAAGGGTAAACCAAATATTTTGAGAGACAGAGATATAGATACATGTATGTATGTATGTATGTGTAAAAATGTATGTGTGCGTACGTACCCCACAAAGCATTTTGAAGAAGATGTGGTAATGAAAGAAATACCACTTCTCATAGGAAATCAGACATATTTCATGTATACTCAAATTTATACTCAGCTACTCCAGTCAACAGGATAAGTCATATAATTATCTGGGAATGTAGCACGTAGAGTTGAGCAGCTTTTGCACAGCACAAAGACTCCCAACCAAGAAGGAAAGTAGGGTGAAATACTACTCTCCTTC
The DNA here is from genome assembly GCF_030014295.1 of Loxodonta africana. Lineage (NCBI taxonomy): Eukaryota > Metazoa > Chordata > Mammalia > Proboscidea > Elephantidae > Loxodonta > Loxodonta africana. Next base: position 49,062,743 of record NC_087351.1, read on the forward strand.
TGCTTATCAAATAGGGTATCTTGGATTCTTCTTCTAATTCATCAGCCTCAAAAAAAAAAAACAAAAAAAAACCCATTGCTGTCAAGTGACCTTGTAGGACAGGGTAGAACTGACCCACGGGGTTTCTAAGGAAGAGCTGGTGGATTCAAACTGCTGATCTTTTTGGTTAGCAGCCTGAGCTCTTAACCACTGTGCCACCAAGGCTCCAATTCGTTAGCCTAGAGGGACACATTTTTATAATATAGCAAAACAATACAAAATACTCTAGTGGTTGTCCTGAGTATTGGGAACACAGGGAGGTTTATTAAAATTCATTCATTCAGGTAGAGGAGGATGATAAATGTTGCCCATCCTTCACATCTGCCAAGCAAAGTCATCTTCCCTTTGTAACACTCAACAATGCAAAACCTGGAAGTGGCAACCAAGCACTTCTCAGAGCCAAAGTAGCTTCCTAAGAAAAATTTAACCTACAGCCTCTATTAGTAAAAAGTTGGAATGGCCTACTCTCTGAGTGTAAAACATGTAAGAAGCTTAGTTTTCTGAACAAAACATCAGGTTTGCCATCTATGTGCCTGATTTTCAAAGTACATTGATCATTTTTCAGTCAATAGCGCAGAATGTCTACCCTCAGTATTCTCCATTTAAATAACTCCTGCTTCCACCTCACTTACTCTCTAGAAATTCACCCTATTCTATTTTTCTTCACTGGACTTAGTAGTAAGTGAAATTACCTTCTTCTGTATTTGCTTACCTCATTTATATATGGAACCTCCAGTAGCATATAAGCTCCAGGAGGAAAGAAACTTTGTCCATTGTTCACTGCTTTACTCCCACTACATAAATCTAGGCACTCCATAAATAGATTTTTTTAATTTTTAAAATAAATTTGCCAGCATTCTTATTTTCAAAATGTCTGCTATCAAAGACCACCTGAGTAATACATGGCAGAGGGCATACCTTGTGTGATGGCATGGGGGCTTGGAATAACATGGCTGGTTCTGAGAACCTTAAATAGGAAATATGACTGATTAATGCTCAGTACTAGCTTCAGCGGAAGGAGGGGGAAGACCCAGAAATGGCCCAACATCTACAAAAGGCTTTTCTTTAAGATTAAGTTAATCCCCCTACAGTGAACTCTTGGGCAATGATGACCAGTAATTGAGTTAGGATAGGTAAGAAACAGATGGCACATGAAAACTGGGTAATGGAGGAAGAGTTCAAAAAAGGAGCTATTTACAAATGTGTGGGCAGGGTTTAAGGAAACCGACAAAGGATAGTTCAGTATGCTGGGATGAGCAAAGCAATTCCAACCCCTGAGTCTGAAAGGGCCATATATATCTTTTGTTTGTTTTGTTTCTTGCTCAAACAACAGAATGTGGTGAAGTAACATTCTGGAACTTCGCAGCCTAGGTCACAATAAGCCTTGCAGCTTCTATCGAGTCCTCTTTGATCATTCTTTCTGGGAGACATGAGCTGTCATTATAAGAGAGTTCCAGTTGATGATTCCAGCAGAGCCTAGCCTTCCAGTCATCCTTACCAAGTCATCAGGTTTGTGAGAAAAGCCAGCTGGGATCTCTGAAACCAGCTCATCTACCAACTGAATATCTGCACATGACCTCAGGTGACGTTACATGGAGCAGAAGGATTACACTGCCCAAATTACTAATCTACAAAATAGTGTGATATGAGTTTTTTTTTAAGTCAGTAAGTTTTGAGTAATTTGTTATGTATCAATAGAAATCCAAACCATATTTTTGTACCTTCAAGTAGGGTTCTGAAGTAACGAAAACCTAAAACACTTACCAATGGTTTTAGGACTAGTTGGTGGGCAGAAGTTCAAATGGCCTTGGGGAAACTCGTGGTAAGGGTTGAAAAGCTCTGGGAAAACTGGTGAGGACTTGAAGGATAGTAAGAAAAATGTTAATGGAGGTTGGAAAAAGGAAGAACATTATTATGTAGTTGCAGAAAGTTTGAACAATATTGTAGCCTTCAGCAATTTGGAAAATAGAAGGGGGTGAGCTAAAGAAAAACCCATTCTTTTTTTTAGGAAAACTTAGAGGAAATAAAAAGAGAAAGGGCTTTCTAGTTTCAAATAAAACTGTTTCTCATCTACAATCTCTCGCAGCAAAAAGATTCTGAAAGTTAGAAATGGCTTCAGTGCAAAAATCAAATCCAGAACCCTACAAGTAAAGCATGGTTTTAGAGTAAAAACTTCTAGTTTGGCTCCAAAACTCTCTGTTGAAACCTCAGGATGATTTAAGGGTATGTCTAGCAGAGATTCAAAGAATCATAGAGGTGAACCTCCTAGAACCTCTTTGCTAGACCAGTGGACCTCCCAGAATCTTAGGAGTGTGCCTCATAGGTCCTTTCAACTAGACAATAGGCTTCTAAGAATGTTAAGGTCACTGTTCCACAGCACCCAGACATTCAGCTCAAGGTTGAGGAGGCAATGTTTTGGAATAAAATGTAGATGTGGCTTTTGTGTAATGAAGTGGCTTATAACTTGATACACATATAGCCCACAATTTTTTTCAAGAAATTATGTCAGCTCAGACTAAAAGGCATGAAAGCAGTCCAAAGATAAAAAGAGGAATTTGATTTCCAAACTTCTACTGGGAGGAAGCAGACTGAGAAGGCTACTTCATTGCAAATGTAGACAGGAAAAGGAGAACGACTCAGAATATGAAATCAAGAATGCAGAAGGCAAGGCCAAGAGCAAGGAAAATCATTTCCAGGGAGCAGAACTGAGACCTAATCAAGGAACGGATGACATCTGTCCAGCTGGAATTCAGAACCGCTATAGACCTTTATCCAGCAAATGTCTGTCAGTTTGTTATACTGTGGTGGCTTGCATGTTGTTATGATACTGGAAGCTTTGCCACCGGTATTTCAAATACCAGTAGGGTCACCCTTGGTGAACAGGTTTCAGCAGAGATTCTAGACTAAGACAGACCAGGAAGAATGACCTGGTGGTCTACTTCTGAAAAAACTGGCCAGTGAAAACCTTATGAATAGCAGCTGAAAACTGTCTGACATAGCCCTGGAAGATGACCCCTCAGGTTGGAATGCACTTAAAATAATACAACTGGGGAAGAGCTGCCTCCTCAAAGTAGAGTTGATCTTAATGACATGGATGGAGTCAAGTTTTTGGGATGTTCATTTGCTGATGAGGCACAACTCAAAATGAGAAGGCACAGGTTTAAATATTCATTAATAACTGGAACACGGAATGTACAAAGTATTAAACTAGGAAAATTAGAAGTCATCAAAAATGAAATGGAATGCATAAAAATCAATATCGTAGGCATGAGTGAGCTGAAATGGATTGGTATTGGCCATTTTGAATCAGACAATCATATGGTCTACTATATCAGGAATGACAAATTGAAGAGGAATGGCATCTCATTCATCAGTAAAGAGAATATTTCAAGATCTATCCTGAAGTACAACGCTGTCAGTGATATGATAATATCCATATGCCTATAAGGAAGACCAGTTAAAATGACTATGATTCAAATTTACCCACCAAACACTCATGTCAAAGATGAAGAAACTGAAGATTTTTACCAACTTCTGCAGTCTGAAATTGATCAAACATGCAATCAAGATGCACTGATAATTACTGGTGATTGGAATGTGAAAGTTGGAAACAAGAAGGATTGGTAGTTGGAAAATATGGCCTTGGTGACAGAAACGATGATGGAGATAGCATGATAGCATTTTGTAAAACCAATGACTTCTTTATTGCAAATACCTTTTTACGAAACCCTAAACGGTGACCGTACATGCTGACCTTGCCAGACGGAATATACAGGAATCAAACTGACTACATCCGTGGAAAGAGACCATGGAGAAGCTCAATATTATCAGTCAGAACTAGGCCAGAGGCCGACTGTGGAACAGACCATCAATTGCTCATATGCAAGTTCAAGGTAAAGTTGAAGAAAATTAGAACAAGAGCCAAAGTGTGACCTTGAGTATTTCCCACCTGAATTTAGAGATCAATTCAAGAATAGATTTGACACACTGAACACTAATGACCAAAGGCCTGACAAGTTGTGGGGTGACATCAAGGACATCATACATGAAGAAAGCAAAAGGCCGTTAAAAGGAGAGGAAAGAAAGAAAAGAACAAAATGGATGTCAGAAGAGAATCTGAAACTTGTTTTTGAATGTAGAGTAGCTAAAAAAAAAGAAAAAACTATGAAGTGAAAGAGCCAAGCAGAAGATTTCAAAGGGCAGTTCCAGAAGACAAAGTAAAGTATTACAATGAAATGTGTAAAGACCTAGAGAAAGAAAACCTACAGGGAAGAACAGGCTGGGCATTTCTCAAGCTGAAAGAGCTGAAGAAAAAATCCAGGCCTTGAGATGTAATATTGAAGGATTCTATGGGCAAAATATTAAACAATGGGGGAAGCATCAAAAGAAGATGGAAGGAATATACATAGTCACTGTACCAAAAAGAACTGGTCAATGTTCAACCATTTCAGGAGGTAGCATATGATCAAAAACCGATGTTACAGGAAGAAGAGGTCTAAGCTGGACCAAAGGCACTGGGGAAAAACAAGGCTTCAGGAACTGACAGAATACCAACTGAGATGTTTTAACAAATGGATGCAGAGCTGGAAGCACTCGAGTCATTTATGCCAAGAAATCTGGAAGACACCTACCTGGCCAACCAACTGAAAGAGATCCATATTTGTACCCATTCTAAAGAAAAGCGATCCAACAGATTGAGGAAATTATTGAACAATATCATTAATATCAAACACAAGCAAAATTTTGCTGATGATCATTCAAAAATGATTGCAGCAGTACATTGACAGGGAACTGCCAGAAATTCAAGCTGGATTCAGAAGAGGACAAAGAACAAGGGATCATCACTGATGTCAGATGGATCCTGGCTGAAAGCAGAGAATACCAGAAAGATGTTTACTTGTATTTTATTGACTATGCAAAGGCATTCAACTGTGTGGATCATAACAAATTATGGATAACATCGCGAAGAATGGGAATTCCAGTACACTTAATTGTGCTCATGCAGAACCTATGGATAGACCAAGTGGCAGTCGTTCAAACAGAACAAGGGGATACTGGGTGGTTTAAAATCAGGAAAGTGTGCATCGTATTTATTCAAACTGTATACTGAACAAATAATCTGAGGAGCTGGATTATATGAAAAAGAACATGGCATCAGGATTGGAGGAAGACTCATTAACAACCTGCAGTATGTAGATGACACAAGCTTGCTTGTTGAAAAGCGAAGTGCACTTGAAGCACTTACTGATGCAGATCAAAGACCACAGCCTTTAGTGTGGATTGCACCTCAACGTAAAGAAAACAAAAATCCTCACAACTGGACCAATAATCAACACCATGATAAATGGAGAAAATACTGAAGTTGTCAAGGATTTCATTTCACTTGGATCCACAGTCAAGAAATCAAAGGACGTATTGCATTCAGCAAATCTGCTGCAAAAGACCTCTTTCAAGTGTTTAAAAGCAAAGATGTCATTTTAAGGACTAAGGTGTGCCTGACCCAAGCCATGGTGTTTTCAATCACTTTATATGCATGTGAAACCTGGACAAGGAACAAGGAAGACTGAAGAAGAATTGATACCTTTGAATTATGATGTTGTGAAGAATATTGAATATACCATGGACTGCCAAAAGAACGAACAAATCTGTCTTGGAAGAAGTACAGCCAGAATGCTCCTTAGAAGCAAGGATGGTGAAACTTCGTCTCACAGACTTTGGACATGTTATCAGGAGGGAGCATTCCCTGGAGAAGGACATCATGCTTGGTAAAGTAGAGGGTCAGCAAAGAAGAGGAAGGACCTCAAGAGATGAACTGACACAGCGGCTTCAACAATGGGCTCAAGCTTAACAAAGATTGTAAGAACAGTGCCGGACCTGGACCATGTTTCTTTCAGTTGTACATAGGGTTGCTATGAGTCAAAACTGATGAAATGGCACATAATAACATAGACAGTTATGGCTATGTGCCTTCTCTTTTATCCCTTTGTGCCTACAAGTGTCTATTGTAGTTATGCTATATCTTTGTCACCGCTGATTGTTGGGTGTATGGGGAGGGGGACACATTAAAACAAAAAGCAAATTAAACTATAGTATTGAGTAATAAATGGTAAATAAATTCCATTTAATGATTATGTGAAAGCCAAGATAAAGTTTACTTTTAGTGAAGAGAGAGGGGTTTATGACTGGGTGAGAGTATGTGAAGGGTGGTGATAATAACTTTGTTGCAATTTTCTTTACGTTTTATTTCATAATTTTAAAGGAAAATTTAAAAAGAACAAAAAATAATGCTGAATCACAGAAGCCAACATGTTTTCCAAATGGTAGACTAGCCAAACTCATTTAATGGTACAAAGATGAGTGATGAGAGAACATTGGAGTTGGCCTGAGGAGGTTGCTGATAATATTCAAAATAATATTGGGTAGCTGTTGGGAAAATGTCAAAACTTAGAGAACATGATTGTAAAATGTAGTACTGGAATGATACTAATCAGAATCTCCTAGGGAGTCTTACTTAAAATGCAAATTCCTAAACCGTACCCATTCTTTCTGATAACTCTTGTTTAAACATATTTCAGTGTCTGTTATGGAAAAGGAAAAAGCGAGTATAACTTAATCTTCCAAAAAGTTGAAGTGTGAAGGTGAAGGGAAAATGGAGGATTATATGAGAGGGTAGTGAAATAAGAAAAGAGTCATTTTTATAAGATGATATATATGAGAACATTTGTTAGGAGAACAGAAGGTATCAATAGAGAGGAGAAGACTAGAAACACAAGCAGAGAAATCTTGAAGAAGGTACAGGAGAAATGTGATCGAAAGTATGGGTTAATGAGGTTCGCCTACTACAAAACGAATAATGAACAGTAAGAGAGTAAAAGCTAGAGACAAAGATACTTTGAGGTATAGAGAATTTGGATGATTTTGTGGCCATTGCTCTCAATTTCTTTGTAACATAGCAAGATCATATAGAAAATGAAAGAGTAGGAAAGAACTTGGAGACTTCTTTGCTTTGGGGAACTATAAAAAAGATTCAGCAATGGACTGGAAGCAAAGATTCCTATCTTACTCTGTTCTTTAAAAAAATGATAACAGCCCAAGGAAAACACTGAAATTTCACAAGTATTATAAATTCTATATAATAACATACCCCATCTGTGTATCCATAAAATGACACACACATCTCTACAATTTACACATCTTCCAAGTCTATGAAATGACTCACAACCTTTCCCACCAGGTCCACACATGATGGGTCGGCCACAGCTTTCTTGCATACATTCTGGCCACCCTGCTGGGAACTGACCTCCAACTATACACAGACTTGAAGTCTGTAGTCAAGTCAACACTGAAAAATAATTTATTTTTCCATACAAGGGGCAAGCATTCATCCATATCCATCACACCTTTCCAAACCATCAGGTTTTTCTTTCTCCCATACAGACTTCCGAAAATCTTTATCTGGACATGGTATTGATTTTAACCCTAGATCTGTAAAGACTAGAAACACTTCAAAACCTTATTTCCCTGCCTGGAAATATTTAAATAAGTTTCTACACACTGAACGTTAACCTCATCTCAAGAGAAAGTTAAATACCATATTATAAAAAAAAAGAGTTTACAAATTTCTTAACACTGAGATTTAATGTAAATGCTGCTCTGATTTTTCATGATTATTCCCAAAGGGATGCAGTACCATTTTCCTTCCTTTGGATTTAGAACTTTCAGATGTGTGTATGCGGCTACAATAACCTCTTGTAGTCAGGGCTCCCTAACTATTTTTAGTTTTTTCAGTCTTGCCATTCCTTGTCCCTACTCACTTGTTTGAAACAACTTTGTTTTGCTTTCATCTGTGATATAGTGACAGTTGGAACTTCAAGTGGGTCCTGAGTTTCTTGTCATTTTTACAGTATTTTTTCCCTCTGGCCAATCAATTTCATGATAAATTTAAGTTTGGAAAATTTTAGCAAGTTGACCTACAAAACGAAAGAATTGTTATAAATGGAGGATTTTCATAGTGAATTGTGCAATTTTCTTTGATTTTCTAGATCCCTTTTCATGTCCTCAGCCAAAAAGTTACTGGATCTAAAAATCTTCTGAAACTCTCCCAGTTATATCAACAGACATTTAGCAATAGTAACATAGAATATACCAATTCTTTAAAAAATAAAGCACTGACAGCATTGACCGGTTATATGTACAGCTGGAAGTAAATTCAATCTTAGTCTCCTGGTTTTTCTTTCTTTCTTTTTTGACTGATGAATTACACTGTTGTCATTTTTTTATTCTGCTATGTTACCTTGAGTTTTCATACAAATAAAAGCTTTCCCTTGGTAAAATGTTTTACCCCAGATTTTCAGCTCTGTCTTGCCAGCAGATGCCTCCTTTAGGTATTTTGGGGGCATTTTCTATTTTAACAACATAAGCCTATTAAGATCTATAACACGAGCATCTTAACAAATTAACATCTAGAACCCTGATACCCACACAGACTGCATAAATGAACCTTCAGCCCAGACCTCACAGTGCCTGGCACAGTTTGCATTTTGGCGTATGAATAGATTTCCACGCACATGGCAATGATCATATTGGTATAGTTTTTAATTTGGAATGTGTTCATGAGATCCTCTAGCTAGCAATTTCCCAGACTCAAATCACAGAACTATAACCCCTTCATCTGAAACTTTCAGAATTTTATAACTTAGAAAGATTAGGAAGCATATCAATAAAAAATTATTTTCCACATCTACTCAAATATTCATACAACTCAATCAAATCTACTGAAATACATTCAGCAAATATTTATTAAATGCTAGGAATGCTAAAAAAAAAAAAACAAAACCTCAGAATCAACTTGACAGCAATGGGTTTGGTTTTTGGTTAAAGAATGCTAGGAAGAAAGGCCTGTCGAACTATTTCTGAAAATTAAATCCATAAACCCTATGAATCACAGCAGAATATTGCCCAATACAGTGCTGAAAGATGAGCTCCCTAGTTTGAAAGGCACTCAAAATACTTAGTCACAACAATGGACTTGAGCATACCAAGGATTGTGAAGATGGTGCAGGACCAGACAATGTTTCATTCTGTTGTATGTGGGATCTCCATCTCAACAGCAATTAACAACAACAGCAACAGGAATTTTGTGATGAAGAAACAGTCCACGCTCTATAACAAAGCCCTTATATTATCTTTCTACCCTTTGGGCGACCCTCTTTGTTTGGTGAACTTCAAATTGGCAAAGAACTCAGTTGACCAACTGTATATGCAACTGTTAAGCAGATCAGTGGCAATCTTTTTTTTATGTCTATTTCCAATGATATTAGAAGATTATAAAAACTCACTGTTGCTGAGTTGATTCTGACTCATAGCTACCCTATAGGACTGAGTAGAACTGCCCCATAGTGTTTCCAAGGCTATAAATTTTTACGGAAGCACACTGCCACATCTTTCTCCTGTGGAGCCACTGGTAGGTTCAAACGCCAACCTTTCAGTTAACAGCCATGCACTCTAACCACTGCACCACCAGGGCTCCTTTGAGATTATAAAAGCACCTGAATATTTCCCCTAGGTCCAGGTCTGCCAGATATGGTAATCAATCATTTTATAAAATTTACTTTTCCTCTATAAAACTCATTGTTCTTAGATGAAAGATGAGGGATTAGACAAGATGATGTCTAAGTCCTCTTCCAGTTTTCGAGTTAATGGATTCTGTTCTGTCACTGGTAAAAAGGAGTGTTGTCTAGTGTGGAAAGATTCTGCTCTTATATGTACCGTAGAATACCTGAAATACTAAGTGAATTTGAGGACATTAGGGCTTAAAGGCCATACAAAATCTTTTGAAGGGCCTATAAGGTTTGTAGTCAAGTTTTGCTAAAGTTGTTAGTTGTTCCAGAAGACCAGTCCTCTTCCACTCAAAGGAATGTACAAGCTGGCACCAGTGGTTGGTCTGCTCCTTAGAGTGTTGCCTTGCCTTGCACCCTTGCATTGGCTTAATATGAATGGTATCTGAACTGTTGATGACCTCTTCCCTCTTCCTCAAATTCTTCCCTCTAGAATTCTTCCCTCAAGAAAGGTTAAACACCTCCACGAAGGCTTTCATAACCTCTCCAGGCCGAGGTCCCTTCCTTCCTGGCAACTATTCTAACTTGAATTCATCTGTGGTCACATTCATATTATATTATCATTATTTAAGTATCTTCCCATATATTAAACCATGAGCTTCTTCAGGGTAAAGATCATATTTATCTTTCTTCCTAACGCAAAAGTCTACTACATAGAAGACATGCAAATAATCATAACAGCCAACATTTATAGAGCGTTGACTAAGTGATTAGCACTTTATAAATACTAACTTTTAACCCTTACACCAATTCTGTGAAGTACGTACTATTATCATCATCATCATCATTTTACAGACAAAGAAACTGAGTCACAAGGCTAAGTAACTTGCCCAAGGTTATACTCACAGGGTAAATAACAGAGCAAGAATATGAACCCAAAGAGTCTGGTTCCAGAGTCTGCATTAATAACCATTATGTAATTGTTTTGCTGCAGATCATTCAAAAATGGCTGCAGCAGTACATTGACAAGGAACTACCAGAAATTCAGGCTGGTTTCAGAAGAGGACGTGGAGCCAGGGATACCACTGTTGATGTAAGATGGAGCCTGGTTGAAAGCAGAGAATACCAGAAGGATATTTACCTGTGTTTTATTGACTATGCAAAGGCATTCGCCTATGTGGATCATAACAAATTATGGATAACATTGCGAAGAATGGGAATTCCAGAACACTTAATTGTGCTCATGAGAAACCTTTACATAGATCAAGAGGCAGTTGTTCAGACAGAACAAGGGGATACTGATTGGTTTAAAGTCAGGAAAGGTGTGTGTCAGGGTTGTATTCTTTCACCATACCTAGTCAATCTGTATGCTGAGCAAATAATACCAGAAGCTGGACTATATGAAGAAGAACAGGGCACCAGGATTGGAGGAAGACTCATTAACAACCTATGTTATGCAGATGACACAATCTTGCTTGCTGAAAGTGAAGACGACTTGAAGCACTTACCAATGAAGATCAAAGACCACAGTCTTCAGTATGGATTGCACCTCAACATAAAGAAAACAAAAAACCTCACAACTGGACCAACAAGCAACATCTGACAAATGGAGAAAAGATTGAAGTTGTCAGGGATTTCATTTTACTTGGATCCACAATCAACAGCCATGGAAGCAGCAGTCAAGAAATCAAAAGACGCACCGCATTGGGTAAATCTGCTGCAAAGGACCTCTTTAAAGTGTTGAAGAGCAAAGACGTCACCTTGAAGACTAAGGTGTGCCTGACCCAAGCCATGGCATTTTCGATCGCATGATATGCATGTGAAAGCTTGACAATGAATAAGGAAGACCGAAGAAGAATTGATGCCTTTGAATTGTGGTGTTGGCGAAGAATATTGAATATACCATGGACTGCCAAAAGAACAAACAAATCTGTCTTAGAAGAAGTACAACCAGAATGCTTCTTAGAGGCAAGGATGGCGAGACTACATCTTACATACTTTGGGCACGTTGTCAGGAGGGATCAGTCCCTAGAGAAGGACATCATGCTTGGCAGAGTACAGGGTCAGCGGAAAAGAGGAAAACCCTCAACAAGGTGGATTGACACAGTGGCTGCAACAATGAGCTCAAGCATAATAACTATTGTGAGGACGGTTCAGGACCGGGCAGTGTTTCGTTCTGTTGTGCACAGGGTCGCTATGAGTCAGAACCGACTCGATGGCACCTAACAACAACAACACAACAATGTAACTGTTAATTATTATGTGATACTATCTTTTATTATGCTACCATACCATACCAAACCCAAGACCAAACCCGTTGACATCAAGTCAATTCCGACTCATAGCAACCCTACTGGACAGAGCAGAACTGACCCACAGGGTTTCCAGGGAGTGGCTGGAAGATTCCAACTGCCAACCTTTTGAATAGCAGCCAAGTTCTTAACCACTGCACCACTATACCATACTGTCTCTCAAATTATTCTTCCACTTCTCCTAAGGCAAGGCATATTGTTTCCAGCCTAGGCCTCCAGATGATATATTGAATTCTGTGAAGTAGAATACGAAGTGCTGGTAACACAACAGTTAAGCATTCAGCTGCTAAATGAAAGTTTGGCAGTTCAAAATCAACCAGCAGCTCTGTGAGAGGAAGACCTGGCCATCTGCTCCCATAAAGATCACAGCCAAGAAAACCCTATGGGGCAGTTCTACTCTGTCAAATGGGGTCACTATGAGAAGAAATAGACTCAACAGCACCTAGTAACAATGAAGTAGAATTGTGCTTTTGAAAAAAACATATATGTATTTCTATTTGGGAGGTTAATTGAAAAAAACAATAATAAAATGACAAATAGATTTTGGGGTGTTTACCACCAAGAGAAAATGACCACAAGGCACTGATAGCACTGTCTTCTATAATAAAAACTCTCATAGAGTTGAGAAGCATAAACAAGGTCTGTGTGGATATAATGTGGCATGTAAGATGCTACCTTTCAAATACCGTCACCCTAAGGTATGGCCATTAGCTAGTCTGGGATGGTCAGATGAGGGTGTTGGTGGAGTGGATATAGTCAAATTGAGAGGACCACAAAACAACAGTTCTAGATTCAAATCTAGAATCAACAACTAGCAAGCTCTAGTCCAGCTAGGTCTAAGTAGTGGTCACCAATTCAAGTGCTTTTGAGGGGATCTGGCAGGTAAAAAGATTGAATGATATACTGTTAGAAAAGTTCATAAAGACTAGGGTGAAAGAAGTATTCACTTCTCTCTTAACCCTACTATTAAAAAAAAATATATGTAACTATGACATTACTACATCAGAGAGCCGTAGGGCACAGTGGAAACAGTGAACAACTGAAGGAAAAAGCTGGCACACCATTCCAGGCATTGGTTGCCAAGTCTTTCAATTTTTCAAGGGAAGTCAGAAATCCAGATTTTATGTGAAATCTTCCAATTTTAAAAAATATCAACAAATCAATGATAATAATAATAATAAAACACACAATGCAGATAAGCCCTAGATGTGCCAACCAAAACATACCTGCAGGTCAGATTTGGCCCATGGCCCACCAGTTTACAACCTCAGAATAGGGGCTTCAAGTTCGACAACAGTTAGAAAACAGGAAACAACTACATGAGCAAACCTGCTTATTTGTGGTCAGAAATAAAAGCAGGGAGTAGAATTCAGGAAGTTAGGCAAGGTGAGAAGCAAAGGGATTCGAAAGGTAAATGCAGGAGTGTGCCCAGAATCCTGGAAGTTCAGTGGATTAAGATAATGGTACTAGGAACTCAAGCCACAGGGAGCAGCCTGAGCCAGTGAGGTTTTACCCTATAGGGCCATTACTTCTTGCTGTGAACTGAAGCTGGTAGTGGGTGGTGGCTATCCCTGGAACCATAGTTCTCACAAGGAAGTGAATGTAAGTAGCTATGCTCTGATCCCAGCTGGAACAAGGACAGTCCAGCTGGGATTCCAGGGAGATTCTAACAGTAAGTGTACCTAAAAAATTTCCATTCTGCACAGGAAGTGTAGCTCAGAAATTAGGAACTTAAGCCCTCCTACATCTCAGAGCCACACTTGTCTGCCAGGGCTCCTCAAGTGTTCCACGAATAAAGCACATTTTGCAATGACACCAAAGAACAGCACTCAGGCAACAACACTCAGGCTGATGCCTCAAATGTCAGTTTGTACAATCTGCCCTCTTTCTTGTAGACCACCCAGTCCTCTTATAATGACTCTACGTTGTCTCATTTATTTTCTTCATGGCAGCAGAGGCCCCAATTTCCTCAGTTAAATTTCATTCTCTCCCTTTTGCAGCTGCTGATTTATTTTGTAATTCCCTAGTTCTCTATTAGTCAGCCCGGATTTTTTTTTTTCCTTTAATCAGCTGAGAAATAGGGTAGAATTGACAAATTAATTTTTCTACTCTATTTAGAGAAAAATAAGGAACAAAATAATAAAGAAGAAAAAATTAATCAGGTACAAAGAGATTAGAAGGGAAAGGAAATAAAGAAGGCAGATGTCAAAAGCAGTTCCTAGTGTCCTTTTCTGTGGATGTTGTGAAAGAAATGGACAAGAAAGCAGTCTTAATGAATTTACCCTATCATTTGGTGCAGCCCATATTATTGCATTATTGTAATGAAAAACACATCAGAATATGTCTAGACACATGACATACTCCTGGTAGAGAGTTCCCCACACTTCAAAAAATTGTGGTTCAATTTCCCTTCTGGGAAATGCTCCAATGGCAACATTTCAGGTTTTGAAAGGCTCTTCAGGATGATTGCCTAAGGGGAGGCCACCTCCAAAAGTAGACTTAAAGCACTAGGGCACTGCAAGGGCTGGCAGAACTTTCCATGGGAAAATGGTCAGAGCCCTCTGGCCCCCTCTAGAAACCCCATGTTGAATATTCCACTGATGGGTTCTGCTATGGCAGAGTAGCTGTGACAGTCTAAATAAAACACTGAAAAGAACCTGTAAACAGAACAGAAGGAATGAAATACTTTGTTTTGGTGATTCTTTCATTTTAACTACATATGGATTAAACAAATCCAGTTGGTATAACTTTCACCAATGTGTTGATTTAAACCAAATTCTACAGGCATTGGGAGGTAGGAAAGAAAAACAACACCATGTTCCCATGGTACATTACCTATTATAGCATAAATGATGCTATGCCTGTGTTCTTACAGAAGAGCCATGATCTAAAGAATAAGTCCTAAACTGCAGTCATCATACTTGGATTCTGGCTGTGCCACTCACAGGCTCAAATTTAAATTCTCGAGGTTGGGCAACCCACAGGATCTCTGCTCTTACATTTGCAGAACAAAATATCAAACAAAACAAAAATAACTCTCTATTCAATCCAAAAGGATCCCTGATGGCACAATGTTCAAGTTCTCAGCTACTAACCAACAGGTCAGCGGTTCAAACCCACCAGTGGCTCCGTGGAAGAAAAGACCTAGTGATCTGCTCCTATAAAGATTACAGCCTAGGAAACCCTATGAGGCAGTTCTACTTTGTCCTAAAGGGTTGCTATGAGTTGGAATCGATGAGACAGCACACAACAACGACATTGAATCCAACACCTAGAATGCTCTGAGACTTTATCATATAAGGGAAAAGATGAGTTGAAGGTTTGTAAGGTGTGATGAATGCTTGTTTTTTGTATTGAACAGGTCGACAAGTATTTCGTATGTGCAAAACTTGTGCTCCATACCACAATAGACACCAGGGTGAACACAAAATAAGTTTTAGGCATTGCTCTTCAAGGAACAAGCAATCAAGTTTGGGAAAGAGGAGTGAATCTCAGGAAATAAGAAGAATGACAAGACTGAATATAATTAAATGCAAAATGTTGAGGGTTCAGATAAGCTATATGGGTTTGGTCAATGAGCTAGAGTAATAGGGAGGTATCTTAGCAGAGGTAGAATTTTAATTAGGCCTTGAACCTAGAGGTGACACAGAGAATGACATACTGGAAAGAGAAAACATTAAAGCAAAGGCACAAATTGGACAGCACGTTGTGCAGGGTAGAAGAGGAACAGCAATTATCATGGATTTGTGGAAACTCCATTAACTGGCACTTATTGGAAAAAGGCAGTCAAGTGAATCAGGTTAGAAGTGAAATTCCAAAGTCTTGAAAGCAGGCCTGGTGGTAGTAAAATATCTCTTCAGAGAACTTAGCCCTCAGTTCAACAGCTAACTCAAGAAAAGCTGGCTTTTCCCTCAGGAATAGCCAGTGCTTGCTAGGCTCACAACACAACAATCAGTTCTTAAAACCAGAATGTAAGGCAAAGAGGCCTTTCCTGAAATTGCCCCTGTTTGTGCCACTGAGTGTATTGTCTATCTTTTCCAGTTCTGGAGCTGGTTCAGCTCTATCTGGGTACTTCTTCCCTGCCTGAATCTCTGAATAACCACAAACTGTAAATTCCCAAACACTCCAAATTTTGCTTCTGTTTGGCTGGACAAACCTGATTATATCCCTTCAGAATTCACAGTAACATTGCCACCACCCCCAACACCCCACTCTATGAACTAACCCGCTTGTATCTCCTGGCCTACATACTACACTAATCATTCCATCTCTTGGTCTACCTTGATTATGGGTGGACAAAAAAATTCTTGTTAAGAAACAGTTATTAAACACCTACTTGTGACAGACACTGTGCTAAACACTGGGGACACAAGACAAATAAAACAGACTGGTCCTCAAAGAGTGCAGTCCATTGGAAAATTGGATTTCACTTTCATTAATTCACTGAACACACATTCATCAAGGGCCTGCTATTTGCCACTAGGCCTTGAATAGAATATGGTACCTTCTCTCAAAGGACATACAGCGCTATTTGCAAGAGATAGGCAGGAAAGTAAAACAAATCAACCACACAATAAAATAATATATAGGTGTATAGACATACAGAAAGATGTATAAAAAGAAAGCAAGGAGAGAGGGAAGGAGGGAGGGAAGGAAGAAAGGAAGGAAGAAGCTGGGGCAGAATAGAGTGGGGGAATATTCCAATGTACCCTGGGGGAGGGGTTGTGTTCAGGGAAGTCTTTATGGAGGAGGTGACACTTGAGCTGAGATTTCAAAGTTAAGGAGGTGTGTGAGAGACAGAATAGACGGAGAAAAACATCGAAATGTGCCCTAGCATATTTGAAAAGAATTGATTAGTTCTTTTAAAATTAAAAATAAAATTAATTTAATTATAAATGGATGGTTTTTATAACAAAGATTAGATCAGGAAAGAATCATCAGAGAATTCTAAATCTAGGGAGAGATTCTGGTAAGGAGCCGGATATTTATATGATCTTAAAGTGTTATCCCACAAATTTGTTATTAGTTATAAGAGTGAGAAAGAAAAGCACAAATTATGCAGCAGGAAAATCAGATAACTTGACTGATTAGTCAATATCAACATCGCCACCGCCAGATATGATACCCCAAGAAAGGTATATCATCTATGCAATGTTTTCACCAAGAATGCACAAACCTCAGTCTAAACATCAGGCAAATTCTAAACTAGGAACATTCCATTTTTAAAAGTTGGGGGCAGGAGGGGGTATAGTCTTCCAGAACATAAATACCTTAAAAGACAAAGAAAAGCTATGAAAATGTTCTATATTAAGAGAGGCTTAAGAAATATGACAACTACATGTAATAATTGACTCTAGTACTGTTGCCGTTAGGTTGTTATTGTTAGGTGTTGTCAAGCTGGATCTGATTTATAGTGACACTACATACAAGAGAATGAAGCACTGCCCACTCCTGCCCCATTCTCACAATTGTTGCTATGTTTGAGTCCATTGTTGCCGACACTGTGTCAATCCATCTTGTTGATGGTCTTCCTCTTTTTTGCTGACCCTCTATCTTATCAAGAATGATGTTTTCTCCAGGGACTGGTCCCTCCTGAGAACATGCCCAAAGTACATGTCTTGCCATCCTGGCTTCCAACGAGCATTCCGGCTGTACTTCTTCCAAAAAGACTTGTTAGTTTTTCTGGCAGTCCATGGTATATTCAATATTGTTCGCCAACACCATAATTCAAAGGCATCAATTCTTCTTCAGTCTTCCTTATTCATTGTCTAGCTTTCCTTTGCATATGAGGCCATTAAAAATATCATGGCTTGTGTCAGGCATACCTTAGTCCACCAAGTGACATCTTTGCTTTTCAACACTTTAAAGAGGTCTTTTGCAGCAGATTTGCTCAATGCAATACATTGATTTCTTGGCTGCTGCTTCCATGGGCGTTGACTGTGGATTTAAGTAAAATGAAATCCTTGACAACTTCATTATTTTCACCATTTATCATGAGGTTTCTTCTGATCCATTTTTGAGGATTTTCGTTTTCTTGATGTTGAGGTGGAATCCATATTGAAGGCTGCAGTCTTTGGTCTTCATCAGTAAGTCCTTCAAGTCCTACTCACTTTCAGCAGCAAGGTTGTATCATCTGCATATCACAGGCTGTTGATGAGTCTTCTTCCAATTCTGATGCTGTGATCTTCTTTGTATAGTCCAGCCTCTTGGATTAATTGCTCAGCATACAGATTGACTAAGTACGGTGAAAGGATACAACCCTGATATACACCCTTCCTGATTTTAAGCCATGCAGTGTCCCCTTGTTCTGTTGCAAGGCCAATGACTTCTTCATTGCAAATACCTTTTTTCAACAACATAAACAGCTACTATACATGTAGACCTCAGCAGATGGAATACACAGGAGTCAAATTGACTACATCTGTGGAAAGAGATGATGGAAAAGCTCAATATCATCAGTCAGAACAAGGCCAGGGGCCGACTGTGGAACAGACCATCAATTGTTCTCATATAAGTTCAAGTGGAAGCTGAAGAAAATAAAAATAAGTTCACAAGAGCCAAAGTACAACCTTGAGTATATCCCACCTGAATTTAGAGACCATATCAAGAATAGATTTGACACATTGAACACTAACACACACACACACACAAAAATCAGATTAAATATGGGATAACATCAAGGACATCATACATGAAGAAAGCAAATGTCATCAAAAAGACAGGAAAGAAAGAAAAGACCAAAATGAATGTCAGAAGAGACTCTGAAACTTATTCTTAAATGTAGAGTAGCTAAAGTGAAAGGAAGAAGTGATGAAGTAAAAGAGCTGAACAAAAGATTTCTAAGGGCAGCTCGAGAAGACAAAGTAAAGTATTATAATGAAATGTATAAAGACCTAGAGTTAGAAAACCAGAAGGGCAGAACATGCTTGACATTTCTCAAGCTGAAAGATTTGAAGAAGAAATTCAAGCCTCGAGTTGTAATTTTGAAGGATTCTATGGGGAAAATATTCAATGACACAGGAAGCATCAAAAGAAGATGGAAAGAACACACAGAGACACTGTACCAAAAAGAATTGGTAAATGTTCAACCATTTCAGCAGGTAGTACATGATCAAGAACCATACTGAAGGCACTGGCGAAAAACAAGGCTCCAGGAACTGATGGAATACCAATTGAGATATTTCAACAAATGGATGCAGCGCTGCAGGTACTCACTTGTCTATGCCAAGAAATTTGGAAGACAGTTACCTGGTCAATCAAGTGGAAGAGATCCATCTTTGTGCACATTCCAAGGAAAGGTGATCCAACAAAATGTGGAAATTATCTAACAATATCACTAATTTTGTAAATTTTTGCTGAAGACAGTTCAAAAACGGTTGAGCAGTACATAGACAAGGAACCGCCAGAAAGTCAGGCTGGTTTCAGAAGACGTGAGACAAAGGATATCCTTACTGATGTCAGATGGATCTTGGCTGAAAGAGAACACCAAAAAGATGTTTACAAAAGTTGTGTTTTATTGGCTACGCAGAGGCATTCAACTGTGTGGATCATAACAAATTATGGACAACATTGCAGAGAATGCGAATTCCAGGACACTTAACTGTGCTCATGCAGAATCTGTACATAGACCAAGAGGCAGCCATTCAAATGTTTGTGACTCTAGCACAAGAAGAAAAAAATGCTATAAAGGACATTATTGAGTTATCTGACAAAATGGAATATAGCAGTATATTAGATAAAAGTATTGCATTGATACTCATTTTGCATAATTATCTCACATATCTATATTATATATAGATATACACACACACACTAGGAAACCCTGGTGGCATAGTGGTTAAGTGCTACGGCTGCTAACTAAAAGGTCGGCAGTTTGAATCTGCCAGGCACTCCTTGGAAACTCTACAGGGCAGTTCTACTCTGTCCTGTAGAGTCACTAGGGGTCAGAATCGACTTGACAGCAGCGGGTTTGTTATATATCTATATATAGATATATAAATATGGAAACCCTGATAATTCTATCGTATAACTATATTCAAATCATGCACTATTAGATTTTAGATATGTTTTATTTGTATAATCCTTTAGACCCATTTTAGTCATTGTCCTACAAAAGAACTCTCAGATGTTAATATTTGGTGTAACTTCTTTCCCTGCTCAGTTACAAAAAGTAGTGCTCAGCTGAAGAATGTATTGTACAGGCATTGACTTTTTATTAACACATGATATATACATCCCAGCACAGAAAGGACAGCAATAAAATAATGGACCCAAAGACATAATATGGCAGAAAAAGATCTGTAAGCACAAATATTTTCTTATAATTCTCAAGACCCCAAAACATTGGAAGCTAAATAAAGCAATTCAAGTTTAAAAAAAAAAAAAAGCTAAGCTACTTCTCTTATTACCTTTCATGTATAATCATATTAGTTGATCTTTTCAGATTCAGGGGCGTGGTTTTCAAAAGCACCCAGCTGCATTTGCCATCTCATAAGATAAACTGCTAAAAGTCTAACTTGGTTATGATACAGTATAGAGTATATGGCAATAATAGATTATTCCCTCATGATTTTTTATATGTCTCTATCCCTTATGTGTGCTTGTGAACACATGCAAAGATGTTCTTTAAGAACATGCCAACATATTATCATCCATAAAGATAGAAGGTGAGAAACAGTACCACATGCATCCTAATAGAACTGCAGGCTGTTTTAATTTAAATTAGTTCCAGCCCTCTTCGTTGAAAACAGAAGTAAATCACGCAAGGAACTAATTCATACTGGGAGAGACAACAAAGAATGCCAATAAAATTTATTCGTAAAAAAAATTAGTACAAAAATATTTCTACCACATTTCCAGTTTTGTTTTAAATAAAAGAATAGGGGCCCTTTTCCAGGAACATTTTTAAAGGATATAGCTTAAAGGAAACTTCTATTTATATATATGTGTGTGTATGTGTATACACACACATACATACATATATATATGGCTTGGTCTTATTTATTATGCATTAATTTGCAGACAAAACCTTGCTTCTCTGCACACACACACACACACACACACACACAAAAAGGCTTGACACGAGCAATATGGTGGCCTCTGAAAGAGAAGTCTACACAGTCCCTAATTCTGCCTGTGTCAACACACACACATTATTGTTTGCTTCTCTGATAACAAAGATACTCCAAGTGCACAAGGTAGCTCTCTTTCACAGAGGCTCTCAATCACCAGTGTCCTAGAATTCACAGGCAGTTATTTTATTTGTGAGTCTTTGGTTACCTGGATAATATAATCCAGTTTTTTTTTTCACATTTTTGCAATTGTCTTTCCTGCCTAGTCAAACACTAACATATATCCTACCTATGGCCCATTCACCATGTCATTTCTTCTTTGATGGGAGTACCAAGGGACATATGATGGAAGGATATGTCTAATTTCCTTCAAATGTTGTGGACATACTCCAAAATGTCATTGTTGCCCTAATCTGTTAGCCATGAGCTTATCTAAACTTTTTATGAAGCTATTTATACTTTCAATCTGCACCACATCCTGGGATAATGCATTCCACAAGTTTCTGTTAGTCGTAGACCTTTTAAGCTTCTGTGAGTGCCCTATGTCCTAGTGTACTACGATTCAGAAAATAAGAAAACATAGTTTTCATAATTTTATAGATCTTAATCATATCCCCTCTTTCTCAGCCTTCTTCCTTTGTAAGTACAGCACTTCTCTTTTTTTGCTACACACAGGGAAAACATTTGATTAATTCACTAATTTAAGCTAATTAATTAATAAAGACACCCTATTATTTTGCTCATGTTAGTTAGCTTTCTCTGAACCTTCTCACTTTAATCATGTCTTCATTGAGGATTGCTGACCAGAACTGTACACCATGTTCCTGGTGTAGAGTATAACAAGCTACAAAGATAGATTCTGTTTATTCTAAAGCAACTTGCAAGCAGGCCTGGAAATGATTAAGATACTTGTGGAATCACCATATACAGTGGAATCAAGAAGGGCTTTGGGTGAAACGGCGCTTGTCAGTGAAGATAGGGTGTAGAGGTGAGAAGCAGGCTGCTCCAGTCAGGTTCACCTTCTCTTAACCCTGGGGCTGCCTTCCTCATTGGACAAGCTGTCACATCAGTTTTTCCAGGGTAAGACCTCTCCACAAAGGCCCTAAAATACCAAGAGTTTCTCTGAAAACAGAATTTCCAATAACTTTGCAGGACAAGCTAAAATACAGTGACCATACAAAAGGGAAAAAAGAAAGATACTAGGGTATTTGTCCATTGGTGCTCACTTTAAGCCACATTCCAAAGTGATTACCCATTTAAAAAACATCCAATAGATCTTCAAGGGCATAAATCCCCTGGAAAGCTAATTCAGAAGGTTTCTCGGCAAGTACAGAATCAAAACAACGATGTTTACATGGTATTGATGAAAATGAAAAAGCATGCTAAATTAATCCTACTGCTGAATACATCATATCGGTTTTATTACCAGACAACCTGTATCCATCAAATACTATTTCTGAGACCTGGGGTATACTAGCTAAACAGTTATAAATTATCAATTTCCAATTCCCTGTTTTATATAAACACTACGTAGACTACTTCTTTTCAATTACTTCATTGGTGAGAAGACAAATGCCTGGCTTGCGTGCAGCCACATTTCTATTTCCATACACACTAAAGACTTTATAAATGGAACCAGTTCTGAGCCAAAATGCACAGATTCAGAATGTTTCTTAACACAGTATTTTGATAATTATTACAAATCAAATCTAGCTGAAAAATAAGACAATCTATTTGGCATATATTTTGGTCAGAATGCAATTAATTAGGTTTCCTATTTCTTGAGTTATATTCTAGTTCCAGAGATACATTCTGGTCACTCCAGACAGACTATAGAGTACCTGAATTATATTTATAGACACCCTTTCAAGGTTCAGCTTTTTATTTCATAGACTGTAAGATGCCATCAATCATAAAATGCATCAATGTTTTCAATGTGCTACTAAAGAAGAAATACACTGCTAACTAATTCTAAGGATACAATTGTAAAATACACCCTGGTTTTAGAGATATTTAAGTGTAAGGAAAACTGTATCTTGAAATCTATGAAATACAGTATTTTCATTCTCATTGTATTTTTCTTGCATCAGTCCCAAATTCTGAGAGCACTCTTTAGCTAGGCACCTATGCTCTCATTTCCATAGTCTCAGACTATCTTTAAAAAAATCTTTAAGGCACCTTCAAATCCATGGATGCTAGGAAACTGGAGCACTTTCACAGCACTGCAGGTAGCCTCCCATACTCAGTCAGACATAGGGGATGGAGGGTCTTGTTTGAGGTAACGCTAGTAGGGGAAAGGAAGGGTCTTGTTTGAGGTAAGGCTTTTATTGACTACAAATCCAAGAGAAAGAGCCATAAACAAAAGAGTTTATGGAAATATCACTAAAATCAGAAATTCAGAAACAATCTAGCAGGTTTAAAAGTACCACTGGTGATGAAGTGGTCCTTTCAGCCACATATGCATGCATAGATAACACAGTCACCATCAGAAAGCTCATCTTTAAATACAAAACAAAAACAAAACCACCACCAACAGCAATCATATACACTTGTGTGACACATTGGTCCTGGGACAAGATGTCACTCCTGAGCTCAGTTCATCCAGTCCAGGCTGCCTCTGCTACAAAGGCTCTCTCCTAGCATCATTCCTGAAGTCAATAGGACTTGGTGTCTAAGTTAAATGTTCTACAACAGCCTACTCTGGCATCAGTCCAAGATAAAGTGCTGACCAATCTTATTTGGGCATGAGCCAGGGTGGCCACTTGTTATGCCATTACTCTTTAATTGAGCATGGAGCTTAATCATTTCTCCAGATTTCTATTCTCTTGGAACACATTTGTGGTGTCCAAATCACCTCATGCCTTTCTTCTACATCAAAGTATATCCATTTGTACATCTGCGATAAAAAGGCCCAGAAACTCAGCTCCTCAATTCTCTCTAAAACCAGTCTCTTGGCCTCTCCAGTTGGGCTATGATATCCATCTCTGTCAAAATCCATCAGGTAGTATCTTATAACTTTGGACATATTATCAGGAGGTATCAGTCCCTGTAGAAGGACAACATGCTTGGTAAAGTAGAGGGTCAGCAAAAAAAGAGGAAGACCGTCAATGAGATGGATTGACATAGTTGCTGCAACAATGAGCTCAAGAAAAACAACGATTGTGAGGATGGTGCAGTACCGGGCAGTGTTTCATTCTGTTGTACACAACAGGGTCACTATAAATCGGAACCACCTTGACAGCAAATAACAACACAACAAGTAATCCTACTTTAGAAAATAAGGAAAGAAAGAAAGATCATTTCACACACACAACCTAATACAATAAAAAAATACTTTTAACCCATTGCTAACGATAAAATCAAACCATTTACTGTAGAGTCAATTCTGACTCACAGCAGCCCCATGTGTTGCAGAATAGAACTGTACTTGATAGGGTTTTCAAGGTTGTGACCTTTTGGAAGCAGATCACCAGGACTTTCTTGCAAGGCATGTCTGGGTAGTTTCAACTGCCAATTTCTCAGTTAGTAGTTGAGCGCTTAACAGTTTGCACTACCCAGGAATTAAAATATCTCAAATGACATGAAAAGAAAAATTATGTTTTCCTACAACAAAGAAAGCTGTTTCTAATGACTTGGCAATCTTTTCTAAGTTGAAACTGATGTTTTAAAGCATACAATTTCTATTTATTATTGAATGAAATGGAACAGCTCTCCATTGATAGAATTAGAAATAAGGATAGTTAATTATGCTAGATATTCTTCATTTTCACCTCCAGATCCACTCTTCTCCATGCTTTCCACCCCACTTTGTTCCCAGGAGGCTGATTTCTAAGGACTTTATCAGCCAAACTCCCTTGTTCTCCAGCTTCCAGTTGAGTTCAACCAGTGGGAAGCACCTGTAAGAATTCAAAAGGCAGGAGGAAAGAGAGAGTTGAGTATTTATTTCCTCAGCTTCCTCCTCTCCAGGCATGGTTGTGAAGTGTATTCCTCTAGTTATGGATACAGCTCCAGTAAGGCAGCCTTATCCTCCTGTCTCAGCTATGGCCAGGGGTGATAATGGCTTCCCATTGTTGCTTCACCCTCCAACATTGGTTCCTTAACCCTGCTTAACCTTGTCTTTATGCCTTTTCACTGTGCCATCTGTTTCCTGCTTGGACCTGAATGATACATCAGACTTTGAAATAATAAATGCTACTTACAGAGATGGCACAGGACTGGGTAGCATTTTGTTCCATTGTGCATGGGATCACCATGAGTCAGGGGCTGGCTTGAGGGCAGCTAACAACAATGCCTGCTGTGGATCTTTTTTCAGTTTAAAGCAAAGGTTATTCTTCCTCAAATATTTGCTAGTAGCCTCCATTTTAAATTGTCTGCCATTCTGCTACTGTCAAGTCCTGCCTGAAACATCTGATATTCTAGAGGATTGTATAGGTCAACCACTCTCTTCAAGAGCCCAGCTGTTATCGCCATTTTAGGTGAGACCACAAGGAAGCTACACATCTCAACCGCATCCCTGTGTACTCACCTTGTAGAACTGCCTTGCTTGTAAAGGACTGTGATTCTCCCATCTTCCTAGCCTATGTTAGATACCCTTCCCCTGGGCTCTCACTCAATGCCTACAGGCCACATTGTTCATTATGAGGACCATGCAGCAGTCATGCGTTGACAATATAATGAAAGTTTTCAGCGCAAATTCTTCTCAAAAGAACCTGCCTCCTTTCATATTCCAGTAAGAATTGTGAAGACACTTTGCAACCTTATGCTGTTTTGTATCAAACGGTGTAGACTTCTTCCTCTAGAACTTCTTGACATAACATTTCCCCTCTTCTCAGACTATTTTCACTTTCTTTCTCTCTTTTACACTTTAGGAATGGTTCATGGTCATATTTTCCCTTGCCCTTGTTTTTACTATAAGCTGTTTCAAATGCTTTTGGAAAGAAATTAAAGCATAAATAACAGAAGAACACATTGTTTTATTTTTCCCCACATAAATTTTATATACATTTGAAGTTTTTTATATTAATATATCCAGCTAGTTTTTTACTTTAATTTTAAAGGGTTACGATTATATTGGACTTGATGGCACTGGGTTACTGGTAATTACATTGGCATGGTATTAACAACAGAGAATTCCATTAATGATTAAGAAGTATTTGATACACACCAAACTGTTAACAGTGTATGTCAAATGAAGGGTGGAAGGGACTTCAGTGGGGACTTGAACTTTCTATATTACCATGCTCAAGATTTTATAAGCATTTTTACTTATGCGAGCAGAGAAAAAGACACATTTAAAAGAATCAAAATAAAGAGACAACATCATCCTAAATTACCTTTGTTTTCCCATGTCCACAGGGTGGCCGCATGAACATGAGGATTTAAGATATATAGGGTGGTAATTTGATTATTGAGTCATATGTGACCCAGCTGAATGAATGTAATAACAGACAGATGATGGTTCATGTCGTTGATATGAACTGATTTCCCATGTTACATATTTTAGCAGCCAGTCATTTACAGAATTGGCTTAGGCTCTGAAAATATCCTCAGCAGGGATACAGTTTTGAGCCTGGGACATTCTCAAACAGCTGGAAGACATTCAGTGACTCCAAACGATGAGGGCCAGCAGGAGTGCATGAGGATGGGCACCTGCCCTGGAGCCAAGCCCTGCACTTTCCTGAACCAGCAAACACCTTGCTCTGGCCATATAGTCTCCCCTGACCTTGTTTAGAGAGTAAGTTTTGGAAGCAAACCTATAGAATGACAGTTCTTTTGAAATAGCCTTCATATCTAGAGACCACGTTGTAAGGCTTTTTTAAAGTGTCACATGAGTCTGGGTTAGAGAATATGGGAAGTGGGAGAGGGCGCAACATGGATAGCCTTCTTTTCAAATTCTTAGACTACCTTCCTCATCATAATTGCAAAGACTAATACAGCATGTTCTCTCTGTTAGAGTAATATAAAGTCTCCATAAAATATAAATTACTGTAAAGCATGTGAATATTGAAATATTAGGGTTCAATGTTTATATTCTGATAGCATAAAATATTTGAGCTGTTTAACATTCAACCCCAAAGATCTAATCAAACAGATACGTAAGTGACCCAGACACCGTAAGTAATTTCAGCATTGTAGCATTGTATTTGTCCGCAGATATAGTCAGTTCTTTTTTTTTTTTTTTATAGTCAGTTCTTTCACGACACTCAGATATAAGTTGGTCTGTAACTTAAACAAGCACTGATAGTTTTTTACCAAAGATGCTATCAGCAAAACAAACAGAGAACTTTGTATTACTTCAAAGCTTATTTATAATGTGTTTAGAAAAAATTCAATGGAAACAGGAAAATAATGTCTTGATTTTCTAAACTTTACAACATCTGCTTTTACTTACTTTTTCAGCATTGTAAAGTTCTCTGGGTTTCAAGTGAATTACTTTGCTTTTCCTTTGTCTATTCCTTTACTTGACTATCTTCACACTAAGTATACACCCAGGCACAGTGTATGACCACGTGAAAATCTCTATGGCATGTATAACAAAAGAAGTTTAGAACACGTGACACAAAACATGTGGGAAGATGCCTCAAAAGAAAGTCTAAGCATATAAAGAGCAGACCCCTCTAAAAAAGTACTCAAAATCATGCATCATTATCTCTTAAACCATTCAACGCTGGGTTATTTACATGTTATTCTCAATTTTAGCTGGGTGTTAAATATTATATATATTAAAAATATTTCCTAAAGGAAAAGAAAGGACCTTTCGTATGTGTAGAGGCATTGAAGTCTCTCATTTCTTGACCTTTCCCCGTCTGATTCAGCATTACATTTATTTCATTTTAAATAAGTTACTTTAAAGAAACACAACCATTGCTTCAGCTACATTTCCTGATTTCTCAAAATTTGAGATTTCAGTTAATATTGCATCGACAAGAGACAGTGGGTAAAAAAGAATAAAGATACATTGGTCATCACACAAATACAATTCTATTCAGGACTTTCTTGGAACCTTTTTCGAGATGTTTTAATAATTTGTTCATTGCTTCTTGTGAAGCTGGTTTAAAGGCTGTGGGTTATTTGTGGTTTATATACAAAAGGGAAAAAAGAAAAACGGGGAGAAAATGGCCTTTAAGGAGCACACTCCTGAGGTTTCACCGCTGGGTTAGCTGACATTCTTTCCTTCACTTCCCCAGTTGGGCTGACCTCAGAATTCTTGGTGTCCAAAACTTCTAAAAGAATGTAAACCACATTATCTTCCCCAGAGGGAAAAACAGAAACAAAGTTGGATGATTTGTCAGGATAAGGAATAGGTTCACCACGTGTTTAAGAAGAAGGGAGAGTCCCATTGAAATCACATCAAAAAATCAAGGTTTTGTGGACATGAGATTATCCACATAAAAAAGAAGAGTAGCTTTACCATTTAGTCAAAGCTTCTTTATAAGCAGTTAAAAAAAAAACAGCAAGTTGGGAGCCATTATTCTTGGTTTCTTCCACACACCTTTGGGATCGAGATAGAAGAGGAAATACAAAGATCGTATCTCCAAAGGATTTTAAAGTGGAAAACTATTGAAATTCAGAGGCATAAAGAAGGAAAGAGGCAAGGTTCTTCTTTAGCCATCACTGAATGTTGGCAACACATCCTTCTAGGGTTGCTTTGATTATTCACTAAATTCAAAAGGTTTTAGCCATGGATAATTTGATGCTTTCATTTTCCTTTATTCTCCATTTTTCTCATTGCATGTTTAAAAATGGTTTGTGCTCAAGGATTAACCACAACAGAAGAGACTGTGATTTGGAATCTGTATGACTTTATTTGAGGTGGAAGTAAACTGGAAATCAGTTCTGGAAAAGAAAGAAAACTCTCATGCTCACAAGCCTTCTACTTTTCCTTAAAAACATTTTAAAGATGTTTTCATCTAATATTATCTTTAAGTCATCTCTTTAAAAAGATTCCTGAAATGCTAGTGCTCCTCTGAGGGCTCAGTTCACAAACTCTCTGTGTTTCTCACTCTACACTCTTTGCGTGGGTAACTGCATGGAATTCCAGAGTTTTAGTTACCATTCACCTACTAATCACCCTACATTTTATCGCCAGCCCCAATCTGCTGATCTTTGGACCTGCCTACTCATGGGACCTCCAACACATCATGTTCACAACTGAGCTCATATTCTTCTCCTCTACCCATCTTCCCACCCCAGATTTTCTCCTATGTTTCCTGTCTTCAGTGTTCACCCAGGGAGCCCAAATCATTAATCTGGAGATCCTCTTTGACTCTTCTGTCTCATCCAATTAGTTATTAAATCCTGTCAACCTGCCTCCTCAATATTACTTTAAAGTTCATTTGTCTCCATCTGTACTGTCACCACCCTGGTCCATCATGACCTCTGACAAAGTTTACTGAAACAGCATCGTAGCCAGTCTCCTTGCCACTAATCTTTCTTTCGTCCAATCCATTCTCCCCCTACACAGCCCTCAGAGTAATCCTTGTTGATGTGATCCTCATAAAACATGAATTGTGACATCCAGCTTAAAACTCTTCAGTAATTTCTCATTATCTTATAATGAGGTCTAAATAGCTTACCAGTTCCAGTACCAGTTGCCATTGATTCCAACTCATGGTGACTCCATGTGTATGAGAGTAAAACTGTGCTCCATAGGGTTTTCAGTGACTATGATCTTTCAGAAGTACATTTTCAGGCCTTTCTTCTGAGGCACCTCTGGTGTACTTGAACCACCAACCTTTTGCTAAATAAGAAAGCGCTTAACCATCTGCACCACCCAGGTGGTCTAAACACCTTAACATGATTTAAAAGACTATTACTATCTAATATGCACCTACTTCCCCACTGCTGGCATTTCACTTCTCCTGCCAGTTACAGTTAGCTTTTTTCAGTTCCTAGAACCCACCATACTTTCTTCAGCTAGAACATGCTGATTTCACTGCCTATCCCCAATCTAAATGGCATTTTCTTAAGAATACCTTTCTTTTCCTTTAACTAGATTAAACCCTCCAGCTACACTCATTAAACACCCTAACTTCTAGTCTATTACTCATCACACTATTTTGTTCAATGTCTCTTCCACTTTATTGTAAGCTCCATGAGGGCAGAGACCACATTTGTCTTATTAACCACTACTCAGTACCTGATATTTGTTAGGTATTTAATAAATATTCATTGTATAAATGAATGTATTTATTTAGATATTTCTTCCTTCTCCAGCACAAGAGAGTCTCTTGATCTGCTGTATACTTTTCTGTGACTGGCTCATTCACCACAGAGGAAGTGTGAGCCATCCCAGATAGAAATTAAGATTCAGAATGTTTCACTATCAAGACATCTCATTGAATTCACAGGCATCAATTCCTCCAAATTCTGCCAAGCTAGTGAGATGGTGTCAGGATCAACTAAGTCTGGCCAGATTGAAAGGCATGTTTGCTTTTGGCTAATCCAAAAGTCATAGGTCGAGTAAGTTAATTAAGTGGTTACTTACTGCCTCTTTCTCCTGGATCTTGCCACCTAGTTTTGAGAGAGGTGGGGTGATATTCAAAAAGCTATTGAGCTGGAGGAATATTTTGCCCATAGTTACTATCACTAAACCATCTCAGACCCTAATCATGTTGCCAGCAAAGTGCTTTTGTGAACTCTTCCCAACTTTATTTGGGAACATGAGAAAAACTGTGGATATATACAGGGATTACAAATGCTACCTAAATTAGTTAGAAGAGCTAAAGACAGCCTATTTTAACCCTCTCTAGCCATGCTTCATGGGTAACTGAATTGAGCCCTTCTAGCGATAATACTTAAGGAGCCCTAGTGGCGCAGTGGTTAATCACTCAGCTACTAAACGAAACATCAGTGGTTCAAACCCACCAGCCACTCCATAAGAGAAAGATGTGGCAGTCTGCTTTTGTAAAGATTACAGCCTTGGAAACACTATAGGGCAGTTCTACTCTGTCCCATAGGGTAACTATGAGTTGGAATCGACTCAATGGCAGTGGGGTTTGGTTTAGCACCAGCACTTAAAAATGAAAAGGGGCCTAGATTATTGGAAGTGGTGAACAAAGAAAGAAGTTACACCAACTTCCCGCATCTTCTCTATCTCTTGTCCCAAAGCAGAAAACTTGTATAGCTTGGTTGTGTTTCCTCTGTAGATAGGTGTGACTGGCAGAAGATGCAATGATAGTATATATGGTGGAAAATGACTAAACTGTGCCAAGGCTGCATCTCAGGACATAATCCAAAAAAGGCATGCCACCTGCAGTGGTCTAATCTCACGACCAGCACTCAGTTCACTTATAACACTCTCCTTGCTTCCTTGCATCAGTATATGGCCCTCTCCAAACGCTCCCTGTCTTCCAAGACTGTTACATCAAACAGGGATCTGTCATTGGTTCATTTATGCTTAAGACCCACTACAAAGAAGGAAGGCAACATGTAATTATTATTGGGCTAGTAGTTTTATTGCTCTGTACAGTATTGCTTAAGATGACAAAATATAGTAACAATTAGAAATTAAAACATTGTCAGTCTTCTTTTTAATTCTGAACTTTCTACTCCTGAAGTTTCAAATCCTAGGCTCTGAAGTTATAAGAGGAAGATGCAGAATGGAAGAGAAAATCACGGAATGAATTAGATCAATCCTAGATAAACATAAAGGCTCGGCAACAATAATCATATTAAATTGTCACACTAGAGGCTGTTCAGCACCTAGGTCCTCTTTACTAGGAACCTATGACAATGCAGCAACTCTGTCACGTTGTCGGAAAACTGTTTAATGACTTTTATAGAAATCCTATTTCCAAAGGTAGTAAAAAAAGAACATAGGGTTTATAGGTGAACTTGATTGGAAACTTGGTTCCACCTATTTCTCCCTTTGTCTCCTTAAGGCTACAATCCTCAGAAATAAATGGGGAATAAACAATAATAATACCTATCTCACATGATGGTTGTGGAGATTGAATTAGGTATTATATGTAAATCACCAAGCACATGGTAAAGTATCTGGCACTTCCTTCTTCCTTTTCCCACCCACTCTCAAGCACCTAATTTACCACATAGGAATCACACAACCATCGGCAAAATAGAAACCATTTAGAATTGATGTTTGCAAGACCCACTCTGTAGGCCCCTCTGCACAGTAGCTTGGTCTATTGCTTTTCCTGTAGAAATCGGGGTTGTTGTTTTTTATATGTTTCTTCATTAATAATTAATAAGTGTCATTTTGTAATTTTGTAGAGGGCACAGCTATCATTTAGTACAGCAACCTGAATAAAACTAATTCCATAAGTAGATACTTCTGCAACTACCCTCCTCTAGTTGAAGGTAGTACATGTAGACTAAAGTTCATTGTATATCCAAGTGCCAGGAAATTCACAATGTAATTCTCTCATCAATTTCAAATTTAAATATATTCTAATTGGCTTAATACATCTAATTGTTTACAGCTGAGAAGGATGGTGGCATGCTCTACTTTACACTGAACATCAGCACGTAAGGTAAAAGTAAAAAGGTACAATAGGACGAGAGTAAAAAAGGCCTAAAAGGATGGGAATCAATTCTTTCAGTCCACACATTACTGTTAAGGAAATTCACACATTTGTTTAATTCAGTCAGCAAGTATTAATTAAGGGCTTGCTGCATTGATACACCATTCTAGGTTATATAGTGGCAGCTATATACTTCTGGAGTTGATTTCCAATGCAGTATCTGAAACACGTTCTTAATTTTATTTAATGAGTATTGCCCATCATGATTTTTCTTTCTTTTAACAACAACAATAATAATGTTGAGTGCTTATAATAATGCCAGACACAATTCCAAGGCTTTATCTCAACTACTCCTCTCAGCATTTGTATAAGGAAGGGATTATCATAAACCCCATTTTACCAGATGAGGACAAGAAATGTAGAAAGGATAAAAAGAAAGGATACATAAGGCCAAAGGCCACTCAATTACTAAACAAGAAAACTGAAAATTCAAAGCAAGTCTGTCTGACTCTAGAGTCCATTCTCTAAAGTCTAAACCAGTGCTGCCCAAAATGTGGTCCTCCATGGACTGGAAGCATCAACAGCACCTGGGAGTTTGTTAAAAATGCGTAACCACATAATCAGAATTTCTAAGAGTCCAGCTATCTGTGTTCTATCAAGCTTTCCAGGTGATTCTTATGCATGGTAAAGTTTGATAAGCATTGCTCTAAACTACTACACCGTACACACTATAAAGTCTTCCTAATTAATAAATTACTAACGGTGTTGGGGAAACCCTGATGGTGTAGTGGTTAAGTGCTACGGCTGCTAACCAAGCAGCTCAAATCTGCCAGGCGCTCCTTAGAAACTCTATGGGGCAGTTCTACTCTGTCCTGTAGAGCCGCTATGAGTCGGAATCGACTCGATGGCGCTGGGTTTGGTTTGGTTTGGGTCTAATGGTGTTGGGTCATATCACTGCTCACTTACATTTAAGAATGACATTACAGTTGTCCTTGTGGTTGGAAGCTACGTGTAGTTAAAATTCAACTCTGTACAATATCCTTTAAGCAGGATGGCCGTTCATCCTAATTTTCCTGGGAAAGTCCCATTTAAGCATGTTGTCATGGCATAATTGTTAACAGTAGCCCTGTGACTCTCAGAAGTGCCACAGTTGGGACCATAAAGCACATGGTGGCCCTAGTTACAAGGCACTGCTTTCCCTGGGAGCCAGCCTCTCCAATCTCATGTCCTTCCCACTTACATGCTCTAGCTACAATGGCCTTCCTAGAAGATGTCAAACTCAATTGTGACTCAGACTTAAAACTCTATTCTCTCTTCCTGGAAGGTTCTTCTCCCAGGTGTCTGAATGACTTGTTCTTCCTCAGTGGCGTCCCAAGGGTGGGGTGGTGGGAACAGTCCTCCCTGTATGCAGGAAATTCCAAAGTACATTGCTGAAAGAGAATTTTGAAACAATAGTAAAACCAACTAAAAATCAGTCTACTTTTTATTTATCAGCATACACTGACAAGTATAAATAATGTCAGTAATAAAATACTGCTGCTTCCAAAAATCTTTTGTTAAAGTTCAAATTAGCACATTTCTATTAGTTGTCCTTTAATAAACATTGTATTCCACATGGAAGTTAATCTGGAGAACTCCCAGTTATATAAATGGCTCCCAAGATACACAGACACAGCTACTCCCAGATGCAGCTTGTGTCTCCAACCTCTGCGTTACTGCATTTTACCAAGTGTAAACAATAGCTTAGAAATAAACAGTGGTAGCACATGGATTGTAACAATGAAGAAATGGAACTCGAGTTACTTCAAATTTGTCATTCCGTGCAACCTCTTGGAGTTTTAACTTGCACTGAAGATTTGAAACATGGAAATTCAAGGGGCCCTGAATAGCCAAAACAATCTTGAAAAAGCACAAAGTTAGAGGACTCACACTTCCCAATTTCAAAACTTAACCACAAAGCTACAGTGATCAAGACAGTGTGGTCCTGGTACATATTGATCAATGGGATAGAATTGAGCATCCAGAAATAAACTCTTATGTTTATGTTCAATTCATTTTTTGACAAGAGTGCCAATACAATTCAATGGGGGAAAGAACAGTCTTTTCAGCAAATGATGCCAGGAGAATTGAATATTCACCTGCAAAAAGAATGAAGTTGGACCTCTACCTCACAGCACATACAAAATTAACTCAAACTGAATCAAAGGCTACAATGTAAGATCTAAAACTATAAAACTCTGAGAAGAAAATACAGGTATCAATTTTGTGAACTTAGGGTAGGCAATGATTTCTTAGATATGGCACCAACAATATAAACAAAAGAAAAAAAATAGGTAAATTGGACTTAATCTAAATTAGAAAGCTTTTGTGCTTCAAAGGACACCATCAAGAAAGTGAAAAAGACAACCCACAGAAAATAAGAAAATGTTCGTAAAGCATATATCTGATAAGAGACTTATACCTAGAACATATAAAGAATGCTTACAGCTCAATAATGAAAAGGAAAATAACCCAATTTAAAAATAGGAGAAGAATCTTAATACACATGCCTTCAAGGAAGATATACAAAGGCCAATAAGCACACAAAAAGATACTCAACAGTATTAGTCATCAGGGAAATGCAAATCAAAACTACAATGAATACCACTTCACATCCACTAGAATAGTTAAGATACGAAAGACAGATAATAACAAGTGTTGGCTAGGATGTGGAGAAACCGGAAACTTCACGCACTGCTGGTGAGAGTGTAAAATGGTGCAGCCACTTTAGAAAGCAGTATGGCAGTTCCTCAAAAGGTTAAACATAGAGTAATCCCACTCCTAGGTATATTCCCAGAAGAAATGAAAACATATGTCCACATAAAAACTTGTATGCAAATGTTCGTAGTTTTCATAATAGCCAAAAAGTGGAAAGAACCTAAATGTCCATCAACTGATGAATGGGTAAAGAATATTTGCTGTACTCACATCCAAAACCAAACCCATTGCAGTCGAGTCAATTCCAACTCAGAGCAATTCTAGAGGACAGAGTAGAACTGCCCCGTAGGGTTTCCAAGGAGCAGCTGGTAGATGCAAACTGCTGACCTTTTGGTTAGCGGGTGAGCTTTTAACCACTGCACTGCTGGGCCTCCATATAATGGACTATTATTTAGCAATAAAAATAAATGAAACACTAACACATGCTACAACATGGATGAAACTTGAAACCATTATGCTAAGTGAAAAAATGCAGTCACAAAAGACCACATATTATATGATCCCATTTATTTGAAACATCCAGAATAGGCAAAGCTATAGAAAAAGACGATAGATTAGTGGTTCCCTCAGGCTGGAGGGGATGAGGAGGCTGTGGGATCATTGCTAAAGAGTATTAGGTTTCTTTTCGGGGTGATGAAAATGTTCTGATATTGATTGCGACGATGGTTACACAAGTCTGTGAATATACTAAAAACCAATGAATTGTACATTTTAAATGGGTAGACTGCATGGTATGTGAACTACATTTCAATAAAGTCATTAAAAAAGATTTAAAACAGTGAAATTGCAAACTGTGAGGTACGTAGGTATAAGTTATTTTTCCTATTTTATTTTTTAAAAAAGATGAAATTACTGAGTATTAATCTATTACTTTTTATGTTTTTTGTATGGTAATTTTTTTTTTTTTACTAGCATAATAATACACATGAAGTTCAATACTTTTTTCATTGTGTTTTTTTTTTTTTCCTGGCCATCGTTATCTATCTTTTTGCTGCATGATTATTACTAAAAATAATTTTGTCATGGGGGGTTGTTAAAAATTATTCCCTCTAGGTAGCAAATACAGAAAGAATGTCACTGTTCTTCATTATGATTTAGATTGTTGCTCAAATAAGACTACCTCCAGATGGACCTTCCCTAACTACTCCATTTAATATAAACATCACTCTGGCCCCCTGAATTTCACTTCTACCCCCTTACTTAGCTTTATTTCCTTCATCACACTTATGACTGTCTGATATTTGTTTTGTTTGTCT
Source organism: Loxodonta africana (assembly GCF_030014295.1). Taxonomy (NCBI): domain Eukaryota; kingdom Metazoa; phylum Chordata; class Mammalia; order Proboscidea; family Elephantidae; genus Loxodonta; species Loxodonta africana. The sequence continues at coordinate 49,099,218 of NC_087351.1, forward strand.
ATTGCTCTCCTTCACTAGAAGGTTACTTCAATAAGGGGTTTCTGTCTTGCTTACCCTTGTAACCTTCATGCATAGATAACCCAAAAACAATAACCCAAACCCATTGCCTGCAAGTCAGTTCCAACTCATAGCAACCCTATGGGACAGAGTAGAACCACCCCCACAGAGTCTGCAAGGAGCAGCTGGTGGATTCCAACTGCTGAGCATTTGGTTAGCAGCCACGGCTCTTAACCACTGTGCTACCAGGGCCCCTCAGGCATAGTATATATTCAATAAATTTTTGGTGAATAAATAAACACTGAAAATTATATTTACTGATTAAATATATTCACCTAAAAGTCTATATAATTTGTCTGTCTGTACCACTTCTATACTTTTTTTTTTCTTGAGAGGAAAACATTCTCATCTCCTCCTCCTCATTAGAGTATTCACTCTATGGATATTGTATTCTGCTGGATACTCTAAAGGTGTCTGGTCAGTCAAAATCCAGGAGTTTGGAATCCAAAAGATTACATATGATATTTTATACTTCTGCATCATCTTTAATAAGCTTTATAAGCCATAATTCACTCAACTTTGAATGTTCCTTTCTTAAAGTTACCCAAAAAAAAAAAAAATTTTTTTTTTAAGGCTAATGAAGCTTAGACTACCTCAGAATTCATTGTATCCAGTCTAATGAGAAAAACCAGGCTCCTTTATTGCTGGACTTTGTTAAATAGACTTCAAAACACTTTTGAAAACTTGACAAATTTTTATAGAACCCCCTTCTTGGAGCCTAGATTTTCTTGTTGTTGCTTTATTGCCTTTTCAAAATGATAGTTGGGTTTTTAAAATAAAGCAGAACTCAGTTATAATATGGTTAATATTATAACTATTTTGATAGGTCAAATGTCAAATCCTGGCCCTTCCAAATTGTGAAACAACCACACATGTTAGCCTCTAACCCTTGTGTAAGTCATATGCTGGAATACAAAAGTTTAAGGAAAAGGGATGTCATTGCATGTATAAGTATGTTAACATAATATACATTATAGGAAAGTCATCTAAAAAAATAAAATATTGTTTGGTGATATAGTGCTCCAAAAAGTCTTTCAAATAATAAATTCAGTGAATTTACATGTTTGTTTATGGGTCCTCAGCTACTTAAACTAAAGGCTGCATTGCAGAAGTTAAGAGCCTTGATTCTGGAGTCTGAATGCCTATGTTCAAATTCCCTAATCTACCACTTACTAGCTGTATGACCTTGGGCAAGTTACTCATCCTTTCTATACCTCAGTGTTATCACCTTTAAAATTCAAGTATAATAGTATCCACATCAAGGGGCTGTGATGATTAAATGAGTTAATACATGTGGAGTACTTATTAGCACAGTGTTTGTTACATATGACACTATCAAATGTTAGCCATTGTTTTTAGGTTAAAGGTAAAAAGACATTTAATATTAAAGTTTTAGGTACCACTAACATATCGATTAAAAATAAAAAGATATAAGCTCACAAATTTTAATATAAAATTAGTAGAAAGACTTTATTTTAGCTTCTGGAGTTCATAAATAATTATATTTTATTTGTACAGCCAAAGAAATGACTGTATGAAGTGTAATTTTATGCAAAAGCCCAATAGATGCAAAATTATTTTCTTACGCTGTTGCAACCAAGGAGAAAAAAAAAGGCTCCGCCTGCTAAGTTTAGACTACCTTTCTTAAACAGTTACATATTTCTTCATTAAACTGTTTTTAATAGCCCTTTTCATGATGTTCCCTCCACAACGAAAGAAATTCTAACCTGTAAATTCATTTTTTTAAATTCAGTAATAACTTTGAATATATTAACTGAGCATCGTGGATTAAATGAGGAGGCAATTAATTGTATTTTATATCATCTGAATGAAGTATGAATGAATCAATTTCATCACTATGCTTAAAATGTTGTCTTTGTGGACAAAGAAGTCTAAATATTGTTCTGCCAACTCTAGTTCCTTTTAGAGAACAAGGAGAATTGAGTTATCTGAGAGCTGAAACCAGCTGAGTTTCATTCTCTCCTTTTTTGCGAAGGTTAGCCAAGTGACCTAGTGCAGTTCTGCAGTGGTACTACCCATAAAGGTATTTTAAGAACTTATTACTTCGAGCTGTGACTATAAATTAGGACCCAACACAGTATTCATTTTCATAAATGCATGCTGTTTGTTTTTCCTTTCTCATTCATTCTTTATTTTCTTTTCCTTTCTTATTCATCTAGATATTGAGACTACATGGTGAATGCATCTACTCATCAAGCTACCATCTTTGGTAAATAGACCTCACAGGAAATAAACTTACCAGCTAGTTACAAGAAGTCAGAAAAAAGACGACCATGAGTGAGTCTGTAATCTTCATGCAAACACTTCCCAGCCATGTTTGCCTTTTGTAAAAGAGCATCTTTTCTCCTCAAGCTTTTAGGTTTTCGTAGAGATCGACCAAAAATATTTCAAGAAACATACACATCAAACCTAATATCGCCATTCTATAGCTCTCCCAGTGGTGGGTAAGAGGTACATCAAGCCTAACAGGAAATACGGTTCATCTCACCCCTGAATATTGGAAAATGAGATCTCATTTTCAGCATTTTCATGCACACTTTCTTTGGGATTTTAAAAAAGAAAGTGAAATACACATTTAACTTTAAATGTGTCACTGCACTGCAGCTTTGAGGATTTTCATATCAAAACTAAAAATAAAACTGATTTACTGGTTATTTATAATAAAATGTTTAAATGTATAGATAATGCATTTTTTTCTCTTAAAAAGGTGCCTTTAAATTCAGATGGTCTTCCATTGTCTATGTTGTTGCTAACGCAACATAATACATATAAGCTCTGATTTTAATTAAATACCCTGATTTGGAAATATTTCTGTAATTGTTCCTTTTTGTAAGATCTATTTTTTTTTTTAAAGTTGAGAAATAAGGCAGCTAATGATATAAACTAAAGATAATTAATGAACTATTTTGTGTTTGAAAGCAATTAATTAACTGGGCAGCTAATTAAAGAGACTACAAAAACCTTAGCTTTAATTCTCACAGGTTCTTATAATGAATATTTGTTGCATACTTTTCTGTCAGGCTAAGTCTCCAAGTTGGACATGGGCCCCTGCCAAGTCTCTGAAAATCGATTGTTCAAAAATCTTAATTATAAGAAAGTAAACAAAGAGCTGGTTGAAGCAGTGCAGAGTTATAATGAGTTAATGTAACAAAACGCAAGCGAAGGCAACTCTCTTCAAAGCCAGCAGGCTCGACTCTGACAGTCATCCATCAAACTGAGGGTCTCCTTAATAAATGCCAATTATAGGGCATATATGTACAAACGTGGCTAGCATAAGCCATAGGATCATTTCCTTCCGAGAAAATTAGTGACCAAGAAAACACCCAGGCAGTGCAATCGACCGGCCCACCCGACAGTAAGGCTTGCTCCTGATCAGAATACTAACCAGCATTATTTCTCTTTCTCTTTTTTCAACTTTGGAAAAGTTCAGAACCACACAGATTTTTGTTTGAGGTTATACAAATTCCTTCACAATTTGTATAGAAGTCTAACATAACTTTTTAAAAGCCATGACATGCCCATAATGTATACAGAGTCTCCGACTTCCGCCGTAAGCAAAGCTTTTTCCTAACTTAATCATACTCAAATTTCACCCCTTTTAAAGATCCTGATTCAAAAATGTTCACTCATTCTCCACAGTCCACAAATTTATACCATCTCTTCCTGTGGTATTTTATGTGCATAAATTAAAAAAGAATGGCCTCCAATGAGGATTAAAAGGTTGAAAAAAATCATAGACTTTTCTAAATTTAGTTTCATTTTTCTTATTTTAACTCTCAAAATATGTGCGTTAACAAAACGTGTATTTTTTTAATACTCTTGTGAAATAATCCATTCATGTTAACCTTATTACCTAGAGGGAGTGTTGGATCGACTCGGATAGGAAGTTGCCTCCTAATCTTTGTATTATATCGCCACGAAACCGAGCGTATTTGAGAAATAAATATATGAGAACCCCTTAGAAATATCTAAAATATTCCCCAACTGGTACCTTAGCTCTTACTGTGGAATTCACGCCACTATATGACTGCCAACTTTCAAAACGTTTCTCTGCTGCCTTATTCATTATCCACCTGGCCAGGTGCTGAGCCCATCTTCCTCCAAAAGGTTTCTTAGTTGCATTTGATGACATCAGGGAAGGCAGGGAGCTTTCTTAGAGAGAATGGTCATGGATGTTTTGTCCAGAAGCCAAGGGCCCAAAATTTATAAAACCGCACTATTTCTTTAACAGAGATAGGCGGGTTTTCAAAAAGAAGGGCTGTATCCTCCTATGATGACAGAGATAATTAATGGAGTAAATGAAAACATTCATGTTTGATATTTTTATGCAAATGGATTAGAATAGTCTGCATTAGTCCCAAGTTGATGTCTTATCTAATTGCCCCTTAAAGTGACATCTTCCATCACACATGCAGACCTGTGCTAAATTCATTTATTTCCATCTTGCCTGAAATTATGATGAATGGTCTGAGCTCCATTCAATTATTTAAAATGTGCAAAGAAACAGAAACAATGAAACTGGCAAAGCCCTCTACATTCTTAGGAACAATTTAGGCTAATTAGCATCAACTTCTCCCCCATTCATCATACCCCTTTAGAAATATAAACAAACTGTCAGCTCTAACCTAACAAACAGATCACTGAGCTACTTAACACAAATTATTCTTACATGAAAAGCTCCTTCTCAGGCAATATTCTCCTTTAGGGCATCTGGGAAGCTGAGCTATTAAAATTGAAGACATATGTTCCAGTCAAACTCAACTCCTGGATTGTAATGATCGCTGTTGTGACAGTTCTCAGTCAGCATACTTGCTGCTGGCAACACAGCTCCAAACTTGAGCGAAATGAAAGTCAAATGGAATGATGCGAGTAGAGCCCTAGATGCCAAGGACGCCTCCTGACACTACCCATCACGACTGAGTTAGTGGTTCTGAACTCTTGTGATCAAAGTTTTGCTTTGTTTGGTTTGGGGGCAATAAGGGAGAGAAGATAACAATCATGGTCTGTGACAAGACCGTGGATTTCATCACGTGTTATTTTTCAATACATACTGTAACGCTGCTATTACTTTCCGTTTGACCTTAGGTTGAAGCCTGCAAATTTTGGTCTATCCTTTCAGACAAGAAGCTAGAAAGGAAGCACTTAGAAGGGTCCAGATAGAAAGAAACATAGCTTTCCAACAGATCAGTCATGTCCCCTCACATGAACTACTTAGAAACTCCGGATTCTTCCCTTTCAACTAAGAGGAATAAAAGCAGATTGTTTCCTACTTTACATACTACAACTCTGTGGTTTAATCCCTGCCTTGATATTGGACCAAGATTTTTTTTTCCTTCATTCCTTCCTATAAAATAGCATGAACCCACACCCATGCCACTCCAAATGGTACTGTATCTTTACCTTATTGCAGCACTTGAATTACTGTTATTTGCTGCAGTAGATTGATGTTTTTGCTAATACCCATCTCCTCCCTCCCTTTACTTACCTAGGTCTCAGATTTCTCACCCATGCTATTTAGGTAGGGTTGGATTTAGAGGTGGGCCACTGGATTTGAAACCAATTTGGGCATGCCATCCCCTTGCCACAGTGATTCTTTCAGGAATGAGCAAGTGACTCAGTCTGGGCTAAGACACATGAGGAGACATTTGCTGAGCACTCGGGGACAAAAGCTCCTCTTTGTGAAAGCCACGGTAAAAGGTAATCTCAGGATGAAGCAGGCACTATGGAAACCAGAACAGAGACGTATAAAGAAATGGGGTGCTTGGTGACATTATTAAGCCCCTAGAAAAAGTCTCACATTTATCCCATTCAATTTTTGATTTTTCAATTCCATAGTTAATAAATAGCCTTCATTGTTTCAGGCAACTTGGGTGAAGTTTTGTTTTTCTTGTACCCAAGAGAATACTGATATATTTATATGCTAGCTTTATAACCCGACCCCAGCTCCCCATCATACACACATAAGCACTGGATCATTGATTCCCTCAATTAGCTTTTGATTAAATTTTTTTTTACTCTTTACTTCCTGGTATCATGACTTACACATAGAAAAAAAATAGAAGCCCTTAGTAAATATATGGAATTGAATTTGTAGAATGGAGAACAATTTCCATGTATGTAATCATAAATAATATGCCACATTACAGAATGGCTAACCAAGATGGCTGCTATCACATTGCTGCCCACTCACGAGAACAAAGTTCTCGTTATAATTACTTTAAATATAAAGTAATTAAATTAAATGACTTTAAATATAAAGTATTTTAAAAAACCTGTTACTGTCAAGTCGATTCCAACTCATAGCAACCCTGTAAGGTAGAGTAGAATTGCCCCATAGATTTCCAAGGAGCTGCTGGTGGATTCAAACTGCTGACCTTTTGGTTAGCAGCCATAGCTCTTAAACACTGCACCACCAGAGCCCCATCCCTGTAAGACTAAAATTTCAACATAACCTACTGGGAATCATTTAGGTTAGCAAGTAAAATTACAAAGATAGCATGATCTTGTCTCCTGCTCACCCCACAGAGCCAGATAACTTTGGAATACTTTTTCTACATTATCCCTAACTCCGGTATCTCTGCACTGGGATAAAAGGAATAGAGCTGAATGTGACTCAAGCTTCATTCATAAATGTAAACAATATGCCGACTTTTTAAAGTTTCTGCCTAGCCTTTTCTTTCTCTATGGGTGGTTTTAACAGCCATGATTATTTGTGGATGCAAAACTGTGTGTATAATAAATTGCAAGTGCAATTGACTAACCTCAGAACAACTGACAAGTAACTAATTACTCCCACAGGTGGCCAACTGCTTTGGCGATTAGCCCATTGTAGGCAAAATTCATTGCCTGTAGGAAAGAGGCTTCCTTTTCAAAATATCCACACCTTCTTTTTGGAGGATGGAGGCAGGGAGAGGACTTACAGCAAAAAAAAAGCAGGGAGAGAGGGTGAGCAGGGAGAAAGGGATAAGGAACAAGTGGAAAAATTAATGGTTTCTTAAACAAATAAGTCATTTAATCTGAATTTCCCTTCCGAGGTGGTAGAGTTCTACCCAACAAGCCCCCCCCACCTCTCCACCCAAAATAAAACCTCAGTAACAACCTTAAAGAGAGATCAGACCATCCAGCTAAATATTTTTAATAATTCTAAGGTCATCTGGCTTGAATCCCTGTTTTATCTTTATTATATAAAGTTCAGAAATGTTTTTGTGATACCCCTTAGCCCATGCCTCATAACATACAGCAAATAGCATAAAAGGGCCATGTCTGAATGTACTTTTTTTTTTTTCAGTTATTTATCCGTACTTCATTAGTTTCCTACTAAAATGTCCCTAAGTCCTAGATAACATCCCCACTTTACAGTAATGTGGTCAAGTGTGGAATTTAGATTTAAAAAATTTTTTTTCATGACAGGCTTCAATCAAGAACTAAGCAACTTCTCTAAATATCTAGGTAGCTACATTTTTTTTTTTTTTTTTTTTTTTTTACCCTCTCATCAGTCTATCTGCTCACCAGAGGCAGGTCTCTTGGAGGAAGAGCCTAGCAGCACTGTAACAATCAAACAAGAAAAGGTACCTTACACATCAGACTTTAAAAAAATTGGAGTTTTCATTACTGTCTAGCTAAGATGATGCTTATTAGTATGGAAAATATTAAAGTATTTGGTAATGCCCTGTTTGGTGAGAATGGAAAATATAAGCGTTCTCATACCCTGAGCTCAGGACAAAAATTGGAGGGAAATTTGATAAAAGCTATCAAAATGTAAAAACCAAATTTGTTTGACCCATACATTTCTCTTCTAGGGAATTAATCTGGCAGATAAACAAGTTTGTACTCACACATATACATACTTACACAACATTCACATATGCACACGCATACTCATACTCACATGCAGATACACATAGACACACATATGTGCACCTAGGTGAATATACTACATACCAGGGTATTTATTACAGCATGGTGGGTAAAAGCAGAGAAAAAAAAAAAGATGAAATAAGGTAAATGTGCATCAGAGATGACTGGCTGAATAAACTATGGCACAGAGATACAATGAAGTGGAACACTAATATTCAAGGTTTTTTTAATGCAGTATCTATATGTACATAGGAGCGCTGGTGCCGCAATGGTTAAGAGCTCATCTGCTAATCAAAAGGTTGGCAGTTCAAATCCTCCAGGCACTCCTTGGAAACCCTATGGGGCAGTTCTATCATATCCTATAGGGTTGCTATGAGTCGGAATCAACTCAACAGCAATGGGTTTCTTTTTTTTATTTTGTATATAGGAATACAAAATATACGTTCAGAGTAGAATGAGAGTAGGAATTTTGTCTGTTTTGATTGTTGCCATATCACCAGGGTCTGGAACACTGTTTGGCACATATGTACTCAATAAATATTTGTTGCATTGAAATGACTATATTTTTCAGTAAAAATAAATTGCAGAAAAGGCATGAATAAAAACAATATAAATGAACAACACCTTGACCAGGTGATCAAAATTTGCATCACAAATGAAGAGTTTATGGAAATAATGTATCTTTGGTTGTAATATTCTGAGATGAAAACATCACACAGCATCATTTATATAGTATCCTGTGTAAGAACGCAGTCAGTAGCTAATCATCTAGAAACACCAGATAAACTCAAAATAAAAAACATTCTATTAAATTCTTCAAAAAATGTCAATATTATAAATGATAAAGGCTGAAGAACTCTTTCAGATTAACAGGGACTAATGAAACATGACAATTAACAAGTAATGTGCAATCCTAGACTAGACCCTGCATTAGAGGGTCAAAGAGGAAAACTATAAAGAAAATCGCTGGGTCAATCTTATAAAAGTACTATATCAATGCTAAATCTATTGAGGTTTTTATTGTGGGTATGAATATCCTTATTTTTAGGAAAAAAAACACATGCTTAAATATACAGGGGTTAAGGGCCACAATGTTTGCAACTTACTTTTAATTAATTTAGACAAAAACAATATCAAATGATGGGTGGGTGGATGGGTGGATGGATGGGTGGATGGATGGGTGGATGGATGGTTGGATGGATGGATGGATGGACGGACGGACGGACGGACGGACGGACGGACGGACGGATGGATGGATGGATGGATGGATGGATGGACGGTTGGACAGATAGATAGATGGCAATAGAGAACAAATGATAAAGCAAATGGGGCAAAATGTTAACATGCAGTGTATCTAGATAAAAGGTTCTTCATACAATTGTTGCAACTTTTATGTAAATTAAACTTCTTTCCAAACAAAAAGTTTTTACAAAGATACACACAACTTGTAGAAGTATACACCAAAAAATGTTCACAGTAATTGCTTCTAGGGAATGGAAACTTTGTGGGGGGCAGGAGATAATTTGGAGAGGGAGGGGGACTCAGCTTTCATTTAATATCCCTCTCTTCTATGATAAGTTAACATGAATATATGTTACTTTTATAACTAAAATGACTAATTAATTTTAAAACTGCAGTGTGGAGTCCTAGCAAGTATGCTAGCCAGATCTTGGCTGAAATCCTGTCAGTGCCCACTTTACTCACAAAGTGGCTGTCTTAGGCTTTCTAGAGAAGCAAAACCAGTAAAGTGCATAAATATATAGAGAGATTTATATTAAGGAAATGGCTCACGCGGTTGTAAAGGCTAGAACATCCCAAGTCCATTGATCAGGCTGAGGCTTCTCCTCATTCAGGAAGCCACAGGGGCTGGCAAGCCCAAGATCAGCAGGTCAGACAACAGGACTCTTGCTCACAGGCTTTGAAGACCAACCAACAAATCCCAAGATGACGGCAGGTAAGCTGCTAGCTCAAGTCCCAAAAACCAGAGGTGAGATAAACAGGAGCCAGTTGCAGGATCCAGAGCAAGCAAAAGCCCACAAGCCTTTCACAAAGTCCACTTATATTGGATTCAGGCCACACCCTCAAGGAAACTCTTCAACTGACTGGCTACTCACTGCAGATCCCATCATGGAGGTGATCACGTTACAGCAAATCTCATCATGGAAACGATCACATCATTATACAACTGCCAAACTAAATCATAACTGCCAAACCACTAAGTCCATGCTCTGCCACTAAATCACTGGGGGATGTTAGGCAGGTCAGTTTACCATCCTGGACCTCAAGTATCTTGTCTATATAATGAGGGAACGCAACTGTGATCTCTTTCCCGGTCCATTTTTCTGCAAAAGAAGTTTGGTTTCTAAGATAATATCTCCTTCAATAGGAAGAGTTCTTCTGAATTTTATCACTCACATGGAGAAAAGATGACTTACCATTTTCTGGGTTGATGACTGTTACTAATTGATCTCCTAATAGGCTTTAAAATATTTGTTAAAGCTTTGGAGTTGAGTTCACATTGGTTTCTGATAATTTGGGCTGCCCCGAAGTAGGGGCCAAGGGAGAGATATACTTTCCCTGCTCCTTCTACTCCCTACTTTCCCCAGGGGGCATTTCTCAGCCTTTTCTCTGTATCTCTACCTAAAACCCTCCTGGGGCGAACATCAGAGAGCCCCTAACCAAGCAGGGCCTTGTTCTCACGTCTCTTTCCCCTTAACATTTAAATCGAGCATTGCTGAAAGGAAATTTAATCCATATGCTTCTGAGTAATTTACACTTAACACATCAAAATATTCAGTTGTAACAGTCATTTGTTGTCCCAAGAAACCTCCTGAGTCTTTTTAAGGCCTTTTATTCTTAGCAGTCTCAGTTTAGCAGTCATAAATGGAATTTGAACTCCAGAAGGATAAGTCTTCTTAACCCGTATTATTTCTTGCTCATTTGTTAGACCTTGCCAGGATTGTGTGTGTGTGTGTGTGTGTGTGTGTGGAGGGGGGAAACAGTCTTTGTTCTAAGTCACTTTTTACTTTCTTTTAGTTACATAATAAGAGTATTAACAGTTACAATTTACTATGCACCAAGAATGACAGGCTCTGTATTAAAAACTCCATATGTATCTTCCTTAACCTTCACACTGAAACAAGTATAACTTTTTTTTTTTTTCCTATTTCTTCAGGACCTGAAGCTCTGAAAGAGTAAATTATTTGCCTAAAATCACATAGCTGGTAAGAACCCAGGTGTGACTAACTACAAATATTGTACTCTATTCTTCCTAAATTAAATTTAAAACAAACAAAAAAGCAGGTGGTACTCCAACTTCATGACTGGGAGCCTTGCTTGAGCAAGTCTGCCAACCCTTGTCTTCTGCCAATCTCTATTCATCCCAGCTCATATGTCACCTCTTCTCTGAAAGCTTCCCTCCTCTTTGCTATTTTATATATTCTTCTTTGTCAGACTTACCACACCATATAATATAATCATATTTTTCATTTCTGTTTTCCTTTTACACTATGAGCTTCTTCAGTTTAGGGTTTATGTCTTATTAACCTTTGTCTTCCCAGAGCCCAGCCCAGAGTAGATGCTTAACAGGTGTCTGTTGAATTGAGTATCTCTTATCTAAGATTGAGGTGGAAATGTCATTCATTGATTTATCTTCATTATAGATATAAGGACACAGCAACTTAAAACAAGCAGAATGCTCCCCACACCCAACACCATTCAGGTGGTCTACCTCTCCATTCTCTATAGACTATCTCTGTAGATTCTCTCTAGAGCACAGATTGGTATTTATATTGCAGACATTACATGTGATTTATATTGTAGACATTACATGTAAACTTAGAACAGTGCCTGAAACATAGTTAGAGCTCAATAAGTATTAGCTATTAATATCACTTTCTGTATCCCCCAGCCCATTTGTTCTTCTTTCACTGCTGATGAACTTAATTAGCCGTTATAAACTATAAACATTTCAAAAAATACTACCTTTATTAAATGCTTTCATCATATATTGCAAAATAATACATTGATCCTATCTAAAATGCCTAGACGAAACAGGTGTAATAATTATTATTCAAACATAATTATTCATTGATGAGATACTCTCACTTCCATAATTTCTCCCAACACAGACATGCCTTTTCTTTTCTACCTCTAAAACTTTTAATACTTAAGCTCTATGTTTTTTTATTTTTCTTCTCTCTTACTTCTTCTACATCTATTTGTCTGACTCTGTGTGAGCACACATATGCTTATGAGGCCGAGATAAAAAAACCCAATTCCTTTGCAAGTCAGACTGTTCCTTGCTTCATGGCTGCAGAATATACCCCTAATCTTGGCCAATGTTACTAATGAAAACTATTTATCCCAAAAGATTCCAGTTGGTGAGGGAAGATGCCCTATGCTTTAAAAACCTGGACAAGTATTATAAGTGGATAAGTACAAAATATTCATATCCAAAAGCATTCATCATAATCCTTTTAATTATTAGAAATTGGGGAAAGAAACTAAATGTTCAATAATAGGAGGATGGTTTAATAAACTTTATAGTCATGAAATGGAATTTTAAATTACGGCTTACCAAGATTTTTATGCTGTTACAATATAATGATAACTTCAAAAAGCAAAATGCAGAACTTTATATATAGCATGCATTTAAATATATTTATGTAAATACCCACACATGTATAGGAAAAAAAAAGAAGGAAAAGGTACTAAAATGTTAACAGTGGTTATGTCGGGGTAATGGAATAAATTGTGGGTAATTTTTATTTTCTTTTTTATACCATTCATAGTACCAGTTTTGAATTTCATTGACTGTTTACTCTTAGTCCAAACCCATTGCTATTGAGTTGATTCCGACTCAGCAACCCCATAAGACAGAGTAGAGCTGCCCCATAGGGTTTCCAAGGAGTGGCTGGTGGATTCAAACTGCCAACTTTTTGTTAGTAGCCATAGCTCTTAACCACTATGCCACCAGGACTGCCTTATGTGGGTTCCTTCATGTTTCAGTTTCCTCATTTGAAAAATGGTAAACAAACAAAACAAAATTTTCAGTCTTAATTGCTTCAATTCATTCATATGAAAAGTTATATTATTTTCTAATGATCTAATACTTAAACTTACAATTCAAATATTTTCACTTCTGATGTATTTTGTTTATTAAATAATAATTTTTATGGTAATAAGTATGTGTGGCTCTTTCTTCTGAGATTTTACTCAGTTCCCTAGTATTTTTTTGCTCCTTTATGTCTCCTACCAATAGCACTGTTAGTACTGGGAAGGCTGAGGAAATATCAAGAAGGGTGGTAATTTAATGCAAGAGATTAAGAAAAAAAAGAATCAAATGAAAAATTTATAACTAAGTGCCACCATTTTAACTGCTCTGGTCCACCATCCTAGTCATTTTCCACAAGAGCTACAGGTGTGCTCTCAGAAACTGAGTTAATCAGAGTCAAACTATACAGCATAAATAGGTTACTATCATATTGATTCCAACAATGATAATGCCTAGTAATCAAATGAAAATGAAGGTTCTTCCAGGTAAAACAGAGCATCCCCATTGGGAAGGAAAGTGTTTAAGGTACTATGAGAAAGAATATACTAAAAGTAATATTTTATCCCCCTTCCCCTACTGTCAGTCTTAAGGAAAGGAAGAGGCAGAGAGCAGAAACGCATATCTCTTCTTCTTCTCAAAGGGTAAGGGACTAAACTGGAGGAGTTATGTTAAATTATGGAGCTGAGGTTTCTGATTCTTGGCTTCCAACTGGTCCTGATCCCTTAACATATTGAGGGAGTCTAAATACCACAGGCACTTCTGTCAGGGTTTATGCAATATCCCACAGTATGGTTTTGGCTTTGGTTTCAGAATAAAAATAGTCACCATGCAGCAACTACTACTATGTTTCATGCTTTGTATAAATGTTACTTCATTTAACTCTCTCACCAAGCAGGTATCCTTTTTCTGTATTTTAGAAATTATCCAACATCGCAGAGCTCACAGGAGGCAGAGTTAGTATTCAAATCCTTCCAGAGTCCATATTCTTTTCACTGTGCTCTTCTTTCTCTCCTATTTCAAATCTTGGGGCTTCTGCCCTTGTTGACTAGACAACAAACCAGGGTCTTCATACTAATATGACCACTCAAAGGTTCTAAACTTTACAATAGAAAGACTTCCAGTTTTAAAATACCCCATCCTTTCTCTGATCTCAAATAAAATTCCAATTATTTGAGTTGTTAATATTAGCCAGGTATCAAACTATGACTGATGGTCTGATAATTAAACATGGCAAAAAAACAAAAAAACAAAAAAAACCTCTTTAAAGTATTGAAAAGCAAAGATGTCACTTTAAGGACTAAGGTGTGCCTGACCCAAGCCACTTATTTTCAATCACCTCACATGCACACAAAAGCTGGACAATGAATAAGGAAGACTGAAGAAGAATTGACGCCTTTGAATTACGGTGTTGGCGAAGAATATTGAATATACCATGGACTGCCAGAAGAACGAACGAATCTGTCTCAGAAGAAATACAGCCAAAATGCTCCTCAGGAGCAAGGATGGCAAGACTTTGTCTCATTTACTTTGGACATGTTATCAGGAGGGACCAGTTCCTGGAGGAGGACATCATGCTTAGTAAAGTAGAGGGTCAGCAAAAAAGAGGAAGACCCTCAATGAGATGGACTGACAAAGTGGCTGCAACAATGGGCCCGAGCATAACAACGACTGTGAGGATGGTGCAGGGCAGGACCAGGCAGTGTTTCTTTCTGTTGTACATACGATCACTAGGAGTCAGAACCAACTAGACAGTGATTAACAACAAACAATTTTGGGTACAAGGGTGGTACATAACTTGTCACTGTCCGTTGAATATTTGAATCATAGCTTTCAATCCAGGAAGTAAAATTGCATTCAGATATCCAGAAGGATTATGTGAAGATGTGCAAGTATGGTGGAGAAGCAACTTCCATCATGTCACTCATTCCATCGTAAAGCACTTATTGAGCACTTATTTTCTTCCAGGATGTACTCACGGTATTTGTCACCCACTTACAACCCTTACCAGGCAAGCCAGAACTGATCCTAAGTCAAATCTTTTAGTAGCACTAACTTAAAAGGTTGATGTCTAGCTTGAGAGAGAAATCAGGTATGTGCAGAAAGAAAGATCATTTCTACCCTTTCTACCTTTTATGCTCTACTCTCACTGCAGTCAGGGTAAGCCACCATATAATGTGACAGATTAATACCAAATGAGAAACCTCCTTCCCCTCAGAAATGAATCCCAATGAATACTCTGAAATAATTTAATTCTGCTATCAAATCAGAACACTGACATATATTAAACTATTTCTATTAAAAATATACATTATCATTTTAAATTTCAAGTAAAGCCACTTTCTGTTTAGAGAACATTCTTCTTTCAAATAAACAATCTGTAAAAAAACAAAAACCTACAGGGATAAATGTTTAAAGTAACAAGTAAATTATTAAAGTCATATATTATTTTTACCAAAAGCCACCCCCACTGACAGGCATTATTTTCTAATTTAAATAACATACACATAGCTGTATGTTTCTATTACTACTGCTGATAGTACACCGACCCAAGATATGGTGTTTTCAATCACCTCCTATGCATGTGAAAGCTGGACAATGAATAAAGAAGACCAAAGAAGAATTGACGCCTTTGAATTGTGGTGTTGGAGAAGAATATTGAATATACCATGGACTGCCAAAAGAACGAACAAACCTTTCTTGAAAGAAGTACAGCCAGGATACTCCTTAGAAGCAAGGATGGCGAGACTACATCTCACATACTTCGAACATGTTATCAAGAGGGATCAGTCTCTGGAGAAGGACATCGTGCTTGGTAAAGCAGAGGGTCAGCAAAAAAGAGGAAGATCGTCAACGAGATGGACTGACACAGTGGCTGCAGCGATGGGCTCAAGCATAGCAACAATTGGGAGGATGGTGCAGGGCCGGGCAGTGTTTTGTTCTGTTGTGCATGGGGTCACTATGAATCGGAACTGGCTCAACGGCACCTAACAACAACAATAACAATAGTACAGTTAGCCCATACCATGTGCTGGTACTGTGATAAGGGCTTTATCTGAACTATTTCACTAAATGCGCACACAAAACAAACGAGGAAAGTATTTAAAAGGCAAGGAAGAGAAGTTAATTATCTTGTTCATGATCACAGGGGTAGGAAGTGGCCCTATCCATGGTCTATAAAAAGTGGAGCTAACTTCAAAGCTCACTCAACCATTAGTGCTATACTGGGTCCTAATCTTCTAGGAAGTCCATGAAGGCAAACGCTTACCTGTCCTGTTCATCTGTGAGCTCCTGCACTTTAGCACAGGCCTGCAACACAGGAGGTATAAGCTCTCAGTATCTATAAGAGTCAGACTCAGGTAACTATCATGATCTACAAGCATTTCCAGAGGTGCCCATTCAAGCTATTTCCCTTTATATTCTTATCATTGATACACCTGATTTTTAAACACTTGGTCTGAAATATAATTCTAGAATATTAGAATAACATAATATTAGGAGCCAGAAGAGAAAATCATCAAGTCAAAATGAATGAACTGTATGGGTGGAGCTTAATTCTTCAATCTCAACAAGGATTTTTATCTGAGGGTCAAGGCAAGTAAGTAATGAAGCCAAGGATACTGACAGTAGCTGAAAAATGGAAAAGGAAATCAAACCCTGAGGCACAAGAAAAAGTTGGATTTGGAATCACCTATATACCAAATAAACCAAAAATGAATAAGGAAGACCAAAGAAGAATTGATGCCTTTGAATTGTGGTACTGACAAAGAATATTGAATACACCATGGACTGCCAAAAGAACGAACAAATCTATCTTGGATGCTCCTTAGAAGCAAGGATGGAGGGACTGCGTCTTACATACTTGGGACATGTGGTCAGCATGGATCAGTCCCTGGAGAAGGACATCATGCTTGGCAAAGCACAGGGTCAGCGGAAAAGAGGAAGACCCTCAACGAGGTGGATTGACACAGTGGCTGCAACAATGAGCTCAAGCATAACAACGATTGTAAGGATGGCTCAGGACCGGGCAGTGTTTCGTTCTGTTGTGCATAGGGTCGCTATGAGTCAGAAACGACTCGATGGCACCTAACAACAACAACAACAACATACACCAAATAAAACAGATACTGAACATCTTGGCGTATTAGACATCAAATCAGCGATGACTTTAGTCAGAGGTGGACCAATTGAAGAGGCGTAAGCCAAAAGGGCTAAGAAGCAATGAGATGTCCAATTTTGAATACGGAACAGAGGTCCAAAAGCGTCTTGATGGGGTCCAGGAGGTGGGCAATTTTTCTCAGGGCCAAATCATCACAATGCAAATTGCAGGGAAAATGACTTTCTGCATGTATCACATTTTAGACTACACTTTTATTTTTAATTTTAAGAAAGAAAGAGGAGGGTCAGTGTGGGGTTAAATCCAAGGTTAAACCAAAAAACAACACCCATTGCCATCCGGTCGGTTCTGACTCATAGAAACCCCGTCTGACAGAGTAAAACTACCCCATGGGCAGAGGAGAACTGTCCCTGTAGAGTCTCGAAGGCTGTCATCTTTATGGAAGCAGACTGCCACATCTTTCTCCAGCAGAGCAGCTGGGGGGCTCAAACTGTCAACCTCACAGTAAGAAGCCAAGTGCTTAACCACTGCACCACCAGGGCACCTCTCTAAATCAAGGTTACCCATTCCAGGCAGAACCAGATGTCTTTAATTATTTAAATGAAGAAACGAAGTGATTTCAAGTGTAACACAGGTTACTTACAAAGAAAGATATAAAATTCTATTAGTAGAATAGAATAGAATTACTAGAATTCTATCAGTAGAATTCAGAAAATGGTAGATTATTATGAAGTCTATCATTTCATCACACAGCTAAAATGCTCCAAGATGAGAATTAGCTTGCTAATGCTGTCTTTATCATGTGCATGCTAATAACGCTACCTACTAAGACAACGATAAAATCATGTCACTCAATAGCACTAGCAAAGACAATTATTTCAGGTATAGATATTCAAAATCTGCCAAAAAGTAGATAATTTTCCAAGAAATGATTCAGAAAAGTGTTCTCGGAATAAAAAGAATGTTCTTAGCTATGTGGCTTTTAACTTTTTCCAGGAAAAAAAAATTTCAGGGTCAGTATTCATAAAAAAAAAAAAAAAATTTTATTCATGTGTTGTTTACCAAGTACACATAGTGCCTACAAAGTGCTGGGCACTTCCAAGCATTTTACTCATTCAATCCTTATAACAGCCCTATAATGTAGGTAATATTATTATCGTCATTACACTAAAAAAGAAACTGAAGCACAGAGAGGGGTTAAGTAACTTACCCAGGAGCTCAGACCTAATAAGTGAATGAGCCAGGACTCAAACCCAGCCATTCTCTCTCCTATAACTATTATATGCATTAGTATATGCTTAGTAAGAGCACCGGGGACGTCTGAGAATCACATTGTTGTTGCCGTCAAGTCAGCTCCAACTCATAGCAACCCTATGCACAACAGAACGAAACATTGCCTGGTCCTGCGCCATCCTCTCAATTGTTGTTATGCTTGAGCTCATTGTTGCAGCCACTGTGTCAATCCACCTCGCTGAGGGTCTTCCTCTTTTCCGCTGACACTGCACTTTACCAACCATGATGTCCTTCTCCAGGGACTGATCCCTCATAGAATCATAGAGAGGCGGAAACATGTGAGAATACGTTGTGGGTTCTAGTAAGGCTGAAAATAGGTCCCAGTTTGACTGGGACAATCCCAACTTATGCCTGTTGAACCAGTGTAATTATTGATAGTATCCTCTGTCACTCTTACTTGTGTCCAGGTTTGTAGTAGGGTCAACTTGTTTGAGAGGTCTTATTCTACCATGAGTCAGAACCGGCTTGATGGCACCTAACAACAACATTCTACCATGGGCAAAGCCCTTAAGCTTTGTTATCCATAATCTCCCAGTCTGTAAAATGGAAATACTAATATTTGCTCTCCTTCTATATCCCAGGGTGGCATTATTGTGGTTTCATATAAATATATATATGGTGGTTCAGAGTCCCTATGTGGTGCAAATGGTTAACACAATCAGTTGTTGCTCAGTTGGCAATTGGAGTCCACCCAGAGAAGCCTCAGACGAAAGGCCTGGTGATCTACTTCTGACAATCAGCCAATGAAAACCCTGTGGATCACAACTGTACTACCCAAAACTGATCATGGTATTGGCACAGGACCAGAAAGTATTTCGTTCCATAGTTCATCGGGTCTCCGTGTGTTGGGAGCCAACTCAAAGGCAGCTAATGACATATAAACCCATTGCTGTCAAGTCGATTCCAACACGTAGCAACCCTAAAGGACAGAGTAGGACTGCCCCATAGGGTTTCCAAGGACCATCTGGAGGTTTGAACTGCCAACCTTTTGGTTAGCAGCCAACATATAGAAGTGTATAAAGTATTTTGACATGTTACAAATGTCAAATTGTTTTACGTGGAACTTCTACAACTATCGAGCTCTCACCAATTGCAGCATACTAAGTTAGGTGCTTCACATTAGTTAACACACTCATTGCCCATGAGTATATAATGACTTTTTTATTCTTACAAAACAAACATTTGTGATGTTAGGATAGAGTACAAACAAACAAATCATTAAGTCACTCTTAACCATTATTACTGAACCAGAAATTATGCCAAGAAACTTGAAAAGAAAGCTTTGCTGAATTCATTATATAAGATCCACTTTACACTCGACTCATTATTTCCACTTAAGCAAGAAAAATGAGCAGGATAAAAAGAATAAACTGTTAGTAAAATATAGATAAAAAGACTAGTGCTGACAAAAAACAAAAAAACCAAACCCGCTGCCATCAAGGCAATTTCAACTCATAGCAACCTTATAGGACCAAGTAGAACTGCCCCCTAGGGTCTCCAAAGAGCACCTGGTAGATCTGAACTGCTGACCTTTTGGTTAGCAGCCATAGCTCTTAACAACAACTAGTTACTTGTACTGATAAGCTCACCAAAAAGAAAAACTGTAAATTCATTTTACAAAAGAAAAAGTATATTGACATCCTGCCTCTAGAGCAAAGAGTTGATATTGAGGAAAATCAACCACAATTTGGGAATTAAAACTTGTGAGTTTTATCATGGGGGTGTATCTCATTTTCTTTTTTTTTTTTTTTGTTTGTTTTTTGGGTTTTTTTTGGGTCCAACTCAACCCATTTTTATCTTCAGATTGAGAGAAAAATAGAAATTATAATGGTGTGAATGGTTCTATTTTGTGCTGGGGAGGGGGACACCATAAACGAATAATTCTGCTTTCAATAAGCAATTTAAAGAAAGGAAAGATGGAAGGAAGAAAGGAACTTTTTTATATTGTAAAATTGTCATATAATTGACTAATTCTTTTCTACAGATAATCTGAAGTCTTTATGAAGGAAACTAAAAAAACAGAAATCATTTAATAAGTAATATTTGCCAGTTATCTACTTAACAGAGATGAGAGATTAATAACATGGCATGTCTAAGACCAAACAATAGCTTACATTAATATAATAATCACCTATATGAGACCAAACGGTCAATAACTGCTTTAAAACAAAGATGAAAATATAAAGGGGCAAGGAAACTAGATCCATTGAAATGGAACAAACAGAACTGAAATAATGAGAATGTCCAAGCCTTGTGAAGAATGTAACCAACGGCACTGAATAACTCTTGTAGAAATTGTTGAATGGGAACCAAACTGCTGTGCAAATCTTCACTAAAAACACAATAAAAAAATTTTAAAGTAAACTATTACAATATTATTAAAATATTTTATGGTTATTCTTTATAACATCATAGTATCTCAAGAATCAGAGCTTCTGACTTTAAGTTGACTTGTGCTTTCCATGGAGAACATTTTCATACTTGTGAAAAAAAATTGTGTAATTGCTGTAAAACAATAGTTTGTGAACACTGCTTCAGACTTTCTAATCATGCTCCAGGGAGTCCAAGGATTCATTTCCTCTGAACTTCTATTACTTATGTTTTATGTTAAGAGGTTACATTGTTTTGTAAAGGCATTAGTTAGCTAGAAAACTAGCCCCTAGAGCACTTGCTACATTATTAAAGGCAAAATAAGATTCTAAATAGCAGGATGAAAGCAACTTGCACATTTTCCAAAATTACCTAATAGGCTTTCAGAGAACAGGTGAGTATCTTTCCATTCTGGAGTATAAACACATCCACTTGAAATATGGAATACACGGGGTCTTCTAAGCATGAAGGAATCTTCATCTTTTCTCATTTCTCAGAACCAAAAACATATCAGCATGTACAGACATGTTATGATAAAGATAAGATGCAATAAAGGTACCTTTTGCTTGGACTGAAGAGTACAGGAGAGAGGGTGCTGGAGTCACTCCTAACCCATTTTCCTCCAGGCCACCACCTCCTTGTGCCAATCCAGGATCAGCTCCACCCACACAATCTCCCCAGCACCGTGATTTGGTTACAGTATAAGGTACTCCACCATCATTTTGCTCAATCTCTGTCAGTTAAATCCATAGCACTGAAAATCTGTCACTCCCAGATAACTGTTTGTCAATGACTGAAATAATCTACTTATAATGTTCACAATGGAGAAACAGCCTGTTTGAGCCAGCATTTATCTTATATGTTGCTTGGCTTGTACAAGACTGTACACTATTAGAATAAGCTGTTTGGTTTCCTGTTTTATAGCAAATCTCACAATGTAGTTACCAAAAAGAAAATTATTCATTTCTTTTTTAACAAGAACAACAAATCACTGATGCAAAGATGCTGTGAAGGCAAGTGAGTGCACCATGTAGTGGGGAAGATACCCAGCCCCGGAATAAGGAGAGGTGAATTCTGGACCTGGCCATGCCTTTGAAACTTTTGAGAAATTCTTCTCTTTTACCTCAGTGTTTCCATCTATAAAATAAGGAAGTTGGGTTTGATTGAAGGTTTCTAAACTTTTGTTAGAATAACAACGCTGATTCACAAAAATTTACTGCTAAACAGTGATTCTGTTCTGTCTGAAGAGCAGGAAACTGGAGCTTCAAGGATCACCTGTCCCCTAATCCCAATCCAGACTGGAAACACTAAGCATTAGAATCTTTGAAATAACTTCTGTGATTCCATGTGAATGACAAAGAGAATAAACAAAGCAGAAGTTAGTTTCTAAAGACTGATACTGAGCTGTCCGAGGCTCAGGAAAAGAGTTTAATTAGGAGGGAAATATGGAGGGAAGAACTTGATGGCCATCTCTAAATGGTTCTAGGTTCTCGCTTCGGGGGGGCCTTGTTTTAGAGAACTCTTTTCTCTTGCTGGAGCCCTGGTGGCATAGGGGTAAGAGCTCAGCTGCTATCCAAAAGGTTGGCAGTTCGAATCCACCAGCCACTCCTTGGAAACCCTTTGGGGCAGTTCTACTCTGTCTTATAGGGTTGCTATGAGTCAGAATTGACTCAGCGACAACAGGTATGGTTTCGTTGCTGTTTTGGGTTTTTTTTTTTTCTTGGTTTTCTCTTGCTATCACTCACTTCTGGTTTGAAAGCCAAAGCAGTCAAATAATAAAGTCAATTGGAAAGAACAGTTTTACTGTAATAAATGTCATATTCCTTACCTATAACATTTCACTCTCCTTCAAGGGACAGTCAGATTATGCTTAAGGTAGAGCTTGCCTCCCAAACATTTTCTCTTTTACATAATAATTCTATGTCAAACGTCCCCTAGAAAAACAACAAATTATAATCTTAGTCAAAGAAAAAATCCAAACCAAAACAAAAATAAGTCTGTTTTTATTAGATAGTTGGAGTCAATACCAAGCTGAATTTGCAGGTAGTCTACTAATTTGAGTTCAAGAAAGAATTTTCTAATGAGAAACTAGTATACTGGATGAGCTGGGGGTTAAGACAAACTTCAGGACAAGTAGTGAGATGGAAAATTGAAATACTATTCACTCATTCATTTAACAAATATTACTGACCATCACCAAAGAACCAGGCAATATTCTAGGTTTTGGAGATACAGCTATGAATAAAAATAATAATAATAATAATAATAATAATAATAAAACAAAAATCCCTTCCTTCAGGGTAAGACAGTACACAGTACTGAGGAAGCCGGCACAACTTGTCAAAGGCAAGGTCATGGAAGCTCCACAGACATATCCAAACTCCCTGAGGGACGAAATTACTGGGCTGTGGGGATCATGATCTCAGGGAACATCTAGCTCAAATGGCATAACATAGTTTAGAAAGAAAATGTTCTACATTCCACTTTGGTGAGTAGTGTCTGGGGTCTTAAAAGCATATGAGCAGCCACCTAAGATATTCCACTGGTCTTGCCCCTTCGGGAGCAAGGGAGAATGAAGAAAACTAAAGACACAAGGGAAAGATTAGTCCAAAGAACTAATGGACCACAGCTACCACAGCCTCCACCAGACTGAGTCCAGTACAACTAGATGGTGCCCAGCTACCACCACTGACTGCTCCGACAGGAATCACAATAGAGGGTCCTGGACAGAGCTGGAGAAAAACGTAGAACAAAATTCTAACTCACAAAAAAAGACCAGACTTACTGGCCTAGCATGGCCTCCAGATACCCTTTTAGCTCAGTAATGAAGTCACTCCTGAGGTTCGCCCGTTAGCCAAAGATTAGACAGACTCATAAAATAAAACAAAACTAAGGGGGCACACCAGCCCAGGGGCCAGGGCTAGAATGCAGGAGGGGACAGGAAAGCTGGTAATAGGGAACCTAAGGTCGAGAAGGGAGAGTGTTGACACATCTGGGGGTTGTTAACTAATGTCATAAAATATGTGTACTAACTGTTTAATGAGAAGCTAGTTTGTTCTGTAAACCTTCATTTAAAGTACAATTAAAAAAAAAAAAACTTCCTTCATAAAGCTGTATTCTCATTTCATTTCTTCTTTTCTTTCCTTCCTTTTTTTTTTTTTTTCTTTACTTTTCTTTCTCCTATCCTTCCTTTCCTATACTTCACCTTGCTCCAGAATGGATTAAAAATGGCAGGGTAAAATGTCCCACAGAATTAAAAATTTAAGCTATAGTTAGCAGACCAAGTAATTATTATGGGTCCCTTCACAGGGCACGAGCAACTGGTGAATGCTAGCTATTTAAGTTAAACATTAGTGTTGCCTTTTCTATAGTGTGAAAGAACAGAGAGGAAGCAATAAGCAAAGAGGAATAAGGATGAAGAGGGAGCAGAAATAATGAAAATCAGAAATTTTAATTACAACTCTTTCGCAGAGGCTGCTGAATACCCTCCAATGTTCATTCATTCTCCCTTTCTTCCCTTTTAGTAATAGAACACCCCACCATTACCACCTACTTTTAGCTGACACATATCTCCAAAATACATTTCCCAGAGCCCTTTGCAGCTAGGTGTGGCCATGTGACTAAGACCCAGTCAATGAGACATGAAAGGAAGTGATGTATACAATTTCCAGGTAACTATGTGAAGCTGCTTCCCCTTCTTTCTTATGACCAGCCTGAACCAACAATTCAGGCTGGAATGAGGATGTGGTGGTAGTAATACAGCTTTTACTATGCAGATGGGGATAATATTTTAGGGAGAGCAGGGAAAAATAGAAGTAACCTGGATTACTTGACCTTGCAGAACAGAAACTCCTATAAGCCTTCTTTCTTTTTTGAGCCAATGTATTTTAGGGTCTCTTGGAAACCCTGGTGACTAGTGGTTAAGAGTTTGGCTGCTAACCAAAAGGTTGGCAGTTCAAATCCACCAGGTGTTCCTTGGAAACCCCAAGGGGCAGTTCTACTCTGTCCTATAGGGTTGTTGTGAGTCAGAATCGACTCAACAGCAATGGATTTTGGTTTGTTGTTGTTGTTGTTGTGGTTACAGCTATGAGTTGGAATGGACTAGACAGCAATAGGTTTGGTTTTTTTCTTGTTGTTGTTACAGCAATAATGCCATAAAATGCCATAAGTAACATAAATTCCTTCTACCTTACTAATGACTAAAAGAAATGGAAGGAAACAAAAAAAAAAGAGATACATGTAAATAGACAACACTCAGTGTCTCTTCCCTTATGTTATTGTTGTATGTTGTCCAGTCAATTTTGACTCACAGTGATCCCATGTGACAGAGTAAAACTATCCATAAGGTTTTCTATAGTCTTTTCTATAATCTTTATGGGGAGCAGATCACCAGTTCTTTCTCCCACAGAGCTGCTCAGTGGGTTTAAATCGCCAACTTTTCAGTTAGCATCCAAGCTCTTAACTATTGCACCACCAGGACCCCTATGTTAAAAAAAATCTGTGGGAGGTCTTGACCCTAGCTCAGTTCCTACAGTGTCAGGTCACACTAAGAAAGCTTCATAAAGTGATTCTGAGAATTTCCATAGACACTTTTGGTAGGTCAGATTTCAACTGGCCAAAAGGATTTTCAGCAGGAGGCTGAAATCATTTGCCATAGTCACTTGCTAGCTATGGCTGTCTGCTAGTTTCCTATTACATGGAGCTTAAAAATAAATCTTTTTTTTTTTTCCATTTCATAAACAACAGCAATTTGTTTAGAGGGATGGATTTAGTGTGGAATTGATCAAATATGAAATATTTCTAGTCTCTTTACTCCTTGATTTCTTTCCTCATGGCAATAAGATAGTGACAGTGGATTAAAAAGACTGTGTACACAAACTGGGTAAGAAGAGACCATGAGCACACAATATAGGAAGACACAAAGCAATTATACTTTATCACTGGGATTGCTTTTTTCTCTTAGAGACTTTTCTGTAGTTATTTGGAGAAGACTTTATACAATTATTAAAACTTACACTTTGGAATAATAACACAAAACTTATCTTTTCAATGTGATATATTTAATACCTGCTTGTTTGCATATTTGCTTGGAAATCCTGGTGGCACAGTGGTTAAGAGCTACAGCTGCTAACAAAAAGGTCGGCAGTTCGAATCCACCAGGCCAGACACTCCTTGGAAACCCTATGAAGCAGTTCTACTCTGTCCTTTAGGCTGGCTCCCTATGGGTCGGAATTGACTCAACAGCAACGGGTTTGGTTTTTTGGTTTTTGTATATTTGCTGCTAAGATATTTGAAAGCTATTTTTTAAGTCCCACATGAAAAAGGATTTATATACATATTTTAATAATCCTGGTAATTAAGCATTAAAAGTGGTAGAGAAAAGTAGGTTAAACACTGTGATGCAATAAAAATGTTTTGCATGCCCTGACATTGCGTTTTTCTTCAGATTTTAATTGTTTGCTTTTCCTCCTACGTACCATATTAAAACATAGAGCTACAATCAACGTGTAATGACAAATGGTCTCAGGGCTGGGTTTGCATTCCTCTGAATATATTGGCATTTGTAAGCTGGAAAAGATAGATGTAATCAACCACCCTCAGACAAAAGTAGGATGACTATTCTGGCCAAATGTTCAAACCACATTAAGCCATAATTTGAAATGATGTTTGAACGAAAGCAATGCAACTAAGACCAATTTATTTGTACAAAAAAAAAAAAACCAAACAGCAACTAAAAATTGAATTCACTAGACATAGTTAAGAGATGGAAACAATTAAACGCGTTTGTTTTCTAAAGAGACCAAATATATTAGAAACTTCGAAGGTTAAAAAAAATCCAATTTTGCTGCGCAATACTTAAAGCATTTTCTTTAATGGTCCTCTGAGGTTGTTCCAATAAAACATGTTATTTTTAAGAGTGAGCAAACAATGTGTTTAATTTTACATTATCAGTATGCCATAGAGTTTCATTCTAATCAACAGTCCATAGGAGGAAGTAGCTGTGAAGAAGTGGGGGAGAACTTAAAAAAGAATGTCATTTTATTGGGGGGGGGGTATTGTTGGTTTTCATCTTTTTTCCTGAAAGATGAATTTTGATGTCTTCTCCTTTGTATTAGAATCAGGTTTCTATTGTATTCTGAGACGTTTTAGGTAAAATTATGCCATGTGATTCCTCTTAGGTGCATACCTAGACACAATAGGCACTTCAGCCAAAGATAACAATTGTTCCAGCTACAAGGAGATTGAAACAGTGACGTTTCTATTCAGAATAATATCCTGCTTCATATGTGGGATGGCCAGATACCAGCATATCATCAAGTCTTTGGCTAACATATGTACCCTGACCACTCAATCAAGGAGGGTTTCTTTAAGACCAAGTGTCCTAGACTCTCTGGCGTCTTTTCCCTTGGGCTATATCCTGACAAGGCTGGCTAAGAGAGGTGGCTCTTTACACACCATAATGAAGCACAGGTCCGGGAGGGTACCTCTGCCAAGGGTCCCCTGAAGCTTGCCAAGAATTGATGCTACAGAGGATTGAAAACAGGACAGGGCCCTTTTCAGCTCTCCTCCTCCACACCACTAACTTGTGGAAGAGTCAGATGAATATTTGATTGGATAAACATCAAGAGGAAATTATTTTCCATAAGGATCACACATCACTAGCAAAAAACCATAAGGCCTACCCCTGCATCTAAGACACAAGAAAGACTGGTAGGAAAGACAGAGAACTCGATAATTTTTTAATCTCATTACTGCAAAGCTCTAAAGTACTCAAAGGCTCTCCTCAGGGTTTATTTACTTTATGCACAAACGCTAACCACACAAGTGCACAGCATATTCCTAACAGTGGCTGTTCCTCCTAGAAATCTATCTAGGGCAAGGAGAGTGTATTTGACTTTGATATTGTGCCTGTTCAAGCTGCTGAGAAGGAGATAATGCTGATAAGAGCATTCAGCCTCAAACATATTTAAGAGACTAAAATACTGGTGAGACAACTAATGCATGACTGAAACATCAAGTTTAATGAATTGCTTCATTCTACACTAGTATAAGATTTCATACATAGCAAATCTAAAGTATTTTAATTGAGCCGAAAACCAGCCAATGCTTCAGATACTATAATTATATTATTCAGCACTTCAGCTAAAGTATTTAAAGATTCCGAGTGTTTATTGTCTTAAAATGACATTAGTACTCAAAATACAAATAATATATGTAATAAAAATACACTTTAAAGAAATTTACATTGTAGATTTATTTATGTAAAATCAAACTTGTCCAGGAGAACAATCCTGCTCTAACAAAAAAGGATAAAGAAAATTTAAAAAGCGTTTCAAAGGATGAGTACACATTAAAAAAAAAAAAACCAAATTATTGAGCAAGGATAGTCAAAAAACTTAAACCAGCCATAAGCACCTTATGTATAAGGCACCATGCTTCAAGTACCATGGCACACAACATACATCCTTCCATTTCTACCTGCCTCCTGGGATCAGCCTGGTATGAATGTATACACCTATGTCCCACCCAGGGTAGTTAAACTTTAATTAGCTTACTCTTAGTTGGAGTTGTGAGAGGGATAAGAGCTGCCTGATAACGTCCATACATTCACAGTGCGTGAATCTTACTACACTTACACGGGCACTAAAAAAGGATGTTTCTTTCTCTAACTTCAGCATTACATTTTAAACCCATGGACACACTATTGGAAACCTTTACTAGGCAGACCTTTCCAAACTAACCAGAACATATCCTTTTAATAAAAAATAATAGCTATGTTCTCATTTTCAAAGTTTGCGATTAAAACCTACAGTGAAAGAATCCAGCTGAGAAGAAATTTCCTTTTGGTTTGAAAAAAAAAATAATGTCATTAAATTTATCGGAACAATATGAAATGAAGATGTTGTTGTTGGGTCCTTCACTTATAATGGAAACCAAATAGGCTTGCTGGCTTCGTTAAATCCATAAATTATTCGTCACATAACATTTCAATAATAATTTAAAACCCATAAAAATTAAGCCTTGAAAGAAAATCCCACCATCAATGATAATCAAACTAAACAATTACACATCTTTTTGCATGAGGTTTAATTGCCCAGATTTCAAAGAAAACCACATAATCTCACGTGTTAAAATATTTCTTTTACATATTTTAAGCATGGCAGGACAGTTTTTCAAAACATAACTTGTAGCATTGGGTGCTATTCCAACTGCTGATTCAGATCCTTCGACATGGCAGTTTAGTTTGCTAATCTTGGCTTATACTTTTAAAAACAACTTAAATACAACTTTACATGGTAGCATTCTATTTTTCCTATAGTTTATACCTAAAAATGTGGTGTTAAATTGCTTTTGATACTGACAAAGGGCACTGTTACTCATTTAATTTTCCAACATAGACCTAAAAGGTATATGAATCATCCTTTTGAGACTTGGAATACATGCAAAACAGTGGATATGGCTGAAGACTAATAATTGCTCTTCTCATCTAAACTTTGATTTTAGGATATCAGCCTTGAAAAAAAACTCCTTCCCACCCCCCCCAAAAAAAAGGTAGGGTGAAAAACTTATTCCCAGAGAGCAGTTTATTTATTTATCATAAGATGTGGCTCGGTAAAGTATTTTGTGTTCTGGAAATGTAAAGTTAATTCTTCCCGTCAAAGCCTTAGGAAAACAGCTGAATGATAAACATACTTTTGCATCTTAGAGCTGGCCCTCGTTTTCCTTTAGGAGAGGGTTGTTTCTATGTGTCCTATAAATCGACATTTTTAGATATACAGAAATGAGAATATGTAATTTAATAGTACCTTTGTATGATATATCAATATATATGAGAGCACTCTTTCATTCTCTTCCGGGAATTGTAAAGGGGGAAAAGTGTAGAAAAAGAAATCCCAAGAGATGAGACTGAACTTAGCTAAAGTGATACTTTTCCATGATGAATTTTCAGCTCCTTCAAATAGTGTCAAGCCAGAGCCGAGGCTCAATACTGCCATCTCCTTCTTAAATGCTGAAATACAAGAAGTAATCAATCTCAGGATAAAAGTACAGGATAACGAAGCTAAAAGAAGTAGCTACCGGACGCATAAAATTCCTAACACACATAATATAATTTTTATGTTTGTCATTTTGGAAAGACGGTCCAACCAGTAAAGATACCATATAATCTTTATCAAATTAACAAATATTTTTCAACTACAAAATGATTAATATTTTTTCTAGATTTTCCCCTTCCAAAAAGGCAAAATACACAGCTAATGTCTAGGGTATTGAAAGCTTGCAAGCAGCCATCTAAGATACATCTACTGGTCTCATCCCGTCCAGAGCAAAGGAGAATGAAGAAAACCAAAGATACAAGGGAAAGATTAGTCCAAAGGACTAATGGAACACAAGTACCACAGCCTCCACCAACCTGAGCCCAGAACTAGATGGTACCTGGCCACCACTACCTACGGCTCTGATAGGGATCACAATAGAAGGTCCTGGACAGAACAGGAGAAAAATGTAGAACAAAATTCAAATTCACGAAAAAAAGACCAGACTTACTAGTCTGACAGAGACTGGAGGAAGCCCAAGATTATGGCCTCTGGAAACCCTACTAATTCAGAACTGAAGCCACTCCTGAAGTCCACCTATCTGTCAAAGATTAGACAGACCTGTAAAACAAACAATAACACACATGAGGAATGCGCTTCTTAGTTCAATCATGTATAGGAGACCAAAAGAGCAACACCTTCCCAAAGCAAAGATAAGAAGGCAGGAAGGGACAGGAAGAGAGGACAAATATAAACGAGGAAGTCGGGGTGGAGAAAGAGAGAGTGTTGACACATCTCAATGCCATAAAACAATTTGTGCATCAATTGTTGAACAAGAAACTGATATGCTCTGTAAGCTTTCACCTAAAGCACAATAAATAAATATATATGGATATATATACAACTAATTTGTTCATCCTATTATTGATAATTTTCCAACTTATTTTTCTTATTTTCAAGATATTTAAGGATTGAGACAACTATTAAAGTAATAGTCAATGCCAGCCTTAAATTTAGGCAGAGTAATTCACTAAAATATATTGATTTTAGGGCTTTTGTAGTCATTCTCTGTCTCCAACGGTTTCCTCATGTAGAAATAAAAAAAAAATTTTTTTTTTTGATGCCTGAAAATTCACCGTTAGAATACTTGTCTCTTAACTTAAGGCTTTGAGCCCTATAAAAATGCAAATAGCTCACAGACAGGTAATTTGTCATATATTACCTACCAGTCACTAATCTTACTGTACATTGTTGTCAGGTACAGTGACAGTAAGGTCCAGTGCAGTCCCAGTTTATCTATTGTCCAAAAGCAATTATTAAAAACTCCTCCTTCAGAATGAAGAACACCAAGGACACAAAGTAATTATAAGCCCAAGAGACAGAAAGGGCCACATGAACCAGAGACTACATCATCCTGAGACCAGAAGAATTAGACGGTGCCCTGCCACAATTGATGACTGCCCTGATAGGGAACACAACAGAGAACCCCTGAGGGAGCAGGAGAGCAGTGGGATGCAGACCCAAAATTCTCATAAAAAGACCAGACTTAATGGTCTGACTGAGACTAGAAGAATCCCGGTGGTCATGGCCCCCAGACCTACTATTGGCCCAGGACAGGAACCATTCCCGAAGTCAACTCGTCGGACATGGATTGGACTGGACAATGGGTTGGAAAGGGATGCTGGTGAGCAGTGAACTACTTGGATCAGGTGGACACACTTGAGACTATGTTGGCATCTCCTGCCTGGAGGGGAGAGGGGCTTAGAAGCTGGCAAAGTGGACACAAAAAGAGAGAGTGGAGGGAGGGAGCGGGCTGTCTCATTGAGGGGAGAGTAATTGGGAGTAAGTAGCAAGGTATATATAAGTTTTTGTGTGAGAGGCTGACTTGATTTGTAAACTTTCACTTAAAGCACAATAAAAATTAATTAAAAAAAAAACTCCTCCTTCAATCTTGCTAAATTATATGATTACCCACATCTTAGGTCCTTTCTTGAGAGGAAGGATTAGCAGAAGAGAGGAAATGATTATGGCAAAAAGGAGTTTACTACCAAAGTAAGTGGGTGGAGGGTAAGAAGCAGAATAGGGAGGTCGTGGTGAGGAGTGCTTCTCAGGGAGTTAATTAGGTACAATGGATTCCTTTATGTGGCCTTTCTGGCCCTGGGTTTGTAATCCACCTTAACAGGAGGGTCGGCAGTTCAAACCCATCCACTCTGTGGGAAAAAGATGTAGCTATATATTTCTGTAAAGATTACAGCCTTGGAAACCCTATGGGGCAGTTCTACTCTGTCCTAAGGGTCGCTGTGAGTTGGAATAGATTTGACAGCAAAGGGTTTGGTTTGGTTTGGTAAGAAGATTGGTCAGTTTGCAATCTGCCTAAGAGGATTGGTTGGGCTGTGATTCTGCTAGGAAAGTCTCCTTCCCCCCCCCCCACCCCACTTTGAAATTGACAAGGAGTTTTCCTATATAAATGGACAATCCGACAGAGGTGTTGTGGTATCTCCTGATCAACCAGAGCCTGGAGGGGAGCACGTCCTTTGGACATAGGGCCCCCACACTGCAAACCTCCTAGACCCTAGTGAAAGGGCTATAGCACTGACCTGGTAACACTGAGCTGATGGCACTAAAGACCAAGAGAAATGGTGGTGGTCAGAGCAGCAGTACAAAGGCCAAAGATCATCACAGAGAGCCGAGTGACAGACCAGCAGGTGTAGGGCCAAAGGCCAGCACGGCAGAGCTGAGCCATGCAGAAAGTGCAAGTGCCAGTGGAGCAGCAGACCGTTCCTGGGCCCAGAGAACCAAAGTGGCAGAGAAACAGCAGGGCAAGGCCACATGCAGCCAAGGTAGCCAGCCAAAAGTCATTGGCAGAAGCCCCAGCTGAGCTGACAGCTGTTAACACTTGGGAGACCCAGTGCAAGGGGCATCCACAGAGGCCTGGGAGACCCTATGCAGGAGTCACCAATAGAGGCCTGGGAGACCCTGTGCAGGGGTCTACAGCAGAGGCCTGGGAGACCTTGTGCCAGTTACCCATGGAGCAGCCTTGCCTGGAGAGCAGTTGTGACACACACAGGCCCAGGGTTGTCCTGAGCGTGCTGGTTGAGAGCTGCACCAGTCAGTGAAGAAGCAAAGGCTGGCCAAGAAGAGCTGTGAAAGACAGAGAGAGAGAGTAGCCACACCACACCTGACCTGAGGTGGCTATATGAACCCAGTACCTGATCCACAGTACACCTGCAGACACTCGAGCTATGGTGTGCCCACCCAGTGACATAAGAATGGACATTGTTTTTTGCAGGGGGGAGTAGGGAGGAAAGTAAGCAAGTCCCCTTTGAGACATAAGAGGCCCCTCTCCCATGATACATAGTGGGACATGTGTCGGGGGAGGCCTACCAGCTTACCATAAACATGTTTGTTCATGCTTTTTACTGTTTACTTTCTAGGAATAATAATAACAGCTTTCACTTAACAACACTTTGTGAGTGTCTTGTGTGTACCGCTCAATCACACCGGATGGACTGAGCACTTATGGAGTAGTTGACACCACTGGGTGGAATTCTTATCCCAGTAGAGTGGTGGCTACTTGGGGTTCAGGGACAGTCTTTAAGGCAACCTATGTGTGCAATGCAGGTAATACACTTATGGGATTTAATTGCAGCATATAATGACAAAGGGCCAAACACCCTCACAGCATGTGATGCAACACAACCTTAACTGATAATATTAAAACACATATTTGGTTAAAATAAATATGTGAAAGCACCAAATTTTTGAGAAATTTATTTTTTCAAAAGAATAAAAAAGTTAATTTGGAATCTCTTATTCCCAAACTGAAAAGATTACTACCACCGCAGCCATTTCTCAGATCCAAAGCCAAGAGCAATACATATAGAAGCAGCCTGAGAGAATCAGAGGCTCCAGTAGGCACTGCTGCACAATAGGCACTCTTGCCTGACTTGGCAAATTGGCATTTCTCCCCCTGGTACATGGAGATCTATTAGCGAATCTTAGAAGCAACAAGGGAAGTGGTTGTACTGTTGGCTATTAGAGGGGTTACTCACTGACAGAACAGCTCTGTTCCTGGCCTGACACACAAAAATCCCAAGTCTTGAAATGTAAAGTTCAAAATCAAGAAGGGCCTTTAACTCAGGAGGAAAAGAAGGACATGGGCACCTTTAATGAAGTAGTCATGAAGGGGTCAATGCTCTAACAACATGAGTGGTAGAAGGAGATTCTGCAGAGCTCAGAAATAAAAAATAAGATAGAAACATTTCTGTGATCTGTCAAAATAAAGAACATACTTCACAAAAGCCATAAGAATTATATTAAAGTTTAACCACACAAGTATAATATGATAATATTCTTATACTTCCTAAATTTAATAATTCAAAACATCAAGAAAGTTTTCCTTTAAATAAACTGGTTATGAAATCAAATCACTCTTAAGAAAAGTTTCCCCTTCCTCTAGTAACTAGGACTCTTGATATAGAAGTCATGGGAATGAATTATATCCTCATCCACCACTTCCAAGTTTGATCAACATATGTTTTAGCTTTAGGCAAATATCAAAATATATAAGAAACACATATTTCACATGCATTTAGTGTGATCTGAAAGAATATGTCTTAAAGTTACTATAAAATGTGTTACAAAATGTACAAATAACATGTTTTTAAATGACCACAGGGGATTTACCTCATGTTTATCAACACTGCCTTCAGTTCTCTAAGAAAGCAATGCCATCATTATGTCTTCTCTACTTTTTATTTGAGGAGCCCTGGTGGCACAGTGATTAAAGCACTCCATGGGAGAAAGATGTGGCAGTCTGCTTCCATAGAGATTTACAGCCTTGGAAACCCTAGAGGGCAGTTCTACTCTGTCCTATAGGGGTGCTATGAGTTGGAATTGACTTAAAGGCAGTGGGTTTGGGTGGGACCTTTTATCCAGAGTTGGAAAAAAAAGGACACTAAGCATAGCTGCCAAGCTCTGCAATGCAGAGGGACGGCAAGGCTACTGATGAAGTACAAGGAGCGCCAGATTGAACTACTTCATCTTGGACACTTAAAAAGATGCTGCACACTAAAATCTGGCTGTCATTCCCAGAGTTCCATTACCAGGCATGTTGGCTCAACCACAGGGAAAAAGTTTGTTGAGGGAAAACATTCAGAACTGGGATTTTTGTCTTATGCCCTCCTCTTGGCATTAGAAGGTGGCGTTGTTCCATTGGCAGACTCAGCACTGACAGCACTACACAGAAGTTTCTCCACATAAACATCAGTAAAATAAATATATATATACACATATATATGTATAAATATAAAATGCACATTGAAGACTGAAAATATTATAACCTGATATAATCACTGCCAGCCACATCCTTCTATCACTTTCTCTTTTAAGAGGAAAATTGAAAGAGCTGTTGTGGGTGTTATAATATTGATGTAACTCGCTAAGTGAGGACAGTTTGAAGGTAATAAAAGAGCCAAATAAGCATTTCCTAGAAAAAAGTATTAAGGTGAAGACCTTTTAACCTTAAGTGATCTGAAGAAATGCTCAGAGGGCATATTAAAGGTTTTGGTGTATCCTTTCAAAGTGACTTTCAAATTTTTTCAGAACTCCGGACCACTCATGCTGGCCAAAGACTTAATTCCACTAGCTAATTATCTGTAAGGCCTCTGCAGAGAACAAATGGCATCAGCAAATGCATAAATGCAGGAAAGTCACATGTGAAAAAAAGTGATATGTCACAATGGAATACTACGCAACAATAAAGAATGATGATTCTGCGAAGCATCTCACAACATGGATGAATCTGGAGGGTATTATGCTGAGTGAACTAACTCAATCACGAAAGAACAAATATTGCATGAGGACAGTACTATAAAAACTCATGAAAAGGTTTACACACAAAAAGAAACAATCTTTGATGGTTACGAAGGAGGGGAGGGGTACATGGAAAAACACTAAAGAGACAATAGATAGGTGGTAACTTTGGTGAAGGGTAAAACAGTACACAATACTGGAGAAGCCAGTACAACTTGCTCAGGGTAAGGTCATGGAAGCTCCATGGACAAATCCAAACTCCCTGAGGGACCAAGTTACTGGGCTGAGTGCTGTGGGGACCATGGTCTTAGGGAACATCTAGCTCAATTGGTATAACATAGTTTATAAAGAAAATTGTTCTACATTCTACTTTGCTGAGTAGTGTCTGGAGTCTTAAAAGCCTGAAAGCAGCCATCTAAGATACCCCACTGGTCTCTCCCCCTATAGGTAAAAAAAAATAGGAGCTAGGGAAAATGAAGAGAACTAAAGACACAAGGGAAAGATTAGCCCAAAGGACTAATAGACCACAAACACCATGGCCTCTACCAGACTGAGTCCAGTACAACTAGATGGTGCCTGGCTACCACCACTGACAGAGATCACAATAGAGGGTCCCGGACAGAGCTGGAGAAAAATGTAGAACTAAATCCTAACTTACAAAAATAGACCAGATTTCCTGGCCTGACAGAGACTGGAGAAACCCTGAGAGTATGGCCCCTGGACACTCTTAGCTCATTAATGAAGTCACTCTGGCGGTTCACTTTTAGCCTAAGATTAGACAGACTCAGGATAAAATGAGACTAAACGGGCACACCAGCCCAGGAGCAAGGACTAGAAGGTAGGAGGGGACAGGAAAACTGGTAATAGGCAACCCAAGGTCAAGAAGGGAGAGTGTTGACATGTCATGGAGTTGTTAACCAATGTCATAAAACAATATATGTACTAACAGTTTAAGGAGAAGCTAGTTTGTTCTGTAAACCTTCATCTAAAGAACAATTAAAAAAAAAAGTGATATGGAAGTCAATGTAAATAGCTGTAAAATATTTTCTAAGTTCTCAGAATCTATAGTCTGCCACTAACGGCTATATAATTTTCTGAAAATAATCTCATCTCCTTGAGCCACCTTAAAACAAGGTAGGCAGGCTAGATGAGCTCTAAAAACCAGCTGCCTTAGAGTCAATTCTCACATAATAAATATCAGAGTAGAAATGTGCTCCATAAGATTTTCAATGGCTGATTTTTTGGACAAAAATCACCAGCCCTTTCTTCCAAGGTGCCTCTGGGTTGATTGGAGCTTCCAAACGTTTGGTAAGCAGCTGAGCACATTACATTTGCACCACCCAGGGACCCCAGATGAGCTCTAAGTCCCCTTCTAATCCAAAATTCTATGATTTGGAATTCAAATATAAGCATAGAGGAAACAAGGGAAACCAGGTTAAAAGGACTGAAATAAACAGGAAATTCCTTGTTTTTACACTGGGTTGGATTTTTTTAGTTTTTTTATTTGGTGAAGGGAAAAGTGAAGGTAACTCCTGCATTCCAGTTCACGGTAGGATAGCAATTATTTAAAAAAAAAAAAAAAAAAAGCTATTATGATTAGGTTAGGAGGCAGCAAATTAGTTGTTCAAATGATGATAATTATTTTTGATATAATAATTAGCTCCAGAAGGCAGGGACCATCTAACACACTTTCTGGCAACTAGAGGCACTCGACAAATATTTTACTTTATGAGTTAGGATTATTGTTGTTTTCTTTGAAACAGGAAAGACTAGGAGCAGGCATGGAGCCTTGGTGGCACAGTGGTTAAGAGCTATGGCTGCTAATCAAAAGGTCAGCAGTTCAAATCCACCAGCCGCTCCTTGGAAACCCTATAGGGCAGTTCTGCTTTGTCCTATAGGGTTGCTATGAGTCAGAATCGACTCAGTGGCACCTAACAACAACAACATAACAGCAGCAGGCAGTCTTCGATGGAGGATTCCAGTGTTTAGAAATTCCTTTTGTTTCCTTTCAAAAGATTCCCAGTCTACAAATCTATCAAACACCCATTATATTTGGATCTATCAAACACTCATTAGCACAATAAGAAGGAATCTACTGAGGTACATAGTATTTCAGTTATGTTTAAGGCTGTACACATACTATGGGACCCAGCTGCAGGATCACATTGTATTGAGTAATTGTCCAAAGGAACTCAAGGTGTAATTGAAACGAATCATTCTTTGCTCATATAAATTGTGAGCAATTATGTTTTTTGACCTACAGTCTGACCATCAAGTAATGTAATAATTTTCAAAAACATGAATAATATATAAGGATGTGGTCCCAAAGTCTTTCCATCCTGAACCCAACTTATGCTAAAAATACTGTCTACATTTTTATTTTAATCATAAGCCAAAGTATTGTCCACTGTGTCCTGGCCGACATTATCCCTCCCTGTACAATGCTATACGTGCAGCACAACCAGAAGTTAAATAACTGCCATCAACAAGGACTGGAATGAGTGTTGGTTGCACTGACTGTCACAGAAGTGGCAGTTCACTGACATTAGATCAAAAAGACACCATGACAAAATCATCAGCCAAGGCCTGGCAAAGTTGGTGCTTTACCAGAGCCACTGAAGTGGAATCTGACCCACATCAGTGCCTTATCATTTTACACCTAAATTAGGGGGAAAACCTATTTGCAAAATTTATTTAATTACATACAGTGTTTATCCTTCACTTTCTGACTATTTGTCACACCAGATAACAAGTACAACTGTACGAGTCACATTATACATTTTTGAGACATTGAAAAGAATTTGCAACAAGGAAGAATGTACATGTGTATAATTTTCTATTTTTGGAAAAAGTATACAACACGTGTAATGAACCTTAAAAATAAGGGCTTATTTGTCACCATATTCATTTTCACAAACTTAACCATTTATAGTTCAATTATAGCAACAAAAGAAAAGTTACATAAATACGTCAGTTTAATTCAATTTAGCAAGCACTCACAGATAGGGGCATTGAGGAACATTCAAAGACATGCCTTAACCACCTTCCTGCTTTCAAATAGCTTACGAGGACATTTTAAATGATTAGACAGTCTCTCATGCATAATAAAATCCTAGAATGTCAATGGTTCTTTTTTTTTTTTTTTTTAAAGAGTTCCCAGCAAGAGTTTTCGGTAGAAGTTAATGAGTGTATTTTTGCTACAGGCTGGTGTTTGGGAAGAGGACCATGAAACTAGTCTTATTTGAGTGGAAATAGCTACTGGAAACTACTGAGACACGTTTCTACCATGCTGATATTTAGGTATTACTTGCCCACTCCTACCCCTATCCCTGGCATTCTGAGAACACCAGTTTCTCACTAAAATAAAAAGAAAAACAAGATAGTGACAGAGGTTATTATTAGTTAATAGGTGCAGTCAAGTCAGTTCCGACTCATAGCAACTCTACGCATGACAGAGGCAGAACTAGTTAATTATAATACAGTCCTGAGGCAGGCAGGAGGAGTCCCCGAGTGGCACAAATGGTTAACCACTCGACTGCTAGCTGAAAGGTTGGAAGTTTGAATCCACCCAGAGGCACCTCTGAAGGCAGACCTGGTGATCTGTTTCCTAAAGGTCACAACCTTGA
This sequence comes from Loxodonta africana, assembly GCF_030014295.1. NCBI lineage: Eukaryota > Metazoa > Chordata > Mammalia > Proboscidea > Elephantidae > Loxodonta > Loxodonta africana. The sequence continues at coordinate 49,138,461 of NC_087351.1, forward strand.
AAGCCCTATGGAACATTTCTACTCTGCACGCATGAGGTTGCCATGAGTCAGAATGACTCCCCAGCAACTAACGACAGGCCAGGCAGGACTAATAATAACAACTACCATTTACTGAGTGTCAACCAAGTCCAAGGTACATTACAAACATTATCCTATTTAACCCTGCAAAGGCAGGCATGTTTATCCTCATTTTACAAATAAGGAAACTGAGGCTTAAAGGGCTTAGGAAATTTGCCTGAGGGCTTACAGCCATGTGTGGCAGTACCAGGATTCTAATCCTGGAATGTCTAACTCCAAAGATCACAAACTTCCACTTACCAGCTGCCTGTATGGAGAGAGAGAGTGGATACCTATGTGGACACTTACTGTTTTCTTTGACTTTAATGCTGCACAATGCAATTCTAGCACCCTCTCAGTTTTCACCTCCTCTATAACTATATCCTTGTCTTTGATTTGCTTGTTTTAATTCTCCTGCTGGTGCTTTTTTTGCCCTTTCTTTCCTCAGTGGTGAAAGCTTGAAAGAGGGTGTGACAATTAACTATTGGCACAAAATCAGAATGGATCTCAAATTGTTCTTTTTACTTGGGCCTGAATGTATAAACCTAAAATCCAATGCCTACAATGACTCAATGAAAAGTCAGGTTTCAAGAGCACACAGATCATTTCCCTAGTTGGCTAGTACATTCAATCACCTTTTCTCAACTAATGCAAACTGGCATATAGAAGCCCCAAACCTAAAAATCTGGTAAGGAAACTGAAGTGGACTTAAAATGAAATAATTTCTTACCCTAGTTTTTGATGGTGGTGGAATATTTTTGATAAGGATGGGATGGGGTGATGCTCAGTAAAGACCACATCAAGTTGTCACAAGGAGGAAGGGCTATTAAAAATATAAGAAACAGAAGATGGCGGAGTAGTCAGATGCTTCCAGTGAACCCTCTTACAACATAGACCAGAAAAAACCAAGTGAAAAGATTACATTTATGACAAGCTAGAAGCCCTGAACATCAAAGGCAAAGTTAGAAAATGGACTGAGCAGCAGGGAGAGGGAGAGATGGTTCAGAAGCAGAGAGGAGTTGCCGGACCTGAATCACCAGGAAACCTCAGGCACCATTCCCGGGAGTGGCTGCAGCGGGCTGGTAGTAGCTTTCAGCCACAGTTTCCTCAGGCAGAAACAGCCGCACAGCCTACTCACACCTCCAGAAACAGAGAAGAACAGTGCTGTCAGAAAAAGCTAAGAACTTGCATATGTTTTACCACGCCCCCAGCCCCAAAGCTGGCTTCAGTGGCTCTTGATTTCTCTGGGCCTGAGATAAGTCCTGTTGCGTGACCTAAGCCATTATCCCAGCCTTGGAGAACAAACGAATTCACAATTGGGGAAAACATAATCTGTCAGTTGCACTAACCGGGGGAGCTCAGGACAGAAGCAGCTCCTGTCTAGGCATAAATGGTCCATAGACTTTGAGTACCTTTCCCCCCCCGACATGGACATGTGTGGGCCTACTTCAGGGCAATAGACCCTTGTTGGCAGACTGCAACTATTTGAGCTATGCAGTGGAGAGGTGGGTGTTTGATGTTTGATATGGTTTTGCCTATTAAACAGGGTCCTCAACCTACCCACATCAGGGGCCTAAGGACTGGTGGCTCCACTCTGGTTACCCAGCCATCCATGACTGGGGTCCAAGGATAACTGGTGCCTCCTAGTCCTTACAGTCAAAAGCATTGGGTGCCCAAGGTCCGTTTGCAGAACCCACCCACCTGCACCCTCTAGGGAACAGGGACATGCTTTCCTCACAGACACTCGGGGGATGGTTGTCAGCCCCCTGCCTTGTTCAGAGCATGATGCCCTGCTGCAACCAGATACGAGTACCTACACCAATCATCCCTGCCCCCTTAAGACTGTAGGACAGAGCCTGTACCACACACGTGATGACCAACTACCTGGACACCTGAGCTGAATCCATACAAGAAAAGTGAATTGACTGCTAGGGGCATATACCTGGTAACAGCTCTAGCCATCTGGTGACAGGATGTTAGAGCTTCAATGGTGAAAATAATCAAGCTAGCTCACTCAAGCAACCCATTTGGGCATATCAAAACAAAATAAAGCAAGAAGCTAGGATACAGTAAGCAAACATAAAATAAACTAATACAATAACTTATATATGGCTCAGAGACAACACTCAATAGCAAATCTCATATAGAAGCAGACCATGATCGCTTCAACAAGCTCTCAAAACAAATAATCAAGGGATCTTCTGAATGAAGGTGGCTTTCTGGAATTACCAGATGCAGAATACAAAAGATTAATATACAGAACTCTTCAAGACATCAGGAAGGAGATCAGGCAATATGCAGAACAAGCCAAGGAACACACAGATAAAGCAGTTGAAGAAATTAAAAAGGTTATTCAAGAACATAATGAAAAATTTAATAAGCTGCAAGAATCCATAGAGAGACAGCAATCAGAAATTCAGAATATTAACAATAAAATTACAGAATTAGACAACTTATTAGAAAGTCAGAGGAGTATAATTCAGAAAGTAGAAGGCAGAATTTGTGAGATTGAAGATAAAACACTTGCTACCAATGTGCTTGAAGAAAAATCAGATAAAAGAATTTCAAAAAGTGAAGAAACCCTAAGAATTATGTGGGACTCTACCAAGATAAATAACCTACAAGTGATTGGAGTACCAGAACAGGGAGGGATAACAGAAAATACAGAGAGAATTGTTGAAGATTTATTGGCAGAAAACTTCACTGATATCATGAAAGATGAGAAGATATCTATCCAAGATGCTCATCAAAATCCATATAAGGTAAATCTTAAAAGAAAGTCACCAAGACATAATCAAACTTGCCAAAACCAAAGATAAAGAGAGAATTTTAAGAGTAGCTAGGGATAAATGAAGAGTCACCTACAAAGAAGAGTAAATAAGAAAAAGCTCAGACTACTGGGCAGAAACCATGCAGGCAAGAAGGCAGTGGGGTGACTTATATAAAGCACTGAAGGAAAAAAATTGCCAACCAAGAATCATATACCCAGCAAAACTGTCTCTCAAATATGAAGGTGAAATTAGGACATTTCCAGATAAACAGAAGTTTAGGGATTTGTAAAAACCAAACCAAAACTACAAGAAATATTAAAGGGAGTTCTCTGGTTAGAAAATCAATTAATATCAGATATCAGCCCAAGACTAGAACACTAGACAGAGCAATCAGATACAAACCCAGATAGGGAAATCACAAAAATAAATTAAGATTTAAAAAAACGCTCAAAACAGGGAAACAACGATGTCATTATGTAAAAGAAGACAACATTAAAACAATAAAGAGGGACTAAGAAATGTAGTCATTGATCTTTCATATGGAGAGGAAGATAAGTTGATACAAAGAAACAAAAGTTAGGTTTAAACTTAGAAAAATAGGGGTAAAAATTAAGATAACCACAAAGGAGACTAACAATCCTACTCAACAAAATAAAATACAAGAAAAAAATAGAGACTCAGCAGAAACAAAATCACCTACAATGAATAAGAGGAAATGACAATATAAAAAGATAAACTACTCAGCACAAAAAAATTAAAAAGAAACAACACACAAAAAAAGACGCCAAAATGGCAGCACTAAACTCACACCTATCCATAATTACACTGAATGTAAATGGATTAAATGCATCAATAAAGAGACAGAGAGTGACAGAATGGATTAAAAAACACAATCCGTCTATATGCTGCCTACCAGAGACACACCTTAGAGACACAAACAAACTAAAACTCAAAGGATGGAAATAATACATATCAAGCAAACAACAATCAAAAAAGAGTAGGAGTGGCAATATTAATTTCTGACAAAAAAGACTTTAAAGTTAAATCCACCACAGAGAATAAGGAAGGACACTATATAATGATTAAATGGGACAAAATACCAGGAGGATATAACAATATTAAATATTTATGCACCCAATGACAGGGCTGCAAGATACATAAAACAAACTCTAACAGCATTGAAAAGTGAAATAAACAGCGCCACAATTGCGGTAGGAGACTTCAACACACCACTTTCAGTGCGGGAAAGGACTTCCAGAAAGAAGCTCAATAAAGAAATGGAAGATCTAAACGCCACAATCAACCAGCTTGACCTCGTAGACGTATACAGAACACTCCACCAAACAGCAGCCAAGTATACTTTCTTTTCTAGTGCACATGGAACATTCTCTAGAATAGACCACGTACTAGGTCATAAAGCAAGCCTTAGGAGAATCCAAAACATCGAAATAATACAAAGAATCTTTTCTGCCCATAAGGCCATAAAACTAGAAAACAATAACAGAAAAACCAGAGAAAAGAAATCAAACACTTGGAAACTGAACAATACCCTGCTCAAAAATGACCGGGTTATAAAGGACATCAAGAATGGGATAAAGAAACTCAGAGAATCCTATAAGAATGAAAACACTTCCTATCAGAACCTTTGGGACACAGAGAAAGCAGTGCTAGAGGTCAATTTATACTAATAAGTGCACACACACAAAAAGAAGAAAGGCTAAAATCAAAGAATTATCCCTCCAACTCGAACAAATAGAAAGAGCAACAAAAGAAACCCTCAGGCACCAGAAGAAAACAAATTAAAAAAATCAGAGCAGAAATAAATGAAATAGAAAACAGAAAAACAATTGAAAGAGTTAACAAGACCAAAAGCTGGTTCTCTGAAAGAATTAACAAAATTGGTAAACCATTAGCCAACTTGACAAAAGAAAAACAGGAGAGGAAGCAAATAACCCAAATAAGAAATAAGATGGGCGATATTACAACAAACCCGACTGAAATTAAAAGAATCAGATTACTATGAAAAATTGTACTCTAACAAATTTGAAAACCTACAAGAAATGGATGAATTCCTAGAAACGTGCTGCCTACCTAAACTAACACAAACAGAGGTAGAACAACTAAATAAGCCCATAACAAAAGAAGAGATTGAAAATGTAATTTAAAAACTCCCAACAAAAAAAAAGCCCTGGCTCAGACGGCTTCACTGCAGAGTTCTGCCAAACTTTCAGAGAAGAGTTAACACCACTACTACGAAAGGTATTTCAGAGCATAGAAAAGGACAGAATACCACCAAACTCATTCTATGAAGCCACCATATCCCTGATACCAAAAGCAGGTAAAAACACCACAAAAAAAGAAAATTACAGACCTATATGCCTCATGAACTTAGATGCAAAAATCCTCAACAAAATTCTAGCCAATAGAATTCAACAACATATCAAAAAAAATAACTCACCATGACCAAGTGGGATTCATACCAAATATGCAGGGATGGTTCAACATTAGAAAAACAATTAATGTAATCCATCATATAAATAAAACAAAAGACAAGAACCACGTGATCTTATCGATTGATGCAGAAAAGGCATTTGACAAAGTTCAACACCCATTCATGATAAAACAACTCTCAGCAAATAGGAATAGAAGGAAAATTTCTCAACATAATAAAGGGCATTTATACAAAGCCAGCAGCCAACATCATCCAAATGGATAGAGTCTGAAAGCATTCCCAATGAGATCAGGAACTAGACAAGGATGACCTTTATCACTGCTCTTATTCAACATTGTGCTGGAGGTCCTAGCCAGAGCAATTAGGCTAGATAAAGAAATAAAGGGCATCCAGATTGGTAAGGAAGAAGTAAAAGTATCTCTATTTGCAGGTGACATGATCTTAAACACAGAAAACCCTAAAGAATCCTCAAGAAAACTACTGAAACTAATAGAAGAGTTCAGCAGAGTATAAGGATACAAGATAAACATACAAAAACCCATTGGATTCCTCTACACCAACAAAAAGAACATTGAAGAGGAAATCACCAAATCAATACCATTTATAGTAGCCCCTAAGAAGATAAAATACTTAGGAATAAATCTTACCAGAGATATAAAAGACCTATACAAAGAAAATTATGAGACACTACTGCAAGAAACCAAAAGAGACCTTCATAAGTGGACAAACAAACCTTGCTCATGGACAGGAAGACTTAACATTGTAAAAATGTCTATTCTACCAAAAGCCATCTATAGATACAATGCAATTCCGATCCAAATTCCAATGACATTTTTTAATGACATGGAGAAACAAATCACCAACTTCATATAGAAAGGGAAAGAGACCCCGGATAAGTAAAGCATTACTGAAAAAGAAGAACAAAGTAGGAGGCCTCACACTACCTGATTTTAGAACCACAGTAGTCAAAACAGCCTGGTACTGGTACAACAACAGATACATAGACCAATGGGACAGAATTGAGAATCCAGACATAAATCCATCCACATATGTGCAGATGATATTTGACAAAGCTCCAAAGTCAGTTAAATGGGGAAAAGACAGTCTCTTTAACAAATGGTGCTGGCATAACTGGATATCCATCTGCAAAAAAATAAAACAAGACCTGTACCTCACACAAAATCTAAATCAAAATGGACTAAAGACCTAAATATAAAATCTAAAATGATAAAAATCTTGGACAAAAAAATAGGGACAATGCTAGGAGCCCTAATACATGGCATAAACAGTATACAAAACATTACTAACAATGCAGAAGAAAAACTAGACAACTGGGAACTCCTAAAAATGAAACACCTATGCTCATCCAAAGACTTTGCCAAAAGAGTAAGTAAAAAGATTACTTACAGACTGGGTAAAAATTTTTAGCTATGGCATTTCTGATCAGCACCTGATCTCTAAAATCTACCTGATACTGCAAAAACTCAACTACAAAAAGACAAATAACCCAATTAAAAAATGGGCAAAATATAGGAACAGGCACTTCACTAAAGAAGACATTCAGGTAGCTAACAGGTACATGAGGAAATGCTCACTATCATTAGCCATTAGAGAAATGCAAATCAAAACTACAATGAGATTCCATCTCACTCCAACAAGGCTGGTATTAATCCAAAAAATACAAAAGAATAAATGTTGGAGAGGTTGTGGAGAGACTGGAACACTTATACACTGCTGGTGGGAATGTAAAGTGGTACAACCACTTTAGAAATCGATTTGGTGCTTTCTTAAAAAGCTAGAAATAGAACTACCATACGATCCAGCAATCCCACTCCTTGGAATATATCCTAGAGAAATAAGAGACTTCACACGAACAGATACATGCACAACCACGTTCATCGCAGCATTGTTTACAATAGCAAAAAGATGGAAGCAACCAAGGTGCCCATCAACGGATGAACAGATAAATAAACTATGGTATATTCACACAATGGAATACTACAGCTTGATTAAGAACAATGACGAATCCTGAAACATTTCATAACATGGAGGAATCTGGAAGGCATTATGCTGAGTGAAATTAGTCAGTTGCAAAAGGACAAATATTGTATGAGACCACTATTATAAGAACTTGAAAAATAGTTTAAACAAAGAAGAAAATATTCTTTGATGGTTACGAGAGCAGGGAGGGAGGGGGAGGGAGGGGTTTTCACCCATTAGATAGTAGATAAGGTAAAGGGAAAGACAACACACAATACAGGAGAGGTCTGCACAACTGGACTAAACCAAAAGCAAAGAAGTTTCCTGAATAAACTGAACGCTTCAAAGGCCAGTGTAGCAGGGGCAGGGGTTTGGGGACCATGGTTTCAGGGGACAACTAAGTCAATTGGCACAATAAAATCTACTAAGAAAACATTCTGTATCCTACTTTGGAGAGTGGTGTCTGGGGTCTTAAATGCTATCAAGTGGCCATCTAAGGTGCATCAATGGGTCTAAACCCACCTGGAGCAAAGGAGAATGAAGAACACCAAAGATACAAGGTAGTTATGAGCCCAAGAGATACAAAAGGCCACATAAACCAGAGACTACATCAGCCTGAGACCAGAACAACTAGATGGTGCCTGGCCACAACTGATGACTGCCCTGACAGGGAACATAACAGAGAACCCCTGAGGGAGCAGGAGAGCAGTGGGATGCAGACTCCAAATTCTTCTAAAAAGACCAGACTTAATGGTTTGACTGAGACTAGAAGGACCCCAGGGGTCATGGTCCCCAGACCTTCTGTTATCCTAAGACAGGAACTATTCCCAAAGCCAACTCTTCAGACAGGGATTGGACTGGACTATAGGATAGAAAATGATACTGGTGAAGAGTGATCTCCTTGGATCAAGCAGACACACGAGACTATGTGGACAGCTCCTATCTGGAGAAGAGATAAGAGGGGGGAGGGGGGCAGAAGGTGGCTGAATGGACACAAAAATAGAGAGTGGAGGGAAGGAGTGTGCTGTCTCATTAAAGGGAAAGCAACTAGGAGTATATAAAAAAAAAAAAGTATATAGCAAGGTGTATATAAGTTTTTGTATGAGAGACTGACATGGTTTGTAAACTTTCACTTAAAGCACAATAAAAATTAAAAAAAAAAAAAAAGAGAGAGAGACTAAAGGGGCACACCATCCAGGCGCAAGGACTAGAAGACAGGAGGGGACAAGAAACCTGGTAATAGGGAATCCAAGGTCGAGACGGGAGAGTGTTGACACGTTGAGGGGTTGTTAACCAATGTCATAAAACAATATGTGTACTAACTGTTTAATGAGAGGCTACTTTGTTCTGTAAAGCTTCATCTAAAGTACAACAACAACAAAAAATAACTGGGGAAAAAATGTAAGGAATAAGAGAAAACAAATTATTTTGTTTTCATCCAAGAAGGCTTAGAAATGTGATTCTAAGATATGGGATCTAAGAATTCAATATGCAAATTTACAAGAGAAAAGTTATGTTACAATCTATATTCAAACCATTGAAGGTAAGTTTTCTTAATTATTTTGTGCTAAATGCAGCTATCTCTATAAAAACAGAAATGCCTGCTCTTCATCTCTTTACTTCCAAGTCAAGAAACATCTTGTCTTTAAAAAATGCCCACAATACAAATTTTTTTTAAATTATGTTGTTAAGAATTTTATCTCTTAAAGTGAACTACGAGTTAGATTAAATTATGTTATTTCAAATTGTTAATACAAAGAATTATCTCCATCCTAAAGTAAGTATACAAGTCAATATGGACCATTATTCTGCATGTTAGACATTATTTCTTGGCTTGCACTAATGCATAATCTAGACAGTGCTGTTCAGGATGGTAGCCGCTAGCCACACGTGGCTATTAAAATTAATAAAATTTAAAATTCATTTCCTCAGTCCCCCTGGCCACATTTCAAGTGTTCAACAGGTACGTGTGGCTGGTAGCAACTACATTAGACACAGATTTAGAACATTTTTTTAAGCACAGAAAGTTTTATTGTACCAGGCTGGTCTAGAAAGACAAGATATAGACTACAGAGCCACTGCTACAACCACTGCTTCTATTTAAAAAAATTCTAAGCTGCTGATTCAACAGTGATTTCATAACACTCATATGACAGCAGCTATATTCCACAGTGTCATAAATATCACCTTCTGGTATTTACAAGCTAGAGAAACCTAACAAGGATTGCTTTATCATGCACAGTGGCAGGTCAGCATCAAGTATGGAGATGCTATCATCCTGACCTTTCTGTCAGCCATAGTTATCTTGTGCAGTTCTGTTTGTCTGGGTTAGAATACCACTGGGGTGAGAAAATGGAAAACATGATGCTTCACATTCAGCAATGACCCAGACTTACCCAGTGTTCCTTTCAGCATTGTTCTTGAGTGACTCTTTTACATTTTACACTAGCAGTAATTCTACACTCTTCAAACAACCATAATAAACCGTCAAGATAACAAACTAATTTATCCTGGATAGAGGAAAGCTGTGATTTGCCCCAGGCTCCATAGTCTCCCCTTGAGATAGAAACACTGCATTAAATAGATTTTAAATAGGCATGCTCAAAACAGTCTACCCAGAAGGCAAACAGTCAATATAGTTTTGTATGCCTGTTGCTGTTCATTGCAATTCACTTGATTCCCACTCACAGCACCCCATGTGTTACAGAGTAGAACTGCTCCATAGGATTTTCTTGGGTATAATCTTTATGCAAGACGATCACCAGGCCTTTCTTCCATGGTACAACTGGGTAGGTTTGAGCAGCCAACCTCTAGGTTAGGAGTCAAGTGCAAATTGTTTGCACCACCTAGAGATCTTATAGTGTGCCTATAGCACTCAAAGTAGTTTTAGAAACTTTTCTAATTTTATTATAGGGCTTCAAAGTCTTCAGAAATATAATTTAGGAATCTATATTTATTTCTTGCCTGAATTCCAGTCTCTGAACCCATCTGAAAATTATTTTAGCAATTTTTCTTAAGACATATCTTTGGCATTAGTTAACAACTTTTAAAAGACCTTTTTTTAAAAACCAGGACATTCTATTCAGTGTCCATAATATCCCATAAGAATGACAAAGAATAAAAATAAAGCTAAGTCCTGCTATCAAGGCAGCCTAGATTCATTGTATGCCAGACTATCTCTGCTAAAATAAAGCAATGGCTGTTGTGTGTCCAGAGAAATATCATGACATACATCCTTGAAGGTAACTGAAAGAAATGTTTGCTCTGAGTTAACACGTAAACTGGAATCTTTCCTAACTTTTTGTTTCTAACTTTTCTACTTGTAACAATCATATACACCATGTTAAAATCCTTAAAGCATAAATATATATAAAAAAATAAAGTACATTACTAAAGATACAAATATGATAGGAACTCTGACCTAGGCAAAAATTAAAGAAAATTATTATTTTTTTAATTCACAACAGCTCATGTGCACTGCAGGCTCTTTGAGAAACATGGGCCCTTAGAAGGACTTATAGCCAAAGAAGATTTGGTGGTTTCTCATTAAGCCCCTGGCAGTGAGTATTTCAGAAAATTAAGTAGTTTATGGAGCACATAGTCTTGAGACATTCCCTTGCTTGATTAGATGAGGCAACAACACAATGTGGCTGTGAATTCTAAACAGATGGGGAAAATAAGCAGAGAAAAGGAGCTGCTGGCTTTGGCCAGATTGTAAAAGAGTTCTCCTAATGGGCAAGCAAAATATACCTCATTGGAAAAGAAATTAGAGGGGATCTGGCCATTAAAAAAAAAAAAAAAGTTAAATGCTCTACGTTTGGGAAGAAAGGAGAAGGAACCAACTGAGGGAAGGAACAAGAGGAGTTGCTGATGATATTCTATTTCTTGACCCAGGTAATGGCTATACAAGTTTGTATGCTTTGAATAACTCATCAAGCTGTACACTTAAAATTCATGCACTTTCATGTGTGTATGTTACTTTTCAGTTTTTTTAAAGAAGTTAAAGGCCCCCCTCCTCAAAAGAGAGTCATACAGACTAACCTCAGAGTTGTGGGTTTCTGTGAAAGAAGCAACAAAAAGGAATTTGTTTAATGTAACACTAGGGCATGTCATTGAGTCAGATACATGTTGCTGTGATATTTCATCTTATGAGGTCCCTTTGTGAACATTCTGGTATGGCATTAGTCCAAGCTCATTGCTGCATACTCAACAAGATGTTTCATGTTTGACTCTTGGTATTAACCAGTGTAACTGTCAGCCAGCAGACATATGTAGAGGGCCTCATAGAGGCATAGCACTGTCTGCACTGGCCATTGTGGCAGAAAAGTATTCTTCCCACAGTGAAATAAAAATGACTTATTTTTTTTTCCATAAGCACCATATCACCAAGTGAAAAATAATAAAATTCACACTAAAAGTTCAAGTGTTAAAGAAAGTAGGACTGACCATCTAGATTACTTTAATCAAAGAGAATCTTTAAGAATAGATAACCAGCCTTAGAGCAGTGATCTCAACATTGGCTTCACAGTGGTATCACCTGGGAAGGCTTAAAAATACTGATGCTTGAGTCCCACCTCTAGGGATATTGATTTAATTAGTCTGGGTCGTTACCTAGTCGTTGGGATTTTTTTTAATGCTCTAGATGATTCTAACGTGCAGACAAGGATGAGAACCACTGCTTAGGTTGGGGCTTAGGTTGATGGCCCATTGCAAAGCCATTTCAGGTGAGAATGCTGTCAGGAAGAAAAACGTGAGAATGAGTAGATAGGTGCTATGCTTAGGAAAAGCCATCATACTTAATCAAAGGTAAAGGGTTCCACTGAGAGATCAGGTTAGATAAGCAGTTCCCAAAATCTCTGGCAGTTTCCATCCTAAAACCCAGTAAATGATGAGTTTCCACCCTGGGGTAACAAAAAACAAGAATTCATTTTTGTTTGTTTTGAAATCTCCATTTGGACTTAGGAAAGTCAGCATCATTGTCCTGATCTTAGCTATTTCTATGATTGACTCACTTCTGTGATTTTTTTTTTTAAAGGGGAGAATCACAATTTCTTTATTCCAGAATAGCCATTTTACTCTCTTCCCCACCCTGGTGACAGAGATATTAAAGGTACCATGTTGTCAGTAAAGTACTCTGAAACATGTTAAGGGTGCTTATGACAATATTGTACTGCCAATGCTTTTAGTTTCGACACATAAAAATAATTGAGTGCTTACTATGTGTCATATATATTATTTGCATTAACTCACATAACCCTCATAGCAGACCTATGAGATTGGTACTTTTATTAATCCCAAAATGCAGAACACTGAACCATGATGAAGTAGAACTTGGCCATGGTCACCTATTAATAACTGAAGGAGCTGGGATTCAAAGCCAAGCAGTCTGGTTCTACAGCCACACAATCACTATACTCACAAGCAAGTCGGGAGAGGACAGCGAGGTTGGAGGGTACAATTTTAAAGGTGGAAAACTTAAATACCAAGCCAAGGAATTTTAACTCAATGGTGATAGTTGTATATATGGGGTGAAATGACATGAAAGAAAGATTTTTCAGCCAACTGTTCTGGGTAGACTGGAAGAGCATTCAACACCACTGACTTCTTGAAAAGTTCTTTAGCTTTCCAGGGTACTGTTCTCTTCTGATTCTCTTTCCACCTTTTTGCTGATTCATTTTCAGATTCTTTTAATGTCCTCCTCCCTCTCCTTCAGTTACCCTGGTGTTTTTCTGTGTTCTGAATGTGTTCCTCTTCTATCCTTCTGGCATCTCTATAGCCATGGTTCTTAAGAGGGCTAGGTGGGGTGAGGACAGGGGAATGTTTAAGTATCTCAGATAGTGATGTAGTTTTTAAAATCCCCTCAGGTGATACTGGTACCCCCCCCGCCGCACCCCAACACACACACACACACACACACACACAGTGAGAATCACTGATAAACATGCTAATGACTCCCAAATCTTCATGTGAAGCCCACTTATTTTCTAACCACCTACTAGTGAATTCTAACCTCATATCCATAAAATATAATTCAGTATTCCCTGGTCCCTCTTTGGACATCTCCTATCATGCTCAATGGCATTAGGCATCACCCTTGTCCCAGTCTCCATCTAGGGATTCTTCCTCAATCAACTTCACAAATACAATCTACCACCTAATCTAATTGATTCTGCTTCAAATCCAGCCCTTCTTCTCTTTCCCACTGATGCTGCCTGTCTTAGTCATCTAGCGCTGCCATAACAGACATACCGTAAGTGGATAGCTTCAACAAAGAGAAATCCATTCTCTTACAGTCTAGTAGGCTAGAAGTCCAAATTCAGGGTGTCAGCGCCAAAGGAAGGCTTTCTGTGTTGGCTCTGGAGGATGGCCCTTGTCATCAATCTTCCCCTGGACTAGGAGCTTCTCTTTGCAGGAACCCCAGGTCCAAAGGACATGCTCTGCTTCCAGCGCTGCTTTCTTGGTGGTATGAGGTCCTCAACTCTCTGCTTGCCTCCCTTTCCTTTTATCTCTTGTAAAATAAAAGGTGGTGCAGGCCACACCCCAGAGAAACTTTCTTTACATTGGATCAGGGACGTGGCCTCAGCAAGCCCTAAGCTTCTTTAACCACAGGCAAAGATTATGATTTATAACACATAGGAAAATCACAAAATGGAGGAAAACGACACAATACTGGGAATCATGACCTAACCAAGTTGACACACATTTTGGGGGAGGGGGGTACAATTGAATGCATGACACTGCCCTAATCTAAGTTTTCATCCTCTCTCTTCTAGATAACTGTGATAACCTCCCAACTGGTCCCCCGTGCAAGTCCCTATACACTAATGCAGCCTCTGCATTGTTGTTGCTGTTGTTGTGTGCCATTGAACTGATTCCAATGCATAGCGACCCTATAGAACAAACTAGAACTACTCCTAGGGATACCTAGTTTGTAATCTTTATGGGAAGGAACCCTGGTAGCACAGTGGTTAAACACTCAGCTGCTAACCAGAAGATCTGTGGTTCAAATCCACCAGCTGCTCCATGGGAGAAAGATGTAGCAGTGTGCTTCCATAAAGATTATAGCCTTGGAAATCCTATGGGGCAGTTCTACTTTGACCTATAGGGTCACTGTGAGTCAGAATCCAGCAATGGGTTTTTATTTTTAATCTTTATAGGCCTTTTCTCCCAAGGTTGGCTGGTACATTCGAACCACCTGGGTTTGAACCACCTGCCTTCAAACCAGGGCTCCTTAGCCTCTGCATTATCTCAATTTATTTCCCTAAGTAGAAGCTGCACATGTTTCCCTTTGTAAACATTTTTTGTGGGCACCCTGTTGCCTACAGGATAAGTGCAAAAACCTCCTGCACCATAAAAGAGCTACCAACACATATCCCAGTCCACCTCTATAACTTCATCTTTCACTATTCTTTGTCCTCTCTCCTTCCCCCAGACCCTGTAATTCAATTACAGTAAACTTCTCTTCCTTCTATGAACTAACAGTAAGTTTTCATGCTTCCATGCCACTGCAAGTACTACCACCTCTGCCTAGAATGTCCTTGTTCACTCAGAAAACTCCTACTCAATACCTACCTCAATTGTTTGCTTCCTTAGTAAAATCTTTCCGGATGCCTCTTCTGAGTCTCACAGTACTGGTGGGCTCCTCCAGACCTAAGACCCACCTTATTCCATGTTGTCTTCCCATGCCCAAGCTCAGTACCTGATACCCAGTACCTGGTAGATGCTCAGGGCACTCAGTGTTTGATAAAGGAAGGACTGAGAAACTTAATCCTGGAAGCTAAATAATCTTTAAAATCATCTAACCAAGAAACTGTAAGAAAGCAAACTAACAGTGGTCAAAATGGAAAGAGGTAGGCCAGACAGATTAGTGACAGTTTTGATAAGAGAGACAAAATAGACTAAAGATCAGAATAACCCATTGTTTTTGTGCTTCGGATATTTGGAGGTTAATAGTTCATGAGCAGTACCAGAGAAATTAAGATGAAATAAACCATTCCTTATAACAAATCCAGCCTTAATTTACATCATTAATGAAAGAACCATTACTAGAAACCAAGTGTCCTGACATTCAAAAGTTTTTCCACTGTAGAATTCTGGATTTGAAAACTGAATATTCCAGGAGAAAAAACAAATTCTAAAGACAGGGAGTCGCCAGATGTATTTCCTTGAACGGGAGCTTCATAATCATATTGTATATCTTTTTCACATTCCTCTTCTACTCTTACTCACTTTTGTCCCTTGGCAAATGTATTCAATGTCATTTTTATTGGATCACATCCATCCCACTTCCAAGTCTTCCCTCAGTTTGAATCCTACGGTCTTCACTGATCCTAAAGTGTATTTGACTCTTTCCCTGTATATAGCTTAATAATTTCATTTGATAAGTGAAATAGTAGAGTTTTATGGTTTTGAGTGAGGGATCCAGAGCCAGACTATCTGGGTTTGAATCTCTGTGCTGCCACTTACAACATGTGAAACCTTAAGCAAGAGTTACTTAACGTATCTCTTCCTCAATTTCCTTATTTTTAAAGTAAAGTTGTTGACAGGTACCACAAGCATTGTTCTGCCCTAATCTTAGAACAGGACCCAGCGCATAGTAAGTACTCAATAAATGTTAGCTATAACACTTATATAGTTGTGATAGTTAAATAGTTACATAGATATAGATAGATAATATAGCTGGTAAATTCCTTGGTTGTTCAGGGGGTGGAAGGATGTACATCTCATCAAAAGGTTTTGAATGATACCTAGCATAAAACTAAAATCTACTATAATGTAGAAAAAGGGCTGTCGTTTACCCAGGGAGATACTCCAATCTCCTGACCATACTCCAGTAGTCATCTTATTACATGCTATGTTCTCCACTATCTTTAAAATGACACAACCTCCACTATTAAGTCTAATGGTCTTATCCAGTTACAGTCTTATCTCACCTTGAAATTTCATCAGAAATAAACAAACACTGGAAAAGCATGAGTTTGAATAGCCTTTCATACCAAAGTATGAATCTGCACAGAGGAAGAAACAGAAAGTAAATATTTGTTTATCCAGAATTCAACTGTATGAACCCAGGAAACAAAATGTTCCCTCTTCTACTATTAACCGAAGATGTGATATTCCTGTATACCAGAGAACGTGTTACCATTAAGTTCATTTAAAAATATTTCAAAGGATAGTGCTGAATGCATGGTACACTCTCAATAAGAACCTAATATTCTTTTAACTAAATAAACAATAGATAATAGAAATGAAAATTTTCTATCACCAGAGTGTTTAATAATCTCAACATCCAAAAAGCAAAGCCAAACCAAACCAAACCCGTTGCTGTCGAATGTATTCCAATTCATAGTGACCCTATAGGACAGAGTAGAGCTGCCCTATAGGGTTTCCAAGGAGTACCTGGTGGATTCGAACTACCAAGCTTTTGGTCAGCAGCCAAACACTTAACCACTATGCCACCAGGGTTTCCATCCTCAACATAGAGAGGCTCAAGCACATGGCAATGATTTTTAAAAACTCGTATTGAAATGTTACATTTATGTTTAAGTATTATTATTTTTCATTTGTGTCAGTTAAACTTCTTTTCACAATTTAATTTTGCCCAATATGCAAAAATTCCACTTTCAGTTTCTTATCAGAAGCATAGACATTAGCTGATTTTCACACTGAACTTCTTAAGTGTTTTTAAGATGTACGTAAACATATTAGGCTGAAATGTAAAAAAGAAAACCTTTAGTAGCTCTCTGTGCACTCTCGTTTGTGCCACTTGCCTGATTTCTACACACTGCTACATTATAGGATCATGACTAAAGGCAAAAAGAATGTGGATAATGTGGCATAAGCTATCACTACCATGTAGTCAGACTAACCTACCCACTAAACCCACTGCTGTCGAGGAAGTGGCAATTATCTCTGCTGTTCTCAAAAATAAAGGATAAGTCATCAAAAAAGCATAAGGCATCAACTCTTCCTTAAAAAGTATAGTATACTACCATTTAGCATATCTGTATGTCAATGAGTTCATTTTATGGGTATTAATTAACTACCGACACTCAATTTTAAAGGTGGCTCATCTGTTAAGGACACATTCATCAATGTCAATAAAATATTTGTATTCTATTTTAAAGTGTTTTTACTTACATCACTTGCAGTCCTAGGTTCTTTTTCCCTTCATTTTGCCCCAAATCTTGCTTCTTAAACATTTTGTAGATATCCCACTTGCTTCTTTCTTGCGTGATTACCAACCATTTAATGTTAGACGGTGGCAACAGAACCAGATGTAATATCCCACCCCCAAAAAGGTAGCTATTCCTGAGGTGATAGGGAAAAAAAAAAAGGCTACTGAAGAAACATGGTCCCACTTCCCAAAAACTGAGGAACAAAGACGATGAAAGGGATAAAGAAAAAGGAAAAGGAGAGTTTTCCTAAAAGTTTTAACTCATGAACTACCTTAACTAAGTTAGTACTTGGGCATTCAAAAAGTCAAATTCAAAATTCATAAGTGTTATTTGTTTTTGTATAGACTAACTTCCAAAATAAATAATTCTTAATTACTGTCCAAAATTTGAGAGAAAAATCTGAAGGTTTTGTAGTGGACAGTGTTTTTCAAATTAAAATTTCCAGAGCAATGTGATTTTCAGTGTAGCATTCTAGCTGCTGATGAAAATGACAGTATGCTAATACCTCCATAACTCTGCCTTAATGCATTAATTTATTATCTTAGGACAATATCTCTTATCTTTCCTCTATTTCACTTTACTCAACTGCCTAGACATTTCTCATAACCCCATCTGCTAATTTCTCTTCACTAATATTTAAAATATTGTTTATGAGTTTCTTATAAACCTTCCAAATATCCTAACTATATGTATCTGCTGTTTATGTTGATTTTCACAAGGACAAATTAGGTTTTCATAAAAGAAAAAATTATTTTCATAAAATTATTTTTAATGTTTATATTTCTTATATCCTTCAAAATAGTCTTCAACTGAATTTTTTGGTAAACTATGTTGCAATTTTTTACCAATGTTCTTTGGTCCGGTATAAATGATATGGTAAATTTGCATTCAAATTCATGGAACTTTTCAAATCTGTTTCCCATTTAGCTGGCCAGCCAAAAACAATATTTTCATTTGTAAACAGCTGTTTCGTAATCAGCTCTTTTGTACTATGTGGAATTCCATAAAAGACAGAAAATTTTATTTAAAATACAGGAATTGCATTAATCCACTGCAAATCATTGATTAGTTTCTGTATACTACCACACAGTTTAACTTATAAGGGAAGATTTTAAGGAAAATTTAATCTCGTGTCCAAATATAACATTACGTTAAACATGAGGTCATCTAAACATCTGTCTCCAATATATCACTGGGGATTTAAATCAAAAGTCTGCTAAACATGTACAATCATTTTGAAAATAAATAACAGGACAAATTTTGTCTTGATTGTGATTATCATGCATTTTAAAAGGAAACACTTATTCTAATAAGAAAAGTCTGAACTAATTTAAACTTTATTGACATTCAGTTAAAATAGTTTCATACAAAAGAGTAAGAGATATATTTCATTTATTTGCTGCCTAACAATATTTATATTTTTTTAACTTTTCAACATTACACCTAACTTTTTACTCACAAAATCATCGACTCCTTTATCTCTCCATACATTTTTAATTGTAAAATAATCAAGGAAAAGTTCCAAGATATTATAAAATGTTTCCACTCAGTAACTAAAAAACTAATAATAATGTTCTTTCTGAAATTTCCTTCCTTTAGGGCAACTGTGAATTGTCAACAAGAACTTAAATAGCCCTATCCATTTAATTGACTCCTGCTTCATGCTTTAGAATAAAAAGACTACAGCTAATTACAGAAGACAGCTAAGGCAATACCTTCAGCCTAAGACTTCACAATCAGTAAAAAACGTAGATACGTTTTAAAGAGAGTTTTATTAAAACTTAAACTTTCACCATACTGTAGGATTAAATTCACATCTAATAAGTACTCGTGTTTCAATTCAGCAACAGAATTACTTCAGCAACCAACTAAATACTTGAGATGAATTAACTTTAAAAATAAACCAAAATGCTTCATCATCAAAACCGTTTCTGCCAAAACTGCAACGAATATTAGCAGTTGAAAAGCTGGAGCAAAAAAGAAAAGAATAATAGTCTTAGAAAAACACCACAGCTTACCCCCAATGCTGCAGAAATCACCAGAGAATCCAGCTATAAGGAATATCATTGTCCAGGTTGGTCTTGCGTGTACTTAGCTGTCACAAAGTATAACTGTAGAAGGTGGTATTTATGGTTTTCTTAACCATCTCAATTCTTTTCCTCTTCCTGCCTATGTTGAGGAAGAGTTGATAGCTTTAGCCATAGTAATTTCCAGTGATGTATTCTTTTTTTTTTTATTCTGCCTTGGTAGACAGAGGCTAAGAATTTTGAAGTGCACTCACAGAACTGTGTATGAAAACTCTGAAGGGCAAGGACTGTGTCTTTGATACCCATTGCCTATAACTATATCTAAAGCCTATCTGTGGCTTTTTAATGCTTAGTAAATAGTGAATAAGTTAACGGAAGGAACATCTGAATAAAAACCAAGAATTTTCATTCTGGTTCTGTTGAAATTGCCTGCTAATAAATGGCCTTAGTTTTCCCACTTATAAAATGAGGCTAATTCTTGACCTGCATCCTCACCGAGGTATTATGAGAATTGAATGAGAACATACATACAAAACTACTGAAAAACTAGAAGTAGCCACCAAAAAAAAAAAAAAAATTGCCATCAAGTCAGTTCCAGCTCAGTGACCCTATCGGACAGAGTAGAACTGCCCCAAAGATTTTCCAAGGCTGTACATCTTTATAGAAGCAGACTGCCACATCTTTCTCCCTCAGAGCAGTGGTGGGTTCAAACCGCCGACCTTTCGGTTAACAGTTCAGCGCTTAACCACTTGCATCACCAGGGCTCCTTAGAAGTAGTAAACAAGTGTAACAAGTATTATTATGATAATTATCCACAACATATCTTTGTTATTATTGTGTACACAGAGAAACAGATACTGCATGTGAGATGAAGTATTTGTTTTAAAATAACATTATTTTTAGGAAGCTTACAAATTTAAATAACCTGCTTACCAAAATAATGCGGTATATGAAATACAGAAAAACTCTCTTTTGAAAATACACTTAAAGAACCTGGGCTAAGAAATTTTCTTGGAAAAGCTAAATCTGGTAGTATATATTTTTAATAAGATCTTAGGAACATAATAATTCATGTCTTTAGAATTACCAGAAAGAAATTCAAGCTTTCTTATATAATTAATACATTTAGTTTCTCCTGGATCTTAGCCTTCCCATTCCAAATGTGTAATACTATAATAGATGTCTAAAGATGCTTATTCAGCATAAGCAATGTATAAGCATGTATTCTTACGTTGCAAGTGTTTTTCCTCAAAATTTAAATAAACACAGATACGATCTCAGTGGGAAGTATTTGAACTTATACAGGTATTTGTGTTAAAATATCACAGAATTATGTTTAATTGTCTTTCTGCCAATTAACTCAGTTTTTAAAAACACACTAAAATGTAAAGATAGTTTTGTTTTACTATAGTTTCTACTTATGTAACTTTATCTCACACATTCAGAATTTGGGTTTCCATCTACTTTATGATTTTCCATTTCTTTCCTTGTATATTTGCTCTACTCCGAAGTTGGTAGTAATTGACCCCTTGAAAAATCATTTGTCTTTTCCCTATTCAGTTACTTACAATGCCTGAAACAAAATATGCAAGGTACCATGTATCACTTTTTATATTTTTTCTAGAGCATGCTGAGGTTTTTTTATTTTCCAAAATACCCACTTTTCTATGTATTTCACACATTTTGGTCTAAGTGCTTGGATATGACCTAGGTCCATCGTCAAAAACCATACTTTTGAAACTTTGCTGTGCATTGGAATCATCTGGAGCCATTTTTGAAATGCTGAGCTCTGGGTCCCACTCCCAGAGATTCTGATTTAGTTGGTCTGGGGTACGACCTGGGCGTCAGGATTTTTTTTAATTTGCCCAGGTGATTCTAACGTGCAGCCAAGGCTGAGTACCATTGCTCTGGAACCTCACAGTCTTGTTGTTGTTAGCAGCTGTCAAGTCAGTAGTTGCTTGTTGCCATCAAGTTGATTCTGAGTCATGGCAACCCCATGTGTTATAGCGTAGAACTGCTCCATAGGGTTCTCTTGGCTGTAATCTTAATGGAAACAGGTTGTCGCCATCAGTAGGGGAGATTAATAATAATTAATAATTAACAGACCACCAATTTATAGTGTACTTACTTGTGCCAGAAGCTCTGGCAGCACAGTGATTAAGAGCGTGCCTGCTAACCAAAAGCTCAGCAATTCGATTTCACCAGCCACTCCTTGGAAACCCTATGGGGCAGTTCTGCTCTGTCCTAGGGTCACTATGAGTCGGAATCGACTTGATGGCAACTGGTCTGTTTTTGGGGTTTTTTTTTTTTCTGGTCATTTGTTTTACTTGTGCCAAGCAGTGGGCTAAGCACTTTATACGAATTATTCTCACTGAATTCACAACAAGCCCATGGGGAAGATTCTATTATTGTTGTTATTTTATGGCTAAGGACAAGAGGATTGGAGAGACTAAGAGACTTATTCAAGACATCCCCCCACCACTATTAATTCCTGAGACAGACTCAGATACATCTCTGTCCAATGAGAATGAGAACTCTTCATCACTGACTACCTTCAAAGCAGAAAAGATGCCATAAAGGGGAAAGTCACAGGGCTAGTGAATGGAAGAAATGACAAAAGAACTACCTTTAGGGATATTAAAAACTTTAAAATTAGCCATATATTGGAAATCTCCATTTTTCTCCATCCTCTGATTGTCAGAGTAAATCTGAACTCTCTCAAAATAGTAGTATCTGAGGCAAAGAACAGTCCCAGGCAGTGTCCCGTCAAGCTGCATAGCTCTCCGTTGTCATGGATACGGAAAGGAACAATGAAATCATTATTTGACTATTATTTTTTAGTTGCTAGTCAGCATATGATTCTGTCTCTAAACTGCATCTCTGCATTCCCTAAGGGTCAGGGGATCTGTCCCTCCTGGTAGTGACAGGATAACTACAAACAAAACGATCCTTCTCTGGGGAAAGCCATCTTTATCTGTCAGTATTAGTCAGTTGAGAAATAGAGCTGAAGGCAGCTGAAAAAACAGTTTGGCTGTTTTAAGTTTACAGGTGGCCTTATAATGGAAAGTTTTACACACTGAGATTCCTTTTTCAAGTTAAAAAGTTTGGACAAAAAGGGACAAAATTTGGCAGTATTTTCATGCAATGCTTCTAACCAGCTTACAACAGCAAAATATCAAATGTTACTGAAGCTTGGTGAACTAAATCCCCACCTTCTGGCAAACAGGCTCAGCTAACTGTTACCACCCTTTCTACGGGCACATTCCTCATGGTTAAAATGAGAACAGCAAAGCAGTACCTGTTATCACAGGGCCTGGCACATACAAGACATTCAAGAAATGTTTTCTGAATGAATACACAGACATTGGCGATAACTAATTTAAAAAATACTTTTGAAAGCGTGTTGTATAAACAATAACATAACGATATCCGCATGTAAATAATAGAACAGCTGCTTGAAGTCCAGCTAGAAAGTATTTTGATGTGTTTGCTTATTTGTGTGTGTGTGTGGGCGTGTGTGTGTGGGTATGTGTTTGGAAGGAACTAGAATGAAAGGGGGAGAAGACATTTGGCCCCCAATTCCATAAGCATTAGCAGCATGGGCCAGATACTTGCAGTTCCACAAAAGGTACCCATGTGCTTCCTCCACTATTTGGGGCAATGAGCAGACAGAGCCATTATTTTTAGGTGCCTTAAAATATGTTTTTCCTGACTGATTGTGCACAGCTTAAATTTTTGCTGCAGAAAAGGCAGTGTTTGCAGTCTATCAAAAGAGATTAAATTGAAGCGGGAACATTTAACACGTTATCCCCCATGGAACAAAGTATAACGAACTAAGTTTATCAATTTAGCTACTGTTTTCCTAAGATGGAGTCCCTGGGTGATACAAGCAGTTAACATGCTCGGCTGCTAACTGAAAGGTTGGAGGTTTGAGTCCACCCAGAGGTGCCTCAGAAGAAAACCCAGGTGATCTCCTTCTGAAAAATCAGCCATTGAAAACCCTGTGGAGCACAGTTCTACTCTGACACACATCAGGTCCTCGTGAATCAGAATCCACTCAACAGGAACCGGATGGTCGGTTTCCTAATATAAAATCAGAGAGGTTCTAAAAGGTCAGAGCAGGCAGCTATTAGTGAGAGCCACAAAAGCATAAGGGGCCTTGGTGGGAAGCATAGAGCAGGCCCTGAGTAAAAGCACTGAAGCTCAGGGTTGAGGGATTGGAAAAACCATACAGAAACTAGCACGAAAAGGAGAGCCAGCTAATTACAAACTTGGATCAATTTAGCCTTCAAATTCTGGGAGAAGGACTAATAGATTCTAATTAATTATAAATTGATAGTTGTCAATGAGGTGGTACCTTTACTACTGGAATAGGATAGGTAAATTATTTGCATTAAAATAAGGTCTTTATTACAACTGCTAATAATTCTGGATAAAGTTTGCTCCAAATAAAACTATACAATTTCAACATCCTTGAAATTTGTTATAAATGACACATAATAATAAAATGCCTAGAAACACATAAAAAGTAGGTCTTGGGGGGGGGTGAGTGGTCCAAATTATTTAACAGGATGACCACAGGGATAAAAGGTATGAGTTGAAAACCACTCCTAAAGACCCACTACGGAATACTGGAAAGGAAATTTCCAAAAGCAACCTACTGCAATGATGCCACTTTGGTAATAAAAAGACTACTTCATCTGGAAACCCTGGTGGTGTACTGGTTAAGTGCTGCAGCTGCTAACCAAAAGGTCAGCAGTTCAAATCCACTAGGCACTCCTTGGAAACTCTATGGGGCAGTTCCACTCTGTCTTATAGGGTCACCATGAGTTGGAATCCACTCAACCGCAACGGTTTGGTTTTTGGTTTTCATCAGGTGAAAAAGACTATTATGTTAGTGATATCCATGTTTGCAAACAAAACAAAACTCTACTGTCCCAAACCAGTAGAGTTAAGCAAAAATATGATCACGTCTCTGGATTATATACAGAAAAATGCAGTTTACATTATAAATTATAGAACATAATTGTAGTGTGCACAGGGTTGCTTTGAGTCAGAACCAACTGGACTGCAACGAGTTTGGTTTGGTTTTGTCATCATATATGAAGACAAAAACATTTGGAAGATTATTTTTATGCTCTATAATAATGCAATAGAAGCTGCCTAAATATCCGTACATTCTTCTTCTTTGATAATAATAACTTTCACTGAGTGCTCACTATGTGCTAGGCACAGTTCTAAGCACTTTACATGTATCAGCCCATCTGATCCTTACTACAACCTTATGGAGTAGATGGCTTTATATCCCCATTTTATGGATAAAGCACAGAGATGTTAAATACCCTATGCAAGTAACACAGCTAGTAAGTATCAGGGTTGGGATCTGACTCCAAGCAGTAAAGCACCAGAATCATCTCCTTGTATTACCTCTACGCTCTTTGTAACATAAACTTCACTGTTAAAACACGGATGCCACTTGATGGGGTGCCCTAATTTCTCATTTCGTGTTGATCTTAATGTTACCTACTTCATTGCTTAGCCTGCATAGGATACTAGAAAATTTTTGTCAAGTATGTAACTATTTTTGGAAAACTGAGAAATTACAAGACAAAGATCAGAGACTAGAGATAAGATCAACTTTTTACATATATAAACACACACACACACACACACTCGAATGAGCTAAATAATTCTTTGCAACACCACAGAAGGAATTTAATAGACCAGAAGAGAAGATTTAAAACATCAGGTTGCTATGACCTCATTAAAGAAGTCCCTTGTCATATAATTACATGCTTTTCTCTGTGTCTGTCACACATGTGAAGGTAACTGGGGTATCCCTTAGGAAGTGTGGGAGAAGTAGAAAGATTGACCGGGAGAAAATAACACAGCTGACACAGTGGTCTTTGAGCTTGAGAAAATAAACCTACCTCCAAACAATAAGCAACTCAACAACCAAATACTCTATACTTCTTATAACCGTTTCTGAGAAGCCAGGTGTTGGGAAGAAATAAGTCTACATCCACGCACAGCCAAGATGTAGGAAGAAATATACCCAGGTTTTAAAGAATCAGTGTAGCTTGTAGTACCTAGAATTAAAGTCCCTCCAAAACTGACTGTTAGAGCAATCGGGGCAGGAAAACTAAGGGCCTTCAGAATTTGTCTTTTCTCCCTTTGCAGCTATTAGAAATAAAATGGAATAGTACATCTTGGACAGTGCATGGCTCCTGAATTTGGGGCCAGGTAAGCAGCAATGATTCTTAACACCGACGATATTGGGCACATAGGGAAACTTACCTACTCTTTCAGGTCATTTAGGAAGCAATAGGTCCTTTGGTTTTCCTGATGATAGGGTTAGAGTTTTTTTTTTTTTTTAATTAATTAATTAAAATAAAAAATTCACCCATTCATTCATCCATTCATTCAACAATTTTTTATTGAGTATCTATTCTCTACCAGGTTCTGTGTTAGGCACTGAGGATATAGCAGGTTACCAAGCAGACCATCTTACCCTCAGGCAGGTTATAGTCTAGTACTAGTAAGGGATAAGACAAGCACGTTTTAATATCTGCCATTATTCTACATCAAGCTTATTTAACAATTATTCATTCCTACACTTAAATAAACATGCCAATGTTACCTACAGGCTAAAAGATATTAAAAGTAGGATTTTAAATTTTCTTTTAATTTAATATATGGCCATTTTATCAGTTATGCAATGTTAATATATTAAAAGGTGTGACTTCCCTCATGTTTATCAAAAGCAAGAATATATAGACTCATATAAACTGTAAATATCAAAGCACTAGAAATAGTTTATTTGCTAATAACCTGTACATACCAATCACCACTAGAGCCCCCATTTTCTCCAACCAGGATGTTTCCTTTATCCCTAGCTCTGGTTCACACACCCCTTTGGTCCTCCTCTGCTGTTCATGCATCCATCTATCCACTGCACAACTATGTGCTGGGAACCACTGGAATGAGAACCTCCAGAACTCATTCACCCTTGTCTTATAAGACCAGGGTCTCCCAGAGATTGAAAGACATCTAAGACCTATTTTTTTAAATTCTCAACATATTAAAAAGTAAAGAAATGCTAACTGTGTAATAAAAAGGTAGCTAATTTTAAATGGTTACATTTTACATATTAACGCTTTTAACACACACATACTTGCAATGACAAATGTGATAACTTTTTGTATAGCCTTATTTGAAGTAATGTCAAAAGTTCAAAATCATGAGAACCATCCTGTGAGGTCCCACTCAAATGTCTTCCTGATGCTACCCAGTGCCCTCGCCATCTTTACTGATGGTACCTTCCTATCTCACTGCCAAGGAGAAGCACCAGACTATACACCCATATGAATGTCTCTACCCCATTCCCCACCACTTACAGCTCTTAAAACCTCCAGGGAAGTAGCCTCAGAGGCGTGCAGGACCCCACATTTGGACTTTGGGGTCCTAAATGCCCCCGGGCTCAAGGCTCCTATTAGTGGTATTTCACACATCACAGAAGCCCCTACATTACAGGTTAAAAAAAAACTGTGCCCTTGCTCATGAATTCAATAACATTATTCTATGGGGAAATGTACCTTGATTTCAAACAACTAATCTAAAACTACTAATTTTTAGAACATGACCTACAGATTTTGGACTTTACCCAAAACGATACTATTTCCACACATGGGAACTGTATTTTTTTTCTTATATTGTTCCTATACATGATAACTGAGTCTTTTTATTTTTTAATTCAACTTGTCCACAAAAGTAGTTTTACAAAACTATGTCACCAATTTCTAACTTATGTAAATAATAGAAAGTAATTAAAATAATTCCCTTTTGAGTTTGGATACATAATATTTCTGTGCACACTTGCACACAAGTGGCAACTATACATCTTATGTTGACTGTATGTCAGATATGCCACTGTAGAGAGCAAATCACACTGTTTAGCATAGGTCCATTTTCATTTAGACAAACCCTAGCTCAAAAAATAAGTTTTATATTCAGTGCTGCTCTGAAAAACTATCACTCTTAGAAGAATATTCCCTCCACTGTCAGCAAAATAAGATGCTACAAAAGAGTTGAAAGTATTTTGCTTCTAAATTAGAAAATATTTTCTTTATCTCTGCCATATTTACACCTGGTTAGGCAGAGGCACATGAGAAAAATAGGTCTCAACTGAATTTTATTGCTTTGAAGCAAATACTATTTGAATAAAAATATGTTTATTGAGTGGTTGCTATATTCTGAGCACTGTGCTATCCCTGGAGGTACAAAGATAAACAAGACCTGGATCCTACCTAAAAGGGACTCACTGTTTGTAAGACTTAAAAAATAAGAAATAGATCCTCTGAAATTTTTAATATTCCTCCACCCACCTATCAGTTTGTCACACTGTGGTGGTCTGCATGTTGCTATGATGCTGAAAACTATGCTACCAGTATTTCAAATGCCAGCAGCATCACCCATGATGGAAAGGTTTCAGTAGAGCTCCCAGACTAAGACAGGCCAGAAAGAAAGGCCTGGAAATCTACTTCCGAAAACTGGTCAATGAAAACCTTACGGATCACAACACAATATTATCTGACATAGTGCTGGAAGATGAGCCCCCTAGGTTGGAAGACACTCAAAGAACACAGTGGCCACAACAATGAACTAGAGTGTAGCAACGATTGTGAAGATGGTGCAGGACCAGACAACATTTTGTTCTGTTGTACTTGGGGTCATCATGAGTCTTTTGGTGT
The DNA here is from genome assembly GCF_030014295.1 of Loxodonta africana. Taxonomy (NCBI): domain Eukaryota; kingdom Metazoa; phylum Chordata; class Mammalia; order Proboscidea; family Elephantidae; genus Loxodonta; species Loxodonta africana. The sequence goes on from NC_087351.1 coordinate 49,166,676, forward strand.
TTTTTGTTTTGTTTTTAACTTAGATGCCAGAGTCTCTATTTTTCTCTTCCCTGCTTCTCTGTTGAACTTCTAATTTCCAGCATATGTGCACTGGAAAGAACAGAAAGTATAAGCCAGTGCAGATCTCCATGAAAATATAAAGGAAACAAAAAAGGTTCTTATCACTTCTTGATGCTTGATCAGGTAAAACACAATGAGACTATACTGCTCTGCAAAAGAACATTGCTGATATGCCTTACCATTTTGATATCATCCATTCCCACTTTCAACTTTAAAGAATGTAAAAAAATGTTTTCTTAGTGCAACTAAAACTGCTTGCTTGTTCAAAAAAAAAATCATTATTCTTTGTTGTTGTTAGGTGCCATCAAGTTGATTCTGACTCATAGCGACCCTGTTTGCAACAGAAGGAAACACTGCTGTGTCCTGCACCATCCTCACAATCGTTGTTACTCTTGAGCCCACTGTGGCAGCCACTGTGTCGATTCATCTCGTTGAGGGTCTCATTACTCTTTAGTACTTTTTATACTCTTTAAAACATGCTTTAAATACACATCTTCATTATAATTTGCCTAAAATTTCATAACTGCATATATTTCTTATTACGAGAGAAAGAAATAATTTGTTTAATTTAATAATCATGTAACTAAAAGACACTGGAAAGTTATACTGCCATCTTGTGTTTAAAAGTTCATTTCCAGTAGCAAGCACTTCGGCTATCTTTCATTGAACAAATCTTCAATACAGTACGTATTAATCTAAAAAACAATTTCCTATTTGGAACTTATACTTAAGAAAAACATATTCATAATTTGCCTTCACTTTCTTATGGTAACGGCCATTAGATTAAAACAAGAAATGGCATTTTGAGTGGCTGTGTTAGATACGGAAACGCTGGTGGCATAGTGGTTAAGCTCTACAGCTGCTAACCAAGAAGTCGGCAGTTCAAATCCACCAGGCGCTCCTTGGAAACTTTATGGGGCAGTTCTAATTCTGTCCTATAGGGCCACTATGAGTCGGAATCGACTGGACGGCAGCGGGTTTGGGTTTGGCCTTAGATAGATAAATATAAACAAACTATGTATTTGACATTATACCTCTTGCTCACAGAAGCTTATAATCTATTATTATCTAATGCACACTCTAGCTCTAAAAATTTAGAGAAGGAAAATTATGGAATATAAGAGTTTTATTTTTACAAAGCATTCTTTAAGACTTGTTCGTTTCATATCAACAGTTTTTTTTCTTTTTTATTTATTTTTTTATTGTGCTTCAGATGATGGTTTACAAAACAAATTTCTCATTAAACAGTTAGTACACATATTGTTTTATTACATTGGTTAACAACCCAAAGACATGTCAACACTCTCCCTTTTCAACCTTGGGTTCCCTGTTAACCAGGTTTTCTGTTCACTCCTGCCTTCTAGACCTTGCCCCTGGGCTGGTATGCCCCTTTAGTCTCGTTTGTTTTATGGGCCTGTCCCATCTTTGGCTGAAGGGTGAACCTCAGGAGTGAATTTATTACTGAGCTGAAAGGGTGTCTGGGGGCCATGTTATCAGGGTTTCTCCAGTCTCTGTCAGGCCAGCCAGTCTGGTCTTTCTTTTTGAGTTAGAATTTTGTTCTACATTTTTCTCCAGCTCTGTCCAGGACTCTCTGTTGTGATCCCTGCCAGAGCACTCTGTGGTGGTAGCTGGGCACCATCTCGTTGTACTGGATTCAGTCTGGTGGAGGCCATGGTAGATGTGGTCCATTAGTCCTTTGGACTGATCTTTCCCTTATATCTTTAGTTTTCTTCATTCCTCCTTGCTCCCAAAGGGGTGAGACCAGTGGAGTATCCTAGATGGCTGCTCACTGGGTTTTAAGACCCCAGATGCTACTCACCAAAGTAGAATGTGGAACATTTTCTTTATAAATTATGTTATGCCAACTAAGCTAGCTGTTCCCAAAGACCATGGTCCCCACAAAGCCTCAGCCCTGCAATCTGGTCCCTCAGGGAGTTTGGATGTGTCTATGGAGATTTCCTGACCTTGCCTTGTACAAGTTGTGCTGGCTTCCCCAGCATTGTGTACTGTCTTACCCTGCACCAGGGTTACCACTTATCTACTGTCTATTTAGTGTTTTTATCATATCAAAAATTTTTGTTTGATCCAGGACTCTAAATTCCGTAGCAAGACCACCACAGAGGAAATAAATATCATAGAAAATAGAAATAGTTTATTCCATCTTTTTCTCATATATATACATAAATTGATTTTTCCATACATAGCTGAAAATCATAATTAAATGGGAAATTTGTTTCCAAAAGTACAGACTTCTATATTTTCCAAATATAGAGTTTTCTATGATCTATACAGGGCATCTGTTCCACATGTTTTTGTAATGGCAGACTCTAATTAGAAGTCAACACATTTCTGGATCTAACTACCTACAAAAAACTTTTTTAAAGCAAAACACCAAAAATATAGGAGGGCAGCGCCATCTGTCGGTCTATACAAGTATAGAGGGGTATTCTTAGAAGGCCCATGTTACATACCAGCCAACCACATGTATTGCCCTAGAAGGAAACTCCAAAATAACCCTGCTTATGAGGATATTGCAATTTATTTAAAAGCATTTTAATCTATCTCTACAACCATTCTGCAAAACAATAATGATACTAATAACGACAGCAGCCATAAAAAAAAAAAAGCCATAGCAACATCAAAAACCATTGTTTCCCACAATGGTATTACTACGATTTTGATATAATTGGTGATCCACAAATATTGCAAATTTTAAAGAAGTATTGGAATGTTGGTCATTTCCTTTTTTTCTCTCTTTTTCCTTTTGTTTCTCTGTTTCTTTCAAGACAACTCTAGTTCATGTAGCAACTTCCCTCCTTTTTTCACAGACAAGCTCCTCCTGCCTGCTCTAGGGTTGCTTTCACTCAGCAAACTCCAGTGTTTTATCCAGTTGTATAAGGGTTCAGTTAACAATTAGATGAGGGTTGAAGCTGGGCTCATTCCTAATCAATTGCCTGTAGGGGCTACCAGAAAAGAGATGGCCCTGTAGATGCTGACAGAGCACCCTGTCAGGTAATATGGACAATTTTATACCTGTGGTGCAGTGGTTAAGCGCTCAGGCTGGTAACTGAAAGGTCAGCTGTTCAAATCCACCAGTCACTCCACAGGAGAAAGATGTGGTAGTCTGCTTCCATAAAGATTTACAACCTTGGAAACTCTAAGGGGCAGTTCTACTCTGTCCTATAGGATCGCTATGAGTTGGAATTGACTCTCAGCAGTGGGTTTGGTTTTAGTTTGGTGAGCTTTGACAGGCACTTAAACATCCAGCAAAACTAGAAATGGCCCTTTACACAGGAGGCCAGTTCTGATAATCAATACTCAAGTTTCCAGGGCAGCTACAATATTTAGCCCAACCAGAGAGAAAAGAAGACTTATTGAGGCAATACATTCTATCAGGCTGTCTACCTGACTTCTCATTCTACACACTAAGAGACAGAGTGGTGTAGTGGTTGAGGGCACAATCTTTGAAAGCAGACAGAAGAGAGTCTGAGTCCATGCTGTATCATTGACCTTGAAAAAGTTACTCTGTTTCTCTGAGCCTTACTTTCCTCGTCTTTAAGAAGTTACAAATTAACATAGATGATTTAAGCAAAGCATGGTGCTTTGCACATGGTAAGCACTCAATAAAGGTTAGCGCTCCAAAAAAAAGACATTTCTCTTACTGTGATTATTGGCTGTGATAATTAGGTAGGATCTACCCAATCTAAAGAAACACCCAGAGAGGTTCATTTGTGACTTCTTAACAACGATAAAAAACAATGAGTAAGAAAGACAGCTCAATACAGAGATGAGTACAACTATAAGACAGAGAGAAAATGGTGTCTGAGGGTCTACTATTAGTTTCAATATTTACCTCTCTGAAACATTTGTGAAAAGCATTAGACACCACCTGATTCCAACTTCCATGTTATTTCTACTGTACAAGTTAGAAATGTGAGTCTGCAGGACCCAGAGAAGTTGGAGATAGACATCAGCTGGGAGTCATCTGCAGATAGATAATATTGAAACAAGAGAGCAGATGGGCTTGTTTCATGTTTTATGTCAGTTGAATCATCTACCCACAAACCAAGGGTGCTTTTACTTCAGAAATTTCTCAGTAGAATAAGATAAGAAATTCTTCGAAAGGTAGTTATGTAATTCATATTTTATTCTTAAATTCATACTTTTGAGAACCAGGCTTTCTGTAAACGAGGATTTTCTTAAAGAGCAAGACCACATTTTAATTAAAACACATCCTTTAAAGGTATTTAATAATTAATTTGAGCAGCAGAGTTGCTTCCTCCTATGTGGTTGAAATAAGGGAGATTTTTCCTCCCTAATTACCCAGATAATGGGTTCCAGTCTCCCTTTGATGTGTCATAAAGGCTCACCTGTTTCACTACAACCTGCTATTTATTATCAAACAATTGCCTTTTGCCAAATCCTGAATTTCCAAAGGTGCCATTTATCCAAATCACATGTGTGTCCCCTCTGCACCCATTCTGAAAAAGAATTTTCCTTGATCAAAATTCTAACCTTGATTACCCCCTGGTGCATCGGTCCTTTTACTGCATAGTCCAAATTGAAACCCAGAGGACTATTGGTACACATACTGCCTGTTAAAGCAGTTCTTTTAACTCTGTCTTAACTATTATGGGTTAGGGTACAAGAAGATAAAAACGGTGTGAAAAATGAAGATAATAAGCTATATAAAGTCAGGTGTTTGAAAATATGAAGATTTGAAACTATTCTATACCTTTGTATTAACCTTTTTTAGGTTGAAAGCCTTGGACTCTCTCCCTATCAGAATAAGGTACATTTTCTGTACACTGTAAGAGGCTTAATCTTACCTCTCTGTGAATCCCACATTTGAAATTCCTGCTATAAACATATAAAATGTTTCCCTTCCCTCAAAAAGCTCTGTCATTTCACTTTCTCATTTGAAAAAAGTCCTACCTTTGAAGGTGATTAATGAGATAAACTGCACAAAGTACTTGAACTATATTAAGTGCAAAACTGAAAAGCCTGTGTCCAGAGTACTTTGACTAAAACAATTAATTTCAATGAAAGCAATGATCTCCAGAGAGACACTCAAAGTAAAAGCACAGTGATTGAAGGAGATGTGGTAGGCTGTGTGCCTAGAAGGAACAGAGGGCTAGAGGGGGGCTAGAGAGGAGAAATCAGCTGTCTGGAAATTTTGGAACCTAATCAGCGTCCACCAGCACAGCGATTGTGTAAATAACGTGTGGAAGGGAATAAGGCTCTAGGAGGCATTATGAATGTGACTTGGAGACTTCGAGAGATATGAGTATAGATTCTGGGAGCAAGGAGGAGTGGGGTGCTAGAGATGCCACTGTGGACAGGGCTGAAACATGACCTCAAGGGGGAGCTTGGCAGGCCCTGATGAGGGCCTTTGTCAGAGATCGTAGGAGGTTCTAAGGTTGGGTGCAAAAGCCCCATGAAAGCTTGGGGAGAATGGTCATTGAACAGGCCTGGGAGGCCCCTACATGACATGGGGAATGAGAACAACCTCATGGGCTTGGGGAACACATGGAAGAACCTAAACTGGTTGTCTGGGAAATAGGAGAGTCTGAGGAGGAGCCATACATATAACGGGAACAGCCTGAAGTCCTGCTGATGTGCAGCTAGGGAATGATGAGGGGCCTGAGTGATGCTGAAGCCCAGGGTCCTTGGGAGCTCTAGCAAGTTTAGGGGGATTCTGTCAAGGTTGCTGTCAGCTCTGCTACTATCCATATGGTATCTTTGTGAGAAATAAGGAAGGGCATCCCTTCCTCCAGGTGGACACAGCTCTGCTCCAGGATGCACAGATTAGGGAGCGGTTATGGGTTAGATCTCAGCTCTCATTTGTTCCCTTGGCCAGAGCCTTTTTCAGTCCACAATTTACCCAACTACATGCACAGGCCCTGGATGGACTGAGAACTGAAATAACTAAATTTTCTTTTGGCTAAAAGCTAATCTTGTGCTCATACAGATGAAATTATTCAGAGTGAGCAAGATACTACTGTTCAGTGGAAAGACTGTAAGGATTGTATTTGTAGGTAAAAGGGTTCTTTTGAGGAATGCAAGCTAATAAGAGATATAGATAATGAAAGAGTAGATTTGAGCTTTCTACCTTGTAAAAAATGTCTGCCAATGGGAAAAACATTCTCCAATTCCCTAACCAAGAAACCCTGGTGGTGTAGTGGTTAAGAGTTTGGCTGCTAACCAAAAGGTCGACAGGCCCTGGTGAGGGCCTTCATCAGAGATAGTGGGAGGGTCTAAGGTTGGGTGCAAGAGCCCCACGAAAGCTTGGAAACCAGCCGCTCCTTGCTCCTATGGGCTCCTATATACTCTGTCCTATATGGTCGCTGGAAACTCTGTGCTACAGCTGCTAACCAAAAGGTCGGCAGTTCGAATCTAGCAGGCGCTCCTTGGAAACTCCATGGGGCAGTTCTACTCTGTCCTTTGGGGTTGCTATGAGTGGGAATCAATTTGGGGGCAATGGGTTTGGTTTTTGTTTGTTTTGTTTTGTTTTGTTTTGTTATAGGGTCCCTATGAGTCAGAATTGACTAGACAGCAGTGGGTTTGGTTTGGTTTTTTTAATTCCCTCTCCTATCTCCTATTTCTTATAGAAATGGTTGCATGGCTGTGCAGCCATGACCAAGTTAATTAGCCTCTTCATGTGTGAATTTCTTTATCTGTAAACGCAGATTATAATAGTGTCTACTTCATGGAGTTGTGGTGAGGATTAAAAATGTTAATACATGTTAGGCTTAGAACCAGGTCTGGCATGTAGTTATTTACACAATAAGTGTTTGCTCTTATTACTATTTGTCCTATTTATGCCATTATTACTATATGTGCAATGAGAAAGTTAAAACAGGATAAGGCTGTAGAGGCCATCTGGGAAACATTTATACAGGAAATAGTTTTCAGGCTGGGCCTTGGAAAATGGATAGGATTTCAATAGGTGGAGAAAGTAAGGGGAAGACATTCCAGGTATCAAGAATAAAGGTAGAAAGGTACAGGCAACATTCAAGAGTGCCAAGCAGACCTACTAAACAGAAACATTTGGAATGTACAGCACAGGAGTGGGAAATAAGCCTGAAAGTTAAATTGAGGGCACATAATAAGAAGTACAGAATTCATTCTTCTCTCTCTGTCAGCAATGAAAACCAAGAAAGATTTCACTTGCAACCTTCTGCAGTCTGGCTTTGGCCTGCCCACTTCATGGAATCTTTTTTTTTGTCCTCATAGATCTTCTAATACAGTGCTTCTAAACCTTAAAGTACAAATCAGTGGCATGGGGACTATCCCAAAATACAGATTTTGATATGGTAGGTCTGGGGTGGGGCCCAAGAGTGTACATTTTTAACAAGCTTTCAGGCACTACCATGCCCCCTGCTTCTCATTCATAGACCATGCTTTAATTTGTTGTTGTTGTTAGGTACCATTGATTCGGTTCCAACTCATAGCGACCCTATGCACAACAGAACGAAACACTGCCCGGTCCTGCGCCATCCTTACAATCCTTGTTATGCTTGAGCTCATTGTTGCAGCCACTGTGTCAATCCACCTCATTAAAGGTCTTCCTCTTTTCCACTGACCCTGTACTCTGCCAAGCATGATGTCCTTCTCCAGGGACTCATGCCTCCTGACAACACGTCCAAAGTATGTAAGACACGGTCTCGCCATCCTTGCTTCTAAGGAGCATTCTGGTCACACTTCTTCTAAGACAGATTTGTTCATTCTTTTGGCAGTCCATGGTATATTCAATATTCTTCATCAACACCACAATTCAAAGGCGTCAACTCTTCTTCGGTCTTCCTTATTCATTGTCCAGCTTTCACATGCATATGATGTGATTGAAAATACTATGGCTTGGGTCAGGCGTACCTTAGTCTTCAAGGTGGCATCCTTGCTTTTCAAAACTTTAAAGAGGTCCTTTTCAGCAGATTTACCCAAAGCAATGCGTCTTTTGATTTCTTGACTGCTGCTTCCATGGCTGTTGATTGTGGATCCAAGTAAAATGAAATCCTTGACAACTTCAATCTTTTCTCCGTTTATCACGATGTTGCTCATCGGACCAGTTGTGAGGATTTTTGTTTTCTTTATCTTGAGGTGCAATCCCTACTGAAGGCTGTGGTCTTTGATCTTCTTCAGTAAGTGCTTCAAGTCCTCTTCACTTTCAGCAAGCAAGGTTGTGTCATCTGCATAACGCAGGTTGCTAATGAGTCTTCCTCCAATCCCAATGCCCCGTTCTTCTTCATATAGTCCAGCTTCTCGTATTATTTGCTCAGCATACAGATTGAATAAGTATGGTGAAAGAATACAACCCTGACGCACACCTTTCCTGACTTTAAACCAATCAGTATCCTCTTGTTCTGTATAAACAACCGCCTCTTGATCTATGTTAAGGTTCCTCATGAGCACAATTAAGTGTTATGGAATTCCCATTCTTCCCACTGTTACCCATAGTTTGTTATGATCCACACAGCCGAATACCTTTGCATACTCACTAAAACACAGGTAAACATCCTTCTGGTATTCTCTGCTTTCAGCCAGGATCTGACATCAGCAATGATATCCCTTGTTCCACATCCTCTTCTGAAACTGGCCTGAATTTCTGGCAGTTCCCTATCGATATACTGCTGTAGCCATTTTTTTTTTTTTTTTTTTGGCTTTCAGCAAAGTTTTGCTCGCATGCGAAGCTAATGATATTGTTCTATAATTTCCACATTTGGTTGGATCACCTTTCTTGGGAATAGGCATAAATATGGATCTCTTCCAGTCAATTGGCCAGGAAGCTGTCTTCCATATTTCTTAGCATAGACGAGTGAACACCTCCAGCGCTACATCTGTTTGTTGAAACCTCTCAGTTGATATTCCATCAATTCCTGGAGCCTTGTTTTTCGCCAATGCCTTCAGAGCAGCTTGGACTTCTTCCTTCAGTAGCATCGGTTCCTAATCATATGTCCCCTCTTGAAATGGTTGAACATTGACTAATTCTTTTTGGTATAATGACTCTGTGTATTCCTTCCATCTTCTTTTGATGCTTCCTGCGTCATTTAAAAATTTCCCATGGAATCCTTCACTATTGCAACTCGGGGCTTGATTTTTTTCTTCAATTCTTTCAGTTTGAGAAATGCCGAGTGTGTTCTTCCCTTTTGGTTTCCCATCTCCAGCTCTTTGCACATGTCATTATAATACTTTACTTTGTCTTCTCGAGAGGCCCTTTGAAATCTCCTGTTCAGTTCTTTTACTTCATCAATTCTTCCTTTTGCTTTAGCTGGTTGACGCTCAAGAGCAAGTTTCAGAGTCTCCCCTGACATCCATCTTGGTCTTTTCTTTCTTTCCTGTCTTTTCAATGACCTCTTGCTTTCTTCATGGATGATGTCCTTGATGTCATTCCATAACTCGCCTGGTCTTTGGTCACTAGCGTTTAATGCATCAAATCTGTTCTTCAGATGGTCTCTAAATTCAGGTGGGATATACTTAAGGTCATATTTTGGCTCTCATGGACTTGCTCTGATTTTCTTCAGTTTCAGCTTGAACTTGCATATGAACAATTGATGGTCTGTTCCACAGTCAGCCCCTGGCCTTGTTCTGACTGATGATATTCAGCTTTTCCATCGTCTCTTTCCACAGATGTAGTCAATTTGATTTCTGTGTGTTCCATCTGGTGAGGTCCATGTGTATAGTCGCCGTTTATGTTGGTGAAAGAAAGTATTTGCAATGAAGAAGTCGTTGGTCTTGCAAAATTCTATCATTCGATCTCCGGCATTGTTTCTATCACCAAGGCCATATTTTCCAACTACTGATCCTTCTTCTTTGTTTCCAACTTTTGCATTATAATCACCAGTAATAACCACTGCATCTTGATTGCATGTTCAATCAATTTCAGACTGCAACAGCTGAGAAAAATCTTCTATTTCTTCATCTTTGGCCCTAGTGGTTGCTCTGTAAATTCGAATAATAGTTGTATTAACTGGTCTTCCTTGTAGGCATATGGATATTATCCTATCACTGACAGTGTTATACTTCAGGATAGATCTTGAAACATTCTTTTTGACGATGAATGCAACGCCATTCCTCTTCAAGTTGTCATTCCCAGCATAGTAGGCTGTGTAATTTTCCAATTCAGAGTGGCCAATACCAGTCCATTTCAGCTCACTAATGCCTAGGATATCGACGTTTATGCATTCCATTTCATTTTTGATGATTTCCAATTTTCCCAGTTTCGTACTTTGTACATTCCAGGTTCCGATTATTAATGGATGCTTGCAGCTGTTTCTTTTCATTTTGAGTTGTGCCACATCAGCAGATGAAGGTCCCGAAAGCTTTACTCCATCCGTGTCATTAATGTCGACTCCACTTTGAGGAGGCAGCTCTTCCCCAGTCATCTTCTGAGTGCCTTCCAACCTGGTGGGCTCATCTTCCAGCACTATATCAGACAATGATCTGCTGCTATTCATAAGGTCTTCACTGGCTAATGCTTTTCAGAAGTAGACTGCAGGGTCCTTCTTCCTAGCCTGCCTTAGTCTGGAAGCTCAGCTGAAATCTGTCCTCCATGGGTGACCCTGCTGGTATCTGAATACCGGCGGCACAGCTTCCAGCTTCACAGCAACATGCAAACCCCCACATTACGACAAACTGACAGACACATAGGGGATGCTTTAATTACCAAAGGTTTAATCCAGTGGCCTCTTCTTATCCTGCTCCTTATCCTCCTCTGCAGTGTTTGCCTTGATGATCTTTCGGAAGCTCTTTCTTCATTGGCTCTGAGTCTCTCACCTGAGTCTTATCCTGTCATATGAAGCTGAGAGCACAAACAGACTAGAAGCCGGCTCTGTAAAACTCTAGTACATATTGGCTTGTCTTGAGCACAGTCTTCCTCACATAAGACAAGTTTGCCATTGGTCACAAGGTATATATAATACCTTTAGCTACAAACTCAAAGCCAGTCATGGATTGAATTATGTCCTCCAAAAAATGTGTGTATCAATTTGGCTGGGTGATGATTCCCAGTATTATGTGATTTTCTTATATGTTGTAAATACTGCCTCTATGATATTAATGAGGGAGGATGGGCGGCAGTTGTGTTAGTAAGGCAGGACTCAGTCTACAAGACTGGATTGTGTCTTGAGGCAATCTCCTGATATATAAAAGAGAGAAGCGAGCAGAGAGACAGGGGGCCTCATACCACCAAGAAAGCAGTGCCAGGAGCAGAACGCATCCTTTGGACCTGGGGTTCCTGTGCAAAGAAACTCCTATTCTGGGGGAAGACTGATGAGAAGGCAGACAGGGGGAGAAAGCCTTCCCTGGAGCTGACACCCTGAATTTGTACTTTAGCCTACTAGACTGTAAGACAATAAATTTCTCTTCGTTAAAGCCATCCACTTGTGGTATTTCTGTTATAGCAGCACTCAATGACTAAGACAGTCTTTAGATGTGTATTGTCCAAACAACTGTCAGTGCATTCATCTCTTTAGTTTTTAGAATCAAACATTACAAACCATCTTTAATGAACAATAAGCCTATATCATTATAGTAGGCACCTATTGCCCATCTCATGATATGTCTCACTTCTCTGGAAAATAATGTCCCCCAAGACCTCCGCCACCCCACCTCACCCATCTACATGGGAACTGGCTACAGTGTATTAGTGCAGAGGTGTGCACTTGACCAATGCTGGGTTATTTGAGTCCTTCCCCAGGATTTTGGACTAGAATGGAAACAATGCAAGTCAGTATCTCACCCTCTCTCAGGAACAGAACTCAAAAGAATATAAACTCAGGAGCTGTTGGGAACCATGTTCTGCCACATAGACTGAAGAGTAGAAAACAGCAGTCAAGTGTAAGAAAGAACACTGATGAAGATACCAGGAGAGCACAGAGGAATAGCTCCACTTTGTGGACTCTGACGACCCTGAATGTCTCCACATAGGGCACATGGGCCAGGCTTGACCACAGTCTGACTTGAGTCTTGGCAGAATGCCTTGTGATTTCTCCTAATGCAAGGGAAGATAAGCAGCCTGGTAAGGAGCCTGCTGTGGTGGAGTTTCTCATCCCTATCTGGGGGGAGTCTGATACAAGGTCATTTCTCATCTTTCTCTCTAGTTTCAGTTGAGCATAGGACTTTGCACTTACCACCAGTTAGAATACAGCTACAGGCTTCATGTAAGACTATAAAAGTCACTGCTTGACTGTGGTTGAGAGGTGGCTTATCAACAGCAGACTGACCATCTGTCATCTGGCCTCTCCAGTCTGTTGTCATCCTATGGGACTAGGGATGCAGGGAATTGATACCATGATGATTTGCTTTTGCTATCTGTGTAAATAATAAACTGAATCCATTTGGGCATCTTTATGCTTTACCTGGCAAATCTATGGAAGTGTGGCAAGCCAACTTAACAGCTGCAGTGGTAATACTGGTGGTCCTGTTAGCCACCACATGGCTGCCTTGGGAATGCTCGACCGCATGACAGAGAGAAGTAAGAGACGGTGAGGGTCCAATTTCTGGGTTCCCCCTTGTCCTCCAGCCCCTGATTCCAGTCTGTTCCAGGATGTATCCCAGACCTTGAATTCCATGACATATCTTGGTATCTCTCAAAAGCACCCAGCCTCATTTTTTCCCTCCCTTAAGAGAGCCAAAATGTATTTCTGACCTTTACAACCAAAATATCATATTATAGACACAAAGTTGTTGCATTTGCTAACAGTCTTAGTAATCAATTCCAGTGCTAGAGATTCAATCGCATTTTCTGTTTTTATTAAAATTCTGCTCCTTTTGTATACTGATTTTTTTCTGGCCCTTGACCTGATATGTGTGATAGGATTAGCCTGAATTTATTAAAGTCCAATAAATATAAAGTTTTGTGAAAATGTAGAAGAAAATATGACTCTTCTTCACTGTGATAAAACTATGTTACTCTCATGATTTTATGAGTATCAGTAACTCCATACTAACTGTTCAAGTCTAGTATGCTACTATTTTAACTTGAATTATAAATGCACTAAGTTTCATTAATATTAGAATTGTAAGAATATATATCTATGCCAAATATTACCCAATAAAACAGTGGAAGTAGGATTACAGTTTGATCTACTTTTAGCATCCCTTGGGCTTAGCTCTGCCTAATATATAGTACAGAGTATGATCATCTAAGCCAATATACAGATGTTGATGAATCGTAGTCATAGGTTAAGATGTTCATCAATTAGCATCATTTCCCCCACTGAGCTAGCTGAGTTTTCTTTGATCAGGGTCATGGACTCTGAATCAAGCAAGTCAGGGACAACTGACAGAGCCTTGGACATTGTGGAATTTGACCGGAATTGGTGGTGGCTAAATCAGTGATCATTCATCATTCCCGCTGAGAAACAACTCAAAAAGTACACAGAGAAGCCACTAACATCATAACAATGGAAGGACATAGCACAATTACAAGAAATTAATGCCTCAAAGCTCATGGAATGCCATCTTCAGGAAAGTAAGTGTACAGGCTGTAAGTGGCACCCGGAGACGCAAGTAGTTCATGACATAATGATAACTAGGCCTGATTTGTAGTAGTCCCTTATGAAAAGCCCATTTACATTTAAATTATGAAATTCGATTAAAATAAATTTTTATGAATCAAAGATAAATATTGACATCTTCTAGTCATTGTCTTAATATGACTTATTAGAGCTACCATAACATAATTTGAGACTATATTTATAAAAATGTTTTATGGTAATGAGCCAATTATTGTAATTTATGCATTTATAATAAATGCATCACAGCATGTAAAAGTAACTCTCAGCAAACTCATAATACTGATAAAATAAGTGCAGGTAACATATCTTCATGGATTAGTATGGGTGGAATAATCGGTAAACAAGGTATAAATCAAAACCAAAAACCAAACCCTTTGTGGTTGAGTCAGTTGCAACTCATAGCCACCCTAGAGGACAGAGCAGAACTACCCCATAGAGTTTCCAAGGAGTGCCTTGTGGATTCGAACCTCTGGCCCGGAGCACTTAACCACTACCCCAGCAGGGTTTCCAAGTAAGGTATACATAGGCTTAATTGTGTTTACATACCAATCTGTAGTGCACAATTACACATGGGTTTAACTAATTTAATAATTTTCTCCAGCCACACTTAACAGTAATATTTCCAAGACCAGTTATAACAGTTTTTTTCTAATGTTTTATTCCAGAGCTTAACTCTATAAATTAATGAGCCTATTACATCAGAAATGTTTATATGTGTTAACATATGTATTTAATTTTAATATGCCCATTTAAGACACGAATAGCCCCAAGCAAACGCAGTACCAACAAGACCTGTAAGAGTCCTGAGGTATGTACTTTGATGAAAGAGGTGGAATTTACTTAAGATAGTTCAGAAGAGCCTACAAAACTAAGTCAGAAGGAACTGGATCAATTTCAGGTAAAATGGTCAACTAAGCAAAAAATCTTCCTGAAAGCTGCAGGCCTTAGGGCTGCCTCCTTCGCTTTTAAGTCTAGGAACAGAGAAGGCCAGGAACCCGAGAGCGGCCGGCGCGGGAGCCGCGGCGACTTTACCATGAGCACCCGGCACTAGCCGCTCGCTCCCGGGCTCCTTTGCTCTCTCGCTTCGCGGGCTCGGGCTGGGGCTCAGCCTGTGCGCCGGGGGCGCGGGATTTAGACGCCAAAGGCAAAACTTCACTTGAGACACTTGTCTGGGAGACGTTTGCGGGGTACGCGGTGGGGAAGGTGACTAGCCTCCGGCGGGACAGGGCGACCTTACCAGCGGAACCTCCGGCCAGGATCTGCCGAGAAGCTTCGCGCAGAAAGCCGCCCTCAGGCTTGGTGGACATCTTCGCGGACCGGGGCAGGAGAGAGTGGGCTGAGATAGGAGGGCGATGTCGCCAGCCTGCGCGTCGGCCCCACAGCCTCTAAGGGTAGTGAGAGCCGGGGCTAGGCTGCTCCTCCCGGCGAGTCGCTCCCTCTGGGGCAGCAATCCGGCGACTGCTCGGAGGCGGCGGTTCCAGACGAAGCTTCGCCGCGTGATCTCTGGCGGGTACGAACCTGACCGCTGCGCTCCTTCAGGGGCGCCCTCCCGCCCGCTCTCGGCTCCCTTGACTCCAGGAGGGTCCCTGGAGGGGAAGACACACGGATGGGGTGGCGGGCCGTAGCGGGTCAGGCTTGGTCTCCTAGATTGGCGCCCCACGGTCTTCCCTATCTGGAGTCTGCTGAGAGTTTCTGAATTGGACGTGCTACCTCAGATAACGAAAGTTAGGAGTGACCCTGGCCTGGAGCTCCAAAGGCAGGGCTGGAGCGACCCTTGTCCCTCCTGGCAAGTCAGAACACACTGCACTTCTTACGAGGGGACAGGTGAATAAATTCCTTGAAGTTAGTTGTCCTGAAATTCTGGGCTGTTGCTATTAAGTCAAAGCAAATTCAATTTACAATTTTATTACAGTTGAGCTAATGTAATACTTTACCAAGAAATGGCTTTGTTTTGAGGAAATTTATACCTGTCAACTAGAGTTTTATTTACTGAAAGATCAGAAAAGACGAAGCCCGGTTACAAATAAGTCTCTCCTACCGCAAGTCAGAAACCCTGGTGGCGTAGTGGTTAAGTGCTACGGCCCCTAACCAAGAAGTCGGCAGTTCGAATCTGCCAGGCGCGCCTTGTAAACTGTCGGGCAGTTCTACCCCGTCCTATAGGGTCGCTGTGAGTCGGAATCGACTCGATGGCAGGGGGCTGGGTTTTACACCTCAAGTCAGTGGTTCTCAAGTGTTCTTTGGACCGGAAAATTCAGAATAACATGCGTGCTTGTTAGTGAATTTCATGGACCCCACTATGACCTTTGTGTGTGGTCAGGTCCTTTCCAACTCACAAGGACCCTACAGGACAAAGTAGAATTGCCTCATGAAAATCCCTGAGTCCCAGAAAGCTGTGTTTTAATAAGTTTTCCAGGTGATTCTTATGACGTTAAAGTTTGAGAACCACTGTCCCAAAGTAATCAGGGAACATTAGGGAACTCTGTTTGTTCTATAAAACATTTCATTATTCATAGAGTAGGCCAAACAAAAATACTAATTTATACTATTTTGAAATGCAGGTTGCAAATGTTATGTAGAAGAGACACAAGAGTCTGAAATTTTAGAAAAAAAGACCTGCCACACCCCTGACTGGCAGAAGATGATAAGAGTAAAAGGGAGAATTGAATGGCTTTAGAACCCCTGCTGTCATATTGTTTCTTAAAGATGACATTTAATATTAAATATAGTTGGTTTGAACCATATAAAATGGCCATTTTTGAAGGTGAAAAATAGTTTAATATTAGCAATTTAATATGGTTCAAGTTAATATGATTTCCAAAAAATGTACAAAATACAACAATTTAGTTTCATACTCGTTTCTTAGGCCAAGCTGTTAAAAGTTGATGATAGTGATATCTGACTGGCAAAATTATTTAAAGTGTTTGAGAAATTGAAGAGGCTTGTTCATGTGATATGCAAAAATAAAGTTTCTCAAAAAATGCCTTTTAGTGGAATTACTAAATATGAAAATGTTTAGCAAATAGTTTTCAGAAATGTTTGCTAATTACATGGAGTAAAAGCTTTTGAGCAATATGTTTGTCTTTTATTAATTAAATATGGGGTTTTGGGTGCAGTATACAATCATTTATTCAATATTAAGAACCTATTGTATGCTAGAAATTAAAATCAGAATTTCAGAGCTCATATGAAATGTCCCTGTCATTTTCCAGTGATGACACTTGAGATTTCCAAGATAACAAAATTAGTTAATGGTATATCTAGGATTCAAATCCAGGATTCCTTCTTCCAATAACAGTGGATTTGTGGATTTTAATATTAACCACAGACTGAACTCCATTCTGTCCCACAGAAGCCTAAAGTAATTAAATGACCCCCCTCCCCCATTAAGGTCATTTCTTTGTATATAAGTAGAGGATTTTTTTTAATTAAAAAAAAAAAATTGGTCATAACTATTGAACCCCAAGGCACATACCAGCCAAATCCTATGTACATTCGTTGAAAGTTTACTAAGGCTTAGCACTTTTCTAGATGTCAGCCATGTAACAGTAAGCAAAACAGCCAAAAATTCCCTTCTCTTTCATGTTGTTGTTAGGTGCCGACAAGTCAGTTCTGACTCATAGCGACACTGCACAACAGAACAAAATACTGACCACTGCTAGACCTTCTAGGGCTCCAATACTGGCTGTGGGCAAATTTAGCTGCAGATAAGAGAAATATCCTATAATCAGAGGTGTTAGCATAGTGGGTACTTGTTGACCCTGGCTGACTCCCAAGCTCCAGAATGTTCTTATACCTAGCCCATATTCTCAACTGTTTTAGAGGTATAGAACTGAATTACATGTGATTTCAGGCCTTGTTTTTCTTTGCTTTTTTTGAATTGTACTTTAGATGAAGGTTTACAGAACAAAGTAGCTTCTCATTAAAGTTAGTCCACATATTGTTTTATGACATTGGTTAAGAACCCCACGACATGTCAGTGCTCTCCCTTCTCATCTTTGGTTTCCCTATTCTCAGCTTTCCTGTCCCCTCCTGCCTTCCAGCCCTTGCCCCTGGGCTGGTGTGCCCCTTTAGTCTCGTTTCGTTTTACAGGCCTGTCTAATCTTTGGCTAAAGGGTGAACTTTAGGAGAGGCCCCATTTCTGAGCTAAAAGGGTGTCTGGGCGCCATACTTTCAGGGTTTCTCCAGTCTCTGTCAGGCCACTAAGTCTGGTCTTCCTATGTGAGTTAGAATTTTGCTCTACATTTTTCTCAAGCTCTGTCTGGGACTGTCTATTGTAATCCCTGTCAGAGCAGTCAGTGGTGGTAGCTGGGCACCATCTAGTTGTACTGGACTCAGTCTAGTGGAGGCTGTGGTAGTTGTGGTCCATTAGTCCTTTGGACTATCCTTTGTGTTTGTCTTTAGTTTTCTTCATTCTCCCTTGCTCCCAAAGGGATGAGACCAGTGGAATATCTTAGTGGCCACTCACAGACTTTTAAGACCCCAGACACTACTCACCAAAGTAAAATGTAGAACACTTTCTTTATAAACTATATTATACCCCTTGAGCTATCTGTTCCCTAAAACTATGGTCCCCACAGTCCTCAGCCAAGTAATTCGGTCCTTCAAGGAGTTTGGATGTGTCTATGGGGCTTCCATGACCTTGCGAGGCCTTGTTTTTTTTACTCAACAAATTCTATTCTAATCCACAGAGGTTAAAAAGAGGAAGCCATTTTCTAAAAAGGTGTTTGGAAGGATGGCTGAGTCTTCTGACTAAACCCATAGGGCTCATGAGACAGTAGATCTTTGTAAGCCTACAAATCTGTTCCCACTTCTTCAGGTTGAGATCTTCGGAGGTTATAAAATGCTCATGGATATAACCCCAGACCCACTGCCATCAAGTGAATTCTGACTCATAGTGAGCCCACAGGATTTCCAAGGCTATAAATCTCTGTGGAAGCAGACTGCCACATCTTTCTCCTGCAGAACCACTGGTGGTTTCGAACCACCTACACTTCAGCTAGCAGTTGATAGCTTTAACCTCTGTGCTACTAGGGCTCCTTCACGGATATAATGGGTGATGTTAAAAGGCTGTTTTAAAATCTTGACCTGAAAGCATTATTGCCACTTCTTGGAGTAATCTCGAGAGGACAAAAATTTATTTACGTTACAAGATGAGAGGATCTTCCACACTGGATTATATGCTTCACATGAAAGAGAGCCCCCACGTATCTGTCAGTTTGTCGTACTGTGGGGGCTTGTGTGTTGCTGTGATGCTGGAAACTATGCCACCGGTATTCAGATACCAGCAGGGTCACCCATGGAGGACAGATTTCAGCTGAGCTTCCAGACTAAGACAGGCTAGGAAGAAGGACTCGGCAGTATACTTCTGAAAACTATTACCCAGTGAAAACCTTATGAATAGCAGCTGATCATTGTCTGATACATTGCTGGAAGATGAGCCCTCCGGGTTGGAAGGCACTCAGAAGATGACTGGGGAGGAGCTGCCTCCTCAAAGTAGAGTCTACCTTAATGACGTGGGTGGAGTAAAGCTTTCGGGACCTTCATTTGCTGATGTGGCACAACTCAAAATGAGAAGAAACAGCTGCAAACATCCACTAAAAACTGGAACCTGGAATGTACGAAGTATGAATCTAGGATAATTGGAAATCGTCAGAAAAGGAATGCGTAAACATTGATATCCTAGGCATTAGTGAACTGAAATGGACTGGTATTGGCCATTTTGAACCGGACAATCATATAGTCTACTACGCTGGGAATGACAACTTGAAGAGGAATAGTGTTGCATCCATCGTCAAAAAAAAATTTCAAGATCTATCCTGAATAATAATGCTGTCAGTGATAGGATAATATCCATATGCCTACAGGGAAGACCAGTTAATACGACTATTATTCCAATTTACTCACCAACCACTAGGGCCAAAGATGAAGAAATAGAAGATCTTTATCAGCTGCTGCAGTCAGAAATTGATCAAACATGCAATCAAGATGCATTGATAATTATTGGCGATTAGAATGTGAAAGTTGGAAACAAAGAAGAAGGATCAGTAGTTGGAAAATATGGCCTTGGTGACAGAAACAATGCCAGAGATCAAATGATAGAATTTTGCAAGACCAACAACTTCTTCATTGCAAATACCTTCTTTCACGAACATAAACGGCGACTATACACATGGACCTCGCCAGATGGAACACACAGAAATCAAATTGACTACATCTGTGGAAAGAGACGATGGAAAAGCTCAATATCATCAGTCAGAACAAGGCCAGGGGCCGACTGTGGAACAGACCATCAATTGCTCATATGCAAGTTCAAGCTGAAACTGAAGAAAATCAAAGCAAGTCCACGAGAGCCAAAATATGACCTTGAGTGTATCCCACCTGAATTTAGAGACCATCTGAAGAATAGATTTGATGCATTGAACACTGGTGACCAAAGACCGGACGATTTGTGGAATGACATCAAGGACATCATCCATGAAGAAAGCAAGAAGTCATTGAAAAGACAGGAAAGAAAGAAAAGACCAAGATGGACGTCAGGGGAGGCTCTGAAACTTGTTCTTGTATGTTGAGCAGCTAAAGCAAAAGGAAGAATTGATGAAGTAAAAGAACTGAACAGAAGATTTCAAATAGCGGCTCAAGAAAACAAAGTATTACAATGACATGTGCAAAGAGCTGGAGACGGAAAACCAAAAGCGAAGAATACGCTTGGCGTTTCTCAAGCTGAAAGAACTGAAGAAAAAATTTAAGCCTCAAGTTGCAATAGTGAAGGATTCTATGGGGAAAATATTAAACGACACAGGAAGCATCAAAAGAAGATGGAAGGAATACACAGAGTAATTATACCGAAAAGAATTAGTTGATGTTCAACCATTTCAAGAGGTAGCATATGATCAGGAACCCATGGTACTGAAGGAAGAAGTCCAAGCTGCTCTGAAGTCATTGGCGGAAAACAAGGCTCCAGGAATTGACGGAGTATCAATTGAGAACTGCAAACAAACGAATGCAGTGCTGGAGGTGCTCACTTGTCTATGCCAAGAAATACGGAAGACAGCTTCCTGGACAACTGACTGGAAGAGATCCATATTTATGCCTATTCCCAAGAAAGGCGATCCAACCAAATGTGGAAATTATAGAACAACATCGTTAATATCACACGCAAGCAAAATTTTGCTGAAGATCATTCAAAAATGGCTGCAGCAATATATCGACAGGAAACTGCCAGAAATTCAGGCCAGTTTCAGAAGAGAATGTGGAACCAGAGATATCATTGCTGATGTCAGATGGATCCTGGCTGAAAGCAGAGAATACCAGAAGGATGTTTACCTGTGTTTTATTGACTATGCAAAGGCATTCGACCGTGTGGATCATAACAAATTATGGATAACATTGCGAAGGATGGGAATTCCAGAACACTTAATTGTGCTCATGAGGAACCTTTACATAGATCAAGAGGCAGTTGTTCGGACAGAACAAGGGGATACTGATTGGTTTAAAGTCAGGAAAGGTTGTGCCAGGGTTGTACTCTTTCACCATATCTATTCAATCTGTATGCTGAGCAAATAATACCAGAAGCTGAACTATATGAAGAAGAATGGGGCATCAGGATAGGAGGAAGACTCATTAACAACCTGCGTTATGCAGATGACACAACCTTGCTTGCTGAAAGTGAAGAGGATTTGAAGCACTTACTGATGGAGATCAAAGACCACAGCCTCCAGTATGGATTGCACCTCAACATAAAGAAAACAAAAATCCTTACAACTGGACCAATGAGCAACATCATGATAAACGAAGAAAAGATTGAAGTTGTCAAGGATTCATTTTACTTAGATCTACAATCAACAGCCATGGAAGCAGCAGTCAAGAAATCAAAAGACGCGTTGCTTTGGGTAAATCTGCTGCAAAGGACCTCTTTAAAGTGTTGAAGAGCAAAGATGTCACCTTGAAGACTAAGGTGCGCCTGACCCAATCCATGGTATTTTCCATCACAACATATGCGTGTGAAAGCTGGACAATGAATAAGGAAGACTGAAGAGGAAGAGTTGATGCCTTTGAATTGTGGTGTTGGTGAAGAATATTGAATATACTATGGACTGCCAGAAGAACGAATAAATCTGTCTTGGAAGAAGTACAACCAGAATGCTCCTTAGAACCAAGAATGGCGAGGTTGCATCTTACATACTTTGGACATGTTGTCAGGAGGGATCAGTCTCTGGAGAAGGACATCATGCTTGGTAGAGTACAGGGTCAGCAGAAAGAGAAGACCCTCAACTACATGGATTGAAACAGTGACTGCAACAATGGGCTCAAGCATAACAACGATTGTGAGGATGGTGCAGGACCGGGCAGTGTTTCGTTCTCTTGTGCATAGGGTCACTATGAGTTTGAACTCACTTGACGGCACCTAACAACAACAACAACAATGAATCCATCACATTGTTCTTTGTATAATTTATTGTTTTAAATAATGCTGTAGCATCTTAAAGTTAAAAGAAAAACTTCTAAAATATCAAGCTTATGTTTTAAAAATGTTTTATTTATTTAGCTGATCTTGGTTGAAATTACAACATTGAATAATTAGTGTATCAGTTCAAAAAGCGTCTGAAAACTAAACCTTCAGTAACTTTAACCACTGAAGTTACGTGTCTGGCAATTTCTTTAATGCCTTTTTAGAGTAAAGTTTTTGTATTGGACCATTGGATCAGCTAATGTACAAGGCCAAAATAACAGTGGCTTAAACAAGAGAGAAATTTATTTCCCCCTCATAGAATCCAGATGTAAGATATAGTAAGGCTCCAGCCAGCAGAGAGGGACAATAGTGAGAAAAAAACCCCATTTCCTCGAAAGTGGATTTTGACTTATAGTGACCGTATAGGACAGTGTAGAACTGCTCTAGTTTCCTAGGCTATAATTCTGTACGGAAGTCGACTTTCTCCCGCAGAGCAACTGATGGGTTCAAACCACCAACCTTTCAGTTACCAGCCAAACTCTTAATTTAACCATTGTGCCAGTGTAAAGAAAGTCCTGGAGATTGTATAAACTCCATTGGCTACAGCTGGGCCACAAGGGCCACTCTTAGATACAAGGAAAGTTGAAAAATGTAGTATTTATCGAGTGACAATGTGTATAGGAAAAGAAATAATGTTATAGAAGAAGGAAGAACATATTGAGAACAATTAGCAGCGTCTGCTACAGTTTGGAAGAAAATTTAGGAATAAAAAGGTATGTTTTAAAATGATAGTATTTGCTCATTTTGAAATGCTTTGTTTTCTGTAAGTCTAAAGTGTATCTTAATCAGTGTCTAACTAGAAAATGCAATCTAACCCCATGGTACTCATTGTATTATAAACCATACTACATTTTAAAATACCACTCACTAAAAGATGCTTGGCTATTGTAGGGTTAGAGGCTCTCTCTTAAATGTCAAAACATAACTACACATACACACACATACACAAATACCCAGACATGGGATTTGACATACATGAAGCCTATCCATGTGGTGGGGAGTTAGGGAGAGTGGTCTGTGCCAGATTAAGAAAATCTGACCAATGGAAGAGATTATAACTTGAACTATTCAAAAGATCTATTTTTCTATAATATTCTCATGGAGAGGTATTACAAGTATTGTATTAAAAAGATGCTGTTTGCATTGGAAAGACCCTTACTTTAAAATCTGTGGGCCTGAGCCAGGGCTTCAAACCAATTCGTTTTGGCTCAAACCCCTACTGATAATTTGCATTTCCACTCCAGTTCACCAGAGCCCACGTGATGCAGTGGTTAAGAGCTCAGCTGCTAACCAAAAGGTAAGCATTTCAAATCCCCCAGCCAGTCCTTGGAAACCCTATGGGGCAGTTCGACTCTGTTCTATAGGGTTGTTATGAGTTGAAATCAACTCCACAGTAACTCATTTTGTTTGGTTTTGTATACTAAATCAGAATCTGCATTATAACAAGATCCCTTGGTGATTCTTATGCATAATAAATTTGGAGAACCAGTGCTCTACTAGTAGTTCTCAGAATTGGTCCCTAAGCAGCGCAACTAGATGGTACCCAGCTACTACCACTGACTGCTCTGACAGGGATCACAATAGAGGGTCCCAGACACAGCTGGAGAAAAATATAGAACAAAAGTCTAACTCACAAAAAAAGACAAGACTGGAGAAACCCTGAGAGTATGGCCCCTGGACACCTTTTTAACTCAGTACTGAAGTCACTCCTGAGGTTCACCCTTCAGCCAAAGATTAGACAACCCCATAAAATAAAATGATACTAAATGGGCACACCAGAACAGGGGCAAGGACTTGAAGGCAGGAGAGGACAGAAAAGCTGGTAACAGGGAACCCAAGGTCGAGAAGTGGAGAGTGTTGACGTGGGGTTGGCAACCAATGTCACAAAAAAAATGTGTGTATTGATTGTTTAATGAGAAACTAATGTACTCTGTAAACCTTCATCGAAAGTACAATTAAAAAAAAAAAGACTTTAAAAGTATATATTCTTCGACCCAAAAATTCTATTCCTAGGATATTATCCTTAGAAAATAATTAAGCAATATTTTATATAAACAGATGTTCATTGCAGCATTATTTAAAATAGGGGTCAAAAGCTAAACTGTGATCCAGAGGGATTGGTAAAACAAATTCTGATTATAACCATAAGATAGGATACTATGTAATCATTAGAAATTATGATTTCAAGAATACTTACAGACATCAGAAAATGATCAAAAATTTTAGATGGCAACTGGTATCACAGAACTGAATGTAAATGTGATCCCAATTTTTGTCTTTTAAGAAATAGGTTTGTGTACACAGATGTGTGTTTTACACACATATATATGAAAAGGAAAAAAAAAGGAGTGAAAGGATCTACACCAAAATGAAAACCGTGGTTATTTGTATTTCTGCATTTTCTGAATTTTCTATGACATAACACTTTTGTTATCAGAAGAAACTATTATTTAATAAAAGTAAACACCTAATTGTCAAAAAAGAATTGGCTCCTAACTAGCAGGATACTTGGGAACTTGTTAAAAAAGCAAATTCTCACCAGGGGTTCAAACCAGAATGAGCTGGTTCAAAGCCCTCCCTGGTCCAAGCATCACTGCTCTAAGCTCCCCACCAAAAAAAAAAAAAAAAACCTGTTGCCATGGAGTTCATTCCTTTTCATAATGACCCTATAGGACAGGGTAGAACTCCCCCATAGGGTTTCCAAGGAGTACCTGGTGGATGTGAACTGCCAACCTTTTGGTTAGCAGCAATAGCCCTTAACAACTACGCCATCAGGTTTTCCAAAGACATACTCTTAAGTATTGAGCCACCAGGGCTCTCAGTGACTTATAATTTACAAATACCAAGTCATCATGTTATTATTAAGGACAAACCTTAGGTTCCATTGTATTAGATTATCACATCACCTAACAGAGCATTTCTAAATTCCAAGGGACTCTACCGGGCAGCCTGAATGAAATAATTTATGTAGCAAAGTTTTTTAATATTTGATTGTGATGTAATAGGAACAACACTAAAAGTTCATTCAAGTGACCTAGTTCCTAGTTATCTGGGACATAGCTGGGAATCTGAGAATTAAGAAGGCCTCTGAGCAGTCAACTTACAGAAAATCATGTACTTTCCTTCCCTATAGGAGTTTCCCAGACTTTCACTTACAGGTAATTTTAGATCCAATTCTTAAAAGGTTGGTAGGCTAAATATCTAATTTCTTGGTTCACAGCAGATTAGAAAGAACAAATTAAAAGAGAATGTGACAGATTCTAGAAAAGTGAAGAGTAATCTGCAAACCTCAAGCAATATTCAGTCTACTTAGCAAATTGTAGTAATCACAACATATTTTAAGCCAGGCATTGAGCTAAGCATTCTGTAACTCATTATCAATGTCCCTGTGACAGAGATATTCTCATCCCCATCTTATGAATGAGAAACTGTAGAACAAAGAATAAGTAATTTCCCCAAAGTTACACTACTTGGCTGAGGTATTACATAAACCAAGGAATGTGTATTTTGGGAGCCCCCTTTCTGAGATAATAATGTGAGTGACAGAGATTGGATTTTAAGATTTAAGGAACTGGCTCACATTTGTAGGAGGATTTGTGGGGGCTGGCAAGTCCAAAATCTGTAGGTCAGGTGACAGGCTGGAGATTTCCTGCAGTCTTATATTCCAAAATCCATAAGTCAGGTGACAAGAAGAGTGAAGACTGGAAGAGATCTGGAAAAAATGTTTATAGTCTGCAGGCAGAATACACCCTAGGGAACACTTCCTTTTTGCTCTTAAGGCCTGATTAAATGGTGCCCACCCACAGTATATGCAACAAGCAACTGCTGGTATTAAAGGAAGAAGTCCAAGCTGTGCTGAAGGCACTGGTGAAAAACAAGGCTTCAGGAATTGACGGAATACCAATTGAGGTATTTAAAAAATGGATGTTTCAAAAATGGATGCGATGCTGAAGTGCTTACTCGTCTATGCCAAGAAATTTGGAAGACAGCTACCTGGACAACTGCCTGAAAGAGATTCATATTGCTGCTTATTCCAAAGAAAGGTGAACCAACAGAATGAGGAAATTATCAAACAATATCATAAATATCACATGCAAGTAAAATTTTCCTGAAGATCGTTCAAAAACGGTTTCAGCATTACATCAACAAGGAACAGCCAGAAATTGAAGCTGAATTTAGAAGAGGAGGTGGAATAAGGGATATCATTGCTGATGTCAGATGGATCTTGGTTGAAAGCAAAGGGTACCAAAAAGATGTTTACTTGTGTTTTATTGACCATGCAAAGGTATTTGACTGTGTGGATCATAACAAATTATGGATAACATTTCCAAGAATGGAAATTCCAGAACACTTAATTGTGTTCATGTGGAACCTGGACATAGGCCAAGAGGCGATCTTTCCAACAGAACAAAGGGATACTGCGTGGTTTAAAATCAGTAAAGGTGTGCTTCAAGGTTGTATCCTTCCGCATGCTTATTCAATCTGTGGAGCCCTGGTAGCAAAGTGGTTAAGAGCTTGACTGCTAACCACAAGGTCAGCAGTTAGAATCAACCAGCTGCTCCTTGGAAGCCCGAGGGGCAGTTCTAACCTGTCCTACACGGCCGCTTTGAGTTGGAATCAACTCGACAGCAACAGGTTTGGTCTGGCTTTATTCAACCTGTACGCTAAAGCTGGACCAGGTTTGGTTTTATTTCATCTGTATGCTGAAATTGGACTATATGAAGAAGAATGTGGCATCAGGATTGGTGGAAGTCTCACTAACAACCTGCGATACGCAGATGACACAACCTTGCTTACTGAAAGTAAAGAGGACTTGAGAAGCACTTACTAATGAAGATCAAAGACTGCAGTCTTCAGTATGAATTACATCTCAAAAACAAGAAAACAAAAATTCTAACAACTGGGCCAATAAGCAACATCATGATAATCGGAGAAAATATTGAAGTTGTCAAGGATTTCATTTTACTTGGATCCACAATCAAGGCCCATGGAAGCAGCAGTCAAGAAATAAAAAGGCACATTGCATTGGTCAAATCTGCTGTAAAAGATCTCTCTAAAGTGTTCAAAAGCAGAGACGTCACTTTGAGGACTAAGGTGTGCCTGACCCAAGCTATGGTATTTTCAATCGCCTCAGATGCATGAGAAAGCTGGACAATGAATAAGGAAGAATGAAGAATAATTGATGCCTTTGAATTATGGTGTTGGTGAAGAATATTGAACCCAGAAGAAGGAACGAGTCTGTCTTGGAAGAAGTATAGCCACAGTGCACCTTTGAAGTGAGGATGGCAAGACTTCATCTCACATACTTTGGACATGTTATGAGGAGGGATCAGTCCCTCAAGAAGGACATCCTGCTTGGTAGAGGGTCAGCAAAAAATAGAAAGACCCTTGATAAGATAGATTGACACAGTTGCTGCAACAATGGGCTCAAACATAACAATGATTGTGAGGATGGCACAGGACTGGACAGTGTTTCATTCTGCTATATGTAAGGTCACTAAGAGTCAGAACTGACTCTATAGCACCTAACAACAACAACCACCCACATTATGGAAGGTAATTTTCTTTACTTAAGGTTGAAGTGACTTAATCACATGTAACTACTTACTATTAGCATCTAGGCTACCGTCTGACCAAACAATTGGGCACCACAGCCTAGCCAAGTTGACACATCAAATTAACCATCACACTTACCCAAAAAACTCATTGCTGTTGAGTTGACTCTGACTCACAGTGACCCTAGCACAGAGTAGACCTGCTCCATAGGGTTTCCAAGGAGCGTCTGGTGGATTCAAACTGCTGATCTTTTGGCTAGGAGCCCAGCTCTTAACCACTGCACAACGAGGGCTCCAATCATCATGCTAGCTATGCTGTTTTGTAGTCTAATTTCAATTTCAGCTTCTCCACCCATACTAAGAAAGAATGAAGATGAAAATTATTCAGAGAAAGATAGCTTGTGGCACCCCTGACTTTGATAGGCAAAAAACTGATAAGTGGGAGCAGAACCCTTAGGATGTGGCATTAGAAATGTATTCACTTCAGAGCCATAAATCGTGACTGTGTAAGTGGTGTGAATTTTCTGTTTTGAAGTTAGGGCTTCTCAACAATGGCATTATTGACCTTTTGGGCCAGATAATTCTTTGTTGTAGAGATCTGTTTTGCGTATCGTAAGATTTTTAGCAGGATCCCTGGCCTCTACCCACTAAATGCCAGTAGCCTCCTTCCCTGCCCAGTTAAGACAACCAAAAATGTCTCCCACTCCATTACCCATTCCCAACAAGTAGACTTCAACTCATAGCAACCCTATAAGATAGAGTAAAACTGCCCCATAGGGTTTCTAAGGCTGTGATCTTTATGGAAGCATTCTGTCACATCTATTTCCTGTGGAGCAACTAGTGGGTTTGAACCACAGACCTGAAGGTTAGCAGCCAAGCACTTTAACCATTGCAACACCAAAGCGCCTCAAAATGTCTCCAGATATTGGCAAACATCCCCTGCAGGGCAAAATTGCCTCTGGTTGAGAATCACTTGTTTAAGTGAAAGAGTTAGTATAATAATAATAATAAAACAGACTAAATGGCACCAAGCTGATGTCAACTCCTGGTGATCCCGTGTGTTACAGACTAGAACTGCTCCATAAGGTTTCCCTGGATGTAATCTTTACAGAAGCAGATTTCCAGGCCTTTCTTCTGTAGTGCCGCTGGGTGGGTTTGAACCACCAACCTTTAGATTAGTAGTAGAGCGCAAACCATTTGTACCACCTAGGAACCTTAGTATAGTGAACTCTGACCTTCTAGAAATCATAGAATGACAGATCTGGGAGGTCTAATCAATTCCTTATTTGACAGGAGAGGAGACTGAGATGTAAAGAGGTTAAGGGCCTTGCTCAAGCTACTAGGCTACTTAGAGGAAGGGTTGGGTGGTGAAGCCAGACATTTGCTGACTTCAGAGACTGTGATTCAGGCATTGATATCTGGAGTAGCCAGAATATTTTTGTTAGGTGCTGTAGAGTCAGTTGCACCTCATAGCAATCCTATGTACAACAGAAGGAAACACTGTTCAGTCCTGCACCATCCTCATAATCGTCCTTGAGCCCATTGTTGCAGCCGCCATGTCAATCCATCTAATTGAGGGTCTTCCTCTTTTTTTGCTGATCCTCTACTTTACCAAGCATGATGTCCTTCTCCGGGTATTGGTCCCTCCTGATAACATGTTGAAAGTCTGTGAGATGAAGTATCACCATCCTTGCTTCCAAGGAGCAGTCTGGCTGTACTTCTTCCAAAACAGACTTGTTCCTTCTTCTGGCAGTCCATGGTATATTCAATATTCTTTCCCAATACCATAATTCAAAGGCATCAATTCTTCAGTCTTCCCTATTCATTGTTGAGCTTTCACATGCATTTGAGGGCATTGAAAACACTATGGCTTGGGTCAGGCACACCTTAGCACTCAAAGTGACATCTCTGCTTTTGAACACTCTAAAGAGATCTTTTGCACCAGATTTGTCCAGTGCAACCCGTCATTTGATTTCTTGACTGCTGCTTCCATGGGCATTGATTGTGGATCCAAGTAAAATGAAATCCTTGATGACTTCAACATTTCGTCCAATTATCATGATATTGCTTATTGGTCCAGTGGTAAGGATTTTTGTTTTCTTGATTTTGAGGTATAATCCACACTGGAGGCTGCAGTGTTTCATCTTCATTACTAAGTGCTTCAAGTCCTCTTCACTTTCAGTAAGCAAGGTTGTGTCATTTACATATCACAGGTTGTTAATGAGTCTTCCTCCAAGCCCGATGCCCTGTTCTTCTTCATATAGTCCAGCTTCTTGGATTATTTGCTCAGCATAAAGATTGAATAAGTATGGTGAAAGGATACAACCCTGACACACAACTTTCTTGACCTTAAACCATGCAGTATTCCTTTGTTCTGTTTGAATGACTGCCTCTCTGTCTATGTAGAAGTTCCTCATTCGCACAATTACGTGTTCTGGAATTCCCATTCTTCCCAATGTTACCCATAATTTGTTATGATTTACCCAGTCAAATGCCTTTGTAGTCAATAAAACACAGGTAAACATCTTTTTGGTATTCTTTGCTTTCAACCAAGATTCACCTGTCATCAGTAATGATATCCCTTGTTCCATGGCCTTTCTGAGTCTGGCTAGAATTCTGGCAGTTCCCCATCAATTTACTGCTGCAACTGCTTTTGAATGATCTTCGGCAAAATTTTACTTGTGTGTGATATTATTTGATAATTTCCACATCCTGTAGGATCACCTTTCTCTGGAATGGGCACAAATATGGATCTCTTCCAGTTGGTTGGCTGAGTAGTTGTCTTCCAATTTTCTTGGCGTAGATGAGTAAGCACCTCCAGTGCTTCATCTGTTTGTTGAAACAACTCAACTGGTATTCAGACAATTCCTGGAGCCTTGTTTTCTGCCTATGCCTTCAGTGCAACTTGAACTTCTTCCTCCAGTACAATCAGTTCTTGATCATACGCTACCTCCTGAAATGGCTGGACATCAACCAATTCTTTTTGGTACACTGACTCTGTTTATTTCTTCCACTTTTTATCGATCATTTAACATTTTCCCTGTAGAATCCTCCCCTGTTGCAACTCTAGTCTTGAGTTTTTTCTTCAGCTCTTTCAGCTTGAGAAAAGCCAAGTGTGTGCTCCCCTTTTGGTTTTCTTAGTCCAGGTCTTTGAACATTTCATTATAATACCTTACTTTGTCTTCTCGAGCCACCATTTAAAATCGTCTGTTCAGCTCTCTTATTTCATAATGTCTTCCTTTCGCTTTAGCTACGCTACTTTCAAGAGCAACTTTCGGGGTCTCTTCTGAAACCCATTTAGGTCTTTTCTTTCTTTCCTGTCTTTTTAATGACCTCTTGATTCTTCATGTATGATGTCCTTGATGTCATTCCACAACTTGTTGGGTCTTCTGTCATTAGTGTTCAACATGTCAAATCTATCCTTGAGACAGTCTCTAAATTCAGGTGGGATACACTCAAGGTTTTTGCAAGACCAACAACTTCTTCATTGCAAATAACCTTCTTTCACCAAGATAAATGGCGACTATACACATGGACCTCACCAGGTGGAACACACAGAAATAAAAGTGACTACCTCTATGGAAACAGGTGATGGAGAAGCTCAATATCATCAGTCAGAACAAGGCCAGGGGCCAACTGTGGAACAGACCATCAATTGCTCATATGCAAGTTCAAGCTGAAACTGAAGAAAATCAGAACAAGTCCACAAGAGCCAAAATATGACCTTGAGTATATCCCACCTGAATTTAAGACCATCTGAAGAACAGATTTGACGCATTGAACACTAGTGACCGCAGACCAGGTGAGTTGTGGAATGACATTAAGGACATCATCCATGAAGAAAGCAAGAGGTCACTGAAAAGACAGGAAAGAAAGAAAAGACCAAGATGGATGTCAGAGGAAACTCTGAAACTTGCTCTTGAGCGTTGAGCAGTTAAAGCAAAAGGAAGAACTGATGAAGTAAAAGAACTGAACAGAAGATTTCAAAGGGCCTCTCGAGAAGACAAAGTAAAGTATTACACTGACATGTGCAAAGACCTGGAGATGGAAAACCAAAAGGGAAGAACACGCTCGGCGTTTCTCAAGCTAAAAGAACTGAAGAAAAAATTCAAGCCTTGAGTTGCAATAGGGAAGGATTCTATGGGGAAAATATTAAATGACTCAGGAAGCATTAAAAGAAGATGGAAGGAACACACAGAGTTATCATACCAAAAAGAATTAGTCAATATTCAACCATTTCAAGAGGTGGCATATGATCAGGAAGTGACGGTACTGAAAGAAGAAGTCCAAGCTGCTCTGAAGGCACTGGCGAAAAACAAGGCTCCAGGAATTGATGGAATATCAACTGAGAGGTTTCAACAAACAGATGTAGCGCTGGAGGTGCTCACTCGTCTATGCCAAGAAATATGGAAGACAGCTTTCTGGCCAACTGACTGGAAGAGATCCATATTTATGCCTATTCCCAAGAAAGGTGAT
This sequence comes from Loxodonta africana, assembly GCF_030014295.1. Taxonomy (NCBI): domain Eukaryota; kingdom Metazoa; phylum Chordata; class Mammalia; order Proboscidea; family Elephantidae; genus Loxodonta; species Loxodonta africana. The sequence goes on from NC_087351.1 coordinate 49,198,793, forward strand.
CCAACCGAATGTGGAAATTATAGAACAATATCATTAATATCACACTCAAGCAAAATTTTGCTGAAGATCATTCAAAAACGGCTGTAACAGTATATCGACAGGGAACTGCCAGAAATTCAGGCCGGTTTCAGAAGAGGATGTGGAACCAGGGATATCATTGCTGATGTCAGATGGATCCTGGCTGAAAGCAGAGAATACCAGAAGGATGTTTACCTGTGTTTTATTGACTATGCAAAGGCATTCGACTGTGTGGATCATAACAAATTATGGATAACAGTGGGAAGAATGGGAATTCCAGAACACTTAATTGTGCTCATGAGGAACCTTTACATAGATCAAGAGGCAGTTGTTCGGACAGAACAAGGGGATACTGATTGGTTTAAAATTAGGAAAGGTGTGCGTCAGGGTTGTATTCTTTCACTATACCTATTTAATCTGTATGCTGAACAAATAATACGAGAAGCTGGACTATATGAAGAAGAACGGGGCATCAGGATAGGAGGAAAACTCATTAACAATCTGTGTTATGCAGATGACAGAACCTTGCTTGCTGAAAGTGAAGAGGACTTGAAGCACTTACTAATGAAGGTCAAAGACCACAGCCTTCAGCAGGGATTGCACCTCAAGATAAAGAAAACAAAAATCCTCACAACTGGTCCGATGAGCAACATCGTGATAAACGGAGAAAAGATTGAAGTTGTCAAGGATTTCATTTTACTTGGATCCACAATCAACTGCCATGGAAGCAGCAGTCAAGAAATCAAAAGACGCATTGCATTGGGCAAATCTGCTGCAAAGGACCTTTTCAAAGTGTTGAAGACCAAAGATGTCGCCCTGAAGACTAAGGTACGCCTGACCCAAGCCATGGTATTTTCAATTGCATCACATGCATGTGAAAGCTGGACAATGAATAAGCAAGACCGAAGAGTTGACGTCTTTGAATTGCAGTGTTGGTGAAGAATACTGAATATACCATGGATTGTCAAAAGAACAAACAAATCTGTCTTAGAAGAAGTGCGGCCAGAATGCTTCTTAGAGGCAAGGACGGTGAGACTGCGTTCTACATACTTTGGATATGTTGTCAGGAAGGATCAGTCCCTGGAGAAGGACATCATGCTTGGCAGAGTACAGGGTCAGTGGAAAAGAGGAAGACCCTCAACGAGGTGGATTGACACAGTGGCTGCAACAATGAGCTCAAGCATAACAAGGATTGTAAGGATGGCGCAGGACCGGGCAGTGTTTCGTTCTGTTGTGCATAGGGTCGCTATGAGTTGGAACCGACTCGACAGCACCTAACAAGAACAACACACTCAAGGTTGTACTTTGACTCTCGTGGACTTGCTTTTTTTTATTTTTTATTTCAGCTTCAGCTTGAACTTATATAGGAGCAATTGGTGGTCTGTTTTGCAGTCAGCCCCTGGGCTTGTTCTGACTGATGATATTGAGCTTCTTTATCATCTCTTTCCAAAGATGTAGTCCATTTGATTCCTGTGTATTCCATCTGGCGAGGTCCATGAGTATAGTCTGTGTTTATGTTGTTGATAAAAGGTATTTGCAATGAAGAAGTCTATGGTCTTAAAAAATTCTATTATGAGACCTCCGGCATCGTTTCAATCACCAAGGCTGTATTTTCCAACTACTGTTCCTTCTTCGTTTGCAACTTCCACATTCCAATCACCAGTAATTATCAATGCATTTTAATTGCATGTTTGATCAATTTCAGACTGCAGAAGTTGATAAAAATCTGCAATTTCTTTTTTTTTGGCCTTAGTGTTTGGTGAGTAAATTTGAATAATAGTTGTATTAACTGGTCTTTCTTGTAGGCGTATGGATATTATCCTATCACTGACAGTGTTATACTTCAGGATAGATCTTGAAATATTCTTTTTGAAGAAGAATGCAATGCCATTTCTCTTCAACTTGGCATTTTCAGTATAGTAGGCCATATGATTATCCAACTCAAAATGGCCAATACCAGTCCATCTCAGCTCACCTAATGCCTAGGATATCGATGTTTATGCATTCCATTTTATTTTGATGATTTCCAATTTTCCTAGATTCGTACTTTGTACACTCTAAGTTCCAATTGTTAATGGATGTTTGCAGCTGTTTCTTCTCATTTTAAGTCATGCCACAACTACAAATGAAGGTCGAAAAAGCTTGACTCTATCCACATCATTAAGGTAGACTCTACTGTGACGAGGCAGCTCTTCCCCTGTGGTATTTTGAGTGTCTTCCAACCTGAGGGGCTCATCTTCTAGCACTATATAAGACAAAGTTCTGCTGCTATTTGTAAGTTTTTCACTGGCTAATTTTTTTCAGAAGTAGAGTGCCAGGTCCTTCTTGCTAGTCTGTCTTAGTCTGGAAGCTCAGCTGAAACCTGTCTACCACGGGTGATCCTCCTGGTATTTGAAATACCAGTGACATAACTTCCAGCATCACAGCAACACAGAAGCCACAACGATATAACAAACTGACAGATGTGTGAAGGGTAGCCAGAGTAATCTTTCTAAAGCATATTTCAGATCATATGACCCATCTGTTCTAAACTATCTGGTGGCTAGGTGTCACCCTTAGGATAGAATCCAAGGTTGGAGTCGTGGCCCAAAAGGTCCTATATAATTTGGCTTTCGTTTGTCTTTCCAGACTCATTTCTTAACACTCTTTCACCCTATTCTTTCTACACTGATTTTCTTAGCATTTTTGCATTTGTTTTTCCATGTCAGGAATGTTCCTTTCCGAGAAATTCCTGTGGCTTGCTTCTTTACTTCCTTACATCTCTGAATAAATATTACTCCAATAGCTAGGCTTTTCTTGTCACCATGAGTTGGAACCGACACAATGGCAACTAACAGCAACAACAGAAGGAGGACTAGGGAACACGAGGCCTAATACTGGAACTCATTGCATAAAAAGTGGGGAAGGTAAAACAGTTTACTGAAAGGAAAGAAAACATGGGATTCTTCTCTACCATAGAAACTTTCACCACCCAGATAATGAGCTTTAAAAAACTAGGGCTGATGTTCTTTACCCAAGGAAATACAGTATAATCACTTTCTCTAAATTTGCTCTATGAATTCATTATTTGGTTTAAATTTTTTCAATGTTTTAGTCACTCTGCCCCCTTATTCCTTGTTATTCCCTAGCTACAAAAAGCAACTTTACCTCCTCTCTTTTACACATCATTTGATTTGGACTTAAACCTTTACACAAGCCTTCTTTCAAGTTGGGAGTGTCCCTTCCACCAACTGTAACTATATACTACTCCACCTTTTTGTCTCATGTATTTTAAAACTTGGTTTGTGTTCATAAATATCTAACTCAGACCCTGACTGGAGTTAAAAAAAAAAAAAAAGCATTTCAAAGCTAATTCTGTAACAAACTCCCCTCAGAACACTGTTTATTACAGGATAAATAATAACCAGGATTTTGTGAATATTATAGCCTGTTTTGTTCAAACTAATTTATATTCAATTTTTCATGTCTTTTTTTCTCACTCCCTAACTACTGAAGTGTAAGTTCTTTACATTTACTTGTATCTATCTACTAACTTGGGAATCCTTCAACACTTCGTATTATGCTTGTTCTCTGATGATATGTAAAACACCATTACTATTACTCATTAACACCCAGAAGAGTACTTGGCACAGTGACTAATGACTAACTGAAGTTAAAGTGACATTTATAAAAATACTGCTCTGTCGAACAAGAAAGCTACATTTGAATCACCAAAAGTTCCTTAATTATTCAAGTCCATTTTTATTTCAACACAGAGGTGAACGAATTGACGACTTAAATTTGTTTTAAATTCTGGAAGGTTCAACATTTGGTTTTAAAGACTATTTTCAACGTAGGAACGTAGGGCTTTTTCTAGCACTGACAGTCAAAAAGTTCGCCCCACCAGTTTCAAAGTTTTCATTTGAAACATTCCTTGGCCAGGAGCTAGGTAGCACTTTTGCTCCTTTAAGCGGTGCCCGACCGTGTGTCCTTCTCATTTTATCTTCACAACACGCCCCCCGCCGGCCCCCAGTTCCCAGTCTCCCTTTCCCACCCCCCTACCCCCACTCACAGAAACCAAGATACCGCCAGCTCCCGTGGGCACTCTACAGAGTTAAAGCTGATGCCACAAGACGCGTATTTAACCACGCATTTTTCCTCTAACTAGATCAGGTTTTGTCTGCATAGCATTATTTTCTCCTCCCAGAAGGCACTGTTGTCTCTGACACAGCCACAGCGCCCAGCTGGAACAGTCACAGGAGACTTAGACCGCACTCTTTCTACTCCAAACTCCCCTGACGACTTTCCAAGCTTTCTCCCTCTTCTACGAGCCCTGTGCGCCCAGTGGTTAAGCGTTCGGATGCTACTCGAAAGGGTGAAGGTTCGAACCCACCAACGGCTTCACGGGAGGAAGATGTGGCAGTCTGCTTTCGTAAAGGTAACAGCCTTAGAAACGCTATAGAACACTTGGACCCTGTCCTACAGGATCGCTTGAGTCAGAACCCAGACCGTCACAGAGTTCGGTTACGGCTCTCTCCTTCTTCTAGAAGCCCCGCCCCGCGGCCCTGGCGGCGCCGCCCGCGCATGCCTGGTGCTCACCCCGTCCCCTCCCACACCTCCCGTAGCCGCGTAGTTCCCAGTGGGCCCTCCGACGCTCTGGCCCCCCACCGCCGCCACGCCTCGCCCACTCGCCTGGGCCACGCGCAACACTTTGCGCCGGTGAGCCCACTTAGGGAGGCTCCGGGCAAGCGGATTGGCCGACGCGGTAGCTGCGCGGCGGGCTGAGAAACTCCGGGCGAGTCCACAGAGCCGGCTCCCGGGGAGGCTCCGGGCGCATCTCAGGTAAACGGTTTGGCCGGGATTTTGGGCGCCAGAGAGGGGTGGAGGTGGACATAGAACATCCCTGGAATTTCCAACCGGAGTCTTTTTGAAGAAAGAGAAGAGACTTCTGAGGATATGCACCCAGTGAATGTTTGTTGACCGCGCGCGGCATGGGGTGATGGGGGGCGGGTGTGTGTGTGTGTGTGTGCGGGTGTGTGTAGTGTGTGTGTGTGTGTGTAGTGTGTGTGTGTAGTGTGTGTGTGTGTGTGTGTGATGCCAGACAACTCGTTAGGGGAGCGATTTCGGCACCTTTCCCTGTTTCAGCAGCTGAGCACTTACTTAAAAGTGTCGTTTTTGGTTTGTGTTTTCCTTAAATTGCAGTTGGAGGGTTCCCATGCTGGCACAACCTCTGATTGACCCTGTGCCCTTGAAGGAGTTACTTAATCGTTTTATATTTCAGTTCTCTCACTTTCCAGTTTGTGCAAAGAAAGTGGTGTTTCTTTAGGTACGTCAGCCAGGCTGTACAAAGATACTGTTCGGTTTTTTTGGTTCATAATATCTGCGGGCCCAAATTTCTGACTGAAAGGTGACACCATCTAGCAGTGTTTGTTAAGTACTTTAAGCTCCTTGCATGGAAGGGACTGGATAAACATAAAATAGCGGCATTATTAGACAAGGATAGTAGAAAAAAGTTTCCCACAACTAAGTCTTTTTGAAAAGCTCCTTTGAGCTTTTTACGCAAATTAAATCATGGAGTTAATAGATAAAGTTAAGTCAAAACAAGGGGCCAAACAAAACCTTCCAAGGAGTGAGGTGAGAGGGGAACTCTCACCTCACTCTTCCCATAACTTTATCACAGCGTATAGCTTGTCAGAATTTCTCCTTGGGATTTGATATGAAACTAACCTAAAATGACGTTTATATAATCATTTGGGTATCCTATGGGGTTAAAACCAAAAAAACCAAACCAGTTGCTCTAGAGGTGATTCCTATGCAGTAATATGGCACTGTTTTTTTTTTAATATACCAATGAAACTAAAAGGTGACTTTTTATGTCCCCCCACCCCCCAAAAAAACCAAACAAACCAAACCCATTGCCGTAAAGTCGATTCCAACTCATAGCAACCCTATAGGACAGGGTAGAACTGCCCTATAGGATTTCCAAGGAGTGCTTGGTGGATTTGAACTGCCGACCTTTTGGGTAGCAGCTGTAGCTCTTAACCACTGTGCCACCAGTGTTTAATTTTCTATGTAAGGTAATAGGAATTAAGATATCTTCTTGGTAAGAGGTATTGATAGCAGATAAGGAAAGTGAATGGAGAGATGTAGACAGTTTTCCACTCCTGGGCACAGAGTATATACAAATTTTTTTTAGTGTGTTACTTTTTTAATTTAAGTAGGACCTAGATACAGAAGAGCCCTGGTGGCACAGTGGTTAAGCGTTCAGCTACTAGCCAAAAGGCCTGCAGTTCAAATCCACCAGCCACTCCTTGGAAATCATATGGGGCAGTTCTACCAAACCAAAACCAAAGCCATTGCCGTCGAGTTGATTCTGACTCATAGCGATCCTATAGGACAGAGTAGAACTGACTTATAGAGTTTCCAAGGAGCACCTGGCAGATTGGAACTGCGGACCCTTTGGTTAGAAGCTGTAGCACTTAACCACTATGCCACCAGGCTTCCACTTTGTCCTATAAAATTTGTCCTATAGGGCCCCAATAAGTCGGAATGGATTGGAAGGCAATGGATTTGTTTGTTTGTTTTTTGGATACATGCAGAAGAGTCCCTGGGTGGCGCAAATGATTAAGTGCACCACTCTACCTGAAAGATGGAAGGTTCAAACCCACCCAGAGGCACCTTGGAAGAAAGGCCTGGCAGTCTGCTTCCAAAAGGTCACAGCCTTGAAAACCCTGTGGAACATAGTTCTACTCTGAAACCTATAAGATTGCCACAAGTTGGAATTGACTCAAAGGCAACTGGTTTTTTTTTTGTTTGTTTACATACAGAAAAGTATATGAGTCATAAATGTACATTATAGGTCATTGAATTTTCACAAAATACACATATCCATGTAACCGGTACTTAGTTAAAAAAAAGAACCTTACTTGTATCCTAGAATGTCTACTCCTGACCTCTTTCCAAAGATAACCATTATCCCAACTTCTAACATTACCTTTTGTTCACTTTATATAAACACAGTCATACAATCCTTTGTGTCTGGCTGCTTCTGCTCAGTATTGTATTTGTGAGATTCATACAAGTTATGTCATATGTCTGTAGTTGGTTCTTCTTATCGTGTATAGTATTCCATCTAGTTTTTGGCTATTACCAATAGGCCTGCTGTGCACATTTTTATAAGTATTTTGGTGAATATATGTATACATTTTTTGTTGGGTAAAATGGCTATATTATAGGATGTGCAAATGTTTATTTCTGCCATATACTACCAAAAAGTTTTTCAAATAGGTTGTTTCCATTTACACCACTACTGCAGTACTACTCCAAATTTTTGCAACACTTCGCACTGTCTTTTTCATTTTAGCCATTCTGGTGAGTATATTGTGACATTACATTGGGGCTTTAATTTGCATTTCCCTAATGACCACTAACATTGATCACCTCTTCATATGTTTATTGACCATGCGTATATCCTCTATTGCAGGGGTCAACAAACTTCATCTGTAAAGGGCCAAATACTTAACAGCCCTTTAAAAATGTAAACACCATTCTTAGCTTATGGGCTGTACAAAATCAGACCAAGGGCTGAATTTGGACTGTGGGTCATAATAGTTTGCAGACCCCTGGTCTGATGAAAAGTACCTGGTCAATGTTTTGCCCATTGGTTGATGGTGAAATTATTAACTGGCAAGTGCTATACTGGAAAAGTGCAGATACATCATAGTATTAAGCAGCAGATGTGGTAATGTTTTGGAGTTGAATTTCAGACCTCTAAACTCTTTGATCAATTTTACCTCAAGGCTAATTAAATAGCTGTTTGAGACTTAGCCGAAGTGTTCTTACTGTGCTTACTTTGTTTTATCCCTTTAAATCTGAAGAAAAAAAGAGACTGAAGAGGTAAGAAAAGGAAGGAAATACAACTCTCCTTTGATATTAGGTAAGAGGCTAGGAAACGGGCTCCTGCAGTGCAAATATCCAGACAGTTCTGGATACTTTGAATAAGTGGAGTATAAAAATACTTTACAAACCTTTGAGATGCATATTGTCTTTTGAGCTGTTCCATCATGGGATGGCCTGACTGAAAATTTTATCTACATGATTGAATGTAGATATGACATGGGAGTTAACAGCCAATGGCTTGGGCCATGAAACTTAACAGTGGACTCCCTACCCAGGGTAGAGATCCTCTTTTACGTAAAAGTCCTCTGTTTTTCACTAAGTACCATAAAAAAATTTCCTCGAGTACTATCTCAGCCCATGACTGATGTAAACATTTCTACCTAACAATTTCTCATTCTTGAGTGCCTGGGTAGTGCTGATGGTTAAGTGTTCAGCTGTTAAGTAAAAGGCTGGTAGTTCGAGTTCATTCAGAGGTTCCTCAGAAGAAAGGCTGGGTGATCTGCTTCCAAAAGGACAGCCATTAAAAGCCCTATGGAGCACAGTTCTCAAGCACATGGGGTCACCATGAGTTGGACTCTGCAGCAACTGGTTGGTTCTTATTCCTAGGTGGTTTATACAAGTGAATTTAGGTGAATACTTAGATATATGCTTATATTAAGGAGTGACTGGGGGCAGTCACCATCAAATGACCCTTTCTTTGAGATGGATAATTGATTTTTTCAGTCTTACTTGAAGTGTTATCAGAGCCCTGGTAGAGTGGTAGTTAAGAGCTCAGCTGCTAACCGAAAGGTCACCGGTTTGAATCCACCAGCTGCTCTTTAGAAACCCTGTGGGGCTGTTTTACTCTGTCCTGTGGGGTCACTATGAGTCAGAATCAACTCCATGGGTTTGGTTTTTAAGTGTTATGCAAACACAACTTTAAGATAAGCCATTAGGTCCCACTTCTCCCAACCCATTGCTATCCTTAAGCACTTACTATATAAAACTTTTTAATCCAGTACTGTGTTTCGATACAGATGTATATAGATATATGTATCTATACTTATACTTGGAAACCCTGGTGGCCTAGTGGTTAAGAGCTATGGCTGCTAAGCAAAAGTTCAGCAGGTCGAATCCACCAGGATCTCCTTGGAAGCCCTATGGAGCAGTTCTGCTCTGTCTTACAGGATCACTATGAGTTGGAATCGACTTGATGGGAACGGGTTTGGTTTTTTGGTTTTTTATACTTATACCAACACACATACATAAACATTTTGACTAATACATACACCCTTCTGCTTTATAATTGCCACACAAAACAATCATTAGAAAAAAAAAAATCAAAGTTTTAGTATCTGCAGGAGAACCTGGAACCAATCCCCTGCAGATACTAAGGTACGACTGTACTAAAATTTGTTTATCCATTCATGCATTGATAGACATTTGGGTTGTTTCCACCTTTTAGTCACTATGAATAATGTTGCTATAAATACTTGTATACAAGTTTTTGTTTGAATACTTGTTTTCACTTTTCTTTGGTATATAGGAAGAAGTGGAATTGCTAAGTCGTATGGTCATTCTGTGGAGCCCCGGTAGTGCAGTGGGTTAAAGTGCTTGGCTGCTAACCAAAGGTTGGCAGTTTGAACCCACCAGCTGCTCTGTAGGAGAAAGATGTGACAGTTTGCTTCCATAAAGATTTATAGCCTTGGAAACACTATGGGACAGTTTTTCTCTGTCCTATAGGGTCACTATGAATCGGAATCTATTTAAGGGCAATGGATTTGGTTTTTTTTGTATGGTCATTCTATGTTTAACTTTTTGAGAAAATGCCAAACTTTCCACAGTGTCTGCACCATTTTACATTGACACCAGCAATTTATGAGGGTTCCTGTTTCTCCACATCTTTACCAACACTTGTTATTTTCCATTTTCTTGATGAAAACTATCCTGTTATTGTTGTTAGCCGTTGAGTCAGTCTCTGACTGATGTTAACCCTATGCACAACAGAATTAAACTGCCTGGTCCTGCACCATCCCCATAATCAGTTACAGATCAGACCGTTGTGATCCATAGGATTTTCATTGGGTGATTTTTGGAAGTAGATTGCCGGGCTTTTTTTTCTAGTTTTTTTTTTTTAGTCTAGTCATTCCACAGAAACCTGTTCAGCATCGTAGCAATGCACAGACCACCCCTGATAGACCAGTGGTGGTTGCACATGAAATGCACTGGATGGGAATTGAACCAAAGTCTTCCGCATGGAAGGCAAAAGTTCTACCACTGAGCCACCAATATCCCCAAAGCCATTCTAAACCCATTACCATCAAGGTGATTCTGACTGATAGTGACCCTCATAGGATGGAGTGGAACTGCGCCATATAGTTTCAAGGGCTGTAATCTTTACAGAAGCAGACTGCCACATATTTCTCCTGCAGCGTGGCTGGTGGTTTCGAACCTTTTGATTAGCAGCTGAGTGCTTTATCCACTGTACCACCAGGGCTCCTTAAAGCCATCTTAGTTGGTTTAAAATGATACCTCACTGAGGTTTTCATTTGCATAATGATGTTGAACATCATTACATGTGCTTATTGGTCGTCTGTATATCTTCTTTGGAGAAATCACCCTTTGCCTGTTTTTTAATTGAGTTATTTGGCTTTTTTGTTGTTGTTGTTGAGTTGTGAGAGTGCTTTGTATATTCTGGATATTAAATCCTTAACAGATACATGATCCGCAAATATTTTTTCCCGTTGTGTAGGTTTCTTTTCACGTTCTTGATAATTTTCTTAAAGCTCAAAAATTTTTTAATTTTGATGAAGTCCAATTTCTCTGTTTTTTTCTTTTGGTGCTTGGGCTTTTATTGTCAAATTGAAGAATCTATTGCCAAATCTGAGGTCATGAAGATTTACTTCTATGTTTTTTCTAAGACTTTTATAGGTTTAGCTCTTATTTTTAGGCCACTGATCCATTTTGGGTTAATTTTTGTATATGGTATGAGTTAAGGGTCCACCTTCATTCTTTTACATATGGTTATCCAGTTCTCCCAGCACCATTTGTTGAAGAAACTATTCTCTCCCCATTGAATGGTCTTGGCTACCTTGTCAAAAATCAATTGACCACAGATATTTGGGTTTATATCTGGGCTCATGATTCTAGTCCATTGATCTATCTCTCTGCTTGCGCCGGTACCGCACTGTTTTAATGACTTTTGTAGTAAGTTTTGAAATTGGAATGTGTGAATCCTCCTACTTTGTTCTTTGTTTTCAAGATCGTTTTGGCTATTCTGAGCCGCTTGCACTTCATATGAATTTTAGAATCAGCTTGTCAGTTTCTTCAAAGAATTTAGCTGAGGTTCTGATAGGAGCTGCATTGAATATGTAGCTCATCTTGGGCAATATTGTCATCTTAGCAATGATATGTCTTCTGATCCAGGAACATGACATGTTTTCATTTATATAATTCTACTTTAATTCCTTTCAACAGTGTTTTAGAGTTTTCACAGCATAAGTTGTGTACTGCTTTTGTTAAACTTATTTCTGAGTATTTTATTGTTTTTGATGCTGTTGTAAATGGAATTGATTTCTTAATATAATTTTTGGATTGTTCATTGCAAATGTGTAGACATACAAATGATTTTTGTATATTCATCTTGTATTCTGCAACCTTGCTGAACTCATTTATTAGTTCTTATAGTTTTCTAGTGGATTCCTTAGATTTTTATCATTTCATCTGTCCATAGAGATAGTTTTACTTCTCTCTTTCCAACCTGGATGACTGTTATTTGTTTTTTCATACCTAATTGCACAGTGCAGTGGTTAAGCACTTGGCTGCTAACCAAAAGGTCTGTAGTTGGAACCCACCAGCTGCACCACAGGAGAAAGCTGTGGCAGTCTGCTTACTTAAAGATTACGAGCTTAGAAACGCTATGGGGCAGTTCTACTCTGTCCTGTAGAGTCGCTGGGAATTGGAATTGACTCAAGGCAACAGATAATTGCTCTGGCTAGAACCTCTAGTAAGTACCGTGTTAAATAGAAGTGGCAAGAGCAGACATCCTTGTCTTGTTTTGATCTTAGTGGGAAAGCATCCAGTCTTTCACAGTTAAATATGATGTTAGCTGTGGGTTTTTCATAGATGCCCATTATCAAGTTAAGGAAGTTCTCTTCCTAGTTTGTTGAGTGTCATAAAAAAATGTTGGATTTTTGTTAGTTTTTGTGCTGAAATTTTCATCTGATTCTCCTATTGATATGATACATTAATTAAAAGAAATTAAACTGATGTTGCATTTCTAGGGCAAATTCCGCTTGTTGTATAGTCTTTTTTTTTTTAAATATGTTGCTGGATTCAGTTTGTATTGTGTCGAGGATTTTTGCATCCATATTTCATAAGAGATATTAGTCTGTAGTTTTTTTTGTGATTTTTTTGTCTGATTTTAGTGTCAGGGTAATACTGGCCTCATATAATAACTTGGCAGGTATTCCCTCCTATATTTTTTGGAAGAGTTTATTAAGAATTAGCATTAATTCTTCAATTGTTTGGTAGAATTTAGAAGTAATATGATCTGGGAATGGGCTTTTTTTGTAGGTTGTTTTTTGTTTACTAATTCAGTCTCTTTAATTGTTATAGATCTATTTAGATTGTCCATTTATTCTTGGGTCAATTTTCATAGTTTGTGTCTTTCTAGGAATTTGTCCATTTCATCTAGCTATCTAAATGGCTGGCTTACAATTGTACACAGCTTTCTTTGATGGTATTTTTTCTTTCTTTAAGGCCTGTAGGAATGTCCTCTCTTTAACTTCTGATTCTAGAAATTTTTCTTGGTAAGTTTGGCCAAAGGTTTGTCAATTTTGTTTATCTTTTCAAAGAAACAGCTTTTGGTTTCATTGGTTTTTTTCTTTTCTCTGTTTCATTAATTTCTTCTCTAATCTATATTATTTCCTTCCTTCTGCTTGCTTTAGATTTAGTTTGCTCTTCTTTTTCCAGTGTCATAAGGTAGATGGTTAGGTTTTTCTTCTTTCTTAATATAGGTATTTATATTTCTAAATTTCCCTGATTATTCTTTTAGCTGTATCCTATAAATTTTGGTATGTTCTGTCCTCATTTTCATTAATCTCAAAGTATTTTCTGATTTATGGACCCATTGGTTTTTTTTTAGGAATGTGTTAATTTTCACATATTTGTGGTCTTTCCCATTTTTTTCCTGCTGTTGATTTCTAACCTCATTTCATTGTGGTTGAAGAACATACTTTGTGTTATTTCTAATCTTTTATTGAAGTTAGTTTTGTGATCTGGCATATGGACTGTACAGGAGAATGTTCCATGTTTACTTGAGAAGAATATATATTCTGTTGTTATTGGGTGGAGTGTCCTGTAGATGACTGTTAGGTCAAGTCGATTTATAGTGTTTCAAGTCTTCTATTTTCTTATTGATCTTTTGTCTGGGTGTTCTATCCATTATTGAAAGTAGGGTATTGAGATCTCCAACTTTTATGAAAAAGGTTGCAAAAATATTTATGTACAAGTTTTTGTTTGAACACCTATTTTTATTTCTTTTGGCATTATACCAGGAGTAGAATTTCTGGGTCATTTGATAATTCTATATCTAACTTGTTGAGGAAACTCCAAACTGTGTTCCACAGAGGCTAAACAGTTCCCACCAGAAACACACAAGGGTTCCATCTTCTCCGTATCCTTGCCAATACTTATCTTCTGTTTGTTTTTTATTTTTGTTATTTTTTCATCATAGTTATCCTAGTGGGAAGGAGTCCCTGGGGTGGCACAAATGGTTAAGCACTCAACTACTAGCCAAAAGTTTGGCAGTTTGAAACTACCCAGAGGAGCTTTGGAAGACAGGCCTGCTGGTGATCTGCTTCCAAAAGGTCACGGCTTTGAAAACCCAATGAAACAGTTCTACTCTGCATATATGGGATCACCATGAGTTGGCATCAATCCATGGCAACTGACAACAGCACTAATCCTAATGGGTTTAAAATTGTATCTCATTGTGGTTTTGATTTGCATTTCTCTGGTGATTAATGTTATTGAGCATCTTTTCGTGTACCTGTTGGCGGTTGTATATCTTCTTCAGGGAAATGTGTATTCAAGTCCTTTGCCCAGCTTTTAATTAGGTTGTATCTGAGTTTCCTAGTGCTGCTATAACAGAAATACCACAAGCGGGTGACTTTGGTAAGCAGAGATTTATTTTCCCACAGTTTAGAAGGCTAGAAGTTGGAGTCTAGAAGTCAGAATTCAGGGTGTCAAGTCAAGGGGTAGGCTCTTTCTGCTCTGGGAAAAGATCTTTGTTTCAATTTCTGTTCCTAGGTTCCCTGGCTGTTTTCATGTGGCATCTGTCTTCCCAGTTTGTCCTTGCTTTCTTCTGTGCCTAATCTGCTCTTTTTATATCTCAGAAGTGATTAGGTATAAGACACACTCTACACCAGTGTGGCCTCAGTAACATAACAGAGAAAACCCTGTTTCCAAATGGGATTATATCTGCAAGCACAGGGGTTAGAATTCCAATACATTTTTTTTTTTTTTTTTTGGGAGGGAGGACACAATTTAATCCGTAACAGGTGGTTTGTCTTTTTTATTGTTTTTGCCTTCATTTTTAAAGGAAATTTTACTCAGTTTAAAATTTTTGTTTGGAGGGTAGTAGTTTGTACCCACAGCACTCTAAAGATATCATTCTCTGGCTGCCATGCTAATATCTTTTTGTGTTGAGAAGTTAGTTTTTCATCTGTTTTTTCTTTTGATGCCTTTATTTTTTTCTGACTGCTTTCAAGATTTTTTTTTCCTTTTTTTAAAAAATATAACATCCTGTGGAGGAGTCCCTGTGTGGTGAAAACTGTTAAGCACTTGTCTATTAACCAAAAAGTTGGCAGTTCAAATCCACCCAGAAGCACCTCAGAGGAAAGGCAGGACAATCCCACTTTCAAAATATCTCAACTATTGAAAACCCTACGGAGCACAGTTTTACTCTGAAAAACGTAAGGTCACCATGAGTCAGGATCAACTCAATGGGATCTGGTTTGATTTTTAGATAACATCCTGGTAATGGAGTTTTTTTTTTTTTTCCCTGTTGGAAGATTTTTAAACTATGGATTTAATTGCTTTAATAGGTATAGGACAACTCTAGTTATGTATTTCTTATTGAGTTACCTTTGGTAAATTGTGTCTATCAAAGAATTTGTCCTTTTTATCTAAGCTGTCAAATTTATGGTATGATTTAAGATCTGAGGAAAGCATTTTGCAGTAGACTGCTGGCCTAACAGTTGGTGGTTTGAGCCTACCCAACTGCTTCATGGGAGAAAGGCCTGGAGAGGTGCTTCTGTAAAGATTACAACCGAGAAAGCCTATGGAGCAGTTCTACTCTTCAACACATGGGATCACCATGAGTTGGGGGCCAACTCAACGGCAGCTAACAACAACAAGATCATGTAATTTTATATTAAGGTATGAGGGCATTAGTGTTCATCACATAATTAGAAAATTTTTGCAATGTTAGTTTAGTTCTTCTATGAAATTTGAACAGTAATTTCTTACAGGTATTTTAATTTGGGTATTGAAATGCTGTTTTGCTTTGTGTCAACTGTGTACATGTAACCGAAAAATCATTTAAACATTTAAAGTCCTTTTTAATGAAGTATATTCTGAAGTGTGGCAGATGACTTCTTTAAGCAGTGTGTCTTGATAATAATTAGTACTTTAATACTTCTTTTATCTTGTAAATTGAATGTAAATTGATACTATCTTTCATTTATGTCAGACAGCTTATTGACAGCATGGGAGCTACAGATATTGTGTGTTAAGGCTTATGATATCCCAAAGTAGAGCATTTTATTCAGTGGCATGAGCTGGCACAGTGTGCAAGATTATTCTGATTCATTTGGGTAAGTGAACTTCAGCTTAGGAAGTTCATGTAGAAAAATTCACTGTCTGGGCTTCTTTGTGATTCTTTATTGGTAAGGAACTGTTTAGGATTGCATCGTCCTAATTTCTATTGTCTTTATTTCATGTAGGTGATTAATTTTCATCTTAATTTAGATTAAAATCTCTGTACATTTCTTTAAAAGCCTATTTAAAAAATCATTGTGTAAAACATATATAACAAAACATTTGCCATTTTAACCATTTTTAAGGGTATAATTCAGTGACATTGGTTACATTTACTTTGTTGTGTAACCATCACCACTATCCATTTGCAAATGTTTTTCATCACCCTAATCAGAAACTCAGAACTGCTTAATTAATACCTCCCCATTTCTCCTTCCCCTCACTTTACTTCCTGGTAACCACTAATAAACTTTGGTCTCTATGCGTTTGTCTATTCTAGATAGTTCATATAAGTATGATCTTATAATATTTGTCCTTCTGTGGCTGATTTATTTCATTCAGCATGTTTTCAGGGCTCATCCGTGTTATAGCATGTATCAAAACTTTATTTCTTTTTATGACTGAATAACGTTCCATTGTGTGAATATACTCCATTTGTTTATCCGTTCATCTGTTGGTAACCACTTGTATTATCTCCACCTTGTGGTTATTGTGAATAACGCTGCGGTGAACATATGTGTAAAAGTATTTGTCTGAGTTCTTGCTTTCAAGTCTTTTGGGTATATACTTGAAGTGCAAGTGCTAGGTCATATGGTAGTTCTCATATTTAACTTTTTGAAGAATGCCAAACTTTTCCATGTGGCTCCACCATTTTACAATCCCACCAGCAGTGAATGAGGATTCCAGTTTATCCACATCCTCACCAACACTTGTTATTTACTGTTTTTCTGATAATAACCATTTTAGTGGGGGTAAAGTGGTATTACATTGTGGGTTTTGATTTACATTTCCATAGAGACTGATGATGTTCAACATCTTTTCGTGTGTTTATTGATCATATGTATGTTTTTTTTTTTTTTTTGGTGAAATGTCTATTCAAGTCTTTTGCCTATCTTTTGATTGGGTTCTTTTGTCTTTATGTTGTTGAGTACAAAAAAAAAAACAAAAAACCCAACCCGTTGCCATTGAGTCATCATTTTATATTAAATCATTAATAATATTTAATATAAAATGATGACCGACCCTTTATATATTTGGATATTAAACCCTTATAGATATATGGAGCCCTGGTGGTACAGTGGTTAGAACACTCAGCTGCGAACCGGAAGTTAGGCATTTTGAACCCACCAGGCACTCTGTGGGAGAAGGATGTGGCAATCTGCTTCTGTAAAGATTTACAGCTTTGGAAACCCTATGGAGCAGTTCTTCTGTGTCCTGCAGGGTCACTATGAGCTGGAATCGACTCGATGGCAGTAGGTTTGGTTTGTAGGTTCAGATATATGGTCTCCAAATATTTTCTCCCATTTTGTAGGTTGTCCCTTCACTTTGTTGATAGAGCTCTTTGATACACAAAAGTTTTTAATGAAGTTTCTATTTTATCTATTTTGTCTTTTCGTTGCTTATGCGTTTGGTATTATTTGTAAGAGTCCATCATTGAAAACTAGGCTCTGAAGCATTACCCCTATGCTTTATTTTAAAAATTTTATGGTTTTAGTTCACACATTTAGGTTGTTGATCCATTTTGAGTCAATTTTTGTATATGGTGTGAGGTATGAGTCCAGCTTCATTCTTTTACATGTAGAGATCTGGTTGCCCCAGCACTGTCTATTGAAGGGACTGATTCTTTCCCCATTGAATGAACTTAGCACCCTTGTTGAAAATCAGTTGACCATAGATGTATGGGTTTACTTCTGGAGTCTCAATTATATTCCATTGGTCTCTGCGTTTATTCTTATGCCGGTACCAGACTGTTTCGATTAGTGTATCTTTATAGTACGTTTTGAAATTGGGACGTATGAGACCTCCTACTTATTTTTTTTTTTTTTGCCTTGGCTAATTGGGGCTTTGACTATTTGGGGCCTCTTGCAATTCCATATAAATTTGAGAATTGACTTTTTCTTTAAAGAAAGCTTTTGGAATTTTGATAGGGATTGCGTTGAATCTATAGATTGCCTTGGGTAGTATTGACATCTTGACAGTATTAAATCTTCCACTCCATGAACACAGGATATCTTTCCATTCTAAGTGCCTATGTTTTTGTTTAACACTTTCGAATGATAATTTTATATTTAAAAAAAATTTTGTTACATGGATACTGTTTGGTTCTGGAAGCTCAAGGTCTAGATGTAAATGTACCTTAAAAATTAGAGAAATTGGGGGGCCAAGATGGCGGACTAGGTGGACGCTACCGCGGATCCCTCTTGCAACAAAGACTCGGAAAAACAAGGGAATCGATCACATACATAACAATCTACGAACTCTGAACAACAAGCACAGACTTAGAGACGGAAAACGAACAAATACGGGCAGACAGCGACTGTTTTCAGGACTAGGAGCCAGCGCACCAGCTGACTACTTGGAAAATCTAGTTTCCCAGTGATGGCTCGGAGACAGCAGTCCATATCAAACCACATAAAGAAACAGACCATGACAGCTTCTCCAACCCCCCAAACAAAAGAATCAAAATCTTTCCCAAATGAAGATACAATCCTGGAATTATCAGATACAGAATATAAAAACTAATTTACAGAATGCTTAAAGATATCACAAATGAAATTAGGATAAATGCAGAAAAAGCCAAGGAACACACTGATAAAACTGTTGAAGAACTCAAAAAGATTATTCAAGAACATAGTGGAAAAATTAACAAGTTGCAAGAATCCATAGAGAGACAGCATGTAGAAATCCAAAAGATTAACAATAAAATTACAGAATTTGACAACGCAATAGAAAGTCAGAGGAGCAGACTCGAGCAATTAGAATGTAGACTGGGACTTCTGGAGGACCAGGGAAACAACACCAACATAGCTGAAAAAAAATCAGATAAAAGAATTTAAAAAAATGAAGAAACCCTAAGAATCATGTGGGACTCTATCAAGAAGGATAACTTGCGAGTAATTGGAGTCCCAGAACAGGGAGGGGGGACAGAAAACACAGAGAAAATAGTTGAAGAACTCCTGACACAAAACTTCCCTGACATCATGAAAGAAGAAAGGATATCTATCCAAGATGCTCATCGAACCCCATTTAAGATTGATCCAAAAAGAAAAACACCAAGACACATCATCATCAAACTTGCCAAAACCAAAGACAAACAGAAAATTTTAAAAGCAGCCAGGGAGAAAAGAAAGGTTTCCTTCAAGGGAGAATCAATAAGAATAAGTTCAGACTACTCAGCAGAAACCATGCAGGCAAGAAGGGAATGGGACGACATATACAGAGCACTAAACGAGAAAAACTGCCAACCAAGGATCATATATCCAGCAAAACTCTCTCTGAAATATGAAGAAGAAATTAAGATATTTACAGATAAACACAAGTTTAGAGAATTTGCAAAAACTAAACCAAGACTGCAAGAAATGCTAAAGGAGATTGTTTGGCCGGATGACCAATAATATCAGGTACCAGCACAATACAAGGTCACAAAACAGAACGTCCTGATATCAACGCAACTCAAACAGGGAAAGCACAAAAACAAACAAATTAAGACTAATTCTAAAAAATAAATAAATAAACAAAATAATACACACAACAGGAAATCATGGAAATCAATAGATAAACGATCAAAATAATCAAAAAGAGGGACTAAATATAGGAGGCATTGAACTGCCAGATGGAGAGTGATACAAGGCGAAATAGAAGGATACAAGTTAGGTTTTTACTTAGAAAAATAGGGGTAAATAAAAAGGTAACCACAAAACGGAATATCAATCCCATAACTCAAGAAAAAAGCCAAGAAAAACGTAACGACTCAATAAACACAAAGTTAAACATTATGAAAATGAGGATCTCACAAGCTACTAAGAAAAACGTCTCAGCACAAAAAAGCATGTGGAAAAATGAAATGGCCAACAACACACATGAAAAGGCATCAAAATGACAGCACTAAAAACTTACTTATCTATAATTACACTGAATGTAAATGGACTAAATGCACCAATAAAGAGACAGAGAGTCACGGACTGGATAAAAAACACGATCCATCTATATGCTGCCTACAAGAGACACACCTTAGACTTAGAGACACAAACAAACTAAAACTCAAAGGATGGAAAAAAATATATCAAGCAAACAATAAGCAAAAAAGAAGAGGAGTAGCAATAATAATTTCTGACAAAATAGACTTTAGACTTAAATCCGCCACAAAGGATAAAGAAGGACACTATATAATGATAAAAGGGACAATTGATCAGGAAGACATAACCATATTAAATATTTACGCACCTAATGACAGGGCTGCAAGATACATAAATCAAATTTTAACAGAATTGAAAAGTGAGATAGACACCTCCACGTATATAGTAGGAGACTTCAACACACCACTTTCGGAGAAGGACAGGACATCCAGTAAGAAGCTCAATAGAGACACGGAAGACCTACTTACAACAATCAACCAACTTGACCTCATTGACTTATACAGAACTCTCCACCCAACTGCTGCAAAATATACTTTTTTTTCTAGCGCACATGGAACATTCTCTAGAATAGACCACATATTAGGGCATAAAACAAATCTTTCCAGAATCCAAAACATCGAAATATTACAAAGCATCTTCTCAGACCACAAGGCAATGAAGCTAGAAATCAATAACAGAAAAACTAGGGAAAAGAAATCAAATACTTGGAAAATGAACAATACCCTCCTGAAAAAAGACTGGGTTATAGAAGACATCAAGGAGGGAATAAGGAAATTCTTAGAAAGCAACGAGAATGAAAATACTTCCTATCAAAACCTCTGGGACACAGCAAAAGCAGTGCTCAGAGGCCAATTTATATCGATAAATGCACACATACAAAAAGAAGAAAGAGACAAAATCAGAGACCTGTCCCGACAACTTGAGCAAATAGAAAGTGAGCAACAAAAGAATCCATCAGGCACCCGAAGAAAACAAATAATAAAAATTAGAGCTGAACTAAATGAATTAGAGAACAGAAAAACAATTGAAAGAATCAACAAAGCCAAAAGCTGGTTCTTTGAAAAAATTAACAAAATTGATAAACCATTGGCTAGACTGACTAAAGAAAAACAGGAAAGGAAACAAATAACCCGAATAAGAAACGAGAAGGACCACATCACAACAGAACCAAATGAAATCAAAAGAATCATATCAGATTACTACATAAAATTGTACTCTAACAAATTTGAAAACCTAGAAGAAATGGATAAATTCTTGGAACAATACTACTTACCTAAACTAACACATTCAGAAGTAGAACAACTAAATAGACCCATAACAAAAAAAGAGATTGAAACGGTAATCAAAAAACTCCCAACAAAAAAAAGTCCTGGCCCAGATGGCTTCACTGCAGAGTTCTACCAAACCTTCAGGGAAGACTTAACACCATTACTATTGAAGGTATTTCAAAGTATAGAAAAAGACGGAATACTACCCAACTCATTCTATGAAGCTACCATCTCCCTGATACCAAAACCAGGTAAAGACATTACAAAAAAAGAAAATTTTAGACCTATATCCCTCATGAACATAGATGCAAAAATCCTTAATAAAATTCTAGCCAATAGAATCCAACAACACATCAAAAAAATAATTCACCCTGATCAAGTGGGATTTATACCAGGTATGCAAGGCTGGTTTAATATCAGAAAAACCATTAATGTAATCCATCACATAAATAAAACAAAAGACAAAAACCACATGATCTTATCAATTGATGCAGAAAAGGCATTTGACAAAGTCCAACACCCATTTATGATAAAAACTCTCACCAAAATAGGAATTGAAGGAAAATTCCTCAACATAATAAAGGGCATATATGCAAAGCCGACGGCCAATATCACTCTAAATGGAGAGAACCTGAAAGCATTTCCCTTGAGAACGGGAACCAGACAAGGATGCCCTTTATCACCACTCTTATTCAACATCGTACTTGAAGTCCTAGCCAGAGCAATTAGGCTAGACAAAGAAATAAAGGGTATCCAGATTGGTAAGGAGGAAGTAAAGCTATCAGTATTTGCAGATGACATGATCGTATACATGGAAAACCCTAAGAAATCCTCCAGAAAACTACTGAAACTAATAGAAGAGTTTGGAAGAGTCTCAGGATATAAAATAAACATACAAAAATCACTTGGATTCCTCTACATCAACAAAAAGAACACCGAAGAGGAAATAACCAAATCAATACCATTCACAGTAGCCCCCAAGAAGATAAAATACTTAGGAATAAATCTTACCAAGGGTGTAAAAGACCTATACAAAGAAAACTATAAAACTCTGCTACAAGAAATTCAAAAGGACACACTTAAATGGAAAAACATACCCTGCTCATGGATAGGAAGACTTAACATAGTAAAAATGTCTATTCTACCAAAAGCCATTTATACATACAACGCACTTCCAATCCAAATACCAATGTCATACTTTAAGGGAATAGAGAAACAAATCACTAATTTCATATGGAAAGGAAAGAACCCCCGGATAAGCAAAACATTACTGAAAAAGAAGAAGAAAGTGGGAGGCCTCACCCTACCTGATTTCAGAACCTATTATATAGCCACAGTAGTCAAAACAGCCTGGTACTGGTACAACAACAGGCACATAGACCAATGGAACAGAATTGAGAATCCAGATATAAATCCATCCATTTATGAGCAGCTGATATTTGACAAAGGACCAGTGTCAGTCAATTGGGGAAATAATAGTCTTTTTAACAAATGGTGCTGGCATACCTGGATATCCATTTGCAAAAGAATGAAACAGGACCCATACCTCACACCATGCACAAAAACTAACTCCAAGTGGATCAAAGACCTAAACATAAAGACTAAAACGATAAAAATCATGGAAGAAAAAATAGGATCTACCCTAGGAGCCCTAATACAGGGCATAAACAGAATAAAAAACATTGCCAAAAATGATGAAGAGAAACCAGATAACTGGGAGCTCCTAAAAATCAAACACCTATGCTCATCTAAAGACTTCACCAAAAGAGTAAAAAGACCACCTACAGACTGGGAAAGAATATTCAGCTATGACATCTCAGACCAGCGCCTGATCTCTAAAATCTACATGATTCTGTCAAAACTCAACCACAAAAAGACAAACAACCCAATCAAGAAGTGGGCAAAGGATATGAACACACATTTCACTAAGGAAGATATTCAGGCAGCCAACAGATACATGAGAAAATGCTCTCGATCATTAGTCATTAGAGAAATGCAGATTAAAACTACGATGAGATTCCATCTGACACCAACTAGACTGGCATTAATTCAAAAAACACAAAATAATAAATGTTGGAGAGGCTGCGGAGAGACTGGAACTCTCATACACTGCTGGTGGGGTTGTAAAATGGTACAACCACTTTGGAAATCCATCTGGCGTTATCTTAAACAGTTAGAAATAGAACTACCATACAACCCAGAAATCCCACTCCTCGGAATATACCCTAAAAATACAAGACCCTTCACACAAACAGATATATGCACACCCATGTTTATTGCAGCTCTGTTTACAATAGCAAAAAGCTGGAAGCAACCAAGATGTCCATCAACGGACGAATGGGTAAATAAATTGTGGTATATTCACACAATGGAATACTACGCATCGATAAAGAACAATGACGAATCTCTGAAACATTTCATAACATGGAGGAATCTGGAAGGCATTATGCTGAGCGAAATGCGTCAGTTGCAAAAGGACAAATATTGTATAAGACCACTATTATAAGATCTTGAGAAATAGAAAAAACGGAAAAGAACACATACTTTTGTGGTTACAAAGGGGGGAGGGAGGGAGGGAGGGAGGGAGAGGGCTTTTTATTGATCAATCTGTAGATGGGAACTGCTTTGGGTGAAGGGAAAGACAACACTCAAAACATGGAGGGTCAGCCTAATTGGACAGGATTAAAAGTAAAGAGGTTTCCGAGATAAAATGAAAGCTTCAAAGGATAGCGAAGCAGGGGCTGGGGTCTGGGGAACTTGGTTTGAGAGGACTTCTAAATCAATGGACAAAACAATTCTATTATGAAAACACTCTGCATCCCACTTTGAATTGTGGCACCTGGGGTCCTAAATGCCAACAAGCAGCCATCTGAAATACATTAATTGGTCTCAACCCACCGGGAGCAAAGGCAAAGGAAGAACACCAAGGTCACACGACAACTAAGAACCCAAGAGACAGAAAGGGCCACTTGAACCAGAGACCTACAATATCCTGAGACCAGAAGAACTAGTTGGTGCCCGGCCACAATCGATGTCTGCCCTGTCAGGGAACACAACAGACAACTCCTGAGGGAGCAGGAGACCAATGGGATGCAGACCCCAAATTCTCATTAAAAGACCACACCTAATGGTATGATTGCGACTAGAGGAATCCCAGAGACAATGCTCCCCAGAACTTCTGATGGCACAGGACAGGAACCATCCCCGAAGACAAATCATCAGGCATGAAAAGGACTGGTCAGTGGGGGGGGGAGAGAGATACTGATGAAGAGTGAGCTAATTAAATCAGGTGGACACAGGAGAGTGTGTTGGCAACTCTTGACTGGAGGGGGGATGGGAAGATAGAGAGAGAGGGAAGAAGGTAAAATTGGCACGAAACGAGAGACTGTAAGGGCTGACTCAATAGGGGGAGAGCAAGTGGGAGAAGGGAGTAAGATGTATGTAAACCTACATGTGACAGACTGATTGGAATGGTAAATGTTCACTTGAAGCTTAATAAAAATTAAAAAAAAAAAAAAAAATTAGAGAAATTATTGCTTCGTTAAAGTTTCTTGGAATAGTTTTTTTTCTTTTTCCTGTAATATGTTTTTAATTTTAGGAAGTACTTTATGAAAACCAAACAAAAAACTGCATTGCTATTCTTTAACATACAGAACATTTAATATTAGCAGAATTTTTAAAAGCTAGCACAAAGATGTTTTTGTAGTGCTATTCATAACAGAAAATGATGTTGCCATCCAGTGGAATATTAAACAACCACTGAGATGATAGGTTGAAGAAAAATGCTTATGACATTATTGTGAAAAATTTAAGTATCTCAATTCTGTATAGAGATTAATGCACAAATGTAAATATATAAAACAAAAATGTCAAAGAAAATGTACTAAGATTTTAAGGGTATTTTATATTTTAGTGGTTAATGAAAGAATCTTTTTTTCCTCCTTTCTACTTTTGCTTTCGTATGATCTGGATTATTTTCTCTAAGGTATAGTCATTAAAAAAAAAAAAAATTTTTTTTTTTTATAGTCATTAAGGCAGGAGCCTTGTTTGCACAGTGGTTAAGAGCTTGGCTGCTATCTGAAAGGTTGGTGGTTCAAACCCACCAGTTGCCCCACAGGAGAAAGGTGTGGCAGTCTGTTTCTGTAAAGATTACAATCTTGGAAGCCCTAGGGGGCAGTTCTACTCTGTCCTGTAGGGTCACTATAAGTCTGAATTGACTCGACAGCAACGGGTAATGGGATAGTTGTTTCGGCAGTGCCTAGAAGTTGGATCTTTTTAAGTTTTGATTTTGTTATTATTGGTGATCTCTAAAAAATCATGAATTCAGCATCTTTGACTTTAATATTAGATGTGCTTTGACTTCCCCCAGTGGCACCATGGTTAAGCACTTGGCTGCTAACCCAGAGGATGACAGTTTGAGCCCACCCAGCAGCTCCATGGGAGAAAGGCCTGGTGATCCGCTTCAGTAAATATTCAGCAAACCCTGCTCTGTCACATGGGGTCACTATGAGTCAAAATCAACTTGATGACACTCACAGCAACTATAATGAGTACAGAATACAGCCAATGTATTTGTTTTTAAAAAATAAAATGATTTTGAAGCCCTTTGAGTCTTCCAAATGAGTTGTTTATGAAAGATGTGAAAGTAGTTATTTTGAAATTTTTTTTTGTTTGTTTTGGAGAAATATTAAAAAAGGGCCAGTAACTTTCTAATATCTCCTGGCTGTGTCACCTCCCCTTCTTCTTCAACCCCAGCTGTTATCTAGCCTTTCTTTTTCGTTTGTCTCTATTGTGCCTTTCCTACTTAATTTGCATTCTACTTCCAGGCTCTTCTTAGAGTGCAAGGAACTTTTGTTCAAACATTTTGACAGTTCATAAGACTTAGACCATTTTACCTCTTCACTTCAGACCTCACGAAGGACTCTTGCACTGTGCATTATTTGGTCTACTGAGAGTATGTTGTTGTTTGTTGTGTGCCATGTTAGTTATTGGGATTCTCATGGCTCTCAGATACCACTGTGCTTCTTTTTGCTCCCTTCTGTTTCCTTCTGACAGATGCTGGATATCATGCAGGTCTTATACTTGTTGGTGTTGTATTTTGGAGTTTACCTAGTGTTGTGGTACATATTTTGTTCGTGGTTTTAGCTTTACTATCCTGGTTGCTCTGTGTGGATTTATGGGGGAGTTTGCGGGAGATTCAAAAACTATGCCACCTCTATCGTAATCTTCCCAGAGTCTACATGGCTTTTTTATGTAACTTTTATTTAGTTTAAAATTTGTCCTTTTTGAAGGTATGTCCTGTTAAAGAAATATTTTTTAAATTTGTTAATGAAAGGCTGGTGGTTGCTTTTTTTTTTTTTTAATTTTAAGTCTTTATAAAGTAAAAACTGGTAACAATTACTGTCTTGGAAATTTTACTAGTTTGTGAAATCTAAAATTTTAGTGATCATTTATTACCTTAGTTCCTTAAAATAGAAAAAAAATGTGACTTACCGAAGCATGCTGAGTTAATAAATGACATCTCCTGTCTTCAGATACTCATTTCATGATTCCATAGGAATAATCCCTGAACTGGTTTTAGGAAGTGTGATGGTTAAGGTTGTATGTCAACTTGGCTGGGCCATGATTCTTAGTGGTTTGGAAATTATGTAATGATGTACTTTGGCAGTTATGTAATGATGTAATTTGGCATTTATGTAATGATGTAGTTATGTTCCATTATGTGATATCATGTAATCACCTCCATGATGTGATCTGATGTGATCAGCAAGTCATTTGCAAGGGAAGTTTCTTCGGGAATGTGGCCTGCATCCCATATATGTGGACATCCTGGCAAAGCTCACTGGCGTTTGCTTGCTCTGAATCCCACATCTATCCAGCTCATCATCATCAGACCTCCAGTTCTTGGGACTTGAGCAAGTGGCCTACCATCTTGCCTGCTGATCTTGAGATTCATCAGCCTCCATAGCCTGTAAGCCAGCAACCTACCGATCCTGGGTTCATCGGCCTCTACAGCTATGTGAGTCAGGAGAAGCTTCCAGCCGGATACCTGACATATGGACTTGGGACTTGCCAGCCTCTACAGCCACATAAGCCATTTCCTTGAGATAAATCTCTCTCTTTCTACACACACACACACACACATGCACACAAACACACACACCCCACATGTGCACACTTCACTGGTTTTGCTTCTCTAGAGAACCCAGCTGAAGACGTTTGGTACCAAGAGCGGTTCTAGAGAAACAAAATGATAAGAATGAGTTGTCTAACTTGGTTTTCAAATCTGGTTAGTCTTAAAGATGCTGATGACTTTGCTTCCGGTAGTACAGAGGGCACTGCTAATCCATGAGGTGAGGTGGCAATAGAAATATGCAAAATATTACCACCAATAGATCAAGTACTGGTGAAAGGTAAGGCTCAGGGTGATCACATGTTTGATACTTTTTTACAATTTTGTCAGAATGAGAAGTATAAGGAGGCTGGTTGGTTGGTACTACTTTTGCCAGACAAAGTGATGAAAGAAAGAAATGAGCTCAGGGCTTCAGAGTCACAGCTCAAGTGCTGCAAAAATGACCTCAGAGTTGCCACTTGCGACTTGATAGAAAGTCTTATTTCTTGTAGTAACAGAGCTGATATTGCTGAAAACAAAACCCAGAGTGTTACCGTAAGAGTGGCTGAATTACAATGCCAGTCGAGCCCCCAGCTTGGAATGGTGTCTGAAGTTAAAGTGACAGTATTGCTTGGGAAGAAATAGGATACTGAAACTTGGGAGGGGGACATATGGACAGATAATCATGAAGCTGAGCCCCTAAATTCCATTGAATCACTCCTGCCAACAGAACCAGTCCTCTCCCATCTGAAGAGATTATTCCATCTCTGTCTGCTAAGCTACCCTCCCCAGTAAAACCATTAGCCCTCCACCCCATCTGATGAGATTAATCCAACCATGTCTGAAGAGCCTTTGTCTGAGATATTGCCATGGGTACCATCTGAGCCATCGTCTGGGGAGGCATCTGAGTCATTGCCTGGGCATCATCTCAGGCAGATGCCTAAAAGGCATTGCTGAATGTTCTCAGAACACATCTCTACCACCTATTTTTGCTTCTAGACCTATATCTAGACTTAAATCCCAGGGACCCCCAAAAGGTGAAGTACAAAGTGTGACCCAGGAAGAGGTACACTACACTCCAAAAGAACTGCTTGACTTTTCTAATACGTACAAAGAGAAACCTGGGGAATATGTGTGGGTATGGGTATTAAGCGTGTGGGTTAACAGTGCAGGGAACATAAGGTTGGATCCACCGATCTTTTGCCTACCAGCCAAATGCTTAACCACTGTGCCACCAGGGCTCCAAGGTTGGATCGGAATGAGTTTATTGATAGGGCCCATTAAACTCGGATGTTTCATTCAGTGTTTCAGCTCAAGAGGTTAGGAAAGGACCTAATAGTTTATCTGGTTGGTTTGCTGAAGCATGGATTATGCAGTAGCCTACATTACTTCTAGTTGAAGACCAGACCTGCCTTCATATTCTGTAGAAGAAGGTATCCAAAGGCTTGGGGAAATTGGCATGTTAGAGTGGATATATGAGGTTAGACCAACAGACCCACATATAGGACATACCTTTTACCACAGCGGTGAGGAACAAATTTGTGAAAGGAGCCCTAGTATCCTTGAAGACTGCTGTGATTGCTATTTTATGTAGGTCAGATTTGACAGGGGGAACTGTCCTAGCTGAATTAAGACACCTAACTACAACGGGGCTGATAGGACCCTGAGATGGTAGGGGCTAAGTGGCAGCACTCAGTCGACAAAGACCAGTGTGGTTACTGTAATGGACAACGGAGTCAAAGCAGTAATCAGAATAACCTGACTCATATGGACTTATGGCTTTGGCTGCTTAGTCATGACATCCTTCAGAGTGAAATCTAAATGTTTCACTTGATCTAAATCTAAATATTTTACTTGATCTGTACAGGCAGAAGAACTCTAGGTCAAGTGAACAGCAGTTTAACTTGAATTGCCAGGATAGAGAATCAATCAATTCTCAACCTTAATTACAGACCCACAACTCCTTGAATGAAAAGATGGCTGGGTTCCCTTGAGGAAGGACGCCACTACACAGCCAAAAATTTATACTGTTAATCTTTTTCCCAGCTTTCCAAAAGGAATTTATGGCTTTTTACAAAAGTGACTGTTCATTGGTGAAAAGAAAATAATCATACTTTTCACGGGTTACGGGATATTAGCTCTGAACTGACAGTAATTCCAGAAAACCAAAACATCACTGTGGTCTAACAGTCAGAGTGGAAACTTATGGATGTCAGATTATTAATGGAGTCTTAGCTGAGGTTCGTTTCATAGTGGGCTATTGGGTCCCCAAACCCATCCTGTAGTGATTTCCCTAGTTCCGGAATGTGTAATTGGAATAGATATACCCAACAACTGGCAGAACCCCCACATTGGATACTTGACAAATGGAGTAAGGGCTATTATGGTAGGAAGAGCCAAGTGGAAGCCATTAGAGCTGCCCGTACCTAGGAAAATAGTAATCCAAAAGTAATACCACATTCCTAGAGGGATTGCAGAGATTACTGCCACCATTAAGGACTTGATGGATACAGGGATGGTGATTCCTGTCGCATCCCCATTCAACTTACCTATTTGGCCTGTGCAAAAAACAGATGGATCTTGGAGAATGACAGTGGATTATTGTAAACTTAACTGGGTGGTGACTCCAATTGCAGCTGCTGTTCCAGATGTAGTTTCATTGCCTGAGCAAATTAATACATCTCCTGGTACCTGGTAAACCCTGGTGGTGTAGTGGTTAAGTGCTACGGCTGCTAACCAAATGAGTTGGAATTGACTCGATGGCACTGGGGGTGGGTGGTAGCTGGTAAGCATGTATTTATCTGGCCAATACCTTTTTTTCTATTCCATTTGTGAGGGAACACCAGAAACAGTTTGCCTTCAGATACAGGGTCAGCAATACACCTTTAGTGTCCTACCTAAGCAGTATATCAACTCTCTAGCCTTATGTCATTATTTAGTTTGCAGGGAACTTGATTGCCTTTTCCTTCCACAAGACCTCACGCTGGTCCATTACATTCATGGCATTGTACTGATTGGACCTAGTTAGAAAGAAGGGACAGTGACTCTGGATTTTCTGGTAAAACGTTGACGTGCGAAACCAAACCATTACCTTTGAGTTGATTCTGAGTCATAGTGACCCTATGGGACAGATTGTAACTGCCCCATAGGGTTTCAAGGAGCAGCTGGTGAATTCAAACTTCCCACCTTTTTGGTTAGCAGCCATAACTCTTAACAACTGCTCCACCAGGGCTGCACATTTGCATGCTAGAAGGTGGGAAATTAACCTGACACAAATTCAGTTGCCTCATGAAATTTCTAGGGGTCTAGTGGTGTGGGGTATGTTGAAATAGTCCTTCTAAAGTAAAGGATAAGTTATTGAATCTGCCCCCTCCCACAACTTAAAAAGAGGCACAATGCCTAG
Source organism: Loxodonta africana (assembly GCF_030014295.1). Taxonomy (NCBI): domain Eukaryota; kingdom Metazoa; phylum Chordata; class Mammalia; order Proboscidea; family Elephantidae; genus Loxodonta; species Loxodonta africana. Next base: position 49,229,411 of record NC_087351.1, read on the forward strand.
TGGACCTCTTTGGATTTTGGAGGCAACATGTCCCTCATTTGGGTGTGCTACTTGGGCTTATTTATCAAGTGACTCGAAAAGCTGCTAGTTTTGAGTGGGGCCCAGAAGAGAAGGCTCTGCAACAGGTTCAGGCTGCCATGCAAGAAGTTCTGCCACTTGGGCCAGATGATCTGGCTGACTGAATGGTGCTTGAAGTGTCAGTGGCAGATAGAGATACTTCTTGGAGTCTTTGGGAGGCTCCTATTGGTAAATCACAGCACAGACCCTTAAAATTTTGGAGCAGAGCGATGCCATCCTCTGCAGATAACTGCTCTCCTTTTGATAAACAGCTTTTGGCTTATTATGGAGCCGTAGTAGAGACTGAACACTTAACCATGGGCCACCAAGTCACCATGTGGCCTGATCTACCTATCATGAACTGGGTGTTGTCTGACCCACAGAGCTCTAAAGTCGGATGTGCACATTAGCATTCCACTATTAAATGGAAATGGTATATACAGGACCTGAGCTGAGCAGGACATAAAGGCAAATTTAAGTTGCATGAAGAAGTGGCCCAAATGCTCATGTTCTCCACTCCTGTCACATTACCTGCCCTCTTCCAGTCTGTACCTTTGGCCTCATGCAGAGTTCCTAATGGTCAGTTGACTGAGGAAGAGAAAACTTGTGCCTGGTTTAGAGATGGTTGTGTGTGATATGCAGGCGCCACATGAAAGTGGACAGTGATAGCATTGCAGCCCATTTTTGGGACCTCCCTGAAGGACAGTGGTGAAAGGAAATCCTCCCGATTGGCAGAACTACGAGCAGTGCACCTGGTTGTTCACTTTGCTTGGAAGGAGAAACAACCAGATGTGCATTTGTATACTGATTCATGAGCTGTGGCCAGTGGTTTGGCTGGATAGTTAGGGACTTGGAAGGAATATGATTGGAAAATTGGAGACAAGGAGTTACAGGGAAGAGATGTGAATAGACCTTTCTGAATGGGCCAAAGAAGTAAAGATATTTGTGTTTCATGTGAATGCTCACCAAAAGGTGACCTCGGCAGAGGTGAACTTTAACAATGAAGTGGATAGGATGCCGCGTTCTGTGGAAACCAGTCATCCTCTTTCACCAGCCACTCCCATCATTCCCCAGTGGGCTCAGGAACAAAGTAGCCATGGTGGCAGGGATGAAGGTTATGCACGGGCTCAGTAACGTGGACTTCCAGTCACCAAGGTTGACTTGGCTCCAGCCACTGCTGCGTGCCCAGTCTGCCAGCAGCAGAGACCAACACTGAGACCCTGACATGGCACCATTCCTCAAGGTGATGAGCCAGCAACTTGGTGGCAGGTTGATTACATTGGACTGTCATGGAAAGGACAGCATTTTGTTCTTACTGGAATAGACACTGGATACGGATTTGCCTTCCCTGTACACAATGCTTCTGCTAAAACTACCATCCATGGACTTACAGAATGCCTTATCCACCATCGTGGTATACTTGCTACACAGCATTGCTTCGGATCAAGGGACTCACTTCACAGCAAATGAAGTGCAGCAGTGGGACCATGCTCATGAAGTTGGCTGGTCTAATCATGTTTCCCGTCATCCTGAAGCAGCTGGCTTGATAGAATGATAGAATGGCCTTATAAAGACACAATTATGGCTCCAGCTAGGTGCCCATACCTTGTGGGGTTGGGGCAGTGTTCTCCAGGAGGCTGTATATGCCCTAAACCAGGATCCAATACACAGTACTGTTTCACTCATAGCCAGGATTCATGAGTCCAGGAATCGAGGTAGAAATGGGAGTGGCACTACTTACTATTAACCCTAGTGATCCAAACCAAACCAAACTAAACCCACTGCCATTGAGTCGATTCCAACTCATCGCAACCGCTTAGGGTTCCTAAAGCTGTAAATGCCTACAGAGGCAGACTGCCACGTCTTTCTCCCACGGAGCCGGTGGTGGTTTCCAACTGCAGCCTTTCAGTTAGCAGCTGATCGCTTTAACCACTGCACTTTGCTTCCTGTTTCCATGACCTTTTGTTCTGCGGGTCTAGTGATCTTAGTTCCAAAGGGAGAAATGCTCCCACCAGGAGATACAACAATGATTCTATTGAACTGGAAGTTAAGAATGCCACCTGGCTACTTTGGGCTCTTCATGCCTCTGAATCAACAGTCAAAGAAGGGAGTTACTGTATTGGCTGGTGTGATGGATGCTAATTATCAAGGAGAAATCAGATTGATATTGCATAATGGAGGTAAAGAAGAACATGTCTGGTATACAGGAGATCCCTTAGGACTTCTCTTAGTACTACTGTGCTGTGTGATTAAAGTGAATGGAAAACTACAGCAACCCAATTCCAACGTGACTACTGATGGCCCAGACCCTTCAGGAATGAAGGTTTGGGTCACCCCGTGAGGCAAAGAACCACAGTCAGTTGAGGTGCTTACTAAGGGTAAAGGGTTTTCAAGGTTGTAAATCTTTATGGAAGCAGACTGCCACGTCTGTCTTCCACAGAGCAGCTGGTGGGTTTGAACCAGAGACGTTTTTTGGTTAGCAGCAGAGTGCTTTAACCACCGCATCACCAAACCCAAGCCGTTGCTGTCTAGTCCATTCCGACTCATAGCAACCCTATGGGACCGAGTAGAACTGTCCCATAGGGTTTGCAATGAACAGCAGGTGGATTTGGACTGCCAACCTTCTGGTTAGCAGCCAAGCCCTTAATCACTGTGCCACCAGGGCTCTTGAAAATAGAGAGAAATACACTTTCTTAAATTCTATTAGAAATATGAAAATTATTAAGAGGAAAAATCTCATAATGTTCCTACTGATTGCATACATACCTCTTCACAAAAACCAGTTGCTGTCAAGTCAATTCTGAGTCATGGCAACTGTATGTGTGTCAGAGGAGAACTGTGCTCCATAGCGTTTTCAATGGCTTATATTGCAGATGTAAGATTGCCTGGCTTTCTTCTGAGGTGTCTTTGGGTGGACTTGAACCTCCAACCTTTCTTTTATTAGCTGAGCATTTGCACCCAATAGGACTTATTCATAATGCTGATTAATTTTAGTGGACTTTAACTGAGTTAAATTTATATTTAAAAAAACCAAACCAAACCCAGTGCCGTCAAGTCGATTCCGACTCAATTTATGTACTGTGTCCCAATTCAAAAATAATTGAGCTTGATTTGAAGTTGAGTTGTATCAGTGCTTAGAATATGTTTGCATTGTTTTAAAAGTATTGTATTTTAAAGCAGTCACTAAAGGCAGAATTTTTAGTAACATTTAGTAATCATTAGTTAAGTTAAATTAAAAAATTTCTTCAAAGTTTAACAAAATACAAAAATGCTTCATTATGTTAATTATTTATGGGGAAAAAGTCAGCAAAGTAAGTGTTTAGAAATCCTGTTATTTTTTTTACTTTATCTCCCTAGTTGTTTGTCACTGTGAACATAAAAACTTTGAGGAGAGTTTTACAAGGTCATCTGCTGCATACCTGTATCCTTATAGAATAACGTTTGTGTGTTTTATCCTCTTCTTAAAGGAACACTGTGAATACTAACCAGTTCCTTTCCAAACTCAGCTGCCACTGTTCTTTTTCCTATGGGGGAAAAACCAGCTAATGAGGAGAAAAATCAATGCCTTTTTGAGCTGTAGTATATTGTGCTATGTTTGAAGTGAGATATGCGTGTTTCAGACAGGGTGAAGTTAATGAGAAATTTAACCTTTTAAGTATTACCTGAATGCTAGTGATATGGTAAAATTTTAACATATTTACTTGTACTTATATTTCTAAGTTTCCTCTTTTGTTTTAACATAAAATTTTTGGTCTGTTGCTCATCAGAGAGCATATTTGGTAGCATCTCATTTGTTATGTCTCTTTCTCCCGTTTCAAAAGGAAAATGTGTTTAAAGATGTTGAGGAAAATAAAGGTGTTTAAAAATATTCATCAAGTGAAAATGTTTTTATCAAAGTATTAATTAGGAAAAATATAGGTGATTACATGTTATGAATGGAAAGCTGGATTTTTTGAAAGTAAGTTAGGTTTGCCACCAAAATAGTAAAAAGTTCTAAAAATATTTGTCTGTTTCTCCACTAGATGGAGCTGTATGCTAGTTATATTGCTCTATAGCAATAATTGGAGCCCTGATGGCGTAGTGGTTAAGGGCCACAGCTGCTAACCAGAAGGTGGGCAGTTTGACTCCCCAGTCCCTCCTTGGAAATCCTGTGGGACAGGTTCCTGCTGGCAAAATGGTTAAGAGCTAAGGCTCCTAACCAAAAGGTCGGCAGTTCAAATCCACCAGCCGCTCACTGGAAACCCTATGGAGCAGTTCTACTCTGTCCCATAGGGTTGCTGTGAGTTGGAATCGACTCAGTGGCACACAGCAACAGCAGCAACAGCATAGCAACGATGACATGTGTTTGATGAGATAATACAGTGAAACCTGTGAGAGCCGGAACTTGACAGGACTGCCTTGTTTTTCTACATCTGGCAAGTTTTCTGCCTTTTACAGGGTGCAGGCTTGCTACTTTTCTGTCATTCCTTTTAGTGGAAAATATTTTAGTTTTCCTTCTCTGACAAGTTTCTGTGTTTTTCTGTACCCATTGCTGTTGAGTGGATTCTGACTCATAGTGACCCTATAGGGCAGGGTAGAACTGTCCCATAGGGTTTCCAAGGCTGTAATTTTTACAGAAGCAGACTGCTACATCTTTCTCCTGAGGAGCAGCTGGTTGGTTCGAACTGCCGACCTTTCGGTTAGCAGCTGAGTACTTTAACCACTGCACTACCAGGGCTCCTGATGAGATAAAACTAAGGTTAAACTTTGTAAACCAATGTATTAACACTACTAATATGTTAAATGTATTAATATATATGGCATGTATATTAATATATGGCCCAGTGGTAGTATAACTATAGGTAAAATATAATTTTATCCCGTATATATAAGATGTTATTTATCAGCCATCTCTAAGAAATGTGTACAGTTGGTTTTCTGGTAGAGTTGGTAAAATTTCTGTTGATCTATCGTCATACTTTCAACCAGTATCATAATGGCCAAAAAAAAAAAATCAAGAATTTTCAATATACAGTTGAAATTATCTTAAATTAGCTTCTCCTTAATGATTTGCCAGAATAACTGCAATTCTGCACTCTCTTTGGTATAAACATAACTGATTCCTGTGGTATGTTTAATGCTCAAGGCTAGTTAACTGATCTCTTGTAGGTGCTTTTCTCCCCCTAGTTGAGTTGAATTATATACTTGCCAAGAGTCAGTTGTGTTTGTCCCCAAACCTTTTTATACTAGTTATATCTGTGGTCATAATTATAGAATTTAATCAAACCTAAATAAACTAATAGAAATATTAGAAAATACATTCTTTGTGAAAAGAGTTGAAAGCTTTGGAATATTCAGCAAAAGGTAAATTGCTAAAAATTTTCTCAAATTAGGTGTGAGTGAGAAAGCTGTGAAAGACTGGAAACTAGAGAAATTCTGCACTTGATTAAGGGGCAGAAAGTGTTTGGAATTCTGTACAATGATGCTTTTATTTAAAAGTAAAAGTTTCACATTCAAGAACCTTAAAAGTTCTGTGGTAACCAGGTAGTACCATACAATATTTCTCAAAATCCGTATTGTTGTTGTTGTTGTTAGGTGCCATTGAGTCTATTCTGACTCATAGTGACACTGTGTACAACAGAATGAAACACCGTCCGGTATAGCGCCATCCTCAGAATCATTGTTATGCTTGAGCCTGTTGTTGTAGCCACTGTGTCAGTCCATCTTGCTAAGGGTCTTCCTCTTTTTCACTGACCCTCTAAATTACCGCGCATGATGTCCTTCTCCAGGGACTGATCCATCCTGATAACATGCCCAAATTATGTGAGACAAAGTCTCACCATCTTCACTTCTAAGGAGCATTCTGCTTGTACTTCTTCCAAGACAGATTTGTTCATTCTTTTGGCAGTCCATGGTATATTCGATATTCTTCCCCAGCACCACAATTCAAGGGCATCATTCTTCTTTGGCCCTCCTTATTCATTGTCCAGCTTTCGCATGCATATGAGCCAGCTGAAAATGCTACAGCTTGGGACAGGTGCACCTTAGTCCTTAAAGTGACATCTTTGCTTTTTAACACTTTAAAGAGGTCTTTTATAGCAGACTAGCCCATTGAAATATATCTTTTGATTTCTTGACTGCTGCTGCCATGAGTGTTGATTGTGGATTCAAGTAAAATGAAGTCCTTGACAACTTCAGACTTTTCTCCATTTATCATGATGTTGCTTATTGGTCCAGTTGTGAGAATTTTTGTTTTCTTAGTGTTGAGGTGTAATCTATGCTGAAGGCTGTAGTCTTTGATCATCAGTAAGTGCTTCAAGTCCTGTTTACTTTCAGCAAGCAAGGTTGCGTCATTTGCATATCACCGGTTGTTTATGAGTCTTCCTCCAATCCTGATGCCCCATTCTTCTTCATATAGTCCAGCTTCTCAGAGTCTTTGCTCAGCATACAGATTGAATAAATGTGGTGAAAGGATACAGCCTTAACACACACCTTTCCTTACTTTAAACCATGCAGTATCCCCTTGTTCTGTTTGAACGACTGCCTCTTGATCTTTGTGCAGGTTCTACACGAGCACAATTAAGTGTTCTGGAATTTCCGGCCTTCGCAATGTTATCCACAGTTTGTTATGGTCTACATAGTCAGATGCCTTTGCATAGTCAATAAAACACAAATGGAGATCTGGTGTTCTCTGCTTTCAGCTAGGATCCATTTGATTTCGACAGTGATATTCCTCATTCTATGTCCTCTTCTGAATCTTGAATTTCTGGCAGTTCGCTGTCAATATACTACTGAGCTGCTTTTGGATGATCTTCAGCAAAGTTTTAATTGTATATGATACTAATGATATTGTTCTATAGTTTCCACATTCAGCTGGATCACCTTTCTTTGGAATAGACATAAGTATGGATATCTCCCAGTTGGTTGGCCAGGTAGCTGTCTTCCAAGTTTCTTGGCAGAGAAGAGTGAGTACTTGCAGCGTTGCATGTGTTTATTGAAACATCTCAGTTGGTATTCCGGCAGTTCCTAGAGCCTTGTTTTTTTGCCAGTGCCTTCAGTGCAGTTTGAACTACTTCATCAGTATGTTGGTTCTTGATCATGTACTGCCTCCTTAAATGGCTGAATGTCAAACAATTCTTTTTGGTATAGTGACTCTGTGTATTCCTTCCATCTTCTTTTTATGCTTCCTTCGTTGTTCAGTAATTTGCCCGTAGGATCCTTTACTGTTGAAACTCAAAGCTTGAATGTTTTCAAATTTTTTCAGTTCTTTCAGCTGGAGAAATGCTAATCATGTTCTTCCTTTTGTTTTTCTAGCTCCAGGTCTTTGCACATTTCATTACAATACTTTGTCTTCTCGAGCCACCCTTTATTCAGTTCTTTTACTTCATCATTTCCTCTTTTCACTTTAGCTAATCAATGTTCAAGAGCAAGTTTCAGAGTTTCCTCTGACATCCATTTTGGTGTTTTCTTTCTTTCTTTTCTGTCTTTTTAATGACCTCTTGGTTTCTTCTTGTATAGTGTCCTTGATGTCATTCCAGAGTTCGTCTGGTCTTTGGTCATTAGTGTTCAATGTGTCAAATCTATTCTTGAGATGGGGGGATATTACTCAAGGTTGTACTTTGGCTCTTGTGAACTTGTTCTAATTTTCTTCAGCTTCAACTTGAACTTGCGTATGAGCAGTTGAGGGTTTGTTTTGCAGTCAGCCCCTTTCCTTGTTCTGACTGGTGATGCTGAGTTTCACCATAGTCTCTTTCCACGGTTATAATTGGTTTGATTCCTGTGTATTCCATCTGGTGAGGTCCATGTGTATAGTTGTCCTTTATGTTGTTGAAAAAAGATATTTGCAGTGAAGAAGTTGCTGATCTTAGAAAATTCTATCCTACAATTTCTGGCATCATTTCTATCACCGAGGCCATATTTTCCTACTACCAATCCTCCTTCTTTGTTCCCAACTTTCACGTCCCAATCACCAGTAATTATCAGTGCATCCTGGGTGCATATTCCATCAATTTCAGACTGCAGAAGTTGGTAAAAATCTTGAATTTCTTCATCTTTGGCCTTAGTGGTTGGTACATAAATTTGAATAATAGTTGTATTAATTTGTCTTCTTTGTAGGTGTATGGATGTTACCCTATCACTGACAGCGTTGTACTTCAGGACAGATCTTGAAATGTTCTTTTTAACAGTGAACCCAATGCTGTTCCTTTTCATTTTGTCATTCCTGGCAGAGTAGACCATACAGTTGTCTGATTCAAAATGGCCCATACCAGTCCATTTCACCTCATTAATGCCTAGGATACCCATGTTTATGCGCTCCGTTTCATTTTTGACGATTTCCAACTTTCATAGATTCGTACTTTGTACATTCCAGGTTCCGGTTATTAACGGATGTTTGCAGCTGTTTTCTTCTCTTTTTGAGTCGTGCCACATCAGCAAATGAAGGTCTCGAAAGCTTGACTCCATCCATGTCATTAAGGTCAACTCTACTTTGAGGAGGCAGCTCTTTCTCAGTCGTATTTTGAGTGCCTTCCAACCTGAGGGGCTCATCTTTTGGTACCATGTCAGACAGCGTTCTGCTGTTATTTGTAAGGTTTTCACTTGCTAATTTTTTTTCAGAAGTAGACTGCCAGGTCCTTCTTCTTGAAACCTGTCCACCATGGGTGACCCTGCTGGTGTTTGAATATCAGTGGAATAGCTTCCAGCATCACAGCAACACGCAAGCCCCCACAGTGCGAGAATGTGACACGCACAGGGGAAAATCCATATTAAAAACCCCAAATTTAAATACTCCATAACTCAACATGTTTCCATTAATGAAAGCACATGGTATCAAAAAATATCCAAAGCAGAAAATAATTGGACCCTGTTAAGGAAGCAGACTGCCGCATCTTTCTCTCACAGAGCAGCTGATGAGTTCGAACCATGGGCCTTTCAGTTAGCAGCCTAGTGCCTAACCACTGCACCACTAGGACCACTTACTACTCTGGTAGCCCACTATAATCCTATGAGAGCTTTTTTGTTTTTGTTTTTTTTTAAAAGGTGAATGTTTTCCCCCTACTTTTATGGTAAGAATACTGGACTAAGAATCACTTTGGGTAGAATTGACATCTTTACTATGTTGAGTCTTCCTCCTTGAACACAGTATGTGTTTCCGTTATTTAGGTTTTGATTTCTTTCATTGATATTTTGTAATTTTCAACATACAGATCTGTACTACCTAAGTAGTTTATTTATTTTTGGAGCTATTGTAAATGGTATTGTTCCTTTTCAAATTTTTCGTTGCTTATATATAGAAATGGGATTTATTTTTGTGTTGACTTAGTATCTTACCCACCAAACCAAAACCCAACCCACTGCTATCAAGTCGATTCCGACTCATAGTGACCCTATAGGACACAGTAAAACTGCCCCATATGGTTTCCAAGGCTTTAAACTTTTATGGAAGCAGACTGCCTCATGTTTCTCCATTGGAGTGGCTGGTAGGTTCAAACCACTGACCTTTTTGTTAGCAGCTAAGCACTTTAACCACTACATCACCTGGGTTCCTTTAATATCCTGCCGAAAACCAAATTCATTGCTGTCGAGTTGATTCCTACTCGTAGCGACTCTATAAGGACACAGTAGAACTGCCCTGTAGGATATCCAAGGAGCGGCTGATGGATTTGAACTGCTGACCTTTTTGGTTACCAGCCAAGCGCTTAACCACTGCACCACCAGGGCTCTTTAGTATCCTATAGCCTTGCAAAACTCACTTATTTAGATCTATGAGGTTTTTCTTTTTTCGGAAGATGCTCTGGGATTTTCTGCATAGATAATCTTGTTGTCTCTGAATATGGACGGTTTTATTTTTTCCTTTCCAAACTGTGTGTCTTTCTGCCTTCTTGCTCTGGCTAAGACTCCCAGTACTCTGATGTCTAGAAAAGATGAGAGTGAACACTCTTACCTTATTCCTGATCTCAGGAAGAAATCATTCAGTCTGTCACTATCAAGTATGATGTTAGCTTTACAATTTTTGTAGATGCCATTCATCAAGTTGAGAAAGTTCCTTTAATTGTTAGTGTGCTAAAAGTTTTCATCAGGAACGAATGCTGTATTTTAGCATGTGCTTTTTCTGTATCTTTTGATATGATTATTATTTTTTTTTGGTTCAGATTATTAATATGGTACATTACATTGAGTTTTGAACATTGAAACAGCCTGAAAGTCTCTATTTCACCTTTGTTTTTGAAAGATGTTTTTCTGGCTATACAATTCTAGATTGACAGTTTTTTCTTTTAGTACTTTCAAAACGTCTTCTCCCTTGCACTGTTAGGATGTTATCCTTATCTGTGTTTCTGCATATGTAACGTCTCTTTTCTTTATCTGGTTTTAAGGTTTTGTCTCTAATGCTGGTTTTGAACAATTTGATTATGATGTGCCATGAGAGAGTTTTTCTTAAACTAGAATTTGTCGTGCTTCTTGGATCTGTGGGTTTATAGTTTTTATATGTCTTAGACACTGTTTTTTGTATGTTAAATAATTCTAATTGTATTTTTTTAAAGAAAGTTGTTATTTTTATTTTTTTCCTAAGAGGCAGCAAACTTGTTTGGGCACAAACTACAAACTCTTGACTTGCCAGCACTGTGTTTTAGCTGCTTGCGCTGAGTAGTTCCTTATCTTTCACATACTGTGTTGCTTTTTTTAGCTCGGTCCCTAGGGTTTTTTGTTTTGTTTTGTTTTGTGCCTGTATAGTTTCGCTGCCAGCCAAGGATTCAGGTAATGTTTAGTAATTACCATTTCTTGATGATGCGTTTACATCTATGTACTACCATTTTTTTTTTACTACCATTAACAGCATTTTGTTTTGGATTATGAAATGTATCAAGTAGATAGAGAATATTATGCCTGCTTTAAGCTATCCAGACTTAAGATCTTAAATGTATTGCCATTTTACCCCACTCCAAATCCCATTTTTTTTCTGTGTTAATCACTATTGAAAGTAAGCCATGTATTTTACCAGACCTGTTTCTAAGCACCTATTCAAACAAGTACACATTCGGATATCAACATACGTGTATAGCCTCACATTTTTAAGAAATATAGACCCAGTCATCCTATATATTTTTTTCTGATATTTCTTTCATTTGTAAGTATATTGTAGATATCTCTTGTGTCAGTACTTATTGATCTACCTCATTTGGTTATTGTCTTTTTCAATATGTTTTCAGTGCTTAGCGTATTGCCTAGAATATAATAAGTACTCATAAAGCAATGACTGTAGTGCTGTTTATATTATTATACCTATATAGTCTGAGGAAACCCTGGTAGCATAGTGGTTAAGTGCTACGGCTGCTAACCAACAGGTCGGCAGTTCAAATCTGCCCGGCACTCCTTGGAAACTCTATGGGGCAGTTCTACTCTGTCCTATAGGGTCGCTATGAGTCAGAATCGACTCGACGGCAGTGGGTTTTTTTTGGGTTATGTAGTCTGGGTGGAAACCCTGGTGGCGTAGTGGTTAAGTGCTACGGCTGCTAACCAAAGGGTCGGCAGTTCAAATCCGCCAGGCGCTCCTTGGAAACTCTATGGGGTAGTTCTACTCTGTCCTATAGGGTTGCTATGAGTCGGAATCGACTCGATGGCACTGGATTTGGTTTTGGTTTGTTTTATAGTCTGGGTGTACCAGACTATAGTATAGTTTGGATATACCAAACTTTATGTAGTCATTTACCCAGAGTGACTTTTAGTTTCTAGTTTTATAATCCAATCTTTAGAACCTCGGTATTTCGTAAGGGTTTTTTTTAAAATCATCTGCAGGTCCTTTGAGTTTTAGATAAATTATCAGTAACTGCCTTAGTTTCCTAGTGCTGCCCTAACAAAAAATACCACAGGTGGGTGGCCTTGAAGAACAGAAATTGATTTTCTCACAGTTCAGAAGGCTAGGAATCTGAATTCAGGCTGTAGCTTTAGTGGTAGGTTCCTCTTGTCTCAACTTTTAGCAGCTGCCAGCAATCCTTCATGTTACTGGGCTCATAGATGTATCTGTTTTCATTGTAACATGATGCCTGTCTCCCCACTTTGTGTGTGTCTCTGTATCTATTCTGCTCTTTTTATAAAATACCACTCAGAAGTAATGAGATTTAGGACCTACCCTGTCCTGGTATGACTATAATGACATAACAAGAGAAAGCCCGTGTTTCCAGACAAGGTCTTATTTGCAGGTATAGGGGCTAGGACTTCCGCGTTTCTTTTGGGGGGATACAATTTAATCTATAACAGTAGCTAAAGGGCCCTTGAAGTATTTATTACATTTCTAAAAACTTTGTGTTGATAGAAGGACATTTGATAAAGATTGTTATAACTTCATAAATATCTTTATTTTAGGAGTCAACAGATTCATTTTCTTAGGGACCTTAACACTTTTCTAGGAGAATTACACTGTGGACAGTCTTCCTTATTTCCATATTTACTATGCCGTTTTACTAGGAGCCACATTTTCTTAGTTCATGAGTCAAGTCTTAAGATCAAGAGTTGGCAAACTACAGCCCGTGAGCCAAATCTGGCCCTCTGTCTTTTTTTGTAAATGAAGTTTTATTGGAACACAACCATGCTCATTCATTTATGTATTGATCTGGCTACTTTCTTCTGTAACAGCATAATTGAGTAGTTGCAACAGAGATCATATGACCAACAAAGACTGAAATATTTACTATCTGACCCTTTCAGAAAAAGTTGGCTAGGCCCTGCTGTAGGTGAATACTACATGTTGGCCAGTAGTGGATATAATATTAAGAGCACTGAACTTGTAGTCAAAAGTTGTAAGTTCACCAGTATTTGATTCTTTGACTTTGGGGAAAATTGCTTTATCTTCTGAACCCTTAGTTTGTTCATCTGTAAATAAAATATTCCTAAACGATTGTTAAAGTCATTCTAGCTCTGAAGTCCTGAGAAACTTTGTAATATAAGGATTTAGTAGGACATTTGAAAGCATAACTAGATATAAAATAAATGTGCAAATGGACCAGAAAATGGAGAATATACAGAGATTTTTTTTCACTATGTAAATCTAATTCAATTCTGAAAATGTGTTAAATAGTGAATTTTCTGATAGTTGGAAAGCCTGTGTGTTAAATGGGAAAAGTAATAATGCATTACTAGCCCATCTCCAAACCCAAACCAGGCATTCTCCAAATATCACTATATTCCACACCTAGGTGGCCATATGTAGTTGTTGTCATAGTATTTTGTACATTTAAAGTATCAGTTAACTATATAATACTTAATGAGCTCATTAATGGGTATGTAATATAGTGAGGTATATAATTACGCTTGAGGTATATAATTATGCTTATCTTCTACACTGTACTTTATATGTACTGTTTTGTAATGCATGATGAGGTAAAGATGTCATGAATGCGTATAATACTTAAAATATGAAATAAAGCAGTTAAAAGAAGCAGTTACCAACTGAAGAGTTATCTTTTAGCTAATAAATTTATCAACCTGTTATTTATTAGTATCTCCTTGTCACATTATTTGTCAATCATCTTTTCATAATTTGTCTTAGAACATTTCACCAGGATTTGAGCCACCCATGGAAGTGGGACATCATCTGCAAAAATGTTAACTGGCAACTATATCCCTTCAAAGTCATACTCTATACCATTTTGACTATTCTTTTTCCTTCTCCATGCACAGATACAACGTGTAGTATTCACCTTTTTATATGTATTGATAGAGGCATTTACTTGCATATGTAATGTGTATAAGGCCAAATTCAGTTCTTTATTTGGTCAGTCATTTTCCATAAGTACCATATCATTTGATGGCCTTTAAATTAGCCTCCCAAAGTATTTTCTAACCCTGGAGATCAAATAAGTTTGATTTTTATTTAATTCTGTTAAGGAACCTTTAAACCCATAGTTATATCATATTGTCTTAGCAGAGACATTAAAATCTCCTGGCCAGTTAAAAACTGCCAGATTGCACAATGATTAAAATATTCGGCAGTCCTTCCTAAGTGAGGATACAGGCCTTTTCCAGTGTAATTGATGTTTCATCAGCTTACTGAAGCACCGCATCTACTCAGGTACAGCTTCATCATTTTTCTAAACTGACTGTCAGCATTGGGCAGTCTTCTGAAAGAGAACGCCCTCTAGTGTCCCTATTTTGAATAACAAGTCTCTTCATCATGAAATAAGAGCCTTTAGGGCCTCTATGAGTCAGGATTGACTCCACGGCAATGGATTAATGGGTTAAAGGTATAGTGTTTGGGCTTGGCTCAATAATCCCAGTCTATCCCTAAGGGAAACCCTGGTGGTGTAGTGGTTAAGAGCTATGGCTGCTAACCAAAAGGTCTGCAGTTCGAATCCAGCAGGCGCTGCTTGGAAACTATGGGGCAGTTCTACTACTCTGACCTATAGAGTCGCTATGAGTTGGAATTGACTTGACAGCAGTGGGTATGGTACGGGTATCCCTAAGGATCCTCAGTCTCTTTGTTGGGTCCAATGTTGACGTCACCACCACAAATGCTGTTGTCTTCGTATACTTGTGGCGTGAATGCAATTTAAATATAATGCATATACCCAGATATATTCCGTGCCCCAAGAAATTGTCAGTTACCGTATTTTTATGCAAATAATGCACACGTTTTTTGCCAACCGTGCAATCCCCTCGTGCATTATTTTTCCAGGCATGCTGTGCGTGTTATATGTGTGGGCACGCTATTTACGTGGGTGTGTTACTTGCAAAAAATATGGTAGATATATTTTACTTTCAAATAATGTGTTCAGTCTGTATATGCCATAAGGCTTTCTTATAGTCGCCCTTTTCTGAATTCCAGGGGTGAATCCATGAGTGATATGTAGCCCATATTGTATGATATTGACTCTTTGGGAGACCAGCCTAATGCAATTAATGCTATCCAAGATGGTGATTCATTTGCATTTGTACTTTGTGTAATCAAAAGAACAAAGCAGAATTTAACATAATAAGCTGCAGTAATACTTTTGCCCTCATACCACAGTTATTTTCTCAGGAAAGAGTCATTTAGATTGCTGGCAACACAATACACCTGTCTGCTAAGTATTACAGTCTCTCCCACCACATTCAAAGGTAGAGTCTTTGCTAAGCACTACAAATGAACCAGTATGATAAACATAACCAGCAAAAATATGACTCCAATGACAATTCTAACCTATCACCATTTAGATGAGTCATTAAAGGGAAGTTCTTAGATATCTTTCTCTCCGTATCACCCAGCTAGAATCTTCAGAGAGTTGTCATAAATTGGCATTGGTTCAGTTTTCCTTTTCTAGAGAAGATTTGTCAGCTGTTCTCTTGTTCTAAAAAGTTCTTGTGGGGAAAGAATAATAACATTCTTCCATGGTGACATAACTCACATCTGTGTTTTTGCTATTGACCACTATTTCTTCCTGTTTCTATTTATTATCCATTTTAACTGAGTGGGAGGCTCTGGTTTGACTGCACTACCTGTCCACAGGACAGGCAGTTACAGAAGCCTTGCCAGGGCTTCTGCTTTTATTTGTTCCTAGGAAAATTTTGTAGGAGTTGACAGATAAAGAATTACAGGGCTGTCTCTTGCTTGGTAGTGAAGCAGCATTTATAGTTAATCTCATATGGTGAAATTGTGAAATTGCGAACCACTCCAAAGTTCCCTGAGGAAAATGTACAGTCTAATTCAGTGCTATGTATAATGCGTCTTGCACAGCAACATCTCCATCTACTGGCACACATAAGTGCTATCCTGGTCCTGTTACAACTGGGTCTGGCCAGATGAAAGAAAAATGTGATGTGGGAAAGATAGAGAGCTGTGAATTACTTCCTCCTCATTCCCTCGTTGCCATCTCCAGATCCTAGAAGCCTTTCCGGTGGAGTGGCCTCATATTTTATGTAAGAACACAGTGGCCCACTTGAGCTAGCTAACCCTGGATGCTCTAATCTCCTCTCATTTTAAGTAACTAATATTTTAATTGGACATTCCACTTTTCAATGAGACCAGTACTTTGAGGGTGATAAGGAATATACTATGTCCATGTAATCTTTTATTTTTTTGCCCATTCTTCAGCATATGTAGCAGTCAGAGGAAATGTGTCCAGGTGGGCCAAATTGGTAAGTGATTCTCTGTTCTAGACCTTTAATTAAATTTTTGGCAGTTGCTTTTATTATACCAAAAGCAAAGCCTAGAATATAATAGGTATCAATTACAGCCACTGCTCATTTTCAGCTCCCTCGGTAGAGTAGTGGTTAAGTGCTGTGGCTGCTAACCAAAAGGTTGGCAGTTTGAATCCACCAGGCGCTCCTTGGAAACCCTGTGGGACAGTTCTGCTCTGTCCTATAGGGTCCTATGAGTCGGAATCAACTCGACAGCAACGGGTTTTGGAACTGGGCATTTGCCTTAGAATTCCAACCTCTTTCTGAGCCAGCACTTCCATTTTTTCCTTAAATTTCCATAGGGGTTTTTATGACCGTGTACTCCACCTGGAGTGTTTTTTTTTTTTTATTGCTTATTCACTTAAGACCTATTTGCGCGTCCATACTCAAATGACCCCAAATTTTGTGACTGTCCAAGCCTTCCCCCAAAGGTGCAAGCCTAGTTGCTCTTACACCACTAAGTACACAGTTCTCAGTATGTCCCATTGTGCAGATTTACCTTTATCATCTTTCACCATGGTTTTATTGTGTGTATTATATATATGTGAACCCTGGTGGCCTAGTGGTTAAGTGCTACAGCTGCTAACGGAAAGGTCGGCAGTTGGAATCTGCCAGGTGCTCCTTGGAAACTCTGTGGGGCAGTTCTACTCTGTCCTATAGGGTTGCTATGAGTCAGACTCGACTCGATGACAGTGGGTGGTGGTGATTATATATATGGCTGATTTCCAAAAACATCACAACCCTCATTTAGACAGTGGTAAGCTGGTAAACATTTAAGGAGTGGCTCTCTGGGGGAAAAAAAAGTACCTGAGTTTTTAGTATTTGTCATTTTTCATGATGTAAATACTCCCACAATGGACAATTTCAAGCTAAAAACATGCCACCACTGATTGGGAAGAGACACAAATGGCTGTTGCAAGCTGGCTTTCCAAGTAGCCTGTTCTGCTTTAGCTGGATTCAGATCACACAACAGTCCAAAATGGGAGGTCCTGAGGGGGGCAGTTCTATCAATGGCCTCAAAGGTGATGTAGTGGCCTGTTATGGTTTGAACTGTGTCTCCCCAAAATATGTGTCAACTTGGCTAGGCCCTGATTCCCAAATTGTGTGGTTGTCCTCCATTTTGTGATCGGATGAAATTTTCCCTATATGTTGTAAATCCTGATCTGTGCCTGTGGTTAATAAGGCAAGATTAGGTTATGTTAAAGTGGATCAGGGTAGAATACAGCACACTTACTCAGGTCACAGCCCTGATCCAGTGTAAGGGGAGTTCCCCTGGGATGTGGCCTGCATCACCATTTCTTTCAAGAGATAAAAGGAGAGAGAAGGAAGCGGAGAGACAGGGACCTCATGCCACCACGAACAAAGAACCAGGAGGGAAGCGCCTCCTTTGGACCTGGGATCCCTGCGCTGAGAAGCTTCTAGACCAGGGAAGATTGATGACAAAGACCTTCCTCCAGAGCCAACAGAGAGAGAAAGGCTTCCCCTGGAGCTAGCACCCTGAATTTGGACTTCTATCCTACTAAACTGTGAGAGAATTAATTTCCATCCACTTGTGGTGCTTCTGTTATAGCAGCAGTGAAAACTAAGGCATGGCCTATTTGTAATTGTACTGATGTTATTGTCATTAGGTGCCTCCGAGTCTGTCCTGACTCATAGTGACCCTGTAAACAACAGAACAGAAACACTGCCTGGTCCTGTACTGTCCTCACAGTCGTTGCTATGTTTCAGCCCGCTGTTGCAGTCGCTATGTCAATCCATCTCATTGAGGGTCTTCCCCTTCTTTGCTGACCCTCTACCTTATTCCTGTCCTCCAGGAATTGGTCCCTCCTGATAACATGTCCAAAGTACGTGAGATGAAGTCTCGCCATCCTTGCGTCCAAGGAGCACTCTGGCTGTACTTCTTCAAAGACAGGCTTTTTCATTCTTCTGGCCGGCCATGGTATATTTAACATTCTCCACCAACACCGTAATTCAAAGGCATCGATTCTTCTTCAGTCTTCCTTATTCATTGTACAAAACTCCACCTGAATTTACCCCTAGAACACGCTCTTCCATGTGTTATTTCTGTTTTATCAGTGACCTCTACTGAGCTACCTTCTCCTTATTTGAAGGATTCTTTGAAAGCATCTGGGATGTGGTAGCCATTTTTTACCTCAGGATTATTTGGTGGCCTTTGATCTTAGATGTAGTTTCTACTAATGCCCAATGACAAGTTAGCTTTCCAATCCAGTAGCTTTCTAATCTTTGCTGAGATTTTTCTGAGAGTCTGCTGAGGTGTAGTAATCAATTTCTGCCCAAGGCTCCAGTCTTCATGTGTCAGTATTGAAGATCCTTCTAAAACAATCTGAACGTTGGGGTAATAATGTCCTAGACTTTAGCACCTACAGGCACTGCCTGGGAGATGATCCTTTGTAAAATTACAGTGATTGTTTTGGACTAGGGCCCAATCCAAATTCAGATTTTTTTTTTCCTGCCTTTATATATGGCCTTAGCAGTATCCTTAAGTGGGAGATGTGGCTTTGTGAAAACCCAAAGAGTTCTACTAGCCTCTGGGCTTCCTGGTTAGGAGAAGGTCAGTAAGGGGTTCTCAGTTATTTTTTCAAAGTTTGAGAATTCCCCTGGTGTTTTCCGGCTGATATTATTTCCAGACATTTCATAGATTAGTCCAGAGCTTGAGTTTGAGATAGGTTTTGTTAGCCAACTTTTATGTCACATGGATTGTATAGAATGCAAAAAAATTCCAGCTGTTTCCCATCTTTTCTACCACTTGGCCTAGTCAGAGCTTTTGATTATAGCTACGTTAGTGTATATGTGTAGTATGTAATAATATCTCATTGTGACTTTAATTTGTATTTATCTGATGACCACTGATGCTGGGCACTGTTTACATGTTCATTGGCCATTTTTATTTATTTTTTTGTCAAATGGCAGTTCACCTTATTTGCCCATTTAGAAAAATGTGTTGTCTGTTTTTTCGTATTGGCTTATAGTTTATATATATATGGAATATTAGTTCTTTGTTGGTTAAATGTGTTGTAAATATCTCCCCCAGCTGTTGCTTGCTTTTTCCCCGTCATAATGGTATTTTTTTGATGAACACAAAGAACTAATTTTAATGAAGTCCAATTTGTGAACCAGTTCTTTTATAATTAGTACTTTTGTATTCTGTTTGAGAAATCTATGTCAGGGTCAGTAAGATATTCTTCTTTGTTTTCTTCTAGAAGCTTGATTATTTTAGCTTTTACATGTGTGATCTAACTCAGATTACTTTTTAAGTATAGCATGTGGTATGAGCCAAGGATCATTTTTTTCCGTATGGACATGCAGCTGACCCTACGTCATTTATTTAAAAGACTACCTTTTCCTCTCTGAATTGCAGTGGATCATTAGGCGTTAATCAAGTGACCATATAAATATATATATATATATATTTATATGAGGGAGTCTTTTCTGGATCCTTTATTCTGTTAGTCTATTTCTGTATCCTTGAACTTCTATCCAGAAGACTTGGACACTTCACAAACGATACACAAATGGCCCTTATGCACTTAAAAAGATACATAACATCATTAATCAGGTTAACATAAATTGCAAACCACAATGAGATACAGCTGCATGTGCAGTAGAACAGACTGGGCATACCAAGTGTTAGGGAGGATGTGCAGCTCTCATACCTGGCCAGTATGTCAATGAAGTGGTGCAACCACTTTAGAAAATAGTTGGGAAGCAGTTTTACTCTGGGTATTTATCTAAAGAGAATTGAATATATGTCCACAAAAAGACTTGTACCAATACATTTCTTACTGCTTTATTCATAATAGTCAACAACTGGAAACAATCCAAATATTTAGCAGCAGGTGAATGGTTAACATATTGCAGTATATTCATACAATAAAATGGAATATTACTGAGCAGTAGAGAGGAGCAACTACTGTTTTATACAACAGCATGAATGAATCTCAAAAACTTTGTGCTGAATGAAAGAATTCTGACACAAAAGTGTATATACTGTATGATCCATTTATATGGAACTCTAGAAGTGGCATCTAATTTATATAGTAAAAGTACACAGATTAGTGGTTACCTGGGGTTGGAGAGTCATGTAGATTTATTAATGTAAAGGGGGATGAAGGAACTTTTTTTATGGGGATGTTTGTGATACCATTTTAGACAATTGATAAAAGTGATACAATGTACACTTAAAATGGATGTATTTACTTAATATATTTTATATCTGAGTTTTTAAAAGTAAAGAAAATAAAAAGTTGTTTAGTTGAATCCTAAATGTGATAAAAATATTAATGTGTTTAATATTTTTAACGTGTTTACTGTAACTCATAATTTCTACTATAAACTGTGAACAGAGCTATAGTGTGACTGTAGAACGTGAATCTATATGGGTTGGTTAAAGTTATATGGTATGCGTGATATTAGCCAAGCAGCGGGTAAGTGATGGTAGAAAGAGTCATGGTTGTTATTGATGTGTCCTGTGGAGTTGATTCTGACTACTGAACAGAGTAGAACTGCCCCATAGGATTTCCTGTGCTGTAACCTTTAGGGGAGCAGATAGCCAGGCCTTTTCTCCCAAGGAGCTGGGGTGTTTGAACCTCCCACCTTTTGGTAAGCAGCTGAGCACTCAACCATTCCACCGCTAGGGTTCTTTGAATCATGATTACTATCTGAAATTTCGTTTTTATTGAACTGATATTCTATTCATAGTTGAAGTATATTTTCTGTTATGAAACTTTGTCATATAGTGGCATGAAGCAGTAAAACTCTTGTATATAAAAAATCTTTTTCAATGTTTTAGTTCCCATTTATTAAAGAGTCAAATTCTATAAGACTTGTTATAAAATCTCTGGCTACTTATTTTGATATGTACGTCTATATTTCTGTACAATAACACACTTGTATTGTTGCATCTTGATTTTTCTGCACAGTTTTAGGCATAATTCATTGACTTCCTGCTATAGAAGATGGGGAAAATTTATTAGTCCTATAACAGGACAGAAAAGAGAAACCATTGTAGGTATTTCAAGCAAACAGGATCTTTATTTAGGAAGTTAGTACCGTACAGAATGATTCCAGGTCCTGGAACACAAGTCAGGGGCCATCCCGGGACCTTGGTGCTGATATTATTGTTACACTGTAGAGGTCAGGAAGACGATGTTGCTGATGCTGCCGCAGTTGCCGTTCACATCCAGAAAGCCAGCGTCTGGACACTGAGCTGGAGGGCCTCAGCCACCAGAAGCACTTAAGTCTGTATTATCTTGTGTGATGAAAGCAGACAGATGGCCTCAGCCTTACTTTCTCCTTCCATAATTTGCTGGATTGTGTCTACTTGGTAGAAACTACTTTGCATTCAGAGCTTGGGCTACAAAGGAGACTGAAAAATGTAATTTTTAGCTATCCAACTCTTCCAAATAGAAAGGAAGCATGAAAATTGGGAGACCCAATCAAGTATATCTAAGGATATAGCTTTCTTTGATACCTTTGACACACAAATGTACACTTCGTTTTCTCATCCTTCCAGTATAGTTTTATTGTATCTTTGTTTAGAAAAATAGTTTTTCCATTATTATGGAAATATTTTTCCATTATTGTGCTACTCACAGCTGATAACATGTAACACATTTTTATTGTGTTCCCTATTCTTCCTCTTCCACACAGCTTTTTGTT
This sequence comes from Loxodonta africana, assembly GCF_030014295.1. Taxonomy (NCBI): domain Eukaryota; kingdom Metazoa; phylum Chordata; class Mammalia; order Proboscidea; family Elephantidae; genus Loxodonta; species Loxodonta africana. The sequence goes on from NC_087351.1 coordinate 49,251,275, forward strand.
TTCCTGTTTGTTGCTTAGTTTTCTTTTTATTATTGATAATAATTCTCTGTCAGTTGTTTGACTCTCTTCTCAGTCTCCTCTTTCTTGAACAAATTGCTCCCGGAGCTTTCTGAATACTTCCAACTTGGAATAATTTCCCTCTATCCTTGATGCGGAGCCCTGGTGGTACAGTGGTTAAGCGTTTGGCTGCTAACCAAAAGGTCAGCAGTTTGGATCTACCATCTGCTCCTTGGAAACCCTGTGGGGCAGTTCTGCTCTGTCCTTTAGGGTCATTCACTATGAGTCAGTTTCAGCTCGACGGCAATGGGTTTGGTTTGGTTTTGGTTTATACCTGATATATACCTATCATCCTGTGATTTCCCTCAATATGACCTTGGATATTCCTTTCTCTTCTATCCTGTGGTGGATCCTGTTTCCTGAGACCAGGATTTCCCATTTCTAGCTCAGTTTCCTTGTTTTGGTGGAGCATATCCTCTACCAGCTTTCTGAGAAAGGATGAAGGGGTAGGGTGAGGAGTTTTTTTTTTTGTGAGTCTTATTGATTTCTGTGTATATAAATTAATAGCATACAGTGATGGAGCAGCGGTAGAATTCTTACCTTCCATGTAGGAGACCCAGATTCGATTCCTGACCAGTGGACCTCATGCACAGCCACCCTGTCAGTGGAGGCTTGGAAGATGCTATGATGCTGAACAGGTTTCATTGGAGCGTCTAGACTTAGATGGACTAGAAAGAAAGGCCTGACGATCTACTTCCTAAAATTAGCCAGTGAAAAACCCTATGAATCACAATGGTCAGATCCCCAACTGATCATGGAGATAGTGCGGTACGGACAGCATTTTGTTCCATTGTGCATGGCATCACCAAGTGTTGGGGAATGACTCAACAGGTAGCCAACAACAACCACATATAAAGAAGTATTTTAAGGAAGATTACAAATATATGTTTTCTATGCTCTGAATGTTGTCATATGCTCTCAGCCAGTGAGAACCAAAAGTGTACTGTATGCTTTCATCTTTTAAATGTAGCATTGCCATCTGCCATTTATTTTGATTTTTGGCAAACACTTTTGTCTAAGTTGGCTGACGGATTTAACAGCCTTAATTTTGAAGGCTATTGTACACATCACTCTATGGTTTGTAGCTAACAATGGAGATGTTCCATTATTTCAGAGAATTTGAAGAAAATGAAAAAGCATTGACAGAATATGATGCTAAGAATGCATTTTCATAGAACTTATGCTGATCCTGTGTAGTAAATCTGACTCATTTACTCTTTTCATGGGACACATTTCTATACTAATTGGAATATAATTGTTTTACATCTCCTCTCTGTTCTTGCCTTTTCTAACCTTTGTTAGATATATGTTAGAGCTTTTATTTTATCTTCCATGTCACTTAACTTCTCTGTCATATTTCCCAACTGTATTTCTCTGTGCTACATTCTGGAATTTCTTCACTTCTGCTTTCCATACCATTAATTCTCTGTTCATACGTTCTGTAGGCTAGTGTTTACTTCATCTATTGAATTTTCAATTTCAATGAATATATATTTTCATTTCTATGATTTCTCCTTGGTTCTTTTTATATATTTGCATATGCTTATTTGATAACTGCCTACTCTTATTTAATGGATTGTGTTCCTTTATCTGTTTGATATTTTTTTTTTAATTTCTGTTTTGAAGGTTGATTTCCGATTGCTTTATCTCTGGTTGTTCAAGTATGGATCCCCATGCTTTTTTGTTATATCTGTACTGTTCTTCCTTATATCATATTCATGTCATACATACACATTTTGATTATTTCTAGCTGGACTATATGGTTCTCAGGTTGCTAACTAGTTTTGTGTAAGTTAATTAGCTTAAGTAAAGATTTGGGTTCCCTGCCCCATCATGGAAAAGGTTTTCGGTTTTGATTTTAGATAAAGAACTTTTCCACCTAACTTGATGAGTGACTGTGTCCAAGCCATTGAGCAGGTGGTTGTAGATTATCTGATTGCAATTTAAGGAAGGAGAGAGTCTGTGTGGTTGAATTCTAACCCTTAAGGCCTATCTGGTCTCAACATTCTCATGGACTAGGCTTCAAGTTCGATTCGTTAGCTGTTAGGATTTGATTTTGACACATAGATGTTTCCCTTTCTTCCTTTTGAGCTTGTCTTTTTTTTTTTTTAATTGCCCCTTAGGTGAAAGTTTACAGCTCACGTTAATTTCTCGTACAAAAATTTATACACATATTGTTAGGTGACCCTAGCTGCAGTCCCTATAATATGACAGCACACTTCCCCTTTCCACCCCTGCATTTCTCTTGTCCTTTCAACCAGCTCCTATCCCTTTCTGCCTTCTCATCCCGCCTTCAGACAGAGCTGCCCATTTAGCTCCTGTTTTTTTTTTTATCTACTTAAACTAAGAAGCACGCTTTTCACTAGTATTATTTTATGTTTTATAGTCCAGTCTAATCTTTGTCTGAAAAGTGGGCTTTGGGAATGGTTTTAGTCCTGGGTTAACAGAGAGTCTGGAGGCCATGTCTTCTGGGGTTCCTCTAGTCTCAGACCAGTAAGACTGGTCTTTTTATGTGAGTTTGAGTTCTGCACCACACTTTTCTCCTGCTCCATCAGGGCTATCAGTTATGTTCCCTGTTAGCATGGTTATTGGTGGTAGCCAGGCACCATCTATTTCTTCTGGTCTCAGGTGACAGAGTCTCTGGTTTATGTGGCCCTTTTGTCTCCTGGGCTAGTATTTTCCATGTGTCTTTAGTGTTCGTCATTTTCCTTTGCTTCAGGTGAGTTGGGACCAACTGATGCATCTTAGATGACCTCCCGCAAGCTTTTGAGACCCCACACGCCACTCACCAAAGTGGGATGCAGAACAGTTTTCTTCATAAACTTTGTTATGCCAGTTGGCGTAGATGTCCCCTGTCGAGCTTATCTTTATTTATGAAAATGTATTTTAAAATATTTGTCAACATTTCAAGGTTTGGCATGGTAGATGACAGGGCCATTCTAACAAATGCTTAATTATTTCAACTGGAATGGGATTTGAGTTTGCAGTCCTTTAAAGAGTCAGAAAAGAATTTTAGCTGGATGTGGGATATAACTTAAAATAAGCTATCATTTTGCCTTAGTGAAAAATTACATATATACTCATTTCTTTAACTGGTATGAGAAGTTATTATTTATTCAAATAATTTTATTTTAAAACTGTGACAGATTATGAAATTTATGTAAATTTATTGATTCGAGTATAGACTTGACACCTATCAAATAGTAAAAAGTGCTGAAATTGTGAGATATAATGACATAGTCATTGACACTAGTTTTGCTTATCAGCCTTCTGTGAAGGTCACAATCTTTGTTAATTAAAAAAAAATTATTTTGCATATACAAAGAAGTATGACCATTCTTCAAATGGAAAGCATTCTGGCAATGGAAATCAATGTGTTTTAAAATAAAATTTAGACTTATTTTAGATTCACGTACTTATGACTCTGACAAGCAATAAACTTGATTACTTCAAGTCAGTAGCAGTAACTATGATGTTACTTCAGGGCATAGCAATTGGCCTCTAAGTAGGCTTACCTAGAGAAAAATGTTTGTTAAAGGTGATGGAATATACCTACCTTGCTTCCCTTATACAATAGGTGATATAAGATCTTGGCTCTAGGAAGTTGTTAAATGTAAGGTCAAGGAGTAATTCCAAAGCATTTTAATAAATAAAGTATATATCCCTCAGCTGATAAAGTTTTCTTTTCAATTTCTAAATGCTGAAATGAAATGTATAGACTTCTCACTAAATGACACGCACTGCAGAGCCCATGTAGGGAGTGTGTTTGTGTATGCTTGTAATAGATATTGTACAATATTTATTGGATGGTATTGATGGGGCTCTGATAACATTCTAATATAAAATGAGGGTCTTTAATTTTTGTATTGCTCTATACAATTAAATAATTTATTGGAATATCTGTTACTAGTTCTGTAAAAGATTATTTGATAAATTTTGCTAGAAAGGAAATTCTGTATATCCTCTTTATTTTGTAATATATATTTTAAACTATTGTGGAAAATTTCAGACATACACAAGACAAGACAAAAAGAATAAGAACCCCTACATACCCATTCAGAAACCCTGGTGGTGTAGTGGGTAAGTGCTACAGTGCTAATCAAAAGATCGGCAGTCCAAATCCATTAAGCGCTCCTTAAAAACTTTGTGGGGCAGTTCTCCTCTGTCCTGTAGGGTGGCTGTGAGTCGGAATCGACTCATCGGCAATGGGTTTGGTTTTTTATTTTGTACATACCCATTGCCGAGCTTCAACAATTATCTTCATGGTTCATGTTGGTTAATATTGTTTCATCTATACTCCGTTATTTTGCCTGCCATGTGAACCCTGCCCCCTTCCTCTCTCCTGCACCAGTTAATACTTATTAATTAATGTTATATACTTTTATCAGGAGGCATATAATGTTTGGTTGTTATTTTGTAATATTAATGATAGGATAACGTTCAGTTTTTGGTTTCCCTTCATTTACTTTGTGTTTTATAAAAGGCTTTCTTGTAGAATTAATAGTGTAAAATGTCATCACTCATACAACCATTTTGCTGTAATCATTATTATATTACATAGATCAACACATCATAGAGATTCAATTTTCTCGAAAGAAGGAAATTCTTTTTTTTTTTTTAAAAGAAAAAGTCAATGCCTTGGAAAATGTCTTTTTTTTTTTTTTAAATAGTGCAACGGCACATATTAATTTATTTAATTATTTGAAATTCTGTACATTTGTATTACTGTTGATTTTATAGGAAATATTTTTAATTCAGTTGATTTGCCATTTTGAGAGTTTTTAGAAAAAATATTTTCTGAAACAGTTTTTTAATAAATATATACTTTTATGTCCTGAGAAACTCTTTATTGTTGTTGGTATTAGTTGCTGTTGAGTTGATTCCGACACATGGTGACCCCCTATGTGAAGAGTAGAACTGCCCCACGGGATTTTCAAGGTTTTGCCCTTTTGGAAGCAGATCACTAGATCTGTCTTCCAAGGTGCCTCTGGGTGTGTTTAAACAGCCAGTCTTTTGACTAGTAGTCTAGCACTGTTATAGATTGAATTGTGTCCCCCAAAATGTGTGTTAGCTTGGCTAGGCCATGATTCCCAGTATTGTGTGATTGTCTGCCATCTTGTCAGCTGATGTGATTTTCCTATGTGTTGTAAATCCTCCCTCTATGATGTTAATGAGGCAGGATTAGAGGCAGTTGTGTTAATGAGGCAGGACTCAATCTACAAGATTTGGCTGTATCTTGAGCAAATCTCTTTTGAGATATAAAAGAGAGAAGGAGCAGAGAGACAGAGCGACCTCATGCCACCAAGAAAGAAGAGCTGAGAGTGAGTGCCTCCTTTGGACTCATGGTCCCTGCACTGAGAATCTTCTAGACTGGAAGATTGATGACAAGGACCTTTCCCCAGAACCAAGAAAGAGAAAGCTTTACCGTAGACCTGGCACCCTTAATTTGGACTTCTAGCCTCCTAAACTGAGAGAGTAAATTTCTCTTTGTTAAAGGCATCCAAAACAAACAAACAAACAAACCCATTGCCGTTGAGTTGATTCTGGCTCCTAGCGACCTTACAAGACAGAGTAGAACTGCCTCATCGGGTTTCCAAGGAGTGGCTGGTGGATTTGAACTGCTCACCTTTTAGTTAGCAGCCATAGCTCTTAACCACTACGCCACCAGGGCTCCTGAAGACATCTACTTGTGGTATGTCTGTCATAGCAGCACTAGATAACTAAGACAAGTACTTAACCATTTGTGCCCAGGACTCCTAGAAACTTTTTTATAGTATCGTTAAAAAAAAAAAGGTAGTATGACATTTACATATAATTTATAGTTGAAATTATAATTTTCTTAAATTGCAAAAGAAATTTCTTGAAGGAAATTTCTATATTAGAGTTCTTATTTTTTTTCTTCTACTTCATTTTTAGTCTACATGAATTAACTACTAGAATATCTAATTTAGGACCATATTCTTATTATATACTTTTCATTAAAAAGAAACATTTATTAAGACTCACTCTTATGATATTGCATTAGCTGTTGTAGTTTCTAAGAAAAATGAGTGGTGGTGGCTATGATTTTCTTGATCCTGAACAAGAAATTAGAGGTATAAGCCTTACATTTATTTTACTGTCTTTAAAGTCCTGGTTATTAGCCATTGTATCCTATAACCTAAAAGTTTTATTTAATATTACAGTTTTAAAAAGGAGATACATACTTTGCATGCAGCATTGTTGTCCATTGGGAATGTTTAAGTACGGTATTAATCCTAAAATTGTTATTAAATGTTCAAAGCTCAAAGTATCACTGTTGTTATTTATTTATTGTCAGATATATGCCGCTATGTGTATCTTTCTTAAAAAAAAAAAAAATTCTTTGTTAGTACCTATTATTAAACCATACCAACTACAGAGAATTATTGAATCACTTTTGTTCAATTTTAGAAAACCTGTTGGTGAGCACTGTGGTGTGTGATGAAGAAATTAAGACCTTATATGATTATTTTTACTTTATTTTAGAAAGATTTCTGATGGCTGTTGTTTTGTTTTCATGTGGGTATTCATACTAATTACCATTATAGGTTGATTTAACTTGCTCTCATACTTCTTTACTTTTGATTTGCCAAGAAATTCAGTTGGTTGTGTGGAAATGTAATAACCCTTTGTGTGAAGGAGTATGTCATTGCATCAGAACTTGGCATCAACATTAATCTTAAGAAAACAGGCTGTTTGTTCTCTGGAGAAACTGTTCTATAAGCTGACTTTGTTTTTATATGGTGTACCATGCTAGATTAAGTGATTTAGTTTAGTTTGGCCTAGGGCAAAACGTTTCAGGATATTTTAGAAAATCCTGTATCTGATGAGCCCTCCAAAAGTACTAATACTTTGTAGTTTTTAAGTTTTGTTTTTTTTGAATCAGTAGGTTGTGCAGTGCCATACCCACTTTTAAGCATCATTTGCAACTGGCATTAAAGACCGTTGCAGTGTTCCAGAGAGTATTTTGTTTTGTCCTCTGAATTTTAAAATGTGAAAGCTATATATTTAAATGCCAAATATTTATGCCCTCTTAATTTGATAGCCTTCCATCACCTTCAACGATGAGAAATAATTAAAGTCTTTTTGATTAATTATTTTTTGATTACCAAAGCATGTAACACAGGAGGACTGTCTGCAAGAGTTACACAATAGTCATAATATAGAACAATTTAATTTCATTATTAATGTTTTTTAAACTTTAAATTTTAATAGTTTTTCATTGAACAAAGCAGCATGATTGTTTTAAGAAATAATTGCTTGTTTCTTAGGAAACTCTTCCAGACATTTTGAACTCTTCTCTTCCAAAAAGCTGGAGGTGTTTCAAAGTTACAGCTTTTACTATATTCCTGCAATATGTTGATTTAATTTGAATATTTCACTCTACTTAAACCAAACAAGCAAACAAGCAAATAACCAAGCCCGCCAAAGTATAATTAAAAGGTTAATTAGGTAATAATTTTTCACAGTTTCAAGGAAGTCATAAAGATCACTTCCTTTGTATTCACCTTGGATCTCTCAAGTGTCATATGACTTCCTTCACAGATTCCTATTAAATTCCAAGATTATTAATAAACATTTATTAAAATAAAAGTTATATATACATATGATAAAAAATCAAATTATACAGAATGATTTAAAATGAAATATAGATGTTTCTTTCCCTTATTTTCTCAATCCCCTTACCCTTTTTCAGAGAAACCACTGGTCATTGTTTCCTATGTGTGTTTCTACAAAAAATAGTGTTCATATTCAAGCATGCATGTATATGCAAGTATAATTTTATCATTTTTCTTTAATTTATCCATGTTACATACATTATTGAATCAGAATCAACTCAATGGCAATGGGTTTATGTACATTATTGTTTTAGCTAAAGATGTATTTTGGGTAAGAAATTTGTGTTATTCACCATTTTATCTCTAACTGCTAGAACAATGTCTCACGTTAGTTATATAGGTGCTTGACAAATGTTTGTTGAAATAACTTTCCACCCATAATATATATAGATCTCTTGCATTTATTTGTGCTAGAAATCATATAGATTCTGTGTATGGTTGTACCACAGTTTATTTTCACAGTTCTCTACTGATGAACATTTACATTATTTCAAGTTTTTTGTTAGTCATCCATCCATCTGTCCATTTGTCCATGTTCATGCATAAAATATATACTGAATGCTTGTGTGCCCCACGTTCTTCAAGGGATATAAAGGAGGAAATAAGAGCCCTGCTTGCATGTGACATTTATATGTTTGCATGTATGTATGTATGTATATGGAGTCCTTGGGTGGTGTAACTGGTTAATGTACGTGGCTGCTAACGGAAAGGTTGGAGATTCAAGTCTACCCAGAGTCGCCTTGGAAGAAAGGCCTGGTGATTTACTTCTGAAAAATCAGCCATTGACAGTCCTATGGAGCACAGTTCTACTCTGATGCACATGGAGTCACCGTGAGTCAGAACTGACTCAATGGCAGCTGGTTTGGTTTTATATATATCTGAGATAGGTCAAAAACAATGAAATGACACCTAAACAAATCAATTTCGTGAAGGCAATAGCATAAGGTAATGTAATGAAAGATGAGTTTCTGCTTTAGATAGAATGGCTTTCTTCAAAACCTTTTTTATGAGATAACTTTTGAGCAAGACCTGAATGATGAGAAAAATTGAAAGTTCTATAGAATAGAGTTCTAGGTAAAGGAAATAGCAGGTTTAAAAACTCTGAGGCAAAAATAAGGTTGGTGTGTTCAAGGAATGGAAAGAAACCCAATATAACTGCGGCACTTATAAATAAATAACTGTTTCAGTGAATATCTCTGTACATAAAAAAAATGTTTTACGTATTTTTTAATATTTTTGGTAGTGTAACTGAGGGGTCGAAGAATTTATGCCTTCTTTAATTTTGATAGCTGTGATTCAGGGCTGCTTTTATCCCTTATCCTTTCTCCCTAACGTTCACACAGGCTTCTTGCTCCCTGGTTCTGGGGAACTTGAGCTGTCTGGAGCTTAGTGGGGAGTGCCTGTGATCTGAAGCACAGTAAGTCAAAGGAATTCTTTTGGGGAGAGGATGTCCAAGGGGCTATGAATGTTTGAGAGATTTTTATATAATAAGATGAAAATCCAGCAGTAGGACGTAGGCTTATATTTTATATGTTGTGTTAGCTGGTAAAATATTTGGCTCTCAGAAATACAGTGGTCTCCTTTGGCCATTTAATGAAGCCATTTCAATGCAGAAATTACCAACATTTCTCCATCTAGGAAATAAAAATTTTGGAGTTGTATTAATGCAGTATTATAATTGATTCCTAATTTTACACTATTAAATGCAATTTATACAAATTTGTGATCAAACTGAGGAGTAATTGAGGAAAAAAAAAAATGCCTTCAGCCAATGTCAGCCAGAAACCTTTGCCAGAATGTGACTTTTGTGGAGAAAGGTGGGAAGGGCTTCTTTTACTTAAAACCTTTTTAAAAATCCTGGATACTGTTACATTGGGAAATGAACTTTGATTTTTTTTTAATGTCTCTGTATCAAAAAGGCATTATTTATTTTTAAAGAATAAATGTCAGAATTATTTATAATTTCTTAGACAGATTAGAAATTTTTTGGAAGGCAGATTAGAAATTTTAGACTGCTCAAAGAACAAATTTTGTTTCATTAAGAGTTTGAATGCTGAGTAAACAGGGAGAATCAAGTCACATTTGATAACATAGGTATGTTTAAGTTTTTTCAGCCTACATTTTTTGATGGGGTGAATGGAGGAGATTTTGGCAGAGAAGGGGATACACACTTTCCTTAACTATTATTTGTTTTTCCTTCTATTTAATGACACTCACTAACTTCCTTCGAGAATTAAATGTGACTTAGATGATTTTGTGATGAAAACTAATTTAATATGAAATATTATTTTTCTGAAATAATATGTTCTGTTCATTATATTAAGGTTTTTTTTTTCTTAACGTGGGTAATTTTTCCCAGCACAATTATAAACAAATAAGCTTTAGCTTGAAATAGATTTTAGTTTGCTTCTATAACCTGGTGTAGATTGTAATAGTAAAGCTGTTAATTTACAGTTTGTCTGCGATGTAATAAGTTAGCCTCTTTAGTAAGAAACCTAATTTATCTGATTGTGTACTAGAAAATCATTCTACTAGTTTTAATATGAATATATAATTTTATATTGAAAACAAGTGCTTGATATCAGCTCTTTAGAGTGATTGTAAGGGCAGGAATTTATATTTTATTAATCTCAAGTCTTTGTCCTGAAAGGAAGTATAAAATATGTTGCATGTTTACAGAAACCTTGTATTCCTATTACAATATGTAGATACGTAAGTTAATTGTTTAAATCTTTAGAACATCTAATTTTTGCTTGAATATGCAAATGTTCCATTAAATCTGTTTTTAGAGATTTTTCCAGTTTAATGTCTGAATCCAAATTCATAAAGAGTTGGAAAAATGAGATGTCTGAGCTATAGGATTCACAGGGATTTCATATGAAGCCTATTTAATCAGGATAACACTGTTATTAATATTCATAATGTCAGCTGGAACACAAATGACAGACTATGGGGCCTAAAAATTTTACTTGGTGAATTTATTAAAAGTAGCTTAAAAAATTAATGGAATTTAAGTAAAGTTGGTGAATATGAAAATCTTGTGTTAGCAGAAAAAAAAATCTCTATTAGAACTTTCTTTAAGACTATTTTGCATTGATGTCTTTTGACAGATTTCATTGGTACTTAAAGAAGAAAGATGCATGAATGGTCATTTAAGAGGATTTAAGCACATTGGCACATTAATTTTTACATGAATAATAAGTACTTTCCAAAAGCAATTAACTTACAGTGTACAAGATATGAATTGAAAAATAAGACTGTGACATCAAAGGGCAAAGCAAATGTGCCATACATTTTAAACTTAGTGGCAAGACTTTTAAATATTTTGATTTATTTTATTTTTATAGTTTGCACAGGATATGGCTTTAGAATATGGTTATTTTAATGCATTTAAAAGCAAATTAGAAAGGCATTAATTTAATTTTCTTCCCTCCCCAAAAATTGGTAGTGTTAAACCTTATCCTTGGAAATACTGTTTGCATGTATAGGAAAAGTAAACATTTGTTGTATGGTTGACAGTATTTTGTTAGCAAATATGTTCAATTCTACAGAAAGACAAAGGGAGGATGCTAATTGGATTTCGTGCTAGCAATACATTCATTTTTGACACAGACTTGTTGATTTTACTTAGAGCATAACTTTAAAGTGTTATAAATAAATTTCTAAAAGTTGAGGGTGGAGTTTAGTTAAGAACCACCTGAAAGTGTGTAAGTAAATTCACACTGATTTTAGTTTAAAAAAAGTAAAAATATGGGACTGGCTTAAATAAAACCAGGGTGCATTTTATTTTGTATGGTGCTTGTTACTCTTTACATTTCAAAATATGCTTATAAAAATGGTTATACCACAGTGTTCAAGTTTTTTTTTATTATTACTGAACCTCATTATAAACAATTTTAGACCATTATGCAAAGCCATGATAACACTGGATATTCTGTTTTTATATTTTTCAGGAATTATTTTTCTGTGGGAATTTTATTACTTATAAAAGCCTAGTTTAGTAATCTTTAACAATCTAGTTAGACTTTACTAATGAGAGAACATAGACATCAGCCTGGCAGCCCAGATGGATACTAGAATTTTCACCTTCAGTCATCTGTCTGTCTGCTGATGTTTTACGTGAATGATATATACTCAATAGAAGGTATAGGAATTGTCTGGTACGTTTTGAGGTTTATACCTAGAAGCATTAGTTATCCATGTTCTAGAAGTTAGGCATACATAAGGCATACATTTAAATATTTGGTATAGGAAATGAAATCTAATTGGTGTATTGGTTATTATTTTTCTTTCTGGTGGATTTTTTAAGGTGTTTTTTTGTCTTTCGGTGTTTTTGGCTCTGAGCTATTCACTTACATGCCCAGGAGAGGGCAGCATTTTACTATGTCAGGCTCCTGAAAGAATTTGCCCTGCTTAGACTGTCAGTGTTTCTTGTAATTACTCCCAGTATATTTGTTGCTTGCTTATGAATTAACTTGCATTTATGGAACTAAATCATTCCAATCATTTAATTACACCTGAGGAGCTGAACTATAATTGCTTGCTTCCAACTAGGATCTGATATGGCTTGAGCAGTATTAATTTCATGTTTACTTTTCTGAGTGCTAAAAGCATTAAAATGATTGTGCAATGGGATTACATTTTACTAATTGCTGGCATTCATTAGCTGGGCAAATGATGAGAAAGAGTGACTGTATATTGCAGAGGGATAAAATTATGGTTTTAAATGGTATATTACTAGGCACATTAGGCCTGTAAGACATGTTTTAAAATACTCCAGAGGTTATTAAAGACTGTATTTTCTACATGTCTTGCTATATGAATCTCTTATTAAAAGACTGCAATTATTATTAACCTTTTTGGGCAATATGTAGGGAAATGGCTTCATTGACTGGAACATATTTCTTTGATATTAATAACTTCCTATATTTTCAGCTAATCCAAAGGTAAATGAGGAACTTAGAAAAAGATTGCCAACTTTGAATCAACATATTTAGAGAGAATTGGAAAAGGAGAAGCTTACTACAGCTTTATTTGAGGACTTTTTAAAGAATGCAAGGTTCTAGCTGTGAGGTAAATCTAATTTTATTCTAAAAAGCATGTAAAAAGTATGCATGTATTTTTTATTATGTGTAATATGAAAACAAATGCAAGAGAAAAATACCAATAATTCCACAAATCAATGATGGTTTTTATTTTTTTAATTAGAATAGCATTGTTAAATTACTTTTACAAGTGTAAAATGTTTTATATGAAATTATACATAGTAAATTCAAATCAATCCAATAAATTTGAAATTTTTGGTATAAAATTCATAGCAAATATAATGAAAATTTTATTTTTCTTAAATGCTTGAAGTTATACTTTGAAAAGACTCAAATTAGTTCAATTAAATGTTTCTCTAACCAAAAGAATAAGGTTGTCTAGAAGTTTAACCGTAACTATTAAAATAAAAATGTGAAGAAAAGAACTTCTTTCTGAGAAAAAGGTTTAATTTCACCTGTTGAAATATGCAATGAGTTGTCCCATTATAAATGTTTTAGGAAACCATTTGTCTTGTAAATTATCTATTAAAAGTAAGGTTTAGGTGTGTTCTGATATATTAAGTTTATTTATCTAGAGTTGGCCTTATTTTAGCTTCAGATCTTGGAGCAAAAACGAGAGACATTGCCAGAACAAATAAGAACAGAAGTACAAATGGAGGACTGGTCAAAAGGTAAGGACTTTTAAACTATTAATACCAAACCTGAGGTGTTTTGCTAGTTCAAGGTATTGAAAGAAGTGTGTTTGTTCTAACCCGTATATTAGACAGAGGCAGACGAGTACACACGCAGACACGTACACACAATGAAAGAGACACAAACAGAGAGGCCCACATGCTGAAAAAGAGACACACACACAGAGAAAGAGACATGAGAGAGGAAGAGGAAAAAAGATGCCCGGGAAGAGAGAAAGAAACACAAATATACACAAAGAAACAGGAGACTGAGAGTGACCAGGAGAGGGACACACACAGGGATAAAATCAGAGAGAGAAACAGACAGAGAGAGACACAGAGGAAAAGACAGGGAAGGATATACTCAAAGAGAGGACGACACACAGACATGGACACACATACAGAGGCACATACACGGAATAGAACACACAGATACAGAGACATACACAGAGACAGAGAGAAACCCCAAAGTAAGAGAGACAGTGAGAAGAGAGACATGAAATGAGGAAGAGACACAGAGGCAGGTGAGACACAGAGAGAAAGAGAGAGAGGTACAGACACACACACACAGAAAGAGACATACAGAGAGATAAGAGACACAGAAGATATACAAAGATGCAGAGAGAGAAACAGAGCAATACCAGAATGAGAAAGGCAGAAAGAGAAAGACATCAGAGATAGACACATAGATTGAAAAGGGAAAGATACAGAGAATGAGAGAGATACAGACATATGCATGGACAGGACACAGAGAGAAAAAGAAAAACAGATGAAGACACACACACACAAAACAGACTGAGACATACTGATACAGAGAGACACATGGTCAAAGGGGTACACCTTCAGTGACTCATATAGAGACACATGCACACTGAGAGACATACATGGACAGAGGTACTCATAAAATGAAAGACACAGCCAGAGACATACATGCAGAGACAGATGCAGAGAGACAGAGAAGTATGCAGAAATGTGCAGATGGAGACAGGGAGAGTCTCAGAGACAGAGACATGCAGAGACGGAGACGTGAATAGAGCCACAGAGGGAAAAAGGACACACACAAATACGCACAGGCAAAGCGACACAACCCGAGAGGTAGAAAAAGTCTGAAGACAGAAAGTTTGAAAGACACCCTGAAAGACAGAGACAGACTAAGAGACATTCTGAAGAAGAGATAAGGATGTAGATAGCTAGCTAGAGTGACCTAGTGCATTCAAGGGAGGGGAAAAAAAAAAAAAGATAAAGGGAGCATGGAGAAGGGGTGGGGAGAGGAGAGAGAGACAGAGAAAAAGAAAACAAAAACAACCAAACCCATTACCATTGAGTTGATTCATAGCAACCCTATAGGATTGAGTAGAACTGCCCCATAGAGTTTCCAAGGAGCTGTTGGTAGATTTGAACTGCTTGATCTTTGGGTTAGCAGCCAAGCTCTTAATCTCTGCACCACCAGGGCTCAGAGATAAAGACAGGGGTTTAAAAAAAAAATGTTGAGTTTTGTTTTGAAATCTGTTACAGTAAAATGTATATCTGGAACCTTGGGAAATTACTCTGAATATAATACCACGTATAGTTGTGGGCTCAAATCTTATTTATTTCTTCTAAATCTTATAATTTAAAAATAAAACGTATTATAGGCATCCTGCCCACTTTTGATCCCGCCTCTGAATGAGGCTCCTTGTTCAGCATCAACTACATTTTTGCCTTTTCCACTAGAAGCCATTTTGGGAGACTATTCGGTAGCCATTGCACTAAATAAGCTAATAACTGCACATTCTTTTGAGGTACAGAGAGTTGGTATACTTTCTGAGTACCTTTTTGTGATTTATGCGTTTGTTTTTGGTTTCTAAACCTTTAAATTTTCTTTCTGTTTGTTCCGGAACCATTAGCAACCTTTCTCTTACATGTGACCCTGGACTGCTTCCTTTGACTTAGAATCCTGGTAACTGACTGAATTGTGCATAAAGCAATAGCAAATAATATCTGAGTAAGGTAGTTAAAGGTTTTTAATTCAAAGTTAATAGTTTTTATGTATAGATATTTAATTGTGGTTTATTCTCTTTGTATTTAAGTTTATGAGAAGGATGTATAGATGTGAAGCTGGGAACTAGTTTTTTGTAGCCATTTTTATTCATTTATTTGACTAAACTAGCAAACATTCTTCTCTCTGGAAGAGCTCAAAGCATTTTTATTCAATTTATGTACTGAAATAAAATAAAAAAAAAAATTTAAAGGAACTAAGTAATTATGCCCCTGTTGCTTACGTTCACTAGTCACAGATCACATCACTATGGAAGTCGTGTTGTCCAAATTAGAAACAAAAGGATCTGTAGGGAGCCAAAGGAAGTATTTTAATAAGTGCTAGACGCTGTGGAGGAAATACTTCTCATAAATATAGACTAACCAGGAAAGATGTCAAGGAAGGGAGACGCTGAAGCTATAATACTCCTGGAAAGGAAGGTTTTAGGATCGAAGCTAGAGATGCGAGGATAGTTTGCAGGAGGCACAGACCACAACAGAGATGACTGAAGATATCATTAAGAAAATTTGCGTTTCAGCAGGCATTTTTTCATATGGGAAGTAGGAATAAGACATTTCTTTATCCAAGACCCTGTTAAAGACACTTTATGAAGGAATAAGATTAAACAGGTAAATGTAATATCTTTCAAGTTTTGTGGTAACTGATATGTTGAAACAGTAAAATCTCACGTGGTCATCCCCTTGATACTGTGTTCATGGGATTTGTCTTGAAGCACAAATTGCTTCAAAGCTCTGTCTTACAGTAATGTTCATAGTCTGCTCTGGTGTAAATTTTGTTTAATACTATTTTACTTATTTTTATAAGGAATTGGGCTAATTAAAAACACATAATACAGAGGTATGCTTTTGAGTTGTCTTACAAGTTTTCCTAGCTTTATTTTAGAAACATTGCTGAATTATTTTAAGCCAAAGAGCTGGTGTGGTATATAACGTAACAGATATAACCATTTACATTTTCCTTTGTTTTTGTCATTATAGACAATTTGGAAAAGGTAAAGTTGAGCTTGATAGGTAGGATGAGTGAAGAAGACGTCTGCAAAGTTTCTACAGGTTTCCAAGTAGTTAAACAACCTAAATGAATGTAATTTTTAAGTCAGTGGAAGCAATATGTGAGTGAATAAATGTGTGTTGCCAAATGAGAATCAGTAACAACTGTTGGCCTTTTAAGAAGTAAATTATGCTTTGCCCTTTTGTGAAAACTTTCAGTTTTTCTTTTTTAATCTGCTTTTTTAGAGAAAAAAGTAGAATGTCATAATCATAAGAGTTTATACTTATGCAAAATCAGCCCTGGTGCAAAATGAGTTGTGATGTGATTGCTTGGCCTTCTGTAACATTTGCTTATTATTTACTTAACTATATAAGGAAAAAGGCACAGATGCCAGAAATCTCTTATGAGTAATTATTTGACATTGTGTTATCAGTTCCTAATATGACTTGTATTAAATTTTGGTGGTTTTTATTAAATGAGGAGAAACATATTCTAATTGTTTTCTAGTACACAACAATCCAGTGGAAATAGTTCACATATTATTTAAGAATAAACATGTCTGCGGTCAGTGTACTTACTTAAAATAATAGAGATAAAATGAGGTTCAGATAACCTGCTAAATTTAGAAAATTGTGAAACTTATTTAAATTTAGAGCCTTTAGGGGTCAGTGTTCCCTAAGAAAGGTTAAAAAAGGTTATTGTTCCTACCTATCAAAATTAAATATTAAGTCTGCTGTATTTTAAATATTTCTTGCTAATTAAAAGGTAAGAAATGGCAAGAATCACATAGCTTGGAGAAGCTTTGTACAAACCGTTCAATTTTCTGAGTTCCTTCACATCTTTTTTCCTTTGGTTTACTATTTCAGGAAATCATATGTATTTTTATTTATTTCACACACAGGGTGGTTATTTTCATATATGTATCATCTACATTTAGATATATATTTTTAATCTAGTGTTCCTTTAAGCTTAAAAAGTGAGCATGATTCTAAGTCAAAAGTCATTGCACTCACCTGAAACTTGAGAGGAAAACCGCTTCTAGAATTGCTTATGTTAATAGGATCCTTACATGTTGCAGTTTTTTGGAGACTAGCAAATAACTTTAAAATCTTATCTTGCTGAATGTAAATAAAAAATAATTGTACTGTTTATTTTAGAATTGGACTGGCAGTTATGTTTTGTAGCCATAGTTCTCGTGGTTTCTCTACAAAACAAAATAAATAGCACTAAAACCTAGTAAAAGGTAACTCGAAAGTAGATTATTAATTTCTTATTGAGTCGGAATGCTGTTTATTTTTTCTTGTTATTTTTGAACCTGTCTGCCACCATCAACCTCTTTTATTATTGCTTCTGCTATTGGTTCATGTATTTCTCTTTCCACAAAGTACATATTGTTTTTATGGTCACCTTTTGTCCATCTGTTATTCTCTAATTGAATTATACCTAAAACTATTGCATCATTTGTAAGTACTGTATATGAACAGACATCTAGAGAAACACCATAGAAAAAAAAAACTATGATGTTTTTAATGCCTTTGATCATGACAATCAAAAATGATTGTAGAATTTTATATCATTTTCATAAACTTTTATTTAAAAGAGAAGGAAACTGCAAGTGGCTTAGAATGGAGATCTGTTTTGGTGTAAGGTAGCCTGTAGAAAAACATTCCCTAGGCATTATGATCCTTGAAATTCAGAGTTTGAAAATACCAAGGTAACTAATCATTCTGTGTTAAAGTATTTTTTTTTAATTTTTATTGTGCCTTTAAGTGAAAGTTTACAAATCAAGTCAGTCTCTCACACAAAAACTTATATACACCTTGCTACACACTCCCAATTGCTCTATCCCTAATGAGACAGCCCGCTCTCTCCCTCCACTCTCTCTTTTCATGTCCATTTCTCCAGCTTCTAACCCGCTCCACCCTCTCATCTCCCCTCCAGGGAGGAGATGCCAACATAGTCTCAAGTGTCCACCTGATCCAAGAAGCTCACTCCTCGCCAGCATCCCTCTCCAACCCATTGGCCAGTCCAATCCCTGTCTGAAGAGTTGGCTGTGGGAATGGTTCCTGTCCTGGGCCAAGAGAAGGTCTGGGGGCCATGACCACCGGGGTCCTTGTAGTCTCAGTCAGACCATTAAGTCTGGTATTTTTATGAGAATTTGGGGTCTGCATCCCTGTGTTAAAGTATTTTTAAAGTTGTATTTAATAATTCATTTTCTAATAAGTAATGATGCATTTTTTCTAAACAGATCATTTGTTTTTTAGCTCATTGTCTGTATTTTAAAGCAGAAGGTAAATTGTACTGAAAAACAAATGAATGTACTTAATAGTTGCAATAAAATGTTATAGTAGAAAGAACACAAGTTTTGGAGCTAGGTAGACCTGGGTTCTAATTCCTTAATACTTCACTTACTACCTACCTGGCCTTGAATGCAAGCCTTTTAACTTTTATAAGCCTGACCTTTCTTAAGTATGAAATAAGGTGATTTCTTTAAGACTGTTGTGAAGATTAGGGATGATATATGTAAAGTCCCTAGTACTATGCCTGAAACAAGAAATGAATCTGTATATTATGTATTTTATATATCAGAGTAGTATAATTCTTTTTGCTGATGTGCTAGTGGTAGTTTTTGCAGTTTAAAAAAGAAAAAAAGTTGTCATAATTTACAGGGCCTAAATAAATGGTAGGGCACTGGTGGCCCAGAGGTTAAGAGCTCGGCTGCTAATTAAAATGTAGGCAGTTCGAATCCACCAGCTGCTCCTTGGAAACCCTACGGGGCAGTTCTACTGTGTC
Organism: Loxodonta africana; assembly: GCF_030014295.1. Taxonomy (NCBI): domain Eukaryota; kingdom Metazoa; phylum Chordata; class Mammalia; order Proboscidea; family Elephantidae; genus Loxodonta; species Loxodonta africana. The sequence continues at coordinate 49,270,506 of NC_087351.1, forward strand.
CTTTAGGGAGGCTGTGAGTTAGAATTGACTCCACAACAAGGTTTTTTTTTTTTTTTCCTAAATAAATGGTGGTGGTTGTTACCATTGTTAGTTCATCCAGTTATGGAAGGTAGGTTTATAAAAAATTTTTTTGAAAGTATTAAGAAACAAAAATAACAGTATTTGAAATAGTTGTTACTTTCATAAGCAATCTGTTCTTTCAAATATAATGTTCAAAATATCATTAGCAATTTGGTTTTTCAAAGTGGTATAACTGGTGTTTAGTATGTTTGATGGAATATAATATAGAATCAATAATATTTATGGTGGGTAAAATCTAATTTTGTCTGTATTGAAATTCCAATATCAATAAAAATCTTCAGACTAACGGCATCACAAAATACTTTATGTGCCTTTTTATTTTTTGGTCAGGTGTGAATTTAAGAGTGGGTTCTTTATTTCCCGTATGTCATAGAGGGGTTAACAAAGAACATGTCTGTGGTATGATTAAATTTACACTTTATCTCTATAGGACCTGGCTTAATAGAATGCTAGTTGCTTCTCACATGACCATCTAGAATACTTGAGAGAGTGGTTTAGAACCACTGGCAGCTGGCCAAGAAGGATTGGTTTATTTCCAGAGCAAAGGCTGAGGCAACTCAGAAGAGTGACTGATATTATACTCTTTTGTAAAGAAATAAATTTCTATTATTTTAAATAAGTTTATGTTAAAAAATGGGATTCTCAGTTTCTTTATTTTTTAAGCTGGATATGAATGATGGTATTACCGTTCTTAGCCTCCGTAGAAAAACAATGAAAAAACAAAAAATGTTTACAAGTACAGCTTAGTTTTCTAACTGGTTATAAAATTTCTTAAGAGCTGTGTTTTGAGAGTCATCATTTCTGACAATTCATCAGAGTAGTTCACATTAGTAAGTTTATGCCATAAATTCTTAATAAGGAAAAAATTTATGAGATAACTAGAGCCTTTTATTTGTTAAAATAGATTTACAGAATGTTTTGAATCAGCTCGGGCTGTACTCCTCATATGGAGTTCTTACTGCGTGTTTGGCCCTTCATTAAAAGATAATTACTTAGAAAAATGAGCATGTAAAAATGGTAAATTTCCTTTTTTGTAGAACCCCTTTCTCCATTCCTATACCTTTGGTATAGATCCTTTCTTTGTAGAACTTGTGACTGCTTTGATTTAAAGAAATACAGCTCCACTTTTAATATGCAAGCTCTTTGAAATTTATTTGTGGCCATGAAATAGAAAAAACTGGGATTTTTCAAAAATGTTTTGTTTTGTTTTAAATATTCTATCCTTAAAATTCTCAGCTCTCCAGTAAAAATCTTCATTCATTTCTGGTTATGGCCTTTTTGTGCCAAAACACTTAGAATGCTTATCTACAACACAAATCTTAACATTATTGAATCTTTAATTTAGAATTCACTTTATCACATTTAAGGTGACTGTCATGATCTTCATAGTGGTTATATTTGTTCCTTTTAGTGTGATTATTTTAAAGTTCTGAGTGTGCATTGGCATTTTGTTGATTTTGGAGATGTGAATCAAAATGCACTGGTGTATACAGTGAATTTAAGGCTGTTAACAGAGTTGGTCCAGGTTGACCGGCTATGTATAGATTAGGACTGATGTGGCTTCCTGCATTTAAAGATATTATATTTTTTTCCTTACATGGCAATTATATATTTTACGCACACTTAGTACTTTTTGGTTATAAATAAATCTGTAGTAATTGAATAAAAAAATTTTTGGAGGGTCATCAAACAACTCAAATTTTTTAATTTTTTGAATCAAAACAACCTATCATATATGACATTATTATTTTGGGGAAAGAAGTTTCAAATACACTTTTGTTCTGCTTTGCTTTTTTTTTTTTTTTTTTACTTTTTTCTTGGGGAATTATGAAGAAACAAATTTAAACCAAATCAAGCTTCAGTATTCTAAAATTGGTTGTATAGGTTATTTTATAGTGTAAATGATTGAATTGTAAAATACCTAATCTGTAGCTGTTGGATAACATTGATAATTCTTTGTCGTATGATGAAATTATACTGGTAAGATGTAAGGTAAAAAATAATTATTTTAAAAAATAGTATTTTGACTTTGATTTATTTTAGTTTTCATATATCATAATGTTTTGATACTTTAAAATTCATATGCCAGCAAGTGAGGAGTTAGAAGTGATTGATTGATGTTGATAAAATTATACTTTTGTGTAGAAACTGAATATGTAAGTTTTTGCTAATTGTTCATTATTTTAAAAGTAACAAATTCTTTTAAATAAGTTTATACTTTAAATGAGTTTATGTTAAAAATGTAGCTGTACCTCAGGTAATTTGATACACTCAAAAATTAGCTAACATGTTCAGTTAAGTATTTTTTGTATAGAAATAGGATGAGAGTTGAGCATAAGATTCATTATTTTCCTCTCTAATGTCCTCCCACCCCCTCCCCCACTTTTTAAAAGTTTCAGATTAATAGATTAGGTTAGGTTAGAATTTATTTAGCATTAGTTTCCTTGAACCAACAAGATAAGGTGGAGACAGCATGTAGTCTTTAAGGGTTCAGGCTTGTATACAAATTCTGAGATTTGGAATGCAGAGTATATGCTGTATCCTTTCTGCAGATTAATGTAAGTGTGAAGAATTTATAATTTTGAAGAAATTCCTGTCTAAAACAGAATAGGTTTTTACCTTTTTTTTTTTTAATAACCAAATGTTGCAAAATTTGGAGTCACTGGAAGCCTCTTAACTCAATTACTTTTAAGAGTTCAAAGTTAAAGAGTAATAATAACAGTTCAGCAAACTGATAGTTTACTTTCAGAACCCTTCATCTCTATCTTATCAACCAGAATAGAGGTAAGACCAAGAAAAGGCAGTATTAGTCCAGGTAAGATGAGTAAAGACAAAACACAGATTTTTCTTTAAAAAAAAAAAACAGTCCTGATCTCCTAAGAATGCAGTGGACTAGCTAGAGAGTTCCTCTGCATTTTTAATAGGCCATTTGTTTTCTATGATGTTCTTTATTGGCCGTGTTTTACCTTTTTCTTTTTAAAAATTTCTGCCCCATTCCCAAGTTATTCGAAATGAACATAAAAGCAAACAAATATACTCTTCTCAGTCTTTTTTGCCTCATATATTTAACACTTTTTTTTTTTTTTTTTAAGTTCAAAATACTGACTGTAACAAGGGCCTGGGATGCTATAGTGTCACTCACTGACTAATGAGGCCCTAGTATAGTGGTCACAACTGATTAATGAAATGGGAGCCCCTACCTTTTTCTTTTATGTTTTTTTTTCTCCCTTTGGAGAAACAAATGGTGAATTTGAATAAAACACACCTTATTTGCATAGAAAGTTATGTAATGATGACATATAGAGTATAATGATTTCCTAAAACCTTGTATTTAAAGTAACCTGAATTACAATGAGAGATAAACAGAATATTTACCCATCCCTTATGAGCTGCTGCTGATATGTAAATTTATTCTTCTACTTTGCACAAATATACTTTTGAGCTACTGCTTAAACACTTTGAGGTCCTTAGTCAAACAGTTTTAATGATGCTTCCAATATTATGAAAGTGTGACATTTGATGAATGTCTCATATAGTTTTGATATCTGGGCACATGTCAACAAAAAAAAATTGAACATTGGTTTGTCATGCAACACCTAGATAATTTATAGTTTTACTGTTTATATCCATCTTGACATTTTTTATCTGCCAAAGGCAGGTTTCATTTGGAATCTTAATCTGAGATTTATTTGGTGGATCTGGAAATCATAGCTAGGGTTCCCACAGGAAATGGTCCATCTACCAACAGATTAAATGGCAGTCCTGCAGTTGTTAGGGGAGCTCTGCATTTAACACACATGCATACTTATTCAGTCAGCACTGTGGAGAAAAATTAAAGTAGTAACCCAGGTTTAGGAACAATGTAGCTAAAAAGTCCCATATTTGCTGAATGACAAAGGGTTATATAGCAGCATTTCATTTTATTATTCGTGCTTGAATTTCTTGTTTGCTTTGTTGAGTCTGCTGACGAATACTAATAAATGCCTGCAACAATCCAGAGGAGAGATGCCTGGCAACAAAGCTATGCAGTGGACCTCCCTGATCTTCTCCAGTTCACAACCTGACCTTTTGAAAAATTGGCTGGGCTAAGCTGTAGAATTTGGGTGTAATGGTTATTGTTAACTCCAGCTTTAGGATTTATTAATTTGTGTGATCAAGACTTACCTATACTTCAAAGTTTCAAAAGACCAAACACAATCATCCATCCATTAGAACTAACATTGTGTTTCAGCGATTCCCACTTAGTATGTGACTGGTGATTTTTCTATTTTGATGTTTTCACAATCTAAAGATGTTCTTAAATAAAATGAGAGGCATATATAAAGAAAATCAGTTTTTTTTCTTTATAGTTATTGTTGCCAAAATTGTCTTCCATAAATCATTTGTGAAGCTGTTGAATTCACAATTGGTATGTGTTCATACTTAACAGACAGAAAATATCATTATTAAACCTATTGTAGTTGTAGAAATTCAAAACTTACCCAATTCATTCATGTTTTTAATTGCCTCATATAAATTATTATTATAATAAGAAAATTTGTAGAAAAATTAAAAAGTGTGTAGCAAGTAGCCAAATAGCTCATATCACTAGGGGGAAAAAAAAAGAATAAAAATTACTGTTATGAAAATCAAGTTTTAGGGTAGCTTTCAATCATTTCAGCCTAAATAATATTTGGAATGTTTTAAATAGAGTAGTATAAGTTTTATGGAGCCTTAATTTATATGTTTAAAGTTAATTAGGTAGCCTAAGTTTTAGGAGATAACACTATTTTATTGTGTCTGTGGCCTTCAGAAGGTTGTTGGGATTTAGAAGCTTAAACATTGTTTTAAAACTTTGCATACGCTTACATACTTTTAAATAGTTCTTACGTAGAAATGTGAATGTTTTGCCAGTAAGATGAATATTGATGTGTTCATGACCATCTCGGAGTTGATGAAAACAACCAAAAAACTTCAAAAATTCGGTGTAATAGTACCACTTAAAATGGCTTTTTTTAAAATAATAACAAATAACAAAATCACATGAATTGCCAGTGGATAATTTGCAACATCGTATACAAAGTCACTGAATTGTCCTAATCAAAGTTAAAATAACGTCACCACTTCTTTTTGGCATGTGTATTTATCTACAACTCCATATATAGTATAAGGGTTGTAGTTTATTTTGGAAGTCTAACCTTAGGATTGAAATAAACCATGTGATATTGACAGGTTTCATGATTTTGACTTAGTGACAGATTTACTGGCTTTATAAAACTTTATTTCAAATCTTAGAGCTACATCTAGCCTCTGCCCCCCATATATTTTTTACTTCACCTCTGTTTATATATATATGGTACTTCATTAGAGCTTCATAAGAAACCACATCTGTGCTTTCCGATATGATAGCCATTGGCTTCATGAGACTCTTGAACACTTGAAATGTGGCTGGTTCAAATTAAAATGTGCTATAAGCTTACTACAAAAAAGAATGTAAAATTTATAAATTTATTACTAATAATTTTTGTATTGATTACATGTTGAAATGACAATATTTTTGATATATTGGGTTAAATATATTAAAATTAATTATATTAAAATTAATCTCACTTGTCTCTTATTACATTTCAATGTGATTACTAGAAAATTTTAAAATACATAAGTGGCTTGGCTGATCTATATGATTGAATATATCACTGAGACCACCCCCATCCTACCATCCACTTTTTGTTTATTTTTTTGGCAAGGGTGACTCATGTTGTTTGTCTTTCCAATTACACTGTTATATCCTCTGAGAGCAGATTTACTTTTTTATTTACCTTTACATCTGAAACTTGCTTTTGAATGTAGAGTAGCTAAAGTGGTTGGAAGAAATGATGAGACCTGAACAGACACTTTCAAAGGGCAGCTCAAAAAGACAAAGTAAGTATTATAATGAAATGTGCAAAGACCTGGAGTTAGAAAACTAAAAGGGAAGAGCATGCTCGGCATTCCTCAAATTGAAAAAAACTGAAGAAAAAACTCAAGCCTCAAGTTGCAATAATGAAGGATTCTATGGACCAAATATTGAATGACGTAGGAAGCATCAAAAGAAGATGGAAGGAATATACAGAGTCACTGTACCAAAAAAAATTGGTCAACGTTCGACAATGTTAGAAGGTAGCATGTGATCAAGAACCAGTGGTACTGAAGGAAGATGTCCAAGCTACACTGAAGGCATTGGCAGAAAACAAGGCTCCAGAAATTGACAGAATACCATTTGAGGTGTTTCAACAAATGGTTGCTGTGCTAGAAGTGCTCACTTGTCTGTTCTAAAAAATTTGGAAGACAGCTTTCTGGCCAACCGACTGCAAGAGATACGTATTTGTGCCTATTCCAAAGAAAGATGATCCAGCAGAATGCAGAAATTACCAAAAAATATCATTAATATCACACACAAGTAAAATTTTGCTGAAGATATTAAAACACAGTTGCAGCAGTACATCAACGTGGAACTGCCAGAAATTCAAGCTGCAATCAGAAGTGGATGAGAAACTAGGGATATCACTGCTGATGAGAGATAAATCTTGGTTGAAAGCAGAGAATACCAGAAAGATTTTTACCTCTGTTCTATTGACTACAGAAAGGCATTTGACTGTGTGAATCATAACAAGTTATGGATAACACTGTGAAAAACGGAAATTCCAGAACACTTAATTGTGCTCATGAGGAACATGTACATAGATCAAGAGGCAGTCATTGAAACAGAAAAAGGGGATACTGCGTGGTTTAACCTCAGGAAGAGTATGTGTCGGGGTTGTATCATTTCACCATACTTATTCAGTCTGTATACTGAGCAGATAATCCAAGAAGCTGGACTATATGAAGAACAACGCGGCATCAGGATTGGAGGAAGACTCATTAACAGCCTGCAATATGCAGTTGACACAGCCTTGCTTGCCGAAAATAAAGAGGACTTGAAGCACTTACTGATGAAGATCAAAGACTACAGCCTTCATTATGGATTGCACCTCAACATGAAGAAAACAGAAATGCTCACAACTGGTCCGATAAGCAACATCATGATAAACAGAGAAAAGATTGAAGCTACCAAGGATTTCATTTTACTTGGACCTAAAATCACTGCCCATGGAAGCAGCAGTCAAGAGATAAAACGACACATTGCATTGGGCAAATTTGCTGCAAAAGACCTCTTTCAGGTGTTTAAAAGCAAGTACGTCACTTTGAAGGCTAAGGTGCGCCTGACCCAAGCCATGGTATTTTCAGTTGCTTCATATGTATGTGAAAGCTGGACAATGAATAAGGAAGACTGAAGAAGAATTTACACACTTTAATTATGGTGTTGGCAAAGAATATTGAATATACCAGGATCTGCCAGAAAAAAAAAAAAAAAAGAGGAATGAACAAATCTGTCTTTGAAGAAGTACACCCAAAATGCTCCTTAGAAGTGAGGGTGATGAGACTTAGTTTCATGTACTTTGGACATGTTATCAGAAGGGATCAGTCCCTGGAGAAGGACATCAAGCTTGGTAGAGTAGAGGGTTAGCTGAAAGAGGAAGATCCTCAAGGAGATCGGTTAACACAGTGGCTGCAACGGTGGCTGAAGCGTAACAACATGATGATGACACAGAACCGGGCAGTGTTTCACTCTGTTGTACATAGGGTCACTATGGGTCGGAACTGATTCGAAGGCACCTAACAACAACAACACGTTCCACACAGCACTGGTACTATAAACTATAAAAAACTATATTGGTGCTTAATTAGTGTTAAATAAAGTATTCATTTCTAATGCTTGCTCTGCATATCTCCTTTAGATGATTGTCGAAATCACTATTTCCTTTCAATGATTAATTTCAGTAAATAGAGGGTCTAATATATCCACTGTTTTTTGTTTGCTGTGTGTTTTAGGAAGATGAGTGTAACAGGAAGCTTACATAGATGAGAAGGGCGTAAGTTGGCAGACAACACATCTGTGTAATTCTCTGTAATGTGTCCAACCATGACACATTGGTGACTAACTTGAAGATGAGATTGAAAAATAGACACAGCTAAAAGATTCTCTTAAAATTTCATTTTTGCTGTATGTGGCAACAACCAAAAATTATGTCGGCAGGTTTGTTGAAAGCTGAGATGGAGGACAATGAGTATGTAGACCAATGAAAGTGAAAGTTCAATTTTTTTTTTTTCTCATAGTTATTCAAACCAAAAACCAATTTTAAAAAATACCTGAGTTACTATACAGTATCCAAGTAACAAGTCTGCATTTTTTAAGCCAAAGGTCCGAATGTCACCTAACTCCCTTTGGCCCCCAAATTAGGTTCTCTTTTTTTAAAGGGTAAACTCTGCAGCCTACCTGCTGTGATCCTGATTGTATCTAATATCATGTGCCAATATAGTGAGTACTCAAATTATGTTACAGAAATGTGCTATTTAAATTTTTTATTTTCTGCCATATTCAGTTTACTGAATATACTAATTAAATTTCGTGTTTTCTTTCTGTGTGATTGAATTTTTTTTCAAGATTTTTCCTTAATGTCCAGGTTTCTAAATTTCGAAGTCCCATTTCAGTCCTTTACTCTTGTAATTGGTTAGTTTTATACTCTGACACAAACGTATTAACCATTTTGTACTAACTTAAGCATTTTCTCTTTATTTTTAGTTTCTCATTAAATTAAATTAGATAGCATTTTACTTATTTTCCATTTCCAGGTTTTCTGATATTCAGTAAGAAAATATTACATGCAGTTTTTCTGAAGGATCTTTCCACAAAGCTGATGACATTTCCTGGAAGGAAATAATAAATGTATAAATAACATCTTGATTGTGTAGGATAGCTGTACTGAGTTTAGCTGCACAACTGTATGCTGGCTAAATATCATCAAATAAGTGTGTCTAGGAAATTGAGAAATTTTTTAATATGAGAGCTAGGATAATACCTACAACAATAGATGTCTTTACTGATCTTATTCTTAATATTTAAGAGAAATTAATTAAAAATATAAATTCGAATTGAAAGTTTGAGTATGATCTTGCCATTTGTGATCTCAAGGAAAGGAAGGAAAAATTAAAATAGAGAAAGTAGCTTTTTAGCAAAGTAGATTTAACTGATAATAGCCAACATTGAGTGCTAGGAGATTTACATAATTTAAATGGTTTATCCTCAGCAACCTTTTGAGGTAGATATTATTATTATGCACTTTAAAACAGATAGGGAAATTGCAAAGAGAGGCTAAGTACTTGGTAAAGGTCATGCAGCTGAGCGATGGAGCCACAGTTCAAACCCTGTCTAGTCAGGCTTCAAAACCCATCCATGCCCTGTAGTTCTGCTTTGCAGGTCTAAATTTTTCTATTTTATACACTCATATTAGGTAGAACAGTAGTGATGTGGCAAAAATTCCTTATGTGTTTTTCTTTTCTATTTTGGGGAAAAATCACACATGATATGCATCTATGTAAGAAACTAACCCTCTCCCCCACAAATAAGGAAATAATCAGAAATATTTAGTAAAGGAGATAGTGGTTATATACACAGGGAGGTAGGTAGGTAGATGACCTATATTTAACTTAGTTAAGGAATTGGAAAAACAGTTGATATTGTTCTCATTACTTTGAAACTAGTGATTAAAAAACACCCTTAACCACTGAGAAATGACATCTTTTAATTAAAATGTGGTACTATTATAATTCATTTTCACATCAAATTTATACTCTTTAATAGCAAAAGAGCATGTTATAACATTTTTATGCCCTTATATAATGTGACAGACAGTATAGAAAAGAAAAAAGCCATAAACATGAGGCTTTTGGTTTTATATTTGTAAAATCCGATGCTAAGGTATAAGTAATAACCTTACCTAAAGAAAATAAAAGTTTAAAGTAGTGACCAATTATGTTAGCAAGTGTCAACACATTAACAAATTTGCTCCATTATGGTTCACTTTGGATGTAAATACCCCTAAGTAGCACCTGCATCTTAAAGGTAGAAGAGCCACTTATTGAATATACTTGCCTGTAGTTTTCTATCCCTTTTTCTTTTCTATCCCTCAGCTCTCAGGTAGCTGGGATGTTGCTATTCTGAGTAACTCCAGTATGATCCCTAGAGACAATTCTAGCTCAACCACTCTGAAGATACAGCTCTGTAAACAGTATTGACCACCCCCCCGACCGTCAAATCCGTTTACACAGATACCAGTTGTCACAAACTATTTACAAAGCCAGGCAGAGCAGAATTTCCCAGCTTCTAAGAATCCCTGTTTGATTCTAGCTATCGCCTCACCTTTGTATAGAAGTTGCGAAAGGAAGTAACAGTTATTTTTGGCCATGAGTCATGATTTCTTGGGTAGCATCAATTTCACTGGCTATATTATACATCATTAATACAATTGCCCGGAGAATTGAACTGAAAGAAGGTTTCAAAGCTTTCTTTTTGGGGATAGGAAATGGTATTATAATATTGTTAATTTTATAGACTAAGGAATTGAGAGTATAACAGCAGCGCTGACATTGAGAGTTTACAATACTGACACCTCAAGCAGTAAGGAGAGGATTTGTTAGATCATCAAAATGATCCATTGGAAACAGGATAGTGACTGAGATACAGTTTTCAAAGCACATAATGTACCTGGCCTAGGCACATGTATTTAGTATTAAGATAAAAAAAAAAAAAAAATTCCTCTAAATCTCAGTTTGCCCAAGTGAATAAATCATCTCTGGCAATAACAGTTAGTTTTTTTTTTTTAGCAATAACAGTAAGAGGCATTTTAGAGTAATACCTAATAGTACCATATTTTTATGCAAATAACGCACACCTACATTTGCTTGCCAAACACGCCCTCCTCACACAAGGTATTATAATAGCACTGTGCTAATTTTTTTTAGATAGAAATATGTAAAAAAAAAAAAAAAAATTGCCGTAGCGGCACTTATGAAAATACCTGGGGGTGGGGTGGGGTGGGGTGGAGGGCGTGGTTGGCAAACAAATGGAGAAGGCATGCATTATTTGTGTAAAAGTACAGTTTTCTATAACATTACTTTCAAAAGATCACAGGATAAGTTTACACAGCAGTGATAGCATGATAGCATTAGCTAGTAACAGCGAAATTTGAAAAATATCTTTGGTTTGAAGTGGTTGAATTCTTAAGTCCAAATGAAACAGTGTGTCCACAGAAGAGCAAATAAAGTAAATAAGGGGGTTGATAATTATCATAAAAAATTCTCCCATTGTTTAACGTTGAGAAAAGAAAGTTAGACTTCATAGACTTAGGAATTCAGAAGAGACTGATAATTTATTCTCTAAGTCCACATGGAGAAATGAGTTTAAGTAGTATGGAGGGAATTCAGTCAGTCATGTGATAAAACAGTGAAGTGTTTTTAATTAAACACTGAGGCAGATTACTAAAAAAGGTTTTAAAGTCCCCACTTCAAACCATAGTACAGAGAGAGAATAGAATGGTTTTAAACTTTCATCTGTCTAGAGGTAAGTGTTTGAATCACAAATGAGAATCTGACTTTTTGTTTAACATTAATCCTATTATTTGGTTTTTAAATGAGTAGTGTGCTAAACAGACCCATAAAAAAAATAAAGCAAACCGTTTGCTGTCAGGTTCTCATTCATTAGGTTATTGTTTATTAGAATCTCAGGGCAGGGTTAGTGGTTTCACAGTTTGGAAAAGATCACCAAGTATTACCCCAGCTTGAGCTCCCCACCTCCGTTCTGACCCCACTTGTCATCGAGTCCACTCCAACACATGGCAGCTGCAGGTGTGTCAGAGTAGAACTATACTCCATAGGGTTTTCAATTACTGATTTTTCAGAAGTAGATTGCTAGCCATTTTCTTCTGAGGTACCTTTGGGTGGACTTGAACCTTCAACCTTTCAGTTTTTAGGCAAGCACATTAACCGTTTGCAACTCCTCACTTTTTGTGGCATTTTATTGACTTATGTGTTTGTATTTCTAGATGAATTTTTTTTAAGTGATGGGGCAATACAAACAGCTTAGCTAAAGCTTCCAGTAGCTTCATCCTATAATCACCTCATAAAGATCTTTCTACTGGTCTGGAGCGGTTAGGGAAAATAAATGAAAACGGGTTTAGAGTCACTAAATGCCATCCTCTTCGCTTGGTTGGAGAAGGCACTAATTCAGAAATTGAATATAAGACGGACTTTGAATAAAGCAAGTGAAACTTTGGCAAAATGCAATATGATGGAGCAGTATCTTAAAATTTGACTGAAAAGTCAAAGATGCATCATGCCTCAAATGTTTTAGAATTTATATATGTGTAGATAAATATGGAGACAGTGAATAATAAAGCAAGGATAACAGTTTCAGCACCCAAATTCCTTGATTTTCTGCTCTGCAAGTACCTTCATCATCAGTCTATTCCATCAGCCCATTCCTAGATAACCACATGTTGGGCTGCCTTTAGCTGTTGCTCATTTCAGAAAGTTACACTCCCTAACTATAACCATCTTGCCGTCTTAATACAAGAAATGTCTCTTTGTTCTTAAATCTTTTCCTTCTCTTCTGTACCCCTCTCTGTTCTTCTCTTCGTGTAGTCAATTTTTTCTTTACTTCACTCAACCCAACCAAAACCAAATTTCACAGCCATTGAGTCGATTCCAACTCATAGCAACCCTGTTGGCAGAGTAGAATTGCCCCATAGGGTTTCCAAGACTGTAATCTTTATGGAAGCAGACTGCCACATCTTTCTCCACAGAGCAGCTAGTGGGTTCAGACTGCCAACCTTTTGGATAGCAGCTGAGCACTTAACCACTGGACCCTGGGCTTCTTCACCCAATTCAAACTATTTGGCAATTCACTACTTTGTATATTTTTGCTTGTCCTTTTTTGGAACAAGTGATATTGTGAAGTCTTTTCAGTCTTCCAGTTGAGTGTCAGTATGCCTAGCATATTGTGTATTTGGTCTTTATAGCCCTAGCATAGCCAAATTACATTGTATTCAAATCCTTAGACATGTTTGCCATCCTTGCCGTATTATAGGATCCCTGAGGAAAAAGACTTGTCTTTTGTCTTCTCAGGCTCTTTCATAGGGCATATCACGCTGTAGATTCTCCATAAATGAATATTAAGGTAGTAAATTAATTAGAGGAGTCAGACTTTTTATACAAATGATTGGATTCTGATAGAGGATAGCACAGAGTGGAAAAGCATTGAGAGCATTCAGAAGATTGAAGCAATAAATTGCTGAAATCATATTTGCCAAAATAGTTTAATTTGAAAAAATGTTAGATTAGCATTTGTCCTCATTGGTTAGGAAAAAAAAAAAGTAAAATGTTATGAATAGACCTTGTTTACACTAAAGTACAATTAAATTTTCACACAAGTATGGATATTCTGGTCTGCATAAAAAAAAAATAGGTCTGCACAGGAGGCTCCAAATGTCTGGTGAACACCTTATTAGGAATCTAGAAACTTTTACTATAGAGCAAGATTAGAAACATTTAGATATAATCAGAGCCAAATCACACAGAGTACAGAGTCTTTAAAAATATTAAACATGATGAATTTAGAAGCATGTCAGAACTTGCTGGGTTTATTTTAATAATACTTCATGGTGTTATAATTACTAAGATCCAGAAAGGATCAGCAAGCAGTCCTCTTACCAGAAGGCTCTCACATCTGCTCTAAGAGTTTGGAGAAGATAGCAGTCACGGGTGAAATGGCCATGATTTACCAAGAAGTGAAGGGATTACAAAATTTGATGTTGGGTGAAAACTGAAATAAGAAAGAGAACTGTGAAACAAATAAACAGTAAGTGTAGATATCAGGGATTGGGTGAAGTAAACACCAGGAGTTAGGAACAAAAAGCTGAAAGGAGAAGGATGATCTTGTCTAAGAAATACAGAGGTTAAAAACAAGGCACAAACCATAGATAATGCTAAATTTAGTCTCAGGTTAAAGAGTCTGAAGTATTTGGTGTGATGATGTTGTGGATACTTGCAGGCTTTTATAGCTGATAGTCCTCCATGGATCGTCCTTTCCTGAGATGACACATATTCATTCCTCGAACATCCATAGTGTAGGCCTTGACAGTGGTTTTTCCATGTTCCTGGGGGCAAATTTGTTGTTTTGATATTGCTTTTCTTTCATTTGAATACTTATATTCTTAGTGTTGGAAAGCATGGTCTATTAATGATAAAGAGGTATCCCTTCATGTTCACTTATAAAATACCCTCATTCAGATTTTGGGGGTCCTATTTTTTTATTTATACCCCCACGTGTCTGTCAGTTTGTTTGTACTGTGGGAGCTTGTGTGTTGCTGTGATGCTGGAAACTATGCCACTGGTATTCAAATACCAGCACGGTCCCCCATGGCAGACAGGTTTGAGCTGAGCTTCCAGACTAAGACAGACTAGGAGGAAGGACCCGGCAGTCTACTTCTGCAAAAAAATAGCCAGTGAAAACCTTATGAATAGCAGCGAAACATTGTCTAATACAGTGCTGGAAGCTGACCCCCCCCCCCCCCCCAGGTAGGAAGGCACTCACAAAACGACTAGGGGAAAGCTGTCTCCTCAAAGTAGAGTTGACCTTAATGATGTGGATGAAGTCAAGCTTTCAGGACCTTCATTTGCTGATATGGCATGACTCAAAATGAGAAGAAACAGCTGCAAGCATCCACTAATAATCAGAATCTGGAATATATGAAATGTGAATCTAGGAAACCTGGAAGTCATCAGAAATGAAATGGAATGCATAAACATTGATATCCTAGGCGTTAGTGAGCTGAAATGGACTGGTATCGGTCATTTTAAATTGAACAATCATATGCTGTACTATGCCAGGAATGACTACTTGAAGAGGAATGGCATCGCATTCATCGTCAAAAAGAACATTTCAAGATCTGTCCTGAAATATAGTGCTGTTGGTGATAGAATAATAACCGTACACGTACAAGGAAGACCAGTTAATACGACTGTTGTTCAAATTTACGCACCAACCCACTAAGGCCAAAGATGAAGACATCGAAAATTTTTATCAACTTCTGCAGTCTGAAGTTGATCAAACATGCAGTGAGGATGCACTGATAATTACTGGTGATTGGAATGAGAAAGTTGGAAATGAAGAAGCATCGGTAGTTGGAAAATATGGCCTTGGTGATAGAAACCATGCTGCAGATCACATGATTGAATTTTGCAAGACCAGTGACTTCTTCGTTGCAAATGCCCTTTTTCACCAACATAAATGGCGACTATACACATGGACCTTGCCAGATGGAATCCACAGGAATCAAATCGACTACAACTGTGTAAAGAGACGGTGGAAAAGCTCAATATCATCAGTCAGAACAAGGCCATGGGCCGACCGTGGATCAGACCATCAGTTACTCATATGCAAGTTCAGGTTAAAACTGAAGAAAATTAGAACAAGTCCACAAGAGCCAAAGTATGACCTTGAGTATATCCCACCTGAATTTAGAGACCATCTCAAGAATAAATTTGATGTGTTGAACACTAATGACCAAAGACCAGACAAGTTGTGGAATGACATCAAGGACATCATGCATGAAGAAAGCAAGAGGTCATTAAAAAGACTCGAGAGAAAGAAAAGACCTAGATGGATATCAGAAGAGACTCTGAAACTTGCTCTTTAGCATTGAGTAGCTAAAGCAAAAGGAAAAAATGATGAAGTAAAAGAGCTGAACAGAAGATTTCAAAGGGTGGCTCAAAAAGACAAAGTAGAGTATTATGATGACATGTGCAAAGACCTGGAGATAGAAAACCAAAAGGGAAAGAACTGAAGAAAAAATTTAAGCCTCGAGCTGAAAGAACTGAAGAAAAAATTCAAGCCTTGAGTTGCAATAGTGAAGGATTCTATGGGGAAAATATTAAACGACACAGGAAGTGTCAAAAGAGGATGGAAGGAATACACAGAATCACTATACCAAAAAGAGTTGGTCGATGTCCAGCCATTTCAAGAGGTAACATGATCAGGAACCAGTGGTACTGAAGGAAGAAGTCTGAGCTGCACTGAAGGCATCAGCGAAAAACAAGTCTCCAGGAATTGACAGTACCAACTGAGATGTTTCAACAAACGGATGCAGTGCTGGAAGCTCTCACTCATCTATGCCAAGAAGTTTGGAAGACAGCTAGCTACCCGGCTAATCAACTGGAAGAGATCCATATTTATGCCTGTTCCCAAGAAAGGTGATCCCACCGAATGCAGAAATTATTGAAAAATGTCATTAATATCACACACAGCAACATTTTGCAGAAGATCATTCAAAAGCGGCTGCAGCAGTATTTTGACAGGGAGCTGCCTGAAATTCAAGCTGGATTCAGAAGAACACATGGAACCAGGGATAGCATTGCTATTGTCAGATGGATCCCGGCTGAAAGCAGAGAATACCAGAATGATGTTTACTTGTGTTTTTTTGACTATGCTGAGACATTCGTCTGTGTGTATCATAACAAATTTTGGATAACATTGTGGAGAATGGGAATTCTGGAACACTTAATTGTGCTCATGAGGAATCTGTACATGGATCAGGATGCAGTTGTTCGAACAGAACAAGGGCATACTGCATGGTTTGAAGTCAGGAAAGGTGTGTGTCAGGGTTGTATCCTTTCACCATACCTATTTAATCTGTATGCTGAGCAAATAATCCTAGAAGCAGGACTATATGAAGAACAATACAGCATGAGGATTGGAGGAAGATTCATTAACAACCTGCATTATGCAGATGACACAACCTTGCTTGCTGAAAGTGAAGAGGACTTGAAGCACTTACTGAAGGTCGAACACCACGGCCTTCAGTATGGATTACGCCTCAACATAAAGAACAAAAATCCTCACAGCCGGGCCGATAAGCAACATTATAATAACTGGAGAAAAGATTGAGGTTCTCAAGGATTTCATTTTACTTGGATCTGCAATCAACAGCTATGGAAGCAGCAGTCAAGAAATCAAGAGACACATGGCATTGGGCAAATCTGCTGCAAGAGATCTCTTTAAAGTGTTGAAAAGCAAAGATGTCACCTGAGGACTAAGGTGCGCCCGACTGAAGCCATGGGGTTTTCATTTGCCTCATATGCATGCGAAAGCTGGACAATGAATAAGGAAGACCCAAGAAGTGAGGCCTTTGAATTGTGCTGGTGAAGAATATTGAATGTACCATGGACTGCCAAAAGAATGAACAAATCTATCTTGGAAGAAGTACAACCAGAGTGCTTCTTGGAAGCAAGGATGGCGAGACTGTCTCACATACTTTGGACATGTTGTCAGGAGGGATCAGTCCTGGTGAGGGACATGCTTGGTAAAGCAGAGGGTCAGCGAATAAGAGGAAGACCCTCAATGAGATGGATTGACACAGTGGCTGCAATAGTGGGCTCAGCATAGCAACAATTGTGAGGATGGTGCAGGACCAGGCAGTGTTTCATTCTGTTGTGCATAGGGTTGCTATGAGTTGGACCCAACTCGATGGCACCTAAGGAACAACAATATTTACTAATAAATAGTGATTAAGAGCTTGACTGCTAACCAAAAGGTCTGTAGTTTCGAATCCACCAGCCTGTCTTTGGAAACCCTATGGGGCAACTCTCTTTGTCCTATAGAGTTGCCATGAATCGGAATCAGAATCGAATGGCAACCGGTTGTTTTGGTGTTTACTAATACAAGGAGCCCTGGTTGCGTAGTGGTCAAGTGCTCAGCTGCTAACTGAAAGGTTAGCAGTTTGAACCCAAGAGCCACTCCATGGGAGAAAGATGTGGCAGTGTGCTTCCTTAAAAATTTACAGCCTTGGAAATCCTATGGGGCAGTTCTAGTCTGTCCAGTAAGTAGGGTCACTACAAGTAAGAATCGATTCAGCAGCAATGGATTTGGTTTTTTGGTTTTATTTAGTAGTGCCAGCCTATTCTAGAAAAATAGCATGCTGAACATCTAAAGTAAACCAAGTAAGAATTCTGAAATGTCATGGATTAACAAGTGATATTTCTGTACCTACAATTGTTAAAGATTAAATCAAGTCAAAACTGAATATAATGTTAAAAGGTCTTAATACCTTTCAGTACATAGTTAATAGCACATTTTCTCTGTCCCTTAAACAAAATGAAATCAAGAATTATTTACCAAAAGCAAGTGATTTCTAATCTAGCTTCCAGTCACCAGAAAGAATAATGTCCAGGACTTAGAGTTGAACACTGACTTTACCTATACCTGGAGGCTTGATGGCACAGTGGTTAAAAGCTATGGACGCTAACCAAAAGTTTGAATCCACTAGTGGCCCACTGGAAACCCTATGGGGCAGTTCTACTCTGTCCTGTAGAGTTTCTCTGAGTTGGAATTGACTCGACGGCCATAGTTTTTTTTTTTTTTTTGTATACTTATTTCCAAGTACCCCTGCTGGTGCAGTGGTTAAGCACTTGGCTGTTGATGAAGAGGTTGGCAGTTCAAATCCAGCAGCTGCTCTGCAGGAAGAAGATGTGGCAGTCTGGTTCCTTAATGATTTACGGTCTTGAGAACCCTGAGGGGCAGTTCTACTCTGTCCTAAGGGTTGCTATTAATCGGAATGGGGCTTGGTTTTGGGGACACCTAACCCAAGCTTATATTCAACCAAAGAATTTCTCATTAAAGAATGTGTACTTTGTTTGGTACCTTATTTAGAAGTGTCGCTTCATTTTATTCTGTAACTACTTTCTTCATTCTGCCTCAAAAGGATTTTAAGTTTAGCAGATTGGAGAAGCCATCCCCAACAACCAGGTGAGGTTCATCTGCTCTTTAAAGTTTAAAAACGATTTCAGCTGAAAATAATAAAGTCCTAGTTAAAGTCAGTATTTGTGTCTGTTGATCTGACATACCAGCAAGAGTTTGGTGTGTGTATATGAGTGTGATTTTCTCCCAAAAACTTCAGTGTAACATTAAGTATGTACTAATGCTTTGAAATGGCTTATTTACTATTAGTAGCTTAAAATGATTTTTATGAGTTAACCTTGCATTATTGAAATAGAGTCTTTGATGTCTAATACATGTCTGATAAAATAAAGGTTAGAAATAATTCTCATTATACCCATTAAAATATGACAACGATAATTACAAAAATAGTAGCTAACATTTGTTGTGTCATACACTAGGCCACGGACTTTGCATGTGTGACAGATACTGGGGCAAGTATTTTACATGTATTAACTCAATCCTTGGCAACAACTCAAGGAAGTAAGTGCTATTATATTCTCATTTTCCAAATAAGAAACTGAGTCATGGATAGGTTAAGTAACTTGCCCAAGGTAACACAGCTTGGCAAAACTGGAATTCTAACCCAGATGGTCACATGCACGTTATCACTTCTATAGTCATTAACTTATCGTTTGCATTCTATTCTGAAGAAAATCTAGAAAGAGAAGTAATCTATGGGAGGAAAAAACCCTCTAAATCAATGGTTCCCAACCTTGTTTGTATACTGGAATCATCTGGAGAACTTAAAATTACTGACTGGATCCCACTTCAGGAGATTTTTATCTAATTAAGATAGGTGTGGTCTGGGTATTTTTTAAAATTCTCTAAGTTATTCTAACGTGTAGCTCAGGTTGTGAGCCACTGTCTTAAGTATCTGTTGGCTGTAGAATTGGTAATATCAATGGCAAAACCCAAAACTCTACATGCTTATCTGATTGCAGTAGGAGCAAGACTAGTAAGTACGTGTTTAAAGGTATAAGAGCGTTTATTTCCACAAAATATTCATTTGATTGATTTAATATGCTATGGCTTCATATCTTTTTTTTTTTTTTTTTGCATACAGATACAGCACATAATTATCTTAAACAAGAGACCAAAGGGAAAAATAAAAGTACAGAGCCGGATGAGCAGCTGACTATGAATTCTGTGGAAAGTATGCATCAGAAATCTGATGACTTAGTTGGTGAAACCACATATGAAGACACAGAACTGCCAGGGCAGAGATCAAGGAATTTTCAGGTCCTTGGTCCTTGTTCAGATGATGAGACAGCTTCCTGCACTACTGAAAAGTCCAAGTGAGTACTAGCGGAAAGTGAGAGTTGGGAGAACATTATCTTGGTTTTGAATTTCTTTTGGTGTGGGCTGAATTTGACATATCATTAACTTATTAGAATTTGAGGAACTTGCCAGAGTTTCCTACTGTTTCCATTACATTGCTATAATGAGTTTAGGTAGGTGAGTGAGAAGCACAAAGTGAGTTTGAATGAACTCTGTGAGATTTTATTAATTTCTCATTGACTATTATTTTCTGTGACCTTTCATTATGGATGTGCAAATTACTTCTAGATTGATATAAAAGTGATATTATTCATCAGTTTAAAAATTGGCATCCCCAGGACAAATTAAGTCAAAGATGTGTTTCAATTTTGGTTAGCACAAATTTTCTTTTTTAATTTGGATGCTTTTAGAAGGACCTGGTGCTCTTTCGTTTTCCTTGTTACTTTACATTCCGTAGCTTTTACCTGTTTACCTTACCTACCTATCCCACAAAGGGATTTGAGTTTGTGACACTTGGCACTTTTACCTATGGGATTAAGGTACTTTGATAATTAGTCATGTGCTTTGAAAATACCAAATATAAAAAATCTCAGTAAGTAGTTAATATAATTATATTTTCAGTTCAAAGTCATATTCTATAGAATGCCCTTAACAGAGTTTTGCATAAGAACTATTTTTATTTGCTTTCAAATTATTCAGCTCTTTATTCATCTATTTTTAATTAATATAAAAATCCTGAAGTATATATATATTAATATGTTCCCACCACTTTGCAGTTAGGTTTTTACTGAGCTGCAGATTGGAGTAAATTTTGTAGCATAGAGGCAGAGATGAAAGAAGAAGGCATAAACATTTTATCACCAGGTTGGAAAAATAAATAATAGAGCTTGGGCGAAGGCCAAGGTATGTAACATCTAGCGTAACTGCAACAGAAGATGTACATGGTAGGTAGAGCTGCACTGACTCTCCCAGGCCTTGCTGCCTTATTAATCTTAGTAACTTTGAGATTAACCTAGGCCTACAAATTTAATATGATGCCTTCAAAAAAAAAAAAAAAACCTCTTTTCCTTACCTTCCCTTATATTACTTGCTAACAAGATGATAAAAAATAAGATGGTACTGTTCTCAAATAGCATACAAAATGTCAAAAACAATTTTTGTTTTAATTTACCCTTGGGTGTTACAAGAATAGGTTTTCATTTTTAATGTTTGAATTTAATAAGGAAAATATTATAATCTGCCAAGCAAATTGAAAAAATCCTCATTATTGTTCCCATTTAAAAAAAAAAAAAGAAACATGTCTAGAGCCCAAACTATAAGTAGAAACGGAGTTAATATTCACAGCCCCTGAAACTGAATTCTTTTTTCAGTGTACTGAACTGGAGTCTCCCCATAGCGTCACTGAATGCTTCCCGTGAATATAGCTCTCTGTTTATAGATTAGTTGTCTCTTTGTGAAATTAATATATTTATTCTTTTTATCCATATCTTCTTAACTATACATAACAGGAGAAATTTAGAATTAGGTAACTTTACATATTTATTGTGAAAAATAAATTTCTCCCATTTGATGTATAAAATTTTTATATAGTAGAAATTGTATGTATATGTTGTTTAATAGTTTTCTCTATTTGTAGGACTATAGAACATAAAAATGATTTGGATTGTGAATGTATGATTCCTTGTCAAGTTATTTCAGACTTAAACAAAGAGAAAACAATAGCATCTCTTCTAAAAGAATTGGACATTCTCAGAGCAAGCAATAAAAAGGTAAAATATGGAAAGTCTGATAATTGTACAGTACATTTTTAGCTGTTGACCTGCTAAATTTGCTTTGTTGCCTATCATAACTCAGTTTTATCGTGTACTTTAAGCTACTGGGTCAGTATGAGTTGGAATCAACTCAATGGCAACAGCGTTTTTTTTTTTAAAGACTTAACGATAGCTTTATGTCACTGCCAGTTGGTCTGTCAGGGTATGGTTCAGTTGAAGGATTAGCTATGAAAAACAATTTGGTTTTCTGCCTTGCTGGCCTCTGATACCACTTCCTTCTTCATAAATCTATGGTGCCTTGGGTAGGCACCTCAAAAAAAAATTCATTCAAGTTTTACTTCAGAATTATGGGGAATAAAAAATATAATGCATTGGTCTCATGTTACCTTTTTAACTTTTTCTCTTTTTTATTAGTATCTGTGCCCTGTATTTCACCTCAATAATATATGTAATTAAACTTTAAGGTAGCAAGATGTGGCAATTATTGTCCTTTGCCTTATGTATTTTATTTCTTTTCATTTTGTCTAATCCAATTCAGGTTTGTTATATCATGTTTTATCTTCTTTTCTGGCTCTTTTTCTCCATACATTCCATTGAGCATAACTACCTTTCATGTTCATTTACTGTATTTTTTTTTTACCTCTTCAAATTTTTTTTCTGATTTTAATGTTCTAGTTATTTGGCTGAATCAAACTGAAGCATAATATTAGTAATGTTGAGCTGTCTGATAGAAAACAGCACAAATGAGTGAAGCCTAGAGAGGAATTAAAAAAAGTTGGAGGGATTCTGTGTGAGAGCATGAGATATTTTCTGTTCTTTCATTTAGTATTTATTTTTTATATGTATATTATGAGTCAGGTGCCAATCCCAATTAAAATAGGATATGATGGAATAGCATTCTCAAAGGAAGATTTGTATCAGATATTAAGATTATTATCTTAATTAACTTTGTTTCAAAATATTGGAATTACTAAGCAAAGATGTAAAGCTGTGCTGTGCGTTGTTTTATTAGGATAGTCTGTTCTAAGTCTCTTGCTTTAAAATAAAAGAATTGATGAGGTAGCTCTTTGTTGTAGTTATTTTTAATAACCTTGTTGTTCCTGTTAATTTCAGTCGCCCTCACACACAGAAAATCAATGCATATTAAAATGTTTTTACAATTTCTTTATCAATGCAATAATTTTTACTTTATAAAATATTTAGAACCTTAAAATACTTTTTTTTTTTTTTTTGAGTTATATACTTAGGTAGTAAGACATAACTGTTGAGGAAAGAACAGTTGTCCTTTGGAATTTGTTATACTTCTACTGGATATTTGTCAGATAAACATCTCTTTAATATGTCAATGTGTTTCAGCTTCAAGAAAAACTGACTAAAGAAGATAAGGAACAGAGAAAATTAAAGCTTAAGCTGGAACTCCAAGAGAGAGCAACAGAAGCTGAAATTGCTGCAAAGACTGCAGGTATAATAGATGAGTATTAACTTATGGCCTTAAGAATCATACACAAGGTTGTTAAATGATGTGGCTTACTGACTACTAGCTTGTTTGCCAAAGGAGGGGATGATCTTTCTCTCCTTTTTTTTTTGGCTGCTTGAAAAATAGGTGGCTTTAACATCCTGGTCCTGGTATTAGTAAGAGCTTTACCTGTATTCATACTGATTTGGGCATTAAATGCATTGTTAACACCATGTCAATCCAATCACAAAAAGGTTGTTTGTTTTGTTGGAAGGGCCTGAACAAACAAGGGGAAATAATGATTACCAGTGCCTCTACCTTTCAACTAGCAGTTCAAATACCACTTATTGTTTTAGCTCGTTCAGAGGAAATACTTCTCCTTTGTATGAAGACAGTCATATAGTCATTGCCAATGGAAACCTGCATTTGATTCAAAAATCTATTTTGTGCAATTAATAAATTTTTGTCTGATGATGTGGATGATGATAAAGATCATATTTTCCCTGAGAAGCTTAAATTGAAAGGTTGCCAAAGTTTATAAATGGCTGCCTTAATTATGTTTGGGGGTCTAGTTTTACTCATACGTCTTTACAAGGAGAAATTTTTTTAATGTATCTGAGATATGTTTCAGGTGTGATCAGATGATTCTGAGTAGTCTGTGTTCTCCGTATATATATAACTTTGACTCTCCTCCTCACATTGTTTTAGTGTGTTAAGGAAGTAGAAATTTCAAAGAATAAAATACTAGGATTCAGAGGCATTTTAGAGAGCACTTCTATTAACACATATCAACTGAAATGATTTTAAGAAACAATTATATTTTGTGATTAATCTGAGATTATAATCATGCTTTATAAACCCCTTAACCTGGTTGCATATATGAAAGAATTCTGATATTTTACATAGTGGTATGATTAAGAGGTATAGCCTAGGTACAGCCTATCTTCAAAATATTACTGTGGAAAATAGAACTAAACAGCATAATGAAAATATAACCAAAATAACCATAAATAAGTACTCCAGCTGAATACCAAATGTTTGCTTTTCTGTTAATATTAAACTACCATGATTTTTTCTCTTTTTTAGGGGGGAAGTAGAATTATATATTTTAAGGAAAACAGTATGTTGAAAATTAATAATTCAGGTGTAAATTTAGAACAACTTGAAAGTTTCTTGGCTTTTTATAGCCATATGTATATGCATGTATACTAATTGCTAGGATAGTATCACAAGAAACACATTTGTTTTGAGTTGTTTTCATAGTAATTTAACTTAGAGTGTTTTACAAAAGTAATTTAATAAAATTTGGTCCCTCATGATTTACAGAAAATTATAAATTAATATTTTTGCATAGTTCCTTTATCTTTTGGAGGGGAAACTCATTAATTGATAATATTTACTCTTTTCCTTAAACTTTTCTACAATATGGCTAAACATATTTTTCAAATATTGATTGACATATATTTAAGGGTTCTCTTTGACTAAACAATTTGAATCAGGCATACATAAAAGGGAAAATACCATAAGACTGATTATTTTATGATTCTTGTTATTAAAATATTTCTCATGAATGACAAAGTATTATCTTAGTAAATGTTAAGTGTTTGAAAGATGGTTTAGTATGTTTTTATAGTCTCCTCAACATATGTCTATAGTTTTTAAAGTAATGTACTAAAATATGAGATATTATAGGGAAATAGGAACCCAATGGTTTATATATAAGGATATTCATCTCAGTATTAGTTATAATAGCAATGCAAGTAATAATAATCTAACATATACCAACCCATTGCCATTGAGTCAATTCCTACTGATAGTGACCCTATAGAACAGAGTAGTACTGCCTTATAGGGCTTCAAGGGCCGTAAATCTTTATGGAAGCAGACTGCCACACCTTTGTCCTGTGGAGCAGCTGATAGGTTCAAACCACTGACCTTTCTGTTAGCAGCCAGTCACTTAACCACTGTGTCACCATGGTTAAATAAATTAGTATATGTAAGCTATGAGGTATCATGCAATAAGTAAAAAAGCATTTCTGAAGAATATTTGATGATATGAGAAAATATTCATGACTCAATTTAAGTGAAAGAAGTGGAGGAAAACTGTATTTATGATATAACTTTGTTTTAAGAAGAATGTATCTACATATATGTTTATAAAATGAGAAGCAAATTTTGATGGTCTTTAAGTGGAAGTATGAATGCCTTAGGAGTCCCTGGGTGGCACAAACAGTTGAGCACTTGAATAATAACTGAAGGGTTGGCAGTTCGAGCCCACCCAGTGGTGCTTCGGAAGAAAGCCCTGAATTTAAGTTTATAAATGGCTGCCTTAATTATGGAAAACTCTATGGAATGCAGTTCTACTCTGCATACATGGGGTCACCATGAGTTGAAATAAACTTGATAGCAGCTGGTTTGGATTTTTTTGGTTTCGTTAATCTCTTAAGAGTTTTCTAACCTTTCCAAAAAGGTTTTGTGCAATGAGCATGTATTCGATTTAGAAGTAGAAAAAGTAAACATTACTTTTAAAGATGCAATATAGGTTTTCTTTTAATTATTTGTTATCTTCGTATAAGGGAGCCAGGGTGGCACAAGGGTTAAGCACTTGGCTGCTAACCAAAAGATTGGTGGTTCAAATCTACCCAGCAGCTCTGCAGCAGAAAGAACTGGCAATTTACTTCATAAAGATTACAGCCAAGAAGTCCCTGTGGGGCAGCCTGTTCTGTCACATGGGATCGCTATGAGTTGGAATCAACTTGATGGCAGCCAACAACAACAGTAACAATGTTAATATAGGAGTCCCTGAGTAGTGCAAATGATTAAGCACTCAGCTGCTAACCAAAAGATTGGCAGTTTGAATCCACCCAGAGGAGCCTTGGAAGAAAGGCCTGGTGCTCTACTTCCAAAAGATCACAGCCATTAAAAGCTATCTGGAGTATGGTTCTACTCTGACATGTGTGGGGTTGCCGTGAGTCAAAATCAACTCGGTGGCCACTGGTTTTAACCTTCATGTAATTCCTTGATAGGTTTAAAACACAATGACCAAATAAATCAAAGTTTATGAAATCCGTAGGATGGCCGTGATCAAGTCTTGCCATTTTACCCATGCCATTTTTCTTGTCTTTCAAATACTCCTCTTATTCATATCATTATGTGTATTATGTAACTTGCATTATATATATATATATATATATATATATATATATATATATATATGCTAGTCCATTTTGATTTCCTACCTGATTGAATAAGAATCTGGTATAATCAAAGCCATATAAAACAGGAGGCACCCGATTCTGAGAGGGAATTTGAAGCAATGGAAAGACCAAAAGCCTTGGACTCAGATTGACCCAAGTTTAAATCACAGCTCTGACACTGTTATGGATTGAATTTTGTCCCCCAAAAATGTGTGTCAACTTGGCTAGGCCATGATTCCCAGTATTGTGTGATTGCTCACCATTTTGTCATCCGATGTGATTTTCCTGTGTGTTGTAAATCCTACGTCTATGATGTTAATGAGGAGGGATTAGCAGCAGTTATATTAATGAGGCAGGGCTCAATCTACAAGATTAGGTTCTGTTTTAAGTCAATCTCTTTTGAGATATAAAAGAGAGAAGTGAGCAGAGAGACCTGGAGACCTCAGGTACCACCAAGAAACAAGAGCCAGGAGAATAGCGTGTCCTTTGAACTCAAGGTCCCTGTGCAGAGAAGCTCTTTGGCCGGGGAAGATTGATGACAAGGACCTTCCAACAGAGAGACAGAGCCTCCCCCTGGACCTGGCACCTGAATTGGGACTTCTAGCCTCCTAGAGTGTCAGAGAATAAATTTCTCTTTTAAAGCCATCCACTTGTGGTATTTCTGTTTTAGCAGCTGTAGATAACTAAGGTAGATGCTAACATTGACTGTGTGCCTTTGGGCAAGTTAACGTCTCCAAGCCTATTTTCCTGCACATAAAATATAAATATTAATTTATAAAAATATTTTAAGGATGAGAGATACAATATACATTAAGTACCTAGTATATAAGTGGTACTCAGTAAGTTGTAGCAATATTTTTTATTATTCTTACTCTTATGAAATTCTTAAGTCTTTGATAAGATTTTTTTCACCAGATTTGTTTCACCAGAAACTATGAAAAGATTTTCATTCTGTTTATATTTTTGTTAAAAATTAATGATTTACTGTAATAGATTTTAAAAGGAAAATAAACTGAAAAATAAAGGATTTGATGATGAGGAAATTTCTCAGTGGTAATAATGCCTTTTACTAAAATATGAATCTGAAATGAAGGAAATGATATACAAAGGACTCTGGCTTTAATCAGTGTGTACCTATGATAACCTTCATATAAACTATTATTATTGTCTTTAAGCCTGTAACTTTACTTCCCTGATCTGATGGTTTTAAATAATGTTACTACTGTCATTGTAATCTTATTGGAAGTTTTGAATTCAGTTGCGTCCTCTATCATGTTAAAATCTCATATGGTTGGCCCTTTACCTTCTTCTCCTTATCTTACATCACCATCATTGTCATTATCATCATCACCATAGATAACCTTTATCAGCACTTAATATTTTATAGGAACTATGCTGGCACCTTTGGAAATCAATCAAGAATTATTTATTTAAAAAAAAAATTATTAGGGACTTGTTAATGTACTAGGAGCCCTGATGGTGCAGTGGGTAAGTGATATGACTGCTAACCAAAAGGGTGGCAGCTCGAATCCACCAGCTGCTCCTTGGAAACCCTATGGGGCAGTTCTACTCTGTCTATGGAGTTGCTATGGGTTGGAATCGACTCCACAGCAGAGGGTTTGGTTTTTTGGTTTTGGTTATATACTAGGCACTGAGATAGGCACTGAACATACATTAGCAAATAAGACATACTTGGGATTTCAAGCGTTTGACCACAATCACTTCTCAATCGTAATGCACTAGTGTAATACACTAAAACAAAAAACCAAACCTGCTGCCAGTGAGTCGATTCCAACTCATAGTGACCCTATAGGACAGAGTAGAACTGCCCTATAGGGTTTCCAAAGCTGTAATCTTTATGGAAACAAACTGCCACATCTTTCTCCTCCTCTGGGTTTGAACCGTCAACCTTTTGGTTAGCAGCCCAGCACTGCACTTAACCAGCACCACCAGAGTTCCTTGTATAACGTGCTAGGTAGCGATTAAAGCTCAGGCTTTGGATTGAGACCTTTGTTCTAATCTTTTCACCATTTATTGTGTGTAAACGACAGCCTCACTAAGCCTTAGTTAAAACCTACTCTATGGGTTGCCATGAGATAATGTTTTTGAAGTGCTTAACCTTTAGGAGGCACTCAGTAAATGGTAATTATGATTTTAAGATGTTGATGATGGTGTCACCATCTTGTTTTCTTAGACTTCTTGATTTAATAGAGAACATATTCAGTGTGTTACTAACAGTTGTTTAGTTATATAAATACTATCCTATAGTTGTTTAAGTAGAGCCCTGGTGGCGCAGTGGTTAAGAGTTCAGCCACTAACCAAAAGATTGGAAGTTTGAATCCACCAGCTGCTCGTTGGAAACTCTGTAGGACCCTACTGTGTCCTATAGGGTCCTATGAGTTGGTATCAACTCGACGGCAATGAATATCATTAATTAAAGGAGCTCTGGTGGTACAGTGGCTAAAGTGTTCAACTGTGAATTGAGAGGTCAACAGTTCAAAATCACTAGCAGCTCCACAGGAGAAAGATGTGGCTGTCTGCTTCTGTAAAGATGTACAGCTTTGAAAACCTTATGAGGTTGCTATGAGTTCGAATCAACTTGATGGCCGTGGGTATAGTTACTTATATTTAATTATGTTTCACAAAGAATTGATTTGTATGTCTTTTTAAAAAATTAGTTTATAAAACATCTTTATTATTTCATTTGATCCTGTTATTATTTTTCCTTGATTTTTGAAAGCTTAAAAATTTGGAAACTATTTCTTTGATCTTTAC
This sequence comes from Loxodonta africana, assembly GCF_030014295.1. Taxonomy (NCBI): domain Eukaryota; kingdom Metazoa; phylum Chordata; class Mammalia; order Proboscidea; family Elephantidae; genus Loxodonta; species Loxodonta africana. The sequence continues at coordinate 49,299,734 of NC_087351.1, forward strand.
AGAGAGGAAATAAAGGAAAAAAAATAAGTTTTTTTTTTTTAGAAAAAGCCGAAATGCCTAGCTGACTCCCTGTCTCTTTACATTGGGAAAATATTATCTCTAAGTAGTTGTTTAGGACTTTTTACTGTGTTTTGACTCATTAAATCATACATGTGGGTAATAGTATGTGATAATTGTTAACATGTATGACCTGAAAATATTAGAGATATTTTAGAGAAGTGTGGCAGAAACATTGAATCTTTGTCCTTTAGGTGTGTATCTCTTCTCACCTAAACAAAGTGATCAAACCACAAACATTTCAAAATTTGTTTTAGTTAAATTGATTCTAAAAATGAGAGATAATGTTGTATGGCCTGATTGGTATCCATTAATTTACTCTTAGATCAGTGATTCTGTTATAACTTTTAAATATAACTTGTTCAATTAAACCTTTCATTTTTTCTAAACAACCTCAGTGGAAATTGTCTAGTGTTTAGGGTAATTCTCTTTAATTTTTATTATTCTATTGCATTTTCTGTGTACAGATGATGTTTAAATTTTACATGAGTATTTATTTAAATGGTTTTTCTGGTAAGTTATTTTTGTGACATTTAAATTATTTATGTTTCTTTAAAAGCCTTACTTTTCTATTTCTTAGAAGCTCACTTTGGAGTCTGCTTTATATGTTAGTTATTTTTCTTTCTTGCATGTCATCCATTAAAGATTAGCTGTGGAAGGTTGGAGCATGGAGAGATTATGAATGACAGTACAACTCCTGTAGAATAATAATCAGTTTTTGGTATTTAATGCTGTTTGACTTTTGCAGACACATTTCTTATTAACCTTTGGTACAAAGAGAAATCCAGGTTCCTGATATCTCATGGAGAAGATGAATTTGAGATCCTCTTCCAATTAAACTAAAATAAGGCCAATCTTGGGCTTTAGCCAAAAGAACTCCTTTAGTTCCTAAGTATTGTGTTTATAAATCTATCTTTCTGTCTATCTCTCATCTATCTAAACTATATTTTAACAATGTATAATCCAACATTTACATAATTAATTTGCCTAGTTTATTTTACTGATGATGTGAGCATTTAATCTGCCTTTTTTTTCCTCGTTAAACATATTTTTTTCTGTGTGCTCAAATTTGGGCTAATATTTTGTAAACAAAAACATTGCCGAGCCCTTTTTATTATAGAGGATGTTACTTTGATGGCGAAGGGAGGAGTTTAATTGTTGTTGTCCAAAAGATTAGGATATAAATTTTCGGGAATTTACAACTTAAATTTTTCTATTCAGGTTAAAATCTTAAATGTGTAGTAGCTATGTAATATACCATTTAAGCAACACTATTAAGACATGCCAAACAATTAGTGTGAAGAAAATCATCATTGTATAGTAGAAAATATTTACATTGTACTCTTGTAAAAAAAATGCACAGAGTATCTCAGATGGCATTAACTAATGATTAAGAAGAACAAAAGTCAGTTCTATGTAGCAGAAGAAAAAATAGCATTATACGCTTTTAAGAAATAATACACATAGGAGTCCCATTTTTCTGTATATATAGTGGGCATTAATAAAATGTGATAACCTTTAGTTTGATACCTGAAGACCTTAAATGCATTAAATTATAATGGAGCATTAACTACACAGGCATGCACACATTTTTTAATTGGGAAGGAAAAAAGATTTCAGGAATACGGCCTATAATTTCAGATAAGAACAAAAAGATCCCTGTCTGTGAAGTATAGCAGATAGAACATTGATTATATTACCATCTTTAGGTGGAGAGTCCTATGGATATGAAAAAAAAAAATGGATATGAGTCAGGATTAATTACAGTGAATTCCAGGTCAAATAATGCTTGAGGGTGAAATGTGGCCAATTCGTATCCTCCATAAAAAATTCCCCCCTGCCCCCCCCCACAGAGAAACTATTATGCATGATAACAGCCAACAATTAAAAATGTTTATTAGGAATGGTTTACCATGGACTGTAGCATGACATCAAGTATTTGAGAGCATGTTTTTTTTAATATAGTTATGGTAATTAAAACAGAAATAATAGAAAACTTTTCAGACAATGATTTTAAGACTTTTCCAAATATTCAATTGATTCCAAAGAGGAAATAATCTTGGAAAAAGTTTAGGTAGAGGTATTTTTCACAATATTTTCATACTGATACCTTTTAAATTTTAGTGCAGATATTCTGTGCAATAAATAAGTCAAATATTGTTACAATTATATTTCAAAAATATACAAGATAATTGATGTTTATTTTAATACTTTAGGGGATAAATAACTATATTACATTAAAAATTGTAGCTCTGATATCTATGTTAAATATCTGAATGTAAATATAGAGCAGAGTTTTAGGAAGCGTTATTAGTCTTAGAGTTACCTGTTCTAAAATATGTATAAAATAATTGAGAGTTTTATTTTCAAAAAGTTCTTTTGTTCCTCAGAAATTTAAACTTAGTATTTTGTATAATTTCCTAATTAATCTTCAACAGTTTCTCTAGTATTGGTGGGTATAAGTTAATAGCACCTTTACAGAGAAAAGTTTGACAGCATATATTAGGGCTTAAAAAGCTGACTTTTAATCTAGTAATATTTCTAGGAATTTTCCTAAGAAATTAACTGTATATACATACATATACACACATACACACACATACACACATAAAGTTCTGTATACAAAGATGTTCATTACAGTGTTATTTATATAGTGAACAGTTGAGAACAGTGTAAAATCTAAAATTAGAAGCATCTTGGTTGATTAAAATATGGCATATCAAAGTGATAAAATTCCATGCATTATTTTAGATTTTTTGAAGAATACTGAAGAATATGGGAATATAGTCTATGTATTTTAAAAACATGCAGAAAGTTACAAAACTATGTAAAGTATTCCTGTCTTCTCTAAATTTTTACAATGAGCCTTTATTTCTTTTAGTGAGGAAAGGTTATTATAAATTTTCATGTAAAGTAATAAATTCAAATCCAGTTTTAGAAAGAACGTAATAGTGTGATTTGTGAAAGAAATTCTGGAATAATAAGCTGAATCTGGCATTGTGATTCCAAAAAACAGAAGCATAAAATTACTTAGAGTAGATTTGGTTAGTTTTCTACTGGTATAGGGAGTTTACCACCTATGTTAAAATTTATCTTTTTTAATGACATTAAAAAAGAAAAAAAAGAACTAATGGTTGTGATTCTGGAATGTATATGTATGTGGTGATTTCATAAAACATTGATTACTATAATATTTGATGTTTTCAAAGAATCCATTTAACATCATCATAAATCCCCCCAAATGGTTAATCTTCATGTCAAGCAATAAATGTAGATATTCATAGAATCTGAGATTCTTTCTATATAGCAAAGGCCCGTCTTTTATAAAACTATTGCCTGTCTATGTTGCTTAGAATGTCTGAGCATTAATTGTATTCAGCGATTGATTTGATAAGTTTTAAATCTTAATGATTTTTTTCCTTTTTTTAATTCAACCTTTTCTATTTATGTAACTGTTTAAGGATGTTAACGGATTTCTCTTTCCTGAAAAATGTCTGTCCTCTAAATTATGTTATTTAGAGACTCATGATCTATCTAAACTAGCATGATTTCTAATATGCTGTCTCATTTCTAGTAATTTTGAAAGTAGTTTGAAAAGTGTAGAATCTGGATTTGTCAATAGACTCAGGTTCTACTAAGAAAATATGTACTCTGTCTTGACTCAATAAATTCATACTTAGTATGGTTCAGCTTCTTCATATTTACTCTTGCCCATATTAGAAAACAATTAGCTTACTAAACAAATTTGAGTATTTAGTGGAAAGTGGGGGTGATCCTCTCTGAAGCTTTCTCATTTGACTAAGAATTATAGGATATTTGATAACCATGTTTAAAAATGGAGATATCCAAATATTATTGTAAACACCCAATGATTTGTTTTACCTACAATATAAGTATTTTACTTGGTTGGCTTACATAGTAGCTAATAATATTTGTTAATGTAATTTAACTGCTGTGAACCTTTACTGAACAAATATTGAAATTTATTCAAGTCAAAGAAAGAGAATCTCTAATGACTTTTGTTAAAGCTTCTATTTAATAGTTAAGGAGAAAAGTTTGTATGACATACGAGATGCAATTAACAGCAGATTTTACATTTAATAAAAAGAAAGAAGCATGCGTATTTGCTTTATTCATTCCATCATAATTTGCATTAGAGCTGTGAGTGTTTAATGAGCAAATTCCAACTAAAATGCTATATTGATTTTCTAGTGAACTTTGTAATAGTTATCTACCTAGGAAAAGCTCAGTGTTTACAATTAAGTTTTCTATGCTTAAAATGTTTGAGAGTTGCATATTGACCCTTTAAAAGTACTAAATTCTAGAAAGGATCAGGTTTTTCATAACCAAAAAATTTTACACGTAACCAAATACGTGTTTATTTGTATTTGTAATACTTTGGTAATACCTTCATTTTGGAAAACTTTTCTCATTATTTCTAAAATATAGAGCTATATTATCCGTATTTTCTTCTGGCATTTTAAAGTTTAACCTTAGAATACTCAGACGGTAATCTCCTTTAAGTACACATGTACATCTTTGGATTTGAAATGGCACTAGGAGGGGAAAAAATGTTTTCTCTTGATCACACAGGACCAAATAAGCCCTCTGTGTAAATCATTTACCTTTAAATATAGAGATAACTGCTAATGTCCTTGCTATTGCTAATCTTACCTCTTTCATCAGGTTCTATTGTATATAAAGTAGAACACAGCTTATTTTAAACGTCACTTTTTAAAGATTTCATCACACTGTACAGAATTGATAGAAAGCTTATTGGCATTTAAAGTTTAGTGATTAGTATTTTAACCTTTGAATATACCAGCATAGTTTAGGGCAATATAATATGCATGTTAATCTATACTTTGACCAGTATTTATATTCATTTTGTCCATTCTATCTTGGAAGTATTTTATAATGTAAAAAATTTTAAACATCTTAGAATATCATGATATTGTGTATAAGTTATTGAATCATTATATTGTGCAGTACATATATACAATAGGTTCTGGAAAAGTTTTTTTTCCTTGTTTTTCTTAAAAATTTTTGCACATCAGTGAAAAATGCAAAAACAAAAAAAACTTTTTGAACAGGATCTTTTTTTTAAGACAAATGGCCCAAACTGATAAAAACCACATTTTTAATGTGGCTAGGAATAAAGTTGAGTTGTGAATTTATAGATTGAGGGTGGTGGAATAGAGCTAACATTTATTGAAATTCAGTTTTGTTTGGCCAAGGACTTTATATATATTATCTAATTTAATTTTCCCGAACAACCATATATACATCCTGTCCACCTGAACTGTGACTAAAATAATGTAAGAAATTAAAAAAATCGAGGCTGCCTAATTTTAGTATGTTAACACCTTGGATCTGGATCCAAGCCCATATTCTTGCCAGTACATCATGCTGCTTTCTCTAAGCTGTTGACAGTTCTTGCCAGGAGGAGATAGTATAGAAATAATAGGGACAAATAAAACTCATTATTGTATACTCATTCTGGGCAGAGGTTTCTTTCAAATCAGCATGATGAGTTGATTTATGGTAGCAGAATAATACAGCCGTAGACAACCAAATGAGAGTAATAACACTACAAAAAACAAAACAAAAAACTGCGAAAATTGTGATGAGAAATACTGGTACTTCCAAAGTATATGTTTATAACAAGAAACAATTTCTTTTTATTTATTTATTTTTCTTATAGTTTAGATGAAAGTTTACAGAATAAACTAGCTTCTCATTAAACAATTAGTACACATATTGTTTTATGGCATCGGTTTTTTCTGTGTTTTTGCTGTTGTGAACAATGCTGCAGTGAACACAGGTGTGCATATGTCTATTTGTGTGATGACTCTAATTTCTCTAGGATATATTCCTAGGAGTGGGATTGCTGGATCACATGGTATTTCTATATCGAGCTTTCTAAGGAAGAGCTATAATGTTTTCCGAAACGGTTGTATCATTTCACATTTCTACTAGCAGTGCGTAAGAGTTTCAGTCTCCCCGCAACCTCTCCAACAAGTTATTTTCTGTTTTTTTGGTTTTTAAAAATTTTTTTTTGTTGGATTTCCCCATAGATTTTAGAGGTTAGACCCTTGTTGGATTTGTAATAGCCAAAGTTTTTTATCCCACTCTCTAGGTTGTTGGGGTGAGATGGTATCTCATTTTAATTTTGATTTGCATTTCTTTAATTTTTTTTAATGGCTAGTGATTGCGAGCATTTCCTCATGTGTCCGTTAGCTGCTTGAGTGTCTTCTTTGGTGAAGTGCTTGTTCCTTTCCTTTACCCATTTTTTAATTGGATTAAAATTTTTTTTTGTTGGATTTTCCTGTAGATTTTAGAGGTTAGACCTTTGTTGTATTTGTAATAGCCAAAGTTTTTTTTCCCACTCTGTAGGTTGTTGGGGTGAGATGGTATCTCATTTTAATTTTGATTTTCATTTCTTTAATGGCTAGTGATTGCGAGCATTTCCTCATGTGTCCGTTAGCTGCTTGAGTGTCTTCTTTGGTGAAGTGCTTGTTCATTTCCTTTACCCATTTTTTAATTGGATTAAAATTTTTTTGTGTTGGATTTTCCTGTAGATTTTAGAGGTTAGACCTTTGTTGTATTTGTAATAGCCAAAGTTTTTTTTCCCACTCTGTAGGTTCTCTTTTTACTCTTTTGGTGAAGTCTTTTGATGAGAGTGTTTAATTTTTAGAAGATTCCAATTATCTAGCTTATCTTCTGGAGTTTGTGTTGTTAGTTATGATTTGTATTCTGTTAATGCCATGTATTAGGATGAAACAGTTCTTAATTAAGCTTATCTAAACTGCCAAAGCATTCAGTTTTATGCATATGGATATCCAGTTGTTCCAGTACAGTTTGTCATATGTTTTGTTTATCCATCCCCCAGTTGATAGAAATTTCAGTTGTTTCTAGTTTTGGTATTATGAAGAGTGCGGGCCCAAGATGACAGAGTAGTCAGATGCTTCCTGTGGTCCCTCTTACAACAAAGACCCGAAAAAACAAGTGAATCGATTATATACGACAGTCCAGGAGCTGTGAACATCAAAGGCAAAGTTGAGGAATCAGACTGAGTGGTGGGGGGAAGAGACAGTTCAGAAGCAGTGAGGAGTTGCCGGACCTGACCCAGCGGGAACTGGCACCCTGCACGCTGGGTTGGCTGGCATGTGTGGCTAGGTAAGCAGTAGCACTTGGGATGCATTTTCCACATCAGGACAGACTAGGTGGCGTAGAGTCTACTCAAGCTTCCAGAACGAGTGAGAAGTGACAGTCAACAAAAGATAAGTACATGCGTTTAACCTACTGTGTGGATCAAAAAACACCCCCTTTGGGAACTTCTCTCCCATTTACCTGCCCCCTCCCCTCTGTGCACTGGGTCCTGGGCTGGCTTCAGCAATTGCCATGTCCCCTGGGCCAGAAGTAGGACCTGTCGTGTGCCCTGAGCTGTTCTCCTGGCTTTGGAGAGGGGACAAATTAACAAACAGGAAAAAGAATCGGCTAGCTTCCCTAAGCCAGGAACTCAGGGCAGATACGGCCCCGTTGCCTAGGCATAGGTGTAAGGGTTCCATGGACTTGGAATGCCTTTCACCCCTGCATAGACCTGTGTGGGCCCATTTTAACAGCATAAGCCCTCATTACCACAATATAACAGGGTATATACCTGAAGCCTATTTTCAATTGTTTCAGCTATAAGGTAGAGTGGCAGATTTGTGATATTTGATACTACTTTGCCCATTAAGCGGGGCCCTCACCTACCCACATCACAGGTAGGCTTCACCCACACCATGTAGCCACCTGTGAAATGGGTTCAGGAATAAGTAGTACCTCCCAGTCCTTAAAGCCAACAGCACTGTGTGCCTGTAGTCTGGTTGCAAAACCCACCCACCTACGTGGTCTAGGGAACAGGGGAATGCTTTCCTTCCAGATGCTCAGAGGCAGCCGTCAGGCCCCTGCCTTGCTCAGTGCATGACCCCTATTGCATCCAGATACTTGTGCCTACTCCAGTCACCCCTGCTTGTCTAGAACTGTAGGTGAGAGCCTGCACCGTACACTTGGTGACTGACTACCTGGATACCTGAGCTCAATCCATACAAGAAGAGTAAACGGACTCCTGGGCTCATATACATAGTAACAGCACTGACCACGTGGTGACATGACGTGAGAACTTCAGTGGTACCAATAATCAAACCAGCTCACACGGCCAGTCTATTTGGGCATATCAAAACAAAACAAGAAGCTGGAACACAGTAAGCAAACGTAAAATAAATAAATAGAATAACTTATTGGTGGCTTGGAGACAACAGTCATGAGGCAGACCATGAGGCTTCAGCAAACACCCAAAACAAAGACTCGAGAAACCTTCCAGAGGAAGATAATTTCTTGGAATTAGTGGAGGTAGAATTCAAAATATTAATATATAGAGCTCTTCAAGAGATCAGAAAGGAAATCAGCCAAAATGCAGAACAAGCCAAGGACACACAGACAAAGCAATCGAGGAACTCAAGAAGGTTATACAAGAGCATAATGACAAATTTAATGGGCTGCAAGAATCTGTAGAGAGACAAACAGCAAACAGAAATCCAAAAGATGAACAATACAGACAATAGTCATAGGAGCAGAATTGAGGCAATGGAAGGCAGAATTAGTGAGATTGAAGACAAAGCACTTGACACCAACTTACTTGAGGAAAAATTAGATAAAAGAATTAAAAAAGAAGAAACCCTGAAAATTATGTGGGACTCTTATCAAAAGGAATAACCTACAAGTGATTGGAATACCAGAATGGGGAGGGGGTGATAACAGAAAACACAGACAGAATTGTTGAAGATGTGATGGCAGAAAATTTCCCTGATATCGTGAAAGATGAGACTATCTATTCAAGAAGTTCATCGAACCCCACACAAGGTAGATACCAAAAGAAAGTCACCAAGACATATTATAATCAAACTTACCAAAACCAAAGATAGGAGAGAGAAATTTAAGAGCAGCTAGGGATAAATGAAAAGCCATCTACAAAGGACAGTCAATAAGACTAAGCTCAGACTACTTAGCAGAAGCCATGCAGGCAAGAAGGCAATGGGGTGCCATATATAAAGCCTAGGGAACAGGGGAATGCTTGCCAGCCAAGAAGTATATATCCAGCAAAACTTAAATACTTAAGAATAAGTCTAACCAGAGACTTAAAAGACCTATACAAAGAAAACTACAAGACAGTACTGCAGGAAACCAAAGGAGACCTACATAAGTGGAAAAATATACCTTTCTCATGGATAGGAAGACTCAACATTGTGAAAACGTCAGTTCTACCCAAAGCAATCTACAGATACAATGCAATCCCATCCAAATTGCAATGACAGTTTTTAATGAGATGGAGAAACAAATCACCAACTTCATGTGGAAAGGGAAGAGGCCTCGGATAAGTAAAGCATTGCCGAAGAAGAACAAATTGGGATGCTTCATATTACCTGATTTAAGAATCTGTTATGTCAACATGGTAGTCAAAACAGCCTGGTGCTGGTACAACAACAGATACGTAGACCAACGGAACAGAATTGAGAATTTAGACTTAAATTCATCCACCTATGAGCAGGTGATATTTGACAAAGGCTGAAAGTCCATTAAATGGGGAAAAGACAGTCTCTTTAACAAATGGTGCTGGAATAACTGGATATCCATCTGCAAAAAAGTGAAACAAGACCCATACCTCACACCATGTAGAAAAACTAACTCATAATGGATCAAAGACCTAAATATAAAATCTAAAACAATAAAGATTATGGAATTAAAAATAGGGACAACACTAGGAGCCCTAATACGTGGCATGAACAGATTACAAAACATTACTAACAATGTACAAACACCAGAAGAAAAACTAGATAACAGGGAGCTCCTAAAAATCAAACACGTATGCTCGTCCAAGGACTTCACCAGAAGAGTAAAAAGACAACCTACAGACTGGAAATAATTTTTGACCACTGCATATCCAGTCAGGGTCAAATCTCTAAAAACTACAAGATACTGCAAAATTTCAACCACAAAAAGACAAACAGCCCATTTAAAAAGTGGGCAAAGGATATGCACAGGCACTTCACCAAAGAAGACATTCAGGCAGCTAACAGATACATGAGGGAATGCTCACGATCATTAGCCATTAGAGAAATGCAGATCAAAACTACAATGAGATACCATCTCACCCCAACAACAACAAAAAAAGGCTAGCATCAATTCAAAAAAACATAAAATAATAAATGTTGGAGAGATTGTGGAGAAACTAGAACACCTATACACTGCTGGTGGGAATGTAAAATGGTACAACCACTTTGGAAATCTATTTGGTGCTTCCTTAAAAAGCTAGAAACAGAAGTAATACAGCAATCCCACTCCGTGGAGTGTATCCTGGAGAAAGGGTGTCTGTCACATGACTAGATATGTGGATAGCCATGTTCATGGCAGCACTGTTCACAGTGGTAAAGGGATGGAGACAACCTGAGTGCCCCTCAGTGGACGAATGGCTAAACAAATTATGGTATACTCACACAAAGGAATACTATGCAATGATAAAGAACAACGATGGATCTGCAAAGCATCTCATAGCGTGTTTGGGTCTGGAGGGCATTATGCTAAGTGAAATTGGTCAGTCGCAAAAGGACAAATATTGTATGAGACCACAATTATAAGAACTCAAGAAAAGATTTAAATACAGAAGAAAACATTTTTTGATGGTTATGAAGTTGGGGAGGGAGGTAGGGGGCTATTTACTAACTAGATGGTAGGCTAGGATTATCTTAGGTGAAGGGGAGGTCAACACACAGTACAGGGGAAGTCAGCACAACTGGAGTAACCCAAAAGCTAAGAAGTTTCCTGAATATGATCAAACACTTCGAGCAATAGGGTAGCAGGGGCAGAGGTCTGGGGACCACGGTTTCAGGAAACATCTAGGTCAATTGGCATAACAAAGTTTATTAAAATATTCTGCATCCCACTTTGGTGAGTGGTGTCTGGGGTCTTTAAAGCCAGTGAGCAGCCATCTAAGATGCATCAATTGGTCCCAACCCACCTGGAGCAAAGGAGAGTGAAGAACATCAAAGACACAAGGAAAATATGAGCCCAAGAGACAGAAAGGGCCACATAAACCAGATGCTTCATCAGCCTGAGACCAGAAGGACTAGATGGTGCCTGGCTACCACCAATGTCCGCCATGTCAGGGTACACAACAGAGAGTCCCTAACGGGGCAGGAGAAAAGTGGGGTGCAGAACTCAAATTATAGTAAAAAGACCAGACTTAATGGTCTGACTGAGACTGGAGGAACCCCGGAAAATATGAAGATATGGCCCCTGGACCCTCTGTTAACCCAGAACTAAAACCATTCCTGAAGCCCACTTTTGAGACAAAGATTAGACTGGACTGTAAGACCTAAATGATACTGGTGAGGGGTGTGATTCTTAGTTTAAGTAGATACATGAGACTAAATGGGCAACTCCTGTCCAGAGGCGAGATGAGAAGGCAGAAAGGGGCAGGAGCTGGTTGAATGGACACAGGAAATCTGGGGTGGAAAGGTGGAGTGTGCTGTCACATTATAGTGTCACATAGCAATGTGTGTATAAATTTTTGTATGAGCAATTAACTTGATCTGTAAACTTTCACTTAAAGCACAATTTAAAAAATTAAAATTTGCTAACAAAAGGGAAAAAAGGATACTATGAATATTCATGTTCAAGTCTTTGTATAGGCATGTTTTTCTTGGATAGATATGCGTATAATAACTAAATCATATGCTAGGTATATGGTTAACTTTTTAAGAATCTACTTAACTGTTTTCCATTGTGACTGTACCATATTACAGTCCCACCAGCAGGTTACATTTTGTACTCTGTTATGGAAAAAATGTACTTGATTTATTCTGTTTCTTTTCCACTATGTATAATTGAAGTAACTACAGTGGTAACTCTCTTAATTAACTTTGCATTAATATATGACAAATCTTATAGGAAACCGATGTTGTAGAAACCAAAAAACCTGTCAAACATTTTTCCTAAATTTAATTTGTGATGAAATGTTATTGCTCATGATTTGTCAGCAGAAATGAAATTCGGTTTAGTGATTTAGATATTTGAGTTCCTGTGCATCTAAAATAGAAGCATTATTTTAAAAGTTATGTAATATTTCAAGTATGCAAAGTGGAGGTTATACTTAAAAAATGGCGATTTCATGTAACATCAAAGCCCTTTCAGTACAGCAGTGCAGAAATCTAAAACATGTCACTTGTAAAGTATATAAATGGTGTGCCCTGCAGGTGTGCAGTGTAAAACCAGCATAGCTGTGCCTCTGTGTACTCTTCCCTGATCCCATTTCTTTTCCTCTCCTTGTCCTATCCCACTGACGTAGCTACTATCCTAAATTTGGCGTTTGTTGTTTCCGTGCATGTTTTTACTAATTGTGTCTACCCATAAGTAACATGTAGAAATTTTTTGCTTTACATCTTCTATTTTTGCCAACATTTTTGAGATTTGTTCAAAAACATCTCTTGCTCTAGATCATTCATTTTAATTGCTGGGTAGATTCCATTATGAATGTGTAGCAGTTTATTCCTGCTCATGTTGATGGACTTTTGGGGTATTTCTAAATTTCTGCTATACAAATAAAATGCTACAGTAAGCATTTTTTATACGTATTTCCTGTATTCATGTGCAAGAACTTCTCTAGGCTGTATATCAAAGAGGAAAGTTGCTAGGTTGTACGAAAAGATCGGCAGTTTGAACCCAGCAGCCGTTCCGTGGGAGAAAGATGTGACAGTCTGCTTCCATAAAGATTTACAGCCTTGTACACCCTGTGGGGCAGTTCTCTTCTGTCTTATAGGGTTACTGTGAGTCGGAATCAACTCGATGAGTGTGGGCTTTAGGTTAGACACATCTACAACTTTACTAAATATTGCCTAATTGTTCTTCAGATGGTTATGAAAATATACAATCCTATCAGCAATATATAATGAGCTTGCATGGTGCAAGTGGCTTGCAGTCAGCTGCTAACCTAAAGGTTAGTGATTCTAATCCACGCAGCAGCTCTGTGGATAAAGGGCCTGGCAAACTGCTTTCGTAAAAATTAGTCATAAAACCCTATTGAGAAGTTCTACTTTGTAACACATGGGGCTGCCATGAGTCAGGGACCACTTAAAAGCAACTAGCGACAATAGTCAGCAGTATATGTGAGAGTTTCATTTGTCCTACAACTTCAGAATTATTATTATTAGACAGCATTTATTATATTAGAGTTTTTAATTTTTGCTTTTTTATGAGCATGCAGTAGCTGTTAAAAATATTGCCTGAAGCTATTAATTGATACTGCCTTTGAAACCATTCAATTGAAATAAACAAACATTCCTAAAAAATAACAAATAATTTTTGCTTTTTATTAATCTCTTATATTTTTGTAGCTCTGGTTGAAGAAGTATATTGTGCACAGAGGGAACGCGATGAAGCTATGATGTCTAGACTGCGATTAGCCAATGAAGAGAGAGATGAAGCAATTGCACGAGCCAAGCATATGGAAATGTCTCTGAAAGTGTACGTGCACATCTGAATCTAATATATATTTTATATAGCTATTAGGAGCATATATAAAGTGCAGGTATAATCTGTGGCTACATATTCAAAAACGTTACTGATTCTTCTATATTACACTAGGAATTTTCAGTTTTTTCTAAAACCTTTCGCATTATAGTAGTAGTTCGCATGTTAAGGGTAACAATCACTGAGAAAAATTGTGCATCACTTTCAGCACAGTTACTTTCTTTTCTCCACTGCTTCATAGTTCTGTTGATGTCCTTACTCTACCTTCTTTTGGGGCTCCTCTTTTCTTCCCTCTCCTTTTTATTATCGATTTTTTAAATTTATTTCAGCAGTCTGGGTACTTTTTCTGCTCTCTGCTTAATAGCCTTGCTGCTGTTCTTCACTACTTTTTAGTTCTTTCACCTGTGACTCTTAAACTTTAGTGATATATGCAAAGAATGGAGCCTAAGAGTCTCCATGTTTATAACTAGCAATGCATATGATTCTGATAGAGATAAATAATAGACTAAACATAGAAAACAATGCCCTAGAAATAAGTACTCAATTTTTTTTAATGCACATATTAATTACCTGGGAATCTTTTAAAATTTCAGATTCTGGTGCAGTAAGTCCAGATGGGCCTTGAGATTGTGCATCTCTTACAAACTTTCAGATGATGAAAATGCTTCTAGTCTAGGAACATGCTTTGGGTAAAAAAGGCCCTACAGCATCTAGAAATATGTTACCTGTAAAGATGGAATGTAGGTGTTTATAATCATGAATATACTTATTGCATATTTGTTCCCTGCCCAGTGTTGTTTTAGGCTCTGTGGGGGATGAGAGAAAAGTACTAATTAAACAAGGTTCATTAAGGAGAAAAAATTAAACATCATTAAATAATACTAACAATGACAGTGTTTAAATTGTCACAGTTTCATAGACTTTCTTTGTTTTTGAAGGCCTTGACAGTTTTGAGGAGTACTGCTCAGGTATTTTATAGAATGTCTTTCAATTTGGGTTTGTCTGAAGTTTTTATTATGCTTAGACTAGGCTTATGGGTTTTGGGGATGAAGACCACAGCTGAAGTGCCATTTTTATCACATCATTTCAAGGGTGCATACTGTCAGTATGACTTAGTACCAGTGATTTTAACCTTGATCACTGGGCCAAGGTAGTTTTGGCAGATTGTCTCCACTATAGTTACTTCTCCCCTTCTTGCTATCCACACTCTACTCTTTTGAAGCAAATCACTTAAGTACAGCCCATACTCAAGGATAGGGGATGGGTGGGAGGGAGTTAAGTTCCAAATGCTGGAGGGGAACATATTTATGTAAATAATTTGTGCTTCCTTTGTACAGGAAATTTGCCTCTTTTCCCTCATTTGTTTATTCAGTCATTTATTTATATCAGTATGGACTTGTGGATATTTATTACTTTCTGACATTACCAAATAGATACTTCAGGGTCATGTCGTGTATTCCCTGTACCATCCCAAGAATCAACCATTTCTCCAAGAATCCTTGAAGAATGATAATTAGAAGCCAAGATCTGGGTGCTGAGTATGCTCATTGTTGCTGGGCTACGACTACTACGCCGTCTTAGCAGACGGAGCTAGGAAATATATGTATGTGTGCTAACGGACTTGTATGCAAGCCCTGGTGGCACAGCGGTTAAGAGCTCGGCTGCTAACCAAATGATTGGCAGTTCAAATCCACCAGCTGCTCCTTGGAAACCCTATGGGACAGTTTTACTCTGTCCTATAGGGTCGCTATGAGTTGGAATTGACTTGATGGCAACAGGTTTAGTTTGTTTTTGTTTTTTTATCCATTATTATTTGTATATTTATCCATCTGATTCTATATGAAGCTACATGAGTTCATACCAATGTCTCCAACGCTTGCATATTTGTAATTTCCCTCTCCAGCAGTGAGAAACCTGGCTCCTACCATCCACCATCCACTTACTTGTTCAACCTCAGTAAACAGTATACAACCTTGGTATAACTTTTTCAGAATCATTGGTCTCTACCGATCTACCATGAGAAACAACTTTACCAAATAGAGTACACTTCCTTTAGTTTTTAACCTGTTTACAATCAAAATACCATTTCCAAAGTTGCTTAGGTTGGCTGTCTTTTTCCGCCTGCTTCCTAAAGTGAGGTCATGCCATATATTTGTAATACAGTTAGGTTCTTTTGTCACAGTCTGCATTCCATCCTGGAGTCTCCTGACCTCCTGGTTGATTTTTTTTTATTTGTGTACATTAAGGTTCCCTCTTTATGCCGTAAAGTTCTATTGGTTTTGAGAAATGCACAGTGTCACATATCCAGACTAGTTCCACCACTCTAAAAATCCCCATTCTTCCTCTAGTCAAATAATCCCCCCTTCTCAAAATCCTGGCAGCCGTTGTTGGGGATGGTGCAGAACCAGATAGTGTTTCGTTCCATTGTGTATGGGGTCACCATGAATCAAGTCAGACTGGACAGCAGCTACCAACCACAGTGTCTGTTTATTGATGAATAGTATTCCATTGTATGGATGTACCATGATTTATTTTTCCACTCATCTATATAAAGGTTATCTTGGTTGCCTCCACTTTCTGGCGATTATATATAAAGTTGTTATAAGCATTTGCATGCAGGTTTTTGTATGGACATGTGTTTTCAAATCTGTTGGTTAAACCTAGTAGTGCAGTTACTGTGTTGTATGTTTACTCTGTGTTAATTTTATAAGGAACTGCCAAACTCTTCCAAAGTGCATTCCCACCAGCAGTGATTCAGAGTTCTGTTGCACTGCATCCTTGCTAGCATTTGAAATGTTTGATTTTTTTTTTTTTTTTTTAACTATTCTGATTGCTGTGTGGAGTCCTTGTTAGTGTAAACGTCTATCGCATTTGGCTGCATATTCAAAGGTTGGAAGTTCAAGTGCACCCAGAAGTATTTCAAAAGAAAGCCCTGACAATTAACTTCTGAAGAATCAGCCATTGAAAACTCTATGGAGCACTGTTCTACTCTGACATACCTGGGATCAACACGAGTCGGAATCAACTCGATGGCAACTGGTGACTGGTTGGAATAGATGTGCAATGGTATCTCATTATTTTAATTTGTGTTTCCCTAATGACAAGTGAAAAGGAGCCCTGATGACTCAGTGGTTAAGTTCTCGGCTGCTAACTGAAGGTCAGTAGTTCAAACTTTCCTCAGGAGAAAGATATGACAATCTGCTTCTGTAAGTCTTAGAAACACTATGGGGAAGTTCTACTCTGTGCTGTAGCGTTGCTGTGAGTCAATATCGAGTCAATGGGAATTGGTTTTGACTTTTGGTAATGACAAGTAATGTTGTACTTCTCTTTATATGTTTATTTTCCATCTGTATATCTTTTCTGGTGGCATGTCTGTTTAGATATTTGGCCATTTTTCAAATCAGGTTATTTGTTGTTGAGTTTTTTTGTTTGTTTTGTTTTTTAAATAATATTTTATTATGTTTTTGGTGAAAGATTACACAGCACTTTAGGTTCCTTTTTTTTTTTTTTTTACAGTTTGTTCACTGACATTGGTTACATTTTACAGTGTGTCAACTTTTTTATTTCCGTCTGGTTGTTATATTTCCAATAATCTTGTTTCCCTGCCCCCGTTGCCTCCTCTTTGCCTTGGAATAAATCTCATATATGATTTTTTTAAAGGAGCACAGTACTCCAAAAAATATTGTTTATTTTGTGAGCCAGTCGGTTATTTAGCCAAAGGATGACCTCATGGAATTGTTTTGGTTAAAGGTTTAAAGAGTATCTCAAGGTGATAGTTTTGGGGAGTTCTCCAGTCTCAACAGGTCCAGTATGTCTGGACTTTTTAAGAATTTGAGTGCTGTTCCACATTTTGCTCCCATTCTGTCAGGATCCATTGATCGCGTTCCTGATCAGAACAGTCGGTAGTGGTAGCCAGGCACCATCTGGTTCTTCTGAACTCAGGGTAGATGAGGTTGTGATTTGAGCAGACTACTTATTGTTGAGTTTTAAGGATTCTTTATATATTATGGATACAAGTCCTTTATCAAAAATGTTTTCACGTATTTTCTGCCGGTCCATGTCTTGTCTTTGCATTCTCTTAACAGGGAGTTTGGCAGAACAAAAGTTTCAATTTTTGATAAAATCCACTTTATCAGCTTTTTCTTCCAAGGATCATGCTTTTAGTATTGAATCTCAAAACTCATTGCCGAATCCAAGGTCGCAAAGATTTTTCTTTTGTTTTCTTTTAGAAGTTATAACTTTCGACTTTTACATTTAGGTCTATGATACCATTGTGTAGGTATGTATGAGGGTTCTCTTTTTTTTTTTCAACATATGGGCATTCAGTTGTTAAAACACCATTTGTTGAAAAGGCTATCATTTCTCCAGTGAATTTCTTTTGTACCTTTTTAAAAAATCTGTTCACGATATTTGTGTGAGTCAGTTTCTGGGCTCTCTGTTCTGTTTCGTTGATCTGTGTGTCTGTTTCTCTGCTAATACCACACAGTCTTAAATACTAAAGTTTTATAATAAGTCTTGAAATTAGATAAAATCAGTCCTCTAGCTTTTCTTTTAGGGAATTTGTTTTGGGTATTTTGGTACTTTTGTCTTTTCAGATACATTTTTAGAATCTGTTTGCTTATATCTACAAAAAAGCTTCCTGGAACCAAATGTTTCTAAAGATTTTTTTTTTCAAAGTTGGTACCTTTTTACTTATTTCAGTACTCCAGCCATTACAGCCTTAGAATTCTTTGAGGATTTGCAAGTACTATTACATTTAGTTTGTCAGCTGCTGATCAGTGTTACATTGTACTTACATACAATTTATGGCCATAAACTCTGTTACCTAAATTGATCACCAATATTATTTATGAGGCTTGGTTCCAAGTGGATTTTGATGCTTTTCAAAAATAAAAATCCTTCCTCAAAAGTTAACAAATCAGTTTTTCATACAATGTTATTTGAGGTAGGTGACATTTATGCTTTATATGTCAGAAACCTTAGAGCAGTTGACTACTTGCCCACCCTCCCACCACCAAAAAAAAAAAAAAAACCACTGCTGTCAAGTCGATTCTGACTCACAGTAACCCTTCAGGACAGAGGAGCACCACCCCATAGGGTTTCCAAGGCTGTAAATCTTTACGGAAATGGACTGCTATGTCTTCCTCCCATGGAGTGGGTGCTGGATTTGAACCCCTGACCTTTTGGTTGGCAGCCAAGCACTTTAACCTCTGTGCCACCAAGTCTCCCTACTACTCGCCCAAAGACTCCTAACATCAATCAGTTGCCTACTGTAGGACTTGCCTACCTCAGATTTATGTGGGTAACTCAAACTTAGCATGTCCAAAATGAAACTTACTAGTTCATTCTTAAAATCTTATTCTCCTTCGTTCTCCTATCCTGATCAGCGGCACAATCATCTGCCCATATATCCAAGCCAAAACTTCCTCAGAAACCATATTGAATTGGTCTTTTAATTTCGTTCATTCTTTGTCTTTAGCTGATAGATATAAATTAAGCCTATCCATGTTTCCTATTATATTTTTTACCTCCTTTGTCTGTCTGCTTTTCTTTGAGCATATATTTGTTACAGTTTTTATTACAACATGTTAAAGTTATTTCTTTCTACTCCTTGAGGCAGAACCTTTTGTATTTTGTTCTTTGTAACATCAGTGTTAAGGGGGGAATGGGAAAGGGAAAAACTAATTAATCCATTCAACAAATTTTTTTTTAATAATTTTTATTGTGCTTTAAGTGAAAGATTACAAATCAAGTCAGTCTCTCTCACAAAAACCCATATACATCTTGCTACACACTCCCAGTTACTCTCCCCCTAATGAGACAGCCGGCTCTCTTCCTCTCCTCTCCCTTTTCATGTCCATTTCCCCAGCTTCTAACCCCCTCCACCCTAGCATCTCCCCTCCAGGCAGGAGATGCCAACATAGTCTCAAGTGTCCACCTGATCCAGGAAGCTCACTCCTCACCAGCATCCCTCTCCAAGCCATTGTCCAGTCCAATCCATGTCTGAAGAGTTGGCTTTGGGAATGGTTCCTGTCCTGGGCCAACAGAAGGTCTAGGGACCATGACCACCGGGGTCCTTCCAGTCTCAGTCAGACCATTAAGTCTGGTCTTCTTGTGAGAATTTGGGGTCTGCATCCCACTGCTGTCCTGCTCTCTCAGGGGTTCTCTGTTGTCTTCGCTGTCAGGGCAGTCATCAGTTGTAGCCAGGCACCATCTAGTTCTTCAGGTCTCAGGCTGATGTAGTCTCTGGTTCATGTAGCCCTTTCTGTCTCCTGGGCTCGTAATCGCCTTGTGTCCTTGGTGTTCTTCATTCTCCTTTGATCCAGGTGCGTTGAGACTAATTGATGCATCTTAGATGGCTGCTTGCTAGCGTTTAAGACCCCAGACGCCACTGTTCAAAGTGGGATGCACAATATTTTCTTAATAAATTTTATTATGCCAATTGACTTAGATGTCCCCTGAAACCATGATCCCCAGACCCCTGCCCCTGCTACGCTGGCCTTCAAAGCATTCAGTTTATTCAGGAAACTTCTTTGCTTTTGGTTTAGTCCAATTGTGCTGACCTTCCCTGTATTGTGTGCTGCCTTTCCCTTCACCTAGAGTAGTTCTTACCTACTATCTAATTAGTGACTGCCCCCTCCCACCCTCCCTCTCTCCCCCCTCTCATAACCACAAAAGAATGTTTTCTTCTCAGTTTAAACTTTTTCAAGTTCTTATAATAGTGGTCTTATACAATATTTGTCCTTTGGCCGCTGACTAATTTCACTCAGCATAATGCCTTCCAGGTCCCTCCATGTTGTGAAATGTTTCACAGATTCCTCGCTGTTCTTTATCGATGCATAGTATTCCATTGTGTGAATATACCATAATTTATTTATCCATTCATCCATTGATGGGCACCTTGGTTGCTTCCATCTTTTAGCTATTGTAAACAGTACTGCAGTAAACATGGATATGTATATATCTGTTTGTGTAAAGGCTCTTGTTTCTCTAGGATATATTCCAAGGAGTGCGATTGCTGGATCGTATGGTAGTTCTATTTCTAGCTTTTTAAGGAAACGCCAAATTGATTTCCAAAGTGGTGTACCATTTTACATTCCCACCAGCAGTGTATAAGTGTTCTAATCCCTCCACAGCCTCTACAACATTTATTATTTTGTGTTTTTTGGATTAGTGCCAGCCTTATTGGAGGGAGATGAAATCTCATGGTAGTTTTGATCTGCATTTCTCTAATGGCTAATGATCGTGCACATTTCCTCATATATCTGTTAGCTACCTGAATGTCTTCTTTAGTGAAGTGTCTATTCATATCTTTTGCCCATTTTTAATTGGGTTGTTTGTCTTTTTGCAGTTGAGTTTTTGCAGTATCATATAGGTTTTAGAGATCAGGTGATGATCAGAAATGTCATAGCTAAAAACTTTTTCCTGGCCTGTAGGTAGTCTTTTTATTCTTTTGGTGAAGTTTTTGGATGAGCATAGGTGTTTAATATTTAGGAGCTCCCAGTTATCTAGTTTTTCTTCTACATTCTTTATAATGTTTTGTATACTGTTTATGCCATGTATTAGGGCTCCTAACTTTGTCCCTATTTTTTCTTCCATGATCTTTATTGTTTTAGATTTTATATTTAGGTCTTTGATCCATTTTGAGTTAGTTTTTGTGCATGGAGTGAAGTATGGGTCATGTTTCATTTTTTTGCAGATGGATATCCAGTTATGCCAGCACCGTTTGTTAAAAAGACTGTCTTTTCCTCATTTAACAGTTTTAGGGCCTTTGTCAAATATCAACTGCTCATATGTGGATGGATTTATGTCTGGATTCTCAATGCTGTTCCACTGGTCCATGTGTCTGTTGTTGTACCAGTACCAGGCTGTTTTGACTGCCGTGGCGGTATAATAGGTTCTAAAATCAGGTAAAGTAAGGCCTCCCACTTTGCTCTTCTTTTTCAGTAATGCCTTATTTATCTGGGGCCTCTTTCCCTTCCATATGAAGTTGGTGATTTGTTTCTCCATCTCATTAAAGAATGTTGTTGGGATTTGGATCCGAATTGTGTTAAATGTATAGATCGCGCTTGGTAGAATAGACATTTTTATAATGTTAAATCTTCCTATCCACGAGCAAGGTATGTTCTTCCACTTATGTAAGTCTCTTTTGGTTTCTTGCAAAAGTGGACTGTAGTTTTCTTTGTATAAGTCTTTTACAGCTCTGGTAAGATTTATTCCTAAGTATTTTATCTTCTTGGGGGCTACTGTAAATGGCATTGATTTGGTGATTTCCTCTTCGATGTTCTTTTTGTTGGTATAGAGGAATCCAACTGATTTTTGTATGTTTATCTTGTATCCCGATACTCTGCTGAACTCTTCTATCAGTTTCAGTAGTTTTCTGGAGGATTCCTTAGGGTTTTCTGTTATAAGATCATGTCATCTGCAAATAGAGATACTTTTACTTCTTCCTTGCCAATCTGGATGCCCTTTATTTCTTTATCTAGCCTAATTGCTCTGGCTAGGACTTCCAGGACAATGTTGAATAAGAGTGGTGATAAGGGGCATCCTTGTCTAGTTCCCGATCTCAATGGGAATGTTTTCAGGCACTCTCCATTTAGGGTGATGTTGGCTGTCGGCTTTGTATAAATGCCCTTTATTATGTTGAGGAATTTTCCTTCTGTTCCTATTTTGCTGAGAGTTTTTATCATGAGTGAGCGTTGAACTTTGTCAAATGCCTTTTCTGCATCAATTGATAAGATCATGTGATTCTTGTCCTTTGTTTTACTTATGTGGTGGACTACATTAATTGTTTTTCTAATGTTGAACCACCCCTGCATACCTGATATAAATCCCACTTGGTCATGGCGAATTATTTTTTTGATATGTTGTTGGATTCTATTGGCTAGAATTTTGTTGAGGATTTTTGCATCTAAGTTCATGAGGGATATAGGTCTATAATTTTCTTTCCTTGTGGTGTCTTTACCTGGTTTTGGTATCAGCGATATGGTGGCTTCATAAAATGAATTTGGTAGTGTTCTATCCTTTTCTATGCTCTGAAATACCTTTAGTAGTAGTGGTGTTAACTCTTCTCTGAAAGTTTGGTAGAACTCTGCAGTGAAGCCGTCTGGACCAGGGCTTTTTTTGTTGGGAGTTTTTTGATTACCTTTTCAATCTCTTCTTTTGTTATGGGTCTATTTAGTTGTTCTACCTCTGTGTTAGTTTAGGTAGGTAGTGTGTTTCTAGGAATTCATCCATTTCTTCTAGGTTTTCAAATTTCTTTGAGTGCAGTTTTTCATAGTAATCTGATATGATTCTTTTAATTTCAGTTGGGTCTGTTGTAATATCACCGCTCTCATTTCTTATTCAGGTTATTTGCTTCCTCTCCTGTTTTTCTTTTGTCAGTTTGGCCAGTGGTTTATCAATTTTGTTGAGTTTTTCGGAAAACCAGCTTTTAGTCTTGTTAATCCTTTCAATTGTTTTTCTGTTTTCTATTTCATTTAGTTCAGGTCTAATTTTTATTATTTGTTTTCTTCTGGTGCCTGTGGGTTTCTTTTGTTGCTCTCTTTCTCTTTTTTCAAGTTGTAGGGATAATTCTTTGATTTTGGCCCTTTCTTCTTTTTGGGTGTGTGCATTTATTGATACAAATTGGCCTCTGAGCACCGCTTTTGCTGTGTCCCAAAGGTTCTCATAGGAAATGTTTTCATTCTCATTGGATTCTCTGAATTTCTTTATTCCATCTTTAATGTCTTCTATAATCCAGTCTTTTTTGAGCAGGGTATTGTTCAGTTTCCAAGTGTTTGATTTCTTTTTCCTGATTTTCCTGTTACTGATTTCCACTTTTATGGCCTTATGGTCAGAGAAGATGCTTTGTAATATTTCAGTGTTTTGGATTCTGCTAAGGCTTGCTTTATGACCTAATATGTGGTCTATTCTAGAGAATGTTCCATGTGCACTAGAAAAGAAAGTATAGTTGGTTGCTATTGGGTGGAGTGTTCTGTATATGTCTACGAGGTCAAGTTGGTTGATTGTGGCATTTAGATCTTCCGTGTCTTTATCGAGCTTCTTTCTGGATGTCCTGTCCTTCACCGAAAGTGGTGTGTTCAAGTGTCCTACTATTATCGTGGAGCTGCCTGTGTCACTTTTCAATGCTGATAGAGTTTGTTTTATGTATCTTGCAGCCCTGTCATTGGGTGCATAAATATTTAATATGGTTATATCTTCTTGGTTTATTGTCCCTTTAATCATTATATAGTATCCTTCCTTATCCCTTCTGAAGGATTTAACTTTAAAGTCTATTTTGTTGGAAATGAATATTGCCACTCCTGCTCTTTTTTGATTGTTGTTTGCTTGATATGTATTTTTTCCATCCTTTGAGTTTTAGTTTGTTTGTGTCTCTAAGTCTAAGGTGTGCCTCTTGTAGGCAGTATATAGACGGATCTTGTTTTTTAATCCATTCTGCCACCCTCTGTCTCTTTATTGGTGCATTTTAGTCTATATATATATATATATTTTTTTTTTGATTCCATTTATATTCAGAGTAATTATGGATAGGTATGAATTTAGTGCTATCATTTTGATGTCTTTTTTTATGTGTTGACAGTTTCTTTTTCCCAGTTGATTTTTTGTGCTGAGTAGATTTTCTTTATATATTGTCCTTTCCTCATATTTGTTGTTGTTGATTTTGTTTCTACTGAGTCTATATTTTTCCCATGTATTTTATTTTGATGACTAGGATACTTTGTCTCCTTTGTGGTTACCTTATTATTTAAATCTAGAAAAATATCTAAATTTAAAGCTAACTTTTATTGCTTTGTATCGCCATATCTTCCTCTTCATATGGAAGGTGTATGATTACATTTCTTAGTCCCTCTTTATTATTTTAATGTTGTCTTCTTTTATATAATAACATTGCTGTCACCCTGTTTGGACCTTTTGTATATTTTTTTAATAATCTTGCTTTGTTTTTTTGGATTTCCCTGTCTGGGTTGACTTCTGGTTGCTCTGCCCAGTGTTCTAATCTTGGGTTGATACCTGATCTTATTGATTTTCTAACCAAAGAACTCCCTTTAGTATTTCTTGTAGTTTTGGTTTGGTTTTTACAAATCCCTCAACTTGTGTTTATGTGGAAATGTCTTAATTTCACCTTCATATTTAAGAGACAGTTTTGATGGATATGTGATTCTTGGCAGGCAATTTTTTTTCCTTCAATTTTTTAAAATACGTCATCCCATTGCCTTCTTGCCTGCATGGTTTCTGCTGAGTAGTCCGAGCTTATTCTTATCGGCTCTCCATTGTAGGTGACTTTTCATTTATCCCTCGCTGCTCTTATAATTCTCTCTTTATCTTGGGTTTTGGTAAGCTTGATTATAATATGTCTTGGTGACTTTCTTTTAAGATCTACCTTACGTGGAGTTTGATGAGCATCTTGGATAGATATCTTCTCATCTTTCACAATATCAGGGAAGTTTTCTGCCAAGAAATCTTCAACTATTCTCTCTGTATTTTCTGTTATCCCTCCCTGTTCTGGTACTCCAATCACTCGTAGGTTATTTCTCTTGATAGAGTCCTACATGATTCTTAAGTTTTCTTCGTTTTTTTAAATTCTTTTATCTGATTTTTCTTCAAATATATTAGTGCCAAGTAATTTATCTTCAAGCTCAGAAATTCTAGCTTCTACTTGCTCAATTCTGCTCCTCTGACTTTCTATCGAGTTGTCTAATTCCATAATTTTATTGTTAATCTGAATTTCTGATTGCTGTCTGTCTATGGATTTTTCCAGCTTATTAAACTTTTCATTATGTTCCTGAATAATCTTTCTAATTTCTTCAGTTGCTTCATCTGTGTGTTCCTTGGCTTGTTCTGCATATTGCCTCATTTCCTTCCTCATGTCTTGAAGGTTTCTGTATATTAAACTTTTGTATTCTGCATCTGGTAATTCCAGGAAGGCACTTTCAGCTAGAAGATCCCTGGATTCTTTGTTTTGAGAGCCTGTTGAGGTGATCATGGCCTGTTTTTTTTATGTGACTTGATATTGACTGTTGTCTCCGAGCCATCTGTAAGTTATTGTATTTAGTTTATGCTTGCTTACCGTGTCATAGCTGCTTGCTTTGTTTTGTTTTGGTATACCCCTATGGGTTGCTTGAGTAAGCTAGCTTGATTCATTTCGCCTTCGGAGCTCTTGTGTCCTGTTCCCAGCTGGCTGGAGCTGTTATCAGGTATAGCGGTCTAGGAGTCCATTCACTTTTCTTGTATGAATTCAGCTTAGGTTTCCAGGTAGCTGATATCAAGTGTGTGGTACAGGCTCTGTCCTACAGTCTTAGAGGGGCAGGGGTGATTGGCTTATATACCAGTATCTGATTGCAGCAGGGGGTCACGCTCTGACCAAGGCAGGGGGCTAAGAACCAACCCCCAAGTGTCTCTGAGGAAAACGCGTCTCTGTTCCCTAGAGCGTGCTGGTGGGTGGGTTCTGTAGAGGGACCATGGGCAACCAGAGTTTTTGGTTGTAAGGACTGGGAGGTACCAGTTATCCCTGGACCCCTGTCGCGGGTGGCTGGGTGACCTGAGTGGAGCTACCAGTCCTTAGGTCCCTGATGTGGGTAGGTGAGGACCTTGTTTAATAGGCAAAGCAATGTCAAACATCAAACAGCCACCTCTCCACCACACAGCTGAAATGGTTGGTGTTGGTCAACAAGGGCCTATTCTCCTGAAATAGGCCCACACAGGTCCATGCAGAAGGGAAAGGTGCTCAAGGTCCACAGACAGTTTATGCCTGGACAGGAGCCGCTTCTGTCCTATGCTCCCCTGATTAATGGAGCAAGCAAATTATCTTTTACCCCCAATTGCAAATTTTTTCCCTCCCCAAGGCCGGGAGGATGGCTCTACGTGCTCACCAGGGTCTATCTCAGGCCAAGGGATTCAGCCGCTGAAGCTGGCTTGGGGGTGGGGGGGGTCGCGGTAAAATATACGCAAGTACTTAGCTTTTGCCCAGAGCTCTCTTCTCCTCAGGTTCCGGAGGTGTGAGTGGGCTGTGTGGCTTGCTGCTTCTCCCTGAGGAAACTGTGGCTGAGCGCTAGTACCAGCCCGCCACCGCCGCCGCCACAGCTCCAGGAATGATGCCTGAGTGCTCCCCACCTTCAGGTCCGGCAACTTCTCTCCACCTCTGAACGGCCTCTTCCTCCCCCTGCCCCTCAGTTCATTTTCTAAGCTTGCCTTTGATGCTCAGGGCTCCCAGTTTGTCACAAATATACTCATTTCACTTGTTTTTTCTGGTCTTTGTTTTAAAGAGGGCTTGATGGAAGCATCTGTCTATTCCACCATCTTCTCAACAAATATTTTTAATACATATTTTGTGTCAGGTACAGTGCTAGTTACTGGGGACAGAGCATTATGGCTCCAATTTAGCTAGGAATATAGACATTAAGTAAATAATTACATAAATAATATACATTTATATGAATAATTATTCGTTCCTAGGAAGAAATTTTGAAGCCTGGTGGTGCAGTGGTTAAGAACTTGGCTGCTAACCAAAAGGCTGGCGGTTTGAATCCTCCAGCTGCTCCTTGGAAACTCTATGGAACAGTTGTATTCTGTAAGGTCACTATGAATCGGAATCAACTCGATGGCAACAGGTTTTAGGAACAGTTAATAAAAGGGGCTTCTAATGTATTATAGTTTTAAGGTGCAGGAGGTGATGAGAAAAGGCTCCACATATGAAGCAGGAACAACATCAACAGAAAGAATAGTATGTCAGCATAGTTTTAGATGATTATATTCAGGTGTCTTTGTCTTCCTCAGCTAAGTCTATAGGTTCTGAACCTTCAACAGTACATTTTAGAATAAATCTTTCTTAAGATAGAACCAATTCATAACTATGTTTTGCTTAACCAAAAGGCATATTTGGAGGCATTCAGTGTAGGATAAAACTATAAATTATTTTATATCTCCTTTTGTTTTAATTCCCTATTTCTTGCCTCCTATAGTCTTCAAAGTCTTTTTTTTTTTTCTCTCATTTTCTTTACCACTTCTTATCTACTTTCTTTCCTTCTGGCCTGTTTTATTATTCTCCTACTTCTCTGCCTTCCCTTACCTGTCTTTAATGTTTGTTGTTTTTTTTTCCCCCTTCTTCCTTTTTTGGCTTCTATCCAAAACTAGAAAAAGAGTAGAAAGGATTCAGGTTAAAAAGACCTACATATACAAACTGATATACACATGTTTGCATATGTATATTCCAAATTTGAATTCATGTTTTTTTCATTTTCTTTGTTATTGATGATTTTTTTTTTAACCATTTTAAGGGTGGTACATCAGACTTAGAGAATAAAAACACACAACTTGGAATTTTCTGATTCAAGTAAATCACTAATTCATTTTATCAGTTAAGGTCAAAGTTTTGCTTCCTATCACTGAAAAGGGGAATGACTATAAGTTCAGAAAGGAAAAAGCTGATATTGACTGATTTAGGGATAAATCAAGAAATGTGACATTTCATGGATGAGTCTTCTTCGCTTAGAGTACAAGGTTGTCAGTCAGAATTTGCGTGGTATAGGAAATCAATTGAAACTTGAGCCCATGAACGTTTACTTCAGCAAAATTCTTGCTAATTATCCTGACTGTGTCAAGTTAGAATGTTGTAAGCCTAATTTAGACTTGAAGAAAGGTTGAGATTCTTTTGTATAACTGTAAACTTCATATTAATTAGTGTAATTTATAGTTTGTCAGTTCCATATAATACTAATTATTATTTCAATTCTTTATTTAGACCAAGATAAAGCTTTATATGTTGTTCAGGGTGCTAGTAAACCTTAGTACCTTCTCAAAGTCATTTTATATAAAAAATTAAATGCCTGGTATAGATGCTTTATCTTTTTTTTTTAGGTGGTTTTGCTTTTTTTGTCTAATTTTTGTGTTGTCTTATGTGATACAATAAGTGATAACGCCTCTTTTAAGCTTGAAATTAATTTTCTAAAAACCACTTTTGTTGATTCTTAATCTTAAACTAAATATTGAATGATCCAGCTCAGGAAAATAAATATACTGAACTGGCACTTACAGTATATTAATGTCAAGGATTTGGCCTCATATTTCAATACTCTATTGTGACACTGTGAATTGGGATTGCCTTGACAGCAATGGGTTTTGGTTTGGTACGAAGGGATTGGCAAACTGAGGACTGAGGTGCGCCTCTAGCCTGCCACCTGTTTTTATAAATGTTCTGTTGGAACACAACCACACCCGTTCATTTGCTTGTGTGTATGGATGCTTTAGCACATAGGAGGGCAGAACTGAGTAGCCGTGACACAGAACATATGGCAAAGCCTAAAATATTTGCTGTCTCACTCTACAGAAAAAAAGTTTGCTGACTTCTGAGGTAATAGATATAGATACGTGGTAGAGACTAAATTAGGAAATAGCTTATCTTTATCTGTGGAAAATACTGGCCCAGAACTTTAAAGAATTACAAATGGAGAAATATAAGCATCAGCCTTTTCTTTTTCCAGGTTCTTGTTTCTGTTGAAAGTTACTTGTTTCCTATGTAAATTTGCAAATCCTGGATTAACCAATAAAGGTTTATTTTTTCCTTGATGGCCATTTATTACTATATTTACATCAGTTTTAAAGAATAATAATAAAGCTGAGATCCAAATACTAAATGATTGACTTGGCTCGCTCATGTCCTAAGCACTAGAACTTGCACACTAGCCTCACCGAAACACATGGTGCAAGTTCATACATCAGCAAAACATGGTTCAGATTCATACATCACTGTATATTGTGCATCTTTAGGGACAATCATGTAAATTATTTAAAGTATGAATGGTAAATTCACATGCCAGAGATCTACTCACTGTATTTCTTTCATTAACTTAGCCACAGTGTGAATGGCCCTTCAGCTAATAAAATCTGATTTTGATTTTTTAAAATTTTAGTTGTTGTCAGAGAATTTTAGTATTTGTGTAAATATCTCTTTGAAATGTGTTAAGTTAAAACATTTAAACTCTTCACCTGCCTCCCCTTAAAGTAGTAATTCTTCACATTGCAGTGCCTGGAGACAGCTTATAAGTATTACATAGAAATTCTTATACTTTTTGTCAAGTTTATTATTTGGGATATACAAATTGAGTAATTTACCTATAGTATTATTTTCTTGTAATCATATATAATTCTTTGAAACTGAGCATAGAAATTTATAACCTTGAAATAAATATTTCTTTAGCAAAGGTTTCCAGGAATCTACCAGTTTAAATGTTTAATTATCATGTATGTTGTCACATTTTAAATTATGAAGTTTAATAATGTAATTGTGAAATTTATAAAAATTTAAATGAAATTTTATTTAAAATTGCCTTAATTAACTCTTAGCTTAACTTTATCTAAAGAGAATAACATTAAGATAAATATTCTTTACCACATGTGGCTTCGTTAAAAATAATATTTACCCAACCAATAATTGACAGTAAAATGCTACTGATGTTTTTCAAATACTTTTACTGTGATTTTAAAAAAAACTAAGAATTTTATTATAAATTCCCGCTGTGCTCCTTAATTAAGTAAAAAAGAAGTGGTTATCTTCACTGTTCTTGTAAGACAAGCTTTTGTGAAGCAGCATCTTTGAAAACTGCTGATTTATTCTGGGAGGAAAAAAGATAACATGCGAGGGTAGTTGCTCTTATGTAAGTGTGAATCCAAGTAGTAGTCATTAGTAATTTGATATACAATTAAATATGTATAATTTAAAGGTATTATACCCTACTGTTAACTTATACTACTAAAGTGTATGAAGAAGTAGTTTATTTTTTATTTTTCTGTTAAAATGCTATTTTCTAAAATTTATACTTTCTCTCCATAGAGATTTCATTGAATTATGGAGTTTGGAATTGTGTTGTGTTATATTTATTGAGTGTCTTCCATTATTTCTTTCTAGTATCCTTTTCTCTGTGTGTTGGGGGGGTTAAATCATAGGGGCACAGAAATTAAAAAAAAAAAAAACACTGAAAAAACAGGAACATGTATAACTCAACTTTTTAGTACAATTTCAAAATAATTGAGAGAATTTCTAGAATCACTAATACCCACTACAGATTTTCTTTCAATTTACCCAATTTAATTGTTGCTTAAATTATTTATAGATATTTTTAAGTTTCAGAAGACTTGTTATGTAACATAAGAATTCCTTCCTTTACTGTGTGTCTTCAGTTCACCAACATCAACAAACATTTCAGCAAGCTCTGTAGCTCTTATAAGACAAAATGCACTTATTAGGGGAACCAATTTACTTTCTTTGTCTTTAAATTAAATAATTATATACAAGTTATGAAAAGGGAAAGTATAATGTTAACCACCCAAAAACGTGGTTCAATTTTGACCAGCCTTCCTATATAGTGTATTTGGTTTAACAAACAGGAAGCAACAAGAGATTTTCAGGTCAAATTTAGTTGTAATTATTTGTCATTGCTTTTGAGGGAACTTAAACTTTGTAATAAAAATACTTGCCTTGTTTTATTTGTGCTGGTGTCCAAAAGAGAGAGGAAATACAGTTTCTGATAAGAATTGAAAGTCCAGGAATAAATATAATGATGAGCATGAGTGCGTCTATCACTGGGGAACTTTCTTCATCTAAGCACATATGAACAATTGATCCTTGTAGTCATATATAGCAGTAAACATTAATAACTTAACAGTCTGAATTCAGTGCAGAAGATATGGAGCATTATTGAAAGATGGAGTCGAGCAGGTGGCACTTTAATATGTTCAGTGTCATGGTTGACTCTAAAGACTAGTCGAATGAAATTACTTGAGGTTCTAAAGATTTAAAAAGCGAACTCATTTTGCTGCTCTAAGGAAATGCTACTGATGAGGCTTTCTGTGTCCCTTTTTTCTAGGCTAGAAAATATTAACCCTGAAGAAAATGACATGGTAAGCCATTCTCTGAGGAGATTTCTTGATGTCAGTCTTATATCTTAGAGGCTTAAGTTCAATTGAGTGGGTTTCAAGAACTAAGATGTGGGAAAAAGAAGAATTGACACACTAATAATGTACATCTTTGCTGCAATATGAAAATTCAATAACTTCACTCAGTCAATTTACAATTCACATGTGCCTATTAATTAAAACCCTATATTAAATAAAATATATTAAAACTTCATGTCTGACTAACATATAATGGTGTTGGTAGACATTACAGGAATTACTGAACAGAATAAACAATGCAGACACAGGGACAGCTATTCAGAAGAATGGAGCTATAATTGTGGATAGAATCTACAAGACCAAGGAATGTAAAAAGAGAATAACTGCAGAAGAAATGAATGCAGTGATAGAAGAACGGGATGCTGCTTTGTCTCAGGTAACTCCGCGTGTATCTGTAGAAGCATATACTTAGACTACTCCAACACTCCATTAAAAATTACTTTTACCCACACGTACTTAATTCACATTACTTTTTAATATATAATCAATACACAATGATTAGATACATTAAAATAATTGCATATTTTGTTACACTGCTTTTCCAATATATGCACCTTTATTTCTTAATAAAACTGTTAATGTGTTATAAAAATACTGTTATATTTTTTAAAGTAACCACTTTATATGAAATGTCTTACTGGAATCTCCATGTTTCATGGGCTGAAATTATGTCATTACTGTTTTATTCTCAGTATCTAATTTCATGCCTTTTTAGTAAACATTGATAAATGAATCAAATTAGTATATTCTTTTCTGATCGTTACCATCACCTTCCTGCTCTAGGAAAACCTGATTTCCTCCCTGACTGCTTTTACTGTGGTCCTTTCCAGTTGTGTTCTTTTCATACCAGTTATACCACTGGGCTTGGAGGCTTGTTTCCTGTTAGTGCTTTTAGACCAGTGTTTCTTTTTTCCTCCCTAAACACCTACCTCTTTGAAGCTCATACATCAGGCTGTATTATTAGTAAACACTCCTGTGGCAGTCATCTACACGCTCCTAGGTCATATCCCCTCATTTTTTAAAGACCTTAGCGTCTATTTCATGGTATGTTTCTTCAGCCTGCTCCTGTCATACTTATTGGTGAATGATTTTTCAAATATTCTGGCCTCTCATTTCCTTGATTGTCTGTTCTTCAGTGATCATGTGCTCTCCACTACCTCAGCCATGTACTCCATGGTCATAACTTATTCTTTGTCATTGTCGATCTGTTTTAAGTACCCCACTTTCTGACTGTCACCTACCATCTTTCCAGCTCATTCACTCTAGAATGCTAACTCCAGCAATTTTTCAATTCCACTGGCACCTATAGAATATTTTCTACTTACTACCTTTTTTCTATTCGTCAAACCCCTTATGTCCTCATTTCCCTTCTTAGCTTAGATTCCATGGCCCATTATTACTGCCAACTTGCCTATAATATAACCTCAGTTCTCTTGCCCTGTCTCCCTTTCTCCTACTTACCTAGTATAAACCTAAGCCTAGTTAAATTCAACTCTCTGCCTATTCTAAATGATTACAACTTGGGCCGGAGAAGATCACACAAATTTGCTGACTGTAAACTTACCTTAAATTCCTGACCACCATCTTCATGTAGGCCTTTAGTGTTACCTGGCAATCTTCTTGCCTTTGGTTTGTCCATTCACTGCCTCCTCTAGAGTACTCTTTTATCTCTTTTCCTTTCTCCTCAGATATCTCCTCCTCATCATTAAAACAGAGAACTTCTACATGTCTCCACAATTTCATCTACCAACCTACCTGCACTGATTTGCACCCGTATCCTATGCTTCTGTTTAAGGACAGTCTCTCTGCTTCTGCACTACTTCATATCATTTATTTGCTTGCTCAAGCTTGTCATTTAACCAGTTGTCCCTCCTCTCTCCTACTTCATGAAATGTGTCCTCTTAATTCTTTTCTGTCACCATCCAAAATGCTTTACTATCTCTCATGGAAGCTGGGTGGAAGTTTCGTGAAGTCTTGGTCCGCTTTTATTTCACCTATACTTTGGGTGATGCCTTTAGGCTGTCAACTGAGGGCTGAGTACTCACTGCTACTCTTGGCAGATCCTGTCTTTGTCTCTTCAGCACACTGTAAGACTGTAGAAAACTCCCGTTATTCTTTGGCTTGGGCCTTAGCTTTTTAACTTATCTCCCTGCACAGGTTTAGAATTTGGAAAATGATTTGAGGGGGAAATCAGTCTCGCGTCTCCAGTTTGTTGACTGGTTTCTCTGTCATGCCTAGAATCTGCAAAACTCCCAGGGAAGGGAAATGACTGCAGATTCTCAAATCAGCTCTCTCCAGTTAACCCCTCTTCAGAATCTTAGGCACTCAAGTCATTGTTGCAGCAGTGGCCCTCTGCTGCCTTTACACAAATAATTTTTATATTTAGTTTGGCTTCTCTTGTTCTTGGCTGGAGCATTAGTCTGCCACAAATGATTCTATCCTACCTAGACGGATGTCTGCCATTTTTAGAGTAGAATTGGAGAAGCTCTTTACCGTTTTAACATAGGCAAGTGTTTTTTGTATACTGTGCTTCACCAACTGTATTCAATCTGAGATTATTCATTAGATTTTTAAAGGAATAGCCAAAACTATTTTTGTGTGGTCGAAAACAAATAGTATAGCATAAATGCAAATATTTGATGTTTTTATCATTTATTTTCTTAAGTTAACTAAAAATAAACACGTGAAGAATAATTATTGACTGCCACCCTTTCCTCTTTCTCTCATTCCTTTGCCCACTACCTTTCATGGTATAAAAAGATAAGTAAATAGAAGAATGTAACATTAGGTAATATTTGTCATCATGTTCTTATTTATAAATTGATGTATCTATCACTACAATATATTTAAGGTGATGTTTTATGAAGAAGCAGAAGTAGTTGTTTGTTTTTAATTATTTTAATTTGTACATTTGTCAAGTCCCCTGGCCCTAGTAGTATTCATTTTTAACTTTTATGATATAGTCATTACATATTTATAATTATTCTGAATGGATACTTTTTAAAAAACAAACCTATTTTAGAATTGTTTTAGATTTACGCATAAGTTTCAAAGATACTGCAGTACAGAGGGTTCCCATATACCCCTCACCCTGTTTCAGTTTCCCCTAAATTTATCATTTAATTTCTGTGGTACATTTGTCAAAACGTAGAAACCAGCATTCTACCTTACTATTAACTCCACTCCAGACAGTTCTACTCTGTCATATAGGGTCGCTATGAGTCAGAATTGACTCGATAGCATTGGGCTGGGCCAGAATTTGTTTAGATTTCATCTGCTCTTTATTAATGTCGTTTTGTTCCAGAATCCAATCCAGGTTCTACATTGCGTTAGTTGTCATGTCTCTCCAGTTTTCTCTGGTCTGTGACATTTTTCAGTAGTTTTCCTCTCCCCCCAGGACCTTGACAGTTTTGAGGCATACTGGTCAGGTATTTTCTAGAAGGTCTCTTAATTTGGGTTTGTCTGATGTTTTTCTCAGAGGCCTAGGGGTGCGATAGTTAAGAGCTCGGCTGCTAAGAAAAAGTCAGCAGTTCGAATCTACTAGCCACTCCTTGGAAGCTCTGTGGGGCAGTTCTGCTCTGTCCGATAGTGTCGCTGTGAGTCAGAATCGACTCAGCAGCAACTGGTTTTTCTCATGATTAGCAAGTTTTTGGAAAGAATATTGCTGAGGCTTCACCTTAAAGCTATTGTTTAGCATCAGCTATTTTATAATTATGCTGTCTTCTGTGTAGTGCCAGGACTATAAAGTGACACTTGTAACTTTAGTCCCTTTCTATATTAAAAACCTTCAGGTTCAGTGAGAAGTTCTTGCTTTTGTTATATTTGTTAACTTTATTTTTCCAACCAAGTTAAAATAATTTATTTCCTTGAAATGGTCTCCTTAAAATCATGTCTCTTTCAGATGAATCTTTATATTCTTATTTATTCTAAATTCTTCT
Organism: Loxodonta africana; assembly: GCF_030014295.1. NCBI lineage: Eukaryota > Metazoa > Chordata > Mammalia > Proboscidea > Elephantidae > Loxodonta > Loxodonta africana. The sequence continues at coordinate 49,335,247 of NC_087351.1, forward strand.
CCCATATCTCTTCTATCCCAAACTGAGAACTGGCAGCTTTAAAGTCTTCCATAGGATAAATTAAAAATTTTATAATTAGCATATGTTTGATCAAACAATTGTCTTACCAGTCTTTCATTCTGTCATCTTTGTAATTTATTTGGCCCATTCATAGTTAAATATCATATTCAGGTTATAGAAATACCTGGAAGTAGAGGATAAAGCTGGAACTTGCCGTTTCTTTACCAACTTCTTTTGCTAGGATATTTCCGTTTTTCATCCTATACAAACAAATTAGAATTGTAAATGGAAGCTTTTCATATAGAATTTAAGTCTTATAAAAACCTAAAGGCCATCTAGTTTTATTATCCACTAATTTGAGGAATCTTAAAAATCTGTAGCCATCGAGTCAATTCCAACTCACAGCAACCCTATAGGACAGAGTAGAACTGCCCCATATGGTTTCCAGGGAGTGCCTGGTAGATTCGAACTGCCAACCTTTTGGTTAGCAGCTGTAGCTCTTAACCAGTATGCTACCAGGGTTTCCATGCTACCAGGGTTTCCATGAGGAATCTTACCTATGGCTAATTTTCAGTGTAGCCAAATATCCAGCTTCTCGTAACTGTTGTTACCAGTATTGGTCTCAGAGCATTTAGCTGATAACCTAAATTCTGCAGGCTAGGCTTGAAGATACGATTACATCCAGGTCATACACTGATAAGCAACAGAAGAATCTTAGAACTAGCCAAGATTGGTGGGGTTTATTAGCTTTTGAGAGCTGACCTTATGTGAGCTGCAGTAATTCAGTTTACCATTCCTAGGGGTTCTGGCAAAATTAGGATAACTCTTAGGTTATTTTTTATTTCCAAGGACTTGCATACCTAGGTAGGGCCTGGCAGCAGGCTTTGGGCCTTGTTGATACTTGTGGTTAGTAGAATAATATTGTAGAAATTTTCATTGTTAGGCTCCCAGCTGGTTAGGGTTCCAGCCCCTGAAAGCTGAAATTAACAAAAGCTAGGAAAGGAGCCCTGCTGGCGCAATGGTTAATCGTTCGGTTACTAACGGGAAGGTTGGCAGTTCGAACTCACCCAGTGGCTCCTTGGGAGAAACACCTGGCAGTCTGCTCCCCAAATGATTACAGTCTAGAAAACTGTATGGGACTGTCCTGCCCTGTCACATGGGGTCACTATGAGTTGAAACCGACTCCACAGCACCTAATAGCAAGTGATCCAGAACGTAAGTGGAGGAGGTGCCTTTGCTAGGAACAAGGAAATTACTTTTGTGACAACAGAGGAATACAAAGAACTTGAGTAGATACAGATGCCGGCAAGCTGATAAATATAGTGGTGGGAAGATGAGGGCGGGGCATCAATTCTTTTCACATGTTATTTTAGGTTGTCAGTGTGATGAGTTAGTGAATGGTGCCGTATTTTTAAAAAGAAGAGACAGTTTGAAATCGTTGTCTCGATGAACTAGGGCAAGGCATGATTGACAGGCAGGTCTGAATGTTTATTTGAGAATTAGGGTAATGAATTTAAAGTGAAACCTGCCAGGATGGTTGTATGATTTCTTCTAGCAAAACTCCCAGGGAAGGGAAATGACTGCAGATTCTCAAATCAGCTCTCTCCAGTTAACCCCTCTTCAGAATCTTAGGCACTCAAGTCATTGTTGCAGCAGTGTATGGTGTTGTGATAATTGATTTTAACTAGGGTTGGGATTTTGATGGGCGAGGGACCAGGGAGTCTTTACCGTGATGGACCATAGACTATCTCCTAGATAAAGAGAAAGAGGACTAATGAGTGACTTAGAAGGAAACTGAGGAGAATGTGGTGTCATAGAAGGCCAGATGCTGGATAGTAAAAAACCGGTTGAACCGTGGACTGGATGTTTGGAGTTCATCAAATAATTGTCTCGGAGTGCTATAATATGTTGTAGTAAGAGAAAAAGACACTTGAAATAAAGTTTTTGAAGGTATTACAATTATTAGGGTCAACATAATTCCAGATATTTTTCTATGTAAGTTTTAATATGTATTTGGGAAAAAAAAACAAACAGCAAATGATGGGTATTTCACAACACAGTTAGCAAGCCAAACTCAGAAGTGGTAAAAGAAAGGGAGCACATTTGAGGAAAAGATGTGAGTAATTTAAAACTTAGAATTTTCTCCCTTTATTGTACCTGGTACAGAAATTAAAGACTGATAAGATAAATATTTTATGATATTTCTATTTCAAGATCCTAAAGTCAGTCCTAGAACATTCCTGAGTTGGTTATGAACTTCTGATTTGATATTCTGTGTGACTAAAACAAACCAGTAACCAGTTGCTGTTGAGTCGATTCCAACTCATGGCAACCCCATGTGTGTTAGAGTAGAACTGTGCTTCATAGGATTTTCAGTGGCTGAATTTTTGGAAGTAGATCCTCAGGCCTTTCTTCACTGTCAAAAGCAAATTGAGATTAGGAAGTCTAGCATAAACTAACAACCCACTTAAGAACAGCCCCAAAATCTTAGCCAGTGAGATAATTATCAAAGTTAAAACTATCCACTTCAGCAGCGGGAATGAAAATGATTAAATAGCCTACCTAGTTTCTTAGCCTCTCCCTTATTAATGTTACCTTCACTTTGTATCTCTCCTAATTAGCATAGTACGTAGCATACAATAGATGCAAAATAGTGGTTTGTTAAATGATTAGAAGTTCATGAACAGAAAGTTCATACTCCAAAATAAATACTAACATTTAGAGTTTCATTTTTCAGAGGTAGGAAACATGTTTAACATTCTTTATTATAGTGACTGTAAAGTTTTTATTAGTTTTTTTCCCCTGTCAATTTGTTAATTTGCTTTTCTGTCTATCATACAATTATTTGCATATGTGTTTTTTTTTTACCAGTTCACCTTGCTAAAATGTATTGTTGCTGTTTCATCTATTCTAATAGCTTCTTTTTTCTCATTATAAACGTTTTATAACTTTTTGAAAGTATAGATAACTTTGGAAAGTATAGACAAAAAAATTTTTTAAAAGTTGATGAACTCACTTCTTAGAAAATAATCATATACAGATTCTTTGCCTTTTTTTCAATGCATATTATGTCCTAAATACGACTTTGTAACCTGATTTTTCACTAAATGATTTTATATTTTGTCAGATAGTGTTATAATTTTATAATGTGGATGCACTAAGATTTGTTGAACTCATCTGCCATTTGATGATGTTTGTATATTTTTCTGCTTTTTGTAGCTAAATTTTTATTTGCATCCATGTTAACTGGAAAATTTCTTAAAGTGAGAATGCCAAATCAAAGGATGTGAACATTTTAAAATGTGTATTTCCAAGTTGACTTCTTATTTGAGGTTTCATTCAAGGGAACTCTATGCGAATGAACTACTAAGGATTTTGAACTTTATCCTCCAGGCAATATGGAACTCCTATTTCTAATAACACTCGAAGTGCTATTCTTCAGGAAAATTTTTGGTCAACACTCCATAATGTGGCTTGAGTAGTATAATGCTAGGGCTGAAGAGACCAAATGGGAACCTATTATAACTCACTCAAGAGATGATGAGTGTCTAAAGGAGAAACAGAGAGACTAGATAGGAAAACTATGGGAGTAAAAGAATGTATTTTATTTTTTTTAATGGAGGTATGATTTACAGTAAAATATACAACTCTTAAAAAAATTTTTTTTTTCCTTTTAAGTGAAGGGCTTGATGAATTTTTACATATGTGTGTATCGGGTAAGCAACACTGAGATCAAGATACAGAACATATCCAGCATGCCAGAGACTCCTTTGTGTTTCTTCCTAGTCAGAATTCAAAACCGAGAGTAATTGCCATTCTTTACTCTTTTATCATAGAACATTTTGCCTGTTTTTAAACTTTATGTAAAAGGAATCATATGCTCTGTACTCTTTTGCGTCTGACTGGTTTTACCCAAGGTTATGCCTATACAATTGATCTGTATTTGCTAAAAGTATTAGCGGTTTGTCTTTCTCATTGCTGTGTAGTAGTTCAGTGTATGAATATATCATGATTTAATAACTTACTCAACAGGTGGTAGAAGTTTAGGTTGTTTCCAATTTGGGGTTATTATGAATGAAGTACTATAAATGTTCTTGTACATGTCGTTTGGTGGGCATAAGCATTCATTTCTTTTTGTATAAACACGAGAGAAGAATAACTGAATCATAGTGGTTTAGCTTAAATAGGTACAGCCAATGATTTTTCCAAGGTTTTTGTACCAATTTAAACTCTCACTAACAGTTTAAGAGAGTTGCATCAGTTATGAGGGTCAACACTTGGTACCATCATTCATTTTAATTTCCATCATTCTGATGGGTGTGTAATGGTATCTCATTGTGGTTTTAATTGGCATTTTCCAAATGGGTAAGGATGTTGAGTACCTTTTCATTTGTTTACTGGCCATTATGCCATCCAAGGCTTTTGCCCTTTAAAAAATTGGATTGTCTGTTTGTTCCTTATTAATTTATATAATTTATACAAAAATATGTGTACGGTCAGCACCTTGCAAATCTGCTCTTTTTTTCCCCCGTTCCATTTATCTAATTGTGCTTTAGATAAAAAATTTACAGAGCAAATTAGCTTCTCATTAAACAATTAATATACAAATTCTTTTGTGTCATTGCTTGCAAACTCCGCGATGTGTCAACACTCTCCCATTCTCTACTTTGGTTTCGCCTTTTCCATTCATCCAGTTTTCCTGTCCTTTCCTGCCTTCTTGTCTTTGCTTTTGAGCTAATATGCCGTATAGTTTCATACACACGGTTAAACTTCGTGTGCTAATGTTTGTTTTATAAGCCTGTCTAATCTTTGGCTGAAGGGTGAACTTCAGGGGTGACTTCAGTACTGAGCTAAAAGGGTGTCTCAGGGCCATACTCTCAGGGTTTCTTCAGGCCCTGTCAGACCAGTAAGTCTGGTCTTTTTTTGTGAGTTAGAATTTTGTTCTACATTTTTCTCTATCTCTGTCCAGGACCCTGTATTATGATCCTTGTCAGAGGAGTCAGCGGTGGTAGCTGGGCACCATCTCGTTTTTCTGAACTCAGTCTAGGTGGAGGCTGTGGTAGTTGTGCACCGTTAGTCCTTTGGACTAATCTTTCTCTTGTGCCTTTGCTTTTCTTCATTCTCCTTTGTTCCAGATGGGGTGGGACTAGTAGACTTATATGGCCACTCACAAGCTTTTAAGACCCCAAACGCAACTAACCAAAGTAGGATGTAGAACATTTCCTGTGTAAACTATATTAAGCCAATTGAGCTAGATGTCCCCAGAGACCATGGTCCCCAGCCCTCAGCCCAGTAACTCAGTCCCTCAGGGAGCTTGGATGTGTCTATGAAGATTCTGTGACTTTTCCTTGGTCAACTTGTGCTGACTTCCTCAGTATTGTATCCTGTGTTACCCTTCACCAGAGTTACCACTTATCTATTGTCTAGTTAATTTTTTTTTCTCCACACCCCTCCCCTCTCTTGTAACCATCAAAGACTATTCTTTCTGTGTGTAAACCTTTTCATGAGTTTTTATAATAGTCATCTCATACAGTTTTGTCCTTTTGTGATTGACTTATTTCATTCAGCCTAATGCCCTCCAGATTCATCCATGTTGTAAGATGTTTCCCAGGTTCATCATTGTTCTTTATCATTGCGTAGTATTTATTCCATTGTGTGTGTGTACTGTAGGTTGTTTGTGCATTCATCTGTTGATGGGCGCCTAGGTTGTTTTCATCTTTTTGCTATTGTGAACAATGCTGTAGTGAACATGGGTGTGCATATGTCTATTCATATGACGGCTCTTATTTCTGTAGGATATATTCTTAGCAGTGAGATTGCTGGATCATATGGTATTCTATTTCAAGCTTTTTAAGGAAGTGCCATATCATTTTCCAAAATCATTGTACCATTTCGCATTGCCACCGGCAGTGCGTAGGAGTTCCAATCTCCCCACGGCCTCTCCAACATTTGTTATTTTCTGTGTTTTTGATTCATGCCAGTAATGTTGAGGTGAAATGGTGTCTCACTGTAGTTTTGATTTGCGTTTCTCTAATGGCTAGTGATCACAAGCATTTCCTCATGTGCCTGTTAGCTGCCTGAATGTCTGCTTTGATGAAGTTCTGTTCATATCCTTTGCCCATTTTTTAATTGGATTATTTGTCTTTTTGTTGTAGAGGTGTTTAATTTTCCTATAGATTTTAGAGAATAAACCTTTGTCACATACGTCATAGCCAAATATTTTTTCCCAATCTGTAGGTTTTCTTTTCACTCTTTTGGTGAAGTCCGTTGTTGAGTGTAGGTGTTCTTTATCCCTTCATTTGATGCTTAGGGTTCCAGGATTGACGTTTGTATCTGTTTTACTTGGTTTTTAGGGTCTTTGTTGCAGAGGAATGGCATGGTGCTTCTATCTATAGTGCCATGTTGGCTCGACCTTGGAAATTTACTCATTTAATTGTGTCTTTTGGTAACAAAAGTTCTGAATTTTAATGAAAATAAATTTATCATGTTTTCCCTTTGTAGTTAATGTGTTTTGTGTCCTCTTTAAGAAACCGTTGTCATTTCCACAGTAGTAAAGATGTTCTGCTATATTTTCTTTTAGAAGCTTGATTATTTTAGCTTTCACATTTAGGTCTAAGGTCTGTTTAAAATTACTTTTTATATGGAGGAGCCCTGGTGGTGCAGTGGTTAAGAGCTACAGCAGCTAATCAAAAGGTTGGTAGTTTGAATCTACCAGCTCCTTCTTGGAAACCCTATGGGGCAGTTCTGCTCTGTCATGTAGGGTCGCTGTGAGTTGGAATCAACTCGATGGCAACAGGAAAAAAAAATGATCAAGGTACATTTTCTTCATATGGGTGTCGGGTTGACTTGATCCAGCATCATGCATTAAAAGACCATCCCCTTGGAGGACATCTCTCTCAATTGGCATAACATAGTTTATAAAGAAAATGTTCTACATCTTACTCTGGCAAGTAGCAGCTGGGGTCATAAAAATTTGTGAGCGACCATCTAAGATACTCCACTAGTCCCGCCTCATCTGGAGCAAGGGAGAATGAAGAAAACCAAATACACAAGGGGAAAATTAGTCCAAAGGACTAATGGACCACAACTGCTGTAGCCTCCACCAGACTGAGTCCAGCACAACTAAATGGTGTCTGGCTACCATCACCACCAAGTGTTCTGACAGGGATCTCAGTAGAGGGTTCTGGACAGAGCTGGAGATAAATGTAGAACAAACTTCTGACTCACAACAATGATCACACTTACTGGTCTGAGAGAGATTGGAGAAGCCCCGAGAGTATGGCCCCTGTACATCCTTTTAACTCAGTACTGAAGTCACTTGTGAGGTTCACCCTTCAGCCAAAGATTAGACAGGACCATAAAGCGAAATGAGACTAAATAGGCTTACCAGTTGACAACCAGTGTCACAAAACAATATGTGTATTGTTTAATGAGAAACTAGCTCTGTAAACCTTCAACTAAAGCACAGTAAAAACAGATATATATTAAACCCTCTCCCCCCCAAAAATTAGTTCTTGTGTTGGATTAAGTCATACATGCTTTGCGTATTTTTTGTTTATTGCTGTTATAAATGGAATATTTTAAAATTATACTTTATAACTGGTTCTTGATGTATACAGATTCAATCGACTGTTGTTTATTTATTTATATACAGCAACCTTTATACACTGTCTTACTGATTCAATAAATTCTCTGTATATAAAAGACCATCCCTTATCTTCTTTTCCACCCACCTCCCCCCAGTGCATTGCAGTGGCACTCTTGTTATAAATCAGGTAGCTGTGTATGTGTAGATCTGTTCCTGGATTCCGTTCTGTACCTTTGGTATAGTTTTCTATACTTGTGCTAATAACACAGCCTTAATTACCATAGCAAGAGTAAGCCTTGATTTGTGGTATTATAAACTCCAGCTTTGTTGTTCTTCAGTATTTCCTTAGCTATTTTAGGTTTTAAAAATATTAAACCAAAAAAAAAAAAAAACTGTTGCTTTGATGTTTTGCTAAAACTGATTTTTCACACATCTATTCATTTATCCATTCTTCCCTCTACTTATCAATTTATCTCACTCATTTGATGAATTTTAAGTAAATGCAAGTATCAGCTTGTTAGCCCCTAAATACTTCAGTGTCACATATCATTAGCTAGAGTTCAGTGTTGTTACAGTTTTTTCTTTTGTTTTAAAATTTATGTACACTGAAATGTACAAACTGTAAGTGTGCATTCTCTGAGTTTTGACAAATGCATGCACCTGGGTAACCACCAAAATTAAGATATAGAACATCACCAAGATGCAGAAAACTACCATCATCCCAGTCAGTTTACTCATGCCCTTTCCAGTCAATCCATGCTGTTGGCCCCTAAAGGTAATCACTGATCCGATTTTTTTTTATACCACAAATTAGTTCTACCTTTTCTAGAAAGTCATATGTTTGGTATCACTGTAGGTATAGGATGATCACATTTATTTGTGTGTTCTGTTTTATTCTTGTGTATGTAAGAAATGTGTGTTTTTTGAACTTGTATCTGCCATGCAGTCATGTGCTGAGGTGACTAATTAGGACGAGTCAAACCTAAAGTAACAACCAAGCTCTTATTCACTTAGTGCAGCAGTGCAAGCGAGAGGCTAAAAGAGGCACTAGCTCCCCAGTGTTCTATTTTTTCTCACAGACAGCATCTGGTAAGGGTTAGGTGGATGTAGGATAGATGTAGGGAATTATCTCACTGCCAAGGAATCCTGAACAAAAGACTCTTCCTCTTTATGGACCGGTGAGACAGGAGGGGAGAGAGAGAGAAAACTGGCTAGGAGTGGAAAAGTACTGAACCAGAATGAAGAAGAGTTCTTCAGCCAAGTCCCCCAATAAGGAGGTCTTGGCAGAGACATTTGGGGAGTTCCCAAAAAATGAGGTCCCCAATAAAGAGGCTTCTGAATGGAGGCACCTGGGCTGTGAATGCAAATATGCCTATGAGCATAGTTGGCCCAGGCAGCGTTCTTGACTGCAACTCCCTGCAGAAAACTGCAATGCACTGGCTATACAATAAATCTGGTGTGGAGAGAGCAGCTTCCTCCCATGAAGCCTTCCAGGCAACTCCTTGTAATTGTCAGGGGTTAGACTGGGAAGATCACACATAGGGTTTTGACCTGGAACCAGATTATGCTCTTTGAGGGGTATTTTTTTTTTTTTTTAAGATATTCTTCATTTTGTGAAATAGGTCTAAATTTTCTGCTACTCTTTTTCTGTACAAATTCCTACAGGTAATTCAATTGGCATAATGATTATGCATTTTAGCATATCACTCCTGAAGCTCTACCTATAAGCTTGTTATCTTGAGATGCTAAGGTATCAATAAGTGAAATTATTTCCCCTGAAAATTAGTCTTTTACCAGCATTATACATGCTACTTTTTTATATATAATAGACTACATTAGTTACATAAAATACCATTCTCTTTTGAATGTATTGTTGTATAGTGTTGCAATAAACCCATCCCTGCCTTTCTAAAAAGGTAGCATTCTTCCATTAGCAGCCTGGGTAAGATTGCAAGAGGTGTTCATTTGCACCATAAACTCGTTCTGAACACAACTGATTGTTAGTAGAAGTCTTTGAATATTGTAGAACCTATATTATAAACTTCTTTGATACGAAAGCATCTTTATTCTGAAGTTTGGACTTTATGAAGTGTATTGAAATTTTGCAATAGTACCCTCAGAAGTAACGCTCTGCTTGATAGTTTCATAAATTGTCATTTGGGTACAAAAATTCAACTTTTTATGGTTTCTTTATTATATCTTGAATTTCATAAGGAAAAATTTCAGCTAACATTTTAGTAGATTATATTTGCACTAAATTTTAACTTCAAAAATACAATATATGCTACTAAATAGCAAGTAAAATTACTTGCTATATTTATACAACTATTGTAGGAAGAATGTGAAGAAATATGAATATATCATGTGTTATCAAGGTGCTTGTCTTGTATCCAAAGTGTCAGGATACTTTAAAATAAAACTTCATTCTCAATGCATCAAGGCCTCCATTTTTCTTTTGGAAATGGTTCGGTGGCTGAGCTCATACGTTTGCATACAAGTTTGTTTGATTAATTGCTACTTGACTCATCTATCATAGCACTAAGCTCTGGGATCACAAAAGATCAGACACCCAAACCACTTCCTAGAATTAATTTAAATATTTAATGTCAAAACCTTGAAAATGTTCAGGGAAAATGGTTCATATTTTTGCTAATAACCTGTTTCAGTGTCATAATTCCTTGAAAAAAACTCTAAAGGTATATATTAACTCATCACTAATATTATTTAGTCCATTGTGTTAAAACATATAATAATCCTATAAGTAGGTTAAAATATGTATAGGATATATTTTTAAATTGTAATTTATTTAAAACCCTTTTCAAAGAAATACTTCTATAAATCATAAGCATATTATAGATTTTCACAAGTGTGTTTATTTTGGTTTTCGTGATAATTGAAAATCAAAAGAGATTTCTTCATTGTTAATGTTACTTTTGTTTAGAATTTCGATTTCAGATAAAATTTACATGCACAGGTATTAAATGTGAAATTTGATGAGTTTTAACAAAGGCATACATCCATGTAGCCACATCTTTATAAAGATGTAGAGCATTTCCATCACCCCAGAAAGCTCCCTTACTTGTATACCTCTCCTATAAATCCTCCGTGCTCCACTCAAACTACAACTTTTATGGTTGTTTTTAACCATAAATTTGTTTGCCTGTTCACTTAAGTAAAATCACACAGTCTCTGTCTTCTTTTGCTCAGCAGAATATTTGTGAAATTCATCTAGGTTGCTCTGTATTTCAGCACCTTGTTCTGTTTTGTTAATAAGTAATATTCCATTGTGTGATAATGCATTTGCAATTCATTCTCCTGTTGACAGACATTTGGATTTTTCTAGTTTTTGCCTATTATGAATAAGATTGGTATGAGCATTCCCGTACAAGCCTTTTTTGTGTACATATATTTTCACTTCTCTTCGGTAAGTACAAATTGTCTACCAATAATGGTTGTATAATTTTACACTCTCAGCAGCTCTGCATCCTCATCAACACTTAGTGTTGTCAGTGTTTTTAATTTTAGCCATTTCGATGGATATGTAGTGGTATTTAATTTTGGTTTTAATTTGCGTTTAATGATGATTAATGATGTGGAGGACTTTTCATGTGCTTATTGGCCATTCAAATATCCTTCTTTTTGAAATGTCTGTTCCAGTCTTTTTCCTTTTTTTCTTTGTTGTTGATTAAGTAAACTTTGTCTTTTTATTATAGATTTACAGGATTTCTTTATATATTCAGAATAAAGTCAGGTATGTGTACGTCTTAGTTATCTAGTGCTGCTCTAACAGAAATACTGTAGGTGGATGGCTTTAACAAAGTTTATTCTCTCACAGTCCAGTAGGCTAGAAGTCTGAATTCAGGGTGCTGGCTCCAGAGGAAAGTCTTCTCTCTCTGTTGGCTCTAGAGGAAGGTCCTGGTCATCAGTCTTCCCCTGGTCTGGGAGCATCTCAGTGCAGGAACTTCAGGTCCAAAGGATGCACTGTGCTTCTGGTGCTGCCGTCTTGGTCGTATGAGGTTCCCATGTCTCTCTGCTTGCTTCTGTGTTTTATATCTCAAAAGAGATTGGCTTAAGACTCTACTTAATCTTGTAGACCTCATCAATGTAACTGCTGCTAATCCATTTTATTACATCATACTGATAGGATTTACAACACTTAGGGAAATCCCATCAGATAATAAAATGGTAGACAATCATACAATCATACGAGGGAATCATTAACTTGCCACGTTGACAGATATTTTGGGGGGACATAATTTGATCCATGACAGTGTACTACAAATATTTTCTCCCAGTATATGGTTTATTCATTTTCTTAATTATATCTTTTGATCGGGAGAAGTTTTAAATTTAGATGAAGTCAAATCTACCATTTTTTTTAATGTGTCCTGTATAAGAAATCTTTCCTTACCCCAAGGTTGCAAATATATTGTTCTGTGTTTTCCTTTATGAGCTTAATTATTTTAATTTTTACTTTAATCTGTAATTTACTTTGAGTCAATTTCTGTGTATGGTAAAAGGTAAGGATTAAGTTTTTTTTATCTGATGCTTGTCCAGTTATATGAGCATTTTTTGTTGAAAAGCATAGTTTTTTCCCCAATTGATTGACTTTGGTGCCATTTTTGGAAAATTAATTGAACAAATAAGCGTGCGTTTCCGCACGTGCTATTTTAGTCTAATGTTCTCTTTGTGCTGTGCTGATACCAATCCCACACTGCATTGACTGCTATACATTTTCAAGTCAGGCAGTGAAAGTCCCAATTTTGTTCATTTGAAAGGTTGTTTTGGTTTTTCTAGATTCTTTCTAACCCTTTCCCCAGTAGAGGATACAGAGTCACTGGGTGATAATTTAGTCTTCTCCTTTGATATTTTGTAACTTAAATACTGAGATAAAAAGTTAACTATAATTAACACATGTTAGATCATAAGAGGATAAGACAGGGAGGAAAAAAATATGTGTATATATGTATATACATGTGTGTATGTATATCTATTATCTGTCTATCTGTATCTCCATATTCATTCCATATTACTTTTACCCTCAGTAAGAACCTCAGCTGGTCATGATTCTTTACCTCAGGAGGTAACTCAAACATTTATTCCTCAAAGGTCTGGGCCATTAGTGGTGTTGCCTGAGTTAGATTGCTGAATTTTCCATTGACCGTTGACTAATCATAGGACATGGGAATGCTAAGACACACCCTAGGACATCTGTATTCCAGACATACTTCTCCTTACCTCATTGTATAGTAGCAATCCATTTTTCCCTTGGTAGTCAGAATCATTCACCCCAGGCAGTACTGTAACCTCCTTCTTTGCCTGTTGATTCAGACACTTGAAGAGTCCTAAGTGGCGAGGAGGTAGTCTAAGCTTCCAGTTTAAAGAGTCATTATTATGTCATCAGATGGAAGCATTTCTCCCTCTGGAATTAAGACCTCCAGACCAGCAGAACCTAACTAAGCTCACAGGGATAGGAAGCAAAATTTTGCTAGTGGATCACTAGGGTTAATCATAAGTAGAACCACTCCAATTTCCACCCCGTAATTCCTGAACTTGTGAATCCTGGCTATGGGAGAAACATCACCATACACCGGATGCTGATTTAGAGCACATACAGCTTCGTGGAGTACTTAGCCCCACCCCCACCAAGGTATTACCTAACTGGTGCTGTAACTGAGTCTTCAAAAGACTATTCTACCATTCTACCAAGCCACCTGCTTCAGGATGCTGGGGAACATGGTAAAAACAGTGAATTCCATGAGCATGGGCCCATCGCCATGCTTCTTTTGCTGTGAATTAAATTTCTAATCAGAAGCAATGCTATATGAAATACGATGGTGGTGAATAAGGCAGTCTGTAAGCCCACAGATGATAGTTTTAGCAGAAACATAACATTCAGGAAGGCAAAACTATATTCAGAGGAAGTGTCTTTCCCAGTATGAACAGAGCACTACTCCTCCTGTACTGAGTTGAGTGGTGGCCTCCCAAAGACATATCCATATTCTAATCCTTGGAATCTGTGCATGTGACTTTATTTGGAAAAAGGATCTTTACAGATGTAATTAAAGGATCTCAAAATGAGATCATCCTGGATTATTCAGTTGCACCCTAAATCCAATGATAATTATCTCTATAGGAGAAAGGCAGAGGAAGATTTGAGACAGAGAAGAGGAGAAGACACTGTGAAGACTGAGCCAGAGATTGGGGTTATGCAGCCACAAGCCAAGGAATGTTTAGTGCCATGAGAAAACTATAAGAGGCAAGAAAGAATTCACTCCTAGAACCTTCAAAGAGGTGGTGGCCCTGTTGATATCTTGATTTTGGACTTTTGCCCTCCAGAAATGTGAGAATAACTTTCTGTAGTCTTAAGTCATCCAGTTTGTGGTAATTTGTGACAGCAGCCCTAGGAAACAAATAGACTTTCCAAGGTGGAAATGTTCCACTGTGATCAATCTGCCACCATTCTCCAAGATGATCACCCTGGGGCTGGTGCCATACTGGGGGCTCAGCATTGGTCTCTGCTGCTAGCATAAAGTACACCCAGTGATAGTTGTAGCCAGGTCAGCCTTGGTGCATGGAAGTCCATGTTGCTGAGCCTATTCATAACTTCCATACCTGTCACCATGTCTACTTTTTCAAGAGCTCACTGACAGGGACAAGAGTAACTGGGAAAAGAGGCAGATTGGTATCCACAAAACAGGTCATCCTGTGTACTTGATTATTAAAATCCTCCCCTGCTGAGGTCACCTTTTGTTGAGCATTCACATGGTACACAAATATTCTGTATTCATATATGAATGTTTTACCTTAAATATAAATTACCTTTCAAATAATTTTTCTGATTAAGGTGAAGGACTAAACAAGTGGTAACTTACATGGAAATTGACCCCCCTACTCACTTCGTACAAGTAAGGCCTAAAATTTTTTTATACTCTAAGGAGAAGGAAAAAATAGGAAAGGATATATGGGATATAGGCATTTGGCAAAGTGTTAGAGAAAGCAGGGACAAATGAACTCAAAAGATAAGAGAGTAATGATCAATAAATATATAGGTCTGTTTAGAAGTGGATGGAGATGGCAGTCAGAGAATCATGCTATTGCCCTTCGTTTCTCATTTGATGTATACTGTTTGTTGAGATGAGGAAGTAAAGGGCAGGATTTAGGTTCTTGGCATGAGTAAAACTTCTGTGGAGTATAGGGAAGAAATCCAGGTAAGAATAAGTAAAAGGATTAGCATGAAGCATTTCAAATGAAATTGGAAATAATAAATTGAAGCAGAGAGCAAAAGTGGAGAAATAGATATTTGTTAAATCCTAACAGGAGCCACTCTGAGTTTTAAGATTACAAGATATTTATCTTGAGTTGAAGATTGGCAAGGTCTTTAGTGTAAGGAAACCGAGGATGCCCTGTGGAAATGTCACTGAAATGGGGAACTAGGTGGTCTAGCAAAGACAAAAAAAGAAAGTAAGAAAGATTGTGCTCTTGTTAAAGAGCAGTAGTGGTAAGAACCTAGAATGTTCGAAAATTGTGATCTGAGTTTCATAGTTAAGGATTAAAGAGACCTAAGAACAAGGTACAAGGATCAGTAGATGGAAAATATGGCCTTGGTGTTAGGAATGACATGGGAGATCGCATGGTAGAAATTTGCAAGACTAATGACTTATTCATTGCAAATACCTTTTTTTAACAACATAAACAGTGACTGTACACATGGACTTCACTGGATGGAATATGCAGTAATCAAATTGACTACATCTGTGGAAAGAGATGATAGAGAAGTTCAATGTTATCAGTCAGAACAAGGCCAGGAGTTGACTGTGAAACAGACCATCAATTGCTCACATTCAAGGGCAAGTTGAAGCTGAAGAAAATTAAAACAAGTCCAGGAGAGCCAAAGTACAACCTTCAGTATATCCCACCTGAATTTAGAGACCATCTCAGGAATAGATTTAACGCATTGAACACTAATGCCCAAAGACTGGAAGAGTTGTGGAATGATATCAAGGACATCATACAGGAAGAAAGCAGAAGGTCATTGAAAAAAAAGACCAAAATGGATGTCAGAAGAGATTCTGAAATTTGCTCTTGAACGTAGAATGGCTAAAGTGAACGGAAGAGATGAAGTAAAAGAGCTGAACAGAAGATTTCAATGGGGGGCCCAAGAAGATAAAGTCTTATAATGAAATGTACAAAGATCTGAAGTTAGAAAACCAAAAGGGAAGAACACACTCGGCATTTCTCAAGCTGAAAGAACTGAAGAAAAAATTCAAGCCTCAAGTCACAATTCTGAGGAGTTCTATGGGCAAAATATTGAACGATACAGGAAACATGAAAAGAAGATAGAAAGAATATACAGAGTCACTGTATCAAAAAGAATTGGTGGATATTCAGCCATGTCAGGAGGTAGCATATGATCAAGAATTGATGAAAGAAAGAAGAAGTCCACACTGTCCTGAAGACAGTGACGAAAAGCAAGGCTCCAGGAATTGATAGAATACCAGTTCAGATGTTTGAACAAATGGATGCAACACTGGAAACGCTAACTCTTCTGTGCCAAGAAATTTGGAAGACAGCTGCCTGGCTAGCTGACTGGAAGAGGTCCATATTTAATGCCTATTCCAAAGAAAAATGATCCCGCAGAATGTGGAAATTATCAAACAATATCATTAATGTCACACACTAGTATAATTTTGCTGAAGACAGTTCTAAAAACGGTTGTAGGAGTACATCGATAGGGAACTGCCAGAAATTCAAACCAGATCCAGAAGAGGATGTGGAACAAGGAATATTGTCAATGTCATATGGATCTTGTCTGAATGCAAGAACACCAGCAAGATGTTTACCTGTGTTTTATTGACTATGCAAAGACATTCGACTGGGTGAATCGTGACAAACTATGGATAACATTGGAAAGAAGAGAGATTCCTGAACCCTTAATTGAGCTCATGCAGAATCTGTACATAGACCAAGAGGCAGTTGTTCGAACAGAACAAAGGGGTACTGAGTGGTTTAAAATCAAGAAAGGTGTGTATCAGGGTTGTATTCTTTCTTACTCAACCTGTATGGTGAGCAAATAATCTGAGAAGCTGGAATATATGAAGACGAACATGACTTCAGGATTGGAGGAAGACTCATTAACAACCTGCAATATGCAGATGACACAATGTTGCTTGCTGAAAGAGAAGAGGACTTGTTGCACTTACTAATGGAGATCAAAGACTTCAGCCTGCAGTATGGATTACATCTCAACATAAAGGAAACAAAAATCCACACAACTGGACCAGTAAGCAACATCGTGATGACTGGAGAAAAATGTTGAAGTTGTCAAGGATTTCCTTTTACTTGGATCCACAACCAACACCCATGAAAGCAGCAATCAGGAAATCAAATGACATATTGCATTGGGCAAATCTGCTACAAAAGACCTCTCTGAAGTGTTAAAAAGCGAAGATGTCACTTCAAGGACGAAGGTGTGCCTGACCTAAGCCGTGGTATTTTTTGTCACCTCATATGCGTGTGAAAGCTGGACAGTGAATAAAGAGGCCTGAAAGAATTGATGCCTTTGAATTATGGTGTTGGCAAAGAATAATGGCTATACCGTGGACTGCCAGAAGAATGAACAGATCTATCTTGAAAGAAGTACAGCCAGAATACTCCTTAGAAGTGAGGATTGCGAAATTTCATCTCATGTACTTTGGACATGTTATCAGGAGGGACCAGTCCCTGGAGAAGGACGTGATGCTAGATAAAGTAGAGGGCCAGTGAAAAAGAGGAAAACTTTCAATGAGATGAATTGACACAGTGACTGCAACAATGGGCCCAAACATAGCAAGGATTGTGAGGATGGTGCAGGACCAAGCAGTGTTTCGTTCTTTTGTACATGGGATCCCTATAAGGTGGAACTGATTTTATGGCACTTTTTTTTTTTTTTAACAACAAGAACAATGGACTGATTGTTGGCATTGTTTGAAGGTAAATTTTGTTAGAATAAAAGAGTCAAGTAATTGTGAGGTAAGAGGGTTGTGTGGGTGACCATTGCTTTTGTCTAAAATATTTACAGGAAATTGTCTTTTAAAATATAGAAAAGTAACCTTGGTTTTCAGTAGAGAACAGTGGCACAGGTGAGACTCAAGTCATCTAAATTAGTCATTCTTAAACTATGGTGAAAGACCGCTTAAAAAAAAAAATTTCCAATGTGTTATCGAACACTACCTTTTTTTTTTTTTAACACTTAATGAAATTGGATTACTAGAAAAATGAAATGATAAAAATATAGACACAAATTTAAACACACTTTGTTATCAGGTTCAACAGATTTAATATTGCTCTGTCAAATTCTTAAAATATTTCTACTTGCTTACTTTAAACATCTGTGTAACTAACTTCAGGCAGTTATGAATAGTATTAGTCCCTGGACAACTCTAAATGGATAACAGAAATTCAGAAGTGGAAGGGTTATTTAATGAAGAAAAAATGGACTGGAAATGGAACTGGAAGTTAGGAAACAGGAAAATGCAGGTCCTTGTTTCTGTCTGAAGTAACAGTCTGTGAAAGACGGATCCCACTTTACTAGAAAGGGTTCAAAGCGAAGTGTCGTTGGAATTGAGGTGGTTTTCTACTGAGCTGAGGAGATAAAGGAGTTAAGGTTAAGAACAATGGAAGTATCTTAGCAATGAAAGAAGTACTTCCGAAGGCCACAGATGACAGAACTACAAGGAAGGTAGATAAGGGGAAGAGCTAAGCCAGAGGAAAATTAGCGTTTGAAAGAGGTGGTTGGCTTGAGAGGGTTGAATATATTGTAGACTATTTTTCATTGATTTGCAGGGTGCTTTTAAAGTTAATGACTGCTAGATGGTTTGGACGATGTCCCTGCCCTTACATATATGTACCAATAAAACAATTGTAAGAACATTTAAAAACAAAAAAAAACATAGAGGTAAATGATTGACTTCAATAAAGAACTAGGAAGTATCCTGAGAAATGTCCCAAGTTTCTAAACCTTTTGCTACAGTAGTCAGTAAAGCAGTACACAGGTATTTACCGGTTTCCTATGGCGAATGCTATTAATTATATTTATACATTCAAAAATAACTGGAGCCTTCTTAAGCAGAATAATTTTTATATTTCACCTGTTGAAACTTTGATTTGTCCTTTAATTTTTCAATTTTTCCCCTCTTGTAATCTTAGAAGTTAGAGTGGCTTCTGTTAGGATTTTGCAATGTTTGGGGAACGCACATCATACAACAAGAAAATTAAGAATGAGCACTTAAGTAATTGACATCTCTCTTGCGATTCGAACATTTATAATGGCAAACACATAAAGTTTGCAAACCAGAAGGAAGCGTCTGTGTTTCCAGGAATACAATAACTGAAGAAGAGCTTTCATAAACTATTAAGCTGTGGCTATCATCCAGTGAGTACTAATACCATTTCCTGAACTCTGCTTTGTGTTTTAAAATGGCATAAGCAGCATCTCTGTCCTTTTGTGCAATAACTGCCAACTTAACATTTGGGTTATGCTGTTGTTTGTTTATGGATTTTGAGAAAATCCATTGAAGTTTACTTAAGAGCCAACTCATTACAATGGTATTATTTACTGAATTTTCTTTTCCTGACCATCAGCTACCTGCAGGGTTCAGCATTACAAGGTTATAACTGTACAAAAAGGATCAACATACCACATCCTTGTAGTTGCACTAGCCAGAGAATTAAAATTATCATCTGAAAATAAATGGCCTTGCAGCAGCAAAGAGATTATAGAAAATAAATAAGCTAGATCAGACCACTTCATGTGATCATTTTATAAGTACCTTTATGTTAATCGTATCAATTATATTGTTTTTTATTTTAATTTCTGGTAGTTCATATTAAGCTACAGAAATGCAATACTTCATAAAATTCATATCAAAATAAAATACTCAGAACAGTTTTAAATTTTTCACTTTTATTATTGAATTTGAAGGGGAAGAATTGTTAGTGAATTGTAGCTTTTAATTCAGGTACTGAAATTGTAATCTCAAATCTCTTTAATCCTGAAAGCGATTTTAGATGACCATCTTAAACAATGACATGTAGAAACTAGAAAAATATCAACCTAGTATTCTTCACTTTTCTGCAAACCTATTTCTGACTTAACTTTAATGTATTAAGTATAATTAATAATTGGTAATTATTAGGATAATTAACAAGTCATACATTAGATGTGAAAGATATAACAGACTCGGTGTTCAGATTGCCATTGGCTTTTGATAGGCCTAACACTATCTCAGCAAATTAAGATCCTGAGAAACTGGGAATGGTGGAAAGAGTGTTTCTTCCCAGAATGGCAGATACTGCTGAAATCAAGGGACTGTGTAGCTTCTGGAAACCGTGGTGGCATAGTGATTAAGTGCTACAGCTGCTAACTGAAGGGTCAGCAGTTCGAATCCGCCAGGCGCTCCTTGGAAACTCTATGGGGCAGTTCTACTCTGTCCTATAGGGTCACTATGACTCGGAATCGACTCGACGGCACTGGGTTTGGTTTTGGCTTTTGGTTATGTAGCTTCTACTTTTGGACCTCCTCCATTTTTGGTAACCTGTTCAAAAATTACCTCCTTAGGCTTTCCTGCCCTTCTTTTCTTTTACCCCTAGAACAAGGTATATAGCCAGTTTGAATACACAACCAGAGAACTAGGATGCTAGGGAAAAGAGATCAGAGATGAACGGGTTGAATAAATTAGTTTTGGCTGGCTTTTGTGTTCAGGGAAGGACTAGTTGCATTTAAAGAGCCAAGATGAAGCAAATATCTGACATATATTGAATTTTTATCTTTTAATCCCTTACATTTTTACTAGCTCAAATGTTAGGAATTGTTTCTCAGTATATACTAATTAAAATCCAGAAGAGGTGATATTTCATAACTCACTACTTTGTTAGACTCAGTAGCCGTATTTGGTAGGCAGGGATGTAGGGAGGGTAGTGAGTGCCTATGGCAATCTCTAAGTGGCGCCCCCTCTCCCAATTGGAGCGCCCAGGGGCAATCTCTAAATTGCCCTCTCCCCGCCCAATTTCAAATGAATAGATGTTGAAAGCAGCTGCAGAAGTGACTTCCCCCCTCTTGTCCAGCTACCTCAGGCATCTTTCATGTTTGGGGCACCTCGAAATGTCATTCTATACCTCGTCTGGCACCCCTTTGGACTTGCACCCCACAGGTAAGTGCCCTCTTCTGTACCCTTCCCCTGCTATGCCTCTGTTGGTAGGTTACCAGTCTCTAGTTATTAGAGTTTTGCCCCTCCTCCAGTTTGGCAGCCTGTTCAGTTTACCTCCTCAGCCTTACCATCCTACCCTTCCTTTCCTTTACCCCTAAAACAACGTGCCAGAATAAAGAGCCAGTTAGGATACACAACCAGGGAATTAGGACACTAGGGAGGAGAGATACTAATTAAATAAATGTTAATTAAATGGATAGATGTTAATTAGATAAAAATCATTAATAGAAGTTCCACCTTGTAATTTACTAATGATTATCCACCTTGTAATTTACTAATGATTTTTACCAATGATTATCAGCTTACCTATTGTGGCAATCCCCAGGAGAAAATTCATTGCTAAGGAAGTGTTTAGAAGTTTCTGTACATAATTTCATTTCCTTTTAACTATTACTCAAGAAAATCACCAACTTTACAGATATTAGGAAAGATTCATTGAAAGTTTTAGCTAATTAAAACAAGTTGTCATCAGGTCGATTCTGATTTCATAGTGACCCTGTGTGTGTCAGAGTAGCACTCTGGTCTGTCAAGTTTTCAGTGGATGATTTTTTGGCAGTAGGTTTCCAGGCCATTCTTCCGAGGCACTTCTAAATGAACTCAAACCTCCAACCTTTTGGTTAGCAGCCAAACATGTTAAGCCTTTGACCACCCAGGTACTCGACTTTTATAGCTAGTAAAGGAAGAAATTTGCATTAAGTATGAAGCCAGTTTGAAGCAAATGAAAAAATTATGACCAGTCAGATAATCAGTTTCTGTTGATTTAGGAAATAATATTGGAATCATTATTTCCTGCCCTTGAGCATAGAGAATGTGATCCATCTGGAATTGGGCTCACGAGGACTAACAAGGACACGTCAACTGGGCCCTGAGGTATAAAAACAATAGCGAGGATAATCTTGGAAAAGATCTTCTAGGGAACCTTTCACATAAGCCAATCAGCCAGAACACAGAAGATTTTCCACTCTTATCTTCTTCTGTTAGCATTTAGTGAATAGAAAATTTGTTGGACCAATGAAGACTCTCCTGATTGTCCTTACTGAAACCTATACCAATGATTGTTAAGAAAGACAATTGAAAATGTAGGATCATAGTTTCTAGCCAGCCTGTGACAAGGTAAAACTTTGAATGGTTTTGGCCATTTCGTAATGTTAATATATACTGATGACTGTAACATTCCTTGGACTCAGGCAGATATGGCTGTAGCAGCACGCTTGTTCATTTTCCTATTCTTGCTTTTTCTGTAATATTTTTTTGGACTCAGGCAGACATTGGTGTGGCAACATACTTGTCCGTTTTCCCATTCTTGTCTGTTCTATAATATTTCCTTGGATTTAGGCAGACATTAGCTCTGGCAGCATGCTTGTCTGCTTCCCACTTTAGCCTTCATGAGTATATGCCAAATAAAACTTTCTTTTTGCTCTACTAAACTTTTTGATATTTTTACCCTACAATACTGTATTGCAGTAAGCTTTTCCATCATTGTGAAAAATTGGTTTGGGGGGCAGGGCCAAGATGGCAGAGTAGTCAGACACTTCCGGTGGTCCTGCTTACAGCAAAGACCTGAAAAAACAAGTGAATTGGTTATATATATGACAGGCTAGGAACCCTGAACATCAAAGGCAAAGTTAGAAAATGGACTGAGTGGCGGGGGAGGGAGAGGCGGTTCAGAAACAGTGAGGAGTTGCGGGACCTGACTTGGCGAGAACTGGCACCCCGCAGGCCCAATCCCCTGGTGTGACCACAGTAGGGCTAGCAGTATCGTTCGGGACATGGTTTCCTGAGCAAGAGAGAGTGAACAGCACAGGCCCGATCCCCTGGCGCAAGTGCAGCGGGGCTGGTGGTAGTGTTCCCCATGCAGTTTCCTCAGCAAGAGAGGGCGAGTGGCACAGAGTCTACTCACGCCTCCGGAATCAGTGAAGAAAAGCACTCTCAGCAGAGGTTAAGTACTTGCATCTAACTTACCATGCAAACCTAAGAGCACCCCTTTCGAAAGAACTGTCTTCCGTTCATCTGATTCCTCCTCCCTGTGCTTCTGCCCCCAAGCTGGCTTCAGTGGCAGTCACTTTCCCTGGGCCTGAGATAGGCACAGTTGCGTGTTCTGAGCCATTCTCCCGGCCTTGGAGAAGGAACAAAGTAACAAACGGGGAAAATAATCTGCCAGCTCCCCTAAGCTGAGAACTCAGGGCAGAAGCGGCTACTTTACCTGGCCACAAGCACAAACAATCCACAAACTTGGAACACCTGCATGGGCCTGCGTGGACCCATTTCAGCAACTTAGGCCCTCATTGGCTCCGTATAAGGGTATATGGGCCTGAGGTCTGGCTTCAACCGTTTCAGCTGTGTGGTGGAGAGGCGGGTTTCGGCATTTGACACCACTCTACCTATTAAGCAGGGTCCTCACCTACCCACATCAGGGGCCTAAGGACTGGTAGCTCCACCCACGCCACCTAGCCACCCATGACAGAGGTCCAAGAATAAGTGGTGCTTCCCAGTCCTTACAGCCAGAAGCATTGGGATGGTTCAGTTGCAGACCCCACCCCCTGTGCGCCTTAGGGAACAGGGATGCACTTTCCTCACAGACACTTAGCGGACAGTTGTCAGCCCCCTGCCTTGCTCAGAGCGTAGCCCCCCTGCTGCAGCCAGGTACCTGTACCTACACCAATCACCCCTGCTCCTATAATACTATAGGTGAGAGCCTGCACCGCAGGCTTGCAAATATCCTTCTAAAATTAAGGTGCACTAGACGTTTCCAGACAAGTGAAAGCTAAGAGAATTGAACTATAGTAGACCACTGGTGGCATAACGGGTAAGCACTCGGCTGCTAACCAAAAGATTGGTGGTTCTAACCCACCAGCGGCTCCTCAGGAGAAAAGATGTGGTGATCTTCTCCCATAATGATTACAGGCTAGGAAACCCTGTGGAGCAGTTCTACTGTGTCATATAAGGGTCACTATGAGTTGGAATTAACTCGACGGCACACAACAGATGTGAACTACATGAATACAGTGCTAAAATGAGTTATTCAAACTTCAGGGAAATGACACCAGATAGAAATTCTAATCTGCATGAAAGAATCAAGAGCCTGGAAAATGGGAAATAGGTACATATAAAAGACTTTCTTAGTTTCTTAGAAAGACATCAGATTGTTGGAAGCATAATAATGTAAAATATATCACAACAAAGGGCAAAGTAAATAAAACTTTACTGTTTTTACATTTTAAATGAAGTGGTAAAACATTAAATCTAAGAAGACTGTAATAAATCAAAGATGTATAATTTACTTCCTGGAGCCACCACTAACAAATCAATACAACATGGCATAGCTGAAAAAATGATATAGGAATTCAAAGGGAATACCAAAAGTATACGCGACCCAAAAGTAGGTAGGAAAGGAAGAACGGAGCAACAACAAAAATGGGACAATTGAATACCAAGTAACAAGATAGTAGACCTAAATCCAACCATACCAATAATTACATTAAGTGTGATATAAATGAACTAAGTTGTTGTTGTTAGTTTCCATGGAGTTGGCTCCAACTCACAGCAACCTTACGTATAACAGAATGAAACATTGCCTGGGTCCTGTACATTTTCATGACCTTTGAGATGTTTGAGCCCATCGTTGTGGTATTGTGTCAATCCATCTCATTAGGGTTTCCCTCGTTTTCATTGACCCTCTACCTTATCAAACATGTCCTTTTCAGGGATTGATCTTTACTCATAATATGACCCAAGTAAGCAAGATTGACGTTTCACCATCCTCACTTCTAAGGAGCATTCCAGTTTTATTTCTTCTAAGGCTGATTCGTTCATTCTTCTGGTATAGTCAATATTTTTTGCTAACACTACAATTAAAATGCATCAGTTCTACTGTCTTCTTTTTCATTGTCCAGCTTTGGATGTATATGAGGCAATTGAAGAGACTGTGAGTCAGGCACACCTTAGTTATCAAAGTGACATTTTTGCTTTTTAGAACTTCAGAGAAGTCTTTTTGCAGCAGGTTTTTCCAGTGCAATACATCATTTGATTTGACTGCTGATTCCATGGGTGCTGGTTGTAGATCCAAGTAGAGTGAAATCCTTAACAACTTCAATTTTTTCTGCATTTATCATGATGTTGCTTATTCGTTCAGTTGAGAGGATTTCCATTTTGTTCACTACATAGCTCCATGACTCAAAATGAGAAGTAACAAATACAAACAACCATTAATTATCAGAATGTGGAATATACAAAATATGAATCAAGGAAAATTGACAGTCATAAAAAGTGAAATGGAATGATTGAAGATTGATATTCTAGTAGTTAGCTGAAGTGCACTGGTATTGGCCTTTTTTTTTTTTAATAATTTTTATTGTGCTTTAAGTGAAAGTTTACAAATCAAGTCAGTCTGTCACATATAAGGTTATATACACCTTACTCCATACTCCCACTTACTCTCCCCCTAATGAGTCAGCCCACTCCCTACTTCCAGTCTCTCCTTTCGTGATGGTTTTGCCAGTTTCTAACCCACTCTACCCTCCCATCTCCCCTCCAGACAGGAGATGCCAACACAGCCTCAAGTGTCCACCTGATACAAGTAGCTCACTCTTCATCAGCATCTCTTTCCAACCCATTGTCCAGTCCCTTCCATGTCTGATGAGTTGTCTTCAGGAATGGTTCCTGTCCTGGACCAACAGAAGGTTTGGGGACCATGACCGCCGAGATTCTTCTAGTCTCAGTCAGACCATTAAGTCTGGTCTTTTTATGAGAATTTGGGGTCTACTTCCCACTGTTCTCCTGCTCCCTCAGGGGTTCTCTGTTGTGCTCCCTGTCAGGGCAGTCATCTGTTGTGGCCGGGCGCCATCTAGTTCTTTTGGTCTCAGGATGATGTAAGTCTCTGGTTCATGTGGCCCTTTCTGTCTCTTGGGCTCATAGTTATCATGTGACCTTGGTGTTCTTCTCCTTTGACCCAGGTGGGTTGAGACCAATTGATGCATCTTAGATGGCCACTTGTTAGCATTTAAGACCCCAGACAGCACACTTCAAAGTGGGATGCAGAATGTTTTCATAATAGAATTATTTTGCCAATTGACTTAGAAGTCCCCTTAAGGGTATTGGCCATTTTTAATCCAACAATCATGGTCTACTGTGCTGGGAATGACAAATTGAAGAGGAAAAGCTAAAAAGAACATTTCTAGATCTGTTCTGACGTACAATGCTGTCAGTGATGATATCCATACACCTACAAGGAAGATGAGTTAATAAGACCATTATTCAAATTTACACACCAACCACTAATGCCAAAGAGGAAGAAATTGAAGATTTTTACACATTGCTGCAGTCTGAAATTGATGAAATGTGCAATCATCATGCTTGATAATTACTGATGACTGGAATGCAAAGGTTGGAAACAGAGGAAGGATCAGTAACTGGAAAATATGGCCTTGATGATAGAAATGTCACTAGAAACTACATGATAGAATTCTGCAAGACCACTGACTTAGTCATTGGAGATACTGTTTTCAACAATACAGTCAGTCAACAACTATACATGTAGCTCTCACTGGGTGGATTACACGGGAATCAAATCAACTACATCAGTGGGAAAAGGTGATGGAGAAACTCAATATTATCAGTCAAGACAAAGTCAGGGGCTAGCTGCAGAAAAGGCCATCAATTGCTCATGTGCAAATTCAAATTGAAGAAAATGCAAGCAAGTTCCCGAGAGCCAAAGTATAACCCTGAATACATCCCACCTGAATTTAGAAACCATCTCAAGAATAGGTTTGACTCACTGAACACTAATGACCAAAAAAAAGTAGAGTTGTGGGGTGACATCAAGGACATCACATATGATGAAAGTAATAGATCATTAAAAAGACAGGAAAGAAGGAAAAGACCAAAATGGACATAAGAAGAGACTCTGAAACTTGCTTTTAAGTGCAGAGTAGCTAAAGTGAATGGAATAGATGATGAAGTAAAGAAACTGAACAGAAGACAAGGTAAAGTATTATAATGGAATGTGCAAAGACCTGGAGTTAGAAAACCAAGAGAGAAGAACACGATGAAGTACTCCAGGTAAAAGCAGATACTGTTACATATTAAAGGCAATAAAAAAAAATCAGGACCCAGTTATATGCTATCTGTGTAAAATATACTTGAAACTGTAAGGTTGAAAGTAAAAGTGTGCATAAAAAGATAATAATGTGCAAGGTGTAAGTATAAGAAAGATGCTTTGGCTCTCTTAATATCAGACAAATTAGGCTTCAAGGCAGGCAGTAGTAGTACCAGAGAGAAAGAAGACGATTTCATCAGGAACACATAATAATCCTAAATGTTTATATACATAATAACAGATCTTCAAAATACATGAAGCAACAACTGACAGAACTAAAGAGAGAAATACACAGTTCAAAAATTCAACAATCATAGTTGGAGATGTTCTCTCTGTACTTGATAGAACATCTAAACAAAATTTGTTAACGATCATTGAAGAATTTACTTTTCAACCACCTTGGCCTAATTGATATTTATAGGACATTCATTTATAACTGCAGAATACACTTTTTTTTCAAGTTGACATAGAGCATTCAAAGAGGTAGACTCTATGCTGGACTATAAAGTAAATAAAAATAAACTGAAAAAGATTGAAATCTTCTGTCCACAAGGTAAATAAATGAGAATTAGCAAGCATAAGAGATCTAGAAAATCCCTAAATATTTGTAAATTTTAAGTAATCAAAGAATAAAAGTAGACATATTAGAAAAATATTACAAACTTAAATTTACAAAATACAAATCAAAATTTGTGGGATGTTGCTAAAGCAGTGCTTCCAGAGAAAATTGTGTAACTTTAATTGCTGACATTAGGAAAAGAAGAAATGTTCAAAACCAAGGACTTAATACCCATCTTAAAAAAAAAAAATTTTTTTTTTTTTTGAAACATGGAAAAGATGAGCAAATTAAACTCAAAATAAGTTGTAAAAAGTAAAGCCTCTGAGATGTTTATTTGCTCTTGTGGCATGACTCAAAATGAGAATTAATAATTGCAGACATCCATTAGTAATCAGAACATGGAATGTATGAAGTGTGAATCAAGGAAAATTGAAAATTGTCAAAAAAGAAATGGAGTGCTTGAAGATCAATATTGTCTTAGTCATCTAGTGCTGCTATAACAGAAATACCGCAAGTGAATGGCTTTAACAGAGAGAATTTTATTTCCTCACAGTGAAGTAGGCTAGAAGTCCAAGTTCATACTGTCAGTTCCAGGGGAAGGCTTTCTCTCTCTGTTGGCTATGAAGGAAAGTCCTTCTCATCAATCTTCTGCTGGACTAGGAGCTTCTCTGTGTAGGAACCCTGGGTCCAAAGGACACGTTCAGCTCCCAGCAGTGCTTTCTTGGTGGTATGAGGTCCCCAATCTCTCTGCTCGCTTCTCTTTTTTATATCCCAAAAATAACCAGCTAAAGATACAACCCAATACCGTAGATTGAGTCCTGCCTCATCAACACAACTGCTGCCCATCCCCCCTCATTACCATCATAGAAGCAGAATTTACAACACAGAAAAATCACATCAGATGACAAAATGGTGGACAATCACCCAATACTGGGAATCATGGCCTAGCCAAATTCATACATTTTTAGGGAAACACAATTTAAATCATGACAAATATCTAGGCACTAGTGAGCTGAAATGTACTGGTATTGGCCATTTTGAATTCGACAGTCAGGTGGTCTACTATGCTGGGAACAACAAATTGAAGAAGAATGTTCTTGCATTCATCATTTAAAAAGAACATTTCAAGATCTGAAGTACAGCATGATCAGTGATAGGTTAATATCCATACACTTACAGTTAAGACTAGTTAATATGAATATTATTCAGATTTACACACCAACCACCAAATAGGCAAGAAAGAATGTCAATATCCTTTGTTAAGACAAAGCCAGGGACCGACTGCAGAACGGGTCATCATTTGCTCATGTGCAAGTTCAAACTGAAGCTGAAGAAAATTAAAGCAAGTTCACTCGAGCTGAAGTACAACCTTGAATACATCCTGCCTGAGTTTAGAGATCATCTCAGCAAAAGATTTGATGCAATGAACGCTAATGACCAAAGACCAGAATAGTTGTGGAAAGATATCAAGGACATCATACATCAAGAAAGCAAAGGGTCGTTTAAAAGACAGGAAAGAAGAAAAAGACCAAAGTGGATGTCAGAAGAAACTCTGAAACTTTCTCTGAAGCAGAGTAACTAAAGCAAACAGAAATGATGAAGTTTAAGAGCTGAATAGAATACAGTAACACCTGTGAAAGCTGGAACCTGTATAAGGTAGAAACCTGACAGAGAATGAAAACTCATTTTCCACTAATAGCAGTGGAAAAGTGATAAGACTACGTACGCCCTGTCAAAGGTGGAAATTTGCAAGACCTGGAAAAACTAGCAGTCCCGTCTAGTTCTGGCTCTCACAAGTTTCACTGTAATTCAAAGGGAGGTTTAAGAAGACAAGGTAATGTATTATAGTGAAATACACAAAGACTTGAAGTTAGAAAACCAAAAAGTTAGAACAAGGTCAGTGTTTCTCAAAATGAAAGCAAAGAAGAGAAAACTCAAGCCTCAAGTTGCAGTACTGAAGGAATCCATGGCCAAAAAAATTGACACACACCAAAAAAAATTGACATCAAAGGAAGGTGGAAGGAATATACAGATTTACTCTACTAAAAAGAATTGGTTGACATACAGCCACTTTAGGAGGTGGCATGTGATTAAGAACTGTTAGTACTGAAGGAAGAAGTTAAAGCTGTCCTGAAGGCATTGGTGAAAAACAAGGCACCAGAAGGTGATGAAATATCAATTGAGATGTTTCAGCAAACAGATTCAACCCTGGAAGCATTTACTCGTCTATGTCAGGAAATTTGGAAGACAGCTACATGGCCAGCCAACTGGAAGAAAGCCATATCCATGCCCATTCCAAAGAAAGGTGATGAAACAGAATGTGGAAATTATCGAACATTCTAGCAAAATTTTGGTGAAGACATTTTAAAAATTATTGCAATCGTACAGGGACTTGCCAGAAGTTCAGAAGATGATGTGCAGTGAGGGATATTACTACTGATGTAAGACGGTTTTTGGCCAAAAGCAGAGAATAACCAGAAAGATGTTTACTGTTTTATATTGGCTATACAACAGCATTTGACTGGGTGGATCATAACAGATTATGGATAGCAGTTGTTATTCAGAGGGGGATTCCAGAACACTTAATTGGCTCATGCCAAACCAGTACATAGATCAAGAGGCAGTCATTCGAAAAGAAGGTGATACTGTATGATTCAGATTTGGAAAGGGTAGGTGGCAGGGTTGTGGCCTTTCACCTTACTTATTCAATCTGTATGCTGAACAGATAATCCGAGAAGCTAGACTATATGAAGAATGTGGCATCAGCACTGGAGGAATACTTTAACAACTTGCGATACGCAGATGACACAACTTTGCTTTCCAAAAATGAAGACCATCTGAAGCACTTACTGATGAAAGTCAAACACTACAGCCTTCAGTATGGATTATACTTAAATCTGAAGAAAACAAAGATCGTCACAACTGGACCAGTAAACAACATTATGATAAATGAGGAAGAAATTGAAGTTTTCAATGATTTCATTCTACTTGGATCAAGAATCAATGCCCATGGAAGCAACAATCAGGAAATCAAACACTACGTTGCATTGGAAAGTCTGCTGCAAAAGACCTTTTTAAAGTCTACAAAAGCAAGAATGTCACTTTAATTACTAAGGTGCACCTGACCCAAGCCATGGCATTTTCAGTTGCCTTATATATATGTGAAAGCTGGACAATGAAAAAGGATCACCAAAGAAGAATTGACACATTTGAATTGTGGTGTTGGTGATAAATACTGAATATACTGTGGGCTTTTGGAAGAATGAACAAATCAATTTTAGAAGAAATACAACCAGAATGCTCCTTAAAAGCAAGGATGGCAAGACTTCAGCTTGCTTACCTTGGACACTTCATCAGGAAAAACCAACTGCTGGAAAAGGACATCGTGGTAGAGGGTCAGTGAAAACAAGGGAAACCTCATTAAGATGGATTGATAAAATAGCCGAAGCAGTAGATTTTAAACATAGCAACAATCATGAAGATAACTCAAGACCTGGCAGCATTTGTTCTGTCCATAAGGCCGCTGAGTTGAAGCCGACTTAACAGCACCTAACAACAACATTTACTGATCATTTTACTTTGTGATTTAAAATATTTCTTTAATCTTTGCTGATTAATATGATACTTAATGATACGAATATAAATTACTATTTTAAAAAACCCAAATCTCTTGCTGTCAAGTCGATTCTGACTCATAAAAAAAAAAAAAAAAAATAGTGTTATTAAATCCCTAGTTATTTAATTTCATATGCTATTTTAGGTATGTGGTGCAGTGGTAAAGCACTCAACCAAAAGGTCAGCAGTTTGAATCCACCAACTGATCCTTGGAAACCCTATGAGGCAGTTCTACTCTGTGCTATAAGGTTACTATGAGTTGGAATTGACTCAACGGCAATGAGTTTGGGTTTTTTTTTTTGTTTCTATGTAGTGTCTTAGTTATCTAGTGCTGCTATAACAAAAACACTACAAGTGGATGGCTTTAACAAAGGGAAATTTATTCTCTCACAGTCTAGGAGGCTAGAAGTCTGAATTCAGGGTGCCAGCTCTAGGGGAAAGCTTTCTCCCTCTGTCTGCTCTGGTGGAAGGTCCTTGTCATCAATCTTCCCAGCTGAGGAGGTTCTCAGTGCAAGGACCCTGGTCCAAAGGATACCCCATTCTCCTGGCTCTTGTTTCTTGGTGATATGATGTCCTCTTGTCTCTCTGCTCAGTTCTCTATTTTATATCTTAAAAGAGATTGGCTTAAGATACAACCTAACCTTGTAGATTGAGTCCTGCATCATTAACATAACTGCCTCTAATCCTGTCTCATTAACATCATAGAGGTAGGATTTTCAGCACATAGGAAAATCACATCAGATGACAAAATGGTGAACAATCACACAATACTGGGAATCATGGCCTAGCCAAGTTGACATATATTTTGGGGGACACAATTCAATCCACGACATGTGGTTAAAGGAGACCTGGTGGTGCAATAGTTAAATGTTTGGCTACTAACCGAATGGTTGATGGTTCAAACCCACCTAGCAGCTCTGCAGGAGAAAGACCTGGTGACCTGCTCCCATAAAGATTACCAAAAATTCATTGCTACCGAATCGAATCCAACTTGTGGCAACCCTATAGGACAGAGTAGAACTGCCCCATAGGGTTTCCAAGGAGCAGCTGGTAAATTCGAACTGCTGACTCTTTGGTTAGCAGCCAAGCTGTTAACCACTGCACCACCAGGGCTTCCTGGGGCGGGGGGGCAGTTCTACTCTGTCATGTGGTTCAGAATGAGTCAGAATCAACTCAGTAGCACCTAACAGTAACAACATATGTAGGTAGAATATATACATATATACAAACATGTCTGCATCTTTCCTGGTGTGTACTGGCAGCATTACATGCAGACAACTGCCTAATGAATGCTTAGAACATCAAGGTCCTGCTTACTGCAGATTCTACCCACTACACCAATTGTGTAAACGAGTCCAGGGAAACTGAGATCAACCACCTCTAACACCAAGTTGTGTGGTGGAAAACAAACCCTGCTCCATATGTCAGCTGCGTCCTATGGAAATCCCAGTTTCTCTTGCCTGTTCAGCTCAGTCCCCAGCTGCATAAGCTCAGGAGTCCACATTACTCTTTCCACTTTAGACCACTGGCTCCTCCTGCTCCTTTGGGTCTGATAATTTGCTGGAATAACTCACAGAATTTCAGAGAGTTACAACCAAAAAAGATATAAACAGACACATAGGGTGAGGTCTAGGAAGGGTC
This sequence comes from Loxodonta africana, assembly GCF_030014295.1. Lineage (NCBI taxonomy): Eukaryota > Metazoa > Chordata > Mammalia > Proboscidea > Elephantidae > Loxodonta > Loxodonta africana. Next base: position 49,367,991 of record NC_087351.1, read on the forward strand.
ACAGTGTGAAACTTCCATGTCTCAGAGGGATGCACTAACGTCTCCCGTGTGTGGTCACCAAAGAGGAAGCTTTTTTTTTTTTTTTAATTTTTATTGTGCTTTAAGTGAAAGTTTACAAATCAAGTCAGTCTCTCATACAAAAATTTATATACACCTTGCTATATACTCCTAGTTGCCCTCCCCCTAATGAGACAGCACACTCCTTTCCACTCTCTATTTTTGTGTCCATTTGGCCAGCTTCAGAACCCCTCTGCCCTATCATCCCCCATCCAGACAGGAGCTGCCCACATAGTCTCATGTGTCTACTTGATCCACGAAGCTCACTCCTCACCAGTATCATTTTCTGTCCCAAAGTCCAGTCCAATCCCTGTCCTTCTAGTCTCAGTCAGACCATTAAGTCTGGTCTTTTTACAAGAATTTGAGGTCTGCATCCCACTGCTCACCTGCTCCCTCAGGGGTTCTCTGTTGTATTTCCTGTCAGGGTAGTCATTGGTTACAGCCGGGCACCATCTAGTTCTGGTCTCAGGCTGATGTAGTCTGTGGTTTATGTGGCCCTTTCTGTCTCTTGGGCTCATAATTACCTTGTGTCTTTGGTGTTCTTCATTCTCCTTTGCTCCAATTGATGCATCTTAGATGGACGCTTGCTAGCGTTTAAGACCCCAGATGTCACTTTCCAAAGTGGGATCCAGAATGTTTTCTTAATAGATTGTATTATGCCAGTTGACCTAGATGTGCCCTGAAACCATGGTCCCCAAACCCCTGTCCCTGCTACACTGGCCTTTGAAGCGTTGAGTTTATTCAGGAAACTGCTTTGCTTTTGGTTTAGTCCAGTTGTGCTGACCTCTCCTGTATTGTGTGTTGTCTTTCGCTTCACCTATAGTTCTTGTCTACTTTCTAAATGGTGAATACTCCCTCCTTACTTACCTCCACACTCTTGTAACCATCAAAGAATATTTTCTTCTCTGTTTAACCTATTTTTTGAGTTCTTGTAATACTGGTCTCATACAATATTTATCCTTTTGCAACTGACTAATTTCACTCAGCATAATGCCTTCCAGATTCCTCCATGTTAAGAAATGTTTCACAGATTGATCATTGTTCTTTATCAATGTGTTATTCGCAATTGTGTGAATACACCATAATTTATTTATCCATTCATCTGTTGTTGGGCACATTGGTTGCTTCCATCTTTTTCCTGTTGAAAACAGTGCTGAAATGAATGTGGGTGTGCATATATCTGTTCGTGTAAAGGCTCTTATTTCTCTAGGATACATTCTAAGGAGTGGGATTGCTGGATTGTGTGATAGCTCTATTTCTAGCTTTTTAAAGAAGTGCCAAATCGATTTCAAAAGTGATTGTACCATTTTACATTCCCACCAGCAGTGTGTAAGTGTTCCAGTCTCTCCACAATCTCGCCAACATTTATTATTTTGTGTTTTTTGGATTAATGCCAGCCTCATTGGAGTGAGATGGAATCTCATTGTAGTTTTGATTTGCTTTTCTCTAATGGCTCATTTTTGTTTTTAATGGCTAATGGTCATGACCATTTCCTCATGTATCTGTTAGCTACCTGAATGTGAAGTACCTGTTCATATCCTTTGCGCATTTTTTAATTGGGCTATTTGTCTTTTTGTAGTTGAGTTTTTGCAGTATCACGTAGATTTTAGAGATTGGGCGCTGATCGGAAATGTTATGGCTAAAAACTTTTTCCCCGTTCTGTAGGTAATGTTTTTACTCTTTTGGTGAAGTGTTTGGATGAGCACAGATTTTTTAATTTTAGGACCTCCCAGCTATCTAGTTTTTCTTCTGGTGTTTGTGCATTGTCAGTAATGTTTTATATACTGTTTATGCCATGTTTTAGGGCTCCTAACATTGTCCTTATTTTTTCTTCCATGATCTTTATTGTTTTAGATTTTATATTTAGGTCTTTGATCCATTTTGAGTTAGTTTTTGTGCATGGTCTGAGGATTGGGCCTTGTTTCATTTTTTTGCAGATGGATATGCAGTTATGCCAGCACCATTTGTTAAAGAGACTGTTTATGCCTGGATTCTCAATTCTGTTCCATTGGTCTATGTGCCTGTTGTTGTACCAGTACCAGGCTGTTTTAACTACTGTGGTGGTATAATAGGTTCTAAAATCAGGTGGAGTGAGGCCTCCCACTTTGTTCTTCTTTTTCAGTAATGTTTTACTTTTCTGGGACCTCTTTCCCTTCCATATGAAGTTGGTGATTTGTTTTTCCATCTCATTAAAAACTGTCATTGGAATTTGGATCGGAATTGCATTGTATCTATAGATGGCTTTTGGTAGAATAGACATTTTTACAATGTTAAGTCTTCCTATCATGAGCAAGGTATGTTTTTCCACTTATGTAGGTCTCTTTTGATTTCTTGCAGTAGGGTCTTGTAGTTTTCTTTGTATAGGTCTTTTACATCTCTGGTAAGATTTATTCCTAAGTATTTTATCTTCTTGGGGGTCAATGTAAATGGTATTGATTTGGTGATTTCCTCTTTAATTTTCTTTTTGTTGGTGTAGAGGAATCCAATGGATTTTTGTATGTTTATCTTGTATCCTGATAGTCTGCTGAATGCTTCTATGAGTTTCAGTAGTTTTCTTGAGGATTCTTTAGGGTTTTCTGTGTATAAGATCGTGTCATCTGCGAGTAGAGATACTTTTACTTCCAGGAAGCTTCTTGATCCTCCGTCTTCCAAGGCCTTTATTGGCCTCATCATGTGTCCGTGATAGATTACATCATACCTCCTGAGGCTTAGTCAGCATCAGGTCTCCAGGTGTTTTCTCTTGGTCTGGGCAGCCCCTTCTTCATTACCCCCGTGTGTTGGTACAGCATGAAAGAACCAAGAACAAAGGCCAAATGGCTTTCTAAAAGGTGATTCCAGGCCTTGCAACGCTCAATGAAAATGTATTCAATATTTTAGTTGTATTTTACATATTTATACGTATGTATATTATAGTTCAGTTGCAACATGTGTGGTTTCAGAGGTTCATTCATATAATTATTGCTATTCTTTTTTAATCCTTAGTATTATTCAACCTCCGACTATTATATAAATATTCATTTAAACTGAGTTGTTGATGTTTTGTCAGGACTTTGAAGACACAAGTCGCCTCTTAGAATTTAAAAACCCTTTATTACAAGTTATTCTATGTATGAAAGCATTCCAATTGTTATTCTTTTAAACTAAACAAAGTGATTTTTATTTTAATTGTTCTAGAGGAAAAGAAATAAAAACTTATTTATACAATCCTAAGTGCTTCCAAACATTTACAGATCAAAGTACGTAATTCACATTGACACCAAAGTTCTGTTTTGACTAGAAGAATCTGATATTATTTCTCTCTGCAAAGGAAAGAGTGGCATAGCATCCAAGTGGGAAGATCTTTAGCTGTAATGTGATAAAGATGATTTGTGATTAAAAGTAGATTGTACAATAAGAGAAACAGCAGCTGTTAAAAACTTAGCATTAGGAAGCTCGTTGTTAGAAACTGTGTATGTTGATCATTAAGAAAGTAAAGAAAACAAAGACAGAATCATAACTGTATTATATGCTTGATGTAATTCTTCTGAATTCACAATGATAAGTAAAAGGAAATTACTGGTGAAAACAGAAATGGAGTAAAAATGGGCCAGATTTATTTGATAAACATTTGCAATGGATTTTTATGCTTTATTATGTTTAGTTCACTGTCGTTGTAGAATTAGTTTTCGTTACTTACTTGTAGTAGAGAATTTCCTTTTCTTTGTATCAGTGAGTATAGAGTAGTATCAAGTGAGGTTATAGTGTTGTGAACCTCTGTGATATCACTCAGCTTCAACAACTATTAATTTTATATGTACCCTCTACTCATTTACCTCTTCTCATATTATTTTGAAGAAAACCCCAAATGTAATAACATTTTTTATCTGTAACTTTTTTATTATGTATCTTTATACAATATGGGCTATTTTTTAAAAATAAACTACAGTGCCATTATCATAACAAAAATATTAATAATGACTCCTTAATAATGTGAAATGTCTAGTTAGTTTTCAAATTCCAGTGGCTTCTTAAATATCATAGCTTTCACTATTGGTTTTGAATTTGGATTTAAATAAGTTTCTTACATTGCAGTTGATTGAATTGCTCTGACATCTCTTTTACTGTATAGATATTCCTCTTTTTTTCCTTTGCAATTTATTTATTTGAATAAACGGGGTCAGTTTTGCAGAATTTACTAGTTTTATTGATTGCATCCCTATGGTGTCATTTAACAAGCTTCTGTGTTCACTCTTGTCCTGTAAATATGGCATTCAGACCTGGAGGCTTCATCAGATTTAGATTATCTATCGATTATCACCTGGAACTTAAGAGCAGTTTTTTTCTGTTGCTCTTTTTTGTGTTAAGTCCGTTTTCCTTAACTTTTAGGAGAATATGGGAGATGGATCAGGATAGATTTTATAACTTCAAAGACAAGGTTGTTTTGCTTCAGGAAATATTAAAAAAATGACCTTTTTCTTTTCGATATTACCTATCTTTATATTACTCCTACACTTTTCTGTGGTCCTTTTCATTTCTTTGCCCTCATTTTTCTTTTGTCACTCAGTTTGGATTCTGCTTCCAGCAGTTTCTCCTCACTGCAGGGCTTTTTCTGGAAGAGCTTTGTGTGTTTAGTTTTGAGAATTTGTAGGGCCCAAGACTGATTCTGTCTCTTTCGGTGTGATAACCACTCTCAGTTTTATCTGTTCTTCCCAAATTGACTGCTGCATTTCCTATTCAGAATCTTTTGGTAATTTTGAAATTCTCTTGTCCTCATGTCCCTTTGTTTCCCTCTGCTTCTTTCCATAGAGATACTGATACCTCATGTTTTTTCTAGCTGTTGTTGAATTGTACCCACCTTTCATATTTTAGGAACCCCTTGTATAGTGGCTGGAAACTCTGGTGGCGTAGTGGTTAAGAGCTACGGCTGCTAACTAAAAAGTTGGTAGTTCATATCTACTAGCCACTCCTTGGAGACTCTATGAGGCAGCTCTACTCTATCCCATAGGGTCGCTATAAGTCGGAATTGACCCAACAGCAGTGGGTTTGGCATAGTGGTTAAGAGCTCAGGCTGCTAACCCAAAGGTCGGCAGTTCTAATCCACCAGGCACTGCTCGGAAACTCTATGGAACAGTTCTACTCTGTCCTGTAGGGTTGCTATGAGTGGGAATCAACTTGACGGCAAGAGGTGGTGCAGTGGTTAAGAGCTTGGCTGCTAACCAAAAGGTCTGCAGTTCTAATCCACCAGCTGCTCCTTGGAAACTCTATGGGGCAGTTGTACTCGGTAGGATAGGATCCTGTAGGATAACTGTGAGTCAGAATCGACTCGACAGCAGTTGGGTTTGGTTTGATTTTTTCATATTTTAGAATTTGTGAGGATACCTTGTCACCTAATTTTATAGTAGATGTTGCCTATAGATTTTTGATCTTGCTATCCTGGTTGCTTTATTCTATACTTGCCCATGAAAAATAACATTATTTTCTCTTCAACCATTTTAAAAAGCAACATCACGAAACTTTAAAAATCTAAATAAAACTAAAACTATTAATTTTTTCTTTTATATTTTCATAAAACACAGTTTGTACAACATCCTTCAAGTATATTTTTGCCAGTTTTTCCCCTTTTGTATTTTTATTCCATTTAATTTATTCACATTTTTTAAACTCTAAATTAATACATGAAAACATTCTTTTTTTAAAATCACTATTACCCTGGTCTCCTCTCTATCCCAATGATAAGAATTTTCTGTTTGTTTTTCCAGAAATATACCTCCATAGAAAACCCACTGTTTATTTTATGTGTACGGAGTTTTACTACATTTTTCTTTTCCTTTACCACTCGGTATTTTTGAGCTTGAGACCTGCAGATCTAGTTTGTACCTTTTGGTTACTGGATGGTAATATTAGTATACTACATTTTATTTATTCCACTTTTATTTACCCCATTTTCTCCCACTCTTTGAACAATGTTGCAGTATACCTCATTGTACATGCTCTTTTGCACACGTTAGAGTGGGCTTCTCTAGAGTAATTACCCAGAAGTGGAATTGCTGAGTCATAGGATATATGCCCAACTTAGTTGCCCAGTTATAACTGGTGATCAGATACACTTTTATCTACAGTTAAAGAAGAGTACATAATACTTAATATGGTTAAATGTTGGTATTTTACCAAATAGATGGTAGAAAAATGGCCTCTCGTCATTTTATGTTAATCTGAAAACTAGCTAAGTTGAACAATTTTCATAATTGTATTTCCCGTTTTGTGAAATGTCAGTTCTTATTCTTAATTCATTTTTCTTTCTTTTTTTTTTTAATTGCACTTTAAATAAAGGTTTACAGAGCAAATTAGTTTCTCATTAAACAATTAATACACATATTGTTTTGTGACATTGGTTCCAACCTCACATGTCAACCCTCTCCCCTTCTTGACCTTTGGTTCCCCATTACCAGCTTTTCTGTCCCCTCCTTCCTTCTTGTCCTTGCCCCTGGGCTGGTGTGCCCATTTAGGTGCGTTTTATTTTCTGTGCCTGTCTAATTTTTGGCTGAAGGGTGAACCTCAGGAGTGACTTAAGTACTGAGTTAAAAGGATGTCTGGAGGCCATCCTTATGGGGTTTCTTCAGTCTCTGTGAGACCAGTAGGTTTGGTCTTTTTTTGTAAGTTAGAATTTTGTTCTACACTTTTCTCCAGCTCTGTCTGGGACCCTCTATTGTGATCCCTGTCAGAGCAGTCTATGGTGGTAGCCAGGCACCATCTAGTTGTGCTGGACTCAGTCTGCTGGAGGCCATGGTAGTTGTGGTCCATTAGTCCTTTGGACTAATCTTTACCTTGAGTCTTTGTTTTTTTTTTTTTTAATGTGCTTTAGGTGAGAGTTTACAGCCCAAGTTAACTTCTCATTCAGAAATTCATACAAATATTGTTTTGCAACAGGGGTTGCAATCCCGACAATGTGACAGCATGCTCTGCCTTTCCACCTCTGGTTCCCTGTGTCCATTCGTCCAGTTCCTGTCCCTTCCTGCCTTCTTGTCCTGCTTTTGGACAGGAGCTGCACATTTGTTCTTGTACATTTGATTGAACGAAGGTGCACATTCCTCACATGTATTAATTTTTGTTTTATAGGCCTGTCTAATCTTTGTCTGAAAAGTGGACTTTGGAAATGGTTTCAGAGAGTCCAGAGGCCATAGTTTCAGGAATTCCTCCAGTTTCTGTCAGACCATTAAGTCTGGCCTTTTTACATGAATTTGAATTCTGTTGTACATTTTTCTCCTGTTCTCTCTAGGACTGTCTGTTGTGATCCTTGTTCGGGGGTCATTGATGATAGCCAGGCACCATCTAGTTCTTCTGGTCTCAGTCTGGTGGAGTCTTTGGTTAAAGTGGTCCTTTAGTCCTTTGGGCTAATATTTTCCATGTGTCTTTGGTTTTCTTCATTCTCCTTTGCTCTGGGTGGGATGGGACCAATAGATGTGTCTTAGATGGCCGCTTGCAAGCTTTTAAGACCCCAGACACTACTCACCAAAGTGGGATGTAGAACATTTTCTTTATAAACTATGTTATGCCAGTTGACCTAGATGTCCCCTGAGACCATAGTCCCCAGGCCCTAGCCCCATCTACTTGGCTCCTCAAAGTGTTTGGATGTGCCTAGGAAACTTCTATGCTTTTACTTTTGTCCAGTTGTGCTGACTTCCCCTGTATTGTGTATTGTCCTTCCTTTCACCAAAGTCGACACTTGTCTATCACCTAGTTAGTGATTTCCCTTTCTTACCCCACCTCCCCACTTGCGTAACCCACAAAGAATGCTTTTTTCTGTGTGTAAACCTTCTGTTGAGTTTGTATAATAGTGATTTCATACGATATTTGTCCTTTTGTAGCTGACTTATTTCACTCAGCATAATGCCCTCTAGATTCATCCATGTTGTGAGATGGGTTGCAGATTCATTATTGCTCTTTATCGTTGCATAGTATTCCATTGTGTGTATGTACCATAATTTGTTTATCCATTCATCTGTTGATGGGCATTTAGGTTGTTTCCATCTCTTTGCTATTGTGAATAATGCTGCAATGAACATGGGTGTGCATATGTCTTATTTCTCTAGGGTATATTCCTAGAAGTGGGATTGCTGGATCATATGATATTTTTTTCTAGCTTTTTAAGGAAAAGCCATATCCTTTTCCAAAGTGGTTGTACCATTTTACATTCCCACCAGCAGTGCATAGAAGTTCCAGTCTCCCCACAACATCTCCAACATTTGTTATTTTCTGTTTTTTTTTGCTCATACCAGTAATGTCAAGGTCAGATAGTATCTCAATGTTGTTCTGACTTGCATTTCTCTAATGGGTAATGATCGTGAGCATTTCCTCATGTATCTGTTTGCTGCCTGAATGTCTCCTTTGGTGAAGTGTCTGTTCATATTCTTTGCCCATTTTTTAATTTGATTATTTGTCTTTTTGTTTTTGAGGTGTTGCAGTATCTTGTAGATTTTAGAAATTAGACCCTTGTCAGATATGTGGTAGCTAAAAATTTTTTCCTAGTCTGTAGGTTCTCTTTTTACCCTTTTGGTTAAGTTTTTGATAAGCGTAAGTGTTTGATTTTTAGGAGCTCCCAGTTATCTAGTTTCTCTTCTGGTTTCAGGCATTGTTAGTTATGGTTTGTATACTATTTATGCTATGTATTAAGGCCCCTAGTATTGTCCCTATTTTTTCTTCCAGGATCTTTATTGTTTTAGATTTCATATTTAGGTCTTTGCTTTAGTTCATTTTTCTATTGGGTTGATTATCTTTGTCTTGGTGACTTGTAGAAATTATTTACATATTCTAATACATGTGTTAAAACTATTTTCTTCTAAGGTAGAAATAGCCTAAATGTCCCTAAACAGATGAATGGATAAATAAATGTGCTATGTACACACAATGGAATATTAGTCAGCCATATACAGAAATGAAGTCCTGATACATGCTACAGTGTGAATGAACCTCAAAATCATTATGCTGAGTGAAATAAGTCAGTTACAAAAGGACAAATATTGTATGATTCCACTTCATGAAATATCTAGGGTAGACAAGTATGTAGAGCCCAAAGTATATTAGTGGTTATAGAGGGTGGGTGGGAGGGAGGAGAAAAGGGTACTCATTGCTTACGGAACGCTGAGCTTCTGTTAAGATCGATGGGAAAACTTGGAAACAAGTAATGGTAATGGTTGAACAACATGATAATGTCACTAAATGTTGAAATGGCAAACAATTTGTTACATATGTATTTATCACAATTTAAAAAATATGAGGAATAATATTTTCTTGTAGACTGCTACTTTTATTTTTACTGTTACTGTCTTGTAAGGAGCCTTTGGTGGTGCAGTGGTTAAGTGCTTGGCTGCTAACCAAAATGTCAGCATATTGAACCTGCCAGCCAGTTCATGGGAAAAAGATGTGACGGTCTACTTCTTGAAAGATTACAGCCTTGGAAACTATGGGAAAGTTCTACTCTGTCCTGTAGGATCACTATGAGTTAGGATTGATTCAATGACAACTGCATTTTGTTTTGTTTTTGGTATTGTCCTTTACGTATCAGAGTTGTACTTTTGATGTACAGTCATGTGCCCCATGTCATCATTTTGGCAATGTCCGATTCTTTATTAGAATTCTTTAAATTCATGCTTGCAAACATGTAACGCAGGAAAAGAAAAAAACCCACCCCATCATTCTTAACCCAGGAGGTTAAAGCAGGACTTCACAGGGCCTCCACTTTGACCTCTCCACGGCTCCTATTCTGGACTATGATCTACCTTCAAAGTTGGTAACCTGGACCTGTGCAGCTTCCAGTGCTGACCTGCAGCTGGGCGCCAGCCTCTTGGGCAGCATCTAGAGTCCGCTGGGTGCCAGCTTCCTAGGCAGGCCCTTCTGTGAAATTTGCACCTGGTTGCTGGTGGTGACCACGTTCAAAATCTTAGCCTCACCTTTGGGGTCCAGCTGACTCATATGGAAAATGGTCTGTGACACATACTCGACGTGCAGGATGTGCTCCCCAACCAGACAAAAGATAGCTTCCACCAGCTATGCTTGGAGGTGAACTCTATACAGTATATAGTATGGTGTTCTTACAACAGCCAAATTATGTAACATCCTGTTTCACAGAACGTATCCTGGATATTAAATGATGCATGACTATACTCAAATTCACTAACATTTTCCTTTATAGTTTACGGGTTTTAGTTTCTGTTTACAAAGCCCTTTTCTTCCCCAGGGTCATAGAGGTATTATCATCTGATTGCTTTAAAGTTTTAATTTTTAGGTTTCTAATATGTTTGGAATTTATTCTTGAGGACTGTTTGATGTAGAGATATATTGACTTTTATGAACTTACTCATTCAGAAATGTTTATTGACAGCATACTATATGCCAGAGGCTGTTCAAAGCTCTTAGAATATACAGTGAACATTAACAGGCAAAGTTCTCTTTCTCAGTACTATGACATTCAAAGTCATATTATAAAATAAATGGGAGATAATATAAAAATAAAAAATATTAACTAATTTTTATTCTTATGAGATATTCATAACTTGTTTACTGGGGTAAAAGGAGTATTTTTGAAATTTTTTATTTAAGTATTTGTCATATTTAATCATGACTGAAGTTAATATATAAATGGCATTTACTTAAGTTCAATTGGAACATTAAATTTTTTTAAATATGAAAGATAAAAGGAAGTGCCTAGGTTCTTAATTCATGCATTAGAACTTTTTTAAAAATGAATATTTAGCAGAATATGAACAAGGGGGTACATTGTGTTATTTTTTAATTCTCTTAGTTCAAAGGGAAACTGTCAAAAGCCATAGGAAAAAACATAGAATATATTGCCTGATTTAGGGACACACCTCTAACATTTGTCTTGTCACTTTTTGTTCACTGAAGTAGGTAGGATTTTTAAACTTCTCAGGATGTAGCCCTGTGGTGTAATGAATTACTTAATATGACCCTTCTGGCCATGGTCTTTGTGGCTTACACACAGTGATTGAATGGGACTATGCAAATAAGATATATGGAACCTGTAGTGGTTGGGGTTATGTGTCAACTTGGCTAGGCCATGATCCCCAATATTGTATGGTTGTCCTCCATTTTATGTGTTGTGAATCCTGACCTCTACATGCGGATGAGGCATGTTTGGTGTAGGGTGTGTCTTGGGATACAGCCTTGCAGGAAGGCGTGACTCAAATCCCACCCTTACTCAAGTTACACCTTTCCCTGGGATGTGACTTGCATCTAAGGTGTATGTCTGGATGCCCTGATAGGGCTCTGTCTGCACCTGGATTCCATGTCTGGTTCATGATCACTTGACCTCTGGTTCCTAGGACTTGAGTCAGAGGCCTGACAATTCCGAGATTCAGCAGCCTCTGCAGCCCCGTGGGCTGGCAGCGTATCGTCTGACCTTTTTCACCAGCATCCTTAGCTTTGTGAACCAGTAGCCTGTAGTCTGAACTGCCAGTTTGAGTTCATCAGCCCCTGCACTCACGTGGGTCAGAAGAAGCCTACACCTGATCCATAGATTTGGGACTTGCCAGCCTCCACAACCACATGAGCCATTTCATTTAAATGGTTCATGAATTCTGTGAGATGTTCCAGTGAATTAGGGAATCCAAAGACAAAAGGGAAAGAGTAATACTGAGGGGAGAGGGAATAGTTGATGTTAGAGATGATGGAGTGGTACAGCAGTTCGAAAGAGTGGATATTCAGGACATCTTTAACCTCTACCTCATAGGAGCCAGCTTTGTGCTCATCCTTATAAGAAAGTATTCGTTTAAGTCCCCTGGGACACTTGCTACTTTGGGTGGTCTCTGACTTATTCTCTATCCCACCTGTATTGCATAGACAATGGAACCTGAGCCCAAGTGTTTAATATGGATAAATGCCCTCAGCACAAAAATAATTTTAGTGTTTTTTTATTATACTTATCTCTTTGGTTACAGTATTTTATGCAAAAATTGGCCTGGGAGATTTCCTTACTGTCTTTTCAGAAAGAATGAAAGAAAAAGAACGTTGTGAGGGTTAAAAATGAAAAGGAAATTAAAGAACCACAAAATTACTAGTTAAGTAGGAATGTAAGAACAGATTTAGATCTCAAGCACTAGGAAGTTAAATTAATGCCCTTTCTAGGACTAATGATACGACCACTTGATATGGCAAGCTGAGTGAACACCCTTGCGTATAGCTGTAACCCTACAAAGACTACCTCTTCAGTGAAAAAAAATCTAGAAGAAATATCTCACTGGTTCAGAGAAATGACAAGAAACCTGAGCATAGGGAAAATATTTTTCTTGTAAGATATTGAAGAGTTAGACATATTCCATATGGAAGTACAGACACCAAATTATGTAACTGTCATGGTAAGAATATACAAATTAAGACATTGACATCAAAACTTGTCCTAGATGAGTAAAAATTTTGGGTTGCCCATCAGAGCCAACTGTATAACCTGTCTGATGGTCATTTCATAACAGATTATATAAAACTTCCACCAAAAATGGCCAGGGGCCAACTGTGCGATAAACCATCAATGCTCATATTAAAGTTCAAGTTGAAACTGAAGAAAATTAGAACAAGTCCATGAGAGCCAAAGTACAACCTTGAGTATATCCCACCTGAATTTAGAGACCATCTCAAGAATAGATCTGTCCAAAGACCAGACGAGTTGTGTTTTACTGACTACGCAAAGACATTCGACTGTGTGCCTCATAACAAATTATGGATAATATTGGAAAGAATGGGAGTTCTAGAACATTTCATTGCGCTCATGAGGAGCCTGTAAGAGGCAGCCATTCAAACAGAACAAGGGGATACTACGTGGTTTAAAATTAGAAAACTAGTGTGTGTCAGGGTTGTATCCTTTCATCATACTTATTCAATCTGTATGCTGAGCAAATAATCCGAGAAGAACGTGACATCAGGGTTGGAGGAAGACTCATTAACAACCTGCAATATGCAGATAACACAACCTTGCTTGCTGAAAGCGAAGAGGACTTGAAGCACTTACTGATACAGATCAAAGACTGCAGCCTTCAGTATGGATTGCACCTCAACAGAAAGTAAACAGAAATTCTCACAACTGGTAAAGTAGAGGGTCAGCAAAAAAAAGGAAGACCCTTAATGCTATGGATTGGCACAGTGACTGCAACAATGGACTTAAGCATTACAACGATTGTGAGAATGGCACAGAACTGGGCAGTGTTTTGTTCTGTTGTACATAGGGTCATTATGAGTCGGAATTGATTCATTTGGCACCTAAAAATAACATTTTTTTTGTTCATTGTCTCTTTTTCCCAATTTGAATGTGAGCTCCATGTGGGCAGGGATTTTTATCTACTTGGTTAAATGCTGTATTCCCACTATCTATAGTCGTACCTGGCACATATTAAGTGCTTAATAAATATTCTTTGAATGAAAATGCACTTCAGAATAGTGGTTCCTCAAAGAGGAAAAAGGTAGTAACAGGATTGGGAGAGGGAGAAATTTGTTATATAGTTCTAATATATATTTTATCTTAATATGGCCAGTTCATTTACATTGGAGAGATATTAGTGATGGATATAATAATTTGTTATATTATTCCCCATCTCTTTCTATGTATTTTAAATAATAATTAAAAATAAACATGTATAAAGAATAAATTGGTGAGAATGTTAAGAAAAATATGAAATATAGGTTAAAAGTCAGGATCTTTACTATCAAATATTGTATGAAATTATAAAGTAACTATAATAAATACAGCATAGTATATATGCAGAGCCCTGGTGGTACAGTAGTTCAGAGCTCAGGCTGCTAACTAAGAAGTCGACAGCTCCTCGGAAACCCTATGGGGCATTTCTACTCTCTCCTGTAGGATCGCTGAGTCGAAACCAACTTGATGACAATGGGTTGCTTAAATAAATGTAATATAAAAAAAAATTTTTTTAAGCTTGTACATAATCAGTTAAATCCTTTTGCTTCAAAATTAAAGGAGTTTAGTAAAATAAAAAAGAAAAGAAAGCAGAAGAAACTATATATAAATATGCAATTTTGGAAAGGGTATTAGGCTTTCCAAGCATACGTCAAAGAAAGAAACAATATAGGAAAGCGTAAATCTAAAAAAACCTTAAATATAAATTATAAACGTGTATTTTGACAAAAACATTTATATATTTTTCTTCTTTATTTCAAAGATGATGCTTGGTTTACCCAGTTTGAGTTGCAGGTCAGTTTTAAACCCCATGAAGAAATGAAAATAAATTCAACATTTATTTCTTGAGCAGAATGAGTGAATTTTTTGTTCTGCATCACTTGGTTGGGGAAGAAATCTCTGTGCTTGGTTCATTTCTACCTTACTTGGGGATACAAAGAATAGATGATCAGACAACTCTTGAGCATGCTTTCTTACTTTCTGCAGATATACCCCTGATGTTTCCGCCTTCATTCCTTTTCTTCTATATTTATTCTTCCTTCTTTCTCTAGTTTCAACTTCTAGAATTACACACTCAAATCAAGCCCAACTCAGATGTCATCCTTCCATGAAACATTCTTTTTCCCTATAACAAAAATTTCTACCCCACCTTTTAATCATTTTAGTCATTTTTTGTTTTAATACTAAACAACTTCATATTAATGAAAATGTAGAGGATTGTTCTAGTAGAGAACATTGCTACTAGATTGTGATGTTTACTGCTATGTCTTACTCATTTTCATTCCTTATTTGTGTCTTTACTAAACACGTGTATCTTGATTGCATGTGACCAGATATTTTAGTTGTTACAGGCTAAAAAAGGACAGAAAGAGCTCATATGTAAATCATTCATCCTCTTCCAATAAAGGTCAAAGGTTTAACAGAGTTCAAAATGAAAAACGTGGTGGGTGAATTAAGTTGTCACATAACACGTAGTAGTATGACACTGCAGTGTGAAAGGACCTGCGACTGTATCAGTCAGTACCATATCATTATTTGCAGAATTTAGTTTCAACAAAACTTTACCTGCTATATTAATTTGAAATGCCTTGATTTTTGTAGTTATTTTGTTTATTTTATAAATCTTGGCTTTATAATTGTATTATATATGTGTGAAAGGAGTGTATACCTAACTTTATATTTGTATATAAACAACAACAACATATAATTTTAGTCAGTATCAGGACTGTGGTAAGGATTTTTCTTTTTGAAAGATGTTATATATTATTCAAGGTTTCAAAATAGTGATATAGACCGCATGATATTTTGAGGTCAGAAGTAGAAGAGATCAATACTAGAGTAGCAAGAGATAGTAGTTTGGATTATGCCTGCATCTTGATTGTGTCATAATAAATAATTTTTTATTCATTTTGACAAGTAGCCATTCATGAAATAATCTAGAAAGAGCACTGTCTAAATCTTAAATCATCATATGTATTTATTGTTTGATATTTAAATATCCCAGTTTAAAAACCGGTAAATTGAGGGGTAATTTTTAACTTTTTTTGAAAGAAGAGTTTAGCCCTTTTTTCTTTTAGCCAGTTCCCCGTGTGTCTCCATATTGTCCTGAGTTACATCAGATCAGTTTTTACCCTGCACAATCAGTGTGTAAAATGTTTTATATATTTATATCAAAATTTGTATATTCAGACATCTTATATTCAAATCATATATTTCAATAATTTTTTGAACGTAGATGCTTCTAGTAGCACATCGGTGCTTTTGTTTATAGTTTGGTTTTAACTGTTATTCTCTTATATTCCAAGGAGGTCAAAATGTCATTTTACATGTTTGCTATTACTTGTTCTACTTAAAAGTAAGATTTACTCAAAACGAGAGAAACTAAAAACATTCACTTCTTTGTTTCCATGTCTTGTAGCACTCTATGGCTGTTACTTTTTTTTTTTTTCCAACAAATTTGTTTCTTTAGATATTTTTAAATATCTGAGGAAGCCTTAATGTATTTTATAATTTTTATTTCTTAAAAATAAAATTTTATAGAATATATTATAGTTTATTTAAAACTCAAGCAATTTTTAGAAAGTATAATTAGGAACATGCCTTTATTGAGACAAGAGATATACAGTGAAAACTAGTTAATGAAGAAAATAATTTTAAATCTCTGTGGCCTTGATTTTATAAAAATAAGTATTTTGTAATTTAGTAATATTTAGTTTAATAAAAGACCAACTGAAAATTGCAATTGAATTCCCAGAGTACTGTATTACTCAGAGTAATATATTTTTATTTTTGTGTTCAGCATTACTTTTAGTATTCTTGTTACAAAAAATACCTTGTCTTTTAGAGAATACAGTGGTATTATTTACGTTAATTCATGTGGCTTGGTAAAAAAAAAAAATGCTATAACTCCTTAACTTAATGGGATTCTTCCCCTGTGGCAGTGCAAACGGCTGGAGCAGGAGCTTCATCATCTGAAAGAGCAGAACCAGACTTCAGCAAACAACATGAGACATCTGACTGCTGAAAACAATCAAGAACGTGCTCTGAAGGTAAATCTCCGTTCCTTCTTGCAGGCAAATTAAGGTTGTAAGCCCTTGGTGCCAGCTTTCTGTGCTGCATATATCAGTTGTGTACATTTCAGCAGAAGTGAGCTTTGGTGTTTGCCAACAACTCCTTCTTTAAACACAGATACAGCACCCTTCTGTTATCGTATTATTTTATTTCTTGTATGTGTACATGAAAACAACGTATTTTCGGATTTTTGAGTAGTGGTACCATAATTTGGTACATGTTCCTTCTATGTTGTTTTTATAATATATTATTACCTTTTTGAGTTAATTAAAAATGACTACACTTAAACAAGAAAAAAAAAATCATGGGCCTTTTCTTGGCAACAATGATGTTTTTTACAATTTTTTAAAAAATGACTTTAATATTAGTAACCCCCGAAACTGATACTCCTTGAAAAGGATATGTGAATTCAAGGAGTGCTTAGAATGTTATTTATAACAAAATACATTATGAAAGAGAATATATTCTACTAGAACTTGAAAAGAATGACGTTTACATGCATGTCAAGAAGTTACATCTCGTTGTGGTATAGATCCAGTAAGCACACACACAAAAAAGGCCATGATTTCGATTTTATTAATTATGTTTTTAAGATGCTTTTGACTTTCCATTATCTCTTTGGTGTTTGCCTCAGTTCCTAGCACAGTTCCTGGGACATAGTAGGTACTCAGTGAATGCTTAGATGATAAATGCATGCCTGAGCGAGTAACAGTGTAGACTCAAATACTCTTGTTTGTTCTTTCTTGTTGTTTCTTTATTTCTAATTGTTTTTAATTGACTCCAGCCATTTCGATCCTTTAAGTAGGCCTGGAGAGGAAAATAGAGGTATAATTTTCCTTGTTAAAAAAAACTCTTTTATGAAAGTCCATTTTCCTCTTTGAGATAGTTACCTGCTCGAAGTCAGTGATATGTCTTTAGGTCAATTAATAAACACAAATGTGCAACTGTCCATCTAAATGAGTATGTTTTGGTTGTTTTATACAGATTGAGCAAAGATACAGATAAACTGAAATTATGAGTAAACTAGAACTTTTGGATGTCTGTGTACATCAGTCTTTGAAAGCTAAATTGATTTTATTTTAATTATTTGGAGAATAATTCATAAAATATAATTTGATTGTCAAAACATGATGAACATCTTATTGAGCCTTCCAGTAAATTATTATATGCATTAACTGTGGTAAAATGTCAGTACTGATAACAATTATGCTGAGTTGAAATTATATTGCTAAAAAATATAATTTGAAGTTTCATGGCTATTGTTTATATTTTCTGACTCTTGACTTTTACAAGGCATTTACCCTAAGATATTTGTGATTTCCGGTTTCAAATACTGTATTTTTATGCAAATAATACTCTCTACGTTTGCTGGCCACCCCCTCTTCCCATGAGGCACCCTCACAAGCACTGCTATGCCAGTCCTTTTCCACATGTTGCTATAAGAAAAAAAAAGAAAACCCTCATAGCTCCCTCAGGAAAAGACCTCGTAGGAGGGGCGTGGCCTGCAAACAAGTCACAGAAGGCACTGTTATTTACGTAAAATTACGGGACGTTAATATTCAAAAGAAAGATGTGCCATTTGTTTGAATCACATTTTTCTTCAGAGTCTCATTATTCACATTACAAGTTAGCTAGATTTTCAACTTTCATTAAAGTTTTTTCACTTGCTTGATGTGTATTTTTTATTGATAATTTTTTTCTTCATGCAAGTTATTACCTAAGTCATGATGAATAGAAAACAACAAATCCAGGGTGAGATACCAAAAAAGGCCCAGCAAAATCACAAATTCCATATCTCCATAGACTTTAGAATCAGTTTTAAATGTTAACTATTTCACAGTATTTTTATTATATTGTGAAACATTTGCCCTTGAAATGGAAGAACTATCATAATATATTACAATGTAAACCTTTTAAATTAAAGTTTAATTTCTCCCAATTTCCTAACCTAAAATTTTTGAAAAATTCTTTATTTTATAATTTATATAGTCTGAAGATTATAGATAATATAGTTTATCTGTATTAAATATTTTCACAATTAATAGCTCTAGAACAATAGTTTTTATATTCTTAGTAATACAAATGATACTGTAGAATTTTTCTTAATAGCCAACTAAACTTTTTTTCATTAAAAAAGATGAGCTCAAAACTTTATCTTTTAATTTCTCTACCTTCACTCACTTCCTAGATAATTTCAGCCAGTCTTATGATTCTAAATACCATTTCTATGCCAATAATTCTCAAATTTCCAACCCTAATCTCCCCTGAGCTTCAGATTTGTATCCAATTTGTATCCAATTGGCTATTTATCATTTCCGTTTGGATAATTAAAAGATATCACATACTTAACAGGTCTAGAACAGAATTCTTGATTCTTATTTTTTGTAATCCTTGGCCTCTCGATTTGGTTCCTCACCCAGTCTTTTTCATTTTAGAAAGTATACCACCCTTCATCCTTGTCTTCCCTCATAACCCACATCAGCAAGGCCCATTATCTCTGCCTTGAAAACATATCTTGGTTCCAATCACATTTCACTTTCTGCATTGCTACATGCCAAACCCAAGCCACTAATATTTCCCACCTCAGCCACTGCAGTAGTTTCATGCATCGCCTTGATGTTTCCACTCTTGACACCACATAGGAGAAAAATTTATATTTTAAAATCAGCTCATGTCTTCTCGAAACCTCCCATGACTTTCTATCATCACACAGAATAAAATCTGAATCTACTACTATGACCTGTAAAGTTCCGTGTGATCTCAACTTACCTACTTAACTCTGGTTTCTTTTACCACTTTCTCTCTTGATTTCTTTGCTCTGGAGGTTAGTCACGCTGCCTTTTTTTTTTTTTTTTTTTTGCCATTCCTGAAATATTTACACTTTCATTCCCTTTCAGTTCTCACAATCTGTGTTCTGTGCAATTGTGACCTAAACTTACTGCCAAAGAGTCCAGAATTTTACATGGTAATTCACTTTTAATTTGACAAAGATTTTAATTTTGGTACTATGTTAATCACTGAGAGAGAAAAAGAAAGAAATATTAAAAGTGGTTTCTGCCTTTAAGGAGCTTACATTCTCACTAGCCAAAAAGGAAAAAAATATATATATATATATGTGTGTGTGTGTATGTGTATATAACACACACACACACATCCCTGTGGGAACCAGAAAAGATTCATCATTGTTGTTATTGTACAGTAAGAAAAGATGTGTTACCAAGGAGATTGCATTGTCCTTTGTGGTCTTAAATTATTTTTTGCTGCAGATTACAGAGGACTATCCTGGGATTGGCAGTATAATTTCCCAAGTCAGGATTAAACTCTAAAATTGAGGAAAATGGTGACATTGAGATGTGGAAAATCTTTTTAATCTATCCAAAAAGTGTGAGGTTTCGTAGAAATCAAGTTTTGTTTTTTTCTTTTTAGAAAATGTGTTTAGTTTCATTTTGAAATTCTCAGTAGTGAGCTTATAATAAGTTTGTTATTATTATTTAATGTACCCTCTCTTCTTTTCCCTTGATTATGTATATAGACCAGAACAGTAAATGAGAAAGTAAAGAGTTATGGATTGCTGTGGTTATTTTTGAAGTAGACCCGTGGATTTCACTACTTTATGAATAAAATTAAGTATAAGAATTTTTTTAAGTGTATACTTGTAAAGGTAGTTTCTATAATGTGCAATAATTTATTATCAACTATAGGGGACATATTTTATGTGTTCTATGTCATATGGCTATTTCCATTTAAATTATGACCTAAATAAAAATTCCAGCAACTATTCCAGTTTGTTAAGTGTATATTTAAGAAAATTGCATGGTCATTTTGGCATTTTCGGTTGGGTATTTATCTTGTTTTTGTAGTAGCATGAAATTATAAATTCGTTACACTGTGTCCTTAACCTTTATGTGTTTGAAATTTTCCATAGTGACAAGTAAAATGCAGTGGTACACATAGGATGGGGGACTGAATTTATGCTGACACCAGTATATGCCCTGAGAGTTACTTAATAAAAGAAAACTAGTTTATTTTTTTTTATTTAAAATAAGTTGTATCCAATTATGTTAAGAAATTGGTTTTTTTGAAGAAAACCATTTTTAGACATTTAATGTTTTTAAGGTAAATTTAGATTAGCCATAAATATGCAGGTGTCAGACTTAACAAGAAATTTAATATGTACTGACTTTCTTTCCTTTTTCCATTTATTTTTATTTTTTAATGAGCTTTGATATATGTGTGAGAATTCTTGTGAAAGGTTGAGACTCTTGGTCTACTAGTATGACCAGTAATGGTTATTATTTAGTAGATGTTTTTCCAAGATTTTTTTGATACGTGTTTTGTAATATTTATTCATTTACCTTCCTTATCACATTGTCTTTAACCTCCATCCATCATACTTCTCCACTGACATGCCGTTGAAAGCTGTTCTTTCTTAGATTATAAGCGACCTCTGATCGTTAAACCTGTAAAACCTATCATTCATCATCCTACCCAAGATCCCAATAAACCTAACTCTAACACATTGCAATCTTGTTGTCTCCCTCCCTCTTGAAACACTTTACTATAGTTCTATGTTGCTATATCCTCATCATTTTTCTCTTCTTTTGATTGTTCTTCTTATTCTTGATTGCCGATGCTTCCTTTTCTACCTCTTCCTAAAATGTAAATGTTTCTCACGGCTGTGTGATTAATCCCTTTTTCTTTTTTTCTAGGCTTATCTCCTCTCAATCTCATCTATTCCTATGACATCACCTGTCATTTAGATCCTAATAACTGCCGTGTCTGCCCCTCCGCTTGTATATCTTAATGTCTTATTAACCTCAGCAAACTTAAAACCAGATCACTAATTTGACTCCCTAAGTTGTGTTTCCTCCCTGAGATGAAGTCATAAACTGAGTCAGGCACTATTGACTATATAACTTAACACTTTTTCCCAATTATCTTTTCCTTTGCTTGCTTTTGCTATGTTGTCATTGTTGTTAAATGCTGTCAAGTTGGTTGTGACTCATACCCACCCTATGTACAACTGAACAAAACACTGCCCGGTCCTCACTATACTCACAATCACTGCTGTGCTTGAGCCCATCGTTGCAGCCACTGTGTCAGTCCATCTGGTTGAGGGTTTTCCTCTCTTTTGCTGCCTCTCTACTTTACCAAGCATATGTTCTTCTCCAGGGACTGGTCCCTCCTGATAACATGTCCAAATTACGTGAGACGAACAATCCTCACTTCTAAGGATCATTCTGGCTGTACTTCTTCCAAGACAGATTTGTTCACTCTTCTGGCTCTCCATGGTATATTCAATATTATTTGCCAACACCATAATCAAAGGCATCAGCTCTTCTTCGGTCTTCCTTAATCATTGTCCAGCTTTCGCATGCATATGATGCCTTTGCTATAGAAGCAGAAAAAGTTAAATACTTCCTCAGCATTTTCTTTTGCCAGTGAGACATAGGGAGGAGTCTACAGTAGTGAGAGAAGGAACAGGGATGCCTGGAAAAGTTTGTTTTCCTGATAGGACAAATTCAACATGCACTATTCCTTCTCCCCTTTTTACTACCTTAAACACTTACCTGCTGCCTGAAACTGCAGCAGCCATGAAGAAAAGTCCAAGAGAAGTGTAGAGAAACTGGCCCTATCATTGATCACCTAGAAAGTGAGCTGGCAAGCAGATGTTACATACCTATATCCTGGCTTCTTTTTCTGGTGAGAAATATAAAACACTATATTTTTAAATCATTCTTTGTAGTTGCTATAATTTACACCAAATTGATGAGTTAGATGTATTAATTAATGGCACTGCCATCTGTTAGACGTGTAGGCTAAAATAATTGGCATAATCTTGATATCCTTTGACCCACCACACACCGATTCAGTATCCAATCCTGTCATTTCTACAACAGTGATTTCTTTCCTTTTTTTTTCTATCCCATTTTTATTATCCTGCCTCTGCCCTATGTGAGGTTGATGATCTAGATTCTAATAGTACTGTCGTAACTAATTTTTCAGTCCTCAGTTTTTCATCTCCCTGATCAGTTGTCGCACTGTATCATCTACCTTTCTAAAACCCAGATAACACTCTATTGCCCAAAAACCTTCAGTAAGTATTGCATTTCCAGCAGTATGGAAAACTAGATATCCTGAATTATATTCTAATCAAAACACTGAAAAAAAGATGGTTAAAATTTATATTTTCAGATTATTCTGAAACACATTACTGAGTACACAAAAAATCTGCAAAGGTCCAAAGCAAAGTAGAAATGGAAAAAATAAAACAAACATGGGAAATAAGTGAATTCCTGAAGCCATCTTTCATCCTGACTGTATTTGTCAAACTTTGGTGAATTTGAGCTTTCATTTTGATGGCTGCACAGGGCAAGGAAAACAGGAGATAGAGCCAAGACCTTATTTAAGCCAGGGAGTATAATGGGAGATCCTCTCCTAAACCCAGTATCCTACGTGGTCACAAAATTAGTATTTGAGTGAACAAGAGGCAAGCTGTTCATATAATAGAAGACATCAAGGGAACTTGACTTTCTTGACTGTGCAGTGGGGGAATCTTCTCTGACAATTTGTAATCTACAAACTGGCTTTTAGGTAGGCTTAGAAGCACACAGGTAGCTTGTATTCTTGCTACTTGTGTGGTTCTAAAAGCTGAGGATTTAATTTAAAGTGTTCTTCCTCTGGAAGGGCCCACAAACAAGCAACCAAAGCATATTGCCTTCACATTAAAAACTCATTGCCACTGAGTTGATTCCAACTCATAGTGACCGTACAGGACAGAGTAGAACTGCCCTATAGGATTTATTTTTCTGGGTTTAAATCTTTACGGAAGCAGCGTGCTGCATCTTTCTCCCACAGAGCGACTGGTGGGTTCGAACCACCAGCCTTTCAGTTAACAGCCAAGTGCTTTAACCATTGCGCCATCAGGGATCATTACCTTCACATTAGACCTCAAATAATTCCTATAGATATAGTATCAAGGACCTTGAGGTGACAGAAAACATAAAAGAAAAAGGCACTTCTAATGAAAGTCAGCAAAAACATAAGGCAGCAGATCATGTAGTTCAGCAAACAGTTCATATATTTTAATTGTCACACAGAGAATATAACATAAGTGTGTTTAATATCTGAAGAAAAGGACAGGCTTGAAAATATGAACGAGGAAACTGTAAAAGCGATCAAGCAGATAAGGAAAAAATAACTAGGTTCAGCTTCCAGAAATTAGAAATAACTAGCATTAATATATATGGCATTAAATATGCATCAAATAGGTTGAGCAGCAAATTTCATCCATTTAAAGAAGGTATTAGGAAGACGTATCTAAAGCAAGCATGGAAATACAGCCCAGAGAGACAAAAAAATGAAAACTGTGAAAGAGATGTTAAAAGACATGAAAGACAGAATGGAACTATCTGAAATAAATCTACCCAGAGTTTCAGAAGGAGATAATATAGGTAAAGGGGAAAAGGCAATATACAAAGAAATAATTACCAAGAATCTTCCAAAATTATCAAGAGGACCCCGAACCTCCAGTCTAGGACTCTCAAATGAATCCCAAGTAGCATAAATTAAACAACTTGCAGAACAGTGACATTAAAGAAAAGCTCTTAAAGACAACTGGATAGAAAAGTCATATTATTTACAAAGGAATTAGACTCACTGACTTCTCACCAGCAATAATGGAATAACATCTAAAATATGCTGAAAGCAATAAAAGAGAAAAGTATCTTAAATATATAGAGAGAAAGTAACTGTAAAGAGCAAGGATGAAGTAATAGTATATACATAAAAATCTTCAGTTGCTTCCTATTGCCTGTGGAATAACGGCCAAATCTTCTAAGTATGGAATTTAAGATTCTGCACTGTAGTTTTCGCCTGCCTTTTTTAAAAAACCATTTCTCCTTCTCTTGTCTTGCTAAACCCCAGACGTGTCCACAACTTAAAGTTTCCTAAATGTGTCATGTTCCTTCCTTCCTTCCAGCCTTTTCTTCTTTTATGACTACTTTTTTTTTTTTTAGACTGACCTTTGCTTTGTTCTTCAGGATTGAATTCAAATTCCTGCCTCTGAAGTGTTCCATGGTTTTCACAGTTGATTTTGCCTTTTTTTTTTTTTATCAATTTACCCCAGAATATTATTTATATATCTACTTGTTACTTTTCATTTTGTCTCTAGTATTGATTGTTTGCATGTCATCTGTCCTAAATTTTAAACTTCTTGAACATAGGGATCATAACTTTTTCAACTCTCTGTTCCCTTGGAATTCAGCATATTGTTGAAATCATAAAACAATCTGTAATTCTTTAAAGAAAAAAAATCGTTTTTAATCTAACCTAATTGAAGTCAACAAATATTGATATCTGTTATGTTCAAGACATGGAGGACATGAAATTATTCTAGTGTAATATTGTCTTCAAATGCTTTCATGAATAATGGGATACATGTTCACCCACCTACATTTTTCACCTCTCAATTTTCTTGGGAAGTAGCTTTGTCATTTTTAACGCGTGCTGCCACTAGGCAGGAACCTGTATAACTCTTTGAAATGGAAGAAATGGGTGTATGCCACAAATTACTGTTTTTACAGGATATTATATGAGATGTTGCATCCTGGAGGTGTGATAGTGCAAAACTTTTGTGTCTTTTGGCTTTTGTACTGTGAGAAAAGCCTTGTAAGTATATTTCCAGGTTCCTTTTTTTTTTACGTTATTTGGAAGTTGTGTGTCTCTCAGTGATTCCATATTCGTGTGGATACCTAATTTTCAGGTGCAATATACATTGTATGCACTTGTCAAGGGATCTAGAAGATAATACAGAGTCCAGAGGGACATATGTGTCCCACATATTATTCAAAACCCACACTACCTACCAAAAATTCAGAGACAGTGAATCAGCATGCATTCCATTAATGAAAAACCATTATATAAATAATGAAAAAATTTTCATTTAATTCATACATGAAAGGGAAAATCAATTCCTGTGCCCAACTAAAACTCTCTAGAAGGATTTTAATTTTGTGCTGAAGTTTGTTGGCTCATAAATTGAACAGTGTAGCATCAGGAATTCTGGTTTTTCACTATTGGCTTAAAAATATTTATAGAGCTTTCTGCTGTTCATTTTGTCATTTGCTGCTTAGAGGTAACTACAGGATAAACTCTTTTAAAGGACTGGATAAATATCAATTATTATTCACTGTATTTGGTAAAAATATATAATTTTTATAATAAAATCATCTATTGAAATAAATTACTAGCCTTGTTTCTGTAGGAGCTGTGTTAGTGCACTGACTTTGATATGTTTAGATGGTACCACCCATCAGCTGTCATTGGGGTATGACTTTGGATTATTTCCTAATAGATAACTCTGGAAATAGATTTTAAATTAAAAATTTTGACTCTCCATTTTAATAGGTATGTGGTCTTGGGAAAATCACTTAACTTTTCTGAGTATCATTTTCCACATCTGGAAAATAATGAGAGTGGGGATATTGTTAGATTCAGTTGATAAAATGTATGTTCAGTCTATTTGTGAACTGTAATAATATGACCATATACATTTATTTAAGTCTCTTAAAGTGACAAAACTATAGTAATGGAGAACAGATCAGTGATTTTTAGGAGTTAGGCTTGGGGGAAAAAGTATGACTGTTAAAGGGTAACATGAGGGAGTTTCTTGGTGATGATGGAACAGTTCTGTATTCTGATCACGGTGATGTTAATATGTCATAGAGCTATAGACGAGAGAGGGAGGGGGAAAGGGGAGAGAAGAGAGAAGGAAGGAAGGAAGGGAGGGAGGGAGGGAGGGAGGAAGGAGCATGCATATGAAAACAGGTGAAATCAAAATAACGTCTTTACCTGAGTTAATAGTATCGTACCAATGTCATTTTCATGGTTTTGGCAAGGTGCTTTGGTATGTAATATGACATCATCATTGGAAGAAGATGTGTGAAGGCTACAAAGGAACTTTCAGTACTATTTTTTTCTAGTTCTTGTATGAGTTTTTGATTATTTGAAAAAAAATATTTAAAAAAATATACATGTTCACCATAGCCAGTGAAAAAAGTCCTAAGACATAAATATAAAGAAACATTTAATATCCCCCTTTCTCTCTCATTACTACAAGACCTACCAAATTAATTCTGAATAGGAACTACAATAGTAGGTGTCCCTGTCTTTTACCAAATTTTAGTGGGAATGGATTCAACATTTCACCAATTAGTTTGATGTTTACCATGGGATTTTATACTTACCTTCCTATTTTAAAATCTGAGTTTGATAGTTCCAATATATGGGTTATCTCTGAGTCTAGTTTTGTTATTGCTTTGTTTTTTGACAATTTTTTTGGTTTGGGTTTTGGCTGATGCTTTCTGTTTTTCATAAATTTTTATTTTGCTGGATGTTTTTAGTAGTTCTTCTATCAGGCCATTTCTGTGAGCATTGAGTTGATCCATTCAGGAGCTGAGCTGAATTTCTTGTTGTTGTTGCAGTGGTTACTATCTGTACATCACAGGTTTCAAATTGCTTTTGTAGCAGTTTGCTGATGCCTTAAGCTTAGGGTGGAAGCTCAGGTGCTAGAGGATTTTTCTCATAGTTTGTGGTTCATCTGTGACTTTCAGTTGACTATATTCTTGTACCTTAGAGGGTTGCTCACTTTACAACCTTGCCCTTCTCCCAGCAATACAATGCTGTTTTACGGCTGGTGTTGGGGGCCAATGAGTTCTCTTCTTCAATCGTAGACTCCTTAAGTGGGTGGTGGGGCCTTGGGAGTGGGGTTTTCTCTGCATTTGTTCCCGTGACAACCATAACCTGCCATGTATCTGTTGCAGGCCTTGTTCAGGAGAGATTTTCCTGCCCCTCCTCCAGTGGTGGGCAGTGTTTCGTTCTGTTGTACATAGGGTCACTATGAGTTGGAACCGACTCCACAGCACCTAACGACAGCCCCTACTGATAGAATATAGCCAATAGTATTGAAATGGGACCCAGTTCTTTTGCCAGCCCCTCACCCAAGGGTAGAGAGTTTTTTCTAATGAGCCTGGGTAACACAAGCAATTTATGATCAGCTGCTAACCTAAAGGTTGGTAGCTTGAATCTACCCAGTGATTCTGTGGAAGAAAGGCCTGGTGAACTGTTTTCATAAATACTACAGCTGAGAAAACCCTATGAAACAGTTCTGTAACACAGGAGAATGGACTCAATGACCAAGGATACTGTTTCTCAAGCTGCAGTGGGTTTTTCCTGTGCTCTGGGGGTTTTGCTGACCTCTAGCACTCATGAAGGCATTTGTTTCTATTTACAATACAGAAGGTCTGGGCAGCGGGGGGTGAGGATTTTGCTCCTTTTCCACAGCAGCAACCAATCCTGCCCCCTGCATGCCTCCACCACTGAGGGAAGCTATCTCTGGTCTCTTATCCTGCCCTTGATATTTCTCATTTGTACCAAGTAGACATCTGAAAAAGAGCCTACGAGTGAGTGCCAGCTTCCCTTGTTTCAAGGATTCCCAAAAGTTCTTTACTGTCACGCTAGCGCACACTTGACCTTTGGCACTTTCTTAAAATCTTAGCTGGTTTCCTACCTGATTGTATGATGGCTGGCACCTTTTCCTCCCATGCTCTGCCCTAGGCGAGCTAGTCCATGCACCCCATTCATCCCTGGATAGGCTAATCTCTTCTTGAAATGCAGACTTCTTGGTTGTCCTGTGACCTTAACTATCTAATGGGCTTGAGAAAAGTTATGACTCTGTAGTATATTAGGCTTTTCTTGTTGTTAAGGTAGTAGTAACACTCATTCCAGCTTTCTACATTCTAGGCAGAGCAACTGTCAAATTTTGATATAGATCTTTTGTCATGTATAAGTAGTTTCCTTCTAGAACGATTTTCTAAAAGTTTTTATTACTGAATGTAAAAAATTATATTGAGTTCTTGATGTTGAAAATTCTTTGAAGAAATTGTATCTGTTCAGGTGTATTCATTTTTTTATATACTGTCTGATTTCATTTGTCACTGTTTTCCTGAGATTTTTTTTGTATCGTAGTTATAATAGTCTGCTGTTAGATAGCACTTACTGAGTGCCAGGCACTTTCTTAAATGTTTTTCATATGTTAAATCATTTAAACTTCAGACTGACCCTATGAGACAGATGGTACAACTTCTTCCGTGTTATAAATGAAGAAACTGAGGAACGTAGGTTAACTAACCTGACCGGTGTTATGGCTGAACCCAGATCTGAGCTCAGACAGCCTGCTAAGTCTGGCTCCAAAGTTCACACTATTGGGCATAAATGAAGTTGATCTAGAGTTTTATTTTTTTTATACTGTATCAGGGGTTTGTTTGTTTTGGTATTTCTCTAACCATGAGTGAGTTTAACCTTTTTTTTTTTTTTTTATGCTCAAGGAATATGGCTGTGTATTCATGTTTTTTCACCATTTTTTCTACTTTTTTTTTTTTTTGTCCTTTGTCCCATGATTTTTTAGATTTTATTTTCTAGCTTTATTAAGATATATTTGATGTTACACAAAATTCACCCATTTTAAAGTATACAGTTCAGTGGTTTTTCATATATTTACAGGGTTGTTTAGCCATTACAACAATCTAATTTTAGAACATTTTCAACACCCCCCAAAAGAAATCTTATACACTTTAGCATTCATCCGCCCCCCCTTCCTTAACCCCAAGCAACCACTAATCTACTTTATATCACTGTGGATTTGCCTGTTCATTTCTATTTTATATAAATGGAATCATACATGTTTTCAAGGTTTGTCCACTTTGTAGCATGTATCAGTACTTTGTTCATTTTTATTGATGCATTATATTTATTGTATGGATGTAGCATATTTTGTTTATAGATTCATTAGATGATGGACATTTAGATTGCTTCCACTTTTACATATTATAAATAATACTGCTGTGAACATTCATGTACAAGTTTTCGTGTGGACTATGTTATCATTTTTCTTGAGTGTATACCTAGAAGTGGAATTTCCAGGTCATGTGGTAATTCTATGTTTAACATTTTGAGGAACTGCCAAACTATTTTCCAAAGTGACTGCACCACTTATATTCTCACCAGCAATGTATGAGGGTTCCAAATTTCTCCACATCCTCATTAACACTTATTATTTTCTGTCTTTTTTGGTATAGCCATCCTGGTGGGTGTGGTGGTTTTAATTTACATTTCCCTAATCATATTGAGTGTCCTCTCCTGTGGTTATTGATCATTTATTTATAGTTTTTGGAGAAATGTATATTCAGATCTTTTGTCCATTTTTGAAATGGTTGTCTTTTTATTGTTGAATTTTAACAGTTCTTTATATATTCTGAATACAAGTCCCTTGTCAGGGATGTGATTTGAAAAAAAAATTTTTTTTGTCATTCTGTGGGTCGTCTTTTCATTTTTTATTATGTACTTTGATGTACAAAAGTTTTTAATTTTGATGACATCCAATTTATTTTTTCTTTTGTCGCTTATACTTTGGTGTCAATCTAAGTAGCTTTGCCTAACTCAGAGTCACAGAGATATACACCTATGTTCCATTTTAGGAATTTTTATAGTTTTAGTTCTAACATCTCACAACATGAATGAATCTGGAGGGCGTTGCACCGAATGAAATGTCAATCACAAAAAGACAAATATTGTATGGGACCTCCTTTATAAAGTAACAACAAAATATTTATACAGGAAAAAAAAAGACTTTGATGGTTACCAGGGATGGGAAGGGGAGGGAGGAAAAACTACCAAAAAGATAGTAGACACTATCTACTATAGTGTTAATATTGGTGAAGGGAAAGGCAATATACAATATGGGAGAAGTCAACACAACATGACCAAGGCAAGAGAGGACACTGAGAGGAACACAGGAATAAAAGACAGCTATGGTAGCTACTATAGCATAGATAATCCTGCAACAGTAGAATCAACAAACAGTAATCTGCAAATGGATGATAGATATCCCAAGAGGTGAGGGAGGAGATAAGGGAACACACCCATTGACAGGTACAGGTTCAGAGGTGGAAATTTCTAAATACGTGATTGTAGGTGCTTCTCATATATTAATATAGGCAATAAAGCACACAAGAGGCACGGTCAGGGAAACCTATTAGATAAAACTAAATACTTCACAGGATGAAGTTCTTAGGCTCAAGGGCAAAGGACCATAGACTTGGGGGACATCTACATTAATTGGCACAGCATAGTTCTTAAAGACAATGCTCTACATCCTGTCTTGGTGAGTAGTGTCTCGGGTCTTAAAAACTTGTGAGCGGCCATTGAAGATACAACTATCGTCTCTTCTAGTCCAGAGCAAAAGAGAGAGAGAGAAAAAAAACGAAAGATCCAAGGGAGCAATTAGTCCAGTGGACTAAGGGATTACATGAACCACAGCCTACACAACTGTGAAACCAAAAGAACTAGATGGTACCTGGCTACTGCTACCAAACGCTCTGACTGGGATTACAACAGATCCCAGAAAGAGTGGGAGAGGAATGTAGAACAAATTATCAAATTCACAAAAAAGACCAGACTTACTGGTCTGACAGAGACTGGAGAAACCTCAGAGACTTTGACGCCAGACACCCTTCTAACTCAGAATTGAAGCCACTTCTGGAGTTCACCTCTCAGCCAAAGATTAAACCAAACTAAACCTGTTGCCATCAAGTCGATTCCTACTCATAGCGACCCT
This sequence comes from Loxodonta africana, assembly GCF_030014295.1. Taxonomy (NCBI): domain Eukaryota; kingdom Metazoa; phylum Chordata; class Mammalia; order Proboscidea; family Elephantidae; genus Loxodonta; species Loxodonta africana. The sequence goes on from NC_087351.1 coordinate 49,399,193, forward strand.
ATAGGACAGAGTACAATGGCCCCATAGTGTTTCCAAGAAGCACCTAGTGGATTTGAACTGCTGACCTTTTGATTAGCAGCCATAGCTCTTAACCGCTACGCCACCAGGGTTTCCAGCCAAAGATTAAGCAGGCCTATAAGACAAACAAGCACACACATTGAGAACTTGCTTCTTGTTCATGCTGGTTTAGGTCAATCAAGTGTATGAGATCATATGGGCAACACCTGCCCAGGAACAAAGGTGAGAATGCGGGAGGGGACAGGAAAACTGGACGAATGGACATGGTGAACCCAGAGTGGAAAGGGGAAGGGGGAGAGTACTGACATAATGTGGGATTGCCACCAATGCCACGAAGCAATTTATGTATAAATTTTTGAATGAGAAACTAATTTGCTCTGTAAACTTTCACCTAAATCACACATATAAAAAAATCAATTGACCATTAAGGTGAGGTTTAGTTCTGGACTCTCAAATTCTATTTTGTTAACCTGTATGTCTGTTTTTATGCCAGTACCACATTGTCTTGATTATCATAGCTTTGCAGTGGTATTGCAATTGAAACCTGTGAGTCCTGCAACTTTATTCTTCTTTTTCAAGACTGTTTTGACTGTTTATCAGTTTTGATATTAAACTTGCTATCCTAGTGAATGACATCAATTTCTAGACAAGTTTAAATACTTCCAGAATTATCTTGCCTTAAGAATTAAATAGAATCCAGATTTAAAACCATATAGTCTTGGTGCCTTTTTGTAACAGTGAGTTCTGAATTATCTTTTCACTGAAGTATGTTCATCTAGTTTTTCTACTTCTTAAGCCAATTTTGATCATCTGTATTGAAATCACCCCATTTCTTCTAATTTATCAAATTTGGAATCAGAGAATTATAGATAATCTTATATTTTTTAAATTTCTTCTATATCACAGTGTTACCATATCATATCCATATTACTGCTTATATTTGGCACTTCCTTAAAAAGCTAGACATAGAAATACCATATGATCCAGCAATCCCACTCCTAAGAATATACCCTAGAGAAATAAGAGCCATCACATGAATAGACATATGCACACCCATGTTCATTGCAGCACTATTCATAATAGCAAAAAAATGGAAACAACCTAAATGCCTATCAACAGATGAATGGCTAAACAAATCATGGTATACACACAACGGAATACTATGCAGTGATAAAGAACAATGTTGAACCCACAAAACATAACATGGATGAATCTGGAGGGCATTATGCTGAGTGAAATAAGTCAGTCACAAAAGGACAAATATTGTATAAGACCACTATTATAAGAACTCAAGAAAAGTTTTACAGAAAAAAGCACTTTTTTGTTGGTTATGAGGGTGGAAGAAGGGGTGGGAGAGAAATCACAAGCTAGATAGTAGACAAGTGTCAACTTTGGTGAATGGAAGAACAACACACACTATAGGAGAAGTCAGCACAACTGCACCAAAGTAAAAACATTAGGAACTTCCTAGACACATCCAAACACTTTGAGGGATCAATAGCTAGGGCAGGAGTGCTGGGAACCATAGTCTCAGGAGACATCTGGGTGAATTGGCGTAACACAGTTTATAAAGAAAATGTTTTACATCCCACTTTGGTGAGTAGTGTCTGGGGTCTTAACAGCTTGCAAGCGGCTGTCTAAGATACATCTATTGGTTCTATCCCACCTGGAGCAAAGGAGAATGAAGAAATCCAAAGACACATGGAAAATATTAGCCCAAAGGACTAAAGGACCACATGAACCAGAGACTTCTCCAGCATGAGATCTGAAGAAATAGATGGTACCCAGCTACCATCAGTGACCACCCTGATAGGTATCACAACAGAGAGTCCCGAACAGAACAGGAGAAAAATGTACAAGAGAATTCAAATTCACAAAAAAAGACCAGACTTTTTGGTCTGACAGAAATTGGAGGAACCCCCAAAACTATGGCCTGGGGACACTGCTAACCCATAACTAAAACCATTACCGAAGCCTACTTTTCAGACAAAGATTAGACAGGCCTATAAAACAAAAAATAACACATGCGAGGAATGTGCTTCTTGGTTCAATCAAATATATGAGACCAAATGGGCAGATCCTGTCCAAAAGCAAGACGAGAAGGCAGGAAGGGACAGGAACTGGACAAATGGACCACAGGGAACCTGGAGTGGAAAGAAGGAGCGTGCTGTCACATTGTGGGGATTGTAACGAATGTCACAAAACAATATGTGTATAAATTCTTTTAACTTGAGCTGTGAACTTTTCACCTAAAGCACAATTAAAAAAAAAAAAATTCAGTTACCCCTCTCACCCATCCTCCCTCTATAAGAAACCTAATGCATGGCTATCTGACCCAAAGCTAGTTTTGACCTTGATCTGTGTGGTCTGACTCAAAGAGAGACTGGTAAATCAAGATTCCTCCTTTAATAATTTGAAACTGGAAAACAGAGGGGTAATGGGCCAGTTGGGTTGGAATGCTGAACCAAATGATCAGGAGATAGACTTGGAGTCAGGTCGGCTGCTGTGAGTCATGGGCTATACGAAGTTATGAAGCAGCCGTTTGGACTTGAGAAGAGAAAGGATCCAGTGCATTAAGAACACACAATCGTTTACTCTGAGCAAGGGAAATGGAGAGAGATCCTGCCCTGAATCCTAATAACATTATGTTCCCATGTCAGACATTGTTTTCCTCCACAATAAATTTTTTTTTTCTTGAGAGAATGGCTTTCTTTACAAGCAAGAGTTCAGCTGTACCAGGTTTATAGTCACTGCATACCAGATGGGGAACTACTATGGCAGCATTCATTATAGGCTCTCTGAAATGAACAATTACGCTGAAGGGTGGCTCCATGGATTACAGCACCAGGTATAGGCAAGCCATCAGAGCCTGTGGAAGTTCATCAAGTCCATCAAGACACAATAAAAACTGAATGAGGTTCAGATGGAACAACTATAAACTCTGTTCTAGAAGTAATAACAAATTACTATGGGAAACTATTGTGGAGATTATCAATGGCAAACCACAAATGTGATACTTGTGAATATTTGCATCTAATTGCCCTTAATATTGGCTACTAATGATGTTTTTCTAATTTTGAGCTTCATAATCAGCATTATCTTATGAATTTGAGTTTAAGTAATGATAGAAATATAAAACTACATTGCAAGCTCCCCTACAGAAACTTTTATACATTCATAAAATACCAAAAAATTAATCAAAATGGATACTTGAACAAAGGCATAAATTTTTAGTAGGAGTCTAAATTTTAGGCATAACAGAGAGATTTATCATTGTGTAAACTGGCTTTACGTAGATCCTAGAGCCCTTTCTCCAGTCATTGTATCACCTGGTGCTTCCTGGTATGTCCTCTGACTAAAATGTCCTATATTGCCTATTTCCTGCTATTTCCTCTGAAATTCCCTATATTGCCTATTGCCCTGCTTCATTTATGCAGCTAATATCTATTGATCGTTTGTTTTCAATTTGTCTACAGTATTCTTCTCTGTGGCCAAACAGAAGATTTCACCTGGTAGAACTGAATTGTTTTAATAACAAAATGAGCTGACCTGAAAAGAAATGGAATATGTGAGAAATTGTCAGTGCTCCCAGGCCTTCTTTCCAGGCTTTTCCTATCTCTGCCCACACTAATATTTTACCCTCAGTCCTACCTCCCTCCTTACCTTCTGCTCTCATCTTATTATCTCCTCTTCCTTTTTCCTGTCCTATTGATTTTTGAGTTACGATGGCCAAGAAGATGTAGAAGAGTAGATGCCCATGTTATACTGTTGCCAACAAAACCCGGATACCTTTAAAAGCAACACCTAACAGAAGTCTGGTTGTTAGGTAATGGGTATAGATTAATGGTTCTTAAAGGAGGCATGTATCAGAATCATCACAGGAATGTTTTAAAATAACCTGGGCCTGCCCCAAAGCCTATTGAATTGGGATATTAAAAAAAAAAAAAAAAGTTTTTTTTTTTTTTAATATGAATTGGAAAAGCTGCTGACATGGACTTTGTATTTGGGAAGTAGAGACAAAATATCTCTCTAACCTTCTTTTAGGGCTATGGTTTTGGTTTTTTTTTTCCCGTAAAAAATGAGTTTGTTTTTCACCAATTGTGCTTTTCAATTTTATTTCCGTCAGTTTAATTTTCCGCTAGATTTCTGTATTAGGCTTATGCCAGTAATTTGGTGGCATTATCAGTTTATATCTTTTTTAGTGTTTTCCTTTTTATTATAGGAGTGAGTTGGATGAGGCAACAGAGAATGCTGGTCAAATGAAATTTTTCTCTCATTCGGTTTTAGCCACTTTCAGTGACCAAAGTCTGCACAAGTTTGTGCCCTGAAGTGATTTGGAATAAGTGACTTATTAAATCTCTTATGAACTATAGTATAGTAATGCTCTGAAAAATGTAGTACAGAATTCAGATGCTTACTTAAAATATGAAATTTAATTCCCTGGGTTTTAAAAAAAGCACATGTCCTTTACAAACTAAAAATATATTTATATATATTAAAAAGCAAACTTAAGACTGTCAAATACGATTAATTTACTTTAGCTACTAAGTAAAATGTTTCTGACTTGACACGATGATGGAGGAGAAAGCAGTTGTCCTTCTTTAGAAATTACGTAAAATTCTCAGTAAAAGAAGCTAAATTTACAAATGTAGTTTTCTGTGCAAAACAAGTCCTTATTCTAGTAGCCTTTCTGACATGAGTGTTGATTTTTGGACACATTGTTTTTAGCAATACATCTATCAGAACTTTAGCATGATATTTATTAATAAAAAAAGTAACTCACTAATTGACCCAGCTACAGTATGTGCTCTATACCAAAATAAGTTTATTGTGTTGTTCAGCATTGGTTAGTTTTTCTGTTATGTTGATACATTAAAACAGATATTAGATTTTATCATTAATTCAGCTCCTGGTCTCTCATCAAATCCCCTTAATTACAAATTGACTCCAAGGATTAGACAGCATGGATTTTAATTTTAACTGAAACAAAAAAAAAGGCAGCTTGAAAAATTACTCTTGTCTAGTGGCTTTTTAAATTTATTGCTTAGTATTTAAAGTTCAATACAAAAAACATAATGCCAACATTTTTATTCTTTTATATTCATATTAAATATATACTTTAGAATGTGTTTCAAAATCTTGGAAAAAAATATATTTTTCATATGAATAACAGCATCTGGGAGTTTTGATAACTTATAGCCCTTTAGGAAATGTTAAGTTTGAATCTTGCACAACCATATTTATGTATGAATGGCATTTTTATTATCTTATATTTCTATTTCCTTAATAATTCCACATCATGTTATTTTGTATATTATATGGCAATGTTTTGTGTCTTTTATACTTTTTTAAGATCTATCAACATTGCTTTATTTCTTCCTAAAAGTGCTAAGTTTTTTTAAATACAATTTTATTACATAAATTATCCATTTCAAATACTGGAACAACTATTCATTTCCACTGGGACTAGAAGATAATGAAATTAAATTCTAATTACAGTGATCAAAAGTTTCACTATATTTTTGCTGAAGTGCATGATGGTCAGGTCTTCAAAAATTCACTTATTTATTCTGAATAGTTTCTGGAATCTAACTTGTATCAATCACTTATGTCAATTTAAATGTAGATAATAAGTTTTCAGGTAATTATATTTTTAGAAAGAAAGAATTACTGAAAAGCATCGAGTACTCAAAGGTAAACCATTTGTTTTTGATAAATTCTGTTGCTTTAATTACCTTCAATTTTTGACATGTATTAAAATATAAAGAATAGTATTCTTTCCAATTAAGCAAGTGTTGTAGATCATATATTTTTGTAAATTTGATTTTTAAATGGCATTTCTTTATGGGTTTTTTCTTGTTAAACTGGATTTTTATATGCTGGGAGACATTTAGTGTACAAATGAACTCAGCTTATCATGGCAGAGGAAAAAATAAATTGCCTGGAAACGGATTGTTTACGTAATATTAGATGGTAATATAAACCAACAAAAGCAAGGAAATTAACTTCTAAGGCTGACACACTGCCCTTTCCTTGCTCCTTTGTGCCTGTAGGCATCATGTGTGTTGTAATACCAACATACAGCAGACTCAGTAAAGAATTGTCAAACTTAATTCTAAATTCCTTTACTTTATTGGTTTATGTCACAACTTAAAACTATTATTTTGTCTTTTAATGCTATACAATGTCCTTCACATGTAATATGAAGCAATGCGTGGGTAGATCAGAATAAGATGTTAAAAGTTTATTTGCTTTTCTCTCATTTACAGTTGATTGCCTCTGATAAGCCAAGTATCGTGCAACTCTGATATTAGTTCTTTATATTTTGAAAAAGTGTAAGATAAAAAAGGAAATTATATAATACAAGGAAAGTTTTGGGAAAATGTAGATAGTGATACAAAAACGTTATTCAATCTTAATTTTTATTTCTATTGATTAATTTTGTTTTTTAATTTTGAAAGACAGATGTATCTTTAAAAAACTTAGAGCAATGAGAAGCTACTAGTATTTTACTATAAATAGTCAATACACAAATATGATTTCATGGAGCATTTTTTACATCAATTGCATGAAGGAATTATTTGCAGAACTAAACCTTCCAAAATAACCTCCAAGATAAGTATTTTCGAAACTGATATTTGACCATTCTCTTAATAGCACCTATTTCTTGACGTTAATGGTAAAAAGGGAAAAATTCATTCTACTTTTGGAGAATTCATACTTATATTCATTAGCTAGTAGTAGCTCATTGATTCTTAACAAATTTTACCCTTGCTTTTTTTCAGGCTGTTTGATATAGGTATAACCAAACCAAACCCATTGCCATCGAGTTGATTCTGACTTCTAGCAACACTACAGGACAGAGTAGAACTGCCCCCAGAGAGCTTCCAAGGCTGTAAATCTTTACGGAAGCCAACTGCCACATCTTTTTCCCAGCTGGTGAGTTCGAACCACCAGCCTTTCAGTTAGCAGCCTAGTGCTTTAACCACTGAACCACCAGGGCTCCTGATACAGGCATAGGGACTAAATTAAACTTTCAGTATTTATGAATTTAGTAATTCACATTTATGAATTACTAAATTCATATGAGTTCCATATTTTGTAGTGGTTTGGAAATTATTTTCCTTTCTGTTTTCTATTTTTCTCTGTAAAAGATTATTTCTGCCTTATTTAGATATCCATTAGGACACTCAGTTTTCTAAAAGAAAATTACGTGTTTTAAAGCTTGAAATTTTTCTGAGTTTCTCCTTGCATGGTAATCAAAGTTATTTGACTACTTAAAAAAAAAAATCATACTTATTTCTAATTTGTGTATTAAACCGTACAGGAACAAATCACATACTTTCTGTAAAATTATACAACAAAATTAACCATCTAAATGTGGTCAAACAGAAAGACCTTCTCCTTAGAAAACTTTTTTTAAAAAATGGTATAAAACATGTGGGAGAGAGTAAGGTTAAAAAAAAAAAAAAAAGGTTGGGTGATGGTAATTCTTTTAGAAATTCTACTTTTTATTTTATGCAATTAATATTTAATTGGCTACATTTAAAAGTAGTAAAAATATAATGTATTTGCTGAAGATTTGAGAAACAATACTTTAAGCTCTTACTTATTTTGAGGTGTTGAAAGGTGAAACATTTGACATTTTCTTTCGTGCATTGCTTTAAAAAACAGAGGGCGGGAAAAAGGCGTTGCCACATCAGAGTTAAGGGTGTTTGTGGTTGTCCATGACAGCAGCTCTAGTTTTAAAACACCTGTGTTTACTTTCCAGCTTTACAGAATCTGCCTGAAAGTGGCCTAAGAATGGCACAGGCTTGCATGATGGCTGGGTTTTTTAAAATTCAGAAAAATAGCTAAACTTTACACTTTTGTTCTCTGTTGCATTTAGTTCTCTTCTCTCATTTTATACATATTATCCATGTGTATACTTACATGTGTGCATAAGGTAATGCATGTTTTATATAATCTATAGATACACATATAGCCATTCATTTTTTAAAAATCTCTTCCTTCATTAATCTCTTTGCTTTTTGTTCACTGACTAGAAAAATATGGTGAAAACTGTGGTTTTATTGTATTTTCAGTTATAATTTAAAGAAGTTTGGGGAAAACTGAAAATGAAAGTTCATATGCCTTCTTGGGGAGAAAGTAAACAAAAATACATGAAGCAAATGTGTCCTGACATATTTCATTAATTTTTAAGCCTTTAATTGAAATCCCCATCCTCCTCTTTATATTTACATTTTTTGCTTTGTAGGAATTATCTTTAAAGCATTTTTTTAAATCTACAAATGACTTTTTGGTTAGCAGCCGAGCTCTTAACCACTGTGCCACCGGGGCTCCAATTTTCCTTTTAGGTTAATAAATGTCTCTTCTCCAGTGGTTTATCTAACAAACGATATGGGTTAATGTTTCAACTTATCTATTATTATGCAGCTGGTTGATGTTTCCAATTTATGGAGTTCACTTATTTAATAATTCGTTTTTACATTTATTATTTTTTATGACAGTCAAATGACATGTTAAATAAACTTTATTATTCTCAAAATTGAGTTATTCCTAGTTATAACTTGTTTAATAAAACTGCATTTTTATTGATTTATTTTTTCTATAATTTTTCATATTCAGACCTTTCAATTCTATATTACAGTAGATACAAGTCAGATGTCATATATTCTGTGATGCAGAACATCTTTTTACATTCATATTTTTTTATTATAGTAATAAGATATTTCCATGAAATTATAGTTAATGTTGTTAAACTTGTTTGATGTATAAAAGGCGTAATTCTCTCTTTTGACAAGAGATTAATGTTCTTTATTTCTCCATATAACTGATTTTTAACATTCTGGGTATTAGAAACCCTTTTGAGAAGCCAATGCAAGCTTTGGATCTCCTGTCTAGAAAAATTGTCATATGGAGAAATTTGCATATAATTTCAAGGAGCTTAGTCTCTTTGCAAACCAGCCCATGAATCCTAGGTTAAGAACCCCTTTCTTGGTCTTAATTTATTTATATAGTTGTTAATTCTTTAGATAGTTTTCTTTAGATTAGTATTTTAGGTGGTTGTTAACATAGATCACAAAGAAAGTATTGGTTAAGGGCTTAGTTGGTACAAGTTCCTATACTATGTACTGAACAACAGAGTGATTGTATTTACTAGACTTAAATATAAATACTATTTTAACTATATAGTTCGTATCCCATGATTTGAATACACACACATACTGTGTCCTAATCCCAGCACCTCAAAGGATTTGAAATACAAATTATAATTTTTTTCTCAATTTTTCCAAACAGGCCAGTAAAAGTATACCTATTATATTGTTAGAATATAAATTCGAAGAGTGTTATTACATAAAAGCTTCAAAAAATGATATTCCAATTCAAAAAATAAATCCTTTATAATTTAGTCATTCATCTAGATGGAGAATACTCAGCTACAGACAGTACCTAAAGAATTTAATGATGATAATAATACTTGTTGTTGGGTGCCATCAAGTTGACCCTTACTCATAGTGACCCTCTCCCATAGAGCCACAATGTGTATTAGAACCAACAACCTTTCAGTTAGCAGCCAGATGTTTAACCTTTGTACCACCGGGGTTCCTAATAAAACTTATCACCTGGGAAGTAATGAAACCTTGTAGCAATTAAGTTTCAAAGCAATTTATTAAATTTATTCACACGTTTAGAAAAAGATAAAGGTTTTATAAACATAGTAAAAGCAATGAAATTATTTTAGGTGGTAATAAGTTCCATAAAAATAACTGAAATATATTAACTAGATTTCCTAATAATACAATAAGGTGTATAGTTTAAGTCAAATGAAACTACTAAGGAGAAGATAATTTTGAGTCTTCCATTTTTCATTCTTTTCTATGGCTACTGATAAGGAAGTAAAAGGGAGAAAAGAATCTCTTGGTGCTGTTAGTACATTTGTTACCAGAAACTCCCAAATTGCTTAACTAACTCATGAAATCTGATCAGTATTTCCATTGGGTGTGTCAGTTTTGTCCTGGTAGCAAATCCCATCAGGTAGTAAGGATGTATTTATGACCTATGTTTCAGTCTAATTCATGTATATTCACTGTATTGTGTTATGTAAAATTTATAATTCTGTAACAAAAACTTAATATGCATATCTTCTCAAGTACATTTTTAGATTCCCTAGCTATAAACGCATAGTTCTCTATGCATATGTGGCAGGTTTTCTCAATCTGGAGCCTATCAGTCCTATCTTTGGGGTATGTTTATTATAGAGTATTGGGTGTTTTAAAATTTATGTTTCTCTAAAACTAATATTTTTCCATGCTATTCTAAAGGAGAAATGAGAACACTTTAAGATCCAGAAGGTATTCTTAAAAATAACACTTGAGATAGAAATTACGATAACTAAGCCAAGAGCAGAGAAAGCCAAACATATGACTTATAACTATGAAACTATTTGGTAATGATTACTTGGAGAAATATCTTATTCTTATCCAGAAGTGAGAACAGAAAAAAATTAAACCAGACATCAAGAAGAACATTATATAAGAATTCTTAAATTATGTAACAGCTTAAGAAACACTGATGGACACTCCTCTTAGAAAGGATTAGAAATAAAGCTTGAGTTAATCAGCATTATTGGAGAACCTTACCTTTTGTTTAAAAGAAGACTGAGTCAGTAAGCACCTTTAAGCTTTTTTGTCTCAGCCATTACTATCTTTCAAAAATGTATTACTGTATTTTTTCATACTAATTTTTGTAAACTGAATATTACTATATCAGATATGATTTACTTGTTACAAGGGTCAGAAAATGACACCCAGGATTTCTTGAAAATGAAACCAATTGTTCACATAACTGAAAACACCGAGGATTTGGCTAACTTTTGAAGATTCCTTTTTTTTTTTTTAGGCAACTTCATTTAGTTATAATTTACATACAATAAATTATATCCATTTAATGTGTACAATCGATGCATTTTTACAGGTATGTACACCTGTGAAACCACCTCCATAATCAAAATACAAAACATTTCTATTTCCCTACCAAAAAACTGTTTGTACTGTTTTCTAGCCTATCTCTATATCTACCCCAGCCCTTGGCAACCACTGATCTACTTTTTGTCACTATCGATTAATGTGCATTTTCCAGAATATTATATATATATGTGCTCTTTTGTATCTACCTTAATTCAGCATGATGATTTTGAAATGCTGTTTATTTCAATAATTTTTTTTTTTTAACTTCAGTTGAGTCTTGCTTAAGAACCAGATGTTGTGTTGTATCTCTGAGGTTTGTTTGCCCTATCGCCGTTGTTTTTAGGTGCTATCAAGTCAGTTCTGACTCATAGCAACCCCATGTATAACAGAACTATACACTGCCCGATCCTGCATCGTCCTCCCAGTCTTCGTTATGCTTGAGGTCATTGTTGCAGCCACTGTGTCAGTGCTTCTCATTGAGGGTCTTCCTTTTTTTCGCCAACTGTCTATTTACCAAGCGTGATGTCCTTCTCCAGGGACTGGTCCCCCTTGGCAATATGTCTAAAGTATGTGAGAGGAAGTCTCGCCATCCTTGCTTCCAAGGAGCATTCTGGTTGTGCTTCTACTTAGATTCGTTCATTCATCTGGAAGTCCATGGTATATTCAGTATTCTTCACTAACACCATAATTTAAAGGCATCAATTCTTCTTTGGTCTTTCTTATTCATTGTCCAGCTTTCACATGCATATGAGGTGACTGAAAATACCTTGGCTTGGATCAGGTGCACCTTAGTCCTCAAAGTGACATCTTTTGCTTTTCAGCACTTTAAAGAGGTCTTTTGCAGCAGATTTGCCCAATGCAATGTGTCCTTTGATTTCTTGACTGATGTTTCCGTGGCTGTTGATTGTGGATCCAAGTGAAATCAAATCCTTGACAACGTCAGTCTTTTCTCCATTTATCACGATGTTGATTTTTAGTCCAGTTATGAGGATTTTTGTTTTATGTTGAAGTACAGCCCATACCGAAGGCTGTCGTCTTTGATATTCATCAGGAAGTGCTTTAAGTTCTCTTCACTTTCTCCAAGCATATTGCAGGTTGTTAATGAATCTTCTTTCAACCCTGATGCCATGTTCTTCTTCATATAGTCCAGCTTCTTAGATTATTTGCTCAGCATACATATTGAATAAGTCTGGTGGAAGGATACAGCTGTGACACACACCTTTCCTGACTTTTAACCATGCAGTCTCCCCTTGCTCTGTTCCAGTGACCACCTCCTGGTCTATGTGAAGGTTCCTCATGAGTGAGGGCTCCCCTCTATGTAGAGGCTTAATTTTCAGTTATATGGCGGTGGAAGATTTGGCCTACAGGCTTCGCAGTTGAAGTCCAGAATGAAAGAACAAGTTATGTATCAAAAAATGCAAATGGAAATTCTGGAATTGGGTCTGAACAACTTGGATTGGGCTGTTATGGATGATGTGCTTATTCCCTTTTTCCTGAACTAGTCTCTGTGACCAATGGACTGAAATATACAAACATCCCTAAAGTTTGGTTGAGAGTGAAGGAAGGATGGTTTTCAAAGAAATTTGAGATATTGTTTTACCAGAAGAACTAAGAAAGGATGAAGTATGCCAAAAACAAACAGTTTAGGGTGATGAAAAAATTCTGGAAATAAATAGTGGTGGTGATTGCAACAAACAAACCAAAAACATTTTAGTAAGGCATTAATAATAGGTATTCTCATTACTAAAAAGTCTATGCCGGCATGAGATAAAAGGTAAGTGAATTTACCTTTTCAATTCTTAAGGAAAGAAAAATAATCACAAATTTAACATTTGTGTATATGTGTTGGCGCAGTGCTTAAGAGCTTGGCTGCTAACCAGAAAGTCGGCAGTTTGAATCCACCAGCTGCTCCTTGGAAGCTCTGTGGGGCAGTCCTACTCTGTCTTATAGGGTTGCTATGAGTCAGAATCGACTGGACGACAATGGGTTTGGTTTTTTTTGGTTTATACATATATATACATGCATGTATACGTATTATGACTAAAGGCACTTTTACATGGAGTAGGTCTTTGGTTTTCAAACTGAATTCCTAGGCAGTCTGGTAATTTGGATCTTTGTTTATTCTCTTTCCTGTCTGTTTTTATATCATATATTCTACATCCTATTCTCTTCTGAACCTTTCTTTTTGATTGTTGACATTTCTTTATTCACAACAAAAGTCTATCTTTTTAAAATAAAAGTCTTTATATTTTAGTTTTGCTATCAGATTGGACGGAGTGGTTTATAACCAACCAGCATTCCTGTCAAGAATAATTTTTTTAAAAAATCACTTGTTTGAGGGCATCATAGAGTTGTTGCAACAGTGAGAACTGGAGGGTCTAATAGAGTGGAAATGGAGCAACTAAAAGGTAAGCTGATTACTGTAACCACTTCTGCCTTCTAGGCATTTTTGATTATCTGCAGGTATAAATATGAAAATTCCAACTTTATACTTATCTAGGGCTACTGCAGGAGTACAGAAAAAACAGAGACTTATGAGGGGAATGCATTAATCACACATCCAGTAGTACCTTTTGGACATCTGGAGCTTCACAGGGTAGGAGATCGAAAACATAAATAGAAAGTGTTTCCAAAATAGAATGGACTTAAAACAGTTTTATGAGAACCAGAAGCTATAATCTGGCATCTACCCACCACAGTTCTTAATTTGATTAAGGTGATTAGTCTTCACTTCATCTGCCTACCAGAGGTAAGGCCAAATGAATTCTTTAGAGAAAATAATATCTGGAATCTCTACAGTTTCTTACACACAATTGAGAGTATTCCATCGAAAATTACTAGACACGTGAAAGATAAAACCACGTGATCAAAGCCAAGAGAAATGCACATTGTATAAGCTGTCTCAAAGTTAATCCAAATATTGGAGTTAACTGATGAGTATTTTATAATACCTCAGATTAAAGGTGTACGTTAGGGTTGTATCTTTCACCATACTTAATCCGTATGCTGAGCAGATAATCAGAGAAGCTGAACTATATGAGGAAGAATGTGGCATCAGGATTGGAGGAAGACTTATTAACAGCCTGTGTTAGTCAGATGACACAACCTTGCTTGCTGAAAGTGAAGAGGACTTGAAGCACTTACTGATGAAGATCAAAGGCCATGGCTTTAGTATGGGTTACACCTCAATGTAAAGAAAACAAAAATCCTCGCAACTGGACCAATAAGCAACATCATGATAAACAGGGAAAAGATTGAAGTTGTCAAGGATTTCATTTCACTTGGATCCACAATCAACAGCCATGGAAGCAGCAGTCAAGAAATCAAGCAACTCATTACATTGGACAAATCTGCTGCAAAAGACCTTTTTAAAGTGTTAAAAAGCAAAAGATATCACCTTGAAGACTAAGGTGCGCCTGACTCAAGCTATGGTGTTTTCAGTCATCTCGTATGCATGAGAAAGCTGGACAATGAATAAGGAAGACTGACAAAGGGTTGACTCATTTGAGTTGTGGTGTTAGCGAAGAATATTGAATATACCATGGACTGCCAAAAGAATGAATAAATCTGTCTTGGAAGAAGTACAGCTAGAGTCTCCTTAGAAGCAAGGGTGGCAATACTACGTCTCACATATCTCGGAAATGTTATCAGAAGGGATCAGTCCCTGGAGAAGGACATCATGGTTGGTAAAGTAGAGGGTCAGCGAAAAAGAGGAAGACTCTCAACAAGATTTGTTGACATAGTGGCTGCAACAATGAGCTCAAGCATAACAGTGATTGTGAGGATGGCACAGGACCAGGCAGTTTTTCGTTCTGTTGTACATAGGTTTGCTATGAGTCGGAAGGACTCCACAGTACATAACAGCAACATGATTAATATATTCAAAAATTGAGTAGTATGGTTACTCCATCTTTTCAAAATTTTTAAGCAATTCTAATTCCTTTGCCTTTCTATATAAATTTTAAAATCAGCTTATCTACATCTATAAAAAATTCTGGCATTTTGGTAGGAGTTGATCTATACAAAAGGAAAGGGGAGAATTGACGTCTTCACTGTGTTGAATCTTCCCATCCATGAACGCAGTATGTCTCTCCATTTATTTAGGTCATGTTTCTATTTCTTTAATCAGCATTTTATAGGATATAGATCCTATACATGTTTTGTTAGGTTTACACATGAATATTTAATGTTTTAGGAGCCCTACTGGTGCAGTGGTTAAAGCGATCAGCTGCTAACCCAAAGGTCAGCAGTTCGAACCCACCAGCCACTCCTTGGGAGAAAGCTGTGACAGTCTGCTTCCATAAAGAAACCCTCTAGGGTTATGATCTGAAATCGATGCAACAGCAACAGGTTTGGTTTTTTTATTTAATGTTTTGGAGATAACTGGAAATGGTATTTTTAATTTTGGTTTCCATTTGTACCTTGCTAGTATTTAGAAATGCATTTTTTTAATGCTTATCTTATATTCAGTAGCGCTGATGAAGTCACTTATTAGTTCAAGGAATATTTTTGAAATTCCATTCAATTTTTTTATGTAGACAATCATGTCATCTGCAAATAGGGACGTATTTATTTATTTATTTCTAATATAGATGTGTTTTCATTCCTTTTCTTGCCTTATTTCACTGGCTTGACCTCCCAACACTAACTTGAATAAAAGTAGTAAAAGCAGATATCTTTGCCTTGTTCCCAAACTTAGGGGTAAAACAGTCTTTCACGTTCAAGTATGGTGTTAGCTGTAGGGATTTTTGTGTTAGCTGCCATTGAGTCATCTCCAATTCCTGACAACCTTATGTATAACTGAATGAAACATTGCCTGTTCCTCCGCCATCATCACAATCTTTGATGTTTGAGCCTATTGTTGCAGCTATCGTGTCAGTACATCTCATGAATGATTTCCCTTAGTTTTACTGACATGAGGCCCTTTGGCAGCAATTGGTGTTTCCTGATGAAATGCATGATCTTTAAGGTTGTGTGTCAACTTGGCTGGGCCATGATTCTCAGTGGTTTGGCAGTTATAATGTAGTTTGCAATCATATAATGATGTTGTCGCCTCCATAATGAGATTTGGTATAATGTGATCACCTCCATGATGGAATCTGCTGTGAGTAGCCAATCAGTTGAAAGTGAATTTCCTTGGGGGTGTGGCCTGCATTGAATATAAGTGGACTTTCTGGCAAGGCTCACAGGCATTTGCTTACTCTGGATCCTGCAGCTGACTTCTGTTTTTCTTGGGACTTGAGTTAGCAGCTTACCTGCCGTATTGCCTCCTGATCTTGGGATTCACTGGTCTTCACAGCCTGTGAGCAAGAGCTCTGCTGTCTGACTTGTTTATCTTGAATTCACCAGCCCCTGAGACTACATGAATCAGGAGAAGCCTACAGCCTGGCCCATGTTCCAGCCTCTGCAACCATATGAGCCATTTCCTTGATACAAATCAATTTCTGCATATATTTATATGCTTTACTGCTTTTACTTCTCTAGAGAACCCAGCCTAAGAGAACAAGTCCAAAGTAAACAAGGCAAAGTCTTGGCATCCTCACTTCTAAGGAGCATTCTGGCTATCTATGGTATATTCAGTATTCTTTACCACAATTCAAATGTGTCAATTCTCATTCAATCTTTCTTTTTCCTTGTCCAGGTTTCATGTACATATGAGGCCATTGAAAAAAACATGGCTTGGATGAGGTGCACCCTTAGTCTTCAGAGCGACATCTTTGCTAGTTAACACTTTAAAATAGATCTTTCACAGCAGATTTTCTCAATGCAATGCGTCATTTGATTTCTTGACTTTCGCTTCCATGAGCATTGACAGTTGATTGAAGTAGAGTGAAATCCTTTACAACACTTAATCTTTCACATTCAAGTATATTAGGTATAAGGTTTTTGTAGATACCCTTTTTCAGAATGAGGAAGTTCTATTCTTTGACTGCTTTGCTGAGAGTTTTTGTCATGAGTGGATTTTGAATTCTGTCAAATGCTTTTTCAGCATTGATTGATGTGGTCATGCATACTTTTATTTAGATTATTCATAATGAGCTAGCTTTGCATTCTTGGTATAAACTTCATTTTGTCTTTGTACATATTTCTGAGTTTTATTTGCTAATATTTTTGAAAATTTTTTCCATTTGTGTTCAAAGTCTTATCAGATACTTTCAACATCTGTGTCATCTTGGTGTTGGCTTCTGTTGATTGTGTTTGCCATGCAAATTGTGCTTTTCTTTGTTCTTCAGATGCTAAGTAATTCTGGATTCTATCTTAGACATTTTGACTGTTATGAGACTCTGGATCTTGTTTAAATTATATGGAGAATATTGATATTTTGTTTTAGCACATCAAGTCACAGTTATGGCCTGTCTTTTGTGGACTGTGGTTCTAATGTCAATTCACTTTTCGGAGTTTTTGCAATGCTATTTAAATCCGTATTCACCATCCGCTGTCATTCCGGGACCTAGACAGTGGTCTGTCTGTTAGTTCAGTTCTCAAAGTCTTTGTTTTGCTGTTTAGGATTAGACTCATGCTTGCACAGTTCAGGGGTGACCCAGGAGTTTATAAACAGCTGTATGGGGTCACTTTCCCAAGGTCCTTTCTCTTTGCAGTCTCCTCAGTACTTTCCAGTTATCTAGGGATCCTGTTTTAGAAAAGTTCTTCAGCCAAAAAACTGAGGTTTTATTTACCACATTCTGCTGTGTATTGCTGATTGCTGCATCCACATATGGGGTCAAGTGATGGTGTAACCAGAGGGAAAGGAATGGTAAACTCCATGCCAGTTTGTTCCTACTCCAAATTCTGCTCTTCACCATCTGCCCACTGTTTCTTTTTCACAGTACTCAAATTGCTGCTTCATGCATTCTGTCCAGGTTTTATACCTACATTCAGTGGGAGAGACAGGGTGGAGTGTACTTGCTCCATCTTACTTGAAGCTGGAACCCAATTCATCAGTTATAATTCCCTTTCTCTGAAATCTACAGCTCCTCACTCTCTTGGCTTTTCCAAAGCCTATAAAATGAGCTTCAAGTTCTTCTCCTCTTAAAAAGCATTTTTTTTTTTTACAAGAATCCACATGAGAAAAGGATACAGTGAGCAACTAGAATTTTGAGAAGAAAATGAATGATGTAATGCCTAGTTAAAATCAATACAGGTTGGTTCTATTTGAAAGCAAGAGGTAGGGGATAAGGAATTGAGGTAATCTCAAAGGTTTGTACTTTAATGAAGGGAGTGGAAAGTGATCCTTTTAACCAAATTGAAACAATAGAATGAGGATGAGGTATTAAGATAAGGATAATGTTCAGCTGGAGTCACTGGGTTGTACAAACGGTTAATGCACTCAGCTACTAACCAAAAGGTTGCAGATTCAGGTCTACCCAGAGGGGCCTCAGAAAAAAAACCTGGTGATTACTTCCAGAAAATTAGCCACTTAAAACCTTATGGAGCACAGTTCTACTCTGAAACACACAAGGTCGCCATGAGTTGTAATCGACTTAAATGGCAACGGGTTTTAATGTTCAGTTGAGTATTGATTTTAGAGTACCGTATTCTGATAGAGATGTCCAATAGATGATTAAAAATAAATATCAAATGCTCAGGAGAGAAATTAGACCTGGAGATAGAGATACCTTTAGTTAATTGGGACTCTAGAAATCATAGGAATGGGATAAAACAGACCAGGGAGTCAGCATATAAGAAGAAAGGAAGACCTGAGACTGGAACCTAACATTTAAAACACTCACCTTATGGAGATGAGATTTGACCTGAGCCTCAGAGTCTACTACAGTCCCTAGAATATAGTAGGCATTCAGCAAATATTTGTTGAATGAAGACTCTATGAATATACCTTTATAGGTGAGCAGGATTTGGGCAGACAAAGGAAGCAACATGAATAATGTAATAGGGAGGAATGATCACGATATATTAATTACAGTAAAAAGTAGAATGACCAAATTTTGAGAGATCCAATCTGGACCAAGCATACCAGAAAAAAGTATTTGTAATAAATGATGATTAAAAAAACATAAACAAAAAAACCATTGCCATCGAGTTGATTCCAACTCATAGCAACCCTGTATGAGAGTAGTACTGCTCCATAGGGTTTTCAAGGAGCACTTCGTGGATTCAAACCACTGACCTTTTGGTTAGCAGCCAGAGCTCTTAACCACTATGCCGCCAGAGTTTGCAAATGATACACTTATGTGTTTATTTTAACCTAAAAGTATAAAAAGTAGTTATTTGTTTGAGATTATTCTGTATTACTTACTTTTCTGTTTCATTAATGACATGATTTAAACAAGACAACAATAAGAAAGGTTAACAGTAGCAAATTAGTGGCAGTTAATTGTAGACTTAATTAAAGAATGTGTGAGAAAAATATAATATTTGGGTTTTTTTCTATCCTTTGATACAGCAGTTTTTTCTATCTGTTTAACCCTGTATTAGATGTTTAGTTTTCGTAGGCTGTATTTTCATGTATTATTAAAATACATAAATGTTATACTTTTTAGAAAGAGACTGTAAGTACAATAAGACTAATTAAACAGATACTACCTATATTTAATAAAAAGTTATAATGACATACTTTTTCTGTCCAGTGATAGAGCAGGATATCTTTATTCTTTCTGATTCCTTTCCTAATAATACTTCTCTGAACTGCTTGCTGCCTTTAGAACATCTTTGTATTTTCTTTTATGTAATCATAAAACTGAATACAGTCAAATGTAAAATTCACTTTGATTTGCCACTCTGCTCTTACCAGGCTCGCATTACACCGATTCCTGGTGTCATCAAGTTAAATATCTTCTCAACAAAAGCATTTGAGTGTGGTATGCTTAGGATTTTACATACTAGTAGCATTTGTTTTTAGACTTACAGGAATTAGTTTTCAGCTCTCCAAAAATGTCCATCTACCTTGTATCTTTAGGCTTGTTTTGGTAGACCAGCTGTGTGCCAATAAGGTCCTTTGCATCTGTGAATTCATCATATAGCCCAGCCTCCTAACTCGGGAGAACGTTGGGTGTCATCATAAGTTACACCTGTTTCTAAGGGAAAATGGTTTTAAAGCACAGAGGTAATTTGAATTTATGAAATTGAAATTCAATTCCAAAAAGTTACAATTTGAGTAAAGAAATTGAGAAGGTCCTGTTTAACTTGGCTGTTTCTTTCCGGTGACATTTTTTGAGTTATGAAACAGTTTTTGTGTTACTGTTTATTTTTTGCTGTATGAGTTTTTGTCACAACTTACACATACCATCAAATAACCTAGGTGGTCCATTCTTCTTTTCTAGGCTCCTTATGGCCTTTTCAAAGATCATCAAAGAGCTAGAAAAAATAAATAAATTTTTGTTTTACTATAATCTTTTTCTCCATTCTTTTACTCAGTGTGTTTCCAAATTAAAGAACTTTTTTGTTGTTGATGTTCCATACTTTGAAAATAGCTTTTATGGCAGGCCATCATTTTAACATCTTTTCTCTGGCAACAATGATAGCCATCATATAGGCATACCTCTAATGAGGTTATCTTCCCCCATCTCTAAAAAGTAAAAAATCTCCTTAAGTGCTTTTGTATTTTTTGAGGAACTGAAAAGTGAGCAAAAACTTTCATTAAGAAAGACTTTATATCACAGTTAAGCAAATCACATCTGATTTTAGCAGCACCATGTACAAGTTGTATAGCACATTTAGTGGGTAAGATCTTTTCTTTTTTTCCTGTAAGAATTTATAGGCCAAATGAAATTTGCCAAAATTTACATTTGCATTATCCGCCAAATACATAAATGAGAAAAGTCAAGTTTGTATTTGGACAGATAATCACCAATCTTTTATGTTTTCTGCCATCTTAGGATCTTCATAAAAATCATGAAGACAATGAAACCCCATATATCAAATAAAAGTGCCTTTGAGCTAGAGGGAACATTTTCCATTAACTGTAATTGAACATGTTACTTAATAGACTGTAGAAAGCATGATTGCTATTAAGTGCTGACAGAATCATTTCCATACTATAAGGGGCCAACACCTTTCTTATCAAAATTTCCTCTTTGTTTGCCCAAAGGACATTTTAGTTACAACCTCTGAGTTAGGAAATGTAACTTTACTGAGTTTTATAGTGCAATCAAGGAAATGATATGATAAAGTATGTTTGTTCATGTAGTATGCCCAAATTAACTTAGAGGTTGCATTCGACTGTGTGTATCTTAACAAATTATGGATAACATTGCGCAAAGAATGGGAATTCTAGAACACTTAATTGTGCCCGTGAGTAACGTGTACATAGACCAAGAGGCAGTCATTCGAACAGAACAAGGTGATACTGTGTGGTTTAAAATCAGGAAAGGTGTGCATCACCAATCTTTTATGTTTTCTGCATTTTATTAGGATCTTCATAAAAATCATGAAGACAATGAAACCCCATATTTTAGGGTTGTATCCTTTCACTGTACTTATTCATTCTACATACTGAGCAAATAACCTGATGAAGAATGCAACATCAGGGTTGGAAGAAATTCCATTAATTCCATTAACAATCTGCGATTTGCAGATGACATAACGTTGCTTGCTTAAAGTAAAGAGGACTTGAAGCACTTACTGATGAAGATCAAAGAGCACAGCCTTCAGTATGGATTACACCTCAACCTAAAGAGAACAGAAATCCTCACAACTGGACCAATAAGCAACATCATGGTAAATGGAGAAGAGATTGAAGTTGTGAAGGATTTCATTTTACTTGGATCCGCAATCAGTGCCCATGGAAGCGCAGTCAAGAAATCAAGCGACATATTGTATTGGGCAAATCTGCTGCAAAAGACCTCTTTAAAGTATTAACAAGCAAAGATGTCACTTTGAGGACTAAGTTGGGCCTGACCCAAGCCATGGTATTTTCAATCACCTCATATGCATGCAAAAGCTGAACGGTAAATAAGAAAGACCAAAGAAGAAATGACGCCTTTGATTATGGTGTTGGCAAAGAATATTGAACATATCATGGACTGCCAGAAGAACAAACAGGCCTGTCTTGGAAGAAGTACAGCAGAATGGTCCTTAAAAGCAAGAATGGCAAGGACTTTGTCTCACATACTTTGGACATGTAATAAGGAGGGACCAGTCCTTGGAGAATGACATCATGATGGCAAAGTAGAGGTTCATTAAAAGAGAGGATGGCCCTCAACAAGATGGATTGACACAGAGGCTACAATAATAAGCTCAAGCATAGCAATGATTGTGAGGATGGCACAGAAACGGGCAGTGTTTTGTTCTGTTGTACATAGGGTTGCTCTGAGTAGGAACCAACTTGATGGCACCTATCAAAAACAGCATTATTGGTGTCAGTTGGGGAGCCAAAATTTATTATTAACTGTCATGATTACAGTACCCTTGGAGTGATGCAACAATGGATGACCCACCATTGTGAGCCATAAGTCATGGTTGTCAGCATCAGTGGTGAGGTGAAGAAACAGCAACTACAGAAGGCAGATAATCTATGACATACCCATTGGACACTAAAACCAGGGCAGCTTTCAGTCCTACTTTTGGGGCTACCATTAGGTTTGTACTTTTCCCCAACTTATGTATCCATTGCCAAAAATCAGGATTTTTTGCACCACCCAGAGAGATTTCCTGGAATGGTTGGTCACTCAGTGGACAATTCTGATGTTATAAATTAGAGTGGTTTCCTGATAGCAAAGCAAAGGAGATTATACTTGGTGAAGTAGAAATTAGGGAAGCATTAAAGTTTTTTGCCTGGAGGAGTGGTAAAATGTATGATTTGATAATGTAAAAGTTGGAGGAGAGTAATCTCACAGGTTTTAATGGGATTAATTAGGGCAGTCATAGAATATAGGAAAGGTAAAACCCCAAAGACTAATGTGGATGCTATTAGAGTGGTTTATGAAGTAAAGAAGATTGTGACTCTCCTAACAACAGTAAGAATAAATATGAAAGATTATGTGAGACATTTTGAAGTAAGTAGCAAGACATGATCCAGTCACTTGATTCCCACTTCATGTGGGAAATGAAGGAGAGATTTGAGATAACTTCAGGTTTTCAAAATTGAGTAATTGGGGAAATGGTGACGTCACTGAAAAAGGCAGCACCACTGGGAAGTTGATTTGATTGGTGACAAGTGAGTTTAGTTTAGAAAGTACTGACTTTGAAGCATAAGAAAGATGTATAGTTAGTTGGTAGTTGAAGATACTGGGACCAGAGCTCATTGGTAAAGATAAGCAAAGTTCAGTGAACACTGCAAGACCATTCCTAATTCCCCATGAAGTCGATATTAGCATCCAAAGGGACTGTTTGCCACTTTTACAGAAGCAAAACAAATACAACTTTAAAAGATTTAAATTAATAATAGATGAACAAGCAATGGAATGAAGGTTATTGGTACTATGACTGCCTGAGCCCTAGTAGGTCTTCTAAAACTAAAAACCAAACCTGTTGCCATCAAGTCAACTCTGACTCCTAGAGACCCTATGGGACCCTAGAACTTCCTGAAAGGGCTTCCAAGGAGCGCCTGGTGGATTCGAACTGCCAACCTTTCGGTTAGCAGCCGAACTCTTAACCACTATGCCACCAGGGTGTCTAGTTAATAATCGTGCCATAAGTCAAGCTTACCAGTCTTCCTGATGAAGAAACTAGTTACAACTCATTCTTGCTCATCGCCACTATTCCAAATACGCAGTTTTCAGATGTGCTGAGGGAACCTATACCACTTTATCTGACTAGGCATGAGATCCCATGTGTTATTCAGGGAATTTGATTGCTTTAGGGAGAATGACCACCTTCTATGATACAGTTGGCTCCAACTGAGGCTGCTTAATTGAAGGAAGAGAAAGATAATTTGAAATAAAATTTCTTAAGGAAAGTAAAAAAAAAAGTGTGAAGAAATGATTTTTAAAAAAATACCAGAGTTTAAAAAAACTTGAGTAATTCTAATAAAAGAATGATGAGGATGTTTTAGTTTCCTAGTGCTGCTGTAACAGAAATACCAAAGTGGGTAGCTTTAATGAACAGAAATTTATTTCCACAGTTTAGGACACTAAAAGTCAGGGCACCAGCCAGAGGGGAAGACTCTCTCTGTCGTCTCTGTGGAAATATCCTTGTCTCAGCTTCTCTAGCCCTTATTCCTCAGTTTTTTGGCAAGCCTCACATGTGCTTCTGCCTTCCCCAGTTTGTGCTTGCTCGTCTCTGTGTCTGTACGGCTTTCGTATAACTTAGAATTCATTAGGTTTAGGACACACCCTACACTGATAGGGCCTCATTAAAATAATAAAGAAAACCTTAATCCCCAATTGGTTTTACATCCACAGACATAGTGGTGAGAATTCTAACACATAATTTCAAAGGAACACAGTTCAGTCTATAACAAGGCACAGAAATCTAACTAGTAATCTAGAAGAGCAAAGGGAAGAACACTAGAAAAAATACAAAGAAAAGTAAAATGATAAACAAGGAAACCCTAATATTTGGAAAACGAGTATCAATAGGAGAGAAAGGAGTAAATGTGAGAGAAATCATACTCAAAGAAATAATAGAAGAAAACTTAACCTGGGCTGAAGAAAGACTTGAGTTATCTGATTGCAAGGGCAGGTAGAATAAAAATTTTAATTACATATTTACTTATGTAACTGTATATACATGTGGTACGTATATAGACATATCTAGGTAAAATACCAATTCTTAATGGTAAGGAGAAAATGTTACACCTTTCCAGAATAGAATCAATTATTTAACAAAGGAAAGAACATCATACTGGCATCAAATTTATTCACCTGCAACACTGAAAAGTAGGACATTGGAACTATGTTCATAAACCTCTGAGGAAACAACTGTAATTTAAGTTTTTATATCTATCTTTTTTTGTTTTGTTTTGGTATATCTACACAAAATATCGTCTATATAGGAGGGCCAAAGACTCTTTTTTTTTTTTTTAAATCAAGCAAGGCTAAGAAAGTACCTCTTTATCTTTTCTGAGGGAATTACTTGAAGTTTTATGGCCAAAAGAAAGTTAAAATGGATCTCAAAAGAGGGAAGGGCAGTGTGTAAGAATCAGTGGAAGCCAGTGTATCTTAAAATGTGTAGATGAACCCAAACCACTGATAATCTTAATTGTAATATGAGTTAAAAAAGAATTTTCAAAATATAAATCATTTACTATAAGAAAAAATTTTAAATGGCATGGAACTTGTTTTAAACTATTTAAAGTAAACTGTAGGAGTAACAAGTAAGGATGGAGGAGGTAAATGGGGAAGATGATAAAGGCCTTATTTCCACTTTTGAAAGTTTTTCCTTTACCTCTTAAGTATATCAATTATGAGATGATGCAAAACTGAAGTGAGTGTCTTGGTCTGAGATTCAGTAAAGCCAAGTTGATTAGATAAGACAGTAGATTTTCCTATTCTTTGTGGTATCTTGGGTCACTCTAGAAGAAATAAAACATATCTTTTTGTGAAAGGATTTATATTTATAAAATTTTACCCACTTGTGCAACTATTAGACAAAGATATCTGATTTTTTATATTATTTGTTAATTGGAAATGTTTAAGGAGAGCTTGTTATATACTACATGCTGGGAATATAAAAAGGAAAAAATGGCATCTATTGGGGAGATAAGTGTACAAAAGTGCAGATAAAATTAGATGGGTGCTAAAGCAGATACAAATACAGGGTGAAGGGAAGCATGAAAAGCAGAACAGTTAATCTTTTGTGTCAGTGGAGCCTTGTGTGTTGCCGTGATGCCGAACAGGTTTCAGTGTGCTTCCAGACTAAGACAGACTAGGAAGAAAGTCCTTGGCAATCTACTTCCAAAAATCAGCCAGTAAAAGTGATATGGATCACAACGGTTCAATCAACAACCTGCTGTGGGGCTGGCCCATGACTGAATAGCATTTTGTTCCATTGTGCCTGGGGTTGCCATGAATCAGGAGTGGACTCAGAGGCTCAGAACAACAAATCTTTTGGAGGAAAAAAAAAAAAAACTGTTACCATTGAGTTGATTCCAACTCATACCAACCCTATAGAACAGAGTAGAACTGCCCTATAGAGTTTCCAAAGAGCGGCTGGTGGATTTGAACTGCCAACCTTTTGGTTGGCAGCTGAGGTCTTAACCACTGCACCACCAGGGCTCCTGTGGCTTCAAAATAGGTTTCACTTCTGCCCTTCTGGTTTAGGTCACTTAGGGTATAGTGATAAAAGAACAGCGGTCTTGCTTCAGAAGTAGCCGTGACTTCCCTTTATGGTTAATAAGATGTGGTAGACTTGTCAGGTGTTAACCACGACCTCTGTCTTTCCACAGAGGAGTGTGTGATAGGCTGCTGTATATGGCTTGTCTTTTCAAATATTCCTGCCTAGTTCAAAGGAAAAGGAGGGCTGATGCAATGTAAGGGTAGAAGATACTTGCCCTTGCTGCTACTGTGTTGAGAAAGTCAGTCTTTTCTTAGAACTGAGAAATCACAGAAGGGCCTAATAAAGATCTTCAGACATAAAATTTAACAGTTCTTCTATTTACATGTTTTGTTAGCTTCCGTGTATCAAAGGAATCCCTGTAAATTATAAAATCTTAAATATTAGAAATTCTAGTAGGAAATTGGTTTCATAGAGATAATCTTTATTTTTTTGTAGTATGCTGATCTCTTTTTGTTTTGTAATTATCTAAATGCTGAAATTTCTGTTTTAGGAACCATAATTACATAGTGGCAAGAGTTTCCTAGCTCACTTTTTTTTTTTTTTTTTTAATGTATCAGGCATCCATAGTGTCTAAGTGGAAACCTAAAGTATATTGCTTTAGAAAGTTTGCTGTTATTTTATTTATTTATTTATTTATTTACGTTATTTAAAGTTTCTGTGCCTGTTAATCGTCCTGCTGCCTGACTGAGGCGTTCAGAAGTGATAATCAGTAGGCTTTTCTGTACAATGCTGGAGGAACAAGCTGCTTATGATGACCCAACAGAGACATGAGGAAGGTTTGTGAAAGGCATGTATTCATCCAGCTCTAATCCTTGTTTTCAGAAAGGCAGTGTCTTTAAGTGTTCTCTAATTAGTGAATAGATATGGTTGTAAATTCTTGTAGACGCCTCTTTTGTAGGACAGAGATGGATTGCCTGGCTTGCTTAAATCTTTATTTTACATTGCTTTTTTAATGAAATTTTAATATGAGTATCTAAAAACAGAAGATAGTAAAAAGTATTAAAAACATGTAATTATTGCTATTTAGTATGATCCATTGTGATTTTATTAACATAATTAGAAACTGGAATAGTTTATATCATGAAATAAAAAAAATAAAATAAAAAAATAGTTTCTACAAAAATAAGTCTGGTTTTGTTTTTCTACTTCTTTGTTTTACTGATGTCTTTTTTTTGTATACATAAAATAATGTTTACTGGGATGAAATAAATTCTTTTTGGGTTTGGTAAAATTGCTTCTATCAGTCACCTAGGAAATGTAAGCTAGGGAACAAGACACTAATATTTAGGCATACCAAGAAGAAATATATTGCTTCAGTGACCTGACTATAAAATATGATCAGCAAAAACACCTGGAAATAAAAAGAACAGATTTTAGTTATGGTTCTCGTTTTCAAAGAACTTAAGTGCTTAGCTGTTATTGTTAGTACTAGATAGGTAAGTTGGCAGTGACATTTGAAATACGGTAAATAAAAGCCTACAGAATGTCTGATTCTCCTCTTAGCACTTGTCTGATTTTCCCTCCAGAAATTGCATAATGGAAACTACTGTAGAGTTAATGCTGCTCTAATATATCTACCTTACTTGTTGTAATAAATGTATCCTCTCTTAATGTGTAATGGTAAAGGAATAGCTATTGAAACTGCGAAAGTTATTGAAATAGAGGGATGGGAGCTTTTTGCCTTTATCATCTGTATTATTAATTGGAGATAATTACTGCAGAGCAGCTGGTTGTTGGTTTTAGGGCGCATCAATTGTTCTTCTCACCCAGCTGTTGACTAATAAGGATAGTCAACACATCTGTTTCAACAGCTGGTAATTAACAAAAGCCTAATTGCCGCAACTCTTTTTACATCCAATCTGTGAAAGAGAAGGGATGTAGAAGAATATTATTTACTTTGTACTTTGCACTTTGTGAGACCAGTTTCTCTTTTTTCTCTCTCCCCCCACTTTTTTTTTTACTTTGAATACCACTGCCTTTGTATGAAGCATTGAATGGCAGGAGAACACAATATGGTAATCCAGAGCTTAACTTTTTCAGATCTTTGTTGGTGTTTCTTATTGCAACATTTCTTTGCTAACTTGCAAGATAAAATGGATCAAAAGCATTTTGAGTAGTTCCATACAACAGTTAAAACCCGCAGCAGTGTGCCCTAGGCTGTGTTGCTGTTGTCTACAGCATCCAAAAGGAAACAGGGACTTCTTTTCTCTTATGTTTTTCGCATGCTTAGGCACAACACCCAAACAGTTTCTACATTTAGGAAGACTATTCATATAGAATTTTTGTTTAAATTATTGCATATATGTTGAGTAAAATAAGTGAAGTTGGGCCTTACCAAGCACTCTTCCTTTGATTAAAAACTGCAAACTGTCTTCTCCTAAAAGCTTTAGTTTTCCTATTTTAGTGCCATTATGACAAACTAAAGTATTTAAGAATACTTTTAGTATATGCATGGAATCTTGCTTGGGCTGTTTTTTTCTAACATGTGATTTAGACTTTTTTTTTTTTAATTGAGATAATTTTGATTATTTCTTGATGATTTTTATAATAAATGAACAGTAAATTTACTGACGTGGTTTTAGAGACCTGAATAAAACTGTTTAACAAATGAGAGGCTTATGAATTAATTTTTCTTTTATCTGAATTCTTTTGGTACTCTTATTTAATTATGAACTGTTTCAGTAAAAATATCTTTCATATAACTTTGGTTATAAACCTTTATATTTAGGCTTTTTATAGTTATAAGTTTTGCTACTTATTATTCATGTGTCCATGTTCAAAAAATCTGCTTATTTGTCTCCTCTTTTTAAAAATTACCATGTGAAATCTAACTTAATAAAATGTTGTTTTCCTTACATTAAGAGCACGTATTTTTTCAGTTATCACGGCTGATTTTTCAGTAGCCCTTTCCAGGTCTTCTATATTTTCTTTATAGCATATATCTATAAAAAATTTTGGTGAATGAAAATGTGTGAATTAGAGATCACGTAAGCATACTGATTTTCCTTTGAATACATTCAGAAAAATTTAGAGGGATGTTAAGGTTAATTTGGTAGACAGTGATGATGGTACTTATTTAACATGAATGTACCAAATGCCCTTAGCTAAAATGTTAGTCAAGTTTACTTGATGAAACTTGCTTCACTAACTGTTCAGTTGGCAATATTTCTATGCAGGCAGTTCTTCAATTGTCTGCTAGATATGTTGAAAGGTATAGGAGAAATTCTACCCAAGTGCTTGCCACGGACTGAATTGCAGATTGCATAATTTCAGAAGTTTTTGCTGGCAAGACAAGTTTAGTTGAGCAGGTGTTCAGGTGATGGAGTATACTATAGGTGCAGTAAAAAAAAAAACATACATGATCCTGAACAAATAAACAAAATACTGCTGGCTAAAATTCTAACTAAATAGAAGGGCACTGGCGTGTAGAGAAATGTTTACTACTCAAGTGTAAAGGAGGGGAATATTGTCATTTTGGGAAATGTTTGCTTCTTGAGTTTAAATAAGAATTTAATTTTCTCTGTGTGCTCATGTTCTTAGGCAGAGCCAGAGAAAGCAAGCTTAGTGAAAGGAATGTATCATGCCATGAGAAAGGGGAATGGACTTTTTTGGGGAATCCACATTCCAGCTGATGCTTTTTAATGTGTGTGTGTGTGTCTGCGTGTGTGTGTGTGTCTGTGTCTGTGTTTTGGGTATATAATTATTTTTTCTGAGGCAATGACCTCAAGAATAGGCGGTAGGACAGAGTAATTAAATAGTTTAATAGGTATTTTCTGAGGAGCATAAATACTACATGACTAACCTGCTTTGTGGATGTAAAAGTGGCAAATCTCATTAAAGGCCAGATGGATATTACGGAGGCCAAGGAGATGGTCAGTGGTTTTGTACGTATCAGTATAAATGACTTTCAGGGATATAGTCAAGAAGTCTCAGGGGGCCGACATCTGTCATCTAACTAGCAGCAAATTTAAGGACCTGATAATATCTTCTCAGATAGAGTTCATTCAACTTAAATGACATAAGGAAAAGCTAAAGCCTATTCAATCTTAATTAATAGACAAAGAAATGGTTTAAGACAAGGATGTTAAATTACTCATGGATTAAAGAGTATATGATATCAGACACTAAAATAAAAGAAGAAATAAAATAATTTAAAAATAAGAGAAGGTTTTAAAATAAATGACAGTGAATGGAAAAAGAGCTAAAGATTGGAGTCAACAGTGTCACCTCTGGAATCATCACCATACGATATAACGGCATGTTTGAAGATGGGGAACAGGTTGGTGAAGTAGTTAATGCTTTGGATTATTTCCTGAACTAGTACTGAAGAGTTCTGGGTTATAACTCTGACTCTGCAGCTGGCTATAACCTGAAAAATAGAGAAGCATTAAGTAAATCATCATTTCCTAACAAGTGGTTCTCCAATTCCATGGATTTTTTTTTTTTTTCCTAAAAGGTTCACATTGTTAAATGGAATAGTGGGGAATATTTCAATTTCTACTGTTGAATTTGCTGAGGATTTTTTTCCTAGAGGGTTTACATTGTTAAATGCAGTAACGGGGAATGTTTCAATTTTGAACTTGCCAAGGTCATAGAGCTTGTAATCAGTGGAGCCAGGATGTAATCCCAGCCGTTCTGGTTCCACAGCTCATGCTCCTAACTACTGTGCTGAACTGTCTTTCTGGCATAATTCTCCCTGCTCTCTGTTTCATGGCTTCTGCTCACTGTCCATGAATCATTTTCTGCCTATGAATGTTTTGATTTCTGCTTCCATTAGAAGCTGTTTTCTTCTCTCTCTCGTGTCATACCACTTCACAGATTACTAGA
The DNA here is from genome assembly GCF_030014295.1 of Loxodonta africana. Classification (NCBI taxonomy): domain Eukaryota; kingdom Metazoa; phylum Chordata; class Mammalia; order Proboscidea; family Elephantidae; genus Loxodonta; species Loxodonta africana. The sequence continues at coordinate 49,430,182 of NC_087351.1, forward strand.
CAGTTTGTATATGACTGCTTTTGAGTCAGGAACTTGATCATCCCTTATCTGATAAACTGGTAGGCATGACAGGAGGAAAAACATAACAACATCTCAGAAATCTAAAGAGCAATGCAGCGTGGCAAGCAATCGAAGTCTCCCTAGGAATAGGGGGTGTAATTGGCAGGGGCCATAGCTGACATCCAGTCATTGTATCCCCTGAAATTAGCTTTTAATATTTTAGTATCCTTTTAGAAGATATTATGTTTCTTTTAGTATCCTTTTACAAGATATTATGTTTCTTTTCCACTAGGCACTTAACCTGCTGCTGAGATTAAAACATAAAATAGTAGGATGGGCATAACCACGTTGTTTGAAAATTTTTCTAATTAGACATATTGTTGAAGATGGGGGTGGATTACCCAATAAGCAATGTACGCATGGGGCTTACTTCTGCTTACTAATCTGTAATACACAGCTTCACTGGTTTTTACCACATTGAAAACTAGTGAAATTGTGTACCACAGATTAGTAAGTACAAGTAAGCCCGTGCATACCTTGCTTATTAGGTAATCCGTCCCTGGTTGAAGGTATCTAATTAAATATCTTATAGATGCGTGGCTGCTAATCAAGAGGTCAGCAGTTCGAATCCACCAACCGCTCCTTGGAAACCCTATCTTTGGGGCAGTTCCACTTTGTCCTATAGGGTCGCTATGAATCTAAACCAACTCGATAGCACATAACAACAACAACATAGATACGTTTAATGCAATCATGTATATTTATGATTACTCTGTAAAATAGTTCTATTAAAACAGTTAATATATATATTAAATTATACTATATTGAAATGTGAAACTTTTTTTCAATCAGTTAAGGTGTAGTAAGGGGTGCTATAAAGCATACTCTGATTATTCTTTAAACTTCACTACTGTCAATTACTCTGTTACCGAATGGTAGAGTAAGCAATGTTTTCTGGCTACTTGTAATCTGACTTTTAGCTCTGAAACCTTGGACAATTTCTAAATGTTTCCTTTAACATATTGTCTTAGAATAGTTTATATATCTATAAAAGTACAGGACTGTATTACCTCTAAGATCCTATCCTGTTCCAAAATCATTTGGTTCTGTGGTTTAATTTGTATTGTATGTTTCTTTATTTAGCAGCTATCATACATAATATAAAGTGTCTGTGTTCTCTGATAAGAACAGATTTCCATTAACTGTCTTGGAGTTACCAAAGGAAAAAAAAAAAAAAGAAGTCTTAAGTATATCAGACTGTAACTATTAAAGACACATTTAAACCAAACATAACAAGATTTTAAGTAAGATAAAAGTGGTTTCTCCACAATACTCATAACAAATAGTGTTCGCCAATGTGAACAGTATAGTCTTTGTCCAGCCTTCTAAGTCACTAGATAAAACTCCAGGAAAGCAATGGAATTCATTTCTAATATAGTAGCAGTAAAAATGGTTGTCCTATTTTGATGACATTGCTCAAAATAGGCATATTTTGAGAATAAGCATTTAACTATAATACCTAACATCAGTTAACTAACTTTTTTTAAATCAGTTAAGGTATAGTAAGAGGATACTGAAGATGTAAAGCACACTCTGATTGTTATTCAAACTTTCACTACTGTCAATTACTCTGTTACTGAATAATGAGTATCAGTGTTTTACCCCAAATTAGTTCAGCTGCTCTTTCTAGGTGTTTAAGCAACACCTATTCCATATTGGAAAGTATGAAAGTTAGCTGGAAGGCCAATAAACTTATAGAATGCATCCTTAGAGATTGCAATCAAAACTTAAAGGATTCCTTAAGTAGAAAATAAAACAAAAGTATCAATAATGTTGGAGTTCTTTATTTAATAAAGAATACTGCTCAAGAGAAAAGGACAAGGTAGGGTGTTTGTGTGTGGGCAGCGTGGAGAGATAAGAAAACTTTAAACACATGCTACAGACAGACAATATTTGGTTTTGTCAGAGGAAATTTTATTGTATTGGAGGAGGGAAATATACTAAGTTAGAACCATTACTTCATTGATGCTAAGATGCATGTATTTCCCAATGTTAACATTGCTGGGTTCTTGTTACAATAGATGGTATCCTAACAAGTATAAATGGCAGTATTTTTCTGTATGTTTTAAAAATAACCCCTTAGATTTGATGAGATTTGGCAATAAGTTTTAAAACATATTTGTTTAGAAAGTTTGTAAAAGTATAATTGTGATTATGTATGCTTAGGAATTTTCTTTTTGTTACTGAAGTAAAATTAGTGGCTTTAGGAGAACACGTCTTAGTCAGGAAGACAAATTGTTTTATAGGCAAATTTTTATGGAGGAAGCAAAAGAATATCTGTATTGTTTATACAGTTAGAGGTGTACCAGCCACACAATTTGAATGTGGCGTTGGTAAACAGAAGATCCAGCTAAGAAAGTCCAGCCATGACTTCCTGGTTGCCCCAGTTACTAAGACTAACTGCATCCGTGACTCTTAGTCACAAGACTCCCTCATGCCAATGACATTAAAAAAATCAAAAACCAAACCCACTGCTATCAAGTCAATTCTGACTCATAGTGACCTGATAGAACAGAGTAGAACTGCCCCCATAGAGTTTCCGAGGAACACTTGATGGATTTGAACTGCCAACATTTTGGTTAGCAGTTGTAGCTCTTAACCACTATGCCACCAGGATTTCCAATGACATTGTATGGATCAAAAACAAATGCAAATAATGCAGATAATTAGCAGAAGTACAGCAACAAGTTTCTCCCATTCGTGTCTTGCAGAGGAGGGATCGAGATGGAGTTCAGGAAGAGTTTGTATAAAGAACAAAATTGAAATAATATGTGGAAAGCCATGGGTGATATATAAAAAATCCTAAATGCTCAAAAATATTTGGTACCTATCTACTTGCCCTCTCCCCTGCAACTGTGGCTGTAACATTTATAAATAAAGCAAGTATTTGTGAACCCACACATTTATATTGTTTTTCAAACTCCTGAATAGAATCTTTTTGTATATGTTCTTGAGAACAAAATAGAGACCACCCCCCCCCCTTTCTTCTGGTGCCTGGAATATTGTGAGGAATTAATGTGGTATAAGGGGAAAATATGTATTTTGGACCAGACAGATCTGAATATGTATTTGTTTTATCAGTCACTGGCTTTGTTACATTTACAAGTACCTTAACCTCCATGAACATTGATTTTGTCACCTACAAAATAGGAATAATAGGAACTACTTCATAGACTGATTATGTGGATAGACTATAGAAATGTGTTTCAAGCACTTGACACAATACCCAACACATAGTGGGCATTCAACAAGTGCATTGCTTTTGTAGTTAAGCACAGATGTTTTAAGTTTATTTCAATTTAGGCAACAAGTTTGGCAATTTTTTATAAAGTCAGACACTTACTATACAACCCAGCAATCCCACTCCTAAATATTTATCCGTGAATAATGAAGGTGTAGTTCTACTCAGTGACCTATATGCAGTTATTTATAGCAGCTGTTAATAATTGCCCAAACTGAAAACAATCCAAATGTCTGTCGACTAGTCAATGGATGTACAGATTGTTGTACATTTCAGGAAACCCTGGTGGCATAGTGGCTAAGTGCTACAGCTGCTAACCAAAGGGTCAGCAGTTTGAATCTTCCAGGTGCTCCTTGGAAACTCTATGGGGCAGTTCTGCTCTGTCGTATATGGTTGCTGTGAGTCGGAATTGACTGTCAAAGCTGTCAAAGCCCTGGGTTTGGTTTTTTTTTGTTTGTACGTTTCATACCATGAAATACTACTTTAGTGATATAAAGGAATGAACTATTGATAGTTATCAGAAATATGAATGAATCTCAGAGTCATTATGCTAAGAGAAAGAAATCAGACTCAGAAGGCTATGTACTGTATAATTCCATTTTTATAACATTCTAGAAAAGGCAAAATTATAGGAACAAAAATCATATCAGTTGATGCCAGAGGCCAGTTGAAAAGGGGAGGACATATACTACAGTGGTGCACAGGAAACACTTTGGGGTAATGGAAATATTCAATAACATGATTGTAATGGTTGTTACACGGTTCTATACATTTGTCAAAATTTACAAAACTAAATTTTTTTCTGTTTAAATTAAAACTCAGTAAGCCTGACCTTGAAAATAATTCATCCACATGTATATAGATAAATGGGTACATTTTTACTCTTTGTAAATTACAGTTTAGTAAGCCTGACTTTAAAAAATTCATGTGTACACATAACATTTTCTACTTTTTCGTGCATGCATGCTTTACTTTGATAAACATTTTCCTAAAACTGTGTCTATAAGTAGAAAAAGTGCTATACTTGTATAAAATGTTTGCCAAAAACTATGACAATATGAAGAAATCCTGACTCACTGTAGGCTTTTCTCAAAAATGTATTTTTTTACATTTATCAAAACTTTTAAGGTAGGATGTAAGCATACAGTTTCTGTACAGTACAGGAAAAGGGGAAATATAGAAAACTTAATCCAGCATATGTCAGGGAAGAAAAAGGATGCTAAACATGAAACATGAAATAATAAGTAGAAATAAGTCCAAACATATCTGTAATTACAATATACATGTATAACAATAAATCCTACCAGAATGAATACATGTATCAACATGAATAAGTATGAAAAGTATGCTAAAAAAGCAAATGTCTGTGACATACATAGAGTATTATTTATATAGTTAAAAAACTTCTAAACAATAAGATGTTATCTTTAAGTATATAGCCATATGGTAAGATATAGTATGAAATATAGGTGGCGCAGGGTTAAGAGCTTGACTGCTAATCAAAAGGTCAGCAGTTTGAATCCACCAGCTGCTCCTTGGAAACCATATGGGGCAGTTCTACTCTGTCCTATAGGGTCGCTATGAGTCAGAATCAAGTCAACAGCAGCAGGTTTGGTTTTTATAGTAAACATAGTATAAAATATTCATGTAGCATATTATAATCTTATAATTAAAATATAGTCCAAAATATTCTTGAAAATGATGAACCCAAATTCATGGAAGTGGTTTACTTTTGGATCGGAAGAGATGGAAGGAATATGACTGGTGAGTGTGATAAATGGGTTGAGGTGAATGAAAGTTTTTTGTTTTGTTTTTTAATATGTTGCAAAATATGTCTAAAATTTAAAGTAAGATTTAATACAGTGTGTATAGAATTATATCAGTTTTGTAAATAGGTGTATTTACTTGTAAATATACATATATGCTTGTAGTTGCATAGACACCTCTAAAACATATATAATAAATAGGTAACTAGTAATATCGTGAGAGGAAGCTGTTAGTACTGAGGGTTGGAGGTGAAAACGGTGATTTACTTTTCATTGTATATTCTCTTACACTGTTTGATATTTGTTAGTTTTTTAAAATTCATACATTTATTTTATGAGTATACACGTAACTGAATACATATAATTTTACAAAAGTAATTGCCAGAAATAGGGGAAATAGGATGCCAAGAAAACAGGAGAAATATCTTGTTAGCCAATTCTATGATTTTTTTTAATATGAAATTTATTTTTTGACCTATAGAGTGATGGAAATATATATTAATAATAAATCTAGGAAGTGCAATAAAATTAATAGAAGTAAGCAGAACATTTTAATTAATTATATATTTTTACATTGCATAACAGGCATCCAACTCAAACTAGCTGTCTTGGTTTCCTAGTGCTACTGAAACACATATACCACAGTTGATCGGCTTGAAAGAACAGAACTTTATTTTCTCACAGTTCTGGAAGCTGAAAGTTCAAATCTGGGTCTTGACCGTATCCATTCCTTCCCTATTGTTATTCCTTGGCGATCATCACATGGCATCTGTCTTCCCCAGTGTGTGCATGTGTCTCTATATCTGTGCTGCTTTTTATATAACTCAGAAATGATAAGGTTTAGAATCCACCCTACACTGGTATGACCTGAAGTGATTGATTTGATTGCATTACATTAGGTTGCATTATGGAAGATGATTACATTGCATTAGATTGCATCCAGGGGTTTGGGGTTAGGATTCCAACACATACTTTCAGGGGCCACAATTCAATCCATAACTAGCCTAAGCCAAAAGAAGAGTATTCATCCATTTGGAAGTCTTAAGAGGTGAATCTGGATCTGCTGAATCTGTCTTCTAGCATACCTGGATCCAGGAATAAAACTGGTATCATTAGAATACAGTTTTCTTCTCCTGTTCAGCGCTAAACCTGTCTCTGAGGCTACATGGAGTGCTCCAATTAGACAACCTATGTTATGTACCTACCTTTGGTGCTGAGATGGTGGGGAAGAAAGTTTATCATAGCAATGAGGACTGAACAAGATCACTGTCACTGTGGAATAGAGTTAGGGTATTTCCCCAAAGAAGTAATGCTAGTCATATGAGCATATATCTGATACAGTAAAAAAGGCGGTCGTAAAGCCAGAAAGTTTATAATAGCCTTGAACAGAGTTGCCAGGGCCTAGATGGAAGATTAGACAATAGAAATAAGAAATTGAGTAGATTGCTATGACATAACGCCCAGGGTTCATTAGCCATCTAAATATGGGAGGAGAAAATGAAATGATCAGTATTAACTAAAGCATAGGAATTTAAGTAAAGTGCTCACAATCCCATATTCATTGTAGAAATTTCTTAGGTAAATTCTTCATTTTGGCATTTTCCTGCTAGAACATTGGTTTTCTTTTTGCAGAGATACAAGGTAATATACTTCAAAATACTCATCCAAGGTATTTAGCATTGGCATAGATTTATTTAGCTAATTCTCTTTTAACCTGCTATTCCTTAAATAAATGGAACAGGATTTCTTACATTTTGTAAACTGAATGTGATATGTCCTTTTTTTATGTGATTTTTTTTTTGACTTGCCATTAATCTCAGTGGGTATGTGTCTTTGAAGTTACTATTTCAGTCGCGTTTTATAGTATACAATTGTTAAAGCTGTTAGTGATTGACATCAAAAACCAACCACCCATTTTTATTCTAAACACTTTTTATTAATTTTTAAGACTGTTTCATCAATAATTATGGAAAATGCATGTTAAAGCAATTATTTAAGAATTCTTAAATTTAATTATGAAGTAACTGTTAAAATTTGTCTAGAGGAAAGAGAGTACAAATTAATATATTGGTGACTAAACTATATGCAAATATCCAAACCACTGCATGCTTTTATAATTATCCATTATTTAAATAAAAAAGTAGCATTACCTAATGTTCAGTCTTTGATCTTTATCGGTAAATGCTTCAAGTCCTCTTTGCTTTCAGCAAGCAAGATTGTGTCATCTGCATATTGCAAGTTGTTCATGAATCTTACTCCAATCTTGATGCCATGTTCTCTCAGCTTCTCAGATTATTTGCTCAGCATACAGATTGAATTAAAAAAAAAAAAAAAAAACCTTTGCCCTCAAGTCAATTCCAACTCATAGCAGCCCTACAGGACAGAGTAGAAGTGTCCCATAGGGTTTCTAAGGAGCACCTGGTGGATTCGAACTGCCAACATTTTGATTAGCAGCCATAGCTCTTAACCACTGCACCACCAGAGTTTCCACAGGTTAAGTATGGTGAAAGGAAACAACCCTGACCATACCTTTTCTGACTTTAAACCACAGAGCGTCCCCTTGTTCTGTTTGAACGACTGCCTCTTGGTGTATGGACAGGTCCCTCAGGAGCACAATTAAGTGTTCTGGAATTCCCATTCTTCACAGTGTTACCCATAATTTGTTATGGTCCCCACAGTCGAATGCCTTTGCATATTCAATAAAACACAGGTAAACATTTTTCTCGTATTCTCTACTTTCAGCCAGGATCCATCTGACATCAGCAGCGATTCCACGTCCTCTTCTGAATCTAGCTTGAATTTCTGGCAGTTCCCTGTCGATGTGCTACTGCAGCCATTTTTAATGATCTATTGAGAACCATGTAAAGGGAAAGACAATTTTTTCATGCAAATTAAACTTTGAATAGACAAGATTGAAACCTAGCATACCACTACCATAATTTAAGTTATGAATGAGGATGAGAGGTGACAAATTTTTTAAATTGCTAGTGTTATGGATTCAACTGTGTCCCCCCAAAATGTATTTGATTCCTGGTCCTTGTACCCGTGGACATGATTCTGTTTGGAAACAGGGGTTTTCTTTTGTTATGTTAATGAGGTCATACCAGTGTAGATGGGATCCTAAACTTGCTTCTGAGTTATAAAAAGACCAGAATAGACAAAGAGACACCCATGGGAGAGAACAGACACCGTGTGAGGATCATGTACAAGCCAAGGAATGCCCAGGGCTATTGGCAAGGAAGGAATCAACAAGGCTTGAGATCCTGATTTGGACTTTTGGTCTCCAAAACTGTGAGGAATAAATTTTTTTTCTTTTAATTAATACAACTAATTTGAACCCTATTAAAAAATACTGGTAGATTCTTTAAAACTTTATATTATAGTCAGAGAGAGATAATACAGCCCCTTAAATAAAATGTCTCTAGCATTCAGGGTGCCTAACATTATCCCTTTAGGGATTTTTTTTTTTTTTGTCTCTGCAGAAAAGGAATTGAAAAGGTTAAATTATATCTGTAAGATTCAGGTTGTAGTGTTGTGAATTTTTTTTATATGAAATATGGAAGATGGCCTGGCAACATATCTAGAATTTTCTGAGTTCTACTCTTAATAAAGTTAAAAGAAAATCTAGTGTGATTAAGCAGTGGAGCCGCATTAAATTTGTATGTGAAACACCCATTGTGCTTATCTCTACTCTAGATATTGCTCTGAACCCATGTTCCACATTCTGAATTCTCTGTATAAAGTTAAACATTGCAGAAGGGCATATAAACATATCTGATGATGTAGATAAATAAGACTAAAGTTTAGTAATGAGCAAAGTTGGTAAATTTAATATGTTCATCTCTTTAGGGTTTTTATAATTGATATAATTGTACTCTTTTGTGGTAAATTATGAGACACTGCTAAAAATATTGATACACTTTAAAACTACCAGAAACTTAAGATTTAAAGCTTCATAACGTAGTGCTATATTTTAACACACCAAAACTATATTAAATTTTCTTAAAATATTAATTACTTTCAGGCAAAGTTATTATCTATGCAACAAGCCAGAGAAGCTGCAGTTCAACAATACAAAATACTGGAGGAAGAAATCCAGACACTTCGAATATACTACAGGTAAAATTATTTTTAGCCTCTAATGAAATGTAGTTGGTTTGGCAAATATTTTTACCTGATTTCACAATGATGAATGAGGAAATACCTCAATGAAATTAAACAATATAGACTTAAAACATTTTTGTAGTTTTAAAATAATTCAAGCATAAAATATTCATCATTCTATCTCTTTTCCTTCTTATGTTTGGTAAGTTTGCACTCCCATCAAATTACAAAATTTATGTAACTCTATCGCTGTCTAAATGGAGCTCACTTACCTGTTAGACTATCCCCGCCAAACCCACTCTTGGACTATTTGCCTATCTAAATACTACCTCTGAAATGATATATTTTTTTAATAGTACATGAATATCAGTAACAATAACCCTTCACCTACTATAATACAAGGTAAGGAGTTTCTAAAGGAATGTCCTAAAGGATTTTTAATAGACTTAATTTATGTTCCAGGAGTAGTTCTAAAATTAATTCAGTAGGACATAAAAAAAATAAAAAATTATATCATGTTTTAATGAAAAGAAATAGAATAAAATCAAAAATGGCAGAATGTATCTCATGTAGTAAAGGTAAACATTGTGATGCTTCTGTTTCAATTTTGTGTTGTGTTTGTGGAAAGGGAAAAAGAGAGACAAAGGTGAGATTTTGTATTGGGCTATATTTAAAATATATTCTCACAGTGGATCATGGTAAAAAAATATTTGAAAAAGACTCAGTGATTCCAACTTATAGCGACCCTATAAGACAGAGTAGAACTGCCCTGTAGAGTTTCCAAGGAGCGCCTAGTGGATTCAAATTGCTGACCTTTTGCTTAACAGCCATTGCTCTTAACCACTATGCCAACAGGGTTTCCATAGAAGTTAAAGCTACTTGGATTTACAGTTAGACAACCATGTCCTGTATGACTTTATATCAATGAACCTTACCAAGTCCATTTCCTTTTTGTAAAATGGGAATAATAGTAGCTACCTCAAAGGGTCGTTTTAAGTATGTATCGCTCTTAGCACAATATTTGGCTTATGTTACTGTTCAATGAATGTTATGATAAATTTAATCTTAAACAAGAAGTCAAAGAGGTTATAGGAAAATTAAAAAGTATGATATCACTGAAACCAAGGAAGATTTCCAAAAAGAAAAAAAAAAGTCAGGTGTTCCTTGCAGATTAGGATAAGTAGTAAAAATATCCTTTTTATGTTTGCAATTAGATGGTCATTAGTGTCCTCCAGAAGAGTACTTTCAGTAGAGTATTAAATATAGGAGCCAGTTTTCTGTGAATTAAAGAGTGATTAAGAGGTAAAGAAGCATAGCAGTTTAGACTGTAGAGTAATCTTTAAAGAAACTAGAATAAGAAACATGGTAGTTATATTTGAAAAGAAAAAAAAGTAGATTAAGGGTCTTGTTTTTGTTTTTCAAAAATGGTGGATACTTAAGCATGTTTATGGACTAAGTGGAAGTAGCCTATGTAGAAAAAATGCTCAATAGAACAAGAGTCTAGAGGAGATAGGAAGAGATGGAATATAGAGTGTCTGTGGAAGAGCTTGGCTTGAACAGGCAGATGATCACCTTGTGCTCATAGACAGGAGTAGAGAAGAACAGTGAATGTAAATGAATTCGAGTCCACAATTAATGATTTCATTATTTTATTCTGTAAAGTAGGAGTTGATGTAGTCTTCTGGAAATGAGAGGGCAAGACCCTTTGAAAGGCATGATAAAGATTTAGGGTAGCTTCTGAACAGAATGGGAAAAATAACTGAATAAGCAGCAGGGAAAGAACAAAGTCAAGCAATCCGGAGGACTTAACTGAGGGTGGATGCCATACATTTGTTTCTTTAACACATTCAGCTGTAGCAGCACAGAAGGCAAAGACTGAAATGATTCAGGATTATGGATTTGCAGGACTAAAAGGACCAAGAACAGAGATGTTGAGGGACTAGCAAAAGAGTTGATGAAATAGTGAATGATAAGATAGGCTAAAGAGGGTAGGAAATAAAGTTGAAGGAACATATATATTGCAATAAAAAAAGATGAATCCAGAAACCATACATTTTTAGAAGATTATAGAGTGTAATTGAATAAGAATATTTGAGAAAGGAAAGACGGTTGTAATCAGAAAGTAGAATACAGCTGTTAAAGATGTCAGAGGTGAAGTACTCAGTCCTGAGCAATGACAGTGTTGGAGGCATTGTCTCAGAAGTGGGTGGCTGGAATTGAGAGGAGGTGAGGGCCACTAGATATGAAGTCAAAGACTTATCAAACTAAAGTATTGAATATCCATTTGGATTTTGTCCCTCAAAATGCTGGCATATGTTGGGGTACTCACTATAAGTGCCACAGTGGAAAATGACCTAAAAAATAGATAAAAGCTATATATTGAAGAGTGGAATATAGCCAGATGTATCAAAACAAGAATACTGTAGTGTGATGCATGGAAGAATGTGTAGTATCTACTCAAGAGAAATATGAAGAAAGTTGTGTGCTTCAAGGAGATCCATGTTTCTATCAAGACAAAAAGGTAGACTGTTCTATGAAGGTACACAGAAATTTATTTTAAATGGAATACAGGTATCCCTGGAATGTTATACAACTCTAGGAAGAGAGAGGGGAAAGTACTAATAACAAACTTCAGTTTACTGAAAGCTCAAATTTTTATTCAATTTTATTTAAATGAACATAATATTTATTTCACAGTTGAATATCTAAACAAAACTGGCATCATGGTAACAACTGGTAATATGGAGGAATTAGGTTTTTCTCAAAGTTTTGTAAGTAATAGATCAAAACAAGTTCCATTTTTATGTAAAGGAACCTGGGGTGATTCTTAATTCTCACATAAATATGGAAAGAAGTCATAGATAAACACATTATGTTTATCAAACTTTCAGAAAAAATATGGTTTCAGCTGTTCAAATCAGCTTTGCATTTATATATGTGAATATGTATGTATATTGATATATTTTTAAAAAATGATTTACCAGTAATTAAGAAAAATATAGGAATAGGACAATTATTTAAAGCCAGGAGTGAATCAGTCAGTATATAGCTTGCATGCATATTGGAAAATGTTGTTGTTAGGTGCCTTCGAGTTGGTTCCAACTCATAATGACCCTATGTATAACAAAATAAAACACTGCCTCATCCTGTGCCATCCTCACAATCGTTGCTATACTGTGTCAGTCCATCTCATTGAGGGTCTTCCTCACTTTTGCTGACCCTCTACTTTACCAAGCATAATGTCTTCCCTCCTGATAACAAGTCCAAAGTACATGAGATGAAGTCTCACTATCCTTGCTTCTAAGGAGCATTCTGACAATACTTCTTCCAAGACAGATTTGTTCATTCTTCTGGCAGTCCATGGTATATTCAGTTGTCATGGATTGAATTCTATCCCCTGCAAAAATGTGTGTTTCAACTTGGTTAGGCCATGATTCCCAGTATTGTGTGGTTGTCCTCCATTTTGTGATTGTAATTTTATGTTGAGAGGATTACTGAGATCACATCCTTGATCCTGATGTAAAGGGAGTTTCCCTGGGATGTGGTCTGCACTGCCTTTTATCTCTCAAGAGATAAAAGGAAAGGGAAGCAAGAGGAGAGTTGGAGACCTCATACCACCAAGAAAGCAGCACCAGGTGCAAATGCGTCCTTTGGACATGGGGTCCCTGCACCTGAGAAGCTCCTCAACCAGGGGAAGATTGAGGACAAGGACCTTCCTCCAGAGAGAAAGCCTTCCCCTGGAGCCAACGCCCTGAATTTGGACTTGTAACCTACTAGACTGTGAGAAAATAAATTCCTCTTTGATGAAGCCATCCACTTGTGGTATTTCTGTTATAGCAGTACTAGTTGACTAAGACATCAGTATTCTTCACCAACACCGTAATTCAAAGGCATCAATTCTCCCTCCACCTTCCTTATTCATTGTCCATCTTTCACATGCATATGAGGCAGTTGAAAATACCATGGCTTGGGTTAGCACACCTTAGTCCTCAAAGTGACATCTTTGCTTTCTAACACTTTAAAGAGGTCTTTTGCAGCAGATTTGCCCAATGCACTATGTCATTTGATTTCTTGACTGTTGCTTTCATGGGCATTGATCATGGATTCAAGTAAAAGGAAATCCTTTACAACTTCACTGTTTTCTCCGTTTATCATGCTGTTGCTTATTGGTCCAGTTGTGAGGATTTTTGTTTTCTTTATATTGAGGTGTAATCCATACTGAAGGCTGTGGTTTTTGATCATCAGTAAATGCTTCAAGTCCCCTTCACTTTCATCAAGCAAAGTTGTGTCATCTGCATAACGGAGGTTGTTAATGAGTCTTCCTCCAGCCCTGATGCTGCATTCTCCTTCGTATAGTCCAGCTTCTCAGATTATTTGCTCAGCATACAGATTGAATAAGTATGATGAAAGGATACAACCCCGACACACACCTTTCCTGATTTTAAGCCACACAGTATCCTCTTGTTCCGTTTGAATGACTGCCTCTTAGTCTATGCACAAGTTCCTCCTGAGCACAACTAAGTGTTCTGGAATTCCAGTTCTTCACAATGCTATCCATAATTTATTGTGATCCACACAGTCAAATGCCTTTACATAGTCAATAAAAACAGGTAGTAAACACCTTCCTGGTATTCTCTGCTTTCAGCCAAGATCCATCTGACATCAGCAATGATATCCCTCATGATGAAGTAGCAAGACATATGCCCCAAGTCTGGCTCTCAGCTTTCCAACAGCCAAGCAAAGAAGGATGTATAAAGTTATTAGTTTTAGAGGTAGATTAAAATATGCTGACCACTTTCATTCTACCTTTGACTTTAATTTTACCAGTTAGTGATAATGACTTTATTCTCCCTTTCCCCTCCCCCAAATCGTTTTCTTTACTTCATTAGACTAAGGGTTACTGTTGCTATAAGCACTCATTTCCTTACATGGAACATCTGATTGATTTTTATTTTTTAGAATTTCTTAATTTTGTCTGTTTCCTTTTAGTTTCAGAAAACTTTGAGGGTTAAAAAAAAGGAAATATTGGCCTTTTGTTTCCCTTGGCAGAGTTAGAGACAGGGTCCTGTGAGGTGGCTTGGTAGGTATATTAAACTTAGGTTTATAACTGACAGCTCTTTCCTTTTAAAGGGGTAGCAGGAGAGGAATAACAATACAAAGACTTAAAATAAATTGTGTTTATTTCCAAAGTGCTATTAATAAAGTTTTAGTACCTCCTTATCTATGTGCTAAATCTGTTTGCAACAGCTTCATTAGTATAATTAATTCTAAACAGTTTCATCAGGAAAGAATCTTGAACTTGTAGGGGTTAGGTTTGTATTTAGTAATGCTTTTTTCCTGTTGTAAACCTGTAGTGCTGCATTCCGAAGTTCAGGAGGCATAATAATGACAAACTCTTTTCTAATCTAGGGAATGCCTAAATTTCAATGTTTGCTGGTTTTGTAGTGCTTCCTTATATTTCCTTTTACTTGAAAGAAAGTGTAAAGTATTTAGATAAGCGTTGTTTGTTGCCAATAGAATAGGATTACTTACTTACCATAATAACAACAGTTAATGTTGTAAATTTTCAGTATATTTTGTGTGATTGTATGTGGGAAGTTGTGATTTCATTCAGACCATGTTAACTTTCACCTTTTAGACCAAAATCTTGAGTAGAATGACCCATATTTTAAGGTTGTGTGTTTCCTGAGTCAGAATCGACTTGAAGGCAACGGGTTTTATGAGTTTTATGTTTCCTACGATTGTACTTTAAAAAATAAAAAATGATTGTACTGGAAACCCTGGTGGTGTAGTGGGTTAAGAGCTATGGCTGCCAACCAAAAGGTCAGCAGTTCAAATACACCAGGCGCTCCTTGGAAACCCTATGGGGCAGTTCTATTCTGTCCTGTAGGGTCACTATGAGTCAGAATCGCCTTGACAGCAATGGGTTGGGGTTTATGATTGTACTAGTATTTATTTTTAAATAATTAAGTGGAATATGTATTGATATAGTGAAAGCTGTACTAAATATTTCAGAGTAATAGAAGCCGTAAAGATAGCGACCGTGTGAAGTATACTCAAAAAGCAGAATGAAATTCTTGTTTTCTACTTTCTTTTCGTAAATTTTATTCGGTATGGTTCTCTGTCTTATGTACATTTTTTTTGCCTGTGTGTATGCTACTCAAGTCATAAATATTACTGATTATCATTAAGCTCTGGCTGTCTTTTTTTTTTTAAGGTAGTGATAGTTTTTCATTGAATTACATGTTCTGTCAGTTAACACTACATATTTTTAAGACAGTGGGCAGTGATTCTATTATAGCATGCAAACTATAGCCATCAAGCAACACTTTTCTCAGGCAAATCTCTTATCTAGAGCAGATTTGAACATTTGATCCTGATCTCATTAACTGTGCTAACTGGCCTACTCGATGACATAAAAATTTTGTCACATCTGTGTTTTCCACAGAAATTAACTATTCATGGGACTATATTATAGTACCATACTGTGAAAGCTGTAATAGAACACAAGCAAGCCTTAATTGTACTTCTATTTCTGCCATTAATCACGTTTTGTTTTTTGTTTTCTTTTAAACATAGGCAAGTTACAACCTTTCTAGGTTTCAGTTACTTTAACTTTGACATTAGAGTTTTCTTATAGTTTTTATGAGCTTTCGTGTAGATTTTATAAAATTTGCTATCCCTTCATCTGAGGTGGAAACCCTGGTGGCATAGTGGTTAAATGCTATGGCTGCTAGCCAAAAAGGTCGGCAGTTCGAAGCCACCAGGCGCTCATTGGAAACTCTATGGGGCAGTTCTACTTTGTCCTATAGGGTCACTATGAGTTGGACCTGACTCTACGGCAAAGGGTTTGGTTTTGGTTTTTTTCATCTGAGGTAGACTAAATTTCTGCTTAATTATGTTTAGAATCAAGAACTGTCTTATGCCATTAAGTTGCACCTATTTTTGAAAGTTCAAGTTCTTTTTAACATACAGCTGGCTTTACCTTTACAATTCAAGTCACTATGTATTTATTGGTGGCTCAGGAATGGAAAACAAGAAGAAAATTAAAACGAGGTTTAAAAATATTTTTGAATACTCACAGTTTGCATTTTTTATATGCCTAGTTCTTAGGAATTCTTTTTTCATCCTCTCAATTTACAGAATGTGACATTAATTTACTTAGCTTCTGAATGTCAGTTACTTCACCTACAAACAAAGGTGATATTGCCCTGCTTATTTTGAAAATCAATGAGATGATATATTTGAATGTTTTTTGAAAACTATAAAGCACTATATAAAGTAAATTTATTGATAAAATTACTTAACCATTTTTGCTTTATTGAGACATAAGACAACAGATTAAATTAGTAAAGAGTATGTTGCTACTGAATATTTTATATGTTCTATGACTTTGTATCCAGAAGACTTTTTTTGTGTTATTGTGTTACAGTGTTTTCTGTGTCTTATTCTACACAGTAAGTTAAAAGGATAAGGCTAAAATTCAATACAACTAGCTCCTACCTGCTGTTTATTAGTTTATAAGATGGCCTAACCTCTTTTGGAGCCCAAGTGGTACAGTGGTTAAGAGCCCAGGCTGCTATCCACCAGCGCTCCTTGGAAGGTCTATGGAGCAGTTCTACTCTGTCCTATAGGGTCGCTATGAGTCCTAGTTGACTCGATGGTAACGGGTTAACCTTTTTAAAGAGTATTTAGCAAAATACTTGGTCATTTAATTGCTGCGTCTGGCAAAGGACTCCAGAGTTAATACAAGAATGGGTTTGCTAATTTAGATCCTGGGGCTTGCCATTTAATGCCATTATTTATATATAGCTTGAGAAAATTTTATATTTTGTTATATTAAAAAAGGGGCAATGTTTCTCATTGTCTTAGCACTCAAAATCAATATTATTATAGGTAATCTTTGATTTGTCCACTTTCCGAAATTTTATCAGTCACCAAATTTTGCTAGATTCTTCTTTCTCTGTCACTTTTGCCTTCTTATTTTACAAAGCTCCAACCTTACACCAGAACTGTATAATTTCACACCAAGCTTTTCTTACTACATCGTCTTCTTGTCTCTGTTCTTTATTTGTCCTGAAACATTATTTTTAGCTTCTCACTCAGCTATCAACAGTACTTAACAACACCACATTAAACCCAAAAGCAAACCACACCACTTGCCATCAGGTTGATTCCAACTTATGGCAACCCCCTGTGTTGCAGAGTAGAACTGTGCTCTATGGGGTTTTCAAGGCTGTGACCTTTTAGAAGCAGACCACTTGCCCTTTTTCCGAGGCACCTCTGGGTGGGTCCTTATCGCCAACCTTTTGGTTAATAGTCAAGCACTTAACCATTTGCACCACCCAGGGACTCCAATACCATGTTACCTGTGCAGTAAGTTCCAAACTCTTCAACCTAACAGTCATGGACTTCCTTGATATTGCCACTACCTCTATTTCTAGTTTAATTTTTCACCAATCATCGTTATGGTCCCCAGTTTCATTCATATTTCTGTCACTGGTGCCAATCAACTGCCTCACACATAATAGGCAGTCAACAAATATTGGTTATAATGAATTGTCTGTTACCTGTACTCCTAAACTGGATCATTCACTATTTCCTGGACACACACAGCAGTTTCCTATTCAAGTGTTTCCTTATGTCACTCACTCCACTGGGAATGCTCCACTCTCCCTATCAGATTCTTAACTGAGCCTTCAAAACACAATTTAAGTAGCAACTATCCCATTTATCTTTTTTCTCATCTTCCAAACCAGAAGTAATCTCAGTCTACCTCAAATTTCCACCATAGTTATTCACAGTAGCTCTCTCATAATACATGCCTCTGCTTCTCTATGAAATAGTTGTTTGAATATTAATTTGTGTTATTATTGTAACATACTAAACAAAGAACAGAGAAATTGATGGACTAGGAACAGAATTGATGAAATGATTAATAACAAGGTAGGCTAAAAAGGGCAGGAAATTAAGTTGAAAGGAAGATAAATTGAAAGAAAAAGGAGGAATCCAGAAACCATACATTTTTAGATCATAGAGTGTATGTAATTGAATAAGAAAATTTAAGAAAGAAGATTGTAATCAGAAAGTAGAACATTGTAGTTTAAGATGTCAAAGCGAAGCACTCCGTCCTGAGCAATGACAGTGATTGAGGCATTGCCTTAGAAGTCTTACTTCCCCCACTAGGGCTTCTACTCTTTATGTATAGCAGAGCTTCAGTAAATATTTCTCAAACAAATAAATAAACAATTCACTTTACCACTTGGTTGAGAGTTTCTTCATATTAAAATTTTTTCTGTAAATTAGTAGTCTGTGCAGTGCATATAAAAAGAGCTCAGTGATAAATGCATGAAAAATGAGATGATGGGAGAAAACAGCTAGGTTAATAATTTGCAAGGGGGTAGAGCAAAATGGGGTCTTCATCCTGCCAACGAAATTTCTATTTTGTCCAGCTATGTAGTGTTCACATTTGGAAACCATCATCAGAAATGTTCGTTGGGAGTTTATATTTCTTGAAATTTAGAATAATTAAAAAAAAATAAAACTTGAAAAGCAACAAGATCATTGTCCAATGTTCATTACAGTATTATTTCTTATAGTGAAAAAAAAATTGGAATCTTTCCCGTAGATGTTTTGTTTTTTCTACACAGTATTTTAAAAAACAAAGTTAATTACCAAAATAAAAACAGAAACATCTGCCAACTATGACCCTCAGGATTATGGCAGGCCACGTTCATTTCAACAGTTAGCTGTGGCTGAATAGAATCTATTTTCTCTAATGGGGTGTGCACTGTCATTTCACCACAGTGCCCATCCTGCCTACTTGCATGCATTAAAATCATCCACCTGAACCCTAGAGGCATAAAGTTTGTGCTCCCAGGGGTATATTGTGATCTTACTTACTTATAAAAGGGATATTTGCAGACATATACATATACTCTGGCCTCTGGCTACATTTCTAACCTCATTTCTTAATATGCTTCTACTCTGGCTTTACTCCAGCCACCCTAACCCCCTTGGTATTTATTCTCTTACACATTTTAAGCACACTCCCATCTAAAGTAGCATGACAATTGTTTCCTCTACCTGGAGTGTCATGAGTTTGCGCCATCACTTCATTCAGCTTTCTCCTTCAGTGTCCCTGACCACACTTTCTAAAATAGCCCATCCCCTCACTGTGTCACTTTATTTTTTACCCTCCATTATTTTTTCTTTATAATATGCATACTTACCTGATACTATAGTATACATATTTGTTGATTGTCCTCTCGAATGTCAGTTTTGCAAGGACAGAGACTTTATTTTGTTTACCACTGCATCTTACATCTAGAATAGACCTGGCACATCTTTGATGCACAATGAAAATTTGTTGAATGAATGAATATACATATGTATATGTTTCTGGTTGATGTTGTTAGTTGGTGTGAAGTCGATTCCAATTCGCAGCAACCCTATGTGTGAAGAGTAGAACTGCTCCATAGGGTTTTCAAGGCTGTGCCGTTTTGGAAGTAGATTTCCAGGCCTGTCTTCTAAGGGACTTCTTGTGTATGTTTAAACATTATGATATATCAGAAACAACAGTGAGTTACCTGGGTAGTGAGACTCTGTCTGGCAGTCAGGTTAGTGTATATGTGGTGAGTAGAAGGAAAGGAGCTTTTTTTTTTTTTTTAATTTTTATTGTGCTTTAAGTGAAAGTTTACAAATCAATTCAGTCTCTCACACAAAAATTCATATATACCTTGCTATATACTCCTAGTTGCTTTCCCCCTAATGAGACAGCACACTTTTGTTTTTTATATACTCCTAGTTGCTCTCCCCCTAATGAGACAGCACACTCCTTCCCTCCACTCTCTATTTTTGTGTCCATTCAGCCAGCTTCTGACCCCCTCTGCCCTCTCATCTCCCCTCCAGACAGGAGCTGCCCGCATAGTCTCATGTGTCTACTTGACCCAAGAAGCTCACTCTTCACCAGTATTACTTTCTGTCCCATAGTCCAATCCAATCCCTGTCTGAAGAGTTGGCTTTAGGAATGGTTCTTGTCTTGGGCTAACAGAAGGTCCAGGGTCCTTCTAGTCCCAGTCTGATCATTAAGTCTGGTCTCCTTACTAGAATCTGGGGTCTGCATCCCACTGCTAGGAGAGGAACTTTTAACTTTCATTTGATACCCTGATAAAGTGTTTGAATGTTTTTATGTGTGTGCCCTGGTGGCACAGTGGTTAGGTGCTCTGCTGCTAACTGCAAGGTCAGTGGTTTGAACCCACAAGCTGCTCCGGGGGAAAAAGATGTGGCAGTCTGCTTACATAAGGATCACAGCCTTGGAAACCCTATGATGCTTTTCTACCCTGTGTTATAGGGTCACTGTGAGTCAGAATCCACTTGACAGCAACAGGTTTGGTTTTGTTTTTTATGTGCATGCATTAATTTAATAATAAAGGTGAGGTTAGAATTTTTTTTTAAGGCCATCATTCATAATAACTTGCAGAAATTAAATTTGGTGTCTAAAAATAAATAGGCATCTTATGAAAAATAATTCTGTAATATCTATGTATGTGTTTTGATATGTATGTACGTATGACAATGAAGTTTATCTTCATTAATATATTTTATCAGTCTTGTGTTTTATAGAAGACAAAAAATATAAGGGAATAAAAATCCAAATGTAGTTCAACTAATTACAGTATGAAAAAGATACCTATAAATTATAACCCTATTTAGGTTTTAGGTTTGCCAGATATTTCAAACAATTTATTGTGGTAAAATATATATCACAAAAAAGTTGCTGTTTTCAAACACTTTACATTTTAGAAATTCAAGGACTTATTTAAAATTTAAAAAATTAGATATTAAGAAAATACTGCTAACTTTCAGAGAAGTATAATCCTTAAAATTCTTCTGCCACTTAGTAGAAGCTGGGGCCCATGACAGGTTAATCAGGAAGAAGGTGCCATTAAAAAAATTCAGTCCTATGAACATTACTATGGCCAGAAATAACAATGAGAGGAGGGATTTTCTTCATATTTCAAGAGACTTCACTTGCTTGAATTAGATTGATGTAGGATATTTGAATTATAAATGCTTTATCTTTCCTTTCTCTACCTTACATTTAAAAAATATATATATATATATATATAAATGTTACTAAATGCTTTAAAAATTATCTTGCATTTAAGCTACTTTAAAATATATGACAAATGAAAGTAATAATTAAAAGCCTTTGTTCAGGAACATTCTGATTCATTAACTGTAAAAACGGTAAATAAGAATGTTAGCATACGGATAATATATAATAAATTGAGCTCTTTGGACTACTCTTGATTTCTGTAAACCTTCTAATACCATTGCTGTCATGAAGAGCTTAGTAAATATTGGCTGATGATGATGATGATGATCTAGCAATATTTTTAAGACTGGATGACACTGGCAGCACAGTCAGATATCCGGGACTTAAACATTGTTATTTTGCCGTGGGGCCCTTCCACCTGGGCCTCTCCCAAAAGGATAAATGTTTACCTACAGCTAGGCATTTAAATGTGTAAATAGGCTGGACTCAATTATTTCTGAAGTCGCTAGAGCTTTCATTCTTTAAATCTTGAAGTAGTTGTTCTCTAAAGTTTAAATTGATGTTCTGAAAGATAGCAAAGATTAAAACACTCTTGATTGAATGGTTTCCCTGCAATTCCAAAGAAAAAAGTTGTTTTATAAACTCAGGTAAATGTAAAAATATTGTACTGCGTTGACTAGTCCAAATCCATGGTTTTTTATGAAACTTCTGCATTTATAAGGGTTTAATTAACTATTCTGTTTAGTCATTCGGTTTTGTATGTCTTTTTCCCTCGGGGCTTATATAGGACTTATCAGTATTCTAGTAATATATTTCCAATTATTTCCCAAAATATCTTCTAAAACTTCCTGGTTCTGCTTGAATCAGACATAAACTGTATTTAGTTACTATGTGAAACAATCAGGAAGTTCAAAAGCCTAGAGATGTTTTTTATTTTAGTTTATTTTTATTAGAGATTTCTAGATCTGATAAAGATTTTAATTTACTTTAGTCCATGGAAAGTTAAGTTATCCTATCAAGTTTGGTTAGCTGTTCTGAATTATAAATGTGAATGAAAATTTCCTGATACATCAATTATATGAAGATGAGAATTGAGATTTATTATATGAATAAAAGATGAGAATTGAAACTTTGTTCTAGAAAGTTGGACACGACTCATAATTGAGGTATATGTGTTTTCTTGACTCTTGGTTTGGTTTCATTTTTCGTTTTGTTTTGTTTTTACATATAACGCAGAGTTAAAATACCAACTCTTTCTGGTCTGTTACCTGAAAACTAAGGTGAAACCAAGGATTCAGGTATTAGTCTTTTGTGCCCTGAGTTTTGATTTGTAATAAAGATTTCTCTTTGGTTTATAACTAGTAGCAAGTTTAAAAGGTGACATGAGTAGGCTTAAATTATAATTCATAATGAAGGAAACGTCACATAATTTCAAAATGTTTTATTTGGGTTTTTGGTTTTTTATTTGTAAAATTATTACTTTGCATTCACACTTTTGTTCCAATACAGCATTTTAATTCAGAACGAACACTATAGTAAGACAGATGGTACAGATTCTGACTTCTTAGCTGAGTGATCTTGACAGGTAATTAACCTAAGCCCCAATTTCCTAACCTATAAAGTATGAATTATAATAATACCTGCTTCATATTGTTGGGAAAAATCAAATGAAATCATGCTTGTCAAATGCTCTGGACAGTGCCTGGGTACAGAGTTAGGTATTTAATAAACGTGAACCATTGTTATTATAATCCCTATGTTGAGTTTATATCAAGTCATCATTAGCTTTTCTTCAAGGGGATTCTATTAATACATTTCTTCTTTCCTTTTTTTTAGTTTTTAGGCTCAAAGTATAATAATGTGACTGCAACATGGGATTGTTTAGTTTTTCTTTGGGAAAAAGTTGTTCACTGGAGTTGGGAGCGTTTACTTTTGTCGTCGTTATATGGCACTTCAAAAAAAATGATATTTAGTCTAAATGATGTGCCTAAACTTAGATTTGGCCCTTTTTGTTAACAGTTTATTTCCAGAAGTTGTTTATTCACACAGAAATATTTTAATGTTAAGGAAATCTATTGATATTTAGAAATTTAATACTTTTTATCATTTTTCTTCTAGTCTACTAAAAATGACTTTTTCCATAGAGAATACATTCTAAATATACCATTTCTGCAATGTTTTCCATTAAAAGTTTACTTCAGAAAATAGTAAAAACGTAATCTTAAAGATAGATTTCTAATTCTTTCTCGCTTGCATCTTGGTGTTCAGTACATGTTATCTTCTTTAATCCCATCAACGTCTTTGTGTGATATTATCCCTTTTTACAAATGAGGAAACTGGAACAGAGAGATGAACTAACCTGCCAGTGACAGAAGCTAAGAATATGTGTCTACCTGAAACCTGGCTGATAAATTACATAACATAGATGAAATGGAAAATTTTTTAGAAAGACACAAACTACCAAATCTGACTCAGGAGGAAATGGACAACCTGAACAGACCTATAACAAATGAAGGAATTGACTTAGTAATCAAAAAAACTACCCCCAAAGGCCAGACACAGATGGATTCACCACTGATTTCTACCAAGCATTTAAAGAATTAATACTAGTTCTTTACAAACTCTTCCAAAAAATAGAAGAGGAGGGAAACTTCTCAGCTTATTCTGTGAGATGAATATTTCTCTGATACAAAAACCAGACAAAGACATCACAAGAAAACTATAGACTGATATCTCTTACGAATATGAATGCAAAAATACTCAACACAATACTGTTGTTAATTGTCATCGAGTTGTTTCTGACTCATAGTGACCCCACGTGTACAGAGTAAACTGCTCCATAGGATCTTCAAGGCTGTGACTTTTCGGAAGCAGATAACAGGCCTGTTTTCCAAGGTGCCTCTGGATGGGTTTGAACCACCAGTCGTTAAGCTAGTGATCAAGTTCTTAACCATTTATGCCACCCAGGGAACCCCAACATAATACTAGGAGAGCAAATTTAGCAACGTTTAAAAAGAAATATGCACCAGTGGGATTTATCCCAGCAATGCAAGATTGGTTTAACATCAAAAGATCAATAAATGTATTACACCACAGCAATAGAATTAAAAACAAACAAAAAAATAATCTCAATTGATGCAGCGAAATGTATTTGACAAAATGCAACATGCTTTCGTGAAAAAAATACTCAACAAACCAGGAATAGAAGTTCCTCAACCTGATAATAGGCATCTACAAAAAACCCACAGCTATCATATTTAATGATGAAAGTCTGGATGCCTTCCCCCTAAGATCAAGAACAAGACAAGGATGTTCACTCTCAGTGCTTCTATTCAAAATAAACTCAAGGTTTTAATCAGGACAACTAAGCAAGAAAAAAAAAATCTACATTGGAAAAGAATAAGTAAAAAAGGTGACATGATTTTTTTTATGTAGAAAATCTTAAGGAATCCACACACACATGCATACATACACCAAAAAAAACTATTAGAACTAATAAATGAAAACAAGATCAGGGGTGGGGCCAGGACGGCAGAATAGGCAGACACTTCCAGCGATCCCTCTTATAACAAAGACCCCAGAAAAACAAGTGAAACGATTATATTTATGACAAGCCAGGAGCCCTGAACATCAAAGGCAAAGTTAGAAAACGGACTGAGCGGCAGGGGATGGGAGAGTTGGTTCAGAAGTGGAGAGGAGTTGCTGGACCTGAATTGCTGGGATCCCTCAGCTACCATTCCCAGGAGCGACTGAAGCGGGCTGGTGGTAGCATTCAGCTGCAGTTTCCTCAGGGAGAAGTAGCCAGCTGCACAGCCTACTCATACCTCCGGAACCACAGAAGAACGGCGCTTTCAGCAAAAGCTAAGTACTTGCGTATATTTTACTGCATTCCCCAACCCCAAGCCGGCTTCAGAAACTGTTGATTTCCCTGGGCCTGACATTGGTCCTGTTGAGCACCTGGAGCCGCTCTCCCAGCCTTGGAGAAGGAATAAATTTGCAACTGGGGGAAAAGATAATTTGCCAGCTCCACTAACCTGAGGAGCTCCAGACAGAAGTGGCTCCTGTCCAGCCATAAACAGTCCGTGGACTTTGAATACATTTCCCCCCTGCATGGACCTGTGTGGGCCTATTTCATGAGAATAGGCCCTTGTTGGCTGACTGCAACCATTTCAGCTGTGCGGTGGAGACGTAGGTGTTTGATGATAGACACCACTTTACCTATTAAACAGGGTCCTCACCTACCCACATCAGGGGCCTAAGGACTGGTGGCTCTACGCGGGTCATCCAGTCACCTGCAACAGGGGCCCAAGGATAACTGGTACCTCCCAGTCCTTACAACCAAAAGCATTGGGTGCCCATGGTCCGTTGGTAGAACCTTGCCACCTGTACACTCTAGGGAAGAGGGATGTGCTTTCCTCAGAGTCACTTGGGGGACAATTCTCAGCCCCCTGCCTTGTTCAGAGCATGACCCCCTGCTGCAGTCAGATACCAGTACCTACACCAATCACCCCTGCCCTTCTAAGACTGCAGGACAGAGCCTGTACCACACACTCGATGACCAACTACCTGGACACCTGAACTGAATTTGTACAAGAAAAGTGAATGGACTTCTAGACTGATAAACCTGATAACAGCTCTAACCATCTGGTGACGGGAAGCCAGAGCTTCAAAGGTGAAAATAATCAAGCTAGCTCACTCAAGCAACCCATGTAGGTGTATCAAAACAAAGCAAGAAGCTAGGATACAGTAAGCAAACATAAAATAAACTAATACAATAACTTATAGATGGCTCGGAGACAAAAAGCTAGAAATAGAACTACCATACAATCCAGCAGTCCCTCTCCTTGGAATATATCCTAGAGATATAAGAGCCTTTACACAAACAGGTATATGCACACCCATGTTCATTGCAGCACGTTTACAATAGCAAAAAGATGGAAGCAACCAAGATGTCCATCAATGGATGAGTGGATAAATACATTATGGTATATTCGCACAATGGAATACTATGCATCGATAAAGAACAATGATGAATCCATGAAACATTTCACAACAGAGGAATCTGGAAGGCATTATGCTGAGTGAAATTAGTCAGTTCGAAAAGGACAAATATTGTATAAGACCACTATTATAAGAACTGGAGAAATAGTTTAAACAGAGAAGAAAATATTCGTTGATGGTTATGAGAGGGGGGAGGGAGGGAAGGAGAGGGGCTTTCACTACTTAGATAATAGATAAGAACTATTTTTAGGTGAAGGGAAAGAACACACAATACAGGAGAGGTCAGCACAACTGGACTAAACGAAAAGCAAAGCAGTTTCCTGAATAAACTGAATGCTTCAAAAGCCAGTGTAGCAGGGGCAGGGGTTTGGGGACCATGGTTTCAGGGGACATCTAAGTCAATTGACATAATAAAATCTATTAAGAAAACATTCTGCATCCCACTTTGGAGAGTGGCGTCTGGGGTCTTAAACATACCACATAGCCATCTAAGATGCATCGATTGGCCTTAACCCACCTGGAGCAAAGGAGAATGAACACCAAAGACACAAGGTAATTATGAGCCGAAGAGACAGAAAGGGCCACATAAACCAGAGAATGCATCAGCCTGAGACCAAAAGAACTAGATGGTGCCTGGCTACAACCAATGACTGCCCTGACAGAGGACACAACAGAGAACCCCTGAGGGAGCAGGAGAACAGTGGGATGCAGACCTCAAATTCTCATAAAAAGACCAGACTTAATGGTTTAACAGAGACTAGAAGGACCCCAGAGGTCATGGCCCCCATACCTTCTGTTAGCCCAAGATAGGAAGCATTCCCAAAGCCAGCTCTTTAGACAGGGATTGGACGGGACAGTGGGATAGAAAATGATACTGGTGAAGAGTGAGCTTCTTGGATCTAGTAGACACAGGAGACTATGTTGGCATCTCCTGCCTGGAGGGGAGATGGGAGGGCGGAGGGGGTCGGAAGCTGGCCAAATGGACACGAAAAGAGAGAGCTGAGGGAAGGAGTGTACTGTCTCTTTAGGAGGAGAGTAATTAGGAGTATATAGCAGGGTGTGTATAAATTTTTTGTATGAGAGATTTGTAAACTTTCACTTAAAACACAATAAAAATTTTAAAAAATGAAAACGAGGTCAACACACAAAAATTGGTTGTTTGTACACATTAACATTGAACAACCTGAAAATGAAAATAAGAAAGCAGTTCCATTTACAATAGCATCAAAAATAATAAAACACTTAGGAATAAATTTAACCAAGGAGGTGCAAAATTTGTGAACTTAAAAACTACAAAAGAGAGCTGAAAAATGTTAAAGAAAACATAAGTAAATTGAGAAAAATACATTGTTCATGGATGGGAAAACTCAATATTGCTAAGATATCAGTTCTACTCATAATGTTCTGTGGATTCAACATGATCCTAATGAAAGTTGCAGTAGTCTTTATTGTAGATATTGACAAGCTAATTCTAAAATTTATGTGAATATGCAGTTTATTTAGAATAGCGAAAGCAATTTTATAAAAGACACAGAGGAATTACGCTGCCTGATTTCACAGTATATTCTATAAAGTCA
This sequence comes from Loxodonta africana, assembly GCF_030014295.1. NCBI lineage: Eukaryota > Metazoa > Chordata > Mammalia > Proboscidea > Elephantidae > Loxodonta > Loxodonta africana. The sequence continues at coordinate 49,457,992 of NC_087351.1, forward strand.
CAGTTACCAAGACAGTGTAGTATTGGCAACAGATGGACATAAATCAATGAAATAAAGAATCCCACACATATATGGTCAATTGAAGACAGGCAATTCACAGGGGAAAGGAAAGTCTATTCAATTGACAATGACAGAACAACTGGATAATTGTATATAAAAATTACCTTTGGGCCAAATCTTAAATCTTTTACAAAAATTACCTTGAAAAAGATCATAGCTTTAAAGTGAAAAGCTTCTTGAGGACAGAGACTTTGTCTTATTTGGCTTTGTATTCTTGTGCCTAATATACTGTACACCTGATAGTAAGTGCTGGATGTTTATGTGTATAATGAATAAATGCTAGGCTCTAGTTCTCCTGTTTCTGGCTCTAACCTCAGTGAGGGATGTTTTTCACACTTTTAGGAGGCCTGTACAAACTTGGGAGCCCTAGTGGCCTAGTGGTTAAGAATTTGGCTGCTAACCAAAAGGTCAGCAGTTCAAATCCACCAGCCACTCCTTAGGAACCCTATGGAGCAGTTCTACTGGGTCCTATAGGGTTGCCATGAATCAGAATCGACTCAATGATAATAGGTTTGGTTTTATACAAACTTTATGTTTTTGCGGCAGTAAGATATAACCTAGGTTCTAGTTCCCTTATTTCTCTGTGTTATCTGGGTAGTTTCCAGTCATAGGTTCCAGATGCATTCATTTGGCAGTGAAATACTGCATTGTTCCACAGCTATTTCTTGTGTCATTGCATTTGTATGTGTTAGAAGCTACAAGAATAAGAACGTGTTAAACTTAAATAGAGTAAGAAGAAGCAGCACAATAATATGTGCCTCTGGATAATTCAATAGTATTTGTTGATGCTGCTGATTTGCTCTTTACTCCCACCGGCAGCTAGAGTCAACATGACATGTTCGTTTATTCTAATACTTTAATTCCACAGAGCTCTCTGTTTTTAAATAATATAGATATAATGCTCAAAGATCTTAAAGGATATTGGTACATATCTTTTCCATGTGTGGATAAATAGGCAGTGATTAATGTTTATGTCGTTGTGTGCTCTTGAGTTGATTCTGACTCATAGCAACCCTATGGGACAGAGTAGAGCTACCCCATAGGGTTTCCTAGGCCGTAATCTTTACGGGAGCAAATCAGTAGTTCGTTTCTCAGCTGGATATGATATGCTCTAAAGTTAGAAGTCTTCAGTACCTGCTAGTCTTCCTTGTAAGGAGTGCAGTCACTATACTATAGCAATAGTAGCCATAGCCAGTGGGAGCTGATGTAGGACTGGAGAAGTATCATTACAGAAGGCAACATGCATTCCAAAACAAAAATACAAATTGAGGTATCCTTGAATGTGCTGTTTTTTTTTTTTTTTTTTTTTGAATGTGCTGTTTAGCATGAAACGGGTCTTTCTAAGTTCTAGTATTATAGTAGTTTATTTATAAAGTGCCCAGAGTATTACTGGTATGAAATTGTACTTGTTTTAATTGATGGTATTATAAATAAATTCTATGTATAAGAAAATTCTTTTTTCTTGGGTAAAGTGTATTTACTTCTTTATTCTTAAATGAGTATTTGATTTGCCAATAAGTCATTGTTAATACCATATTTTTATGCTTAGCGAAATAATTAGCAACTCTCAAAGTTTCAACAGTTCACTTGCAACAATTCCCTAGCATGTTAAACAGTCTGAAAATCTTTACAACGGAGTTAATGTCATTGTTTGCTTAATTGTAGTCTTTTAAAAAATCAGTGGAGTGAGGATAAACAAGAAGGTGCGAAGGAAGAAAAACTTCTTAAAGTGGTCTGAAGAATTAGAAGTCCTACTTTTTGCACTGTTACTAAAAAGAACAACAGGATCTCAAATTTTAAAATCAATATTCTGGTGAATCTTTCATATGTATGGAGATTACTTGTGGTTTTTGCAGTAATCAAATTTTTGTAAATGAATGTATGCTGTGTTCACATTCCATGACAAACACTTGCCCTTATGTCTTCAAGTTTAAGCTCTTCGGGTATTTTTACATAGCATTTTAAAATTTTCTAACTCACTTTTTGCTCCAAAGATTTTCTCGAGAACCACCTTAAAATAATTTCTAGTTAATGCCAACAAAGAATAGAATGGTAGCAAGATCACATTCTTCTTTCTGTCACCTGAGGAGTGTTTTTTGCATTCCATATATCAGCACTTGAACAGACAAGCTGCTGAAATTTTTGTCATACCAAAGTCATTTCTAAGAATCAGTAGTTCTGTTCCATGGTTTTAGCCTCTCTGATAGGCTCTGCAATTAATGTTACCAATAAAAATAGAAGAAATTTTTGGCAGATAATTCACAAACACTTGACAAAATACTTAAATATGACATACATATACTCAGATTATATTTTAAGTAATTACGATTGTCAGTATAAACATTGGCAAAACGTAGAGTTGTTGAAAACATTGCGGTAGTAATTACATAGTTCTGTAAAGAACTATTGTTATCCCCCCCCCCAAAAATTATTATCCCAAATAATCCTAAAAAGTATTTAACAAGTTGATCGAAGGTGAGGTATTTGAATTTTATTTTCTCTTCTTTTCCACATGCCCTTCAGTAGATTCAGTGAAAATAGTAATAAAAGTGAAGTAATCAAAAGCTAGGCAACTCTGATCTTAATTCATTATATGGCATTCGATTAATGTGCTCAGCTGCTAACTCAAAGGTTGGAGGTTTGAGCCCACCCAGAGATGCGTCTGAAGAAAGGTCTGGCAGTCTACTGCTGAATATCAGCCACTGGAAACCCTATGGTGCACAGTACTACTCTGACATACATAGGGTCACTAAGAGTCAGAACTCACTTTGATGACAACTGGTTTGATTTTGGTTTTTATACCTATTGTACTACTTTTCTTTCCCTTCTCCCTTCCATCCCACCTCCTATCAGGTATGTTTTTATGTCAAGGTTATTACCATTTTTTCTCCCACAACTATGTCATATTTCTCGTTGCTTTATATACAAGTTGATGCTAAGATTTGAAAACTAAGAAGCAACATCTTTGACTTTGCTGGCTCATGTAGTAGTCTGAAATTACAGTTCTTTTCCTTTGGATTTAGTCTGTCAACTCTTGTGCCAAAGGAGAATATTCTTTGGATCAGAACAAAAGGATTTTTTAAATAGCCCATTATGTACTTAAAATCATATATATTTTGTGTTTCTTACTTATACTATGATTTTTTTTTTTTTTTTTTTTTATCTTTCCTGACATTTCTGATTGCCTTTTTCTTGGCTCTTGCGTCTTTTTCTTTCAGTTTTTTTCCATCCTGTCCCCCTTACTTTCTCTTTTAGGTAGTACCATTTTGGGGACTATGTTAATAGATCCATTTCCTTAATTATCATGATTTTTCTATTAACAACAATCCCATCTTCCTGCTACAATTTGGACCAGTTGCTCTCTAGACTAATGCACAGCTGTCGTCCCAGGATTTCTCTTCACTGCTCTGTAGAGTTGATGTCACTGTTTCTGGGATTCCAGATCCTCTTTCCTGCTCTGTTCCCTCTTCAGGTAACTTCCGAATGAAAGGCGGAGGAGGTAGGTAAGTTTTCTGAGTATAGAATTCAAATTTGAAGATTATATCCCTTCAAAATTTTCGGTGACTGCTTCTAGAACGATTTGAAAATCATTCTTCTTCCTTTGTGGACATTTTTTGTGAAAGATGCTAGAATATCTTTTCCCTTTGGTGTTCTGAAATCTCATAAGGATGTGTCTTTCAGTGAACCTCTTTTCATTTACTGTACTCTTGACTTTATAGGTGCTTTCAATTAAAATTCTTACCTCTCAGCTCTAAGAAATGCTCCTTAAGACTATTTGATAATTTTCTCTGCTCCTTGGTTTTCCGAGATCTCTTTCTGTTTTCCTAATTGCCAGTTGTTGTACCTCCTGTGGGAACCCTGGTGGTGTAGTGGTTAAGAGCTACGGCTGCTAACCAAAAGGTCAACGGTTCGAATCCATGGAAAATCTATGGGGCAGTTCTACTCTGTCCTATACGGTCCCTATGAGTTGGAATCTACTCAGAGGCAACAAGTTTGGCTTTTTTTTTTTTTTTTTGCTACCTCCTGCACTGGTTCTTTCATATATAGATATATTTTCTCAATCTCTGATGTATGTTCTTAAAAATTTCCTCAACTGTGTTTAAAAATTTTCTATAAACTTTTAACTTAGTGGTCGTTTTATTCTCTAAAACAGATTTCTCATTTTTATGCCTTTTTAATTATATCCTGGTCTTGTCTAGTTAATATATCTTCTCATATCTGTCTATATATTTTTTTCTTACCTTTGTTACCTGAACTGTCCATTCTTTGGGGATTAGTTTTTCTATTTACCTTGTTATTTCTTTTCACTCTGTGGTTCTCTTCATAAGTCTTTTCGTAGTTAAGAAAGAAGGGCTAAGTATCTAGTATGGACTTCATTAGCTATTGTGTAAGTCTATATTCTTACATTTCTTCCCTATGAAGAGCCCTGTATGGGGTGGAATATGGACCATAAACTAGTATGAGTCACTTGGATTTTAAGATAGGAGGAATATTTTAAGCCAAGATGAGGAATATTTGACTTGAGGGTGCATATCCTAACTACCTTTCACCAGACAATTTATTGGCTTTCCCTAGGAATTTCTGTGGATTTCTCTAGAGAAAATATGGCAGGCTCTTTGCTCGTTGGTAAACATCAAGATGCCAACCCTCTCTGTTCAGGGTAGAGATCGCATATAGAAACCTTCAATGAATCCTGTTTTAAAGCCCCATTTCTGACTCCTGCTCTCCTTTATAGCAAGCAGTTGCCTCTGAACCCAGAGCCATCTATGGATTCCATTATATAGATTAGCACCACCTTCTCTAGGGTTCCTGTGTATAGTCTATGAAGCCACTTTCTCTGCGTATTTCATCTGTTGTCACACTCATCAACTTTCTAGTCTTTCAGAAATATTTCTCTTTAGGGGTGATTACCACCTCTGCACCCCCCTCTTTTATGGCTTTATTTCTTTTAAACTTTGATGTTTTTATTTCAGTGTGATCTCAGGAGGGATGGGAGGCAAATGCCTGTGATAGTATATAAGTGTTTTATTGCCCAGGAATAAACTAATGACTTGGAGAGTTAATCTTTATTTCTGCACTATTAAATTTTCTAAATAGGTTTCCCATACACTATAGGTTTTAATGGTGGTTTTCTATTTTAAAGTAGTGAATAACAGGCAAAAAAAAAAAGAAAGTACCAAACTGCTTTAAAAAACAAAGCAAATACATAATTTTTCACCCTACAGACATTTGAATACATTTCAAATATATTTGAATTGAATGTAAATGTTTTTCAGTATCTGAATTTATTAAGAAACTTTTTACATTAATATTTTAAAAATACTGTGTCCATTTAAAACTTCAAAGTGGATTACAACTATATAAAGTTATTTTAGTGATAAGATTGTTTTATAAATTGGAATCCATATTTGTTTCCTTGACTCAAGTCCTTTAAAAATTTTGTTTTTAAAGTTTATACCCAAATGTATTAGTCACCCAGATGGATATTTTCTATGGAGTCCTTCTTGATACCTTTTCCCCAGGACAATAGTAGTAGCTATTTTATACATAATGCTGTTGTACTCTGCTGCACTCCTATCATAACACCTACAAACAGTTATTCTCCTTACTTGTTCACCTGTGGGTCACCCCTACTAAATTCACACTCCTTGACGGTATCTTATTCATCTCTGTACTTTTCTCTGCTGTCTTGCTCATGGTGTAGTTGCACAACAAACATTTGTAAAAGGGAGAAAAGACCGTTACTGAGATAGCCTTAAGTGTCTTAGAATCCAGCGTTTCTTCACTTGTGTATATTTGACAAGGATTTTTTTTTTTTTTACTGATTTTTATTCTTAAATGAAAGATAGTTTCAAATATGTGAGGTTTTTTTTTGTTTCGAAAAGATCGTACAGAAAAAGTTTTCTTCATTTTCATCATGGGCAGCACATTCACCTGCCTTTTTGTATAGGCCTCTGTCTTTCATCAACACATTCTTCAAGAATGAGCTTTGCACTGTAGACTCTTTTTTTTGTTTATGGAAAAAGAATTGATTATCTCCCATAATAGCCACAGGGTTCTTTAGTGAAAGAAAACATATGTTTACAGTAGAAAAAGAATTGATATACAATAGATTTTAATAATCAAAAAATGACTTAGATAAAGCAAAAGATTATTTTTAAGGGGAGAAGGTATAAAAAATGTTCTGTTGAGCTGTAAATGCCAAAGCATATCAAACAAATCATTATGAACCTTAGTTCTTTTGTCCTTCGCTTTGCCTAGCACTTGACCATTAAGGACTTGAGATGAAAAGAAAGAGATATGACTACTCAAGTCTCTCTTTTCAGTGCAGTTGGAATAACTAAGTATGAAATCTGAAATCTGGAACTCAGCCAAGTGTTAGTTATTGATACCTTAAACATGATTTTTAAGTGTAGATTTACATTTTCTAAAATTTACTGTAGTAACAAATCATGAATTACAGAAATAGTCTAGTGAGTATGAACAACAAATGAAAACTTGATTAAAGATGGCCATATCAAGCATTCCTCACTTGAAGTATCTTGCCGGCCTCAGAGTAATGCTTTGATTTAGTTTGAATCTTTTGTACGTAACAAATTTTAGTGCAAGTTACTACAGTTCTTTCTGAATAATATAGGTCATGAGAAGTTCACTTGTGGGTGGGGCAGCTGTACTACGTTGGGGAACTATCTTAATAGATCCATTTCATTAATTGTCATGAATTTTTTATTAACAAAACCAGTATATCAGGTTTAGCCAGCTAAAAACTGTTCTCATAGTTGTTATCTTTATTGTCAGGAAGAATATTGTGAAAATGGGGGTTACTGCACATTCTTTAACTCTTGATTAAACAGAGGAATGGCACTATCCATGGACAATAACTTAGGGGCATATTATCAGGTTGACATACAGTGTTTTAGTTGTGCAACTCCCATTAACTTTAAAATGCTATGCTTTAATTTCAGTGTCGTCTAGTTAGGAGCAATGCCAGGGCTGTCTGTTAGGTACTCTGAGTTAATGTGATTAATGTCAAATAGCAGGATGTTCATTCTCTCCTCCTTAAGCTTTAGTCCTTAGGTATTTTGGTTAAGTTGCTTTGTTAAGGAATAGCCTTTAAGAAACGAAGCAGTGATATTAAGAAGCAGCAGCAATGGACTGGAAAAGGAATGATGTTACCATGACCATTTTATTTATCAATGGAAAAAATTTTTTTCAATTCTCATCTGATAATCCTTAATATTAAGTCATGCTCAGGGATTAAAACTATGATTTTTTTTTAATTTTAAAAAATTTTAAGCTCACCTCCAGCGAAAATGGGGACTTAGACATACCATGCCATTCCTCCACAGCAAAGGTCTGAGAAACCAAGTGAAACATATGACAATCCTGGAACCCTAAGCATCAAATGAAAGGATAAAGAACTAGTTCAGACATCGATTGGAAGAAGAAACTGACAGAAAACAGCAAATGAGAAGAGAGACAGTGGAGGGAACTTGCCAGCCAACCTGGCACAGCGCAACTATCTTAAGGCAAAGAGAGCAACAACCTTGGATGAGGAGTACAAGGGGCAACTTCACAAAATTTCCAACAAGACACGAAGTAACTGTGTAGACACACCCAGAGTGAAATAAGGTCCCAAATGGTGGCCAAAGCCAATGGGAAGAGCCCAGGCACCCTCACCCAGTGACGAGAGGAGTGCACTCCCATTTCCCCACCTTCCTGGTGATTAATGGCACCAGCCACCCGCCCCCATTCTGGCAGCTGTGACCACTGAGGATCAAAGAATGAGCCCCTTACTCCCCACCCAGCCCCCACTGCCACTCTGCCCCCCCCTCCTGCCACCCTCTAGCTGCCAACATTGCCAGGCAGCAGCAGGCCATTCCAGCGAGGCACCAGCCACTTTCCGCACCCTTCCTGCCCTCCAACCCCACCAGGCAGTGGCAGGCCATGTTGACATGGTGCCAACTGCTTGCCCTGCCCCTCTTGGCTGCTGACCCCACCTAGCAGCAGCCAGGTACTGCAGCACAGCTCCAGCCACTCTCAGCTAGCCAAACAGTGGTGACTGCATGCCTATGCACTTGCACACCCATCACCTACTGCCACCTTCCCCTGGCAAGTGAAAGCAATCACGTGCCTGCACACAAGCCTACTTGTCACCCAACCCACTCTACCCTTCCCCTTCCCACCTGGTGATCAGCAGCAACTTGGTCCCCACTCACCCACCACGCCCTTCACACATGCAGCCCTACCCATTCAACTAGTGCAACCGTCTGCTTCCACGGCCCTGGAGAGATGACAGACAGGAGCCAACACCCACCCACAGCCACCCAGCACAACCAATGAACAGAGACTTGCACTCACAGTACCACCTGCAGCCCTGCTCACCCAGAGACAGTGGCGAGCACTGTGGTGCTACCAGACCTGAGACTGGCAAACCCCACAAGGCTCTGTAGCCCGGATATAACAAAACAAAACAAAAAATCAGAATGAGGCAACCAAAGATACAATCAATTAGTAAATACGTAACAACATCTAATGCGTCAAAGACAAGAGACAATAGTAAATCATATAAAGAAACATGACAAGATGCCTCAAGCAAGTGACCAAAATAAAGACCCAGAAAACCTTCATGAGGAAGAAATGGTAAATGAACTACCTGATAAGGAATTCAAAAGACCTTTATATAGGATCCTCAAAGAGATCAAGGAGAACACAGACAAAAATGAGGAAAGTGCAGACAAAACTCTAGAAGAATTCAGGAAAACAATATAAGAACAAAATTAAAAAATAGACAATTAGAAACCATACAGAAACAGCAATTAAAAATCCAGAAGATTAACCATAAATTTTCAGAAATGGGTAACGCATTAGAAGGACAAAGGAGTAGAACTGAATTAATAGAAGACAGAATCAGCAAAGTAGAGGACAAATCCCCTAATACCAGTCTGTAAGAGGGACAATCAGAAAAGAGAATGAAGAAAAATGAATAAAGCCTAAGAGTTATGTGAGACACTATCAAGAGGAATAATTTACACATCATCAGAATTACAAAACAGGAAGAGACAAAAAAAAGGGGGGGCAGAGGAATTTTTTGAAGATTTGCTAGCAGAAAACTTTCCTAATATCATGAAAGATGAGAAGATATCCATCAAAGAAGCCCAACAAATCCCATATTGGATAGACCTCAAAAGAAGATTACCAAGACATATCATAATCAAACTTTCCAAACAAAAAAAAAAAGAATCTGGAGAGCGGCTCAGAAAAAAAGAATTGTTACCTACCAAGAGGTACCAACGAGACTAAATTCTGATTTTTTGGCAGAAACCATACAGGCAAGGAGGCAATAGAATGTCATATATAAAACCCTGAAGGAAAAAAAAATTGCCCACCAAGAAGATGAGTCCCTGAAGAAGGACATCATGCTTGGTAAAGCAGAGGGTCAGTGGAAAAGAGGAAGACCTTCAATGAGATGGATTGACACTGGCTGCAGCAATGGGCTGAAGCATAACAATGACTGTAAGGATGGTGCAGGACCAAGCAGTGTTTCATTCTGTTGTACACAGGGTCTCTGTAAGTCGAAACCAACTCAACAGCACCTAACAACAACAAAAATTATATATCCAGCAAAATTGTCTCTTGAATACAATGTTAAAATTGACTTTTCCAGATAAACAGAAATTAAGGGAATTTGTAAAAAATAGACCAGCTTTATGAGACATAGTAAAGGGAGTCCTTCAGATATAGAACCAGCAACATCAGCTAACAACCTGAGATTAAGTCACATGACAACATCACCCCAATACCAACCCAAATAAAGAATTTTCAAAACTAAAAGCTACAAGGCTGAAAGCAGGGAAGCGAAGAAAAAAATCTGTAAACAACAACAAGTTCAAAATAAAAAGGGGGACTAAATGGTTTAGTTACAAAAATTCCATACGGAGAGAAAGTCAAGGCAATAGCAAGATATCACAGATTATTTTAAACTTAGGAAGGTGAAAGTAAATTTCAGGGTAACCACAAAGAAAACTAATAAGCCTTCTCACCAAAATAGAAAGGAAGAAAATCATACAGACACAGTAAACACAAAATCAACAGCAATGAAGTGAATGAAAAGAATATACATAAACAAAAATAACTCAGTATAGAAAAATATACAAAACAAAGAAATCAACACCACAAAAAAGCACAACAAAATGACAGTGGTAAATTCATACCAAACAATAATTTTACTGAATGTAAATGGATTAAAGGCACCAGTCAAGAGACAGACAGTGGCAGAATGGATAAGAAAACATGACCCATCAATATGCTGCCTACAAGAGACACACTTTAGACACAAAGATAAAAATAAGCTAAAAATTAAAGACTGGAAAAAATACTTCATGCAAACAGCAACCAAAAAAGAGCAGGAGTGGCAATATTAATCTCTGATAAAATAAACTTTAAGGAGAAAAGCAGCATAAGAGACAAGGAAGGGCATTATACAATTATTAAAGGGTCAATCCAACAAGAGGATATAACCATAATATCTACACACCCAAAGAATGAGCTTGAAAGCACATAAAACAAACTTGAACAGAATTGAAAAGAGACATAGGCAGTTCCACAATAATAGTAGGAGACTTTAACATACCATTTTTGATGAAGGACAGAACAACTAGAAAGTAACTCAACAAAAATACAGAAGATCTGAAAAACAAAGTCAACCAACTTGATCTCATAGACATATGTAGAACACTCCACCCAACAACAGCACAGTACACATTCTTTTCCAGTGCACCTGGATCATTCTCCAGTATAGACCATCTGTTAGGCCACAAAACAAACCTCAGTAAGTTCAAAAACATCAAAATGATACATAGCATCTTCTCAGATCACAACACAATGAAATTAGAAATAAATGACAGGAAGAACAAGGAAAAAAATCAAATACATGAAAACTAAATAGCATCTTTCTTAAACCCACTGGTAACAGAAGAAGTAAAAAAATGAAATTTTAAAAATTCCTGGAATCAAACGAGAATGAAAGAAAAACATACCAAAACCTATGGGACACAGCAAAAGGAATGCTCAGAAGTCAATTTATAGCAATAAACGCACCTATCAAAAAAGAAGAGCCAAAATCAACACCTTAACCTTACAACTCCAACAAAGAGAAGCAGAGCAGCAAAGAAGGTCCACAGTCACCAAAAAAAGAAAGATTAGAAAAGAAATTAATGAGCCAGGAAAACAATAGAGAGAATCAGTACAACTAGAAGTCAGTTCTTTCAAAGGATTAATAAGACAGACAAACCACTGGTCAAACTGACAAAAGAAAATGCAAATAAAACAAATAAGAAACAAGATAGGTGACATTACAACAGAACCAAGTGAAATAAAATCATAACAAAATATTATGAAGAACTGTACTCCAACAAATTTGAAAACCTAGAAGAAATGGACAAATTCTAGAAACACACTACGGACGAATTCTAGAAACACACTACCTACATAAACGAACACAAACTGGGGTAGAAAATTCTAATAGTCCCAAAACAAAAGAAGAAATTGAAGAGGTCATAAAAAATACTCCAGCAACAAAAACAACAAAAAAAAGCCCTGGCCCAGACAGCTTCATGGGAGAATTCTATCAAACATTCAGGTAAGAGCTGACAGCAATTCTACTCAAACTATTCCAGAACATAGAAAAAGATGGAATACTCCCAAATTCATTCTACGAAGCAAGCATAACCTTTATACCAAAGCCAGGTAAAGACACCACTAAAAAAGAAAATTATAGTCCAATATCCCTCATGAATATACACACAAAAATTCTCAACAAAATCCTGTTGGTTCCGACTCATAGCAATCCTGTGTACAACAGAACAAAACACTGCCTGGTCCTGCATCATTGTCACAGTCGTTGCTATGCTTGAGCCCATCATTGCAGCCACTGTGTCAGTCCATCTTGTTGAGGGCTGTCCTCACATTTGCTGACCGTCTACCTTACAAGCATAATGGTACCAGTCCCCAGGGACTGGTCCTTCCTGATAACATGTCCAAAGTACATGAGACAAAGTCTTGCCACCCTCAGGTCTAAGGAGCATTCTGCCTCCACTGGTCCAAGACACATATATTCATTCTTCTGGCAGTCTATTGCTATATTCAGTATTCTTTGCCAATACCATAATTCAAAGGCAGCAATTCTTCTTTGGTCTTCATTGTACATTGTCCAGCTTTTGCATGCATCTGAGGCAAGTGAAAATACCATGGCTTGGGTCAGGTGCACCTTAGTCCTCAAAGTGACACCTTTGCTTTTTAACTATTGAAAAAGCTCTTTTGCAGCAATGTGTCATTTGATTTCTTGACTGCTGTTGGTTGTGGATTCAAGTAAAATGAAATCCTTAACAACTTCAATCTTTTCTGCATTTATCATGATGTTTATCTGTCCAGTTGTGAGGATTTTTGTTTTCTTTATGTTGAGGTGTAATCCATATTGAAGGCTGTAGTCTTTGATCTTCATCAAGTCCTCTTCACTTTCAGCAAGCAAGGTTGTGTCATCTGCATATTAACAAGCCTTCCTCCAATCCTAATGCCGCATTCTTCTTCATATAGTCCAGCTTCTCAGATTATTTGCTCAGCATACAAATTGAATAATTATGGTGAAAGAATACAACCGCTCCTTGATCTATATACAAGTTCCTCATGAGCACAATTAAGTGTTCTTGAATTTCTGTTCTTCCCAATGTTGTTCATAATTTGATACATACAATCAAATGATACATACAGTTGAATGCCTTTGGGTAGTCAATAAAATACAGAAAAATTCTTTCTGATATTCTCTGCTTTTAGCCAAGATCCATCTGACATCAGCAGTGATATTATTTGTTCTACATCCTCTTCTGAATCTGGCTTGAATTCTGGCAGTGCTGTCAATGTACTGCTGCAACCATTTTTGAATTACAAAATCCTACCTAATAGAACCCAACAACATATCAAAAAAATAATACATCATCACCGTGTGGGATTCATACCAGGTATGCAGTGATCCTTCAACACTATAAAATTAATCACTATAATCCACCTTATAAATAAAAAAAAAAAGGAAAAGAACCACATAATCATTTCAATTGATGCAGAAAAGGCATTTAATAAAATCCAACATCCATTCCTGGTAAAAACTCTCAGCAAAATGAAAATAGAAGGGAAATTCCTTGGCATAGGTAAGGGCATATATACAAAACCAACAGCCAGTATTATTTTCAATGAAGGGAGACTGAAAGCATTCCCCCTGAGAAAGGGAACCAGACAAGGATGCCCTTTATTACCACTCTTACTCAACATTGTACTAGAAGTCCTAGCCAGAGCAATAAGGCAAGAAAGGGAAATAAAAGGCATCCAAGTTGGTAAAGAAGTATCCCTATTTGTAGATGATATGATCCTATACATAGAAAATCCCAGAGGTTCCACAAGAAAGCTACTGAAACTAATAGAAGGATTCAGCAAAGTGGCAGGGTATAAGATGAACATATAAAAATCAGTCAGATTCCTCTACACTCACAAAGAGAACTCTGAAAAGGAAACCAAGAAAACAATACCATTTACAGTAGCCTCCAGAAAGATTAAATAATTGGGAATAAGCCTATCCAGGGATATACAAGGCTTATACAGTAAAAACTGCAAAACTCTACAGCAAGAATCCAAAAGAGACCTACATAAATGGAAAGATATACCATGCTCACGGATAGGAAGACTTAACATTGTGAAAATGTCACTATGACCCAAATCGGTCTATAGATACAGTACAGTCTCAATCCAGTTTCCATCAACATTCTTTAACGAGATGCAGAAACTAATCGCCAACTTTATATGGAAAGGAAAGAAACCTCACATAAGCAAAGCACTACTGAAGGAGAACAAAGCAAGAGGCATCAAACTTCCTGATCTCAGAACCTAATACGGTAAGCCACGGTAGTCAAAACAGCCTGGTACTGGTACAATGACAGACACATAAGCCAATGGAATAGAATTGAGAACCCAGAAATAAATCCATCCACCTAGACACAGCAATTCTTCGACAAAGGGCTGAAATCCATTAAATGGGAAAGAGATAGTCTACTTAACAAATGGTGCTGGCAAAACTGGATATCTGTTGGCCAAAAAAATGAAACAGGATTCATACCTCACACCATACACAAAAACTAACTCAAGATGGATCAAAGACCTAAATGTTAAACCTAAAACTATAAAGCTCATGGAAGAAAAAATTGTGGTAAACCTAGGAGCACTAACTTATGGCATAAATAGAATACCAAACATAACTTAAAATGCACAAAGAGCAGAAGATGAATGGGACCTCCTAAAAGTTAAACACTGTGCATCGAAACACTTCTCCAAAATAGTAAAAAGAGCACCTGGAGACTGAGAAAAAAAAATTGGCAATAACGTACATAACAAGGGACTAATCTCTAAAATCTTCAGAAAACTTCAACACCTCAACAACAAAAAGGCAAACAATCTACTTTAAAAATGGGCGAAGGACACGAACCAGATACTTAATCAGAGAAGACATTCAGGCGGTCAGTAAATACAGGAAGAGATGCTTGCGCTCATTAGCCATTAGGTGCAAATCAAAACAACAATAAGATATCACCCAATGATCCAAAAAAAAGAAAACAGCAAATGTTAGCGAGAGTATGGGAAGATTGGAACTCTCATACACTGCCGGTGGGAATGTAAAATAGTATAGTCACTATAGAAAATGGTATGACACTTGCTTAAAAAGTTAGAAATACCATATGATACAGAGAAATAAGAAATAAGAGCTAGAGAAATACTAGCTGCGACACAGATAGATATATGCACACCCATGTTCATTGCAGCATTATTTGCAATAGCAAAAAGATGAAAACAACCTAAGTGCTCATGAGTGAATGAATGGATAAACAGACTGGTACATACACAGAGTGAGATACTACATAACGTTAAAGAATAGCGATGAATCCAGGAAACATCTCACTACGTGGATTAACCTGGAGGACATTATGCTGAGTGAAGTAAGTCAATCACAAAGGGACCAATATTGTCTGAGACCCCTATTATTAAAAGTCAAGGAAGGTTTTACACACAGAAAGAAACATTATTTGATGGTTACCAGGGATGGTAGGAAGAGGGAGGGAAAATCACTAACTATATGGTAGAAATGTATTAACTTGGGTAAAGGGAAAGGTAATACACAATATGGGGGAAGTCAGCACATCCTGACCAAGGCAAAGGAATACACTGAAAGGTACACGAGTAAAAGGCAACAATGGTGAATACTATTACACGCACAATCCTCCAAAAACAGTAATAACAAAGAGTAATTTAGGAGTGGATGTGTAGGTAGATACGTAAGCTGGACAGGCGTGGGATGGTGTATGGAAGTACACCCATGAGCATATGTAGGTTTGGCAGAGGATATTTCTACATACACGTTTGTGTGTACTGCAAATATATCCATGTAAATAGTAGAGTACACGGGGGGCACAGTTATGAAAACTTCTTAGCCATAACCAAACACCTCAAGGGACCAAGTCACTGGGCGTGAGGGCTTAGGACCATAGTCTCAGGGGACATCTAGGTCAGTTAGCATAACATAGTCCATAAAGACAATATTCTGCATCCTACTTTGCTGGCAGGTTTCAAAAGCTTGCCAGTGGCCATCTAAGATACAACTATTGGTCTCTTATCATCCAGAGCTAAGAAGAGTGAAGAAAAAACCTCAAGGAAACAGTCCAAAGGACTAATGGACCACACGAACCACAGCCTCCACTAGCCTGAGCCCAGAAGAGCTAGACAGTGGCTGGCTACCACTATTGACAACTCTGAGCAGGATCACAGTACAAAGTCCTGGACAGAGAGGGAGAAAAATGTAGAACAAAATTCAAATTTGTAAAAAAGATCGGACTTACTGGTCTGATAGGCACTGGTGGAACCTCCAAGATAATGGCCCTTAGACACCCTTCAGACCTGGAACTAAACCCAGTCCCAGAGATCACCTTTCAGCCAAACCCACTCCCAGAGATCACCTTTCAGCCAAACAATAGACAGGTCTGTAAAGTGAACGGTAACACCCATGAGGTGTGTACTCCTCAGAACTATCAACCACATGAGACCAAAAGGACAGCATTTGCCCAGAAACAAGGTTCAGAGGCAGAAGGGGCAGGAAAGATGGGCAAATGGAAATGGGGAACTCAGGGAAGAAGTGGGTAAAGCGCTGTCACATTGAGGGGATTGTAACTGACGTTACAAAACAAAATGTGTATAAATTGTTGGGTGGGAAATGAATTTGCTTTATAAACTTTGACCCAAACCACAATAAAATGTTCAAAAAAAAGTTTTAAAAGCTTCATTAGACATTTGACAGGCGTTTGTAAGATTATTATGCATATTCTGTGTATCTTCCTTAGTAAGATCACAAGCACTTTTTATTTCCCACTTCTCGTGAGATAATTAATAGCATGGATTATTATCCTCATTTAAGTGGTTTATAAAGTGAAATAGGGAGAGGCTTAGTGGTTCTCTCAGGTTCCCATAACTAATCTTTGATGTAGTACATAACAGAATTTAGAATTTCTGACTCATTGTACTTGATTAAACATTGGTCTTACAAAATTTTAAAGCAGAAATGGTCCTGAAAAAAATTTTTTTGAAACACAAAAATTATATCACTTTTGGGTATAATCATGGTTGGAATCTTGGCTCAACCATTTACTTGATGTATGACCCTGGGTAAATTACTTAACCTCTTTAGCCTCCATTTTCTCATTTTAAAAGAAAATAAAAACTACCTTTTAGGGTTATTATACAGATATGTAGTATGTCCAACTGAGTGCCCAAAACATAGAAGACACTCAAAATGTTTGTTGTTAGCCACCATCAAGTCAATTCTGACTCATGGCAACCCCACATGGGCAGAGTAGAACAGTTCAATAGAATTTTCAAGGTTTTGCCCTTTTGGGAACATCACCAGGCCTGTCTTCCGAAGCATCTCTGGGTAAGTTTGAACCACTAGCCTTTCCACTACTAGTTGAGAGCTTAACCATTTGCCCCACCCAGAGACTGGTAGGCATCATATTTATTATATCTACAAATTTGAAAACAGACTTAGAAATATTGAACAGGATTTAGCCAAGGTAATGTGGCTTGTTAGTGGCAGGGATGTCCTAACCAAATCCAGTGTTTTTATATATGCCATGTTATCTTTTAATTATTGAAATCGACTAGTCAGAATTTAGTCAGAATGGCTCATTAGTGAAAACTTACCCTATGCAATAATATCCCCAATTTATTTCTCTGTCTCCAAAATTCAAGTTTTGGCTATCACTTAGGCCAGAATCCCAGATGTCTTTTCCATGTATGTTTTAAAGGATCCTGTCATTTTTAGAGGGATATTAGCAAGCTCTGTTAAAATTAAGAAAGATTTTTTTTTAACAACTATTTACCAAACCTGCACATTTAGTTAGCTATGATGTAGAATAAATAAGGTATTTCCAATCCAGGTCATATATTGCCCCAATACAAACATCTACTGATCCGTGGAATCTTGTGTTCTGTCTACTGACCGTGCTCATAACTCTGTGTGGTCTCTGACATACGCAGTGCTTGTAGTTCCAGATCTCTAACTCCAGTTGGATTATAGGCTTCATGCTGCTCCCCAAGTTTGGCTTTGCCAGCCTTGATGTGAATCTTCCACCCATCACATCCTATGCTAAGTAGTCCACCACAGAACATGTAGTGATAGTGTTAACTAACACTTCAATATAGTTCTTCCTTCGGCAGAGTTCTTTCATATTTATAATCTAAGTGGATCCTCATAACAACTATATGAAGTAAGCAGTATTATCTGTTTTAGAGTTGAGGAAATTAAAATTCAATTAAGTGATTTGCCCCAAGTCATACAGATAGTAAATGAGAGAGCCCAGGTCCTTTGACTACAAAATCCATACTTTTTCACCTCTCTGTCATTGTTCCTGATCCTGTTGCTGACAAGTGATAACAAAAATTGCTAAGATAAAAACAGAATGGAAATACATGGTTTCTCTATACAGTGCTATATTGCAACATGAGAGTAGCGTGGGAGAAGCATATGAGAAGTAAAGTATCACCAAAGTGTTAACTAGGGAATAAATCTTACATTCATCTTATTTCTCTCAGTACTGAGCACATTGGAGGTAGTCGATGAATGTTTTTTTTATTATTATTTCATTTACAGTACCAAAAAAAAAACCCCAAAATGCAAAGATGTCACTTTGAGGACTAAGGTGCACCTGACCCAAGCCATGGCATTTTCAATCACCTCATATGCATGCGAAAGTTAGACAGTGAATAAGAAAGACTGAAGAAGAATTGATGCCTTTGAATTATGGTGTTGGCGAAGAACTTTGAATATTCCGTGGACTGCCAGAGGAACAAACAGATCTGTCTGGGAAGAAGTACAGCCAGAATGTTTCTTAGAAGCGAGGATGGTGAGACTTCATCTCACTTACTTTGGATGTGTTATCAAGAGGGACCAGCCCCTGGAGAAGGACGTCATGCTTGGTAAAGTAGAGGGTCAGCAAAAGAAAGGAAGACTCTCAACAAGATGGATTGAACCGGTTACTGCAACGATGGGCTCAAATATAGCAACGATTGTGAGGATAGCACAGAACTGGGCAGTGTTTCATTCTGCTGTGACTCAGAACCAACTTGATGGCACCTAACAACAACAACAGTCACTACCAGAAAAAGAACAATGTCTCTTCCAGAAAAAGGAAGTCTTATTATGACTTCGTTGTAACTGTCTTTCAGCAATTTTTTCAAATTATTTTTGTTAACAGTTATTCTATAATAGTCTTTTCCCTGACTGGGTCCACTTACTCTTCTGATTTTAGCACTCATCTGCTGCATTTTTTGCATAAGTAACACACGTCTATGTTTGTTTTCCAATTGTACCCTCCTCCATGAGGTATTTTCATAAGCTCTGCTATGACAATTTTTTTTAACATCTTTCTGTAAAAAAAAAAAAAATAGCATATCACATTTACAAAAATGCCTCTCGGAGGAGGGCACAGTTGACAAGCAAACATAGGAGGCTCATGTTATTTGCATAAAAACACAGTATGTACTGTCGTTGTTAGATGCCATCAAGTCTGTTCCAACTCATAGCGACCCAGTGTACAATCGAACAAAACACTGCCTGCCCAGTCCTGCGCCATCTTCATAATCTTTGCTATGTTTGAGCCCATTGTTGCAACCGCTGTGTCAATCCATCTCATTGAGGGTCTTCCTCTTTTTCGCTGACCTTCTGCTTTACCAAGCATGATGTCCTTCTCCAGGGACTGGTCCTTCCTGATAATGTGTCCAGAGTTCATGAGGTGAAGTCTCACCATCCTTGCTTCTAAGAAGCATTCTGGCTGTACTTTTCCAAGACAGATTTATTCATTCTTCTGGCAGTCCACAGTATATCCAATATTCTTTGTGAACACCATAATTCATTGGCATCAGTTCTTCTTTGGTCTTCCTTATTCATTGTCCAGCTGTCGCACACATATGGGGCAATTGAAAATACCATGGTTTGGGTCAGTGTCACCTTAGTCCTCAAAGTGACATCTTTGCTTTTTAACACTTTAAAGAGGTCTTTTGTTGCAGATTTGCCCAGTGCAATACATTGTTTGATTTCCTGGGTGCTGCTTCCATGGATGTTGATTGTGAATCTAAGTAAAATGAAATCTTTCACAGCTTCAGTCTTTTCTGTGTTCATCATGATGTTGCTTATTGGTCCAGCTGTGAGAATTTTTTTCTTTCTGTTGTGATGTAATCCACACTGAAGACCATAATCTTTGATCTTCATCGGTAAGTGCTGTAAGTCTTCTTTACTTTCAGCAAGCAAGGTTATGTCATCTGCATATCACAAGTTGTTAATAAGTTTTCCTCCAATCATGATGCTGCGTCCTTCTTCATATAGTCCAGCTTCTCAGATTATTTGCTCAACATACAGATTGAATAAGTATGGTGAAAGGATGTAGCCCTGATGTACACCTTCCTTGATTTTAAACCATGCAGTGTCCCCTTGTTCTGTTTGAATGACTGCCTCTGGGTCTATGTGCAGGTTCCACATGAGCACAATTAAGTGTTTTGGGATTCCCATTCTTTGCAGTGCTATCCATAATTTGTCATGATCCACAGAGTCGAATGCCTTTTTATAGCCAATAAAACACAGGTTCAATAAAATAGAGGTAAATGTCTTTCTGGTATTCTCTGCTATCAGCCATGATCCATCTGGCATCAGCATTGATATCCCTCCTTCCATGTCCTCTTCTGAATCAGGCTTGAATTTCTGTCAGTTCCCCACTGATGTATTGCTGCAACTATTTTTAAATTATCTTCAGCAGAATTTTATTTTGAGTGTTACATTAATGATATTGTTCAATAATTTCTGCATTCTGTCAGTTCACCAGACAGCTGTCTTCCAAATTTCTTGGCATAGACAAGTGAGTGCTTCCAGCATTACATCTGTTTGTTGAAACATCTTAATTGGTGTTCCATCAATTCCTGGAGCCCTGTTTTTCACCAGAAAAAATGCTGATGACTCCCAAATGTAGATATGAAGTCCAGACCTCTTCAGTTTCAATTTATGTATCAAAACTATCTGCTGGACATTTTCAGATATTTCATGGACACCATAACTAAGAATTTCTAAAACTGAAGATAGCAACTTCCTTTATAAAACTGATCTTCTTCTGACGTACTGTGAGTCTACAAATTCCATCAATTTCACTTCTTAAGTGTTTTTTAATGTTTTTTCTATCCTTATTACCAATGCCCTATTCAGATCCTCATTATATCTAATTTGAACTACTTAAAAAGCCTCCTAAATAATTTCTATGCCACCAATTTTGTTCCCTTCAGATCCATTCCTTACAAATCCAGAGCTATGTAAATTGTGAATAACCAAAATTATAATAGCAACAGCTATAGCTGCTGCCTTGTGCTGTGTGCTTACTGTGGGTCAAGGTTAGAGTATCAACTACCATGACTTCCCCTTCAGCTTCATCTCCTGCCTCTGTCATACACTTGAGGCACCATCCAACCTTAAACTGCTTTTAGTGCCTGTATATAGTCATGCACAGCATACCATCCATTTGGCAACATCCAACTGCATGTACCACTGTGGTCTGGCACTGCACCCTCTGGGGGATGCCTGCCGCCTCCCCTCCTTGGTGCTGAACACCTTTTGTGGCCATAACATGGACTTGAAGCTCATGGCCACTGTGTTGCAGAACCTGTTCTCCTCCATCAACACGCGCAAGGTAAAACTGAACATCATCAAGCTCTGCCTCCTCCTCCTCCGTCTCCCAGGAGCTGGATTTCCACCATCATAACATCAAAGTCGTTCTTGTGGGCACAAGTCGTGGGATGAAGAAGCTTCTCCAGAAGTTCCCCCAACATGAGCCATTCGCAGGACATCAGCAAGCTGTTGGCCACTGGCACAGGGCAGTCAGAGAGCTAGGTGGCAACGAGCACATTATGGAGCTACATACACCACACCATTGCCTGCACAACAGGCGGGCTCAGCAGACCCTGGTGCAGCTCTCTGAGATAGGACACTGCAACTCAAAAAGATCCAGGAGGGTTTCGGGGAGGGGAATGTGCTGTTTCACACTTGTGCGCAAAATGGAGGAGGAGCTGCAGGCCATCCTGGCGGACAAGGAGAAGCCCTGCTGAAGGCCAAGAGGCAACACCAGCCCACAACATGTGGCACAAGCAGGAGCAGCACACACAAGAAGAGCCGGTTGGCATGAAAAGGGCACAGACTGAGGCCGAGGGGCTGGCCGCACTGAAGATGAGGAGGATGAAGCTGAGTGTTTCAGCCAGGCAGTGGGAGAAGAGCTTGACAAGGACATGTTTTCTGGGCTCACCAAGGAGGGGCAGCCCGCCTCCATGCAAGAAGCAGCATGTAAAGCATCAGAACCAGACCAGTGCAGTGACTGGAGGCTTCCAAAGCCCAAGGGCAAGTCCTGTTGAGGCCAGGCCAAGCTGGAGCCCAGAGGGGCTGCCAGGGAACAAGTGAGGACTGGGCTAGTTTGCCTAAGAGCGAGTGGTAGGAACCTGAGGTGCAGCAAGGCCCAAGGAATGCCCCAGATTGGAGTCCAAAGACGCTGCCCTGGGTCTTCCTCCGGGTTCCAGGTGCAGCCCTCAGTTTCCCTTTATAAAGGAGCTGTTTCCCTAACTGCAACCCCACCTCCACAATAAATGACCGACTTCCCAAAAAGAAAAAAAACCTCCCTTTCTCCAGGGGATGCCCACAGCCCTAATCGAGCCACCCCGCATTCCCTCACCCTTGGGAACAGGCACCCCTGCCGCTGGGAGGAGTGGGCACCCGATCCTGCTCCAAAGCGCCCAAGGTCTGCAGGCATTGAGGGGCCTGGCCCAGCAGAGGTGCCTGGTCACCTGGACTGCACCCTTGCTGCTGACCTGCACCAGGAGCCTCCCTGCCACCTTCACAGGGCTGCAGGACACGCGCCTTACTGGACCCTCCAGCGTTCACCTGAGGCCTCAGCAGTGGGAGCTGGCTGAGAGAGCTGCTCAGCAACTACCCCTCCTCCACCCCCACCCCTGCACCTGGGAGCTCCAGGCCCTGCGGACCTAAGTGTTTCGCAGCGTCTGTCACATAACGCCCTATGTCCTATTTCACAGAAAGTATTGTGGACGTTAAGTGATACATACCTGCACTGTTCTTTTTCTCATGACTATGTTTTTGGACCTGCTGTTCCCATGTGCTGTTTTTTTTTTTCCGGAAATTGTTCTCTTCTGAATAACCTACTGCCACCCTCACAACCCATTCACCAACCAGGTTGGAATACGTCTTTTCTGCTCCCAAACTGTGGTATAATTACTTGTCTTTTCACTTCACTCTGAATTTCTTAAGGGCAGGAGTGCTCTAATTCAATTTTGTAACACTGGGTTCACTAATGTGTTTGGTACGTGTCTTAGTCATCTAGTCTAGTGCTGCTATAACAGAAATATCACAAGTGGATGGCTTTAACAAAGAGGAGTTTATTTTCTCACAGTCTAGTAGGCTAGAAGTCCAAATTCAGGACGTCAGCTCCAGGGGAAGGCTTTCCCTTTCTGTCAGCTCTGGAGGAAGGTCCTTCTCATCAACTTCCCCCTGGACTAGGAGCTTCTCCTGGCAGGAACCCCAGGTCCAAAAGACACGCTCTGCTCCGGGTGCTTCTTGGTGGCACAAGGTCCCCCCTTCTGCTCACTTCCCTTTCCTTTTTATCTCAAAAGATAAAAAGTGGTGCAGACCACTCCCCAAAGAAACCCCCTTTATATTGGATCAGGGGTGTGACCTGGGTAAGGGTATTACAATTCTACCCTAATCCTTTTTAACATAAAATCACAATCACAAAATGGATGACAGTAACAAGATACTGGGAATCATGGACTTAACCAAGCTGACACATTTTGGGGGGACACAGTACAATCCATGACAATACATTAGAGATAGCCATATGTTTTTGAAATGCATTCACTTTTAGAAATGTAGTCTTATTTATGAAAAGTACATGATTTCAATTTTTTAATTTTATTTCAATTGTGATGTCAATGGTATTTATAGCTCAAATTTGGTAAATTTTGTTTTCCAAATTGAATTGATTCCATCTGTCATTTTCTCAAAATAATAATTTATTATTGTATTCTGTTCTGTGTTTTTCAATAGCTTACAGGAAAAATTGATGAACTGACATTATTGCAGAATTCCTACATCATTATTGTCATGTAGAAGAAAATACAGATTTTCTTCTACTTGATATTAATATTGGTAGCTTTTTATTTGTAAACTAATCATACCAATAGTAGGAACAAACAGCTGAATAAACAAGCTAGAGGCCAGTATTTGAATCTGTCTTTTTTTTTTTTCCAAATAGCAGAAATTTTCTTAAGTAGTGAATAAGATCAGATACATATTCCCCAACTTGAATAAATGTAGCTAAATTACATTTGTCCATAATATATTCCTCAAGAACAAATTACAGTCTGGGACCATGTTTATACTTGCATTACAGATAAGTTCAGTACATAACAATAATAGAAACTTATAAAGTGAAAAAGAAGCATATCGAAGCTATGAATTTTTCAGATATAGGAAATACAATTTTGCTTATTTGAAGAAGCCCAACAGTTTTTGTGATAGTAAGCTCAGCAGCAGTGTCATCTTGCCCTAATCCACTATTTCACTCCAGATCAGCTAAATATACAATAACAAGATGTTGTGGATTTGATTCTGACTCATGGCATCCCTATGTATGAGTAGAACTGTGCTTTATAGGGTTTTCAAGGCTGTGACCTTCCAGAAGCAGATCACCAGGCCTTTCTTTTGACGTACCTCTGAGTGGGTATGAGCCGCCAACCTTTCAGTTACTATTTCAGCGCTTAACTGTTCGCACCACCCAGGGACTCCTGTAGAACTAACTATAAGGGCGATAAAAATTTCTCTACTGTATCATTTAGCTATTAGTTTGTTGGATTTGTTGGTTGGTTGTTTTTATTTTTTTTTTTGCTTCAAAGAGATCTAGTAATTGTATTTTTTACTCCCCAAATTTAACCTGTGATTGCCACAAGACAGGTGGAGATATTGAAATATTACAAAGTCTAATATTTATTATTCCAGACTTTTCCTTCTGTTTCATCCTTCTGTTTTTTCTCATAAAGATATATTCATATCTTATAAATATTTTGGAAAATAAGTATAGATATATGAAAACTCACTTTACTGGCTATCTTTAAGGAATTATTTTTATAATTAAATAGTTTTGAAAACTGTAATATTTTTTGTGATATTTGTGTATCAGGATATATAATTACTATTAAAAATGATACATTATAGCAGAATCTACTTTGTTCTCAGAAAATTTATTCCACATCTATATAATACAAAAAGAATATTCATTATAAAAATATGAAATTTTAAATAAAGTGTTATTTATAAAAACCAGAGAATTGGCATCTGGGAGTTTTGGTGTTAAAAGCAGAATAGAAAATAGGTGAGAGATGAGAGCTTCTTGGACTAGGCCTGTGGGTAAGGTCTTTAGAAAGGGAACTGACCTGCCAGATGGGTATTTGCTAGAGTTGGATAAACTTCATTCTGAAATTTCCGTGAGAGCAGGGATCTTTGCCTATTTCATTCGCTGCTCTATTTCTAGTGCCAAGGTAGGCACAAAGTAGGTGCTCTGTAAATACTTGCTAAATGATAAGTAAAAAACAGTGAGAATAAACATGTCTTCATCTAGGCCCAAGAGGTTCCACCCATTTGGTTGGAAGCACAGGTTATTCTCTGTCTTAGTTTCAGACAATATTTGGAAGTAAAGTAATGAGAACACTATGTTTCCCTCCTAACATAACCTGCTCCTCCTCCCCCACTTTACAAAGAGCTCAAGGTTTCTGTTTAGGACTAGACATATTTACAAGCCCATAATGAGTTATATATTTTCAGCAAAGAGTCTCTCATACCACCATGTCTATACCTGTGACTCCCTTTGGTTGGACATACTTTTTTTTTCTGCTTGTTTTATTGAGTAGCTCCTACTTTTTATTTAAGACTCAGCTTAGACATGTGTTTTTCCAAGAAGCCCTCTGTGATCCCTCACTCAGTCTGGGTTTGATGGCCCTACTGTGTACTCCCATAGTATGATTGTCTTCTGCAGTTTTCCAAACCAGGTAATTTCTGAGGAGGCACATTAAAGGGTTTAAAATTAAACCAATAGCATCACATCACATTTGGTTTCAGAAGTTAGCTGATTGGTGAAGTGTAGTTGATGCAGTTTGTCATTACATATTACAACGTGCAATTAATTTTACATCACAGACAGGAAAAAAAAATTAATTTCCAGTTGCGACATCTGTCTTTTTCATCAACGGTACACCCAATTTGCAATTTTCCATTTATATGAGTTACTGGTTTCCTGTGCAACCTGAGTTAACTGACACCATATTTTCAATTTATTCCAGCACACAAAGTTTTTGTGACCATTTTAGATTGAGGCTCCAGGCACGTATATGCTGGCCTGTCCCTAATTCTGATCTGACCTGGGTCCCTGACCAAAATTTGAGAAGTAGAGAAATATATAACATTTTAGATATAGAAATCAAAATGTAGACATGTTTTCAAGTGATGTAAACCAGAACTACCAATTAAAAACATACATATTTTGTGCCACCTTCTCATTTTCCAAACTTTGATATACTGAGGTTAGTGATGTACAAAATGAAACTATTAAAGTTGGAGCATTATTCTCTTAAAAGTGTATGACACCATATTACTAAAAAATCCTTAGGATTTTAGAGGAAAATTCAGGAACTCTGATTTTATAGCAATTGCACCATGAATAACATATTAAAAAATTAACTTTGTTACTGATAGTAGGAATCTATTTCTCATCTATACACCAGCCATGTCAGGCAAAAATATATAAGCATTCCCTTTAGACCACCACAAAGTGAAATAAACAGATCATCCTACTGTTGCTAAATTCAGTGCCATCACTTCAGACCTGTCACATTTGTAATATTTTTCCATTCCATTCTGAAAGTATAACTTTACCCTTCTCACTCTAGCACTTTTTTCTTTAAGTATGAACCCTTTTGATGTAGGAATGCATCATGGGAGGCCAATTTCCAGTACAAACCTTTGAGTCGTCAGCTCTAATTTCATATTTAGGAAGACAATTTGTAACTTTTTATGGCAAGGCTGTTAAAATTCGTACATTAAAAAAATAAGCATTTAGCAAGTGTATTAAATTTTTACACTGAAAAGTGTTTCTCCCGCCAGAAAGAAAATATGCTAAATTCCTTTAAAGTCTGTGTCTTGCCTTGAAGAGACCCTTGGTAGAATCATGGATGTCAAAGGCAATTCTAGTGAGGACTCAGAAGGAAGTGAGGAGAGCTATAGAGAAAGTCTCTATCATCTTAGAGAATACAGGGTGTTGCTAGAAATGTGGACGTTAAGTATGCTTCTGGTGAGGCTTTAAAAGAAATGATAAACTTGTGATTGGACAATGGAGGAAGGGCAATGCTTTTTATTCAGTGGCAAAGAACTTGTCTGAATTATGTTCAGATGTTTGGTGGAAGGTAGAACTTGTAAATGATAAACTTGGATATCTGGCCGAAGAGCTTTTTAAGCAAGATCTTAAGGAGGCCATGTGTTTTCTCCTTGCTACTTACAGTTAAATGCAAGAGGAAAGAGATGGACTTAAAAATGAATTGTATACAAATTCAGCCCATGTTTAAAAAAAACAATATGTGTATAAATTTTTGAGAAATAACTTGAGCTGTAAACTTTCACCTAAGGCATAATAAGAGGAAAAAAAAGAACTAGGCAAAATTAACAGAACTTAAAGATTTGGAAAATCTGTTACACAAACTAAGGATATGTGTCTTAGAATGTTCACCAAGGACATGGCCACGCAATTTTTTGTTAAATAGATTAAGCCTGTGACTGGTAGATCTAATAACTACCACAGCAAAAAAAAAAAAAAAACCATCAGCTTAGACTGAGGAGGACAAAGAAAGAAGATTAGCAAAGAACACTGCCTGCCTCTTGGAATTCTACAGGTAGGAAACAGGCCAAAGGAGCTATATCTGTTGCCTCCAAGAAAAGAGAAGGACCATCCCTGGAGCAGCTCAGAGGTCAGCAAAGCTGTTGGAAGGAGCATGGGAAGCATTACCTTCTTGGTTTCAAAGGGTGGGGCCACAGTCTCCTAGGTTTCAAAGGGCCAGACTTTCGCCAATTTGGTTCCAGAATGTGGGGCTGCTGTTGAGGTGTGCCAAGGGGATGGGGCTGCCACACAAAGCTGAAGGGGCAGGGCTGCCATGCCCAAGGGACAGAAGAATGGGGCCTGCCAGAGCCAAAGGGTGAGGTCACCACTCAAAAGAACTAGAAAAACAGGGCCACCTAAAGCCAAGGGAGCAAAGTTGCCATCCCAGAGGGCCTGGAAGGTGGAACTGAAGCCCAGGGCTGGGAGGCCTCCACCTAGAATCTGGAGGGCATGGCCAACACCCAGAGTCTAGAATGTGGGGCCATTGCCCAGATGGTCTCAGAGAAGAGGAGATTATGTTCAAGACTTAAGAGCTAACATAATTTTTTTTGCTGGGCTTTGGACTTGTTTGGTGCCTGTTATCCTTTATTTCCCTCCAATTTGTCCTATTTGTAATGGAAATACTTACCTCGTGCCTGTCCCACCATTGTACTTTGGAAACAGATAACTTATAGTCTAGATTTCACAGGTTTACAGATGAAGAGGAATTTTGCCTCAGGATGGAATATGCCTAAAGTCTTCCCATGTTTGATTTAGATGATTCAGAATATGAGATTTTGGACTTGGAGTTGATTTAAGACTTTTGGGATGATGTAATGGGGTGAATGTGTTTTGTATGTGGCAAGGATATGAATTTGGGGGGACCAAAGAGTAGAATGTTATGGATTGAATTGTATCCCCCTAAATTATGTTTTGTAATTCCTAACTGCTGTGCCTGTGGTTATAATCTCATTTGGGAATGGGTTGTCTGTGTTATGTTAATGAGGCAAGATGAGTGTAGGGTTTATTTTGAATCAGTCTCTTTTGAAATATAAAAGAGATTAAACAAGCAAACAGAGAGAGAGAGATGGAGTAAACTAGATGCCAAGACACATGGAGATCTGCAAGGAACCAGGAAGCAGAATCTGAAGAGACAATTACCTTTCTCCAGAGCCGACAGAGAGAAGGCCTTCCCACTTGAACCAGCCCTCTGAATTCAGACTTCTAGCCTCCTAAACTGTAAGAAACTAAATTTCTGTTTATTAAAGCCATTCACTTGTGATATTTGTGTTATAGCAGCACTAGATAACTATAACACAGAGTTTGTAGCAACCCAATAGGAACAGAAACTTTATAACATTTCCTTATGAGAGCAGCTGTATAACAGGTTTTGAGCAAGTCTACTGTTTAGTAAAGTGAAAGGGGTTGGGTTATTTTATACTTTAAGTTGGCATTTTATCAAGGAGAAAAGTATGAATGTTGTTGGCTTTTTTGTTTTGTTTTTTCCCTCTTCTTATTTAAGTGACATAATACTGGTTAAAATGGACATTATTTCATATTTATTCTCGTTTGGTCTTTTTCTGAGCAAGGTACTCAGTAAAATGAAATAATCCAAATGCTTTTACACCTACACTCTATAGTGCTGAGCAAATTATTTATAGAAGGGAAGGCAAGATAAAGTTGCTTTTAAGAGTCCTTTAACATATCAGTTTGATAACTAGCAAAACACCTTTACTGCCATTAAATATTTACCAAGACTGGGCTTTGGGCAGGGGGGCAGTTTAGTGCAACAAATTTGACTCTATGCAGTGCCATTGATTAGCTATCAGAAGGACATAGTTAATAAGTAACTTTAAGCATTACAGAGTACTCCACATTCTTGTCAAATCTTTTCTCTGAAGATGACCTATAAAAGTCAGTTACAGCCAGTATTCACCCACCAGTGATTGCACAAGCACAACTGTGAAAGAAAGAAAGGCCAGGCGAATCAGTTGAGCAGTGCTTAGGCAATCTTTCCTAGTGACTGTTGTCATTGCTCTGGACTTTAGAACTGAACATGTTTACATTTAATTAGAAAAGACACGGAGTTTACAGAACAGTAGCTATCCATATCGGATCAGAATTGATTTCCGCTTTCTCCCCAGTGACTGCTTCCTTCCAGCTAATTAAAAAAAGCATATAACCAAATGACTCACAGAAATTTTAAAGCAAAGTAAACAATATTCCCTGGAGACCAAAATAAAAGTAAATGACATTCATCTTGATTATTAACTACATTTTTTAAGGAATTCTGCGATATAAGGCAAGTGTTAGTGTTATCAGACTGCTGATATACCAAGTATTCCCTTTTGAAGAAACCCGAATGAATGCTTTACTGAGTACTTCAGCTCTGAAAGAAACAATAACCTTACTTTTATCTTTATAATCCCTTGAGCCTGTAGATAAAGCAGTTTGATAGAAGCTTGGGTTGATTTTGTTCACATCTTCAATTTTCACGTATTGGACAGAGAAACTGCTAAGAAATATAAGGAAATAAATAACAAATTGATTTTCTCTTTAAACAAGGTACATAGAGCACGTGTGTAATCTGCTAAAATTAAGGAATCATCCTGGTGTGAATGAATAACATCTCTGCAATTATCATAGCCCAAATCATCAACAAAATTAATTATGATAAAAGATCAATTTCTTATAACTCCCTATTCATTCACTATAAAGAGGCCTGCTTTAAATTTCATAAGCTAACATTTATTGATGATTATACTAAATTACAGTGAAATGGTTTATGAGAAAAGTGATTTGCTCCTATGTAAAATAGGAGAGAAGTAGAGGTGCTTTCAGTCTTCCTTATTGCTTTTCTATGGGATCTTCCACCCCATACCATCTCTAGAATGGAAGACCATCAAGACATAAGGAAATATAGAAATGATTCAGATTGGAAACAGGCCTTAGAAAACACTAATAAGTTAATTCACAAATATTTATTAACCAGTCTTCCAGGAACTAAAGATAAAATAGCGAGCAAAATCTCTATCATGTCAGAGGTTTTTATTTGCTTTGGTCAGTGTTGTATCCACAAGCAGTTACTATATACTTTTCACAGCGTGTATCTATAGCCTGTTGCTGTGGAGTCCATTCTGACTCAATAAATATTCATTGAATGAATGACTCTATTTCAAGTATTATTTCACCACGAGCAAATGTTCATTCAGCCACCAGGGGGGCCTCCAATAGCACTTGTTGCCAGCCAGGAAAACTGTTGAAATCCGCAAGGATGGTATCGTAATGAGAGTCAATTTTAAATCTTCTTCCAGAGTAGAATAACTCATGAAAATTACTTCCTTGGTTGCTTACTTTTCTTTCTTTCATTTCCTACTTAGATCTTAGGACTTTTATTATTCTTGATATTCACAAAGCAGTGAACCTGTAATCCTCATTGGGTAACTACAGATCAGTACTAAATATCCATAGTTTCTATTCTGCAGGGTACCTAAACCAGTCACAAAGATTGTTGTCAGCCATTAGAAGATTAAAAAATTAATAATCTCATGAACCAGGAAAAGGAATCGGTAATTCATCAATTCCACAAATATTTCTTAAACTCTGCTCTAGGAACTCAAGATCAAATAGTGAAAAAAAAAAACTATGTTTCATGGTGCTTACTGTCCAGTTGTGAAAGGTCAGAGTACTATGGGAGCACCTATTCATCCTGGCTGGGGTAGAAGTGAGTAGGGGAATGATGAGAAATGAGCTGGAAAGATAGGCCTGAAGAGGTTTGTAAATGACGTTTAAGGAATTTTGACTTTATATTAGGGGCAGTGAAGACTCATTGAAGGGCTTTAATCCAGAGAGTGATACATTCATATTTGTCCTTTAGAAAACTCACTTAAAGCAAGGAATAAGTGAAAAAACTATTGCAGTAATCCACTTAAGAAAATTATGGTACTCTAGTTTTAAGATACTGGTTATGAGGATGGAAAGAAATGAAAAGATACAAGAGATTTAAAAGTTTATATAAACAGGATTGAACAGATTTTGAGGTGAGAGGTAGACATTAAGGATGATGTGTAGGCTTGGGTGTGAACAACACAGTAGATGGTGGTGCCCAGTGAGAAGGGGTGGAGAGAAAGAGCTATTTTGGAGGGGGGGTATACAATGAGATCACAAGTTCAGTTTTAGACATACTGAGTTGTAGATATTTGCTGGATGGTCAAATGGAAATGTCTCTTAGGTGATGATGTAGATTTGGTGCTCAGGACAGAAATCTCAGGTGGAGAGGAATACTTCAGAATTGGGGATCATTAGCTATATATGATTAACGAAGCCATTGGAGTGGGATGAAATCAAGGAAGAGTGGGTAGAATGAGAACACCTACAGTTAAGGGTTGGGTGAAGGAAAAGAAGTAGCCAAAGAAACTTGTTGAACATCAAGAAAGGTAAGCAAAAAACCATAAGTATGTTGTCATGGAAAGTAGAAAAAGAAGGCATTTTCAGAAAGAACTAGCTTCAGGTAGGTCAAATAAGTTAAGGATTAAAAAATGTCTTCTTTATTTAGCAGTAAGATCACTGGAACAGTTGTAGACAAAGCCAAATTTTAGATCCTTGAATAGAAGCTAAGAAGTTGAAGACAGTAAGCACAGGCAGCTTCATTCTAAATGAGATAATCTCAAGCTATGTTCAAAAGAAATCCCATCTTTTAGTCCAGTGATCATTAATAAGATTGCAAAATATTGGCCCTTCCTAAGAACAGTTAGTTGTTTTCTGTTTATACATTTTTAGGTACTGTATAATCATTTATTCATGCTAAAGTCATGAGTATTACATTATATATACATAACTTATCACAGCCTACTGTTGTCATCATTTTACCCATCCCGGTGAAGTATAGCAACCTTAATAACCTATAAATCTTTTTACTCTCCCTCAATTACATAGTTAAGTATTTTGTCTACATACATTTAGAACCAGATCAGACAGTGTTGTAATTTTTGCTTCAACCACCAAACATAATCTTAGACACTTCCGAGGTGAAGGAAAACCTATTATGTTTCTCCGTATTTTTGCTTACCATTTTCTTTCTTCCCTTCTGACGTTCTAAGGTTCCTTTTATCATTGATTTCTTTTTAAAGAACTTCTGTTGGCATTCTTTTAAGGTAGATCTGCTCGTGACAGATTCTCTCAGTTTTCCTTCATCTGAGATTTTTTTTTTTTTTTTCACTCTGTTCTTGCAGTATATTTTCACTGAGTATAGGATTCTGGATTGACTTCTTTTCTTTCAGACCTTGAAAAATATTGTGCCACTTTCTTCAGGCTTCTATGGTTTTAGGTAAGAAATCTGCTGTCATTTGAAGTATTTTTGCCTGTAGGTAACATGTCTTTTTCTCTGGCTACTTGCATGGTCTTTACTTTCCAAAAGTTTAATTTTGGTGGGCTTTGGTGTGGATTTCTTTGGATTTCTCCTGTTTGGGGTTTGCTCAGCTCCTTACAGGTTTATGTCTCTTGTCACATTTGGAAAGTTTTTAGCCATTATTCTTTTTGAGCCTTGCCCTCATTCACTTCTCTTTCCAGGACTCCAGTGATATAAATGTTATATCTTTTGTCATAGTTCCATAGGTTTCTGTGGCTAAGAGCTACAGTGCACTATGGTCACTAACCAAAAAGTCAGCAGTTCGAATTCACCAGCTGTTCCTTGGAAATCCTATGAAGCAGTTCTGTTTTGTCCTCTAGGGTCAGTATGAATCAGGATCAACACAATGGCAACAGGTTTGATTTTTTAAATTTTTTTGGTTTGGTTCTTTTTTTTTTTTTTTTCCCCAGTCTATTCCCCTGTTGTTCAGATTGGGTAATTTCTATTGTTCGATCTTCCAGTTCACCGATTCTTTCCCTTGTCCCTTCAATAGTGCTATTAAACCCACCCACTGGACTTTTTGTTTCAATTATTGTATTTTTCAGTTCTAAAATTTCCATTCTTCTTTGTATCTTCTATTTCTTCCATTTTCCCAGAAGCAGACGTATCCCTTCTATTAAATTTAAAGGTATATGCATGTGTATATAGATATATATATATACTATATATATATTATTTGCAGTCATGGCTGCTATTCTAGAGCATTTTATTGATACTCATAACATCATACTTTTGTGTTATATAATATTATTTCAGATTGTGCTACCTGTGTTCTATGAAGTGGCATGAGTGGATTTATGAGCACAATCCCCTATTTCTCTACTTCCAAGGTGACAAAATTCATGAAGCATATAACAAAAATTTTTAAAAAATTGCCATCGAGTCACTTCCAGCTCATAATGACCCTATGGGACAGAGTAGAACTGCCCCATAGGGTTTCCAAGAATCGCCTGGTGAATTTGAGCTGCCAACCTTTTGGTTACCAGCCAAGCTCTTAACTACTGTGCCACCAGGGCTCCAAAGCATATAATACACTCTTGAATAATCAGGAACTGATTTCTGCAAAAATTTTGAGTGCTGTAGTACAGTAGTAATTAGATATAAAAAATCCTTACAATAGTTATATGTATATTATTACATTTCTATGGGAATGATTTCAACAAATATTTAGTGACCACCAGTTTATATTATAAAATGTAGTATACAGAAGGCTTGTAATAAATATTAATAAATATGTTAACCAATATACCCACCAAAAAAATCTTGGATTTTATGAGTTCAGGAGCAATTGACTTTCATTGTAATAAAGAAATTATTTCCTCTCTGAAATAGCTTTAGCAAGTTATTTCTTAAAATGTAATCAACTGAAGCAACAGAAAACAATCAGTGAAATAGCTAGTTGGTCATCTGATTTACAGATTAAATCTCCTTCACCACTGTCTTAATCATACTGAATATATTTTCCTATATCCTCATGCCATTCAGACTTAACACCTGTTATACTGGAGAATAAGATGGTTTCCTCAGAAATAAGAGAGGGAAGTAAATTATTATTTGCTTGAAAAAGTGTTAGCGAATTTACTGATGCAGTAAACCAGGAAGTTAAAGTAGACACTATCCTCTCAGGAAATGTGTGCTTAGGAAGAGGTAGTACATACTTTTTGGTTTTATTTAATTCTGTAAAACAAGCCAAACCTGCCCTTTTTTTTTTTTTAAGAACAATTTAAAAGTGTTATCAAAAGTGAGTAAAGGTTAAGAAAACTAGTTTACCTCTCCCACTTCATGAAAAACCTGTAGAAATAGGCAATAGTTATTCATAAAAATATTTATAAAATGAGTATTGTGTAAGATTTGGTACAGTTAATTAGGCACAAATTATTTTAAAAATTATAAGCGTGTGAATGCCTATTCTTTGCTAGATGTTTTGGTGTATATAGATCATTTTTATTTCATTCTCTTATGAACTCCATGAGGTTTTGTTTTGTTTTGTTTTTTACTGTTTTATAGTTGAGAAAATTAAGACTCAGAGGGGAAAAGTGTTTTTCCCAAGATCACACAGAATAAGTGATGGAACTGAATTTTAAGTCCAAACCTGGCATCTTTTCATCTACACCAGGATTAGCGCTCTTGACATACTGGGCTGGATAATTATTTGTTGTGATGGGGGAGGGCCCAGTCCTCTGCAGTTTAGGATGTGTAGCAGCATCTAGTGCTACCCAATAGATGCCAATAGCACCTCCTCCCAAGTTGTGACAACCAAAAATACCTCCAGGCATTGCAAAATGTGCCCTGGGCGGCAAAAATCCCTCCCCCCGCCCCCGCCAGTTAAAGGACTGTTGATCCATACTATGTTAACTTATCTTTAAATTTTTTAATCCAAAAGTACTCATCCAATAAATAAATAGCATATATAAAAAAACATAACGGGTTGAGAAATTAATGCAAGTAAATTAAGTGTAAGCAAAAGAGTAAGTGCATGTTATGGATTAGTGAGTAAAGTGATCTTATGTAAGGACGAGAGTAAGAGGAAGACAAGAGAGGAATCCAGGAAAAGTAGTGTCAAAATTAGGTATAAATGGTAAAGTGCTGAACCCCTGTATGATATTACAATAAATAGGGAGTTCAGCAGCTAGGTAGGCACACAAGCTGAAGAGAACATAAATATCTGCAAGAAAAACATGTCAGTGGATCATAAACCTCACAATACCAAAATATTTTAAGCTGAGGGAGGACGGAGAGTCACAGACATGAAGAAACAGACCAGGAAACACTGAAACTAAGAAACAACTACAGAAAGGAGATCTGTTATATGCTACTTATGGGAGTAGTGCCCATGAAAAGCATTGTCAACTGTGGCCTGCCATTGGAATCGATGAGGTGAGCAGTGAGGAGATACTATGCAGTCTCACTTAATGTGAACTAGAATTATGATAATATGAAATATTGCTAAGTAAAAATATAATAAAGTTCCACTTTCTATGCTAAATTAGAAAAATTCAGTTCGTTAAGAATTATATAATTTCAAAACTGGAAGCCAGAGTAAATTTAAATTTTGTTTATGGTATTACCTCATGACCCTGCCACTTTAGCTGGTGAATAGAAATAGTTACCATCTTCTGTTGATAATGTGTGAGCCACACTGTTGATTACCTGCTTTAGAACTTCTGAGTGTAATTTAAGGGCTCTTCTGCTACTGTTTTATAATTTATTCTTACTGTAAATTAAAATATTTTTCCATGCATTGTCATTTAATTGCCATTGAGTTGGAATGCTACTGCCATGCTGGAAATTATATCTGAAAAGTAATAACTTTGGAGTAAAAATAAATATGATGCAACTCTAAAGAAAGCTACCAATTTAGCTGTGCTGTCAATTTAGGGATGAGCACTCTGAAATAGAGATAATTCCGAGGGAAAAATAATATTAAAGCAAAAATGTTTTCAATGGTCGCATATTTATGTGTACTTGGACTGTAGTCCCCCTACTTCACCATTATTCCTATAGGAAAATTTCCCTAGAATTATGAAGTTTTGATTTATTCAAGTTCTTAAGGAATTTATTCTTCCCCTAAAGTGAAGCTACGGTATTTAAATAGAGTATTAACATGTCAGAATTAGGGGAGTAAACGTATATCATCATAAGATGAAACTGAAAGTTATTCTAAGTTCTAAGAAGGAAAGCAGTAGTTTGTGAGACAGAAAAGAAAGGGGGAGCATACAGTTTTACACTGAGAAGTCATAAAAGGTTTCTCTGAAAAAATGGTGTTTATACTGAGACCTAGTGGATGAGTAGAAATTAATCAGGTAGAAGTGTAGAGGAAAAAGAGTTCCAAACAAAGGCCTTAAGCAGGGAAAAGAATGATGTACCTGAGAAATTTAAAAACGTGACTAAAAGGTGAGGAATCAAAAACCAGATGATGCAGGACTTTATAGACCATGGCAAGTATAAGGGAGTGTTCAAACCCAGGAACTCAAAAAGGATTTGTGGGTTCAAATTCTGACTGCTATCTATGTGACGTTGATTAAATTACTTACCTCTATTTGTTTCTAATTTTTCATCTGTAAAAAGAAATATAATAGGACTTCTCATACAGGTTGTTGTGAGAATTTAGAGAATTAATGTATATAATTCGTTATTATTTTTAGAGACCTATTTGGTTTTTTTTTTTTTTTTTTTGGAGTACAATAAGATGCTATTGCAGAATTTTAAGTGACATTCTCTAATTTATGTTTTAAAAAGATCACTCCAAATAAAAAAAAATTTTTTTAACTATTGGGAATTTAACAGATTCACAAGATGGTAAGTCATGCACAGTGCAGGAAAGAGGAGTCAGGGAGACCATGAAAAGTAACTACCATATTTTTATGCAAATAATGCATGACTTCTGCATTTGTTTGCCAACCCCACGATCCCCCTTGAGGTATTTTCAAAAGCATGCTATGCTAATTTTCTTTTAGAGCAACGTGTAAAAAAAGGGCATAGTGGTCCTTACGAAAATACCTCACAGGAGGAGGGCATGGTTGGCAAACAAACATAGAAGGTGCACATTATTTGTGTAAAAATGTAGTAGGTTTATTATACTAAATGGTTCGCAGAGACAGAGAGGCACAGCATGCCATGATGCAGCAGCAGACAGGTGATTGCGCCTAAAGACAAGGTAACAACAAGCTGGAATTGTAGGGAGATGCCTTATGTATAGCAAGCAGGGTGGAGTTAGCTAGCTTTCATTGGCTTCCTTGAGGATTGGGCATTTTGAATAATTCCACAGGCTCAGGGTACATAGGGACTGTGCCTAGTTGTTGGGTACCTGGCCCTGGGGTGATTAGGATGAATGCCTAGTGGCCCAGGAGAATGAGAACCCACTAAGGAAAATAGTTGTATAGTGGACTTAACCAACTAGTCAAGAACAGGAAGATACTGGCCTCCAGCCAGGGCCTCAATATTATGTTGAGGTGGCATTTTTTAAAAAAATGATATTGCAATATTTGAAATTCTATATATAGAAACTTTGGGACTCTGTATATAAAAAAAAAAAAATCTCAAATAATCCACAAAATGCTAGAGCTAATAAATTAAACAAAGTTATAGGGTACAAGATCAATATTCAAAAATGAGTTCTGTTTCTATACACCACTAATAAGCAAACTGAAAAGGAAATTAAAAAAAAAGTTCCATTTACAATGGCATCTAAAAGAATGAGATACCTAGGAATAAATTTAACCAAGGAGGTGAAAAAAATGTACGCTGAAAGCTATAGAACATTGCTGGAAGAAAGTAAAGAAGACCTAATTTAATGGAAAGACATCCCACATTCATGGATTAGAAGACCTAATATTGTCAAGATCACGATACTCCCCAATAATCTTTATCAAAATTCCAGTGGCCTTTTTTGCAGAAATGGAAAAGCTCATCCTAAAATTCATCTGGAATTGCAAAGGGCCCAGAATAGCCAAAACAATATTGAAAAAGAAAACAAAGTAGTGGGACTCATACTTCTGATATCAAAACTTAGGAAGTAATGGGGAATGGGGAGCGATTACTTGGGATGATGAAAAAGTTCTGAAACTAGAGAGAGAGGTGGTGGTTACACAACATTGTGAATGCACTAAATGTCACTGAACTTTATACTTTAAAATGGTTAATTGTATGTTATGTGAAGTTCACCTCAGTAAAAAAAAATCATCATCATCATTCCAGCTACTGCTTCTGTTTGAGTAAGGCTTCATGGAAGTTAGAAGGTTTCCAAGGCATTTTGAGTGATGAGCAGCTTATTGAGCTTGAGAGTAAAGGGTCTCAGTCACAGGTGCATCTGGGGGAAAAAAAAATCAGGAATACATTTGCCCCCCAAAAAAGTAAATGATGGAAGACTAGGAAGAAAAGAATGAATAGAATGAAACCAGGATAATATGATCTTAATAATCATGAGTTTTTTTTTTTTTTAATAGATCATTCATTCTTAGTATTTAACTAGTTATAGTTTACTGGATGGCATTTTAGATTTAATAATGTGAATGCAGGCAGAATTCCAAACTAAGCTGGCCCACTGTGACTTTATAATGAGACCAGACATGAAAGATTAAAATGTAAATGACACAGGGCAAGCTAAGTGTATTAAATAGAACAAAAAAAATTAAACAATAAGATGGATTTTATTAAAATTAAGAACTTATATTTGTCAAAAGTCAACAGTAAGAGAATGCAATATCCCCACACCCCTACTAGAATGGTAAAAGTTAAAAAGACTCACAATACCACTCTGAGGGAGGAAAAAGAACAACTGGAACTCTCATACGTTGCTGATGGGAGTGTAAATTGGTACAACCATTTTGGAAAACTGCAGTATCGACTAAAGTTGAACATACATATACCCTATAGAGCAACTCTACACCGTTAATAAGTACTTTTTTTTTTTTATGTTTACCAAAAGATGTGTTTAAGAACATTCATAGCAACAACAGTGGAATGGTTAAATGAACTGTAGTATATTCATATAATGGAATACTTCATAGCAATGAAAAACAATGAACTATGTGCAACAATAAGGATGAATCTCAGAAACTTAATGTTGGTCAAAATAAACCAAACACAGAAGTTCAAAAACAGGCAATACCCATCTTGACAGAGGTCAGAATAGTGATTACCTTTGGGAAGGGGAATCAACTTGGAGAGAGCACTGGGGAGTATCCTAAGCTTCTGGTTGTGTTCTTATCTTGTTCTTTACATTTTGTCAAGCTGAATACTTAGAATATGTGCACATTACTATATGTAATTTAAGAGGGAATTAACAACTAAAATGTAGGTAATAATGTTTTAAATGTAAAGAAAATGCTGTAGTTAGGTACCCTGTAGTCTGTTATGATTCATAGCGACCATGTGTACAACAGAATGAAACACTGCGCGATTCTACGCTATCCTCACAAATGTTGTTTGCTTGAGTCTATTGTTGCAGCCACTTTGTCGATCTATCTTGTTGACCCTCTAAAAGACCTACTTTACCAAGCATCATGTCCTCCAGGGACTGGTCCCTCCTGATAACATGTCCACAGTAAGTGAGATGAAGTCTCACCACCCCTGCTCCTAAGGAACATTCCAGCTGTTCTTCTTCCAGGACAGATTTGTTTGTTCTTTTGGCAGTCTATGGTATATTCAATATTCTTCACCAAAACCATAATTCAGAGGCATCAGTTCTTCTTCAGTCTTCTTTATTCATGGTCCAGCTTTCGCATGCTTATGAGGCAACTGAAAATACCAAGGCTTGGGCAGGCCCACTTTATTACTTAAAGTGACATCTTTGCTTTGTAACACTTTAAAGAGATTTTGTGCAGTAGATTTGCCCAGTGAAATGCATCCTTTGATTTCTTAACTGCTGTTTCCATGAATGGTGATTGTGGATCCAAGTGTAAAATATAATCCATCACAACTTCAGTACTTTTTCCATTGATCATGATGTTGCCCATTGGTCCAGTTGTGAGGATTTTTGTTTTCTTTATGTTGAGGTGCAATCCATACTAAAGGCTGTAGTATTTGATCTTCATCAGTAAGTGCTTCAAGTCCTCTTCACTTTCAGCAAGCAAGGTTGTGTCATCTGCATATTGCAGGTTGTGAATATCTTGCTCCAATCCTGATGCCACATTGTTTTTCATATAATCCAGCTTCTTGGGTTCTTTGCTCACCAGATTGAATAAGTATGGTGAAATGATACAACCCAGACACACACCTTTCCTAACTTTAAGCCAAATACCTTTGTTCTGTTCAAATGACTGCCTCTTGGTCTATGTACAGGTTCCTCATGAGCACAATTAAGTGTTCTGGAGTTCCCATTCTTCACAGTGTTATCCATAATTTGTTATGATTCAAACAATCAAATACCTTTGCATAGTCAATAAAACACAGGTAAATATCTTTCTGGTATTCTCAGTTTTCAGCAAAGATCCATCTGACATCAGCAATGATGTCCCTCGCTTCACATCCTCTTCTGAATCTGGCTTGAATTTCCGGCAGTTCCCTGTCAGTGTACTGCTGCAACTGCTTTTAAATGATCTTCAGCAAAATTTTACTTGCATATCATATTAAGGATATTGTTCGATAACTTTCGCATTCTATTGGGTCACCTTTCTTTGGAACAGGCACAAATATAGATCTTTTCCAGTCCATTGATCAGATAACTGTCCTCCAAATTTCTTGGCATACGTAAGCAAGTACCTTCAGTGCTACATCGGACTGTTGAAATATCTTAATTGGTATTCCATCAATTCCTGGATCCTTGTTTTTTGACAGTGCTTTCAGTGCAACTTAGACTTCCTCCTTCGGTACCATCAGTTCTTGATCATATGCTACCTACTGAAATAGTTGAACCTCGACCAGTTCTTTTTGGTACAATGATGCTGTGTATTCCTCACATCTTCTTTTGATGTTTCTTTCATTGTTCAATATTTTCCCTGTAGAATCTTTCAATATTGCAACTCAAGGCTTGATTTTTTCCTCAGTTCTTTCAGCTTGAGAAATGCCGAGCACGTTCTTGCCTTTTGGTTTTCTACCTCCAGGTCTTTGCACATTTCATTATAATACTTTACTTTTGTCTTCTTTAGCTGCCCTATAAAATCTTTTGTTCAACTCTCACTGCATATTTCTCCCATTTGCTTTAGCTACTGTACGTTCAACAGCAAGTTTCAGAGTCTCTTTTTACATCCATTTTGGCCTTTTCTTTCCTGGCTTTTTAGTGGCTTTTTTGCTTTCTTCATGTATGATGTCCTTGATGTCATCCTACAACTGGTCTGATCTTCAGTCATTAGTGTTCAATGCATCAAATCTATCCCTGAGATGGTCTCTAGATTCAGGTGGGATATACTCAAGGTCATACTTTGGCTTTCATTTGACTTGTTTTAATTTCCTTTAGCTTCAGCTTGAACTTACATATGAGCAATTGATGGTCTGTTCCGTAGTCGGCCCCTGGCCTCGTTCTGGCTGATGATATTGAACTTCTCCATTGTCTCTTTCCACAGATGTAGTTGATTTCATTCCTGTGTATTTTATCTGGTGAAGTCCACATGTATAGTCGCCTTTTATATTGTTGAAAAAGGTATTTGCAATGAATATGTCATTGTTGAAAAAGGTATTTGCAATGAATATGTCTTGCAAAATTCCTTCATGCAATCTCCAGCATCTTTTCTATCACCAAGGCTGTATTTTCTAACTATTGATCTTTCTTTTTTGTTTCCAGCTTTCACATTCTAATCACCAATAATTATCAGTGCACCTTGATTACATGTTTAACCAATTTCAGATTACAGAAGTTGGTAAAAATCTTCAATGTCTTCATCTTTGACCTTAATGTTTGGCACATAAATTTGAATAATAGTTGTATTCACTGGTCTTCCTTGTAGGTGTATGGATATTATCCTATCATTGAAGTTGTGTACTTCAGGATGGATCTTGAATTGTTCTTTTTGACAATGAATGTGACACCATTCCTCTTCAATTTGTCATTCCCAGCGTGGTAGACCATATGATTGTCTTATTCAAAATGGCCAGTAGCAGTCCATTTCAGCTCACTGATGCCTAATGATATCAAACTTTATGGGATCTATTTCATTTTTTAACAACTTCCACTTTTCCTAAATTCATCCTTCATACATTCCATGTTCCGATTATTAATGGATGTTTGCAGCTGTTTCTTCTCATTTTGAGTCATGCCATATCAACAAATGGAGGTCCCAAAACCTTTACTGCATCCACATCATTAAGGTCAACTCTACTTTGAGGAGACAACTCTTTCCCAGTAGCATTTTGAGAGCCTTCCAACCTGAGGGGCTCATTTTCTGGCACTATATCAGACAGTTTTCCACTGCTATTTGTAAGGTTTTCACTGGCCAATTATTTCAGAAGTAGACTCTTAGGTCCTTCTTCCTACTCTATCTTAGTCTGGAAGCTCCACTGAAACTTGTCCACCACAGGTGTCCCTGCTGGTATTTGAAATACTGGTGGTATAGCTTCCGGTATCACAGCAACATGCAGGCTACCACAGTATGACAAACTGACAGACGAATGGTAGCAATGAACATAAATAGACTTATCTTTTTATGATTTTGTTTCGTATGTCTTCATTTCTTTTTTACTTGAATCTTTCAAAGAAACAGAGGTTGAGCTGTAGAAGATTGGAACTTGGAACAAGAGAGATACAGAAAATGTGAGATGACATAAAAGGAACAGGAAAATAGGCAAGAAACAGTAGCCTTTATGCATATGAATTGAGAGGAAGAACTGAAAAGAATGAAATCAGGATTGGTTATGTAAATAACAAGATGAAAACCACAAAGAAAGATATTTCTTTGCACTCTACAAATGTAGCCCTATACACCAGTCTTATTTTATAAATAGTAACTAGTTGACTGGGAGTTTAGCAACAGTCTCCCTTTTTAGGGACTAATTTGAATCCTGAAATTATTTAAGCATGCTGTCATTGTTGCATCTCCCTCTTATTTCTATGTTATACCTTGTCCAAAGTGAGCACACTTTAAAGGCTTATAAGTAACAAATAATAAGTAGAAATTTATAGTTACTTTAGTTTGAACATTATTAAACAAAGTATCAGAGTATATATTTGGCTAGTGCTAAAGCTTCCTGTCACCACTCGTCTGTCAGTTTATTGTACTGTGGTAGCTTGTGTGTTGCTGTGATGCTTGAAGGCATGCCACTGGTATTTCAAATACCAGCAGGGTCACCCATGGATGACAGGTTTCAACAGATATTCCAGACTAAGATGACTAGGAAGAAGGTCCTGGCAATCTACTTCTAAAAAAATTGGCCAGTGTTGGGGGGGGGAACCTTATTAATAGTAGGGGAATATTGTCTGACATAGTGCCAGTCAGTGAGGCCCTCAGGTTGAATGGCACTCAAAACACGACTGGGGAAGAGCTGCCTACTCAAAGTTGAATTGCACTTGATGTGGATGGAGGAAAGCTTTCAGGA
Source organism: Loxodonta africana (assembly GCF_030014295.1). Lineage (NCBI taxonomy): Eukaryota > Metazoa > Chordata > Mammalia > Proboscidea > Elephantidae > Loxodonta > Loxodonta africana. The sequence continues at coordinate 49,502,005 of NC_087351.1, forward strand.
CCTTCATTTGCTGATGTGGCATGACTCAAAAAGAAAGAAACAGCTGCCAACATCCATTAATAATTGGAATGTGAATATATGAAATAGGAATCTAGGAAAATTGGAAATTGTCAAAAATGAAATGGAATGCATGAAAATCAATATTCTAGGCATTACCCATAAAACTTGCTGCCGTCGAGTTGATTCCAATTCATGGCAGCCCTACAGGACAGAGTAGAACTGCCCCATGGGGTTTCCAAGGACTAGCTGGTGGATTCAGATTCACAACCTTTTAGTTAGCAGTTGAGCTAACAACAAAAAGAACATTTCAAGATCTGTCCTGAAGTATAATGCTGTCAGTGATAGGATAATATCCATATGCCTACAAGGAAGACCAGTTAATACAACTATTTTTCAAATTTATGCACCAACCATTAAGGTCAAAGATGAAGAAATTGAAGACATTTACCAACTGAAATTGATCAAACATGCAATCAAGATGCAGTGATAATTACTGGTGATTGGAATGCAAAAGTTGGAATCAAAGAAGGATCAGTAGTTGATAAATATGGCCTCAGTGATACAAATGACATGATCACATGGTACAGTTTTGCAAGACCAGTGGCATCTTCATTGCAGATACCTTTTTTCAACAACATAAATGGTGACTATACACGTGGACCTCACCAGATGAAATACACGTGAATGAAATCAACTACATCTGTGGAAAGAGAGAATGGATAAGCTCAATATCATCAACCAGAACAAGGCCAGGGGCCAACTGCAGAACAGACCATCAATTGCTCATATGTAAGTTCAAGTTGAAGCTGAAGGAAAGTAAAACAAGTCCATGAGAGCCAAAGTACGACCTTGAGTATATCCCTCCTGAATTTAGAGACCATCTCAGGGGTAGATTTGATGCATTGAACCCTAATGACCGAAGACCAGACCAGTTGTAGCATGACATCAAGGACATCATACATGAAGAAAGCAAAAAGTCATTAAAAAGCCAGGAAAGAAAAGAGCAAAATGGATGCCAAAGGAGGCTCTGAAACTTGCTCTTGAACACACAGTAGCTAAAGCAAATGGAAGATATGATGTAGTAAAAGAGCTGAACAGAAGATTTCAAAGGGTAACTCCAGAAGACAAAAATTTTATAATGAAATGTGCAAAGATCTGGAGTTAGAAAACCAAGAGGGAAGAACATCCTTGGCATTTCTCAAGCTGAAGGAACTGAATAAACAATTCAAGTCTTGAGTTGCAATATTGAAGTATTCTAGGGGCAAAATATTAAGCAACACGGGAAGCATCAAAAGAAAATGGAAGGAATGCAAAGAGTCACTGTACCAAAAAGAATTGGTTGACATTCAGCCATTTCAGGACATAGCATATGATCAAGAACCAATGGAACTGAAGGAGGAAGTCCAAGGTGCACTGAAGGCACTGGCAAAAAACAAGGGTCCAGGAACTGACAGAGTGCCAGTTGAGATGTTTCAACAAACAATGTAGTGCTTTAATTGCTCATTCATCTATGCCAAGAAATTTGGAAGACAGCTATCTGGCCAACTGACTTGAAGAGATCTATATTTGTGCCCGTTCCAAAGAAAGTTGATCCAACAGAAAGTGGAAATCATCCAACAATGTCATTAATATCACACACAAGCAAAATATTGCTGAAGATAATTCAGAAACATTTGCAGCAGTACTTTGACAGGGAACTGCTAAAAATTCACGCTGAATTGAGAAGAGGACATGGAACCAGGTATATCACTGCTGATGTCAGATGGATCTTGGCTGAAAGCCGAGAATACCAGAAAGATGTTTACCTGTATTTTATTGACTATGCAAAGGCATTCAGTTGTGTGGATCATAACAAAATTATTGGTAGCATTGCAAAGAATGGGGATTTCAGAACATATAATTGTTCTCGTGCAGATCCTGTCCATAGACCAGAAGCAGTCATTCGAACAGAACAAGGGAATATTGGATGACTTAAAGTCAGGAAAGGTGTGTGTTATGGTTGTATCATTTTACCATACTTATTCAGTCTTTATGCTGAGCAAATATTACAGGAAGCTGGCCTATATGAAGAAGAATGCGCATCAGGGTTGGAAGAAGACTCATTAACAACCTGCAATATGCAAATGATACAACCCTGCTTGCTGAAAGCAAAGAGGACTTGAAGCACTTACTGATGAAGATCAGAGACTACAGCCCTCATTGTGGATTACATCTCAACATAAAGAAAACAAAAGTCCTCACAACTAGACCAATAAGCAACATCATGATAAATAGAGGAAATATTGAAGTTCTCAAAGATTTCATTTTACTTGGATCCATAATCAATGTCCACGGAAGCAGTAGTCAAGAAATCCAACGATCTATTGCACTGGCCAAATCTGCTGCAAAAGATCTCTTTAATGTGTAGATGTCACTTCAATGACTAAGGTGGACCTGACCCAAGCCATGGTGCTTTTGTTCACTTCATATGCATGTGAAAGCTTGACAAAGAATAAGGAAGAGCGAAGAAGAATTGACACCTTTGAATTATGGTGTTGGTGAAGAATATTGAATATGCCATGAACTGCCAGAAGAACGAACAAATCTGTCTTGGAAGAAGCACAGCCGAATGCTCCTTAGAAGCAAGGATGACAAGACTCCGTCTCATACACTTTGAATATGTTATCTGGAGGTACCAGTCCCTGGAGAAGGGTGTCATGCTTTGTAAACTAGTGGGTCACTGAAAAAGAGAAAGACTCTCAACGAGATGGATTGACAGAGTGGCAGCAACAATGGGCTCAACCGTAGCAACGATTGTGAGGCTGGCTCAAGATCTGGCAGTGTTTCATTCTGTTGTACGTAGGGTTGCTATGAGTCAGAACCAACTGGATGGCACTTAACAGCAACAACGAAGTACCCTGACTAGCTTTTGTCGGCTTTAAGAATTATATTACTTTCCTATTCACGTTATCAAGCTGTATAATATGGTTTGGCTACTTTAAGTTTCCAATCGACATTTCCTTTGTATGCATATACTGAAATGATTTTATTTAATAAAATAAAGAACATCTCCTGTGTGGATTTTAAATTTCCGTTATTAAATATTTATATTTTCAAAATGTCTTTGTTTAATTGAGTGAGGTGCTTGGTGCCATTTCAAAATAACCTCAGGTGGTAGGTGTAATGACATATCAAAGATTTGACCTTTAGCATTTTAGGATTCTATTTGTCTGCATTTTCTTCTGCATTCATTTAGTTTTAATTTGTGTGCTATTTATTCTGTATGATTTAATGAATGTGTGTATTTAGCATATGATTCATTAACAAAAGAAAATACATCTAAATACGTTCTTTTTCTGTACAGTTTTATTGATTTTAACTTCATCCTATCTCAACTGTGACAAGAGAATGCTGTGTATAGGCTGATTGGTATTTGCACAGACTTCATTCGTTCTCATTAAGTGCTTAGCAGAATAGACCCTGGATCTACAAAAATGATGGCCATTCTCCAAGCTCTCACTTTTTTGCAGTCATCTTAGTCTGTTTTATTACTAAATATACGTACTCATTAAACCATGTAATACCTAGAAATAGTTTCCAAATCTCTGCTATTCCTTTTAACGAAAATTGAACATAATATTTATACTGATATAACCTAATTAACATCTTGCAGTATCTTTTTGTATGCTTCAATAATCATAGTCACTTGTCTGGAAGTGAAGAAGGAGATAAATAGAATAATTATCAAATATATACATGTGTGGTCACATAGATAGATATGTATGCATATGTATAGGTATAGGAAGTCACATATGAATATACAGATGTGCATGTATAAACCAGTAAACCAAACCCATTACCACCGAGTTGATTCTGACTCATAGCATTCCTGTAGGACAGAGTAGAACTGCCCCACAGGGTTTCCAAGGAGCAGCTGGTGGATTCAAACTACCGGCCTTTTAGTTAGCAGCCTGAGCTCTTAACCACTGTTCCACCAGGACTCCATAGCCATATGTGTGTACGTGTGTGTGTGTGTGTGTGTGTGTGTTGCATATATGTTAACGTATAAAATAAAGCACTAAGAATACAGTTATGAATAGTTCCTAGACATAACCAAACACCTCACAGGATTGGTTTACTGGATTTGAAAGCTTAGGACCATAGACTCATGGGGCAACTCAGTCAGTTGGTACAATATAGTTCATAAAGATAATATTCTACACCCTAGTTTGATCAGTAGCATGTAGGGTGTTAAGAGTTTGCAAGCGTCCATCTAATGTCTAGCTATTGGTCTCTAATCATCCAGAGCAAAAAAGAAAGAAGAAAGCCAAAGACTCAAAGAAGAAATTAGTCTATACGACTTACAATCTATAGGAACCAAGGCCTCACCTACCTTGAGACCAGAAGAACTTGATGGTGCCCAGCTACCACTGTCCACCATTCCTACCAGGGACAGAAGACATGGTCCTGGATAGAATGGGAGAAAAATGTAGAACAAATCTCAGATTCCTAAAATATGGCCCAACTTACTGGACTGGTAGAGATCAGAGAAACCCCTAAGGCTATTGCCCTGGGATACTCTTTAAACTTGGAACTGAAACTACTCCCAGAGGTCACCTTTCAGCCAAATGACAGATTGACTCATAAAATATAATACCACCCATGAATACAGTGCTCCTCTAAATAATTGTCTAAATGAAACCAAACAGTAAACATTTTCCTTAGACCAAAGATAAGAAGGTAAGGGAGAACAGGGAGGCTAAATTAATGAAAACAGAACAAGAATAATGGAAATAATAAGAATGCCGACACATTATGAAAAATGTAACCGATGTCACTTAACAATATGTATAACCTAACCTAACCTGTTGCAGTTGAGTCGATTCCTACTCATAGCAACCCTATAGGACAGAGTAGAACGGCCCCATAGAGTTTCCAAGGAGTGCCGGGTGGATTCGAACTGCTGACCCTTTGGTTAGCAGCCATAGCACTTAACCACTACACCACCAGGGTTTCCTAACAATATGTATAGAAAAAAACAATATGTATGGAAACCGTTAAATGAGAACCTAACTTGCTGTGTAAACTTTCACAAAAAACACAGTAAGGTATTTTTTAAAAAGAATAATTATCAATTATAATATTGTGATTCTTAAATTATTTTTATTTACTTATTTAAATATTTTAAACATATACTTGAAAAAATATTTATTGAAATGATTTTTTTTAATTGAGATTTTTGTTAAATATATCGTTGATCAGTCTACACATTATATTTATTTTTTTATTTCCTCAGTCTACACAAATCTTTATCCCAAGAAGAAAGTCTGAAAGATCAGTTTAACCATACCCTTAGTACCTATGAAGAAGCTTTGAAAAACAGAGAGAACATTGTTTCCATCACTCAACAACAAAATGAGGAACTGACTACCCAACTCCAGCAGGCTCTGACAGAACGAGCGGACCTGGAACTGCAGCTTCAGCGTGCCTTAGAGGCCGCCCACGTGGCCAGTGAAAAAGTTCAGAAGTGAGTAAAATGATCTTGCATTACTTCAAAAGCATAAAATGTAACAAAACTCTTTTGACAGCCAAACAATATATTATTTATTATCTGTGCTGTGCTATGGATAGCTTAAGACAAAAGTAGGTTGGACCAAATGAACTTCTTAGATTGCATATCATATCAATTCTTAGAGTCAAAAAGTTATTTTCTTGCAAATCATTATTACTATTTAGGGCAAACCATTTTATTCAGTAACTAATCTTCATCAGTTCATGAAGACCATACAATTTAAAAATCATCTTGCCGTCCCAACTTAATTAGCCAAGTTATCAGCAAAAGGAAAAGTTGGTTGAGTTAGTTACCACCTGTACTCATTTAGCTTCAAGATGATCCAGCTTGAGTTGAGATCATTGTGAACTGCAGTCTGAGGGCTATAGGTGCACAGAATCCAGTACAGTGGAATTATTTTTTCGTGTTGCTTTTCTGAAGTATTCAGTACCACTTTTTACAGTGCATTTATTATATTTATTTTGAATGATCTTTACTTCTTTATTGCAATTTAAATAAAATTACACAATCGGTCAGCCTTATGACAGCTAGCAGAGTGTTAATAAGTAACATACCAGACAAAGATGTCATTTGTTAACTCATGGGACTTGAACATTATGTAGAATTTTCTGTGGCAGCTTTAGTATGATAGAACTTGTCATTTTAACTGAGCCTTTCTTTATGTATTGTTAACAGCATTACATCATTCACACACCTTATTCCCTTAAATTTCCAAGACATACCTTTTTCCTCAAGGATTTTTTTCAGTTTTGCCGTATGAAGTAGCATTGACTTCAAGATTTCTTAATTCACACTATTTCTTATTTGAAAATTATTGATCCCAGCTATTTTTCCAATGTCCCTGAAATTATATTTCAATTAATAGCCCAAGGTCAGGCAAATCTGTAGTCCAAGAGTATTTGAAAACAGTTCAGGAATTGCGTATATTTTTACGTTTGCTTGTTTCTGGTGTCTTTTTTGTGTGTGTGTGCTATAGATGAAGGTTTACAAAGCAAATTAGTTTCTCATTTAACAATTAATACATGTATTGTTTTGTAACATTGCTTACCAACCTGGTGACATGTCAACCCTCTCCCCTTCTGGACCTTGGGTTCCTCATTTCCATTCGTCCAGCTTTCCTTCTCCTCCTGCCTTCTCGGAAACTCTGGTGGCACAGTGCTTAAGTGCTATGGCTGCTAACCAAAAGGTCGGTAGTTCGAATCTACCAGTTTCATCTTGGAAACCCTGTGGGGCAGTTTTACTCTGTCCTGTAAGGTCTCTATGAGTTGGAATTGACTCGATGGCAACAGGTTTTCCTGCCTTCTTGTCCTTGCCCTTGAGCTGGTTTGCCATTGAGTCTCATATACATGGATCAGGTATGTATATTTTCGTTTGTTTTATGGGCCTGTCTACTTTTTGGCTGAAGGGTGAACCCAGGAGTGACTTCAGTACTGAGTTAAAAAGGTGTCTGGGGACCACACTCTTGAGGTTTCTCCAGCCTCTGGCAGACCAGTAAGTCTGGTCTTTTCTGTGTGTGTGTGAGTTAGAATTGTGTTCTGTACTTTTCTCCAGCTCTGTCCAGGACCCTCTGTTGTGATCCCTGTCAGAGCAGTCAGTGGTGGCAGCTGGGTACCATCTAGTTGTACTATACTCAGTCTGGTGGAAGCTGTGGTAATTGTAGTCCATTAGCCCTTGGGACTAATCTTTCCCTTATATCTTTGGTTTTCTTCATTCTCCCTTGCTCCAGACAGGGTGGGACCAGTGAAGTATCTTCAGTGGCCGCTCACAAGCTTTTAAGACCCCAGACACTACTCAGCAAAGTAGGATGTAGAACATTTTCTTTATAAACTGTTATGCCAATTGAGCTAGATATCCCCCAAGATCATGGTCCTCAACCCTCAGCCCAGTAATTCGGTCCCTCAGGGAATTTGGCTGTGTCTATGAAGTTTCATGACCTTGCCTTGGCCAAGTTGTTCTGACTTCCCTAGTATTATGTACTGTGTTACCCTTCGCCAGGGTTACCACTTATCTGTTGTATGGTGTTTTTCCCTCCCCATCCCTCATAACCATCTGTCTTAGGCTGGGTTCTCTAGAGAAGCAAAACCAGTAAAGTGTATAAATATGTAGAGAGATTTATATCAAGGAAATGGCTTATGTGGCCATAGAAGCTGGAATGTGCCAAGCCCATGGGTCAGGATAGAGGCTTCTCCTGATTCAAGTAGCCACAGGCTGGCAAACCCAAGACTGGCAGGTCAGAGAGCAGGTCTCTTGCTCACAGGCTGCAAAGATTGACAAATCCCAAAATCAGCAGGCAAGACTGCAGGTAAGCTGCTAACTCAAGTCTCAAGAACCAGAGGTCAGATGAACAGGAGCCAACTGCAGGATCCAGAGTGAGCAAAAGCCCCCAAGCCTTTCCAGAATATCTACTTATATTCAATGCAGGCTACCCACCAAAAGAAACTCCCTTTCAACTGATTGGAAACTCACAGCAGATCCCATTGTGGAGGTGATCACATTATATCAAATCTCATCATGGAAGTGATCACATCATACAACTGCCAAACCATTGAGAATCATGGCTAGCCAAATTGATACACACAACCTTAATCATCACACCATCAAAGATTATTTCCTTCTGTGTGTAAACCTTTTCATGAGTTTTTATAATAGTGTTCTTATACAGTATTTGCACTTTTGTGATTGTATATGTGTATATTGATCTCTACTACCAGTGAACCTTTAAACTTTTGATTTATGTAAATATTATGTGTTTTTGTAGGTTTAAGGATTAGGTTTGTATTCACTTATAAACTGTATCTAATTACTATACTGTACATCAACATTTTTAGAACACCATGATATGTAGGTAGAATTCATTTCATTGTAAGACAACCAGTAACTTTGACAGTCAGGATCTTCTTTAGTTCTATGTGTTCCAAGTCGACAAATAATTACAAATTTCAAAGTTTTATGTTCATGAAATCCTGTAATTTTTGTATGTGGCTAAAATTATAGGTTCTCTATATTAGTGATTCCTAATGACTGGTTAGATGTCCAGAAAATCTGAAAACATTGTCAACTTTAAAAATTTTTTTCAGATCCCATCAATTATCATTATAATTTTTAAAAGAAAAATAATTTTTACACCAAAAAGTAGGAGTAAGATAATCTCAGATAATACTTCAAATTGAATAAGTTTAACCTTATCAAAAACTCACTCTATCATCCTGATTTTTCATATTAACCCATGACATATAAGAACTTTTTAATGGACTAGCACCAATCCGTGGATTAGAGTTTAAGCACAACTATGTCATTTACAATAATTAAATGTTAAATTTTAATCTACAGCATTTTTATGCAAACAGCACGTACTTTGTTTGACAATGCCATGCTCCCCTCTCAAGGTATTTTCTTAAGTGCACTAATTTTTTTTTTTTTTAAACAGCAATATGTAAAAAAGATTGGCATAGTGGCACTTAGGAAAATACTTCCTAGGAGAAGGGCAGCGTTGGCATACTAACATAGAAGGCACACATTATTTGCATAAAGGCACAGTAAATGTTAAATTTTTTACCTCTTATGATTTCCAGCAGTAATACCTAGATGCAATATTATCAGGCTATTTTTTTATACTCAATCACTGTATTTCATTTTTAAGTGCCTTCAATTGAGCAAAGTATGTCTTCATTACAGTGAATGTGAACATCAGCCTATTTTATTGGTTTTAAGAGGATAACCTTCTTAGAAACCAAATTGTAAGATTTCGTTAGATGGTATGTAATCTAAAATTACTGTTATCAGCAATACTTTTGAATTCCTTTGTAAATATGTCAGTAAATATTTAAAATTTAAACTCAAAATGTCCAAGTTTCCCCTTTTCCTTTAACAGCCACATTTCTCAAATAACCATTTTTAACTTCTCAATTTCCATTTCCTCCTCTCAACTCAATGCACTATGGCTAGCTCATATACTAAAATTGTTCTTCTTAAGATCACCAGTAATTTCCAAAGCACTAAATTCAATGGCCAATTTTTATCTACAGTTTTATTATACTTAACCCAACCACCAAAAAATGATAAAAAATGCTCATATGTCTTCAGCAATATAGCATACTGCTTAAAAACATAGGCTCTGGATTCAGGATGCCTAGTATGTGAACTTGGAAATTTTATTTAAAAACACTGTGCTGAAGTCTCATTACCAGTAAAATGTGGCTGATATTAGATTTACTTCATAATGTTATTGTGAGGATTAGATAATACACGTAATGCAATATTAGCCCCACCCTTTGAAACTGAATAAGTGGAGAATTTGCCAACCCATGCTGCCTCCAACAGTTTTGACAGTCTCTGCTCCTGGGATCACACTTTCCTTGTTGTGGACAACAACAGATGTTTACAACCAGTGGCTCCTTTGGACCATTTCCTTCCTGTAGAATTCCAGGAAGGAAATAGCTTTCCTTCATTTTGTCCTCTTTCTGTCCCTTTCAGTCTAAGTCACAGGGTTTCTGCTGAGATGGTTGATTAGATCCACTGGTCACAGGCCTAATCTCTTCAGCAAAGGGTTATGTATCCACAACTTTGGTATCTTTTCCAAGGTATGCTTTCTTAATTTCTACAATGAAATTTTATAATTCTTTAAGTTCTGATTTGTTTTTTGCATAATTCATTTTGCAATCTATCTTTCCTCTGGTATTTTAATGTAATATATTTTAATATTTGCATGTTTAAAGTTTGCTCAGAAATCTTCTCAGCTAAATGTCTAAATTCATCACTTACAAGCCCTAACCTTCCACCAAATATTTGAACATAATTCTTTGCCACCTTATAATAAGGATTACCTTTCTTCCAGTGTCCAGTAACGTGTTCATCATTTCCTTTTAGAGCCTTACCAGGAACAGATTTAACATCCACACTTTTAGCAGCATTCTGTTCATGACAATAGACAGCTTTCCCTGCAGCTATCAATTCCTTATGAGCACTCATCAGAATCACCTTTATTGTCCATAAATTTACTAATAGTCTCTTCAAAGCAATCTAGACTCTTATCAAGCACTCCAAACTCTTCCCCTACTCATTACCCAGTTCCAATGTCCCTTCTACGTTTTTAGGTATCTGTGAAAACAGTACCCCACATCTGGTACCAAACTCTGTTTTAGTTTCTGAGTGCTAGTGTAACAAAAAAAAAAAAAAAAAAAAACACAAGTGGATAGCTTTAAAGAACAAATTTATTTTCTCAATATTCTGGAGACCAAAAGTCCAAATCATGGTCTTGGCCCTGTCAGTTCTGGCTGTGGCCTCTCTCCTAGTTTCTGGTGTCTGTTGGTAATCTTTGACATCCCTTTGCTGCTTATAGATCCATCTGCCTCCACTGTCACATGGCATCTCCCCCTTATGTTGAGGACCCACCCTACTCTGGTGTGACCTCATTAACATAACAAAAGAAAACTTTTTTGTTTCAAAACAGGGTCATATTTATAGGTACTGGGGTTAGGACTTCAACATAACTTTTTGGGAGGCACAGTTCAATCCGTAACACTTTCTATGTACTGGTATGCTTCTTGTCACCTGGAACAAAAGTTTTCCAAAGGATTTTTAAAATATATTTTGTTATACTTAATATACCTAAGCTACACATAGTTACATAAAATAAAAATAATTACAGCCAGACTTGTAAAGTTAGAAGCTATTTCAGAGATCTTTTAACATAATTCCCTTCTTATCAGAACTGTGCTGAAACTATTACAGATCACTCGATATACTAGATAAAAACTTTTATTGGAAAAGAAAGTCAGTCAGTCACTACCTTTAGTGACCCTTTATGAACTATTACGCTTTATTTATAATGAGGAAATTCTCCCTGACTTAAATTCCTACAATGGTATCTATCTCAGTGGAGATGGAAACAGCAGGCCACCATTCTTCATGAAATAACACTTCATATGTAATGATAATTGGTAAGTTACTATTTAACCTCTAACCTTTGCGTCATGCTAAATAACTCTAACCTTTTTTGTTTTATGCTAAATAATTCCACTGACTCTTGCTTCGTAGGTTCTATTTTCATTACACAAATATAATTTTTACATTGAAAAAAATGGGACAGATTTACATTGATATGTTTCACATTCCCTCATATACTGGAATTATGTAGTGAATAGTGAGTGTGTCCTGGTGGTGCAGAGGTTAATGCGCCCAGCTGCTAACTGAAGGGTCAACAGTTCAAACTTACCAGCCGCTCCATGGGAGAAAGATGTGGCAGTTTGCTTCTGTAAAGATTTATAGCCTTGAAAACCCTAAGGGGCAGTTATAGTCTGTCCTATAGGGTTGGTATTAGTTGGAATCAACTCGATGGAGTGAGTTCAGTTTTTGGGTTTTTATGTAGTGAATAGATTAGACAAATAGATATGGGAAAAGAATTGTAAACTTTTAAACATATTTTAGAAGATGTATCAACTATTTAGAATTTTCTTTCTCTCCATTCTTTTCTAAAAAAAAAGAACCAAAACCAACTACTTAAAATTTATGTGAGTTCTGCTTATTTAAAACTTTCATAGCATAATTAAAGTATCAGTATAAACCTTTTCAGTTGATAGATTTTAAAGTAGTAAATAGCCTTTTGAGTTATAGGGCATCTTGTGTCTTTTGAGTGATATTGACAGAAAAAGGACATATAAAGCCAACAAAGTCTTTCCTGCCTCTTGACCAAATACTGATTTCTGTGAAGAAGTCGAGGTTACAAAGAAATTGTGAATTCTCAGCCTGGCTTTCCTGCTGATGAGTAAGAACTGTCTGTAGTTCTCTTTGAGGTGTCAGAAGAGTCACCATAGTGTCACACAAGGGTTCTTAGCGTAAAACAAACATACTTTTCACAAACTCAGCTGCTTAATCTGTTTGAAGGCTGAGTTATAAAATGGAGTAAATGACTCTGGGTGCTGGGAAGGGGAACAGAGCATTTCCACAGTTTCTTGATTAAAAAAGAAGAAAAAAATAACTGCTATTGTCATTTTTTTAAAAGCATACTGTCTTCGTCAAAAGACTTTGTTCAACTTTTTTCGTGAAGTTTCATTTCTGGCTGCAGACCCTTATTTTAAGCCTAATGAAAAATAATTGTGCTAAAATATTCTTAAGAAGTTGAATATGGGAAAAAAAATCTGAGTATTTTTATAATTGCATTGTCTTTACATTAAAATTATTCTGCTTTGAGCCAACTTTACCCATGTCTTTTCTATAATATCTTGGTTGGATTACAAGTTCTAAGGCAACATTAGACATATCTGAACACTTTGTAAATACTTAATTAAATTAAAGAATAAGTTTTTTAGCCTCTGAATAAGGTTTAAATCAATATTTAATGTAATGCTTAAAGTTGGTTTTGATTTATTAGTACTATTAATAAGTGGCAGGACTTAAACTTTTTCTAGAAATTACTCTTCAAAATGGTTTTTTGTGTGTGAGATATAGAGGCCCTGTGAAATAAGATATATCTCCTTAAACAATAGGCCCAATAGTTCATTTATTTGTGAGTTTATCTGCAAATGTCCTCACCAAGCATCTTTGGAAGGCACTTTCTACATCTAATTAAGTATAGCTTTATTGTCATTTGCATATAGCAGATGGACTCAGGAGACTCCTGAGCAATCATTTTAAGGTATGCAAAACCTAACATGCTTAATTTGTGTTCGTGGACACATGATATGCTTTTTAACAATTTAATATCCTGGGTTTGTGAATCATAAAACATGTTTTTAAATTCCCTAAATACGCATTGACTTTTGAAATACAAGTCTTATGGTACTCTGTCTAGTAAGTATATATTTTATAAAAATTATCAGTGCCGTTATACATTTGTTTCACGAATTGTCTTTCTTATCCATTGAGAATATAAAGTAGGTTTCTTTGTTTTTTTGTTGTTGTTATGTGCCATTGAGTCAATTCCAACTCTTAGTGATCCTATAGGACGGAGTTAAGTTGCCTCAGGGGTTTCCTAGGCTGAAATCCTTACGGAAGCAGATTGCCACATCTTTTCTCCTGTGGAGCAACTGGTGGATTTGAACCTGCTGACCTTTCAGTTAGCAACCAAGTGTTTAACCATTGTGCCACCAGGGCTTTTTAGGTTTCTTTAGAGCTTCTTTTTTTATACATAGAGATATCTAACATGTTTGACAGACATTTATTTACTGAATACAAATATTTGAATGCTTACACAGCATTTTGAGAGTACTTAATACCACTGAACTGTACATTTAAAAATCATTAAAATGGTAAATGTATGTTGTGTGTATTTCACCACAATAAAAAAGGAAGGGGGAGGGGGGACTATGACAGGATAGAGCAAGTCCCAGTGCTTTAGTTCATGGAAAAGGAAGAAAATCAGGGTTGAGACAGATTCGGAGTTAGGGAAGGCATCTGAGAGACGTTTAAGTCTGAATGGAGCCTATGTGAGAGGCAGAAAATGTGGAAACACTTCAGTGTCAGAGCTAACAGGGACAACTGATTAGTTAAAAATTTAATGAATATTGGAAAAAATGAAAGAATTTGGGCTTATACCTTTACCGTTAGTGAACATCTTACTTCAGCTGAAGAAGCACGGCTTCGATTGTTAGCTCATTCCTTGCTTCCAGGAAAGGATTATTGTAGGATTATTAGGATTGATCCCTAACCCAGAATTTGAGAAATTCCAATAGAGCAGAAAGGATCCCAGTGAAAGAAGAAGGGGGGCTCTGAAAACCTAAAAAACCTGTGCTTTCTCTAATAGAGATCACTTTTATGATTATCCTTATGGAATTAATCATAAAAAGCATGAAAGTATGGACTGAAAAGTTAAGTTACAACAAGGCTTCTAGCAGTTAATTTATGTCTTTATTTCAGAAGCTGTGTCCCAGTAGATCTTCTAGATCTGGGCTAGTATACATTTCTGCATTCCAGGATAGGTGAAACATGTTTTAGATGAGCAAAATAGAAAGAAAAAGAGCAAAGGAGTAAAAAATTAAAAAAATAAAAAAAAAAGGGAGATCTAAATACAGTTCTGGTTTAAGACTAAATAAAATGTATTTTTTTGTTATTGTTGTTTTTCATTAATCCCAGTGCTACAATGAATAAAAGTCAGAGATAGAATTCCTATCATTTTAGGAAACTATAGAATCTACTTACAATTTTAATTAGAATTTGACAGTCTTAAAAATACGACAGGAGTTCCTATACCTCAGAGATATTCAAATGTGATTTTTTCCACATATATTTATATATATAAGTTCCTTAGAGTGGCTATATGATCTAATAAGCATCTTTTTCCTTGGTTTTGTTCTTAGTTGCAGTCATAAGCCTTTTTACTATATTTAACATCTGACAAGTTCCATAACTTCTGGGTACTTCTGTGAAGAGAGGGGAGCTCATCCATGTTATCTGAGAATAGTTTAAGAATAGATAAAGTAAGATTAATAACGTTATTTAAGCTTCCTAGTAAAAGAAACTGGGTAGTAAAAGGTAACTCAATACAGTAATTGCTAGTATGTTTTACAATATTTTTATAGTAGTAAAGGGGAAAAGGAAACTATTGTAGAAGTTAGATTTTTAGGCATTTCCGTCATTCCTGCTTGGATGATGCTCAGCCACGTTATATTTTATAATTCACTCAGACCTTCCCCCTTTTGTTTTATTTATCCTTAAACACGTA
Source organism: Loxodonta africana (assembly GCF_030014295.1). Classification (NCBI taxonomy): domain Eukaryota; kingdom Metazoa; phylum Chordata; class Mammalia; order Proboscidea; family Elephantidae; genus Loxodonta; species Loxodonta africana. The sequence continues at coordinate 49,517,214 of NC_087351.1, forward strand.
GTCACAAATACTCTATCTGCAGTTTTGTGTGAACCAGGATATGGTTGTTTTTTTGTTTTTTAATACACCCTCCAAATATTCATCTGAAATCTGATGTATACAGTTACACAATTAACCTAATCAGACAAATACTCAGTTAAAACTTCCTTACTAGGTAATAGATTTTATTCTCAAAACGTAATTGGGAAAAGCTCAATTGAACCCAAAGCAAGTAGAAATGCAAATTTCACTTGGATTTTAAGTTCTGTGGTTTCTTATTTTTCCCACTAGGTCAGAGGTTTCCCCAGTGTACATGTTAGGCCCTCAAAAAACTTATAGATGAGAGAATACGTTGCTTATTCCAGCATAATTTTGTCTGATGGTAAAATCAGACACATTGTTCATAGATAAACATTTATTCTTGGTCATTTACATTTAAAGAAAAAATTATATAACAATATCATATATAGTAGCAGTTGAAGTCTTTCTTCCTTCTATTTATTGTTCTATTATTCATGAACAACAAAACAAGCAATTTTTTTCTTCAGTTCTTAGTCCAAGAACAGAACTAGTTAGTTTTCCTTGATCAAAAAAATAGTTATGTTATTGTAGGTTTCTTTGTCAGGTGTTTCTATAGGAAGACTGTCTAAAAGTGAAAAATAAGATTCCAACAATTACACAGTAAATTCTATTTTGGAACTTACTAAACTTTTTAATTTTAATTTTTTAATAGTCTTACCATTTATACCATAAAAACTAAGATTTCTTGAAACATCATCATCTTTTTCCTTTGCTGCATACAAGTGTATCCTAGAAGTGGGTAAATATATACATTATTTCTCATTATGTTACCATTTACCATTTAAAAAGTTACATAATGGTAAAAATAACATATAAACATATTTAATATCTTGGGACACCTCCTTTAAATTAATCTGCCTCTTGAGCTGAGTTGTGTATATTTCATATGAGTGTTCCAAGACGTTCTCTACTACTGACTGGAGGCCCTAATCTTTCCCAAAAGGATGGGAGAAGCACAGTTCAAGAACAAGAATGAATCTCTGTATAATCACACCACAATGTGAGGTGACCCTAAGACAGAGAACTGACCAGATACACATATGGGTTTTAGGAAGACTCTCTGATGCTCTTTTTTAACACAGCTGTGAGAAGAATGTGGCTAAGACCCAATAGTCATTCTTGAGTAGAGCTGCCAAAAGAAACCATGAGGAGAAGAGAATTTAACACATGGGTGTAAGAGAGTACAGGCTTCATTGATGCGATCTGAGGGGAATGCCTAATGACTGGAAGAATCAAACTTGGCAATGAAAACACAAAGCTCTTTTCATCAATTCAAACGCAGACTCTAAAGCTGCAGATGGTCACCTCCAGCCTTGTCTATTCAGTGTGGGGTTTTATAAAATGGTACTTTGGTGAATACTAATAGATCAAAACAAAGATTTAATAACGCAAAGATGTGGTGGTCATTTTTAAATAAGCATACAGGTCAGTGTCTCAGAAAAGGATGAAAAGAGTACCTTTTATATGTGGGTCTAAAGTCTTTTTGTTATTTTTCAACTTCAAAAGCAAATGACATCTTTAACGTACAGATGGTGTTTTATGGAGAACAGTTTACATTATGAAAAAGAGACCAAAATCAGCGTTTATATTTATGCTCATTGATTTCATTGCTTCTATTTGAGGATTGTCAATTTATAATGTTTGTTAATGTCATCCTTTAATATTTTCTTGAAGCTCGCTTAATAGGATATATTGCTGTTCTCAAGGATGAATCAAACTGATTAAAAATTTAGACCAAAACATTTATACTTTGAGTAGAAATGTTTTCTTTAGAGAATGCAAAGAGAGATTGTTTAGTAGAATGGAAGGCTTTGAACATTTCTCCAGTTTTGAAATTATAATTTTTGCTACTTTTTATTTGATTTCCTAAGATTTTAGAAATTCATAATTGGTTATATATTAAAAAATAATTTACTACATTCAACTTATTATTTATGTTCCCATAATTGTCTAATTTAATTTTATTTTTTTCTGAATAAGCTATATTTTACACTTGGTTAACACTTTTTAAAATTCTTGAGCTAAAATGAAATAAATGAAAGTTTATTATCCAAAATAAACTTTCTCTACACCTTAAAATATGAACTTAAATAACTTAATATAAACTTTCTGTTTCTGCTATTCATGATGTAAATAAAATGAGCGAGTCTCTATTCCTAATATTTTTATCTAGCTAGTAACTCAACTCTAACATATAGTCAATCAAAACTCTAAAAGTGAAAGGTAGAGGAGAAGCAACTTAGTATTTAGTAGAAGTTTTGTTTCTTTATCGGTAAACAGGAGCTTAACTGTCATTAAGTAGGTGTGTACAAGTCATTAAACTCTTGTTTCTTTTAAGTTTCTTCATCTGGAAGATGAAGCTAATACTACTTGCCCTACCCACTTCAAAACATGCCTTGGGTATCAAGTAAGGTACGTGTACATAAAAGTATTTTGAAAAGTATAATGTGCTCTACAAATGTAAGCCATTGGCTGAAGAATATGCATTTTAAAATGAAAATTATAATCACCACTTTGGAACCAGAAATAGTAAGAGAGAAAGATAATGTTTTAGTCTGAGACATAAGCACCATGTAACTTTTAGAAACACCACTTAACTTTTGGAAAAGAAATTCTTCACATGTATCTTGGAAACTGGAAGCAAAGAGGGTTCTGTGAGTTCTCATACACTGCAGGTGGGGATGCAAACTGGCAAAACCTCTAAGCGGCAGAATTTGGCAATATCTAACAAAATTACATATGTATTTACCTTTGACTGAGGAAAATTACTTCTAGGAATCTATCCTGAATGTATACCTCCATGAATATGAAACAACATAACAATTACAGTATTATTTATAATAACAAACAGAAACAACCCAAATATTCATCAGTAGGAGAGTAGTTGAGAAAACTATGGCACATAGTGTAGTATGATGCAGCCATAAAAAAAAAAAAAATGAAGAAGGAAGATATGTATAAATTGATATTGAGTGATTTCCAGGACATATTGTTAACGAAAAAGATAATATATATATAATATGCTACCTTTTTATGTAAGAAATAAGAATAAAAGGAGCAGGAAGGATAAACCAGAAACTAATGAAAATGGTTACCTTTGAAGGTAGGTGGGAAAGAGATACAGGCATAGGAATACAGCTTTTCTGATTACACCTTTTTGTATAGTTTTGACTTTTGAACCATGTAAATGTTTGCATATTCAGAAAATAAAAAAGCAAACTCTAAAAGTAGATACAAATTGAAATAAATGTACTTAACTATATATCAAATTGATAAGATATTCATAGGGAGAAAATAGTTAATTCAAGTATCTTTTGATCATAGTACTCTGACTATACATTCTTCTTGTTGTTTTTGTGTACCCTTGAGTATTCTGACTCATAGTGTCATATGATCTAAAGACAACACGAAATGCAAAGCAACCTTAAACTTTGCTCAATATGTTCATAGTTATTATGAAGCTAAGATTTTCACTGCAAAATAAATGACAGTAAGAAAAAGAAGCTGTCATATTATATATGAATTGGAAACATCGAGATGAAATCGTGATTTTAAAAATATAAATATTTCCTAGCTATGTAAGCTGAAAAAGCCTTAGAAGCAATGGGCACACCTGGTGCCCAGATTTTAGTTTCTAAACACCATTTCCTATTAAAAGATGGAGCCCTGGCTACTAACCAAAAGGTCAGCAGTTCAAATCCACCAGCTGCCCCTTGGAAGCCCTATGGGGCAGTTCTACTCTGTCCTATAGGGTCATTATGAGTCAGAATTGGCTCAACGGCAACGGGTTTTCTCGTTATTAAAAGACACCAGAGCTCCTTGGAGAAATGGCTGATTTTTAGGTCTGGGACAGGGAGAGTACAAGGTGAGTCTGGGATATATTTTTGTGCCAGAAACCAAGAAAGTGCTCAAAGACTAATGGGGTCATATCAAAGAGGCGCAGCAGCACCAGCTTGAAAAGACTCCCACTGACCAAATTTGTGACAATTTGCACATCAAAAGAAGAGCTGTATTTGATTACACCATGTTTAATTTTTTAACAAGAGTCCTTAAAGATACTAAAAAAGGAGAGGTGGAGGACGAAGGGGAAGAAGTCCATTTTGTTCAGAGGAATGCCAGTCTATAAATGATAGAAATTTACCACATTGTAACCCCCAGTTTAATTAATTCAGGCAAGAACCACCAATCAGCCGTATAATGAATTAAAAGAAGCTTTTTTTTTTTTAACTCAACGGCACTGGGTTTTTACTGAGTACTCTGGGCTAGAATTAGTCTAAATAGTTTGGAAAAACTTACTTAACATATACCAAGTAATTTAGAGGCTTAGTAATCAAAATGGGCATAGACATGGTGATTTATATTGTCAAGTGCCTTCAAACAATATTTAGGGATTTATTATTAAAAGTTACTTTAGAAAGTTTTTTTCAATTCAAATATTCTGTTCTCGTGTAAATGATAACAGGCCTAAACCACTCAACCATTTATCCGAATTCATCTTTTAAATACGTTTACTAAAAGCTTTGTCTTAGAGGCTTTATCAGCATTACACTAGGTATTAATCCTTTATTTAAAAATTTTGATATTTTGTTTGCCATAAGTTTTTTTTTTAAGATTGCATTAAAATATTACTTATCTTGATTACTAAGTTTTTTTACACCCACCTTCAGTTTACACCCAAGATGAGTACCTCATTTACCTCTCCCTAGTCTTGGCCCTGAGTACTCTATAAAAGATTAAAAAGATACTACTAGGAGAAAAAAAAAAATCCTAGTTTATCTTCATTCAAAAAATATTAATGATAAGCTACATGTTACCCTAGCTTCGATGATTTCTATAGAATGGTGTTTCATATTAAAAAATGACAGTGATATTAAGGATTTGAACAATTGTGGTTCTTCCAACCCTATGGAATTTGACCAGGTTTTTAATTACAGACTGACAAAGCCTGCTACTGTTTGAATTCCTGTTTCCCACTTCATGGTTAGCACCTGCACCAACTTTCTCAATTGCTGCTTTGTTGTTATTTCAATTACCTTTCACACTCTGTAGATAAGTTATCAGATCTATCAATAGCAGGGTCCTGATTGCATTCTAGAGCCTAAATAACTGTATTACAATTTGAGAGTACAGGCAGCCCCCAAATTACAAATATCTGATTTTCTGACAACTAGTAATTGCCCTTTTAATGTTATGTAAATTTGCCCTCACTTTGAAAGGATTGAACAGACCCCTACTTGGAACAAATTCTTTATCGTAATCACTTTCACTTGCTGCATGTGCACTTTTTAAATTATTGAAAAAGTTTCTAATCTTTTCTTGCACTAAGCTCGTTGCCATCAAGTCGATTCCAACTCATAGCAACCCTATAGGACAGAGTACAACTGCCCCATAGAGTTTCCGAGGACCGCCTGGTGGATTTGAACTTCCAGCCTTTTGGTTAGCAGCCATAGCTCTTAACCACTACACCACCAAGGTTTACTCTTGCACCAGAGTAAAGCTAAATAAGAACCGTATGCACCTGTTTCAGCTTACCTACAAATTCGACTTAAAGACATCCTCGGGAACAGATCTCATTTATAACCCTGGGACTGCCTATATATGGTTTTTATGAATCAAAGATAAATCATATATAGAAAATGACTGTGATGATGCCAGTTTAATGAGTAAAATATTACTTCTATGCAGTAGGCCCATGGCTTAGTCTGAAGTTTGAAGTTGCATTGATATATTATCTCTACTAGTCTCCCAAAGGATGTTGCCAGTCTTTTGAATTAAACTTGAATAAGGTTGATTTGTATTCCCTGTAAATCAAAATTTGAAATGTTGACATTAGAAAATTTCATTCAGTGCTAATTATATATGACTTTTATGAAAGTTAGGAAGGAAAGAATCCTACATGTTAAAGTTTAGTATTAGTCTAAAGCCCTATGAAAATAGTAGTGAGTACCTTAATAAGCCATCTTAATAAGATACCTTAATAAAACTAACCAGTTATTCTTGCTTGCTGCATTTCACTTGGCAGTATAAAAATCAGTGATTCACTTCCTCTGTCGTTAATTGAAATTTTCTTGGTTTAAAATGATGAAAAATCTTAGCAATGTTAGAGCAGTATTTTCCAACCTTTCTTATTTATTGATCCCTTTAATAGTAATATATATTCTCACTAGGTAGTGTTTAAAACAGCGTTTTTTTTACATTGGTATAAAATAAAGAAGTTATTTTAATTTATATTGATTGCTACATAAATTTTATTTAAATATAATCTTTGATATTCATAATTTGTAATACTATGTGGCATTTGATTTATTTCAGCTATGTAAGAAAAAGCATAATTTGTTAAACTTTATAATGGTATATTAACCATTTGATTTAGGGACCAAATAATAAGAAAGTAGATTAAAATTTATAACATGTTATGGCATTAAACAACAACGGCTTGTGTGATAATATTTAGAATTCTTAACATTTTGCTTTAAAAATGAAATAACAGAGACCTCCATTTCCTCAGATACTTAACCTTGATTTTTAAGCAATAGCTTCATAATAGGCAATGTGAGAAGTCTGATCAAATAAGTACAGTTTATAATCTTGAGGTGAATTTACAGAATTATTTTATGCCTGTTATTAGTTTGTATTTCAGTATCAATGTGCTTTTGCTTCCTCTTTTCATGGTCCATAGGGGTGGAAATTAAACAATTAATAACTGAGAATGAAAAAAATTATGTTCAAAATCAATGTTGGCAAGCTGTGTTCAGCTCAGTGATAGACCAGCTGAGGAAATGAGGCATGAGCTGCTCTGCTGAGCTTCGTCTGGGCTCCACTTTGTTCAGTCACATGCATGCAGAAGTCCTCAAAGTGTTCCATTTTAAACAAAGAAAAAAAAAGTTTAATAATTTTTTGCTTGAGCTTCAAAAATAGAACTCAGAACCTACCACGTTTAGCTATGTGATCTCCTGTGAATTTTTAAATTACAAAATGAAAAAATGGTATTTTAGAGCATTTCATTATGTAGTTTTATACAACCTTTTCACTTTTTTGTCAATTTAAACACATTTTTGTTTTTTAATAAACTATTTTCTCAAAAATATATTTATTTTCATTACTTATTAAACAAAAATAGCACAAACATATATTAGAGCCAAATAAGTTACTAGAATTAATGAAATAAGGATATAAGTTATTGGGACATAGGAATCCCTTGCTGGAAAAATTATGTGTTTCATCATATTAAAAAAATGTTGAAGATTCCTTTACATTTCTTCAAATTAACAAAAACATTTTTAAAAGGAAAACATAATAGTTTATTATAGAATAACTGACTGTCTTAAAATGCTAAGTAAATATGTCTCTCATCCTGGACAAGGTATACAACTCTGAGACCTAATTTGTTTTGTTAGTGGACTTACTAAATATTAGTCTTTGCTAGTCCAGTTTATATCATTTATCTTTCTTCTGCCAGCATTCTGATTTTGCTCTGAAGTATTCTACAAGTTTCTATTATAGTAGCCCAAGAGCTAGTTTTTCTGGTTTACTGACTATGCTTGGTATATTCTATAACTGATAAATCAATAAAACCTTGTTGTAATATACAAACTCCCATCTCTCTGAAGCAGTTATAACCAAACTGTCAGTGAACATATGGGTCAAAAAAATATGTTGTGATTATATTGACTCTGAAAACATTTGACTTTCGTAGACGACATCATTTTATGTGTAGTAGAAATTGGTTGTAATACTGCTCGTAATTTTATGAATAATGAATCCAGTGAATAGTAAAACAATAAAAATGTTTATATCCTAGGAATACGTTTTTTAAGTAATTATTCTGAAGAGCTACATGTTAGTGGTATCTTTGAGCAAATTAATAGATATGAATCATATTTCTTGTTCAGGAGTGAAACTGGGACCTGTTAATAAAATTTCTATCCTTAGCACTAGAACTTTATATTGGTTTCATACATTTTCTATATCATATTAAGATAGAAAAAATGCAGTAATTTTTTAAAAAATATTTTATTTAAGTAGCAATTTAACACAATAAACTCTGTTGATTAAATACATGATGTGTTTAGAAGGTAATAAAATGAATACATCAAAGAATTTACTTTAGCAGTTATATTGCCTTGCTTATTTTTAAATAATTACCACTTAATGAACAAGTTTTATTACTGATTAGAATTTGACCAAGTCTTCAATAACCCATCTGGCTGCCTAATTCTTTAATGAGACCCTATTCCATGATGAAACTTAGCACTGATACTGTTTTCCTGATAGATTTTATGTCCCTTACAGAAATTCCCTTTTTGACTACTACCAAGGGGTTAGTTGTATTTATCATTGGTTGAGCTAGATGTCCTAATTATTGTGAAGTGAAAATCTAAGCATAAATAATTACATTAATGAATATATTTCATCCTAAATAAAAAGATGAAAGAGGAAATTTCTAACGGAAATTTCTATTGCCCATTCAACAGAGGCCATGATTTTAAAATTTTCCCAATTATAATTACAATAATTAGGATATTGATCATTTTTATTTATGTCTTTATTAAACAAATGTTTTTTAAACATGAGCTGTGTGATAGGCACTGGTGAACAAAATCAAACTGTACTGTGACCTCATGAAGCAATCAGGAGAGACAAATATTAAATATGCATATAAATTATGTCTAATGTAATTAGGGAAAAATCCAAGGGGCTATAAGAAAGTTGTGGTGGTGGGGGAAGAGGCTTAGGGAGGTATTTTCTAAGCTGGGACAAGAAGTATAACTAGGAATTAGTAGGGGCGGGGGGTGAGGAGGAAGCTTCCAGTGGAATCCAAAGCAAAGCATTTGGCACATTGGAGAAACTGAAGGAAGATCTTAGGGGGCAGAGTGCAGAATGATGGGGAGCCTGGAGCAAAAAGGAGGCTGGGGTGGTATGCAAAATTAGATCGTGCAGAACCTTGTAGTCTTTGTTAAGGTTTTTGTTTATTAGTTTCTGTTTGTTTTTCATACAAACAGTAGAAATTGTTGATGGATTTTAATAAGGGGACGTGTTGTAATTTACATTTTTCAAAGATTAACATGAGTTGCTATGTAGAAGGTAAATTAGAATGCGACAAGAGTAGAAATAGACTCATTACGAAGTAATAACACTGGTGAGAAATTTTGATGACCTGGATCAAGGCGGTGTCACTGGAGTTGAAGAGATGTAGTTGGACTTGATATCTCTTTGGAAGGTAGACTTCCTGGATGAGATGTGAGGTGTCAAGGAGAACTGCCAGGTTTTTGTCTTGAGCAACCTGATAGATGGAAATACCATTTATTGAAATTGTGAAAACTAGAGTCGAAATGGAAAGACATTTTAGCAGTTTGAATTTGAGTAGCATATGAGACATCCAAGTAGATATCCTTTTTGATATCTTTTTTTTTAATTAGTTTCTCAAGGAAGGACTTAAATTTATAACACATAATTCTTTAGACTTGTCAACAGACCCATTTAAGAAAATATTTGGAATTCATATTATAGTCACGCATCGCTTAATCTCCATGATACCTTCTGTGAAATAGAATGTCGTGTGATTTGGACGTTGTGCAAACACCATATTATATACTTAGCAAAGCTGTATGGGATACCTTTTGTTTCACTTCCAAATCGATACTTCTCCTTTATCTCTTGCTGCTGCTATCACTAGCACTGGTTTTGCTGCATTTGGGAGCTATGATGCACTTCATGGTAATATTAAGAAGGGATAACTCTTCAGCACTCAAGAGACACATGATACACGAGATTGGATGCTGCTGCCTACGAGTGGAAGCATACACTGTTTTACAGTAAGGTTTTTATTTGTAAGTAGGGAAAGTTCACATTAAAATAACAATAGAAAGTACAGTACATATATAAGCCAGTAATATAGGCATTTATTATGACTATCAAGACATACGTGTTATAGGTTATATATGTACTGTACCATTATACACCCACCAGTGCAATTGCTTTGTATACAAGAGACATGAAATACACGTGCTAGGTGTGGGAAGCTGTTACATTCGCTACGTCTGGCTACATCTGCTGCATCCCGTTCTCCAGTGGGGATTTCTGAACTCTCTTATAACCTTATGGAAGCTCGGATGTATATGCAGTCAGACATTTCCCAAACGGATGTTATGCAGTGCATGACTGTACTTATTGTAAAATTTTGTAATGAAAAGTTTGTAACTTTAGAATTTCTGCAGTTCTCTTGCCAGATAATCTTATCATCAGATGATGTGAGGTGGCCATATAACATCCTGTGATATTTTGGTTTCTGTAATACCAGGCATGACCTCAAAACATGACTTCGTTTGTATATTTCTCCTTACAATAGAATAGATGGTTTCATTGAACCATCTTCCACAAATCAGTATAAATTTTAAAATCATTTCACTCACACATATGTGTCAGTTATTTTGTGCCAGAACTCCTCTTTGTTATATGTATTTCCTGCTAATAATAAGCTTGAATAATATTAAAAGATATAATGAGCACATATTAACCAGAGCAGTATATAATTTGAAACCATTACCTTGTGTTGTTTTGTTTCAGGACAAAATATTTTGCTTTTGAGGCTTATATTAGTTTAGTCATCTATTGCTGTGTAACAAATTACCCCAAAACTTAATGACTTAGAACAACATTTATTATTTTTCATTTTCTGTGGGTCAGGGATCTCAGCAAAGCTTTGCTGGGTCCTGTGCCTCTGGCTCTCTCACAAGGCTTAGATCTTCTCCAGGCCTGACTGGGAAAGATCCCTTCCTGATGATTCACATGGTTACTGGCAGGATTTGGTTGCTCGTGGGCTGTTAGACTAAGGCCTCCGTTCCTCATGGCCTCAAGGCTTCCTTTGGTTCCTTGCTATGTGCGCTTTTCCGAAGAGTATCCCACAACACGGCAGCTGATGTCATAGGAATGAGAAGACAAGAGAAACAGAGCTAGCAGGACAGAAGTCACAGTCTTTTGTACCCTAATTACACAAGTGACATTCCATCATTTTTTGCCATATTCTGTCTATTAGGAGTAAGTCACTAGGTTCACACTCAGGGTAGAGTGAATACCCAACAGTGTGGATACCAGGAGACAGGAATCATTGGGAGCTGTGTCAGAAGCTGCCTCCCACCAGGTTTGAAGAAAAGTTACTTTTGTCGGGCCTTGGGTAGCTGAGAATTGGTGGTCTGTAAAACATTGTTAATTACATTGCTTCGTAAGTAGTGAAGGCTGTGGGAAAACACATAATCACAGTCTGACCTTAGGATACCATCAGACTCCTGAAAATCTACAAGATCTTGTCTAAAAAAGCCAAAGGTCATGGCAGCATCAAAACTGTCTAAAGAAACCAAAGCTTGAGCCAAAATTAAGTACCAAGAATCATGCAGATTTAGAAACTAGTATGTCCTAAATAGAACAATTAGCAGGATCAAACTATGATACTGTCGGCTCGATCCAGCTTCCTACTTATAAATTTGAATTTTAAAAATCAAAGTACAGCTAGCTAGTAGAAAACAAGGCAGGAAAGATTGGGTTTCTACCTCTTTGAAATCAAGATGAATACAGAAAGAATCTGAATAAATAATTAAGCAAGCCTTACTTGCAAAAATGGGAAAGATAAAATAATTTTGTTTAAAATGCCCAGCTGTGGTGAATGTAGAAAGCCAGTCAATATTATCTGAATTTACACTAAGTCTACCAATTTTATTGGTATTTCGGACCTGTTTGTTGTTGATGATAATACTGGTGCTATTAATGATGATAAACAGTTTGCTTTAAAATTTAATATCAGTGTAAACTCAGTGAAAATTTCATAAAATATCAGTGTTTAAAGACAGCAGTTTATTTTAAAAAGATAAAGAAGTATAATCATTAACACAGAAGATTATCAAAAGATAATTTGAAATAACGATAAGCATGATTATCACCACAGTAGGAATGTAGTGAATGGACAGCTACTACTATTCTGGTGAAGTAGAACTAAAAAGAGCTTTAAATAATGAAAGGGATAGTTGATGGTTGAGATTAATGCCTTTTCTAAGCACCTTGAATTGTTTGAAACTCATTAGAAAATCCTTTGAATCTTACTAATTTCTCCTGCTTTCTAATTCAATTCGATTATGATTTTAATCAGCATCTACTGTGCATCAACCACTGAGGTAGACACTAGGAATCACTGGTAAATAAGATTAAAGAGGGCAGCTCCTGCCATCACTGAGCTTGTAGTCTATCAACAGATAGGACAATAGCAATTATACTAGGGGTGGGATGCAGTTATTTAGGAGGGGTACCTATCTCAGACTTGGGTAGATTAAGGAAGCTTTTATAGTTATAAAAAGGCATCTGTGTTCCATTAACTCCCTAGGCTACATTGCCAGAAGTCTTACTCGTTAGCATGCTATAGAAAAAGAGTCAAACATTGAAGAAGATTTAGCCTTCAGAAATATGATTTTAAAATATTGAATTTGCAACAACATAATATGTACAACATTGTTCACCTACTAAAGAAATAACAACACAGAACCTAATCAGCTCCATAATTCCTCATGTAAAGCCCTTGGGGCTAAATGAGTTTCAGAATTCAGAATTTTTCTAATTTTATCAACGTACATAGAGGTGCATATTCTCTTTATTATCTAACACCTTCAGTTGTTGTAGAGAAGCACCCCATAAGCAAACACATGAATATTTCTGCAGTGGAATATCTGAATTGTCACCCTAAATCAAATCAGGTTTTGCTGCTACATGACTTTGCAGCATATTTTTCAGAAATTTCTGGATTTTGAAACTGTACATTAAATTGTTGTATCTGTAGACTACTTGTCTATAAAAAGACAGTTGTACCTGATAAATTAATGGTAAATATAGCCAGTTAAAATTTTACATTATTTTTGTGTCTATAGTATTAACTGGAGCCCTGGTAGCACAACGATTAAGCACTGGGCTGCTAATCCAAAGACTGGCAGTTCAAACCCACCCAGTGGCTCCATGGGAGAAAGACCTGGCGATCTGCCCCCGTAAAGATTACAGCCTAAAAAACCCTACGGGGCAGTTCTTCTCTGTCACGTGGAGTTGCTATGAGTCAAAAATCGACTCAATAGCACCAAACAACAATGTAATATTAACCGTTGAAATTAAAAGATTTCACTCAGTTAAATCTATTTTTCCATTATGGTGCATTGACTCTCTCCCCATGATAAGGCGTATTGGTAGAAAAAAAGTAGAAAATAATCCTAATGACTTCTTTATCATAGTATTTCTAAGAGATTATGGCATATCAAAAGTTGTTTAGGTTTCAGGGACAGAAGAATCACACAAAAAAAAAGTATGTCTTTTTTAACATACAGTTTTTAATAACGTGCCCAAATGTTAACCTCTCTCCAAGCTTATGTCAAGCCTTCTGTTAGGATAGCTGTTATATATACGCTGCTCTATTTTACGATACCAGTAACATAAGTGACTAAGCTGAATTCATTATAAGGGATTTGTCACAGTGGGAGCTTTTTATATTTCAATATTTTCCCAAAACTTTATCCTATTAAAGTTTTTTGCTGGAATCTTACAAGTCAGTTCAGTTTTATGTTTAGCAAAATATGTAACCACCTATTATTGGGTTAAGTAAAAAGAAAAAAATCAAATGCCACACGTTAAAGGGTTTTTTGAAAGAGAGATTTGTGGTTTTTGTCTGGAAAGGTATCCTTTTTTTACAGGCTCCAGCTAGCCTTTGAGGGATGGGCCACTGAAGGAGAGAGGACAAACTATTAAAAAAAAAAAAAAAGAAAGACAATTAAATTGTTTTAGAGCACCTTGTTGGAGTCCAAATGCAAACTATTTGACCTCCTCATTCCTTACGATCCTGTGAATGTGATTACTGTTTTAACCAAAGCATTTTGTGTATACTTAAATAAAAACTTGTAATGATGTGCCCAAGAAGATAAATGTATCTTGTTTGTGCTAAAAAATATTAACTTTTAAACTTCAGTCTCTTAAAAACTGTCGACTTCCTCGCAGACTTTCAAAACTGTAAGCACTGCTTGTCAATTTCAAAACGATGCTAAATATTGTAAAAATATCATTTGAATCTTTAAAAAATTGCATATATATCCTCTATAGACTGGATTGCAAGTTCTGTGAGAAAAAAGTCAGTGATTTACTCTTCTTTAACCCGGAAGAGTGCACCCAGGACAACTTTCAAAAATGCTCATTAAAGTTATTGAAATAGATCTTCATCTAACTTGCATATATTTTAATAGAAAGAGAAGATGTTTGTGAAAATACCTTTTCTTTAAGCACCCTGCCCTTTAACATATGCCATTCAAAAGAGTGGACACGTAGTTCTCAGTAATAAATGAGAAAATACTTTTATTTTTCCAGATTATGTTTTTTCTCCTCATTTTACTTTTTTAATTATGTAAAAAAATGCATGCATGTGGCTAAAAATCAAAGAATATAACATAAAAGTAAAAGTGTTTCTCCCTTCTCTTGGGATTACCTCCCCAGAGATAACCACTGTTAAAAGTGCCTTGTGACAACAAAAAGACAAAGAACCCACTCAAAAAATGGATAAAGGGCTTGAATACACATTTCACCAAAAAAGAAACACATATGGCCAACAAGCACATGAAAAGATGCCCAATGTCTTTAGCAATCAGAGATAGAAATCAAAACCACAGTGAGATACTACCTCATTCCCACTAGGATGGCTATGATTAAAAAGACAAAACAACAGGCGTTGGCAAGAGTGTGAAGAAACTGTAAGCCTCATCCATTGATAGGAGGATCGTAAAACGGTATAGCTGCTGCGGGAAACAATCTGGCAGTTCCTCAAAAAGTTAAAAATAGAATTGCCATATGATCCAGCAATTCCACTGCTACGTGTATACCCAAAAGAATTGAAAGCGGGAATGCAAACAGATAATTATACACCATTGTTCGTTTCAGCACTATTCACAATAGCCAAAAGGTAGAAACAGGCTTAACTGTTCATCAACAAATAAAATGTGTTACTTACTTGAATAGAATATTACTCAGCCATAGAGAGAAATGAAGTCCTGATACATGCTACAACATAAATAAACCTTGGAAACATTATGCTGAATGAAACGTTAGTCACCAAAGGACAAATGCTGTATGACCCCACTTAAGTAAAATATTTAGGCGAATGTATATGAGACTAATGTTTGGTTACCAGGGGCAAGTGGGAAGAAGAGGAAAGGGGGACTTATTGCCTGGGGAACACTGAACGTCAGTTATGGATGATGGAAAAATTTGGAAACTACATGTAACTTTTAAGCCTCATGATCTCTGTCAGCCTCATAGGATCTCCAACTCTGTGGACAATTCTGCAAAAGAAATAAGTGAAAATGGGACGAGAAAGGAAAATGTGTACATCTTGATCAAGAGAAATATTAAATAATATTTTTGATAAGTCAAAAACCAAATCAAACCCGTTGCTGTCGAGTTGATTCCAACTCATTGCAACAATATAGGGCAGAGTATAACTGCCTCTTAGGGTTTCCAAGGAATGGCTGGTGGATTCGAACCGCTGACCTTTTGGTTGGCAGCTGTAGCACTTAACCACTGAGACACCAGAGCTCCATGAGAGGTCAAAAATGGAAAATGCTTATTTTTATCCACAATACTTTTTTTTTGCAAATTTCTAAAGCAGTACACATTCATTTTAGAAAAATTTTAAAATATAGCTAAACAACTTGTCATTTTTACAAAATGTTTTCATACACTGCATATTATTTTATAACCTATTTCACTTAACATATTGTGAATGACTTTCTGTGTCATTATATACAATATTTTACTAATCCTTTAAATGACTTTAAAACTATTCCATAGTTACACCATAATTTATTTAATGAATTCATTATTGTTGCTATTTAGTTGTTTTCAAGTACCACTATAGTGACCAAACCTGTAGCTAAATATTTGTACATATCAGCAGTTTGCTGTCGGCTTCTAGCCAAAAGGTTGGTGGTTCGAACACACCCAGCGGCTCTGCAGAGGAAAGCCATAATGATCTGCTTCCATAAAGATCGCAGCCGAGAAAATCCTATGGTATAGTTCTCAGTAACAAATGGGCTCACCATGAGTCAGGGGCCAACTCAGTAGCAGCCAACAACAACATTATTATTGCAAGGGAAACAAATTCCTGAGAGTGGAAGTGTTGAGTTAAAGAGTATTTAGAATTGTTAGAAAAAGTTTCTATTAATTAGAAAAGCAATTAGGCTATTTATAGGAATAACACTAAGGAAATGAAAATTTTTAAATCCCTTCAGGTGTGGAAAAATGAGAAGTATGATGCTGGTTGTTTAAAGTAGATAACATTTCATCTTACCTTCTGGTTATAAAATGCATTATCATAAATACTTTCTGTGATACCAAATCAAAAACCAAACCTGTTTCTGTCAAGTTGATTCCAAGTCATAGCGACCCTATAGGCCAGGGTGGAACTGCCCCATAGGGTTTCCAAGGCTGTAATCTTTACAGAAGCAGACTGCCACATCTATCTCCTGTGGAGTGATTTGTGGTATCAAACTGCCAATCTTGTGGTTAGCAGACAAGCATTTTAACCACTGTGCTACCATGGTTCCTTTTTCTATTATAAGAATGACCTAAATTTCAAAAGATATATAGATATAGATATATGGATATGGGCATATAGTGACAGCTGGAATTTAATTTGACAGTACTTCTTACAGTACAAGTACTGAGAAACTTTTTATTCAAAATTTCTATACTACTTTTTGGATATACTCTTCAAAGACATTTGCAAATAATAGATCAGAATGAGGTGAAGCTGGAAAAGGCAATGTGTGTGTCCATCAAAGAGCTCCCCTATAGTAGTTGCA
Source organism: Loxodonta africana (assembly GCF_030014295.1). NCBI lineage: Eukaryota > Metazoa > Chordata > Mammalia > Proboscidea > Elephantidae > Loxodonta > Loxodonta africana. Next base: position 49,534,142 of record NC_087351.1, read on the forward strand.
ATTGAGAGAGAAAGTTTAGACAGGCGTTAATAACTTGCTTTTGAGAATAGTAAATCATTCTCTTTTTTCAGTTATTGTTGTTAAGTGCCACCGATTCAGTGTCAACTCATAGCAACCCTGTGCACAACAGAAAGAAATACTGCCCGATCCTGTGCCATCCTCACAATTGTTATGCTTGAGCCTATTGTTGCAGCCGCTGTGTTGGTCCATCTTGTTGAGGGCCTTCCTCGTTTTCACTGGCCCTCTACCAAGCATGATGTCCTTCCCCAGGGACTGATCCCTCCTGATAAAAAAAAAAAAAAAAATTTTTTTTTTTTTTTTATATAGCATGTCTAAAATATATGAGACATAGTCTTGCCATCCTCCCTTCTGAGGAGCATTCTGGTTGTACTTCCTCCAAGACAGATTTGTTCGTTCCTTTGGCAGTCTATGGTATATTCAATATTCTTTGCCAATACCACAATTCAAAGGTGTCAATTCTTCTTCCATCTTCCTTATTCATTTGTCCAGCTTTCGCATGCATACGAGGCGACTGAAAACATCATGGCTTGAGTCTGGCACACCTTAGTCTTCAAGGTGACATCTTTGCTTTATAACACTTTAAAGAGGTCTTTTGCAGCAGATTTGCCCAATGCAATGCATCTTTTGATTTTTTGACTGCCACTTCCATGGATGTTGATTGTGGATCCAAATAAAATGAAATCCTCAACAGGTTCAACCTCTTCTCCATTTATCATGGTGTTGCTTATTGGTCCAGTTGTTAGGATTTTTGTTTTCTTCATGTTGAGGTGTAATCCATTCTGAAGGCTGTAGTCTTTCATCTTCATCAGTAAGTGCTTCAAGTCCTCTTCCCTTTCAGCAAGCAAGGTTGTGTCATCTGCATGACGAGTTATTGTTAATGGGTCTTCCTCCAATCCTGATGCCCCGTTCTTCTTCATATAGTCCAGCTCCTTGGATTATTTGTTCAGCATACAGATTGAATAAGTATGGTGAAAGGATACATCCCTGATGCATACCTTTCCTGACTTTAAGCCATGCAGTATCCCCTTGTTCTGTACAAATGAGTGCCTCTGTAGAACAATTAAGTGTCCCGGAACTCCCATTCTTCCCAATGTTACCCGTAATTTGTTCTGATCCACACAACTGAATGCCTTTGCATAGTCAGTAAAACACAGGTATACATCTTTCTGGTATTCTGTGCTTTCAGCCAGGATCTGTCTGACATCAGCAATGATATCCCTGGTTCCACGTCCTCTTCTGAATCCAGCTTGAATTTCTGGCAGTTCCCTGTCGATACACTGTTGCAGGCACTTTTGAATGATCTTCAGCAAAATTTTATTTATGTGTGATATTAATGATATTGTTTGATAGTTTCGATGTTTGTTTCCACCTTTCTTGGAAATAGGCATAAATACGAATCTCTTCCATTCGGTTGGTCAGGTAGCTTGTCTTCCGAATTTCTTGGCATAGATGAGTGAGCACTTGAGTGTTGCATCTGTTTGTTGAAACATCTCAATTGGTATTCCATCAATTCCTGGAGCCTTGTGTTTCACCAGTGCCTTCAGTGCAGCTTGAACTTCTTCCTTCCATACTATCTGTTCCTGATCGTATGCTACCTCTTGAAATGGTTGAACATCGACCAGTTCTTTTAGGTATAGTGACTTTGTGAATTCCTTCCATCTTTTTTTGTGTGTGTGTTTCCTGCATTGTTTAATACTTTCCCCGTAGAATCTTTCGATATTGCAACTCAAGGCTTGAATTTTTTCTTCAGTTCTTTCAGCTTGAGAAATGCCAACCATGTTCTTCCCTTTTGGTTTTCTACCTCCGGATTTTTGCACATGTCATTATAATACTTTACTTTGTCTTCTTGAGCCATCCTTTGAAATCTTCTGTTCAGCTCTTTTACTTCATTATTTCTTCCTTTCACTTTAGCTACTCAGCGTTCAAGAGCAAGTTTCAGAGTCTCTTCTGACACCCATTTTGGTCTTTTTTTTCTTTCCTGTCTTTTTAGTGACCTCTTGCTTTCTTCATGTATGATGTCCTTGATTTCATTCCACAACTTGTCTGGCTTTCGGTCATTAATGTTCGATGCGTCAAATCTATTCTTGAGGCGGTCTCTAAATTCAGGTGGGGTATGCTCAAGGTCGTACTTTGGCTCTCACAGACTTGTTCTAATTTTATTCAACTTCACTTGAACTTGCATATGAGCAATTGATGGTCTGTTCGACAGTCGCTCCTGGCCTTGTTCTGACTTTTTTTATTAAGCAGGTGAAAATAGTGAACCAGTGGTTTCGATAAGTTCAAGTGAATGATTTAAGGCTTTGAGTGTATTTACATAGCATTAAAATCAGGATGCCTATGGAAATTTTTTGGCAAAAAGATAACAGTTACAAACAAGATGAACTCTTCAACTTGTTCCCTTACAGTCGGGGTGACACCTTTTCTCCTCACCATTTCATTGTATTAGTGCAAAAAGTTTCTTATTAGCCTGGCTACTTACTGTATGCAATGGAATTAAAAATATTTTATCACTTTTGGAAAGATAAAGAGATTTTAGTGGGAAATGTGGACCAGTGTAGAAAAAAAGAACAACAAATTTGGATTTTATTTTCATGTCTATCATGTCTATGTTTATTGTCACTACAAGATATATAGAAAGACAACTCATCAAAAATAATTATGTCATGTACTTAATATTCTGATAAATACCATGAAAAAATTAAAAAATTGTGCTCTACAGCCTTTCCCACAAGAAATTTATGGCATTGGTATTTAGTTGTTTTCCAATACCGCTGTAGTGAACATACTTGTAGCTAAATATTTGCACATATCTGCAATTATTGGAGGAGGTACAAATTCCTGGAAGTGGAATTGTTGAGTTAAAGAGTATCTTGGCATCGCGTATCTGAATATAATGCCAGTAGTACTAAAGAAAAAAAAAAAAATTTTTTTTTTTCTTTAGTACGTTAGTATGTATTGTGCCTATTCCTTTATTTTTCCATAGAATAGAATGGTATGGAAGCCCATTAATTGTTCAGTGCAGGTTGTACAGAGAGAAGGAAGACTTCAAGGAAATTGAACTTGGACCTGGAGAATGGGTGGGATGCCAATGAGCAGAGAGAAAATAAGAGAGTGTAGATGAGAGAAACAGGATAAAAGAAATAGACATATGTGGTGGTTAAGATTGTGTGTCAGCTTGGCTAGGCCATGATTCCCAGTGGTTTGGCAGTCGTATAATGCTGTGATCACTACCATGTTGAGATTTGATATAATGTGATCACCCTCATGATAGGATCTGCTGTAAGTAGCCAGTCAGTTGAAAGGGGGTTTCCTCAGGCGTGTGGCCTGCATTGAATATAAGCAGACATTCTGGCAAGTCTCATGGCTTTTACTTGCTCTGGATCCTGCAGCTGGCTCCTGTTCACCTGACCTCCAGTTGTTGGGACTTGTGATAGCAGCTTATTTGCAGTCTTGCCTGCTGAACTCGGAATTTGTCCATCTTTGCAGCCTGTGAGCAAGAGCACTGCTCTCTGACCTGCTGATCTTGGGTTCACCAGCCCCTGCAGCTACCCTGTGGTAAATCAGGAGAAGCCTCCAGCCTGATCCACAGACTTGGGACATTCCAGTCTCTGTAACTACTTGAGCCATTTCCTTGATATAAATCTCTCTCTCTATATATATATATATATCTGTATGCTTTATTGGTTTTGCTTCTCTACAGAACCCAGCCTAAGACAAGGTACAAGTGTGAATATAATCTAGGCAAGGAGACAGTACAGAGGTCAGCTTGGCAGGAACAGAGGTTCCTGTGGAATGACATCAGACAGGCGAGGCTAGGCTGAATTACTGAGAGCCTTCAAAAGTAGGCAAAGGCATTTAGATTTCATTTGATAGGGAAAAAGAACCCACTGTAGTTATATTAAGCAACAACAGTTACTAAAAGAAAATAGCATCTTAGGATGGTAATCTCTCACTTAGCACTGTGGAAGATGAAGCAGGTTAGTGTTAGAGGTAATAATACCAGTTAAGAATCAGTCATGACAATATAATAATATAGACAAACAGTGTACAGTTCTAGTCTGGTAGCAGTGAGAATGGGAAGAAAGGATTAATTTCAGAAACACTACAGAAAACAATGATATGATTTGATGACTAAAATGTGAAGGGTAAAGAAGTCAATGTTGTAAGGGTTTCTGCCTAAGAGATAGAAAAAACACAATGCCATTAATAGCATGTCTTTTAGTTCTATGCTAAGAGCTAATTCATTTTCTTTTTATGTAACCCTAACTTATAAACTTATGAGAAAAAATATTAAGTTGAATTTAAGAGCAGTGTGTCAGGTAGCAGATATAAAACTCATCAAAATTGGCTTCAAGAAACTGAAAAGCAAAAGAAGAGAAGGGCTTCTAAGGATTCTTACCTGGAAATAATAGAAATATCCTTGAGAGTTTCTTTATAATGATAGCAATTTAGGTTATATAACCCTGTTTCCCACATAATTAAACTCTTTCTGTGGAATTTAGTGCTAAAAGTTGCATTGTCCAAAGTTTTTCTGAATGATAAAGATTGATCTTAAGAGATACATCTCAAGATTGGCCAGATGTCAAGGCTGTAGTTTGAGGTGTCATCCTTCTAAAGGCAACATGTAACTCCTCTACTGGGCAAATAAATTAGTTCCTGAGGTGATGTCACTCAAATTGAGAAGCATTAATTATCTAAACTGGCCCAGTGGGTGAATATTTAAAAGTTCAGATACGAGTAGCAGATGTGGAAGAATCTTGGTAATTATTTTGTTTAAAAAGGCACAAGATGAGGATGGACTGTTAGCAAAGATTTATAGCAACTATTAATATGGCCCCGGTAAATTACTCAAAAGAGGTATTTCTGCCAAATTTAGGTACCAAAACACATACCAATACCACATTTACTGAACTTAATCTAATCAAAAGGAAGATAGCAAGAATTTCCAACTAGCGTGTATTGTGCTTTATAGAGTATTTCAGATTCCTTGAGGATTTTATTAGGAGAAAGATTTGAGGCTATTCTTTTTGCACTCAGATGGGAATTCTTTTTCACTAATTATGATAAATGAATAGTTTTCATTGGCCTTACAAATTGCCTTCTAACCCAAAAACTCACTGTCATCAAGTTGGTTTCAACTAACAGTGACCCTATAGGACAGAGTAGAACTGCCCCATAGGATTTCTAAGACTAAATCTTTACAGAAGCAGGCTGCCACATCTTTCTCCCATGGAACGGCTGGTAGGTTTGAACAGCCGACCTTTAGGTTAGCAGCCTAGTGCTTTAACCACTGCACCACCAGGGCTTCCTAATTGCCCTCTAGTACTCTAAAAATCATAATTAAATAAATTATTATAAATCATTGCCAAATTTAAGGTAGTTTCTAGAATATAAAGATCCATAACTCGTAATCCATTGCCATCAAGTGGACTCTGACTTGTAGCGACCCTATAGGACAGAGTAGAACTGCCCCACAAGATTTCCAAGGAGCAGCTGGTGGATTTGAACTGCTGACTTTTTGGTTAGCAGCCTGGGCTCTTAACCACTGTGCCACCAGGTCTCCATAGAGATCAATATGTACTGCTAACTATAAATACTGTAAGCCTAAAGAAATATGAAAACTCCATCTCCATGAATAAATTACTTATTTTAGATAAATTTGAACATAAGTAGAATTTATACTTGATATCATTATAATGTCTGGGTTTATCATTATAACGCAGTTTTGATGCACATTACTACTATGTAGTGTCCTGTCAGCTCTAAAGAGTTGATCTGTCCCTATATTACTACCTACCAAGGAATAATCTAGGTACTGAGAATAAACCCCATTAATCCTTAATACTGGCACTTTAACACATAAAAGAACCAAAAACCAAACCCATTGCCACGGAGTCAATTCCAACTCATAGCGGCCCTGTAGGACAGAGTAGAACTGCCCTGTAAAGTTTCCAAGGAGCACCTGGTGGATTCGAACTGCTGACCTTTTGGTTAGCAGCTATAGCACTTCACCACTATGCCCCCAGGGTTTCTATATAAAAGAAAGATGTATTTAATTTAATTTCAAGGCTTCTATAGTACTTGTAAAGCATTAACCATGAAGCAAATGGATATTAAAGAATGGAAATTACATTTTCAAGTGGCATATAAAAATTAGAAAGAAAAGAAATTCACTCAGATATACTAATCTTTTTATGCATCTAGAATTCCTTATCTATAAAGTGCATAAAATGTATATATGTTTGGAATACACATTATTTTTTAGATTAGTGAAAATGTAAACCTCTTCCATTCTTTTACATATGTGGTATAGACCTTTATGATATTTCTCTTTTATGTTGTGATGCCAACTCTAAATAAGGTATGCTTCATAAGCCTTTCCAAGCAATCTGTCTTTTCATGGTTACATTACTTAACTAAATTTTTGATGATTTAGAAAGATGGATCTCTCATTCATATAAAAAATTTAAGGCTCTATATAAAATATCTAAGTATAAAAACAATTTAGTTCTTAGGGTGAAATTTCATTTAACATCTCTCCTGCCAAGCCCCCCAGGCCCCTTCCACTTAAAGTGGGAGAAATCTGTTCTTTCCAGATAGTCACTGTATAATTTTCTGTGTTTCTGCAAAGGCCCTTGAGTAAATAAAATATTTGCTACAAATATTCACATGGAGTAATTCACTTCCTTTTATTTTTGAAACCTGTTTTATGGAGCTCATCATCAAAATTTCATTCCACTACTTCAGAATTGAGAATGTAACTGAAATTACTTTACCCCCTGTTTCTAGCGTATGTGTGTATGTATATAACATTTATTCATAAACAATATCCTATTGATTTTTGAGACCCTTTTCTGCTAGTTACTAAGTAAACAGTGATGAACAAAATACACATTGTTCCTGCCCCCGTGGAGACTCATGGACTTCTTGTTGTTGTTTTCCTGAGAACTTTACATGTGATTTAAATGTCCTCTGATAGACAAAGGGAAAGGGCCCTATAAAATTGCCACCTGATCCTAATTCATCCTATTATCTCAATCACTTTCTGATGGTAAGTTAGGGGCATAAGCAAAATAACTTCGTTTTCTGCTCTAAGGACTTACCTAGTGCTGCTCTAGAGAGCCTTGGTGGCAGAGTGGTGAAAGCACTCGGCTGCTAACTGAAAGGTTAGCGATTCAAACCCACCAACAGTTTGTGGGAGAAAGATATAGCAGTCTGCTTCTGTAAAGATTTATGGCTTTGGAAACCCCGTGGGGCAGTTCTACTGTGCCCTATAGGGTTGCTATGAGTTGGAATTGACTTGATGGTGGTCAGTGTGGTTTGGTTTGGTTTTGGTTTTTGTTAGTGCTACCATAAACTAATTGGAATTCAGCAGGCTGTCTGGGCATCTAACTAACTAACAAGGTTTTAATTAAACCCTGGTTAAAATTACTTCAAAGTTATCATTTTAAAATCTAAAACTTTGTAATAAAATTTCCTTAAAGATGCTGTGAAAAAGGGAATACAACTTTAATCCTTCTCCATTCTCCATGCTCTAATATTTAAATGGAATGAAACAGAAGCTCTGCATATTTTAATTGTTATGTATCTAATTTTCATGTTTATTTGTCATCTAAATTGATATTAATTGATACTGTGATGGACTAGTGAGTCTCATTTTTTCAAGGTTGCCTAGAAGAGAGGAACTGTTAGTCCATGTTAAAATATAAGCAACTTATCAGTGCCTTGTCTACTTTGGATATAAGTGACATTGGATAATGAATATCATATATTTAATCTATACACAGTTGAATATACATGTACTAAAATTTTTTTATGTTCTATTTAATCTCAAAGATAAAGTCAAGTTTATTAGTTAATTTCAGAGTGTAAAGCAGATTACAGCCATCAAAAACCATACAGAGTGCAGTTCTACTCTGAAGCATGTGGAGTGTGGGGTCACCATTAGTCAAAATCAACTGGACAGCAGTGGGTTTAATATAAATCTAAACATGAAGCTAAATGAAACAGTAAATAAAATGACCCAAGAATTACGAGGTCTGAGTACAGCTTATTCTAACTTTCTCACCATCTTCCTGTGTGACACAGCCTCTAGTAATGAGACTTTCAAACTAAATGTTGTTGGCTACATGTATCCAATTTTCTGTTTTTCTTCTTTTTTTTTTCTAGTGCATATAAATCCAACCGAAGATACCAGCTGACAACAAATAGAGACAATCTTACATATAGACAGAGATGATAGTTACATCCCTGTTGTCATTTAAGAGAAAATGCAGTTCCCAAAATATATCTGTTTTGATACTCATCAATTGATACCTGAAATTCCTCCATCAGACATTCACTGATTTAGGTTAAAACTTTGTCCTGTAATAAAATGAAGATACACTTGGTAGCCCCCTACCTTTTTTTTTTTTTTTAATTAACGTAACATTATTATCAAAAAGTTTAAGCGCAAGTGTTAAGTCAATGGGAGAAATGATTTGGAAAAGAGTAGCAAAAATGGTTGCACAACTTGAAGAATGTAACCAGTGTCACTGAATTGTACATGTAGCATTTATTGAGTTGGTGTATGTTCTGTTACATATATTTTCACCATAACAATAAAAAAATTTTTTTTTAAGTCAATTTGTGAACAATATGAGGGTTCTAGGTCCTTAATGGAAAGTGAGAGAATGGGAGAGTCTGCCCAGAATCAGGCATTTTTTTCCTCTCTAGAATTCTCTAGAATAATTGTATTGGAATTTAATTTTAATAATTATCATTACCAAATTATTTTAGGTTTAACTCTTTGAGAAATAAAGACAAGCTTTTCCACTTACACCATTCTGCCCAGGACCAGCCCAAGCACAAATGTTACTGTGACCATTTCGCATGAGGTACAGAGAAGATGTGGCCCTTTATTTGTAAGCTTTATTTTCTGAGTATCATGCTGGGTCTGGAATGATGGAGATTGTGAAAACTTAGTGTACTTAATTTACAATATCAGTTAAGAATATTTTTAGGGAGACTTCCGGCCAACGTGGCACCATAGACAGAAGCACCACGCCATCCCTCCACAGAAAAGACCCCCAAAAAATAAATAAAATAGAGACAAACGTCAATCCTGGAACCCAAAATGTTGAATGAAGAAATAAAGAACTCAGATAAGCACCAAATAGAATAAGAAACTGACGGAGAATAGAGAGAAAGAAGAGACAGGTGCTGAGGTCCCCTATCAGCTAACGTAGCACAGATTCTCCATCTTGGACTCCTGCCGGAGATCAGTGGACAGGGAGCATGGGAAAGCAGCTTCATGGAGCTCTCAGCAGGAGACAGAGCACCTGGTTGCCAGTGAGACACACTTTCCCATCCCCATCCTCTCCCTGCTGTTCTACCTCTGTGCTTCCTGACTGGTGGTGGTGGCTCAGAAGGCCAGGAAATGCAGCATCCATACTGCTTGGATTCACCTCACCCACACAGGAGATCGGCAAGCAAAGAGTACAGGAAAGCAGCTTCATGAAGTTCCCAGTAGGAGACAAAGCACCCAGTAACCAGTGATATACGTTTTCCTAACCCCCAGCCTTCTTACCACCTCCCCGCCCCCCCCCCCCCCCCCGCCCAGACCTCCTCTGCTTCCCATTGGCTGCAGTCTTGTGGCCTGGAGGCAACTGCTTCAGCCCCCGGCTGCTTGGATTCACCCCATCCACACTGGCTGGCTCCCAGACTGCCATTTATCTGTTGTTGGTGTTCCTCTTTTCCATTCCTCCCTGCCTCCCACCACCTCCCCACTCCTTTCTCTTGAAAGACTGAAGTGCTACTCGACTGGGGAACCACCCCCTGGTCTGCGACACCACACTGGTGGGATCCCCGAGGATTTTTTTTTTTTTTACTTTGTTTTGTTTCGTTCTGTTTGTTTGTTTTCATTTTCTTTTCGCAGCTTGGGAGCCCCTTCTAGCAGGGCTGTACCACACGGCTTAGGAGCCACCCCCCCAAATCTGCGCAGCCACGTAGGTGGGATCGCTGAGGGCATTTGTTTTTTCTTAATTTTTTTTCTCTTTTTTCCTTTCTATCTTTCTTCATTTCTCACTTCCCATCTCTCTGTACTTACCTTCTTTTCCTGTCACCTGAATACCTGCTGCTGTGTGACATTTATACCCCCTCTAGCCAGGTTATACTGGCATTCTGGGAGGCACTCCCGAGTCTTTACAGCCTTACTGGTGAGACCCCTGAGGGCTTTTCTTTTCTTTTTTCTTCCAAATTTTATCTAGTTTTTTTCTTTTCTTTTTCCTTTTTTCCCTTTTGTTTTTCTCCATTTCTCCTCTCTCCACTCCAACAGCAAGCTAACTTAGCAATATTTTTGTTTTTGTTTTTGGCTCTTCTTTCTCTCTCCTCTTTTCCATACCCATATTAGCTCAACACATCACAACCTTCCCCCTCCTTCCTGCCTACCTGCACTGTGTGCTGAACACCACACCCCCAAGCAGCACAGCCACAGCCAATCTGAACCTGCCCATTGAAGAATTGCTGACATAAAACTCCCCCAGTACATGTGACAAAAAACCCATCCCAGCCCCTCCCCTTCAAGTGGACCTGCCCTGCTGCACTATAGTGAGCGACTGCCCCTGCACATTGGACAAGGAGGTGAAAAGTATCATGACTACAACAAAGACCGCATAACCTGGCTGCTCAGACATAACCAAATAAAACAAAAAAGCACGATGAAACAAACAGAACTACAATCAGTAAGCAAAGAAAGTAACTACTGAATGTCCTGTACTCCAAGAAATTTGAAAACCTAGAAGAAATGGATGAATTTCTAGATCCAAACTAACACAAAATGATGTTGAAAATCTGAACAGACCCATAACAAGAGAAGAGATTGAAAGGGTAAAAAAAAAAAACTTTCCACAAAAAAAACCTTGGCCCAGATGGCTTCACTGGAGAATTCTACCAAACATTCAGAGATGTTATGCCAGTACTACTCAAACTATTTGAGAACATAGAGAAGAAAGCAATCCTTTGGAATTCATTCTGTGAAGCCAGCATAACCCTGATACGAAAACCAGCCAAAAAAAAAAGACATCACAAAAAAAGAAAATTACAGACCAATAAATATCTCTCATGAATATAAACGCAGAAATTCTTCACAAAATTCTAGCCAATAGAATTCAGCATCATATTAAAAAAAAATACACCATGACCAAGTAGGGTTCATACCAGATATACAAGGATGGTTGAACATTAGGAAATCAACCAATGTAATCCACCACTTACATAAAAGGAAAGAAGAGAATGACATGATCATCTCAATCAATGCAGAAAAGGCATTCGAAAAAGTCCAACATCCATTCCTGATAAAAACTCTGAATGAAATAGATATAGAAGGGAAATTTCTCAACATAATAAAGGGCATCTGTGCAAAACCAACAGCCAAGACACTATTCTTAATGGAGAGAGGCTGAAAACATTCTCCTTCAGAACAGGAACAAGATAAGGATGCCTTTTATCACCACTCCTATTTAACATTGTGCTGGAAGTCCTAGCTAGAGCAATAAGGCAAGAAAAAGAAATAAAGGGCATCCAGATTGGTAATGAAGACGGTAAACTGTGCATATTTGCAAATGATATGATACTATACCTATAAAAACCCAAAGGACTCCATGAGAAAACTACTGGAACTAATAGAAAGACTCAGCAGAGCAGCCAGATACAAGATAAACATACAAAAATCAGTTGGATTCCCATACACCAATAAAGAGAACCATGAAAAAGGAAATCACGAAAACAATACCATTTATAATAGCCCACCCAAAAGTAAAATACTTAGGAATAAGTCTAACCAGGAATATAAAGGACCTGTATGAAGGAAACTACAAAACACTACTGCAAGAAACCAAAAAAGATCTACATAAATGGGAAAACATACCATGCTCATGGATAGGTAGAATCAACATTGTGAACATGACAATTCTACCCAAAGCGATTTACAAATACAATACAATCCTGATCCAAATACCAAAAACATTCTTTAAAGAGATGGAAAAACTTATCATTAACTTTATATGGAAAGGGAAGACGCTCTGGATAAATAAAGCACTATTGAAGAAGGAGAATAAAGTAGGAGGACTCACACTACCTGACCTCAGAACCTACTGTACAGCCTTGGTAGTCAAAACAGCCTGGTTCTGGTACAATGACAGACACATTGATCAGTGGAACAAAATTGAGAACCCAGATGTAAATCTATCCACCTGTGGTCACCTGATCTTCAACAAGGGCCCAAAGTCCACCAAATGGGAAAAAAGACAGCTTTTCTAACAAATGGTGCTGACAAAACTGGATGTCCATCTGCAAAGAAATAAAACGGGACCCATACATCACACCATATACAAAAGCTAATTCAAAATGGATCAAAGATCTAAATATAAAGCCAAACACTATGAAGTTCATACAAGAAAAAATAGGATCAATGCTAGAGGCCCTAATACACGGCATTAACAGGATACAAACCACAACCAACAACAACACACAAAGTCCAGATGATAAGCTAGATAACTGGAATCTTCTAAAAATTAAACACTTATGCTTATCAAAAACTTCACCAAAAGAGTAAAAACACAATCTACAGACTGGGAAAAAAAAAATGGCTATTACAAATCAGAGAAAGGTCTAATCTCTAAAATCTACAAGAGAATCCAACACCTCTATAACAAAAAGACAAATAATCCAATTAAAAAATAGGCTGAGGAAATGCTCCAGATCACTAGCCATTAGAGAAATGCAAATCAAAACCACAGTGAGATACCACCTGACCCCAGCAATAACTAGTACAAATTAAAAAAAAAACAGGAAATTTCAAATGTTGAAGAGGCTGCAGGGAGATCAAAACTCTTATGCATTGCTGGTGGGAATGCAAAATGATACAGCCATTTTGGAAAACGATATGGTGCTTCCTTAGAAAACTAGAAATAGAAATACCATATGATTCAGCAATTCCACTCCTAGGAATATATCCTAGAGAAAAAGAGTCATCACATGAATAGACAGGTGCACACCCATGTTCACTGCAGCAGTGTTCACAATAGCAAAAAGTTAGAAACAACCTAGATGCCCATCAGCAGACAAATGGATAAAAAAACTGTGGTAAATACACACAATGGAGTATTACCCAATGATAAGGAACAACGATGAATCTGTGAAGCATAACATGGCTGAATCTGGAGGGCATTATGCTGTGTAAAATAAGTCCGTCACAAAAGGAGAAATATTGAGTGAGACCACTACCGTAAAGGTTTACACACAAAAAGAAACGATCTTTGACAGTTACGATGGAGGGGAGGGGTGGTAATGGAAAAACACTAAATAGACAAGTGGTAACTTTGGTGAAGGGTAAGACAGTACATGAGACCGGGGAACCCAGCACAACTTGTACGAGGCAAGGTCATGGAAGCTCCATAGACATATCCAAACTCCCTGAGGGAAGGAATTGCTGGGCTGAGGGCTGTGGGGACCATGGTCTCAGGGAATATCTAGCTCAACTGGCATAACATAGTTTATAAAAAAGATGTTCTACATTCTACTTTGGTGAGTAGCGTCTGGGGTCTTCAAAGCCTTTGAGTGGCCATCTAGGATACTCCACTGGTCTCACTCCTTCGGGAGCAAGGAAGAATGAAGAAAACTAAAGACACAAGGGAAGATTAGTGCAAAGGACTAATGGACCACATCTACCATGGCTTCCACCAGACTGAGTCCAGTACAACTAGGTGGTGCCTGACTACTACCACCGACTGCTCTGACATGGATCACAATAGATGGTTCTGGACAGAGCTGGAGAAAAATGTAGAACAAAAATCTAACTCAAAAAGAAAGACCAGACTTGCTGGCCTGACGGAGACCGAAGAAACCCTGAGAGTATGGCCCCCGGACACCATTCCAGCTCAGTAATGAAGTCACTCCTGAGGGTCATCCTTCAGCCAAAAATTGGACAAGCCCATAAAACAAAATGAGAGTAAAGGAGCACACCAGTCTAGGGGCAAGGACTAGATAGCAGGAGGGAACGGGAAAGCTGGTAATAAGGAACACAAGGTTGAGAAGGGAGAGTGTTGACATGTCGTGGGGTTGTTAACCAGTGTCAGAAAACAATGTGTGTACTATTTAATGAGAAACTAGTTTTTTTTTCTGTAAACGTTCATCTTAAGTACAATAAAAATAAATAAATAAATAACTTTAGGTCAAAAATTACAATGGAGGGTGCAGTGTTTTTGCTAAAGGTAGGCTTTATTATTTATTTATTTATTTACTGAATGTATTTAAACAAAATCCAGGCATCTTTTCTTATTTAGCTTACATGGGCTGTAAGTTTACCAGCCACCATCCCTCTGTCAGTATTGTGGCTTGAGTATTGCTATGATGCTGGAAGCTATGCCACCAGTATTCCCAGCCCATAGTCTTTTCAATTGCCTCGTGTGTGTAAAAGTTGGATAATGAAAAAGGAAGACAGAAGAATTGATGGTTCAAACAGCGATGTTGGTAACGACTATTGAATATCCCATGGAGTGCCAGTAAATGAACAGAAATACAACCAGAATGTTCTTTAGAAGTGAGGATGGCAGGACTTCAACTTGCTTACTTTGGGTGCATCATCAGGAAAGACCAATAGCTAGAAAAAGACATCATGTTTGGTAGAGGGCCAACAAAAATGAGGGAAACCTTCAATGAGATGCAAACACCTGAACGTATATGCACAGTGGGCCAAGTAGGTAGCAAGAGAGCCTTCTTTTATGTTTCTTCAGCTTCTGCTTAATCTCAAATATCTTAATATGAGGATTAACAGGGAGAACAGTGTTTGATTCTAATTGTTACGGCATATCCATGTAAACATATCAAAGGCACATTAACTGGGCTAAGATTTTTAACGCAACCTTTTGTCAAGGAAGACAGTAAAATAATTTTTCCTAGCCACTTGCAGTGGTAATTTCCAAGAAATATAAAAATTCCTTTTAAAGCTGTTTCATAGTAAAAAACTTTTAAGTTAAGTGTCATCTAGAGTCCCTACTCTTTTTGTACTTGTAACCTGGTAGCATCCAAAGCCATCTAAATTCAAGAGGAGGGATGTGAATCACCATCAGCACAAAGCTTATTCCTATGAAGTGGAGGTCAAACATACCACCACTCTCCAACTCTTTCATCATTTCTGACACCAGCCATTCTCACTATGGCACTCTCTACTTCTCTCCTGGAGTTAATAATCTGTTGCAATGACCACTCAGAACTCACAGACGTACTCGCGGTTATGCAGGTTATTAGGGAAGTAACAAGCTACAACTTGGGATCAGGATCAACTTGGAAGTAACAGGATACAGCTCAGGAGACAGGATATAGTTCTTCAATCAGGACAGCTTCCAACCAAGACAGCTCTCAGCTTTTCCTCAGCCCTGCCGACAGGTAGGTGGGCCTTCTCTCAGCTGTGCCTAGCACAGGCGAGTGTTACAGCTATTTAGCTTCACCAGCAAGTGCCCAGAGGCACACCACTCCACCAGCAAGCCTCCTGCCAAAGGCAGTCAACTCTCTTGCTCCTTGGGTCGGCACGCCCGCTGCAGCCTCCTTGCACCCATCTCCAGGTTCCCGCCACTCCTGCTGCTGCCGCCATTTTGTCTGTCACTGAACTCTGGTGTGGTTACCACCGTTTCATACTATCTTCAGTGTTACAGCTCTCTCTTTCCTGTGTCTAGGAGGTTTTCAGTGCAGGGACCTTGGGTCCAAAGTATGCACTCCGCTCCAGACTCCTCTTGATCTAGTGAGGTCCCCCTCAACCCCTGTGCAACTTGGTCCTTATGTGAGCCTACTTGTCAATTTCAAGTCATGGCCCTCCCACCAGACCACAGGCTGGCCAGTCCCCTTGGTGTAGGCCACAGTTATTTAATTTGCCTAGTAATCGACCAGTTCCCACAAGGTCACTTAATCCTATTGGGTGGTTTTACTAACCCTATTTGCATAGCAGACTAACCAAGTCCCTTGCAAGACTGTGGCCTAGCCAATCATTTTGGCAGATTATAAACTCAAGGCCAGAAGGGCCATATATAAGAGAAACCCACTGCACAGCAGTACTTACAATAAAATATTTGTGACGTACTTTTTGAAATATTGTAATATTAATTTACATAGTAAATAACTGCCCTAGATCTTTTTTTTCCTTCAGTAAATTGTCCTTGTGATAATCACTTTGGCTTTCTACATTCCTGATAGTATCAGTTTCTATTTTCCCACTTTCTCTAGTATAATTACAACTGAAATCTCATTTTACCTATTGTTACATGTCTAATTCTAGATAAATTATATCCATGTCCAAATCAACCACAATCAATTTTTAACACTGATTTTGCTAACCAAGAATACAAAAATGTTTTAGGCTTAAAATATTATAAAACAATATCTTTTACAAGTCCCTATCAAATATGAATCTGTTTCATAAAAAAAATTATCTTTTTTGGTAAGGCAAAATGCACCATGCCATCATAGTGTTATAAGGTTGGCAATATTTTTGGACCATATGGTTTAGTTTTGATGAGAGCCTCGTGGACTCTCGGGTAAAATTTTTCAGTGACTGCGTCTTAAATGTTGAAAAATAAATAGACCAACCATTAAAATTAAATTTAAAAATCAGGTGCTATGTATTGTGAACCATACTAGGCGTAGTATCAGCATCAGTGAGCAGTGATCTATGACCACACTGTATTTGCCTAGTATCATCACTTCCTTGAAACCTCCACTTGGGGTGCACTGCCACAGATCATCAGATTAGACTTTCTTAAATATCTGTAAAAGTCCAAATAAGCCCTTTAGGTATTTCACTGAGATGATTAACAGGGCTTTTAGATGGCGCCCTACAGCCAGTCCAGTTACCTTAGTTTCAGACCTACCTAGTTAATATATACTGGGCATCAGAGTTTAACAGAAGTTAACTTCTATAGCTTATACAAAAGGAGGAATAATAGAAATCTAATACATCTTTATTTCAGGAGTCATTTGACAACAGTCTCAAAATATCTTTGTGGACAAGACCAAGAAATAATTGCACAGTTCAAAGAATTAATAGCCAATTAAATAGAAGTACACATTATGATGTTGTACAGTTGCATCTAAGAGTTTGTCTCAGCACTTTTTCCTTGGTTCTTTTCTTTTCGGTGTTTTTCTCATTGCCTCTATTGGGGGAATGATTGTTATCTGTCACTCTTAGATTTCCCTAGTTCTTTATCCGTTGGGGGGCAGGGGGGGAACAAGTTTGATGGGGTAACTTCATTGCCTAAATGAAGGATGTAGGAATGCTTTTTCTGGAGAAAAAATTGTCTAGTCAGTAGGAATTCTTGTAATCTCAAATTGGCAGGTACAAAATTTATTTTCGAAATGGAATCTACATGCGTTTTACTTTGGTACAGTTCATTTGATGATAAGAAATCTGTTACACCCCCCTCTCCCCACTGATTTCTGTTAGGAAATCCCTTTTAAAATCATCTAACCAATTAGAGTAATTCAGTCACAGTACTTTTGGAAGCAGTATAGTATGTTGGAAAAATCAGAAACTTGGTAGGTAGACCTAGAATCATACCACAGCTCCAAAACTCACTAGTTGTATGCTTTGATCAAATTACCCTCTCTCTGTTTTGGTTTTGTTGTCTGATGATAATATCTCCTTCATAGAGTTATAATGAAATGAAATGTGTGCATAAATTACTTCTCAGAGTTCCTGACACGTAGTAATACTCATTAAGTGTTACTTGCCTTTCAAAATGTACCGTAATTTCATTAAGAGGAAAAATGAAAGTAAACCAAATAGGGAAATCAATGAATAGCTTATGGTTCATCTACTTGATATACATTCCCTAATAGTATATGCAATGTTATGTAATTACATATTTGCACAGAAAATAGAGTTAATTGAAAAAATAGGCTAGAAAACTCTAAAATATAACTGTAAGTGTATTTTTATTTATATAGAATTATAGCAAATAATAAATTATAAATAACTATTCTTAATTGTGTATAATGTCATGAATTTACTTTCTAATGTCATTATTACTAAGATAACAGATGAACTTGTCATTGTTGTTACATGCCATCCATTCAGTATTCTTCGCCAACACAATTCAAAGGCATCAGTTCTTCTTCCGTCTTCCTTATTCATTGTGCAGCTTTTGCATGCATTTAAGACTATTGAAAACACTATGGCTTGGGCCAGATGCACCTTAGTCTTTAACGTGACAGCTTTGCTTTCTAACACTTTAAAGAGGTCTCTTGCAGCAGATTTGCCCAATGCAATGTGTCATTTGATTTCTTGACTGCTGCTTCTGTAGGCATTGATTGTGAATCCAAGTAAAATGAAATCCTTGACAGCTTCAGTCTTTCTCTCTTTATCAGGATGTTCCTTATTGGTCCAGTTGTGAAGATTTTTGTTTTATTTATATTGAGGTGTAATCCATACTGAAGGCTGTAGTCTTTGATCTTCATCAGTAAGTGCTTTAAGTCCTCTTTACTTTCAAGCAAGCAAGGTTGTGTCATCTGAATAACACAGGTTGTTAATGAGTCTTCCTCCAATCCTGATGCCCCCCTCTTCTTCATATAGTCCAGCTTCTCAGATTATTTGCTCAGCATAAAAATTGAATTAATATGGTGAAAGGATATAACTCTGCCGCACACCTCTCCTGACTTTAAACCACACAGTAGCCTCTTGTTCTGTTTGAACGACTGCCTCTTGATCTATGTACAGATTCCTCATGAGCACAATTAAGTGTTCTGGAATTCACATTCTTCCCAATATTATCCATAATTTGGCATGATCCACACAACTGAATGCCTTTGCTTTGTCAATAAAACACAAGTAAATATCTTTCTGGTATTCTCTGCTTTTGGCCAAGATCCATCTAGCATCAGCAATGATATCCCTTGTTCCATGTCCTCTTCTGAATCTGGCTTCAACTTCTGGTAGTTCCTTGTCAACGTACTGCTGTAGCCACTTTTGACTCATCTTCAGCAAAATTTTACTTGCGTGTGATATTAATGGTATTGCTTGATATTTTCCACATTTGGTTGCATCATCTTTCTTTGGAATAGGCATAAATATGGATCTCTTCTAGTCGATTGGCCAGGTAGCTGTCTTTCAAATTTCTTGGCCTAGACGAGTGAGCACTTCCAGTGCTTCGTCTGTTTGTTGAAACATCTCTATTGATATCTCATCAATTCCTGGATCCTTGATTTTCCACCAGTGCCTTCAGTACAGCTTCAACTTCTTCCTTCAGTGCCATTGGTTCCTGATCATATGCTACCTCCTGAAATGGTTGAACGTCGACCAGTTCTTTTTGATACGGTGACTCTTTGCATTCCTTTCATCTTCTTTTGATGATTCCTGCATCATTTAATATTTTCCCCTAGAATCCTTCAATATTGCAATTTGAGGCTTGAATTTTTTCTTCAGTTCTTTCAGCTTGAGAAATGCCGACTACGTTCTTCCCTTTTGAAAGTTTCCTGTCTCCATGTCTTTGCACGTGTCATTATAATACTGTACTTTGTCTTCTCAAGCCGCCCTTTGAAATCTTCTGTTCAGTTCTTATAAGTCATCATTTCCTCCTTTCCCTTTAGCTACTCAGTGTTTAAGAGCAAGTTTCAAGTCTTGCTTGTTCTGATTTTCTTCCGCTTCAACCTGAACTTGCATATGAGCAATTAATGGTCAGTTCCACAGTCAGCCTTGTTTTGACTGATGATACTGAGCTTTCCCATTGTCTCTTTCCACAGATGTAGTCGATTTCATTCCTGTGTATTCCATCTGGCAAGCTCCAAGTGTATAGTCACTGTTTATGTTGTTGAAAAAAGATATTTGCAATGAAGAAGTCATTCGTCTTGCAAAATTCTATCATGCCGTCTGCAGCATCATTTCTATCACCAAGGCCATATTTTCCAGCTACCAATCCTCCGTCTTTGTTTCCAGCTTTCACATTCTAATCACCAGTAATTATCAGTGCATCCTAATTACATGTTCGATCAATTTCAGTCTGCAGAAGTTAGTAAAAAATCTTCAGTTTCTTCATCTTTGGCCTTACTGGTTGGTGAGTAAATCTGAATAATAGTCATATTAAATGGCCTTCATTGTAGGCTTATGGGTATTGTCCTATCACTGACAGCGTTGTACTTCAGGATAGATCTTGAAATGTTCTCTTTGACAATGGATGCAACACCATTCCTCTTCAAGTTTTCATTCCCAGCATAGTAGACCATATAATTGTCCGATTCAAAATGGCCAATACCAGTTCATTTCATCTAACTAATGCCTAGGCTATAGATACGTAGCATTTATGCATTTTAAAATAGTTAATTTTATTTTTGACTATTTCCAGCTTTCCTAGATTCGTATTTTGTACATTTTATGTTCCAATTATTAATGAATGTTTGCAGCTGTTTCTTCTCATTTTGAGCCCTGCCACATCAGGAAAGCTTGACTACATCCGCATCATTAAGGTCGACTCTACTTTGATGAGGGAGCTCTTCCTCAGTCATACTTTGAGTGTCTTCCAACCTGAGGGACTCATCTTCTGGCACTGTATCAGTGTTCCACTGCTATTCATAAGGTTTTCGCTGGCCAGTTTTTCTCAGAAGTAGACCTCCAGGTCCTTCTTCCTAGCAGAGCTGAAACCTGTCTGCCATGAGTAACCCTGCTGGTATTTGAATACCGGTGACATAGCTTCTAGCATCACAGCAAAATGCAAGCCCCCACAGTACGACAAACTGACATACTCGTGGGGGGCAGATGAAGTACACCATCAAATATACCTCAAATTTTTACATAAATTGGTAAAGATTTGCTGCTTGTAGATCAAGTACACCAGCAAATACTTTATGAATTTAATTTATATACAAATATGAGGATAAAAATTTAATAAACCTGTTAACACAAATAGTCACTAAGCTATAATCTAAAATCTCTAAATCTCTGGTAGCCCAAATCCTAATGGAAATGGCTTTAAAGTAAAAACAAGGAAACTAGCCCTAAATTTCTCACTGTCTTACCTCAGAGCCTTGTATAAGCATTTACTTCTCTGTGCTTCAATTTCATTCTATCTAAAATGGAGAATCTCTAATATAGTCCTAATGCCTATTTCATGATTGCTTGGGAAGATAAATCACTGAGTAATATGTAAAACAACTACAGCCTATTTTGAGGAGCTAGAGGATATTATTGATTTGGACAATAAAGAATAGCCCATAGGCAATCCTGTAAGGTACTTTAACAGACACACACGCCTACCTTCCTATTGGCACATCCCAGGTTTGGCAGGTGTATTCCATTCCTTACAGGAAGGAATAGGTGCTTCATTGTGTTTCTGAAATCAGTAAGCTTTTGCAAAACTAAGTAATTGACATTTTTCTCATTTCTGAGATCAAATTTTCGTAAATCATTCAATCTGGATAAACTGAGAATGTGGTTGATCTAGTAATTGTTGAAATATAGTAGAGACATTGCAAAACATGATATTTAAGTATTTCCTCCTAACCTCTTACCTTAGCAAAATGTTAAGAATTCTAAATGGAAAGCTGCCCTAATGTATAAAAAGGAAACAAAAGTAAGACGAGCATATCTGTAAAGGAGAAGTCAAAAGAAACAATACAGTTCCATCTCCGTAATTTGGGATTCCATTGATTCAGAATTTGTAATGATAATAACCATGCAGAGTCGAGCTTACTTTCACATTATGATGGAGTGTTTTTAAAAATAGTTAATAATGTAAATGATATTGTGGGAAAGGAATGTATTTAACCAACTTGATAGCAATAATTTCTGACTTTTAACACAATATATGCAGAAGACTTCTACTGGGACTTAACAGTTAATTTCAGTTACTCTCATACTTTAACAGTGAACTACAGTTCACTTAAGAATATTCTGTAGTATAGACTGTAGTTTTCTACTTCACATCCCCCCATTTGAATTAGTGAAATTTTGCTTTAAAGGATTTATGTAGTCCTTTTTATGAATCATAATATTCACAGTGTATAAACCAGCCCTAGTTTTATCGCTAGGGAAACTCCCACTAATACAGACTAACCTGTGAATACAATGGATTTTCCAGTGAATCTTCTCACTATTTCAGGTATTTGTACCACTAATCTGATGCTCTTTCAGTGGATATGTAGCATTTATGCATCATTTACAGTTGAGAAATTTGTTACAGTAACCCTAAGCAGGATTCGTCTTTTTACTCTAAGATCATAACCACATTTCTCAAAGCAAGGATTTTGATGTATTGAAATGCTTTGCTTCATATCCTGCTTTCTGTTAACAGAACTTTTGGCATATGCACAATCACCCAATAAAATTGAGTTACTTTTCAGTATTGTATGCAGTTGATTAAAACTTCCAAACTGACTAAATTATTGTGTATGAAACTAAGAATACCCTCATTCCTTCAGTATCTTGCTCTGTGCTGTATTTATTTGCAAAGGACCTTCACGCATGGGTCCATATAAACGAAGTAAACTGTGGAGCAGGCTAGATGATGTCCCTTCACAGCCTTTGAGGAGGGAGATCTGTGTATATGAAAACTGCTCGGGTATGATTTTCACTTACAAGGAAGATTTCTGTGTGTGTGAATTAAGCGAGATTTTGGTTGAAGTTTTATACTTGTTAAAAAAAAAAAAAACTAATGATCTGATCCCATCATCATTTGATAAACAAAACTCTAATAGATTCACATGAATGTGACCTCCCTCCCATGGAGAATCCTCAAAACTATGAACACCGAGAATGGGCTTCCCAACTTTTGACTGTATTTTCAGTTTAACTGATGGATTTTTAATCAACTATAAAAATCACTTTTCTTTCACTAAGAAGCCTAAAGAATTTAGGTAATTCCTAACCTACTTATAATACTCAGGAATAGAAGTTTCTTTTTAAATGTAGTGCAGAAAGTCTGGTTTTATTGGTGTAAAGTCATTTGTGTATATTTTAAATTATTTGTATGCTACTTGGACATGAAGTTTTTCCCAGCTAGTACCTAATTTCTTGCTTGTTTTATTCAGCTGAATTTATAGAAAAGAAATTTAATGCATAAGAATTGTACAGTATACCAACCAATCTGTTACTTAGCTAAGTAACAGGTGTAAGATTGCTAGTATTTTTGTGTTGAAGTATATGCTTCTTTTAGGTAAAAAATCAGTTTGAAATTGCTCTACATTTAATATGCTGTCCTGTTATTGCATGGTAATTCATTCATTCACAACTTTCATGTGAGTAGTTAAATGAGTATCTTCCTGCGGGATCTAATGCTGACATAATCCAAAGATCTGGGTTAAAGGGTTTTTTGTTGTTGTTGTTTTAACCTCAAATACTTGGCACTCTGTACCAGTTTCTCTCACAGTAATGCTTTGTTTCTTATCATGACTTCCAGGACTGTTTGGTCACAGGCAAATACTGTTCTTCTTCAGCCAAAACATTCCTAAAAATAATCGTACTTTTTTTGTTTTTCTTTTTTCCCTCCCATCCCATCCTACCCCCAACTTAGGTTGGAAAGACTGGTGGACGTCTTGAGGAAGAAAGTTGGAACAGGGTTCATTAGGACTGTGATCTAACTGAAAAAACGACAGTCTGGGGAAGCAATCACATCTGGTGACCAGGCTGCTTCATTCAACACTGTGTAAACACTAAAGCCTTAACTTAGCAAACAGTTGTTAGAAGTGGGACACTCCAACCACATTCCAAGCTGAGATAAAACCAAATCACAAATGTTTAACCACTTTGCTGCTGACTTGAGTTATTTATCCAAATGTATTAACTACAGACTTTAACCAATGGGTACCTATAAGGTTGCAGCTTATTTTGTAGCTATTTTATATCAGGATATTTTCATGTAAATCTTTTTATTGAGAGATCATTATAGAAACATGGTGAAGTTGGTCAGGATCATATCTTCATATATGGCCTTTTGGAATCAAAATGCAGCAAAGTAAATTTTTTCTAAACCTTATTCCACTGTGTTGGTCAAAATTTCAAATATATGCACATTTAATATAGAGTATATTTCTTAACCAACGAGAGAGGCTTAGATATGAGTGCATAACTTTACTTCAGTGCATGCATGTGATCTTTATTGGCATTAAAGAATATTAAATATAGATGCTGAAAATTAAATGTATAATTTACATTAATAAGAGTTTGTTATATTAAAATTACATTCATCAAGGCATGATTTTTGTTTCACGGTAAGTAATGCAGGCTGTTTTCAATAAAAAGCGGAGATTATTAATATATATAAACTCATATAGTTGTATTTTTTAATGTTGGGATAATTATCTAAACTCTACATAACCTGTAGAAATTGCCAAGGCTCCACCAGTAGGCCAGGATACTTTTTGCTTAAAAATGAGTATGTGCCAGCATGCCTCTATCCCAAAAAGATTAGAGGCCATCAAACCAGGTAAGTATTCTTTTCGGTTATCATTGCTTAGATTATTATATGAATTTTTGTTGTAGAAGAGAGGAATCCAGCGCCTAGTAAAATTAGAATGTAATAATGCAAGGACTTAGAAAAAAGTAAGCCTGCAGCTTGGTTCAGATTACCTACATTTTCTTTTATTTAAGAGATAAATGACAATAATTACAGCATAACAGTCACTTCTAACCATATGAAGTTCTGAATAAAACAGATTTTTATGAATTTGGCTATAGGAAAAAAATCCTCTTTTTTTTTTTTTTTGGTTGATTAGATGAGTGGCCAATAGAAAATGACTGTGCTTAGAACAGGATGAGATAGATGGGTAGAGATTGAATCAGTGAAAATTTTGTGGACCAGTAAAAAATTTTCTGAGTTCATATATTTTTTAAATTCGTCGATTTTCAGGACAAGGATAGAATAATTTACTACACCATTCTTTCATATACCGTTGGAGATTATTCGTTTGAAATTTTTAACTCTGCAGGGAAACAGAAGGCGCTTTCTCACAGGTGGAGCCTCGTCTCTGCGCTCTAATTGAAACCCGTAACAGCTCCCTACGTGAAGTCATCTAGGATGTGTAGTAAAGTAGAAAAACCATTCTTTTCAGAAAATTTGGAATATTAGTCCATTCTTAAACCCTTCTAAAAATATGACAAGTAAACTTAAATTTTCAGTTTAGTCCTGAAGAGCACAGATCTTTCCTGAGTTACTTTGCTTTGGGCTTTGGAAAACACAAAGTATTATATAAAAACACTTCACAATTTTCAAGCATCTTTTTCTATACTTAAGTAATCAGATTAGAGCAATTGATTCTTATAGCCAATATCCACAGTAATTTTTATAGAATTTGGTATTGTAAAGTTAACTTAACAAAACAATTCTAACATCCACTATCACTCAATGTGGGTAATCTATTGAAAATACATTTGCTTGAAAATGAGTTATTTACAAATGCAAAGTATTACAATGTAATATTATCATTAACTGAGTTCCTGTACTTAAAAACATCCACCAACAATGTTTCAGAATAGCCTGTTCTTTGTACAAAGAAATAATCTTGATCGCTGAAAATCGGTTCTCTACATTTTCAATGATAATGTAACTTCAGAAGTATTCCACGCTGCTCAGATGTGTTGGCTGGGTTCAGATATGTTGCTTGGAGTTTGCTTTAAGCATTATCAAGTCTAAGTCTTTATAGTAACATGAGAACCTATTTCTTATAAAAATAAGTAGTTCAGAATAAAGGCAGAAAACGTAACACTAACATTTGCAGCACTTGATGATTTACAAAATCCTTTCACATCTGTTTTTTTCATTCAATTCTCTCAACAACCATAGAATATTAATCACGTATTGTATGTCAGTCATGTAATAATGATGATGATTATGATAATTTTAGTATTATTGTTATTATTATTATTATTATTACATCCATTTTATAGATGAGGAAACAGACTCAAGAGAGGCTAGGAACTTGCCAAGTGGTGACTTACAGCTGAAGTCTGTGACAAAATCCCATGCAATCGCAGATCCTCCAAATCTTTCTATAAGCAAAAAAACAAAAAAAAGCAAAGATTTTAACTCTTGCAATTACTGTTTTTATTGTTCTGTTTCTTTTATATGCATAAATTTCAATTATCTAACAGTCCAGAGCTTGTACGTTTTCCAATGAAGTACAATAATGCGCGTATGTAAATAGCATCATGTATCACACTCTCTTCAGTATTTTACTAGCAGTATGCTTTCCCTTACCCCCACTAGTTGTAAATATTATAAAAATTTGTTGTTAATAATAAATAACCTTGAGTTGCTGTGTACTATTTTTAATTTGACTCAATGTTAACACCTGATGGTGTAGTTTTATAAAATGGTAGTTTAAACTTCAAGGCTCACTCTTCCTCCTAGAGCAACTATTAGAGATAAAACCAGTCATAACAAAGTTCTAAGTGAGGTTATTAGTTATAAGTAAGGTATAAGCAATTATAGCAAGGTTATTAGTCAATTATTAATAGATGAGAAATTTTCATTCTCCTTTTACAAATGTCATTATTAAAATGTTTCCTATTTAAAACATTTCAATATATTATCTAATGAAATATTTTGCTTTTTTTTTTTAAATGACAGTTGATCCTTTGTATATCTTCTTGTTCAAATAAACCGAGGAGTCTTCTTATCAAGTCACCTATTGAGAGAATTAATTTATTTGACAAAAAATTAGAATATTAAAGTTTTGTAGTTTTTATATTGCATATAGTTGCAGAGAAAAGCATTTTTATATGTAGTATTTTTTTAACATTCTATTTTCAAATAGTCAGGCTTAATGAGGCATGACATAGTAAAATAGCCATGGCTTACACATTTTGTCCTCTTACATATGGTTTGCATGTAACCATATTTAAGATACTACTTTTTTACATATACTGCTGTGTTGTTAATAATTATTATTTGGCTACCCTATCTATTTTTTATATATCAATCCATATGTATTTACAGATCTACGTACTGTATCTACATCTACATATATATACACAGACACATACACACATCAAAAAGAATACATTTCCCTTTTTAAAAATTTGATTTATAAGTCAACTGTTAGGCTCCAGTGGTTTCACTGTTTTGTTAATTTTTGTATTGGAAATGCACGTGGTTTCTGAGGCTTTTAAACCAATACATAGAATAGTTGAAAGATATAAATTGCTCATGCTTAGTTAAATCTGTCATCTCTAGAAAATATGTGGTTTCTTTTGGCAGTGTTTTAAAAACTCAAATATTTTAAACATTTGTTAAGTTGGAGCTTGCACATTTGAACTAGTAGCATGCATTCCAAAATAGCATCTCAAGTTACCAAACTTCTTGTAATCCTTTTATTAGAATGTTTTTTGAAAAAGTTTTCTTTTCTTTTTTATTATGTACTTTAAGATAAATTAATAAAAGTTGAAGTTACTGTTTTAATGTAGGACTTCATAAATAGAATTTTATAATTATAAATGTATGTTTTTGATAATTATTAAAATACTGCACACTATTAATCAGTCCTTAGTTTCTTAATATTCTTATTTTTAATTTTATTGTTTTTCAAATATATTTTCGGAGAAACTAGTACTTTGAAAGCCACCAGTTTCTTGACTATCTGATTAGTAACAAAGGTGTATTTTAATACATTAACTCAAATATTTTAAAAAATATACTTTTTAGTCACATAAAATTCTCTATTACAAATTCTACACAGCTTTCAATGCAATTCTTATACATTGATCTTAGTCAAATTTATAAGTGTACAATCCCGAAAACATCGTCCTGGATATGCATTATAAAATATATTGCAGTAAGAAAAGATTAAGTTCACCTCAAACTGTGTCTGACCTCATTAGCAAATTTAATAAAGATAAAAATCCATATGAACAAATTTGTTACGTACCTCACTCAGGTACCTTTCAAAACTATTTAGGTATAAAATTATTTTAGTCAAATATGAAGGGGAAATACTATTTTGGTAAATATGGTTAGAGAGAACTTAAGAAGAAAGAGCAAATTCTCTTAATTAAAAAAAAATAATAGACCAAATCTACAAAACACCTCTACTAATGTTGCAATGTGTTTGTGAAATTTTGCTATAACTGGTAGCAGAAATTTAAAAGCGTTGCTGTTCTTGTATTTGATTATTCATTAAGATAAATATAAACAGATTATGGAAAACTCTATCCTCTATAGTGTACTTAGAGTTTAAAACTTAGGATATAGGACTGAAGGAGGATTCAGGGTAAGGGTAGACAGTAGGAGTCTTCGGAGCAAAGATTCTATAAACTGGTAGTATCTAAACTGTCATATTGCTGTATAACAAATATGTTGTCTCACCATGTATATTTTATATATGAATGGCCTTTGTGATATTCTTCTTATACATTTTACTTCTACATATGTACACGTTAATAGCATTGTTATTGTTTTTCCCTTAATCAACCAACTATCTTTTAAGGGGATTTAAAAAAAAAGTTGTTTTTTTTTTTTAAATTATATTTATCCACATATTTACCATTTCTATTGCTCTTCTTTGCTTTGTGTAGATCCAAGTTTCCATCTGTTACAATTTTTCTTAAAGTTAGTACCAGGCTGTTGGTGAAGAATTCTTTGAGCTTTTGTATGTCTGGAAAGTCTTTATTTTGCCTTTATGTTTTCTTTGTTGTTGTTGTTTTGTTTTTTCTGTATATAGAACTCAATGTTAGCAGGGGTTTTTGTTTTGTTTTCTTTTCTTTTCTTTCTTTCAGCATTTTGAAGATGTTGTTCCACCATCCCCGGTTTTCTTTGTTACCGATAAGAAATCTGCTGTCATTCTTATCTTTGTTCTCTGTACAAAATGTGTCCTCTGATTCCTTTAAAGATTTTCCCTTTGTCACTTGTTTTAACCAATTTATTTATGATGTGGAAACCCTGGTGGCATAGTGGTTAAGTGCTATGGCTGCTAACCAAAAGGTCCGCAGTTTGAATCCGCCAGGCACTCCTTGGAAACTCTATGGGGCAGCTCTACCCTGTCCCATACGGTCGCGATGAGTCGGAATCGACTCGGCAGCAACGGGTTTGGTTTTCTGGTTTATTTATGATGTGGTTTGGTATAGATTTCTACATGTTTCTGTACTTAAGGTTTGTTGAACTTCTTGAATCTGTGGATTTATAGTCTTTATCAAATTTGGAAAATTTTCAGCCATTGTTTTTTCCAATATTTATTTGCCCCCACCTCTCTTTCCTTTCCTTTCCTTTTGGAACTACTATTGCATGTATATTACTCCACTTGAAGTTGTCCTACAGCTTACTGATGGCTTTGTTCATTTTTTTTTTCTTTCTGTGTGTGTTTCTTTTTGAATAGTTTCTATTTTTTTGCCTTTAAGTTTACTGATCTTTTCTTTTCAGTTTCTAATCTGTTATTAATCCTATCCAAGTTCTTTTTTTCTCAGAACTTTTTTTTTTGTCCCTGAAAGTTAGAATTGGATCTTTAATCTCTCCTGTGTCTTTCCTTAACTTGTTCATGCTTTACACTATCTTCTGGAATGTAAAAATTTTGTTTTATGCTTTAATATGATTGTTAATTCTTAATTCTATCATCTGTTCGATTTATTCATCTGTTTTTATCGACTGATTTTTTTCTTTTTTTAATGGATTATATTTTCCTGCTTCAGACCTTTGCATTCCTGGTAACATTTAATTAGATGCCAGTCTCTGTGAATTTTGCCTTGATGGATGGTGAATATTTCTTTTATATATTTCTTAATCTTTATTCAGGGATGCAGTTACATTAAAAAAAAAAAAAACATTACTTGGAAACAATGTGATCCTTTTAAGTCTGTTTTTAAGCTTCAACAGCACAGGAGTCTTTAGAGCTGATATTTCCCAATACTGAGTCTTTCCCCTTCTGCATACAGTAACTGATGCCCTGTGTTTTATGAGGTGTTTCTACTCTGACTAGTTGCAACAGAAACTCTTCCTAGCCACGTGTGAGTTTCAGTCATTGTCCTGCCTACTCCCTCCTGGTGGTTCTTACCATTACCTTGGTAGTTTACTCACATGTATTTTCTCAGTTGAAGACTCAAGAGGAATACTTTGCAGCTCCTCAGAGCACTTCTCTGTGCAGCTACACTCTGTGCACAATCTCCCCTCTCCAGTACTCTGCCTGCAAATTCTAGTTGTCTTAGCCTCCTCAATTCTTGACCCTTTGTCATCTCAATTCCGGGAGACTTCTAGGCTCTGTTTTGGTCCCCTTTCCCTGCACTGTTTCCTGGAAATTCTTCAGGTGTTAAGATAGGGCAATCGTAGGGCCCACCTTGTTTGTTTCCCTTCCCTCAGGGATCATTACCCTGTACTACCTATTGTCCAAAGTCTTTAAAAAAAAATGTTTCATGTATTTTGGCTGGGTTTTGTTTTTGTTTTCAGTTGTTTAAGATGGGAGGGTAAATCTGGTCTGTGGTACTTCATCATGCCAAAAGTGAAAGTCCTCTGATAAATCTTTCAAAATATCATTCTACTGATATCTGGCTTCCCTCTTTCCTCTTGAGACATCAGCTGTCAGACATATTGTTCTTCTCCCAAATGTAAAGTGTATTCTGACTGCTTTTTTACATTTTTTTCTTTTCCTTTTTTAAGCCGTTTTATTGTGTGCCTAGGTGTGAACTTCTTTGTATATTTCTTGCTTGAGTTCATTGTTGTTGTTAGGTGCCATCGAGTCAGTTTCAACTCCTAGCAACTCTACAGGACAGAGTAGAACTGCCCCATAGGGTTTCCAAGGAGTAGCTGGTGGATCTGAACTGTCAACTTTTTGATTAGCAGCCAAGCTCAGAACCACTATGCTACCAGAGTTCATAAAAAAAAATTTTGACTCGATATCCTTTGTCAGTTTTAGGAAATCATTGGTCAATATCTCTTTTCCATCTTTCTAAGACTCCAATTACATACGTTAAACTTTTCATTGTGTCCCACTTATCTCTTTTACCCTCTTGTGTATTTTCCATTCCTTTCTCTCTCTCTCTCTCTATGTGCATCATTTTGGAGTTTTTTTAATTACCTGTCTTTCATTTTACTAATCGTGTCTCTGATGTTAAACCTATCTATTGAATTCTTAATTTCAGATACTGTATTTTTCAATTCTAAGGTTTCCTTTTCTTTTTTTTTTTTTGAGGGGGGCGGGGCAGATTCCAACTTTCAGGTGAAACACTCATGTTTCTAAATCTATCTTCTCCTCCTTTATCTTTATTTTCTTGAACATATTAGGCATGAAATTACTTAAAAGTCCTTGCCTACTAACTCTAATATTTGGATCACCTGTGGGTCTTTCTCTAGTGTCTGTTTTAATTCTTGGTTCCTAGATGCATGGTTCTGTCTCTTGGTCTGCTTATTTATTTTTTATTGAATATCAGACCTTTTGAGCTTCCAGGTGATTTTATCTTCCTCCAGAGAGGATTCATTCTTTCCTCTGCTGGGTAGAGTAGAGGTTGATAACCTTAGTCCAATCAGATACTGTGCAGAGTTGAAGCTGGGTTGCAGTTTGGGTATGGCTCAATTATCTCTGGCTTGCTTCTTTTCCAGGCATAGCTCAGTGGGGCTTTCATTGGCGAAAGTGGTATTTTCACCAGGGCCCTTTTAGATATTCCCAGCCGGTCCCACTCAGGACACCTCAGATTTGACAGGTATCTTCAAGGAGAAACTAGTCATTTGTTTCAGGCTCTTTGACTCTTTTCACTTCTGTCACTCCAGCCCTGTAAGATTGCCAGAAGTTCTGCTGGTTTCTCTGTCCCTAGCAGCAGATCTCTGCTAAGACGAAGCCCAGATTATCATTCTTTCACCTTCACCCAGAACGAGCAAATGCCTCCAAGAGAGAAGCAGGTACATATCATCAGTTTATTTCTCTCTTGTCTCCTCTCTGGAATTTTAGTCTCTCTAGTTGTCTTTGTTTCAGCCCCTCTCTGATTCTTTTAAACAGGTGTTTTTTGTATGTTATCCAGTTTTTATAGTTGTTCTTGGCAGGAGCATTGATCTACCACAACCTGCTTTGTTCTGTCTGGAAACAGAAATCCAGTGAGTTTTTAATTTCTGTTATTATTTTCATTTTTGGAGGTTATAGTCTGTTCATTCCCAAATCTGATTTTTTTTTTTCTTAATCTCTTGTTCTTATCTCATATTTTCAATATATTTTTTGTTTTCTTGTACATTTTAAACACAATTTCTCTATATTTCTGATAATTTCAATGTCTCAAGTATTTATTGCTTGGATTTTGCTGCTCTGATTTTGTCGTCTGTTATTTCTGCTAGCTACATGTATATTGCCTAATTTATCTGGATATTTGGTGATTCTTGACTGTGAGTTTATATTTTTTTTAATTATTCTCCATTAGGAATTTTCAAGGCCTGGACTGACTTCGGATTCCTCCACAGAGGCTTTGCATTTGCCTCTGTCACTCACCTGGGAACATGTATAGGCCTTGTATAGCTTTAAAGTCTTAATTCAAATTTTATTGGGCCACGTACTGTTAATTTGGGTTGAAAGCTAACATGCAATCTGACTTGTTATTACAAATTCCTCAGAGAAATATTTTCTGTCTTCTCCGTTTATAGTCTAAGTTCAAGATTTCTCTCCTTGGATGGGCCCTGGGCTTTGTCCTCTATCCCTTACTCCAACAGGGGGTCATGAAAACCAAAATTCAACTTTGCTTCTATCATAAGACGAATGCCTTCACAGTGAAAAATGCCTTTGAGCTTTACTTACCACTGAGTAAGTTTTACTTAAGATTGGCCACTGAATATTCCTTACTGGCTTGCCAACATATTGATGCTTTTGAAAAGATGTTTGTTATTTTCTACCCAGCATTTTTAGTGGTTTATTGCTGAGTGTTCCAGGTCCATTGTAGCAGTAATCAAAGTTGAATTCTATTAAATTCTCATACACAGAGAGAGAGAAATACAATTTCACCACTAATAAAATGTCCTAACTTTAGTTCTGAATTTAGTACTTCTTGCATACGTGATTAAAATGAGTAGATATTGAATGTATTTTCCACAATGGGAATTGCATCCATAATTGCAGCTTGTTGTCCCCACCAGTAAATACAAGCAGTTTCTCATTAAAGAAAGGAAACTGATTGAATAATCCAAATTAGCCTGGGCAAGAAAACTAGCAGCTGCCTAAAATGAAATATTTGAGTTATGAGCCATGTGCCATTTTGGTTTATCTGCAGCCAAAACGTTTGAAATCCTTATTCAATTAACCATGTTGCTTGGAAGGGCCTGGTTGCTCTGAATAAGAGCTGCCTGGTGATGAGTAAGAGGTATCCATGACACACAAGTCAGACCTTGCAACTCTTTTTGTTGTTTGAACTTTCCTCTCTGTTGTAGCTAAGGATATGGCATGGAATTTAAACACTTGTGTGGTTACCCCATTCCTTCAGCCATTGTGTTGTTAAGCTCTAACTAACGAACTTTTTTTAACGCTGACTCTATGTAACATAAGACTTAGAAAACAGCAGCAACCAACATTTTTTTGTTTTATAATTAAAACCATATTATTTACATGTCCTTAGGCAAGTAAGATGCTTTTGCCTGTCTAATTCAACTGCTCCTCAAAAAGCAGTGTTCATGATATGTATGAAAAATAAATAAGTAAACCAAGGTATACACTTACCCAAAACCCAGTGCCCTTAAGAAAGTTTAAATTGAGATTTTTCTCAAATTTAAGATTGAGATTTTCAGTTCTCAAATTGAAAACTGAAATTTTCATTTCAAAAATTGCACCTACTGTAGCAGAAGCTTTAAAAAGTACACCCTTTTTAAAACTTAGGAACTTTGTCTAAAGTAGAGGAACTGAAATTATATGATATTTGAGAAGATGATAGCTGCCAAATCACCAGTCAAGTATACTTTGTCTCACGTGGCCTTTTCTTCCATGCCAACGTTTTTTGTGTTCAGAGAGATCCTCCTGATATGTCACAAGGCGTGTTTCTCAAGCCCGTATGTATTATGTACATATTGGCCTGCCAAAGGCAAGTTTTATTTAAAATCTTCAAGCTTCATTTTGCTTCTAGAGATTTTGAATATAAAATCAGGTGACTACAAGATAGAAGACTGAACTTTTCTAACTCATAAACCAGCTCTGAAGATAATTCTTGGGGAGGCAATTCAAATATAGTTTGAACAATTGTATAATAATTTGGCATAAAATATCTCAAGGTTATTGCTTTAAGATTATACTTTACTTAAATTTGTACATTGGTTATTAATGTACATATTTAATAATAATAAGATGGCTTATTCAAAGTCTTATCACTTTGCAGACTTTGCATCTTATTTCCTTAAACTATGGTCATATAATAAAGAGTAATGGTGGACTTTTATTTAGGTAACATGTAGGAATGTTAATATGTAATTTGGTTTGTCAAATGGAAGTAGGGAAAAACTTTTGATATCAGAAGTTTTCTTTTAATTAAAATATGAATTGTATAAAAACAATCACTTTGTTTTTGCTTTTATAAAAATTGCAATAATTTTTCAAGGAATATAGCAATATTGCAAACTAAACATTTTAAGTATTACAGCTATTGTCTATAAATCACAGGAAGAATCAGCTGTGCCTTTATCATTTTGATAATCAAAGAATAGTGTGTATGTGTGTCTGTCTGTGTGCATATAGTTTTTTTTAGGTTTTAGAGAAGTTGTCTGCTTCAAGTTACATTATTTATCTGGGACCATATTTCATTTTTTTAAAAAGCCAGTTGGACAAATGGTATATAGAGGTTCTATGTCACTTTTTTTTTTCCTAACGGATGGCAAGAAAATGAATAAAAGTGACTCATTCATAGCATACCAATACCTTAGACCCTGTTCTCCAAGCACACTCTCCTTTTTCAGTTTCTACGGTGAACTTTCATGCCTTAATTCACTTGCCATTTTTAATCCCCTACTCAATCAAATCCATCTTCACTTGTTTAAATCCAATTCATCCTTCAAGAACGCTTATTTGCCATCCCTACATGGGGCTTTCCCTAATTCCCCACTACCACCCTACCACCAAGTTGGAGTTAATCTCTCTTCTATGTGCCTTATGGTTCTTTCTTCATCTCTCCATTAGGGCAGTTATTAAATTTCCGCTGGTTTCGGTATTCCTGTACTGTCTCCCATTAGAATGCAAGCTTCTGGAGGTCAGAGATTCGGTCTTGTTCATATTTCTTTGCACAAGGTAAATACTTGATGAATAATCATTGTTAATGGTGAAACCTGATTCTTCAAATTATCTTTTTATTTTACATACAGTTATATAACGTGTCTCTTAAAAACTGTATGGCATTAGATTAAAATGTGAGCATCATTTCCTAAAATAATGGCATTAAAATATATTATTATGTCAGAGTATCCTAGCATTACCAGGTGAAACATTTGTGCTTACCTGAAGATCTTAGCTTTTTAACCATAATGAATTTAAAGTAGAGGAGTTTTTGATTTGAGGTTTGTCTTTTTTTAATTGGAATTTTTTGTGTAGCTGTTAAATTTTGGCCCCATACAGCCCAAAGTTTCAAATTTCACTCTGCGATAAAGTGAAAGCGTGTTCTTGTTTTGTTAACCACAAAATTTATACAAAATTTCCAGGCTGTAAAACAGGCCATTAAATTTTCATTGAGCAATAGTAATAACTAAATTGCTTTCTGTTACCAAATGTGCCTAAATTCAGGCAGAGAGAAGAAGAATGTAAGCATTGTATAAACCATTAATGCTTTTGGATGCCTTCTGATGTTGCTGAAATAAATACACTTAATTAAACCGGGATTTCAAATTCAGGCCCCCCCCCCCATTCCTAAATTAACCAAAGTTTTCTGAATTCTGATGATTTTGATGTGCTTTCTTGATATTTTACTTTCTGGTTTTATATTATCCTTCTGTTATCTGAGCTGTATTTTAAGATATTTGAAAGCAAAATTAAATTGTACATAAACATTGGCCACCAGCCACAGCTTATGAATTTGGCATATTCTTCTGAGGAGTCAAAAATTAATGTTTACTAATAATTTTTTGCTTCTACCTCAGTCTCCAACAATTTCTGTCCTGTAACTTGTTGAACAAAGGTTCTAAAGCTTAAAAAGCACATGCCATTTTTCAATGAGTAGGTC
The DNA here is from genome assembly GCF_030014295.1 of Loxodonta africana. Lineage (NCBI taxonomy): Eukaryota > Metazoa > Chordata > Mammalia > Proboscidea > Elephantidae > Loxodonta > Loxodonta africana. The sequence continues at coordinate 49,570,257 of NC_087351.1, forward strand.
AGTTGTATCAAAGGCTTTCTGAAACTCTCAAGCATATAATAGTCACTACGTTTTACTTGTATGACAATGACATTAACACTCTGAAAACCTTCAAGTTCTTAAAGGAGAGCTTTTTATAGATCTACCCTGGCTGTGTCTAGTCAAAATATGTTTTTCAGTGTAGCGTACCCTTCTCTGAAATCATTCCTAGTATGTACTTCGTACACAGTTAACTATCTTGGTTATAATTGACTGCTGGCAGAGTGATTCACTTTCAATAACAATATTTTATTTGTAATTTTCTAGGAAATATAGCTCCTTTACTCATGAAGGAACAGTAAACGAAAACTGCCAACCTTGTTTACCATGTTGAAAAATTAAAATCACCTTAATGAATAGTGCTCAGATGCTGGCACACTGCCAAATGAATCATCATCTTTGTCTTGAGGTAGCAAAAAGGTTAAGACACTGCTTGTGTTCAGACCTAATTTTTCTTCAGATTCATGAGACAAGAAATGAAAATGCTATAGATACTTAGCTTTTGTCTTAAACATGTGAAGTTTTCTAAACTAACAATTTTTTACTTAGAATTATGTCTTTAATCCTAGGACCTTCAGTTTCTTTGAAAGCAGTTAATTAAAACACATAGTTCCTTTATACAACTTTCATACTTGGGTAAAATGAGAACAGAGAAATTGAAGAACTTTCCTAATATGACATAAGCAGTTTTTAGGCACTTTTAGAGCTGGAAGTACAAATGTGTATCCATCCCTAAGCTCTTCAGTTTGTCAACCACGCTGCCTCCCTATCTGGGGCTGTTAAAAGCTAAAACTTGTGCCATCGTGGTTAATGTTTTGACAGATTTTATCATAAACCTTGCTGTTGTAAGTTTGTTTTGAGCCAAAATTTAACATGTTGTAAACTCAGAAACAGTTTTTACTGTTGGTGATCAGAAAAGGAAATAAATCAATTATGGCCTTTTGAATGATAGGGGTATAGAATTTAACACTTTAAAAGTTATATATTACTTGAATTTGGGATAAGTTCTTATTCTCTATGTTCAAGGCCTCTCAATTGTCAATACTGAAGGGAAAATATACCAAAGGGAATATATGTGCCTTATGTGCTCACTAAAGTTTATAACCAAAATATAATCCTTAATTTTTTTTTAATGAAAAGATCCTTTGCCTTAGGCTATGGAGCCAACAAATTAAACCCTCAACAAGTGACTCAGAAAAACATGGAATAGCCACTTTGTTTCCAAATAATTTATCAGAACGCTCTTCAGTTAGATCCTATTTTATGGTGCCTGTCATCAATTATTTTACAGCTATTTAGAGTATTTTGTTAAACATACTCCCAGTCATTGGTATTCCTAACAGCCTGCAGATCTAGATTTTTTTTTCTCTAAAACGTCTTCAATGACCATGACCATTAATATTTACTCATAAATGCATTTGTACACAGGCCTAACCATAGCAATCATTGAAGAAAAAAAGAGTTGTTACCCATCTCTTTACCCTAGAATAAATCAAATCAACAAATATTTATTGAATGTCTACTGTGTGCAAATAGCTCTGGACCGGTCAGCTTTTAAAAGCTATCCAGTTTTCACACTAACAAATAAAAGCATTATTATTTTAAGCATTGCACAAGCCATTTCTACAGACCTTAAGGACACAAGCCATATGAAGATCCTGCAGTTACTTGGGTACTGAAAGACAAGGAAGGAAAGATAAAGTCACCGAGTAAAAAGAGGAGAAAAGGTATCATCACCAATGGACTGCATCATGTATGTATGTATATATATGCATATGCTTGTGTTTATGCGTTTGTGGGTGTGAGTGAATGTTATATCTATGTGTGTGTACACATACAAAGAGAAGAATGAGTGAATTTGAGAGAAATGGGCTTTGTTAGGGAATAGAGGAATGGACGTTAACATTTGAATCCAGAGGTTTGCTTTAAAAATAGACTGCATAGTTTGACGGGTGTTAAGCCCTATGGTACTACAAAAACCAAAATATGTCATTGTATGTAATAGGAAAATCACTTAACTTGGAATCGGGAGCTCCAAGTTCTAAGACCTGGTTTTCCCTAAAATCTATTACAGGATGACCTCACCAATCAATAGATTAATTATAAAAGAAGTGACTTCTTTTCTAATTAACATTCTACATTGCTACTATAAAAAATTATTGTACAGCCCTAAGAAGTTAATTTTATCAAAAATAAGAAAAGCTACTTAAAAGTTTCTTTTAAAGATTCTAATTGTTATTACAAACCAAATAAAAACTACCAGTAATATACCAAAATTTGTGTACTTTATTAACCAATATTATTCTAATGCATTTCATTTTATTAACCTGTAAAATGGTAAAAATAATATACTGTGTGCCTACATCAAATAATTAAATGTATTTCTTTAGTGAGATATAGAAGGAAGCTGACAATAATTTCCAGCTTTGCCAAATAGAGTTAATCCTGGCTACTTTGGTTTTGGGTACTTTGCATAGAAGGTGTGTGTATATGTTGACCATTGAAGATATTGTCGTTGGCATTCTCACAGTGATGTCTGGTGCCAATTTTAAAATATTTGCTTAGGAGAACTAACTTTTAAATATCAGTTTTTGCCTTCTGCTGGTAGGCTGTTTAACTTCTAATGAAAATCACAACAGAGTTATTAAGTAGTTTTTAAGTAACCTTTTTAAGTAGCAGCTTTTATCTATACTAAAATGCCTGAAATTAACTTCTAAATTTTTGTGTAGGAAAACAACCTGTTATAGTTGTATTATCATTCAAAGCTTATGCCTCTGTTATAAAACTGTTGATTATTAAGATCACTTTGTAGCACAGGTATCTTCTCGTATTTCTTTTTAATTAATACTTTGCCTTTATTTTCAAAGCATACCCCGATTGCTGTATAATAAATTTTTTATTTCTTCTCAGGTACAGTCTTTCTCTTCTTGGTAAAACCATCTTACTGATCTTCTTAAACATAGTAAACACTTTCAGTGTGAGGCTATTTACATTGGATTGGTTTCTTTTATTTTCTTGGTATGCTGTAATTTATGTCTTTAGATATACTCTAAATAAAATTTCGCTTGAGTGATCCAGGTCTAAAGTTTGTGTTCATAGGAAATATCATCTTTAGAGTTGTTTCTGATTCTCACTTCATCTCTTCCCCTCCTTGGACTACAATTTGCAGTACTGAGACCCTCTCACCTGAGCCTTACCTGGATTCACCTGCCCTCTTGTGGTGTTCCTTTCTGAACAGTTAATTGATTTCTGAAATTTGGATTAGGTATTACATAGCCCAAGAAGAAAAGCCTCATTACCCTTGAGTCAGAAAAGTTCTTTTCTGTTGGTCATTGGCTATTATAAAAAGATAGAAGGGTTTTTTTGTTTGTTTTAATTTTGAGCACAAGAAGGAAATTGGGCACTATAGTGAAGTGAATAGCTTGGAATGACTGATGAAATGATACTTAATTTTGTGTAGAATCATATTAGTGACCTGAAAATTGATAAAGCCTTTTCTTACAAATTCTTGTAAAGCAACTTAAAATCAAGTTTATTTTATGTCACTGCCTCCTTTTTAAGTTACTGCAGGTAGGGAAAAAAATCTACTTCATTTTATTTAAATTTTGAATAAGTTTCATAAGTTTTCATCAAGGATGAATTTATAAATATAAAAATAAACCTTTTATAGTGTATTATCAGATGTGTTTGAAATGATTGACACAAATAGGTCTTTGTTTCCCTGTCTTAAAAAGGAATTCCTTCTTCGCATGCCATAGGACTAATTTTCCCCCTTCAGTTGAAATCAGGAGAATTTACACATGGAAAAGGGATGTATGTGTTCAGTGAGTGAGTGATTTTACCTAGCCACAAATTCAAATTCAGAGACATTTTGCAGTAGTAAGAATTAGTCCTTAGTTAGCAAAGAATAAAGATTTAAGAAAAGAAAAAGGGAAAGAACAGCACTACTTACATAAATATTTTTCTTAAAAGGAGATAGATTAATAAATTATTGTTAACAAGACGCCAAGTAAATTTTTAAAGATACACTTTCCTGTTAACTGTAAAATAATATTTCTAGCAGAAAAGAGTTGTCTTTTGATGCTGTACACACCCCCCAATCCTCACCCAACCCCATCAAAGCCTGTTTGGATCAAGTAATAGTGCTATTCATTACTGTTTTTTGTTTGTTTCTTTATTTTAAGTTTTCCATCACGTCTTGTTGCCCCACATAAGATCTAGCAGATCTATAGCAGGTATATTAATAAATGCATTTGTAGGCCCACTCCCAAATTCTAGTACCCACCACTCCTTTGCAGTTTCTCCTCTTATATTTGTAACAGTTGACCTACTAACAGGTTCCCAGAAACACAGGTTCAAATTTTGGCAGGCTTACCTCACCTCTTTGTTCTTCCAAAGTACATAAATGCTCAACTGTGTTCACAGTGAGGAAGGGAGAGTCATTCCAATGAGACTTTTAAAACCAAGACCCTTGCTACTCCCTACCAAGGTACTGCCACCCTCTCCAAAGGAATAAAGCTTTGTCAGTGTGCCCTTGGCATAATTTCTTCAGCCTGGATTAAACACAGGTAACTGAGAGTCTGCCTTATCTCCACAGGGCATTAGTCACTCTATAAAAGTTAAATTTATTATGAAATGCTTTGTTTGTGTTAACATATATCTTCTCTGGGAAGTTGGAAACAAAGGCATGTCCTTTAAGACTCCGTATGGGGAAAACACATCCTCCTTTGGAATTTAACCTTAATTTGAACCAAGATCTGTGAAAGAAAAGCACTTCAGTGTATTGTTCCCTTGCTCCACCCCTCCAGCCCCTTATCTAAATGGAGTTACTGTTGCTTCATGTGTTTTAACTCTTCCAATTCCAAACCCTGCTTTCCAGAGTTTAAAATTTTATCTTACAAGAAAAATATATTAAAATAACTGTGGCAGGCAATAATACTTTGCTTTTAATAATGAGTGGTTTCATGTAATGTATTAATTTTAATTTCTTAAAATTCAATAAAACCATAGCCAATTTGTACTTATACATTTTCATTGTTCATTTTCATTGTTCATTTTATTGTTTTAACAGATGGTGCATCATAAAGAATATATTCTATTTCCTAGAAGTTTTATTTCCTGAAAATCTTCTCTAAAATTTTCTTACTAGCAAGCATTGTCATACAGCGTCATAGTTTACATTTTACTAGAAGTAAAGAATAATTAGAAGTTAGAAAATTTTACATTAGGAATGATGGTTAGGTACTATTAAAAAAAAACCCCACTGCCATTGAGTTGATTCTGACAGAGTAGAACTGCCCCACAGGGTTTCCAAGGAGCAGCTGGTAGATTCAAACTGCCAAGAGCTCTTAACCACTATGCCACCACGGTTCCTAGGTAGTATTAACCCAAACCCGACCAAATTCTTCACCTCTCTTTGCAATCTTTGTAATGCTTCCTGTGTGTTTAAATCCATAGATGCTCTAACTGTCCTTTTTGAAAGTAAACCTCCATTCCTGCAATAGCAGATCAGCTAAGCATTAAGGGAAATATTTCAAAAAGAAAACATTTTAATTTGATATTTAAAAATCCTCTTTATATGAATGCTTAAAGTTTTTTTTTTTAATAGCATCTACCAACAAACTTGTCATCATCCAAACGATTTTCCATTGTTAACCTTTTATACATTAAGGAAAATCACAAAATAAATTGAAATAAGGAAGCAAAAGGGAGAGAAAGAACCAAAGATAACTCCAAACTGCCACATGTATTGATATTGGTAAGTCCCAAAGTATTTGCAAAATTGGAATAGAAGAAGTGTGTATGTGTGTTTATAAAAATGAAGACACAAGTGAAGAACTTGATCTTCACATGTTTAATTTCGAAGATGTGGCAAAACAGAGTAATTACTGAGCATCTTTATTAACTATCATCTATATTAACCATGAGCTATATGACTAGGTAGAACTATGTTAGCTAAAATTTAGAAATAATAGTAAGTTTTCATGAAGGGTATTTATGTTTATTGATTGACTTTTATTTATCTCTGAATCTCCTACTCTAATTAAAAAAAAAACTCTAATTAGGTGCTCACAAATACTTATGTTAAATTGAAATAGTCTTTACCTATTGAAATCACAGTACAATGGAGTCACAAGAAGTATGGATAATAAACTGTGAAAATCGGGTGAAAGTTCGTAGACAGGAGGACTAATAAGTATATCTTGAAAAGAGGATTGAAGAAGATATTAGAAGCAAGTTTGTTTGTTTTTAATCAACAGTTCAGGCAACACCATACCAGATACAAAGGACACAAATATGAATAAGACGTGGTCTCTGCCCTCATGGAAGTCGCAGTCCAGAGGGAATTACAAAGCTACAAACAATTTTTATACAGTAAAACAGATACCATAATAGAGGTAGGCTCAGAGTGCTTTAGGGGAACAGGGCAAAGGACACCTTGCCCTGTGAGATTAAGGAAGGCTTCCTAGAGATAAGGGTGTTTGAGCTAGGTGTCAACTGGAACTGACAGTTAAGGAATCCTTGATGACCTTAATGAGAGACTACTGAAATGAGAAACAAGTCAGACTGCAGCACATGAAGAGGTGAATGAGAGAAGTAGAAATGGAGACAATGAATATAGACTACTTTTTCCAGGAAATTGCCTTCTAACTGTTCTTACTTGCTGCCTCTGGAGAGATTTAGTAAGGGATTGCACGTTGTCTACCAAAATTAAGTGCTAGTGATGGCAATGGGTTTTTATTGCTGAGTGTTAGTGAGCAAATTGCATCCCACTTGTACCAGCCCAATAACAAATCTTTCTAGCAAGAGCCTTAGCACTTGAAGGAGGGTCATATCTGTTGCTGTGGTTGGTGTTTTGTTGTTAGTTGCCTGGGAGTTGACTCCGAGTCCTGGAGACCGTATGTATAACAGAACAAAACGTTGCACAGTCCTGTGTCGTCTCTATGATCTGTAGTATGTGTAGGTTATTGTGTCAATCCATCTCTTGGAGGGTTTTCCTCATTTTTGCTCATTCTCTACCTAACATGATGTCTTTTCCAATGATTGGTCTTTCCTGATGATGTGACCAAAGTGAGACAAAGTTTCACCATCCTCACTTCTAAGGAGCATTCCAATTGTATCTCTTCTAAGGTTGATTTGTTTGTTCTTCTGACAGTCCTTGGTATATTCAATATTCTTTACCAGCACCACAGTTCAAATTCGTCAATTCTTCTTCTATCTTTTTTCATCGTCCAGCTTTAGCATGCATATGAGTCAATTGAAAAGACCATGGCTTGGATCAGGTGCACCTTACTTATCAAAGTGACATCTTTGCTTTTTCGAACTTCAGAACTTTAAAGAGATCTTTTGCAGCAGATTTGTCTGATGCAATATATCGTTTGATTTCTTGACTGCTGCTTCTATGAGTGTTGATTGTTGATCCCAATAGAATGAAATCCTAAACAACTTCATTTTTCTCCACTTATCATAATGTTGTTTATTGGTCCAGTTGTGAGGATTTTTGTTTTCTTTATATTCAGGTGTAATCCATACTGAAAGCTGTGGTCTTTTACCTTCATCAATAAGTGCTTCAAGCCGTATTCATTTTTGGCAAGCAAGATTGCGTCTTCTGCATATCACAGGTTGTTAATTATTCTTCCTTCCAATCCTGATGCATGTTCTTTTTCATATAGTCAAGCTTCTGGAATTATTTCTTCAGCATACAGAATTAATAAGGTGAAAGGATACAACCCTGCTGCACACCTTTCCACCTCTGAACCATGCAATATCTCCTTCCTCTGTTTAAATGACTGACTTTTGATTCATGTACGGATTCCACATGAGCATACCAAGTGTTCTGGAATTCCCGTTCTTCACAATGTTATCCATAATTTGTTATGATAAATTAACAAAGTTAAATCCCTTTGCATAGTCGATAAAACACAAGTAAACATGTTTCTGGTATTCCCTGCTTTCAGCCAAGATCTGTTTGATATCAGCAATGATATCTCTCATTCCATGTCCTCTTCTGAATCCAGTTTGAACTTCTGATGGTTCCCAGTTGATATACAGCTGCAGCCATTTCTGAATTATCTTCAGCAAAATTTTGCTGGCATGTGATATTAATGATATTGTCCAATAATTTCCAAATTCTATTTGATCAACTTTCTTTGGGATGAACACAAATGTGTATCTCTTCCAGTTGGTTGGCCACATAGCTGTCTTCCAAATTTCTTGACATAGATGAGTGAGCACTTCCCGAGTTGCATCCATTTGTTGAAACATCTCAATTGGTATTTTGTCAGTTTCTGGAGCCTTGTTTTTCGTCATTGTTTTCAGTGCAGCTTGAACTTCTTCCCTCAGTACCAGCAGTTCTTGGTCATTGGCTACCTCCTGACATGGTTGAACATCAACCAATTCTTTTTGGTACAGTGACTCTCTGTATTCTTTGCATCTTCTTCTGATGCTTTCTGTCCACCATTCAGTTTTTTGCCTATAGAATCCTTCAGTAATGCAATTCAAGGCTTGGATTTTCTATTTACTTCTTTCAGCTTGAAAAATGCTGATCGTAGTCTTCCCTTTTTGTATTCTAACTCTGGTCTTTACTTCTTTTATTATAATACTTTACCTTGTCTTCTCGAGCTGCCTTTTGAAATCTGTTCAGCTGACTTACTTTATCATTTCTTCTGCTTGCCTTAGCTACTCTGCAGTTAAGAGCAATTTTCGGAATCTCCTCTGACATGCATTTTGGTCTTTGATCTGTTGTGATCCATAGGTTTTCATTGGCTAATTGTTGGAAGTAGATCATTAGGCCTCTCTTCCACTCTGTCTTAGTCTGGAAGCTCCACAGAAACCTGTGTGCCAATGGATAACCCTGTTGGCATTTGAAATACCAGTGACATAGCTTCTAGCACCACAGCAACACGCAAGCCACGACAGTACAACAAACAGACAGGTGGTAGCTGCAAATTATACTATTAATCAAATCCTTCTACTTTATTACCACCACACTTACCTAATGATCATATTACAACTACTTTTTTTAAAAGGTCACTCAATTCCTGTCACTTCCGTCTTTCAATCTGTCATACCTGTGTTACCTTTGAACATAGACTCAGATTATATTCCTTTTCAAATTTCTCTCCTTCCATTGCTGACTTTAGTAGACATTATACAACTGTTTAATACTAACATACATCTGTTTCTTCCCTAATTTTCTATCCTACTATTTACCAACAATCTTTAGCTTAAAATGCCCTACACCTCTAGGACATTCTACTTCTTCATTTCCACCAGCATAGTTTACTATCACTCCAGCATTCTAGAACCCAGTTTAAAATCCATTTTTAGGAGAGTTTTTTGATTAACCTAAATTTCTTTGCCACTGCACTCATTTTCTACATATTGTTCAAGTATATTAATTTGTATCAGATATGTATTTGTCCAACTTGTCTGTGTGAGTCCACCATTAATGATATTATCTCATGCAAACTCTGTGAACTCCAGTACGAATCCTGTACATTGATCTGTAGCCTATGCGTAAAGGTTTGCTCATCATGATGGTATTAATCTGTGGTTTTCTGCCCCTTAGGTAAGACAAACATACTAGATCAGATAGTACCAAGATCTTCAAGTCTTTTAGAATTGCAATATGTAACCAGATGATCTTTTCAGTCAGTCAATCAACGTTTACAGAAGAATAAATACTGCCGTAATTACATTGAACTGTAATCTGCAATTGTCTAATTTCTACCATCTGGCCCTAATTCTTCCTTCTACAGTCCCAAGCAATAAATAATTCTAATCCCTCTCACACATACTTGAAAATAACTATAATATCCTCCAATTGCAACAGAACTGTTTCATTCTGTAGCCAAACATTCCCAATTTAAACCATCCTTCACAATACATGGTTCAATTCTCCCATCCAGAATCTTCTCTTCTAAATGAAGGCTTTCACTCGCTTTCTCTGTATTTCTCAAAGATCCCAGTATGAAACACAATATTGTAGTAATCAAAGCATTCTTATTTTTTCCCCATTCCATATGGAGCCTAAAGTGACATTATCTTTCAAAAAGCGGAAAATTGTATTATTTATTCATATATAATTCCTAATTTTACTGTTTGAATGCTCTGGCCCCAAGAGACTAGGACTTGTCTGAGTTAATTGGGAACTATTTTTTTCAGGAATATTAGGCTAGAAATAGTGTACAGGCAAGAATTGACCAAGGAGCCCTGGTGGCCTAGTAGTTAAGCATTCAGCTGCTAACGGAAAAGGTGAGGGGTTCAAACCCACCAGCCGCTCCGTGGGAGAAAGATGTGGCAGTCTGCTTCCATAAAGAGTACAGCCTTGGAAACCCTGGGCGGCAGTTATACTCTTTCCATTGGGTGAATATGAGTCAGAAATGACTCCATGGAAATGGGGTAAGAATTGACCAAAGACAGCTGGAGGCTATGTCAGTAGATAATGGATGATAATGTGAACTAAAATTGTGACTTTTGAAATGTTAAGGAAGAAAACTTGGGGGTAATGGCGGGGGTGTTAATAAACCCCAACCAAACCCATTGCTGACAACTCAATTCTGACTCACAGTGACACTATAGGACAGAGTAGATAGAACTGCCCGATAGGGTTTCCAAGGCTATAAATCTTTATGGAGCTGACTACCACATCTTTTCTTCATGCAGCAGCTGGTGGATTCAAATTGCCAACCTTTTGGTTAGCAGCTGAGCACTTAACCACTGCGTCATCAGGGTTCCTGTGGTTTTCATAAAAAATAAACAAGTGGTTTTCATAGGGCATATTAACAAACTGTATCAGATATGTGGACAATCAAAGGGGTGGGTCAATGATAACTATGACTTTTCAAGCCTGAGTGACTAAGAGAATGAGAGAAATATGGAAGTCAGGAGGGGTGCCTTAATTACCAAGAAAAAACAAAAGCAAAAAAAAAAAACCCATTGCCATCAAGTCAATTCTGACTCATAGTGACCCTATAGGAGAGAATAGAACTGCCCCCCTAGGATTTCCTTCCAAGGAGCAGCTGGTAGGTTCGAACTGCCAACCTTTCAGTTAGCAGCCAAGCTCTTAACCACTACGCCACAGGGCTCCACTGAGAAAAACAGTTGCTTTAATTTAAATATATTGAGTATTCATGGAAATTTACAGACTTGGAAACCCTATGGGACAGTTCTACTCTGTTCTGTAGAATCACTGTCAGTCAGAATTGAGTTGTCAGCAATGGGTTTGGTTTGGGTTTATCAACACCTCCCCCCGCCCATTACCCCAAAGTTTTCTTCCTCAACATTTCAAAGCTCACAATTTTAGTTCACACTATCATCCATTATCTGTAGAAATTCAAGGTATAGATATAAGATGAGAGTTCTTATTAATAGACAAAGGTGGACTTTTAGCTTGCTACATGATTGTTCGATGCCCTCTAATCAAAGACCACCAGGAACATACCTGTAGTTGAACAAGTTGAGTTTATTGCTTGTTGCAAATAAGGGAGACTACATACCATGGGAAACTGTGAGGCATTTCAGTAAGAGAGTGGTAGAAAGGATTTATAGGCCTGGGTTTCTGTTAGGTGGTTTTAGAGAGGGCTCAAGGAAGCAGGACTTTGGACTGAAAGCTGTCAGGAAGCAGGGGTAATTCCATGACTGAGTATCTTAATAAATCTTATCTAGAAGAAGAGAAGACTAGAGCAAGGTTAAAGCTGTAATTTGTAAAGAAGCCACAGTTACTCATTTTAACCAGAATGGGGGAATGTTTGGTATTTTTGTGGTTTGCACAGTGACCTTGTTTTTATCTGTGCTTAAACAAAATTACAGAGTGGTCCTGTTTTTGTCTAACTTCTTCATGGTTAGAGTACCCTTGTGTAATGTTGGTGTTCTTCGGTAAGATCATTTATGTTTGACGATGCCATGCCAGCTCCTAAAAACACTGAAGCCTCACCATAAGTACCAAGCCAATTTCTAGATGTCAGAGGCTGTTTTTTTCTTTTTCAGGCCAATAAACTAACTTAGCCTTGGGGAACTATGGTGGAGGTTGGAGTAAAAAGAGAAGACAGTTACAGAGATAGAAAAGCAGTCAGGGGTCAATGGAGGGTGAAGATAGGCTGGTACCAAGGGGTCCTGGTTAGGAGGGTGTTTTACATTGAATATGTTTAACACTGACTATTCCAAACTGTTCAGACTGTTTGAGACACAGAAAAAAAAACAAAAAACAAAAAAACGGACTGAGTAGTAAGATCATCGAGCCAAAGAATCACTAATGATCTTCAAAAAAGAGCTTTAAAGAATCACAGGTCAAATCGCAAGGCTGAGGGAAGAAGTCAAGAATGTCGGTAAGGACCACTCGTTTGACAAGTTTGGCAATAAATGGGACAGCAAGGGAGGGTTAACTAGAAGTGTCCTGAAACCAATTTAAGGAAGTTTTTATTTTCCCCCAAACAGAGGTGACCATTACATGTTTGAAGGCTGAGGAGAAAAGTCCTTGGAAGTTGAAACAGTGGTGATGCTAGCTAGTGGCGAAGAACAGAGAAGATGCTCTGGAACTAAGAACACTGATGGATATGTTTATGCTGGAAAAGAGGCAGGACTCCTCCCAGACATACAAGAGGATGTATTGGTATAAAAATAGAATCATCGAGTTTGAATAGGGGGTAGATGTAAGAATGGGTGACAGATAAATTCATCTCCTCTCCCTGTCCCCCTCAGTGAAGTTAGAAGCAAGATGATCTGCCTGGATTTAGGAGAATGGGAGATGAAGACGCCTGAAAGAGGTTTAAGTCAGCTCTGAAGAAGGTGTTTAGTAAATCAACAAAAGATAACTTTTCTATTAAATCACCTGTTTGTTTAAAAAACAAAATTCAACTGTTGCTACGTATCGAGAAGTTATGGAGGATTTAGGAGTGTGAGTCCTTTTATTCTCTCAAGGAAAATGGGATAGGTTGCCATCTGATTGTATAAAAATGGTACAAACAAAACTTTTTTCTTGGACTACCCATGCTAGATTAAATATTGCTGTTGTTAAAAAAAAGCTGTTGTTAGGCACCATCAAATCAGTTGTGACTCATAGTGATCCTGTGTACAACACAATGAAACACTGCCCGGTCCTGCGCCATCCTCACAATCATTGCTATGCTTGAGCCTGTTGTTGCAGCCACTGTGTCAGTCCATCTTGTTGAGGGTCTTCCCCTTCTTCGCTGACCCTGTACTTTACCAAGCATGATGTCCTTCTTCAGGGACTGATCCCTCCTGATAATATGTCCAAACTGTGTAAGACAGAGTGTCGCCATCCTTGTTTCTAAGGAGCATTCTGGTTGTACTTCTTCCAAGACAGATTTGTTCATTCTTTTGGCAGTCCATGGTATATTCTGTATTGTTTGCCAACACCATAATTCAAAGGCATCATTTCTTCTTCAGTCTTCTGTACTCCGTGTCCAGCTTTCTCACACATATGCAGCAATTGAAAATACCATGGCTTGAGTCACGGGCACCTTTGTCCTCAAAGTGACATTTTTGCCTTTTAACATTTTAAAGAGGTCTTTTCTAGCAGATTTGACCAGTGCAATACATCGTTTGATTTCTTAACTGCTGCTTCTGTAGGCATTGACTGTGAAACACTTGACAACTTCAGTCTTTTCTCCATTTATCATGATGTTGCTTATTGGCCCAGTTGTGAGGATTTTTGTTTTCTTTATATTGAGGTGTAATCTATACTGAAGGCTGTAGTCTTTGATCTCCATCAGTAAGTGCTTCAAGTCCTCTTCACTTTCAGCACACAAGATTGTGTCATCTGCATATCACAGGCTGTTAATGAGTCTTCCTCCAATCCTGATGCCCGTTCCTCATATAGTCCAGCTTCTTGAATTATTTGCTCAGCATACAGATTGAATAAGTATGGTGAAAGGATACAACCCTGGCTCATACCTTTCCTAATTTTAAACCTCACTGTGTTTTTTGGGGGTATCCCCTTGTTCTATTTGAACTTCTGCCTCTTGGTCTATGTGCAGGTTCTACAAGAGCACAATTAAGAGTTCTGGAATTCCCATTCTTCTCAACGTTATACGTAATTTGTTACCAACCACATGGTCAAATGCCTTTGCATAGTCAATAAAACACAGATAAAAATCTTTTTGGTATTCTCTGCTTTCAGCCAAGACCCTTCTGACATCAACAATGATATCCCTCATTCATGTCCTCTTCTGAGTCTAGCCTAAATCTCTGTCAGTTCTTTGTTGAGGTACTGCTGCAACTGCTTCTGAATTATCTTCAACAAAATTTTACTTGTTTGTGATATTAATGATATTATTGGATAATTTCTGCTTTTCATTGGATCACCTTTCTTTGGAATGGGGACAAATACAGATCACTTCCAGTCAGTTGGCTAGGTACCTGTCTTCCACATTTCTTGTGCATAGATAAGCAAGCCTTCCAGCACTGCATTGTTTGTTAATACATCTCAATTGGTATTGTCAATTCCTAGAGGCTTGTTTTTCACCAGTGCCTTCAGTGCAGCTTGTATTTCTTCCTTCAGTATCATCTTTTCTCGATCATATGCTACCTCCTGAAATAGTTGAAAGTCGGTCAGTTCTTTTTAGTACAGTGCCTCTGTGTTTTCCTTCCCTCTTCTTTTGATGCTTCCTGCATCATTCAATATTTTGCACATAGAATCCTTCAATGTTGCAACTTGAGGGTTGAATTTTTTCTTCAGTTTTTTCAGCGTGAGAAATACCAAGTGTGTTCTTCCCTTTTGGTTTTCTAACTCCAGGTCTTTGCACACTTCACTATAATACTTTGTGTTCTTAAGCTACCCTTTGGAATCTTCTATTCAGCTCTTTTACTTCATCATTTCTTCCATTCATTTTAGCTACTCTGCTTTCAAGAGCAATTTTCAGAGTCTCTTCCATCATCTATTTTGGTCTTTTCTTTCTTTCCTGTCTTTTTAATGACCTTTTGGTTTCTTAATGTATGCTGTCCTTGATGTCATCCTACAAGTCATCTGGTCTTCAGTCATTAGTGTTCAATGTGTCAAATCTATTCTTGAGATGGTCTCTAAATTCAGGTGGGATATACTTAAGGTCTTACTTTGGCTCTTGTAGACTTGTTTTAATTTTCTTTAACTTGAACTTGCATACGGACAATCAATGATCTTTTTGGCACTTGGTCCCTGACCTTCTGATTGATGATATTGAGCATCTCCATCATCTCTTTCCACAGATGTAGTTGATTTGATTCCTGTGTATTCCACCTGGCAAGATCTACATGTATAGTCACCATTTATGTTGTTGAAAATGGTATTTCCAATGAATAGATCATTGGTCTTGCAAAATTTTATCATGCAATCTTTGACATCATTTCTATCACCAAGGCCACATTTTCCAACTACTGATACTTTTCTTTGTTTCCAGCTTTTGCATTCCAATCACCACTGATTATCAATGCATCCTGATTGCATGTTTGATCAGTTTCACACTGCGGAAGTTGATAAAAATCTTCAGTTTCTTCATCTTTGGCCTTAGTGGCTGGTGTGTAAATTTGAATAATAGTCATATTAGCTGGTTTTCCTTGTAGGCGTATGGATATTACCCTACCACTAACTAGCACTGTACTTCAGGATAGATCTTGAAATGTTGTTTTTGACAACAAATATGATGCCGTTCCTCTTCACTTTGTCATTCCCAGCATAGTAGACCATAAGATTGTCTGATTCAGAATGGCTGATACTAGTCCATTTCAGCTCACTAATGCCTAGGATAGCCATCTTCAAGTGTTCCATTTAATTTTTAATAACTTCCAATTTTCTTAGCTTATTTGTATATTCCACGTTCTGATTATTAGTGGATATTTGCAGCTGTTTCTTCTCATTTTGAGTCATGCCACATCAGCAAATAAAGGTCCTAAAAGCTTTTACTCCATCCACATAATTAAGGTCAACTCTACTTTGAAGAGGCAACTCTTCCCCAGTTGTATTTTGAATGCCTTTCAACCTGAGGTGCTTATCTTCTAGCACTATATCAGACAATGTTCCACTGCTGTTCATAAGGTTTTCACTGGCCAGTATTTTTAGAAGTAGATTGCCAGGTCTTTCTTCCCACCTGTTTTAGTCTGCAAGCTCCACTGAAACTTGTCCACCATGCGTGACCCTCCTGGTAATTGAAGTACCAGAGGCGTAGCTTCCACCATCACAGCAATGTACAAGCTACCACAGTAGAACAAACTGACAGATGAGCGGTTTTAAAGATTAATAATAATAATAAATACTATTAGATACAAATAATTTGGAACCCTCATTTTGGATTTTGGACTGTGTCTCCCAAAGGAAAAATCTTGTTGTTTTCAAACCTAAATAGAGCATCAACCAGGGACACTAGCCACCCAGAAGAATGAGTTCCATAGTATCCAAAGCAAATAAAATTAATTTTTTCACCTGAAGTCATAAAAATGGACTCACCGACTTCCACTTGAATTCTGTATTTATTTTTTTCTAAATAACTAGATGCCACGCTCATTCTTGGTATTAGGTGTGATTGAGAGATAACTCAGAGCAGCGGCAGCTCCCCTGCATTCTTGTAGCCCATGCTCTTGTGAGCATCAAAAGAAGATGAAGCCTGATTAACCATTTTGAAATCTATCGGATGAGGAGAAGTCCTTACAAAACAACTTTTATACGCTTTAATTAAAAACGTGTTCCGGCAGCTCAGATTGAATGGGCTTCAGGGGGAGCAGGCCTGAGTCCGTTGCCATGACAACACCAAATCTTTTTGCTCCTGGCTCTTCCTCAGCACACTCTGGCTAGCTCTCTCCGGCCATTAATTTGTCTCTGTCCCATCGCTCAGTGCCTCAATCCCCTGGTCTGTGAGTCTGTGACCCACCACCTTCTGCTGCCTCTGCTGTGGTCCTTCTCCCTCTCTCCATTTCCTGCATCTCTTCTATCCCTTACATGTCCCTGGAAATCTTTTCTCCTATTCCTTTTGAGAACAAGTCTACCCTCCTGAATTAAAAAAAAATTTTTTTTAATTGTGTTTTGTTTTGTCACAGCATGGTAATCATTTTTTACCCCTCATGGTAAATCCATTTTTTAGCAGTCCTGGGTGTTCTCTAGAAGCATCTTGCTATCTTACACGTTTTTTATTTTTCAGATTGAACACTGCCAACTACACCACTCTTTCTGCTATTGAGGCTAAGGCTAAAATAGAAAGAGCTATGTTTTACTCTGTAAAGTTAAGTTGTGCTTATTATTAAAATCTCAGATTATCAACAAACAGTATCACCTGGTAACAGTTAAAACACTTGAAAATTTTTTTTTAATACACGTCAAAAAAATTCAGACCTTATTTAAGAAGGCTCTCCAAATATTTTATAAAGTTGGACTCATTGTACAGGGACCTAAGTAAAACCCCACGCTGTCACTTTATATAGACTATGATATTATTAAACATTAATATTATTAACATTAAAGTCTTAATCTTCGTATTTTTAAGGAGTCATCAGCAAACTTTCATTTTGGTTACAATTCCAATTTTTGCCCTCCAATTTTCCCTTTTACCTATTCTACTTTGTGAGATAGATGACAGGGATACAGGCAGATCATTTCTCAGTATTTCACATTTGCTCTCACTGATTAACTCACAATCTGCTCTCATAGTTCTAAAGTGTGAATTATTTGTCAGATTAAATAAGCATTTCCTTTCTAATTGCCTGACTCAGTAGAGAAATTGTAATTTAAGAGACAAGTGTAATCTGGAGGGTTAATGTATGGCATGGCATGGCCCAATAATCACTTTACAGAGAGAGAGAGTGCATGAAGCCTTGAGAGCCCAGAGTGTAGTTCTGAGTCTGAAACTAACTCCAAAATCAGCGGCTTTCCAGCTCCAGCTTCTGCATCTCTAGAATTGAAATAATAAAGTTTTACTTCTCTTCAGAAGCATTATAACAAACTGTCTCTGTCTCTAACATAGTATTTTCCTGATAGGCCATGTGTAAATGTGGGCCTTTAGTAACACATACTCTGAAATCTCTGCAGTACAAGCAATAGTGTTTCTTTTAAAAATTAACCAATCCCCAGCTATCCCTTCTCCTTACCGGCATTCTATGTTCTGTTCTTAAAATTTAAGAATTTACCACATTTTAAGAAGCTGAAGTCTGACTTTTTATCATAAGTCATACCCAAAACACCTTTAACACATATAATATGACTATCTAAAAAGGTAAAGAGGCTGTATAACTCAGCATTTGGGTGATTTCTCACAAATTGACCAAGTCTCCTGTTTATAATGCTGGTATCACTCAAAGGAGTTATTCAGGTTTAACTTTATTTTTTCACCTCAGTGTTAAGAATAGAAAAGTCAGTTATATATTTCAAAGGCATTTTCCCACCTAGGGTACTTTATTTGGATCAACCTTGAGTGGGAACTAAAGAAAGTAAATGTGTATCTAAAATGTGTGTAGATTAGTTAAATGAACAGTTAAAGAGACAGGCATTTGGGTTGCTGAAACAGGCGAGACCTAATAAAAATGGATCGCTCAAAGAGGCATACTTAAAACGCGAGCCGATTTTACCTTAATATCAGAGAAGATATTCAGTTGGCATAACATTTTGCAGCTGTGAAGTGGGAGCGCTTCAATTCTTGACATTTAAATCTATTCTGGACCTAGTTCGGAGATATTCTGGTGGGAATAATCCTGCATTCGTCTTGCAAGGGAATCCCTGGATGGTGCAGACGGTTAACACATTCAGTTTCAGTTGGAGGTTCAAGTTCACCCAGAGATACCTTGGAAGGAAGGCCAAGTGATCTACTTTCAAAAAATCAGCCACTGAAAATCCTATGGAGCACAGTTCTACTGTGACACTCATGGACTCCTGATGAGTCCGAGGTGACTCAATGGCAACTGGTTAATGTTGTAGGTGAGTGAACTAGAAGACGTAATAGGTCTTTTCCATCACCCCATTTTCTACGGTCCTATTATTCACTGAACCTCAAGGCTAAAGCGTGCTTTAGGGCTGTACTTTAGATAATATGGAATTATCCTTTCTACTGAAGTGCATTGTATCCCCACATACCCAGTTCTGTTTCGTGGCCAGAAATCTACATGAAAATCATGGTATCATGTTTAGCAAATCATCCATCCTGTGGTGCCCTGCTTACCTGGAGCCACATAATCCTTTATGTGTGCTCTGGCACTAGACAAATTATGTGACAAACCTCAGGACTGTCCTGTAGTTTCTGTGGTTTGGTGGATGAGTGTCAGATTTAAAGCTTTTTTGGTTGTTTTGAGTATACCGTTATTCAAGAATTAGTTCTTATACTGAGTGCAGAGTGTAGGTACTCAGTTGTCCTCAAAATATCATGAAAATTATTTCCCAAATAGCTATACCTGCCTATCCCTTAGTCCAACCATACATGTTATGGTAAACTCGAAATTGCAAAATAGATGTAAAATCTAAACCACTGCTATCTTTACGCTGTATGCCTTTCTCTCCCCAGTATCTGTAACCATGTGGTAGTATGCAGTCCCCCAAGTGTAGAATATGTATGCTACCAGTCAGGACAAAGATTGAACTTCCACTTGGTGTTGTAAAAGGGATTTTATAAAAGGTGAATGAGCTGGTCACCAACATTCAAACCTATTTGTTAATAAGTTAATAAAAGTGGAGTAAAAATCCAAAAAAGAAGTCATTCATTCTTTGGTAAGTTGTAGCAAGTACTTAGAGTTAACTCTTCTAAAGAACAGAATTACCTGTAGACTTCTTTATTAAAAACTCAGAAAATCTGCAAAGTAAGTGTTTTACATCTTTTTAGAGGTAAATGAAAACCATGAAGATGTCATAAACATAAATATATGTTTCAATATAAATTATATTCAGGATGCTACTGTATAAGACCAAAAAAAAAAAAAAAAAAGGAAAAGGAAGAAAAACTGAAGTTTTTCTCTTTGATCTTACTACAGTGGAGTTTTTTTAATTTTTCTCTTTTCCCCACAAGTGCCTAGGCCTAAAAATTGAAGAGTGTGGTAAGAATTCTATGGCCTGAATTTGTAAAGGTTATTCCACTGAATACTGAAGGGAGTCAAATAAGTAAACCACAGTATCTCCTGATAAATATAATCTCTAGCTGGGAAGTCTTAAATTTGAAGTGCTGTTTTTGGTGTTGTTTACCCAAAATCAGATCACTTCGATTATTGCTTTCTTGCTTTGGAGAAGGTCTTGTGGTGTTCCTCTAAGTCGATATAGCTATTTGTGTATTTTTGAGATGTGTGTGTATATATATATATATATATATATATATATATATATATATCTCCTATAGCATATGTGTGCTTACTCTGATTTTTGGAAGAGAAAGGTGAAGAATAGATAGCTCGAAAACTGGGATAACTGTGACTCATTGGAGAGAAAATTTCATAAGTATTCTTACAAAAATAAATACATTAAACTTGATTTTTGTGATTATTTTTATCTGACTGAAATAAAACTGCAGTACATATTCCTCCCAATAATGGGCAGGGGAAAAATGGAGCTATGTAGGAAGCATGCCCAGTGACTACTTAAACTGGCATTTTAGACACCAAGCTATAGGGAAGTCTTTTTTTGATCATGATTCTTAGGAAATCTGTGTGTGTGTGTCACACACACACACACAAGAGGTCAAGGCACTGATGCTGCCTCCTGTGTGTTCTCTGTTTTCTACTCTGCACTCAGGAGCAGAGGGCCAGTCTGGGGGTGGCTGAAAGAGCAGGAATGGTGGTGAAACACGTTGCGGGGTGGGGGCGGAGGGGGTGGAAGCCTCTCGCGTGGGGGTGGAGGCCCACGGCAGGGTCTGCAGGGTGAGGAGGGGGATGCGAAGGCGCAGCTAGCCCCTTGCCCAGACCCCCGCACCCTGGTATTCGATGTGGCCCCCGGGTCCTGGGTCCTGGCCCAGGCCCCCGTGGCGCCGTTCCGGGATCAATGCAGATGGGTGACGTGGAAGCGTGTGTAAAGAGTCTGAGCCGAGGGGACTCCAGGACAGGGACGTTTAGTTTAAAGCCCGGTTTATCGGTGCTGGGTGCTTGTGAGTAAAGCTGGCTCTGAGCCGACGGCGCCGGTGTTGGGTGGCGTGGCTTGGATGTTAGGAGCCCGGGGCGCCCAGACAGGGATGCAGAGGCGGCCCTTCTGCCTAGCTCGCTGGAGGCGCCTGGGATTGCTTCTCAGCTGGAGGCCAGGAAAGAAGAGAGTAAACACCTAGCCTGCTGGGCCGCCCTGGGAGACAGTTGCAAAGGGGAAAACGAAAAACAAATCACACGAGTAAGCCGCCAACGCCCCCTTCCCCGTGCTGCCTTGGCCGGCGGTGCCACGAGTCCCGCAGCCTTGAGGCTGACCCGCGACCCCCACGACCTGCTGCGCCTCGGGGCAGGTCTCAGGAGCAAGCCTCGCCCACCCACCCGCCCCGCCCGGCCAGGACTTTCGGGCGGAATGGAGCCCTGCTTTGCTCTTTTCGTTGGCCAAGCACAATTGCGTTATTGGAGATAATGAATTCAATCCCCATCAAAGGGCATTAGGCTCGCCCCGGCCCAGGAGTTGCTGCTGCCTGTAAAAAAAAAAAAAAAAATGAAAGGCTGAGGATGAAAAAAAAAAAAAAATTCTCTGAGGGGGCCTTTCCCCTGATCGCCGCTTTTGAAGTGAAGGGGCCTGGGCATTGTTGTTCACCTCGCGGCCCATACGGCTGTAGAAAGCTCGGGCTTTTGATGGGCTGAGAACCGCCTCGGCAAAGAGCATCACGTCGGGCGGCGCGGCCTGCGGGCACCATATGTCTCGGAGCGCCGGGGCACCGTCTGGCAGGCCCGGCGAGGGCTCGGCCGCGCGCTCGGCCCCATGGCCAGAGACAAGGCCTGCACCCAACGGTCCCCCACTGGGGACCCAGACCTTGGGCCGTGGGGTTGCTGTTCTGAGCACCCACCTAGTAGAACAGGGCGAAGTTCCACCTGTGGTTGATCCATTAAGACCTCTGAATGGGACGCCAGCCAGCCTTTTGAAGATAAGGGTGGGCAAAGCAGGGGTCTCTGAGGCCAGCAGGCTAGGGTGCGTGGAAGTCTGAAACTTTAGTTTTAACCACTGGGACCCAGCATCTCAGGTGGCTGGCTTAACTAGATCTGACTAGGTCTGCGAAGGCGTAAACTCCTCAGAGAGGGGTATCCGTATACCACACAGTCGGGATTTTTCAGCTGTGGCTGGAGGACATCGCGCAGCGGGGCCGCGACTGGGCTGGGGTCAGGAGGAAGTGTACGCTGCAGCAGGTGCAGGGCTAGCACAGCCAGCCAGGCAGTTTCTGTAGTGCCGGCTGCGTCCCGTCGCGCAGTTCTAAGCCCAGGACAACGCGTTAGTATTAGGTCACTTTTTCTAAAAACTTGTTGCAGGCATTTAAGCTTACTTTTCAGCACTCCAAACTTGACCATCCCCCGTCCCCACCTCCATTGACTCCCTTTGGCCGGCTTCCGAGAGCTTTAGCCTAAGGGTCAGCAACCAGAGCTGTTTGGTTCTCTTCCCCCGCCCTCCCCACCCGGAATTCTCTCCTCCCTTTCTCCAGGGATCCGGGTTATCCGCCCCATTAATATATTAGCCAGGCGTAACACAAAGGAAGCGCATGTCAGCTGAAGGCAGCGTGACTCCAGAGAGAGGCGAGGAAACCTGGACGATGTCCTGCGCTGCAACACGGCTCATTGCAGTTGGAGCTGGTGAATCGAAGGCCTCCACTGAGGGACAGGCGATCGAGGATGAGGCAGGGGTCAGCGCTCTTGATTGCGCTGTAGGGTTGAACATCTGCGCAAGGATTCGGGGGGCGGGCAGTGTCCGCCGGGCCCAGAGTATGAAGAACGTTCCAAAAACAAAAACGCCGAGTCACCTGAGTCACGCAAAGAACAGCGGCTCTCCTAGCACTAAGCCGGTGCCTACTTCCTCCCTCATGCATAACAGGCCCTTAAAATTAAATACCTAAACGAAACAAACCACCGCAAAGCCCCTTTCATTCTTCTCATTAAATTGTCTGTTTTAAAACAACTCTTTAGTATGTGAGAGAGGGAAAAAACTGACCCGAGACATGATTAGACAAGTTAAAAAGTTAACTAAAATTACATCGGGGGGTGGGGGGGGGGAACTAACGAGATTTCCAGGTGAATGCATTGTTCCCTATTTCCAGACAATGTTTGGGGGGATTTCCAGGCTGTTTTTCTTGGTTTCACCAATTAAAAAAGAAAAAAGTTCCTGATGTGTAATCTTAAGAGGAAGAGAGAAGTAGGAAGTCAACTCAAGGCAACCTGGCGCTTAGAACTGTCAGGCGTGCGGTCTGTGGCACTATCCTGGTTCTGAATGTGATCTCACGGTGACTTGACCAGCATCCCACCTGGATTCGGAGGTCTTGGAACACTGGATCCATTTAAGCCCTTCTCTTCTCGGATTTTTAGGGACAATATTCTGCCTATGTACTCTAAGTTAACTAGAACAGAGAACCCCAAAATATGATGCGCTGGCACCTAGTAAAAGGGAGGCCCCTCGCTCCTGGGGGGGGGGGCTGTGAGGGGGCGGGGAGCTCGCCCTCACCAGAAGCTTTGCTCTTGCACTGTAAAGTTACAGCCACCACAATTGGAGAAAAGAGAAAATTAGATAAAAAAAGGAGGTTTCAAGTGTTCAGAGTGAGGATTTACCCCCCTGACAGTTTTTTTGAATTGGTTTATAATAGAAAAATGCATGTGTTTTACAACTTAAAATTGAACTGCATGAATATTTGTCTATCCCCGTATTGCTTGTTAGCTATTTCAAAAATGAAATTATATACTGGAGTCTGCAGTCCTAGCTGTCCAAAGTTCAAGGACCCAAGCTGGTTGGGCGCTAAAAAGAGAAATATCAATGGAATCATTATGGCCCCAAAGTTAACTATCTGGAAGAAAAAAAACCAGAAAATTTAAAGCAATCTATTATTAATGTTATTTTGATACGCTAAATCCCAAACCCAGTGAAAAAGAGTTAGAAATTTGTATAAATAAACGGCTACTTAAAAAAAAAAACTTACTCCCCCAAAAAATAGATTCAATATCTAAACACAGACTGCTGTAAAATCTTTCAAGTTGTTTCATTTTCTTACATTCTTACTTTCATGTATACTATCGATGCTAATGGTTCTTTTAGTTTGGGAAAATCTTATTTCTAAGCCAAAGGTAGCTTAAAAACAATCACCTTTTTTTTGCACATAATTATCATGAAGTAATTTTTTTAAATTAGGTATTCTCTGAACTCCTCTTTAGTTGCAAAATATATTATTTACTATAATTCACATAAACAACTAAAAATTGTTTTGAAAGCAGAACATTATTACACACTTATTAACTATTAAAGTTTTAAGCAATTTTTATTTTTCAATGAGTTTTCCTTCTTGATATATCGAGGTATCACATTAAAATACATTATAGCTACATGTTCTACAATATTACTGCTAAATCAACAGAAAACCAATTGATCTTGAGGAAAGGTTAATTAAATTGGACTACAGGTCTCCTACTTTGGTCTGTATTGAAAGGAATTTGTATTGATTGTGAAAGTTTTTTGCAAAGAAGTTTAATAAGCATTTTCATGGAAATTGAGATCAATTTTTTAAATGCCAAAATGGCTAGGTTTTTAAATTTTATAACTCCAGGAATTTTTTCTCTGTTTAATGGCTCATTCAAATCTGTTAGAATCCTGAGGGAAAAAATGTCTTTTGTTGTTGTTGTTGTTGTTAAATACTTTCAGTGAAATCAGTCCTGGGTATCTAGCCTTCAGACAATGAAAACAGAAGTGAAGAACTTTAATAGGATTTTGCTTGTTTTAATCCCCCCTCCCGTAATAATTCTCATCGGTTTGTTCTGCTATGAGGCAGATCAAAAGAGGACAACGGAAAATTAAATTTTATCTTCAATTTAAACACTGTATAGCCATTACGTAGAGAACTAACAGAGCTGCATTTTGCTTGGGAATGCTTCTGAGTTGTTTAGTTCCTGATCAAAAAACTGGTGACTTTTTCTTCTTCCCTGTGTTTAGTTATCTTCTCTTTTTTAGTGTGTCAGAAATACTTGTGGTTGGCTCTTCCTAAACGCCAGATGAAAGTAACACTTGAAGCTTCCCTCCCCAGCACTATACATTCGTTTCCAAAATATTTTTTCCATTTTTTTTTTTTTAATATGTTTGCACGGTGGCTTTGTCGGTGGCCTCAGAGGGCCCAGGGAGCTTTACACTTGGGGTCAGTGGGAAGGTTTTCCCTCCTCGCTCCCTCCCCCCCTCCAGAAACCCCTCCTCCACCTCGGGCAAAATTCCTAAATAAAGGGAGCCCACTGGACCGGGGAAGAGTGGTTAGCATTCCCTTTCCAGAGCTCGTCTGCGGGAGCAAACGAGGTGAAGAAATATAGAAACTTGAAGACTAAAAGGGGGAGGGGTGGCGGGAAGGTCCCAGCACTCGGAACCACAGACATTTTTCTCCTGGCCCTGGAGCGCTGCGCTCCAGCCTGGGGCGTTCCGGCGCTTGTGTGTCCGGGTTTCCGAGGAAGGGATTACCCAGCGGGAGCAGCCGCGGCAACGCGGGCCCTTGTGGCCACAGAAGCGGTAACGAGGCGCCTGGCCTTCTTTGTTGACTTTTAGGTCTAGGATTCAACAGAAGATTTATTCGCCAGGAAGGGAAAATGCCCAAACAATGAAGAACTAACTGCACTTGTCACCTCGAGATTCTCGTGGTCCTCCTCTGCCCCCCTTCCCCGGCAACCTTCTGCCCCGGCTGCCTACCCGCGCGCGCTTTAACGCGCGGGTCGCCGCTCGCCCAGAATTGGCAGAGTGCGCGGTCAGAAAATCGCGTGAGGCCCAGGAGGCCGGAGCTAGGCCTGCAGGAGGGATTTGCACCGAGACGAGCCCGGCTCTCGAGACCGATCATCCTAGATTCCCAGGCCGGTCTCCAAAGTGGCCTCCACCTTAAGCCCGCGGCGCCGGTCGCCTCATCCTGCGCAAACCCAGAAAAAGTCTCCGCCAAATAAAAGAGCAAGAGCTACACGGCAACTTAGGCCAGGTGGAGTGAAGACAAGATATTGATATTGCAAATATGTTAAAAAGAGGAGGAGAAATAGCAGGGGGAGGGGGAACAACACAGAAGTGAGACGCTTTAGATTGAGTGAGGTCGGGTGAAGTTCCGCGGCCCAAACTCAGGCCTTTATATTACACTTCAAATTAAAATTTGCCAGTATTTGTTTACCCGCCATATAAATATGCGTAACTTTTGGGACTCAAAGCTTTTCCTCTATGGGTTGTTTTTTGCTTTTGTTTTAACGTCTCTCCGAGGCCTACGAGTGAAATTTTGAAATTACTCAAACCAGTCATTTCCCTCGCCGCCTCCTTTCATTAACTAAAGTGAGAGCGAGGGTTTGGGATTTCTGGATTTTTCTCAAGTGCTACATGGCACCCCTTCTCTCATCTGGGGAGGCAATTACGGGATCATTAAGAGACTCACACAGCTCTTTTTATCTTGTCCGTGGTGTGGAGTGAAGCGATCAAAGTAAAGGCTATCCAAGTTCAAGCCCCAGCGAGAATGGAGTTCATACACAGGGGCTCAGGCAAGGCCAGCCTCTGCTTGAGCTGGTGCTGTTATTGTTGATGTCAATCCGAACAAGACTTACAAAGAAATAGGTGGACTGAAAAGTGAGCCTACTATCAAAGGAGATTAATGATTTTGTGATCTCAAGCAACTGTGGGGTGTGAAGTTGCATTTTAAAGCTTCTTAGAAGTCAAACAAATCACCGTCTTTAAAGTTCTAGGAACAATATTTTTAGAAACAATATTTTAAAAAATATCTTCATAAAATACAAAATAACAGCTATGCTGGAATGTGGCCCAATGCTTCCCCTTGCAGGAGTGAATTAACTTCCCTCCTGCCATTCCCTCCAAAGCTACTCTGATTAAGTTTTGTTTCTTTTAATGAGAAGAGGGTTCGAGACTCTCTGTTGTAGACAACTTAGTTTGTATTTTATTCTCACTTGAATACTTCTCAGATAAAGGGAAATGACATATGCAGGGGGGAAGGCAGTTAAATTAATAATATTTGATTTCATTGTGGAAAGACTCAAAGGAAACACAGAAGGCTTAAGCCCATGTCAAAAACAAATTGAAGTACACATTAAGGTGAATTAAGAATCTTAAAAAAAAAAACAACGCTCAATTCTTGGAATAATTATCTACTTACTATTATTGAGTAATCAATTACTAGGTAGATAAAAAGTAATTTATCTACCTACTCTTACTTTTTACTAGCTCTAAGTTCATTTCATTAGTATAATCGGAACAATGACAATTTTGTTTTAGATTATTTTCCTTTGGTCATATATATTCAGTTCCGGACACTGAAAAATATTATATTCAGAATATCTGTTTTGGATTTAATTCAGTGAAGGAGAATAACAGAAATCCTTTTTTGTTAACATTTGCTTTATTTAAAGTCCTTAACTCAAACGATCAAGAACATATATCACGGCTTAAATCTGTTTTCATTTTTGTTATTTAAATCAAAATATTTTAATTACAATCACATTGATAAAAATTAACATTTTAATCTGTAATTTTAACCATCATTTAAAGCAATCTTAGCTGTAAAGAAAAAAAACATGCAATAAATTAAGAACATTGAGAAAGCAAAGAGGAATCATAATGAAACCCGTCTGGCTATACTAACACCATGTCCAACTGTGGAAAGTGCATTAACACTGGATGAAACAAGTACACGATGGCAATAATTAAAATGGCTACAATCAATTGGATTTTGGAATCTTGGACCAAATTTTGAATACGGCTCCCTATAACATCTCTCCTCCAACATTGTAATATTCCATTTTTTTCTGGGAAAAAAAATTCTGTAAATGGTATACATACATAAAAGCTACTTGTATACATGTGACCTCAGAATGATATGACCATGGGACTTTTCAAAGCAAGGAGCAGGATTCTTGAGGAAGGCAATTCTTGAGTAATTGATCCTCAAGGCCCTATGTGGATGGAGAGGACAAGGTTAGGGGTGGTCTTTGTAACTTCTTGGTCAGGCAACTCTTGAAAATGTAGCATGTATATCACCTATTTCCTCTGTATGTCATGTATAGAGAGAATGTCTACATATGTGAGCATGTGCATAATTAAGCTCATACACAATGTACATGTATTTCATTTAAGACATCTGCTATCTGAATGTATGAGAAATATAAGCTGAAAAAACAAATGGCTCCGATGTTTATAATCTGTTTATGTTTTGCTGTGTAACCGGAGTATTGTCCTTGAATACTTTTAAGAGCCTCTAGTGTCTACTTGTTTCTTCACCATTTCAGTTCTTTAGGTTCAGAGTATTGCCACAGAGCTGTAAACTTGTGGGGGTTAGGTAAGGAGGGGGGAAAAGCACAAAACAAATATTTTACAAGCTTGACCATTTTCTTTTTTTTAAATACACCCTGCACAGACTAGAATGTGTCTGGAGGGGAGAAAGGGAGGTAAGGGAAAGGAGCAGAGGAGGAGGAAGATTTTATATATACAATGCTGGATTAAAAAAAAAAAGTTGGTTGGGGTTGGCTGTCTTTGTAATAATATACACAACACAGGTTTTGAATACAATAACAAAGTAACAGTCCTTTGCACTGGGTGAAAGATTGGGCACAAAAAAAAAAAAAAAAAAAGAAATAAAATAGTTGTTGGGATTTTATTATGTTGTTTCGGTTTGTTATGTGTGGTTTTGTTTGCTGTTGATTTTTTTTTCTCTCTTGCTACCAGCATGGGCATGCCAGACTAACCCCCAGTCCCAGGAGCTAGGAAGTGTTTAGGACGGGTCTGGAATACACACCTTGGTAGTAGGCCGGCTCCAGGGCTGAGGGCTCGATAGGGCTCCTGGTGGCCACTGAAGCGCTGCTGAGCGGTAGGCTGGCGGGCAACGCGGCGCTGTAGGGCGAGTACTGCAGTGCCTGCTCATATGCCTTGAAGTCCAGCTTGTGCTGCTGTTCCGAAGAGGACATGAGGTTGTTGATGGAGAAGGGGTGGTTGAAGGAGTAGTGGGGGTCCCCTTTCAGGTGCAGCTGGGACTCGTGGGGTGCCAGGCCGTGCGCCGGGTGGGAGGGGGGAACAGATGCCAGCGCCCCGGGCCCGGAGCTGATGGGGGGCGCAGCCGACGAGGCCGGAGTCTTCAGCTCTGAGGCGCCCCCTGTCACTGCCGCCCCGCTGTGGTCCAGAGTCTGGGGGCTGGCGGCGGGCCCTGGGGCCGGCGCGCCCTCTAGCTGGCCAGCCTTGCCGTGCACGCCCCGCAGAAGAGGAGACTCGGCACTGGGGTTGGCAGCGCCTGAGGGGTCCTTGCGGCTCTCAGGGCCACCTTTGGAGCCGCCGCCCCCGCTCCCGCCCCCGCCACCGGCCCCGGGTTGCTTCTCGCACTTGAAGCGTTTCTGGCGGCGCAAGTAACAGCCGTTCTCGAACATGTTGCCGGAGTCCGGGTGTAGCGTCCAGTAAGAGCCCTTGCCCGGCTTGTCTGGGGAACGCGCCACTTTGACGAAGCAGTCGTTGAAGGAGAGTGAGTGGCGGATGGAGTTCTGCCAGCGTTGCTGGTTCTGCCGGTAGTAGGGGAAGAGGTCCATGATCCACTGGTAGATTTCGCTCAGCGTCAGCATCTTGCTGGGCGCCTGCTGGATGGCCATGGTGATGAGCGAGATGTACGAGTAGGGCGGCTTGGCGTGCGGGTAGCTGCGCTTGAAGGTCTTGGCGTCGCCGCCGCCAGCACGGCTGCGGCCCAGGTTGGACGGCGCGTACGCCATGGGGCTCATGCACGGGTTCATAGCGGCCGCGTAAGGGCCCAAGCCGTTCATAGAGGCCGCCGGCTGCGCGCCCATGGCTCCCATGCCGCCTGGGCTCAGCGCCGCCCCCATGGCCGTTACGCCCGCTGCCGTCATACTGTTCATGGCGCCCGCCGGGCCCCCTGGCATACCCGCCACGGCGCCGGGGCTCAGGCCCGCACCCAGGCCCGGGTTGGCGTAGGACATGTTGAACGAGGCCGGGGTCATGTTGCCGCTCGTCGTCATGGTGTTCATGGTCATGTAGGTGTTCATGGAGTTCATGGAGCCCAGGCCCGAGTTCATATTGCTGACCGGGACGGAGGAGTAGGCCTGGAGCGGAGACAGCGAAGGGGAAAGGCCCCGAAGGGCGGGGTTAGTGGTGGGCGCCGGCAGAAGACCGGCCCGGGGCAAGCCCGAGGGCAAGAGGACAGTATTTCTCCAAACCACGGGACCCTCAACCCGGGGCAAACTGTCAGGCGCCCTACCCAGACCTAGCAGAGAGAGGTTTTGCACCGCAGGGGGAAAATCTTAACGCGGCAAGCATAAAAGACAAGCACTGGCAGAAAATATGTCCCCAGGAAGACGTGTAATCGCCTTACACTCCAGGCTGAGAGGCCAGCTCCGGGACCCCTCAATCTCCTCCTCCATCCACGCCATGCACCCCAGACCGGCCTCAGCAAAGCGCCGTTTGGGGCAAATCGTCTTTAAAACTCCGAAAATAGAATTAATCCCTGACCCCCTGCTTATTTACTCCACTCCAAGGGTGCGGTGGGCTCGGCTGCGCAGCCCCGCGGGACAGAAAACGAGGAACAAGTTCCGCGCCCGCCTCGCCGGAGATGCCCCGCTGACCGCGCAATGGCTTCGGCTACAAGAGGTGTTAATTGAACACCCTTTGATAGAGCAAATCATCCATGGCCATATGACCCCTGAATCATTCATTTCCCAAAAACCGGTTTTATTGTCTTAGGAGTTTTCTCCAAATGGTGACCTTTTGTTGTTTATTATATTTAGAAGTAATGTTTTTTCACCTACTTGCAGTAACTGTAATATTAAAACGGACACAAACCCGGAAGTTAAAATGAGATTTGGAAATGAAAAATAAACCTGCAACAGGAGAAGGCAGGGAGGAGTGTATAATATTAATATATCATACACATTCAACTTTAACATGACTTTACGTATGCACCTCTGCAAGCCATACGAAAACTTGCATTAATTTCATCATTACCTGTTTCCAGTCCTCTAACGTTAAAAAAAAAAAATTGGTGACAAAATTTGTCGAAATAATCATCTGTTTCTTCAAATACTGTTATGCTGCCGCTGATCATTTCAAAGCTTGGCCTTTCAAACTCTATGATTAGTTTAGAATAATTTAAAATCCCAAAACCAAACTCTACTTATTATTTTCTTAAGGCTATTCTACTTCCAAAGTCTCAGCTTTAACCTGTAAGAAACCTCTTTCGCTGGAAGACTTAATTGACTGGTGTGTGGAAATGACTGAATCATAATCAAACCTTCGGAAGAGTTCTGAGCTCTCTTTAAAATCATCAGCACCAAAAACTCTCCTTAGTAGCAATAGCCCTAGATTTAAAAATACATACAGGGTCTAGAAATATAAAAACTACTTCTCTAGTAATTGAGTAAAGAATAACGATGTCTTTATATTCATTTTCATCAGCAAATATGACTTCATTTGAAAATACAAAAGGTGAATAGATTTAAGTAAAAATACGCTGTACACTATGGTATGCAGATAAACTCAGATAAGTTTGTAAATATATAAACATACAAATCTAAATAAATTATTCATGAACATATTTTCTGACCACATCTGAAAGCATATTTTACTTTGGTGTTTATTTCCCTTCCCCCAAGGTTATCCAAAGTAAGTTTCAGTAAGTATTTTCAATATTAGTAATAAATTTTCAGAGTAATCACCACCTGTTCCCAGAGAAATACTTCTAATAGGTAGTGGTCCTGCCTGTACCTGGTTTTTCTCGCAATCCTTTTGTGCACATTGTAAAATAAACCCCTTGAACATGCCACCGAGGGGACAATGAAGAGAAACAGGTTCTCAGCCCCGAGTACCGGAGGAAGAGCCAGCTCACACTAGCGCCACCCAGTGGTTCCACAGAATAATGTGCACACTTCTCCCCAAAGAGGACTTTTGAAGAACAAGTTTTATACAATTTCGGAATCGTTTCATTATTAAGAAGCCCAACTCAGCGGCAGAGGGTTTTCATCAGGAGGCATGTGCGAATTGAAGGGCGGGATAAAGAGGCCGCCCTGCAGGCGCGCTCTGGCTTTCTCAGAGTTGCCTCCAACTCCTGCCGTCGTCCGCCCGCCAAACCGCGGCACCCCAGGCCCGGATCTGGCTCCCGCTCTCGGCTGGGAAGAGGCAAGTGCTTCCTAGAGCGGGCGCTTTCAAAAATTTCCTAAAATTCCCTCCTCCGAGGAGAGGCCTGGCGGGAGCCACACTAGGCGAGCAGCCGTGGCACGGAGGAGGCTCCCCTAGCCCGCCAGCCTCCCGCCCTGCCCAGGGCCCGCCTTTCCCCGGCTCCCCGGGGTAGGCTCCGGGAACACCCCGCCGCCTGCACGCTGCTCACCTCCTGTGTGTCCGCGTAGTAGCTGTTCCAGTCGCTGCTCTCATGCCCTTCCATCTTCACAGTCCCTAACATCCTGGAGCCACCCTGCCCGATGCAACCATCCAGCCCTGTGCGAAGCGACGGGCGGCCGCGCGGCGGAGGCGAGGAGCTGAGCGGCAGCAGTCACCCGAGCGCCCGCGCGGGCCCAACGCCACCCCAGCGAGGAGGAAGCCGGGCGCTGCGGGGCGCGGCGTGCGCGGCGGCGGCGGCGGCGGCGGCGCGGCGGGCGGGGGCAGCGCCGGGGGCAGGCGGCGGCCGCGGAGCGCGGCGCCGTGGAGCGCCTCCGCGGGAAGTGAGCGGGCGGCCTCTGCGAAGCGAGTGCAGTTGAGCTGATGTGGATCTTACGTCGCCCGAGTGCCCACCTCCTCGTCCTCTCCCCATTTGTCCGTGGCACAAAGACGCTCGCACCTACAAAGCCGGAGGTGCACCTGCGAGGCGGCCGCCCGCCAGTTCAGCCGCAGCGCCTCCCGCCACGACGCGCCGCCGCCGCGCGCGCCCCCAGCGCCCCCTCCCACAATATCCCCTCCCCCAAACCCGTCTCGCACTTTGTGGTAAAGCAGTGTAATTGGTTTAAGCCCGGAGGCTGGGGGAAGAGGGAAATAGAATGGGGGTGTAACACCCTTTGGAACTGGTTAAAAACGAAAAATAGGCGGGGCCCGGCGAGCTGGGGAAGGCTCTAGATGGGAACCGCGCAGCTGGAGGAGGGCTGGGGGCGGTGGCGTCGCAGCTCTGGCTCACAGGGCCGTGTCAGCTAAAGGACTCCAGGGTCCCTCCCCTGGGGCACCCTCCAGCCTCCGGAGGCCTGGGCTATCGCCCGATCCCGCGCCCCTCCTGCACTTCTGCCCACCCCCGCCCCCACCCTCCTAATTCCAGACCCAAAGTTCAACCCTGAGAGGCTGGAGAGTCCAGGCTTCCCCCCTCCTCCACACCCCTTCAGGACTAAAGGCTAGAAAAAGGGGAAAAGCCTCACTTTTGCCCCGTCACTAGAAACCCAGCTAACTGAGTCAGCCAAGCCGAATGACGTTAGGCTGAACTGGGCTCCTGGCTAATAGAGCGGAGGCCCTGCCACGAAACCCGTACCTGCGGCTAAGAGCAGGTGAGTCACGGCACCGTTTTATATCTTTATGACATAACTTATTTTTTTTTTTCCGCCTCGGTCCGCTCCACTCCCCTTGTCATCTGTAGCGATCATAAAGAGGAAGAAACTGAGAGCAGATGTCCGTGTGATAGGGCAGGCGGGCCTGAGTCGGGCCATCCTACCTCCGCCCAGCTCCTCCTCCCGCCCCCCTTCCCGCAGCCTCGGGGACTGAGCTGGAGGCGACCGTCTGGTTTCTGATAGGGAAAGGTCAGGAGGAGGGAACATTTCCCTAAACACGCGAGTTAGCTGAGAAAGCCAGGGCGCGGGCGCGGGAACACATCTGCCAGGCTAAAGAGGAGCCAGGCCGAAGCCAACGGTGGTTCACGGCGGTGCCTGGTCTGGTCTGTGACCGAGAGGGGCATGGCTAGGACGCCAGGCGCTGGCTTGGCTCCCAGTCTGTTAGGGACATCGGTGGGAAATTCTCCCCCAATCAAAGCCTCTTGTCCCTATGAGGTCCTGGGTAGCATATTGCCCAGGAGCCAGGGAGAGAAGGACCAACTAGAGGGACTGGGTGATACCATGAGTTGGTGATAGTTGGAAGATGGTGCGTGTGTGCGTGTGTGAGTGTGTGTTGTATTGCCTATGGTACCACTAGATTTCTTAAGTAGAATTAAAATATTTCTTAAGTGACTAAGAATCCCCCCAAAATACTCTTGTTTTGCAAAGTTTTTAAAATGTTATTAATCTCGTTTTGAGAAATGTGTTTTAACTTGTCCTCCAAACAGATACCTTATTTTTTTCTCCTGTTCTTTGTTATTTTATGTCGTTCTTCCTTGAAATCTGGCAAGAGAATCACGTTAAATCCTTGAACCAAACAAATCTCTTAAATCAGCAGGGGAGCACGACAGGGTGAAGATGTGCAGTTAAGGAAATAAAAAAAGATAAAAGCGTTGGATTACAAGTCCTTTTTTTTTTAAACAAAAAAGTGGTGGGGGGGGATGTCACATTGTAAGGAAAGGAATGAGAGTGAAATTAAAGCCACCTGGAACTTAGCAGCGCAGGAGCCCTCCCCAAGGCAGCCTGCCCCTGTGACTGCAAGTTTGTCGCATCACTTTGTGTAAATGTGTCTGCGAAGGTGTGGGTCTGGCACATTTCTGACAGACTAATTCTTTTGTGCGAAGTTCCCACCAGCTAAGCATCCGTGTACTCAGGACCTCAGTTTCATTTGTAAAGTACACGGATGCTCACCTTCGTCGGTTCGATCCTGAGGGGCTTTCAATGCTAACAATCTTCCTCGTTCCTTCACGCGATGATTCTCCAACACCTTCTTGGCTCTTCAACCACGTCGAGCATGGCTAGGGTATTTTCTGTGGATAGTAACAACTTAGTAATAGCTTTAAGGAGAAAAAAAGAAAGAAACGCTGTTACCTAAAAGAGGATCAATTAAAATATCAAATAGTCTTGGCTTTGTAGCCCATTTCCCAAAACCACAAGGTCTCATCTTTTTTAAAAAGTCAGTTTAAGAAAGGGGGAAAAAAAAAAAGCCCATTTTTCATAGTCCTATCGCCAAAGCGACGTTTCTCCCCGGCTTCTTCTGGGCCTAAGACCTATGGTGCCGAGCGGACTCTCGCTATCTGCCCGCTTCAGAGTCCAGATTCATCTCGGCCGGGTGGCGGGGGTTAGAGCGGGATTCCTGCGGTCACAGCGCCTCCTGTCGTGAACAGAAAGCTCTGAATGCTCCGGCAGGCGCCCCCTCTCTGCGAGCACCGCCAAGAGAGACAGGCTCGAACCCTGCAGGTTTTCCTCAACCAACGATTTCGGGTTTTTAGAGCTGAGTGCCCGAGGCCAAAAAGGAAAGGCAGGCAGCTCTGTTAGCTCCCCAGCCTCTTTCCATCTCAGTGGCAGCCTGCCAAGACGTCTAAAACCAAGGAGGTGAAGTTCTAGTGTACCCAGACACCAGTCAGTTAGTTTCCGCGAGGTTAGAAGCTAATCAGCAGGGCCATGTTGGGTTTCTGAGTAGGAAAAAACAAAACAAAGCTGCTGCCTTGGGGTCGTTGGCCAGTCGGCAGCAGGGTGACGTGTCCCGCTGCCCCAGTCTGCTCTTTTCCAGCCTCTTGCACCCAATAGGCCCTGTCTTTACGCTTTGCAAAGACTGTGCTGCTCTTTCGCGGGGAATTAGACCCGTTCAGCCGCGAGGAGGCTCGGTGGACTCGGGGCAGTGGAGCCACGAGGGAGCCACGTGGCGGCTCCGAAGCGTCCCGGCCAAACTCGCCTGGGTCAGGACCCGTCTGCGGGAGACCGGGCGGCCTAGGTAGCGGAGAGGGCGGGTTCCTCCGGCGGAGGAAGGCGGGGAGGCCGAGGACCGTGCGGCGTGCGGGTACCCCAGGCGGCCGGGCGAGAAGGAAACGGCTCCGCCCTTCCCGGAAGCTGCGCCCGTTGGGCCCTACCGTACTGTTCCCTACACAGTTGGCCAGAGAAGGGGGTGGTGCGTCGACCACCGACCAAACTCCGCCGACTGTGCTTCCCTTTCCCAACGTTCACTGGCTGGGAGCCCACTCCACAGACCTTCACTGGGGCGAGGAGAGGCAAAGGGTGATGACTGCGAGGGTTGGAAGGAAAGGCCGCAGGGCTTGCACCTCGGGGCGGCCTCTGGTGGCGCCAGGGTTCTTCCCGCTTAGCGGGACCTCGCGATGGGCAGAGAGCAGGACCTGGGAGCGACTGGGGCTCTGCAGTGCCACCTGGAGCTTCCTGGGAGCTTTCCTCTCTGGCTTCCCCTAGCCTGTCGCCTTTCTCCTCCGGTCCTCCCCCGACGGGGCTGTCTCGGCCGCTGGGGCCCGGTCACGGTGTGGGGTGGTCTGAGCTCTCCTAGGGGTCCCCAAACCCCACCCAGATAAGAAGCTTAAATCCTCCTTCTGCGGGGGGAGAATAAAAAGCTAAGACCTGTTGCCTTTATCGAGGTTCAAAGCCGACCCCGACTGGGACCCGGGTTAGTTTAGGACCGAGCAAGGCCTAGGACACTGGAAGCAACATCTCGCACTTGTGCGTGCCCAGCCTGCGTGTACCGAGGTGTGTTCCCGGCTGGGGAAGGAGCCTGGGTTCAGCGAGAGGGCGGACCGCGGCGCCTGCCTTCAGCTTCCCGCCCACAACCGCGGGCGGCGCGGTGGCCCAGGGTTTCGGAGCCCTTCGCTGGCCGCACCAGTTAGACTGATGGAGGTCTTGCCAGGCGAGAATCCTGGGGCCGGGCCAGCGTCCGAACTCCTGTTCCGCCTCTGCCTCTTTTCTCAACCTTTCATTTATTTCCTTTTCTTTTGTTCCTCCTCCTTTCCTTCCTCTTTCCTTTCTTTGCATTATTAAATCATTAATTAGTGAATTCACAGCTCACTAGTCGTCTGACTCGTGTAGGTGGGGGGTGGGGGGGGGTCCGGGACCACCTGACGGGGGTTCCTGCGGAGTCTACGGTTGCCACCCGCACCCTTGGCCGTGGAGGTGTGTGAGAGGTAGGATGCCCTCTCATACGCACCCACGGTTTTCGCTGGGGTGAAAAAATTCTTTTTTTTTTTTTTAAATTCAATTTGTCACCCCTGCCTTCGTCCCTCCCACTACTGCTGCGGGAGCCGCTGCCGGTTTTCTGCGCGGCCCGGGGCGCGGGCCTGGCTCTGTCGCAGCCGGATGTCGGAGCCGGAGCTGCACCCCACCCGACCTCGCCCGCCGGCGACAAAACCATTGCGCAGGTCGAGAGCTAGCGATGCCTTGCCAAAATCAACTCGCATTTTCATGTATTCAAATGAGCAAGGTTGGGAACGGCTCTAGGGCGACTTCCCCTCCTGGGTAATCACCAGCCTTGGAAGGAGTTAGTGTCTTGAGCGCTTCGGGTAGAGAACGGGGGCAGGCACGGCGCCCTCCCCTCCCCCCCGCCCCCTCCCCTCCCCCCCCGCCCCCTCCCCGTCCCCACCGGTCCTCCTGGCTGTCGCGCATTTCCCGTCTGTTGTGTCCTCCGATTTACTGGCCGTTTTATTCACCTCGGTCAGTGCCAGCTCGACGACATGCCCAGTCCCAGAAGGGCTTTCCTCACTCTTCTGGCTTCCCAGGACGGTCGCCTCCCCTCCGTGGTACACACACTTTCTTCTGGCGATTTCCCCCTATCTGAAAACCACCAGGTTTCGGGCTTTGGGGAGGGACTGAAAGCTCACGCTTCACACACAGAATTGGAAAATTAGGGGGATCCGTGGCAACTCTTTGGCCTGAGTCAAAGCAGAAGGAACGAATGGCCGAAGCCCTACTGTGTGCCGCAGACTGGGCCGGGCGCTTTGAGATCTTAGCTTTTCCCTACCGGCTGCTTCCGAGTGCAAGAGCTGGAAGCCTGGATAAGAGTAGGTCAGTCCCTCAATTACCTTTCTATGGGCAGAAGCCTGGGCTAATACTTACCGGTGGTGTAAGCCGAAGACTTCGGAAAACTCAACGAATGTCATCTTTTGCCTTAAGGCTGGCAGCTTAAATCTAAATTTTTCCTGAACCGTTGCAGAGTGGTTAGCCTCACCCTCCCTGCCGCCTTCACTCCCTCCCACCCCCCACACCCAGGAGCTTTCCCACGGCTGGTTAGGTGTCTCTGGTAGTTTAACTTTGGCTAGTCAAATGTGCTGGCCCTTAAATTTATACAGCTAGAAATAATAGCTGCTTTTGTAACAATCATACAAATCATATCCTACACTTGGGAAAAAAAAATAAACCAAATGCATTCTATCCAGTATTTTGCCTTGTATTAGCTTCCTGATTTCCCCTCTAATTTAAAAATGGTTCTCTGGACTGATAAAAATATTAACTTATTGATATAGCTGGAGAGAGCTTACACTGCCGACTTAAAATTAAAATTCGATTGGAGAGCACAGTTGGGTGGCTGCTTCTGGGGTGTTTTTGCAGCTACTCCAGAGCTAAAGTGGAGGAAATTTTTATTTTAAAAAACAACGCATTTGTTTGAAGTTTCCTTTTCTTTATCCCTTGGGCCACATGGCAAAACCAGTGCTTAGCTGACATTGCAGTGAGCTAACTATGAACAGACAGGCCTTCTTGGCAGCATTCACTTGCAGGGAGACTAGATTTGTAGGCACTTGGGCTGCATTCTGAATGCTTCCTCCCTGTCACCCACTGTAAATGGATCACAGTAAGGGAATCCTGTGGCCTGCCAGCTGTCACCATCGGGTATTACCTGTGGTGGCAAGTCCTGCACACAGTCTCCCTGATTCCTGGCGAGGCCTTTGCCAGCCTCCCCAACGGACCTAGTCCTGCCTTCTCCAGGTCAGCCCACATCTTACTCTAGATTCTTGCTCTAGATTCTTATCACTGCCACCCCCCCCAACACAGTCACACGCAGATTCCATTTTTTGTTTCTTTTTTATTCCCTGTCTTTCCCACTGGACTGGCAGCTCTGTGAGGACAGGAACTGATGGCCCCTGATCTGGCGCATAGCAGACTTTCAGTAAAGATTGCTGAGTCAATCAACAAACTACTCCAGCCCAGAGACTGGCCAGGCACGGGGTTGGCAGAGGATGCCCAAGACTAGAAACTTTATCAACTGCCACCAAAGTTACCACATAAGGGACTGCCTAAGCCCACTGTGCTGGGAAAACAAAGGGCTTGTGGAATGAATTGATTGATGGGTAGATGAATGAATGGATGGATGGATGGATGCTTTGGTATAATGGTGGAAGTTTTAGAGCCCTGGGACCACCCAGCAGACCAGGCTATCCCTCTGGCATAGATGCCTAATTTTATTAGTCAAAATCACCAGTGTGACTTGTTCAAATCAGAAGAGCCCTCCTCCCTGAGCGGAATCAGCGGCCATGCTTTGCTCAAGTAAGGCCTTGGTCCTGTGATCCAAGACCAATATTTCAATCTTCCTGATTGTGAGATGCCAGCAGCCCTGCCTTTCAATTGCAGGTATTGATTAAAAGTTAAAGAACGCCATCAACTTTCCATCAAGTGAAGTGTTTCATTCAGAGCTGTAAAGGAAACGTCTGTGTTTAAATTGGCAAACAACGAAGCCTAGTCCACGCAGTGACAAGGAAAAACGTTGCAGCTGAGCTTTCTGTTGGTCCTAGGTTGCTCGCCTGGGCTTCCTGTGGGCAGCGCGCGGCATTCCCTCCTCAGCGCTCGAGGGCGCCTGGGGCTCTGGGCGCCAGTGGAGCCAGGTTTGCGCAGCTGAGCCACAGGTGTGATCCTCAGAGGTGTGGGCCGATTAGCCGGCATGGCTGTGTCAGAACGTCCGAAATTACCGGGCACTGACCTTAATTGCTGCCCAATCTTTAGGACACAAAGTATTTTATTTCACACGCCTTCCCTGTGTAGTGTAATGTCTTAAAGGACTACCAAACCCTCTCAGAAGAGACCTATTCTGTCAACTCCTGAAGTTTTATTTGCCAAGAAAATAGACGTCGGAGGAGTCACTGACGGGCGTTGGGGGGAATGGCAAGTCTGTCTTCTTACAGCAAGTAGTCACTCGGGTAAGCTACTGGGCCGCGCGATATCCTAGCCGAGTCTGGGGCCCACCGTGTCCCACCCACCGCACCTGGTGGGTGTGGAGCTCAGCCCCTGGGCCCTGGCTCGGAGTGCGGCCAGGAACCAGCCGGCTTTCTGACTGCGTACTAGTACCGCGGCTGCGCCCACCAGGACCTTGGTCCCGGCGGCCGGCGGGGAAAAGCGGCTCGGAACCCGCGTCTCGGCGGACGCGCCTTTGAGGCTCAAGACCCGGGTTCTAGCAGCTCTGGTGTAGGTTTCTTTCGAAAGCCTTCTAGGATGCGTCGGAGTTTGGATCCCGCTCTCCTCGCCCCACAGGCCTCCTTCTGCCCAAAATACTGTCCATTGTGAATCTTTACTCTCCTCTGACCTCCTCATGACCCCTCCCCTCACGTCCCCGCCAGGAGATGTGTTTTCAATAAATAAAGCCCGGTGCTCGGGTTGAAGGTCAGTTTACACTGGGGCAGAAGCTTCTAAAACTCCTGCAGGTGCTGGAATGGGAATAAGCCAGGTCACTGTCTCAAGAGATGAGAGAGGAAGGGAGCAAGGCCGAAAGACGCTATGAGGCGATGCAAAGAGAGCTTTGGGGTGAGGGAATGGTCTGGAGCTTGGCCTCGGTCCTACTGACTTCATATTTACTGGGGAACCCGAGCAGATCCTCCGGGGCTAGGTTTCCTCCATTTCCAAACGAACAGCTTGGTCCCGATGCCCGGTTCCAGCAGGCGTGAGTTGCAAGAACGAAACCTGGAATGGCTGAAGCTTCTCGCAGGGTCTAGACTTAAAGAATGGAAACAGAATCAGGCCTGATGACCCCGCCCAGAGAACCGAGAATCCATGTGAACCTAGGAAGGGAACCGTTATAGTTGGGTGGCTGTGGTGTCTGTGGGGGGGGAGGAAGTGGACCAGTGAAGTAACTAGGGTGAGGCGCGCCCACCCGCAAAGCCTAAGGTGCGCCGCCTTCCCCTCCCCGCCTCCCGCCCAATTTCAGGATGAATAGTTGACAGCAGCCACCACGCCTCAGCAGAAACTCCTTCTCCCCTCTTGTCCAGCTGCCTAGTCAGGCGCCTTTCATATTTGTGGCGCCTCGGAATGTGTCATTTCGAGCCTCCTCAGGCGCCCACTTGGACTTGTGCCCGTGGGCAAGAACCCCTCCCCCTCGCTGTGTCTCCGGAGTGGACGCAACTCCTAGAATGACAATATCTCTCAGGGAGGGGACGAGGACTCTGAGGGAACTGGTACCGCGAAGAGTTCCCTTCTTTTTGTTAAATATCTAGTTTTGTAGTCTATGTTTGTAGTTTTATAGTCTATGTTTTATAGTAAACTTTGGGCAAAAGCCTTTCCCTTTTTCCCTTCCCAGCATCTCCAATGACAGCAAGTAGCAGCAGGAGAGAGAACCAAGCGTGTCTTCCCAATTTCTACTCCCAGGCAAAGTGTCCTTAGCGAGGGGGCTGGGCAGCCCTCTGCGCATTCCTCGGATATGGCTAATGCCCTAGTCCTCTGGCCTCTGAGCTCAGGATCTCAGAGACTTAGTCTCTCTCACTAGACAAGCTTCAACCGGGCATGTTCCAAAAATTATCAGCAAGGACAATAGGGTGTGTGTGCAATAGAGCGGGATTTGGAATCACACCTGGACTCAAATCCTGACTCTGCAGGAGACTTGCCCTCTCTGAGCCTATTTTCTCAACTATAAAATGGACATGATGTTAGTACCCATCCCACACCAGTTGAATGCAGAGTAAGCACACAGTAAATGGTAACAAAAATAAAGAGCCTCCGCAGAACTCTGGGAACCTGGGGAGTGCTGGACACTCAGAGTAGTAGGTGAGGTGCTCCTGCCCTTCCAGGTCTTTTGCATGGGGTTGCCAGGCTGGCTACCTGGACCTCGCAGCCACTCAGGCGTGCTGGGCGGCAATCAGTTCCCCTTCTCCTAACCGTGGCCCCCTCAACATCCACCAGTGACTCCTTCCCAACATCCCTGGTGCTGGGGGTCTCTCTCAGCTGATTTTCCGATGGCAGAGAAGTGCCATCTGATGTGAGTCCGGGAACCTGCATCAGGCAAGTGAAGGCCCTTCTGAGGGAAGGAGGCTCAAGGGGCAAAGGGAGGAGAGGTCTCAAGGTTCCCACACTCTAGGTCATGCGGGAAGGGCCCAGGACTGCAGGACAAATTGTTCTTCCCCCACCACTCAGCAAGGAGAGGAAGGTCTGGCCCCAGGAGCCGGCTTATGCTTCTCCTGGGCCCCCAGGCTCGCTAACCAGACCTGAAGACCTCGGAAGGCTTGTGCCAACCCTGGTTCCCACCATAGCCATGGCTATGCTAACCTAAGGCAAATCTA
This sequence comes from Loxodonta africana, assembly GCF_030014295.1. Taxonomy (NCBI): domain Eukaryota; kingdom Metazoa; phylum Chordata; class Mammalia; order Proboscidea; family Elephantidae; genus Loxodonta; species Loxodonta africana. Next base: position 49,612,661 of record NC_087351.1, read on the forward strand.
GTTATGGCCTGGATCCAGAGGGCACCCCCATAGTACAGGTTAGGAGGAGAGGACAAAAAGGAAGCTGAGTTTGGGCTTCCTAGTAGCCACTGGACCCTCAGCACCTGAACTTAGGGGAGCACTGAGAACAGAAAACAGAGCCCTTGATCTCACCCAGACACTTCCTACTTTCCTGCACCCCTCCCACTTCTCTTCCTCATGGGTAGAGGTAGAAGGAACCACTTAAGGCTCATTTGGAGAAGTATCCACTTAGACATTTTCTGAAATCCTCAAAACCCAAGACAATATTACAGCAAGGTAGCTTTAGTTGCTGTCTGTCAGAATTATTTGATTTAGATTCCGTTAAAAAGTTTCTTTCAGGGAGTTCAAGTAATTCGGAAATGAAACAAGCACGCTTGGCTTAAGTGAGTCCTTCAAATATTAAAAACCAAAACAAACCCAGTGCCATCGAGTCAATTCCGTCTCACAGCGACCCTATAGGACAGAATAGAACTGCCCCATAGAGTTTCCAAGGATCGCCTGGTGGATTGGAACCACTGACCCTTTGGTTAGCAGCTAGCACTTAACCACTACACCACCAGGGTTTCTTTCAGATATTAAAGACCCTAAATATTATCTTTCATATGCAAGAAAGCTTGGTAGGGTGCCGAGGCTTAATTAAGGCAAAACAATAGTGTTTGAAAAGACCAAATCACAAAAGGGTTTTGCCTAGATCCATCTGCTGAAGTGAAGATTCATCAATTGATTAACCTCTCCTACTGAGGCCCAGAAAGGTGAGAGTTGGGCTGGGCATCCAAAGGTTGTTAAAAACGCCTCACAGATTTCAGACAAAGCTTGGATGGGCTAAGATGGTCCTGTTGTACAAGGCTCTAATAGATCTGCGAATGCTGCTTCACTTAGTAATAAGAATACAAGCAGATAAAATAAAACATTTCCTTCACTGGTGAACAGAGAAACAACGAATTTTCAAAGCTTATTAATTTTCTTTGCTTTGGAGTTGGGGGAGGTGTGTAGTGGGAAGTGGGCTGGTACACAGAAGCCTCAGGCAGCCATCTCTGGCTAAATGCAGCTTCTGTTTTTACAGCTTACTTAGGGAGAGCTGTTAGTTTTTCTAAGCATAAACCGGGCATTGGTTCTCTAAGCTCAATGTTTAGGCTACAAAGCACATACAACTGTCTTAACACCCCTACCTTTAGCAAAGGAATGATTCTGACCTCAAGCTCAGCAAAACCTCCAGTGCTTGGAAAACACCTAAGCAAAGCCATTTGCAAGTGTAAAGTGTAACTGGAATTTTAAATACCAGCCACTACCTCCAAGAAAAATAAATTCTTAATTCTCAGCCAGGTACACCTGCTTTGGACCAGACTTATTAGTATTATTTGTATCTTTTCTTTTCAGATGGCTAGTTTTAGTCACAGGGTTTTCTTTCTGCTCAGTGCTTGCTATTTTTCTTACCTTAAGAACGCTGAAATCAGGCCAGGCGCCAGACTTCTGAGGACCCCCTGGGAAAGGTGGTGGCTGGTTTCCTGTGGGTCCATTCCTGAACTCTATCTATAAACTCAGAAGCTAGAACCATTTCAGAGTTGAGAGCAGGAGGGAAGGCTGGCGTATGTTAATTAGGTCTCTGTGGTTGGGTGAGTGGGCTCCTAGGAGAATGCTGGGTGTAATCAATGCCAGGGGAAGACTAAGACCTTAAGGCAGGGGTAGTTGTCTCAATACATTAGTCTGTGGATAAATGGTAGCACAGGCAACTTTTGGTGGGGAACAATGCTGGCTATTCTCTATTATTCACCCTAGCTCCCTTCTCTGCCTTGCTCTCTGTCCCAGGAGGAGGACCTTCATGGGCCACACCACCACAACTTCCTTGCTTTTTGGCATCCAATTTTGTTTGGCCATTGGAAGGCACTGATAAGGGCAGGAGGATAGAGTGGTAGGAGTATTGTTCCTCCTGCTTTCTCCCTGCGTCATGGTGGTTTTTTCCTTTACTCCTGTCTTCAGCTCCTGTCAAGCACCCACTGTTCCAGGGCTCCAGCTTTTACCAACCTCTGCCAACACCTCCTCCCCACCGCCCTTGCCCCTTCAGATCAAGGGTGGCGATACCTCTTCTTGTTGCTAGACTTTGGGTGACTCTTTATTTCTTGTTAGTTCCCTTTAACCTTACTCACACTCGCCTTACTCACTAAGGAATTAACTATTGTTTTCCTTTCCAGTGAAACACTTTTGAGCATGCCATCTGTTTCCTCTGGGGACCTGACTGATACAGAGAGGAGTGAAGGCTCGTGTAAGTAAAGTATGATATCTTCAATTCCTTTCCATGTCTTGCTCATACCGTGACTCATCAAAAGACTCTGTTCCATTACCATCTCGGAGAACATCTGTGAAGTCCCCAGAATTTCTGTGGTGGCTGCTTTCTGCAGGCAGGGCTGTCTCTGGATCTAGCAGAGAAGCAAATCTGAGTTTTATTTGCTTTATAGTCACCACTTTCATTTACTGATTTGCATTTGGTACCATTATTAAAGTAATTGATGCTAAGACCAAATTTTGACAGTATCCAAGTTTTTTGTTTTTATTTTTTAACCTTTGGTAAACCTACTGAAACTTTTGCTAGCGGTGAGCTGTGTTAATGTAACGAGATGCTGACCTGGGTCCAGTGACTGAGGGGCTTGTGAGAGATGCTCATATATGTTCTCCAAGACCTGAGCATCTTTGGCTTACATATCTCTAGAATGTTAACTCTAGAGCTCAGCTCTCTCCACCTGTGTTCTCGTATCAACTCAGTCTTGACAAGATACTTGAATGATATCTGCACCCTTTCTGTGCCAGACACTGCTAGATACTGAGGATACTAAACAAAGACAAGATTCCTGCCTTCCAATGATAAAAAATACTTCCATATTGTCACTATTAAATTTTGTATACCTCTATGATTTTTTAAAAAAGTTCATAAAAGTGGAATTTCTGGGTCAAAAGACATGCAAGTGTTTAAGGCTTTTGAAACATTTTGCTACCTAGCAAGGTGCTACCAATTTATCCTACAAACAGAAATCTGTGAGTGATCCTGTTCCCTCAGTCTCTTGCACAAACTCTGTTGTTAACCTTGTAATTTGGTGAAAATTGCATGTCATTGTTTTAATTTGCATTTCTGAGATTACTAATGAAGTTGAATATTTTAATATTTTTATTAATTGTAAGTATTTCTTCTTTAGCCAATTTTAAAGTCTGAGTGTCTATTTCTCATCTAAAGACTTAATCTTATGTCTGCTACTAATGTAAAAAATTTCACCAGTTTTTTGTTTTTCATTTTATTTCTAATGCATAGAAGTTTTTAAAAAATCTATTAATTTTTTATTTATAGTTTCAGCCTTTTATGGTTTAATGCTTCTGTCTTACATACACCTGCTGCGAAGTATACTGAATATACCATGGACTGCCAGAAGAATGAACGAATGTATCTCGGAAGAAATACAGCCAGAATGCTCCTTGGAAGACTTATCTCCTGTACCTTGGACATGTTATCAGGAGGGAACAGTCCCTGGAAAAGGACATTATGCTTCGTAAAGTGGAGGGTCAGTGAAAAAGAGGAAGACTGTCAATGAGCTGGATTGATACAGTGGCTTAACAATGAGCTCAAACATAGCGACAATTTTGAGGATGGTGCAGGATTTGGCAGTGTTTCGTTCTGTTGTACATAGGGTTGATATTAGTCGGAACTACCTCAACGGCACCTAACAACAACTCATAGTTTCATTTTATAACAAAATCATTTATCCAATTGAAATTTATTTTGGAGAATAATGTGAAGTGAATGTATAACTTTATTTCTTTTCCAAATATTTAAACCATTTGGACAGGTCCTAATTGTGAGTACCCTTGAATTCTCTTTGGAAAACTTTGTATGGACTTTGTTTTGTGATGAAACATCAAAAGTATGGAGGCTGGGACGTCACATTGGGTCTGCCTTCACTTGCTGTGTAGTGAACCATAGGAGGTTGGCTCCAAATTAGATGACAACAGGACTGGTGGGTGGTGGTTTGAGAGTGAGGAAAACTAGATGAAATCATAGTGTTTCAATGATGGCTTGGAAACCCTGGTGGTGTAGTGGTTAAGAGCTACAGCTGCTAACCAAAAGGTCGGCAGTTCAAATCCACCAGGCGCTCCTTGGAAACCCTATGGGGCCATTCTACTCTGTCCCATAGGACCATAGGGGGTTGGCTTCAAATGGGATGCCAACAGGACTGGTGGGTGGTGGTTTGAGAGTGAGGAAAACTAGATGAAATCGTAGTGTTTCAATGATGGCTTGAGTAATTTTATGCTGCTCTATTTTAAAAATACTTTTTTATCGTGGTAAAATATATATAACATAAAATTTGCCATTTTAACCATTTTTAAGTGTACAATTCAGTGGCATTAGTCACACTCACAATGTTGTGCAACCATCACCACTATCTATTTCCGTAACTTTCAGTCTACTTTCTCTCTTTTTAAGATGGGACTAAAAGCTAGGACCAAAAGCATTACCATTTTCATATGAAGGCATTTCAATACCAACAATGAATTTGAAATGCCTTTAGATCAACAACCAACTCCTCCTCCTCCTCCTACATTTCTTTCTCTGTGTGTGTGAGTGAGAACAAACCTAGAACAGAGGTTCCTTGAACACAATTACTAGCTAGCGGGCCCCAGGTAAAGTCCTTAACCTCTTTGAGCAGGAGTGTCTTGTGGGTAAAATGAAGATAATAATAATAACTAGCTTATGGAGTTGTTCTAAAGAACGCAATAATAAATGCAAAACCACTGGCACACAACAAGTGCTCAGTAAACGTTAGATGTTATCCTATGGTATGGACACTTGAATACTGAGTTACTATTTTTTGATTATGCAAAGTATTAATGGACAATATTTATTTGGCATTTAAATTATTTCCTGTATGACAGACATATTTCAAGGTTACATTAATTTAAGAAAATTTCCAGTTTAGAAATGGGATCTCCCTGTTATTTTTGTGTAGCATCCAGGATGGTACCAAGAATAATAAGTCACTTAATAAGCACTTTGGTTATTTGCTTATTATTACCAAGGGGTTCCTCTCTCTCTTGCACTGAAAAACCAGAAACCGAACCCTTTGCTGTGGAGTAGATTCTGACTCATAGAGACCGATAGGACAGAGTAGAACTGCCCCATAGAGTTTCCAAGGAGCACCTGGTGGATCCTTGCACTGAAGCGGCCCTCAAAGGGCACCCACAGGGCAGTGGGATTGATGTGGGTGCAATGAAACCGGGTCCTTTTCTGTAGACACCTCTCATCCTGTGAGCATTCAGCAACCATTTTGAGCACATTATGGTAGGTAGTAAAGCAACAAATTTGTAAGGTTAGATTGTTATTATCTCCATTTTGCAGATAAGGATGCAGAAATCCAGAGAGGGGAAGCGACTTGTCCAAGTAGCAGAGCTGAGGGTCCCACCATGGCATGTCTGCTACCAGATCGTGAGCTTCTGTCAGGGAGGCCTGAGAATGGCTGAGGGCATCAATCTCCAGAATTGAGCTGCTCCAGGGCATTGTGCAGCACACAGCATTCTTTTATCTTGCCCTTCTAGGAACAGCATGCCATTTTTTAAATCTCTTAGAAAAGTCCTCCAGAATGTTTTATCTGCCACTTTCCTGGCCTCTTTTATTAGTTCCCTGAGTATTTGGAGAGAGAAAGGTTCATATGGAAGAGTAGCTGTCTTTAGTTGCTATCAAGTCAAATCCCACTGATGGCGACCCCAAGTGCACTCTACTGGGGTTTCAAGCCTGTGAGCTTTCTCAAGTAGATCACCACATCTGTCTTCCTAGGCGCCTCTGTGTGGGTTCAAACCACCAGTCTTGTGGCTAGTGGTTGAGTGGTTAACTGTTTGCACCACCCAGGGACTCTAGGGAGGAGTAGAAGGATATAAAATAAGCATTTGAGGGTCTGCTAAGTGTCAAGCACTGAGCGAAGCACTTTCACCTACGCTGTTTCATGTAATTGGTCTTTTTTTTTTTGGTGCCCTTTTTAAAAATGATGAAATATAATACTGGAAAATGAACAAAACCAGAAATCAATTCACAAAGGGAAAACCCAAGTAGTCGTCTTCCAGATTAAAAAATAAAACATTGTCAGCACCCTAGGACTCCACTTGTACTATCCTCCCACTTGCCTTCCTCGCTCTCAAGGTGACTACTATCTTGACATTTATGGTTAGTACTTTCTTGACTTTATATCAGCTAAGCATGCATCCCTAAACACTACAGTTTATGCTTGTCTGGTTTTTTAAAATTCTATTTTGTTTTTGGTGAAAATATGCACAGCAAAACCTGATCCCATACCATAGCTTCTAGACAGAATGATCAATGACTTTGGCTATATTCTTCACATTGTGTCAACATTCTCGTTATTTCTGTTCTAGTTTCACTTCCACTTACTTAATCTTCCTGCCCTTCAACCTTCTCATCTATGCTTTAAAATAGCTGTTGACCCTTTGGTCTTATATCACTTTTATTTAAAAAAGAATTTTAGGTGCAGTACTCAAGGGTGATAAATCTTTACTCTCTGGGCTAAACTGTTGGTTTAAAGGTAACTTCAGGGGATACTTTCAACTCCAGGTTTGAAGAGCAACTCAGGGTCATCATCTTGGGGACTCCTCCAGCTTCGATAGGGCCAGTAAGTCTGGGTTCTTTAAGAATTTAAAGTTCTGTTCCACATTTTTATCTCTTTTTATTTAGTCTTGTCTGGTTTTTGAACTTTATATGAATGGAATCATACAGTATGTACGTAGTCCTTTGCGTCTGACTTCTTTGCTCAATAGTACATTTGTGAGTGATTCATCTATGTTGCCCCCTGAAGCTGAAGTTAGTTCATTTCCTTGGTGTATAGCATTGAATTTTATGAATATACTACACTTTATACATCTTACTTTTGAGTGTCATTTGACAGTTTTTGCTATTTTGAATGAAACTGCTATGAATATTGGTGCACAGGTTTCTTGGTGCACATGTACATGCATTTCTTTTGGAAGTGGAATTACTGAGTCATAAGAGTATATTTAACTTTGGTAATGCCAATCATGGCTTCCTATAACCTTTCTTATTTTGAACCACATCAGAAACTCTGCATATGGCTGCTGAACCCAACTTCTTAATATGGACTCACCAGAAGCATGAGTCTTGTGCCCTCCAAAGCCGTTGCAGTGGAGTCCATTCCGACTCGTAGAGATCCTATAGGACAGAGTAGAACAGCCCCATAGGGTTTCCAAGGAGCACCAGGTGGATTTGAACTGCCAACCTTTTGGTTAGTAGCCATCACTCTTAACCACTACGCCACCAGGGATTCCATGTAATGCACAGTTTAAAAACAAAAACTCCCCCCACCCCCAAAAAAGTTTTATTTACGTCTTGTGGTCCATCATTATTCGTTTAAACATAAGAAGAACAAGAGTGCTAAGTAAGCAGTTGGTTCAACTGGGCAAAAGCGGCCAATCCAGAAGGCTCCAGCTCCCGGAGGCTCTTTTTGACCAGCGTCTTCGCCAGGAGAAGTGAGGCCTAGAAACCTCGCTTTAAGCTCTCAGTCTGAGGCCCCTCTGGAGCCGGAGGCGCGAGGCGGAAAGCCGCGAAACGGGAGCGCGCGAGGTGAGCCCCCACAGAGCCGGGGATCCAATGAGGCAGGGCCAGGGGCGCGGGCGCATGGCGCGGGGCTTGTTGCTAGGAGACGGAGAACCTCCTTTCTTTCTACAGAACAGGTCAGAGCGCCCCCTCCCTTCCGGGCCCCTCGCCTCCTAAAGGCCCGTTGGAGATCTGCCCGGGCGGGGTTCCGACCACCCCGCCAACTGGATGAGAACAGAGGCGTCCCCGGAGCCGGGTGAGAGCCACGCTTCCGGTCGCGGACAGGGGCAGAAGTGACTTCGTCTGGGATGTAGTGGGAGGCAAGGCTGTGACTTTCGGGCGGAGCAGGTTTCTCCTGGGTTCCGCCTCTCTAACTGATTCAAACATGGCCTGGAGGCCCCGCAAAAATCAGGGTTGAAGACAGGACTAGGGTTGGAAACGGATTGAGGCTGGCGTCAAGGGCGACTTTCCTGGGAAAATGAGCACGGTTTGAGGGGGAGCCGGGAGGAGTGAAAACCAGCTGGAAGAAGACGGTAGACTGTGAGATCAAACTGTGGGGAAAGGAGAAAAGGGGTTTGAAAGGTAGACGGAGAAGAAGTCAGAGAGACCATGAGGAGGGAGAGGTGGAGAGAATTTAATTGGTGTCCCTGCCCACCTCTTTGCTCCCTTGACAGGGGCTGGTTGTTCTGGGCAAACCTTAAACACCATTGGTGACCTCTCCCATTGAAATTAATGTGTCTTAATTTTGAAGTAGGGAGCTGTTTCCTGAGTTTGGCCCTAAAACGGACAGAACTCTTTGGTGGGCAGTGAGACACTGTAGGCTTAATGCAAGAATTCTTGAGGCCACAGACCCACAACGAAACTTTAGTAGCCTGCCATTTCAGGAGTTTACAGTAGATCAATAGTTTTTTTTAAAGAGGTACATATAAAAGTTTAATGAATTGTTTTTATTTTTCTATTTATAACTTCATAGAGGTATAATTTTATATGCAATAAATTGCACACATTTAAGGTGTACAACTTAATGACATAAGAACCCAGGCATTTTTACCTTTCAACCCTAGACTAAACTTTATTTGGTCAGAATGTATTATCCTTTTTTTTTTAAAAAGTTTTTGGATTTGCCAATAATTTGTTAAGGGTTTTTGCATCTATGTTCATGAGGGATATTAGTATGTAATTTTCTTTTTTAAAAATGCCTTTGTCAAGTTTTGTATTAGAGTTATGCAGGTCTCATAAAATAAATGTTTCTTTATTTTCCGAAAACATTTGTGCAAGATTGGTGTTCTTTCTTTAATGTTCAAGAGAACTATCCAGGCCACGAAATTATCTGTTAAGATTTTTTGATAGCGAACTCAATTTTTTTTTTTATAATAACTTTTATTAAGCTTCAAGTGAACGTTTACAAATCCAATCAGTCTGTCACATATAAGTTTACATACATCTCACTCCCTACTCCCACTTACTCTCCCCGTCTTGAGTCAGCCCTTTCAGTCTCTCCTTTCTTGACAATTTTGCCGGCTTCCCTCTCTCTCTATCCTCCCATCCCCCCTCCAGACAAGAGTTGCCAACACAATCTCAAGTGTCCACCTGATATAATTAGCTCACTCTTCATCAGCATCTCTCTCCCACCCGCTGACCAGTCCCTTTCATTTCTGATGAGTTGTCTTCGGGGATGGTTCCTGTCCTGTGTCAACTGAAGGTCTGGGGAGCATGGCCGCCGGGTTTCCTCCAGTCTCAGTCAGACCATTAAGTTTGGTCTTCTTATGAGAATTTGGGGTCTGCATCCCACTGATCTCCTGCTCCCTCAGGGGTCCTCTGCTGAGCTCCCTGTCAGGGCAGTCATCAATTGTGGCCGGGCACCAACTAGTTCTTCTGGTCTCAGGATGATGTAGGTCTCTGGTTCATGTGGCCCTTTCTGTCTCTTGGGCTCTTAGTTGTCATGTGGGCTTGGTGTTCTTCATTTTTCTTTGCTCCAGGTGGGTTGAGACCAATTGCTGCATCTTAGATGGCTGCTTGTTAGCATTTAAGACCCCAGACGCCACATTTCAAAGTGGGATGCAGAATGATTTCATAATAGAATTATTTTGCCAATTGACTTAGAGGTCCCCGCAAACCATGCTCCCCAGACCCCCGCGCTTGCTCCGCTGACCTTTGAAGCATTCATTTTATCCCGGAAACTTCTTTGCTTTTGGTCCAGTCCAATTGAGCTGACCTTCCATGTATTGAGTGTTGTCTTTCCCTTCACCTAAAGCAGTTCTTATCTACTGATTAATCAATAAAAAACCCTCTCCCACCCTCCCTCCCTCCCCCCCTCGTAACCACAAAAGTATGTGTTCTTCTCAGGTTTACTGTTTCTCAAGATCTTATAATAGTGGTCTTATACAATATTTGTCCTTTTGCCTCTGACTCATTTCGCTCAGCATAATGCCTTCCAGGTTCCTCCATGTTATGAAATGTTTCAGAGACTCGTCACTGTTCTTTATCAATGCGTAGTATTCCATTGTGTGAATATACCACAATTTATTTAACCATTCATCCGTTGATGGACACCTTGGTTGCTTCCAACTTTTTGCTATTGTAAACAGAGCTGCAATAAACATGGGTGTGCATATATCTGTTTGTATGAAGGCTCTTGTATCTCTAGGGTATATTCCTAGGAGTGGGATTTCTGGGTTGTATGGTAGTTCTATTACTAACTGTTTAAGATAACGCCAGATAGATTTCCAAAGTGGTTGTACCATTTTACATTCCCACCAGCAGTGTATGAGAGTTCCAATCTCTCCGCAGCCTCTCCAACATTTATTATTTTGTGTTTTTTGGATTAATGCCAGCCTTGCTGGTGTGAGATGGAATCTCATCGTAGTTTTAATTTGCATTTCTCTAATGGCTAATGATCGAGAGCATTTTCTCATGTATCTGTTGGCTGCCTGAATATCTTCTTTAGAGAAATGTGTGTTCATATCCTTTGTCCACTTCTTGATTGGGTTGTTTGTCTTTTTGTGGTTGAGTTTTGACAGAATCATGTAGATTTTAGAGATCAGGCTTTGGTCGGAGATGTCATAGCTGAAAATTCTTTCCCAATCTGTAGGTGGTCTTTTTACTCTTTTGGTGAAGTCTTTAGATGAGCATAGGTGTTTGATTTTTAGGAGCTCCCAGTTATCGGGTTTCTCTTCATCATTTTTGGTAATGTTTTGTATTCTGTTTATACCTTGTATTAGGGCTCCTAGGGTTGTCCCAATTTTTTCTTCCATGATCTTTATCGTTTTAGTCTTTATGTTTAGGTCTTTGATCCACTTGGAGTTAGTTTTTGTGCATGGTGTGAGGTATGGGTCCTGTTTCATTTTTTTGCAAATGGATATCCAGTTATGCCAGCACCATTTGTTAAAAAGGCTGTCTTTTCCCCAGTTAATTGACACAGGTCCTTTGTCAAATATCAGCTGCTCATATGTGGATGGATCTATGTCTGGGTTCTCAATTCTGTTCCATTGGTCTATGTGTCTGTTGTTGTACCAATACCAGGCTGTTTTGACTACTGTGGCTGTATAATAGGTTCTGAAGTCAGGTAAGGTGAGGCCTCCCACTTTCTTCTTCTTTTTCAGTAGTGCTTTGCTTATCCGGGGCTTCTTTCCCTTCCATATGAAATTGGTGATTTGTTTCTCTATCCCCTTAAAATATGACATTGGAATTTGGATCGGAAGTGCGTTAAATGTATAGATGGCTTTTGGTAGAATAGACATTTTTACTATGTTAAGTCTTCCTATCCATGAGCAAGGTATGTTTTTCCACTTAAGTATGTCCTTTTGAATTTCTTGTAGTAGAGCTTTGTAGTTTTCTTTGTATAGGTCTTTTACATCCTTGGTAAGATTTATTCCTAAGTATCTTATCTTCTTGGGGGCTACTGTGAATGGTATTGATTTGGTTATTTCCTCTTCGGTGTTCTTTTTGTTGATGTAGAGGAATCCAAGTGATTTTTGTATGTTTATTTTATAACCTGAGACTCTGCCAAACTCTTCTATTAGTTTCAGTAGTTTTCTGGAGGATTCTTTAGGGTTTTCTGTGTATATAATCATGTCATCTGCAAATAGTGATAACTTTACTTCTTCCTTGCCAATCTGGATACCTTTTATTTCTTTGTCTAGCCTGATTGCCCTGGCTAAGACTTCCGACACGATGTTGAATAAGAGTGGTGATAAAGGGCATCCTTGTCTGGTTCCCGTTCTCAAGGGAAATGCTTTCAGGTTCTCTCCATTTAGAGTGATATTGGCTGTTGGCTTTGCATAGATGCCCTTTATTATGTTGAGGAATTTTCCTTCAATTCCTATTTTGGTAAGAGTTTTTATCATGAATGGGTGTTGGACTTTGTCAAATGCCTTTTCTGCATCAATTGATAAGATCATGTGGTTTTTGTCTTTTGTTTTATTTATGTGATGGATTACATTAATGGTTTTTCTGATATTAAACCAGCCTTGCATACCTGGTATAAATCCCACTTGATCAGGGTGAATTATTTTTTTGATGTGTCGTTGGATTCTATTGGCTAGAATTTTGTTGAGGATTTTTGCATCAATGTTCATGAGGGATATAGGTCTATAATTTTCTTTTTTTGTAATGTCTTTACCTGGTTTTGGTATCAGGGAGATGGTGGCTTCATAGAATGAGTTGGGTAGTATTCCGTCATTTTCTATGCTTTGGAATACCTTTAGTAGTAGTGGTGTTAACTCTTCTCTGAAAATTTGGTAGAACTCTGCAGTGAAGCCGTCCGGGCCAGGACTTTTTTTTGTTGGGAGTTTTTTGATTACCGTTTCAATCTCTTTTTTTGTTATGGGTCTATTTAGTTGTTCTACTTCTGAATGTGTTAGTTTAGGTAGGCAGTGTTTTTCCAGGAATTCATCCATTTCTTCTAGGTTTTCAAATTTGTTAGAGTACAATTTTTCATAATAATCTGATATGATTCTTTTAATTTCATTTGGTTCTGTTGTGATGTGGTCCTTCTCATTTCTTATTCGGGTTATTTGTTTCCTTTCCTGTATTTCTTTAGTCAGTCTAGCCAATGGTTTATCAATTTTGTTAATTTTTTCAAAGAACCAGCTTTTGGCTTTGTTAATTCTTTCGATTGTTTTTCTGTTCTCTAATTCATTTAGTTCAGCTCTAATTTTTATTATTTGTTTTCTTCTGGAGCCTGATGGATTCTTTTGTTGCTCACTTTCTATTTGTTCAAGTTGTAGGGACAGTTCTCTGATTTTGGCTCTTTCTTCTTTTTGTATGTGTGCATTTATTGATATAAATTGGCCTCTGAGCACTGCTTTTGCTGTGTCCCAGAGGTTTTGATAGGAAGTATTTTCATTCTCGTTGCTTTCTATGAATTTCCTTATTCCCTCCTTGATGTCTTCTATAACCCAGTCTTTTTTCAGGAGGGCATTGTTCATTTTCCAAGTATTTGATTTCTTTTCCCTCGTTTTTCTGTTATTGATCTCTAGTTTTATTGCCTTGTGGTCTGAGAAGATGCTTTGTAATATTTCGATGTTTTGGACTCTGCAAAGGTTTGTTTTATGACCTAATATGTGGTCTATTCTAGAGAATGTTCCATGTGCGCTGGAAAAAAAAGTATATTTTGCAGCAGTTGGGTGGAGAGTTCTGTATAAGTCAATGAGGTCAAGTTGGTTGATTGTTGTAATTAGATCTTCCGTGTCTCTGTTTAGCTTCTTACTGGATGTCCTGTCCTTCTCCGAAAGTGGTGTGTTGAAGTCTCCTACTATAATTGTGGAGGTATCTATCTCGCTTTTCAATTCTGTTAAAATTTGATTTATGTATCTTGCAGCCCTGTCATTGGGTGCGTAAATATTTAATATGGTTATGTCTTCCTGATCAATTGTCCCTTTTATCATTATATAGTGTCCTTCTTTATCCTTTGTGGTGGATTTAAGTCTAAAGTCTATTTTGTCAGAAATTAATATTGCTACTCCTCTTCTTTTTTGCTTATTGTTTGCTTGATATACTTTTTTCCATCCTTTGAGTTTTAGTTTGTTTGTGTCTCTAAGTCTAAGGTGTGTCTCTTGTAGGCAGCATATAGATGGATCGTGTTTCTTTATCCAGTCTGTGACTCTCTGTCTCTTTATTGGTGCATTTAGTCCATTTACATTCAGGGTAATTATAGATAAATAAGTTTTTAGTGCTGTCATTTTGATGCCTTTTTATGTGTGTTGTTGACAATTTCATTTTTCCACACACTTTTTTGTGCTGAGGCGTTTTTCTTAGTAAATTGTGAGATCCTCATTTTCATAGTGTTTGACTTTATGTTAGTTGAGTCGTTACGTTTTTCTTGGTTTTTGTCTTGAGTTATAGAGTTGTTATGCCTTTTTGTGGTTACCTCATTATATACCCCTATTTTTCTAAGTAAAAACCTAACTTGTATTGTTCTATATCGCCTTGTATCACTCTCCATATGGCAGTTCAATGCCTCCTGTATTTAGTCCCTCTTTTTGATGATTGTGATCTTTTACCTATTGACTTCCATAATTCCCTGTTATGTGTATTTTTTTTTTAATTAATCTTAATTTGTTTGTTTTTGTGATTTCCCTATTTGAGTTGATATCAGGACGTTCTGTTTTGTGACCTTGTGTTGTGCTGATATCTGATATTATTGGTTCTGTGACCAAACAATATCCTTTAGTATTTCTTGTAGCTTTGGTTTGGTTTTTGCAAATTCTCTAAACTTGTGTTTGTCTGTAAATATCTTAATTTCGCCTTCATATTTCAGAGAGAGTTTTGCTGGATATATGATCCTTGGTTGGCAGTTTTTCTCCTTCAGTGTTCTGTATATGTCGTCCCATTCCCTTCTTGCCTGCATGGTTTCTGCTGAGTAGTCAGAACATATTCTTATTGATTCTCCCTTGAAGGAAACCTTTCTTTTCTCCCTGGCTGCTTTTAAAATTTTCTGTTTATCTTTGGTTTTGGTGAGTTTGATGATAATATGTCTTGGTGTTTTTCTTTTTGTATCAATCTTAAATGGGGTTCGATGAGCATCTTGGATAGATATCCTTTCGTCTTTCATGATGTCAGGGAAGTTTTCTGTCAGAAGTTCTTCAACTATTTTCTCTGTGTTTTCTGTCCCCCCTCCCTGTTCTGGGACTCCAATCACCCGCAGGTTATCCTTCTTGATAGAGTCCCACATAATTCTTAGGGTTTCTTCATTTTTTTTAATTCTTTTATCTGATTTTTTTTCAGCTATGTTGGTGTTGATTCCCTGGTCCTCCAGATGTCCCAGTCTGCATTCTAATTGCTCGAGTCTGCTCCTCTGACTTCCTAGTGTGTTGTCTAATTCTGTTATTTTATTGTTAATCTTTTGGATTTCTACATGTTGTCTCTCTATGGATTCTTGCAACTTATTAATTTTTCCACTATGTTCTTGAATAATCTTTTTGAGTTCTTCAACAGTTTTATCAGTGTGTTCCTTGGCTTTTTCTGCAGATATCCTAATTTCATTTGTGATATCATTAAGCATTCTGTAAATTAGTTTTTTATATTCTGTATCTGATAATTCCAAAATTGTATCTTCATTTGGGAAAGATTTTGAATCTTTTGTTTGGGGGGTTGGAGAAGCTGTCACGGTCTGCTTCTTTAAGTGGTTTGATATGGATTGTTGTCTCCGAGCCATCACTGGGAAACTAGTTTTTCCAGAAAATCCACTAAAAAAAAACTGCAGTCAGATCCCTATCAGAGTTCTCCCTCTGGCTCAGGCTATTCAGATGTTAATGAAGCCGCCTGGGGAGGGTGGGGGAGGGAACAGAGAGATAGGAGAGTAGCACCTCAGAATATAGCCATAGTTGCTTATCTTGCTTGGAATGACTGTTATATCTGAGATTCCCGCGGGCGCGTCGCCTATGTGTGCTGGCTGTGTGGAGATTGCCCCCAGGGGGTCTGGCCCGCTGGAGTCACGGTCAGATCCTCCGCTTCCAGCCCCACGCCCAGCGTCAAGGCTCCCCTACTGGGACGGTGCACTCTCAACTCCAAAATCAGTCGCTGCCTCCCGGGGACTTCTCGTCCCACCAGCCGCGTGGCCGTGCCGCCCCCGTGAACCAGGTGGGCCCCCTCCCGGGGTTAGTTCAGATGGGTGGAGTAGCTCCCCGTGCTTGTGCCGCGATCAAGTGTCCCGGCTGGAACGCTGTTCTCCCCACTCCAATACCAGTCGCTGCCTCCCGGGGACTTCTCCTACCGGCTGCGTCCCACGCCGCCCGCGCGACCTGGCTGGTCCACTTCCCGGGGTTAGTTCAGGGGGTGGAGCAACTCTCCGTGTTTATGGCGTACCTGCGAGCAGTCCAAATCCCTGCGGGACGGTTCCCCGGCTCGGATGCTGCTCTTTCTGCTCCAAGATCAGTCACTGCCTCCCGGGGACTTCTCCTACGGGCTGCGTCCCACGCCGCCCGTGGAACCGGCTGGTCCCCCTCCCGGGGTTAGTTCAGGGGGGTGGAGCAGGTCTCTGTGCTTGTGCCGTACCTGACTGGTACGCTGGCTCCAGGCTCTGGAAGCTATCGCTGCTTCCCCGTATTAGTTCGTTCTCCGTCTCTAAATCCGTGTTTGTTGTTCAGGGTTCGTAGATTGTTATGTATGTGATCGATTCACTTGTTTTTCCGTGTCTTTGTTGTAAGAGGGATCCGAGGTAACGTCTGCCTAGTCCGCCATCTTGGCTCCGCCCCCCCGAACTCAATTTTTTAATAAGAGGGTATTCACATTTTCTATTTCTTGTGTTAATGTTCGTAAATTACGATTTTCAAGGAACTTGTCCATTTTACTTAGATTGTTGGCTTTGTTGTCATGAAGTTGTTTACCATATCCTCTTAGTATCCTTTAATATATTTAGGATTGTAATGAAAACCCCTCTTTCATTCCTGATATTGGTGATTTTTTTCTCTCTTTTATTCTTAAACAATCTTGTTAGGAGTTTTTCTATTTTGTTGATATTTTCAAAGAACCAGCTCCTAGCTTTGTTAATTTTCTCAGTTATTTTTCTGTTTTCTATTTGATTGGTTTATGTCCTTTTATTTATTATTTTCTTTCAGTTAAATTTGGGTTTACTTAGCTCTTCTTTTTCTAGATTCTTATTGATTTAATGTATTTAAGGTATAAATTTCCTTCTAATCTCTGCTTTAGGTGCATTCCACACATTCTGTTATGTTGTATTTTCATTACTATTCAGTCTAAAATATTTTCTAATGTTTTTTATATTCCATTTTGTTACCTATTGGCTTTTTAGTCACCAGTCCTTGTGTTTTTAAAATTGTTTATCTAGGAATTACAATATACATCTTTAACATTTTACAGTCTACTTAGAGTTAATATTCAGCTAGTTCACATAAAAGGCAAAAATCTTGCAACCAAATAGTTCCTTTACTCACCCCCATCTCAGTCTTTTTGGTTGTTATCCTATGCATTACATATACTATACAAATACCCCATTAGACAATGTTATAACTTTTCATATGTTTTTTAAAAATTTAGGAGAAAAAAATGGCTTTTACACTTGCCCAGGTATTTGCTATTTCCGATCCTCTTCATTTCTGAAGATCCAATTCTGTTTCTGGTATAACTTCACTTCAGTGTGAAGAATGTTCTTTAGCATTTCTTGTAGTTCAGGTCTGCTTGTGAGTAATCTCTTAGTTTTTCTGACTGTGTCTTCATCTTGCCTTCATATGTATTTTTTTAAGAGTATGTTTGCTAGATATAGAATTTTGATTTGACAATTTTTTGTCTTTCAGCACTTTATAAATTTTGTTTCATTTTCTTTTGGTCTGGGTGGTCTATGATGGGAAGTTCAGGATCGTGTGAATTATTTCCCTGTAAATAATTTGTTGTTTCTCTCAGCTTTCAGGATTTTATCATTATCCTTGGTTTTCGGCAGCTATTTTTTTTTATGATGTGTATACATATGGTTTTCTTTGAATTTATCCTGTGTGGAATACATTGAGCTTCTTGAATCCATAAATTTATGTCTTTCTCTAAATTTAAGAAGTTCTCAGATATTATTTCTTCAAATATTTTTTTTCTGCCCTATTCTCTCCTTCTGGGATACCAATTACCCATATGTTAGATCTTTTGATATTGCTCCATGGGTCTCTGAGGTGCTCTTTTTTCCCTTTTTTTTTTCCTCTTCTTATATTGGATAATTTCCGTTGCTCACTGACCCTTCTCTCTGACATCTCTATTCTGCTCTTAAAGAAGTCAAATTAAAAAAAAAAAATGTATTTTTCAGGTAAGAAATTACTATTTTTATCTATTTCCCATTTCTCTCCGGACATTTTCTTTTTATTAGTCTTTTGCATATTTTCCCTTACTTAATTGAGCATAGTTATAATAACTGCCTTAAAGCTCTTGTCTAGTAATTTCAATGTCTGTGTCATCTCTGGACTGGTATCTGGTATCATATGGTATTTCTATTTCTAGCTTTCTAAGGAAGTGCCATATCATTTTCCAAAATGGTTGAACCATTTTGCATTCCCACCAGCAGTGCATAAGAGTTCCAATCTTCCCGTAGCCTCTCCAGCATTTGTTATTTTCTGTTTTTTTTTGATTTGTGCCAGTAAGGCAGGGGTGAGATGGTGTCACATTGTAGTTTTGATTTGGATTTCTCTAATGGCTTTTTTTTTTTTTAATGGCTAGTGATCATGACCATTTCCTCATGTGTCTGTTAGTCACTTGAATGTCTTCTGTGGTGAAGTGTCTGTTCATTTCTTTTGCCCATTTTTTTTCACCTATTTATTTGTTTATTGTGCTTTAAGTGAAAGTTTACAAATCAAGTCAGTCTCTAGTACAAAAACTTATACACACCTTGTTATGTTCTCCTAGCTGCTCTCCCCCTAATAAGACAGCACACTCCTCCTCTCCACCCTGTCTTCCCTGTGTCCGTTCAACCAGCTCCTGTCCCACTCTGGCTCCGCCTCCAGACAGGAGCTGCTCACATAGTCTCTTGTGTCCACTAGAGCCAAGAAGCTCACTCCTCACCATGTCATTTTCTGTCTTATAGTCCAGTCCAATTCATGTCTGAAGAGTTGGCTATGGGAATGGTTCCAGTCTTGGGCTAACGGGGCCTGGGGACCATGACCTCCGGGGTTCCTCCAGACTCATTCAGACCATTAAGTCTGGTCTTTTTACTAGAATTTGAGATCTGCATCTCACTGTTCTCCTGCTCCATCAGGGATTCACTGTTGTGTTCCCTTTTAGGGCAGTCATCCGTGGTAGCCAGGCACCATCTAGTTCTTCTGGGTTCAGGCTGATGTAGTCTCTGGTTTATGTGGCCCTTTCTGTCTCTTGGGGTCATCTTTACCTTATGTCTTTGGTGTTCTTCATTCTCCTTTGCTTCAGGTGAGTTGAGACCAATCGATACATCTTAGATGGCCACTTGCAAGTGTCGAAGACTCCAGATGCCACTCATCAAAGTGGGATGCAGAACGCTTTCTTAATACATTTTCTTATGCCAGTTGACCTAGATGTCTCCTGAAGCCATGGTCCCCAAACCCCGTCCCTGCTACTCTGTCTTTTGCCTATTTTTTAATTGGATTGTTTGTCTTTTTGTTATAGAGGCGTTGGATTTTCCGGTAGATTTTAGAAATTAGACCTTTGTCAGATTTTTAATAGCCAAAAAAACTTTCCCCAGTCTGTACGTTCTCTTTTCACGCTTTTGGTGAAGTGTTTTGATGAGCATAAGTGTTTAATTTTTAAAGATCTCAGTTATCTAGCTTATCTTCTGGAGTTTATGTGTTGTTAGTTATGGTTTGTATCCTGTTAATGCCATGTATTAGGGCCTCTAGAGTGGATTCTATTTTTTCTTCTATAATCTTTATAGCTTTTGGTTTTATATTTAGGTCTTTGATCCATTTTGAGTTTTTGTGTGTGGTGTGAAGTATGGGTCCTGTTTCATTTTTTCGCAGGTTGACATCCAGTTTTGCCAGCACCATTTATTAAAAAGACTGTCTTTCCCCCATTTTTGATGGACTTTGGGCCCTTGTTGAATATCAGGTGACTGCAGGTGGATGGATTTACATCTGGGTTCTCAGTTCTGTTCCATTGGTCAGTGTATCTGTTGCTGTACCAGTACCAAGCTGTTGTGACTACCATAGCTGTATAGTAGGTTCTGAGTTCAGGTAGTGTGAATCCTTCTATTTTCTTCTTCTTCAGTAGTCCTTTACTTATCAGGGTCCTCTTCCCTTCCACATAAAGTCAACGATTAGTTTTTCCATCTCTTTAAAGAATGTTGTTGTTATTTGGATCAGGATTGGATTTTTTTTTTGTATATTGCTTTGGGTGGAATTGTCATTTTACAATGCTGAGTTTACCTGTCCATGAAGATGGTATGTTTTTCCATTTATGTAGATCTCTTTTGGTTTCTTGCAGTAATGTTTTGTAGTGTTCTTTGTATATGTCTTTATTCCTAAGCATTTAATTTTTTAGGGGCTATTATAAATGATACTGTTGTCCTGATTTCCTTTTCGTCATTCTTTTTATTGTTGTATAGGAAGCCAACTAATTTTTGTATGTTTATGTTGTATCTTGCTACTCTGCTGAATCTTTCTATTACTTCCTGTAGTTTTTCTATGGAGTCTTTTCTATGTGTAGTATCATATCATCTGCAGATAGGGACAGTTTACTTCTTCATCAGCAATTTGGATGCCCTTTATTTCTTTTTCTTGCCTTATTGCTCTAGCTAGGACTTCCACCAGTGTTAAATGAGAGTGGTGATAAAGGGCATCCTTGTCTTGTTCCTGTTCTGAAGGGGAATGTTTTTAGTCTCTCCCCTTTGAGAATAATGTTGGCTGCTGGCTTTGCACAGATGCCCTTTATTATGTTGAGAAATTATTCTTCTGTACCTATTTTATGGAGTTTTTATCAGTAATGGGTGTTGAACTTTGTTGAATGCCTTTTCTGCGTAGAATGAGATTATTGTGTGTGTTTTTTTCTTTTTTATTTATCCAGTGAATTACGTTGATTGTTTTTCTAATGTTGAACCATCCTTGCATACCTGGTATGATTCCTACTTGGTCATGGTGTATTATGTTTAATATGATGCTGAATTCCATTGGCTATAATTTCATTGAGAATTTTTGCATCTACATTCATGACAGATATTGGTCTGTAATTTTCTTTTTTTTTTTTTTGTGGTTTCTTTGCCTTGTTTTGGTAGCAGGATTATGCTGGCTTCTTAGAATGATTGTAAAGTATCTCTTCCTTTTCTATGTTCTGAAATAGTTTTAGTAGTACTGGTGTAAGCACTTCTCTGAATGTTTGGTAGAATTCTCCAGTGATGCCATCAGGGCCAGGGTGTTCTTATTTTGTAGGGAGTTTTTTAAATTACCTTTTCATTTTCTTCTCTTGTTCTGTGGCTATTCAGATTTTCAACTTTTGGTTTTGTTCATTCTTTCTATTGTTTTTCTGTGCTCTATTTCATTTATTTCTGCCCCGATCTTTATTATTTCCTTTCTTCTGGTGGGTGTGGGTATCTTGTAGCTGTTCTCTTTCTGTTTGTTTGAGTTGTGTAGCTAGTGTTTTGATTTTGTCCCTTCTTTTTTTTTTGATGTGTGCATCTATTGGTATAAATTGACCTCTGAACACCGCCTTTGCTGTGTCCCATAGGTTTTGGTGATGATGTGTTTTCATTCTTGTTTGATTCCAGGAATTTTTTTGATTCCATCTTTGATTTTTTCTGTTATCCAGTGGTTTTTAAGCAGGGTGTTATTCAGTCTCCATGTAATTGGTTTTTTTTCTGTGCTCTTCCTGTTCTGAATTTCTACTCTGATGGCATGGTGGTCAGAGAAGACGCTTTGTATTATCTCAGAGTTTTGGATTTTGTTGAAGGTTGCTTTGTGGCTTAAGATGTGGTCTGTTCTGGAGAACGTTCCATTTGCATTGGAAAAGAATATGTATTTTGCAGTTGTTGGGTGGAGTGTTCTGTATATGTCTTTGAGTTCAAGTTGGCTGGTTGTGTCCTTTAGATGTTATGTATCTTTGTTGAGTTTCTTTCTAGATGTTCTGTCCATTACAGAGAATGGTGTGTTGAAGTCTCCTATTATTATTGTGGAATGGTCAATTTCTCTGTTCAGTACAGTTAGACTTTGTTTCATGTATTTTGGAGCCCTGTCACTGAGTGCGTAGATATTTATTATGTCATCTCATTGCCTTCTTGCCTGCATAGTTTTTGCTGAGTAATCACAGTTTAGTCTTATTGTTTCCCCTCTGTATGTAACTTTTTGTTTTGCTTGAGCTGCTCTCAGGATTTTTTCTTTGTCTTTGGTTTTAGCAAGTGTGATTATGATATACCTTGGTGATTTTCTTTTGGGGTCTTTCCTGTATGGGAAACACAGAGGATCGTTGAAAAATTGCTGACAGAAAACATCCCCTAATATCATAAAATATGAAAAGCTGGCTACCCAAGAAGTTTTCTATCAGCAATTCTTCAGTGATCCTCTGTGTTTTCCATTTACTCACCCTGTTATGGAACTCCTATCACTCCCATATTTTTGCTTTTGATTGTATCTCACATCA
Organism: Loxodonta africana; assembly: GCF_030014295.1. Taxonomy (NCBI): domain Eukaryota; kingdom Metazoa; phylum Chordata; class Mammalia; order Proboscidea; family Elephantidae; genus Loxodonta; species Loxodonta africana. The sequence continues at coordinate 49,634,811 of NC_087351.1, forward strand.
TTCTCAGGGTTCCTTCATTTTTCTTTGTTATTTTTTGTGACTTTTCTTCAAGGTGGTATCCAAGTATTTGTCTTCAGTTTTGCTGAGCCTGTCTTCCATTGTTTCAGTCCTGCGCCTCAGACCTTCTATAACTCTGTCCATTTCTGAAATCTTCTTGTTTATCTTTTGAATTTCTAATTGTTTTTGTATGATTTCTAGTTGTAAATTTATTTTGAAATTTTGTTCCTGTATTATTTTCCTGAATTCCTCCATTGTTTTGTCTGTATTTTCCATGAATTTGCCTGCCTTTTCCATGAATTTGTCTATTTTTTTCCTCATTTTTGTCTGTGCTTTGCTTCAACTCTTGGATAGCTCTGAATATTAGAGATTTGAATTCCCTATCAGGTAGTTCCAGTGCCTTTTCTTCTACTGGAAAGTCATCTGGTATTTTATTTTGGATGTGTACTGGAACCATCCTGTCCTTTTTTTTTTTTAAACATATTTTGATATTGTCCGCTGTCTTTGGGACATTTGGTAGCTATTTTCTTCATTTATTGATTATAGATCTGTTTGGTTTGTCCCGCTTTTTTTGTTTTCTTTGATTATGTCTTTGAAGGTGGGCTGTGTGTTTTTTTTTGTTGTTCACTTGTCTGTGGGCACTATATTTTTCACCTCCTTGTCCAATGTGCAGGGCCAGTTGCTCAGCTGTGGTGCAGCAGGGCAGGTACAGCTGAAGGGGAGGGGCTGGGATGGGTTGTTTGTGGCATGTAATGGGGAGGACAGGGCGGGCCAGGGGTCAGGGTAGGGCAGGTTCTGGTAAGCCGTTCCTGTGCTGCCTGGGGGTGCAGTGTTCAGTGCACACTTCAGATAGGTAGGACGGAGGGGAGAGGTTGTGATGTGTGGAGCTAAGACAGGTATGGGAAAGAAGAGACAGAGGAGAGAAATCGGAGCCAAAAAAAAGTACTAAGGGAGCCTGCCATTTGAGTGGAGAAGCAAGAAACCGAGAAATGAGGAAAAGTAAAAACAAAAAAAGAAAAGAAAAAAGTAAAAAAGAAATATCCTCAGGGATCTCACCGGCAGCTAGGGAAGTGGCTCCCAGGCCTCGGGGCACAGCCCGTCTAGAAGGGACAGAGATGGCACACTGTGCCAGGTGTTCAGGAGATAGGAAAAGAAGGAATGTAGAGACAGATGGGAAACTGAGAAGTAAAGGAAAACAAAAAAGAGAAAAAGTAAGTAAGTAAATAAATAAATAAATAAGAAAGGCCCCAGGTATCCCACCTCATGGCCACACAGACTGGGGAAGTGGCTCCCAAGATGCATAGTACAGAAGGGGTGGAGATGGCACACAGTGCCATGTATTCAGGAGACAGGAAAAGAAGGTAAGTAGAGAGAAGAGAAACTGAGAAGTTAAGAAAAAGAAAAAGAAACAGACAAACAAAAAGGTCTTAGTGATCCCACCAGTGTGGCAGCACAGACCGGGGAAGCAGCTCCCCAGCTGAATGGTGTTTCATAGCCTGTCAAAAAGAAGCAAAGATGGCACACGGAGCCAGGTGTTTGAGAGAAAGGAGGTGAGAGGCTGGGAAGAAACCAAAAGAAGCTCAAAAAAGCAACACCAGCAACAAAGAAATGCACTGCAGGAGCCGGCTGGTGTGGGTGGGGCAAATCCAAATGACATGGAGCCGGCGTCCTCCTGGCCGAGTAGGGGGAAGAAGGGTGGGGGATGGAAAAGCATGTATCATTGGTTACCAGGTGATCTGTCTCCTGCTGGCAGCTCGTGAACCTGCTTTCCTGTCCGTCGATCTCCAACAGGAGTCCAAGATGGTGAATCCGTGCTGCTTTAGCTGATAGGGGACCTCTGCTCATATTGCTCCTCACTCTCTATTCTCTGTCAGTTTCTTATTTCATTTGATGCTTGGTTGAGTTCTTTATCTCTTTATTTGATGTTGAGGGTTCCAGGACTGACATTTGTGTCTGTTTTACTTAGTTTTTTGGGTCTTAGCTGCGGAGGGAGGGCATGGTGCTTCTGTCTGTAGTGCCACGTTGGCTCCACCTCCCAAATATTTTTGAATTATATCCTGGACATTGGGAATGATTTGTTGTGTAGACTCTGGATTTTATACAAGAATGTTGATGTTTTCCTTTTAACAAGAAGTTTATGACTCAGTGGTTGGAGGTTCAAATCTTAGTTCAGCTCTTTAAGCCTTTGCTGTGCTGCTTTGAGGTTGTCCCACATATGCATATGTGGGGTTTAGACACAGAATCAGGGGATTACCTTCTCTGGCTTTCTTACCTCTGGGATTTCTCCTTCACTCTCTTGTGATGGTTGGTGCCCATGCTCCTTTCCCTGATTTTCTGGCCAGAATGATGAAGGGCTTTATATTGAATTTTTTTGTACTGTGTTAAGGAGCCATGGTGGCACAGTGATTAAGTGCTCAGCTGCTAACTGAAAGGTCGGTGGTTTGAACCCACCAGTAGCTCTGTGGGAGAAAGATGTGGCAGTTTGCTTCTGTAAAGATTTACAGCCTTGAAAACTCTATGGGGGCAAGTAGTTCTACCGTATTCCTATACGATTGCTATGAGTCAGAACCAACTCAGTGGCAATGAGTTTTGTTTGGTTTTGGCATTATGGTGTTCTGCAACTACAGACTACGTTAAGGGCAAAGCCACAGGAAATCTGGAATTCACTTCCAGGCTGGTTGTTTCCACAAGTTTGAACTCTACTCCATAATCTGCCTGCTTTTGTTTATTCCTTAGAATCTTCAGGTAATTGGTTTTTTTTTTTTACTTTGCCCAGAGTTTATAAGTTGTTATTGTGAAGAGTTAGTCTGGAAAATGCAGATGTGGAACCGAAATTTCTTTTGAAGTTGAGAATATGCAATATTTAACATGTTAAAAGCATGATTACAATAATAATAATAAAAGCTTTCATTTTCCTACTTTGACTACTTAATCAGTTAAATGAAGAAAGAAGTATATATGTGTGTATTTGCATTCACAAAGGATATGAGTATACTCTAGATAATGGTTATAAGGAGTCGAATAAGTATTCGTAGTCATTGAAATTTCTGTGGGCTAATAGTTTAGAAAAAAGGCTCTTCTGAGCTTGAAAAAGCTTTTCTCTATTTTGTATGCCCTTTTTAATCAATGTAATATAAGTATTAACCAAAAAAGAAAGAAAAAAAAACCCACTGCCATTGAGTAAATTCTGACCCATAGTGACCCAATAGATTTTCCAAGGCTGTAAATCTCTATGGAAGCAGACTGCCACATCTTTCTCGCATGGAGTCTCTGGCGGTTTTGAACTGGCGACCTTTCAGTTAGCAGTTGAGCTTTAACCGGGAAACCAGGGCTAGAAATATAAGAGTTTCTATTATTAATGTTATTAGAATTAAAGGCAACAAAACAAGTATTATGGAAAGTGTGAAGAAATAGGAAAAAAAATCACTTATCCCACTCTTAGCAAAATTGTTTAAATGTATATTTCCATTTGGCTTTCCCATAGGTTGTAATCAGGGTACGAACAGATCTAGTTTCTATCGCTGAAATCTTCAAAAGCAAACACTGTTTTCAGAATATTGTTATTTTCCTTGCAGTGCTGCAGATTTGACTAGAGGAGGTAGACTGCTCTTGGACTTCGAAGTTTCTTTTAGAACTTTACTGCTGTGCATTAGAAGTTGATACCCAGAACCCAGTGCCGTTGATGTTGGCATGAAATTTAGGAAATAAATTGAGAGGATATTTGATCATGGATCCAAGAGAAGCCAAATCCTGGCCTCGATGGTTGCCTTTATTCCCCCTCCTCACTCCTCCCACCGAAGTGGCTGAGACTATATATAGGAAGAGGTCAAGGCCACATAATCCATATTGCCAGCTGGGGCTTTGGCCCTCATTCCAAATGTAACATTCCGATGGCCTAACATATTAAAGACTGTTTTTCCCGTGTGAGATGGGTTCAAGGAGCTAGGGACCAAGCCATTTAAAAAACCAAAACCGAACTTGTTGCTGTCGGGTCAATTCTGACTCATATAAGACAGAGTAGTACTGCCCCATAGAGTTTCCAAAGAGCAGCTGGTGGATTCGAACTGTCGACCTTTTGGTTAACACTGTAGTTCTATTTATTTCTGCTTAAGATGGAGTCTAGAGCAAAGTTTTTGATTTTCTGTTGTGTTAGGAAGAGAAGCCATGACTGCAGGAACCACAGAACAAGTGAAGAAACTGACAAGTGAGCCTGCCCCAAAGTCTAGAGAATTGCTACAGGCAGCCCTTACTGGGACGTTAGCTGTTTTTGGCGAGGGAGCTTACTCCTGATGTCTGACAGGGCCTTGTGGGAGAGGAAAGAAAGCTGGCTATTGGCATTTCTGACTACCTCACTGCTCAGGTCTGGAGCCTTCCAGTAGAAGAAGAAAAAGGCACAGAGTTCCAATAATTTGGGAAGAAGAAATTACTGCTAAGACTGCAAAGATTTCAAATACTGTCGTCCCATTTTAAAGTGTAGGGTAAACTTAACTGGATTGTGAGCAGCAGGTGTGATACCTGATGTAGACTAATACTTTTCTTTTCAGGACAGCTGTGTTATTTATCCTTGAGTATCTCTGAACCAGAATTAATTTCTTCCTTTTAGAAGAAAAAGAGAACCTATTATTTTCCCATGAGATCGGACGTTAAAAATCATTTTACATTATTGTATTCAGGGGTGGTGGGGGAATAAAGGCACCAAGCTTTGATGGAATGGCCATTAAGCATCCGGATACCACCTACCTTGAAAACACAATAGAAGTTCCTGTCAAATTTAGAAATTCTATTTGCTATTGGTTTATTTTTAGATATAAAGAGCAACTTTTCTGTTGAGAACTCAGGGAAATGTACTGAGAAATGTTAAACGATAGATACTTGTTAAACTTCAATAGCAAACCAGGGGCCTGGGAGAAGTTGGGAAGGGAATGCAAAGCAGGAACAAAGAAATAAAAAGGGAAGTGTGGTAGGGAGAGTCAAGTCAGATTCTCATCAGGAGTTAATGTGCTTCTAGACTGTGCTCTGCTCCAGTTACTACCTTCCAGCCTTTTGTAAGAAGAAATGCAGAGGGAGTTGGTATGCATATATTATCACCTGTGCAAACAACAATGGTCAAAATACTATGAGGGGGATTATATAGCATTTTAAAAATCAGGCAACTTCCTTAAGAGCTTTGGAAATCATTTCTAATGTTCCTATACTATGACGTGGACAACAGGCAATGGATTATTATTCTTACTTTTTCATATGAAGCCTTGTATAGAGAATTGAACTGTCCAAGGCTTAGTCAATGGAGGAGCTGGATAGAGAAAGAAAACCTATTGATTCCCAGACGAGATGTAGAAAGGTCTTCAATTTGAGAATGAGCAGTGGATATTTTAGAAATTAAAGGCAATATGACTATATTTGGAGGATAAATAGAACCTTTTCTTTATAATGCCCATTAACAACAACAACAACAACCCCAAACCGGTTGCCATCAAGTTGACTGTGACTCAGGGCAACCCCATATTGTCAGATTAGAACTGTGTTCCATAGGGTTTTCAATGGCTGATCTTTTGGAAATAGATTGCCAGGCCTTTGTTTTGAGGTGCCTTTGAGTGAACGTGAACCAACGACCTTTCAGTTAGCAGCCAAATGCTTAACTGTTTGAGCCATGTAGGACTCGTGTGTTGTCCATGTTGTTGTTGGTTGCTGTCGAATTGATTCCGTTGTGTGGTAAGTAGAACTGCTCCGTAGGGTTTTCAAGGCTGTGACCTTTCGGAAGCAAGTTGCCAGGCCTGTCTTCCAAGATGCCTTTTGGTGGGTTCAAACCACCAACCTTTTGGCTAGTAGTTGAGCATTTAACCATTTGCGCCTCCTAGGGACTACATATTGCCCATTGTTGTTGTGTGCTGTTGAGTTGATTCCAACTCATAATGACCCTATGAGACAGAGTAAAATTGCCCCAGAGGGTTTCTTAGGCTGTTATCTTTACAGGAGCAGGTTGTCAGGTCTTTTCTCCCGTGGAGCTGCTGCTGGGTTCAAACCATGGACCTTTTGGTTAGCAGATGAGTGCTTAACCCATTGTGCCCCCAGGGCTCCTTCATATTGCCCATAAAACCCAAAAAACCCCATATTCTCCTCATTTCCTAACTCTCTGATTGCCTCCCACCTTCCACAGGTAAGTATGCCACAGAATCTGTCATTGACCACTTCCCTATATTTCCTGTTAGCCTGGCTTTTGGTAATGACCTCAGACTGCTCAAGACAGAATCAACTTATGATCTTAGATCTGTGGCCCTGCTGAATAGCATAAGTTTTATTATACAGTTGGTTGATTGTGCCAAAACTTCATCAAGATGATCTGAATTCCCTATGGACTTTAATTGCTTCCTTTTACTTCTAATCATTGGCCAGGTCCTATCAGTTTTACCTTGTTATGTCTCTAGGATTTTTCCCTCTGCTCCATTACCAAGGCCAGCCCTCAGGCTCAAGCTACAGAGATTCCACTTGCTCTCCTTGCCTTTATTCTTTCTTTTGCTTAATATTCATATCCCCAAGCACAAACTCCTATCAAGTGGTTTCCACAGCCCACAGAAAAAGCACAAACACACACTTGGCATTCAACGCCCCATGATCTGGCTGCAGCCTACCCTTGTGGCTGACCTCCTCCTTCCCTCCCTCCCTCAGGTGACACACTGAGGGAAGCTGGCCTGGTAAGGGATGGAGACACCTGGGATTAGTTGGAGAGTATAGGGGCAACTCCTATCCAGTCGTAAGAGCAGGGATTTGGCCCTTGCATTGTCAGAGCCTTCGTTTTCTTCAAGAGGAACTTCAAATCTGGTTTTTAACGTGAAAATCTCCCAATTTATAATTGATGGCTATGAACTAATATTTTTGAAAAATTCAGACACTGACAAATATGTCTGTGGGCTGGATCCAGGTCGCAGGCCACAGTCAGTGACCTCTATTGCACTTTCGCAAGGCTGTTAGATTTTCTGTCTATGCCTAGTGTGGTCTCTCCTGCTTGGAAGCAGGACATTACATGTAGTCTAAAGAAATGTTAAAATAACTCAAATAGGGATTTTAGGAAGCTCCCACTGAAGAAAAATAACTGCTTTTGAGGTTTTTTATGGTTTCTGTGAAAAGATCGGTAGTTAGATACATATCAAATTATAACCTAATTCTACTCATTTGTGCCTCAGGGAATGCAGCGTTCTAGCATGATACGCTTTGATGAGCTGGAATTTTACTTATCAACAGAAATTTTGTTTTATGTATCTATACACACACAGGAAACCCTGGTGGCGTAGTGGTTAAGAGCTACGGCTGCTAACCAAAGCGTCGGCAGTTCGAATCCGCCAGGCGCTCCTTGGAAACTCTATGGGGCAGTTCTACTCTGTCCTTTAAGGTTGGAATCTGTCCTTTAGAGTTGGAATCGACCCGATGGCATGGGGTTTGGTTTGGTTTTGGTTATATACACACAATGTGGAGCCCTGGTGGTACAGTGGTTAAGGTCAGAAGTTCGAATCCATTAGATGCTCCTTGGAAACCCTATGGGGCAGTTCTACTCTGTCCTATAGTGTCTCTATGAGTCAGAATTGACTCGATGGCAACGGGGTTTCTTTTTTTTTTTTTTAATATATATATACTGTGATATATGTGTGTGTGTATATATACACACTGTCATGGATTGAATTACGTCCCCCCAAAAATGTGTTTATCAATTGGGCTGGGTCATGATTCCTGGTATTGTGTGATTTTCCTATATGTTTTGAATCCTGCCTCTATGATGTTAATGAGGGAGGATGGATGGCAGTTTTGTTAGTGAGGCAGAACTCAACCAACGAGATTGGATTGTGTCTTGAGGCAATCTCTTGAGATAAAAAAGAGGGAAGCGAGCAGAGAGACAGGGGGACCTCATACCACCAAGAAAGTAGCACCAGGAGCAGAGCACCCGTTCTTTGAACCTGGGGTTCCTCTGTGAAGTAATTCCTAGTCCAGAAGAAGACTGATGAGAAGGGCGACAGAGAAAGAAAGCCTTTCCCTGGAGCTGACACCCTGAATTTGGACTTTTAGCCGACTTTTTTGTGAAGAAATAAATTTCTCTTTGTTAAAGCCATCCACTTGTGGTATTTCTGTTATAGCAGCACTAGATGACTAAGACACATATATCAAAAAATCAAAACCCACTGCCATGGAGTCCATTCAAACTCATAACGACACTGTAGGACAAAGCAGAACTGCCCCATAGTGTTTCTGAGGCTGTAAATTTTTACGGAAGCAGACTGCCACATCTTTCTTCCCATAAGCATCTTTCTCCTGCTGAGCGGCTGGTGGGTTCAAAATTCCAAACTTTTGGTCAACAGCCCAGTGCTTTAACCACCGAGCCCATATCTATAAATAAATAAATTTAACATATTTTTGTTATTTCACAGGTCACATTTGCCAAGATGTCCATTATCCCGAAGCACTTTGGACTAAAATACAAAGAAGAATCGTATATGCTTAAAGAACTTGAGAAGGTTCGCAAGGATACTAAAACTGAATTTCTCCGATTCAAGCAGAGATTGGCCTACAAGCCGACGGTAGGGAAAGGGCTGGTCCCTGGCTCCCAGGATCTCTGCGCGAGCAGCTCTGGGGAGAGGAGGCGCATCTCCAGCTTTGGTTCCCAGAAGCCACTTTGGTTCCCTCAGGCTAAAGGCCCTGCGACTCCCACTGCGGCCTTCCAGCCCGGGGCGCCCCTGGGCTCAGCGCGCCCTCCGGGCCCGAGCGAGGCTGTCAGCCCCGGGAGGACCCGGAAATTTCGCCCCCGGGACTTCTACTTGAGGAGCTCGGCGTTCCTCCGGCACCGGCTCCTGAAGAAGCCTCCGGTCATCGCCCCGGGGGCCGGCACGTCAAGGCCAGCCATCCTGCTGCCGCCGCCCGTGCCGCCGCTGAAGCCCAAGGTGCGCCAGGTCCCGGAGACCGCCAGGCCCGTCCTGGACCAGATCAGGGAGCGCGACGCGACCCAGGGGCCAGCTCCACTCGCTGAGGTCTGCAAGGCCAAAGAGCAGTTGGCCAGCTCTACGTCCAGCGAGAGCAGCGACGCCGAGCGGTTAAGCCGGCGGAGGAGAGTGAGGATTCGTTCCCACCTCTTGAATGAGGGCTCGATCTGCGAGATGCGGGAGGTGGCCGGGTCCGAAGTTTACAAAACAGACCGGGACAGCATCTCGCAGAGCGACACCGGCTACCTGCCGGCGCGAGTGATCCCGACGTCCATAGAGGAGATCATCGCCTCACTGCAGTCAGAGGCCCAGCTGGCCACTGACCAGACCATCAAAGAGCTCATACAGAGTGTCCTCGGCCAGAACTACGACATCAAAATGGAAGTAGGTGAAGCGGAATGGTAAAGTTTCTCCTGGGTGAATGTTACTTTAGGCAAGATACACACATGTATGTAAATACATTTAAATGTTGAGTATTGGAAACCTGGTGGCTAGTGCTTAAGTGCTACACCTGCTAACAAAAAAGTCGGCAGTTCAAATCCACCGGGCTCTCCTTGGAAACTGTGGGACAGTTCTGCTCTGTCTTATAGGGTCGCTATGAGTCAGATTCTACTCGATGGCAGCGGGTTTTTTTTTTTTTTAATATTTAGAAAACAAAACAAAAAAAATTCCCAGACGTATTGCTGACGAATCGATTGGGGTTCTAAACCTTAGCCCCTTTGGTTCGCAGGTAAGCACTTTAACCACTGTGCCACCAGAGGTCGGGTGCGCCTGCTCTCTATTTTTTAAGTGCATATGGTGTGTTGTCACACTAAAGCTGGACGAACCAGTGGAATATTAATCAAGTTCTTTGAATTTTGTTCTTTTCCATCAAGGGAATATATGTGTATTCTTTTTTCAAAGTGAAAGAAACTGAGAAAGATTATTGCAAAAATGGTTAAAAGAAACACTGTAGACCTGACTGGTACATTACCTGCAGCCTTCTCTTTCAAAAGATTTATGATTATTTAGTACTAAAATGACAAAATAGGGGTTTTATACAAAAAAATTAGTCTTTCACTGTTACAGTTCAGCATTTTTAGTAGTAAATGATAGTGAATTTATATCCTAGGAAGAAAATCTATATGTTACTATTGAGAAGTTGAATTTATAAGAGTTCTGTAATACTTCCATTGAAAACTGTTCTCTTGAAACATTTTGTTTTTCTTTACTTTCTAGGCCTTTCAAATTATAGAGATTTACAAGTGCTTCTTGTGTGCCAAACCCAGTGGGACAATTGTTGTTAGGTGCTGTCGATTTTGCTCCGACTCAGCAGAATGGAACACTGCCTGGTCCTGTGCCATCCTCACAATCTTTGTTACGGTTGAGCCCATTGTGGCAGCCACTGTGTCAATCCATCTTGTTGAGGATTTTCCTATTTTTCAGTCGCCCTCTTCTTTACCAAGCATGATGTCCTTCTCCAAGGACTGATCCTTCCTGATAACATGTCCAAAGTATGTGAGACATAGCCTCGCCATCCTTGCTTCTAAGGAGCATTCTGGTTGTACTTCTTCCAAGACAGATTTGTTCGTTCTTTTGGCAGTCCATGGTATATTCAATATTCTTTGCTAACGCCACAGTTCAAAGGCATCAGTTCTTCTTCAGTCTTCCTTATTCATCGTCCAGACTTCACATGCATATTGTCCAAACAGCAACCCCATCAGGCAGATGCCAGTAAAAACCCCATTTTGCATATGAGACTCCCTAGATTTTCAAGGTTAAAGGATTGGCCCAATCTCCCACAACTAATGCACGGCAGGGCTGGGATTCCACCTCAGGTAGTCACAACCAGAGACTGGACTGGAGCTGTGCTTAGGTCTCTCTGTTTGTTGATGGTGATATGTCCCTGGCAGGAAACAAAGCTAAGAGTCAAAACTTCAGATATTTTGTCTGTTATATAGATTTCACTCTGGCAGGGACATTCAATGCAAAAACTTTAATGAGGGAAACTGAGCCGCACGCGAAAGGAAGAAAGGAAGGAAGGAAGAAAAGGAGGGAGAAAGAAGAAAGAGACAGTTCTTTATTGAGAATGACAGTGTTAAAAGGGAAGAAGATTTTATTACTCTTCTTGGCTGTGACACCAAACCTCTTGTTAGTACACTGCCGTGTTAGGTCTTTAGTTTCAGATCCAGAATACACTCTTGGCTGTGACTTGAGGAATGTGATCATCAGGGAAACAAAAACATGTATGGACAAGAGTTTGCCTAGTGTCGTTGTGTTTGACCTAATGTTTGTGGGCAGAGTGGGACAGAAGTTCTGATTTAAAACCCACACCTCCCACGGTTACTGAACAAGGTCAGTATGACTACTTGGGCTGTTTCTAAATGGGTGTATCTAATCCGGCGTTCAGTTGACCTAATAGAAAAAGGGTTCAGGGATGCCCATTCAAGCACCTTAGCAGAGAGACGAAGGGCCTCTATGCCCTGTGAGAAGGGCCCCTCCGATATAGTCAAGGTAGTTGAAATGAAGAAGGACCAACATTAGAAACTGGGGAAAATTAGAAAGTTGGGGAAAATTACAGCTTAGAGTAGGAGCCCAAAGGAGAGGAAGGCTCTGAAAGGTTCAGATAGAATTAGGGACAGAGGAAGGGGGACCATCAAATGAAGAATGAACACCAGGACAGTGTATTCTGTCCTTTCTGATGTTCCAGTTCTCTCGTATATGCCTTTTGGTGCTTTAGTTACCTAAATTGTTTCTGCAGGAGTGCAGTAAGGGATGTGGAGTGTGACAGCATTAGAATCAGGATCCAGGGTCATGAGCCCTGCGGTACAACACTTGACCTTATCAAATGCCTCAGTCCCATCCCTGCCTTCCATTATCTTGATTTTTTAGTGCAGCCTGAGTTTTATTCTTGCTTGTTTAGTTTTGTGTCCATTGCCCCCTCCACAACAATTCTAGAAGACTGAGCTTTGCATTATTTTAATTAAAATCAGTTTTAGAAGTTTTAATAGGATGAGGAGGGAACAATGGGGAATGTGTTGAAATGGGAGTGGGTGGGTAGGTGAGAGAGAACAATAAAAATGCAAGTGTAAAAGTGATGTCTAAATTGTGATTTTTAAAATTCTTAAAAAAATAAGAATAAGGACATTTGTTTTAAACATTCGGAGTTTATATAATAAACAATGTTCTTTCCAGGAAAAACAAGGAATATAGTTCTTTACTTTAGAAATCTTAACCTGGAGCCATATAGCAATCTTTAGACGGAGAGCCAACGGGTGAGACAGTTTTGGCAGGCTGTATGAGCTTGGGCAAGGTCATTCCAGACTCAGCATTTTGAGTTCCACAAACAATTACATGGGCCAAGAAGTGCACAAAATACCTGAAAATTAAACTTAGCTGTCAAATTTAGGTCAGACATCTAAACCAGGGCTTCTCAACCTTGGCACTGTTAACATTTTTTGGGTTGGATAATTCTTTGTTATGGGTGGCTGTCTTGTGTGTTGTAGAATGTTTAGCAGAATACCTGGTCTCTCTCTACCCACTAGATGCCAGTAGCACCCTCCCCTCTTCCTTCAATCCTGACAATCAAAAATGTCTCCAGATATGCCAAATGAGCCTCTTGGGGGCAAAATCATCCCCTTCCTTATTGAGAACACTGGTGTAAACAGAATGCATACAACTTGGCAGGAGAGATAAAAATGTTATAAACATTTGTTGAGGAGCTCAGTATTATTACATACAAAATGCATTCTAATTATATGAGGCTGGCGTTCAGAGTTCCAGGAATTTACTGAGGGTGAAGGAGTCAGCTTTTGTCATTTGTGGTTGTTTCTGGTCATACAGCTCAAAAAGAAAATAACAACATTAGCAAAGTAGAGACAATTCATGTACCAAAGCCTCTTATAAACAAATAATGTATAGTCTCCATGAGAAATGTTATAAAATTATTCCTACTTCCATTTCAAGGAAGATGAAGTAGGTGGATTTTTCTCTATTCTGTTAACTACAACTAAAAACCCTGGACAGCATATATAAAAGAAACAAAAGAAGACAAGACTGAAAGCTGGTGAGAAGAAGGCAGGGACCTTGGGACTCAAGGAAGGACGTAGTGGTGAGTTCTTTGGGTTGCTTCATATATTTGAGACTTGGAGTTAAAGAAGCTGGCAACTTAGAAATGCCAATGAGCTTAGGCAGAAATGCCCTAACAAGAGGCTGATCTCTTTAGCCAAAGAATTGGAAAAGGACAGCATAGCAAGAGAGAAAACTTTATGTAATAACTTCTCTATTCCAGCCAAACACTGCAGGAAAAGCTGTAACCCCAAAACAACTAGCAAAGGCTAGGTGGGGAGCCTAGACTTCAATCTCATCAGGCTGTAATGAGATGTCCCAACCCCTCTCCACTGGGATGGTGTCAGTAGAGAGTCAGGGTTTTTACTGTTGTCCGGTGGTAAAGAGGCTACATTTCTCCCCATCCCCATGGTGTCAGTGAAGGTCATGTGGCGAACAGTAATGACACACTTCTGTGCTTCCCAGTTAGAATGATATCAGGGGAGGTCTAGTGGGGAGCCAGGACTCCCACGCCCACCAGGTAGTAACAAGGAGCCCCGCTCCGCACACTGGTGTCGTGGAGGCTGAGTGGTGAATCTGGACTTCTACCACTACCTATGCCAAGAAATTTGGCAAATAGCTACCTGGCCAGTTGACTGGAATAGATCCATATTTATGCCTATTCCCGAGAAAGGTGATCCAGCCAAATACAGAAATTATGAATATCATATGCAAGTAAAATTTTGCTGAAAATCATTCAAAAGCAGCTGCAGCAGTACACTGACAGGGAACTGCCAGAAATTCAAGCCAGATTCAGAAGAGGATGTGGAACCAGGGATATCATAACTGATGTCAGATGGATCCTGACTGAAAGCAGAGAATACCAGAAAGTTGTTTACCTGTGTTTTATTGACTACGAAAAGGCATTCGACTATGTGGATTATAACAAATTATGGATAGCATTGTGAGGAATGGGAATTCCAGAACACTTAATTGTGCACTTAAGGAACCTGTACATAAATCAAGAGGCAGTCGTTTAAACAGAACAAGGGGCTACTGCATGGTTTAAAGTCAGGAAAGGTGTACATCAGGGTTATATCCTGTTACCATTGCTATTCAGTCTATATGCTGAGCAAATAATCTGAGAAGCTGGACTATATGAAGAAGAACAGGGCATCAAGATTGGAGGAAGACTCATTATGCAGATGATACAACCTTGCTTGTTGAAAGTGAAGAGGGCTTGAAGCATTTACTGATGAAGATCAAAAACCACAGCCTTCAGTATGGATTGCACCTCAACATAAAGAAAACAAAAATCCTCAAAACAACACCATAATAAAAGGAGAAAAGATTGAAGTTGGTCAAGGATTTCATTTTACTTGGATCCACAATCAACAGCCGTGGAAGCAGCAGTCAAGAAATCAAAAGACACATTACCTTGGGTAAATCTGCTGCAAAAGACCTCTTTAAAGTGTTGAAAAGCAAAGATGTCACCTTGAAGGCTAAGGTGCACCTGACCCAAGCCATGGTGTTTTCAGCCGCCTCATATGCATGCAAAAGCTGGACGATGAATAAGGAAGACCAAAGAAGAATTGATGCCTTTGAATTGTGATGTTGGTGAAGAATATTGAATATACCATGGACTGCCAAAAGAATGAACAAATCTGTCTTGGAAGAAGTACAACCAGAATGCTCCTTGGAAACAAGGATGGTAAGACTGTGTCCCACATACTTTGGACATGTTATCAGGAAGGACCAGTCCCTGAGTAGGACATCATGCTTGGTAAGTAGAGGGTCAGTGAAAGAAGAGACCCTTAATGAGATACATTGACGTAGTGGCTGCAGCAATGGGCTCAGGCATAACAACAATTGTGAGGATTGTGCAGGACTGTGCAGTGTTTCGTTCTATTTTTCACAGGGTCACTATGAGTCAGAGTCAACAGCACCTAACAACAACAACAGCACCTACCTGGGAGTAATGAGGCAGTGCCCACACCTTCCTTCCTCTATGGGAGCAGCTAAAATAGAAAAGTTTAAGTAAGATCCAGGATCTCATAACATCATACTCAAAACATCCAGATTTCAATTGAAAATCACTTGTAATGGCAAAAAGCAGGAACGTTTCAACTTGAAAGAAAATAAAATAACCTATGCATGCCAACATTGAGATGACAGAGGTGTTATAATTACCTGAAAAATATTTTAAAACAGCCATCAAAAAATGCTTCAGCAAGTAATTATGAACACACTTGCAACAAATGAAAAAACAAAGTCTTAGCAGAAAAATAGAAAGTCTCAGTAAAGAAACACAAGACATAAATAGGAATCATAGGAATTTTTAGATCTGAAAAATACAAGAACTGAAATAAGAACTGAATAGGTGATTTCAACAGCTGAATGGAGGGAACAGAGGAAAGAATCAGTAAACTTGAAGATAAAACAATTGAAATTACCAAATCAGCAGAGAGACAAAAAAAGAATGGTACCTCAGGGACCCATGGTACTGTAAAAACAGACCTCACATTAGTGTCATCACAGTCCTGGAAGGAGACAACAAAACTGAAAAAGTACTTAAATAACGGCTGAAAACCTCAAATTTGCCAAGAAATGTACACCTACAGATTTTAAAAAAGCTGAATAAGCTCTAAACCAAATAAACCTAAAGAGATCCACATCAAGACTCATAATAATAAAATTTCTGAAAACTAAAGGTGAAGAAAATATCTTGAATGCAGCAAGAGAGAAACTTGTTACCTATGGGGAAAATAATTTGAATAACAGTAGATTTCTTGTCAGATGTCATAGAGGCCAGAAAGAAGTGGCACAACATTGTTCAAGTGCTGAAAGAGAAGAAAAGAACTGTGAACCCAGAATTCTATATCCACTGAAACTATCCTTTAGAAATGAAAGGGAACTCAAGACATTTTCAGATAAAGGAAAGCTAAGAGAATTTGTTGTAGCCCTTGAAAGAATGGTTAAAGGAAGTGATTAAAAGAAAAGGATTGTTGGAGCACCAGAAAGGAAGAACATGATAAAGAAAAAAATATGGCTGAATACTATAGATTTTCCTTCTAGTGAGTTTTCTAAATTATGTTTGACAGTTGAAGCAAAAATTATGACACTGAGGTGGTTCTGAGGAAATTATCAAAAGAAAGCAGGAGTAGCTATATTAATATCAGACAAAGTAGACTTCATAAAAGACTTCATAGCACGAAGAAAATTACTAGAGACAGAGAGGGACATTATATTATGATAAAAGGGTCAGTTAACCAAGAAAACAGCAATCCTTGATGCATATGCACCAAACAACAAAACTGCAAAATATGTGAAGTAAAAACTGAAAGGAGAAATAGATAACTCCACAATTACAGTTAGAGACTTCAACACCCCTCTATCAACAATTGATAGAATAACCAGACAGAAAATACTCAAGGACATGGAAGAACTGAATGACACCATCAATCACACGATCTAGTCAACATTTACAGAACACTGCATCCAACAGCAGCACAGTATATATTCTTGTCAGCTGCTCATGGAACATATATGAAGATAGACCATATCCTGGGCTGTAAACCAAACCGTGACAAATTTAAAAGAAATGAAATCATACAGAGAGTGTTCTGTAACCACGATGGAATCAAACTAGAAATCAATAACAGAATGATAATAAGAAAGTCTCCAAGTACTTAGAAACTAAACAATACAGTTCAAATAATCCATGGGTCAAAGAGGAAGTCTCAGGGAAAAAAAAAAAAAACATTGCACTGAGTTAAAATAAAAATACAGCATGTCAAAATTTGTAAGACATAGCTAAAGTAGTGTTGAGGGGAAGATTTACAGCACTAAGTGAATATAATATGATAGGAAAGAGGAATAGTATCAAATAATCTAAGCTTCTACCTAATGTTTTAATGACTGGATTACTGATATAAGTAACAAGGTGTCAACTTTGAAAAAAGTATATTTAAAACCATTTGATCCCAGCAAGCTATTTTTGTAGTTATCAACAAACCAAGTCTAAAATTTATGTGAAAGGTGAAAGAAGTAGGATAGCAAAAGCAATTTTGAAAAATAATAATAAAGTGAGAGGTATCAGTCTACTTCATTTCAAGCCTTATTATACAGCTACAGTAATCAAGACTGTGTGGTTTTAGTGGAGGCATTGTGGTGGTTAAGATTGTGTGTCGGCTTGGCCGTGATTCGCGGTGTTTATATGTGATCACTCCCATGATGGAATCTGCTGTGAGTAGCCAATCAGTCGAAGGGGAGTTTCCTTGGGGGTGTGGCCTGTATCCGAATATAAGCAGACATTCTGGCTTTTTCCTCGCTCTGGATCCTGCGGCTGCTTCCTGTTCATCTGACCTCAGGTTCTTGGGACTTGAGCTATCAGCTTACCTGCTGATCTTGGGATTTGTCGATCTTCACAGCCTATGAGCGAGAGCCCTGCCCTCTGACCTGCTGATCTTGGGTTCATCAGCCCCTCGAGCTTTGTGAATCAGGAGAAGCCTTGTGGTCTTGGCTGCCAATCTTAGGATTCATCTATCCTCACAGCCTGTGAGCAAGAGCCCTGTTTTCCAACCTGCTGATCTTAGGTTTGCCAGCCTCTGCAGCTTCTTGAATCGAGAGAAGCCTCTATCCTGATCCACGGACTTGGGACGTTCCAGCCCCTATAATTGCGTGAGCTGTTTCCTTGATATAACTCTCTCTATGTATATTTTTGCTTCTCTAAAGAACCCAGCCTAAGACAGGGATAGACCCGTAGATAATGGAACAGAGCAGGCAACCTAGAGATAGACTTACACAAATATGTCCAATTTATTTTTGACAAAGGTGCAAAACAATTCAATGGAGGAAGGATAGCCTTTTCAACAAATGGTGCTGGAGCAAGTGAGCACCCATAGGCAGAAAATGAACCTCAACCTAAGGCTCACACCTTACACAAAAGTTAACTCAAATGAATTATGGACTTAGATGTTAAATGTAAAACTAAAAAACTTTCAGAATAAAACATAGGAGAAAAACTTTGGGATCTAGGGTTAGGCAAAGAGTGCTTCAACATGATGCCAAAAGCACCACACATAAAGGAAAAATTGATAAATAGGACTTCATCAAAATTAAAAATTTTTGCTCTGTGAAAGACCCTGTTAAGAGGCTGAGAAGACATACTGCAGACTGGGAGAAAATATTTGCAAACTACATGTGTAGAAAGCAAAGAATTGTTGTGCGCCATTGAGTCAGTTCTGATTGATTGCAACCCTCTAGGACAGAGGGGGAACTGCCCCAAAGGGTTTCCTGAGCTGCAATCTTTGTAAGAGCCGATCATCAGGCCTTTTCTGCCATGGAGCTGCTGATGGGTTGGAAACACTGCCCTTTTGGTTAGTAGTTGATTGCTTAGCCATTGTGCCACCAGGGCTGCTTCAAAGGATTAGTATCTAGAATTTTAAAGAACTCCCAAAAGTCAACACTAAAAAAAAAAAAAAGTCCTATTAGAAAATGGACAAAAGACACAGACATTTCACTGAGGAGGATATGCACATGGCAGATAAGCATGTGAAAAGATGTTTAACATCCCGGTCATTAGGAAAATGCAAATCTAAGCCACGATATCTCTGTATACCTATCAGAATGGCTTAAGTAAAAAATAATGACAACACTAAATGCTGCAGAGGGTGTGGAGAAACTGGATCATTCATGCCTTGCTGGTGGAAATGTGAAATGGTACAGTCACATTGGAAAACACTTCGCCAGTTTTTTAAAAAAAAATAAGCATGCTACAGGTATACATCCCAGCAACTGTACTCCTGGACATTTATCCCACAGAAATAAAACTTACCTACATGCAAAATGATGTTCCTAGCAGCTTTAGGGCAGTTTGGGTGATAACCAAAAACTGGAAGCAACCTAGATGACCTTTGAAGGGTAAATGGTTATATTTCTCAGCAATAAAAAGAAATGAAATATTGACACCCACAACAACCTCAATGAAACTCCAGAAAATTATGCTGGGGCAAAAAGATCAGTCCCCCAAAGTTACATGCTGTATGATTCCACTTATATAACATACAACTGATAGAATTTTAGGAGTGGAGAACAAATTTGTGATTGTTATGGGTAAAGGGCAGCCAGGGTAAGGGGGCATGGAGAATAGGAGAGAAGTGGATGTGGCTTTCAAAGGTCTGTAGGAGGAATCCTTGTGATGATGGAAGTGTTCTGTATCAGTGTCACTATCCTGGTTGTGATATTGTATGGTAGTTTTGCAAGAGTTACCATTGGGGAAAATTGGGTGAAGGGTACATGGATCTCTCTGTGTTATTTCTTACAACTGTATATGAATCTACAATTATTTCAAAATAACTTTAATAAAAATGTTATCAGATTCTTCATAAAAGTATTTGTTTCTTTTTACAAGTTATGAGAAGTTTATGTAAGGAAAACATTTATAAGATCTTCTATTCAAACACCCTCCTTAGCTTCCCAAAAGTAAACCCATATTGTTTGTTATTTAACCTTCTATACTTACCTCAACTCCTAGTACAAATGTGTACACACACATACACACATATATATATATAGGATTTTTTTTCCTTTAGAAAAATAAAAACATACCATGCACGTTGTTCTGCAGCTTACTATTTGACGCACATCAATGGACAAACACCAGTGTGTATAGCTTTTAATTCATTCTTTCAAATACCAAAAAAAAAAAAAAAACCCAAACCCACTGCTGTCGAGTCGATTCTGACTCATAGCAGCCCTATAGGACAGAATAGAACTGCCCTATGGAGTTTCCAAGAAGCACCTTTTGGGTTCGAATTGCCGACCTTTTGGTTAGCAGCCGTAGCGCTTAACCACTACCCCACCAGGGTTTCCATTCTTTCTAATAGCTGCATATTATTCCATAGTATTTAAACATTTCCTTGGCTCTTTGCTTTTCAATTTCATTGTTTCCTACCCTGGGAACAAATTTTTGCTCACTGGAAGTATAAATCAGGGAATCTACCAGGATCTAGGTAAGTCTGTATTGTTTGAATGATAACTGTACAATTAGGAGGGACTAGTTTGTTCAAATATTTTCTATTTGAAATGACAAAATTATTACAGTTGTATCTTAAACATTTCCTTTGTGCAGTACCTTGTCCTTATAGACATAACTGTTTAAGCTAGTACAAATGATGTAAGAAGCTTCACTTCTGACCTTTAAGAAATTGATTTACAGTTTTTTTTTTCCTGTTAAGTTTTAAAATCCCTCGGCTGAAATTTGAATGCTTTTAATAAATAGAAAATGCTTATGTGTTTTGGAAACCCTGGTGGCGTAGTGGTTAAGTGCTACAGCTGCTTACCAAAGGGCCAGCAGTTTGAATCTGCCAGGCTCTTCTTGGAAACTCTATGGGGCAGTTCTACTCTGTCCTATAAGGTTGCTATGAGTCGGATTGACTTGGTGGCACTGGGTTTTTTTTTTTTGGTTTTATGTATTTGATTTTTATTAAGTTTTAAAAAATGGAAAATAAGATATTTATATTAGTTATTGAAGGAAAATTTTCTTAAGCCAATTTGCATAGTACTTGTGGCACAGCAGTTAAGTGCTTGGCTACTAATAAAGTTTGCTGGTTTGAACCCACCAGCTAGTCCGTAGGAGAAAGACGTGGCAGTCTGCTCCGGTAAAGACTTACAGCCTTGGAAACTCTATAGGGACAGTTCTACCCTGTCCTATGGTGTTGCTATGAGTTGGAATTGACTTGATAGCAATTGGTATGGGTTTGCCAGTTTGTCTATCTGCTGTTTTTGAACCAAGTCAGAAGTTATTCCGTCAAGATAAAATTATTCTGTGTCAGATACGAATGCAGTTTATTTTCTGTGAGGATTTTATTTTCAAGATTGGAATACAGAGTTACTTGAAAAATGAAGTGCTAATTTATTGTTGCATTCAGGTGTATTTTTTTCAGTTTCTTAGAAGAGACACTGCCCTAGCAATGATATTTACTTTGGCCTGTTTGTATAACTGAGTACCATGATTTAGACTATAAAGGACAAAGACCAGGCGCATTTGAGCCTTAAAAGTAATCCCTTTTCAAATGTACCAGATTTTAAGCATGATCTGTGCATGGGTGGTAAAGTGAAGAATTAGAAAATGTTAGCAAAGTAATTGCTTTTCCTGGCTATTTCAGATACAATTATTTGGATATTTAACATAAAAGCATGTTTCCGCCTGTGGATTGTTATTTCAATACCTAAAATAATTTCCACTTTGATTTCTTACTGAGGACCGTTTTCATGCTTTTTATATCCTAAGGACTGATCTGAGGCCTTAGAATCTCCTTCTATGGGAGATGGGGTGAGGCATTAGCTGATAAACTGTGTAGTTAGAGTCCAGTACTGATTGCCACGTTAACGTTGTGCAGGAGCCCTGGTGGTGCAGTGGTTAAGAGCTCAGCTACTAACCAAAAGGTCGGAGGTTTGAATGCACCAGCCGTTCCATGGGAGAAAAAACCTGGCCATCTGCTCCTGTGAAGATTATAGCCTAGAAGAGAAACCCTCTGGGGCAGTTTTACTCTGTCCTATAGGGTCACTATGTGTCAGAATCGACTCGATGGCACACAGCAACAGTCCACTTTAACAGTTATTTTTGTAATGTCTTCAAGCCTTGATTTTAATTTTGTTTAAAACTAGAGGTAAAAAGAGTTTAGAAAATTTAAAAGAGTTTTTAAAATGTAAAGTTGGTATCAAGGCTTGGAATAACATAGTTACACTAACAGCAGATTGAGCTAACTGAATATACCAATTAGGCTACACATTGCCTTATTGTATGTGGGAAGCTGTTTATTTTTTGTTACTTCTAGTATTTGGTTGTGATTTAAGTCAGTCATTCTGTTGCTGTGAACGGCCTGAAGCTAGGCAGCTGTATTCTTTGCAGGGTTTGTTTTAAAGCAGGAGAGGTAAACATGTGGGTTTTAAGGATGGGTAGATAAACAGTTTTGACAGTAAAATCAAAATCTTGAGGAGTAGCCAACCACAATTGTGTGTAAGCATCTATTATCCCAAATGAAAGCAGTCTAATAGACCGCAGAGCACAGTATCTAGTTGTGTGGGAGATATGTTCCGTTAATATTCTTTTATAATATCTGGTTTTCTATGAGTCGGAATCAACTTGATGGCAACAGGTTTTTTGGTTTGGTTTTCTTAGTTCACTGCAGAATATACTGATTCTTGGTTTTGCCATAGTAGAGAGGGTTGGCTTGACAAAATTAGCCATATTTGTTATCTCTATTTTAGAGTTTTTATGAGCAAGGTATGACAAAGTTTAAATTCTTAGTCCATTGCCTTGAAACTACAAAAAGTGTGTTCTCATTTTTATAAATTTTCTTTGAAGTGTTTTACTTTGTCTTCGGCTTATATGGAAAAGAACTTTCAGAATCCTGGTGATAAATTTCCTCATAGTATTCCCTCACCTTCACTTTTCATTAAAACAGTGTCACAGAGCTGAAAGGGAAGCTAGTGAACTATATGCTATAGATAACAAGACTGAGATCCAATGAAAGAAAGTGATTTTGGTAAGACCACATGGGTAACTGGCGTAGTTGGGACTAGAACCTATTTAGTTCTTATCTTAGTCTCCTAGGGCTGCCATAACAAAGTACCACAAAGTGGATGGCTTTAAAGAACAGAAATTGTTTTCTCACAGTTCGAGAGGCTGGAAGTTCAAATTTCGGGGCTTTGGCAGGATGATGCTTTCTTTTTGTTGGCTCTAGGGGAAGATCCTTCCTTGCCTCTTTCAGCTTCAAGGCAGCCCTGGTCATCTCTTGGCTTGTAGACCATCCTTACCTCACAGGATTTCTTCCCCCTGTGTGTGACTATCTCCCTCTCTGTCCTCCTCTTTTATAAAACACCACTCAGAATGGATTAGGATTAGGACCTACCCTACTCTAAATCAGTATGATTTAACTGATGATATCATCAAAGAAAGACCCTGTTTCCCCAAACAAGGTCACGTTCACAGGTACCAGAAAACCAAACCCACTGCTGTTGAGTTGATTCCAACTCACAGCGACCCTATTAAACAGAGTAGAACTGCCCTGTAGAGTTTCTAAGGAGCACCTGGCGGATTTGAACTGCTGACCTTTATTAGGATTTAAACATATCTTTTTGGGGAACACAGTTCATAGGACAGCCAGTCCAGAATTATTTTTGTTCTTATTACATTGTGCTGATGGTACTTCCCTTTCTCTTCCCATATTCCTTTTTTTTTTTTTTCCCTTGCTGCCCTAAAATCTAGACTCCAGGTGTCCAGCATTAATTCTCATCATGGCTTCTACCCGCTCAGATTTTAATGTGATGACTATGCGTTAGTGTGTGGATCATCATGATTTCCCAAGCTGAGATGGCCACCCATAGTCTCTTGGCTGGTAACTTCCGAGCCCAGCACATCTGGGCCTGGGGAAGGACAGCAAGAAGCAAGAATTTGTTGCTCACAGAACCCTGTGGTAGTGGTAGAGATGCTGGGCCTGGGCTGGGTTACTGACTGGGCACCTAAGATACCAGATTTTGCCATCAAAGTGAGAGGATATAAGTGGGGCAAATTACAGGTAGAAGCAACATTATTAGTAGTTGGTTATATCATCATTGACAAGTTAAATTAGTTTAAATACCACCAACTTGTTAGCTGCCATCGAGTTGGCTCTTGACTCACGATGACTCCACTTCCACATATAACGGGATCAAACCATTGTGATCCATATAGGGTTTTCATTGGCTGAGTTTTCAGAAGTAGATCACCAGGGCTTTCTTTCTAGTGTGTCTTAGTCTAGAAGCTTCACTGAAATCTGTTCAGTTTCAGAGCAATATGCAAGCCTCCACTGACAGACAGGTGGTGTCTGTGCGTGAGGAGCGTTGGCGGGGAATGGGGCCCAGGTCTCCTGTATGGAAGGCGAGAATTCTACCACTGAACAACCACTGCCCTCCTTCCCAAAACCCACCAGTGCTCCTTAGGTTGCTAGTAATATGGATGAAAGATAAAAATTTCTATTACCTGCCATTTCTCGTTTCAAAAGCAGAGTAGCAGATGGACCCACTTCTAGTTAATTTTATTAGCTTCATTTTCCTTTGAAATCTTTAAAACATTCTCAAAGAAAAGAAATACGGGTTATGAGTCCCCATTCTTTTTGGGAAGAAGAGCTACTTTTGACATATTAAGATCCTATTATCTGTGGTGAGTCTCTGGATAGCACAAATGGTTAAGTGTTTGACTGTTAATCAAAAGGATGGCAGTTTGAAGCCAACCAGGGGTGCCTCAGAAGAAAATCCTGGAGATCTGCTTCTGAAAGATCACAGCTTTGAAAACCCTATGGAGTGCAGTTCTACTCTGCACAATGGGTTGCCTTGAGTTGGAATTGACTCAGTGGTAACTGGTTTTTTTTTGGTGGTGGGTTAGGGCGTTGCTGAGAATCCGCAACTTGATAGAATGGAGTGTGTCGGCGGCCTTAACTGGAATTCCCAGAAGCCATGAGGGAGAGCCAATGCTTTGAATACCTTCTAGGTACGGCTTCAAGATTACTATTATCACATGGTCAATGAGGAATCAGTATAATGGTTATCAGATTTATTCAGTCTTGATAAGAAGTAAAATCTCCTGCAGCCTCCACCCCTTCTACACCTTTGTCAGAGATAGTCTAGCTTTTAAGAGATAGTCTAGCTTCTCTTTATACCTCAGAGATAATACAATAAATAAAATTCTTGTCCTTTGTTTGGCTTAATACAAATTTATTAGGCACTCAGGAGCAGATTATGATAAAGTCAGACCTCATCATGTCAGCCAGATTTTCCCTCCAGCACATCTCCGGTCTCAAGCTCTTCATCTCTTGATCTTTGGAAATAGGGTTATGAAGAAATGAAAGACTGAGACAGCTGAGACACTTTTCATTGTTCTGATTTCATTATGTAGTTGAGACCTGCCTAGTTGTACAGTCTTTGACACTCAATTATTACTCTGGAAAGTGGTTTTTAAACAGTTTACTGAATTATGCTTTTTATGCATGACTTTGTTCTGTTGCTCTTTAGGGTTAAATGAAAAAGCTTATTAAATATCCATTTACAATGGAATCTTTGAGAATGCTAAATGGAATGCATAATTCATATAGGCTGTCACTAGTACAAAGCCAAATCAGTTTAACCAAGTATCAAGTAACAAGGAAATGGGAATAAGTGGCAGTCCTAATAGAACCAGTTCTGGGCAGCTAAAGGATCTGGATAATCAGAAAACTCCAAATAATAGTGGTTTAGATAAGATGGAGGAGCCCTGGTGGAACAGTGCTTAAAGTGCTCAGCTGCTAACTCAAAGGTCGGTGGTTTGAAATCACCAGTGGCTCCAGGGCACAAAGATGTGGCAGTCTGCTTCTGTAAAAATTTGCAGCCTTGGAAACCCTATGAGGCAGTTCTCTTCTGTCCTATAGGGTCAGTATGAGTCAGAATCAACTAGACAGCAGTGATTTGGTTTAGATGAGATGGAAGTTTATTTTTTTCTTGTAAAAAAGTCATGTAAAAAGGTAATCTAGGAGTATACAGTGCTCTGCTGTGTCAGGGATCCAGGAGTCTTCTGTCTTATTGCTCCACTGACTGTGGTCCTCATTCCCAAGGTCATAATATCAAGGGTAAACATGGCAACTCTAGTGATCACATCTGCATTCCAGCCAGCAGGAAG
Source organism: Loxodonta africana (assembly GCF_030014295.1). NCBI lineage: Eukaryota > Metazoa > Chordata > Mammalia > Proboscidea > Elephantidae > Loxodonta > Loxodonta africana. Next base: position 49,660,491 of record NC_087351.1, read on the forward strand.
ATTTTTTTTTTTTAAATAATTTTTATTGTGCTTTAAGTGAAAGTTTACAAATCAAGTCAGTCTGTCACATATAAACTTATGTACACCTTACTACATACTCCCATTTACTCTCCCGCTAATGAGTCAGCCCGCTCCCTCCTTCCAGTCTCTCCTTTCACGACCATTTTGGCAGTTTTTAACCCTCTCTACCTTCCCATCTCCCCTCCAGACAGGAGATACCAACACAGTCTCAAGCGTCCACGTGATACAAGTAGCTCAGTCTTCATCAGCATCTCTCTCCAACCCATTGTCCAGTCCCTTCCATGCCTGATGAGTTGTCTTCGGGAATAGTTCCTGTCCTGGGCCAACAGAAGGTTTGGGGACCATGACTGCCGGGATTCTTCTAGTCTCAGTCAGACCATTAAGTCTGGTCTTTTTATGAGAATTTGGGGTCTGCATGCCACTGTTCTCCTGCTCCCTCAGGGGTTCTCTATTGTGCTCCCTGTCAGGGAAGTCATCGGTTGTGGCCGGGCACCATCTAGTTCTTCTGGTCTCAGGATGATGTAAGTCTCTAGTTCATGTGGCCCTTTCTGTCTCTTGGGCTCACAGTTATCGTGTGACCTTGGTGTTCTTCATTCTCCTTTGATCCAGGTAGGTTGAGACCAATTGAAGCAGCAGGAGGATTTTAAACAATAAAGGCACATGCCCGAAGTGGCCCACCACTTCTGCTTATACTTCATTAGCCACATGACCACATGTATCTACAAAAGAGGTTTAAAAATGAAGTCATTTTTCTAGGCAGCCATGTGCCAAGGTCAACATTCTGTTACTGTGGAAGAGGATTGAGGAAATATTAGGACAGTTTCTGTCATCGACTGTAGCGGTGATGCACCTTTTATAAAGACTTTGGTAGCTTGAAGAGTTATTCACTCTTGCTGCAAAGGTTCATTAAGCACCTGCGCTAATAGTTGAAGGATTTTGTATGTGGCACAGTTTAGCTTTAAGGAGTTAGGCAACATAACAAAGGAAGTAGCAGACAGTGAAAAATGGTGGAGAAAGCCCTGTGTTTGGAGTTAGATGACCTAAATCAGGATCCTTGTTTTGCAGTTTACTTGCCCCTTAAATTATTGGTGCCTCAGTTTTTTCATCTATGAAATGGAGTTAATAATATCTACCTTACAATGATGTGAAAATAAAATGACAATACATGTTACATGTACTGACATGCACTTCTTAACGGCTGTTAGTACCTACTGTCACATTGAATCCCATCAAACTTGAACCACTTACATTTTCAGCAGTAGCAAGTACCAGTTTCTGCTTGTCTACATCCTCACTAACATTGTGTGTTATTATTATTTTGAATATTTGCTAATAGGCCAGTGGCTCTCCAATACTTCTCAGTTGTGAAAACCTCTCTTCAAACGAACTATTCAGAGGAATTTGAAAATCCCAAACGTTTAATAGCATGGCAGCTGTGTCTAGATCGGGAATGGGGAACCTGGAGTCCACCTGCTCAGTTCAGGCTCTCACCAGCCCACTTTTGGCCCCCTAGACATTTGTGCATTTATTCAGCAGCATTGAGTGCTTACACTGTGTTTGGCACTATATCAGATATGGGAAACAGAAATGAACAAAGTCCCTGTTTTCTTGGGGCCTGCATTCTAGAGGGAGGAAGCAGAGAGTAAACAAATAAAACAGCAGGATAAGAGAGATAGAGAATGATGGGGTGGACAGATATTTAAAGAAGATGCTCAGGAAAGGACTGTCAGATAATGTAATTTGAGCAGAGGTTGGAAGGAAGTAAAAGAGCCAGCCATACACCTCATGTGGGGTGGAGACCATTCCAGGAAGAGGGAGCAGACATTGCAAAGGTCCCAAGGCAGACTTGTTCTTGTGGTGTTTGAGGAACAGCAAGGTGGAGGGCTTGGAGTAGGAAGTATGGTAGGAGATGTAGTAAAAAGGTAGCCAAGAGCCAGATCAGCCAGGACAATGGTTCCAATACTGTCAGACCCAGCACTTCCTTCTCACTGCATATATTTTGTATGTATTTTGCCCCTTTTACAATTCTGAAATAAAATTTATAGATAATTATCATGTTTACCCATGTAATGTCAAAAATTAATATAAGCCCTGTTTATAATAGACACGAAAAATGGGAGTAATTTATAATTAAATCATAATTATAAATGACTACATTGGAAGATATAATGAAGTTGTTAGCTGCTTTTATCTACTGATAATGAGTGTGTTTTGGATAAGAAGATCAGGAGCTATAAGGTACAAGAAGGACAGGAAAATGAGGTAGCACTAGAATACATGTTAGGATAAGGAATACTAGACTAGATTTGTACGTATATGATAAGAGAAAATGGAAAATTGAATAGGGAGGTATGTCAAGACTAAAGGCATCTGAAATGGAGAAAATGAGGCATGTTACATTGCAAATGAGGAAGGCATCTTTGTAACTGTAATGCCAAAATAAATTTCTGTTGTGACATGGGACAGAGTAACAAAGTATCAAGGAACTTATCTCTCAACTTGAAATATCAGCACATATCAGGACACATTCAGCCTCTGGTACATAAAAAGATCTTGGAGACCATATCTTTCAATAGCTGATGACACTACAGGGTGGATTGGGAAAAAGAATAAGAAGAAGCTCTGGAGAAATAGACCCCTGTGCACAGTTTTGGACTAAGACTGAAAAACAAAAAAAAAAACAACAACAAAAAAATTTTTTTTAAAACAATAGGTCATTCAAAATTAAATAACTCCAGTATGTAATTTTTATGACATAGATGACTTATTGTATTTCCTAGGAAATATCTAAAAATCTTATAGATTGGCATAATATATATTTTAAAACTTCCTTTATTAATGAAATTAACATTATTGTGTCCATGCTGATTTAATTATGCTTGATTCTAAGTTTACAAAGTAAGTTTCATATACCCTCTGTTACATATTTTCATTCATCTCCTACAAATGCAGAATGAAATAAGTGTGTTGTTTTGGTGACAAAACTGTTACTAACAGAGTTGCCATTGGTGACCTGACATTCTAAAATGATAAGGGACCCTTACTGAAGTTCCCAAGAAAGCAAGGTGCAATCTTCCCATGGTTGACACAGTAGTTCCTGGAAAATATAGTGTTTATTAAGTGAGGGAAATATTTCGTGTTTAAGTATATAAAATGGAGTTAGATTCTGGGCTCCTATATTTATAAAATGGTTTTTCACCCACAGGAAAGCCTTTTAGGACGTTTGAAAGTTACTGCAGGATGTGGGGCATTTCTTTGTTTTATGGGATCGTTCTCTGAACTGCAGGACATCTAATATACCCCTGGCCCTCTCTTGCCCTCTAAATGCCCATAGAATGTTCCCATTTTAACAACCAAAAATATTTCCCCTACCCCAAGCAATTTCTAAATGTCCCCTAGGGACAGTACTACCCCTTCTGAGAATCACTGATGTGTTATCTTGTAGGCCGTGGTAAGAGCTTTGGTTTTCACTCTGGGTGATGTGGGAAGTCCTGGAGCGTTTTGAGTAGAGGCAGAATCATCTGGATACTGTGTGAACAATAGGTTATAGACGAAAAATGGTGGAGGAAGGAAGACTCAGTTACGCGGTTATTGCAGTAATCCAAGTGAGAGATGAGAAATGACCTGACTCAGTGTGTATTTTAAAGGCTAAACCAACAGACATTGCATGTGGTTTGGATGTGTGATGGGAGAGAAAGACAGAGATATTGATATTGTAACTCCATGGTTTTTGGTTTGGAGATAATAACTCATGGAATAGATTTCCATTTTCTGAAAAGGTGAAGACCAAAGGTGGGCCAGGTTGGAGGATGGTTTTAGACATGTTGCATTTTGAGATGTCTAGTTTAGTAGATATACTGAAGTATGTTTTTATACCCTAATGATATCTACTAGGCTTTTCCATTTTTGTTCATAAGTTATATTGATGTATACTTTTTTTCTCTTGTTCTGTCCTTGTTCATTCTTGGTATCAAGGTCACATAAGCCTAATAGTTAGATGCTTTCTTTCTTTTTCTGTTCTCGTTATTATTCTCTTTGTATAAAAGAGAAATGATTTGTTTCTTGAAAGTTTGGCATTTTTCAGCTGTAACATTGTCAGAGCTGGTGTCTTTTGAATGAAGAGAGATTTTAAACATTATTTAAATTTCTTAAATGATGATTAATTTATTCAAGGTTTCGATCCCTCGCCAGGTAAATTCTGTGATCATGTATTTCTAGAAAATTATTTATATATCCAAGTTTTCCTTTTTTTTGGCATAAAGTTATTCATAGATTATTTTTTCTTATTTTGTGGCTTAGCCTTTTTTTTTTTAAATCGTACTTTAGATGAAGGTTTACAGACCAAACTGGCTTCTCGCTAAACAGTTAGTACACATATTGTTCTATGACATTGGTTAACAACCCCATGACATATCCCTTCTTGACCTTGGGTTCCCTATTACCAGCTTTCCTATCCCCTTGTGCCTTCTAGTCCTTGCCCCTGGGCTGGTGTGCCACTTTAGTCTCGTTTTGTTTTATGGGCTTGTCTAATCTTTGGATGAAGGGTGAACCTCAGGAGTGACTTCATTACTGAATTAAAAGGGTATCCGGGGGCCATGCTCTTGGGGTTTCTCCAGTCTCTGTCAGGCCAACAAGTCTGTTCTCTTTTTGTGAGTTTAGAATTTTGTTCTCATTTTTCTCCAGCTCTGTCCCGGACCCTCTATTGTGATCCCCGTCAGAGCAGTCAGTGGTGTAGCCAGGCACCATTTAGTTGTACGAGAGTTGATCTGGCGGAGTCCGTGGTAGTTGTAGTCCATTAGTCATTTGGACTAATCTTTCCCTTGTGTCTTTAGTTTTCTTCGTTATTGTTTGCTCCTGAAGGGGTGAGACTAGTGGAGTATCCTAGATGGCCGCTTATAGGCTTTTAAGACCCCAGACAGTACTCACCAAAGTAGAATGTAGAACATTTTCTGTATAAACTATGTTATGCCAATTGAGGTAGATGTTCCCCGAGACCATGGTCCCCACATCCATCAGCCCAGTAATTCGGTCCCTCAGGGAGTTTGGATGTGTCTGTGGATCTTCCATGACCTTGCCTTGAACAACTTGTGCTGGCTTTCCCAGTACCGTGTTACTGTCTTACCCTTCGCCAGAGTTACCACTTATCTACTGTCTATTAAGTGTTTTTCCATCCCCACCCCTCCCCTCCCTTGTAACCTTTAAAGATTGTTTCTTTTTTTGTATGAACCTTTTCATGAGTTTTTATATAGTGGTCTCACACAATATTTTGTGATTGACGTATTTTTACTCAGCATAATGCCCTCCAGATGAATCCATGTTTTGAGATGCTTCGCAGATTCATCATTGCCCTTTATCTTTGCATAGTACTCCATTGTGTGTATGTACCACAGTTTATTTATCCGTTCATCTGTTGATGAGCATCTAGGTTGTTTCCATCTTTTTGTTATTGTGAAGGATGCTGCAGTGAATGTGGGTGAGCACATGTCTGTTTGTGTGACGTCTGTTATTTCTCTAGAATATATTCCTAGGAGTGGGATTGCTGGATCATATGGTATTTCTATTTCTAGCTTTCTAAGGAAGCACCATATTGTTTTCCAAAATTGTTGTACCATTTTGTATGCTCACTAGCAGTGCATAAGGGTTTTGATCTTCTCGCAGTCTCTCCAACATTTGTTATTTTTTTTTGATTCATGCCAGTAAGGTCTGCTTGAGATGGTATCTCATTGTGGTTTTGATTTGCATTTCTGTAATGGCTAGTGATTGTGAGCATTTCCTCATGTGTCTATTAGCCACTTGAATGTCTTCTTTGGTGAAGTGCCTGTTCATTTCCTTTGCCCATTTTTAAATTGGAATATTTGTCTTTTTGTTGTAGAGGTGTTAGATTTTCCTGTGGATTTTAGATATTAGAACTTTGTCGGATTTGTAATAGCTAAATTTTTTTCCCCAGTCTGTAGGTACTGTTTTTACTCTTTTGGTGAAGTCTTTTGATGAGCGTAAGTGTTTAATTTTTAGAAGATCCAAGTTATCTATCTTATCTTTTGGAATTTGTATGTTGTTACTTATGGTTTGTATCCTGTTAATGCCATGTATCAGGGCCTCTAGCATTGATCCTATTTTTTCTTCTATGATCTTTATAGTTTTTGGTTTTATATTTAGGTCTTTGATCCATTTGGAATTAGTTTTGTATATGGTTTGAGGTATGGGCCTGTTTCATTTTTTTGCAGATGGACATTCAGTTTTCCCAGCACCGTTTGTTAAAAAGACTGTCTTTTCCCCATTTGTTGGACTTGGGCCCTTGTTGAAGATCAGGTGAATATAAGTGAATGAATTTACACCTGGGGTCTCAATTCTGTTCCATTGGTCATTGTATCTGTTGTTGTACCAGTACCAGGCTGTTTCAACTACTGTAGCTGTACAGTAGGTTCTGAGGTCAGGTTGCTCAAGTCCTACTTTATTTTTCTTCTTCAGTAACACTTTACTTATCTGGGGTCTTTTCCCTTCCATATAAAGTTAATGATTAGGTTTTCCATCTCTTTAAAGAATGTTGTTGGTATTTGGATGAGGATTGCAGTGTATTTGTAGGTTGCTTTGGGTAGAATTGTCATTTTCACAATGTTGAGTCTACCTTTCCATGAGCATGGTTTGTTTTTCCACTTATGTAGGTCTCTTTTGGTTTCTTGTGGCAGTGTTTTGTAGTTTTCTTTGTATAGGTCTTTTACATCCCTGGTGGATTTAATACTGTCCTATGTATTTAAAAAAAGAAAAAAATTTTTTTTTATGTATTTTATATTATGCAGGGGTGGCTGTTATAAATGGTATTGTTTTCCTGATTTCCTTTTGATCGTTCTCTTTATTGGTGTATAGGAATCCAACTGATTTTTGTATGTTTATCTTGTATCATGGCACTCTATTGAGTCTATTAGTTCCAGTAGCTTTTTCATGGGGTCTTTTGAATTTTCCATGTTCAGCATCATATCTGCAAATAGGGACAGTTTTAATTCTTTGTTATCAATTTGGATGCCGTTTATTTCTTGCCTTATTGGTCCAGCTAGAACTTCCAGCACAATGTTAAATAGAAGTAGTGATAAAGGGCATCCTTGTCCTGTTCCTGTTCTCAAGGGGAATGTTTTAAATCTCTCTTCATTAAGAGTGATGTTGGCTGTTGCTTTTGCAAAGATGCCCTTTATTGTGTTGAGAATTTCACTTCTATATTGATTTTATTGAGAATTTTCATCAGGAGTGGGTGTTGGACTTTGTTGAAAGCCTTTTCTATGTCAATTGAGATGATCCTGTGATTCTTTTTTTCCCTTTTATTTATGTGGTGAACTACATTGGTTTTCTTATGTTGAACCATCCTTGCATACCTGGTATGAATCCTACTTGGTTGTGGTATATTAGTTTTTTGATATGATCCTGAGTATTTTTGGCTAGAATTTTGTTGAGACTTTTTGCATCCATATTCATGAGAGATATTGGTCTATGATTTTCTTTTTTTGTGATGTCTTTGCCTGGTTTTGGTATCAGAGTTATGCTGGCTTCATAGAGTGAATTTGGAAGTATCCCTTCCTTTTCTGTGTTCTGAAATAGCTTGAGTAGTATTGGTGTAAACCTTTCTCTGAATATTTGGTGGAATTCTCCAGTGAAGCCATCTGGGCCAGGTGTTTCTTCTGTTCGGAGTTTTTTTTTAAAAATTACTTTTTCATCTCTTCTCTTGTTATGGGTCTGTTCAGATTTTCAGTGTCATTTTATGTTAGTTTGGGTAAGTAGTGTGTTTCTATGAATTTGTCCATTTCCTCTAGGTTTTCAAAGTTGTTGGAGTATAATAGTTCATAATACTCTGTTATGATGCTTTTTATTTCAGTTGGGTGTGTTGTAATGTCTCCCATGTCATTTCTTATTTGGATTATTTGTATCTCTTCTGTTTTTCTTTTGTCAATTTGGGCAGCGGTTTCTCGATTTTGTTGACACTTTCAAAGAACCAACTTTTGTTTTTGATAATTCTTTCTATTGTTTTTCTATTCCGTATTTCATTTATTTCTGTTCTGATCTTTATTATTTCCTTTCTTCTGGTGGCTGTGGGCTTCTTTTGATCTCCTCTTTCTGTTTGTTCCAGTTGTGTAGCTAATATTTTGTCCCTTTCTTCTTTTTTGATATGTGCATCTATTGCTATAAATTGACCTCTGAGCACTGCCTTTGCTGTGTCCCATTAGTTTTGGTATGATGCATTTTCATTCTTGTTTGATTCTAGGAATTTTTTTATTCCATCTTTGATTTCTTCTATTACCCAATGGTTTTTAAGCCAGGTGTTATTCAGTTTCCATTTAATTGATTTTTTTTTCTTGGTCCTCTTATTGTTAATTTCTACTTTGATGGCATCATAGTCAGAGAAGACACTTTGTATTATCTTGATGTTTTGAATTTTGTTGAGGGTTCTTTGTGGCCTAAAATGTGGTCTATTCTGGAGCAAGTTCCATGTGTGTTGCAAAAGAATGTGTGCTTTGCAGCTGTTGGGTGGAGTGTTCTATATGTCTATTAGGTCAAAATGGCTGATTGTGTCCTTTAGATCTTTTGTATCTTTGCCGAGCTTCTTTCTAGATGTTTTGTCCTTTACTGAGAATGGTGTGTTGAAGTCTTCTACTATTATTGCAGAACTGTCAATTTCTCTTTTCGTTGCGGTTAGCATTTGTTTTTATGTATTTTGGAGCCCTGTCAGTGGGTGCATAGATAGTTATTATGGTTATGTCTTCATGATGGATCATCCCTTTAATCATTGTATAATGCTCTTTGTCTTTTATGGGGGATTTTGTTTTAAAGTCTATTTTATCTAAGATTAATACTGCTACTCCTGCTCTTTTTTGGTAGCTGTTTGATATATATTTTTCATTCTTCGATTCTTAATAAATTTACATCTTTATTTCAAAGGTGTGCCTCTTGTAGACAGCATATGAATGGATCATGTTTTTTAATCCATTCTGACACTATGTCTCGTTAAGGGTGCGTTTAGGCCAGTTACTTTCAGTATAATTATTGATAAGTGTGAGTTTACTGCTGTCATTTTATAGTGCTTTTTTTTGTGGTGTTGAGGTTTTCTTTGTTCCTCTCACTCTCTCGTGCTGAATTCCTTTTGTTTGTGGATTTTGTTTTTACTGAGACTTTGTTTTTTTCTTCTTTATTTTGATGAGTAGGTTTGTTAGCTTTCTTTGTGGTTGCCTTGATATTTACCCTTGTCCCTAGGTTTCAACCAGTCTTTTATTACTTGGTATTGCCTTGCTTTCCTCTTCATTAGAAAGTTCTAGACACACACTATTTTTTCCTTCTTTTATTGTTCTGATGTTGTTGTCATCTACAGATTAACCTCTCTGGTTCCCTGTTGTAAATATTTTAGTTTTGAATAGTCTTTGAGAGTTCATTTCCTAGGTTGGTATCTGGCTGGTCCAACTTTGTATTCTGGATTCAGGCTGTTGTCTGATATTGTTTGTTCTCAAACCAGAGGACTCCCTTTAATAATTCTTGTAAGTTTGGTTTCATTTTTACATAGTCATTTAATTCCCGTTTATCTGGAAAGGTCCCAATTTCACTGTCGTATTTGAATGAGAGTTTTGCGGAATGTCTTATTCTTGGTTGGCAGTTTTCTTTCTTTCAAGGTATTATGTATGTCACCCCATTGCTTTCCTGCCTGCATAGTTTCTGCCGAGTAATCAGAGCTTAGCCTTATTGCTTCCCCAGTACATGACTTTTCGTTTTTTTTCGAGCTGCTCTCAGGATTCTTTATTTGTCTTTGGTTTTAGGAAGTGTGGTTATGATATGTCTTGGCGATTTTCTTTTCGTTTCTAATATGCGGTTCGTTGAGCTTCTTGGATGGTCAGCATTTCATCTTTCATGATATTCGGGATGTTTTCTGTCAGCAGTTCTTCAATGAGCCTCTCTGCATTTTCCGTTTTCTCCCCCAGTTCTGGAACTCCAATCACTCGTAAATTTTTGCTTTTGACTGTATCCCACATCATTTCTTCATTCTTTTCTGATTTTTCTTCAAACAGAGTGGTGTACAAGGATTCTTGTTCAGTTTTGCTGATCCTGTTTTCCATTGTTTCAGATCTGCTCCTCAGACCTTCTATGACACTGTCCACTTCTGAAATCTTGTTGTTTAACTTTTGGAATACTAATTGTTGTTTTTGTATGATTTCTAGTTGTGAGTTTATTTTGACATTTTGTTCCCATATTATTTTCCTGAATTCCTCCATTGTTTTGTCTGTATTTTCCATGAATTTTTCTATTTCTCCTGGTTTTTGTCTGCTTTTTGCTTCAGTTTTTGGATTGCTTTAAATATTAGAGATTTGAATTCCCTACCAGGTATTTCCAGTGCCTGTTTTTCTGCTGGAAAGTCATCTGATGTTTTATTTTCGATGCCTACTGGAACCATCCTGTCCTGTTTTTTCATATGTTTCGATATTGTCTGCTGTCTTCAGAACCCTCAGTAGTTATTTTCTTCATTTATTGATTGTAGATCTGTTTGTTTTGTCTCCTGCTTCTTTGTTTTATTTTGTTGTTTGCTCACCTATGGGCATGATACTTTTCACCTTCTTGTCCAATGGGCAGGGTTAGTCGCTTAGCTATGGTGCAGCATGGCAGGTGCCGCTGAAGGGTAGGGGCTGGGATAGGTTATTTGTGGCAGGTACTGGGGCTGGCAGGGTGAGCTCAGAGGCCGAGACGGGTAGGTTCCAACAGGCTGTGCCTGTGCTGTTAGGGGGTGTAATGTTTAGTGTACGGTGAACATAGGCGGGAGGGAAAGGGGATGTTGTATGTGTGGTCCTTAGTTGGGTATGGGAAAGGAGGGAGAGGAGAGAGGAACAAGAGCTTAAAAAAAAGTGCTGAACGACCCTGCTGTTGGAGTGGAGAGACAAGAACTGGAGAAATCAAGAAAAACAGAAAGGCAAAAAGATAAGAGAAAAAAATTAAGAAAAGAAATGCCTCCAGGGATTCCACCACTGACAGGTGAAGTTGTTCCCAGAAGGGGAGAGATGGCACACAGCACCAGGTATTCAGGAGACAGGAAAAGAAGAAAAGTAGGCAGAGATGAGAAACTGAGAAATGAAGAAAAACAAAAAGGAAAAAGAAAAAAAAAAATAAAGAGAAAAAGAAAAAAATTCCCCCAGAGATCCCACTGTTGACTTGGGAAGCATCTCCCCTCCCGGGACTTGGGGCACAGCCTGTCTAGAAGTGGCAAAGATGGCACATGGCACCAAACATTCAGGAGACAGGAAAAGAAGAAAAGTAGAGAGAGACGAGAAAGTGAGAAATGAAGAAAAACAAAAAGGAATAAAAGAAAACAACACAAAAAAAGGCCCCAGGGATCCCACCAGTGTGGCGGCGCAGACTGGGGAAGCAGTTTCCCAGCCGAGTGGTGCTTCGCAGACTGTCAAGAAGAAGCAAAGATGGCACACGGAGCCAGGTGTTCAAGAGAAAAGGGGGAGGAGGGAGGTGCTAAGAGACCAAAAGTAGCCTAAAAAAGCAACACCAGTAACAAAGAGATGGCACTGAAGGAGCTGGATGGTGAGGGCGGGGCGAATCCAAGTGGCACAGAGTTGGCGCCTCCCAGCTGAGAGACCATGGCCAGCTGGGAAGCGGTGGAGGCCATGCAGGGGGAAGAAGGGTGAGGAGTGGGAAGGCACATATTGCCAGTTACCAGGTTCTCTGTTTCCTGCTGGGAGCTCCATGAAGCTGCTTTCCTGTACTCCCTGTTCGCCAATCTCCCCCAGGAGTCCAAGATGGTGAATCTGTGCCGCATTAGCTGATAAGGGACCTCCGTTCTGCATCTCTCCTCACTCTGTTCTCTCTCAGTTTCTTATTGCATTTAGTGCTTGATTGAGTTCTTTATCTCTTCATTTGTTGCTCAGGGTTCCAGGATTAATGTTTGTCTGTGTTTTACTTATTTTTTTGGGTCTTTGCTGTGGAGGGACAGTGTGGTGCTTCCTTCTATAGTACCATGTTGGTTCCACCCTTTTAAAAAAAAAATATTGTATTTTTGGTAAAGGTTTACACAGCAGTTTAAGTTCCCAATCAAGAATTTCTGCACAGATTGTTCACTGGCACTGGTTACGTTCTTCACATTTCCTGAACATTTTCATTATTTCTGTTTTGATTGTTCCATCTCTATTAATCTAGCTTCCCTGCCCCCTTACTTTCTCATCTTTGTTTTAATGTACTTGCTGATCATTTGTTCTCATATAGATGATTTTTTATAGGAACCCAGTGGTCATGGGTGATATTCTTTATTGTGTGAGCCAATCTGTTGCTCAGCTAAAAGTTGACCTCAGGGGCTCATTTCAGCTCAAGGTTTAAAGACTATCTCAGGGCAATACTCTCGGGTTATCCTCCAGTCTCAACTCATCCAGTTAAGTCTGGATTTTTTAAGAATTAGAGGTTCTGCTCCACATTTTTCTCCCATTCTATTAGTATCCATCTATGTGGCCCTGATCAGAATGGTCAGTAGTGGTAGCTGGGCACCATCTAGTTCTTCTGGCCTCAGGGTAGATGAGGCTGTAGTTTGTGTAGGCTGTTAGTCCTGTAGACTAGTTTCTTGTTTGAGTCTTTGGTTTCCTTCTTACTCTTTTGATGTGGATGAGTACAGACCAGTAATTCTGTCTTAGATGGCTGTGTGCAAGCTTAAGACCCCAGACACTGCTCATCATACTAGCACGTAGAACATATTGTCTTAGCCTTTTGATTTTATAGCTGTGAAATCTGTCCGAGCATGTAGGGGGTATGAATCTCAGTCCCCAAACACAGAGATGCAAGAATACATTTATTTTTCTGTAATCAATTTAATGTCTTTTTTTGAGATCTCCTTCCATGAGGACCACAGATACTTAGGCAATTTGAGGATTCCCCTCCCCATTACTGGGATATTTACATACTCACTTCTGCTGAGACATCCATATTTCTCTCTAGTGGTCTATTTAAATCCTCACTTAGTCATCAGTCCACAGAGGCCCCTGCTGAATTGCCCCTTATTCCTATATCTAAGATTCCTTCAGTTTCCCCAGCTCTCCCATCCTTGATTGCCACTCTTGGGAGCACAGAAATCATTTTGCTGTTCTTAAGCCATTCAGGGGCCTGGTAAACTCTATGAGAACACACAAGGCTCCATCTGCCTTGAGATTTCCACATGGCCATTTTTCTCAGGGATCTTGCTACCTTTTGGGTTCTACATGGAAATTGGTTGTAGATCTCTTCTGCTCTCCATTCCAACAAACACATCTCTGTCTGCTTTGGGCTTAGCCCTAGGGACCCAGGGCAAGCCCCTATCCAATCCCTGGGATCCAACAGTATCTTTGTCTTCATCACCTTCTTGTCAACTTCCTCTGGCCAAGGAATTAAATCCTTTTCTAGCAGCAGAGGGAGGAAATCTTAAACTCATCTTGCTTTCTCCCAAATCTGTTGCCATTGCCCTACACTCTTTCTGTTCCACAAAGGGACCAGGTTCTTGGAACGTGAAAGCCAGAAAAAGATTCTTGTTCGATCATTTTATGTTCTGTTATAGTACCTTTTACTTAAAGGTCATGGGCCTCAAATGATCAAGCCAGTAAAGGGGAGAATACTGGGTGTGTGGGTTGGAGGAAAATATTAATGGATAGTTCAATCTCTCCAAGCTTTCAGTTGACAGATGAGGAGACAGAGTCTCAGAGAAGTAACAGATTTGCCAAGGCCACATACAGTTAGTGGTGGATCAGAGACCAAACTCCAGATACCCAGACGTTTATTCTTGTGTTCTATGACATCATATATTGCTGTCCAGTTATTTGAAACACGGAGTTTAGGCTCTACAACCCAATGCGTATTTTAAAATACATTGGCACTGCCATCATAAGCAAGTGAGCCATTTTAGATACTGAGTTTTCTTGATAATTAAGGGTTCAGTCCATTAAGAACAAGTATACCTTTTTTATGTTTATAATTTCATTAGAAACATCTTCTAAAATTGATTATACTGTTTTTCCTTTGTAAAAGGGTGGCTTGTTCCTCCTTGAATTCTTAGTTAGTAAGGTTTGTTGTGTAGTAAGGAGTTCCTGGGTGGTGCAGAAGATTAATGTGCTTGGCTGCTAACCAGCCCATTCAGAAGCCACCTTGGAAGAAAGGCCTGGTGATCTACCCCTGGAAAATCCACCATTACTCACCCTGTGGAGCACAGTTCTGCTCTGACACACGTGAGGTCGCCATGAGGCAGAGTCAATTCCATGATAACTGGGGTTTTTTGGCGGGGGGGAGTGCTATGTCCTAGTGGAGGTGATGCTAAATTGATCCTTTTCTTGAAGACAAAGAGCATCATTTTGCATGTGGGTTCATACTATGCTCTAATATAGTGATGTCCCAAGATCTTACCAGGTGGGTGAAGAGTTTGCTCCATGCCCAGCATTCAGCTGTGCTCTGAGTGCTCTTGCTTCCTCCTTTCCATTAACCTGACAGCTGTCTGTCTTCTTTGCAGTGAATACATCAGTAGGCTGTAAGCAGCTCTCCTACCACTGCTGTCTTTCTAATATTTTGTTTCCATTCTGCCATAGGCTTAGAAACTTGATAGATAAGCCTGGTAATATTGTTAGTAGAGTGAGAGTAAATCGCCTCCAAGGGAGGACCTCAAAGGCTTTCCTATGGGAAAGCGTGTGAGCTTCCCTGCACAGGGCTTTGCTGACATCTCTTTTGCCTGTGCCAAGGCCTTTTTTGCTTACATCCTGCTTCCTGCCTCTGCTAGATCCTTAAGGTTGCTGGATGTCCACATAGTGAATAGAAGAGGAATAACTGCTTTTTGGCCTTTCTTTCTCTTTTATTGATTCAGAGATACTATAAAAATATTTTTGCATTTGAAAAAAACCACATTCTTAGCATCGAGCTATTAACTAGATACGTTACAAATCAGAATAAAAAATGACAACCGTAGAACCATAGAATACCTTTGGACAATTTGGTTATTTAAGATGCAAACTATAGCCCTGACCTTGGGGGCTTTTTGAACCACAGAGGTCAGGTTAAACAAAACTCCAAACCTAATTAAACTTTTGTCGGACAGGGTGCTTGTTTGAGAACTGGTTGGACAGCTTTTAAAGCTTCACGTCGCAGTTCTTCACCAGAAAACAAATAGAAATATTAATACTTAGTACATATATTCTTTAATGCTAACTATAAGGTCTTAGTTTCATCACTTTTTGGCAAATGGAGAACAATGCCCTGTACACAGATTAATTGTAATGTTTGCAAGTTTTCTTCACTTAATTGTTGCATTATAAAATTGAGGTGAAACTATTTTTCTCGGAATCCTCTTTTCCCCTTTCTTCTTTTCTCCTCTCTCCCTCATCCTCTCCCTGTTGCGTTCTCTTTTTCTCTCTCTTCCTGTGTATGCAATTTATAAGTTCTTCTTAATTCCCTGCCACTACCATTTGAATATTTAAATAAACATAGTCACCTCTTTTAGTTTTCACTTGACCCTTAGAAGAAATTGAATCTTTATATTTTTTTCATCCATGATTCACTTTTTGGTCGTTTATGAAAACATTGAATTTTCCTTACATAAATATTCATTGAGTGCCTTCTAAGTGCCAAATACTTCTTGTTTTTAGTTGCCAGCAAGTCGACTTCAACTCATAGAGACCTTATGTATACCAGAACAAAAGTTGCCTGACCCTGCACCATTTTCATGATTGTCAATATGTTTGAGTCCATTTTCTCGGCTGTTGTGTCAATCCATCTCATTAAAAATTTAATTTTCACTGACCCTCTACTTTACCACCCATGATGTCCTTTTCTAGCTATTGGTCTTTCCTGATGACAAAGTAAGCAAGATGAAGGCTCACTATCCAAGCTTCTAAGGAGCATTCTGGCCAAATACTGGGGAGATAATTGTATGTGTGTGTGTATGTATCCCTTATATATGCTTTTTAATATATACAAATAAAAGGAACATTCATATGAGATGTTCAGTATGACTCAGAATAGAGTGCAAGGTTGGGGTCAAGCTAGGGTGGAGTGCAGAGACTGGAGGGAGATTAAGCTAGACAGGCAGGCAGTGGCCAGTTTGTGCCCATGTGAAGGAGTTTGGGTTTGATTGTGATGGCATTGGGGTACCACTGAAGGATTTTAGCAAGGGAGTGATATAATTCAATAAATGTATTTAAAAAGATCGTTCTGGCAGCAATGCCAACATGTACTGGTTGCGAGAGCAAGAGTTAGGCTGAAGTATTAATCCAGAAAGAAATGAAGAACGTCTCAATTAAGACAGGAACAATACAACAGGACATGAATAAAATAGACAGCAAGAGCCATTTAGGTGATGGACTCAGAATTTGGTGGTGGTGAAGACACCATGTGAGATTGCTGTTTCTGTAGGTAGAAGATGAGCAGATCAGCAATTTCATACGGTTTAACTCCATTGACAGCAGGTTGAGAAGTGATGGTGAGGACCTGTGAAGGAAAGAAAAGAAATTGGGCCATTGATATAAGAGTCTATAGGAATTTCCTTTTAAAAGCTGTTTAGATACTGAGGGGAAAGACCTACTGGAGAAGGAGAGGTTGAAGCTACAAGAAGAAATAGATTTAATATTAAAAAATTATTTTATTGCTTTAATTTTTTATGCTTTTTTCTCTTTTTTTATTGTGCATTAAGTGAAAGTTTACAAATCAAGTCAGTCTCTCATACAAAAATTTATATACACCTTGCTATATACTCCTAATTGCTCTCACCATAATGAGACAGCACACTCCTTGCCTCCACTCACTCCTTTGTGTCTATTCCGCCAGCTTCTGACCCCCTCTGCCCTCTCATCTCCCCTCCAGACAAGAGGAGATGCCAACATAGTCTCGTGTGTCTACTTGATCCAAGAAGCTCATTCTTCACCAGTATCATTTTCTATCCCATTGTCCAGTCCAATTCCTGTCTGAAGAGTTGGCTTTGGGAATGGTTCCTGTCTTGGGTTAACAGAAGGTATGGGGATCATGACCACCGGGGTCCAGGGCCCTTCTAGTCTCAGTCAGACCATTAAGTCTGGTCTTTTTACGAGAATTTGGGGTCTGCGTCCCACTGCTCTCCTGCTCTCTCAGGGGGTCTCTGTTGTGTTCCCTGTCAGGGCAGTCATCGATTGTAGCTGGGCACCATTTAGTTCTTCTGGTCTGAGGCTGATGTAGTCTCTGGATAATGTGGCCCTTTCTGTCTCTTGGGCTCATAAATACCTTGTGTCTTTGGTGTTCTTCATTCTACTTTGCTCCAGGTGGGTTGAGAGCAATTGATGCATCTTAGATGGCTGCTCCAAAGTGGGATGCAGAATGTTTTTTTTTAATAGATTTTATTATGCCAATTGACTTAGATGTCCCCTGAAACCATGGTCCCCAAACCCCTGGCCCTGCTACACTGGTCTTCGAAGCGTTCAGTTTATTCAGGAAACTTCTTAGCTTTTGGTTTAATCCAGTTGTGCTGACCTCTCCTGTACCGTGTGTTTTCTTCCCCTTCACCTAAAATAGTTCTTATCTACTACCTAATTAGTGAATACCCCTCTCCCTCCCTCCTTCCCTCCCTCCCCGCTCTTGTAACCATCAAAGAATATTTTCTTCTCTGTTTGAACTATTTCTTGAGTTCTTATAATAGTGGTCTTATACAATATTTGTCCTTTTGCAAGTGGCTAATTTCACTCAGCATAATGTCTTCCAGATTCCTCCATGTTCTGTAATGTTTTACAGATTCATCACTGTTCTTTATCGATGCGTAGTATTCCTTTGTGTGAATATACCATAATTTATTTATCCATTCATCCACTGATGGGCACCTTGGTTGCTTCCATCTTTTTACTATTGTAAACAGTGCTGCAGTGAACATGGGTGTGCATATATCTGTTCATGTAAAGGCTCTTATTTCTCTAGGATATATTCCAAGGAGTGAGACTGCCGGATCGTATGGTAGTTCCATTTCTAGCTTTTTAAGGAAGCACCAAATCTATTTCTAAAGTAGTTGTACTATTTTACATTCCCACCAGCAGTGTATAGGTGTTCCAGTCTCTCCACAACCTCTCGAACATTATTTTGTGTTTTTTTGATTAATGCCAGCATTGTTGGAGTGAGATGGATTTTGATTTGCATTTTTCTAATGGCTAATTAGAAATTTTTCTAATGGCTAATGTCTGTCAGTTTGTCGTACTGTGTGGGCTTGCATGTTGCTCTGGTGCTGGAAGCTATGCCACCGGTATTCAGATACCAGCAGGGTCACCCATGGAGGACAGGTTTCAGCTGAGCTTCCAGACTAAGACAGACTAGGAAGAAGGACCCGGGAGTCTACTTCTGAAAAGCATTAGCCAGTGAAAACCTTATGTATAGCAGTGGTACGTTGTCTGATATAGTGCTGGAAGATGAGCCCCCCAGGTTGGAAGGCACTCAAAATATGACTGGGGAAGAGCTGCCTCCTCAAATGACTTTAATGACATGGAAGGAGTAAAGCTTTCAGGACCTTCATTTGCTGTTGTGGCACAACTCAATATGAGAAGAATCAGCTGCAAACATCCATTAATAATAGGAACCTGGAATGTACGAAGTATGAATCTAGGAAAATTGGAAAACATCAAAAATGAAATGGAACGCATAAACATTGATATCCTAGGCATTAGTGAGCTGAAAAGGACTGGTATTGGCCATTCTGATTCGGACAGTCATATAGTCTACTATGCTGGGAATGACAACTTGAAGAGGAATGGTGTTGCATTCATTGTCAAAAAGAACATTTCAAGATCTATCCTGAAGTACAACGCTGTCAGCGATAGGATAATATCCATACGCCTACAGGGAAGACCAGTTAATAAGACTATTGTTCAAATTTACCCACAAACTACTAAGGCCAAAGATGAAGGAATAGAAAATTTTTATTAGCTGCTGCAGTCTGAAATTGATCGAATACGCAATCAAGATGCACTGATAATTACTGGTGACTGGAACGCGAAAGTTGGAAACAAAGAAGAAGGCTCAGTAGTTGGAAAATATGGCCTTGGTGATAGAAACAATGCTGGAGATCGAATGATAGAATTCTGCAAGACCAAGGACTTCTTCATTGCAAATACCTTCTTTCACCAACATAAATGGTGACTATACACATGGACCTCGCCAGATGGAACACACAGAAATCAAATTGACTACAACTGTGGAAAGAGACGATGGAAAAGCTCAATATCATCAGTCAGAACAAGGCCAGGGGCTGACTGTGGAACAGACTGTCAATTGCTCATACGCAAGTTCAAGCTGAAACTGAAGAAAATCAGAGCAAGTGCACAAGAGCCAAAATATGACCTTGAGTATATCCCACCTGAATTTAGAGACTATCTGAAGAACAAATTTGATGCAATGAACACCGGTGACCGAAGACCAGACGAGTTGTGGAAGGACATCAAGGACATCATCCATGAAGAAAGCAAGAGGTCACTGAAAAGACAGAAAAGAAAGAAAAGACAAAGATGGATGTCAGAGGAGACTCTGAAACTTGCTCTTGAACGTTGAGCAGCTAAAGCAAAAGGAAGAATTGATGAAGTAAAAGAACTGAACAGAAGATTTCGAAGGGCCTCTTGAGAAGACAAAGTATTATAATGACATGTGCAAAGAGCTGGAGATGGAAAACTGAAAGGGAAGAACACATTCAATGTTTCTCAAGCTGAAAGAACTGAAGAAAAATTCAAGCCTTGAGTTGCAATAATGAAGGATTCCATGGGAAAAATATTAAATGACACAGGAAGCATCAAAAGAAGATGGAAGGAATACAGAGTCATTATGCCAAAAAGAATTAGTTGATATTCAATCATTTCAAGAGGTGGCATATGATCAGGAAGCGATGGTACTGAAGGAAGAAGTTCAAGCTGCCCTGAAGGCATTGGCGAAAAACAAGGCTCCAGGAATTGATGGAATATCAATTGAGATGTTTCAACAAACAGATGCAGAGCTGGAGGTACTTGCTCGTCTATGCCAAGAAATATGGAAGAGAGTTTCCTGGCCAACTGACTGGAAAAGATCCATATTTATGCCTATTCCCAAGAAAGGTGATCCAACCAAATGTGAAAATTATAGAACAATATCATTAATGTCACACACAAGCAAAATTTTGCTGAAGATCATTCAAAAACTGCCAGAAATTCAGGCCCGTTTCAGAAGAGGATGTGGAACCAGGGATATTTTTGCTGATGTCAGATGGATCCTGGCTGAAAGCAGAGAATACCAGAAGGATGTTTACCTGTGTTTTATTGACTATGCAAAGGCATTCGACTGTGTGGATCCTAACAAACTGTGGATAACGTTGCGAAGAATGGGAATTCCAGAACACTTAATTGTGCTCATGAGGAACCTTTACATAGATCAAGATGCAGTTGTTCGGACGGAACAAGGGGATACTGATTATTTTAAAGTCAGGAAAGGTGAGCGTCAAGGTTGTATTCTTTCACCGTACCTGTTTAATCTGTATGCTGAACAAATAATCTGAGAAGCTGGACTATATGAAGAAGAACGGGACATCAGGATCGGAGGAAGACTCATTAACAACCTATGTTATGCAGATGACACAACCTTGCTTGCTGAAAGCGAAGAGGCCTTGAAGCACTTACTAATGAGGATCAAAGACCACAGCCTTCAGTATGGACTGCATCTCAATATAAAGAAAACAAAAATCCTCACAACTAGTCCAATGAGCAACATCATGATAAATGGAGAAAAGACTGAAGTTGTCAAGGATTTCATTTTACTTGGATCCACAATCAACAGCCATGGAAGCAGCAGTCAAGAAATCAAAAGATGCATTGCATTGGGTAAATCTGCTGCGTAGGACCTCTTCAAAGTGTTGAAGAGCAGAGATGTCACCCTGAAGACTACGGTGCGCCTGACCCAAGCCATGGTATTTTCAATCGCATCATATGCATGTGAAAGCTGGACAATGAATAAGGAAGACCGAAGAAGAGTTGACACCTTTGAATTGTGGTATTGGTGAAGAATATTGAATATACCATGGACTGCCAAAAGAACAAACAAATCTGTCTTGGAAGAAGTGTGGCCAGAATGCTTCTTAGAAGCAAGGATGGCGAGACTGCGTCTTACATATTCTGGACATGTTGTCACAGGGGTCAGTCCCTGGAGAAAGACATCATGCTTGGCAGAGTACAGGGTCAGCAGAAAAGAAGAAGATCCTCACCAAGGTGGATTGACAGAGTGGCTGCAACAATGAGCTCAAGCATAACAAGGATTGTAAGGATGGCTCAGGACAGGGCAGTGTTTCTTTATGTTGTGCATAGGGTCGCTATGAGTCAGAACCGAGTCGATGGCACATAACAACAACAACAACAACAATGGCTAATGATTGTGAGCATTTCCTCATTTATCTGTTAGCTACCTGAATGTCTTCTTTAGTGAAGTGTCTGTTTGTATACTTTGCCCATTTTTTAATTGGGTTATTTGTCTTTTTGTAGGTGAGTTTTTGCAGGATCATGTAGATGTTAGAGATCAGGAACTGATCGGAAATGTCATAGCTAAAAACTTTTTCCCAGTCTGTAGGTAATCTTTTTACTCTTTTGGTGAAGTCTTTGGATGAGCATAGGTGTTTGATTTTTAGGAGCTCCCAATTATCTAGTTTCTCTTCTGCATAGTTAGTAATGTTTTTTGTGCTTTATTTTTTATTTGATTTTTATTTTGGTTGAAATAATACATAAACACAGTTTAAAAAGTCATATAGTACTACTAGGCTTATAACAACAGTCCATTGTTCAACTTTTCAATATCTCCTGTTTCTTTTCCCATAACCCACTGCTGTCAAGTTGATTGCAATTCATAGCGACCCTATAGGACAGAGTAGAACTGCCCAATAGGGTTTCTAAGGCTATAATCTTCACGACAGCCAACTGCCACGTCATTCTCCCGCAAAGTGTTTAGTGGCTTTGAACCACCGACCTTTCAGTTAGCAGGCAAGCTCTTAACCACTGTGCCACCAGGGTTTCTTTCTTTTCTCTATAGGCAACAACTTTATGAAAAAAAAAAAAAACTTTTAGCTATTTTATTTTATATCTTTATATTTCTAAATCATATTTTAATACTGATAGTTCTGGACTTCCCCCATGTTAGACAGCATCTATTGATATCCTTTTATGGAATATGACTATTTAGTGCTTTTGCTACACCTCTCCCTACCTTCACCCCGTGGTACATACACTTCCCTTTTCCTTCCTCCCAGTACAGTTAACCATAATTTTTGGTACTGTGGAATATTATATGCAGGTAAATATCACATGTAACATTTCCTTTCTTGAATAATCACTTTTTCCTCGAGTTAGTGATTGCAAAGCTTTTTAAAAAAATTACTTAATTTTCTATGTTACTGTTAGCTGCCATCGAGTCGATTCTGACTCATGGTGACCCCCTGTGTGCAGAGTAGAACTGCTCCCTAGGGTTTTCAAGGCTGTGATCTATTGGAAGCAGATCACCAGGCCTGTCTTCTGAGGCACCCCTGGGTGGATTTGTTTCACCAACGCTTTGGCTAGGAGTGGAGTGCTTAACCATTTTTGCCCTCCAGGGGTTCCCTAATATCCTATGTAGGCATCACTGATTTATCCCTACACTCTTTGATACCAGTGTACATCTCCTCTTATAGTTCAAACGTATCAGGAAATCTCTCATATTCTCTCTCTCTCTCTTTTTTTAAAGACATTTCTCTTGGAGCCCTTTGGTCTTCTAGTACATTCTGTACTAATTGCTCTCTGGGCCTGCTACTTAGTTGTGACCCTGACGTTTACTGTTATCGTATCATGATTGGGTTCTATATCTTCCTCTTTCTTGGTTTTCTGTCCTTCTAGTAGCTTCTCAGGAGTTGCTGGGTGGTACAAATGGTTCGTGAGCTCAACTGCTACACAAAAGGTTAGAGATTTGAGTCTACCCAGACGTGCCTTGAAAGAAAGTCCTGGTAATCTACAGGTAGTCTCCAACTTACAACGTATTGGAGTTAGGACGAGCCACACTTATGACCATTGTTTTTTGCTTTTGTACAGCTTAGGGTTAGTAATATGTACTACATACAATGTTGCAGAGCATAATTTGCTGATGTTATCATTCTCACAGAAACCTTGGTGGCGTAGTGGTTAAGTGCTATGGCTGCTAACCAAGAGGTCAGCAGTTCGAATCTACCAGGCGCTCCTTGGAAACTCTGTGTGGCAGCTCTGCTCTGTCCTGTAGGGTCACTATGAGTCGGAATCGACTCGATGGCACTGGGTTTGTTTTTTGGTGGTTTGATCATTCTCACACGTTAACTTGCAGATGTTCAGTTTTATGATTTACTGTTCAAAACACTGATATGTAGATTTAGTTTTCTAAACTAAATCAGGGTCTTCAGTTGCTTGAAAACATAGACTCAAATGCTGAAGTTGATAGATTTGGAAGCAATGAGATGTTACTGTGAAAAATATGTAGAAATAAAGAAAAGGACCATACAGACAACTCTCACGAATTTTCTGACTAGAAGCCCCATACCTATTCCCAGGGATAATCCAGATGATCCAGAACTTTCCACGGTGATTCAGAACTTTCCACTGCAACGTCGTTCAACTCTTCTTAATTGTCAGAGTAAATTTTTATGATTTGTGTAATTTTTATGTATGTATTAAAATATATCTTTAAGTTTATATATACTGTTTCCAAACCCCAAAGACAAAGATTGGGTTTATAAAGATACTGATAATAAAAGGCAGTAATAACGAAAACAAACAAACAAAAAAAGAAGTATTCGACTTAAGTCAGAAATGACTTACGACGGAGTCATCTGAACAGAACCTTGTTGTAACTCAGGGACTACCTGTGCTTCCAAAAATCAGCCATTGAAAACTTTATGGAGCACAGTTCTATTCTGACACATACCGGGCTGCCATGAGTTGGAATTGACTGGACGGTTTAGTAGCTTCTTAAGAAAGGGTACATGGGAAGTAAAGTTTTTTTTTTTGAGATCTTGCATGCTTGAAAATTTTGTTGTTTTAGCTTCATTTAATATAAAGTTGGAAACCCTGGTGGCGTAGTTGTTAAGTGCTACGGCTGCTAACCAGGAGGTCAGCAGTTTGAATCTGCCAGGTGCTCTTTGGAAACTCTATCAGGCAGTTCTACTCTGTCCTATAGGGTTGCTATGAGTTGGAATTGACTTGACGGCAGTGGGTTTGGTTTTTTTTTTGTAATATAAAGTTGGATTGGTAGTAGATTTCTAGGTTGGAAATAATTTTCCTCAGAATTTAGGAAGCATTGTTCCATCTTGTTATCACATACGTGGTTGTAGGTGAGAAACCCAATGATGTTCTAATTTTTGTTCCTTATTTTAGTGACCTTTTTGCCTCTTTTTAAAAGCTTTTTATCCTGTGTTCTGAAATTTCACTATGACATCCCTTGACTGGCTTCCTTCTTCATTCCTATGTGGTGAGCCCTCAGTGGCCTTTTCATTCAAAGAAGTCAAATCGTTCAGTTCAGGGAAATTTCTTTTAATATATCTTCCCATCTGTTTTTTTTTTTTTTTAAATTCTCTTTCTGGAACTCGTATTATTTGGATGTTGGGCCCCTGGAATGATTCTGTTATTTTTATATATTTCTCTTATTTTCCTCCTCATTGTCTCTTCTTTGTTCTGGGAGAATTTTGTCAATTTTAGTGTCTTACTTTTGTATTGAAGTATTCACTCCTGCTAGCATGTTTTATTTTCAGTACTTGTTGTTGTCTGTTTTGGTGTGGGAGAGAGTTTTTGGTTGTATGGAGGGGAATGTAGGGAGTCTGTTTTCAGCCCCACTTGAACCCTCAATTTTGGAGTTTGGTACCTCAAATTCTTAAACCTTTCTGAGTTTCCATAGTATGAATTGTTTTGCTTCTGGGCTTTCATTTTTATAAAACATGATTACACTTCATAAAGTGTTGTTGATAAAATAATAAGAAAATATTTACAGGACAGTCACTTTCTCAACGTTTGTTGTTTATTAATGTGTGCCTTTATTTATATACTGGCAGTTAACTGTATGCATTGCAATAGTAAGACACAAAAATAAATAACCATCTTGTAGAATACATTTTGTTAGAATACATTGTGAGGTTCTTACTGTTTATCAATTCATGTCCAAAGTAAATTTACTTTAATGTATATTTTCTCAATTAGAAAGAGTGTTTATCTAAAACAGTGTCTCCCTGTAGTTAATGCTTGTCCAAAATAATTTTTTCTTTATATGCTTTCTGAAAATCCTCTTTCTATTGAGGAGATATTAAACATAACTTTAAGAAGATAGTAGTTGGAACTGACATAACTGTCACTTGGAGGATAGAGCAGCTCAGAGATAATTTTTCTCCTTTTTCATTTAGTTTCATGAATTTAAGAGAAAATATATAGTTGGTGTTGTGGATTGAATTATATCCCTCCCCACCCCCCCGAAAAATGTGCTGAAGTCTTGGCCCTTGTATCTATAAATGCGATCCTATTTGGAAATAGGGTTTTCTTTTGTTATATTAATGAGGTCATACAAGTGTAGGGTGGATCCCAAAGCTAATCACTTTTGAATTATAAAAAGAGAAGAATAGATGCAGAGACATGCATGGGAGGGGGTTGGGGGGAGAGGAAGATAGATGATGGATACAGATTTATCTACAAGCCCAAGAACCTCAAGGATTGCTGGCAGGTACTAGAAACTGAAACAGGCTAAGACTTCCTCCTAGAGCCATGCCCTGAATTCAGACTTCTAGCCTCCTGAGCTGTTGAGAAAATAAATTTCTGTTCTTTAAAGCCACCCACTTGAGGTGTTTCTGTTACAGCAGCACTAGGTAACTAAGACAGTTGGTATCCTGACAAAAGTTTAATTGATTTAAATAATACTGCTTCCAGAAAGCTGGGTAAATCAGATACTTGAGTTGTTGAAAAATTGTTTCAAATCCCTAGGGAATAAAGCTAGATTTTACAGTTGACTGTAATCTACTAATGTTAACCTGGAGATTTTACTTCGTCATTTATCCACTTGCTCCTTAAATAAATTCTAAATTCATATTGACCAAGTGTAGGATTTCATTTCCATATGAGTGGGTTTGGAAATGCTGTGAATGAGTTGTTTTGGCTGCTCTTAGGGTATGTGTTACAGTCACTGCTACCAACCTTCACTGGTAGCCATTGAATCACTCGCTTGTCTAGTGTAGCAGGTCAAAAGATTTTGACATAACGACTGGATAACCAAGAATTGTGACCAGATACCACTCTTAAATTTTAATACTGAAAAGATAAATATTTATAATAAAACATAAATTGATAAATATGTTTGTCTAAGCAAATAGAGAATCTGAAAGATGCCTAGAAGATGAAAGACTAAAAAAGAAAAAAATTCTAAGTAAACTGAATGGTTTCTCATCTTAATTCTTCTACTTTAATTTTAACCTTCTGCATTTTGAGCTATTTCCAGCAGCTCTAAAATAAAACTTCATGTTTGAATTTCTATATTAGTGGTATTTTGCTACCATGCTATTAGTATGAGCCCCAATACTTTGAATTTATAGGGAATGAACAGCAAACCAGGCTTAATCTCTCCTTTCAGAACCACCTTTGGGTCCATTTGAAGTAACTTTCCTTTCCCTTGAACTTTCTTCTATGTCTGTAATGAAGGCATGTGATATTCCTGTTCTATATTTTTACTTTCCTAGAAGCCCCTCCCAGGCTTATTCAGCATGACTCAGCACTGTGAAGGGACTCAAATACTTTGAACAGGAGCCAATAGAGGATAATGAAGTAAAACTGTGGAGTCCCAAGAAATGCAAAGTCAATCAGAAGCATTTATCTGACATTACCAACATCCAATATTTCATTAATAGCATTAATAAGGGACTTTGCTACCAAATCACAACTGAAAGTGGCATGTCTTAGACTCTTAATCTCTCTTCACTTCAGTTTTTTTTCTTTTTTTTTATCCTGTAAAGTTGGAATAATAATAATAGAAACTGCCACATGGATTTGTGGTGAGAACTAAGTGAAACAGTGTTTGTGAAATGTCCACAAGTGCCTGAAGCACTGTAAGGACTCAATAATTGTCAGCTCTCATAGCTCACAGCACATTCTTTTGCTTATCCCTTGTCAAGTATCTCACCTTGGGTGTAGGTTGTATTTTTTGGAAACAATCACATGTCATTCCGAGCAAGGTCTTATGAATAAAGTAGGTGAACATTTTGATTGGAGTAAAACCATTCTGAATAAAAAACACAAATTTTCTTTTGTGGATGGCAAACTGAAGACAAGTGCAAAAGATATTCCAAAAATTTCAGAAGTATAAACCAAAAAACCAAACCCATTGCCATTAAGTTGATTTTAACTCATGGTGACCCCATGTGTTACAGAGTAGAACTGCTCCATAGGGTTTTCTTGGCTATAATCTTTATGGAAGCAGATTGCCAGGCCTGCCTTCCATGGTGCTACTAGGTGGGTTTGAACTGCCAACCTTTAGGTTAGTAGTCGAGCATAAACCATTTGTGCTACACAAGGACCTGTAACAAGAGAGAAAACAAGTTTCCACAATTATTATTATTTTTTAAAATTTTTATTGTGCTTTAAGTGAAAGTTTACGAATCAAGTCAGTCCTTCACACAAAAACTTATGTACACCTTGCTACATACTCCCGATTGCTCTCCCCCTAATGAGACAGCCCGCTCCCTCCCTCCACTCTCTCTTTTCATGTCCATTTCACCAGCTTCTGACCCCATCTACCCTCTCATCTCCCCTCCAGGCAGGATATGTCAACATAATCTTAAGTGTCCACCTGATCCAAGAAGCTCACTCCTTACCAACATCCCTCTCCGACCCATTTTCCAGTCCAATCCCTGTCTGAAGAGTTGGCTTTGAGAATGGTTCCTGTCCTGGGCCAAGAGAAGGTCTGGGGGCCATGACCACCGGGGTCCTTGTAGTCTCAGTCAGACCATTAAGTCTGGTCTTTTTATGAGAATCTGGGGTCTGCATCCCACTGCTGTCCTGCTCCCTCAGGGGTTCTCTGTTGTGTTCCCTGTCAGGGCAGTCATCGGTTGTAGCCAAGCACCATCTAGTTCTTCTGGTCTCAGGCTGATGTAGTCTCTGGTTTATGTGGCCCTTTCTGTCTCTTGGGCTCGTAATTACCTTGTGTCCTTGGTGTTCTTCATTCTCCTTTGATCCAGGTGGGTTGAGAGCAATTGATGCATCTTAGATGGCCTCCACAATTATTTTAGATTAGATTAAAAACTTTATTAAGGTGCACTGGAATTTGAATTTCATATAATTTTCATGTATCATGAAATATTATGCTTCTTTCAATTTTTTTTCACCACTTAAAAACGTAAAACAAGCAAAAACAGGTAGTGGGCCAAATCTGGTCCCTGGGCCATTACCTACTGATTCCTGCTTTACATTATGTTATAAATGAGCCTGTCAAATCATTTTATGTGATCAGGTTTTTCTCTTTCGAGTAATGGAGAGAACACAAGGACAGTGGCCGTTGTTATTTGAAAGTGTGTATGTGGTGGTGGTGATTCAGGTGTGGGCATTTTGTGTTTGTCTCGCCTTTTATTTTTAGAAAATCCGTGGTTATTGATTTTCTAGGGTTTGTAACAAAACACCACACACAGGGTGTCTTATAAAAATGAAAATTTATTGCCTCACAGCTCTGGAGGCTAGGCATGTGAATTTAGGGCAGAGGCAGGGCCATGCTTTCTCTGTCCACTCTAGGAGAAGATCCTTCCTTGTCTCTTCCAGTTTCTGATAGCCCCAGGTGTTCCTTGGTGTGTAGATGCATCGTCACATGGCTGTCTTTCCCTTCTCTCTGTGTGTCTTTTCCTTTTTGTAAGGACACCGCTGTGATTGAATTTGGACTCATCCTACTCTAGTCTGACCTCATGTTAACTACTAACATCTTCATAGATCCAGTTTTCAAACAAGTTCACATACATAGGCACCAAGGATTAGGACTTCAGCATATCTTTTTGGAAGGTACAATTCAGTTAATAACACCCTGAATATGGTAAAATGCCTGAAAAGGTCTTTATTTCACTTTCAGTTTTGAAAGGTATATAAAATAAAATGATTAAGGAAACAATGATATTTGAAGGCTGTATCAGTGCTTCCATTTTAAAATTTGGGTCTTAGTTTTACAAAACTGTAATCATTGTGTTGCACAGTTTGAATTTAATTTTCTTTGAAATATGAATTATATGATGATTAACTACCAAACCTTATAAATGGATTTGAAGTATTAATATAAATTCTTAATTAGCCTACTTATATTATCAAATTTCAACTTTTAAATTTCATTGGTTATGCCAATTATTTCAGACATACCTTGCCACGGTATAAAGGTTTGAGAAAACAGTGGCATTTGCGCCACTGTTTCTGACTTGGAGAGTCAAAGAATTGCCATGAAAATTAACTCTAGAGTTCCATCTAATGAGGGGGTTAGACTAAAAGATCAGCACTTTGAAGTCTTTTTCTATTAAATCTGATCTAACATCTGGGCACTCTCACAGGTAGTTTCAATAGTGCTCTAGGGCATAAGTTGCTCTACAGATTAATCCAATCAAATTTGGGCTCCTTTAAAGAAATAGTTCCTGAGGTCACTGTTTGATATTTATTCTGAATCCAGGAGGAGTCTTCCCAGCTGTCTTTTCCCCAGCTGGCCTACAGTTTAGCCTGTATCTTCATTCAATCTATGAATCTCCTCTCAATGGCCTTTCTCCACAACCTCCACTTATGCTTGACCCTTTCCATGCTCTGTTGTAAATGAAGTAAGTTCCTTTGGGAAGAGATTGGGAACTATCTCTTTTAAGGTCTGCTTCTCCTCATGGCAAAATCTCTGAGTCAGAGCTCAGGAGCTGGGAGTGGGGACAACGGCTCACTTCTCTCTGAGTCACACCCCCACTTTGGGAGCTGTGAGCTCAGTGTGAGGTTGGGGGGACGTAGCCTTCTTGGCTTGCTTCTTCTGTATTGAACCACTGCCTTCTAAGCCAGGGCAAGAACCATTGAGTTTCCGGTCTTCTCAACAGTGCCATGCCAAGGTGAGAGCCTTCATTCTACAAGTAGGGGCTGGTTGGAAGAAAGGAACCCCTACTTCTTGACTGCACTCACCTGGTACTTAGCCTCAGCAACAGTGACTGGGGAGCTGGATGAGAAATGCCCTTCCTGGGAAGAAAGCCCCCCTATCAGGAGCCAGGGGGTAGAGGAAGTCCTGTGTTCTCAGTTGCTCTAGCCTAGAGAGAAGTTTCCATCTCGCTGATCTGAGAGGAGAGAGGAAGGAGTAGTCTTGGTTCACATACCACAGACTCACTTTTCTTATGGAATTTTTGTAGCTTTTCATTTGCTGTAAGCCCTTAGGGCCATTTCCAGATACTGTAAGTAGTTGGTTTTAAAAATAATTTTCATCAGTTTCACTAGGTAGTGTATCTGCAGAGAAGAATCAAGGAAAAATATCTCAGTAACTTGTTTGCTCTTAATTTGAATAAAAGAAAGCCCCTCCTTTGTCATTTACTACCCATGTGCTCTGAGATGTCAGGTGGAGGAAGGATAGCTACCCAACCACTGCCCTGGTAGTGTCCACCACAGTTTGGGGATCTCATGGCCCCAAAGTTATGCTGTGGGCTAGGGCCAATGCTCCATATGACATTCATGGGCCTGAGGCACTGTTGCCTTCACGGGTCCCTTCCACCATAAATAATACATAAAAAGTCATATTTTACTACTTCACTGGTGAAAAAAAAAAACAAAAAACCTTCACTGGTATAAAGATAAATATTATCCAGGCTGGATTCATTATTGTATATTCATTATTATAGTTTTCTCTTCTGGTTTTAAAATAAATTAAAATTATAACTTTTTTTTTTGTACTCTTAAAATATCATGGATCCTAAGCACTGTGTCCACTGAGTCTACTGAATAAGTCAGCCCTTGTTGGGGAAGGAGGATTGGGTTGAGGGAGGAGGACTTTTCTTCATCTTCTATGGGACAGTGTTAAGTGAAACTATCCTTTCAGTTTTTACTTATAGCACCCATGTCTGCATTTTCTAGCCCCCTCCCTCAGCTCATATCCACTGTGAATCAGACATGAGTCCCATTGGGCTGGACAAGGAGACGTCTGTGAGACAGAATTACTTCCTCTCTCAGAAGACCAAGGCTTTCTTACGGTATTCTGTTCATCATGCCCGACTCCTTTATCCCTTGGAATGTTTCCCCAAATAACTGTCCATACTCATGAAAATGAGATTTGGGGGAAGTCTGTCCCATCTGACTTTGTCAGACATGCCCAAACATATCTGTATCCCATTTAAACTCAATATGGTGTTCTACATTTAAAAAAGCTGAGTTATTTTTATTAATCTTTTCCTTGATCTGTGTGAGTGTGCTTAAAAAATGGAGAATGAGAGTTAATAAGGAATATTTGTTTTGACCTCTCTTTTGCACTGACTGCCTTCATTTAGGTCCACATCACCTCTCACCTGGACTTACAGCATCTTCAGGACCAACTCCTTGCTCCCAGTTCTTACCATCACTACTTATTCACCAGATATTTGTATTATATTGTGTCACTATAAAATCTTGCTGATCATAGCTCCACAGGACAGTATAGAGGGCCTTTCATGATTTGACCTTACTAGCCTCATCCTTTTCTCTTGCCATCTAATGTCATTCATCAGCTGTATGGGTTAGCTAATGCTGTGTAACAAAGAACTCAATGGCTTAAAACTGTATTATTATAGCTCTCACATCTGTGGATTGTCTGGGGGTCAGTTGATACATGCTGGGCTTGCACATATGTCTGTGAGTCAATCAGTGGCTTATTTATGCATCAGTGGGTCAGCTGAGGACTCTTTGCTGTTTGGAGACTTTAGCTGGAGCAGCTCTGCTTCATGTGTCTTCCCTCTGGGACCAACAGTCAGACCAAGGACATTCATGCAATTTTCGCCCAGGAACTAGTGGCTAGACCAGGCCTGCCCTTCTCATAGCAATAGCAGAAGATCAAGAGAGCAAGTGAAAATGTGCAAGATCTCTTGAGCTCTAGGCTCTGAATTGGCTACCATTATTTCTGCCTCATTTTATTGACCAAAGCAAGTCACATGGATGAATCCAAAGCCAAGAGGCAGGAAAATATACTTTGCTTCCTGATAGGAAGAACTGCAAAGTCACATGGCAGAAGGCATGGATGGAGCAAGAGGTGAAGAGTGGAGTGAAGAACACACCATGTCTGTTCATGAAAGGGTATGGTAAGAATTCATACTAGGCCTTTGGGTCCTGAGGAAGCCTGGCCAGTCTATTCTTGCTAAAAGACTGTTGTGATGCTTACTGCTTCTTGGTCCTGTGACTTCTCTGGTGCATTATCCAACTGATTCTGTGAGTCCCGACAGCATTTCAACACTGCCTAGATGACAGGAGTCTGTGTCTGAAGCTCCAACTGAAAATTATCAAAAAAAATTATTGTGCTTTAGGTGAAAGTTTACAGAGAAAATTAGTTTTTCGTTAAATAGTTAATAGACAAATTGTTTTGTGACATTGGTTGCCAACCCCATGATGTACCAACACATTCCCTTTCTCCACCCCGGGTTCCATATCTCCATTTAACCAGTTGTCCTGTCCCTTCCTGCCTTCTTGTCTTTGTTTTGGGCTGGTCTGACCATTAGTTTCTATACATGATGGAACTACGAAGCACGTTGCTCACATGTGTTATTCTTGGCCCTATAGACATGTCTGTAATCTTTGGCTGATAGGTAAACCTCAGGAGTGACTTTAGTACTGAGTTAAAAGGGTGTCTGGGGGCCATATTCTTGGGGTTTCTCCAGTCTGTCATACCAGCAAGCCTGTTTTTTTTTTTTTTTTGTGAATTTGAATTTTGTTCTACATTTTTCTCCTCTTTTTGGGACCCTCTATGGAAACCTTTGTGGTGTAGTGGTCAAGAGTTCGGCTGCTAACCAAAAGGTCAGCAGTTTGAATCCACCAGGTGCTCCTTGGAAACCCTATGGGGCAGTCCTGCTCTGTCCTGTAGGGTCACTATGAGCTGGAATCAACTCAATAGCAATAGTTTTTTTTTTTTTTTTTCTACTGTGATTTCTGTCAGAGCAGTCAGTGGTGGTAACTGGGTACCAGCTAGTTGTTCTGGGCTCAGTCTGTTGGAGGTTGTGGTAGTTGTGGTCCATTAGCCCTCTGGACTAACCTTTCCCTTGTGTCTTTGAATCATTCCCCTTGGCTCCAGCTGGGATAGGGCCAGTAGATGTATCTTAGATGGCTGCTTACAGGCCTTTAAGACCTCGGATGCTACTCACCACAGTCAGATGTAAACACTTTCTTAATAGACTATGTTATGCAGTGGAGGTAGGTATCCCCCAAGACCATGGTCCCCAGCTCTCAGCTCTGTAGCTTGGTTCCTTAGGGTATAGGGGTGTGTCTGTGAAACTTCTCTGACTTTGTCCTGGTCAAGTTGTGCTGTCTTCCCCAGTATTGTGTACTGTCTTACCCTTCACCAAAGTTACCATTTATCTACTATCTAATTAGTGTTTTTCCCTTCCCACTCCTCCCTTCCCTTGTAGCCATCATTTTCACATGTTTTTATAATAGTGGTCTCATACAGTATTTGCCCTTTTGTGATTGACTTATTTCTGTCAGCACAGTGCCCTCCAGATTCATCCATGTTGTCAGGTGTTTCGCGAATTCATCCTTGTTCTTTATTGTTGCACAGTATTCCATTGTGTGTATGTACCGTAGTTTTTCATTCATCTGTTGATGGGCACTTAGGTTGTTTCCATCTTTTTGCTATTGTGAACAATGCTGCAGTGAACATGGGTGTACATATGTCTATTTGTGTGATGGCTCTTATTTCTTTAGTATATGTTCCTAGGAGTGAGATTGCTGGATCATATGGCATATCTATTTCTAGCTTTTTAAGGAAGCGCCATATCATTTTCCAAAATGGTTGCATCATGTTTCATTCCCACCAGCAGTGCATAAGAGTTCCAGTCTCCCCACAATCTCTCCAGCATTTCTTATTTTCTGTTTTTTTGATTCATGCCAGTAATGTCGGGGTGAGAGAGTATCTGATTTGTAGTTTTGATTTGCATTTCTCTAATGGCTAGTGATCACAAGCATTTCCTCATGTGTCTGTTAGCTGCCTGACTGTCTTCTTTGGTGAAGTGTCTATTCATATCCTTTGCCCATTTTTAAGTTGGATTATTTATCTTTTTATTGTACAGGCATTGGGTTTTCCTATAGATTTTAGAGATTAGACCTTTGTCAGATATGTCATAGCTAAAATTTTTTTCCCAGTCCGTAGGTTCTCTTTTTACTCTTTTGTTGAAGTCTTTTGATGAGCTTAAGTGTTTAATTTTTAGAAGATCTCAGTTACCTAGCTTATCTTCTGATGCATGTGTATTGTTAATCATGGCTTGTATCCTGTTTATGCAGTATATTAGGCCCTCTAACGTTGACCCTATTTTTTGTTCCATGATATTTATATTTTTTGGTTTTATATTTAGGTCTTTGATCCATTTTGAACTAGTTTTTGTGTGTGGTGTGAGGTATGGGTCCTGTTTCATTTTTTTTGCAGATGGACATCCAGTTTTGCCAGCACCATTTGTTAAAAAGACTGTCTTTTCCCACTTTAATGGTCTTTGGGCCTTTGTCAAAGATCAGGTGGCCATAGGTAGATTGATTTACATCTGGGTTCTCGATTCTGTTCCATTGGTCAATGTGTCTGTCATAGTGCCAGTACCAGGCAGTTTTGACTACTGTACCTGTACAGTAGGTTCTGAGGTCAGTTAGTGCGAGGCCTCCTGTTTTGTTCTTCTTATTCAATAATGCATTACTTATCTGTCGCCTCTTTTCTTTCCATATAAAGTTAAAGAATGATGTTGGTATTTGGATCAGGATTGCATTGTATTTGTAGATTGCTTTGGGTAGAATTGACATTTTCACAATTTTGAGTTGCTATCCATGAGCATGGTGTGTTTTTCTGTTTATGTAGGCCTCTTTTGGTTTCTTGCAGTAGTGTTTTGTAGCTTTCTTTGTATAAGTCTTTTACACCCTGGTTAGAATTATTATTATTTTTTTAATTTAACTAATTTTTTTAGGGACTTATATAAATAATATTGTTTTCCTGAATTCCTTTTCATAGTTCTCTTTATTATATAGGAATGTCACTGATTTTTGTATGTTTGTCTTGTATCCGGCTACTCTGCTGAATTTTTATATTAGTTCCAGTAGTTTTCGTGTGGAGTCTTTAGGGTTCAACTAAGAACTTTGAGTCAAGTGATGACTTAAATAAACTTCTTCTCAGGGACAATGGCTAATTTTCTGCCCAGAGATTTTCTTGCTTGTGATTATTAGGAAGGTAAGCCCCAAAAAACCAAACCCGTTGCCATCAAATTGATTCCGACCCATAGCGATCCAATAGGACAGAATAGAACTGCCCCATAGGGTTTCCAATGAGCTTCTGGTGGATTCAAACTGCTGACCTTTTGGTTAGCAGCTGAACTCTTAACCACCACACCTCTAGGGTTTCCATTAGCAAGGTAGGTGAAGGGAAGTTAAGAATGTACATAATGTGTTACACATTCCTACAACTTCATATAAACTAAAGCAATAGATATTTTCCCTTTCAAATTTGAAGATGGCTGTCGGCAAAACCATTGTAGAGGATCAAATAATCACATACAATCGTACAGCTCATCACCATCCCTTGGAAATAGAGCTGGAGGGAGGGAGCAAGGGAACCACTGTGAAGATACCTTCCTTTCTAATTCTGCTTATCTGTGGTAATGGCACGTGTGTGCCTGCCCCAGATGTAGAAAAAGGACCTGAAAATTGGCCCAAGGAGTCTTTCTCTACTTAAAATGGTCTTTGTGTCTACTGGACACATTCAGTTCCTGTATGTGTTCAGTTCCAGTAAGTGCTGCCTCCTGCTCTAAGTGTTTAATCTGCCCCTTCCTCTCCTCAGCTTTTGTACAAATTTACCTTGTGCCTCTCTTGTGATGTGGATTGTAATTATTTATCTACATACCAATATATGAGTTCATCTAGGCTTTGAATACCTAAGAGATCAGAATCAAGTCTTAGTCTATCTTTCTCATTTTAGTAGATCAAATGAATGTTGAATTTCTAAGACCATAAACAACCTGAAGACATGGTTTTCTTCTGCCTTTTTATCCCTCATATCACCTTGCGTAATTCCTTGGACTGACTTAGTAGTCATTCTATAAATATTTGTTGAATCATGTAAATAAAATTATGCTTACTCTTGAAGCCCTGTATTTTATTGTTGAAGAATTTATGTATGTTATTAAATCATGTGTGAGGTTAGGAGGCTTCAGAAATGTTCTTATGAAGTCTGCCTTCAATCTGGCATTTCTACTACTAGACCCATATGAGAAAAGTTTAGAGGAGCTGGAATTTAATATGGAGAAGAGATAACTGAAGGCTAATTATTAATGTTCTTTTATTAATATCAATTTCATCCTTCATCTAAGGATGGTGTATACATTGCATAAGATATAAACATAGATTAAATGCTATTATATATAGATTTGTGTTTCTGAGGGAACTTATAGGATTTCTTTCACTGGCTTTGTTTAATAATGAGACAAAGAGCCATGTCCTTGGGGGTAGGATTATGACACATCCTGCTTTTAATAAGCTCTTTACTTCTCTGTGATTCTGTAGTTTTCACAAATACTGTGGCAGTGGTGCATGGAATGCTTCTTTTAAAGTTGTTGACAAATGTAATGAAATGTTAGATGACAATATTTCATGATGTATGGGATAATTATGTAGGGCAAAGAAGGGAGTATTAATTGCTAAGGCACATACTTTTTGGTTTGCTCAAGGATCTAGCGCAAAATACTTAACTTTTTAATGGGTTTTCTCAAATAATTTTTTTTTGTAAAAAGCTAAGAGAAACTATGCAACAATAAATAGTAAGGAAGAAAACATATGTTTACCTAAATAATTGTGATTTCAAGAATTGTTACATGTTAGGTTCTCTAGGAAATGCCACAAAATGTCTAAAATGCTAGAGTTTTGCCTTTAGAGCCTATTTTAGTTATTTATTTCTTTATAAAAAGTCAACCCAACATTTAGTGACTTAAAACAGTGATCATTTATTTTCTCACATAGTTTCTGTGGGTCAAGAATGTAGTAGCAGCCTAACTGACTCATGATCTCTCATGAAATTGTGGTCAAGATCTTGTCTGGGTCTGCAGTCATTTGAAGGCTTGACTGGGGCTGGAGGATTTGTGTCTACATGGCTCATTCACAAGATTGGGGATTTGGTGATGGCTGTTGGTGGGAGATCTCAGTTCCTTACCATATGAAGCTTTCCATAGGACTGCTGGAGTGTCCTCCTTTCCTCAGAGTGAGCGATCTAAGTGACAGCAAGGCAGAAGCTGCAACGCACACCATTTCTGTTCTCTTCTATTGATTACACAGGTCAGCCCTACTCAGTGCTGGAGGGGACTAATCAAGGGCATGAATATCAGGAGGTGGGATCATAGGTAGCCATCTTGGATGCTGGTTACCAGAGCATTTTTGTAATAAGATATGAAAATGGTGCTACAAATGTGTTTTGTTGAATATCAAGATAGGTTAAGCTGTGTATTCACTTGTTGAGTTTTATTTCAGTTAAAGTTTTTGAATGGTTTTACAATGGAGAACATTTTAGAAAATCTGATTTATTATGATTTGATTCAGGGACCGCAAAAACAAATAGTTTTTCTGAATTAATGTTATTTGAGAAAACATAAATAGTTTGTGTCTTGGAAGTTTTAGTTTTATAGATTCCTGTTGACTAAGTAAACAAAAGTGGTGTAAGACCTTTTAAAATTAATTGATATAGGCACACAACTATTTTTAGGCAGTCTTATATTAAGATATGAAATAAGAACTGCCCTTTCCCACCTCCAAGGGCCCAGCTCTCCCAAAATTTATTTTTCAATGGCATAATTGGAATGGGTAATTTTTCTAATTTTTATACTCATCCATATTTCTTTCTGTAAATTGGACGCTTATTGAACTTGGAGCCTGTGCTTAATAATTTACTTGATTGAATATACTGCTTTGTAGTTTTATAAACATGACAAGTTTGATATTTTTGTTTCTCTAGCTAGGTTGTAAACTTCTTGAGGGACAGAATCTTGGCTTGTATTTCTTTGGATTCCTAGCTTTGAAGCACTTGAGCACAGTGCTGCTCACATGGCTGGTCATAGCTAAATAAATAGTTGGTTCTTAATTCATTAAAAAAAGAAAACTTAATTCATAGGAATGTTATATCTGACAGAGGAGATACCGAGAAGCAGGCATATTAACCTAAATTTCTCTGTGTGCTTTTGAAAGGAAAAGCCTAGATTTTGCATTGTCTTCTTTAGTATAAATGTCAAAGAGTAAAGAACAGTGCATTGCCCAACCATAACCTTGATCATGCTCTGGACGTATTTTTTCTGATTGCATCTATTTTAATGCTTTAGATGACCTGGTTAATACAAGCATTTCATGAATGCCTCAATAATTTTTTTTGTTTCTATAAACAGGGTATAGCTTTATGGTATAGGGTAGCTATCAGAGGAATAATATTACAAAAAGCAGAAATCATACCTGACATTCAGTAATTATGTTGTTGTTGTTAGGTGCCGTCAATTCCGACTCATTGCAACCCTATGTACGACAGAACAAAACATTGCCTGGTCCTGCACCATCCTTACAGTCATTGTTATGTTTAAGCCCATTTTTGCAGCACCTGTGTCAGTCCATCTCACTGAGGGTCCTCCTCTTTTTCACTGACCCACTATTCTACCAAGCATGATGTCCTTCTTCAGAGACTGGTCCCTCCTGATAACGTGTCCAAAGTATGTGAGACGAAGTCTCACCCTCCTTGCTTCTAATGAGCATTCTGGCTATTCTTCTGGCAGTCCGTGCTATATTCATTATTCTTCACCAACACCATAATTCAAAGGCATCAGTTCATTCTTGGTCTTTATTCATCATCCAGCTTTCACGTGCACATGGGGTGATTGAAAACACCATGGGTTGGGCCAGGTGCATCTTAGTCCTTAAAGTGATTATAGAAATATTTCATTTTTTGAAGAGGCTTAAGTCATGGACTATTCTGTTAGGACTTTGTGGAGAAGATGCTGTAACTATGAAGATACAGACAGTACCTGTAGCAATTTTGATGTTTAAATTTATATGGCAACCATTCAAGTTCTTTTCAAATCACATTTTTGAAATGTTTCTTTTCAAATCACATTTTTCAGAACTGACAGTTCTGTTGAACATAGAGTCCAACCACCCAGAACAATCATATAAAATATTTAGTAAAACAATAATCAAATGTGGCTTAAGAATGAATGCAAAGCAGCCCTGACACATTTTTGTGCCTGTAAGCAGGATTCTACAGGCCAGTGCCGGCAGGGTTTTGCATGTGGGAAGCTAGAGAAAGTCAATGCAAATCAGGGCAGTTTCTCAAGAAAGTAACATGTGTGGACAAGTATTTGTTTATGGCCACAAAATGCCTTTTCTTTCCTTCTCTCTGAAACCTGAACTTCACAGTAAGTTGTTTAAAGGCTGTGAAAGGGTACAAGTTAGAAACGCTCTTTTGGCCAGCCTCATTTGAGGAGAGCCTGGGTTGCATGAGGAGGGGTGAGGGGGAAGTTGCTCTCCCCCCTCCTTTTTTTTTTAGTTAACTTTTATTGAGCTTCAAGTGAACGTTTACAAATCAAGTCAGTCTGTCACATATAAGTTTATATACATCTTACTCCTTACTCCCACTTGCTCTCCCCCTAATGAGTCAGCCCTTCCAGTCTCTCCTTTCGTGACAATTTTGCCAGCTTCCAACTCTCTCTATCCTCCCATCCCCCCTCCAGACAGGAGATGCCAACACAGTCTCAAGTGTCCACCTGATTCCCCCCTCCTTTTTTAATGATGACTGAAAAAATAGCAGGCCTGCCTCACAGGCCTGGGGAACACTACCACTTCTGTTGCTGGTCCATCTGCTTGTAGCAGTTTAGAGGAAGGATCGTGTGCTCTGTTTGTTTGAAATACTGCACAGCACACTTTGGTGCTCAAAGCTTTGGTTTCAATGTCTGTGAAATTCCAGTTTCCTTCAGACTTTACTGATCTTTCAAGTTCCTTCCAGCTCTGAAATTCTGGATTCCAAGTTATGTCACAGGTAGATGGTGCTCTGTGAAACACATGAAAAATGTATCCAGGATTTTGAAACTGGACTGCCCAGAGCTTTACAAGTATTTATGGGGTATTTAAAATTTGTTCAGCACTCTGCTGGACCCTGTGGAAGATGTAGAAATGTACTATTCACTCTATAATTCAGTTAGGGAGATAAAAAAAAAAAAAATTTTTTTTTTTTTTATAATCAATTCATGTTAGATAACATGCTGATTTTATTTCTTCAAACATTACTTTTTGATTTCCTTCTTCCTTTCTCTCTATTCTGTTCCTTCTCATTTCATTACCCAAGCTGGTCTTACCCTCTTGTTAAACCTATTAGTCCTTCTCTTCTTTCTTTGGTTTCTTCTTTAGGATAATGGCAACTGAAATGGCAAATGTTATTCAGTTTACCCCTGGACACCTGGCTTCATGGGTACCCTATCAGTGGTGCTAACCAATTTGTATTAGGTGACTGTATAAAACTCATCAAACATATATAAAACAAACACACCCGTACAGAATTATTGCTAGATATCTGAATAAGAGAAGTAGTATGACCAATGAGACAATTCATGAATAGTGCTCTATTTCTTGCATAGAAGCTAGAATATATATCAGCATTTCTTAAAGTGTAGGTTGCAGATGACTTGTATCAGAATCAACTTGAGCAGTTGTTAAAAGTAGAGATTTCAGAACTACCATGCAACCCAGAAATCCCACTCCTAGGAATATACCCTAGAGATACAAGAGCCTTCATACAAACAGATATATGCACACCCATGTTTATTGCAGCTCTGTTTACAATAGCAAAAAGTTGGAAGCAACCAAGGTGTCCATCAACGGATGAATGGGTAAATAAATTGTGGTATATTCACACAATGGAATACTACGCATTGATAAAGAACAGTGACGAATCTCTGAAACATTTCATAACATGGAGGAACCTGGAGGGCATTATGCTGAGCGAAATTAGTCAGAGGCAAAAGGACAAATATTGTATAAGACCACTATTATAAGATCTTGAGAAATAGTAAACCTGAGAAGAACACATACTTTTGTGGTTACGAGGCGGGGAGGGAGGGAGGGTGGGAGAGGGTTTTTTATTGATTAATCAGTAGATAAGAACTGCTTTAGGTGAAGGGAAAGACAACACTCAATACATGGAAGGTCAGCTCAATTGGACTGGACCAAAAACAAAGAAGTTTCCGGGATAAAATGAATGCTTCAAAGGTCAGTGGAGCAAGGGCGGGGGTCTGGGGAACATGGTTTGCGGGGACTTCTAAGTCAATTGGCAAAATAATTCTATTATGAAATCATTCTGCCTCCCACTTTGAAATGTGGCATCTGGGGTCTTAAATGCTAACAAGCGGCCATCTAAGATGCAGCAATTGGTCTCAACCCACCTGGAGCAAAGGAAAATGAAGAACACCAAGGCCACACGACAACTAAGAGCCCAAGAGACAGAAAGGGCCACATGAACCAGAGACCTACATCATCCTGAGACCAGAAGAACTAGTTGGTGCCCGGCCACAATCGATGACTGCCCTGACAGGGAGCACAGCAGAGGACCCCTGAGGGAGCAGGAGATCAGTGGGATGCAGACCCCAAATTCTCATAAAAAGAAACTTGGTGGTCTGACTGAGACTGGAGGAATCCCGGCGGCCATGCTCCCCAGACCTTCAGTTGACACAGGACAGGAACCATCCCCGAAGACAACTCATCAGAAATGAAAGGGACTGGTCAGCGGGTGGGAGAGAGACGCTGATGAAGAGTGAGCTAATTATATCAGGTGGACACTTGAGATTGTGTTGGCAACTCTTGTCTGGAGGGGGGATGGGAGGATAGAGAGAGAGGGAAGCCGGCAAAATTGTCAAGAAAGGAGAGACTGAAAGGGCTGACTCAAGAGGGGGAGAGCAAGTGGGAGTAGGGAGTGAGATGTATGTAAACTTATATGGGACAGACTGATTGGATTTGTAAACGTTCACTTGAAGCTTAATAAAAGTTATTAAAAAAAAAAAAAAAGTAGAGATTTCTCAAACCCCATTCCAAACTCACTGAATCATAATATTTAAGAGTAGAGCTTGGGGAATTTCATTTTGAAGACCCCTAGTGTGTTTCTTAGGTAAGAGAACTTAGAGGTGGCAGTTCCTTGGAACACTGGTGATGACGACTAACACCCCAAAAGACAAGCTTAAGTAATGTAATTTGTGCAGTAAACCTCTTTCACCTCCTCCCTAATCCTTCTTTAATCCATCTTGAATTAATACTGATATGTGGTTTACAACTCTGCCTTAGCCTTCGCTTCCAGCTTGCATAGAGCCTTAAGGTCAGCCAGAGGTGAAATCTTAGGACCTTCTCAGGTCTTTCCTGGGCACCTGTACAAGCCCTTGGGCTGTGAACAGACTTATGCATGCACAAGGCCTTCTAGATTACCGGGAATATATCCAAACTTTTCAAAGCCTCTATGGATATCTTATTCCCCAGATTTTCCTTTTAAGCTTTTTAGTCTATTGTTTGCTCTGTTATCCTCCACCTCAGGCAGTCATGATGTTAAAATTCTTGCCTGTAGTTGTTTTCTACATTCCCTGGAAAAGGGCTTTTTCACGGCGGGTAAGCTCTAACTCAAGTCAAATAAAGATAGCTTTGTAAGTGAGGTCTTCCATGGAACCAAAAGACAGTCAGATATTGACAGATTTTTGAGAATTAGATTTTTAAAGAGTTTCAGCTCTGTTCTTATCCCTTCAGTGGCTGCCAGGTTGCACTGAGAATGAGGCTCTTAATTTTTAAGGCTGCTACATAGCAGGAGGAGCCCTGGTGGTGCACTCAGCCGCTAATCGAAAGGTCGGTGGTTTGAACCCACCGGCTGCTCTGCAGGAGAAGGATGTGGCATTCTGCTTCCATCAAGATTTACAGCCTTGGAAACCCCTTGGGGCAGTTCTACTCTGTCCTACAGGGTTGCTATGAGTCAGAATCCACTTGATGGCAATGAGTTTGAGTTTTTTTTTTCTTTGACATAGCTAAGAGTGGGGGATGGACTAGTGCAAGTTAAAATGCCACAAAATTCACTAGTATACTGAGATTCAGTTGTTTTTCATGAATAAACACTCCTCAGGTTGCTAAGTGTCTTTCAACAAAAAATTATGAAACATAAAACAAAGTAAGAAAGTATAGCCCATAAAAAAAAACCAAAAAACAAAAAACCCAGTGCTCTC
This sequence comes from Loxodonta africana, assembly GCF_030014295.1. NCBI lineage: Eukaryota > Metazoa > Chordata > Mammalia > Proboscidea > Elephantidae > Loxodonta > Loxodonta africana. The sequence continues at coordinate 49,703,899 of NC_087351.1, forward strand.
GAGTCGATTTGCACTCATAGCAACCCTATAGCGACCCTACAGGACAGAGTAGAACTGCCCGTAGAGTTTCCAAGGAGCACCTGGTGGCTTCGAACTGCTGACCCTTTGGTTAGCAGCCGTAGCACTTAACCACTACGCCACCAGGGTTTCCCAGTATAGCGCATACACGGGGGGAAAAAATTAGTAGAAACTGTCCCTGAGTAAGCCCAGACATTGAATTTATTAGACAAAGACTTTAAATATCAGTGTTGTGGATTTTCATATATTTGTTTGTCTTTGTAGATATTTTACTGAGGAGCTGGGAGGAGCTATTGTTGACTGTCCTGATGCTGCTTGAAGCTAATTTCTTTTGCTCAACATAGTATTTTCAAAAATTGTTGTTCAACATAATACTTTTGAGATTTATTAATTTGTTGCTTAAATCAGTGTCTTATTGTTATTTTGAGAATGGGAATTTAACTTGTTATTGCTGTTGTGAGATATTTGTTGAGTTTCTTAGATATGCTTCTTACCTCTAATTTGGTCTAATAGCTTTTCAGTTGACTTTCTTTTTTTTTTTTTCCAATGTCTTGTCATAAAATTTATTAATAGTGACATTTTGGTTTTCTCTTTTATTCTACTTATACTGCATAAGATCTTTTGTTTTTGCATTGGCTCCAACCTGTCTCACGCCCTGTTATAAAACACAGTTCCTGGTGCAGAGGTCTCTTATGGAGTTAGGAAAGTTGTTTCCTGTTTCTCTTTTTTCTCTCAGAAATGGATGCTAAATTGTATTGACAGTTTTTCTTAACATTTATTGAGGTGATTATATGTATTTCCATGTTAGTCTACTAATCTAATAAATTAACAATGAATTATCTATGTAGTTCTGGGAAAACCTTTTTGTTCAAGTTCTATTAATCTCTAAATTATACTGCTTGATATTTATTTGGGAATTTTGCATTGATATTTATAAGTGAGGTAAGCCACAGGTTTCTTTCCTGAGGTTTTTTAATTCATCTTTGACATCATTATGTAATCCAAAGGGAATGCATTGAGAAATTTCTTTGAAGTATTTTATTATGAAATATTTCAAGTGTAGAACAAGTACTCATCTTTAAGATTTGTCAAAATTTAATATTTTACCACATTTACTTCCAATTGCTTAAATAAATAAAACATGGCACATAGAGTTGAGGCACCTTTTGTACCTCTCCCCAATAGTTTCCTCCCTTCTCAGAGCTGAACAATACCCTGAACTTTGTATTTATCATTATGTGTTTGTACTTCAACAATATATTTATAAATCTATAAGAATGTAAAGAATTATTTACTGACTTTCACATTTAGTGCCTAAGTAGTATATTTATTAAGTATCACTATAGTTATTAAGTATATATTATTACGAGTGAAGTCTCTGGAGGCTGATAGTCTTGGTTTGAAATTTCCCATTATAACTGTGGATTTGTCTATTTCTCCTTTTAGTTTGGTCAGTTTTTCTTTTATGTATATTGAAGCTCTATCATTAGTGTATACTGCTGTGTCTTCTTAGTGACTTGACCCTTTTATTATTCTGGAACGACCCTCTGCACTGTTTCAGAGTACCTGGTTTGATATTACCTATTTGACTTTTTAAATCTGATGATGTATCTGTGGAGATCAACACTTAAAAAGCCGTGAACTTGTAATGAAAAAAAAAATTTCTATTGTACCTTTTGTTCCATATTTCTCCTTTGTTGCATCGACTAAATTATATTTCTCCTTTATTGCATTATATTGACTGAATACACTGAATAATGTGTCTCACTAATTTTTAAAATTGGCTTTGTTTTCTTTTCTCCCTTCAAGGATGTTTCTTTAACGGGGAAAATGCAGTGGCACAAAACATCTCAGATACAATCCGAGCAGGGATTACAGATAAATACTGAGGAACCTCAAATGGTAAAGTCTTTAATAAATATCTTCCTCACCCATATTAGAATGGAGTCTCTGGGTGTGCAAATGGTTAAACGCTCAGCTGCTAACTGGAATGTGGGAGGTTTGAGTCTACCCAGAGGCACCTTGGAAGAAAGGCCTGGCAGTTTACCTTTGAAAGATCACAGCCATTGAAAACCCTATGGAGTACAGTTCTACTCTGAAACACATGGGGTTGCCATGAGTCAGAAATCTACTAGAAGAAAACTGGCTTTTTTTTTTTTTTTTTGATATAATAATAGTCTGCCTCTTATTGTTTGAGTGCTGATCTAGAGAGTAGTTTTTAAAAAAATTTCCTCTGATTTATTTTAGTAAAAAAAAGAAATTTTTTTTTTTTTTTTTAGAGGTGCGTTTAATTCCAGGCACATCTAACCCAATATCAATTAGGAATCCTGGTTTTTCTGACTCTCTGCTGATGTCTACGTATAGACCTTCTGAGTTAAAGCACAAAATTCTTTTCAAGAGGTAAAGAATTAACAACTCTTCTGGTCTAGAGACATTCAGATCTAGAAAATAGTTCGAGAATTACTAAAACATTCTTAGTTTACAAGAGAGCATCATCTTACCCTTTACACCTACTCTTCACTTACTGTTTCCTTATCTGATGTTTTGCATTTATGACAATAGAAAAAAATCTGCTATCTGACTATTTTGTGCATTTATAAGAGGCCAACTCCAGAGGGGGAGGAGGAGGAGGAGGAGAATGAGGTTTGTGAGAGGGAATAAGGTCATGTGGGTCCCTGGCAGATCATATTACCTGGACTGGTCCCAGGATCTGGGCTGGGCCTGTGGTGAGCATGGGGCAGGCGGCCTGTGAGGAGGTGGCAGGAGCAGGGACCTCAGAAGTCAGGCGGTGGCTCAGAGTTTCTTTTTCCAAAGAGGCCTGTCTACCACCTCTGCAGCCTCAGTTGGGCCCAGGTAGCTGGGCCTCACCTGCCTGTAGGCCCAGGAACAGCCCGCCACCAAGGCCTGTGTCCAGGCTGGTGGAGCAGGAAGGTGGGTCTGCGAGGAGGCCTGGAGTGCGGCCAGGAGATGGCAAGACTCTACTGCTCCAGATGCAGTGGGCAACCCCTGACCGCCGCCACCCCGCCAACCCCCAAGGGCTCAGCTGTGGTGGGGAAGGGGGGCCTGCCATGCCACTTACATCCAGAGAAGCGCAGGAGTGTCTAACCACGCCGAAGGCTGGGCATGGCCCTGACTCTTCTATAATGCTGGTTTTCACATGATGACCTGGCCTTTGTAACCTAACCATGTTGGTAAAGTGGAGTGGGTGTGTTTAGTTAGAATTGTTGAAAGCATTGACAAGGGGAGAATTTTGTAGGGAAATATGGATAGTTAGTGACAGAAATTAGTTTTAGAAATAAAACTCCCTTTTCATGTATTATTGGCAGAATACTTGTGGTAGTCAAAGGAATCTGGAACATATTCTGTGTGAGTGGGAAGTGTCTTTCTGTGTACAGAAATCTGCATTTACATCAAACAAATGATGGCATGATGATCAACTCCTTTACAAAGGATTTGTGAAATGATATTAAATAGCAAGCTTCTTTAGTTCCCGAGAATATGATCCCACATACATAAAAATTCAGATCACCCTTCGTTTTAAGGAAAACACCACGTTAAGAGAGGATACAGAACCTTTTCACAACAGCCATGGATGCTGTAATGTTAGAATTACCATGAATGGTAAACTACTAGAGTTTGAGATCCATCTGGATTGAGACATGTCTTTTTCCCGTTTGTAGTTCCATCCTCTGCCTAGGTCTCAACAAAAGGTATGTGGATAAATGAATTGTGCAGGTTACCACACTTGCTGTGGGCTTAAAACTGATATCTAGGGTAGCGGCATCTAGGTTGCATCATTTCCAGGTAGATAAAAAAAAAAAAAAAACTGACCTTTAAATCTTTGTAATAGGCATATTAAGCTGAAAACACAAGACTGATTAAGTTTAGAAAAATAGCAATCTTCATTAATAGAATAAACCTGACTTGGCACTAAAAAAAAAAAAAAAAGAAAAGGTACCATTAGCTACATATTCCTGTAAGTATAAGAAAAGATACCGTTTGAAGGAAACTGTGAAAGAGGCCAACTATTAGGTACCTAGTTTAGACATCATTTTTTTTTTTTTTTTAGACATCATCTTGATTATTTAAAATGAAGACATAAATTATCAATTTCTTTGTAACTTTGTGGCAACCATACTCTCAGCTTTGACATTTACAAGCAATCACCAGTTGACCATTGGCTTTTTATGAGAAAGCTTACAAATTTTGAGGTAAAATGCCTCACTCACTGGGCTGTGGTAGAGAGGCTTCTCTGCAGTATCATTGATACGAGGCACATTTTTTGGGTGCCTCTTCCATGTCAGAGAGCACAACTCTGTCTGTCCTAACTGTCCCTTAGACTGCCCAAGAAACTGCCCTTGCCAGTTCCTGGGCTGAGATTTGTCTGGGCAGCCCTGTTCAACGTGTTCCCATCTCAGGAGACCTAGCCCTTTCTAAGCAGTGGCTGGCACACTGCCTTCAGAGCATGGCAGCTTCAGTGTGAACATCTCAGTGTCACAGGGCAGAGCTCTCTTAGTTCTTTCATGTGACTTATTTCCTTTTTGAAATGGAGCCTTCCTTTCTTTTTATTTTGTTGTAGGTATTGAGAATATACAGAGCAAAACATACACCAGTTCAACCATTTCTACATGTTCAATTTAGTGACATTGATTACAATTTTTGAGTTGTGCTGCAGCCATTCGCATTCTCCTTTCTGAGTTGTTCCTCTCTAATTAACATAAACTCACTGCCCCCTAAGGTTAAAGAAAGGTGCATTCTTTTTTTATATATAATTTTTATTGTGCTTTAAGTGAAAGTTTACAAATCAAGTCAGTCTCTCACCCAAAAACCCATATACACCTTGCTACACACTTCCAATTACTCTCCCCCTAATGAGACAGCCCACTCTCTCCCTCCGCTGTCTCTTTTTTGTGTCCATTTTGCCAGCTTCTAACCCCCTCCACCCTCTCACCTCCCCTCCAGGCAGGAGATGCCAACATAGTCTCAAGTGTCCACCTGATCCAAGAAGCTCACTCCTCACCAGCATCCCTCTCCAAGCCATTGTCCAGTCCAATCCATGTCTGAAGAGTTGGCTTTGGGAATGGTTCCTGTCCTGGGCCAAGAGAAGGTCTGGAGGCCATGACCACCGGGGTTCTTGTAGTCTCAGTCAGACCATTAAGTCTGGTCTTTTTATGAGAATTTGGGGTCTGCATCCCACTGCTGTCCTGCTCCCTCAGGGGTTCTCTGTTGTGTTCCCTGTCAGGGCAGTCATCGGTTGTAGCCAAGCACCGTCTAGTTCTTCTGGTCTGAGGCTGATGTAGTCTCTGGTTCATGTGGCCCTTTCTGTCTCCTGGGCTCGTAATCACCTTGTGTCCTTGGTGTTCTTCATTCTCCTTTGATCTAGGTGGGTTGAGACCAATTGAAGCATCTTAGATGGCTGCTTGCTAGTGTTTAAGACCCCAGACACCACTCTTCAAAGTGGGATGCAGAATGTTTTCTTAATAGATTTTATTATGCCAATTGACTTAGATGTCCCCTGAAACCATGGTCCCCAGACCCCTGTCCCTGCTACACTGGCCTTTGAAGCATTCAGTTTATTCAGGCAACTGCTTTTGGTTTAGTCCAATTGTGCTGACCTTCCCTGTATTGTGTGCTGCCTTTCTCTTCACCTAAAGTAGTTCTTATCTACTATCTAATTAGTGACTGCCCCTTTCCTTCCCTCCCTCCCCCGTCTTGTATCCACAAAAGGATGTTTTCTTCTCAGTTTGGACTATTTCTCTTATAATAGTGGTCTTATACAATATTCATCCCTTTGCAGCTGACTAATTTCACTCAGTGTAATGCCTTCCAGGTTCCTCCATGTTATGAAATGTTTCACAGATTCCTCACTGATCTTTATCAATGCGTAGTATTCCATTGTGTGAATATACCATAATTTATTTATCCATTCATCCATTGATGGGCACCTTAGTTGCTTCCATCTTTCTGCTATTGTAAACAGTGCTGCAATAAACATGGGTGTGCATATATCTGTTCGTGTAAAGGCTCTTATTTCTCTAGGATATATTCCAAGGAGTGGGATTGCTAGATCGTATGGTAGTTCTATTTCTAGCTTTTTAAGGAAGCACCAAATCGATTTCCGAAGTGGTTGTACCATTTGACATTCCCACCAGCAGTGTATAGGTGTTCCAGTTTCTCCGCAGCCTCTCCAACATTTATTCTTTTGTGTTTTTTGCATTAATGCCAGCCTTGTTGGAGTGAGATGAAATCTCATTGTAGTTTTGATCTGCATTTCTCTAATGGCTAATGATCGTGACCATTTCCTCAAGTATCTATTAGCTACCTGAATGTCTTCTTTAGTGAAGTGTCTATTCATATCTTTTGTCCATTTTTTAATTGGGTTATTTGTCTTTTTGCAGTGGAGTTTTTGCAGTGTCATGTAGATTTTAGAGATCAGGCGCTGATCAAATGGTGCATTCTTAATGGAACACCTTTTCTTTTTAAGTACTCACCATTTTGAATGTGAAGAGTCGTCATGAAGGTTGATTTCCTCACATACAAAATATAAAAACATGAAGGAATTTATTCCTCCCTTCCTTCTATTATTTGCCAGGCATTGTTTTAGACGTGGTTGATGAAAAGACATAAATAGAGTGAATCCTGTGAGAGCTGGAATTCAAGGGGACTGCCTTGTTTTTCCAGATCTCAAAAGTTTTCTGCTTTTGACAGAGTGCAGTCTTACTTTTCTATCACTCATTTTAGTGGAAAATATTTTAGTTTTCCTTCTCTGACAGGTTTCTGCCTTACACAGGTTCTGACTTTTGTAGGTTTTATTGTAATGGTTTTTGCTCTTGAGGCACTCTTTGTATAAGGTTGACCTATATATCAAAAGACAAATTGCAATACTATGCAATGAATATTCTAATAGAGACTAATTACGTAGTAGAAAAAATTGAAAAATATTATTTATTCATTCACTCATTCATAAATAAATGCAGAGGGTCTACAATGTGCTAAGAGTTTGAGATATAAAAGTGGGACACTTTAAATTTTATAAGTTCTTAAACTTTTTGGTCTCAGGATCCCTTTACACTAAAAATTAGTTTAAGGACAGAAAGGAATTTTTGTTTGTGTGGATTTTTACCAATATTTACCATATTAGAAATTAAAACAATAAAAATTATTTATTCATTCCTTTAAGAATGCCAATTACATGTCAGTATAACATTTTTAATGAAAAATAACTATATTTCCCAAAACAAAAATAATTAGCTTGAAGAGTGGGATTGTCTTTCATGTTTTACAAATCTCTTTAGTATCTGGTTTAGTAGACAGCTGTATTCTCATATCTGCTTCTGCGTTCAATCTTTTGCAATATATTGTTTTGCTTGAAGTATATTAAGTAATTCTGACCTCACTCAGGTTTGGGAAGGGAACTGTGTTTTAATAGCCTCTTTATGTAATTATGGATACTCTTCCTTGTTAATACACCAAAATTCCACAAGTGGTAGTTTCTGAAAGGTTAGTTGCAATGTAGTGTCTGAAATGAGATAAATGAACTATTTGTGTATCATTACATTAAAATCCGTAGATCTACCTTGCACTTTGAATGGATCTTTTTTACCCCTTCATGACTTTATAACCTCATGAGTTAGCATTTGAAAAGTATTGGTTTACTCTTTTACTCAGCATTGCTTTTCCATTATCAGTGTAAATGTCAACACAGTGAAAAACGGCAAATGATGTTTTAGTGTTATTATGAAAATAGTTTTGACATTGCAGACCACTGAAAGGCACTTGGGAACTCTCAAGGGTCTGCAGACCACACCATGAGAATTATTAGTCTACTGGGGGGAGGAGTTCAAACACAGCTCTGCAACTTAATCTCACTGTGGCTTTGGGCTAGTTATTTAACTTTTTTAAGCCTCAGTTTCCTCAGTCAAAAAAACAGCATTAAAAACAGTTTCTCTTTTATGAAGTTGAGGTCAAGATTAGAATTAAGTAGTGCTCAATATATGTTGGCAATTATGATTATAATGGTGACTATTATGTAGACAGCAGTAATACAGTGTGATACATGCTAAACTAGAGTCAGGGGACAGAGCAGTGGTAAGACCAGGAAAGGCTTTGGGAGGAGGAGAGGTTGGGCAGAGTTCTGAAGAAATTGACTAGGTGAATTGCAGCTGGAGGACTGCAGTTAGTCTCTCCTCAAGCTTTTTTTTTTTTTTTTTTTTCTGCATTTTCTATTTTAGAGGGTGGGTGGTATCTTCCACTACTCAGTCTCCCAAGCCAGAACCTTGGGAGAGTGTATTGAGGAAGCCAGGAACAAAAGAAAAGTTGTGATCAAAAGCTATGGAACATAAAATGAAGGAGCTTGTCATAGGTAGATGGTGTGGGTACAGGGCCCTCTACTTATATCGCTGTATGTCTACTCTGCCATTTTGTCGAAAGGGTTTTGTTAGCTCCCTTTTTAACCAAGGAGGAAAATGAGGCTAAAAAAAAAATTAAATTACTCAACCATTATCACATATGTATTAATTGGATGAATTTCAGGATTTGAACTCAGCCTTGTCTGATTCCAAAGCTCTTATTCTTCCCCTAACACCAGCCAGTGGCTTTATAAAAACACGAGCTCGAGATTACAGTTTCATTTTGCAAACTTTAAATTTCTTGACTGACGAACTGTTGTGCATGTATGCTATTTCTTTATCCTTTATTTTACTTATTGGCGAATGAGTATACCAAAGAACAAAGTGATACAATTGCATTTGACATTCTGTAGAAGTCAGACTTTTATGTAAGTCATACTAGTTTTCATCATTTTTTAATTTGAGGCAGTGAGGCTTTAACTGCCTGTGCCCCGTAATCTAAAATAATCTTGGTTTAAATTGGCTAATACCCAAACATGGCTATAAAGATACTTTCATTAAGATCTGCAGAGATATAATTCTAAGTCAGTGAGAGTTTTTTGAAGAACACAAAACAGGTGGAGGGATGAGAGTTTGTGACAGATTTTCATTTGGCCTTGGGATGGAACGGGGGTGTCCTGGTGGTCTTCTCAAGGCCTCTGAGTCAGTACTTAAGCTCTTCACTGAGGAATTGAGGTCAGGTTCCTGCAGGAACAGCATCCCATTTCTCATGGCCATGGAACCTCAGTTTGGGCTTGTATTTCTCAGTGGATCCAAGGCTGACCTAAAAGCAAAGCTGGGTATCTTAGCCTGGGTGATGGATAATGAAAATGAGAACCAGCCAGCAATGCCTTTTTGTCGAATGTGCTAGCCTAGCCCTTCACTCAGTGTGAGTGTGGGGTGGCATCAGAGCAAGATTATAGTCTTGTCTATTTCCTTAAGGTTTGTGATAACTGTGGGCTAGCCATCTTTTTGGGGACAAGGGACAAGGACAGTACTTTGCCAGCCTCCATTTTTCTTAAATTTGAGTTTCTCTTTCCAAATCTTCAGAGGGAATTTATCACCTCTGCTTAATCTCAAATATGCCTTTTCCTATTTATTTTGTTGTCAGCTAGAAGACATTGCATGCCTTAAAACTTCGGAAGGGCCAATAAAAAGAGCATTCTTTTATGTTTACCTTTTTCAGCAAAGTCTGCTCGAAGAAATTCCCGAAGCTGTATCAAACGTTTTTCAGATTGAACAAGAGGATACGTCAGAATGGGGAGCCTCAGAAGCAGGCAGCATGGTATTTAAACCTCAGGAAATTTCAGAAGTTCAGCGAGCAGAGGAATCACGTAAACTTTCGGGAGATGAACAGCCCACAGGTGACTCAAAAGCAGCCAAGCGGATGTCTCTAAAGGTAAAAAAAAAAAAAAAAAAGTTTATGTTGGAAACCCTTACAGTTATGGGAGTTCGGGATATGCAGGTAGGAGGAAATGGTAGAAACAGAAGCATGGGGCGGGGGAGTCACCCTGAAAAAGTGGACCTCAAAAGTGCAAATTGCCTATTTGGGAAAAGGGACTATTTAGTTTTTAAGGGCTTTCAGTCTCAAACCTAGTTACAATCCTGAGGAGAGAGAACAGACTTTCAGGGAGGGAAGGAACCTCCTTCAGAAACACCAAGAGTCTTCCACTTATCATTTTGGGAGAGTCAGGAACTATATAGCCCAGGACCCAGAACTGGATGAACTTCGTAGCCTTTTAACTTTCCTCTGTTTAGGATTACCGTAACTCCTGAGTCTTTTCTTAATGTGAGAGTATTTCCTAGATTCAGGTTCTTTATACATCATTTTAATATTTTTACTGTGTCTGCATGGTCACCTTACTATTATTTACTGAATACTTTAATTTTTACATTTATTTAAAGTTACCTCCATGTGTCTGTCAATTTGTTGTACTCTGGGGGCTTGTGTGTTGCTTAGGTGCTGGAAGCTATGCCACCGATATTCAGATACCAGCAGGGTCATCCATTGTGGACAGGTTTCAGCTGAGCTTCCAGACTAAGACAGATGAGGAAGAAAGATCTGGCAGCCTATTTCTGAAAAGAATTAGCCAGTGAAAACCTTATGAGTAGCAGTGCAACATTGTCTGATATAGTGCCAGAAGATGAGCCCCCCAGGTTGGAAGGCACTCAAAAGACGACTGGGGAAGAGTTGCCTCCTCAAAGTAGAGCTGACCTTAATGACATAGATGGAGTCAAGCTTTCAGGGCCTTTATTTGCTGTGACCTTTTGTTTGTGTCATGACTCAAAATGAGGAGAAACAGCTGCAAACATCCATTAATCATCGGAACCTGGAATGTACGAAGTATGAATCTAGGAAAATTGGAAATCATTAAAAATGAAATGGAATGCATAAACATCAATATCTTAGGCATTACTGAGCTGAAATGGACTGATATTGGTCATTTTGAATTGGACCAGCGTATGGTCTACTATGCCAGGAATGACAGCTTGAAGAGGAACAGCGTTGAATTCATTGCCAAAAAGAACATTTCAAGATCTATCCTGAAGTACAACGCTGTCAGTGATAGGATAATATCCATACACCTACAAGGAAGACCAGTTAATACCACTATTAATTGAATTTGTGCACCAACTGCTAAGGCCAAAGATGAAGAAATAGAAGATTTTTCTGCAGTCTGAAATTGATCGAACATACAATCAGGATGCGTTGATAATTACTAGTGATTGGAATGCAAGAGTTGGAAACAAAGAAGGAGGATAGGTAGTTGGAAAATATGGCCTTGGTGATAGAAATGATGCTGGAGATTGCATGCCATAATTTTGCAAAACCAATGACCTCTTCATTGCAAATACCTTCTTTCACCAACATAAACGGCGACTATACACATAGACCTTGCCAGATGGAATACACAGGTATCAGATTGACTACATCTGTGGAAAGAGTCAATGGAAAAGCTCAATATCATCAGTCAGAACAAGGCCAGGAGCCAACTGTGGACAGACCATCAATTGCTCATACACAAGTTCAAGTTGAAACTGAAGAAAATTAGAACAAGTCGACGCAAGCCAAAGTACGACCTTGAATTAGAGACCATCTCAAGAAGAGATATGACACGTTGAACACTAATGACCGAAGACCAGACAAGTTGTGGGATGAATCAAGGACATCATATGTGAAAAAAGCAAGAGGTCATTGAAAAGACAGGAAAGAAAGAAAAGACCAAAATGAATGCCAGAAGAGACTCTGAAACTTGCTCTTGAACATTGAGTAGCTAAAGTAAAAGGAAGAAATGATGAATTAGAGTTGAACAGAAGATTTCAAAGGGTGGCTCGAGAAGATGAAGCAAAGTATTATAATGACGTGAGTAAAGAGCTGAAGATAGGAAACCAAAAGGGAAGAACACACTGGGCATTGCTTAAGCTGAAAGAACTGAAGAAAAAATTCAAGCCTCGAGCTGCAATAGTGAAGGATTCTATGGGGAAAATATTAAACGACATGGGAAGCATCAAAAGAGGATGGAAAGATTACACAGAATCATTATACTAAAAAGAATTGGTCAATGTTCAAAACATTTCAAGAGGTGGCATATGACCAGGAACCAATGGTGCTGAAGGAAGAAGTCCAAACTGCACTGGAGGCTTTGGCAAAAAACAAGGCTCCAGGAATTGGCAGAATATCAATTGAGATGTTTCGACAAACAGATGCAGTGCTGGAAGCGTTCACTCGTCTATGCCAAGAAGTTTGAAAGACAGCTACTTGGCCAAGTGATTGGAAAAGATCTGTTTGTGCCTATTCCCTAGAAAGGTGATCCAACTGAATGTGGAAATTATAGAACAATATCACTAATGTCACACGTGAGCAAAATTTTGCTGAAGATCATTCAAAAACGGCTGCAGCAGTATATCAACAGGGAACTGCCAGAAATTCAGGCCAGATCCAGAAGAGGATATGGAACCGGGGATATCATTGCTCATGTCAGATGGATCCTGGCTGAAAGCAGAGAATATTAGAGGGTTGTTAGCTGCGTTTTGTTGACTGCACAAAGGCATTCAACTGTGTGGATCATAACAAATTATGTATAACATTGCGAAGAGTGGGAATTCCAGAGCACTTAATTGTGCTCATGAGGAACCTGTACATGGATCAAGAGGCAGTTGTTTGGGCAGAACAAGGGGATACTGTGTGGTTTAAAGTCCAGAAAGGTGTGTGTCAGGGTTGTATCCTTTCAGCATATTTATTCAATCTGTATGCTGAGCAAATAATCTGAGAAGCTGGACTATATGAAGAACAGGGCGTCAAGATTGACAGAAGACTCATTGACAACCTTCGTTATGCAGATGACACAACCTTCCTTGCTGAAAGTGAAAAAGACTTGAAGCACTTACTGGATTACACCTCAACCTAAAGAAAACAGAAATCCTCACAACTGGATTAATAAGCAGCATCACGATAAACAGAGAAAAGATTGAAGTTGTCAAGGATTTCATTTTACTTGATCCGCAATCAACATTCATGGAAGCAGCATTCAAGAAATCAAAAGACGTATTGCATTGGGCATATCTGCTGCAAAGGATCTCTTTAAAGTGTTGAAATGCAAAGATGACACCTTGAGGACTAAAGTGCTCCTGACCCAAGCCGTGGTGTTTTCAATCTTCTCATATGCATGCATGGGAAAGCTGGACAATGAGTAAGGAAGACCAAAGAAGAATTGATGCCTTTGAATTGTGGTGTTGGTGAAGAATATTGAATATACCATGGACTGCCAGAAGAACGAGCAAATCTGTCTTGGAAGAAGTACAACCAGAATGCACCTTAGAAGCAAGGATGGCAGGACTGCATCTCACATACTTTTGACATGTTGTCAGGAGGGATCAGTCCCTGGAGAAGGACATCGTGCTTGGTAAAGTACAGGGTCAGTGGAGAAGAGGAAGACTCTCAACGAGATGGATTGACACAGTGGCTGCAACAGTGGGCTCAAGCATAACAACGATTGTGGTCATGGCCTGGGACTGGGCAGTGTTTCATTCTGTGTACACAGGGCCGCTATGAGTAGGAACCGACTTGATGGCACCGAACAACAACAATGTAAAGATAGATGCATTATTAGGATTAAGAAAATCCTCTTTTCCATTTGCCATAGCATACCATTTTGATTATTATGAGGGGTCCCTCCCCCTCAGGTTGATTCAGAGGGATGCCCATTCTCAAAGAAACAACTTTCCTCATTGATCTTTCTCTTTCCGAGCTCCCCTCTCCCCACCGATCACCACAGCCCTACCAAGCTTCATCCAAGTCAGCTGGCCATTACTAGTTCTTCAGTTTTTGCCCCTGACTTCCAACACTTAAACCTTGGATATTTTTTTTTTTATACCTATGACCATTGTCTGCCCTTGCCTTTTATATATAATCAGTCTCCAGGCCCAGGATTCTTCCCAAACATCACTGCTTATATTTTCTTCATCTTTTTTCTGGTTGCCCACATGCTAGTCTAGATCCTGGTGACTTCATTTCTGGATTAGTGGAATTACTTCTTCGTTTTCTTCATGTCTGAGGTCCTGCCTTCTTAGGTTCATTCTGCATGACACTAGCATATTGATCTTCCAGGAACAATAGGTAATAAGGAAGATCCACAAGCAATCAGAGAAAATCTGCACTGCCATCAGGGAGGAAGGATTTATTTTGTGATTGGTGACCAACCCTATCAGAAGGCACCTGTCTTTCTGAAGCAGGCACTTGGAGTATGAAGTGAAGCCTGCCAAGACTAATTGAACCCACTAATTGCTAACTATTCCAGGTGAATCCTGTGTGTTAGGCTGACACCTTCTAGATGTGGAGACTTAGAAAGTGTCTCTAAGGACTATAATATCTTGCTGAAAAAGTGTTAAGCTTGTGTGCATAGATGGTGTTTTTTATCTGTTCTTCAATCTGAGCTGCTGGGACTTTGAAAATCAAAGGTAGACACGAGAGGCAACTGGTTAACTGCTAAGTCTGATGAAGAATAAAATGGATTTTCTGGACAAAATGGTTTAACCATGATGGCCTGTCAGGGATTTCAAATCCTTCATTGGAAAAATTCCATAATGTTAGTTCTTTTGGCTTGTTGTGGCTGGTAGTAAATATTATTAAGAATTTATGCAAAATTATTTATTTTGGTAACTAGAATTTATTGAGTGTTTACTATGTGCCAGCCACTTTAATTAATATTTTACGTATGTTATTTTAATTATGCCTAATAAAAACTTATTATTGCCCTCATTTTACAGCTAAAAAACTGAGTTGTAGAGGTGATAAATAACTTGCTCAAGCGCAAACATCTAGTTAAGTTGCAGAGGCAGGACCTGAACCGAGGTTGTCTAATTCTGTAACCTTCGCTTCTTACCACTTTGCAATGCTGCCCTTTTGTACCAACAACTAATGGATGTCTGATTAAGTACAGAAACACGCATTCAGTTGTAAAAAATGACTAGAACGGAGTGTCCCTCGCAGAACTAGCAAGAATGATTTGAGCAGAGAGACTTGGGGAATAGATTAAGAGGACACTAAACGGAAACTAGAGGTGTTTCAAGGGGAGGAGAAGAGAATGTCCAATAAGACATATGGTTTATTGTTGTGGGCTATTGTGGGGCACATTATAATGCCATAAATGATACCACTGGAAGTATTTCTCTGACTCATCCCACCAAGTCCTCACCAAGCATCTTGTATTTATCTATTCGTTTTAGTATCTAAAGATCAGTTATTATCCGTGAACTTTACCCTGTACATGGACATTTGAGGCCATGAAGTTAGTTTCTAGCATCTCTGGCACAGGAATAAGGAGCAGCATATTTCAAGTCTGGCCAGATTGGAGGGAAAAGAAGACCTCCTTCAACATACCTAATGGGACTAGCACAAAGGTGTGAAAGAGGAGCAGTGCAGAACTTCAGCTGCTCAGACATATGTCAGAAGCCCTCATTTCACAAAAAAAGTAAAGAATTTGATAAATCCTTACATTTATGGCCATTTCTACTTTTGGAAGTTTATTAGAACAATAAAGGTCGTTTATTAGAACAATAAAGGTCATTTAGTATTCCGGTCTAAATCATGACCAACAAAAAGGAAAGGTTAATTAGAAATAATGATGACCTGTGAAAAAATGGGAAACCCTGGTGGCATAGTGGTTAAGAACTATGGCTGCTTACCAAAAGTGGGCAGTTTGAATCCATCAGGCGCTCCTTGGAAACCACATGAGGCAGTTCTATTCTGTCCTGTAGAGTCACTATGAGTCAGAATCGACTCGACGGCAGCAGGGTTTTTTTTTTTTGTGTGTGTGAAGAAATGACTGATACAATGGCCAGTGAGAAGATTACTGAACAATTTTAGGAGGGAAAATGTCAGTAAAAAATTTAGATATGATTACATGATCTGAGATTCTAAAATGAAAGGAAATTTAAAGAGTTGTGAGAAGCTCTAAACCTCCCAAATTCTCACAAAACAATTATGAGTGATCTATTACATTCGGAGTTTTAAAACATAGAAAAGATGAAAGAAGAAATACATATCCATAGATAAATACAAAAGTGGCGTGTGGCTATAACAGTAATACCAAAAGGCCAAGATCCAGAATGGGTTGAGACCTGGGAATAATGCTAAGAACAAAGTAGTATTTTGTGTGTTAGTTTTGGAGCAAAGAGAGGAAAAAAGGAAGGATAACCCTGTCATTATGGATGAATAGTGTGATGAGAGCAGATGACAGAGCTGCCTCAATTTATTTTTGGAACACAGTTGAAGTTTTAAATAAACAGAAATATGACAGAGAAAAGGAAGCTGATAAATTCCTACTTTGCTTCTCTTTAATCTGACAAGGAGAGTAAGTTTTAGTTTAGGAAGAAGAGAAGAAGAATTGGTAAAAGAAACTTGAAGCCCAAGATTGGTAAAAGATTTTAAGAGTTACCCTAGATAAGTTTAAGCCTGTTGTCTCAGACACACTGATTCCTGCAAATGAGATTGCTGCGCCCCTGTCAGCAGTGGCTTTGAGGAGTGGCGGCTATGGGATTGGTGCCAGAAACCTACAGAATGACAACTGTAGGTCTGATTTTTTTTTGTTAAGAGTGGGAGTTGTGGCTTTATCAGTCCATGCATTGATCTTGGACAAAACTCTAGAATGATTAAATGAGTCATTAAAAGGATAGTGTGCTTGAACACTTATAAAAAGAATCAGTAATCACTTGAAGCCAGCATGAGTTCCCTAAGGACAAGTCATAGATCAACCTCATTTCCTCAAGTTACTAGCCTGAATATCAGAAAAATGTTAGACCTAGTGTTTACCACAAGAGTATCGTGGTGAATTGCACAGACTTTGGGGCTAGAATGCCAGAGATGGAATCCTCACTTTACCACTTACAGCAGTTTGACCTTGGGAGATTAATGAATTTATCTGTCCTTACAAGGACAGTACCTACCTTGTGTTGTTATTGTGAGGATTATATGTGATCTTATAATATAAAGCACTTAGAACAATGCCTGACATACAAAAAACCTCAGTAAGCATTGGATATTGTTATTATAATCTAGATTTCAGCAATCCACTTATGAAAGCTTCCCAGTGACAGTTTTGGAGACTAGATTGCGGTCAGGTGACCAAGTAAGTGGATTTGTAATAAGGATGCATATTGGTGGACAAAAGACACTAGTGGAGTGTTACAGGGCTATGTGTGATTCAGCATATTTTCCATTAATTTGGTTGAGAATATGGAAGATTCGTTGATTGGATTTGCAGATAACATCCAAAATTTGATGGGTAAGATTTGGTTGGTCAGATTTGAGATGAAATTTAATTGGGAAAAATGTGTATATGGTTCTGCCTTTGGGTCCACAAACTAAGTGCATAGATATGGGATGACACAACAGTAATGTGAAAGGACTTCAGGGTTTTAGGTTATAATGTAGTTTTCAGATAGGAAGACAAATACAGTCATAGTTTGTATCGATTGATGAATGCCATAGAAGAGGGTCATCTTTCTCCTGACATATCTGATCACACTGCACCTCAAATATTGTATTCACATCTGGGTGTTCTACCCCAGGACGGACAGTGACAAATTGGAGAGTGTTTGGAAGAGAGCATTCAAGATGACAAAGCATAATACTTCAAAACTATGTCATGTGAGGTAGAGTTGAAGGGACCAGGGATGCTTATCTGGGGGAAGAGCAGGCCCAGGGGAGTTAGCTGTATTCAAATATTTCACTGTCAAATGGAAGAGAGCTAGATTGTGCCTGTATGGTTACTGAAATTTGAATTGAGACTGGTGGATAAAAGTTGTTCCGCCCAATAATAAAGAACCAAAAAAATTCTAACAACTAGAAAAGTCAAAGGGTTAGTGGGCTGCCTTTGGATATATCCAAGTTCTATGTTCTTGACTGTGTTCAAGCCAGGTTGAATGACTACTTGGTGGAGATAATATTTGAATTCTCTATTTAGGAGAGAGAATTCAAATATTAACTGGATGGTTAGATGGAATGCTCTGTATTTTTGTCACTTCTTTACCCAAGAAGCCGCAATAACTCTGTCAGTGTATCAAGCCCAGACTCACTACCTAATTTATAAGAACACCTCTCTTATCTGGCTTCCTGTACTTATTCAGCCATATCTCCTTGCTTTTCCCAAGGAAACCCTCTCTGCTTTTTTCCTTCCATCTTGTCTTAGAAAACACAGAGGAGCCCACAGAGGAAAATATCCTTCGATGAACCATTACCATGAATTCAGCAATTTTTCTAGGAAAACACTATTACAAATACGTATATTGTTTAAAAGGCAATTATTTGTGAGACAGAAGTGTATTTGATTTTTTTCCAAGGAGCAGTAATAGAATATAATAGAACCGTAAGAAGTACAAATGGATAAATGTTCAAAATAGTTGTGTAAAGCATTAAAGTTCTTTTTAGCTTGTGCTTGCAACCACCAGTCACGCCAAACTTTAAGAGACTAATGGTAAGTTCTGTTAAAGTACCAATCAAGAAGAGAAAATTTATACAGGGAAAATACTATATTTCCTTTTCAATATTTTAAGGCAATAAATAAAAATATTATAAATAAATTACTGCTAATATTTTTATTGTTATGAAGCTGTATATGTAAAATAGGAATGGATTTAGAGGAAATTATCAATTTACCAGGGAGTCCCTGGGTGGCGCAAGTGGTTAAGGAGTACTAACTGAAAGATGGGTGGTTCCAACCCACCCAGAGGCACCTTGGAAGGTAGGTGTGCTGATCTTCTTCTGAAGGATCACAGCCTCGAAAACCCTACAGAGCAGCTCTACTCTGCATACGTCAGGTTGCCATGAGTCAGAATTGGCCTATTGGCAATTAACAACAACGATATCAATTTGCCTTTAGAATTTATATTCTGTTATAAAATATACATAGAAATTAGAAGTCTATGATATGGATAATTTCATAACTCTCATGCTATAACTTTCTTTAATAGCACACTTTATATATTTTTTAAAGGTGTCATCATCGGAATTCTTGCAAATCAAAGGAAAAGAAGTTAAGCGAGTAAGAAAAAGTAAATTCGGATTTCAACAACAGAGACCAAGAAAATCTTTAAAATCCCCGTGGGATCAAAAATTAGCTAAAAAGTAACTTTCTTAAACTTACAAATTTTACTGTCTGAAGAGAAGTTATTCAGTAGCATTGACACATGAAAATGTATTTTTTTTAAAAAGGAAAACAAAATGTTTTAGAAATTTGTATATGAGATCTGAATTAAGCCTTCTCACAGGAAAAATTGATGGCAGATTTGCAGTTAGAATCTATATGCTCTACTCCACGCTTCTATTTCTGTTTTTGACCAACATTCTTACTTTGATGATGCAACAATAACTGGAATAAAAATAGACTAAGGAAAATTAAATCTTGGTGTGTAAGATTTGATATTTTTGGTCACTATACTGTCTGATTTGAATCAACTCCTTCTTATATTGGTTAATTTTGGAATAAAAAAATAAATGATAACACAAGATGGCTATAGGCCAATCAATTTGGAAAATTAGATGGCTTTATTTTTCTGTACTATTTTTCATGTTTCATTTTTGCCCCATATTTTTATCGGAATTGCTTTTTACACAGCAGCACAACCACAATTTTCAGTAATACTGTATAAATGCAATTTAGATTATGGTTTACCTTTTGCCATTCAACTTGTCGAAACTCTGATTTTCTCCTTATTTCACCACTAGATTTTTATGGCTTGGTTTATTCTACATTCTTCTTCATTTAACTCTTTATGGAGGTTTAAAGAAACTTTAATTATTAGCTTTTGTTGTTGCTTAGGGCACTGAAATGTGCTGAACGTGGAAGACAACCCTTTTATGGCCAACCTAAAGTTTGTAAATGGATATTACTCACAATTAAGTAGCTGAGAATAGACTCATGGGAAAAGAATTCCAAAGTTTATGAAACCATCAAATTGGCATTTAAGTGACCCTGTACATGCCATTGCTTATCTGCATTGCTTTAAGCTCATTTAGTTAGTGAGATTATGTATTAAAACAAATAGTGACAGCAGACAACAAGTATTTTACCTTCAATAAATAGTTACTGTCAGATTATCAATGGTGCAGAAACTTCTTGATTTTTTTTCTAAAAAACCTTGCATTTTAGTGCATTAAGCAAAGTAACATGGCCACACACAGAGTCAGGTCTTTTCTTTTTTACGTCTTAGTGTTTCAAAGAATGACAAATAGTCCTGTTTAAGGAGAGTGTGCTATAAAAACACACAGCCTTTCTTGAGCATGCCAAAAATATTTGTAGACCTTCTTGATGTATATAGTACTGTTTTAATTCATTAAAAATGGGATTAGAAATTTCCATTAGAAGGAAATAAGAATGATATGCAGAATAAAAAAATCAGATTTTTAGAAGATTAATAAAGGAGAATTTTGGAAAAATGTTTCTGAAAATCTTTCTATCGTTACTTTTTTCTTTAATCAATTTTTTGCCTAACTTTTCTCATCAGTGACTAGCCCCCACATTAAATTGTTTTATTGGGAATCCAGCCGTCTGTTGAAAACATACTGCTGTTTAGCTCAATAACCAAGGGAGATTCACTTGCTGGTTTATGTTATTGGGGTGTGATGGGGAACATAGAAATTCAGATTGGTTGTGATTCTGTTTTTTAAAAAAAATTAAAATCTGAAATGTAGTCTCAAGCACATTCCATAGCTAAGACCTGTCCCAGGCAGAATGATGATGTAGGTGAGCTTGACTTCAGAGGTCACCTTCTCCCCTTTTGTATTTTTATTTTTTAGACTGTTCTTAAGAACACAGAGTGCCAGGGTGTCCTGGCTGCCTGGACACCCCTTTACACTCCCCCCAGTCAGGTCCCTTTGTCTCAGGCATTTTCAGATGTTTTAGATCTACCTCCATTATTCTCCCTCACATGAAAATTTGCAAATTTCATGCCCTGCCTCTTGTGCCCTATTTTGTTTCAGAAATTGCATAGACAACTCTCTACAATGTACATATTGTGCCTGGCAATGAGTTAGGTGCTTTGCAGTGCATACTAGTAAAAAAAAAAAAAAAAACAACAATAAAAATAAAACTATCATTCCTTGAGAGACTTCCAGAGACCAGTTATGATATATTATTTTCATCAGTTCATACAAATACAAGAGTTAGAGATTTTTTAAAAAATAATTTTTACTGTGCTTTAAGTGAAAGTTTACAAATCAAGTCAGTCCCTCACCCAAAAACCCATATACACCTTGCTACACACTCCCAATTACTCTCTCCCTATTGAGACAGCCCGCTCTCTCCTTCTCCTCTCCCTTTTCGTGTCCATTTCACCAGCTTCTAACCCCCTCCACCCTCTCATCTCCCCTCCAGGCAGGAGATGCCAACATAGTCTCAAGTATCCACCTGATCCAAGAAGCACACTCCTCACCAGCATCCCTCTCCAAGCCATTGTCCAGTCCAATCCCTGTCTGAAGAGTTGGCTGTGGGAATGGTTCCTGTCCTGGGTCAAGAGAAGGTCTGGGAGCCATGACCACGGGGGTCCTTGTAGTCTCAGTCAGACCATTAAGTCTGGTCTTTTTATGAGAATTTGGGGTCTGCATCCCACTGCTGTCCTGCTCCCTCAGGGGTTCTCTGTTGTGTTCCCTGTCAGGGCAGTCATCGGTTGTAGCCAAGCACCATCTAGTTCTTCTGGTTTCAGGCTGATGTAGTCTCTGGTTCATGTGGCCCTTTCTGTCTCCTGGGCTCGTAATCACCTTGTGTCCTTGGTGTTCTTCATTCTCCTTTGATCTAGGTGGGTTGAGACCAATTGAAGCATCTTAGATGGCTGCTTGCTAGTGTTTAAGACCCCAGACACCACTCTTCAAAGTGGGATGCAGAATGTTTTCTTAATAGATTTTATTACGCCAATTGACTTAGATGTCCCCTGAAACCATGGTCCCCAGACCGCTGTCCCTGCTACACTGGCCTTTGAAGCATTCAGTTTATTCAGGAAACTGCTTTTGGTATAGTCCAATTGTGCTGACCTTCCCTGTATTGTGTGCTGCCTTTCTCTTCACCTAAGGTAGTTCTTATCTACTATCTAAGTAGTAAATGCCCCCTCCTACCCTGCCTCCCTCCCCCATCTTGTAACCACAAAAGAATGTTTTCTTCTCAGTTTGGACTATTTCTCTTATAATAGTGGTCTTATACAATATTTATCCTTTTGCAGCTGACTAATTTCACTCAGTATAATGCCTTCCAGTTTCCTCCATGTTATGAAATGTTTCACAGATTCCTCACTGTTCTTTATCGATGCGTAGCATTCCATTGTGTGAATATACCATAATTTATTTATCCGTTCATCTGTTGATGGGCACCTTGGTTGCTTCCATCTTTTTGCTATTGTAAACAGTGCTGCAATAAACATGGGTGTGCATATATCTGTTCGTGTAAAGGCTCTTATTTCTCTGGGATATATTCCAAGGAGTGGGTTTGCTGGATCGTAGGGTAGTTCTATTTCTAGCTTTTTAAGGAAGCGCCAAATCAATTTCCAAAGTGGTTGTACCATTTTACATTCCCACCAACAGTGTAGAAGTGTTCCAATCTCGCCACAGCCTCTCCAACATATATTCTTTTCTGTTTTTTGGATTAATGCCAGCCTTGTTGGAGTAAGATGGAATCTCATTGTAGTTTTGATCTGCATTTCTCTAATGGCTAATGATCGTGACCATTTCCTCAAGTATCTATTAGCTACCTGAATGTCTTCTTTAGTGAAGTGTCTATTCATATTTTTGGCCATTTTTTAATTGGGTTATTTGTATTTTTGCAGTGGAGTTTTTGCAGTATCATATACATTTTAGAGATCAGGCGCCGCTTTTCTGATGCTGATCACAAATGTCATAGCTAAAAACTTTTTCCCAGTTTGTAGGTAGCCTTTTTACTCTTTTGGTGAAGTCTTTGGATGAGCATAGGTGTTTGATTTTTAGGAGCTCCCAGTTATCTAGTTTTTCTTCTACATTCTTTATGATGTTTTGTACAGTGTTTATGCCATGTATTAAGGCTCCTAACATTGTCCCTATTTTTTCTTCCATGATCTTTATCGTGTTAGATTTTATATTTAGGTCTTTGATCCATTTTGAGTTAGTTTTTGTGCATGGAGTGAGGTATGGGTCTTGTTTCGTTTTTTTTTTGCAGATGGATATCTAGTTATACCAGCACCATTTATTAAAAAGACTGTCTTTTCCCCAGTTAACTGTTTTGGGGCCTTTGTCAAATACCCACAGCTCATATGTGGATGGATTTATGTCTGGATTCTGAATTCTGTTCCATTGGTCCATGTATCTGTTGTTGTATCAGCACCAGGCCGTTTTGACTACTGTGGTGGTGTAATAGGTTCTAAAATCAGATAAAGTAAGGCCTCCCACTTTGTTCTTGTTTTTCAGTAATGCCTTATTTATCTGGGGCGTCTTTCCCTTCCATATGAAGTTGGTGATTTGTTTTTCCATCTCCTTAAAGAATGTCCTTGGGCTTTTGATCGGCATTGCATTAAATGAATAGATCGCTTTTGGTAGAACACAGATTTTTATAATGTTAAGTCTGCCTATCCGCAGGCAAGGTATGTTCTTCCACTTATGTAAGTCTCTTTTGGTTTCTTGCAGAAGTGGACTGTAGTTTTCTTTGTATAAGTCTTTTACATCTCTGGTAAGACTTATTGCTAAGTATTTTATCTTCTTGGGGGCTACTGTAAATGGCATTGATTTGGTGATTTCCTCTTCGATGTTCTTTTTGTAGAGGAATCCAACTGATTTTTGTATGTTTATCTTGTATCCCGATACTCTGCTGAACTCTTCTATCAGTTTCAGTAGTTTTCTGGAGGATTCCTTAGGGTTTTCTGTGTATAAGATCATGTCACCTGTAAATAGAGATACTTTTACTTCTTCCTTGCCAATCTGGATGCCCTTTATTTCTTTATCTAGCCTAATTGCTTTGGCTAGGACTTCCAGCACAATGTTGAATAAGAGTGGTGATAAAGGGCATCCTTGTCTGGTTCCTGATCTCAGTGGGAATGTTTTCAGGCTCTCTCTATTTTGGGTGATGTTGTTTGTTGGCTTTGTATAGATGCCCTTTATTATGTTGTGAAATTTTCCTTCTATTCCTATTTTGCTGAGAGTTTTTATAAGAGAGATTTTTATTCTCTTTTTACAGAAAACCTGCAGAGAGGCCAGTAATACAGTTTTCAAGTTATAGAACCAAGATTCTGATCAGGTCCAAGCTTACCCTGAACTCTATATTCTTTATACGATGCTACTCTCGGAGCTAGCACAAGACACATGGAGCAGTCAGTGAACAGATCAGCATTAACGCATTTGATAAAGGGCCAAGATGGATAGCACAAGAATAGGGCAATGTAAGAAAAGAAACCTCTGGAAAAGAAGAAACAAAAGGATAAGTTATCAGAGAAATTTGCCCATGAAGTAGTATTCGAAGGATTTTTAGACATGATCAAAAGGATTGGCAGCATTCTACCCATTACTAAAAGAAGCTGGCAAGTTTTACTGGCTTTATGATTTGTCCTGAGAACTGATAATAATAGCTAACATATGCCATGCAGGAGACACTGTTGTGAATTCATTTCACTACTTTCTTTTTTTTAAAGCAGCTTTATATAGGATGCACTAATGTTGTTATTCCCAACTTACTGGGGAAGTAACTGAGATATACAGAAATTAATTGACTTGCTTATGATCAAGAGAGAATTTGAACCAGGATGTGTACCTAGGCAGCCTGACTCCAAAGTCCATATTCTTAGTCACTATGTTAGAGGTAGGGCCAGATGCTAGGAACCCTGAGAGTGGAAGTTAGATGGATGAGTAAGTAAAATAGAACCATTGTGCTGTGTAAGGGAGTAGTTGAGGAAGGTAATTTGGCAGAATACGTCTGTCAATTTGTTGTACTGTGGTGGCTTGCCTGTTGCTGTGAAGCTGGAAGCTATGCCACCGGTATTTCAGACACCAGCAGGGTCACCCATGGTGGACAGTTTTCAGCAGAGCTTCCATACTAATACAGACTAGGAAGACAGGCTTAGTGGTCTACTTCTGAAAAAATTTACTGTGAATATCTTATGAATAGCAGCGGAACATTGTCTGGTATAGTGCCGAAAGATGAGCCCTTCAGGTTGGAAGGCACTCAAAATACAATTGGGGAAAAGCTGCCTCCTCAAAGAAGACATTCAGGTGGCTAACAGACACATAAAGAAATGCTTGTGATCACTAGCCATTAGAGAAATGCAAAACAAAACTACAATGAGATGCCATCTTACCATGACATTACTGGCATGAATTAAAAATACAGAAAATAGCAAATGTTGGAGAGGTCACGGGGAGATTGGAACTCTTATGCACTGCTGGTGGGAATGCAAAATGGTCCAATCATTTTGGAAAACAATGTGGTGCTTCCTTAAACACCCTTGAAATAGAAATGCCATAAAATCCAGCAATCTCACTCCTAGGAATGTATCCTAGAGAAGTATGAGAGCCATCACACGAATAGATATATGCATGCCCATATTCATTGCAGCATTCTTCACAGTAACAAAAAGATGGAAACAACCTATGTGCCCATAAACAGATGAATGTGTAAGCCACACAGTGGAATACTACCCAATGATAAAGAGCGACGATGGATCTATGAAACATCTCACCACAAGGATGAATCTGGAGGGCATTTTGCTGAGTGAAATAAGTCAATCACAAAAGGACAAGTACTGTAGAAGACCTCTATTATAAAAACACATGAAAAGGTTTCCACCCAGAGGGAAACAATCTTTGGCAGTTTTGAGGGAGAAGAGGGATAAGGAAGGAAAAACACTAACTAGATTAAAAGAAAAAAAAGAAAAAATGACTGTGGAAGAGCTACGTCCTCAAAGTAGAGTCAACCTTAATGATGTGGGTGGAGTAAAGTTTTTGGGACCTTCATTTGCTGATAAGGCATGACTCAAAATGAGAAGAAACAGTTGCAAACATCCATTAATAATCAGAACATGGAATGTACAAAGTATGAATGTAGAAAAATTGGAAGTCATCAGAAATGAAACGGAATGCATAAAGATCCATATCCTAGGTATTAATGAGCTGAAATAGACTGGTACTGGCCATTTTGAATCAGACAATCATATGGTCTACTATGCCGGGAATGACAACTTGAAGTGGAATGACATCACATTCATCATCAAAAAGAATATTTCAAGATCTTTCTTGAAGTACAACACTGTCAGTGATAGGGTAATATCCATACACCTACAAGGAAGACCAGTTACACAACTACTTTTCAAATTTACACAGCAACCACTAATGCCAAAGATGAGAAAATTGAGGTTTGTACCAACTTCTGCAGTATGAAATTGATCAAACATGCAATCAAGATGCATTGATAATTACTGGCGATTAGAATGTGAAAGTTGAAAACAAAGAGAAAGGATCTGTAGTTGGAAAATACGGCCTTGGTGATAGAAATGACACCAGAGATCACATGATAGACTTTTGCAACACCAGTGATTTATTCATTGCAAATACCTTTTTTCAACAATGTAAACAGTGACTATACAGTGGACCTCTCCAGATGGAATACACGGGAATCAAATTGACTACATCTGTGGAAAGCTGATGGAGAAGCTCAATATCATCATTCAGAACAAGGCTGGGGGCCCACTGCAGAACAGAACAATTGCTCATACGCAAGTTCAGGTTTGAAGCTGAGGAACATTAGAGCAAGTCCATGAGAGCCAAAATATGACTGAGTGTATGCCACCGGAATTTAGAGACCATCTCAAGAATAGATTTGACACATTGAGCTGTAATGTCCAAAGACCAGACAAGTTGTGGAATGATATCAAGGACATCATACACAAAGAAAGCAAAAACAGAAGGTCATTAAAAAACAGGAGAGAAAGAAAAGACCAAAATGGATGTCAGACAAGACTCTGAAACTTGCTGTTGAACGCTGAGTAGCTAAAGCAAAAGGAAGAAATAATGAAGTAAAAGGACTGAACAGAAGATTTCAAAGAGTGGCTCGAGAAGACAAAGTATTATAATGAAATGTGCAAAGACCTTCAGCTAGAAAACCAAAAAGGAAGAACATGACGGGAATTTCTCAAGCTGAAAGAACTGAACAAAAAATTCAAGCCTTGAGTTGCAATACTGAAGGATTCTTATATAGGGAAAATATTGAAGGACTCAGGAAGCATCCAAGGAAGATGGAAGGAGTACAGAGAGTCACTGTACCAAAAACGATTGACGTTCAGCCATTTCGGGAGGTGGCATATGACAAAGAACTGATGGTACTGAAGGAAGAAGCCCAAGCTGCACTGAAGGGAATGGCGAAAAACAAGGTTCCAGGAATTGACAGAATACCAACTGAGATGTTTCAGCAAACGGCTGTAGCACTGGAGATGCTCACTTGTCTATGTCAAGAAATTTGGAAGACAACTTCCTGGCCAACTGACTGGAAGAGATCTATTATTTGTGCCCATTCCAAAGAAAGGTGATCCAAAAAATGTGGAAATTATGGAATAATATCATTAATATCACATGCAAATAAAATTTTGCTGAAGATCATTCAAAAATGTTTGCAGCAGTACATCCACAGGGAACTGCCAGAAGTTCAAGCCCGATTCAGAAGAGGACGTGGAACAAGGGATAGCATTGCTGATGTCAGGTGGATCTCGGCTGAAAGCAGAGAATACCAGAAAGATGTTTACCTGTGTTTTATTGACTATGCAAACATATTTGACTGCGTGGATCTTAACAAATTATGAATAACACTTCAAAGAATGAGAATTCTAGAACACTTAACTGTGCTTACAAGGAAACTGTACATAGACCAAGAGGCAGTCTTTTGAACAGAACAAGGAGGATACTGTGTGGTTTAAAGTCATGATGTGCATCAGGGTTGTATCTTTTCACCTATTTATTCAGCCTGTGTGCTGAGCAAATATTCTGAGATGCTAGACTATATGAAGAAGAGTGGGTATCAGGATTGGCAGAAGACTCATTAACAGCCTGGGTTATGCAGATGACACAACCTTGCTTGCTGAAAGTGAAGAGGACTTGAAGCACTTACTGATGAGGATCAAAGACCACAACCTTCAGTATGGATTACACCTCAACATAAAGAAAACAAAAATCCTCAAAACTGGACCAATAACATAACTACATCATGATAAATGGAGAAAAGATTGAAGTTGTCAAGGATTTCATTTTAGTTACATCCACACTCAACGCCCATGGAAGCAAGCAGTTAAGAAATCAAATGACATAGTGCATTGGGCAAACCTGCTGCAAAAGATGTCTTTAAAGTGTAAAAAAGCAAAGATGTAACTTTGAGGACTAAGGTGTGCCTGACCCAAGCCAAGGTATTTTCAGTCGCCTCATATGTGGGACAAAGAGTAATGAAGGCTGAAGAAGAATTGATGTTTTTGAATTATGGTGTTGGCGAAGAATGTCAAATATAGGAGGGACTGCCAGAAGAACGAACAAATCTGTCTTGGAAGAAGTACAGCCAGAGTGCTCTTCAGAAGCGAAGATGGTGAGACTTTATCTCGTGTAGTTTACACATGTTATCAGGAGGGACCAGTCTCTGGAGAAGGACATTATGCTCGGTAAAGTAGAGGGTCAGTGAAAAGGAAAAAGACTGTCAATGAGATTGGTTGACACAGTGGCTGCGACAATGGGCTCGAACATAGCAATGATTGTGAGGATTGTCCAGGACCAGGCAGTGTTCTGTTTTGTTGTACGTGGGGTCGCTATGAGTTGGAACTGACTTGAGGGTACCTAACAGCAACAACAATTTGGTAGAAGTTTGCAGGGTAGGTTGAAGAGGATAAGAACATACGGTGGAATGCCCAACCTGATTGGCAGACCCTCACTGATGCAGCCTGAGGTGATGACCTTGGCTGGAGTGTGGTGGCAATAAAGATGGAGAAACAGCACACCTGAGCAACACTGGATAGGCAGGTGAAGGAGAGAAGAGTCAGTAGTGACTCCAATTTTTTGTCCCTTGAAGACAAGGAATCTAGGAGAGATGGTGATACCGCTGATGAGATTTGGATGCTCCCAGCATAGTGGGAGTAGCTGAAGCAATGAAGATGGTTTTTGCAATGTAGAAGAGAAGGATTGAGGCTTGGAAGCCAAGCTCAGTTTGGAAGCTGGAGAAGAAAAATTCAGTGACTAAGTCAAATTATGATTAATTTGAGAGGTAGATGGAAAGTTGGGATAGTGCAGGCTTGAAAAAGACTCATGGAGGAAGAATAATTTGAAGGAGTCAGCATTATCAGCTGTGGCTTCGAGGTCATAGAGAACATGGTCTATGATTTGGTGAAAAGAAGGTCCTTTGGTTAACCTAATGGTATAGAAGTAGGGGAGTGGGGAAGGAGCATATTGAATAAAGGCCACTTTGATCTCAGGCAATAATAGGAAAAAATTTGTCTTATAGTCCACAAAGTTGAGTTTGGGTCCCAGCAGTCACTCACTACTTTCTCTCCAAAATAAGGGTAATGATACGTCCCAGACAGGTTCATTATAAGGGTAAAGAGAAAGTCTGTAAAGTACCTAGCACAGAGCCTGGCACATAGTAGGTTCTCAGTAGGTATTTGTTGATTGAATGGCAAGTGGCACTGGGAATTAAGAAAGCAGTTCTTCATGCTCCCTTCTTTACTTTGGAAAAGCAGGAAAGAGACAAGAGACAAGTATAGTAGGAGGGGGAATGCCACAATGATTTAGGGAGTCACAGGTCCATTGAGGCTAGTTAATGGATAATTGTTCTACCTCTTCAGGGACATTAGCATACGAGCGGAGGAGTGGAAAAGTGATGTATGATGTCTCCAAATGAGTTACAGAATAATTCAAGAAAATAAGAGGTTTGGGGTGGGATGATAATGAGTTTGCTTTTAGAAATGTTGATTCTGAGGTGTCTGTGAGACAGGTTGAATAAGATATCTGGGGTAGGATGATAATGAGTTTGCTTTTAGACGTGTTAACTCTGAGGTGTCTTTGAGACAGGTTGGTTGAGATGTTCGTCAAGGCAGTTGGGTATATGAGTTTGAAGTTTGGGTCAATGGCTTTAGATCGTGATAGTAAATTTGCTATAAACCACTAGTATAGTTCTAAATCTCACCTCCTACTTTTAGACACCCTTTTTAGAGCTTGGAGCCCTGCTGGTGCGGTGGTTAACAGCTCGACTGCTAACCAAAAGGTCAGCAGTTTGAATCCACCAGTCACTGGTGGGGAAGTTCGACTTTGTCCTATAAAAAAAAAAAAAGGGTCGCTAAAAGTAGGAATTGACTTGACAGCAACGGGTGTGGTTTTTTTTAGAACTTGATCTAAACTGTTAATATAAAATATATAAATGTGTTCTATGTCTAAAGACCACAAAAGATAAACGCTCTCTTTTCTCCTTTGCAGAATTCCACAAGACTACCCCACCCCTAGCTTTCACGATCTGTGCACCACTATCCCAACCCACAGGCTGCCCATTGACTTGTGCCTGGCTTCTCGGGTGTATCATACTGCCGACAAAACAGGCCACAATACTCTACTGCAAATACTTGGACCGTCTTTTTCAGATGATCACTCTACAGATGAAGAGCAAAGAGATAGGTAAGAGTTCCACAGGTAATTTTGTTTTAAACTGTATTTAAGTTGTCAAAGAAATTTTGTCTTTGAGGTTTAAATTTTAAAGAAAATTCTGTTCTAGGACACTAGAAAGGAGCAGGTTTTTGTTTCTTTCTATTCCTTTTTCAGTCTCACACAGATGAGGTTAAGTGTCTCCATTTCCTGCCATTATTGCCATGAACCATAGCCTATCATTAGCTAAACTTTGTATACTGGTTTATAGTTTCCAAACAGTGTCACATACATGATCTCATTTGTTCTTCCTAACAGCTCTTTGGAGTACAGATGTGGACACTGAGGCATAAAAGTAAAGCAACTTAGCCAGGCTTACACAACTAAGAAAGTCACAGATTTGGGAATCTAGTCTTTTAAACCAGATTTCACCATCATTGGGCATACTTGGGTCCAGGTGATCATGTACAAAAGTCATTGCCTCTTGGAGTTCCTGCCATTTCTCCTTGTATCCCAGTCTCCTTTGGAATCTGAGAATTCTTTTGAGGGAATGTAAGATTTACAGGATCCTTACAAGAGAGGGGAAAAGGGAAGGAGGTTAACATTTATTTAACAGTCAATATATTCTGAGCACTGTGTTATGTGCTGTGTATATGTTTACTACTTGAATCTTCAACTGCTTAAGGGAGAAGTCACAATTTTCACCTTATTTATGAAAAAACTGAGGCTCCATGAGATCAGGTAACTTGTCTCGTCTTCAGATAGTGGTTAGAATACAGATTTGTCTACCTCAGTATTTCTCAACCTTTTCTTCATTATCACCCCAATGGGATTTTTTTTTTTAGATCTCTTTTCCTCTAATGGCCTCTCCCTATAAAATTTTAGTATCACAGATATACAGTAGATCTGTCTCTGTACTGTGTGTATGTCTGTGTCTTACACATAAAAAGAGTACAGTCATGCACTGCGGAACATCCATTCCGGCAACGGCCAACCATGTATATGTCTATGGTTCCATAGGTTATAATAGAGTTCAGAAATCCTTATCAGAGAACAGGACATAGCAGGCTAACCAAATGTAGCAAATGCCACAGCTTCCTGCATGCAATGGGTGTATCTCATGTCTCTCGTATACAAAGCAATTGTGCTGCAAGACGTATAATGTAATCCATATATCTTGGTAGTCAAAATAAACGCCTGTATTACTGGCTTTGTACTATACTTTCTGTAGGTATTTTAAAGTGGACTTTCCCTACTTACAAATACAAAGTTTACTGTGTAACAGTGTATGCATCGACTTGTAGGCAGCAGCACCCGATCTCGTGTATTGCTAAATACATTAGTTGAAATACAGTACCGTATGTGTACAGTATGTGGACAATGTTGGCTATTTAGTCAATACAGGTACACTACAGTATACCATATAGCTTTGCTTAGTATATAATACGGTGTTCCCACAATATCCAAATCCCTGTTTCACAGTATGTATTGTGGACGTTACGCGACACATGACTGTATATATTTTTTGATCCCCAGGAACCGATTTCCACACCTTTGGGGGATATTTCACCTCCCCATTGAGAATGCGTGCTCCTAAGGCTCTTTTCTTTCAGATGAGTTGGTAGGACTCCTGAGAGATCATCTACTACAGGCTTTAAGAGTATTAAAAATATTAAATATTACATTTAATTTAAATGGAAACTTTTTCAATATTTTAACTATCCTAGATTTGTGAGTCTGTTTTAAAAAAACATTTTGAATTACACTAATTATCACAAAATTATTAGTAATTTATCCACATTTTTATGGTATTCTGAACCCATTTCCTCAAACTTGATTTTTGGTAAAAATTGGAATACTTTACTGAATTCTTTTATGGTTTAAAATCACCTGATTACCCAGTGTTTAGTAATCACAATGAGTTTCAATCTGAATCCCTAAAAAAAGGTTGTTTGCATGTTTATATTTGATTTAAGAAAAAAGTGTTTTTAGGATTTGTCAACTGTGATGATGGCACAGAACTGGGAAGTGTTTTGTTCTGTTGTGCATAGGGTCGCTATGAGTTGGAACTGACTCTACGGCACCTAACAACAACAACAAAGTATTTTCATTTGAATTTATTAAGTCATTGTTTGCTAAGTTTTTGAAAAAAAATTATATGTGAAGAATTTTGGGAATTTTGACACTGATTTAGTATCTCCAGTTTAAAAAAAAAATTGTTCTGCATGGCGTTCTCTAGAATGTCTTTTAAAAACCTAAAGCTTGTTGTTGTTAGGTGCCATCGAGACGGTTCTGACTCATAGAGACCCTACGCACAACAGAGCGAAACACTGCCTGGTCCTGCGCCATCCTTGGAATTGCTGTTGTGCTTGAGCCCATTGTTGCAGCCACTGTGTCAGTCCACCTCGTTGAGGGTCTTCCTCTTTTCTGCTGACCCTGTACTTTGCCAAGCATGATGTCCTTCTCCAGAGACTGACCCCTCCTGACAACATGTCCAAAGTATGTAACACGCAGTCCTGCCATCCTTGCTTCTAAGGAGCATTCTGGCTGTACTTCTTCCAAGACAGATTTATTCGTTCTTCTGGGAGTCCATGTTATATTCAATATTCTTTGCCAACACCACAATTCAAAGGCATCAATTCCTCTTCGGTCTTCCTTACGCATTGTCCAGCTTTCACATGCAAATGATGCGATTGAAAATACCATGGCTTGGGTCAGGCGCAGCTTAGTCTTCAAGGTGACATCTTTGCTCTTCAACACTTTAAAGAGGTCCTTTGCAGCAGATTTACCCAATGCAATGCGTCTTTAATTTCTTGACTGCTGCTTCCATGGCTGTTGAATATGGATCCAAGTAAAATGAAACCCTTGACAAATTCAGTCTTTTCTTGGTCTATCATGATGTTGCTCATTGGTCCAGTTGTGAGGATTTTTGTTTTCTTTTTTTATGCTGAGGTGCAATACATACTGAAGGCTGTGGTCTTTGATCCTCATTAGTAAGTGCTTCAAGTCCTCTTCACTTTGAGCAAGCAAGGTTGTGTTATCTGCATAATGCAGGTTGTTAATGAGTCTTCCTCCAATCTTGATGCCCCGTTCTTCTTCATATAGTCCAACTTCTTGGATTATTTGCTCAGCATACATATTGAATGGGTATGGTGAAAGAATACAATCCTGGTGCACACCTTTCCCGACTTTAAACCAATCAGTATCCCCTTGTTGTGTCCGAACTACTGCCTCTTGATCTATGTAAAGTTTCCTCATGAGCACAATTAAGTGTTCTGGAATTCCCATTCTTTGCAGTGTTATCTATCCATGATTTGTTATGATCCACACAGTCGAATGTCTTTGCATAGTCAATAAAACACAGGTAAACATCCTTCTGGTATTCTCTGCTTTCAGCCAGGATCCTTCTGACATCGGCAATGATATCCCTGGTTCCATGTCCTCTTCTGATACAGGCCTGAATTTTTGGCAATTCCCTGTCGATATACTGCTGCATTCTCTAGAACGTCTGTTAAAAACCTGAAGCTCGGAGTAGGAAATCTACTAGTCATAAAATGATGTTTTGAGCTATTTCTGTTAGCACTGTGCAAGCCAAGCATCGTTTTGAAGACTTAAAGCTTCTATTACTCATGTACAGTGTTAAAAATGCTGGTTTCTTCCCAGTTCTAAGTTTTTTTTCTTTAAGCAGACCTCACTTCCTTTTCCCAAGAAAGTCAATAAACGTTCTGTTTGATGATGATAATTCTTGGCAATTTGTTCGTGAGTACCAAATAAGAAGTTAATTGAAGTACTGAATATTTAATTCTCTAGTATCCATCTCTTGAGGATTACCTTGCTAAACATAGCTTAACCTTTTCAAAATATATCTGTCTCTTGAGCCTACAAGTTCAGAGAAATGTATAATTTTTTTCTGCACTAATAAGTGTTCTCAAGAAAGATAACTGTAAACATAAAATGGATACTCTTTCATTTGGTGACTTTCTGGTTTTTGTGTGCAATGAACAGTTAACTCCAAAGCATAATAATACTTGTGATTATATAGTTTCAATGCTTTCCTAATCCTGTGTGTAGTGATTGTTATTTGTGGCAAACCCCAAGGATATTTTAGTGGAGTAGTAAGGGCACACATACTTAAGTTTATTTGAAATAGCAGTGTACTGTTTAAACTTCTATTTTGCTAAACAGTTTTGATGAGAACTATAAAAATATTCCACATTGCTTTTAAAAATAATTTCTGAATTGTTAAGTTTATAGATTTTTTTTGTTAGGATTCTTGATATGGAATTTCTTTTTTTTAAATTTATCGTGCTTTAAGTGAAGGTTCACAAATCAAGTCAGTCTCTCATACAAAAACTTACACACGCCTTGCTATTGTACTCCTAGCTTGACATGGAATTTCTGACTTTGGGTTTTATAATAGGGGAAATCATTAAAAGTTGCCATTAACACTTTGATTAATGTTAATAGTTTGGTGAACAGACTCCCAGACATCTTTGTATATGTACATGTTTAAACCATACATGGCTTTCTATATTTTTTCATTCAATGTATATGTGAACATTTAGATTATTTCATGATATTTACAAATTTAGTCAAGCTTAGGAAAATCCATAGGAGTAGAATTATTGTTTCAAAATTTTGATGCATATTGCTGGATTTTTCTTTAGAAAAGTTATACCAATTTATACTCTTAGTAACAACTTATGACATTGTTCATTTCCTTACACCCTTGCCAAACTACTAATTGTCATTTTTTTTGATCTTTTGTAATCTGATGAGGAAAATAACTTTTTATTATTTTTATTAATTTCTAGTAAGTTTGAACATATTTTTAGATGTCCCTTGTCTGATTTTCTTTTTGAGAATTACCAGTTTGTATTCTGTTAATTTGTCTCTTCCTTACTGATTTGTAAGTAGTCATTTTATATTAAAGGCTTTAGTTGTTTGTCATGTATATTGTAGCCTTTTTTCACTTTGTTCTTCATTTTTGTTCATGGTATTTTATGCTGTACAGAAGTTTTGATTTTTATGTAGTTAATACTAGCAATTGTTTCTTTATATGTTCTTATCTTGATGTTATTCTTTTAAAGGCTTTTTCTACCCTTAGATTTTAAATGTATTCTCTCACATTTTCTTCTAATAACTTTACGGTTTTCTTTTAAAAATTAAATCTTTGACCCACCTGTAATCTATTTTGATTTGAGGAATAAACATTATTGTTTTTCCCAAAAGCTAGCCAACTGCACATTATTTATTTAATAACTTCTCTTTTCCCCACTGATTTGAAATGCCAGCTTTTTAAACCTTAAATTCTAATGTTTTATTGAGTCTATTTATGGGTTTTTGTTCTGTTTCACTGATTTGTCTGTGTAAAACAGTCCATGTATTTTGTTGATCCACCATTAATAGAGTCAATGGCTGAAATTCTTTTCTACAAATATTGGCTGACCTTACCAAGTCAGGTACCCCTTATGGCCAGATTCCTGCGGTAGCAGTGCTTAGGTTATAGATCCTAAGACCTGATCCTCAAGTTAGCTTCAAATTGCAAAGGAAATGCCTAGTCAAATTTAGAAAAAATGTGGACAGACCATTATTTCTATACATTAAAACAGCAACAACAACAACTGGAAAACCAAAGATTAACTGTCATAATTCAATGTTTAATTTTCTTTTTTATTATTTTGTTGCAAAATAATAATAATCTGTTTTAGAACATAGAAATATGCAAAAACCTCCCCCAAAACCCTCCAATTACTCAAAATCTTACTCTTCGAGAGATAATACTATTCAGCATTCTTAAATATCCCCCATTTCAGCCTCTTCCCTATGCAAATAAATAATGTAGAACAAAACTGGGATAGTGCTATATACATATTGTTTTGTTACCTGGCGTTTTATTTACTGTGTTGTAAACATCTTTCCATGCCAAGAAATATAGTTCTGAATAATCACTTAAATCAATCAGTATGTGTGTGTGTGTGTGTGTGTACCAATTATGTGGTAGGCATTGAATTAGGAACTAGGGAAGCATCTGCAAACAAGAGAGCCATAACCCCTGCCCTCAGCGTACTTGGAGACTGAAAAAACAAAACCCATTGCTGTCGATTCCAACTTATAGTGACCCTACAGGACAGAGTAGAACTGCCCCATGGAGTTGCCAAGGAGCACCTGATGGATTCTAACTGCTGACCTTGGAGACTAGAAGAGAAGAAAGATGGCGAAGTAATTATTGTGCATGTGACGGTTTTTACAGAGATGGGCAGGGTGCTATGGAAACACATATGAAAAGTCCCTGATCTTACCTGGGGAGGTTTGAGGAAATGACAGTTAAATCGAAATCTGAAGAATGAGTAGGACTTAGCTAGGAGGAGGGGAAAGACTGTTTTGGGCCTTTACTACTCAAAGTGTTGTCCGCAGACTAGCAACATCAACATGACCTGGGAACTTGTTAGAAAGGCAGGATCTCAAAGCTCTGCCCACACTAGCTGAATTGGATGGTTCCTATGCACATTGAGGTTTGAGAGGGCCTTCCCTGGACAATTAGAACCCATCTGAAAATTGAAAAGAAGTGCAGCATTAGAGAATGGGAGGGGCAGTGTTGCAGTTGAAGCTGGAGAGGAGGCAAGAGTCAGATCACGTAGGATTTTATTGATTCTCTGTATATGTATGTGAAAGTGCTTGAATGAGTGCTTGGGGGAGGGATTTTTATTCAAAGTAGCTTGATTGGGATGCCATTGATAGGGTTTTTGAGGAAGAATGACATGATGAGATTTGCATTAAGACATCATATCCTCATTTTGACCTCTTAGCACCATTTGACAGTTAATCACCCTTTCTTAAAACACTTTCATCCCTTGGCCTTTGGGACTACACCCTCTTTTGGTTCTCTTCTTGCCTTCTTGGCTGTACCTTCTCAGTCTCTGTTTCGGGTGTCTCCTCATGTCTTAGACCTCTAAATGTTGAAGTGCCCAGGGCTTATTCTGGGGCCTCTTATCTTCTCCTAAGGCAATCTGATTATCTAGGACCATGGCTTTAAATAGTATCTATATGCTAATATATGCTAATAGATCCCATTTAATATATTTCCAGTCCTGACCAATCCTTTAATTTCTAGAAATGTATATGCAACTTATTGCTATCTAACTTGGATGAATAAAAGGCATATGTATGTTAGTTAAAATATAGACTAAGCTGCTGTAACAGACCCCAAACTACAGTGGCTTAAAAAGAAGCTGATTTCTCTCTTGCCTAATA
The DNA here is from genome assembly GCF_030014295.1 of Loxodonta africana. NCBI lineage: Eukaryota > Metazoa > Chordata > Mammalia > Proboscidea > Elephantidae > Loxodonta > Loxodonta africana. The sequence continues at coordinate 49,741,657 of NC_087351.1, forward strand.
AGATTTGAGCAGTCCAGGATGGTGAGGTGCTCCATAAGCTCATTCAGGAGTTCAGGTTCCTTCCTTCCATCTTGCTTCTCTGCTCTATCTTTGAAACATAGGAAGCATATTAAATCTGACCACTTGCACTACTTCCACGTGGCCAGGTTAAAATCTTCTCACCTTTGGATTATTGAATCAGCCTTCTATCTGGTTTTCTTGTTTCCATACTCATCCTCCAATAGTCTAGTCTTGGCATAACAGCCAGATTTACCCTTTAAAAACATTTGACAGATCATGTCACATCTTTGCTTATAGCTCTCTCAGGGCTTCCCAGTCCACTCAGGGTAAAGCCCAAAGTTCTTACAATTGCAAAGTTCTTAGAAAGTTCTGAAAATTCCCCAAATGGTTTGGCTCCCTGGCTGCCTCTTTGATATAACCACCTACCACTTTCCGCCACCATTCAGTGCACTCCAGTTCCACTGGCTGCCTTTCTGTTCTGAACGCACATTCCCATCACTGAACCTTTGTGCTTGCTGTTTCCTCTGCCTGGAATAGATTTCTCTTCAAATCTCCCCTTAGGATACCCTCACCTCCACCCGGACATGTTACATCATTCTTTGTTTATTTGTTGTTACAGCCTGTCTCCTCTACCTAGAATGCAAGCTGTAAGTGGGCGGGAGCTGGGATTGTTCAGCACTGTAAAACCAGTTCCTGGAAAAATTTCTGCTATATATTAGTTACTCAATAAATATTTACTGAATTAGTGAGTAACTCTGGCTGCAGGGTGAATAATGGTTTGGAGGTGAACAATACAGGAACTAGGCAATTACTTAAAAGGCTTTTTAAAAAATAATCTGAATAGCCTCAGTAGGGGACTTGTTATATAAATGGTTATTGGTACAATGGGACACTGTGCGGATATTACAGGGAATGTTGTTGTTGAGTTGGCTGTGACTCATAGTGACTGTGTATGTAACGGAGCAAACCTTTGCCCAGTCCTACGCCGTCCTCACAATTGTTCATATGTTTGAGTCCGTTGTTGCGCTACTGTGTCAATCCATTTCACTGAGGCAGCTGTTAATTCTCATTTGGAGTGGCGCAACATCAGGAAATGAAGGTCTTGAAAACTTTATCCATGTCATTAAAGTTGACCGTACTTTTAGGAAGCAGCTCTTCCCCTGTCATATTGTGAGTGCCTTCCAATCTGAAGGGTTCATCTTCCAGCACTCTATCAGACAACGTTCTGTTGTTATCCATAGGTTTTATTTTATTTATTTATCTTTTCCATAAGATTTTCATTGGCTAATTTTCAGAAGTAGATGGCCAAGGCCTTCTTCCTAGTAAGTCTTATTCTGGAAGCTCCTCTGAAACCTGTCCACTATGGGTGACCCTGCTGGTGTTTGAAATACAGGTGGCATAACTTCCAGCATCACAGCAGCACGTAAGCCATCACAGTATGACAAACTGACAGACGAGTGGTGGAACACACATATATGTATGTTTAAATTTAAGTGGATTATGACATATTTAACTTGTCATAACATTTATTAGTTCTTTTGAAAACACAAAAACCCACAAAGAAAAAAACAACAATAAGGCTCAGATGAGCCTTATTACTACGAAGGAAAGGATTACAATGAAAGAGTCAGGAAATCCAATAGGATGAAAGGTACATAAAGAACCATGAAAGAAATTTTTGTTCCTGTCTTCCCAAAGATAATCACACTAAAGATTATCTTGTGGTTATACACACACACACACAGATATGTACATACTCACATATCTATTTGTCTCACTGTTTTTACACCATATAAGCTGTTCTGTACCTTGCTTTTCTCTACCCTCATATCAGAACCACATATTCTCAGCACACTTAAGCTACAAAGGACTTGTTTTTGCTATTTATAAAGAACTCATAAAAAGTAATAAGATAAAAGCAACCTAATTGAAAAACAGGTGAAGGATATGAACAGATAGTTTACAGGAAAAGAAATACAAATGACTGATAAACATATGAAAAGATGCTTAGCCTCTCCCACAGTTAAAGAACTGCAAACCGAAACAATGTGAAATCATTTTTCAACTATAGTTTTGCATATATGAATATGTTTCCTGTCCTAGGACTATAAATTGGTATATGTTTTCTGCAGGACAACTTGGCAGTATTATCAATATTTTAAAAGCATATAACTTCTGATTCAGCAGTCTTACTGCAATGAGTGTACCCTACAGAAGTACTTGAAAATGAAGAAAAATGTACAAAGATGTTCATTGTGTCACTTTTTTAATAATAATAACCAAAAATAACTTAAATGTCCATCAATAGAAGACATTTTATGGTGTTTACAAATGATGAGATGCTTTGGAATCATGGTAAAAAATGATGTAGAGATATGTGTGCTGAAACGATGTAGAGCTAATTATATAAATGGATATGCGACTATATACAATTTATTTGTGTGTGTGGAAGAAATTCAAGAAACTGTTAATTGTCCTTTCATTTTCATTGTAAATTGTACACTAAATCCATAAAAAGTGAAACTCTGTCCCATTTAGTCCTTCCCTTAAAATTTACTTTCCTATTTTTTGCTTTTTTTTTTATATGCTTGTCCCTTTTTAGTTGTACCCCTTGGAGATTGTATAGACTTGGATGTTTTTAAGGCTAATCATAAATTTATTTTCATACAATAATTTGTCTCACACCATATTTATTTGGGGTTGTTTATGTTTATTTTAAGTTGTTTCTGGTTATTGATTATTATTTAAGATAGTTGAAAATTATAATCAATAACCAGAAACAACTTAAATGCCCATCAATAGAAGACATTTTATGGTGTTTACAAATGATGAGATGCACTGCAACCACTGTTAAAAAAAAAAACAAAAACGAAATAATTGCAAAGAATGGGAATTCCAGAACATTTAATTGTGCTCATGAGGAACCTGTACTTAGAGCAAGAGGCAGTTGTTTGAACAGAACAAGGGGATACTTCGTTGTTTAAAGTCAAGAAAGGTGTGCGCCAGGGTTGTATCATTTCTCCAAACTTATTCAGAATGTATGCTGAGCAAATAATCCGAGAAGCTGGACTATATGAAGAAGAACACGCATCAGGATTGAATACGTTAACAACCTGTGATATGCAGATGACAGAACCTTGCTTGGTCAAAGTGAAGAAGACTTGAAGCACTTAGTGATGAAGATCAAAGACCACAGCCTTCAGTATGGATTACATCTCAACATAAAGAAAACAAAAATCCTCAGAACTGGACCAATAAGCAACATCATGATAAACAGAGAAATGATTGAAGTTGTCAAAGTATTTCATTTTACTTAGATCCACAATCAACGCCCATGGAAGCAGCAGTCAAAAAATCAAATGAAACATTGCATTGGACAAATCTGCTGCAAAAGATCTGTTTAAAGTGTTAAAAACCAAAGACGTCACTTTGAGGACTACGGTGCACCTGACCCAAGCCATGGTGTTTTCAGTCACCTCATATGCATGTGAAAACTGGACAATGAATAAGCGAGACCAAAGAAGAATTGATGCCTTTGAATTATGCTGTTGGTTAAGAGTCTTGACTATGACATGGACTGCCAGAAGAGTGAACAAATCTGTCTTGGAAGAAGTACAGCCAGAATACTCATTAGAAGCAAGAATGGTGAGACCTCGGCTCACATACTTTGGACATGTTATAAGGAGGGACCAGTCTCTGGAGAAGGACATCATGCTTGGTAAAGTAGAGGGTCAGCCAAAAAGAGGAAGACCTTCCATGAGATGAATTGACACAGTGGCTGCCAAAATGGGCTCAAGCATAACAATGATTGTGAGGATGGCGCAGGACCGTGCAGTGTTTCATTTTGTTGTCCATAGGGTCACCGTGAGTAGGAACCAGATCCATGGCACCTAATGACCACAACAACAATGAATTTATTTATTGTCACAAGAAATGTATTTGGTCTTACTCTTGTCACCTCATTTTATATTCTCGCTCTCTCTTTTGGCTTCTTGTTTTTTACAATTTATCATATTTGCCAACATTTGCCTGTGTGCTTGTTCTTTGATTGTTTGTATCATTTTCTAATGTCTGATATTGTGGGCTAGAAATCTGAAACCAGCCCATTTTTATTTAGGGTTTTAAATTTTGCTCCAAATTAAATAATTTCACTAACATATGTTTGGGAATGTGCATGAAAATACAGCCCTTCAGCATAGGAATTTTTTTTTTAATTTTAGGTTGTATATTCAGTCTATTTGGGGCATTTCTTTAGAACTATCAATTAGCTATATGTTGGATCTTTATTATGTGTCTTCTATATTTATCATCTCTTTGACTATATTCATTTTTTAAACCTCTGTTTCATATCAGTAGTTTCATTTTCTGTGGTGTAAATTTTAAAAATTCTTTCAGATTCCTGTTTTGGTACTTCTATGGCATTATGTTTCCTATTTTTTTCCTTAGTTCTATAAGTGTCAAGAAAAAGATGAAGTTTTATTGCCTGTTCCATGAAAGCATTAAAAAAATTCCCTTGACAACACAAAGTAGATCCTTTTTGAAAATGTTTTGATTCCTATATTCAATCTTTTTCAAAAAGATATTCTTTTTTTTTTTTATTGTGCTTTAAGTGAAAGTTTGCAAATCAAGTCAGTTTCTCATACAAGAATTTATATACAAGATATTCTTCATATAACCCTTTGAATGCTGTATTTCTTTCTTGTACTTTGAAGACTTACTTTATATAACTCATATTGGATTTTTTTGTTTATTCAGTTTTACATGAAGATAGGTCATTTCTGGATGCCCAAAGGTAATATTAGATCAATTCACTAGGAATTTTTTTACTGTTCATCTTGGAGGCCTTAGAATACTACTTTTGGATATTAAGCTGGAAAACCAGAAGATTTAGGTTTACATTACCATTTCAGTAGTAAGTCAGAATCCTGAAAGCTGTTTGGGGTGGGATGGGACAGGGTCTGAAAATTTTGCCTCTACTGTTTTTTTCTGTGGTTGTTAAAACTTAAACTACAGTCTGACCTTTTCCTATTGCGTTTTCTGTTTAGTAAAGATCCTTCACGGCTTTCTTCTGTGGTGCACATGTATTTCATTTGCATACATTTTATAAAAATAACATTATAGATGCTGTTTTGACAGCTTATATTCTTCAAAGATTCATAGCTTTAGGGTCGCTATGAGTCAGAATCGACTTGATGGCACTGGGGTTTTATTCTTCAAAGATATGTTTTGAAAGCTGAAAGACAGCCACATGGGTAATTATTTTGACTTATTACCTCTACTACCTCTAGATTAGAATTTAATTAAGGTGTGCTTCCATTCTGGAAACTTTACCCAAACCCATCAAATAGGATAGTGACTATTGAATATGAAAACAGAAAATTACGTAACAAAAGATGCTCTCAGGTCATTGCATTTGTTATATAATTTAGTATTAACAACAGCACTGCATAGTAGATAAAATCGTTCTATTTGCCAGATGAAGAGAATGCAATTTAGAGAGATTTAGTGACTAGTCCAAAATTATATAGCTGGTAAAAGCAAAGATTCAAACCCAGGTGTCTGTGATTCTAAATGTGATTTCCATTATATTTACTGCTTTGTGAACTTATGAAAGGTCATCTCATTTTTTCATTTTTTAATGTTTCTTCATGCTTTGTTGTGAATACTCTTCCACATTCTATTTTCAAGACCAATTCCTACCTAAGCTCGGAAGAATCTTAGGAGCTCTAGTTGAGTAATCTGAGACAAGCATATTTTAGTCACGCTTGGTGGTTTGATTTTACCTATTTTTTTAATCCAGTTTTGCAAGCAGGTTGAGGGTCTTTTCTTGCTCTTGTTTGTTGCCTCCTAGAAATTCAAATCTTTTTTCTGAGACCTAGGCCAGGGCTAGGGCCTTTTTAACTGTGGGAGACGACCTTGATGTTGGTTAATTCCTGGAATCTTTCGAGTCTCTGAATGTTGCCTGGTTTTCTAGTTTCATCATTGGCTTCCCACCACTAGAATGTGTCATTGTCCCATGCCAGATCTTTTTGATGCCAGTTGCTTTACTGCACCAGTGCCTGTGGTCTGTCACCACTGCATTTGGAATATTGTGCTCTGTGTTCTGCTTTGTATTTTCTTCCTACATAGGTAGCTGGACCTGGCTCCTCCAACCCCATCCTTGCCTATCTCTTGAATTCTCTGCTGTTTCTTAATGGCCATGTCTAGTTCGTTGTCCCAGTTCCACCCCTTGCTTGACCTTATTCCTTGCTGCATAGCCCAGGCAGTGATCTAAGATATTACACCAAAGAGCCTAAGACTTAATCCCTGTCTGAGGTCTATCTGGTGAGACAAGTGCCACAGAGGCACATATATCAGAGCTATAAGAGATCTTAGCATTTTCTTAGCCTAAGCCTTTCATATTATGGACCAAGGAGACTGAGTCAGAATCTTAACACCCCAAATCACAGTTAGTGGTAGAGTTAGAACTAGAATCAAAAGTAACTCAATTAGATTTCTATTATATCCACTTTCATCAATAGTCCCTATACCTAAGTAATGCTTAGCATTTTTTAAAAAATGACAAACGTCATTTCAGTATACACTATCAAGTATTTCCTAAGGTATTAAGATAGTATTTTTGTTTTAATATGAAAATGCCAGAAGAGGAAATAGACGGAAATTTGTCTGATTCCACAATTGCGGATATATGAATGCTAGGTTTTTTTTTTTTTTTAAAGCAAAGCAGTGTCATTCCACCAGATGTCACTGTTTGCATGTTGCAATGGTGTTACAATGATTAAAAATAAATCCCCCCTCCCTAATAATATTTTGTAAAAAAAAAAATTCTATATACTTGTATACTTACTCATATACAGACCTGTCATTTTATAAGGTCTATCATTGAATTTTTTCAATCACACAAACTGTTCATATGCCTCCACTGCTGATTTTAAAGAAAAAAATGCAAGACTAAAAAAACAAAAACAAAAAACCTATTTGCAGATTAGCATGTTCAAAACCAAAAAGAGCCTCCTTTTAAAGCAGCATTCCCTGTAAGCCACTGTTTTCCGAACTGTGGACTGTGACCCAGTAAGGGGGTTGTGAAATGGATTTAGTGAGTTGCTACCAGCACTTTAAAAGATGATGTAGTCTGGAAGAGAGCACTCTATTCCGTGTATTACTTTGATGAGACTCTTGTATGTGCTGGGTCATGATATAAAATGTATTTCTTATTATGGATTGTTGTCAAAGAAGTTTGGAGAACATTCACTCTAGGCTGTGAGCACTCTAAAAATATCTCTGTACACATACATCTTTGAGTTACATAAAAGTGACTGCTCACTTCATCCTGTGAAGCCTGCCCCAGACTTTTGTACCCCTAAATAGCAAGATAAATTCACTAAGGAAGAGATAGGGAAGGTGTGATGGAGGAACATTTCTGTTAGAGTCACACCAAGGTTGGGGTAAGGTTGCTGGAGGGAGAATCCTTTTCCATGCTTCACAGGAGACAGTAACAGTCACTTTTATATAACCCACAGAAGATGCATACAGAGATATTTTAAGAGTACTCAAGGCTTAGGGCAAATGTTTTTCAAACTTCTTTGACAACAAGTTAAAATAATATGTTGTATAGCTCCGGCCCCCAGGGAGACTGATGTTGACTGGGAAAGTTTAACTTTCACTTTGAGTGAGGTGGGCTTGTTTCTTCATTCAGTCCCTCAGAGATAATAACATAATGATTATAATATCAACCACTTACTGAGCATGTAGCATGTGCAAGGCTCTTGACATATTTTTTTCTCACCTTTAGACCCAGCAAGATAATCACTATTGCCATTCATAGATGAGGGAACTGAGACTTAGGAAGGACAAGTGACTTCCCCAACATACCACAAACTGGACAAACTGGAGCAAAAATCCTGGTTTTTAATCTCATTTCAAGTCTGACTCTTTCTGCTGTATCAGTGATTTTTCAGCTTTCCAGGGCATAAGGACAACCTGGGGCGTTTTGATACGTGTAACAATTCCCAGGCTCTATCCCAAACCTACTGAATTAGGATTTCTGGAGGAGGGGTTTGTAAGCATCCCAGGTCATTGTTCTGATGAGGCTGTTTTAGGAAAGACTGTAATAAATCAGTTCTCACTCTTCAGTGTGCATCAGAATCACCTGCAGGACTGGTTAAAATACAAATGACTGAGCTGCATGCCCAGATTCTGATTCACTAGGTCTGTGGTGGGGCTCAAGAGTTTGCATTTCTAACAAGTTCACATATGATGCTGGGAAACACACTTTAAGAACCATGATATTACATCATGCCCATCTATGAGTCTCAGTTTCCCAGGGCAGGATCTGGGGCTGGCTTTGACTGTGAGACTTTTCTCTCTCAGCCAAAATTCAACATTTATTTAGTACTTATTATATTCAAATCCATGGGAGACACAAAAAGAATAAGAATCACCCTCCCCCCATAAACAGCCTATGATTTACTGTGAAAAAAGATATGCAGAATAGAACATAGTATATTCTATAATGAAGGGGCAGATCAAATGCAGCAGGAAAACTCTGGAGGCAAAGATGAATTTTGACTGGGGCTGAGGAGGATTTGTAAAGGTGTCACAGAGAAGTTGACGTTTGAGTGGGGTCTTGTGTTCATCAGTTTCATAGCGCTCACCACACTGTACTATAATTTCATGTTGGTTTGGTTGTCTTCCTTATTGCCCATGTAGTAATTGCAGCATCTTGGGCACCTTTTATGTTGTGAAGGTAAGTTGGCCTAGGAGTTGAGGGTGGCAAGTGGGAAGGTGAACAACGCCCATACTGTGGAGGATCCTCACTGCTAGGCTAAGAATGTTGGATTTTATGCTGTGTGTGGAGTCATTAAAGTGTTTGGAGAGAAGGGTGACCCATGGCGACTCTGGCAGGGGCATATAGCATGGGTTGGAGGAGGGAGAGTCTGGAGGTAAAGAACCAGTGAAGACAATATCATAGGACTCAGGTGAGAGAAAATGCAATGGACAGAAGAGACACTGTGGAGGGAGAATGAACAGGGGTAGTGGTTACTGTTGAGAGTGAGGGAGAAGTTGGCGATGAAGAGATTTTTTTAGTCTGAACCACTGAGATGGTGATGTTTTCCAAAGGAGAGAGTTCTAGAAAAGGTTCATTATTTTTTTCTGGAAAGAATTAAGAAAGCAGGACAAATCTGTAGAGAAGCATCAAAGTAAGTTATTCATCTTTGTGCAATCAGGAACAGTTGCTAACCTTGGGTAGCCTTTCCACTAAGGTCTCCCATTCATGTCTGCCAGAACCATGTACTCTAAAATGTTTGGTGGCTCTTTTCCCCTTGCCTTCCAACAAATCAAAATTTCTATTTTTAAGTACACTTTTGGAATGTGAAAGGGCAAAATTCATTAAGATGTGCATAACATTTACTACCCTGTTTTTGGCGCAGGGCTGGAGAAAAGTACAGAAGTGCCTGAAGGTAGCTTCTTAAATCACCTGCCTCCTCGAAGTGCCCCCACCTTATCTTAGACATGCTTTACTGATCTTGATGTACCCTCCTGGCCTATGCGTCTACCCCTAAGCCTTGTCTTATTCTTTTGTTTTTCGGAATATATCAATTGGATTTTCGTTGAAGAAAACGGACATTTTTAGCTCCCTTAAGCAATTTAGTAAAGAGAATTTGGTGCTTATAAAATCAATTTAGTAAAGAGAATTTGGTGCTTATAAAATCAATGGAAGGGTTGGAAAAATGAGATTTAAGCAGGCAGGGCTTCCAGTGATGGCTCTCATAACATGCCTAAACAGATGCCAAGGGAGCTGCTCCTTCTGGCACAGTCAGGAAGGCAGGAAATCTGGAAGCCAGTACTGGCAACATACCCCGTTAGTGGACATTCAGAGATCGGGTGGCCAGTACTGTCACAGCTGTTGACTCTGGAGTCACATTATGTCTGTTTAATGTGCTCACTGGCAAAAAAAAAAAAAAAAGCCAACCCACAAAAGAAGGAACTGGAACACCGCTGCAGAAGAACTCAATGTTGCTATTACTGTGCATCCAACAGAAACATCAGAAACTTCTCGCTTCCAAATTGTGTGTGAATGCCTCTGACTAGTGGATCCAACATCACATCCAGAGCCCTGGCTGCAGGAGAACTTTTATTTCTCCATCATCTGCAGTTCAGAAAAGCACACTAGAAGAAGAATGGAACAGTTGTTGTGTGGCAGTCTACTATATTCGCCATGCTTTAACCGCTCTTCAAATTCAAATATTTGGCTAGGTGAGAAAGAAAAAAAAATTTTTTATGACCCTACTTTGGCAAGGCCCTATCTTTTCCAGCCTACCTCTGAGTGGGCCTGCTTCTTGAGAGCCAGGACAATGATGTCTGAGGATTTCAGCATACCCTTAAGTAACTAAACTCGGTAGGGATTGTGTATTCTTAGTCTTCACATTTGGTGGCTCATACAAAGTAACTGTCTGTTCATATAGTGGTATATCAAAAAGCTAAAGGACATGCAGATACTTCTACACCAATGATTCACTGAAGCATTATCCACAGTAAACAGAAAATGGAAACAACCCATGTATCCATCAAAAGAAGAATGGGCAAAAAAAGTATGATATATGCATAGAATGGAATACTATTCTGCCGTAAAATGAATGAAGTTTTAATATTTGCTCTGACAAGGATGAACCTTGAAAACAACTAAAATAAGCCAGGCACAAAAGGACAAATATTACACGATCCCATTTATATGAAATATCTAGAATAGACAAATGCAGAGAGACAGAAAGTAGATTTAGTGGTAACCATAAGCTGCGGAAATGGAGGAATGGGGAATTATTGCTTAATGGGTACAGAGATTGTGTTTGGAGTGATAACGTTTTGGAAACGAATAGTGGCCATGGTTCCACAACATTGTGAGTTTGATTAACGCCTAGATTGTACACTTGAAAATGGTTAAAATAGCATATTTTGTGTCATGTATATCTTACCACACGCACACAAAAGCTAGAGGAACATATGTACTGAATACTGCCATGTGAAACTGATGTAACTATTTCTGAATAGGTCCACTTTATATTCCTTTTATATGTCCTTTACATGAACGTGGTAATACAAAATTTATGTATTTGCAAGTAGTCGGTAGGTCAGCCTCTAATGCCCCATTTGCCTTCAAATTTTGCTTTATCTCATTTTCTTTGGATTAACTAGGGTTTTTGTTGGTATATTTCGTACCTCTCATATATATTCTTGGAGCCCTGGTAGTGCAGTGGTTAAGACCTACAGTTCCTAACCAAAAGGTTGACAATTCAAATCCACCACCTGCTTCTTGGAAACCCTATGGGGCGGTTCTACTCTGTACTATAGGATTGCTATCAGTTGGAATCAACTCAACAGCAATGAGTTTTTTTTTTTTTTTGCATATATATTCTTATGTGGAAACCCTGGTGGCGTAGTGGTTAAGTGCTACGGCTGCTAACCAAAGGATTGGCAGTTCAAATCCTCCAGGCACTCCTTGGAAACTCTATGGGGCAGTTCTACTCTGTCCTATGGGGTCGTTGAGTCAGAATCGACTCGACGGCACTGGGTTTGGTTTTGGTTTTTATGTTCTTATGTATGTGTAGCTTGCAGGCTAGAAGGAAAGACGTGGTACCAAAAGAATTTTCTGTTCATCTCAGAAAGATATGAATCAAGAAGAGAAAACCTTCATATGAGAAGGCAGTTCTGTTTAGGCTTGTGATCTGCCTTAATCTAAGAAGTGAAACTGTTTTCTGTGAGCTTGCAGTGGGGAGCAGGTTAGTGATTGAAAGGTGGAGAAATTTTTACCTCTTTTATAATCAGGCTTTCATAAGGTGAATTTATTATTTCAATGTAATAAAACAAAACCATCACAAAAGTTACTACTAAAATATATTCAAAACCAAACCTAGATTATTTTTGGATTATTCCCCACTTTGGATTATCTGACTATATAAAAAATCAGTATGTTTATTTTGGCAGAGCTATGACATGAGAACCAATACCTTTTGCAGTACCAATGATTTAAAAAAAAGTGAATTTTTTTTTTTTTTTAATCACATTGTAGATTATTGTTTGGAATTCCTGTTATGGGTGACGACCAAGAAAATGTTACTATTCCTTCAACAGTACCAGAGATACCACCTGTACTGACACAAGGAACTGGACAGCATACTCGCAAACCACACCTGCAACTCTTGGGAGAGGACGTAAGAATTTCCTTTAATATTAGTTTTCCCTACATCAGAGGTTCTCAAATTTTTTGATCTCAGGACACTTTACTGTCTTAAAAGTTATTGAGGACCTCAACTTTAGTTTATATGAGTTATATAAGTAGGCATTTTCAATATTAGAAATTAAAGCCAAGGAAATATTAAAATATTTTCAATTTATTAAAATAATAGTAATAAAGCCACATGTGTCAACATAACATTTTTATGAAATATATTTTTGAAAACATTAATTGTAGTGAGAAAACTAGGATTGTCTTGTTTTATTTTGCAAGTCTCTTATTAATGTCTGTCTTAATAGAAGACAGATGGATTTTCATGTCTGCTTCTGCATTCAATTTTGTGATAGATTTGTTCGACTGAAATATATGTAAAAAAAAAAACTGGCTTCCCACAAATGTGTAGTGTATTTTAATACCTTTTTATATAACTGTGAGTATTCTTCTTTGATAATACACCAAAACTTAACAAGTGAATTTCTTAAAAGTTCATTGTGAGACTTTTACTTCTGGGAAAGATGGAGTAGAAGTGCTTTCCCCTAGTTTTTCTGCTAAGAACAACTAAAAACTGTGGATTTTGCAAACAATAAGACTCTGAAATGTGGAGAAAAGAGGGCACATTGGCTAGGAGCCTCAGGACCCAAGGAATGATGTGTTAGTGAGTTCCCTCGGCTTTCTTCTTACTTCATGTATCACTGACGTGGAGCTGAAGAAGTTGATAGTCTGGAAATACCAACAAGTACAGCCAAAAAAAAAAAAAAGTTCCAAGAAAAGCCTGTGCTCTTTAGCCACAGGACCAGGAAACAGACAGCCCAGCAAGACAGAAAACTTTGGATGGTAAGTGCTCTACTCCAGCTAAATATCACTGAAAAACCTGTGGCCCCACGCTACCCACACCACCAACAAAGGCCTAGTGGAGAGTCTAAACTTCTACCCTTGTCAGATTTAATGAGGTACTTTAGCCGTCCTGCTGGGGAAGTGTCAATGAAGGCTGAGTGTGGAGCCTGGACTTTCATCCTATAAGAATAGTAATGAGGCTTTCCACCATCGTGGTGTCAGTGGTGACCACATGGGGATTCTGTACTTCCACCCTCAACTGGCATTAATGAGGTGCCCCTTCACCTCTCTATTGTGGTAGTGTCAGAGGAGACCTAGTAAAGAATAAGGACTTTGATCACCATTCAACTATAAAGAGACCACCCCCCTCACCCATGGTGTTGGTGGAGGCCACAGGGGGAGCAGTAATGAGGCATCCCTACCCCTTCTACCCAGGGAGGTATCAGCAGAGGTCTACTGGAGAGCCAGAACTCCCTACCCCTCAGCGGTAATGAAGTGTCTTTCCACTCTTTGGGTGTCAATGGAGGCTGAGTCAGGGAACTGGACTTCTGCCCTCATCTGGAAGTCACCAGGTGACATCATGCCTTTCCTTTCTGGAGTGGTGTCAGAGGATGCCAGCTAAAATGCAAGGTTTTAGTAAGATCCAGAGTATCATAGCGTAATACCCCATGTATCCAGATTTTAATAAAAAATCACTAATCATAGCAAGAACCAGGAAAATCTCAAATTGAATGAAGAAAGACAATCAACAGATGCCAACCATGAGATGACAAAGATGTTAGAACTATTTGACAAAGTTTTTTTAAAATTAAAAAAAAAATTTTATACTCATTGTGCGGTAAGTGAAAGTTCACAAATCAGGTCAGTCTCTCATGTAAAAAGTTATATACACCTTGCTATGTACTCCTAGAAACCCTGGTGGCATAGTGGTTAAGTGCTATGGCTGCTAACAAAAGAAAGGGTCAGCAGTTCGAATCCACCACGTGCTCCTTGGAAACTCTATGGGGCAGTTCTACTCTGTCCTATAGGGTTGCTATGAGTCAGAATCGACTCGACGGCACTGGCTTTGGTTTTTTTTTTTTTTTTGGTATGTACTCCTAGCTGCACTCCTCCTAATGAGACAGCACATTCCTCCTCTCCCCACTGTATTCCCTGTGCCCATTCAACCAGCTTCTGTCTCTCCACCTTCTCGTCTTACCTCCAGACGGGAGTTGCCTACATAGGCTCGTGTGTCTGCTTGAGCCAAGAAGCTCACTCCTCACCAGTATCATTATCTTCAGACAGGGATTAGACTGGATACAGTAAAAAACTGATAGACTAATACAATAACTTATAGATGGCTTGGAGACGACAGTCAATATCAAATCACATAAAGAAACAGACCGTGATTGCTTCAACAAGCTCTCAAAACAAAGAATCAAGGTGTCATTTAGATGAAGGTGCTTTCCTGGAATTACCAGATGCAGAATACAAAAGATTAATATACAGAGTCCTTTAAGACATCAGGAAGGAGATCAGGCAATATACAGAACAAGCCAAGGAACACACAGATAAAGCAGTTGAAGAAATTAAAAATGTTATTCAGGAACATAATGAAAAATTTAATAAGCTATAAGAATCCATAAACAGACAGCAATCAGAAATTCAGAAGATTTACAATGAAATTACAGAATTAGACAACTCAATAGAAAGTCAGAGGAGCAGAATTGAGCAAGTGGAAGGCTGAATTGGTAAACTTGAGGGTAAAGCACTTGGGACTGATATATTTGAAGAAAAATGAGATAAAATAATTTTAAAAAATGAAGAAAACTTAAGAATCATGTGGGACTCTATCAAGAGAAATATCCTATGAGTAATTGGAGTACCAGAACAGGGAGGGAAAACAGAAAATACAGAGAGAATTGTTGAAGATTTTTTGGCAGAAACTTCCCTGATATTGTGAAAGATGAGACGATATCTACCCAAGATGCTCATGGAACCCTATATAAGGTAGATCCCAAAATAAAGTCACCAAGACATATTATAATCAAACTTGCCAAAACCAAAGATGAAGAGAGAATTTTAAGAGCAGCTAGGGATAAATGAAAAGTCACCTACAAAGGAGAGTCAATAAGAATAAACTCAGACTACTTGACTGCAACCATACAGTCAAGAAGACAATGGGATGACTTATATAAAGCACTGAAGGAAAAAAATTGCCAGCCAAGGATCATATATCCAGCAAAACTGTCTCTCAAATTAGGACACTTCCAGATTAACAGAAGTTTAGAGAATTAGTAAAAACGAAACCAAAATTACAAGAAATACTAAAGGGAGTCCTTTGGTTAGAAAATCAATAATATCAGGTATCAATCCATGACTAAAACACTGGACAGAGCAATCAGATGTCCACCCAGACAGGGAAATCACAAAAATAAATTAAGATAAAAAAATGCTCAAAACAGGGAAACAGTGATATTATTATGTAAAAGAAGACAACATTAAAACAGAGACTAAGAAATGTAGCTCTTTCGTATGGAGAGGAAGACAAGGCAATATAAAGAAATAAAAGTTAGTTTTAGGTTTACAAAAATAGTGGTAAATAATAAGGTAACCACTAAGGACACAAACTATCCTACACATCAAAATAAAATACAAGAAAAAAATAGAGACTCAGCTGAAACAAAATCTACAATGAATAAGAGGAAAAGACAATATATAAAGATAGACTACTTAGCACAAAACATTAAGTGGAAAAAGAAACTGCCAACAACACACAAAAAAAGACATCAAAATGACACCACTAAACTCATACCTAAACATAATTATGCTGAATGTAAATGGACTAAATCCACAAAGAAAGACACATAGAATGGCAGAATGGATAAAAAAAGATGGTCCGTCTATATGCTGCCTACAAGAAACACACCTGAGACTTAAAGAAATAAACTAAAACTCAAAGGATGGAAAAAAATATATCAAGCAAACAACAGTCAAAGAAGAGCAGGAGTGGCAATATTAATTTTTGACAAAATAGACTTTAAGTTAAAACCACCACGAAGGATAAGGAAAGATGCTATATAATGATTAAAGGGACAATATACAAGGAGGATATTACCATATTAAATATTTACGCACCCAACAACAGGGCTCAAGATGCATAAAACAAACTCTAACAGCATTGAAAAGTGACACAGTTCCACAATTATAGTAGGAAACTTCAACACACCACTTTCAGTGAAGGAAAAAGATCCAGAAAGAAGCTCAATAAAGACATGGAAGATCTAAATGCCACAACCAATCAACTTGACTTTGTAGACAAATACAGAACTCCCCACCCAACAGCAGCAAAATATACTTTCTTTTCCAATGTACATGGGACATTCTCTAGAATTAAAAAAAAAAAAAAGCAAGCCTTGAAAGAATCCAAATCACTGCAATATTACAAAGCACCTTCCCTGACCATACAACCATAAAACTAAAAATCAGTACAACAAAAGCAGGGAAAAGAAACCAAACACTTAGAAACTGAACAACACCTTACTCAAAAATGACAGAATTATAGAAGAAAGTAAGAACAGAATAAAGAAATTCATAGAACCAAATGGGTATGAAAACACTTCCTATCAGAACCTTTGGGACACAGCTAAAGCAGTGCCCAGAGGTCAAGTTATAGCAATAGATGCACACATCCAAAAAGAAGAAAGGGCCAAAATCAAAGAATTATCCCTACAACTTGAACAAATAGAAAGAGAGCAACAAAAGAAACCCTCAGGCACAAGAAGAAAACAAATGATAAAAATTAGAACAGAATTAAAAGAAAAAGAGAACAGAAAAACGATTGAAAGAGTTAACAAGACCAAAAGGTGGTTCTTTTAAAAGATTAACAAAATTGATAAACCATTGGTCAAACTGACAAAGGAAAACAGGAGAAGCAAATCACCCAAATAAGAAATGAGATGAGCAATATCACAACAGAACCAACTGAAATTAAAAGAATCGTATCAGATTACTATGAAAAATTGTGCTCTAACAAATTTGAAAACCTAGAAGAAATGAACAAATTTCTGAAAACACACTACCTACCTAAACTAACACAAACAGAGGTAGAACAACAAAATAAATCCATAACAGAAGAAGAGATTGAAAGGGTAATTAAAAAAACTCCCCCCCCCCCGAAAAAAAAGCCCCGGCCAGACGACTTCACTGGAGAATGCTTCCGACCTTTCAGAGAACAGTTAACACTACTACTACTAAAGGTACTTCAGAGTATAGAAGAGGATGGAATACTCCCAAATGCATTCTACGAAGCCAGCACATTCCTGATACTAAAACCGGGTAAAGACACCATAAAAAAAGAAAATTACAGACCTATATCACTCATGAACTTAGATGCAAAAATCCTCAACAAAATTCTAGCCAATAGAATTCAATAGCATATCCAAAAAATAATTCACCATGACCAAGTGGAATTCATACCAGGTATGGTTCAACATTAGAAAAACAATGAATGTAATCCATCACATCAATAAAACAAAAGGCAAGAACCACATGATTTTATCAATTGATGGCAGAAAAGGCATTTAACAAATTTCGATACCCATTCATGATAAAAACTCTCAGCAAGATAGGAATAGAAGGAAAATTCCTCCACATAATAAAGGGCATTTATACAAAGCCAACAGCCAGCACCATCCTGAATGGAGAGAGTCTGAAAGCATTCTCCTTAAGAACGGGAACCAGACAAGGATGCCCTTTATCACAACTCTTATTCAACATTGTGCTGGAGGTCCTAGCTAGAGCAATTAGGCTAGATAAAGAAATAAAGGTCATTCACACTGGCAAAGAGGAAGTAAAATATCTCTATTTGCAGATGACATATCTTATACACAGAAAATCCTAATGAATCCTCAAGAAAACTTCTGAAACTAATAGAAGTGTTCACAGAGTATCAGAATACAAGATAAATATACCTAAATCAGTTGGATTCCTCTATACCAACAAAGAACGTCAAAGAGGAAATCACCAAATCAATATCATTAACAACAGCCCCCAGGAAGATAAAATACTTTGGAGTAAAGCTTACCAGAGATGTAAAAGACCTATACAAAGAAAACTATGGGACACTACTGCAAGAAACCAAAAGAGACCTACATAAGTGGAAAAACATACCATGCTCACGGAAAGCAAGACTCAACATTGTAAAAATGTCTATTCTACCCAAGGTGATCTATAGATACAATGCAATCCTGATCCAAATACCAAGGACATTTTTTAATGAGATGGAGAAACAAATCACCAAATTCATATGAAAGGGAAAGTGGCCCCTGATAAGTAATGCATTACTGAAGAAAAAGAACAAAGTGGGAGGCCTCATACTACCTGATTTTAGAACACATTATACCACCAAGGTAGTCAGAACAGCCTGGTACTGGTACAACAGATACATAGATCAATGGAATAGAACTGAGAATCCAGACATAAATCCATCCACATATGAGCAGCTGATATTTGACAAAGGCCTGCAAAGTCTATTAAACAGGAAAAAGACAGTCTCCTTAACAAATGGCACTGACATAATTGGATATCCATCTGCAAAATATGAAACAAGACCCATACCTCACACCATGCACAAAAACGAACTCATAATGGATCAAAGATCTAAATCTAAAATCTAAAATAATAAAGATCATGGAAGAAAAAATAGGGATAATTGTAGGAGCTGTAATACATGGGATAAACAGAATATAAAACATTACTAACTGCACAAGCACCAGAAGAGAAACCAGATAACTGGGAGTTCCTACAAATCAAACACCTATGCTCATCCAAAGACTTCACCAAAAGAGTAAAAAGATTATCTACAGACTGCAAAAAAGTTTTTGGCTACGACAATTCTGATCAGCGTCTGATCTCTAAAATCTACATGATACTGCAAAAACTCAACTAAAAAAGACAAGTAACCCAATTAAAAAATGGGCAAAGGATATGAACAGGCACTTCACTAAAGAAGACATTCAGGCAGCTAACAGACACTTGAGGAAATGCTCATGATCATTAGCCATTAGAGAAATGCAAATCAAAACTACAATGAGATACCATCTCACCCCAAGAAGGCTGGCATTAATCCAAAACACACAAAATAATAAATGTTGGAGAGGTTGTGGAGAGACTGTAACACTTATACACTGCTGGT
The DNA here is from genome assembly GCF_030014295.1 of Loxodonta africana. Classification (NCBI taxonomy): domain Eukaryota; kingdom Metazoa; phylum Chordata; class Mammalia; order Proboscidea; family Elephantidae; genus Loxodonta; species Loxodonta africana. The sequence continues at coordinate 49,760,898 of NC_087351.1, forward strand.
GGGAATGTAAAATGGTACAACCACTTTGGAAATGGATTTGGCACTTTCTTAAAAAGCTAGAAATAGAACTACCATACGATCCAAAAATCCCACTCCTTGAAATATATCCTAGAGAGGTAAGAGCCTTCACACGAACAGATATACGCACACCCATGTTCATTGCAGCACTGTTTACAATGGCAAAAAGATGGAAGCAACCAAGGTGCTCATCAATGGATGAATGGATAAATTATGGTATAGTCACACAATGGAATACTACACAATGTTTAAGAACAACAGTGAATCCATGAAACATCTCATAACATGGAGGAATCTGGAAGGCGTTAGCTGAGTGAAATTAGTCAGCTGCAAAAGGACAAATATTGTATGAGACCACTATTATAAGAACTCTAGAAATAAAGTTTAAACACAGAAGGAAATATTCTTTGATGGTTACAAGGGTGGGGAGTGAGGAGGAGGGGTATGCACTAATTAGATAGTACAAAAAAAAAAAAACCCAGTGCTGTCGAGTCAATTCTGACTCATAGTGACCCTATAGGATAGAGTAGAACTGCCCCATAGAGTCTCCAAGGAGCGCCTGGCATATTTGAACTACCGACCCTTTGGTTAGCAGCCATAGCACTTAACCACTATGGCTCCAGGGTTTCCAATTAGATAGTAGACAAGAACTATTATAGGTGAAGGGAAAGACAACATACAGTACAGGAGAGGTCAGCACAAGTGACCTAAACCAAAAACAAAGAAGTTTCCTGAATACAACCAAATGCTTCAAAGACCAGCGTTGCAGGGGTGGGGGTCTGGGGACCATGTTTTTAGGAGACATGTAGGTCAACTGGCATAACAAAGTGTATTAAGAAAATGTTCTGGAAGATGGCGGAATAGACAGACGCTTCCAGCGAACCCCCTTACAACAAAGAGCAGAAAAAACAAGTGAAAACAATTATGTCTATGGCAAGTTAGGAGCCCTGAACATCAACGGGAAGTTAGAAAATGGACTGAACTGCAAGAGGACGAAGAGACAGGTCAGAAGTGGAGAGGAGTTACTGGACCTGAATTGCCAGGAGCCCTCAGGCACCATTCCCAGGGGCGGCTGTGGCAGGCTGGTACTAGCATTCGGCCACAGTTTCCTCAGGAAGAAACAGCCAGCCGCACAGCCTACTCACACCTCCGGAACCAAAGAATGGTGCTCCTGGCAAAAGCTAAGTACTTGCCTATATTTTACCACGCCACCCCCCCAAGCCAGCTTCAGTGACTGGTGTACACACAGGTTTCTGGTTGCAGCAGGGGGTCACACTCTGAGCAAGGCAGGGTGCTGACAACATTCCCCTGAGTGTCTGTGAGGAAGCTATGTCCCTGTTTTCTAGAGCACACAAGTGGGTGGGCACTGTAGCTGTACCATAGGCACCCAATGCTTTTCACTGTAAGGACTGGGAGGCATCACTTATCCTGAGACCCCCGTCGTGGGTGGCTAGGTGGCATGGGTGGAATTACCAGTCTTCAGGTCCCTGATGTAGGTAGGCGAAGACCCTGGTTAATAGGCAGAGCGGTGTCAAACGTCAGAAACCTGCCTCTCCACCACACAGCCGAAACAATTAAAGTCAGACCTCAGGCACATACACCCTCGCAATATAACAACAAGGGCTTGGCTGCTGAAATGCGGCCACATGGGTCTATGCAGCGGCAAAAGGCATTCAAAATCTGTGGATTGCTTGTGCCTGGACAGGAGCTGCTTTTTCCCTAAGTTCCCAGTTTAGGGAAGCCAGCAGATTATTTTTACCCCGTTTGTTAATTTGTTCTTTCTCCAAGGCTGGGAGAGTGGCTCAGAGTGCACCAGCAGGAAAATCAACTATCACTTAAATCGGCTCAGGGTCAGATAAATGGGAGAGAGTTCTTTCAAAAGGGGACCTATTGGATCCGTGCGGTAAATTAGACACAATCACTTATACTGAGAGTGCTGTTTTTCGCTGATTTTGGAGGCTTAAGTAGATTCTGTGCCACTGGCTCTCTGTGGCTATGGAAACCGTGTCCCGAACACTACTGCCAGCCCCACTGCGGTTGCACCAGGGGATCAGGGCTGCGCCACTTGCTCGGCTGGTTTCGCTGAGGTAACTGCATCCCTAACACTACTGCCAGCCCCACTGCCAGGAGATTGGGGCTGAGGGGCACTGGTTCCCACTGAGTCAGGTCTGGCAACTCCTGGCTGCTTCTGAATCATCTTTCCCTCCCCCAGCTGCTCAGTCCAATTTCTTAACTTTGCCTTTGATGTTCATGGTTCCTTGACCTAAGTCTTGAACTTTATACAAAAAGTAACTTAAAATGGATCACAGACTTCCTGTAAGGAGCAAAGAAGAATGAACAAATTCAAAGACTCAAGGAAAGAATTAGTCCAAAGGACTAATGAATTACAAGAACCGCATCCCCCACTAGCCTGAGAGCAGAAGAACTAGATAGTTTCGGGCTACCACTACTGACTGCTCTGATTGGGATCACAACAGGAAGTTCTGGACAGAGTGGGAAAAAATTTCAAATTCATAAAACAGACCAGACTTACTGGTCTGATAGATACTGGAGAAACCCTCAAGACTATGACCCTTAGATACCCTTCAAACCTGGAAAAGAACCCACTCCCAGAGATCACTTTTCAGCCAAATAATAGACAGGCCAGTAAAGTGAACAATAACACCGGTTAGGAAGTGCTCCTAAGAATAATCAACCTTATCAGACCAAAAGGGCAGCATTTTCCCAACAGCAAAGTTCAGACGGCGGGACAGGGCAGGAAAGATGGACATATGGAAATGGGGAACCCAAGGAGGAAGAGGGTAGAGTGTTGTCACATTGAGGGGATTGCAGCTAATGTCACAAAACAAAATGTATATAAATTGTTGAATGAGAAACTGGTTTGCTCTGTAAACTTTTCACCCAAACCACAATAAAAAGTTCAAAAAAATTTTTTTAGGAAAAAAAAAGAAAAATCTATGAGATCTAGGACTAGGCATAGTGTTCTTAGACTTGATACGTAAAGCACTGTCCGTAAGAGGAAAAATTGATAAATTGAACTTCATCAGAATTAAGAACTTTTGCTTTGCAAAGATCCTGTTAAGAGGATTAATAGACAAATTAATCTTTTGGAGAAAATGTTTGAAAACCATGTATCCAGCCAAGGACAAGTACCTAGAATATATAAAGAACTCTGAAAACTCAACAGTAAAAAAAAAAAAAAACCTAATTGAAAAACGGACCAAAAACATTAATAGACATTTCACAGAATTAAGATACACAGATGGAAAATAAACCCACGAAGAGATGTTCAGCATCACTAGCTAATCCAAAGCCAAACCCAGTGCCGTCGAGCGGATTCCGACTCATAGCAACCCTGTAGGGCAGAGTAGAACTGCCCCATGGAGTTTCCAAGGAGCGCCTGGGAGATTCGAACTGCCGACCCTTTGGTTGGCAGCTGTAGCATTTAACCACTACGCCACTAGGGTTTCCTCATTAGCTAATAGAGAAATGTAAACTAAAATCACAATGAGATATCACTACAGAATGGCTAAAATAAAAAAAAAAAATAGTGACAATTCTAAATTCTAGCAGAATGTGGTGAAACTGGATCACTTACATGCTGCTGGTGGGATTGTAAAATGGTACAGTTACTCTGGCAAACAGTTTAGCAGCTTCTTAAAAAACTGGACATACAACTACTATATAATCCAGCAGTTGCGCTCCAGAGAAATGAGAATTTATGATCATACAATGAACTGTACACGAATGTTTATAGCAACTTTATAAAAGCCAAAAAATTGGTAACAATCCACGTGTCCTTCAGTGGATTAAACTGTGTTCCATCTATACCGTGGAATACTACTCAGCGATAAAAAGGAACGAGCTATTGATACACCCAAGTATGTGGATGAAACTTTAGAGATTTATGCTGAAAAAGACCAATTCAGAAAGATTACCTACAGTATGATTTTATTATATAACATTCTTGAAATAACAAAATTAGAGAAATTGAGAATATAGTCATGATTGACAGAGTTGCGATGGCACTGGGGACGGGTTGACAGAGTTGAAGGATAGATGGGAAGGCGGATTAGAGGAAAATGGGCATGGCTATGTGAGGACAACATGAGGGATCCTTGTGGTGATGTAAATGCTTTGTTATCTTGACTGTATCAATGTCAGTATTTTTTTTTTTTTATTGTACTATGGTTTTGTAAGATGTTACCTTTGGAGGAGACTGGGTAAAGGGTACATGAGACTTCTGTGTATTATTTCTTAATATTGTTTGTGAATCTATAATGATCCCAAAATATAAAGCTTATGACAAAAAAAATTCGAGTCAGTGGACCAGTCAACAAAACCGAAAACAAAAAAGTCAAACTTAGTTAAAAAGAATATATTAAATGATAATTGGTAAGCTAACAAAAATTGTTGTAATTGAAACCTGAAGCCATATCAACGACTTCTCATATCTTATTCCATTAAAATATATTGAGTTATCTTGTACTTTGAATGGACATTTTACCCATGTATCATTTTGTAAGTGATGCATTAATAATTTGGAAAATATGTATACCAAGTTATGTTAATCCTTAAATATCAATATATTTCAGTTTCAGTATATATGTTGCTGTGGTTAGATGTCATCAAGTTGGTTCCTTTTCATAGCGACCCCATGTACAACAGTGTGAAACACTGCCTGGTCCTCTGCCACCCACACAGTTGTTACTATTTGAGCCTATTGTTGCAGCCACTGTGTCAGTCCATCTCATTGAGGTTCTTCCTGTTTTTTGCTGACCCTCGACTTTACCAAGCATGATGTCCTTCTCCAGGAACTGATCCCTTCTGATAACATGTCCAAGTATGTGATACAAAGTCTCACCATCCTTGCTTCTAAGGAGCTTTCTGGCTGTACTTCTTTCAAGACAGATCTGTTCATTCTTCTGGCAGTCCTTGGTATATTCAATATTCTTCACCAGCACCATAATTCAAAGTCATCAATTCTTCTTCAGTCTTCCATATTTATTGTCCAGCTTTTGCATGCATATGAGGTAACTGAAAATACTATGGCTAGGGGTAGGCACACTTTGGTCTTCAAAGTGACATCTTTGCTTTTGAACGCTTTAAAGAGGTCTTTTACAGCAGATTTGTCCAATGCAATACCTCGTTTCATTTCTTGACTGCTGCTTCCACAGGTGTTGATTGTAGATCCAAGTGAAATGAAATCCTTGACAACGTCAATCTTTTCTCCATTTATCATGATGTTGCTCATTGGTCCAGTTGTGAGGATTTTTGTTTTCTTTATGTTGAGGTGTAATCCATACTGAAGGCTGTAGTCTTTGATCTTCATCAGTAAGTGCTTCAAGGCATCATTTTCAGCAAGCAAGGCTGTATCGTCTCTATGACACAGGTTGTTAATGAGTCTTCCTTCAATCCTGATGCCGTTGTTCTTCATTTAGTCCAGCTTCTAGGATTATTTGCTCAGCATTCAAATTGAATAGGTATGGTGAAAGAATACAACCCTAATGTACACCTTTCTTGACCTTAAACCATGCAGTATCCCCTTGTGTTCGAAGGAAACTGCTTCTTGGTCTAAGTACAGATTCCTCATGAGCACAATTAAGTGTTCTGGAACTCACATTCTTCACAGTGTTATCCATAATTTATTATGATCCACACAATCAAATACTTTTGTATAGTCAATAAAACACAGGTAAACATCCTTCTGGTATTCTGTGCTTTTGGCTATGATTTATTTGATACCAGCAATGATGTCCCTCATTCCATATCCTCTTCTGAATCTGGCTTGAATTTCTGGCAGTTCCCTGTCAGTATATTGCTGCAGATGCCTTTGAATGATCTTCAGCAAAATTTTACTTGCATGTGTTATTAATAATGCTGTTCAATAATTTACACATTCTGTCGGATCACCTTTCTTTGAAATGGGCACAAATATGGATCTCTTCCAGTCGGTTGGCCAGTTAGCTGTCTTCCAAATTTCTTGGCATAGATGAGTGAGCACCTCCAGCGCTGTATCCATTTGTTGAAACATCTCAATTCTTATTTTATCAGTTCTTGGACCCTTGTTTTTCTCGAGTGCCTTCTGTGCAACTTGAACTTCTTTCAGTATCATCGGTTCTTGATCGTATGCTACCTCCTGAAATGGTTGAACACCGACCAGTTTGGTTTGGTACACTGACTGTGTTTTCCTTCCTCCGTTTTCTTTTGATGCCGCTTGTGTTATTCAGTATTTTTTTTTTTTTTTTGCCTATAGAATCCTTCAAATTTGCAACTTGAGGCTTGAATTTTTTCTCCAGTTCTTTCAGCTTGAGAAATGCCTAATGTGTTCTTAACTTATATGCAATATCAAAATAACAATTTTTTAACATTGTCAGGAAAGTCTTTTAGTATTGGTAACCTTTCTCTTGCATTGTGAATGACACAAAATTTCCAAAACTCTAATTTTTGATTAAAAGCTCATATTTTTTATTGGCACAAACACTCTCAGTTGTTTTATTTTAAGGGTCAGGTTTACTTTGTTCATTTTTAGACTTGCCAAATACCCAAGTCTGAACAACCATAGTTTGATGTTTTTCTCTCAAATAAAAATGATGGCTAATTCAGTTCACAACTCAAACAATAGTACATGTAATATCCTTGAAACCACCATCATAGTTAACTGTGGCTACAAAAGAGTTTTACGTGCACTTCCTGTTTCGTCACACAGAATATTGAAAAGATCTAATTAAAAGTTAGGATTTAATAAAATTAACATTTTTTCTACTTCCTCAAGGCATTTTTAAAGTGCTCTTCCTTGTTTCATGTTAAAGTACCATTAGTTTTACCAATCTTTTTTTTTTTGTTGTTGTTACTATTGTGGGCTGGGTACTATTAGTGCAAATATCACCACAGTGAAATCGCCAAATAATGACTTTGTTATCACGGAAATAGTTTGAAGGTTGTAGACCACTTGAAAAGGTATTGGGACTCTCCAGGGTTTCAGACCACATTTGAAAACTGTTCTGCCTCCTTATGTTTCATTTATATGAAGCTTAATTTACCTGTGAAGTTAATTTGCATATCTCTCTTCCTTAGCAAACAAAATATTCTGACTCAGCATGAGCCTGAGTATTGGGCTGTAATATACAAAGTAGTCTTAGGGGCTACAGAGGTGCCGTTACACTAAATTAACCCAGTTTGCTTTATGGTTAGTAATTCAGTTTCCTGTGCAATCTCTGTCCTCCTGCCAAGTTCTAGCAGCTGCCAGCGCTGCTGTTTTTCACTGTTTTCCTAGGTCTCCTCTTACAAAGGACCTAGCATTGCTGGTGAAAGCAAGAAATTAGTATTTCTTCACTGTTTTAATTTGATAAATTCTCTCTTAAAGGTGCATCTGAGCTTTTCCTTGAAAGCATAGTTGTTTAGTTATAGCTTTTTTCCCTTCCCACTTAGAGGCTTGCATCTGGTTTACTTCTAGGGGGCTAACTTTATTCTGGATGCTTAAAGCTGCTGGAAGTCTAGCTACTAGATGGAAAGAATTACTGTATTATATGTGACATAAACCCAGAAAAAATAGTATTTGAAAACCTGAAATCCTCTTAATTTCTAGGTGATCATTGTAAGAAGAATATTCAACTGATTTTGGAAGAATTTATTCATCTTTTAGCAAGGACTTCCTGGACTCTAGGTCTTTACAGTATAAAGCTACGTAGTGTGCCCAACGAGACAGAGAACGAATGATTGTGAATTCCTATGTTGGACAAATTAACCAGGCAACTGCGAAATCTGCCTTTTCCTAAACACTCCGTTGTTAGATAGGAAAGATGTGATCAAGATGGTTAAGGTGTATCTCTGACTTGAAATAAAAATTCTTAAGATTCATCGTCACCTAATAATTATGAATTCTTGTTTACTGGGTTTGGGTCTTTATGTATTACTCCAGAAAGTCTGTGTAGCATCCATACTCCAGGAGATGACACTGTAAGGTTTATAGTTAATGTTAGAGTAATGCTTGCAAGCTGATACTTTAATTATTTGAGCTCATTTTTGTGGTGAAAGACAAAATTTTTTTTTGGTGGGGGGTAATTTTTTTTTTTAAATGCATAGTACAACTAAATATTATTGAAAGTCAGTAAACGCAATTACCAATGATACCATGGATTTCAACAGCTATTATTTTTAAATGTTACACATTTTCTCCAAGATCTTGTCATGAGTGCCTCATTTTTTCACTTCCAAATATTTTTTAAAGTGATTTTTTCTTTTTTATTTTTGCTTTATTGTTATTCTTTATTATTAATATTATTTTTGTTGTTGCTGATAAGCCTTATTTTTTTTAGAACAGTTCTAGATTTATAGAAAAATTACAACAGTATGGAAAGTTGCCATTTACTCCACACCCAGTTTTCCACATTATTAACATTGTTAGTGGGTTGAATACTATCCCAAAAAGATGTGTCCAAGTCTTAACCACTGTGAATGTGACCTTCTTTGGAAATAGGGTCCTTGAGTGAGGATGTAATGAAGTTAAGGATCTTAGATGAGATCATCCTGAATTTAGGATGGGGCTTAAGTCCAGTGACTAGTGTTCTTATAAAAGAGAGGGAGATTTGTGAAGATGGAGGTAGAGTTGAAGTTATGCTACCACAAGCCAAGGAATGCCAAGGATTGCCAGGATCAAGCAGAAGCTAGGAAAGAGGTATGGAATAGATTTTCCCTCAGAGCCTCCAAAAAGAATTCACTTGGCTGATACCTTGATTTTGGACATTTGGCCTCCAGAACTGTGAGGAAATAAATTTACGTTGCTTTATGCCACCCAGTTTTGGTAATTTGTTATGAGAGTCCTAGGAAAGTAATACAACATCTTACAGTAGTATGGTGTATTTGTTAAAATTAATGAACTAATATTGATACATTATTATTAACTAAAGTTCATACTTTATTCAGACTTCCTTAGTCTTTAGCTAGTGTCCTTTTTCTATTACATGATCCTATTTAGCATTCCACATTACATTTAGTTATCTTGCCTTCTTAGACTTCTCTTGGCTCTGACAGTTTTTGAGATTTTGTTTTTGATGACTTGAAAGTTCGAGGACTACTAGTCTGGTATTTTGTAGAATATCCCTCAGTTGGGATTTGCCTGATATTTTTCTGATTTGGGGAGGAATACTACTGAGGTAATGCACCATTTTCATCCCATCATATCAAGGGTACATAATATAAACATGATCTATCATTGTTGATATTAACCTTGATTACCTGGCTGATGTAGTGTTTGCCAGGTTTCTCCATTGTAAAGTTGCTTTTCCCCTCTTTCCATACTTTACTCTTTGGAAGGAAGTCATTATGTGTAGCCCACATTTAAGGAGTGGGGAGTTAATGCTGTACCTACTTGAGGGTGGAGTATCTACAAAAATTCAAAATCTTTGGCACAGGAGATTTGTCTATTCTTCCTCATTTATTTATTCAGTCATGTATATTTATCAGTATGAACTCATTTATTTTATACTTTGGGGTATAATCCAATAAGGTGTTATTTATTTTGTTGCTCAGATTGCTCCAGCTTTGGCCACTGGCAGATCTTTCAGTTGATTCCTGTGTGCCTTTTGACATACCCCATCTTTATGGGATGTATGTATATATAAAATATGCGTTAGGTGAAAGTTCACAGAGCAAATTAGTTTCTCATTAAACAATACATTGCCAACTCAATGATGTGCCAACACTCTCCTCTTCTCAGCCTTGGGTTCCCCATTTCCATTCATCCAACTTTCCTGTCCTCTCCTGCCTTCTCGTCCTTGAGTCTAGTATACATGGTTGAACTACATGTGTTATTGTTTGTTTTATAGGCTTGTCTTATCTTTGGCTGAAGGGTGAACCTCAGGAGTGACTTCAATACTGAGTGTAAAAGGGTTTTTGGGCCATACTCTAGTGGTCCTTGTGGGATATTTTGAGCACTTCCTTAATTTCTGGGACTGGAAGATGCTCCAGGATCACATTGTATATTTCCTGCCCCAGACCTAAAATTGGCCATTTCTACAAAGAACCACGCCCCCCCACAAAAAAAAAAAAACAAAAAAACCCAAACCTGCTGCCGTGAGTCGATTCCAACTCAGAACTTAGATTGTTTTCTTACATTGTACATTCCATCCTGGAGTCCTCCAGGCACATAAATGATTTTTTTAAATTTTTGTACAAAGGCTCACTCTTTGTGCTTAGTGATGAGTTTTCACAAATACATAACGTCATATATCCACAATTACTGTATCACACAGTATTTATCTCACTAAAAAATTTCCTATGCCTGATTTTTATATGGAAAAATTTTAGATAAAAGAAGTACATAAACCAAACTAACATCTGAGTGCATGTTATCAAGAATTTGTAAATGTTAGCATTTTGTCATTAACTTTTTTCAGATTTTTCTAAAATAAAAGAAATTAAAAAAATCATTCAATTATGCCCTCTTATACTCTTCATAATTTCATTTCTCTTCCTCATTACCCAAGTGCAGTTACTGTTACAGTTGCAGTCTTTCCAGGCTATGATTTTATACTTTACTAGGTGTATTTGTGACCTTGAAAAAATGAATAGTATAGCTTTGTGTGTTCTAAATACATTTATATAAATGACTGCATTTTGTATGCATCTTTCTAAAACTTGTTTCTTTTACTCTCATGTTTCTAAGATCCATTTATGTAGCATAATTCTTATGTTTTAACAGCTGTATAGTGTTTAATTACATGAATACACCACACTTTTTAACCTGTTTTCCTGTTTAGGTTGGACTTGGTTTCATGCTATTTCGTATGCTGCGTTAAGGTCCTTGTACATATTTGTTCATGTACACATGTAAGACTTCCTAGAAGAAGAGTGTCTGGGGTCTTAAAAGCTTGCTAGTGGCCATCTAAGTACAACTATTGGTCTTTCTCCTCTGAAGCAAAAGAGAAAGAAGGGAACCAAAGACTCAAAAAAGAAACTAGTCTACAGGACTAATAGCCCACAAGAACCACAGCCTCATCTATTCTGAGACCAGAAGAACTAGATGCTGCCTGGTTACCACTACCGACTGTTCTGATGGAGGGACACAACAGATGGTCCCTGATAGAACGGGAGAAGAATATAGAATAAAACTCAAATTCCTAAAAAGGCCAGACTTACTGGACCAGTAGAGACTAGAAGTAGCCCTTTAAACTTGAAACTGAAGCCGCTCCTGGAGGTCACTTTTCAGACAAATAATAGATTGGCTCATAAAATGAACAATATCACCCATGAGCACTGTGCTTCTTTAAATAATCATCCATATCAGACCAAACGGTCAATATTTATTCTAAAGTAAAGATGAGAAGGTGAGGGGGGCAAGGAAGCTAGATTAATGGAAACAGAACAACCAGAATGAAAATAGCTAGAATGCTGACTCATTGAGAAAAATATAACCGATGTCACTGGACAATATGTATAGCAGTTGTTATATGGGAACCTAATTTGCTTTGTAAACGTTCACCAAAAACAATAAAATATTAAAAAGAAAAAGTTTTCCTAGTATATATAGCTGGAAGTGAAATTGCTGGATCATATGGCATGCATATTTTTTATTTTACTAGAAATGGCCAATTTGCCTCCCAGTGTTGTTCTACTTATTTCCCCCATCCTTGATATTGCTGACTACATTTTTGCATAAAAAAGAAACTTTATGTTTTTGTCTAAAAAGCTGCCTTTCCCAGACCTTCCAAGGCTGTGGAACCAATCAGGTCACTTTCTCAGCAGTTAAAAACAATTTTGACAGAAGCTTGGACTTTTACTCTAGGGGCCCATTTGTTACGGTTCTAATAGCCTTTTATGTTATTTTCAAAGGCGTCTGCTTATTCAGGACTTACGAAGTTATTTTGGAATCCAGCTGCACCCAAATTCTCTGTTCCAGTATCTGTCATGAAGGAAACCCTATACCCAGAATATGAGGTGACGTATTAAATGAGTTTTTTCTATTATCATTGTTGTTGCTGTTTAACAATTAAATTGTATAACTGACTATGACATTAAATTTTACTGGACAGTTATGTAAATCATCAGACATCGTGAGCAGTGGTCAGAGGCATTATAAAAATTACACGTATTTATATGTGGTTGTTGTTGGGTGCCGTGGAGTCATTTTTGGCTCATAGCATTGCCATGTGATAGACTAGAACTTCCCATAAGGTTTTCTTGGCTGTGGTCTTTACAGAGACAGATCTCCAGGTCTTTCTCCCATAGAGTGGCTGGGTGGGTTCGAACCATCAGCCTTTTGGTTAGCAGCTGAGGGATTAATTGTTTGCACCATCAGGGCTCCTTGTATTTGTATATACACTTATAGGCAGTCCCTGAGTTATGAAGGAGATCTGTTCCTAAATCTGTCTTTAAGTCGAATTTGTAGGTAAGTCAGAACAGGTACATACGGTTCTTATTTAGCATCAGTCAGGTGCTTGTCTTAGTATATAGTATATATGTTATCTTTCTATGTCTATAAAACACTTCCAAACCACTCAGTGTTTTCATGAGCATCACAAAGTAGTGTGTATGTTTGTTATTACGAACGATTGCATGTATTTAACTCAATTTTTTCGTATAATAGGCTGTATGGCAGTCCATTCTTAGAGAGTTGTCCGTAAGTCAGACATTCATAACCTGGAGACTGACTGTGTATGATTATTCTATGTATGTGCCTGTCTAAGGAGCCCTGGTGGTGCAGAGGCTTAGAGCTTTGGCTGCTAACCTGAAAGGTCGGTGATTCAAACCCACTAGCAGCTCTGCAGGAGAAAAGACCTGGCAATCTGCTCCTGTAAAGATTAAAGCCTGTTGACATCGAGTCGACTTTGACTCACAGCAACCCTATAGGACAGAGTAGAACTGCCCCATAGGGTTTTCAAAGAGCGGTTGGTACATCTGAACTGCTGACCTTTTGGTTAGCAGCCATAGCTCTTAACCACTGCACTACCAGGGGTCCATCTATAAAGATGATAGCCAGGAAAACCCCATGGGGCTGTTCTACTTGTCATATAGGGTCACTATGAGTTGGAATCAACTGAACAATACACAACAACAACGTGTACATATATGAAGGAGCCATGGTGGCACAGTGGCTAAGTTCTCGGCTGCTAACTAAAAGGCAGGCAGTTTGAACTCACTGGCCACTCTTTGGAAGAAAAATGTGACAGTCAGCTTCCATAAAGATTACAGTTTTGGAAATCGTATGGGCAGTTCTACTCTGCCCTATAGGGTTGCTGTGAGTTAGAATTCACTTGATGGCATTGATACATATATGAGTATATAATATTATACATTATATAGATTTCTTAAAAATGTACTTATCCATGTTGATTTAGCCAACCAAGAAGAATGTTCTATTCTGTTTTCTTTTTGAAAGGGTATTTTATTTGACTGAAGTTCCAAGATATAAAGCCACTTGGAATTGTATAGAGGATCTTACGGTATTTTTATTTGCTTTTAGGGGTGTATTTTTAGTTACAGAAGCAAATTTAATAGTGATACCTAAAGTTTAACACTACATAAATCCAATTATTAATCTTTTTCTTCTGTTAAAGAATGTTTGGTTGCTCTCACTTTGTTATACTGCTTATTATAAAAATTAGAAAAATCAAGAGAGGAAAATAAAATTCACTTTTGTTCTACCTGAAGACAATTTCAAACCAAACCTGTTGCCATTGAGTCAATTCTGACTCATAGTAGCTCATAGGACAGAGCAGGACTGCCTCATAAAGTTTCCAAGGCTGTAAATCTTTATGGAATCTTTATGGAAGTAGATTGCCACATCTTTCTCCCAGAGAGTGGCTGGTGGGTTCAAAGTGATGACCTTTCAGTTAGCAGCCGAATGCTTAGCCATTGTATCACCAGAGCTCCTTCCAAGACAATTAAACCAAACCAAATCCTGTTGCCCTTGAGTCTGTTCCGACTCATAGTGACCCTATAGGACAGAGTAGAACTGCCCCATAGAGTTTCCAAAGAGCGCCTGGTGGATTTGAACTGTGGACCTTTTGGTTAGCAGACATAGCTTTTAACCACTATGCCACCAGGGTCTCTCCAAGACAATTAGTGCCCACTTTTTGTCTCATTTTCTTTAATTCTTAAAAACTCTTCATCCTCTTTCTTTTCATTTTTCTTCTTTTTCCTTTTCCTCTTCCTTCTGTTGTTTTATTCCTTAAAATAATTCTGTGATGAGCATCACTGTGCATAAATGTTAATGGCATTAGAATTATTTTATTAAGACAAGATTTTATGTAGTTTACAAAACACATATATTGTAAAAGGATAAAATAAAATATTAACGGAATAGTAGGGGAAAGATACAAGGGTAATAGACTAATGAAGCCAGAGATAAGATTAATGCAAAGAAATGCAGTCTATATATGCTGCTGTCGGAAATGTGCCACTATTTTATGGCTTCCACTACTGCTCTTGAGAAGTGGATCTTAGATGTAAATCCTTTGAATGTAAATCAGTTATTGGCGCCCTCCGACCGTGGCTACTTTTAAAATTTTATCTTTTCTCTGTGCAGTTTCACTATAAATGTGTCTAGGTATAGATGGCTTTTTCTTTGTCATGCTTTGAAATCACTGGGATTTTTGCATCTGTGGTTTGATGTCTTTCATCAGTTGTGGAAATTTTTTAGAGATTATCTGTTAAAATATTGCCTCTTTCCATTCTTTCATTTCTGGGACTTCAGTTACATGTATTTGCTATCTTTTTTTTTTTTGGTGATGGATTCTGGATAATTTCTTTCAATTTATCTTATATTTAAGGTTCACTAATTCTTCAGTTGCATCTAATATACTAAATATACTAATTTATTGTTAAATTTGTCTACTGTATTTTTAATTTTGCTCTTGTATTTTTCTGCTTTAAAATTTCTATTTTTTAAAATGTTATGTAAGCTTTATTGTTTGTTGTTCTTACAAAAGCCTAACTATTATTTCTTTAAGCATAGTAAGCAGAATTATCTTAAAACCTGTGTTTGATAATTGCAATATCTAAGGACCTGTGGGGTTCCTCCCCTCAATTTTTAGTGTTCCAGTTCTTGCTGTTTTGTGTATGTGTGTATGTGTACCTGGCTGTTTTAAATGTTTGGTTGTTACGTATTTAAAATACTAATTTCAGGAAGCATTTGGGACCTAGAATGGCAGTTCCTTTCTCTAGAGAAAATTTTTGTCAAAACTTGAGTGCTTTACCACTCAGAGACAGCTGTACTCTAAGGCTGAGCCTTGAGTTAGTTTCTCTGACCACCCTTGTGACAGAGCTCAGGCTGCAAGTCCATGCAAAAGCTGATTTATATCCATTCACCCTTAATCTGAGGGTATAGCCCTGTGTTATCGCAGTTGATATATATATTATCAGCCTCTCCACCTCAGGTAGACTCTGGGTTTTGATTCCTGTAACCCTTGCTCCAAGAAGTCACCAAATCTCCACAGCTCAGATTTGTAGCTGTTTTGGCAACCACTGCGCCACTAGTGCTCCCGGCAAATATCCTGAGACCCAAAGCATCTTTGAATATTGGGCTTACCTTTCCAGGTTCTTGCCTTTTCTTAGATTTTGTCCTAGTGTTTATTCATCGTCTTGTTAGCTCTTTGATGCTTTGAAGATTTTATTTTTCATTTTATATGTAGCTTTCTTAGTTGCCCTCTGCAGAATTACCTAGCCTGCCTAATTAGAAGCAGAAGTTGTAATTGGCTCTCAAGGTCTCAAAACTGTTTCCATTTCTGCCTGCATTCTGGCTTTTATTGCATGTATACTAATTTCAGCAATGTCCCTGGGGTAGAACAGGAGAATTTTTACATAGATATCCAGTAAGTAATAGTGTAATTGCCCTCTCAGGGCACCTTGGTTTGGGCAAATTTTTGGCAGGTTCCAATATATGGAAATTTTCTTTTTAAAAAGCAATAATTGATTGTTAGTAAGTTCTTCTCATTTGATACCTGTAAAATACAGTATTTTCTTCATTGTTTTTAAGTGTTTTTAAAAATATATAATAGATGCTATATGTCTTATTTGAATATCTTGTATAAACACATGACAGAAGAGTTCCAAAATCTCTTGTGTATCATGTACTTAGTCTTTGAAGATTAATGATGTGAGTGACCAAATATCTTATTGCTAGATCCAATAATTCTATTACATTGTGATATAGCTACTTTCTGGAAATACAACAGGAGGGAGTGAACAAATAATTCAATGCTTGTGATTCCTAAATTACCCGTAGCCTTCTCCATATCTGTTCCATTGTCAATGGCAATTGTATGATACTTTTAAAAACCTGATTTTCTATTCAATAAATATTTCTTCAATTTAAAATATTAGTTGAGACCTAAAAATTTCAGCAGACTAGTAAAACAGCAATATAATTGAATTCATCATGAATTCACCAGGCTGTAAAACTTAGGTCTCATATGTTTTTGCATATCCAAGTGGCTGATTACAAGGTAGAGAAATTACACATTTAATAATAATAGTAATCATCACAACAGTTTGACACTGCAACAATAAATTTACATATATAACTTAATTGATTGATAGAATTTGAGCTATGAAGCATCTAAGGAAATTTTCCCTCCAATTTACATTTAGAAAGCTTACTTGTATTTGAAAGCAAGTAGTAAGCAATTGACAATACATTCAATGATATGTCTTGTTTATATGTGATATTAATATGCTAAGTAGATTCAGTGCTAACCTATGAGATCATAGGATCATTGATTATTCCTAAGATTAGGGGTACGAGAAAAAATTTCGAAGTACCCATTTAGCTAATGGCCAAGGCTGAAGCCGAATTGCAAATTTCGGCCCAATACTAAGACTGTGGCTAGACTTTGATGCACCTCTGATAAGTGCTTCCTGGAACCTGTTTCCCTCCATATGTTTTCTCTCATGGTAATGGTGTTGTACTATGAATTAGCAATGATCACAGGCCTTTTAAAGTACTCCACAAAATAATTTAAAATACTATCTTTTTATCTTAGAGTGCTCAAACAAGCAGAATTTTAATCGAGAAGTATTCATCTGAAAGCAAGGAATATGTCATTAATTTAAGTCAACACTCCAGAAAACCTTTTGGGGTATGTATAACTTTTGTTCTTAATTGTGGGTTCATTGCTTTATCTGCATGAAATTATTTCTACTCATTCCAGAAGTGTTTTGGTGTTTCATCATTCTGGGAATTGGCTCAGACTATTCAATGGAGTCTGTACTGAGGAAACATTTCCTCATGTTCAAACATGTTGTCTTTATGACACTCAGAAAATGTTCTTCACTAACCAATAGCAGGATATCCACTGTGAGTTTATCTAAAACCTGTAAAATTCCCACTTTCACTCGTCTTGTACTTCTTGCTTGGAACTTAAATGATCAAAGGAGCATGTTTATGAGTTATTTGGCCAAAATGGGGGAGGTGTTTATGGCCGTAAAACTGATTGGGCTAAATGTTGCTTAGACTCATATTCATTACTTTATTATCACTACAGTGTAATCAAATGAGCCATTTAAGTAATAAAATTGGAGAGAAAAGAGATAGTAATTGTAGGAAGATGAGAAGTAAGAAATTCATATAACTGGTTTAATAAATGTCTTGAACTTTATTAGGGACAAACAGGAAATGGCTTTCTTTTTCTCTCATTAGTGTCTTCAGCCCTCTGCTACCCTTGATGATATGTTGGAGTGCTGAGTGCCATACGGTAGAGTGTCTCAGTGCCCTGAAACAAACCCAACTCCCATTCTAGTCAGTTCACCAGGTTAAAAATGTCTCTGTGCCGCCTCCTTTGTCCCCTATCCAATCAGGCAATACATTTTGAGGAGATAATATTTCTAAGATAAGGTCAGTCTTTGCTACTTCTTTTATAGTTCTTATCAAATATTTGTCCTTATGTATGTTTAATATCATTATTCTTCACCAGCCTGAGGTCATATTATTCTTGCTTTTTTATCCACAGCCTGTAGCGTAGTAACTGCCACATAAAAAATAATTGAACCAACAAATACCAGTTTTCTGGTTTGAAATGCCATTTACATTTTTCTAGACTACTTAAATCTACCTATCAGGTATTTCCATTTCTAGTAGCTGCTGCTTCCAATGATGCACTCTACTGCTCCTTGCTACATTCCTAAAACACACGTATGATTAGGTCACTCATCTCTCAACAACACTTAAGAATCCTACTGTCTTAGGCTGGGTTCTCTAGAGAAGCAAAGCCAGTAAAAAAAAAAATAAATAAATAAATAAAGAGAGATTTATATCGAGGAAATGGCTCATGCAGTTGTAGAGGCTGGAATGTCCCAAGTCTGTGGGTCAGGCTGAAGGCCTCTCCTGATTCATGTAGCCACAGAGGCTGGTGAACCCAAGATCAGTAGGTCAGACAGCAAGGCTCTTGTTCACAGGCTGCAAAGACCGATGAATCCCAAGATAGGCAGGCAAGATGGCAGGTAAGCTGCTAACTCAAGTCCCAAGAATAGAAGGTCAGACAAACAGGAGCCAGCTGCAGGATCCAGAGTGAGCAAAAGCCCATGAGCTTTGCCAGAAAGTCCACCTATATTGGATGCAGGCCACACTCCCAAGGTAACTCCCTTTCAACTGATTGGCTGTTCATAGTAGATCCAGGATGGAGGCGATCACATTACATCAGATCTCGTCATGAAAGTGATGACATCATCGTACAACTGCCAGACTACATCATAACTGCCAAACCACTGAGAATCAAGGCCCAGCCAAGTTGACACACAACCTTAATGATCACAGTCCACCCCTTGTCAAATTGGTACCTGTACATATCTCCTTAAACCATACGTAATGTCTGAGTAAAGACAATTATAAAGTCATACTTGCACCTAACATGATACAGCAAACACACATACAACCAAATATGTACTAGCCTCGTTTGCATCTTATATTTTATAAGTGAAGAAAACAAAAATATTTGATGCACACATACTCGTAACAATTGCAGTCCTCATTTCTGCAACTGATCACGTGGTTGTAACTGGTATTTAGAACTATCTTCTTCCACCACCCATTCTGTATTCCCTTTGCCCTTA
The DNA here is from genome assembly GCF_030014295.1 of Loxodonta africana. Classification (NCBI taxonomy): domain Eukaryota; kingdom Metazoa; phylum Chordata; class Mammalia; order Proboscidea; family Elephantidae; genus Loxodonta; species Loxodonta africana. The sequence continues at coordinate 49,779,963 of NC_087351.1, forward strand.
GCAAGCACCTCAGCTTATTGTGGTTCTTTGCCTGGTGGGGTGACCCAAACCTTCATTCCTGAAGCGTGTGGACCATTAGTAATCATGTTGGAATTGGGTTTCTGTTATAGCAGCATTAGATAACTAAGACACCCATCTACCAGATAATCAGAATGCTTAACTAAGCCTCATAACCTGACCCCAATTATATTTTCTCTCTTACCTCCCTTTATACTTCTGTTTCCATGTAACTTCCATGCACCCTGTACTCTGCCCACACCAGAGTCCCTGTGGACTAAATTCCTGGCACTTGAACACTTCTCTGTGCTTGTTTAGGTTGTTCCTTTGAGTGGGATGTTCTCAACCCCTTCTCAGTCTATGAAAATGACATTGTCTTCCACAGGCCAGCTCTGTTGCTACATCTTCAACCTGGTCTAACCAGGTTTCCTTCTTTCAGAATTGACCTCACTCTTTCCTGAGTTCTCCTTGTATCTGCTTTGTGCCATCCTATAACCATTACCATAGCCGCTTCGTATTATAGTTATTTCTTATGTCTACTTCTGCCATTATACTCTTTGAGGACGGAAGCATGTCATTTTTCTTTGTACTTTTTACTCTATCCCGTGTAGTAGCTCTTCCCAAGTCTTTTAATATAATAACTCCCATACCAAAAAAACCCAAACCCATTGCCGTCGATTCTGACTCAGAGCGACCCTCTAGGACAGAGTAGAACTGCCCCATAAAGTTTCCAAGGAGTGCCTGGTGGATTCGAACTGCTGACCTTCTGGTTAGCAGCCGTAGCAGTTAACCACTACACCACCAGTGTTTCCATAACTCCCATAGGAAGTGATAATATTTGTGTGGTCCCCTGGAGTAAAAAGTTAAGATTGCTCATGATTAGAGGTGACTGTCCTGGAGACAGTATCTGTCCCAGGTTCCACTAGGGCAGCCCCAGGTTATTTCCATTATTATACATTTTTCTAAATTAATGGATGGATTTTAATGTTTGCCCCTCTCTATCAGGTTGATGGAAACCCTGGTGGTGTAGTGGTTAAGTGCTACAGCTGCAAACCAAAAGGTTGGCAGTTAGAATCCACTAGGCACTCCTTGAAAACCCTATGGGGCAACTCTATCCTGTCCTATAGGATTGCTATGAGTCAGAACCGACTCGACAGCAATGGGCTTGTTTTTGGTTTTATCAAGTCGATAATATCCTAAATCAGTAAGAACCTATACTTCAATTAGTATTTCTGCATTTCATTAATTCACCTAAGTATTTATCATCTGCCAACTGTCATATGATATTTTAGTTTGCCAAATAGTATTTGCAGCCAATGAACATTTACCATTTCACATATTTTACAGTCTTCATTACGAAGAGTAACTGGATCACTTCAAGATATCCAACAATGTCTCCGAAGCCCACCGTCTCCACAATTAAGGGTATTGAAATTTTCAGTTTTTATTATCCAAAAGAAATGTTTATGTTTCTAGCAATAATAATCGCCTTTATGCTTTTTTGTTTGCATTCCTCAAATAGTGTGGTCATTTGATTTACCCAGAGTTGGTTGCAAGTTAGATTCAAGTTTGTATTTGGTGGCCCCTGTAAGATTGGGGCTCTTGGAAATTTCTCTTATATTTATAGTTTGAATTTACCTGATGTAAACCAAGTCACTCATAAGATTGGTCCTCATTTGCATAGGGCTCACAATTTAAAGTGCTTTCGTGAACACTATTCCAGTTTGATCTTGAGCCTCACACTATGCCTATGAGGAAGGCGAGAAAGATACTATCCTTGTTTATTCTTTATATGTGAAAAGACAAAGGTCAGAAGGATTAGCAGGCTGTGACTTAAGTTCACACCTCCTCTCCCTAAATGTAGGGTACTGTCCTCTGCACCAAAGAGTCACACTCCTTTTTGAGTGGCTCATTCTTACTCATTTAGTGCCATTGACATCCAGCTCCCAGCTTTGTTTCTTTTTTGAAATCCAGAAGTTGACTTCCTCGTTTCTCCATTTTTGCTTTTTACCTGCATAATTTTAGCCCTTTTTTTTTCCTATTGCTCTTCCAACCTTGTGCCATCTTTTCCCATTTTATTGACTTCTCTGCTTTTACCCTTTTACATTGACACTGTCCTTAGGACTTTTTTTTCTCTGAACCTTATTTCCTCAACCTGCCTCACCTACCCAGCTTTTGCCTGTTATGGCAGTTTCTGAAACTACAGTTACCAGGGGTATTTTATGGTATTTTTGAGGTTCTTTCTTTCTTTTTTGTGGGGGTGTGGGTTGTTGAGAAGTTGTTGGCAAGTGGCACTTTCTAGACACAAGTGACGTCCATGAAGGACTCATGGCCTGGCTGTGGCTAAAGAGGTTCTGATGTGGAGGTAACAGGAAGGACCAGCAGGGGGACAAGGTGAGCAAGAAGGGTAGGAAGGGGGATCTAAGCGATGGAAGGGGGATTGCAGGAAACCTGGCTTGCTAAAGCACAGCTGTGATTTTTTGGATAGAACAGGTGTGTTTTATCACCTGTAATGAGGAAGCACCATTTAAAACATTCTCGTAGCTTTGCTTTGTAGTTATAAAACTCTGTCAATGATTCCTTCTCCAGTGTTCTGTAGTGGTATACCATATTTTTATGCAAATAACATGTATTATAAGCTTTTTTTACCAACCATGCCCTCCTCCCACAAGGTATTTTTGTAAGCACACCGTGCTAATTTCTTCTTACAGCAACATGAAATCAAAATTGGCATGGTGCGCTTATGAAAACACCTGGGGAGGAAGGAGGGCACAGTTGGCAAAAAAAGTCATATAGCATACGCATTATTTGTGTAAAAATACAGTATACTGTTTCTCTGCATAATTCATATCTAATCAGCAGAGAGTGAATGTGGGTATCTTATATTCTACTTTTCGCTAGCACGTAGATTTTCTTGATATATATATATATACATAAATATATATGTATGTGTATATATATATATACACACACACATACATATATAAAACCTGTTGTTGATGAGTTGATTATGACTCATAGCAACCCTATAGGACAGAGTAGAACTGCCCCATAGGATTTCCAAGGAGTGGCTAGGAGATTTGAACTGCCAACCTTTTGGTTAGCAGCCAAGCTCTTTAACCACAGAGCCACCAGAGTCGTGTGTGTGTGTGTGTATATATATATATATATATAAATATATGTTATTTATATATATGTGTGTTGGAAACCCTGGTGGTGTAGTGGTTAAGAACTACAGCTGCTAACCAAAAGGTTGGCAGTTTGAATCTACCAGACGCTCCTTGGAGACCGTGTGGGGCAGTTCTACTGTGCCCTATAGGGTCGCTGTGAGTTGGAATTCACTTGACGGCAACAGGTAGGTAGGTAGTACTATGTGTGTATATATACACATAAATGTATTTTCTATATTCTGTGTATTTATCCATGGGTGGTACAAATGGTTAAGTGCTTGCTAGCCAGCAGGTTGGTGATTTGAACCTACCCAGAGGCACCTTGGAAGATAGGCTTAGCAATCTACTTTTGAAAGGTTGTTCCATGTATTTATCTAATCTCTTCTAATACAGCCTATGTATTTATCTAATCTCTTCTAATTATGCATTGAGGTATATAGTTTCCTGAGGTAGAGGAAAGTGTAAGACATGGAGGGTCAGTATCTCCTCCTATTATACTTAAGCACATCTTAAGTAAATAACTAACGTCCACTGTCCTTGATCGGAAACCCTGGTGGCGTAGTGGTTAAGGGCTATGGCTGATAACCAAAAGATCGGCACTTCGAATCCATCAGGTGCTCCTTGGAAACTCTATGGGGCAGTTCTACTCTGTCCTACAGGGTCGCTATGAGTCAGAATTGACTCAACGGCAACAGGTCAGGTCATTGTCATTGATTCGATTCTGACTTATGGTGACCCTATGAGCAAAATTGCCCCATAGGGTTTCCAAGGCTGTAGCCTTTACAGAAGCAGACTGTCACATTTTTCTCCCGTGGAGTGGCTAGTGGGTTTGAACCACTGACCTTTCAGATAGCAGCCGAATGCTTAATTACTGTGCCACAACGGCTAGCTTGTATACAATTATTATGTTTAAAATTTGGGCTCAAATTCACTAAAAGTAAACCATCTCGATAACAAATTATTAATCATTAGCAAAATGAAATGCTGTTAGTTTATTGACAATAGCTCAATAGACAGGAGATGCTGTCTCAAAGGATTGGAAATATCCTTTTTTTGTTAGTAATGAGCATTATTAGAGTTTTAAGTATTAATGTATTTATAGTTACAAATTATTGTAGTTATTAATGTACTATAATATTAACTAATATTATTATTAAAAATAAGTTGATTCTGTAATGATTAGATAAACTAATGCCTGTGACTGTTGTTATCGCTGTTAGTTGCCATCAAGTCAATTCCAGCTCAGGGCAACCCCAAGTGTGCAGAGTAGAACTGCACTCTCTGGGGTTTTCAAGGCTGTGATCTTTTGGAAGCAGATCTCCAGGCCTTACTTCCGAGGCACCTTTGGGTGAATTTGAACAACCAACCTTTTGCTTAACCTTTTACACCACCCAGGATGCCTGTATATGGCTGGAATTCTGTTATTTAAGCTTACGAATATTGAACTGAAAGTTATTGTAGAGAATAGTTGAATAGTATTGTATAGAAATTTGATGTTAAAGTGTTTTTGAAAGTAGACTCACAGATTGTTTTTATAAGATAAGCCATTTGAGTATTTTTTGTCCATTCTACTAATTTTTTTGTATTAAAAGTAGAACAGGTGCTTTATTTGGATATATAAAGAGCATTCTCTTTCAACTAAAAGTATAAAAAGTTACAATTAGTGTGTATACATTTTATAGCATTGTTTTTATATAACCAACAAAATGTCATATGACCAACCAAGTTAATGTACTTTGCTTTAACTAACCCATTAACGTTATAAGCTGACTTAAGAATATGTGATTTAATTTTTTCAATAAAGTGATCAAAATACATTAATAGTAATTTTGTACATGAATTCAGTTTAAGCAGCAATTAAATTGATTTTATGTTTTTCTATCTCCTTATTTCCTTATAAGAGAGTAAAATCTGCAGTTGAATTGAGGAAGGAGGAGACCACAGCTCACTTAGATATCCACGATGATGCTCAAAACAATATAAAAGGGGTGATGCTTCAGAGAGCAAAGGAGTTTGAGCGTCAAATGACTGAGAAAATGAAGCCTGGGGAACCTGCCACCGTGAAAGGAAGTGTAGATACCATCTTAGACGGTTTTCAGAGCAAACACAATTTAAGACATCTGTCGCTCTCTCTCATCGAAGCATCTAGACAAGCTGGCATTAGTTACATTATTTATCCCAAGAAAAAGAAGACAAATGGGAAGAAACGTTTGAGCCTTGACAGACTTGCAGTCGTGTATGAAGAGTTATCCCAGCCTCCAAGAATTCTTAAAAGGTTTTATTTAATCAGTAATTGTTATATTTTGAGGAATGTATTACAGTTTGGGCCTTAATCTTATAATTTCACCCATTGAAGTTGCTATTTTATTCAGCACTGAAAATATGCTGAACTTTTAGCTAAAAGACAATTCCTTGTTTTAAAATATATGAATATTTGATAGTATAAATATATGAATGATTGAAACTAATTTAAAGATGGGGCTGATTGAAGAACAGAAAGTAAGTCTAAATTCACTTGATGGCAAAGCAGTCTTTCAGTGGGAAGAAGTAAAAACCTATCAAGTTATTTAAGTGATTTAGCACCAAAAAGCAACCTCTGCTCCAAACAAATACTACCCATTCAGAAATTGAAATATATTGCTAGTATTTGTTTTCAAATTTTAATTTACCAAGTTGAGGAATAAACCAAATAGGCAAACTGTTATCGTATGTTGTGAACCCTTCTCAGGAATCAACACACAGAAATAATTTATGTTTTAGAATACATCAAGTAGGTTTTAATAAGTTGACAAATGTTTCTGATCAGAACCAGAAATTTGCTTATGCATTTCTGATACATTTGCTGATTTTAAAGTGTCACAAATCTTTCTACTTCTAAAAAGGTCTCGTATTAATATACATAGCACCATTCTGGCCACGATCTAAATGGCTTCTATCTTTCTAAAGGATATAAGCAGATGAAACATTGCTCCTGTGAGGTGTTGGGCTGCTTACTGACCCTTTATTATTTTAATTTTAAAGTTGGGATTTATTTACTTTTTAATAACTGAATTTGTAATTTGTATATGCTGCCAACAGGTATAATTTAGGTATGAGCCTTTTGGTTGAGGTGGTAAAACAGATTGTGGGAGTATTATCTAAGATTATACATTAGTACAGTTTTCCTACCTTCTTTTAGAAATTCTTGGAGCTCTTGTGGTGCAGTGGTGAAGAACTCGGCTGCCAACCAAAAGATTGGCAGTTCAAATCCACCAGCCGCTCCTTAGAAACACTATGCGGTGGTTCTACTCTGTCCTATAGGGTCGCTATGAGTCAGAATTGACTCCACATTAGTTTAAAAATTCTTATTTGGAATTTTGTTCTACGTTTTTTTCCAGCTTGAAATAAGAACTTTTAAACTAACTTACAAAAAAAAAAAAAAAACCAGACTTACTGGCCTGACAGAGACTAGAGAAACCTGGAGAGTATGGTCGGTCCTTGGACACCCTTTTAGCTCAGTAATGAAGTCACTTCTGAGGTTCACCTTTCAGCCAAAGATTAGACAGGCCCATAAGACAAAACGAGACTAAAGGTGCACACCAGCCCTGGGGCAAGGACTGGAAGGCAGAAGGGGTCAGGAAAGCCGGTAATAGGGAACCCAAGGTCAAGAAGGGAGAGTGTTAACATGCCATGGGGTTGTTAACCAAGGTCATAAAACCATAGGTATACTACCTGTTTAATGAGAAGCTAGTTTGTTCTGTAAACCTTCATCTGAAGTATATTAATAATAATAAAAAAAGACGTTAAAAATCTTATTTAAACAGCACTTTTTTTTTTTAATGTGAATATGAAATAATTGTTACTTTGAAACAAATTTATGGAACAAATTTTAAAAGTAATCTTATTCCTAGGGTATACTTCGAGATCTTTTTCACTAATCTTGGTAATTCAGATATACCTTTCTTACCATTTTATGTTCAACCTTTAAACTTCGTTAGTCATACCCATTCCTGGCTGACTCCCTTGTTGATTAACAGGAGACTGCATATGTTCTCATACATGAAGTAAAACCTTGACTGTGAAAAGTAACTTCTGCAGAAGGCCATTTGGACTAATTTAAGACCCAGTTTTCTTTTCTAGCCTTTCTGATAAGTTAGACAGATTCATGCATTTCGCTTCCATCCATTTGCTAGATTTCCCTGTTGCCTCTTTCCTTGGCTAGGTTATGGCAGGATGCCATGTGTGTGCAACAATAACTTATCAGCTTTACTGTTGCCCTAGGAAGTTCCCCTCCACTTTGGTCTCTGAGCCCAATACTGATGTACGAGTCAGCGAGGGACCACAAGAGACCTTGCTTGGTGTTCACTGACGCAGCAGTGAGCCATTCTCATTGATGGCTCCTGGATGACCTTGACTCCCAGTTCCTCTATGCTGGGCTTCTGCCTTCCAGGGAACCCCTCTGGTACTTGGATTAGCAGTACTTCTGTTTCACCAGAAAGTCTGGATTTTTTTGTGTGATGGCAAATAGAATTAAAAACATTTTTTTTCAATTGTTGCTATTATATAAAGAATACAATTTAGTTTTGTATGTTAACCTTGTACCTTGCAGCTGTGCAAAATTTACGTTTTAGTTGTAGTGTTGGTTCTGTAGATTTCTTGTAATTTTCTATATGAACGATCATATCATCTGTGAATAGGGACTGTTTTTCTTATTCCATTCCAAAGTTTGTAACATTTCTTTTTCTTGCCTTAACATAATGACTAAGATTGCAATTTAATGTTGAATAGAAGTGGTGAAAGTTGGCATCCTTTACTTATATCTGTCCTTGAGGGGAAATGGTTCAGCATTTCACCATTGACTAAGATGTCATTTTTTTTTTTTTTTGTAGATAGCCTTGATCAGATTAAAGAAGTTCCCTTCTATTCATAGATTCCTGAGGGGTTTATTATGAATTAGTGCTGAATTTTGTCAGATGTGTTTTTCTGCATCTGTTGAGATGATCATATGACTTTTCTCTTGTTTTGTTAATATGATGAATTACATTGATTGATTTTTAAATGTTTAACCAGCATTGCATTCCTGAGATAAATCTGACTTGGTCATGATGTATTATCATTTTTATGTATCACTGGGTTCAATTTGCAAATATTTTACTGATAGTTTTGTCTCTATATTGGTTAGGGATATTGGCCTTCTTTTTTTTTTTTTTAATAATCCATCAGATTTCACAATTAGGGCTATGCTTGTTCATAAAATGAGTTATTGCTTCCTTGGATGTTTGATAGAATTATTATTGAAATCAGTTGGCCTAGTGTTTTCTTTATGGGAAGGTTTTTGATAACTAATTTAGTTTCTTTAATAGAGTTATTCAGATTTTTTTGATTCTCCTTGTGTCAATTTTAGTCAGTTGTGTTTCTTAAGAAATTTGTTTAATCTAAATTGTTGATTTTGTTTCCTTAAAGTTGTTCATATTATCCTGTTATAACCCTTTTAATGTCTGAAGAATCTGTGTTGATAATCTCTTTTTATTCCTGACCTTGCTGATTGTGTCCTTTGTCTTTTTTCTTGATCAGTCTAGACAATTATGTTGGTCTTTTTAAAGAACCAACTTTTGGCTTGTTAATTTTCTTTATCATCATCTTTTATGTATTTCATTAATTTCTGCTATTATGTTTATACATAAAAGATTATGTATTTCATTAATTTCTGCTATTATGTTTATTGGAAACCCTGGTGGCGTAGTGGTTAAGGGCTATGGCTGTTAACCAAAAGGTTGGCAGTTTGAATCCACCAGGCACTCCTTGGAAGCTCTATGGGGCAGTTCTACTCTGTCCTATATGGTCGCTATGAGTCGGAATCAACTCGATGGCAATGGGTTTGGTATGGGTTATGTTTATTGTTTCCTTCTATTTACTTTGGGTTTACTTCACTCCTATTTGTTCTAGCTTCTGAAGGTGGAACCTTAGATCATTGATTTTAGATTTCATCTTTTTCTAATAAAAGCATTCAAAGATATTCCCTCTAATCTCTGCTATATCCGTATCTCACAAATTTAAACATTGTATTATCTAATTTTATTTGTTACTTCTTTTTTGACCCATAAATTGTTTAGAAGTACGTTGTGGCAAATATTTGGTTTTTTCTAGACATGTAACTGTTATTGATTTGTTAATTAATTCCATTTTGGTTGGAGAATACACTCTGTAATTTCAATCTTTTATAATTTATCAAGATTGATTTATGGCTCAGCCTATGCTCTATCTTGGTGAGCGTACCGTCTGCACTTGAAAAAGTATGTGTTCTGCAGTTGTTGGGTATAATGTTCTATATCAGTTAGATCAAGATGGTTCATATTGTTGTACAGATATTCTAAGTGTTTATTGATTTCTTATTTAGTTCTATCCATTCCTGCAAGAGATGCAGCAAAATATCCTACTGTAATTGTGGAGATGTCAGTTTCTTCCTTGACTTCTGTCAATTTTTGCTTTATCTGTTATGAGGCTCTGTTATTAGGTGTGTACACATTTATAATTGTTATTTTTTCCCAATAAATTTCCCCTTTTGTCCTGAAATGTCTCTTTTTATTCCACTCGACGGCACTGGGTTTTGTTAGTAATACTCATTTTCTTGAAGTCTATTCTATCTGATATTAAGATATGGAACGTGTGTCTAATTGCCTCCATGAACAACTGTCTCCTTTGCGATGACACCAGAAGAACTGGTTGATGCCTAGCTAACATTACTGAACATTTTGATCAAAGGTTCCATAGAAGAATCCTGATCAAAAGGGGGAAAAACGTAAAACAGAATTTCAAGTTTTCATGGACTCTAGGCTTTATGGAATCATGGAGGATGGATGAACCCCTGGAACTATTGCACTGAGGTAATATTTAAACCATAAACCAAAAATATCCCCTCAAGTCTTCTTAAAAACAAACAATAGTTTAGCTTAACTAGTAAAAAAGGTCTGCTTTGGAGCATTATGCTCTTTTAAGAACAGTCTATATAGGATCATATGGACGAGAGCCACTCAAAAGATTAGCTAGGAACCGTAGGGGGTAGTGAGTTTGTTAATGAGGGAGGAACAACTCAGAAAACAGGCTGAGAATGGTGGCACAACTCGAAGAATATAATTGGTGTCACTAAATTGTACTTGTAGAAACTGTTGAATTAGTGAAGATTTTGCTGCGTATATTTGTTTTTTTTAATTCTCATCATCACAAAATAAATAAAATTTAGAAAAAAAAAATCCAGAATGGAAATAATGAGAATGTTCATACATTGTGAAGAATATAACCAATATCACTGAACAATTTGTGTAGAAATTGTTGAATGTGACCCTAACCTGCTGTGTAAACCTTCACCAAAAACACAGTAAAATGTTACTTTAAAAAAAAAAGAAGATAGCCACTCTAGTCATCTTATGCTTATTGTTAACATGGTTTATCTTTTCTATTCATTTGCTTTCAACCTATTTATGTCTTTATAATTAAAGTGCATCTCTTAGCTACCATAGAGTTGGTCTTCCTATTTTATTCACTCTGGTAAGTCTTGCCTTTTAATCAAAGAGCTTATACCAGTATTGTTTAATGTCATTTTTGATAACGGATGGATTTTAGGTTTTCCATTTTATTATCTGCTTTTATGTGTTATGTATTTTTGTTTTCTGTTGCCTTTTCCTTACCTACTTTTGGATTAGTTTGAATAGTAGTTCATTTTATTTTGCCTTATTGGCTCTATGGGCTTTTTTTTTTTTAGTGGTTGATATAGGAATTGAAATACACATTTTAATATATACATTTTAATATACATTTTTAACCTTTCTCAATCTACTTAGAGTTATTATTGTACCACTTACCTAAGATATAGAAACTTTGTAAGAACATAACCCTTCCCTACCATCCTTTTGTTACAATTGTTATCTTATTACACCTACCCCCCACATGTGTGTCAGTTTGTCATACTGTGGGGGCTTGTGTGTTGCTTAGTTGCTGGAAGCTATGTCACCGGTGTTCAGATACCAGCAGAGTCACCCATGGAGGACAGGTTTCAGCTGAGCTTCCAGACTAAGACAGACTAGGAAGAAGGACATGGCAGTCTACTTCTGAAAAGAATTAGCTAGAGAAAACCTTATGAAGAGCAGCAGAACATTGTCTGATATAGTGCTGGAAGATGAGCCCCACAGGTTGGAAGGCACTCAAAAGACAACTTGGGAAGAGCTGCCTCCTCAAGGTAGAATCGACTTTAATGACCTGGGTGGAGTAAAGCTTTCAGGACCTTCATTTGCTGAGTGGCATTACTCAAAATGAGAAGAAACAGCTGCAAACATCCATTAATAATCGGGACCTGGAATGTATGAATTGTGAATCTAGGAAAATCAGAAATCATCAAAAATGAAATGGAATGCATAAACATCGATATCCTAGGCATTAATGAACTGAAACGGACTGACTGGTATTGGCCATTTTGAATCAGACAATAATGTAGTGTACTATGCCAGGAACGACAACTTGAAGAGGACTGGTGTTGCATTCATTGTCAAAAAGGAAATTTTAAGATCTATCCTGAAGTACAACGTTGTCAGTGATCGGACAATATCCATATGCCTACAAGGAAGACAAGTTAATGCGACTGTTATTCAAACTGATGGACCAACCACTAAGGCCAAAGATGAAGAAATTGAAGATTTTATCAGCTTCTGCAGTCTGAAATTGATTGATACATGCAATCAGGATGCGTTGATAATTACCAGTGATTGGAATGTAAAAGTTGGGAACAAAGAAGAAGGATCGATAGTGGGAAAATATGGCCTTGGTGATAGAAACAATGCCAGAGATAGAATTTTGCAAGACCAATAACTTCTTCATTGCAAATACATTTTTTCTTCAATGTAAATGACTATACACTTGGACCACGCCAGATGGAATACACAGGAATCAAACTGACTACATCTGTGGAAAGAGTCGATGGAAAAGCTCAATGTTATCAGTCAGAACAAGGCCAGGGGCCAACTGTGGAACAAACCATCAATTGCTCATATGTGAGTTCAAGTAGAAACTGAAGAAAATCAGAGCAAGTCCACAAGAGCCAAAATACTACCTTGAGTATATCCCACCTGAATTTAGAGACCATCTGAAAAATAGATTTGATGCATTGAACACAAATGACCAAAGACCAGATGAGTTGTGGAATGACACCAAGGACATCACACATGAAGAAAGCAAGAGGGTCACTGAAAAGACAGGAAAGAAAGAAAAGACCGAGATTGGATGTCAGAGGAGACTCTGAAAATTGCTCTTGAACATCAAGCAGCTAAAGCAAAAGGAAGAAATGATGAAGTAAAAGAACTGAACAGAAGATTTCAAAGGGCGACTCGAGAAGACAGAGTAGAGTATTATAATGACATGTACAAAGAGCTGGAGATAGAAAACCAGAACAGAAGAACATGCTTGGCATTTCTTAAGCTGAAAGAACTGAAGAAAAAATTAAAGCCTTGAGTTGCAATAGAGAAGGATTCTATGGGGAAAATATTAAATGACGCAGGAAGCATCAAAAGAAGATGGAAGGAACATACAGAGTCATTGTACCAAAAAGAATTAGTCGACATTTAACCATTTCAAAACGTAGCATATGATCAGGAACCAATGGCATTGAAGGAAGAAGTTCAAGCTGCACTGAAGGCATTGGCAGGAAACAAGGCTCTAGGAATTGATGGAATATTAATTGAGATGTTTCAACAAACAGATGCAGTGCTGGAAGTGCCCACTCATCTTTGCCAAGAAATATGGAAGACAGCTTCCTGGCCAGCTGACTGGAAGAGATCCATATTTATGCCTATTCCCAAGAAAGGTGATCCAACTGAAGGTGGAAATTATAGAACAATATCATTAATATCACACGCAAGCAAAATTTCGCTGAAGATCATTCAAAAATGGCTGTAGCAGTATATCAACAGGGAACTGCCAGAAATTCAGGCCAGTTTCAGAAGAGGACATGGAACCAGGGATATAATTGCTGATGTCAGATGAATCCTGGCTGAAAGCAGAGAATACCAGAAGGATGTTTACCTGTGTTTTATTGACTATGGAAAGGCATTCCACTGTGTGGATCATAACAAATTATGGATAACATTGCAAAAAATGGGAATTCTCAACACTTAATTATGCTCGTGAAGAACCTGTACGTAGATCAAGAGGCAGTTGTTCAGACAGAACGAGGGGATACTGCATGGTTTAAAGTCAGGAAAGGCGTGTGTCAGGGTTGTATCCTTTCACCACACCTATTCAATCTGTATGCTGAGCAAATAATCTGAGAAACTGGACTATATGAAGAAGAATGGGCCATCAGGATTGGTGGAAGACTCATTAACACACGTGTGTTATGCAGATGACACAACCTTGCTTGTTGAAAGTGAAGAGGACTTGTATAATTTGCTAACGAAGATCAAAGACCACAGCCTTCTGTATGAATTACACCTCAACATAAAAAAAAAAAACAAAAATCTTCACAACTGGATCAATAAGCCACATCATGCTAAACGGCGAAAAGATCGAAGTTGTCAAGGATTTCATTTTACTTGGATCCACAATCAACACTCATGGAAGCAGCAGTCAGGAAATCAAAAGACACATTGCATTTGGGCAAATCTGCTACAAAGGACCTCTATAAAGTGTTGAAAAGCAAAGGTGTCACCTTGAAGACTAAGGTGCGCCTGACCCAAGCCTTGGTATTTTCAATTGCATCATTTGCATGTGAAAGCTGGACAGTGAATAAGGAAGACAGAAGAAGAATTGACGCCTTTGAATTGTGGTGTTGGCGAAGAATATTGAATATACCGTGGACTGCTAAAAGAATGAACAAATCTGTCTTGGAAGAAGTACAACCAGATTGCTCCTTAGAGGCAAGGATGGAGAGACTGCGTGTTACATACTTTGGACATGTTTTCAGGAGGGATCAGTCTCTGGAGAAGGACATCATGCTTGGTAAGGTACAGGGTCAGTGGAAAAGAGGAAGATCCTCAACGAGGTGGATTGACACAGTGGCTGCAGCAATGGGCTCAAGCATAACGATGATTGTAGGGATGGTGCAGGACCGGGCAGTGTTTCATTCTGTTGTGCATAGGGTCACTATGAGTTGGAACTAACTCAAGGGCACCTAACAACAATAACATTACATCTACATATTTTGAAAGCCCCACCAATGTTATAATTTTTACTTTAAATAGTCATTCATATTTTAAAAAACTTAAGGAGAAAAATTTATCTTTTATAGTTACTCTGATATTTACCATTTCTGATATTCTTCATTCATTCTTGGATATTCAAGCTTTCTAGTATAATTTCCCTTCATCATTATCATTTATTTTGTATAGGTCTGCTGGAGACAAACTCTCTTAGTCATCTTTTCAGACTGCTTTGATTTCTATTTAAAAAGTTTGTGGTTATTTGATTTGTTCCCCTTTTTGTAGTAAGTTGTTTATCTCTGGTTCTTGTCAAATTTTTTTTCCAGCATTTTTTTTTTTTTTTTTAATGACCTTGGCACAGATCTCTTTGAATTTATCCAGTTTGGGATTCACTGAGCTTTTTGCATCTGTAAATTTGTGTCTTTCATAAATTCGGAAAGTTTTTGACTATTTGTTTCTGCATATATATGTATATATATTTACTACAATCTCTCTTTGGTTTCCTCCTAGGACTCCCTTTATTCTAACTGGATCTGTTGATACTGTCCCACAGTTCTCTAAGACTCTCTTAGTTTTTTTAAATCCTTATTCTGTTTTTTCAGAATGGATACTTTCTATTAATAAATCTTCAAATTCACTGACTCTTCTCTATCATCTCTATTCTGTTGTTGAGACCATCCAGTGAAGTTTTAAATTTAAAACATTTTATATTTCAGTTTTAAACTTGCATTTGGCTCTTTTGTTTTTAAAAGTATTTTCTGTTTCTCTGCTGAGATTTCTTATTCATTCACTCATTCCAAGTGCATCTTCTGTTACATCTTAGAATATAGATATCAATAGCTGCTTTGAAGTCCTTTGTCTCCTAATTCTAAAATCCTGGTCATCTTGGCGTTGGCCTGTGTTGTTTGTCTTTTCCTTTTAAAAAGGGTTACATTTGCCTGGATGTTTGTATGTCTAGTAATTTTATTTTGTGTCCTAGATATTTTCAACATTGTGTGTTTTAAACTTGGGGCCCTGTTACAGTCTTTTGGAGAATACTGATGTGTTTGTTTTTGTATGTCGTCAGTCCAGTTAAGTTCAGATTATCTTTAGTGAGTGCTGTTTCAAAACTCAGTTCAATTTCTTAAATCTTTGCTATGGTGTTTTGGTCAGTCACATATTAGTGATTGAGGGGTTATTCTGAGATGTGTGTGGATTCAGGTATAGGATTAGAAGATCCCCTCATTCAACTCTATTCCATCTGGAGTCTCCCCTATTCTCTTGACCAATGGATTCCTTTCTGCACTTTTTCTGTTGAGTAAAATTTCAGAGTGTCTATGGTTAAGTGCTTGGCTGCTAACTGAAAGGTCAGCAGTTTGAACCCACCAGTCACTCATGGGACAAAGATGTGGCAGTTTACTTCCATAGATTTATAGCCTTGGAAACCGCATGAGGCAGTTCTACTTTGCCCTCTAGGGCCACCATGAGTTTGAATTGACTCAATGGCAACAGGTATTGATGTTTTTGGCACTTGTGCCTGGCTGCTCCCAAAATGCGGCTTCATCCCTGGTGCAAAATCTCAAAAGGAAAAATATGTCAGGAAACTTAACCCTTGCTAGTTGCCTCTCCAAAATTATTTTTTCTTTTTTTTAATTTTATTGTGCTTTGGGTGAAAGTTTACAGCACAAATTAATCTTACATTCAAAAATTTGTACACGAATTGTCTTGTGACATTGGTTGCAGTCCTTGCATTGTGTCTGCACTGTTCCTATTTCCCTTTCCACCATGGGTTCCCCATGTCCATTTGTCCAGTTTTCCTGTCCCTTCCTGCCTTCTCATCTTTGCTTTTGCACAGGTGTTGCCCTTTTGGCCTCATATACCTGATTAAACTAAGAAGCCCATTCCTCATGTGTATTATTGTTTTATAGGACCATCTAATCTTTGGCTGAAAGGTGGACTTGGGGAGTGGCTTCAGTTCTGAATGAGAAGGGTGTCCGGGGATTGTAGTCTCAGTGGTCCTGCTAATCTCTGTCAGACCAGCAAGCCTGGTCCTTTTTTTTTTTTTTTTGTGAATTTGAATTTTGTTCTACATTTTTGTCCCACTTTGGAATCCTCTGTTGTGATCTCTGTCAGAGAAGTTGATGGTGGTAGCTGGGCACTATCTAGTTCTGGGCTTAGGCTGGTGGAGGCTGTGGTTCATGTGGTCAGTTAGTCCCTTCAACTAATATTTTCTTTTTGTCCTTGGTTTTATTCATTCTCCTTTGCTCCGTATGGGATGGGACAGATGTACCTTAAATACCTTCACAAGTTTTTAAAACCCCAGACATGACTCACCAATGTAGGATGTAGAACATTTTCTTTACAAACTACATTATGCCAATTGACCTAGATGTCCCCCCAGACCATGGTTCCAGCCCTCAGCCCCAGTAGCTGGTCCCTCAAGGTGTTTGGATGTGTCTAGGAAGCTTCTATGAATTTGCCCTAGTCAAATTGTGCTGACTTCCTTTGTATTGTGTGTTGTCTTTTTCTTCACCAAAGGTACCACTTGTCTACTATCTAGTTAGTGATTTTCCCCTTCCCATCCCTCCCCTCCCTCATAACCATCAAAGATTGTTTTTTTCCTGTGTGTAAACCTTTTCTTGGATTTTTATAATAGTGGTCTTGTACAGTGTTTGTCCTTTTGCGACTGACTTATTTCATTCATCATTAAGCCCTCCAGATTCATCCATGTTGTGAGATGTTTTGCAGCTGCATCATTGTTCTTTGTTGCATAGTATTTCCTTGTGTGTCTGTACCATAATTTGTTTATCCATTCATCTGTTCATGGACATTTAGGTTGTCTTCATCTTTTTGCCATTGTGAATAATGCAGCAATGAACATGGTTGTGCATATGTCTATTCATGTCGCTGCTTTTATATCTCTAGGATATATTCCTAGTAATGGGATTGTTGGATTATATGGTATTTCTATTTCTAGCTTTTTAAGGAGATGCCATATTGTTTTCCATAGTGGTTGTACCATTTTACACTCCCTCCAAAGGGCATAACAGTTCCAATCTCCTGCAACCTCTCTAACATTTTTACTTCCAGTTTTTTTGATTAGTGCCACTAATGTTAGGGTGAGATGGTATCTGACTGTAGTGTTGATTTGCATTTCTCTAATGGCTAATGATCATGATTATTTCTTCATGTGTCTGTTAGCTGCTGAATGTCTTCTTTGGCAAAGTGTCTGTTCATATCTTTCCCCCTTTTTTTAATTGGAGTATTTTTGTTGTTGAAGTGTTGAAGTATTCTGTAGGTTTTAGAGATTAGATCCTGATCAGATACGCCATAGCCAAAATTTTTTCCCCAGTTCGTAGGTTCTTTTTTTTTACTCTTTTGATGAAGTCTTTTGATGAGCATAAGTGTTTAATTTTCAGGAGCTCCCTGTTATCTAGTTTATTTTCTAGTGCATTGTTAGTTAGGTTTTGTACTCTATTTATGCCATGTATTCAGGCCCCTAACATTGTCCCTATTATTTCTTCCATGATCTTTTATTGTTTAGGTTTTATATTTAGGTCTTTAATCCATTTGAGTTAGTTTTTGTGTATGGTATGAGGTATGGGTCCTTTTTCATTTTTTTAGAGATAGACATTGAGTTTTGCCAGCACCATTTGTTAAAAAGACTGTCTTTCCCTCATTTAATGACTTTGGTCCTTTTTCAAAGATCAGCTAACCATAGATGGATGAATTTATCTCTGGGTTCTCAATTCTGTTGCATTGGTCCATGGTCTATGTGTCTGTCACTGTACCAATACCAGGCTGTTTTGACTACTGTGGCTCTGAGATCAGATAATGTGAAGCCTCCTACTTTGTTCTTTTTTTTTTTTCCAATAATGTTTTGCTTATCTGGGGTCTCTTTCCTTTCCATATAAAATCGTTGATCAGTTTTTCCATCTCGTTAAAGAATGCTGCTGGTATTTGGATCGGGATTGCATTATATCTGTAGATCGCTTTGGGTAGAATTGACATCTTCACAATGTTGAGTTCCCATCCATGAGCATGGTATATATTTTCCATTTATGTAGGTTCTCTTTTGTTTTCTTGCAGTAGTGTTTTGTACTTTTCTTTGCATAGGTCTTTTTACATCCCTGGTTAGATTTATTCCTGAATATTTTATCTTTTTAGGGACTGTTGTAAATGGTATTGTTTTTCTGTTTCCCTTTTCATAATTCTCTTTGTTGGCGTATAGGAATCCAACTGATTTTTGTACGTTGATCTTGTATCCTGCTACTCTGCTTAATTAGTTCCAGTAGTTCTCTTGTGGACTCTTTGGGGCTCTGTATGTATAGATCATATCATCTGGGAATAGGGATAGTTTTACTTCTTCCTTTCCAATTTGGATGCCCTTTATTTCTTTTTCTTGCTTTATTGCTCCAGGTAGGACTTCTAGCACAATGCTAAATAGGGGTTGTGATATTGGGCATCCTTGTCTTATTCTTGTGGAACTATTTCTCTTTTTAGTGCTGATAGAGTTTTTGTTTTTGTTTTTTAAATGTATTTTGGAGCCATGTTGTTGGGTGCATAGATACTTGTAAGGGTTATGTGTTCTTGATGGATTATCTTTTTAATCATATAATGTCCTTTCTTGTCTTTTATGCTTGATTTTGCCTTCAAGTCTGTTTTATCTGAGATTAGTATTTTCACTCCTGCTTTTTTTTTTTTTTTTTTTGCAGCAAGTTCAATTTATTGGTGGACAACATAGAGGTAGGAAGTTCAATTTACTGGTGGTCACATATCAGGCAGGGCAATGTTACCAAGCCCTTGTGTAGGCAGGGCCTGCCACATGTCCAAGGGGCCATGATTGAGGATGTATTTTGCTCCACAAATCATCTGGGATGAGGTGCTTTTCAGCTACCATGGCTTCAAAGTCATCAGCATTAAACTTTGTAAAGCCCTACTTCTTGAAGATGTGGATCTTCTGGTGACCAAGAAATTTAGACTTGGCCCTGTGTAGGGCCTCAATCACATGCTCCTTGTTTGGAAGCTTGGTGCCAATGGACATGAGGACTTGGCTGATGTGGAGCTTGGCCACTGTACCCTGGGGTTTTCCAAAGGCACCTCACATACCTCTGTGGAGCCTAGATTAGGGACAGCAGAGATTAGCAAGGTCAGAGACATGGAAGAGCAGAAAAGACTGTCTCCAAGATCCCTTAGGGCAACTCATATGTGCAACAGGCTGTGCACGTTACTGTGGAGGGTGCTGTTGGCAAGCCATTGCACACCGGCCCCCACAGGGAAGGAGGATGGTTGGTTTAATTGGCTGCAGACCTCTCCTGCTCTTTTTTGGTTACTGTTAGCTTGATATATTTTTTCCCATTCTTTGATTTTTAATATATTTATGTCTTTGTGACATAAATATATTTATGTGACTCAGGTGTGTCTCTTGTAGACAGCATATTGATTTGTTGTGTTTTTTTAATCCATTCTGCCACTCTCTATTTCTTTACTGGTACATTTAAGAGTTTTAAATTCAGTGTGATTATTGACAGGTATGGGTTTACTGTTGTGATATTGTTGTGCTTTTTTGTGGTGCTGATGTTTTCTTTGTTTTTCTTACTTTGCTGTACTGTGTTCTTTTTGTTTGTGGATTTTCTTTTCTTTTGTTAATATAGATTTTTTTTTACTGAGTCTTTATATTCTTTTTATTTCGATGAGTAGGTTTGTTAACTTTCTTTGTGGTTACCTTGCAATTTACCCTTATTGTCCTAAGTTTGAACCATCTTGTATTACTTGGTATCACCTTGACTTCCTGTCCATTTGAAAGTTCTATACCTACACTATTTATTCCCCCTTTTATTGTTTTGACGTTGCAGCCATTTACAGATTGATGTCCCTGTTTTCCTGTTTTAAGTCTTTTAGCTTTATTACTGAGAGTTGTTTACCTAGATTGGTATCTGGTGGATACTGTCCTGTGTCCTAGACTCTGGTTCTTGTCTGAGTTATTGGTTCTCTAACCAAAGGACTGCCTTTAATATTTCTTGTAAGTTTGATTTGGTTTTTATGAATTCCCTTAATATCTGTTTATCTGTAAATGTCCTAATTTTTGCCATCATATTTGAGAGATAGTTTTGCAGGATATATTATTTTTTGTTGGCACTTTTTTTCTTTCAAGGTTTTATAATGGCATCCCATTGCCTTCTTGCCTGCCTAGTTTCTGCCAAGTGATCAGAGTTTAGTCTAATCGTTTTCCTTTCGAATGTGACTTCATTTTTCCTAAGCTGCTCTCAGGATTGTTTCTTTGTCTTCAGTTTTGGCAAGTGTGATTATGATATGTCTTGGTGACTTTCTTTTGAGGTCTATCCTATATGGTGGTGTGGTGGAAGACAGCAAGTTGGGGTGGGGTGGACCTGGGGTAGCAGTGGGCTGGTGGTTCTGTAGCCACTGCGGCTTGCTAGGGGTTTGGCAGGAGCTGAGGGAAGGTGGTTATGGCCCTTGGTGGGAGGTAGAAAGAAAAAGGAGAAAGGGGAAAAAAGAAAACAAACAAAAATAGTGCAGTGGGGGCTGTGGGGGAGGGTGGAGTGTACCTGGGGTGGCGGTGGTCTGGTGGTTCTCTGGCTGCAGTGGTATGGTGGGGGCAAACAGGAATATTGGGAAGTGGTGAACAGGGCTAGGTGGGAGGGAGAAAGAAAAGGAAGAAAGGGGAGAGGAAAAAAAAGCTGTGCAGCAGTTGGGGGCAGAGTGGGCCACGGGGTAGGCTTGTATTGAGGACCCCAGAGGAGGGGGCTGCCAGGCTGGAGGGGTTCTTGATGCTACTTACCAGAAGGGTGAGTAGTGGGAAAGCATGTTAAGCATGTTTCTCTGGTTACTGGATGTTCCATCTCCTGTTAGGAGCTCTGTGAAGTTGCTTTCCCATACTCCCTCTCTGGGTTCACTGCAGGCTATGTTCCAAGATGTTGATGCTGTGCCGTGTTAGTTGGCGGGGGACCTCCACTCCGTATCTCTCCTCGTTCTCTTTTCTGTCAGTTTCTTCTTCCATTCAGTGTTTGATTTAGTTCTTTGCCCTTTCATTTGATGCTTAGGGTTCCAAGATTGATGTTTGTATGTGTTTTAACTTAGTTTTACTTTGCTGCAGAGGGACAGCATGGTGTGGCTGTCTAGGGCACCATGTTGGCTCCGCCTCTCCATATCTCAAAATTTTGAGTCCCATTCATAGTCTGCCTACTTCTCTTTACTCTTCAGGATCTTTAAGTAGTTGTTTTTTTAATATTTTTCAGAGTTTATCACTGTTACCAATGGAAGGGATATGCTTTATGGGGCTTACACCATCATAATAGAATCAGAATTCCGTATGTGTTTTAATATATTTTTTAAATGGAAAATAACACAGCATGTTATCTGACAGGAATGATCTAGTGAAGATAGAACAATTGATGATATGAAAAAAAAAACAGTAATTATTGAAAGAGTGAAATCCTTGGGAAGGAAAAAGCAGATAGGATACAGGACATAAGTAATAGAATGGAGCTTCTGAAGGAGGGCACCTTATCATTGCTATAGAGGGAAGGTTGGTAGAGGTGTGGTGGGTTTGTAGTTTTGGTTATAAGAAAATGAGAAATATTCAAGTCAGATAGCTTCTATATTTTCTGTGAAGGTACAGCTCATCAGCTTGGAGTGAAGAGTTTGAGGGAGTATAGCTTAATGCAACTTCTGTTATTAAGTCATGCAACAGAGTAGAAATTCAAAAACAATTTGAGGAATGAGTGAGTTTTAATTACTAATTTTTCAACATAAATTTATTGAGCACCTTCTATATACCAGGCACTATTTTAGACAATGAAGATTTGGCAGTGAATAAGATTGGTAAATTTCCTGTCCTTGTGGCGCTTTTATTCTAGTGGAAGTGCTGGTAAAGAGATTAATGTATACTGTGATGCTAGGCAATGATAAGTGATATCAAGAAAAATAAAACAGTGTAATGGGGGTTACTATTTTAGAAAGAGTGGCCAGAAAGGCCTCTATCAGGTCACGGTATTTGAGCAGAGATTTGAATGGAATGAGGGAGGGAATGAGGGAATGCAAAATCCCTGAGTTGGAAATGTGCTTGTTGTTTCTGAGAGTCAGCATAAAGATCCATGTAGCTGGGGCACAGTGAGTGCAGAGAGGTAAGAAGTGAGGCTGAAGAAGTTGTCAAGGATAAGACCATACAGTGCCTTGTAGATTGTGGTAAGGGGTATGTTTGAAATTATTCTTAAGAGTGGTAGGAAACCATTGTGGAATTTGAGAATAGGGTAGTGATGTTTATAGGCAATGGTAAGAACTTTGGATTCTTAAATGTGAAAGGAAACACTGGAGGTGGAGAGTAAGGAGTTCATGTGATATGGTTTATGGAAAGATAGCAATCAAAGTGGTAAGAAGTGGTCAGATTCTGGATATATTTTGAAAGTACAGACAACAGGATTTACCCATGGGTTGAACGTGGTATGTAGACAGAGACAAACAAGGATGATTCCACAGATTTTTGCTGGACCAATTGAAAACAAGAAGGTTTACTGAGATGGAGAAGACTGCTGAAGGAGCAGGTGGTCATGACAAAAGTGGTTTTTGTGGCATACCCAAACCAAACCTGTTGCTGTCAGGTTGATTATGACTTATAGCCACCCTATAGGACAGAGTAGAACTGTCCTATAGGGTTTCCAAAAAATGGCTGGTGGATTTGAACTGCTGACCTTTTGGTTAGCAGCTGAGCTCTTAACCATTACGCCACCAGGGCTCCTTTGTGGCATAGAATAGACAAAAATCTTGGGTTAGATTTCAGCCTAGCTATTGAGATCACAAGGACATTGCAGGATATTAACAGCACTGGGAAAGATAGTAAAAATATATATTGTTGACCCTGCTATGTAAATGTAAACTTCATTTGATTCTCCTAAATTATGGAAATAGAAAAGAAAGCATTTCACATCAATAGCTGTAAGCCAGGTGCCAGGAGCTGTGTTCCTTGCTATAGTAAATATATCATATCTGGAACTACAGTTTTTAGTTCCAGATTAATTTTCTGATAATCAGGTGGTAATAGCAATCACAACTGTTGTTTCATTCCATAAACCATATCATATGAATTCCTTACTCTCAACTTCCAATGTTTCCTTTCACACTTAAAAATCCAAAGCTCTTACCATTGCCCAGAAACATCAGTACCCCATTTTCTATAAGTTTTATGATTTTTGCACTGTCCAAATAGGCAAGTAAAATGGAGATGTGATAAGAATTGCCACCTGCAATTTTCAAGTTTCTGTTGGTGCCACTAATCTGTAATTTTCCCAGTGAACTGATGCTGTTTTTGTCTTACTATCTTGGTTGATGGTAGAGTAGAATGGAATGGGGAGTTCCAGAAATTGCCTCTTGGCCCTTACTACCACTATTTCCCCCAGTCTATGGGCCAGTCACTAAGTTTATTCATTCCCACTGTACATTCTGGGACTGGGTAAATTATCACAAGATGGGGCCATGTCTCACTAGACGCACTGTTAAATGGACCCCGACCAAGATTCTTTCTCACTTGACTTTCATAATTTCCTAGTTTGATTGGCATCCAAAGTGGCAATTTGGGAATCAACGTTAAGTTTAGAGCTAGTATCTAATAATCCTTAGGCTGTTTGGGCATTTCGTCTTCCCCAGACCTTGGGAACCTTTAGGGGAAAGTTTACTATATATACCTATGCCCCATTGCAAAACTTTTGCTCGTTGAGACCTGGCCTGGCCTTCTTGTCAAGTTGAGGTGTTTTGGACTGTGAAATGGGTTAGGTCCGAGAGCAGGATAAGAGGTGTGAACCCCTACTTTGGCTGGTTAGGTTTGTGTCTGGAAGACTATTAAATGGTTGGGGGGAGTAGTAGTACTAGTGTCAGTACCTGTCTAACTTCAGGGGGGATAATGCAAATCAAGATGAGCCCAAGGCTAATCCCTATGAGGTGGAAGTCAGACATACCTCCACTCTCCAACCTTTTTACCAATTCTGAAACCAGCCGTCCCTTCCATGGTACTCTCTACTTCTCTCCTGGGTGTGATAATCCATTGCAATGGCCACACAGAACTCATAGACTACTTACAGGTAAGTGGTTTATTAAGGAACAGGGTACAACTCAGGATTGGGATCAAAAGGCTACAACTTAGAATCAGGATCAGGATCAGGAAGCATGTAGGCAAAGTTCCTTCTTCAGTGCAGGACAGCTTTCTCAGCTCCTTTTGAACTTGCAGGCCACCTCTTAGCCCCCTGAGTACAGGCTCCTCTTGACCCCCTGAGGACAGAATCCTCTTGACCCTGCCGTCTGCCACCACCAGCTGTGCCGCTGGACCACTTCCAGGCCTCTCGCTGTCTTCAGTGTTACAGCCTTTGACCAGTGTTACAGCTCTTTAGCAGGTGCCTTGTCTCCTCCCTCTCTCTGCTTCTTTCTGCTTTCTTCCTTCTGCTTTTTCCTGCTGCTTCTCTTCTTGCTTCTTTTTGTCTGCCTTTCTTCCTGCTGCTTTCTATTCTTGCTTCTTTCTGTCTGAAAAGCCTCTGCATATATACACAAACTCCATGTCAACCTTAAGGCATGGCATTCCCATCAGGGTCATGAACTAACCAATCCCTTCTTGGTAGGCCATAGATACTTCATTTACATAGTAGGTATGATGGGGCTACAACTCATTTCATCTACATAGTCTATTGACCAATCCTTGCAAGGTGCATACCAACCACAGGGCAGGTTGCAGCCCAGAACCAGATAAAAACTATCAAATCCAAGGTGTTTATGGCTTACCCAGGAAATGTCAACCTGGACAAAAGCAACAAGCCCCCGGGGCAGAAAACTAAGGCAAAGGTAACTCATCAGAGCTTAGGGAAAAAATCTTTCAAGCTGTTTTTCCAAAGAACCAAGGCAAAAGACCACATAAAGGAACTCATTTCACTATAAAGACCTAGAAGCTTTCTACTTGTGAAAGTCAAAGAACATCTGTCTCATTTCTAAAGAGCTGTAATCATTTAGTCATTGCCACAGATATTTGTGAGTTAAAATCCTGTGATTACCATTTTGTCCCTATAGTTTATTGTGGTAATTGTGTTCACCTTGTCTCTAATGGTAAAGTAGTATTAGTTCAATTTTACCACTCTGGGATCCCATTGTTCCTTTTGAGAACAGTGAACCAAATCCCTTTGCCTCTTCTCCCCCACTCCCATTTCTATCCAGCTCTGAAGTCAGCACACACAAGACTTTTCAAGGGTATCATGCCCCCTCACCAATGCATTCTCAATGCTTTGGTGAAAGGAATGGCTTCTGGATTTTTCAGGGGTGAAGTTTGGCTAAACATATTGCATCTTGTAGATCAATTCCCATTTCCTTTAACCTTAGAACTCATTTCTCTACAGCAATGGTTCTTAAAGTGTAGCCTGTGGACCAGCAGCATCAGCATTACCTGGTGTTATGGATTGAATTGGGTCCCCCCAATGATATGTTGAAGTCCTAACTCCTGATACCTGTGAATGCGATCTTGTTTGGAAATAGGCTCTTTAAAGATGCTACAAGCTAACATGAGGTCATACTGGAGGAGGGTGGGTTCTAATCCAATGTGAGTGGTATCCTTATGCAAGAGGAGACGAGAGTCAGACAGATACAGAGGTAAAAGCACCAAGGATCATTGACTGTCACCAGAAGCTAGGAGAGATACATAGAACAGATTCTCTCACAGAGTTCTCAAAAGGAATCAACACAGCTGACACCCTGATTTGAACTTCTGTCCTCCAGAACCGTGAGACAATAAATTTCTATTCTTATAAGCCACCCAGTTTGTGGTGGTTTGTTACAGCAGCCCTAGGAAACTAATATACGTGAGAACTTGTGAAAAATGTAAATTCGAGGACTCCACCCTAAGTTTACTAAATTAGAGACTGGGGATAGGCCCAGCAATCTGACTGATGTATGCTGGAGTTTTAGAACCACTTGCTGGAGTATGCCAGGGAATTCTAGCCAAGGCTGCACACACTGGTAAAGGCAGCCAAAGTCGATCCAAGGCTACCTCTGTGGAGGAGGCATTTAGGGGCCTGAGAGAATATAGCGGTAGTGGCTCCATGAGGGGGTTCAGAAGGTCACAGATAGTGATTTGGGGGCTGCTTAAATCAGGTCTAACAGCATCTGAGGCAATGCTACAGCGCAGAAGTTGAAAAGTATTTAGGCAGGAGGGGGCTGAATCTTTCAGATGAGGGAAGCTGACAAAAACCCCTCAGCCAGTATTCTCTGGCAAATGAAGTGTGCTCAAATTTGGAGATTCAAAATTCTCAGCCTCATTTATGCCTGCTCAAAAATTCCAATCCCATATTTCAGTTTCTGACTCCTTCCCTAAAAGCTTAATTTCCTTGGTGTGCAAGATTTAGGAGGTTTGGCCATTTAATTGGTACTGAAACTGCTCTTTTGGGCTGTAAGAAGAAGTTGAATGATTCCACAATTTTGATAATCATTATTGTTGTCCTAGTGGCTTAGTGATAGCTACTCGATCTCCCAATGCCTTGCCTTCCACATGTCCATAACCCCATGCCTGCCACTGGTGCTAGTTTGAAAAGTTTTGATACCATCACGTGCCTTAAGTTACCTGTGTCCTATTTCATTCTGGCAAGAAGGTTATCCCGGAATCCTTTGTATGTATACGTGTTTTCTAGGTCTACATTTGGTACCAATTACTTTGTCAGGGTTCCTGTAGAAAACAGATAAAACTCTCAGATTAGGATAAATCTAGGAGAGTTTGATAAAGGGCAATTTACGAAGTTGTAGTTAGGTTGTAGGGAAACCACAAATGATAATATAATATTCTGGGGTTAAAAATAGTGGAGCTGTTTATACCCCTAAGTTTGGGAGGCCCAAAAGAGGGAGTGATCACTGGAACCTGGAAGACAAGAAACAGTGATATCTGGTTAAAGATCATAGCCAGTCTGAGGTGACCCAGACAGAGGGAGCCGGAAGAGTCAACGCCTCAACTTCACTCACCTTCCTCCCTCAGCTGGGACTTCTCATTGGACAAACTCAATTAGAAGACAGAGAGCAAGGCATCCTATGATCTGGCCCAAACAGATTAGTCTCCCAGGGTAGAGAGCAAGATGTAGAAGGGTAGAGATGAATCTGGAGGTGCAAACAAAATGTATCTGGCACAGAAGGCCTCTCTTAGGTGACATTTGATCAGAGGTGTGAATGAGAAAGGGCCGGCCAGTCAGAAGGGCTGGAAAGCACAATGGCCTTAAGGCTCGCTCACAGAGGATGTGTCTGGAGAACAGGAAATGAGGAGAAAGACTAGTGGGATCAGTGATATATGCAGGTACCTCATCATATTTAGCTTTGTAAACCATGGTGAACATTTTGGTTTGTATGGTATAGTGGTTAAGCACTACAGCTGCTAACCAAAGGGTCGGCAGTTTGAATCCGCCAGGGGCTCCTTGGAAACTCTATGGGGCAGTTCTACTCTGTCCTATAGGGTCACTATGAGTCGGAATCGACTCAACGGCACTGGGTTTGCTTTTTGGTTTTATTCTACTAGGGAAGTTTTTGGAGGAAGTAACATGATCTGATTTATATTTATATATACATATATACACACACAAACACAGATACACTGGCTGACGTGGAGAATGGATTAGAAGAAAAGCAAGAGTAGAAGCAGAGAATTAAGAACTTATGTACTCTAGGCAGAATAGGTGATGGTGGCTCGTACTAAAGTGTGGAGTGGAGAGTGGAGTGTCAGAAAGGAAAGAGAAGGAAATTGACTTTCCTCACTTTTATTCCCCTGGTGTTTGGCCTTCTCATAGTACACACTAAGTAAGTACTTATGGAATGATTGGGATTAAAAAATTCTCCTCAGTAGAATGTATTTATCCATCTAGCTCCTACGGCTAGTATAATGCCAGCCCTACAGTAAATGTTGCTGAGTGAAAATTGTGTTGCAAATGGAGAATTGGGGGCAGGTGGGGGGGGTGGGTGGGGAGGGAATCCTAGAATTGTAGTATTTGAAAGCATATTAGGTGTTATCTAATTTAATCTCCTAATAAAAAAGATGAAGTCTGGGATTTTTGTTGGGTAGCTCACCCTGTGTGTAGTCAAATCCTTCAATGTTCCAGCTTCCTCAAGCTCATGTCCTCTCCAATCTCTGGGATGCCATTCCCTTCCTCACATCAAGGTTTATCTCCTTAATTCTTAATTGTAATTCTTTTTCTTGGGGAGGCTGTAAATTAAACCTGAAAGGAGCATTGATTTCATTATGTGAGTAGTTTAGGAAGACTACATCTTTAAAAACAGCTTCTCTTTTGCATTCATAAACTTTGCAGAGCTTCTTCATAAGTGAAAAGAAGGATTTGGGTTGCATAAAAGAAGCATGTCATTTTATTTCTATAATAACAGAGAAAAATAGTAATTTTGTGTGTGGTTGAGTTGATGTAGTGATTATAAAGGTAATTACTTTTCTGTAATTAAAAAATCACTCTTTTTAAAACTAGATCATTGTCTCATGGAATGCTTCGTGAACAGAAGAAATATCTGCTCAAAGTTCCCTTGTATGAACGTCAAATTCGGTGTCCCAGCCTACCTTCATGTTTAGATTTTGAAGAATTTGTCGAGAGTAAGGGAGGAATTCCAGGAAATACTGATGTTCGAACATGGGCAATTAATATGTGGATGAAGCATAGACCTCAGCCTAAAGCCGCACAAAAGAAGGTTGTTAAAGTATCTCTCTTAAAAGACAAGCCTGAAGAGAAAGCACCTCTAAAAATAGAATTAAGTGATTCTTTGGAGTCTGATCTTCCTCCAGAGGTCATTAAATATTATGAATCTGAAGTGGAGATTTTGACTGAAGAAATAAATAATAAGAAAACATTTTCTGCATTTTCATATTGTAGACGTGGAGCTATTTATAGGAAACTGGGCAAGTTAAAGAGTGCCTTGAGTGATCTACAGGAAGTAAGTTGTCTCTAACATAATAACAATATTCACTTTGACACTTGCTGTGAATTATATAGTAATTTTTTACTATAACTTTGAGCAGTGGATAGTTGCACTATAACACAAGGGATGTGTAAGTAAGTATAATTATTGGTGTTTTCAAATAATTTTGAAAGCACTAGATTTTGTTAGATTGGGAGGTATTATGTTATGCTATTCACTCACTGGAGCACTGGTGGCACAATGGTTAAGAGCTACAGCTGCTAACCAAAAGGTCAGCAGTTGAAATCCACCAGCTATTCCTTGGAAACCCTATTGGGCGGTTCTACTCTGTACTATAGGGTTGCTATGAGTTGGAATCGACTCATTGGAAATGGGTTTGGTTTGGTTTTGGTTTATATACTTACTAAACCATTGAAATCAATAATGTTTGAAAATATTATGTTATCCTTGCTTAATTGAATTAACTTGATTAATTGAATTTATATATATATTATCTAGGCTATATCCTTGGAGCCATTGTTTCTCAATGCCTATTGGCACCGACATTTCATTTATCTTTTCCAAGACAAAATTAATGAAGCTTTGGATGACTTGAATTTTATAAATAAATATAATAAAAATAATGCAGGTGGGTTGTCTGTGGAGATAGGCATATTATCTATATCTTATCCTAAGCTTTTGCCTTTTACCAGTACTGTAATGATAAATGGAAACCCTGGTGGCGTAGTGGTTAAGAGTTCAGCTGCAAACCAAAAGGTCAGCAGTTCGAATCCAGCAGGGGCTCCTTGGAAACCCTATGGAGCAGTTCCACTCTGTCCTATAGGGTCGCTATGAGTTGGAATTGACTCAACATCAACGGGTAAGGCATGCACATAATGATAAATCAATGTATATAAGTCCTAAAGAAAATGATTGTGACTTTCCTAAATTAAATTTTTTATTGTTGATATTGTAAATAAGACTCATAGGATATTATATTGTTTTCAAAGTACTCATCATGGTTTGAAATATAAGTGTCATTGATATATACTACAGTAAATCAGTTCTTCACTGCTCATCTCAAAAGAGGGATATGAACTTAAAAATTTTAGTTATAGAGACTTAAAGGGGAACAATCAGAAGATGGCAATATAAGTAGCTTTGTGTTCTTGTCCCTCCTGCCCTTCCATCGGAAACACCAAAAAGTAAACAGAAACTGGTAGAACCAATTTTGTCAGAATTCTGGAAACTGGTCAAAGATTTATAGCAACTAAGTGAATGCTGAATCACGAAACAGGCTACTTTAAAATGATAGGAAAGTGTTGGTGTTCTATGTACGCCTCTGTCCCCCCCCCGCCCCCCCGCCCATTCAGTGCCTATCTTAAAACTGTGGTAGCTTATATTCTCAGAGTCTACTGACCCTGGTCTTTGACTCCAGAGGGAATACAGCAGACTTTGTTTGAAAATTACTGTGTGTGTGCATCTGTTCTAACCTCTCTGGGTGTTGCCTGAAGGACTGATGCAAGGCATTCAATTCTATTTTGCCGTCTCAGAGCTCATGCGAGGCAGAAAAGTGACAGGCATTGCCCAAAAACTGTAACTGGCTGTAGTTGCCTGGAACAGAAAAATGCAGGGTATGCAAAGCAGGTAGGCTCTAAATGGCTAAAAATCTTTATTTTTTATTTGGGTTTATTGGACTATTTTTAAAGCAATTGCGTATGTAAAACTTTGAGTAGGCTTTTTGGATATCAGGTTTAAGCCTGCTGTGAAGAAATAAACAACTTGGGGCCAAAACACAGAGGCCATCTTTAGCTCATTTATATAACAGTATATACCCAAAGGAAAGCCTGGTGGTGTAGTGGTTAAGAACTATGCTGTTAACCAAAAGGTCAGCAGTTCAAATCCACCAGGTGCTCCTTGGAAACCCTGTAGGGCAATTCTACTCTGTCCTTTAGGGTCACAATAGGTCGAAATCTATTCAATGGCAGCGGGTTTGGGTTTTTTTTTATCCAAAAGAAAATAGAGATCAACAGATAATTGCAGGCCAGTGTTCATAGCATTATTCACAATAGCCAAAAGATGGAAATAACCCAAATGCCCATCAATGGATGAATGGATAAACATACAATGGAATATTATTCAGCCATAAAAATAATCAAATTCTGATACATGCTACATGATGGATAAACCTTGAAAACATGCAAAGTGAAATAAGCCAGCCACAAAAGAACAAATACTGTAGTACTCCATTTACACTAGGTTTTTTAAAGAGAAAGCAAAATAGTTGTTACCAGTGGTTGGAAGAAGGAAATGTGGAGTTATTGTTTACTGGGTGCAGAATTTCTGTTTGAAGATAGTGGTGATGGTTATACAGCATTGTAAATATATCGAACGCAGCTGAATTGCGTGCTTAAATTGCTTAAAATGATTGATTTTATGTTACATATGTTAAAAAGTACACACAAAAAAAAGATTATGGAAACAATTTAGACCTACAGAAAGGCAAAAGGTAATTTTTGTCTCTTCAAATTGAGAATATTTTTAATCACAAATGAGTATTTACTCAGCCAGGAGAACAAATTTGGCAGTATCGAAATTAAAAAGAAAAAGCTTAAATGTTTAAGGAAGTGTAAGGAAGTGTAATAGAGAAAAACTATTCTGAGACTGCATTTTTGGAGGGAGAGAGACGGTTTTGAAAATTTGCATAGTAAAATGTTCATAACATTAAAATTTACCTTTTTTTAATCTTCTCTAGAGGCATATTTGTCAAAGGCTGAAATTTTCAGGCGGAAAAATGACATTACTTTGGCAATTCTAAACTATACCCAGGCAATTAAATGCAAGCCCACAGTCGCTGATACGTATTTCAGGAGGGGTGAGATGTACGAAATATCAAACCAGGTGTTGGCCATTGATGACTTTTCTAAAGTAAGCTTTATCACATTTAATACTGCCAATTACGTATTTTAGATCTTAAGTTTCTCATGCTGGTAGTATAACAAGTTTTTGAAAGTCTTTTCATATAGGTTATATAGTCAAAATTAGTTTATTATAGCTTAGGAGCTAGAGTTTTTATTACTGGAATTGATACTAACACTATATCAATGATTTTTTTAGTACTCATGAATGCATGTATTCACATTAAAGATTTGTGTGTTGGAGGCATTGAAACAACTGAGGGGACCTGAATTTTCCAGCTCTGTCTTTTGAACCCTGACATGGTGGTTGAAGAAACCTTTGAAAATTGCTTCTTCCCCTCAAACAATGCAGAATATTTTCTACTTTTTAACCTGAAACAGCATTTATTCTCTTCCTCAGTGAGCCTGTCTGCTTTCAAAGAAGCAGTGTTCACTGGTTTGTTATTCATTCAGTTACTCAAATATTTTTTGACTAAGGCACTGTTATGTAGTGAATAAATCGTGGTGACTAAAACAGACATGTTTCCTGATTACATGAGCATATAGTTAAAAGAAAGAACAGATATTAAAGAAATAAGTGCATACATAGATGCATAATTAGAAATTATGATGCTTACTATAAAGGAAGCAGAGATGGTGAGGGGGATAATTTATGCTTGGTTGAAGGATGTCAGGGAATGCACCTTGAGAAAGTGAATTTTTAGCTGACCTGGACTTCAGGATAGAGTCAGGGCAAAATATTCCCTTCATTGCAGCAGAGCTGTAATCTTGGTCTCCTGACTCTTACTCTAAATTCTTAGTTCAATTGAGAATTTAGAAGATAGTGTGTAAATAATTTATTTCTCCATGTTCCCAACTTCTCTGTTTTTTAATCCATGATGATTGTCATTCTTCTCCTGGAGGAGGATATTTGTAAGTTTGGTAATTTTTGGTCTAAAAGTGACCAAAAACCTCTTTTAGATTTTCTATTCTGTTTATTTCCTCCATCTGGCACCAACAGTTTAAAATAGATTAATGCAGAACCTTGAGGTCAACCAAGTTTAAAAATCTTTTAGTTTTTTTGTTTGTTTATTTGTTTTGTTTTAAAAATGCTTGGTAGCTTCCTTCGTGCTTTGATTTTTTTCTGCTACTAGAGATGAGCTTTACAACTCACTACAGGGTCTCTATGAGTCGGAATCGACTCGACGGGGCAGTAGAATTATACAGTAATTTAGTCTGTTCCACTGTTTTGCCTCATATGTAAATGAGAAATAAATGAACTATGCTTGTACTAATTCATTTCTTTTTACCATTTTAGAGACTGAGTAAATCTTTATTTGATTTGATTGAATCAGCCTTGGTATGGTTTAGTATCTGTCATCATCACTTATGATAAAAAGCTGTAATATATTCAATATATTCAATGTCTATTCTAATTGAACAATTCACTTGATTTTTGTCAGTAAAACTTTCAGTGGGCTAAAGACTTGGCTTCTTGTATATGCTAGGTTTTCTCTCTGTCTCTCAGAAAAACCTCCCTTTTCTGGAATTTGATAAGGAATGGATTTTCTAAAGACATGGTCTCGATTAGATGCAAATCTGGAAGTTTTGGAATCTTAAAGTGGCTTGCTTTTATGTAATATGAAGTTACAAACAGTTGTAGTCTATCTAACCTGCTGCGGGGTTATATACTTTTTTTTTTAATTTATTATACTTTTATGTGCTCTCCCCGTATAGTGTATTTTTTATGATCCCAAAAGAGCAGATGCACTAATGAAACGTGGGATGTTTTACTATGAAAATGAAAACTGGATTGCAGCCATACAGGATTTTACAGCCTTGTTAAATATAGACCACCAAAATTACCATGCATGGTAAGAATTCTTTTAGGTATGTTTTTTGAAATTATTTTTTTGAGACACATTCTCAGAGAAGTGAATTGTCGAAATACATCCGGTAGCCCTTTAAAAATAATGGATCAATTTTCAGTGCCACCAGTGAATGAAAACCCTCAACAGTAGTGGGTTATTTAATTTAACAGGCATAAAATGACATTTCAGTTGTTTCCTTTGCATTTTGTAAATACTAGTTAGGTTGTCAGTTTTTAGAGCATTGGCCTACTACCTGTGTTTTTTCTTTCTTGAATTTCTTTTTTGTATCCTTTGTATTCGTTGAGTACAGAGAACAGTTTCTATAATACCTTTCTGTAATTTGAATATTATACTTTGTTCTTCCAACTTTATTGTACATATTTCTCACTTTATTGCTTTCCTTTTAATCTGTGAAGCTTAAAATGTGTATATAGTCATACCTGCCCATCTTTTGACTTACAATTTTTGTTTAATTTTAAACCATTTGATAGCATAATAAAACATACATCCAGAAAAATGTACAAAATAGAGATGCACAGCTTAATGATTTATCACAGTGTAGCCACCAAGAAACAGAACATTTCCAGCACCCTACCAGCCCCTCTTGGGCTGTCACCTCCCCCAGAAGGTAACCACTGTCCTGACTTTTATTTTAATCGCTTCCTTGTATTTCTTTATAGTTTCATCACATAAGCATGTGTCCCTAAACATTCTTTTTTTAGTTTTACCTGGTTTTTGAAATTTTATATAATGAAATAATACTGTAGGTATTCTTTCATGTCTATCTTTTTTCACTGAATTCTATGTACTATTGCTCGTGGCTCTAGTTGGTATTTTTTTTTTTTGGTGTGATATTTGCATGAATATGTTAAAATGTATCCATTCTACTTTTGGTGGACAGTTGAGTATTTCTCATTTTTGATAATTTATGAATACTATTTCCATGAACATTCTTGTACAGATTTCTTGATGCACATATGCACACATTCTTGTTGAATGTACAACTCGGAGTGTTCAGTGCTAGGGCCAAACTGATTTTTCAGACACCTATACTGAGTATATATGGTTGTCAAATTTTAGCCATCCTCGTGGGCATGTAGTAGTATCTTGTTGGGTTTTAATTTTCATTTCCTTCATTACTAACAAGATTGTGTATTTTTCATATGTTCATTAAACATTTGTATTTCCTCTTGAAATTCATGTCTCTTGGGTTGTTTGTCTTATTGATTTGTATGAGTTCTTATACATTCTTGGTATGGGTCCTTAGTTGGTTGTACTTGCAGCAAATTTTTTTTTCCCAATTCTGAATTGTCATTGCACCCTTTATTGTCTTTTGATAAACATAGTTCTTAAAATGTAATGTAGTCTAGTTTAGCAGCCTCTTATATGAACCCCTAGAAGGTTTATTGTTTGTTTTACCTTTCAAATTTTGGTTTATAGTATACTTGGAATCAATTTTTGTTTTTGGTGTGACGTAGGGATCAAATTTTATTTTTCTATATGCATATTCAATTTTCCCAGCAACATTTAAATAACGGCTTTTTCTTTCCCACTATGCTCTGTAGTGCTAGCTTTGTAGAAAATAGAGTGCCGCATATAGATGAATCTATTTTTGAGTCTCTTTTTCCTATTCCTTTGGTCTTTTCTTAAAATCTATCCTTGCATCAATAGCATACTGTCTTAATTACTGTAGTTCTATAAGTCTTGATATCCAGGACAAGCCATTTGATCTTTTCAGGATTATCAGAGCTTTCCTTGACTTTTTGCATTTCCAGATGTGTTTTGTTCTGTTGAATTATATAGAAATTGGCTTTTTAAGACCAGACTTACTGATCTCACAGAGACTAGAGAAATCTGAGAGTATGGCCCCCGGACACCCTTTTAACTCAGTACTGAAGTTGCTCCTGAGGTTCACCCTTCAGCCAAAGATTAGACAGGCCCGTAAAACAAACAATAATACATGTAGCTCAACCATGTATATGAGACTAAATGGGCACACTAGCCCAGAGGCAAGGATAAAAAAGCAGGAGGGGAATGGAAATGGGGAGTCCAAGGTCAAGAAGGAGAGAGTGTTGACATGTCGCGGGGTTGGCCACCCATGTCACAAAACAATATGTGGATTAATTGTTTAATGAGAAACTAATTTGCTCTGTAAACCTTCATCTAAAGCACTAAAAAAAAAAAAATAGCTTTTTAATAGGTCAAAATAGTAAAACTTAAGAATTTCACATGGTTTAACCTAATGGAATCAGCTTGGTGATTTTCATAGTAACCTCTTTGTGTTTTGACTCAAGTTGTAGTAAATCTACAGACCAAAAAACCAAACCAAACCAAACCACACCCAGTGCCATTGAGTCAATTCCAACTCATAGTGACCCTATAGGACAGAGTAGAGCTGCTCCACAAGGTTTCCAAGGAGCAGCTGGTGGATTCGAACTGCTGACATTTTGGTTAGCAGCCAGGCTCTTAACCACTCCACCACCAGGGCTCTGAATCTACAGACTAAAAAAAAAAAAAAAAAAAAACAGACTAGTAGGAGGAAATTCTACATCTTTTACAATATTGAGTGTCTCCATCCATGCACGTGGTACGTCCTCCATTTTCTTTAGATTTTCATTCATTTTGCACAATAATATTTCATCGTTTTCTGTAAAGAGCTTTTAAGTACATCTTTTGCTTGATTTATTCCTAGATATTTGGTATTGATTGGTAGTATTTTAAGTACTAAACCCAGCACACAAAAAAAAAGTGTTTAGTGTAATTTTATTTTTAGCTTTTTGATGCTGGTATATAGAAATGAATTGCTATGTGTATATTGAACTTGGAAACCCTGGTGGCGTAGTGGTTAAGTGCTACAGCTGCTAACCAAACGGTCGGCAGTTCAAAACCGCCAGGCGAAATCGACTCCACGGCACTGGGCTGAGTATATTGAACTTATCATTAAGAAATCTAATAATTTTTTGTAGGTTATTTTGGATTTGTTTCACATGCAGTCATATCTTCTGCAAATAAAATCAGTTTTATCTTTCAATCTTTATACCTTTTACACCTTATTTTTTCTTCTTATCTTATTGTAATGTTTAACAGAAATAGTGATAGCAAGTATCCTTGTCTTGTTGACAATCTCAGAGGGAAAGATGTCAACATTTTATTACTAGATACTATGGTTAATTGACTTACAGTTAATATTTGTATGTTTTTTCCATCTTTAATTTTTAAACTTTATATATTACTTCATTTTTAAAATGTCTCTTTAAAACAGCGTGTAGTGGAAATTTGTTTTTTAACCAATGTTTATCTTTTAATTGTAACATTTAGTCGGTTTATATTTATGTATATATATGTGTATGTGTGTGTGCATATATATGTACACACACACACATGCACATATATATGTATGTATGTCACCTTACTAAGTGCTTTCTATTTTTTCTGTCTATCCTATGTTATTTTTTTTCTTCCTTGCCAGCTTTTGGATTGTTAAGGATGTTTAATGATTCTACTTTTCCTTATATTAGCTTGGAAATTGTATGCTTTTCTATTATTCTTTTAGGTTGACTCTAGAGACTACACACATCCTTGACTTACCAAAATATGTTACCTGGTACTTTGGACCTTTTCACAGAAAAAAAAATGCAAAAATTGTAGAACACTTTAACTCTTCCTATGTACCTTCCCACTTGTATGATATTGTTTTATTTTCACACTTATTTGTAACTCTCAAGCTATTAAATATTCTGTAACTAATTTATTTAAATTCACCCCGATATTTACCTTTTAGTGTTTTCTTTTTCCCCCCTGCATTCTAAATGTTCTATTTAGAATAATTTTCTTTCTGCATTTGCCTTTCCTTTAGGGCTGGTCTGCTGGCTGCAGATTGTCTTAATTTTTGTTTGTCTGAAAATATCTTTATTTCACCTTTGTTCTTAAAAGGTTATTTCTGCCTGATATAGAATTTTAGATTAGCAGTTATTTTCTTTTAGACGTTGAAATATCAGTCCAGTGTCATCTAGATTCATTTGTTTGTTTTGGTGGAGAAATTAGTAGTTAGTCAGTGCCTTTGAAGGCAATGTGGCTTTTTCCTCTGTTGCTTTTAAACTTTTCTCATTGTCTTTGGGCTTTAACAGATTTACTATGTTATGCTTAGGGGTGGTTGTCTTTTTTAATTAATAAGTTTATACAATTCTTCATAGGTTTTTTTTTTAATTGTGGCTTTGTGTCTTCAGTTTTGAAAAATTCTCAGCTATTGTCTCATCAAAATATTGGTTCTGACACATTATTTCCTTTTCCTCTGTGACTCTAATTACTTGTTATACCTTCTATAATGGATTGAGTTGTGTCCCCCCGCAAAAATATGTGTTAACTTGGTTAGGCCGTGTGTGGTTGTCCTCCATTTTATAATTTTCCTATGTGTTATAAATCATAATCTCTGCCTGTGGTTACAAAGGATTAGAGTGGGTTGTAACATTCTTGTTCAAGTCACGTCTCTGATCCAATGTAAAGGTAGCTCCCCTGGGGTGTGGCCGGCACCACCTTTTATCTTTAGGAAGCAAGCAGAGAGTTGGGGGCCTCATACCACCAAGAAAGCATTGCCGGGAGCAGAGTGCATCCTTTGGACCTGGGTTCCCTGCGCAGAGAAGCTCCTAGCCTGGGGGAAGATTGTTGAGAAGTCCTACAGAGAGAGAAAGGCTTCCCCTGGAGCTGATGCCCTGAATTTGGACTTTTAGCCTGTTTTACTGTGAGAAAATAAACTTCTCTTTGTTAAAGCCATCCACTTGTGGTATTTCTATTACAGCAGCACTAGATAACTAAGATACCTTCTCACTATATCCTTAGAGCTCTCACCATCCTTTCTTTATCTTTCAGCTTTTTTATTTCTCCATGCTTCTTTCTGGATTTCTAGAAATCTTTTTGTCTGTGATGGTTAAGGTTGTGTGTCAATTTGACTGGGCCATGATTCTCAGTAGCTTGGCTGTTCTGATGTAATATGGGAGCTATGTAGTGAAGTAATCAATTCCAAAATGAGATCTGATATAATGACCTCCATGATGTGATCTGCTATGAGCAGCAAATCAACTGAAAGGAGAAGCCCCTAGCCTGACCCACGGACTTGGGACTTTCCAGTCTCTAAAATTGTGTGAATCATTTCCTTGGTATAAACCTCTCTCTCTCTCTTTCTCTCCCTTCCTCCCTCTCTCTTTCTCTCTCTCTCTCTATATATGTACACACATACAAATGCATATATATATATATATATATTTACATACATATATGTATACACACACACACACACATGCTTCACTTGTTTTGCTTCTCTAGAGAGCCTAGAGAACCCAGCATAAGACATTTGTTACTGGGAATGGTTCTAGAGAAACAAAATTGTAAGGATGAGTTTTCTAAATTGGTTCTCAAGTATGGTTAGTCTTAAAGATGTTAATAACTCTGCTTACAGGAGTAAAAAGGGCACTGCTAATCCATGGCATGAGGTGGTAATAGAAATACACAAAACATCACCAATAATGATCAAGTATTGGTGAGAGGTGAGGCTCTGGATGATTGCATGTTTGATATCTTTCTACAATTTTGTCAGAATTCACAAGTATAAGAAAGCTGGTTGGTTGGTCCTACTTTCACTAGACAAAGTAGTGAAAGAAAGAGATGAGCTCAGGGCTTCAAAGCTTAAGCACCACATAAATGACCTTAAAGTTTCCACTTGTGCGTTGAAAGAAAGTCTTATTTTTTGTAGTAACAGAGCTGATATTGCCAAAAACCAAACCCAGAGTCTTACCATAAAAGTGGCTGAATTACAGCACCAGCTGAAGTCCTAGCTTTGAATGGTGTCTGAAGTTAAAGTGAAGGCATCGATTGGGAAGAAATGGGATCCTGAAACTTGGGATGGGGATATATGGGCAGATAATCAGGAAGCCGGGGACATGGAGCCTCTACATTCCATTGAATCATTCCAGCCAATAGAAGCACCCTTCTTACTCCCACCTAAAGAGATTACTCCATCTTTGTTTGCTAAACCACCCTTCCCAGTAAAACCATTAGCCCCACCACCGCTGTCTCAGGAGATTAACACAGCTGTGTCTGAAGAGCCTTTGTCTGAGTTATCTCCTGGAAAGGCGTCTGGGTTATTGCCTGGGCCATTGCCTGAGGCAGATGCCTTACAAGACATTGGTGAAAGTTATCAGAACACATCCCCAACACTCATTTTTGCTTCTAGACCTATAACTAAGCTTAAGTCCCAGCAAGTCCCAAAAGGTGAAGTACAAAGCATGACCCAGGAGGAGGTATGCTTCACTCCAAAAGAACTCATTGACTTTTCTAATATATACAGACACCTGGAGAATATGGTGGGAATGGCTATTAAGGGTGTGGGATAATGGTGTAAGGAACATAAAGTTGGATCAGCCTGAGTTTATTAATATGGGACCACTGAGCACAGATTCTTCATTCAGTGTTTCAACTGAAGAGGTTAGCAAAGGATCTAATAGTTTACTTGGTTGATTTCCTGGAGCGTGGATTATCCCCACACTAAATCAAGTTGAAGTGCCAGAACTGCCTTTGTATATTGTAGAAGAAGGAATCCAAAGGCTTAGGGTAATTGGCATGTTAGAGTGGTCTTATCAGGTTAGACCCACACATGGAGTTCCTAGAGGACACACCTTTTACCACAATGGTGAGGAACAAATTCATGAAGGGAGCCCCAGCATCTTTGAAGACTGGTGTGGTTGCTATTTTATGTAAGTCAGATTTGACAATGGGAACTGCCCTAATTGAACTAAGACACCTAATTACAATGGTGGTGCAGTGGTTAAGAGCTTGGCTGCTGACCAAAGGATTGGCAGTTCAAATCTGCCAGCTCCTCCCCTGTGGGGCAGTTCTACCCTGTCCTGTAGGGTTGCTATGAGTTGGAATTGACGGCAATGGATTTGGTTTTGGTTTTGGACTACAGTGGGGCTGATTGTACTCTGTTGTGGTAGGGACCATGTGGCAGCACTCAGTTAACAAAGATATGGTGGACCTGATTACCGTAATGGACAGTGGAGTCAAAGCATTAGTCAGAATATTCTGACTTGTATGGATTTATGGCATTG
Source organism: Loxodonta africana (assembly GCF_030014295.1). Classification (NCBI taxonomy): domain Eukaryota; kingdom Metazoa; phylum Chordata; class Mammalia; order Proboscidea; family Elephantidae; genus Loxodonta; species Loxodonta africana. The sequence continues at coordinate 49,821,055 of NC_087351.1, forward strand.
GCTACTTAGTCATAGTGTCCCTCGGAGTGAAACAGATTGAAAATCTACGAAACATTTACTTGATCTGTACAAGTGGAAGAGTTCTCAGTCAAGTGAACGGCAATCTAACTTGTATCACCAGAATAGAGAGTCATAGCCCCTCAATCAGTTCCCAGACGAGGCAGTTTACAGACCCACAACCCCTTGAATGAAGGGGAGGATGTGTCCCCTTGAAGAAGGACTCCGCTACACTGCCAAAAATGTATATTGTTAATCTTTCTCCCAACCTTCCCCAGAGGGATCTACGGCCTTTTATGAGAGTGATTGTTCATTGGGTAAAAGGAAGCAATCAGACACTTCGGGGATTACTGGATACTGGCTCTGAACTAACACTAGTTCCAGGGGACCCAAAATGTCACTGTGGCCCAGCAGTAAGAGTGGGGGCATATGAAGGTCAGAAAATTAATGGATTCTTAGCTCAAGTTCATCTTACTGGGTCCAGTGGTCCCTGAACCCATTCCTGTGGTGATTTCCCCAGTTCCAGAATGCATAATTGGAATAGATACACTCAGCAGCTGGCAGAACACCCACACTGAATCCCTGACAAGTGGCGTAAGGGCTATTATAGTAGGAAAAGTGAAGTGGAAGCCATTAAAATTGCCTCTACCTAGGAAAATAGTAAAGCAAAAGCAACACCACATTCCTGAAGGGATTTTTCAGAGATTACTACTACCATCAAAAACTTGAAGGATGCAGGCATGATGATTTCCACCACATCCCCATTCAACTCGCCTGTTTGGCCTGTGCAAGAAACAGATGGATCTTGGACAATGACCTTGGATTATTGGAAATTTAACAAAGTGATAACTCCAAATGTATCTGCTGTTCCTGATGTAGGTTCATTGCTTGAGCAAATTAATACATCTTCTGGTACCTGGTACGTAGCTATTGATCTCGCTAATGAGTTTTTCTCCATACTTGTTTCAAAGGACCACCAGAAGCAGTTTGCCCTCACCTGGCAAGGCCAGCAATACACCTTCAGTGTCCTACCTCAGAGGTATATTAACTCTTCAGCCCTATGTCATAATTTAGTCCTAAGGGACCTTAATTGCCATTCGCTTCCACATCACACTGGACCATTACATTGGTGGCATTATGCTGATTGGACCTAGTAAGGAAGAAGTGTCAGTGACTATGGACTTATTATTGAAACATTTGCATGCTAAAGGGTGAGAAATTAACCTGACAAAAATTCAAGTGCCTTCCACCTCACTGAAATTTCTAGGGGTCCAGTGGTGTGGGACATGTCGAAATACTCCTTCTAAAATGAAGAATGAGTTATTACATCTGGCCTCTCACACAACTAAAAAGGAGGCACAATGCCTAGCGGGCCTCTTTGGATTTTGGAGGGAACATAGCCCTCATTTGAGTGTGCTACTCCGGCCTATTTATCAAGTGACTGGAAAAGCTACTAGTTTTGAGTGGGACCAGACCAAGAGAAGGCTGTACAACAGGTTCAGTCTGCTGTGCAAGTGCCTCTGGCACTTAGGCCATATGATCTGCCTGACCTAATGGTGCTTAAAGTGTCAGTGGCAGATAGAGATGCTGTTTAGAGTCTTTGGCAGGCCCCTGTTGGTGAGTCAGCACAGACTTAGGATTTTGTAGCAAAGCCCTGCCATTCTCTGCAGATACTTTCCTTTTGAGAAGCAGCTTTTTGCCTATTACTGGGCCTTAGTAGAGACTGAACACTTAACCATGGGCAATCAAGTCATAATGCAGCCTGAGCTGCCCATCATGAACTGCATGTTGTCTGACCCACAGAATCATGAAGTTGAATGTGGCCAGCAGCACTCCATCATTAAATGGAAATGGTATATACGAGATCTGGCCCAGAGCAAGACCTAAAGGCACAAGTAAGTTGCATGAGGAAGTGGCCCATGGTCTCTATTCCTGTCTCATTATCTGCCCTCTCCCAGTCTGCACCTATGGCCTCATGGGGAGTTCTTTATGATCAGTTGACTGAGGAAGAGAAAACTCGTGCCTGGTTTACAGATGGTTCTGTGCGATATACAGGCACCACTCAAAAGTGGACTGCGTCAGCACTACAGCCCCTTTCCGGGACCTCCCTGAAGGACAATGGTGAAGGGAAATCCTCCCAATGGGCAGAACTTTGAGCACTGCACCTGGTTGTTCACTTTGCTTGGAAGGAGAAATGGCCAGATGTCCAATTGTATACTGATTCATGGGCTGTGGGCAATGATTTGGCTGGATGGTCAGGTACTTGGAAGGAACATGATTGGAAAATTGGTGACAAGGAGGTATGGGGAAGAGGAAGGTAGATAGACCTCTTTAAATGGGCCAAAGCAGATATTTGTCTCTTGTGAATGCTCACCAAAGGGTGAGCTCAGCAGCAGAAAAAAAATTTTAACAATCAAGTGGACAGGATGATGCGTTCTGTGGAAACCAGTAATCCTCTTTCTCCAGCCACTCCTGTAATTGCCCAATATGTTCATGAACAAAGTGGCCATGGTGGCAGGGATGGAGGTTATGCATGGGCTCAGCAACATGGACTTCCACCAAGACTGACTTGGCTATGGCCACTGCTGAGTGCTCAATCTGCCAGCAAAAGAGACCAACACTGAATCCCTGATATGGCACCATTCCTTGAGGTGATCACCCAGCAACTGGTGGCAGGTTGATTACATTGGACCACTTCCATCATGGGAAGGGCAGTGTTTCGTTTTTACTGGAACAGGCACTTAACTCTGGATACAGATTTGCCTTCCCTGTATGCAATGCTTCTGCCAAAACTACCACTTGTGGACTTGCAGAATGCCTTATCAACTGTCATGATTAAAGTCAATGGAAAAATACAGCAGCCCAATTCCAGCATGACTACTAATGGCCCAGACCTTTCAGTAATGAAGGTTTGGGTCACCCCACCAGGCAAAGAACCACAAACAGCTGAGGTGCTTGCTGAGGATAAAGGGAATATGGAAAGGGTAGTGGAAGAAGGTAGTTTTAAATACCAGCTATGACCATGTGACCAGTTGCAGAAACGAGGACTGTAATTGTTATCAGTGTTTCTTCCTCTTATGTGTGCATCAAATATTTTTGTTTTCTTTCCTTATAAAATATAAGATATAAGCAGAGCTAATGCATTTTGATTTGGACATGTGTCACTTGTATCATGTTAGGCACAAGTATAATTCTCTGTATCTAGAGATTGTGTATGGTTTAGGGAGATGTGTTTAGGTGTCAAGGTGACAAGGTGTGAAATGTCCTGATTAAGGATCTGTCAACTTGGCCATGATCCTCAGTGGTTTAGCAGTTATGATGTAGTTTGGTAGCTATGTAATGATGTAATCACCTTCCTAATGAGATCTGGTATAGTGTAATCACCTCCCCATGATGAGGTCTGCTGTAAGCAGCCAATCAGTTGAAAGGAATTTTCCCTGGGGGTGTGGCCTGCATCCAATATATATGGAGTTTTTGGCAAATTTCACTGGGTTTTGCTCCTTCTGGATCCTCATCTGACCTCTGGTTTTTGGACGTGAGCTAGCAGCTTACCTGCTGATCTTGGGATTCATCAGCCTCTGCAGCCTGTGAACCAGTGGCCTACCATCTTACCTTCTGATCTTGGGATCCATCAGCCTCCTCATCCTGGGAGCTACCAATCTGCTGTCTGACCTGCCCATCTTGGGTTTGAAGGCCCATTCAGCTATGTAAGTCAGGAGCCTCCAGCCTAATCCACTGATTTAGGATATTCCAGCCTCTACGACTGCATGAACCATTTCCTTGATGTAAATCTCTCTCTCTATATATACATAGTTTATACACTTCACTGATTTTGCTTCTCTGGAGAGCTCAGTTTAAGACACTGTCCTATCTTCAAGTCTGATTTGTCGTATCTTTTATGTGATTAACCCCTTCGTAAGATGCAGTCTCACCATCCTTGCTTCTAAGAAGCATTCTGGTTGTACTTCTAAGACAGATTTGTTTGTTCTTTTGGCAGTCCATAGTATATTCTATATTCTTTGCCAACACCACAATTCAAAGGCATCAACTCTTCTTCCATCTTCCTTATTCATTGTCCAGCTTTTACATGCATATGATGTGACTGAAAATACCATGGCTTGGGTCAGGCGCACCTTAGTTTTCAAGGTGACATCCTTGAAAGAATACGACCCTGACGCACACCTCTCCTGACTTTAAACCAATCAGTATCCCTTTGTTCTGTCCAAACAACTGCCTCTTGATCTATGTAAAGGTTCCTCATGAAGACAATTAAGTTTTCTGGAATTCCCATTCTTTGCAATGTTATCCATAATTTGTTATGATCCACCCAGTCGAATGCCTTTGCATAATCAATAAAACACAAGTAAACATCCTTCTGGTATTCGCTGCTTTCAGCTGTATAATATTCCATTGTAGGTATACCATGTTTGTTTATCCATTCATCCGTTAACGGCCACTTGGATTGTTTCTCCATTTTGGCTATTGTGAATAATGCTGCTGTGAACATTGATGTACAAGTATTTGTTTGAGTCCTTTCTTTTAAATTTTCTTGGTATACACCCAGGAGTGGAACTGCAGGGTCATATGGTATTTCTAAGTTTAACTTTTCGAGGAACTTCCAAACTATTTTGCACAGTGGTGGCACTATTTTACATTCTTACCAGTAATGGACAAAGATTCCAATTTCTCCACATCCTTACCAACCCTTGTTATTTTTCTTTATAACAGAGATCCTAGAGAATGTGAGCAACAACATCTGTCAGTTTGCCATACTGTAGGGGCTTGTGTGTTTCTGTGATGCTGGAAGCTATGCCACCAGTATTCAAATACCAGCAGGGTCACCCATGGCGGACAGGTTTCAGCTGAGCTTCCAGACTAAGACAGACTGGAAAGAAGGACCTGGTGGTCTACTTCTGAAAAGAATTAGCCAGTGAAAACCTTACGAATAGCAGTGGAACATTGTCTGATATAGTGCCGGAAGGTGAGCCCCTCAGGTTAGAAGGGACTCAAAATATGACTGCGGAAGAGCTGCTTCCTCAAAGTAGAGTTGACCTTAATGACAGGGATGGAGTCAAGCTTTCAGGACCTTCATCTGCTGATGTGACATGACTCAAAATGAGAAGAAACAGCTGCAAACATCCATTAATAATTGGAACCTGGAATGTACGAAGTACAAATATAGGAAAATTGGAATTCATCAAAATGGGAAGAAACAGCTGCAAACATCCATTAATAATTGGAACCTGGAATGTACGAAGTACAAATGTAGGAAAATTGGAAATCATCAAAAATGAAATGGAACTCATAAAGACTTATATCCTAGGCATTAGTGAGCTGAAATGGCCTGGTATTGGCCCTTTTGAATTGAATAATCATATGGTCTGCTATGCCAGGAATGACAACTTGAAGAGGAATGGTGTTGCATTCATCACCAAAAGAAACATTTGAAGATCTATACTGAAGTACAACCCTGTCAGTGGTAGGATAATATCCATACACCTACAAGGAAGATCAATTAATATGACTATTATTTGAATTTATGCACCAACCACTGAGACCAAAGATGAAGAAACTGAAGGTTTTTACCAATTTTTGCAGTCTGAAATTGATCAAACACGTAATCAGGATGTACTGATAATTACTGGTGATTGGAACGCGAAAGTTGTAAACAAAGAACAAGGATTGTTAGTTGGAAAATATGGCCTTGGTGATAGGAACGGTACTGGAGATCGTATCATTGAATTTTGTAAGACCAATGACTTCTTCATTGCAAATACCTTTTTTCAACAACATATACACATGGACCTTGACAGATGGAATACACAGGAATCAAATCAACTACATCTGTGGAAAGAGACGATGGAAAAGCTCAATATCATCAGTCAGAATAAGGCCAGAGGCTGACTGCAGATCAGACCATCAATTACTCATATGCAAGTTCAAGTTAAAATTCAAAAAATTAGAATAAGTCCACAAGAGCCAGAGTACAACTTTTTCAGTATATCCCACCTGAATTTAGAGACTATCTAAAGAATAGATTTGATGCATTGAACGCTCATGACCAAAGACTAGACGAGTTGTGGAATGACATAAAGGACAACATACATGAAGAAAGGAAGAGATTATTAAAAAGACAGGAGAGAAAAAAAAGATCTAAATGGATATCAGAAGAGTCACTGAAACTTGCTTTTGAACGTCAAGTAGCTAGAGCAAAAGGAAAAAATGATGAAGTAAAAGAGCTGAACAGAAGTTTTCAAAGGGTGACTCGAGAAGACAAAGACTTCTTGTATTATGATGACATGTACAAAGACCTGGAGATAGAAAACTAAAAAGAAGAACATGCTTGGCATTTCTCAAGCTGAAAAAACTGAAGGAAAAAAATTAAGTTGCTTTACTGAAGGATTCTACAGGGAAAATATTAAACAATGAAGGAAGCATCAAAGGAAGATGGAAGGAATACAGAGTCACTATACCAGAAAAAATGGGTCAACGTTCAACCATTTCAGGCGGCAACATATGATCAGGAACTGATGCTACAGAGGGAAGGAGCCCAAGGTGCACTGAACGCACTGGTGAAAAACAAGACCCCAGGAATTGATGGAATACCAATTGAGTTGTTTCAACAAAAGGATGCAGCCCTGGAAGTGCTCACGCATCCATGCCAAGAAATTTGGGAAACAGCTACCTGGCCAACTGACTAGAAGAGATACATATTTATGTCTATTCCCAAGAAAGGTGATCCAACCGAATGTGGAAATTATCGAACAATATCATTAATATCAGAAACCCTGGTGGCGTAGCGGTTAAGTGCTACGGCTGTGAACCAAAGGGTCGGCAGTTCGAATCTGCCAGGCGCTCCTTGGAAACTCTATGGGGCAATATCACAGGCAAGCAAGCTTTTGCTGAAAATCATTCAAAAGCAGCTGCAGCAGTATATCAACAGGGAACTGCCAGAAATTCAGGCTGGGTTCAGAAGAGGACGTGGAACCAGGAATATCATTGCTGATGTCAGATGGATCCTGGCTGAAAGCAGAGAATACTGGAAATATGTTTACCTGTGTTTTATTGACTATGCTAAGGCATTGGACTGTGTGGATCATAACAAATTATGGACAACATTGCAAAGAATGAAAATTCCTGAATGCTTAACTGTGCTCATGAGGAATCTGTACATGGCTCAACAGGCAGTTCTAACAGAACAAGGGGATACTGCATGGTTTAAAGTCAGGAAAGGTGTGCGTTAGGGTTGTAGCCTTCCACCATACCTATTCAGTCTGTGCTGAGCAAATAGTCTGAGAAGCTGGACTGTATGAAGAACGGGGCATCAGGATTGGCAGAAGACTCAGTAACAACCTGCGTTATGCAGATGATACAGCCTTGCTTGCTGAAAGTGAGAGGACTTGAAGCACTTACTGATGAAAATCAAAGATCACAGCCTTCAGTATGGATTACACCTCAACATAAAGAAAGAAAAAATCCTAACAACCGAACCAATGAGCAACATCATGACAAACGGAGAAAAGACTGAGGTTGTCAAGGATTTAATTTTTCTTGGATCCACTATCAACAACCATGGAAGCAGCAGTCAAGAAATCAAAAGACCCATTGCATTGGGCAAATTGGCTGCAAGAGATCTCTTTAAAGTTTTAAAAAGCAAAGATGTCACCCTGAGGACTAAGGTGCACCTGACCAAGTGATGGTGTTTTCAGTCTCCTCGTATGCATGCAGAAGTCAGAGAATGAATAAGGAAGACAGAAGAAGAATTGACGCCTTTGAATTGTGGTGTTGGTGAAGAATATTGAATATAATGTGGACTGCCAAAAGAATGAACAAATCTGTCTTGGAAGAAGTACAACCAGAATGCTCCTTGGAGGCAAGGATGGCGAGACTGTGTCTCACATACTTTGGACATGTTGTCAGGAGGGATCAGTCCCTGGAGAAGGACATCATGCTTGGTAGAGGGTCAGCGAAAAAGAGGAAGACCCTCAAAGAGATGGATTGACACCAAACCAAAAAACCCAAACCGAATGCCGTCGAGTCAGGTGACCCTACAGTACAGAATAGAACTGCCCCATAGAGTTTCCAAGGAGTGCCTGGTGGATTCGAACTGCCGCCCGTTTGGTTAGCAGTCGTAGTACTTAACAACTCTGCCACCAGGGTTTCCATGGATTGACACAGTGGCTGCAAAAACAGGCTCAAGCATAGTAACAATTGTTAGGAAGGCAGAGGACCAGATAGTGTTTTGTTTCGTTGTGCACAGGGTTGCTTTGAGTCCAAACTGACTTGATGGCACCTAATAACAATAACAGAGAGTGTGAAGTGATATCGCATTGTGGGCTTGATTTTCATTACCCTAGTGACTGGGTTAGTGACTGATGATGTTGAGAATTTAATCTTGTACTTATTGGCCATTTGTAAGCCTTTGGAAAAATGTGCATTCAAATTGTTTGCTGTTTTTTGAATTGGGTTGTTTGTCTTTGTTGCTGAATCTTAGGAGGTCTTTATTGACTCTGGATCTTAAACTTTATTAGATAAATACTTTTCAATCATTTTATCCCATTCTGTAGGTTTTTTCACTTTCTTGATAATGTGCTTTGATGAACAAAACAGTTATTTTAAGATCTGTATGACAATCCTAATATGTATACCCAATATGTGAGTTTGTTTTTATTACCTCTTACTTCATTCACATAGTGTTTTTCTCCTTGTGTCCTTGACTATTTTTGATTGCGTGTTCATCAATGTATTTGAGAAATTGCTTGTTGAAATAATTTGAGTCTTAGAATGATATTATATTCCTCCAGAGACGATTTATGCCTGCCTTTCACAGGGGCCCTAGAAGATTTAAAGCTAAGCTGCAGCTCCTTAAGGAACTATCTGTTTCCAGTTTATCTTTGCTCCTAAGGTGTCGCCCTTCAGGGTTTCAACCTGAAAGGAGCTGAAGTTCATTAAGGCCTGTCCCTCTGGGTGAGCACAGGATTTTAATGCCTATCCATTGGTCCTGTGAAGCTGCCAGTACCAAGCCTTTCATCTGCCAGTTACAAGCTGGGCAAACAGCCCTCAGTGGCTTTACCAAAGAAGATATACAAGTGGACAGTAAGCGGTGAGCCTTGGATGCCAGACTCACCTCACTTGTATCCTTTCTTGATAATTCTTCACTTTTTGTAGCTCTCCAATATTTTTTTAATCAGAACTTTTTTATATGTTGTGCATCTTTTATAGTTGTAAACAGCAGGAAAAATGGTTCGAATTGTCTGGTCTTCCATTCCTGGAATGAGAAATCTTCACTTGTTGTATTTTCTATTGCTTTAATGATAAAATCAATTATTACCATTCAGACTTGGAGTAACAATGATTGAATTTCTTTTTCTTTTTTTATTTAGTTTTTTAGAACAGGAAGTTAGTTCTTTATTATATAAGCAATACATTTCCATGAGTAATGTGTGAAAAATATATGAAAGTATAAAGAGGAAATTAAAAATTCATAATTTTTGTCTTTATATTTGTTGTTGTTAGGTAGTATTGAGTCAGTTCCAACTTATAGCGACCCTGTGTATAACAGAATGAAACACTGCCTGATCCTGCTCTATCCTTACAACTTTTCTTTGTTTGAGCCCATTGTTGTAGCCACTGTGTCAGTCCATCTCATTTAGGGTCTTTCTCTTTTTTGCTGGCCCTCTGCTTTATCAAGCCTGATGCCCTTCTCCAAGGACTGGTCCCTGCTGATAACGTGTCCCAAATACGTGAGATGAAGTCTTGCCATTCTCACTTCTAAGGAACATTCTGGCTATACTTCTTCTAAGACAGACTTATTCTTTCTTCTGTCAATCCATGGAATATTCAGTCTTCTTTGCCAACACCACAATTCAAATGCATCCATTCTTCCTTATTCATTGTCTAGCTTTTGCATACATATATATTAGGTGATTGAAAATACCATGGCTTGGGACAGATGCACCTTACTCCTCAAAGTGACATCTTGGCTTTTTAACACTTTAATGAGGTCTTTTGCAGCAGATTTGTCCAATACATCGTTTGATTTCTTGACTGCTGCTTGCATGGATGTTGAGTGTGGATCCAACTAAAATGAAATCTTTGACAACTTCAGTGTTTTCTGTGTTGATCATGATGTTGCTTATTGGCCTAGTTGTGAGGATTTTTGTTATCTTTATGTTGAGGTGTAATGCATACTGAAGGCTGTAGTCTTTGATCCTCATCTGTAAGTGCTTCAAGTCCCCTTCACTTTCAGCAAGCAAGGTTGTGTCATCTTGTTTAATGCAGGTTCTCAATGAGTTTTCTTCTAATCCTGATGCCGATTCTTCTTCCTGTAGTTCAGCGTCTTGTATTATTTCCTCAGCATACAGATTGAATAAGTATGGTGAAAGGATACAACCCTGACACACACCTTTCCTGATTTTAAACCATGCCAGAGTATCCACTTGTTATGTTCGAACAACTGCCTCTTGATCTATGTACATGTTCCTCATGAGACCAATTAAGTCTTCTGAAATTCCCGTTTTTTGCAATGTTATCCATAATTTGTTATGATCCACACAGCCAAATGCCTTTGCATAGTCAATAAAACACAGGTAAACATATTACTGGCATTATCTGCTTTCAGCCAAGATCCATCTGTCATCAGGAATGATATCCCTTTTTCCACATCATCTTCTGAATCCAGTCTGAATTTCTGGCAGTTCCCTGTGGATGTACTGCTGCAACCATTTTTTAATTATCTTCAGCAAAATTTTACTTTGTGTTTGATATTAATGGTATTGTTCCATAATTTCTGTTTTCCGTTGGATCACCTTTCTTTGGAACGGGCACATATATGGATCTCTTCCAGTTGCTTGACCAGGTAGCTGTCTCCCAAATTTCTTGGCATAAATGAGCGAGCATTTTCCACGTCGTAGATGGGTGAGCACTTTCAGTGTTGCATCATTTGTTGAAACATCTCAGTTGGCATTCTCTCAATTCCTGGAGCCTTGTTTTTAACTAACGCCCTCAGTATAGCTTGGACTTCTTCTTTCGGTCCTCGATCATATGCCGCCTCCTGAACTGGTTGAATGTTGACCAATTCTTTTTGTTACAGTGACTCTGTGTATTCCTTCCATCTCCTTTTGATGCTTCCTCTGTCATTCGAGGCTTGAATTTTTTCTTCAGTTCTTTCAGCTTTTTCTTTCCTTTTGGTTTTTGCAGATTTCATTATAATACTTTACTTTGTCTTTCAAGCCATCCTTTGAAACTTACTGTTTAGCTCTTTTACTTCATCATTTCTTTCTTTTGCTTTAGCTACCTACTCTACATTCAAGAGCAAGTTCCAGAGTCTCTTCTGACATCCATTTTGGTCTTTTCTTTCTTCCTTGACTTTTTAACGACCTTTTGCTTTCTTCATATATGACGTCCTTGATGTCATCCCACAACTGGCCTGGTCTTTGGTCATTAGTGTTCAATGCGTCAAATCTGTCCTTGAGAAGGTCTCTAAATTTAGGTGACATAAACTCAAGGTTGCACCTTGGTCCTTGTGCACTTGCTCTAATTTTCTTCAGCTTTAACTTGAATAGAAACCCTGGTGGCATAGTGGTTAAATACTATGGCTGCCAACCAAGGAGTCGGCAGTTTGAATCCACCAGGCTCTCCTTGGAAACTCTGTGGGGCAGTTCTCCTCTGTCCTATAGGGTTACTATGAGTTGGAATAGACTTGAAGGCAGTGGGTTTTGGTTTGGTTAACTTGAACTTGCATATGAGCAATTTATGGTCCGCCCCTCACTTTGATCTGACTGATGATATTGAGCTTACTCATTGTCTCTTTCCACAGATGTAGTGTATTTGATTCCTGTTTATTCCATCTGGTGAAGTCCACATGCATAGCAGTCGTTTATGTTTTTGAAAAAAGGTATTTGCAATGATTAAGTGGTTAATATTGCAAAATTCTACCATGTGATCTCTAGCATTGTTTCTGTCACCAAGGCCATGTTTTTCAGCTACTGTTCTTTGTTTCCAACTTTCCCATTCCAATCATCAGTAATTATCAATGCATCCTGATTGTATGTTTGATCAATTTCAGACTGCAGAAGCTGGTGAAAATCTTCAATTTCTTCATCTTTGGCATTAGATGTTGATGTATAAATTTGAATAACAGTCGTATTAACTGGTCTTCCTTGTGGGTGTATGGATATTATTCTATCACTGACAGCCTTGTACTTCAGGATAGATCTTTAAATGTTCTTTTGATGATGAATGCGATGCCATTCCTCTTCAATTTGTCATTCTGGCACTTTATACCATATGATTGTCCAATTCACAATGGCCAATACCAGTCCATTTCAGCTCACTAAGCCTAGGCTATCAATCTTAAAGCATTCCATTTCATTTTTGACAACTTCCAGTTTTCCTTGATTCATACTTTGTACTTTCCGCGGTCCAGTTACTAATGGATGAATGCAGCTGTTTCTTCTAATTTTGAGTCATGCTACATCAGCAAATAAAGATCTCAAAAGATTTACTCCATTCACATCATTAAGGTTGACTCACTTTGAGGAGGCTGCTCTTCCTTAGTTGTATTTTGAGTGCTTTCCAACCTGAGGGGTCCATCTTCTGGCACTATATCAGACAATGTTCCACTGTTCTCCATAAAGTTTTCACTGGCTGATTGTTTTTCGAAGTAGATCGCCAGGCCCTCCTTCTTAGTCCATCTTAGTCTGGAAGCTCTGCTGAAACCTGTTCACCATGGGTGACCCTAATGATATTTGAAATACCAGTGGCATAGCCTCTAGCATCACAATAACCTGTAAACCATCACAGTAAGACCAATTGACAGACAAGTGGTGGTCTTAATATAGAGGTGATTATGTATATATTGCACACGAATCATACTTTCTTTTGTCAAAATTGAAGCCACATTTGTGTGTTTTTATACAGCTTTTCCACTCGTTGTAATATTGAGCATTTTCTCGAGCCATTATATAACCATCAAAACTGTGACTTTAATGGATCTCTGATGTTTTACCTTGTGGGTACATCACAATTTATTTCACCACTGCTAGATATTTATTCCCAAAAGAAATAATGTATTGATGATTATCTAGTTTCATAAATTTTGTTTACATCAATAAATAAAACGTAATTGACATAAAAAAAGATCGTGCCTTTTTTGCTATTATCATATCTATCCTTTCTTGAGAAGCAAGGAGAAATAATCAGAAATTGTTTTTCAAAAATAAAGTTAGCTGTATAAGTTTACCAAAAAGAGAAAATGTGCAGTTTTCAATACACATCAAAATGAATTTTTTTTTCTCTTTTCCCTAGGACATACCGAGGTAGAGCATATTTTAAACGACACTTTTATAAACAAGCAACTCAAGACCTTTCTGCTGCAATTCACTTAAATCCTAATAACTGGTTAGCACTGTATTATCGTGGCTGCTTATTTAGAAAGACTAACCCTTTGAGAGCACTACAGGATTATAGCATTTCAGGTATTTTGTCTTCAATCGAACTTAGATAGGAATCTGATCTGAGTTTCAATAACTCATTTTCATGGAGTGGAAATCTAATGTGATATGTATATTATTATATAGTAATAATATATATATATGTGTATACTTCTGTAATCTAATATAAGATACCATGGATTAGGTAGAAGTGTTTCTAATATGCACTGTTCAGTGTGTGTGAGTGTATTTGCCTGTATATATGTTTGTGTGGGTAACTATAGCAAGGAAATCTCTATATATTGAGTCCTGAGGATTTTTCTGGAAAGTCAGGTCTACTTCCTAGTCAGCTTGCTAAAATGGAAGTGAATGGCCCTGGTGGGCTATGTCCTACTCCATAGGCCCAGCTCAATGTTTAGTCAGATTCATAGCTTTTAACCCTTAAATTAAAAACAGACTTTAAGAATCCTCAGTATATAGATTACATCCATGGCTAAAAGTGGCCAGTTCTACCTTACCCTCTATCAAGTCCTGGTATAAGTATGTGCCCTGCTTAATGCTGGGCATAGAGTAAGTGTTCAGTAAACAGTCACCAGTGAGTGAATGAGCCCATTCTAACTGAAAAATTTCAACCAGAGCTCAGCACTTCAATCATGGCATTGTTCGCCTGGGTACAAAGTACTAGAATCCCATCATCCTGGTCAAGGCAATATCTAGAGATTAAGAGATAAGTAGACTGCCACAAAAAGAATAATAAATAGTTCCAGAGGGGAGGAAATCTCAGATAATCACTACTTGAATATCTCTAAGTCCAGTTGCCTTCTGAGGTCATGTTTCCCTTTCATATTCAAATAAAATAATTAAAATCCCATCCTGTCTGCTGTAAAGAGTCCAATGCCCTCCCCTCTATTTCTAGAAATTACTGTTAAATTCTCTTGTGATCCTTGTGTCTGATTTCTGGTCTCTGGTTGATTCTCCATCCTTGCTCACTCACTCACTTCTTGTGGTTACTGTTGTTTATGCTTTGTGCCTTCCCCAGGCCTTCCCTACGTTCCCCAATATAGCAACACAAGTATATTGTGTGTAATAGCCCGTTCCCAAATGTTTTAGCGTTCTGAGAATAAAGTTAGCACAGAGAACACACAACTTAAAATTGAAGATCAAACACCCGTTTTTCTGTAAGTTTATCTGGCTCTATTTTTTTTTTTATCAGCTCTGTCCATCTGCTGTCAAGTGGGCTCTTTCCTCACTGACTTTCTCTAATGGCCTTTTTCTCATGTTTCCCTCTTGTCCAAGTTTTAAGCTCTGCACCCCTCTCTTCACAATAATTCGAAGTCCCTGTTATTTAATTTGCAAAGAAAACTAGCTTGATTTTGGCCTCAATCCTTTACTATAAGCTTGCCCAAGGAGTTTTATCTTCCTCAATCAAAAAGGACCCTCAAGATATTTTTCTAAACTGATACTGTCTAATATTTACTGGGCATTTTAGTACTTGCCACGCACTGTTCTAAGTGTTATGTATGGAGTATCCCAACTAATATTCAGAATAATGCTATGAGTTAGATATTATTATTATCCCCATTTTACTGATGAGAAAACTGAGACACAGAACAGTTAAATAATTCTATTTTTTTTTTGCTTAACGAGAATTTTCCCATTTTTATGGAGCTGCTCACCAAAGCTATGGTCGCCTTTTTACTTGCTAGCCAGTCACACAGTGACTACAACAATAAGCTCAAACATAGCAACGATTGTGAAGATGGTGCAGCACTGGGCAGTGTTTCCTTCTGTTGTGCATGGGGTCGCTATGAGTTGGAACTGACTCCACGGCACCTAACAACAGCAACAGTCAATCACACTTCAAACTCAGTAGTCAGATTGCTTTCAAGTGATTATTTACTTCATCTGTATGATCACTGCTGGCGTAGTGGTTAAGAGTTGTGACTGCTAACCAAAAGGTCAACAGTTCGAGTCCACCAGTGCTCCTTGGAAACTCTATGGGATAGTTCTACTCTGTCATTTAGGGTCACTCTGAATTGGAATCAACTTGACGGCAATGAGTTTATCATTGCTTATGCCAAAGTTCAGCACTGTGGATATTTGTTTCCCAGATTGTGAACATTTTGCACATTTTTGGCAAAACTTTCCCTCCTTAGCCAAAATAGGCTTGAGAAGCTTAGAAGACATGGGTCAAACCTTGTAGTATCTCATATGCTAGCATGTTTTTGAAAGTGGTGGTTAATCATTAAGTGAGGAAGCATGAGAGAGCCACTCACTTGGAGTACCGGGAGGAGGCTCTTTTTGACCCATGCTGCTATTATTTGGAACCTGCATAGTCAGGTTGCCCATCTTGACTTCAAGTTCTGCTTGCCTTGGAGTAGCCTCTTTGTAACTGGCCTTCCTGGCTTATGTGTGTTCTCTGTTGACCTCTGCTGTCTTTCCTGGTCTGGAATTGTACCAGAGTCTGTTCCTTGGCCAGTAACAATGTCTTCCTGAGAATAAAGGCCATCCAAGGCAATGGTGCCTTTCTGATTGCAATCCACTGAAGTGAATCTGGAGAGTTAGATTTATCTTTTATCTTTGCCATTAATTGTCATCATGACCATGGACAATATACCTAGCTTCTTTGCACCTCAATCTGTTTATCTTTAAAGTGGACTGTACTGGATTACCATCAAGATTTCTTCCAACTGTAATGAAATTGTGAACCATAATAGCCACATTGTGACTTAAACAAATACATTTTTATGTACAGTACTACTTTTCACTCACCAAATACTATCAGTCATGGTAGATGTGTTTTATTTAGTGTAATGTTAAAAATAAGAATAAGCACTACGAAGGCTATATAGACTGAAATAGAGTTCCGATAAGGTTGTTCAGAACCTGAGTAAGATACATACTTTTGTTTTTAAGTTCTCATAAACGATGGCTATGAAAATCTAAGTTCTTTTCTACATCGGGGCATACTCTATGCAGAACAAAAACAGTGGTTCCTGGCAATTCGTGACTTTGAAACTGTTATTTCTCTAGAAAGGTAAGTTTTCTTTCTTATAGTTATCATTTTTGTATAAAATTAAGAAAAAAACTGAAATGAAAGAAAAGCTGTTTTTGTTTGTTTCCTTTTTTGTTACTATTGAGAACCTTGTAGAAAATCAGACATTATGAAGTTATCCTGGAATTAGAATACTACTTTAAAAATAGTGCCAGTTCTGAACTAAAACCTCTTTTCAAAATCTGTTTGCCTCAAATGCTTTTGCACGTTTCAGAGGTTAAATGGGCTTGAGAGGAGTTAGATAAATCCATGGATAATAAACCAACAGGTATTAAAAGGTGCTTGGAGATGCCCAGGCTAAAGTTTTTTGAATTTAACTTCAGAGAAAACTGTCATCAAGTTTTAAAATAGTGACAAAACATTCTACTTCATGTATCATTGCCCTGCACAACATATGAATCAGTGGGAGGAACCTTTTCTTTAGAACACCTAACTTCAAGAAAAAAAGCACAAGGAAAAAAGCCAAGAAAAAATGCCGATACTATTCAGAACATAACCAAAAACCAAACCAAACCAAGTGCCCTCGAGCCGATTCCGACTCATAGCGACTCTATAGGACAGAGTAGAACTGCCCCATAGAGTTTCCAAGGAGCACCTGGCAGATAGGTTCAGGAAAAAAACACATGCTGAAAGTCACACACACTACTTTAGTCAGAAAGCCAGGCAATAAAAAACACAGAATTTAATTACATGATTTCTCTTCTTTCTAATGAAGCATTCATTAAAATGGAAGGTGTTAGAAAGTGGAATAAATCATGGAATAAACCAATTCCATTCCAACGAGAAAACTTTACTGATCTTATCTAAGGTAAATTTTGAACTTGACTCAGGAAAGTCATGGAGCATGGCTTCATAATGATCACGGTTTTCTTTCGGACATTCTTGAGCCAGGAAGGGAAAGGAAAGAGCTCCTGTTCGAATGTAGGCAGCAGGAACTTTGACGTTTTATAGGCAAAGGGTCAGGGTTTCTACGAAGTTGGGCTATATAGGATGTGTAGTTCCCTCGTTTTAAAATGGAGGCATTGAACAGGGTAATTTCAAAGATTATTTCTATACTGAAATTTTTTTGATTTGAGAGAAAAAAACAATGTCTGTTTTTTCTCTCAAATCAAACAGAAAAGTGGCTGAGTTAATACCTACGCAGAGAGGACTTTTAACTCCAAGCCACCAAACCCTAGTATATTATTGTTTCTCACTGTTACTCATGGGGAACATAGCCTGAGGCAAACATTTTTTGAGATGAGGAAAACTAACCTTGTAATTCAAGATAACTCCTAATTAAGTCACAGAAGGGTAAAGTAAAAATAAGTCATTATTAAGCCAAAGAAGCAACAAGGAGACTTTAGGAATTCTGTTCTTAGCACCTATTCTACAAATGTTAATTCCCTGTTAAGGATTTTCTAAAGAGTGTTTATAATTTTTAATAGAGAGTAGTTAATTTACTGTGCTTTATTTTTTTTTTAGTAAAGCGTAAAAAAATACCCTGATACATATTAATATGTGTATTTCGTTAGGTTTTCATAATAGGAAATCATTTAGAATAATTAAAAATGTCTAATAAGATTTTACTTTCTTTTTTTTCAGAACTGTTTCTTTGGCTTATATAAATATTGGCCTCATACATCTGCTACACCTGGATAACTATGTTGAAGCCATCTGGCAGTTTTCGGAGGCTATTAGAATTGATCCTTTATATATTCAAAGCTATATTTGTCGAGCAGAAGCCTATCAGAAGGTATTCAAGGTTTGAGAATCTTGACTTTTAAAAAAGCTTAAAGTTTCTGAATATTTGTTAAATAGTATATTAATGTATTCTTTTCTTTAGCTAATTGCAGAGGCTAATGTACTCATAAGTAATAAATGTTTAACAGATAGAGTTAACTATAATTGCACACTTATAAAGCCTCTACTTACTAGGTGTGCATTTTTATGTCTTTCATTTTCTTTTTTTTATAAAGCCTGTTTTTTTCCTTATCATGAAAGTACTAGATATTTTACTGTAGGTTATGCACACACACACACACACACACACACATAGACAAAGGTAAGAATAAACTAAAACCATCAATAATTTCATACTCTAGGGGACTTACTGTTAGCATTTTGGAGTCTTATTGGTCCAGTGTTTTGTGTGTATGTGTGTGTGCGCGCACACGCGTGTGTATGTGCGTGTGTAGTTGTATGGGTGCGTGGGTGGGTTTAGAGAATGGAATACCAACTGTTCATACTTTCTTTTAAATTTTGTTTAATTTTTGCAAGTTATTTAAATTAGAAAATATAAATATAATATAGTCTTAGTGTAACAAATTCAAGCAGTAAATTTAACAAAAGTTCCCTCTGACACCAATCAAATCTGACTTCCAGAGATAACCACTGTTAACTGTTATCTCTGCCTTTCAAAACAGATACCCCTTTTCACCACTCCACCACTAAGCACCCTGTCCAAGACACAGCCATTTTTCAGCAGGATTACTGCAGTGCCTCCCGGTCTTTTTCTTTTTACTTCCGTTTTTCACTCCTTTTCAATAAATTTTCAAGTCAGCAGTCACAGTGATCCTGTTAAAACACAAGTCAAATTATTTCACTTCTTTGCTCAAAAGCCTTCAATAGTTTCTCTTTGCACTCAGAATAAAAGCCAATCCTTCCAAAGGCATGCAAGACCCCACATGAGCTAGCTCCTAATTACCTTTCTGCCTCCTCCTACCAGCTCACACTGCTTTGGTCACCCCGGTTTCAGTCAGGATAGGCTAGGTTGTGCTGTAGTAAAAAGCAACATCAAAATCACCGTGTTAAAAATAACAAAGGTAGAATTCTTGCTCACACTGCATGCCCATTCATGGTTGGCTGGAGGCTCTGCTCCCCATTGTCCTGATTTTAGGACCTAGGCTGATGAAGGAGCCACTATTGGAATATTGTAAATTGTCATGGCAGAGGAAAAGATCTCTGGAAGGTCTTTTCACCTGAAGTTAAAAGCTCTGGCTCAGGAATGACACATGCTTCTGTCCTTGAGGGCCAGGAAGACAGCTGTAGATATTTGGTGAACAGTACTAATGACTACTATAGTTTATCTTTTTGTTCATGACACCTTTGGCTTACTTTCTCTGCTATAAGCAAAATACACTCACTTTCTACCTAAGGTTAATGACCTAAAAGTACTAATCTGTTACAGTGTCAATTTCAAAGACCTGGATCTCTGGGTAATATCTCTGCCCTAGGCTTAGATGTGCCTTTTCAGAATAGTCACAGTACGCACTCTCATTCAGAAAGGAGAACGGGAACACACAGTTGATGTGGCCAGTATTATAGAAAGAATCAATGTTTACTCGTTATTATATGTTGGTGCTAAATAGATCTCCTTTTTCACCCTTGTATCTTGTTTCATTAATTGATTCATTTATTCATTGATTTTGATGCAAATATGTTTTTTTCTCACTTATTTTTAAGTGGAACTGACTTCTACATTTTATTTTACTCTACTTCACATGCTGGTTTTTTTTAATACAGTCACGTTTGGTGGAGAGGGCTATATGGTTGAGGAAGAAAGACTGGAAAGCCAAACCAAAAAAGGAAAGAAATTTCTTTCCTCTCATTTCCCCCAAAACACGAATTATGATACGATCATATTTGTGTAAGATTAAATATAATGTAGGTGTATGTCATCATTCCTGCAAATTAAAGATAAATGGTTAAAAAAAGACTTTGCACTATAAAATTTTTTTTTAGTTCTCTTTATCCCATTTATTTTATTGATTCTTAAGGAAAACATGTATTAGAAGATGTTACTACAAAATTTCTGTAGTGAATGGTGGGAGGGGATACATGTTGTAAAGGAAGCAATTATTATTATTAGGAACTAAGTTTCTGTTTGTTACTCAACAGTTGCATAAATTGAAAAACTCAGTAAGAGATTTATCTTGTGCTATCCATCTTCAGCCAGATGGAATCCAATTATATATAATAAGGTATGAGCATAGAAATACAACTTTTCTTGGGATAACTTCACATTCGAGCTGATTGCTGGGATCCTTAATTCTCTAGTTAAATAACTGGGGTTTTTGATTCTTCTAGCCTCCTCATTTTACACTTAACCTTCCAGCAATTGCAGTCTCTGAATCAGCAAACCAGATGTAGTTATTATTTTTGCTAAAATTGAAGATAATTTATCACATAAGATAACCCAATCTTTTCCTTTGTTGTATTCCTCCATCAAAACTTAACAGTTTAGTGTTCAAGTTATTTGAAGGCTCTCTAGATTACTGGTTATATAGTTAACACATACCTCATGAGAGTAATGTCAGAAATGCCAACAGTTGTTTTGATTGTGTCCACAAAAAAGATAAACAAAACCTCAGGTAATTAAAACATAAACCTTAGGTAATTCAGTGGGGGGAAAAATGACACATTTAACTTTATTTCAAATGCAGTATTTAGAGCTTGCTATAAAGGGACTCTTTGGTAGTTATAAATCATCATTACCAAAAAAATGTTATAACTTTTCAGGAATTATATAGACTTGGGAAAATGATACAGAACGTTGCTTTCTGATTGTCTTTTAATGTTGTGTCTTTTAATTTTTGAACCACATTTTGGTTGTTTATACAAATACTTCTCCCCTTTTATATCCCTTGAACTTGGTTTATCTTTTAATAATTTCTCACTGACAGCATAATATTTTAAATACAGACAATTGCAAAAAAATATTTGAGTATTTTTCTTTCAATATCACATTTTCTTAATTGTGTTCTCATCACATCTCCGTGCTAATTGGTCTGTTTAAACTATATAAAATGTTTATAAATCTTCGCATTGTTTTTGTGTACATAAAAAAATGAATATATTAGCGATTATATTATACTGGTAACATTTTAAGTAACTATTTACAGGTAGTCCCTGGCTTATGATATATTTGAGTTACACGAACTGCACTTAGAACTGTCCCTTTTAATGATTTGTGTATTTTTTTATGTTTTTTTTAATTAATTTATATTTGTAAGTTTATATGTAATGTTTCCAACTCCCAAAGACAAATAAGGTTCAGATTTACAAAGTTACTGATAATAGAAGGTGATAATAATGAAAACTGAAAAAAAAAAAAGATATTTGACTTATGTCAGAACTGACTTCCTATGGAGTCGTTGGAATGTAGCCCCTTCATAAGTCGTGAACTACCTGTATGAGAAATTTTATTTTAGAATAATGATTTTAACTGTTTAGAATCAGAAAGCTATTATTTCTTCCAGAGGACAATATCTTCTTGCAATGAGACAATTTGATCTTGCAAAGTTCACAATTTATCAAGTAGCAGAAATGAACAAAGGTAAATACAATCAATGCAAAAATTTATCTTAAAAAGAAATACCTCTGTAAAATTCTTATGCTATTTTCAGTAGCTGTATACAGATAATATGGGGGAGGATTGATGGTTCCATGGTAGAATTCTCACCTTCCATGTGGGATACCTGAGTTTGATTCCTGGCCAGTGCACCTCAGACACAACCATCATCCATCTGTCTAAGGAGGTTTGCATGTTGCTATGATGCTGAACAGGTTTCGGCAAAACTTCTACACTAAGATGGACGAGGCAGAAAGGCCTGGAAATCTTCTGAAAATCAGCCAGTGAAAACCTCATGGATTACAATGGTCTGGTCTGTAACCAGTCATGGCGATGGCACAGGACCCAGCAAAGTTTAGTTCAGTTGTGCACAGGGTTGCTATGAGTCAGGGCTGACTTAGTGGAAGCTAACAACAGATGTATGAAAGATTCACTTAAAAGTCAGATTTTGAAACTTTAAAACTTCAGTTTCATATCTGCATCATCAATTAGTAAAACAACGATTCATAACTATACCACCAGGGTTTCCATGATTCATAGCATAGTGAATTTTGTGGGAGACATTATTATAGAAAATAACAGACTTATAATTTTAATTGTTTGTAATTGTGACGGCTTACTGTTTTCTGGTAATAAATAGATTTTAGTATAATATTGATTTGTTAATTCGTTTTATATAGGAAGATTTTTTGAATTGCTTTTCCTTAAAATAATTATACTAAAGCCTGGATAACTTGGCAAAGATGCCACAAGACATTGATAAGCCTTTCTGTTTCTTTTAGGTCTCATTGAGTTGAGTCCTGTACAGCAAGCACTCATTTATTCATTTTGTGAAAACCACGACAAAGCCATTCAGGTCTTACACGCAATCACTTTGAGTAAACCCGAGATAACTGTGTATGCTCTATTAGCGAAAGCCCAAATGAAGGCCAAGAGAAACAAGGTGAAAAGTCTTCTGAGTAATGTTTACTTAAACCTGATATATTGATATTGGAATTGATATATTGTTCTTAGTCTGACTGTTTAAATACTTTTTACAAAACTAAATTATACTATTTATTTCTTCTTTCACTACCATCTAGGTTGTTTCCATTTGTTTTGTTAGCTTTTAAGAATATGGCTGATCTAAATATTCTTTTTCATGTCTTCTGTTAACATGTGATGTAGTTTTCCAGGATATATTCATAGGAGTGGAATTGCTGGTATATAGAGAATATGAATGTTCAACATTTAAGAAAATGATATGTTGTTCCATAGAGTTGTATTCATTTGTTCTCCCACTTGCTGTGTAAGTGTTCTTGTATAAGTATTCCTGTTGATCTGTGCGTCCTTTATGATGATTGGTATTGTCAGACTTCATTTTTGCCAACCTACTGGATAAAAAAAGAGCCCTGGTGGTGCCAATGGTCTCCTTGGGAGAAGACCTGGCAATCTGCTTTTGTAAGGATTACAGTTAAGAAAACCCTATGAGGCAAGTTCTACTCTGTCATGTGGGGTCCCTATGAGTCGAAATCAACGTAACATCACCTAACAACAACATAACTTGATAAAAACTGATGTCTCATTGTGATCTTAATTTGCATTTCTCAGGTTGAGCATCTTTTATTTGTTCAGTAGTCAGTCATATTTCCTTTTCTATCAATTGCCTATACATGTCTTGTTTGTCTTTTTCTTATTCATTTGCAGGCATTTAAAAAATAAATTCTGTATACTAATCCTGGGTTGATTATGTGTGCCACATAAAAAACAAACGAACAAACAAAAAACCAAACCCACTGCCTTCGAGTCAGTTCTGACTCATAGTGACCTTATAAGACAGGGTAGAGCTGCCCCATAGGGTTTCCAAGGCAATAAATCTTTATGGAAGCAGACAGCCATATCTTTCTCCCATGGAGCAGCTGGTGGGTTTGAACCACCAGCCTTTGGGTTAGCAGCCAAATGCTTTAACCACTGTGTCACGAGGGTTCCTTGTGTGCCACAATCTCTTCTTACAATTTGTGACTTCATTATGAATCATTATGATTCATTTATAGTGAATCTTTCCTTTTCCTTATGGTGTTTTTTGATTAGCAGAGGTTCTTTTAATGTAGTTGAATATATCTATCTTTTATTTTACAGTCAGGAACTAAAAAAAAAAAAATCTCGTTTAAGAAATCCTTCCCTACACCACTGTCATAAACATATTCTTCCATATTTTCTTCTAAAAGTTTAAAATTTTGCTTTTTCCGTTTAAGGCCTTAATCTATCTTAAATGGATATTTTTGTGTGTGTGAAATAGTGATAGATTTCAGCTTTCCTAGTAGGCTTATGCAAATGTTATGGCATCATTTACTGAATAGTTCTCCTTAACCCAGAGATCTGCACTGCAGCATCTATCACACAAGTTTTCTTGTATGTATGGGTCTGATTTGGAGCTCTCTATTCTGTTATTTTGGTCAGTTTCTCTCTTTGGCCAAGTAATACAATATTTTAGTTTCTATAGCCCTACTATAATTTTTGATAATCTGTAGAGAAAATCTGCATACCATATTCTTCTCCAGGGAATTCCTAGTTATTTATGGGCCTTTACTCTTCCATATACGTTTTTAATTCAGCTTGTTGATATCCATTAAAAACTCTGTTTGGATTTCAATTGAAATTATATTGAAACTTTAGAGAGAATTGACACATTTATGATATTAAATTGTTTATGGACATGATGATACATCTCATTTGTTTGACTTTTTCTTTTAAATAGATTTGATACATCTCTCATTAGATATACTTCTAGGTATTCTTATCATTTTTGTTTCTATTGTAACTGGCATCTTTTTAAAAAATATTTTCTAGTCACTGCTAGTTTATAGAAATGAAAGATTTCCAAGCAAGTGTTGAAGGTGCTGCCCGGTTTTCTTGCTGCTTAAAGTAAAATTCTACGAAACAGACCACCAATTGCTCATATGCAAATTCAGGTTGAAACTGAAGAAAATTAGAAGTCAACTAGACGAAAGTACGACCTAGAGTATATCCCTCCTGATTTTAGAGACCGTCTCAAGAATAGATTTGATGCATTGAACATTAATGACTGAACACCAGATGAGTTGTGGAATGACATCAAGGACATCATCCATGAAGAAAGCAAGAGGTCATGAAAAAGACAAGAAAGAAAGACCAATATGGAAGTCAGAAGAGACTCTAAAACTTTAAGTAGCTAGTTTGAAAGGAAGAAATGATGGAGTAAAAGAACTGAACGGAAGATTTAAAAGGGTAGCTCAAGAAGATAGAGTATTATAAAGACACATGCAAAGAGCTGGAGATAGAAAACTAAGAAGGAAGAACACACTCAGCATTTCTCAAGCTGAAAGAACTGAAGAAAAAATTCAAGCCTCAAGTTGCAGAAGTTGGCAGAGTTGATGGGATGTCACTCTTTTGATTGTGTTGGGTTATATGAAATTTCCTCTTAACAGACTGGGGAGATTCTCCCTCTGGCTTGAAAAAAGCAAACTGTCATGCTGTGACTGCATATGAAGAGGGCCATGTGGCAGGGAACTATAGGTATCCTTTAGGATGAGGGTGGCCTCCAGCCAACAGCCAGCAAGAAGCTAGATTCTCAGTCATACAGCCACAAAAAAATGAATTCTGCCAACAACCTGAATGAGCTTGGGAGCAGATTCTCTCCAGTTGAGTTTCCAGGTGATAACAGCTTAGCTAACAGCTTGATTGCACCTTTGGAAGACCTAGAGCAGAGGACCAGCTAAGCTATGCAGCGGACCAAGCTAAGCCATGCCTGGACTCTTGATCTACAGAAACTGTGAGATAACAAATATGTGTTGCTTTAAGCTGCTGAGTGTGGAGATTTGATTTTCAGTAATAGAAAATGGATAGATACACTTCTGATTTAGAATGAATTACTCTTGTCAATTTCAGTAATTACTTCCTAATTGCAAATTTAGTGGTCATTTCTTAATATGTATTTTTGTCTCCTTTTCTTCCACATTTAAAATTATTGATCGCTTCATCTTTTTGGAAATACCCTTTTATATTTGCCTACCCTCTTCCTCTAACTTCCAGAAACCCTAGGGAGTCATTTAGCCAGAAACCTGGGGTTACCTTTGGCTTCCCTCCTCCATCCAAATCAATAATAAACTTCTCTTGTTTCTACTTTATAAATGTCTCCCAAGTCCACTTCCTTCCTTTATTTCTATGGTCATTATCCTAGTTCAGAACATACTTTTATTTTGCTGGAATTATAGCAACAGTGTTGCTCTCCTCCAAGCTCTTACAGCCACAGCAGCCACAGTGCTGAGGAGGCTTCTTAGAGTAGTGAAGGAGAGGAAGATGGGACATCAGCTAGAGGGGGAAGCTGAAGGAAGTGAAGATTTGTTAACAAATTTAAATAAGTTGAAGGTGTGAGTAGATTTTTTAACTCAAGGAGACAGTGAAAGGGCAGAGGCCCAAAACAGGAAGGAAATAAGTTATTTCCAATAACAGATTGAGCTCAGGTGGGGCAGAAGAAGATGAGGTCAAGCACACAGCCTTAGGAGTTAGCTCTGAAAAGGAGAAGAAAGGAAACCATTCAAAGACCAACACCTCCCCCAAAAAGAAAAACAAAAGCACTGCTGTGGAGTCAATTCTGACTCATAGTAACCTGTAGGACAGAGTAGAAATGTCCCATAGACTTTCCAAGGCTATAAATCTTTACAAAGGCAAATTGCCAGCCACACCTTTCCCTCATGGAGTGGCTGGTAGGTTGAACCACTGACCTTTTGGTTAACAGGTGAGTGCTTTAACCAATGTGCCACAAGGGCTCTTCTCATTCAAAGACAGAAGAGAAAAGTGAATATGGATGAAGACAGAGATATACTGAAAAGTAAAAACAAAGGAAATTGAGAAGGTAATGCATTTTCTCTATGGCAAGGCCACGTGCTGTGAGTGAGGACAGGGGAATGGATATTGAGGTGGGTTGATAACAGGGCTTCTAACCCAGTTTGTTCAGGTTTGAACCTGTGCTGAAAATTTACATTTCTAGCAAATTCCAAGGTAATGCTAATGTTGGTGTTTGGGGACCAATTCTGAGAACCCCTAGTAGAGTAGAGGTTCTTGAAATTTATTATACGTAAGAATCACCTGGGAATCTTGTTAAACTGTAGATTCTGATTCAGTATATCTGGGGTGGAAATCCAAATTCTCAGCAGAGATTCATACAGGAGCAAACCGGTTCAAAGCCCTGGCTGTAAATATGTGAATTAGCTGCTAAGGGGAAGCAAGAAATGCTGCGTAGCATATCCAAATTAAATCTCATCATGTCTCTGGCAGTTTAATGAAATTAAGAGTATGGGCTAAATAGTAACAAACATTTGTATTTTTTATAAATGTACATACAATGATTAGTTGATTATCAAATGACATTTCTATTTGTAAAATTGATTTTTTTTTTCAAGGAAGAGTTTTAGCTATTTTGACTGTATAATTTAAATGGGTGAATTTTGATGATAGTTTA
This sequence comes from Loxodonta africana, assembly GCF_030014295.1. NCBI lineage: Eukaryota > Metazoa > Chordata > Mammalia > Proboscidea > Elephantidae > Loxodonta > Loxodonta africana. The sequence goes on from NC_087351.1 coordinate 49,848,351, forward strand.
TTTTTCTGGTGTCAGCAGAACCCCATTAAGAGCACAGAGGACAAAAAAGAGGTTGGTTAAAATTACATCTGATGTTATCAGAGGTAATCCTTCACTACCAAGTAGTTTCACAATATTCCATTCAGGAAGATTACTAGGAAACTGGTCCTAAATTAGGCATTACTATCTGACTTTATAACAAAAGACGATATAAAATTTAGAAATTACAGTTGCAAAAATACATGCATATATGTCTGCTTAAGTACCAGGTTGCAGGGCTGGCACCTGGGTGGGACTCACTGAGACCAGACGCTCTGGCTGGGTCCTCCTCTAACTGTGTACTCACAGGATCCGTGGTCTTTCCAGATATACATGTCCTCGTGGCTGTGTGCTTAGAGTTTGCACTAGCATTTAAGGCTGTAATGCCAAACAGATATTAGAAAGAAATTTCTACCCTTCTGTCATGGATTGAATTGTGTCCCCCAAAAATACGTGTCAACTTGGTTAGGCCATGATTCCCAGTATTGTGTGGTTGTCCTCCATTTTGTGATTTTCCTATGTGTTAACAATCATAATCTCTGCCTGTGGTTAAAGAGGATTAGGGTGGGATGTAACACCCTCACTCAGGTCACATCCCTGAGCCAATGTAAAGGGAGTTTCCCTGGGGTGTGGCCTGTACCACCTTTTATCTTATAAGAGATAAAAGGAATGGGAAGCAAGCAGAGAGTTGGGGACCTCATACCACCAAGAAAGCAGTGCTGGGAGCAGAGTGCATCCTTTGGACCTGGGGTCCCTGGGTGGAGAAGCTCCTAGTCCAGGGGAAGATTGCCAAGAAGGCCAACAGAGAAAGACTTCTCCTGGAGCTGATGCCCTGTATTTGGACTTTTAGCCTGTTTTACTGGGAAGAAATAAATTTGTTGTTGCTAAAGGCATCCACTTGTGGTATTTCTGTTATAGCAGCACTAAATGACTAAGACACTGCCTTTCATTTTTATCATTATAGGAAGCTGTGAGAACGTTTAAAAAGGCATTGGATGTCTTTGCTCATTCCGATAAAGGACCAAATGCTGTAGTGGCTTCAGCAGACTGTCTGTATCACTTGGGCCTTTGTTACATGGAAGAAGGCAGTTTACAAACGGTATTTCGTGTATTTAGGACTACGGAGCATAGGCTGTTTGTGATTTGAGAGACTGTTTGCTCATGTTCAGTTCTATTTCTGAAGGCTGTCTAATCCATTGAAGTCGAGTCGATCCTAACTCATAGCGACCCTACAGGACAGGGTAGAACTGTCCCATAGGGTTTCTAAGGACTGGCTGGTGGATTTGAACTGTGGACCTTTCTGGTTAGCAGCTGAGCTCTTAACCACTGAGTCCTGGGGGCTCCATCTATGCAGTGAGTAGTTCAAAGCTTCTTTTAAAGCTTCACAGTGTTACATAGCATTGACCTATTACAGTCAGTCTCTACCCTGCAATTCCTAGTACATTGTTTCATTTAATCAGTACCTTGATGCTGTTGTTTTGATGCTTGTTTATTAACAATATACTAAAGGCTAATGTGTATTTCTCACCAAAATAATAAACCTAATTGTAGAAAACATTATAGCAAAATAATTTCATCACATTAATATGAATTTATTTATTAAATCAGTAAGTGGAGTGTTTCAATGTAATATAAAATAAATGGAAAATGATTAGGATCTCTTTGGCTTTTCTTATTGACTAAGCAGATGAACAGCAACTCCAGCCAGGTTGAAACTGGTTATTAAGATGGCCAGTTTCATTGAAAACCACTTGATTCAATTAATATGCGTTTATCCAATCTTTGGCCATTTTACACAATTTCTCGCTTCAGAATTATCGATGAAATGGTAGATACATAAAATAACATCCAGTGGCTAATATTGGACAATTCACTATTCCATCTCTGTACATGTACACACACACGTACACCACACATCATTTCAACCCTTATATTTAGTATAGTGTGCTAAACTTGCATAACCATAGCCTTGAAAAAGAGTTGCACTTGATTAGTTATTCCAGTAAGAAATTCAGTAATGACCAAAAACACAATGGAAAGGTTAGTCCAGGGGACTAATGAACCGCAACTACCACAGCCTCCACCAGACTGAGCCCAGCGCAACTAGACAGTGCCCGGCTACCACCACAGACTGTTTTGACAGGGATCACAATAGAGCGTCCTGAACAGAGCTGGAGGAAAATGTAGGACAAAATTCTAACTCACCAAAAAAAAAAAAAAAAAAAAAGACCAGGCTTACTGGTCAGACAGAGACTGGAGAAGCCCTGAGAGTATGGCCCCTGGACACCGTTGTAGCTCAGTAATGAAGTCACTCCTAAGGTTCACTCTTCAGTGAAAGATTAGACAGGCTGGTAAAACAAAAGGAGACCAAATGGGCATACTAGCCCAAGGGCAAGCATGAGAAGGCAGGAGGGAACAGGAAAGTTGGTAATGGGGAACCCAAGGTTGAGAAGGAGAGGGTATTGACATGTCATGGATTTGGCAACCAATGTCACAAAATAATATGTGTATTAATTGTTTAATGAGTAACTAGTTTTCTTTGTAAACCTTCACCTAAAGTACAATAAAAGAAATTTAAAAAAAAAAAAGAAAGAAATCCTTTAAATGTAAGAATAATTACAAATCTTTTCAGTGTTTTTAGTCCTTTTGGACAACTGGAACAAATCCAGCTTTGCTTTATGACTTTGGGAATAATTTTGGAGTTCTTTTGTTCTGAGGAAACCCTGGTGGCATAGTGGTTAAGAGCTATGGCTGCTAACCAAAAGGTTGGCAGTTCAAATCCACAAGGTATTCCTTGGAAACCCTGTGGGGCAGTTCTACTCTGTCCTATATGGTCGCTATGAGTCGGAATCGACTAGACGGCAATGGGTTTGTTTTTTTTGGTATTGTTCTAAAGGAGCCCTGGTGGTGCAGTGGTTAAGTGGTATGGCTGCTAACCAAAAGGTCCACAGTTCCAGTGTACCAGCCACTCCTTAGAAACCCTATGGGGCAGTTCTCCTTTGTCCTATAGGGTTGCCATGAGTCGGAATTGACTCAACGGCAACGGCTTTGGTTTTATGGACTATCGTGAAATTTTTAACTATGGATTTGTTATAGCTCTTGGACCTCATAGAAAATAAATGTATTGATTGTGATTTCTCTGAAGGAACAAAGTCTGAAGAGTAATGGTTAATCTACCAACATGGATTATGTAGACATTAGTCCGAGAATAAAGGGGCCAATAAATTATAATGATAAACCTGATTTGTTCATAAATATTACTTTTGTTTGCTCCACAGAATCATTGGGAGAAACGTATTTAAAAAGACCAAACAATAGAGTGAAATCTTTTCAAAAATAGTTATATACTATAATTTATTAACATTTGAAAAAAATGTACTCTACTCACCAAATGGTTTGCTTTTTAATGTTGTGCTCCTCTAGGCTTTTGATTCTTTTACAAAAGCTGTCAAAACAAATCCTGATTTTGCAGAAGGCTTTTATCAACGAGGTCTTTGTAAAGTAAAACTTCGAAGGGATAACTCGATCCTGGATTTTAATCGTGCAATTACCCTCAATCCAAAGCATTACCAGGTATTTAAATGAACAAATTCAGTGTGTTAACTTGGCTAAAATTATTAAATTGTATGCCATTGTTATTAGATAGGAACAACTGGTTACTTTTACCTACTTTTCAACCAACTTTATTTTGATAATGCAGTATCAGTATTTCCCCTTTGAACTTAATGGATATTGTTAACAGGGAATTATTCGAAACAATGAATTTAAACATTTGAAACAGGAAATTATATAAAAGTGCTTTGTGCATTGTGATGTATATAAATATTGTATATAATATATCTCTTAATAATTATAATTTTATACTGTTATTTAATTTGCTTATTTTACTGTCACTTTGATTCTTGCCTTTTAATCAGGAGACTATAGAGACAACACAAAATTCAGTAGATAAAGCTTGACTGGATCCTGATTTTAACAGTCTATGAAATTCCTTTATTGTTCATAATTGGGGAAAATTTAAATATGGACTAAATATTAGGTGATTTTAGGGAATTACTGTTAATTTTCTTAGATGTATAATTGTGTTTCTGTAGAAGAATGTCCTTCTTTATAGTAAATGCATACTGAAGGATTTGGGGTGAAGCATTATGATGTCTACAACTTATTTTCAGCAAAAATAGAAAAAACAAATATGCCAAAATGCTAAAAATTATTAAATCTAGGCAGCAAATATATGAGTTTGTCGTACTCTTCTTTCAGTTATTCTGTATGTTTGAATTTTTTGTAACAAAAGAGAGTGCAAAAAAAAAAGACTGTTATACCATCTGTGGATGGCATAGATTTATTTGTTCAAAGTAAAGTGTGTTTTGATAAAATTGATGCTGTTACTAAAACATTCCCTCCTGCTTTCCTCCTCTCTTTCTGTAAAAAGGCATATTTGAGCCGGGTAGCCTACTATGGATTGAAAGGCAGATACTCCAAAGCAATCTTGAATTGTAACGAGGCCATCAAAATTTACCCTGAGAGTGTGCGTGCTTACCTCTACAGAGGAGTTCTGAAATACTATAACAAGGTAGGGCCATTTCCTGCCTTGTCAGCTGAGATTTAAACTGAACAGATACTCAGGATGTAAAGGACTGCTTCCTTTTGTTCTCTGTGGTAGGAGAAATCTCCCTAGTATGAAGGGCAGAACTACAGAAAACACTTTACACTTTCACAAGGCTTCAAAATGCATAAGTTTTCACAAAGTAGTCACATCTACGTTTTAAAGAACATTCATTGTTTACTTTTAAGAAAGTTGTGTATGTTCATTATAGGGAATTTGGAAAATGTAGAAAGGAATAAAGGAGATTAAAATTACTTATCACCACACCATCAAATGGTAATTCCTGAGAGCATTTTGTGTATTTTCATTTAGTTTTTTTTCTCATAATTCATGATACGTTCCAAAAATGGAATTATGCTACTTAGGTAGTTTTGTGTCGTGTCCTGCTTTTCACACTTAATCTTTGGAGATACCATTTTTAATGACTTGCGTAATAATCTGCCATAATGTATTTTTAACCACTTTATTGTTGGACATTTGGGTTGTTTTAAATTTTTTTGTTATTTAACTATTTAAAATAATGCAGTTATGCACAGCTGAGTACAAAATCATTGCTGGAGTTTATGATTAGTTCTTAAGTGGGAATTACTGGATCAGACAGTATGTGAGCGGCACCATTGACATCTGATATTGCTGGGAACACTTTGTTTCTCCCTACTTTCTTTTTCTGACCTTTCTTTGTAGCTATTTCATATGAAATATTTTGCAAATAATACCTTAAAGCAAAAGTAAGACCTTGCATTACATGTTAATTCCATGAAAATTACTATCTATAGAAATGGATGATATAAGGTATCAGAGAAGAATCAAAGAGGAAGCAAAAGAGAACGTGGGTAGAAAACATTACGATTATGGATATGACAGCCTGAGTGACACAAGAAGTGAGCTCTGGTGACTGTTTGCCAGATGAACTTGGCTTGCTTCTCTTTTACCAGTGAGGAAGTGAATTCTCTCCTTGCCACATAGCAACATTGGTAATAATCGTCAAAGTTAAAGTTGTTTATAAATTTAATTTTATTTGCTGGTAAAAGAAACTATTATAATTCCTACTAGGAGATCCTCTTAATTAACTCTGTGAAAGATTAGCTTAATTGTCTTAATTTTACAGGTGATACACAGACTGGTTAAATGAGTGTTCCAACAACTCTAACAGAATCAAGAATTTATTTTAAAATTAAATTTCAGTCCATTATGATTTGCCCTTCTCATCTAATTATTTTTCCTTTGTAGGCATATAAGCTAGCAATTAGAGATTTAACTATAGCTATCAACATGGACAAAAACAGTTATGTAGCATTTTATAACAGAGCAATATGTTACACCAAAATAAATGAACTTCAAATGGTAAGACTACCATTTTAATAAAAAACATGTTTATAGAATTTTTATTATTTAAACTGCGTACTCTACCAATTAGCATCATTTATGTTTGAATGAGTTTCTGTTAAAGTTATGTGTAAAGCATTTTCTGTTATGATTTTGAAAAATAATCACTATGGAAATACACACAAAACATCTTGAGAAACCAAAGAACCATTTCAAAGAATAATTTCTTTGTTAGTGTTCACCCAATTTTCTTATACAATCTCTGCAATAAGTCAAATGAAAATTTTATTTTACAGTCCTTATATAAGCATTTAAAGGCAAATATAAATTAAAATGTATTACGTCTTTAATACTGAACTGAGTAAATGTTTCTGCTGATACACTGGGAAAAGAAATTTAAAGCAGTGATCACTAACAATACTGTTGCTTCAAAATGTCAACATTGGCTAGAGCAATTCTTGGGGGTATTTTTCATACAATGCCCAGAGCATAGACCCAGCAGGCAGTTTTGAGTGGTTTCCAGCTCAGAGGACCTGTGACCAGGACTTGCTGGTGTGTTGTGAATACCTAACCGATGTCAATGTCTGCAGCAAACATTTTTCTCCATTTCTCTTGGTCCAGCTTCTACCTGTGCAACCCTCTTTTATATTTTTAACATTATCTCCCTCCCCCGCTCCCCTCCCCGCCCCCGCCCCTTGGTTTAGTCCTTTTCAGTCAGGGTTCCTCATTGGGGAGGCAAGTGGCCTGTGTTCTCCACCCCCTTGCTTCTCTTTCTCTGTTAGCATTTGTCTCTGCCTGCTTTTTACCCCACTTCCACAGTAAATGAAGCATTCCTTTCAAAGATATTTCCCTCACCCCACATTTCTGCCGTTCTGTGTGGACACTTTCCAGTCTCCTTGAAACTTGGACAATTAAATAGGTTTAAAACACTCAGAATTTTAGAGGTTTAGAGGCTGTGGAAGGGAGGAAGTTAAGGAACGTTGTTTCTTCCTAAGAGGATGTAGAATTTCTAGTAACCAGATTATCAGATTTCTTCCAGAAATGTTGACAAATGAATAACTTTTTTTTTTTTTTTGGTAATGAAGAAGTTCTTAAGATACTTGGGGCTAATGAAAGCATCATTTATCAAGGTGACCCAACAGCAGGTGTCTTTGACGACTCCCTTCCCAGCCCCCTGTACTTCTTGGGTAACTGAAGCTGCAAACAGTGGGCTGGCAGGGAGGCGAGTAACTTGCTTTTTTGTTACCTGAAATACATAAAGGAGCCAGCGTCTCATTAATGAAGAAAATGCAAAACTATCCAAACATTAAACCCCAAACCAAGCCCATTGCCATTGAGTCCATTCTGACTCATAGTGACCCTATAAGACAGAGTAGAACTGCCCCATAGAGTTTCCAAGGAGCACCTGGTGGATTCAAACTCCCAACCTTTTGGTTAGCAGCCCTAACTCTTAACGACTACACCACCAGGGTTTCCCACCCAAACATAGTGAGACCAAATTAAAACCCATAGCCCATTGCCATAGAGTCGATTCTGACTCATAGTGACCCTGTAGGACGGAGTAGAACTGCCCCACAGTGTTTTTCAAGGCAGTAAATCTTTACGGAAGCAGACTGCCACATCTTTCTCCAGTGAAAATGAATTAGAATAATAAAATATTGGTGATTTTAGAGCTGCCAGTAACCCAAAGCATTTCACCCAACTGCTCATTTTACAGCTGAGGAAATGGAAGCAGGGAAAGGTTAGGAAGCTCATCTAAGTCACACAGGAAGCTAGAGACCTGTATAGTTGTATTCAGGCTTGTTTGCCTCTGGGTTAACGTGGCCTTTAGGTGGCTTTGTAAAACCATCTGACCTCCAACATGTGCTCTGGATGCCAGATACAATGTCACCTGCTCTTTTTGTCTACTTTCACCGCTTTCTCAGCATTCCTGCCATCACTAGGCTGAGGTAACCCAAGTGTCTTTTTGTGGAAAATGAACTGAGGCATTCTCTTAAAATACAGTTTCATAAAAAACAAGCGAAGGTGAATTCTGGATCCTATCACTCTATGTTAATAAAAATGGTAACAATTACCACTTAATTAGCATACATTATGTGACGGACACTTGGCTAAATGCTTTACCAACATACAATTAAAATATTTTTAAGTAGACCCTTACAACAATGTGATGAATTATTAATATCCCAATTTTGCAGATGAGGAAACTAAGGCTTAAAAAAAATGTTATTTCCTTAAGACATCATAGTTAATAATAGCAGAGGCATGATACAAAAACCAGGATGGGCCAAGACTTTGATCCATCCTCTTAAATCATTTCCCAGCTTTTGTCTCCTCTCATGTTACATATGGGGCTACACGTGGTCACCGTAGTGGGAGTCAACCACAACTGGTTAGTGGATCTCTAAGGTGTCTTACAAGTTTTACATTCTGTGATTCTCTGAAAGAAAAATTCAGACAACTTTTAGGCTAACATTCTAGCTTTTGTGTATGTGTGTGTGTATGTGTGTGTGTGTGTTTTTAACAAGTATTACTAATTATTTTTATAGCCATGACAATGCTTATTTATAATTATGCCACAAAATATAGTATCTTTAATTGCACGATTCTTTCAGACACTTAAGTGCTCAATCGTGAAACACTAGAAGAAGACAAGTGTGAAAATAGTAAAATTCTATTTGCCATTTTCAGTTAGCATGTGCTACAAGCGTATAAGGACCCCTAGTATCGAAGTGGTTAAGAGTTCAGGCTGCTAGCCAGAAGGTCAGCAGTTTGAATCCACCAGGTGCTCCTCGGAAACCCTATAGGGCAGTTTTACCCTGCCTGAGTTTTTTTTTTTTTTTTTATAGGGTTGCTATGGGTTGGAATTGACTCAACGGCACACAATAACAACATTTGGACCTTTTCTTATCAAACCATATGGCTCATTTGGACAAAATATTCAGTAGGAAAATGATTTAAGATATTCAATTCCAACCCAAATTTGGGATGTTTCTGATACCTTGTTCAGATAGATGACCAGTAAAAACTTGTTTATTCAGTGATTAAAAAAAAAAAAAGATAAAATAATGAAGACCTGAGTTGATTACTTCTCAGCTTAGACTAATATCTTTAAAATAATGAGTATACCTATCAAAATATTTTGAAGTAGTTTTCCAACAAGTTTTCATTTGTTAGTTTTTTTAAGACCCATTTTTTACTTATGATTCATTCATTCAGTAAGAATTTATTGAATGTCTATTATGTACAGGCATGGTACTTGTTACCGGGCTTACAGTGGTGAACAAAATAGATAATATCTGCCCCGTTGAGCTTAGATTTCAATAAGAAAAACAATAAAATGTTAAAAAGAAATTAAAATTCAAATAGTAATAAGCGCTTTGCTTTAATGTCAACAATCATTTGATGAAACTGCCGAGGGAGGGGTTTTTCATCCCCTGGCTTCCAACACAAATGAAAGCGTTGGTGATTCACCAATAATATATGAAATGCAATCACAGGGTGCCCACTTATTAAAAAATAGCATTATCCATACTATTTAGCTAAGGAGACCATTATGACTATTTTGGCCATAAGTCAAATAAACAACTAACTGTAGGATTCTAGTTGGTGCATAAACACAATTGTCCATGAATGATGAAGTAAGATGCTGAAGAGTTGAATCTAGGTTGCAAATGATTATTTTATTTTTAGGCATTAACAGATTATGGAGTCGTACTTCTTCTTGATGCTGGAGAAACTGTAACGTTAAATACCTACATTAACCGTGGACGCATCTATGCAGAACTAGAGCAGCATGGCTTTGCATTAGAGGTAAATCTTCCTGTTTACATAGTAGAATGAACTCAGTTGATTTTGTGTGTTTGCTTCTGAAAATTGTGAACAAGTTTTTCTTGCTATCAAATGGCGGTATTAATGAGGGATAATTCAACTTTGGTAAGCACCGTATTGAAGTAGTTTGACTAGTAGAATTTTTGCAAAAAATGAGTATTTTTACTTTGTTTTGATTGCAGATAAATAACAAATACATGAAAAAATTTCTAATTTGATGAAATATGTTATCAAGAGTATCACATCCCCCAAGGGAGTATCTTTCCTATGCACAAAACTCAGTTATTTGGCAAATGACACGATTTATGTATCATTTACTCCACTGCTCAGTGTTAACTCTCATTCACAGTTTTCCTCATTGACCATCGAAAATACATCAAAGTAAATCTGCTTGTTTCAAACAGGGCAGAAAATAGCTGTTTGAAACAAGCAGGCACTCAAAATTGCATTGGAAGATACCACACACGGTATTACTGAAAAGAAACAGGTAGTTTAAAATGCATTTCATTATAGAACAGTTAAACAAAATTCATCATTCTCATTTTTATTGCACATTTTAAGATAACTTTGGAATTAAGATAAAGAGACACAAGGTGAAAATTATATAGCAGTTTGAGGTTAGCAGTTAAATAATAGTAGTTTTGCGTCTTTGTTTCTGAGGGACTGCAACATAACATGCAGTGGAGTGTTTCCTGTTCTTTTCACCTCCAGATGGCTTGTCTATTTTTCTACCTCTGGGTCATCTTTTGAGATTCTGCCCAATGAATCACTTACTTATTATTAAGGTAGTACCTGAGAGGCCTTATTCTCAGCAAGTTACAGTGTGATGAAATATAATTTCAGCAGTTGGATTCCTTTAGGTTTTTTGGTATAGTGAAAATATCCTTGTGATATCCACCATTAGGCATTCCCTCAGGTGAGGAAGCTAACGAACCTCTTTGTTTAGAGTAGAAAGCCCTGGAACCCTGGGCAAGTGTTGGGGTGGAGAAGGTGAGGAAAATGGAGGTGACAGCAAAGAACCTCAACTGTCAGAGAATTAAATGTAAGGCCTGTGTCATCTACTGAGTGAGTAGTTATTTAGTACTTAACAACAACGTTAACTATATTTATGGAGCAGTTGCTATGTACCAGGGTGTCAACAGCCTTGCACAATTTATAATTGTAATTTACAGATGAGGAAACTGGTATTCAAAAATGGTTAAATAAGGTCTTTCAACCAGTAAGTATTAGGGCAAGATTTGAATTCAGGTCTCACTTGATTCCAAAGTTGATGTTCTTTCAGACAAGGCACTGGCATTGGCACTGAGTATATAGAGATACATAAGACAGAATTTCAGTCCTTGAGGAGCTCGTGATCGAGTGGAAATCATTTTTGACCTTTCCCTTTCCTCATACTCTACATCCAATCCATTAACAAGTCCGGTCAGTTCTACCGTCAAAGCATATCTTGAATTCAATAATTTCTTGTTACTGCCACTGCTATTCCCCCATCTCTGCCTTGAACTACTGCCATAGCTTCCCACCGGGCCTCTCTGCTTCTACTTTCATCCCTCTACATTCTGTTCTCTGTACATCAGCCGGAGAGACCTCTTAAAAACATAAAGCAGATCAAGTTATTTCTCTGCTCAAAACCACCCACCAATGGCTTCCCGTCAAACTTAGAATAAAATCTGAACTCTTGACTATGATCAACCAAGACCCTATGTGATCTGACTGCTGCTCATCTCTCTGATCTCTGATCTCATCTCATTGTCAAACACTAATTACTCCATATGACCTGGTAGTCCCACTCCTATATATGTACCCTAGAGAAATAAAAGCTTGTTTTCACACGAAACTCTGTACTTGAATGTTTATAGCAGCATTATTTATAATTGCCAATAACTGGAAACAACCCAAATGTCCTTTGGTATGTGAATGGATAAACTGTGGTACATCCGTACAAAGGGACACAGCTCAGCAATATTGATACATGCAGCAATATGGATGAATCTCAAATGCATCATGCTAAGCTAGACTCAGAAGGCTATATACTGTATGATTCTGTTTATATGACATCCTGAAACATGAAAAACTAAAGGAATAAAGAAGATATCAGTAGTTGCCAGGAGTTAGGGGATCACAGTAGGAGAGAAGTGTTCTGTGTCCTAATTGTGGTAGTGGTTACATTTGTTAAAACTCCCAGAACTGTAAACCAAAAAAAAAAAAAAAAAGTGGGGGAAGCTTTACTCTATGTAAATTAACAAGTTAATTTAAAATTTAAAGAGAAAAAAGATGTAGTAAAGGAAAATCAATGAAGAAATCTAAGACTGAGTAACAAGAGGGGTAGATCAAGAATCAAAAGACAGAAAAGTTTTAAAACTCACCCAGGAAAATATTTTTTAGTGAGAAGGACTTATTAAGAGACATGTCAAGTAGGATGAGTGCTGAAAACGTATTAGGTAATTGATAGTTGTTTGTCCTTCTTAGGAACACTTTGATTGGGAAGTAGAGTGCAGCATCAAGATGGGATTGTTTGGGAAGTTAAGGGTTGAGCTTGTTGGCTTGAGAACATTTGTTTATTTCTTTTGCATCTTGAAAATCTACCATGATGACAGTAAAGGAATAAAAAAGATATAGTTGCTTAAGCATAAAGAGAGTGGGAGGAGAGATACTGCGAAGGAGGTACATTCTGGATTTTAATGCCTAAACTTAAGTATGAATGAAGAGCCAAGGATCAGACACTTCAGGGAAGTAAAATAGAAATGAAAACAAATGAACAAACATTGTCATGAGTATACGAGCATGATGGGAGAAAGGTAGGTGTGTGGGGTGGTGGTATAAGAAAGCTAAGTTTTATCCTTTTATGTAGGAAGCGAATATTTGTACCATAAAAATACAGTATGATATAATATATATGTTATTTAGAAATGTGAAGGTAAATAGTAGAAGGAAAAATAGTAAGATGTAAAAATGATTGTCTCTGGGGAATGAGACTCAGTTATAAAGTGAGATGGAGCAGAGGATTAGTGTTTAGCATTATAAGTTTTATTGTTTTATTAACCCCTATATGCAAAAAAAAATTTTTTTATATGCTGCATGTATCATATACAATGATTATAAGAATAAAAACAAATAAAATGTTTTTAGAGCCAGTTTAAAAATTTTGCAATAAAATTGGATGCTCTTACTATGGAAAAAAATAATAAGTTGATGGAATTTGGGGGGCATGGAGAGTGAATATTGAATATACTTTCAAGGAGATTGGTAGTGATAGGAACTAGAAAGACACCGCCATGTGTAGTTTGCTGTGCAGGAAGGGTTGAAGGAAGACAGATGGAACATGGTGGAACAAGTTGCTGGAGGAGATAAGAGGGAATGAAGTCAAGAGCCCATCCTCTGACACAGGAAGGAAGACAGTGTGGAGAGTGGTTTCACAAACTTAAGGAGATAATGGAAGTGGAGAAAATTTGCTTGGTATGTGAGTAACTCTGGGTGGTTTGTTGTTTATGGTTCTGATAGAGAGAATTAATAAAGAAGAGAAAAATTATAAAAATGACAGCTTTATTCTGAGAGATCATCATTTGTGTTTCCTGCTGATAATTAATGCCTAATTACCATGTAGCATAACAATGATTATACATATAATTTAATGAGTCAAGTTGACTTTTGTAAGTTTTACCCGATTAAACACTGAACTTGGTATTCTCAGCCTTTTTAAGTTCGTGATCCCTACTTATAACCCTCAAAACTAATGGAAATGTTTGTAATAAATCCCACTTGTACTTACAAATTTACATCCGTGTTAGCAAAAAGTCCTCTTAGGATAGATACCTGGCAGTATATTTGATTAGATAATAATTTTTTTTCTTTCAAATAGCTCCATTTAGTATCAAATATGCTCTGTGAATCTAAATAGGGAGTCCAGAGTGACACATTAGGCTCTGACTAATGACTCCTCTTCCAGGAGGATCCCAGAGTGCTCAGCTTGACCCTACTACTCCATTTTCCACTCCTGGTAATAGCAGAAAACCCCATAAGACAGACTCCTCCTTCTAATTTAACCAGGGAGGGTTTGTGGAAGAGTGGGTAGAGGGAGCACTGTCTGTTACAGTTAGTTCCTCTCTAGTTGGGTGGAAACCAAAATTCTGATACACACTCTTCGGGGCTTGGGAGTGCTGATGTCACAGCCTCCAGGAAGGGAGCCTGGAGGCATTTCCTTTTGTCATTCCAGGGGAGGTTACAGTACTGCCTACAGTTTAGTTTGGTCAAGTGAGGTCACAACCAAAACTGCCCATGAAGATCCGGCTTAAGCAGTCCTCTGGGAGGAAGCAGGGCCATTTTTATCCTTCATAGTCTCTGGACTCTCTTACTTTTAGAACGTTCCTTCCCACATTTTAGCAAATGCTGAAATCCATCTACATCCCACATCGTGTGTGTGTGTTTGTGTGTGTGTGTGTGTGTGTAGTGAGTTGACGTTGACACAGTATATTGATTTGTAGATATTTATTTGGAGCCCGGGTGGCGCAGTGGTTGAGAACTCGTCTGCTAACCAAAAGGTCAGCAGTTCAAATCCACCAGCCACTCTTTGGAAACCCTGTGGGGCAGTTCTACTCTGCCCTGTAGGGTCACTATGAGTGAGAATCTACTCAACAGCAGTGGGTGGACATTTATTTAAATATTAATTTCAGTTTGGCAATGTTTTTCTTATTTTGTTTTAGGTCTCAAATATTTTCATAGGGCTTTGAAAGCTTATAGGCTTCAGACATGGTGTCTCTCTGGTGCCTAATGAGAAGAGAATTCTGGGCCACAGTGGCAGGGTCTCTTGCAGACTTGGCTCTTTTAATTCTCTTGAACAGCCTCCTCCCCAGGGCCATTTAGTCCATCCTAGCAGACTTCCCCAACTTTAAATCTTGAAGTTATTGTGTTCGCTCCTCCTTTAAGGAGGCCTCTTTGTTCCCTGGGCAAAATGTTACACTTCTCCCCCAGAGTTGTGGATTCCAAGGGAGCAGCAGCCTTAGCTAATCCATACAAAAGATCCAGGTATGCCATTCCCTGGGCCTGGGTGCCTGCTTATCCTAAAGTTTCTCTCCAGGTGAATTTCCAAGATGTGGCAGTCTGCCTCTGTAAATATTTACAGCCTTAGAAACTGTATGGGGCAGTTCTACTCTGTCCTATAGGGCTGCTGTGCGTTGGAATCGACTCCACAGCAATAAATTTGGTTTTCGTTTATCTAGATGGGGAAGTCTTTAGCAGTGTTCACTGAAAGAAAACAATAAAAAGAAAATAAGCGAGATACCCCATTACATATAAAAGGACAAAACTACAGGGAAAGCTCTTATTCTTCAAGTGGAGACCGGCCGCAGAGATCGAGTGAATTTACAGTAATGGATTTCCCCTGCTCCATTAGTTCTCACTAGATGTGGCACTATAGTGAAGAAATGAAGTTTTAGGAGAAGATGTTCATTTTACTGATGTGTCAATTATATTCATGGTAGAATCAAAATTTGAAGGAATTTTTAAAACGCGCAAAAGAAAATGTTATGAAATTAACCAAAAATTAATAAATTGTTTCAGGATTTTAAACAAGCTGCAGTGATAAGCCAAACTAACGTGAGCCTTTGCCATGCAACTGCTATGTGTCATCACAGGTATGGAATGAAATTCATGTTGAAGTGAAAGTAAGTGGGTTTATCAAATTTATCTAATTATAACCACAGAAATAAGCCAGGAAACAATAGGAAAAACAGAAAAATGTTGTGGAAGTGACCAAGTACAAAAATGGAGAGAGACACAAAGCAATGTCTAGGATTCTCTGTATAGAAATGGGAGCCGTATCCACGTGTGCCATTAACACACTTCTGCCTTTGAATAAATTATTGTAGCCAAGTCAGCAAGTATATACCTGCATCATGGCATTGGGGGTATTTAACTGATTCAAGAGAATAGCATGTACACTGGGAAAGGACTTTGTTAATATACAAAACAGAATAAAATTACATAGAGCCTGCAATATCCAAGAATAAAATCAAGTTATTTATTTGCTCCTAAAATAGAACTGGAAACCCTGGTGGCGTAGTGGTTAAGTGCTATGGCTGCTAACCAAAAGCTCGGCAGTTCAAATCCAGCAAGTGCTCCTTGGAAACTCTGTGGGGCAGTTCTACTCTGTCCTACAGGGTCACTATGTGTCGGAATCGACTCGACAGCAGTGGGTTTGGCTTTTTTTGTTTTGGAAAATAGAACTAACCTTTCAAAGCCTATTTACTTGACAAGTATTTTAAAGAAAATTTCACATTGAAAAACACATAGTTCTAAATCCAAAACTAATTAAAACAACAATAAATACCTAACAAATTAAATACCTAACTAATTAAAACAACAATAAATACCTAACAAAATACATTAAAATCTACACAAAAATTTACTTACGGCATTAGTACCAGTTTCTGGAATTGTTATAAAAAGAAGTAAGTTGTAGAAGGAGGGAAAAGAACAATCACATAGGCTAAAATACAGAAGATGATTGGCTTAAAATATACCCTGAGTAAACTTCGCAAACCATAATGGCTACATTTCTGCTTATACATTTGACATCTAAAATTAATTTTTGATTATTTTGCTTTTAAAAGCATAGAAGTTCAGCATGTAGGGGTTTTAAAGTTGATAAAAAGTATTTGGTCAAGCAGTACTTTAAAGCATTATTTTTCTTGCGAGAAACAAGAATAAAAGTGTAGTTAATTTGGAAGAGGAAATTGGCATAGTTCATAAATTATCTAGACTAGGCTGAGTAAATATCCAATTTAGGAACTTGAACATAGTTTGTGTTATTTAGGAAATTAATGTTCATCTTTTCCCCTTTAGGACACATATGTATGTATGTAAAATCTAATAACGTGAACTTGTGACGATGTCTTTGGGTTAAAAGGCTTAAGCTGGTCTCAGACGTTTAATTTTATACAGAGAACCATAGTAACACCATTGTCTATTTTAGTCCAGCAACCTTTGTATAACCCATTGCTCTAAGTGATTGCGATTCTTCAGAAGAGATGGACTAACAGGACTGATGTATTTGCTTTGGTGGGAGAGTGCAGACCAAAACTGTCTGAGGCAGTTGCATTCTCTTTAAACTGAAAACAGACTCCAAAATTTTCCTTAGCCACATTCCTGTGTTTAGCAACTGTTAGAGTCAGCAAAGTTCTCTGTGTGGCATATCACAATCTCTTTTATGAAATGTAATCACTGGGTTTATATGGCAGAACCTCCTTAAGCTGTTACTGCTTTGCAATTCCAAATAACCAGCTTTCTTCAGCTGGCTAGATTTTCTATTGTCCTTTAATAAAAGTAGAATTTAAATCAACAGTAAAGCCCAGATAGCTCACTGTCCAAATTTCATGTGTTTTGTTTGAGTTTTAAGAGTTTTAAAACTGTTATTTAGTAATAAGGAATGTTTAGTGATTGGTCATATTTATTTCAGAAAAAATATTTTTGCTTTTCAAGGCTAGTAACAGATCATATATTTATTATACAGCAGTGTAGCTCTGTAAGTATGGTGTGAGACAGTACTGGCGTTTTATACTGGGGGAAATAAAATTTTTCCATGTGGAAAATTATTTAAAAAAGGAATAAACCTTTAAATTTTAGGGCTTTGATCTTTGAACTCTTGGGGTTGCAGACTTTTGAAGTATGCCTTTGTATGTCTTTGGTTCTCACTCTTGTGGTTGCTAGGAGACAACATTCCTTAGGCTGAATATCCTACTTGCTGCTCAGTTTGGTCACCAAGAGTGTTATGCTAGAGTTAAATATTAGATATCTTTGGAAAAAAACTTAGTATGTATATTTCTTAATACATCACAGAGGGAGAGCCTGATTAGAAAACAGTTATATATCCACTTTTTATTTCAGCACATTTATTATTTTACTATTCTTATATTTGCAAAAATAGTTTTGAATCCTTGACTCTGCAAGCCACATTCTTCAGTGTGGGGAGGTATTTGTGATTTATTTGTACAACACGGTAGGGTACATCTGGTCACGGATGGGATTAATTTGGAAAATGCGGTGGGCCTCTGTGTCTATGGCCTGACCCACAAGCTCAGCACACAGTCCAGTGCTAAGAGGATATTGTAATGAGAATCATGCACCTTCAGTAGGTGATCACATTACTTTAGATTTATACAAACACATATTATTTTAGAAAAACCCATTCACTGGCTTTCACATTTGTGGTAACTGATGCTTAACAGTTTATGTCTCAATGAGCATATAACTTGATGTAACACATATACCCAACCACACATTCTATTGCCTAGCTGCAGTGTCGTCACTTAACAGGAGCTTCAGCCTCCGGGACACCGTGTGATATACACATCTTCAGCAGAATGACATTGCTGTTTCTGTAGCGGTACCTGTTTCATTTTTCTCTTGACCGTTGGTGCAGGTGTCTGGGTAGTCTCTGGCTCTGGCACACCTATCTCCTCCGGGCTTGATTTTAGTCATCAGTTGTAAAGTGAGGGTCTTGCCTAGAAAGGCTTCATGATCTACTTCCAAAAAATCAGCCATTGAACACTCAGTGGGAGCACGTTCTAGTCTGACATACATGGGGCCACCATGAGTCAAAATGGACACCAGGGCAACTGTTTTTCCAGGTTTGAGGTGTAATGATTATTTACTTAGCCTGAACTGATCTAGATGCTCATTAAACATTAGTGCTGATAGCTAGTGGAAAAAAAAGAAGCCAATAAAACACACTGCCATCGAGTCCATTCCAACTTATAGCTACCCTATAGAACAAAGTAGAACTGCTCCATAGGGTTTCCAAGGCTCTAAATCTTTCTGAAAGCAGATGACTGCCACACCTTTGTCTTGCAGAGTGGCTGGTGGTTTTGAACCGACAGCCTTTCAGTTAGCAGCCAAGCACATTGATCACTGTGCCACCAGGGCTCCGTAAATAAACAGATACAGAAAATAGCTTCCATCACAACTTATACAACATGTGGTGAGCTTCAGTCTACCACCTCAGTTGTTTCAAATGGTTAGGCTATACAAAGGGTGCAATTACATTTTATAAACCGTATGTCAGATGATGTACTCACAAAGGATTTTTAATCTTCGTTTGGGTCAGAGGGGGCAGTGTGTCTGATGCGAACTGCATGTCAGTATACTTGGAGCATTTCAATGATTTATGGAGAAAATTTGAGAGAACTAAGATGGTCCTGGAAATCTTAGGTTACACACTTACTGTAGGTGTGCATCATATGTAAATATTTCAACACCTGTATATAGAAATACTTAGCACAAGCAGGAAACCTTGGTGGCGTAGTGGTTAAGAGCTACAGCTGCTAACCAAAAGGTCAGCAGTTTGAATCCACTAGGTGCTCCTCGGAAGGCCTATAGGGCAGTTCTACTGTGTCCTGTAGGGTCTCTGTGAGTCAGAACTGACTCGACAGCAATGGGTTTGGTTTGGTTTTTTGGAGCACAACCAAACCTAACAACTAAATGTGGTTTGTACAAAATGACTGTGAGCTAATTATTCTCGTTAAAGAATTTACTGTGCTATGTTTAGAACTAGTTGTGTAAGACAGTGAGAAGGCAGCTGTAGAAGGCATTGTCACCCTGTATTGAGTGACCTTTTACTTCTCAAATAGTGCCAACGGTCAAGAAAGAGGGGTGCAATTTCATTGTAAACTACTGACGGGAAGTGAGGCCGTGCTTTCATAGTAACAACCCACAGAGTGATCTCAGAAGATACTAAGTGGCTTGCATGTGTGAATGTTAACCTTTGCTGGTCCGTAATGTCAAAAGCTGAGCTTTACTAGTGCTTCGCTGTTGATTCTTGTGTGCCTTCCTACCAGACCACCTGATGCACCATTTTTGGATAGTGTTTGCAAAACTTGGATCCAGTGTCATGATCATCTCAATTATTTTTCACAGGACATGGACAGGAATTAAAAAAATATTGAATCACACTGTGAGAAACTGAGTTCCTTTTCAGTCTCAAACTGAGTTTTCTCTCAAGCCTTCTTATTACATCAACGAGAAAGTGTCAACTAAGATCTAATCTTTAATATCTTTCTAACACTTGTTAACACTTTTAATACTTCCTTTGTAATAGACGTAGCAACTGTCAGGTTCAGAGTTTTCTGCAGACTACAGTATCCAGCTGTACTTTTAATATATTTTTAGGGTTACCTTTTAGTCATTGATTTTCTATTTATGGTAGTGATATTAACCCAGTTGCCATCTGGTTGATTCCTACTCTTGACGCCCCATGTGCCTCAGAGTAGAACTACTCCATAGAGTTTTCATGGCTGATTTTTTGGCAGGAGATCACCAGGCATTTCTTCTGAGGTGCCTCTGGGTGAACTTGAACCTCCAACTTTTTGGTTAGCAGCTGAGCGTGTTAACCATTTGCACCATACAGGGAGGGATATTAAGTTGTATTCTAAAGTAAATTTATGTAAAATAAATTTATTAAGTTGCAATGCATCTTATTAAATTTTGAGATCTGTTTGAGAAGTAATGAAAAAAACAGAAGGAAGATAATATTTCCTGGTCAGGGTCTCTGTGTTAGGTGTTTTTCATATGCTATCATTTGATTCTCATAACAGCCTTACAGAATTAGTATTACTTGTGTGTTTGGGCTCAGGTCTGAATTCCAAGCCCTTCTTCTGACTACATTGTTGAGGTACCAGCTCACTGGCTTTCCGTCACCAACCACAGGTGTATTAAAGGTGAAAAGTGTGTGGTAGATGATTGTGTGCAAAAGCATGGATTTTGGAGTAAGGCTTACCTGAGTTTGAATTCCAGGTAACTACTCTGTGCAAACTTAGTGTGATCTTTACTCTGCCATTTGCCATGTATGATCTTTTCTGAGGCTTGATTTGCATTTCATCTGTAAAACGATAGCTGTAACTAGCCTATAGAATTGTTAGAAGGTTTTTTAAGTAAAATAGTAGATGTCAAGCTCTTAAAAAAAAAAAAAAAAACCCAAAAAATCAAACCCATTGCTGAGAAATTGATTCCTATTCCAACTCACAGCAACCTTGTAGGACAGAGTAGAACTGCCCCATAGAGTTTCCAAGGAGGGCCTGGTAGATTTGAACTGCCAACTTTCAGGTTAGCAGCCATAGCATTTAACCACTAAGCCACCAGTGTTTCTGTAAAGCTCTTAGTATCTAGTAAAGAAGCAGGTACTCAATGGTAGCTCCCTGTCATGGATTGAATTGTGTCCCCCACAAAATATGTGTCGACTTGATTAGGCCAAGATTCCCAGTATCGTGTGGTTGTCCTCCATTTTGTGATTTTCCTATGTGTTATAAATCATAATCTCTGCCTGTGGTTAAAGAGGATTAGGGTGGGATGTAACACCTTTACTAAGGTCACATCCCTGATCCAATGTAAAGTGAGTTTCCCTGGGATGTGACCTGCACCACCTTTTATCTTACAAGAGATGAAAGGAAAGGGAAGCAAGCAGAGCTGAGGACTTCATACCACCAAGAAAGCAGTGCTGGGAGCAGAGCGTGTCCTTTGGACATGGGGTTCCTGTGCAGAGAAACTCCTAGTCCAGGGGACAACTGATGACAAGGACCTTCCTCCAGAGACGACAGAGAAAGCCTTCCCCTGGAGTTGATGCCCTGATTTGGATTTCTAGCTACTAGACTGTGAGAAAATAAATTTCTCTTCCTTAAAGCAATCTACTTGTGGTATTTCTGCTATAACAGTGCTAGATAACTAAGACACACCCTCATTATTTAAAAAAATCTAGTCTCTCCATGTTAACTGAGATTATGCATAATTATTAGATATGAATGTAAAATGGAGAAGTGACTTTATGTGCCCAAGAACAAATATTTGATTCCTTCGACAGCCCACTACCACCACAAGAGAATACTTACAGAAGATAGAAAGACAGATTTTTCATTTAGCCACATATTTTCACAAGTTAGTAAATAAAATACATTTTTCTTCTTTCTTTTCTGTTCAAAATTAAATGGGCTGCCTTAAAAGAAGAAAATCTAACCTTAAGAACCCCATCTGATGAAAATCTGGTTCTTTCTATTATATAAGGAAAATACATAAAAATAAATTTTTAATTTAATTTAAATAATGTATTCCATTAATAACCCAAGCCCATTGCTATCGAGTCAATTTTGACTCATATCAACCCTATATAACATGTGACATTCTACATTGGCAACTGATAGCTATGAAAAACAGGTTTGGGAATGCCATTCAGACTTTTAAGGTTCTGAAAAAAGGATTCCAAAATAGCATTCCAACACATTCTGCTATAAAAATGGCTCTTACCTTCCTTCTTTATTTCCTCCTACAGTGGATAGGAAAAATGAAAGATATATAAGATTTTATAAATCTGTGAAAAAGCCATATATGGGGAAGGACTTAGACAGTTCACCAAGAAACAAATATCTTCATTTATTTTCAGAATTAAAGAGTTTGAAGATGCTGTCAATTTCTTCACCTGGGCTCTTAAAATTAATTCAAGTTTTGTGGACGCCTATGTTGGACGGGGAAATGCTTACATGGAATACGGTCATGAGGAAGCCACCAGGCAAGCACAGAAGGACTTTCTGAGAGCTTTGCATCTTAATCCAATTTACACAAAAGCCAGAATTAGTTTCAGCTATAATTTGCAGGTAATATTATATAACAACGTTTTGGACCATGAAAGCACCTTTTGGACAAGAGAAAGTGTATATTTGGCTCGTTACTGGAGATGAGGCTTAATTTTGTTTCCCTGGTTATGAACAGTTTACCTTTCATTTATTTTTAGTGTGGAGAGTAGCAATGGGAAACAGGGTTCAGTTAATTACAGGGAACCTGCCTGGATAAGCCTGGGGACCTACTATGCAGGTCAGATAAAGATCTTTTGAATCAGAGTTTCCTTAATATCTATATTCTTTCCTACCTCACCCCCACATTTATAAACAACTTTTAAAATTTGCCTGATGAATTTCATATATAAGAACCTGCTGTTTGTTTCGTTTAAAAATAAGTGAGTTTGGCTGATCTGAGACTGGTAATATTGGAGGTGGTTGTTGGGATTGGTGGTTATAGTGATGTATTCTCAAGAACTTGTTAATAAGAGAAATGATTGCCTTCTGAGAATTAAACATAAAATTGGCCCTTTCAGATCATAATAGAAATTTGCAACATTGACATAAAGAGACAGCTAGAGTCAATGGTAATGCAATGGAATATGTTATCATCATTCACTGCATTCAACAGTTGTTTACCGAACACCTACTATATGGCAGGGACTTCTATAGGCCTAGGGATGCAGTAATGAACAAGATGTACTTGGTTCTTGTCCTTGTAGAGTTTACTACCCGTTCAGGAGATGAGCGTCAAGCCATCACACAAATAATTTTTAATTAAAATCATTATAAGTGCAACAAAGGGATGGGTGTTACAACAGTTTATAACAAGGAAATTTAGTGTGTTGTCTGAGGGATCAGAGAGGGCTTCTTGAGACAGTAATCAGTCAGGAGTAGTGGTTGGGGCTAGGACGCAGTGTTTTCAGCCAGAGGGATCAGCCTATTAGAAAGTCCTGTGAGAAAAGAGACAGAGGGCTCAAGTGGTTGGAGCATTATGGGCAAGGGGAGAGTGGTGTGGGATGAGGCTAGAGAACTGAGCAAGGGCTGGGGTTAAAGACCCTGTAGGCCAGTTAAAAATGTGAATAACTCTAAGCAGTGACACCTGATTTGCATTTTATGAGCATCTCACTGGATATGTATTAATCTGGAAGAGAACTGAAAAATACACCAGTTGGAAGAAGGATTGAATCAGGAAAGGAAAGATCGAAAATGAAAATTTAGAGAGACCCGTCCAAATATTGTTCAGGGGAAAGAGTGACCATTTCTTCAATAAATATAGACTCCCCTGCTATGAGCAAAACAGACATCATCAGGCACAGATGACAAATATAATCCTATTGTGAGGCTGTTTGCAGCTTAATATTCCAATAACTTAATCTCAATTTGCTTTATTCCTTGTTTATAGAATGAATACGTGACAAAAATATGGATTTTAGCTGTTGTTTACCCAGAAAGAGAACGTTCGCTGGTCAAAGAATAGTGTCTAGATCCCTTACTAGTTATATTTTTTTTTACTAGTTTTGTGTGTCATTGGGCTCAGCTTGGTTAAAGTGAGTCAGCTTCTGAGATTCTGGCAAGTTGGGTTTTTGAGCTCGTGAGAATAAAGAACAGAACCTGCAGTGTGCTCAATTTATCAACTCAGTTCCTTCCTGTGGTGGGGCATTTAGTTGTCAGCTGGATTCCTATACCATCGTTCTACTAATTAGTTTCCCTCTCCTGACCTTTTTTCTCTTTTCTGGTTGGAGCTAAGCTTGGTATAAACAGATGCTCAATAGATTCGCGCAGGATATTTATAAACCAAAACCCAGACTCATTGCTGTCAATTCCCACTCATTGCAACCCTATAGGACAGAATAGAACTGCCCCATAGGGTTTCCAAGACTGTAAATCTTTACAGGAGTGGACTGCCACATCTTTCTTTCTCGAAATTGCTGGTGGGTTCGAACCACCGACCTTTCAGTTAGCAGCTGAGTGCTTAACCACTGCTCCACCAGGGATCCAGAATATGTATAAAAAAGCCCTGTTGCAGTTGAGTAGATTCCAACTGGTGACAACCCTATAGGACAGAGTAGAACTGCCCTGTAGGGTTTCCAAGGAGCAGCTGGTGAATTTGAACTGTGGGCCTTTTGGTTGGAAGCTGAATGCTTAACCAGTGTGCCACCAGGTCTCCTCGGAATACTAGTGCCATAGTGACCCTAAAATTCCAGATGCTGGTACAGGTTATCAAAATATGTGTTACATCATCAGTTCATTAATTTATTTATTCAAGTATATTTATTTTGTTGTGTGACAGACACTGAAGATTCAGTGCCAAGGAAGATAAACACAACCCCCGCCTGTATGTGTGGAACTTAATATAAACGTTGAGGCCATCGTCAGAAGCACTGGTGTTTCACATGGTGTCCGTGATTTTATATTGCCCAAGACTGGTATAAGAGATACACTGACATTTAAATTTATTTTAATTAATTGAAATGTCAGTATATGTACTCAGAGGTAATTAGTCAATTGGATGCTCTCATAGTATTGTCTGCTTTCTTGTTTGAAATATCTTAGATTTAATACAATATAAATATACCCCTACTAAAGGTTTTATTTGATT
The DNA here is from genome assembly GCF_030014295.1 of Loxodonta africana. Taxonomy (NCBI): domain Eukaryota; kingdom Metazoa; phylum Chordata; class Mammalia; order Proboscidea; family Elephantidae; genus Loxodonta; species Loxodonta africana. The sequence continues at coordinate 49,873,327 of NC_087351.1, forward strand.
GAGTGAGTTAGAATCACAAACATTTGTCATGTTACGGACTATTTCCTCTTTTATATAAATGAAAAATTATTTTAGGCCCAAGGAAAATTCCAGAAAGCTTGGAATCACTTTACCATTGCTTTGGAAATTGATCCAAAGAGCTACATAGCCTATGAAGGAAGAGCTGTGGTCTGTCTTCAGATGAGTAATAATTTTGCTGCAATTCAGGATATCAATGCTGCCATAAAGGTAAAAATCCACTTAGATTATATTATCATTAGTATAAATTAACACCATCAATGAGTAAGAAGTTCTCTGATAACTCCCTCTCTCTCTCTTTTTTTTTTTGTATTTTTGGTGAAAGTTGACACAGCAAATTGGGTTTCCATTCAGCAATTTCTATACACATTGTTCAATGAAATTGGCTACATTTTTCACAATGTGTCAATATTCTCATCATTTCCATTCTGGTTGTATGTTTCCATTAATCTAGCTTCTCTGTTCCCCCTTACCTTCTCATCTTTGCTTTATGGTAAATATTGACCGTTTTGTCTCATATAGATGGTTATTTAAAGAAGCACGGTACTCACGGGTAATATTGTTTATTTTATGAGCCAATTGATTATTTGGCTTGAAAAGTGACTTTCAGGACTGGGTTCAGTTCTAAGTTTAAAGTGTATCTCAGGGCAGTAATCTCTGAAGATCCCCTAGTCTCTACCAGTCCAATGAATCTGGACTTTTTTGGGAATTTGAGGTTTGTCCTACATTTTTCTTCCATTCTATCTGGGACCATCTGTTGTGTCCCTGGTCAGAACAGTTGTTGGTGGTAGCTGGGCACAATTTAATTCTTGTCTCAGGATAGATGAGGCCATGGTTCGTGTGAACTGTTAGTCCTGTAGATTAGTTTCTTCTTTGGGTCTTTGGTTTCCTTCTTTCTCTTCTGCTCCTGATGAGTAGAGACCAATAGTTGATCATAGATGGCCACTCCCAAGTTTTTAAGACCCCAATGCAACTCACCAAACTAGGATGTAGAACAATATCTTTATGAACTATGTTGTGCCAATTGACCTAGTTGTCTCCCGAGACTATGGTCCTAAGCCTTCAAACCCAGTAAAGAAAATGCGAGAGGTATTTTTTTTTTTTTTAGGAAGCATCTGCAGTTGTGCCCCCTATGTGATATATTATATATATATATGAATATATACGCAGCACACACAAATATACATATGCCTACAGATACACCTATACATGTATGCTCATATGCTCACATGTGCCTTCCTATACGCATATATGCAGACATATCTGCTTATGTGGAGCCCAGGTGGAGCAGTGGTTAAGAGTTTGGCTGCTAACCAGAAGGTCTGCAGTTTGAATCCACCAGCTGCTCCTTGGAAACACTGTGGGGCAGTTCTACTCTGTCCTACAGGGTCGCTATGAGTCAGAATCGACTTGATGGCAACAGGTTTTTTTATTTTATTTATTTATTTATCTACTTAGGTAACCACACAATTCAGTTATTACTGTTGTTGCAAAATTGAATATGTTATAGCATTACCAAAATTGTCCGTTATTCTTGTGCACTTCTTATTGTCATCGTTTACCTTGGTCAGGTTGTGCAGACTTCACCCATATTGGTTATTGCCTTTCCCATCACCAAAAATAAAAAGTGTCTACTATCTAGAAAGTGATTCCCCTCCCTCCCCTTTCCATCCCTGGTAGCCACCAAAGAAGGTTGCTTTCTGTGTGTATACCTGTTCTTGTCTTTTTATAAAACTGACACCATGCAATATTTGTCTTGTTGTGATTGACTTATGTCACTCAGCATAATATCCTCCAGGATCATCCATGTTATAATGTTTCGAGAACTCATCATTATTTTTTATAGCTTCATAATATTCCACTGTATGTATGCACCACAATTTATCCATTCATCTGACGATGGGCACTTAGGTTGTTTCTATCTTTTTGCTATTGTGAATAATGTTGCAATATGCATAGGTGAGTATATGTCTATTGGTGTCACTGCTATTAGATCTCTAGCATATATACCTAGGAGCAGGATTGATGGATCATAAAGTATTTCTCTTTCTAGCTTTTTGAGAAAGCACCATACCATTTGTACCATTTTACAATTCCACCAGCAGTGTGTACAAGTGTTCCAGTTTACCCACAACCTCGCCAGCATCTGCTGTTTTCTGTTTTTTTGGTCAGTGCCGTTTTTGCAGGGGTGAGGTGGTATCTCATTGTAGTTCAAGTTCCATGTCTCTGAGAGCTTATGATCACAATCATCTTTTCATGTGTTTGTTAGCTGCCTGAGTGTCCTTTTTGGTGAAATGTCTGTTCATGTCCTTTGCCCTTTTTGTGATTGTATTATTTGCATTTTTGTTGTTGAGTTGGTGAAGTTTTCTATATATTTTAGAGATTAGACCCTTATCAGATATATTGTCAAAAACTTTTTCCCATCTGTAGGTTCTCTTTTTGCTCTTTTGATGAGCATATGTCTGATATCTTTTTAAAGTGAGTCATATAGAAAATAACTTTTCTTTTTGAAGTGATTCCTAGAAAAAGATATACTATGACCTGCCAATTTTATAACCTAAAGCATTTAAAATTCAAAAAGCAAATTCTGAATAAACAGTGATTCCTTTCAGTAGATGCAGTTTATGGTTTCATGGAATATAATAATATTTTGTAGCATAAAATAAATGTACAACACAGAATAATGTTCTAGGTTTGAAGGAACTAAGAAAGAATCATGTGTTTCTCTAGATTGTTCGTGTAGTGAAATGGCAAATACAGATCTCAAGCTTTGAATATAGTGACAGGAAACCTTCTTTTTTTCTTCTAGAACTTGGATTTTGTGTTATTTCAGTAGATTTTTGGCAGATATTGTGATGTTTGAGATAAGACAAAAAAAAAGAACTGAAAGATAATTGCTACTACATAGGACAAATAAACATGTTAAGCATTCAATTTAATTTTATCTCTAGCTTAACAGCTAAACAGACAAGCTTTTTTTCCTACCTGTGTCTATTTCTTGGAAAGGAACTAAGCACTAAGATTATTTGTATTACTGCAACTAAATCAACAAAGTGTTGACGTTGACTCAACTTTATATAGAGTCCTTTCTCAAAATATTTGCTCTAATGGGATTGTACCTGTACTGTAAAATTGCTAGTTTCCCACAAGGTAAATTTCATAATGCTCATTTTCGCAGACATGAAATCAGAGATAAGTGCTATTCCCAGATGCTAAATACTCGTACTACTATATTGCAGATCAATACTACAGCAGAATTCTTAACAAATCGTGGTGTGATTCATGAGTTTATGGGTCAACAACAGAATGCAATGAAAGACTATCAAGCAGCAATTTCTCTAAACCCCATGTACTCGCTGGCTTACTTTAATGCAGGAAATATCTACTTTCACCACAGGCAATTTTCCCAGGTAACGTGAGTTTTCCTTAACGTTTTCTTTTTGACACAAAATGCTCTCTTTGTTATATATAGTTTCAAAATACAATACTCACATCCCAATAGACTAATCATTCGTTAGCTCTTCTTCTTTTTTTTTTTTTTTAAAGAAATGTTCTCTTTCACAGGAATGTTTATAATTATTAGTTGAATGTCTATGTGTCTATGGATTTATTCTACTCATTATCATCAACTTTTCTCCAGTGAACATTCTTTTGGACTTCCTCAGTGCTGTCTATTGCTGCCAGCTTTCCAGTGTGGAATCCTTTCCTTTCCCCCACTTAACTAAATCTCAGACTTCGTTCAAGACCCTTTTTTATAATGTGATTATCTTAATTTCTACCTTTTCTAACTATCAGTCACATGGGCACTTGCCTGGGAGTAAGAAGACCTGGATTTTAATATGGTTCTGTGCAAACCTAATGGGAATAAGGAACCCTGATAGTGCAGTAGTTAAGAGCTCAGCTGCTAACCAAAAGGTCAGCAGTTCAAATCCACCAGCCACTCTTTGGAAACCCTATAGGGCAGTTCTGCTCAGTCCCGTAGGGTTGTGCTGAATTGGAATCAACTTGGTGGCAATGGTCTTTCTTTTTTTTGGTTGTTCATTTAATGGGAATAAAGAGGCCTGGGTTTTACTTCTGGCTTTGTGTGACTCCTTAACCTCTTTGGACCTCAGTTCATAATGTCTGAAATAAATGTGTTGGATTATTAATGATATCTTTTGTTTCCTATTTAATTTGAATTGGTAATGTATTCACATGATACAAATTCTTAACTTTTTAATTCTGCTTTTTATCTATATTGACTCTTTTGTCCTACTTTACTTAAATTTACCTTATTTTCTGTTTACTTTTTTGAGTCAGAAACTTAGTTCATTTATTGTCACCCTTTCACTTTTATTGTGATAATTTATTAAAGTTTGCCTCTTTTTGCCAAGTACTGCTTTAGCAGTATCTCATGTATTTTTTTCTGTAATGTATTTATTATTAATGTTTTCTCAAAATTCTGCTACTGCAAGTTGAATTTCTTCTTTGAATTAAGAATAAATTAACAGGTCCAGACTGCTTCACTGCAAAATTCAACCAAACATTCAGAGAAGAGTTGACACCAATTCTACTCAAACTATTCCAGAACATAAAAAGGAATGAATACTCTCTAATTCATTCTATGAAGCCAGTATACCCTGATACCAAAGCTGGGCAAAGATACCACTACAAAAGAAAATTACAGGCTAATATCCTTCATGAATATAGATGCAAAAATTCTCAACAAAATTTTAGCCAACAGAATCCAACAGCATTAAAAAAAAATAATACATCATGATCAAGTGAGATGCATTTTATCCTTCATGAATATAGATGCAAAAATTCTCAACAAAATTTTAGCCAACAGAATCCAACAGCATTAAAAAAAAAATAATACATCATGATCAAGTGAGATGCATACCAGGGATGCAAGAATGGTTCAATATTAGAAAATCAATCAACGTAATTCATCACCTAAATAAAACAAAGGAAAAAAATCAAATGATCATCTCAGTCGATGCAGAAAAGGCAATGATAAAATCCAACACCCTTTCCTGATAAAAACTCTCTGCAAAATAGGAACAGAAGGGAAATTCCTCAACATAATTAAGAGCATATATGCAAAACCCACAGCCAAAATTTTTCTCAATGGAGAAAGATTGAAAGCATTCCCCTTGAGAATGGGAATGAGACGTGGATGCCCTTTATCACCACTCTTATTCAATATTGTACTGGAAGTCCTAGCTAGACCAATAAGGCAAGAAAAGGAAATAAAGTGTATCCAGATTGGAAAAGAAGAAGTAAAACTATCTTTATTTGCAGATGACATGATCTTACACATAAAAAATCCCAGCAACTCTGCAAGAAAGTTACTGGAACAAATAAAAGGATTCAGCAAAGTAACAGGGTACAAGAATAACACACAAAAATCGGTTGGATTCCTCTGTGCTAACAAGGAGAACTCTGAAAATGAAATCAAGAAAACAAAGCTATTTACAATAGCCCTGAAAGGATAAAATTCCTAGGAATAAACCTAATCAGGTAATAGACTTATACAAGGAAAAGTATAAAATACTATAGCAAGAAAGTAAAAGACATCTACATAAATGGAAGAACATTCCATATTATGGCTTGAAAGACTTGACATTGTAAAAATGTTAATACTACCAAAAGCGATCTATAGATTTAATGCAATCCTGATCCAAATCCCAACAATATTCATTAGTGAAATGGAAAAATGAATCTCCAACTTCATGTGGAAAGGAAGGAGGACCCAAATAGTTAAAGCAATACTGAAGAAGAACAAAGTAGTAGACCTCACACGTCCTTATCTTGAAACTTTCTATACAGCCACAGTAATCAAAACAGCCTAGTGCTGGTTCAATGACAGACACAGAGACCAATGGAATAGAATTGAGAACCCAGAAGTAAATCCATCTATCTATGGGCAGTTGATCTTCTGCGAAGGGTCAACTCCACTGAATGAGGAAGAAACAGTATATTTAACAAATGGTGCTGGCAAAACTGAATATCCATATGCAAAAAAATGAATCAGGATCCATACCTCACACCATGCACAAAAACTCAGAATGGATCAAAGACCTAAACGTTAAAGCTAAAACTATAAAGTTCTTGGAAGATAATAAAACTGGGGGACCTAATTTTTGGCATAAATAGCCTATCAAACACAACTAAAAATGCACAAACAACAGAAGATAAATTAGATAACTGGGACCTCCTAAAAGTTAAATACTTATGCTCATCGAAAGATCTTACCAATAGAATAAAAAAAGAACCTACAGATTGGGAAAAAATCTTTGGCAAGAATGTATCTGATAAGGATATAATCTCTAAAATATGTGGAAAACTTCAATAACTCAACAACACAAAGACAAACAATGCAATCAAAACATGGGCAAAGGTCATGAAGAGACACCTCACCAAAAAGGAAATTCAGGCAGCCAACAAATACAAGAAAAGATGCTCATGTTCATTAACAATAAGAGCGATGCAAATCAAAACTACCATGAAACACCATCTCATCCCTGCAAAAATGGCAACTGTAAAAAAAACAGAAAACAAATGCCGGCAAGGTTGTTGGGGGGATTGGAACTCTTATACGTTGCGGGTGGGATTATAAAATGGTACAACCACTGTGGAAAACAGTATGGTGCTTCCTCAAAAAGCTAGAAATAGGAATACCTTATGATCCAATGATCTCACTCCTAGTTATGTATCCTAGATATATAACAACAGTGACAGGAATAGACATATGCACACCTATGTTCACTGCAGCATTATTCACAATAGCAAAAAGATGGAAACAACCTAAGTGCCCATCAATGGATGAATGGATAAACAAATTGTGGTACATATGATGGAATACTATGCAACTATAAAGAATAATGGGAATCCGTGAAACATAACATGGATAAAACCGGAGGACATTGTGCTGAGTGAAGTAAGTCAATCACAAAAAGACAAATATTGCCTGGTCCCACTGTTATAAAAAGTCAAGAATAGATATACACGCAGAAAGCAAAGTTCTTTGATGGTTACCAGGGATGAGAGGGAGAGGGAGGGGGAATCACTTTCTAGATAGTAGACACTTCTTACTTTTCTTGATGGGAAAAGCAATCCCAATTATGGGTTAAGTCAGCAGAACTTGACCAAGGTGAATAAAAAAAAAAGGTGAATAGACACTAAGAATTACATGAGAAAAAGGGACAATTTCAATAAATGCTATAACATATACAAGTTTGCAACAACAATAAAATAAATAAATAAATGAACAGAGTGTTTAAAATTTCCACATGGAAGATCTTTATATTTTTCAAATTTTGAAATTTTTTGCATTTTAATATGGTCTAATATATATGTCAATTTTTTTTTTAAATCTTCCAAGGTGTTTTGAAAGAAGGGTTCTATTACCAGGATATTGGGTTAAATATATATTTATAAGGTCTACCTTGTTAATTGTGTTTTTAATTAATGTTTGTTCATTTTTTTCGCTTGATTTGTCTTAGACTGAGATAAGTTTATTCAAGTATTTTATCGTTATTATGTTCCTATATATGTCTCCCTATATCTCTTGCATTTTCTGCTTTAGGAAAGTTGCTGCTACATTGTTTTATGTACAGATGTTCATACCCATTATATATGCATTGTGAATTGTCGCCTTCCACAATATAAAATGCTCTTTGTTTCTTTTAATGCTTTTTGGAACAGATTTTAACTTTATTTGATACCAAGATGATGTCCTCTGACTTCTTGTGGTTTGCTTTTGCCTGGTATTCCTTTGCCCTTTCTTTTATTTTCAGTGTTTAGTTTCTTTCATTTTTGGTGTGTCTCTTTTATACAGTATAGAGTTGGATTTTGCTTTAAGATCCAATTTGAAAATATTTATCTTTTAATAGGTGAGTTAAGCCCATTTATGTTTTGGCATGATCAGTATGTTTGGTCTTAGTTCTGCTATTATATGTTTCCTGTTTCTTTCTGTTTTAAAAAGCATTTTACCCTTTGATACGTTTACTTTTTTTTTAGAGTTTTCCTGATATTGCAGAAATTTTGTATTTTTTCTGTAGTTATTACCTTTGTGAAAATACTCTAATATATCCTTAGTTCCATACTGTATTTTATTAGTTTTTCTACTATGAGCAACAATAAAATTACCCTGTAACCCCCTTCCATTATTTCTTCCTCTCATCCATTTTTCAATTTCAGCTAATAGCATTCTCTCTTTTTTAAAATGTTTTTAATTGTATTTTTAAATATGCTTGAACTTACTGTGTCAATTTGTGGTGTCAGCTTACTTTCCAAGTGCTCCCCCTGTTCTCGCATTTTGTTTAGAGTTTTATTATTTCTATATTGTCAGAGGATTTAATATTTACATACTATTTTGTTATCTTTATTGCGCCTTTTAGTCTTAATTCCCCAGTTAAATATATTCAATTTGCATTGTCAGGCTTTATGTCAAAGTTCCTCTTCCCTCCAGTCATTCCTTGGTTGTCTGAAATTAGTCCTCTAGAACTAGAGTCCTGAGGAAGGGCTTCGAGAATAATATTCCTTGAATTTTTGCATGTTCATAGCTGTTTGCCTGTAGCTTTTATGCCTTAAAGACACCAAGTCGAGGTTTAAAATTCTTGGCTCACTTTTTCTTTCCTTGTGTCTTGCGTTCCACGGTTTTCTGGTATTGAGTGGTGTTGTCATGAAGCCTGTTTCAAAACTGATCTTTTTTTTTTCTCTCTTAATCAATGTGTTCTTTTAGCCAGAATGATTTTTTTTAAAGTAAAAAAATTTAACAAGGTATGTCTTAGAGTTGACCATTTGGAGTCAGTTTTATCAAGCACACAGTGTGCATTTTCTTTATGTAGATTTCAGGAAGGCTTTGTTGAATTATAGTTTTTTTTTTTAATGTTTCATTGCTTTGATTTTTCCCCCCAGCTGGGAACACCAATTGTAAGTATGTTGACTGTCCTTTGACGTCTATGTACCTATTAACCAGTTGTCCTTGAATCGATTCTAGATCATGGTGACCCCATGTGTGTCAGAGTAGACTGCCTCATAGGGTTTTCAATGGCTGAAATTTTTAGAAGTAGATCACCAAGCCTTTCTTCCAAGGTGCCTCTGGGTAGACTCAAACCTTCGACTTTTCAGTTAGCAGCCAAGCACATTCACTGTTTGCACTACCCAGAAATTCCATATGCCTCTTACTTTCTCTCAAATGTTTTTTATCTTTTAATTTTTGTTTCATTTTCTTTACTATTCTCACATCTGTCTTCTGAATCTTTACTGGGCTTTTTGAGATATCTGTTACCCATGTGGGCCTTATACTTAGGTTTCTTATATGTTTCCCGCCCCACCCCCCCCTTCTATCTCATGTCATATCTCCCTGGCCACTACTTGTCTGAGATCCTTTATTTCTGATTTTTTTTTTTTCTTAACTGCAGTTGCTACCTTAACATTTTTTTCTAGTTCATTTTGAAATGTTATAATTTCTGTCTATATTGTGATAATAATTTTTTCTGGTGAGTCTTTATTATCTTTCTAAAAGTTAAGCTGTTTTCATCCTTGCTTTTATAATGAAGACAGGCACCTTGCTTTTCTGTTACTCATATTTCAATGAGATAAAATTTTTTTCTGGATTAATAGCCCAGATTCCTATGGGAAACAAGTTAATGGGCTATGGCAACATTCCAAGTCTGGCAGCTTCTGATAGTATAGCAAAGGACTTTGAAATATGACTTCTCTTGCCTAGTGTCTTAGTTATCTAGTACTGCTATAACAGAAACAATACAAGTGGTTGGCTTTAACAAACAGAAATTTATTTTCTCACAGTTTAGAAGGGTAAAAGTCCAAATTTAGAGCAACAGCTCTAGAGGAAGACTTTCTTTCCCTGTCAGCTCTGGAGGAAAGTCCTTGTCTCTTCAGCTTCTGCTTCCTGTTCCTTGGAGATGTCCGTGTGTCTTGGCATCTATTTTACCTCATCTGTGTTCTGCTCCCTTGTTTAATCTCAAAGAGATTGACCTAAACTACAGCCTGCACTTATCCTGCCTCATCAACATAACAAAGAAAATCCATTCCCAAATGGGATTATAACCACAGGCATAGAGGTTAGGATTTACAACACATATTTTTTGGGGACACAGTTCAGTCCATAACACCTAGCCAGGTTTGGGTAAACCCTTACTTCCAGCTCTGTGTTTCTCAGAACTTTTCATAGCCCTTGCCTTCTAAGATGATGTACTCATTTTTAAAAGTTTTTTTTTTTTTTTTTGGCTGATATTATCTGAGACTTGTCACCTCTATATTGCCCTCTGCCATGCAATACTGTCACCATACCCCTTAATAAAATGATCTTTCAGGCACATTTATGTACTAAGATGCTATGGTTCTAGTCTTTCTTTTGCTAGGAACATTCAGCAGATGCTTCCTGATTTTATTTAGGTCTTCATTCATTCAAGCTCCATATATTTACAAAGTACCTGCCATGTTTTAAGCATTAATAAAGACCTGGAGGATTCAACACTGAACAAGACTAGAAAGGCTTCTTTTCTGATCTAGCTTACATTTTATTGAAGAGAGAAACAGAAAATAAAAAGGGAGATAAACAAGAAAATAAGCAGTAATAAATGCCTAATTAAAAGAAAATTGCTATGGAGTTGATTTCAACTCATAGCGACCCTATAGGGCAGAGTAGAACTGCCCCATAGATTTTCCAAGGCTACAAATCTTTCTGGAATCAGACTGTCTCATCTTTGTCTCTCCAAGTGGCTGAGTTTGAACCACCCACCTTTCAGTTAACAGTTCAGAGCTTAACCACTGCACAACCAGGGCTCCATAAAATGTCTAATACAATCCCATATAAGCATCAGCATATCAATAGTAGCATATGTATGGAATCGTAAAGGTTAAGCTCTCAGTTGCTAACTGAAAGGTTGGTGGTTGAAACCACCATGTGGCTCCTCAGGAGAAAGTGCTGGAGACCTGCTTCCGTAAAGATTACAGCCTAGGAAACTCTCTGAGGAAGTTCTACTCTGTCCCAGGGGGTCTGTTTGAGTCGGAATTGACTCGAGGGCACCCAACAACATGAGGTTACTTTAGTAGAGAGTGTAGATGGAGAAGAAGAGGAGGTGTAAGGAGCAAACTCTAGTGTAACACCAGTGATTAGAAGTGGAGCAGAGAGGAGGCACCAAAAAGGAGACTGAGAAGGGAGCACCCAATCAGGATGATGGAAAGGAAAGCAGGAAATATGCTATTGCCTGGAGAATAAGTTGCTTTAGGAAGGGAAAAGTGTTACCTGTGTCAAATTCTGCTGAGAGGTCAAGTAAGAAGAGGTCATTGATGACTTTGGCAAGAATATGTCAGAGGAGTAGTGGAGGCTTGACTGGAAAGGGTTGTGGAGAGACTGTGGGGTGAAAAATTAGAGAAAGTGACTATAGACAATTGGTTTAAAAAACTCCGCCGTGAAGCAAAGAATGAAATGGAGGTGGTAGCTGGAGTGGGCTGTGGTGTTAAGAGTTATTATTATTATTTTCCTTAAAGATGAGTGATACCCGTTCATTTTCCTATGTCATAATATGATTGATTACCAGACAACATTGAGTTCTAATTTAAGGTTTGTGGTTATGATTTTAAAATGAGATCCTAACTCTAAACTGCTTTGTTGCTATACAGATTCAATATTGCTTTATACCAGTCTACAATTGCTTTTATGGGTTTATCTCTTACCTCCTCATTCCAATTAGACAGTAAGGTTGCTAGGGACAGGAACCATACTCTACCCTTTTCTCCTTAAATTTACTTACTCGGAAAACTGTCTATTCCCATGGCTTATACCACTTGTCACTTTGAGGTCTAAAGTGCACCTGACTCAAGCCATGGTGTTTGAGTTGCCTCATATGCATGGACAATGAATAAGAAAGACCAAAGAAGAATTAACGCCTTTAAATTATGGTGCTGGAGAAGAATATTGACTATACCATGGACTGCCAGAACAACGAGCAAGTCTGTCTTGGAAGAAGTACAGCCAGAATGTTCCTTAGAAGCAAGGATGGTGAGACTTGTCTCATGTACTTTGGACATGTTATCAGGAGGGACCAGTCCCTGGAGAAGGATATTCTTGCTAACATAGAAGATCAGTGAAAGAGAGAAAGATCTTCAATGAGATGGATTGGCACAGTGGCTGCAATGATGGGCTCAAGCATAGCATTGATTGTGAGGATGGTGCAGGATACGCAGCTTTTCATTCTTTTGTAGGTAGGGTTGCTATGAATCAAACTGACTGCACAGCATCTAACAACAACAACACTACTTGTCAGCCTCCGCCTCTCTTTTAAGCTCGTACCCCTATTTATCACCAGCTGCCAAAACTGGATATTTTACAAATGCATTAAAGCCACACTGAATTAATCTCCGTATTCTGTACCTCTAAACCAGTGCTTCTTCATTTAATCCCTATCTCAATTCAAGATGTCATTTTCTGTAAAGTCACCTGAGTAAACACATTGGAGTCAACCATGTCTCTTTCTTTCTCACCTCCTTCATTCAATTAGTCATTAAGTCCTGTCAATTTTGCATCTTATTGTAGAGAAAAACTTGAATGCTGTTTCAAGTTAAAACATAGGTTTATTAAGGGTTTAAAACAATTACAATTGGGAAACTACATAGCCCATTGAAAAATGGAGCCAGGTCCTCCCAGGGCAGTTTTGTTATACAAGTATTCTTATGGGGCAAAAAGAGGAACCAAACTATGGGGAGGGCAATTACAGGAAAATCAATGAATATTGTAATAGTCTCACTTTGATTGGTTACTGATTGTTAAAAGAACAGTTAATGATTACAGATGGTTTCACAGGATGCCTACATCATGGTCAGAAGGTGTTTATGTGTAGTTTGTCTGTCTTACAAAAAGAAAAAAATACCTTGCTGGCAACAGCACTCAGACAGTATTCTTCCAGAGTATGTTTATTTAGAGGGATGCAGATGGTTACTTGGTTAAGACCCCTCAGGGCATATGGTTTCACATCCTGCTTTTTTCAAAAAAAAAAACAAAAAAAACATGGCTGTTAGTCTAGAAATCCAAATTAAAATTAGATTGCATGGTCAAGATATTATGCCTCTGTCTCAGTGACTGCATTGAAATTTGTCTTCCTGAGACAGTCTTAATTTTTTCTTGAATATGTTGAGGAAGGATCCCTCAATAGATCAGATAATAATTTTTAAAGGGTTAAAAACAGTTAATGACTTGTGTTCTACCTTCTTTTATCTTTAATTTGTGACTTAATGATTTGAAGCCACATTTAGATGAGCTTCATGCTTTCCACTGTAAGAGAAAAGAATAAATGCACATTGATATGCAGGTGGCCTAGTTTATTATCATGAACTTGAGGTGAATTTTTAAAATAACTGGGCCTGCTTTCTAATGAATTACAGAAATAAGGACATTAGAACAATTGTTAAAAAAATCATGGCCATCCCCTGTGGTAAGTGTCTTTGGCCAATAATTGGTCTTTTTTTTTTTTTTTTTAGTTAATACTCCTATATGTAAGGTAACATCATTCAACTTATAGGTTTTCATTTTCTAACTAATATATTTTAGAAGCTGTAATGAAAATTACGTTGTTCAAAATTAGGTATGCTATTGGTGTTCTACTGGATCCTTTTCTCTTAGCTGAGGTAGGCATTTGCTCCTACCTGGCTGAAGTCATGTTTTTTTTGTGATGCAGAATCAGGGAGATTTTATTGATAATTTATAGATGAATTTAAATGAAGCCTAAATTACTTTCTGAAGTAAGTCTTGGCCCTGCCTTGAGCTACCCCCTTGCCTCATTTCTGATGGCCATGAGTCCATCACTTTTCAGGAGTGAATTCTCTTTAAGCCCTTCACAAGTGCATGTCGGTTTTCCCCCCATCTCAAGGAATCCTTAAACTACACTTAACTGTTCTTAACATAGAATAGCTGCTATCCAAGGATGAGAGGGGAAGCACAACCTTGATCTCATTGCCTCTCAAAAGTCAGAGAGGCAGCAAAGTTTATGGAGCATTGCCTGAAGGCTGTTGTCTCTTCATTTCTAGACACTGGAAAACAATAACTACTATTGTTGTCTTGCTTGAACCTCTACTATGGCATGCATATTGTTCTTAGTACTTTACATGTATTAGCTCACTTAATCCTACGGCAACACCAGAAGTGGAGTTCTTTTTATTACCTCCATCTTAAAAAACCCACTGCCATTGAGTCGATTTCGATTTATAGCGGCCCTATAGGATAGAGTAGAACTGCCCCATAGAGTCTCCAAGGAGCGCCTGGTGGATTTGAACTGCCCACCTCTTGGTTAGTGGCTGTAGCACTTAACCACTACACCACCAGGGTTTAAATTGAGGCAAACAGAGCTTGACAACTCACCTAAGGACATAGAGTTAATAAGTAGTACAGACAGGATTTGAACCGAGCAATCTGACTCCAGGAACCTCAGATGGAAATAAATCAAGGACAGATTCTTAGGAAGCATTATTGTATAGGTAGCAGGGAAAATAGTTCAGTGAAGGAGAATGAGACAAAATGGTCAGAGAGGCAGGAGAAAAGCCAGGGAAACACTGACTCAAGGGCAGAGAAAGTTTTAAGAAGGTAAAATAGATCAAGAGTGTCCATGCCACAGAGATATGCTGGAAGAAAAGAACTGGAAAATCTATTAGGCTTGATGACAATTGTAATTTTAGCAAGATCAGAACTCATGGAATAGAGAGAGGTAGATAGTAGCCAGATTACTTTCTGAAGAAAAGCGTGGCCCTGCTTTGAGAAGTAGGTCTGGAAAAAATTGAGTGGTGAGGGATTGGAGAGAGCAAGCTGAGTTGTTAAAAATGACTTTTAAGGCAAGTTTTAAAGTAGGAGCCAGATTTTTATCCATTAGGGATAGAAGAGATAGCTGCCTTGGGTAGTAGAATGTCTAATCAGCATCTTAAACTACACGTGGTAAAGGATCAGGGTTTTTTTTTTTTTTTTAATTTCCAACTTACCGTAGATCAATACATTGCTAAAATAAATACAAGTTACTAGAAAAATGATCTTATACTTGGATGTCATAGCAATGTTAAATGCTATAGAAGTTACTATTCGTTACTCTCCACTTCTGTACTTATCTCTTTGCAGACCTGTAGCAAATGTCCTTAGCCCAACTCTCCACCACTGGTCTGCAGAACACACTGTGAGGGGTCCTTCCAGCCTGATGATAAATTGTGAGCAATCTAGAGTGTTTGATCTTCTCAGCAAGCTGATTCTGTCCTCTCCCACCCTCTCTTCTTTCCTTGTAACTTGCATAGTATAACTGAGTTTTTATCCCTTTTGGTATGGTTTAGAACCTTATTTTGAAAACTCAATTATCTCTTTAGCTTTTAAATACTCTGTTTTTATATGCAAAATGCAATTTTTCTAATTTATATTTTATCTTCTTGTTGTGGCCTTCTTCTTTTCTAATTTATATTTTACCTTCTATAGAACAATACCATTAATATCACAAGCAAGTAAAATTTTGCTAAAGATAATTAAAAAACAGTTGTAGCAGTATATCAGCAGGGAACTGCCAGAAATTCAAGCTGGATTTAGAAGAGGACTTGGAGCGAGGGATATCATTGCTGATGTCAGATGGATCTTAGCTGAAAGCAGACAGTACCAGAAAGATGTTTACCTGTGTTTTATTGACTGTGAAAGGCATTCAGCTGTGTGGATCATAAC
Organism: Loxodonta africana; assembly: GCF_030014295.1. Lineage (NCBI taxonomy): Eukaryota > Metazoa > Chordata > Mammalia > Proboscidea > Elephantidae > Loxodonta > Loxodonta africana. Next base: position 49,889,039 of record NC_087351.1, read on the forward strand.
AAATTATGAATACCATTGCGAAGAATGGGAATTCCACAACATTTAATTGTGCTCATGAGGAACCTGTACATAGTCCAAGAGGCAGTTGTTTGAACAGAACAAGGGGATACTGCATGGTTTAAAGTCAGGAAAGATGTGCGTCAAGGTTGTATCCTTTCATCGTACTATTCAACCTGTATACTGAGCAAATAATCCAAGAAGCTGGACTATATGAAGAAGAACGGGGCATCAGGATCAGAGGAAGACTCATTAACAACCTGTGGTATACAGATGACACAACGTTGCTTGCTGAAAGTGAAAAGGTTTTGAAGCACTTACTGATGAAGCTCAAAGACTACAGCCTTTGGTGTGGATTACATGTCAACATAAAGAAAACACAAATCCTCACAACTGGACCAATAAGCAACCTCATGATAAATGGAGAAAATACTGAAGTTATTAAGGATTTCATTTTACTTGAATCCAAAATCAGTGTCCATGGAAGCAGTAGTCAAGAAATCAAACAACACATTACATAGGGCAGATCTGCCACAAAAGTGTTAAAAAGCAAAGATGTCACCTTGAGGACTAAAAAATGTTTTCAATAGCCTTGTATGCATGTGAAATCTGGACAGTGAGTAAGGACTGAAGAAGAATTGATGTCTTTGAATTATGGTGTTGGTTAAGAATATTGAATATACCATGGATTGCCAGAAGAAAGAATGAACAAGTCTGTCTTAGAAGAAGTATAGCCAGAATGTTCCTTAGAAGCAAGGATGGCGAGACTTTGCCTCACTTATTTTGGAGATGTTATCAAGAGGGTCCAGTCCCTGGAGATGGACATTATGCTTGGTAAAGAAGAGGGTCAGCAAAAAAGAGGAAGACCCTTAAAGAGATGGATTGACACTGTAGGTGCAATGATGGGCTCAAACAGCAAGGATTGTGAGGAAGGCGCAGGGCCTGGCAATGTTTCATTGGGTCCCTATTAGTCGATACTGACTCTGCGGCACCTAACAATAATAACATCGGAGCATTTCACCCCTGCAGGGAAGGAGGATTTTACTGCTGATAGAATTGCTGACACATGGTGATAATAAAAAGCAAACATACTTTTACTTGGCTTATTATAGTTTTTTAGTTTCTTTACCTCCTTACTGTCTGCCTTGGAATGCTTTCACTGCCCATCTTGGTACACAACTGGCCTTAAATTAAGTGTAAAAGTGCTTTAAATTGCTTTATAGCTACCAATTAAAATATATCCAAATTGTTATTTCTTTGGTATCTTATAGGCCTGGGACTACTTCTCAAAGGCTTTACAGTATGATCCAGAAGATAAGTGTGCTCTCATGAATCGAGCTGTTACAAATACAATATTAAAGAAATACGAAGAAGCAAAAGAAGATTTTGCAAATGTAGTTGATAGTTGTCCCTTTTGGGCTGCAGTATATTTTAACAGAGCAAACTTCTACTGCTGTTTAAAGCAATATGAAATAGCTGAAGCAGATCTTAGTAAAGGTATATTATTTTATAATTTCTCGCTAAGATTGCATTGGTTGATATGTTTGTTTTTAGACTGAAAGAAGCAAACAGATTTGTTTGCTTCAGTAAACTTACATAAAAATTACAGTTTTTAGATATCATATCTTCATTGTGATCAATATAGATTCCTTTACATAATACCTTAATTTAAAGCTTTGGATAAGTTGAGCCTTGGTAGTGCAATGCTTAAAAGCTTGGCTGCTAACCAAAAGGTCAGCAGTTCGAATCCACCAGCTGCTCCATGGAAACCCTATGGGGCAGTTCTGTTCTGTCCTGTAGGGTTGTTATGAGTTGGAATTGACTCGACGGCAACGGGTTTGGGTTTTTTCCTCCCTTCAGTTTAAGTTGAAATACAGAGAATTATTAGGAAACTGTACACAAATAGCCTTTCAAAGACTTTTTTTTAAATATAGAGCTCAAATTAACTTATTTGTGTTTATATATTTTTTAATTAAAATAAACTACTGTTGCATGGTAATATAACAACAGTAAAATTTGTCATCTTTTTCTTAAATTGTGACTTAGGCGAAGGTTTACAGAGCCCATTAGTTTCCCGTTGAAGAGTTTATACACGAATTGTTCCTTGGTGTAGGGTGCACTCCCCCCAATGTGTCAGCACTGTCCTCAAAGAGATACTGTCCTGTGTTTCCCCAAGTTACTTTTAGTAGAAAGATTCAGTATTTTTGACTTAACTACATAATTAGTTACATTGGAAGAAAAAAAATATTTTCAAATAAGTAATATCAAAGTTTTTATTTTTAAAAAATGAGACTACTTTTAAGTGGTAGTGTAAAACGTATCTTGACATCTATCTTCTTCTTTTGCAGCTCTGTCTTTGAAGCCTAATGACGCTGTGGCGTACAAGCTTAGAGCAGAAGTTCGTGGTAAAATAGGTTTGATTGAGGAAGCTATGGCTGACTATAACCAAGCACTTGATCTTCAAGAATTTGCCTCAGTTGTATGATTACAGAAACCATAGTTTCTGTAGTAGCTTCCACAGCTCCTCTCCCTGAAATTGAAACATTTGTTGTTTAAAGATTGCACTATCTTCATTATTGTATTCATTATGTCTAGTCTTCTACATGACTCTTTAATGCATTAAAACAAAATATTGGTTACACATTAATTATAAAACTTTTAGATCATTTTCTGCATATTTAGAATACCTCAGTAATTGAATTTCTCCACTGTGCAGAATTTATGCAGAACAAAATGTTTCTTAAGGAATATTGACATTTTAATATTTTCTTTAAAGTAAAACAATTTCCTTTGAAAAGATACTGTGTGAATGTAGGAAATGTCTTCTCTATCCATTATTCATCCATCGTGCTCAACTTATTCAGTAGTATCCGGATTGAAATAAAGTAAGAGTAGAGCTGATGGCTATAAAGAAACGGAAGTTTAGTCTATTTCCTTCCTTCTCCTTTGAACAATATGTGTGCAGGCCTGTGTTCTTCCTGGTACTCATATTCTTCCAACAGATAAACGCGTTTCACTTTATATGTCGCCTTCCTTTCAAGATAGAGATGTAAAGATTTTGAGGATTCCATTTCGTTGAGATCATTGCCTCTGCCTCTTTAATACAAATTTTAGAAACACATATACAAGCTTGTACACATTTTTAGGAGTCTCTGGGTGGTGCAAATCCTTAAGCACTCACTTACTAATCATAAAATTTGGGGATTCTAATCCATCCAGAGACTCCTTGAAAGAAGTCTGGTGATCTTCTTCCAAAGGGCCACAGCCTTGAAAACTCTATGGAGAGCAGTTCTCCTCTGCAGCTCCCACAACGGGTTTGGTTTTGGTTTTATTCTTTATAGAATGCTCCTAAGACAGCCTTGAGTGCAGGCTTTGGGCTTTGACTCCGTTACGATTTTCTTCACTCAGTTAATTTTCCTTCTTTGTTTTATTCTTCCAGTACATCTCCAGCTCCTCGGAGATCTGTTGCCTCTGGGATAGGCATTTTGGAAAGAAATGCTGTGCTTCTATCCACCAAATTCCTTGGTGTTTTGTTTGCTGTATCAGGTTTTCACAATAGAAAGTCGATTTTAATGTGTAAGCCACTGTGGGGGGCTCCAAAGCATTTCAGGATAATTTTCTTGGTGTGATATGTGGGGCCATATGAGGATTAAGCCTTCATCCTTAGTGAGTTATTTCAGTAGGTGAATAGGACACATTTAATGAGCTGCTTCAGATCTTCTTGCACTAACTTGTCTTCAGGGCCTTTAGTCCCAGCCCCAGCCACAGGTGAGATTCAGAACAACCTCTTGGACCAACAGGCAGACTGTACCTCCTACCTGTATCACTCACCTATCCCTACTGCCCTGGGGCGTATTTGTTGATGTGAAGGCGTTAGGTGCTATGGGATTCTCTCATACCCACCATGAGCACCACAGACTTGCAGGGGACCTATGTATCCGTCAGATGAACCTTTCACAGTTGGAAGAAAGGAAATGGTAGAAAAATTCTTCTCCCTTATATCTCTGGGTGGAATGTCCTAGGACACTCAGTTTATATAACTGCCTTGAGGATTCCCTGGGAGATTAAGCCATCAATTGCACTTACTGGTGACCAGCTTCAAAATACACCTTGTAGTGGTGCTCTTGTTTTCCTCGCCTCACTCCCTTTTTCACTGCTCCTGCTTTCCTCAGATTGCACTTGTTGATAAAATACTTTAAAGAAGCGTTTGCCTCAGGTTCTGCTTTCTGGGGGAACCTAGGCTAAAACAATTAGTACTCTATTTTTTTCTGATTACAAAAGACATATGTGTTACAGAAAATCTGTAAAAAACAGAAATGCATAACATCGGGAGTAAAAGCCATCTATAACCCTGCAACTCTTTCTTCTAACACCTTGATGTGTGTAAAAAACAAAGTAAAAATCTCCCACTCCCTTTCCCCCTCCAATTTGACCTCCTGGAGATAACCAATAGAAGTCTCATACTTATGTGTGTGTACTTACACATATATTGTATATAAATTAAACCCAACCAATAAGTCCTACAATGGTGGGAAGTATGTAGATTCAGTCTGTCTGCCGAAGGGATCAATACTACACAAAGCAAACAGAGACTTGGAATCTGGACTTTTCCTTCCTCTTCCATTGGGGTCATCATTGTTTAATTTAGGTCCTGGAAGTCACATTCTCCCCTGATCTCTATTCACTCTCCATCTTACCTTCACCCTGTCTTGGATCTTACTTTCCTGCCTTGGATCTTCTTAATCATCAGAGTGGAGCATATACAAGACAGAGTAAACTTTTCCTAGATAGTATTGATCAATTTTCATATGTTCAATTTTTATGTGGTGATGCTAAAGGGAAACAAACAGAATGAAAGGGATAGAATATGGCCTCTGTCTTACACACACACAAACATATATACAAACTGTCATGGATTCAATTGTGTCCCCCCCAAAAATATGTGTCAACTTGGCTAGGCCATGATTACCAGTATTGTGTGGTTGTCCTCCATTTTGTGATTGTAATTTTATGTTGAGAGGATTAGGGTGGAATTATAACACCACGCTTACTCAGATCACCTCCCTGATCCAAGGTAAAGGGAGTTTCCCTGGGATGGGGCCTGCACTACTTTTTATCTCTCAAGAGATAAAAGGAAACGGAAGCAAGCAGAGAGTTGGGGACCTCACACCACCAAGAAAGCAGCATCAGGAGCAGAGCGCATCCTTTGGACACGGGGTCCCTGCACCTGAGACGCTCCTCGAACAGGGGAAGACTGAGGACAAGGACTTTCCTCTAGAGTCCATAGAGAGAGAAAGCTTTCCCCTGGCGCTGACACTCTGCATTTGAACTTGTAACCTACTAGACTGAGAAGATAAATTTCTCTTTGTTAAAGCCATCCACTTGTGGTATTTCTGTTATGGCAACACTGGGTGATTAAGACACACGCCATTGATTTTTGTTTCTCTTTTTGAAAATGAAGATCATGCTTTACATAATGTTCCTTGCCTGCCCTTGTTTAAAATTTAGTTGTTAACTCATGGGCAGCTGTTGAAGTCAGATATAGCCCATAGTGTTAACCTTCAGGTAGTTGGGCATTTAGGTAGTTTATAATTTGGATTGTTATTGTTTAGCTGAACATCCACTCTGGGGAGCTCCATCTTGAGTGTAATAGGTAACTTAGTATTTTATCATTTTCATTTATTTTTTCAGATGTATTAGTTTGCACTTTTCAAGTGTTGACAAGTTGTACATTTTCTATAAGATGATCAATCATCTATTTCCTCATGAACAAAATATCAATTTCATTTGATCATATATCTAATTAGGTTTGAAATATTTTTATAATATGATAATAGGTGATTATGAAAAGCAAGGTGTAACTAGTAACATCCTTTAAACTTTATTTGAATTTTTTTGAAAAGGAGGAAAGTGTTGGGTAACATAATGAAGAGAAAAATAATTCATCATTGAAAGGTGCAACTTAAAACTTCATAGTGGTAGACACAACTTTGAAAGAATATTGCAAGATGCCACCCCTTTCAGGATCCAGTTGCCTGCCTACCCATATGGACCCATGGTCAGCTGCTTTAATAGCTCCCTATCTGATAGCCTATCAGCTCTCTTCTTTTTGTTCTTCAATCAAATTCTAGGCAGACATTACTTGCAGTCTTTTTGTTCCTTTATTTGAGCTGTCAAATATTTTTAGGAGAGGCATGCAGAAGCATATGACTGAATTTGCTGTAAATTTAGTCAGTCTAAGCTGGGGCCCCACTGTCATTCAATAATGCAATGTTCCACTTAACTCTTATTTACTCAAAATATTTCTTCAAATTAATTCATTGGTATTAATTGAATTTATTTAAAAAGAAGGAACTTGTAAAAATAAATGCCTATTAGTTTCCTTGTTCCTTGTTCTACCCCAAACCATCTCTTTTCCTCCCAATGTTACTCATATTACATTTTGGGGAACAATGTATTCCATTGCATTGCCTAACAATGTATTCCATAGTGCAGTTGGAAGAGTAGTCAGATTGAGGGAGGGAAAAACATATAATGCCTATTGCAATGGGTGAGAGAAAGAGGATCTTTCAATGATGAGCAAGAAGTGTAAGTTGACTGGTACCTGGACAGGGAGGTTGGAGTCAGAGGCAGAAATCTTGAGCTTTGAGTCTCAGTCTATATTCTTAGCATGTTGAAACAATAAGATCTTATTCCTGGAGGTTCTCCAATGTCATAAAAATGTTTTGTTGGTCAATGTCTTAGAATCATTGATTTCCAAAAATACCAGGAAACTGAATGACCATCTACTACAAGATCCCAAGATAACAATGATCATGAGGATGGCACAGGGCTGGGCAGTGTTTCATTCTGCTGTACCTAGGGTCACTATGAGTCAGAGCCAACTTGATGGCACCTAATGATAAAACAAGATCCCAGAAAATATTCAATATCTTTTCCTCTCCCACCCATCTTTGCCTGACATTATCTATTCTGAAGACAGGCTTTTTTTTTTTTCTTTTTATCCAAGGGACAGGCTTAGATCTTCTTGCTATACACTTCTACAGCACTACCCTTTTGAAACCCCTTTCATTCCTATATATCCTTGTTTAATGGCTATTTTTCCCACTAGACTGGAAATTTATGAAGGCAAAGATTACATCTACCCTGTTCACTATTACACCATTTATTCCTTCGTTTATTGTTCTGACGATGTTGTCATTTACAGATTAATCTGTCTGGTTCCCTGTTGTAAATCTTTAAGTTTTGAATAATCCTGGAGAGTTCATTTCCTAGGTTGGTATCTGGCTGGTGTGATCTTACATCCTAGATTCAGGCTGTTGTCTGAAGTTGTTTGTTCTCAGACCTAAGGGCTCTCTTTAGTAATTCTTCTAAGTGTGGTTAGGTTTTTACATATTCCCTTAATCTCTGTTTATCTGGAAATGTCCTAATTTCTCCATCATATTTGAATGAGAGTTTTGCAGGATGTATTATTCTTGATTGGCAGTCTTTTTCTTTCAAAGTTTTATATATGTCACCCCATTGCCTTCTTGCCTGCATGGTTTCTGCAGAGTAATCAGAGCTTAGTCTTGTTGTTTCCCCTCTTAATGTGACTTTTCGTTTTTCTCGAGCTGCTTTCAGGATTCTTTCTTTGTGTTTGGTTTTAGTGAGTGTGATTATGAAATGCCTTGGTGATTTTTTGGGGGGTTCTATCCTATATGGGGTTTGTTGAACTTCTTGGATGGTCAGCTTTACGTGTTTCATGATATTAGGAAAATTTTCTCTCAGCAATTCTTTCTCTGCATTTTCTACTTTCTCCTCCTGTTCTGGAATTCCAATCATTTTCAGAATTTGCTTTTGATTGTGTCCCACACCATTCTCAGGGCTTCTTCATTTTTCTTTGTTCTTTTCCCTGATTTTTCCTCAGACAGAGTGGTAGCCAAGGATTCGTCTTCAATTTTGCTGATCTTGTCTTCCATAGTTTCAAACCTGCTCCTCAAACCTTCTATGACACTGTCCATTTCTAAAATCTTGTTTAATTTTTAGATTTCTAATTGTTGTTTGTGTGTGATTTCTGGTTGTGAATTTATTTTGACATTTTGTTTCTGTATTATTTTCCTGAATTATTCCATTGTTTTGTCTTTTCCATGAATTTATCTTTTTTTTTTTTTTTGGTCTGCTTTTTGCTTCAACTCTTGGATAGCTCTGAATATTAGAGATTTGAATTCCCTATCAGGTAGTTTCAGTGTTTTTTTCTTCTACTGGAAAGTCATCTGGTGATTTATTTTGGACAGCTACTGGAACCATCCTGTCCTGTTTTTTGATATTATCTGCTGTCTTCGGGACATGCAGTAGTTATTTTCTTTATTCACTGTAGATTTGTTTGTTTCGTCCTGCTTTTTTGTTTTATTTAGTTATGTCTGAGCAGGTGGGCTATGTGTTCTTTGTTGTTTGCTTATCTGTGGGCATGATACTTCTCACCACCTTGTCCAATGGGCACGGCCAGTTGCTCAGCTGTGCTGCAGCAGGGCAGGCTCAGCGGGTGCTTTGCCTCCTGCTGGGAGCTCTGTGAAGCTGTTTTCTTGTACTCCCTGTCTGCCGATCTCTGACAAGTTCCAAGATGGTGAATCTGTGCTGCATTAGCTGGTAGGAGACCTCTGCTCCATATCTCTCTTTGTTCTCTGTTCTGTGTCAGTTTCTTACTCCATTTGGTGCTTGGTTGAGTTCTTTTTGTCTTTATTTGATGCTTAGGATTTCAGGATTGACGTTTGTCTCTGTTTTACTTAGTGTTTTTTGGTTTTGCTGTGGAGGGGTGGTGTGGTACTTTTGTCTATAAGGCCATGTTGGCTCTGCCTCCTTCAAGTCACCCAGTGCTTATTACAGTGGTTGGTACATAGCAGGTGCTTCATAAATATTTGATGAATTTATTTAAACAGCAAGTCTTGTTACATTATGACCCAATGCACTATGAATATATGCTTTTGCTATTCTTTTCTACAATAAAGTGAGCATCATGTGAGATTCTTGGAAAGCCCAGAATCTTCAAAGGTCAAAGCAGTGGCAGCATGCATCCTCAATGTTTTTCTTTTCTAAGATTCCCTGTGAATAGAGATGTCCTTAGCATCCACACAGCTTTCATACTGCCTAGCTTACACGAATGCACACTCACACACACGCATACACAGCATACTTTGGGCTACAAAAGATTAACCTTAGAAAATGAAATGAGGAAAAATCGAGACATAATAGATGATATCAATCTGCTGTAAAAATGACCTATCCTAAGAGCTCTGTCAAGGTGATCAGAGTGTAATGTCTGAAATCATGATGTATCTCAAGCTAATCATTGTAATTTTTGTAATTGAATGATGCTATAGCATAAAAAACTGCAACCCAATCAAGTGTAGTGAATAAGAGACTATAACAAAAATTTTAATGTCTACCCTTTCTTGAGAAAGCTTGCACTAATCAAAGGGGCAGAGCGTGTGTTATATGCATGTTCCCAACTCTGGCTGTTGAAGGGGTGCTCTAAGCAGGGAAAGGAGCATTTCAATCTTTTGATATCTCAATAACTGGTGAATTCCCATAGTATGTTTGGAATGTCCCATTGCTATATCTTGAATTCAATGTATCATTAAGGCCATTCAACTAATTTTTTGCTTTCTGATTCCATACAAGAAAACTTCTAATTATAATTTGGTTTTTCATATGGACATAAAGAATATGTATATTAAAAGGTTTCTGGGTGGCATAAACAGTTTGCACTCGACTACTAACCAATACGTTGGTGGTTCCAACCCACCCAGCAGTGCCACAGAAGAAAGGCCTGGCAGTCTGCTTCTGCAAAGATTATAGCCAAGAAAAACTATGGAGCTTGGTTCTATGCTGTTACACATGGGGTTGCCATGAGTAGGAATTGACAGGTAAAAGATTTCACTATACTGTAAAATAAAATTATACATAGGCACATTTTATCTATAATATTTGCATTATTGTTGTTGTTAGGTGCTGTCCAGATGACCAGTTGATTCTAACTCAAAGTGACCTTATGTACAACAGAATGAAAAACCACAGGGTCCTGCACCATCCTCACAATCATTACTGTTTAAGTCCATTATTGCAGACACGGTGTTAACCCATCTCATTGAGGGTCTTCCTCTTTTCTCACTGACCCTCTGCCTTACCAAGTATGATGTTCTTCTCTAGGAACGGGTCCCTCCTGATAACATGTCCCAAGTACCTGAGACAAAGTCTCGCCATCTTCATTTCCAAGGAGCACTCTGGCTGTACTTCTTCTAAGGCAGACTTGTTCTTCAGGCAGTCCATGGTATATTTAATATTCTTTCCCAACACCGAAATTCAGATGCATCCATTCTTCAACCTTCATATTCATTGACCAGCTTTCACATGCATAGAATGTGATTGAAATATCATGGCTTGGGTCAGGCACACCTTAGTCCTCAAGGTAACATCTTTGCTTTTTAGCACTTTAAAAAGGTCTTTTGCAGATTTGCCCAATGCGATATGCTTCATTTCTTGACTTCTGCTTCCATAGATGTTGAAAGTGGATCTGTGTAAAATGAAATCCTTGACATTTTCAACCACTTCTCCATTTATGTTGATGTTGCTTATTGAGGATTTTCATTTTCTTTATGTTGAGCTGTAATCCATACTGAAGGCAGTAGTCTTTGAGCTTTATCAGTAAGTGCTTCATGTCCTCTTCACTTTCAGCAAGCAAAGTTGTGCCATCTGTACATCACAGGTTGTTAGTGAGTCTTCATCTGATCCTGATGCCGTGTTCTTCTTCATGCAGTCCAGTTTCTTGAATTATTTGCTCAGTATACAGTTTGAATACATAGGGTGAAGAGATACAACCGTGACGTACACCTTTACTGATTTTACACCATGCCATATCCCCTCGTTCTGTTTGAAAGACTGCCTCGTGTTCTATGTACAGGTTCTACATGAACACAATTAAGTGTTCTGAAATTCTCATTCTTCACAATGTTATCCATAATTTATTATGATCCATGCAGTCGAATGCCTTTGCATAGCCGATAAAACACAAGTAAACATCTTTCTGGTATTCTCTGCTTTCAGGCAAGATTCATCTGACATCAGCAGTGATATCCCTGGTTCCACATCCTCTTCAGAATCCAGTTTGACTTTCTGGCAGTTCCTTGTTGATGTATTGCTGTAACCATTTTTCAATTATCTTCAGCCTAATTTTACTTGCATGTGATATGAATATTGTTCAATAATTTCCACCTTCATTTGGAATGGGCATAAATATGGATCTCTTCCAGTCCATTGGCCAGGTGGCTGTCGTCCAAATTTCTTGTCATAGACAAGTGAGCACCTCTAGCGCTGCATCCTTCTTCTGAAACATCTCAATTGATATTCCACCAATTCCTGGAGGCTTATTTTTCTCCAATGGCTTCAGTGAATCTTAGACTTCTTCCTTCAATACCATGCGTTCTTGATCATATGCTACCAAATGTTTGAAAGTTGACCAATTCTTTTTGATACAGGGACTCTATGTGTTCCTTCCATCTTTTGATGCTTCCTGTGTCGTTCAATATTTTGCCCAGAGAATCCTTCAAAACTGCAGCTCAATGCTCGAATTTCTCTTCAGTTCCTTCAGCTTGAGAAATGTCGAGTGTGTTGTTCCTTTTGGTTTTCTAACTCCAGGTCTTTGCACATTTCATTATAGTACTTTACTCTGTCTTCTCCAGCCACCCTTTGAAATCTTGTGTTCAACTCTTTTACTTCATTATTTCTTCCATTCACTTTAACTACTCTATATTCAAGAACAAGTTTCAGAGTTTATTCTAACATCCATTTTGGTCTTTTTTTTTTTTTTCTTTTCTTCCCTGTCTTTTTAATGACCTTTGCTTTCTTCATGTATGATGTCCTTGAAGTCATCCCACAACTTGTCTGGTTTTCAGTCATTAGTGTTTAATGCATCAAGTCTATTCTTGAGATGGTTTCTACATTCAGATGGAATATACTGAAGATCATATTTTGGCTTTTGCAGACTTGTTTTAATTTTCTTAAGCTTCAACTTGAGCTTGCATATGAGCCATTGGCGAGACTTACATACTTTGGACACATCGTCAGGAGGGATCAGTCCCTGGAGAAGGACATCATGCTTGGCAAAGTACAGGGTCAGTGGAAAAAAGGAAGACCCTCAACAAGGTGGATTGACAGAGTGGCTACAACAGTGAGCTCAAGCATAACAACAATGGTAAGGATGGCGCAGGACCAGGCAGTATTTCGTTCTGTTGTGCATGGGGTTGCTAAGAGTTGGAACATACTCAACAGCACCTAACAGCAACATGAGCCGTTGATGGTCTGTTTCGCAGTTAGCCCCTGGCCTAGTTCTAAATGATGATACTGAACTTTTCCCTTGTCTTTTTCCACAGATCTGGTTGATTTGATTCTTATATTTTCCACCCAGTGAGGTACACGTTTACGTTGTTGGAAAAAGCTATTTGCAATGAATAAGTCATTGATCTTGCAAAATTCTGTTATGTGATCTCCTGTGTCATTTCCTTCGCCAAGACCATATTTTCCAAATGCCACTTCTTCTTCTTCGTTTATCATCTTTCACATTCCAATAACCAGTAATTATCAATACATCTTGATTTATGTTTGATCAACTTCAGATTGCAGAAGTTGGTAGAAGTCTTCAGTTTCCTCATCTTTGGGATTAGTGGTTAGTGCATAATTTTGAATAATAGTCGTATTAACTGGTCTTCCTTGTTGTTGTCATTAGGTGCCATCGAGTCGGTTCCAACTCATAGCGGACCCTATGCACAACAGAACAAAACACTGCCCGGTCCTGAGCCATCCTTACAATTGTTGTTATGCTTGAGCTCATTGTTGTAGCCACTGTGTCAATCCACCTTGTTGAAGGTCTTCCTCTTTTCCGCTGACCCTGTACTCTGCCAACCATGATGTCCTTCTCCAGGGACTGATTCCTCCCGGCAACATGTCCAAAGTATGTAAGACACAGTCTCGCCATCCTTGCCTCTAAGGAGCATTCTGGCTGTACTTCTTCTAAGACAGATTTGTTCATTCTTTTGGCAGTCCATGGTATATTCAGTATTCTTCACCAGCACCACAATTCAAAGGCGTCAGTTCTTCTTCGGTCTTCCTTATTCATTGTCCAGCTTTCACATGCATATGATGAGATTGAAAATACCTTGTAGGCCTATGGATATTATCCTATCACTGACAGCATTGTACTTCAGGATAGATCTTGAAATTTTTTTTTGGTAATGAATGCAATGCCATACTCTTCAATTTGTCATTCCCGGAATAGTAGATCATATTATTGTCTGATTCAAAATGGCCAATACCAGTCCATTTCAGCTCACTAATGCCTAAGATATCAGTCTTCAAGTGTTCTATTTCATTTTTGACAACTTCCTATTTTCCTTGATTCATACTTTGTACGTTCCACTTTCTGATTATTTCTTTGTATTGCCTTATCTTCCTCTCCATACGGAAGATCTATGACTACATTTCTTAGTCCCTCTTTATTGTTTTAATGCTGTCTCTTACATAATAACATCACTGTTACCCTGTTTTGAACTTTTTTTTTTAATCTTGCTCTGTTTTTTTGATTTCCCTGTCTGAGTTGACTTCTGGTTGCTCTGTCTGGTGTTCCAGTCTTGGGTTGATACCTGATATTATTGATGTTCTAACCAAAGAACTCCCTTTAGTATTTCTTGTAGTTTTGGCTTGGTTTTGATGAATTCCCTAATCTTCTGTTTATCTGGAAATGTCTTAATTTCACCTTCATATTTAAGAGACAGTTTTGATGGATATATGATTCTTGGCTGGCAAGTTCTTTCTTTCAATTTTTTAAGTAGGTCATCCCATTGCCTTCTTGCCTGCATGGTTTTTGTCGAGTAGTCCGAGCTTATTCTTATTGGCTCTTCTTTGTAGGTGACTTTTCATTTATACCTAGCTGCTCTTAAAATTCTCTCTTTATCTTTGGTTTTGGCAAGTTTGATTATAATATGTCTTGGTGACTTTTTTAACATCTACCTTATGTGGAGTTCGAAGAGCATCTTAGATAGATACCTTCTCATCTTTCACAATATCAGGGAAGTTTTCTGCCAACAAAACTTCAAAACTTCTGTCTGTATTTTCTGTTATCTCTCCCTGTTCTGGTACTCCAATCACTCATAGTTTACTTCTCTTGATAGAGTCCCACATGATTCTTAAGGTTTCTTCATTTTTTAAAGATTATTTTACCTGATTTTTCTTCAGATATATTAGTGCCAGATGATTTATCTTCAAGTCCAGAAATTCTGCCTTCCACTTGCTCAATTCTGCTCTTTTGACTTCCTATTGAGTTGTCTACTTCTGTAATTTTATTGTTAGTCTTGTGAATTTTTGATTGCTATCTGTCTATGGATTTTTCCAGCTTATTAAATTTTTCATTATGGCCCTGAATAATCTTTTTAATTTCTTCAGTTGCTTTATCTGTGTGTTCTTTGGCTTGTTCTGCGTATTGCCTCATTTCCTTCATGATGTCTTGAAGGGTTCTGTGTATTATCTTTTGTGTTCCGCCTCTGGTAATTCCAGGAATGCACATTCACCTAGAAGATCCCTTGCCTCTTTATTCTGAGAGCTTATTGAGGTGATCATGGTCTGTTTCTTTATGTGACTTGATATTGACTGTTTTCTCTGAGCCATCTATAGGTTAGTGTATTAGTTTACTTTATATTTGCTTACTGTGTCATAGCTTCTTTGTTTTGTTTTGATATGGCCAGATGGGTTGCTTGAGTGAGCTGGCTTGATTATTTTCGCCTTTGGAGCTCTGATGTTCTGTCACCGGATGGCTAGAGCTGTTATCAGGTATATCAGTCTAGTAGTCCATTCACTTTTCTTGTACGAATTCAGCTCAGGTGTCCAGGTAGCTGATCATCAAGTGTGTGGTACAGGCTCTGTCCCACAGTCTTAGAGGGGCAGGGGTGATTGGTGTAGGTACCAGTGTCTGGTTGCAGTAGGGGGTCACACTCTGAACAAGGCAGGGGGCTGAGAATCGTCCCCCATGTGTCTCTGAGGAAAGGGTGTCCCTAATCCCTACAGCATACAGGTGGGTGGGTTCTGCAGACAGACCATGGGCACCCAATGTTTTTGGTTGTAAGGACTATGAGGTACCAGTTATCCTTGGACCCCTGTTGCAGGAGGCTGGGTGACCTGAGTGGAGCTACCAGTCCTTAGGCCCCTGATGTGGGTAGGTGAGGACCCTGTTTAATAGGCAAAGCAATGTCAAACATCAAACACCCAACTCTCCACTGCACAGCTGAAATGGTTGGAGTCTGCCAACAAAGGCCTATTCTCTGGAAATAGGCCCACACAGGTCCATGCAGAGGGGAAAGGTACTCAAAGTCCACAGACTGTTTATGCCTGGACATGAGCTGCTTCTGTCCTGAGCTCCCCTGGTTAGTGGAGCTGGCAAATTATCTTTTCCCCCAATTGCAATTTTCTTCTTTTTCCAAGGCCAGGAGATTGGCTCTAGGTGCTCAACAGGGCCAATCTTAGGCCCAGGGAATTCAGCCACTGAAGCCGGCATGGGGCAGGAGGGGCACGGTAAAATATATGTAAGTACTTAGCTTTTGCCAAGAGCACCATTCTTCTCTGGTTCTGGAGGTGTGAGTAGACTGTGAGGCTGGCTGCTTCTCCCTGAGGAAACTGTGGCCGAACACTAGTATCAGCCCTCTGCCACCACTCCTGGAGTGGTGCCGGAGGGCTTCCCGCGATCCAGGTCCGGTAACTCCTCTCTGCTTCTGAACGGTATCGTTCTTCCCCTACCCCTCAGTTCCTTTTCTAAGCTTGTCTTTGATGCTCAGGGCTCCTAGCTTGTCATAAATATACTCGTTTCACTTGTTTTTTCAGGTCCTTGTTGTAAAGAGGGCTCGGCAGAAGCATCTGTCTATTCTGCCATCTTGGCTCCGCCTCCCCCACTTTCTGATTATTAATGGATGTTTGCAGCTGTCTCTTTTTATTTTGAGTCAGGTCCCATCAACAAATGAAGGTCACAAAACCTTTACTCTATTCACATCATTAAGGCTGACTCTACTTTGAGGAGGCAGCTCTTACGCAGTTTTCTTTTGAGTGTCTTCCACCCTGAGGGGCTTGTCCTCCTACACTACATGAGACAGTGTTTTGTGGGTATTCATAAGGTTTTCACTGGCCAATTTTTTCAGAAGTATACTGCCAGGTTCTTCTTCTTACCTGTCTTAGTGTGGAAGCTCTGCTGAAGCTTGTCCATCATGGGTAACCCTGCTAGTGTTTAAACTACCAGTGGCATAGCTTCCAGGCACATGCATGCCACCGTAGTAACCATAGTAGCACAAACTGACAGACATGTGGTGCATAAAAAGTGTTAAATGATACTCATATACTGTGCAGTTCCGCACAGTGTTACGTTCTGTTGTACGTAGGGTCCCTATTGTTGGAACTGACTCAATGGCACCTAACAACAACTTTTTACAGTGAGGACCTGTGGAGAAAGGGGTTGATAATGCATGGTTTGTTGGTAAGTGGTGTATGGGAAGCTTAGGAGAACCTCAGTTTGACTTTTTACATTTGACATTTCTGCATTTTCTGGTTTATTTTTTAAAATCATTGAGCATATCTTCGTTGTATATTACGAAAAATAGAAAAGTATCTCCCCTGCCCCCAGCAAGTTAAATAGTTTATTTGGAGGCAACAACCAAGACTGTAAAAGATCCATGTTGCCTTTTTCCCGGGGTGCCTACAGTGGACACTTAGCTGGGTCTGGTGGGGTGGGGACTCTCAGGGGTTGAACTGATTCAAGCAGATCCTAACCACAAAGCATTTCAGATCCCTCTTTGTACTGTGATCATTTCTTAGGAAAAACAGCTTTGAAGAAAATCTTTTTCTAAAATACATAGGATAATGATCACAGTCATTTAGATTTCCAAGGAAATGACAAAAATTTCTGTCTAAACCTACAGGGCAATTGGGCTCTTTTATCTTCCCAGTACTATAATTTTTATTTATTTGCCAAAGGGGGAAGATGTTAGTTTTCACGTAGTCATGCGATTTTGCTGTGCTTTAGAGTTGTTACTTCTCTGATCTCCAAAGCCCATGGTAAAAAGACAAAAATGTAATCACTGAAAACAATTTTATGACACAAATTCGAATGGAGAAAGGAATCTTAAGAGATCAATGGTTATTATGCTAAGATACTTATAATTTTATAAACATCACATAAATAATAAATGCCTAAGTAAAAAAAATCATTTACATTCCAAATATGAAAATCCTCCTTAATCTTACTTCAGTTGGTTAATAGGTTATAAACTTTCATTTATTGCTACAATATATGTTTTTTTATCATTTGATACTTTAAAGTACAATTCCTATATAGTTCTAGGACCAAAGGGAAAGATCTCTCATTGTTTTGCCTGAAGGATTTATTTTTCTATAACTCACTTATAAGCAACCTATATAAGTCTATAAATAACTTAGCTTGAATTATATAAAGAAAGAAAAAGTAATTGGGAGTTTAACTTAAGTAATATTTTGTGGCATTCTGACTGTTACACAGTAGTAAGTTTTTTTAAACCTTGTTATAAATCATGATATTCTGAATTTAATAGGCTGGGAGACCACCATCTATGTACATTTGCTTTATAAGCCAGGAGAAATCTCTCTTTGGAATTTGAAAACCAAGAAAAGAATTTTAGTGTCTCAGTTAAGGTGTTTTATTACATGAAAACTAAAGAGAAGGACTTCTTTCCTTAAAAATAATACAGCAGTGACCTTATGAAATTTTCGCACCCTATTCAGAAAATTTGCAAGATCTGAAGTAGAACTTTGTGCCTTTGTAACGTGGGAGACATCTCCACACAATTTTTCTGGGTATAATTTACGCCAAATAATGTATGAGTTGTGTAATAGCTCTGCAGAGAGTTCTCATCTTCACAGAGCACTGGCTTTTCTAGTATTGCATCTTCTGCTTTCATTTCCTATGTTGTGTGTTTTTTATATTGGATCTTTGGTGGTTGAGTGGACTTAGTGATTTATTACTTATAAGTGGTTGTGTGGACAAAGTGGGGGAAGAAAGTTTGAGAATTGCAAATCCTTGGGGATCCAGGAAATACACTAACTTTTCATTGTAGTTTGGTTGTGAAAATATGATTTATTTTTTTTTTTGTGATGATATAGCCAGCAAAACATACATCAATTCAACCAGTTCAGTAACACTGGTTACCTTCTTCAAGTTGTGCTGCTTTTCTTTATATCTTTACTTGAATTGTTTCAACATCATTAATACAAACTCACTGCCCCCCTAAGCTTCTCATCTAACCTTTTGAGTTGCTATAGTCAATTTGATCTCATATAGATAATTCTTTAAAAGAATACGTTGCTGAAGGCAGACATTCTTTTCTAATTAAGTTAAATTATTGTTTGGTTTAAAGATGGCTTTGGGGATAGTTTCGGTTTAAGGTTTAAAGATTACCTCGGGACAAATTTTGGGGGAGGGGGCCCGGTCATCCACTCTCAATGGCTCCGGAAAGGCTTGGATTCCATGAGAATTTGAAGTTCTGTCCCACAGAATATGTGATTTGATTTTTTACCTAGAATTTACTCTGGGCTTTCTAAAACTGAAGTGTTTTTATCCCTAGGGGGTAAGTGGGTAGCCAAGGAATATCAATTTTACTTGAGGAGTGTTAGAGGGAGAGCTGGTGGAGGGAGTATTGAGGAAGAGGGAGGGAGAAATTTAGGTGATTTAAACTGGAAAGCAATTTAAATCACTTTTATATAAAAGACACAGTTATGCCATGGAATACAACTTAAAAAATTCACATGCATCTTACTGGTAAAACACAATACTTTGAAGACATTTCTCCTTTTTGGTTGGATGTTTTGGGATGTGCCGTGGGTCCACAGAGGTCACGTTCACCTGCCTCTGCTGCTGAGGACCATGAGCTGACAGCAGCCTCCACCACCACCACCATAGCAGCAACACTGCTCCCTGAGGTGCCCGCTACCGTAGAGGCTCACCAAATCCTCACACGGAGTTGTTATCCCATTTTACAGGTGAGGAAACTTTTTGAAGTCCCACTTTTAAGGGTAGAGCCAGAATACAAATCCAGGCAATCTGAGAAGTTTGAGAAATGCCATTTCAGGAATACTTTGAGAGGGAAATACCAATAAAGCAGACGAAAAAAGCCTGGAGCTTCTCTCTGAGGATTTTTAGGATTCTGATCTAATGTCTTCTTGACCAACTAGATGCAGAGTAATTGATTTCTCTAATCACTTTTTGAGAAAGTGTTTTTATTTAACATTTCAGGTGAAATTTTCATATTCATTTAGATCCATTTTATGTTACATAAAATATGGACAATAATAAAAATATTTACTAAGTACATCTAACAACAAGTGCCAAGACCTGTTCTAAATGTGTTATATGCATTATCTGTTTAATTACTACAAGTCCATGAAGTTACTATGATTGTTGTTGTTAGATGCCATGCAGTCGGTTCCAACTCATAGTGACCCTGTGTATAACAAAACAAAATATTCTAAGGCCTGTGCTATCCTCACAATAGTAGATATGTTTGAGCCCGTTGTTACAGCCATTGTGTCAATCCACTTATCTTTTGGCTCGTTGTACAGCTGTGATGCTGGAAGCTATGCCGTGGGTACTTCAAATACCAGCAGGGTTACCAGTGGTGAACAGGTTTCGGCAGAGCTTCCAGACTAAGACAGACTAGGAAGAAGGACCTGGTGATCTACTTCTGAAAAAAAAAAAAATTAGTGAAAACCCTATGGATAACAGCTGAACATTATGGTTCATATCCCCATTTTGTAGATGACAAAACTGAAGCAGAGAGAGATTGGGTAATTTGCCTAAATTCACACTTCTAGTAAGGGATGAAGAGATCTGACCCGAGGGCCTCTGCTATTTGAAGTTGATTTTGAACTTCCTAAGGGTGAAAAGCACTGGCCACCCCCACCTCCCCACCCCCACCCCCAGGTTCCAAGGTCTTCCCAAGCAACTCCTCTACAAAGGAAGATCTTTGCCCTGGCAGTGCTCTCTTGGCAACCTTGAAATTATAAGGCTGTTTGAGGGCTCCAGGAACTCCATGTTTTATCCTCTGGAATTACCTAGCCCGAAAGTGGGCAATTCAGTTTTGTTTTAAAATGAGGAAGATTAGAAGATAAAATTTACAACAAAACCTCATAATTAACCTCACTGTGCTGTTGGGTTGCAGAAGTCCACTGGGCAGGAACTTTACTTTCTAGTTACTAAGTCTCTCTGAGATTTATCCCCGAAAGTTTATGGGAAAAAGAAAGGAACCCCTAAGAGGAAATGGCTAATGCTGACCTAGCTTTCTAAACAGGACTGGGCTTTAAGAGTAATTTCTGCCATTAAGCTCTCCTGTGACCCACAAGCAATAAATGACAGTCTCTTAAAAATGGCAACAGCTTATCAAATTCTTGGGCATCAAGTGGGAAAGAACTCCTGCAATTTCTCTACACCTGTAATGCCAAAAGGAGTCATACTCAGAGACCTTGGTTATAAAAGAGGAATCATTTATGGCTATTGAAAAATCCTTGTGGAACTGTCCATCAAACTTTATGAAATACGTGAATTATTTAGTTATCAGCTTTCTGGATCTAATTTTCTTTCCAGAGCGTTCAGAATCAAACTCTTTCCTTAGTGGCTGGTTTCATGCTGATAAACAGAGCTGTTTTCTCTTTCTTCCTTTTCTACCTGTTTCCATTGACTCTCTTCCCATTCTTATTTCTTTCCTTCATCCTCTATTCTGAGGTTATACTCAGTGGTTCTCAAAGTGGGGTCTGTGGTATACCTGTGTCAAAATTAGCTGGAATGCTTATTTGAAAAATGCGAATCTTAGGCCTTACCTGAACTGAATTAAATCAGAATCCTTGGGTGGAACCCAGTAACCTGTTTTTCCATGAATTCTCGAGGAGATTCCTATACCACATTACATATTGAAGCCCAAGAGGGCCTAATCCCATGTCTTGCAAATTTATTCATGACGGGTTTGTTAAAACACAAATTTCTAGGCCCTGCACCCAGAGTTTCTGATTCACTAGGTTTGGAGTGGGGTCCGAGAACTTGCATTTCTAACACTTCTCTGGGTGATGCTGATGCTACTGGTTTTGAAACCTCACTTTGAGAACCACTATTCTAGTCTAACAAGGAGCCCTGGTAGCACAATGATTAAGCACTGGGCTGCTAACTGAAAGGTCAGGGATTTGAACCCACCAGCAGCTCCCTAGGAGAAAAGACCTGGCAATCTGTTTTATAAACATTATACACTAGGAAACCCTATAAGGCAGTTCTACTCTGTCACATTGGGTCAACTATGAGTCAGAATTAACTAGATGGCAAGATATTCCATCTTTCCTACCATACTGCAAACTCTTTAAATACAAGTTGTCATGGATTGACTTGTTTCCCCCGAAAATATGTGTATCAATTTGGCTAGGCTATGATTCCCAGTATTGTGTGATTGTCCACCATTTTACCATCTGATGTGTAAATCCTATCTCTGTGATGCTGATGAGATGGGATTAGCGGCAGTTATATTGATGAGACAGGACTCAATCTACAAGATTGGATTGTGTCTTGAGCCAATCTCTTTTGAGATATAAAAGAGAGAAGTGAGCAGAGAGACATGGGGATCTCATACCACCAGGAAAGCAGTGCTGGGAGCAGAGCGTGTCCTTGGGATCTGGGGCTCCTGTGAGGAGAAGCTCCTCAACTGCAAAGATTGATGACAAGGACCTTCCTCCAGAGTAGAGAGAGAAAGCCTGTGAGTGAAGGGTGAATTTAATTCCTGTAACTTAGAGCTGGGTAGTGCTTCATATTCCATTTGAAGGCTCTGCCTTCCTAGTAGTGATGGCTGTTCTTGAATTTAGCTGAAATGGTAGGTAGTATTTGCCATGAGCCTCTTTATAGAAAAACCTATTAAAAGTCAAGAAACATGCCACTAAGATGCTGAGGCTTCTTGTTGACTCCCTAGAAATATTGCTGTACTCCGTGGTTACACAAAGTGTGGGTCCCAGAACAGTAGCACCAGCTTCACCTGGGCCCTTGTTAGAAATGCCTACTCTTGGGCCCCACCCAAGACATTTTGAATCAGACCCTGCAGGTGTTTTGTATGTGATTGAAGTTTGAAAAGCACTGCGCTACTCAGAAGTTTCCTTTTGACTGAAAGAAAATACTTAAAAATAGTGACAAGTCCGTACTGGAATCTTTGCTATTGGTGATTATGTTTGTTTTAATTTTTTTTGCAAGCTACCTTTGTGGTAACAGAGTTCTGCTGGGAGTTTGTAACCATCATCAAAAGTTCTTATTAAATGGGCATCATGTTGTGCTAGACACTGTTAAAGACACTCAATTAATCTGAGCTTTACCACAAAACCAGACAGCGTTGATGTGGGTAAAGCACATACTGAGACATGATTAAACATATGAAGGAGATAGATGCAGCATCAATTTGACATAAGTGGATTTGTTTTGGGAATTTTCTTTTAATATCCATTCCCTGTAACCCATATTTTGTTGATTTGAGAGTTTTTGAAACAAGATATTTTTTAGCTATTTGGCTGCAGAAATTTGGTGTTAGGTAGTAACCCAGGCTGATTATGTAAAGACTGATATTCTTGAGTATCTTTCAAATCTGTCACAATTTGTAACGAAGAAGAATAAATATCCTTGGACATGGAAAATTAGTTATGCTATGTGGTACCAGAATAAAGGCATCTTCTCTTTGATTTTCATTTGCAGTGCAACTCATGTATGAATGGGTAATCACCAAAAGCATAATTAACAGTTATAAATAAATTGTCAAAAATAAGGGAAAGTGTTTATATGCTTTGTATTAAAATGTTCACTCTCATAATTCAGGGTTCAGGGTACATCATTATTATCAAATATAAAACATTAATTTAAGCTTATTTGAGATTATTGTACTTAGAATATTGATCTTTCCTGCTCCCTAGTGAACAGATTATGCAATATTTAATGTGTAGGGCTTACACGGGATATGAACTTTCTTGGTTAATAAGTTCTTTTTCCTTTTATGACAGTTGCTCATTAGAAGGGTCAGAGTGGCTGCTTTGAAATCGTGTTCAGTAATGGGATGAATGAATTCAAAAGGCCATTGAAGGAGTTTGGAAACTTTATATGTCTTGTTCATTACTGTGTTCCTTTTCATTTCTCTCAGAGATTTTATGTGGCATAATATAACCAAAGAAGAACAGTGTCATTAAAAAGCTATTTAGGATACGAACGGTAATACAGGCTGTAAACATTCTGCTCTCCTAGGCCCGGAGAGTCTTAGAACAAGTGAATGTAGCAGTTAATTATAAGAATATCTTTTCCATTTAACATAATATTATGGTATTTGGATGAATTATTATTATTTTTTTTACCGTGGAAGACTTTACTTTTAAATGGTCTACTTACCAGTCATATCTTACTGTTAAACTTCCAGTATATAATAATGTATTATTCATAATAATTTTGCATCACTGATGTTGTCCTTATTCTAGACTGTGGGATTGAAAACAACCAAATGCATGCTACCGTTTTAAAATATGGCAAGAAAGCAATGTTCATTATAAGCAGAAACAAAATAATATCCATCTCATTTTAATGGGAGTATTAAAACTTCTCTAAATTTGCTATCTGTTTTTCTAAGTGACAACAAGATCAGCATAGGAAACAGTCAAGTGTTTTATAAGCTTCAGTTTTTCCCACGAGGAATTTCACTTTCTTTCTCTTCTTCCTCTCTGCAACGTAAAAACCGAGAAGCCCTGAAACCACAGTGGCGCACACAACACATAGGGGGCACTTGGAGCATGTTAGTTGAAATAAGTAAATTTAATATTTGGAGGAAAAAAACTGGTCTTTCAAAAAATAAGCAGAATTTATAATGTGGACAGGGATTTCAGTAATTCCACAACAAAAAGTGCTAACCCCCGGGGTAGAGAAGATAGCTATGTTTTATATCTGTAATCATCGGCTGATGTGCGTTTCAGTCGTGTATTAATGTGCTTTAATGTTCTGAATACTTGTACATAAATGCATATTATAAATTTCCTGATCTCACTCTACCTGAGTTTTCTGAATCAAAGCAAATTAAAAGTAAAAGAAGATTGTTTCCACAGATGAAATAGTGCAAGAGACTAGGGCATGTTTTTGCTTTTTTTTTTTTTTTCCTCTAAGGTGCTTATCTGGACTTAGGTTTAGAATTGCATGTCTGGAAAAACTATTCATAATCTGCTTTTCTCCTCCTTTCTTTTATTTTTGAAAGTATTTATTTTGGCCAGCTGGCGAGACAGATCTTTTTCAGGGGTTCAGCCTTCCAGTCTGAGAGTGGTTCTCCAAAACCAATCTTTGGATCAAATTCCTGTCATACTCGCTCCGGTGTCTGAACAATGTTGATGTCATGGGGACATGGTGACCCAGTTGTCTGTCCCAAATGGCTGGTGGCTTGCCAAGTAAAGAGCTTAGCTAGGCTGCTATGAACTACCCCGCCTCCCCCCGGGAGAGAGGTTGGGGCAGAATCCTTGGAGAGCCTGTCTCACTTTTGCTGCTCCCATGTCAGGTAATATGGAAGTGGACGCAGAAGTTTCCTGATAAAATAAATGGTCCCTTGCTCCTTTCCTGGCTGGGCTTACCTCGTCTAGCCTTGTCAGTTCCCACAAGGGCTGGTCTGAGGAGGCGGAGGCTGGCACTGAGTTATCCTTGCTCTGGAAATATTCCCTGGCTTTGACTGGGGTGGGGCGGGGAGGGGGGGGGGCAGGGAAACTGTAAAATTTGGTTCTGTTCTTGGTGTAATTTTTTTCTAAGGGGTTCCAAGATTTTGGAGGAAGCTTGGGCCCTAAGAACCAGTCAGCCTTAGCGCTGACCTTCCCTCTCAGAGATTCTGGAATTTTAGAGATTCGGGGCAGCCCCTGAGAAAGGCCAGGCTGAAGGAAGGGCTTTTCACTTCTCTGTCAGATATAACTTCAGCACGCAAACCTCACACTCCCATACCTTCGAGTGTGGTGGTCTCAGCTGGTGTGGCGTTCACACAGAGACTTTCTACTATTGAAGTATTTGGGTACCTCTACCTCCTCCCCTCCCTTGTCATTATCTACAGAATAAATGACCACTTTGAACTTTCCTCACTTGAATACATGAGGCAGCAAAGCATGGCAGGAGGGGAACAGGTCTGGGAGTCAAAACTAGGTTTTCTAGTTCCTTCTCTGCCACTGTGTATGACCTCAGTTAACTGCTCTGAACTTGTTTTCTTACCTGCAGGATAGGTCTTCAAGTCCCTTCTAGTCTTAAATTTTATGGATTTGCTGGGAATATTACCTGCTCAACCTACCTGACTGGGTTGTTGTGGGAATTAAAGAAGATCATATTTATGAAACTACTTTGTAAAACCCTCTACAAAAAGATTAAGGAATATGATACTATTAATTCCCTCTGAAGAATCAAAATAGCTTGCAATTTTCTTTTAATCTCCAAGACTGTGTATATATCTTTTGTATTTAGATCTTTAGTGATGCACACTGCAATGCAAGACAAATGAAGAGACTAATCCCTCTCTCACTAGATGTGACTCCAAGTGTCATTCTAAAGCAGTGGGCCTAGGGGAGGAGCTGTTCTTTTCTTTTTTTTTCTTTTTTGAAAGCAGAGGTAAAATTAATCCCAGGTACACAGGGTTCTGGACTTTTTTTTCTACCCCTTTCAGAGTTCTGAGAAGCAGTTTACTGTTTCATACTAGCGATTGTTTATACAGGACTGGGGACTCAACATGATATCTTTGGGGAGGGAAGTGCTGTGGCCCAGAACAACCCACAGCCTGGAACCCAGTAAGAAGTGAGGGCCAATGAGAGGTGGTTGCAGGAGAAATTCACTCAGAGCCCAGAGGGAAATAAGGGCACCCTTTGTACCTGGCTGTCACTGTTGGGACACAGCAGCATATATCAGATTCTCTGTCCCTCTCTCTATCTTAATACCAGTAATGGTATTAAGAGGATATCTTCCACTGTTCCAATTCAAAGAGTGACATAGAAACTAAAGAAGAACGAATATGCCTCAAATATTGGTTGCAGATAAAAGTAGAATAGAAAAAAAAAAGTACACTTAAAAAGTTATGAATTGTTCTCTATTTCTGCGTGCCCATTGGCCATCTTCCCAGCAAGATCTTGTGCTCTTTGAGGGCAGAAACCATGTCGTGGGCTCTTTTTACGTTGCCTCCCTTACCCTAACAGCATCTGCCATAAGCCTGGGCCCTTAGTAGGTGCTCGATGACTCCTATTGATTAAGAGGTGGATGCTCAGGAAAGAGGGGGTAGCAGCTGAGGTAGGAATCCCCGTTCTTACTCCTACCCTCTCCTGTGTCCTTGAGTTTTGAGCTAATGGTTAAAGCCAGGATTAAGTACTGTCATCACAAAAGCTAGGGAAACTTGGCAAAGTGTTGCAAGGTGGGTCCCAAAGGAATTGTTCGCTCTCTGCCCACTGTTCCATTTGATGAATTCTAGACCACCTCATACTTACCAGTCTGTTAGGAGGAGCCACTGAAAAGTGACTTTTAAAAACAGAGCTTCTGGGGGGTGAGGGGGATCAAACGAAGGGGACCAGCAGTGTTTATAATGGTACTAAAATTTAATTTCAGTACTGACCTTTTATTTGACATTTTAGATAATGCTATGGATATGCTCAGCTATTTGTTCTTAACATATTTTTCATCTTTTGGGGGACACTAATCTACTTAAATTCAAAGTCAATAAAAGAATAAAGTAAAATTTGGGCTTTAAGAAAATCACCCTTTTGAAAAAAGAGTTTATTCACGATAGCAACAAAATATACAATGCGTGTAAATTAACTTAAGAAACATGCAAGACCTATATGAAGAAAGTACAGAACCTTACTAAGGGACATAAAAAAGAAATTGGAAAGGAAAATCACATTCTGAGATGGAAAGAAGGCATATTATAAAGGTGCTAATTCTTCCCAAATTAATATATGACGTCAAAAATTCTATTAAAAATCTCAAGGGTTGTGTGTTTTAGAACTTGACAGAATGATTCTAAAATTCTTTGAGAAGAAAAAATCGGTCAGATTGGCAAAAGTTTAAAAGCTCGAAAATCATAGAAGCTGGTGAGGATGTGGAGTGACGGAAATTCTTGTACTTAGCTTCCAGGAGAGTGAAATACAGCCACTCGTGAAAGCAATTAGGCAATAGCTGGTATAAAGTTGACGATGTACACATTCTACACAACCCAGCAATTTTACACCTAAATATATATGCTGGGGAAATTCCTACATGGGCAGGCATATAGAGACAGGGACAAGGATGTTCACAGTAAAAGAAACCGCATAAAAGTTCATTTACAAAAGAATTCTTAAATAATTAAACTGATCCATTCATACAATGGAATATTATGCAGCAATAAAAATGAAAGAATTGGAACTACATGTACCAGTTGCAAAACTTCACAAACATAGCCTAGAACAACAAAAAACAATATACATAAGAATATACACAGTATAACATTTATAAAAAGTTTTAAAAATGATAAATAATATTGGGCAAATCTGCTGCAAATGACCTCTTTAAAGTTTTAAAAAGCAAAGATATCACCTTGAGGACTAAGGTGGTGCCTCGTCCAAGCCATGATATTTTCAATTGCCTCATATGCATGCAAAAGCTGGATAATGAATATGGAAGACTAAAGAATTGATGCCTTTGAATTATGGTGTTGGTGAAGAATATTGACTATACCATGGACTGCAAGGAGCTTGGGTGTGTTCCGAGCCTTCAGCGGTGGGGGGGGAGGGGGAGGCGGGGAGATTTTTATGGTCTGCCAGAAGAACAAGCAAATCTGTTTTAGAGGAAGTACAGCCAGAATGCTCCTTGGAAGCAAGGATGGCAAGACTTTGTCTTGCATACTTTAAGCATGTTATCAGGAGGGACTGGTCCCTAGAGAGTGACATCATGCTTGTTAAAGTAGAGGTCAATGAAAAAGAAGAAGACCTTCAGCAAGGGTGATTGACACAGTGGCTGCAACAATGGGCTCAAACATAGCAAGGGTTGTGAGGATGGCACAGGTCTGGACAGTGTTTTGTTCTGTTTTACATAGGTTGCTATGAGTCAGAACCGACTGGACGGCACCTAGCAACAACAACAGTAATAAATGCATATGTAATCAGGGTGCAAATTAAGACAATGATAAAGGTCAAATTCTTTTTTTATTTGAGGAAGTTATTGGGGAAGGGTACATAAGCATCAACCTTCTAATGTTAATGCTTTTCACTGCAGGAGGGAAATTAAATCATTCTCACATTTCTGAAGCAGTTCCTGGGTGGCACAAACCATTAAGGGCTTGGTTACTTACTGAAAGGGGGGCTGTTTGAATCCACTTAGAGGGACTTTGGAAGAAAAGCCTGGTGATCTACTTCCAAAAAATCAGTCATTGAAAGTCCTATGGATCGTAGTTCCATTATGACACACATGGGGTCACTATGAGTCAGAATTGACAGCAACTGGTCAAGATTTCTGGAAGATTTAATAATCAAAACCCTTTTAAAACATGCTTACCCTTTGACCCAGAAATTAGATTCCCATAAATTTGACTTAAGGATATGATTACAAGGTAAGCAAATATTTAGATACCAGGGTGCTCATCAGCATGCTTTTAAAACTGAAAAACTGGAAACATTCTAAATGTACAAAAATGTATTGGTTAAATGAATTACGGTATATCCATATAAAAATATTTTTTCTATTAAATAGTACTGTATACAGGTGAATACTTATTGACATAGAAATACGTTCACAATGTATTGTTCGATAAAACAAGCTGACTACAAAACAACGTGTAAGTATGATCCTGTTTACATATGTGTCTGGTAGGAAGTATATCACAAGGTAGTAAAGGTCATTATCTTTGGTAATATTAAGTGTTTATTTTTCTTCCTTTTGCTCATGTAAATTTTGTATAACAAAGATGTATTATCTACATTTTTGAAAAGAGAGAAAAAAACTTTACATGTAATTTTTGGAGCCCCTCTTCTTAATCTACAATAAAGCAATTCTGAAATTAAAAGCGAACATTCATGAGCTGCTATAGGTGTCGCTGGAGCATTTTCAATTAACGGATTATTAAGTTCAAGTACAGCTTACAGGTGTTGGCTAGATTTCGTATAATGATGACTATTGTCCCTGTTTCATCTTAAACACTGAAATATAGCGTATTGAGTTGTATGTTTAATGCATCAAAGTAAGACTCAAAATGTCTATGTGCAAAAGCTGTCTTTACTGATTTTCAGGAACGAAGTTGTGCATTAATGACTTTGGTAAGCTATTTGAAGAAACTGAGAGTATGTGCCGTGATCGTGTGCTATGAAAGAAGGCCCCGATCAGCTGTGGCGTGGGCCAATCAGAGAGGCTTCCCAGAGAATGTGCCCTGTTTTGTAAGCATGGATGAGAATCATTTTGTACGTAATTAGTTTTCACTGTATTTTGCCTGCCTGACCTTCCAGCAGACAGACATTCTTAATTATGATTGACATAGGCTGTTATTTACATTCTGAGTCTCTGGGTGGTCTATAAACAGTTAATGCACTTCACTTACTAACTGAATGGTCAGAGGTTTGAGTCCACGCAGAGGTGCCTGGGGAGAAAGGCCTACCAATTCCACTGAAAACTTTAGAGTGCTACTCTGACAAAAATGGGGTCTCCAAGGGTCAGAATTGACTCTAGAGCAACTGTGGGTTTTTTTTTTTTTTTTGAATTTACATGAGTTTTCATTCTCTGAGGAAATGAGGACAAACTTGGTGTTCCAAGTTGGTAGCCTGAGAGAGGATTCTGGGCAGTAGAAAGAAATGTTTGGCGTTAAAAACTAGATGATTTTGTCACTTGTTCA
Source organism: Loxodonta africana (assembly GCF_030014295.1). Lineage (NCBI taxonomy): Eukaryota > Metazoa > Chordata > Mammalia > Proboscidea > Elephantidae > Loxodonta > Loxodonta africana. The sequence goes on from NC_087351.1 coordinate 49,918,978, forward strand.
GATTACTGCATATTAATGTAACAGGAGTTACTGTGAAGTTTGATTGTGATTTTGGCCCCGTATACAAGATTTTTCTTGGATATCAGATGAAGATTAATCATTCTGAAGTAACCATCTTATCAAGTCACCTTTCTGCTAAAGAATCTTTAATCACTTTCCGTTACTTTATAAGCTGAAATGTAGACTCCTGGGACTGACACTAAGACCTCTATTTCCTCACTAACCCACTTTTCTGACCCCATTTCCCACTATTTTTTCTTTTTTTATATACATAACTGCCCAATCAAATCCAACCCTTTCCTTTTTTTTTTTTTTTTTATGTCTGAGCTTTCCCATCTCAGCTCTGTTACACTGTTTCTCCTTGAGAATGTCTTCACCACCACCCTGTTTCCTCCGGCGCATTTTATCTCAATCCTTTGCTCCTCCGCAAAACCACTCCTCCTCTCTCTAGTGTGGAGACCATCTCTCTCCCACACCTAAACCAATGCAGTCTTTATCTGAGACTGTGTAATGAAACTTAGCAATTGCTACCCAGTATTACAGATATTTGTATACATCTGTATTAGGGATTGGAGGCCTGGTGGCACAGTGGTTAAGAGTTACTGCTACTAACCAAAAGGTCGGCAGTTCGAACCCACCAACTGCTCTGCGGAAACCCGATAGGGCAGCTCTACTCTGTCCAGTAGGGTTGCTATGAGTCAGAATCGACTGGATGGCAATGAGTTATATTAGTGATAGTGTAAACTTTTAGAGGACAGGACCTACTTAGCCCTGTGCCTTAAAATATAAACATTTGTTGAAGGAATGAATGAATGAGTGAAATGTCTAGCCTTGATCCTCACCACCAATACCCTGAATTCATTTGCTTCTAATTTGCATTAGCAAATTAGCCAGCCTAAGGTAACAGCTTGTGGTCCTGTTAACAGTATAACATATTTTTGGCTCTTGCCTCCATCACTGTGGGGCTTCTGAGTCCCTTAGGGTCTCGTAATAAGTTCTGGGGGTCCCTGGGTACCATGCCATGGGGATTCATGGAGCTGTCAATTTAGCAGTTTACATCTGTTCCTCTAAAGCTTTGCCTTCCTCTGGTGACTTCTCTGGTAGAGGCCTCGTGGCTGATTAAAGCTGCTTGGAGGATCTCATCCACGCTCACCCCTCCTGCTAGCGTCCTTTACTTATCTCCTTACAGGTGAGTAGCCATGGCTCTTGGGAAATCTGAACAGGGAGGGGTGAGGGCCTTCAACCCCATCGACTATGGTCTCCCTCCTCCTGGCTTCTATCATCTACCTTTTCATTCTCTTTCTATCTCCCCTATGAGTTCTCTGTGCTCCCAGTGAGGAGTCTTAGAAAATAGAAAAGACACCATTGTCATCCGTTTAAATAATCCTACAGCCGTTAAGAAACAACCAAAGGATTCTATGATAATCATTTCCATTTAAAAACCTCCACCGAGGGAGCCTTATGAACTCTATATATGAAGTGTTGCAGCCTTTCAGCTGATAAAGAAACCAGATTTCCCATGATCCAGATCTCCTTTACAGCTTGAGCCTGCTATTTTGTGTCCTTCCTGCACCTTGGGCACATGCGGAAACTTTGGCGTCACGGGAACACCAGGACTACATGGAAGTGGATATAAAGTGTGTCCGTCCAACACCGTCAGTTGAGCAAGTGACTATCACTCCAGGACAGAGATGTGTGTAGGGGGACAGGGTGGGGTGGGGAAGTAAAGGGGAATCCACATCTCAGCCAGGTCTGCACAAAAAGGCATGCTTCCTCCTCCATGACAAGGAGAGTAGATGCCTTACTGTTTCATACTCGTCACTTCCTTTGAGCGGCTGCCCCCCCTCCTACCCTGGCAAGTGCACGAGTTTGGCGGGGAGGTTGGCAAGCATTTCACAAGGCAGTAAAGGTTAAGGTACGGTGGAGGTTGTTCAGGGCAGAATTGTAAATATTTGTTAAAAGGTTTGTGGAGCTGCTTCTTTGATACTTCTAATCCAGCGAGACAGAAATAACTTCAAAGCCATGCCTAGTCGGACTTGGTCCTCAACCAAAGGGAAAGATCAGCTACTGCTAAAATATGTTTTTACTCACAGCCAGGCAGCCTGCCTTAGCAGGAGTCCTGGAGGATGAATCATAATTTAATTGTCTTTGGGCACTTGCACATTTGCTTAGGAATGTCAATAGGGCAGAGGCTGAGCTGCATGAATAAATGTGAAGGAACCTTTCCTTTATACCATTCTGTGCTGTCAACAGTGAAACAAGAAGTGAGCTTTGTGTCTGTTCAAAAGGATGGGCTAAGCCAGCTCCTCTGGCCCATAGAACAAGGAGGCTGTCACCACTGGGCTACTTGGAGTGGAGGGAAAGCAGTGACCTTGAGACTTCAGGGCTGCTCTAGGGATCCTAAAAAAAAAGGGATTTCCCAATTATCTTGTAAGGAGTCCCTCCGTGGTGCAATCACTTAAGCGTTCGACTACTAGCCGAAAGCTCGGTGGTTCCAATTTATCCAGAGATGCCTTGGGAGACAGGCCTGGCCATCTGTTTCCAAAAGGTCACAGCCTGGGAAACTCGATGGAGAAGTTCTACTCTGACGCACCTGGAGTTGCCATAAGTTGGAAAAACTTGGAAACTAACAACAAAATAATAATGAGAATATAACCGCTAACATTCAATGGGCACGAAATTATCCTGAGACCCAGGAATCTGAAGAGTTCACGGGCGGAGAAGAGGAGAGGGTATTGGAAGCTATTTTACAATTGCAGATGGGTTTAAGGAATTTTGGTAATGTCTGTTTTTCATATGCTGATATTTACGGGAGCAATTACTGTTGAACCCAGTTCTTCTTTCTTCTTCCATCTCCAAATTATACTCTTATTATTATTATTATTTTTATCTCAGAGCAGTTCACTTGTTCCCAAGAGCAATGAAGAACAGGCAAGAGAGTAAATAGTACTCATGTTGCCATCTATAGGGAGAAAATGGATTTCATGAACTTTATGTCTGACTAATGAGTACAATAGAAAGTGAACAGAGATCCTTTTTTTTACATCTTTATTTCCAACCTTGCTACCCTTAAACATTTAGTTCCTATTATTAATACTACTATCTCTACATCCAGTTTTACCTACCTCTTTCATGGATCAGAAACGCTGGTGGCATAGTGGTTAAGTGCTACAGCTCTTAACCGAGAAGTTGGCAGTTCAAATCCACCAGGCGCTCCTTGGAAACTCTACGGTGCAGTTCTACTCTGTCCTGTAGGGTCGCCATGAGTTGGAATCAACTCGACGGCAGTAGGCTTGGTTTTGGTTTTTGGTATCATGGATCATTGGCTACAAACAAGCATAAATTCTACTCTGTTGCATTATGTTTTATATCTAAATAATTAACATCACACAACTCGATTTAACAGTTGGAGAAGCTTTAGATATTTTGGGAAATCTAAGGTCAACTTCTTCCCAAACCAATGCTTCCTGGCTTTGAGGCTGATATTTGAGGCCTGACCACATCATCCCAGCCCCTTTCAACCAGAAGATTCTAGTATGCATTTTCATGCAAGGAAGAGCTGAATTTATTGCTTAAAATGAAGTTCGTTGGTAGCACCAACGCTTAAATCATTTTCTGACAGACAATGGACATCATAAACTGGCCTCAAAGACTCCTGTGACAGTAGATTGCACCTGGCTGCATTTGAGAATCACCCAAGAGCTTTAAAAAATACCAGCATCTGTGTCTACCCAGGCACTTCTGATTAAATTGTCCTGGGGTGGGTCACATTTAGAAAATCATTTTAAAAGCTCTGTAGGTGATTCTAATGCACAGCCAGGGTTGGGGACCTCTGTTCTGTGGTTAGGTGCCTACAGAGCTCAGGGTTAAAGCATTAATAGCGTCCCTCCCTCTCCACATTTTCTAATCTGTTCACTATTTTGGCAAAGAGTAAAGATGGCAGAGGAGAGAAAACATTGTCCTGGTTTTGGCCTGAGACTTCATTTTTTTTTTTTTTTCAAATAGTAATTTTGACCTCTACTCCTATCACTATGGATCTACCAAAAAATGCAGAAATGGGCTTTCCTTTGAAGGAATATATAAGGAAGGAGTGTTTGCCAAGTGAAATAAGGCATGGGGTTTAGAATCTGAGTTAGAGTCCTGGCTTTTGATGTCTTAAGCTCTGTGATATTGAGCAAGGAATTCAATTTTTCTCTCAACCTTGGTTTACACTTTTTGTCAAAAGTGGCTAATGATGTATTTCTCATAGGGTTATTGTGAGAGTTAAAATTATTATTAGTATAGCACTTAGCACACAGTATGCGCTTAATAAATAATAGCTATTAAGATGGTTGAGTTGGCAACAAAAACTATTGCTAAGAATCCATGAAACGTTTTAAGACATACGTTTTAGAGTCTAATAAGAAAAAAGACCTGGTGATCTACTTCTGAAAATCAGCCAGTGAAAACCCTATAGAGCAAAATGGTCTGATCCGTAACTGGTCATGGGGGTGGCACAGGACTGGGCCGTGTATTGTTCTACTGTGCATGGGATGGCCATGAGTTAGGGATCAACTTGATGGCAGCTAACAACAGCAACTGCAATTCAGACATTAATTTATTTAAAAATATTTAGTATTTTTTGAGTATTGAGTATTACATGCAAGTGACACTGCTCTGGATGTGAAATATACAAGACAAACATTCTCTATACTGCTGGGCATTATAGTCTAGTGGATGAGTTAGAATAGAAAAGAGGGAAAGAAAAATATGGCATCAAAGTTCTTAGATGAAAAGGCTGGATTCTTGCTGTTTTGGCTAAGAAAACCATCTGCTGAGAAAATCCGCTTGGGGGGCATGCTGAAAGTTAGCTACCACAAGTTATGTTATGTTGTTGCAGGTGCCTATTGCTATGTAACAAACCATTCCAAAACTCAGTGGCTTATAACAGAATTTCTTAGTATGTCTCGTGAGTCTAAGGGTTGATGGGGCTCAGCTGGGCAGTTCTCACTCAGTATCTCTCATACTGTTGCAGTAAGGTGATGGCTGAGGCTGGTGTCATCTGAAGGCTCTACTGGGCTGAACACACAAGATGGCTACTGACATGGCATTCGACGCTCACTGTTCGTTGAGAGCAGCTGGGGTTGGAAACCAGGGTGTCTACATATGGCTTCTCCCATGAGTTTTGGGCGTCTTGTAACATGGCAATTGGATTTCTGGAAGGAGTGTCCTAAGGGTGAACATTTCAAGAGAACTGGGGGAAAACTGCATGCCTGTTACCCCCAGTTTCCGAAATCTCACAGTATCATTCTTTCATACTCTATTCCTTAACACAAACAACAGGCCTGCCCAGATTAACGGGGAAAGCGATACACAAGAGTGTGGATTTTAAGAGATGCTTCATTAGGATATGTTGTATACATCTTTGGAGATAAGCTACCACATAATTCTGCAAAGAGCTGGAAGAATGGCTGCAGAGTGGGGGAGAGAGATTGGAAGAGGGTTTGGATTTGGAAGACATCAAAATAGAGGTTACAGTTAAGCAGGAAGCAGATCACTCACTGGGGGGACTCTAAGTTATGTAGTGAGAGAAAGAACTGAGCCAGCAATAGAGCTCATAGGAGGCAGGAGAAGAACGAGGAAGGTCTAAAATCATGGACATAAATGCAGGGAAATGTTTCATCAAAGAGAGGGCTATCAGATTCAAAGGTCTTGGAGAGTTTGCTAAGAAAAAGATCTGATAAACATCTTCTTGATTTAACAAAAGGGACATCAGTTGGTCAAAGGATAGTATAATCAGTATGTGCTGGAATTTGAGTTTGGAGAATAATATCCTTATTTTTCCAAAAGACTTCATGAAGGAAGTGAGGTCTGAGGTAGACTTTGAACAATATATCTGGGGAGTACATTGTGGGAAACACATTCTAGTTGTCTGAATGGTGGGAGAGAGTGTCCAGATGTTCACCAAATCTGTTTCCTATTCCTCTTGGACACTTCACTAGACTACTCTAGATGTGGTTATGGAACTAAGCTCTGATATGTGCCACCTCTAGGCATGGCCCATAACAGCTTCCCACATGTGGTTCTCCATGTTCTTTTCTTTTTGAGAGACCCTGAAAGCCACATGTTAGGGATGGTAGAGCCAAAAGATGGTAGGACCCTAGATCCCTGAGTCATCACTTGGAAGAGACCCTCTTTCCAAGTGGGAACACTTATTTTGGATTTTAGTGAGCAAGAAATAAATTTCTCTTATATTAACCTGACGAAATTTCAGCTTATCTATGAAAGACATATCTGAAGGGCAAGAAGCAGATTTGTGAGTTCAGGAAGGATGGCTAGAAATGGGAGTAGTTGGAGAAAAGTTTGGAAAATTGGGTGGTGGCCAGAGTATGGAGGACTTCAGTTCCAGGAATAAGTGCTTGGATTTTTATAACATTGTACCTTATGTTTGTATTTCCACATTTACAAAAACACCCTGGATTCATTACTTATTTTTTCTCATGATAGCCCAATGAGGTAGACATTAATATCACATTTTCCAGATGATAAAATTTACACTCAGAGCAATTAAGTGACTTAGGCTACAAAGGCTATTCAAGTATAGAGCTACGATTTGGACATAGGTTGACCGATTCCAGGCTAATCCGTCTATACTATCACATATCTAACTCTTATGGACAGTTGAAAGTCAGATATTACAATGATATTGTATGTGTTTAAGGCAGAGTCTAGGATTATTTTGGTAGCAGCTTTTGGGATGAATTAGAGCAGTGATTCTAATTAGCAAGCTTCTGAGGTAAACTAGGAGCAATGAGATAAATTAGAAGTAAGATGGTGGCAGATGAGAAATAAACGAAGGGCCAGGATGAAGTTTCATGGTGAAAATTTATAGGACCCGGTCCCTGGCTGTGAGAGATAGGCTAAGGCAGGATTAGACACTGCGTAGCTCCTGCTAAGGTTCAAGCATGTCTTGGCATGTTTGGCAAAATGCTGGGAAAGACCCCAGAGGAGTTAGTTTGCTTGGAACTTTTAATTTTCTTACAAAGAGGAATCTGTGTCTCTTTGGGGAATGGAGGAGGGATGTGTATATGCTGTTCCCAGGGCCTTGGTCTAGATCTGAGATGAGTAGGGAGAGGAGCAGAAGGTAGAAACCGATAAGTATGGTTTCATGAGAGATTTTGTCTAACGTGAAGCACAAGCCAAGAAACAAAGTATGACTGGGGTGCTGAGATGTGAGGAACTTCTCCTTTGTGTTGTGGAACCAGCATGGCTCTGATCCTACGAGGACTGCAGGGAATGTGCTGTTTAGGCACCTAGTCCGGGTTGCAGTTTGTGAGCCTGGGAACGGCATGGGGCAGGAATGGCATCCCTTTAGAAAGTGGTCGTTCCAGGGCAGCGGCTGTGCTTGTGAGGAGCAAGCAGGTGTGGCCTTCTCATTTGCACAAGTGAGCCGCTTCCAGGGAGTTTCAGGAACACCTGGTTGGGGTGAGGGGAGGGCCTTGCAGGTGGGCACAATGGGTGAGAAAAATTGAATTATTGTTAATGATGTAATTATTCGTCTCCAAAGGTTCATAAGGCCTAGGGACATTTGGGTCCCACTGGGACCCACACGTATAGTTTAATGAGGAGATACCTTCCATAAGCGAGATAGGATCATTTAAGGATTGGGACCTGAACAACAAAAATGAGCTTATTCATACAAATGTAACTTAATCCTTACTCTTTTTAAGCTTCTTATTGTGCTCCTTGTTACTTGATGGGACTTGGTCTGGCAGCGTCCTCAGTGTTTAAGAGGTTGTATTTTCAGAAAATAAGGATCTTTTTTTTTTCTTTCTTTTTTACTTGAATGTTTCAAAATGCTTTTATGGTATGTGAAGAAAGCCACTTGATTAAAGCGTTTGTAGTTTATGTTAAATCCTTTCCAAAGAATTCAAGGTTTTGGCACAAACTAAAAGGGTTAAACTACACCTGGCTCTTTCATTGTGCTGTTTCACAAGCAGCGAATATTGTGAATAAAGTCCAAAATATGAGCCTTCCTGTCAGTATCTGGTAATTCTCTCCCTGCACCCGCTGCCCTGCTTCCTGCCCCCACCCCGTAGATCTCAGGATGTAAATATGTTACTCATTTATCAAGTAACAAGCGTGATGAAGCAAATTGGTGATTTTGTCACCCCTCCATTAGTAAAGAGAAAACCTGTATAGACTAAACTTCTGCCCATTAATCTGTGCCATGGACCATCCCAGTTCCTGCAAAACCCACTAAGGAGAAGCCTCCTAGTAATGGTTCTGCTTTTGTCTGCTCCTTTTGGTGTGTATTTGAGATGGAAATGGATGGGCTGGCTATTTAAAAACACAAAACCCATCTATACACTGAGTTCTGAAGAGACCATCCTGAGTCACACGCTATTATTTTTCTTGCTTTGAGTATCATTACCGCAGGCTTCTGCCTCATTGTCATTTGTTATGTTCCTCAAATAAACAGCTCCCAAGGGAGAGGAAAGCAGCTCTGCACACCCGCCACCACCAAAAGCAGCCCAGCTTATTTGGATAGATGGCTCCATTAAGGCAAGCCTCTTTACTTAAAAACCGACTGCCAGACTTCTATAAACACCAGCGAGAGAAGGATAGTGCCGTTCCTTGTTCTTGGCCCAACTATTATCCAAGATGTTTCAAGCTTTTTATATTTTGGACTGGAGGACAGAGACTTGGAGGGCGACACTGCCCCATTTTCTACAGTAGCTGTTTCTGGCACTCTGGATGTTGCTGATTCCCCAATCTGAAGCAGGGGTGCCAATGTTATTTTTAGGCCAGGATGCAAAGAAAACTGGAAGGCTCAAGGAAATAGGTTGGCAGAGCATGTTAAACAGGCCCAGTCCAACAACAGCCGAATAATTTCATTTTTGACTATTGATTTTATCCTTTACATAGTCTGTTTTAAGAAAAAATTAGGACAGATAATTCATTCATTTGTCAAGCATTTATTGAGTGTCTACAACATGTCAGGCACTGTTCTAGGCAGTGAGGATATGGTATTGAACAGAAGTAGACAAAAATCACTGCTCTTGTGAGACTTAGATTCTGGTAGGAAAGACAGGAAAAAAATACATATAGTATGGGAGAAAATCATGCAGCTAAATATAAAATTACAGTAGTTGACACATTTTATAAATCTACTTAAAAATAACAATGTCGTATCGGTTTAAAGTTTATTAATGATTTTTGAAATATGAGGGTAAATCATACCAGCAGCTTTATAAGCTTCAACTTACACGTAACTCTGTGAGGTGGGAATTGTTATTGGGTGCCATTGAGTCTATTGTGACACCTCATGTGACAGAGTAGAACTTCCCCATAGGGTTTTCTTGGTGGTAATCTTTAGGGAAGTAAATCACCCAACCTTTCTGTAGCAGAGCGACTGGGTGGCTTCAAACTGCCAACCTTTTGGTTAGCAGCCAAGTGCTTAACCTTTGCGCCATCAGGGATCCTTTGTGAATTGGATAATCTTTATCCTATTTACAAATGGTGGCTCGAGTGTGTTGTCTAAGCCGAAGGTCACAGACTCAACTCAAACTTGGTACTCTGGCAGAGCAATTAGGAAAGCAAAAACAAAAACCATGGATCCAATGAGTTGTGTATTTTTAAAATAATACTGGCTTAAACTTAAGAACTCGAAGTTAATAGTTGCTCTGTCAGTTTTTATGGGTAGGAGAGTTCAAGGACATTCATAAACTATGCTACTATCACCTTCCCTGAATCTTTTCAGACTTTGCGTTTTAAAGTACCCAAGAAATTTCTCGGAGTGGAATGGGTTACCAAGGATTGTGAAATCAGCACCACACCTTTCTGGCTTACAGTGAAATGTGGTGAAAAGACCACAGTGTTTACAATTGGAGTACCTGAGTCTGTTTTGAATCTGTGACTTGGGCTGAGACCACAATTAGTAGCAGAGTACCTAGGGTAGTCTGGGCTCTATTAACTCTAGAAACTAAAAATCCAAGTCCTACAGTGAAGAGAAACTGCTGGGAGTAGAATCTGAATTGAGAGCAGAAATAATAACATAGGAATCAGAAGTTTGGGGTGAGAATGGAAGAGGGGAGCAGAGTAGGCACATCTCAGAAAGTTCAAGGACATATATTTATTTTCAAAAACAATAGAAAAGGGAAGTCCAGAGCTGTGAAACTAGAGAAGCTACCTGGATATCTCCATACCCCAAAGTACAGTAAAACGAATTTCTCTGAAAAATGAGCAATAGAAAAAGATGGTAGATAAATAACATACACAGCTATCATTTTGAAGGGGGATTGTCATGGATTGAATTGTGTCCCCCAGAAATATCTGTCAACCTGGTTAGGTCATGATTTCCACTGTTGTATATTGTCCACCATTAGGTCATCTGACGTGATTACTCTATGTGTTATAAATCCTATCACTATGATATTAATAGATTAGTGGCAGTTACACTGATGAGATCTACAGGATTAGATGGTATCTTAAGCCAATCTCTTTTGAGATATAAAAGGGAGAAGCGAACAGAGAGATATGAGGACCTCTTACCACCAAGAAGCAAGAGCCAGGAAAACAGTGCATCCTTTGGACTCGGGGTCTCTGAGCTGAGAAACTCCTAGCCCAGGGGAAGGTTGATGACAAGGACTTTCCTCCAAAGCTGACAGAAAGAGAAAGCCTTTCCCTGGAGCTGATGCTGTGAATTTGGACTTCTAGCCTACTAGAGTGTGAGAAAATAAATTTCTATTTATTAAAGCCATCCATCTGTGGTATTTCTGTTACAGAAGCACTAGATGACTAAGACAGGGACTAAAAAGCATAATAATGCCCCTACTCAATGTAAAATTCTGGAAAGATATGCCCACAAAACAGATGACAACTCTGTTATTTCAAAAATAAACTGAGAGAAGTTAAGAAATTGATATAAAATATGAGATTACAACACAAATCAGAATTAGAAAAATCCAGGAATGAGATAATTGGAAAATATTCAAATGAGATATAACAAGATTCACAAAAGAAGTAAGAAAAAAAAATTTAGAAAGGAAGACAAAACTAGAAGGAAAACAATAGCAAATAAACTCAGTGGATATCACCTTTAGATAAATAGAAGAGGGAAATTAAAAAAAATCAATAAGAAATGAAGGCGAGAAAGTGATAGACACAGAGGATTGACAAAGAAGATCCACTATACACATTATAGGAGTCCCCAAAGAAGAAATCAAATAAAGGAACACAACAAATCATAAAATCTGCAATTCAAGAAAAATTTCTTAAAATAGAAAACTATTTGAAACCTCATATTAAAAGGGAAAATATTTGGGAAAATGGATCCAAAAAAGTTCAACATTGAGACATAGCCTAGTAAACAAACAGAACTTGAAAGAGAAAGAAAAAAAATTCTTCGGGCATTCAGGCAAAAAGGCAATTCGTATATTAGGGAAAGATAAATTTCATCAGACAGTTTAAGAACAATGCTTTATGTCAGAAAACAATGGAATAATATATTTGAGATACTCGAGGGGAAAATAAATAAGTAATTTATATCCAGCCAAACCAACCTCGAGGTATAAAGACCTCAGGCACAGCGCTATGACAGTGCAAGGACTTAGGAAGCATTGGTCCCATGAGTTCTTCTTGAAGACTATTACACGAAAATAAACAAAAGAGGAGGAAGAACAGGATCTAGGAAACATGGGCTCAAACACAAAAATATGAAACAAGAATCATCTGACAAGTTCCACTATGTGGAAAACCGTCTTGGAGAAGAGGCGTTTTACAGAGGTTGGAGAGTGTGGGAACATTTAGTCAGATGTTTGAAGAAAACTAAGCAAATGAAAAAAAGGAGGTAATTACAGGCACAGCCTGTTTTATTATTGTGCTTTGCAGATATTGCATTTTTTTACAAACTGAAGGTTTGTGGCAACCCTGTGTTGAATAAGCCTATTGGCAGCATTTTTTCAACAGCAGTGCTCACTTTCTGTTTCTGTGTCACATTTTGGTAATTCTTGCACTATTTCAAACTTTTGTTATTATATCTGTTCTGGTGATCAGTCATCTTTGATGCTACTATCGTAATTGTTTTGGGGCACCTTGAACTGCGCCCATATAAAACAGCAAACTTAATCTATAAATGTGTGTTCTTACTGCTCCACCAACTGGCCATTCCCCCGTCTCTCTCCCTGTCCTCAGGGCTCCCTATTCCCTGAGACACAGCAATATTGAAATTAGGCCAATTAATAACCCTACAATGGCTTGTAAGTGTTCAAGTGAAAGGAAGAGCTGCATGTCTCTCACTTTAAATCAAAAGCTACAAATGATTATGCCTAATGGGGAAGGCATATGAAAGCTGAGATAGGCTGAAAGCTAGGCCTCTTGGGCCAGAGAGTTAGCCAAGTTGTGAACTCAACAGAAAAGTTCTTGAAGGACATTTCAAGTGCTACTCTAGTGAACGCACGAATGATAAGAAAGTGAAACAAGCTTATTGCTGATAGGGAGAAAATTTTAGTGGTGTGGATAGAAGATCAAATCAGCCACACACCCCCTTAAACCAAGCCTAATCCAGAGTAAGGCCTTAACTCTCTTCAATTCTATAAATGCTGAGAGAGGTGAGGAAGCTGCAGAAGAAAGTTTGAAGCTGGTGTAGGTTGGTTCATGAGGTTTAAGTAAAGATGCCATCTCCATTAACGTAAAAGTGCAAGGTATAGAAGCTGCAGCAAGTTATACAGAGGATCTAACTAAGATAATTGATAAAGGAGACTACACGGAACAACAGATTTTCAATGTAGTTGAAACAGCCTTACACTGGAACAAGATACCATCTAGGAATTTCATAGCCAGAGAGGAGAAGTCAATGCCTGGCTTCAAAGCTTCAAAGGACAGGCCGACTCTTTTTAGGGGCTAATGCAGCTGGTGACTTTAAGTTGAAGCCAGTGTTCATTTACCATTCTGAAAATCTTGGGGCCTTTAAGAATTATGCTAAATCTACTCTGCTTGTGCTCTATAAATGGGACAGCAAAGCCTGGATGGCAGCACATCTGTTTACAGCCTGGTTTACTGAATATTTTAAGCCCACTGTTGAGACCTACTGCTCAGAAAAAGAGATTCCTTTCAAAATATTACTGCTCTTTTTTTTTAACAGTATACATGGTCATCCAAGAGCTCTGATGGGGACGTACAAGGAGACTAATGTTTTCATGCCTGCTAACACAACATCCATTCTGCAGCCCACAAATCAAGGAATAATTTCAAGTTTCAATATGAGAAATATATTTCGTAAGGCTGTAGCTGGATCTGGGCAAAGTAAATTAAAAACCTTCTGGAAAGGATTCACTGTTCAAGTGCCAGTAAGTACATTCATGATTCACGGGAGGAGGTCAAAATATCAACATTAATGGAAGTTTGGAAAAAGTTGATTCTAACGCTCATGGATGACTTTGAGGGGTTCAAGACTTCGGTGGAGGAAGTAATTGCACATGTGGTGGAAATAGCAAGAGAATTAGAAGTGGAACCTAAAGATGTGACGGAATTGCTGCAATCTCATGAATAAACTGTAATGGATAAGGAGTTGTTTCTTATGGATGAGCAAAGAAAGTGGTTTCTTGAGATGGAATCTACTCCTGTTGAAGATGCTGTGAACTTTGTTGAAATGACAAGAAAGGATTTAGAATAGTACATAAACTTAGTTGATAAAGCAGCAGCAGGGTTTGAGAGGATTGCCTTCAATTCTGAAAGAAGTTCTACTGTGGGTAAAATGCTATCAAACAGCATCACATGCTAGAGGGAAATCTTCCATGAAGAGTCAATCGATGCAGCAAACTTTATTGTTATCTTATTTTAAGAAATTGCCACAGTCACCCCAACCTTCAGCAACTACCACCCCTATCAGTCAGCAGCCACCAACATAGAGGCAAGACCCTCCAACCAGCAAAAAGATTATGACTCAATAAAGGTTCAGATGACGGTTAGCATTTTTTAGCAATAAAGTATTTTTTAATTAAGGTTTTTACATTTTTTTTTTTTTAGTCATAATGCTATCGCATTCTTAGTAGACTATATAGTATAGTGTAAAGATAACTTTTATCTGGACTGGGAAACCAAAAAATTTGTGTGACTCTTTCAATGTAATATTCGCTTTATTGCAGTGGTCTGGAACCAAGCCTGCAATATCTCTGAGGTATGACTGTATTAATTCCAGGACAAACATAAGTTGTACAAGAAATTAAATATAATCACACTGTATTGATTTATTTAATGAAAAATATTTACATAGCCATAATAATGGAAACAATGAATATAGATATGATCTAAAAGATAAGATAAAATTATATTTGGAGAATATTGAAGAGGAATAGATGGTGTAATTGAATGAACACCCTAGTCTACCATAGTAGAAAGTCAATAGCTAATGAATCAAATAATAGGATTATATTATATATTATTTAGAAATATAGAGGAAAATATGGAGGAGGAATAGTAGAAGAGTTCAAAGTCACTCCTTCTGGGGAAACGGACAGAAAGATAATGGTGACAAGGGACTGTCGTTTTGATTATAAGCTTTCTAGTCCTGTTTGACTTTTAAACCAATTTGCATGTAATTTTTGATAAATAAAAATTAAAAAAAAAAGAAGAAAAAGAAGAAAGCACAAGGCTTCCACCGAGCCCTGTTTTTCGGACCAAACCCATTCACTGCCCGTTCACAGACCCTAATGCGCCTCACCCTTACTGTTGACCAGCTGTCTCTCTGTGGATTCTGTCTTCTCTTTGGCTCTTCATTCTTTGCCTATGGTATATGGACACTTCCAGAATACTCAAAAGTTGAGCAAGAACCACTGACTACAGAATGTTAAGGTTGGAAATGCCCATTGGAGATTGTCCTTTACATTTTCTCTTGTTTTACTGCTGAGGAAATCAAGGCCGGTGGTCAATGAGAGGCTGACCCGAAGGCACTGCAGGGCCTGAATTGGCACTTAGTCTCCTGACTTCCTGACTGATGTTTTTTCCACTGCTACAAAGTACTCCCTCCTGTGAGTTTATTCTGGCCCATGTGAACATCTCCCTCCATGCAATTGTTTCTTTCCACGTCCTGCTTTTCCAACTGCCCTCTTGCCCCTGCTACGTTTTGAGCTTTATTGCAACTGCCTTTGGAGGGAGTTTCCACTGTGGGGGGTTCAGGAAAAGTTACCCTGCCCTCTGCTTCCCTCTGCTGGCAACAGCTGGTTCTTGCTGCTCACCTTTCAGGCCTGGCTGCACCAGGGACTAAGATGTCTGCTTAGTGCCTCCTAAGAAAAGCATTTGCCCTCTGACCTGGGCCAACTTGTGTTGACCAGTCCTGTCTGTTCCAGGCTCCTGCTTGTTACTTAATGTGTGGAATTTGAACTGGCTTGTAGACTTAACGTGGGAGCTCGTTAGAAAAGCAGAATCTTGGTCCCCACTCTACATTTACTGAGTTAGCATCTGCATTTTAAATAGATCCCCAAGTGACTAAGGTTTGGAAAGGACTGCTCTAGATCATCTTGAATACTTCCAGAAAGAGTTCAGATCTATCTTATTGACTTGCTACTTATCACTGATCACCTGTTCCAGTCCTGTCACCTGGTCATGATGACTTCTGGACCAGATAGTTTTTTTTCTGTTACGTTTCTGCCAGGACTGGTGCCTACATAACAGAGAGCAATAAGTCATAAATAAATTAGAATTTTAAAAATCAACTCGATTAAGAGGCTGAGTTAACAGAAGGCACAGCACATGAATCTTGCTATGGTATTTTAATCCTGCTGCATCTTTTCCCCCTGACTTCCCACATTAAAAAGAAATGTCATATTATGGCTTTAAAGATGGACTAAAATAATTCCATATGTTTTTAAAAGATCTATTTTGTTAATAATTTATACTATATAACTACAATAGGTATTTGGGAGATATCAGTCTGGGGGATTTTCAAAATGCCAGAAGTGTAATTTGTTACTAACTGAAGTGTCCCTGTGTTTTCCTGCACAACTTCATTCATTCTCAGGTATTTGGTCAGCAAAGGTTTACTGAGCACTCATTATAAGCCAGGCACTGTTTTTAAAAAAAAAAAAATCAGTTGCCCTCCAGTCAATTCCAACTCCAGACAACCCCATGTGTCAGCGTAGAATGTGCTCCAAAGGGTTTTCAATGGCTGATTTTTTCAGAAGTAGATCTCCAGGCCTTTCTTCCAAGGTGCCTCGGGGTAGACTCAAATTTCCAACCTTTCAGATAGCAGCTCAGTATGTTAACCTTTTGCACTACCCAGGACTGAGGGTATTAAGTACTGAGAATTCAAGTCAATGTGGTTCCTGCTCTCATTAATCTGTCAGTCTGAAGTGGAAGGCAACCATTAAGCAAATTATGATTTAATAACAATTAGATCAAGTGCCAAAAGAGGAAGTGTACAGTGATGGAAGATTGGGTTGGTTTTTGTGAGAAAGTGACTCTTAAAGTGAAACTTCGGTGATATTGGAGCTGATGAGAGGGGAGGGGGGAAGAGCACATTTTAGACAGAGAAGGTTCTGAGAAGAGCAGGAGATGGGAGGGAGTCCAAGGGGGGTGACTGTGGCTGGAACATGAAGATGTGAAGGGAGAGTCCTGCAAGAGGGGCTGAATTGTTTAGGTTATAGTAGGACCTGGGATGTGGTTGATCATTTATCATAAGAACAGTGGGAGCTACTGGACAGCATATAGCAGGGAGTGACATGATCCGGTATTTGCAGTCTCACCAACTATGTTATTATCCATACATATTGGAGCTGATCCTAAATCTCTAGGCCATGGTGCCATTTAAGGGAACACCAGTCTTTGGGGTTGAGTTCAGGCTCTGAGCCCTTCAGATGGCTCATATGTCTCTCATTCTTTCCTTCCTCTTGTCCTATCCTGTTTTAGGAACCTCTCCTTGGGAGCTAAGGTCGAAGTTCTAGGAAAGGCCACATCCCACTGCACCTGTTGAGATTGGACGATACCTCGTTGTCCTCCTTCTCCTCTGTTATGAATTGAATTGTGTCCCCCAAAATGTGTGTCAATTTGGTTAGGCTATGATTTCCAGTATTGTGTGATTGTCGACCATTTTGTCATCTGATGTGATTTTCCTGTGAATTGTAAATCCTACCTCTATGACGTTAATGAGGTGGGATTAGTGTCAGGGCACTTATGTTAATGAGGCAGGACTCAATCTACAAGATTAAAAAAAAAAAGATTAGGTTGCCTTAAATCAATCTCTTTTGAGATATAAAAGAGAGAAGTGAGCAGACCACCAAGAAACAAGAGTCAGAAAAATAGCATATTCCTTGGATCCTGGGGTCCCTGTGCTAAGAAGCTCCTTGACCAGGGGAAGATTGATGACAGGGACCTTCCTCTAGAAGGTCACCCTATGGCGCAGTTCTACTCTGTCCTACAGGGTCGCTCTGACTTGGAATTGACTTGAAGGCAGTGGGTTTGGTTTGGTTTTGTACAAAGGTGAAGGACAGCTTTCTCTAGGCTTAAAGTGGAGACTAGTGCCAGTTCATGTCTGAATAGAATTACAGGAAAAGGTAGTTCAAAGGCAGAGTTCTGTTGTAACAAGCAGAGTCTCAAAAGTGTGATTTTTACTCAAAAAGAAGAAAAACTCTTACTATTCCAGAAAAGAGAAAGTCTTCCCCTGGAGCTGGCACCCTGAATTGGGACTTCTAGCCTCCTAGATTGTGAGAGAATAAATTTCTCTTTGCTAAAGCCACCCACTTGTGGTATTTCTGTTATTGCAGCACTAGATGACTAAGACATCCTGTCTCCATCAGCACAGGGTTATAGACTATAGTTGCCCTTCTTCTGTCGACTCCCTGAAACTGGTTCTTTCTCTTTTTAATCTGGCCAGTTACTTGCTCTAAAACTTTAGTGAGTGTATTTGATGTAAAAGTTGTAGAAAAAGCTTCTAAAACTTTTTCTCCATATTGTATTTTGACTCCATATCAAATGATGCTTATTCTTTGAAATAAACCTCTGGTGTATAAAGGTAAAAGGAGCCCTGGAGGCACACTGGTTAAAGCACTCATCTGCTAACCTAAAGCTCAGCTGTTCGAACCCACCAGGCGCTCCTGCTGTGGCAGGCTGCTTCTGTAAAGGCTACAGCTTTGGAAACCCTATGGCGCAGTTCTACTCTGTCCTACAGGGTCGCTCTGACTTGGAATTGACTTGAAGGCAGTGGGTTTGGTTTGGTTTTGTACAAAGGTGAAGGACAGCTTTCTCTAGGCTTAAAGTGGAGACTAGTGCCAGTTCATGTCTGAATAGAATTACAGGAAAAGGTAGTTCAAAGGCAGAGTTCTGTTGTAACAAGCAGAGTCTCAAAAGTGTGATTTTTACTCAAAAAGAAGAAAAACTCTTACTATTCCAGAAGAAGGCAGGTTGTTTAGAAACTGAAATGGACTAGCAGGCATTGTTGATTCTAGAACTTTCAACAGAGTAGAAGAAAGGTAGTATTAATCTATAATTAGAAATAAGATTTGTTTTTTAAAAAACAACTATGCAGAGATTGTGAGAAAGAAGAGTCAAAATAAAGTTGGTATTAGTTAGAAAGATTTATTATGCAACTAAGTTTTGTTTTCTTTAGTTCTTTATTTTGTTTTTACCAAAAAACCATTTATTTAATGAAATATATTGTTTTCTTAACATACATATCCTAACCTAATGTAACCATTCGTGGTGGAGTTGATTCCTACTCAAGGTGACCTTGTGACTTTCAGAGTAGAATTGTGCTTCAGAGAGTTTTCAATGTCTGATTTTTTGGAAGTAGATTGCTAAGTCATCTGAGATATCTCCGGGTAGACTTGAATTTCCAACCTTTTCGTTGGCAGCCAACGTATTAACTGTTTGCACCACCCAGGGACTCCTTCACATACATACATAACTATTTATTTTACATAAGTAACACTGACATAACAACATCCAGGCAGCAATGGACCAAATTTATTGGCCATTTGAGCTTGCTACTGGGGGTAGCAGACAGGGTCTCCACAGGTGTCCTAATAAGCCTGTGAGGACTGGTCTCAGAATACAAACCAAAGTGGGTCTGTGGTTTCTAAAAAAGTTTCTCCAAACATATCCAGCACTATTTTGACCAGACTAGTACCTACTGCTTTGGGCTGTGGCCAAAAATCAGATTTCACAATTTTAGTCTACTACCAAATATTTCAAAGGATGCTATAAAATCTTCAGACCTGGCTGACTGTCCACTGATTTATACATGTCTATTTGTGCCTACATAAGCACATGGCATGTAGCACGTTAGGGCTTTAGGAATGAAATCACACAATGACAGGTCGTAACTCCAAAAATTCTGAGTGACGCATGAGAGCCTGGGCTCTTCTAGAACTTTCTGTGAGCCGACTTGAGCAGGTGCAGTTTGAGGATGATTTATTCCTTAGCTGAAGCTTATTCCAGACACTTTTCTAAAATAAAAATACTACTCCCTGGGAGCCATCGTTTCTCTTCTTATTTCCTTTTACCCACTAATCTTCCTTGAGCCCAGATACTCTTTACCAGCAGAATCATGTTCCAAGGACAACATTTAACAGGTGAACTTCTAGAAGGGAGACCGATGTTTGCCTGCCATCAATGTCAATAAGAGCAGTGCTAGTGGACAAAAGTGTTTTCCCTGAAGGCAGGTATATGAAAACTTCACATTTTCACTTCTTAGAAAAGATAATAAAATGGTAAGATAGGTGATTTTCTTTAGATTTTCTGGAGGCTTTCTCCTATGAGATTTCTATTTGTGTTCTTTTTGGGTCTGCTGTTTGTATTTCTGTGTACAAAGGGGGATATGTGTGGCTGGTGGCAAAAGCAAGGCTGGCCGGAGGTCTGTGTGTTTTCTGTCACTTCCTTACAGTAAAGTGCTTGCTGGGGGAGGTGGGGTGAAGTGGGGGAAAGTGGTTGTTGCAAAATGCAAAAAATTGGGCGAGGTTAAAAGAAAACCAGCAGCAAAGTATGTGGTTATACTGAGTAACTTTAAAATGTCCTATTTTCTACAGAGGCCCTGATAACAAACTAACCTCTGAGAACCACGTTCACAGCTTCATTAAGTGCTCACCCAAAACCAAAAACCAAACCCACTGCCATCGAGTCAATTCCGACTCATAGCCGAACCCTACAAGACAGAGTAGAACTGCCCTATAGAGTTTCCAAGGAGCGCCTAGAGGATTTGAACTGCCAGCCTCTTGGTTAGCAGCTGTAGCACTTAACCACTACACCCCCAGGGTTTCCTTAAGTGCTCACAGCTGAAAAAATCCTTCAAAATTTTTGGCGTATTTCTTACCTTTTTTGGCCCCAGCTGGGCTTAGAACTTAGACTGCCCTGGTGGAGATGGAGGGAGAGGGAAATGGGATGGAGAGAATTATATTTACAACGAAAATTTTAAATTGGAAGAGACTGAGTAAACTTAATTGAGTGTAAATAAAGTCTCAAAGCTAAATTAACATTAGTTTGGGAAAAACAAAGAAATGTAAAATTTTGAACATCTCAGTCTCTGCATAATCTATAAAGCTTTTATCTGTGTTGTTACTAAATGCGGCTTGGAAGACCTAAAATTGAAGCTCAGTATTACGTGTATGGAAACCCTGGTGGGGTAGTGGTTAAGTGCTACACCTGCTAACCAAGAGGTCAGCAGTTCGAATCCACCAGCCACTCCTTGGAAACTCTATGGGGCAGGTCTACTCTGTCCTATAGGGTCACTATGAGTCAGAATCTACTTGACAGCAATGGGTTTGGCTTTTTGGTTTATTATGTGTATGTCCTGCTCCTGTGGATAAGGTTTCTTAGTCAAACAATCCTCCTCATCAAAAGGACCAGGCACAGTTTCTGCTTATCCCTGAGTGGTGGGTTTCAGTTCCCTGCTAGCCTGTAGAATTACTCAAAAAAGCTAATCATAATCCAATTAAATCACAATCACCAGGAGTTGCTTTACCCCCTTGATACTACAAAACCTGCCTCCCACAGCAACAGCTGTTTACTCTGTTCTGAGCACAACCCCTGCGTGGCCCTGCGTGGTGGGGGGGCCCCCTCCCTGGGCTGTGAGTGTGTGTGACTGATAAATGGCTGTCAGTCTCATTAATCCAGTGTTGGTTGTTTGTCGGGCCATCCCCATGGCCGTAGGACAGGGATCCCTCTCTCAACAATAGGGTGAAGAGGAGGCAATTCAAATATGAAACAGAACACAGATCAGCATCTCTACCACAGTTACCCCCCAAGAGCAAAGTCTTCTATGTGTGGACCTTAAAGATTATCCTGGTGAGTTTTGTCAAACAAATTCATCTCCTTAGGTAAACGATGTTTATCTTCAGAAGTATAAAGACTAGCAGGTCCTTACTGCCTGTTCTTTTGTTAAAAAAAAAATGAAAATAATAATAACAAAGTTCTTAATCTGGCATTGGCCAGATTTGTAATGGCAAAATTAGATTTTTGTTAAATATAGATTACATGGCTGGTACTGTGTGACTCTGGGGTATAGTTACAAATTAGGTACAGTCCTGCCCACAAAGAGCTTGTGTTCTAGTGAGAGAAATAAGATCTGTACATCTTGAGTGAATAATGAAAGGATAGGACAGGGTGTATCGAATTGATCATCGAAGTATAACTGAATAATAATTTTTATTAAGCACCCACTATATACCAACCTAGGAACCCTGGTGGTGGAGTGGTTAAGCGCTTGGCTGTTAACTGAAAGGTCAGCTGTTCGAACCCACCAGCCATTCCACAGGAGAAAGATGTGGCAGTCTGCTTCTGTAAAGATTACAGCTTTGGAAACCCTATGGGGCAGTTCTACCTGGCCCTATAGGGTTGCTATGAGTCAGAATCAATTTGACAGCAACAAACTTGTTTTTCTGGCATGTACCAACTTCTAATCACTCTACATTTATTAACTCCTTTATGTAGACAACAACCTATGGGCAAGGGGCAATTATTATCTCCATTTTATGGAAGGGTACTATTTTCATTTTACAGAAAATTATTATCTCCATTTTACAGAGGTTAATATGATCACCAGATTCTAAGTGACTGAACTGGCATTTAAATCTGAAAGTCAGGTTCTGAATTCTAACCTCTGAGATTTACTGTCCACCTGAGTTAAAAAAAAAAAAAAAAAAAGGGAGGGAAGGAACATGGACCATGTCACCTAGATGGTTTCTTGGAAAGATGCTGAGTTTGAGCTGGGTCCAGACCTTCCAGATGGGGAGCAGCATGAATGAGGCAGGGCTCTAGGCGTGGTGAGAGCAGGTGCAGTAAGGAGACCTGCCCACTTGGAGACCATATGTTCTGGTGGAAGGAAAATGGGCTTTAGGTTATACTCATCTTAGTTCAAGTTCCAGCTCAGTCATTTGGCCAACTTCCCTAAGCCTCAGTTTCTTCATCTATATCCTTATCAGAGGGTTCTGAGTAATAGAGATATTACACATGGAGTATCTAGGACAGAAACTGTCACATAGTAGGTGTCAATTAATAGAAAGACATTATCATATATTTTTTAGAGCTGTGCTAAGGGAAGCTGTGTTAGGGAATTACTACAGGACAGGTAGATGGAAGA
The DNA here is from genome assembly GCF_030014295.1 of Loxodonta africana. Taxonomy (NCBI): domain Eukaryota; kingdom Metazoa; phylum Chordata; class Mammalia; order Proboscidea; family Elephantidae; genus Loxodonta; species Loxodonta africana. The sequence goes on from NC_087351.1 coordinate 49,941,524, forward strand.
TCTTGCAAGTCAGGCAGCAGAATATAGACACGACATGGTAACAACTTGGAAAGTGAAATCACAACCATTATGCCAGTGTTTTTCATACTGAGGATTATGATCGATTAGTGGGCAGTAATCAATATATTGGGTAGCAACACTTTTTTTTTTTAAATAATATAGATATAGAATTCAGATTTCAGAATGCACTAATGATTATAAAATGGTGTTTTATTAGTCTCTTGATTCAGTTTATGTATATTTTTGTACGTGTATTTTAAATATGTGCGTGCAGGATCACTATATAAAAATTATTTCTCAGTGTAGGTTGTGGTAAAAAAAGTTTAAAAACCATTGCTTTAGGTAGTGTTCTCTCCTTATTCAGGATGTCCGGATAACCAAACCAAAAAACTTGTTGCCGTTGAGTTAATTCTGATTCATAGCGACACTATAGGACAGAGTAGTACTGCCCCATAGGGTTTCCAAGGAGGTGGATTCAAACTGCCAACCTTTTGGTTAACAGCCAAACACTTAACCACTGCGCTGATACGTAGTACTATTAGTTTGCCAGTAAAACCCTAGGCAAACTTGAAATGCATGACAGTGTAGGAAATGTAGATTTCAAATCACAGCAGAGCAAGACTGTGTGAGGGAGTTTATCTGACTTTAACCTCTGAGTTTGCAGAGGCAAAATAAAGGGACCCATATCAAACAACATGAGAGAAGAGACATTCCTTTCTAAGAGTCAGACTTTCCCACCATGTAGTGAAACTTGTTCTAAACCTGGCTACAGTAATCTTTACAAATCTTACGGAAAATTCATGTCAGTTCAAATCTTCCTAAAGAAAATAAACAAACATGTGGGGAATAATCATTCTTATAGAAATACTATTTCTAATTTTGCTAAGTGAAAGGAATTTTCTTCAGTGATACCGATATTTTCTTTTGTCTCCACCCACAGCACCTTCTAATCTAACCACTTACGTTGGGTCTGTAGAATTTCCTCATTCTTTGGAGGCAAGAGCTTGTTCTTCTTGAATTGTTGCCAATGACAACCATAAAGGAAAGGAAAAAAAAAGTAAAGGGTGGGAAGTTGGAGGTAGGAATTCAAAAGAAGTTTAATAATTACCAGTTAACAGCGTGAACAAAGAGATAACTCTGACCGAAAGTATTCCTTCCATAAGTGATAATCCTCCTTGCTTTCTACCAGGCAGGTTATCATTCTGTCCCCTCAAGCCCCAGTATCTTCCAACCCCTCTTTCTTGCTTCAAGAAGAAGCAGCCACACTTCACATCTGATGTAAGGACTGCCATGGCTTTGTCCCAGCTTTTTACTGGTGTATCCCAGATGTTATGATTCTATTCCTGAAGTTAAAGTTATCATTGTCTCCTAACTAATCTTGCCCACCACGAAGGCTTTGAGATATCTTCCGCTGGTTTCATATTCTTGTTTTACTTCTCCACTTGTCCATTGAAAAGCATCCCTTTTTCACTCTAGCATAGTGGTTTCAGAAGTTGCCCTCTATGTTCCCTGTCTTTATTTCATAACTTATGTTCTTCTCCAACTCTCTAGTTAGTTATTATTTTAACCTTGCACCTTTCTGGAGGACAGTCAGTTTCTACATCCCCAAGCCCAACTTCCACCTACCAAATTAATTCTTTTCTCCTTTTGCTCAAGTCTAGGAAATAGTCTCATGACAATTTGTCTCTTGACAATCTGTTTTTTTTTTTTTCCGTTAAAATCTACTAATGCAACTCTCTGCTTCTAGAACAACTTCCTACATCCTGAATGCCAAATATAATTTTTCCTTCTTCTGAAATATTTTCCAATACCAATCTTTCATACAGCAAAATTGTGGACTGGATTTCCAAGACCCCAACTACACAACAACAATGGCGGGAGAGAAAAGGATGCTAAGGATACAAGATGTTATATTCAGTACTGGCCTGGCCTCCAACAGCCCTGAGCATTTTCAGCTATTCTAATTAGCTATTTGATACTAGCCACTTTCCTTTAAATTTCTTGATCATGAAATCATTTTGGGTGAGTGTTGGTATGAGGTGAAAATTTACTTGTTGAAAGCTGTTTCTTCTTGCATCTTCTCCAAACATTGATTTATTACACACTCAAAATATTTTTGACTCCTTGTTTTGAAGGAAATAACATAACAACATATGGATTTTTTCAATCTGTATATTTTCTTAAAAGGAATACAATCTATTGGAATTACGTATTATAAAGTTAGAAAAAAAGTAGACTGAAAATGTCCCCTTTCTCTTCTGTTATTGTGATTTGAAACAGGAAAAACGAGAGGATCTAATTCACTTTGGGAGGCAGTGGCAGTTCAGTGGCAGAATTTTCCCCTTCCACGTGGGAGACTCTGGTTCAATCCCTGACCAATGTACGTCATGTGCAGCTACCGCCCACTTGTCGCTGAAGGCTCGCGCGTTGCTGTGATGCTGGAAAGGTTTCATTGGTGCTTCCAAACTAAGACAGACTAGGAAGAAAGGCCTGGCAATCTACTTCTGAAAATCAGTCGACGAAAACCCTAGGATCACTGTGGTTCGATCTGCATTGTTCTGTTGTACATGGGGTTGCGGTGAGTTGGGGCCTACTTGAAAGCAGCTAACAACAAAAACAACAATTCACTTTAGAGATATTTCGCTCTCACCACAGCTAGCACTGGAGTCCCTCTTCTGTGAGGATATGTCACTGGTATTCTATCACTTATTTAGTGTCCTCCATATGCCACATATTCTGCTGGATATTCTGCATATGTTCATCCCAATAATCATGGCAGATCAAGATCATTTATCCACATTTTCCCAATGAGAAGAGACTCAGGGAGGTTAAATAGTCTCCCTAATATCAACACCTAGTAAACTATGGGGTCAAAATATAAAGTAAATGCCTTGGTCTACAAAGCCAGGATTTTCCCCACTATTTACAGGTGCTTAATTTATTTTTGTTGTTTTTAAAGTCTGTGTTGTCCAATATCACAGCCAGTAGACCCATCTGGGAGCCCTGGTGGCTCAGTGGTTGAGAACTCGGCTGCTAACCGAAAGGTAAGCTCTTCGTATCCATCAGCCTCTCCTTAGAAACCCTATGAGGCAGTTTTTCTCTGTCCTATGGGGTCTCTATGAGTTGGAATCAACTCCACGGGATTTTCTTTTTCTTTTTTCTTTGCCACCTGTAGCTATTGAGCACTTGAAATATGACTAGTCCAAATTGAGATGTGGATTATAAAGACTTAGTATGAAAAAAAGGATGTAAAATATCTTATTAATAATTTAAAAATATTGTTAACATTTTGAGATGACTATATATATATATTTTTTTTTAGACATTTGGGGTTAAATAAAATGTATTATTAAAATTAATTTTAGCTGTTTCTTGTTATATTTTTAAAGTGACTACTAAACCCAGAAAATTTAAAAATTCATTTGTAGCTTGCATTAGATTTCTGTTGGACAGCACTGATGTAGATAGAAAAAAAAAAAAGATAGAAGGTGAGAGAATTGATGAGTTTTAGAGCCTCTGTGTCCCTAGATGGCTTTGTTAATGAGCTCCATGTCCCAGGCTGGTGAAAGCAGAACAGGCAGCAGCTCTGCACTTGTGTGCGAAGTTTGCCCTCTGCTTGGCGCGTCTGAGTCTTTCAGTGGTGTCTGCCAGAAGCTCATCCCTTCAGCTCAAGGTCAGTGGGATGTTTTGGCTCACACACAGATGTCCCACTTTCTTGGCTGGCTGTAAGCCAGGCTGTCTGTCTGCTGCTGCGTTGCACTGTTTCTCAGCCACTTAAGTCAACATTACCTTGTTCCCCTGCTGATCCTTGTGAGACAGCTTGTGGGGAGCTTTTGGCACTAAATTGCTTGGCGAAAGTTCTGTGAGTCTTTACAAATGGTGCCAGAGGGCCTGTGGTGAGCAGCATGGCTCTGGTGACAATGGAAATATCTCCTATCACCCTCCAGATTCTATACACAGACACCCCACATCCCAACACTCACTTGGCTTGACTGAAACGCACATTATACATTCTTGACGTATTATTGATCTTGAGAAAACTTTTCAGAGCCCCCACCAAATCCTGGGTTATGAATTCCTTAGAATGACCGAGTGAAGAAGAAAATGTAAAATTAGTGGGTTATTTTACTTACTGGATTGCCTACGTGTATCGAATTCTTTTTTTTTTTTTTAATTTAAACCGAATGAAACTCTAAGTTATATTTACTTAATTCATTCTATTACACATTTGTTTACTCATTCGTTGATATAGCACGGTCTGTGTAGTAGGCACTGATATTGACCCAAATAATACATGTTCCCTACCCTCAAAGTGCTCCTGAAAGCCGCGCATGCAAATGAACACAATATGAAGCTAAATGTGAATTTGTATCTGGGAGGTACCAACAGAGTGCTTTTCAGAGTTTAGATGGAAAGGACCTTTCCTGTAGGTAAGATTGATACAATTATTACTGTCCATGAGGAAAAAAAAAAAAAAAAAAAGGCAAGGTAAATCTTCAAAAAGGAGGCATAATTTGGGCTGGCCTCTGAGGGGTGAAGGGAGAGTATTTAAGGAAAAAGGAAGAGTGTGTTTGGGTAATAGCAGAGGGTGGATAATTGGGCTAGAATATGATGTTCGGGGATGGGGGAGGAAGCAGGAGCTGAGTCAGGAAAGTAGGTGTAGATCAGATTAGGTGCAATTCTTCAACGCTAGACTGAGGAGCGTCTACCCCTTCTCTGTACTTTCTCCATAAATGATAAGGAAAAGCAATAAAGTAATTAAATTTGAAGAAACATATACAGTGCAATAATAAAATATAAAATATAAATAAAAACTGTTAGACTAGGTGAAATACGAATTGAAATAGGAGGACAAGACTGGGGAAAGAATAGAACAGATGACATAAAAAAAAATTTTTTTTTTTTTTAGTAAAAATCATTTATTAGCTTACTTGTGGCTGAAGCAAAAAGGGAGGTAAGATTGATATTAATAATTATTACTGCCCAAGAAGAAACAAACTATTATTAGTTCTTTAGGAGAAGTACCAAATTTAAAAGAAATCTTTGACATGCAGAAAATCCCTCAATTAAACATTTATTTTAATGTCCTTTTATAAAATCAGAGGAAAATATTTTATAGACCAATGCTTTTCAAAGTTTAATGTGCATATAGTCACCTGGTATCTTGTTAAAACACAGATCCTGAATCAGTAGGTCCGGGGCGAGGCCTGAGATTCTGCATTTCTGCCCAAGCTCCCACTGCTGCCGCTGCTGCTGGTCTGCACAGCACACTTGGAGCAGCTAGGGTCAGCTACTAGAACAGTCTATTAAAGCAGGGCATCATAAAAAAAGGTGCATACAATACTTATTTTAACTAAAAGTGTACTCATTCAGCAATCTTTTCATGCGGAGCCAGGGCCTTTTCTTTTCATTGAAATGTGAGTGAAAAACACTTCTAAATTTCTACATTTTTAGAAATTTTCTACTTTTTTTTCTTTTTTACAGTTGTTTAATATAAATCTGGAGCTCTGGTGGTGCAGTGCTTAAGAGCTATGGCTGCTAACCAAAAAGTCGGCAGTTTGAATGCATTCTTTTCCTTGGAAACGTTATGAGGCAGTTCTACTCTGTCCTATAGGGTCAGATGGCAATGGGCTTTTAATATAGATCTAGTTTGGGTGCAATTTTAGCAATTAATTTATCAAGCATATCAAAAGTGATCAACTAAGTTTTCACAGAATCGGTTACTCTCTTTGATCCTCATATTTAATCACTTTGCATAATATTAAACCAATTATAAAATTATAATTACAAAATTAGCTAGCATAATTAGATTTAAGGAAAAACATGGTTATGTATTATATTTTGGTAAGCAACTAACAGCTGGAGGCAGAAATGCTCAAGTTGTAGATTCAGCTGACTCTATAGGGTCTCTATGAGTTGGAATCAACTTGACGGCAATGGGTTTGAATTTTGATTTTCTGGTGGACTTGCCTCAGTGTGTTTTCAGAAGGAAAGGGGGGGCATCTGTTAGCCAGCAAATTGGTTAAGTGGAGGTCAGCTAGTACAACTCTAAGAGAAGGGAGCCTAAGAATTCAGCTTCCAGATAACTAGGCTCTGTAGAATATAGAAAGGCCTGGATGGGCAGTGTGTCCTCCAACAAAGTTCCACAAATATCTTATCTTGACTTTTGGTAGGTGTTGGACAGCAGTTAATTCAGCACTGTGATCTATGGCAAGCCCTTTAGGAGACACAGTGCTGGGAACCTCTTGGCTATTGTCCTCATTCAGAGGGAAGTAGCTGTTGACTGAATGGTATTTCCTTGGTCTGGAAGGCCCTGTTCATCCAGAAGAAGCCATTTCTCAGTGGAGCCCTGGTGGCTCAGTGGTTAAGCGTTTGGCTGCTAACCTAAAGGTCGGCAGTTTGAATCCACCAGCCACTCCTTGGAAACTCCATCGAGCAGTTCTACTCTGCCCTATAGGGTTGCTATGATTCAGAATTGACTTAATGGCAACAGGTTTTTAAGTCCAAAGGCTCTGTTCCAGGCCATCTCCATGTAGGGGTGGGGCTCACTGAGAAGTCAGTCAAAGTTTTCAAGCCTAACTAAGTAGCAGACAAGAGACAGAATAAGACAAAACATTTTTAGCATGTAATATACAAAGGATCATTTCCCAGAATGTATAAAGAGCTCCCACATACAGGTGAGAAGAAAACAAAGTTAATTTCCAAAGGTGCAAAGTACCTGAACATGTACTTTACTCAAAAAGTTCTCAGGGAATGTGGATTAAAATGAACTACCAGATTAACAAAAATGTAAAAGGGTTATAGTATGCAGTGTTGGCAAGGATGTGGGTCACGGGGCAAGCATACACTATTGTCATTGTGTGAATCGATAAAGCCTTTTTGAAGGATAATCTCAGAGTACTCATTTATTCAAAAAATTTTCTTGGCTGCCTCCTAGGCTCTGGCACTGCTCTCTGGGATGGGAATATAACAGTAAAATCAAAGTCCTGCCCTCATAAAGCTTACCTTTTAGTGGAGGGAGATAGACAGTAGAAGTATGTCTGGGGCTGGTAAAATCTAAGAGGAAAATAAAGCAAGGAAAGGATAAGAATGATGCAAGGAAGGGGCAAGTTATTAGAGGACAGTTAGAGAAGGCCTCTAATAAGCTGACATCGGCCTATTTGCATCTGTTGAAATAATGATTTACATCTACAGTCATAAGTATTAAAATAGCTTCAAGACCTATTGTTAACTGAAAATAGCAAGTCATAAAAATATATCTGAGGTATGATCCCCTTTATGGCAAAGGGAAAAAAATAGGGGTGTGTGCGTTTGTGCATTTAAATAAACAAATATAAATAAAGCAGAGTAGATAGACAGAGATGCACCAGGCTTTTGACCCTGGTTATCTCTGGGGTTAAGTTTGATTAGGTAAGCAGTGCTAGGAAGGAGGGGGTGTATAATACACTACTTGTGTAATTAAAGGAAACCCTGGTGGCTTAGTGGTTAAGAGCTACAGCTGCTAACCAAAAGGTTGGCAGTTCAAATCTACCAGGCGCTCCTTGGAAACTCTGTGGGACAGTTCTACTCTGTTGGAGTTGGAATACACTCGATGGCAACAGGTTTTGCGTGTGTGTATGTGTAATTAAAAAAGAAGAAAGAAAAAGGAAATACTAGAAGACATGGTAAGGTCTGGAAAATCTTAAAATAACAGTATGTTATGGCAATGATAAAACATATTAACACATTTTGTTAAGCAAACATTTGGTGATTATGACCTTTAAAAAAATGTCGGCAGGCTTAAAAAAAAAAGGTGAAAGAGCAAGCCAGGCAAATGGTGTTAAAACTCAGTGAGGTGGTTTGATGTCCTTGAAGACAGCACAGTTTGTAGACACTCAGGCTTCATCCACCTACTTGTGGTGAGGCGTGGGCCACTTAACCTCTCTATGCCTCAGTTTTCGCATCTGTAAAATGGGATAACTACCTCTCGGGCAGAGAATGGGACCAGGTGGCTTGCTCCTTTAGCTTCTCAAATACCTGTGAAGTTTAAAAAAAAATACGTTCGATAATTAATCAGAATATAAACGGCTGACGTGTGGCAGAGAAGTCAGGGAACAAGCGTGGGCCTGAGTCAGACACAATGAGGCTCAGATCCTGACTCCATCACTTAATATCCTTCACCTATGTTAGCTGAAAAATTAACAGACCTCCAGACTCCCGCTGGGGTGCTGTTTGCACTTACGGAGAGAGGAAAAACAATAGGCAGTCCCTCTTCCCTCCATGGACATTTGCCTTAATAAGCTGTACTGCTGGTCCTCAGAAAGTCAAGGGGTTTAGTTGCTTTTCTAGATTTCTAGGCAACGGTTTAAGTCTGCACATCTCAAAGTGAGTGATTGACTTTACCATAAATTACTAGCCGTTTTTAAAGTTCCATAAAGCGGCTTTCAAAACCCGCCCGTTGTACCCCTTTTGTTGCAAATGGTAGGCATGAGCGATGCATTTAATTTTCCTGAGGACACATGCTTAAGGGGCTCTGTGTGATATTCTTCCGCTGAGGAAGAGGGGACCCAGAATTCCCCATTATTCTGCTCAGCGCCCCTTTTCTTATTGCTTCCCAAATACATCCTTTCTTTTATTTCCTCTGCAGAATAAAGTTGGTAAGTCAACCAAGGTGTAGAATGAACTTTCCCAGGGCTTACCTTGACCCTGCCAGGGTCACCATTCATTAAGAGCTTTATAGACAAAGCCAGGTACATTCCCAGTCAATCTCCCCTAGTCCTGACCTACCAAATCTCCTGGAGTGAGTGGTGGTCACATATCATTGGTCAAGCCAACTCAGCAGGATTTCTCCAACCTTTAATCTTTCTCTTCTTTTCTTTTTTCTATTTGTTCTTCCCCTCTCTTCTTTTTGTTCAATTCTTCTCTCCATTCTCTACTCATTGTTCCATACACTTCCTCTAATCCTGTCATGGATTGAATTGTGTCCCCCAAAAATGTGTGTCAAAAATGTATATTAGCCCATAATTTCCAGTCTGGTGTGACTGTCCATCATTTTGTTGTCTGATGTGGTTTTCCTATGTGTTGTAAATCCTACCTCTATGATGTTAATGAGCAGGATTAGAGGCAGTTATGTTAATGAGGCAGGGCTTAATCTACAAGACTAGATTGTGTTTTAAATCAATCTCTTTTGAGATATAAAAGAGAGAAGCAGAGAGAGACAGGGGGACCTTGTACCACCAAGAAAGCAGCGCTGGGAGCAGAGCGTGTCCTTTGGACCCAGGGTCCTTGGGCAGAGAAGCTCTTAGACCAGAGGAAGATTGATGACAAGGACCTTCCTCCAGAGCTGACAGAGAGAGAAAGCCTTCCCCTGGAGCTGATGCCCTGAATTCAGACTTCTAGCCTCCTAGACTGTGAGGAAACCAATTTTTCTTTAAAACCACCCACTTGTAGTATTTCTGTTTTAGCTGCAGTGTATAACTGAGACACTTCCCATCTTGTTCACTATTAGCACATTCACCAATTTGTGTCCATATTTTGCATTTGTTAAAGATCCTGCAGTGTGTTCAAAATTAGACATATGTACAGGTGTTGTCTCAGACAAAAAAAAAAAAAACAACTTTTACTTACCAAGCTAGAGAAGGCTTACTTAGCCAGATTGCCTTTTGCCCATGAAATCTTATGGATCATTCTTTTTAAATGTTTCATAGAATCTTTGGGGAATGAGCTGTAATTTATTGGGAGAAATTAACTTTAGTAAATACTTAAGTACTCTCATGATAAGGGACCAAACAAAATTTGTTTCTGTCCCTGAGTGTTTAAAAATTTAAGTGTAATAGCAGCAGCAATATTCCTGGTGGAAGGTTGCCCGAGAGTTAAAACACTTTTAAAGATTTAGGGGTTTCTTTGATGTTTCTTGGTTCATGAGCGTTGTCGCAGACACTTATGTATTCTGTTCTTGACACCTGAAGTTGCACGTGCCGCATAGTGGTCAAGTTATTGACGAAGGAGCAAAAACAAAAAAAAAAACAACAGTGGCTTTATGAAGCTCATTTATTCTCCATATCAGGATTGCTTCAAAATATTAGTGCGGATTTAGGGAAATAAACTTGCTCCCTAATTCGATGGAATTGGAGGCTGATTGCTGCAGCCACAAATGATCTTTGAGGTGTTAGTACTTTAAACCTCAGATGCCCAATTTGGGCATCCTGTTGATGATATTATTCTAGTGAAGAAGGTTTTGAGGAGACTGGGGATGATAAAGAAAATTGGTTTTCCTCACAGCCTAATGATATCACTTGAGGGTAACATAAAAACGATAGCAACTTGGAAAGCCGAGATGGGTCATCTAGCAGTGCACTATTACTCAGCACAGTCTCCAGGATGTGGATCATTAAGTGCTCAGCTACACGGAGAAGAAATACATTGCTAATTTGTACTGTTAAGGCTAATGTTCTTGTTTAGCATTTAGACTGACAGATCGGCTTCTGCCTGGTCCTGGGATTCTTCCAGGGTGCAAATAGGGTCTGCTGGCTGCCTGCCGTGCTGTTCTGGCAGGGGTCCCAGGTGGCCTCTCTCCAGGGAGCAGTGGTGGGGAAGAGACAAAAACAATCTCCCTGTGGTGTCTCCACTTCTCTGGCATCAGTAATCCAAGCTACAAGTCCTTGCTATTCTTTAGCTCCATCAATACTGTGCCAAAGTTGGTTTTCTTGGCTTTCATTCAATGAAATTGGCTAGCCAATGAAGTATTATGAGAGAAATGAAGATACTTATCCTTAAATCTGTTTCTTTGCCTTGTGTGATGTCCCCAGTATTTATTTTTTCATGGAGATGCTTGCTTTCTTGGGGGGAGGGAGTAATTCTTTATTATCAACAATCGAAAGGAACTGAAAAACGCAAAACTGATTTGTACTTATATAGAAAATAATGAAGACCAGAAGTTATAAGAATGCTGCACTGGCCAAACACTCCACACTTTCCTCTGATCCAGCAGGCATGCTCATTTAAGGCAATTGACAGAGTACTGGCCGATACTTTGGGGTCCATTTAATCATAGTCCAGCCTGGTGGGTCAACTCTGGTCTGTGATTCAAAGAGGCTCTCTGAGGCTCCAGGAGCCAGAGCAGCCTCTGGCTTTCTAACAGTGAAACAGATAGTTTCAGGAGCAGATGCGTATCTGCTAATAGCCAGGGCTCCGTCCTTACAATGAATCCTGAGGACTTCAGGTTTGCACGTGGCAACTCAAAAATACTGAACTGTCATTGATGCCATTATGTGCCTTCATGGTGATCTTTTTCTTTCTTTTACTTTTTTAATGCTCTTCAAAAAAGCATTTTCTGTAGTGGTTTTAATAACATTTATTTTTAAATAAAATGTTGACCATATCATGTGCTGGGTAATAGAAAAACTCCGCCTACAGTTTGAGAAGAACATGGGAAGTCTTAAAACTTATGCAAAAAAGGGCCACTTAGACGACATTAACTGCCCAAATAGTGGCGTCGGATTCCAGAGAAGACTAAAAACAGCTTTAGAGGGCATGTCTATTCAAATAAGATTGGATTTTATTTGAATGGCCTAACTGTCAAAGGTAACATGCTTGCATACCTACTAAGAAATGAGGCAGATCCATTTCTGTATATATTGCTAAGAAAAAAAAAAGTGCTGAAATTGTATATAGTATGCTACCCTTTGTGTATGACAGGACGGAAAATGAGAATATGCATTTGATTTCCTTGTATTTGCACAAAGAAACCCTGGAAGGATAAACAAGAAAAAGAAACTAATAAAAATGGAGGAATGGAGTCAATGGGCTAGGGGCAGGAGCATGACTTCTCAGGGTACACTTCTAGATTGCTTTGCTTGTTGAATCATGTAAATGTACTACCTATTCAAGAAAAAAAAGTTAAAAGACAAAAACACAATTAGATGCTTCCTGGAAAACATGGCCAAATGGAATATTTGCTGGAAAAATGTAAAGCCTGACATTTGAACATAAGCACAGCATTGTGATGCTGTAGAAAGGTCCGTGTGCTGAGAAGCGGGGGATGTCAATTTTGCCATAAGCTACTTTGACATCGTTTAACACTGGGTTGGGACATAGGCTTAATGTGAGATGCCATTCATGTTTATAATTAAATATGAAGAGGCTGCTAGGAGCGTTGTCTCGGGAAAGACTTTAAGGCCATGTCCCATTTCATTTGAAATGACTACTTTCCTGACTTGTGGTCTCCGCCATGGATACAAGATGGGTGAGTGGAGGCATGCAGGCCTTATATTTGTCCTTCCTGTCATTCTTTTCCCTCACCTGCAAGATCAGGAGCTTAGACTAGATGATCATTAAGGCTCCTTATGGTTCTGAAGGACCCCTGGTGGCACAGTGGTTAAGAGCTCAGCTGCTAACCAAAAGGTTGGCAGTTTGAATCCACCAGTCACTTTTCGCAAACCCTATGGGGCAGCTCTACTCTGTCCCATAGGGTTGCTACGAGTCAGAATTGACTTGATGGCAATGGATTTGGTTCACATTTTGTATGGTTCCGAAAATTTTGTAATAAACACAGCATGTTCCACACTGATAAAATGAGGAAGAAGGGCAGAGTATAGTCACTTCTGGTCCTCTAGTAAGAGGTGGGCAGATTCCTGTAAGTGAAATGTAAGATAAACTGAGTATCGGAAAATTCTATCTAACTGTGGGTGAGCGGGCACTGGGGACCCAGGCTGGAAAGTTCTAGCATTCAGTATTACTTCCTCATTCCGTTGGAAGGTAGTTAGGGCAATGGTGCAGCACATCCTCAGAGAATTTGCTGGAGGTGATTCTTGGGATATGGTAGGCGTGACAACTCCCATTCTCACTTCCATGTCTGGAACGTTGCAACAATGAAAGGAAAGCCACTGGAGGAAACTTGAACTTGTCTCTGGGACTGCCAGTTCCCTGTGGTGCTGGGGAACTGCTTAGTGTTCACAGAAAAGGAGAGGGCTAGTCTCTCCTCAAATCTGTAGTGAAAACCAGATTTTGTATCTCCACAGGGCCCCCTTGGAAAGTCACTGCCATGTCCACTTGCTATGTGTGGGAGTCTTTGCAGACTTGGAGATGAGACATTTCAACCCTCTTGATGCAAGGAGTTTGCAGAGAGGTTAAAGGCACCTGAAAGTTGACCTAGAGCCCACTGGAGATGGCAGTTCCCTCCTCCTCTCTCTACCTGGGCTCTCCTCTCTCCTGAAGCTGCTGGCAAAGCAGGTTGGACTCAGTCATGCCAATCCCATGCTCCTGGTTTCTGCCTCTCAGTGGAGGCCCTCCTCTCCATATCTCAGCCTAAAAAATGTTTCTAGGCTGTGCTGTCCAATGTGTAGCCACTGGACACATGTGGCTCTTTAAATTCAAATTAATTAAAATACAACAAAAATTCTAGTTCTTCAGTCATACTAGAGGTTCCTGGGTGGTGCAAACAGTTTGTACTCACCTGCTAACCAAAAGGCTGATGAATCAGTACTAGCCACATTTCAAGTTCTTAATAGCTATTTGTGGCTGGCTATTTTTTTAGTGGCTGAAATGGACAGTGCAGATATAGAATCTTTCCATCATCACAGAAAGTTCTATCGGACAGTGCTGCTCTGGAGTATGTACCTGGAAGCCAGTATGGACAGATGGATCCACCAGTGTGAAGCTTCCTCCTGAAAGAACATGAATGAGACTCTCCGGAATTTATCCTTCCCCTCAACTCCCCACAGATGGTGATGATGCAGTCCTCCTAGCTCCACTTTGATCCTCAAAGGAGGGAAATGAAAGTTTCCCTCTAGTCTCCCACAATGCCCTCTAGGACAGTGCTATTCAAAGCTTGATCTTCGAACTGTTTGTACAGAATTGAGAGTAGGCATTTAGAAACATTTGTAGAGATTTGACATTGTCGTGACATTTCAGCATGTGTTAAGGACACTTGTTCTATTGAAGAGACTATAGACTGATCCAGGTGTCAGGAACCCATGTGGTAAGTCTCATATATGAAAGAGGTGTACCTGTACACCTGTAGAACCACGTTACACTGGGTGATATTTTATAGTTTGTTAATTTGAATCCAAAAGTACATAAAATCTGAAATTTACTACTTTTATTAAAACAATTTAAATTAAACGATAACTTTACAGGATACATTTTGTAACTTGCTTATTGGTAAGGATTGAAGGATAAAGATCCTTCTGTTGGATAAGAATAAAAGATGAATAAGGATAGAAGATGAATTTTGAAAATGCAGCATCACTTGCTTCTTTTTTGGATAAAAGTTGAAAATGAATATCCTGAGCTTGCTGAAATGGCTTTAAAATCTTTTATTCATTCCTCTCAACATACCTCTGTAAGATTCATGTCTCTACTATGAGTGTTATTAAAAGAAAACCTAGAAACCGTTTAGATATCCGTTATCCCCTGTGAGTAGAGGAGCACATTATTACCAATTCAACATAGTTTGGGTAAGTTAACAAGCAAAAAGGAAGCTTCCTTTTAATATCAAAAACTTTAAATGTTGATAGGTGTAGCGTTGCTGAAAGTGTCTGTAAAACATTTAATATTGCAGAATGAATAAAAATTGCAAGTGTAATAAACATTGTCTATTAAAAAAATTTTTTTTTTATATAGTAGCTCTATATAGAGCACTGGGTGTTTTTTTTTTTTTTTTTTTTTTTTATATAGAGCTACGGCTGCTGACCAAAAGTTAGGCAGTTCAAATCCACCAGGCGCTCCTTGGAAACTCTGTGGGGCAGTTCTATTCTGTCCTATAGGGTCACTGTGAGTCAGAATCGACTTGATGGCAAAGAGTTTGTTTGTTTTTTTTAAAATGTATGTATAGTGGTTAAGGGCTACAGCTGCTAACCAAAAGGTCAGCAGTTTGAATCCACCAGGCGCTCCTTGGAAACTCTATGGGGCAGTTCTGCTCTGTCCTATGGTGTTGCTATGACTCGGGAACGACTTGACGGCAGTAGATTTTTGTATATGTACTTTCAATGAATGATATATATGATTTTATGATTCTTTTCTTTCTTCCAATGTTATATTTGTTTTAATTTTATGTGTTGAAATTGACTTTTATGGCTATGGATCTAATAACAAAAGATTTGGGCTTGTATCTTATATACCTTTTACTTTTCACTTCATTTTTTGGTACTAATTTGTTTATATTGTATTATATAAAAAAGTCTCTGAGAAAGATTGAACATTAAAAAAACTGAAAGGATTAGAAATTAAAAACACAAAAACCAAAAACATCATCTAACCACAGTTGTTTGAACAGCACCGTCTTTGGTCGCTTTGCTGCTCCTCTTTGTAAGATGTGAACGGGAAAAATTCACTAATTGAATGACTGAAAACTTCAGATTGAGTTAAAAAATATTGCACTACGTGTTGTTGATAAGAAACTTACACACGGTAAAGTGGCCAAGGCAGATTGAAAAGTTCTTGCAGATGTGTGCTAGTCATGTACTATGGACTTTATGTTACCGTTTGTTATACAATTTTATGAAGAGCATTGTCAAATTGAGGTTTTAGAGGCAAATGCAAATTGGGCTTGGGGCTCATGCTAAAGGAAATGAAAAATTTGGACAAAAAGCCATCACTATCTCTTTGTAAATCTCACTGGGAATATTATGCTGCTAAAGGCGATGATCTGCTTCTGTAAAGATTACAGCCCAAGAAACCTTATGGGGCAGTACTACAGGGTTGCTATGAGTGGGAATCAACTCTAAGGCACCTAACAACAGCAAGAGGTGGGGGACGCAAGAGAGATGGAAGGAGGATCAGTCCCTTCAGGATGTGTCTTGCTGCAGAGGCAGGTCTCCACCAGCTGGAAGGAGCCTTGTGGTTTGGGTGGCAGCCTTCCTGGGGAGCACTTATCCTGCCTGCTGTTCTCTTTACCACTCATCAAGGGACTTGTCCCCACAGAGCTCATTAGCAAGCAGGGCCCCTTGGGAGGCATCAGGTCTTTCCTCTGGCACTAGTGCCCTCCCTCTGGGAGCAGCAAAAGGCCCTTGGGGCCCATATACTCTGATTACTCACTCTCACTGAATTCCTCCAGATGCAACAGTAATATTTCAATTTACATTGCCATTTGGTGTTCAGGCCATGTGTCTTCGGATAAAACCCTGTATATTTGAATATCCTTCTATTCCTCTGTTAATGCTGTATTCTCATGTTCCTCTAGCTTTTCATATGTTCCTGGGAGACTAAAATATAGACAAGAATAGCAATTGAAAAGTTTGGAAGCATATTCTAGCCATATATTTAATATAAATCCAGCATAAGTCAAACTAAGAGATTTGAGTAAACTCGATACGTGTAAGAGGATTTTCTTTGGATGCACATGTCAGAGGAAAAACACTTGATGTGAGAAACAAAATACATTTGTTTTCTGTCAGGTTTCTGCTTGTACCTATTTCTGTGACTGACACATAACAGGTATTCTATTCAATTCATGGTGTTAATGTGATTTAGGAAAATGAGTTCTAACCACAAGCTTGTATCATTATAGAAATATGATACAAAGTTTTTTTTTTTTTCCCTATGGCCTGAATAATAGGTAAGAGTTAAAATCATACAGGCTGAGCTAAAAGCTGAAATGAAGTGTACCCAATTAGAATTGTATAGGGCAAATAGATTTCTTTTTCCTTTTCTTGTAACGCTTGAAGACGTGACTGGGAGGCCGTGCTGTTGACAAATGGAA
This sequence comes from Loxodonta africana, assembly GCF_030014295.1. NCBI lineage: Eukaryota > Metazoa > Chordata > Mammalia > Proboscidea > Elephantidae > Loxodonta > Loxodonta africana. Next base: position 49,958,202 of record NC_087351.1, read on the forward strand.
AACCTAATATGACCTAGGTGCTTTTCAGTCCAACTTGCAGTTTTCCCCCTCAAATCAGGATAAATTGGATTATAGTCTGGAGTCTCAGATGGTTGGAGTGATGACAGGTCTTCATACAAACACAGGCCAAGAGTGAGAACTATGTTCCCTGTTCATTTAATCAACTGGACATTTTCTTCCTGAGCTTGATCCAATATTAAAGGGTGAGTAAGAGAATGTATGCTTCGAACGTTATTGTGTGAGTGGGAGAGACACTGTCTTCCTTTTCAATAGATTTGATCTGTCTCCCACATGTGCCTGGGACACTTTATCCTGGCCTGGCCTATCCTTTATCCTGGCCTATTCTCAGGTTTTAATCCGAAGAGAAGAGCCTCTAGCACAAAGCCACTGCCATCTGTAGGCAGATGGAGCAATGACCTTTGAACTGGAGATGGAAACACAGCGAAATCAGGGAGCTGAAGGCATTTTATGACACTTTCCCATGTTATCTCTTTTTTTTTTTCAGAAAGATACAAGAAAGAAAATGTAAGATTTCTTATAAATGTTTGTTGTTTATATGCTGTGAGACAAACATTTGGACCTTTAGGGTTTGTCTTGGTGGTGTGCATGTATTAATACCTGGATTGCTGGAAGAACCAAATATTAGATGTGGATTTTTCACTCTCATTATATATATTTTGGCATCTGGCCTGGCAGACGCAGGGAACGTGGACGCGTTGTTGTTGTTGTGTGCCCTTGACTCAGTGCCCTATAGGACAGAGTAGAACTGCCCCATGGGTTTCCTAGGCTGAAATCTTTACAGGAGCAGGTCGCCAGGTCTTTTATCTCTCAGAGCTACTGGTGGCTTCAAACTAGCGACCTTTTGGTTAGCAGCTGAGTGCTTAACCGTTGCGCCACCTAGGCTCCTGAACATGGGCATGGAGAGTCCCTGACGCTGATACTGACGCTATGTTGGAGCTTAGTATTTCGCTCAGGAAATTTCGGGCCCTTCCCAATCCTTGGTCATCTCTTTTTCCGCTCTTAGCTAAGTCCATCACACCTTTTCCTGTAATCATTTTTTTTTTTTTTTTTATGGGCAGTCTTCCTGGTGGGAGGACTCTCTTAACTCCATTCTTCGTCCCATTCTGTGTTCTTCCCTTACACAGAATTGACTGTAAAATTACATACTACCATTAGGTGTCGCTGTCTAACATATAATATACTTAGTGAAACTTGAAGCGTTCCAATCATTGTCTTAAAAATAACCCAGTTTGTATTGTAGGGCACTAATTCTAAAGATTTTGAAAACTTTTTTTTCCCCTCTGGAAAATAAGATATTCTTTCATACGGAATAATTGGGAAATCTTCAGTCAGAATTTTTTAAGTAAACGAAATTTCCAAGTTTAGTTTATTTGCTGAAGAGATGACAAAAAACTCAACCCTTTAGGTTGGCATTTAAAGTTTTCCGACTTATTTCAAACCTACTTTTCCAAAATTCCATCTCTGTTATCTGATTTAAGTACTCCACACCTCAGTCAAATTGTGCTACTTTGGATATTCATGCATGTTCCCATGCTATTGTATTTTCCGACTCATGAGCTTTTTTTTCCAGCAGGTATTGGTTTTGGATTCTGTTTCCAGGAAACCCTGGTGGAGTAATGGTGAAGTGCTATGGCTGCTAACCATAAGGGTCGGCAGTTCAAATTCACCAGGCGCTCCTTGGAAACTCTACGGGGCAGTTCTACTCTGTCCTATAGGGTCGCTATGAGTCGGAATCGACTGGATGGCACTGGGTTTGGTTTTTTGTTTTTGTATTCTATTTTTAGTATCTTTCTTTCATTCCAGATGCAACTGTTACAAACCTACTTAATCTTACAGACAAACTAAGATACTCATGCCTCTGTGAAGCCTTCCTTAACCTTCTCAGATGAAAGCAATTATTCCTCCCTTTGGATTTCTAGGCCATTGAACTGTGCTTCTTATGCAGCATTTAGTGCACACCAGCTCAAAAGGTATTTATTTCCATTTTACCACGAAAGCAAGAACCGTGATATAATCATCATAAGGTCTAGAATGATTATTAGAATGAGTAAAGGTTAGTCGACATTAGTGATGTTAGTTACACCAATGATTTAATTAAAAAAAAAGTATACAAGAAGATTGATTCCAATTTTCTTCAGAAGCATTGCCAGTTGGCTGGGTATTGGAAGCTTGCCATACAATGATAATTAAAGAGTAATGGCAAATGGCAGTATATCAATGTATGAAGAAATGCATACTACACAGTGCTGTAGGGAGCCGATCAGTACAATTCATTTATTGGCCATGATAAGTGATGACATGAGAGAGTAAACAGCTTATCAATGCCTTATCATCTCTACTCAGAGCTTCTGGCTTTGTAGCCAATGCTCTTGTGCATAAGAAAGAATAGAGCTAGCAATACAATATATTTCATCTGTATTTGATTCAGGCAACATATACTCTTCATCCAACATATTCATAATGATGACGAGGCACAGGGAATGCTTAGAGGGAAGAATGGAAAGTCCATCAAGATAAAAATTACGGACATAGAAGTTTGAGCTCATCCTTGAGCAACTCAGTCTGTGATAGAGAGAGGGAGATCAAACTCATTTTTCCTATCACTGTTGGTCTTTGTGATCATTACTGGTAACCCTATCTGCCACCCTTCCTCACTGCTTGCAGGGAAGAGGGCTTATTCAATCATGAGTCAAGAGTCCAGCTCAAAGCTGGGAATTCTGAGAATCCTAAACACTCAAAAACTGACTGCTCATACTTACTGGGACTTATGCCCTAACTCCTGGTGCAGTCCTGGGTGAACTGGCTATTTATCTTAGTTTAAAAAATTACAGGAAACAATTTATAAATTAAAACAACTCTACTTTTTCTTTGATGAAATGACCTGAGAAAGACTAAAATTAAACCAATTATGCATGCCTTGATATTATTTTTACCTTCTTTTTATTTTCCTCCATCTTAAAGGTGCTTCTAAAAAATAACCTAAAATATCCTTAATAAAACCCCAGAACACATACACAGGTTTCTAATTTGTGATGATGACCAAACAGTTGCATTTATTTAATTCAGCCTCTAACCTTCTTGTTGAGGTATTTGTGAAAATACTGGAGTTACAGAGACATAGTGTCATGAATATATGGAAATGTTCTTTTGGTTTGGCAACATCTGGTGGCAATTGCCCCTCACGTCTGTGTGGATGCTCAAGAACCTTAATCTGTGCATCATCAAGGAAGTAATAGAAGAAACCCACCCACTTTGGTTGTTCCATCTCAACCAAGTACCAGAAATCAGGACAGTCTTCCTTGTACTGTGCCACAGTTGCTTTCTAATGTGGCTAAACCTATCTTTTTGCCCCCAGTAAAAACCTTGAGAAAATCTACAGGTTGTATATAACCATTAGTCTGGGGCTTTTTATGCCTCAGTTTTGAAAGAGTGCCAATATGCCCGACAGTAACAGCGAGTGTGAGATGAAGCCTCCTCAGAGACAGATTTACAAGGGAAATAGCCCTCAGAAGTTGTTCCATGCCTCATGGACTCCTCAGAGAGGATTTTGCAAGTGTATTAGTGAAGAGTTTTCTCCTGAGTGAGCTGTAAGAATGGTATAAATCCTTCCCCCAGTCTGGGAGTGTGTGTGTGTGTGTGTGGAGGGGTGGGGGGTTGTCCATCTTCTAATCCCACAGCTAGAGAGGGGGCTTCAGGAGAACCATTCACGGAGTTTGAAATGTGTTCCCTGCATCTGGAGGACAGAGAGGACTGTGTCACATGTACATCGGAGAAACTTAAATTGTGGACTGAAATGTCAGAGGTTTCAGTACGAACTCATGATTTTATATATATATATATATATTTATATATATAAATATATATATAAATATATATATATTTATATATATAAAAAATATATATATAAATATATATATATTTATATATATATAAATAAACTATATATTTATAATAAATTTTCATTTATATAAATAAATATAGTTGGGTGAGTATATATACATATATTTCCTAGCTTTGTCTGAAGAGAAGACATAGAACCAATGACACCCCAGTAGCAATGAGCACACCTGGCATCCAGATCTCGGTTTCTAAATACCATTCCCCAACAAAAAGGAAACAGGGGCTTTTTGGAGAAATTGTTGATTCCAGAACTATGGTAGGATAAATTTTTTTAAAAAAGTTTGCATTTATATAAAGTTCCAAAATAGGTAAAACTAATCTGGCTGATATAGGTCAGAACAGTGATCACCTTTGGGAAGAATTGATAATTGGAAGAGGACACAAGGGAGTATGTAGGGTGGTGATGTATGTATGTAAGTATGCAGGGTGTTTTAATTTTTCATCTGGTTAGTGGGTACATGGTTATACACCCTAGGTAAAAATTCATTAAGTTGCACATTTGGCATTTGTAAACTTTTCTCTATGTATGTTATATTTAGATGGTAAAGTTTACTTTAAACAGTGAAAAACAAAGCACCAAAAAATAAAAAAAGGCAATAATGTAGTAGTTGTTAGGTGCCATGGGTATGTTCTAGCTCATAGTGACCCTATAGGACAGAGTGGAAATACCCCATAGGGTTTTCAAGAACTGGCGACCTTTTGGTCGGCAGTTTTTAACCATTACACCACCACAGCTCCTGATAGTGTGGTACTGTTGCTTTTTTTAGTGAGTCATGAAACAAGCTTGTTCAATATACAGATTTTTGCATATATTCACATACTCACTCAGACACCCATATTTTCTCTGCATGCATCTAAAAAGAGCTGGATAGGGTCATATTAACCAGGAGTTAACCTCCTGTATAGTAGAGGGTCTGACACTAAGGGCAGGCCCCATAAAGTCTCCCAGAGAAATGCCTGAAGGGACTGTGCTCACCTATATTGACTGTAAGGCTGAGAAGGGACACTGTCGGACCAGGGGACTATCCCATGAGAACAAAGGAAAGATGTCCCTGCTAGCTATTAATCACCAGGCCTGGTTAAAATTTCTTCTTGTTCAGAGATATGTAAACAAGAGAAAAAACTCCAAGGAGGAATTTTTACAAAGTCCCATATAACATGCAAGAGGGTCCCACTGTTGCAAAGCAATGAAGAAAAAATACGTGTAAAAGGTCACCATGGTCAAAGAAGAAAATTTAGAGTGAAATGTGCTTTGAGTTATTAAAAGACAGAAAGGATATCTATGGAAGAGTATTTGAAAGTGGAGCCATTACAGATCAAAAGAAAATGCCAGCGTTAAGAAAGGAAGCCATAGAAATTAAAAACTCCATTACAGAATTAAAATCCACTTTGGGGATAGTTAGTGCAGAGTCTTTTATATAATGCAGAAAAAAGATGGAACATTATAAGAAACAAAATAATAGATTTGGGGATAGACTATGAAACTATGAATAATTGGCACCCTCAAGGATGAGACTAAAATGAATAGAGTAGAAACTATAATTAAGTGTATAATTAAAGACATGAAAAGATTCCGAATTAGAAAAAAAAAAAAAAAGAAAAAGATGCCTGAGACTACAGATTGAAGAGGAAAATGTTCAAGGCAAATGAATGAAATGAGAAGCCCTAGGCACATGTTGGTGAAAATTTGAATTTCCAGTATAAAAGCAATTTAAAAATTTCAAGCAAGAAAAATGAAACAGGTTACTCGTAAGGGTATAAAAATTAGACTGTTCCTAAAGGACCATGGTGAGAGTATTGATGCCAGTTATATGTGCTGATTGAAGCCCAAGTACTTGCTATATCTTTGTGCCAAAAGGGAACATAAGAATTAAAAAAAAAATAAAGAATAAAAGAGAAGATAGAATGAAACATAATTCAATGACATTTTAGGCACATCAGAATCGACTCGACAGCACTGGGTTTGGGTTTATTCCTGGGTTGAACTGGCAAGGATTGAAAAGTAAAAGAATATTAAACTAAAATTTTACTACTATTAGATCTACAATTAGAACAACAGTTAAACTGAAATATGACTTTGAAAAAAACTGATTATGTCCATTAAAAACTGGGTCTGCATTATCCAAATGGCTGGGTAAATAAATATAGAGATAAGACTGAATACATTAGATATATGTAGAATATGTATATATACATACACCCAGAAGACAATGTGAATTTAGCAAAATGCTAACAAAGGTTACCTGTAGTTAGTGAGACCATGGGTGATTTTTATTTCCTTCCTTATGCTTTTGTATTTTTATAAACGGAAAATTGAGATGGAAATTAATCAAAGTAAAAGCAAGCAATGTTTTCTGTTCATAAAGGAATAGAAAAGCAGAATCAGGTTACTGCTCAGTGTTCAACTGAGTTTGTTTTCTTGTTGCATCTGTGAATAATTATGGGCATCAAACATGGAACAAGGCAGGAAAATATCTGAACGCATTTCAAGGTTCTAATAATATTGACAATATTTCAAGTTTGTCTCTTCTTTATGAAGCCATAAAACCTTTTTAGGGCCATGGGAGCTGTCTTATGTAATCTGAAAGAATGTATCATTCTCCACTTTTACAAAGCTAGGCCCATTACCTTAACTAGAGTATTGTTAGTGATCAGTCCGCTAACTCTGCACCGTTTGCAAGAGTGATACGTAAGAAAGAAATTGGAGTAAAGATAGAATATAAACAGCTGGAGGTTTAATACCAAATTTAAATTTAGTCTCCCGGTGAGCTAAGATGTACCACAGTATGTCACAAAAATGTTTTTAGTTTAGAGTAGTCAGACTGAAGTAGTTGAGACAAAGAATGACGACCACAAAAAACAAAAAAACAAACAAAAAATCCCACAAAATAGTCAAGAGGTCTACTTGGTGTCTGTCCCCTAAGCCCCCACACTGATATTGGTTGTCTGAATTTCTGTATATAGTGGGCAGATCTCTCTCTATCTTTCTTCTCCCCTCATCCACACTCTTCGTGTTGCCTGAGGTACAGGTCTTGACAGGTAAGTCTGCAGAAGTCTCCAACCTGCTGCCTGCTCTATGGATTTTGGACTTTCCAGCCCCCACAATTTCGTGAGCCAATTCCTTGATCTCCTTTTCTCTCTGTCATATATAGATTATGTGAGGTAGTTGCATTACATTGCATTAGACAGCAACTAGTCCAGTGTTCGACAAAACCGCTGGAAACCATAGCCTAGCTAAGTTGATACATAGAATTAATCATCACAAGGAGATTCACGTGTAGCACAGATAAGACTTTCTGTAATTAAAGAAAATCATGATTTTCTAACTAAAAAGTTTAGTAGCTGATTTGAAGGGGAGGAATATCACCTTTGAAGGAAAAGATAAAGCTGGCTCCATGAGACCCACTATATTCATTGTCAGAGTTCCAGAAGTAGCAAGAGAAATTGATAGAGGAGAGTCAATAATTAAATACTAGTGGAAAATTTCCCTGAAAAGGAAGAAATATCTAAATCACTAGGTTTCAGTAGGATGCATTAAAAAAAAATTAAAAAGACATATTATGCATTGGTAAAAATTCTTGAACTCTGTCAGAAAAATATCCCAAACTTGGAAATAGTCAAAGAGATTGCTGAGTGTTCTTTCTATGCAGGGCTGGGCTTGACTTTCTATTGACTGAGCCCTTTTATGAGCCCATAGTGGCAGAGGTTAACCTGTAGATTTTCACCTGGTAGAGATGAAAATAACTCTGCTTTGTGCAATAGATAACTCCAAAAGATAGTGTTTATTGCCCTGTAAGACATTAAACCGGTTTATATCTAACCCAGAGATCTTACTTTAATATTCCTTTACTAAATCAACTGTATATACCTGCCTTCTTGAATGCTCTGTGAACCATTTTTAACATCTTACTTGTTTTCTCATCATTTAAAGGGTTGAATAAAGCCATTGACACATGCTCATTTTATATTGCATTGAATCTTAATTTTATGTTTTTGAAAATTATTCTTTAACAGTCTTGGAAATCATCCCCTAAAATACTCAAGTGGGCTCACTGAAGAAGCTGTGTCTCTGGAGACATGCTCCTCACGGGCTGCTTAAGCTCCAGCATGTCTTTTCTTGGCTTCTGGAATGAATCCCAGGCAGCAACAAAACTTTAACTTTGCTGGTGCTCTGTTTACCTAGTTTCTCTCTCTTTGTATTGATTTTGTGTTTTTTATTTTTTCTGTTTCCTGCATGGTCAATAAAGTCCTCCCCCCTCGGTGGCAGCAACGATTGAGAATTTGCTTTTACAGTCTGACCATTTGGTGATCTCTGTCAAACGGATGATGGAGATCTCATGTCTAAATGCTGAGAGACTACAGGATCTGATTTCTTAATCTTTTTCAGTTTGCCTACTTGTGAGCTCACATCAGTTCAAAAATATTTCATGTCCATTGAGAAGGGCAACAGCTCCTGAGATCTGAACTGGCCTGTTTTTTTTTTTTTTTGTTTCTGGGTTTACTTTTGACCTGCAGCTGAAGTTGTAGAACTAAAGCTAAAAGCTTTGTGTTCGTGTGTTTGTAATTCAGAAAAGCGTTGACCTCTTGTGTGTGAATATGAAATATTTTCTTACTTCTAGATGTCATGGTATTAATAGCAATCATTATTAAATTTAAAAAGTTCTATTTTGATTGTTTTATAGAGATAAACAAGGGCTTATAGTGATCAAATATTTCCAGAATTTATGGGAAATAAGCCATTTTTTAATTACTTTAAATATACTAGACTTTTAAGGAAAAAAAAAATCTCTCTTTACAGAAACTCCTAGTTCAGAAACATTTTAAGAATCCAAGCTTACATAATTAAGATAAAACTTTGGACAAATTAGGCTGGTTTAATAAATTTCTTTTACTTAGTAGTGTTCAGTATCATACAGCATACTTTTTTTTTCTTTAACAAGGTTTGGGTATGTTTTCTCATGAGGTGACTAGTCAATATGAACTTTCAAAACTTCTTAACGTTGGTTTAATGGTCAAAAAAACTAACATTATAGATATGTAATGTTAAGATCATAAAAATATAGATTTGTCTTCACAATTATGTCATAATTCTGAAACGCAATTTTTAAAAAATAATTTTATTGTGCTTTAAGTGAAAGTTTACAAATCAAGTCAGTCTGTCACACATAAGCCTATATGCACCTTACTACATACTCCCATTTACTCTCCCCCAATGAGTCAGCTTGCTCCCTCCCTCCAGTCTCTCCTTTCGTGACAATTTTGCCAGTTTCTAACCCTCTCTACCCTCCCATCTCCCCTCCAGACAGGAGATGCCAACAGAGTCTCAAGTGTCCACCTGATACAAGTAGCTCACTGTTCATCAGCATGTCTCTCCAACCCATTGTCCAGTTCCTTCCATGTCCGATGAGTTGTCTTCGGGAATGGTTCCTGTCCTGGGCCAACAGAAGGTTTGGGGACCATGACCACTGGGATTCTTCTAGTCTCAGTCAGACCATTAAGTCTGATCTTTTTATGAGATTTTGGGGTCTGCATCCCACTGTTCTGCTCCCTCAGGGGTTCTCTGTTGTGCTCCCTGTCAGGGCAGTCATAGGTTGTGGCCGTGCACCATCTAGTTCTTCTGGTCTCAGGATGATGTAAGTCTCTAGTTCATGTGGCCCTTTCTGTCTCTTGGGCTCATAGTTATCGTGTGACCTTGGTGTGAAATGCATTTTTAAAGCAGTGATTAGGTTTTGTAGTGTGTCAGCTTGAACATAATTTCCAAGATCCTTGGGGTAAATTGAAACCTTGGAATTTAAAAATTGCATTAATAGAAGGATAATCATTAAATACCCAGATAATTCATAAGTAGATTGAATACAGAAACATTACTAAGCATAATTTCAAGTTCATATCCTTTGGCATCTGTTTTTAATATGCTCTGTAGTGCCGGTTGAGCCTTGGTGGCTCAGTGGTTAAGAAGTTGGCTGCTAACCAAAATATCGGCAGTTTGAATCCCTGCAGTCATTCCTTGGAAACCCTATGGGGCAGTTCTCTTTTGTCCTATAGGGTTGCTATGAGTCTGAATCAACTAGATGACAACTGGTTATAGTGCCTATATCTCTGGGCTATTAATGTTAAGGAATATTTTATTTTTGACAGTTTATGAAGGTGTAAAAAATGTGTGTAAGAGAAAGTTTTGTTATCAGTATTTACGAATTCTGTCAGACGGATAAATTCCTTAAGTACATATAACATATTTCTCAACTTCTTATTTTCTAATTTCTTTTCAAAATAGAAGTTATTACTTTAGTTAAAAGTTATAATGGTGGTTTTTAAGAGCATAGTAGGAGCAATTTTTTTTTGTTGTAGTTAGGTGCCTTCAAGTTGGCTCAGACTCATAGGGACGCCATCAATGCACAACAGAACCTAAACTTTGCTTGGTTCTGTGGCATCCTCACAACTGTTGCGATGTTTGAACCCATTTTTGCAGCCACTGTGTCAATCCATCTCATTGAGGGTCTTCCTCTTTTTTGCTGACCCTCTGCTTTACCAGCATGATGTCCTTTTCCAAGGACTGATCCCTCCTAATAACATGTCCAAAGAATGTGAGATGTAGTCTCGCCATCCTTGCTTCTAAGAAGTATTCTGGTTGTACTTCTTCCAAGACAGATTTGTTCATTCTTTTGGCAGCCCATGGTATATTTTAACTTTAAATCAAAAATGTGCAAACAACCGTATTGTGTTTTAGGTGAAAGTTTACACAGAAAATTAGTTTCCCATTCAAAATTCATACACAAAGCATTCTGTGACATTGGTTGTTATTACTGCAATATGTCAGCACTCTCCCCATTTCCACTCTGCCTTCCCTGTTTCATCTCTCCAATTTCCCTGACTCTCCTTGCCTTCTTATCTGTGCTTTTGGGCAAATACTGTCTTTTTGGTCTCTTATAGTTGATTGTTCTAAGAAGCACATTCTTCACAGGTGTTATTGTTTATTTTATAGGCCAATCTATTATTTGGATGAAAGGTGACCTCTGGGAGTGGCTTCTGTTCCAAGTTAAAATGTTGTCTTAGGGCAGTAGTCTCATGGGTTCCTCCAGGCTCTATCAGTCCCCTAAGCCTGGCCTTTTTTATGAGTTAGAGTTTTATTCTACATTTTTCTCCCATTCTAACGGAGACCTTTTATTGTGTCCCTGAACAGAGTGATCAGTAGTGGTAGCAGGCACCATCTAGTTCGTGTGGCCCTGGTTTGGGTGGGTCATTAGTCCTGCGGGCTAATTGCTTCCTTGAGTCTTTGGTTTCCTTCAGTCGTCTTTGCTCCTGATGGGAAGAACCAATAGTTGTATCTTAGATGGCCCCTTGCAAGCTTTTAAGACTTTAGATGCTACTCACCAGACTAGGGCGTAGAACACTATCTTTATGAATTATGTTATGCCAATTTACCTAGGTGTCCCCCAAACTATAGTCCATAGGCTTTAAGCCCAGTAACTCAATCCCACAAGGTATTTGGATATGTCTATGAAGTTTCCATAACTCTGCCCTCTATGTGCTCTATTATATATACGAATATATATGCAGTACATACAAATATGTGTATACAAATGCCCACACTATACCTATATATACATGTGCGTGTACTCCCATATGCCCTCCCTCAACTATGTAACATTCATATCTACCTATATAACCACTCACAAATTTTTGGTTTTTTTTTTTTTTTTTTTTTTTTTTTACTGTTGTTGCAGAATTATATATGTTATAGCATTTACTGTAGTTGTCCTTTATTCTTGTGTACCTCTCAGTGTTTTCATTTACCTTGGTCGTGTTGTGCTGACTTCTCCTTTATTGTGTATTGCCATTCTCTTCACCAGAATTAACATGACAACTCGATAGCACTATTTTTATTTTATTTTTTTTTACTATCTACTGAGTGATTCCCCCTCTCTCTCCCTCCCATCCCAGGTAACCATCAAAGAACATTGTTTTCCGTGTGTAAGTCTATTCTTGACTTTTTATAAAAGTGGTATCATACAATATTTGTCCTTCTGTGATTGATTTTTTTCACTCAGCATAATGTCCTTCAGATTCAACCACATTATAAGATCTTTATGTGTCAGTTTGTCATACTGTAGAGGCTTGCTTGTTGCTGTGATACTGGAAGCTTTGCCACCAGTATTTCAAATAGCAACAGGGCCACCCTTGGTGGACAGGTTTCAGTGGAGCTTCCAGACTAAGAAAGACTAGGAAGAAGGACCTGACAGTCTACTTCTGAAAAAATTGATCAGAGAAAATCTTGTGAATAGCAGTGGAAAATTGTTTGATATAGTGCTGAAAGATGAGCCCCTCAGATTGGAAGGCACTCAAATACAACTGGGGAAGAGCTTCCTCCTCAAGGCAGAGTCGACCTTAATGACTTGAATGGAGTCAAGCTTTCCTCACCTTAATTTACTGATGTGGCATGACTCAAAATGAGAAGAAACAGCTGAAAACATCTATTAATAATCAGAACTTGGAATGTATGAATATAGGAAAATTGGAAGTCATCAAAAATGAAATGGGACTCATAAACATTGATATCCTAGGCATTAGTGAGCTGACATGGACTGATATTGGCCATTTTGAAGCAGACAATCAAATGGTCTACTATGCTGGGAATGACAAATCGAAGAGGAATGGCATCCAGTGAATTGTCAAAAAGAACATTTCAAGATCTGTCCTGTAGTACAATGCTGTCAGTGACAGGATGGTATTCATATGTCTACAAGGAAGATCAGTTAGTATGACTATTACTCAAATTTACGCACCGACTACTAAGGCCAAAGATGAAGAAATTGAAGATTTTTACCAACTTCTGCAGTCTGAAATTGATCAAATATGCAATCTGGATGCGTTGATAATTACTGGCAATTGGAATTCGAAAGTTGGAAACAAAGAAAAAGGATTAGTATTTGGAAAATATGGCCTTGGTGATAGAAATGATGCTGGAGATCCCATGATAGAATTTTGTAAGACCAATGAGTTCTTCACTGCAAATACCTTTTTTCAATAACATAAATGGTGACTATACATGTGGACCTCGCCAGATGAAATGCACACGAATCAAATTGACTACATCTGTGGAAAGAGACTATGAAAAAGCTCAATATCATCAGTCAGAACAAGGACACATGCTAACTGTGGGACAGCTTATATGCAAGTTCAAGTTGAAGAAAATTAGAACAAGTCCACTAGAGCCAAGTACAACCTTGAGTATATCCCACCTGAATTTAGACCAACTCAAGAATAGATTTGACTCATTGAACACTAATGACCAAAGACCAGAGGAGTTGTGGAATGACATCAAGGGCATCATACATGAAGAAAGCAAGAAAAAAAAAATTTTTTTTTTAGAAAGCAAGAGGTCATTAAAAATACATGAAAGAAAGAAAAGACAAAAATGGATGTCAGAAGAGACTCTGAAACTTGCTCTTGAATGTAGAGTAGCTAAAGTGAAAGGAAGAAATGATAAAGTAAAAGAACTGAACAAAGGATTTCAAGGTCAGCTTGAGAAGATAAAGTAAAGCATTATAATGAAATTTCCAAAGAACTGGAGCTAGAAAACCAAAGGGAAGAACATCTTTGGCATTTCTCAAACTGAAAGAACTGTAGAAAAAATTCAAGTCTCAAGTTGCAACATTGAAGTGTTCTACAGGGAAAATACTAAACGACACAGAAAGCATCCAAGAAAGATGGAAAGAATACATAGAGTCAGTGTACAAAAAAGAATTGGCTGATGTTCAGCCATTTCAGGAAGTAGCCTTGAGCAAGAACTGATGGTACCGAAGGAAGAGGTCCAAGCTGCACTGAAGGCATTGGTGAAAAACAAGGCTTCAGGAATTGATGGAATATTGATGGAGATGTTCCAACAAACAAATGCAGCACTGGAAGTGCTCGCTCTTCTATGCCAAGAAATTTGGAAGACAGCTACCTCACCAACCGAGTGGAAGAGATCCATATTTGTACCCATTCCAAAGAAAGGTGATCCAAAAAAATGTGGAAATTATTGAACAATGTCATTCATATCACACACCAGTAAAATTTTGCTGAAAATCATTCAAAAGCGGTTGCAGCAGTACATTGACAGGGAACTGACAGTAGGTCAAGCTGGATTCAGAAGAGGATGTGGGACAAGAGATATCATTGCTGATGTCAGATGGGTCATGTCTGAAAACAGAGAATACCAGAGAGATGTTTACCTGTGTTTTACTGACTATGCAAAGGCATTTGACTGTGTGGATCATAACAAATTATGGATAACTTGTAAAGAATGAGAATTCCAGAATACCTAATTGTGCTCATGGGGAACCCCAAGAGGGAGTCGTTGGAACAGAACAAGGGAATATTGGGTGGATTAAAGTCAAGAAAGATGTGCATCAGGGTTGTATTCTCTCACCATACTTATTCAATCTGTGTGCTGAACAAATAATCCGAGAATCTGGAGTATATGAGGGAGAACAGGGCAATAGGATTGAAGAAAGATTCATTAACAACCTGTAATATGCAGATGACACAACCTTGTTTGCTGAAAGTGAAGAGGACTTGAAGTACTTACTGATGAAGATCAAAGACCACATCCTTCAGTATGAATTACACTGCAACATAAAGAAAACAAAAATCCTCACAACTGGACCAATAAACAAAATCATGATAAAATATTGAAGGTGTCAAATATTTCATTTTACTTAGATCCACAGTCAACAGCCATGCAATCAGCAGCCGAGAAATCAAACGACTTGTTGCATTGGGCAAATCTGCTGCAAAAGATCTTTTTAAAGTGTTCAAAAGCAAAGATGTTACTTTAAGGACTAAGGTGCACCTGACCCAAGCCATGGTGTTTTCAATCACCTGGTATGCATGTGAAGCCTGGACAATGAGTAAGGGAGACTGAAGAAGAATTGACGTCTTTGAATTAGGGTTTTGGTGAAGAATAGTGATTATACCATGGGCTGCCAGAAGAATAAACAAAGCAGTCTTGGAAGAAGTACAGCCATAATGCCCCTTAGAGGCAAGAATGATGAGACTTCATCTCATATACTTTGGACTTGTTATCAGGAGGGACCAGTCCCTGGAGAAGGACATCATGCTTGGTAAAGTATAGGGTCAATGAAAAAGAGGAATATCCTCAATGAGAAGGATTGACACAGTGGCTGCAGCAATGGGCTCAAGCATAACAGTGATTGCAAGGATGGCACAGGATCAGACAGTGTTTTGTTCTGTTGTATATAGGATCACTGAGTTGGAACTGACTTGGCAGCACCTAACAACATAAAATGTTTCATGGAGTTATCACTATTCCTTATCGTTGTTCAATATTCTCAACCTCAGGAAAAACATTGATCAAACCCTTATAAAATAGTTATATACTTTCCCCCAACAGAGCGTAAGAAATTAACCACAGCCATCTGATCTCATTGTTAAACAGGCTTCAGCTTTTCTCTGATGTTTGCCTGAAGGCTTACGTGTGTGCTATACGGAAAACACCTGATGATCTGCTCCCGTAAAAAATTACAGCCTAGGAAACCCTGTGGGGTAGTTATACTCTGTCATATAGGATCGCTGTGAGTCAAAAATGACTCGACGGCATACAATGACAATAATGATATAAGTATCTTCAATGGAGAAGTGCAGTCTCAGAACCTCGTGGCATGGATGACTGTACTGGGTACTCTAAACTATCGATACTTCCAAAAATCTTTCACTTGGGTATATGCTTCTGAGCTCTCATTGCTTAGATAACTTCTAGATTTTACCAATGGACTTAATCAGGATATTCAAGATACTTTTCACTCCTGAAGCAAATGTACTTCATGAAAGCAGATATTTGGCCCAAAATCCAGTGAAAAAGAATTAATTAACAGGTCTCAATGGCCTGATAAGGGAAATTCAGTAGTGATTATTTCTTTGAAATACTGTTGGTATATTATAATGTTCCATTTTTAAGTGGATGTATGAGGAAGCCCTTTTTCTTTTTTTTTAATTGATCATAGCTCTTAATTTAGTAGACTTTGCTTTTTTAAACTAAGAATATTTTCATGGGATCTGTTTCTTATTGATCCTTCAGAATTATTCAGAAATACTGAATATAAGAAATAGTCAGAAATACTTTTACTGAGTTTTCTTCCCCCAAAGCCAATAAAATTATTTGCACAGGTTCAGCAAAAATCTGTCCTCTTTTTAAACAGCATATAATTGGAAAAAATTGATTGTTCAACCCAGTCCATATTTGGGGTGTCATATCTGAGAATAAATCTCATTTAATCAGGTATGACGAGCCCATCATTAAGAAACAAGGTTTGGTTTTATATGAGGAGTCAGTAGTATATCCTATCTATCCTTTCTCAGAATATCTCTTGTCAAAAGCCTGATCAAATAAGAAATGAGCCATATCAGAAATTAAAATAAGGGAAGATGAAGAGAAACAGTGAGGAGCAGTTTAAATAATCCATTTAATAGAAAATGATAGGTTGTCTGGAAATGTATAAGAACTAAATTTGGTACTCTTGGAATACAAGGGACCTGTTACAAGAGAAATTCTAATAATAGTCCAGCATAAAAAATATTAAAACATAGCAAACTATCTCAACAAAAGCAAGAACTGAGTTGGAGAAGGCAGAGCGAAAGCATTCAGAAAGTTTCATGGAACAGGTGAGGGCATGTGAAGAGGTCTAAAGATATCATTTTAGAGTGGGGAGGGGTAAAGGAGAGGAAACAATATGTTTGCGGGGGACACAGTTGGTATCTTGTTTCAAATAGAGGTTGAAAAACATGCTCTGATGATAACAGCAGGTAAATGAAGTTATCCCTTAAAGAAAAAATATGGAAAACATTCCAAAGTAATAAGAGAAAAAGTGTAATGAATCAAAAATTGATTTTACCAGCAAAAGAGGAATGGGAGAAAGAGGCAAGCTTAAGGAAAAAACATTAAAAATTTATGTTTATTACATAAAGTTGGAAGAATAAGATCAAGTATATCAGTCATTTTACTAAATACAAATGGACTATATTCTATCACTAAAAGAGTGACTCAGAGATTGAGTTAAAAAATAAAACTCATCTCTATGATTCCTATAAGAAACATCCTTAAAGAAAAATGACATAGAGTGGTTGGAAATAAAAGAATAAAGAAATCAGACAAATGCAAAGAAAAAGGAGCAAAACTGGAATATCAGTAACAAAGAAGGTGGAATTTAAAGCTAAAGGCACTAAACCTAACAAGTAGCAAAATTAGCCCTGGTGGTGCAATGGTTAAGTGCCCAACTGCTAATGGAAATGTGGCAGTTGGAACCCACCAGCTGCTCCTCAGGAGAAAAGACCTGGTGATCTTGTGAAGACTTCAGCCTAGGAAACTATGGGGCAGTTCTACTCTGTCCTGTAGGCTCCCCATGAGTCAGAATTGACTTGACGGTATATGCAACAACAAGAAGTCAAAATTTATGAGGAAGATGTACTTATTTTTAGGCAAATAATGCCCACCTACATTTGTTTGCTAACCATGCCCTCCCCCTGCAAAATATTTTTGCAAGTGCTGCTATGCCAATTTCTTTTACATGTTGCTGTAAAAAAATTTAGCAGAGCACGCTTTTGAAAATACCTTGGGGAGGAGGGGAAGGCATGGTTGGCAAACAAACATAGAAGATGCGTGTTTTTTGTGTAAAATATGGTAGCTATCAAAAATTTTTATGCACCAAGTAACACAGGAGATGAATAAATAAATAGAAGTGATTGGAAATGCAAGCAGAAGATGAAGAATAGACACTGTCTTAGTGGAAAGCTTCAATACTCAAGAAATAAGGACATAAAGAATTAAATAAACAACAAGCATTTCAGACAAAATGCTTTTTTTTTTGTCTATGGAACAATTAGAAAAATTGATCATGCATTTGAACATAAAGAAAATATTTAAAAATTCAAAAAGCAGAGATTTTACAAGTTACATTCTCTTGGTGATTCTATAGAATTAGAAGGAAAATATAAAAAGTCACCCAATAAAATTTTAACAATGTAGAAATAAAAAACCATATTCATAGATAATCCCACTGATGATAAGAAAAATCAAAAAGAATCAATTAAATAGAGATCACTTCTTTTTTAAACCTAATGAGATAGAGTAAAAGTTGTGCCTAATTATTAAAGATAAAATACCTATTGAACAAAACAGTATAATATTGATCGAGGTACAGTTAAAAAGATCAATGGAACAGAATAGAAAGCCTGACAACAGACTCAAGTACAGACTCAATAAATTTAGTGCAATGAAAGTAGTATTTCACAGCCATAGTGATGGCATGGAATTTCAATAATTTTTTGGGAGGACAATTAGTTATCTACTTGGAAGCAATATAGCTGTCATAATTTGCACTATATATCAAAACAATTTCTTGAGAAATTAGACTAAATAGTGTTATAGGAATAAGTGAATATAAGAATCCTGGAATATGGAAAGATTTTCTAAGCAGGACTCTGGACACAGAAATACGAATGGGGACCAAGTTTGATAGATTTCAACTCCTAACCACTTAAAACTTTCATACTTCTAACACTCCACAAACAAAATTGAGAGTTAGATGACAAACTACAAAAACAATATTAGCTAGGTAGTTGATAGGGATTTTATTGAGGTACCCAAGACCACCCGCCCCACCCCACCATCACCACCACAGTGATCTAAATTCCTTAATGTATAATTGCTCATAGAAATAAAAAAAGACAATAACCAAGCAAGGGGTGTGAACAATCAATTCTCAAAAGAAGAAACAGAAATAATAAACAAACATATAAAACTATGTTGCCTCATTGCTGATCAAAGAAATATATATATATACAAAACAATAATTGGATCTTATTTTTTTACCTATAAAATTTCCAAAGAGTAAAATAATGTTAATACTCAATATTCATGAGGATATTTGGAAAAAAGCACTTCCACATTCTACTGTTGAGAGTGTACAGTATGTCTGGGGTACAATTTGGAAACATATTTTGGCTTCTGGAATATTTCATTTAGAGGATAATAAGTTAAGGCTTAAGATATTCATCATAGGACTTTTTATAATATCAAATAATTGGAAATAACCCAAATTTCTATTGATCGTACATGAGTTAAATGGTAGTATAATCAAACATTAAAGTAAATATGTAGTCATTTGCAATAATATTGTGGGCTGGCATTTAATAGCATGGACCAATATTCATGATATATGGTGAGATCAAAAAAAAAATAACAATGCTAAATAAGGTATAAAGTAATTTTTCAAAAACAAAATATATTTAATTTTTAGAATGGAGACTAGAAAGATAACTGTGAAAACATAAATAATGATTTACTCTGGGCCATGAGATTTATAGGTAATTTTAATTTCTTTCATTTTGTTAGTGTATATTTTTTTTTTAATAACTTTTATTAAGCTTCAAGTGAACGTTTACAAATCCAATCAGTCTGTCACATACAAGTTTACATACATCTCACTCCCTACTCCCACTTACTCTCCCCCTCTTGAGTCAGCCCTCTCAGTCTCTCCTTTCTTGACAATTTTGCCTGCTTCCCTCTCTCTCTATCCTCCCATCCCCCCTCCAGACAAGAGTTGCCAACACAATCTCAAGTGTCCACCTGATATAATTAGCTCACTCTTCATCAGCGTCTCTCTCCCACCCGCTGACCAGTCCCTTTCATTTTTGATGAGTTGTCTTCGGGGATGGTTCCTGTCCTGTGTCAACAGAAGGTCTGGGGAGCATGGCCGCCGGGATTCCTCCAGTCTCAGTCAGACCATTAAGTTTGGTCTTTTTATGAGAATTTGGGGTCTGCATCCCACTGATCTCCTGCTCCCTAGGGGTCCTCTGCTGTGATCCCTGTCAGGGCAGTCATCGATTGTGGCCGGGCACCAACTAGTTCTTCTGGTCTCAGGATGATGTAGGTCTCTGGTTCATGTGGCCCTTTCTGTCCCTTGGGTTCTTAGTTGTCGTGTGGCCTTGGTGTTCTTCATTTTCCTTTGCTCCAGGTGGGTTGAGACCAATTGCTGCATCTTAGATGGCCGCTTGTTAGCATTTAAGACCCCAGACGCCACATTTCAAAGTGGGATGCAGAATGATTTCATAATAGAATTATTTTGCCAACTGACTTAGAAGTCCCCTCAAACCATGTTCCCCAGACACCCGCGCTTGCTCCGCTGAGCTTTGAAGCATTCATTTTATCCCGGAAACTTCTTTGCTTTTGGTCCAGTCCAATTGAGCTGACCTTCCATGTATTGAGTGTTGTCTTTCCCTTCACCTAAAGCAGTTCTTATCTACTGATTAATCAATAAAAAAACCCTCTCCCACCCTCCCTCCCTCCCCCCCACCCCGTAACCACAAAAGTATGTGTTCTTCTCAGGTTTACTATTTCTCAAGATCTTATAATAGTGGTCTTGTACAATATTTGTCCTTTTGCCTCTGACTAATTTCGCTCAGCATAATGCCTTCCAGGTTCCTCCATGTTATGAAATGTTTCAGAGATTCGTCACTGTTCTTTATCGATGCGTAGTATTCCATTGTGTGAATATACCACAATTTATTTACCCATTCATCCGTTGATGGACACCTTGGTTGCTTCCAACTTTTTGCTATTGTAAACAGAGCTGCAATAAACATGGGTGTGCATATATCTGTTTGTATGAAGGCTCTTGTATCTCTAGGGTATATTCCTAGGAGTGGGATTTCTGGGTTGTATGGTAGTTCTATTACTAACTGTTTAAGATAACGCCAGATAGATTTCCAAAGTGGTTGTACCATTTTACATTCCCACCAGCAGTGTATGAGAGTTCCAATCTCTCCGCAGCCTCTCCAACATTTATTATTTTGTGTTTTTTGGATTAATGCCAGCCTTGCTGGTGTGAGATGGAATCTCATCGTAGTTTTAATTTGCATTTCTCTAATGGCTAATGATCGAGAGCATTTTCTCATGTTTCTATTGGCTGCCTGAATATCTTCTTTAGTGAAATGTGTGTTCATATCCTTTGCCCACTTCTTGATTGGGTTGTTTGTCTTTTTGTGGTTGAGTTTTGACAGAATCATGTAGATTTTAGAGATCAGGCGCTGGTCGGAGATGTCATAGCTGAAAATTCTTTCCCAATCTGTAGGTGGTCTTTTTACTCTTTTGGTGAAGTCTTTAGATGAGCATAGGTGTTTGATTTTTAGGAGCTCCCAGTTATCGGGTTTCTCTTCATCATTTTTGGTAATGTTTTGTATTCTGTTTATACCTTGTATTAGGGCTCCTAGGGTTGTCCCAATTTTTTCTTCCATGATCTTTATCGTTTTAGTCTTTATGTTTAGGTCTTTGATCCACTTGGAGTTAGTTTTTGTGCATGGTGTGAGGTATGGGTCCTGTTTCATTTTTTTGCAAATGGATATCCAGTTATGCCAGCACCATTTGTTAAAAAGGCTATCTTTTCCCCAGTTAATTGACACTGGTCCTTTGTCAAATATCAGCTGCTCATACGTGGATGGATCTATATCTGGGTTCTCAATTCTGTTCCATTGGTCTATGTGCCTGTTGTTGTACCAATACCAGGCTGTTTTGACTACTGTGGCTGTATAATAGGTTCTGAAGTCAGGTAAGGTGAGGCCTCCCACTTTCTTCTTCTTTTTCAGTAGTGCTTTGCTTATCCAGGGCTTCTTTCCCTTCCATATGAAATTGGTGATTTGTTTCTCTATCCCCTTAAAATATGACATTGGAATTTGGATCGGAAGTGCGTTAAATGTATAGATGGCTTTTGGTAGAATAGACATTTTTACTATGTTAAGTCTTCCTATCCATGAGCAAGGTATGTTTTTCCACTTAAGTACGTCCTTTTGAATTTCTTGTAGTAGAGCTTTGTAGTTTTCTTTGTATAGGTCTTTTACATCCTTGGTAAGATTTATTGCTAAGTATCTTATCTTCTTGGGGGCTACTGTGAATGGTATTGATTTGGTTATTTCCTCTTCGGTGTTCTTTTTGTTGATGTAGAGGAATCCAAGTGATTTTTGTATGTTTATTTTATAACCTGAGACTCTGCCAAACTCTTCTATTAGTTTCAGTAGTTTTCTGGAGGATTCCTTAGGGTTTTCTGTGTATATAATCATGTCATCTGCAAATAGTGATAACTTTACTTCTTCCTTGCCAATCCAGATACCTTTTATTTCTTTGTCTAGCCTAATTGCCCTGGCTAGGACTTCCAGCACGATGTTGAATAAGAGCGGTGATAAAGGGCATCCTTGTCTGGTTCCCGTTCTCAAGGGAAATGCTTTCAGGTTCTCTCCATTTAGAATGATGTTGGCTGTTGGCTTTGTGTAGATGCCCTTTATTATGTTGAGGAATTTTCCTTCAATTCCTATTTTGGTAAGAGTTTTTATCATGAATGGGTGTTGGACTTTGTCAAATGCCTTTTCTGCATCAATTGATAAGATCATGTGGTTTTTGTCTTTTGTTTTATTTATGTGATGGGTTACATTAATGGTTTTTCTGATATTAAACCAGCCTTGCATACCTGGTATAAATCCCACTTGATCAGGGTGAATTATTTTTTTGATGTGTTGTTGGATTCTATTGGCGAGAATTTTGTTGAGGATTTTTGCATCAATGTTCATGAGGGATATAGGTCTATAATTTTCTTTTTTTGTAATGTCTTTACCTGGTTTTGGTATCAGGGAGATGGTGGCTTCATAGAATGAGTTGGGTAGTATTCTGTCATTTTCTATGCTTTGGAATACCTTTAGTAGTAGTGGTGTTAACTCTTCTCTGAAAGTTTGGTAGAACTCTGCAGTGAAGCCGTCCGGGCCAGGGCTTTTTTTTGTTGGGAGTTTTTTGATTACCGTTTCAATCTCTTTTTTTGTTATGGGTCTATTTAGTTGTTCTACTTCTGAATGTGTTAGTTTAGGTAGGTAGTGTTTTTCCAGGAATTCATCCATTCCTTCTAGGTATTCAAATTTGTTAGAGTACAATTTTTCATAATAATCTGAAATGATTCTTTTAATTTCATTTGGTTCTGTTGTGATGTGGTCCTTCTCATTTCTTATTCGGGTTATTTGTTTCCTTTCCTGTTTTTCTTTAGTCAGTCTGGCCAATGGTTTATCAATTTTGTTAATTTTTTCAAAGAACCAGCTTTTGGCTTTGTTAATTCTTTCGATTGTTTTTCTGTTCTCTAATTCATTTAGTTCAGCTCTAATTTTTATTATTTGTTTTCTTCTGGTGCCTGATGGATTCTTTTGTTGCTTACTTTCTATTTGTTCAAGTTGTAGGGACAGTTCTCTGCTTTTGGCTCTTTCTTCTTTTTGTATGTGTGCATTTATTGATATAAATTGGCCTCTGAGCACTGCTTTTGCTGTGTCCCAGAGGTTTTGATAGGAAGTATTTTCATTCTCGTTGCATTCTATGAATTTCCTTATTCCCTCCTTGATGTCTTCTATAACCCAGTCTTTTTTCAGGAGGGTATTGTTCATTTTCCAAGTATTTGATTTCTTTTCCCTAGTTTTTCTGTTATTGATCTCTAGTTTTATTGCCTTGTGGTCTGAGAAGATGCTTTGTAATATTTCGATGTTTTGGACTCTGCAAAGGTTTGTTTTATGACCTAATATGTGGTCTATTCTAGAGAATGTTCCATGTGCGCTAGAAAAAAAAGTGTATTTTGCAGCAGTTGGGTGGAGAGTTCTGTATAAGTCAATGAGGTCAAGTTGGTTGATTGTTGTAATTAGATCTTCCGTGTCTCTGTTGAGCTTCTTACTGGATGTCCTGTCCTTCTCCGAAAGTGGTGTGTTGAAGTCTCCTACTATAATTGTGGAGGTATCTATCTCGCTTTTCAATTCTGTTAAAATTTGATTTATGTATCTTGCAGCCCTGTCATTGGGTGCGTAAATATTTAATATGGTTATGTCTTCCTGATCAATTGTCCCTTTTATCATTATATAGTGTCCTTCTTTATCCTTTGTGGTGGATTTAAGTCTAAAGTCTATTTTGTCAGAAATTAATATTGCTACTCCTCTTCTTTTTTGCTTATTGTTTGCTTGATATACTTTTTTCCATCCTTTGAGTTTTAGTTTGTTTGTGTCTCTAAGTCTAAGGTGTGTCTCTTGTAGGCAGCATATAGATGGATCGTGTTTCTTTATCCAGTCTGTGACTCTCTGTCTCTTTATTGGTGCATTTAGTCCATTTACATTCAGGGTAATTATACATAAATAAGTTTTTAGTGCTGTCATTTTGATGCCTTTTTATGTGTGTTGTTGACAATTTCATTTTTCCACATACTTTTTTGTGCTGAGGCGTTTTTCTTAGTAAATTGTGAGATCCTCATTTTCCTAGTGTTTGACTTTATGTTAGTTGAGTCGTTACGTTTTTCTTGGTTTTTATCTTGAGTTATGGAGTTGTTATACCTCTTTGTGGTTACCTTATTATTTACCCCTATTTTTCTAAGTAAAAACCTAACTTGTATTGTTCTGTATCGCCTTGTATCACTCTCCATATGGCAGTTCAATGCCTCCTGTATTTAGTCCCTCTTTTTGATTATTGTGATCTTTTACCTATTGACTTCCATGATTCCCTGTTATGTGTATTTTTTTTTTAATTAATCTTAATTTGTTTTTGTGATTTCCCTATTTGAGTTGATATCAGGACGTTCTGTTTCGTGACCTTGTGTTGTGCTGGTATCTGATATTATTGGTTCTCTGACCAAACAATATCCTTTAGTATTTCTTGTAGCTTTGGTTTGGTTTTTGCAAATTCTCTAAACTTGTGTTTGTCTGTAAATATCTTAATTTCGCCTTCATATTTCAGAGAGAGTTTTGCTGGATATATGATCCTTGGCTGGCAGTTTTTCTCCTTCAGTGTTCTGTATATGTCGTCCCATTCCCTTCTTGCCTGCATGGTTTCTGCTGAGTAGTCAGAACATATTCTTACTGATTCTCCCTTGAAGGAAACCTTTCTTTTCTCCCTGGTTGCTTTTAAAATTTTCTGTTTATCTTTGGTTTTGGTGAGTTTGATGATAATATGTCTTGGTGTTTTTCTTTTTGTATCAATCTTAAATGGGGTTCGATGAGCATCTTGGATAGATATCCTTTCGTCTTTCATGATGTCAGGGAAGTTTTCTGTCAGGAGTTCTTCAACTATTTTCTCTGTGTTTTCTGTCCCCCCTCCCTGTTCTGGGACTCCAATCACCCACAGGTTATCCTTCTTGATAGAGTCCCACATAATTCTTAGGGTTTCTTCATTTTTTTAAATTCTTTTATCTGATTTTTTTTCAGCTATGTTGGTGTTGATTCCCTGGTCCTCCAGATGTCCCAGTCTGCATTCTAATTGCTCGAGTCTGCTCCTCTGACTTCCTAGTGCGTTGTCTAATTGTGTTATTTTATTGTTAATCTTTTGGATTTCTACATGTTGTCTCTCTATGGATTCTTGCAACTTATTAATTTTTCCAGTATGTTCTTGAATAATCTTTTTGAGTTCTTCAACAGTTTTATCAGTGTGTTCCTTGGCTTTTTCTGCAGTTATCCTAATTTCATTTGTGATATCATTAAGCATTCTGTAAATTAGTTTTTTATATTCTGTATCTGATAATTCCAAGATTGTATCTTCATTTGGGAAAGATTTTGATTCTTTTGTTTGGGGTGTTGGAGAAGCTGTCATGGTCTGCTTCTTTAAGTGGTTTGATATGGATTGTTTTCTCCGAGCCATCACTGGGAAACTAGTTTTTCCAGAAAATCCGCTAAAAAAAAAAAAATGCAGTCAGATCCCTATCAGAGTTCTCCCTCTGGCTCAGGCTATGCAGATGTTAATGAAGCCGCCTGGGGAGGGTGGGGGAGGGAACAGAGAGATAGGAGAGTAGCACCTCAGAATATAGCCAGAGTTGCTTGTCTTGCTTGGAATGACTATTATATCTGAGATTCCCGCGGGCACATCGCCTATGTGTGCTGGCTGTGTGGAGACTGCCCCCGGGGGGTCTGGACCGCTGGAGTCACGGTCAGATCCTCCGCTTCCAGCCCCACACCCAGCGTCAAGGCTCTCCTACTGGGACGGTGCACTCTCGACTCCAAAATCAGTCGCTGCCTCCTGGGGACTTCTCGTCCCTCCAGCCGCGTGGCCATGCCGCCTCCGAGAACCAGTTGGGCCTCCTCCCGGGGTTAGTTCAGATGGGTGGAGCAGGTCCCCGTGCTTGTGCCGTGACCGAGTGTCCCGGCTGGGACGCTGTTCTCCCCACTCCAATACCAGTCGCTGCCTCCCGGGGACTTCTCCTACCGGCTGCATCCCACGTCGCCCGCGCGACCCGGCTGGTCCACTTCCCGGGGTTAGTTCAGGGGGGTGGAGCAACTCTCCGTGTTTATGGCGTACCTGCGTCCAGTCCAAATCCCTGCGGGATGGTTCCCCGGCTCGGATGCTGCTCTTTCTGCTCCAAGACCAGTCACTGCCTCCCGGGGACTTCTCCTACCGGCTGCGTCCCACGCCGCCTGTGGAACCGGCTGGTCCCCCTCCCGGGGTTAGTTCAGGGGGGTGGAGCAGGTCTCTGTGCTTGTGCCGTACCTGACTGGTGCGCTGGCTCCAGGCTCTGGAAACAATCGCCACTTCCCCGTATTAGTTCGTTCTCTGTCTCTAAATCTGTGTTTGTTGTTCAGAGTTCGTAGATTGTTATGTATGTGATCGATTCACTTGTTTTTCCGTGTCTTTGTTGTAAGAGGGATCCGAGGTAGCGTCTGCCTAGTCCGCCATCTTGGCTCCGCCCCTAGTGTGTATTTTTTCAATGTGACTACAAGGAGCATTCTTTTTTTGGTAAAAATAAAACTTTTTATAAAAAGATAATGATACCTTCAGATTCTTTTACCCCTATGTATATGTGTGTGTGTATATATATATTTCAACACAACTAATTTCCAATATCTTGTACTTGCAAAAGATAAATCATTTGTCTGTCAGACTGAAGGCAGATGTCTCTGTATTTATTTTTCATTTTATAAAGCAGAGTTAGATGTTGGGAGAAAATTATCTGTACCTCATTTCCTAGCTTTTCCTCAACTCTTTTGAGGTGTGCATGTGTGTGCACATGTTGAAGTAATGTTTTAAAATTGCTTAGCTGGACATGACATATTTTATTCACGACGTACCAGATTATCAAAGTTTAATTTTTACTTTATTCAGAAATTTATTCCTGAGTTACTTAAAAGCTAACCTTAAGCCTCAAAATGCATGCACAGAATATTTCAGAAGCTTTCTTTAATATAGCAAAGAAAAAAAAAATTTCAAACTATTTAACATCTCATTAACACTCATCTTCTGAAGGTCAAAGATATGAAATTATGAAACATGAAACCACTCTGTTTTCTTCAAGTTACTCTCTGATGTTGAACCTATACTTCATATTTTTATGCAGTTTTCCTATGCACCGATGTGTCTGTCGTTAGTGCCAACTGTAAACAAGCCTATGAAGTAAATAAAGAAGGACACGAGAAGAATGAGGTGAATTCTGAAAGACCGTTCTTAAGGCCATATGTTCATTAGCAGAGAGTTTCAGAGGGATTTAAATTCACCAGTAGAGCTGGAAATGAGAGCCTGTAGACTCCTCCTTCTTGAGAAACGTAAGCCTAAATTGATCAGTTTTAACCACAATGTCTATTGACCCACCCCACCCCACCATCACCACCACCACTATCCGTGAAGTGTTCTGGAAAATTCCTTTTAAGCTACATTATTTGCATTCAGAAATCCTGTGTTCCCTTTGATGTCGTACAGATTTAAAGATAACACCAATGTATGGAACCTCTGTGGGACAGAGTTTATTAATAGGATTTAACCGTGTTCACCTTTAATTTCTCAAACTTTTAGCATCCTTCTGAATAAACATTTAGAGGCTGCTGGAATTGACACTGATGCTTTAGCTACACAGTCCTCCTATCCTCATATCCCCCCCGCCTCCCCACACCTGTCATTCCCGTTGCAATTTTATGCCTCTTCTTATGGGAGTATTTAGAATCAGTTTCACTGGTTATGCACTTTTAGACTATGATGGGGATAGTAATGCTGTTAAAAGCAGAAACATTAACAACATACCTACCAATACACGATAAAATAATTTTTAGGCTAATGAATAATGTAACGTCCTACACTAAACTGAATGCACATGACCCTCATTTAAGGGCAGGCAAGGCTGACATGCTTTGCTTTTTACATGTAAATAAAAAAACTCTTAAAATGGAAAGTTCACGAGTAGTAGAGATTTCGTAATCAACGGCACCCTTTGTTTTTCTCTTTAAGTTGACAACATCTTGAAATAACTTAAAAAATATTTATGTCCATCTTGGTGACTGCATTGCTTGCTATAGTCTGAAAATGAATAGGCACTTTATAAATATTTGAGTAATGAATGAACTAATGATCCTTTCACACTAAAATATTAGAGACGTGGTGTTAGTAGTACTCTGTGTAGAAACATCTGTCATTTCAAGATCAATATGTATCACAAAGAGAGAAAAGGGCAGTGGCAGGTACTTTGTAACATTTCTGTGGAAGGGCTATCTGTGAATTTTCTGATTACACCAAGCTGGAGAATGCCTAGCCTACTCACAGCTTGCTATTCTTTCTGTATTTTGGAGCTCCAGAACACTTGTCAGGGCTCCATAGATGTCTTTTAATGTTATTAGCTATGACTATCCCCATGATTTGGGGCGAAAAAATGAATCACCAGTTGCCGGCAGAGATGGCTTTATGTTTGCGTAGCTTGGTTTCTGGGAACCTGAACCGCCTACATCCACACAGAACTTTATTATTCAGTTGTATTTGTTAAAATAATTTTTATATTTGACTGATTTCATCAACATGATTTTTAAAATTCCAGGAAATTCTCACCCAGGAAGATGAAGTTATAAGTAACTTCATTGTCTCAGGAAGTTTTCCCAAATCTATTGATCTGAACACCAGACTACACAACTTACCCTCATCAAAATAAATAACCCCTTTAGCATCAAATGATTGTTTGCTCATCTAGATTCACTTGGAAACCTTGCCTTGATGTGTCTACTAATCCTAAAATATTATGTGAAAAAACTTGGCCTGTCCTAATCAAGCCCTCTTCACCCTCACTGAAAACCTGCTTAATCCAGATCCCCCAAACCCCTTAAATATCCCATCTTTGCCTTGCTCCCTCTGAGATGCTACAAAGATGCTGTAATGTAGCCATCTCCGTTACTGGAGTAAGTAATGAACTCAGCTTTGCTTTATCGTCAGGTTATTTTGGTGACATTTTCAGGAGGCCAAAACCAAACCAAATGAAACCCATTGCTGTCAAGTCGACTTGAACTCGCAGCAACCCTATAGGACAGGGAAAACTGCCCCATATGGTTTCCAAGGCTGTTATCGTTACAGAAGCAGATGGCTACCACATCTTTCTCTTGCAGAGCGGCCCACCTACCTTTCAGTTATCAGCTGAACATTTTAACCACTGCTCCATCAGGCTTCACTTCAGAAAGCCAGTGTTTTTGACTATTTAGAAGGAAGCAATTATGGACTCTGAGTGGTTTATTCCAGTTATTTAAATAATTTACTTTCTGAAAAGAATTCTTACTCATTTCTGTTGAGTTGATTGTGGCAGATAGTGACCCTATAGGACAGAGTAGAACTGTCCCATAGGGTTTTCAAAGCTGTAATCTTTACAGAAACAGAGTGAGACATCTTTCTTCCATGAAGTGTCAGTGGTTGAAACTGCTGACCTTTTGATTAGCAGGTGAACTCTTGACTACTGGACCACCAGGGCTCCTAAAGAATTCTTAGGTTGTTTTTTTTAATTATGCGACGCTGGTGTGCTCGAGCTGGCTTGTACTACCTGGCAAATCCAATTGCTAAATGTTCAGATATTTTGCAAGCTGGTTGTTTAACCGTTAGTAGACTGAAACTGGCCATGGTAGGAGTATTTATGGGAGTCCCTGGGTGTAACAAAAGGTTAAGTGCTGGACTACTAGCCTAAAAGTTGGCACTGGAATCTACCCAGAGGCGCCTCAGAAGAAGATCTGGGATATACTTCTGGAAGGTCATAGCCTGGAAAACCCTACGGAGCAGATCTACTCTGCACACATGGGGTAGGAATTGACTTGGTAGCCACTAATAGCAACAAAAACAACAGAGGAATTTATAGCATGAAATTGGCAAATACTACAAATCAGGATTTTTTTTTTTTTAAGGAGAGTTGGTATACCAGCATTCCATAGGCTTATTGCTGTGTAAATGTGAGATCCTCAAGGGATTCTTTGTTTATATTGGGAAGGAGGAATAAAAAATATACCCTGTTTTGAAATAATGAAAACTTTAAAGCTCCAATATTATCAGAGATGGATTTATACTTTTTCCATTACAGAAAAATTGTTATAGAGAAAGGTATATATACCAACAGGTTGTTGTTGTTAGGTGCTGTCAAGTCAATTCCGACTCATAGCGACCCTATGTACAACGGAATGAAACACTGCCTGGTCCTGCGCCATCCTACAATCTTTCCTGTGTTCAAGTCCATTGTTGTAGCCACTGTGTCAATCCATCTGGTTGAGGGTCTTCCTCTTTTTCACTGACCCTCTACTCTACCAAGCATGATGTCCTTCTCCACGGACTGGTCCCTCCTGATAACATGTCCAAAGTATGTGAGACGTAGTCTCACCATCCTTGCTTCTAATGAACATTCTGACTGTAGTTCTTCCAGGATAGATTTGTTCTCTCTTCCGGCAGTCCATGGTATATTCAATATTCTTTGCCAATATCATAATTCAAAGGCATCAATTCTTCTTGGTCTTCCTTATTCATTGTACAGCTTTCAATGCATATGATGCGATTGAAAACACCATGGCTTGGGTTAGGCACATCTTAGTCTTCAAAGTGACATCTTTGCTTTTGAAGACTTTGAAGAGGTCTTTTGCAGCAGATTTGCCCAATACAATCCATCATTTGATTTTTTGACTGCTGCTTCCATAGGCATTGATTGTGGATCCAAGCAAAATGAAATTCTTGACAACTTCAATATTTTTTCCAATTATTGTGATGTTGCTTATTGGTCCAATTATGATGATTTTTGTTTTCTTTATGTTGAGGAATAATCCATACTGAAGGCTATAGTCTTTGATCTTCATCAGTAAGTGCTTCAAGTCCTCTTCACTTTCAGCAAGCAAGGTTGTGTCATCTGCATATCACAGGTTGTTTATGAGTCTTCCTCTAATCCTGACGCCCTGTTCTTTGTATAGTCCAGCTTCTTGGATTATTTGCTCAATATACAGATTGGATAGGTGTGGTGAAAGGATACAACTCTGACACAAACCTTTCTTGGCTTTAAACCACCCCATATCTCCTTGTTCTGTTCAAATGACAGTCTCTTGGTCTAAGTACAGTTTCCTCATGAGCACAATTAAGAGCTCTGGAATTCCCATTCTTTGTAATATTATCCATAATTTGTTATGATTGGCACAGTTGAATGCCTTTGCATGGTCTATAAAACATAGGTAAACATCTTTCTGGTATTTTCTGCTGTCAGCCATGGTTCTTCTGACATCAACTATGATGTCTCTTGTTCTATGTTCTCTTCTGAATCCAGCCTGAATTTCTGGCAGTTCTCTGTCAACGTACTGCTGCAACAGTTTTTGAAGGATCTTTAGCAAAATTTTATTTGTGTGTGATATTAATGATATTTTTTGATAATTTACACATGTTGTTGGAACACCTTTCTTCGGAATGGGTGCAAATATGGATCTCTTCCAATGGTTCGCCAGGTAGCTGTCTTCCAAATTTCTTGGCATAGACAAGTGAGCACTTCCAGAGCTGCATTCTTTTGTTGAAATGTCTTGACTGGTATTCAGTCAGTTCCTGGAGCCTTGTTTTTCACCAATGCCTTCAGTGCAGCTTGGACCTCTTCCTTCAGTACAGTTGGTTCCTGATGATATGATACCTCCTGAAATGGTTGAATGTCAACCAATTCTTTTTGGTGCAGTGACTCTGTGTATTCCTTCCATTTTCTTTTGATGCCCCCTGTGTTGTCTAATATTTTTCGCATAGAATCCTTCAGTGTTACAACTTGAGACTTGAATTTTTTTCTTCAGTTCTTTCAGCTTGAGAAAAGCCGAGGGTGTTCTTCCCTTTTGGTTTTCTATCTCTAGGGCTTTGCACATTCCACCATAATACTTTACTTTGTCTTCTCAAGCTTTGACATCTTCTGTTCAGCTCTTTTACTTCATCGTTTTTTCCTTTTGCTTCAGGTACTCTACATTCAAGAGCAACATTCAGAGTCTCTTCTGACATCCATTTTGTTCTTTTCTTTCTTTCCTGTGTTTTTAATGACTTCTTGCTTTCTTAATGTGTGATGTCATTGATGCCATTCCACAACTCCTCTGGTCTTTGGTCATCAGTGTTCAGTGAGTCAAACCTATTCTTGAAGTGGTCTTTAAATTCAGGTGGGATATACTCAAGGTCATACTTTCACTCTGCTGGGCTTGTTCTAGTTTTCTTCAACTTGAACTTGAACTTGTATATGAACAATTGATGGTCTGTTCTGTAGTTGGCCCATGGCCTTGTTCTGAATGATGATATTGAGCTTTTCCATCGTCTTTTTTTCACATATGTAGTCGATTTGATTCCTGTGTATTCCATCTGGCAAAGCCAACATGGGTGGTTGCTGTTTAAGTTGTTGAAAAAAGGTATTTGCAATGAAGAACTCATTGGTTTGGCAAAATTCTATTATGCGATCTCCAGGGCTCTTTCTACCACCAAGGCCATATTTTCCAACTATGGATCCTTCTTTGTTTCAATTTCTTCATCTTTAGTCTTAGTTGTTGGTACATAAATTTGAATAATAGTTGTAATAACTGGTCTTCCTTTTAGGGGTATGGTTATTATCCTGTCGCTGATAGGACAAATCTCAAAATGTTCTTTTTGACAATAAAAACGATCCCATTCCTCTTCAAGTTGTCATCCCCAGTGTAGTAGACCATATGATTGCCTGATTCAAAATGGCTAATACCAGTCCATTTCAGCTCACTAATGACTAGGATATTGATGTTTATGCATTCCATTTCATTTTTGATGACTTTCAATTTTCCTAGATTCATACTTTGTACATTCCACCTTTTCATTATTAATGAATGTTTGCAACTGTTTCTTCTCATTTTGAGTCATGCCACATCAGCAGATGAAGTTCCTGAAAACTTGACTCATTAAGGTTGAATGTGCTTTGTGGAGGCAACTCTTCCACAGTCAACTTTTGAGAGCTTTCCAACCTGAGGGGCTCATCTTCCAGCACTATATCAAATTTCAAATACCAGCAGGTTCACCCATGGTAGACAGGTTTCAGTGGAGCTTTCAGATACTAGGAGGAAGGACCTGGCAGATTAATTCTGAAAAAGTTGGCCAGTGAAAACCTTAAGAATAGCAACGGAACATACCAACAGGAGAATTTGTTTATATGATGTCCCTATTTGGTACTTAAATAAATAAATAAATAGACTCGAAGGCACTGGGTTATTTGGTACCTATTTTCCTAATGCCATTACTTTTAGGGTACTATTGCTCAACAGGTTTCAGCAGAGCTTCCAGACCAAGATGGACTAGGAAGAAAGGCCTGGCAATCTACTTCTGAAAATTAGCCAATGAAAACCCTATGTATCACAATAGTCTGATTCACAACTGATAATGGGGAGGGTGCAGAACTGGACAGCATTTCGTCAGGTTCTTCATGGGGTCGCCATGAGTTGAGGGGCAACTCCATAGCAACTAACAACCATAACCATTGACAAAATTTTAAATAGGTGAACTGAATGCATAAAGAAAGTTCTACATTTAGGGGCTTCAAGTTACTTAATACATTGCAGAGAGTCTGCTTCAAAGGAGCAAATATATAAGGGGGACACCTAAGTGGGAAGGGAACAGTGATTATGTGTGCCCAAAGTCTCTTTTTAGGGGGATGGCCACTTACTGGCCAGTTCTGCAGCTTTTCAGTTGGGCTTCCTGAGTCACTCCCGCTGCTTCTGTCTTCCAGGTTATACTGCAGACCCTAGTACCTCCATGGGGACAAGAAGCTGTCAGTTGACACAGGCTGGAACTTTTTAAAAATAAATTTTATAAATAACATTAATAAGAAAAAAACAACAATAAAGAAAATACAGAAACATGACGATCAAGGGCACATAATTCTGAACCTCAAAAGCAAAGTCAATCTTTACTTTCTCCCTTCCCACATTTCCTCTTGCCTTCTTCCTGTATCTTCCTTTCCCTGAGGCGGGGAGAAGGATGGAGTGGGAAGCAACTAGAATCTCCATTCTTGGTGAATGCTGGGTGGTAAATGAATGGATGGACTATACCTGGACAGAATTTATTCTTTCTCTGGTAACATGCTGTCTAAAGGAATCAGTGACAATAGCAGCCTGGGGAGCCATGTAACGCTGTCTGTCTTTCTTATTTTCTTTTTGTGTTATGAGGGTTTGAATTATTGAAACGAGGTAAACAATAAACCCTGGAGGAATTTGATTGATGAAGGCCTTAACATTCAATCATAGTTATTGTGCCTATAATTCTAGACACGACAGCAGAAGGAAGCAACTTCTCTTTCATTGTGTAAGTTAAAAAAAAAAAAAGGAAGAAAGAAAAGAAAATGAAAACAAAACCCTTTGAAATCACTGAGTAGATGCTCATCTGTAGATCTCTCTCTGATATATGGGTCTTTTGTTTCTAATAGAGAGAGTAGCAGAGAGAAAACAGGGAACAGCTGGTACTGATAATTAGTTTATAAAACCACAGAACATGAAGGATCTTTCGGGTACACTATGTCAACCCCCATCCCGAAAATTATAGGAAAGGAAACAGAAGATTGAAGTCACTTCCTTAATGTCACTTTGTTAAGGGCAGAGTTAGGACCAGGTAGAATGAGAAAGTTTCATGTTACTTGAAATCACAGACTCTGAAGTCATGCTGGTTTTCAGAAGTATTGACTGTGTTATCTTGGGTATATAAATATGTGTTTTAAAACTCTGCTTCCATTTTCCTATCTCTTTCTTCTTTGTGCAAGTTTCACAAAGAGAAGGATGTCTTTTTGAAATGAACAAAATAACTTCAGCCCCCCACCCCACCATTGTTTTGGGATATGTCAGCAATTTGACAATCCATGTTAGAGTCAAACAAAAATTTCAATATATAGGTGACCTAAGTCATAAGTCAAGATATTAGGGGACTGGGGTTTCCTTATAGCCAGTTTTCAAAACTGGCTTCCAACAGGCAACACCCACTGTATACAGATTTTTCAGGTACTTGGGAAGACAGTGCACTGAATTAAACTATGGCCACAGTTTTCCTGTGAGTAAAGTCTGCCTGGAAATTACTTTTGGAATTAACCACATTACCTTTCTGGTCACTAAGGTGTCACTCAGTAAATTGCTCCTTTAGAATTCCTTAGTGGCTGGAAAGAATGAAGTTACTAGATAATTGCCACAGTCTGAGAATCAGGCTATCTATAATTTGTTAAAAATAAGACAACTCCATATAGGAAACATTTCTGAGTGGTAATTCGATATTTGGATTTGCTCATTCATTCAGAAAATATTTATTTAGAGCCAACTGTAGGATAGGCTCTTTATTAGGCACTGGGAAAACAAGGAGAACAAAAGCAGTTCATATCTCCAAAAAAATAAGTCTAGTGAAAGAGTAACAAATGACAATTAAATATAGTGTGATTTGGCCTTGAAAGAGGCATGTGAGAGGTCACCTAAGTAGGCTGGGCTGCAATGGTGGTAATGGCAGTGGGGGTTTTGGGTGTAGAGGCAGCAGGGAGGGTGGTAGAGTGGTAGCAGAGGTGGCAGAGGTGGTGGTGGAAGTGGTATTGATGATTGTGGTGGGGTTAACAGAAAATGTCTTGAAGAACGTAATGGCTTAGCTGAGCTCCGAAGGCTAAGTAGGAATTAGTCAGATGAAGAAGGAACAGGTTCCCCTATTGCTGCCCCTTAGCACCCTGACATATATGCAATGCATTTTAGTTCAAGATTCCAAATTAGCTAACATAAGAACAATTCTGAGGTTTTCTGTAAGTTCTCATCTCAAAGCTTGGCTTGGCTTTCCTGATGGGTGGTGTGCCTCTCATGCACACAGCATCACAGCTTCCTGCACATTTGTAACCAACTGCGTCAGAGAATGTCTTCCATGTCAGAATCTGGCCCCGTGTCAGTGTTCGATTCAAAGCAATACCTTCACCATCACCTTCGCTCTAGTAAGAAGTATACCATGCATCATCAGACTGCCTGGTAACATTGACACTTTTATAAATCCCTGAGAAATAATTTCTGTAGCTGAAAGGCCAAAAAGTTTATAGAGCAGGATTTTGGAGAAATAAGCAAAATAAAGACAACCTGTTAAATCCTCCAGTGTTCACACATTTTATTAAAAAAATGGCATTCTGGGGACTAGGGTCACTAAGGTGAGAAAAATGATGCAAGGGGCTGTCACATTAATCTCATCTGTGTCCTATAATTTTTAACCTGCTCCAGGTCAGTAAGGCATTAAAATGCTTGGCCAACAGGAATGGGGCAGTCAGGATATTCCTCATGGGACTCTCTGAAGAAATGTAGACTTTTTGTTTCTATTTTGCCATAGGGACCAAGAAACCACAAGGCCATTCTTTATACCTTGGCGCATATTGGACTCTGCTAAACACGCCCACACGTCTGATTCTAATCTCCTGAGCAATTGCTGTTTTCATTTTGGTTCTCACCAACATGTTCTCCGTTTTACTTACAACAGCCTTCCTAAACATTCAAGACTAATTACATATATATACATATATATATTAGTGTGTGCATGGGTATGTCTGTATATATATATGTATATACATATACACACACATACAATACGTATTTTATTACACATGATAAAACTAATGGAATGGTGAAAAACAAGGCTCCAGAAATTGACGGAATACCAATTGAGATGTTTCAACAAACGAATGCAGTGCTGGAGATGCTCACAAGTTTATGTCAAGAAATTTGGAAGACAGCTACCTGGCCTACTGACTGGAAAAGATCCATATTTGTACCCATCTCAAAGAAAGGCGATCCAACAGAATGTGAAATTATCGAACAATATCATTAATATCACACAAAATTTTGCTGAAGATCATTCAGAAGCATTTGCAGCTGTACGTGAACATGGAACTGTGAGGAGTTCAAGCCAGATTCAGAAGAAGATGAGGAACAAGGATATCATTGCTGATGTCAGATGGATCTTGGCTGAAAGCAGAGAATAGCAGAAAGATGTTGACCTGTGTTTTATTGACTATGCTGAGGCATTCGACTGTGTGCATCATGACAAATTACAGATAACATTGCGATGAATGGGAATTCCAGAACATTTAATTGTCCTCATGAGAAACCTGTACTTTTAGACCAAGAGGCAGTCATTTGAACAGAAAAAGTGAATACTGCATGGTTTAAAGTCAGGAAAGGTGTACATCAGGGTTGTGTCCTTTCACCATACTTATTCAATGTGTATGGTGAGTAAATAACCTGGTAAACTGGACTATATGAAGAAGAACACAGCATCAAGACTGGAGGAAGACGCATTATCAACCTGTGTTATGCAGATGACACAAATTTGCTTGCTGAAAGTGAAGAGGACTTGAAGCACTTACTGAAGATCAAAGACTACAGCCTTCAGCACGGATTACACCTCAATATAAAGAAAACAAAAATCCTCCCAACTGGACCAATAAGCAACATTATGATAAACAGAGAAAAGATTAAAGTTGTCAAGGATTTCATTTTACTTGGATCCACAGTCAATGCCCCTGGAAGCAGAAGTCAAGAAATCAGATGATATACTGCTTTGGGCAAATCTGCTGCAAAAAATCTTTCTTTAAAGTGTTGAAAAGCAAGAATGTCACTTTGTTGTCTAAGGTGCTCCTGACCCAAGCCGTGGTATTTCCAATCACCTCATATGCATGTGAAACCTGGACAATGAATAAGGGAGACTGAAGAAGAATCAATGAGTTTGAATTATGGTGTTATGGAAGAACGTTGAATATACCATGGACTGCCAGAAGAAAGAATAAATCTGCCTTGGAAGAAGTACAGCCAAAACGTTCCTTAAAAGCAAGGATGGCAAGGCTTTGTCTCACTTACTTTGGACATATTTTCAGGAGGGACCAGTCTCTGGAGAAGGACATCATGCTTGGTAAAGTAGAGGGTTAGTGAAAAAGAGAGGACCCTCCATGAGATGGATTTACACAGTTCTGCAACAATGCATAGCAAATATTGTGAGAATGGCGCGGGACTGGGCAGTGTTTTGTTCTGTTGTACATAGGGTTGCTATGAGTTGGAATTGACTCAACAGCAGCTAACAACAACAACTATGTATTTTATATGGGTATGTATTTAATTTTACATGAAATTGATTGGTGGCAGAAGATACTACCTTTTTGTAGTACTGACTTATATTGAAATGATGAATAATCAGGCAGGCAGGGATTGAGTACTTTCTACCACAGATAGCTATTATTTAGTGAGTGATTACTATACGCCAGTCATTTTACTAGTTGGTTGCCATATATTAAAAGAGAATTTCACACTTGTAACCAAACCGGTTGCTACTGAGTTGATTCTGACTCATGGTGGCCCCATGTGTGTCATAATAGAACTGTGCTCCACAGGGTTTTCAATGGCTGATTTTTTGGAAGTAGGCTGCCAGACCTTTCTTTTGAGGTGTCTCTGGGTGGAGTTGAACCTCCAACCTTTCAGTTAGCAACTGAGGGTGTTAATTGTTGCACCACCCAGGGACTCCATAACAACCATATGAGGTGGATATTGTTATCATTTTGCAAATAAACATATATGTTTATAAAGATAGAGGAATTTCCAAAGACCCCATGTTAGAAAGTAAGAACATCAGTATTTGAACTTAAAGCCAATATTCTTTCTGTCACGTTAAATAGATTTCAATTTTTCATAGATGTACCAAACCCGACCCAGTGTCGTCAAGTTGATTCCGACTCATAGCGACCCTATAGGACAGACAGAGCAGAACTGCCCCATAGAGTTTCCAAGGAGCGCCTGGCAGATTCGAACTGTGGACCCTTTGGTTCGCAGCTGTAGCGCTTAACCACTACACCACCAGGGTTTCCTCATAGATGTACATGTATAGATATTTTCATGTATAAATTTTTCAGATCAGCCTTCACTGCACTTGAACTGTGGATGCTGTCTAAATGTGTGGTAGATTAAATGGTTTTTATTAAGATATTGAGATTTATGGTCTCAAAATGGACAGTTTGGAAACAGGAATGCAGGTGTAATACAGGAGACTTTGTAGGGAAAGGAGGAAAATTTCATTGGAAAATGAAATTTGAACTAAAACCTTAAAAGATGTATGGAGATATAGGAGAAGAGAGAGGGGAGGGTATTTTAGAAAGAGGGATATTAATTTGGGCAAGTGACACAGATGAGGATATACATAAAATGTGAAGATAATTTGATTTTTCAGTGTGATTATAGTCTAAGACCTGGGCAGGTTGAAGGTGTGACTGGGGAGTTGGGGAGTGGGAGCTGGGTAAGCTGAGGAAATAGCACGGGGACAGAAATTATCCTTAACCTTCTGTTGGGAGTGAGTTCTGAATGAATTAGAATCAAGAATTTCCTCATTATGACTGCATTTCAGTTGAAAGCCCCAAAATGTTTATATGTAAGAATACCAGCAGCCATCAGTAAGTGCCTTAGGAGGGCAATGATCTGTGGACTTTGTTAGAAGAAGTGATGTATGGACAAGTTTATAACTATCACCCTCTCCCCTTGCCTTTAGAAAAGCATCTGGTGCACTGAGTTTCTTCAACGAAAAATGCTTTCCGGGACGAGTTAAGAAATGAAAACGTAACAGGTCTGACATTGGATGGTCTGTATGGGAAATGGTAAATCAGCCAATGATTTCCATAAATTTCACAAGGGTCTAATAGAGTTTTTCACTTTAAGTTTTTCCTTGGAAATAATGTATTTTTATTTGTTTTTCAAGTCCAGAACAAGGAATCCTGCTTTTTATTAAAAGGTGGCTTGATGTAGTGTGACAGTTTGGAGACAAGTAGATGGGGGGGCAGAGGGAGTAGGGCACCAGTCCAAACTTGTTCAGTGTATGTCAAGAGATTCCATAATTTTGCCTGCTTCTATAGTAAATTATACTACCTGAACAGTTCTACATACTGGTTGGCACCCATTGCTGACGGCTTACGTATCTGTTTTAATTAGGAGTGACCCATTCTGTGCTTGCTGTTGAATATTTTGAACAATCACCCTGGAAATAGTGGTGGCTATATTATTTGTGGAGCCCACTGAGATATGAACAAGAGGGGACCCTTGAACAAAAAACAGGACAAATACTACTAAAGGGACTAAAATATAATTTTTTCCCCTTTTTTTGCAGCCTCTCTACTTGTCAGGGTATTTTTTTAATTTGCTGTTTAGTGTCAGTTTATGTAAAGAGAAATTAAAAATTTAAATTATTAGCATGAATTCTACCATTCAATTTTATATTG
Organism: Loxodonta africana; assembly: GCF_030014295.1. Classification (NCBI taxonomy): domain Eukaryota; kingdom Metazoa; phylum Chordata; class Mammalia; order Proboscidea; family Elephantidae; genus Loxodonta; species Loxodonta africana. The sequence goes on from NC_087351.1 coordinate 49,998,644, forward strand.
TTCAGTGCCAGCTTCAAATGAAAATATAACAGCATTAAGCTTTATGCCAAAATTTAACAGCAAAATTACACAATTCATGTATTTCAGCTCATACATGCATATCGTTCTAAACAGAACAGTGGAAAGAGTGCACACAACTAACTCCCAAAAAACCCAGTGCCGTCAAGTCGATTATGACTCATAGTGACCCTATAGGACACAGTTTTTATTTCACTTCTTAATATGCATGCGTTCTATCAACACTCTACTTTCAGCTTACTGATGAGTAAGGATGGACTGAAAGGAAAAGGAGCTGTGGGTTCCTTTATCTTTTTCTTTCCTTCTATGTCATCAATTTCAGTGTAAAAGTTTGGCTAATACAGGGAAGTAGCACAAATAAGAAAACATGGAATAGGGTTCTTAGTCATTTATGTTTCTTGGAACTCCATTGCGTCTGAAGCAAGCTATGGTTCGAACAGAAAACGTGGCTCCTCAGGGCTTTCGGCGCCTGCACTTACACAGTCTTAGAAGCAACAAGTTTTTTGTACTCATTTTGAGTATTGCTGAACATCACGGGCCCACCAGAATTCTGTGCTCATCAGCACGATATGTGAATGGGACAGCAACAATGGTGGACACATATTGTGCATACCTCCTCTGGTCATGTCACATACCAGTATCCTAATGGATTTTATGTCCAAAGCACAAATGCAAAGAAAAAAAAAATTAAGAATCTCAAGATGGTGACAGAAGAGCATTAAAACAAGTGCAGGACCCATCTGAACGCGGTCATATGCCCATGAAGCCGGCCCTGCTGGGAAAGCAGTCAAGCTTAGGACTTTAGCAGCACCAATACGAGCATTTGGTGAGACTGATTCCTTGGAGGTAAAGAAAGAAAATAAGAAGAAGAAATTAAGGACCTTGTGTATCCTATAACGGAAGATTGCCTGGAGTATCAAGTTGCAGTTGTGGGACACAGCGGACAAGGACTCTCTGGATGTCAGTAAAGCATTAGTTATGGTCTCCTACAGAATCCTCGAGAGTAAGTGGAAGCACACGGTTAAATCAACCCTGTCTAAAAGCTGCTAATGTGATAATTAAAGTCCCCCCAGAAAAAAAGTACTCAAAGTCAGGGCAGAATTTCAGATCTCTATTCTCTTCCTAATTTGTCCAATAATTTACTCAATGACTAGGGAAGGCAAGTTGATGATGGAATAGAACTGTGAAGGAGAGGAGTTAGGTTAAATGACAGAAACATAAATCAAAATGGCTCATCATGCTAACCATCCCAATCTCAGACGTGTAGCTTAACATGGAAAATTGTAAAATATTGCATGTAAGTCATGCAAACAAGGCACAGGAATATTGTTGTTGTTAGGTGTTGTCAAGTTGGTTCTAACTCATAGCGAACCTACGTACAACAGAACAAAACACACTGCCCTGTCCTGTGCCAGCCTCACAATTATTGTTGTTATGCTTGAGCCCATTGTTGGCAACCACTGTGTCAGTCCACCTCATTGAGGGTCTTCCTTTTTTTCACTGACCCTCTGCTTTACCAAGCATGATGTCCTCCAGGGACTGGTCCCTCCTGATAACATGGTCAGAGTATGTCAGATGAAGCCTTGCCATCCTTGCTTCTAAGGAGCATTTTCGCTGTTCTTCCAAGACAGATTTGTTTGTTTTTCTGGCAGCACATGGTATCTTCAATATTCTTCATCGACACCATAATTCAAAGGCATAGATTCTTCTTCAGTCTTCCTTATTCAACTGTCCAGCTTTCATATGTACATGTTGTTGCTGTTAGGTGCCGTCGGGTTGATTCCAAGTCATAGCCACCCTACGCACAACTGAACAAAATATTGCCTGGTCCTGCGCCATGCCCACAATCACTGTTATGCTTTAGTCCATTGTTGGAACCACTGTGTCAAACCATCTCATTGAGGGTCTTCGTCTTTTTCATTGACCTTGTACTTAACCAAGTGTAATGTCCTTCTTCGGGGACTAATATCTCCTGGCAACGTGTCCAATGTATGTAAGACGCAGTCTCGCCACCCTTGCTTCTAAGGAGCATTCTGTTGTACTTCTATGACAGATTTTTTAGTTCTTTTGGCAGTTCATGGTATATTCAACATTCTTCGCCAGCATCACAATTCAAAAGACAATTCTGTCTTCCTTATTCATCGTCCAGCTTTTGCATGCATATGATGCGATTGAAAATACATATTATGGTTTGGATCAGGCGTACCTTAGTCTTCAAGGTGACATCTTTGCTTTTCAACACTTTAAAGAGGTCTTTTGCAGGCAGCAGATTTGCCCAATGCAATGTGTCTTTTGATTTCTTGACTACTGCTTCCACGGGTGTTGATTGTGGATCCAAGTAAAATGAAATCCTTGACAACTTCAATCTTTTCTCCATTTATCATGATGTTGCTTATTGGTCTAGTTGTGTGGATTTTTGTTTTCTTTATGTTGAGGTGTAATCCATACTGAAGCCTGTGGTCTTTGATCTTCGTCCTTGAAGTCCTCTTCACTTTCAGCAAGCAAGGTTGTGTCATCTGCATAAGGCAGGTTGTTAATGAGTCTTCCTCCAATCCTGATGCCCCAATCTTCTTCATATAGCCCAGTTTCTTGGATTGTTTGCTCAGTATACAGATTGAATAGGTATGGTGAAAGTACATGACCCTGATGCACAGCTTTCCTGACTTTAAACCATGTAGTATCCCCTCATTCTGTCCAAACAACTACCTCTTGATCTATGTACAGGTTTCTCATGAGCATAATTAAATGTTCTGGAATTCCCATTCTTCACAATGTTATCCATAATTTGTTCTGATCCACACAAATGCTTTTTCGTAGTCAATAAAACACAGGTGAACATCTATCTGGTATTCTCTGCTTTCAGCCAAGATCCACCTGACTTCAGCAATGATATCCCTGGTTCCATGTCCTCTTCTGAACCCGGCCTGAATTTCTGGCAGTTCCCTGTCGATATACCGCTGCAGCTGCTTTTGAATGCTCTTTAGTAAAATTTTACTTGCATGTGATATTAATGATATTGTTTGATAATTTCTGCATTCAGTTAAATCACCTTTCTTGGCAATAGGCATAAATATAGATCTCTTCCCCTCGGTTGGCCAGGTAGCTGTCTTCCAAGTTTCTTGGCATAGACTAGTGAGCATTTCCAGTGCTGCATTCATTTTTTGAAACATCTCAGTTGATATTCTGTCAATTTCTGGAGCCTTGTTTTTTCCAGTGCCTTCAGTGCTTCTTTAGTGCCATCGATTCCTGATCATATGCTACCTCTTGAAACAGCTGAATATTGACCAATTCTTTTTGGTATAGTGACTCTATGTTCTTTCCATCTTCTTTTGATGCTTCCTGTGTCATTTAATATTTTCCCTATAGAGTCCTTTATTATTGCAACTCGAGGCTTGATTTTTTTTCTTTAGTTCTTTCAGCTTGAGAAATGCTGAGCTTGTTCTTCCCTATTGGTTTTCTATTTCCAGCTCTTTGCGCATGTCATTATAATATTTTACTTTGTCTTCTTGAGCCACCCTTTGAAATCTTCAGTTCTTTTACTTCATCATGTCTTCCTTTTGCGCTAGCTACTGGACCTTCAAGAGCAAGTTTCAGAGCCTCTTCTGACATCCATTTTGGTCTTTTCTTTCTTTCCTGTCTTTTTAATGACCTCTTGCTTTCATGTATGATGTTGTTGAAGTCATTCCATAGCTTGTCTAGTCTTCAATCATTAGTGTTCAATGAGTCATATCTGTTCTTGAGATGGTCTGTAACTTTGGATCTCATGGACTTGTGCTAATTTTCTTCGGTTTCAACTCGAACTTGCATATGAGCAATTGATGATCTGTTCCACAGTGGGCCCCTGGCCTTGTTCTGAGTGATGATACTGAGCTTTTCCATTTTCTCTTTCCACAGATGTAGTCGATTTGATTCCTGTGTTTTCCATCTGGCAAGGTCCATGTGTATTAAAAAAAAAACCCAAACCCATTTCCATTGAGTCGATTGCTATTCATCATGACCCTATAGGACAGAGTAGAACTGCCGCATAGAGTTTCCAAGGAGAACCGGGTGGATTTGAACTGCTGACCTTTTGGTTAACAGCCATAGCATTTAACCACTATGCCACCAGGGTTTCCATGTGTGTTGTTGCCATTTATGTTGGTGAAAAATGGTATTTGCAATGAGGAAGTTGTCGGTCTTGCAAAATTCAATCATGTGATCTCCAGCTTCGTTTCTATCACCAAGGCCATACTTTCCAATTACCCATCCTTCTTTGTTTCCAACTTTCGCATTCCAGTCACCAGTAATTATCAGTGCATCTTGATTGCATATTCGATCAATGTCAGACCGCAACAGCTGATAAAAACCTTCTATTTCTTCATCTTTGGCCTTAGTGGTTGGTGCGTAAATTTGAATAATAGTCGTATTAAGTGGTCTTCCTTGTAGGCGTATGGATATTATCCTATCACTGACAGTGTTGTACTTCAGGATAGATCTTGAAATGTTCTTTTTGACGATGAATGCAACACCATTCTTCTTCAAGTTTTCATTCCTGGCATAGTAGAACATATGATTGTACGATTCAAAATGGCTGATGCCAGTCCATTTCAGCTCACTGATATCGGTCTTTATGTGTTCCATTTAATTTTCTATCTTTCCAATTTTCCTAGATTCATACTTCGTACATTCCAGGTTCCAATTATTAATGGATGTTTGCATCTGTTTCTTCTCATTTTAAGTCATGCCACAGCAGCAAATGAAGGTCCAGAAAGCTTTACTCCATCCATGTCATTAAGGTTGACTCTACTTTGAGGAGGCAGCTCTTCCCCCATCGTCTTTTGAGTGCCTTCCTACCTGAGGGGCTCATCTTCTGGCACTATATAAGACAATGTTCTACTGCTATTCATAAGGTTTTCACTGGCTAATTGTTTTCATAAGTAGACCGCTGGGTCCTTCTTCCTAGTCTTTCTTAATCTGGAAGCTCACCTGAAACTTGTCCTCCATGGGTGACCCTGTTGGCATCTGTATATCAGTGGCATAACTTCAAGCATCACAGCAACACGTAAACCTTCATAGTGCGACAAAGTGACAGACACGTGGGGAACATGCATATGAGGTGACTGAAAACACCATGGCTTGGGTCAGATACACCTTAGTCCTAAAGTAACATCTTTGCTTTTTAATGCTTTAAATCAGTATATATGGATTGAATAAATAAGGTGAAAGGATACAACCTTGATGCATAACTTTCCTGATTTTAAACCACGCAGAATCTCTTTGTTGTTTTCGAACAACTGCCTCTTGGTGTAAGTACAGGTTCTTCAGGCACAGGAATAGGATGTTGAAAATGTGAATTCACAGTTGCACAAGTATAAGGAGACCTAGAGGTCATACTATAATTACAGAAAATACTATGTGAGTCAGCAGCATGAGGGAGCTGGAATAAAATAGCTAATTTGCTGTTGAGCTGCATAAACAAAAGTATAATATCTAGGACATGGATGGTGATAATGAAATTCAACTCTACTCTTCAGGCAACACCTGTGGCATTCTTTAGTTTTATGCATCACATTTCAAAAATGATATAAATAAACAGGACTGTGGTTATTGAAACTGAGTAGGAAGAGGGTTGAGACTCAAAACCATGTACTCTAAAGAACAGAAAAAAGACTAGTTTCACAGAAAAGGGAACTTGGTGAAAAGGGAGAAGGGGAGAAATGAAGGGTATTTTAGAATATTTGAAGACTCATGCAGAAATGGAGTTAGACTACTAATTTAACTGAAGTGTGAAACTGGAACTAATGGTGAATACTAGAAGAAGATAGATCTCAGCTCAGTTTTAGGAGGAAATCTATGAATTAGAAGAGCTTTAAAAAGACGAAATGAGCTGCTTTGGGAAATAATAAATTCCTTATTTGTTAGAGCAGGAGGGTGGTGTTATTAAAAAAAGGTTAGGTTGTGAAGTCAGACAATTGGGGTTTTCATTCAGGCTTGACACTCACTAGCATGACTTGGTTAGTAAGGGCCTAACATCACCCTTCAGTTTCTGATGGCAGTAGATGTCTAATTTTAGTAGAGTGTTTGGAACATCAGAGAAAATCTATGTAAATCCCTTGATACATATTCAAGGCTATGCTGTTGTTCTGGGTTATTGTGATTGCAGTAGTAGCTACATATAGTTAGAGGTAACTAGTTGAGATAGATTGTGTTCTGTTGCTGGGCAATCCTGGGTGTCCATGATACTGCGTAGCTAAGAACCTAGAGCAATCTTAAAAGAGAATGGACATTGTTCTTGGTACTTGGGGGCTGGTTTCTACTTGAATGTTCTTTTAGAATCACTATTGTCACTATCGTAAGGAGCCCTGGTGGCGTAGTTGTTAAACACTTGACTGCTAGCCGAAAGGTTGGCGATTCAAACCCACCAGCTACTCTGCAGGAGAAAGATGTGGCAGCCTACTTCTGTAAAGATTACAGCCTTGGGAAATCTTATGCGGCATTTATACTCTGTCCTACAGGGTCACTATGAGGCAGGTTCGAGAACAATGGGTTTCATCGCCACTATTTTTTTTTTTTTTTTCCTTTCTGTTGTAGAGAAGGCTAGATTTGCAAGAAGGAAATGCAGATATCTGCTCATAAGATATTGAATGTACATTGACACATGGACATGAATGTAAACATAGGAGTTTACTTTGATGTAGATCTCAAGGGATCTGAATGACTTTAAAAGTTGCAACTTGTTTAAAATAGTTCTTATCGAAATTTTCCCTTATCTTCTTATATCATGAAAGCTAAGATCATAAGAATTTGCCTACATATTCTTGGAGCTTTCCTAATGAAATATCGGTTTTTACATGGGGGTTTTAAATTTGGTATTGAGATTATTGACGGTCAAAACAGAACTAATTTTTAAAAGAAAATGGAGCTTAATCGGTTATAAACCAAAACTAAAACACCTAAATTTGAATCTTGTCCTCTGATCTCCTGTTCATCTTTTAAAAACCATGGTGTTCTTTGGACAAAGACAGATAAATCAAAAATAAGGGACAGAAAAATCATTAAAGGATTACAGAGATCAGTACTCTCAAGTCCTATATAATAATAAGATAAAATCCATTTTATAGCTGGAAAAACTGAGATTACATCAGAAGTAGTATTTATCAAGCACCTTCCATACGTCAAGTGCTGTGTGAGATGCTTTACTTTCTTTCATGTGGTCCTTGCAACAACCCCAGATGAAGTACAGGCTACTGTTTTAACTTATAGTCAAGGTACTGAGCCCTGTGAAAACTGAGACCATGCCTTTCTTATGCATTGCACTCACACCAGGAATCTAGCGTAATGCCTAGCAGAATCAGCACCAGAGAAATATTTGTTGAGTTAATGGATGGATGAATGAACAAATGAAAGATGGAATCTCAGAAAGAACAAGCAAACTGATGAGGTCACAAAGCTAGTCAAGGGAGGAGGTAGACTCAGACTCAGGCGTTCCTCTAAGCATTGTAGAACCAATCTGTTATGACCCCTGATTTCCAGGCACCACCATACATGGTGATATGGATGCTAATATACATTTTCACAGTGAAGGACCCTCATTGTTATTAGGTGCTGTGGATTCAGTTCCAACTCATAGTGACCCGACAGAACAGAGTATAATTGCCCCACAGTGTTTCCAAGGAGCAGCTGGGGATTCAAACCGCCGATCTTTTGGTTATCAGCCATAGCTCTTAACCACTGAACCGCCTTAGGCCTTACCTATAATGGGAATAATACTTCCTATAATATTTCTTGCAGAAGTTCTTTTTTTGGTCAGAATTAGATGATATTTGCAATTTTCTTGGCATAGTGTCATATAGTTTAGAAGCATTTGGCATATATTAAACTATTATTGATAAAATATTAACAACATATACTCATTGTAGAAAACATGGAGAAAACAAAAATAATGAAAAGAAAATAATGAAACACTCAATTCCGTCTTTAAAAATTACTACTGTTAGTAATTGGTTGAGTTTTCTTCTATATTTTCTCCCTCTGTGTATATTTTTGAAGTAATTGAGACAGTACTGCCTTTTTTTTTTTTTTTGCTTTGTTTTGTTTTTACCTCAGCAGGAGACTAATTTGATTAGGAGATAAAAGCTGAAAAACAGTCAGTGGTGCCTTCCACTCTGGAACATTTTAATGCTAGCTATGATAGACCCTGAGTGGGCACTTCTTCATCTTTTAAACTACTTTTCTGCTCAAGGAGTGATGAAGTTGAGGCGTCGCTCCCCCAGGATATCTGGAAGACAGTAATCATTCTGCTGTCTAATTGGAAAATAAATGTCCAGTTTTGCTCTTTGCTTTTTCCAGGCCTGTGCTAATCAGGATGCTGGATCTTTAGGCTTTCAGATAATTAGTGGTGGACATTGTACTCTGGTTGGTCAATAACCTTTCCCTTTTCATTGCCTTCTCATTAATAATCAAAAGAGAAATTGCACAAAAGGAGCTGAATATACATTTATATGACTCAAATACCATGATCCGTTCGTAAATTACTCGAGAATCTGGGAGTATTTGATTTGGAAACTAGGTGTGCTTATAAAGATGAGAGTGGAATTGTCGTTAACAAGGGATGCCCTCAACTGCAAGGGACCAGTTGTTTCACAATAAAAATTGTTTCACAATGAAAATTGTTTCACAATGAAAATTACACGTGGCTGTTTTTTCCTGGCTGTCTGTGCTTCCCAACACGAGAAAAGCAGGATTCATCTAAGGTCAGAGATTGTGAGGGGTTGGTGAGCGTGAGCTTTTGACCCTCATCTTGTCTACGGAAGGCACTGTCTTGTCACAATTACTCTTACTATTCTCAGGTGACAGAAGTATTGAGATCCATCATCAGTCAGTGAACACTCAGAGCGAAAATATACAGACCATAATAGTCTAGAAAGAAAATAAAAAGCAGATACAAGTAGGAGCTAGGAAGCACTGGCCATGGCTTTTCTGTATATCCTGTGCTAAGAGCTTTATATTTTTGGCTGGAGTAGATTTTTAATATTATCATCATCATCATCATCGTCCTTATTGTCATCATTTTGGTATGCATGTGTGTGTGGGGAAGTAACGGGACAAACCGACTTGATTTTTCTGTCAAGGTGGTAGATGTAACATGTAAGGCATTGGCCTCCACCTATGCTAAGAGCCCCTTTTCAGAAGGATGAGAGCTCTTCTGTGTTCAGACTGTTTTATATTTCTTCTTATTCTTTACTGCCTACCACAGTTAAATATGGAGGAAGAGGGTGTTCTTCTAGCTAAGAGGCACTCATGTTCATACGTACAGTTTTAGGCTGAGTTTCCTACAAAGCAGACACTGAGATAAAGATTTGTGTGCATATAGTTTCTTTGGTGATGACCCTAGAAAGCACTGATAAGGGAGGGGGAAAATGTGACAGAGAAGGGAAGGAAACCAATAGAGTGAGTTATTGATTAGGTGATAAGAGTAGGCAACTCGGGCTCAATACCACTGGGGAACTCTGGAAGACTATGTAGAACACACCTCAGAATTTTCTCCCCTGAGGGAGGGGAGTTGGAGGATAAATACCTGCCTTGTCACCTTGGATGATCCCCTCTACCTCTGTCCTTGCTTATGTCCTTGGAGTGCATGGCTTGCATTTTTAGAGTTTACTTTTTACCTCTGTGAGATCTACCTCATAGCTGAATTCTAAAACTATAATGGGAAGGGATTTTATAGATAATAACAAAGCAAATCAAATCATATGTATTCTCTTCTTTCCATGGTAATGCTGGACCCTTTCAGCCTATCACTTTTTATGAATCATTCTGGAGAAGTTCTCCTTCTGGATTAGCCTCTGCACATACCTTCACTGCATTAGAACTCTTAGTAGAGCTCCTGTCTATACTGTGTGCTACAACTGTACCTGGAGAAAGTCAAGGGACTAGGCCCTCAAAAGGTAGCTTTGTAGTCAAATTTATACATGCTCTGTGTCTATTTAGAGCAAGATAATCTAACTCCTTTGAGGATTTGAATTTGCAAACAACTTTCCAGGAGTGGCCTCCTGTTTACGTAGTTGATCTTTTTAAAAATAAACATTTCAGTCTTAGTTGATGAGTCACAATGGGTACTTTAGAAATGTACTTTTAAGCCTTGGATTTGATTTAGCAAAGAGCGTATATAAAGAGTTAGCACAGATTATGTAATTGTCTCTCTGACCAAAGAAGTGATGAATGCATCCAGGGATTACATTTTTTATATATGTGTCCATACAGAAAGACCCGCCCTACAAGAACATACCATCCCCCACTCAAAGAGCCTTTTGGGCAGTGAAAAATTTTGTAGAAAAATTCAAGACATGTAAGAGAGAAAAGCTTTGTATCACCTGGAACAATAGAAAGCGGCAATGGAACACCTGTCAAATGAACCTGGCTCTCATTCCAGCAGTGGCAGCAGCATCGAAACGTTCAAGGTGTGGTGAATTATTATCCACCATCTGTTTTACAAAATGCTAATTCTTCTTGAACCAAAATTACAGTCCAGCAGATGAGCTCTTAGTAAAGCAACAAGCCATTATTCACATGAGGCTATAGAAGGGAGTTGAGCCAGAAATTATTAGCACAAATGATTTGCCAGAAACAGAGTGGAATCTTATTAAAGGCCAGAGAAAATGGTCAGTTAGATAATGAGACGCAAAATAAGCCATCAGGTGTAGCAAGGGGGGAAAAGTAATATCTTCAGAGGTTAAACTAAAGGCTGTTTCTTACTCTGCTTGATCCTTTAAGAAACAATTACTGACCATCTCTACAAAAATTTTCAAGTGGTGTTTGTCCAGGGTTGCTGTGAGTGGTGCCACAAGCTTGTGAAATGTCATCTTGGGTTTTTCTTGTCCTCTGTTGTTGCAGCAAGATCATTATGTAGAAGGAATGTATTCATTCTTTCTCTTAAGTCTCCTTCAACTTTATACATCTCTATTCTATAATGAATGCAAAACAAACATATGAAGGAAAAAATGGAAACTTGTTAAGAGACTCACCTATAATAATTGTTTTCTGAAAACTAGGATTAGTTTCTGGAAAGCTCTGGTATAGAATAAGGTTTAATGGAGGAATTAAAGAGTAAATACAGGACAAAACAGACATCAGTTTCAAATATGACTTTGAAAACCCTAAAAAATATATATCCATACCTATGCTTGTGTCTACATTGTTTATGTTTTTATATCTATAGCCATATCAATAGCTAAATATCTATATATTTACAGTCATTCAGACAACACATAAAATATACTAAGAATTATATTTTATATATCTAAATTAAAAAAAAACACTATGAGTTTAATATAATTAATTTCACTCTTTGATCTTCTGATGACTTTCTAAAACAATGATTGCCGATGTTGCTTATTATTTTTACGAAAAACAAAGAAGAATGGATTTTCCTGGAAAGAGGAATTCTTCAACTCTTAGACTTCCAAGTGCTTAGGTTTTCTTCATTCTACCACGACCTTGAAATTATGAGATTACTTCTTGAGGTTTACCTGCACTTGGGTGCATTTGAATGCCAAGCATGTATTTTTTTGGACAGCCTTATAGTGTGTTTGTTTGCTGATTTCATTATAATATATAATTTAATTATAGAACATTCAGGAGGATTAAAAAAAAGACCAAAGAAGAAAATGAGTCATCCCTAAACCTATTGTCCCAAAACAGCCATTGTTAACATTTTGGTACTTATCTTTCCAAATATGTATTTGAAAATTGTCTAGACATCATCATTTGAACGACATAAGTGATGTTAAAGTAACAGTACTTATCTCATACTTCACTGGTTTATGCTACCTCCAGCTGACTAAGAGCCTGAGTTCTCCCTCAATACCTCACCATGTTATTTTGGGAATGCTCAGGGCTGACTCATGCAGGCTTTCAAACAGAAGCGTCTTCAACATTCCAAGTCCACCCTCTGCAAAGTCACTTGGATGCTATGATAGCCTTCAGCTGCATTGTTGTCTTTATCTTCCCTTAGAACACCACATCTGTGCTTAGGAAGCTGTTTTCAGGTCCTCCCTAAACTACAAGCCTTAAGCTACCAAAACAGACTGAATGCCCTGTAGTTCTCATGTGGCTGAGTCATATTGTGCTCCATATCTTGCCACCTGGGCCCCCAAGAGGTGCTTGGTTCTCATGCATAATAAGAGCTCTTACAAAAACACACTCTTCCAGCATCCCTTCTTTTCTTAGGGCCTAAACACAAAAGCATGTGGACTGGAGAACAAATGCCACATTTTTCTGAACCCTTTGTCTCTGTTCCTCCATTTCCAAACTCTCTCCTAGCAGAGCATTCTTCTCTCTGCATATTAATATGTGTAAACAGATGCCTCTACTGGCCCCAGCAATATAGCCAAATACGCTGTCAGAACCTAAGCTCAAGCTGAGATCCCCATAATATGTTTGTTTTAGCTGTAGCATTTTTTCTTTGCAATGGGAGGGAACTTCGAATGACCTTAAATTAAAAAAAAAAAAAAAAAATGAGGTTATCAGGGGTCCTTCTTTTTCTCTCTCAGTTGAGTTTTCATTATGTAGCAGGCATGATGAGCATAAGCAGTATCAGATTCTCATCCTTAAAGCTCAACAATTTACAGCAAGAAGAGAGGCATTTTAATAGCAAAAAAATGAAAAGTCTAAAAAGTGCTCATCAACTGATGAATGGATGAATAAAATGTGGTGTATACATATAATGGAATACTATGCAACCACAAAGAATGATGAGTCCTCTAAACACAGCATGGATGAATCTGGAGAACATTATGCTGAGGGAAATAAGTCAATCACAAAAGAACAAATATTATATGATCTCACTTTTATAAAAAGACAAGAAAAAACCAATTGCCATTGAGTCGATTCCAACTCATAGCGACCCTGTAGGACAGAGGAGAACTGCTCCATAGGGTTCCACAGCTGTAATCCTTACAGAAGCAGACTGCCACATCTTTCTCCCAAAGAATGGCTGGTGAGTTTGAACCTCCAACCTTTCAGTTAGCAGCTAAATGCTTAACCACTGCACCACCAGGGCACTTCTTTTGGTGATAGACACTCGTTTTTAGTGATGGGAAATGTAATGCTGATTGTGGGTGAAGGGTGCACAGCTTGACCATGGTAAATGATGCCACTAATATGTACACAAGAAAAAAAGAACCTTTTGGTAATTGTTATGACACATATAATTTTACAACAACGACCAGAAAATACATATATGGGTATATATGTATGCATATATGTATACAGGTATGTACCTGTGAGTAAATAAAAACCAAAACCCATTGCCATCGAGTTAATTCCAATGCATAGCGATCCTGTAAGACAGAGTAGAACTGCCTCATAGCATTTCCAAGGGTTGGCTGGTGAATTTGAACTGCTGACCTTTTGGTTAGCAGCTGAACTCTTAACCACTGCATCACCAGGGCTCTAGTACAAAAAAACAAGTCCTTCCTAAATCATGCCCTGGCCTTTTGCCTAAGTGACACTTGGGACTCTGCTCTGATTGCTAGTTACGTCATTTGCACTTTCCATTTTAATACATTAGCATGAGAAGGGGTGCTGTTGTCTGGTTTCAGTTTTACTTGAATCCTTTCCTCCATTTGGTCTGTCTCCTTCCAGCCCAAGATCCCAAATGCTTTTTATTGCTTCAGTGTCACCCCTAAGTCTTGCCAAGTATAAAAACCCACTGCATTTTTGCTAACTACACTAACTGTCCTGCAATATAATCGATTTCCCTTTTGGTCGATACTACCCAGGCAGAAGAAAATACGCAATGTATGCTGAGTGGTTTGTTTTTGAAAGTCTCTTTGCTCCTCTTTATAAGAATTGTATCAAATCACTTTGGTCTTGTCTAACGGCCTGGCTTCTATGCATTTCATGAACCTGATCACTATACACCCTTTTGTGTAGCAATGATTAATTTTTATGGAAAAAATCAATTCACTTAAACATGTTCTGCAAAGCGCTAGTTCGTGTTTTCCTGACGCTGAGCGCTTCTGTATCCTGACTGTTCATATCTGGGTTTCTTTATGGGGCCAGCTCTCTGACTCACACTTGATGATCAGTTTCTGTAGTTGCATTGCTGTTCTCAGGTGCCGTCGAGTTGATTCTGATTCATAGTAACCCATGTGAAAGAGTAGAACTGCTCAGTAGGGTTGTCTTGCTTGCGATCTTTATGGAAACAGATTGCTGGGTCTTTCTCCCTTGGAGCAGCTGGGTGGGTTTGACCAGCTAACCTTTTGGTTAGCAGCTAAGCACTTAACCATTTGTACCTCCAGGGCCCTATTTTCTAGTGATAGGAGAAACGTTTTGAAATTCCTGCTGGAAGATCTTGTTGGAAATGGATTCCTTTTTCCGTATAACACCATTAAACATTCCCTGGGATTTGGAGCTGATGAGTCCTATTGTCTAAGCATTTTATGTTCCATACCATATGGAGTTCTAATGCACTGCATCCTAATAATATATTTTTGTCGGATTTAGGAGTTTGCCACAAACTGCAGTTGGCAGGAGACCGAAGATTAAGTGTGGAAGTCAGTGATACAGAGTTCTATCCCACCTTGTGAGGTGCTGAGCAAAACGAAGCTGACCACCTTTTATGTTTTAGTGGTCACTTGTAGTGATGAATTTAAAATGCACACAGGTTAATGCCCTCCAGATTTATCCATGTTCCTAGATGCTTCGCAGATTCATCATTGTTCTTTATCGTTGTGTAGTACTCCGTTGCGTGTATGTGCCATGGTACTCAGCATTATACTAAGTGAAATAAGTCAGTCACACAAGAACAAAGATTATATGAAAGCACTACTATGAAAACTCATGAAAAGTCTTATATACAAAAAGAAACAATCTTTGATGATTATGAGGGAGGGGAGGGGTAGGGATGGAAAAACACTAAATAGACAAGTGGTAACTTTGGTGAAGGGTAAGACAGTACACAATACTGGGAAACCAGCACAACTTGTTCAAGGCAAGGTTATGGAAACTCCACAGACACAACTAAACTCCCTGAGGGACTGAATTACTGGCTGAGGGCTGTGGGGACTGAAGTCTCAGGGAATATCTAGTTCAATTGGCAAAACATAGTTTATAAAGAAAATGCTCTACATTCTACTTTGGTGAGTACTGTCTGGGATCTTAAAAGCTTGTGAGTGGCCATCTAAGATATTCTACTGGTCTCACCCCATCTGCAGCAAGGGAGAATAAAGGAAACCAAAGACACAAGGGAAAGATTAGTCCAAAGGACTAAAGGACCCCAATTACCACAGCCTCCAACAGACTGAGTCCAGCACAACGAGATGGTGCCCACCTACCACCATCAACTGCTCTGACAGAGATCCCAGACAGGATCCCAGACAGAGCTGCAGAAAAATGTAGAACAAAATTCTAACTCACAAAAAAAGACCAGACTTGCTGGCCTGACAGAGACTGGAGAAACCCTAAGACTATGGCCCCCCCCCAGAGACCCTTTTAGCTCAGTAATGAAGTCACTCTAGAGCTTCACCCTTCAGCCAAAGATTAGGCAGACCCATAAAATGAAACAGGAGTAAAGGGGCACACCAATCCAGGGGCAAGGACTAGAAGGCACAAGGGGATAGGAAAGCTGGTAATAAGAAACACAAGTTTGAGAAGGGGAGAGTGTTGATATGTCATGAGGTCGGTAAACAATGCCACAAAATAATATGTGTATTAATTGTTTAACGAGAAGCTAGTTTGTTCTGTAAACCTTCATGCAAAATACAGTAAAAAAAATACGTAAAAGCTCTAAAAATAAATAAATCAATAAAAAGGCACAGAGGTGTGGAAATGATATGTAGAGTCAATTCCACGTTACTCAGTGAAGAATTCCCTCTTGGGGAAGGAATGCTATAGGTCCTTTTCTCTCAAAGATGAGTTCCCCAAGGACAAGGCTTCTGTTTTATGTGCCGTTGTATCTCCAGTGCCTGCCTAAGCATGACCAAATGCCTCCTGTGGGCCTGGATTTGTGGCAGAGGATTTACCTGATCTCACTGAATCCCTGTCACAGCCTGAGTAGTAGGGAGCCGCGGACTCAGTTAAGAGTCAAAGGAAGAGAATCTCAGTGGTTAAATAGAGAGTTTAACTAGAGAGATCTGTCTGACTGGGTGGCACAAATGGTTTGCTCTCTACTTCTAACCTAAAAGAAGCCCTAGTGGCACAGTGGTTAAGTGCTCATCTGCTAACCAAAAGGTCGGCAGTTCTAATCCACCAGCAGCTCTTTGGAAACTCTATGTGGCAGTTCTGCTCTGCCCTATAGGGTCGTTATGAGTCAGAATCAACTCGATGGCAATGGGTTTGGTTTTGGTTTTTTACTAACCTAAAGCTTGGCACTTTGAACCCACCCAGTGGCACCAGGCAAGAAAGGCCTGGTGATCCACTTCCAAAAGATCACAGCCATCGAAAACCCTATTGAGTACCATTCTACACTGAAGCACATGGGTCTCCATGAGTTGAACTCAGTGGCAATGGGTTTGGTTTTTTGCTTTGTCTAACTACAAAGCACTTGTTCGAAAGGCATGCTGTGTGTGGAGTCAGGAGTGTGGGTCCTGGAGCCGGACCACCTGAGCTTAAACCTTGGCTCTGTCACTCACTGGCTGTGCAGCCTTGGGCCAGTCACTTGATCTGTGTCTCCACTCCTAAAATGTAAAATGACAGTAATACAATATGGCTTGGCACATACTAAATGCTCAATAAATATCAACTAAAATAACTATTATCATTATTATTACTACACTGCCTTTCTCTAAAAGGTTTTATATTTTAGTATGGGTGCACTGAACTCAGTAAATGGGAGGGGAACTCGTACTCTAAATGCAGAATCTGTAGGACATCAGAGATGAAGTACTGCTTGAGCTCCCTTAGTATCTCTTAGTATCTTTCCTTCAATTATATTTAGGTCTTGCTCTGGCTCCGTTTGAGCCATTCCCCTGAAAAAGACAGAATGTATAAAATTCTACCTGGCAACAGTGTTAACACTAAACAGGGTGCCTGTCCATAGGGATTCATAAAAATCCATGGAAATTTTTATCACAAGAGTATAACTGATACAGCAAAGAAAAAACACAGCAGCAATGGAAATTTGCTAGCTTTATTGTGGCTTCTATTTTCCAAGATAAATACGTAATGTTAAATATTCTCATTCATTAAGGTCTTCATTTTAAAAAATGCTTAATAAATAATGTATTTTCTATACAGAGAATCTTAGGAAATCTAAGACGTTTTACTTAGTTTTTTTCCTCAAATAATAGTTACGTTGTTGTTAGGTGCTGTTGAGTTGATTTTCAACTCATGGCAACCTCATGTGACAGAATAAAACTGTCCCATAGGGTTTCCTAGGCTGTAATCTTTAGCAGAACAGAGCTCCTGGTCTTTCTCCCGAGGAGCTGCTGTGTGGGTTCGAACCACCCACATTTTGGTTAGCAGAGGAGCACTTAACCATTGTGCCACCAGGGCTTAGATAAGTATTAAAATGAGAATGGACTTTTCCTATTAAGTCAAGGGAGAAATTTATACTTTTCGCTTTTCTTGTTTGACCAAATTAATTTTGTGGAAACTTCTAGTTTAGTACTCAATGGTAAATCTAGAGACACGTGGTGTTGATTATTTCTTTCAGGGTTTGTGATGGTTCTGTGCGTGTGGTTAGGTATTAAGAGAATGCGAGGGCAGTGGGAGAGGTTGTTACGTTTTTGCATATTATGTTTCTTTCACTAGAAAAACATTTTCAGAAGTGTACAGAAATTTTATACTTTTCAAAGACATGAAAGGTAATTTTTATGTCTAGAAAAAGAGTACTGGAGAAAAATCATAGCCAACAGTTACTCTTTAAAATGAGTTTTAAAAATTTGCTTGTGGGTTCTGAGAATTATTATATTGTAGATGACCTTGCCTCTCAGCAAACTTGAAGGTCTATTATTTTTAACTGTATATTTGGTGCTGTCATCTTTTTAGCTTCATAATATTATTATATATATCAGGTATACTATATATAGTTACTACATTTGGCGTATATTTACAGTAAAATATTTGATAAATTTTGACATATGTATACAGGCTGCTAACCAAAAAGATGGGCAGTTTGAATCCACCAGTCGCTACTTGGAAACCCTATGGGGCAGTTCTACTCCCTCCTATAGGGTCGCTATAAATCAGAATCAGCTTGACAGCAATGGGTTTGGTTTGGGTTTTTATACACCCATGAAATCATCACTACAATCAAAATAGTGAATATATCTATCACCATCCCAAATTGCTCATTCCCCTTTGTAAATCCTTCTTCATATGCGTCCCTGATTTCCTTCAACCCCAGGCAACATCTGATGTGCTTGTTGTTATTATATATTGATTTGTGTTTCATAAAGTTTTATGTAAATATAATCATATAATATGTATTTTTTTCATTTGACTTCTTTTACTTCTCATATTTTAACATTCATCCATGCTGTTCTTCATAGCAATATTTCATTCCTTCCTATAGATGAATTCTATTATATAGATATTACTTGTTGTTGTTGTGTGCCTTGCCATTAAGTCGATCCTGACTCATAGTGACCCACTATGACAGAGTAGAACTGCCCCATAGGGTTTCCTAGTCTGTAATCTTTACAGGAATGGGTTGTCAGGCCTTTTCTCCTATGGAGCCACTCATGGGTTTAAACCACTGAGCTTTTGGTTAACAACCAAGTGTTTAGCCATTGTACCACCAGGGCTCCTTATAGATATTACTACAGCTTCTTTACCTATTCACCTATTGACGAACTTTAAGTTTTTTCCAGTTTTTGGCTATTACAAATAAAGCTTCTATGAACATTTGTGTACAAGTCTCTGTACGGGCATATGCCTTCTTTTATCTTGGATAAATACCTAGAAGTGGAATGGCTAAATCAAATGGTAGGTGTACATTTGGTGGTTTAAGAAATTGCCAAATAGTTTTCCAACATGGTTGTGCCATTTAGCACCCACTTACCAGCAGGGTATGAAGTTCCATTTGCTCCGAATCTTGAGAATGATTGACAGGGTCAGTGTTTTTAAAAATTTTAGCCATTCAAATAGGCAGTATCTCATTGTGGTTTTAATTTTCATTTGTCTAATGATTGATGACATTGAATATATTTTCTTTGTTGTTTTTTAAAATAATTAAAAAAAAATTTACAACAGTTTTAGGTGCACAAATGAAAAATTGTGAAGACAGTATAGAGTTCCCACATACCTCACATCCTGTTTCCCCTACTATTAGCATCGTACATTAATATTGTATATTTATTAAAACTGCTGTCTTTTTCAGTGTCAGAATTCCACCTAGGATATTATATCACATTTAGTTGTCATGTCTCCTTAGGCTGCTCTTGGTGATAATGGTTTTTCAGATTTTCCATATTTTCCTGACAGTTAGGATTGAATGGTGTCCCCCCAAAATGTGTGTCAACTTGGCTAGGCCATGATTCCTAGTACTACGTTGTTGTCCACCACTTTGTGATCTGATGTAATTTTCCTACGTGTTGTAAATCCTAACCTCCATGATGTTAATGAGGCAGGACTCATTTTACAGGATTAGGTTGTATCTTGAGTCAATCTCTTTTGAGATATAAAAGAAAGAATTGGACAGAGAGGAGAGGGAGCTCATGCCACGAAGAAGCACCAGGAGTGGCGTGCATCCTCTGGATTCCAGGTCCTTGGGCTGGGAAGCTCCTAGACCAGGGGAAGATTGATGGCAAAGGCCTCCCCCAAGAACCAATGAAAGAAAAAGGCTTTCCCGAGAGCTGGTGTCCTGAATCCGGACTTCTAGCCTCCTAGACTTGTGAGAGAATAAATTTCTGTTAGTTGAAGCCACCCACTTGTGGTGTTTCTGATACGGCAGCACTAGATAACTAAGACAATGACCTGACAGTTTTGAGGAGAATTGGTCAGGTATTTTGTTGATTATCCTTCAGTTGGGATTTGCCTGATGTTTTTCTCATGGTTAGATTGAGGTTATGTGATTTGGGGAGATGATTAGATAAAATGTCATTTCATCACATCACATCAACAGCACATATTATCAACATGACTTATTACTGTTGATGTTAACCTTGATCACCTAGCTGAGGTAGTGTTTGCCTAGTTTATTCACTATAAAGGTGCTTCCCCCATTTCCATACTCCACATTTTGGAGGGAATTCGCTATGTGCACCCTAAACTTAAAGAGTGTGGAGTTATTTTTCATCTGAGGGCAGGGTGTCTGCACAGATTATTTGGAATTATTCTGTATGAGAGATTTGCCGATTCTCCCCAATTTATTCAATTAGTTATTTATATTAGTATGTTACATTGTTTTTTTATTTCTAGAATTTTCGTCTGATTCTTCCATAAAATTTCCATCCTTCTCCTTATATTACCCATGTATTCTTTCATGTTCTCTGCTTTTTCCATTAGAGTATTTAACATATTAATTATAGTTATTCTAGATTTCCTGTCTGATAATTTCAGTGTGAGTGTTATATCTGATGCTTGATTTCTCTCTTCAGGCTGTTTTTTTCTTGCCTTTTGGTGTGTGTTTTAAGTTTTTGTTGAAAGCTGTGAATGTTGTATCAAGAATAGGAACTGAAGTAAATAGGTCTGTAGTGTAATAATTTGTGTTAATATGGCTTGGAGTTGGGCTGTGTTTGCTGTAGCTAAAGGTGCCAGATACTTCCAATTCCTTTATGCATTTTTTGTTTCCCCTCTTGACTTTGGGTTTCCCTAAGTACAACTTCTCAGGGAGAGTCTGTGTTTTGCAGCTCTTTCAGGGGTTTTTGTTGTTATTAGGTGCCGTCGAGTCAGTTCCAATTCATAGCAACCCCATGCACCACAGAACAAAACACAGCCCGGTTCTACGCCATCCTCACAATTGTTGCCATGTTCGAGCCCACCGTTGCAGCCACTGTGTCGATACACCTTGTTGAGGGTCTTCCTCTTTTCCGCTGGCCCTGTACTTTACCAAACATGATGTCCTTCTCCAGGGACTGATCCCTCCTGAAAACATGTCCAAAGTATGTAAGACACAGTCTTGCCATCCTTGCTTCTAAGGAGCATTCTGGTTGTACTTCTTCCAAGACAGATTTGTTCGTTCTTTTGGCAGTTCACGGTATATTCAATATTCTTCCCGAAAACCACAATTCAAAGGCGTCAGTTCTTCTTTGGTCTTCCCTATTCATTGTCCAACTTTCACACGCATATGAAGCAATTGAAAATACCATGGCTTGGATCAGGCACACCTTAGTCTGCAAGGTGACATCGTTGCTTTTCAGCACTTTAAAGAGATCCTTTGCAGCGGATTTGCCCAATGCAATGTGTCTTTTGATTTCTTGACTGCTGCTTCCATGGCTGTTGATTGTGGATCCAAATAAAGTGAAATCCTTGACAACTTCAATCTTTTCTCCGTTTATCATGATGTTGCCTATGGGTTCAGTTGTGAGGATTTTTGTTTTCTTTATGTTGAGGTGTAATCCAAACTGAAGGCTGTGGTCTTTGATCTTCATTAGTAAGTTCTTCAAGTCCTCTTCACTTTCAGCAAGCAAATTTGTGTCATCTGCATAAGGCAGGTTAATGATTCTTCCTCCAATCTTGACTCCCTCTTCTTCTTCGTATAGTCCAGCTTTTCGTATTATTTTCTCATCATACAGATTGAATAGGTATGGTGAAAGGATACAACCCTGACTCACACCTTTCCTGACTTTAAACCACTCAATATCTCCTTGTTCTGTCCAAACAACTGCCTCTTGATCTATGTAAAGGTTCCTCATGAGCACAATTAGGTGTTCTGGAATTCCCATTCTTCACAACATTATCCATAATTTGTTATGATCCACACAGTTGAATGCCTTTGCATAGTCAATAAAACACAGGTAAACATCCTTCTGGTATTCTCTGCTTTCAGCCAGGATCCATCTGACATCAGCAATGATATCCCTGGTACCACGGCCTCTTCTGAATCCAGCCTGAATTTCTGGCAGTTCCCTGTTGATACACTGCTGCAGCTGCTTTTGAATGATTGTCAGCAAAATTTTGCTTGCACTTTCTATTATTATACTGGAACCCTGTTCGTGTGGCCATAGGTTTGGGGGAGAGAGAGAATTCTATAATCTTCCAATTAAATTTCAGTCTTTTAGTGGTTCTGTGTCTATGGCCTGAGACCTTCACAAGTGTTTCTTTTTGTATAGCTTCTTCTCTCTCCTCCATTTCTCTTAGATGAGGTAGGAAGGCTACAGAGGGCTGGAGTCCCAGCGCTCTGGAACAAGCTCTGGTGAAGCCTTTTCTCCTCAAGAGTAGGCTGTTGTTAGGAAAAGGCTCTTGTCATGTTTCACAGGGACTACTCTTCCATTTTCCTATCACAGCCATGACGGGAATCTTACCAATTCTTCAAAATTGCTATTTAAGTGTTCCTACAAGTTTACGACTTCAGCAGCTTCTGATGTATGTATGCAGATTTTAGTTGTGACTCTCTGGGATCACCAAACCCTTCAGATTTGGGGGAGGTAGTTTACCCTGCAAACTCAGTTCTTATATGAGTCCAAAGAAGTCATTGTTTTTCAGTTTCTTCAGCTTTTTCTTGTTGGAAGGATGGGGTGAGGAATTGCCAGCTCTTTACATGTCATAGTTGAAATAGGAAGTCCACATTATGTTTTTAAGATGTACTTATTTTACTCTGTAAACCTCTAATCATGTTTATTAATCCTGCATGACATGTTTCCGCCATGCCTTACCTATTCTTTTTTCCTCACCTCCAACTTCCCGCCACCACGTGTACACATATTTGTACTCTTCCCCCTGTGGACCTCTGTAAGAAATTCTTTTCTACCTTTGTTTCTTTTTGTCTAAAAGTATTATACCAAACCCATTGCTGACGAGTTGATTCCAACTCATAGCAACCCTATAGGACAAATTAGAACTGCCTTACACTGCTTCCAAGGCATGCCTGGTGAATTCGAACTGCTGACTTTTTGGTTAGCAGCCGTATGTATGGTTATGCTTGCAGGACAGAAAGTAAATATTATATGCCCTAAAAAATGTAGGTAGGTTATAAATTGGGGGGGATAAGGGCAAAAGAAGCTGGAAAATAAGGGCTAGGCAAATTCCCACAAAAAAACCTGAGATGCAGTTTCCTGGTCTTCAATAGCTGCTGGTTAAAGGACATAGTTAGAAAATTGTTAAATCAACTAATACACCCGTTAAAAAACCTGTTGCCATTGAGTTGATTCTGACTTATAGCGACCCTATAGGACAGAGTAGAACTAACTGCCCTATAGAATTTCCAGTATTATAAATTTTTTCTGGTTTTTTTTTTCATTTAAATCTTTAATTCATCTTGAATTTATTTTGGTGGAAAGAGTGGGATAGTAATCTATTTTTTGTTTTTGTCCAAATGCCAGGCCATTTTGGGATAAGCTTTTCCCCAGTGATATAAAATGCTCTTCTTTTTGTATGTTTTTGCTGTTGTGTGCTGTTGAGTTGATTTTCAACTCACAGCGACACCATGTGACAGAGGAGAGCTCCCCATAGGGTTTTATAGGCTTTAATCTTTATAGGGGAAGATTACCAAGTCTTTCTCCCATGGAGCCACTGGGTGAGTTCAAACCACCAACCTTTTGGTTAGCAGCTGAGCGCTTAATTGTTGTACTAAATTCTAAAATATACTTGATCTATTTCTTAACTCTGACGTTTGTATCATCATTCTGTCAGTTTACTACTGTGCCAGTATTAAATCTTTTCATGTGTTTTACAGCTTGGCAAGTTACTTAGAAATATGGCATTTTTCTATAATAATGCATTAGTTATATCGAATATGTTGAGGATATTGATGTCTTTACAATACTTAATTTGCCTTTCAAAGACCAAGTATGTCTGTTTATGTATTTATCTTTTTTTGTGTTCTTAAAAGAGTTTTCAAAAAGTTTTCTTCACATAGACCCAACACAGTTCTTATATTTATTTTAACTATTTTATATTTTCATTATATTTTCTTACCAGTTATTATTTGCATTGAGGAAAGCAATTGATTTTGTGAAATTAGTTTTGTAACCAGTGATTTTAATGACTTACCTCATTTTGTCTAATAGTTTTTTAGTTGTCTCTCCTGGGTTTCTTTCTGGTTATATAACCACTTCATATTTAAATAATGGTAGTTTTGCTTTTTCCTTTCTATTTTTTTGCCTCATTTATTTCTCTTGCTTAATGATGATGGCCAATCATTTTTAGAACAAAATTAACTAATAGCATATGCTTTATTGTAATAGCTTTTTTTAGACCATAATTACCCTGCTGTCTTTTTAGTCTGTAAAGTCCTTGGGGTAGGGACTTTTATTTACAATGCCTAGCATAATATAGGCATAAAATAGATTAATTCTATTGAATGATTCAGGAAGTGGAAAGTGGACTAAGCTGAGCTGAGATCAGTAGGCATGTACCCCACCCATAAGCATTAGCCTGGGTAAAGTGAATATCCTTGAATGTCACAGAAACAGAATCAGATGAGTGAAAATCTGATGTGAGTTCCCCAGCTAGAACCTGTAATTCTTAATCACTGTTGGACCCTTGAAGAGCTGTATCCTTCAGGTCTATTTCAGGGTAGTTGGAATGAAAGAGCATTCCTGATCAAGTTCCATCTCTCAGTTAAAACTGCCCTGGAAGACAGAGATTTAATTTTTCTGACATGGTGTATACAGAGGAGAAGCAGCAGAAAAGAAGTGCTTTGTATTCTACCCCGTTATCCTGCAGCATGGTCTCAGGACATCCTCCAGAATCAGGAGGAACCATCCTTGGTATTGACAGGACTCCAATGGTGGTTCTGTGTTGGGGGCAGGGAGATGGAAGACAGCAGCTTGGTTTTTCTGTGCAGCAGCATCAGGACTTTCTTTTTTAAACAAAACAATATCATAATTTTGAATTATAAAGTTTGCTAATTACATGATCTATTTATGACTCGACGGCAGTGGGTTTATTTACTCTAGTTTTCCATTAATTCTTAAAATAATAAAACACACATTTTTAAATTTTATTGTGCTTTAGGCGAAAGTTTACAGTGCAAATTAGTTTCTCATTAAAAAATCTATACATAAATTGTTTTGTGACATTAATTGCAATCCCTGGATTATGTCAGCACTCTCCCCCTTTCCCTTTCCACCCAGGGTTCCCCATGACCATTCTTTCAGTTTCCTGTCCTTTCCTGCCTTCTCATCTTTGGTTTTGTCAGGTGTTGCCCATTTGGTCTAAGACGCACATCCTTCGTGTGTGTTATTGTTTGTTTTACAGGCCTGTCTTATCTTTAGCTGAAAGGTGAACTTGGGAGTGGCTTCAGTTCAGAGTTCTTAGTGTGTCCAGTGGCCATAGTCTTGCGGATTCCTCCAGTCTCTGTCACACCAGTAAGTCTGGTCTTCTTATTGTGAATTTGAGTTTTGTTTTACATTTTTTTCCTGCTCTGTCTAGTACCCCCTATTGCGATCCCTGTCAGAGCAATTGGTGGTGGTAGTCAGGCATCATCTAGTTCTTCTAGGCTCAGGCTGGTGGAGACTGTGGTTCCTATGGCCCATTAGTCCTTTAGACTAATATTTTTGTTGTTTTTTCATTTTCTTCATTCTTCTTTGCTACGGGTGGGATGGGACCTATAGCTGTGTCTTAGATGGCTGCTCACATGCCTTTAAGACCCTAAACGCAACTCACCAAAGTAGGATGTAGGACATTTTCTCTATGAACTATGCTATGCCAATTGACCTATATGTCCCCCAAGACTATGGTCCCTAGCCTTCAGGCCCAGTAACTCAGTCACTCAAGGTGTTTGGATGTGTCAAGAAAGCTTCTATGACTTTGCCTTGGTCACCCTGTGCTGACTTCCGCTATATTACATGTTGTCTTTCCTTTTCACCAAAGTTAACACTTGTCTACTGTCTAGTTAGTGATTTCCCCCCCTCGCTCCTCCCCTCTTTCTCCCTTATAACCATCAAAAATTTTTTTTCAGTGTGTAAACCTCTTCTTCAGTTTTTATAATAGTGGTCTCATATAATATTTGTCCTTTTGTGATTGACTTATTTCAGTCAGCATAATGCTGGATTCATTATTCTTTATTGTTGCATTATACTCATATTATAATTTGTTTATCCATTCATCTGTTGATGGGGACTTAGGTTGTTTGCTTTTTTTTTTTTTGGCTATTGTGAATAATGCTGCAATGAACATGGGTATGCACATGTCTGTGTGATAGCTCTTATTTCTCTAGGATATATTCTTAGGAGTAGGTTTGCTGGATCATAGGGTATTTCTATTTCTAACTTTTTAAGGAGGTACCATATTGTTTTCCATAATGGTTGTACCATTTTGCATTTCCATCTGCAGTGCTTAAGAGTTCCAATCTCCCCACAACCTCTCCAATGTTTGTTATTTTCTGCCATTAATGTTGGGGTGAAATGGTACCTCACCGTAGTTTGGATTTGCATTTCTGTAAAGGCTAACGATTGCGAGCATATTCTCATAAGCATGTTAGCTGCCCGAATGTCTTTTTTGGTGAAGTGTTTGTGCATATCCTTTGCCCATTTTTTAATTGGATTATTTGTCTTTTTGATATAAACAAACAAACAAGAAGGCTAGAGGTATGGAAGTATTCTATAGATTTTAGAGATTACATGCTTGTCAGATAAGTTGTAGCAAATTTTTTTTTTACCAGTGTGTAGGTTCTCTTTTTACTCTCTTGGTGAAGTCTTTTGATGAGCATTAAGTGTTTAATTTTCAGAAGCTCCCAGTTATCTAGTTTATCTTCTGGTGTTGTGTGCTGTTAGTTATGGTTTGTATTGTATTTATACCATGTATTAGGGTCCTAATTTTTCTTCCATGATCTTTAGCTCAGGACCTTATTTATTTATTTTTTTTATGGAGGCAAAGACAAATGTCAAGGACAGCTCTGAAAGTTCTGTAAGTGGGGCCTACCTGGAACATGGTCAGGGAAACAGAGCATTAGCAATGGGCAGCATGAAAAGACAGCTGCTGGTTGGAATGGGACCAAAGTGAGAATCGCTACTGAAGTAAATAAACCAAAGACATCTGAACTCCTGGGTTCTTGGCAGAAGCCAAATTTGCTACAGTTTAATGGACTCTCGAATAAATGAGCAAAGAGATCTGTCCTAATAGAGGTAATCTCCAAAGGCTTTGGCCTCTGGCCTGATGGACACCGAGTTTGGTACTAGTCTCTATAACCCAAACATGGTGATGCAAGAATAGCACTCTCCTTTTCCACTCTATTCCAGTAAGTCCTTTATCTGCATCTCTATTTCAGAGAAGATTGGTTCTAACTTCTCCATTAAAAAATGAATGTTATGATGGATTTCATTTTTCCATTGAAGCTAATTGGCCATGGGCAATAATAGTAAGCACTATGTCTAGTGGAAAGAAAAGCATAGCAATGTTGTTCACAAATTGCTCTTGGGAAGCAGAGATCACGGCTCATTTGAGGAACTCGGGCATCTCACTAGCTGTGTTCCTTAAGGTAGTCAGTGTGTTTCTCAGTGCCCAGCAACTCATCCCCAAATGGAGTTTGACATTTGTCCTACCATTCATTCATTCACTAAACCCTTTTTGAGTGCACATCATATGGCAGGTATATATCCTATGCAAGGCACTGTGTATTTAAAGATGAACAGACCAAACTCCAGGCTGGTATGGATAATGCATCACATTTCTTTATACAGTGCATAACATGACCAAAACATTGGCAGTTCAAATCCACTAGCTTCTCCTTGGAAACCCTATGGGGCAGTTCTTCTCTGTCCTATAGGGTTGCTATGAGTCAGAATCAACTCTATGGCAAAGGGTTTGTTTGTTCGTTTTGGTTTAAACGTGGTTTTTATCCTTTTTTGGTTCTGAATCTCTATGGAAATCTTAAGGAAGCAATAGACTTTCTCCCCAGGAAAAGGCCCATGAGCCTAATTTTATACACAGTTTTAAGGAGTGCACAGTTTCCTGAAGCATGTCCCCTCAGGTTAAGGACTTCCGCTAGGAATGCAATCGGTCTCAGTAATGACAGCAGAAGGCTGTGAGCTTCTTGCATCAGAATAGTAGATGCCATGTGTAATCTGACCAAGACCTTCTTTGACATCTCATTCAGTTTTATTATGTTTCTGCCTCTCTTTCTCTTTTAACCTGAACTTTTAATTATTTCCCTCTCTACGGTAGTGTAAAAATGTTACTGAACATTGGCGAGGGCTTGATCAGGGATGGAAATGGAGCACTTGGTAATATTGCCAGTTGGCAGTATGTGTTTCTACAGCAACATTCTGTCCCCAGATAGCTGAACAGATTTCAGTTGGATTGATCGATCCATGGTTTTGCCTAGGATCGCATGACCTACTAGTAGCAGGGTCAGAGCACAGGATTCCTGATTCCCAGGTTTCTGCCTTCATCACTGGCTTAGTTCTCCTTCTAGACATCGATTCCCTCTCTAATTCTATCTTCTGGCCTGAAAGCTCCAGGTTTAACAGAAGCTTTTTCTCAAGGGAGTTAATTCAGTTGCTGTCGAGGTGATCCTGACTCATAACGACCCTATAGGACAGAGTGGAACTGCCCCAAAGGGTTTCCAAGGAGCAGCTGGTGGTTTTGAACTGCCAACCTTTTGGTTAGTAGCCGAGCTGTTAACCACCAGGGCTCGCAAGGGAGTTAATGATTTGTTTACCAGAGTTGTTATAGATAAATATGGAAATAGCGAATGGTTTTCCTGATTTCCCAATTAAAATGAATGGATTAAATACATACACCCCACCCCGACCACATACGCAATTTTGGAGGTAAAACAAAAATCCTATTGCCAAAGAAGCACTTTATCTTATTTAAGAGATAACATGAAACTTTTTTTTTTTTTGTGGTCCAGATACATGCAATTATTTTTGGGGAAAGATACTTTTCTGGTCAGAACTTTCCTTTTCATGATGTAGGACACTAAAAAAAAAAAAAAAAAAAAAAAAAACTAGCATTTCCCAAATAGAATTAAAAAATGCAGAAGGTAGAAATTAAAATGCTAACAGACTCACAACCACAGAGACACAAATGCCACCACAGTAAGGTCTCACATTTTCTAACTTTCAAAAGACCGTAGGGATTGCTTTTATTGCATATTTTATGGAGCTATCTGTCTTTCAGCAGAGCTAGTATATGTAGAAAACTTTAAATAACAAAATTTTTGTGTGTGTCAAAGGACCAAAACTTCCCCCACTGTAGTGGCCAGCAGTACCTTCACAGAGTTCGGACTGGGAGAAAAAGCCTTGGCTGCCCTGGGGCCTGGCCAAACAGAAACCTGGTGCATCTGCTGTCATGGCAACTGCAATACTAACTGGACGTTTCTTGTTAGACGGATTTTCCTGCCTCAGCCAAGAATAATCAATGCCATAAATCACCTTAGGTGACACATCCTTTTTAGGGATCATCCAATGGATTTTCTGCCATAGTATCATTAAAAATCCATTATGTTTCACACACTACCCCTTAAAGGGAAAGACATCTTTCAAATCTGTATTTTGCTACATGGGGGTAAGGATGAGTGGCAGGATATGAAGGAACTGTGTTTTGCCTGGGGTAAAGCACTATGCTGTGAAAGAAGTGGGTTAAGTCTCAAAAAAGCCTGTCAATCCAGATGTATACCCTGCAAGTCCAAGGATATTCGAGTATAAAGTTCACAGGGCTTGATATAGGGAAAGCATTCGATACATTCAATTTTATCTACTCGTACTACTACTCCTTTTAGTGCTACTACTGCTTTTCAAACCAGATTTATAAAAGGTACTGGTCATAACTCATACCCATCAAAATGAAGATACACCAGAGGCCATTTTCACATCTCAATTTCCAGAATAACTATAGCTCATTCTTATAAGAATGCGAGAGGAGAGGAGCCCCTGATTTTCAGTAAAGTTGCCAGCCACATTTTTTCCAAGGTTTTTTTTTTTTTTTTTTCCCAGCATGTTGACAGCTTCACTTGTGAGGATTGTTAATATTCAAGTTAGGAGTAAGTATGGGAGCCCTGGTGGCACAGTGGTTAAGAGCTAGGCTGCTAATCAAAAGGCTGGCAGTTCGAATCTACCAGCTGGTTCTTTGAAACCCTGTGGAAACCCTCTGCCCTGTAGGGTTGCTGTAAGTTGGAATCAATTAAACGGTGATGGGTTTTTAGATAATCCTGCTTCTCAGAAGCTGATCTAGAGAATTAGGTTTGGATTAGAAAACAATCTAGAAAATGTTGATATTTTTTGTTGTTAGGTACCATCAACTTGATTTTTGACTCACAGTGACTCCATGTGACAGAGTAGAACTGCCCCCATAGAGTTTTCTAGGCTTTACTTTGTGGGAGCAGATTGTCAGGTCTTTCTCCCTTGGTGCTGCTGGCTACGTTTGAACCACCAATCTTTGGGCTAGCAGCCAAGCACTTATTTATTGCACCACTAGGAATCCTTGTTGGTGTTTTTAGATGAGGGTAATGGGGCAGTGAGAGTAGGGAGAGTATGGCAAAACTCTCTCAAAATTTTAGATCAGTGGTTCTTAAATTTGTGTGCATAAGAATCAGCTGGTATACTTGTTAAAAATGTAGATGTATAGAACCTAGCTCCCAATGATTTTGATTGAGAAGGTGGGAAATAGGGGACAGAAGCGCCATTTTGAAGAAGACCGCTTACGTGATTGTGATCAACTAATTCAAGTGCCACACTGTGAAACACTGGAGATTGGGTCCTGACTTGTACGCTAATACTTCTCAGATTCTCAGGTTCTGTTCTGAGTTATAAGAACACAAAGTGCACTCATTCTGTATCTCTGGGTAGTAGTTGTGTTTTTTTTTGAAATCACAATAAAACTAAGAAAAACAAACAAAAAAGCATGAATTATATAAAACATTCAAACGGTGTAACTGCAATATAACATTTTATGTTATAATAAACATTGTAGTGTTGTGCAAACTCAGAAAATATTTTTGCTAAAATTTAATAGTATATGAATAACTCTCCTCTATAAAATTGATCAGATCTCAGAAACATAGCTCTTCAGTTTTTAAATGTTCATGATTCTCAGGTTATTTATGCGCTACAACCAATAATCTCCCACTTCATATCATTGACTCCTTAACTACATTAGTCAGTAATTAGAAGCTTCAAAATCAACTGTCAATAAACATAAGAGCACAATGCTTTTAATCAATAGTAGGTTCACAGAAAACTTACATACAGATTTCACTAGAAGCCACGTAATGTATTGGCAGAAAAGCTACTAGATTGATGGTGCATTGCCTATCCCATCACCCCAGAAATGACGAATACTTTTCCTTCCACACATAGAAAGGCATCATTCATTGATCACGCTACTCCTTCTACCTAAATTCTTCCTCAGAATACTTCTCAACAAAGCTAATCACATTTATAGCCTCTGTCTCTGCTACTGTGTCTCTACTTCATCCATGGGCCTATTGTTCTAGTCTTGGAGTACTTAATGGATGCTGGCTAATATCAACTGGCCAAGTTGTTTTGTCTACCTGGTTGTCCTATGCCTCTTCTTGGTGGATGTTTTCTGGTGGCAATAGCATATAACAATAATAATAATAATAAAAAACTCACAGTTCGTGCCTATTCCCATATGTCCATCCATATACACCTACCTAAGACCTCCCCGTCTCTGGTCTTTGTGTCCTTTTCCTTCTAGGCACCTGACCATCTGACCAGGAATTGGTTACTCCTGGCTACTCTCCAGGAATTTGTACATATTTCACTTTTCCTTTCACACAACATGGATGACCAAGTATATTGCTTACAGCTCTGCCCACTGAAAAGACTTTCCATCTCTAGATTCTTTGAAGGCCACCCCCAAGTATAGATGTAATGGTTCCACTGCCAACGTTTGGTTTGTGCTAATATACAAAGCCAATCCATTCATAAACCATACTTAGGCTTTTTCTTTCCCCTTCAACTGGTGCTATGAGACCCTCCCCTACAATATGACCACAGGTGCCAGGCAGGAAGAGGCATTGGTTCAACTATGGTGCATGACATGGGCTTCTGGGTTATCTGCTCATATAATTCACTTGTGCTGTCTGTTTCTGCAGACTCCTATATGTACCATTTTATCTTATGATGGACTGCTGCTAGGTCCACCTGACTTAATGGCTTGGAGGGTTCAACGGAATCCAGTTCATAACGGAACTACCTGAACACATGGCCCGTTAGTGTCCCACGGTCATGTATACCATCTGTATCAGGGTCCATTTGATATTTTCAGAGTTGTTTTTCAAAGGGCTCACAATTCCTTGCTGCAGATGGTATGGCCTTGCTGTAGAAGCTCAGGGACCTGAGTTGCCATTCTCCTATTGGGTCTTCCTATATTTGCTACACTGCATTTTTCCCCACTACTGACACATCCAACCTCACAGGGTCTTTCAAATTTTATGACTCAAAATTCTTCCACAACAGTCTGAACCTACTGCAGAGTCCTGTCCTGTTCCTGGAACCACTCAGTGCTGGCAGCTTTCCATGCCTCCTAGGATAGGGACCTGAGCAGTAGTCCTAGGTGAGCGTGTGTGGAACGTATTATCTCCAGAACTCAGAAAGGCCTACTGGGCACTGTGTTTCCTTCTTTGTGGTTGGAGGTGAAATATGCAGAAATTTGTCTTTTACTTTGGAGGGGATATCCTCTAACAAATGAATTCCAAAAAACTTTATTAAATTGGTTGGCCTGTCCCTGAATCTTAATAGGGTTTACCTTTCACTCTGTGGAGCAAGTGTGTCTTATGAAGATCTCCAGTGTACTGAGGAGTCACCTTTTTTGGATCTTCTCCAATTAGTACAATATCATCAACGTAATGGAGCAGCATGATACTTTTTGGGATATCCATACAGTCGAGATTTCTCTATATTATGAAAGAAGACAGGAGACTTAAAGTAGCAGTGAATAATTTGTATAATTAATATTCTTAAGCAGTTTTTCTAAAATAATTTGTATATGAACTATGATCTATTTACTTTAATCTCTCTAGTGATTTGGAAAGTATGCACCATGTTTTTACTTCTGCCAGTGGCTACCTTTAGGTTTTTCAAAATTATGTTTTTCAGCCTATATTTGAAATCAGCCAATCAAATAGCAGCATAACACATTCTATGCCCTACTCTTATTCAATTTTCTTATGTTCACTTCTCTACCCTCTACCTTCATGAATATCATATGAAGATTGAAGCTAAGATTATTGTTATTAAATTATATTTTTAAATTAAAAATATCTTCAAGTATTTTTTACATTTCAAATTAGTATCAAATTAGAAATAATAAAGAGTATTACTACCATAAATGAACCAAAATATACAAATAAAATCCTTACTCTAAGAAGGAATAAGATTCTCCTTTTTAAAGCAAGGACATTTTAGGTACCCTTTCCATTTTGTGAGATAGGACCAGTCATGGCCATGAACAAAATTGAAATGAGAAGAACATATTTGAATCTAACCATTTAGCAACATGTCAAAGCAGTGTGGTATGATAAGGAAAAATGATTTAAATATATCTATATTTCTTCATAACACTTTTACATTGGAATCCAAGGTATTGCTTTTATTTCCTGACTCAGAACCAGATGACCTAAGTTAAAGACCACAGTATGGCTATATACTTTGGACAAGCCGTGTTAGCCTCTTTTGTATTTTTTTTTAAATTGTACTTTAGATGAAGTCTTACAGAACAAACTAGCTTCTCATTTAACAGTTAGTACACATATTGTTTTATCACATTGGTTAACAACCCCAAAACATGTCAACACTCTCCCCTTCTCAACCTTGGGTTCCCTACTACCCAGTTTTCCTGTCCCCGCCTGCCATCTAGTCCTTGCCTTTGGGCTGGTGTTCCCCTTTAGTCTCATTTTGTTTTATGGTCCTGTCCAATCTTTGGCTGAAGTGTGAAGCTCAGGAGTGACTTCATTACTGAGATAAAAGGGTGTCTGGGGGCCATACTTTCAGGTTTCTTCAGTCTCTGTCAGGCCAGTAAGTCTGGTCTTTTTTCGTTAGTTAGAATTTTGTTCTACATTTTTCTCCGGCTCTGTCCAGAACCCTCTGTTGTGATCCCTACCAGAGCAGTTGGTGGTGGTAGGCGGGCACCATGTCGTTGTGCTGGACTCAGTCTTGCGGAGGCTGTGGTAGTTGTGGTCCATTAGTCCTTTGGACCAATCTTTCCCTTGTGTTTTTAGTTTTCTTCATTCTCCCTTGCTCCTGAAGGGGTGAGACCAGTGGAGTATCTTAGATGGGCGCTCACAGACTTTTAAGACCCCAGACGCTACTTAACAAAGTAGAATGTAGAACATTTTCTTTATAAACTCTGTTATGCCAATTGAGCTAGATGTTCCCTGAGACCATGGTCCGCAAAGCCCTCGCGCAGCAATTCTGTCCCTCAGGGAGTTTAGATGTGTCTATGAAGCTTCCATGACCTTGCCTTGTACAAGTTGTGCTGGCTTCCCCAGTATTGTGTACTGTCTTACCCTTCACCAAAGTTACCACTTATCTATTGTCTATTTAGTGTTTTTTCATCCCCATCCCTCCCCTCCCTTGTAACCATCAAAGATTGTTTCTTTTTGGTGTAAAACTTTTCGTGAGTTTTTATAGTAGTGGTCTCATACAATACTTATCCTTTTGTAATTGACTTATTTCACTCAGCATAATGCCCTCCAGATGCATCCATGTCGTGAGATGCTTCACAGATTCATCATTGTTCTTTATTGTTGTATAGTACTCCATTGTGTGTATGTATCATAGCTTGTTTATCCATTCATCTGTTGATGGACATCTAGGTTGTTTCCATCTTTTTGCTATTGTGAACAATGCTGTAATGAACATGGGTGTGCATACACCTATTCATGTGGCGGCTCTTATTTCTCTAGAATATACTCCTAGGAGTGGGATTGCTGGATCATATGGTATTTCTATTTCTAGCTTTCGAAGGAAGCAGCATATCGTTTTCCAAAATGGTTGTACCGTTTTGCATTCCCACCAGCAGTGCATAAGAGTTCCAATGTTGCCACAACCTCTCCGACATTTGTTATTTTTTGTTTTTTTGATTAATGCCAGTAATGTCGGTGTGAGAAGGCATCTCATCGTAGGTTTGATTTGCTTTTCTCTAATGACTAGTGATCACGAGCTTTTCCTCACGTGTCTGTTTGCCACTTCAATGTCTTCTTTGGTGAAGAGTCTGTTCATTTCCTTTGCCCATTTTTAATTGATTTATTTGTCTTTTTGTTGTTGAGGTTTTGCAGTATCTTACAGATTTTAGAGATTAGATGCTGATTGGATTTGTCGTAGTCAAAAATTGTTTTCTTGCCTGTAGGTTGTCTTTTTACTCCTTTGTTGAAGTCTTTTGATGGGCATAAGTATTTAATTTTTAGAAGATCCCAGTTATCTAGCTCATCTTCTGGAGTCTGTGTGTTGTTAGTTATGATTTGTACCTTATTAGTGCTGTGTATTAGGGCCTCTAGCATTGATCCTATTTTTTCTTTATGATCTTTATAGTTTTTGGTTTTATGTTTAGGTCTGTGATCCATTTTGAATTAGTTTTTGTTTATGGTGTGAGGTATGGGTCCTGTTTTATTTTTTTGCAGATGGACATCCAGTTTTTCCAACACCATTTGTTAAAAAAGACTGCCTTTTCCCCATATGGTTGACTTTGTGCCCTTGTCAAGGACCAGGTGGACATAAGTGAATGGATTTGATCTAGGTTCTCAGTTCTGTTCCATTGGTCAGTGTATCTGTTGTTGTACCAGTACCAGGCTGTTTTGACTACCTTAGCTGTATAGTAGGTTCTGAGGTCAAGTAGTGTGTGGGTCCTCCTACTTTATTCTTCTTGTTCACTAGTAGTTTTCTTATAAGGGGCCTCTTCCCTTTCCATATAAAGTTAACGATTAGTTTTTCCATCTATTTAAAGATTATTGTTGGCATTTGGATCGGGATTGCATTGTATTTGTAAATTGCTTTGGGTAGAATTGTCATTTTCACAATGTTGAGTCTACCTATCCGTGAGCATGGTATGGTTTTCCATTTATGTAGATCTCTTTTGGTTTCTTGCAGTAGTGTTTTGTAGTTTTCTTTGCATAGGTCTTTTACATCCTGGTTAGATTTATTCCTAAGTACTTTAGTTTTTTTAGGGGCTATTATAAATGGTATTGTTTTCCTGATTTCCTTTCTGTTGTTCTCTTTATTGGTATATTGGAACCCACTGATTTTTCTATATTTATCTAGTAAGTATCCTGCAACTCTGCTGAATCTTTGTATTAGTTCCAGTAATTTTCTTGTGGAGTCTTTTGGGTTTTCTATGTATAGTATCATATCCTCCACAAATAGGGACAGTTTTACTTTTTCATTACCAATTTGGATGCCGTTTATTTCTTTTTCTTGCCTTATTGTTCTGGCTAGGACTTCCAGCAGAATGTTAAATAGCAGTGGTAATAAAGAGCATCCTTGTCTTTTTCCTGTTCTCAAGGGGAATGTTTTCAGCCTCTTTCCATTAAGAATGATGTTGGCTGTTGGTTTTGTATGGATTCCCTTTATTAAGTTGAGGAATTTCCCTTCTATATTTTATTGAGAAAGTTTATCAGGAATGGGTGTTGGACTTTGTCAAATGCCTTTTCTGCTTCGATTGAGATGATCATGTGATTTTTTTCTTTTATTTATGTGGTGGATTATGCTGATTGATTTTCTAGTGTTGAACCATCCTTGCATAGCTGGTATGAATTCTGCTTGGTCACAGTGTATTATTTTTTTGATATGATGTTGAATTCCATTGGCTAGAATTTTCGCATCTATATTCATGAGGGATATTGGTCTGTAATTTTCTTTTTTGTGGTATCTTTGTCTGGTTTTGGTATCAGGGTTATGCTCTCTTCATAGAATGAATTTGGAAGTATTGCTTCCTTTTCTATTTTCTGAAATAGTTTGAGTAGTACTAGTGTGAGCTCTGCTCTGAATGTTTGGTAGAATCCTCCAGGGAAGCCATCTGGCCAGGGTTTTTTTTTTTTTTGGTTGGGAGTTTTTTTTTTTTTTTTTTTAATTAACTTTTCAATCTCTTCTCTTGCTGTGGGTCTGTTCAGATTTTTAACATCATTTTGTGTTTATTTGGGTAGGTAGTGTGTTTCTAGAAATTTGTTCTTTTCCTCTAGGTTTTCAAATTTGTTGGAGTATAGTTTTTCCTAATACTCTATTATGACCCTTTTTATTTCATTTGGGTCTGTTGTAATGTCCCCCATTTCATTTCTTACTTGGGTTATTTGCATCCTTTCCTGTTTTTCTTTTGTCAGTTTCGCCAGTGGTTTGTCGATTTTGTTGATCCTTTCAAGGAACCAGCTTTTGCCTTTGTTGATTCTATTTTTTTCTGTTCTGTATTTCATTTATTTTTTTCTCTGATCTTTATTATTTCCTTTCTTCTTGTGTCTGTGGGCTCCTTTTTTTTTTTCCACCCCTCTATTTGTTCAAGTTGTATAGCTAATCTTTTGATTTTGTTGCTTTCTTCTTTTTTGATGTGTGCATCTTTTGCTGTAAATTGACCTCTGAGCACTGCCTTTGCTGTGTCTCAAAGGTTTTGGTATGATGTGTTTTCATTCTTGGAATTTTTTTATTCCATCTTTGATTTCTTCTATTAGCCAGTGGTTTTTAAGCAGAGTGGTTTTGAGTTTCCATGTAATTCATTTTTTTTCCTCGTTCTTCCTGTCGTTAATTCCTACATTGATGGTGTTGTGGTCAGAGAAGATACTTCATATTATCTCAGTGTTCTGGATTTTCTTGAGGGTTGCTTTGTGGCCAAAGATGTGGTCTATTCTGGAGAACGTTCCATGTGCATTGGAAAAGAATACGTACTTTGCAGCTGTTGGGTAGTGCTCTATATATGTCTATGAGGTCAGGTTGGCTGATTAGAGCCTTTGGATCTTCTGTATCTGTGTTGAGTTTCTTTCTAGATGCTCTGTCCTTTACTGAGAGTGGTATGTCTAAGTCTCTTTCTATTATTGTGGAACTACTAATTTCTCTTTTTAGTGGTATTAAAGTTTGTTTTATGTATTTTGGAGTCCTACCATGGGGTGCATAGATATTTACTATGATTTTGTCTTCATGATGGATTGTCTGATTAATCATAATATAGTGCCCTTCTTTGTCTTTTATGATGCATTTTGGTTTTAAAGTCTGTTTTATCTGAGATTGGTTTTGCCACTCCTGCTCTTTTTTGGTAGCTGTTTGCTAATTTTTTTTTCCTGTTCTTTGATTTTTAATAAATTTGCATCTTTGTTTCTAAGGTGTGTCTTTTGTAGACAGCATATTGATGTGTCCTGTTTTTTTAATCCGTTCCGTCACTCTCTGTCTCTTTATGGGTGTATTTAGGCTATTTAGATTCACTGTAATTATTGATAGGTGTGAGTTTATTGCTGACATTTTGCAGTGATTTTTTTTTGTGGTGCTGACATTTTCTTTGTCCCTCTTACTCTCCTGTGCTGAATTCCTTTTGTTTATGGATTTTTATTTTTTCATTTCTTTATTTTTGTAGGTTTTGTTTTTATTGAGACTTTATGTTTTTCTTCTTTGTTAACCTTCTTTGTGGCCACCTTGAAATTTATCCTTATCTTCCTAGGTTTGAACCAGTCTATTATTACTTGGTATTCCCTTGCCTTCTTCTCCATTAGAAAGTTCTATACCTACACCATTTAGTCCCTCTTTTACTGTTCTGATGTTGTCATTTATGGATTAACCTCTCTGGTTCCCTCTTGTAAATCTTGTGGTTTTGAATAGCTTGTGAGTTCATTTCCTAGGTTGGCATCTGGCTGGTGTGCTCTTGTGTCCTAGATTGAAGCTGTCGTTTGACGTTTTTTGTTCTCAAGTTGAAGGACTTCTTTGATGGCTAAGGTGGCATGTCAGCTTGGCTGGGCAATGATTCTCACTGGTTTGGCAGTTGTATGATATGATAACTTCCATGATGAGATTTGATATTACGTGACCACCTCCATGATGGGATCTGCTGTGAGGATCCAATCAGCTGAAAGGGAGTTTCCGTGGGCATGTGGCCTGCATTGAACGTAAGTGGATAGTCTGGCATGGCTTGGGTGCTTTTTGTTTGTGCCGAATTCTTCAGCTGGCTCCTGTTTGTCTGACCTCCTGTTCTTGGGACTTGAGCTAGCAGCTTTCCTGCAGTCTTACCTGCCGATCTTGGAATTCATCCATCTTCACAGCCTGTGAGAAAGAGCCTTGCTCTTTGACCTGCCGATCTTGGGTTCACCAACCCCTGCAGCTCCGTGAATCAGGAGACGCCTCTATCCTAATCCTTGGACTTGGGACATTCCAGTCTCTACAACCATGTGAGCCATTTCTTTGATAAAAATCTCTCTCTCTGTATATATAATTATACATGTTACTGGTTTTGCTTCTCTAGAGAACCCAGCCTAAGACAACTCCCATTAATAATTCTTTTAAGTATTCCCTTAATTTCTGTTTATCTGGAAATGTCCTAATTTCACCATCATATTTGAATGACAATTTTGCAGGATATATTATTCTTGGTTGGCAGTTTTTTTTTTCCAAGGTCTTGTATATGTCACCCCGTTGCCTTCTTGCCTGTGTGGTTTCTGCTGAGTAATCAGAGCTTAGTCTTATTGTTTCCCCTCTGTATGTGATTTTTCATTTTTCTCAGGCTGCTCTCAGGATTCTTTCTTTGTCTTTGGTTTTAGCGAGTGTGATTATGACACGTTTTGGTGATTTTCTTTGGGAGTCTATCCTATATGGGGTTGTTGAGTTTCTCGGATGGTCAGCTTTTCATCTTTTATGATATTAGGGAAGTTTTCTGTCACCAATTCTTCAATGATCCTCTCTGTGTTTTTCGTTTTCTCTCCCTGTTCTGGAATTCTGATCACTCACAAATTTTTCCTTTTATTGTATCCCACATCATTGTCAGGGTTTCTTCATTCTTTTTTTTCTGATAGTACTTCAAACAGAGTTGTATCCAAGTGTTTGTCTTCAACTTCACTTATCATGTCTTCCATCGATTCAAACCTGCTCCTCATCCCTTCTATAACACTGTTCATTTCTGAAACCTTGTTGTGTTTCTTTTGGATTTCTAGTTGTTTTTGTATGGTTTCTAGTTGTGAATTTATTTTGGCATTTTGTTCCTGTATTATGTTCCTGAATTCTTCCATTATTTTGTCTGTATTTTCCATGAATTTGTCTATTTTTTACTCATTTTGTCTATGCTTTGCTTCAACTCTTGGATAGCTCTGAATATTAGAGATTGTAATTTCCTATCAGGTAGTTCCAGTGCCTTTTCTTCTACCAGAAAGTCATCTGGTATTATTTTCGATGCTTACTAGAATCATCCAATTCTTTTTTTTTTTTATGTTTTGATATTGTCTGCTGTCTTCAGGACATTCAGTAGTTATTTTCTTCCTTTACTGATTGTAGATTTGTTTGTTTTGTCCTCATTTTTTTTGTTTTATTTGTTTATGTCTGAGGAGGGAGGATATGTGTTCTTTGTTGTTTGCTTATCTGTGGCCATGATGCTTTTCACCTCCTTATCCAATGGGCAGAAACCCTGGTAGTGTAGTGGTTAAGTGCTATGCTGCTAATCAAAGGGTCGGCAGTTCAAATCTGCCAGGTGCTCCTTGGAAACTCTATGGGGCAGTTCTACTCTGTCTTATAGGGTTGCTATGAGTGGGAATCGACTCGATGGCACTGGGTTTGGTTTTGGTTTTGTATCCAATGGGCAGGGCCAGGTGCTCACCTATGGTGCAGTGGGGCAAGTCCAGCTGGAGGGAAGGGGCTGGGATGGGTTGTTTGTGGCATGTACTAGGGCCGACAAGGTGGACCGAGAGTTGGCGTAGGGCAGGTTCCTATAGGCCATGCCTGTGCTGCTCAGGGGTGCAATGTTCAGTGCACAGTTCAGGTAGTCAGGAGGGAGGGGTGAAGTTGTGATGTATGCAGCTAAGATGGACATGGAAGCGAGAGAGGAGAAAAAAATAGGAGGCAGGAAAAAAAAAAGTGCTGAGGGAGCCTGCCATAGGAGTGGAGAGATGAGAAATCGAGCAATGAAGAAAAACAAAAAGAAGAAACGAAAATAAATAAATCAATAAAAACTAAAAAAAGAAATGCCCCTAGGGATCCCACTAGTGACTGGGGAAGTGGCTTCCAGACCTTGAGGCATGGCCCACCTAGAAGGGGCAGAGATGGCACACAACCCCAGATATTCAGGAGACAGGAAAAGAAGGAAAGCAAAGAGATGAGAAACCGAGAAATGAAGAAAAACAAAAAGGAAAAAAGAAAAAGAAAACAAACAAAAAGGCCCCAGGGATCCAGACTGGGGATGCAGTTCCCCTGCTGAGCAGTGCTTCACAGCCCGTCAAGAAGAAGCAAAGATTGCACATGGAGCCAGATGTTTGAGAGAAAGGAGGGGTAGGAGGGAGGGAAGAAACCGAAAGAAGCCAAAAAAAGCAACAATGGAATGACACTGAAGGAGCCGACTGGTGTAGGTGGGGTGAATCTGTGCAGCATGGACCCAGTGCCTCCTGGGCCATGGTTGCTCAGTATGCTGGGAAGTGGTGGAAGCTGAGCAGAGGGATGAAGGGTGGAGGGTGGGAAAGTGTGTATTGTTGGATACTGGGTGCTCTGTCTCCTGCTGGGAGCTCCGTGAAGCTGCTTTCTCATACTCCCTGTCCACCAATCTCCAACAGGAGTCCATGATGGCAAATCTGTGCTATGTTAGCTGATAGGGGACCTCCACTCATATCTCTCCTTGCTCTCTGTTCTCCGCGGTTTCTTATTTCATTAGGTGCCTCGTTGAGTTCTTTATCTCTTCATTTGACACTTACAATTCCAGGATCGACAGTTGTCTGTGTTTTACTCAGATTTTCAGCTCTTTGGTGTAGAGGGACAGCATCGTGCTCCATCTATAGTGCCATGTTGGCTCTGCCTCTGTGTTAGCCTCTTTGTATACCAGTTTCCCAATACTTAAAATGTAACTAAATCTGCTCTGCTTTTGTCACAGGATTTTTAAGATAATCAGAATCATGTGATATGTGTATTAATATGTAACATACCAAGGCATATTGTGATATTCTTTAATATGTAGAGTGTAAAATAGGATCACCTACTATAGTTAGCTAAGTGTATCTTTTGATTTTGCATTTTGTCATAGTAGCAATATCCCTGGGGAATAGAGCTGTCTTCACTGAAACAATTTTCTCTAAAATTGATTTTGAAGCAAAGGAACTTAGAGATGATTTAATTCTGTCACAATGTTCTACGGTGAGTTGACCAGCAAGAGTGTTTTCCCTCCACTCATAAATGAAGTTCTTTGTTGGGTAGCAAGGCTGCCTGACTCTCCAGCCATAGGATGGCATCATCATTTTAATGAGGGTTAATTTCCACTTCTTCCATCTCTGTGCCACATAATTTTCACAGAAGAAATATATGCTTTCTATTGTAACATAATCCTCCTGGTCACATCAATGATAAAATGCTGACTCAATGCTGCTGAAAATATAATAATTCCACATTCATCTCTCTCCTGAGTGGAGAAAGTTTTAATCACTTCATATGAAGGTATTAACAGCTGGAATAGATGACAAAAGTACAATGAGCTGCATATGGTTTCAATATTGGGAAATTAATTATTTCATGAAATATAGTTTTATTATTTACTTACTAAGGAATTTCTACTCTTTGTCAGGAAAAGAGGCTTTACTGTGTCTATATGCAATGTACTAACCTGCAAAATAATAAAGAAGGGCTGGGTGAGAGAATTCGCAGGGGTGTGGTAGGTGATTAGTATACTGTTAAAGGGATAAGAGAATTGTCCTGTGCAATATTAACCACCTGTAACACCATTTATTCTGATAAAGGCCAGCTCTGTGAATATTTAACTTTCACAGTGTTTGCTTTACTGATATTGGGTCACTTTCGTATTTGAAATATAGCTGATTGCTTATTACTAATTTGTCCTGAGTTCACCTTCAGAATTTAATATTCTTTCAACTGCAATATGTATAACTGACTACATTGTAACACTTTCAAAATGTGAGAGAATTAGGATTTAAAATATAGGTTTGGAAAGAATCTTGATATTCATTCAATTGTCTATTTCAAATCTTGTACACCCTAGGTGCCAAAGGGCATTCAGCAAAATATAAGATTTCTTCTATCCCCTTAAATACTTAGGCTCTTACTTGTAGGGAAAAAAATGAAATGACCTCATAAGAATACAAGGCAGTGTTGGTTGGAAGACTATAAATCCTTCTCAAATTCAGAGGAGATAAAGAGTGATATGAGTGGCAGCCAAAGATCTAACAGAGGAAATAGCAGTGGGAATGGCCATGAAAAGAAAGGTAGGGCTTGGGTAGGCAGGAAGCTTCGACAGCCAGGTGACGCAAACAGCGGGAAGCCAGGTAACACCTGCTGGTGACTGTAAGGACTCAGTTTGTAGGTCAGCCCACCTCCCAGCTGGTTCAGGCCATTCCTGACTGATGTGTGGTTGAAAGTTCTGTTTTTTCAGAAATGTTAATGGATGAAGCAGGTGGGTGCCTCTTGGAGGGATACATGACTTCTTTGATCTAGTGATTTATAGAAGGCCTCTGTGATATGAAAACTGGCTTATCTTCTGCTACTCTCCTCAAAGTACGCCATGTTTTAGTCAAACAGACTGTTTCCTGTTCCTTGTAGCTCAAGCTTATGAACTAATATTGCGTGAGTATAGGTGGCGAAAGATAAGCTAGAAAGGGAAGCTGAGGCCAATGCGTGACATGGTTTCATGACATGCTTAACAATTAAGATTTTAATCACTAAGTGTTTGTAAACCATCAATGAGAGTGGGCTTTTAATCAGGGGAATGACATAATTGGATTTACATTTTCAATAGACAACTGAGTACAGTGGCAATATTGTATGGTTGTTAAGTAGCAGAGTTCTGGAGTCAGACTGGCTGGGTTTGAATTCCTTCTCTGATCTTATAAAAAAACCAAAAAACCCAAACCCATTGCTGTAGAGTTGATTCCAATTCATGGCAACCCCATGTGTTACAGAGTAGAACTGTTCCATAAGGTTTTCTTGGCTGTAACCTTTACGGAAGCAGATCCACAAAGCTTGTTTTCATGGTGTTGCTGGGAAAAGTTTGAATGGCTAAGTTTTAGGTTAATAGTTTAGTGCAAAGCTTTTGCACCACCCAGGGACCTTTATGAGCTTATTGCCTCTGACCTCTTAAATTCTCTCAGCCTCAGTGACCTCATCTGTAGAATGAGGATAAAAACCATTATCTACCTTATAGGTTATTGTGGGGATTCAATGTGATAATACATGTAATATGCTCAGTCCAGTGCCTGGCACAGACAGAGCATTCAGTACCTGTTGGCTATTATTACATTTATTATACCTTCAGTAGTAGTATGAAGACAGATGACTTTGCTGGCAGCTTGAAGGAGAAGCCTGGAGGCCAACAAATAAGAATCTGTGGCAATATTTTAGGAATTCTGTCTTAGTCATCTAGTGCTGCTACAACAGAAACGCCACAAGTGGATGGCTTTAACAAAGAGAAGTTTATTCTCTCATAGTCCAGCAGGCTAGAAGTCCAAGTTCAGGGTGCCAGATCCAGGGGAAGGCTTTCTCTCTCTATGTCAGCTCTGGAGGAAGGTCCTTGTCATTAGTCTTCCCTTGGTCTGGGATCATCTCAGCACAGGAACCTCAGGTCCAAAGGACACACACTGCTCCCAGTGCTGCTCTCTTGGTGGTATGAGGTACCTATGTCTCTCTGTTCGCTTCTCTCTTTTATATCTCAAAAGAGATTGGTTTAAGGCACTATCTAATCTTGTAGACCTCATCAGTATAACTGCTGCTAATCCCTTTCATTACATCATAGTGATAG
This sequence comes from Loxodonta africana, assembly GCF_030014295.1. Classification (NCBI taxonomy): domain Eukaryota; kingdom Metazoa; phylum Chordata; class Mammalia; order Proboscidea; family Elephantidae; genus Loxodonta; species Loxodonta africana. Next base: position 50,043,551 of record NC_087351.1, read on the forward strand.
GATTTACAACACATAGGGAAATCACATCAGATGATAAAATGGTAGACAATCAGACAACCATGCAAGGTAATCATGACCTAGCCAAGTTAACAGATATTTTGGGGGGGCACAATTCAATCCATGACAGGTACTAAAGTACTGAGTTAAAGCAATGGAATGCGCATTGAGACAGGCAAAGTTAACACCATGATTGGAGTAAAATTAATAAACTTGGTATTTGAGTAAATGTGGTGCGGTGAAGAAGAGTGAGAAAGTATGGATGGTTCTAAGGTTTCTAGATGGGCTCACTGATAGATTGTGGTACCATTGACCATGATACAGAATGAAGAGTAGAGCAGATCTTGCTGGTGCTTCAGCCGTAGCATCTACATTGAACCTTACACCTGAAGTGCACTTCCAGTTGCCTGAGGGCTTTCTCTCCTGACAAAGGCAAAAAAGATAGACATGCGAGGAAATTACTGTCCTAGGTGACAACTGTCAACTGTTGTTTGATAGCAGGCTTGGTTTGGTATGTAAATAACTCCATGCCTTTGCACCTTACGTGGGATTCTCTGAGGTTTGTGTTCTACTCCCAGAGTTCTTTGATGGGATTCAGCTCTAGGTTCCCATAGTGGTAACTTGTTTGATAACTAAGGACTTATTGGCTGTCTTCTTTTCCTGGTCTTATTGCTCCAATGTCCTAATAATGTCTTCTAGGATCATCTTCCAAATAAACTATTTTCCTGGAATATTTATTTAAGGAAACCAAGCTAAAAGAGTAGGGAAGGAGACAGGAACAGGGACTGAAGAAAAATAATTTCCATTTTATATCTTTTGAGGGGGCGATGCCTTTGGATATTCAAGAGATAGTTCAGAATGCATTGGAAATAAGAAACTAGAACTTGATAAATAGGGTCTAGTAAGATGGCACTGGGTGGTACAGGGTAGTATTCTAGATTCGTGAGTAAAATGTGAAAATGGTGGTAGTTGGAATCTTGGGAGAAGATAGTCTGTCAAGGGTAGTTGGTAATATAAGAAGTTTGAAAAAGCTGATAAAAGAAACTAAGATGGTGTGATTAGAAAGGTGAGGCCAGAACAAGACGGTGATGTTATGAAAGTCAGAAGATAAAAGTTTATATGAAACTTTTATTATTAAAGTATAAATTCTTTTTTCTTATTAAAGTATGATTTCTTTTAGAGGAGACCATATTGCTTTGTAATATCTACACATAGTAATAAAAAATAAACATTTATTGAAAGAATATCACTTCTATTTATCCTACTGTGAAGATATAGGAGAAGCAGAGGTGGTGAGATTAAGAGGTAAAGAGTTAACTTAGCAATTTTTTCCATCTTACCCAATCTTATTTGTTCCCTGGTGGGTTAGCTTTCTACCTTTGTTTGCTCCGAAATGGATTCATATGGTATATAAATGGACTCTACCATATTCTCTTCAATAACAGTCTGTATTCTATATGAGTTTAATCCTGATACAACTAATACCAGGTAATTTTGGTGAGAAAACCAAAATCCAAACCCATTGCCATTGAGTTGATTCCAACTCATCACAACCCTATAGGACAGAGTAGAACTGCCCCACCGAGTTTCCAAGGAGTGCCTGGTGAATTTGAACTACCAACCTTTTGGTTAGTGGCTGTAGCTCTTAACCGCTACGCCACAAGGGTTTCCAATTTTGGCATAGAGTACAAGAAAAGGGGGTAGAAAACCAAGGAAGGGGAAGGGAAAGGGCAGGAAACCCCATGCTACAGAGCTCCAATCCTTGCTTATCCTCTTCTGCCATTACAGATTTTCCAAAATTCGCCCTCACTACCTTAGTAGTCTTGGAAGAAGTACAGCCAGAATGCTTCTTAGAAGGGAAGATGCCAAGACTTCCTCTTACATATTTTGGACAGGTTATCAGGAGGGACCAGTCTCTGGAGAATGACGTCATGCTTGGTAAAGTAGAAGGTCAGTGAAAAAGAGGAAGACTCTTAACAAGGTGGATTGACACAGTGACTGCAATGGGCTCAAACATAGCAACTGATGGTGCAGGGCTGGATGGTGTTTGGTTCTGTTGTACATAGGGTTGGTATGAGTTGGAACTCAACTCAATGGCACCTAACAACAACAAAAACACTTTGGTACTACTTTCTACGTTGGAACAAGAGGTTGCAACACGATCTTTTCATGATGCCAAAACCAGTTGCCACTGAGTTGATCTGACGTGTGTCAGAGTAGAACTGTGCTCCATAAGGTTTTCAATGACTGAATTTTTGGAAATAGATTGATAGGCCTTCCTTCCGAGGCATCTCTGGGTGGACTTGGACCTCCAACCTTTCAGCCGACAGTGGAGCATACTATTTGTACCACCCATGTACTATCTTCATGATATTATTTTATGGCTTTGACTTTTGACGTCACCTCATCTCTTTTTCTTCTCTGTAGTTTGAAACAGTACAAAGCAGCCAAGCCTTTCAATTCTTCACTTATTACAGCAAACTGTTCAATATTATGAAGTATTTTCAATCTCTAGTCAATGACCTTTTTATTGTAGATAGATACAATAAAATTCCTGAAATTCCTAAAAATGCTACGCCGTCCTTTGAAGTTTTAATGGGATTTAATTTGTAGGACAAAATGGCATTTATGTTAAGTTTATGAAGAGAGAGAGAGAATATGAGCTCTTGTCTTAAGTTTAAGGTCTTTCCCAATTGCCTGTGTTCCTTTATTATATTGCATCTTGTTGTGCAAGACTGTCCAAAGAAACTTCCTTCAAAATTTTCTAGAGTGAAAAATGGTTTCTTGTTGGAAATAGGAGAGATGAAGTTAGTTGTTTGCAACATTGTTGTTGTTAGGTGCCACTGAGCCGATTTGGACTCATAGCAACCCTGTGTTCAACAGAAGGAAACACTGCCCAGCCCCGAGCCATCGTCATAATTGCTGTTATGGTCGAGCCCATTGTTGTAGCCCCCAGTGTCAGTCCATCTCATTGAGGGTCTTCCTTTTTTTTTGCCAACCCTCTATTTTGCCATGTATGATGTCTTTCTACAGGGACTAGTCCCTCCTGATTAACATGTCCAAAGTACGTGAGATGAAGTCTTGCCATCCTTGCTTCTAAGGGGCATTCTGGCCGTACTTCTCCCAAGACAAATTTATTTGTTCTTCTGGCAGTCCATGGTATATTCAATATTCTTTACCAACACCATACTTCAGTTTTTTGCAATAAGGTCAGTCAGTTTTATGAACTCTGGGAAAAAAAAATTTTTTAAAATACATTTACTGTTTAAATAATAACTTCTGATCAATTCTATACATTTTTCTTCAGGGTTCAGCACCCCTAAGATTGTAGTCGATGCCTTCCTGCCTCCAGAAGTATCTTTTCTACATTGTCTACTATTGTGCTAAGTCAATTACCAGTTGTCTTTTCACATTTATATAAGACCATTAAACTAATGTCCTGTCCTGTGCTGCAGTTTTCCACTTAATTACATGCTTCGCTGGGTGCTTTTTGATTGGAAATATTATCTCATAATTTCTTTTGTCTTATGCATGTGATATCACCTCCGTAACACAAGGGATGATGAAGGAAGCTCTGATTCAACAAGATGGCTTTTGCTGGGTAGTAGCTGCCTCTGTAGCTTTTGTAATACTCAACATCCTTGACCTTTACGTTCAGGCCAAGGAAGTTGAATCTGGATTCTCCCTGTGGGTCACTGAGCCTTTCATTTTCCAGGAGGTGTTTACTCAGTCCTTGGCTTATGGCTTTTCCTGAAGCTAATCAGGGGCCAAACACCTTCCTACCTTAGCCTTTTCCAGTGTTGGAAGGAAGCAAAGTGGCTGTGACATTTCTATTCAGTTTTTTTTTTTTTCTCCCAATGTTCTGACCTCCTGGTCACTGGATTAGTACTTAGTGAGCCCCTACAACCACATGACATGGAAGGAAGCCCTCAAACAGTTTTTTGAAATGGATCATAGAAATGCCTTTGCTCAGTGCTATTTATTGAACCCAGAAACAACTTCAAGTTCTAGTTGGGCCAATGGGTACTTTGAAATGATGCCTCTGTTTCAATTCTTGTTTATACATGACTAGACTCATATGCTTTGACTTCTTTACCTGATGGTCATATTATCACCATGGGATGATAATTGCGGAAAGTCAGACTGACCTCATAAGAAAGAAGCTATCTACTGAGCCCAGAATTCACCTTTTTTCCCTCAAATTCTTTCTTCAGAAGAGTTGGCTATAATGTCATAGTTAGATCCATTTCTTTTGCTTAAAGTTTTAAGTCTGTTAAAATAAAATTACTTCCAGAAGAGGTAACAACTTAGGCCTTGTTTATTGATCATGCATGTAGTGTCATGTATATAATATTTTTAGAGCTGGGAAGAATCTCAGAGAATCATCTTGCTCCATGTCCTCATTTTACAGACAAAGAAAATATGGTACAGATGTCAAGTGACTTCTCTTGATGTTGACTCCTTCTATCAAAACTCACACCAGAGCACAGATCTTAAGACTTTTAGCCTAGCACTCTATCTACTATATTCTGCTTATGAAAGGTCATAAGAACAAATTTTAGTAGAAAAATAAAGTGCTTAAGGGCACTAGGAATGAAAGCCTAGCCTGAGGGGGCAAAGAAGGCTGGAGAAGGGGAGGCTGAGATTATTACTATAATAGTTTTTCTAAGGGCTGGCTTAGAAGGGCAGAGTGTGCTTGCTTCTCTTTGTAACCTACAGGGCAACCTGATATTGTCTCAAATACTTTAATTTCAGAACTCTTTGGTGGCCTTTTTAAGACTGAGCCATTTCTAACCCAACCCTTAGGGCCTCTGGGGATCCAGGGAATCTGGAGTAGGTCTATGTGATATCAAAGAAGGAGCAATTTGGTTTAGTCACAGAAGTCAGTAAAAGAAGTAGAAATTGAGCTTGTCCTTAAAAAACAGACAGAAATTGAGTAGATTAAGAAGTGCTGGCAGTGGTGGAGGTGGTGACTAAAGGCACAGGTTTGGAAATTAGCCTTGGCTGTCACTCTTGAGTGGAGTTTTGGGGATTAGTCAAAGACGAGCTTGGTGAGGTGAAGTGGGCCTTGATTGGAGACTCCCTGAAGACTCCCCACTGTGGATAAATTGAGGCCACAGTACGTTCTTGAGTAAAGAAATGGCTTTGGGAATGTGGCACTGTAGGAAATTCAGTCTGATGTCCTAGATGGATTGAAACAAGTGGAAGTGATGAGAGGAGGATGCTAGAATACCCAAAGACAGGAGGTGATAACCTGGCAGGATGGATTTGTGAGACAAAACCAAAGAAGGGACTGATTGTACTCAGGGTTCATTTAATGCTGGAGAACATGGGAGACACAACTTCAAGATTTCAAGTTGGGAAGAAGTGATGTCATTAATGAATCTACAAACATTGGATTAAAATACAACAGTACTAGGTGAAAAGTTGACTATCAGGGATAAGGCAAGGGGAAAGTTAACTGTGATCACATTGCTCTACTTTTGCACCCGGCTCTTTGGTTAATTTTTCACTCTCCTTCACTGGATTGAGAATGTGTTGGGGGTAAGGATTATACACACTGTTCCCAACACATGAAAAGAGGCACATATCAGGTGCTTGGCAGAATGACTTTAGCCTGAGTATCTGGGAGAATGGTAATATCTGGGAGAATGGTAATATTATGAACCAAAAATAGAGGACTTAGATGGGGAAGGAAATATTCTACTTACGGAAATGGCAGGAACTTCATAGACAAAAATCTGAACTACATTTGGGAATATATGGTCTTAGGTGAAATATGAGTCCTGATGATAGATAGTTGGGAATGGCAGGTTGGACTTTAGAGCTGAAGTTTTGCATTGGATAAAATCTCTGAGAATGGGGAATTAGAGATGGATGAGTGAAAGATTTGAATTTAAACTGTCCATTTCCATGAGTATTGTCTGAAAAAGGAACTATAGGTAAATCCATTGTTCACTATTGAGTTTAGGGGCTTCTTTAAGCAGTTCCTTAATTTAACGGCCAGATTTTTTTTTTTTTTTTCCTATCCTCCAAAAACAAAGCGTAACATCTCTATGAGATCAAGGAGACAAGGAAGGCCAAGAAGTACAATTCTCTTGCTGTTATCAGTGAGGCCCATTAACCTTGAGGCGTCGGCACTACAGGGAAAACTTTGAGAATAATGAAAAGGTGATGAAAGAGGAAAAATGCAAAACCTAAGGAAATAAGACACAGTTGCAAAAGAAACCTCTGAGCCAAAGTAATGAGGAGCCGAGCAGAAGGGACAGGGTTTTTTAAAAAAAAATTTGTGTTTTAAGTGAAAGTTTACAAATCAAATCAGTATCTCATATAAAAATTTATATACACCTTGCTATATACTCCTAGTTGCTCTCCCCCTAATGAGACAGCACACCCCTCTCCACCCTCTATTTCCCTGTCCATTCAGCCAGCTTCAAGGGACAGAGTTTTAATTGTTATTATTATTTTTTTTTCCACTAATGTCTGAAGAGAGAGTGAGGCCAATACAGAGCATGAGAGAGCAGATTATGGAAAAATGTGATTGGAATGTCTGGGAGATCAAATTATCTGTCATTACTGCATTTTAAAAAGACGAATATCTTAGAGACTGAAATATGTTCTGTTTTTCTGGGGTATTATATTGTTAAAAGCTCATTATGGCTTCTTTCTTGATATTAATGTACTTTCTAGGCCTGGTGAATCATGGCTGAGGGCTTTGCAGCACAAATCGAAAGGCATTTAATGGAGATTAGAACTGAGTCTTGCAAGAGGGCATATAGCTATGAATGGTCTTGTGCTGTATTAGTGGCCGCTAAAGCCACGAGAGCCTGATTCACCGGGCGCCCAGCCCCAACCCCAGGGTCTGCAGTGTGATTGGGTCAGAATGAGAAATGAGGGAAGATGGAGTGATGAGAAACACTGCTGGGAGATCAACAGTGACTTGATAATGTACTCCTTATAAACCCTGTTTATCTTAAGACATTTGGACTTTTTCTCAGGAAGTAATGTGATCCATCCTGTTTGAGAACACTTGTCCCCTGGCCGAAGTATGATGATTGGATTGGTAGAGAAATTGGTGGAAAGGAGACAATAGAGGCAAGGGAAGTATGATGAAGGCAATGAGGCTGGGGAGAAATGGACAGATTGAGGAGCTAGCTGGAATCACAGGACTGGGTGACGGATTGTGTGAGAAGAGTAAGAGCCGAGAATGATTCCTGCCTGGCAGCTGGGTAGATGGTGGTGCTGCTCACAAAGAGAAGGAACATCAGAGCTTTGTGGTACTTTTCTTTTTTTATGGTTGTAAAAATACACATAACGCAACATTTGCCAATTCAACATTTTTCATGTGTACAATTTAGTGACACCAATGACATTAAGCATGTCATGCAATCATCACCAATATCTGTGGCCAGATTTTTCATCACGGTAAACTGAAACTCAATGCTTCTTAAACAATGACTCTCCCTTTTCTGGAATATGTTTTGATATGCAAAGTTTGAGGTCTTGTAAAAAATCCAGATGAATAAATTTTGATTTTTTTTTAGTCCTTCATGTAAATGTTAAATAGCAAGAGAAGGCAAGATGGCAATAACATAGTTTTTAAATTTCTGTGAATCTCCCTCAAAAACTGGCAAGAAAGTAGATAGAAAAACACCACCATCACCACCAACAACAAAAAACTTGGAAAAATCTACAAAAATGAGAGGATTAGATACCCTACGGACCCTAAAATACAAGTGTTGTTGTTGCTTGCCATTGAGTCTATTCCAGCTTATAGTGACCCTATATGACCGAGTAGAACTTTCTCCTAAGGTTTCCTAGGCTGTGATCCTTATGGGAGCAGATTTCCAGGTCTCTTCTACTGTGGAAGGGCTGGTAAGTTTGAACTGCTGAATTTTCAGTAAGCAGCTGAGTGCTTAACCATTGTACCACCGGGACACCTTTTTAAAAAATACAAGTAGGTGGAGTGAAACCAATAACAGTAACAAGAACTATGCTAAATAAGCAACTATGTGGGAGAAAGTGAAAAAGGTTAAAGGAAGAACCAGAGAGTTTGGAAATTGACAACATGCTCCCCTTCAGCATGGAAAACTCAACAGGCTTCTCTGAGAATAGTAGGAAACACTGGGAGTGGGCTTTGCAAAACACCAATATTCCAGTAAATGTGAAGGGACTGTGGGGAGGTTGAATGATGATGGGAAGTCTGGACCCTATGAACTCTCAAATTAATGGACCAAAGTGCCTTTTATGGAATAGACCTTCACTGAGAACAAACTATTGGGAATAGAATCCAAACTGAGCAAGACGGCAATTTTATGGTCAAAGGAAAGTCCAGACAATAGTGGAGGGAAAGGGACAAAGAACGAGCAAGTATAAGGCCATATTTACTAATATTTCTTGATAGCAGCAAAAAAACAAGCCCTGAAGTCGTAGTATTATGAAAGTATCCCTGGCCCCTTTCACTGACCTAGCACACAGGGTTATCTATTAAAAGTACAGGCAAGCCCACCTTACTTAAATATGAGTGACGGCAAACAACTTCAGTCACATTCCATACAGATTTATTGTAAGAACAAGAAAATACTAAGCATAACAACATTTTTCAGGATAATCAGGTAAAAACCATTAACCAATATTTCAAAAAAATCTATAAGAAAAAAATGAAGAAAAAAGAGCATAAATTGGAGTTTGGAAAACTAAGAAATAAAATGATTGGACAAAAGGAATGTGAAAAAGAGAACTGAATAAATTTTTTAAAAAATAGCAAAAAAAGAAAAAAATCGTTTCAGAAATAAAGACTACATTAGAAGGAAGAGCAGATAATTGCATGGATAATACCATAAGACAAATAGAGGATGAAAAGAAGGAAAATGAAATATTAAATAATGTTTAAAAAAAAGGCTTTAGAGAAATTTATACATATCTAAAAATCAAACCAAACCGAACCCACTGCCTTCAACTCTGACTCATAAGTGACCCCATAGGGTTTCCAAGGCTGTAAGTCTTTACAGAAGCAGGCTGCCACATCTTTCTCCTGTGGAGCCACGGGTGGTTTTGAACCACCGACTTTTTGGCTCACAGTCGAACTCTTTAACCACTGCATCACCAGGGCTCCTTATACGTATCTTAAAAAAAAAAAAAAAAAACCCACTGTGCTGGAGTTGATCCCGACTCACAGCGACCCTATAGGACATAGTGGAACTGCCCCATAGAGTTTCCAGGGAGCACCTGGTGGATTCGAACTGCCGACATTTTGGGTAGCAGCCATAGTTCTTAACCACTACCCACTAGGGTTTCCATACATATCTAAGGTAGGCAAAAACAAGCAATATACATATAATGTGAGTTCCCCAAAATACCAAAAAAAAAGAAAAAAACCAAGCCCATTGCCTTCAAGTCGATTTCGACTCATAGAGACCCTATAGGACAGAGTAAAACTGCTTCATAGAGTTTCCAAAGAGCACCTGGTGGATCTGAACTACTGACCTTTTGGTTAGCAGTTGTAGCACTTAACCACTAAGCTACCAGGGTTTCTAAAAACAAGCAATATGACCAAACAAAAAGCAAAGGAAAAAAAACAAAACCCCCCCCGAAAACAATGGTTCAAGAATAGTTTCCAGGAAAAAGAAGAAATCTTGAAAATATACCATGTTCTTGGGAAAATTGTACCAGAATAGCTAACACCAAAATATATCCTAATAAAACTACTGTACTAATAAGAAAAAGACACATTTTTTGAATTTTAAGGCAAACATTCAGGTCACTTATAAAAAAGAAAATACCATAGTGAAAACATTTTTTTATAGCAATGCTTGTATGCCAGAATAGTAACATATTTACTATACTCAAGGAAAGAAATGTAAGAGAAAAATTTTATATTCTACCAAACTGACTATTAAGCATGAAGGCCATACTCTTATATACACGTAGGAACTCAGGGAATGTTGTTTTCAACATTCCTTCCTGAGGAACCTTCAGACAACTAAAGGCACTGGAGAGCGTTGACTATACATTTACCTGTGAGCTTTGACTTTACATTTACTTGTAAAACCAAGACTAAATGATGGAGATAAGGGAGGCAACATAGCATATGATGTTAATGCTCTAGCAATGTAAAAAAATGTGGATACAGTACGACTCTAAAAAATGGTGGGAGAAGAATGGGTTAGACATGTAAAATGTAGTATAAATGTGCTGATCCACTTATAGGTATTAAATTGGAGTAAAATGGTATTATTTCATATCTGATGCAAGGGAAGAAGTAAGGAAGGAGATACAAAAGATAACTAGCTATTTTCAGTATTATTCATAGTAGGGAGCCAAAAGATAGTATCCTACAAAACAGGAGATTCAGGGAAATATATATATTTTCTTCATTTCCTTGTAGGAAAATCATGCATTTTCCTCATATAACCTGTTTCCAGCAGTAGCAGGAAGGAGAGAGCTCTGCATTGGAGGGAGATCAGTTCCGCCTTTCTTCCCTGTAGCACACACAGACATTCCCCTGCTCCTTAATTTGATTTGACTAGTGTGGTAGGCAGAATAATGTACGCCAAAGATGTCTATGTCCTGATTCCTGGAACCTCTAAGTATGTTAGTTTACATGGTGTCTTAGGCTAGGTTCTCTAGAGAAACAAAATCAGTAAAGAGTATAAATATATAGGTAAAGATTTATATCAAAGAAATGGCTCACACAGTTGTAGAGGCTGGAAAGCTCCAAGTCTTTTGGTCAAGGTAGAGGCTTCTCCGATTCACATAGCTGCAGGGGCTGGCAAACCCAAGACTGGCAGGTCAGAGAGCAGAGCTTTCACTCACAGCCTGCAAAGATTAATGAATCCCGAGATCAGCAGGTAAGCTGTTGGCTCAAGTTCCAAGAACCAGAGATTAGACGAACAGGAGACAACTGCAGGATCCAGCATGAGCAAAAAGCCCCCAAGCCTTGCCAGAATGTCCACTTATATTCGATGCAGGCCACAGGCCCAAGGAAACTCCCTTTCAACTGATTGGCTACTCACAGCAGATCCCATCATGGGGATGATTACATATCGAATCTCAAAAGGGAAGTGATCACAACATTATATGACTGCCAAAACACTGAGAATCCTGGCCCAGCCAAGATGATACACAACCTTAACCATCACACATGGCAAGGGAGAGTAAAGGTTAACGATGGAATTAAGGTTGCTAATCAGATGACCTTAAAGCAGGGAGATTATTCTGGATTATACTGGTAGGCCCAATGTAACCACAAGGATCCTTAAAAGATGGAGACAGAAAAGAACCAGAGAGATGGCAGTGTGAGAAAAATTTGACTCAACATGGCTGGATTTGAAAATAGAGGAAGGGGCCATGAAGCAAGGAATTTGGGTGACCTCTATAAACTGGAAAGGACAAGGAAACAGATTATTCACTAGAGAAAGGGGATGCAGAAAGGAACCTAGCCTTGCCAACATCTTGACTTAGCCCAACATCTTGAGACCCATTTTGGACTTCTAAGCTACAAAGCTGCAACATAAAAAATTTGTATTGTTTTAAGCTACTGTATTTGTGGTGATCTGTTACAGCAGCCATAAAAAAATACAGTTAGTTTAGATAGAAGTTCATCTTCATAGGACTGTTGTTAGATATTGGCAGATTGGTGTTCAAAATTCACTTTACCTTCCTCTTTCTAGTGCAGATATCAAACTTTTTTTTTTTTTTTTTTGGTTCATATGGTCCATAAAAAAATTAAAACTACACCCATTGCCATAGAGTCAATTCTGACTCATAGCGACTATATAGGACAGAGTAGAACTGGCCCAGGGTGTTTCCAAGGAGCTGCTGGTGGATTCGAACTGCCAACCTTTTGGTTAGCAGCTGAACTCTTAACCACTTCACCACCAGGACTCCATATGGTCCATATGATCACTTTGCATCATAACTCAGTACACATACATGCACACACACATACTTTAAAATTGTTTATACAAAAACTATTCTCCTTTATTACATAGGATACAATGATATATTCTATCTTATTCCATTTCATTAAAAATCAGTTGATTTCATGCCCCATTAACTAAATTGATTTTATGACCTGCAAGTAATTTTCAATGTAGAATTTGAAAAATACTCTTCTTATAGGCCTTCCTGCCTGGGAAAAATATACCCCGTTGGTAAACATTTTATTTCCTAGACTCCCTTGATCTAAGGGTCCAGATTCAATTAGATTTGTCCAATCAACTGCATTTTCATGAAACTGGAGACTATATTTCAACTTTTTCTGGTTCTCTTGTTTATTCTGGAAAACAGAGTCATGGAAGCACTGGGTTTTTCCACAGTGGAATTCTTGCCCAGTCATTAGCTTTGTAAGAGCTGAAAGGTAGGACTTGGAGCATAGCTAAGGCAGTGTGTTCCTGGAGTCAACATTTCTAGCAGCGGCTTCCTCATTCCCCTATTTCCTGATTATGGCAAAGAAAGCAGTCCCCTTGGCAGGTCGACTCTGAAGTATTTTTATAGGAGTCATTCCTTAAAACCTAGCCTACAGCTGGTTCCTCTAATTCCTCCAATGAGTTTGTGAGGAGACAATCTCTTTTTTTAACTCCTTTCTTCTGAAAGTGGTGTTTGTCTTCCACAAATCAACTCTGACTGATATTTTATTATAATTCTGTAAGTATAATTGTTATGGATTGAATTGTGTCCCCCAAAACGTGTGTCAGCTTGGCAAGCCTATGATTTCCAGTACTGTGTGATTGTTCACCGTCTTCTCATTTGATGTGATTTTCCTATGAGTTGTAAACCCTGTCTCTATGATGTTAATGAGATGGGTATAGCCACAGTTGTGTTCATGAGGCAAGGCTCAATCTACAAGATTAGGTTGTGTCTTAAGCCAATCTCTTTTGAGATATAAAAGAGTGAAGTGAGCAGAGAGACAAGGGGACCTCATACTCCCAAGAAATGAGAGCCAGGAGAAGAGCACATCCTTTGGACCTGTAATCCCTACGCCAAGAAGCTCGCTGACCAGCGGAAGATTGATTATAAAGATCTTTCCCCAGAACCATCAGAGAGAAAGAAAGCCTTCCCCTGGAGCTGGCACCCTGAATTCAGACTTCTGGTTTACTAGATTCTGAGAGTATAAATTTCTCTTTGTTAAAGCCACTAACTTGTGGTATTTCTGTTATAGCAGCACTAGATAACGAAGACAACAATCAAGTGAGAATATTCCTTCTTAAAAGGCTTGGGCAAATCACACGTACAAGTCCTGGATGGACTGGGCCTAAGGGGATCATGAAGTGCGCTTATACTCAGAGATGCACAATCTTCATCTTTTGAGCAACTCTGGTTTTAAGTGACTATTGAGGTTTTGTAGATGACACCCATCACTTAATGGACTTCATTCCTTTGTTGAGTACCTAAAATCACAGCTGTTAGTTACTGGTCATTAAAAAAATGATGCATTTGTTTGAATGTAGATGGGATACGTATTTTCAGTTTTAGAGTGATTTTTTTGCATTCTCTAGTCTTTGAGAACCTAAAGGAGCAAAGAGTAACAAAAACATAGGTTGGATGCCTGTGCATGCCCGTGAACTTTATATTTACGGAAAATACAAGCAATATTTACTACTAATATGACCCCGGGAAGGAGCCCTGGTGACACAATTGTTAACTGCTTGGCTGTTAACTGAAGGTTGGTGGTTTGAACCCACCTAGTAGTTAGTGGCTGTGCAGGAGAAAGACCTGGTAATCTACATCCACGAAGATTACAGTTTAGGAAATCCTATGGAGCAGTTCTACTCTGTCACATTGGGTTGCTATGAGTCGGAATTGACTAGACGGCATCTCATAACAACAACATGATCCCAGGCACTGACCAGTTGAAACAGAGAGAATGGACAGTGTCCATAAACACTCTAGGTCAGTGCATTGGCTCATCATCAGCCTTGCTTGTTAATGATACATTAATAAATTAATGCATAAAAATTAACTTTATTCTTTACAAAAAGATAAAATAAGCATAAACATAAAAAGATAAAAAATTTTGATGAAGGAAAAAAGTGCAAGACAAGGTGAAGATGGGAGAAATGAGTATCTAACATGCATATTATTAGATCGTCAACATTTTTTAGGGGACGCGTGGAGAAGGAGGGTGCCTCTCAACATACTCCACCAGGGGGCACTGAACTTTCACAGCATTTGAGGCCACTCACATGCCCCATAATCCAGGCTGAGCATCTATGGCATTTGTATGTTAGCCATGGGTTGGTTAAATAACTACCTTCAATCTTGAGGAAAATTGAAAGCATTTTTTTATTTCCTGATACAAAATTTCCCCTGTGCCCTCTCCTTTTCCAGAGAGCAGAGTAAATGAGAAATGACTTCTCTCAACAGAAAGAGCATGTTTGAGTACAGCTTCATTATGGCAGATTGGATCTAACTCAGGGTGACCACTTAAGCATCATGCAATTTAGTGATAAAAGCAGGGTCTGTTTTCCAGCTTGGGTCTCTTAACTAGCTATCAACGATCTTTAATAATCACCAGGCTGACCGCTGATATGCTTTGTGGAGTTTAATTTAGCCTCTATATTCGTTGAAATACTTGGCTTGAGATACTTGCTGAAGGGAAAAAAAAATTCTAACAAGGAATGAGTTAAGCCTTAGTGGCCTAATGTCAGCACCTCTGAATCAGAAGCTCTGAACAGTGCTTACGGAGCTAATATGTGAAGAACAGTGCCGGGCACAAGTAAGTGCTCTGAAAGTAATAGCTATTGTGCTATACAAAAGTAACTACTACAAAGATTTCCCATTCCCCATGTTTAGCCCTCACCTTCAAGGATCAGTTGGTTAAAGAGAGAGGATCACCTACAATCCCAGCAAAATCATTAAAGCTGTTTCTGCTTTTGGAACAAATGTCAAAAAACAGCAAGACTTCACACTGCTAACTGCTCATTTCCCAAGCAGTTGAAACGAGAGAATCTGCAGAGATTTAGGGTTTCAGCCGGAAGCCAGAGATTAAGCCTGAAGACACTGCTTTTTACCAGGTATTTTTCCTCAGGCTAAATCATCAGTCCTGGGACTATTACAACAAGTGAAATACAGAGAGGCGTATTTAGGAGTCTCCCAAGTAGAGAACTTTATGGTAAATGTTGACAAATAATTACTTAAATCCTTCCCCCGCAACATCTGACACACTCTTAGGTGTGGTCTGAAGGCCTCATCAAAGACACTTCCATCACTGGGGAAATTCCAAGGCTTTATAGGTTATTTCTCAGGAACCAAGGGCAAAGACCAAATTCTTTGAGTAAAGTTAATTTTTTTTAAACCCCATGCTCAGGGTCAATACACAAAATCAATTTTATTTCTATATACTAGCAACAACAATAAAAATCTGCAAATGAAATTAAGAAAGTGTCATGTTTACAATAGCATCCAAAAGAATAAAATAGGAATACATTCAGTAAAATTACAAGATTTATATACTGAAAAACATAAGTCATTGCAGGGAGAAATTAAAGGTCTAGATAAATGAAGAGACACTGCATATTTCTGAATTGGAAAACTCGTTAAGTATTAAGATGGGGGTATTTCCCCAAATGATCTCTGTGTTGAATGCAATCCCTATTGAAATTGCAAAAAGTGTTTTTTATAATACTTAGTAAGCAGTTTTAACCATTTATTTGGACAAGCAAAAGGCCTAGAATAGTCAAAATGACTTTTTAAAAGAAAAAATGAAGTTGGAGGACTTATTCAACCCAATTTCAAAACTTATAATAAAAGCTGCAGTAATCAAAACAATTTGGTATGTCATAACGATAGGCATATTGATCAGTGAAACAGAATTGAGAGTTCAGAAATAAACTCTTACGTTGACAGTGAATTTATTTTTGAAAAAAGGTAGTAAGTATTTAAGCAGGGAAATGATGATCTTTTTAACAAAGTGTGCTATGAAAATTGGATATCCATAAACAACAAACAAAAAACAAACAAGCAATCAAAGGATTTTAGACATTTACCTCACAACTTAGACAAAAATTAATTCAATGTAAATCATAGACCTAAATATTAAAGTTAAAACTATAAGATTTTTATAGAGAAAACAAAGATGAAAAATCTTATGAATTCAGATTAAACAAAGAGGTCTTAGACATAAAAACAAAAGCTAAACCACAGAAGAAAGAAATTGATTAAGTGGACTCATTAAAATGAAAACCTCTTGTGCTTCAAAAGACTATTAAGAAATTGGAAAAGACAAGTCATGTCCTAGGAAAAAATATTTGCAAATCATGTATCAGATACAGGACTTGTATCCAGAGCAAATAAAGAACTTGTACAAGTCAATAAAAAGAAGACACCCAACCAAATTTACAAACGGGCAGATTCAGAGGAGGTCCGGATAAGCACACGCACAGGAGCTGCCACCACCAAACCCGTTGTTTCTGAGTCAATTCCACCTCAGTTGGACCCTCACTGGTACAACTGCTCCATAGGGTTTCCAGGAAGCAGCTGGTAGATTTGAACTGCTGACCTTTGGGTTAAAAGCCATATTATTTAGCCACTGTGCCACCACCACCAAGGTAGCATTTATTGGTATCAACGGATACGGAAGGAAGCGCCTCTAGGAGCCACACAAAGGCCTGCTGTTAGTAAGAGGAGCCACCAGTGAGAGGGTACTGAGAGGCTGCTGGGAGGCCGGGAGTGGCTTATGGATGCTGTGTTTGGGAGCACCAGCAGTTGGGAACATCAGATGGTATTAGGTATATATACGTGTTCAGACAACCCCAGCTTTCTGTCATCCCCATCATGAATCCTTTCAAGAGAAATGGGTGTTAGCCGAAGTTATCTATCAACATGTGTGTATGGTGGGAAGAGAGATGGAAATATAGAGGTAGCTGGTATTTCAGTATACATTTCACTGAACATAAAAATTAACAACTTTCTGCCTTAAAATCAAATGTGGTTGCAAGCCCGGAACTTCTGGGTAGATACTTTAGGCAGGTACCTGTATATGCCCGTTGCAGTCAAGTCGATTCCTACTCATAGCGACCCTACAGGACAGAGTAGAACTGCCCCATAGAGTTTCCAAGGAGAGCCTGGGGATTTGAACTGCCGACCTTTTGGTTAGCAGCTGTAGCACTTAGCTGCTATGTCACCAGGGTTTAGGCAGGGACAGACTACTAAAAACAAAAATTGCAAATTGAAGTGAGGCAATTCTGAGTTCGAGCCAGAAAAAAACGCCAATCACTTTTCTTGATCAACATTTACTCTTCATAATAATCCTGTGGGGTAGGTATTATTTTGAAGATGAGGAAACTGAGACGCAGGTATATAAGTTAACGTGTTCAGGACAAAACAAGAAGCAAAACAGAAACTTAAGGCTTGGTTCCCTGATTCCAAATCCAGTGTATTCACTCTGCCAAGAGTTCATATATTTCAACAAGTAAAAGCCAGGAAAGAGAATCTGATGGTATTTAGAAACATACAATTTGGAGATGGTGTTTTGAGCTCTTGAAGGACATATGGTGCTATGTTAGTGGGAATGGGTTTTCCGGAATTCCCTATTGTGCTCATGGACAAGACACTACATTTGGGGCAAGTCTCTCTGAGTCTCAATTTCCTCTTGCAAGTGGAGATAAATTATATTTTACATTTATTTGTTTTCTGTCTTCATCATTAGAATGTTACCTCTATAAGGGCAGGAATTTCACGCTGCTCACTGCTTATAGCCCTGAATAGAGGCATTCAATAAATATTTGTTGAATGTATGACACTTGTATACTTTTTACTTGTCACTCAAATGTTGTTGTTAGGTGCCGTTGAGTCGATCCTGACTCATAGATACCCAATGTACAACAGAACAAAACGCTGCCTGGTCCTGCATCATCCTCACAATCATTGCTATGCTCGAGCCCATTGTTGCCACTACCATGTCAATCCATCTCATTGAGGGTCTTCCTCTTTTTTGCTGACCCTCCTCTCTACCAAGAATGATGTCCTTCTCCAGGGACAGATCCCTCCTGAAAATATGTCCAAAATATGTGAGACAAAGTTTCGCCATCCTTGGTTCTAAGGAGCATTCTGGTACTTCTTCCAGACAGATTTGTTCGTTCTTTTGGCAGTACATGGTATATTCAATATTCTTCGCCAACACCACAATTCAAAGGTGTCAATTCTTCGGTCTTCCTTATTCATCATTCAGCTTTCATAAGCATATGAGGTGATTGAAAACACCATGGCTTGAATCAGGCACACCTTACTTTTCAAGGTGACATCTTTACTTTTCAACACTTTAAAAGTGGTCTTTTGCTGCAGATTTGCCCAATGCAGTGCATCTTTTGATTTCTTGACTGCTGCTTCCATGGGTGTTGATTGTGGATCCAAGTAGAATGATAACTTGACAACTTCAATCTTTTCTCTGTTTATCATGATGTTGCTTATTGGTCCAGTTGTGAGGATTTTTGTTTTCTTTATGTTGAGGTGCAATCCATACTGAAGGCTGTGGTCTTTGATCTTCATCAGTAAGTGCTTCAAGACCTCTTCACTTTCAGCAAGAAAGTTTGTGTCATCTGCATATCACAGGTTGTTAATGAGTCTTTTTCCAATCCTGATGCCCTGTTCTTCTTCATGTAGTCCAGCTTCTTGAATTATTTGCTCAGCATACAGATTGAATAGGCATGGTGAAAAGACACAATCCTGATGCACACCTTTCCTGACTTTAAACCACTCAGTATCTCTCCGCTTGTTCTGTTTGAATGACTGAGTCTTGGTCTATGGACAAGTTCCTCATGAGCACAATTAACTGTTCTGGAATTCCCATTCTTCACAATGTTATCCATAATTTGTTCTGATCCACACAGTCAAATGCCTTTGCATAGTCAATAAAGCACAGGTAAACATCCTTCTGGTATTCTCTGCTTTCAGCCAGGATCCATCTGACATCAGCAATGATATCCCTGGTTCCACGTCCTCTTCTGAAACTGGCCTGAATTTCTGGCAGTTCCCTGTCGATACACTGCTGCAGCTGCTTTTGAATGATCTTCAGCAAAATTTTACTTGCATACAATATTAATGATATTGTTTGATAATTTCTGCGTTTGGTTGGGTAACCTTTCTTGGGAATAGGCATAA
Source organism: Loxodonta africana (assembly GCF_030014295.1). Taxonomy (NCBI): domain Eukaryota; kingdom Metazoa; phylum Chordata; class Mammalia; order Proboscidea; family Elephantidae; genus Loxodonta; species Loxodonta africana. The sequence continues at coordinate 50,062,649 of NC_087351.1, forward strand.
ATATGGGTCTCTTCCAGTAGTTGGCTAGGTAGCTGTCTTCCAAATTCCTTGGTATAGAGGAGTGAACACCTCCAGTGCTGCATTCATCTGTTGAAATATCTCAATTGGTATTCCATCAATTTCTGGAGCCTTGTTTTTTGCCAATGCTTTCAGTGCTTTTTTTTTTTTTTCAGTGCAGCTTGGACTTCTCCCTTTGGTACCATTGATTCCTGATCACATGCCACCTTCTGAAACAGTTGAAGGCTGACCAATTCTTTTTGGTTTAGTGATTCTGTTTATTCCTTTCATCTTTTCATGCTTCCCTTTGTCATTTATTATTTTCCCAGTAGAATCCTCCAGTATTGCAACTCGAGTCTTGAATTTGTCACCCAAATACACAATTCAATAAAATATAGTCCTTTGCCCTTTTCCACAGTCTAAAAATAAGTCAAGTAGTAGTTACAGAGGATGTTCATAGGTTTTGAGCAATAAATGGGCTTTGCGCACAGCAAGTTAAGGAACTTCTGAGTTAGACAATTTAAGGAGATTTCTTTATTTTAGGACTTCCCAAGGCTCTGCAATGTGAATATTTGTCGTATGATATAAAATACCCTTTTCATAGAGAATCTCACATGATTATTTTTCTACAGAATCCACTTGAGGAAATGCTGGCAGAGGAGAAAAACACTGCATTGAAGGTTAAGAAGTTGATCTTGGAAAATATTTGACGTTTGCCCCTCATTTTCTTTATTTATAGATTGCACCAACCACCCACACAAATTTTTATTTAGAATTGTAGTAAAGATCAAATAAGACCAGGTTTGTAAAAATTTTTAAACTGGTACAGCAAGAAATTAAATGATATCTCTCAATTGTTTAGTTGGAATAGAAATGTAGCTTTCCTATCTGTTTGCTTACCTACTACATTTTGCTTCCACATGATTGTTGGCTGCAGGACTGACATAATTGTGTTGGCTTCATGGAATTATATTACAATAGTTCACCCTATCATCATAGCATTGTAACCAAGTTGGTGAAGGTCCCTTGACTTCTGAGGTGAGGGACAGGGTGCAAAGGGGGGGAGCTGCTAACTGTCTTGATTTAGGACGAGCCACACCTTACTTATCTCAAAGTTATGTTCTAATCTGCTGCTCTTTCCACTTATTTCCCAGGAAGTAGCTGAGCACAGGTGAAGATTACCTTACTTTTATGCAAATAACTCACACCTTCTGTGTTCGTTTGCCAAGTGCTCCCTCCACCCCACAATACTTTTGTAAGTGTAGTGTGCTAATTTTTTTTACAGCAACATGTAAAAAAATTGACATCGTTGGGCTTATGAAAATATCTCGCAAGGGGAGGGAGCAGTTGGGAAACAAACAGAAGACCTGCATTATTTGCATAAAAATATGGTACCCAGCCATCTAGACCATAGGAATAAAAACTGGTCTGAGTTTTATGATCTCTTCCCTTGAGACTCATGGAATCCCTGAGTGGTGCAAATGGTTAGAGAGAGAGCTTGGATGATATTGGATCACATCATTGTGGGTACTGGCAAGTCCAAAATCCATAGGTTAGATGACAGGATGTAGATTTCTGCTGGCTTATGGGATTGTGGGAGGCTGGCAAGTCCAAAATCCATAGGTCGGATGACAGGCTGGAGACATCTTCAGGCTTGCTTCCCAAGATCTATAGGTCAGGCAAGGGGAAGAGTACAGAGTTGAGAGAGAAGAGAGAGAGTTTCATCAAAATATCACACCTTTGGGGACCCCCCTTTCAAATGATTGATTGATTACATTATGGAAGATGATTACATTACACTACATTATAGAACAGCAACTCGTCTAGTGTTTGGAAAACCACTGGGAACCATGGCTTAGCAAAGTTGATACATAAAATTAAACATCACAACTGCTAACCAAAAGTTTGATGGTTTGAGTCCACTCAGAGGCACCTCAGAAGAAAGGTCTAGAGATCTACTTCTGAAATATCAGCCATTGAAAACCTTATGGAGCACAGTTCTACTTTGACACACATGAGGTCACCGTGAGTTGTAATCAACTCAAAGACATTTTTTTCTTTAAATGAACATCATGTATGTGTTTGTGTGCTGTGTGTCTTCCCAGTTTTTAAGTCTGTCTGACTTGAGCACAGTTTTGAACCGATTTGTTTTTTAGGTTTCATGAGAGAAAGAAATGTGGCCGATTATGAGGTGGAAAGTACATCATTGCTATTTTGAGGATAGGCATTGTTCTTTTACAAATGAAATGTGGGCATGGGAGTGAATGTTTTTCAGTTCTTTTTCTTTAACAAAGGAGAAATGCATCTAATTCAAACTGGTACAATTTTGGTAATAGCGATGCTTACTAAAATAGGTTCATTTTGTACTCATTGAGAGAAACCATCATGACAACAGTTGCTCACTTCACAATAGTAAGCCTTTTCATGGCAACTGAAAATGGCGGAGTCAGCCTATGTTTGTAAGCAACTAATTTCACCCTGAGACCATTTAAGCTAAACAATATGATGGAATGTTAAGATTCAATAAACACACAGACATGTGTGTTAACAAGGAAACCATGTGATGAAAGTGCAGTACAAATGGTTCAGGAAAGTGGAACAAGTTCCTTTTCTCTAGTACATCTATTAGGCATAGATTTGATCTGAGTAATATAAAGACCAGGACTTTAAACTAGTTCATGCTGGTTAGAACCTCTGCTGAAATTTTGCATTTCCACCTCAGATATACTGAATCAGAGTCTGCATTTTAACCACACCCCCAGGTGATTCTTATGTATAAAAAATGTGGACAGCCACTGCTATACTAGTGTTCTCACAATTGGTCCCTAACCACCAGTATTAGCATTTGCCTGGGAACTTGTTAGAAATGCAAATTCTCAGCACGTGAACTGGAATGAACTGGTTTGAAGCCTTGGTAAGACAGTAACAGAAATCTGCATTTTTACTGAGTTGTTGTCCACCATTGATCCAGAGTTTTGATTTTGGGACTACCCACAGGGCACAAATACATCCTTTGAAAAAGCTTTTTTATTGTGCTTTAGGTGAAGGTTTATAGAGCACCTTAGTTTCTCATTAAACAATTAATACACATATCGTTTTGTGACATTGGTTGCCAACCCCACAATGTGTCAACACTCACCTCTTCTCTACCTTTGATTCCCCGTTTTCATTTGTCCAGCTTTCCTGTCCCCACCTACGTTCTCGTCTCACGTACTTGGTTGAGCTACATGTATTATTGTTTGTTTTATAGGCTTGTCTAATCTTTGGCTGAAGGGTTAATCCCAGGAGTGACTTCAGTACTGAGTTAAAAGGGTGTCCAGGGGCCATACTCTCAGGGTTTCTTCCATCTCTGTCAGTTAGAGTTGTGAGTTACGTTTTTGTTCTATGTTTTTCTTCTGCACTGTCCAGGATCCTCTATTGTGAGCCCTTTCAGAGCAGCTGGTGGTGGTAGCCCGGCACCATCTAGTTGTGCTGGACCCAGTGTGGTGGAGGCTGTGTGTGGTACTTGTGGTCCATTAGTCCTCTGGACTAATCTTTCCCTTATGTCTTTGATTTTCTTCATTCTCCCATGCTTCAGATAGGGTGGGACCAGTAGATGTATCTTAGATGGATGCTCACAAATTTTTTAACACCCCAGAAACTACTTACCAAAGTAGGATATATAATATTTTCTTCATAAACTGTATCATGCCAACTGAGCTAGATGTCTCCTGAGACCATGGGCCCTAGCCCTCAGCCCAGTAACTTTGTCCCTAAGAAAGTTCGGATGTGTCTATGAAGTTTCTGGAAGCCCTGGTGGTGTAGTGGTTAGGAGTTTGGCTGCTAACCATAGGGTTCCTTGGAAACCCTATGGGGCAGTTCTACTCTTCCTATAGGGTCATTATGAGCCAGAATTGACTCCAGGGCAATGGATTTGGTTTTTTAGTTGTGAAGTTCCTCTGACTTTGCCCTGGTCAAGTTGGGGTGACTTCCCCAGTATTTTGTGCTGTCTTACCCTTCACTAAAGCTACTAATTATCTATTGTCTAGTTAGTGTTCCTCCCTCTCTGCCCTTCCCTTCCCTGGTAACCATCAAAGATTGTTTCTTTCTGCACCCTTCCCCTCCCTCATAACGGTCAAAGATTGCTTCTTTCTGTGTGGGAACATTTTCATGTGTTTTTATTATACTGGTCTCTTAGAGTGTTTGTCTTTTTGTGATTGACTTATTTCACTCAGCATAATGCCCTCCAGATTCATCCACTTTGCAAGATGTTTCAAAGGTTAATTATCATTCTTCATCGTTGTGTAATACTCCATTGGAAACCTTGGTGACATAGTGGTTAAGAGCTATGGCTGCTAACCAAAAGGTCAGCAGTTTGAATCCACCAAGCACTCCTTGGAAATTCTATGGGGCAGTTGTACTCTGTCCTATAGAGTCACTATGAGTTGGAATCGACTCCATGGCAATGGATAGTAGTCCATTGTGCGTGTGTACTATAGTTTGTTTATCCATTCATCTGTTGATGGGCACTTAGATTGTTTCATCTTTTGGGAATAATGCTTCAGTGAACATGGGTGTGCATATGTCTATTCATGTGATGGCTCTTAATTCTCTAGGGTATATTCCTAAGGAGTGGGATTGCTGAATCATATGGCATTTCTATTTCTAGCTTTTTAAGGAAGCACCATATTGTTTTCCAAAATGCTTGTACAATTTTGTGTTCCCACCAGCAAGATATAAGAGTTCCAATCTCCCAGCAGCCTCACCAATACTTGTTTTTTCTTTTCTTTTTTTTTTTTTTTGATTAGTGCCAGTAATGTCAGTGTGAGAAGGTATCTCATTGTAGTTTTGATTTGCATTTCTCTAACGGCTAGTGATCTGGAGCCTTTCCTTATGCATCTGTTAGCTGTCTGAGTATCTTCTTTGTTGTAGAGTATACGAATCATCTTATGAAAAAAATTATGTTTAGATTCACTCTATGTTTTGATAATATAGCATACTAATATGTATTATTTGATCTAGTTTCAGAAGAGAGGATGCACTTCCCTTGCAATATTCATTTAATACACTTATTTTGTACTGAATTTGTTGTAGCCAGAAGTAACATTTCTGGAAGAAGAACTCCTGGGTTTGGGAAGCTTACCTGCTACTGAGTGTATCTTGCTCAAAGCCCATAAAATATCTGCCCATTTTCCTTTATCCACATCAGTTACATTATAAAAATGGAACTGCAAGAAATCATAAGTAATTTTAATTGTGACAAAAATACGAGCAAATGAAATAATGTGTGAAGAGCTTAAAAGAATTCCTTCCAAGACAGTGCAAGGTATTGTTTGATTTTTTTTTTTTGGTTTGTAGGGTTTAATCACTTTTTTTCCAGCAAATATTTATTGAGTGCCAACCATGTGCCAGGCACTTTGAAAATTCCTTCCTTCTTTAATTTTAGGGAACACTTCTAAAAGGTGGTAAATGAATTATTTTAAAACAGTAATCAAAATGCATACATATGATATTTAGATTGGACCGTATGGAATTGGTATTTTTGGCCCTTTGTGGCTTACAAAAATAGTAATTTCATATGGAATTTTTGACCTATATACAAGACAGCTGCAGCTAAACAAACTTTGCATTTATAGCGATGGTTTTATTATGTGTTATGTTCATTGCTTATTTCTATTAATTTCATGATTATATGGGGTATAGTTGTGTTAACTATTGTTACATAACAAACCACCACAGAGCCTCAACGGCATATAACAGTAAAGACATGGGCACTCTGCTTATGCTTCAGGTCTACTGGTGGGTTTCATGTATGTCTTATTCTCCTTGGGCCAAAAGGCTCCTTAACTCATGTTCTTGTAATGGTAGTGTTAGAGGTAGAAGAGGCTTCTTAAGGCCTAGACTTGGAACTGGTACACTGTCAATTCCAACCACCCATTCCATTGGCCAAAGTGGGTCACGTGGAAAAGGCATGGATAGAGGAAGAATTGGGCCAATAATGCAATCTACACAATGGCCTAACATTAAAAAACAACACCTCATCTCTTTATGTCACTGAAGGTTGCTTGAAAAATGCTTTCCTATAAGGGAGGGGCATCATTATCATTGCTGCTATCATCATAGTCATTTTTGTATCATCATCATCACCACTGTCATGATATCTAACACATATTGTGCTTTCCATATGCCAAGCATTCTTTTAAAAACTTTATATTTTTGCAACAACTTTATGAGGTAATACTACTATTAACCCTATTTACAGCTGAGGAATGTGAGGCATAGAGAAGTTAAGGTCTCACAGAGAATGGAAATGCTAAATATTTTCTGGGAAACGAGAATATCTAGAGTATTACCTTTTAGGGCTGCCATAACAAAATGTATAAAGTGGGTGGTCTCAAAGGACAGAAATTGATTGTCTCATAGTTCTGTAAGCTGAATGTCTAAATTCAGAGCATTGGCACAGCTGTGCTCTCTCTGTCTGCACTTGGAGAGGATCTTTCTTTGTCTCTTCTAGCTTCTGGCAGCCTGGGTCATTTCTTGGTATCCTTTGGCATTTAGATGTCTTCGCATGGTGTCTCCCTTCCCCCTGTGTGACTCTGTTTCCATGTCTCTCTCCCGTTTTATAAGACATGGCTCAGAAGGGATTAGGATCCACCCTACTCCATTATGACCTTGTTAACTGATAATATCTTCAAAGACAGGTCCTACATGCAAACAAGGTCACTTGCTCTGGTACTGGGGCTAGGATATTAGCATATCATTTTGGGAAACACAGTTCAATTCACAATACCTGTGTGGGTTTCAAACTGCACTATTCTAGTACAGGATCATGTGTCAGAGGCTGTGATTGTACTGAAGAGATTTTTAAGTTCTTATCAGGGCTCTTGTCTGCTCTCGAAATCACAGAGAAGAGGGACTCCACCATGGGGTGAGCACAGCACACTAGGAGGGCTCTGTTGACTACCTCCCCAAGTTAGCACCTTACTCAGGTATTATTCTGAATGCTTAGTCCACTTCTCTGCCTGAGATCTAGGAAGCAAGGATTACCATTCGCTTTTGTTCTTTTCCTTCTTGGGGATTGTTTGACTTGTCCAGCATATTTCTCCTTTTAGCACACTGGTAGAATTTCACTTAAATATCTTATCAAAAGACTTTTATGTACATTTTATAGTGGATAAATTAGTAGATTCTGTGGCCCTAACTGCAGTATTTAACCTTTTGCTACAGAGAATGTGCTGAGTTCCCCCTTTGGCTGCGGAAGTAACCTGGCCCAGAGACAACCAGAGGGTAGGGCCAGGGTAGAGTAGAAAAATAAGATAGATTCCTAAAGCTTTTATTTCTGCTTAAAGCCTAAGAAAGAAAACACAAATGAATCTGGTCCAGTGTAAGAAGTTACTCTGAATTGTTTATTAAAGGAAAAATCAGTGCTTCAAAAGATACATTCACGTGAGTTTTAGTATATCTTTATATATCATTAATTCTTATAGGTCATAAAAAGCCCTTGGATTTAGTTTATAACATATTTATAACTCTACACACACACACACACACACACACACACATCCATGGACTAGATGGCAATGTTTTTTTTTTTCCTCTTCATATATAAATATTGTGAGCTTATTAGTTGGCAAATTTCTGTCATTCTGTAAAAGAATTTCCAAGTATTGCCTAGAAATATTCTCTTCAGTGTCACACTTTTCCACATGCTTTGTTTTCTCAATGGCAACTAAAGTTAAGCCACTTGGAAAAAAAAGTAGACTAAGTGTTTGGATGTGTTCTCCAAACTTTTTGATGAAGGGTTAATTTTTTCTTCTCACAAATCCCATGTGTTGATATTTTTTTCTGCATTTATTAAATTATAGTTTTCCCCATATTATTTTCATTTCCAGGCATTTAAGAAATACATGTATATAAATATATGTATGTGTGTGTGTGTATATATATATATGAGAAACCCTGGTGGAGTAACAGTTAAGCACTCGACTGCTAATTGAAAGGTTGGCAGTTCAAACCCACCCAGTAGCTGTGTGGGAGAAAAGACCTTGCAATCTGCTACTATAAATATTATAGCCTAGAAAACCCTATGGGGCATTTCTCCTCTGTCACATGGGGTTACTATGAGACTCAATCGACTCAACGGCACACAACAACTGCCCCATAGGGTTTCCTAGGCTGTAATCTCTAGGAGAGAAGATTGCCAGGTCTTTCTCCTGCAGAGGAGCTGGGTGGGTTCGAACTACCGACCTTTTATTTCACAGCAAAGCACTTGACCATTGCATCACCAGGGCTCCTTATCTATGTATCTATCTATACATACATATGTCCATATGCATGTATATATACATTCAAGAATTAGCAAAGCACCTCCCACTTTGTCCACTAGCAGTTCCGCTGCCCAGCATGCACTGTATGCCAGGAGCTGGGCCAGCTGCTAGAGCCACTGGTAGACAAGACAGGGCTCCTTGTTTCAGTGCCAGCTTTCCAGATCTACCTTGGAAATCTGCCCTTGGCACTCCAGTCATTTGCCAGGTGCATGACACAGACTCTGTTTGAAAAGAAAGGCTGTAACATTTTAAAATAGTGTCCAAGAGCTGCTCTCTTCAGGCTCCTCCAAAGCCACAAAGGAAATGGCACTCGCTACAAAGGTTTATTTAATAAATGCTTTTGATACTGCTCTTCTTTTGGGAGTTATTCTGTCAGAAATTTGTTTACTTCTCAGGTTTAACTGAGTGATATTTACTGGATCACAGATTGATGTCACATTATCGGGTGGAGATGGTATCAGTCTCATTCATCCATGATCCCCACGCCTAGCCTGGGCCTGACCAGTGAGAAGAGTGAGACAAAGACTGAGTGAGGTGGGGGTACAGCCTTGCCTTCTCACCAGTGCGGATTTGATTTGGTAGAATGTTATGGATTAAATTGTGGCCCCACAAATATAAGTTGAAGTTATAACCCCTATACCTGTGAACGCGATTTTATTTGGAGGAATAAAGGCTTTCTTTGAAGCAATTATTAGTTAAGTCATACTGGAGGTGGGTAGGTCCTAATCCTAATCTTTTCTGAGTGATGTCTTATAAAATGGGAGAGAACAGACGGGGAAACAGAGTCAGAAGATACTACGTGAAGATCGATCTATAAACCAAGGAATGCCAAGAAATGCCCCGGGGCTACCAGAAGCTGAAAGAGGCAAGGTGGGATTTTCCACCAGAGCTGGCAGAGAGAGCAGAACCCTGCAGATACATGCAATTTGGACGTCCACTCTACAGAACTATGAAACAGTGAATTTATTTTCTCTAAATTTATCTACTTTGCGGTATTTTGTTATAGCAGCCTTAGGAAACGAAAACACAGAATATTTGTTTATTAAAAAATATTTATTGATCTCCAGTATGGGCTGGGTACTGTGCTGGGCACTGAGAAGAAAACAGGGAGCAGAGAAGCGTGGTCCCTAACTTCCTGGAGCTTTCACTAGGAAAGAATGGGGGTGGGGGTGTCTTCACTGTTCCTCACACTTTCTTCTCAGGGATTTGTGAATGAGACCCCCTCCACATGCTCAGGTAGGAAATTTTCTAAAAGGATTGCTTTTAAAAAAGGTAGATGAAACAATTGTTCCTGCATAAGGAGGTTCTCTGGAGACCTTGACATTCTGCTCTCTGACTCCCAGACAGAGCCCTGGCTTTCTTACAAGGGAGTGATGCATTCCAGGGCCCTGTTGGGCTGACAGAAAGCTTTTCTTCAATTTAAACGACTTATGGCGCGGAGACTTTGCCTCCTGTGGAAATGTCCCAGAAGGCTCAATTATTAAAAGAAAAATTATTCTCAACAACAACAAAAAAAATACATGTTATATATTTACTTATTATTAGTTGTACATGTGCCACGTTAAACTAGATTGTACAGAGACACTTTTTGGTGATCATATCATAACAGAAATCAACATTACTAATTAATTCCTTTGTCCTAAAAGGATTACGAGAAACTTTCTGTAGATATAACCAGCTTGGTGCTAGACACATAGGAAGGACAGTATTTCAAAATTATCTTCATGTTGAATGCTATGACAACTGCAGAACTTGAAAACCAAATCAATATGCTGTAGCCTGGATACAGCATTTCTGGACAAGCTACTAGTAAGCCTGTGTGTTTTAGAAATTCTTTCAGAGATTTCTTCGAACAAGGACTGTATGAATGCGTGTGCTATTTTTCAGGATTGTCTGTCTTACCTGCAAAAGCAGAAAATTTAGAGCAAAATTTAAGACAATATTTAAAACATAGGTGAGCTGACTTTATAAATGCTTTCTTTTTAAGGGTGAATCCTAGTGTTTTCCTTACAGTGGGAGCCACTGGTCTGTGCTGATGGCTGGTGGCAAGCTCTCTTGCTGATTGAGCACGTTCACCAGTATGCAGCCGTACAGACAGGATAGTTCAGGGAAGGATCAGCTAATGGAGACAAAACCACGTACCCACACCCACAGTTACTTTCCTTGCCTGATCATAAGGCTGGAAGCGGTCAGCCTCACTGTGTAAATACAACCTGCCAGACTGAGCTCTAAACTAGGTGGAGGATTAAGCCTGGCAGAATTTTCCTACATATAAGTAGGTCTTCGGGCGATAAAGAAAGCCCTTTGTCTCCCCTCACCAACTCCAAACAAATCATTGTCAGGATTCCTGTCTTGCATCTTGATTAGCCCAGAGTGGCTTAGAGAAGTACTGGCTTTTCAACAGCTAGAAAAAAAAGAGGACAGACTTGGGAGAAGGAGGTAAACATCTTGACAATGATTTTTATTTCCTTCTTCCCTCCCCCCCATTCCCTTGCTGCTTTCCTTTTCTCGTTTTTGCAAAAGTTTCCCTTACCTACCTGCCTCTGTCACCTCTTGGGAATGAGTGAGGCTGTCAGTGATATTACCTGGTGAATTGGACTTAGCATCTTGCTCTGATGTTGTTGCAACACCAACAAAACAACGTCCTCACGTTTTCTCCTTGGAGGAGTGAGCAGCAGGTCCTAGCAGCCAGGCTGATTGACACCAATGCACCAGGTAGACTGTCAGCCTACAGCAGCTCCCAGCAAAGTGGGGCTGAGTCCAGAGCAATTTTGTTATGGTTCTTTGGAATTTCTGGAATCTTTGGATGTCTGTCATTGAACAGATGCTGAAAGCTGGCTTTTGACGTTTTTTTGTACCTTGAGTGGGTTATTAAATAGTAAAAGACTCCTATTCGTTTCTCTGATTGCAACACAAACTCTAGGAACTTACAGGGGTAAGTTGGCTAGAAGTGCTTCTTAAGCTTTAATGTGCGCTTGAATCACCTGGGGGTGAGAACTTCAGTTCAGTAGGTCTGGGGTGAGGCCCACAGTCCCTGAGTGGTTTAAATGGTTAATGAACTTGGCTGCTAACCAAAAGCTTGGAGGTTTGAGTCTACCCCGAGGCACCTTAGAAAAAAGCCCTGGCAATCTGCTTCTGAAAAATCAGCCACTGAAAACCCTACGGCTCAGCTCTGATATATATGGGGTCCCCAACTGGTACTCGGCGGGAGGAGGCCCAAGATTCTGTATTTCTGACAACTTCCTGGCAATGCTGACACTGCTGTCCCTGGACCACATTTTGAGAAACAAGAGGCTATCATATTTGAATATCTGTGCTTGGAAATGGGCTCTGGAGTGTGAATTTCTATTTTTCTAGGATGTTTACTTTTGCCAGATCCAATTTGAACATGTGTCTCTAAGCTATGCTGAGTGGGATGCCTTAGTGAAGCTTGCAAATTAGCTTGAAAGATAGCAAAGTGAATACAAATGGATAATCTACCCACAACTAAAGATGTTTTATAGGCTAAAGTTGCTCACTGCTTTTATAAACCTTTTTGACATGGGAAGGCATGGAAAGCAGCAAGAAAAACTTAGTGACCATGAAGGTTAATGGCAGAGGGCATCCCAGTAAACAGGATATCTGAGCCTGAGACAAGGACACACTTCCCATGTCTGCCAATGACTCTCTGTGGCCCTGAACAGTAGACTGACTTCTTCCTGCCTCAGTTTCCATAGTCCCAAATTGTGGAAGTAAGAGGATGGCTCTTTTCCAACATGGCTTGAGGGATGACGATAAGTAAGAGGATGGCTCTTTTCCAACATGGCTTGAGGGATGAGGTTGTGTAATGAAAGTGTATAATCAAACATGGGCATTATGACTTACGTACTACATACTTTATTACAATCATGTTGCAAAGGTGATGGAACTACACAAATGTGTAAGAAGTATAACAGTAGTGCTTGCTATGTGTCAGATATGCTTACAATGTGGTAACAAATTTAAATGTCCAAACAATGCTATGAGGAAGGTAGAAATATTATCCCCATTTCCCATTTTAAGGGTAGAGAAATAAGGTATGAGAAGCTAAGGAACTTTATCCTTCGTTGAACCAAGCACATGGGCCTTTTATAAAAGGTTGCGTGTTGGGGCTTGCAGATATGTTTTTTTTTTTTAAATCTACCCAGAGTTTTTTTTTTTTTTTTTTTTTAACATGTCAAATTAGTTGTCAATAATTACAGACCATTTCCAGGCTCTTTGGATAAGCAGAAGTATCCGGCAGTCTCAGACTTGCATTCCTGCACAGTAACCATTGGCTGGTGCAGAGTAGCGATTCTGCCCTTACAAGGGCTGTGACCACTCCAGTTTATTACAATTCCTTCCTGGCCCATTTCACTTAGGTTTTACCTGGCCCGTTTCACTTAGGTTAATTATTTCCTGCATCCAGTAACTATTTGAGTTTGCAACCTCTGTGTGCACTGCCATCATTAAAGATCTTTATCTGTATAATTAGGAATATCTTTCTTTAGCTAGTATTGGTTGTACTTTCACAGCGGGTGGAAATCACTGTCCTGGGTTTCATAGGGCCTGGATACTAAAGACATATGACCCAGTTCTCAGGATTCCTTTCTGCTGCTATCACAGACAGAAATATTTTCAGAGTTTGAGAAGTATAGTATTTACTGGCATGCACCATCAGTGAGCATGGTTAGGCAATACTCTCGGTAAATGGGCGCGGCTTCACACCAATGTTGCAGGAATATCGATTCAGTCGTACCATTTGGATTTACCATTTGGCTGCATCTTGTCTTTTATAATAATTCATGTGGTAAGATGCAGAAGGTGCTTAGGGTCTCTCCCTAGAAAGGGGAATAATTTTAAAGATTTGTTCTTTAAAAGCCCTAATATTATGCCTACAGGATGAGTGCTATATGTGGGATTGTTTTTCTTTTAGATGGCTTACCTTTTAGACAAGAATTAGGTTATCGATTTGGGAGTGGCTGACTCTTTATCTTCCACAGTCTGGGTCATCTAAGATGTAGCTCTTCTAGAGAGAATAACCGGGACCGGAAACATTTGGATGTGTGTGTGTGAGTGTGAGCATGTGAATGTGTGTGGAGAGATCTATTTGAAGGCGCTGGGGGCTTAGCTCAAAGGAGCGCATTATTTTCCTGGCCTGTGTGAACAGGAAGTGTAGAGTTATATGGGTAAGGCAGGTAAACATGCTTTTAATTAGCCTGAAACACTAGCTGGCATAGGTTTTGTCTGCTTCCAAGCAATCATGTAAGGATGGGAGCTGAGGTGAGAGCTCATTATTATTCCTGAGGCATCCAGGGTCCTTGGTCTCTAAGGAAGTGGCGCCTGCTATAAATCTCTGTGTTCTCTGACTTCTGCAGTCCCTCAGCAAAACCCTCTAACTCTCCACTCTGAAACAGTTTTACAGGATGTGCTTTGAAATGTCTATCCCCAGGGAAGTGTCAGGGCTTCCACCAGCTCTCTCAGCTTCAAGGGCAGCAGTGGCAAAGACAATCACTCTGGGCCTGTCTTGCACTATGTTAGCTGAGGCGGTGGAAGAATCTGCAGTGGAGACAGAACACAGAAGTAATGGAGAGGGAGAAAAAAGACAGCAGGTTGTTGCTGAGGGCAAGGTTGGTAAGATTTTAGTGGGGTTTTGGGTGGAAGAAACTAATGAGAGAATCAAGAAAAGATGGAATTGGCAAAGTGGAGGAGTCAGTCAACAAGGGCTATGAAGTGTCATGGGGGAGAAGAATACAATGATACTGAGCTCTTACTCTGGGACAAGCACTACTTTAAGTACTATGAGGTTGTTAGTTAAAATTGAATCGGCTCTGGCTCATGGCAACCCCATGTACAATAAAACAAAACAAAATGTTGTTGGGCATGCTCAAGTCCGCTGGTGTAGCCTCTGTGGATTTTGAGTGCCTTCCAAACTAGGGGGCTCATCCTCCAGCACATATTGGACAATATTCTATTGTAATCCATAGGGTTTTCCTTGGCTAATTTTCAGAAGGAGATCACCAGTTCATTCTTCCTAGTCCTAGTCTGGAAGCTCTGCTGAAACCTGTCCACCATGAGTGACGTTGCTGGCATTTGAAATACTGGTGGCATAGCTTCTAGCATCATGGCAACATGCAAACCACCACAGTACAACAAACTGACAGACTGGGTGGTGGGTACTATGAGGTAACTACTATTATTATAGTCATTTTATGGAGGAGGAAGCAGAAACACAGCAAGATGAAACAGTTTGCCCAATGTCATAGAGTTAATAAATGGTAGAGCTAGGATTTAAACCCAGACAGTCTAATTCTACTCCTCAAGCTCCTAAAACACTCTGCTAGGGTGGTTATAAGAGGACACAGGGGGAGGAAAGAAAGAAGGCAGAGGATGAACTGGTCAGAAGAAGGGAAAACTGAGAGGAAAAGTGGAGGCTTCTTCCCCCTGTTTGATCATCCCCGATAAGGTGCCTGAGACTTGAAATGAGAGGACCTAGGCTTCTGTCTCTGCTGCACCACATATTCATGTGCCTTTGAGCCTCAGTTTCCTTATCTATAGCATATGAGTGATAACCTGAGCAAGTGCTTGTCAGGATTAAATGAAACAAGGTAGACAGATGCACTTTGGGCATTATTGAATGTGTTGCACTTGGTGGGGCCCCAGATATGGATGGAGGCTCTGTTTCTGTTAACAGGATGGGTAGGAAGCTTAATTTGACAGTTGCACCTGTGAGCACAGCAAGCCACTTTCCTTCTGTGATGCATGTTTTTGGCTTATGTCCCTTTGTCCCTGTTGCTGGTAGAGCTGTCATCTTCTTTATCTGGCTTTTGACGCTCTGTTGATTTTTCCAAGTGTCTGAAAGAGCAGCACACTTTCTTCGTTTCACAGGATAAGTGATCTTGGCCTCTTGAGCCTCTGTTATTGACCATCCTGTTAGTTACTGCCTTTGCTAAGAGATATCAGTGATAAAGTCACTGCTATGAACCCAACAGCCACTTAGACTCCCAAGGCCACTTTTTTTTTTTTTATCTTGCCATAGTAGGGACATTTGCTCAAGGTCAAACAGGATTGATTGTTTTAAGTGACTGATACTATTTCAGAGTTTGCAGACCTCAGCTTTCACTGTCCCTGGTGTTGTTTAGAAGAGGCTTTCTAATTGAAGGAAATGAGTAAAGGAGAAAAGGTGCCCATGATTGGGAGGAGAGGAGGCCATGATGCACCAGTTTCCCACCTCACATTTTCATAAAAAAAAAACCATTGCCATCCAGTCAGTTCTGACTCATACAGACTCTATAGGACAGAGCAGAACTGCCCCATAGGGTTTACAAGGAGTGAATGGTGGATTTGAACTGCTGACCTTTTGGCTAGCAGTTATAGTTCTTAACCACTGTGCCACCAGGGCTCCCAATAATTCACCATCTCTTTCCAGGACCAGTGTAAGTAACATGGGCAAGACTTAGTGTCCTCTGGTCTTCCACTGGGGACCTGCTCTACAATTCATGTCACCCTCCTATTCCTGTTAGGTTCTCTATAGGATATTAATTGTTTTTTAAATGTCAGTCCTCCTGGCAGTGTTTGATTTTAATAGAAAAATGATGAAGAAAGAACAGCCTTTAGGACCCAAAATAATACATTCTTCTGAAGGTGGAACTTCAGGTTTTAGAAAATTTCCTAGTACCTGAAATTCCCAATTCTGGGCCTTTTCACTGTTGGCTCCCTCTGCTTTGAATGCTCTTCTTCCTGACCGCCTATTAGCTGGTTGCCTTTCTTCATTTAGGTCCCTGATCAAATCTCACCTCCAGAGAAGCTTTCACTTGCCTCCCTGTGTGGTCTATGATCCTTCCACCCCACCGTGATCTTGTCTTAATTTTTTTCATAACACTTATCACACTTGACATTTTATTCTATGTTTGTTAATTATCTGTCTACCCTAAATAGTTATGTGAGTTCTGGAGCAGTTTCTGGTTCAATAGGCACTGTATTCTCTAGAACAGTATCTTATTGGGCTCTATAAGATTTTTTTTTTTTAAGTAATTGGAAAAAAATTTCTGGTGCTTCTTAATTTTATCAGATATTATATGTCTTTATATTCTTATAGATAGGTCTATGTCTTTAGCATTTTGTTTATATTTACTTATTGATTAATTCAATAAAAGATTGATGTCTACTAAGTTATAATCAAGGAGCCCTGGTGGTGCAATGGTTAAGTGTTCAGCTGCTAATTGAGAAGTTGGTGCATTGAACTTACCCGGAAGCTCCAGGGGAAAAAGACCTGGTGATCTGCTCCCATAAAGATTACAGCCTAGAAAACCCTATGTGTAGCTCTACTCTGTCACATGGAATCACGATGAGTCAGAATCAACTCAAGGACATCTAATAGTAACAACAATGAGTTGCAATTAGGTGTTCCTGGGTGGCAAAAATGGTGAGACACTTGACTTCTAGCTGAAAGGCTGGTGGTTTGAACCCACCCAGAGGCACCTTGGAAGACAGGCCTGATGATCTGCTTCTGAAAGGGCACAGTCTTGAAAACCACTCTGCACACAGAGGGTCACCATTAGTTGCAATCCACTCAACAGCATCCACCAACACCAAGTTGCAATCATTGGATTGGTGCTGAGAGTAAAAGAGAAACCAGGCATAGTCTCAGCCTTCAAGCTGCTCACGGTTTAGCGAAGGAGACGTATGAGTAACAGCCTAGTGACGCATTCTGTTGTGTTTCAGTACAGAGATAAAGATGAATGAAAATTAGCCTGGACACCTGGGGGGATGTCTTTCCATGCAAAGCAGATAGTATGGGTAAGGTTAGGAAGGTTTAAGAGGTCTGAATAAAATTCATTGAGTTGCAAGTGTATAGTTGGAAATGCCACTGAGTGATAGGAGCAAATATTGAGTGAGATAAGGCTGAAGATAATTGAGATAAAATAGGAAGTTATGACAAGTCATGAATGCCATTTTAAAGAGTTGAACTTTTCTCTGAAAGAAGAACCACCACAAGATTTTAAACAAGGGTGAGGCATAATTAAACCTGTGTTGATTTAGCCACTTTGCTCCTCTAAGCTTTTCTTTTTCACCCAGCATTTGCGTCAGCCACAATAGGTGAGCAGTACAGGTGAGAAAAAAGTTTTATTTACTTACATTAAATATGACCAGAGTCAATGAGAGATACAAGAGGTATATGATATCCAAACAGTTCTATGGTTGGCAAATATGTATTTTAAACCTTTTAAGTGGAAAATATCAAATGTATACAAAGTGAAAAAAATAGTATAATTAACCCTCATGAGCCCATCACCCAGTTTCAATAATTGTCAATATTGTGCAATTCTTGTTTATGTATACCACTACCCACTTTTGACCCTAACTCAATTATCATCATCACATTTTTAACAGCTCTCCCTTAGATACAATTTATATATATTGAAATGCAAAAATCTTGGCTGTACAATTTTGACTCAGCCTGTGCTCAGGAGGGATTAATCAGCAGCCATCTAAAAGCAGTAACGGAACACTGGATAACCATTTAGAAGAGGAAGCAGGATGGTGAGATAGACTAAAAGGGGAAGGAGTTAGGGGAGGGTAAAGAGTGTTGAAAGCAAACTGTGTACTTTCCAATGCTTTCCTTTTTGATCTCGCCTCCACTAAAACTCCTAGGCCTTTGGTCCACCTTGAAGTCATGTGGAAAGGATGTAATTAATTCACGTCACATTCCTTTCAAAGCTATGTGCCCTTTTCTTCAAATCAATTTTATTGAGGTAGAATTTACATAACAAATATGCATGCATTTTAAGTGAACAGTTCAATGAGTATTGACAAATTTATATAGCTGTGAACCGCTACCACAATCCAAAGGTAGAACATTCCTATCTCCTCAGAGGTGAGAGAAAGAGGATCCTACCCCCACCAAGGAAGAACAGCCAGGAGTAGAGAGTGTGTCCTTTGGACCCTGGATCCCTGAGCTGAGAAGTTCCTGGACCCAGGAGACAGAGAATGAGCTGTAACCCTGAAGATGGCGAGAAGCAGAGAAGTGGTGGCAGAGAAGCAGTGGCAGAAGAGACTTGCCCAGTGGGCTTCCCGGCTCATGGAGCAAGAAAGCTGAGCATCTTTGGGCAGAGGCAGAGGGCCAGGGAGAGGAGTGCCTGTGAGCATGACTGGGAAGAGGCTGTCCTGATGGAAGAACTGTATCCCTAGTGTTCCTGAACCTGAATTATAATCTGTTACTTCCCTAATAAACCCGATAATCATGAGTATTGTCTGTGAGTTCTGTGTGGCCATTACAATGAATTCTCGAACCCGGCAGAGAAGTAGAGAGTGCCATGGGAGGGATGGTTGGTATCGGAATTGGTGAAGACGATGGAGAAGGAGGCGTGTCTGACCTCAGCCTCCTAGGAATCAGTCTTGGCCTGTTGATCCTGATTCCGCTTCTCCCTTGTGAATTTAGAGGAGGTCGGGTACCTCCTCCACATCGTTTTTACAGAATGTCCAATGATATCAAATGCAGAATATAGGTGAAGTAAAAAAAAAGATTGTATTTCTAACAGGGCTCTTTTTGTTGCAAGTGACACACCCAGCTCAAACCAGCTTGGGCTAAGAAGAGAATTTATGGCTCAGGTGGCACACTGGTCCCAGGACAACTGTACCAGGGGCGGGAAGCCAGCAGGACTCTCGGTTTCTCATGTCTCCTGCATCCTGAATGCTGGCTTCATTTTCTCCTGTTGCAGATCAGCAGACCAGTGAGAGGCAGGCTATCAACGTCTCTTGTCTAACAGCTTTTCCATTAGAGAGTAATTGAGGCATCCTCTCTCTTATTTTTTTCTCTCATTTCAGATTTGAAAAAAATTTCAAGGAAGACTCTAAGGGACTCACCTTAGGTCAGAAACATAAAAACATACTCTAGCCTAATTCCAATGTCTGGTAAGTACATAAAAACATACTCTAGCCTAATTCCAATGTCTGGTAAGTACATAAAAACATACTCTAGCCTAATTCCAATGTCTGGTAAGTGCATAAAAACATACTCTAGCCTAATTCCAATGTCTGGTAAGTGTAGCAGTTAAAAGCATAAACTCTGGAGCTGCTCATCTGGGTTCAAATCCCACTCTCAGTAGCTATGTGAGGAAGTGTGGCTGACAAAACAATGTCTTCTGGGTAGACTAACAGTGACATCCCATGTAATGGTGGATGTAGAAAGCAAATAGAGTTGTCTTGTGGAGTGAATAGGAGGTGGAGAAGTAGACAATGCACAAAGATGATTCTAGCTTGGTTATAAAGAGGAAGGAGAGAGGGAGTAATGTGGTAGTTATAAAGGGATGATTGCATGAAGGTTTTAAAAACCAAGGGGAATTATTCTAGCATGTTCTCTGTGTTAAGAAGACAGAGCCAGTTAAAAAAAAAGAGGTTAATAGTAGGCAAATGATAAGCAAGAGATATAAGGATTTAAGGAAAGATACAATTAAATGTCCTCTCTGGGATGATTAGTCTCAGATAAGCTCAGACTGAAAGAAAGAGGAAGGAGGGTATGGATGTGGAAGGAAGGGTGGGATGGGAAGGCAAACTTTTTCAAAGTAGAGACTGTATCTTATCTCTCTTTGAATTACCAGCACTAAAAGAATACTGCATGCAATAGACATGCAATAAACATTTGTTCAGTTGAATTGAGCTCATGCCAATGGCCCCTATTTTCTCTGTGAAGCTGAGGCTTGGTCTTTAGTGGGAATGGGAAGGAAATAGAGTAAGGAACAGAGAAGGAGGTGAATAAAGCAATGGACTAGATTTTGTGGAGGATAGAACAAATGCTGTTGGCCAACACATGAAGATACTTCTTTTTGTGCACCTCGTATCGTTTGTGCAATATTGAAAGAGGTTATTTTCATTTTCAGTGTTTAATAGAGTAACTACAGATTTAGGAGACAGGCTTTTTCAGTCTCTGTGTTCTATGCACCTGAATGACCCCTTTGGAATTCAGATACAGATACAGCCTTGGAGGTCTCTTGGGGGTGCAAAATGGTATAGAGAAGTTTTTAAACTTTAATGCTGATTTTCTTCTCTGTTTTTTTCTTTCTTTCCCTTTGTTCCTTACATCTCATTACATATTACCAATTTAGCTAATCCTTGTGTAGTCTAATAGATGCATCTTTTCCTAAAGTTTTCTGAAATGGCCGAGCCTGAAACTAAGTGGAATAGAGATGATACTGTAAGCGCCATCTCTGTTCGGGAGAATAGAATACAGGAGAAAATCAGATAAAGCAATGGATTTAACTTGAAGCTTATAAAATATGATTGAGCAGAGAGAATGTAACATATTCAGTTCCAAAGTTACAAATAAGCTTTAGTGGCATTCTGCTAGATAAAGCAACAGATCGGGTAAAATGTATGTTTCATATTGTATATTTATAGTTATTCATCTGAAGCGTTTCCGAAACACAGTAACCTTTCAAATATAATTTGAATATATAGCATGACGTGCAGATGTTCCAGTTATTGGGCACTGCCATTTGCCCTAAAAGAAATTAGGGGAGAAAAGACCATTAGACTTTTTAAAACTGCTTTGCAAATGTTTTCATCACCACCATTCTGCCAAAGTTTAAAGACTCAAATATTATTACACAAAAATTCAGATCTTTCT
This sequence comes from Loxodonta africana, assembly GCF_030014295.1. Classification (NCBI taxonomy): domain Eukaryota; kingdom Metazoa; phylum Chordata; class Mammalia; order Proboscidea; family Elephantidae; genus Loxodonta; species Loxodonta africana. Next base: position 50,083,574 of record NC_087351.1, read on the forward strand.
CAGACTGCTAAGTGGTATGGTCAAGAGGTATCCTACTGGTCCTCCCTTCATTTCCTTTCCTTACTATTTTCTGTGAATGTTATTAAACACTTATTAATGCTAGAAAACTATTGAACACCAGAGATCAATCATGAGAAAGTATGGTTGCTACTCTCATTGAACTCAAAGACTGGTTAACAACACCCAACTCAAATATCACCTAGTACATGATGGCTTTCCCAGCTTTAACTAGCTAGTGGTTTCTTCTATAACAAAAAACCAGACCAGTTGCCATCCAGTTGACTTCGACTCTTGGTGAGCTCAAGTGTGTCAGAGTAGAACTTTTCTCCATAGGGTTTCCAGTGACTGATTTTTTGGAAGTAGATCACCAGGCCTTTCTTCTGAGGTGCCTCTAGGTGGCCTCCAACCTCTAACCTGTTGGTTACCAGCTGAGTATGTTAACTGTTTGCACCACCCAGGGACTCCTTCTTACTCTATATGTCCCTGTAAATTCCTGGTCTTACCGCTATTAAGGAGCTTCTCATAGTGTTTTATAATTAAATTTTGTTTCCCTTTCTAGATTGATGGAGAGCAGAGGTCATGCCATTTTCCTCTTTGTGTGCTTAAGGGGCAATTTTCCGTGGTGTATCCGAAATGCCTTGATTATCTAGTGCTGCTATAACAGAAATATCCCAAGTGGATGGCTTTAACAAACATGTTTATTCTCTCATCTAGAAGTCTCAGCTAGAAGTCCAAACTTAGGGCACCAGCTCCAGGGGAAGGTTTTCTCTCTGTGTCCTCTCTGGAGGAAGGTTCTTGTCATCAATCGTCCCCTGGACAAGGAGCTTCTCTGTGCAGGAACTCTGGGGTCCAAAGGATGTGCTCTGCTCCCAGAGCTGCTTTCTTGGTGGTATGAGGTCCCCTGTATCTCTGCTTGCTTCTCTGTTTTATATCTCCAAAGAGATGGGCTTAAGACACAATCTAATTTTGTAGATCTCATCAACATAACTGCTACTAATCCATCTTATTCACATCATAGTGATAGGATTTACAACACATAGGAAAATCATATCAGATGACAAAATGGTGGACCATCGCACAGTACTGGGAATGACGGCCTCGCCAAATCGTTACACATATTTTTGGGAAACAGAATTCAATCCATGACACTGCACATCTCCTATTAGCCTTTGGTACGGATGATGTTTTCCAGGGAGGATTGTATAGCAAATGACCTCGGAACAAAGTGATAGTGGCTCATCCTGGGGCAGGGGACAAATTCTTTCCTGACCAAGATTACAAAAATAATGACTTCTTTAGGGCAAAGTTTGAGCAGGTTTTCTAGTAATCCCCTTAAAATCCTGGGATTTCTTAAGCTTCGGTTCCCTCAGCTGTGATTACAAACCTACTATGTGGACAGCATCCACGAGGAACTGCCTCCTGATCACCCTCCTAGAGCCTGGGAGTCAAGGAGAAGAGGTGAGAACATTAAGCTCATGCTGCCTGCTGTGCTGTTAGTAATCAAGTTCTTTTCTTGGACCCAGAAGTCTCATGTCTTCTGCTAGCATCCATGAAACTGTGACTAACTAACTTGTTGGCTTGCAAGTAGGGTAAAATCTCAGTCCTTCATAGTTCTTGACAATTGCTTCTACATTTGGCATGTTGCCTGGCACAGGGTAGGAGAATGAACTAAATTTTCAGTTCTGACTACATTTAGTTTAGCTGGAATATGACTTTACTGTAACAATAGAGTGAATACTTCCATCAATATTTTTCAGTTTAGGTCCATGGGTGGTGGAAATTGTTTGTAATTGGCTACGAACCTAAAGGCTGGTGGTTCAAATCCACCCAGCAGCTCCACAGAAAAAAGGCCTGGCAATCTGCTTCTGCAAAGATCACAGCCAAGAAAACCTATAGAGCAGTTCTACTGTGTAACACATCCAATCACCATGAGTCAAAATCGGTTCAATGGCAACAGTTTTTTCTTTTTTTTTCCTAGTTGCTAGCTGTGATATCTTGGTAACTTTTTGACTTTTTATGTCTTGGTTTCCTTGTATGTCAGATGGAAACAATATCTGCCTTAAGGGTTTGTGGTAAACATGGAGATAACTGCTCAGATCACCTTCTGGGAAGGTCCAGCTACAGGGACTATGGTCAGCTGACAGCCACCATCAGTCTGCCTTAGGGTCTGTCTCAGCTGCAAAGTTGCCTCATCTGAGATTATACTTTTCCTTGGACAGTCTTCATCCAGTGACTGAAGGGTGGATGTGCTGTGTTGCATAAAGGGCCAACCATTTTGGCCACATGTGGGACAACTTGGTTGAGCAACCTCTGCTTCAGTGTTCTCTGCTGAATTGGCTGAGACTTTATCAAGCCTGCATCAAAATTTGATTTCTCCCTCTGTCCAATCATGCTTCCACTTTTTGTCTTTTACATGTTTTGCTCTTTAATAAAGATGCTACCTTCCAGACTTTGTCCCAGCCTCTGCTTCTGGAGAACTCAACCTGCATCAGAATTCTTGTAAATATTAAGAGAGTTAAGGTATGTAAAACACTCAGAACAGTCCTTGCACATAGTTGGTGCATATTACATGTAATCAACTATGTGGAACACATTGGAAGTATGGTCCCTAAAATTAAGGATGTGTGTGTTCCCCGAAGTTTGTCTGGTAAAGAGCAAGAAAGATAGTAAAGTCACTCTAAAAAAACCATCTCATATGATGATTAGTTGAAATAATCAGAGGTATTTAACCTGGAGAAGGAAAGCTTAGGAAAAAATCTGGTTGTTGTCTACCAAGACCCAAGTAGCTGTGATCTGAAAGTGAAATTAGATTGACTCTGGGTGAATCAAAAAATCTGAACTATGGCAAATGTAGAAACCACAAAGGTAATTTGGGCTCAATGTAAGTAAAGCTTTTGAACACAGCTGCTTAAAATGGTCCAGGATCTCACTGGAGGGTTCCTTGTCAGAGATGTACTATTGAGTGATTCCATGGCCTGTTACGGATAGGCAGGAGGTTTATAGACCACATGGCCTCTGATATTACTGATTGGAAGAAAATTTAGAAGTGAGCTTTCTACTTTGTTGTTGTTAGTGCTGTTGAATAGGTTCTGACTTGTAGCGACCTTATGAGTAACAGAACAAAACATCACCTGGTCTTGTGCCGCCTCACAATCATTGCACTGTTTGAGCCCACTGTTGTAGCCACTGTGCCAATCCATGTCACTGAGGGTCTTCCTTTTTTTTTTTTTTTTGGTGACCCTCTACTTTGCCAAGTATGATTTCCTTCTCCAAGGATTTATCCCTCCTGATAACATGTCCAAAGTAAGTGAGATGAAGTTTTGCCATTTTCCCTTCTAAGGAGCAATCTGACTGTACTTCTTCCAAGATGGATTTGTTCACTCTTCTGGCAGTCCACGGTATATTCAATATTCTTCGCCAACACCGCAATTCAAATGCATCCATTCTACACTGGTCTTCCTTTTTCATTGTCCAGCTTTTGCATGCATATGAGGAGATTGAAACTACTAAGTTCATATTTACTTTCTCAATACAAATATCATACAGTTGTTAGCTGTATACTGTTGACTCAATGTAAGTGACGAACCAACCCTTGGTGGCAAAAATGAATTCTGCTCTACTAGTTTTAGAGAGCCCTGGTAGCGCAGTGATTAACAGCTCAGCTGCTAATCAAAAGGTCAGCAGTTCAAATCCTCCAACTGCTCCTCAGAAACCCTGTGAGGCAGTTCTAATCTGTCCTATAGGGTCACTATGAGTCAGAATCCACTTGACAGCAACGGGTTTTATTGTAGTATATGTGTTTGGGAGTCCCTTGGTGGAGCAAGTGGACTTCTAACTAAAAGGTTGGAGGTTCAAACCCACTCAGAGGCACCTCAGAAGACAGGCCTGGTGATCTACTTCTGAAAGGTCACAGCCTTGAGAACTCTATGAAGCACAGTTCCACTCTGCATACATGTGGTCGCCGTGAGTCAGAATCAACTCAATGGCAACTTAAACTATAAAGCATATGTGCTCAAGCAGACAGCCAAATATGTGTACAAGTTGAATAATGGGGTGTCTGGAGAGGTGAAACTTTAAAACAAAATGCATTAAGCGAGAGATTCTGTCATACAAGTTTCTAGAGGGCAGGGGGTTTAGGATACTCTGGAGAAGAACTTTTTGTTTTGGAAAGACCAGTTGAGTGGCTCTTTTTGGCAATGGCGACATAAGGTAAACATTTTACCCCTAACTCTTCTGACTTTTTAATTCCTGAACCCATTTTAAAAGTTACTGGATGGGACGATGGGCAACTTTGACAGGGGGCCAAAGAGTTTTCTAGGCATGGTGTTCTAGCCCTTGGTAATTTTCTTTTAAGTTTGAAAGCTACTAAATGATGTCTGATACACGGGTGGCTCTGGCTGTGCTTGACCCTGAGATGAAACTCACTGAGAGGGAAGTCAAGTTCTGCACTGGTGGCCCAGGTGTATCAAGAATGTCTAGAGATCTGGCCAAAGCTCTGCATATGGCTGACTCAGAATCCCTGGCATCATAAGGGGGCCTGGGGAAAATATGTATGTGTGTGTGTATGTATGTGTTGTGTGCTCAGAGAAGGGCAAAAAGAATATCTTTTTTACGCTGGGTAGCCTTAGTCACTTATTTTTATCCTTCCTCAATTCCTGGCAATGTCCTTTGTCTCCCTGCTGTCCTGAGGGTGATAGGCTGTGGTCAGACACCATGGTCATGGTGGGCAGTGGGCAGGCTATGTGGACAGCAGCTGGAAAGGATGATTTCAGCACCTGTAGTAGTTCTGGTTGACGTCAGAATCAATTGCTTTGTGGTAGTTTGCGTGGATCAAAGTTATGCATAATAGATGAAGATTTCTATGTGTGTGTGTGTGTGACCATTGTCAAATAGATATTTCCAGTCCATATTGAGGTGGAAAAAACACTGGCATAAACATTTAAAACCAGTTTCTTGAGTAAACATGGGGACTTTTCAAAAAAGGCCTTTTGAGATTTTTTGAGCAAGCACATACATATTTTCAGCTGAAGGTACAGTGACCAGTCTCTGGATGTATAGGCTCAGCAGGTATCCTATTTCGGGCTATGCAAATGGGCCCACTCTCTTTTCTTTGGTTATGTTAGCCTGACAGAAACACTTTAGTTTTTTTCTCTCTTTGCTTGATTTCCCTTGGACAATCATTGCAAGCTTTTAACATAAAGGGTCCAGTCTCGTGAGGGAGATTTTCTCCAGTTTCTACAATGCTTTGTGTGAGGAGGTCATAGGTAGTTGTAACACTGGGAAGAGAAGCTTTGCCTTTTTCTGGTCTCTCCTGAGAAACTACCACCAGAAAGCCTGTGGCAGCTCATCCTTGGGTCACTATGGCCCTGCCATGTTCCATTATTTTTGGCAGCAACAGCAGAAAATACAAATTAAGAATGATGCATTTCAGGGTACTTACGGGACTTTCTGATGTCTTTTTTTCTGAGCCACTAATAACCATGACTGGCTCTCTTGGTTTGAATAAACACACCTAGGCTTATTATGAAAGGGTGTGAGACACTAGCTCCTAAAGGAAGATACTTTCAAGATAAGTAAGAGGGGCTCAGAGTGGATTAATTTGAATGTTAGAAGAGATATAACCTTATTTTATGAGGTGGGATGTGCCAGTTGCCATTAGTTAGGAGAGGATAAATCACAAAAAAAGCCAACAGCTATGCATACCACGACATTGCCAGAATCTAATGAGCCTGAATGGATTTCAGACAAGCTAAATCTCAGGCCTAGAATAATATTAACTGCCACATCAGTAATTCCTCACGGTGTTTATCTCTCCCTTGTTAGTTTGGGACCTTTCTTCAGGTAGTGAGTGTTCCCTGCTAAATGTGAGACGTTCAACCTTAAACCCAAGCACAGAGATATTTGTTCAAAAACCTGAATCTGAAAGTCTGCTGGGATGATGGTGAATCAAGGACATAAGAAATTTAGTTTTTTAAGCACTAGAGGAAATGGGAAATGAAAGTTCTCTAGCTAGTAATGATATCCCCACTGGTCACTTCAGCTACAAAGGAAGCAAAAATGCTATAACATTCATATGTCTACAGGGAATGAGCAAGGAACAATTTGAACAGGAGTTACAAAGGGGGTCTCCCTTAACTCTACTGGTAGGTGTCTTGCCAGACAATATATAAACATTAAACTCAAGGAGAAGGAAGAAATTGTGTCCACCATCTTCTGTGATAGTACACATTCTGATATTTTCCCAAATAACTCACAGTTGAGTGTATTAACTTCTCTATTCTTCAAAGGAAGACCAAATAATAATTGCTACCTTTGAATTGTGTTGAAGAATATTGAATATACCATGGACTGCCAAAAGAACGAATCAATCTGTTTTCGAAGAAGTACAGCCAGAATGCTTCTTTGAAGCAAGGATGGCAAGACGTTGTCTCACATACTTTGGATGTGTGATCAGGAGGGACCTGTCCCTGGAGAAGGACATCATGCTTAGTAAAGAAGCGGGTGAGCAAAAAAGAGGAAGACCCTCAGTGAAATGGATTGGCACAGTGGCTGCAACGACGGGCTCAAACATAGCAACGATTGTGAGGATGGTGCAGGTTGGGCAGTGTTTTGTTCTGATGTACGTGGGGTTGCTGTGAGTTGGAACCAACACCACAGCAACTAACTACAGCATCCTTTGAAATAGCTTGTGGAAAGGTCTTTGAGGTCGGTTAAATGCCAAAAACTGATTCTAGAAACTTTAAGTTGTCTGGAGCTATTCCGCTGGCCACAAAGATTCTCAGGGAAAAAAAAGAAAAAGGCATGTCATTCAATCTCCATTCAGCTTTTCTCAAGGTGTTTCCTTTTACATGTAACCTTTGGATTAGACAATTGTCTCCCATGGGAATCAAACGTTCTTGTCACTAATTCCTAGGTAACACAAGCCAGAGGAAATAGGAAATAGATACAATAATAGATTTGGTTCTCTGGAGTTTTCAGTTAGCCACTATTGAGTAGGAAAGGGGCCAGATGTAGGCCTAGACACAAAATATCCATTTGTTAAGAGTAAGACAGTACATATACTGGGGAAGCCAACACAACTTGTACAAGGCAAGGTTATGGAAGCTCCTAGACACATCTAAACTCCCTGAGAGACCAAATTGCTGGGCTGAGGGCTGAGGGCTGAGGGCTGTGGGTACCATGGTCTCAGGAAACACCTGGCTCAATTGGTATAACATAGTTTATAATGTTCTGTATTCTACTTTGGTGAGTAGTGTCCCCAGTCTTAAAAGCCTGTGAGCAGCCATCTAAGATACTCCACTGGTCTCACCCTTTCAGGAGCAAAGAAGAGTGAAGAAAACTAAAGATACAAGGGAAAGATTAGTCCAAAGGACTAATGGACCACATCTGCCATGGTCTCCACCAGTATGAGTCCAGTGCAGCTATACGGTGCCTGGCTACCACCACTGACTGCTCTGACAGGGATCACAGTACAGTGTCCCAGACAGAGCTGGAGAGAAATGTAGAACAAAATTCTGACTCACAAAAAAAGACCAGACTTACTGGCCTGACTGAGAATGGGAAAACCCTGACCGAAAGAGTGACCCCCAGACACCCTTTTAGCTCAGTAATGAGGTCACTCCTGAAGTTTGTCCTTTGGCCAAAGATTAGACAGGCCCATAAAGCAAAACAAGACTAAAGGGGCACAACAGCCCAGGGATGGAGACTAGAAGGCAGGAGGGGACAGGAGAGCTGGTAGTAGGGAACTCAAGGTCGAGAAGGGAGAGGGTTGATAAGTTGTGGGATTGTTACCAATATCGTAAAACAATACATGTACTAACTGTTTAATGAGAAACTAGTTTTTTTTCTGTAAACCTTCATCTAAAGTCCAATTAAAAAAAAAGAAAAAATAAATAAATCGATTTGTCCATAGAGGGATCACACGGACTTGATGGAAGGAAGCCCAAAGTATAAAAGTTTATTTTCTCACATGTTTAGCAATGTTTTAAATACTCTGTAGTGGATTCATTCTACTGTGACCAAGAAAGTGTATACACACTATAGGGCCCCAATAGCAGCACTGCTTTTAATAGCAACAAATAGAACCTGTGGTTGACTGATTATATAAACCAGGGGTCAAGAAACTATGGCCCATGGGCCAAATCCAGACTACAGTATATTTTTTAAAGTTTTATTGGAACACAGCCACGCCTATCAATTACGCATTGTTTACGGCAGCTTTTGTTCCAAAATGGCAGAGCTGAGTGGCTGTGACAGAGACTGTATAGCTCGCAAAGGCTAAAATATTTACTATCTGGCCTTTTACAGAAAAAAAAAATTGCCATCCCCTGATATAATATTCTGCTACCATTAAAAAGGATGCAAAAATGGTATATGGCGATGTGAAAAATTTCTGATAACAAGAAAAAATGATTCAACATCGTATGCATATAAGTGTCTTAGGATCCCTTTTGCCTAAAAACAAAGGCTATACTTTTGCATCAAACTTTTTTGGGAGAGTATATAAGAAAATTCGAACAATGATTACAACTGGGGAATGGAACTACAAAGTAAAACCGAGGAGAGTTAAGGTGAACGGTAGGGAGGCAGAAATATTTATTTTATATTCTTCTATATAATTTATAATTTTAAAATTCATATATTATTTTTACAATTGAAACTAAGGTTTACAGAAGCAATGGGCATTTGTTAAGAACATCTTTATTTATAGCATGAAAAAGTGGAATTTTCAGTGCTGTAACAATGCTGGTTTTCTTTTCTCATCTCATGGATATTCCTGTTGGACATCTATATACTACCTCCTATTACTTTTGACTAGTAAGTAGAGTAAGTGTTGTCTCATGTTTAAATATATCTCTACAATTTTAGGTTTACCATCTTCTTTAGCTACTTACAATTTATCTCTTGGTTAATTGAGTGAAGAAATCACCAAGGCATTTTATTCCAGTTAAACAGTTCATATTTTTTTAAATTATGCTTTTACAATGATAGCACTGTTTTCCAATGTAATTTATAAAACAGTATCGTAAATACCAAGGTCCCCGGGTGGTGCAAACGGTTTATGCTGGATCACTAAGCAAAAGGTTTGTGGTTGCAACTAACCCAGCAGCATTGTGGAAGTCCTGGTGATCAGCTTCTCCAAGAAAATCCTATGGAGCAGGCCTACTCTGTAACAGAGGGTGTTGTCATGAGTCTACTCCACTTGACAGCAACAGGTTTGGTTTGGGTTTGATTATAAATCCCACCTGCGTTTTAAATTTTTTAAATTTAGTTTTTCGTGTTTCTGATTTGACAAAAAGTGTGTGATTAGAGGCAAATTATTTAAATTGTTTTTATCTGCAAAATGGAAAGAAACACGCCATCTTTCTTATCAAATAAAATTTTGTGGTTTGAAGAGTTTTTCAGAATTCAATCAATTTTTCAAATAATTGTAATTTCAATTTTTTTCTAATTGTTTTATTTGCAGTTTTTTTTTTTTGGATAATGACTCACAAAAGAACTTACAGATACATTTTGGCACAGTTTCTGTGGAATCAATATGTGGCAAGTCACAGGATGATTTTTTGACTGTAAGTGAACTTAGAACCAATTAAAAGAGGCACTTTCCTAGAAGACCTAAAACCTGGACATTTAGACTCTTAGTCCATAAATGATCCTAGGAAATTCACACACCAGCTGTAAGAAATCGGAACATACTTGCCTCAGTCAAAAACAATGTTGAGGTCGTTTTCAGCATGAAAACTCTATTCTTTAGAGCCAGTGCCTGTTTTCTCATCTCTAAAATGAGGATGGTTATACCTGCTGTGCCATAGGGTTTTTCATAGAGTTTTGTGAGAATTGTATTAATGTATGCTAAATAAGTTTATAAATTATAAATCACTCTCCAGGCATTTTTCCAAATGCGGTGTACCCCACTGTTGGCTTGATTCAGAATCGATTTGATAGTTACCTTTTTTTTTTTTTGTGCTCTTGAGTGAATATTTTTTTCAAAGATCATGAAGATGACACAGTACCAGGCAGCATTTTGTCCTGCGATGCACAAGGTTGCCAGGAATCAGAGCTGACTCGAGGGCAACCAAAAACAACATATTTATTTCATATTTACTTTTTACTTCTTGTGAGTGATATGATGTTACATTTATTGTCCTTTTGTTGGAAATTAATTTATGGAAGTACAAAAAATGTGAGTCAAATTAAAGAAAATGTTAAATAACTAATACTAAGGTGAAATGGAGATATGGCAAAAATGACAATGATGATAAGTGAATGACTAAAGTTCAAGAAACACCGCATTACAGAGACATAACTTTGATTTGGATTTTCACATTTTGCCATATGGTTCTCCATTGGGGTTGTTCAATCTGCTGTGTCTGCAAACGTGCTGTGATAAAACAAGACATATGGGGCCCTTTTGCAGCAAATGAAGACAGAAAAAAGGAAGCAGATGCCTGAAGTATTTAGAAAAGGAACCCCACTGCAGCTGAAATACTCGCCATTACAGCACCCATGGCCTCATATTAGCGTAGCCTGAGTTGATTTCACCAAAAGAAGAAAAAGAAAAAAAAAATAAAACAAACACCAGGGCATTGAACAGTATGCCTCCAGAAAAGATCTGTGACATTTCTGATAATTTAATTTATATACATTATAATAAAGAATATTCTTGAGAAGTGTGATTCCCAGGATAAGTGATTCCAACTGCATGTCCAAGTGAATCCCATAGACCTGCTAGTCCAGTGAGCCACCATCATTAAAGCTGTTAAGATTAGGTAAGGACAGAAAACAAAAGGATGGCCTTCGGAAACCCACCTCTGTGATCACAGTCTACCTCCACAAGCTGCTGGAATTCTGCCTGAATCTGGCTTTTGTGACTCTAAGTGACAAAGGTGCAACAAGCTCAGGCTGGGAGGAAGTGAGAGTTGGATTGGCGGGTGTCAGTCTGGGCTGGAAAGCAAACACATCATAACACAGTCCCAAGCTCACCTATGCCTGTCTGCCGCACCTTTCCTATTCAAGGGCAGAGGGCATCTCACCAGGGTGCCCGTACATTTTTACCTTGCTTCTCAAAGCGGGGTTTTGCCTGAGGTGAGTGCATTTTGTTCCCTCATGCGATTTCATGCGTTCGACTTAGGAGCACAAAAGGAAGCTATTGCCTTAAAGGCTGAGGACTCCTGGTGTCTCACAAAGTCATACCATGCAGCAGAGCAGCTCCAATCTCGGCCCTTCACTTAGGAGATGGTAACCTTTTGGGCTTCACTAAGCTGCCTGCATGACTATATTTTCTTTTTTAAATGCTTCTGCAAATTTGGATGATTAAAGAACTGCTTATGCAGCAGATCAGAGGCAAGATGAAGTATTTATCTTGATTATTTATTTAAAAAAAAAATCTTTGAAGCCTGCCATTTAACCCCAGCAGGGGAGTTGAGATTTTTCAGCCACACATAGTGATTTTATTCCTCTGGAGCCTTATATGAATTATTAAGCTTTTTAGAAAAGGGAGAGCAAATAGAGTTCTGCAAAGTAATTGAAAGCAAATATGCTAATTTGGGTCTATAAGACAGTATTTTTATCAGAAAGAACATTAAGCTTAGGTCAGTTATTCATCTAAATGAAGGAAATCAAGAAAGAGAGCAAGACTAGCAAATTACCTTTGCTGATGGTCAAAACCAGCCCTATCTTGGACTTTCTTAATCGTCTTTCTCAGCTTCAAACCTAGTTACTAGGATACGGCCGTGTGGCAGCATCTTTATTAGAAATTGTGTGGGAGAAAAAAAGGTCAGAGGCTCATTTCCAATAAAGATTTGACAAGTAACACGGAGAAAAGGGCAGGAAGGAATTGAGGTTTGTGGTGTTTCCTTATATCAAGATTTTGAGATAATAGCACTTCTGTGAATGGAAAGTCTCCAGGAATTCATTTTATTAATCTCAGAGTTCAAAGAAAAAGAGACAAGAAGTTATATTATCATCAAAATTAAAACCAGGGTGTCTAAAATGATGCATAAATATCAGGTAAAGAACAAAAACCCCATCATTTGTCGCTGATGAAAATTTTCTTTCTTTAACTCTGGCTAAATCTAAGAGCTCTGTAATTATCTAGATAGACGTCACACCTCTGATGGCGATTATCATCCCTATTGGAAAATACTCAATAACTTTATAAGATCCAGGTGGCTCTGCTTGTGCAAAAGTCCACAGAGAGGCTATTATTCTCCACCCCACTCCCCCCGCCCCGTACTGGTATATTTTTATATCAGAATAGAGAGAGAGAGAGATTTGTAAAATTTGCACAGATTGAACATTTCTTTGAACCCAACTTTATCTTACCATTGCCTTCTAACAAAATCAGGCATATGCTACTAAATTACTGTATTTTCACATAAAGTTGGAAAAACTCTATAGTATTAAATTATTAACAATATGGCTTGCTCAGAGAAAAAGAAAGCAAGAAAATCAAAATACCTGACATCCAGACATTCTGCCTTATCTTGCCTTCCCTGCTCTCCTCCCCGCCCGCAGCACCGCCACCACACGTGTGCATCGAGGCAGAACCAAGGAGTATAGAGCTTGTACATTGTGGCTTCAAATAAACCTGATATTGAAACTTAGTTCCATCAATTTATTAGCTGTGTGACCTTGGGCAGATCATATAGCTATGCCAAGATTTGGTTTTTTCAACTGTTAAATTGATAATTAGTATACTATCATCTGGGATAATATGTTTAAGCTGTAGGTAGTTAATAAATACTGTTGTTGTTGTTGTTAGGTGCCGTCGAGTCAATTCCAACTCATAGCGACCCTATGCACAACAGAACAAAACACTGCCCGGTCCTACGCCATCCTTACAATCGTTGTTATGCTTGAGCTCATTGTTGCAGCCACTGTGTCAATCCACCTCATTGAGGGTCTTCCTCTTTTACTCTGACCCTGTACTCTGCCAAACATGATGTCCTTCTCCAGGGACTGATCCCTCCTGACAACATGTCTAAAGTATGTAAGACACAGTCTCGCCATCCTTGCCTCTAAGGAGCATTCTGGCTGTACTTTTTCCAAGGCAGATTTGTTCATTCTTTTGGCAGTCCATGGTATATTCAGTATTCTTCGCCAACACCACAATTCAAAGGCGTCAGTTCTTCTTCAGACTTCCTTATTCATTGTCCAGCTTTCACATGCATATCATGTGATTGAAAATACCATGGCTTGGGTCAGGCGCACCTTAGTCTTCAGGGTGACATCTTTGCTCTTCAACACTTTGAAGAGGTCCTTTGCAGCAGATTTGCCCAATGCAATGCGTCTTTTGATTTCTTGACTGCTGCTTCCATGGCTATTGCTTGTGGATCCAAGTAAAGTGAAATCCTTGACAACTTCAATCTTTTCTCCATTTATTATGATGTTGCTCATTGCTCCAGCTGTAAAAGGATTTTTGTTTTCTTTATGATGAGGTGCAATCCATACTGAAGGCTGTGGTCTTTGATCTTCATTAGTAAGTGCTTCAAGTCCTCTTCACTTTCAGCAAGGAAGGTTGTGTCATCTGCTTAATGCAGGTTGTTAATGAGTCTTCCTCCAATCCTGATGCCCTGTTCTTCTTCATATAGTCCAAGTTCTTATATTGTTTGCTCAGCATACAGATTAAATAGGTATGGTGAAAGAATACAACCCTGACCCACACCTTTCCTTACTTTAAACCAATCAGTACCCCCTTGTTCTGTCCGAACAACCGCCTCTTGAACTATGTAAAGGTTCCTCATGAGCACAATTAAGTGTTCTGGAATTCCTATTCCAGTAATAAATACTAGCTGCTATTACATCAAAGATCATGAGGATGGCCCAGGACTGGCAACGTTTTATTCTGTTATATATAAGGTTCACCATAAATCAGAGCTGACTCAATGGCAACTAACAAAAAACAACAACAGCTATTATTATCATTATTATTATCAGAGTTTTGAGAGGGGGATGATAAAGAACACTCTTATTTCCTGTCTAAGTGTGGTACCAATTGAGAAGCAGAGGAGTCAGACAGATGGACCTTAAATTGCTAATGACAGCTGGATGGAAGGACATGACTAGATGTGGAGCCATAATGGGTCTGCTAATAATTTACTTTGTATAAAATTTACCCATCCAGTCACTGGCACAGCTGGACAGGGACAGGCCTCTGACCTAATGGAAGAGGGTAGATCTGTAGGATACTTCTGCTACCAGGGCTGCTTCAAAAGAGAGAGAGCCTAGAAGGACTTGAGTCATGCATCCGTAATCACTTCTTCTAAACTCTCCTATCATATCTTTTCTCCTGGGAGGAGTCAGTAAGGAGGTTGAGAGAAGTTGAAGGTCCTTTCATGTGGAAACATAAGAGACAGGGAAATAGAGATTTCTCCTTAAATATTATTATAATTTTGATGCCTACAGTTTTAGAAAATTGATTTTACTAGCCCCAAAATTTACTACTATCCCAAAACCTAGTGCCGTCAAGTTGACTCCAACTCATAACAACCCTATAGGACAGAGTAGAACTGCCCCATATATAGATATTTTTTTCTACTGTGGTAATTGCATTATTATTTTCAATTATTCCCTTCCTCTGAATATAGGATTTTATACTTTTGTCCTTTGCCATGAATCTTGCAGTGTTTTCCCTATATGTGGCATATACTTTCCTGTCCCACTAACTTTGGTCATTGTAATGTGACATGCTTTGGTCATAGCAGGTGTGTGGATATGAGGTAAGCCACATTTTAGCAGAAGCTGTCGATAAGCTTGTGTGATTTCTCTCTGCCTCTGCTTGCACATCTTCCCTCCACCATGAGAACAACATGCCCTAGGCAGTGGCTGCCCCTTCAATCTAGATCCCAGAATGAGAAGACAAGGGACCCAGTGAAGCCTAGTGCCCAGTTGTACCCGCCAGATCTGCAGCTGACCTGCAGCCCTCATGTAAAGGAATACATATTGTCATAAGCCATTTCCAGCACTGGTGGCCCAGTGATTAAGAGCTACTAACCAAAAGGTCAGTGGTTTGAATCCACCGGCCATTCCTTGGAAACCCCATGGGGCAGTTCTACTCTGTCCTATGGAGTCACTATGAGTCAGAATTGACTCAACGGCAATGAGTCAGGTTTTTTTGGTTTTAGTACACAAAGGGAGTCCTTGGAGGTGAAAATGGCTAATGTGCTCGGCTGCCAACTAAGGTTGGCAGTTCAAGTCCACCCAGACCTAGCAATCTACTTCTGAAAATGCAGCCATTGAAAACCCTGTGGAACACAACTCTACCCTGACACATATGGGGTTGCCATGAGTTGGGGTTGACTCAGCAGCAACTGGAAAGAAAGGAAAGTAAGAACCACAAAGCAGTTGACTACATTGCCTGTTCTTACTAGTCTCTTGACCAGAAAGCATGTAGGATCATATCTCAGGTGAGAGGCAAGGACTGCAGTCAAAGCTCAGGACCAGCCCATTGAAAACCTAAGGATTTGTGGTGACTCAGTCCAGTATCTAAATGTCTGTTACTAACTTAATAGTAACAAATGCAACTCAACACATGGAATCAACACTGGAAGCAGTCACTCGCAGATGACAAGAAATTTGGAAGATATCTACCTGGCCAGCTGACTGGACTATCGAAAACCAAATCGTTTGCTATCAGTTGATTCCGATTCATAGCAACCCTACGGGGCACAGTAGAACTGCTCCACAGGTTTTCTAAGGAGTGGCTAGTGGATTTGAAATGCTGACATTTGGTAGGCAGCCTGAGCTCTTAACCACCTGTGTTACATTGACTTTGCAAAGGCATTCAAATGTCTGAATCATAAAAAATTATGGGTAAAATTGTGAAGAATGGGATTTCCAGAACCCTAAATTGTGCTCATGTGGAAACTGTACGTAGACCAGCAGACAATCATTTGAACAGAACAAGGGGATATGAAGTGGTTTTAAGTCAGAAAAAGCATGTGCCAGGGTTGCATCATACTTATGCAATCTGTATGCTGACTAAATAATGCAAAAAGCTGGACTATATGAAGAAAAGCTCGACATCAGGATTGGAGGAAGACTCATTTACAGCCTGGCGTATGCAGATGACACTACCTTGCCTAAGGAAAGTAAAGAGGAGTTGAAGCACTTACTGATGAAGATCAACGACTACAGTCTTTGTTATGGATTGCACCTCAACATAAAGAAAACAAAAATCCTCACAACTGGACCAATAAGCAACATCATGATAAGCAGAGAAAATATTGAAGCTGTCAAGGATTTCATTTTACTTGGATCCACGATCAATGCCCATAAAAACAGCTGTCAAGAAATCAAACTATGTATTGCATTGGGCAAATCTGCTGCAAGAGATCTCTTTAAAGTTTTAAAAAGCAAATAAATCCTTTTAAGGTCTAAGGTGCATCTGACTCAAGCCATGTTATTTCCAAACACCTCACATGCATTCGAAAGCTGGACAATGAATAAGGAAGACTGAAGAAGAATTGATGCCTTTGAACTATGGTGTTGGCAAAGAATACTGAATATACCATGGACTGCCAGAAAAACAAATCTGTCTAGAAGAAGCACAGCCATAATGCTTCTTAGAAGTGAGAATGATGAGACTTCATCTCACATAATTTGGACATGTTATCAAGAGAGATCAGTCTCTGGAGAAGGACATCATTCTTGGTAAAGTTAGAAGGTCAGCAAAAAATAGGAAGACCCGCAACAAGATGGATTGACACAGTGGCCGCAACATTGGGCTCAAGCGTAGCAAGTATCATGAGGATGGGGCAGGACTGGGCAGTGTTTCATTCTGTTGTACGTAGGGTTGCTATGATTTGGAATTGACTTGATGGCACCTAACAACAACAACTTAATAGTGACAGCCCCATTTCTCACTTGCACTACTAGCACTGTATGGGCTTGGCAAGGAGCAGGACATGGTCAGATATTGAAATGCTAGAGATAGCACCGTCCAAATGAGGGGATCCTGTTACTATTGTTAGTTGCCATCTACTCGATTTCCACCTCACTTGTGCAGAGTAGAAGTGCTCAATAGGGTTTTAAAGGCTGTGACCTTTCTGAAGCACATCACCAAACCTGTCTTCTGAGACACCTCTGAGTTATTTCAAACCATCAATCTGTAGGCTAACAGTCTAGTGCTTAACTCTTTCAGTCACTCGGGGGCTCCATGGAGGGATCCTAGATCTCCCCATTTGTACACTCAGAAGAAGTGTTATCTTAAAGTGCTCATCTTAAGTTCCAGTAGGTACAGGTCAGTTAGGAGTATATTTTTGCATATAGATTGTCTTAGCCCTCTTGCATAGTATAATTTTAACATTTGAACATTCCAAATATGCTTTTGGATCTGTGAAAATAAACTATGACAAATAGGTTAAATGTATGCCAATGAAACCTACTGTAATGGAGTGTTTATGACCCAAAAGATTTCCAAAATTCAGCAACAACTAATTTATTTTAGGAAACATAAAAATGAAATTTGGTGCTTCCTTGCTTTGTGCAATGGTATTTGAGTTACAAATGTTTTTCTGTTTTGAGTACTGCAGAGTGAGTAAAGGTGAAGGCTCTCAGTGAGTTAAGAGGACTCATTTTAAAGCCCAGCTGCCTCATGTACTAACTTTATGTTCTCAGGCAAGTCATTTAATTGCTGTTTCATTTTTCCTACCTGCAAAACAGGGATAATAATAAATCTACATAACAAAGTTGTACTGAGGATTATGCTAGATTACATATTTAAAGCACCTAGCACACTGCAGGCATATTGTAAGCACCTGATATTTGTTAGACATATTTTTATTATGAGCTTGTCATAAATAATTATTTGTAAAGCACAAGCAACATTCAATATTCTAACAAAGTTTCAGCTGTAGATAGTCCCAAAGGATTAAAATATGAATGGAATTTCATCTAAAACTGAAATCCTACTATGATGACAGAAAAGGAAGAAGGGGAAAAAGGAGATTCTATTTTGTTTTGAGATAAGATGAGGCAATAATTTGCATAAATATTCAACAACTAACACCAAGTAGTTGAATGTTTCAAAATGTTACTGCACATTAGTAACAATTATAATAGTTTACATTGTATAGCACTTAACTCCTTTCAAGGCACTTTGTCAGTTGTTATCTCTAATCCTCACAGTATTTTATCATAAAAGTATTTACATACTTCATATCCATACCATTCTTCTCTACCAAAGTCAACATTTCTACAAATACTGAATATTAAAAACTTCTACACCAAACACTATAAGATTTTACTTATTTTCGTACACCAACTTCACTCGTTCCTTCTAGAATTTTACTTTTTCACTCCCTCCTTCCAGAATTTTACTTTTTTAAAAAGTTCAGATATTTCATAATGAACTTTTTTATATACGTTCATTATGAAATATTTCAAACACAAATACAAATATGAAAACCAAAAAAAAAAAAAAAAAAACCCTCTGCTGTCGAGTCGATTCCGACTCATAGAGACCCTCTAGGACAAAGTAGAACTGCCCCATAGAATTTCCAAGGAGCGTCTGGCAGATTTGAACTGCCGACCTCTGGGTTAGCAGCCATAGCACTTAACCACTACGCCACCAGGGTTTCCAAATATGAAAACATTAGTATGAATATTAATATATCCACACCCAACTTCTTCAAACTTAACATTTTCCATGCTGAGTTTCCTTATTTATTTATTAATCAGATACTGCTGATAAAGCCGAAGTCCTTTGTGTAACTTACCTCCTTTTTCTTTCCCCTGACTTTCCAAACGCACCTGTGATTTTTGAATTCGCTGCAGTTTCGCATTCTTTTAAACAAATGTTGATTCAAATGTTAACATTTATTTACATAAATGTTAATACAGTAATTATACTGACAAAATTCCATTTTTTCTCAATATTATGTATTGAAATTTATCCACGTTGACTAATGTAGATCTGCATCATTCGTTTGAACTGTAGTTTAATAGTTTTTGTCTGAACAAACTACAATTTATCCATTCTCATGTTTATGTTTCTAAATTTTTGCTATTTAGCAGATGCTGTTGAATCTTTGCCCTTCTTTGCCTGTGCACCTCTACACCCTTGGCAACCATCTCTCTACTCTTGGCATTCACCTCTCCAGGCTGAAGGCTGCTTTCTGTGGACACTGCAGACTGCTGGAGAGTTTTGACCTGGCTCTTGGGAGCTGTCTTACTTATCTAACAAAAATACCACAAGTAGATGGCTTTAACAAACAGAAATTTATTTTCTCACAGTTTAGGAGGCTAAAAGTCCAAATTCAGGGCATTGACTCTAGGGGAAGGCTTGCTGTCTCTGTCAGCTCTGGAGGAAGCTCCTTGTCTCTTCAGTTACTGCTTCCTGGTTCCTTGGAGATCTCCACATCTCTTGGCATCCATCTTACCCCATCTCTACTCCTAGCTTGCATTTAATCTCTTTTATATCTCAAGAGATTGACTCAAAAAACACCCTACACTAATCCTGTCTCATTCACATAAAAAGACAACACATTCCCAAATGGGATTGTAACCACAGGCACAGAAGTTAGGATTTACTGTACATATTTTTGGGGATGCAATTTAATCCATAACATTATACCCTTTGGCTCCCCACAATTCATGTCCTTACCACATGTAAAACACATTTGCCCCATCACATCATCCCAAGAGTCTTAACTCCAATTCCAAAAGATCACCTTCTGAATCATCTAAATCAAATATGGATGAGACTTTAGGCATATTTGTCCTGGGGCAAAATTCCTCTTCATCTTGAAACTGTAAAATTGGGACTACGAATTTTCTGTTTCCAAAGTACACTGGTGGAACAGGTACAGGATAGATATTTACATTACAAATGGGAGAACTGGAGGGAAAGAAGGGATAACAGGCACCAACCAAGTCCAAAACTCAGCAGAACAATTTACATTAGCTCTCAAGGCTTGAAAATAACCTGCTGTTCTTTGGCACTATCTGAGCAATGGCTCTCTTGGGCATGGCGGCCCCAACTTCCCAGCTTTGGGGAGCAGCTCCATCCTCCTGGAACACCTTAATGGCAGCTCCACATTCTGGACCCAGTTGGTGAAGATCCAACGCTTTGAAACCTAGGAAGCTGTGGCCCCACCCTTTGAAATCCAGGAGACCACAGCCCCAAGCTTTGAAACTGAGAAACCCCTGCTTCCCATGCTTCTTCTAACTGTTCTGCTGATCTCCGAGGTGTTCTAGGGATGTTCCTTTTCATTTGGAGGACAAAAGATGTAGCTCCTTTGGCCTGTTTCCTGCCTATAAAATTCCAAGAGGAAAGCATCATTCTTTCCTTTCATTTTTTCTCTGTCCATTTCAGTCTAATCTGATGGGTTTTCTACTGTAGTAGTTCATCCACCAATCACAGGCTTAATCTCTTTAACAAAAGACTGTGTAGCCACATCCTTGGTGAACATTCTAGGACATGTGTCCTTGGTTCGTACAACAGAATTTTCCAAATTTTTAAGTTCTATTTTCATTTTGCACAGCTCACTTTTAGTCTATTTCTTTCCTCTCACATTTATTATAAGCAGCAAGGGGAAACCCTTTAATACCTTGCTTAGAAATCTCCTCAGCCAGATATCCAAGTTCATTATTTATAAGTTCTACCTTCCCCCAACATTTGAACATAATTCAGACAAGTTCTTTGCCATTGCATAGAAAGCATCACCCTTCTTGCATTGTCCGATCACATGTTCGTCATTATTTTTTAAAGCCTCACCAGAAGCACATTTAATGCCCACATTTATAGTAACATTCTGTTCCTGGTGCCATATGTATTATCTAAGATGATAGAGACTTTCTCTATAGCTCTCCTCACTTCCTCACATCAAAATTCTACCAACAATCTCTTCAAGGCAATCTAGGTTTTTACTATTAGGCACCTGTTATGGATTGAATTGTGTCCCCCTAAAATGTGTGTCAACTTGGCTAGTCCACAAGTCCCAGTATTGTGTGATTGTCCACCATTTTGTCATCTAATATGATTTTCCTATGTGTTGTAAATCCTACCTCTATGATATTAATGAGGTGGGATTAGCAGCAGTTGTGTTAATGAGGCAGGATTCAATCTACAAGATTATGTGGTGTCTTAAGCCAATCTCTTTAGAGATATAAAAGAGAGAAGCCATCAGAGAGACATGGAGACCTCATACCACCAAAAAACAGTGTTGGGAGCAGAGTGTATCCTTTGGACCTGGGGTTCTTTCACAGAGAAGTTCCTAGGCCAAAGGAAGATTAATGACAAGGATCTTCCTCCAGAGCCAACAGAAAGAGAAAGGCTTCCCTTGGAGATGGTGCCCTGAATTTGAACTAGCCTACTACACTGTGAGAGAATAGACTTCTCTCTGTTAAGGCCATTCACTTGTGGAATTTCTGTTACAGCAACGGTAGGTAACTAAGACAGCACCTTAAAACTCTCCCAGCCAATTACCCAATTCCAAAACTGCTTCCACATTTTAGATATCCATTATAGCAGAACCCTACTCTTCAGTACCAAATTCTGTCTTAGTTATCTAATGTTGCTATAATGGAAATATTGCAAATAAGTGGCTTTAACAAATAGAAATTTATTTCTCACAGTTTAGGAGGCTAGATGTCCGAATTCATGGTGGCAGCTCTAGGGGGAAGGCTTTCTCTCTGTGTCAGCTCTGGAGGAAGATCCTTGCCTCTTCAGTTTCTGCTGCCTGGTTCCTTGGAGATCTCCACGTATCTTGGCATCTATCTTAACCCATGTCTGCTTCTAGCTTGCATTTAATCGCTTTTATGTCTCAAAAGATATTGACTCAAGATACACTCTACATTAATCGTGCCTCATTAACATAACAAAGACAACTCATTCTCAAATGGAATTATAACCACGGGCATAAAGGTTAGGATTTACAACATATATTTTGGGAGGACACAATTCAATCCGTAAAAGGAACACACTCAACCCACCTGCCAGGCAAGTCAAAATGCCAGACAGTCAGTGCCTGGAGTGTGTTATTTCAGTGACAGACTGGAAGTTAATAGAAAAATACACCAACTCTCTTCACTCCTTGTGGGAGCAAACTCTGAGTTATGTTCCCCACCAGGATTCACCTCAACTGCCCACAGTGATAATTTGTTAATAATGCATCCTCTGGCTTTCTGCTCTACCCAGTCTCACTTTAACACTTCCCCATTTGTTTTATTTGGGATCACTTCCCAAATAAACTACATGCACTCAAATTCTTGTTTCAGGGTTTATTTTTGGGAAACCAAACTGATGCTGCTATTAAAAAACATTCCCACAAAGAATGTACTGTGGTTGTACGTTTATCCTTATCCACATGAAGGTGAATTACTCTAGGGCAGGGTCATCAAAATACAGGTCAGGGGTCCAAATTGAGCCTTTGTATAGCCTGTGAGTTGAGAATGGATTTTTTTTTAAATGGTTGAAAAAATCAAAAGATTTTATAACACGTAAAATTGTATGAAACATATTTTGGTGTCTATAAATAAAATTTTGTTGGAACACACACATGCCCTTTTGTTTACTTATTATCTATGGCTGGTTTTTGCTGTGACGACAGAGTTAAGTAGTTGCTACAGAGACCTTATGGTTCATAAAGCTTAATATTTTTACTATTTGGCCATTTACAGAAAAAGTTCACGGTCCCTTCTCCAGGGTATATATTTGTAAAAAAAAAACCCAAAAACAAAAACCTATATCTATCTATCTATACATGTATGTATAGATAGTCGAATTACTCTGTAAAGTGGTTGTTACAATTTATATACTTTTTTTTTTTTTTTACCTACAAGGAGGATTTGAGTGTTTCCATTTTTCCATATTCTCACCAGCATGTTTTTACCACCATTCTAATACTTGCTAATCTCTTTTTTAATCAAAGAAATGTTCATGTCTTAGGCTTTTCTACCAGCAATAGCGTCTAGTATTGTTTTGTTTTAAAAGCCTTGTTTTTATGGTTACCTTCAATTTGTGGCAGATAATACTGGTTTTCCATTTATGGGAGTGATATAAAATTTCCTTTTAAAACTTTTTAAGGAAAAAAATTAAGTTGCATGTAAAGATAAGACCCATTGCTGTTGAGTCGATTCCAACTCATAGCAACCCTATAATATTAAAGTGATAAGCAGATGTGGCAAATTCTGGATGCTTGAAATTTATGAATCAGTGATATAGTGGAAATTTGAGGTTTGTGTCTTAATCTTGGGTCAATCATTTGCTAACTGTCTGTTCTTGGACATGGTAGTTATCCTCTCTAGGTTTCAGCAAAATGGGAATAATTGCTAAAGCAGTCCTACCTCTCTCTTAGTACTATTTTTGGGATCTATTTTTATTGAGATTATAAGAGATTAATAGAACTGTAAGGCATTACATAAATGTTACATTATCTCCATGCATGGTCCAGATCAAATTCTGCTGCCTTCCCCCCAGATGTTGGGCGTGGTTCGCATCGGCATTTGGTGCTTTTGCTCACATCCATACCCACATCAAACCCCACCCCTCCATGTCTACTTGTGGGAATTCTACTGACGGTTCATTCTGTGAAGCTTTTCCAATTCCCTTCCTTTCTGCCATCTTAGATGATCTTTTCCTCCAGTGATCCTCTATGTTATTTAAAGACGCTCTCTTCCAACATGGGACACATTTCACTTGTGTATTGTGGACACAGACTGTTTGACTCATTTGACATCTTCTTCAGCACCTGTGCCACCAAGAAGCCCTGGTAGTGCAGTGGTTAAGAGCTCAGCTACTAACCAACAGGTCGGCATTTTGAATCCACCAACTGCTCCTTGGAAACCCTATGGGGCAGTTCTGCTCTGTCCCACAGGGTCATTGTGAGTTGGGATTAAAAGCAATGGATTTTTTGGATTTTCAGAACATGGTATTGTTCCATGCACATAATACATGCAAGTCAATACATGGTGACGTTAATTTCCTTTATAAGCATTCATAACTTCTTTTTAAAGTCTGCCCCAATTTTGTCTACATGGCTGAGAATACATGCCTGTAACATGGTAGTCAAGACCCTTCCTACCACTTCAGCACATCATGTAACATTCTTGTCCTCTCTTTCTCTGCTTCAGTCTCATTGATCTGCCCGTTCCCCAAATGTGTATGCTCCTCTCTACAGCAGGACCTTTGCGGATATTGTTCCAAATGTGTGGAATGATCTCCCCTTTCCCTTCACTTGTTAATTTTTGCTCACTTATTTAGACTTGAACTTAATTGTCTTTTCTCCAGAGAAGCACTCCCTTACCTCCTTGACCGTGTTAAAATCCGCTCTTGTATAGCATCATAGACTTTTCATTGGCAGCATTTATCACAATGGCAATTGAACATTTATTTGTGGGTGATTATTTGATAACAAGTCTTATCCACTGAGCTGTAAGTTTCATGAGGCCATAGGAATATTTGTTTTCCCTCACTATTGCATCGCTAGCGTCGGATACAATGCTGGATACGTAATAAATGCTCAATAAATATTTGTTGAATGAATGCATAAAGTGTTTATTTATGCATAAAATTTTGCTCTGCCCCCTGAAAAATCAAGTGAAATGTACTGTATCCCCTTACTCCCCTCTTTTTTAACAGCAAGGAAATTCACATGAGCAGAAGCAGAAATTGAGCTTTGCCTTCTTCAGCCAACTAGTCTGGGAAAACTTCCAGGTGGTCAAGACAGCAGTCATAGCTTCCAGGAATCAGGGACTTCCTGTAGCAGTTCTTAGTGACCTGCTACCACTGGCTTCTGCCCTCTGAGAACTATATTTTCCCCAAGAAAATGCCAGAGTGCCTTCTGTGAATGTTGGACTCCAGCTGCTGGCCAGTCTAAATATCCCTGGGTGCCATTTTGTTTTAAATTTCTATTCAAAAATCATCAGGTTGTTGAATCACAGAAGAATAACACACCATTTAAACCAATCTTCCACGTGGTTTCTGACATGAGAAAGACCTGTCTTGCTGTGAGACATGAATTACAGACAACCTTGTAACATCACACATCAAACCCTACACCAAGGGCAGCCTCCATGGATATAAACAGATGTGTGTCATTCATTATTATTTAAACTCTATATTGTAAAGGCTTCTTTTATAGCCAACAATGCTAGATTTCATTATCACTTAATAGTCTTAGTAGACTACGATCATTTTTCACCACAAGGAGGATTTTAGAGAGTGCTTATCTTTTTGCTACTTTAGCAAAGTAGATTCTTCTACCCACATCTCCCCATCTGCTTTTTTTTTTTTTTTTAGTTTCCAAAATGATCCAAGAGCTTATGTTTGAGAGAAAAGTTTATTGACTTCCAACCAAAAAACCAAACCCAGTGCCATCACGTCAATTCCGACTCAAGAGTAGTACGGCCCCATATAGTTTCCAAGGACTGCCTGGAGGTTTTGAACTGCTGACCCTTTGGTTAGCAGTTAACCACTATGCCACCAGGGGTTCCCTATTGACTTCAGGGTGCCACATTTACAGGTTCTTATTTTAAATGCCCTCACAGTATTGCTCTGGCGAGGACTTGGCCATGAGCAAATATCAGCAGTTGACAGGAGGTATACAACGGCACTGAGTCTCTTGTGGTAACTGGGCTGAGCCTCCTTCAGCAGCCATATCTATTGTCCCTGCACAGCCTGTGGGCGTGTGCACTCAGCTAAGGGCCACACAAGGGGACCACCGGACATTGTGCTTTCCTGGACCTTAATGCAGACTGAGCGTTACTTGGCCAGCTCTAAACTTACTTCTTTAACTTTTGGACCCAGAGAGGACAGTAACAAATGCTTGCTTTTAACCAGAGGCAATGATCAAGCAAATGGCCTGGGTAATATGGCTGTGAGTACTTGTTTAGTCATTGACTTAATCAAGGAGAGATTATGGCAGAAAATGTTAATATGAAATCTTGGATTTTTTAAATTAATGAAGATGCTCATTTTCATTTGCAAAGAGGGCTGCTGAGTGTCATTCCTGTTTAATGTCACATTGCTGCTGGGTTCGTAGTAGATTGGCAAGAAATTAGGCTAGAGAGAAAGTGCTAGTCAATATCAAAGCGGTCCAGGAAGACAGAGCGCCAGTAGAACATCTGGGGTAGAGATACAGCTGCTTTGGGAAGGCTCTTCTTTTCATAGATTGGGCAATAAAATTTGGTGAGTCAGAACTTGTATTATTGTGTATTTCGTAATAACTTTCTAGCATAATGTTAGGGTAGAGATGTCAGGACTGCTATTTGCAAAGGAGCCATTTGTGTTTCATTTTATTTTGCTTGATTACTTTACATGGCATTGTGATGAAACTTGCACAGAAGTTTCCATAAAAAGAAGACATTTTAACACCTTTAAAAAGTGAACTTTAGGAATGATATTAAAAATTGACTCTGGGGCAATGTAAAATCTATGCTGTGAATTAATTTTCTTTGGCAGAATAAAAAATAAACAAGCGTTGGTGTAAAAAGGAGTTTTTAACTATTAAAACTATTTTGACTGCTAACTGAAAAGTTGGATGTTTGAGCCTATTCAGAGGTGCCTTGGAAGAAAAGCCTGGCAATCTACTTCAGGAAAATCAGCCATTGAAAGCCCTACAGAACACACTTCTACTCTGACACACAAGGGGTTGTCATGATTTGGAGCTGACTTGATGGCCGCTGGTTTGGTATTTTGGTCTTATGGTCTAGGAGGTAGGGGTGTTGCCTGACCTTGGACTCCCACTGCCCATATCCACTATAGAATCTGAGTGCCAAATCCTTGGTTCAGTCAGGAGTAGTAGGATACTTGCTTCTGGGACTCTTCTTGAATGATTCAAGGTAGAAAGAGTATGTTGAAGTCATACTGGTTACAGAGGGAATTCAAGGATCAGAATTTTCCTGCAGTAGGTGGTGGACCCTGTGTGGCCCAAGCTGTGCAGCCTCTAGAACAGTCTGGGTTTCTGCCTGCTTTCCAAGCCTAGTCCAGGGAGCCCCTGATATCCTCCCAAATCATTCCGCTTTGGCTTAGGATAGCTGAGCAGCTGACTTCTCTTGGTTACTGCCAAGAGCTGATGATACAAATTATATTAACTAAAATGGAAATGTCTCTTTTTCTGGGTGTGATGAGCAATAATCACTAGGAACATCCTATGGGAAAAGGCTTTTCTTGGAATATGAATGTCCATAACGAAGTTTTAATATGTGATTTATACTGTACCAAGGCAGCTCTTGGTCTTCCTCTATTTAATCATAGTAATGATGATACATTGTTCTTTCATATCCCTCAGGCTGCTTTCACTTTCAATTACATGGAGAAGAAACAGAATTTCTAAAGCCACAGTGAATCAAGGTGTCTTTCACCTGGAGTTTGACCCCTAAAAAATCCCATTTGTGACTTGCTTTGGAGCTATGAATTATGGCCCTGTGGAATTATTGTCACTGAATTTAGTCCCTGAAAGGACCTCAGTAATTATCTAAGGAACATACCCTCGTTTTACAGATAAGGAAACTGAGTCAGCTAAACCAGTTGCTGTCGAGTTGACTGACTCGTGGCAACCCAATGAGTGTCAAAGTAGAACTGTGCTCCGTAGGGTTTTCAATAGCTGGTTTCATGGAAGTAGATCGCCAGGTCTTTCTTCCAAGGTGCCTCTGGGTAGACTTGAAGTGCCAATCTTTTGGTTGACTGTCAAGTGTGTTAACCATTTACACCCCGCAGAGAAGCTAGAAAGAAACTGAACCACCAGAATTGAGAGACTCACCAAAATCACATAGCTATCTAGGCAGAACTGGGCTTAGAATTCTAGCCTTATGAATCACAGTCCAAAGTTCTTTCCAAAGATTTCATGATTAAAAAAAAAAAGAAGTTAAATAAGCCACTTTGCTTGGAAAAGAGCATTAAATAAATTAAAAAATAATACCTTTTTAAACTGTAGCTAAATGATAACCTATGCAGCATTTGTTTCACTTACCTTTATTGCTGCTTTGATTAATATGTTTTAGGAAACTACATAAGAAATTGGAAAAATAAGGCACATTTTTTAGATGCTTCTCTTTTCCTTAATTTTATATGTCAAATGTATTCTTTCCCATAGTATATTTTACGTGGTTTCGTAAGTAAAAATCCCATTTCTAAATTTCACCTTTCTTTCTAAATATTGTGACTATAATCCAGGGCCCTGTAGGATGCAGCTAACAGGGACAGCTTTACAGCTTTGGGGACAGTCACCATAGCTCCGGACCTTCCTACTTCAGATTATTTTTCCTTTACGTGTGTGTCCTATCTGCTGAATGATATTGTCTTCTCACTGGGCCCTCAGCCAATGCGTTGGGATGGTTTGACTTTCATTCAACAAGCATACACGGAGCATTTACAATGTGCCATGCACTGTGAGGGGGTTAGTGACACAAGGATGAGAAGAATTGACCTCTGCCCTCAAGGAATTCACACTTGTTCAGAGCAATGTAAATTTTAAAGTGTCAGGTCATACCAAATGATACATAATCAAAGTAGGGCACTGACCTTTCTTAAAAATTTATTGTTATGTTCTTAAGAACCCCAGCTTAAGGAGCCCCATTAAAAACATCTTGTTAGGTTTTAGGAAACGGTGGTGGTGTAGTGGTTAAGAGCTACAACTGCTAAGCAAAAGGTCAGTACTTTGAATCCACCAGGCGCTCCTTGGAAACCCTGTGGAGCAGTTCTACTCTGTCCTGTATGGTTGCCGTGAGTCAGAATTGACTCAAAGGTAACAGGTTTGGTTTTTTGGTTTAATAGGTTTTACTTTGGTTAGTGTCTTAGCTACCTAAACCAAAAAGAAAAAAAGAAAAAACCCATACCCACTGCCGTCCAGTCGATTCCAACTCATAGCAACCCTATAGGACAGAGTAAAACTGCCCCATAGAGTCTCCAAGGAGCACCTGGTGGATTCAAACTGCCTACCCTTTGGTTAGCAGCCATAGCACTTAACCACTACGTTGTCAGGGTTTCCCTTAGTTACCTAGCGCTGCTGTAACACAAATATCCCAAGTGAGTGCCTTTAAAGAACAAAAATTTATTTTCTCATACTCTGGAGGCTGAGTGCAAATCAGGGTCACGGCTGGCCTGATTCTTTCCTTGTAGGTAGTCTTGGGTGTTCCTTGGTTCCTTGGCTTATAGATGATCCTCACATGGTGTCTGTCTTCTCCTGTGTGTGTCTGTGTCTAATTTGCTATTTTTTTTAACTTAGAAATGATTAGATTTAGAACTCACTTTACTCAAGTATGGTCTAATTAACTTAACAAAGGAAATCCTGTTTCCAAACAGGATTATATCCACAGGTATAAAAAAACCAGTTGTAGAGTTGATACTGACTCATGGTGGCCCCATGTGTGTTAGAGCAGAACTGGGCTCCACAGGGTTATCCATGGATGATTTTATGAAAGTAGATCTCCAGGTCTTTGTTCTGAGGTTCCTTTGGGAACTCGAGCCTCCAGTCTTTTGGTTAGCGACCAGGTATCTTAACCGTCTAAACCCCCCAGGGACTCCTCCACAGGTACAGGGGTTGGGAGTCTAACACATATTTTGGAGGACACAGTTTAATTCTAACAGAGAGTATGTAAAGTTCTCTACAGTAGGCTGAGAACAAAATTACACTGGTAATTAAGACAAAAATGCATTTATTCCTACGGATAATAATGAGACTATCTGTAATATTACCAATTTGTAACTTAATTTCTGAGTTTTCCAGAAGGAGTACATGATTTTAGCAAATCCAATCAAGAAAATGCTTAGAACAGATCAGTTGATCCAAACTGGTGGCAAATGGGTTGACTCTTCAGCATAGATTAAAAGGGAACTGACAAAATAAAATCTAAGCAGTAATAGGGCTGCCAAGCTGTGGGCTTAAAATCACGTTTGTGTATGTAGGCAGTGATATTGGGAGGCTCTGTGTTTTTGGATTGCTGAACAGATTCACTCATTCATTCTTTGCGTATCTTTTGAGTATGACTTTGTTCTAGACACTGTTCTAGGACCTGAGATATAACAAAACAAAGATGTCTGAGTTGTGGGCTATATTCTTGGCAGGGGAATACAGGGGATAAGTAAAATGCATAAAGGATATGTAAGCAATAAAGTATGTTGGAAGAATCAAAGAACCAGGAAAAATGAAAGAAAAATTCGGTATGGTAAGGAGCCCTAATGATACAATGATCTTTAAGTGCTCAGCTTTTAACAAAAAGGTCAGCGATTCAAACCCACCAGCAGCTCCTCAAGAGAAAAGACCTGGCTATCTGCTCCTGTAAAGATTACAGCCTAGGAAACCCTATGGGGCGGTTCTACTCCATCCTGCAGGGCCGCTGTGAGTCAGAATTAGCTGGATGACACACAACAACAACAAGCAAGATGAACAATGCCTGGGATGGAGTGTTTAAAAAATGTCTTCAGAATTGGCCTCATTAAAAAGATAACTTTTATGCATAGACTTGAAGAAGGTGAGGAAGTTACTCATGTGGGTATCTAGACGAAGAACATTTAAGGTAAACGCAAATCTCCCCAAAAACAAACAAAAACAACCAAATCCATTTTGGTCTATTCTGATTCATAGGAACCCTATAGTACAGAGAAGAACTGCCCCACAGAGTTTCCAAGGAGGGCTGGTGGATTCAAACTGCCACCCTTTTGGTTAGTAACCACTTAACCACTGCACCACCAGGATCCCACCAGCTAAGTGCAAGAAATCCTAAAATGGAAATAAAAATCCCAGAGTGGCTGGAATGGAGTGAGTGAGTAGGTACAAGATAAGGTCAGATCATATGGGCATTGGCTTTTACTGTGAGTAAAATGAGAAGCCACTACAGGGTTTGAGCAGAGGAGTTACATGATCTGATTAACATTTTATTGTGGTGCTGATGTTTTCTTTGTTCCTCTTAACTCTCCTATGCTGAATTACTTTTGTTTGTGGATTTTTTTTTATTTCTTTCGTTTTTGTAGCTTTTGTGTTTACTGAGACTATGTTTTTCTTCTTTATTTTGATGAGTAGGTTTGTTAACTTTCTTTGTGGTTACCTTGAAATTTACCCCTATCTTGCTAAGTTTGAACCAGTTTTTTATTACTTGGTATTGCCTTGACTTCCTCTCTGTTTGAAAGCTCTATACCTACACCATTTATTCCCTCTTTTATTGTTCTGACATTGTTCTCAATTACAGATTAACCTCTGTGGGTCCCTGTTGTACATCTTGTAGTTTTGTCTTATCCTTGGGAGTTCATTACCTAGGTTGGTATCTAGTTGATGCGGTCTTGTGTCCTAGATTCAGGCTGTTGTCTGATGTTGTTGGGTCTCTAACCAAAGGACTCCTTTAATAGTTCTTGTAAGTTTGGTTTGGTTTTTATATATTCCATTAATTTCTGTTTATCTAGAAATTTCCTAATCTTGCCATCATATTTGAGCAAGAGGTTTGCAAGGTATGTTATTCTTGGTTGGCAATTTTTTTCTTTCAAGGTTTTGTATATGTCATCCCAATGCCTTCTTGCCTGCATGGCTTCTGTGGAGTAATCAGAGCTTAGTCTTATTGTTTCCCCTCTCTATGTGACTTCATTTTTCTTAAACTGCTCTAAGGGTTCTTTCTTTGTCTTTGATTTTAATGAATGTGAGTATGATATGTCTTGGTGATTTTCTTTTGGTGTCTATCCTACATGCATTTTCTTGAGCTTCATGGATGGTCAGCTTTTCATCTTTCCTGATATTAGGGAAATTTTCTGTCAGCAGTTCTTCAATGATCCTCTCTGTGTTTTCCATTTTCTCCCTCTGTTCTGGAACTCCGATTACTCATAAATTTTTGCTTTTGATTGTATCCCACATTGTTTTCAAGGGTTCTTCATTTTTCTTCATTCTTTTCTCTGATTTTTCCTCAAAGTGGTATCCAAGAATTTGTCTTTAGTTTTGCTGATCCTGTCTCCCATTGTTCATTGTTTCACACTTGCTCCTCAAACCTTCTATGACACTGCGCATTTCTGAAATCTTTACAGATCATGTAAGATCTGAGACTTAATCATTTGGTATAGCACCATTGAAGTCATCGGTACCTTTGAGAAAACATGTTGTGGAGTGATGGTGGTAACGGAGTGGATTTAAGAGAAAATGAGAGGAGAAAAATTGGAGACAGCTAGTAAAGACAATTCTTTTTGGAAGTTTTGCAGTGAAGATGTACAGAGAAGCCCAGCAGTGGTTTTAAGGGTAGGCGGGACTCAGAGAAACACTTTTTAAGATAGGATAAGAAGGGTGTATGTTTGTATTTTGATGGGAATGACCCCATAGGGATAGAAAAACTGATAATGTAGGAAAGAAAAGAAAGTTGTATTCCTGAGAGGGTGAAAAGAATGGGATTTAGTGAACAATTGGAAAAGTTAGCTTTAGATAAAAGCACAGCTAGTTCATCTGTATTAACTGATGGGAAGACAGAGTCTGTGGGTGCAGATGCTGGTAGGTGGTAGATGTGCTGATATGACTACGAAAGTTTTCTTTTGATTTCTCTTTTCCTAGTGACGTATAAAGCACGTTCTTAGGTAAGAGGGTTGGTGAGAAGGTGGTGGAGGTCTGAAGAGAAAAAAATATGTGAAATGATCATCTTGGAGAATGGGAAACTGATTAGATTATGCTTGCAGACCAGTATTAAGGTCATTTTGTTTAAGGTCCTGAATCTACCATCAGCTTGATGTTTTTTTTTTGTTTGTTTGTTTTGTTTTTTAATACATCTCAGCTTTTTATGCTCAGATACATGGGTGCAGAAATGGCGTTAGATTTAATGAGATGATTTTATGGTTTTCCAAGCAAGTCTGACAAAGGAAAAGAGTGTGAAAAGGAGCATGTATGCATGCATGAAAAGGAGTGGTCATATGATTGACCATGAAATTCGAACATCATAAGTATGAAGAGTGGATGGCAACCATGGAAAAGAGGAAAAAGTTGAAAGGATCAATGGGTCAGAGGTCCTGGTTGTTTTGAATGTTTATTGGCGGTGTGGCATTAGATGGAGAGAGCTGGAAAGATAGGAAAGGCGATCAGGCAGTGAAATGCGTGAAAGTGGAATTATGGAGGAATTGTAGTTATTGGCAATGATAAGGTCTAAGGTAGGACCATGTGATTGTGTGATTGAGGTAGGAGGGAGAACACTATTTCGGAGAAGGGTTCAAGGAACTGTGAAAACAGTGCTGGACAGGTGCTTTACATGTATATGAAAATTGCCAAGAATCAATACAGAGCAGTGTTGTAGAGAGTGATAACCAGCTAGGAGCTAGTGCTGAGAGATGAGGGATTTACAGATGTGAGATTTTATTAACTAAGTTTCCCGTTTCACAAATAAAAAGGAAAGCATTTGTAACTGTGATGTCAATCTGGCTCTGATTACATAAGTTTTCATTTACAAGTAGGCAATGATTTTGCTGTGGGGCGTAAAAAACTCATGCTAAGTCAATGAGTCAATCGATCATTTCCCTTATAGTTGGCTTGAAGGGAAGAAACAACATTTTGCAAAGGGATTTTATTTTGCCTTTTGAAAAAGACCAACAAATACATGAGGTGAAAAGAGAAAGTTGGAAGAATCCTAAATATCAAAATCTGGACAAAGTGCCAGAAGTTGTTGAGCGAGTCAATGCTAGACACAGCTCTTATAACCTCCTGACACTGTACTTGGTGTGTTTCCTGCTTGCTAGGCCTGTCATCTAGTGGAAGGAAATGGGCACAGACTCTCAGGCAGCCCTTGAGTAAGTTTACAATCCAGTGATTCTGGACCCTCAGGCAAAGCCACATTTTTGTGTCATTCTCAGAGGGTACTGGAGAAGTAGAACAAGATTATCTAACTGGTTCATGGGAGTTTTCAGTTCCTGAAAGTAGACAGGCTTATACAATATGAGGTGTTAAGCTGTGCCTGCCTGGCTTCTGGGGACTTTTACATTTGAGAATTTATATTCTTAAAGTTTGAGATTAGAGTGTGTTAGGAAAGATATTCAGCTCCTTCCCTCATCCTTTCAATCACTCAACACAAATTTCTAAACTCTGATCTAAGTACTGATTTCTAAGGCTATTTTGAATAAGCTTTGAAGGGTCAGTTTATTTCATCAAAGAGCAAATTTGTCAGGCCGGTCATATATGTAAAAGACCAATTGGAAAGGATTACTGGCAAGTAATCTATTTTATTTTCTTCTATTTTTCTAAGAGAAACAGTGAAAAAGGAATGAGTAACCTACCACAGGTTGGATATTAACTAAAAACCCATATAGATTTTGAATATATCTTCCAGCACAGGATCAGTATCCCATAAGGGATAGTACAGAATTTTAACACACAGTTACTGTGTAATTCTGCTGGACGTCAGATTTCCTTAATGCTTGTCCGCTGTTGCCAGCATGGGTATGGATTCTAGGTCACCAAAACCCATTGTTGATGAGTGAATTCTGACTCATAGTGACACTATAGGACAGAGTAGGCTGCCCCACAGGGTTTTCAAGGAGCGGCCGGCTGGTAGATTCGAACTGCCAACCTTTTGGTATACACCCAAGCTATTAACCTCTGTGCTACCAAGGCTACTAGGTCACCACAGGTAGAAATAATATAGGGAAGTGAAAGTTGAAATATAAAATATGGGACAAGACTTATGTATGTGAATGTTAGGAATAGGAGGTGGAGTCTTTAGAGGGTGAGGTTCGATGTGGCACCAAATTGTGCTTATGTACTGACATGCAGTTGGGACTGATGTCCTTAATGTTGAAACCGATACTTTTTTTTTTTAGTATACAGGAGTCAACAATCATTCAACTGAGCGGCACAACTGGATCATAGAATTGATCCTCTAGACCAAACTCAGTCCCTCCTGCCTGTTGCTTACTATTGCTGAGTAGGAAGGAAATGACTACCACGTACCACAACCAAATGAAGCAAACTCTGGGGAACTTTTTTTTTTTTTTTTAATTCCACCTATAGAAACCTATGTATTTCTCAAGGTTGTGTTTTGAAACTTTTCTACTCAATTGCAAAGGCGAGTGAATGAGGTGAAGGTGAAAGGGGGAAGTATTTGAATATATAGCAGCTTTCCTAAAACAGAACATTGCAAAGATATATTCAAAATTTTAATCATACTGTAGAAGCAGTGTGTGCTTTAATAAGTTAATATCAGTGTGTGCTTTAATAAGAAATGGCTTCCAAAAGAGTAAAATTGACCCTTTAGTGTCTTGTAACATGTGTACCCTGGGCATATGGAGGCTTATCTTAGACCAGATAGCATGCTAACAAGGTATTAATTACTTGATGAAGGAAGGCAATGCTCACACAGCTGACCATCTCCTTTGTTTTCTCCTTTCCAAGGATAAGGAAGGAGTCAGATGTAAAAGTAGAAGGAAGGGGAAGTCAAGAGGAAGGAGATGGACATAAATAGGCTCCTGCCTCCCTTCTCCTCACTTTTCAGTCTGGGTGCGGTTGCCCCTGCCTTTCTCTGTTCTGAGATTCAAAACCATACGAAAGCAGGAGCCTGCTAGTCATGGCCTCAAGGAGAGAGGACCAGACAGTGGATAATACATCTTTGCTTTTTCTTTTTGTCCTATTCTTTGACCAAATTGCTGAACTCTCAAAAATTATGAAGAACTTGTAAACATAAAGGGAATGTTCTTTGTTTTTCAGATTATTCATTTACTATTTTACTAACAGAGCAAAGTGCTGTGTACGCTAAGTTCTCCAAGTGTATTATTTCATTTAAACCTTACGGCAATCCACACTGTTACAGATAGTTACCACTGTTATACAGAAGAGGAAACAGAAGCACAAAGAGGTTAAGGGTCTTGTTCAAGATGATACAACTTGTAACTAGTGGTGCAGGATTCAGGCTCAGACTTGTTTGACTCCAACTTCTTTCGCGTTTTCTCTTGAATACTTTATTGGGAAAGAAGGCAGCCAGCTTTTGATTTATGGCACTCACTTTTAAAAGGAACATACTCAAAACTGCTACTCCTGCCATGAGGGGGAA
Source organism: Loxodonta africana (assembly GCF_030014295.1). NCBI lineage: Eukaryota > Metazoa > Chordata > Mammalia > Proboscidea > Elephantidae > Loxodonta > Loxodonta africana. The sequence goes on from NC_087351.1 coordinate 50,119,508, forward strand.
CACAACAGAGAATCCTGATGGAGCAGGAGAGCAGTGGGATGCAGACCTCAAATTCTCATAAAAAGACCAGACTTAATGGTCTGACCGAGACAGTAAGGACCCCAGAGGTCATGGTCCCCAAACCTTCTCTTAGCCCAAGATTGGAACCATTCCCAAAACCAACTCTTCAGACAGGGATTGGACTGGACTATAAGATAGAAAATGATACTGGTGAGGAATTAGCTTCTTGGCTTAAGTAGACACATGAGACTATGTAGGCAGCTCCCATCTGGAGGGGAGATGAGAAGGCAGAGGTGGAAAGAAACTGACTGAATGTACATGTCTCATTAGGGGGAGACCAATCGAGAGTATATGGCAAGGTGTGTATAAGTTTTGCTATGAGAGACTGACTTGATTTGTAAACTTTCACTTAAAGCATAATAAAAAGAAAAAAAGTTTTCTTCTGTGTTTAAACTTTTTCTTGAGTTCTTATAATAGTGGTCTCATACAATATTTGTCCTTTTGTGACTGATTAATTTCACTCAGCATAATAGCCTTCCAGATTCGTCCATGTTACGAGATGTTTCACGGATTCATCATTGTTCTTTATCATTGTGCAGTATTCTATTGTGTGAATGTACCGTAATTTGTTTATCCATTCATCCGTTGATGGGCACCTAGGTTGTTTTCATCTTTTTGCTATTGTGAACAGTGCTGCAATGAACATGGGTGTGCATATATCTATTTGTGTAATGGCTCTTTTTTCTCTAGGATATATTCCAAGAAGTGGGATTGGTAGATTGTATGGTACTTCTATTTCTAGCTTTTTAAGGAAGCGCCAAATTGATTTCCAAAGTGGTTGTATGATTTTACATTTCCACCAGCAGTGTATAAGTCTTTCAGCCTCTTCACAACCTCTCCAACATTTATTATTTTGTGTTTTTTGGATGAATGCTAGCCTTGTTGTGGTGAGATGGTATCTCATTGTAGTTTTGATTTGCATTTCTCTAATGGCTAGTGATCATGAGCATTTCCTCATGTGTCTGTTAGCTGCCTGAATGTCTTCTTTGGGGAAGTGCCTCTTCATACCCTTTGCACATTTTTTAATTGGGTTGTCTTTTTGTTGTTGAGGTTTTGCAGTATTTTATAGATTTTAGAGATTAGACCCTGATTGGATATGTTGTAGCCAAAGTTTTTTCCCAGTCTTTTTACTCTTTTGGTGAAATCTTTTGATGAACATAAGTGTTTGATTTTTATGAGCTCCTAGTTATCTTTTTTTTTTTTTTTTTTTAGTTATCTAGTTTCTCTTCTGGTGTTTGTGCATTGTTAGTAATGTTTTATATTCTGTGTATGTCATGTATTAGGGATCCTAGCGTTGTCCCTATTTTTTCTCTCATGACCTTTATCATTTTAGGTTTTACATTTAGGTCATTGATCCATTTTGAGTTAGAAGGCTAAAATTTTAAAAGATAGATAAACTTAGGATGTAAAGGAAAACATGAGCTTAATGAGGAAAGAAATGAAAAAAAAGACACGAATGGATTGTAGAACTGAAAAACACAATGTCAGAAGTGAAAAATTCACTGGATGGGATTAAGGATGTGAACACTACAGAAGAAAAAAAGATCAATGTGAACTTGATGACATAACAGTATAAATTATCTAAAGCACAGAGAGAAAAAGAGTAAACAAAAAATGATCAGAGCCTCAGTGACCTGTGGGACAACATCAAACAGCCTAAAATACAAGTCAATGGAATCTCAGAAGGACAGAACAGAGAGGAGAGTATGAAGATATCTGAGTAAGTAATGGCTTAAAATTCTCCAAATTTGATGGAAGTTACAAATTAACGATCCAACAATCTCAATGAACTATAAGGACAATAAATACAAAGATAACCATGCTAAGCCATATCAGAATTAAGTTGCTGAAAATCATTGATTAAGAGAAAATATTAAAAGTATCTATAGGGGAAAAAATAGAAACCAAACACATTACATTAAAAAAAAAAAAAAAAAAAACCAAACCCAGTGCCATCGAGTCGACACATTACATACTAACAAAAAATGGACATAGATTTTCCATCAGAAACAACACAAGCCATAAACATCTTTAAGTTCTGAAAGTAAAACAGAACAAAACTTTCAACGTAAGGTTTTATATCCAGCGAAAAGTTACTTGGAAAACAAACCCAAGGTAAAGACATTTTCAAACCAACAAAAGCTAAAGAATTTGTCACCAACAGGCTTGTTTAAAAGAGGTAAAAAATTTCTCAGGCAGAAGGAAAATGATACCAGCTGGAAACTTGCGTCTAAAAAAATAAATAAAGAGCATTGGAAATGGTAAATATTTGGATTAAGAGACTTTAATTTAAAAAAATTTCTTTGAGATAAATGACTATATACAGTAAAAATTAATAACAATGTATTTAATGGATTATAAAATGTATAGAAATAAAATAATATATGTCAACTAGGACAAAGAATGGGGGATATGGAAGTATACTGTTGTAAGTTGCTTACATTATAAGAAGTATAGAATTATTTTAAGGTGGGCTGTGATAAATTAAATGTACATATTGTAATGACTAGAATAATGACTGAGAAAAATTAAAAAAAAATTTATAACTATTAACACAATCTCAATGATTAAAGTAATAAAAATTACTCAGTGTAAAAGAAGTGAGGGGGAAATGATGAAAAAAGGAACAAAGACAAGATGGGACAAATAAAAAAGAAATATCAAGATGGTATATTTAACCACAGATGCACTGATAATTACATCAGAGGTGAAGTCAAAACATGCCAATTAAAAAGCAGAGATCTTCAGACTGGATTAAAAAAGCAAGGAACAATTATAAGCTATCTAAAAAAAACTCATTTTAAATATAAAGACATAGATAGACTAGAAGTAAAAGTATGGAAAAAGGATACAGCATGCTAATGATAAGAAAGCTGATGTGGTTATATTGATACAAAACAAGGAATACTTCAGGATAAGGAATATTATCTGGGGAAGGAGATTTATATTTCATATTATAAATGAATAAGCATGTGAAAAAGATATTAAAATCCTGAATGAATATGTACCTAATAAAAGAGCTTCAAAATACATAAAGCAATAGCTAACAGAACTTAGAAAAAGAAAGAAATCTATAATTATCACTGGATATTTCAACACTCTTTTTTTAGTAGTTGATGGAATAAGTGCGCAGAAAATCAGTAAGGGTATAGAAAACTTGAAGTTGTAGAGGGTTTAAGAAGAAATAAGAGGACTTGGTGAAAGTGACAACAGATGATGATTTCAAGAAATTTTGCAACAAAAGGAAATTGTACGAGTCAAATAAAGCAGGGCCAACAGAAGGTTTGTAAAAATAACATGCATAGTGATGTGGTAGAGAGGGAAAACATAATGATTTAATAGCGAGAAGCCCTGGTGGTGCAGTGGTTAAGAGCTACGGCTGCTAACCAAAAAGTCAGCTGTTTGAATCCACCAGCAACTCCTTGGAAATCCTGTGGGGCAGTTCTATCCTGTCCTACAGGGTTGTTATGAGTTAGAATTGGCTAGATGACAATGAGTTTGGTTTTTTAGAGAGAAGAGAGCATTGCTGAAGTAATCTCCTGAGTAAGTGAGAGGAATGATATCAGTGTACAATAGACTGGCGTTGGGTAGGATACTGAAAAATTCATCTATGGTAACAGACAGGAAGACAAAGGATTCTTGTAGGTGCTGGCTGTGGGTAAGTGTGGTAGTGGGAGTCGAGAAGTTCCCTTCTGGCTGTTTTTGAAGTATGTAGTAGTCAAAGCCATCAGCTGATTCTAAGAATGGGGAGGAGTTACTGGCATTTAAGGAGAAGGATGACAGCAATAAATCGTCCTCCTTGAGGGTGAGAGTATGAATGGAATAGGGTAAATATACAGATTGCCTGCTATATTAAGGGCCCATTTGAGATTGTTACCTTTAAAGTGAGACTAGTTAGCCTGATTGTGTGTGTGTCTTTCTCCGTCCGTGATTAGATTCATTGGCAAAATGAAGAATTGAATTTATTCAGTGTTGTTGTTTTATCAAGGAAGTAAGACAAAAGAGAGGGACAACAGAGTTGGCAGTGCATACAAGGAAATGGTAATAATGATTGGCCATGGAATTTAAGCAGAGTTAGGGAAGTAGCCACCACGCATATGTCAGTTTGTCATACTGTGGTGGCTTGCATGTTGTGATCATGCTGGATGCTATGCCACCAGTATTTCAAATACCAGCAAATACCCAAGTGGACAGGTATTAGTGGACCTTCCAGGCTAAGACAGACTAGGGAGAAAGGCCTTGCGATCTACTTCCAGAAATTAGTCAGTGAAAACCCTATGGATTACAACAGAATATTGCCCCATATGGAAGATGAGTCCCCTAGGTTAGAAGGCACTCAAAGTACACAGTGGCTTTAGCAATGGGCTAGAACATACTAATGATCGTGAAAATGGTGGAGGACCGAGCAGTGTTTGTTGGACATGGAATCGCCATAAGTTGGAGCCAACTAGATGGTAACTAACAACAACAACAAAGGAGAGAAGACATCAGAGGGACAGGGAAAAGGTGACAGAGTAAACAGGTTGTTTGTCTAGATGGTATCATAGTATTGTTAAAATCGAAGATTTTCAAGAGAATGAGGTGGGAAAATACAATTGTCAGAAAATAGAATGCATGAAATGAAGAATATTGAAGGATTTTTACTTATTGATAATGATGAGGTAATTTAGAGACCATCTGAAGAATAGATTTGATGCGTCGAACACTAATGACCAAAGACCAGATGAGTTGTGGAATGACACCAAGGGCATTATACATGAAGAAAGCAAGAGGTTATTAAAAAGGCAGGAAAGAAAGAAAAGATCAAACTAGATGTCAGAAGAGACTCTAAAACTTGCTCTTGAACACTGAGTATCTAAAGCAAATGGAAGAGATGATGAAATAAAAGAGTTAAGGAGAAGATTTCAAAGGGCAGCTCAAGAAGACAAACTAAAGTATCATGGTCACATGTGCAAAGACCTGGAGTTAGAAAAGCAAAATGGAAGAACACGCTCAGCATTTCTCAAGCTGAAAGAACTGAAGAAAAAATTCAAGCCTTGAGTTGTAATATTGAAGGATTCTACAGGGAAAATATTAAACAATGCAGGAAGCAGCAAAAGGAGATGGAAAGAGTAGAGAGAGAGTCACTGTACCAAAAGAGATTGGTCAACATTCATCCATTTCAGAAGGTAGCTTATGATCAGGAACCGAGGGCACTAAAGGAAGAAGTCCAAGCTGCACTGAAGGCATTGGTGAAAAACAAGACTCCAGAAATTGATGGAATACCAACTGAGATGTTTCAACAAACAAATGCAGCACTGGAAGTGCTCGCTTTTCTATGCCAAGATATTTGGAAGACAGCTACCCGGCCAACTAACTGGAAAGGATCCATATTTATGGTTATTCCCAAGAAAGGTGATCCAGCTGAATGTGGAAATTAAAGAACAATATCATTAATATCACACACAAGTAAAATTTTGCTGAAGATCATTCAAAAGCAGCTGCAGCAGAAACATCGACAAGGAATGCCAGAAATTCAAGTCTGATTCAGAAAAGAATGTGGAACCAGCGATAGCATTACTTACATCAGAAAGATCCTGACTGAAAGTAGAGAATACCAGAAGGATGTTTACCTATGTTTTATTGACTATGCAAAGGCATTCCACTGTGTGGATCATAACAAATTGTAGATAACATTGCAAAGAATGGGCATTCCCGAACACTTCATTGTACTTATGAGGAACCTGTTCATAGATCAAGAAGCAGTCAGTCATTCGAACAGAACAAGGGGATACTGCGTGGTTTAAAGTCAAAGAAAGGTGTGCATCAGGGTTTTATCCTTTCACCATATTTATTCAATCTGTATGCTGAGCATATAAGCAGAGACACTGGGTTATGTGAAAAAGAATGTGCCATCAGGATTGGAGAAAGATTTACTAACAACCTGCATTATGCGGATGACACAACCTTGCTTGCTGAAAGTGAAGAGGACTTGAAGCATTTACTAATGAAGATCAAAGACTAAAACCTTTTGTGTCAATTACACCTCAACATAACACAAAAATCCTCACAACTGGACCAATAAGCAACATCATGATAAATGGTGAAATGATTGAAGTTGTCAAGGATTTCATTTTACTTGGATCCACAATCAACACCCATGGAAGCAGCAGTCAAGAAATCAAATGATGTGTTGCATTGGGCAAATCTACTGCAAAAGACCTCTTTCAAGGGTTAAAAAGCAAAGATGTCACCTTGAAGACTAAGGTGTGCCTGATCCAAGCCATTGGTGTTTTCAGTCTCCTTATATACAGTGAAAGCTAAACAATGAATAAGGAAGACCGAAGAAGAATTGATAACTTTGAATTATGGCGTTGGCAAAAAATATTGAACATACCATGTACCGCCAAAAGAATGGACATATCTGTCTAGGAAGAAATAAAACTGGAGTGCTCCTTAGAAGCAAAGATGGCGAGACTTCGTCTCACATACTTTGCACATGTTATCAGGACATCATGTTTGGTAAAGGCGAGGGTCATCAAAAAAAGGGAAGACCTTCAACAAGATGGATTGACACAGTGGCTGCAACAATGGGCTCAAGCATAACTACGATTGTGAGGATGACGCAGGACCAGGCAGTGTTTCCTTTTGCTGTGCGTAGTGTCGATATGAGTTGGAACCAACTCGACTGCACCTAACAACAACAATGATGAGATACATTGTAAGGACCATGGAAGTGGAATTTCTGTTAAAAATGGATGGTTGCAGTAACAATACATAACCAAGAAAGATATATCCACGAAGATGCAATTTTAGTCACCATTGCAGAAAAGAGGAGCCTTATACCCTTTATCATCTAGATGACTACCAGTTATTCCTGCAGGTACTTCTTTCTGACTTTGTTTTCCTACCTGAATTCCACTCACTGCCTTAGGCTCAAGGACAGTGATAACTATCTTCCAGTGAGTAGTGGGCTAGACCATATAATATAAGGCCAGAATTCTATATCATTAGTTTAACTGAAAATTGTGGGTAAAAAAAAAAAGTTCAAAGAAAGAGGAAGGCAGAAACGGGGACACCCTTTAAAAGCTTTGAGGAAGCAATTGTAGTCCCAATTAGACCCACAGGCTGTAACCCCAGCAAATCCATGGTCAGCCATTCGAGTATCGTGTCACCAGGGGCATGCATATCATTTGACTAAGTGGTGCAGAGTGACTCTTGAAGGGCAGGTTACTGTAACTTTTTGTCTGAGAAATTGTTGGGTTGCAGCATTGGCTGCAACAGGCAAATGCTGGCCTTATGGACAGCTCTATTCAATGTTGCTGGCATTCTCCACTTTCAGACTTTCCTAGGGTTTATTTATATTTTTTCCTAAGCTGAATAGCAGCATAATACAGCAGGGATAAGGAGTCAAGGATGACTCTAAAAGAAGTCTATGGTAGGATGAGGAGGAAGAAGAATGAGTCTACTTGGGAATTTAACTAAAAATGAATTTCATAATAATTGCGTTATTTTCCAAAGATCATGAATCCAGCACCTCTGAAAAAGACTCTTCAGCCACCAAGGTAGTGCAAGCTGAACAAAAGGACAGACAGGCCTTTTTTTCAATAATATACAGGTTTTCCACTTGCCATCAAATCAATTTTGACTCATGGTGACCCAACGTGTGTCAAAGTAGACCTGTGCTCCACAGAATTTTCAAGGGCTGATTTTGGGGGAAGCACATAACCAGGGCTTTTCTCTGAGGAGCCTATGGGTGGACTCGAACCTTCAATCTTTCCGTTAGCAGTCAAGCATGTTAGTCATTTGCACCACAGTCTAAATTTGACACATCCTTCAAGAGATAGCTCAAGTTTAACTTCTTCAATAAATCCTACTATGACTGTTCCAGTTTTCAGTGATTCTTCTTTGCATGCCTACAGTGAGAATAGCCTGCCACACATAGTCAGTCACTTTTGGACTTATCCCGTATTGATAGCTTCTCTAGTTGTTTTATTATCAAGTGTGCTCCCTAATTGTATTAGTTTTATCTCTCCACCTTGAGGTTAGTCTCCTTAAATGCAAGGCAGCATCTAACTCCAGTTAGGCATATGATTGTAATTCAAGACAAATTAAATCTATTGACTGAGAAACTTACGGAGATTAGGTATGTGATTCAGGTAGTAGGTACCTAACTGTCTTAGTCATCTAGTGCTTCTATAACAGAAATACTACAAGTGGATGGCTTTAACAAAGAGAAGTTTATTCTCACACTGTCCAGTAGGCTAGAAGTCTGAATTCAGGGCACCGGCTACAGGGAAAGGCTTTCTCTCTCTGTCGGCTCTGGAGGAAGGTCCTCGTCATCAATCTTCCCTTAGTCTGGGACCATCTCAGTGCAGGAAACTCAGGTTCGAAGGACACACTCTGCTCCCAGTGCTGCTTTCTTGGTGTTATGAGATTCCCCACTCTCTGCCAGCTTCCCTTTCCTTTTATCTCTCGATAAATAAAAGGTGGTACAGGCCACACCCCAAAGAAACTCTGTTTACATTGGAACAGCAATGTGACCTGGTAAAGGTGTTACAATTCCACCCTAACCCTCTTTAACATAAAATTATAATCACAAAATGGAGGACAACTACAGAATACTGGGAATCATGACCTAACCAAGTTAATACACACATTTTTGGGGAGGGACATAATTCAACCCATAACACTAACCAATTGAGAATTCTTTCAAGAAAAATCCTATGGCTGCTGTAATTTTTTGGCTGTTAATCTCTTACTTGTTCCACAGGGATTGTTGATTTTCAGCAAGTACTTAGGTTGCAGGTACCATGCAAGGCACTTGAAATATGATGGTGTACAAGAACACAGTCCGTGATCTCCAGGAGTCTCTGATCTGAAGAATGAGACAGATAGATAAAGAGGCAACTTCAAAGAGTATGGTATGTGACTAGCACCAGGTGCTATGGGAACACAGAAGAGAAACACCTAGACTTGTCTGGAGGTTTAGAGAGGCTTCTGGAGGAAATGACACTTGAGCTAGTTGAGCTCTGAAGGCTGAATAGACATAAGAAGGATTGAGAAGATCATTGCAGCAAAGGGAAGAGTATGTGAAAAAAAATCTAATGCTTGGACAGAACTTTTTTTTTTTTTCCTTTTCATAATTTGGGGGAAACCCTGGTGGTGTAGTGGTTAAGAACTACTGCTGCTAATCAAAAGATCGGCAGTTCAAATCCACCAGGTGCTCCTTGGAAACTCTATGGGGCAGTTCTACCGTGACCTATGAGTCGGAATTGACTCAGCGGCAATGGGTTTGGTTTTGGGTTTCTTTATATATGGCTGAGGGGCCCTGGTGGCATTGTGGTTAAGAGCTATGGCTGCCAACCAATAGGTCATCAGTTTAATCCACCAGCTGTTCCTTGGAAACCCTATGGAGCATTTCTACTCTGCTCATAGGGCCTCTATGAGTCAGACTTGACACGACAGCAAGGGATTTGGTTTTTGGTTTTTTATTTATGGCTGAAGCTGAGAGTGAGAAGAGAAGAGAAATCAACAGGGCCTTGCATGTTGTGCTAATGTTGTTGGATTTTATCCTGAAGGTATGGAGAATAACTTGAAATGTCTTAACAGAGAAAGACAGCCACATAATTACATTATAGAAAGAGCATTCTAGACGCAATGTGAGTGGGCCAGAAGGGGGCAGGAATAGTTGCAGATAGACCAGTTAGTACTGAAAAGTACTGTATTTCATTGATTTTAAGATGTACTTTTTTTCTCACATTTTATTAATCTCTGAAATCTGGAGGCATCTTACCATTAATGGCATGTCATAATTTAACTGGTGGCTTTGTTTTCTTTCTTAATGATACAAAAACAATGATGTAATTTATAGACAATAGCAGATTAGATTCAAATACACCAAGACAGGAATGATTGTAGCCTTAGCCAAAATAGTAGCAGTGGCATTGAAGAGAAGTAAATGTGAAGTCAAGATGTATGCTGGAGGTTGAATCATTAGGATTTGATGACTGACTGCATTTGGGAACATGAAGTTAAGTAAGAAGTTGATGATTCATATGTATATATTCGTTGTTGTTAGGTAACACAGAGTTGGTTCCAACTCATAGTGACCGTAGGTACAACAGAGTGAAACACTGCCTGGTCCTACTTCATCCTCACAATCATTGCTATGTTTGAGCCCGTTGTTGCAGCCACTGTGTCAGTCTGTCTTGTTGAGGATCTTCCATGTATATACATAAACCAAACAAACCAAACCCAGTGCCGTTGAGGCAATTCCGACTCATAGCGACCCTATATATATGTATAAATTTGGGCAGCTGGAGATATGATGGCTCCATTCATTGAGATAAAGAAGTCAGTAGGGTTTAGGGGAGAGGAGGTATGGTATAGGTGACATACAGAGAATAGTTCTGCACATGGGGAATGTGAGAGCTCTGGGGATCATCCAGGTTAAATCATCCTGTTAGTGAGTGTACCTGCACCTCTGTTTATGAAAAAAATCTTCATGAGAGATTCTTTTGAGATATTTTCTAATTAGAAAATCTGTAAAATAGCCACAGTTGCCTTGGGCTGCCAGGGAAGCAGTTTCCATTCAAAGCCTACTCTACCCCATTCCAGTCCTAAAAAAAAAAAAAGATTTTTTTTTTGTCCTAAGAATCCCTAAAATAATAAACTCTGATATTGAAGTCTCCATCCTCTGCATGCCTGGTAGACGTCCCTTAAGAAAAGTTCAATCTTCTTCTTGGATCTCACATATTTTCTGGCTAGTGTTTATTGTCAGAAAAACCTTACCATCTTACGGAAAAGCAAAGTGTACACTCACACTATCTCTGTTGCAGCCCAAATTTAAGAGAAGTTAGCTGGAAAGTCTTATCTTTATAATTTCAAAGACCAGGATAAATCAAAAAGCCCCATTACCATCAAGTCAGCTCATACTCATAGCGACCCTATGAGTAGAACTGCTCCACAGGGTTTCCAAGGATTGACTGGTGGGTTTGAACTGCTGACCTTTTGGTTAGCAGTCAAGCTCTTAACCACTTCTCTGCCAGAGCTCCGTAAAGATCAGGATGGAGGTATACGATTGTCTGCAGGAACAGTAGAAATATAAGGGAAATAGAAGAACATTCTCATCATGACCCTGCCTTCTCTCTCCCTGTAAATTCTTAGACCACCAGCACCAGACACCTCTTGGCTAGGCAACCACCCTGGACTTTGCCAGGCACTTGCCCATCTTTCCATGTGGTGGGGCTCAGAACCTCTGCAGGTGCTGCTCTGGTGCATGAATATGCACTGGCACGGTCATGCCTAGGAGGCTCTGGTCTGGGTCTCCTGGCTTTTAAGGGCTCTATGGATCCTAAATAGGGCTTTGGAGTAATGTTTGAAAAATCTAATATGGCCATGAGGAATTCCCTTTATTTCGTTTATACTTAAATGGTGGTTTATATTTTATCAGAAACTTTGTTATACATTATTTGATCCTCACAAGTACTCAGTGCACTAGATTAATTGGACATCATCATATCTGTTATATCTCCACTGAGGACCTTGAGTTTCAGAAGAGAGAAAGTGACCCCTCAAAGCCGGGCAGTGATACGGCAGTATAACAACCCAGGCCTCTTGAATTCCAATTAAATCCTCTTTTCACTAAACCAAAGAGGCTAGTGAGAAAAAAGGAGAAAAGTCTCTTAAGGTGTTTCAAGTTACTTTGGCTGGTGTGGATTGGAGATCCCCGAGACAAGCTTATTTTCCAGGAGTCTCCCAGACCTGGGTCTCTTTCAGCAAAAGCAGATGCCCCTTCAATTAGTGATGACAGAGAAGGTGTCTTTGCCAGTTTTTGGATTAGCAATATAGCAGGAAGTTCTCTGGGAGAGTCTGTGGAGGCTCTTGTAAGGCAGAGAGTCGTATAGAAAGGATTCATTTGCTCCTAAACCAAAACCAAACCCACTGCCATCAAATTGATTATGACTCATAGTGACCCTGTAGGACAGAGAAGAACCACCCCATAGAGTTTTTAAGGTTGTGAATCTTTATGGAAGCAGATTGCTACATGTTTCTCCTATGGAGCGGCTGGTGGGTTCTTTTGATTAGTAGCTGAGTCTTTTGACCACTGTGCCACCAGGGCTCCTTCATTTGCTCCCGGAGGCTGGGAAATACCCTATGGTGGGGCCCTTTGATTTTGTTGCTGAACCTAGAACCTGACTAAACCTACTTTTTCCTAGGGTCAGAAAATATCCAACTGGAAGGCGTAGAATATTGGTCCATTCCTCTGGGCATTGTGCATAGAATAGGGGAATTTTAGTCCCCAAGAACTGCTGCTTCAAGGTGCCAAGAGTTCAGATCTAGCATTTTGCTGCTGACAGCCTGTTGCGCTCTTTATGACAGACAGTTCTGTGGAGCGAGAGCACAGAGTTCAACAATGGAATATGTTAGAAAGGAAAACACTTTCTTGGGGGTAAAAAAATGCCCTTCAGCAAATCCGTTAACTTCATTCAAGCCTGGACCCTTTTCTTCTTGAATTTTAATAAAGCCTCTGAAATGACTACACTTGGCGAGAGGGTCTCTTCTGTCATTTACAGCAGCAGAGAATTCACGGAGTAAGTGAATTACTTTGATTTCCAATAAAAATGTTAATATCTACCTTAGGTGTGAACAAAGGACAATGTATTTCAATGATGAGATGATCAAATCCGGAGGGGCTGAGAGAGACAGGGTGGAGTGCATGGAGTTTACTGCCACCCAGGGACAGAGAAAGAGAGAGAGACAGAAAGAGAGACAGAGAAAGAGAGAGAGACAGTATGAAGGAGGGAGAGAGAAAGTGTAAGGGAGAGAGCAAGACTGTGAGCACAGAGGGGAAGTCTTGGAGATATGCAGGTCTTTGTAGGATCTCAGGCCGTACAAAATGGAATTAAGAAGACATCACATGAAACTGCTTTCACTCAACATTAACCCTTAAAGCTGTGCTGGTATTTTTCACCCCAGGAGTAAGAAGTGACTGTGCGTCTTTGTTCCCTCACTCAGATACGTGGCCCTCTGAAAATTCTCTTTGCCCCTTCTCTCAGTGGAAGTGAAAAAAACTTCAGAAAATAATGTTTCCCCCCCCAATCTTGTAAAATGCAAGTGGCTTTTAAAGAAGAGTGTCCTAATTTTAATACACAGAAAACTGTTAACATCTGTCAGCATTATATTATTCAGTATTCAAGACTCACCTCACCCCCAAAACTGTAAAAAAGATGATATATACCCTATTAAGAAGATAACAAAGGACTTGTCTGTACAGGATTTTGACTGAGTCCCTTTTTTCTATGAAGTGTTATTAATAATACCAAAAAAAAAAAAAAAAAAGGTTGTCTGGTCAATTCTGACTCCTAGCGACCCTATACCATTAGACAGAATAGAACCGCTCGTAGGGTTTCCAAGGCTGTAATCTTTACGGAAAAAGAGCCTTGGTGGTGCAGTGGTTAAAGCGGTTGACTGCTATCCGAAAGGTCAGTGGTTGGAAACCACCAGTGGCTCCAGGGGAGAAAGATGTGGCAGCCTGCTTCTGTAGAGATTTAAAGCCTTAGAAACCCTATGGGGTTGCTATGAGTCGGAATAGACTTGACAGCAGTGGGTTTGTTTTTTTTTTGGGGGGGTTAATCTTTATGGAAGCAGACTGCCACATCTTTCTCCCACAGAGCCACTGGTGGGTTCAAACTGCAGACCTTTTAGTTAGCAGCTGAGCACTTAACCACTGTGCCACATCATTCCATGACCATTTACTATGCATCAGACACTGTTGAAAACAATTACATGCAACATATCTTTAATTTTGGAGAACTTCATGGGTTATAGTTTACAGCCTCAGAGGTTAAGTAACTTGCCCAGTGTTATAGGGCTAGTGGGAAAGAAGTGGGGTTTGAACTCAGGCAGTGTGACTTCAAAGCCCACACTCAGAGAGTAGCATGAAAGAGTGTCTCGACCAAATAATTTCTAAAGCTCTTTCCAAGTCTCTAACAAGAACACTCTTGCTTTTAGTTGACTTAGTAAACTTCCCATAAAACAAAAGCAGGAATTCTACAAGTGGGTTTCTGAGCACCCGGGGGCCAGAATGCACCTAAGCAGACCAAAGATATGGAAGGAGGATTCTGTGGAGTAAATTCACTGTAAATGGCATTTCCAGACTTTTTTTTTTTTTCTCCTAAGATATAGGAATAGGGAACCGTAGTGCTTGGATTCTATTTAAGGATTATGTTAAGATATTTAGGTACAGCTAATGCCTTGACTTTATCCTGGAGCTTTACTCATATGTCAACTTCAATTCTAAGCACTGCAATCATTTTTTTTGTGTAAGTGATAGAGCTAAAAAACTGAAGAGTGATGGGGGCTCATGTAGATGATCTTCCGGCTCTAGATGTTCCGGGATCTTAAGTGTTCCTTTCCTCTCAGACTTTGTTCAATTTCCTAAAAGCAAAAAGCATTCTCATTCATTAAAGGCTATGTGTGTTTCCTTCCTCTATTGGAAATGCTTGACTACCTTAGTCTCAAGGATAGGCAGCTATGTAGGTATTTAAATTACATTTATTAATAAATAAGAATTACTAACCAACCTATAATAATTTCCTACAGAAAGCACGGTAATAAAATGAATTTAATTATTATTCTTTACTATCTTTTTCTGTCAGTAGCAAAAACTGGTACTTATTCTGGAAGGTGACTAATCAGGTACTGCTGGGCTCAATTACACCTGTTAAATCTTATCTCTCCCAGTAAATTTAATGGCTGAAGAAAAGATGTGTCTCTAGTGGTGACCACAAAAGAAATGGGAAAACGATGAGGGGAGCAAGTAGCCTGTAAACACTTTTACCCCTGGATTTTATCTCTTTGACCTATTTCTGAACAGGTAGCTGCCATCTTCTTGAATGTCAGGGTTTGAAGAAATAACATGAAGAGGAAAACAACAACAACAACAATAGGAATTTCCTTGAGGGATTGTAGTCAAATGTCAGGTTTGAGTTGCTGTACAAAATAGTTTCTGGAAGCATGGCTTTTTTGCAAGTGTGTTTGTTTTAAAAATGTTCCTTCTGGTATAGGTTAGAAGGCAAACATCAAAACAGTTTTATGGAGCTCATTACTTGGCCATGTAAGTATTTTTCATGCACAAAAATATTTTACTTATTGTTTCTTAACTACCAAGTAGCATATCAACCAATGTGACCACACTGCAGCCTCTGCCAGATGTTGAGATTGTCCTCATCTGTAAGCACAATTTCTTCAATGGGTAAGAATTCTCAAACTTTTCTGACTGATCTCTTAGATGGGATACTGTGGTGGACACACCTGAAGTGACCCCAATGAGTCATATCCTTGTATAATTCCCTTCCCCTTGAGTGTAGACTGAACTTGTACTTGCCTCTGGTCAGGAGGAGCATCCTATAGAAGAGGCATTGTGGCATTGTGGTAGGCCGTGACATGATTCCTAAGTAAGGCTGGAAATCATAATTTAATGGGATAGCCTCTTTGATTAACTGCTTGTTTGTTTCTTTAAAAAAATCACCACCCAAATTTGTAGATTATAAAAATAATAAAATAATATATGCCCGAGGCAAAAACATTAAGCCATACAAAAAACAAAAAACAAGCCTGTTGCCCTCAAGTGGATTCTGACTCATCGTACCCCTATAGGACAGAGTAGAACTGCCCCATAAGTTTTCCAAGGAGCGGCTGGTGGATTTGAACTGCCAGCCTTTTGGTTAGCAGCTGAGCTCTTAACCACTGCTCTACCAGGGCTCCAAGCCATACAAAAATGTACAAAAAAAATTCTGCTCCTGACCATGGATCTCTGCCCCCTTCCACACAGCAGCAACCATTGGCAGTTTCTTGTGCATCCCGGAGGAACTATGCGATAGAGTTAGATGCCTATATGAGCTCACATATCTTTTTGAACATATATGAGAGCACAGGATCCACTCTGTTTTTTATCTTATTCTTTGAACTTAACAATGTATCTTGGAGATCTCGCCACATCAAAAATGAGTTTTCACTGTTTTAGAATAATGTTTTAATATTAACATTATACATATATACAAATTTATATATATATAATTCATATAATCTTGAGTCCATAAACACTTTATATGTGTTAAATAATGTAGTCTTTACAACAGTCCTATGAAATAGATACTTCTCACCACTTCGCAGATGAGGACATTGAGGCACCCAGAGCTTAATGAGCTGGTTCAGGGTCAGTTATTAACTGATGGAACCATCACACTAACCCAGGCAGTTGTATCCCAGGCTCATTCATACTTAGGTTGCTCCCAGCATTTTATTTTTTTATATTGCGTACAGTGCTTCCAAAACATTTGCGTACATTCATATTTGCACATGCGTCAATCTGTCTGTAGGATTAAAGAACTGTTGCTGTTGAGTTGACTCTGACTCCTGGGGCCCTGTATGTGTTGGGATAGAGCTGTGCTCCATGTGGCATTCAATGGCTAGTTTTTCAGAAGTAGATCAACAGGCCTTTCTTCCAAGACACCTCTGAGTAGAATTGAACCTCCAACCTTTCAGTTAGCAGTGTTAGTCATTTGCACCATCCAGGGTCTCCATCTATATGATAAATTCCTGAAAATCAAATTTCTGAGTTGGATTACATGCAAGCAGTCCCAGGATTATGAATGAGTTCTGTTTCTAATCTGTCTTTAAATCGAGTTTGTACGTAAATCAGAGCAGCTAAGCATGGTTAGGACCTAATGTCAGTTAGTTAAATGTTTGTCTTAGTGTATAATATATAGTGTACCTTTCTATGCATAAAAATCATTAAACACTTCCAAATACACTAAAACCTCTTTAACATAGTAATACCGTAATAATAATGTTTTGATGTGCGTCTCAAAGTAGCGCCTATTTGTTATCATGAGCCACTTAAGTACCTGCGTTTTTAATATAATAGGGCTTACGGGGGTTGATTTGTAAGTTGGATGTGTGTAATGCTGGGACTGCCTGTATACGCACGTTTCTAGTTTTGATAGATATTGTCAATTGCCTTCCAAAAAAGTCATCAGTGTGTAGACTAAATCGTATGTGCGATACTGCCTTTTCCCTCACAGCTTCGCCAACACTATATATTATCAAACTATTGCCAGCCTGGCAGCTGAAAAATGTTATCTTTATTTCCCTTTAATTTGCATTCATTTATGAGAAGGATTGGGCACCTTCCATCTGCTTATAAGCCATATATGTTTATTTTTCTGTGAAATGCCTATGAATCTATATTTTTCTAAAGGATTTTGGGTATTTTTCCTATTTTGGGGGGGGAGATCTCTATGTTTTAAGGAAACTAGCTTTTTTATCTCTTGAATATTATTATAGTTATCTAGTGCTACTGTGGAAACCCTGGTGGCCTAGTGGTTAACCAAAATGTCAGCCGTTCGAATCTACCAGCGCTCCTTGGAAATTTTGTGGGGCAGTTCTACTCTGTCCTATAGGGTTGCTATGAGTCTGGAATCGACTTGACGGCAACGGGTTTGGTTTTTTGCGGGGGGGGTTAGTGCTACTATAATAGAAATACAACAACTGAGTAGCTTTAATGAACAAAAATTTATTTTCTTACAGTTTAGGAAACTGAAAGTCGGAATTAAGGACACTGGCTCTAGGGGAAGTCATCTCTGTTGGCTCTGAAGGAATGTCCTTTCTCTTTTAGCTTCTGTACCTGGATTCCTTGGTGATCTTTATGTGGCATTGCATCTGTGCTTCTTTATTTCTGTGTCTAATCTGCTCTTTTTATATCTCAAAAGTGATTGGTTTAAGACACACCCTCCACTGATATGGCTTCATTAACATACAAAAGAAAGCACTATTCACAAATGAGATTAACATCCGCAGGAATAGGGGTCAGGATTTACAACACATGTTTTTTTGTTGTTGTTGTTAGGTGCCGCTGAGTCGGTTCCGACTCATACCGACCCTGTGCACGACAGAATGAAACACTGCCCCATCCTGCGCCATCCTTACAATCGTTGTTATGCTTGAGCTCATTGTTGCAGCCACTGTGTCAATCCACCTCGTTGAGGGTCTTCCTCTTTTCCTGTGACCTTGCACTCTGCCAAGCATGATGTCCTTCTCCAGGGACTCATCCCTCCTGACAACATGTCCAAAGTATGTAAGATGCAGTCTCGCCATCCTTGCCTCCAAGGAGCATTCTGGCTGTGCTTCTTCCAAGGCAGATTTGTTCATTCTTTTGGCAGTCCATGGTATATTCAATATGCTTCGCCAACACCACAATTCAAAGGCGTCAACTCTTCTTCGATCTTCCTTATTCATTGCCCAGCTTTCACAGGCATATGATGTGATTGAAAATACCATGGCTTGGATCAGGGACACCTTAGTCTTCAGGGTGACATCTTTGCTCTTCAACACTTTGAAGAGGTCCTTTGCAGCAGATTTGCCCAATGCAATGCGTCTTTTGATTTCTTGACTGCTGCTTCCCTGGATGTTCATTGTGGATCCAAGTAAAACGAAATCCTTGGCAACTTCAATCTTTTCTCCGTTTATCATGACGTTGCTCATTGGTCCAGTCATGAGGATTTTTGTTTTTTTTATGTTGAGGTGTAATCCATACTGAAGGCTGTGGTCTTTGATCTTCATCAGTAAGTGCTTCAGGTCCTCTTCACTTTCAGCAAGCAAGGTTGTGTCATCTGCATAACGCAGGTTGTTAATGAGTCTTCCTCCAATCCTGATGCCCTGTTCTTCTTCATATAGTCCAGCTTCTCGTATTATTTGTTCAGCATACAGATTAAATAGATATGGTGAAAGAATACAACCCTGATGCACACCTTTCCTGATTTTAAACCAATCAGTATCCCCTTGTTCTGTGTGAACAACTGCCACTTGATCTATGTAAAGATTCCTCTTGAGCACAATTAAGTGTTCTGAAATTCCCATTCTCCGCAGTGTTATCCGTAGTTTGTTATGATCCACACAGTCGAATGCCTTTGCACAGTCAATAAAACACAGGTAAACATCCTTCTGGTATTCTCTGCTTTCAGCCAGGATCCATCTGACATCAGCAATGATATCCCTGGTTCCACGTCCTCTTTTGAAACCGGCTTGAATTTATGGCAGTTCCCTGTCGATATACTGCTGCAGTCGTTTTTGAATGATCTTCAGAAAAATTTTGCTTGTGTGTGATATTAATGATATTGTTCTGTAATTTCCACATTCTATTGGATCACCTTTCTTGGGGATAGACATAAATATGGATCCCTTCCAGTCAGTTGGCCAAGAAGCTGTCTTCCATATTTCTCGGCTTAGATGAGTGAGCACCTCCAGCGCTGCATCTGTTTGTTGAAACATCTCAATTGATATTCCATCAATTCCTGGAGCTTTGTTTTTCGCCAATGCCTTCAGAGCAGCTTCGACTTCTTCCTTCAGTACCATCGCTTCCTGATCATATGCCACCTCTTGAAATGGTTGAATATTGACTAATTCTTTTGGTATAATGACTCTGTGTATTCCTTACATCTTCTTTTGATGCTTCCTGTGTCATTTAATATTTTCTCCATGGAATCCTTCACTATTGCTACTCGAGGCTTGAATTTTTTCCTCAGTTCTTTCAGCTTGAGAAACGCCAAGCGTGTTCTTCCCTTTTGGTTTTCCATCTCCAGCTCTTTGCACATGTCATTATAATACTTTACTTTGTCTTCTCGAGAGGCCCTTTGAAATCTTCTGTTCAGTTCTTTTACTTCATCAATTCTTCCTTTTGCTTTAGCTGCTCGACACTCAAGAGCAAGTTTCAGAGTCTCCTCTGACATCCACCTTGGTCTTTTCTTTCTTTCCTGTCTTTTCAGTGACCTGTTGCCTTCTTCTTGGATGATGTCCATGATGTAATTCCACAACTCGTCTGGTCTTCGGTCATTAGTGTTCAATGCATCAAATCTATTCTTGAGATGGCCTCTAAATTCAGGTGGGATATACTCAAGGTCATATTTTGGCTCTCATGGACTTGCTCTGATTTTCTTCAGTTTCAGCTTGAACTTGCATATGAGCAATTGATGGTCTCTTCCACAGTCAGCCCCTTGCCTTGTTCTAACTGATGATATTGAGCTTTCCCGTCGTCTCTTTCCACAGATGTAGTCAATTTGATCTCTGTGTGTTCCATCTGGCGAGGTCCATGTGTATAGTTGCCATTTATGTTGGTGAAAGAAGGTATTTGCGATGAAGGAGTTGTCGGTCTTGCAAAATTCTATCATTCAATCTCCGGCATTGTTTCTATCTCCAAGGCCATATTTTCCAACTACTGATCCTTCTTCTTTGTTTCCAACTTTTGCATTCCAATCACCAGTGATTATCAATGCACCTTGATTGCATGTTCGATCAATTTCAGACTGCAGCAGCTGATAAAAATCTTCTATTTCTTCATCTTTGCCCCTAGTGGTTGGTGTGTAAATTTGAATAATAGTCACATTAACTGGTCTTCCTTGTAGGTGTATGGATATTATCCTATCACTGACAGCATTGTACTTCAGGATAGATCTTGAAATGTCCTTTTTGACTGTGAATGCAGCACCATTTCCTTCAAGTTGTCATTCCCAGCATAGGAGACCATATGATTGTCTGATTCAAAATGGCCAATACCAGTCCATTTCAGCTCACTAATGCCTAGGATATCGATGTTTATGTGTTCCATTTCACTTTTGACAATTTCCATTTTTCTAGATTCATTCATACATTCCAGGTTCCGATTATTAATGGATGTTTGCAGCTGTTTCTTCTCATTTTGAGTTGTGCCATATCAGCAAATGAAGGTCCCGAAAGCTTTACTCCATCCAGGTCATTAAGGTCGACTCTACTTTGAGGAGGCAGGTCTTCGCCAGTCATCTTTTGAGTGCCTTCCAACCTGGGGGGCTCATCTTCCAGCACTATATCAGACAATGTTCCACTGCTATTCATAAGGTTTTCACTGGCTAATGCTTTTCAGAAGTAGACTGCGGGTCCTTCTTCCTAGCCTGTCTTGTTCTGGAAGCTCAGCTGAAACCTGTGCTCCATGGGTGACCCTGCTGGTATCTGAATACCAGTGGCATAGCTTCCAGCATCACAGCAACACACAAGCCCCCACAGTACGACAAACTGACAGACACACGTTTTGGGGGGACACAATTCAATCCACAACAAATGTATTGTAAATATCCCTCCCAATTTTTCATTTGGCTTTTGCATTAGTTTATATTATTTTGTTTAAACCAGACAAAAGTCTTAAATATTCAGGAGGGCTAATTTATCAATGTATTACTTTATGATTTCTGAATTTTCTTGTCTTAATTAAAAAGTTGTTCAAATTCAGGATTTTGTGAAAAATTGGTATATATTCTTTATTATGCTTATGGTTTCACTATCTTTCCTTCAAAATTTAATTTGGTATAAAGAAGAAGTGAAGAATCCAGCTTTACATTTAGTTTGAATGACTAACCGGTTGTCTCATCAACATTTATTGAATAATCTATCTTTTCCCCATTTTATCGTATACTATACACTATCTCATATATATTTGGGTATACTTCGGACTCTTTGTAACCATTTCATAGTCTATCCATCTGGGAATTCTCTCCCTCCCCCACACATATTGCTATTTATTCCCAGAATTTTCTATTTATTCTCACATCTATTTTTTCCAATTAAACTTTAAAAATAGTTTTTCTCCTTACAAAAAAATTGTTATTCTCAATGATATTATACTAAATACATAAATTAATTTATGGGAAATTGAAATATTATCCAAGAATAGGGTATATATTTCCATTAATTCAGTTTTCATGTCCCTAACAGAATTTTGAAGTTGTTTTGCCCACTTTTTCTTGTTTATTACTAGAATGTGTGTGTAATTTGTAATTGGATTGTTTTTTGTTTTGTTATCATTGAATTTTACAAGTTCTTTGCCTATTTTGGATATAAGTTCTCTATCGGATATTTTCTCCCTTCTGTGACTTTTCTTTAATTCTCTTAACAATGTCTTTCACAGAGCGAAAATTTTTAGCTTTAATGAAACCCAGTTTATCAGATTTTTCCTTTAGGGATGGTGCTTTTTGTATTGTATCTAAAAAGCCATCACGCAACTCAAGGTCACATAGATTTTCTCCTATGTTATCTACCATATATTGTATTGTTTTACATCTTGTATTTAGGTCTATGATCCATTTTGAGGTAATATTTGTAGAAGGTATAAGGTATGTGTCTAGATTCATTCTTTTGCATGTGGGTGTCCAGTTGTTCCAGCACCATTTGTTGAAAAGACATCCTTTCTCCAATGAATTGCTTTTGCTTCTTTGTTTCTCTAGGGTTTTTCCAGATATGCAATCATATCATCTGTAGATAAGTTTACCAGTTGTTTTCCTCTACAACTCTTATTTCTTTAAGAGTTGAGTTGAATTGATTAGTACTTCCAGAAGAATGTTAAATAAAGCTTTTTTTTTTTTAACCTTGTTCTTGACCTTAATAGGTAAGCTTTTGATGTTTAACCATTAAGAGTGTTTGCTGTAGATTTCTAGTAAATATGCTTTATGAAACATATAACAGCTGATAAACAGTATCTTTCATATTTAATCAGAAATGGGTGCTGAATTTTACTAAATGATATTTTTTGTTATCTACAGAAATAATGTTATCAAAAAAGAGGAAGACCCTCAATAAGATGGAATGATACAATGGCTGCAACAATGGGCTCACACATATCAATGGTTGTAAGGTTGGCATAGGGCCAGGCAGTGTTTGGTTCTGTTGTACATAGGGTTGCTGTGATTCAGCACTGACTTAACAACAACAGAATAGTTGCATGTCTTTTGCCTTTTACCTGTTATTATAGTCTATTATATTAATTGATTTCCTATTATTGATTTCCCCAGATTATGCTTATATTTCTGAATAAACCGTACCCACTTGGTCATGGTGCATTGATCTTTTATGTGCTACTGAGATTTATTTGCTATGTTCTGCTTAGAATTTTTAAAATCGATATTCTTTATAAATGAGATTGGTCTGTAAGTCCTTTATGTCAGCTATTGTCAAGTTTGGGTGTCAATATTACGCTGCTCTAAGAAAAAGTGCTTGGAGTCTTTCTTTCCCTTGCTGTGCTCTGCAACGCTGTAAATAACACTGAAATCATCTGAGCCATCTGCTGATACTTAAACTTTTTAAAAATTAAATTGTGGACATTTTGCATTACAGTGTAAGTTCTTTAAAAAAGTTTGATCAGACTCTTAAATGTAATTGGTCAGTTTTAGTTTTCTGGAATTAATTTTAGTAATATTTTTATAATTGTTTTTTGTAAAACTATATGTTTCACTCATGTATTTCAAAATTATTTGAAGAGTTTTATAAAATATTTTTTCTAATCATGATTTTCTCATCTATTATTTCTAATTTTGCAAATATGTGCTTTTCTTCCTTTTTAAAAATTAGGTTAGCTATTAGTTTATCTATTTCCATGTTTTTTTCTCCAACATTGGAAGAACCACCTTTTGTATTAGCTTACTAATTCTCTTGTTTTATTTATATTCTAGCAACATTTTTTTTAACTTTTGTTTCATTACCTTTTTAAAAAATACTTTCCATGGAATATTTTTTGCCTCTGCACTCACTTTTTTCCACTTTATTTATTTATATTTATTATTTATTCTTGAGTAGCAAGCTGTATAATTTCCTTGGGTATTGCTTTAGCCATATCCATTGACTCTGATTGTTATAATTATTGTAATTATTTCTGCAATAATTTGGTGTATCATCGACTCTTCCTTGATCCTCTTCCATATTTTGGTTGTTTTGCTTTTCCTGAAGATACATCTATACATTTAAATATTTCCAAGCTCCTTTTATTTGATTAATCATCCTACTGACTCTCTCCAATGAAGAAATCTCCCCCTTATATTTTCTTGTATCTTAAGTGTCACTTCCTAAATTTTGTTAAACTATAGTTTTTTAAATTTTACTTCATAACACTGGTAGTATTATCTTCTGTATCCATAATTTATTTACAGTATATTTGTTTTCATAATGATTTACCACTTACCATCACTCCTTTTAAAATAGCTTCTGCAATTAATTCTTGTTTTGTTTGATTTTTTAAATTCTGTTTTTCTCACCCAGTCACATGGGTGTATTGCATTTAAAATCAAACTATTTGATTCATATAACTTGTGTTTTGTTTCTTTTCTTGGTAGAATTTGTTCTGCTGTCTTGATCTTATTTATTCATTTTTATGATTTTACTATTTTATTTTGTCCTACCCTCAAATATCACCCCTGCAACACCATTAGAGGTAAATAGCGCATATCATTTTAGATATTTTCCATGTATATATAAAAACATATACACATAATATTTTCCCTGCCATCTAAAGATGGAAGTTTATATCAATAATACAAGGTCACCTTGACTTTATTCCTCCTTTGGCAGCTTTCTCTTTGGCCTGGATAACTGAATTCTCAAACTCAAATGCTAATAATTTTGCTAAATTGTGTCCTAGTATTTATTGGTGATTCTGTGCTGGCTTTCACCAGGATCTGTGTGCCTTTTTAATTTTCAGATTGAGAATTTCCTTTATTTCAATGTTCTTATATTAGGGTCACAAAGCATAGCAGTCCATAAGCTTCAAGCATTTCTGGAAATAATCTTTAAGTGTCTTAGATCATGAAAGAAGAACATACTGAGAACCTCCATGACATTAGTGGTATTGTCATTCCAAACTGTACGTAAAGACCACCTTCCAGACCCCTTTGTTCATAATATCATAACTTTATTTGTAGTTATGTCTCCATGGGTAAAAAACTCTGTATCAATTCTTTTTCACTTCAGTTTACGTATTTAGAAAAAGGGGACTTCCAGCTCTTTCATTATCTTTTACCTCATAATGCCTAGTATAAATTTTAATAAAAACATACTAACTTATAGGTTAATGGCAGGAACTTCTATTGTTGTAGTCAGATTGTTTCCTCCTCTTATCTAACCTCTTCATCTTTATCTTTTGTTTGTCTCTACACGTATGTACACACACAAATATATGTGCTAACATTCATGTACACCTACATAGACACAGACATAAATTTTCAACCTGCTGCTCTTTTGCCATGAGGTGAAAGTCTAAGAAGAAATATCATTATATAAATACTGCATATGGACTCAGCCAAATGTGCCTAAGGCGAATTATTTTTTCCTCTTGAAATTTTGAGGCTTTCAAATTATTACTTGCACTTTTTCGGACTCAAGAAATGAATTCTGTGAAACTTTAGCACTATAACAAAATTGCATTTATCTTTTGTGAGGTAAATATCTGAGTAAAGAAGGTTTGGGTTCCTGTTGAAACTTTCCAGAGAAAGAAAGTGAAAGGTCAAATATAATCCATTCTGACTAAAGATATTAAAAAAGAAATTTAGGATTTCTTTTTTCCCCTCATAAAGATTCCAAGGCAATTACCAAACCCCTGTAATAATGTGATGATACATGGCAGAGGATGGAGGAAGAGGAATAAAACAAACCAAACGGGTTTTATAACCTAACCGTCCCTAGGAAACCAGGCTAATTAAATGCATTTTCCTTTTAATGGCTTTCGTTTCAGGACATGTGTGGCTTTTCTCGAAACTGTGATGAGTCCTTGCTTTGCGAATCATTCTGATTTCTTCTTCTTGCCACACTCTGTCTAATTTTGCTGAGTTCCTGGCAGTACATGGACAACAGTGATGGAAAGTTATCACCACCAGTATTATCCCAGATCAGAAAATATGACTGAGATCATATCTTTCACTAAGAATTCCATGACTTAATTTAAGTTTAATTGATATGAACAGGAAATGATGTTTTTACAGTCCCATAGGCTTGATTGTGAAATGCCCAGTATGGAACCTGCTCAGGGGAGTATTCAGTAAATATTAATTTGTTGTTGGGTAAATGAAGGAGAGGCAAATAGAAGAAAGTGATTTATAGAGATAATCATGACCTTTGAGCTCATTAGAATGGACAATTTATGATTGTAATAATTTAGCAATTTCCTCCTGGGTTATTTTTCTCCACTTCCAAAACACCGCCCCTACTGGGGAGACTTGCAAACTTCTGCTACTGAGAGAGCAATTTTGTGCCCTTGGGTGGAGAATGTCTTTTTGGACAAAGTTACAAATACACACATACTCATACACACGCACACACACACACTTATTACCAATGCAAAACATTGAGCTTAAATTAGTGTTGCTCTTGGTTTGTATTATAATGGGGGGGAGGAGACTAGGGAATTGATCAGCTTTCTATTGTATTCTTCACTATTGGCGGACTCTAGCTCAAAGCTGAAAAGATTAGCTTCCAAGCAGTCCCTTCAAAGTTTGGAGATTTATTCAGGATAAGCCTCTCAAGATTGGATGCTTATCTGTACTATTCATTCCCATCCAGTCTGAAACGTGGTTAGAAATATAACAAGATTAAGTCTTTCCCATGAGAGAAAATTGGACCTTTCTCTTGTCAGCAAAACCAGAACTGGTTGATCTTAAAAAAAAAAAAAAAAATTCACAGCTCCTCCTAATCCAGCTGTATCTAGGAAGTGACAGTTACAATTAAAGTATAGCTCACACGTTTTCCACTCTCTCTAAAGCCTTTTTTTGGAAATTGGGGATGATGGCGATTTGTGCATTTTTTTAATTCCCAATAAGTTCTATAGGGTCGCTATGAGTCGGAATCGACTCGATGACACTGGGTTTGGTTTTTGGTTTTGAATAAGTTCACGTGTGATTCGACTGGTTTTGTGGGAAGAGGGAATCACATACCTTGACCTTATCTTCTTTGAAGCAGACTTTTTTTTTATTTTAATCATTGGGTTCCATATCATAGAAATACTTAGTAGAGTGGAAACTATCGTGGTTCTTTTGAGGAGATACAGGTGACTGATTTAAGTGATTGTTTTCCAGGACTGAAACGTGTTATGAACTATTTGTTTTGAAGGGATATGCTTTTGAGTGGCCTGAAGGACCTTCCTGGGCTAGAGTCATGAGTGAGCCCTGCTCCAAGGACTGTGCCTTTGGCATGCCATATACATAATTTATTTTACAAAAGTTGCTAATATAATTTAATTTTTTTAAAAAGTCCAGGATTTTATGAATCACTCAATGTGATTTAGGGATCTCCCCTTCACCCCTATCAGAACACAGACCCTAATACAATAAGAAACAGATAATCTAGTCCAGTGGTTTTCTTAAAATAAAATTCTAGATTGTAAGTTTTAAATTCTCCAAACACTCTAAAAAGTATGGAAAATAACACTCGTGTGTGTCACACCGGTATTAAATGAAGGCAATATTTAACTATATCTGCTTCAAATGTCTTTTTTTAAAAAAATAAATAAGGAAAAAAAGCCCCATAAAACAAACTATCTCTCCTCTACTCTCCAATACTTTCGCTTGTTTTTTCCGCTCAGAAGTAGCCTTGACCTTGAAATGCCTGCAGTTTTTCTTTCTTTTTCTGAATATGTATATATTCAACAGCAATAGCGATACATGCTATTGCTTTACATGTTGTAAAAGTTACATAAATGGAATCATATTATGGATATCATTATGCAAATTGTTTTCTCTTTTTTTTTTAGGTTTATTTAATTTGTTTATTAAATGTAGATCTAGTTCATTTATTTTAGCTGCTATATAGTATCCCATTGTATAAATTAACCTTTGAGGGATGGTAGAATTATTTCCAGTTTTTCGTTTTTTTAAAAAGTGCTGCAATGAACATCTTTGTCCATGTCTCCTTGTGCACACAATTTTGTGCTTCTCTAAGGTAAAGAAAGTGGACCTTGAAGTGAAATTTCTGGGTCATAGACTATTCACAGCTTAGATTTTATTGCTGTCCATAGGGCTTGAGAAATTCACACTCACACCAGCAGTTGCTACCTGGCCAAGATTTTGTGCTCTCAGATCTATAAATGTTTGCCAACCTGATAAGTGTGAAATGGTATCTCATTGCAGTTTATTTTGCATTTTCTGGTTTATTAGTGAAGTGGGGCATCATTCATTTCCTCTCCTGTGAGTGGCCTTCTCATATGCATTGCTAATTTATTTCTACTGGGTTATTATTCTTTTCTTTATGGTCTTCTAGGAATTACATATATACTCTTGGTTCTTTGCTGATTACATGGGTTGTGTGTGTCTTCTCCTCATTTGTGTTTTGCCTTTCACTTTGTTGGTTATGTCTTTTGTTGAAAAGAAATTTTATCTTTATGCCTTTTTAGGAAATTCTTACCTTTCACAAGATTATAAAATAGTATACATTTTCTTTGAAAAATTTTTACATTACTCATTTTTCTTTACTTCAATTCACCTGCATTTTATTTTTGTGAATGACATAAAGTAGGAATGTCTTCTCGTTTATTTTTTTATGTATTGTCCAGAACCATTTATTGAATAGTTTACTCACAGCTCATTGGGCAGATCTAGTCACTGGAATCCCATGTGAACTGAAGTGTGCCATCTCTACCATGTGCCCAGAGTAGGGAGAGTTGAGCACAGTGATGGGCAGCAATAATAATTTACTACAATAGATGCGGTGGCTTTCAAATATGTTCACAAATTCTTTGACATGCCTCCTTTCAAAGGTGGAGCCTAATTCCCTTCCTCTTGAGTGTAAGCTGGACTTAAGAACCTAATTCTGAAGAGTAGAATGTGACAGATGTGATGATGTGTGACTTCCGGGGTCACCTGCTCTAGGGGAAGCCATCTGTTATGTCCTACCAAGAGGCCCTATGGTGAAATACATGTAGTGAGGAACTAAAACTTCTTCCCAACAGACAGTACAAACTTGCCAGCCATGTAAATGAGCTGCCATTAAAGCAGATCCTCCAGCTCCAGTCAAGCCTGAGGATGACTGCATCCCTGGTTGACATCTTGACTGCAACCTGAGGAGAAGTCCTAAGCCAGAAGCACCCAGCCAAGATGTTCCTAAATTCCTAACCAACTGGAATTATGTGAGGTAATAAATATTTATTGTTAATCTAAGCCACTAAGTTTTGGAATAATTTGTTAAACAGATATAGAGAATTAATGCACTGAATTTCACTAAATTTGAAGGATTTGTTTGATTCAGTATGAAGTATGCTGCAGACTATGTGACATAAACTATATCTAATTTCTTGTTCCTGTGAGATCAACTCAAAAGAAATTGCCACAACCAAATTATATTAAACTGATGTACAACAAGAGGCCTAGAAAGACATCTATGTCTATTAAGGTGCTGTGTACAGAGAAAAAAAACTGTAATTACTAATAGGGACTTCGAATAGAAAATTATAATCATGAGTGCTCCAAATTACAGTGACTCATTTCCTATTTAGCTGCTTCTTACAGGGGCCACTCCACAGAACCATGCTTCAGGTTGAGTGCTGTTGTTATTGTGTGCCTTTGAGTTGATTCCGACTCATAGGGCCCCTATAGGTTTATTTGTTCAATGTAAATTATATTGGGAACATCTCTCTGATGTGGAAATACCAACTGGCTTCCAGACTTCATAGGGCTTTGCAGAGGTTAAATGAAATAATGTAAGAAAAGGCTTTGGAAGCACAAAATAAATATGCAAATATACTACTAGTATTATATATCAGACAGCAAAGGTTAGTTTTTGCTGTAGTAATGGGAATTCCAAAATCTTAAGTGCTCACAACTTCTGAGTTTTATATTTTGCACATTGTATGTCCACAGCAGATTGGCTATGGCTTTACCATGTCATCTTCACTGTGGGACCCAGAAGGCAGAGCAGCCTTGAGGTGGAGCATGACACTTGACGTGACAGAGAAGAAAGAGTCATAGAGAACATCCTGCAAGTGAGACTATGTCGGAGGTCCTCAAGATCACCCCCAGGTTTGATGACTCACTAGAAGAACTCGTAGAACTCAGCATGTAATCACAGTTATGGGAATAACTCATTCCAGTGAAGGGACACAAAGCAAAAATCAGCACAGAAAAAGGTGTGTGGGGCCAAGTCTGAAGGAAACCGAGTGCAAGCTTCCAAGATTTTTCTCCCAGTGAAGTTACACAAAAGAAAACAAAAAACCAAACTCATTGTCTTTGTGTCAATTCTGACTCATAGCAACCGTATAGGACAGAGTAGAACTGTTTTAAGGCTATAATATTTATGGAAGTAGACTGCCACATCTTTCTCCCATGGAGCAGCTGGTGGGTTTGAACTGTCGACATTTCAGGTAGCAGCCAAGTCTTAACCACTCTGCCACCAGGACTCCTTTGGGTTTACACAGGGTGTGCAAGATTACTCTAGCACCAAATTGCCTATATATTAAGTGTTGTTTACCAGGTAAGCTCATTAGAGACTCAGTGCCCAGGGATTTTATCAGGGACTGATCATGTAGGCACCCTCTGCCTAGCTTGTTCAAAAATTCCAGAGTCCTAGAAAGAAAGCAAGTGTTCAGCATAAGCCATATTGTTTGCAAAAGCAGTTTAGATACAATGAACCATTCTTATCAGGGGATGGTGGGAACCCTTCTGAATCCAAGCTCCAAAACACCAGCTAAGAGCTCACCTTGAAGCAGAGCTTTCTAAGGCTAAGCGACTCAGATCTGCTATGTTAACTCTTCTGCACTGACGCATGTTACTTCAGATCACATTGCATTGGCAGAGCAGATCACAGAGCCACACCTGACATTAGTGAGGTGAGAAAATGTAGTCTTCCTGCAGGGGGTGGCAATCCATATTTTTCAACTGTAATAAAACTACTACAGATAATTACCTATAGATCCTTTGAATTAAACAACATTAGAAAAAGAAGAAATAGATAGGTTTTTTTTTTTATACATGTGTCTATATGTGCCTTCTACATGTTTTCATGCTTTGGGCTCACATTATTTAAATATGTTTATTGAAATGAATTAAGTTATATGATGGCATAAAGGAAAAATGTAACAGCAATTATTAGAGAGACCCTGAGCACTGATTAATAGTGAGCAATTATTATTGTTTTAACATTGTAATTCCCTTTTTTTCCAGATCAAATGGGTCTCTGATTCCTTTTTGCAGGCAAGTGCTTTCATTTTGCTTTTGACTTTCTCTGGAGTAGTGCTGTATTTGCTAATGCTCTAATCCTCTCAGGCACTTGTGATTAGACCCCCTGAAGAGCTGTTTCACGGCCTTTGCTATGTTTTCTTATCACTGTACCTTTTAAGCTTTCAACTGTATTTCAAGTTCTGGCCTGTGTATGGCCTTCAGCATAAATTCCATTTGCGAAGTGGTTTACTTCAATGCTTCCCTTATCTCTCTCAATTGTTTTTATGCTTCTACTTATTATCTTTCCTCAGCCCTTTCACCTTTATATTCATTAGCTCAAACTACATGGGATGCATTTTGTGGTTAAGGGTTAAGTCAGAAAAATAGGAAAGGTGGTTGGCTTTTGGCATGTGGGTTCATGTGTTTGACTTTTCTTTTTTGTATTTCCTGCATATATATCTTTTACTTTTGTTTCTTCTTTTGCCCTAGAGGAAAAACAAGGTTAATTGTTTAGAAATGGAAATAAAAATCTTTCAGTAAAAAGAGCAGCTTTTAACCTCTGCTTTCAAAAAATAATGATTTAGTGAGAGTTCACAATATGTTGGAGGGGACTCCATTTGCAGCATAGTTTTACCAGATAACATCTCCCTTTTCAGTGAAGGGAGGACTTTATATGGGTCTCTCCTTTATGGTTAGATGGCAGAATGTTTTATTGTTATTTATAAAAGCCTGCATTAAAAGAATGCCATATTGGTTCTCCCAGAGTGGGATCTATTTGGAAAACTAATTATCTCCAAATGGCTGCAAATTTCAAGAATCTGCCAAGAAGACAAATCGGGAATACCATCTAAATGACTTATTGCAGTCAGGGATATTTTGTGCTCTTGGGACCTCCCCAGCCGCTATTAAAACCCTCACTACCATCAAAAAAAAAAAATTTTTTTTTTTTTTTTTTTTTTTACCATCCCTAGCTCCTTCCTGCCCCTCCAACCTCTGCAGATGACCTCAGCTCATATTTCACAGAGAAAATAAGGATCCACAGGGGAGAACTCACACTCTCCTGCCATGCCTACAGATTTTCACAGCTTCCTAATGTCCTTTCTTTCCACGTCAGTGGAAGAGTGCGCTCTGCTCCCTTCAAGGCAGATCCCGCCACGTTAGTTCCTGTGTTTTCACAGTACTAGCTCCATCAAATACCTCTTTTTAATCTGCATTTTCACCTCTCCCTCTCTTTTGACTCTTTCCTTTCAGCCTATAAATCTACTCAAATTTCCGCAATTTAAACAACGATAACAACAACAACATACACACACATTCTAGCTTCTTTCTCTTAATTAAAATGGGTGCTACTACATTGTTTAACCTCTTTAACATGACAGGTGACATGATGATGTCAGTTGCCCTGTGCAATCTGAATGCAGTTGTGAAGGGGGCTCTGTCATTCAATGATCGTTTCTACTGACTTTCCATTTCCCATCCTACAAAATGTTCAGCACACTTTGCTTGAGCTTTTTTGCTGGATACCTCAGCCAGTAAATGTTCATAAGGCAATGAAATGATCTCATTACTTTCTTCCAATGAAGTCATCTGAGAACATGTAGACTGAGAGCTTACTGTATGCTAGGCACTGAGCTCAGCCTTTTATGGACATCTCATTTTATCCTAACAAACTCATGAGATAGTATCATCACCCCCATTCTACAGGTGAAGAGATTGAGACACTGAACATTAAATAACTTGCCTGAAGCCACATAACAAGCAGGAAGCAGAGCCAATTGTGTCTTTGCCAAGAATCCAAGAGCATCCATCTTTGGGAGTAGAAAAACATGTACCTGGAATGCCATCATATAACCAGGGTATCCATTCTCTACAATGCTCCTAAAGTCACTGAGATACCTCATATACCCTCACGAGTGCCTGTTCATTCCCTTATCATATTGGTTTTTAACCTAGGCTGAGTATGAGACTCATGCCTGGGCCTAATCCCAGACCAACTGAATCAGAATCTGTGGGGGATGGAGTGTGGACACTTGTGCTTTAAAAAGCTCACCAAGTGATTCCGACATGCGGAGAGGATTACCATTTCTCTTCTCCCTCCAATACCCTGCTTCCTACTGCCTTTCTCCTTTTGTTGCATTTTCTCCTGAGGGTGGAAAACACTGAATTTTGAATATGAAATAGTTTGATAATTAGCTTGCTGTGGGTAGTATTACTGGGGATAAATCTTATAATTGGGTTTGATTGTTTCATTAAAATATAAGTACAACTCACACTTGATTGGATACTTAAGGTATCGTGAAATGATTTTTAAAAGCCCCAGTATTCCTCTGGATATTAGAAAAAAACATGAGTAAAACGTCTTCAAGTTACACTAGTCAAAGGTTCACCTTAGTCTTGGAAACACTCAGTGAAATCAATGTTATGTTCCAGTTCCTCTGCTAATAACCAGGGTCGTGTATTATGTATTTCACTGCATAGACAGTTTAACAGAAAAATAATGAGTTTACATCCAGGGTCTTTATGACTCAGAATTAATGGCAGTGGGTTTGAGGTTTGTATTTGTTTGACACTTTATTTATTGAATTTAACTCCTTTTTCTATTAAAAAAAAAAAATTACCTAGGTACTGAATGTACTATATTGCAGACAGGGGGAAAAAAAAAGGGTTTTGAAGTGATTGGCTTTCATGCAATGCTGTTTTTTAATTTAACTCTGATACTCTGTGAAACTAAATGCCAAAACTAATTTTTTAAAAAAGCAAACTACACTACTTTATAGGGGGAAAACAATTATTTTAAACAGCATCTCTCATTTTGCTAATGGTGAGATTAATCTGTGACTCTTCCCTGAGTCCCTTTCTTTTTTCTTCCTGGTGGGGGCACCTGTCAGCAAAAATGACTGTATTGCTTTCTAAATATCAGACTTCATCCTCAAATAATATATAGTACTTCTAAGATTTATGACACTAATAGGACTCTCCTGGCAGCAGTGGGAGCCATTTTGCTGATATACAGGAAGCAGACACGACTCTCATCTCCTGTCGCACATATCCAGAGACTGAAGAAACTAACATCTTAATTAGCATAGATATGAGAGATGTGGAAGTCTTCAGTCCCTAAATGAACTAAGCTCTGTAACAGAGTCACGTATAAAAGAATTATCCTTGACCATGTTAAAAAAAATAGAAACAAACATTGGCCATTATGTGCTAAATCATATTCTCAAAGGACATCAGGAAATAAATCCGGTGGATTTTTTTTTTTTAAAGGGTAACTTCTTTTCTATAAGATAAAGTTTGTGACCCGCAAAATAACTGTATTTATAGATGTAGCCTTAAAAAAAAAAACTAAACCAAACCCACTGCCCTCCAGTCGATTCCAACTCATAGCGACCCTATAGGACAGAGTAAAACTGCCCCCATAGAGTTTGCAAGGAGTGCCTGGTGGATTCAAACTTCTGACTGCTTGGTTAGCAGCCATAGCACTTAACCACTACACCACCAGGAAGCAATAATTCATACGTTAAAAGATACAGTCCTGAAATATGAACGTGTCAAAATTAAAGAACACTGGACTCAAAGTCGAGAGCCATGGAGGCATAGTGGTTAAGTGCTATGGCTGCTAACAAAAGGGTCAGCAGTTCGAATCCGCCAGGCCCTCCTTGGAAACCCTATGGGGCAGTTCTACTCTGTCCTATAGGGTCGCTATGAGTTGGAATCGACTTGTCGGCAGTGGGTTTGGCTTGGTTTTGGTTTAGGCTCAAAGTCAAACTGTGTTTAAATCTCAGTTTTTCCACTAATTTGTGTGATCTCGGGCCAATTAATCTTTCAGGCCTCACTTTCTTTACTGTACTGGATAATCTCCAAAGACTTTTCCAGTTCAAACATTTCATGGTTTCATGAGGTCTTCCATTGTTGTTGTTATGTGTCTTCGCGTCAGTTCCAGCTCATAGCCAGCCGATGTACAACAGAACAAAACACTGCCGGGTCCTGTGCCATCCTCACAATCATTCCTCACAAGAGGAAGCCCCTCAAAAAAATGGATTGACACAGTGGCTTCCACAATGGGCTCAAGCGTAACAACGATTGTGGGTATGGCGCAGGACCGACAGTGTTTTGTTCTGCTGTACATAGCCTAGCTATGAGTCGGAACTGACTCTAGGGCACCTAACAACTACTACTTTACCATGCATGATGTCCTTCTCCAGGGACTGATCCCTCCTGATAACATGTCCAAAGTACGTGAGATGTAGTCTTACCATCCTTGCTTCTAAGGACCATGCTGGTTGTACTTCGATTTGTTTTGTTCTTTTGGCATAGTAGAAGCTAATAAGTGAGATGGAACTGTAACAAACAAGTCAATTCTGGAGTGAAAATTAGCTCCTGACTGTAAGTCAAAACAGCTGCATTCTTGTCCCTGCTTCACCATCAAAACACCGTGTGATCATGAACACACTCTCAATGCCTTAGTTTTCTGTCTTGAAATTAGAGATGGTAGTATCTCTAAATGAGATGCTATGTGTGGAAATTCTTTGTAAGCACATGCTTTTCTACTAATGCCCCAACAAGAATTAGTAGTAAAAGTATATTGGGTGTTCCTATAGACTGTTGATGGAAGTACCCAAAGCTATAATGTTTTTAATGAACTTATTTAGCAATATCCATTAAAATGTTAAGTGCTCATACCTTTTGAACTAGTTGCATTTTAAGATTTTATATTCTTGAAACACTAGTAGAATTGCACAAAGATATAGTATGGAATGGTCATTGCAGTGTCGTTGGAAAATTGGGGAAAAATAACCAACAGACAATTAATTTAACACACTATGATACAACACACAATGGAATATTATAAATCCAATATGCATCCGTACGATGAAATACCATAAAGCCATTAAAAAAAGCGAGATAAATATATACATACCAAAAACCATACTGAACCCACTCCCGTCCAGTTGATTCCAGCTCATAGCGACCTTGTAGGATAGAGTAGAACAGCCCCAGAGGCTTTCCAAGTCTGCCACGTCTTTCTCCTTTGGAGCAGCTGGTGGGTTCAAACTGCTGAACTTTCTGTTAGCAGTGTAGTGCTTAAACACTGCACCACCAGGACTGCTTAAAACTATACATACTGATATAAAAAGATGTCCATGACCTGTCACAGGAAAAAGAAAAGTAAGTTCCAAAGCAGTTTCTATAGTGTGATTGCATTTTTTGGTAAATATATACATTTTGGAGGAATTATGCCTTAAACTCTCTACTGGTTTTCTCTGAGTGGTAGAATTCTAGGAGGCTTTCACTTGCTAAATTATACTTTTCTCTGATTATTAATTCTAAGAAAATAAGAGGTGAAGAGACTATGAATTTTCACTCAGACTGCCAATTCTTCAGTTGACATTTGAAGTTTTTTTAAAATTAACTTTCATTTTTACTGAGGAATAAATGTATGGTAAAAAAAAAATTAAACAAATACACAGAACTTATTATGAAAAAAGGTCCCTTACCTTATGCCTCTCTACTCCCAGTCATCTGAGCAACTTTATTCAGCTCTATTAACAGATTCACCAGATATTTATGAACATATTTCATAATAATATGCATGTGTTGATGTTTCCTGATTCTTCCATTTTAGATGTTATCTACTGACTTCCATCTATGGGTTAAAATATGGCTTCTCTCTTTGCTTTTCAGTCTGCCACTTTATTTATATCACAACTTGTGTCTAAATTAATATTCAGGGTTTACAGTAGTATTACTATGTAAATATTGTTCACAGCTCAGCTACACAGTGCCTTATGTGATATGTCCTGTCTTATTCAACTGCTTGTATTGTTATTGTTATTGTTAATAATTATCTTATATTTCATTTGCCTCATTTCCTAAGCACCTATCATTTATTTCTTCAATCTTTCCTTGTGAAAAATTGTTGGAAAATTCCTTTCCATATGTCAAACAAAGCAGGTGGCCTACCAGGTCTATTTGTATTGTTGTCGTCTCTCCTGGGCCAGCATTCAGAAAGCCAATATTTAGCAGTGTTTGAAGAGCTCATGCTTTTGAAATATTAACAGTTTCCCCCCTGTTTTGTTTTTTAATTTTTGACCCTATCCTCCATTTAGGCAGCTAGGTCATTCTGTTCTAAGTTCTTCAAGTAAAATTATGACAGCAGCAATAGGGAGGAGGGAGAGGAGCAGGGAGAGGTGGAGACAAAAGAGTGTCATACCCTGAGGGGAATGAAAAGGACTTATGACAGATCAAAATATTTTGGGAAAAGCCCCATGAGTGAAAACAAATGTCTCCTACTGCACTCCTCCTGCCAAATTAGAAGTCAGAGGGGAAGTGATAAAAGAGAAGAGCCTGAGATGACTCAGTTTGAGGATGTAGCAAGGTCCGTGTCGGCTGATGGTCAATTGTCCACTCCTGTGCACACTATGGAAACCCTGGTGGGGTAGTGGTTAAGTGCTACAGCCGCTAACAAAAGGGTTGGCAGTTCAAATCCGCCAGGCGCTCCTTGGAAACTCTGTGGGGCAGTTCTACTCTGTCCTATAGGGTCACTATGAGTCAGAATCAACTCAACAGCAGTGGGTTTGGTTTTGGTTTGATGCACACTATGGGGCCCTGGTGGCACAGTCATTAAGAACTCAGCTGCTAACCAAATGGTCAGTAAGTTGAATCCACTAGCCACTCCTTGGAAACTCTATGAGGCAATTCTGCTCTGTTCTATAGGGTCACTGTGAGTCAGAATTGACTTGATGGCAACAGGGTTTTTTTTTTTTTTTTTGGTGCACACTGCAGACCCCCAAACCTCCAGGACTAAGCTAACAACTTTCTCATCAGTTCCTGGTAAGAATATCTCTTAATTGCAGCCAGTACATCATCCATCAACCACATCAGGTAAGGGATGTCTGTGTCTGGTAAACACATCTCCAAGAATGACCCATGTTGGGTATCTGGATCCCTAGTAACTGGTGGTGTTAAACAAAATCAACTTGATGTTCTTTATGATTCGGGACAGTGATAAAGCACAGTCCTATTATAAGTGCAAATTCTTAAGGATGAAATTATTTGTTAATTTGGCTTTCCATTAAAATGGTTGAATCAATGAGTTGGTGAGAGAATAAAAATAATGGAGAGTTCCTTCCCAGTGGAAGGAACAAGGAGCCGAAATTCAGGCAAGTCAGTTAATTACTGTATCTGATTTCTCATCTACAAAATGAGGGTAAGAATAATTTTCTACTCCACTGACTGATCTTTTACCTATAAGGTAGGTAAAAGTATATTAAAATTTTAAATACTGTACAAGACTAGGTATCATTTCATATATAGATCAAATATTTGACCAGCTCATTGCTTTCTTAATTCAGCAAACATAAATAGGGTAAAAAAAAAGGTACAGACACAAAATTTGAGCAGAAGAACAAAAGCATATTTTCACAAGTAAACCCATTTTTAGCATTGCGCTTGAGAGAAATTACATCATTTGCCTCTCCAAGTGATTACACCTGAGAAGGTCATTGAAATGTTACATATTAATTCTAAATACTTCTATTTAATTTGCATTTCAAGTTCAGTGCCTACTTGTCAGGTATCGTCTGTAAACACTTAAGCCTCTGTGAGTACCGTAGCATGCTTGTCACCCACAAAGCAAGCTAGAAGACCTTGTCTTGTCACCTGAGAACATTCAGTCTGACCATGGTAAATTGCTGATTTTAACTGTAGAGAAACTGTAAGAGCCTAAACTTAAATAGCATCATGGTACCTCGTGGAAAAGCAGACTACAAGTTTTTAGGAATAAAGGATTTCATTAATTGTGACTTTTTTTTAATAGTGAGAAAGAAAGTAGGGTAAAGCTCCTACAGAAGAATTCCAATTAATAAATGTAGAAGGAATGAGGGAAGTAGAAAATCATCATTAGGCAAACATAAATGTTGCAGGCAAGGTCTACCCACAAATGCTGAAATTAGTAAGTGGATGTTTGAAGAGAAAAATAATATTTGCATAATCCCAAAGGGGAAGCTGGATGAAGGGCATGGAGAAACTGAACATCTTTTGCAACTTTTCTGTAAGTCTGAAATTATTCAAAATGAAAAGTTAAAAAAGTATAAATGACATTTGTACATTAAATTTCCCTATCTAAAACATCACCTTTGGTTTCTTAACTCTACTTTTAAACTTATACTTCATCTCATGTTAACCTCTAATAATCATTCAATTTTCTCATATAAACCTTCCAAATCATTTTCATCTCAAGTCTTCCCCGACTACCTTCTAGAACCGGGAGAAGATTGAAAGCGTTCAGTCAAGAAGTGGGTCTTGAATTCCTACCATTTCCATAGGAGTGTACTAACAAATGCAAAGGACAAAAAAAAAAAAGTCTATAAGTTGGAATCGATTCCATGGCAATGGGTTTGGTTTTTTGTTTGTTTGTTTGTTTGTTTTTACGATCCAGTTCTTCCCTTCAGAAAACAATAATCATGTTGGGAAGATAGGAGGCATGTACATGAGAGAGTGAAATAGCAACGTATGAATTATGTAATATCATGCTTTATATTATGGCATTACAGGAGTTGATGAAGACTAAGAAAAGTGAAAAATGAGTAAATAACAGCAAGTTGGACCTAAAAAAATATGTAGGTGTTGAGTGGAGAATGGATGTAGGAGGGTCTGTGTACCATCTTTGAGGGGAATTGAAGAGGTGTGAGAGGCAGCCATAGACCCACTTGAGTGGAGTGGAAACTTTGAAGTGATGGGAAGGAGAATGGGCCTGAAGGGGTTGGGGCAGATCACAGAGGGTTGTGAAAGCCAGCAAAAGGGGGCTATTTGAAGGTCTTCTTTAGGGGCAAATTTTTTTTTTTTTTTCTGGTGCCAATATAAACATGTATGGCAGGACCCACTCCATTTTTGAAAATCAAATATCTAATAATGGACAGTTGAGAGACCTTTTCTGAAATGCAAGTCTGATTGTCCTCACTTTCTCCACCCTACCCCACCCTCTTTCTACCTAAAGCACTTTAAAGGCTTCCTTTTGCTCTTAGGTAAAGACCAAAATCCTTAATAAGGTATCAGGACCCTCCAAAACTGGACCCCTCCCTATCTCCCTAATTTTCTGTGTACCCTCTTCTGTTACCAGACCTCCCTGTGACTAGTTTACTCCTTTTTATCCTTCAATCTCTTAATTGTCACCTCCAATGGGGAACCCTTGTTCCCCTCCCTGATTTGCTCTACTCATGGTACCAAGAATCTCAACGCGATAAAATTTTCTATATTTTTGTATTTATAATATGGGGTTATTTGATTTAATTATGTAATTATTTGATTTCTTATCAAACTGCAGACTTCTGAGGTCAGTAACTGTACCATTTGTGTTTCCCATTGTCTCTCCTACTCCTAGCATATAGTAAGTACTCAATAAGAATTTGTTGAATAAAGAAATACATGAACTATAAAAACAAATTCATTTTCTCCATTCTCAAGATACTATCCTATTTCAATTACATGATCGTCTGAATCATGAAAAAAAAAAAAAAAGTCCTGTGTCAACTTTGGAATCGTAGTATATATGTGGCAGTATTTTATAATTTTTGGAAAGTGGATCCTAAAAGAGCTATTTAGTTTCCATTTAAAGTTTTTCTTTTTTACTAATTGATCAGTTCACTTTGATTTTCTGCATTTTTTAAAAGCTGAGAGAATATATTTGGTGGCTGGATTCTACCAGCATTTGGGGTGATAAGCCTAGCTTTCTGAAAAACATAAATCAGATGATTACGTGGAACTGAATTACTAGAGCTTAAATAGAACTTGCTGATCAATAGGTCAATATCTATGTGCAGGGCACTTTGCTCAGCATTGTGAATTATTCCAAGCTAAATAATACATGGTTCCCGTCTGCCTTATAATCACCTAGGGGGTCTAGATGTACACTCAACTCCCTATATTACATGGTAGACTATGAATGCTCTCTGTATTACAGAAACACGAAAGAAGGAAGATTTATTTGAGGGATGCAATCTGACAAGGCTGTAGGGAAAAAAATAGCATTCGAACCAGGCCTTGTAGGATAGGAGTGTTTTCAATGGCCAGACTTAGGAAGAAAAAAATTCCGAGCAGAAAAAAAATACTAATAATAACAAAAAATACAAAGCATGAAAGCATAAAGCACTGCAGGAGACAGGAAGTGGACCAGCAGGGCTGGAGTAGATGGTGAATGGGTACGAGTCCATTGTGATAGGGAATAGAGTGGGAAAGTTAAGTTACAACTAATAATAAGCTAGGGTGTTTGCACTTATTTGATGGGTAATGAATAGTCACCAAGGATGGTGAATAGGGAGGTGCTAAAATCAAATGTGTGGGTTCTAGGGGCCATGAGAGGGGATAGATTGGAAAAGCACTCTAGAGTTTAAAGAGTGTGGGGAGATCAGAGGCAAGGCGAAGGAAACCTTATGAGAGTAAGAGGGAGAACAAAGGAGGACCTGACTGGGTTAGCAGAGGTGAAGAAAGGAGAGGACGAATGAGAGAAGAATTCATGAAGTAGAGAGATCAAGATTCAGAAAACATTTATATGTGAATTGAAGAGTAGAGAGCTGAAAAGTTTTGATCTCATGACTTAAATGATGTCGACTGAACTAATAGCCAAAGTTGTTTTAAACCTGGTAATGGTAATCTTCTGAAAATCTTTTAACAATAAAGAATTAAGCCATTTGCAATTTTACATGGTCTAATATATTTTTCTGCAACTTTTGTTCAGACCTGCCAACTTTGGAGCCTTTTGTGATTTAGAATACTGGAGAATTTTTTGGTATTTATTGTTTTGAGTGCCCTTTGTTCACCTTCTCATTTTTCTAATGGTCTAACTTTATTTATAGCAAAACTTGTTGATGCTTTACATGTAGGTAAAAGTATGCCCCCTTCTTCCCATTGGTTGTGACTCTCTTGCTTCCATTATTATTTGAGGAATTCTACCCAATGAACACTCATTAAGTAACTATCTGCCCAATGGGATTCTCAGATGATTAAGGCAGCATTCCTCTCTTCAAGGAGTTCATTGAGGAGTAGGCAGAACTTCAAGTCCAGTTAAACAGAATATAATATGGAGAACCAAAAAAAACCAAACCCAGTGCTGTCGAGTCGATTCCAACTCATAGCGACCCTATAGGACAGAGTAGAACTGCCCCATAGAGTTTCCAAGGAGTGCCTGGTGGATTCAAACTGCCGACCCTTTGGTTAGCAGCTTTAGCACTAAACCACTACGCTACCAGGGTTTCCATAATATGGAGAGTGCTGTAATAACAACAACACCAAAACCTACCATTCAAATCTTGTCTCTCTTAACAAATATTTTGAGAACCTCTGCAATAAAACTTAGAGTGGTGAACAAACCTGACCCAGAATGTGCCCTTATGGAGCACATTATAATGGAGGATGTTTATAATAAACAGATAAA
Organism: Loxodonta africana; assembly: GCF_030014295.1. Classification (NCBI taxonomy): domain Eukaryota; kingdom Metazoa; phylum Chordata; class Mammalia; order Proboscidea; family Elephantidae; genus Loxodonta; species Loxodonta africana. The sequence goes on from NC_087351.1 coordinate 50,161,970, forward strand.
AGACAAATAATTAAAATAAGTAATATGCAAATGAAAGTTGAGGACATACTATAAAACACTGATGATAATAATAATAGTAATAGTAATAACAGCAACATTTAGCTTACTATATTCTAAGTGCAGCCAGTCTGGTTCTAAAGCTGATCACTTGATATTATCGTATGCTATAATTGAAGAATCTTGAGGGGTGGGTGAGCACTACCTACTTTCATGTGTGAATGAGCAAAAGCTTGTTTAAGAAGATAATCTTAGAGGCAAGATCTATACAAAGATTCAGGGGCAGAGCATTCTAAGCAGGGTGAAATAGCATCCAGGGAAGAGCTTGGCATTTTCTAGGAATTTCAAATGAATTGACAATGGTGAGTTATGGGAGAAAAGGATTTGGATGAGACTGGAGAAATAAACAGGAACCAACTCATGCAGTAGGTCATGACATAGATAGGAAGGAGTTTGGTTTTTATTTTAACAGAAATGAGAAAACAGCAAACTTGCATAAGCAGGCATAGTGACATTGTCCTGTTTACGTTTAAAAATTGTCAGTCTGGCTCCTACTTGGACAATGGATTAGGAAGTACAAAAGAGGAAGGCAAAGACCAGTAAGTGACAGAATCAGGGTTTGAATCCACAGCTTTGTGACTACTAAGCTATGCTATTCCCTACGTTTTAGGTAAGAAGCCCTGGTGGCGCAACAGTCAAGTGTTCAGCCGCTAATCAGAAAATTGGCAGTTCGAACCCATCCAGCAGCTCCATGGGAGAAGGACCTGGTCATCTGCTTCCATAAAGGTCACAGCCAGGAAAACCCTGTGGGGCAGTTCTGCTCTGTCACATGGAGTCCCTATGAATCGGAATGGACTCAGTGACACCAACCAGCAGTATCATGTGTGGTAGGTCTGCAAACTGGCAGGGGATATAGTTTTACCAGACTTCAGAGATCCATAATTTGTATCACTTCTTGTCCTCTTCCTGCCTTTGTGACCCCCATTTCCTCCTTTGTTAGATTTTGGGGCAGAGACGTAGAAGAGGAGAAGTGGTGGGCTTACAGGCTCTCATGACATTTTTTCTGTTTTTATTCTTTCATCATTATTCTCTTCTCCCTTGAACTTAACTTCCCATCTCTGCTACGCTGACTTAAAGTAGTGGTTTTTAAACATTATTGTACATGATTAATTGTCTGATGGGGCTTGATCAAAACGCAAGTGCATTGGTCACACTCCCAGAGAGTCTGATTCAGTATATCTGTGCTAGGGTTCAGAAATGTGTTATTAAATGCACATTCCCCATAATTCTGAGGCAGATGGTTCAAAGGCAATCGCCTCGATGGCAATGGAGTTTTTTTTTTTTTTTTTTTTTTGTGGCTTTATCCCAAGCATGGTACAATGACTAAGGCCTATCTATTTGATTAAAATTATCAGCCCTAGAAACCATCAATTCCAAGTAACCCCAGAATTTAATAACCTATATATTTTTGGTAGACTTCCCTCCCCAGTGCAATATAATACAATACACAGATAATCAATTTGGTCTCTTTCTTCAGGCAAGAGACCAAAGAATTTATATAAACAATTTCCTCACTGGTCAGTCCCAACGTGGGCTAAATATATCATGCAGATTAATAGTAGAAGGGTTTTTCCAGCAGGGTGGAAACAGAATATTGCCTTCCCAATATTAATACAGGGTTACATATAACACTAAAATAATTATTATCCAATAATTCTTTTGGAGGTGGTTTTGTAATATAGAAAACACTTACAAAGAAGTAAATAATAGATGAAAGTGAATCAAACTTCTTTCTTACAGACCTTACACAAAATAATTACTAGCCTATGTTAGTAGTTATTTAAAAGGCAATAATAATAGCCGATAAGACAATCACAAATATATATCATTCTAAAAATCAGCCACCTAATTATATTTTGAAGTCATATTCTGAAGAACGCTCTTCAGTGTTATAACCATGCAGCTAGCTTCTTATAGCTGTGTCTTTTGTAAGTGTGGCTCATATCCTTAGAGATGTTCCTGCCCACATCAAGTCCCTTTCTTGGTTACTATCATGCATAACCAGGCTTTGGAACATCTAATCCTTCTAAAATATATTGACTTTTCTCTTTACCTTTTACATTCGTCTTCATTAGTCTGCATCTTGCATTTCCTGAGTGAATCAGAACACTTGCTGTGTCTGTTCAGGGCCACTTTGAATTTATTTCCGCTCCAGTTATCCTCTTAAGAAAGGTAAATCTGAATAGTTTCAGATATAAAAAGCAAGGAATAACTGAAAGACATCTTAGTATATACTCTATAGATGCAGGGTTTTATTAATCAAGTTTCCAGATGATTTCACGGCTTGTTCATTTATTGCATGAAATAAGTTTTTTTTGTTTTTTTTTTTTTTTTAGAGCACCTATGAAGTAGGAGGCACTATTCTCGACTCTTACAGAGGTAAACAAGAAAATATTCCTGTTCCTGGAACTTACACTCCAGGGAGTGAGACGTATAAAATACAGAAATGTGAGTATAATATGATAGGTAGATAAGTACAATACAGAATATTAAGAAGAGTAAGGGAATGCAATGTGACAAAAGCAGTCAAGGATGACCTCTCTAAAGGTGATAACATTTACCAAGAAACTTGAATGAAGTAGAGAGTAAGCTCTTCAAGTATCTGGAGGCACAGAACTCCTAACAGAGGAAATCACAAACTAAAAGACTGTATAGAAACGTATTTGGTACATTTGAGGAACAGGAAAAAGAGGCTATTAAGGGGGAGATTAGTAGATGATAGGATGGGAGAAGTAGCAAGGAACAGGTTGTACATGGTTTCAAATGGTCTTGCTAAATAAGAACTCTGAGAAGTATAAGTGTGGTAGATTGAAAATGACCAAAAATTCTTTGTTACTTCTCCCATTGAAAGATGGAGTCTAGTTTTATAATTCCTTGAGTCTGAGCTGGTTTTAATGACTTGTTTAACCAATAGAATGTGTCAGAGGGATGTTCTGGGGCAAGGAAATGTCGTAAGAAGCCTTGAAGCTTCTGCCCAAGCACTTTGGTTTCTACCTTTTCCTGAGGAAAACCAGCTTCCGTGTAAGAAGTCCAATCCTGACACCACCATATTGCGAAGAAGTTCAAGCCATTCAGTAGAGAGCCATGTGGGAAGACAGAGAGATAGATAGGGAGTGGGGCTTTGCTCTGGATCAGGAAGTAGGGGTAATTCAATGATTTAATATCTTAATAAGTATTATTTGGAAACCCTGATGGCGTAGTGGTTAAGTGCTACAGCTGTTAACCAAAGGGTTGGCAGTTCGAATCTGCCAGGTGCTCCTTGGAAACTCTATGCGGCAGTTCCACTCTGTCCTAGAGGGTCACTATGAGTCAGAATCGACTCGATGGCACTGGGTTTGGTTTTTGGTTAAGTGTTATTTAGGAGGAAAGATTAGGTTGGGGCTAGCCCTGTAATTGGTAAGGAAGCAACAATCACTCTTTACAGGGTGACTAGAGTTAGAAACACGACAAACAACCCAGCTTCTTCAATAAATAAATTAAAAAAGAAAAGGTGAGCAGAGAAAGCAATAGCTACTTATATTAGACAGAAAAGGGGAATATTTGGTCATTTTTATGACTTGGACAACATTCATATTTTGTCTGTGTTCAGACATGATTATGGAGTGGTTTTTGTCTTGATCTGCCATAGCCATGGAGTGGCCTTGTCTAATGGTAATGCTCTGTGAAATTGTTTATGTTTAACAGGAGAACACCAAAGCCTTGCTGTAATTGCCAGGTCAGCTCAAAACAACACCAAAACCTAACTGATAGTACCAGGCCAGCTCCTCGATATTGGGGGATACTTTTCTCTTTCTCATACCAAACACCCATTAATTTTCTTCTATTAATCACTGTAGCTCTTACTATTATTCTCTCTTTTCATGGCATTTAACTAAATGCAGCTTCCTTAGTTATTGGACTGCATGTGTGTCAAGTTTCCTCAGAGATGATAAGCATCTGCAGGGTAGGAAGCAAGACTTAGACCTTTTCATCCCTCCTTTGGTCTTTAAAATCCTTTAGATATAATTCATGTAAAAAAAAAATTAGTAGATACTTAATAGTAGGTTTTTAAATGAATGAAAGAATGAGTGAATTAATGAATAATTTGAGCCCAAATAAAGCTCATTTCAAAGAGTTTCAATTCTAAAGAATTAAAGAAAAAAATCAAATTTTGTTTGAATGAACAAAATGGTGTTTCCCCTTCATATGCCAAATCAAAGACCTGAGTTGAAAATAAAGTTGATGTAAATATATGAGTGAAGAAACAGTTTGCTACTTCATTTGAAATCCCAGTAATTCGAATCTTCAGCCAGATATGACGCATTATTCAATAGAAAATGGAAATTACTTTTTATTTCCAAACTTTATGGAATGTTTTATTCACTGAAAAGAAAGAAAATTTATTAATAATCTGCATATTATTTTCTAATACCTGACTAAATTTTCTCCTTTCCTAATTGATTAAGGTGCATGCATTATTTCAATAAGTTTCTGGGGATTTCAGTTTTGATTAGTTCGTAGTTGCATAAATATTGATGTTCCACTTTGCTTTAAATATTGTTATTTTATTTCCTTTGAGCTAGATATATTCCTAACAACTGCAAATCAGTGAAATAAATATAAATAGAGTGCTTAATAAATCAAGGAAAATATATTCACGTCTTTAGAGTACTGTGGTCTAAACACATGAGAGGGTACTTTTAGCAGTGAATTTTAAGAAAAAATTCGAAATGATATGTTTTCACTAGAGTTGTTGGCCTGATACAAAAAGCCTCGCTCTGAAAATTTCCTTCCATATTAATATCCTGTAAAACGGCTGCTTTAAGAAGAATCACCTTCTCTGTGCAATAGTAGTGGCAGAAATAATCATTCTGTTATACAGACAGGGACATAGCACTTTGGGTTTTGGATGATTTGCCTGAAGTCATTGGCGAGTCTCTAATTCAGCTTGTTAATAAGAATCCAACCCTGGTTCCCAATCCAATGCATCAAGGTCACCCCATTTCTGTGAGATTGTGGGATGCATAACCATTTTTTGGACGAAAGTTTTCTCACTTAAGAGGTCATATTGGGAATGTACCCTTTGGCCATCTACTGAAGCATTAATGTCAGCCTTCCAAAGGTGCTTTCATTAAAAAAAAAAAAAAAAGTGGTCAACAAGTTAATTCTAACTCATTGTGACCCCATGTGAGTGGAGTAGAACCATAGGGTTTTCAATGGCTGTGATGTTTTGGAAGTAGGTCACCAGGCCTTTCTTCCTGGGTATCTCTGGGTGGATTTGAATAGACAGTTTGCATCACCAAGAGATTCCTGCTTTCATAATAGTCCATGATTAATGGCATCTTCTTTCTGCCAAGGTAAATGTCTTTCTACTTCTAGATTATGTGAGGGTAATTCTCAGATCAAGCACCAATGGTACTGAAGGAAGAAGTCCAAACTGCACTGAAAGCACTGGTGAAAAACAAGACTCTATGAATTGATGAAATAATAATCGAGATGTTTCAACAAATGGATGCAGCCCTACAAGTGCTCACTTACCTATGTCAAGAAATTTGGAAGACAGCTACCTGGCCATTCGACTGGAAGAGATGCATATTTGTGCCCATTCCAATGAAAGGTGATCCAACAGAATGCATATAAAGTAAAATTTTGCTGAAGATCATTCAAAAGTGATTGCAGCAGTACACAGACAGGGAACTGACATAAATTCGAGCCAGATTCAGAAGTGGACATGGAATGAGGGATATCATTGCTGATGTCAGATGGATTTTGGCTGAAAGCAGAGAATACCAGAAAGATGTTTACTTGTGTTTTATTGACTACTCAAGGGCATTCAACTGTGTGGATCATAACAAATTATGGATAACATTGTAAAGAATGGGAGTTCCAGAACACTTAACTGTGCTCATGAGGAATCTGTACACAGATCAAGAAGCAGTCATTCAAACAGAACAAACAGAACAAGGGGATACAGTGTGGTATAAAGTCAAAAAGATGTGCATCAGGGTTGTATCCTTTCACCATACTTATTCAGTCTGTATGCTGAGGAAATAATCCGAGAAACTGGATTATATGAAGAAGAACAGGGTATCATGATTGGAGGGAGACTCATTAAGAACTTACAATATGCAAATGGCACACCTTGCTTGCTGAAAGTGAAGAGGACTTGAAGCACTTACTGATGAAGACCAAAGACTACAGCCTTCGGTATGGATTACACCTCAACATAAAGAAAACAAAATTTGTAAAACTGGACCAATAAGCAACATCATGATAAACGAAGAGAAGATTGAAGTGGCAAGAACTTCATTTTATTTGGATCTAAAATCAATGCCCATTGAAAAAGCAGTCAAGAAATCAAAAGAAGTAGTATTGCATTGAGCAAATCTGTTGCAAAAGACCTTTTTAAAGCATTAAAAAGCCAAGATGTCACTTTAAGAATTAAGGTGAACCTGATCCAAGCCATGATGTTTTCAATCACCTCATATGCATGTGAATGCTGGACAGTGAATAGGAAGACGGAAGAATTGATGCCTTTGAATTATGGTGTTGGCAAAGAATATCGAATATACCATGGACTGCCAGAAGAAAAACAAATCTGTCTTGGAAGAAGTACAGCCAGAATGCTCCTTCTAGAAACAAAAATGACCAGACTTCTTCTCATGTACTTTGGACATGTTATCAGGAGGGACCAGTCCCTTGGGAAGGGCGTCATGCATAAAGTGGAGGGTCACTGAAGAAGAGGAAGATCCTGAAGGAGGTGGATTGACACAGTGGCTGCAATAATGGGCTCAAACATAGTAAGGATTGTGAGGATGAGGGCCAGGCAGTGTTTTGTTCTGTTGTACATAGGGTTGCTATGAGTTAGAACCAACTCAACGGCACCTACGAACAAAAACAATCCTCCATTCCCAGCCCATTAGAACATTGAACTCTTATCATTTCTTACCCGTCCCTTCCCCCCCGCCCCGCCCCCCGACTCCTTTAACTTGCCATCTTCACAAATCCAGTTTTCCAGAAGAGTCAGAGAGCTAGCTAGGAGTTGTGGCAATGGTGTGCCTTCCCTCCTCAACTCCTACCTGCATGAATCCAGTTCCTGACTTTAGCATTGTACTTTCCATGTTTGAAGCCAAACCTCCACAGCCATTACATCTTCTACCCCTCAGTTTGAAACTTCCCATTCATTCAGTGCTTTCATTGGGTTTGACTCCTATACTGGCCATTTAATAGCTCAGTGACATTCTGAGATTCAATTTGAATCTTCTATTAAAACACACAAAAATTCCAATCTTGCAAAATTAAAAAAATAATGTATTATGTATTTTTTAAAATAATTATATATATATATATATATGGAAACACTGGTGGCATAGTGGTTAAAAGCTGTGGCTGCTAAACAAAAGGTCAGCTGTTCAAATCCACCAGGCACTCCTTGGAAACCCTATGGGGCAGTTGTACTCTGTCCTATAGGGTCACTATGAGTAGGAATCAACTCGACTGCAACAGGTTTGGTTTGGTTTATGTGCCTGACCCAGTGTCTGGCATTTATTTGTTGTTCAATAAATTCTAACTACCTTATCACCCACTTATGATGCTTTAGATCTGCTTATATGATTGACTGTTAATCTCCCTCTAGCTCCACATTGTCTCTTCCCTATCAAATTAAAAAATGTCATTTTCTACAGTTATTAGGATCACAATAATGGAGGATGGCAGGGAGAGAGTTGGAACATTATTTAACCCTATCGTAAAAGCTTCGAAGCTAATCCTGAGTGGTGTTGGCAGGCATTAAATTGAGCCCCAATCAAATCCCACCACTTAGTGATATAGTGGGAAAATTAGGAATCCAAAAATGAACTTTAAAAAGTTATCAAAGCAAGATGGAACCACATTTGCTTTAGGGAAAGTACCTATACTTTTTTAGCTTCAGTTGCTAGGAACATAATATCTGGAGATGACAGGTGAGTATTTCATGTACTACTCTCATAGGGTCGTTACTCTCATAAGTAAAACCTGACACGAAGAGTGGTCACTATTTTTCGGTTTGTCAGGATGAACATTCTGTGAAATGGCACGTTGTTTAGAGTATTTGATATCTGCCATCATGCGGCCAGAGTGTGAAGTGATGCTCTAGTCACTAACAGTCAACTAACATTTGTCATAACCACGGCAACAATGAAAGTCACTAATTAATCAAGAACCCACGAGAGACTGTTCAGTACCATTTAAAGTAACGCACACACTGGTGGGTTTGAACATATATGCAGACTATTGGAAAAGCTAAATAGTTACATTCTAATTTTATAATACTTCAGGCAATTTTTGTTTCTAAATATGGAGTAGACATGGTGATGGTGGTGGTAATGGTGATGAGAGCATCTTAGCTGGGTACCTACAGCGCTTTATACCTCCTCCTCTTAGAGCACGTGCCACAGTATTTTATTTATCATTTATTTATCTGCCTATCTCCTTCACTAAATTGTGCGCCCTTTTATGGCCAACTTTATGTCATCCATCTTATTTTGGTACTTGGCGTCTGCCTGACACATAGAAGACAATACACATTTGATGGATTAGATTTTGTTAAATAATAGACGGAAAGAACTCTATCATATTATGACCTTAGTGTTTACTGGGCTCAAGGCACTATGCTAAATCTTATATTTGGCTAAAGCAATTTATCTGTCTTAGTGCTTTTGACAGTAGTTACAATGGGGTATTTAGGGTATTTGAGTGTTTGCTGCCATATGACTTTGAACTTCCCTGTCTCGGTGGTCTGGGTTTTTGAGGGCTGTTTCCCCTTAGGCATGTTTCAGTAGTTGACAGAATACCAACTGCGATGTTTTGACAAATGGATGCAACACTGAAAGCTCTTACTCATGTATGCCAAGAAACTTGGAAGACAGCTACTTGGCCAATTGACCGGAAGAGATCTATATTTGTGCTCATTCCAAAGAAAGGAGATTCAACAGAACGTAGAAATTATCAAACATTGTCATTAATATCACACAAAATTTTGCTAAAGAGCATTCAAAAATGAATGCAGAAGAACATTGACAGAGAACTGTCAGAAATTCAAGCCAGATTCAGAAGAAGTTGTGGAATGAGGAATATCATTGCTGATGTTAGATGAATCTGGTTGAAAGCAGAGAATACCGGAAAGATGTTTGCCTGTGTTTTATTAACTGTGCAAAGGCATTCACTGTGTGGATCATAATAAATTATGGATAACATTTTGAAGAATGGGATTTCCAGAACACTTAATTGTTCTCATGAGGAAACTGTACATAGACTAAGAGGCAGACATTCAAATAGAACAGGGGGTAATGAGTGGTTTAAAATCAGGAAAGGTGTGCATCAGGGTTGTACCCATTCACCACACTTATTTAGTCTGTACGCTGAGCAAATAATCTGAGAAAGTCGACTATATGGTGAAGAGTATGGCATCAGGATTGAAGGAAGACTCATTAAGAACCTGCAAAATGCAGATGACACAACCTTGTTTGCTGAAAGTGAGGAGACTTAAAGCATTTACTGATGAAGATCAAAGACTACAGTCTTCAGTACGGATTGCACCTCAACATAAAAAAAAAAAAAAATCCTCACAACTGGGCCTATAAGCAACATTATGACAGACAGAGAAAACATTAAAGTCAAGAATTTCATTTTTCTCGGATCCACAATCAACACCCATGGAAGCAGCAATCAAGAAATCAAAAGATACATTGAATTGGGAAAATCCCCTACAAAAGACCTCTTTAAAGTGTTAAAAAGCAAAGATGTGACTTTGAGGACTAATGTGTGCCTGACCCAAGCCGTATTTTCAATTGCCCCATATGCATGGGAAAGCTGGACAGTGAATAAGGAAGACAGAGGAAGAATTGATACCTTTGAGTTACGGGGTTGGTGAAGAATATTGAATACATCATGGACTGCTAGAAAAATGAAAAAATCTGTCTCTGAAGAAGTACAGCCAGAATATTCCTTAGAAGCAAGGGTGGCGAGACTTCATCTCACGTACTTTGGACAGTTTATCAGGAAGGACCAGTTCCTGGAGAAGGACATCATGTTTGGTAAAGAAGAGAGTCAGCAAAAAAGAGAAGATCTTCAACAAGGTGGGTCGACACAGCAGCTGCCACAATGGGTTCAAACATAGCAACGATTGTGAGGATGGCACAGGACCAGGCAGAGTTTCTTTCTGTTATACGTAGGGTAACTATGAGTCAGAAACAACTCAAGGGCACCTAACAACAGCAACATCGACACGTTCCTGAATGCTTGCCAGTGACTCTGAGCCTGGTACAACTGACTGTAACACAGCGATTAAACCTGCTATGTTATCCAGATTGTATCTAAAACACCTATCAGCTGTGTACAGGTCATGAGAATTTGGTATCTAGGCATGCTTTTATAGACCAAATGTCCATGGTGACTAAAGAATTTATTTACCCAATTTGATATTCAAAGGGTAGATGGGGCTGCAACATCATTAAATTGTATATCTTCTCTATATTTTAATTGCAGAAGGAAAAAAAAAAGTAACGGGTATATGTGTCCTAAGATATTTGTAAAGTCGTATCTATTAAGTCTTAGAAAAGAATGTGATATACTATAGAGAACCCTCAAGTCATCCTAGTCAATTTTTGCTATTCATTTTTAAAAATGACAAGCAAGTCAATTAAATGACAGATCGTTAGGATTTTAAAAGGACATATGCTTTAGTTTTATATGACTTTTGAAATTTCAAGCATCGAAATGATTTTAAAATATCTTGGACTATAAAAAAAATAATTGATTTTATTCAATTCCAAGTGTCAAATTATGGGCAGTGGTAGGATAGTTATGAATTGTGGCCATTCTGCAGCAAATATGCATAGCTGGCAACAGTTCCAAAAGAGACAGTTCAAATAATGGCCTTTATGTTGATTGAAAGAAAACTATTTGAAGTGCTTTAAGGATTTGTGGAAGTAATTTTGCATTTTAAAATTTTAATAACTTACATTAAGAGGAAACTCTGGTGGCAGGGTGGTTAAGTGCTACGGCTGCTAACCAAAAGGTTGGCAGTTTGAATCCACCAGGTGCTCCTTGGAAACTCTGTGGGACAGTTCCGCTTAGGGTCCCTAAGAGTTGCAATTGGCTTGATGGCAATGGGGTTTTGGTGTTTTAGGTTAAGAGGAAAAAACATGGAACACCTATAAGCAATTGTTGCAAAGTTAAGAACAACTACATCATGCATTTTTATACAATTTATTCTCCTTTCAGGTCTTGGAGACCAACAACAAAAAGTGGTTGACACTAGCCCTAAGACTGCCAGAAAACAAAGAGAAAATGAACAAAAACTACTATAAAAATCAAGTATATTTATTTATTAGAATTTTTTTAAATCGTACTTTAGATGATGGTTTACAGAACAAACTAGTTTCTCATTAAACAGTACACATATTGTTTTGTGACATAGGTTACCTACCCCACGACATGTCTACACTTTCCCTTCTCGACCTCGGGTTCCCTATAACCAGCTATCTTATCCCCTTCTGCCTTCTAGTCCTTGTCCCTGGGCTGGTGTACCCTATTAGTCTTATTTTGTTTTATGGGCCTGTATAATCTTTGGCTGAAGGGTGAACCTCAGGAGTGACTTTATTACTCAGCTAAAAGGGTGTCTGGGGGCCATACTCTCGGGGTTTCTCCAGTCTCTGTCAGGCCAGTAAGTCTGGTCTTTTCTGTGAGTTCGAATTTTGCTTTACGGTTTTCTCCAGCTTCGTCTGGGACCCTCTATTGTGATCCCTGTCAGAGCTGGCGGGGGTGGTAGCTGGGCACCACATGATTGTACTGGATTTAGTCTGGTTGAAGCTGTGGTAGTTGTGGTCCATTAGCACTTTGGACTAATCTTTCCCTTGTGTCTTTAGTTTTCTTCAGTCTCCCTTGCTCCCGAAGGGGTGAGACCAGTGGAATATCTTAGATGGCTGCTCACAAGCTTTTAAGACATCAGATGCTACTCACCAAAGTAGAATATATAACATTTTCTTTATCAACTACGTTATGCCAATTGAGATAGATGTTCCCTAAGACCACGGTCCCCACAGCCATCAGCCCAATAATTCAGTCCCTCAGGGAATTTGGATGTGTCTATGGAGCTTCCATGACCTTGCCTTGTACAAGTTGTACTGGGTTCCCCAGCACTGTGTACTGTCTTACCCTTTACCAAAGTTACTACTTATCTATTTAGTGTTTTTCAATCCCACCCGTCCCCTCCCTTGTAACCATCAAAGATTGTTTCTCTTTGTGTGCAAACCTTTCCATGAGTTTTTATAGTGGTCTCATATAATATTGTTCTTTTGTGGTTGACTTATTTCACTCAGCATAATTCCTTCCAGATTCATCCATGTTATGAGATGATTCGCAGATTCATCATTGTTCTTTATTGTTGTGTAGTACTCAGTTATGTGTATGTACCATAGTTTGTTTATCCATTCATCTGTTGATGGGCATCTAGGTTGTTTCCATTTTTTGCTATTGTTAGCAACGCTGCAATGAACATGGGTGTGATTATGTCTATTCATGTGACAGCTCCTATTTCTCTAGGATATATTCCTAGGAGTGGGATTACTGAATCATATGGCATTTCTATTTCTAGCTTTCTAAGGAAATGCCATATCATTTTTCAAAATGGCTATACCACTTTGCATTCCTACCAGGAATGCATGAGACTTCCAATCTCCCCACAGCCTCTCCAACATTTGTTATTTTCTATTTTATTGATTTGTGCCAGTAATGCCAGGGTGAGATGGTATCTGATTGTGGTTTCGATTTGCATTTCTCTAACGGATGGTGATCAACGGTATTTCCTCATGTGTCTATTAGCCGCTTGGATGTCTTCATTGGTGAAGTGTTAGTTCATTTCCTTTGCCAATTTTTTAAATTGGATTATTTGTCTTTTTGTTGTAGAGGTGTTGGATTTTCCTGTGGATTTTCGAAATTAGATCTTTGTTGGGTTTGTCATAGCCAAATTTTTTTTCACAATCTGTAGGTTCTCTTTTTACTCTTTTGGTGAAGTCTTTTGATGACAAAAGCGTTTAATTTTTAGAAGATCCCAGTTATCTAGCTTATCTTCTGGAGTTTGTGTGTTGTTAGTAATGTGTTTGTATCCTGCTAATGCTGTGTATTAGGGCTTCTAGCATTGACACTGTTTTTATTTCTATGATCTTTATAATTTTTGGTTTTATATGTAGGTCTTTGATCTAGCTTGTATTAGTTTTTATGTATGGTGTGAGGTATGGGCCCTGTTCCATTTTTTTTTGCAGACGGACATCCAGTTTTGCCAGCACCATTTGTTAAAAAGACTGACTTTTCCCCATTTGATGGACTTGGGGCTCTTGTCAAAGATCAGGCGATTTATATCTGGGTTCTCAATTCTGTTCCACTGGTCAATGTATCTGTTGTTGTACCAGTACCAGGCTGTTTTGAATACCATGGCTGTATAGTAGGTCGGGTAGTGGGAGTCCTACTTTATTCTTCTTCTTCAATAGTGCTTTACTTATCCTGGGTCTCTTCCCTTTTTATATAAAGCTAATGATTTTTTTTTTTTTTTTTTAATGATTAGTTTTTCCATCTCTTTAAAGAAAGTTGTCATATTTGGATCTGGATTGCATTGTATTCGTAGATTGCTTGGGGTAGAATTATCATTTTCACAATGTTGAGTCTACCTATCCATGATCATGGTATGTTTTTCCATTTATATAGATCTTTTTTGGTTTCTTGCAGTACTGTTTCATAGTTGTCTTTGTATAGATCTTTTACATCCCTGGCTAGATTTATTCCTAAGTATTTTTCTTTTTTTAGGGAATATTATAAATGGTATTGCTTTCCTGATTTACTTTTCGTCATTTTCTATTGGTATAGGAATCCAACTGATTTTTTTTATGTTTATCTTGTATCCTGCTGCTCTGCTGAATTTTTCTATTAATTCCAGTAGTTTTCTCATATAGCCTTTTGGGTTTTCTATGTATGGTATCATATCATCTGCAAATAGGAACAGTTTTACTTCTTCCTTACCAATTTGGATGCCCTTTATTTCTTTTTCTTGCCTTCTTGCTCTAGGTAGGACTTCCAACACAATGCTAAATAGGAGTGGTGATAAAGGGCATCCTTGTCTTTTCCTGTTCTGAAGGGGAATGTTTTCAGCCTCTCTCCATTATGAATGATGTTGGCTGTTTGTTTTCTATAGATGTCCTTTATTATGTTGAGGAATTTCCGTTCTATACCTATTTCATTGAGAGTTTTTATCAGGAATGGATGTTGGACTTTGTTGAATGCCTATTCTGTGTCAGTTGAGATGATTGTGTGATTCTTTTATTTATAGGGTGGATTTCATTGATTGATTTTCTAATGTTGAACCATCCTTGCACAGCTGGTATGAATCCCACTTGGTCATGGTGTATTATGTTCTGATATGATGTTGAATTCTATTGGCTAGAATTTTGTTGAGAATTTTTGCATCCATATTCATGAGAGATATTGGTCTGTAATTTTTTTTTTTATGGTGTCTTTGACTGGTTTTGGTATCGGGGTTATGCTGGCTCCATAGAATGAATTCAAAACTATCCCTTCCTTATCTATGTTCTGACATACTTTGAGTAGTACTGGTATAAGCTCTCCTCTGAATGTTTGGTAGAATTCTCCAGTGAAGCCATCTGGGCCAGAGCTTTGTTTCATTGGCAGTTTTTTAAATTACCTTTTCAGTTTCTTCTTTTGTTATGGGCTGTTCAGATTTTCAGCATCAGTTTGTGTTAGTGTGGGTAGGTAGTGTGTTTTAGAAATTTTTCCATTTCCTCTAGGTTTTCAAATTTGTTGGAGTATAGTTTTTCGTACTACTCTGTTATAGTTTTTTATTTCAGTTGGGTCTGTTTTAATGTCCCCCATTTCATTTCTTATTTGGGTTATTTGCATCCTCTCCTGTTTTTCTTTTGTCAGTTTGGCCAGTGGTTTGTCAATTTTGTTGATCCTTTCATAGAACCCCTTTGATTTTGTTGATTCTATTGTTTTTCTATTCTCTATTTCATTTATTTCTGCTCTGATCTTCATTACTTCCTTTCTTCTGGTGGCTGTGAACTTCTTTTGCTGTTTTCTTTCTATTTGGTTGAGTCGTGTAGCTAATGTTTTGATTTTGTCCCTTTCTTCTTTTTTGATGTGTGCATCTATTGCTGTAAGTTGACCTCTGAGCACTGCCTTTGCTGTGTACCAAAGGTTTTGGTATGATGTATTTTCATTCTTATTTGATTCTAGGAAAGTTTTTATTCCAACCTTTTATTCTTCTGTTACCAAGTGGTGTTTGAGCAGGGTGTTATTTAGTTCCCATGTAATTGATTTTTTTTCCTTGCTCTTCCTGTTGCTAATGTCTACTTTGATGGTGTCATAATCAGAGAAGATACTTTGTATTATCTCAATGTTTTGGATTTTGTAGAGGGTTGCTCTGTGGCCTAAGATGTAGTCTATTATGAAGAAGTTTCCACGTTTATTCGAAAAGAATGTATACTTCGCAGCTGTTGGGTGGAGTGTTCTATATATGTCTATGAGGTCAAGTTGACTGATTGTGCCCTTTAGCTCTTCTGTGTCTTTGCTGAATTTCTTTCTACATGTTCTGTCCTTTACTGAGAGTGGTGTGTTGAAGTATCCTACTATTGTTGTGGAATTGTCAATTTCTCTTTTCAGTGCTGTTAGTGTTTGTTTTATGTATTTTGGAGCCCCATCATTGAGTGCATAGATATTTATTACAGTTATGTCTTCATGATGGATTATCCCTTTAATCACTTTATAATGCCCTTCTTTGTCTTTTATGGTGGATTTTGTTTTAAAGCCTATTTTATCTGAGATTAGTATTGCCACTCCTGCTCTTTTTTGATAGCTGTTTGCTTCATATATTTTTTCCATCCTTTGATTTTTAATAAATTTATGTCTTTGTTTCTAAGGTGTGTCTCTTATAGACAGCTACATGGATCCTGTTTTTTTTAGCCATTCTGTCACTCTCTGTCTCTTTATGGCTGCATTTAGGCCATTTACATTCAGTGTAATTATTGATAGGTATGAGTTAATTGCTGTCATTTTGCAGTCTTTTTTTTTTTTTATGTGGTGCTGACATTTTCTTTGTTCCTGTCCCTTTCCTGTGCTGAATTCCTTTTGTTTTTTCATTTTTTTTTTTTTTGGTAGATTTTGTGTTTACTGAGACTCTATGTTTTTCTTCTTTATTTTTGATGAATAGGTTTGTTAACTTTCTTTGTGGTTACCTTGAAATTTACTCCATCTTCCTAAGTTTGAATCTCTTTTTTATTACTTGGTATCGCCTTGACTCCCTCTCCATTAGAAAGTTCTATACCTACACCATTTATTCACTGTTTTATTGTGCTGATGTTGTTATCATTTACAGATTAACCCCTCTGGTTTCCTATTGTGAATCTTTTAGTTTTGATTAATCCTTGAGTTCATTTTCTAGGTTGGTATCTGACCGGTGTGGTCTTACATCCTCGATTCAGGCTGTCATCTGATGTTGTTTGTTCTCAAACCAAATGACTCCCTTTAATAATTCTTGTACAGTCTATTTGTTTTATTTCATATTCCCTTAATTTCTATCTGGAAATGTCCTGATTTCAACATCATATTTGATGAGAGTTTTGCAGGGTATATTACTCTTAGTTGGTAATTTTTTTCTTTCAAGGTTTTACATATGTCATCCTATTGCCTTCTTGCCTGCATGGTATCTGCTGAGTGTTTAGAGCTTAATCTTATTGTTTTACCTCTGTATGTGACTTTTCATTTCTCTCGAACTGCTCTCAGGATTCTTTCTTTGTCTTTGGTTTTAGCAAGTGTGATTATGATATGCCGTGGTGATTTTGTTTTGGGGTCTATCCTATATAGAGTTCATTGAGCTTCTTGCATGGTTAGCTTTTCGTCTTTCATGATATTAGGGAACTTTTCTGTCAGCAATTCTTCAATGATCTTCTCTGTGTTTTCTGTCTCTGTTCTGGAACTCCAATCACTCATGAATTTTTGCTTTTGATTGTATCCCACATCATTCTCAGAATTTCTTCATTTTATTTCATTCTTTTTTTTTCTGATTTTTCCTCAAAGTGTATCCAAGGATTTGTCTTCAATTTCACTGATCCCTGTCTTCCATTGTTTCAAACCTGCTTCTCAGAACTTCTATGCCACTATTTCTGAAATCTTGTTGTTTATCTTTTGAATTTCTAATTGCTGTTTCTGTATGATTTCTAGTTGTGAATTTATTTTGGCATTGTGTTCCTGTATTATTTTCCTGAATTCTTCCATTGTTTTTTGTGTCTTTTCCATGATTTTGTCTGCCTTTTCCAGGATTTTTGCTCTTTTTTCAGCATTTTTGTCTGCTTTTTCTTTCAATTCATGGGTAGCTCTGAATACTAGAGATTAGAATTCCCAATCAGGTAGTTCCAGTGTCTTTTCTTCTACTGGAATGTCATCTGGTGTTCTATTTCGAATGCCTACTAGAACAATCTTACCCTCTTTTAAAAAATATGTTTTGATATTGTCTGCTGCCTTTGGGATATTTAGTAGTTATTCTCTTCATTTACTGATTGTTTCATCCTGCTTTTTTGTTTTATTTGGTTATGTCTGAGCAGGCAGACTGTGCGTTCTTTGTTGTTTCCTCCTCTGTGGGCACAAGACTTCTCACCACCTTGTCCAATGTGCAGGGCCAGTCGCTCAGCTATGGTGCAGCAGGGCAGGTCCAGCTGAAGGGGAGGGGCTGGGATGGGTTGTTTGTGGCATGTACTGGGGCCAACAGGGTGGGCCAGGAGTCAATGCAGGGCAGGTTCCTGTAGGCCATGTCTGTGCTGCTCAGGGGTGCAATGATAGGCAGGAGGGAGAGAGGAGGTTGTGATGTGTGGAGCTAAGCAGTTATAGGAAAGAAGAGATAGAGGACAGAGAAACAGGACCTAAAAAAAAAAAAAAAAAAAAAAAACTGAGGGATCCTGCTGTTGGAGTGGCACAGACTCTGGGAAGCTGTGTGCTGATGGCTTTCCAGCCAGGCAGTGAGGCATGGTCTGTGAATATGGGACAGATACAGCACTTGCAGCTAGGTGGGTGGAAGAAAGGAAAGGAAGGGAGAGAGAGAGAGAGATAAGAAACTAGATTTTAAAAAAAAGGAGAGAGAAAGGCACACATGGCTAGGTGGTCAGAGAAAAAGAATGGAAGGAATGTAGAGAGACAAGAAACCAAGAGAAAAAAAAAAAGATGTCAGGTCATTGGGAGGAAGGAAAGGAAGGGAGGTGGAGAGAGACAAGAAACCAAGGGGAGGGGGGAAGAAGAAGAAAGAGAAAAGAGAAAAAAAATGCCCCAAGTAAGCCCACGACAAGCAGGTCCCCAGATGAGCAGCACTGCACAGTCCATCACAAGGGAGCAGAGACGGCATGCAGCATCAGGGGAAGGGTAAGGAAGGAAGGTATAGAGACACAAGAAACCGAGAAAAAAAGAAGAAAGTAAAGAAGAAAAAGAAAAGTCCCAAGGGAGCCCATTGGAAGCTGGTCCCCAGCCGAGTGGCACAGTAGCACTGTAAAGCCCATCAAGAAGGAGCGGAAATGGCACAAGGCACCAAGTGTTCAGGAGAAGGGTAAGAAAGGAAGGCAGAAGGAAACCAGAAATTGAGAAGACAGACAGAAAAAAAAAAAAAAAGATGCCCTGAGGGAGCTCACTGGTGTGGTGGTATGGACCAGAGAAGTGGCTCCCCAGCCAAGAGGCACTGCACAGCCCATCTAGAAGGAGCAGAGATGCCACATGTTGCCAGGTGTTCAGAGGAAAAGAAGGGAAGGATGGTAGAGAGAGACAAGAAACCGAGCAAAGTAAAAAGAAAAAAAAAATCCCCAAAGAAGCCCACTGGTGTGGTGGTGTGGCCCGGAAAAGTGTCTCCCCAGCAGTATGCCACACAGCCCATCTAGAAGGAGCAGAGATGCCACATGGTGCCAAATGTTCAGGAGTAAAGAAGGGAAGGATGTTAGAGAGAGACAGGAAATTGAGAAAAGAAAAAAAAAAAAAATCCCTAAGGGAGCCCATTGCTTTAGCAGTGTGGACCGGGGAAGTGGTTCCCAAGCCACTAGGCACTGTGAGTCCTGTCTAGAAGGGGCAGAGATGGTATACAGTGCCAGGTATTCAGGAGACAGGAGATGAAGGAAAGTAGAAAGAGATGAGAAAGTAAGAAATGAAGAAAAACAAAAAGGAAAAACGAGAAAAAAAGAAACGCCCCCACGGATCCCACTGGTGAGGCAGTGCAGACTGGGGAAGTGGCTCCCAAACCTTGAGGTGCAGCCTGTCTAGAAAGGGTTCCAGGTATTCAGGAGAGAGGCAAAGAAGGTAAGTAGAAAGAGGCGAGAAACCGAGAAATGAAAAAAATCAAAAAGGAAAAAAGAAAATGGAAAAGGAAAAAAAAAAAATGTCCACAGGGGTCCCACCAGCATGGTAGCACAGACCAGGAAGTGGTTCCCCAGCCAAGTGGTGCTTGATGGCCTGTAAAGAAGAAGCAAAGTTGGCACACAGAGCCAGGTGTTTGACAGAAAAGTAGGGAAGGAGGTGAGAGAGAGAGGGAAGAAACCAAAAGCAGATGAAAAAAAGCAACAACAGCAAAAAAGAAATGGCACTGAAGGGGTTGGCCAGCGTGGGTGGGGTGAATCCAAGTAGCACGGAGCCAGTGATTCCCCGGATGAGTGACACTGGCCTGCCAGGAAACAGTGGAGGCCGAACAGGGGGTAGAAGGGTGGGGTGTGAGAAAGTGTGTATGGACGGTTACTGGGTGCTCTGTATCCTGCTGGGAGCTCCGTGAAGCTGCCTTCTTGTACTCCCTGTTTGCTGAGGAGTCCAAGATGGCATATCCGTGCTGCATTAGCAGATACGGGACCTGTGTTTATATCTCTCCTTGCTCTCTGTGCTCTGTCACTGTCTTATTCCATTAGGTGCTTGGTTGAGTTCTCTCTTCACTTAATGCTTAGAGTTCCAAGACTGGTGATGTCTGCCTCTGTTTTCCGAGTTTTTACTGAGGAGGGACAGCATGGTGCTTCTGTCTATAGTGCCATGTTGGCTCTGCCAAGTATAGTCTTTCATTAGAATTTTAATGTTAAGCATTCAGGAACATGCCGAGGACTAACAGACCATGGGGACAGGGAAGCTCAAAGTCATATGGTAGCAAATACTCAAATTCTCTAATCAGCCCACTCTAATCACTGTAAGTTTTTAAAGTAAAAAAACTTTTTAAAAATAAAAGCCAGAGGTAGAATCAAAGAAAGCACTGGTAGCAGTGATCAAAGGTGGGGGGAAAAAAGAGAGAGAGAGAAAGAGACCTGACTTATGAATATCCTTGCGCTGCCTGGAGTCATCATTATTCAATAAAATACAACCGTCTCTGACTCAGGGTGACTCAGGGTGACTCCATGCGTGTCAGAGTAGAACCGCACTCCATAGTTTTCTCAATGGCTGAGTTTTCTGAAGTAGACCACTAGGGATTTCTTCCTAGGTGCTCTGAGTGGACTTGAACCTCCAGCGTTTTAGTTAGCTGCTGAGCATGTTAACCATGCACCATCCAGGGACTGTTTAAACATGAACAAGCTTCTAAATGTATGCCTGTCTTACTTTCCTCCCTCCCGATTACGACTGTAAACTCTTCAAGGACTAACAGGATTTTTAGTACATCTTTAGGGCTATTTGCTGAACTAAACTGTGGGAAGAGCAAGGCTTCTGCAACTTTGATAAGAGCTGTGGCCACAAATCAACATCTTGAGTATTTAGCCACACACTGAACTCGAGCTGCATCGGTTATGTTCATTTGAGGGTGCCTGAATTGTCCATTCCACCTCTGTGGAGGTGTAAAAGCAACAGAAGAAAGGCCAGCCAGTTAGCACAAATAACTGTTCTTAGCAACGTAGCATTGATTGGAAGGTGAAAAAGAGTTTTGTCTGAAATAAGAACATTTCTAAGGAGAGGGCTTGGGGCTCCATTCCTTTGGACCTACATACCATTTCTCTATAGGTCAAGCCAAGTCTGTCTTCAATGTCACTGTTGCTACTTTTGGAAGAATAAACCATAGGAAAGGTAACTTAAATTTTCCTCCCTATCTTTGACTTTTAATTAGATGTTGCATAGTTTTATGTGGGTGTGCATAACATTTTACATTGTTATCCGTAGATATTATTATTATTAAATTGTGTAAGAGCTTTTAAAATCAAGGTTCCTGGTGTATCTGAAAAGGCCAGTTCAAGTTTGGGCTCAACTCCATTTTCTGCTTCTGGTTGTGCCTTAGCAACTGTTAACCTTTTATACAGACTTAATCATGTAGCCAAGGAGATTTTGTGCCTGTGTATGGTTAAGCTAGAAGAATGTCAACACAATGTTCCTATGAAGGTCCTCATGCCCTTAAGCTTATCAGACATGCCCAGAGCCAAACACCCTCAAGAAACATGTTGTTCCCCTAGGTATTTTTTAAACCAAAATGTCCTTGGGAAGAAATACTTTGTAATCATTTTGTGGCCACCTATACAGTCCTAACGTCATTACTTCTGCGATTATCCTATCCTGTGTAACCAATTTCTTTTGGTTCTCTGCTTGGAGATATCCTCTCTCCGGCTACCTTACCTCACCAAGCACGAAGCATAGTTTTGCACTTAGTTCCTATTTTCACCACACAATGGAACCCTTTTCCCCTCCCTTTCTCCAGAGTGTTTGTTTCACTTTGTGAGATCAGATGTTTCCCTGGTCCCGACTGTTTTCAAATCTTCAGTAAATCTCCTTGCTTTTACTTCAATAGAGTAGGTGTTCATTACTCTTTGACAGTAGGAAAGAGAAAGAAAAAAAAAAAAAAGGCTTTTGCAAAATATACAGTACCTTGTGCATTGAGGGATGGAAGGGAAAACTTTGAAGTTATGATTATTTAAAGAATTTTGAGGGGAGGATTTTTGTTTTTAAAAACAATAATGTGCCTTGAAAGTCCTTAAAAACCAAAAAAAAAAAAAAAAACTATTTCTGGCGAGTGGGACTCATAGTGATCCCATAGGGTTTCCAAGGCTGTAAACCTGTATGGAAGCAGACTTTCTCCCAAGGAGCGGCTGAGCTTTCGGTTAGCAGTCTATCGCTTTAACCACTATACCACCAGGGCTCCTTGAAAGTCCTCAGAGTCTGAGGAAATACTACAATTTTGAGTTACTCTTTATCTTCTGGAAAGAAATTTGCAACATAAATCACTACTTATCTTTTAGAACAGTGCTTCTCAGTTTTTCTTAATGCATCAGAATCACTTAGAGAGCTTGAGAAGTACGGGTGTTCTGGACCCACCCTGAATATAAATTTGCATCTTTGAGTCCCTGACTTTGACGGTCTTAATAATTTTCCTAATGATTCTGGTGCACACCAAAGCTTGGGGACTGCAGTTTTAGGGTGTCTTTGCTACTCTGCACACAGGTTGTTAACATCATTGTATAACTTCCCCACTCTAAAGCTGGGTGGAGTTTTTCTCTTCTCCATGGCCTCTGGTAACTTAAGCATCAGTTGGTGTTACCTGTATTGACCAAAGATCATGAATATGTAAAAGGACCCACTACTAACCTGTTCAAACTACCTAATAAAACTATAAAGGCATCTTATACTTTTAACTGGAATTTGGGCACTACTCTACAATTAAGTAATGTGAACAAAGAACCAGACACCATGTTTATTTGCAATGGTAGTGGTAAGTCCACTACATGATATGGTAAATGGAGAACCAACTTCCATATGCAGATATTAATGGCTTTTTCATGAACTTAAAGAAATTTTTCGTTATGAATATTTTCTTGAAGCAGGTTGAAAATTTCTGGCAACATCTAAAGTATTGACTTTCCTGAGATTAATTAGGACTTTTGAGGTAATTTGGAAGCACAGGATCTAAACTTTATGTTGCTAACCGTCATGACCCAAACCAAACCAAACCAAACCCGTTGCTGCTGAGTTGATTCCGACTCATAGTGTCCCTATAGGACACAGTAGAACAGCCCCATAGGGTTTCGAAGGACCACCTGGTAGATTTGAACTGCCAACCTTTTGGTTAACAGCCGTAGCCCTTAAACACTACCCACCAGGGTTTCCATCCATCATGAACACATAGCCTGTGTTTAGCGTGGTAGCATTTCCACTTGAGCACATATGAAATTAAATCTGCTCTAATCTCATTCTATCTAGTCCCTTAAGTACTGCTTTTTAAGTGTTACCAAGTTGCACGGTTATTTTTTGGGCCAATGGGCATTCACAATTACAGATTTATATAAGGGAAGAAGTAACATGTTAGTACACAAAACTGAAAAAAAAATGCCATTGGGTTGATTCTGACTCATAGCAATCCCATGTATTTCAGGACAGAACTGCATTTCACAGGGTTTTCAGTGGCTGTGACCCTTCAGAATTAAATCTCCAGGCCTTTCTTCTGAGGTGCTTCTGGGTGGACTTGAACTGCCATTTTTCCAGCAAGGCCTACACCAGAGTCTTGGTATAAACAAAGAAAACTCAAAAAGTTTTGTTGTTGTTGTTTTAGAAATAGATTTATTTCATTTTCCAAATAATGGAATCACAAGATCAAAGCTAGCCCATTCTTTGGATTTTGCTTCTCTTATTATCAAATATTTGCAAAATTCCAAATCTGGGCTCTTGTTTTTTAGTGAAGATGTTTACATAGTTAGTGGGCTAAAAATTCAGCCATCATGGTGGTTCTATCTGAGACAGCAGCATTAATTTTGCAGAGTAGCCTCTAGAAACCACCTTCAACATTAATTCCTTCTTTCTTCCTTCCGTTAGCAGTTTGATTCTGTCTTTAATGAATCCAGACCTGGCACTGGCAGAGTTAGCACATACTGCTGACTCCACCCAGCTGAGCAGATGAGGACTTGCTTGCAGGCATCAGTTGTTTAGAAATTTGCTCTGTTGTAGTAATTACAGATAAGCATGCATTCTAGGTTCCTCACTGCTCTGGGGAATCACACGTGTGTCTGAAAGGCATTGTCGGTCCCATTTAACTTTCACTCCCCCTTGGCTCCCCCCCCCACTCCCACCCCTGCCCAGATTTTAATAAATTCTTCATCCCCTTACTAGAGAAATTCATTAACTTGAAGAAGTCAGATGGAAGGTGTGACCGTTAGATTCCACACTTTCCATCTGGTAAAGAACAAGGAAACAGGAGACAGGAGGTGCAGAGAGGTTTGCTAACACGGCTGGCTTCTTGGATAAAAGTGATGCTATAATAACATGGGATCTAACTCTTCTGCTAGCAAGAGATTAACTAGTAAAATATAAGTTATAAATTTACTTGTATAATAGTGCATTATTTTCTTACATGTACACTACAAGTAATCCTTCAGTTGGGTTATATTATGTTAGGCAGCTTCCTTAAAAATTATTTTTTCTCATACTTTCCTTTTTTCATTCCTTGTTTCACATCTCAATTTTAAATACTCTGGCTATGTGTGCGTGTGTGTGTGTGGCTCTGATTTCCAGAATTTCCTCCAATTTAGATTTCTGCCAAGGTCAATACATTATCTAACATTAAAAGTCCAGTTCAAATATATGTAGCTCAATAAATTCTTAGCTCAGTAAAATGTTAAGTAAGTAGGCACAGTTTCCTAAATGTACTAGACAGGCTAAATATTTGACAATAAAATCAAATCTCAAATCTTTTCAATATTATTATTATTTGTAACATGGGTTATGTATTAATTACTTTGGAGCCATGGTAGCACAGTGGTTAAGAGCTCTGCTGCTAACCAAAAGGCTGGAAGTTTTTATGGAGTTGCCATGAGTCGGAATGGACTTGAAGACAATGGGTTTGGTTTGGTTTTAGCCTTAAGCAAAACAAAAGACCTTTTACATGTATGACGGTGAGAAGGTATTATAATCTCAGTTTTTCAGATTAGGAAAGTGAGTCTTGAGGTAGATAAGCAGAGGCACAACCACTACTGGGCTTGAGTTGTTAGGTGTCTAAACCAGGAATTTTGTACAACAAACACCACACTCTCTCCTCCAGTGGTTACGGGGGTTTCAGAGAACATTAAAATATGCATATTTGGAGAACCAAACTAGAATTGAAATTTTTTTCTTCTCCTAGAAAGTTCATTAGAAAATGCTGTCTACCGTCTACTGTTGCCATTACGTCATCAAAGCAAGTTGACTTAATGCCAAAAACATAGGAAAAGCATAATCTCAAAAAAATGACAATTCTTAAATTGAATAAGTTTACTGCTATAAAGAAAAGAGCTCCATTGCCCTTAATACGAAAGAGTACCCTCTGGGTATGGGTACTGCTGCTCTATTCTCAGTTCTGAGATCCATCCTCAGATCTATCCTTCCATCTGAGATGTGGTGGGGTTTTGGAAAGAATACAGTATTTGAAATCATGCTTTTCTGGGCTTGAGCCTTTGTTCCTCCATTTAATAGCTAAATGACCCAATGCAAGCTAGCTATTCTGAACCTCTGCTTCTTTGCTTTAAAGAAGGAACTAATAAATCTAGTTCTCAGTTAATTTGTGCTGCATGAAAGACCAATATTTAAACCATCTAGGACTTTGTCAATCAAACGATGTATTGCATTGGGCAAATCTGTTGCAAAGACCTCTTTAAAGTATTAAAAATCAAAGATGTCACTTTGAGGACTAAGGTGTACCTGACTCAAGCCATGGTATTTTCAATCGCCTCATATGCATGCAAAACCTAGACTAGGAATACAGAAGACCAAAGAATTGATACTTTTGAATTATGGTGTTGGCAAGGAATATTGAATATACCATGGACTGCCAGAAGAATGAACAAATCTGGCTTGGAAGAAGTACAATACAACCAGAATGCTCCTTAGAAGTGAGAATAGTGAGACGTCATCTCATGCACTTTCAGCATGTTGTCAGGAGGGACCAGTCCTTGGAGAAGGACATCATACTGCTTGGTAGAGGTTCAATGAAAAAGAGAAAGATCCTCAATGAGATGGATTGACACAGAGCCTTCAACAATGGGCTCAAACATCATAAGGATGGTGCAGAACCAGGTAGGGTTTCATTCTGTTGTACATAAGGTCACTATGAGTTGGAGCCATCTCGACAGCACCTAACAACAACAGCAAGAGAACT
This sequence comes from Loxodonta africana, assembly GCF_030014295.1. Classification (NCBI taxonomy): domain Eukaryota; kingdom Metazoa; phylum Chordata; class Mammalia; order Proboscidea; family Elephantidae; genus Loxodonta; species Loxodonta africana. The sequence continues at coordinate 50,188,146 of NC_087351.1, forward strand.
TTGGCATGAAGAAGAATGGGGCATCAGGATTGGACGAAAACTCATTAACAACCTGTGTTATGCAGATGACACAAACTTTGCTTGTATTTGCAAGGAGAATAAAACGGAATGTGAAAACTGCAAATAACCTGAATTTCATCAACAGAGAAACATTTGTGTGAATTATAGTACACTCAAACTATGGAAAACTATGCAGTTATTAAAAATAATGAACTAAATCTATATGTATTGACCTGTAGAGATGCCAATAATTTAAGTGAAAAAAAAATCAAGTTGTAAAGTGATTTGTATAATATAATCTGATTTTATAAGATATGTTAAAACTCTATACATGTGTTTATGTTCAGCATCTTTGTATGAGCACAGAGAAAATTAAAGTTATATTTGCTACCTCATCAACTTCAGGTTGCCACCTCCTCAGAAAGGTATTTCCTGAAGGCCCTATTTAAATTGCCCCTCAGTCCTGCTTTCTATCCCCTTCCCTGTTCTATTTTTTCCATAGCTCTTATCATCTCTGACATTATGTTTATTTTACTTATTTATCTTTTAAATATCCATCTTCCTTATTTATTTTTTAATTATCTGTCTTCTCCCACTAGAATGAAAGATTCACAAAGCAAATGTTTTTTTGTCTATTCACTGCTATGTCTAGAACAGGGTGTGGCAAACAATGAACAGTCAATGAATGTTTGTTGAATCAATAGTTAATAAAACATCTAACATTGTTGACCTTAGAAGAAGAGAATGGTAGTGGGATAGGGGGATTAGAAGACAGTTGTTGACTTTTTTATATACACCTGGTTCTGTTTGCATTATATGAGATGCACAAATTGCTTTTGAAATCTAAAAGAACAATATAACAATTTATTAAAAGGCAAAACACCTAGTATACCGGCTGTCTTTACTTGATGCTCAATAAATGATCGCTCCCTTTCTCCCTCACAAACTCCATCCCATGCCCCCAACGCTACAACAAGTATGCATTTCCCTTGGTGCTCAGGCAAAGATTTCCTATGTCTTTCAAAACTTAGTGTGAATTTAAAATAACCTGTTAACTTTCTCAAGGTTCTTTACACTTTAAACCTTTTTTCCAGTTGTATAACATTATTTTTTCCTCTAGTAAAGAAGGTAGAAAGAAGGACAGGATGGGTGCTGGGGTAGCCTGGGGGTAAATTTGCTTTACAGGTCAGCAAACTTCTTGAAAACAAGGAGGCAATGGGGAAGAGGAGGAAAGGGCTGTGGATTGGGGACAGCAGAGGCCAGGGAATGGATCCTAAATGACTAGAGAAGGGGCTGGGCACTGTGGATGACTTGGGAAAGCAGGTTGATATGGAGGAATTTAAAGCCAGGAAAGGTGTGCATCAGGGTTGTATCCTTTCACCATACCTATTCAATCTGTATGCTGAGCAAATAATCTGAAAGCTGGACTATATGAAGAAGAACCAGGCATCAGGATTGGAGGGAGACTAATTAACAACCTACCTTATGCAGATGACACAACCTTGCTTGCTGAAAGTGAAAAGGACTTGAAGCACTTACTAATGAAGATCAAAGACTACAGCCTTCAATATGGATTATACCTCAACATAAAGAAAACAAAAATCCTCACAACTGAACCAATAATCAACATCATGATAAACGGAGAAAAGATTGAAGTTGCCAAAGATTTCATTTTAATTGGATCCACAATCAACAGCCATGGAAGCAGCAGTCAAGAAATCAAAAGACGCATTGCATTGGGGAAATCTGCTGCAAAGAACCTCTTTAAAGTATTGGAAAGCAAAGATATCACCTTGAAGACTAAGGTGAGCCTGACCCAAGCCATGGTATTTTCAATTGCCTCATATGGATGTGAAAACTGGACAATGAATAAGGAAAACTGAAGAAGACTCGATGCCTTTGAATTGTGGTACTGGTGAAGAATATTGAATATACCATGCACTGCCAAAAGAAAAAAACAAATCTGTCTTAGCAGAAGTATAACCAGAATGCTCCTTAGAAGCAAGGATGGTGAGACTGCGTCTTACATACTTTGGACATGTTGTCAGGAGGGATCAGTCCCTGGAGAAGGACATCATGCTTGGTAAAGTACGGGGTCAGCAGAAACGAGATGGATTGACACGGTGGCTGCAACAATGGGCTCAAACATAACAATGATTGTAGGGATGGTGCAGGACTGGGCAGTGTTTCGTTCTGTTGTGCATGGAGTCGCTTTGAGTTGGAACTGACTCGACGGTACCTAACAACAACAATGGGCATCTGAGGTCTGTTCTTAATACCTCCTGGTTATCATGGTCTTCAGAACTAGAAAGGTCCATGATATCACCTAGCCTAATGCCTCCATTGAGACATAGCAAGGTCAGCTCCCTCGTTCTTGACGTTTCAACATAGGATGTACTTGTGGGAAGTGCAGCTCACTCCATCCCAGGGGAATATGTGTGTAGTGTTCAGAGATTGGGGTTATGCACAATTGTGAGGTTCTGGGATGCTGAGGAAGTAGTCACGCTGGACTAAATAACATAGGTGGGACATGAAATACCTTTGCTGGTAAAGGAACTGAAACATGATGGCAGAGCCAAATGGCACTGTTAGGTTCAAATTGAGAGATCCTGAAGCCCCACCCCATAAAACGACATACCCAAGGCAAGGTTTATGGACTGGAATTGACTTTAAATGTAATAACACCAGTCGCCACTGCCTTATCCATTTGGCAAGATTTCCTCCCCACTGAATTCCACCAACCAATAGTATTTCTTGACAGCATAATACTTTTGGAGTTTTTGTGCCTTATTTAAGCCTACTTGTGTTTCTTTGTGGGCCACAACAAATTCCAAACTGGAATGAACAGGTAGCTTAACAATTATTTTCTCTAAACTTTTACCACCAGCCTGAAAAGAAAATGAATGGCAAAATCTGCTGTATAGGATAATAAATTTGATTAGCAGAAAATCGCTGGTGGGTGAGAACACTGGGACAAGAAGCACCAATGTACTCTGGCTGGTGAGGCAAAGTTGAATGTCAGCACTTAACTGCAAAGCAGGAGGCTATTATCCATTGGCAGCGATTCCCCCAATGACTTTGTTTTATAACAAATTGTTAAAGCAGTGGGAGAGCAGTACTAGGCAGAAAAGCACTGCCTCTGAGAGAGGGCTTTTTCCTGCCCACCCCCAGAGAGCAGCAGCTTCCTGAGGGTAGGGCTGCCTTTGCAGGCTGGAGAGCCTGGAGTGAGATAGGAAAATGTGAGGGGCCTGAGCCCAGTGATGCTAACTCCAGGCTTCTAATCACACAGTCACTTGCAGCTAGGGTATGGAGGTCTGGAGACAGGGCTTAGACTGACAGGTCTTATTCCATTGGCACTAGCTAGCTGTGGGATTCTGGATAAAGTAAATGGATGGTGCCTCCAGGGTGGCCATGAGAATGAGCTTTGCAGACCTCCAACCTCAGGCAGCAGAAGTGACCCAGGAGCCCAACTGCTGGGCTCTGAAGTTCACTGCCATGGGCTTCCTGCCTCTGAGAGACCAAGGACAACTTGTTCGGTGACCTGGGCTCAAGAACTCCCTGGTTGGCCATTCTTAGCCCAAGGACTCCCTGACCACTTTACCCAACCTCCTGAGATTCCACAGAAGTCCAGGAAGCTGCCATCCAACCTTTCTCTCTCCTTCACCCAGGGCCAGACTTGAACTATGATCTAATGGCTCTTCCAGCTTCCAGGGAGCCTTCCTATTTCCTTCACAGAGGCATCTTGCCTAATGAAACACTTGCAATTTTAATCCCAACCAGATGTCTGCTCCTCAGAGGACCTGGACTGCCACAGCCTTAGTACCATCATTTGTGAAATGGGAATATTCCTTCATGCCTTCCTTGCACAGTTGTTATAAAGATCAAGTGAGCCAGTGTATGAGGAGCACTAAAAGCAATGCTTGACAAATAGCAGGTAGGCATGTGAATCATAGCAATTCCCTTTTCTTATTCTGTTGAGTCACATGTGGGTTGAGCTATAGCCCAGAAATTAATTATGCTCCCTGTGGGTATAACAGCCACAGCGCAGAGGGCGCTCATTCTCCCACCTAGCTCTGGGCTCTGGCACATCCAGAAAGTTAAATATACATCTGATACGTTTCTCAAATTCGGAGAGGTTAGTATTTTTTTTTTTTTTTTAATTTTCAGGGTGATACAGAAATACCCAGGAAACATAAAATCCCTGTTCTGTGAAGGATGGAGGTTAGTTCTATGGCCCTTTGAACTTTGAATTCCAGCTAACACATTACCTCTCCCCAGGACACTTGAATTTGTCATACTTCACCTTGGCAAATGCCAACTTTGTGTTGAAATTACCAGTCAGCAAGTGCGGGAAATTGGAGAAGGAGGGGGCTTTCCCGTGTAGAGGCTGAGTGTGTGGTAATGTAACCCACCATTCAATAAGTGTTCTACTAACAAGTAATGCAAAAGGGTTTCACTCCCAGCCTGGCACAGCAGGTGGAAATCTTGTTTTTATCAGATATATCCCAGACACCCAGGAGCCATAAAAGTCTATATTTAATTAAGGAAAAGTAATTAAACTTAAAAGTGAGTTATCCCTGAAAGTACAAATATATAATGAGTATATATCAAAGGCCACATATTTTCTAGGCAAGTAGACATTTTATAAAGGCCAACAGGCAAAAATGAAGCTGGGTGAGTGGTGACCAGCAATGTTAACATGGTCAAATCAGATATAAGGAATATTTTCCAAGTCTGCTTTTACCAGCAATACTGAGGGAGAGTAGATTTTTAATAGGACAGTTACACCTTCACCACAGTTGTCCTTTAACTCTAAGCCACGGGGCTTGTTTCATTGAAGTCTGCTCTATCTACCTTCCTCCTTCAGCCCTTTGCCTTTCCTTTTCCTCCACCTTGCTACTTTACAGACATAATTTTCACCAGAGACAAGTTTTAGTTTGTTATTCACACAATCCCTGGGTCTTGCAAATCTCTTTGGCTTATGTCCTTGGACCAATCACAGTCCTTGTTTATTCATGAGCCTGCCCAGCAGGATGTTAGCATAAATACTCTCTGCCCAGGTGGAGAGCAGTCCTTTACATAACCGTCCTAGAGCCAGATGGTCGGGTGACTTAGCACTCAGTCTAAATGTGTCAGAAACTTTAAACCCAGTTATTCATCCATTAGGAAAAGATTCACAGATGCTGGTTCTTCAAATTCATTTTTATTCTAATTTGGCAGTTTCAAATGGATCTAAACTGCAATTTGTTCCGAAGGCAGAAGCTTTGGGTCATCATTGTGGGAATGCCTGCATAGGAGTCCTGGAAGGGATTTTTGTGCAGCCCCTTCATTTTATGAATGAGGAAACTGAGGTGCAGGGGACACAACCACTGAGAGCTGGCTGACATTGCCATGGATTGAATTATGTCCCCCCCAAAATGTGTAGATCAACTTGGTTAGGCCATGATTCCCAGTATTTTATGGTTGTCCTCTACTTTGTGATTGTAATTTTATGTTGAAAGAATTAGGGTGGGATTGTAACATCACTCTCACTCAGGTCACCCCCCTGATCCAAGGTAAAGGGAGTTTCCCTGGGGTGTGGCCTGCACCACCTTTTCTCTCTCAAGAGATAAAAGGAAAGAGAAGCAAACAGAGAGTTGGGGACCTCATACCACCAAGAGAGTAAAACCAGGAGCAGAACACATCCTTTGGATACAGGGTCCCTGCGCCTGAAAGGCTCCTTGACCAGGGGAAGATCGAGGACAAGGACCTTGCTTCAGAGCTGATAGAGAGAGAAAGGCTTCCCCCAGAGCCGACGCCCTGAATTTGGACTTTTAGCCTACTTTAGTATGAGGAAATAAATTTCTCTTTGTTAGAGATGTCCACTTGTGGTATTTCTGTTATAACAGCACTAGATGACTAAGACAGATGTCCTCGGTGCTGACTCTGGTTGTCCTAAGCCTCGTCTGCTGCTGTGTGTGACTTCAGGGGGACTTTGTACTTGGAGCTCTGCAATGGCCCACCCTACCACAATCTGAAATCAGAGAATGTTAGAGCTACCAGGGAGCTAAGGTCTTTTAGCTCAGTTTGTCTAGTTTCAGAGGTGGAAATCAAGGGCCAAAGAGATAGGTACTTGCCCTTGAACTCACAGCTGGGTTAAGAATATCTCTGAAGTGTTCCACGGGCTTGGCAAGGTAAAGTCAAGAATAAGCCTACTTTTCCAAATTCCGGTGCTTGCCAAGTACACCAGGTAGCCTTTCCATTTTGTCATGATGTTGCTGTTAGGTGCTATTGAGTTGGTTCCAACTCATGGTGATCCTATATACAACAGAATGAAACACTGCCTGGTCCTGTGTCATCCTTACAATTGTTGCTATGTTTGAGCCCATTGTTGCAGCCACTGTGCCAATCCATCTCTTTGAAGGTCTTCCTCTTTTTTGCTGACCCTCTATTTTACCAAGCATGATGTCTTTTTCCAGTGACTGATCCCTTCTGATAACGTGTCCAAAGTGTGTGAGACCAAGTCTCACCATCCTCACTTTTAAGGAACATTCTGGCTGTTCTTCTTCCCAGATAGATTTGTTCATTCTTCTGGCAGTCCATGGTATATTCAATATTCTTCACTGACACCATAATTCAAAGGCATCAATTCTTCGGTCTTCTTATCCATTGTCCTTATTCATGGTTGCACAGTGGTTAAAGCACTGGACTGGTAACCAGAAGGTTGGTGGTTCAAACCTACCAGCCGCTTAGTGGGAGAAAGATGTGGCAGCCTGCTTTCTGTAAAGATTACAGCCTTGGAAACCCTAAGGGACAGTCCTACTCTGTCCTATAGGGTCACTATGAGTTGGAATTGACTCTACAGCAATGGGTTTTATCATTTTGTCATACTTTAGTGAAATTAATTTGGAATTATTTTTGATCAATAAGTCAAAACAAGCCCATTGGCATCAACTTTTTCTTAATTTTAAATATGGTAATATTTGACCTTTTTGGGGGGGATAGGACAGAATATTTTCACTTTTTTAAATCTCCCTTTCTGCATGCTCTTTCTCATAGCAAAGATTTATAATTAGTTTGTAAGTCAGCAGGAAGTCAAATCCTCCCATGAGGAAGGAAGACCTTTGTACTGTAAAGGTGACTGCTCACTGATAAGGGTATGTCCTTTGGTAAACTTTCATAACAGGAATCATTCCCCTAGCCTTGAAGCTTTTAGGCACAGTCCTGCTTGACCCAAAGAGGCCAGATTAGCTGGATTTGGTAGATTTTATAATTTACTTTGTGGCTCAGGGAACTGATCTGACTGTCTCCTTGGGATCAGAGGACTCAACCAAGCAGTTCCAGTTGCTTCTCAAAGCTGTAAAAATATTTCATGTTGTATGCATGTATGAATATGTATGTGTATTTAACTAAGATTTATTTATTTATTAATTTGCTAAGAATATTATGTAGCAGGCAGTGAGCTAAGCATTTTGCATTGTTTACTTAATTTTCTTAATCACCCTATGAAGAACGCATTATCATTTCCATTTTATAGGTGAAGGAACTGAGGCCTCAGAGAAGTTAAATGACTTACCAAAAGATGCACACCTGGCTAGTGGCAGAACTAGTCTGCTGAGTCCTAAACCCATACTTTAAACCTGAATGTTATACTGTCTTCTTTGTGAATGAGGCATGTACCCTGTCTTACATCAAAGTCCAGAGTCCTCCGTGGAAGCTGTCTAACTTCTTAATCGTTAAAAATCACTTTATCTTCCACCAAAAAAAGAAGTATCCACCTTCTGTTGCCTACTTAGTCCAGGCTTTGACAAATATAAAAGGAAAGAAAAGATAAGAATTCAGTTCTTGCGTAGAACCAATTGCTTTAGAGTTTCTTTCACCTATTTTTTTTTTATTTTCTAGGAGCAATGGAAATCCTTAAGAAAGGAATTAACTTCGCAGTAAATATACCTCTGAACTAGGGGGAAACTTAATTTTCTCCTTTACTCTCAGCCTACCTTCTCTTAAAATGATGGACGAGCCTTATCATTGTGAGCTGCCCATCTTGAATCTTCCCAGAGAGGTGGTTTTGTAAGCCGATGTTCCCATTGGTTAGCATCTCCTGAGAGAAAATCCTCATAGAGTGGGTCTGCTTCATTTTATTTTGTTTTGAGGATCTGGGTATTGTTAGGAATTGGGGAAATAATTAAGTAAGAAATGAATCTTTGGCAGACCAAAGACGAAAGGGGTCTATAGTTGTACTTCTTTTATGCACGCTCCTAAAATCACCTCGGTGGTTCCTGCCATATTATAGGTTAGCATAACTTTTTTGGTAGGATTAAGGTTTGAATTTTAAAAATTGTAATAATACTCTTAAGTGTATGTTTAAAAATAGCCCAACACAGTCTATTCAGGAATGCAGGTATGATTCAATAACAGAAATATTCATTAAATATTAATATCAAAGTAATATAGTTAGGAAACCGGATACAATAATATTAGCTACCAAAAAGAGCATTCGGCAAAATTTAATAACTACTCCTAACAAAGTTTTTGCTAAGAGGAACAGAAATAAATATTCTTAACATTAAACACACACTCTTTTTCTCACACACACGCGCACACACACTTCAGAAATCAACATTAAAGATTGTCTAGTCCAATGTTCTGCTCTCATATATGAGGGAGCTGAGATCCAGAGAGGTGAAGCCACTTCCCCAAGCTCTCAAACAAGGTGAAGCCACTTCCGCCAGCTCTCAAACACAACTGGTGGCCAGTACAGAGGTAAAGTGGGCTTGGTTATACACAGAAGCACAGACAACTTGAATGTTACTGTATTCCTACTCTTTTCATGAATTTAATGCTCCTAAAACAGCAATAATAATAATGAACAATAAAATCACCCAATCTTACTAAGGCTGAAAGTGACATATTTTCTAAATCTAAATTAATTGGAATAAGTAAGCAAATGAAATAATTACATACCATTTTCAATCTTCTTTACCACTTGCTTCTTTAAAGGTCTGGGTACTGTGAATCCAAAGTAGAATAGTCGTTTTATCCACACCTCCCCGGGTCTCCTAGGAGGTCAAACTCATCTAATATTAAATGAGTGTTGAAAAGGAAGTAACTGTGTAGCCTGCAGATCATGACACAAAGGTTAAATCAAATATCTTAAATCCCAGAACAGGAAAATAAGCCAAGGTTCTCTAGTAATAATCCTTCCCAGCCATTATTTCCCAAGAGACTCTAAATGGTTCCCATGTCACACTCAATTTGCTTCCATAACCATCATTTTTATTTCCATCTTTATTTTCCATGTTTAAAATTAAGATACTGACTTCTAGCACAAGTTCTTTTTAAAATGTCTTATTAAACACAAGAGGCTAGTTTCTAACTGATAGGTAATGGAGTCATAAATAGAAGTTTTAATGATCAGAGTTTCATTAAATTTTAAGAGATAGTAAATACTAGGTTTCCGTGAGACTTCCATCATGTATTTTTTGTTAATAATAAAGCTGGATAAAGTAGGAAATGGAAAGCCGAATCCTGAAGCTGATCAATTGTAATTATTTTGTAGCGAAACTGCAAAATATACCTGTTGAGCACCCTGATTCCCTGGAGTAAACAATTAAATATTTTAAAACCATCACCACAACCTTATGACAGCCTTGTCAAAAAGAATCTGTGACTTACTCACTGACGCCTGAAATCTACAGTTTAAGAGTCATTGCTTTCCAAGCTCAGTGCTTCCCAAGTGTGGCTAATCCTCAGAACCACCCAGATTCTTCCACCCCACCTGAGACCTGCTGAATCAGAATCTACAAAAGAGAGGCGTTTTGCACAAGGACTTCAAGAATTGATCATGTTTGAGAAGCTTTGCTTTGGTTTAATGGAATCCCTACGTGGTGCAAATGGTTAACGCACTTGGCTGCTAACTGAAAGGTTTGAGGCTTGGGTCTCCCCGGAGGTCCCTTAGAAGAAAGATCTGGAGATCTATTTCCAAAAAGTTAGCCATTGAAATCACAGTTCTGTTCTGTGATCCATTCTGGAACAGAGTTCTATTCTGGCACACATGGGCTTGCCATGAGCTAGAATTGACTGACAGCAACTGGTTTGGGTTTTGGCGTAAGATTTATGGTTTCTGATTAAGAGGTACCTGTCTCTGCCAAACTAAAAAAAAACTGAGTTTTTACATCTGAACTTCTGTCATCCTATCCTGAGAAAAATTTTGATGCAAGAACTAAGTAATACCATTGAAGAAGAAAAAAAAAGTGGAAAAGGGAAGAAAAACTTCCACAGTATTGTCCAACAGTGCTCCTGCCACCAGCAGGGTAGGAGGAAAAGGAAATCTACCATGCGGGAAACGCTCCTGGAGTACTCAGCCTTGTGTTACCTTCCTACGGTAGAAATGACTAGGTTACTTCAAGTCTGAATTTTTTCATCATAGTTTATACAGTACTGAAAAAGATGCTTCCCTTTTGGAAAAAGGTAAGCAGAATAAACTAATTTTTAAGTTTTTAATGTGCCAAGCATGTAAGAACCTTACTGCTTAGGTAAGTTACACTTTAAAGGTTTTTTTTTTTACATTTCCAGATTTTGGAATCACCCCTCACAAAAGCCCCCTGAGCAGTTCAGAAACAGATTACCATGATGGTTGCATAGCGTGGTGAATGCAATTAGTGTTGTGGAACTGTACGTGTAAAAAAGGTTGAAATAGTAAAAGTTTTTATACATATACTTGCCACAAAAAAGTTAAAAAAGTTTTTTCCCCTAGTTTTTAAAAATATATTTTCAAAATGTGTATATTATATATAATATAATACAAAGTAGCTTCTAGTGTATCATTTTCTGTATTTGTGTTGCATTATACAGTATATCGAAATCCAAAGCATTTGTTTAGAGATTGTGTCAATCTAGGATCTTGGCTTCCTTTAGACTAGGTCTGGGATCTGTGAGTAACCGTTTCAATACTGGAATGCGAGCGTAAGGACCAGTGCCTCATTTTCAGTAAGAAACGAACACATGGACCATCAAACAGACATTAAACATCTGTATCCATGCCTGCCCTACATTAAGAGCATCTCCGTCATATCTGAACGTATTATAATATGATAAAAACAGAATTACATGTACGTGTTGGCCAAAAGGTTCATTTTGAAATGACTTATTGTGATTTTTTTTTTTAATTTATGCTGCAGGCATGGTTTATTTAATTCTAGCTAATTATATGTAAATCTAAGAACAAAATGTTTTATACAGGTGCTGACCTTAGAGTCTAATGTAACTTTCCTTTAAATTACAAAGAATGGAAAATGTCTTTTTATTTTAATTCCCTCTTTATTTTCTGGCTTTTACTTCCCTTTGAATCATGTAAGATGTCAAATAATATCAAACTGCAGAAATGACTTGTAAATCAATCCCACTGAAATGATCTGAGACAATATGAAAAATAATAAACACATAAATAGGTGGATGGATAGGTGGATGGATTTTAAACAGGAGAGAGACACTATCTCTTTTATATTTCATAAAGATCACTGTATCATTAGTGTGGAAAATGGACTCAAAAAGAGGAAACCAATTAAAAAAAAAAAAAAGAGTAAAAATTGACTAGTTATGTCCCCTAAAATTCATGGTGCAAAAACCGTTTCAAGAAAAGTGATCTTGTGGTGACCTCATCGAAAGATAGCCTCCTTCTGTGCCCTACTGACCTTGGGGAGAGGGCCCTGAACAGCACAGGATGAATCCTCCCCACAAAGGACTTTGGGGAAGAGCCAGAGTACCTCACCTGGGCCATGGAAAAACACACCAAACACCTGACTTCACAGTAACATCATTTGAAATTCATTAATTAGTACAAAGCAACCCCCAATTTTTTGTTTTTTATTTTTAACCCCATTAATCATTGTTTAGACTCCCCTGCACGTAAGTACATTGTTCTCCCTACATGTTAGCGTTAGATAACATGGTATACAAACATCCAATCCGCCAATCCTCACTCTTTTGCACAGACCTCAACCCAGGTGACTCCTGGTGCTTTGCTGTCTGCTGAGGGATTTCTGGTACCGATCTCTGTATGTAAGTTTCCTAATAAAGACTTGACTGGTCAACCTGGCTTTTACTGCCTCTTTTTTTGGGTTCTGACCTGTGCCCTGTTTAGGCCCACTCCTGCTGCTGGTTTGGTGGGGTGCCACACTAGGGACCAAGGTTTCTATTTTATAGCCATTGCTAGGTTCCATGACCTCATGCATCTAATTTGTGGTGTATATGGCTTTTTTAATGCAGGTTTCGCTGAATTTAAAATTTAAAATTGCAGCTCTGTGTGTGTTTTATTACCCTTGTACATCCTACGGGTTTTAATTAAACTCGAGAAATTGGTAAAGCTGTCAATATTAGTTACTAATAAAGTATTACATGAATCCATTGCAAATAAGAATTATGTGATTATATATCATAAAATTTTATTGAAAATTAACATAAGCTCTTTTAACATAAATAATAAAAATGTTAATATACTAACCAAAAAAAAAACAGCTTTAATATTAATCTGAGCTTGGTAGTTATTTGTATTAACCATAGAGTTAATGTTAAATAAAAAGATGTCTGATTGTCGAATTTGGATAAATAATACATGTGAAGAGATTTTTCTCTGGGAACAAAATTATAAGTGAAAGGCTATCACTAGTTGTGAATTTTTTAATCCTCAAGTTATTTAAGAGCAATAATATCCCTGTTCTGAAGGATTAACTAAGAAACATCTATTGCACCATTGATTTCTTTGCTCTATAAAATTATGTGAGTACGTGCCCTTTACTGAGCAGATTTATATTATGGTAATATCATTATTTTTATCATGAATGTAATTATTCAAGGCTAGCATTTCAGTCATAACTACTTTTGTACTATGGTGACTCATAGATCTCACCATTAAATAAGGAAACACATACTTCTAGAATTCTTAAGAGAACTAACGCTAAAGATTTGCATAGTTAAATGTTAGTTATAGTTCTGTTTACTTATGTATGCTGAGCTAAATATTATAAGTACAATATAAAAAGGAAAAGGGCAGCAATTAACAGCACCAGAGGTTTCTGTGTTACATTTACACTCACGTTTGTTGTTGTTGGGTCCACTTTGACTCATAGAGACCCCATGTGACATAGTAGAACTGCCCCATAGGGTTTTCTAGCTGTAATCTTTATAGGGGCAGATAGCCATGTCTTTCTTCTGCACAGCCACTGGGTGGGCTTGAACAGGCAACATTCCTGTTAGCAGCCAAGTGCTTAGCCATTGTGCTACCAGGGCTCCTTCAGTTTCCCCAGTTTGAAGCCTCATCTTGCTGCTGAATTGCCAACATCATAACTCAGAGTCACACCAAACCCAACCAAACCCACTGCCGTCGAGTCGATTCCGACTCATAGCGACCCTATAGAACAGAGTAGAACTGCCCCATAGAGTTTCCAAGGAGCGCCTGGCAGATTTGAACTGCTGACCTCTTAGTTAGCAGCCATAACACTTAATCACTATGCCACCAGGGTTTCCCAGAGTCACACAGACTGCCCTAAAAACCAAGTCATAAGCATTGTAACTCTAATATAAATGAGCTTTCATGAAATGGTCTTTCTTGCCCTAAGAAACAAAAAAGAGACCCCAATGTCCACCCTGGTGGGAACTGCCTCACATGGCAGGGATTTCCCACAAATCTATAAACACTAAAGAGTCTCAATTTCTCACAGCCTCTCAGAAGAGGTAGAAAAAATTTTACTGACTTCTGTACCAAAAAAGGTAAGACAGAGAATGGAGACAGATTATCAAGAGCCTATGCTAGTTAATGATTCCCAGTCATTTAGTGACTTCTCAAATCTATGGGCATATGCTAAGTCAGTCGCCATGGCTCTGAGGGCTAGAGAGGCCTGGTTGCTACAAAGGCATCAGTGGGCAAACAAGGATTGAATAGAAGAATCTTAAACCACAGACAATGACCATCATTTCTTCCCTCTGTTGAATACATTTGTTTAATCAGGTGGACCTTGGTAAAATCCCAGCTCTGCCACTTACTGGATATTTGTCCTGTAACAAGTGACTCAAATGCTAAAGTGTAAAATAGAGTTAATAATAAAGCCTGCCTGCCTCCCTGGGTTCACTAGGTTCTGACTGGCATATAACCTACATAAAGTAAATGTTCCATACGGGTTAGCTTCCATTTTACACAGATAAAACACTTCACCAGAAAAGCAAGCCATTCCCAGGCCTCATTTTTGTTTGAATTTCAGGAAGTTTCGCGAACAGTGATGACATGAACCTAGTGTGACAGCACTTACCTGGATGTGCAGTTCTGCTTGGTCATCACTAAATTTAAGTGCTGAGAATATGACCGTCGACTCTTTCATCCTGTCAGAGTAGAAGGAGAGTTACTCTGAATTGTGTCCCCCAAACATAAATTGTTAATCCTAATCTCTATACCTGTGAATGTAATCCCATTAAAACAGGGAGCAAAGGCCCTGAGATCGGAGGGCAACTGTTTGAGGAATAGCAAAGAGACTGGTGTGGTTAGAGGGGAAGCAAGTAAAAGAGAAATAGACTATGCTATCAGGGAGGTGGTAGGGTGTTGGGTGTAGTACCTAGGGACTTATTAAGACAGGGAACAGAGGGACCCCAAAATCTACAAACAAAGTAACAAAAAATGGGCCAGGGCACAGAAACAAAGCCATTCCCCAGAACAATGGGTCAGTGTATCAGAAAATAGCCCTCAAACTTCTTTAAAGTTGTCTTTCAGAAGCAGCTAGAGAAAACCAGCCCCAGCGACATGCGCAGAACATCCACCTGTGACTGCTGTGTGACCTTCCACCAGGAGCAGTGAGGGGCTGCAGTAGCAGCCAGGAGACTGCGCAGGTGCCAACACTCCATAATAAGTTCTGCTATGAATCCCAGAGGCCTCTGGGACAGGAGCCAGCTTAGAAAGCTGCTTCGCAGACCGTAGTTAACATATCCCCCCCTGTGCCTATGAATAAACGTGAACCTCTTCCCGCCCAAGAACTTTTAAAAACCCAGGTGCATCTTTTGTTCTATGAGATGAGGGTTTGCTTTGCTCTAGGCCCTCCTCGTCTCCGCTGAAAGCCTCTTCGATAAAGCTTTGCTGGTGTGGAAAACTCTACGTGCCTTACCTGCTCATTCTTGACCACTGAGAGGCAAGAACTTTATTCCAGTAACACCATCTGGGAGTAGGGTTGTCTTTGTTATGCTAATGAGGCTATTGTAAGTGTTTTAAGCCAATCAGTTCTGAGATAATAAAATGAGCAGATTAGGCACAGAAGCAAGCAAGCACAAATGGGGAAAGATTGATGGCAGGTGGCGATCACCAAGAAACAGAGGAAGACAAACCGGAAGAGACAAGAATTTTTCCCAAGACCAGACAGGGTAAACCTTTTCTTAAAGCCAGAACCCTGAATTTGAAATTCTAGCCTTCAAAACTGCGAGAAAATTAATTTCTGTTCATTAAAGCTGGTCACTTGTGGTATTTCTGTTTTAGCAGCACTAAGAAACTAATACACTCTGCCAGTAATTGTAGAGGTCGTCTGTAACTCACATACCCCTTTCACTTACTCTCTCCTCACCTCCATATTGTCCAGGAACTTCCTCTTCTGTCATAGATTTCTTTTTCCTCTTGCTGGAGACCCTGCAGACCCTGTTTGGGTCAATGTTTCTCTACCTTGCCTTATTACATATTGGTGGCCAAGGTAAATATGTAATTTGAGAGGTCTTTGAGCTGAGCAGTGGAGAGAGAACAGGAAAAATAAAAAAGGAGGAGAAAATCTCTCTAAGGTGCCATCTTTGGAAATTACCCATCCAGGAAGAAACACCAGAGGGCCTCCTGTCCTATGTGAAATAAATGATCTTATCTCATCTCCCCTCCTTCTTTGTCATCCCCCCCAGCCCAATGTCTTCTCCCACCTCAGTTCTCCTTCTCTTCTCCCCCTCAGATCCCAGCTGAGCTCTCCATCCCGTAAGTGCCCCTGTCCCAGGTCAGTGTAGCACAGCCACCTACTTGGACCCTTAGGGAGGTGCAAGGCGCTGGTCTGGAGACGGATCTTGTCTCATATTGTGAAGCAGATATGCTCCGTGCATCCCAATGTGGAACTGAGAATTCGTTTCTTTCTAAGGTGTTGTCATATATGAACTTTCAGCACTTGATCGTGCAATAGGCTGATTTAATGTCCACTGAGGACACCGACATGACTCTGGCACAAGGAATGAAAATAATTCACCTTCACTTTGGATGTACTTATCCTTTGCAATCAGAAAACTTAAAGGATTTTTTTTTATTTTTAGATATAGATACACTTTTGTCATTTTGAAAAGCAATGTATTATCTTGATTTGCATGTGAGAAGAATCATGATCTTTGCAGTACTGAGATCTCAATACAGCCTAATGGTAATTTATGTACTTGACAGGTTAAAATTGTTTCTGTGGGTAGGCTTGGGGACCAACCTCACGTAAAACATTATCTACTTGGGAAAAATTCATTCTGAGCTCTTATCAGTTGATTTAAAAATTTGCTGAACTACTAAGAAGTTAGACACTACCTCTAATTTAAAAGATAGTTTATATTTTTAATTGAAATGACTTGAAATTACTCAAAGAAGATACTTACCACCCAGTTTTTTTAGTCCTAAATGAAAAAGTTAGTCATAAAAAGAAACATTTATTAAATGCCAGTTGGTAGAAAATCCTATCTTTTGCAAAAGCAAAGAAGTTTCCTAGACATATCCAAATACTTTGAGGAACAGAGTAGCTGAGTTTGGGGCCTAAAGACAGTCATTTCGGGGGACATCTAGGTCAATTGGCATAGCATAGTTCATAAAGAAAATGTTCTACATCCCACTTTGGTGAGTAGTGTCTGGGGTCTTAAAAACTTGTGAGTGGCCACCTAAGATGTATCTATTGGTCCCATCGCACTCGGAGCAAAGGAGAATGAAGAAAACCAAAAACACAAGGAAAATACTAGCTCAAAGGACTAAAGGATCACATGAACCAGAGGCTCCACCAATCTGAGCCCAGGAGAATGAGATGGTGCCTGGCTACCACCAAGACTGCCCTGACAGGGATTGCAGCAGAGAGTCCCAGACAAAGCAGGAGAAAAGACCAGATTTAATGGTCTGACAGAGACTGGAGCAACCCTCAAAACTATGACCCCTGGATGCTCTATTAACCCAGAACTGAAACTATTCCTGAAGCCCACTCTTCAGACAAAGATTAGACAGGACTATAAAACAAAAAATAACACAAGTGAGGAATGTGTTCCTTAGTTCAATCAGATATATGTGACCAAATGAGTAGCTCTTGTGCAAAAGCAGGATGGCACAGGAACTGATCAAATGGACACAGGGGACCCAGGTTAGAAAAGGGGAATGTGCTGTCACCGTGTGGGGATTGCAACCAATGTCACAAAACACTATGTGTATAAATTTTTCAATAAGAAATTTATTTGAGCTGTAAGCTTTCACCTAAAGCATAAATAAATAAATAAATAATAAAATAAAACAAATAAATAACAGACTGAATCTAAATGACTTTGGTTTTGAAAACTGTTCTCTGAAATAACTGGAAATGTCTCATGTTACTGTAAACCCATGGTTAGGAATGAGTAGCTTACGTGAGTAAGGAAGAAGAAAATCTGATTTTTTTCTATCACATTCTTCCATTGGGCTAAGTGACATGGAATGAGTTTTCAGTCATTGGATTCCTTAAAAAGTAAGACAAGGACCATGGGGAAAAACTTTCTAGACTCAGGAAAACTGCAGAGATGATGCAGGGGTGAGCCAGAGTAGGTGTGCTGGTAGTGAAGACTACCTTTACCTGCTCCTCTTGCCTATTGAGAGAGATTTGCAATAATATTTTAGGTGCCAAAAACTACCTCATAAATGCCCAGCAATGAATCACTAAGACAGGAGAATGGTAGAATCTGGTAGTCATGTTTATTATGTGAAAAATGATGTAATTAAGTATCAGAACTAAATTATTTTTCAAGGTTTAGGCTCTAAGCTCATCTTCTATCATTTTGTTATTATTGTAAAGGTGTACAGACTTAATTACATTAATAACTATTTTTCAGTAATTGAGACTTAAAATGCTCTTTGAGCATAATATTTGAAATGATTTGATGAAAGTGTTGATGTGAAGAGTCAACGTTTGCTTCCTTGATTGCAGGGCACGTGGTAGCCCACATCTAATGTATTTATATTAATAGCTCCAAAAACTTACTGTATCATGTATAAAGCTCATCTGAAGTTGAATATTCTTTCAAATTTGTAGTGCAAAGCTTTCTGCTAGAGTGTTCCTTATACAATTCTACAGCCAGTTTAAATCTAATAAGAGAATTGGCTTTATTATAACACTTTTTCTCATAAAAAAAAATCCTTAAAGAACAATTGTTTTTCTCCAAAGCTGTCAAAATATTAAGATTTAACATTTAATAGGTATGTTTGAGGGTGTGTGTGTGTATTTCCAGTAAACCTCATTATATTATGGTATGATCCATTTATTCAGAAGTCATATTTTGGATCAAGAATAAAGTTGGGGCTCGGAAGGTGGGCAAAAACACCCCCTGAGATGAGTATCTTAAATCCATGTGTTTTTCTCTGAGGGAGAAACGCATTAATTTGTCGTGCTCAGTCATCCAATAACCCAAAGTTTACTACGCATCTACTATATGCTGGGCATTATACTGGGGTAGCCTATTCTGTCCTCAGGAAGCTCAGAGTTAAGAGGTGAAATAAATGGGGATGAGCACTTATGATAAAATATAAATGTTATATAATAGAACTATGTATAAAATGCTAAGAGAGCCTAAGAGAAGTAAATTATGCCTGAGGAAACTTCACACAGGAAACGATATTTAAATAGGGCTTAACTGATGAGTAGGCTTTTGGAAGTCAGGCAAGAGACAATTGAAATATCAAGCCATGGGAAGAATATAACATAATGTGTTATACTCAGGGAAGGGCAGGGAGTTGGTGTGGCTTGGGCTTTGGGTGAGTAGTTGGGAAAAGGACCCTTTCTAGGCTTTGGTACATGAAGAGTAGCTTTTTCTCCTAAGAAATTACCTGTCATTCACTTACCAAATGTTTACTGAGTGCCATATTTATGAAATTCTTAGGTCAAAGCCGTGTCTTATGTACCAAAAGCAGATTTGCTTGCTGTCCACCATGGATTTTCAATTCAGATGAAGAGACAATATGTAGTGTGCTAGTTGATCAACCTGGGCAGTGAAACGGTCATTGTTGGGGGTAGAAGACTACTGACAACAAAAGCACAGCTGCCTGGAGCAATGCATTATGGGAAGATGTTGCTGAGCTCACCTTACAGACCCTGAAGACATCACTGCATCACTGTACAGTACAAACATTCATATTCATCATGTTCCTCTGAGTCATCAAGAAAAAGTTACATCATAGAATTTTATAATCAGAATAGAACTTAGAGGTCATCAAGTCCCCTCAGTTCCAAATCACTGCTGAAAACTAAGATCTACATTCTCTCTTCTACTGAAAGTGAAGCAAATTTCAGTACTTGAGAGGCAGTTGGTTTACTTTCATTTTAGGCAGCTCTGAGGGTGGTAAAAACCTTCCATATGTTGTCTCCCTTTTAACTTCCTCCCACGGGGAGTTCCTGAGAGGATGAGATAAAACTACTATCTTCTCCTCTTCAAATCTTGGCGTTCTATTTGATTTTGGAGAAGGGAATAGGAAATTGTTACGTTAGGAGATTTTAGCCGTCTGAGGATCTCTGAGGTGCAAGGGTTTTTTTAAAAAAAATACAAACAACCACAAGGATACCTCCTACAGGTTCTCTATCACTTGCTTTATACCTGACTACCCATATGCCAAGCTGCAGCCATGCCAAGTTCCACAGTGATGTGTCTCCTGGCATATTTATAAACACAGTTCGCAGGCTGGTATTTTCCCTCCCTGAGGATGTAAGGCCAGAGTGCCAAAATAACACACAGCCATTCTGAGGCCCATCCTGAAGTTCATCTTGTATAGTTCATAAATGTAAGCAAAAAAAAAAAAAAGTGCAAGCTCTTCCTAGAACAGGCATGGCATTCACTTAGAGCCAGAATTGGCTTATGTGGTAAGGGAAGGTATAAAACTACCTTAAGTTCTACCCTCAGTGAGAGATCTGGGGTCATCTTTGCGAAGTTTGTTGAGATTGCTTATTAAGCTCAAACAATATTTCATATTTTCCTAGTTCTAGTTAGCTTGAAAATTATCTTACTTAGTTTCACTTATCCACCCTCATTGAGTTCCTGAAACCCTGGTGGCACAGTGGTTAAGAGCTTGGCTGCTAACCAAAAGGCTGTCTATTCAAATCTACCAGCCACTCCTTGGAAACCTTACAAGGCAGTTCTAGTCTGTCCTATAGGGTCACTATGAGTCTGAATCAACTCTATAGCAATGGGTTTTTGGTTTCATGGAGTTCCTACAAAGTTTGTGAAGTGGATGTGTCCCACTCATAGGTCATTTCAGCACCCTACTGTCACTTCCATATGTCTAAAGGGGTTCAGGAACCTTCCTTGCACTTCTGGCTGCTCAGGAATATGCCTCCCTCCCCAGTATATTCCCTCAGTTGACCAGGCTGGTATCTTAGTCAGTCACAAAGTCAGTCAACTAATACTTGAGTCTGCATAATGCATTAGGCACTGAGGTAGGGTACAAGAATAAACATAAAAAATTTAAATCTCTGCTCTCACAGGCCTTAATAGTCTAGTGACAGAGACAGATAAATGAGCAAGCAATTTTAAGGGCACATGATGGATGTTGTGATTTAGGAATCTTATGCAGTGCTAGAAGGAACCTATACATGGAGAAAAACCAAAAACCTGTTGCCATCAAGTCGATTTTGACTCATAGCACCCCTATAGGACAGACTAAAACTACCCCATAGGATTTCCAAGGAGCATCTTGTGGATTTGAACTGCCAGCTTTTTTCGTTAGCAGCCAAGCTCTTAACCACTATGCCACCAGGGATCCAGCTATGAAAGAAGTGGCATGCAGAGGGAACAGCACACATAAGGTGGTTTATAAGGCCCAGAGATGAGAGAGCAGAGTGTGAGGAGAGAACTGAAAGAAATTCTTTTTGGATAGAACATGAAATAGGAGGAATCAAGAAGTAAGAGTTGAAGTTGCACAGGCAAGCAGGAGTAAGCTCACAAAAAGCTTTTAAGCAATACTAAGAGTTTGGACTTTGGGTTAAGAGCAATGAAATTTCGTTAAAGGAATTTAAACAAGTGGTAACATGGCCGTATGTGGTAGCACAGTACTGGCTTCATTGAGAAGAAAGTATTGAAAGGTCCAGGCTAGAAGCTGGAAAACTGGTGAGGAGGGTGTTACAGTGACCCTGGAAAAGAAATGGTGGCCTGGGCCAAGGTTATGGTGGTAGGAATAGACAGAAGTGGTTAGATTGGAGGTGAATTTAAGTGATATGATCAATAGGATCTCATGCTTGATCTAATGTTCCCAGTGATGTAAAAGAAGGATAAAGGGTGTCTGCCAGGGTTCTGACTTGGGCAATTGGGTGGATGGTGGAATTGAGATGGGAACACGAGAGAAAGTGCACACTTTGGGGAAGGTAAGGAACTGAGTGCTACAGTTATTAAATATGAAGTGATTTGGGGATGTCAAAGAAAAACACATGCAGTAGGCAGTTGTATATATAGATCTGAAGTTTACTATAGTGATTTAGGCTTAAGATGAAGATTTCATAGTCATAGTTATAACTGAAGCTATGGAAGTAAATGAGATCACCAAGGATACTGCCGTGAGAATAGAGCCAAGTGTGAAACTACAACAGTTAAACAATAAGAAGAGGACTTCACAAAGAAGATTGAGATATAATAGTTGATATTATAGGAGGAAAACTAGATGAATGATATCTCATGGAAGCCAAAAGCAGAGAGTATTTTAAGAAGGGGGGAGCATTCAAAAGCATCTACTCTTGCAAGAGAAGACAAATACAATAAAAACTGAAAAGTGCCATTTTTATTTGTTTCATATACTGGTGTGGAAGGGCCCCAGAATGAACGGGATGTGAATACAGTGATAGGGCAGCAGCTGTAAAGAGATAGTGCGTTGAAGAGGAGTTTTATTGTTTGATTTACTGGGAGGAGTTATTTGAGCATATTTAAATGCTATTGAGAAATAGTTGAAGAAGGTATTAAAAACACAAAGGAGATAGAGGACCCAAGCAGTATAAACAGATATGGGAGGAGGTGGAGGTGTAAAATCCAGAGAACTGGCTAGGGGTTTAGAAAGTGGGGGAACATTTCATCTATCTG
Source organism: Loxodonta africana (assembly GCF_030014295.1). Taxonomy (NCBI): domain Eukaryota; kingdom Metazoa; phylum Chordata; class Mammalia; order Proboscidea; family Elephantidae; genus Loxodonta; species Loxodonta africana. Next base: position 50,210,442 of record NC_087351.1, read on the forward strand.
AACCATCAAAATGGCTTTGTCCTGTGATCTAATACTTTAAGACATTGAACTCCAATAGTCTTGTGAATAAGACAGTAGTTTTCATTCCATTTTACTTATGGAGAAATTTGGTCATAAAAATAATAAGATAATTATCCAAGTCTGTTCAGCTACGGGAGAATGGGGCTATTACGGATTCAGGTCTTGAGCATTTGGGGACCCACTTTCTCCATCAATGGCATCTGCAGTCAGTAAGTAAGCAATCCAGTAAATAACATTTTGTAGCTGTTACGTGCTGTTGAGTCGGTTCTGACTCATAGAGACCCTATAGGACAGAGTAGAGCTACCCCATAGAGTTTCCAAGGTGTGGCTGGTGGATTCGAACTGGCGACCTTTTGGTTAGCAGCCAAGCTCTTAAAACTAAAACTATCTTCATGATGTTTTTCTGGGGCATGTAATTTCTAAGGATAAATGCTGTTGCCTGAGTTTCTCGAGTTTATCCAAGTCATGTGTTGACTTAAGTAAGTGGAGCTCCTGAATGAGAAAACTGAATATTGCAACAATATATGTATTTTCCAAATTAATATACAGTTACATAGTTTTAAGGAAAATTCCTTTTTGAAATGACAAAATAACCATGTATGAATAATTAAATGTTTCTTTTTTCCTTTTAAAAAGAAGTAACTTTAAAGCTATAATACCTAAAACGATGTAGTGGTGAGAGAAGAACAGGATGCTCAAGGGAATCTGATAGTCTAGCAACAGACCCTAGCATGTGCACGGACATGTGCCATGAGTATACATAATAGCAATAGCAATTTAAAATAAAAACAAGTTGCCATCCAGTCAATTCTGACTCGTGGCAAGCCCATGTGTTTCACGGTAAAACTGCACTCTGGGGTTTATGATGGTTGTGATCTTTTGCGAGTAGATCCCTGGACCTTTCTTTCAAGGTTCCTCTAGGTGGAATCAAACTGCCTTTGTTCCTAGTCAAGTGCTTAACCATTTACACCAGCCTCTTATTTAGTTTCTTCTCTGTGCCAGGCACTATCCTAAATGCTAGACACATGTTAGCTAATTTAATCCTCATAGCAACCTCAAGAGGTAGGTACAATTATTGCTGTTGATATTTAATATATCCTATTCATTTTATGCCCTCGGTGAAGTGGATTGACACAGTGGCTGCAACAATGAGCTCAAGTATAACAACGATTGTAAGGATGGCTCAGGACCGGGCAGTGTTTCGTTCTTTTGTGCATAGGGTCGCTATGAGTCAGAACCAACTCGATGGCACCTAACAACAATAACAACACAACATTCATTTTATGCCAAAGGGGGTGTCATGAATCAACAGATGAAAGAAGGAAACAAAATATTCCAACCTTTTGTAACTGGAACAAACTATAATAGCCTGATTCTATTGATCAACTAACTTGTTTAGATTCCATACTCTTTCAGAGACTGTGGTAATTGACCTTTTAGCATCAAGACTACTCATCTCTCCCTCACAGCTGTGTTTTAGCAGGACATGTGGCCATCTCACTAAAGACTACATTTTCCAGCCTCCACTGACTAGAGGTAGCCACGTTACAATTTTCAGGGCAATGGGATGTGAGCAGAGTGTATTGTGAAATTCCTGGTCATAGTCTTAAAATAAAGGTGCACCCCCGTCTCACACACATATGTTCCTTCCCTTGTCTTCTTGCCTTAGGCTGGAGGATGGATGGGTGGTAAGCTAGTTCCAACCAGATGGATAAGGGCAGCCCCTGGGAGACAGTGGTGGTCCATGGTTTCTGGAATCTCTGATATAATACATTAGCCTGTACCAGAACTATTACAAATAATTAATAGTCAACATTCTAATAATTAATTGGCTTCTATGTAGGTATTCCAGTAAAAAGAAAATGAACATTTCAGGGTTATTGTCCTCATAACAGCTATTAATCATTGTTAATTAATAAATTGACATCCTGATTATAGTTTTATTTCCCATGTCATTCTGCTTTTAAAGAGGGATAAGCTGATCTTGAAAATATAAGTGTTCTGGGTTCTGAGAATCATATTGTAAGCTTGGTTATTGTCAGTCTGCCTCTGGGTACTTGTGTGGACAAAATTTAGTTTCTACCCTGCAAGGCAGAGTGCCAGATTAGACTACAGTAAAACAAACAAACAAACAAATTCACTGACGTTATCTTTTAAGTGACAGCTAGCTCTCCTTTCCCTGACCAGTCTAACTTCCCCAGAGAGTCACACAATTCACTGAGTAGCCAAGCATGAGGGCTATGATTTTAACTTACTTGATATTCTATGTCAGTCAAGTATAAATTAACAAAAGGATAATATTGTGTTAGTAACATTTATATTTTAATTTATTATTTGACAACAAAAGTAAGCGTTGAATTTAGCCTGCCTGTCTGAACTGCATGCTATTATTTTCAAAATCCCCATTTTGCAGGACTGCCATCCTTTGCTTCTGTTTTCCTTTCACTTCTTGCTTAGCTTATACCTCCTAGGTCCCTCCTTATTGGGTAGGCTACAGGAGGAAGTGAAAAGTTATTTATGTCGATTTTTAGTCGTAATAAAGTCATATACTTTATTCAGCAATAAAGGCTGGACAGCAGCTGGCAGTATAAATTCATTTTCAAATAGTCTTGGCAAACAATTGAATCCAACCTCCAGAATAAAACTTGAGCAGACCTCAAATGGCTGCTTTGGGGCCCCCTGAAAAATTTGACGTATCTAATTTACTCTTCTTAGGATTTATACGCTGAAAGGCTTTCATTTTATTTTGCAGTGAAACAATATAGAGAAGGTGTATTGAAGTGTAGGGTGTCATTGACTATGTAGGAGCCCAAACACTTGGCAAAGTCAGGTTCTTTTTTACTCCCATTACATGCAAGAACAAAGCTTGATGAAATGATTGTCTTACTAAAGAAGCCCCATCAATCACTGTTCAGATGTTTAAACATTACAAATAGAGACATTGAATAGTTTCACCATCTGTCTCAACAAAGGACATTTGGGAATTTTTGAGATGCTGAGTAATCTTCTATTATGTGGAGTTTTCCACAAAAGATTCTTATTTGCCTCTCTTCTGAACTAAATTTGATAATTTTAACCATCCAGGGAAAGGATCTAGCAAAATAAATTGCATCTCTAATTTTCTCAAATCGAAGGAGCAGTTTTCAATTTACAGTAATGCTCTTAGCATTTGAGTAAGCAAAGCGGAGGCAATATCCATTTCCAGAAAGCAACAGTTCATTCAGACTTATGAAACCCTGATCATTTTGTAGAGAACTACGTCATTGCTCTGCATGAAAAGTCAAGAAAGCAAAACACAGACACTTGGAGGGTATGTCACTCAAAATTCTGTAGAACAAATAGCAGGGCCGAAAACTTGATGTTTATTATAATTACAACAAATAGAAATAGATCCCTCTTTTTAAGAGGCTTCAGTATTCTGCAACAATATTCATTGGTGACTGTGAACTCTGAACTTAAAATAGACTTTAGTCATCTCTCCATTATTGTCTCTCATGCTGTCAAGTTGTTAAAACCAATGTTTTCTTTAAGGTTAATATCTTAAAGTTGTCATTGGGATCTGCCCTGTGAACGTAGAATATGTTTCCCTCACAGGGAAGGTTCAGCTTGTTAAAGCAAAGACAGAACACAAAAGGATTTTGTAAATAACTGATTTGCATTATAGGGAATGTTCCAGGCATTTATGCCAGTCCAACTAGACTATAAGATGCTGTCAATATACTTCCCAAGAGATTCTTTGAAGAACAGGAAACCTGTTATAAACGTGAACCAGCATCACTGTAGTCATCTAAATCCATTCTACCAATTTGAATACTAGAAAAAAAATTTTTTTAAAGTAAATATCGTATTCAAACCAACTGTGCTCCAACTAGTGACATTTATCTGGTTAGTTATACCAAAGGTTTTGGAATGAAAACTTCCTTGAATGCAGAGGGGAAAGAAAAGTTGAAATAAGTAGAAATTTATACGTTTTCCCACATTCAAGAAAAGAGGGACCTTTATAAGCAAATAATAATAAAACAGAGCTTCTTGGCTAATGATCAAAATTCAGATGGTTTCTAAAGTGTAATTTCCTGCCAAAAAACAGAAGGCTCACGTGCTTCAAAGCAGGAAAGGCTGAAACTATCCGCCTGCTATATGTCAGGCAGTGTGCTAAGTAAACACTTTACATAATTATTACATTTAATCCTCACAACAATCCTATGAGGCAGGAATTATTACCCCCATATTACAAATGAGGAAATGGAGATTTAGAGAGTATATATAATGCTCAAGGTGACAAGCTTATGAATATAAGAACCAGGACTCAATCAAGTCTGGATGGTTCCCAAGTCCATTCTCGTTCCACTATACCATAAATTGAATGCCAGCATATATTGGCTAGATAGTAAAAATGGCTTCATATAATTTTATTTAAAAAGTTAATATAGCAGAACCCTAAACAATCACCCATTTGAAGTAGGCCAGAGGCTAAAAGCAATTTAACACTGAATTTGCAGCTTCTTTCATCGAGTTTTATTTGATCATTAATCCTTACTTCTTTTTTCCCCACAATACAGGTGATCTGACCTCCCCATGCTAGTTTAGGCTCATACTCATCCTTAGGATCAGTCTTCGCCTTAAGTGCAAAAGGGTTCAGGGATGTAACCACAAACCTGAGTGTGATAGACATAATAATAACTCCCCGAAAGATGCCCAAGTGAAAATCTCCAGAAGCTGTGAATATGTTGCCTTCCATGACAAAAGGAACTTTTCAGATGTGATTAAATTAAGTATCTTGAGCTAGGAAGATTATTCTGAATTATCTGAGTTGGCCCTATCTAATCATAAAGCCAAAAAAAAAAAAAACCAACAACCCAAACCTGTTTATTGCCATCGAGTCAATTCTTACAGTGAATCTAATCACAAGAGTCCTACAAAGAGGCAAGTGAGTCAGTAAGAGAAGGAGTTGTAACTATGGAAGGAAGGAAAGAAAAAGGAAAGGCAGGAGGGAGGGAGAGAACAGAAATTTGAAGATGCTATACTGCTAGCTTTGAAGATGGAGGAAGGGGTGGTTACCAAGGAATGCAGGTATCTCTAGAAGCTGGAAAAGGCAAGGAAACAGATTCTCTCCTAGAGCTTCCAACATGGATGCAGCCCTGCCAAAACCTTAACTTTAGAACTTCTGACCCGTAACAATGAATTTGTGTTTTTTTTAAGCTCCTAAGATTGTTGTATTTTGTTACAGTAGCAAAAGGACTAATATGCTTAGTCTTTGCATCAACTCACCCTTGCTACTCTTGGCTCTAATGTTATGCTACAGGTTTGGTAACTAAGCCTCTGTTTTGGTCCCAGTCTCTGAAACTCTGTTGTTCTTGTAACTATCCAAGACCTTAGTCTTTCTAGAGGTCTCTTTTTGCCCAGGTGACTTAAAGAAGTCCAGATGAAAAAAGAAAATTACTTGTAGTTGTTATTACATACCACCGAATGAACAAGTGGTAAAAGCAAAAATAATGATTGTTTTACTTATTTTGTTGAGGATACCACTGTAAAATTAAGTAAAATGAGATTTCTTTCCTAAGTTGTGTAAAAAGTTGTTGTTATTATCACCATCATCATCATTATTTACATGAAAGTATAGTCCGCATAAACATGGACCTGGAGTAAGAGATGAAACACAGAGGCCCACCTGATAGTCCTAGCCCTTTAGAACTGAGATTCTGCCTTGGTTTTTTGAGCATTTCCTTTCTCTAGGGGACTGGAGTCTGAGCTAAATCTTTATCTTCCTAAAAGATTTCCCAGGCTAACTGCATGACTGAGTTTTTTGTGTTGTATCTATTGTGTTTTTATTATTCTGAGGTATTTTTTATCTACGGGTAAAGTATTGCACCAAATACCTTAAGCTTTGCTTAGCTATTATTTTCCCAAAAGTAAATAGTTCCTACTCCACAATGCTTGCACACCTCTCCCCCACTCAGCAACAACACGCCCTTTTCTTTTATGGAAACAGTGGGAACGTTTCCTTCTCTACTGCTCCGGAAATCACAGTCTGGGTCTGTATGAGGTCAAGAGAGGAACTGAGTTATCTGTGATTTCGCTAGATTCACGACTGGGTTTTGTCTTGTACAGTTTTGACTCTAAAATGAATATCTACTTTAATAAGTTCTTTATCTATGACCAGAATACACTGTAATTTAGTCTTCTGATTTGGCTGCTTAAGCAGAGTGGCAGATGCCCTCCTGAGATTTATTTTTGTCCTAGGAAAAAGATGATTTCATGCTCCAACAGAAAATACAATATATTAACTTATTTATTTGGGAAGTCCAAGGACTTTAGGCTTGGCAGAATCCCAGGCTTAAACCGAATTGCTTGGAATCTCGGTCTCTCTCTCTCTCCAACTCAGGTCTGCTTCTCTTTGGAAGCTGGCCTTATACTATATTACCTGCAAATGAGCATCTTCTGGGGAAGATGGCTACCGACAGTCTCTAATTCACAATTCGCACCCCTTCCATTCAGTAATCCAAGGGGAAGGGACCTTCTTTCAACTTCTTTCTTCCAGCATCCATATATAAACTCCAAAGAAGAACTCTGGTCCCACAGGTTTACATCCTCATCCCTAGGAGAAGGTGATATTGTGGTGGGTAGGCCTTTATGAAATGCCTATTCCTGGGCTAGAGTAGAGTGGTGGGGTACATCAACATGTTCATTTTTGGAGGGAAAGAGGTGGGGAGTCCCCAAAAGAATTTGTGGTGGTCAGTCTTATGAAAACACTTTTCTCTGTTTATTTTTATGTTCCTAGAGTCAAACATAGTATGATGTGCAAAAAATGTTTGGTAAATTGAACTTGACTCAGTGGCACCTAACATCATCAACAACAAAATAATGTTAGCTATTATATTGGCATGCTGTCATTGTGTGTGTGTGTGTATATGTGTATGTGTGCAGAGGGACAGATTGATTTCCTTGTATATGTGGATGTGTGTGCATATATAGACACACTCATCTATTTACATACACATGTACATCTGTGTGAGTGAAAAGCATATACATATTTTATTTGTAATCATTTAAAATGTAATATTTATTTCCTAATAAATGCTAAGCCTTTTGATAGAGTCTGTGTATACAAAGATGAGAACAACATGACCTTTGCCCTCAAGTAGCCCACAAATACATGCATTGTTAATGCGTATTTACACACATACACACACTAATCAAGTTGGAAATCATTCCTAGGAAATGTTAGTTTATCATGTATTAAAATTGATGGCAGAAATGTCAAGAAAACTAGGTTCTAGTTCCAACTCTTCAGTACTCCCTCCAGTTTTATCATTTATGACTTCTCTGAGTATTCAGTAACATTAACTGAACGTAGCTGCTTAGAAAATAAGCTGTATAGAACAAACAGAAGCATTAATATGGACACAAAAGAATCCTCAGGACTGGTTAAAGAGGCCACCCAAAGCCAGCCAGCTAAATTTTTAGTAGCGCCTGTCCCTCCCCCTGCTTCAGAGTTGACCTTTTTTTTTAATTAAAAGGCATATTTACCTATTTTCCAAAACCTACAGAAAATGAGAAATTATAAATAAATTAGAATAAAAGTAGTTTATGTTTTCCATTTACAGAGGTTTATAAAAAATTTTTTTTTTTTTTTTTAAATTAACTGTATGGAAACCCTGGTGGTGTAGTGGTTACGTGCTATGGCTGCTAACCAAGAGGTTGGCAGTTCAAATCTGCCAGGCACTTCTTGCAAAGTCTATGGGGCAGTTCTACTCTGTCCTATGGGGTTGCTATGAGTCGGAATCGACTAGACGGCAGTGGGTTTGGCTTTTCGGGTTTTATTAACTGTATATGTGAGTATGGCTTTAAAAAGAGATCACCTATATGTTCTTCATTCAGAAAAAGAAATAGAACATTGTTAGTACTTTAGATGTCTCCTGTGCACCCTTCCCCAATAGCATTCCCTCCTTATCCCCCACTATCCCATGTTTTGTGTAAAGTTTCAGGTCCAAGGTGTGTGTGGCAGCATCCCCTAAGACTGCTGTCACTTACATAAGTAGGGTGGAACTTTAGTTTTGAACAGCAGAGAGCTATGTTTCTACGCTAGAACTCCTTTCTCCTTTGCAAGTCCTTTCTTCTTTCCTTCTCCTTCCAGCTTTTACAGTACATCTCTCTAGTCTTTTCTGAGTCCATTCATGAATAAATTTTATAGAATTTCATATATAGAGAGGAATTGGAAGAAATTACTTCTAATAATGGAAGTCAGTGTTTTCACATTGAGAGAATCAACTAGAAAAAGTTATTTATAGAAACTTATATTGATCTGGAAACCCTAGTGGCATAGTGGTTAAGAGCTGCAGCTGCTAACCAAAAGGATTTGAGCCAAAAGTTCAAATCCACCAAGTGCTATTTGGAAACCCTATGGGGCAGTTCTACTCTGTCCTATTGTTATGAGTCAGAATCAACTCAATGGCAATGGGTTTGGTTTGGTTTTTATACTGATCCGATGGTTAAAAAAAATAATGCTTAGATCTATGGGAAAAGCTACCTGTTAACTGTTTATGTCCCTTCTCTTCTAGTTTGGACTCCCTTATGGTAGATGGTGTTCATTTCTTCAGAGCTTTCACCAGGACAAAGCACAGCCAGGCTAAACAGAATACCACTAACTCAGAGGCATTTATTGGTCTTGCCCCTGCTCCATTTTTAGTTTCTTTATCTAAAAAAACTTAAGTGATTTGAGAAGTCTAAATTCCGATTCCATACACAGATATGAAATTCTAAGAAACATAGAAAAAAATTGTTTAATTCCCTTGACCTCTGATATTTTCTTTCCTTATTCTTTGCTTTACAAACACTTTGTATTAATTCTTAAATTATGGGGCCAGAACTATCTTATGTATCTTGATGAGTTTTTCTGTCTTTCCTTTCTTGCCTGTTGTGGGGTTTACATTAACTTTGCCCAAAGAATTTGGTCTTTGTCCTGGGTTCCTGAGAGATAGCCTCTAAAACTTTGGAATTTCCCCATAAGTGTCTTTGACGAGGCATCCAGGTCACACCTGAGGGTTTATGCTAATGAGGAGACTCTGGTGGGGGCTGGCCAAACCAAAAAGACCACCTCATGATATTAGCTGGCCACAGGGGAGGTGGGCTGATTCTACCAATCCTGACAAGGTAATGAGATCCCAGCAAAGTCTCTGGACTCAGAAGCTTCTTGGGATCCCTGGTAGGTGAGAGACATCAGTGCATGTGGGAGGGTACAGCATCCGTTTTTTGGGACACGGAACTCTCCCAGACCTCACCATGTGTGTCTCTTCACTCGTATGCTTTTCGCTGTAATAAAACTATAATCCTAAATATAACACTTTCTGTGAGTTCTGTGAGTCATTATATTGAATTATCAAACCTGAGGGAGTACAGGGAGCCAGAAGATCAGAAAAGAAAGGAGCTGGGAATCCCTGAGCTTATGGCTGACATTCTGAAGGCATAATGGAAAAACACCAGCCTTGTAGCTGTAGATCAAAGGGAGGGTGTCGTGGGGGCTTGAGCTTATGGCTGACATCTGAGGTCTTGGGCAGACTTGGCAGTCTAGAGGACTAAGCCCTGGATTTTGTGAGGTCTGACCAAGCTCAGGTTAGGGGTTGGGGCAGAGGAAGAAGTGCTGCACGAGCAGCTGGTGTCTGAACAGAAGTAGAACAGAGGGGAACAGAACTGATAATAGACTGATTTGAGATTACAGTTGATCCTTACAGTTTGCTGTCAGAGAATTGAAAAGTGGGGATTTGATATATCCTCACACCGGTCTTTCTACAACTGACAACTAGTGTAATGTTTAATATTTATTGGTTAGTTATGAGCATAGTCTGTAAACTATTATTACTATTTTTATTTCACATTGTCTATAGACATTTCGAATCGCTTTAGAATTTCGCAAACACAGATTCATTATTTCTTTCCCAAGTTATCAAATTTATTTATTTTTTTGAATTTCCATATTAAACCAGAAAAACAAACCCATTGCAGTGGAGTTGATTCCGACTCACAGTGATCCTACAGGACAGAGTAGAATTGTCCCCTAGGGTTTCCAAGGAGCAGCTGGTAGATTTGAATTGCTGACTTTTTGGTTAGCAGCCATAGCTCTTAACTACTGAGCCAGTGAATAAGTCCTTGTTAATAGCAACAAATGGTCAACTAGTCCCTTGTGTTAGAATAAAACAAACCACAACAATACCAGGCCAGATTCAGCCAAGGGGAGGAACAACAGCAAAAAAACAAAAAAAGTGATATTTATTGACTCTTTTAGGTAGGGCTTGATTAAATAAATTATTACTTTAGCTTAGAAAATGCCACCTTGTTGACCTGAATGAGTTCCTGTAACTCTGAGAGAACAACAATTTATTCCATACACATTGGCACAAGAAGGCCAGTTTAACTTAAAATAAGGGCAAATGGAAGTTCATCTGAGGATGAATGAGTAGGGAATTGAGAAAGTCATCATGAATTTGAGTCCTGGTTCTGATTCTTTAATTTCTCACCAGCAGATGATTGTGGGAAAGAAATTGGTGAGTTCTTCTGAAACAACTTAAATGAGGGTAACCGAAGGGCATGCACGTGCCTAAAGGCAAGGATGCTGACCCATCCACCTGCCATCCAGCAGGTTCTAAGGCTTTCTACATAAAGTCCTATTGTAATTTTCTAATGACCTTAATATTAATGCAGCTTCCATAGTTACCTGACTTACTCTCAGGGGTTGAGAACCTGATTCAATAAGTCTAACATTTATGTATGAGCACTTGAAGCTTATCTTTTTATGAGCCATTTCATAAATGCAAACAAAATTAATGAAATTATCCTAAATAATTATTGATCAATTAAAAGTGTACGGCACCAACTCCTCCTCTCAAAGCTAAATGTCAATAAAGACTTTAGTTAGTAAATGTTTCCATTATAAAATTGAATTTTATTGATCTCTCTTTGCATAATCCATTTAATGTTAATATTCCTAAGTTGTGTCTACGTGTGAGAGTACTGATAACAAAAGTACAAAACAGATTCTCTGATTGCTATTGCCGTATTAAAAAAGAAACCAAGAAGTAGAGAGCAAGATTTGCTTTAAATGTAAGAATCCTATTCATTTCTCTTGGGGTATTTGTGCGTAAAGAGCTCAGTTATTTGGGGTTTCCTCCTTCATCACTATCGACTACTACAGTAGATTATTCCTCAGCTTTGTTCACTTTTCAATTACAGCTTGATTTAATGAAAACTTTTAAAAGGATAGTTAGTTTTCTAATGTAACCCAGATGAGAATGCTAGTGTGATTATTACCACTTTCAAATTTGTTCTGGCTTCAACTTTTTTTCATCTTTCTAATTTGATCCTTTCAAATTAAATTTTAATTATGCATAAAATTAATAAAGGACAATTTATAGTACCATTGTGTGTCGACCGGTTGTCTGGTGATAAATAGGAGGCTGGATCCTTGATGGATTTTTTATAACAGGAAAAATAATTAAATGGCCATATCGTCATTATCACAGAGGAGTTATTAAAGCATTGCTTCTTACACAAAAGCATTTGGCTAGCTCTTTGCAAGTGGAAAGTGGAAAGAGCTGTGTATAGGGAATGGGGCAGGTGTCGTATCCCTGGGCTTTATGCACCAAATATTCAGTCAGTTAAAAGGCATCTGTATGGGTGTAGGGTTTAAAAGATGACAGGCAAAATATTGTATAGGAAAGGATTAGAAGTACACAGCTTCTTCCTACTGGGCCAGGTGAACACTGTGTGTGAATGCTGAATAAGCATGGAAATGAGAAGCCTGCTAGGCTGAATTAGGTTATAAATAAATAAATAAAAGATGTTCATTTCTCTAGGGTTCCTGGACTGTGATGAAAAATGGACTGTGTTTACACGAATATGACTTGGTTGGCTGCAATATCACCACATCTGTAGTAGAGTTAGAGTCGCTAGGTGGTAAAAAACGTTAATGTTCTCGGCTGCTAAGCAATAGGTTAGAAGTTCGAATCCACCCAGAAAGGCACCTTGGAAAAAAAGTCCTGGCAATCTGCTTTAAAAAAATTAGCTGCTGAAAACTTTATGAAGCACAGTTCTACCCTGACAAGCATGGGCTCGCCATGGTTGGTAGTATAGTCAATCTTTACATTTTCTTCAAAAACAACCAGAAACACTCACCCCCACCCCCCTTTCATTTTCTTGTTATGGTTCTTCTATGCATATAAGACAGCACCTAGAAAATATAAATCTAAGGAACACAATTTCAATTTTTAAACATTTTTCCATATGTGCCAGTGTAAGTATAAATCATTCTGTTTTAACCTCTGTAAAACCCAAAAACAAAACCCAGTGCTGTAGAGTCTATTCCAACTCATACCGACCGTATAGGACAGGGTAGAATTGCCCCACAGCCTTTGCAAGGTGTAATCTTTAGGGAAGCAGACTGCCACATCTTTCTTCCACCAAACAGCTGCTAGGTTTGAATTGCTGACCTTTCGGTTAGCAGCCAAGCACTTAACCACTGCACCACCAAGGCTTCTTATTGATGAATAAAACCCACCAAATGGGAGAGTTGCATATCTAGCATATTTGACACCCAGAGAAGATCATTTTTTAACAACCCTCCTCTTTATTGCAAAATTATTTTCAGTAATAATCATGAAATGAAACAAATGGTAATAATAATAATGATAGGAAAAATGCATGTATATAAATGTGTATAGTCATTAAAACAAAAAATTAATTAAATATTAAGTGCAAAAAAGAAAAATAGAGATGGATTAATACTATATAATTGCGTTAATGTCTTTTATGCTTCCAAAAGAGTGAACTTGTCAAGGTTCTGAGAATGATTTGTGACAGTACTGAAGAGATACACTTTCTATTTCTTTGGCTTCACAATCACTGTGCTATCATAGTTTATTTCCAAGCTACTTCGTAAAAGCAGAAATGTGTAGTATCACAGGATTGGAGACAGGGACTGAGCCTGAAGCAAGCTTGAATGATCTTGACCCCTGACAAACTTACTGGAAATGAACAAGTAGCTCAGCCTGTGTATATCTTGGGAGCAAAATGTATAACTGGGAGTCCTCTGCATTAGCTTCCATGCAGAAAATAATTTTTATTGAATGATAAGTAAAGGAAGTGTGCTAATTTGAATTTTATAAATAGGTTAGTAAACTAAATTATAATGATAACAATTGTTTGAACATAAACCAACAAAATATTTTTTCATTTAAAAGTGTGTTTTCACCAACAGTCTTTAGTATTGCTAGTATGTGATGCTTGGGAGGAAAGACCTGCAATCTGCTTTTTCATTTAAAAGTATGTTATCACCAACAGTCTTTAGTATTGCTAGTATGTGATGCTTGGGAGGAAAGACCTGCAATCTGCTCCCGTAAAGCTTAAACCAAACCAAACCCAGTGCCGTCGAGTCGATTCCGACTCATAGCGACCTTATAGGACAGAGTAGAACTCCCCCATAGAGTTTCCCAGGAGCACCTGGCGGATTTGAACTGCTGACCTTTGGGTTAGCAGCTGTAGCAGTTAACCACAATGCCACCAGGGTTTCCTCTGTAAAGCTTAAAAACTAAGAAATACTATGGGGCAGTTCTACTCTCTCCTTCACGGTCGTTACGAGTGGGAACCGACTCAAGGGCAATGGGGTTAGTGTACGATGATGCTAAAAAGCAGACCAACCTTTTAGTCGGCTTTATTGTTGTTTTTAAGTTAAATACAGTCAGTGCACCCCCTTAGTTCCTCTACCCAGTATGAACAACCTGTCCTTGGTATGCCACTGAGATAGAAGGAAGGAATTACTTTTAGTTGTCTAAAGTAAATTATTATCTTTTACCTTAGAAAGGAACATATTATCAGTATGTTACCAGTCTGTCCATTTATGCTGCCCAGGATGCTTGCTTTATGATGGCTTTTCTAAGAGAATGATCTAGGAAAAGAATTTGACTTGCTTCCAATGACCATATGTTGAACGTTCTTCAAGATGTTCGATTGGCTGATTTTGTAGCTGACGATTTCTTCCGTGTAGGGAAGGTATCAGACGAATGTCATAACCATGCCAAACACTGTCCCTGAAGCTTCTCTAAGACCTGACATCTCTAGCAAAAGACCAAAAGTTATGCTTGTCATTACCGTTTAGGATCAAAGTTAAAATGAAAATGTATCCTGTGTTGGCTACTCTCTTCTGTTCCACTGAATTAGCTAAATAAGGGAGCCTGGGTGAGAAGATGAGGCGCTTGAACAATTCAGGCAGTAGAGTTTAAAGATAGCAGACAAGAGCGGCATTAATGGGAATGGTACATTCTGACATTCCTTGTGTTTTCATTAAGCTTGTGTAAGTAATTTTGTGTTGTTCCAACACTTAAGCCACAAGACATTACCATGATTTATGCTGAGATGGTTTTGCCTGTGCTCACACCAATCCTGCAAAAACAGTGAATTTTTACCACCACATTAGAGACCAGAACAAGCTCTTATTCTGACACTTTGAAAAAAAGAGCTTTGCAGGCTTTTGTTTGAAGTCAGGGAATAATCTGAAGAATTTGTGTATTTGGGGAGTCTGAACTCTCCAGGTACTTGTTCCATTTTTTGTGATAGACACCTAGCCAAAACAACAAAAACAAAAACGTGTTTTAATAGCTTTAGTTAATTAGACTCTGAATAATCAAGTGGTGAATAATGTAGGGAATTTGTATGTGTGAATTTGAAACACAGAATGTGTCAAGCTTTTCTCTTGGCAAGAGGTTTTACTGTATTTACTGTGTATTTTGCTACAGAAAATATGAATTATATGTAAAAGGAGTTCCAAGAGCAACAAGGTTTAGGAAATACTGTGTTTTTTAAGGCCAACATGATTTTTCCCTCTAGTGCTACTTAGAGCCCTAAATATGCTAATCTTCATTTTGAATCTCCAGGAGGGAGATAAGATATGATGTGTTTCTGAACTGACTACAGAATTCTTTCTTCCAGGAAGTATTTTTTAAAAACCTTAACTTTCTATAGAACCTACGTTGGAAAATTCCTCTCTCTCTTCACCAGGTCTCAGAGGGAACCCATGGGGGCCAGGGGTGGGAGGTAATGTTTCTGCCCCTCGGATCTCTCTGTTCTATCCATCAAATTCCTCTTCTGCTTACAAACTTGGGTCCCACAATTTTCCTGCTACTACCAAAGGAGGCCACCAGACATAATCTTCCTACTTGGAAGTCTGTAAGAATTCCCTGAGGAAATGTGATGGTGTATGTCCTAGTTACCTTGTAGGGCCAGAAGAAACATACAAGTGGGTGGCTTTAAAGAACAAGAATTTTTTGTCTCACAGTTTTGGAAACTAGAAGTCCACATCAGGGCATCAGCTCTAGGGGAAGGTCCTTGTCGGTAGCCCTATGTTTCTTACAATTGGCTTTTAGAAAGATCTTCACATGGTGTCAGTCTTCCCTCTGTGTGTGTCTGTGTCATTATGCTCTCTTTACAGGACACCACTCTGAAGGGACTAGGGTTAGGATCTACCTACTCCCAGTATGACCTCATTAACATAGCAAAAGAAAACCCCTATTTCCAAACAGAATCATATTTACAGGTACAAGGGTTAGGACTTCAGCATAAATTTTGGGGGGATACAATTCAATCCATAGTACCGTGGGAAGAACATGGACTTGAAATAACATCTAAATGCTTTAATTTATGCTTGTCATGTCATGGGAGCACAATAAATGTCACTTCCATCCCTTGCCCAATTACCTGTTTGAAAAATAAAAATTTCTTTATGTAGAATTTACTTCAAACAAAGTAGATATTGAGTACAGTCCTAGACCCTCACTAAATGCTATTTTTTATTCAGTGAATGTGAGCATCTGATAGTTCACTTCAGATAAAGAGATATTAAGAAATGATTCGATCATAAGACGCTCATCTGCAAGGTAAAAGCAGTCAATGGACATGCATGAGCATATGATACCTGTGCAATTCGCTAGGCCATGCTAAAGAAAGTGACTTCCAAGAGAAATTTGGAAACAAAAGATGACAGCTTGATTTAGTCCTCTTTGTCTTGCACTGCACAATTATACAAAGTCAATTTGAAGCTAAGACATTTGTAAGAAAAATGATCTTATTTAAAAATTATGAGTGACCCTTTTGATTTGACGGAAGTGCATTATGTTTCCAGTTTCCACTCAAAATCTAAGCTAAGGAAATTGGATATACATGACATTTGAATTTGTTCCAAATTTTTAAGATGTATCCTCTATTTGTTAATTACTAAAAAAAAAAAAAAAAAAAGCCAAAGGGTGGGAATTGTTGGGAAGGGGAGGAGGAACTTACATTGATTGTATATCTAGCATGTATGAGGCACTGAGTTAAGTACTGTATATATGTTCTCTCATTTAACCCTAGTGACAACCCTGTAGGAGGTCTACAATTATCCCAGTTTTACAAATAAACCTGAGCCCATAGACGTTAAGTAAAATGCTCAAGGTTTCATAGTTATTAAGTCTGGGCAGAGTCAGGATTGTGAATCCAGATCAAATAGGTTCCAAACTTCATGTCCTTTCCGTGAGTAAGTAGTCTTGAAGTAACAGTAGGATTTTATTTAACAGGATATTTTTCATAGTATTTCCTTTAATGTGATAAGAAGTTTCTAAGTGGATTTAAAGCAAGTCAATTAGCAAAAAATGCAATTTTCTATACAACCCGTAGCTTACACTTCATCATACTAAACAAGGTACTCACGTGTCCTTCTTGAATAAGGTAAGCATAAGCATTCTGTGGGGAATAAAAATGAGGAAGTACCATTTAGTGGACCGTAGGGTTATCACTGTGGGAATGTTTAAAATTATTATCCTTACAATTTGTCTCACAAAGAAGTTTCATATTACATGATTTGTATTTGACTTCCTGTCAGGGGAAACGCTAATTTCTAGGGCGTTTCCAAGTTCTGTCATTTTTTGTGATTTATATGTGGGGTGAAATTCACACAGAACATGCTTTCTCGGAAAAGGTTTGTCTGGCCTGTAGTGGGAACTTGAAGTGACTTGGGAACAGTGGTTCTGAATGTTTGAAAACCCACTTTCTGTTGACAGCTCTGGATCCTTTCTCCGTGAACACACACACACACCAACACACACGCATGCATTTGTGTTTGTTACATGTGCACGCTCAAATACTTTTGCATCAATTTCAGTTTTAAAATTCTTATCTTAGAGTCTTTATCTAGGTCTCTGATTTATTCCCTCAGGAAACCACCGAGAGAAGATGCCAACGTTAGAGAAAAGCAGACCCAGAAATGAGTGTTTATGGGTGATAGACTAGAAAACAAAACAGAAGGGAAAGAAGACCAAGGGTAGACCTTCTACAGTGCACATTTTCTATCATGCATTCATTGTTCCAGCAAGTCTTTATTAAACACTAAATAGGAGCCTTGGTGATGCAGTGGTTAAGAGCTCAGCTTCTAACCAAAAGGTCAGCCATTCGAATCCACCAGCCACTCCTTGGAAACACTATGGGGAAATTCTACTCTGTCCCATCGCGTCTGTATGAGTCAGAATTGACTAGATGACAAATGGTTTGCTTGTTTGTTTGTTTTTGGTAACTGAGGTTTGGGTAAAACAATATAGGGCCAGAAGAGAGTATTGCCATATGGGGAGGATAAAGAACACTTTCACGGAAGTAGTAGCATTAGAAGATGACTGTGAAGGACAAATAGGCCTTGGTTTTGAGATAAGAGTGTTCCAGGGTAAGCCACTGCAAGAAATAGTAAAGTATGGGGACATGCATGGCAGCCGGCTGGACTAGTGGTCAGGCATGGAACTCATAGGAGGTTATTGTGGGAAGCATTGGTAATAATAAGGAGGAATTTTTCCCCCTTTAGTCATCTTGAGGCTTAGAAAAGTTCAGAACAGGGCAGTTCCCTGAGGAGACATGTCCTTTAGAAAGAGTAATATTTCTAGGTAGGCTATATGCAAGAGAAACTTTAAGTGGGAAAAAAACCTGCAGAGAAGTACCTTGACATTCCAAATGGAATCAAAGAGAAAAAGGCGAGAAAGAGAAAAGACAGATTGGAGAAATTTTCATAATGTTTCCATAATGAACTTCTAAAGCCTGTTTTGAAATAAACATCAGTTAACATCTCAATCGGAAACCCTGGCAGCATAGTGGTTAAGAGTTCAGCCGACCGCTAACCAAAAGGTCAGCAGCTGGAACCCACCAGACGCTCCTTGGAAACCCTATGGGGCAGTTCTACCCTGTCCTGTAGGTTTGCTATGGTTCGCTATGAGTCGGAATTGACTCAAAGGCAACAGTTAACATCTCAACGGCAAAACTATCAATGGCATTGGTCCCCAACTGCATGGCCAGTTCAAGGGATGGGTGAAAATTACTAGGACTTCACCATCACTGACACTTGATGGTATGAAAACAACCAAGGTGCAGAAGGAGAAAGAATGAACTATAGAGATGTTACCTGATTAGAGTCAGTACCCTGGAGCAGTCGAGCCAATGAAACATACTCCAAGTCAGAAAGAGTGAGAAAGTTTATTAAGGAGATGTATATATCACCTGGGGCCCAGCAACAACACAGACTGTCTCTATGGAGTCCCAAAGAGCAATTTTATATTACAGCCTATATAGAATTTTATAAGTGTTAGAAATGTTCTTGTAGTTGCTTGGCCGGAGATAAGCTCATGAGAAGTTATTCATTACAGGATGGTGACAAAAGATACCTGCCAGACATCTCTTTATTAGGCTAAAGATATACACATCAGAAACCTGGACTCCAATTTTCCTGTGGGGGTTGTATGTCACAGGTGGTTGGACATAACAAAAGGTTATTTGCATCAATTTAAAACAAAGAACAAAGTCGTTAACATTAGGTCAAAACGAAGTCATTAATAGAGGTATGTGAAGGAGGGGGCGGCAGAGGAAGGAGAAAAACTTAACAGGTTCATCATGGTGTTAGTTATGTCAAGCTCTCAGTTACCCATTTTGGGAAAAAGGAGAAAACATGCTGGAGAGTATTGGGGTCACAGAGACATAGAGCAAAATTGAACACAGGAATTCTTTATCCAGAAGAGCTCTGGATCAGAAAATTGTAGTCTTGGGGTTAACGAAAACGAGCATCAACTAACCACGAGATGTGAGATATACATCCTGTGTACTGTGTGACCAGAGGTTTTAGATGGCCGAATCAAGCTGGTTTTCTTCCTTTTGGTTCCTATATAATGGGCACTCAACAAATGTTTGAAATAATCCACAAAGAATGCCCACAATGACTGAGCCCAAGTGCTTTGTTTGAACACCCTATCCCTCTGCCTGATTTGTGATCTCATTATCTCACAGGTTTTATGTTTACTGATTGAAGGTGACCAAAGTGCCAGGTGTTGTTAGCTTCTTATATAAAACATTCATTAGTGAAGAGTCCAGAGTCATGGCAGGTTGAAATTTGTTTAAGGCTCATTCTTGCTCTTTTCCCCTGGCCTTTGCATGGCATTTTCCTTTCTTGCTTCAGATTTTTAAACCTCTGAAAAATATATTTCTTAAAATTTAAGAACCTACTTCTAGCGACCTGAAGGTTTTATTATATGAAATTAAAAGCAGAGACAAGAATGATGTACGAGAACAAAAAGGAATGTTTGTTTAGTGAATCTGAAACAAATTGAGGTGAAACAGAGAACAGGAAAAATAAATCAGCATTTTTTTATGGTCTGTACACTGTTGCACATACATCTGTCACTTTGAAAAATAGCTTTTAAAATTTGCTAATAGTGTTTCCAAATTGCTAAATTGATTATAATTTAGTAGGCAAGTAATAATAATAAAAAAAAAGTGCTTGTTTTGCAATGCTTACTGGAAGCAAAACAGAAAAGAAAAAGTTATGCAGATCAGAGCTTCTCAACAGAGAGGAAATGGCCTAGAAGAGGAAAGTATAATCTACTCTCTAGCAGGCTGACCTGAAAGGAATTGGTTTGCAATTTCTTGGACTAAAAATAAAAAATGAAAAACATATGTTCTCTTATTCATACACGAATGATAAATTACACACTTATATGTGAAATTAGAAAATGTATATGACTTACAGAGAAGAAAATATACGGTATGATTGACTTAAAACAAAAATGTAATTCTACCATATTTCATCAATTCCAGTTTACACATTTTCCATATTTTAATATCTCTAAAGTCAAGGATTTTTTTTCTAATAAATAATTTTGTGCCATAATTTCACACCTTTTTTCTTTCTTACTGGTACTTCACAGTACTGCATCTTAGATTCCATGATGTCTTAGATTTAATACTGCACAGTACAGCCATGATCTACTCAGGCTTGTTACCAAAAATTGTATGACTAGATCTGATGTAGAATTAATTTTTAATTTTCTGATGCACTAAGGGACTAAGATTGAACAAATGCATGGAATAGGCAAAGAACACACTCTTCATTTCAGTCAAGATTTTCACCTTTATACTGCAAATCATTTCACCATTACTAATCATGGCTATCCAATTTAGATATCAATTTTATTATCTGTCCTTGTCCTCTAGGGAACTTGCTGATGTTCTCAGCTCTAGAATCGAAGCTCCTCATCTCCAGAATTAGACTCTCTTGCTCTGGAAACCTGGTGGCGCAGTGGTTAAGAGCTCAGCTGCTAACCTAAAAGTCAGCAGTTCCAATCCACCAGCCGATTCTTGGAAATACTATGAAACAGTTCTACCCTGTCCTATAGGGTTGCTTTGACTTGGAATCAACTCAATTTAGACAGGTCTTCATCTTCAAGATGCAACTCAAGGGCTTTCATAGCCACTCATCTGTGATCATTAAAAACTTGGGTACTTGACTAAGTCTTCATCTTTGCCCCACTCACTCGTGCTATATTTACATGCCTATATTCCTTCTGGAAACCCTGGTGGTGTAGTGGTTAAGTGCTAGGGCTGCTAACCAAGAGGTCAGCAGTTTGAATCCACCAGGTACTCCTTGGAAACTCTATAGGGCAGTTTTACTCTGTCCTATAGGGTCCCGATGAGTCGTAATCAACTCGATGGCAGTGGAGTTTTTTGGGTATATTCCCTATAAGCTTCTTCTAGGTAATAACTGTGTCTTTTCATAAGCGTTTAATAAGCATTTTCTTATAAGAAATGAAATGATGTAGTAACAGCCCAAAGAAGTTGAACAATGAACTTGGATATATCAAATAAATTTGTTCCTGGACAACTGAAGATCTGTCATTGAGATAGTTTTGTGATATATGAGCTAAAATTTGCCTAAAATGGTTGGTTTTACAATTTCAGGTAGAAAGTAGATGTCATCTGATTTAGGAAATAATATTGGAGTCATTATTCCCTGCCTTTGAGTGTAGAGAATGCCACCCAGCTGGACACAGCAAGTGGGCCCTAAGGTATAAAGACAGTAGATGGAACAGTCTTGGAAATTATCTTTTAGGGAAGAAAGATATCTTTTAGGGAACCTTTCACATAAGCCAGAACGCAAAAGACTTTCCATTCTTATCTTTTTCTGTTAATATTTAGCGAACGGTAAAATTTGTTGGACCAATGAAGACCCTCTTGACTGTCGTTACTGAAACCTGTACCAATGTTTGTTAGGAAAGACAATTCAAAATGTAGGATCGCAATTTCTAGCCAATCTGTGAAAAGGTGAAGTTTTCTATGGCTTTCCCATTTTGTAATGTTAATATATACTGATGGCTCTGTAAAGTTCCTTGGACTCCTGCAGACAAGGCAGTGGCAGCATCCTTGTTGGTTTTCCCACTTTTGTCTATTCTGTAACATTCTTTAAACTTGGAGAGACATGGCTCTAGCAGCATGCTTGTTGGTTTTCCCACGTTTGTCTGTTCTGTAATGTTTCCTTGGACTCAGGCAGGCATGGCTATGGCAGCATGCTTGTCCTTTTTCCACTTTTGAGTTTTTGAAAATATGCCAAATAAAACTTTCTTTTTGCTTTACTAAACTTTGAACTTTGTGATATTTTTACCGTACAACACACCCACAGAGAAAAAGAATAGAGATTCAGTTCACTCATTCATTTGTAAATTCTTTGTTTATTTAAAAAAAAAAAAAAAAAAACAGAGCTTAGCAAGTACGCTTTTTAGAGATATAAAAACTGAGGCCCTAAAAGATTCTGGATTACCTGCCTTAACTCCAGTGGCAGTTGTCATGACAACCCAGGCCTCTTCATTCCCAGCCCATGTTCTTTCCACAATACCATGAAACCAAGGCGTAAGGATATTGGCATCTATCACAGTCTGCATGGCAGAATACATTGCAATATTTAGGAGATGACAACAGAAGGAGGGAGTCAATCAATCTCTCTTATTCTCTTGTACTGAGGGTTTTCAAACTTTATGTGCACTGGCTATTTCTGTATTCAGATGAGAACCTCTATTCCTTGCTAACGCTACCAAATAACATTTGAGAACTTGGTGGTGAAAGTGTAACCGAAGGCCTCTCGGGTTGTTGTCCTGTCTTATTAGTCAATTGAAATAAGACAGACACCAGTTGCAAGGAGAACAGAAAGTGGCAATTTTATTGTCTGCACAGGCAAGGAGCAAAGAGGAGCCTAGTGACCAAAAGACCACATGCTGTCTCATCTGAGGGGGTTAGGGAGTTTTTATTTCCATGAGTCCTAGGGGTCAGGGATTGGTACCCAGAACCCTCCTCCCTGAGCCTTCCCATGTCCAAGTTTGGGGGTCCGAATTTTGATTGGTCCTCTATAGGATGTCTATGTTGTAGGACTCCTTTCTTCTTAAAGGGGCTTCGGTGAAACCATGGGCTGAAGAATATCTTCCCTTCCCATGATGATTGGGGTCTGGGGTCAGTCTGCGCAGGTGCCAGGATCTGGCTTGAACTGGGTCAGTGGGTGCAGTTATCAATTGTCAGGATTTTCTGGAAAATACTGCTCAAAACAGGCTGTAGTTAGTAGGAATAGCAGTAACTGAGGAAACAAGGGAGAGGGGAGGTATGTGAGTATGTGTATGGTTTCAATCCCTCCTCTAACAAATGTATGTGTGGTTTCAAAAGGACATAACCTGCTGTGAGATTTTTAAGTAGCAAACATGTAGCTTCGATTTATCTAAATTGGGATGAGTATGCGGAATATATTAAGACTATTTTAATCCAAATGTTTTTGGGTTTGGACATAAAACAACTACCTTATATTTTAAGGCTTTTTTTGATTTCCCTTGTTATGCTCTCTTGAGTTGTAGCAAAATCTTTATTAGCTTAGACGTTGTTCCAAAATATTTTCTTTTCTATAAAATCATCAGCAAATGAAAGACCCTAAGATCACTTATTATAATCTCACTTTATGAAGTTTGATTGATTAGGGTCAATCTTTTCTAGATTACAAGCAGGAACCAGGCAGTCACTTCCAACTGGGAAGGTAGGATTGAGCAAAAGAAAATGGAGAAAGAGCAGATTACAATCATGAAGAAACTGTGGGAGTCAGAGTAGTGAGGAGCTTTGGAAGAAAAAAACAGTATCTTTAGAAAATATCTGTGACAACTACTCTTTAACATACTGTGAGCTCCCCGGGTGGACTGCTATAGGAAAGACATACATTACAGTTCAGAGCTTCTGCAGTTGAATACTGTATTTTGATGGGGCTCCAAGATTTACAAAGGCTGCATACGTTTTTCTACTTTCATGCCTATGTTCCCTCTAGGCTCTAAGCTTCTTCAGGGTAATAACTATTTTCATCTATACATCCTCTGTATCTACTCGAAATACCTGGCACCCAACACTTCTTAACAAGTGTTGTTTGAGACAGAGTAACTTCTGAGAATTCCTGGCTGATTATGAGTAATCTTTGCCTCACAAAAACCAGGCCACATTGTCATAGCTATGCTGATGTGAACACACCCATGTGTGGGCATGTACAACAATCTGAAAACATCACCTAAAATGCCAAAAAATGTAGACAATCCCCGGCCCCACCAGAAGCTACAATCCACTGATTCTACCACTTCTTCACTCTCCTTAACCCCTCCGTGGCCTCTCATCTAGGGCTTCAAACCCGTGTTTGTTCCAGTTTCAACCCCTGCTGAGAATTTACATCTCTAACAAGTTCCCTGCTGAGAATTTGCATTTTTAACAAGGTCCCAGGAAGTTATACGTATGAATCACCTGGGGGGTCTTGTTAAAATGTAGATTCTGATTCAGTATATCTGGGGTGGAAATGTAAATTCACAGCTGGGAACTTGTTAGAAATGCAATTTATCAGCAGGGGTTCAAATGGTGGGAAGCCCTGCTCTCGTCCCTCCTTTCCGCACTTGAATTCTATACTCAATCATTGTGATCACACCTTTTAAAACTCCCTCAATGCCATTGCCTTCTCTTATTTTGTTTTATTTGCTTGATGAAATCACAAGCCTGGATAAATCCATCTCTCTGATTATTCCACGTCTTCACCAACATAGTTAAATGTGGTTGCAGTAAAACAAACAGACAAATTAATTTATTTTTAAATTCACGATCACTAACCTTCAAGGTGGTCCTTCATGTTACTGGGTACATACTCTACTTCCTTATGGCATTCGCTTTCCCACTTTCTTGGATAATTTACCTCTTCTCTCTCCTAAAACTCCAAACACCTTAGTCCCCATCCTTGCTCTTAGCTGAAGACCATATCATCAACTTCCTGAGAATATTGAAGCAACCAGAGAACTTTCACAATCCCCAACACATCTATCCTCATCCAATACCTATGACCACTTACTCTTCCTCCTATTACTATGGATGAACTATTTATGTTCCTTGCTGAAGCCCACAGTTTCTGCATCCCCTCCTCTCTTACTCAAGAAAATTGCTCCAGCAACCCTCATTTCTCTCTCTCTTTCTATAGTTATTTCTATCATCATACAAGTGAACTGTTATTTTTTCCATCTTAAAAATAACCTCTGTTAATTCCGTTTTTCCCTTCAGCTACCATTTTTCTGCTCCACCCCCACCAAACAAACAAAAAACAACAACAAAATCCACAAATTCCTTGAAATATTAGTGTATATTTGCTGTCTCCAATTTAATTCCTCCCATACTGTCTTTGTGCTTACTTTGGCAGTACATATACTTATCGCCACCGTCAATTCGTTGTACTGTGGTGGCTTTTGTGTTGCTATGATGCTGGAAGCTATGCCACTGATATTTTAAAAACCAGCAGGGTCACCCATGGTGGAGAGGTTTCAGTAGAACTTCCAGACTAAGACAGACTAAGAAGAAAGGCCTGGTGATCTACTTCTGAAAATTAGCTGATGAAAATATTATGGGTCACAACAGAATATTGTTTGATATAGTGCTGGAAGATGAGCCTGCAGATTGGAAGGCACTCCAAATACGCAGTGGCCATAACAACAGACTCGAGAATACCAATGATCTTGAAGATGGCACAGGACCAAATGACATTTTGTTCTATTGTACATGCAGTCATTTTAAGTTGGAGTCGCCTGGACAGCAACTAACGACAATATATACTCTCTTAAACCACACCAATCAGGTTTTTACCTCTACCACTCCTCTGAAAAAGAACACCGAAGAAGAGTTGACACCACTGAATTATGCTGAATTATGGTATTGGTGAAGAATATTGAATATACCATGGGCTGCCAAAAGAACTAATGAATCTGTCTTTGTAGAAGTACAGCCAGAATGCTCCTTAGAAGCAAAGACAGCAAGACTTCGTCTCAAATACTTTAGACATGTTATCAGGGGGGATCCGTTCCTGGAGAAGCACATAATGCTTGGTAAAGTAGAGGGTCATTGAAAAAGAGGAAGGCCTTCAAAGAGGTGGACTGACACAGTGGCTGCAACAATGGACTCACACAAAACAATGATTGTGAGGATGGCGCAGGACGGGGCGGTGTTTCGTTCGGTTGTACACAGGATTGCTATGAGCCATCACCACCTCGACGGTATCTGACAACAAGTCCACTGAAAATACTCTTGTCAAAGTCACAGGTGACTTTCAAAATGCTAAATCTAATAGTAAATTCTTAATCCTCTTTTTACATGATCTCTCAACAACATTCTCTTTGAAACACTTTTTTACTTGGCTCCCAAGACCCATATTTTCCTGGCTCTCCTCCCATAACATTGGCTGTTCTTTCTGAGTCTCCTTTTCTGGTTCCTCATTGCTGACTTGAAGGCATTAGTTTTTTTTTTTTTTTTTTTATTGCTGACTCTTAACATTACGTATTTCCTTGGTGGTTTCACCCAGTCTCATGGCTTCAAGTACCATTCGCATGCAGAATAATCCCAAATTTATATCTATAACCCCTGCCTCTCTCCTCGCAATGCCAAAGTTCTATATCTAATTCCTACTGACATCTCAATTTGGATACCTAAGAAGTATCACAGAAGTGGCATGTCCAAAACAAAATGTCTAATCCTCCCTCAAACCGAACCTGCCAAATCCTAACCCTATGGGGCAGTTCTACTCTGTCACATGTGATCACAATAAGCTGAAATGGACTCTATCGCCCCTAACAACAACATACCTGTGAATGCAATCCCATTTGGGAATAGGGCTTACTTTTTTACGTCGATGAGGCCATATCAGTAGAGGGTATGTTTTAGGCCAATCACTTTTGAGATATAAAAAAGAGTGGATTAGACACAGAAGGAAGGAACCATGAATAGCAGAAGATAGATGCCATACCACCTGAAGATCACCAAGGAACAGAGGAATAGAAGCTGAAAAGAGATTTGTAGCTTCCTCTAGAGCCAACAGAAAAGGGAGGACTTCCCTCAGAGTAAATGCCCTGAATTCAGACTTCTAACCTCCTAAACTGTGAGAAAATAAATTTCTGTTCACAAAAGCCACCCTCTTGTAGTATTTATTTTACAGCAGCACTGAGAAATGAAGACACTGGTCTCTCTGCTTCTGTTCTTGCCTCTCTTCAGGCAACTTTCAACACAGTAGCAGCCAAAGTGATCCTTTTAAGATGTCATATCAAGTCTCTGCTCCAAAACTTTCCAATGACTCCATCCCTCAAAGAGTAAAACCAAGGCCCTTACAATGGCATATAAGGCCCTATGCCATCTAGCCCATCTTCTTACTCCCTTGACAGACTCAAATACTACCTTCTTCCATGTTCACCCCACTCCAGCCACTATGGCCTTCTGGCTGTTCCTGGAACACAACAGACTCCTGTTTCAGGACCTTTGCACTTGGAATTTCTATTTCCTGGAACACTCTTTCCCATGTACCTCTGCATGGCTGACTAGCTCATTCCTTCCAGTGACCTCTCAGTAAGGACTCCCTTAGGTAAACTGTAATCTCCACACTCCCTATCCTGCCACATTATTTATCACCTTGTATTATAGCATATGATTTTCTTACTCATTTAGCTTTTCTCTCTTTTTCCCTAAAATCCATATGTAAGCTCCATAAGGGCACGAGATTGTTGTTGCTTTTGTTACCAAGTGCCTCAAACAGTGATTAGCTTGTAGTAAATATTTGATAAATATTTGTTGAATGAAAAGGTAAAAAGAAAGATGCTAAGTGACAGTGGCAGTGAAGAGAGAAAAGCAGGCTAATTCTTTGAGAGCTTAGAATATAAGAAAAGAGTGAATACGGAAAACTTGTAGAGAATTGAACTTAACTGGCAGGAATTTCATTTTGGTTAGAGAAGTAAAAGGCACTTAATTTGTAATTTTACCTCTAAGTGGAAGAGTTTCAATAAATGGGATTAATTATAAGGCCAGAGCTGTCACCAAACAGCAGATCTTAAACTCTTCTACCATTCTTTCTAAAAAGAAAAAAAAAGAAAAAAGTAATAAAAGCAAATCAAACCATATCTGGCTTATATAGTCAGAGCTCAATAAAAGTTCGTTGACTAATTGAAAAAAATTCATGAATTACCAGTATATGAGATCGTCTGGTATCACTTCTTGCTCTCAGGGAGAAGCCTAGTAAGTAACCAAGATACATAATCTTTTACATGCTGGCAAATTTCTAGGCACAACTCTACTTGCATTCTTTTATTTTTCCATTTTCTTTTAAAAGCAAACGATCAAACACCGTCACCAACAGCAGGTCTGCGGAGTGGCTTCTTCTCCCCCATAGTTCTACCCTAGCATTTGGTATCAGAAATTTCCCCTCTCTTTGATTCAGATTTCATCTCTCAGTCTGATACAAAGTTATGATAAATACAGAAAAAGCTATTCTAAAATCATCCATTATGAGGCTTATAGAAGTAAAATGTCAACAAAATGCCATGTATTCATTAGAATGTTTCGAACTAGATCAATGGAAATGTTATAAAGACCTCAGTAACCTCTGATGACATAAAAGCATGATGACTTCAGTGTTCATCTTAGTTCAACAACTAATGTCTGTATTAGTGGCAGGTTTTCCCCTGGGTCTACTCCTTTATGAACAAAAATATACCCTTTAAGCATAATCTACTCATGGAAGTATTCTAGCTTTAACAGCTTTCATGAGGCCTGTCTAGAAGTTTTGTTATGTGACTAAAAAGCAATATATTAAACATATTGGATATTGAATATTTTGGGGATTGGGAAGACAAACTTACATGATTAAATTTTTATGCTTCATTTATAACTGTTGATGATTTAAAATATTAGCCAAAGAACTGTTGTAGCTTTCTTAATCATTTCTACTAACTGTCATATTTCTTACTTCCAGAGAAAAACATGCCCAAAAAACTTTTGTTAAGGGTGATGGAAAAAATTGGAAACAGATAATGGTGAGACTTAATGATGTAATGAACATAATTAATGTCACTGAATTGTACATATAAAAATGTTAAGATGGCAAACATATATATATCAAAAAACAAAATATACATATACATATGTATTTGTCTATTTACCATGATTTTAAAATGTTAGAATGAGAGCAGAAAGGACCCTTTCTTTGGAAGGAAAAAAAGAATTGCTTCAAAGTTATTTATTTAACCTTTATGCTGTATTCTGAAGGAAGTAGGTTGAAAAACTGATTCCAGATAGAGATTGAATAATAGAGTGAACGGTGTGTTCTAGGTGATGAAGTGGATTTATGGATTTAACATTATTGTAAGAATTGAAGGAGTTAGAAAAATGGTAATCTTTTTCTCTTCCATATTGTCTTTTTCTAACACCTTAAAGTATTTTCTGCTTTGGCTGCATGGTGGTGTTTTACATTCATTAGCTAGTTTTGAGAACAGCCAGCAAGGTTTACCTTCAAAAGTGCTTTGCTTGTTAATGGAATTCAAGCCTGGGGACTTTTATCATCAAAAGAAGTTCTGATGAATCCATTTAACTTTCACCTTCTGTTCATATTCTTTTGTGCTTTCATTTTCCAGATATTCTTTAATTTCTCCAGTGGTAATGAGACAGATGAGTTGTTAAAGTAAGTCTGTTAGTCAAACAAATAAGCAGACGTCTGCCTTTGAGGGCAGTTTTAATCTTTCGTGCTGAGGTACATCAGAAGCCTGTCAAGTTATGAACCATTTTACAAATTCGTTTTCTGCCATAGTAGGGTATGCGTTGGTTTAGGCAACAAACCCTCACTTTGGAGAACTGTGTCCTTCTGAAGTCTGATAAATCCTTGAATGCGTTTGTTACCCAGGGCATAGAGCAGGGATGCTTCAGAGTGGTGTTCTTCCAGGAACTTTCTCACTGATAAAATGAAAACTTCTGCCCATTGTAGCAACAACAGAAGCTGAAAGAGTCACGTTCCTGAGAAATAATAAGTAAATCCACATTTCCAAGACCAAGGCATTTGAGGCTACTATATTGCACAGAGCTACACTAAACACAGACGGAATCATTCACTCCTTTGCTCATCAAACAAGCAGACACTGCATACCACCTGAATTCTGACCTCAAGGATCTCACCTTCTCCACAGGAGACATACACACGAACAAATACCTATAATACAATGTGCCCTGGGTTGGTCAAATGGTTAACGCACTCAGTTGTCAACCAAAAGGTTGGAAGTTGGAGTCCACTCAGAGGCACCTTGGAAGAAAGACCTTGTGATCTACTTCCAAAAAATCAACCACTGAAAATCCTGTGGGGCACAGCTCTACTCTGACACATATGAAGTCATCAGGAGTTGTCTTTTTTTTTTTTTTTTTTTTAAGTCATTCACCAGTATAATGCTCTCTATATTAAGTGTCTTCTCAGATGCTTACTGGAAACCCTGGTGGTGTAGTGGTTAAGAGGTAAGGCTGTTAACCAAAAGGTCAGCAGTTTGAATCCACCAGGTGCTCCTTGAAAACTCTCAGAATCGACTCAATGGCAAAGGGTTTGGTTTTTTGGTTGGAAGGTGCTTATGTGGCTCTGACTTAAATCTAACCCTCTCTTAAGATCACTTCTTCCCTAGGAACATTCTCAAATGGTGGCTATTTCTCTCCCACAATTCTTATGCCTCTGGACCTGGAGGTGGGGTACCCCCCCAAAAAAAAACAGTTGCAGTCAATTCAATTCTGACTTGTGGAAACCCGGTGTCTTGCACAGTAGAACTGTGCTCCATAGGTTTTTCAGTGACTGCTTTTCAGAAAGCAGATCACCAGTCATTTCTTCCATGGCATTTCTGGGTGGGTCCTAATTGCCTAGTAGTTTGTGCTACCCAGGGGCTCCAGAGGTGGGATAGGTGTCCTCTATTTGCCTCATTGTCATTCTTCTAGCTGCTTCAAGGAAACCTCCCATTTTTAATCTCATTCCATAACTTTCTACCACTACTACCCCTCATTGCTGCAATCATCTATACCCTCCCACCATCCCAGGTCGTCCTCCCCCTCATAGTTTTCAGCTGGTCTGGTAATTACTTTACCTGCCTTGTGAATGTGTGACTTCTGTTATAGGAATACTGCTCTGAACAAAAAGTGCCTGCTCCAATCCAGACTCCACTCTAACCTAGGATTCCTGCTCCCCGGCATCCCAAGCTGATGCCTCCTGAGGTCCAAGGCATTTTTTTCTAACATTACTTTTATAGAATTCTTCAAGACAGTTTGACCATACAACACATCAAAGTTTTGGTTTCTGTATAACCCTGCATTCTTTTTGTGAATCTTTAGTCATTTCATGGGACATACCAGGGGTTGAAGACTATTCTTGGGAAAATCTTTACCATAGGTTTGTTTTGTTGGTTATGCCTCAAATGGTTATTAAATCCTGCAGTGTGCCCAGAAATGTGCTTTTCACTAGGGATCCAAAGATAATAACATCATCCCTGTCCTCAGTAACCTCACTGTCCAGTTGAGGAGAGCTGGCACTTAAACATATATGGCAGCACAATATGATAAATAGTAGACTAAAGTTATGGGACCAGTAAGGGGGAAGTACTGATTGAAATTATGGGCAATGGGGCAGCCCAAATCCTGCATGGAGTCACTAAGGGAGGTTAAGAAAGGAGAAGGGTAAGGCCTTCAGCTTTTAGAAAACATTTAGTCTCACAAACTGGAGCACAGCCAGAGGAGAGTGATCTGAGAGGTGGAGGAAATTAAATCATGTCAGTCGAAGGAAATGGAGACTTAAACTTGAGAAAAAGAAGATCTGGTGTGGAAATGATAACCAGGTTCAAGTGTGTGAAGTGCTGTCATTCGGGAAGACGAATTAGGAGCTCCAGACTGCAAAACTCAAGAAATTATCTAAAGTACCATATTTCAAATAAGCTGAGGAAAAAAAA
Source organism: Loxodonta africana (assembly GCF_030014295.1). Lineage (NCBI taxonomy): Eukaryota > Metazoa > Chordata > Mammalia > Proboscidea > Elephantidae > Loxodonta > Loxodonta africana. The sequence continues at coordinate 50,242,097 of NC_087351.1, forward strand.
AAAAAAAAACTTCTCTAAATTAGAATGTCCTAAAATACAGTGATCCAACAGAACACAGAAATCATCAAACAATATCATTAACATCACACACAAGTAAGATTTTGCTGAAGATCATTCAAAAGCAGTTGACAGCAGCCCATCCACAGGGAACTGCCAGAAATTCAAGCCAGATGCAGAAGAGGCTGTGGAAGGGAGATCATTGCTGATGTCAGGTGGATCACGGCTGAAAATAGAGAATATCAAAAGGATGTTTACCTGTGTTTTACTGACTGTGCGAAGGCATTCGACAGTGTGGATCGTAGCAAGTTATGGATAACACCGGGAAGAATGGGAATTCAGAACACTTAATAGTGCTTATGAGGAACCTGTACACAGACGAAGAATCAGTCCTTTGAACAGAACAAGGGGATACTGAGTGGTTTAAAATCAGACAAGGTGTGTGTCAGGGTTGTATCCTTTCACCATACGTATTCAATCTGTATGCTTAGCAAATAATCCGAGAAGCTGGACTTTATGAATAAGAACGCAGCATCAGGATTGAACAAACTGAAATATGAAGATGACACAGCCTTGCTTGCTGAAAGTGAAGAAGACTTGAAGCACTTACTGATGAAGGTAAAAGACTACAGCCTTCAGTACAGATTACACCTTAACTCAAAAACAAAAATCCTCGAAATGGGACCAGTAAGGAACAGCATGATAAATGGAGAAAATATTGAAGTTGTCAAAGACTTAATTTTACCTGAATCCACAATCAGCACCTATTAAAGCGGCAGTCAAGAAGTCAAATGACACACTGCACTGGGCAAATCTGCTGCCAAAGACCTTTTTAAAGTGTTAAAGAGCAAAGATGACACCTTAAGACCTAAGAGTGCCTGACCCTAACCATAGTGTTTACAATCGCCTCATATGCATGTGAAAGCTGGACAATGAATAAGGATGACTGAAGAAGAATTGACATCTTTGAATTATGGTGTTGGCAAAGAATATTGAATATACCATGGACTTCCAGAAGGATGAGCATATCTGTCTTGGAAGAAGTACAGCCAGAGTGCTTCTTAGAAGCAAGGTTGTCAAGACTTCATAGCACATACCTTGGACATGTTATCAGGAGAGACCAGTCCCAGGAGAAGGAAATCATGTAAAGTAGAAGGTCAAGAAGGCCCTCAACGAGATGGATTAACAGAGTGGCTGCAACAATAGCAAGAATTGTGTGTATGGCTCAGGACCAGGCAGTGTTTTGTTCTGTCACTATGAGCCAGAACTGACTCAAAAACACCTAATAACAACAAAATGCAATGACTTCTTCAGGAGATAATGAAAAGGGTCCCTGAATGGTGCAACCTAAAAGTTGGCAGTTTGAACCCACCAGGCTTCACCACAGAAAGAAAGGCCTGGCAACCTGCCTCTATAAAAGATTACAGCCAAGAAAACTGTATGAAGCAGTTCTACTCTGTAATACATGGGGTTGCCATAAGTGAAAATCGATTCAACAGCAACTGGTTTGGGTTTTCTTTGATCATTGGAGAGGTTTAGGGATACTTCGGACACATCTTGCCAGGGATGCTGTAAAGAGGATTAAATAATCGTTGGGTGATTGGAATATGTGATTTTTTAAAGCACCTTCTAATGCTGAGGTTCTATACCTCTGTGCCTCTTCTGGCTCTCTGTTGTCTGGCACCACCCAGGAAATAAATGAGGGTGGGGAATATTGATCTTCCCAAGGTGACACACTCAGTTTGCATGGCCTTTCCTGTTTGTCTTTTCTCTCTGGCATTTATTCCTTAATCTACACACAGCATATGCAAACAGCGAGTTTAAAATATAGAGTTATTTTAGTACAGTGGAAGAAAATGTCAGCATAAGTAAGATAGAGCAGGTAGGTTTTAAGTTCATAGTCTACCATTATTTAATTAGCATGGCAAGGATTTAAAGAATTAAACAGCTTCTTGCAGACTATCCCTTTTCACCCTCTCCCATTTGCTTGGCTCTTCTACTCTATCATTGGAGCTCTGAGTACTGACAACAGAATCCTCTCTAGCTAGTCCATTTTAAAATCCATTTTAATAAAATGGATTTATTAAAAATATTATAAGCAGGTATTTTATGTAAAATAGGAAAAAAATCAAAAGAAAGATTAAAAAAAACTTCACCCTCTTCACAGAATATTCTTACTTGTTGAGGCTTCAATTGTACCCTCAAAAAGACACGTTAGAGTCCTAACCCCTGCAAGACCCGTTGCAACGTAGAGTCGATTTTGACTCATAGAAATCCTATAGGACAGAGTAGAATTGCCCCATAGAGTTTTCAAGGAGCATCTGGTGGATTCAAATTGCCGATGTTTTGGTTAGTAGAAGTAGCTCTTAACCACTGCGCCATCAGGGTTTCCAAAACAGGAGCTCTTCCTTTGAGCTGGAATCAAATGAGTGACATAAGGATGACCAAACAAGGACGTACTACAGTCCTCCACTCTCCCAGCTAAGTTATCGAAGGGAGCACACTCCTAACCCCTAGTACCTGTGAATGTGTCTTTATTTGGAAATAAGGTCTTTGTAGATGTAATTAAGATGTACGTTAAAATGAGGTCATACTGGATTAGGGTGGGCCCTAAATCCACTCACTGGTATCCCTATAAGAAGAGACACAGAGACACACACAGAGGAGGAAGATGGCCTTGTGAAGGCGAAGGCAGAAATTGGAGTGATGCAGCTTCAAGTCAAGGAATGACAAAGATTGCGAACAACCATCAGAAAATGGAAAAGGCAAGGAAGGATCCTCCCCTAAAATCTTCAGAGAAAGCACGCTTTTGCTAACACCTTGATTTTGGACTTCTAGCCTCCAGCACTGTGAGAAAATAAATTTCTGTTGTGTTAAGCCACCCAGTTTGTGGTACTTTGTTACAGCGACCCTCAGAAACTAATACACTTGTTATAACTGAAACCTGACTCCATGTTGAGGAACCTGAATCTCTCTCAAGAGCATCTCATTCTTCCAGGGCTCTCACTGCCACTCTTAAGCCATTATTCCATCATTTTTATGAGAAAAACCCCTGCTCTTTTGAGATGTATATTCTGAATATTTTACCCTCTCCCCTTTCTCATCTGTTAAAAGACAGAGACTCTCAAAGCAGATTTAAAACACCAATGACAAAATAACTACATGTTATTTATGAGAGTGTCGTGGTTTTGTTACTATGTCAATTAGGCTACTTTGGAACATTTGCCCTATGTTCTCAGGTTAAAGCAGGCAGAAATAAAGTAGCAGCCATTACTTTCTGAAGGTTATGGAGGTTAGAGGCAATCCCAGAGGATTCCAGCTTGTCCTTGCTTTTCCCTACTCCATGTCTAGCTCTTCTTCCTGACTGCCAGCCCTATTGCCAGACACAGAGGCAACAGGCTTTCCTACAGTCTGTACCAGTTCTCCTTAAGTTCTCACTCTGGCAGCTGGATGGGCCTGGCTTCAGGAAGCCTGCCTAGTAACTTTTCTCTGATCCTCCAACTTTTTCTTTCAGACCATTATATTCCCAGCTTCCCCAAACATTGTATAAAGTCCTATTTCCATATTAAACCCCTTGTTGTTGTTGCCTTTAGCTGCTGTCCCCTCAAGTTGACTGACTCATGGCAACCCCATGTGAACTGCTCCACGAAGTTTTCAAGGTTGTGACTTTTCAGAAGCAGATCTCTAGGCTTGTCTGCTGAGGTGTCTCTGGGTTGGTCTGAATCACCAACCTTTCAGCTAGTCATCAAGCATTTCAAGTAGCCAAGAACAACAACACTCAAGGGATCCACAGAGAAGTAAGACGAAAATTAGGTAAAAGAATGTCAAGGAAATAAAAGTAGGCGACATCATTAAGAAGAAGAGAATATCAACATTGTCAGATGCTACTGAGGAGATAATATTGATAATCTAAGCTCTGAAATGCTTTCACTAAATTTAGCAACAAAGAGAACAGAGATGACCTTAACAAAAGTAGTTTGGTAATGGAAAGTGATATAGCAAGTTTTAACTGCTCTTTCCAGAGGGTTGGCCCTGAATGGAAGGAAGGAGACATAGTGGTAAATAAAGGAGCACATAGGGTCAATGGAGTCTGCTTGTTTGTTTTAAAATGAACAGGGCAACCTTTAAAAAAATCATACACACACACATATTGCATCTAATGAAAACTAGACAACTGAGTTGAAATCTGTCATTTACTAGCTGTGACGTCTTGGGCAAGTTCTAAAACCTTTCTATACCTTAGTTTAAGGAGCCTTGGTGGTACAGTGGTTAAGCACTTGGCTGCTAACCGAAAGGTATGCAGTTTGAACCCACCAGACGCTCCACAGGCGAAAGATATGGCAGTCTGCTTCCATAAAGATTTACAGCCTTGGAAATCCTATGGGCCAGTTCTACTCTGTCCTATAGGGTCACCATGAATTGGAATCAACTCATCGGCAATGGGTAATGGGTATACTTTAGTTTTCTCATCAGTTAAGTAGAGATACTAGTCCATGCCTCACATGCTTGTGAAAATTAAGCAAGATGATACATAAAATTCTTAGCACCATGCCAAATATATAAGGTCAATAAATGTTAGCTTATGAGATACTCATTGCTGCTAAGGAGGAAGAGCGAGTAGAGAGGAAAAGTCTACTGTAGAGGAGAGAAGGGGTATAACTCGTAATAGAAGGTCCCTGGGGAAGCTGGAGATCATGGGACCTACAGTAAAGTGGGGAGAAATATGCTTTCGTAAGGAATATTTTTCCACCAAGATGAGAGAAGGGACAGATGAGTTTAGATGCTAAGAAGTTTGGGGAGTAGAGAAATTGAAGTGAGGAAGTTTCTGTTTGATGGATAAATCCTATTTTTTCTGTTAAATAAGATCAGAGATCCAACCACTCAGAGTTAAGGAAAGAAGCAGAATGAAATAGGATACTTGAAGAGAGTGGCATTGACTTGAAATAACAGTTGTGGTGAATAGGAAAGGAACGGTCTAGGGACAGATCAAAGACTTCACAGACAGGGTCATGGGTCCATTTGGAGGTGAATAGATGATAACTTGTAGTAGTAATGATTCCATGATGCTATGAAATTTCTCTTGCCACCACTCAATTGGAGACCATGAGTGGTGGATTGGTTCTAACCCATTGCCATCAAATCAATTCCGACTCATAGTGACCCTATAGGAAAGGTAGAACTGCCCCACAGAGTTTCTAAGGAATGTCTGGTGGATTTGAAACGCTCTCCTTTTGGTTAGCAGCCAAGCTGTTAACCACTAAGCCACAGTGGTTGAAAATTTGCTGGGCAAGTGCAGAAGATGCACTGGGTCTAGTCAGAATAAGGAAAAGTCAGAAGTCATGAAGGGGCTGATATTTGTTATGAAGGGCCAAAAAGCCCTAATACCTGAAGAACATGTGTGGTAGGTAGATTGAAGAAATAAGCTATTTAGATGAACCGATGCTTTTGTTTATTGTTGTGACTGCTTGCCTCTACGCTTTGCCCTTCCTCATTGTCAGGCCTTTCTTCCTACTCCTTCTTAGTCTGGAATCTCCTCTGAAACCTGTTCAGCATCATAGCAATAGGAAAGCCTCCACTGATAGATGGGTGGTGGACGAGCATGAGGTGCATTTGCGGGGAATCAAACCAATGTCTCCCCCATGGAAGATAAGAATTCTACCAATAAACTATCACTGCCGCCAGCGATTGTATTTAGGGCATGGATTTTCTAAAGTCATGGAGAAATTTCCCCTGATATTTCTGGGGCTCCTTTCCTTCCAGGATTGTGCCAAACTTCCAGGGTAATTTTTATCCAATGTCAAAGTGTCTGGAGAATCTTTTGGACATTGGTCATTTGTTCACATCTATTACAGCTAAATTATCATGTACCAGCTTTCATGGCCCACCACTCTGCTGCTCCCATGCCCTGTTTCAGGTAAGGAACTCTCAGGTGAGACTGGGTGCCCTGGGTTTTAACCAAACCTCTCTGCTACATTACTTGGCCATTAATGTCAAGGTTCTGCCATATTCTTAGAGCTCTGCCAGGGGCAATGCATAGATGCCCTCTACCCTTGGGACCCACAAGCTTCCTCCCTTGCCCCAGCCCCATTATATTTCCAGGGATCTCTTTTATTCTGGGGAAAATATTCTCAAATGACATTCTCTTGGTGGACTTAGGCCCTAAAGAACAAAAGCCAGGAAGCCAGCCACGCAGCTCACTGAGGCAAGGAACCAAATAGTCTGTTGTCTGCTTGAGCTGGGAGGTAAAAAGGGAATGTAAAGAGAGAAAACATTAGTTCAATATAAAAAAATGTATCCTTACTCAATATCTTTAATAGCCTTAGTTTGTGTAGTATACTGTATGGAAAAAAGACATATATCACTGGATAGTATGAAAAAGGTTATTTTTTGGCAGAAAGGACAGAACCATTTGTATGAAGAAAATAGGGATGTCTCAAAATGGCAGGAAGGGGAGTGGCTGTGCTAGAAACAACACCTATGGCCTTTTTATCCTTTTTCCCAGTTCTAGAAAAAAAAACCAAAAAACTGCAGATGTTCTGGTAGGTATTAAGAAAACTTCCATATGTTAACAGGGGTTAACAAATTTTGGAGAAGACATTGTATCTCACATTCTATTTCAGGATCCTTTCTAGAGATAATCTTAAAATTTTACTGGCATTTTGATGGTATCGGGTTACTCCTGCTTGCTACAAACAAATAATTTGATGGACTATGGCGGCATTGGTTATTCAAAGATTTCTGTAATGTCATGTCTTGCCAAATGAAGCAAGTTGCCTCCAAAAATACCCCTTATATACATTGCTGATTTCTTCTTTCATCACTCCTACAGAGAATTTCAGTGTTATTCTAAGTCTCAAAGCCTTCCCTGAGAAGCCAAATCAAGGTATTATTTCTTGAATCACTGGAAACCAGGAATTACTGACAGTGTTCACAGTGGTGGTGGCCTGAGATTACTCTTTCATCTGTTTCTCCCTCTAGAGATACCAGGTCTCATCCCATTCACAGCCAACCCCCCCAGACACACACACGCACAACATGCGTTCTCTGATAAGAGAGAACAATATTTCATCAGTTCTCCCCAGCCAGTCAGCCCAGCTTTTAATATAGCTGGAATATCTTGGGTAGCTTTATCAAGACGTAAGCCTTATCATCAAGGCTTAGTTCGAAATTTAAGTTTTTCCAGCTGTCAACTGAAATACAACCATATAAAATCTAAACTTTCTCTGTTGAAGTTCTCAAAGTTAAAAATCTCCCCCTGGTGGATTTAAAGAGCATGCGTTTTTACAACAGGATTGGATAGACCTTCCCAAGAAACTAAATAGACATTAAAATTTTGAAAGTGTGAAAATCACTATGATCTATTAATCTCCAAGTTTTTGGGGAAAAAAGCACTGCAATTTTTTAAATGTTTATTTTCAAAAAAATTTGAAGACTAAAGTAGAATAGCTGTGGTTTCCTCTAGTCTTGTGTGTAAGTGTAAATATAGAATTTTAAAATTTTTTATAATTTTACTTCTAGTGAGTTAAAGCCTTTTTATGGGTTAAAAATGCTAAATTCACACTTAATTGTTTAGTGGTAAGAGGCAGAAAGTTTCAATTAGGAAAGAATGTGCCCCTGTCTGAGTGGGTCTGGCATCTATTCTCATCTTGGTCACAGATGTCAGTCAAATATCAATGACAGCCTAAGTCCAAAGCCCCAAGATCACTTAAAATATGCACAAATTTGCTGTAAGGGGGAGAGATTTGCTTCTTAATTGATTTTTTTTTTTCAGCACCAATCCCTCTTTCTTTCCTGGAAATATATTTTGGCTGCAATTTTATGAAATCAGTACAAATTATTCCAAAGCAGCTCTTGGTCCTTTATCCTCTATCTAGCGGCTCTGCTGACCCTTTTGGATACACGTTTTGCCTGAGGTAAGGTAGAAGGTGAGGTATGACAAGAACATAGGAATAAAGCAGAAAAAAACGACACATAGACATTCAAGCAAAGGAAGTGTTAAGCTGCCTGCGATGCTATTGCTTTGTTTAGAACTGAGAAAGGTGGTCAGCGGTTAATGGAAAGTATATTTTCTTTGGCATAGGTATACCAATGGCTCATTAATCTTATATTCCTTGTAATACTATTTTGTTAAGGTTAAATTTTTTTAAACACGTTTTAAAAAAAATATTCTAAATTTCTGAGGGCTAATCTGTTATTTTTCTTCATGATTAGGCAGCATAGGTAAAAGAGAAAATTAAGGCAATTGTTGAATGTATCGAGGAAAAAAAAGACAGATTTGCTATGTAATTTCTTGATGTTAAACCCCCTGTAAGTGGTGAGTTCAGTGAGAGAAAGACCACAGCAGTGTGGCACAGGGATTAAGAGTTCAGGACTTGGAATGGATTGCTGGAGTCAAATCTGAGCTCTGATTCTTCATTAGATGTGTGATTTGGGCAAGTTATGGTACCTCTCTGTGCCTTGGTTTCTTCATCTGCAAAATTGGAGTAGTAAATAGAACCTTCCTCGTAGTGTGGTTGGAAGGATTAAATAAGCCAATACTGTACATGGAAAGCACTTAGTACACAGCAGCCCCATAGGTTTTTGGTCACTTTCAGATATTAACAGTCTCATTTTCAGACATTATAAAAACCAATCCTTTCTAAATTGAAATTTTAATTTCCCATTCAATTTAAAGTTCCCTATCCCAGCTTCAGTCTGACTCATGCTTGGAGCCTGCAGTAGGGAAGATGGAAGTAGCTGGATTCTTTGTTATGTTTCTGCGTTATTTCTCCACCTTTCCTCCCTCACTCCTTTCACCGCATTTGTCTCCTACATTGAGACAGAAAAGCATCAAGGGACCGGAAAGTTCTTCCTTGATAGGCACAGTTAAAATCATGCATCGACAGCAATGGGTTTGGGTTTTGGTTTTTGGGTGTCCTCTGGAAATCACTCTTTCTCTTCCAGAGTTCTTTAGTGGGTTCTTCAGCATCACAGCCTATCCCCTTGCTGGAGACGTCCACCGCATCCTTTCCTAGCTTGGCCAATATCCTCTTACAGCAGGCCACATTCCCCACTCAGCTACTACTTCTGGTACATGAACTCTTTCTGCTGAGGTCATTTTTCTATCAGGCAGAGAGGGTCCTGTCAGGTGCCCCCACCTGCCTGCCTGCTTGCTGTGCTCATGGGAAATGCCCACTTCTGCCCCGCTCTCAGTGGGAATCAGCTTTCTCTACCTGTAATCCTTTCTCTTCACTCAACTGAACTGCATCTGAAGCAGTTCCTGCAGACCTCTTGCTCACCTGTAAATTTTCCAGTTAAGAATCAGGCTGTGTGACCTACCAACCCCAAAGGGACACCTGTCAAGCTGTCTAGGTGGATTTATAACCACTTTACTGACAGGAGGTAGCACTTACTTTCCATTTTCCATGGGAGGGAAAATGCACAGCCCTCTGAATAACTCTCACCAAGGCAACAATCTCCATCATCTTGCTTTCTACTCTTACCTATAAAGAGGAGGTGGGTAGAGGATTATGAGAAATGGAATAGCAACTCTTTTTAGAATGTGGCTGCATTCACCAGCTACAGTTAACAGCTTAGGGTCTCATTGGAAACTGAGACATGAAAAGTATCAAACTCAAGACCGTGTCTATGTAACATTCAAACCATTGGGTTATTCAAGTCAGTGAACGCATCGATTAGTTCAAATCTTTACAACGTGGATTGGATTGACTTTGGTATGATGTTGATAGAACTGATTAACATTTTAGAGTTATTTCAACTGAATGTGTGATACCCCCAAAAAACACCCAATGCCATCAAGCTGATTCCGGCTCATAGCGACCCTATAGAACAGAGTAGAACTTCTCCAAAGTGTTTCTAAGGAGAAGCTGGTAGATTCGACTGCTGACCTTTTGGTTAGCAGCTGAACGCTTAACCACTGCACCACCAGGGCTCCGCACAAATCAAGCTTAGAAACTGTCCAATAAAATATGTTCTATAATCCCACCTTCATGATGACCTGGAAGGACAAAATCAAATTTAGTCTTCTAGAACTCTTTAAGAATTCTGCACTGGAACCTGCCCCCACCAGCAGCCCATCCCATTTCGATTGCCACCCCTTGGTTTCTCCTGCACAGTAACTCATGTACAAGAAGAGGAGAGATACCCCAGTTCCCACTACTAAGCCTTCTCCTCATCTGCCTCACCCTCCCCCACTCAACTCTTGCCCTCCCCTTGGGCACAGGGGTGTGCATACCTGCCCTGTAGTCTGCTCACGCTGGCCCTGGAAGTGGACTTGGAGCCTCTGGACAGGAGGCCATGGGATCTAGAAAAGTGTGGTCTAGATAGGAGCTTGCAGGCTCAGAGTGGGCTCCTGCCACTGGCCCCAGGAACACCTTACCTTGTAGGGAAGAATGTTAGTAGAGGGCTTAGAGTAAGGCCTTCACAGTGCTCTGTAGGAGATGCTGATTAAAACAAGTCGTTAATTATTTACAGCTGGAGTCTTTATCAGTTCATGTGTGAATTTTGAACTACCACTAATGTGAGAAACATTTGAAGGTTGAAAATCAGAAAAAAAAACTTTTTTTACCCAAAACTGTTAAGATAGACAATTACGTATATAGTGTGATTATGGAAGATGGTGCTGTGTCTGCCTGTCCTGCAGTGTGCCTGAAGCTGTCTCTCTCACTAACCTGTTCTCCCAACTAGCCTGCTTTTAGTTACTACCAAATTTACTCATTTGCACACATTACTGGTCTGAACAAGATCCTAGTTTATTTTGGTAGTGGAGAAACAGATACACATTAATGTGCATTGTCATGGATAACCTGGAGAGTTCATAAAACCAATAATCCAGAGTCTGAGTGGTAGTGACTCATCACTAAAGAAGATTTGGAGTTTTTCCGCAATTACTGAGAAATAGAATAGGGACACCGTTAAAAAGTTTTCTCAGTTTTAGGATTGGCTCTTGCGCATGTTGAACTCCTGGCCTTTTTTTCTCCCTTGTCTGTTAACAGATTCCAATGTAAGCTGGAGCACAGCCCAAGGGGAGAAAGCTTGCTAAGGCAGCACTCTGCAAAGGCTATTGCTTACCTTATCTACTTAGCTAGGTCTCCTGAATCTTGACCCAATAGTCAGTGGGGGCTGCTCAGTTCAAAGAACAGTCTAGATGAGACCTAGAAGTGTTTTCAAAATTGTGAGTTTAGGAAGTTAAAAAAAAAAAAAGTGACTTAAGTATAGCTGACACCTAATCTGCAGAATCACAACTGCTTTACATGTGCTGTTGCCTCGGGCTGGAACAATCCTCCCCAGATTTGTGCTCCATTACCTTCATATCATTCGGTGTTGCTCAAACATCACTTCCTTCCCTTCCCTTTCTATTTTCTTGTTGTTAGCAGCCACTGAGTTGGCCCCTGGCTCTTGGAGACCCCATGCTTAATGAAATGGAACACTGCCCAGTCCTCTGCCATCCCCATGAACAGTTGGGTAGTGTACCATTGTGATCCATAGGATTTTCATTGTCTGATTTTGACAAGTAGATCTCCAGATGTTTCTTCTTAATCCATGTTAGTCTGGAAGCTCCACTGAAACCTGTTCAGCATCATAGCAACATGCAAGCTTCCACCGATAGATGGGTGGTAGCTGAGCACGAGAAACACTGGCTGGGAATCTAACTGGGTCTCCCACGTGCCAAAGAAAAAAATCCACTGCTGTCGAGTCAACTCCCACTCATAGTGACCCTATAGGACAGAGTAGAACTACCCAACAGGGTTCCCGAGGAGCTGCTGGTGGATTCGAACTGCTGACCTTTTGGTTTAGCACCCAAGCTCTTAATCACTGTGCCAACAGGGTCTCCCACATGGAAGGGGGGAGTTCTACCTCTGAACCACCAATGCCTCATCCAGGGCTTCCAATCGGTTTGTTCAGATTCAAATCCCTGCTGATAATTTGAATTTCCACCCCAGATATACTGATTCAGAATTTACATTTTAACAAGATTTCCAGGTGATTATTATGTATAACTTACCAGGAACTTGTTAGAAATGCAAATTCAGACCAGTTCAAAGCCTTGGCCTCATCCCATTCTATCTAACCACAGTAAAATATGCCCACCTCTTTAGCCCCTTGTCCCTCTATTTCTTCTTAAAGCTTATCACTAAATGAGATTATATTACCCATGCATCCACTTGGTATCTATTGTCTTTTTGCCTCACTAGCGCTGGAATCCCTGTAGGTGCAGTTAACCTACTCAGCTGCGAGCCAAAATAGTGGAGGTTCAGTAGACCCAGAAGTGCCTCAGAAGGAAGAACTGGCAGGCTACTTCTGAAAAAATCAGCCTTTAAATACCCTATGGAGCACAACTCTCCTCTGACTCACATGGGGCCTCCATGAGTTAGAATCGACTCAATGATAACTGGCTTAGAGTTCCAATAAAATAGGACATTGTTAATCTCATTTGCCACTGTGTCCCCAGTGCCTAGAACAGTACCTATCACTCAATGGGCACTCTCTAAATGTTTGTTAAATTAATGGATAAATTACTCAGTTTACCCATTGATTTACAACTAAACGCACAACATTATTTATATAGGGTTGCTATTCATATAGAATTGACTCAATGGCCACCACCACCACCACCAGTCTCCTCATAGCTCACAGACACTGTCCTTCATTCTTCCTACCTCAAGCGGGAAAAGGTGGAGACACTTTTAACAAAAAACCAGCACTGATCAGTTGAAAAGAAGATCAATCATTTAAGTTGCTTCATGCCATCTAAGTAGGATAGTGTTTTGGTTAATGGAACATGTGCTTAGGGAAGAACCTAAACATACTTAAAATGGGAACAAAGTGGCAGTATCATGGCTTGGTGAGTATTAAAATGCCTACGAGTCCCTGGGTGGTATAAACAGTTAAGGCTGTTGGCTGCTAACTCTAAGGGAGGAAGTTCAGGTCCACCCAGAGGTGCCTCAGAAGGAAGGCCTAGCAATCTAAAAAAAAAACAAAAAGCAATCTACTTCTGAAAAATCCGCCATAGAAAATGCTGTGGAGCCCAGGTCTATTCCGATGCACTTGGAGTCATCATGAGTCAGAATCTACCCCACGGCAGCTGGTCAACCGGTCAAAAATGCCTGCAGGGCTTTCATCTTCAAAACAGGACTTAGCCGAATTCTAGCTTTCCTTCCCACACCCAGCCCTTTGCTGGGCTTTGTGCTGTCCCTTAGTTGGTGAAGCTGATGAACAGATACCCTTGGAAGGAACAGCCCTTTCTCAAGGACTGGGTGATTTGCCTGTACCACTTGCTGTATGTGTTTAAATGCTCTGCTGAAAGTCAAACATCGGTAGAGGCACGAAAAGAAAAAAAAAATATGATTCCATGACTTCAAAAGCACTTTGTATTGTTTCTGTTAAAAAAGGAAAATGTCAAAAAAAAAAAAAAAAAGATTTTGACAATAGTTGGAAACTAATGCAGTCTGTTTTGAAATCCTTGACTCCAAGAGATTACATTATGGGAAAAATCTATTACTGGTAATGGTTATTCAAAATAATACAGGCAACGTGTGGCCAATTTGTTCTATTTTTATTTACCTATTAATGACAATGGATACGTGTTTGTATGTGTCAAATTCCTGTTCTTAGAAATATTATTTAGTAGTAGAGAATTCATAGGAAAGAACGTGAATCGTTATACCATATGTGAATTTTTTTAAAGCATAAAAAAGACCCTGTCATGCTGCTTCACAGAAGAGGCAATAGGAAAACCAGCAGGCCAGGACAAGTTTGCTGAAATTGGTGATGAACTTAACCACAGGCTACCAAGGCTGCTGCGAAGCAATTGGGCATCCCTGGGAAGCAAGGTCCACGATTGTTCTTTTGCCCGATAGCCACTTTTGCACTCTGGTGACTTTCTTATTAGACTGTCATCATGTTAACTGCTTAGTGGCAGATGGTCCTTAAGTGACACAACCTGTGCAAGGCCATATTGATGAGCATTGCACACATCTTATACCCAGCTTGATCTCATTCTCCCAGACAGGTGTTTATAAACACAACTCTGATGATGCCAGTGCAGATTATGGTCCAGGAAGTGTTTCCTTTAATCCCTGGCCCCAGCCAGCCCTTTACCACTAGCATAGATCAGAGGAGCTCATTTGAGGATCACCACAGGTTCCAAGTGGAAAAAGAACTTTAGCAACGATTTGGACAGAAGCAGAGTTTGAGCTCCTGATAATTACTAGCCCAGCAAACTGACAGACTCAGGATTGCAATTAAAAAGAAACAATCTTCCACGTATAATGGCTTTCACACTGCATGATACTATTAAATAACCATCATTAGCTACTAAAGCATGTACTACCCATTTTCCAGAGCCCTTTCACTGCCAAGAAACTTAAGACCAAGAATGATCAATGAGTGAGTCATCAGCATGATAATTGTTGATATAGGACATGCAAATTGAATTATTCAGAATGACTTAAATGGATAAGGAATTATTACAGATGATGACATTAAGCAGATTTTAAAGCTTTACTTGCAGGAGGCCCCAAGTCCATTTCTTCGCATCTACATTTTATGCATTAGAAAGAAGGAACGTGTTATCCATGGAATGCCTTAAAAAAATAAAACAAGGAGGTAACCGGCAAACTTCCAGGTATTGTGCTGGCTGCTGGGGATATACCAAAAACCAAAAAACCCAAACCCACTGCCTTTGAGTCGATTCTGACTCATAGTGACCCTATAGGAGAGAGTAGAACTACCCCACAGAGTTTCCAAGGAATGCCTGGTGGATTTGAACTGCCAACTTCTTGGTTAACAGCCGTAGCACTTAACCACTATGCCACCACTGGGGATATAAAGATAAAATATTTCTGCTGTTCTCAGCAAGCTCACAGACTTAGAAGGGAGACAGATAAGTAAATAAATTAAAAAAAAAAAAAAACACAACACAGTGTGATGAATACAGTTATCAAGGTGTGATTATGGATAGCACAGGGGAGCGTAGCTCATGGGAGAGAGCTGGGATGGAGGAAGAAAACAACTTTGTTTAAGAATCTGCAACTTTCCAAGTTGAATTTTTCATTCTACCCTTCCTTTGAGCCATTCCTTTTCTTCTCTCATATCTGGAAATGTTCATACCCCAGGTACATATGAAAGATAGTAATTGTCTTAGTTATCTAGTGCTGCCATAACAGAAACACCAAAAACGGATGGCTTTAACAAAGGGAAATTTATTTTCTCACAGTCTAGTAGGCTAGAAGTCCAAATTCAGGGTGTCGGCTCCAGGAGAAGGCTTTCTCTCTCTGTTGGCTCTGGGGGAAGGTTTTTGTCCTCCATCTTCTCCCGGTCAAGGAGCTTCTCAGGCACAGGGACCCTGTGTGCACAGGATGCGCTCTGCTCCTCGTGCTGCTTTCTTGGTGGTATGAGGTTCCCCACTCTCTGCTAGCTTCCCTTTCCTTCTATCTCTTGAGAGATAAAAGGTGGTGCAGGTCACATCCCAGGGAAACTCCCTTTACACCGGATCAGGGAGGTAACTTGAGTGTGGTGTTACAATCCTACCCTAATCCTCTCAACATAAAATTACAATCAGAAAATGGAGGACAACCACACATGGCCTAACCAAGTTGAGACAAACATTTTGGAGGGTACATAATTCAATCCATGACAGTAATCAAAGAAGGGCTGGCTGGAGGACAGGTGTTTATCATGGTGGAAACAAACTTATCCTAAGCTTTTCAAGGCTGCAGACACGTGAATTAAAAAAAAAAAAAAAAAAGTTCTAAAAACCGGGAGGTTGCCCTGATTTCTCATAGACTGTGGACATTGTCCATTACAACAATACCATGCCTCCACCAGTTCTCCTGTTTAATTAGTAAATGTTTACATCAAACAGGGATCTAAGAGGAGGGCAGATTCCTAACAGGGCTCCTACTCTTAATATAATTTAAAAACGGTCTCAACCCCAAGTCATTTATCTCTTAACCCATAAATGCTGTCTTTTGTTTGTTTGTTTCAGTTTGTTCATAGGTCAATGCATGCACAACGATGAGAAGTAGAAGACTGAAGACAGGATATCAGAACTTAATGCCATTTGATACACTGCATGGCTTACACCCATCTCAATCTCTGTTTTCTTTTTTAATTAATATAAAATTCACATAGTATAAAATTCACCATTTTAACCATTTTAAAGTGCACTACTCAGTGGCTTTTAGTACATTCACAATGTTGTGCACCCATTAGAAACAAACAAAACAAACAAACAAAAAACAAACAAACCCATCACCGTCGAGTTGATTTCAACTCACAGTGACCTTATAGGACAGGGTAGAACTGCCCCATAGGGTTTCTAAGGAGCAGCTGGTGGATTTGAATGTTAAGCTTTTCCTTAGCAGCTGAGCTCTTAACCACCGTGCTACCAACCACGACTGCAGTCTGATTCCAGAACACTTTCATCATCCCTGAACTGTGTGTGTGTCTGCACACATATTCACAGGTTGTACCTTTAAATCCCAAGCCATCATGAGACTGCTAAGATGAGGACTCTACTATCTGATCCGATTGGGTTGTCCATCCAAAAACACTTTACAAACTGTTGGCAACTAAAAACCATTAGTATTATTTATAGAAGATAAACAGTAAACAACAGGAACAGATTACTTATAAAAAGCAAACAGTAAACAACAGGAATAGATTTGAGATGAACGAGTCCCCTTCACCATCGTGAGTAACCCACTCAGTATAATAGAAGAGGAACCCGCTTATGTCTAAAAGGGGACTAGCTCACACTTTCCAAATTACTCATGTCCATTTCTGTGTCACTGGGCAGGCGCACCATAGATCAGGTGTCAGCAGCTGTCTTTCTCTTAGCAGATGTGTCACTGGCTTAGGTCAGACGTGGCATGACTGTGTTCATTCTCTCTCTGTTTTTCTCTGTGGCCTTCCTGGGCTGGCTCAAGCCCCTCTGCTTACTGGTCTAGTTCTCTTCCGGCAGCTTTGAGGCAACCCTGGACCAGCGCCAGCATTAGGCTGACCTTAAGACAGCTCTCAAGGCAAAACTCTTTTACGGGCGATTTCTGTACAGAGTATGCCCAATTCCATTTAGGCAACTTCTCAGCCCTTTGAACAGACTGCCTCTTGGCCCCCTCTGGACAGGCCTCTTCATGGCCCTCAGGACTGGCCCCCTTTCAGTCTTAAGGTTACAACTCTCAGCATAGCTGGGGCATCTGTTGCTGCCAAAGGTAGGCCAGCTAAGCTCTGCTTAGTGTCTGCCTGCATGGGCCCAGACTGTGGCTGCTTCCCCTTTACAGGGCACTCAGCTTCATAGGTGACCTCCTGCCAGGAGGTGCCCAGCTCCACTGGTAACTTCTTGACTGGAGATGCTCAGCTCTGCTACATGGGCTGCCATACCCATCACCGCCATCTGCCGGTCTCATGGTTCCCACTGCTAGTACCACTGCCACCATTTCCCTGTCACTGGACAGGCAAGCACGTTTCTCAGAAGTCTTCAGTGTTATTAGCTCAGTGAGTGTTACCAGCTCTGTAGGGCCCTTCCACACAGATCTAGTAGGTTCTTAACACAGGGACTCTGACTTCAAAGGACATGCTTCTCTCCAGGCTCTTGTTGATCAGGCAGTCCCGGAAAAACCTCTGTGAGATTGGCTGTTTATATAGGAATGTTCCTTGTTAATTTCAAGGCATGGCTTTCCTAGCAGGATTGTAAACAGACCATCCATATTGGGTGAATTGCACGCCCCTTACATGAATAGCAAATTGACCCATCCTCACAAGACACTTATGCAGATAGCAAATGGACCATGGTTGCAAGGTGCTTATGCAGACAGCAAACTAATCCTTGCAAGCCACTTATGCGGATAGCAAACCGACCAATTCTTGCATGCCGCTTAGTCAGACAGTAAACAGATCAATCACTTGGCAGATTGCAGCCTGACCAATCATTTTGGGAGAATTGCAAACTTGGTGCCAGAAAGGCCACATAAGAGAAACCCATTGTACAACAGTCCCCAAAAGAAACCCTGTACTCAGGAGCAGTCATTCCTCATTTCCCTCTCCCCCGCCCCCCTGCCAGCCCTTGGCAACCCTAATCTACTTTCTGTATCTATGGATGTGCTGTTTCTGTATATTTCATATAAATAGTATCATTCAATATGTGACCTTTTGTGACTGGCTTCTTTTACTCAGCATAATGATTTCATGGTCTGTCCACATTGTAGCATATTTCATTCCTTTTGTATGATTATACCACATTTTGTTTATTCATTCATTAATTGATGGAGATTTGGGTTATTTCCACCTTTTGGTTATTGTGAATAATGCTGCTATGAATGTTGGGGTACCTGTTTCTCTGTGGACATAGGTTTTCATTTCTCTTGGATTATATACCCAGAAGTGAAATTGCTGGGTCCTATAAGTGGTGCAATGGTTAAGTGCTCAGGGGCGAACTGAAAGCCTGGTTGTTTGAATTCACCAGCAGGTCCAAATGAGAAAAAACCTGGTGATCTGCTCCCATAAGGATTACAGCCTAAGAAGCCTGATGGGGCAGTTCTGTCCTATTATATAGGGTCATTTTGAGTGAAATTGAATCAACAGCACACAACAACATGATAATTCTATGTCTAACTTTTTGAGAAAAAACTAAATTATTTTCCACAGCAGCTGTACTACTTTACATTCTCAGTAGCAATGCAAATGCATTCCAATCTCACACTTGTAATTTTCTATTTTTTAATTATTATTATACACATCCTAGTGGGTGTGAAGTGGTATCTCATTGTCAGTTGCTTGTTATAGATAAAAAATCCATCCTACAAATCACTTTAGAAGCAAAAAAAGCATGCTCTCACCAGGTCTTAAATTTCCTTCTTTTGTGTATCAGGCCATGATTACATAGAGAAGAGATTTCCCTAAGATAAGCTGCAAAATTAAAATAATGAGATTCTGAACAACAGAGCTGTCCTTTACAACTCCAATCACCCATTCTCCCTGGAGCCACCATGATCAATGCAAAGACATCTAAATGATGACTGTTGAAATGCCAGTCCCCTGAGGAATAGCCAGGTGTCCTTTGTCAGTGAAGAACAAGGAGGCATCTAAACCATTAAGGGGCTTGGCTAGAAAAATGCTTTTTTGGGACAATACCAAAACCAAACCCATTGCTGTCCAGTGAATTCCAATTCATAGCAACCCTACAGGACATAGTAGAACTGCTCCTTAAGGCTTCCAAGGATCTAAGTCTTCCATCACTTGTCTATCAGTTTGTAGTACTGTTGTGGCTTGCACATTGCTGTTGATGCTGGAAGTTATGCCACAGGTATTTCAAATACCAGCAAGGTCAACCAGGGTGGACAGGTTTCAGCAAAGCTTCCAGACTAACACAGACTAAGAAGAAGGACCTGGCAGTCTACTTCTAAAAAAAAATTGGCCAGTGAAAACTTTATGAATAGCAGTGGAACTTTGTCTTATACAGTACTGGAAGATGAGCCCCTCTAGTTGGAAGGCACTTGAAATATGAATCTGTAAGAGCTGCCTCCTCAAAGTAGAGCATACCTTCATGATGAGGATGGAATAAAGCTTTTGGTACCTTCATTTGCTGATGTGGCATGACTCAAAATGAGAACAAATAGCTGCAAACATCCATTAATAATTGGAATGTGGAATGTACCAAGTATGAATCTAGGAAAGTTGGAAGTTGTCAAAAATGAAATGGAATGCATAAAGCTTGATACCCTAGGCATTAGTGAGCTGAAATGGACCGGTATTGACCATTTTGAATTGGACAATCATATGGTCTCCTATGCCGGGAACCACACATTGAAGAGGAATCTCATCACAACACATTCTCCATCAAAAAGGACATTTTAAGATTTATCCTGAAGTACAAGACCATCAGTAATAGGATAATATCCATGTGCCTACATGAAAGACCAGTTAATAGAACTATTATTCAAATTTATGCACCAACCACTAATCGAAAAATGAAGAAATTGAAGATTTTTACCAACTTTTGCTCTGTGAAATTGATCAAACATGCAATCAGGATGCATTGATAATCACTGGTAATTGAAATGTGAAAGCTGGAAACAAAGACAAAGGATCAGTAGTTGGAAAATATGGCCTTGGTGATAGAAATGATGTGGGAGATTGCATGATAGAATTTTGCAAGATCATCAACATATTCATTGGCAATATCTTTTCAACAACATAAACAATGACTATACACTTGGATCTCACTGTATGGAAGGCACAAGGATCAGATCTACTACATATGTGGAAAGAGACAATGGAGAAGCTCAATATCATCAGTGAGAATAAGGTGAGGGGCCAACTGGAGAACGGACCATCAATTACTCATATGCAAGTTCAAGATGAAGTTGAATTAAAACAAGTCCATGAGAGCCAACATACAACTTTGAGTATATCCCACCTGAATTTAGAGATCATCTCAAGAATAGATATGACCCACTGAACACCAGTGCTGAAGACCAGATAAGCTGTGGGATGACATCAAGGACATCATACATGAAGAAAGCAAAAGGTTATTAAAAAGACAGCAAAGAAAGAAAAGACCAAAATGGATGTCAGAAGAGACTCTGAAACTTGCTCTTGAAAGTAGAGTAGCTAAAGCAGATGGAAGAAATGGTGAAGTATGACAGCCGGACAGAAGATTTCAAAGGGCACCTCAAGAAAACAAAGTAAAGTATTATAATGAAATGTGTAAAGACCTGGAGTTAGAAAACCAGAGGGAAGAACAGGTTCAACATTCATCAAGCTGAAAGAACTGAAGAAAAAAATTCGAGCCTCAAGTTGCAATATTGAAGCATTCTATGGGCAAAATATTGAACAACGCAGGAAGAATCAAAAGAAGCTGGAAGGAATACACAGAGTCACTGTACCAAAAAAAACTGGCTGAGGTTCAACCATCTCAGGAGGTAGTATATGAACAAGAACCAATCGTACTGAAAGGTGTTCAAGCTGCACTGAAGGCCTTGGCAAAAAACAAGGCTCCTGGAATTTTCAGGATACCAGCTGACATGTTTCAACAAACAGATGCAACTCTGGAAGTGCTCTCTCCTTTATGCCATGAACTTTGGAAGACAGATTCCTGGCCACCCAACTGGAAGATATGCATATTTGTGCCCATTCCAAAGAAAGGAGATTCAACAGAATGAATAAATTATCAAAAAATGTCATTACTATCACACACAAGTAAAATTTTGCTGAAGATAATTAAAAAATGGTTACAGCAGTACACTGACAGGGAACTGCCAGCAAGTCAAGCCAGGTTTAGATGAGGATGTAGAACAAGGGATATCATTGCTAAGGTCAGATGGATCTGGGCTGAAAGCAGAGAATACCATAAAGATATTCACCTGTATTTTATTCACTATGCAAAGGCATTCAACTTGTGGATCATAATAAATTATGGATAACATTTCGAAGAATGAGAATTCCAGAACACTTAATTGTGCTCATGTGGAATCTGTACATAGACCAAGAGGCAGTTACTCGAACAGAACAAGAGAATACTGCGTGGTTTAAAATCAGGAAAGGTGTTCTTTAGGGTTGTATCCTTTCAACATACTTATTCAATCTGTATCCTGAGCAAATAATCTGGGAAACCGGACTATACGAAGAAGAACACGGCCTCAGGATTGGAAGACAATTCATTAACAACCTGTGATATGCAGATGACATAACCTTGCTTGATGGAAGTAAAGATGACTTGAAGCACTTACTGATGAAGATCAAAGACTATAGCCTTCAGTATGGATTACACCTCAATATAAAGGAAACAAAAATCCTCACAACTGGGCCTATTAGAAACATCATGATAAATGGAGAAAATACTGAAATTGTCAAGGGTTTCATTTTACTTAGATCCACAATCAATGCCCATGGAATCAGTAGTCAAGAAATCAAAGGACATATCACATAGGGCAAATCCACCGCAAAAGACCTTTTTAAAGTGTTAAAAAGCAAAGATGTCCCTTTGAGGACCAAGTTGTGCCTGACCTAAGCCATGGTATCTTAATCACCTCATATGCAAACGAAAGCAGGACAATGAATAAGGAAGACCGAAGAAGAATTGATGCCTTTGAATTATGGTGTTGGAGAAGAGGATTGAATATACCATGGATCACTGGAAGAGCGAACAAGTCTGTCTTGGAAGAAGTACAGCCAGAATGCTCTTTAGAAGCTAGGATGATGAGACTTCACCTCACATAGTTTGGGCTTGTTATCAGGAGGGACTAGTTCCTGGAGAAAGACATCATGCTTGGTAAAGAGTCAGCTACAAAGAGGAAGATCTTCAAGGAGATGGATTGACACAGTGGCTGCAACAATGGGCTCAAACATAGCAGTAATTGGGAGGATGGTGCAGGATCAGACAGAGTTTTGTTCTGTGTGTAGATAAGATCACTATGAGTCAGAACTGACTAGATGGCACCTAAAAACAACAGCAAATCTTTATGGAAGCTGACTGCCACATCTTTCTCCTTCAGAGTGGCTGGTGCGTTCATACTGCCAACCTTTTGGTTAGCAGCTGAGCACTTATCCACTGCACCACCAGGGCTCCTTCTGGGACAAAACCTACACTATTTTTTTTTTACCTTGATAAACATTGTTTTTTTTCCTCTCCATGTGCTTTTTTTTTTTTTAAGGAAAATGAAATATAATTAACATCAATTCCATCCCACTTTTGTTTAGGTAAAGCAATGGGTTAAACAGCTTAGCCCTTATGAAATTTCAAATTCCTTCCCAGCACATCTTTCATTAATAATTCAGTGTCCTGCACAAATTGCCATGAGACTCTGTAGTCATTTATTTCATCTCTGATTGCCTTAATCAACACATTACAAAAGTTATTCTTTCCCTTTCAGAGCACCTAGTTTTGGGAACCAAAACACACATATGTAAGTTGATTACCTGGATAAAGCAGAGGCACTACGGATTATTCTTTTCAAAAAATTCTGCATCCCCTTGTGTATCGTGGACTATCTTGTACAGATCGTCTCAATGAGGAGTTTGAGTTTGTCTCTCCTTGGTGTACACGGCATCTGCTGGAAGGGAAAGCTGAGACTCAAAGCACAGTGGGTTCTGTCTGGTTGAGTAAAGAAGGAGGAACTAAAGGGAATACGGAGACAGAGCAAAACTCGAGGGGCAGAGCACTAGACTGCAGCAGGTCATTCTTTCCTGGAACAGCTCCTTTCAGACTTGAAAGGATCTCTGGGTGCAGTCTAGCATTTATGAAAAGGAACGCAGACTAGATAGAGTGTGAGTCTTCCTTTGGCTGGAACAATTGGGAAGCCAAAGGGAGCCTAGGCTGGAGCCCTGGCGGGAAGATCCAGAGCTAGATTAAAAATCATGGTAATTGAACATCCACTCTTTCTTACATGGAGACCGTTCAATTCCAAAAAAAGGTCCACAAACTTTAGGCATGCCTACATGAATTTCTGTGTCTTGATGGTTTATGTACATGAACTACACCCGGGTCACACGTCAGGGGACTTCAGAAAAGGCTAACGTCCTGGTATTTCATGGAAAGACCCGAATGTCCTCCCTCCGTTCCCGGAGCTGGTGACAAATCTGGGCTCCTGCACGGCCAACCACACGTGGATTTAGGGAACTGTGGTCTCCACCAGCCCAGGCCTTTACATTCCTCTCCCCTGGGCCCGCCAACTCTCCAGCGTACAAAGTACCCTATGGGCGTGGGCGGGGCCTTTCCGAGCCGCGCAGCCGGGTCTTTCTGAGAGAACACCTAGATGGATTTCCAATACCGCGCCTGGCACGTTCTGAAATGAGCAGAAAGCTCCTCCCGTGCTTCCAGCCGTGCGTCCTCCTTTCTGCAATCGATGTTCCTCCGGGAAACGCAGGGGGTTCTGGGCGCTACAAGCTTTATTAAGAGATTCGCAATGGTTTACTCAGGCTTCTGAATACTCCTGCCCGCGAAGAGCTGCCTGCGGTGTTATAACGCAGAAGCCCCTAATGCACGGTGGCTGTCCTTCCTCGCTGGTGTCTTAGGGTCCGTTTACGTGACTCTAAGAGTATTTGCGTGGGCGCCAGTGTCCGGGCAGGGCCCAAGGACCGGATTTGGACCGCGCGAAGAACGTCCACGCGCTGCCAGACCGCACATGCACTTTGCACGGGCCATCTACGCGTGGGTCTGGAGGTACAGCGCTCTGGGTAAGCGGAGCCAGGAGCTTGCGCAGCGGGTCGGAGGGGCAGGGAGAACAGGGACGGGAGATGAGGGTTTAGGGTCCAGGACATCAGGGCGGGAGGGGAATTAGGGGTCCCACCGTCCCAGGAGGGGTCAGCAACTGAGGGAGCTGAGATGAACTCCAGGCATCCGTGCCTGGGGTCCGCTTCAGTCTTTACTTTGGGTAGGACCCGGGTGGGGTGGGACAGTATCTACAAGCTTGGCTTTCACCATCCTACAGGAAGGCAGAGAAACTGCCCAGTCCCTCTGAAGGGTGCTGCGGGGCAAGCCGGGAAGCAGCTGTTCGAGTTGAGCCCAGCAGCAGGACTGGGAAGAAAAAGAAATTGGAGGCGGGCGGAGGCGATCCACCTCTGCCGCCCTCTTCCCTCTTCCCCTCCCCCCTCTTTCCGTAGCTGCTGACGAGCTGGTGGTGCCTATTAATCATTCACCAGCCCAAAGCCGCGCCAGTTAATGGCTGTGCAGCTCTTGGCTCCAGCCTCCCGGCCTCCCCTCTCCACACTCGCGTGTGCCCAGGCGCCCCGGAGCGACGAGCGGCAGCGCGCAGGCAGCCTCTGGGCGATGCGCCCAGCCGGCGCCTGTCTGAGCCGCGCTCCCTGCAGTGATTGCGCGCTCCCCCAAGCCGCGACTCAGCAGTGAGCTACGGGCGAGTGGCCGGGGTGCCGAGGGAGGGCGCAGGACGCCGGGAAGAGCGCCCCAGCCCCAGCAGCCCCGCCGGCCCCCCCAGTTGGGATGTTCCCCAATGGCACCGCCTCCTCTCCTCCTTCCTCTCCTAGCCCTAGCCCCAGCAGCTGCAGCGAAGGCGGCGGCAGGGGCCCCGGGGCCGGCGCCACGGACGGCATGGAGGAACCAGGGCGCAACGCGTCCCAGAACGGGACCTTGAGCGAGGGCCAGGGCAGCGCCATTCTCATCTCTTTCATCTACTCGGTGGTGTGCCTGGTGGGGCTGTGTGGGAACTCCATGGTCATCTACGTGATCCTGCGCTACGCCAAGATGAAGACGGCCACCAACATTTACATCCTTAACCTGGCCATCGCCGACGAGCTGCTCATGCTCAGCGTGCCTTTCCTGGTCACCTCCACTCTGCTGCGCCACTGGCCCTTCGGCGCGCTGCTCTGCCGCCTCGTGCTCAGCGTGGACGCGGTCAACATGTTCACCAGCATCTACTGCCTGACTGTCCTCAGTGTGGACCGCTATGTGGCTGTGGTGCACCCCATCAAGGCGGCCCGCTACCGCCGGCCCACCGTGGCCAAGGTGGTGAACCTGGGTGTGTGGGTGCTGTCGCTGCTTGTCATCCTACCCATCGTGGTCTTCTCGCGCACCGCGGCCAACAGCGACGGCACTGTGGCCTGCAACATGCTCATGCCCGAGCCCGCCCAGCGCTGGCTGGTGGGCTTCGTGCTGTACACGTTCCTTATGGGCTTCCTGCTGCCTGTCGGAGCCATCTGCCTGTGCTACGTGCTCATCATTGCCAAGATGCGCATGGTGGCCCTCAAGGCCGGCTGGCAGCAGCGCAAGCGCTCGGAGCGCAAGATCACCCTGATGGTGATGATGGTGGTGATGGTGTTCGTCATCTGTTGGATGCCTTTCTATGTGGTGCAGCTGGTTAACGTGTTCGCGGAACAGGACGACGCCACGGTGAGCCAACTCTCGGTCATCCTTGGTTACGCCAACAGCTGCGCCAACCCTATCCTCTATGGCTTCCTCTCGGACAACTTCAAGCGCTCTTTCCAACGCATCCTGTGCCTCAGCTGGATGGACAACGCCGCCGAGGAGCCTGTCGACTACTACGCCACGGCTCTCAAGAGTCGCGCCTACAGCGTGGAGGACTTCCAGCCTGAGAACCTGGAGTCCGCCGGCGTCTTCCGTAACGGCACCTGCACTTCCCGGATCACGACGCTCTGAGCCGGGCTACTCAGGAGCACCGCGCTTAGGGCAGAGCGGAGTGGGGGAAAAGGGAGGCCTGGGCGAGAGACTGGGAGGTATTTGGCGGGGGGGCGCAAGGGTGCTGTGTGGGACGCCCGCGCCTTGGGTGGAAGGGCCCAGGAAACGGGCGTGATAAAGGTGGAGCTTTGCTTATAAACTGGGATGGCTTTCGGGCTGTATTCTCTTCGGTCCCTCACTTTGGGCACCTTCCTTCATTGCTCTAACCACTCTTTGTATCCCGCAGTGTACACCCGTAACTTCGCTCTTTCCTTCCGCCCCGCCAAGTGCAGATCACGAACTCTTTAACTTTGCCAACTCCACCTGACCGTCAGCCCCTCCAGCCGCGATTTGTTTGTTTAAACTGAGCCACGGTTACTTCCGCGGGTTTCCCTCGGAGTGAGTCAGCAGCTCGCCCTCAGCCCCGCCCTGCCGCGCCCCTTCTCTCGCCGGACCACCTGCTAGGCTCTGCCTGGTGCCTTTACAAAGTCGCGGGAACGACCGCTCTCGGTTTGCGCAGCCCTACGTTAAGGGAAGTCGGATTCGAGAAAACTGGGTAGCTGGCCTTTTCTTCTAACCCTTGGGTGGGGCTGCGCCCTTCCCCGGATTCCCCTCACCAATCCCACTCACCCAGAGCGGAGCCAGGTGCTTTGTAAAATCGGTCCCGCGCCTCGAAACCAGACTGAGTCCCCATCCTAGGTCCCCTCTGGAGCAAAAAGGAGCTGAGAACAAGCCGACCGAGGCTTTTTTTTTTTTTAAGAAGATTCTAGGGGCATTTTGTGTGTGTTGAGGGGGGCGGTTTGTAATGGAAACCATCCTCCCTCCGAGTTCAGACGGGCGCTCTGGGTTTCAAAGATCGAGCGTTGAGCTCTCCGGAGCGGCACATCTGCGTTAGGCTGGCGGAGCAGGGCGCACTACTCCTCCGGGAGCGCTGCTGCAGCTCCGCTCGGCTTTCTCCCTCACCCAAGCATCCTCTTGGAGGAACCTCCCTGAGTAACAGGACTCCGTTTCCTGCTCTGGTTAAAGTCGTTGACGCGGCACCGGGCTGGAATTTAGGGAGACACCTGAGCCCCCGCAATCCGGGCCGCGTCGCCTACATCTGCAGGCTCCAGAGCGCGGCCTGCCTGGCCCCAGAAGGTTGCTGCCTTTCAAGCGGTGCCTAATAAGTTATTGTTTAACATATTTATTTATTTATTTGCGGTGTTTGAAAATATGTCTGTTTTCCTTTTCTGGATTCACCTAACCGTACCGGTTCTCCAGGACAATGGAAGAATGAGGGGGTGAGGGTGGAGATGGGAGTGGGGGAAAACAGTCTCCCCAGGACGCCTCAAAAGTTTTAATTTGCTGGAACCTCTTTTCTTATCCTTTCTTGTAACTTTTCAATTTTTGCCTGTGTCAAGTGAAGTTTGGGTATTTTTCAACTTTTTTTTTAGTGTAGTCTGTTTGTTTTGTAATAATGACAAATAAATAATAATGTGGGTTAGCCTCCTTCCCATGCAGTGTGGAGAGTCTTGAACTCCTGGCTTTAAAGATCACCCTGTATGATTTGAGCAGAGGTTTTAAAAATATATATAATATATGCACATATCATATATGTATGTGTGTATATGTATATTTATCTTGCTCCATTGTCATGATTTCATGAAACAATTGCCAAATACAGCCACTAAGAGTAACAGATGTGAGGCTGGCTGGAACACTTGCACATTCAAGAGTTCAAGCAGCACTTGAACTTGGAGCTGAGAAATCTAATTCAGACACAGATTTTGAATGCTGCTGAGGATGGCCCTACTTATGTCCCTTCTTTCTCTAGGTTCCAGCAGAGATCTTTCTAACGTGCAATCTAGTTAACATTGTCACTTCTTTTGTGGACTTTAAAAAAGGAGTAATTTTTGTCTATGTGTGATGTCACCAACCGCATTAGAAGTCTGAGTAAGGCAAGGACCAATAATTTTACTTTTTTGTATTTCCTGTATTGCTTTAGTATGCTGGCTTGTACATAAAAAAACACATAGTAGGCACTAAATACATATTTGTTGGTTGACTGTTTACGTAAGCCAGAGTGTATTACAAAGATCAGGAGATACTAAATCTGGGGATCTCAGGTTCTCTCATTGACATGGTACACAGTGGTTGAAAGCACTATCTGAAAAGACGTTTTGTGTATATTTGCTTCAAGAACATTTTGCTTTCCTGAAAGCAGTAACCAAGAGTTAAAATATCCCTAATGTTTTGTTTAAACCAATGAGCAAATATACTTTTGCTCATAAATCAGAAAGTTTAGATCTGTCCCTAAATATATATTGTTATTATTACTCCTTTGGAAAATCAGTTTCTAATGGTTAAGAACAGTGAAATTTACAAATCAAAGTCTTGATCATTATTCTCTTAAGAGGGTACCACTCTAGCGTTCCTAACCAGTTGTCATCATTGTGATATTAACTAAATAAACAGATGTATAATGCTGTTGCAAGCTGTCTGACTTTGGGATTTGGACTTTACTTAAAACACACACACACACAAGCACTGGCTGGGTTGCCTTGTGTTTCACTTACATTTTAAGAAGAGAGGTTTCAGGTTACCTTCGGAAATTTTACCAAAATTGCAATTACACTTTGAATTGTTTAAAAAACAAAAACCTTAGCTGAAAGAATAAAAGAAATTGAGTCAGAATGAATGAGAAGTGGCTAAGGATCATAGCCTCGGGACATCTAGGTCAACTGGCATAACATAGTTCATGAAGATAGTGTCCTACATCCTAGTTTAGTGAGAAGTGTCTGGGGTCTTAAAAGATTACATGCGGCCATCTAAGATACAACTGTTGGTCTCTTCCTGTCTGGAGCAAAGGAGAGTGAAAGAAAGCAAAAATTCAAGGAAGCAATTAGTCCACAGGACTAATGGCCCGCAGGGACCACAGCCACCACCAGCTGAGACCAGAACTAGATGGTGCCCAGCTACCGCTACCAGCCGCCCTAACCAGGAACACAATAGAAGGTCCTGGTTAGAATGGGAGAAAAATATAGAACAGAACTCAAATTCATAAAAAAGACCAAACTCGACTGCTGGAGACTGGAGAAACCCCCAGCACTATCGCCCTAAGACTTCCTTTTAACCTGGAAATGAAGTCGCTTCCTGAGGTCACTTTTCAGCCAAATAAAAGCTTGGTCTATAAAATAAATAATACCCGTGAGGAATGTGCTTCTTAGAACAATCAGCTATAGGAGACCAAACAGGCAACATTTGCCCAAAAGCAAAGATGAGAAGGCAAGGAGGAGGAGGGAAATTGGACTGATGGGAAATGGGGAAGGCAGAGTGGATATGGGGAGAGTGGGGACACATTGCGGGGGGAGGGAGGCAACCAATGTCATGGAAACTAAATTTCTGTGTAAACGTTCACCTAAAACAATCAAATGTAAAAAAAAAAAAAATGAGAATAGGAAGTGATGCACTGGGTTGCATTCTCTATGGCTTTTTATTTTCACTAAACTAACCAGATGGTATCTCAATCTCTCACAGATTAAATTACTGTCTGCCTTCATTTAGGACTTCAGACTTTGTTGTGGGAGCCTAGTAATTGCTGATTTACATCATGAGGATGTAAATGAGAGAAAAAGAAAGTCTCCTAAATGTATATCAGTGGGCAGTGGTTACCAGAAATAGAAGAATCGGGTTGCAACATAAAATAAGACATTTTTATCGTTTGTTCAGGGATGGCTATTCCCATCCTTGGAAGGGTTAAGAAGGTCCTAGAGGAGTATTTTTCTAACAGGCAATAGTGGTATTTCCAGAACCTGAGTGGGGCCTGGGAGTTTCAAATGCCTTCAGGTACCCTGTAGCTCTAAGATTTATAGTTCTATATATTCCGACTCAATAATCAATATGACTGAGGGGAGCTGGACTTTAGTCTTTTTATTATTTTTAAAAGCTATAGCAAGGTAATTAACTCACAACTTAGATGTGCATAGAAAACATGTTTTGTTGTTTTGGTTTTAACTAATCTGAACATTATTCCAAACTCCTTCCAGTTGATGAGCTGAAAGGAAAAATTCAATACATGTTCAAAACATACAAATGAGCTGATAATTTAAATAGCCATTTCCAGAAATTTTCAAAATTTTATTTAAACAAGTTCGGACAGCTTTGCAGCTGGCCTCTTGCCATCATGCCCTGAAATGGCTTTAGAGTGAATGTTAGGAAGAGGCTTTATGCATCCTAGACCCTACAGCAGTGGTTTAGTGAAGGGGTGGGGGCGGCCTTTGGGAAAGGGGTCTTCTCTGTGCTTTGCTCTCTGGAGCTGGCCAAGTCATTTGTCCACCTGGATGTTTCCTGGCTGCAATCTGTTGAAATCTGCAGCTGCCAGAGCCCATGATCTGATCTTTCAGGTTGGTGAGGGCCACACCTTGGGTCCCGTAGGCTGCAGTCTTCTCACAGTCTGCCATGGCCCTCAAACAGCCTAACAGCCTGGTAGCCTACTCCAACCTCTGCCAAGGAGCAACCTCAATCTGCCGAGGTGGCCCCTGTGGTAAACCTCTTGATCTAGTGACTAGAGGGGACCCAGGATGGCTCTA
This sequence comes from Loxodonta africana, assembly GCF_030014295.1. Classification (NCBI taxonomy): domain Eukaryota; kingdom Metazoa; phylum Chordata; class Mammalia; order Proboscidea; family Elephantidae; genus Loxodonta; species Loxodonta africana. Next base: position 50,272,790 of record NC_087351.1, read on the forward strand.
GACTAGTGACCCTCAGGATCCCCTATGTCTAACCGTGCCTTCTTTTTTTCTGTGGCTCTGTCCCTGGTCTTTTAAATCCTTTTTTACCTTTGTCATCCTCACTTATTAAAATATTCCACATACCCCACCAGTACCAGTTGCTGTGGGGTCAGTTCTGAATCATGGTGACCCTAGGCACTTCAGAGTAGAACTGTGCTCCATAGGGTTTTCAATGGATGCTTTTTTCAGAAGTAGATTGCCAGGGTTTTCTTCCAAGGGTGGATTCGAACCTCCAACATTCTGGATAGCAGCCAAGTGCATTAACTATTTGTACCACCCAGGGACTATCCATACATGCTATACCCCCTTTATGCTAGAGGAAAAACAAGTTAAGTCCTTCAGTTTTAGCCTTGCCATGCAGATGCTCTGCCTCTCCTCTCACCTGAATTCCAAGCCTTCCTGCCTTGCCTAGAAATTGAAGATGAGCCCTCTCCTACTCTAAGGAGATGAACCTCATTTCAGAGTAAGAGACTGAAATGAAACATGACTTAAGAAGGAAATTAAAATGTGCCAGTTGAGTGTCTCTGAACTATTATCTCTTTTACAAGTGACCTCTGCCTTTCCAGGGTAATATTTCCCAGGTTATCTCCTCCCTCACACAGTACCCACAAAAAAGGATGGTATTTGAAAACCTTTATTGCCTTACCCATTTTAGCCCTGACCATGGTACAAAATGGTAAATGCAGGGTTTTGGTCTGAGGGAAAAAATGCAAGGAGTTCTCCTGGAGTATATTACAGAAGATACATTTTTTAAAAATTGTGGTATTCCTTCCAACTTACTTGAAACAGATAATAGAGATGTGATATTTATATTAATCTTCTAAAAAACACTTTGATGGTGGAGTTGTGTTTGCATGTCTTGTTCATTATGGTTTTTATTCCAATGCCCCGTACATCAGGGAGGTCACATGCTCAACTGAAATTCTTGATACATGTTTACATAAATGTTACAGTGGTGTGTGCTTAAAAAACACAGTACTGCAGAGTCCATGCTGCTGTCTTGTTGCACCATACACCTTGGAGCTAATGAGAGTCTCTTCCACATATTCAGGTAGATATCTTGCTTTTCATTTAAAATTTCAGTTAGTTGGCTTTCGAAGAAGGCAGACAGGTCCAATACTGTGCCATCACTCAGAGCAACTGAGTACAGAGATAACGCTGTAAGTTATCATTTATTATTTTGTCAAATATCTGGAGACAGGGTATTATAGTGAGCACAGCCATGAAAGGGTTGTGTTAAGGATAATCAGATATAGTCTAGCTTCTGATTTCGGCTGTAAAGAAAAGGGAGGTGTTTCTTTTATGTAGTTTAGGAATTCTCACTGAAACATTGACAGAGCTGAGACCTGTGAACAGAAGGGTAACCAGTTCAATCTAACATATTAAAATATCTGCTTGTCAAACTGTTGGGGAGAGAGCGAACATCATCAAAAATGGAGATATAATTTTAAATCAAAATATTGGGGTAACATTGTCATGTTGATAATAAACTTTTTGTCAAAACATAATGTCAATATAATTAGCCAAAAGCTGGAAAAATTATATGCATTTGAGACTGAGACTACAGGCATGATAACAAAACTCTATGGAATGATCATGAAATTAAACTTTAAAAATAAATATTTCTGTTAGTGCAATGGATCCAAGGCTTCAATTTTGAGTGGGCAGAGAGTATAAAAGGAAATGAGAATGGTGAATACTATGAGCTAACATGCTACCTCTGCAGGGGAGGCTAACTCTAGCCTTCTCCTCAGCACCTACATGCTCAGCACCTACATCTCCTCAGTACCTACATGTTACAGGCGAAGACTCCAAGCACTCCCAGCTGTAAGAAAGACTTACCATGTGGTAGATTCTACTTGGAGGCAGGCATGTTATTGAAAAAACTATAGAATATTATGTACAGAAATAGTTTTGATTTTTACAATGAAAAGTGTGTCTCAAAAGACAACTAATTCTCCATTTAAACTTTTTAAAAAAGAGAGGGAGAAATCCAAGACATGAGAGGCAAGCAGGAACGTTTTTCTCAATAGCACGTGTGGCTTACGTGAGTATTCTGGGGAAGGCTGTCCAAATACTGATGACCGGTAACTCTCGCTGTGTTCCTTCTGTCTCTGTAACCCTGGAACAATTCATTAATCTAGCTAATGTTATTAAAAAAAAATGTTATTAACAGTGCCAAAATGTCTATTCAAAGTCAATAATTAAATTAAACATTGTCCTTCATGTCCAATGGGCCACTGTAACTAGCAAATCAAGCAGATGCCTGTAAGCTTTTTCAAAAAACTCATGAGTCTACCTTTATACAAACCCTGTCAGGACCTAACATTGAAAAAAAAAAAAAAAAAACTAATTAACTAATTTCACAAAAAAGAACTTCTTAGGCAAAGATGGGCGAGATAGAACTTCAAGTGAGCGTCCTTCTTCTTCCTTACCTTTTTTTAAAATGGCTTTCCTGAATTTTTTTTTTTGTGTGTGGCAAAAATATATGTAAGAAACAATTCAATGGTTTTTACATGCTCAATTTAGTGACAATGACTACATTCATTGTGTAGTGCAGCCATTACCGCTACCCTTTTCCAAATTATTCCACCACCATTAATAGAAACGCAGTGCCTCCTAAGCATCGGCCCCCAGCTTCTCCTTTTTCTCACCCCTGGTAAGCACTAGGAAGTTTTGATCTCTATACATTTGTCTGTTTCATCTAAGTGGAATCATATAATATTTGTCCTTTTGTGACTGACTTTGCTCAGCATGTTTTTAAGGTTCATGCATGTTGTAACATGAATTAAGAATTCGTTTCTCTTTACAGCTGAGTAATATTCCATTGGTTGTACATATCATATTTTGTTTGCCCATTCATCTGTTGATGGACATTTAGATTGTTTCCACCTTTTGGCTATTGTGAATCGTACTGCAATGAATACTGGTGTTATTTTCTTTATGTTTTTAGGGTATCACTCTTCCCTTCCTCCCCCAGCTCTGGGCCTTGTGACTTATGAATAGTCCCACTGCTCCCAATGGAGCTCTTCCCTGAAAGGAATTTCCTTTGGCTTGTACTTTACATAACTGACAAGGCTTCACATTGTTACTCTTCCAGAAGCAAGCTTTTTAATAAAGATACGGTATTAAAGGAAACCCTGGTGGCGTAGTGGTTAAGTGCTACCCAAGAGGTCGGCAGTTTGAATCCGCCAGGGGCTCCTTGGAAACTCTATGGGGCAGTTCTACTCTGTCCTGTAGGGTCTTTATGAGTTGGAGTCGACTGGACTGCAGTGGGATTTTGGTTTTGACGGTATTAAAACGTCAGGCAGCAGTATCTTTGAAATCACACCTTCTTTTAAGGCAAACTTTCTCAATGAGTGGGCCATAAGCTCCATGTCAGCATCACCTGGGCACTTATAAAAATGCGTATTCTGTATGCCTCACCATGGAGATTTTGATTCATGAGGTTCAGAGTGAGTCCTGGTGATTTTAAAGTACACTAAAGTTTGAGAACTAATGGGTTAGGTGTTCAGAGCTTGGAGTTTGCTATCAGACAGACTTGACTCTGCTTTATTTGTTGGGAAATACCGGGCAAATTAATCTCCATAATGCACATTTTGCCCACCTATGAGATCAGGAGAGTAGCACCTCCTCTACTGGGCTGTCATGATGTCCGCCAAGTTGGTCAGAACCCTTTTGGTTACAGATGACTGAAAACCCAACTGAGGCAGATAACTGAAAAACCTTAAGGAAGATTTGGCTTCAGGGTGCACTTGATCTAGAAGTCACACTGTCACCAGGACCTTTTGTTTCAGTCTCCATTTCTCATCTCTGATTCTGCCATGTTTGCTCCATTCTCAGACTCGCTATTCCTTTGTAAATACAAGACAGTTGCAGAAACTGAATCACGACATTTTTCCAGGTTCTAATTTCATGGGAAAGAGAAAATAGCTTTCCCTCTATATGGACTGCCTGCAGTCATTTGAGAAAATAACATACTTTTTCCACAAATAACACGCGCACATAAATAACTTGCCCACACATATAATATGCATAGGGGGTTGGGTGCTTGGCAAAAAAAGATATAACATGTACATTATTTGCAGTAGTTTTCTCTCTAATTGGCCTGTCTGAGGTTCATTCTTCTATGGGAGACACTTTTCCGTGGGTCTCTTACCCTTCTGTACATCTTGCTGGGTATGCCAAGAATGAGACACCTTAAACACTCTTTCCACCACTCCTCTGTCAGTTTGTCATACTGTGATGGCTTGTGTGGTGCTCTGATGCTGGAAGCTATGGCACCAAGATTTCAAATACCAGCAGGGTTACTCATGGTAGACAGGTTTCAGCAGAGCTTCAGACTAAGACAGACTAGGAAGAAGGACCTGGCAGTCTAATTCTGAAAAATTGAAGATGATGTTGAGATTAGAAACATATGAACAAAGCATGAAGTAATATGCAAGGATTCGATTGGGCCAGGTGTGAAGCTACACTTTATCCTATCAGCAATTGGGAAAAGTTTACTTTAAATATAGTTATAAATAATTGAAATAAGGCACCCCATCACAGCCAGAGACAGGTGCAATAATTAGTAAAATAATAGTCAAATAAGATTCCTTCTGTTTTAACTGTCTTACACATACATGTACGCCACATATTTGGGGCCTGAAATACCACTCGTGAAGACAACTTGTGAGGATAACTGACTCCCATGAATTAGACTGACAGTTTCAGTTGCCCTCCGATTTCATAGCAGTTAAGTAAAACTATCAGTAACCAAAGTTTAAAATAAAGCATCAGGGCAGCCAGGGAAGGTGAAAGAAGTTAACATTTATTCAGTACCTACTTTGTAAGTGACAGACATTTTGCTCAGAGTTTTACGTGCTATCTCATTCAGTCTTCCTGAAGATATTCCTATGAACTAGAAAGCTTTGTTTCACTTACACGCAAGGACCCAAAGACCCATTGCTGTTGAGTTGATTCCAACTCATAGCAACACTATAGGACACAGTAGAACTGCCCCATAGGGTGTCCAAGGCTGTAATCTTGGACACCATATCTTTCTGTCACATCTTTCTTCTGTGGGGCAGCTGGTGGATTTGAACTGCTGACCTTTTGGTTAGCAGCTGAGTGCATTAACCACTGCACCACCAGCATTTCTTACAAGCAAGGACAGAGAGAGAGAGACTTGTGCAACATGTTAAAACTGATAGGTGGCAAAACGAGGAATGGAAACTTGACCTAAGTTGACTCTAAAAGCTATAATCCTTCTATCATTTCAGCTAAAGTCCTTTTAAATACAACACATATTCCATTCCACAAACTACAAAGAAATTGGAGAATTTTGACTATTGTCTCAAGATTTACAAATCGTCATGACCAAAACCAAAATGTACCACTCTACTCATGGTCTGTACCTACAGGAGAAAATTGAAATAAATGATTGGTAAATACAAAAGAAGGTATAATATTTCCCACAGAGAAAAACTGGATTGCCTATAAGAAACATCTGTTTCATCACTAAGTCAAATGTGCCTATCTCAAGAACTTCATATAATACACATACAGCTATACCATACATCCTCCTCCTTCCAGGGAGGAAGGCATCATACAACACTAATTAAGTAGGTGGGATCAGGAATCTGAAAGCATGGTTTAGGATTCTGGCTTTGAAATATCACTTCCAGAATCACCATTGGAAGTTTATTTATCCACTCTCTGCTTCATGTCTCATAACTGAAAAATGAGAATCAAAATAATTTGATTCTAATATGTCCCATATTAGTAAAGCCACACACAAGTTCTTTCAGCATTTTTACATACTTTAATTTAAAAATTCTTCTCATTTACATAACTATCATAGAGACGGCAACAGTTCCAGAACACCAAAAATCAGAAACACAGTGACCTTTTCAGTATAAAGATACAGTAGATATGTTGTAATCATTACAAGCTAAATAATTAAGAAACATTAAAATAATTATCAGATACTACCACTTTGATTGCCATTAGAATAGGACAAAACCCCAGAGGTTAAAAGGCAAAATTCTACATGAGCAACATTAATTCATTCCTATAAACTGCTATAAACAAATTTTAGCACATTAGTAACAAGCTGGGATTTTTTTCCCTCTATTTAAACTAGTAAGTTGTTCTATCGTGACAATAGTTTAGAGTAATTGAAAAGCATTAAAGTAAATCTTTTTATCTGGAAGTCTTCCCAATTAAGAGGTCATACCATTTATCAGGATGCCAATTAAATAGAATCCGCTGAATTATTCAAGAAAATAGAGTCTAGTTAAGGAAAGAGGAGAAACTCAGAAAAAAAAAATGTATCCTTCTCAAATACTGAAAATTGATATTAATAAACAAAAACAACTTGTTTGCTTATAAATTCTTGTAAATTATCTCACAGAATCCACAGGCAGGAGAAGGAGTGTGCAAAACACAATTTCCCACAGCTGCTGGTACTTTAAAGTTGGGGTCTGCAAAGCATTTCTCTTAAATGGGCGCTTTCTCACCTGCAGCTGCAACTCTAGGCTCATTTGCAAACTAAGGATGGATTTATAAGAATAAAATCGATGACTGCACTGATTCCTCTAAGAGTTTTCCTTTCCCCGTGAGAACAGGGTCTCCAAAGGCAGAATCTCTAGAATCATCACGACCAACATCCCGTTACACTCTATTTAAAAATGAAGTAAGACTGACTTCACTCTAAATTGAACATATTTTCAAGTTTTCTTATTTTTTTTTTTCTGACAAAAACACCAGACATCAAGGGAAAGCCACTTGTAAGCCAAGCGTTAAGTTCTTGCAAAGATGGTGAATGATGATGATGATAAGTATGGAAAGTCAACTAAGAGTTGCTTGGGCAAGATCGAGTTCTTCCTCTCCTCCTAAAGTACAGATGGCAGCAGCCTGATTTCCCAGGTGTTTTTCATTAGTCTATAAATTCCCTGGGAGCCATTTGTCTTTGATTCCTCAGGGCCTAGCACACCATCTAATGCAGCTGAAGGTCAACACTATGCGGTAGGTATTGGGAACTACGGAGATCAGCCACTTAATAGCTGTGTGACCTCGGACAAATGGCTTCACCTCTCTTAGCCTTGATTTCCGCTCAGTAAAACGGGAAAAATAATAGTACCAATAGCATAGGGTTGTTATGAAGATTAAATAAATTAATATTTTATTTTCAAAGCACTTGGAATAATACTTGGCACATGGTAAATTTCCTAAGCACTCAGCCAATTATTGTTACATTAAATCGATGGATTTATTAGGACAAGCCTGAGGCATAGCCGTGAAGCCATTGATGTTGGTATTGGGGCCACTGCCTATTTCTTGCCCTGCTTTTTCTCTTTTGGAGTCTTTCCCACACAAGCATCTTACTATCAATTGCATTTGAACTATTTTTTTCTAAAGTACAAGTTATTAATGGCTTAAATGATTAGTGCCTTAATCCCAAATGTGATGGCTTTTTAACAGGAGATAACAATGGTTCCCTAACTTGGCTGCACATCAAGCACACCTGGAGAGTCTTTGAAAAACACAGATTTCCAATGCCCATTTTCAGAAGCTCTTGAAAATGAGGCCCAGGAACCCATATTTAAGCAAAAGTTTCCATGGCATTCTGACATACGCCGTTTCCCTAATTGGTATTTGTGGAGCCTGCACTCTAAAATATTAAAAAGGCATTACAAAACAAAGTACTGCATTTCAAATGAAGGAATTTTGGGTGCTTTGATTAGTCTATTGATGAAGAAGATGTATTTTTGCAGAACGGTACCGCCTTCGGCCCTTCAGATTGTACCATGTCATCATCAGAATTGCTCAGTACCCATGTCGGTTCTTTAGGAGCCTTTCTATAAATCTCCCAAGCACAAGAGTGCTCTTGCCAACTCCTTTTTTACTGCTATTATTCTCAAGGGTGATAGAAAACATTCCCCCTCTTTGATATTCCTCCACCAGACACTTCTCTTCAGGGAAACCAGATTTATGAAATAGGAAAGTTTCTATAGCTTTCCTTTCCATATCTTTCAATATTCCCTTGCAACTTGGCTCATGTTCCATCGTTTATTTAAGTTAAATAAAGAGTATATAACTTGCTTAACCTTAACCTCTTCCTTTGAAATTTTTTTTTAGTCACCTCATGTGATTATCATGTTTAAGTGCATTTTAATGCAATATAAATGTCAAGTTTATAAAGTGCTTCGAGATCCCTGGATAAATGGGGACTTAGTTTTTTTGGATATTTTAGTTCATTAACCATTACAAGGAACTGAGAACACAATGAGGTCTGATAAAGTTGTGGTACGACCAGTGGGATTAGTATGATGGTGATGACGAGGCTGTTATTATCTCCATCATACTTATTAAGACGTCCTAGCTGTGCAACTGTAGTTGAAGCAGCTTCAAAGGAATGGTTTATTAGTGTTCAGATGAGAAACCTTAGGGTCTCACTGGATATTTAAGGCCCTGATAAAAAGAACGAAATGGAGGACTAATGACTTGGAAAAAAAACGAAACGCCAGATATGACTATAAAGGGAGAGTGTAGGGAATATATTTAATATAGCAGAATAATATTTAGCCTAGGTATAGAAGTATACTAGCTCAACATCAAAGAATAGATCAAATAAATGTAGTGTTTCCCATCAGCTGCATAAAACTAGAAAAATAAACATTGACCAATTATGCGCAATACAAGACATTTTGCAAAGAACTCTCCTGAAATGAGAAAATCCTTTTTTCCTCAAAAAGTATTAGAGAAGGTAAACCAATGCTTCTGAGTACAATTTCACTTAATTTATTTCTCAGAGCCTTTAGTAATACATAATAAAATATTTTTAATACTGCAAACATTTTTCCTAACAAGTCACAGCTCTTTATTCTCATTTACTATAATATTTTATTACCACTCCAAGGTTATTCCCAAGTTAGAAAACATATATTATAATCAAGAAATTGAAAATCAAACAATATTCTTGAAAATCAAGAATTAGGTTTCCACGTGGACATGTAAAGAGCTTGGAAGTCATCACTCTTATCTCATCCTTACAAGAAAAATACTGAAGAAAGTGAAAACCTAAACTCTTCCTAGTTCCAGCAGAGACTTGAGGTCACATGGCAAACCAATGCCTCAAGTACTGGAGAGACAGGAGAACACAAAGAATTACAGTCAAAAAGGTGCAGAAGGCTGGAGTCAGAAACTGATGAGAACACTTAAATTTTAATTGACAAACTACTATAGGCTGTCTGTTGACTAGTCTGAGAGTTAAAAACTCCTGGAGTCCAGTCTTAGGAGCAACCCTCCCACCCAAGTTTCATGAGTTTTAACTCCAGGAGCTGCACCAGTTTCTCAGAATAAAGATCAAAGAAAAAATCTCCTCTTACTTGCAACAGGAAAAGGGAAAAGTAACCATATTGAAATATACCCAGGGAAAAATAACCATTCTGAAACAGGCCCACAGCATTCTGTTCTCTACCTATCCTCAAGGAAAACTAATCTCACAGAGGCTGACAGACTTGGGAGAAAGGAAATATCCAACAGCACCTTCTAACCTTCTTGTATCACCTAAGGGAGGAGGAGGAGAGCTGAAAAGCACTTGTAGAAGTCATAACCCAGGGGCACCGACTCATTAAAAAATGAGACCCAATCATAGAATTGGAGGCCTCGTGACTTAGTGGTTAAGAGCTCAGCTGCTAACCAGAAGATTGGGAGTTCAACTCTACCAGTCTTTCCTTGGAAACTCTATGGGGCACTTCTACTCTGCCCTATAGGTTTGCTATGAGTTGGAATTGACTCTTCGGCAATGGATTCAATCATAGAATATCTTTCACTCCTCTCACATCTTACCACCACATCGATAGGAATCCTGTATAATAACAGAGGATTACAGATGAAAGAACTGAAAATCTCACACTATTCACAGAGATATTCCATGTTCATGAATGTTGTTGTTGTTAGGTGCTGTTTCATTGATAGGAAGGCCAAATATTAAGATGCCCATTCTTACCAAATGTACATACAGATTCAATGGAATATCAATCAAAATTCTAGCACATTATTTTGTGAATATGGACAAGGCGACTCTAAAATTTACATGGAAATGCAAATGACTCAGAATAGCCAACACAATACTGAAGAGCAAAGTCAGAAGACTGACATTACATGAATTGAAGGCTTACTATTAAACTAAAATAATCAAGACAATGTAGTACTGGTGAAATAATAGACAAATAGATAATTGGAACAGAATAAAGAGTGTAGAAATAGACCCACACAAATATAATCAACTGATCTTTGACCGAGAAGCAATGGCAATTCAACAGAGAAGGACAGATTTTTTCAACAAATAGTGCTGGAATAATTGGATATTCACATGTTAAAAAACGAATCTAGACACTGACCTTACACTTTTCGTAAAAATTAACTCAAAAGGTATCACAGAATTTAATGCAAAATGCAGAATTGTAAAACTTCTAGAAGGTAACATAAAAGAAAATCTCTATGGCCTTTGGTTTGGTAATGAATTTTTAGATACAAATAAGCATATGAAAAGATGCTCAATATCATATGTCATTAGGGAATTTTAAATTAAAACAGCAATAAGATACCACCACACGTCTATTACAGTGACTAAAAAAAAAAAAAGAAACCTGACAATACCAAGTGTTAACAAGGATGGGCAGCTACAGGAACTCCCATTCATTTCTGGCAGTAATGCAAAATATTACAGCCACTTTGGAAGACAGTTTGGCAGTTTCTTACAAAGTTAAATACAGTCCTGCCATATGACTCAGCCATTTCACTCCTAGATATTTACCCAAATAGGTTTAAAACTTAGGCCTACACAAAAACCAGCACAGGAATATTGACAGCACATTTATTTATAATTGCCCCAAAAGGGAAGCAAACAAGATGTTCTTTAACAGGTGAATGAATAAACAAACTGTGGTACACCCACACAATGGAATACTATCCAGCAATGAAAATAAATGAGCTATCAAGCTACGAAAAGAGTAAGGACTCTAAAGGAACATTTCTTAGTAAAAGAGGAACCCTAAATGAGTGTTGATCAGTGAAAGAAGTCAACCTGAGGAGGCTACATATTATATGATTGCAATTATACGACATTCTGGAAAAGGCAAAATTATAGAGACATTAAGAAGATCAGTAGTTGCCAGAGGTAGGGGGCAGGACAGAGGAAGAGAGGGATGAACAGATGAAGCACAGGGGATTTTCACAGTAGTGAAAATATTCTCTATGATACTGTAATGGTAGACAAATGATTAAGTGACATTCTGTATTTGTCAAAACTCATATAACTGTACAACACAGAACGAACCTAAGTAAACTATGAACTTCAGTTAAAATAATGTATCAATATTGGTTCATCAATTATGACAAATATACTGCACTAATGCATGATGTTAGTAATAGGGAAAATTGCGACTGGGGCCAGAAGAGATATATTGGAATCTCTGCAGTATCTGCTTCATTTTCCATAAACCTACAAGTGCTCTAAGGAATAAAATCTATTAATTAAAAAATATCCTGAAAATGTGAAAATAATCAAGAATTAATGGTAACATGACACTATAAATAGCTTGGCTCTATATCTTTGTTTTGATTCTTTGTCCCCAACAAAGTTTTCTTTCTCTCACGAATGTGAATTTTAAATGGCAAATTTGTGATTAGAGAGTCTCAATATCCTTGCTTAAAAGAATTGTTTTCATTTTATTTCATTGCTGAAGTAATGTACTATTTGTGGATTAACATCCCCAGAAAAGTAATATTGATTAAGCATACTTTTCACAAAAAGCTCTTTAAAAATGTGTTTTCCTTTTACCTTGGGATCTGCCTTTTTATTTATCCAGTGTGAGTCCATATGAGCCAAGAAAAATTGATCATAGTTTATAGAGGTCAAACGTAATTTTTCCTGTTTATAACATAAATAAATAAGCTCATAGCAAAATTTTTGGCATGAAAATGAGAAGACACTGAGGAATATAAGTTTATTTCACAGATTTAGATGGATATGTGATGGCATTGTGTTGCTATATTTTTTAAACGCATTTTTTACTTAATTTGATTTTCACAAGGGCATGACTGAAGATAGGTTTTCAGGTTACTGTGAAAATTTGTTCCAGATTTCAGCTACTGATCAACAGATTTTCAGTTGATTTACTCTTTGGTTGAAAAATAAATTCAAAATCTACCCAATTTTACACATTTCCATTTTCAGAATCTATTTTTCTCCTTGCTGTCCAAAGTTAGGAAACCCTGGTGGCATATGGTTAAGGGCTATGGCTGCTAACCAAAAGGTTGGCAGTTCGAATCCACCAGACACTCCTGGGAAACTATGTGGTCAGTTCTACCCTGCCCTATAGGTTCGCTATGAGTTGGAATCGACTTGATGGCAAATCATTATTTGAAAGAAGTATTACCATAATTTATAGGGGAAAAAATCAATTTAACAAAATATAATCATTCTTTTTGTATTAGACATTACAAGTAAGTAGTCTAGAATTTTATTTTTAAAAAATTATAACATTTAAGTTTAAATATGAGGCAGACAAAAATCGTTCTTGTGGTATATTTGTTCTTGATTTAATTAGAAACCTTTTTTTAAAATTAGTTACTGTCACTGCCTTTGAAATAGCTTTTCCTTTTTTAAGGGTGGGTCTTGACCTACAATGGATAAGTCCTACAGTTCTTAGGTTAGTATTTGAAATTGGAGATTAAAGAAGATTCGGTTGTTTCTAAACATTTAGTGAATTTTAGATCTTTGAGTATAAATTTAAAAGAAAACCAATCTTATTTTGTGAATGGGTAGAGAAAGCTCCATCTACATGGCATCAAGTATCTTGACAAACTTGCAATGAGGATATAGTTGTTAGTGGAGAAAAAATGCTTGTCTCTGTATAAGCCAACATTAGTTCTCTCATTCACTAAATAAACTTTTTAATTGCCTATAACCTAGAACAAGATAGACAAGACCCCTAGTTTCATGGAATTTATATTCTAGTGTGGCAAGGCAGACAATAAACAAATAAATACAAATATTTTAAGAGCTCTAATTTAGATAAATCAAGGTGATGTAATACAGTCTTTCTGGAAGACTAAAATTGAGTTGCCAGAAAATGCTCTTCCAAAGGCATTAAGGTAAGACTTGAACGACATGAAAGAGATTGCCCTGAGAAGATCTGGGAAGAATTCACAGCTGAGGACCTAATATGGGAATGGTTTACTCCAGGAAGAAAGAGGAGCTTCAGCAGAAGAGGATGAACTAGGGAAGGAAAAGTGGCCACTTAGAAAGGGGAAAAATGAAGAAAGGGAAGTATCCCCAGAAAGAAAGGGATGGATTGCATCAAATGCTTTTGAGAAGTCTAGAAAGATAAGGACAATGCTGTAACCATTGGATCTAACAGCATGAAGGTTGTTGCTGATCTAAGATGATACAGTTTTAGAAGATTAGAAGGGTAAGGACCAAATGGAGTGAGCTGAGGAAATAATGGAATGGAGAGAAAATGAGGAAAGCAACTATAGTCAACTCTTTTGAAAGTTTTTTTTTCTCCAAAAGAGAATAAAAAATATGTCAGGAGCTGGACATGGTTAAGATAGCAGGAATAATTCAGTAAAGATGGAGAAATTGATGAAAAGAAAAATTATTTCAGGAGTAGAGACCTGAAGGAGGAAAGGCATGGGCTTGAGGATATGCACTTAGATCCTGGCTTTGGTAGAAACAAGGGCATGTCATCTCTTGTAAGGGAAGGGATGAGAAGACAAGTGCATAGTGAGTGATTTACATTTTGGGATGGAGGTTGAATGTTTGATTAGATATGAAAGTTGTGACATAGTCTTGTTTTAAAGAGTGGAAAATGAGCATATAATAAGGATAATAAGGATAACAAAGCAATATTAATACCCAGTTAGGATTTGTGGTCATGAGTTTAAATTGGAATCATTCAGCAAGAGTGAATGTTTTTCTCCAGGCTTATTCAGCTGCCAAATGTGAAATAAGGGATAGTGGAATAACCAGAGATAGAGTTTTTTTTTTTTTTTTTAGCAGGGGAGGGAGGGAAAGTTAAATGGAGGAAAAAAAAGGCAAAAGAGTTAAATGTTTTTGTAATTGAAAAATTATAATGATGCAATTTGAAATATCAGTCAAATAAGGAAAAAAGAGAGAGATCATAAATAATGAACAAGAGTAAAGATTGATGATTTGGAGAATTACATAACATCAAAGCACAGCTGGAGTGGGAGTGAGAGAAAAAAATAGGAGGTGAGGTTGTAGAATGAATGGAAAAATTTAGGAGCAGTACATTATCAATGATAACAAGGTCAAGGATATAATCATGGGAGTGGGTAACAGTTATAAGATGGAGAAAAAAGACATTGAAGATGAGGAGCATCAAAGATCTGTGAGGTCAGGGTGTTGGATGAATTTTTCACAAGGATATTAAAGTCACCAATAAAAATGACAGAAATAGGAGTGGAATATGACAGAGATGTACATACTGAAATCTATGAATAAGGGTTAGGGACTAGGAGGTTAGTAGATAGCAGCTACGAGAAAAGAGGAAGGAGAAAAAGTGATATGGAAGCACAAAGGGGTCTTAAAATCTTGTCAGCAGCCATTCAAGCTACAACAGTAGGTCTCTATTCACCTGAAGTAGCAGAGGAAGGAGAGTCAGGAATCAGAGGAAATGTCACCATGAGCATTTGCCTCATATGCCATGAGACCAGAAAAATGGTTCATGGTTACCATTACTGAACATTTTGATCTAAGATTCTGTAGAAGAATCCTGATCAAAAGGGGGAAAAATGGAACAGAATTTCAAATTCTCAATAGAATCCAGACCTGGAGCCATTAAGGATGCATGAACACCCAAAATTATTGACCTAAGATAATGTTTAAACCTTAAACCTCAAACCTCAAACCAAAACTTACCCCACAAGTTGACTTTGAACCAAACAATAAAAATTAGCTTAATTAGTAAGGTATGTCTGCCTTGAGCATTGTGCTCTTTCAAAGATTTATCTATACGAGATCAAATGGACAACAGCATTTTGAAAGGTTAGATGAGAAGCTTAGGGGGCAGTGAGTTTCTATTAGAGGTGGTGGAATGATTTCAAAAAGGATAGTGAGACCAGTTACACAACTTGAAGAATGTAAACAATGTTACTGAAATGTACATGTAGAATTTGTTGAAATGGTATAACTTTGCTGCATATATTCCCTCCCCCCCAAAAAAATAAAGAGGGAGAAGAAGTGATACAGAGGAACAAAGTGCAACAAATGTTGTATGGACAACAGAAAATCTGCTTGTCTTAATTATCTATTGCTACTATAACAGGAATACCACAAGTGTATGGCTTTAACAAAGAGAAATTTATTCTCTCACAGTCTAGGAGGCTAGTAAGTCCAAATTCAGGGTGCCAACTCCAGAGGAAGTCTTTCTTTCTCTGTCAGTTCTGGAGGAAGTTCATTATCATCAAAGTTCCCTTGGTCTAGGAGCTTTTCTGCAAAGGAACCCCAGGTCCAAATGATGTGCTCTGCTCCCAGCATTGCTTTCTTGGTGGTATGAGGTCCCCATTCTCTCTGTTTGCTTTTCTCTTTTGTACCTCAAAAGAGACTGGCTTAAGACACAATCTAATCTTGTAGATTGAGTCCTGCCTCATCAACATAACCAAAAAACTCCTTGCCGTTGAGTCAATTCCAACTCATAGTAACCCTATAACTGCTGCTGATTCCACCTCATCAACATCATAGAGATGGGATTTACAACATGCAGGAAAATCACATCAGATGATAATCACACAATACGGGGAATCATGGCCTAGACAAGTTGTCAGATATATTTTTTTGGGAAACAATTTAATCCATAACATTGCTAACTTTCATGACTAGAAAGGAATAGAATTTCCCTTGAGTTTAACCCCCTTGTTTCATTTTTATTCTATTACATAAAGATATTTAACCTTACCGGCTCACAGAGGTACTTGAGAGAATAATTAACTATTATACATAAGTGCTTAAAATTATAATACATTCAACTCCATTATTCATTTTAAGGTTTGCCTTGTATGAAATAAACTTTGACATTTTAGGGTATTGTATTGGCGGATGGAGAATTGTGATATAATGGCTAGAAAAGACAAGACTAGGAAGAAGCCCTATTTTCGTAGGTAACAAGAGTGCAGGCTTACACTTTCATATTCCCCTTCAAACTGAAAATTTATAACAACTTAGCACTAGTTTTTTTTTTTTTTTTTAATGTTAAAGAGCAAATCTTCCACTTGGCTGAGTGAGTTTAATAATGCAAACAATCAGCATATCTGGGGTACAATTTAAGGGAACCACTTATAACGCACAGTTCTTTCCATGCTTTTGACAAATGTGTTGGCTCTGTTGACATCCCATGATAGATCCATTTCTATCTGTCTTTTTTTATAGTGTATCTCACAAGGAGGATAAGTAGAAAATGTATTGTACAACACAGCTGTTTGTTTTTTTTCATTTCATGTTCATGATTACTCGAGTCACAAATGACATATGGTTCAAACCAGTAATATATGCCTGGGCCTGACAGAGGACATTTTTCATCTTGCAGCAGGTGTTGTGAATCTCAGTGAAGTAAAACACGCTTCTAACCTCACTTCTCAGGTTTGACGTACTGCAGGGTGTTTCATGGGACCAGAAGTAAAGGAAGAAATTTTGTCTTTCTACTTTCTAAATTTTCTCTAAATCGTGAAAAGTCTTTGGCTTACTCCTAGATTCTGTAAGCTTAGCTAAACATTTTAATGTGGTATTTCTTTTTTTTCTCAGAGCCTGATTCCTGGCCCCCTTTCCCCACTGCATACCTTTGATCCAGTTGGATCACAGCATTGTGGGTGCAATCCCTGAGCACCAATGACTGTTCATACCTCCATGCCTTTCCTGCTGCTTCGAATGCTCTTACATTCTTTAATCACCTGGAACATTTCAACACGTTCTTCAAGATCCAGTTAAAACGTCACTTTCTTTTGAAACTTTTTCAGTCTAACCCATGTCTTCCTCCCACAGTTAGCCATTCCCTCTTCTTTCTTTCTAGGTGCATTTGAATTTATATCAATTATTGATAGGGTGGCCATACAATATATTGCCCAAACGAAGGCCCTTTTAAGAGTGAAAGCATGCACTATTATTAATTACACTATAATATAAGGTCCCTGGATGGCACAAATGGTTTCTTCTTGGCTAGTAACCAAAAAGTCAGTAGTTCAAGCTCACCCAATAGAGGAAGGAAGGCCTGGTGATCTGCATCTGTAAAAATTACAGTCAGGAAAACCCTGTGGAGCTCAACTCTGCTCTGTAACACATGGAGTCACCATGAGTCAGAAATGACTTCACGGCAATAGGTTTTTTTTTTTTTTTTTAATTAGGCATAAACTGACTATCCTGGCTAACCAGGATGTGTGGTTACCCTAATTATAGCTAATTATAGCATCTATGACATTGTATGGTGGAACCGTTCCCCCCTTGCAACTATAAAAAAAGAAAAACTAGACTGTGAGAATAAGGCTGGGTTTTGTGCCTTGTTGAATGGGCCCCCCAAAAACCAAACCAAACTCACTGCTTTCCAGTCACTTCCAACTCATAGTGACCCCATAGGGTTTCTGAGGCTGTAAATCTCTACGGAAGCAGACTGCAGACTTCCTCCCACAGAGTGGGCTGGTGGTTTCGAACCAGTGATCTTTCAGTTAGCAATCATTTTAACTACTGCGCCACCAGGGCTCCTTTGTTGAATGGCCAGTGGTATTTAAATACTTAGTGGCTCTATTGCTTTGCTATTACCTGCTTGTAATGAAAACACCCCAATTTTTCTTTAGCAAACCACCCCTCCTGCACTCTTTGTCTGTATGCCTCTTCTCTTACCCATGTTGTTTGGATAGGGCTGAACTCACCCCCTTTGCCACACATTGTTAGGCACATGACTCAGGTTGGTCAAGTCACTGGCCAGTCCTGGTTGGTGAAAAATATTGAGCCAAGACATAGGCGCCAAAATAGGCATTCAAGTTTTTGCTCCAGTCTTGCTAGAAGTTAGATAATTTTATGCTGGACTTTTGAGTTACATAAACCCATAAATTCCTTATTAGATGAAGTCGGTTTGAGTTGTGTTTCTGTTCTTTGAAGAAAATATAAGTTTCCCTAACAGATGAGGCCAGGGTCATAGGAGACACTCAATAAATACTGGTTGAATGAGTTGAGTGAACGGCACAGACGGTTACTTGTGGGCAGTCCCAGGAGTGTGAAGGACTGGAGCCAGTTGCCAAATTATCTCCAGTCATTCAGGCGTACTCTGCCCTAGCGGTGCTACTCTTTGGGGAGAGCTACTGGTTCATAACTCAGGAGGGTTTAGCCCCCTTGTGTTCACACACTAAGGCTGCATAGTTGGTCACTGTCAGAATTAGAAACTAGATTTCAAGTTTTTCCAAGCTTCAGCTCTGATTTCTAGTGTGTGCTGTTTGTATTTCAACCAGTTCCATGACAACTTCCTACTCAGCTACCCATGAGCTGTCTCCACTACAGAGGGTGTCAGCACCCCCACTGATTCAACTCTTCAGGGGCAAGACCGTCCTGCAATCCATGGTTTCCCTAAGTGGATTCTGGTCAAGGACATTTACCATCATGTCATCCTGAACAGGCTTTCAGGATAATTAAATATGTGTTCATCGAAATAACTTGGTAAGAAATTGGGCAATGATCAGATTAATGAGATAAATGGAAATGCCTTATCATTAGCCAAATATAAATACATATTTTATCATCAACATGTCTATTTTTATTTTTCCTCAAATTAGTTCCTTAAGTCCCTACTTTTTTTTTTTTTAATGTAATGTCTTGTGCAGCCTTCTTAAAGCTATCATTTCAATCCAACATCTTTCCGGATGTGAGATCAGAATATTAACCCTCTTTTGGTTAATATATATTTCAGTTAACCACTGACTAAGAAGACAATTGTATTCTGTTCTATTATTGCTGTATGTTAATAACTGTAATGTAATATCTCTAACAGACCAATAGGTGGACCTATTCTATGCTTAAACAAAATATGAAAAGAATATTAAGTATGATTATGATCTTGCTTATTGAAACACATACCTTCTCCGTCCATCTTAAAAACAGAAGGGAAGAGAAAATCACTTATAATAAACAAGCAAAAGAAACACATTGCTTTACCCAAAACCTTAACCAGCCTCCATTGGTACTTCCAACCTAAGCAAAATGCTACTACTGCTATTACTATGGCTACTACTGCTACCACTAAAATTTAAAGAGCAAACAGACAAAGGTGTCTCTCATGAGGTCATGCTTTTTTTCCCTAGTGCTGTTCAAGTGGCCCACCTTTCCTGTCTCTTGCCACTTATAAAATGGTAAAGCTATTTCACATCGGAGGAGCAATGAGTCAATGAATGTTTTCACCCTCTTTTCAATTAGAAGACTAACTTCTAAACTCTTTTCTGTGTCAAGGAAGTGTATGTCCTTCTCAGTTTGGAGGATGCATGTTATAACTTCTTATGTCTTTGGTATAGCTAGATACAGAGTTTTGATTTCTCTTATTTTTGTTTCTTATTATTATCAATCAGCCAATAACCTTTTACAAAGAACACCCTCTGTATGTAGCAATGTGGGAGATATTGAAGAGATCATGTAAAAACAAATGGTTACTGTCTTTTAGTTCCTAGTAGCTAAATGGTTATTATTGGATTGGAGCCACAACAAAAGCAGATGTGTATTGACCTTCCTTTTACCTATTTTAATGCCACAATAGTACTAGTGTCAGTTCCTGTGAGTCAATCCTGACTCATGGTGACCTCATGTGTATCTGAGTAGAACTGTATTCCACAGGGTTTTCAATGGCTGAGTTTTCAGAAGTAGATTGCCAAGTCTTTCTTCCAAGTCATCTCTAGGTGGACTTGAAGCTTCAACCTTTCAGTTAGCAGCCACGTGCTTTAACCATTTGTACCACCCAGGGACTAATGTCACAATAATACTCCCTTACACAAACCCAAACTCCATTCAAGATCATTACCCACCCCCCTTTCTTCCTATATTAGTTGAGGTGTAGGCTAAGTTAGTGAAACTGAGAGACCTCAAGACACAGGGGCTTGAACATGACAGAAGTTTGTTTCTTTCTCCCACAATAGTCTGGAGGTAGGAGTTCTTGCCTGGTGTGGTGACTCTGCTCCACAGCATCATTCAAGGACTCAGTTTCTTTCCATCTTGTGCTTTCACCATCCCCTAGGACATTGTCTTCTTTTTTATCGTCAAAGACTAGTTAATGCCACATATGTGCTTCAGGCTTCTGAAAGCAGAGATTAAGTCTGTGCTATGTAATTTCATTGTAAGTAAATGTAATCCACATAACAATATTAACAATATATAGTTCATCTCTGGAAACCCTGGTTGCATAGTGGTTAAGTGCTACAGCTGCTAACCAAAAGGTTGGCAGTTCAAATCCACGAGGAACTCTTTGGAAACTCTGTGGGGCAGTTCTACTCTGTCCTATAGAGTCGCTATGAGTTGGAATCTACTCAACGGCAACGGGTTTGGTTTACGGGCTTAGTTCATCTCTATTTGTTGGTACACAGAGGGTTACACTTCACTCTTTGTACTTAGGTATGGCCGTGTAACTTTTTTGGTCAATGAAATATGAACTAATGTGGCATGAATCACTTTAATTGCTGGTGCTTGACTCTCTAGTCCTTGCGTCCCTTGCCATGGTGACCACAATACATTGAAGTAGAGGTGCTACAGGATGGAACCAAAACCAAGCCAAACCCAGTGCTGTCGAGTCAATTCCAACTCATAGCGAAACCAGCATAAATCCTGAGACAGCACATAAAAGATGGCTGCCCCAGAGAGTCGTCTGGGTTTGCAGCAGATTTTTGTGAGCAAGAAAAATACTTTTGCTGTCTATTCCACAACATAACCTGTCTTATTCTGACCATCACAGAAGATGATGTAGAATTTGTACACATTATTTCTGTACACATTTTGTCTCTGAGAAGATAGTCACATGGATGCACCTGGTTCAAGGGCTACCTGAGCTGTTTATACTCTATTACTATGGAAATACATTATGTTGGCATGTAATTTGGGGAGGGCGCTGTGCCAGACAGACAGAAGCTGCAAGCCCAGGAAGTCAGAGATTATGGAGCCATCATATACCAGGTGTGTCTCTAGCATAATGCCTGGAAGGGGACAGGCATAAACTTTTTAAATCAATGAATCACATGATAGAGGGTTGTAAATATTGAACAGTCAGAATTTAGAGGAGAGAGAATCACTGAGGGCTGAGAAGATTGCAGAAGGCTTAATGTTGGAGGATGTGTGGGATATGCACAAACTGAAAGGTGGGAGGAGTGCACTCTAAGCAAGTGCAACACTGAGCAAGGAAGTGAGGCAGACTACTAATAGCCCTTCACCGTGTGATCTCCTTTGTGTCCATAGTAATGGAGTATAAACAGTATATGAATCGATCAACAATATGTCAGCATGTAACTCAGTGCTAAGAGGCACAGCATCATTGACAGACAAGAGGGAGAAAACTCAAGGTAGATTGTAGGATGCATGAAGACAGGGGCAATACCTGTCTTGGATTCTGTCTTATCTCCTGTGCTCATCATTGGACCTGGCACAGAGTGGGTGCTTAATAAGTATTTGTTGTTTGGTTGATGATAATCAGTGTCTTAGGCTGGGTTTTCTAGAGAAGCAAAAGCTGTGAAATGTATAGACAGACAGATAGATAGGCAGATAGAGAGATGATAGCTAGCTAGCTAGATTAAAAAAAAAAAATAGCTAGATAGATAGGTTTATATCAATGAAATAGCTCATGTGGTTGTAGAGGCTGGAAAGTCCCAAGTCCATGTGTCAGGCTGGAGGCTTCTTCTGACTCACACGGGGTCAGGGTCTGATGAACCCAAGATTGGTAGGTAAGCTGGCAGACTGTTGCTCACAGGCTGCCAAGGTTAACGAATCCCAAGATAAGCAGATAAGCTGCTAGCTCAAGTCTCAAGAACTGGAGGTCAGATAAACAGGAGCCAGCTGCAGGAACCAGAGTGAGCAAAAGCCAGTGAGCTTTGCCACGAAGTATACATATATTGGATGCAGGCCGCACGCCTAAGGAAACATCCTTTCAACTGATTGGCTGCTCATATCAGATCTCAAAAGGGAGGTAATTACACAATTACATAGTGGCCAGACTACATCATAACTGCCAAACCACTAAGAATCATGGCCCAGCTAAGTTAGCACACAATCTTAACCAACACAGTCAGATTAGTCAGGGAAGATCTCATGAAGGGTTTGCGTTACAGGGGAGGAAGGAAGACATTCCAGCATGGAGAACTGTGAGGCAAGTGGCCTGTCAGGCGTAATGGTGTCTCTTCAGGAATTTGGGCATTAAGGTTGAACAAGTATGTAGGTTGGAACCAGGTTTTGAGAAGACAGTTGTGGATTTTTTATACTTCATGTGCTGGAAAATAAGAAGCCTAAAAAAAGTTTTTTTTAAAGGGGGGTTTTAGAGGTGCCCAGCTACCACCAATGATGCCCTGACAGGGAACACAACAGAGAATCCTTGATGGAGCAGGAGAAAAGTGGGATGCAGACCTCAAATTCTAGTAAAAAGACCAGGCTTAATTGTCTGACAGAGGCTGGAAGGACCCCAGAGGTCATAGTCCCCAGACTTTCTGTTAGCCCAAAACTAAAACCATTCTGGAAGCCAACTCTTCAGACAAAGATTAGACTGGATGATAAGACATAAAATGATACTGGTGTGGAGTGTGCTTCTTAGCTCAAGTAGACACATGAGATTATGTGGGCAGCTCCTGTCTGAAGGCGAGATGAGAAGGCAGAGGGGGACAGGAGCTGGCTGAATGGACTTGGGAAATACAGGATGGAGAGAAGGAGTGTGCTGTCACATTGTAGGGAGACCAGCTAGGGTCGCATAACAATGTGTGTATAAGTTTTTGTATGAGAGACTGACTTGAACTGTAAACTTTCACTTAAAGCACAATAAAAAATAAATAAGTAGATTTCTTAGGCCATGAACAACAACAAAAAAAGGGGTGGGGGGCTGGGCTTATAAAGATTAAACTGGTTTACCAATTGGCTTTGGACATAAATATTAGAGTCAAAAATAAGACTAAGTGAAGGCTATCGTGATGAAAGACTAGAATGGGATGCCAATAATGGATCTGGACAGAAAAGGGCAAAACTGATGACCATTTAAAATGGAGGATCAATACAAATTGCTGACATAGAATATAAAGGTTGAGGAAAAAATGGGTCAAAGAAATGCAACTGAGGATTTCAGCCTAGAATTCTGGAGTGAGAGTTGTACCATTTAAGACATAAATGTATTTTGTAAAGGGAACCTGTGATTAGTTTAATTTGAAGCATGTTTTTCTGCTGTGGCAGGAGGAAATCCATGTGGGGGTGTTGAGCAGGCAGCCGAGGTTTGGAGAGCAGATGTTGTTGATAATGAAGATGTAGCCTTGGGAGCCACAGCATGTGGACATACAAGACCTGAACAGACCTCTGCTTGGCTTTTATCTTTTCCAGCATGTGTGAAGTAAACATGACCTTGCCCTCTTGTGGCTCTCCCCTGCCCATCTGTAGATGCCAGTGTATAAGAAGGGAGAGGAAGATACCAGATCATCTAGAGGAAGGATACAACCAACCATCCAGCTCACTACCACTGAGTCGATTCTGTCCTATAGCAAGGCTATAGGACAGAGTAGAACTGCCCCCATAAGGCTTCCAAGGAGCACCTGGTGGATTTGAAATGCTGACTTTTTGGTTAGCAGCCTAACTCTTAATCACTATGCTTCGAGGGTTTCCTAGAGGAAGGACAGGGTAGAGGAAGGAGGGAGGTATAAAGGAGTGGTGGAAAGTACATCCCAGAAAGGATGGCATTGCTGGGAAGCACAGAGCTGCAGAGCCCAGGCACAAAGGCAACTTCTATAGAGCTACAGACGTGAAAGATGTGTGCATCTCTGTGCGCTTGTGTGTACATACTTAAATGCATATGTATTCAGCAAAGAGCAACAAATGTGCCCCCCCACCAGCCTGCCTCTCAGCTTTGCTACAAACCACCTACCTTTCATTCAGTAAGTACTTACTGAGTACCATTTATGTGCCAGACTCTGCTCTAGACATGGGGACATTGAAAAGAACCAAGCAGACATGGCCTCTGCTCTTACAGGACCTGTATCAATTAATTCTCTAAAATTGTATCAAGTGCAAAGGAGAAACTGCATGCTCACAGTTTTATTAGCTTTGCCTCCTCAGAGTTAGAAAGTTTGGTAGAGTTCTGCAAAAGCAAGGGGTATTTTGAGTCAGCTGATGATTTGCAAATCACTCATTTGGGAAAAATAATAGCCCCATGGTTTGGAGAGGAAAGCCTGACCCTGATCACTTAGATCCATTTCCACTTCTCTTTATTCCCGAAGTCCTGGCATCCTACTCCAAAAGGCAAACTCAATGAGAGTGGAGAACTGCCTTCAGTTTGGGGGAATGAAAATATTTTTCCAGCATTTTCTTCATCTGCTTCCAATTCCAGTCTGAAGATGAGTCTTTGGGTTCGAGAAACAATGGAATAAAGGATGGTAGAAAGACGATAAAAGTGAGGTATCAAGAAGAGAATGGTAATAGTGGACACTGGGAAGGACCTACTGAATCACAGATTTGTTAGTAGAGTCAAGATTGGTGTCACTGGATGGAACCACAAGAACTCTAGTTTCATAGGCCCTTGAAGTAAAGAAGCCAAAGCACTCAGGGACCTCTGTTCTCCTCAAGTCACAGCTATGGAAACTAGGGACCACCTTGTTGGGAAGGTCTTTCTACTAGCCTTCAGCTTAGGGTTTGATGCCTACCTTAGACATGCCCTAACCATTATTTGCCTAAATACAATGACATCCAGGCAAGCACAATGTTCTATCCAGAAGCCTTTCTGTTTTGAGCTTTCACAATGTCAGACAATGGTCTTCTGAGGGGAGGCTGTAAAGCAGGGTGGGCGGGGAGGCAATACTGGAAGAGCACTGAGAGAATCAGATTTCATCTATATGTCATACTATGGATGTCAGTGTCTGAAAAGAGATGGTCTGGAGAGGGAGAGTGTCTCAGTACTTAACCATGTTGGAGTATAGGCGTGTGTTAACACAAAGTTAGACTCTTAGGGGTACAGATCAAAGAACTGTGCTTTATGCTACTCTGAGTGTCAATATGCATATATTATAAATTGAAAAACTGTATAAGGTATCTCAGACAGCTTTTAGCAATTTTTTAAAGGATTTAAGACTGTAGAAACTTGGGTTTTTTTAGTATAAAATTTAATAGCCATTTAGAGAAATTTCTTATCATTTCTGCTAAGTTATAATTTATTTAGTAAACATTGATTGGTAGCTTGCAATGTGAAGGCAATTTTTTTTTCCAAAATGTGCAATGCACAGTTTCTGACTTCAAGAGCACTCATTGTAGTAGAGGGATTGAAAAAAATATACACCAGTAACTATGAGAGATTCAAATAAATTGATAACGGATTTTAGAGAATTGTTTTAGATTTAGGCTAACTGGGAAAGATGTATCAGAGGAAGTAGAATTTAAACTGGGATTTGTGATAGGAATAGATTTCAGCATGACAGCTGGTAAAAATTGGCAGTCCAAGTAGAAGAAATGTGTGTTAAAAGCATGGAGCTAAAATAAAGTAGAACAGTGGGTAGTTTAGTTTGTCAAAAGCACAGGGTACAATATAGGGGGAGTGGGAACTAACCTGACAAGGTCTTGGGGGACCCTGAGAGGCTAAGAAGTGTGGACTTCACATAATGGGGAAGCCCAGGCACATTTGGAGTGGCATAGCTGAATGACAGAGTGGTGCATTAGGAATGTAAGTCTGATAGCAGGCTGGGGTAGAACACCAGGAGAAGGGAGATAAAGAGGAAAGCAAAAAGCAAGGTAATGAGATTTTTATTGGTGGTGTTTTAGGATAGGACAGACTTAATAGATATGTAACCTAAAGGGAAGACCAGTAAAGAAGGGAAAATTAAAATAAAAAATGAGACAAAGTCTCAAATGATGGAGGAGAATGTCAAGACCATAAGTGGAAGGGTAAGTCTTAGGTGTAGTAATGTCAAAGACACACCTGTGACCACCCCCAGTGAAGCGATGAAGGCCAGCAAACAGCATACTAATGCCACATGTTCCGCTGCTCATGGGTGTCAGGGTTGCCAATAAAGACGTGACTCATACAGCCACTGCATAGAACAGCATTTACTTACCTGAAGAGTAGCAGAATAAGATCAGTTGCAATAGTGGGCATCAGTCTGCCATGGCCAATGGGTCATTCCTTATAGCCAGTCCTGGAAGGCAGGCTGCATACACCCCTTTCATGCTGCAGGTGACGGATCCCGTTCTTTCCCCACCAGGAACAGATACAGCAGTGGAGTTGGCCAGGTGCCATATGACATGTATACATGAGCAGAACAAAGGGATAATGCACATGGAACCCTAACAGGGAGATATCACCAAATAAGGCATAACGCCCAATACAAACTGTGCTATCTCCCTGCAAGGAGATGTCCTAGACCTGTAGCCCTGATTAGGCAGCCTGGAGGAGGGGTAGAGAGCTGCTAGAGGGTTGTTCTCCCAAAAAGTAGGAGTACTAACTTCCCCATCCCACCCTCACCTACCCTGAGACCTGAAAAATGGGGAAAAGAAGAAATTCTAAGCATGGAGTAAGGGGAAGAAGCGTGGGAGGTGCTAGCAGGTGAGGCAAGGATTTCCTGGTGCTGAGCCCTATCTCTTGAGTCACCTGCCAAACACAAGAGAAGGATGAATAAGTTTTAATCCTGCCTTGGCTTTCACACAAACCTGAAAAATTCAGCTAAATGTGGCTCAGCCTTAAGACGGTAGAAATTTTAATCCATATAATACTCACTAGTTTCCTACCTTTCAAGGAAGAGGGTCTCCTGTTCAAATGAAAAACCTTGCTGATCTGCATATGATAACAGTTTCAATAATTCCACAGGCCTCAGCTTGGAAGCACTGCTGTAGATAATGTAGATTTTTACCCATCTATTCCTCTCCCAGTTCCACAGGGATTTTGTGAGGATAAATAAAACAAGGTAGCACATGTAAATGTATTTTGTCTATAAAAACCTGCTGTGTGGTTATTATAACCCTGTGCCCTTGAGTCGATAGGTCTATAAAAATGTGCTATGTGAATATTACAACATGTCATAATAATCTGAGATTGTTTTGTTCTTTATAGCTTATACTCAATGTTCTTACAAAAATAATTTAAAGCAGTTTAAGATGGCTTATCGTTTTTAAGAGCTTTCCATACGTGCTGATGAAGGGAGTAGTGGGGAATAAGATACTTTAAACCAAGCACGGTGCACTGGTGATAATGGTGTCTGCCACACTGACACACTTAACACTGCTGATGTGCCCACCATCACAGCATTGGGAGTCAGACCATCTAGGGCTTGTCCAGGGAATAAATTACAATTGCTGCCTTCTCAGACTTAGGAATTCTGGGGGAACTTACCTTTTGAGGTGGACCATTTAGAAGGCATGTTTCCATCCAAGGTTTTGAGAAAGACAGGTTTTCTTGCCACATTAAATCCAGCCATCTAGTAGTACATATGGCTCATTACTATATGTACCCAGTCCTGCCATTACAAAAAGAGAAAATTGGGAAGAGACATCTCTTTTTCAAATGATAAACATTGCTGCTAGCTCCCGTTGCATCCTTGTATCTCAAAGCGAGTTACTGTGCTTGACAAAAATAACAAGCGTGTGCTTAGTGTATGAGTTTTGTTTGCTATTCTAGGATACATTTAAATGTTCATTTTTTTTCCCTCTGAAATTTGGACCAGTAGACGTGTTTTCTGGTTCTCAGAACTCTTGAATTATGTTCACTAGTTGATACTGATGCTAATATGACTAATAAAACTTCCTAAAACTCTGAATATGTATGGTCTCAGTGGCTTATAAATACCATGATCAGGGCGTCTGTTAGTGCACTTCCTCCATCTGTCACTAGGGCATTTGATGGGTGCTTACTCTACTGCTGATACTGTAATAAGTCTCTACATGAGTTTTCTCATAACAATCTTGTTAGGTAGTTATCATTACCTATAGACAAGGATAAGAGCATGTACAATTTTTTTTAAGACTATAGCTAATAAAACCCAAATATGTACAAATGCAAGAGTTCCTGGGTGGTGCAGTTAATATGCTCAGCTGCTAAAAGAAATGTTTCGGTTTCAAGTCCACCCAGAGGTGCCTTGGAGAAAGGCCTGGCAATCTACTTCAAAAAATCAACCACTGAAAACCCTATGGAGCACAGTCCTTCTCTGACACACAGGGGAACACCCTGAGTAGGAATTGGCTCGATGACACTGGTAAAAAATAATTGTTAGCAAGTTTTCTTATTGCAGTACCATATTTTTGCACAAATAACATGCCCCTTCTATGTTTGTTTGCCAGCTGCACCTTCCCCTCCCCCCAGTGAGGTATTTTCGTAAGCCCACTATGCTAATTTTTTTTACAGCAACATGTGAAAAAAAAATTGGCATAGCGATGCTTACGAAAATATCTCCCAGGAGGAGGGCACGGGTGACAAACAAAGAAAGAAGGAGCGTGGTATTTGAGTAAAAAAACAGTATATATAATTATTATTTAAAATTTAAAGAAGTCGACTTCTGCCAACTTGCCAAGATGGGGCAACAGAGACCTGATTTTTTTCTTCCACCAGAAGCAAATGAAATATATGAAAAAAATGCACTGCAGGACATTGGCTATCAGACAACTGCCAATAGTAACTGTTGAGAGATGAGAAAGAAATAAAGTGAGGCCTATGAGTATGCAGTTGTTTATTGATCAGTGCATGCACGTAAGGAAACTACTGGAGGTCAGAGAAAGAACTATCCAAAAAGGATTAGAAATAACAGTGCTCAAACTTTACTCAAGGCCAGAAATTATTTCTATTTTCCAATTAAAAGTCAGAGAGAGTGAGACTAGACTAAAAAAGCAAGATGAACTATATACTTTCTGCAAGAAATCCACTTCATAAAGACACAAATATAATAAAAGTAGAAGTATGGAAAAATATATACCATGTCTGATGGTTAAGGTAGTGTGTTAACTTCCTGGGCCGTGATTCTCAGTGGTGGCAATTATGTAATGATGTAATCTGGCATTTATGTAAAGATGTAATTTGGCAGTTATGTAATGATGTAGTCATCCACCATGATATGATATGATGTGATCAACCAATCAGTTGTAAGCGGAGTTTCCTTGGGGGTGTGGCCTGCATCCAATACATATGTGGTTGTTCCTGCAAACTTTCCTTGCTTGCCCTGGATTCTGCCTCTGGCTCGTCATCATCTGACCTCTGTGGTTCTTGGGACTTGAACCAGCTGCCTGCTGTATTGCCTGCCAATCTTGGAATTTGTCAGCCTTTGTAACCTGTGAGCCAGTGGTCTGCTGTTTTAACTGATTATCTTGGGCTTTGTCAGCCTCCACAGCTCATGAGACAGCAACAGCCTTACCTGCCTTACCGTCTTACCTGCCAGTCTTGGGTTTGTCAGCCCCTGCAGCTACATGAGTCTGGAGAAGCCTCCAGCCTGAAACTTGACCTATGGACTTGGGACTTGCCAGCCTTTACAGTCATGCCTACCATTTCCTTGAGATAAACTCCTCTCTCTCTCTAAATATATGCATATATACACTATACTGGTTTTGCTTCTCCAGAGAACCCAGACTACGACATCATGCTAACCAAAAAACACTAACTGAAAAAAAAAAGGAAAAAGTGTATTTCAAAGCAAAGGATATTACCAGGGCTGTATTGAATCAATAGGATATACAGACAGAGAGAGAGAATTTATTTTTAAGGAATTGGCTCAGGTAATTGTGCGGGGTGGAAAGTTTAAAATTTGAAAGTCAGGTGACAGGCTGGATACTGGCAGCCTTGAGTCCAAAATCTGTAGACCAGGAAGCAGGCTGGAAATTCTGGCAGGATATCAGTGTCAGTGTTCATGATCTTGAGGAAGAATTCCTATTCTTCAGGAAATCTGCTTTTTCCTCAAATGATTAAATGAAGCCCACCCCCATTATCAAAGATAATCTTCTTTGCTTAAAGTTAGCTGATTATAAATATAATCAGATCTACAAAATATCTTCACAGCAACATCTAATGTTTGACCAAACAACTGGGCACCATAACCTAGTCAAGATGACACACAAAATTAACCATCATAAAAGATGGAAAAAGTTATTTCAAAATGACATTTTCAAAATGATTAAGAGAACATAATAATCTTAATTTCTTATACACTTACTAACAGAGCTTCAAAATAAATGAAGAAAAAAACTGATAGAACTGCAAGAAGAAATAGACAAGTTCACAATTATATTCCACACTCCTCTGTCAATAACTAATAGAACAAATACACACACACACACACACACACGAAATCATTAAAGACATAGAAAACATGAACAGTATCAGTCAACTTTATCTAGTTGATCTTTATAGGATACTCTACCCAACCACAGTCAAATACTTTTCAAGGGCACACAGGACATTTACAATATAGAGCACATTCTAGCCCAATAAACAAAGTCTCAATAAATTCAAAACAATCAAGTCATATAATTCATGTTCTCTGATCACAATGGAATTAATTAGAAATTAGAATAAATAACCTGAATAATCAAAGATATCTTGAAAATCACCAAATATTGAAAACCAACACACTTTTAAATAACACATAGGTCAAAAAATAAGTCAAAAGATAAGTTAGAAAGTATTTTGAAATGAATGAAAATAAAACACAATATATCAAAATATGTGGATTCAGTTAATGCAGCTAGTTTATAGCATTAAACACCTAAGAAAGTCTCAGGAAAGGTCTTACGTCAATGACCTCAGCTGCTTTGACAAAAAAAGAAAAAGAAGAGCAAATAAAGTAAACAGGAGGAAAAAATTATTGGACAGAAATTAATGAAGTAGAACGCTAAAGAAAAAAGAGAGAGCAGAACCAAAAGCTACTTCTCCAAGGTCAATAAGCTTCGTAAATCTCTGGCCAGACTGATTTAAAAAAGAGAAAGAAGAAATAATTACCAGTATCAGGAATAAGAAAGGTGCTTTCATGACAGAGTCTAACCCAAAAACCCTCTACAAATACTAAAATGACAATAAAAAATGTTATGAACAACTTTATGCCTATTAATTCAACGTGGATGAAATGAACAAATTACTTGAAAGATACAAACCATCAAAATTCTCTCAGGAACAAATAGATAACCTGAATAGCACTATACAAAGAAGTTGGATTTATAGATTAAAATCTCCCCACAAAGAAAACTTGATTTCATTGGTGAATTCTATCAAATGTTTTTTAAAAATTTGTATTTATTTTGTTGTTGTTGAGACTATACACAGCAAAACATATACTAATTCAACAGTTTCTACATGTGCAATTCAGTGACATTGATTACATTCTTTGAGTTGTTCAATACCGAACATTTAAAGAAGAAAAAATACCGACTCTACACAAACTCTTTCAAAAATTGAAAAGGAGGGAATATTTACCAACTCATTCCATGAGGCCAATGACCATACAAAGGGATTATAAGAAAACTATAGCTCAATATACCTCATGAATATAGATGCAAGCATTCTTAACAATATTTAAGCAAATCAAATCTGACAATATACAGTAATGATACACATCATGACCAAGCTGGTGTATTCCAGAAATGCAAGATTGGCCTAACATTAGAAAATTAATTAATGTAATTTATTATATCTATCAACTAAAAAATAAAAACCACATGGTTATCTCAATAGATGCAGAAAAGTATTTGGCAAAATCCAAGATGCATTCCTAAAAAAAACTTTTAGCAAAATATGAATAAAAGAGAATTTTCTCCGCCTGATTAAGGGCATCCATTCTTAATAGTGAAAAATGGAATTTTTTCCCTAAGATTGGGAACAAGGCACAGATATCCACTTACTACATTCCCATTCAGCATCATACTAAAAGTCCTAGTCAGTGAAATTGGCAAGAAAAAGAAGTTTAAAAATAAAGGAAATAAAATACTGTGCTTTTCATTGGCAACACGGTCATCTGTGTAGAAAGTCCCAAAGAATCTAACAAAAAAAGCTCTGGAACAAATGAGTTTAGCAAGCTTACAGGATACAAGGTCAACCCAAAAAATCAATCGTACGTCCATATAAAAAAAATATATATATATATACACAAGCAATGTACAATTGAAAACCAAGATTTTAAATCATATAAATGTATATTTAAAACGGCTTTGAAAATTAAATACTTAGAAATAAATTTGACAAAAGATATACAAGACCTATATCCTATAAACTGGGTTAGACAAATATTTCCAGGGAGCAACTATAAAAACATGATCCATAAAAGAAAAAAATAAACTGGACTTAATAAAATTTCAGAAGTTTTTACTTTTCCAAAGACACTGGTAAGAGAATTAAAAAAACAAGTGACAGACTGGGAAATATATTAGCAATTCACATATCTGATAAAAGACCTGTATACAGAATATATAAAGAACTCAAATTCAATAATAAGGAAAACAATGACCCAATTAAAAAATGGGCAAAAAGTTTGGACAGTTCACCAAAGAAGATATACAGATGACGAATTATCACATGAAAATATGTTCAACATCAATATGGTTCAACCACTTTGGAAAACTCTTTGGTAGTTTCTCAGAAAGTTACTGTAAGACTCAGCAATTCCATTCCTAGATATTTACTTAAAATTAAACAAAGCATATGTCCATATAAGGATTTATATACAGATGTTCATAGTAGTTCTATTTTTAATACCACACTGAAAAAACCCAGACACCCATCAACATGTGAATAAACAAATTGTGTCATGCCTGTGTAAAAACAACTATAAGAATGGACATGTAAGCACATGAATGACTCTCAAAATCATTATGCTGGTAAAATGACAGGCATATAGGCCAATGGAACATAATCAAGAACCCAGACATAAACCCATCCACCACTTGTTAAAAAGACCATCTTTTCCCCACTTAATGGTCTTTGGTCTTTTTTCAAATATAGGAAACACAGATTTAACACAAAAGAAAACAGAAATGGAGGAACAGAGTAATACAGAAGGTGTAAGATGTATAGAAAGCAAATAGCAAAATGTTGTAGTTGTTTTTGTTGTTAGTTACCATTGAGTTAGCTCTGACTCGTGGCAATACCATGTAAAACAGCATGAAATGTTGCCTGGGCCAGGGCCATCTTCACGATCATTTGTATATTTGAGCCCATTGTGGGGGTAATTGTGCCAACCCATTTTTTTTTTTACCTCTTTGAGGGTTTCCTCATTTTCACTGGCCCTCCACTTTACTAAACCTGATGACTTTCTCCAGTGATCTATCTCTCCTGATGTTGCATCCAAAGTAAGCGAGTCAAAGTCTTGGACGATATTCTGTGATCCGTGGGGTTTTCATTGGCTATTTTTCAGAAATGGATTTCAAGTCCTTTCTTCCTAGCCTGTCTTAGTCTGGGCTCCACTGAAACTTGTCCACCAGTGGTGACCCTGCTGGTAGTTGACAACCAGTGGCACAGCCTCCAGCATCATAGCAACAGACAAGCCACCACAGTGCGACAAACTGACAGGGGTAGTGACAGGTGTAAATCCTATCTTACCAGTACTTATGTTAAATATAACGGGTTGAACACTCTAATCAAAAGGCAGAGATTAGAAAATGGTTTTAAAAAATGGTCCAGCTATATGCTGCCTACAAGAAATACATTTTAGATTCAAGGTCACGAATGAGTAGGAAGTAAAGGATCTAGAAAGGTAAACTATGCAAACAGCAAGCGTAAGAGAACTGGAATGGCTATACTAATATCAGACAAAATACTATCAAACCAAAAAAATTACTAGAGATAAAGATGGACATTTCATGATGATAAGAGGATCAACTATCAGAAAGATATAATAATTATAAAGATATAGTCACCTAACAACACCCCCCCCCCAAAAAAAAACATGAAACAAAACTAGCAGAACTGAAGAGAGAAAGAGAAAGTAGATTAGTGGTTGTCAGGAGCTGGGAGAGGGGACAATGGGAGGTGACTGCTAAGGGGTACAGGGTTTCTTTTTGGGGTGGTAAAAGCGATTATTAGGCAACTCTGTGAATGTATGAAAAGCAGCTGAACTGTATGCTGTAAAATGGCGTATTCTATGGCATGTGAATTACATCTTAATAAAGCTGTTGTTAAAAGAAAATAAACACATGATTTTGTACTGGATCCTTTGGAATAAAGGGCATTATTATTACAACCATAAAAACCTGAAAGATTTCTAAGGGTTAAAAGACAGTAATGTAAGAATGTTATACTTCCCGACTGTGATAAATGCATGGAGAATGTTCTTCGTTTGTAGGAAGTAATTGCTAAAGTATCATGACTGATGGGACATTAGATTGGCAATTCACTTCCATATGACTCAGGAAGAAAGTTATTTTTACTGTACTTTCAACTTTTCTATAAATTTTAAATTGTTTTTTAAAAAAAAAGAATAGAAAAATAAAGATGCCATGTCAGGCTACCATTCACTTCAAGGTTAATTACTATAAGAAAGGAATCTCAAAGTTCACACAATAATGGTTTAACTCTAATCAGTGATAAAATCCTTAAAGTACAGGCCCCTTAGTTCACACACAAGCACATACCCACACAAATGTTTGGGCTTGTGATTTCAGATCTGGGGTACTTTCAGGATCATCTGAAAGGCTAGGGGGTGGCTGTTGGAGGGGTTGGCTGAAATGGAGCAGAAGAGAAGGTTGTCGGAAGTGAGGAGATGGAGGAACCAAAATGCACGGGTGTTGGAGGGGTCGTCCATGAGGAGCTCGAGATTGAGCAAGATGGTGGCAGAATATGGGATGAAGATAAAGACTCTAAACCAGGTTCCAAGACTTCATTGTAAGAAAATTAGTAAATAGGAGGCTATTATATGAATGTGGTGGCAAGAGGGTTTTTAACAAGAAAGGAATGAGCTTTAAAGAGGCTGGAGAAATACTGAAGAGGTGATAGTGGGAAGAAATAACACTGAGGAAGACATTAACCCTAACTTCGAACTGGCCTTTAAGAGACCATGCCTGGCACGTCTGATTCAGACATGGAATCAAAATGTGGGGAAGAATAGCCATATATCAAAGGCAAGTCTATGCAGCTTGGTCTTCAGCTGCTATGTGTCAGGAAATAAAAAATGAAAACAAACCATTTTCTGTAATGTTTGCCTAATCTACTTACAAGCAAAAAATAATACGGAACAATGGGAGAGTAATTGGGTGGAAACCTATTTATTCTTCACGTGTGGCATTTGGAGCCCAAGACCTCCACAACCTACTTCACTTTGTTTTCAAAAGTATGTTAGGATAAAAGTGTTTAGGGGTATCTAACAAACTAAGAGGTCTGCAATTTTGAGGAAATGAAAAGTTGCTTTTAAAAATGGGCAGATGGCAATTGCAGTGTTTATGTGACACAATCAGGATCATTCTAAATAGGTTTTGGGCAATATGGCAAGAAAAATGTTTTTCTTTATTCTTTTAAGGCCCTTAATCAAATGACTTATAGTGGACGGTTACTGGGTTCTAGTTGGAGGTTTTAGGCCTTGTCAAAATTTGAGGTTGTTACCCTATGTCTTGAAATCTGCAGTTGGTTACCTAGTCAAAAATGAGAATACGATAATTCACATCTTCTTTATAGAAGCAACCAAGGGACACCTTGTCCAGGAATCTATAGACATTTTTAACCAAACAGCCAAGTCCAGAATTTCCCACTAGGATTTTTATTTCGTTGTTTGTTTAGAAATAAGTAGTTGATAAAATGACTAACTGGAACAAAACAAAAACCTGTGTTTTTCGGTCACTTATTTGACTTTTTTTTTTTTTTTTTTGACTTATTAGCTTTCTATCAACACATTTTTAGGATTGTTGTTGGTTGTTTTTTGTTTGTTTGTTCTCAGCAGCCCATATAAAGCCAGCATCTGAAAAGACAAAGACCTTATTTGTTAAACCATGGGTCAAAGAAGACTGTTTTCAGTCTAAGATGACCTGAAACCTTGGTGGCATAGTGATTAAGAGCTACAGCTGCTAACCAAAAGGCTGGCAGTTTGAATCCAGCAGGTGCTCCTTGGAAACCTTATAATGACCCTCTGTTCTATAGGGTCATTATGAGTTGGAATTGACCTGGCCGTAACAGGTTTGGGTTTTTTTTTTTTTTTTTTTTTGGTTTAAGGTGATCTATTTTAAGTGGAAAGCCTGAAAATCCCAAACCTCTGCTCTGATCTGTCTTAAGCTCTAAAGTGCTGACTCTTGAGTAAGAACAACCACCGTGGCTGCTCCCAGTCCCTAGAGTGCTGGCAGAAGGCAGTGAGCCAATCAGGCTTCACCAAACTTTTATTCGGCAACCTTTCCCTCCACTTTGTGCCCCAGTCCTCTTGGTTACTAGCCAAGAAAGTCCAA
Source organism: Loxodonta africana (assembly GCF_030014295.1). NCBI lineage: Eukaryota > Metazoa > Chordata > Mammalia > Proboscidea > Elephantidae > Loxodonta > Loxodonta africana. The sequence continues at coordinate 50,309,409 of NC_087351.1, forward strand.
AGCAGGCAAGAGTAAGACCCTGATTCCTTTCCTATGTCTGTCAGTTGTCCAGGAAAAAAAGTTGAGGTAGAAGGTGAAGGAAAATGTGGATAGAAAATACATTTTTTTCTACTAATGTAAAATATCAGAAAATTATTTCTTAAAATGATGCAAAATTATTAGTTGATGCAACTAATTTTCTCTCGGTTAAGTACATTTTCTTTAGAACTTTTTTAAACCTTTCTTTACCTTAGGAATGAAGACTTTACTTTTCTGCTGGGAAGACCATTTAGCTTACTGAGGTCCACCCAGATTTTCAAAGGGGTTCGTGGCCCAAAGCAGGTTTAAAAAACTTTTCTAGAGAAAGATTTCTTTATACTTAAATTAATGCCATAAAAACTTAGGTAAAAAAAAAAATTGTTACATACCCTTGGATTTGGATGAAACCAAGGCAAGGGGCCTGATTTTATGAGTTAATTGGAAGAATAAAGTAAATTATCAATAATGCCACCTGTGACATACTGCATAAGTTAACGATGAATGCTCTATTGTACTGTAATAATTATACAGGGGCACCCTACTTTAAGTATATGTATACACACATACTATATATATATATCCATACATTAAAAACAAACAAACCCTTTGCCGTCAAGTTGATTCTGACTCATAGCAACCCTATAGGATAGAGTAGAACTGCCTTATACGGGTTCCAAGGAGCACCTGGTGGATTCGAACTGCTGACCTTTTGATTAGCAGTGGTAGCTCTTCACCACTACTCCACCAGGGTTTCCAATGCATACATTATATACCTATATTACAATTCAGTTCAGTTATGGATGAAGCTATTTTTCAAGCAAGGAAGGAAAAGACCATATATCCTGTTCAATGAAACCCACTGCTGTCAAGTCAACTCTTACTCATAGAGACCCTGTTCAAACAGTTACCTTCTCTGCTAAGAGGTCAGGTAGCGAGGGGAAGTTCATGACACCAAGATTGAGGTGAATTGAGATATACTCTGACAAGTTTGGGGACCTTGAGTAAGTCATTCAACTTACCTGATTTTTAGTTTCACTTGTGAAATGATGGTATTTAAAATTCCTTCAAATGTTGTTCATTCTAATTCATTTAAAACTGTATTTAAATAAAACTGTTTAGAAACATATTTGATATATGAAGCAAATTACTGATGGGTGTATTCCTTTAACATTGCAAGATAAAAAATTTGGCACTAGAATATGTATTGAGCTGGTTTACTTTTCCAGTAGAATATTACTGGTCATTTACTAATATTGCCTACTCTCCGCTGTATAGATTGTACACTCAAGAACATCAAAATGATTTCATGAAAATACAGTGTAAGTTTCTTCCTGTTTTCCTTCTTCCCAGTTACTAAGCTTGTTCTCTATCTTTGTCCATGTACCATCCCACACGTGCTTATTTTCAAAGCCTTAGAGTACTAATAAAAAATGTTACAGAAGTGAAATGTTTACTAGGGACCTGATTGTACTAAATAGTGATTATTACTATGTTTTATTTTTTCATAGCAATTCTTCATTTAGATTACCTTCTGATACCCAAGTCATGACTAGATGATAGATATTTTCATTTATTTCTTACACCTTCACTTCTTATAGAAAGCTGTTCACCATGTCTTTGTCCATACAAACTCTTGTTAAATTGTAATCATTCCAAAAAAAAAAAAAAAACAAGACAGGGTTAAATTGTTGGCTCTGCGTGCACTTTTACTGAGGTGAAGACGAAATGGTTTGGTATGGAAGTTTTTCCACTGGATTAAACAGTGCAAGAGTCTAGTAACTTTGGAGGAAACGCAGCTTACTTTTGCTTTAATGCATCCGGAAGATTTCAACCAATACTTAGCATTAAAGTTTGAACTGAGAGTTAACATCGACACAATCGGAAATGATGATCAGCACCCTGATGCTTAGGAGAGAGCTATTTGGTTGGAGAGGTCATTATACTGCAGAGCACAGACACTGGAAGGGGAAAACACAAATCATTTGTTTCCTTGGGCAAGGACACACAGTGAACGCTTGATTTGGTGGTCAACTATAATTTTCTTCTAGAGCCAGCAACTCTGGCAAGACTTTGGATTTATAGCAGTGCACACAAGTAGCAGTGACTTTGAAAGCAAAGGATAAAAGAGCCCAGGAAAAAGTTACTAGTTTCTAAAGATGTCTTCTGTATTACAAGGACTTAAAGATTTTTCTCTCAGCCTGAAAGCAGGATGCACTCTTGTTATTCTGAGCATGCGGTCAGCTGCTTTTCCTAGATAATTACCTCTTGAGGAAACCAAGGACCTTTGAGCCTGGTTATCAACAATCCTTTATTTTTTTGCCTGGAAATTTCAAACCAATATCTTCCCAGCCTGAACAATGTCCACAGGAAGTCTGCTTTCCATTTTGGTAAAAACAACATTTTAAAAAATGTATTTACCTTTTTATTTGTTTCCACTCTCTTGAAAAGTTCAATTACTTCTCCAAACTCCCCAAAATAAACAAGAAATACCTCTCCGGGCAGCCCTCCCCCACAGTACCTCCCTAAGGCACTTCCATCCCTGACCAGTCCTTCCAGGAAGAAGCGTTCAGGTCAGATTTAGCTCCTCAGTGGAGTAGAGGGAAATTTAAGGTAACAGGAAATTCTTCAGGAATCGTCAGTACCACATAGAAGTTCCTCTTTTTTCTTTTTCTCTGAAAGGGGAAAGCTCTGCTCACAAGAAGTGCCCACTGTCACCTGTTTCCTTACGCCTCTCCAGAGCCAAGAGAGGACCCCGCCAGCGAGGCACCCTCTGCCCTGTCCCGCAGACCACAGTCCCTAATCATCACCCCATTGTCTGTGCAATGTGCAGAATTGGTGTGCGAAGCCGTAGCCTCAGCTTCACTCTCCACTCTCGGCGTGGCCAAAGGTCCTTTCCGGGGCCTGGAGGGAGGACTCTTGTGGAAGCAGAGTTTGAAAAGCCCCAGCACTGTCATGATCAAGATCACCAACACCACAACCGCTATGCTCACAAGTATGAAGACTATGGTGGAGGAGGAGTCAAAAGTCTGGGGAGTGGCAGAGGAAAACGTGGTGTTAAATTTGGGGATTTCACTTCCTGAAGGACTGATGGTGTCTTCTGACTTGGCTTGAGGGGACGTGTGAAGGGTGGACATCGTGCTCGATGCTCCCGGCTGAGGAATCTCGGGAATAGATGTTGATGAACTGCCTCGTCCAGAGACAAAGGGTATCTCTCCTGGTTTCTCATGGCCCGTAGGTGACCCTGTTCTCCTTGGCACGGGGGTGGCCGCAGTGACCTGCGGGCGCCTAGTGGCCTCCTTAGTCTCCCCAGGGGTCGGCTGTCCTTCCCCACTGGTCACGCAAGATCTGCCGTCCTTACTCAATTCGAAGCCCGGGGCACATTCACAGGTAAAGTTTCCCAAGTCCTCTAGGCAGTTAGGGAGCTCAGCGCATTTGCCAGCACGGAGGTACCTTCCGGGGCAGGGACAGAGCAGGCCTCCAGAGGGTAGCCCGTCCCAGTGCGTACCGACCTCGTCTACAACGCAGCTGGCAGAGACCCAGAGCTGCCCGGGGCAGAGAGCACTCACCTCTGTCCCCGGAGGGCTGAAGTCCAGCGCCGCGCTGTGCAGCCGGAAGGGCGCAAGGTAACTCAAGTTGGAGGCGGCCCCGGGGCGCGGCGCGGGACACAAGCCCTCAAATCGGTATTTGCACAAGTAGCCGTCGGCGCGCAGGTGGCATCGCATCTCCTTCCAGCCTGCCGGGTCCACTCCCCCGGTGGCCTGGAGGCCTGCGCATCTCCGCACAGTGCAAGAGCGTTGGGGCTCCTCGACCCACTGCAGCGTCTCGCTCTCCGACCCGTAGCCGTCGGGCCACAGCCAGGAGAAGCCCCGCAGCGGCTCGTTCTCCTGGGTGCAGCAGGACTTCTTGCGCTCCAGAGCGACCCAGAACAGAAGGTCTTTGGAACCCCCTCCAGGCCCCGGGCCGGCCCGCAAGAGCGCGAGCACCGCCCGGAGCTCCGGGCCTCCGTGCACGGTGGTGAGCGCCCCGCCGCGCAGGCTGCAGGCCTCCTCGGCCGCCTGTCGTTGGATTGTAGCGTGGTGCAGGCTGTAGCAGACCCCCGAGGGCGAGCAGATGGCGCGATCAGCGATGGGGTGCTCGCCACGGCCGGGTCCAGGACAGAGCGCCTGCCAGAGGAGGCACAGGGCGAGCGCCGGCCTCATCTCGGAGGCCCGGTGCCCACAACTGGTCCCTACTGAAGGACTGTCCCTCCTCAAGGCACGGTGCTGGCTCTAGAGCGCCGTCACCGCCCCTTACAGCTGGCTTCACCCCGCCCTAGCTCCCGCCGGCCCCCCAACCGCCAAGGATCTCCTTCAGGGTCGGGGCGGCCAACAGCTTCCCTTAGGCAGGGACAGGAAACATGTTCGGAGCTCTGCCAGGCCCTGAGCAGTCTTGATTTATTCAGGGGTCAGTAACACAGCTGGAGCCGGAACCCGGAGAATTCAGTGGACCACAAGGTTAAACACTCTGCTTAGGGCATGAGGAAAAGAAAGTCTCCACTGGGATAAAGTGTATTGTCCCAACTCTGCCACCGCCACCCCCAGGCCTCCATGGAGGCAATATCAGGACCTCAGATCACAGAACATGTTGGCGAAAGTTGGCAGGAAGATTGGAGAAAATGAACTTGCTTGTAATTGACTGAGAGCCCACACCCGCCAATTGTTTCTGTCTCCAGTGGTGGAGTTGCCCTCAAAACACTTGATAGACCGCTCTAGTCTTCTGCAGGCCTGCAACTTGGGGAAAAAAATCTTGTCAGAAATCTCAACCTCTTTTTTTTTTTTTTTTTTTGGCCACCAAAGGCAGCGCTATTTAACTTAACCACTGGCCTCTTCCTATGTTCTGCTTCTCAGTTCTGTTGCAGGAGACTCCAGCTTGCTAAGGTTAATTGATAGTCAAAGAATTTAGAGTTTCCTTGACTATTTTAAATGGGAAATTCTGTTCTTCCGTCAGTACTGCCTGAAAAGTTTATTTTTCACTTTCATTTCTTTCTCTTTGAAATGGCAGAAATTGGATATTGGTTCGTTCAAGAAAGGAAATGTCTTTCTCTCCAGAATCCCCATTAGACCTCACTGAAAAATGATGACCGTAGATTTTAATTTTTAGGCACATATATTGTTTCAGAACTTCTTCAAGTTTATAGTTTATATTATATATAAATGAGTTCATGACCTTATTAATACTTTAGAAAAGCTGCTCTATATGTGGTTTTATCCTTGTACTATTTTAGTATTTCTCCCTATGATTAAGTGCCAATATTTATAGCAGTAAGTTGAAAAAATCCCCCTTTAGGAATACTAGAGTTCACCATTCTTAAGAAATTAAAATATTTATTACATCATAATGCATATTGTATAAAACAAAAAAGAAAAAGAAAAAAAAACCCTGAACTTTGAAAGATGGGTGTCTCATTTATCTAGTGTCGCTAATACAGAGTAAACCTTGGTGGCATAGTGGTTAAGAGCTACAGCTGTTAACCAAAAGGTCAGCAGTTTGAATCCACCAGGTGCTCCTTGGGAACCCCATGGAGCAGTTTTACTCTGTCCTATAGGGTGGCTATGAGTTGGACTCAACAACAGTGGGTTTGGTTTGGTTTTGGCTAATACAGAAATACCACAAGTGGGTGGCTTTAACAGACAGAAATTTAATTTCTCATAGTTTTAGGAGGCTAGAAGTTTGAATTCAGGGTGCCAGCTCTAGGGGAAGGCTTTCTCTTTCTGTCGGCTCTAGAGGAAGGTCTTCTGAGTTTCTACCTCTGGATGATCTTCTTGTGGCTTGGCATCTCTATTTCCCTATCTCTGCTTCTAGCTTGCTTGTTTAATCTCTTTATATTTCAAAAGAGATTGACTCAAAGTACATGCTACGCTAATCCTCCCTCATTAACATTACAAACACAATTCATTCCCGAGTGGGATTATAACCACAGGTATAGAGATTAGGATTTACAGCACATACTTTTGGGGGACACAATTGAATCCATAACATTCCACCCTTTGGCCCTCCAAAATTCATGTCCTTGCCACGTGGAAGACACATTCACCCCATCACATCATCCCAAAAGTCTTAAACCAACTCCAAGTCCAAAACCTCATCTTCTGAATCATCTAAATCAACAATGAGTGAGACTTTGGGCAAATTCCATCCTGGGGTAAAATTCTTCTTCACCTGTGAGCCTGTGAAATCTAGACTACAGGCTATCTGCTCCCAAAATACAAGGGTGGTACAGGCACAGGATATACATTTCCATTATAAGTGGGAGAAATTGCAGGGAAAGAGAGATCACAGGCACCAAGCAAGTCCCAAACCCAGCAGAATAAATTACATTCGCTCTCAAGGCTTGAAAATAATCCTCTGTTCTCTGAGACCATCTAGGCAATGGCTCTGCCCTCCAGACTCCAGGTGTTGGCAAGCTCTCTGGATTCTGGGTGGAGGTCCCTTAGCTCATGGCTTCAGCTCTGCCTTCTAGATCCACTGGGACAACGACTCTGCTCCCTTGGCTTTGGATGGCCCCATTCTCCTAGTCCATCTGAATGGCAACCCCACCCCCTCGGCCCTGGCAGACCCCATTCTTCTGCCCTTTGGGCATGGCAGCACCACCCCTTCAGCTTTGGGCAGTGTTCTTCTCCTCTTGGCCAAATTGAATGGCAGCCCCACACTCTGGAACTGAGTTAATGAAGATCTGACTCTTTGAAACCTTGGAAGCTGTGTGTGGCTCTACCATTTGACACCCCAGAAGCCATGGTCCCACTCTTTGAGACCAAGGCAGCTCTGCTTCTCATGGTCCTTCCAACATTTCTGCTGATATACGAGCTGCTCCAGGGATGGTTCTTTTATTTTCTTGAAGGACAACAGATGTACCTCCTTTGACCTTGGGATTCCTGATTACAGAATTTTAAGAGGTAGACAGTGCTCTCTCCTTTTGTTCTTTCTCTGTCCCCTTCAGTCTAAGCTGATGGGTTTTCTGCTTTGGTAGTTGGTTAGATCCGTCAGTCACAGGCTTAATCTCTTTAACAAAAGATTGTGTAGCTACATCCTTGGTGAAAATTTTAGGATATACATCCTTAGTTTGTACAACAGAATTTTCCAAATCTTTAAGTTTTGTTTTCATTTTGCACTGTTCATTTTTAACTCCACCTCTTTCCTCTCATATTTTATTGTAAGCAGCAAGGAGACAGCACGTGGCCCCTTTAAGACCTTGCTTAGATATCTCCTCATTCGGATATCTAAGTTCATCACTTACAAGTTGTGCCTTCCACCAAACATTCGAACATATTTCAAACAAGTTACCACTGAAGAGAAAGCATTACCCTTCCTCCATTGTCCAAAAATACGTTCATCATTTTCTTTTAAAGCCTCGCCAGAAGCACATGTAACATCCATATTTCTAGCAACATTCTGTTGCTGGTGCCATATGTTTTCTCCAAGATGATAGAGACATTCTCTACAGCTCTCCTCGCTTCCTTCTGAGCCCTCACAAAAATTGCCTTCAATAACCATAATTTTACCAACAGTCTCTTCAAGACAATCTAGGTTTTTACTACTATGCACAATAAAACTCTCCCAGCCTCTACACGTTACCAAATTCCAAAACCACTTGCACATTTTAGATATTTGTTAGAATAGCACATCCACTTCTTAGTGCCATATTCTGTCTTAGTTATACAGTGCTGCTGTAACAGAAATACCACACAAGTGGGTAGCTTTAAAACAGAAATTTATTTTCTCAAAATTTAGGATGCTAGAAACCTGAATTCAGATGTTAGTTCTAGGGGAAGTCTTTCTCTTTCTGTTGGCTCTGGAGGAAGGTTCTTGACTTTTGTGAGCTTCCGCTTCTGGTTGATCTTCATGTGGCTTGGCATGTCTCTTTCCCCACCTATATTCTAGCTTGCTTGTTTAACTTCTTTATATCTCAAAAGAGATTGACTCAGGATACACCCTACAGTAATCCTGCTCATTAACATAACAAATACTTATTCCCAAATGGGATTATAACCACAGGCATGTTGGTATTAGGTGCTGTAAAGTCAGTTCCTGCTCCTAGCGACCTTGTGTACAATAGAATGAAACACTGCCCAGTTCTGTACAATCCTCACAATAGTTGCTGTGTTTGAGCCTGTTGTTGCAGCTGCTGGGTCTATCCATCTCATTGAGAGTCTTCCTCTATTTTGCTGACCCTCTACTTTAACAAGCATGAAGTTAAAGTTTCTTCAGGACTGGTACCTCCTGATAATGTTTCCACATCAAGTGAGACAAAGTCTTGCCATCTTCTCTTCTAAGGAGCATTCTGGCTGTACTTCTTCCAATTCAGATTTGTTCCATCTTCTGGCAGTCCATGGTATATTCGTCTTGTTCTCTTTGAATGACTGCCTCTTGGTCCATGTGCAGGTTCCACATGAGTACAATTATGTGTTCTGGAATTCCCATTCTTTGCAATGTTATCCACAGTTTTTTTTATGATCCACACTGTCGAATGCCTTTGCATAGTCAATAAAACACAGGTAAACAATTTTCTGGTATTCTCTGGGAAACCCTGGTGTTGTAGTGGTTAAGTGCTACAGCTGCTAACCAAGAGGTCAGCAGTTCAAATCCACCAGGCACTCCTTGGAAACTCTATGGGGCAGTTCTACTCTGTCCTGTAGGGTTGCTATGAGTCAGAATCAACTTGACAACAGTGAGTTTGTGGGGGTGTTCTCTGCTTTCAGCCAAGATCCATCTGACATCAGCAATGATATCCTTCGTTCCACGTCCTCTTCTGAATCCAGCTTGAATTTCTGACAGTTCCCTATCGACTACTGCTGCAACCGTTTTTGAATAATCTTCAGCAAAATTTTACTTGTGTGTGATATTAATAATATTGTTTGATAATTTTCACAATCTGTTGGATCACCTTTGTTGAGAATGGGTACAAATATGGATCTCTCCCAATTAGGTGGCCAGGTAATTGTCTTCCAACCAGAGTTGCATCAGTTTGTTGAAACATCTCAAGTGGTATTCGATCAATTCCTGGAGCCTTGTTTTTCGCCAATGCCTTCATTGCAGCTTGGACTTCTTCCTTCAATTCTGTTGGTTTTTGATCATATGCTACCTCCTGACATGGTTGAACATCAACCAGTTCTTTTTGGTACAATAACTCCATGTTCTTTTGATGCTCCCTGTATCTTTCAAAATTTTGCTCATAGAATCCTTTAATATTACAACTCGAAGCTTGAATTTTGTTTTCAGTTCTTTCAGCTTGAGAAATGCTGAGTGTGTTCTTCACTTTTAGTTTCCTAACTCCAGGTTTGCACATTTCTTTATAATACTTTCCTTGTCTTCTCGAACCACCCTTTGAAACCTTTTGTTCTGCTCTTTTACTTCATCAATTCTTCCACTCAATTTAGGTACTCTACTTTTAAGAGTAAGTTACAGAGTCTCTTCTGACCTTCATTTTGGTCTTTTCTTTCTTGCTTGCTTTTTTTTTTTCAAATGACCTCTTGCTTTCTTCATGTGTGATGTCCTTGATGTCACCCCACAACTCATCTGGTCTTCAGTCATTAGTGTTCAATGTATCAAATCTATTCTGCAGATTCTGCAGATAGTCTCTAAATTCAGGTCGGGTATACTCAAGGTCACACTTTGGCTCTCGTGGACTCGTTTTAATTTTTTTCAGTTTCAACTTGAACTTGCATAGGAGCAATTGATGGTCTGTTCCATGGTCATACCCTGGTATTGTTCTGATTCATGATATTGAGCTTTCCCATCATCTCTTTTCACAGATGTAGTCGATTTGATTCCTGTGTGTTCCATCCAATGAGGTCCACATGTATAGTCACCGTTTATGTTGTTGAAAAGGTATTTGCAATGAATAAGTCACTGGTGTTACAAAATTCTATCATGGAATTGCTGGTGTCACTTCTATTACTACGGCCTTATTTTCCAACTATTGATTGTTCTTTTTTGTTTCCAACTTTTGCATTCCAATCGACAGTAACTGTCAATGCACCTTGATTGTATGTTTGATCAATTTCAGGCTGCAGAAGTTGGTAAAAATCTTCAATTTCTTCATCTTTGGCATTAGTGGTTGGTGTGTAAATGTAAATAGTAGTCATATTAAATTGTCTTCTTTGTAGGCATATGGATATTATCCTACCATGGACTGTGTTGTACTTCAGGAAAGATCTTAAAATCTGAAATGCTAGTGGCATAGCTTCTAGAATCATAGCAACACATAAGCCACCACAGTACAACAAACTGACAAATGAGTGGGGATACCACAAGCACAGAGGCTAGGATTTACAACATATATTTTTGGGGCACACAATCCAATCCATTACAGTGAGTCAATTTCTTCAAAGTTTAATGAGCATTTAGTTTTAAGATAAGCACAGCAACTTAATTGGAAATGGGGAGGAATTAAAGATGAGTGAAGGAAGGAAAGGTTAAAAACTTCACTGTTGGAAAAAGATTTTCTTGTTAGCAACGCAGACAATTCTACATTATTTTAACAAATATAATTATCTATATTCCTTGCCTCACAATGACCAGGTATGTTGCAATCAGAAGTACATAAAGAGTTCCACATAAGCTCTTTTAAAGATGCATGATGCTTTCAAATATCTATAATCAGAATGAAAGTTGCCATTCCATGACTAATTCATGCCACACTTTTAAATTCACTTAGGTGTACTGAATTGGTCTGTTCAGGTTAATGACAGGTGGAAGGCTTCAGGATCACATTGTTATGTGGTTATGTTTCCACCTCATTCTTACTATTACTCTCACTCTGCTTTTCCTCCTCGAAACTTCATGAAGTTAAACAAACAATAGTAAACACCATGAATCATCATCACACTTACCTTGCTTTCACTGACAGTGGAGTTTTGCAGCAGTATTTCTCTCTTTCCATTACTGCTTCCCAATTTAAAGAACATTCATTAGTCCTTCATTTCAGGAGACTTAAGAATCACCTTAAACAGAACTTTACATTTAAATTAAGTAACTTAATGCCTTGTGAGAAAGGAACATGAAAATCCAAAAATCTGAAAGGATTTTAAAAATACTTAATCACTTGGGGCAGCTCTATATATCTTTCAGTCTTATTACTGCGTGCTTACAAATGTCTTTATGTAGCAACATATATTTCAATAAAACCTTTAAAAATAAGGAGCCAATGGAAATCTCTTAGATACTTTTAGAATCACTTGGTAAGGCGAGGTTTCTAGAGTAAGAAGGAATGAATGACTGGAAAGCTCCTAGTAAATATGTGATCTCACTCACTGGCATTTTGCCTAGGAGGTGGGATATTAGCAGAGAAGGAACGAGTGGCCCTAATGATTATATATCATGGTCCTGGCCATGCCTGGCGTGGTGTAAGAGAAGAAGAGTTAGAAAAAAAATTAGCTCAAAGTAGGGTTTATATCATTTTGTAATTAATTACTTTCTATTGCTTTACATACCACTAACAAATTTTTTTTATTGCTTTACATACCACTAACAAATTTTGAAATGTACTATTAAACAAATAGTTTATTTTATAAGGATCAGCACAAAGCTGGCTCCTATGAGGCAGAGGTTAAAGATGTCCCAAATGACCAACTTTTCCAAGCTGCTGTATCACTCCATTGTCTCTAACATCAACTATTCCCTGTCCACTCAGCACTCCCCCACCCGTCTTTGAGTTCCCTAATTCACTGCAGTATCTCACAGAACTCAGGAACCATGTAAAGGAAATGGCTCACGTAGTTGTGGAGGTTGGCAAGTCCCAAATTCGTGGGTCAGGTATAGGTGTCTCCCAACCCACTAGGCTGTAGGAGCTGACGAACTCAAACCAGCAGCTCAGACCACGGGATACTGGCTCACGAGGTTGTGGAAGCTGGTGAATCAGGTGTGATGATAGGCTGCTGCTGTCCAAGTGGCTGTTGAGATCTGCGAATCCCAGGATGGCAGATCAGACAGATGCCTCTGGGGAGGTCCACTGATTACAAACCAGATGCGGGATCCAGATGCAGAGAGAGAAAGCCTCACCTGGACATAAACATATATCTTACATGCAGGCCACAACCCAGGGAAAGAGTAACTTGAGTAAGGGTGGGACTTAATCACATCCTCCAGCAAGGTTTTGACCCAAGACACACCTTACACCAATCCTGCCTCATCAACATGCAGAGGTCAGGATCCACAACACATAAAATGGAGAACAATCACACAATACTGGGAATCATGGCCCAGCCAAAGTTGACACATAACCCCAACCATCACAGGTTCCATATACCTTATTTGTATAGTCCCACTCCATCATTATGTGTGAGTCATGTAGACCATGGCTAGAAGGACCATATTGAGTAATTCATGGCAAAGCAACAGTATATCTGAAAAGTCTGGAAAGTGCGGAAAGTTTTTTTTTTTTTTTTTTAAATATGTTTATCAAGATCACAAGGAGATACCCACTTAACCTCACTGGGTTGCAAATTATTTAAAATCTGAAACTATCAGGGTGTATCCACAGGTGGTTTTATGTTACAGATGAGAACAATCACTTTGGAAAAGCTTGCCACTTTTTCCTAAAATTGAATACCTACATACCCTAAATGTCAGGTTTCCACCCCAGGTATATACTCAAGAGAAACTCTTGTACATGTATATATATGTGTGAAAGGATGCTTATAGCAGCACTGCTCATATTGGCGGAAATCCATAGTCAATCCAAACGCCCAACAACAGGTGGTAGATGAATAAACTGTGGTATATTCACTCAATGGAATATTATATAACCATCAAAATGAATGAAATACATCCGCAAGTAGCAATATAAATAAATCTTAGCAATACAATGTTAAGAGACAAAAGTAAATCCAAGAAGATAGTACATAGATGTTCTTTTTATGATGTTAAAAAGCTACTAAATATGTATTTATGTCCTTTTTAGGAAAATAAATAGTTACGATAAAACAATATGAAAAAGGATGATGAACTTTTGGAATAGTGTCTTTGTGGGTGATTATTACATTATCAAAAATAAATAAATAATTCATTAACAAAATAAACAGAAGTGTCCATATCTGGACAAATGGTGAAAGAATGACATGAACCAAGAATTTAATTCTGAGCAGCTGAGTTCCAAAATTTGAACTAAAAATAAAGCCAAGGTGTTAGCTACATTAAAAAAAAAAAAAAATTCTCAATATATTTTCCTTTAATCTCTACAATCTTCTGCAGCAGAGCACTTCTAAATTATTAATCTGAAAAAGCACAATAACTAAATATTTTCCCTTTGTTATCACTCTTTTCAGAGACAATCTGTGCATTATGTATGATATTTATTTGTTCGTTCATTTACATAAGGCCATCCAAGGAACTATAGAGAACATACAAGGAAACGTAAGTTTAGGCCAAAGTTTTCCATTTGATTATTAATTTAAATTTCAGGGAAAATTAAAGGTGGAAAAGGATAAAATCTTCTCTAATCACATCTCAAATAATATCACAAAGTTGTTGATCCTTACCAAATAAATCCTCTCGTAGTTGAAAGAAAAAGGAACCTATGTCTTAGCATTTTCCTGAGTTCATGTAAGGACATATCGAAATATCTCAGGGGAAACTGAGAAAGCAGACAACGTTCCATTAAGAGAACACAGCTTTCAAAGCTAAACTATAAAAAAAAACTATAGAGGCTGAGAATTATGAGGATCTATCACTTTTTTTTTTTTTTATCACTTTTTAGAACTGGATTGGACCTTAGCAAAATGATCAATATTTCTCTATTTTTATTGAAAAAAATTAAAATTCAATGCCATAGGTGTCCATGAAGTACTTAATGCATGATAAAATCTGGTAACTTCATTTGCTGAAAACACAACTTCTAAGCTTCATTACGTATGTGTCCTAATCAGGATGTGTGATTTGGTTTTTAACCCGAAGGATCATATAGGCTGAGAATCTAACAAATTTATACACACCGTATGAATAAAGGCTTCTTTTTGGTGATGTTGTATTTAAGACACCTGCATATATTTATATATACTCAGTCATTTCATATTTATGTCACAATGATAACGACTCTTCTGGCTTAGCAAACAAGCGCAAGTGGAGAAAATAAGCAACATTAAAAAACATTGAACTTTCAGCTCTTTCATTCAAACTTCTCTTTAAGCATAGGCAGTGCTGACCATATTCCATGTACCCTGGAGGTAATAGCAAAAATTATTCTCAGGGGACCACTACTTCCCCATTGCCTAGTTTATAAACAGGAAGTAATGGAGGAATGACTCATGTACATGAAAGGCTTGTTATAGTCCAAATGCCTAACAATTTTTAAAGCAGAAATAATATTTACCTTACTACTCAGATTTTTTTTTCCCAAAATTGCCTCCAGAACCAGTTTATGAGGGGAGGGGGAAGGAGGGAGGATAGGTGGTATTTCAGGTTGCAAACCTTCACCTATGTTCAAGTTTGGCATTTGATATGGTAATCAGGTCTTAGAATTCTTAGCTTATTCATGGGTCCTCTGCTCTTTCCAGCAGATATTTTCTCTCCCAGGTAATCTCGTCTCATACCATCCTATAGTTTTGGATACCACCTTTCTACCAGTGATGCCCGAACTTATATCTGTTCTTCCTCACTGAGCTCTAAATTCATAAATCCATCACCTACTTGATATTTCTACTTGGATATCTCATAGAAATTTCAAATTCTCATTTTCCAAGCCTGCTTCTAATCCTGCCTTCATCATTTCAGTAAATGTTACTTTTATCCCCCAAGATGATCACCTCCAGCTCCCTCATCTCTTATGCTGGTCAGTATTTTTCTGTTGACAGAAATCCAGCTCAAACTAGTTCAGTGCAAAAGGGAATTGTATGATTTATGTAACTGGGAAAAATCCTGAGGTAGCTCCCATAGTTAAATGGGGTATTACCAAAACCATGACAGCCAAAAGATGCTATCATACAGGACTTGTCTCAATTTCTCTCCCTCTCTCTTCTCTCTGCATGGCTGCATTCTCTCCTGCTTCCTAGAGATTTTCTCCAAATACCCTTGAACAAGACCACCAGCACTTCTCACGTCACTCACTTGTAACGTTCCTCTAAAGAAGGAGAGTTTTCTCTTCCAGCTCCACTAGGAAAATCTTAAAGAGTCCTTATCGACCCAGCTTAAATAATTTGCCTGTCATTGGCTCAATCACTGAGGTCAAAGAGACAGGACTCAGTGATTAAAAAAAAAAAAAATTAGCCAAGCTTAAAGGGCAGAGTCTATACCAGAAGTCTATGCAAGGAGTGTTCAGTTCTAAGCCTACAAGTATAATTTGAATATATCTGGTTCTATGTCTCTACTTTGATCATCCAAATCAGACATCATCATATCTCACCTATGCCTTTTAACTGGTTTGCCTGTTATCATTCTGGGCCCCATGGAATTTACTTTTCACAGAGTCATCAGGGTGATATTTTAAAAAGTTTAGTTTGATTATGTATCTCTTACATTTAAATCCCTTTAAGGATTTTTCATTGCTCCTAAGTTAACTCTCAAAATCCTTAATAATTCCTATGAGACCCTGGCTCCCATGCCCATTTCCAGCTTAACCTCTTGTCCTTCTGGTCTCAGCTCTATTGCCAGTGCTTCAGTAAGGTCTTCCCAGGTAATTCAATTTCCACTACCCCACCAACCACCTTCTACTGCCAGTCTCTTTTTATGATGTCAACTTATTTTGTTGTCTTTATAGCAGTTATTGCTCTCAGAAATTATCTTATTCATTTATTTGTTTGATTCTGCCTGTCTCCCACTCAGTTTAAGTTCTGTAAAAAAAAAAGGAGTACTTGTCAAATGAGTAAAGGAGTATATAAATGAATCTCTCACTCTACCCATACCTAGTTCGTTATGTTCCTCTCTCTGTTCCTCCAAGACACCTAGCTTCTTACATGATGTCTCTTTGCCTAAAATATTCCTTTCTTGTGCTATACACTTTTAAAACTTGTATTTAATAAAGTTGTGAAATATAATGTACATATAGAAAAGTGCCTAAAACCCTTATGTACAGTTCTTCAAACACCCATGCAGTCACCATCCAAGTCAGAAAAGAGAATAAAGCCAGCTTATGGTTAAAACTTCTTTGGGACATTTCCTTCCTGCTCTATTCAACCCCCAGACAACTTCCCTTGCAGTTGCCTGGGATTGGGAGGGGCAGGTTTATACTTTGACCTTGAGGATGTGGATCTTGCTGGGTGGGGTTGGACTTATATACTTTTTCCTTTTCTCTCCATGAAGACACCAAAACAGAAGTTCAAGATAGCTGTAAAAAAGATCACTAGGATTGACAAATACCCAAGGGCAAAAGCAGCCTCAGTACAGTATTCAGTTTACGTCTCTTGCGTTCTTTCTTCTCTTTAGATTTCGACATGATACACACACATACACACACGTACACATACACAAATGTGCATGTATATGTACATGATTTCAGCGTTCTTTGTCGTCCTTACCAAGAGGGTTGATTTCTTAACTTAACTCCCCTAAAAGCAGACTGTGAGACAAGGATTAGGGTGAAAGTCATTTGTTTGGAGGTGAGCCCTTGAAAGCACTGGAAAAGAGTAGTGATGTCAGGCAGGGAAGAGAGAAAATCCTAAATTAATACAAGGGTTACAGCTGTGGGTGACTAGGGTCCAACCCCGATGGGGGCCTTCTGAGAGGCTGAGAAACCCAACCACCCAACGCAGAGTGCTCCAGCTAAGAGGTGGTGAAGCTTCTTTGTTTATGAACTCTTGTCTCTCAATCAAGAGTATTTGAGTATTCAGACTTTGCACTCCCAGCAGTCTCTGAGCATCAGCCATGAACACTCTGGGGTCAGGAGAGCACCTTTAAGCAGAGAGACACTGAGGGTATATGTAGCATCCACTACCATTGGTCTCAATAACTTAGCCTACCATATTCCCACCATCCTTCAGCTTTTAGCTTAAATTTCCCCTCCCCTAATCCTGAGGTACAGATCAGATCCCTCCTCTTTATTTGATCTATAGTTCCCTGTACTTTTTTTTTTTTTGGTAACACATATTACCCTGGTGGTGCAGTGGATAAGAACTTAACAGCTAACCAAAAGGTCAGCAGTTCAAATCTACCAGCCACTCCTTGGAAGCCCTATAAGGCAGTTCTGTTCTGTCTTATAGGTTCACTATGAGTTGTAATCGACTTGGCGGCAATGGGTTTATCACAAATCTAAGTATGTAGTTATTTCTGTGACTTAACATCTGTGTCCTCCACTACTGAGATATCAGCAGCATTGCCATTAGTACAGAGTATATTAGAAATGCAGAAATTTATCCTAGGTCCCTAGTAATATAGCTAGTATATGGTAAGCACTCAAAAAATAACAGTTGATTGAATACGTACATACACAGTGCACAGGTATGCATGTACAGACATATACAGTACATACAAATATGACAAGGTGACAATGATTTAGCAAAAATGTTAGTAATTAAACACATGGAACCTTCTGGATTTTTGTCAATAATTAGAACAGTTATCCAGTGGGCCCCAGGCCCATTGGCTAGTATGTCTTCTTATAATTTGATCTGAAAGACCTAATTTGGGGTCTCTTTTTGAGAAACTCTTATAACAATGTGGGCAATGTTGTTACTTAGGCTTTTGTATAGTTTATTGTGCCTGATCCAGCCCTGGCTCCATGCTATGATCTGGTCTCGGAGGAGCTGTATGTGTGCTTTTTCACAGGGCTGCCTTAAGTCAGTCAGTGTGTCTGTTCTATTGGTGCCTACAGAATTTCCACTTCATGGAGCTGCAAGAAGAGAGAAATCACAGCTACTTAAATTCAAATCCTATTAGGCTTATCTGTTATCACTTTGTAAGCACTAGGGATAATCAGCAGTTACCTTAGCATTTACCTTGTAGAGACAGTGGGAATCTTGAAATTATTAGGCAGATATAATATCTGGCTCATTAAAAGCTTTTTTTTTTTTTTCTGATATTTATCTGATAAATTCACTTACTCCTGTACAACAGACTCTATATTGGCTTGTCTATTCCAGATACATGATTTATTCTTATTATTACAAGGCATTTCAGAACTGATACATTCAGGGGATTTTTGTTTGACCTTCAGATTTAGCGTCAGGAATTTTACTTTGAAAGCAGTAGTGATTTCAGCTAAGCTATCCAATAAACTTGTATGTCATATATCTTTTTTGGTATACTATCTCTCTGTTTTGTGCTGAATTCATATAATGTGATATGACTTATCATAGTGTGGAGAGAGGGAAAACTGCTGATTGCTAAATATACTATAATTACAGTACATACATCTCTCCACTACTCGGCTGTCAGTTTGTTGTACTGTGGTGGCTTGCATTTTGCTGGGATGCTGGAAGCTGTGCCACTGACATTTCAAACACCAGCAAGGTCACCCATGGAGAACAGGTTTCAGTGGAGCTTCCAGACTGAGACTGACTAGGAAGGAGGCTCTGGAGATCTACATCTAAAAAAAAAAAAAATTGGCCAGTGTAAACCTTATGAATTGTAGAGGAATATTGTCTGTTGGCAGATGAGGTCCTCAGGTTGGAAGGCACTCAAAATACGACTGGGAAAGAACTGCCTCCTCAAAGAGGGTCGACCTTAATGACGTGAATGGAGTAAAGCTTTCAAGACCTTCATTTGCTGATGTGGCATGACTCAAAATGAGAAGAAACAACTGCAAATATCCATTAATAATAGGAATGTGGGATGTATGAAATATGAGTCTAGGGAAACTGGAAGTTGTCAAAAATGAAATAGAATGCTTGAAGATAGCTATACTAAGCATTAGTGAGATGAAATGGATTGATATTTGCCATTTTGAATCAGACAACCATATGGTCTACTATGCTGGGAATGACAAATTGAACAGGAATGGCATCACATTCATTGTCAGAAAAGCATTTCAAGAAATATCCTGAAGTACAATGATGTCAGTGATAGGATAATATCCATACACCTTGCAAGGAAGACCAGTTAATATGACCATTATTCAAATTTACCCACCAACCACTAATACACTAATTTATTAAGATGAAGAAATTGAAGATTTTTACCAACTCCTGCAGTCTGAAATTGATCAAACAAGCAATCGAGATGCTTTAATAATTACTGGTATGAAAGTTAGAAACAAAGAAGAAAGATCAGTACTTGGAAAATATTGCCTTAATGATAGAAACATGCAATGATAGATTGCATGATAGAATTTCAAAGGCCAACAATGTATTCATTGCAAATACTTTTTTTCAACAACATAAACGGTGACTACACATGTGGACCTTGCCAAATGGAATACACAGGAGTCAAATTGACTATATTTGTGGAAAGAGATGATGGAGAAGCTCAATATCATCAATCAGAACAAGACCAGGGCCAACTATGGAACAGAACATCAAATTCAAGTTGAAGCTGAAGAAAATTAAAACAAGTCCACAAGACCAAAGTATGACCTTAAGTTTATCCTACCTGAATATACAAACCATCTCAAGAATAGATTTGACACACTGAACACTAATGACCAAAGACCAGATGAGTTGTGGGATGACACCAAGGACATCATACATGAAGAAAGCAAAAAGTCATTCAAAAAAAAAAAGCAAAGAAAGAAAAGACCAAACTGGTTGTTAAGAGAGGCTCTTAAAATTGCTCTTGAACGTAGAGTAGCTAAAGTGAATGGAAGAAGTGATGAAATAAAAAGCTGAATAGAAGATTTCAAAGGGTGGCTCAAGAAGACACATTAAAGTATTATAATGAAATGTGCAAAGACCTGGAGTTAGGAAACCAAAAGAGAAGAACACTCTCAGCATTTCTCAAGCTGAAAGAACTGAAGAAAAAGTTCAAGGCTCCAGTTGTAATATTGAAGGATTCTATGGGTAAAATACTGAACAACACAGGAAGCATCAAAAAAAGATGGAAGGAATACACAGAGTCACTGTACCAAAAAGAATTGGTTGATCTTCAACCATTTCAGGAGGCCACATATGATCAAGAACCAATGGTACTGAAGGAAGAAATACGAGCTGCACTGAAGACATTGGTGAAAAACAAGGCTCCAGGAATTGACCGAATACCAATTCAGATGTTTCAGCAAACAGCTGCAAAGCTGGAAGCCCTCACTTGTCTATGCCAAGAAATTTGGAAGACAGTTACCTGGCCAACTGATTGGAAAAGATCCATGACCATGCTCATTCCAAAGAAAGGTAATCCAACAGAATGCAGAAATTATCGAACAATATCATTAATATCACATGTAAGTAAAAGTTGACTGAAGATCATTCAAAAGTAGTTGCAGCGGTACATAGACAGACAGCTGCCAGAAATTCAAACCAGATTTGGAAGAGGACGGGGAACCAGGGATATCATTGTTGATGTTAGTCGGATCTTAGCTGAAAGCAGAGGACACTAGAAAATGTTTACTTCTGTTTTATTGACTACGCAAGGCATTTGACTCTGTGGATCATAAAAAATTATGGATAACATTGTGAAGAATGGGAATTTCAGAACAGCTAATTGTGCTCATGCAAAACCTATGCATAGACCAAGAGGCAGTTGTTTGAATAGAATGTGGGTATACTGTGTAGTTAAAATCAGGAAAGGTGTATGCCAGGGTTTCATCCTTTCAGCATACCTATTTAATCTGTATGCTGAGAAAATAATCTGAGAAGATGGACTATATGAAGAAGAATGTGGCATCAGGATCAGAGGAAGACTCATTAAGAATATGGTGTATACAAATGACACAACCTTGCTTGCTAAAAGCGAAGAGGACTTGAAGCACTTACCGATGGAAGATCAAAGACTACAGCCTTCAGTATGGATTATACCTCAACATAAAGAAAACAAAAACACTAACAACTGGACCAATAAGCAACATCATGGTAAACAGAAAAGAGAAGTTGTCAAGAATTTCATTTTACTTAGATCCACAATCAACACCTATGGAAGTAACATCAAGAAATCAAACAACATATTGCATTGAGTAAATCTGCTGCAAAAAGACCTCTTTAAGGTTTTAAAAAGCAAAGAGGTTGCTTTGTTGACTAAAGTGCATCTGAATCTATCCTTGGTATTTTCGATCTTCTCATATGCATGGGAAAGCTAGGCCACACATAAGTAAAACCAGAGAATTGATGCACTGAATTATGGTTCTGGTGAAGAATACTGAATATACCATGGACTCTCAGGAGAATGAACAAATACGTCTTGGAAGAAGTACGGCCAGAATGCTCCTTAGAAGCAAGGATGACTGGACATCGTCTCACGTACTTTGGACAGGTTATCAGGAGGGTCCAGTCTCTGGAGAAGGACATCATGCTTGGTAAAGTAGAGTGAAAAGTAGAGGGTCAGCAAAAAAGAGGAAGACCCTCAATGAGATGGATTAACACAAGGGTTGCCACAATGGGCTCAAATGTAACAAGGATTGTCGGGATGGTTTTGGATAGGGCAGTGTTTCGTTCTGTCATACCTAGGGCCACTATGAGTCGGAAATGACTTCATGGCACCTAACAACGACAACAACAATATACATATCTGTCTGTGAAAAACTGAAGATGATTATTATTACAATTATTTGCTAAATTATGCCTTTTGTGAATGGTCTTACTGTGGGTTTGACTTTATTGTTTATTGACATATCGGAATATTTTGGACCAACCTTCTCATATTTAGTTAGGGAATTTACAGTTTTAAATAGTGCTTGTAAATACATGGTTTTAAAAATAATAACCTTTTCACACGTACTTTTTCTGGCTATGACTAGGGAATTTTCTTGAGAACTTTCATTTTTCTGGTTTGTATTTTATGAAGGTCACCCTGAGTCACAGGAGACATAGGAGAGCAAGAAAGTGGTTGAGAAGTGCATTGTTCATTAATACCTGGCATCTTGTTTGAATGACTGCATCATTGTTGGAATGGTAGCTAATAAGGATTTGGGATGGGGGATATGGGGGTGCCGTGTGCCTCTCTTGTGCTTCGGATCTTCTGCCTGTGTCATGGAAAACCAGCAGAACTGCCCCTTTGCACTGTCACTCTCAGCCGGGGAAAGGGCTCTGTAAATCTCTAGTCACTTACTCCTGGAGCCTCCTTGAGGAATAGCAGGATGGCCAAGAAAGCTGATTGTGCCCAGAGAAGACTTCATCAGCAGAGCAGAAAATCTTCTTTCATTTTCTGTGTTGAAAGAACTCAGAAAAGGCTCTGCTGGGTCCCCTTGGCTGAGGGATAGACACACAGTAACTTTGCTACACCGTGGAATCTTAACCTAGTGGGAAAGGAGCAACTCCTCTGGTCCTTCTCTTGCTCTCCTTTCTTGTTGCAAGATAAGCTCTGTCTCTTAGGATTATGAACATGAGGGATAAGGATTTAATCTGCTGGTTTCTTGTGATAAACCACCTCAATCTATGCTATTTCTCAGCCTTAGATGGACTCTCCCCCAGTCTTTCCTCTGATCTTCTCTGCTTGGGATATTCTATCAATTTTTAAAGAGGATATTTGGACTTTTAGGAAAAATGGGAATTCTTTATTCTGTCTGGAGGGAATGATGGGGATAATAAAATTAGAATGGTATTATTATCCAACACCCATCTTCTCCCCTCCAGCTCCTCACTGAAACACCTGGCTTTAGTCTGCTGGTATCATTCAAGGAATTGTCAGCTAGAATGGCTCCCACTGTGCTTAGCAGCACTCATTAAGTGCTCAACGAAGAGTTTATAATTTGAATCTAAGTGCAACTCTAACTCAACTGCCAAGTAGAACACAACCCTGTTGCCTGTGGCATATCAGTCCTCTGGGGCATGAGATTGGAGAGAAAAATCTTCTAGTCACCATGTTTGAGTCATTGACATCTCCCTCCTCTATCTAGATGTTAAATCCAGTTAGATTTTTCCATTAAATTTTTCTTTTGTCTTTCATTTCCTCTTCAATCACCTAATATTGACTATCAAATTTCTCCTCATGGAGACAGTGTCTTTGAGGTACTCAAAAACATCAAAGGCAATGGAGCTGAAATAGGAATTCATTTATTCATTCAACAAATATTGAACATCTACCATACGCTTGGCACTGAACCACATACTGGGGTACAGTGATAAATAAAATGGAAACGTCTCTTTGATTTAAAGAAACTTATGGTCTAATGAAAGACAATAAGTAAATTAACAGATGAATACTTGCAAAGTGTGTTAAGTACTGTGAAAGAAAGCAACAGGGAACTATGAAAGAGGATCACAGAGAGCTTCTACTTAGGCTTACTGGTTGAGAAGGACAACAATGTGTCATTTAAGCTATGGTCCAAGGGTGAGCAGGTATCATGAAATAGAAATGGGATTAAAACCTAGTGGAAGAGTCAGCAAGAAAGGTAGCTTAGCACCAAGTCTGAAAGCCTCAAATGAATATTAAACCAGTGGTCTTCTAGTCGATTCTGACTCATGGTGACCCTATGCATGGCAGAGTAGAACTGTGCTCCATAGGATTTTCAATAGCTGATTTTTTGGAAGTAGATTGCCAGGCCTTTCTTCTGAGGCACCTCTGGACCACCAATGTCTCAATCTTATACTATCCTTTCAACCTGGCTCTTAGCCTCCACTCCTGCAACACTCTACCTGGTCCTCTCTCCCAAGCACATTTCCTCCTTTGCACTAACCTCCAGGGTTATTATAAAGCACACACCTACTTAAGGTACCTCTGATCCCCCCTCTCCCTGCACCTACTTCTGCTTAAAAAACTCTCCAATGGTTTCTTTTATCCCACTAACAGGACAAGAAGCCTTTGCCACAAGAACTTATAGCTTTGTATTATTTGCTATTGTTTCCTGTGTGTTTGTCCTGGCTTTCCAACTATGTTACTTGAGGTCATTAATACTTAGTAATGGGACTGTATTTGTACCTTCCAGAGCAACTAGAAGAACAATGAGCACAGTATCATTGAATGTTAAATTAAGTTCATGAGTGCCCTGCTTATTGGTAGAGGTTGGTCAGACAGCAATTTGCTTTTTCATAGTCAAAATAATAAACACCTGCCTTACTTGACCAATCAGAAGGTTCAGTTGCCTGTAGTGACTAATTTTCATCATTTGGAGCCCTTGGTATGTATGTGCTGGAGGTCATTTTTGTGAGGGAGAGCGTTAACCTCACAATAAACCACCCACTCAGTTACATCTGACACTGCCCACTGACTTCAGTGCACCGATGCTACTTTCACAGTGGTTGGATTGGAAACGACCTCAAGGTATAAATATTTTAGTTCTTTGAGTGTGAAGGTGCAGTGTTTAAGAGCTTGGCTGCTAACCAAAAGGTCTGCAGTTCGAATCCACCAGCCACTCCTTGGAAACCCTATGGGGCAGTTCTACCCTGTCCTATAGGGTCACTATGAGTCAGAATCAACTCGTTGGCGATGGGTTTGGTATTTTGGTATTAGTAATGAACACAGGAAGAAGAGTCTGGAAAACACCCTCCACTGGCACAGTAAGAGGGCAAAGATTGCTTTCCTCCTTTCTTCCACTGACATCCTGAGGGCTTCATTCCAAGCCTGCAAAGTTCTTGGTGAATTTCATACTCTGCCCTGAATAGTCATCAGGTAATATATTACACTAATGCTTTTTATTAATTTCAAATAATCTACAGTCTTAAATAAATCGAGACAACCAAATACTAGAAACTCCTGAATTTGCCAATGACTATTTCGGCCTGAGCCCCACGAGGAACCAAGTCAAGATGCTCTTCAGCAAAGATTTGGTTTGGTTTGGATTTCACCGCCAGGGAACTCCCCTCGATTTGTAGATATACGCCCTCACCTTAGAAAATGGCTTCAGTTTCTCCCCAATCTCAAATACAAGGAAGTAATATTTTTTCTCCACATTATATTTAAATCTCATTTCTCTCTTAACTATTTGACTTGCATAAAATTATAATTACCAGAGGGATGTAATGCCTTATAGATGAGAAAAAGAAATAGTTATCAGAGATTGAAAATTATATTCATCTAGTACTTTAAAAAGTCCACTGAAACAACTTTTAATGAGTCTTTCACTCATTGTCAATCATAGTGAAACCACCCTATAACCTTCCCTTCCATTACCAGCAAGCCAGGCTCTCCTCAATAGGAAATTCTCTCCTTCCATGCTCTTGCTCCATATCAGACCCCTTGCAGCCTATTGTTATGTCAGTTTTCCTGATTTACCTCCATCACCTCTCTGCTACCTGCCACGTGACTCCCCTCAAAGGAATCACTTCATTGATTTTGGGCTTTAATATTTACTCACTTTTAATAGAAAATGTCAATATGGCAGGAAGGACCTGTCTGATAATTGGAATTTTTGTAGGTATCTCTAAGTCATTTTCTCTGAAGTAAAAAAGTGCACGTTCTTTTGACATTTCAGAATGCGTCTGTTACTCACCACAGAGTGAGGCTAAATCCACACAGTGATTCTTACATACCAGATTGATACTCTTGTAGGGCCGGAGCTTCAAAACGCCTTTTAGTTTGTGTGCTCTTCCAAGTTGTATTTGTCTCCTGTTCACATATGCAAATGAGTATTGTTTTAAATGAGTCAACTGATATTTACTGGTAAATCTAAAATACAAAAGGAGATCTATTGGTTTTGAGAAACTGAAAACCACCTATTGGACTTATAAAGATTGAATTTTAATGGCCCTTGATCAAAATTCTTGAGTTTTATCCTCAAAAGTTCTTAAAGCATTGTCTAAATTGTTCTTAGTTTACTTTGGTATTAGAGTGCTATTATATCCATATAAAATTAACACACACAAAAAACCCCCCGAAACAACCAACCAAAAAACCAGTTGCTGCCTAGTCAATTATGACTCATGGCAACCCCGTGTATTGCTGAGTAGAATTTCACTCCATAGGGCTTTCTTGTCTGTGGCCTTTCAGAAGGTCAGTTAGTAGTCAAGCAGTCAACACTTTGTGCCACTCAAACCAAAAACCAAACCCGTTGCTGTCAAGTCAATTCTGTCATAGCCACCCTATAGGGCAGAGTAAAGCTGCCTCATAGGGTTTTTCCAAGGAGCACCTGGTGGATTTGAACTGCTGACCTTTTGGTTAGCAGCAGAACAGTTAACCACTGTGCCACCAGGGCTACTTGTGTCACCCAGGGACTCCTATGCCCATATAAACTCTTGTTAAATTCTGTTTTGATAGGATTGATAATCACCCACACAGTAATGGGTATTATCAGAGATGGGAGAAGGGGATGGTGGAGAAAGGAGGGAGACTAGAGACTGTGGTGAGGTTCTTGTTCTTCTCTATCTCCCAACTCCAAGGAGAGATAGAGTAGATAGAGTAAGGTTGTCCCTTTACCTCTACTCCCAGGCCTCCACAATTGTGGAAACTCAGATGTAAACAGGCTTTGTTAAGGAATCACCAGGAGAAGGCTGAAGGGTCAGGCATAGAAAGGAATGGAGGTAACTGGACTAGATTTTCCCTGATCAGCCACCAGGAAAAGGATCCTGGAAATGTGTGGTGTTGGCCACAACCAATAAACACATCATGTGTTATTGCCTTGTCTTAGATTGGGGGAATAAGGATGAGTTTGGTGGGGAGCCTGTTAAAGAGAGGTAGAAATTCTCCTTCCCTCTTGTTTCTAAGAGTTGAATAAATCATTTTTGCTTCGGGTGTAAAAATAAAAGAGGTAAATTTCTTTTTAGCAAATAATATGTTACAATTAATTTCATGCTTGTATTGCAAAATAAAAAGCAGCTTGACTAAACAAAATCTGTGACTGATGTAGCTGGTGGTGTGCTTTTCTTTACCTTATATTGGCAGAAAGCTATTTTACAAAACTGGAGGACTGAGAATCTGAGTAGTGTTTTGGTCTGAATTAACAATTTATTGTTCGAATGTTTAAAATGGAATTTTTATTATATTTATGAATGCCTTGAACAGGTAGGAGATTTCACAAACGAACGGAGAAACAAACACAAAGAATGTTACATGGATCATTTATTTTCTAATGGTTGTAGCTGAGAAATGAAATTTGACTGTTGACTGTGGGGGGTGAACGTTGCCATGACAACCTATTCCTAGGCGCAACTGGAGGGTGATCACGGTGACGAGGGTAAAAGCCAGAAAAGAGATTTGTTAAGATGTATTTGGGGGAGATATGAGATCATGGCTATTTTCATTTAAGATACATGAGGGAGAGTAGCTCTGGGAGAGAGAAAACTCTCAGGTAAGAGGTGCAATGCAGGGCTCTGGTTTAAGCATTTGATCTTTTTGAGGTCTGATCTTTTTGTTCACACAGCACCAGACCTTGCATTAGCCAGCTGCAGCAATGCCAGCCAGAATGAGAAAGAATTATGGGTATTTTCTCATACAGAATAATAACAACAAGAATTCACACCCATTTGCCAGGTGTTCTTTTGAGTATTTTACATATCCAATTTCTTGCAATCTTCACAAGAACTCTATGAGTTAGGGAACATTGTTCTCCCCATTTTACAGATGGGAAAACTGAGGCATGGGATGTTAAGCAACTTTCTTAAGGTCACAGAGCTGGTAAGTGGCAAATGGGAATCAAACTCACACCATGCATCTCTGAGTCAGTGTTGCTCTAACTCCTACGTTACAGGACCACTCCATATGACCATATGAGAAAAGTAACATGGCATCTACGAGGGAATGGCAACCTTTCTTTGTGAGGAGGTTCTACTTTCCCTTTTCTCAGAACCTAAGGATCATCTTGAATGGAAGGAGGGTCCTGGCAGCAAAGTCCCTGAGTGGAGTTAACTATAGGGTACTTCTCCCTATTGGGAATTTAAAAAAGAAAAAGAAAGGAGGAGGGGAGACAAGTCAGGAACTGTTGGCTTGAAGATCTACTGGCTCTTCAGTAGGAACTGCTCTACCAGAGTAGGACAAAAGCATATGATCAGGAGTCACAATGCCCCGAGTTCACGGTCATCCTCCGTGTCACCAAGGCAAGCCATTTTAACCCCTTTGTGCTGTAATTTCCTTATCTTTCAAATATGAGAAATAATAGCAGCCACTTACACTGAAAACATATTGTGAAAATCAAATGATGCAATAAATGTGAAAATGGTTCATAAACTCAACAGGACAAAGCAAACAAAG
Organism: Loxodonta africana; assembly: GCF_030014295.1. Classification (NCBI taxonomy): domain Eukaryota; kingdom Metazoa; phylum Chordata; class Mammalia; order Proboscidea; family Elephantidae; genus Loxodonta; species Loxodonta africana. The sequence goes on from NC_087351.1 coordinate 50,337,534, forward strand.
GGAATATTATTAGAGTTAATGACCATCAGCGTTATTTTAAGCTTTTCCTGGGTTTGAGAATGAGTGTGTATGTATTTGCTTATCTGGGGAAGATGTGAGACTGGAATCTGGTTTTGAAAGGTAAACAGTTCTGGCTGGAAGATTATTTAGACAGAGTATAGAGAAAGAAAACTGTTTAAAATGGATTTGAAGGACAATAATAAGAGCTAATGTGTATTGATGGCTTACCACGTGCCTGGCACTGAACTAAGAGTTTTTTCTGACTTTAACTCATGTATTCTATACAAAACCCCTATGAGCAATCCATTTCTATTTCTCCAACACTTAAAGATGAGGAAATTGAAGAAGGTGGGTATAAAATAAACTCGTCCAAGATTACAAAGTTTGTAAGTTGCAGATCCAGGCCTCGAACACTGACACATGATTCATACTGTACTTCTGTATTTTGTATTGTTATTATGTAAAAAAAAAAAAAAGTGTTAGTATAATACATTGGCATGTATGTGTGCAAATTATCATTATTGTTTTCCTTGTTCACTCTTTTTGTTTACACCCTGTGCTCCCCATTTCCTTTCGTCCTGAGTTGCCCTTTTGATCTCATATAGTCAATTGTTCTAAGGAGCATGTTCCTCTTGGGTTTGCTTTATGGGGCTGTCTATGGTTTGGCTGAAAGGTGGTCTCCGGGAATGGCGTCAGTTTCAGTTCATAAGGGTGTTTTAGGGCCATAGTTTCAGAAGTTCTTCTAGTCTCTGTCAGGCCAGTAAGTCTGGTCCTTTTTGTGAATTTGATTTTTTGTTCTACAATTTTTCTCCCGCTCTGCCTGGAAACCTCTGTTATGATCCCAGTCAGAGCGGTCACCAGTGGTAACCGGACACCATTTAGTTCTTCTGGTCTCGGGGGTGCAAATTATTTTTATTTATACATTTGTTTATCTCTAGTACAAGGTGAGTACATTCTGTGTTCTAAACTTCCTGGGGAATAAATATGTTTAACTATTGAGAGAACTGGGAGTATTAGCTCTTGATAAAATTTCTAAATTTGAAAAATGTTAGTTATTTCACAGATGGACCATTTTATAAAAGTGACAAAAAGAGAGACAGAGAGAGAGGGAGAAAGAAAGAAACAGTGGGCTTCTAGCCAAGGTGCCCAGGTTAAGCCACCATCCATACAACTGTATTAGGCAGCTTTATTAACTGTATGAGGTAGCCCAGGATGCCAAATGTGCCAAGAAAGGATGTACATGTTAGCATGCCTGCTTTCCGGGAGCTTTCAGTTTAGATGTGGAGATAGGGTATGTACGTGGTAAGAAAAGGTAATAAACAAGAGGTTCAAATAAAGTGCTAAAAACCCTCAAACAAATGCAAGTACTTCTACTTGGTGGAGGCAGCAGAGAAGGCATGATCTTGACTTGCTTTTCTCATCCCATTTTGATCTATAAGTAGCATTTTTATTTGTTCTTTTATGTATTTATTCTATTGTTAATATAAGGAGCCTTTTGGTGGTATGGTGGTTAAGTGCTCAGTTGCTAACCAAAAGGTTAGCAGTTCAAACACACCCTCAGGAGACAGACCTGACACTTCGCTTCCGTAAAGATTATAGCTAAGAAAACCCTATGGGGCAGTTCTACTTCATCACATGGGGTCACCATGAGTCAGAATTGACTTGACAGCACCTAACATCAACAATAGTACAGTACTTTATCTTATGCATTCTCACAAGCCACTTGTTTGCTCATTATCTACACTTAGCATATGCCATTTTACCTGTTTCTCGTGGGCTACCAACTTACTATCTATACCTCACATTTCTTGTGAGTTTCATCCATCCTGTTTGTTTTATAATCTTTCAGAGCAGGAGCGGGTGTTCTCAAATAATACAGTAAACTCATTTTACAAGGTAAATGTGACATGATCCGTCTTCAGTACTTATGTAAAATTTATGTGGAAGCAACAAAATCTAAAGAATGAAGAGAAAGGAAATAAGGATAAAACCCAGGGAAACACTCACATATATAAGAAAAAGAAGAAAAGGAGAGGCAATAAAAAGGTCCAAGAGGTAGGAAAACCAAGATTTAAAAAAAAAAAAAAGGGCATCATGGAAACCAAGGAAGAGTTTCAAATTGAGAGACAGCAGAAACTGTGAGACTAAGGAATCAAACCAAAAAAGTCCCTGAAGATGCCAGCTGGGGAGCAGTCTTTCCCAGGAAACAAAGTTGCAGAAGCTGTTACCATATTCTGTCTCTCAGAGAACAACGGCAAGGAAACAGTGGTATACTCTAAGAGAATGGATTGGAGATGACCAGTGGCCTATAACATGGAGATTAAATGCACAGGTGTTGACATCCATTCGTCATGCCCCAGCTGGCTGGGTAACTTTGAAAGAGTGACTTAACCTCTCTAAGACTTAGTTTCCTCACTTGTAAAATAATAATAGTAGCTATAAAAAAAAAAAATACGTATAAGCAAGGACTTAATAAATTGTAGCTGTTATTTTTATTACCATTTTTAATGAATATAGTGAAATATGTTGAAAATATAGAAGACTTCTTTGAGAACAAAATGAGGGCTCCTCCACAGAACACAGCAAGGAGGGTAGTAGGGTAGAAGTTAAGGGTGTAGAGGTGAGGTGAATGTGGGGAAGGGTGGGGGTAAAGGGGCTGACAGACTAAGTGTCCAAAGTTACATCTTAGGGTGGGCTCCTCCTGGTTCTCTCTCAATTTTTACAAGATTTCATTAATCTGTAGACTTAGAACAACATGACCAAATTAAATATTTTTTATTCCTTCTCCCAAAGCTATACTTCTGAAACAGTGCTGGGGTGGCTTTTCATGTTACCCAGATTCATGACAAATATCGACTTTAAAAATAAAGGGAGGAGGCGGAGCCAAGATGGCAGACTAGGCAGACGTTACCTCGGATCCCTCTTACAACAAAGACACGGAAAAACAAGTGAATTGATCACATACATAGCAATCTACGAACCCTGAACAACAAACACAGATTTAGAGACAGAGAACGAACTAATACGGGGAAGCAGCGATTGTTTCCAGAGCCTGGAGCCAGCATACCAGTCAGGTACGGCACAAGCACAGAGAGCTGCTCCACCCCCCTGAACTAACCCTGGGAGGGGGACCAGCTGGTTCCGTGCAGCGTGGGACGCAGCCAGTAGGAGAAGTCCCCGGGAGGCAGTGACAGGTCTTGGAGCAGGAAGAGCAGCGTCCCAGCCGGGGAACCGTCCCGCCGGGATTTGGACTGGACGCAGGTACGGCAAAAACACGGAGAGCTGCTCCACCCCCCTGAACTAACACTGGGAGGGGGCCCGGCTGGTTCCCGCGGGCAGCGTGGGATGCAGCCGGTAGGAGAAGTCCCCGGGAGGCAGTGACTGGTCTTGGAACGGGGAGAGCAGCGTCCCACCCAGGGAACCGTCCCGCCAGGATTTGGACTGGACGCTGGTACAGCATAAACACGGAGAGCTGCTCCACCCCCCTGAACTAACCCCAGGAGGGGGCCCAGCTGGGTTGCACGGGCGGCGTGGGACGCAGCCGGTAGGAGAAGTCCCCGGGAGGCAGCGACTGGTATTGGAGCAGGGAGAACAGTGTCCCAGCCAGGACACTGTCATGGCACAAGCACGGGGAGCTGCTCCACCCATCTGAACTAACCCCGGGAGGGGGCCCAACCGGTTCATGGAGGCAGCACGGCAACACGGCTGGAGGGACGAGAAGTCCCCGGGAGGCAGTGACTGATTTTGGAGTCGAGAGTGCACCGTCCCAGCAGGGGAGCCTTGACGCTGGGCGTGGGGTGGGAAGCGGAGGATCTCACCGTGACTCCAGCGGGCCAGACCCCCCGGGGGTAATCTCCACATAGCCAGCACACATAGGCAACGTGCCCCGTGGGAATCTCAGATATAATAGTCATTCAAACCAAGACAAGCAACTCTGGCTATATTCTGAGGTGCTACTCTCCTATCTCTCTGTTCCCTCCCCCACCCTTCCCAGGCGGCTTCATTAACATCCGAATAGCCTGAGCCAGAGGGAGAACTCTGATAGGGATCTGACTGCATTTTTTTTTAGCGGGTTTTCTGGAAAAACTAGTTTCCCAGTGATGGCTCGGAGACAACAATCCATATCAAATCACTTAAAGAAGCAGACCGTGACAGCTTCTCCAACCCCCCAAACAAAAGAATCAAAATCTTTCCCAAATGAACATACAATCCTGGAATTATCAGATACAGAATATAAAAAACTAATTTACAGAATGCTTCAAGACATCACAAATGAAATAAGGCAAACTGCAGAAAAAGCCAAGGAACACACCGATAAAACTGTTGAAGAACTCAAAAAGATTATTCAAGAACATAGTGGAAAAATTAATAAGTTGCAAGAATCCATAGAGAGACAGCATGTAGAAATCCAAAAGATTAACAATAAAATTACAGAATTAGACAACGCAATAGGAAGTCAGAGGAGCAGACTCGAGCAATTAGAATGCAGACTGGGACATCTGGAGGACCAGAGAATCAACACCAACATAGCTGAAAAAAAATCAGATGAAAGAATTAAAAAAAATGCAGAAACCCTAAGAATCATGTGGGACTCTATCAAGAAGGATAACTTGCGGGTGATTGGAGTCCCAGAACAGGGCGGGGGGACAGAAAACACAGAGAAAATACTTGAAGAACTCCTGACAGAAAACTTCCCTGACATCATGAAAGACGAAAGGATATCTATCCAAGATGCTCATCAAACCCCATTTAAGATTGATCCAAAAAGAAAAACACCAAGACATATTATCATCAAACTCACCAAAACCAAAGATAAAGAGAAAATTTTAAAAGCAGCCAGGGAGAAAAGAAAGGTCTCCTTTAAGGGAGAATCCATAAGAATAAGTTCAGACTACTCAGCAGAAACCATGCAGGCAAGAAGGGAATGGGACGACATATACAGAGCACTAAAGAGAAAAACTGCCAGCCAAGGATCATATATCCAGCAAAACTCTCTCTCAAATATGAAGGCGAAATTAAGATATTTACAGATAAACACAAGTTTAGAGAATCTGCAAAAACCAAACCAAAGCTACAAGAAATACTAAAGGATATTGTTTGGTCAGAGAACCAATAATATCAGATATCAGCACAACACAAGGTCACAAAACAGAACGTCCTGATATCAACTCAAATAGGGAAATCACAAAAACAAACAAATTAAGATTAATTGAAAAAAAAAATACACATAACAGGGAATCATGGAAGTCAATAGGTAAAAGATCACAATAATCAAAAAGAGGGACTAAATACAGGAGGCATTGAACTGCCATATGGAGAGTGATACAAGGCGATATAGAACAATACAAGCTAGGTTTTTACTTAGAAAAATAGGGGTAAATAATAAGGTAACCACAAAAAGGTATAACAACTCTATAACTCAAGATAAAAGCCAAGAAAAGCGTAACGACTCAACTAACATAAAGTCAAACACTATGAAAATGAGGATCTCACAATTTACTAAGAAAAACGCCTCAGCACAAAAAAGTATGTGGAAAAATGAAATTGACAACAACACACATAAAAAGGCATCAAAATGACAGCACTAAAAACTTATTTATCTATAATTACGCTGAATGTAAATGGACTAAATGCACCAATAAAGAGACAGAGAGTCACAGACTGGATAAAGAAACACGATCCATCTATATGCTGCCTACAAGAGACACACCTTAGACTTAGAGACACAAACAAACTAAAACTCAAAGGATGGAAAAAAGTATATCAAGCAAACAATAAGCAAAAAAGAAGAGGAGTAGCAATATTAATTTCTGACAAAATAGACTTTAGACTTAAATCCACCACAAAGGATAAAGAAGGACACTATATAATGATAAAAGGGACAATTGATCAGGAAGACATAACCATATTAAATATTGATGCACCCAATGACAGGGCTGCAAGATACATAAATCAAATTTTAACAGAATTGAAAAGTGAGATAGATACCTCCACAATTATAGTAGGAGACTTCAACACACCACTTTCGGAGAAGGACAGGACATCCAATAAGAAGCTCAATAGAGACACGGAAGATCTAATTACAACAATCAACCAACTTGACCTCATTGACTTATACAGAACTCTCCACCCAACTGCTGCAAAATATGCTTTTTTTTCTAGCGCACATGGAACATTCTCTAGAATAGACCACATATTAGGTCATAAAACAAACCTTTGCAGAGTCCAAAACATTGAAATATTACAAAGCATCTTCTCAGACCACAAGGCAATAAAACTAGAGATCAATAACAGAAAAACTAGGGAAAAGAAATCAAATACTTGGAAAATGAACAATACCCTCCTGAAAAAAGACTGGGTTATAGAAGACATCAAGGAGGGAATAAGGAAATTCATAGAAAGCAACGAGAATGAAAATACTTCCTATCAAAACCTCTGGGACACACCAAAAGCAGTGCTCAGAGGCCAATTTATATCGATAAATGCACATATACAAAAAGAAGAAAGAGCCAAAATCAGAGAACTGTCCCAACAACTTGAACAAATAGAAACTGAGCAACAAAAGAATCCATCAGGCACCAGAAGAAAACAAATAAAAAAAATGAGAGCTGAACTAAATGAATTAGAGAACAGAAAAACAATTGAAAGAATTAACAAAGCCAAAAGCTGGTTCTTTGAAAAAATTAACAAAATTGATAAACCATTGGCTAGACTGACTAAAGAAATACAGGAAAGGAAACAAATAACCCGAATAAGAAATGAGAAGGACCACATCACAACAGAACCAAATGAAATTAAAAGAATCATTTCAGATTATTATGAAAAATTGTACTCTAACAAATTTGAAAACCTAGAAGAAATGGATGAATTCCTGGAAAAACACTACCTACCTAAACTAACACATTCCGAAGTAGAACAACTAAATAGACCCATAAAAAAAAAAGAGATTGAAACGGTAATCAAAAAACTTCCAACAAAAAAAAGCCCTGGCCCGGACGGCTTCACTGCAGAGTTCTACCAAACTTTCAGAGGAGAGTTAACACCACTACTTCTGAAGGTATTCCAAAGCATAGAAAATGACGGAATACTACCCAACTCATTCTATGAAGCCACCATCTCCCTGATACCAAAACCAGGTAAAGACATTACAAAAAAAGAAAATTATAGACCTATATCCCTCATGATGCAAAAATCCTCAACAAAATTCTAGCCAATAGAATCCAACAACACATGAAAAAAATAATTCACCATGATCAAGTGGGATTTATACCAGGTATGCAAGGCTGGTTTAATATCAGAAAAACCATTAATGTAATCCATCACATAAATGAAACAAAAGACAAAAACCACATGATCTTATCAATTGATGCAGAAAAGGCATTTGACAAAGTCCAACACCCATTTATGATAAAAACTCTTACCAAAATAGGAATTGAAGGAAAATTCCTCAACATAATAAAGGGCATCTATGCAAAGCCAACAGCCAATATCACTCTAAATGGAGAGAACCTGAAAGCATTTCCCTTGAGAACGGGAACCAGACAAGGATGCCCTTTATCACCGCTCTTATTCAACATCGTGCTGGAAGTCCTAGCCAGGGCAATTAGGCTAGACAAAGAAATAAAAGGTATCTGGATTGGCAAGGAGGAAGTAAAGTTATCACTATTTGCAGATGATATGATTATATACACAGAAAACCCTAAGGAATCCTCCAGAAAACTACTGAAACTAATAGAAGAGTTTGGCAGAGTCTCAGGTTATAAAATAAACATACAAAAATCACTTGGATTCCTCTACATCAACAAAAAGAACATTGAAGAGGAAATCTCCAAATCAATACCATTCACAGTAGCCCCCAAGAAGATAAGATACTTACGAATAAATCTTACCAAGGATGTAAAAGACCTATACAAAGAAAACTACAAAGCTCTACTACAAGAAATTCAAAAGGACATACTTAAGTGGAAAAACATACCTTGCTCATGGATAGGAAGACTTAACACAGTAAAAATGTCTATTCTACCAAAAGCCATCTATACATTTAATGCACTTCTGATCCAAATTTCAATGTCATATTTTAAGGGGATAGAGAAACAAATCACCAATTTCATATGGAAGGGAAAGAAGCCCTGGATAAGCAAAGCACTACTGAAAAAGAAGAAGAAAGTGGGAGGCCTCACTCTACCTGATTTCAGAACCTATTATACAGCCACAGTAGTCAAAACAGCCTGGTACTGGTACAACAACAGGCACATAGACCAATGGAACAGAATTGAGAACCCAGACATAGATCCATCCACGTATGAGCAGCTGATATTTGACAAATTACCAGTGACAATTAATTGGGGAAAAGATAGCCTTTTTAACAAATGGTTCTGGCATAACTGGATATCCATTTGCAAAAAAATGAAACAGGACCCATACCTTACACCATGCACAAAAACTAACTCCAAGTGGATCAAAGACCTAAACATAAAGACTAAAACGATAAAGATCATGGAAGAAAAAATTGGGACAACCCTAGGAGCCCTAATGCAAGGCATAAACAGAATACAAAACATTACCAAAAATGATGAAGAGAAACCCGATAACCGGGAGCTCCTAAAAATCAAACACCTATGCTCATCTAAAGACTTCTCCAAAAGAGGAAAAAAGACCACCTACAGACTGGGAAAGAATTTTCAGCTATGACATCTCCGACCAGCGCCTGATCTCTAAAATCTACATGATTCTGTCAAAACTCAACCACAAAAAGACAAACAACCCAATCAAGAAGTGGGCAAAGGATATGAACACACATTTCACTAAAGAAGATATTCAGGCAGCCAACAGATACATGAGAAAATGCTCTCGATCATCAGCCATTAGAGAAATGCAAATTAAAACTACGATGAGATTCCATCTCACACCGGCAAGGCTGGCATTAATCCAAAAAACACAAAATAATAAATGTTGGAGAGGCTGCGGAGAGATTGGAACTCTTATACACTGCTGGTGGGAATGTAAAATGGTACAACCACTTTGGAAATCTATCTGGCATTATCTTAAACAGTTAGAAATAGAACTACCATACAACCCAGAAATCCCACTCCTCGGAATATACCCTAGAGATACAAGAGCCTTCACACAAACAGATATATGCACACCCATGTTTATTGCAGCTCTGTTTACAATAGGAAAAAGTTGGAAGCAACCAAGGTGTCCATCAAAGGATGAATGGGTAAATAAATTGTGGTATATTCACACAATGGAATACTACGCATCGATAAAGAACAGTGACGAATCTGTGAAACATTTCATAACATGGAGGAACCTGGAAGGCATTATGCTGAGCGAAATTAGTCAGAGGCAAAAGGACAAATATTGTATAAGACCACTATTATAAGATCTTGAGAAATAGTAAACCTGAGAAGAACACAAACTTTTGTGGTTACGAGGGGGGGAGGGAGAGTGGGTGAGGGTTTTTTATTGATTAATCAGTAGATAAGAACTGCTTAGGTGAAGGGAAAGACAACACTCAATACACGGAAGGTCAGCTCAATTGGACTGGACCAAAAGCAAAGAAGTTTCCGGGATAAAATGAATGCTTCAAAGGTCAGCGGAGCAAGCGCGGGGGTCTGGGGAACATGGTTTGCGGGGACTTCTAAGTCAATTGGCAAAATAATTCTATTATGAAATCATTCTGCATTCCACTTTGAAATGTGGCATCTGGGGTCTTAAATGCTAACAAGCGGCCATCTAAGATGCATCAATTGGTCTCAACCCACCTGGAGCAAAGGAAAATGAAGAACACCAAGGTCACACGACAACTAAGAGCCCAAGAGACAGAAAGGGCCACATGAACCAGAGACCTACATCATCCTGAGACCAGAAGAACTAGTTGGTGCCTGGCCACAATAGATGACTGCCCTGACAGGGAGCACAGCAGAGGACCCCTGAGGGAGCAGGAGATCAGTGGGATACAGACCCCAAATTCTCATAAAAGGACCAAACTTAATGGTCTGACTGAGACTAGAGGAATCCTGGAGGCCATGGTCCCCAGACCTTCTGTGGGCACAGGACAGGAACCATCCCCAAAGACAACTCATCAGACATGAAAGGGACTGGTCAGCGAGTGGGAGAGAGACGCTGATGAAGAGTGAGCTAATTATATCAGGTGGACACTTGAGATTGTGTTGGCAACTCTTGTCTGGAGGGGGGATGGGAGGATAAAGAGAGAGGGAAGCCCGCAAAATTGTCACGAAAGGAGAGACTGAAAGGGCTGACTCAAGAGGGGGAGAGCAAGTGGGAGTAGGGAGTGAGATGTATGTAAACTTATATGTGACAGACTGATTGGATTTGTAAACGTTCACTTGAAGCTTAATAAAAGTTAATAAAAAAATAAAATAAATAAAGGGAGTATTAAGGGGGGCCACAATCACCTTGGGCGTTACTTTATTACTAGGTGACCTGATAAGAAGCCTAGAGGCAGTCCTTTTCAGGCATTTATTAAGCAGAAAAATTTAAAGAAATAAATTAATTCACAATAGCCTTTTGATAGTTATCATCTGAAAAACAGCCAATTTAAAAAGTTATCCACAAGCATATACACAAGGTTAAAATCATAAGTCGTTCATTTGTGGATGCTTGAAAAAATCTAAGGTCATAGACTCATTGATTCCTTTGGAAGCCAAGAACAGAATTTAACCTTGACTTCACATTCGTTTCCATCCTCTCCCACCCGGTTTCTATGCACCCATTACGATTCGGTCTTGCTGCTTTAGTCATGTGAGAAGGATGGGTGACAACAAGATAGCAAGGCAGATGCAGTGTGGCGTGAGCTGGAGGAGGACAGTCATGTTCAAGATAGTGCAAAAACACTCCAAGGGCAGTTACTGAAACACATTTGAAGCTATGTGAGAAAACTTCACACAACTTCCCGTTGACATAGAGAAGTGCCACTTCAACAATAACATCTCTTTTCCTGGGTCAAAAGTGGCAAAAACACAAGTTACACTAACCAGAGAAAGTGCTCTAAATGCCATTTATGTAGATGAGAATGTGATTCTTTCCAGAAACATTATAGATCAGATTTTTTAAAGACAAGTAAGACCTTTCTATCTATATGCCCTGCTGTTTATGAGAGAGAAATGGCAGCAATAAAGCCTCACTTTTAATAATATGCAAATATTAAAGATAGACAAAGGATGATTCAAGAGTCATATAATGAGGGTTTTTACAGCAAATATTTCTTTCCTTTGCCTCATTTCGAATATTTTCAGAACATATGTATTTGAAAATACTTTCAAAAATATAAATACAAGTGATGACATGTATTCCAGGATATCTGATTAAATAAAGAACACACATTAAAAAAAAAACAAAACAAAACCCAGTGCTGTCAAGGCGATTCGGACTCATAGCGACCCTATAAGACAGAACAGAACTGTCCCATAGAGTTTCCAAGGAGAGCCTGGTGGATTCGAACTGCCGACCCTTTGGTTAGCAGCCATAGCACTTAACCACTATGCCACCAGGGTTTCCAGAACATACATTACAGCTCCTTAATTTGCATTTTACCTTGCTTTTACAAAATGAGAGGTATTATAACATGCACGTGTGGAAAAAGTAAGTAAATACTCATTATAAGCAAAAACAATTTCCTTTAACTTAAAAAATAAACAAAGAGTAATATTTTTAGACTATTACAGTATGGCATAGTGGTTAAGAGCTAAGGCTGCTAACCAAAAGGTTGGCAGTTGGAATCCACCAGCCACTCTTTGGAAACCCTATGGGAGCAGTTCTACCCTGTCCTATAGGGTCACTATGAATCGGAATCAACTTGATGGCAATTTTTTTTTTTTTAATCATAGTGTCATTTATATTCAATGAATATCCGAATCACACAGACCTGTTACTGTTGGAGCCCTGGTTGCCCAGTGGTTAAGTACTTGGCTGCTAACCAAAAGGTTGGCAGCTGGAATCCACCAGCCACTTCTTGGAAACCATATGGGACAGTTCTACTCTGTCCTGTAAGGTCGCTATGAGTAGCAATCAACTCCGTGACAAAGGCTTTGGGGTTTTTTTGTTGTTGTTGTTGTTACTGTTAGTTTACTGTTTTTCTAAAAAAAAAAAAAAAACTAAAAAAAACAAACCCATTGCCCTTGAGTCGACTCTGACTCTTAGTGACTCTATAGCACAGAGAAGAGCTGCCCCACAAGGTTCCCAAGACTGTAAATCTTTACAAAAGTTGACTGCCACATCTTTCTCCCTTGTACTGGCTGGTGGGTTGAAACAGATGACCTTTTGTTTAGCAGCCGAGCACTTTAACCACTGTGCCACCAGGGCTTCTATCCTTTTCCTAGGGTGATTAAATATTCCAAACCAAGTTATTTCTAGGAGCATTATAGATATGATTTGACAAGGTAAGACTGGGGCAGTGGAAAAGATTATTTAACGTTAAATTTTTCCTGGATAATATGGATAATATATAGTGACCACATCTTTTTCTTTTGAATTTAGTTTCTATTTTTAGAAGTTACACACGCACAGTGTTTAGAGTCAAAAAGTGTAACAATGTTTGTTACTGAAATGGCACATCCCAAACCTCTGCTCCCTATTTCTCATTCTCCCCTCCCACGCATCTCGGTATTTTTTTATTTTTATCTCCGTATTTTTAAATAACATGTTTACATGAAAAACGAGGTTTTAATTCTTTTTTCACCACCACCCATTACTTGCATGTATACCTCCCTGACTTTCATCTCCCAATGTAGTTCTATTTTTTTCCTATTGATTAGCTAGAGTCCTCAGAGAAGGTGCTTCTAATCTGCATGGAGGCGAAACCTTGGCTGCTCACCCCTGTTTTCATTTTTTGGTGAACTTTTTCTTTTAGAAGAGTTTTAAATATACAGAAAAGTCACAAGAATACTGTGGAGAGTTCATATCTACCCTGCACTCAGTTTCCCCTTTGCTAAATCTCCTCTTAGTTCATCCATTGTGCTCTGGAGGGTTTTCAATGGCTGATTTTGGAAAGTAGATGGATCTCCGCATCTCTACTCTGCCACACATGAGGTCACCATGAGCTGGAATCAACCCCACGGCAGCTGGTTACTGGGTAGTTCACCAGACATGCTGGTGTGCTGCCCATTCTTTCTTAAAGAGGTCTTTTTCAGAGCCTCATGAGCTGCTTCTACATATATTGATGCCTCGCTGAGTCTGCTGGAGCATTCTATCTGGGGACATGCTTTTACCTTTGTACCTCTCCTATGTTGTTGCTTTGCTTCCTGGATCCTATGTCTTTCTCTCTCTTCTTGGCTTATTCCCTCATTTTCATGTACGCATCTTCCATGGAGAGTTGAGTGTCTGAAAATGACTTTATTCTCTCTTCACATTTAGTTTATGCTTGTTGAATATGGAATTTTAGCTAGAAAAAAAAATGTTCCTTTGAATTGTAGGGGAATGCTTGATTGCTTTTTAGCTTCCAATGTTGTCCTTGTGATACCCAGAACAGCCTGCTTCATGTCCAAGCCATTCCGCTTCTTAATATTTCTTACAAAACTGATTTTTTTTCCCTTGAAGCTTTTAGAATCTTTTTTTGTCCCCAACTGTATCTTCTAACCCTTTATTGAGTCCTTTAAAAAGTCCTATGAATGCCGTAGGACTCTTGGTTGCTCTCTCAGATACGACAGCAGTGAACTAAACAGTTTATTGGAAGCTCTGGGTGAAAGTGTGTGGTTTGTTGTCTAAGGACCGTAGAGGGATCCGGCTGGGTTGCTTTAGAGTTGAACCTCCAGCGTCAGTGCCTATACCAGTTCCTGTCGAGGTCATTCTGACTCATGGCTACCCCATGCATGGTAGAGTAGAACTATGCTCCACAGGGTTTTCAATCTTGATTTTTCAGAAGTAGATCACCAGGCCTTTCTTCCAAGGTGCCTCTGGGTGGACTCCAACCTCCAACCATTTGGTTACCAGTCAAGCGTGTTAGCATTTGCACCACCCAGGGATTCGTCAGTACTTGCATTTCTTTCCTAATAACTAGCTAGAGTCCTCAGAGAAGGGGCTTCTAATCTTCTGCATGGAGGCAAAAGCCTGGCTGCTCACCCCCTACTTTCATGTGTGGTCCTTCAGTCTTAAAGATGATGTATTTTATATTCTGCAGAGGTTAAAACTCATAGGATGAGGAAGGACAGAGGACCTGGGAATCTAACTTCTTCTTTAACAGATTGTGAGCGATAATTTTGTTTTTAGTCCCAATCTTTACCCACATCTACAGGGGTTAGTGGTATCATTAATTTGAAACTTTTGAGAGTTGGGCACTATAATATTAAGTTGCTCCTCAGCTAGAGAGAATAAATGTAGAATGTTTAGTGATTTTGGATTTGCCTAAGATCTCTAACTGTACAATTCTAAATTAATAAACTTTTCCTAACTATAAACTGTTCAAATTCCAGTTTAGTTGGGTGTTATGAACTATTAAAGCAGAGAGCTTGCAGGGGAGGAAAGCAGTTGCATCGTGCTCCAAAAACAACTCTGAGTGTTCACAGGAAATTTTTTTCCTTAAGGAGAAAAGCTTAAGATTTCAGGAAGCCTATCTCGGCACTCTCAGATCAAAAATAGTCACACAACGACTGAATAAACATGTTTGTGAATAATGACAACAAAAATTCTGTTAAAATATTAAAGGAAATACAAATCTTGGAACGAGATAACTTTGGAAAGAACTAAGGATAGCCTTAGAAATAAACTTTTTCACTACATGGTCAGAACCCATTACCTTGTCAATTTAAGCAAGTATTGGTATGAATTGCATGCTTGCAAGTCTTGTTGGATAATTGTTTCTTGGACGATCATTCTGGAACGTTCTCTTGGACTATACTATCAAGTTTTAAAATAACTTTATATTCAAAATCATTGGATTGTTTGTTTATCTATGGTACAATACTCAAACTGAGTCTAATCTTAAGCAGTATCTGCATTGTTCCTTTCAATTCTTTATGTCAAACAATGTGTGAGAATGGGACTAAAGTGATTAGCTTTCAGTTTCTGAACTGGAAGGATTTCTGTGCAGAATTTTCTTATGTTTCTATTCTCCTTTAAAAAAATCGAAGCATATTCCATCTTAAAATAATTATGCAATGCGCTAAACACCTGCCCCTAGTGAAGTTAGACCTACAGATAGGAATTGAAGTAGAAGTGACTTTTTAGAAGGACAAGGTTACATCTTCCAAAGTGTTCATATCCTCTGAGTTTCATTTCAAGGAATTTTTCCTTGCCTCAGATGAGAACCCCCCTTAGCACATCTTACATGAGAAATTACGTTCTTCCCCATAGGAACTTAAGCCATTGCTCTCTAGTCAATTTCAACTCATAGTGACCCTATAGGACAGAGTAGAACTGCCCCATAGAGTTTCCAAAGAGCCCCTGGTGGATTTGAACTGCCAACCGTTTGGTTGGCAGCCATAGCACTTAACCACTATGCCACCAGGGTTTCCCACAGAATTTAGGATTATAAAACTCCCAAATGAGGCTGTGCCACCCTTCATAATTTCTGAAGTGCATACCTACCCTCTGACAATCTTCTACAGATGAGAAACAAAAAAAGGGGGGAAATCTTGAGGGTAACTCTTATGAACTTTTGTGACAAACATTAGGTGAAGGGTTCCTTCTTGGGAACCAAGAGCCAGAGGACTGGTTTGTAGAGAGAAAGCAGGAATTGCTATGCTTTGCAGATGGCACTGATGCTAGAAAACTTTGAGCTCATCATCTTGAGTTCCACTCTGATAACTCCTGCTGTAAATGGCTACTGAAGCATAATAATAAAACAAGTATCAGGTTCACCTAAATGTAGGAGCCAGCATGATTTATTTCTATTGTCCTTCCTTCAATGGCAGTGAAGAGAAATCTTGAACTGCCACAGAGACAGGATATTGAGGTGGGAGTTCCAAATACAATACAAAGGAGAGAACAGCCAAGTCTGAGAGACTCTTCTACTAAAGGAAATCCTTTAAGGAAGCATTCAGATAATTCCATTCCCACCCACTGAGTCACCCACCCGCGTCGTTGAGTTTCCCCGCTTAGGTCCAAGACATTGTAGAACAAAGATAGGTTACTGTGCTGTTCAAATTCCCAACCTACAGAATCTGTAAACATGATAAAATTGTTGTTTTGAACCATTAAATGTCCTCAAAGAATTTTTACAGCATGATAGGGTTATTACAGGGGAAAATAATAAGGAAATTTTTCTTGTTACTACTGCTGTGTAACAAATTACCCAAAACTTAATGGCTTAAAGCAACAATATTATCATGTTCACAGATTTTATAGGTTGGGAATTTGGACACGGCATAGCCTCAATGGCTGGGTAGGACTCAATGGGCTTGGGCTGGAGTCACCTAGATGTTACCACTCACATATGTGGATGTTGATTCCACTTGCCAGCAGAGATCTTGGCAGATACTGTTGACCAGAGTAGGCACAATTTTCTATGTGATCTGGGCTTCTTCACAGCATAGCAGCCCCAGGGTAATCGGAATATTTTATGCTTCTGTACCATAGGTAGAAAATACAGGTAAAGTCAAGCTGTATTAGTATGTATATAACTGTTCTTCTTGTTGTTAGGTGCCATTGAGTCAGTTCCGACTCATAGCAACTCTATGTATCACAGAAGGAAACATTGCCCAGTCCTGTGCCATCCTTAAAATCGTTGTTATCCTTGAGCCCATCGATGCAGCCACTGTGCCAATCCATCTCGTTGAGGGTCTTCCTCTTTTCTGCTGACCCTGTACTTTACCAAGCATGATGTCCTTCTCCAGGGACTGATCCTTCCCGACAACATGTCCAAAGTGTGGAAGACACAGTCTCTCCATCCTTGCTTCTAAGGAGCATTCTGGTTGTACTTCTTCCAAGACAGATTTGTTCATTCTTTTGGCAGTCCGTAGTATATTCGCTATTCTTGACCAACACCACGATTCAAAGGTGTCAGTTCTTCTTTGGTCTTCCTTATTTATTGTCCAGCTTTCACATGCGTATGATGTGATTGAAAATACCATGACTTGGGTCAGGCACACCTTAGTCTTCAAGGTAACATCTTTGCTTTTCAATGCTTTAAAGAGGTCCTTTGCAGCAAATTTGCCCCATGCAATGCATCTTTTGATTTCTTGACTGCTGCTTCCATGCTTCCATGAGGGTTCATTGTGGATCCAAGTAAAATGAAATCCTTGACAACTTTAATCTTTTCTCCATTTATCATGATGTTGCTTATTGGTCCGGTTGTGAGGATTTTTGCTTTCTTTATGTCGAGGTGTAACCCATATTGAAGGCTGTGATCTTTGATCTTCAACAATAAGTGCTTCAAGTCCTCTTCACTTTCGGTAAGTAAGGTTGGGTCATCTGTATAACACAGATTGTTAATGAGTCTTCCTCCAATCTTGATGCCCCGTTCTTCTTCATATAGTCCAGCTTTTTGGATTATTTGCTCAGATTGCATAGGTATGGTGAAAGGACACAACCCTGACACACACCTTTCCTGACTTTAAACCACTCAGTATCCCCTTGTTCTGTCCAAACAACTGCCTCTTGATCTATGTACAGGTTCCTCATGAGCACAATTAAGTGTTCTGGAATTCCCATTCTTCACAATGTTATCCATAATTTGTTATGATCCGCACAGTAGATTGCCTTTACATAGTCAATAAAACACAGGTAAACATCCTTCAGGTATTCTCTGCTTTCTGCCAGGATCCATCTGACATCAGCAATGATATCCCTGGTTCCATTTCCTCTCTGAATCCGGCCTGAATATATGGCAGTTCCCTGTCGATACACTGCTGCAGCTGCTTTTGCTTACCTGTGATATTAATGACATTGTTTGATAATTTGTGCATTCGGTTAGATCACCTTTCTTGGGAATAGGCATAAATATTGATCTCTTCCAGTCAGTTGTCCGGGTAGCTGTCTTCCAAATTTCTTGGCATAGACAAGTGAGCACATCCAGCCCTTCATCTGTTTGTTGAAACATCTCGACTGATATTCCGTAGATTCCTGGAGCCTTGTTTTTCTCCAATGCCTTCAGTGTAACTTGGACTTCTTCCTTTAGTACCAGTGGTTCCTGATCGTATGCTGCCTCTTGAAATGGTTGAATGTGAACTAATTCCTTTTGGTATAATGACTCTATGTATTCTTTCCATCTTCTTTCGATGCTTTCTGCATCGTTTAATATTTTCTCCATAGAATCCTTCACTATGGCAGCTCGAGGCTTGAATTTTTTCTTCACTTCTTTCAGCTTGAGAAATGCCTAGCATGTTCTTCCCCTTTGGTTTTCTATCTCCAGGTCTTTGCATATGTCATTATAATACTTTACTTTGTCTTCTTGAGCCGCCCATTGAAATCTATTCAGTTCTTTTACTTCATCATTTCTTCCTTTTGCTTTAGCTGCTCGACAATTGAGAGCAAGTTTCAGAGTCTCCCCTGGCATCCATCTTAGTGTTTTCTTTCTTTCCCGACTTTTCAATGACCTCTTCCTTTCTTCATGTATGATGTCCTTGATGTCATTCTACAATTCATTTGGTCTTCGGTCATTAGTGTTCAATGAGTCAAATCTATTCTTGAGATGATCTCTAAATTCAGGTGGGATATACTCAAGGTCGTATTTTGGCTCTCATGGATTTGCTCTGATTTTCTTTAGTTTCAGCTTGAACTTGCATATGAGCAATTGATGGTCTGTTCCACAGTCAGCCCCTGGCCTTGTTCTGACTGATGATATTAAGCTTTTCCATCGTATCTTTCCACAAATGTAGTTGATTTGATTCTTGTGCATTCTGTCTGGCTGGTCCATGTGTATAGTTGCCATTTATGCTGGTAGAACAAAAGGTATTTGCAATGAAGAAGTTGATCTTGCAAAATTCTATCATTCAATCTCCAGCATTGTTTCTATCACCAAGGCCGTATTTTCCAACTACTGATCCTTCTTTCCAACTTTCAAATTCCAATCACCAGTAATTATCAGTGCATCCTGATTGCATGTTCTATCCATTTTAGACTGCAGAAGCTGATAAAAATCTTCAGTTTCTTCATTTTTGGCCTTAGCAGTTGGTGTGTAAATTTGAATAATAGCTGTATTAACTGGTCTCCCTTGTAGATATATGGCTATTATCATGCCACTGATAGTGTTCTTCTTCAGGATAGATCTTGAAATGTTCCCCTTTAACAATGAATGCAACACCATTTCCTTCAAGTTGTCATTCCCAGCATAGTAGACTATGTGAGTGTCCAATTCAAAATGGCCAATACCAGTCCATTTCAGCTCACTAATGCCTAGAATATTAATGTTTATGTGTTCCATTGCATTTTTGACAATTTCCAATTTTCCTAGATTCATACTTCATGCATTCCAGGTTCTGATTATTAACAGATGTTTGCAGCTGTTTCTTCTCATTTTGAGTTGTGCCACATCTGCAAATGAAGGTCCCAAAAGCTTAACTCCATCTACGTCACTAAGGTTGACTCTACTTTGAGGAGGCAGCTCTTCTCCAGTTGTCTTCTGAGTGCCTTTCAACCTGGGGGGCTCATCTTCCAGCACTATATCAGACAGTATTCCACTGCTATTCATAAGGTTTTCACTGGCTAATTATTTTCAGAAGTAGACTGCCGGGTCCTTCTTCCTAGTCTGTCTTAGTCTGGAAGCTCGGCTGAAACCTGTCATCCATGGGTGACCCTGCTGGTATCTGAATACCGGTGGCATAACTTCTAGCATCACAGCAACATGCAAGCCCCCACAGTACCACAAACTGACAGACACTTGAGGATATATATATATATATATATATATATATATATATATATATATATATATAACTACTATGGGATAAATGGTTTAACAGCTGTCTGTGTCAATCTGAAACATGATAAATTCAGAGAGTAGATTGTCAAAGAGTTGATGGCATGTGTTCAGTGCTTTCCATTAACAGGAAAAGATTGAATATGGGGCAGGAGCTATCACAGCATCTACGAAGTAGCCCCTCATGTGGAGCAGAGGTGGTACATGTGGTCTTTCCTTGGTCTGGATGTAATATCTCCAGGAAAGTTATAGCCCTGATTAAGTATCTACTTCTCTGCTCTAGTTTTGCTTATCATGTGGCTTCTCTCATTAACACATTGAGAAAGAGTTTTTTTTTTTTTTTTGCAGATATGCTAGTCCATATAAATAAAAACAAATATTTTGGTATTTTTATTATAAATTATTAATTTGACAATTTAGTTAACATCTCCTGTAAACATATTAGGGTCATTCAGCTCCCTATACAGAGTTGACTTTGGAGCACTCGCGGGATCAATTCCACGGACCTGAAAGGCTGAGGGCTGGGCCTGAATTGTGGTTGTTCTTGTTGTTGTTGTTAGGTACCGTTGAGTCGGTTTCGACTCATAGCAACCCTAGGCACAACAGAATGAAATACTGCTCAGTCCTGCGCCATCCCCACAATCGTTGCTATGCTTGAGCCCATTGTTGCAGCCACTGTGTCAATCCATCTTGTTGAGGATTTTCCACTTTTTTGATGTCCCTCTAGATTCATCGAGTTCCACCCTGTGAACTTCTTGGCAACCAGCCAACTGGCTTTCCTCCAGCCAGTTGAGATGTGTGTGAGACATCTACACGGAAATGTTTAAAAGTCCTTTGAACTGGAATGAATCTAGGCTAAAGAGAAAGAACTTATAGGTGTTAGATATTGCTTTAGGAATGAGTGAGATCCCCAAGGAGAGCATGTAAAAAGGAAAAGAAAAGCAGGTTAGAAGTCAAACGGTGCAGCACTAACTTAAAGAAACTATGAGAGGCAAAGCAATCAGCAGATTTTCCTTTTTAGGAGGAAAAAATCCTCTTTCCTGGGTTGTTTATCATGAGTCAACAATCCAGGCAAAACTGTGTGAAAGATTTAAGTGCGGGTGGTGGTAGCAACAAGAAAGTAAATGAAGAGATGATTGAGACAGAGATTGTGAAAAAGCAGCAAAACTTATTAACTGGTGGACCATGGAGTTACCAGCAAGAGAACAGCAACAAAGATGTGGCCGAGATTTCTAAAGTGAGAGGATGAGACCTCAGTTTAAATAACAGAATAGGAGAATGTTATAGGAGATTTAATTTTGATGGATGAGCAAGAATTTGGGACATATCAAATAGATGCTGATAGGACATCAAGATGGGGTTTCGAGCAGCCATCTCATTCTTATACTCAAGTATTTTTTTCATTGACTATTCTAACCCCAGTAATTAGAATGCAACCCCAGAGTTTGGGTTTGAAGTTTGGGCTAGAGATAATGATTTGGGTAGCATTCACAGAAGCATGATCTGATACAATGGGAGTAAAAGGAATTTCTGTTGGGGAGGAAGGAGTGTGTGAGAGAAAGGCAGAAAGCCAAGTGCAGGATTTAGGGAAATACTTGGAGTCTGAGGTCAGAGAAGGGCTGTTCCTGGGTAGTGGGTAGTGCAAATGCTGGGCTACTAATTGAAAAGGTTGGCAGTTCGAACCCACCCAGAGGCCAGTCAGAAGAAAGGCCTGGTGATCTGCTTTAAAAGGTCACAGCCTTGAATACACTGTGGAGCATATTTCTACCCTGCACACGTGGGGTTGCCGTGAGTCAGAATCTACTTGATGGCAACTGGATTTTACTGGCGGTCAAAGAAATATGAGAACTGGTGAAGTGCAGGGTCCTAGAAACCAAAAGAGGAATGCTTTGAAGTTAAAAGGTGGTTGTTAATGACTTGTAGGGAGGTAAGGAAAAGAGAACTAATGAAAGGCCATTTTATCTATCACACAGGGAGCTTAGATCAGGCAGGGAGAGCTGATGAAGTCAGGAAAGAGGAAAAAGAGCAACTCAGCAACCTCTTCCCCAAATGAGAAGAAATATGCATCTCTAGGGAGGAGGTTAAGATCTGCAGGAGCCGTAAAATGTTTGTGCTCACAGCAGCACTGCAGAAGAAAGGCCTGGTGATCATCTGCTTCCATAAAGATTACAGCCAAGAAAACCCCATAAAACAATTCTACTGTAACACATGAGTTGTAACTGACTCTGTGGCAATGGGCTTGGTTCTTTTCTTTTATCGCTAGGGATGAGGAGGATCAAGTTCTTCTCTAATACAGTAGTGCTTATTTAAATTTAAAAAGCTTTTATTTCCCTGAGGGGTTTTTGACCTGAAAGCATTAACATTTATGTTTGTTACATACATGTAACTGCCACCTGAGCTAAATCCAGGTGTTCTTGCAGAACTGGGGAAAGCCTTGCAGTGGAGCACATTACCGCGGCAGGTAACCTGAAAGACCAATAACAAGAATTACACAACTTGGCTAGTACTTCCTGTGATGATTAATTCAATGTGTCAACTTGGCTGGGCTACGGTGCCCAGTTATTTGGATGGAACACTAGTCTAGATGTTGCTGTGAGGGTATTTTGGAGACAGGATTAAGATTTACAGTTGATCAGTTAACTGTAAGGAGATCATCCTTAATAATGAGGGTAAGCCTCAGCCAATCAGTTGAAGGACTTGAGAGCAAAAACTGAGGTTTCCTTTAGAAGAAGAAATTTTGTCTCAAGATTGTAACGGAGAGATCTTGCCTGAGTTTCCAGCCTGTTGGCCTGTCCTACAAATTTCAGACTTGCCAGCCCCCACAGCTGCATGAGTCAATTCCTTAAAATAAACCATGTGTGTATGTGTGTGTGTGTTTCTCTGAAGAACACCGACTACAACACTCCCCAATCTCAGCTAGAGAAAGGTGGACAGTTCTCATTAGGAAGAAACGGCAGAATTTGTGTTTTTTTGAAATATAGTTCGGTCAAGGTAACAGATACATTTATGCACAGACAGAATAATTAAGTACTTTAACTAACTAAAATAAATTTTATATAAATCAACCATTGATGACCTAGACTAGTGTTCTTAAAATGGGATTCCCAGACCAGCAACATCAGTATCACAAGAGAACTTACTAGAAATGCAAATTAGGCCTTACCCCAGTCCTACTGAATCCACAGTTGTTGTTGTTGTTAGTTGCCTTTGAATTGATTCTAACTCATGGTGACCCCACGCGTTACAGAGCAGAACTGCTCTATAGGGTTTTCAAGGCTGACCTTTTGAAAGCAGATTATGAGGCCTGTTTTCCAAGAAGCCTATGGGTGGGTTCAAACCACTAACCTAAAGGTGCTTACGTGTTCACAGGGTTGTTGTTGTTGTGTGCCGTGGAGTGCATCCCAACTCCTAGTGACCCATAGGACAGAGTAGAACTGCTCCATACGCTTTCCTAGGCTATAATCTTTACAGGAGCAGATCATCAGGCCTTTTCTCCCACAAAGCGTCTGGTGGGTTCCAACCACTGACCTTTGGGAAGCGATTAACTATTGCGCTTTAACAAGGCCTCCAGGTGATTTTGATGCATGCTAAAATTGGTAACCTAGTCAATGAGTTAAAAAATTTTAGTGTACATTACAATCGCCTGGAGAGTTTGTTGTTTGTTAAACACGTAGATTCCAAAGCCTTATCATTAGAAATCAAGAGAGTCTGAGGTAAGGGTATTAAGCGAGAATCCCAACTAATTCTGAGGCAGATAGTCTTGGGCCAGTTTTGAAAAACACTGGATTAACACACTAAGGAACTATATGCAGATGATCTAGTTGATGTGTAATCTACAGTAAATTCTGAATTCTAGACTGATTTCCTCACATCGCCTAATTTATTCACAATCATCTTTCTTTACTACCTAGAAATTCTAGACTCATAGAATGAAAATTATTTTAATATTAAACTAATCAAAATATACTTAGCATAGTAAATCTGTCGTTAAAAAAAAAAAGGGGGTAGCATGAATACATTATAAAGCCGAAATTGAAGTATTTTAATAACTGGTTATTCTTAGTGATCATTACCTGCCATGGTTTTCATTATCATCAGTAGCTGAGGGTTGATTCTCTCTCTCTCTATTTATATATTATGTGTGTATTTATACATATAAATAAATATAGAAATATTAGAGCCCTGGTAGGGCAGTGGTTAAGAGCCTGTCTGCTAACCAAAAGTTCGGCAGTTCGAATCCACCGGGTGTCCACTGGAAACCCTATGGGGCAGTTCTACTGTCTTTCGAGTTGCTATGAGTTGAAATCGACTTGATGGCAATGGGTTTGATTTTTTTTTTTTTTTTTGGTTTTATGTATGTATATAAAGTTTTTAGTAGAGCATGAATTTGCTTTGTGTTGGGGTATACCATAAATACAGTAACCACACAAATGTCCTGTGCATCTTAATAACTTTTTGTATATATGCAGCCACTACTCAGACCAAGACATTAATTTATGCCTCTCAGTAATAAAGACAAAGCACAACGCTAGTCCTTTATAAGGAGACCCTGTTGTTGTTGTTGTTGTTGTTGTTGGGTGCCACCGAGTCGGTTCCACCCTGGGTGGCATAAATTATTAAGCACTGGATTACTAGGTAGAAGTGCTTGGGAAAACAAGCCTTGCTACCTGCATCTGAAAGATCACAGCCTTAAAAACCCTATGGAGTGGTTCTAGTCTGCACACATGGGGTCACCATGAGTCAGAATCGACTTTGCAACTAACACCAACAACAAAATCTTTTATCAATTGTGCAATAATTTTGCATTTGAAGAGCAAATTAGCCCTGGACTTACTTTTGCCAAATGGCAGCTCAATGTCTAGATAACTTCAGAAGAACCAGTTTCAAAATATCCAAAATATATTGAAACATAATCTTATAGTTTAGTAATGTTCTCAGACATCTCTAACTTGTCTTAACCTTATATCTCTAAAATTAAGGGGAAAAAACACAGAAAAATCCACATACTACACATTTTTTTGATTATTTAGTATTTTGACCCCCAAATCATGTTGGCAATAATTCCCAAAGCCAGGAAAAGAAATTTTAGTTAAAAAAAAAAAATTATCCTCAATTGATACATAATCCTCTTTGACCAGGAAGTGGAGATTTCTGGAAAGGATTGCAGACAGGCTAAGCTCCCCAGCCAGGTTAGATTGATTAGCTCCTGGTAGTGGTTCTTTTCTGCATCCTGCAGTTCCCCCATCCTTCTGAGCCTTTATCTTTTTCTATTTCCTATATCTCTTTCTACCACTTCACTTATTACAACACTTGCTGGTCCGTTTTGGAGAAGAAATAGTTTTATAGCTCTTTCTACCACTTATTACAACACTTTCTGGTCCATTTTAGAGAAGAAATAGTTTTTCCTTAGGAACTGTGTTAGTTTCCAAGGGCTGCAGTAACAAATTACCACGAATTGGACGGTTTAAGTCTCTAGGAGGATCTCGCATCGCCTCTTGCAGCTTCTGGTAGACCCCCAAGTATTCCTCGGCTTGTGGCAGCATAATGCTAAACTCTGCCTCCCTCTTCACATGGCTGTGTTCCTCTGCGCCTGTGGAGGACCTCCTGTTAACTTGATTATGTCAGCAAAGACACTACAGTAGCATCCCCGGCTCCCGCATCTGTGGTTTCGCTTTCCCGGTTTCTGTTACAGGAGACTGCAGTGGTCCGAAAATAAGGATTGAGTAGTGTGATGAAATCTCACACCATCTCACTCCATCCTGCCTGGGGACCACATTCACATAACTTTTATTACAGTATATTATTATAATTGTTCTATTTTATCATTATTGTTATTAATCTCTTACTGTGCCTAATTTATAAATTTGACTTTATCATAGCTGTGTATGTATAGGTGAAAACATAGTATACATAGGGCTCAGTACTATCCCTGGTTTCAGGCACCCATTTGGGGGTGGGGGAAAGATGGTCTTGGAATGTACCCCCAGTAGATAAGTGGGGACTGCTATATTTCCAAATAAGGTCACATTCACAACTATGAAGGGTTAGACTTCAATATATTTTTGGGGGGAACACAATTCAACCAGAACAGTAACCTACCCTTTTCATGGAATGGCCGCGGAGAACAGTGCTTAATGTTCCTCGTTTCTAGTTCCTCTGTCCCATCCCACAGATTCTGCAAGGTATTAGGAGGTCTAGGTGTGACTGTGTGAGCAAGCTAAACACTGCAGTAGCCCACAGCAAGAAGTTATTGTTTTTGACAGATACCAAAGAACAATATATCTAATCTCTGCTTTGTGAGTACATGGAGGAGTTTGCTGAGGATCTGGGTGGAAGGGCAGGGAGCATGGAGTGGTTAAAGATGTAGAGGAGAAAGTGAGCTGTGACCTGCTTTCCTAGACTCAGTAGCATGGCTTCATGAAGATACATCTAGCCTCATTAAGAGGCAGGGAAGACAGAACTTGAAACCCAGTGTCAAAACAAATGGTATTGTTCTCGTGATCCAAAGTGGTGGTGGTGTAGAAAAATTACAAATCTCAAAACTTTCAGCATATAAAATGCAAAAGTCACTCAGCGATCTGAAGAGTACAGTGTATTAGCAAGTAGCCAGATGCCAAATCTTGAAGAATAATTAGGCTTTGTGAAATGGCTTGATAAAAACACGTTCTCAAATTGTTCTGTCGTTGAAAATGCTTAATTGGGTATTGAAATTTAGTTTTATTTTCCTTGGATTTGAAGCTGAATTTTATCTTCAGGAAATAACCTGGAAGGCCATTCTTCTTCATTTCCTGCTTTGAATATATCAAGTTCCAATCAGGAAAATGAAATGGGAGGAAAAGAATGAGGTATGAAGTCAAACGAAAGTCTAGACTAAAATAACTCTCCTAAATGAAAAACAAAATATGCTAAAATCAGAATGCGTTGAAAAATCAGCCAAGGAACAAAATCAAAGCAAGAGACTCCTCACTGTAAATCTCTATCAAATATTAAATATGAAAAGCATTTCTCAGGCTTTGGGTATGAAAATGGTCAGATATTAGTATTTTCTAATTAAAGCTCTAGGAAAAATGCCTTTTCTAACACTCCTTGTTATAATATTGCTATACTCTAGGATAGCTTTCCTTTTTCCACTTGACGTTAAATATAAAACTCATTTTTGTACACCACTGAGAATGTTACTAAGAAAAGACTGTTAGAAGCATGTGTTGGACAGCTGAAGTCAGAGACAGCCTGTTGCATGTCAAACGCTTGGGTTTGGGTTACTTCTTTTATAAGCAAGGTTGTTATGTCAGCACTGAATAGGACAGAAAAACAAATAGGATAGGGAGGGAAAACGAGCATTTCTTGAACATAACAAAAGGGCACACTGCTGAATAACTTAAATGGAACTAAGAAAAGATGAAAATACCAGTGCTTCAAAGGCATAAAGCTGAACAGGCAAGCAAGACCAAACAACACAGAAATGCTGATTGGATGGAGATGTACATTTCCTGTACTAACTTGCCATTTACATTAGATTTTAAAATGGATCTTAGTGTTATTGTCATAGTGTCAGAGCCCTGCAATCCACACCATTGACCCTCTGAATGCTTATGAGAAAATTTCTCTTTCAAAGAACTAGGATCATCTCTACTTCAAAAAGAATCTATCATAAAAAAAAAAAAAATTACAGGTTTTCTTTATTCCTTCCTTTCTTCCTTACTTCCCTCCCTCCCTCCTTTTTTCCTTCCTCACCTCCCTCCCTGCTTCCTTCCTTTCTTTCTTAAACGATTATTACATGTGATTTGTCCTTACAAATAAAACTTAAGGGGCAAAGAACCAAGTTCTCTCCAACAACTAGTGCCCTATGATTGCCCAACTAACAGGAAACAAAAACAAAAACAGTACCATTGTCTTCACAGAAAGTATGGACTTCATTTCTAAATTGGCTACTCCCAAAAACATAACTGCTTCAATGCAAGGGTACCTCCAGTTTTCCTCAGCTGCTATCACATAATCTTTAAGATTTTGGTGCAATGTCTACTTTTAGTAAATGTCCCCCCACCCAGGGCATGTAATTCAATTGTTCTCTTCAGTGGGTTCTCCCAGCAGTTCTCCCCATAAGCTAAATTTCTGAAGCTTGCTGGTTCCCCAGGAACTATATAAGCCTGCTCAAAACCCTAAGTAATGGAGTAAACAGCTTCCTGTGGCTTACTGATTTTACTGCTACACTACTCAAATCCTTTCCTTTGCGAAAATAAATAACCCCAACATAATCATAAAAGCCGAAAATTTCATGAATATATTAAGGGTATCTCATGTATTTTCTTTCTACATTCAGTTCGACTTCTCTGGTACTAATTATCCCCAGAATATTTCTGAATTTGTTTTTTAATTCACTCTTGAGAGCAGTGGACTATAACAGCATTCTAATTGCTTGTAATGTTCTGCTTATATATCTCTGATTGTGTGTACCCAATTCTTAATGATTGTGGTCTTCTTATAATCAGTTCAACAGAAAGAGCCTCAAAAAAAAAATCTGGACTCTATGTACAGAATTTGGAATATAATTTCTCGTCATAGAGACACTTCATAGGTTTTTTGTTTGGTTTCGTTTGGTTGGTTGGTTGTGTTTTGTTTTATTTTTTTCCACTTTTTGTGTCTCCTAGTTCACACTGAGAATATTTGATCTGTGAACATTTCTATTATTTTTCACATGCTTTTAGCGATGTGAAAATGATGTCCAGCAAATGTATTCTGTATCACAAATGCCTCCAAGAGAGAATGATTTCACTGAAGAGTTTCACTTTTTCATCCATGGATAGATATTCTACCTCCCCTGGGTTTCATTCATTTATCAAATATTAAGAGTCGCCAATTTTTCAGGCATTGTTCCAGCTTGCAGGACAATGAACAAATTTATCACCATCCCAGTCCTCATGGAACTTACATTCTAGGAGGAGGGATAGAGACACAAACAAATAAATATGCTATACAGTGTCAGATAATAAAAAAGATGCCATGAAAAGAACAGAACATGCCAAAGAGAGGGTGACTATGAAAGGGCTATTTCAGATGGTGTGGCCAAGGAAGGCTTCTCCAAGTAGGTGGCTTTTGAGTAGTTGGTACTTCAATTGATTTGTGGCTCCTTCTGGGATTGCCTCTAAATCCTACAGTTCTTATTTGCCTGGCTGATATTCTGGACCTGCTAATGGACTCTGCTTTGTAGTTTCATCGCACAGTGAATATAAGCCCTGTATCTTTATATGGTTTCTAATAAAAGATTTCTTCTATTTCTGAGACCCTAGTCAGATTTGCAGCACTACAAGCTGAGAGAGTGATATTAGGTTCCACGATAATAATTAATAGCATATGACAAGGGTATAGATATGTAATAGAAGTCACTCTTAAAAAAGAAAAAAAACTGTAAGTACACAATTTATTCTTGTTTGGGTTATTTTAATAGGCACTAGAATTCCACATATTTTCCTCTTGTGATTGCTTTTGTAAAAATAAATAATGATGGTTTCTTTAGAACAGGTAATATGCTATTAATAATGGAACACAGCTCAGTAACAGTCTGTGACACATAGGGTGGGTCATTACAAAGTTGAGTCCATTTTAGTACAACCTTATTGATTTTGAAAGAATATTTCTTTTTCTCTACTGGTTCCTTTGAAAGTAGCACTTAGGTTGCAAGGGTTGCTAGATAGTGTAATGACTTAACAGCTTTGTCTGCAAAGGATAAACTGGCAGGTGTAATCTAGAGGTCAACTGCACTCCTATATTTACATGTTTCCTGTGAAGATTTCAGTGAAGTAATAGGGTAAGTTCTGGTTTACCAAGGTTATTGAGGGGAGAAATATGACTATGCTCATACATGCTGTGATAAAACTTTCTACCTTTTACATTTCATCCCGCTTTATAATGGTTGTACTCAAGTTTGATCTACCATTTGAGTTTATTTTTTCTGAACATCATTATTGATTCCTCATTCTGACTTTTTGCTTTACCCTTTCCCATGACTGTTGATATTTAAATAACTAATCGATAGAATTTTTTTCCTTTAAATCATAGTGATTATATTGAAGAATTAATCTGTCTCTTTTACAGAAACATTAAATTTAGTTTTGTCATTCCAAAAGAATGTTGAAATACAGCTAACTGCTCATTAAAATTAAAGTTACTTTCTTTTGCTACTAAATATACTTTTTTATTCACTGATCTTTAAGATAATTCACTAGATGCTACCAGTCCATATAATACAAGAACCCAAAATTTTTTACTGGGAAGATTTGGATTACATGTCAAATGGAGAAATAATCCTTCGAAGAATATATCCTAATATAACTCTTGGAGCTAATGGTGGTTGATCTTACAATTTATCAATGCCAACTGAATCCTTACTTGGCTAAATCTTTGCGGAGCATGACTACATGGTCCTTTTCAAGAAAACTTGAACTGAAAGATCTACAATTCTTAGGTTTCACGTTATAAGCTGAATAGGTCTTTCGCCTTGAGTGTGTATATACCATCTTAATTTTGAGGAGAAAACTTATTTAACCTCTGTTTTGCCAGAAACTACATTTTTAAGCTTTATTATAGATAAATAAATGAACACAGCTTAAACAGGAGAAAAAACAGTAGATGAGTTTTCAATAAGAATTTCTCTTTTGGATACTAAAAAGAGACTCCTAACACAGAAAGGATCATGGTGCGGATTACTGCCAGTTTAATTGGGGTTTAAAAGAACATCTCAGAAGGAGTTGGACCAAAACCTGGAGCTGAAATAAAAATGATCAAGGAGTCATAGAGTAATAGAATCTTGGAAACTCTAAGTTAAAAAAGATACCATAAAGTCCATGGAAATAACCAACTAGCTCACGTTTAATGTCTGCTAACATGGTAGTCTTCCAGCCTGTGCTAGAACACACACAACAGACAACTTGCTATTCCATTTGACGAAAGAATTTCATGTTTTATATATGTATTTAAAATTCCTTGTAATAGAATCAAACCTGCTAATAGTTCTCCTCACTTTTTCTTTGGTGGGGGGGTAGTGTAAATAAATAGCACAAGTTTTACCAGACAAAACACATCAAATGTCCACTCTGAAGACATCAATAAACATTGTGGAGTCGCATGACTCTATCACTCCTCTTTCATTCTACAATCTAAAAATGGTTTCTATTAATGTCGCCTACTATTTTTTTTTTTTTTTTTACTAGTGTGTTGTTGAAGGAGCACTGGTGGTGAAATGGTTAAGCACTCAGCTGCTAACTGAAAGGCTGGAGGTTCAAATCCGCCTGCCACTCCACTGGAGAAAGACCTGGCAATGTTTCCGTAAAGATTACAGCCTAAGAAAACTTATGGGCTAATTCTACTCTGTCATATAGGGTCACTATTAGAACCGACTTGAAGGCACACAGAGACAAGTATGATTTTGTGGGTGGATGTCTCACAAGTGACACAAAGTGAATTTATGGGTAATGGTAACTTCAAAGTCAGTTTTAACAATGTTGCTGCCAAGCCATGTATTTCAATTAAAATTATTTACAATTCTAATTCTGCCTTCTTTTCAGTTTGTTCTCTGGTCCTCTCAAATCATATCAAATATGTAAAAGTATGGAGCATATGCTTATAATTTGGCCCAAGTCATCAACAAAAACATTGAAGAAGTATAAAGACCTAGGCATTTGAGGCACCCCTAGAAACTTCTAGATTTGTGTTAACCCTCCAATCAGTGTCATTTGGTACAGTCATTTAACCAGTTCCTAATCCGCTTAATTACAGTAGTATTTAGCTGATATTCCTTCACTTTGGCAAGAAATGTGTCATTGAGATGCCTTTCATCTGCTTGTTGATATCTAGATATCCTGTCTGTTACAGACGAATTGTCTTCAAAGAAGGAATTCTTCCCTTTTTGTTGCCTTTCCTGCTTCATTCCACAATTCAGTCAATAAACAAGTATAGGTGATTTTCTTCTAAACACAATGATTTAATCTTTTTCCTTTTCATTCTCCTGCTTGCGCCTTTGTCCAAGCCTATTTCATCTCAATTTACTGTATCCTGTCTAGAGGTGGAGCTGTGGTGGTGCAGTGGTTAAGAGCTTGGCTGCTAACCAAAAGGTTGGCAGTTCTAATCCACCAGGTGCTCCTTGGAAACCCTATGGGGCAGTTCTACTTTGTCCTGTAGGGTTGCTGTGAGTCGGAATTGACTTGACAGCAACGGGGATTTTGTTTTTTGGTTTGTCCAGAGGTAAATCCATGTTTTCTGACTTCTGAAGCCTATACAGTTTAGGGTCCTCTTTAAGAAAAAAGATACAAATTACATAAACAAAATTATGTATATTGAAAGGGGTCAGTTCAGCACAAGGCAGGAACCTGAGCCTGGCCGTCCTTAAAGCCTGTTGCCATCCAGTCAATTTTGTCTCATGGTAGCCTCATGCATTACAGAGTAGACTTGCTCCCTAGGGGGTTCTGGGCTGTAATCTTCACGGAAGCAGATCACCAGGCTACGGTGGTGCTGGATGGGTTTCAAAAACCAACCTTTAGATTAGCAGCTGAACACAAACCATTCGTGCTGACCATGGGACTTTTGGCCATCCTTAGCTTCATATAAAGCTGCTTTGCACCTCAGTGGTTTATCATCTGTCTGGAGGAGAGTGGTAACAAACTGACAAGGTTCCCGCTCCTTCGGGACTTCACTCTAGCCACAGGAAGTAACCCTGCTGTTTAAAGACCAGCATCAGGTCACGGTTCTCAGGTGCTGATGTAACACCAGCATAATACTGCCACAAACGACTGGAAGTAGGCCATTAAAACAGACTATGATTGCCAATTCACTTCCCTTCCTTGCTTTTCTTCCATCCTTTCTTCCGATCTGTCTTTCTTGTCTATCCATTCCATCCATTCTAGCTGCCTCAAAATAAGAAGGAAGCTTTTTAAAATGCAGACTTCTAGGTCCTGTCCCACTACGTGGTGAAGAAAGCTGCAAGTGCCTTCATGGACAATGACAAGACTGGTGGTTCTTGTGCTTTAACGAGCGGCAGAATCACCTGGAGGGCTGGTTAAAGCACAGATGGCTGGGCCCCCACCTAAGAGTTTCTGATTCTGTTGGTTTTGGGTGAAACTGTGAATTCGTATTTCTTTCTAACAAGGCCCCAGGTGATAATGATGCTGCTGGTCCAAAAACTCTGCTTTGAGAAGCGCAGAGCGAGGCCGCGCAAGAGCTCAATGGCAGACTCCCACAACAGGTTCACCAAGAATACCATTCAAACTGATGCCTCAGCAAAATGACAAATCACCACAATCATCTGTAAGAGGCCAATTTTAAATCCATAAATGTCAAGCTTCTCCAGAACCTTCTCTGCCTTTTCACAGTTGAGTGCTAAACCGAAGCTTAACCTTCATCTCTTTTGTAAGAAGTACACATACTGTCTTATTCAAGTACCTGAACAATACTATATATGAGACGAAGAAAATTCAGTGATAATGAATCAAATGCAAATATCAAGTTTCTATTTAAATTTCTAGCTGAATACCTGCTTCTATGCATTAGAACTAAAATAGTCATTTATTTTAAATCTATCACAGCCTGGTGAGGACTATGTATTAGCGATCCCTGCTAGGCCACTTGCCTTCACAAATAATTCCAAAATCTCAGTGGATTAAAACAGTCAAGATTTATCTCTTACTCACGTGACAAGTCATCTGTGGATCGGCTACAACTCTGCTCTGCCTGTCTTCTGAGTCTGGGACCCAAGCTTAAAGGAGCAATCCCCACCTCGGTGGGCCATTGCCATTGCAGAGGGAGGGAGTCATGGCTGAATCACAGTATGGCTCATAAAATTTCTGTGTGGACATAGCCAATGCCAGTTCTGTTTACAGTCCTTTAGGTAAATGAAGTCACACGGTGAAGCCTGATGTCAGTGTGTCACATGACCACATGTGGGGATGTGTTATAATCCTCTTACAGTTTGGGAACCAAATAATTGGGAAGTACACTATTATATGCTAGACACTAAACTTTCCATTTTGCTCTAAACAGTCCAGAGAGAATATGCTCAGGAATTTCAATGATGGATACGAGTTCCAAAAGGACGTAGTATTTCTTATTTGTCCAGACTGTATTAGAAGACAAGAGGAGGCCAAATGATAGATGTAAGAATGGTGTGGGGGTGATGTCTGACCTCCTCTTCCTTCACAAGGGGGAAGGAGAATCAAGATCAACAGCCCAAGGCTGATTCCTATGAGGCAGACGTCAGACATGCTTCCTCTGTCTGCCATTTATACCAATTCTGGCGCCAACTGTCCCTCCCACAGCACTCTCTACTTCTCTGCTAAGTTCAGTAATTCATTGTAGTGGCCACACAGAACTCACAAACAATACTTATGATTATGGCATTTATTAGGGAAGTAACAGTTACAATTCAGGTTCAGGAATGCTCAGGATACAGTTCTTTGATCAGAACAGCCTCTTCTCAGCCATGCCCACAGGCACACTTCCCTGTGGCTCCTTGGCCTCTGCCCTGCTTGCACATGAGTGTTACAAAGCTCTTTTGGCTCTGCCAATAAGTGCCCAGAAGCACCTCACTCCACCAGTAAGCTTCCACCCAAAGATGCTCAGCTCTAGCCCTGTGGGTCTGCAAACCTAGCTCCACCAAGTGCCTGGAAGCACCCTACTCCACCAGCAAGCCTTCCGCCCACAGGTGCTCAGCTTTCTTGCTCCCCAGGCAGGGAACCCATCGAGCCATCTGCTGCCTGTCTCCTGCCTCTGCTGCTGCCATTTCTCTGCCACTGCTTCTCACCATCTCTAGTGTTACAACTCTCTCTCTCTTTCTCTGTGTCTCCCAGTTCCAGAAGCTTATCAGTACAGGGATCCTGGGCCCAAAAGATGCGCTCCACTCCTGGCTCTTCTTCCTGGGTGGTGGTGAGATCATCACCTCCTGCCTCTGGGATGGCTCATTTTAAGCCTACCAGGATGGCAAAATTGACCAACCTCTTCATTAGGGTTCTATATATCTTATTTGCAGAGTCTTAATCATTGTGTGTGAGTCACAAAGACTATGGCTAGAAGGGCATGTTAAGCATTTCGTTGTACAGCAGTGGACAAACTGAAAGGTAAGAGCATTAAAAGAGTTCTGGTCAGTCCACTCCTGACAATGGAAAACTATTGGCCAAGTTCTTTGGTTTCCCATCCGCAATACAGAATTAGAAAACATCCTATGAACATTTAGGGATAGTATAAGGATTTATTAGGGCCCAAAGAGGTTTTTTTTTTTTTTTTTTAAAGAGGTTAAGTAATTTCTCCCAAGGTATTTTCAAGGTTCTGTGTTCCTTCAAGGGGGGAAAAAGATGCTCAAAAGTCTAAATTTGTTTTAGTTATTGTTAAAGTCATGACTTTGTACTTAATCTGGAAAGAATATCGGAAAACTTATTTCTGACCTTGTTAAAAGTATTTTAAATTGCTTTAACTTTTTTTTTTTTTTTTACTTTGGTGAATTATGTACCCTCTGCTATTAAATGAATAGAGCCAATGGTACTTGGTAATAAAATCACCTTGATTTCCTTCCTAAACTTAATAGAATTATATTACATACTAGTTAATCTTGTTAATATATATATAATTAATGCATGGAATAACACATTTTATTCCTCTGGCATAGTTTTCTACTAACTCATTTTCTACACATACTTTAAAAAAAAGAAAAAAACCTTACTAATTTTTTTTCCTCTAAGGAAGAAATTCTAATTGCTCTTTTACAATAGACAGCAGGGGAGAAATCAAGACTACAACTACTTTTACTCCAAATTGCTCAAAGGTGTCTGATGTGATGACTCCCTGGAACATTTATGGTTGCTTGCTGCTAAGACAATGTGGAAAATTATGCTCTGGAATTTTTTAATCTGGCAATTCTCAAGTACTAAAATCTATGACATAAAATTGAAAGTCCTCTCTGTTTACCAGCTGCCACACTAAACAGGACAACTTGTAATTTCCATGACTGTTGGAATACAACACTAACAGAAGGATGAAACTGAATGACAGTTTTGAACAACTCTGTGTGGTGTGAGATAAGAACCATGACAAAAATGTTGAATATGAAAGGGGTCAGCCACAAATGGACCATTTCTTTTAGGGGTAAAATGCCTTATAAGCAGCAGAAAGCAGTAAGGTAACAGGGTTGTGATTTACTGAAACTGTGTGTATATTTTTCTTTTTTTCCTATATTATGTTTTTACTAATGTCTTAGACTGGGTTCCCTAGAGAAGCAAAACCAGTGAAATGTATAAATACACATCTATAAAGAGAGATTTATATCAAGGAAATGGCTCACTTGGTTGTGGAGGCTGGAAAGTCCCAAGTCCATGGGGCAGGCTGGAGACTTCTGACTCATGTAGCTGCAAGAGCTAGTGAATCCAAGATTAGCAGGTCGAACAGCAGACCTCTGGTTCACAGGCTGTAGAGGACGACAAATCCCGAGATTGGCAGGTAAGCTGCTAGTTCAAGTCCCAGGAACCAGAGGTCAGATGAACAGGGGCCAGCTGCAGGATCCAGAGTGAGCAAAAGACTGAGGTTAGCCAGAAAGTCCATCTATATTTGATGCAGGCCACGCCCCCAAGGAAACTCCCTTTCAACTGATTGACTTCTCATAACAAATCTCATCATGGAGGTGATTACATCATTACATAGCTGCCACCGAACTACACTGTAACTGTCAAACCACCGAGAATCAAGGCCCAGCCAAGCTGACATACAACATTAACCATCGCGACTACCTTATTATTAATATTTTGTATGTATATGTCACTTATAACTTCAAAGATCCTCCCATGCACTATCTCATTCTTTCCTCACAGTCTTTCTGGGTCATATCCACTTTGCAGACAGGAAATTACATTTCAGAGAATTTAAGCAGCTTCTCCAAAGTCACACATCTAGTTAATGGAACAATTGGAACTTGAACACAGGTCATCCTCCATCTCATACTCTGATGTTCTTTACTTTCTTACATGGCTTCCCACTACAGATTTCTGGACAAAAAACTTATCAAATTGGTCTTGCCATCAATTTAGTTCCCTTATAAAAATTGCTGACAGCACCGAATTGATTTTTCTTAATTTCATTTCTTTATTACATATAAATAATCTGTATGTCTATCATATACCCATTTATTAGCAGTGTTAAAAAAATAGTCATCTACCAGAGCAACTTGGTAAATTTCCAGAGTTACAGAAAGCGTTTCTTACATGCACTTTTAGGTTTGAGTCTACCAGAAGTTTCTACCAGATGTCTCACAACTAAGACACCAAATATAGACATAGAGGATATATCTATTGTCACCCCTCACATCTCTCAAAGTTACCTGAATTGCTAAGAAGTCAATCAGGATAGGCAAAGAAATGCTCTCTGGGAAAGATAGAAGTTGCTAACTTTTTAGTCTATCACTTTCTGTTGGTGACCTTGCTAGATGTTATGTATGATATCATGAGAAATATAAGACCTGGCCCTAGCTGGAAATAGGATGTATACATCAAAAAGATAACTAATAATGCGTATTAATTCATTCCTTCATCATACATTCAACATTTATTTACTGAACACCAATCTTGTTCTAGGCACTATGACAGATGCTACAGATACACAAAGGTACAAAATAGAGGAGACTGCAGTGTAGACATGAAAGCAACATGGATGCTCCATATCCTCAAAGAACAAAAAATGAGAACACCTCAGTGCAGCTATTAAAGCAACATAGGAGTCACACATCCTCAGAGAATAAAAATATGTAAAGACTGCATTGCAGACCTTAAAGCAATATAGATACCACACTTCCAAAGAAAGAAAACACACAAAAAAAACTACCGAATAGACATGTCATGGATTGAACTGTCTCCCCCCAAAATATAAGTCAATTTGGCTAAGCCATGATTCCCAGTAGTATGTAATTATCTTCCATTTTGTGATCTGATGTAATTATCCTCCATTTTGTGATAATATCTATCCTCCATTTTAAGTGTTGTAAATCCTAAAATCTCTATGAGATGGCATTTGGGTGGGGTGTATCTTGAGTTGCACTGTCTTACTCAAGTCATGCCCTTACTCAAGTAACTGCCTTACTCAAATCATGCCACATCCTTGCTTGAGTCACATCTTTTGTCTTACAAGAGATAAAAGGAGAAAGAAGTGAGCAGAGGGAGAGGGACCTCACTACGACCAAGAAAGAAAAGCCAGGAATGGAGGGTGTCCTTTTGGACTTAGGATCCCTGTGCTGAGAACCTCCTAGACCCAGGGGAAGATAGTTACCAGATACATGGAGATCTCCAAGGAATGCCAGGTACACAGATATTGAAAAGAAACAAGGTCCTTCCTCCAAAACCGACAGAGAGGGAAAACCTTTCCCTTGAGCCAGTGCTCTAAATTCAGACTTCTAGACTCCTAAACTGTGAGGAAATAAATTTGTGCTTGTTGAAGCCACTCACTTGTGGTATTTCTGTTATAGTAGCACCAGATAGCTAAGACAAAACATTAAAGTAACATGGCACCACATACTCTGAGAAAGGGAAGGGTATCCTGGTGTTTTCATAGAAATCCAACTGAGGCCCTAAAGACTGGATACATCCAAGAAGAGAAAGCATTTTAGATTAAGAGACTGATACATAAAGTCATAACAACGGGTTGTTGTATATGGGAGACAGTAATGAGTAATGTATTCTATCTATAACAACAGAAGAAGTGGGAGAAAGGGGATAGGGTGAGTCAAAGGAGGGGTTAGAGTTACAAGTAAGAAATTAATAAATAAAATAATAAATGCAGTAAAATATCCTTTTGCAATGAGGCACCACTGAAAGTTTCCAAACAGAAAAATTGGCTGAATGCGGCAGCTAAGATTAATCTGGCTGTGGTATATACAATGGATTGTGGTGAAGTCGTTGAGAGAGAATATCAAGAGTGGAGAAGAATTGAGGGTATTGACTTGGAGGGGACTTGAGGAAGTCCTTCTGGACTGTAGAAAACTGTATCTTGATCTGGGTGGTGGTTACACAGCATATACATATACAAAATATCGTCAAACTGCCACTACTTCCTTACTTTACTGAATATAAATTATAGTCAGTACAAAAAACTAAGGGAAGAAGAAGGGTGTTTGTGTGTGTGTGTGAGGCGTGTGTGTGTGGAGGGGTTTGGTAATGGAGATTGAGTCTTCTCTTTCCCACAACCCTCATCTCTGTTCATCAGTAATTCTAAGCAATTCTACCAACAAAATGTATCCTGAATCCAACAACATTTCTCCATCTCTACTACTTCCTTCAGCGCAAGCCAATGACCTCTCTTACCTGTCGTATTGCAGTGTCTTCCTGTCTTCCTGCTTCTACTCTGCCCCACCCTGTTCCTTCTGTTCTTGGTACAGAGACCAAAGTCACATCCCTTAGAACAGATCATGTTATTGCCGCTGAAAACCCTCTAAAGGCTTCTGTCTCATTCAGAGAGTATAATCCAACTGCCTAATTCTGATTTGCCAAGCTCCACACAACTTCACCTTTGTCTGCCCCCACCCCCAAGTCTTTCAAAACTATTCTATGTATTGCAAGTTATGCCGGAGCCTGTCACTTTGTTCTCTGAAACACGCCAAACAAGTCATTCTCAATGTAGGGCTTTTGTTAAGCTATTTTCTCTGGTTTGGATGCCCCTTCCTCATCCCAATATTTCCTGGACTCTACTTATCATTTAAATTTCTGTTTCAGTGTCACCTCCTCAGAAAACATTCACCCTTCTACATTTTAATAAAGGGACCCACTACCACTGCCGTTAAGTCGAATCCAACTCATAGTGAGTAAACAAAAAAACCAGATCCATTGTTGTTGAGTCGACTCTGACTCATAGTGACCCTAAAGGACAGAGTAGAATTGTCCTGTAGGGTTTCCAGGGTGAGGCTGGTGGATTTGAACTGCTGACCTTTGGGTTAGCAGCCAAGCTCTTAACCACTATCCCACCCGGGATCCAAAAAAAGGGAGACAGACATTAAATAAACAAAGTATTTAAATAAAGAAAAATATCAACAGTGATAAATGCTATGCAGAGAATTGAAGTAGCATGATGTGACTGGGAAGGGCTTTCCAAGGACCTGCTAAATTATCTCTGGTTCCTCATATTTATAATATCCCTGTTGGAAAGCAGTGTGGTATCATAGAGAAAACGTGGTCTTGGAGTTAGAGAGAACTGGGTTTAAATTCTACTTTTTAGCATTTCTTTGCTGTGTAACCATTTATATGTCGCCTAACTTCTAAGAATCTCAGTTTCTTCATCTCTAAAATGGGAATAATAATAGGTCTTTCCTCACAGATTCATTGTGAGGTTTATATGAGATATTCATGAAAAATATCAAGCACAAACCAAAACCAAACCAAACCAAACCCAGTGACGTCAAGTCGAGTCAAGTTCGACTCATAGTGACCCTATAGGACAGAATAGAACTGCCCCATAGAGTTTCCAAGAAGCGCCTGGTAGATCTGAACTGCCAACCCTTTGGTTAGCAGCCATAGCACTTAACCGCTATGCCACCAGGGTTTCCATTCAGCACAGTGCCTAGCAATTATTAGCAATTGTTATGAGTGTAAGTGAAGTGCGGTTTGATAAATGTTAGAGCTGTTATTGTAATGTTGTCAAAAGCAGTGAAAGTGAGGTATCAATGTTTTTAGGATACCAAGGAACTTCAGTTCACACAGGTAATGAGCATTTTGTTCATATCAAAGGCATAATATATCCAAAGTTATATGCTATCACATGACCAGTCTAATTGTTATATATCAGATATGTTAGATATAACATCTCAGAGCCTGAGACATAACACCATCTCTTTCCGAAATGACAATTTATCATGCTTGAAGAAATTTACTAGATCATCCAAATTACCTTGAAGCAGGTTTCATTAAACACAGTTTGTCTTCCTTCTCAGGGGTCAGAAAGACTACACTCCATTTTAAATTGCTAGGATGATTCTGTTAGACAAATCACAAACCATTATATTATCTCAAAGACAGTAAAAAGGCAGACAACTCCTTCTTCCTCTTCTCCATCTGTGAAGTGAGCTTAATGAGACATTGCAACATTCCACAAAATAGTCTTTGTGGAATGTGCTTGGATATAAATGGAAAGATTGCAACCATTTTGTCTTAAATATGTGTTATATTTCTACATTTTGAATCCTTGCAGTATTCATGGATTATAAGGGAAAGCTCTATAGGTTTGCACTGACTGAGAATAAATAATACTGTCTACTATTGACTGGAAACCCTGGTGGTGTCGTGGTTAAGAGCTACAGCTGCTAAACAAAAGGTCGGCAGTTAAAATCCACCAGACTCTCCTTGGACACTCTAGGGGCAGTTCTACTCTGTCCTATAGGGTCGATATGAGTCGGAATCAACTCGACAGCAGTGGATTTGGTTTTTTTGATTTACCTTTGACTAGGTCTAGAGATCAGGGCACCAAAATTCCAGACACTTCCTGTAACATGAAGCTGTAACAATCTTGGATTGTTTGTAATAAACTGAGATATTTTAAAACAAATCTAAACTGGAAGTCAAAAGGAGCAGCACACAAGAATAGAAGATCTCAAATTCTTATGACCACTTTTCTGTGTGGGGTTGTGTTCTAGCTTCCCGTCCATCCACAAAAAAGACATCTTAAGACAACTTCCTACCTCTGCCAAACAGATAGGTGCTAATTTCAGAAGGGCACAATGTATCTGACGAATAATCCCTTTTCTGAATGCTTAATATTATAATGGGTTTCTTCTGAATTAATGTTGATTGTCTCTTGCCATGTGAGTATTGCATGTTTCCTGAGAATGTTGTTGTTTTTAGGTGCACTCGAGTTGGTTCCAACTCATATCGATCCTACATACAATGAAATACTGCCCAGTCCTGCGCCATCCTCACAACGTTGCTATGTTTGAGCCATTGTTACCATTGCTGTAACAGTATGATAGTTGGAATATTCTAATCTTTTGAAAAAATATTTAAATT
This sequence comes from Loxodonta africana, assembly GCF_030014295.1. Taxonomy (NCBI): domain Eukaryota; kingdom Metazoa; phylum Chordata; class Mammalia; order Proboscidea; family Elephantidae; genus Loxodonta; species Loxodonta africana. The sequence continues at coordinate 50,379,357 of NC_087351.1, forward strand.
CTACTTTTGGGGGGGGAGGGTAATGCTACTAATGGAAACTCTGTTGGTGTAATGGTTAAGAACTATGGCTACTAACCAAAAGGTGGGTAGGTCAAATCCACCAGGCACTCCTTGGATACTCTATGAGGCAGTTCTACTCTGTCCTTCAAGGTCGCTATGAGTTGGAATCAACTCAACGGCAATGGGTTTTCTTTTTTTTTTTTTTTTGGTTAATGCTACTAACTTCATGAATCTTCCAACTATGATTCACTTTCTAGTCTTCATACTTCCATTTAGAGCTTACTTACGTAGTAAAGAGTGATATTTCTATTACATACTTGAGAATTTTAATACGGAGAAAGGTGATTATTATTACAAGTGTCAAAACGTCTTAGAAAGGGAACTCTATACAATCCTGCACATTGTCAAGTATCTTCAGTTTCTAAAAGATTGAAATAGAATTGAGTGCCTGATTTTCAACTGAATCTCATTTGCAGTAAAAAAAAAAAATGAAAGCATTATTTAAAGGTTAAGACATTTTTAATAATGGAAAATTGTATTCTAAACTTCTCTTTCTTCAAGCATCTTAACATATTTCATGGAATATTTTTCAGCAAATATGCACCTTCTCCCAGGAAAGAGAGCATAGCCTTGGGATGCAATCTCAACATCATTCAAAAATGGGAAAAAGCAGCTGTAGCAGAAGTAATATTTAAATTTTAGAAATTACACTAGGATTAAGCTAATATTCACACCAGAATATTGCTGTGAAAATCAGAATATCAACAGTCAGAATAATGTCATTTTACAACTGACTCTGATGACACGTTTTGTCTTGTTTTGACTTAGAAAGTATCAATCTAAATCCTTCATCTCTACAATATTCATCATAGCAATGACAAGTGATGATTAAATTAAATGCTATCTGGACCATTTCCATTTGCTATACTTTCAATTAAACATAATCTGTGTCTTACACAGTTATTATGTGCCTGGCACTATGCCAAATGCATTACATATCTGTTGCTGCAATATACCTGTGCAGTAAATATAAGCTCTATGAGGGTAAATTGTCTTGTTTATATATATATACGTCCCTAGTACTTAGACTGTGTCTGGTACATTGTGGGAACTCAATAAATATTTGTTGAATTAAAAGAATTTTATAAATGAGGAAAGTGAACGTGCCAAGTATGTAAATAAAAACCATAGTTTTGTTTGGCTATATTCTTATCTTCCACCCCCGTGGCATTATCTAGAGGGATTTTCCAGGAAAAATTCTTTCTCCTAGATGAAAAAAACAATTCTGCATAACTTTTTGAGCTTTCCTCTGTGGGATTACAATACCCAGCCTGCCAACCAGCAGAGGAGAAATGGCACTAATGGCCAGAGGCTGTAATGGTATTTGAATGCCTGGTTTTAGAAGGCTTTGGACTTAGGAAAAAGATAACCTCTTGGAGTCTCTCATTTGCAGGGGACCTGAGCTGGAAAAGATTCTGATGGAGCTGCTGACTCCACGTGGCAGTGGAATATCAGTAATCGGATTCCCGAGATCTTCAGAAGCTTCTGTTTCTAGACATCTTATTTAACTACAGAGCTTCAGCTTATTGAGGTTGGTCCCAAATGATCAGAAAAGATGTATGTGAAATATTCTTGAATAGACCCTAAGTAGTCACATTAAATCACAGATCTCCAAGCTACCTTTATATCTTTCACTACAGTCAAGTTATTGCTCTATTTACAATCTAGGACACAAGAGGGACTGTGAAAGTCTATGGAACCAAAATTGGTAATGAATTGTGCTTAAGAGGTCAGGGAAGTCCGTGCTTAGACCTGACATGGGATTCGGAGGTCAACGGACAAGGTAAAGGAGCCCTGGTGGTACAGTGTTTGAAGTGCTCGGTTGTTAACCAAAAGCTTTGTGGTTTGAACCCTTTAGCTGCTCTTTGGGAGAAAGATGTAGCAGTCTGCTTCCACAAAGATTTACAGCCTTGGAAATCCTATCGGGCAGTTCTACTCTGTCCTGTAGGGTAACTATGAGTTGGAATCGACTCAACGGCAGTGGGTTTGATTTGGTTTTGGGGACAAGGTAACTTAAGAGACATTTTTTTAAAATGCAGGTGCATATTGGATTGTGGAGGCCACAAGGAGATAATGTCGGTGGTACCAGAAAGTAAGGACCCAGAGATCAGGGTGACCAAAGCCTCTCTTTATAGCCTTTTTATCCTGGATCAAGTAAAGGGTCAGTGAAAAAGAGGAAGACTCTCAATGAGATGGAGTGACACAGTGTCGGCAGCAATGAGCTCAAGCATAGCAATGATTGTGAGGATGGTGCAGAACTGGGCAATGTTCCATTCTGTTATACATAGGGCTGCTGTGTGTTAGAACCAACTGAATGGCACCTAACAACAACAGCCCTTTCTCCAAGCCTCCCAAGAACATCCAATGCCCTCTCATTAGCAAGGGTACCACATATTTCTAAACCACATTCCAGAAACCGGATGCCTGATTTCTAACTGAATGAGTATTAGCAAACTTAGGGAAAACAACTGAATTAGTAAATTGCTTTATTATCAAAAGTTGCCTCCCTGAAAATGCAATCTCATACACTAGTGTTGATTTCGGGCTTAAATTTTCTGATGATAATCCTCAACTCTGAACGTGCTCCTTACCATATCTTAGCAGATCTCAAGTCTGGAATTTGAACACACTGAAAAAACGCAAGAACTTCCAAGGCAGTGTGTATACTAAAAGTCTATGAGCTGAAAAAGTTACCCCTAAAGGTTACTTAATGTTAAAATCCTGTATTGTTTTACCTTGGGTGACTGAAAGAAAAAAAGGCAGAAAGTCTCAAATGTTAGTAATAAAAAAATTTTCAAAAATATTTTCAATGAAAAATCAAGGCGCTCTCTAAATGTATACTTGTGGCTGATCAGTATGGTTTATTATAAGTTCTTAGTTTCTTGTTAGAATGTTGATTAGTTAATGCACACACACACACATACACATAATATCACCATGTCATTAGTATTCTTGTAGATCCCGTAAAACATCCACATGCTGCCTTCCCAAATATGTGATCCCTTCTCAAGCCTGGTGACAAATAGCAATTGCTACTGGCACAAAACTAAAGGGAAATTGTAAAAATTATTACATGATCTTGAGATCAATGAATGATCTGAAAGACATGCTGGGAGAAAAATCATTACCTTTGTAAAGCTTTAACAGTAGGCTCTGACTCAGACCCTCTGTGCTGACCTTCCTATTTGAACCTGAGACTGGGGTGAGTACTCGCCACTTCCCCATCTGTAAAACGGATGTTCTTGGTACCACCCTTTACTTCCCTTGTAGGGATTTCCTGAGGAGTCACTAGACTGCCATTAAAACAAAATAAATTGGAGGTGTTTCACAGAGAGAAGTTTCATGTTATTATAAATGATATTACAATATCATTCAGAATCCTGTTGCGGTTATCGCATGAAATATAAGCAGAATAGGTGTTTTCTTTAAAATAGGGGAGTTCTCTCTGACTTTTGAAAGTGGAAAACCAGGTCTACATCCAATAGATGTAGTAATATTTTATAAGTCGTAAACACCTACTTGATTAAAAAAAGTTTTAAGACTAATAGCTTAAGAAGAAGAGTCAATTCTGACTCATAGCGACCCTATAGGACAGAGTAGAACTGCCCCAAAGGGTTTCCAAGGCTGTAATCTTTACAGAAGCAGACAGTCACATCTTTCTCCTGAGGAGAGGTTGGTGGGTTCAAACCACCAACCCTCAGTTAGCAGCTGAGGGCTTTAACCACTGCACCACCAGAGCTCCTCAGCTTAGGAAGAATTACTACTAAGTAGGATTTTCTGATAAGAACAGGTCTCTACAAATGAGATATTTAAAGTGCAATGTGGTTCTAGAGCCTAGAACTGTTTATGGCACATAACCAAAAAACCAAACCTGTTGCCACTGAGTTGATCCTGACTCTTAGCGACTCTATAGGACAGAGTAGAACTGCCCCATAGAGTTTCCAAGGAGTGCCTGCTGGATTCAAACTGCTGACCTTTTGGTTAGCAGCTGTAGTCCTTAACCACTATGCCACCAGAGTTTCACATAGTAGGGCTCAATAAATATTTGCAGAATTAAATGAATTTTGCAGATGAGGTAAGGTAAGTGAAAAGCAGAATTCTTGTTAAATGAGTATATTTCACCCATCACACTGAACAGTGGAACCTTCCAGAAAAGCTATGTTATCTTTGATTGCTATGATTCACTATGATTCCTTTATTTTTTACCTGAAACATTGCAATAACATTGTTGTTGTTGTTAGGTGCCATCTAGTCGGTTCCAACCCATAGCGACCCTATGTACAACAGAACAAAACACTGCCTGGTCCTGTGCCATCCTCACAATCGTTGTTATACTTAAGCCCATTGTTGCAGTCACTGTATCAGTCCATCTCGTTGAGGGTCTTCCTATTTTTTGCTGACCCCCTAATATTACTGTAATAATATTATACAAAAGCATATAATGTAATATATATAGTAATAATATTACTTGTCAAGGATTGAATTATGTCCCCCAAAAATGTGTGTCTCACCTTGGTTAGGCCATGATTCCCAGTGTTGTGTGGTTGTCCTCCATTTTGTGATTATAATTTTATGTTGAGAGGATTAGAATGGGATTTTAACGCCACCATTACTCAGGTCACCTTCCTAATCCAAGGTAGAGGGAGCTTCCCGGGGTGTGGCCTGTACCACCTTTTATCTCTCAAGAGATGAAAGGGAAGAAAGCAGAGAGTGGGGGACCTCATACCACCAAGAAAGCAGCACCAGGAGCAGAGTGCGTCCTTTGGACACGGGGTCCCTGTGCCTGAGAAGCTTTCCTCCACAACTGACGAAGAAAGAAAGCCTTCCCCTGGAGCCAATGCCCTGAATTTGGACTTGTAACCTACTAGACTATGAGGAAATAGATTTCTCTTTGTTAAAACCATCCACTTGTGGTATTTCTGTTATGGTAGCACTAGACGACTAAGACATTACTGTATATAAACAAGCTACTAATTACAGTCCAAAAGAGAGCATAATATTCCTACAAACTAAAACCTTCATTTGAAGTAATTTATAAGTGAAAGTGAGGGGAAAGTTCAAATACGGGCAAAACCGAAATACAGATTTTAAAATCCAAGATGCCTAGTGAGGAAAGCTGTTAAAATAGCCTGACAGTGAATAAAGCATCCTATTTTTATTGCTTTTTAAGTAGTAAGGTGAAAACTTGAGGCAAGTATTGAACCTAAGATTCATATTGACACCAGTGCTAAAGTAACCTTTAAGCTAAAATTTTATATGGCCATTCGGCTATAGGGTTGGTTATTGGTATCCTGCTACCTAGGTTATTTCAATGGATTTTTCAGATCACTAATATGTAGCCATGAAATTTAAACACATTCAATACATTTTTGTCCTTTAGCAGTATTCTTAACATTTTGGTACTGAATGGATGATTACTTTTTCTGTAAACACCAACGAGATTGTACTATAAAGAGAATAATTGAGATATAATTAGCCGTTGTCAAATTATAGTAGCATTTTGTTTTTCCATTGCCTTTGGCCACTTTATTACTTATTTGCACTATTTTAGGAAAAAAGAGGGAAATTAGGTAAAATCAAGATAAACAACTATGACTAATTGCTCAAAAGTTATGAAAGATTAGAGGGAAGACTGAACCCAGCCCTGGAGCAAGGTGATGTGTTGAGAAGTATGAATTTTAGCTAAAGATGATAAATTATATGAATGGTCTGGCATATTAAACCAAAACAAAGCCAGCTGCCATCAAGTCAGCTCTAACTCATGACAACCCTATGTGTGTCAGGTAGAACTGTGCTTGGTAGGGTTTTCAATGACTGTGACATTTCAGAAGTAGATCAGCAGGCCTTTCTTCTGAGGTGCCTCTGGGTAGACTGGAACTGCCAACCTTTCGGTTGGTGGAGGAGTGCTTAACCATTTGCACCACCCAGGTGGCCTTCTGACATATTGGACCCTCGTATAATCTTAGCTGGAAACCCTGATGGCGTAGTGGTTAAGTGCTATGACTGCTAATCAAAGGGTCAGCAGTTCAAATCCACCAGGCGCTCCTGCGAAACTTTATGGGGCAGTTCTACTCTGTCCCATAGGGTCGCTATGAGTCAGAATCGACTTGACGGCACTAGGTTTGGTTTTTTGGTTTATAATCTTAGCTGTGGGTCTCTCTCTGCAGTCATCTACGGAGACGGGCTAGTGCCAGATTTGGAGATGTGGAGATTGTGGAGGCTGACAATGGAGTGTCTCACAATAACAACCTATATTTAAAAAAAACTGTGTAGTTACAATTTCCTAGCCTTCGGATTTTCTTGTTCAATTTCAGTTTCATATTACTTGCTTTAAATAAAAAACAATGTACTTATTTATATTAAAACATGCGTAAATGTAGGGACTTGTTGTAATATCCAGAGGATGGTTGTCCATTTGGCTTCCAGGTCTGCCTTGTGTATAGACATTTTCTAGTTCAGTTAGGATTATTCCCTATTTGTAATCCAGGAGCAACTGCCCTATGATTCAACTTTCTGGTTAGAGTGTCAGACTTGCTAAAAGGGCACTATCCCAAAAAATGATTGCATGTGCAGAACCTAGACTCCCAGAGCAAATAAGCCCATCGAATTTAATAAAGTGCTGGGGTACAATTCAAGGGAAGCAGAAAACTCTCAAAACTATACTGACTTAAGTCGATTTCTGATTTGTATATAAAGTTGATTATTTGCCATTGACTTTCAAATCACTGGCTACACTGCTAAAAAAAAAAATTTTTTTTCTAGGTAGGCATAAATAACAGATATGTCTTGGCTTGTTTGGGATATTAAAGCTCTACCCACAAGTTGCTTTCATAGAGTATAAAGCACACTTGGACACTGAGATCCTGTTTGCATATATATTTTATGGTTTGTGTATAAGCGTGTATATGTGAGTGAGTCTGAGAATCTTAATGATTTCTAGGTCAGTAGGACCATTGGTTCAAATTAAAGGATAATGCTAATGAGTTCAAGGTTGTAAGTAGGAACCTTACAAGGCAGAATTCCCATTGAATTATTTGCAATTTTTTCCATAATTTACAACTGCATGCTTTAGCTTAACTATTTCCAAGACATCTCTCTGATCACAAAGGATGGCATAAGAAAGTGGCAATAATTTTTAACCAAGTAAATACAAGTACTCAGCATGGTGTCTGGCACAGAGTAAGTATTCCATAAATATTAGCTATTATTATTTTTATTACTACACAGTAATACTCCTTAAAAGATAACCGAAAGATCAGTTCCTACTAATAAAAAAAAAAAATTTTTTTTATAGTGATTCGTTAATACCAAATTTATAAACAAAGGGTCACACAATCATAATAAATGGCTACAATTTTATAGCTGTGATAGAAGTTGGTAGGTAAGTACATATGGTTTTTATTTCCACTAAATCGCTGACCTCTTTTTGACATCTATGGGAGATTATTCTATTGGATAATGCTATCTTAAAGTGATATATTTTATGGACATTTTTATTAAGGGAATATTTACAGTAACAGAGAGGAAAGAAGGGACTGTTTACTATTTTCAGGCTTTCCAGTAGTTGTGCCCTATATCTGCCGAGAGCTGATGGTACTTTCTATGTATATCACACAATTTTCCATATGCATTTCTTTTAGCAAAATTACTGTGAATGCAGTTTTATCTACAATTTTTATGTTAAAATATTACAAGAAAATGAAATTTTATGTAGTTCACATTCCATTAGACAATTACTTAAAGAGTGTGCCTATTCAGAAGAAATAAAAACAATACCATGGCAGGTTAGATAACTCAATTCATCCTTTCACTAGAGAGAAGGTGGAACCATGAGAGTCTTCAGGTCAAGAGAGTTGTACAAATCAAAAATTCAAAAAAAAAAAGCCTTCTGGCTTAGCACTGTGAAAAATTAGTTTATAATATTCACCCAAAAAAGATAGCACCCAAATTCTAATGTGGCAATTGTCATAAAAATCATGGCCTCCGCAGCTGACCTTGAATAATATCACATTTTATCGTAATTCCTGGTAAAATTTCATAAAGCATGGCCTCTTGCTTATTTCACGTACTTCTTTTCCATCACTTCTTGGTCTGTTTACCCACTGGTACTAACTTCCAAATGATTACTTTTCTAATTTTACCAAAATTAAGAAACTTCAGCACTTTTAGGTATCTCTTACACAAATCTATATTCCTTGTCTCTTTAGGAGACTTGTCTTATATGAGTCTCATAATAGTAACCCTACCATTAAAATAATATTTAAACTGGAGGAAATGTGCTTAAATAGGGTAGCTTTCAGAAGAAAAGAAAAAACTTCTGGGGTCTCCATATTAAAAATATAAAAATGTATCATTATGCTAAGGAATAAGAGAATACTCAATTAGAAAGAAACATTATATTTTCTAGGAATGCTTCTTAAATAGTATTAAAGCTGTAATGCTAAATTTAGTATCAAACATGTACAAATACCAACAGTGTGAAGAGCAAATAATAGGAACTCCAACAAGCTTTACAGGAGACTATGAGTGTTGTTTTAGTAGGTAGCACTATCCACATCATAATTAAATGTCTGACGGTTGATTGAATTAATTAATTCCAAGACTAACAAATCTCAGCATGAAATGTTAAGGAAAATTGGGAGCTATTATTTGGACGATTATGTGGTCTCTAAGTAAATTTACCAGGAAAATGGAATGGTTCATTAAGACTAATGGAAATGATAGGACGATGTCTGTGGAATAAACCAAAAACCAAACCCATTGCCATGGAGTCGATTCCATAGGACAGGGCAGAGCTGTTCCATAGAGTTTCCAAGGAGCACCTGGTGGATTCAAACTGCCAACCTTTTGGTTAGCAGCCTTAGCACTTAACCACTACACCACCAGCATGTCTGTCCGTAGAATGGTGAGATTTAATTCTCCAGTCCTGATTTCCATTGCCGTGAAGTCCATTCGGACTCATAGTGACCCTGTAGGACAGAGAAGAACTGCCACATAGGATTTCCAAGGCTGCAATCTTTACAGAAGCAGACTACCACATCTTTCTCCCCTGGAGCAGCTGGTGGATTAGAGCCTTACGGTTAGCAGCCAAGCCTTTTAACCACTGCCCCATCACAGCTCTTCAAATTCTCCAGTACCAGGCTTTAAAGGTAATTACTTAAACCAAGTGGTAGAATCACCTGGTGCTTTAAAATGCATGATTCAGATACTTTATAGTTAACGAGGGCATCCTGGCCTTCTGTTTCTGTATATGTAAGTCTGAGAAATTAAATCTATTGTAGATACTGCCTGATGTAGTATATTTTGTATTTTCTTTATTATAGGGATAATTGTGAAAAAGCACTCTGTCAGTATGTTGTTGTTGGGTGCTGGCCAGTCAATTCCAATACGGAGCCTATGTGACAAAGCACAACTGCCCCATGGGGCTTTCTTGGCTATTATCCTTAGGGAAACAGATTGCCAGGTCTTTCTCCCATGGAGTTGCTGGGTGGGTTCTCCAATTTGTCAAGTGAAGTTATCTGACAACGGCAGTCAATATGCTGGAAAACTAGGCTGAGGTCAGTCTTCCATGGGGTCAGCCTTTAGCTGTAGAATCCTGATCACATAGACAGCCAAACAGTCTGGGAGGAAACCTCACATTTTTGCTTTATATACATTGAGTGGAAACCCTCGTGGCGTAGTGGTTAAGTGCTACAGCTGTTAACCAAAGGGTCAGCAGTGGTCCTCATATCATATTACAGATTATTGGCAGGATGTCTAATATTTTATTTTCTTCCAACTTTTCTCTTTGGTGCAGGTTGCCTGAAAAAGTAGGAAATACTGAAGCACAGGGACAATCCAAGTATTAAAAAAACCTTTCATTGTCCTGTCCAAGTGAGACTTAACCAGCATAAACGCATGGGCTTCATTTTAGTCACTAAAATAATATAAAGACAACAATAAACTACAATACAATTCTGCTAGGTCTTTCATAATATATCACTAACAGGAACATTAAAGAATGGAAGGAGACTAACATTTATTGAGTATCTTTGTTAGTATTATACTCTGAGGGACCTAACAAAATTCTACTCCTGATACTGCTGCCCAAACTGTCCTTCTCATGGTTCTAGTAAATACAATTTCATTCTTCCAGGTGCTTAAACCAACAACCCTGGAGATATTTTTGATGTTTCTCTCTCTCTTTATATGTATATTTAATCAGTCGTTTCTACCTTCAGAATACGTACAGCATCTGTTTACCTCTAAGTATGTCTTTTACAACTATCCTGGTTCATGCCACCATCTTTTCTGATAATTGCAACTGCTTCATAACTGATTACCCTACTTCTGCCCTTGCCCACTTCTAGTCTATTCTCCATAGACCCGCCAGAGTAATATTCAAAATGAAGGTCATATCATATCATGTCAGTCCTTTGCTCAAAACCTTCCTTTTCTAGATGAAATGTGGTATTCTGGATTAGATCTAGGAACAGAAAAAGGACATTAGTAGAAAAACTGGTAAAATCCAAATCAAGTTTGTAGGTTACTTAGTAGTATTGTTATCAAACTCAAGTTGTTAGTTTTTGACAAATGTACTATGGTTACATAATATTCTAACATTAGGGGAAGGTGGGTGAAGGGTATATGGAACTTCTTGGCAAATTTTGCATATATTTAAAATTATTTAAAATTAAAAAATTGATTTAAAAAGCCCTCCATTTGTTTCCCACATCATTCCCAATAAAAGCCAAAGACCTTGAAATGGTCTACAAGACCTCACGTGACCTGGAACCCCAGTACTTCCCTGATCTCAACTCCTAGGGCTCTCTTCCATGCTTGCCTTTCACCAGCCATACTAGCATCCTTGCTATTCCTCCAGAACACCAGGCATATTCTCATCTCAAGACCTTTTCGGATGTTTCTCCACTTTTTGAAACGTTCTTCCTCCAGATATCTATGGCGGGAGGGGGAGGTGGGGAGGGTGCAGGGAAGGATGCTCTCTCACATTCTTCCAGTCTTTACATTAAGACCTTCTCAGTGAAGCCATCCCTGCCTGGTCTTGTCTATTTTTCAAGCTAGAAAGTAAACTCCAAGAGAGCAAGGATTATTGTATGGCATTTGTTTATTGCTTTATCCCCTGTGTCTAAAAGAGTGCTTGATATATAGTGGACACCTGATAAATATTCATTGAAGGAATGTATAAATGAAAGAAGAAGGGATGAGATAATTGAAGATAGACAAATGCACACAATAGTGGCTAGAGAGCACAAGGTCCTTACCACACGTTTATAATCATTTAATGCCATGGAATCGTATCATTGAAGACTCTGCTTTTCATTGTGCCATCACCAATGTGTTAATACAACTTTAATTTATACTGCTTATTATTGACAACAAAAATGGAAGCAGAGGTTATAGCTTGATTTCCAGATCTTAAACACAGTTGTCTCAGAAAAAAATTTTTTTTTTTTACTTTCACACTAATCGACATAAGTTATTTAGCAAAGATGCAGTACAGATTTTCAAAGGTAACTTTCACTTATTTTTTTCCACACTACAACTGCTTCCTCCCTTTGTCCCCTTCTGTGTTCACCATTCCTCATTGATTCAGTTTGTAGTTATGTGAACTGACAAGTAAAGGTTCATTTGTATTTTCAGTTCAGGTAAACATTTCCACATAAACTGAATCATGAGATCCCAGGGAGGTAAAAGAGCACTAAATGTATTTTATTTACATGCCCACCCACACCTGGTTATAGAGGCCTCAGCACAATTGACATTCCTTGTTTCTTTACATGGCTTTTTTTTTTTTAAACAAAAATTCTAGTTTTAATGTATTTTTATACCCAAAAGACATTTATTGTTTAAACAAATATGTAAATATTCATAAGAAAATCACAAATTTTATCCAGATTCAATATAAGTAAACATTATGAGCATAGCATAAGGATGATGGTGGGCTCCACTTTGCCTACCTAGAGGAGGGGGCGTTATCACCATCCTGTCCTTCCAAAAACAAAAGATCAATAAGTAAATGTCCACATGCAGATGTACTAGTGTACCAGACTAGCATATTTGCTAAGGAAGAAAATATGTTTCTTTTATTTTCCTTTCTTGTCATAATCCCTAGGCATTGTCACTTATCATATTGCCTGGTTATTTGTGAAAGCTAACAATTTGTGATACTGATACACTCATGTGTCTACAAAGAGGTATTTTGGAAAACTGGCCCCAAGGCAGACAGTGGGATATTGTAGCTTAAAAATCCCTGAAATATCACAGTGTCAACAGAGACCTTCAATTTTCTAATGAACTCCCCACTGCCCACCTCTAATTTTTCACTCTTCTACTTTGTCTCCCAGTTGTTTTGTTTTGTTTTGCTTTACACGTCCTCAGCAATCACTCATGGAGCCTCGTTTGCATGTGTTCTCCACTCTCGAGGATATGATTCATGCTGGCCAGGAAACTGGGAATACATTCAGAGATGCCGGGTGGTTTTTTAGATTGTTCTACTGCAACTTGGACTTCCTTTCCTTTTAAACAATATTTTAATATTGTAACAATATTCTAATTTTTTTTTAGTGTCATTATTATTCATGGCAGAGAAAAAAGTCAGGGCGCTAACAAGGAAAGATATTTCAGAAATATAAAGCAACAGATTTTAGAGACAAATTGTGTGTGAAGGTTCAGAGAAGCGTGGGGCTGGAGATAATTTCCAGGATTTTGGTTTCAGTAGCCAGGTGAATTGCAATGTTTCACAAATAGGAGAAGAAAAATATAACTTTTAGAGATGCAGTGGGAGGCGGCATTGGAATATCCAAATGGAAATTCTGGTTGGATCCCAGGAAATATTTTGAGACTCTAGATTTATATTTGTTGAGAGTTAAAGTCATAGAAATGAATGAAATTGCCCAGGAACAACACATAGATTCATTTATTAAACATCTATTATATGATGGGAAATAAGAGGCACTAGAAATACAATGGAAACCCTGGTGAGGTAATGGTTAAGTGCTATGACTGCTAACCAAGAGGCTGGCAGTTCAAAGCCACCAGGCACTCCCTGAAAACTATATGAGGCAGTTCTACTCTGTCCTATAGGGTCACTATAAGTCTGAATTGACTTGATGGCAATGGGTCTGGTCTGGAGGAATACAATAGTTAATGAAATAAAGACAATTCTTATTTTAATGGAACTCACGCTTTAGGTAGGAAGACAGCAAATAAATAAGGAATAAATAAATAAATATAAATTCACAAATTATTCAATTATAAGCATGGTGAATGCAACGACAACAAAAATGTAGTAACCTGTAAGAAAACATAACAGAGAAATTCTGTTTAATCTTGAGTGACTGTGAAGACTTCCCTGCTAGAGTGACATTTATGCTAAGACCTGAAGATGTGTAGGCTAAGAAAAAAGAGTTTGACATTAGAGCAACTGAAAGACAGTTGTTAAGTCTGAAACTTTGCAATGAAGAGGAAAACTGTCAAAAAACAAAACTATAATGGTAGATAAGATCAGATCATGCAGGGCCTTCAAGGCAATGGGAAATTTTAGTAGATTGAATTACTATTGGTCACAGTTCTTCACTTGCCTTTAGTAATATGATGCATCTACCCCTTGCAATGGCTTCATGATAAGCAAAGGGTACTTTCTTATCTTGTTACTTTGTATTTGACCATGTAAGTTTCTTTGGGTGGCCAAATGTTAGCGGGTCTAATGAAATGTACATGCATGGTTGGGCTTGCCCTCTTGCAGTTTTGCCACCACTCGAGGGTATGGAGTTTGCATTACATAATAAGACCACCAGTAAAAGCTCTGAACATGGACTCTCCATGGACTTCCTGGTTGGTGAAAGACATCCTTGCACACAAGAGGGTAGCACTCCCTTCTTTTGGATATGGAAGTTCCACGTTGAGAACCCTCCTAGACCTTGCCCTATATATTCATTTCTATCCTTTTTTCCTACAATAAAGCTGTAATTGTGGAAAAAAAAAAAAAAAAAAGAATGGAAAATACTGGTGGCATAGTGGTTAAGAGCTCTAGCTGCTAACCAGAAGGTTGGCAGTTCCAATCCACCAGGCACTCCTTGGAAACTCTATAGAGCAGTTCTACTCTGTCCTACAGGGTAGCTATGAATCAGAATCAACTCAAAAGCAATGGGTTTTTTGGTGTTTTGTTTTGTTTTGTTTTAATAAAAAGAATATGCCCAGACATGCTACCATTCAAGAAGTATGAGAGGCATATGGAGCAGACCTGGAGCCAACCTGCTTTTGGAGCTAAATCCAGTTGCTCTGTCTGGATAACCTGACCTGAGACAGATATGAGAGTAGAATAAATGACTATTGTTCTATATGGCTGAGTTTTGGGGTGGTTTGTTATGCAATAAAAACTGACTAAACAGAGGACTTGAGGAAAAAGAATCATTAAGGAATGAGTTCAGGAAAAGGAACCAGAAAAAATGACTCATAAGAAGAAATTAGTGGTTAAGAGCTCAGCTCCTAATCAAAAGGTCAGCAGTTCAAATCCACTAGCTGCTCTTTGGAGACCCTATGGGGCAGTTCTGCTCTGTCCTATAGGGTTGCTATGAGTTGGAATCGACTTCATGGCAGCGAGTTTGATTTGGCTTAGTAAGAAGAAATCAGAGAAGGTGGAGGAAAATAATGAAGGGCCAGTGTTGAGGAAACCAGGATTGAGGAAAATTTCGAGATAGATATGATCAAATTCCACAGAGAGATTACGAAGAATGTAAAGTAAATCACCGCCTTTGTAAATTGGAGTTCATTTTTAGTTGACCTTTGCCAAAGAAGTCTCAGATAGCTTGGTGGCAGCAGAAATCATATGGCAGTGGGTTGAAGAAGAAGTGGAAAGGGAGGAAGTAGAGGAAGGATCTGTAGACCACTCTTGAGTGTTGCAATAAATGGAGAAAGGCAAGTGGCGAAGGGTAACACAGTAACACTGGAAGAGAATCAGCATGGAAGCTGTGTCCTTGCTGTATAAGGAAGAACCAGTTCACTGAGGAAGAGTTCAGTGGATCTCCACAAGCTGAGAGAGGAAGGATTAAATATAGAGACCAAAGAAGAAATTCATTCTCTATGAGAAAGGATTCTATGTGCTAAATTCTAATGCTAAGGAGAGGGTTATAGATTATCTCTTAGAATTGATCATTGTTCTGTTCTGTGTCACAAAAGCACAATAAGATTTTTGAAAGCCCTAGAAAGTCTTTGTCAGGCTTAGGATTATGTAGCTGTATTTTCATATGCACTTTCATATGCTTGGGACTTGGCACGTTTTTCTGCCTTGAGTGAAGACTTGAAGAGAAAGTACAGTCAAGGGAACTGGTTTTAGAATAAAGATGTTTGGAACCGGTTTCTAAGCTGAAGGGGAGTATTTGATGAAGAGGGACAAACCTCTAACATAGTGTGAGAACAAGAGCTTCAGAAAGAAGTGGAGATGCCTCTTCCTCTGATACAGCAGTTAATCAGTTAATGTTGACTGGAGATAAGGACGGAGGTGAGAAACTGAAAGCCAAGAGGTTTCATTCCTGTTGACTTCTATTTTCTCTGTGAAGTTGAAGGTGGGCCATTTGCTAAGAGTGACAGGATAGGTGAATATAGCTCTTCTGTGGTCACCTTAGGAGCCCCGGTTGTGCAGTGGTTAATCACTCTGCTGCTACCCAAAAGGTCAGTGGTTCAAAACCACCGGTGGCTCCTTAGAAGTAAGATGTGGCAGTCTGCTTTGGTAAAGATTTACACCCTTGGAAACCCTAAGGGGCAGTTCTACTCTGTCCTACAGGGTCACTATGAGTCGAAAGCAACTCGACCGCAATAGGTGTTTTTTTTTGTTTGTTTGTTTTTGTGATTTCCTTCTTATTCCAAATATAATTTTAAGAGCAAAGTTTTTCCCATAGCAAATTTCTCATGCCTCAACTCATTTTGTATTTTAACCTTCCTGACCGTCCTTCCTAAATTAAGCAACAGTTCATAAATATACATTAGAGGGTAAATTGGTAAAATTTTGGAAGACAATATGGCAATTTATATCAAAATGTTAAATGAGCATACACTTTGATTCAGTAATCCCATTTCTAGAAACTTATCATAAAAATAATAAGCAGAAAAATAGAAAATGATGCATACACAAGATTAATAACTGAAGTGTTTAAATTAGTGAAAAATGGATAAAACCTAAATACACGTGCATAGGGATCTTTTTTTTCCTAATTTTATTTATTTATGTTTATTTATTTTGTTACTGAGAATATACACAGCAAAATATACACAATTCAACCGTTTCTGCATGTACAGTTCAGTGATATCCACTACGTTCTTCGAGTTGTACAACCATTCTCACCTTCCTTTCCTGAGTTGTTCCTCCCCCACTAATATATACTCACTGCCTCCTAAGGTTCCTATTTAATCTTTGCAGTTGCTGTTGTCAGTTTGACCCCATATGAATAGCTCTTAAAAGAGCATAATGCTCAAGGTAGACAGTTTTTACTAATTAAGCTAAACTATTGTTTGGTTTTAAGAAGACTTCAGGGAATATTTTTGGTTTAAGGTTTAAAGATGATCTCAGGTCAAT
Source organism: Loxodonta africana (assembly GCF_030014295.1). Taxonomy (NCBI): domain Eukaryota; kingdom Metazoa; phylum Chordata; class Mammalia; order Proboscidea; family Elephantidae; genus Loxodonta; species Loxodonta africana. Next base: position 50,395,987 of record NC_087351.1, read on the forward strand.
AGTTTCGTAGGTCCATCCAGCCTCTATGACACGAGAAAGTCTGAAGTCCATGAGAATTTGAAATTCTGTTCTGCATTTTCTCCGTGACTAGGGGTATTTTTTTAAATTGTAATATGTGCATACACACTATAAAATTCTACCCGAAAATAAAAATTATGATGCAGATCTTTATGTCTACAGCATGTCTTCCTGAATGAAGAAAAGTGAGAGATAAGTATAGCTTGCTGCTAGTATTATTCCATGTATGTGGAATTGTTTATCTTGTATTTTGTGTAAAAAGATGTGAATAAACCCCAAAATGTTAACAGAGCTTATATATAGGTGGAAGAAGACGGGGTAGTTTTTACTTTCTTCTTTTTTTGTATTGTTTGAATTTTTATAATCATTTATCATAGGCATTTGTAATAAGCACATAAAAAAAGTTAAAAAAAACATTTTTTTTTTTTTTTTTAAAGAATTTAACATAGGCCCCTAGTCTGTGCCAAAGTGGTGGGCGAGGGAGCAGGGGGACTGGGCAGGATCCAGCTTCCAAGAAAAGGAACCAGGGAGGCTTGAGTCTTCTGTCAGAGGGTCTCAGTATTGGTAACCAAGGAAAAAAAAAAAAACCAAGGGCAAGCAGAAACTACCCTGCCGAACCTCGGCATAACCACATTGTCTTGTGTTTTCATCTCAAATACTCTTTGATTTTAATACACCTGGGCTCTGTTTTCTACTTCTTTACCCTGTGAGTCAGCAGGAAGCTCCTACAAATTCCTTCTTCTCCTATGATACTTGCTCCTTCTATAGAAGTTGATCTCATAGATTCATCTGGGTGGAGTTCTCCTCCCTCCTCCCCAGTCAGATTGTAGGCCGGCAAGCCTCTATGTTCCTCCCTTGTGGAATGCTCCCCTCCCTTTGGAAAGAGTCCTCATCTCAGTATCTTCACTGTGATTCTGAATCCAAACACACTTTGTTGACACCATGTGCATCTCTAGGGTCTTTCTCTCCCTACTTGTTGCTATTGAATTATTCACCCTTACTCCCCAAACTATCTTCACTTCACTCATCAGGTAAAACTTGGTTACTAGGAAATGATCACCAATACCAGATGCCAGATTTTGACAATCAACAGATAATAAAGCATATAATATTCTGAAACAAATGTGTGTGAGTGTAACATTTGTTATTGTATATATACCATATAAATAAAAAAATTGTTATTGTATACATACAATATATATGTGTATATATATATACACACACACGTATATTCCTGCCTTCCAGAGTCTGCAGCAAGTTCAGCAGACTCTACTGTGTATTTGACATACAAAAGAAATTTACAGCTATTTTTTTTTTATATATATATATATATATTTTATATTGGACCTTCATGTGACTTGAACAGACAAGATAGGTGGTAAAAATGATTCTCTCTCTTTCTTTTCTTTTTTTTTTGAGAACCTGAATCATCTTTAATAGAGTGACAGGGAAGGCAGTTAGTTACGGAGGAGTCAAGGCAACTTCATGAATGCTAGTTTTGTGCTCTGGAGATCTTCTCTGACAATCTTTGCCTCCTTTCTCCTCAGCTAAATAGTGCTTAGCATTAGTATTCCTCACAAGAGACACTTTGAGACTTAATCAACAATGGGAACTAGGCAATCATATCTTAAGATCTATTTTTTGTACTCTTCCAAATGACCTACAGATAAGGAAATCCAAGGAGGTGCCTGAAGTGAATTTCAGTCCATGTAAGGTTTACAATCTCTCTATCCTAGACCTGTTGCTAAATGATTGCCAGGTGAAAGGGCCTTTCTAGCATGTTGGTGTAAACCATTCTGATATTGTGTGCTTCTTTTTCACCTAGGATTCTCTTTTCCCTTATACCTTTTGTGTTGTCCTTGTCTCCAAGTCTCACTGTTCATTGGGAGTGAATTACTAAGGATACAGAAAGTCACTCTGCTTCTTCCGAAATGTCAGTCTTCAGAACTTTCTCATACACTCTTAGAATCGTATCAGTGATAAAAGAACTCCCAAATCAGAGGCTTTAATTACAGTCGCTATCGAGGGCACATCAGATTCTCAATAACAACTAACTTAACAGTGTTCAAAGTATAGTTCTGTCAGTGACCCAGATTTTTCAGGCACTGAGAAGTTTCATCATTTCCTTAGTTTCATACTTTTTTATAAGCTAGGAATATGCTTCAAAGAATAAACTTAAAGACTTCAGTTTTTACACTTGGTTCATTTTGCATATAATTAACACATTCTAGTTCTCTTCCCCTACTTAACTTAGAACAACATTGAATTTCCATGCAGCTCACAAAGGTATTTGTGGATTATTGGACTGCAGCTAGAAACCTAGTCAGCTTGGCAAAACGTTCATCCAGAGACATCTGACACCCATTTTACCACCAACGGGTCTATGCAAACTTGTGAAGACAGAAAAGTTTAGCATGCATCCTTCTTGGTTTGATATCTTGGTTCTGCTCTAAGTGCCTTCCCAGCCACCTCATCATTGTCTTTGGCTCAGAGAATCCTCCAAGGATGTGAACCTTCCCTTACAGGAAGATCTCCCAACATTCATACTGTAAGGGACCACTTTACCAACTAAGTGACTTGATAAACCTATGTATTATGATAGCTATTGAGGTAGCTTCCATAGGTAGATACCTTCCTGAACATACTTCTTCCTTGTCATCCAGACACATTAGTGATTTTCCTGGGAGGAATTTCAGTCCTGGGAACAAGAATACTTTTTCCTAGCTGCCCATTAAGTATTCCTTAGTATAAAAAAACCTATTTGGTAATATTAATATTATCACTACTACTACTAATAACAATAATAAAAAGAATAACAACAGTAACTCACAGGACACTTATTTTGTTCCAAAACACTGTTCTAAGAGCTATTAACTCATTTAATCATCATAAAAAATCTATGATGCAGATACCATTATTATCCCCATTTTAAAAAAGAGTTGTAGAGACAGCCTTGCCCCTGAGTTAGGAGTCTCTTTCTCCAACTTAGAATTCTGTAATGACAGGCAAAACCTTTTTTTACAGTGAAATAGCATAGCTGGGGTATGCATTTTAGTATTGCTGGTGTCAATACCTGTGGCAGCAGAGTCTGTGACCAGAGAGAATAAAAGGAGACAGCTGGTGGTGGGTGAAGACCAGAAGTAGGCAGAGGTTCAGCTAGACATTCAAGAGCTCTACAGGAAAAGAAGATGAAGGAATTTTCTGGCACTTGAAGTTTAGGATGTCATCTAATAGTGAGATCTTCTGAAATATTCACTAAGGATATCCTTTGAGAAAGAATTTGGTGACAAAATTCCAAGAAGGTACAACGTAAATTTTAAATTGCCCCCTCAACATCCATTAATTCCTTTTTTCTTAGTAAGAGATCTTCCATTTTATTTAGGGTGGCAATGTGCCCCGCTAAAATGCTGCATTTCCCAGCTTCCTCTGTTACTACGGTGGCCATTTGACTAAGCTATGACCAAGGAGATGGAGGCAAAATCAATTAGGTGGGACTCCTAGAAAGAACCCATACAGGAGAAAACAGAGTTGGGCTGTGCCACTCTGTTCCTTTCCACTTCCTACTCTCTGCTTCCTAACATGCAGATTTGATGGTTGGAGTTCCAAAAACCATATTGGGCTACTGATGTGACCTTGAGAATGGAATCCACATACTAGAATTAAGGGAGCAGAAACAGAGGTGGAGGGTAGGTTACTGTTGACCAAGGAGCCACCACCTTAGCCCTGGATTGCACACTTCCAAACTTATTTTATATAAAGACACAATAAATCTTCATTTGTTTAAGCCATTGTTATTTCTAGCTTTCTGTTACGTGCAGCTGAACATGATTCTAACTGATAAATGAAGTCAGCTGGAGGTTTTATAGGCAGCAGAACATTTCAACCTTTGACAAGGGAAGAAAACACAAAAGACTCCCCTAACTATAGACTGGTCCTGTGGAGAGAGGCCAATTGAAAAGATCTAGGCCAGAAGTTACCCAAACCTCTGGAACAAGGCAATTAACCTCCCTTCTCCAGTCTCTCAGTTGCAAAACAAGGCTGGATTTATCATAAGATTCCTTTCCAGATAGAAAATTCCGCCATTTTAAAAAGAGAGAAGAAGACACACAACTACTGTTGCTCTCCAAGCCCTGCTGAAGAAATAGCAGTGAAAATCAACGTGCAATTATTTTCTAGTAGAGAGGGGCAACTCAGTCCAATGCAACCAACCCCATCTGAGGCTTCATGGACATTAGATTTCCCTTGGCACATAGTTGCTTTTACTTTTGGATCATGTCATGATTACCATAATCAGGGACCATTTGATTAAAACAAATAGAGGCTCATTTAAACAGGTTTAAGAATTTCCTCTTCAAGGAATACAGGAATTGCTTACTGAATCAAAGGAAACACCAGAGCAGGAAGTTCAGTCAGGAAAACTGGGAACCAGAGGAAAGGTGAGAGCTCCCTCTATCCATGTCTCTGGTCAATCAGGTGTGTAATCTTTGCGTTCCTCCCCTGCTTCTGATTGCTGTCCAGCTTTCTCTGTGCCAGTGCTTACGTGGTAGAAACATGAAAATGGCTTTCCCAACTCGGAATAAGCTTCATTTCAAGCTAGTGTGCCTTACTGATTAATTTAGACTATGCCGTTAAAATTCTTAATTGAAATTGATTAATTAGCAGTGGGCATATGGTCACGAGGTATAAACAGGGCAAGCAGGGCTGAGGGGCAGATTCTCTGGGAAGGAATGTGACTGAGAAGGGAAGAGTCACATCTTCAGAGTAAAAGCAAGGAGGACCTTCTTGTAGCATTCCCCTTTAGGAAGGGGTGAATTTCTTTATAGTCTAAGAGCATCCTCCCTGGGGCTTTGCTCAAATGGGGCAGAGTGAGTGTCCAGGCATCTTATCAAGTGGTGCTTCCTAATCTATCCAGAGTGGTAAAAATAAATCACTGGTTTGAGTTTGTAACACTAAAAACAGGTGTACTCTACGACCTGTGTATGGGTATACATGGATGATTACAGTAAATTGAAATAAAATTTATTTTGAAATTTTTATTGAGAATCTACCAGCATCCCTTCAGATCACTAAAGTGTCAGAAACAGAATTGAAAACTGCTAACTTAACCTCTAGTTTATCTGTTTCTCTAGCTCCCATTACAACCCTCTCTATTTCCTGCAGACCCTGCTTGTGTTATTCAGCTCCTACCTTGATCAGTTCCAAACTCCATTATTTGTGTATCAGCTTGATAATTAACTGAATATTTTAATTAAATAGAATTCATCATTTTATATCATATTTACACTTATTGTAGTATAAACTCCATCTCAGTAATGGAGATTCTTGCTTTTTTTTTTTTTTTTTTGATGATAATAATACAGGTAAACTTGCAGTGTTTTTGTTTATTTTAGGATTTGGCTCAAAATAACAGTTTCCATGTCATATTCCATATCCCACATGAATAGTCATTTTACCCTTGAGAACATAAGAGATTTGGCCACTTGGTAAAATTTCCTATTTTTTCAAAATTTGCTTTTATTTAGTGTTAAGCCTCTTAAGCACAATAACATAACCCAGAGAGAGTGCATTAATGTAGCTGTTGTAAGATCTGGATCTGAAGCTTACTAGCTGTGATAGCGTGGACAGGTCATTTAATCTCTCTAAATCCAATTTTCATTATGTAAAATGGCCATGTGATTATCATATGTACCAAATGAAACAATGGCTATGAAAACAATTTATAAACTGTAGAGTTGGACAGCATTATCAAAGGTATCAAAAGAAAACTCACCCACCCTTCCATGACTTGAAAGATGATAAACTGTTGTTGCTCCAAGTAAAAGTATATGCTGCATAAATACATCAGGGCACCTGAGCTCATAGTGTTGAACGACACAAGAGGAGTAAACAGACCTCTTTGCGTTAAATGGGAGTGAAACATCATGATTAGGGACAAATTGATGCACTATTTCATCAAGGCAGCATGTTCATACAATATAACAGAGAGCTTCTAGGGAAGACTGTATTTAAATGTGGTGCTTGCTAATCAATCATCACTTATTTTTTTATCAGGTAAACTGCCAGACTACTGCTTTGACGAGGATCCAATGAGTTAGTCTAAATGTATTCCTGATGTGTAATCAATATCTCCAGCAGTCTTCAAGAATGCATTTCACTGCGTTACATCCTTATTAAAAACTAAACTACTGCCGTCAAATTGATTCCTACTCACAGTGATCCTATAGGACAGAGCAGAACTGCCCCATACTGTTTCCAAAGCTGTAATTTTTTACAGAAGCAGACTGCCACATCCTCCCACAGTGCAGCTGGTGGGTTTGAACCACAGACCTTTTGGTTTGTAGCCAAGTTTTTTAACCACTGCATCACCGGAACTCCTACATCCTTATTAAAAAATAGACATATCAAAATGAGACCTCCCTCAAGCTAATGTCATCACATCGCTCAAAACTAAATTCTGGCTCAGTAATTGACTTTTATGAAATTGTCACTGGAGAAGCTGAAGAGACAGCCTAATAGAGTATAAAATTGTCAGCTTGTAGATCTAGCTGGACACTTGTGATGCAGTGAATTACTTAATATGGCCCTTCTAGCTATAGTCTTTGTGACTCCCACACAATGATTGGGTGAGACTATGCAAAGAAGGTGCTTGTCGCCAACCAAGGGGATTGGACAGCTTGGTGCTAATGCAAATAAGGTGCATGGAACCCTTGTGGGAGTGGGACTGAGCAAATAAGGTGTACAGAACCTTAATAAGGGTATTGGTCAGTTTTGCCATCCCACGAGGCTTAAAGGGAGACAGAAAGAGAGAAAGGGAGGAGCTGTAACACAGAAGACAGCAAGAACTGTCAGGGCCCAAGAGGGCTTCGGTGAGGCTAGCCGACTCACATTGCTAAGAGTTGTAATAGTTGCCTGAGAAGGCCCCAAGCAGAGCCTAGCAGCAGAGGGCAAGAAGAAGCTGTCCTGATCAAGAACTGTGTACTGAGTTGTTCCTGTTACTTCTTCTGAGTCATTCCTGATCCCTAGTTATACCCTATTACTTCCCTAATAAACCACTTAACTGTAAGTAAGGTTCATGAGTTCTGTGAGACGTTGCAGCAAATTATGGAACCCAAAGATCAGAAGGAGAGTACTGAAGGGAGAGGGGGTAGTTGGTGTTAGAGATGATGGATTGGGACAGCAATTTGAAAAAGCTGGATGTTTGGGACATCTTTAACCAACCCCTCATACAAACCAACTTTGTGCAGATCCTTATAAAATAAAATATTCACTTAACACTTGAAAAAAATATCTTAACTCATATGTGTATTGCCTGCCTTCTCTAAATGAATTACACATACTGAGATAAGAAATACTCAGATATCATCTGAATTCAAAGGTCAGGAAACATGTAGTATTTATTTCACTTTTCTCAAAATTCTTCTGTGAGTCTTAGCTCACTGGTTTCTGAGAACAGGATACTTGTCTCGCTTGTCTATTGCCAACCTTTGTCCCAACTATTCAGAGGGTGGTACAGAAGCTGTGCTTCAGACGCATCACTGTAAGGAAGTAAACTGAGAACAAATATAAACGGAGGGAGCAAACTGACTGTCAGAGTTCTTGCTCTAAGGAAAATCTATAAACTGTTTTCTTCCTAAACATGATGCTGTGGTCTTTCAGAAGTCCATCTAAAAATAGTTGTCCAGAATCACCCCTTTTTGTCGGCGCCCCATTGCCCACCCCAGCAAGTGGACTGTCAGATCAGACCAGAGAAGAATTACAATGAGGTATACTTTTTTTTATATATACTACAGTGGAGAGGTGAAGAGAAGCAAGTGTTTTTCCGGAAGAAAAAGAGAGGACAAAAAAATCACCTAGGACAAAGGGAAAATGTTACAGTTTAACATAGGCAGACTTAAGTGGTATATTATTAAAGGGGGGAAAGAAACGAGGTTACAAAACAATTTGTGTAAATTTAGGAAAACGGCTGGAGAGACAAGCACTGAAAAATTAACAGTGGTTATTGCTGCATGCTAAAAAGGGGTAGATGATTCTTGGAATACATGTTTTTATTTATCATATTGGTTTTTGTCTATCTATAGGTTGAAAATTCTTTGCGGTGAACATATATTACTTTTGTAATAGGAAAAGTGTTTTTCAAAGAAGAAGAAGAAGCCTCCGCCAGAGAAAGACCTGGCAGTCTACTCCTGCAAAGATTGTTGTTGTTGTTGTGTGCCATCGAGTCCTTTCCGACTTATAGCAACCCTATAGGACAGTGTAGAGCTGCCCCATAGGGTTTCCAAGGAGCAGCTGGTGGATTCGAATTGCCAACTCTTTGGTTAGCAGCCTGAGCTCTTAACCACTTCACTACCAGAGGTCTCCCATAAAGATTACAGCCTAGAAAACCCTTTGGAGCAATTCTACTCTGTTACATGGGATCGCTTTGAGTTGAAAATCAACTTCACGGCACCCTGCAACACCGAAGTTATGACATAGCAGAAAAGGTCTCTGTTCAGAGTATTCACTCAGTTAAGTGATGTGGTCATTATGTCAAAAACAAGGAGCAGATATGATGGAGTAAGATGATGGATTTTAGGACTTCGGGTAAGTATTGTTTTATCCTTTCAGAGTACCATAAGCTCTTAAAATCACAATATATTAATCAACATACACAATTAACATTCCCAAAACAAGTTGTCTTTACACTTGAATAAATCTGATGGAAGAATGAATAGCTAGTAAGTCTCATATAGAGTAATACTTGCCCCCATCCTTACAAGATAAAGTTTTTATGGGTCCATGGTCTAATGAGAAAAATAAGAAAAATGTGATGAGCTTTACATGTAGGTAAATTCATTTAATTTTTCAAACTTCCCTTTATTTTTAAGCCAGACCCCACACACACACACACACACACACACACACACAGTTTTTACTGTTACTGTTAGGTAAGATGCAAAGCCCATAACACCATGTTCATCCTCACGAATTCCTGTTTTAAATATGACTGCCTCATAAAAATCTAAGAACTCACGTTCACTCCTTCAAAAATTACGTATTGAGTACCTATCATTCTCTACTGGGTTTTGCTAAAGAAACATTGGTGAAGAAGACAGTGACTGTACCTACTCTTTTGGAATACATTATTTTAGTGGAAGACACAGTAAAAAAAAAGAAAGCAAATATATGAATGAGATGACTTTGCACAGTAATTTGAGTTATGAAAGGAACAAAGAATGAACTAAGATCAAAAACATGACTAGGGAAGCTTACTATAGGTAGTTTGGTCAGTGCAGGTGATCCAAACCTGAAGGATTTAGTCACCTGACAAGTGGAGAGGAGAGCATTGAACTCTTAGGGGAGAACTTATGCTAAGGCCAAGAGGTGGGAAAGTGCTTCGCACATTCAAAGATCTGAAAGACCCATATGACTAGAAGATGGTGAGAGGGGAGCAAAGTGGAATTGGAGACATAAGCAGGGGCCAAAGGATGCAGGAATTATAGGCTCCAGTACTTTAATTGCTATGAGAAGCCACAGACGGCTTTCAACAAAATATTGATGTGGTTTCACTTGCATTTTTAAGGTAGTGGTTAAGAGCTACAGCCGCTAATCAAAAGGTCAGTAGTTTGAATCCACCAGTTGCTCCTTGGAAGCCCTATGGGGCAGTTCTACTCTGTCCTTTAGGGTCGCTATGAGTCGGAATCGACTCAACGGCAATGGGTAGTGGTAATAGTTTCTGCTGGTGAAGAATGGATTGGAGGGAAACAAGCATTAAAGTGAGGAGACCTAGTGAGAAGTCTGTTCCAACAGTATGGGTGTAAGATCATGGTGGCCTAACTAAGGTGTAGAAAAGAAGCTGAAGCCAAGAAATCTCCTGGAGATAGAATCACGAGGACTTGGTGATGGATTGATGCATGGTAAGGAAAAGTGAGTATTCAAAGATAGTGCTAGATTTCCAGGTTGAGTAACTGGCTAAATGGGGCTATGATTTACTGAAGGGGGGAAATCTTGGCAGGTTACCATTATACACCTCAGTTTCCTCATGTGTAAAATAAAAATAATGTGTACTTCATAGGGTTGTTCTGAGGATTAATAAAGTATGTACAGTGCCTGGTACATAAAAAAGTACATAGCAAGTACTAAATTCATGTTAGCTATTATTATTAGATATGGTATAGAAATAGATGTTACTGTATGGTTAAAAACAGGGTTCTCAAGTAGTTAAATGTCCTCTTGGCTTTATTATTACAAGTGGGTTTAAGGTGAAATTAGAATATTTGATCAAAAGATCAGAGAATATTAAAATTCAGATTTGGTCCAATAATTCCACCTTCCTGTGAAGTCTCCAAATTTAAAATAAACACCTGTCTACAGCTCGGATTTTGGCCCTAAAGCCCAATATAATTTAGGCTGGACCATGGTGTCTTTTTTACTATACCAAGTAAGCCTCTACTAGCTTCTAATCAAAGCAGACTTGCTTACTTATCCCCAATACCTTTCCCCTAAAAATGGAGTTTGCATCCAAATTTGGGTTGTCTGAAAAGCAGCCAGACCCAACCACTTTGAAAACTCCACCTGGTCTAGTGAACCATAATTTGCTACCTCTGAAAACCAGTTGCCATTGAGCTAATTCTAACTCATGATGTCTCCATGTGTGTCAGAGTAGAACTGTGCTCCAGATGGTTTTCAATGCTGATTTTTCTAAGGCAGATTGCCAGGGTTCTCTTCCAAGGTGCTTCTGGGTGGATATGAACTTCCAACCTTTCGGTTAGCAGCTGAGAACATTTATGTTTGCACCACTCAGGTGTAGCAAAAAGACTGGGGTGAGGCGGTGCGGGAAGGTGGGGTTCTCAAGCTCCCCTCAAAGGATAAGCACTACACTTAGTTTTTCTCAAGGTTCCAACTCAGATGGACTTAATTCCACTTCCTGGCCAAATTAGTGTAGATCCTAAAGCTATAAGAGAGTAGTACATAATACCATTTAGATTTCCCCACATGTCTGCCCATTTGTTGTACTGTAGGACTTGTGTGTTGCTGTGATGCTGGAAGCTATGCCACCGGTATTCAAATACCAGCAGGGTCACACATGGCAGAGAGGTTTCAGCTGAGCTTCCAGACTAAGAAAGACTAGGAAGAAGGACCCAGCAGTCTACTTCTAAAAAGATTTAGCCAGTGAAAACCTTATGAATAGCAGTGGAATATTGTCTGATACAGTGCCAGAAGATGAGCTTCTCAGGTTGGCAGGCATTCAAAATATAACTGGGGCAGACCTGCCTCCTCAAAGTAGAGTAGACCCTAATTATGTGGATGGAGTGAGGCTTTCAGGACCTTCATTTGCTGATATGGCATGATTCAAAATAAGAAGAAACAGCGGCAAACATCCACTAATAATCAGAAGGTGGAATGTACCAAGTATGGATCTAGGAAAATTGAAGTAATCAAAAATGAAATGGAATGTATAAACATTGATATCCTACACATTAGTGAGCTGAAATGGACTGTTATTGGCCACTTTGAGTCAGACAATCATATGGTCTACTATGCCAGGAATGACAAGTTGAAGAGGAATGGCATTGCATTCATTGTGAAAAAGAACATTTCAAGATCTATCCTGAAGTACAACGCTGTCAGTAATAAGATAATATCCATAAGCCTAAAAAGAAGACCAGTTAATACTACTATTATTCAAATAGACACACCAACCACTCAGGTCAAAGATGAAGAAACTGAAGATTTTTTACCAGCGTCTGCAGCCTGAAATTGATCGAACATGCAATCAGAATTCATTGATAATTATTGGACATTGGAATTTGAAAGTTGCAAACAAAGAAGGATCAAAAATCAAAACCCATTGCCATCAGGTCGATTCCGACTCACAGTGGCCCCACAGGATGGAGTAGAACTGCCCCATAGAATTTCCAAGGAGCACCTGGTGGATTCGAACTGCCAGGCTTTTTGGTTAGTTGCCATAGCATTTAACCACTATGCCACCAGGGTTTCCAGAACAAGGATCGGTAGTTAGAAAATATGGCCTTGGTGATAGAAACAATGCCAGGGATTGCATGAGAGAATTTTGCAAGACCAATGACTTCTTCATTGCGAATACCATTTTCACCAACATAAATGGTGACTATACGCATGGATCTTGCCAGATGGAATACACAGGGATCAAATCAGCTACATCTGTGGAAAGAGATTATGGAAAAGCTCAATATCATCAGTCAGAAAAAGGCCAGGGGTTGACTGCAGAACAGACCGTCCGTTGTTCATATACGAATTCAAGCTGAAACTCAAGAAAATTGGAACAAGTCAACAAGAGCCAAAGTACAACCTTGAGTATATCCCACCTGAATTTAGAGGCCATCTCAAGAATAGATTTAACGCATTGAACAATACTGACCGAAGACCAGACGAGTTGTGGAATGACATAAAGGGCATCATGCGTGAAGAAAGCAAGAGTTCATTAAAAAGACAGGAAAGAAAGAAAAGACCAAAATGGATGTCAGAAGAGTCTCTGAAACTTGCTCTTGAAAGCAGAGTAGCTAAAGCAAAAGGAAGAAATGATGAAGTAAAAGAGCTGAACAGAAGATATCAAAGGGTGGCTCAAGGAGACAAAGTAAAATATTATGACGGCATGTGCAAAGACCTGGAGATGGAAAACCAAAAGGGAAGAACAGGCTCTGCATTTCTCAAGCTGAAAGAACTGAAGAAAAAATTCAAGCCTCCAATATTGAAGGATTCTATGGGCAAGGTATTAAATAACACAGGAAACATAAAAAGAAGATGGAAGGAATACACAGTCACTATACCAAAAAGAATTGGTCAACATTCAACCATTTCAGGCGGTACCATATGAGCAGGAACCAATAGTACTGAAGGAAGAAGTCCAGGCTGCAATAAAGGCATTGGCGAAAAACAAGGCTCCAGGAATTGATGGAATACGAACTGAGATGTTTCAACAAAAGGATTCAGGGCTGGAAGTACTCACTCATCTACGCCAAGAAATTTGGAAGATGGCTACCTGGCCAACTGACTGGAAGAGATCTATATATGCCTATTCCCAAGAAAGATGGTCCTACCAAATGTGGGCATTATCAAACAATATCATTAATATCACATGCAAGTAAAATCTTGCTGAAAATCATTCAAAAGCAGTTGCAGGAGTACATTGACAGGCAGCTACTAGAAACTCAAGCTGGATTCAGAAGAGGACGTAGAACAAGGGACATTATTGCTGATGTCAGAAGGATCATGGCTGACAGCAGAAAATACCAGAAAGATGTTTAGCTATGTTTTACTGACTATGCAAAGGTATTCGACTGTGTGGATCATAACAAATTATGGATAACATTGTGAAGAATGGGAATTCCAGAACACTTAATTGTGCTCATGAGGAATCTGTACATAGATCAAGAGGCAGTTGTTTGAACAGAACAAGGGGATACTGCATGGTTTAAAATCAGGAAAGGCATGCGCCAGGATTGTATCCTTTCACCATACCTATTCAATCTGCATGCTGAGCAAATAATCCAAGAAATAAGACTATATGAAGAAGAACGGGGCATCAGGATTGAAGGAAGATTCATTAACAACCTGCATTATGCAGATGACACAACCTTGCCTGCTGAAAGTGAAGAGGACTTAAAGCACATACTGATGAAAACCAAAGACCACAGACTTCAGTATGGATTACACCTACCTCAACATAAAGAAAACAAAAATCCTCACAATTGGACCATTAAGCAACATCATGATAAATGGAGAAAAGATCGAGGTTGTCAAGGATATTGTTTTACTTGGATCCACAATCAACACCTATGGAAGCAGCAGTCAAGAAATCAAAAGACGCATTGCGTTGGGAAAATCTGCTGCAAAAGACCTCTTTAAACTGTTGAAAAGCAAAGATGTCATCTTGAAGACTAAGGTGCGCCTGACCCAAGCCATGGTGTTTTCAATCGTCTCCTATGTATGTGAAAGCTAGACGATGAATTAGGAAGACTGAGGAAGAATTGACGCCTTTGAATTGTGGTGTTGGCAAAGAATACTGAATATACCATGGACTGCCAAAAGAATGAACAAACCTATCTTAGAAGAAGCATAACCAGAATGCCTCTTAGAAGCAAGGATGGTGAGACTACATCTCACATCCTTTGGCCATAATGTCAGGAGGAATCAGTCCATGGAAAATGACATCATGCTTGGTAAAGTAAAGGGTCAGTGAAAAAGAGGAAGACCCTCAATGAGATGGACTGACACAGTGGCTGTAACAACGGGCTGAAGCATAACAATGATTGAGAGGATGGCACAGGACTGTGCAGTGTTTCTTTCTGTTGCACATAGGGTTGCTACGAGTAGGAATTGACTCGATGGGACCTAACAACAACAGTAGAACCCATGTCTATTAGAGAAAAACATAAGAAGTCTAGGGCATGTGAGTTTGGCACCTTTCAGAAAACCCAAGCAACAGCTGAACAAGCCTGGTAACAGCAAGCATGCTCATTCATTCATTCAGTAAATTCTTATTGAGCAACCATTCATTAGGTCCATCACACGATAATCCGGTTACTTTGAGTCTTCATCATAAAGAACTACAGAAAAGTATTCTTTTCAGTAAAGGTGAGTGTGTTATTATTATTTTTTTCTTTTACATCAAGCAAATTCAGTTTCATCAAATACAGCTAAACTTGAAATTTTGAGAAAAATGTAGCAGAACAGATAATCTTTTTTTTCTTCCTAAAAGAGAAGTTTTTATTTATCTAATTGCATCAGCATAAAATGCTTACTTGCCATTCAAAGTAAAACTGTTGATGGATAATTAATTTTTTTGTACTGGCTGGTTCTGATTAACACGTCAGTTCCCCATAAGGAAGGCACTTTTTACTGGGGCAGTGCACTATTCTTCATTCATTTGTTAGATTCCTGAAAGTGTGCTTGTGTTTTCAGATTAGTTACCTAACTGGAAGACGATTTTTTAAACAGTTACCTATGACATTGAGACCCTCCCCCAAAAAAATACACACACACGCACACACACACACATACACACACACTTGGGATCCCAGGATGGTAGCTTTTCAAAAGAAGAAAAAAGGTTTCTTTGAAGAAATCTGCAGACATGATGACAACAGCAGTCAGAGGAATCAAGATGTGAGTCTCTCTATACTTCTGATTTCAGCTGCTTATGACTGTACAGCCTGAGTTAATTAAACTTGCTAGCCACCAGAAGGGACCAGATACCTACCATGTGTGAGTAAGAGTAGAGAAAACAATGTACTGGGGCATTCATTGTAGCTATAGGAAATTTCTATTTTAAACTAATTAATGCAATGTCAGTGAGCCCCCTACTATTTTAATGAGTTTCATTCATATGCATCTGAACTTAAAATACACGGCAATCGTAATGATTGTCACAGCTATTGTGCTGTGAGTGTATAATAAACCTAAACTTACTCTAGATGCCATCTGCTATAGCGCAAAACTCAGTAACACACAGATTGATTTTAGACTCCTTTAGATTACAGATACGTTCGTTCATTATAGCAAACCAATTTGCCCCAAGTGACTGAGAGATAAAAAGTCATCTCATTACTTAAGAATTAGTATATAAAATGTATTGTATGGATATGTTTAAACACAGTGCATGATTTGAAGAATTTGAATGTTATAAAACATGTTTAAAAGTTTCATGGAAAATAATTTAATCTTTCTTTGTTATGTCCTAGAACATTCAAAGTGCTTCAAGGTTATTCTTCCAAACACCAGTTATGTATATAAAGTACAGGAGCAAAATTCTGTACTGGTTTTATTAATACCAGATAAATAGGTCTTTTCTATATTTTCACAACCCAGTCCCATAACCTAACCTTGAGGACTCTTCTGTTACTAAGCCCTATTGTATGACAATGATATTTTTGATTCCCCTGAAGTTTCACAAGTTAATATACCAGCTGTCTCAGAGTTCTAGAACAGCTTTTTCCTCACAGTAGAACAGCTTCTATCTAGTAATTTCACCCCCTTTAAAAAAAAAAGAAAGAAAAACAACCTTACAAGTTACATTAAAATGTAATCTTTAGACTGTAAAATAATTAGGAATACAATTTCCACCCAATTAAATAGCCCAGAATACATTCTAGTGACTGCATTTGCAGAAGATACCAGCATTCCTTAGTAAACAAACTGTATGTTAATTCACCAGGTAACTGAGAAAGCTAGGATAATTCAAGTTCCTTTAAGCGCACTGAAAGTAAAAGCAAAAACAACGGCAACAACAAAAAAGTGTGCAGTAATCAAAGTCTTTCTTCTTTGTAATAAGCCATGTAATTACCAAAAAAGACTAATGTGAGTGGAGATAAAACTAGAATCTTCATGGAGTTGAAATCCAGTCAGGTTCAGTTAAAACACTAACACTACGGAACTCAAGCAAAGATACAAAAGTATAAAATTTTCTACCTCCTGGGAGGAAAATACGGTGTGCCGGACAGGGGGTGAGGAGGTGGTTTACTTAGAGAAAACAAGAAACAACAATTGAACCAACCAGCTAGCATTGCATTTGTTGAATCCTAATTCTATTTGGTCTAATTAAAGGAGTAATGACAATGGAAAAGCATTTTGAAATAGGCCATCCATCTCCCCTGCTGTAATAAAATGCCATGGTATTTAGAAAAAAGGCAAACCTGAGACATTTACTTCCATACTGTGGGACATTTTCTTCTCAAAATGTTCTTGCTTAATAGCTTCATAACCATAAAATGATTCAAAAAAAAAAAAAAAAAGATCAACAGGCAAGTTAGTCAGCTGGCCATCAAGGTGCTTTGCTTATTTCAACATTTGTGCACAAATAATAATGTCCTGTGCCAGACCCTTCACAGTGATAGTGAGCCTCGTATGAGTTCAGTGTGTCATAAAAACCTTCTTAAATATATAGTTCCTTTTTTTTTAGTGAATTTTTTATTAAACCAGCAATCTGCTGGATTGAGTGTTACTCTTGTGCACAATGTAATATTCTAAAATATTAGATATCTTTACATAGACTTTGTAGTAAAAACAAGTATATTAGAACAGACAGGATGCTCGCCTGTCCTCCACCAGAGATGAAATGTGAAGGCCAAAAATAAATAAATAAATCATGCTTGGTTCAGGTCTACTCTTGCTGCAATAATCTGGAAACAGCACCCTGCAAACTTAAATCAAATTTTCCAACCTTTCCTCTCATCTCTTCCCCTAAAGAGGCAAGGTTTTCACTAGAAAGTAGGAGGCCAGATAGAACCAGATCAGAAGAAGGTTGGGGAACATGGAGGAGAGAGGGAAACGCTGCCGGAGGCTGGGTGCTGAAGACTCTTTGGAGTTCTTATTTATAAAAGGCTGTGAAGCACTTCTTATGTGTAAGAAAATTGAGGAGCGGAGGAAGGTAGGTTTGAAAAGTGCTAATAAGAGTTTTGCTCTGGATCTTCCTTAGTTGCCGGTAAGAAATGGAATCCCTTTTAAATTACTTTTGGTTATTGAACTGAGCCTCTTCAAACAACTCCACACAGAACTGAGATACCTCAAGATTTCATTTGGGTTATCTCTGTTGTGGCTTCATCCCCTGGGATTTATAACCTAGAACTGAATCCAATAATAAAAAAGTCTGTATACCTTTTGACTTGTCTGATAGACCATAAAGTCATGTAGACAAAATAGTAACATTTTAAAATCACTGACATTACCACACAAATAGCAGGAGGAAAAAAGGTTGAAATGTTGTCCTTTCTTTTAAGGGATGATTCACTACCGTAATTGAGTGCAAAATAAGTGGGATTTTTTTTTTTTTTCTGGTTGTAGTTGTAAAAATCTTAAAGAAATTATTAAGAAGGCATATAATTCTTTAGTTTAAGCCCCCCAAACTACATTTAATTAGATTTGCAAGGATATTTTCCAGGTTAACAGAACTGTGTGTTTAGATTTAATTTTTATCATTGTTTAGGAGTCACTATGAGTATATTCTTCATGTTAATGCCTTTCCATTTTAGATTCACTGAGAAAGCCAGTGAAATTCTGTAGATATTTTAGAAACACTCGGGAACATTATACATTTTGTACTTTCTCGATAGATAGGGAAATGATCATGAATGGCAATTTCCTCTTTCCAGACATTTTACTTTAAATTCATTTGAAGACTCAAAGCAGAGTCCTTAGATGTTTTAGATATGGCTAGATCTCTCTCATGTTGTATCTTCTCAAGGGGACCATGACAATTCGGTTTTCTTTCAAAATGAATCTTGTGAATGAGACTGTCATTTTTAATGTAATGTCCTCTTTTAACAAAGGAGAAGCATCCTCTTATGTTTTTTAAAAAAAAAAAAAGTGTCAGAACTTAGCCACTATTCAAGGAGTCACTTCTACTAAGAAAGTCTATGAAATCCAACACCTTACTAAATTATTTACAAACCAAACCCAGAGCTAGTCCTTGTCCATTGGCTGATAATTCAAATCAGGCATGAAATAGTTAACAGTTTCCAAACGTTAGTGCAAAGCATTCTATTGAACAAACTCTTACTATAAAATTCTTACTTCCTAGGAATCTTATTTTAAATAGTGGTGAATATATTATATATTTTCCATGAGAATATCTATATTACCAATTAGGTGGTGCATCACAGTAATTAAGAACCAGGTTTTGGAGGTAGGGTGTCCTGCGTATGAATTCCAAATCTGTATATGGCTTCCAGATCTGCCGTTCATTTCTAAAAGAGATAATTAAGTGTTTTTGGAATTACCAAATAATATATGCCTTGAATATATTAAGTGTTTAGGAGATGGATTTTGTTATTATTATTTATATAAGTTAGATGAAATCATATTATCAATCTATCTATCTATCTGTCTATCTATCTGTCTTCTTTCTATCACAAACCCATTGCCATTGAGTAGATTCCGACTTATAGGACAGAGTAGAACTGCCCCATAGAGTTTCCAAGGAGTGGCTGGTAGATTCCAACCGCTAGCCTTTTGGTTAGCAGCCAAGCTCTTAACCACTGTACTACCAGGGAGCCAGAAGTTTTATATATTGACATTCAGGTATAATTTATAAAAGTCTGTTAGAACTACTGACATGTGTCAGAACCTGTAAAATATTCAAACTCACATGCTGTTTTTTTTTTTAATTAATTTATTGTGCTTCAAGTGAAAGTTTACAAATCAAGTCAGTCTCTCATACAAAAACTTATACGTACCTTGCTATGTACTCCTAGCTGCTCTCCCACTAATGAGACAGCACATTCCTCCTCTCCTCCCTGTATTCCCTGTGTCCATTCAACCAGCTCCTGTCTCCCTCTTCCTCCTCATCTCTCCTCTAGGCAGAGGTTGCCCACATAGTCTCATGGGTCTACTTGACCCAAGAAGCTCACTCCTCACTAGTATCATTATCTTATAGTCCAGTCCAATCCCTGTCTGAAGAGTTGGCTTCAGGAATGGTTCCAGTCTTGGGCTAACAAAGGGTCCCTCTAGTCTCAGTCAACTCATGCTAAGTTTTTAAGCTTCTTAAAATTCCTGAAGCTCTACTCTGGTCCACCTCTTAACCTTTTCTAGTATGTCTACACATTGATTTATTTACGTCATTGGTACTGGACATCAAAAACGGCATTTTATTAAGACGGTCTTTTAATTCATTCATTAAACAAATATTTATTGAGCACACATTATGACATCATGTGCTAGTCACTGGGAATATTCCAAGCATTGGAGATGTATCAGTTAACACAAGAAATAAAAATCCCTCCCTCAAGGAGCTTATTTTCTAGTGAGGAAAGATACATAATTATCAAGATAAATAATAAAACATATTGTGTTTTAGATGATAAATCTATGAAAAAACAATCTAGAAAGGTGGAGGTAAAGATAGCTGGGAGAGTGTTGCAAATTTAAATAAGGTAGTCAGGGAAATTACAACCTGTGAGTGGTGAGGAAGAAAAACATGGAGTTATCTGGGAGAAGTATATTCCAGGCAGAGGAAACAGCAAGTGCAATGGCTCTGAGGCAGGAGTTTGTCCGATGTGTTTGAAAAGTAGCAGAGGAGGTCAGCATGGATCAAGTAAAATGAGCAAGGGAGAAAAAGACAAATAAGATCAGCTAGTAATGTGCAGATCAGCAGATCATATAAGCCTAGTAGGTCATTGTAGGTTTGCTTCCTATTTTAGGGAGCCATTGGAGGGCTTTAAGCAGAACAGTGACTTACATTTTTTTAGTTTATTTATTGTGCTTTAGGTGAAAGTTTACAAATCAAGTCAGTCTCTCATACGAAAAGGTATACACACCTTGCTGTGTACTCCTAGCTGCTCTCCTCTTAATGAGAAAACACATACCTCTTCTCCGCCCTGTATTTCCTGTGTCTATTCAACCAGCTCCTGTCCCCCTCTTCCTTCTCATCTCAACACCAGACAGGAGTCGCCCACATAGTTACATGTGTCTACTTGAGCTACGAAGTTCACTCCTCACCAGCATCATTGTCTATCTTATAGTCCAGGCCAATCTCTGTCTGTAGAGTTGGTTTCAAGAAGGGTTCCAATCTTGGGCTATCAAAGGGTCCGGGGACCATGACCATCAGGGTCCCTCCAGTCTCAGTCAGACCATTAAGCCTGGGCTTTTTATGAGAATTTGAGATCTGAATCCCACTGTTCTCCTGCTCCATCAATAATTCTCTGTTGTGTTCCCTGTCAGGGCAGTCAGTGATTGGTGGTAGCCAGGCACCATCTAGTTCAGAAGAGTGACTTACATTTTCAAAGAATTCTGGCTGCTGCATTTAGGATAAACTGAAGGGGAGAAAGGGAAGAGGTAGGGAGACTTTCAAAATATTGTTGAAATAAGTCACGTCAGAGAAGAGAGTGGTTTGGAATGGAAAAGGTGAAAAGCAGTCAGTTTCTGGATATATTCTGAAGATAAGACCAACAGGATTTGAAGACAGGTTGTTTGTGAGCCTTGTGAGAAAAAGCAAAATCAGGGATGACACCAAGACTTTTATCCTGAAGAACAGAAAGGATGGCATTGCTATGAACTGAGATGGGAAAACTGTGAGAGAAGCTGACTTTGGGTGGAAGAAGAGAGAGGGAGAAAGACAAGGAAAGAGAAAGGAATGGAGTGAAAGATGGAGGAGGAGGAGAACCAAACTTCTAATTCAGGTTCATCTGATTCCAAAACTTGTATTCTGAACTATGACTCGGCATATCATCTTTCATTTTCCAGAAGCCCGTAACTTTGCAAAGGCTATGGCTTACATGCTTTACCTTATTAAAGTCTTTCAAGAAGCCTACGGTGATGGAAATTAAAATAAAGCAAACATGTACATAAAGCTTACTTTGTGTTCTGCACTGTTCTATGTGACACACACACATACTCATATAATCCTCACAACAATCATATAGGTGCTACAACTACTACCCGATGCTGTTGAATTGATTCCGACTCATAACGTTTTGGAGGGAAGGTGACTAAGGATCAAAAGGCTTGTCACCTGCTGGAGACGACATGGTAATAGCTGGCATTTGAACCTTTGTTCTTTCGTCAGCCCTTTGGCCAGTGGGTTGGAGAAGATAGCATTTTTCAACTTCTGGTGTGAGAGGGGTCAGGAGTAATAATAGAAGCAGGGCCAGTGGCCTGCTATTTCTGGGCACTCTGTTTAAGGACTGTAACACAACCTGTTTTCTATGTGTCTGTGTATGTGTTTAGGTTACTAGCATTATTACTTAAAATCCTCTCAATGTAGAAGTTGGCTAATCTCCTTCCCACTGAGCCCTAAAAATAGATTCTCAGCTTACACCAACTGAGGGCTGTACAGTGGCAGCAGTATAATGGTACCTGGCTCTCTTCTACTCGGAGGACCTTTTCTCTCCCACTAGCACTCTGTGCCTTGAAAACCCTGGTGGTGTAGTGGTTAAGAGCTATGACTGTTAACCAGAAGGTTGGCAGTTTGAATCCACCAGGTGCTCCTTGAAAACCCTATGGGGCAGTTCTACTCTGTCCTTTGGGGTCACGGCTCAACGGCAATGGGTTTTATGGTTAGCACTCTGTGCCTTAGACATGGGGATAGAGAGAAGGTAGCAATGGCAGCTGGTTCACTTTTGGGTATTGCAATAGAGTATGGTATGAGGAAAGTTCAGTTAGAGGATAACCACTTAGTCAGGCTCCATCAGCAATTCTGGAAAACTTCTACCATCTACCCTCTACCACATGAGGGAAGAGAAAAAAAAAAAAAAACTTTTGAAATCATAGAGGTAGCTCCTCTTGAATTTTTAAAGCTAAGACTAATGTGGAAACTCTGGTGGTGTAGTGGTTAAGTGCTACAGCTGCTAACCAAGAGGCTGGCAGTTCCAATCCACCAGGCGCTCCTTGGAAACTCTGCAGCAGTTTTATTCTGTCCTATAGGGTCCCTATGAGTCGGAATCAACTCGCCGGCAGTGGGTTTGTTTGTTTTTTTTTTTAAGACTAATGTACATTGACAGAAACCTATCGATGCTGAGCTTTTATGTCTTGAAGATAGCTTCATAAGATTTTTTTTTCTAAGTTAAATTGGATACTTCAATTTTGTCTGTAGGAAAGATATTGAGAATTATTCAGGGTGTCTATTGATTTTTTTTTTAATAATTTTTTTTCTATTGATGGAAATATACTGGAGATTTTTATTAAAAATCTGTATGTAAATGTATTCCCTCAAGATCATAAAGTATTTCGGCTTCTGAAATACAAAGCTGATTAAGCTCATCCAGAAATAATTTAGATTCTTTACATAAATGAAACAAGTTCACTTTTAGTTTATGGTAGAATAGCCATTGTTTAGTTTCCAGGAAGTCTGTAGAAACAGTAGACTCACAGGCATTGAAACAATGCAAAATAGTCCTGCAAGTTACTTTCAGAAATGCTTTAGTGTTGAATAGTTCCTGGTGCCTATAACCTTGTGTTAGAAACTGCAGGTTTTGCTCAGCGGGACTCCTAAAAAAGGCCAATAAATAAGAGACTGAGGTGGGAGAATGTTAATATGCCTTTTATTTTGTTGAGTAAGGAAGGAGGCAATCGGGGCTGCTGCCTCTAAGACTGCTTCAGGCGGGAGACCAAAATAGTTACTTTTAAGGGGTTTACAAGTAGGGAGTTCATACAAGTTACATGCTCAATCATACCACGCAGGCGCCCGAGTTTTCACGGGGCAGGCCAAGAAAAAGAACTGCAGTTCTGTTGCAGATTTCCAAGCAATGGTACTATAAATGGCAAGGCAGCAGAGCAAGGAATTACAATTCTGATGCAGCTTGCTAGGCTGGCCAAGCCGTGCAACTGGAAGTGGTGAGGGGGCCAAGCAGGCTGCAGTGGAATTTTCTGCAGCCTGTGGACCTCTGTGATACCTGGAGATAGAGCTATCAGGATAACCTGGGTAGCAGAAGAATAACAAATGTTTAGGGAGATGCACCTAACACACTGTTGGAGGAGCAGAGCAGGGCCAAAGTATCATAAAATTGCCAGGCCCTTAACTTCCACCCAGAGTGGAAGGCATTTGAGGAAGCAACTTTGAGACTCCAGGACTCTAGACCTGGTATTCTGTAGCGCAGCTGTGTGGCATTTCTGGAACCAAAAGTATAATGGATTACATATTCTTTAATTTTTTTAAGTTTTTAACTGATTTGTTTTGATGACCTGGTCCTGAATAACCCCCATCCCCAAGGCATCCAGAGAAGGCCTTGAAGGCTGGGTCTCTTCTAACCCTCACCTTTATTACATAGGCCTAGAGGAAAGGCAGATGCTTCGTTAAGAATCGGAATCAAGATTAAGGTAGTTTAGGAAAGGCTCAACCTTCTAAAGCTTTTCTTAGTGGAATTAAATGCTTTCTTTTGAGTTAGAAATGCCCCAGGTGGTAAATTTTGGGATCTAGGATGTATTTTTTTTTTTTTTAGGATGTATTAGGTTGTCTACTTCAAACTAAGAACAATTGCAGTAACTACTTATATTTTTCACAATTCTTGGTAGCTTAGGAAGTTTTTTAGATTCATTATTTCATTTAATCAAATCTTTATCATGTAGAGAAAAAAGCCCACGAATCAGATTCCAAAGGCCGTTGTTCCAGGTCTCTGAGCCTTGATTTCCTCACCCCTGCTGGGGAAGTCACACAAACTCCACTGTGCCTCAGGGGACAATTGTGAATGCTGAAGGAAAGGACACAGTGTTATGTGGAAAGGACACAGTGTTATGGAAAGGACACACTGTTATGTGAAAACAAATTGAATGCCATTGGTAGGAGATTATATTAAACCTCAACATCTGAATTAATCATCTACCACTTTTTGATGGTGATTTAGGGGTTTTTTTTAGTGGGTTTTTTTCCATTATAATTGCCAAACCTTTAAAAACAGTGATTAAATTATTATATTGAAGAGATTAAAGTTCCTAAAGTTATTTCACCTGTGAAGACTTTGAGAAATTATTTGGTGGTTATCTTGCAATGAATCTATTTGTAAGTGATGTTAAAAGGTAAAAGGCAATGATGTCTTTTTTAAAGGAATGTGAAAATAACTATAACAAGTTGCACTTATCAAGTATCTATTTAGTACTAAGCACTGTTCCAGGTGCTTTGTAAATTTGTATACTTCATCTTTTGATCCTTACACAATGAAAAAAAAAAAGAAATGACGTGGGTATTATTATTCTTTTTTCTCTCTCTCTCCTTTTGGTGGGGAAAGAGAGGCTGGCAGAGTTACCAAAGATTTATATTCAGCGAGGAAATAGTGGAGCTGGGATTTGAACCCAGATCTGCTGAGCTCTGAGCCTCTTGCCCTTTCTAATCAAGATTTTACTGTTTATGCAATACATTCTCACATGTGTGTGAAATAAGTGGTATATGTATAAATATATTCATTCCAGGGTTGATTGTAAGAGTCAAAGACAAAAAACAATCTAAATATTTATCAATGAAGTCTATAATCAAATTATTACATATATTATACTAAGGAATACTGTATGGTTATTATGAAGAAATGAGACATCTCTCTCTTCTTGCTGATACAGAAGATGTCCAAGATCATTGTCAAGTAAAAGATTATTGTTAAGTAAAAAAGCCACTCTACACCTTATGCCAGGCACAAAAATTAACTCAAAATGGATCATACAACTAAATGTAAGAGCAAAATCTATAACACATTTAGAGGAAAACAGAGAAAGTCTTCATGACTTTGAGTTAGGTAAATGTTTCTTAGATATGACATCAAAAGTAAAATTTATAAAAGAAAAAATGGTATATTGGATTTCATCAAAATTAGAAATATTAGGCTACAAAACAATACCAGGATGTAAATGGAAAGAAAAGCTAAGGAGTGGGAAAAAATATTTGTAGATCATATATTTTTATCATATACCTGATAAAGGACTTATATTCAGAATATTTAAAGAAGCCTCATAACTTGGTAATAAAAAGACAAATAACCCAATTAAGAAAAAATGGACCAAAGATATAAATAGATATTTCACCAAAGAAGATATACAAATGACTAATACCAAAAAAAAGCCAAACCAAATCTATTGCTGTCGAGTTGATTCCAACTCATAGCAACTCTACAGGGCAGAGTAGAACTACCCCATAGAGTTTCCAAGGAGTGCCTGGTGGATTCAAACTGCTGACCCACTACACCACCAGGGTTTCCAAAAGCTAATCATTGCATGAAAAGATGCTAAATATCATTAGTGATTAGAGAAATGCAAATTAAAACCACAATGAGATATTACTTTACATGCATTAGAATGGCTACAATTAAAAAAAAATTTTAAAGACAATAACAAGTGTTGGTGAGGTTGTGGATAAAGTAACACCTTCATGCACTGCTGTTGGAAATATAAAATAGTGCAGTCACTTGGAAAAATAGCTTGGCAGTTTTTTAAAATGCTAAATATAAATTTGCCATGCAATCCAGCAATTCCACTCCTAGGTATCTACCCAAGAGAAATGAAAACTTATGTCCACACAAAGCTTTGTGTGTGAATATGCACAGCAACATTATTCATAACAGCCAAAAAGTGGAAACAACCCAAATGTCCAAGAACTGATGAATGGAAAAAAGACATTGGCATAACCATACGATAGAATACTACTCAGCAATGAAAAGAAATGAAGTACTGATACATGCTAAAATATGATGAATCTCAAAAACATTATGCAAAGTGAAAGAAGACAGCCATAAAAGATCACATATTGTATGATTCCATTTAAATGAAATGTCCAGAAAAGGCAAATCTTTAGAGAGAGAAAGCAGATGAGTGGTTTCCTGTGGCTGGCGTGGGAACAGGGAATGACTGCAAATGAGCATGAGGAATCCTTCTGAGGTAATGGAAATGGTCTAAACTTGGACTCTGGCAGCAGTCACATGACTCTGTAAATTTACTAACAATCACCGAATGTACACTTAAAAATGGGTGAATTGTATAGTATGCAAATTATGCCTCATGAAAGCTTTTCATTTAAAAAATGGCCTGCAGCTGTGTGTTTGCAATGCTACCATTTGTGGAAAAGAGCAGACTACTTCTGGAAGCACGTACAAGAAACTGGCAACAGTAGTTGCCTCTGTGGAGGAAAATGGGGGCATAAAGGACCTGGGTGGGAAGAAGTCCGCTGTTCTATATAATGTCTTGTACTTCTTGAATTTTTGTACCATGTGCATATAATCCCTATTCAAAGCTAATAACATCAAATCTTTTGCATCTCTTGGTCACTAGAAAGTTCTTGGCTGCTGTTGAGAGTAAGAAGGTCACTAACGGTAATGGGGTCATTGGACAGGATAGCTGAGAGGGAAATGCTACATTATTTATTTCTAGAAATGATCATTTTCACATTGAGACACAACATTTGAGTGGTAATATTCTAGAATCAAGGGACCTGAAGGAAAGAGTTGGCAGAGTCTGAGATGTAGAGACCTGCATATTTCATGGTAGTGGGAGAGCAGAAAGCTCTTTATCTTTCTAATGCTGGGAGTGGTCATTTGAAAGGTTTTTGAAGGGTAATGCATTGTCCACACTTTATATTCCAGTCATTTTTCTATCATCCTTTTTTCTAGGAGATACCAAGAATGTAGCAATTCAAGAGCAAACTGTTGGAAAACATGCACTTTCTGCAGCTTTTTTTCCCCCTTTAATTCACTGCGCTGTTTTAAAATCAAAGTGGATTTTTTTTTTTTTTTTTAATATGGGATGGCTTTCTACTAGACTGAAATTGCTAAAATCATTGTCAAGCATCCACTCCACTTAGAAAACTTGTACTAATTGGTTGTAACAGGTTAAATCCCTGTTGCGACCAATTCCCTAATAATGCGTATCTCTGTAATCTCAAAGATTTTCCAGCCCTAATCCAGGGCTCACTCATTATACCTGATGTTGAATGCAGTGATTTTCCAAGCTAATGAAAATATTTGATAAGCCTCTTAAAATTTGTGGTAATGAAGTTTAAAAATGCTTGACAAGGGAGAGTATTCTGTAAATTACTAATACTTGGAAATTAGTAAAAATACGTCACTTAGAAATGAATCTGTAGTGCTTAATAAGATTATCTTTTTTCTGTTACTGGGAATATACGAAGCAAAGCAGGATGCTAAACCTTTGTTTGTGTGTGTGACTAATACCTGTTTAAACTCTTAATGTTTTATTATGACGAACTCTTCTCAAGGTCCTGGAGATGAGTATGATATCATAGTCTGAGAATATGTCAAAAGATGATTTCTAAATGAGATGCTTCATTTAGCCTTGAGTAGAGATCCATATAAAATTTTATTTCCCACATGATAATTCTACGTTAAGGCTAAGGAAAAGCAATAATTCTCAGTTTTTAAGGCTGAGGGAAAGCAATATGAGCATATCTAGGGTTGGCCCGTGGAAACATCATGGTATAAAGTGAGTTGGTTAAGAGTGTGGGCTCCAAGTTAGACAACCTGAACTTACATTCTAATTTGACCACTTACTTAATTTGTGTACCATAATTAGACTGAGTGGGTTCCTAAGATTCTTTAAAATTCAATTTCTTCTATGTATAATACGGAAAATAATAGTATCCACTACATACGGTTGTTAGGAGTAGTACACAAAACGATCCACGTAAAATATATAGTAAATCCCTCAGTCATTATTTTTCAAGGCCATGGTTTTGATGGAAGCTTGAAAATTAATATCAAAGGGAGAATAGGTTTACCCGTAAACCAGAGTGCTTTTCATTTAAACTTGATCAGGAATTCAATGGTATCCAGAGAGCCAAAGATGTGCTCAAGAGATGGCTCAAGATTCATCTGAATAATTCTCTCAAAGACTCGGAATTACGTGGTGGGACAAATGGCTTTGGAATTTTAAAATTTACCTTGATTATTTATTTAACTTACTGAGCCTTAGGGTCTCATATTTAAAATAGGTATAATAACAATATCTTGTAAGATTCCTGGCCAAGGCACCTTATGTGCAGCTACCACCCGTCTTTCAATGGAAGCTTACGTGTTGCCATGATGCTGAACAAAGAAGCTCAGCAGAGCTTCCAGACTAAGATGAACTAGGAGAAAGTCCTGGTGATCTTCTACTGAAAAATTAGTCAATGAAAACCCAATGGTACAATCTGCAACTGATTGTGGGGATGGCACTGAACCTGGTGCCATCAAGTCAATTCTGACTCACAGAGACCCTATAGGACCGAGTAGAACTGTCCCATACGGTTTCTAAGGCTGTAATCTTTAGGAAGCAGACTGCCACATCTTTCTCTTGCAGAGCAGCTGGTGGGTTCAAACCACTGGCCTTTCGGTTAACAGCTGAGCACTTACCCACCGGACTACCAGGGCCTCTTGCAAGGATGATACAGGACCAAGCAATGTTTTGTTCCATTGTGCATAGGCTTGCCGTGAGTCAGGGGCCAGCTCGGTGGCAGTCAACAGCAACATAAAGTAGATATCACAGCACTTGTCAGAGTCTAGGTGCGCAATAAATGACAATGACTTTTGGAAGGAAGGAGAATTATTTATGCGTATGTGTTTTTCAGTATGGAGGATAAGAACATAGCTGTAGCACAAAGTAAACTGTGTATAAGCTGTGCATAGAAAAAGGAGCTATATCTGAAAACAGTAAATTTGAGAAAAGACGGAGCTGCACAAGGACCAGATTTCCATAATGGAAGTGGAAATCAAACAATTCAGCAAGTAACATCTGCCCAAATGAATTCAAGGAGACCCCTCAGGGCACCAAGAAAAGATGAAAGAGGAGAAAGTAAATACATTGATTTCCAGATGGTAGAGTAGGTGGGAAGGGGGAAGGAAAACAGAGTAGCTAGAAATAAAGAACAGCTGTAGCAAAAACAAAAACGTGGCATGCAAATGAAGAAGCTTGGTCAGAAGAGACTATTCTGTCTGTGACCAAAGTCTTCAGATCAGGAACAGAAACAAGAGAAATTACAGTGGTAAAGAGAAGAGACAGCAGCCCCAGTGAGATGGAGACCATGTCTTAAATGTAATCTAGCACAGGTATTCAATTTTTTTTTTTTTTTTTTTAAATTTGGGGCCTAATACTAGTGGAAGAGATGAGTCAAAAGGGAAGGAAATGGAGTTCTAAAGAAGCCAGGAAGTACTCATTTAAAACACACATGGAGCAAGTACAATCAACGGGAGGAAAATAACACAAATAAGAACACAAGGAGGTAGATGTGAGGCCTAAGGGACTCTCCGAGAAGAAAAATTGGTTGTATCTTTATTACAGAAACAAAACTTGAAGAAAAATAATGATGAAAGATTTCCAAATAATAAATGTAAATATAAATGACTTGACATGTGGAGAAGGGCACAACACTTCCCTGGTATTCTTTCCAAAAATGTATAACTTTTCATTTTGCTTGTGGTTAAATTGATCTTACCATAAGAAAAATAAGGAGCCCTGACGACACAGTGGTTAAGCTCTCGACTGCTAACTGAAAGGTCAGCAGTTCAAACCCACCAGCTGCTTCAGGGGAGAAAGATGTGGCAGTCTGCTTGCATAAAGATTACAGCTTGGAAACCCTATGGGGGCAGTTCTACCCTGTCCTATAGGGTCACTATGAGTTGGAATAGACTCAACAGCAATGGGTTTCGTTTTCTCTTTTTTTTTTTTTTTTTTGGCTTATGAACAAAATTAGACAAACCCAAACTGACAGACATTCTACAAAATACCTGATCAGTACTCTCCAAAATATCAAGGTCATGAAAGACAAGGAAAGACAGAGGAACTGTCGAAGATGGAAGACAACTAAAGATACATGACAAAAATGGGGACCCTGGATGAGATCCTGGAACAACAACAACAACAAAAAAAAACACACTAAAGGAAAAATTGGCAATATCTGAATAAAGTCTGTAGCTTAGTTAATGTATTGTCCCAATGTTAGTTTCTTAGTTTTGATTAAAATAAAAAAAACAATGCCATCGAGTCAATTCCAACTCATAGCAACCCTATAGGCCAGAGTAGAACTACCCATAAAACATGATGGTTATTCTAAGATGTTAACATTAGGGGAAGCTGGATGAGGTGTATATGGAAACTCTCTGTACTATATTTGCAACTGTTTTATAAGTCTAAAATGATTTCAAAATTAAAAACCAGAATATTAAAAAATATGCAAATGACCCACACATGAACAAAAATTAAGGCCAAACATAAAGAAAGTTGGCTTGGGCTTTGATGCCAAATACCACGATGTGAAATTCTAGAGTGGAATACTTCCACTTCAGAATTTGGGTTAATAGTGCATACTCACATACAACTGCAGTAACAAGGCAACATATCATATAAGCTTTATTTGGGTCAACTTCATACAAGCTTTATTTGGGGCAGTACCACGGGGTACTCCCATGGTCCTCATTGAGCCTAAGTCTTGGGACCCACGTCTCCCACACTTAAATACCCAGTCCCAGCAGGGAAGCTAGGGGATGACATGCATTCTACCACACAGAGTAAGGGCGGGCAGGGTGGCAGAGAGTCTGTCTGTGTTCGCCACATGGAGAAAGGTAAAGAAGAAGCAGCGATACATAATATGAAGGCAAACAAGTCCTAAGGGGTGAGGGAGACCTATTGAGACACCTGATTTCGGAGCAGCAACATCCCTTGGTCACTGCGGTCCAGTGGATATCAAGCTCTCCCCACTCCCCAGCCTCACCACGCAGATGGGTTACTCCTTTTCCCACAGTGAGACTAAGTGAAAAAAAATCCTATATTTCTTCAGTATGTCCTTCTCTTGGTGAGTGGATTGAAAATCTTTTCATTGAAACATGAGAATGAGCGGGATAAGAGTTTCTCCTAAAACTAAGAGGGAAGACTTGGTTCCAAAGACTAGTCTTGAAAAGATTTATTTTTTCTTTACTCTCCATGATGAGTATGGAAAAGATAGGCAGTCTTGTATGGGAGATACAGCGTTGTGGATACAAAGTAGGTTGGGGAAGATCAAATTTGTGAAAGTCTATGGTTCTCAAAAGAAATACAAAAAGAGAAACTTGTTTAAGAATATGACAACATTACTACATTTAATAAGATGAAAAAGTTAAGCTGAGAATTTTAGTGAATTTATAGAAATGTCGACTAGGTTGGGAAGTAATAAAAAAATTGACCCATAAAATCAAAATATTCAAAATTTGAAAAAAAAATGTAAAATTTGTATGTAATCACACAATACTGCACACAAATACTGAGAGTGGAATATCCTCTTAGAAATAAGCAACATTTAAAATATGAGAGAATCAAGGGTAAGTGAGCCTTATCCCACTTTTAAGATGCCAGAGATCTGTGGTGCATCTTAAAAATGGAATGAGGAGTAACACCCACAGTTATAAAGAGCAAAACATGTGTCCCCAACTGCAGATATAATTAATGGAGAACATTTCGGAGAAAACTTAAGAAGTCAAAGCACAAAGGGTAAAGATGACTCAGCAAATGGGTGGCACTAATACAGACATGGTCAGAATCATAAAATACAAAATCAAAGGGACAAATGTGTCATAGCCTCACGCAAGGAGACAAGAAGTGAAGGTGGATATCGGCATGGCAGCAAACCTGGCCTTAATGAGCAACTGTGGAAGAACGGAAGAGTTTTTTACAGAACTATTTTAAGAAAAAGAAAAGCCTAGAGAAGTGTTACCCATATAAATCTGAAAAGCAAAAATCATGTGATTTGACTGCAACGTCACAGACCACACGTGGACACAATTAATTTGCTGACCTGAAGAAGAAATGAGTGAGTGGGCTGAACGACCTCAGAACTGATTTCAGCAAAACTTGTGAGCACAGCCTGGGTAAACACTGGGTGGTCTATAATAACTTTGGAAGAAAAGTAGAAGTGAGTAGAAGTGACCAGTGCTATGAGACAAGACCTGTTAGCTATGAGGGGCTGAAAAAGAAAAGGGAGGGTAGTAGGAAGCAGGGGGCACTGCCAGTGTCAACGCTAACCAAAACTGCAGAAAGCCTCCCACACAGGCTAAGTAAGGAGGGCTGCCAAGAAGGCATTGCAGTGAATCACAAACAGGCAGGAGTTAGCTAAGAGGTGGAGGAGGTGGAGGGAATATTTCTTATAATTACATCAAAAAAAAAAAAAAAAAGCTTTCGCTGAACAATGAGATTTTCCTCAAAAATGCACAAAGATATTCCAGATGAGCCTTGATCCCAAGGTGACCAGCAATGAAAGAAATAAGGTGAATGGGGCTGTTTCATACGTGTGACTTAAAAATCTATACATCAGAGAAAGCCCATCTCCAATTTAATGAGATTTTTTTATGCCATAGAGATGAAAGCACAAGTAATGAGATGGAAGCAGAGGTAGCTGTAAGGAAGGGGACCCTGGTGAAAATTATACATGAGGCAAGGGGAATTTTTCTAAAGTCATCTGTTTTTAATCGTTTTGCAAAATCTGATTCACATTCTCTGCCTTTTTCATCTTCTCTCCCACTCTTCTTTTTATGGTTGAAACCTTATAAATTTACTATTAACTAATAAGAATTACCCCTGGCCATGGGTAAATTGTCTTTTTAATTGATTAATGTGCCTATAAAGTGCCTTGTCAATTATTACTAAAGTGTATTTCTGGCTTCCTTAGTTAGCAAGGACAATCAAGCTGTGGGTGTGTGATAATGTAAAAAGAGTGTGGGGGCAGTGTCTGACCTCCTCTAACTTTCCAAGGCGGAAGGAAAATCAAGAATAGCAGCCCAAAGTTGATTCCTATGAGGCAAGGGTCAGGCATACCTCCTCTCTCCGCCGTCTTTACAAATTCTAACACCAACCATCCCTCCCATGGCACTCTCAATTGTTCTACTGGGTTCAATAATTCGTTACAATGGCCACATAGAACTCACAGACCATACTCACAATTATGGGGTTTATCAGGGAAGTAACTTTTTTTTTTTTTTTAACAGGTTACAATACAGGAACACTCAGGGATACAGTTCTTCCATCAGGACAGCCTCTTCCCAGCTGTGTTTGCAGACACATCTCTCCCTGGCTCTCCCTGGCCCTAGGCTTCTGCCCAAAGGCACTCACTTTCTCTTTTTGTGGGCCAGGAAGCCCACTGCACCAACTCCTGCTGCTGGGTCTCTGCTGCTGGTTCTCTCCTGTTACCACTCCTCACCGTCTTCAGGGTTATAGCTCTCTCTCTGTCTCCATGTTCCAGGAGCTTCTTAGTACAGGGATCTCAGGTCCAAAGGACGTGCTGGCTCTTGGCTGTTCCTCCTTGGTGATAGTGGGATCTCTCTTTGCTGCCTCTGAGGTGGCTCATTTCAAGCCCAGCAGGATGGCAAAACTGACCAATCCCTTTGGTGGGCCACAATTACCCTATCACACAGTCCCACCCAATTACCTGGGTGGGAGTTATGAGACCATGATGAGAAAGACCACACAAAAGCAATTCATCACATCTCAGATACTTAGAGAACCCAGAACTTTGCAGAACTCATTGAATTTTTCTTCTGACCTAGTTGTTCCAAATGTGATTCAGTGACCCTCAGCCACAAGCATACAGGTCACAGTGAATGATTTTGCAGTGAACCAATTAATAATAGTTAATGGTTTTTGAGCACTTACTATGTGTCAGGCACTGTGTTAAGTGCCAATTATATCATCAAATTGTCTCTTCACTGCAAGCCTATGATGTTGACACTATTATCATCCCCATTTTATAATTAAAAAACAACAAAAAAAACCCTAAGGTTCAGAGAAGTTAAATAATCTGATAAAGGTGGCATAGCTAATAGGAGAAGGAACAAGGATTTGAACCCAGAAGTCTAATTTCAAATCCTGTTACACTCTCTTGCCTCCATATGCTATACAGATTATGAGTGTATACCCAGTACATAATCGTTTTTATTAATTCTAAGTAAAATACCAGACCATATATTTTAATGTATGTCATAGATATCCAAAACCAGTCTAAACATGAAAAAATGACTGAATATGTGTGAAAATTCATGTTTTATAGTTTGTAGAAGTTAAACATGTATGAATGAAGGGTAGCATGATTATCATCACATAATGGAGCCTTCAGCTTTATAATGTTAGGCCAGATGGCATTCACTGAGGTTTCATGGGGTGGGTGGGATAGGAAATTTTTTGGTATTTACCTGAATTGCCTTAAGGTAAAATTGAATCTATATGCAACCTGAGCCCACTTGAGGATGAGAACATTTATCCATCTATTTAGTAAGTGTGCATTACACTCTTGTTACATGCTAGCTACT
Source organism: Loxodonta africana (assembly GCF_030014295.1). Lineage (NCBI taxonomy): Eukaryota > Metazoa > Chordata > Mammalia > Proboscidea > Elephantidae > Loxodonta > Loxodonta africana. The sequence goes on from NC_087351.1 coordinate 50,430,684, forward strand.
GTGCCATTAGGTGGATCATTAGGATGGAAAAGTAAATAAGAATGACACTTGTTCTTTGTGTAGGAAAGCATAATAGATGCCTGTTGTCTATGCAGAGTGCAATGGGGACACAAAAGCGGGCGTGGCAATCTGTACATTACACAAGCATCTGTAGGGAATTCAGACAAAAGGCAATATAAGAATGAGAAACCAACAGAAACTCCTTTGTACTCATAATTTTAAAATAGAAGATGAAGTGATGAGATTTCTTTGGTATCCTTTGATGGGGAAGAAGATAAAATTAGGATAATGGGAAATGAAAATCCCCTAAAATTACATAAAACTGATCAAGGGAGTGGTGTTTGTCACCAGTTTTTCTCCTATATCTCAATTTTAAGTATATGAATTCATGTGAATGGCTCCTAGGCACAAAAGTTAAAACAGCAAAGGAAAACATATGAGTAGACTGTCCATAAGGAGATGGCAATGTGCGGAATATTGACTGAAAAAGAAATACACAAAAGCCGAATATAGTGAATTTGAGAAAAAAGATTTTTTTTTAAGTTTTTAAGAGACCCCTGGAAATAGATGAATCAAGCCAAAGCAGTCGGTGCATGTGTACATTATATAAGAAAGGGCCAGTTAAGATGAATAGAAACTTTTGGTTCAGGCATGATGGCACCAGCACCAGAAAATAGCAGAGAATACAGAGTAACATTCGGTCTCTGAACTGCTATTGAGAGCCAAAGATATGTAAAATATACTTCCTGCTCTTTCAGGGAAAGACTCCATGAAAATAGACATGGTTGTTTATATCTGGCTCTATCATTCTGTGAGTTGATTACAGAAAGAGAACTTCAATTTCAAGGCTTAATATTTTGTACCTTCTTCTGGTAGGTGCCCATTCAGGGAAATGTGACCTAACGCTGGTCCAGGATTTTCCCCAATTTCCCAAGACTTAACATCTAAATTGGGAGATAAAACATACATACCCATATAAATCAGTTGCCATTGAGTTGATTCCAACTCATAGAGACCCCATGTGTGGCAGAGTAGAACTGCACTCCATAGGGTTTCCAATGACTGATTTTTCAGAAATGCATCTCCAGGCCTTCAGAGGAACTTCTGGGTGGACTCAAACCTCCAACCTTTTGGTTTGCAGCCCAACGCTTAACCTTTGCATGCAGGAACTCCACATACCCATATAGAAGATTACATGCATACTTGCATATGTATAAAGACAGACAGAGAGCACAAGTGCAGGCCTTGTAAGTGTCAAGTATATAACAGTGATTAAGAGGAAGGTGAAACTGCCAGGAATTCCTGAAGGAGGTAAGCACCTTTGAAAAGAATCAAATATGCAAAGAGGATAAGAAAAATACTGAAGCCTTCCTTGAATTTTCATATTTCAGTTGAATAAAACTCTTGGGCAATCTCATAGGTTATGTGGAAGTAGAAGCCAGGTTCATTGTGAATCTACTGAGAAGCTTAAACTTCTATTCAATTAATTATGGGCTTCTACCTAATTATCACAATATCTGGAAACCTTGAATGAATCAAGGTGTCTTAGTGATAATTTATTGTGAAAGACACTTATTTAATGATTTTAGAATAAATTGTCAATGTTACAGTTGTTCCTAGTTTTCTTCAACTTGCTTTCTAAAGATTTCTCTATCATTCCTCAACAAAAAATTTGTTGAGTTGAATGGAGGACAGCCTGTTCTATAACCTTGTCAATCTAGCAAGATTACCTATAAGAGAGGACACCCCTAGAATTTATTTTTGACAGGGTGGATTAGTTGCCATAGTGGATCTATTTCTAGTTTCTTACCTAATTTTAAATAAACATACATAACCTATAAGGCTTTTAATTTTTAAAAGCATGATTTAGCTGTGGTTTCGAGATTGAGAATTTGGCATCCTTCCAGGTAATTCTCCCAGTTTTTGACATTTACAGTGTGTTCTCTCTCCCACCTGAAACGCTTTCCTTGCACTTTTGTACTTTTAGACTTTATTTTCAGAAGTCACTTTCCTTTTCCTTAATTCTTCCTCTCCTCCTCTTTATCTTTTCCTTCTTCTTCTCCTTCTTCTTGACCCATAGAATATCACTGAGGACAAGTAAATAGTATAGTCCTTTGGCTAAAGGGCCAGGCCTAACCCACAAATGGCTGATTGATGTGAATCTGGAGTCAGTTTTCAACAACAGTTCTCTGGGTGTTCTCCATTTGGTGACTCTTAAAAGACCTGTCCAGCGTTATTCTTACTTTTCACAATCCTTTAAATGTCACCCTCTTCCCCAAACCCGTTGCTGTACACAGGATGCTCTTCAGCCTGGAACATCCATTTTCCCACTTTTACATGTATCTCAAGACCAGTCTTCCCTCATTTGTCCCACCTCCAGACCCTAGCCTTGGTTAGGCACCACCTTCTCTGTGCTCCCCTACATCCTTGTGACTCTTTCAATCATGGCATTGAACATGACCAATCTATGTATTTCTGTTAACTGGTCTGAGAGTCCCTCCACTGCCTGTATCAGCATAGCACCTGGCCCAGGTTGTTGGAGGAATGAGGACAGAAAGGCATGAGATACCGTTTAGAGAAGATACCAGGTTGGACATAAGAGCAGTTATGCTGGATGATAAAACAGCTTCTGAAAGAACAGTGAACCGCATCTGACAGGAAGGAATTTCATGAAGGAAAAATGTCAAGTTTTGCACTTAGCTTCTAAACAATCAATTGCAGATATGCAGGGTTGTGGAATACTAGTTTAGGTACACTTAAAGGTTTATTTGACTCTAGTTCAAGTTCACAGAATCTAAAAGTTTGAAAGTACCTTACAGCTCACCTTGTTTAACCCCCTCCGTGATCCATGAGTCCACTTAGCAACATGTCTGAGAAGGAACAATGTGTCTTCTGTGAGAACACTTCCAGGACATTGTCAGACAGGTGCTGGTTGGAAAGAAAAATAAAATAAGCTGCATCGGTGAAAGGAAACATCTAGAACAAAGAGATAATAGTGTGGTTGTTCTCATTCCTATTAAGACATTTACCACATTGCATTTTTACAATCATTTGTTTCCTTGTTTAACTCCTTTATTACACCACGTGTTCCTTGAGGACAGAATCTCTGCCCTATTAACGATGTATTTCCAGAATCTATCACAATGTACTCAGTAAACAGATGTTGAATGAAAGAATAATGATGATACTGTGACTATGGCATCTTCAGATTAGCACGCCCCTCTGAGAGTACAGGCTCTGAAGCCAGGCTTCAGGAGTGAATCCACCCCAGCACATACTAGCTGTTTTTCCTTTGACGTGGTATCTAACCTCACTAGCCTCTGTTTCTTTATCTGAGATAATAATAAATGTCTAGAGCAGAAAATGAGAAAATTAATGTGAGCACTGTCATTCTTGTGGGAATCACATTAATAGAAATACTGACAAACCAGAGCAAGTCTAGAATGGGAGGAAACATAAATCCATATCATAGAATAGAGTACTCATAACGTTGGTCCTATATAAGGGAAGACTCAAGGGGAAACAAGATAGCTGAAGAATTATGAATGTGAAGAATAATAACCTATCTGTTTGGCACTTTATAATTCAGAAAGAGCTTCCGTATGTTATTTCATTTGATGTTCACAATAGCTGTATAATTTAGGCAGGGAAAGTAGGCATGCATCATTTCTCTTAGTATGTATATGACTGGGAAGCAGAACTTGGCAATCTACTTCTGGAAAAATTGGCCAGTGAAAGTCTTATGAATAGCAACAGAACATTGTCTGATATAATGCCAGAAGATGAGCCCCTCAGGTTGGAAGGCACTCAAAATTAGACTGGGAAAGAGCTGCTTCCTCAAAGTAGAGTTGACCTTAATGACAAGGATGGAATAAAGCTTTCAAGACCTTTATCTGACGATGTGGCACAATTCAAATGAGAAGAAACAGCTGCAAAAGCCATTAATAATAGGAACATGGAATGCATGAAGTATGGATCAGGGAAAACTAGAAGTTGTTAAAAATGAGATGGAGTGCTTGAAGATCGATACCCTAGGCATTAGTGTACTGAAATGGACTGGTATTGGCCATTTTGAATCAGATAATCATGCTGTCTACTATGCTGGGATGACAAATTGAAGATAAGCAGGAGCCAGCTGCGGGATCCAGAATGAGCAAAAGCCCTCAAGCCCTGCCAGAATGTTTGTCCACACTTGATGCAGGCCACACACCCAAGGAAACTCCCCTTCAACTGACTGGCTACTCACAGCCAGTTCCATCCTGGGGGTGATCACATATAAGATCTCAATAGGGAAGTGATCACAACATTATATGACTGCTAAAACACTGACAGTCATGGCCCAGCCAAGTTGACACACAATCTTAACCATCACAGTCATTAAAAAGACAGGGGAAAAAAAAAAAACAAAATGGATGTCAGAAGAGACTCTGAAACTTGCTCTTGAACATAGAGTGGCTAAAGCAAAAGGAAGAAATGATGACATGAAAGCTGAACAGAAGATTGCAAAGGACAGCTTTAAGAAGACAAAGTATTATAACAAAATGTGCAAAGACCTGGAGTCAGAAAACTGAAAGGGAAGAACAAGATCAGCATTTCTCAAGCTGAAAAAACTGAGTAAAAATTCAAGCCTCAAGTTGCAATATTGAAGGAAACGAAACCCTGGTGGCGTAGTGGTTAAGTGCTACGGCTGCTAACCAAGAGGTCAGCAATTCAAATCTGCCAGGCACTCCTTGGAAACTCTATGGGGCAGTTCTACTCTGTCCTATAGGGTTGCTATGAGTCGGAGCCAACTTGACGGCAGTGGGTTTTTTTTTTTTTATGGGCAAAAATTGAATAACACAGGAAGCATCAAAAGAAGATGGAAGGAATACACAATCACTGTACTAAAAAGAATTGGTCGATGTTCAACCATTTCAGGAGGCGGCAAATGGTCAAGAACTGATGGTACTGAAAAAAGAAGTCCAAACTGCACTGAAGGCACAGATGAAAAACAAGGCTCCAGGAATTTAAGGAATACCAATTAAGATGGTTCAGCAAGTGAATACAAGGCTGGGAAGCACTCATTTATGCCAAGAAATTTGGAAGACAGCTACCTGGCCAGACAACTGGACAAGATTGATATATGTGTCCCACTCCAAGGAAAGGGGATCCAACAGAGTGCAGAAATTATAAAACAATGTCATTAATATCACAGGCCAGTAAAATTTTGTTGAAGATGATTCAAAAACAGTTGCAGCAGTAAATCAACAGGGAACTCCCAGAAATTCAAGCCAGATTCAGAAGAGAATGTGGAACAAGGGATATCATTGCTGATGCCCGATAGATCTTGTCTGAAAGCAGAGAATACCAGAAAGATTTTTACCTGTGTTTTATTGACTATGCAAAGGCATTCGATTGTGTGGATCATAACAAATTATGGATAACATTGCAAAGAATGGGAATTCTAGAACACTTAGTTGTGCTCATGAGGAACCTGTACATAGACCAAGAGGCAGTCATTTGAACGGAACAAGGGGATACTGCGTGGTTTAAAATCAGGAAAGGCGTGCATCAGGGTTGTATCCTTTCATCATTCTTATTCAATCTGTATGCTGAGCAAATAATTCGAGAACAGGGCTATGGGAAGAATGTGGCATCAGGACTGGAGGAAGATTCATTAACAACCTGCAATATGCAGATGTCACAATTATGCTTGCTGAAAGTGAAGAGGACTTGAAGAATTTACTAATAACGATCAAAGGTTACAGCCTTCAACATAAAGAAAACAAAAATCCTTACAATTGGATCAATAAGCAACATCATGATAAACACAGAAAATATTGAAGTTGTCAAGAACTTCATTTTACTTGGATCCACAATCAACACCCATGGAAGTAGCAGTCAAGAAATCAAACAACGTATTGCATTGGGCAAATCTGCTTCAAAAGACCTCTTTTGGGTGTTAAAAAGCAAAGACATCACTTTAAGGACTAAGATGTGCCTGACCCAAGCCATGGTATTTTCAGTCACCTCATATGCATGTGAAAGCTGGACAATGAATAAGGAAAACCAAAAAAGAACTGACACCGTTGAATTATGGTGTTGGTGAAGAATATGGACTATACCATGGATTCCCAGAAGAATAAGCCAATCTGTCTTGGGAAAAGTACAGCCAGAATGATCCTTTAGAAGGAAGTATGGCAAGACTCATTTCACATACTTCTGAAATGTTATAAGGAGGAACCAGTTCCTGGAGAAGGACATCTTCCTTGGTAAAGAAGAGGATCAGCAAAAAGAGGAAGACCCTAAATGAGATGAATTGACACAGTGTCTGCAACAAAGGGCTCAAATGTAGTAAGGATTGTGAAGATGGAGAGGGACCAGGCAGTGTTTCGTTCTGTTGTACATAGATAGGGTTGTCATGAGTAGGAACCATTCAATGGCACCTAACAACATAGATGAAGGAACTGAAGCACAGTGTTGCCACTTGCCTAATGTCCCACAGCTGAAAGTGATGAAATTGGGGCTGACTGAATGCATGCTGGCTGTGATCTATTACTTTCCACTTAAGTATATAGACCCCCACATGGAGGGATAACCTTATTAGTGTGAATCCTGAAGTCAAAGTTAAGATTAATGGTGATTCAACGGACAGTGTGGTGGGGCAAGGGTCTGGGGAACACGGTTTCAGGCGACATCTAGTTCAACTGGCATAACAAAGTTTATTAAGAAAATGTTAGGCATCCCACTTTGGTGAGTAGCATCTGGGATCTTAAAAGCTAGCAGGCAGCCATCTGAGATGCATCGATCGGTCCCAACTTACCTAGAGCAAAGGAGAATGAAAAGCACCAAAGACACAAGGAGAATATTAGACAAAGAGACAAAACGGGCCATGTAAATGAGAGACTCCTTCAGCCTGAGACCAGAAGAACTAAATGGTACCTGGCTGCCCTCAATGACTGCCCTGACAAGGAACACAACACAGAGTCCCCGATAGAGCAGGAGAAAAGTAGGGTGCAGAACTCAAATTCTAGTAAAATGACCAGATTTAATTGGCTGAGCCTGGAGGAACCCCAGAAGACATGGCCCCCTGGACTCTCTGTTAACCCAGAACTAAAACCATTCCTGAAGCCAACTCTTCAGACAAAGAATAGACTGGACTATAAGACAGAAAATGATACTTGTGAAGAGTGTGCTTCTTAGCTCATGTAGATACATGAGACTAAATGTACAGATCCTTTCTGGAGGCAGGATGAGAAGGCAGCAAGGGATAGGAGCTGGTTGAATGGACATGGGAAATCTGGGGTGGAAAGGAGAAATGTGTGGTCACATTATAGGGATAGCAATTAGGGTCACATAACAATGCGTGTATAAATTTTTGTATGAGAAATTAACTTGAGTTATAAACTTTTCACTGAAAGCACAATTAAAAAAAAGATAAATGGGTGAAAATCATAAAGAGGTGGATAATGTCTCAATACAGAGAGGAGAGTTTTAATAATTACACACCTTGTTATGTCCTCCTAGCTGCTCTCCCCCCAATGAGACAGCACACTCCTCCTCTCCACCCTGTATTCCCCGTGTCCATTCAACCAGCTCCTGTCCCCTCTGCCTTCTCATCTCACCTCCAGACAGGAGCTGCCCACATCGTCTCACATGTCTGCTTGAGCCAAGAAGTTCTCTCCTCACCGTATCATTTTCCATCTTGTACTCCAGTCTAATTCCTGTTCGAAGAGTTGGCTTTGGGAATGGTTCCAGTCTTGGGCTAACAGAGGATCCGGGGACCATGACCTCCGGGGTCCCTCTAGTCTCAGTCAGGCCATTAAGTCTGACCTGTTTACAAGAATTTGAGATCTGCATCCCACTGTTCTCCTGCTCCACCAGGGATTCTCTGTTGTGTTATCTGTCAGGGCAGACATCTGTGGTAGCAGGGCAGCCATCTGTGGTAGCAGGGCAGCATCTAGTTCTTCTGACCTCAGGCTGATGTAGTCCCTGGTTTATGTGGCCCTTTCTGTCTCTTGGGTTCATCTTTACCTTGTGTCTTTGGTGTTCTTCATTCTCCTTTGCTCCTGGTGGGTTGAGACAAATTGATGCATCTTAGATGGCTGCTTGCTAGCATTTAAGACCCCAGACATCCCTCACCAAAGTAGGATGAAGAGTGTTAATATATTTTGTTATGCCAATTAACCTAGATGTCCTTGCTACTCTGGCCTTCGAAGTATTTGGTTGTATTCAAGAAACTTCTTTGCTCTTGGTTTAGTCCAGGTGTGTTGACCTCTCCTGTATTGTGTATTGTCTTTCCTTTCACCTAAAATAGTTCTTGTCTACTATCTAATTAGTGAATACCGCTCTCCCTCCCTCCCATCTTCGTAACCATCAAAGAATATTCTCTTCTGTGTTTAAACTTTTTCTTGAGTTCTTATGATAGTGGTCTCATATAATATTTGTCCTTTTGCAACTGACTAATTTCACTCAGCATGATGCCTTCCAGATTCCTCCATGTTTTGAAATGTTTCAGGGATTCATCGTTGTTCTTAATTGTCATGTACTATTCCATTATGTGACTATACCATAGTTTACTTATCCATTGATACAACATCAATGAAGAGTCTTTAGAGTTCTTGGAAAGGAAAACTTTATGTTAATTAAAGATGGTTTTACATATATCAGTGAAAAAAATTATTTGCATAAATATATGTAAGGTAATTCTTTGATAAAAATCCAGGAAAATTTGTTAATCCCCATTTTGTTTATCAATATTCAGATATATTTTCTCTCTTAACGAGGCTGGTTAGTAAACACGGTCTATTTAACAAGAACTATTATAGCCTAAAATTTCTGAAATACATGGATATTACTTTAAAAATGTGTTCCTCTGTCCTAATCCAGATCATTGAAACACTGTTTATAGGCAACACACAAATTAGACATAATTAAAAACAATGCATTCATATTCCTTACTTACTGCTCTTTTAGGCAGTTGTTTGCCTAAATGTGAGAATTATTTCAGGGCACAGTATTGCAAGACATACACAGCAATAAAACAAATTATGCAATTTTAATTTGTGTCACAACTCAACTATCTGAATGTCATTTTAATTTTTTTCTGAATTATTTTAAATATGATTAATTATTTTTTTCCAAAACCCATTTCATGCAAAGGTATCAGAAGAAAAATTCATAAAGTAGGTAGATAAATAAATTGAGATTCCTGATCGAGTGAAATGTTAATTAACCCCAAATGAAAGAATTCCACTATTATTTCTTTGTAAGGAATTTTTAAAATTATCCAATAATCTTCCTTCAGTTAAGGTTTTTTTAAAATACCAAAATAATAACATTAATAATAATAACTAAGAAAATATTACATTAACTTAACTAAAATATATAGAATAAATAATAAAAGTAATAAAATATGTTTTCTAAGATTTCACATATGTATTTGAACACAAAGACTGCAGAATTTGCAGAACTAATGAGAAATTAGCTCAAGTGCTTCCTAAAATTAAAGTTGTTCCAGAAAAGACACTAAAAAATCAATGTAAGTCCTACATCGCTTACTTATTTTTTAAATGACACACACAGACACACAGACACACATATGTATGTACCCATACATATATATTCAGGAATATGGAAAAACTTGGTCACTGGTAGAAATTGATCATTACATATTTAAATGTTTATGTAGTCAATGCTAAGAATTTACATTCAGATAAGTTAAATGCTCTTCAACTTTTATTTAAACTTTAATAGGTGACTGTTTTCATTAAGGGAATAGGTTTCCTTTCATTTTAAACTAAATTTCATTCAATTATGTGCTGAATATAGATTGAAAAGCTGAAGTGATAAAACATTCTGAAAAATGAAACAAAGAAGGTAGCAGAAATCTTTATCAGTTTGTACTGATTATCTGGCAAAACTCAATCACAGATTCAGTGCTTTCAAGATGGAACAGCTATTTAAAAAGTATTGTATTTATGGCTTTTCATAATGCTTTGAAAGCACAAAAGCAAATAATAAAGACCTTTCTCTGGAATTATATTAGCTCCAATATAAGATCAGGAGCTGATTTTTCTGGTATTTTACTGATCGTACAAGTTAATGGATTCCGTAATTGTCTTTTGTAAAGTTTAAGATATTTTGTCTTACTGTTGGTTGATCTGAAGCATCATTTAGAGAGCAAGGGGTTTAACACATTTTAAAAATAATGGTGACTTCAAAATTCTGGATTTCAGTGAAATGAGGGATTTGCAGTGGAAAAATGTCAGGAGGGGAACGCATTAAGCTGTCAAGAGCATCATAGAGGTCAAAAGGAAAAACCACTACCCTGACAGAGGATGGAAAAGGGAGCATTTGGGAGAAGCTTTATTTTACAAAATCAGCTGAAATATAGCCCTGAAAATCAGAATCTCTGCTATCTTCAACCAGACAGAATTGTGAGGCATTATCTCGAGGTTCTGGAAGTTGGTAAAAAATTTTTTTCCAGTTTGTATCATTGTAATTGCTGTGAGAAATCTAGCCATATTTGCTCCATATCTCACTACATATCTCATACACACCCAGTGCCGTTGAGTCGATTCCGACTCACCACTTACTACATATTTCACTAACATGTAGTTCCAATGACTGTGTTTCCATTGAAAAACAGGCTTCCAAGGTTCCTTATCACTGAGAGCATCTTTTTCCAATATGGTAATTCCTAATGATACAGAATAGAAAATGTATTCGGTTAATGTTTAGGAGTTTGCTGGAATAGCCATTTCTGAAATTCTATACTCAAAAGGTCTTTTAGTCAGAGAAGCGCATTTTTTGGCTTATATTTACATGCAAAAAATTTTGTTATAATTCTGGAATCTTCAAAGCACTTTCATGAGCATTTTATAATTTGATCGTTCAATGAAAACATTAATTTATAGCTACTTGTTACATTCTCTGTTCTGAAATGAAGATGAGGTTGGCTTTGCACAGTAGGCAAGAATTAACAGGTAGGTACATGAAACATGGAGCCCTGATAGTGCCGTAGTCAAGAGCTTGGCTGCCAACCAAAAGATCAGCAGTCCGAATCCACCAGCTGCTCCCTGGAAACCCTATTGGGCAGTTCTGCTCTGTCCTATAAGGTCTCTACGAGTTGGAATCCATCGACTCAGAGGCAACGGGTTTTGGTTTATTTATTTATTTGTTTTATGGTGAACACACGTTGCGTCTTAAAGATTTGATATCACTCAATTAAGATAATTTGCATTGTATTAACTGTGCTGTGTACAGTTTGACTTCTGCTTTAAATACAGCAAATGTGATCATTTTTATCAAATGTGAAGCCCTGAGAAAACAAAACAATATTTGGGCCTACCCTGTGTTAGGAAACCCTGGTGGCGTAGTGGTTAAGAACTATGGCTGCTAACCAAAAGGTGGGCAGTGTGAATCTATAAGGTGCTGGAAATCCTATGGGGCAGTTCTACTCTTTCCTTAGGGTTGCTATAAGTCAGAATCAACTCCACGGCAACGGGTTTGGTTTCTTGGTTTTTGTGTTGTTAGGTGCCGCTGAGTTTGCTCCGACTCATAGCAACCCTATGTACTACAGAACAAAACACTGCCTGGTCTCGCACCATCCTCGCAATCCTTGTTATGCTTGCACCCATCATTGCAGCCATATGTCAATCCATCTCTCTGAGGGCCTACCAGAGGTGAGGATATTTTATAAACCAAAGGGGAAACTGATTTCTTTTGCTCAAGACTGATTCAGACAAGTTAGAAACCTTGACATTATACAAAATAGGTAGCATTACATGAAACAATTTCATTAAGAAGTAGAATGATTTACAAGGAAACATAACACACTCTCTCCCTCTCTCCTTCCCTCCCTCTTCCCTTTTCTTTTTCTTCCCCCTCCCCCCACAATTGTTAAGGAAGTTCTTTAGAAGCTCTACATTATTACTGTTTTTAAGTGTTACATGACTAATAAGCTTCTAGCCATTTAATATTTTAAAACAGCCTAAGTTCCAGAAGGTAGAAATAATGGTGACTTTAAATGCAAATATCAGTAAATCTTAAAATGTAAATGTAGATGCAGTAGGCACAAAGGAGCTGTGAATTTGCTAGTATGTTGCAAGGTATAACAAAAGTTTTTTTTTTTTTTTTTTTTAATTAAATACCCTATTTAACAAACAGTCCTCATTTTGCTTTGGTTATGAAATATTCTGGATTCCCAAAAGTCAATTTCCTTGGAGAGTTTGGCATTGTCAATTAGATCACCTGGAGCCTGGGCTTCTTTTGTGTTTAGATAGGTAGGACATTCATGCCAATATACCATGCTTGACGTTCAAGGGGATGGGGTGATGGGGAAAGTAAACAGACCACAGATAGCAGCTCGTTAAGAAATACAAAAATAGTGAATTGGCTCATGCTTGAACTTTATTCTTTCCTAAGTAAAAACCAACAGAAACAAGTTTGGAATGTATCCAACTCAACCTGGTAAGGAAGTTCTAAAAGTCTGCAAAGCTCCACTGAGAACACATTGGGCAGTGAAAAAACCTATACTGTGGAAATTCAAGATTAAAGTTACTTACAGGAGGGAGCCAGGGGGAAGGGAGAAGTGAACAGTGCATTGATAGACACAAAATTATTGATAATGTTCTGGTACTTGGGGCTAGGCAGTGTATGTGTGGGTATTTGTTTTATTATTGTACTTTATAATTCACATGTATGGCAAAAGGATACAATCCTGAAGCACACCTTTCCTGATTTTTGAACCACGCAGTATCCCCTTGTTCTGTTCAAACGACTGCCTCTTGGTATGTGTACAGGTTCTTCGTGAGCACAATGAAGTGTTCTGAATTCCCATTCATCGGTATGTTGTCCAGAATTTGCTATGATTCACACAGTCAAATGCCTTTGCTTAGTCAATAAAACACAGGTAAACATCTTTCTGGTATTCTCTGGTTTCAGTCAAGGTTCATCTCACATCAGTGATGATATCCCTCATTCCATGCCCTTCTCTAAACCTGGCTTGAATTTCTGGCAGTTTCCTGTGGATGTACTGCCGCTTCCATTTTTGAACTATCTTCAGCAAAAATTTACTTAAGTGTGATATTAATGACATTGTTCGATAATTTATGCATTCTGTTGGATCCCTTTTTTTTTGGAATGAGCACAAACATGGATCTCTTCCAGTTGGTTGGCCAGGTAGCTGTCTTCCCAATTTCTTGGCATAGACGAGTGAGCGCCTCCTACACTGCATCCATTTATGGAAACATCTCAGTGAGATGGATTGACACAGTGGCTGCAATAATGAGTTCAAACATAACAACCATTGTGAGGATGGCAAAGGACCGGGCAGTGTTTTGCTCTGTTGTACATAGGGTCACTATGAGTCAGAACCGACTTGGACAGCACCAAACTGCAACGTAATTCATATTATATGTGCGTACATACACACGTTTTTTTGAATGTAACAATTACAGCATTTTAAAAGATAATTACATGATGAATGAGTAGCAAACACAAAGGCAATTGTTATTTTGAGGGAGTATCATACATGTTCCATAAAGATCCAAGAACTCAATTTCTTTCTGGGAAAAAAAAAAAGGTCAAACTTCGTATGATTTTAAATATTTGTTTATTCTTCTATTGATAATAAAGTTGTTTTATTTTGCTTTTTTACTTTTCTCTTTTTCATTTCATATTTATTGGTTCTGCATTCTTATCAGGTTTTGAACAACTATTTGCATCTTGCCTGTTCTCCTTGACCATTCCCCACCTCATTCCACTGAAATCACGGCTCTCTTTTCCTTGGCTGAAGGACTCTGTAGTCCTGCTTGCCCTTATAAACACCACCAAATGTTAGTAAAATAGGGACCTGATTTGACATCCTGTATCTTTCCCTCCACCCGTTCCGCCCCATCAATGTATCTGCTTGTAGTACTCTAAGTCTCTGCTTCTGTCATGCTTCACCTTACATTTCAAGTGGATATCAGAGCACATTTTGACCCTTTTGAAGCTTTCCTTCTGCACAGAGAAGTTGTTTTGCTGCCTGCCTGTGGCCTTTTAAAAAAAAGCTTATGAGTTGTCTCTATCCTGGGAGTCAGGTGCTTGCAACTTCCATCATTTTTTTCTTTTGTTTCTGTCTACATATTGTTGATGTCAATGGTTTCTTTTTGATTTGTTCTACATTCCTCTTTGCGTGTGCAGCCAGTGTTCCTCCAGGACCGTTTCTTAAATTTTGCTGACTTCTGGGTATATTCTTCCCTTAAAACCAAGCCTAACTCCTCTCTTTCTTTCTCTCACAAACACATAGTTTTTTTTTTTTGCCCTATAGCTCCAAATAGGTAGAGAAGTCCTTTTAGGTTTTATTCACTACCCTTGCATGCATTTCCTTTGAAGATTGTGTCTGTCCTGCAGTTGGAATGGTTAGATCACCCATGGAAATTTCTCTGAGCCTGGGACATGATTTTGCAGTCTACAAAGGTGGAATACTTTTTTTTTTGGTATATTCACGAGAAAATACAATAGAATGTGTACATCTTAAACACACACACTGAATACAACGTAGAGCAAAGGTGAGCTTTGTCTACCACTTTTAAGTGAGCTAACCACTTAATTACAAGAGCTCTGGTGGCACAGTGGTTAAGCCCTTGGCTGCTAACTGAAAGGTCGGTGGTTCAAACCTTTCCATGGGAGAAAGATGTGACGGTCTGCCTTGGAAGCCTCATGGACATTTCTACCCTGTTCTATAGGGTCGCTGTGAGTCGGAATCGACTCATAGCAACAGATTTGGTTAACCACGTGCAGTGCGACTGATTACTTTTGTGTGTGGACTTTTCTATCCATGGTCTTGTAACTCCCACCCAGGTGATTAGGTGGGACTGTGTGAAAGGTAATTGTGGACTACCAAGGGGATTAGTCAGTTTTGACTTAACAGAGAGCCAATTCCAGAGCAGAGAGGAGAGTTCTACCACCACCAAGGAAAAAACAGCCAGGAGCAGAGAGTGCAGAACACGTCCCTGTAGTGAGAAGCTTCTGGAAGCAGGAGACTGAGAGAAAGAGAGACAGACTGACAGCAGAGACCTAGCAGCAGGGAACAGGGCGGTGGGCTTCCTGGCCCACAGAGAGAGAAAGCTGATTGCCTTTGGGGAGAAGCCTAGGGCCAGGGAGAGGTGTGCCTGCAAGCATGGTTGAAAGCATGATGAAAGAACTGTATCCTGAGTGTTCCTGAGCCTGAATTGTAACTGTTACTTCCCTTATAATAAACCCCATAATCGTGAGTATGGTCTTGGAGTTCTGTATGGCCATTGCAATGAATTATCAAGCCTAGCAGAGAAGCAGAGAGTGCTGTCTGTGTAAGGGATTGTTTATGTCAGAATTAGTAAACATGGCAGAGAGAGAAGGCTTGTCTGGTCTCCACATCATGGAAGTCAGCCATGCACTGTTGATTTGGTTCTCCTTCCCTCTTGTGGGGTTGGAGGAGCTCAGACACTGCCCCCAAGCCATTTTTACACCACTTAATTAGATTTCAGAAAGTATCATGCAACTACTAGATCTAAAATAAAAATGAATGCTTAACACCATGGCAAGCTCTTTATCTGCTTGAGCTGTGTACCATATCCAAGAGGAATTTCTGTTAAAATAAACCTAAGGAGGTCATCTGGTCTTCCATGTTCCCTGCCTGAATCAGTCATATTGTCACATGAACGCTGCTGTAAACGTCTCTCAAAACTCAGTGGCCAAGAGCAATAAGCAAATATAATCACACTTACAGGTCTACCAGATGACTGGAGTGGCTTTGTTTTAAATCATGGACCTGTGAGTTACTGGTGTAGATCTGTTCCATGATCTTTCATGGCTCTGGGACTAGTGGACTGTCTGATACATGTTCTTCTTATGGCAATGGCAGAAACGCCAGAGAGGTGAACAGAAACATATGCCACCTATTAAGACCTAGGTGACAAAGGACACCCTGTCACTCCCACCCATATTTCATTGGTCAAAGCAAGTCACAACTTCAATAGGAAAAGGAAATACACCCACTTCAAGTGAAAGGAACCTCAGAGTTATACAAGAAAGGGCAAGACTATGATGAAGGACAAAGTGGGAAGAAATATGGCATCCATTTTACTGTTACTCTCCCAATCCAAGCAGGGCTTGATACTAATAATTTCAGGAATGTAGCTCTACATCTTTATTTAAATGTTAACCAGGAAGATACTTGGAGATATTTTTCTTCTTTTGAGAAATCCTTTAAAAATATGTTAAGTTTTTTATATTTAGAGAAAATACAATGTTTAGTAGGAAATGTCAATGAGTCAACACTAACGTTTAATAGCTACCCATAGCGTACAAGCCACTGCGTGAGGATCTATGATAAAAGCAGAGTATACGATGTGGTGTTTGCCCTTACAAATCAGCCAGTCTTCTCAAGATACATGAGTAGAATAAGTGACCTCTGTTGTTGCTGCTGCTGTTGTTGTTGTTAATAGCCATCAAGTTGATTCTGACTCATGGTGACCCCATGTGTACAGAGTAGAACTGCTCCATACGGTTTTTAAGGCTGTGACCTTTTGGAAGCAAATTGCCAGGCCTCTATCCCAAGGCCCCTCTGAGTGGATTTGAACCCCCAAACTTTCAGCTAATAGTTGAGTGCTCAACCATTTGTGCCACCCAGAGACAAGTGATCCTTAGTCATGGTCAAATCTTCAGAGCAGAGCCCTGAATGTCACAGAATGTTCTGTCAGAGAAAGAGGATCCGCATCAAAGGTCTTTTGAATATTCTGTAAGTCTTTTGAATATTTTGTAAAGAATTCGGAGATCAGACTGGAGAAATTTATCCTCTCATTTTATCTCATAATTCCCTTCACTGGGAATAAACGGGGCTGTCTCATAAACCTCACAGTTATAAACGAGGTCCTAATGATCAGAATAAAGACTTCTGAAGTGGAAAAAACTTCTAAACTGGAGAGAAACTTCAGCCTGGGGTTTAGGGTCATGATTTCTATTTGTCACCTTGTGTGAGGTTTAGCCTCTAGACTCTGACAAACACAAAGCATTGGTATTGATATTGCTGGTCTGACAAAAAAAAAGGAAAAACCAAACCCGTTGCCATGGAGTCGATTCTGACTCATAGCAACCCGGTTTCCAAGGAACGGCTGGTAGGTTCGAACTGCCAACCTTTAGGTTAGCACCGAGCTCTTAACCAGTGCACCACCAGGGCTCCCTAGTCTGACTAGCTGTGAGAAAACCGAAGAGTGGCAGTATCTGTAAGCTTTGCAGAGCACAATAGCAGCAGCACTAAAATCCAGAATTTCTTTTTCTTTCCTGAAAAAGCTACCAAAAAAAACCCATGTCATATTGTCAATTCCAACTCTCAGTGAACCTATAGAATAGAGTAGAACAGCTCCATAGGTTTCCAAGGAGCAGCTGATGGATTCTAATTTCTGACCTTTTGCTTAGCAGCCAAACACTTAGCCACTGTGCCACCAGGGCCCTGAAAGAGCTAAATCCTTCATGAATCCTAATTTCCTTATGAACAGAGACCTCGATGGAGGGAAGAAAAATTCAGCATGTATAGAAAATACATTAACTGCGGGGTCATTTATGTTCATTCATAAAGAATAGAGACTTTTCACATCTGTCTTATCTCATTAAGGAGAAAAAATACATAATAAAGTGAGTTTCCTAACTAATAATAAAGCATATTTATGGATCCAGACACAGTCACAGCAGAAGACCCAGTGATCTTCTTCTGTAAAGATTACAGCCAAGAAAACCTTATGGAGCTCAGTTCTACTCTGTAACACATGGGGTCACCAGGAGTCAGAATTGACTTGATGGCAATAAGTATACAGTTCCAAGGAAGACATTCAATAAGTACTTGTTGAATTAATAATTAAATATAAGGAAAGCTTAACCATTATTAGAGTGGAAAGGGAAATGAATAATAAGAAATGAGTAATGATAAAAAAAAATATAGATTGGTAAATCTGATATAACTTGATCTTTTTCACTGAGAGCCCTACACCATTCATTTGTAGGGTATATAACAGTTTCACACGATGATGTAGAAACCATTGTGTCAAACCTGGAAGGTCATTAGAGATTATAACTCATACATTGTAAGGGATGAAAGTCTGGATTAATAATTCATCACGTGAATTTCAAAATTCTTAGCTACACTACTGAAGGCTGCAAATGACTAAAATCTCTGAATTTCAGAACTGCAAGAAAACTGAAGATCATTTCATCTAACCCTCTTCTTTTATAGATAATGGTAGCAAAACTAAAAAGAATTTTGAGTTTCGCAAGTTATATTTCTAGCTGGCTGCACACCAAGGCTTCAAACCTAGGTCTCAGGATTCCTAGGGCAATATTCTTCCTCTGGGAAGATATCGAAGCCTAAGTCTGACCACTATTATGCCTGCCTTCTTTTTTTCCGTAAAATATCTGTGAATTTTATCCATGTTGATGCCTTTATCAGTGGTTTATTCCTTTTAATTGCTGAGTAACATTCCATTGTATGAATACACCATGACTTGTTCATTTTCTTGGTGATATGCATTTGGGTTGGCACCAATCTTTGGCTATTGTGAATATAGGTCCAATGAGCATTCAAATCTAAGTCCCTTTGTGGACATATGATTTCATTTCTCTTAGGTAAATATCTAGGAGTAGAATTTCTGGGTCCATGCTGGGTATGTGTTTGCTGAAATTTATAAGTCTGCCAACAGTTCCCTCAAGGAAGCACAGGAATGCATATAAAGTCCTCAAAGAAGGAGATTAAACCAAGATTTATATATATCCGACCGAAATGTAGATCAGGTATAAAGGCAGAAGACAAACTCTTTTAAACATGCGATGAATACATATTCCCTGAGTTTCTTAAAAAACCAAAACAGAACAAGTCTCAACTTTCCACAGTAAAAGGCATGACTGTGATCATTAAATCCATGTAACTGCAGGGGTTAGAAAACAAATAGGAAATTTTTGGTTGCAGACTCGAATACAAATGTCTTCATCTTATACATAGAAATGATGAAAGTTGCAAATGTTGATGAGGGAAAGAAAAGATAATGGCAGTTAGTGTCAGTTGGCTGACCTTTTACAGACAAGGGACCAAAAGATATTTAAAGAAAACAGAACAAGAAATAAGTACATTTAAAATAAAATGATTAAACAGTAGTAAAATAGATAATCACCTGAAATGCAGGTAGTGAAGGGAAAGGAGAGAGGATAGCTGAAGTATAAATATCTTAGTCATGATTGCTCTTCATAGAGGGTCAATTTGTAAGCCTAAAAAAAATAGAGGATTCCATACAGAAAGCAGAGTTAATCATTAGAAAAAAAAATTGAATAAAATGGTTTTACATAGTACAAACAGAAAGCGTAACAAAATATGATAACAGAACTAGAACAAACATTTCTGTCATGGCAATAGAGGTCTGAATTTTTCTATGAAAGGAAAAGACCCTGATTGAACCACAAAGCCGAACCTAACTACACACTGTCTATAAGAGAGACCCTGAAGACAGCACTATCTAGAGAAAACCATACTAAATAATGGGATGCCAAGTAAACGTTCAGTCTTGTCCCACACCTGTCAAATCTGACTGAGGTGACAGAGAGGACTTAGGCTAGCTGGCTATCCTGTAAGCTGCACGCCCCAAAGCTGGACATGCAAGACTGTCAGTAATAAGCTCTACTCTGAAAGTCAGTCTATTGAGGCCTGTGTGCTATTTGTTTTCTCCGCTAAAGAACTTTTTTCAAAATTTAGACGTCGTTTTGGTTAACATGCTTGGATACAAATCAAAATGTTGGAGTTTCAAGTACACCTAAAGGCACCTCAAAAAAAAGGCCTGGTGACCTATTTCAGAAAAATCAGCCATTGAAGACCCTATGGAGCATAGTTCTACTCTGACACACACCGGGTCGCCACGAGTCAGAGTGGACTTGGTGGCCAATGGTTTTGCAGCAATAGATAGGGTCAGAAGTGAGGACCAGCAATGAGACCCTGTCTGTGTGCCGGGCCCTGCCTGATGGTGCCTTCCCACTCACCAGGGCTCTGAACTGGCTGTAATACGTTAAAGTGATACATTATGTTTTTGGTCAACTTCAGAAAAATAAGACCAATGATGATCTGACATGATGACGGTCAATTTCCCCTTCTCCAGAGCACAGCAGTGCTCCATTTGTCTTAGGCCCTTTGTAAGTGGGCTGCCAGCGCTCAAGGTCATAAGAACAAGGGTAGGTAGGGTGGGCCAGGGTAAGCAGAGGTGCGGCTTGGGTTCTCGTGGAACGTATGACAAAAAGAAGAGTTGTGTGAATAGGAATAAGATTTTCAGAGTTTAATTTGCCTGATTGTAGCTTTCATTAAGTACATGATAAGCTCCAGCAGAAAGTTCTACCTCCAGGGCAGCATTACTAATATGATTCCGCGTGTATCATAGTATTACTTTGGGGAGCACTTACGTTTTACAGCCTCGTGGTTGTTAGATTTATTCTCAGCTACAGGTATTGGAAAACTGATGACACGTTCAGCATTATCCAAGGACACTATAAGAAGAGAGGGGTGCTTTACTGCAAACACACTTTAGATATTTGGACTCTCCTTGAAATGCACGGCATAAAGGAAGTAAAATGCAAAATATTCATCCATCTGAGCTCATTTTAAATATTCCATGGCCAAGAAAAGAGCCACAAAAGATTCAGCGTGGAGTCTCTACCTCCCCAAGGTGAACATTTATTCTGAGGAGACAAGGGATTTGAAAAGAATGAACCATCTGAAATAAAGATATCCTTGGAGAAATGATGAAGAATGAATATGAAAATAAAAATGTTCTCAGTGTCTCCCTCCTTAAGTATAGATTTTGAATTCTATAAGCCTTGATGTCTGTACGGTATTATTACACAAACACACATACACAGTCACACACAATTTAGAACTATTACGTTCAGATTTTTTGGTCTGTCTCATCTCCTACCACAGGCATACCCCTGGAATAAAGTGACCACTTAATTTTAAAATTTTATGAATTAACATTTACTTTTGTGATCAGCTGTAAAAGATGATTGTTTTTTGCAGAATCCTGAAGATCAACTTTTGTTAAGTGTCACCTTTGTCACTCCTTTGTCCAACCGACAGTATGCTTTTCATAGTTAACACATGTGGGATACAATGGAGGGAAAATAAAGTCAATATGTGTCAATCCCTTTCAACTGTCCTCAGGGGGCTGTGGGCACCTTTGAGGGCCAGGATTCAGGCAAACGCTAAACTTCATCCAGCTGACAATTGAACATTTCGATGTGGGAATCATGGCCCAGGATCCTGTATTTTAGAAGATGTCACAGGGAAGAATGTGAGTCCCACAGGCAGCCTGCCTTGTGGCTGCCAATCCTGCTCCCCTGAAGCCTGCCCCAAAGCAAGATTCATTTCAGGTCTTATGTGATAGGCAAATCATGCCCTTCTCTGAGGGTGCCCACAGTGGGCCCTTAAGCTGTGGGACACTTGCCTGCACTCTGCATTCTACAGTCTGCTGGGGACCCTAGGGAGCCCATGGTTTCTCCTACCCTGCTCTGGAAGTATTCTTATCTCTTCTGGTCTCATTCATAATTTCAATTTCTGAGGCTCAGTCTGAGCCATGGGAACCTCAGTGTCTGGGCTCAGTATTAGTCCACTCTTTTCACTCAGCAAACCCTGCAGTCCCAGTCTCAGAGCCACCTCTGCTCCCAGCACAGCGATTCAGACATCAATTCTATGCACCAGTACTGGTCCTTTCCCGAAGCAACCCCCTCCCCGCCCCAAAATTCTTACAGGCTTAGGAAGAAAGAACACAGTCATGAAGATTTGTGCCTGAGGCACTATGCCGAGCTCGCACGACACAGACGGAAGATAAGCTCCTCTTCTCAAGATCCACAAAATGGTCGCCTTAGCAGTGGCGAAGTGGAGGCTCCTGGAATAAGAGACAAGGGAGAGAAAAAGCAAGAAAGGAATCAATTAGAGAAAGAAGGGAGAAAGCAAAGATTAAGATTGAAGAGCCAGGCAAGTGGTAAGGGGAGTAATAAAGGTGGGTGATTAAAACGTGGATGAAAAGAAAAGAAACCTTTCTCTAGTGCAAGTAAATTAATAGAAAGGTAGAAAGGCAGTAATCAGCTAAAGAGAAAATGGACATCCATTTACAACTGGATGGGGTGAGCGTAGGAGATAGTCACAATATTCTTCCACACAGTCTATAAAATATCAGGGAGCAGGGCCGCTCATATTTAAATGCTTAATAGATTTTCCATCTTGAAAAGTATGGAGGGTGCAGTGCCTCATGGTGCACTCACATAAATGAATTATAGAAGCTACACGGTGTTCTGAGTGAGTGATTCTCAGTGAAAAGATAGAAAGTCACCCTTGTCTCCCACCCAGTGCTCTTGGAAAAGGCAAAAGAGTTTTATAAGAAAATGCAAATGGATGATTCATGAGTATTTTTGGAGGGGTATCCTTGGCATTTTAACAAGAGGCATGGTATTAAGAAGGCTAGCCACAACATGAAAAAGAGTCAGCAAACGACCATGCTGCTGTAGAATGCTGTGACATTTTCAGGGAGCTCATTTCTTAGAACAATCTCTCCTCTGTGCACTTCTATGGAGCTGCTGGTACTGCTGAAATCAAGCCCCTCTGGGACTCAGTGAAAAAGAAGGATTATTTTTACATGTGTAAATCCCACAGGCTCTCTGAAATAAAACCGTTGGGCTAGAAAATCCATTATCTTACAACTTTCAAAACTAAGAACACATCTGCACGCCCTACTCGCAGATTGCCAGCCATTGTGGGGATGAACAAATACGTTTGTTTTGCTTTGATTTGCAGAACAGTTCAAACATACATTTACTTAGCCCTGGGAAGAAAGACATTTTCAAATCATTGGTTGTTCACAGGATGGTGAAGTTATCCTACCCATTCTGAGGCAGCAGGATTAGTGTGCGGAATATTTTTATTATGTCCCTTTTCAAAATGTACTTTATTGATTTGAGTCACTCTTTGGGGAATCATTCAGAATATCATATAATTCTAATAACAGCTAACGTATACGTAGTGCCAGGCACAGTTTTAAGCATTTGACATGCCTTCACTACTTCAAACCTCTGAAGGGTAATTCTAGCTGGCAGCATCGAGGTGAGTTCTTGATACTGCCAACTAATTGGAATTTAGACAATCATGGTTTCCTGCTATGATAATTAGAATTAAGGCAAAAAGAGGAAACTAAGCTCATCTGTCAAATCAGGAGGTCAGAGCATATCCAGACTTGAGAGCCCATGAGGCTGAGTAATTAAGACGCTTGAAGCTGGCAGGCAAGAGGCTCCTGAGAAGTATGGTCTTCTTGGGAAGACCGATACTTACTCCAAAGGCTGTAATATTTCTCTGGTTGCAGGGATTTCATCCAATATGGTCCATGCATACAAAATTCAAACTGTTGGTATTTTAGTAACTAGTGTTGTAAAAAAAAAAAACTATGTTTTTTTCCAAATATCATTTCTTGAGAATCTTATATAGAATATGCTCTTATGCTTCTATAAATAAACTCTGTTCAAGGTCAGTCGTTCATGAATGCAGCCATTGGCATCACCCTACTAAGTATTCTTTGCATGGGTTCAGTGCATCATACAATAAAAAAAAAACCAATTCCTTTGTTACAATAGGATTCTAATAAATCAACAGTTGTGTAACTAGTTTGCTTTGCCGGGCGGGGGGGGGGGGGGGAGGAGGGGCGTCAGTGACATCCTGGAACATTTTTTAAAGCTTAAGTATACCTTATACCCTATACCTTAAGTATGTTCTAGGAAATCAAAGATGTAATCACCAAGACAGTCTTTCTTCCTAAAATCTAAACACCACAGCTAATTCAGTAGTTATAGTTATGCAGAAACAGAGGAAATTTGTATTTTCGGGCCTCGCTATCAGAAGAACCATGGGTCTCACTGCAAAGTCATTCCTTCCCTCTTCGTGGGATTTGTTTTTATGCCACAAAACTTCTTAGTCCCGTATGGGTTACTTACATCATGGCTTAAAGAATATCTCCCCACTTGGCAGAAGTGAGTGATTACATCTATTTAAAATTTTGTCTTAAAAAATTACCCTTCCAGATTGGATTGAGGTCATCAATGTCTTTTCCCCTGTTGACATAACAAAGGATATACTGCTGAAGGTCTACCCTGTCCCCTCTTTTCTTAAAAATACATTCTACATTGCAGAGGAAAGAATACAGCATATCTAGCTGATCCATAGGATAATGAAAGGTGGTAAGAATTAACTTCAAATTGAACGGTGGGTCAACTATCTCCTTCGAAATACCTCCCAGGTCTTCCACTCAGAGGTAAGATTGGTGGGCAAAACACTCGTGGCACAGTGGTTAACAGCTCGGCTGCTAACCAAAATGTCGGCAGTTCAAATTCACCAGCCGCTCCTTAGAAACCCTATGGGGCAATTCTACTCTGGGTCCTATAGGGTCGCTCTGAGTCGGAATCGACTCCATGGCAACAGGTTTGGTTTTTTGGTTTAGTCAGAGGCTGATAGTAAAACACAGCAGTAGTCCGCTGCCACCCCATGACCATGCTTTTCTTGGGGCTAGACGGCTGGGTATACAGCTGTTCTCTCTGAGCATACGGGGCAGGGAGTTTCCACCCTCCTTGGGTTTCTGATAGCTCTTCTCACCAACTATAGCTAGCCAGTGTGAGGGTCAGGGAGGATGCATTTTTTCAATACTCTTATATATGAGAATGTATTGAATCGAAGGTATTTTAAGTTTATCCAGTGAAAAATTTTTGGTTGAGTTAATTTTGTTCTTTTTAGTAATATCAACCTTAATAAAATTGTATAAAATTGCCTCAAGCTCATTTATTTTCCTATACCTTTTAAATGACCTTCACTAACAAATAGTTTTCCCTCCTTCAAGTAAATTATGTAACTTCTTTGCTTTATCACAGGTCTTAAGAAATGAATACAAATTGTGCTGATGTAACATATTGGAAAATCACAATTAAAATAATAGAGAACAGGCCTATAAAGCACTAACTTTGAAAAAAGTCATTTTCCATGGTTATCATTCTAAGTGTGTAAAGTAACAGTACAGCACTTAATTGAAAAATGTGTAGTCCTCTTCTTGAAATTTAATACGGACTAGCCAAGCCATTCATAGGTTGAAATTAAAATGGGAGATTCAAGTAGAAACAGGTGTGCACAGAATCATGCTTTGATTCCCCAGCAGAATGCAGACAGTCCCTTGAAATCAAATCCCCCAACCCTGATTCTCTGAATACCTGTAATCAGGGCTGGATTAAGGTTTGCGAGGGCTATAAACATTGATAATCTGTGGTGCCCCCTTCTCTGCTTACTCACACACTGAATGGGATATGTGAGTTATACATACTTATGTGTGAGTGTGTGTGTGTGTGTGCATGTGTGCTTAGCTATCCTTGATGTAACTTCTTTTTAAATGCGACTATGTTAGCAATTGAATGCAAAAATGGCAATATGCTATTTTAGCAGAATGAGATGAACTGGATTATAAAATTGTTAGTGGATGCGGGGCACTAAGATTTTTACTATATACCATATTTTCTACAAAGGAAATATTCCACATATGCTACAACAAAGAAAATGAGTCAGTGAGCTTAGTTGTTTCAATAATCAATGTAAAATTCTGTTGATCTCCCACAAATGAAAAATTGACCTTCACCAATTTTGCTTTAAATGTCTCATACTTCAATTTCGAAGCTTGTTTCTTAATAAACGCTATAATTATAAATGAACAAATGAAAAAAAGGTCATAAAATAAAATTTAATGATCAGAAAACAAATATTACAACAAATGATTGCATTTTATTTTTAGATACTTCATTTCTAACATGTTATAATTAAAAACTTTTTTTCTATTCTTCGCTCTTACAAATTCTTCTGCGATTTCATCACAATTAAGCTGCTGAACAGTATTTACTTCTATACATAATACGGGTAATGAATCAAGTCTTTCTTGAATCACTGCTGTACATTGAGGGTTTTTGAGTATCTTTAGGGACGAAAATGAGCATTTCATTGGGCAGTTTGTGATCATTACAGTTAGGAATTCGTGTAAAGCAATTTCAATATTGGGAACTACGTATTGTATTTTATCTTCTCTGATGGAATCATAGATGCCTACGTGAGTAAAATTTGTCTTTCCTGAATCTGTAAACTTAGTTCTCATGTAAGAATTTCTTACATGTCACACTTCTCCATACAGGTTTGTTTTTCAGTCATCAGAGTAAGTCCACTAATTTCTTGTATACCCTCATGCATTCTTCATCAGGTATATCTATGCCCTTTGTTGCTTTCTTGGAAGACGAATTTAGAAACACACTCATTGTTGCAAAACAGAAACGTATTTTGCACAGTAAAAAAATATTGAATTTTTTGTCAGCTAATGTGCCTAATGGAAACCCTGCTGGGTAAGTGCTACGTCTGCTTACCAGAAGGTTAGCAGTTCGAATCCACCAGATGCTCCTTGGAAAGTCTATGGGGCAGCTCTACTCTGTCCTATATAGGGTCTCTATGAGTCAGAAACAACTCAATGGTACCAGGTTTGGTTTTGGTTTGAATGTGCCCAATACCTTGTTTATTAGCATCCAAAACCCAAACCCAGTGCCATCAAGTTGATTCCGACTCATAGTGACCCTATAGGACAGGGTAGAACTGTCCCATAGAGTTTCCAAGGAGCACGTGGTGGATTTGAACCGGCGACCCTTTGGTTAGCAGCCATAGCACTTAACCGCTACACCACCAGGGTTTCCATTTATTAGCATATACAAAGTAACATCAAGCACTGTGAGTCAGAATTGACTCGATAGCAATGGGTTATCATGCACTGTGTCCCATAGCAACAGGCAATAAAAAAACAAACCTCACTTGATAAATAAATTAAAACTTTTCATGTTAGATATATATTAGCATTTCCAGTATTTTTGGACATTTTCTATGTTAGTATTAAATTATTACTCATGTTAGCCTTATATTAAACATATGCTAGATTGTGTCCACATATACGCCAAACATAAAGTTGTAAATATTATTGTTTACAAAACTTAGGACACATCTCTGCACTTAAATGCTATGTAGTTAAAAAGTAACTTGACTGAATTCATTGTAATGGTCAACTTATTCTAATTCCCTCACTTTTGTGCATCATCTGGGACTGGAGTTCCCACTGGTTGTTTACCAGGATGTGTGCAAGAGCATATCCTTGTGTGTTTGTGTCATGGCAAAGAGCACTGCTGCCCTCTTGGCTGGACGTGCTGAATCAGCAAATGTGAATGTACAAGGCAGTCCTCTCAAAATGAACCAGAGACCTGTTATCTATTAATATAATCTGTCCTTGCCAGTAACCACTCATGTTGGATCCAGTTGCATATTGGGTAAATGTAGCAAGAGTTAGACCCCACAGCACACCCCACTGCTTGTTTATTAGAAAGAAATGTATACTCCCAAGAGACTCACCTAGATAAAAAAAAAAGGGGTTTCAATTACACAGGAGGGGGCCATAGGAGACAGATGTCAACAAAGGTGCCGAAGTGGTAAGGACCTCATAGCTTAAACAAACTTGAGGGTGGGCACCCTCTTGACCTTGCATGGACTTTATTTCCGGCCGGCACTTTCTCACTAGTTGGAACCCATATCAGTTTCATTTAGTGCCCTGCCAGTTCTCTTTCACTGCTGTGCTCACTTTTCCTTGTGTCCTGCCTGCTTGGCATCTATGGCTCTTTGCTTTGGACAATTGATGCTTCTATTTTGTTGATTCCCTAACCACATGCTTACCTTGCTTATTGGGTAATCTGTCCCTGCCTGTAATCCA
The DNA here is from genome assembly GCF_030014295.1 of Loxodonta africana. NCBI lineage: Eukaryota > Metazoa > Chordata > Mammalia > Proboscidea > Elephantidae > Loxodonta > Loxodonta africana. The sequence continues at coordinate 50,458,520 of NC_087351.1, forward strand.
GACTTGAGAAAAGCTGTTCACTGTTGTACTGCAAAAAGAAAAAAGAAAAAAACCCACCTGTAAGGGAATGGATATATGGGTTTATTCACACCTAAGAAATACAAAAGAGATACATATAGAATAATACTATACATGCATACAAACGTACACATAATTAAATATAAAGGAGCCTTGGTGGTGCAAAGAGTTAAGCGCTTGGCTGCTAACTGAAAGGTTGGCAGTTTAAACCCACCCAGCAGCTCCACAGGAGAAGGACCTGGCAACCTGCTCCCATAAAGATTACAGCCTAGAAAACTCTACGGGGCAGTTCTAGTCTGTCACATGGGTTCACTGTGAGTCAGAAGCAACTTGATGGTACCCAACAACAACATATATATTTTAAAACTTACAGCAATAGTATATATTGTTTATAGATACAAATATAAATGGAAAAGAAAAACATTAAAGTGAATATGGGGATGACAGATTTCAACTCCAGGAGAGTGATTATTTTGGGGGAGGAAGAAAAGTGATGAAATGATTAGGATTTATGTTGTAGCTCTAAAATTGTATTTTGAGAGAGATATCGGGTACAAATATGACAAAATGTTAAAATTTGTTAATCTGGGAAATACGGGGTAGATATTATATTTTTGTATGTTTGAAATATTTTATTAAAAATTAAATACAAAAAGAAATCAAAATGGCTCCAAACACATAGATTTTTCTATGATCATCTGAATATAGTAGCCTACTGTGATTAGAATTAAGCTATATCATCTCCTTAGCGTATTAAGCAATTACATGGTTATAAAAATATAAGGCACACATGTTCTCTCATTTCTCCCTTTCTAACCAAGGAAGGATGCATTTATCAGCTTTCCATTACCATGTTCCCCCCAAAAGACTACTATCAATCACTGCTGCCTTATCTTGGGCTATTTGTGACATTCACAACCCCAGCTAAAAAAGTAAGGAGCAAATTTGTACTGAATACCGTATTTTCCTGTGGTCTAAATTTTTATTCTTAGGATTCCACTTAGTAATTGACAACACAAGTGTCATGAATTATACCAAAATGGTCTAAAATAAATTTTGAATCTCCATATTATTGAACCAGAAAGAAGCTTAAACTGAAAAAATGACATGATTATAGCAATTTGATATAGGAAAATTCATAATTAAATTTGTCTTAAACAAATAAATTTTAAATGAATTAGTCATATACCAATACAATGCATTTATATTGTTTGCAGCTTACCCAATAAATAATATTGGTTGTCGCTTACCCAAGAGAACGATCAATTCTAACAATAATTAAAAATTAGATTAGTGTATAAAAAAAATTTCTTTTTTTTTTTAGTGTATAGAAGCAGCAAAATGGTCATTATTATATTAAGAAAAAAGTATATTTTTGACAAAGATCACACATATCACATCCACATTGTATTAAATAATACCATGTTAAAATTTGCACATTTAAAATGTGAATATAAGTTTTGTTTGCCACTGTTTCACAGGATTTGGCAAACGCTGCAGAGGAAATTATCCTGGGAATAATATTAAATTACAATCTGCTTATCATAGAAACAAATCTTTGTTTCCAAACAAATGGAGTAAAAGTGAGAGTGATACTTATTAGGAAGATTCGATGATGTTTAGGATTCAAAGTTCTCTGGACAATCTTGACAGAATAAAAAGATTAGAGGGACAAATGAGATGGAATATCATTTCAGTTCTTAGTTCTGAGTAAGAAAGATCCCAAGAATTTGACATAAGTCCATAGTCACCTGATTATATTACTTAATCTACAGAATATACGAATGCTTGAGAGCTATAAACATATTCTCTGCTTTCCTCTTTTTTTTTTTTTTGGTACCATTTTCCAAAACATAAATGGAATAAAGAAAGCTTAGTACAAATGATGTTTAAAGGATTCAGCCTGCGGAGGTGTTAAGTAGTGAAATTCCTCAGAAAACTCAACCATGTGTTTTGTGTCTTATCAGCTTTGCATAAATAATTCAGCCTGAGTGCCAAATTCAGAATCTCATAATAAGGTGTTCAGATGGTGTTATTAGCAAGAGACTTGGATTGGGCTGTGCTGTCCTGAAGGAAATGGGTAGATGACATTGCTGGATAAGAAAGCTGCACATTAGTGGCAAGAACACAAAAATTAAAAAGGAAAGAATACGTGTGAGATAGGTATGCAGGCCATGAAAGGAGTTTAGGGAGACAAAAAGGATTCTCTTAATTAAAAGTGATTATGCATCTGTTATTAAAAAAAAAAAAAGGATGTTGGGCCACATTTTTTTCTGACTTTTATGATTAAGCAGTGGGATCTCCTGCTCCATTTCTCTTAAACTTTAATTTCGCTGGGTGAACACTAAAGTAGATTTCAGACATGAATAATTTTAGCCCAGAAGCTATAAGAAATAAGGTGAATTTCAGAATAATGGTTGTAAAGTCAACCACTGGACCTTCTCCAAGTAATAACAGCATCTAGTTTTATTAAATATCGATAGATTCCCCTTCTAGATTTTTAAAACACCATACATAACACTTACAGAGATAGGGTCCTTGTAGAATAAAAAATTCTAAAATAGGCATTTCATTAATGCCAAAAACACAGAATAGTATTTCAGTCAATAGGATATCATTAGAAAGTATTATTTATTAAAGTACCTCCAAAAAAAAAAAAACACGTGGAGTCCCCGGGTGGTCAAACTGTTAACACACTGGGCTGCTAACTGAAAGTTTGGGGGTTTGAGTGCACCTAAACATACTTCGAAAGAAAAGCCTAGTGATCTACTTTTGAGAAATCAGCCACTGAAAGCCCTATGGAGCACAATTTTATTCCGAACACACGCAGATGGATGAGTCAGAATTGACAAGATGGCAACCAATTAAAATAAATGCAGTGTTATTTTTAAAGCAGCAATTGCATTTGGATATTATTAATATCATAATTTGTTAGATTGCTCTTCATGGGGTTGCTTTAAATTGATCACTGAGGTTTCTCATAGCTATTGTAACTGTCAAATAACTAATTCAAGAGTATTAAAGATTTAATATATACGAGATAATCTGATAGATATGGAGGTGGGAAATGCAAAGAATAGTTGAGAGAATAAAAGAGTTTCAGGGAATGTGGGATCAGGGTACTTATGGAGAAGGTGAGTTTTAGGTGGGCTTTGAAGGATTCTTGAAATTTTGACAGCCACGGCTGGAAGAAAAGTTGGGAATAGACTCAGAAAACTTAAGAGTTGTAAATAAAAAGAAACAACTCACTCTTGAGCCCAGGAAAACAATAGTTCCTTCCCACCTGCTTAAGAAGAGGAAATTTAATGTCAAAAATGAAATTTATAGCTAAGAAATACCCATGAATGATTAAACCAAGGTACTTGAAATAACATGCAGAACGTCCTGAAGTAAATTATTGGTTCCCAACCTGAGAACCTCAGACCCCCAGAGGGATCACTGAATTATTGTAAGCAGCCCCTGAGTGGAATCTCAACGCTGGCAATAGAATTAATAAATAATATCACATGCAAACATGAACCATTGTCTTCCAAATGCTGTCGTGAGTGATAAAGAATAATTCACTTAATAGCACTACTGTATTTTCTCAGTTACACAGAAAAAATAACCACTGAAATTTCATATCATTTCATGGTTTTGTTCATATTAAAGAAAATAAACATCATATATAATATATACTATATATGGATTATACTATTAGTACCAGTTTATTCTAACTTTTTAGTTATTATGAGCCTGTTTTTATGTATACATCATTAAAAAATATTAAATAGTATTATGGTCTATATTTTCTTTAAACATTCCCTTATAATTGAAAAAGTAAGTTTATCTATTATCAACAATCCTGCCACAAACATTCTTGCCATGCCTAAATATTATGTACATCCTTAATTCATTCTTCCTCCCTCCCTCCCTCCCTTTCTTCCTCTCTTTCTAATTAGATATTCAGGATAAATTCCCCTGGGTGAAATTACTGAGAAAAGAAATATGCTCTTAAGAATTTAAGAATTTGGTTTGGAATTTGCTTTTACGCAAAAAAAGTCAGAAATTCCCAAATTTCTGTAGCTAAATTTCATGTGAAGTACAGAGACTCAAAACGTACGTAAGTGTTCTTTGCATTTGTCTCAGATCACCAGGCAGGTCTACTAAGGATGTCAAGTGGGTGTATAGCATTTTCTTTCATCAACTACTCACACTTTCCTGGGAGATACTCTTCTGAAAGTTCTTTTCTTCTTTGTAGCCTCAAAGGATTACAACCTAAGATGTGCTGAAAAAGGGATCAATATAGTAAGAAATATCCTAGCCTCCCAATATGCACAAACATGTGAGGAGTCCTGCTTTCCTTTGAAGAGGCTCTTGTTCCTTCAACAGGAAGGGAAACAGAAGCGTGAGAATGTGAGCTCAGTGGCATTCCTCCAACTCATTCAGAGAGAGGACAGCAAGAATGCTAGAATTTTTATCAGACTACGGAGCCTAGAAAAAGTACCTTTGAACACACACTCACTGTTTTCTGCGCATAACAGGAAAAAAAAATGATTTGTTGGAACTGATTATAGTGATTAAAAATCAAAAAAGCTTTACTTCTATTTTATTTCCTTAAGCGGTGTCCACTCTATTTACAGAGGATTGGAAACTATCTTTTGAAAGAAAATGTAGGACTCAGGAGACTGACAGAGTAATTTCTATTAATTACACTTTGAATTCACTTTGAATTCCCTGACTCCTCATGCATTTCAATGGCATTCACTTCTGCCTATGAGATGAAAATAAGAAATACTCCACTGAGAGAGAAAAAGATAATGTCCACAGACAAAGGAGAAGCTGGCATTTTAAAAACTTGAAGTCCTTCATCACTGCTTAGAGTCTACATTTAATACTATATCATGGTCCTCTTCCCTGATTTGGTGACCTAGTAGTTCTCTTTTCCCTCAGAAATGTCACGTTATCCTGTCTTTATGTTGCCTTGTTTATTAGAGCTCTAGTTTCCCTGACAAATTCATCGTGTCTAATTAATGAAATTCTTTCAGTATCTGCTGTTTTGCTGGAGTCTAGAGAGAAGAAACAAATAACTGCAGACAGGAATCCAAAGTCATTTTGTCCAAATAAACTGACCCTGGAAAAGGTTTGCCTTTCTAGACCATCACTGAAATCTGTCAAAGGTATAGGCGACTCAGAATAGCTAGGGCAACAGGACTGAGGCCTGAGGAAGATGAGGTGAAATAGTTAAAATTCAGCTTCTGTTATTTGGGCTTGAAAATTACAGAGCAGCTAAGGGGATTTATGAGACTTCTAGACAGGGTAAAATGTAGGAAAGAGAAATAGCAGTAAGACTTCTTCAGATGAAATAATCTAGACAGATGATAAGAGTTGCTGCCCTAAAATACTCATTACCAATAAATATGACCTAAGTCATAAACATTCATCAATCAAAAGTTTCCTGCAGAACGAAGCTGATGCCAAACTTGGTTACAGAGACATTGACAACTGAGCTAGGGGGAGGCAAGGAAGAATTTTCTCATACAGACATCAGAGAGAACATGGCCTCCTGACACCTTGATTTCATACTTTGAGCCTCCAGAACTGCGAGATAATTAATTTCTGATATTATAAGCACCCTATTTGTGGTAATTAGTTACAGCAGACCTAAGAAAAGAATGTGCAAACCTAAAAACAAAATGCCACATGCTGCGAATGAGAGAACAGATGATGGAAAGGGGCTGTGTTCTAGAAGACATCGCTGAGCCATGAATCAGCCTTGGGACTGCTGAGTGAACTATTGCTATCCTTGCTGTTCATGGGTTTTGCTTTGCAAAGCACCTTATGGATACACACAGCAGTATTTGACATTTCTCACGATGATTCAGAGGGGATAATTTGATGACCAACAGACATGTTTTCTTTTGTTTACATAATGTTTTAAAAATGTAATGTCTTGGATACCTAGTGCTGCTATAACAGATATACCACAAATGGATGGCTTAAATGAGGAGCCTAGAAGCCCAAATTCAGGGTGCCAGCTCTAGCAGAAGCCTTCTCTCTCTGTTGGCTCTGGGAGAAGGTCCTTGTCATCAATCTTCACCTAGTCTTGGAGCTTCTCAGAGCAAGGACCCCCGGGTCCAAAGGACGTGCTTTGCTCCTGGCTCTTGTTTCTTGGTGGTATAAGGGCCCTACATCTCTCTGCTTTCTTCTCTCTTTTATATCTCAAAAGAGATTGACTTAAGACACAACCTAATCTTGTAGACTAAATCCTGCCTCATTAACATAACTGCATCTAATCCTGCCTCAGTAACATCATAGAGATAGGATTTACAACACATAGGAAAATCACATCAGATGACAAAATGGTGGACAATCAAACAATACTGGGAATCATGGCCTAGCCAAGTTGACACACATTTTGGGGGAATATGATACAATCCATGACATGCAGTTATTATCTATATGGGATCAAGTTGACAACAGCAGCTCAAAAGATTACATAGGAACCTTAGGGAGAAGTGAATTTATGTTAATGGGGAAGGAACAGCTCAGAAAAGAGAATATAATCAATGCCACCAAATGTTAAATGCACAAACTGTTGAATATGTGTATGTTTTGTTGTTGTTGTTAGGTGCCATCAATTTAGTTCTGACTCATAGTGACACTATGTACAATAGAAAGAAACGTTGCCTGGTCCTGTGCCATCCTCACAAGTGTTGTTGTGCTTGAGCCCATTGTTGCAGCCGCTGGGTCAATCCATCTTGTTGAGGGCCACCTTCTTTTTCTCTGACCCTCTACTTTACCAAGCATGATGCCCTTCTCCAGGGATTGATCCCTCCTGATAAGATATCCAAAGTAGCTGTGTATATTCTCAACAACAAAATAAATACAATTATATTAAAAAATGTAGCTGCCTACTTATTAAAATCAGTTGATTTCACAGGAAAATAAAAACAAATTTCTCACTTCTTTTGAAAAATCAGCAGATGTGGCAATACTTGTCCCACTGGTCTACCTTCCAGCAGTTATCTGGACCTGGGTAGTGGCTGCAGCTTTTAGATGGGACCTGTGCCCTGCTCTTCAGTTCACCACAGTCTCCGTTTGGTCTGCTTCATGCATTTATATTCCTTGTGTGGACCTTGTAGATATCTGTGATAAACATTTAATACCTGGGCTTCACTAAAAGCAAGTATCCTTGGATAAAAAAAAAAAAAAAAATTTTTTTTATGGATACCACCTTTGAATTCTTTGTATTTTTCACAGAGGAGTGGCCCTAATTTTGGAAGAATACTTCCAATGAAAGTCATAAAAATACGGCTCTGACAAGTTGTGCAACCCCTTTTTGATATACCACACTGCCTCCTTTTCTTTCCCTTTCTGCTCCTACCAACATCCTGGCCTCCCACAGAGCTATTTATTGAGGGAAAATAAGTTGATTAAGGCCAGCTTTCCAACTAACTTTTCACAGATCTTTTATTTAGCCTGGAAAGCTAGAAAAAAATTAAAAACCCTTCATAAATCCTTTTACATTCCATATAAACTCGAGTAACTGGATCTATTCTCACCACTTTAGATGAAACCTATCAAAATTTCTATCAGCTCCACGTTTTCAGTTTACGGTTCAAGGTTCCTCACTAAAGAGTGCAATGCATGCTCCATAAAACATGCCCCAATGATGGATGCACATTCATAACTCACGGATTAAAGCTTATCCCTGGGGCAACTCCATGGCTAGAAAAAGAAAGGCAGAGAAGACTCTAACCAGCAAAAAAAATATATATATATATATAAATGTGTGTTCGTGTATATATATGCTAATATCTGTCATACATATAGAGAACTCATTGCTGTTGAGTCTATTTCAACTCATAGTGACTCTATAGGACAGAGTAGAACTGCCCTATAGGGTTTCCAAGGGACAGCTGCTGAATTCAAACTGCCCGCTTTTTGGTTAGTAGCCATAGCTCTTAACTACTGCAGCACCAGGTCTTTATATATGTTGTTGTTAGGTGGCGTTGAGTCAGTTCTGACTCATAGCAACTCCATGCACAACAGAAGGACATACTGCCCAGTCCTGAGCCATCCTTACAATCGGTGTTATGCTTGAGATCATTGTTGCAGCCACTGTATCAATCTACCTCATCGAGGATCTTCCTCTTTTCTGCTGACCCTGTAGTCTGCCAAGCCTGATGTCCTTCTCCAGGGACTGACCCCTCCTGACAACATGTCCAAAGTACGTAAGATGCAGTCTCGTCATCCTTGCTTCTAAGGAGCATTCTGGTTGTACTTCTTCTAAGACAGATTTGTTCATTTTTTGCCAGTCCGTGGTATATTCAATATTCTTCACCAACACCACAATTCAAAGGCATTAATTCTTCTTTGGTCTTCCTTATTCACTGTCCAGCTTTCACATGCATATGATGTGATTGAAAATACCATTTTTTTTTTTGGGTCAGGCGCACCTCAGTCTTCAAGGTGACATCTTTGCTCTTCAACACTTTAAAGGGGTCCTTTGCAGTAGATTTGCCCAATGCAATGCATCTTTTGATTTCTTGACAGCTGCTTCCATGGCTGTTGATTGTAGATCCAAGTAAAATGAAATCCTTGACAACTTCAATCTTTTCTCTGTTCATCATGATGTTGCTCATTGGTCCAGTTGTGAGGATTTTTGTTTTCTTTACCTTGAGGTGCAATCCATACTGAAGGCTGTGGTCTTTGATCTTCATTAGTAAGTGCTTCAAGTCCTCTTCACTTTCAGCAAGCAGGGTTGTGTCATCTGCATAACGCAAGTTGTTAATGAGTCTTCCTCCAATCCTGATGCCACGTTCTTCTTCATATAGTCCAGCTTCTCGGATTATTTGTTCAGCATACAGATTGAATAGGTATGGTGAAAGAATACGACCCTGACACACAACTTCCCTGACTTTAAACCAATCAGTATCCCCTTGTTCTATCCGAACAACTGCCTCTTGATCTATATAAAGGTTCCTCATGAGCACAATTAAGTGTCCTGGAATTCCCATTCTTCGCAACGTTATCCATAATTTATTATGATCCATACAGTTGAATGCCTTTGCATAGTCAATAAAACACAGGTAAACATCCTTCTTGTATTCTCTGCTTTCAGCCAGGATCCATCTGACATCAGCAATGATATCCCTGGTTCCACATCCTCTTCTGAAACCGGCCTGAATTTATGGCAATTGCCTGTCGATATACTGCTGCAGCCATTTTTGAATGATCTTCAGCAAAATTTTGCTTGTGTGTGATATTAATGATATTGTTCTATAATTTTCACATTTGGTTGGATCACCTTTCTTGGGAATAGGCATAAATATGGATCTCTTCCAGTCAGCTGGCCAGGAAGCTGTCTTCCATATTTCTTGGCATAGATGAGTGAGCACCTCCAGCGCTGCATCTGTTTGTTGAAACATCTCAATTGATACTCCATCAATGCCTGGAGTCTTGTTTTTCGTCAATGCCTTCAGAGCAGCTTGGACTTCTTCCTTCAGTACCATCGATTCCTGATCATATGCCACCTCTTGAAATGGTTGAACATTGACTAATTCTTTTTGGTATAATGACTCTGTGTATTCCTTCCATCTTCTTTTGATGCTTCCTGTGTCGTTTAATATTTTCCCCACGGAATCCTTCACTATGGCAACTCGAGACTTGAATTTTTTCTTCAGTTCTTTCAGCTTGAGAAACACTGAGTGTGTTCTCCCCTTTTGGTTTGCCATCTCCAGTTCTTTGCACAGGTCATTATAATACTTTATCTTCTTGAGCCACCCTTTGAAATCTTCTGTTCAGTTCTTTTACTTCATCAATTCTTCCTTTTGTTTTAGCTGCTTGATGTTCAGAAGCAAGTTTCAGAGACTCCTCTGACATCCATCTTGGTCTTTTCTTTCTTTCCTGTCTTTTCAATGACCTCTTACTTTCTTCATGGATGATGTCCTTGATGTCATTCCACAACTCGTCTGGTCTTCAGTCAGTAGTGTTCAATGTGTCAAATATATTCTTCAGATGTTCTCTAAATTCAGATGGGATGTACTCAAGGTCATATTTTGGCTCTCATGGACTTGCTCTGATTTTCTTCAGTTTCAGCTTGAACTTGCATATGAGCAGTTGATGGTCTGTTCCAGAGTCAGCCCCTGGCCTTTTTCCGACTGATGATATCGAGCTTTTCCATTGTCTCTTTCCACAGATGTAATCAATTTGATTTCTGTGTGTTCCATTTGGCAAGGTCCATGTGTATAGTCACCATTTACATTGGTGAAAGAAGGTATTTGCATTGAAGAAGTCATTGGTCTTACAAAATTGTATCATTCGATCTCCGGCATTGCTTCTATTACCAAAGCCATATTTTCTAAATACCGATCCTTCTTCTTTGTTTCCAACTTTCACATTCCAATCGCCAGTAATTATGAATGCATCTTGATTGCATGTTCGATCAATTTCAGACTGCAGTAGCTGATAAAAATCTTCTATTTCTTCATCTTTGGCCCTAGTGGTTGGTGCGTAAATTTGAATAATAGTCATATTAATGGGTCTTCCTTGTAGCCGTATGGATATTATCCTATCACTGACAGTGTTGTACTTCAGGATAGATCTTGAAACATTCTTTTGACAATGAATGCAACACCATTCCTCTTCAAGTTGTCATTCTCAGCATAGTAGGCTATACGATTGACCAATTCAAAATGGCCAATACTAGTCCATTTAAGCTCTCTAATGCCTAGGATATCGATGTTTATGCATTCCATTTCATTTTTGACGGTTTTCAATTTTCCTAGATTCATACTTGGTACATTCCACGTTCCGATTATTAATGGATGTTTGCAGCTGTTTCTTCTTATTTTGAGTCATGCCACATCAGTGAATGAAGGCCCTGAAAGCTTTAGTCCATCCACATCGTTAAGGTCAACTCTACTTTGAGGAGACAGTTCTCCCCAGTCATCTTTTGAGTGCCTTCCAACCTGGGGGGGCTCATCTTCCAGCACTATATCAGACAATGTTCCACTGCTGTTCATAAGATTTTCACTGGCTAATGCTTTTCAGTAGTAGACTGCAGGGTCCTCCTTCCTAGTCTGTCTTAGTCTGGAAGCTCAGCTGAAACCTGTCCTCCACTGGTGGCCCTGCTGGTATCTGAATACCGGTGGCATAGCTTCCAGCATCACAGCAGCATGCAAGCCCCCACAATATGACAAAGTGAGAGACACGTGGGGGACACACACATATATATATATATATATATATATAATACCTATATATTATACATATATGTTATACATACATATACATATATAATATATGTAGAATATTATATATAAAATACCTATTACATGCATAGAATCACTGGGGTTATTATATATATGGAAACCCTGGTGGTGTAGTGGTTAAGTGCTACTGCTGGTAACCAAAGGGTCAGCAGTTCGACTCTGCCAGGTGCTCTTTGGAAACTCTATAGGGCAGTTCTACTCTGTCCTATAGGGTCGCCATGAGTCGGAATCGACTCTACAGCACTGGGTTTTTTTTTGTTTGTTTTATTATATATATAGAATATCTATTATATATAGGGAAACCCTGGTGGCGTAGGGGTTAAGTGCTACAGCTGCTAACCAAAGGGTCGGCAGTTCAAATTCGCCAGGCACGCCTTGGAAACTCTATGGGGCAGTTCTACTCTACCCTATAGGGTTGCCATGAGTCGGAATCAACTCAATGGCACTGGGTGGTGGGTTTATTATATATAGAATATCTATTATATGTATAGAATATCTATTATAAGTACAGAATATCTATTATATATATAGAATATATATTATATATTTTTGGTCTTATATATATAGAATATATATTCTATATATATATAGACAGAGAATATATGTTATATATAGGACATTTATTATATATATGGAACCCTGGTTGCAAAGTGGTTAAGTGTTCAGTTGCTAACGAAAAGGTCAGCGGTTCAAATTCACCCACCGCTCCTTGGAATTTCTGTAGGGTCATTATGAGTCGGAACCAACTCAATGGCATTAATTTTTTATGACTTATATATATAGGCTATCTATTATATACATAGAATATCACATATATAGAATATTGTATAATGTATAATGTATAATGTATAGATACCTATTATATATAGAATATTATATTTAGAGAGTATCTATTATATACATAGAATATAATATATAAAGTACCTATTGTATGTATGGAATATCTATTTTATATACATATGTGAAATATCTATTTTACAAAGATACAGATATTATATTAGTTTTAAGGCAATTTGACAATATGGATTTTAGTTACATATATATATTACATTATTAGTTACATCTATATATCTAAATACCAAAAAAGCCAAACCCAGTGCCATCGAGTCGATTCCGACTCTAGCGACCCTATAGGACAGAGTAGAACTGCCCCGTAGAGTTTCCAAGGAACAGCTGGTAGATTCGAACTGCCAACCTTTTGGTTAGCAGCCAAATGCTTAACCACTAGACCACCAGGCCTCCAATTTTATATATATAGTTATCTATTTATACGTATTTAACTAATGAAATAAAGTCATATCATCAAATTGACATAAAACTAATAGAATATTTATAATAAATATTAGTAATTAAATATTTTTGTTTGACTTTTTAGAATTTAGAAGAGCTCTTAAAAAAAAAAAGAAAGAAAGAAAGAAACCAAACCCATTGCCGTTGAGTTGATTCCGAGTCATGGTGACCCTATAAGACATAGTAGAACCACCCCACAAGGTTTCCAAGGAGCACCTGGTGGATTTGAACTGCCAACCTTTTAGTTGGCAGCCTTAGCTCTTAACCACTACACCACCAGGGTTTCCATAGAAGAACTTTAAGTAAGAGAATCTGTGTAACTTTTAACTTGTCTCAAGAAATCTCTCTCAAAAAAATTTTAGTTGATCCATTGCTTTTCCTTGAAAAGTTTCCTTACGGTAAGCAGAAACATTCCGTATGCCTTTTGACCTGATCGCCTCCCTGAGAATTGCAGAGGGGTCCAGTTCCTTTTTATTGTCCTTACTGTTGTGCTTGTTGTTATTGAGGATGTGATGACCATGTTGAGAATGAAAATAACATATTTTTGTTCTATCTCCTTGGTTAAAGTTTTCAGAAAAATTTTTTTTTAATAAAACCTTACAAGTAATTCCAATATTAAAAAATACAGACCAAAGTTAATTAGCAGAAATGCATTTTTAGAAGGTCAAGTTTAAAAAAGCTACTTATTACGGAGTCAGCTCTGAGAATCCTGGGTTTTATCAGCTGAACACAAAAGTGTGAAAACAAAAGTAGTTAATAAGTTCAGTTTTGTATCAACTTCAGCAGCCAATAGGTTTCTGTGTTATTTTTCTGGCTGTACAGTATTAGGAATATATTAAGAAACATAGATGCAAATGCCAAGTTACATAATCTGTTACATACAAGTTACATATTCTGGTAATCTCAGAGTAATTTTTATTGAACTTTTCTAAAAGCTTGAAGGAAGACTAATAAAAATATTTTTGTTAAAAATACACATATTTAAGATATAATGACCACTTATATTAATCTACACATTAGATATAACAGCACACACACATATACCCAAAGATACAATAAGATGTTATGACTACATCACATGCCTGCTTACAGACTGTGAACATGGGCCAGAGTCTGGTGTTTTGTCTAGCACTGGGTAGAGCACATGCATGCGTGTATTTGTTTTTTTGATATTTTACAGGCATTACAGACCTGGAAAATACCTTTATTTACCAGACACACCTCACAGACAGCAAAGAGGTGGGTCATAATAGGCATACTTGTTGAATGAAATGAATAAAAGTTATTTAAGGCTTTGCTGGGAGCCATTAGAGCATTTTGTAAATTGTTGATCAGCCACAATACCAATTACCACGTCATTATAAAGGACCTACAAAAAGGCTGGAAAATGGTATGTATGGCGAAATTGCACAGTGTAGACAGGATTGCTTATACTCTGTTGTCAATGTAACTCCTGCAGAAACCACAATGTTAGTGTAGCAGAAATGGATAGAAGTGGTGAAAATGGCCATTAACTCAGCAGTGGTCAATGTTTCGAGGTGCAATGTGGTGACGGAACAAATAGAAAGAATTTCTTGTCTTTCACTTATGTTATGGGTTAAATAGGATTTTGTTGTCTAACCTAACAAAAATACGTATTCAAGAAATGTTTAATGATGATACTGTTGTTTAATAACGTTATCTGTGAAAATGTAATTACAAGATCCAAATAATAGATTGGCATATGAATTTCCAGAATAAAGCTTATTTGTAGCCTGAGACTGTCCCTTACCATCTTACATGTTATATCTACTTTAAAACATTACTCCACAGAACTAAATTATTTGATTTTTTAAAATTTTACTGTTAATTTTGGATACAGTAATGATACAAAAATGTCATGGATTCAAAGCATTTTAAATGCCAGGAACTGTATCAAGACAGTAAATGGTACCATATTTAATCCCAAACATTATGTAGTTTTATTGTCATATTACAAGTAAAGAAAGTCCAGGGAAATGTAGTCATTTGTCCAAAGTTACATGACATTGAGTGGCCAAGCTGGGATTTGGACCCATGTCTGAAGGTCCACGTTCTTTCCATTTAACTGTGCTGTTTCCCTCTGAGTAAAATACTTCTGAACAAAAAGATCATGAAATAAGACCATCATGACCCTTGGTATTTATGATTCCTTTTAAACAGTGTCCCTCAAGGATTTTGGAACTGGTGGACACTGCAGCGACATAGACCTCTGCAGCTGTTTCTTCCATGTTGTTTCAGCCTTCATTCTGAAAATGATTCCCTCTTACGTGCTCCCCAAATTCTCTGAATTCACTTTTAAGATATTATAATTGTCCGTATACTTTTCCCTGTCCTCTGTTAGAATGTGAATAACTTGAGAGTACAAATGTTTGTCTCTTGTCTTTATATCACTAATGCTTAGGCAAATGCCTGTCTAACACTGAGCACAAAACCTGGTCGGTACTCAATAAATGTTTGGAGTGAATGAATGAATAAAAAGTCACAAAGTATTACATTAACTCTAGACCAGCCCTTACCTAAATAAACAGGAGAAAGGACAGAAAACCTACTTTATTTACTACGTAGTTTTTTAAAAGACATAGAATCTTGCCTGCTCTTTCTTCTTCCCTGCAGATTGCTGATTCACTTTGCTCAAGGATTTCATGGAGATTGCTGTAATATTCGAGAAGCGTTCCCAGTTGCTTGAAAATAATCTGCAGATCAAAGATAAGTTATTATAGTTCTGATTTCACACAAAGAGGTATTGGATACATTTCTTATGTGTTTATGTATTTTCTAAATATGGAAGCTTTATTGCTTCTGGTTTAAAAAAAAAGTAATGAAAACAATTCAATTATTCTTAGGACCATACAAATATAGTTTCCTTCCAATTTAAAATCATCACTGTGTAATGTAATTAAACAGAAGGAAATGTTTCTAGTAATGTAAGGAGACATTCCTTCTTTTAGTTTCTGTATAAAATAGAAAATTTTTTGCTGATATGTTAGTAATTAGTTTCTCACTATATGTGCCAGTGAAATGAAAAGCAAAACAAAACAACAACAACAAAAAAAAAACATGAAAATAGAAACTTTTGACAATAAAGGCTGTATAAACACATTGCTATTTTAGATGGCTAGTTTTCTGAACCCTTCTTCCCAGATGTTGTTCATCTACCAACCACTTGCCAAAATTTTACTAAAGGTCTCTTCATATTTTGTTAACTTCAAGCTAAACAAATCATCAATAGAAAGAGACCCCTTTCATTTTACACCTTATCCTAAGAAGGTGTTATTTAACTGAAGGAAAAGTAGATACTCAATTTAGGAACATGGGAAAATTAAGATACCTGGAATCCAACAACTACCCAGGTGGCTTTTTATGTATAGTCCTATAGAAGAAATTTAAAGTAACAAGCTCAAGTATAAATAGTAAGGGGGGATATTTAATTAAAATCAAATTCCTTAGGCACTCATTTATGATTTTCATCACTTGCAGAATCCAGTATTGAGCATGTTTATGATAATCTTTGTACCCCTGGTTATCTATTTCCAGTACAGATACGTGAGAATTTTCTAAGGAAATGATAAACCAACAGGCATCCTCCATGCTAGTATTATTAGAAGGTCTCATTTTACGAAGAACAACACGGTCTGAGTGGGAAAAAGTACTATCTCAAAAGAAGTCGGGTTCATGTTTTAAGTCTTTCATTAATTCATTATGTCTTTGAACAACTCACTGAAGCACTCTGGGCCTTGGCACCCTGATCTGTGAAATAATGACATTAAGCTTTGCAGGTTTTAAGATCCCTTCCCCAATGTAAAATTTACATAAACTCTACTCTGACATGCAGAGGCTCCCTATGAGTCAGAATCAACTCCATGGCTACTGATGGAGATAAATGATCAGTACAAATCATGTTTTAAAGCCGCCTGCCTCTCAATTTGTAGAACCAGGATTAGACGTAGACAGCCTGATGTTAGAGTCTTTGACATCAAACAAAACACTTACTCTCTCCATGCCTCAGTTTGTTCATTTGTAAAATGCAATGATAACATTTAGGCATAGAGTTATTCTGAAACCCAACCAGATAAAATATTGGAAGTGTTGCTATTGTTATATTGCAAGGTGCCAGCGATTCACTTCCAACTCACAGTGGCCCTGTGTACAACAGAGGAAACACTGCCTGATCCTGCACCATCCTCGTGATCGTTGTTATGCTTGAGCCCATTGTTGCAGTGACTGTCAATCCATCTTACTAAAGATCTTCCTCTTTGTCGAAGATCCTCTACTTTACCAAACGTGATGTCCTTCTCCAGGGACTGGTCCCTCTTGATAACATATCCAAAGTGCGTGAGAAGAAGTCTCACCATCTTTGCTTCTAAGGAGCATTCTGGCTATACTCCTTGCAAGAGAGATTTGTTCTTTCTTCTGGTTGTCCGTGCTTTATTTAATATTCTTCACTAACACCATAATTCAAAGACGTCAGTCCTTCTTTGGTCTTCCTTATTCATTGCCCAGCTTTGACATGCATATGAGGCAATTGAAAACATCATGGGTCAGGTGCACCTGAGTCCTTAAAGTGACATCTTTGATTTCTAACACTTTAAAGAGGTCTTTTGCAGCAGATTTCCCCAAAGCAGTGCGTTGTTTAATTTCTTGACTGCTGTTTCCATGGATGTTGATTGTGGATCCAAGTAAAATGAAATCCTTGACTTCAGTCTATTCTCCATTTATCATGATGTTGCTTATTGGTCCAGTTGTGGGGATTTTTGTTTCCTTTATGTTGAAGTGTAAGATGTTATAATATCTATCTACATACTGAAGGTTGTGGTCTTTGATCTTCAGCAGTAAGTGTTTCAAGTCCTCTTCACTTTCAGCAAGCAAGATTGTGTCATCCGCACATCATATATTGTAAATGAGTCTCCCTCCAATCCCAATGCCCCATTCTTCTTCACATAGTCCAGTTTCTTGGGTTATTTGCTCAACATACAGGTTGAATAAGTACGGTGAAAGGATACAACCCTGACACACACCTTTCCTGACTTTAAACCATGAAGTATCTCCTTGTTTTGCTCAAAGACTGCCTCTTATTCTTCATAGAGGTTCCTCATGAACACAATTAAGTGTTCTGGAATTCCCATTCTTCACAATATTACCCACAATTTATTATGATCCACACAGTTGAATGCCTTTGCATAGTCAATAAAACACAAATAAACATCTTTTTGGTGTATTCTCTGCTTCCAGCCAGGATCCATCTGACATCAGCATTGATAACCTTCATTCCACGTCCTTGTCTGAATCCGGCTTGAATTTCTGACAGTTCCCTGTTGATATACTACTCCAACCGCTTTTGAATGATCTTCAGCAAAATTTTGCTTGTGTGTGATATTAATGATATCATTCAATAATTTCTACATTCTGTTGGATCACCTTCCTTTGGAATGGGCACAAATATGGATCTCTTCCAGTTGGTTGGCCAGGTAGCTGTCTTCCAAATTTCTTGGCATAGAGGAATGAGCACTTCCAGGACTGCATTCACTTGTTGAACCATCTCAATTGGTATTCCATCAATTCCTGGAGCCTTGTTTTTTGCCAATGTCTTCAAGGCAGCTTGGGCTTCTTCCTACAGCATCATTGGTTCTTGATCACATGCTACCTCCTCAAATGGCTGAAAGTCAACCAATTCTTTTTGGTATAATGATCCTGTTTGTTCCGTCCATCTCCTTTTGATGCTTCCTACATTGTTCAGTATTTTGCCCAAGGAATCCTTCACTACTGCAACTCGAGGCTTCAATTGTCCCTTCAGTTCTTTCAGCTTGAGAAATGCTGAGCATATTCTTCCATTTTGGTTTTCTTTGCACATGTCATTATAATACTTTGTCTTCTTGAGCAGCCCTTTGAAATCTTCTGTTCAGCTCTTTTACTTTATCAATTCTTCCTTTTGCTTTAGTTATTCTATGTTCAAGAGTAAGTTTCAGAGTCTCTTCTGACATACATTGTGGTCTTTTCTTTCGTTCCTGTCTTTTTAATGACCTCTTGCTTTCTTCACGTATGATGTCTTTGATGTAATCCCACAACTCATCTGGTTTTTGGTCATTAGTGTTCAATGCATCAAATCTATTCATGAGATTGTCTCTAAAGTCAGGTGGGATATACTCAAGGTCGTACTACCGATTCTCCTTCTTTGTTTCCAGCTTTCTCATTTCAATCACGAGTAATTGTCAATGCATCGTGATAGCATGTTCAATCACTTTCATACTGCAGAAGTTAGTAAAAATCTTTAATTTCTTCAGCTTTGGTCTTAGTGGTTGGTGAATAATTTGAATAATAGTCTTATTAACTGATTTTCCTTGTAAGCATATGGATATTATCCTATCACTGACAGCATTGTGCTTCAGGACAGATCTTGAAATGTTCTTTTTGACAATGAATGTGGTGCTATTGCTCATCAATTTGTCATTCTTGGCATAGTAGACCATTTGATTGTCTGATTCAAAAGGGTCAATACCAGTCCATTTCATCTCACTAACGCCTAGGGTATCGATGCCTATGCGTTCCATTTCATTTCTGATGATTTCCATTTTATCCAGATTCATACTTCGTACATTCCATGTTCCAATTATTAATGGATGTTTTCAGCTGTTTCTTCTCATTTTGAATCCTGCCACATCAGCAAATGAAGGTTCCGAAAACTTGACTCCATCCACCTCATTAAGGTCGACCCTACTTTGAGGAGGCAGCTCTTTCCCAGTCATATTTTGAGTGCCTTCTAACTGAGGAGCTCATTTTCCGGCACTATATCAGACAATGTTATGCTGCTGTTAATAAGGTTTTCATTGGCTAATTTTTTTTCAGAAGTAGACCACCAGGTCCTTCTTCCTAGTCTGTCTTAGTCTGGAGGCTCAGCTGAAGCCCTTCCACCATGGGTGACACTGCTGGTATTTGAATACTGGTGGCATAGCTTCCAGTATCACAGCAACAGGAAAGCCCCCACACTACAGCAAACTGACATATGTATGAGGGACTTAATGACTGGCAAATACTAAATTCTAAATAAAGGTTAAATGAAGATCTAATAAATGTTATTGATGGAAGATTCACAAATCATAAACTGGGAACAAATATTAGCTATAAATATGTAAGAATTAAATTTTTAAAATGTAAAGATCCATATAGAAAGAGAGTCCCCTTCCCTGCCTTATATATACAGAAAAATTAAGGTAATAAATGCAGAGAGGATATACATAAGTGACTGACAAAAGGTCAATAAATGGCTAATGTTTGTGAAAAATATTCAACCTAGTTCTAGTTATCTAGTAACTCCTTTAAGTTATAAGACCTTAATGTAATACTACGCTTAGCCACTTAAATTGACAGAGATTTTCTGTTTGTTTGTTTATGTCATATTTTAATTCTGATGTGAGGAACACAGCACTATTGGGAGATAGAAGGAAAACTCACACAGCTATTTTAGGAGGCAATTTTAGAAGGCATAATAACAACCTTAAAAAAGTTATTTTGATTGAGTCATTCCACTTTTAGAGGTCTGTACTAAGAACATATTCAGAAGCCTGGATCGAGATATATGTACAACACAGTGTTTTTAATTTTTATCTATTATAAATGCTTCCCTTGTTTAACAACAGGAAATGATTAAATGAGTTGTGGTTCATACAAATGATGGATTTTCATGCAGACATTTAAAATTATACTTTCAAATAGTTTAAATAGCATGGCAAGATATAATATATAATTAAAATATTAAGAGGAACAAAGCAGGATACAATCACAATACTTACTCAATTTTGTTGGATAGATGTAGATACAAAGTAGAAAAAGAATGCATTCAAATGTGACGAATTATGTTTTAAAATATTTCATTACACACCTAGTTCATATTTGTTGAATAATAATCAGAAACACAAACGAGCAAAAAAGAAAAGAAAATCACCTATAATTCTATCAACCAGAGATGAACAATATTATCAGGTAATGTATATTTACTTCTAGACATTTTTCTATGTATCTATGTATTTTTAATACATTTTAATGTTATTATTCCCGTTTAAAAGTATAATGAATCTCTTTCAAAGTCAATCAGTATGCCCTCCCAACATCATTTTTGATACCTGCAGAGCATTTCATAATTTATGACAATTGATTAAATAAGACCCTTATTGTTGGACATTTTAATATTTTATAATTTGTTATTGTGACCAGTGATATAATAAACATTTAAGTAATGAAATATTTGCATTCACTAATAATGTTCTTAGAATAAATTCTTCCAGAATAGATTTGGTGGTTCAAACTGTACACACTTTGTTAGGCCTTTGGTACATATATGTATATGTATGTTACCTAAACTATATATAAATTTATACTACCACCAGCAGCATATCAAAGTTCTATTCTTATACACCAAGGCCAAATCTATATGTTTTCAATTCTGTGTATTTACCAATTTGGTATGATAAAAATATTGTTGTCATTTTTACATTTTATTAATAAAAATAGACAGTCATAATGGTTTTTTGCTCTTTTTTCCTTAATGAGCTGTTTATTTGTCTATTTTTCTATTTATGTACATACGCTTTGTAAGGAGCTTTACAAATAAATGGTATTAATTCTGTGCCATACATGCTGCAAATGTTCTGGCTCAGTTTAGTTTTTTTTGTTCCTTTTAATTCTGTTTACATTTTATTTTTTTCTAAAAATATTTTTAATCTCTAGTTATGAAAATTCAGCTTTTGTTTTCTTCAAGATATAAAGTCTTTTCTTAACACAAGAATATATAAACCATTTACTATATGATCTCCTAAAATTTTTATTAATTTTAAAATTAAATCCTTAATTCATTTAGAATTTATTTTTATGGTGTAAGGTAGAGAGTTTTTTTTTTTTTAAATTTCTGTTACACAGTACATTTTTATTTCTACCTTAAACTCTGTCCAATCTATCCAGTGGCATCACTGGGGGGCTACAGGGGGTGAGAATCTCACCAGGTGACACTGTCAGAGAGGTGACACCAAAATGACTGTGTATAAAAATTACGTGCAGAGTTTCAGCAGAAATTTATTATTTTTTATAAAAAACATCCGTATAGTTACAGCAACAAAAACATCTTTCATAAGTCCAGCTTACATATATATCAATATACCTAAGAGGCTAAAACTCTATGCTAAATTTTTTTTGAACTTTCTAATGCACTTCAGTCAGGGGAAAAAAAAAAAAAAACCTGCTGCCTTTGAGTCCATTCTGACTCATCGAGACCCTATAGGACAGAGTAGAACTGCCCCATAGAGTTCCCAAGGAGCGCCTGGTGGATTCAAACAGCTGACCTTTTGGTTAGCAGCTGTAGCAAGCACTTAACCCCTACGCCACCAGGGTTTCCACTCCAGTCAGAGCTGTCATTATTAAGCAATTACTATGTTGCTTCAAATCACATGGTTTCGTTTGCACACACTACAAGCATGAGCTGTTGTTTTCCTTGCTGCCAGTGTTTTCATAGTTGCTGATTTTTGTCAAATTTTCTGGTTTTTTTTTTTTTTATTATTGTGGTAATTCGTATTTGTGAGTGTATATCGGTTAACTTTTTTGAGAATTAAGTACTAATTAAAGGAAAAGAAGGAGTGATATATGGGAACTACGATTTATGAATAACATTAGTACAAAACACATTACTAAGAATTCTGTGTGGTCTGGTAATGGAGGAGGCCCACAGTGCGGGGGCGGGGAGTCCAGGGGGTGACATCATGAGTTACTGCGCTGGGAAACTATGAGATAATAAATGCATGCCATTTTAAGCCTCTGAGTTTGTGATTATTTTCAGCATTGGGAGTGCCTTAGTCCCACTGGCCAAAATCTTAATGCCTTATTAATTTTATTATTTAATAACATCAAAATAGCACCATATTCCATTACTACTAGCCAGATATTTATGGACATATAACATAGAAATTAGGTTGTTGCCGTTGTGTACCATTGAGTCAATTCCTATTTACAGTGACCCTATATCAAGGTTTTTTTTTTTTTTTACACACACACTTTTATTTTTAAGATTTAATTTATGGTTATTGTAAACTTATTCAGGAATTGACAGTCTAATTAGTGTAGTAAAACATTTGAACAAGACATAAAGACACAATGAAAGTTACATATAAGCAAATACAAAAAAGTATAGTGCAAATTGAGTCGATGAGGGTTGATTCAGTGGTGTCACTAGGGTTGGTGTCACCCGGTGCAGGAGTACAGAAGTAATTTCTACATTTGCCTGTCCCATTATATATATATAGAGAGAGAGAGAGAGAGAGAGAGGCATTATATATAAATATATATAATTTACATATAAATATATATAATTTGCATATAATTATATATATAGTATATAATCATTTTATATATAATAACTATATATTATATATAAATGTGGAAACCCTGGTGGCATAGTGGTTAATAGCTGTGGCTGCTAACCAAAAGATCAGCAGTTCGAATCCACCAGGCGCTCCTTGGAAACTCAATGGGGCAGTTCTACCTGTCTTATAGGGTCTCTATGAGTCGGAATCGACTCGACAGCAATGGGTTTTATATATAAATGTATGTATTTCCAAGAATTAATGTGTTATTGCCATATGAAAAAATGTTTATTAAGTATCAGTATGAAGCAGCTAGGTGTATTCAATTATACCCACATAACGTGATTTTGCAAAATGATTTGATTATTTATTACTTCACGGTCTTCATTTTGCTGCATTTGATAAGTATTTGGCATAGTTTCAAAGTGAATTACAAGTGATAAAAACATTTAAATAAACATCCAAAAAGAAAAAAATTTTTTTTTTTTTTTTTAGGAGTAAACTTCCCGTTCTGACTTGGGAAACTCAATAGATGATGGTAGAGAATATAGGAGGAAGAGCAGGTGTAATGAGGATAAGAATGAATCCATTCATTCATTTATTCAACAAATACTGCTCAAGGAATTCCACGTAAAGCCCCATGCCAGATGTTAAGAATAGAGTGAGACAAAGCAGACATAGTCCTTGGCTTTATGGGTTTTAGTGTTGTGAGGACACCTACAAGGAAACAGAGAAAAACAGAGAAGTGCTAAAATTGGGAAGTCCATATACTATGGGAGCACATAAAGAGGGGTATGTATCCTAGACTAGATCTCCCTGAGAAAATGACATTTACAATGATTCTTCAAGGATGAGCTAGTTATCCAGGCAAAGAGGTGGTAGGAAAGTGTTTAAGAGTCCCTAAAATTAGGAGTCTGTTTCTGATGATATTGTGTGTAACGTAACAGGTGTTAAGCGTATATAAAGAATTGTCACTGAATTTTGTATTTGTTTGAGATCTATATAGGAACTCAACTGGTTTATTATCTATATATATCTCAAACAACTGTATATTTATTCATTTGAGTAAATGTTTTTGTAAATTTAAGTGAGCTTATAGCTTCGCTTTTACTGTTAGGACTTTTGGTTTGATACATTACGTATACCAGATTCCTTTTTCAACTTCATTGTACCAATGTTGACATAAAATAAACTGTAACTCCATTGCTGTAGAGTCAATTCCTACTCATAGCGACCCTACCAGGGAGTGGAGAACTACCCCATAGGGTTTCCAAGGCTGTCATTTTATGGATAAATGGAGAAAATATTGAAATTGTCAAGGATTTCATTTTACTTGGATCCATAGTCAACACCCATGCAAGCAGCAGTCAAGAAATCAAAAGATTTATTGCATTGTACAAATCCACTGCAAAGGACCTCTTTAAAGTGTTAAAAAGCAAAGATGTCATTTTAAGGACTAAGGTGCACTAACCTAAGCCATGGTATTTTTAGTCACCTCAATATGAAAGCTTGGCAATGAATAAGGAAGACTGAAGAATTGATTCCTTTGAATTATGGTGTTGGCAATGAATATTGAATGGACTTCCAGAAGAATAAACAAATCTGTGCTGGAGGAAGTACAGCCAGAATGCTGCTTAGAAGCAAGAATGGCGAGACTTTATCTTATGATCTTTGGACATGTTATCAGGAGGGACCAGTACCTGGAGAAGGACATCATGCTTGGTAAAGTAGAGAAAAAACCAAAACCAAAGTGGAGAGTCAGTGAAAAAGAGGAAGACGCTTAATGTGGTCAATCTGATTAGCAGATTGACACAGTGACTGCAATAATGGGCTCAAACATAACAATAATTGTGAGGATGGAGCAGAACTGGACACTGTTTCATTCTGTAGTACACTGGGTCACTATGAGTCAAAACTGACTCAACAGCACCTAACAACAGCATATCTTTATAAAAGCAGACTGTCACATCTTTCTCCTGCGTAGCAGCTGATGGGGTTCAAACTGCCAATCTTTCAGTTAGCAGCCAAGGGCTTAACCATCGTGCCACAAAGTATACCAATGAAAAATTGCAATATCAAGGTGGATTTTCAAAGAAGTCGGGTTTCTTCTACAGCCATAATAATGATGTTGTTATAGGAGTTTGTAATTTGAAACGCCTCTCAACCACATCCATGAAAAAATGGTACAGTCATCATATGGATGCCAGACAACTATTCACTGGGGTTCTTTGGGGAATATCGAAGAATTCCATGTTATTGTTTAGCAATCTGTGCTAATTGGTTTCTACTAACTTATTCCTAAAATTATAGATATTTTTCTCCTTCTCTCAACCCCTCTCCACCCACAAAACTGTAACCTCAGGAGATGACTGCATCTATCCTGTCTACCTTTCTGATTATGTTGGCCATTTATTTTTTGGAAGTAGATGTCCATCTTTTCTAGCTCATTTTGTGCCATATATTTTCCATCTTGTATTAATATCTTTAATTCTCTTCACTTGTTTATTTCTCCATTTTCTCAAACATACACAGTATTCCCCATTAAAAACAACAAATAAAATCCTTTCTTTATACTATTATCCTCTTTAATACATCTAACATTTCTGTTCCTTTACAACCATGTCCTAGAGTTCTTGAATCAACTACTATATGTCTTTGTCTCCTATTTTCTAATTAAAAACTTGGAACCTAATTTTCAACCCTACCACTCCACTTTGGCCTTGCTGATCAGTCTCTCCTTTTCAAACTTATTGTGGTTTCTGTGCTATTTCATTCTTCTGGTCGTTCTCCTACCTCTCTGATCACAATCTCCTTGTCTTTTCACTGGTTTCAAGTCCCTTCATATTTACTGAATTACTACATAAAGAAAAGTAAACTCATCATAACTGTGCAGCTTGATAAATGTTAACAAAGTATACGTCCCAGTGTAACCAGCACCCAGGTCAAGAAACAAAATATTGCCACCATCCCAGAGGTCAGTTACTGCCCTGCCCCAACCTATGTTTATAGTTAGTCCTTAACCCTCTGTTCTTCTTCGACAAGAAACCTGCAAAGTCAATTATCAACTCCACTCTGATGAATCCCACTTTCATGTTTCAAGTCCTGGCCTATTGTTTGAAATCTTTGGCTCCTTCCTCTCTTCATCTCTTTTATTCAGGCAGATATTAGAATCCAATAATATGTTTTTTTCAATACTCAAATCGGTTTCTTTTCATTCCCATGTTATCACTATGTTTTAAACAAGGAGTCAGTAAACTATGGCCTGTGGGCCAAATGTAGCCCTCTGCCTGTTTTTGTAGATAAAGTTTTTCTTGGAATATGGCCATTCTCATTTTTGTATATATTGTTTATGGCTGTTTTCTTGCTACAATAGCAAAGTGGAGCAGTTATTAAAGAGACCATATGCTTGAAAAGTCTAAAATTTTTTCTATCTTAGGCTTTACAGAAAAAGTTTACCAGTTCCTGGGTTAGGTCTTCACTATTTTACACTGGACTGCTGCAGTAACTTCCCCCCAATTGTATTAATTCTAGCCTCTATCTCCTGCGATCTTTGAATGGCTGCCATGTTAAGCCTACTCAAGTATTATTCATTTTCATCACAATTTCCCCTGCTCAGTGTAGTATCAAACTCCTTTTCCTCGTAATCAATGCCTCTATTTCAACAAAATGTAAAAAGTACAGGCATTTAAAAAGGGAGTAAAAAAAACCATTGCCATCAAGTCAGTTTCAACTCATAATGACCCTACACGACTGAGTAGAACTGCCCCACAGAGTTTTCTCAGTTGTAGTTTTTACAGGAGCAGACCATCAGGTCTGTTATTCTGCAGAATTGGTGAGTTCAAACCACCAACCCTTTGGTTAGCAGGTGAGCACTTAACTACTGTGCCACCCAAAAAAAAAAAAAAAAAAACAGTGCCATCGAGTCTATTCCAACTCATAGCGACCCTATAGGACAGAGTAGAACTGCCCCATAGAGTTTCCAAGGGGTGCCTGGTGGATTTGAACTGCCAACTCTTTGGTTAGCAGGCGTAGCTCTTAACCGCTATGCCACCAGGGTTACTGTGCCACCAAAAACCAAAAAAAAACCAAACCTGGTGCCGTCGAGTCGATTCCAACTCATAGCAACCCTATAGGACAGAGTAGAACTGCCCCATAGTTTCCAAGGAGTGCCTGGCGGATTCGAACTGCTGACCTTTTAGTTAACAGCTGTAACACTTAACCACTATGCCGCCAGGGTTTCCACTGTGCCACCAGGGCTCCTTAAAAAAGGAAGTAGGGGTGTACAACTTTCAAACTACAGATTACCACTTCCTTCTTCAGTGCCTGCATTTCTTACTTCTCTCCATGCTGTAATGACCTCCACACATACCTTACTCATAGCCATTTCCCACTGTTACCAAATGCTCCTTTCTTTATTTCCTGTGTACATGTCTGTCCTCCATTCCATCCATTCCTCCAAAGTTTAAACATATTAACAGCTGGTCCAAGTTCTACCCCTTCCTCAGACAACATCGGACCCCATGATCTTCCCCTTTTCTGGCATCCCATAGCACCTCTCGATCATCATTTTGAATTGTTTCCTCAACCACTTGAAGCCCCCTAAGACAAAGCAAATTACCTCTGCTTTTCTAAAACCCCTGGGCACAGAGTGAAAACTTAATAAATACTAGTAGCTTTGACTTCTAGGCTTAATGAGCAAATTATTATCGATAATCATAATCCTTGTTTAAAAAACAATGCTATTCTTTCTGTTACCCTAGCAGGTTCAGGGAAACTACTTTTTGGTTATGCCCATACCCTTAGTTTAGAGTAGAATCTAGAAATTCACATGGCTGAGCACAACTGATGAAGAATATTCTACAGAAGGTTGTATCTCAAAAAGCCTTCAAATATATTCTACATTCTACTTTGATGAGTAGTGTCTGGGGTCTTAAAAGCCTGTGAGCAGCCATCTAGGATACTTCACTGGTCTCACCCCTTCAGGAGCAAGTAAGAATGAAGAAAACTAAAGATATAAGAGAAAGATTAGTCCAAAGGACTAAAGGACCATATCTACCATGGCCTCCACCAGACTGAGTCCAGTACAATGAGATAGTGCTCAGCTACCACCACTGACTGCTCTGACAGGGATCACAAGAGAGGGTCCTGGACAGAGCTGGTAAAAAATGTAGAACAAAATTCTAACTCAAAAGGAAAGACCAGACTTACTGGCCTGACAAAGACTGGAGAAACCCTGAGAGTATGGCCCCCAGACACCCTTTCAGCTCAGTAATGAGGTCACTTCTGAGGTTTACACTTCAGCCAAAGATTGAACAGGCCCATGGAACAAAACAAGACTAATGGGGCACACCAGGTCTGGGGCAGGGACTGGAAGGCAGGAGGAAACAGGAAAGCTGGTAATAGGGAACCCAGGGTTGAGAAGGGAGAGTGTTGACATGTCGTGGGGTTGTTAAACAATGTCGTAAAATAATATGTGTACTGTTTGATTCTATAAACCTTCATCTAAAGTAGAAAAAAAAAAAAGCCTTCACTCTCGTATCTTATATTACCTCCAATTTTTCACTGTGGGTACAGTGACTTAGAAATGGCATATTATTTCACATCCAGTAAATTTTTATCATTTCCTTGAAACTTTTTTTGATATGTCTTAAAAATCACATCCAGGGTTTTAAAATTATATATATTTTTTCTGGTCTCCAAATTTAAAAAATAGACTCTATTATAAACAACCACAAAAGTAATTTAGAAAACATTAAATTCAGATGAAATATATAATCCCAAAGCAATACACACACACACACACACACGTAAACCAAAACCAAAACCAAATCCATTGCCTTTCAGTTGATTCCGACTCATGGCGACTCTATAGGACAGAGTGGAACTGCCCTATAGGGTTTCCAAGGAGCAGAAGGTGGATTTGAACTGCCACCCTTTTGGTTTGCAATCAAACACTTAACCACTACAGAAATACTTAGCCAAGAAAACAGGTAAAATTAAGAGTCTAGAGGGAAACAGCTAAAAATAACAAAGGATGAAATTTGTCATATGTACTGTCTTCCATGAAAACAGCCTTACTGTTTTTTTTTTTCATCTCAATGACAAGAAGTCATCTCATGTGCAGTGAGTCTAGATGCTTGGTTTGAAGTTCCCAGGACTCTGAATTGCATGATCTCCCTCCATTCAGAAAGAAAACCCACTATGCCAGCCTCAGAATAGGAAGTCAAGGAAGGAGGAATAGCAATGCCACAAAGATGTACCAGGCAAGGCAATTTGCCTACAATAGTGCTGCCCAAGAAAAAGATTTTGAAAGGTTCATTGTAAACCAAAGATATTTGACTGCGGTCCAGTAACATTACCATCTGTAAGTCCAAAAACTAATATTAATAATAACCGACAATCCAAGAGACTGGGCACAGAGCTTCCAGTATCCATACAATGGGAGTCTTTTCTACCCCATGCTTCTTGCAGCCATAGCAAAACAAAAATAATCCCTTCAAGACCATCTTAAATTACAAATAAGATTTATTTTCTAAAGTTCTGTTTCTTTTTTTCCTACCATCTCATGTTTTCTTTTGAAGTTTTCTAGAAAAGGACACTATAAACCACACAAACAAACCCACCAGTCTTTAGGGTACAGAGATTACAATGAAGCAAAGGTTTATGGAGATTTAAATGGCCTTTGGGACAGCTTTCTTCTCTGTGATTTGTTTTTGTTGAAGGCAGAATATTGAAATTTGTTTTTTGCCCCATGATTACTTCAGGATGTTCTGTCTAATCCCTTTCTTGCACTCTCCCAGGATCAACGGTGACCTTTTTTCAAGGGCTTTGTGGTACCTTGGTTCACCAACTGCGGGGAGGAAGCAAGGTGAAGGCCCCAGAGTAAATGAAGTTTTACCTGAGTTCTGCTCCAACAGACTTCTTGTCATTTAGCAGTGCTATGAATTTTTATATAACCCTTATAGCAACTCAATGGCTTACTTTTAATCTTCAATCTGTGAAAGGTATTGATCATATTCATCGGGTCATAAAGGTGTCCTTGCTGTAGGCATGAAGGCTTTTGTAGAGTAGCATATTCAGTTTCTGCTTAAATCCTTAATTATTTCACTCTTCTCTCTGAAAGTTTTTCCTGATTTTGCTCTTCGGTTTTTTCTGTTTCATCCTGATTTTTACTAAGCTTAAATTAACTTCAAAAATATTGTTACCTTTAAGAACTGATCATAGATTATTTAGTTATAACCTTAAAATGTATGTATCCAATATGTTGTTGAGCCGATTCCAACTCATAGTGACCCTATAGGACAGAGTAGAATTGCCTCATAGGGTTTCCAAGGCTGTAAACTTTATCTGAGCAGACTGCCACATCTTTCTTCCATGGAGCAGCTGGTGGGTTGGAATTGATGACTTTTTGGTTAGCAGCCAAGCTCTTAACCACTGCACTACCAGGGCTCCTGATAGATTATATAGAATACACAAATATACTATTCAGAAGCATTCATTCAAACCACATGTACTAAGTAACTACTGTACATATAAGCCCTGAGCTCAGAGCTTAGAACACCATGATAAATAAAATCAGACACAGTGTGTGCCTTTGTGGAGCTCAGGATTTAGTCGGGGAGGGGAGATATAGGCACTAATCAAACAATCATAAAACAAATGTGAAATTGCTATTGCAATTAAGTATTATGAAAAGGAGACTTATCACGCTATGAAAACCGATAATAATAGTTTTTGGAAGATCAGATAATTCTTTCCTGAGGAAGTGAGGTTAAAACTTAGATTTTAATGATGAGTAACAATTAAACTAGGTAAAGAGGGTAGAGGTGAGTGTTCTGGGTTTAATGAATAACATGACAAGAACCTGTGGTAGAAGTGCACCTAGTAAGTGCCTGGGATTGAAAGAAAGTCAGTATGACTGAAGAGGAGAGAGCAGGAGGGATTTTGGTATAAGACGATGCTGAGTCCTATTGATTGTATCCTCAAAATATCTCTTGATTATGTTCATTTCTCTCTGTCTCCACTCCTACCACCCTACTCGAGAGTAGGATCTAAATACAGGTCTTTCCTAGAACACTGCATTCAACTACTACCTGCTTTTTACTCTTTCACTCTTGCCCCATACAATTGATTCTCTGCATTGTAGGCAGTGATCTTTTTCAAACTCAAATTTCGTTGTCATTTCTCAAATTACATTGTCATTTTTACAGATGATAATTTTAGCTACCTGGGAAAAGTTAGTGATAACCGGAAGACAGCTTATTGTCACTATCTGGATCATCACAGCAAGTCACTTAATCACATTGGGACTGTGTGTCCCTATCTTTAAAATGAGAGAAATGGACTCAACAGGGGTAGTAAATAGGTTTATCTTGAGTACAGATTCCAGCTGATGGTTGTGACTTTCTGGAATGCTATGCTGACAATGATTCTAAGGCCAAATTTAGGGTCAGCAGGACAGAGCGTCATGATCAATAGGCATGTCTTCCCTGTACATCGCAGAAGGGGTTTTGTAGCAACAGCTCCTCATATTTGACATTTCTGGATTAGAGGGCCTCTAACATTCCTTGCTATTGCCATGGATAGCATTGTAAAGAACAGGAATTTCAGAACACTTAATTGTGCTCTTGTGGGAATTGTATATGGATGAGAGGCAATTGTTTGAACAGAACAAGGGGTACTGCGTGGTTTAAAATTAGAAAAGGCATGTGACAGGGTTGTGGATTCAATTTACTTATCCAATCTGTATACTGAACATTATAAATAATCTGAGAACACAGACTATTTGAAGAAAAAGGCTATATCAGAATTGGAGGAAGACTCGTTAACAACCGTGAGATGCAGATGACACAACCTTGTTTTCAAAAAATGAAAAAGACTTGAAGCACTTAATAATGAAAGTCAAAGACTACAGCCTTCAGTATAGATCACACTTGAATGTGAAGAAAGCAAAAATCCTGACAACTGGGCCGATAAACAATATCATGATAAATGGAGAAGGAATTGAAGTTGTCAACATTTTCATTCTACTTGGATTAACAATCAACATCCACAGAAGCAGCAGTCAAGAAATCAAATGACATATTGCACTGGGAAAATCTGCTACAAAAGACATCTTTAAAGTTTTAAAAATCAAGATGTCACTTTGATGACTAAGGTGTGTGTCATCCAAGCCATAGTCTTTTTTAATCACCTCGTAAACATGGGAAAGTTGAGTAGGAAAAAAGTAAGACAGAAGAATTGATGTGGTACTAGATGAGATTTCCTCCAGGACTGAAAGCATATTGTTCACATCCCAAAATGAAATGAATTCCTGTATAAGAACCACAGGATAAGGCTCCAGTTGATGTGGAATAGACTTGCATCTAACACTGTAGTCAATACTATGAGTTGCCTTTATTTTGAGGCCATAATGCACTAAGATAGATCTATACCCTGCTTTCCTTCTGAATCCTACATGAAGCCCTCTTCTATATTATCTGGAATATACATACAGAGAGAGACACTACAATAAAAGCAGACCATAACTGTAACCATGGCTTTGCTTGACTAAGTAAAACACTCAAAAATACTTAAAATAACACACCTTATTAACAATTTAAAAGGAAGTTTCAGGCAAATTTTTGAGAATAAATAGTTGATACAGAACAGACTTAATGAGGGTTTGGGCATTTGGCTTTGAGATCTTAGGGACCACGTGCATTTTCCTTGTTTGAGGCAAGAAATAGGTACAGAAAATGTGACTAACTCTGGCATTTTCCCATATTTTGCACCTGAAATGGAGCCCTGGTTGTACGGTAGTTAAGAGCTTGGCTGCTAACCAAAATCCACTAGTGCCTCCTCAGAAACCCCATGGGGGCAGTTCTATTCTGTTCTGTAGGGTTACTATGAACACTTTGCACATTTACCGCCATTGTCTAGGATACCAGGATACCTCTTCCTTGATTAGCAGCCAAGCTCTTAACCACTGCACCACCAGAGCTCCACAAATATGATAACCTATGCTGATATTGGAGCCCTGGTGGGGCAATGATTAAGAGCTTGGCTGCTAACCAAAAAGTCAGTAGTTTGAATCTACCAGCGGCTACTTGAAAACCCCACGGGCCAATCCTACCTTGTCCTATAGGATCGCTATGAGTCGCAATCAACTCAACAGCAACAGGTATGCTGATATTAAAATGGATAATGTGAAAATGCTGTTAATCTTGTCTCTTAATACATTTTTTATTTTTTGCAGAGATTTTTTTGTGGGGAGAGGGTGTTTTGGTTTTATTTCTCCAACTCAATAACATAACCAAAAGAAATAGATAAAAATTCTTGCTGCTTTAGCAGGCCAATAAGCAAAATATTTTTAAAAATTATGGATTTTAGAATGTCCAAATCACACTTAAAGGCAATAGTTTAGGACATTTACATATTAAAAACTGCTTCCTCTGCACAAAATTGGCTCATATATCTAGACAGACATATACGTAGATTTCATTCTGAAGGAAAAATGAAAACTGTACCAAGTGAGTAAGTGAAGGTGTAACGTAGAAGTTCTGTGTTTTAGAGATAGCCAAATAACACTGAACGTGAAAACTCACCTCCAGTGTCAAAATTCCATGGCATACGTGAGTGGAAATAAACGGGAGAAAGGTCACATAGCCGCTTGCTCAATGATCCTTTTTATCTGTCTACATCCTCAACAGAAAAGTGCTACATTTTTGTTGGACTGTAAGTGTCTCTTTACTCTGTCACACTAAAATAATGATACTGTGGATCTTTCGGCATTGTGCAAAGCCTAGGACCGCTGTTATACACTGTGTAGTTTAGATACAGTATTAAAATATAGAATTTAAAATAGCATATAACTTAGAAATAACAAATTTTTCACAAAGCAATATTGCTTTAGTGAATTTTAACAAGCAACCTTATAGTGTAGAATGCAACCATTAAAAGGAACACTTAACATGCTTGTAGAAACAATAGAAGGTTTATGATATGATTTTATCTAAAAAGGCTAAATTAAAAAACCTGTATCACCACTATAAATGTATATGATGAAATATAAGGAATAAAAAGCCACAAGGAAAAAATAAAAAGTTGAGATCAAACAATGGGATTACAGGTGATTTTTTTATTATAACATTTTCCTCAATACTGGTAATAATGATTCCAATTAAAACAATAAAGATAATGTCTTCGTATTTAGTTATGACTGTTTTTATTGTTAACAGATATTCATAGATGTGCTTTCATACTAATTGTGGAAGGTCATAATGTCAACTAGCTTTCATTTCTTAAACACTCAATCGTGGTACACAAATCCTTTTAAAAAAAGCTTCCTGTGTTAAGATTCCTCATCTGATTTCCCCATTGCTTTTTAGTCTGTAAGAGCTATCAGTTGAAGAGTGGTTTTATTTTTCTTCAGTTCAGAGCAAATATTTTCATTACTAAAATTGTCCTCTGAACATCAGGCTACTAACTATACACAAAGCATGATTCCTTCACAATCTTTCATGACATTACCAATAGAAAGCAAGTGCACGCATATCTCCACCCCAGATTTGCAAGTTCACGCAGTTTGAAAAACATCATTCTAACTAGAAATATGAACATGTTGACTTTTCGTTGGATTTTGTGACTAGAAAGGAAAATTAAAGGACAAGTGGCGAAGTTACATAAAAACACATAATTGGGTATAAATTATAAAAAATTTTTTGACATATATAGGGATGGTTTAGATTTCAATATTTTTCTAATGCTTGGAGTCATTGAATAGGGGAAAAAAATCTTACAACCATTTAGGAGAATTTCTGATATCTGCCATGGATCCAAAAAGTTACCACTCAAGCAAAGGCAGCCACTAGGACTCAGAACCTAATGTATTAGGAAACCACATAACTCTCTATCAGATAACTCCCAGAGCTCATCATCATGGTTTCATGAAAGCTCCTGAGAGGTCCTTCTCTTCTTGCTTGTATCACCCCACCACCTGCACCACCTCCATGGCCCAACTTTCTCTTCTTTGTCAAGCCGCTACCACCTATCTGATATTGAGAGACACGTTTTGTCTCCCCTTGAGTTCTTATAATTGAAGATCACAACATAGATAGACATGGGTTGAGTCTGGATTTTTTTCTCTGGTTTAGTCCCACAGGGGGACCTGTTCATATCAGAAATCAAAACTAGAAGTAAATTTTAAAGCCCACCGTACCATGTCTTCCTCCCACGTTATCTGAATTTCTGATACATTTCAAAATGGCAAGCACCCCAGGACATTATACACAGAAACATCACTTTGTTCTAGCCACTTCCTCTCTTGAGAGACTCCCTACAAGCTTTAGCATCCTATTATAGTGAGCACCCATTATAATCAGTATGTGACTACACACATTTCCCTTAGGTATCAAGGTTCTGGAGGACTCTTGTTCCAGCTCATCAATAGAAGCAACACTAGAAATGTAATGTCCTAAGTGAGAGGAGATAAATGGGTTTGCTTTGCAGTGTCATTATAACAACAGCCACCATTTCTTAAACATTTATATGACAGGGGTTGCGTTAAACACTTTTTAATCTCATTTAATCCACATCAAAACCCTATTAGACAGTCAAGACACTGAAGAATATCAAATTCAGGTTTAACTGCCTCCAAAGCACTATACTACATTAACATCCAATACCTATATTGAGTAGAGCTATACCTAAATCCATATAAAAAAAAAAAAAATCCATATACTATAACCCAAACCCACATATACTATACATATACTATATATATGTATACTATATGTGTACTATATATCTATACCTAATATATATATACATATACTATATATCTATACCTAAACCCGTAGATATACTGGATATATCTATACCTAAGCTGCCCTGCCTATCAAGTCCATGTTATCTTTAATTCTCTCTTTTCATGAAGTTTTTATACCTACTTTCTTGAAGTTTCCCAAAGACAGGTATTATTTCTTCTAATCCTCGTACATCCTTTCCAATTCTTACATGTGACAGGAGCTACAATATTTTTTTTTAGTGAATGAATGAAAACTCGTAAATCAGAATAAACTTTATGAAAGTTCAGAGTGATTTCAAGGGCAGTAGGAAGGGGCTCCCACATGGGTTAAAGAATTAGCTGAAAAGGTGAACTTGGCACCTTGCCAAAGCCATTCTTGAGTAGATTTTCCAGTACGTACATAGCCTGTCATCCTCTCTAGGGTCAGTATGTCTTCTACTTAAGCTTATTATTTTCCTTTCTACTTCCCTATAATTTGGCCTCTGTTTGCATTTAATAAGTTTCTCTAGGCTGTTATTTAAACCAGAGTTTGAACCGTGGTATTTTCTATAAGAAACAATGAAAATGGTGATGCAGCTATTTATAACAATTTTGCTAAGTAACAACCAGCATAATTATCAATAAATTGTCATTCAAATAGAAAATGCAATTGCTTTATTTTCAAATGATCACTTGGATCTTAATTCTTTTTTCGTCATCATAAGCCTCTACGTTGTAGAAGACATGAGTCCTTCAGATAAAGTATCTCTCTCAAAAGTTTATTGATTGAGTGTTGAGAACACAAAACCTAAGTACAAAAAGTTTCACCAATTTTTGATCAATCTGAGCAGCAATCATGTTGAATTATATAATTTCTAGAATGTTTAGAAGCTCCTTAGCACACTTTAGCTTACAAAAATTATGTAATTTTTGTTTTTACAGAAAGTAACAATTTGAAAAGTTTATTTAGCAATTCAGTGTTTCTTCTTGCCATAAATTACCTAGATCCTTTTTTTTTTTTTTAATATCATGGATTGAATTATGTCCCCCAAAAAGGTGTTTATTAACTTGGTTAGACCACAATTCCCAGTATTCTGTGGTTTTCCTCCATTTTATGATTGTAATTTTATATTAAAGAGGATTAGGGTGGGATTGTAACACCCTTACCAGGTCACATCCCTGATCCAATGTAACAGAGTTTCCCTAAGATGTGCCCGGCATCACCTTTTATCTCTCAAGAGATAAAAGGAAAGGGAAGCTAGCAGAGAGTGGGGACCTCATACCACCAAGAAGGCAGTACTGGGAACAGAGCGCATCCTTTGGACCCGGGGTGCCTGCGTGAAGAAGCTCCTAGTCCAGGGGAAGATTGATGAGAAGGCCAGTAGAGAGAGAAAGATTTCCCCTTGAGCTGAAGCCCCGAGTTTGGACTTTTAGCTTACTTCACTGTGAAGAAACAAATTTCTCTTTGTTAAAGCCATCCACTTGTGATATTTCTGTTATAGCAGCACTAGATGCCCAAGACACCTAATATTCTCAATTTAAGGTAATAATTATATATTGTTGGTAGAATTCATCAGCTATGTAAATGATGTCATAAAATGTCTTTTACCTATCCCTTCTTTTTCATTTCCTCTCTCAGCATCTTATTCCACTCTCTCTTCTTCTTGCTCATGAATAGATATACTACCTACCCGATTTGTTTCCTGATTTAAGTCTCTCAAACCACTTCAACCTACCCTGCCAATTAATCTTGTAAAGACAGTGCTTTCATCAGTTACCTCCTTGCTTAAATTATCTCAGCAACTCCCATCATTTATTCTGTACTTCCCAAACACCTTAACTTCACATTCAAGAGTTCCATGAAAAATTTAACTAACCATTCCTCACTCTCATGCTTGTCCCTTCCATTCTGCTGGACACATTTATTCTCTCATGTAACCATCCTTCTTGTCTCTGACCCTGACGTGTCCCTGTGAGAAGCAGGATACCTGTATCTTCTCTCTACTCATCCAGACTCTATACAGTTCCCCTTGGCCTAGATCATGCCCCAGGCTCAATAATACTTGACATTTGTTTTGTAATTCTTGCTCTTTTCTTTTTCAGTGTTTACTTTTTAGTCTCAGTTACCTCAAAAGAAAGCTCCCCTTCCAATCTTATCCCTATCCTTCTTTGAAGATGGTTGGAACCTGTACACCAATGTTCATTGCAGCACTTTTCACGGTAGCCAAAAGGTGGAAATGTCCATCAACAGATAAATGGATAAACAAAATGTGGTATATACACCTTATGGAATACTACTCAGTCGTAAAGAAAAATGAAGTTTTGATGCATGCTACTACATGGGTAAGCCTTGAAAACATCATGCTGAGTGAAATAAGTCAGTCACAAAAGGACAAATACTGTATGATCTCACTTATATGAAATAAGTAAATATCTAGAAACCAAAGATTATTAGCAATTACCAGGGGTGGGAGGAAGGAAGGAAGAAAGAGTTTATGCTTAGGGGGCATTCAGTTTATGCTAATGGTGGTGGA
Organism: Loxodonta africana; assembly: GCF_030014295.1. Classification (NCBI taxonomy): domain Eukaryota; kingdom Metazoa; phylum Chordata; class Mammalia; order Proboscidea; family Elephantidae; genus Loxodonta; species Loxodonta africana. The sequence goes on from NC_087351.1 coordinate 50,496,747, forward strand.
ACTATTTGGAAAAGGTTAGTGAGAACGGATCTACTACTACTTGGAGAATATAAGCAACGTCACTGAATTGTATATGTAGAAATTATTGAGATGGTGTATGTTTTGTTATGTATATTTTATCAAAATTAAAAAAAAAAGAAAAGGTGATTGGGAATCAAGGACCAGATATTCCACCCTTTCTTCTTCATCTTCCACTCATGAAGTTAGAGCTAAAGAAACTCAGACCTGGCTGCGAACAAGCCTAATCCTTTCTTTGAGTCTTAGTTTCCTCACAAGTAAACTGGAGATAATAATAGCACCTACCTCATATAATTATTGTGAGGATCAAATGAGAAATCTACAAAAGATGTCTCAAGTACCTGCTGATGCAGAACAAACACTTAATAGCTCTAGTGACTCAGTAGTTAAGAGCTATGGCTACTAATCAAAAGGTCGGTAGTTTGAATCCTCCAGCTGCTCCTTGGATACATTATGGGGCAGTTCTACTCTGTCCTATAGGGCTGCTACCAGTCAAACCTACTTGACAGCAATGGGTTTCATTTTTGGTTTAGTATCATTTTTAATCATATGCATGTGAAACCTAGACGATGAATAAGGAAGACCGAAGAAGAATTGACGCCTTTGAATAATGGTGTTGGTGAAGAATGTTGAATATCCCATGAGCTCCCAAAAGAACAAACAAATGTCTTAGAAGAAATACAACCAGAATGCTCCTTAGAAGCAAGGATGGCGAGGCTGCGTCTTACATACTTTGGACATGTTGTCAGGAGGGATCAGTCCCTGGAGAAGGACATCATGCTTGGGAAAGTACAGGGTCAGTGGAAAAGAGGAAGACCCTCAACAAGGTGGATTGACACAGTGGCTGCAACAATGAGCTCAAGCATAACAATGATTGTAACAATGGCTCAGGACTGGGCAGTGTTTTGTTCTGTTGTGCATAGAGTCACTGTGAGTCAGAACCGACTCGACAGCACTTAACAACAACAACGCCATCATTTTCCGTATTTTTTATCATTACTTCTCTTCTCCCTCTCTCTCTTTTTTTTTCTATGCAGCTTTGTAAATCAGGTCTCTAGGCAGTTTCCAAGAAGATGTGTGGGTGAGGTGCATCTGACTGTGGACAATGGGCCTAAACTCACTTTTCCTTGATCTCTGCATTTCTCTATTTCTTTGAGCCCTGAGAAGCAAGGCCATTCACAGCTTGAGAGTGAAAAGATCCAACACTTGTAGCTGGACTTTGTCTTGGAAGTAGAAAACGTAGGCCTTTACTCTGGAGCTACAGAATCAACTGTGGTTTGTCAAAAAAGTCACCGAATGGAGTATTTGAAATAATTAGGTCTTAAAAGTTCATGCTAAGCTCTCAGCTGTTAAACAAGAGGTTGGTGGCTCAAACCCACCAGCCACTTCATGGGAGAAAGTTGTGCCAGTCAGCGTCCTTAAAGATTTACAGTCTTGGAAGCCCTATGGGGCGGTTCGGCTCTATTGTATAGGGTCACTAAGAGTCGGAATGGACTTGAGGGCACAAAAGAAGTTCCTGCCTGGTGTGTTCTGTTAGGATCTTGTTAACAGAGGTATTAGCATACTGAAAGTCTCCTGGAGATAAGGTCAAAGGACAGAGACTAGGCTGTGCAAGCCCTAAGGATGTAGCATTGCTAATTGCTTGGAAAAATCAAAGAATGACCTTTCATTCTATACAACTGCACTAAAAGCCAAGTCACTGCTCTATGAAATCATCTGCTAAGTCATTTCTACTTTGCCAAATTTGTCAGTTTTAGATGGAGCTAACTTCAGAAAAATACTCCTTTCACAGAGACTTTCTGTGGAAAGTTTTTTTTTTTCTTCTTCTTCTTTTGCTTTTCTTTGCTTGTGGTATGTATCTACTGCTTAAGAGGATAAGACTCCATACAAGTCAATGCCATTTTCTCTTCCTCCACTCCACTTTTCTGCTTTATGAACATTTGGCTGTCAACATCTCTTGACTACTTTGGGGATTGTACACAATTTGAAAGTGTTCACCAATGGTTTGAATTTGGGTAGAACGCTCTGTACTCTGAAAACTTTCAAGGGCCTTCCATGGCTTAGAAAAACACCAAACTCCCCTGGCTTGTATACAGAACTCTCCAAAGCTCTATTGTAGCCTATCTCTCCAGTTTATCTTCCAGAGCGTCCTGTAATATACCCCATGCTCCAGCCTAATTCATTCCTTTATCCATGACATAGTCATTGAACTCCTATTTTGAGCCAGGCCCTGTGCTATAGTGAGAATTCCATAATGACTAGGACACAGTCCCTAAGCTGGTGGTGCTTAGAATCTAACAAAAAAGACAAACATTAAGCAAATAATTGCTCAAATTTTAATTGCAGTTGCCGTTAGTCCAATAAATACATAGTGTGCAATGACAGTGTATGAGAGAGCACATTACCAAGTCTCTAGACATTAAACTTGTCTGTGAAAATTACACATAAGCTAGGCTGTAAGATCCAGAAGGTTCCATCCAGGTGAAGGCAGGATGGGCAAAAGGAATATTTCAAGTTATGGGAATGGCATGTTCAAAGGCCCCAAGGTAGGAAGGTCCATGGTGTAGTTGAAGAGAGGGTCAGGAATTAAGCCAGAAGACATACCAGGAACCAAATCATGCAGGACTGGTGGGATAATTTAAGGATTTGACTATTTTTCCCTTATGCCACAAGATATCCTACTTGGGCTGTTGTACACCTTATTCTCTCCTCTCTCTCCATATATCTAATTATGATTTATCATTAAAAGCCCAATTAAAGTTTTGCATCCTCCATCCAGGCATCTCTGCTCTAGTCCTTCAAGCAAGGAGCACCAAGCTATCAAGTGTCATCTCTGATTCTCAGTCCTTGATGGTTTCTGTTTAAATGCCTATTGCTTTCACCAATGGTTCCCTCAGGTAGGGCAGCTCTGATTCTATTCACAAATTCATAATGCCATTGAAGTCCAATCTCCCTCTGCACATCATGCAGGCATAGTCTATAAAGTTTATCAGTAGTCTTGGTGCTCTGCACAAAACGGTTTGGGGGTCCCTTGTCTCTATACCCTCCTCACCCCAAATTTCTTTACTGACCTTGGCTAAATAAAATCTAAATAAATATTTTTGCATCATCCTCAAAGATTCTTAGCATGATTCTCTTCAATAAACCCAGACTTCGGAATAGCAAAGCTGAGAAAACGCATTTGGCTCCTGACATGGACACTGAAAGGCCTGCAGAACAGGAAAAAGGAACACACAAATCATCCTTCTGTGTCTTTATTCACCAATCCAATAGGAACTCTACCTACGTTATCTGTAGGATTTTCACATCAGTACCTACAACACACAGAATAGTGATAGCTGTGGCTGATATTTTCCCCAATTTCTCCCAGGAACCAGTTGATAAGTCTGTGAAATGGACAATTTTCTTGTCTCCTCGAGAGTCTCATCCTTTCCTTACACTGATGGAAGAACTGCCTCCAAGTCTAGATAAAGCTCAATAGGCCTTATATCACCATGGGGTTAACCAAGAACAGACACCTAAGAATTTAGTTATAGCCCTTCAACTCAGCCACCAGTCATGGTTTTTAATCCCCCTGGGTTATCACTTTGTAGGATGCTTATATGAATTTATCATTCAAACCCACTTTGGAGAGAGAAAGTGAAGAGTACAAATAATCTTGCTTGTTGTTGTTGTTGTTAGGTGCCTTCAAGTTGGCTTTGACTCATAGCAACCCTATGTACAACAGAATGAAACACTGCCTGGTCCTGTGCCATCCTCACAGTCATTGTTCTGCTTGAGCCCATTGTTGCATCCACTATGTCAATCCATCTCATTGAGGGTCTTTCTCTTTTTCACTGACCCTCTACTTTACCAAGCATGATGTCCTTCTCCAGCAACTAGTCTCTCCTGATAACATGTCCAAAGTATGTGAGACGTAATCTCGCCATCCTTGCTTCTAAGGAGCATCCTGGCTGTAATTCTTCCAAGACAGATTTGTTTGTTCTTTTGGCAGACCCATGGTATATTTAATATTCTTCTCCAACACCACAGTTCAAAGACAACAATTCTTCTGAGGTTTTCCTTATTCATGTCCAGTTTTTGCATACATATGAGGCAATTGAAAACACCATGGCTTGGGTAAGGTGCACTTTAGTCTTCAAGGCGACATACTTGCTTTTTAACACTTGAAAGAGGTCTCTTGCAGCAGATTTGCCCAGTGCAATGCATCTTTTGATTTCTTGGCTGCTGCTTCCATGAGTGTTGATGGTGGATCCAAATAAAATGAAATTCTTTGACAACTTCAATATTTTCTCCGTTTATCATGATGTTGCTTATTGGTCGAGGTGTGAGAATTTTTGTTTTCTTTACGTTGATGTGCAATCCATTCTAAAACCTGCGGTCTTTGATCTTCATCAGTAAGTTCTTCAAGTCCTCTTTACTTTCAGCAAGCAAGATCATGTCATCTGCATAATGCAGGTTGTGAATGAGTATTACTTCAGTCCTGATGCCACGTTCTTCTTCATATAGTCCAGTTTCTCAGATTATTGTCTCAGCATACCTATTGAATAAGTATGGTGAAAGGATTCAACCCTGACACACACCTTTCTTAACTTTAAACCATGTAGTATCCCCTTGTTTCATTTGAACAACTGCCTCTTTGTTCATCATGAGCACAATTAAGTGTTCTGGAATTCTCATTCCTCACGATGTTATCAATAATTTATGACCCACACAGTCGAATGTTTTTGCATAGTCAATAAAACACAGGTAAACATATTTCTAGTATTCTCAGCTTTCAGTTAGGATCCACCTGATATCAGCAATGATATCCCTTGTTCCATGACCTCTTCTGAATCCAACTTGAATTTCTGGCAGTTCCCCGTAGATGCACTGCTGCAACTGCTTTTGAATGATCTTCCGCAAAATTTTACTTTTGTGTGATATTAATGATACTGTTCAATAATTTCCACAGTCTGTTGGATCACCTTTCTTTAGAATGGGCACAAATATGGATCTCCTCCAGTTGGTTGGCCAGGTAGTTGTCTTCCAAATTTCCTGGCGTAGACAGGTGAGTGCTTCCGGTGCCACATCAGTTTGTTGAAACATCTCAGTTGGTATTCCATCAATCTCTGGAGCCTTGCTTTTCACCAATGCCTTCAGTGCAGCTTGGACCTCTTCCTTCAGTACCATTGGTTCTTGATTATATGCTACCTCCTGAAATAGATGAACATATAATCATGCTGCACAACAGAAATACACTGGGACATTCCAGAGAAAACTAGGACTTAGGTTACCGTATCAGTCATTCCCTAGGTGCTAGGTCCCAGCTTGTATGCATCCACATTAGAGGACAAAGTGGGAGGGCAGCTTCCATATAAGTACCCAAGCCCTGCTCAATTCAGTGTCCATCGGCAACCTGATGAATATTTCATCTTCTTTCTTCTCCTTTTGTAATCTTCTAGTTTTTGGTGTCTGTTTCCGGTTTCTAGTCCTTCTTTGTCTTCCCCAAACACTCCAAGCATAACTTAGCGCCCATTTTACTAGCAGTAACTTCACAGACATGGTCAACCATAAAATATGCCCTTTCCCTACAAACAAAACAAAAAGAGGCACCTATTCACTAAACTCTTAGGGATTGTCTTAGAAATATTTTAAGACTGAGGAGCAGCCTTTGCATTTCCTTTAGAGTCTTATCTCCAATTTCAAATCCCATTCTCTCATCACATGCCTCAAGGCACCATATTAATAGCTGATTAAAAGGCATGAAAATTTGGTGATGTTTCCCATTTCCTTCTCGTAGGCATCTAGCTCTCTGATAGGCTATGAACAGGATTCTTGCTTGATTCGCTGACACTCTATAAAATGCCTGTGAAGGCATTTAATATTTCAGTAAGTCTTTATCAGTCTCAACTAGCAAGGCATGAGTTGGTGCCACTAGAAGCAATCTATTTGTGTCTAGCTCCTACAAACCATGAAGATAATCAAATGCCCATGCTTTACTTTAGCAGATTTTGTAGAAGAAGAAATTCGGAAAGAAGTAATGTTAATGTTTTGAGTGTGATGTTCCCTTCAATTTTGTACCTGCTCAAACCTACATTAAACCGACTAGACATACACATCCAAGTCTAAAGATTCTGGGACTGGAACTCTCTCCATCCTAGTCTTTAATCTTAATCTGATGTGTATGTAGAACATTTAACTGGCCCATTCTGAAACATACCCAAATCCTATTCCAAAGGATACAGATATTCAGACACAATCCCAGAAGCTGTATTTTCTTTGAGGGTATGATGGTTTCAATATCTGGGCCATGAACTCAGATATCCCTCAAATGTTGCCTCTTTTGGGTCTCAGTGCCACCTGTCATTGCAGCAGTACCTCTGAGGTGTGCTCAAGGAGTCAAAGGTTACTTCTCCAAAGTGAGATCTTCATGTCTAGAAATTCTACTTCTGGAAGATCATAGCTTCCTTCTTTAGAAAAGAGCTTCCTCCCACTTGTCCCATTCCATTAGTCCATCCCTCAGGTCCTATGTCTAGGCTCAGTGCTTCTTCTACCACAGGATTCTGAAACAGGGGTTGCCAGGTATCCTTCCTCTCCTTAAAAAAAGTTATGCTCCTCCCTTTTGTATTACTATTTTGTGAATAGAAGAGGCATGAATCTATCAGTCAACAGCCTGTAATTTTCCAGGATTTTTCCAAGTCACTCTGATAATACACATGTTTACCCCAAATCATCGAAACTTCTCAGAGCCCACATTGATGGTGTAGATCAATCAAGTTTTTAGCCATGCTCTCAAAATGTGTTGGCCTTCATTTTCAGGAACTACCAGTTCCATGGAACCTATCTGGTCTGTATAATGATTGGTAAATAGCAAAGCCTAATAAATCTTCTCATGTAGCAGATACAAAATTCAGCCCACGAGAACTAACACATTATTTCATTCCTTTAAATCAATGCAAATTAGACCCTGAGCCCCATCCTTCTCAAATATTACAGGAATTCCCCTTGCCAGGTCATTTCCAGGATATGGGGTTAGGGAGATAATGCAGACCCTTTAATTTATCTAACTGATTCATTCAAGTTTACACTGAATGGTTCCTTTGGATCAGATAGTTCTGCTTCTATGCCTTATATAGAATCCAGGAGTCTTTACCAAGGTCAGAACCTCAGTTCCTGGGCTCAAGTCTCCTTAAGTACAACACACAGATATCCCTCTGAAGGTCTGCATTGCCCTAGAGGTCTCCCCACTAAGTATAACCCAGATCCCAGATTACCTTCTGCCACAACCTGCAACTGCTTATTTTAGTTATGAAGAAGTTACTCACCCTATTCTCGTTGGAAGCCCTGGCAGAACAGTGGTTAAAAGCTCAGCTGCTAACCAAAAGGCCGGCAGTTTGAATCCATCAGCCACTCCTAGGAAATCTTACGGAGCAGCTCTACTCTGTCCTACAGGGTCACTGTGAGTCAGAACTGACCTGATGACAATGGGTTTTTATTCTCATTGACCACAAAGACACTTAGCATCATTTCTTCATTGAGCTCATGTTTTAGGGTAAAACAAGCCAGGAAGGGAAATGTAAAATGCTGGCCCTACGCACAAGACTTCACCAAGACAAAAAGTCACTAAAGAATCTGGTTATTTTCAAGGAATGGGGTAGGAAAAATGTTAACACGTATTAACATTATCTGTTATTACTATAAATTATCAATGGTTCCTCTTTACTACCACTGCATTTTGTACTTTATTACTTTTGTCCTTGTGATACATATCTGTGATTCATACATGCATGTATGAATATGTGTACACATACACATATACATCTTTATTTATCAATAAGATTTTTAAAGGCAAGTAATATAACATTCTTCTATATGTCCCTCATAATAACTTGAAGTAGGCTCTGAATCACTATTTGAAAGATGAATGAATGAATGAATATTTATAAAGCAATGATGATACTGTTTCATCTTTCAAATGTAGATGATGCTTTCTAAGTAGAAAGAAAAGACTTAAAAAACTGGTATAAACAATTTGTTTTCTTCTCAAAGTCATTCAACTACTATTAAACATCATTTTCATTGTACATGCTCAAAGGCTAAATGTGGTTTAGCATATTAGATACCTGACTAAATTGAGAAATAAGACAGGAATCATCATTATTTAGGATTAGTGGTTTGCTCATTGGGAAGATGTCCTTGTCTCAAGGGTACAAAAGAAACCAATTTACATTCTTATCTCCCAAACCAAAAGATCTGAAATTGTTGCCTCAGCCCAAGTATGAACACTCAAGGTCTAGGTCTATAAACCTAGACAAAGGTCATACTGCAATTTCCTTTCCCAAGGGCAAAAACCAGGCCCTGCCCACCAAAGATAATTAGATGATAGCAATCTGTGAGCATATTATAGATGCATTGCACATATCTTCACAAAATTGCAAATTGCACTGCTTGTGGCTTTTCTTAATAATTTTTATAAGCTCAATCCACCCTACTGAGGCTGGCAAATACCTTGGTTTAGAGAAGTGAAATTAGTTTTACATTTAAATCAAGAGATGAGGAACATAGGAAATATTTTTGCAGTAACATAACATTCCTTAAGGGTTTAAAGCTCAAAATAATTTCCCTTCTTACTTAACGTTCTTAGACATTAATTATTACAGGGCACTCATATTGAAATACATGGGGGAGAAGATGAACTATGTTTAGTCTTCTTAGAAATACATTTGCTTTCATTAAAGGACCACATTCTTTTTCTGTCTCAAACTCAATTTATCTTGTCACATTGTTAAATTAAGGCATTTTCTAAATATTTTAGTGTCAAATAAAACCATCACCCTCATTAGCTTGAGGAAATTGGAAAGATCAAACTGACAAGAAGTGTCAAGAGTTCTAAGTTTTCAATTTTGACTGTGGCAAATAGCCCAGCCCTGTGCTAGTCCATGGAAGCCCTGGTGGCCTAGCGGTAGCTATAGCTGCTGACCAAAAGTTCGGCAGTTCGAATCCACCAGGCACTCCTTGGAAGCTCTATGGGGTAGTTCTACTCTGTCCTTTAGGGTAACTATGAGTTGGAATTGACTCGACAGCAATGGGTTTGGTTTGGTTTTGGTGCCAGTCATTAATAACAAAAAGCTGACCTGGAATGTGCATGTCTACACACGTGCACACACCTCACATACACACACCTGCATGCACATACGTGTGCAAATGTGTGTGTGCGCATGCGTGCGTGTGTGATGGTAGTGTGTTGAACTCTCCTTCAGGCACTTTGATATTCAAGTCTTCTCAGTTTTTCTTGGAGTTTTTTTCACCTGAGAAGAAATCCTTTCAGGAAACCGTTAAAAACATAGCCAATGGAACCCAGAGCAGAAATGGGGAGAGTGCTGACACATTGTAGGGGAATGCAATCGATGTCCTGGAACACGTCACATACAAACTATTGAATGGGAAACTAATGTGCTCTTTAAACTTTCACCTAAAGCACAATTAAAAAAAAAAAAAAACAGCAAATGTCAGTATAATGTAAACAACATTCTTAATCCTGTAACAGTGCGCTTTGGCTGGGACACCTGCTCCGCAGGAAATTAACTGGGATTACATTCTACTTAAAAAAAAAAGAAGCCACTAATGTACACTTTTAAGTCATTTACTTGGTTAAAGACTAAATGAACTGGGTACTGTTTGGTTCTGTTGTACATAGAGTTGCTATGAGTCAGAATCGATTGGAGGGCACCTAACAACAACAAAAGACTAAATATGCAAACCCCTGAGGTATTCAGCTTCTCCCAATACCAATAATTAAAAAAAAAAAAAAATCTCTTGATTCAGGCAGGATCTGTTAATAAACTACTCATAGAAAGTGGTTATTGCTGACCACAAAACACCCTTCCAAATAACGTCCCAGCAACCAGAAAGTGCTACTGGGCTCTCAAAGAGGCTGGATTCTAGCGAGTAATGCATGCGAGAAGGAGATAGGATTGAATAAGGACAACGACAACAACAAAGAATTTTTAAAGGACTATAAGAACCTTATATTTTGAGGAAAGATCAGGACAAAAGCAGGAGGACATAAATAATGAATCATTTTAGATTTTACACCTCAAAATTTGGCTTAGAAACTGTACACTGGAGTTGCAGATCTCCACTTTGATGAGGACAAATCTCTTTTTAACTGCAGTGAACATTCAGCAACTCAGTGTATGGCATGATCATTAAATCAATGAGCCAGCTTTTAGAAGCAGCCTTATGATAACGAGCCACTCACAGCCGTTTCCCTTTGTAGTATTCAGCCAGTCTTTTTATTTTTCTTTGCTCTTCTGACCTCAGCATCAGTGCTTTATTTTACTACTACCAAGATGATATTTTGAGAGCAGGTTCAACCTTTAGCTGCACACACTCTCCAACTCTAATTTTGCCCTGTAATGTCAAAGAATGTTCTCAATGAATAAAACCAAAGGGATAAAAGTTCTTGTTTAGTGTTCAACGTTTTTCACTGACACTAGCTCCTTCATTTACATAAATTGTTAGATAACCATCACGATCAATCAACAAATATTTAGTATTCATCTGATTTATTTAAGGCACTGTGCTAGGCACTGAGGGTCTAAAAAAACCAAACCCATTGTCTTTCAGTGGATTCCAACTCATAGCAACCCTCTAAGGCAGAGCGGAATTGCCCCATAGAGTTTCCAAGACTGTAATCTTTATGGAAGCCTACTGTCACATCTTTCTCCAATGCCTGGTGGGTTCAAACAACCAACCTTTCAGTTTGCAGTCCAGTGCTTAACCACTGTGCCACCAGGGCTCCTCACAGAGGGTACAAAGATGAATAAATTACACTTCTGCCCTCCAAGAGCTTATACTGCAATTTGAGAATGACATGTTTGGCTCTCATGCCATTATTCCCTTCCTATGAGCAAATGGAGATGTCTCTAATCAACATGAGTACAGTATTTCTCTGATGGCCAGATTGACCTCAGAATCCTTCTCAGTGGCTGAAACTAGTATGCAAGATGAGCAAAGGGAAAGATATAAAGAGAACAACTGAGAGTACAAAATGTACTCTAAATGAATGATATAGATACTAAATGCCGTAGAATTTCAAAGGAAGAAGGGCCCACTGTAGATGGGGGTAAAAGATCTTCTCAAAGGATTTAGGACCTCAGTTAGGCCTTGAAAGATAAACTGAATTTAGCTAGAGAGAATGGGGGAGAATGTTTCAGAAAGGAAGGTAGGCAACAAAGACACATGAGGCAAGAATGAACAACAACAAAAAAAAAGCTTGGGGGATAATTGGAAGTGAACCACCTTGATGAAAGCAAAGATTCGTCTAGGAGAATAGCAGCAAACAGAGTTAGGAAGGAAGGTTGGGTGTCAATTGCACATGTGGGTGTTTTGCCACATGTGGGTGTTTGGATTTCCATGTACTTCTTACTTAACCTTAATTTGACTTGGCTAAAAAATCCAAAGGCAGCAAGAATTGGGTTGATAATCCAAAACACCTGAAATGGAGTTGGTGGTGCTCTTCACATGCCCCATCCATCCAAATGTTTCCAACATTAGCATTTTCCACATTATAGCCATTTTGTCAGCCCTCATCATAGGGCAGGGGAGTCACTGGGTGGTGAAAACAATTAATCGTTCAGCTGCTAACCAAAAGGTTGGAAGTTCGATTCCACCCAGAGATGCCTCAGAAAAAGATTTGGTATTCTACTTCTAAAAAATCAGTCGTTGAAAATCCTGTGGAGCACAGTTCTACTCTGATACAGATGGGGTTGCTGTAAGTCAGAATAGACTCAAAGACAACTAGTTTTTTCATCACAGAGCAGGAGGAGTCCCTGGTGGTACAAATAGCGTGTTTGGCTGTTAACTGAAAGGTTGGAGGGAGATTCAATGTCACCCAGAGGTGCCTTGGGAGAAAGACTGGAAAACTAGTCATTAAAAACCCTATGAGAACAGCTCTACTCTGACACATGTGGGGTCACCATGAGTCAGAATTAACTCAATGGCAACTAACCTGTTTTTTGTGGGTTTTTTTTTTTTTAAATCATAAAGCATGCTTCATAGCCAGTAAATTCAGCTGAAGAATTAAGGAACTGGGGAAAATTACATTGAATATTTTTAACACTACTAATGCCATAAGCTAACAAACCATACATATCTTTAGCCCGATCCCCAACTACAACAGCTTTTTAGTCATCATCTTCTAGTTGTTGTATATCACCTTGTCTAGCACAGGTACAATTCACCTATAAGAATTTTTTATAAAGGATTCTAGGTCTTCTCTGAATATATCTTTCCCCTGAGAAAACTTTTGTATCTTCTGACTCGTGTCTCAAGTTAGTGATAACTTGCGATGTTGGGCTTATCATTTCTAGTATAAACAAGCCTCCATGTGTAGCATCATACATACCATTTATCTAAGGGTTCTATAGCAACTTGACATTTTTAGCACACCTTTGAGCCAAATGCTGGAAAATAGTCATCTATATGTATCGTCCTTTGTCAAAGATAACACTATTGGGAACACCTTCAATAGAAGTAAGGGGGAAAATTCAAGCAGAGTAGCCTGTGCTCTGCTGGGTCTTCTTACTTATTAATCTTCCAAATGCCAACTGTTGTCTTAAGACAGCAATTGAGAAAGCCGGGAAATGGAGAAGAGTGACCTGTGTAGAGAAGATGCTCAATAAATACTTGATGATTAAGTGAAGAGATGATATAAGTAGGAGAGAGAACCAAGGGTAGAGAAAATGGACAAAAAGTAGAAACATTGCTTAGCACATTTATCAAATAATTTTGAATACTGATATATTAACTGTAATGATAACTTCTAAACCTACAAGTTTAGGTTGGGGCTTTTAATTATTTTCTTTGTTGTCATTATTTCCTTACTTTTCACTTTTTCTTTAACTTTTCCCCCTACTTTATACTGGCAGTTTTCTAACCATCTGAACCAATGGTCATTAGTTCTCATTTACTCAAAATTATTTCAGCTTATAGATATACCCATAAGGCTACCCACAAGAGAGGGCTTATTTTTCTGCTCCTCATAGCAAAGAGGTATAAAATTATTAAAATACAAAATAAAGGAACATTTGTATTTTTGCCTCCATTGAAAACTATTCTCTGACCCATCACGAGATGGTTTCTACTAATCCTAAGCCTCGTGGTAATGTTAAGTGCATATTTTGTATAGAAATCAATAAGCTAGGTGGTTACCAAATCTCTATCCTTAACCTTGTCCTTTCTTCTGAAATTGGTATGTACTTTTACAACTACCCGAATGTTCTAAAATCCTTCCTTGCACAAATATTAATTGAAATACTTGCATGTCCAATGCCAGACTTACCATCTATACTTCAAAACTTATTTATATTTTCCTGGGTAATATAATTCCATCTGTGACAATCATTTTCTTCTAAACAAATCAAACTACCCCCTTCTTGACTTTCTTATGGCCTTCATGGGTTGTTATAATTATGTAGATATTTATTCTTCTAAGGAGCCCTGGTGCTGTCAGCTGCTAACCAAAAGGTCAGTGGTTTGAACCTACCAGCTGCTTCATTGAAGAAAGATGTGGCAGTTTGCTTCTGTAAAGATTACTGCCCTGGAAACCTTATGGAACAGCTCTACTCTGTTGTATAGTTTTGCTATGAGCCAGTATTGACTCGACAGGAATAGGTTTTTTTGGGTTTATTCTCCTACATTACCATAAGGTTTTTGGTGACAGAAATCATACTGGAATCATCTTTGACTCACCCACGGGCCGTAAGTCATGATTTTGCACATAGATTATTAAGTTATCTGAGAAGCATATCAGGAGGGTAAAAAAAGAAACTTTATTATAAAAAGTAAAGGATTTTTAGTAACAGAGTCCAAATTAGAAGAGTGACATTGTGCCACTTGGCACTCCTCCATCACTACTACTACCCCAATTATCCTTTGAATATAATTCTGCTCACAAAGTCTTTTCTATGCTTCCCTGAGGTGCCTCATGATCAGTGAAGAAGTGTCAGTTGTGAAATCTTGAATGGTTGAATTGGCCTATTACTGTTATTCTGGCCATTAAGTAATGAAAGCAGATGCTGAAATCCACTATTTGGCTAACCAATTATCGCTCTATTCACTAGAAAACTATTATTTTTATAAAGCTGTAAGTTAGCTCAGTGGATCCAGGAAAGCTGTCACCAATAATATCAACAGTGTCTGAATCTCTGACAAACTTTGAAGATGACCCGCTGCCAGGTTCTTCCTTAATGTGTCACAGAGGCAGCTAGAAACGGGCAATGTGCTGTAGAGGACTGTCATTTCATTTTAGAATCCATTTCTACCTTGTGCCTGTATTGTTGCAGGTGTTCTTAAGTTGTGTCTCTGGCTATTTGATTACATTCTACTCCTTAAATATTAATTGGGGATGCCTGACGTGTGTCTCAGAGACTCTATATAAGTCTCTAAGGTCTGTTTTATGTCCTCTTTCTTACCAAGCCATACAGTTGATAAAGAAGGCAAGATGGAGTATTTTTGCATCAGTGTGATAACAAACAAATACCCTAGTCAGACAAATGACGGGATAAAATATTCTCACGAAACATGCTATCTGTAACAGCATATGCTGGCTTGCTTTCCTTACCTTTTAAAATGTCACTTAACCTTACTCCTCTGTTTAAGAAGCACAGAAATACATTAGTTAGTTCAACTCAGTAATTACATTTGAATAGCAATGTAGAGCTTTTAAAAAACTTTTGCATATTTATTTTACTCCCCTGTCAAAGCGATTGTATCATTCAGAGTTAAATCAGGATACCAGAGCCAGTACAAGCATTACAGAAATAAGCGGTTTTATACAGGAATAAAAAGCTTGCACTGCCGTGGTAGGAGCGGGGCAAATGAAGGTCTGGGAAGAGGAAAATAGGATATGAGGAAAAAAATCACTGAAAAGGAGCCCTGGTGGTCCAGTGGTTAAGCATCCGACTGCTAACCAAAAGGCCAGTGGCTCAAATCCTCCACCTGCTCTGTCGGAGAAAGATGTGACAGTCTGTGCCTGGAAACCCTATGAGGCAGTTCTACTCTGTCCTGTAGGGTTGGTATGAGTGGAAATAGACTCATGGGCAATGGGTTTAATGAGTATGTCAGCCTGAAGTGCTAAGTTGGCCAGGCGGGAGCTTGAGGGAAATTCAGCAGAGTCTATGGGAACTGCCTCTTTTTAGGAAGCTTCTGCACTGTGGAAGTTGCTGTGGTGCAAACAGTTTGTGCTTGACTACCAACCTAAATGTTGGCAGTTCAAACCTAGCCAGTATGCCATGGAAGAAAGGCCTGGTGATCTGCTTCCATAAAAATTACTGCTAAGAAAATCATAAAAAGCAGTTCTGCTCTGTAACACATGCAGTTGCCATGAGTTGAAATCAACTCAACAGCAAACAGTTTGGTTTTCGGGGTTTTTTTGTTAGTTTGTTTATTTGTTTTGGTGGATCCGTAACGAAGTGACTGATGAGGGGCTTAGGACACTGTTGATCAGCAGAGCCAGCAGTCAGGAGAATGAGCTGAGTGAAAAGTGGGAACAGTGAAGATAACCTTGGCCTCACCATATACCCTGGCATCTGCCCATCCCTGTTTTTGTCTCCTTTAACCTTCCAAGATATTTTTGCTTCCTTGGCACCTTCCGAATCTCATGTGATTCCTTCCTTTGACTCACAGTAACTTGGAACCATACAGGAAAGGTGATTCCGGTAAATGTAATTCCCAGCCTTGAATGCCAAGCTAACATTACTGTGTTAAGACATCAAAGTTCATTAACCCCACTATACAGATGAGAAAATTGAGATACGGCCTGCTTAAAGTTATTTGGCTAGTAATTAGTACATTCAGGCAAGAGATCTGAACAGACACTTCATAAAAGAAGAAATCCAAATGACTAATAAACATATTTCATGCCAAGGAACTATAAGAATCAGATATCACTACACACTCAAATCAGATATCGAGGTAGAAAAAAACAATTCTGACAATTCCAAGTGTTGTTGAGGTTCTAGAGAAGGGGAAACTCTCAAGCACTGCTTGCAGGAGTGTAAGTAGGCACAACTGCCTTGGAAAACATTTTGGCATCTAGAAAATCCTGATGCCCTATCCTAGAATCCAGCAATCCTTCACCTATACATACCTTTGAAAAGTATGTGCACAGCAGTGTGTATATAAAGAATATTTACAACAGCCTTATTCGTTATAGCCTAAAATTGTGAATAACCCAAATATCTATTAACAGAATAGACAAATTTTGACATATTTATACAGTAGAATACTACATAGCAAGGAAAATGAAAGAACTAGAGTTACATACCTGCCCCCAACCCCATGGATTAACCTAACACATAATAAAAAAAGTAATTATAATACATGTAAAGGGTTAAACTCTCCAATCTGAAGACGGAAATCCTTAGACTGATTCTTATAGAGAACTATCAGTATAGTCACGTGCCCCTGAGTTGATTCCAACTCATAGTGACCCCATATGACAAAGTAGAATGGTCCCAGATGGTTTCCTAGGCTGTAATCTTTATAGGAACAGATAGCCAGGTCTTTTCTTCCACAGAGCCACTGGATGGGTATAAGATATGCTTAAAAAAAAAAAAAGAACAAAGTGTGAAAATGATATACCAGGCCAAAAAAAAAAGCCAGGGTAGCAAACTTACTACCTGACCAAATGGCATTCAAAGCAAAAATCTTACAAGAAACAAAGAGAGGTATTTAATACCTGTAAAATGAACAACATATTAAGAAAATATTAACCATTATAAACATACATATATATAAAAAAATATATATATATACCTAAAAATCGAGCCTTAGACTATATAAAGCAACACTGACAAACTACAGAAAGAAAATAAATCAACAATTTTATTTGGAGATTTTAATCCCTCCCCACCCCCAACAATTGATGGTTTAAGGAGATAAAAATTTCACAGAAATAGAAGTTCTGAATAATATTATACAAATAACACTCTTTATCTACTGGATACATTATCTTCCCTCAACTAATGAAGGTAATTCAGTTTCTGATTCTTTTAAGTCAAAATTGTAATCATCTTTGACATAATTAATTAAATTACTCAAAATTATTACTTTAATAAACATGAAGGGAAAAAATGAATGTCTTCTAGGACTCCCAATCTGATACCCATTTTTATTAGAAACATCACCTCACATTAAAATGGACATAATTACTTTAATAATTAACTTTTTTACAGTAACACAAACTATCAAGTCATTTTTCTTACAATAATTGCTTGAGAATATGATTATTTATTGACTGTCCTTGGGCTTTTTTAGAGTTTATATGTTGTACCCTCAGATTATGTTCAGTAAGAAAACACAGATAATATTTGTGTGATTCAACATGTCTTTTAAAAAAATCTAATGACAAAAGGCATCCTAAAAACAATGCATTTTTATGATGCACGAAACCATCGCTAACCCCACAAACTGACAAGGTTATTCCCATCTTACATAGCTCGGCTATTTGCAAAGCAGGTGTCTTAGGCTGGGTTCTCTAGAGAAGCAAAACCAGTAATAGATATAAATATAGAGAGAGAGACTTATATTAAGGAAAACAGCTCACAGGATTGTAGGGGCTGGAGTGCCAAGCCCTTGGATCAGGAAGTGTCCTTTCCCAATTCACAGAGCTGCAGAAGCTGGTGAACCCAAGATAAGCAGGTTGGACAGTAGGGATCCTGCTCACAGGTTGTGACAGTTGAGGAATCCCCAAGGTCGGCAGGCAAGATGCAAGGTTTTTCCTGAGTCACTTAGCTGCGGGGGCTGGCAAATTCAACATAGGCAGGTTGGGGAGCAGGACTCTTGCTTGCAGGCTGTGAAGATCAGCAAATCCCAAGATGGACAGGTAAGCTGCTAGCTCAAGTCCCAAGAACCAGAGGTCAGACAAGAGACAGCTGCTGGATCCAGAACAAGCCAACAACCTTTGCAAGGCGTGCAGGAAGGAAGTAGGTGGCAGAAGGAGGAGAGATGAAGGCTGAGTGGGCAATGAGCTGACACAGGCCCCACCTCCACGGGTACCACTCAGCAGATTCCATCATAGGGTTGATCACATATCAAATTTCAACAGGAAAGTGATCACAAGATTAAACAGCTGCCAAAACACTTAGAATCACGGCCCAGACAGGTTGAGACACAGCAGGCAAACTCCATTTTGGTCACAATCCCTTGCCCAGTGTTCAAACCTGATCCAGTTCTCTGGGTCAGAACTCATCTACTGAAAGAAAGTCTGTTCCCCTTGAGGAAAGGCCCTGCAATATAAAAAAGTAGTCATTCCCCAGTCCTTCCACCAAAGGGACTTACAGCCTTTTACTTGGTCAGCAGTCATTATGGATTGAGTTGCGTCTCCTCAAAAGATATTTTGAAGCCCTTACTTCTGTACCTGTGAATGTGACCTTGCTTGGAAATAGGATTTTTCTTTTTGTTATCAGTTAAATTAAATGAGGTCATACCAGGTCCCAATCCTAATCCCTCTGAGTGGCGTCTTGAAAACCAGAGAATAGATATGGAAACAGTTACACACTCACGGGGAAAAGACAGCAGGCATATCAGGATTTGTCTATAAGCCAAGGGACACCAAGAAAAGCCTAGGGCTTCCAGAAACTGAAGGAACAAGGAAGGCTCTTCCCCCAGAGCCAAAAGAGAAAGAAAATTGTCCTGTTGATGGCTTGAATTCAGACTTCTAGCCTCTAGAACTGCGAGAAAATACATTTCTTTTTTAAAGCCACCCGCTTTGCGGTATTTTGTTATACCAAAAACATCAAACCAAACCCATGGCCGTTGAGTTGATTCCAACTCATAGTGAACCTATAGCACAGAGTAGGACTACTCCACAGGATTTCCAAGGAACAGCTGATGAATTCAAACTGCTGACCTTTTGGTTAGAGGTGAACTCGTAACCAGTCTGCCAGCAGGGCAGTACCCTGGAGAAAAGGGTAATCCAGCTCTTTCTGGTTATCTGAATAACCCCATATCAATTAAAGAAGTTAAGTTTACGGTCAAAACTCTTTCATTCATGAGTGGCTTCACTGATGAATTCTACCAAACAATTAAGGAAGAAATAATGCTAATTCTACAAAAATGTTTCCAGAAAATTAAAGAGAATATTTCCTAAATCATTTTATGAGGACAGCATTATCCTAATATCAAAACCAGATGTTAATATCTGAGAACCCAAAGCTCCATTTTGGCTGCCCTATTAGATAAGAGAGGAGCCCTGGTGATGCAGTGGTTAAAGCAGTGGGCTGCTAACCAAAAGGTCAGTGGTTCGAACCCACCAGCCACTCCGCAGGAGAAAGATTTTCCAGTCTGCTTCCTTAAAGATTTACAGCCTCAGAAATCCTACAGGGTCGCCGTGAACCAGAATTGACTCAACAACAATGGGTTTTGTTTTGCTTTTTTGTTAGAGTAGAGGTATAAGGAGATCGAATAATAAAAGGAGTTCAGGCCTAGACTCATCCCACAGTTAGTACGCTGGGTCCTCAGACACACCAGTGATCTTTTCTGGGTTCCCAATGCATAATAATTTGACTGAACATACTTAGACACTAGCAGAACCTTAAAATAGGCTCTTTTGTCAGTGAACTACTCTACTAGGAAGTATGAAATGGGAACCCCTGAAACTTCCACTGCATACTCTCAGCCAAGACTGTAGACCGAAAACATTACTGTCTTGGCAGATGTTAGCACCGCCCTCAAAGGACACAGGGATGGTGGTTCCTCTCATATTCTCATTTAATTCACCAGTTTAGCCCCATGAACACAAACCCGTATCATAGTGGATGACAGTAAACTACTGCCATCTTAACTAAGTAGGATTCTCAATTGCAGTTGAGGTACCAAATGTGATATCATTATTAGAATACATTTTTAACATAGCCTCTGATATGTCCAACTGAACTGGCAAGTAGGAGGATCAACAACAGTTATTATTCACATGGGATGAACAACACTATGCGTTTGCAGTTTCATGCCAGGGGTCTGTTTACAGTATTCCCTTCCTTACTGCTGAGTAAGAAAGCACTAAAAGGAAAAGAAATGATGGGTTACCTTATCTTCCTCTTTCCTTCTATGCCATCGTTTTCAGCATAACCGTGTTTGGTTATTAAAGGAAATAACATGAGTAAGAAAGGTTCCTTGGTCATTCATGTTTCTTAAACATCACTGCCTTCTTTCTACATTTGAAGCAAGCTGCGGTTTGAATGGAAAACCTGGCCTCTTGGGGCTGCCAGCATCTCTGCTTATTCATTTACAGATGTGACACACTTACCTTATACTCACTTTGAGTCTTGCTGAACTTGTACTCAAGATGGGCGCACAGGAATTCTGTGCTCATGGGGCATCGAAAGCACTGTATGCAAATGGAGTGGCAAAGAACAGCAGACACGCTTATTGCATGTATTTCCTCTGCTCACAACACACACTCCATTGTGCCATCAGACTTAATTTACACAACATAAGTTCAAAGATAAAATTTTTAAGAATTTCAAAATGGTAACAGCAGAGCATTAAACCAAACATGAGGCTCTTCCAAGTGTAGGACTTTGCATAACTTCACAAGACATACACCATGAAGCCAGCCCTGCCAACAGGATGTTCTGTGAAACATTTTAATGAATGAAAGCATGAATGAATCTCACTAGAAAGGGAGGAAGGAAGGAAGAAAAGAAAGAAGGAAGAAAGGAAGGAAGGGACTGATATGCAAATTAATATAGCAAAAAAAAAATTTTCATCTATCAAACTTCTTTCATCAGTGATAGTACCTATAGGAGTAGGATAGAAGCGCAGTGAAGTGAGAATCAATAGACCACACTGGTGCTTGCTTCCACATTTCTAACACAAAGAGTCTTACCAGGGTTCATATCCTTTAACACAGCAATTCTACTTCTGGAAATCTAATGTAAGGAAATATTTAAAAATTGAAAATACAGATTCATATTTGAGTATGTTCATCACAGTGTTATTCTTAAGAGGGAATGATTAAAATGATCTTAATTCCCAATAGTGAAGGATTGGTTTTAAAAATTTAATATTCCCGTATGATAAAATATTAGGCCATCATATAAAAGCATGTGTGTCGTGAATTCCTCACAATATTAGTGAAAAGGTAAGAAATTATATACACAGCATAATCCCATCTTCGTAAGTACATATACTTTAAGCAAAGACTGGAGGAATTCATAACAACATTAATAGTGCTTATCCTGGTACTGAGATGACAGATGACTTACTTTCTTCATATGTTTGTTACTTCTTTCTTCTTTCATCATTAATTTCTCTTAAAATAAAAAAAAGTACTACGCATCAATCCGAGGAAAAGCTTCAGATGAATTCTATGCATTTGGGGGCTTTATTAACATTACAGAATGCATTGATTTGTGTCTGGTACATCTTTCATAATTTGTATGTCTCCTCATCCCTTCAATTACTTTGAGAAATCAATTACTTTTAGCTCATGCTATTAAGCACAACAGAAGGAGATAGAATGGTATAAAAGTAATAATGGTTATATTGACAATAAAAGAACCAGACATTCAAAAGGCTTGTATCTTTGCTATTTTTACTTATGTACAAAACTGAAATTTCAATTGCTGCTTGAGGCTTTAGCCCAACATTTCTCAATGAGATGAACCCTGGTACAACGGATACAACTAGGCACTCGAAGCACTGTGGAAATGGCCTCAAGGATGCTGCTGCTGCTGCTGCTATTATGTAAAATTATTTCCTCTGTAATTATCATTATATTTTCATAGCATTTTAAATAGTATTTGCTTTTGTACATTTTCTAGTTTTGTTTACATGTCATGGCTAGTATGAGAAATACAGATACATTACCATAATAAATTTGTCAATATTTAAATATTCATAACAAACACATCCATAATTTTATTGATAGAAGTCCAAGTGGTAATTTCTGACTCTATATCAAATTAATATGAAAAGCATGAATCTAACCTCTTTATTTAAGCCAATGAGAACAACTGCCTATGGAAAAACTGTTTGTAGATTATTTTTTAAAGAGCTTTCATTTGTGTTTGAACTCTTTAATGAACAGAAGGAGTCTTTGGGTGGCACAGTTCAGTGCTTAGCTAATAACCAAAAGATCGACAGTTGAAATCCACCCAGAAACACCCCAGGGAAGAAAGGGCTGGTCATCTACTTCCAAAAGATTGTTGTTGTTAGGTGCCCTTGGTTGGTTCCAACTCGTAGCGACCCTATGCACAACAGAACAAAACACTGCCCAGTCCTGCGCCATCCTCATGATCTTTGTTATGCTTGAGACCATTGTTGCAGCCACTGTGTCAATCTATCTCATTGAGGGTCTTCCTCTTTTTTGCTCACCCTGTTTTTTTTTTTTTTTTTTTCAACTTTACCAAGCGTGATGTCCTTCTCCAGGGACTGACCCTTCCTGATAACGTGTCCAAAGTACTTGAGATGAACTCTCGTCATCCTTGCTTCTAAAGAGCATCCTGGCTGTACTTCTTCCAAGACAGATTTGTTCCTTCTTTTGGTAGACCATGGTATATTCAGCATTCTTCATCAACACCATAACTCAAAAGCATCAATTCTTCTTCTGTCTTCCTTATTCATTGCCTAGCTTTCACATGCATATAAGGCGATTGAAAACACCATGGTTTGGGTCAGGCGTACCTTAATCTTCAAGGTGACATCTTTGCTTTTTAACATTCAAAGAGGTTGTTTGCAGCAGATTTGCCCAATGCAATACATCATTTGATTTCTTGACTACTGCTTCCATGGGTGTTGATTGTGGATCCAAGTAAAATGAAATTCTTGACAACTTCAGTTTTTCTCTTGTTTATCATGATGTTGCTTATTAGTCCGCTTGTGGAGATTATGATTTTCTTTATGTTGAGGTGTGATCCATACTGAAGGCTATGGTCTTTGATCTTCTTCAGCAAACGCTTCAAGTCCTCTTCTCTTTCAAACAGCAAGGTTGTGTCATCTACCTAACGCAAACTGTCAATGAGTCTTCTTTCAATCCTGATGCCTCATTCTTCTTCATATAGTCCAGCTTCTCAGATTATTTGCTCAGCATACAGATTGAATAAGTATGGTGAAAGGATACAGCCCTGACACACACCTTCCCTGACTTTAGAACACGCAGTATCCCCTCGTTCTGTTCAAAGGACTGCCTCTTGATCTATGTACAGGTTCCTCATGAGCATAATTAAGTGTTCTGGAATTCCCATTCTTTGCAATGTTATCCACAATTTGTTATGATACACACAGCTGAATGCCTTTGCGTAGTCAATAAAACAAGGTTAAACATTTTTCTGATGTTCTCTGCTTTCAGCCAGGATCCATCTGATATCAACAACATCCAAAATATCTCAGCCATTGAAAAACCCTATGGAGCAGTTCTACTCTGAAACACATGGAGTCACCATGAGTTGGAAACGACCTGATAGCAATTTTTTTTTTTTTTTTAATGAACAGAAAATTCATGGTCTCATATCCCCTGGATGGACAAATATTTCAAGAAAAACATTCAAACTGAAAATATTTCGGGTCAAGATGACCTGACCTTTCCAGGACTAATTCAATTAGCAGGAAGTTTATAACCTCACCAGTGTCTACCTGGCTTGCCCCTCCACACATCAAGCCTTGAATTCATATCAGCCTGAGATTCTCAAGGTTGGAGATAATCTTAAAAGTCATTGCATCCATCAGTTTTCAAAGGGATCCACTTATGTTGTGGTTTTAGTGGTTTTCTGGGAAATAAGTAAAATAGGGGCAAAATAATGTGTGCTTCATAAAGCTAAATTTTATTTAATTTAAAGTCACGTGCTTGAAAAAAATTCTTTTAAGTTTTTGATGTTAAAAAATCCTCTATTATGAAAAGCTAGTGAAAATTGGATTTTTTTTTTTTTAAATGTTCTTACCAAGAAAATTGATGACTCAGTTTTCGCTGAAAATGCACTGTTCCATGAAAATCTATAGTCCAAGATCAGGTAAGCCAAGAGACGTTGTTTTCTGCCTAAGCCTGAGGTAGCAATAAGGAGCTATGGAACGTGGTAGGGATTGAGCGGCTTTGGAGTCAAATGGAATAGAATTTGAAATCTGTGTAAACTTGGAGAAGTTGCCTGTATCAACTGAAATAATATTACCTTTGTCTTAAGTTGCTATAAAAATTAGACAAGGTAAGTGGTTGACTGACTCATTAATTGCTCAATGTAAATGTCACCTTCTCAAAAAGGCCTTGCTTGTTCCACCCTGTCAAATGGAACTCTCTTTTCTCCCACTCACCCATTCATGCTCTATCCCATATCAGGGTACTTATCACTCTGGATTCATCTTATTTCTTTATTTTTGTTTTTGTTCATCATTAATCTTCCCAACCAGAATATAAGATTCTTAAAAGGAGGAATCTTATCTGTCCTATGCCTGCTATATCCCCAGTGTCCAAAACATGGTAGTAATCAATAAATATTTGTTGAATATTGAATGAATGTAAAGTGTCTGGAACAAAAAGACTCAATAAATGTTAGTCTTGCATTAGTTTCCTAGGGCTGCCATAACGAATACACCACAAATCAGGTGCTTCAAACCAAAGAAATTTTTTCTCTCATAATTCTAGATTCTGGAAGTGTGATACCCAGATGTTGGCAGGGCCATGTTCCCTCCAAAGACTCTAGGAGGAATCTGCTCTTGCTTCTTCCTAGCTTCTGGTGGTTATTGACAATTTGGGGCATTCCTTTGCTTGTAGTTCCATCTTTCTGATTTCTGTTTCTGCTTCACATGGCTGTCTTCGTTTTGTATGCTTGTGTCTCCAAATCCCCCTCTCCTTATAAGGACACTAGTCATTGGATTTATGGTCCACTCTAATCCAGTATGATCTCATCTTAACTTGATTACATCTGCAAAGACCCTTTTTCCAAATAACATCACATTCATAGGTATTAGATGTTTGGAACCCTGGTGGCACAGTGGTCAAGAGCTCAGCTGCTAACCAAAAGGTCAACAGTTCGAATCCACCAGCCTCTCCTTGAAAACCCTATGGAGAAGTTCTACTCTACCCTATAGTGTCACTATGAGTCAGAATCGACTCAATGGCAATGAGTTTGGTTTTTAGATGTTTAAGACTTCAGCATATCTTTTTGTAGGGATACAATTCAACCCACAACAGTTTTTCCCTCTTTGACTTAGCGAAAAACCTAAGCTGTCTTTCTTTCCAAACATATTCCCCTAATAGGAACTAATATCTTTAAAAAAAAAAAAGTAACTTTAATTGATAAGGTTGTCTTTATTTTAGAGCTAGCTACAATTAAGAATAATTATGTGATGGCATCCTCAGATTGGGTTTTGGATGTATATTTAGTTTATTGAATAAGGAGAATACCTCATCTTTAGGATTCATACAGATTGTCAGGGAAATGTCATTTAAACTCTTCCATTTTAAGACTATGTATTTTTTCTGGGTTATAGTATCTGGTAATTGCTTATGTTAATTTGCATTTCAAATCAGTATTGAAAAAAGTCACCAGGCAGTCATCTTCAGCTGAATTGTCTTATTCTGCTAAAAGCAAACATCAGTAAGTAAAATGTTTAACTTAACACAAACATGCTAAGTGCTAGTATTAAAAAAAAAAAAAAAGTGAAAGAGAGAGAGAGAGAGAAAGGTAGAACTGCATTAACATTATGCAAAAGGCAAAACCACAAATAAGATCAAAGGCTTTGGGGTCAGTCTCTACACTCCAAAAACCAAAGCCTGGTGAAAGACTCTTAAACAGCTGAGATACCTTAAATGGTCCTTCCGGAGATGGTGGAAGTGCCATTCCAACAGAGAAGTGTTTTCAACCATATGTAAATATACATGTTTTGGAGAAGAAGACTAGAGCCTGAGTCAGACAGTTCCTGTTGGAATCTTGGCTGTCAACCATCACTCGATCCAAGTACTTATTTAGTGCCTTGTATTTCAGAGGCTGTGGAAGCCATTAAAAACAACTTGTCAAAGCTCCAACTCCTTTCTCTTGGAAGGAAAAGTGCCCGGAGCATCTGTGGGAAGTGATAGGGAAATGGGCCAGGTAGTCTTGGTGGAAACACAGGACAAAACAGGACGTGTCAATGCCTGTTTAGCACAGTGCTGTATGCTATAAAAGACAGAAACTGAGTCTTCCAGTTTGGGGCCTATCTTAGTCATCTAGTGCTGCTATAATAGAAATACCACGAGTGGATGACTTTAACAAGAGAAATTTATTCTCTGACAGTTTAGGAGGCTAGAATTCTGAATTCAAGGTACCAGCTCCAGGGGAAGACTTTCTCTCTCAGCTCTGGCGGAAGGTCCTTGTCCTCAATCTTCCCCAGTCGAGGCGCTTCTCAGCACAGGGACCCAGGGTCCAAAGGATGTGCTGTTCTCCTGGCTCTTGTTTATTGGTGGTATGAGGTCCCCATGTCTCTCTGCTCATTTCTCTCTTTTATATCTCAAAAGAGATTGACTTAAAATACAACCTAATCTTGTAGATTTGTTACCAGATAGAAAGACCAGGTTCTTGCTTGGCGTGATTCATATTTGCCAATAAATGAGCGACCAAGGTGGGAGAACAGGAAAGGCACTTTTATTTTGTTGTACAAGAAAAAAGAGTCAGTCGGAGCTG
Organism: Loxodonta africana; assembly: GCF_030014295.1. NCBI lineage: Eukaryota > Metazoa > Chordata > Mammalia > Proboscidea > Elephantidae > Loxodonta > Loxodonta africana. Next base: position 50,523,404 of record NC_087351.1, read on the forward strand.
CTGCTACCAAGGCTGCTCCCCAAGGCAGGCAAGTAAGTTACTTTTAAGGGGTTTTCAAGTAGGGAGTTCATACAAGTTATGTCAGCAACATTCTTAATCATACTACACGGATGCAATGGGGTTTATATATAACCTCCAAGCAAAAGCAGAATTCAAATGTAAAGCTGGCAGGGAGGGGGGGAAGAAAGCCCAGTAAATGTAACAGGATTTTTAAAATAACACCGTGAGGGAGGAAGCCAAGCAAAGAAAACAGGATTTTTAATATAGCACTGTGGGGGCTCTGTCTCACTCCTTCCATTTCTTTTTGGACAATGGTCTTGGGAAACATCTAGCTCAATTGGCATAACATAGTTTATAAAGAAAATGTTCTACATTCTACTTTGGTGAGTAGCATCTGGGATCTTAAAAGCCTGTGAGCAGCCATCTAAGATACTCTACTGATCTCACCCCTTTGGGAGCAAGGGAGAATGAAGAAAACTAAAGATACAAGTGAAAGATTAGTCCAAAGGATTAATGGACCACAAATACCACATTCTCCACAAGAGTGAGTCCAGTACAACTAGATGGTGCCCAGCTACCACCACTGACTGCTCTGACTGGGATCACAATACAGAGTCCCAAACAGAGCTGGAGAAAAATGTACAACAAAATTCTAACTTACAAAAAAAGACCAGATTTACTGTCCTGATATAGACTAGAGAAACCCTGAGAGTATTGTCCCCAGACACCCTTTTAGCTCAGTAATGAAGTCACTTCTGAGGTTCACCCTTCATTCAAAAATTAGAGAGGCCCATAAAACAAAAAGAGGTTAAAGGGGCACACCAGCCCAAGTGCAAGGACTGGAAGGCAGGAGAGGACAGGAAAGCTGATAATGGGGAACCCAAGGTTGAGAAGGGAGAGTGTTGATATGTCATGGGGTTATTAACCAAATTAACCAATGTCGTAAAACAATATGTGTACTAGGTGATTTATGAAAAGCTAGTTTATTCTGTAAACCTTCATCTAAATTACTATATATATATTGAAATTTATATAAAATATATATAAAAAAAGAATGATGTTTACTAACTCTTGGTGAACTGTGTTTAATGTCTAGATTCATGTATTTGAAACATTATAGGGACAGTTTTTTTTCTGGGTCAATCTAAGCCACAAAATTCGGGCATGGGTCAACCAGTAAAATCTTTTAGGGTAGTCCCCGGTGCTCATCACAAGCATTAAAGACTCCTGGTGCAGGATAAGATAGTCATGAGACAGGCTAGGGCACTTGAGAAAACCTGGTAAACGGTGCTCTGTTTTGCCAAATTTTCAGGGAGAAGTTGGTAGCTCGGTGTCTGTTTTATGATATAGCTTCTCAATAAAAAATCACAATGTTAAAATTAAAATCATCAGTAGCTACTTTAAAATACTTTTCAATTGAAACACGGGGGCGGAGCCAAGATGGCGGACTAGGCAGACGCTACCTCGGATCCCTCTTACAACAAAGACACGGAAGAACAAGTGAATCGATCACATACATAACAATCTACGAACCCTGAACAACAAACACAGATTTAGAGACGGAGAATGAACTAATACGGGGAAGCAGCGATTGTTTTCAGAGCCTGGAGCCAGCGTACCAGTCAGGTATGGCACAAGCACAGAGAGCTGCTCCACCCCCCTGAACTAACCCCAGGAGGGGGACCAACCGGTTCTGCGGGCGGCGTGGGACACAGCCAGTAGGAGAAGTCCCCGGGAGGCAGTGACTGGTCTTGGAACAGGGAGAGCAGCGTCCCAGCCAGGGAACCGTCCCGCCAGGATTTGGACTGGACGCAGGTACGGCATAAACATGGAGAGCTGCTCCACCCCCATGAACTAACCCCGGGAGGGGGCCCAGTTGGGTCGCGCGGGCGGCGTGGGACGCAGCCGGTAGGAGAAGTCCCCGGGAGGCAGCGACTGGTATTGGAGCGGGGAGAACAGCGTCCCAGCCGGGACACTCGGTCACGGCACAAGCACGGGGACCTGCTCCACCCACCTGAACTAACCCCAGGAGGCGGCCCAACTGGTTTGCGGAGGCGGCACGGCAACACGGCTGGAGGGACGAGAAGTCCCCGGGAGGCAACGACTGATTTTGGAGTCGAGAGTGCACCGTCCCAGTAGGGGAGCCTTGACGCTGGGCGTGGGGCTGGAAGCGGAGGATCTGACCGTGACTTCAGCGGTCCAGACCCCCCAGGGGCAATCTCCACACAGCCAGCACACATAGGCGACGCCCCCGCGGGAATCTCAGATATAATAGTCATTCCAAGCAAGACAAGCAACTCTGGCTATATTCTGAGGTGCTACTCTCCTATCTCTCTGTTCCCTCCCCCACCCTCCCCAGGCGGCTTCGTTAACATCCGAATAGCCTGAGCCAGAGGGAGAACTCTGACAGGGATCTGACTGCATTTTTTTTTTAGCGGATTTTCTGGAAAAACTAGTTTCCCAGTGATGGCTCGGAGACAACAATCCATATCAAACCACTTAAAGAAGCAGACCATGACAGCTTCTCCAATCCCCCAAACAAAAGAATCAAAATCTTTCCCAAATGAAGATACAATCCTGGAATTATCAGATACAGAATATAAAAAACTAATTTACAGAATGCTTCAAGACATCACAAATGAAATAAGGCAAACTGCAGAAAAAGCCAAGGAACACACTGATAAAACTGTTGAAGAACTCAAAACGATTATTCAAGAACATACTGGAAAAATTAATAAGTTGCAAGAATCCATAGAGAGACAGCATGTAGAAATCCAAAAGATTAACAATAAAATTACAGAATTAGACAACGCAATAGGAAGTCAGAGGAGCAGACTCGAGCAATTAGAATGCAGACTGGGACATCTGGAGGACCAGAGAATCAACACCATCATAGCTGAAAAAAAATCAGATAAAAGAATTTAAAAAAATGAAGAAACCCTAAGAATCATGTGGGACTCTATCAAGAAGGATAACCTGTGGGTGATTGGAGTCCCAGAACAGGGAGGGGGGACAGAAAACACAGAGAAAATAGTTGAAGAACTCCTGACACAAAACTTCCCTGACATCATGAAAGACGAAAGGATATCTATCCAAGATGCTCATCGAACCCCATTTAAGATTGATCCAAAAAGAAAAACACCAAGACATATTATCATCAAACTCGCCAAAACCAAAGACAAACAGAAAATTTTAAAAGCATACAGGAAGAAAAGAAAGGTTTCCTTCAAGGGAGAATCAATAAGAGTAAGTTCAGACCACTCAGCAGAAACCATGCAGGCAAGAAGGGAATGGGACGACATATACAGAACACTGAGGGAAAAACTGCCAGCCAAGGATCATATACCCAGCAAAACTCTCTCTGAAATATGAAGGAGAAATTAAGATATTTACAGATAAACACAAGTTTAGAGAATTTGCAAAAACCAAACCAAAGCTACAAGAAATACTAAAGGATATTGTTTGGTCAGAGAACCAATAATCTCAGATATTAGCACAACACAAGGTCACAAAACAGAACGTCCTGATATCAACTCAAATAAGGAAATCACAAAAACAAACAAATTAAGATTAATTAAAAAAAAATACACATAACAGGGAATCATGGAAGTCAACAGGTAAAAGATCACAATAATCAAAAAGAGGGACTAAATACAGGAGGCATTGAACTGCCACATGGAGAGTGATACAAGGCGATATAGAACAATACAAGTTAGGTTTTTACTTAGAAAAATAGGGGTAAATAATAAGGTAACCACAAAAAGGTATAACAACTCTATAACTCAAGATAAAAGCCAAGAAAAACGTAACGACTCAACTAACATAAAGTCAAACACTATGAAAATGAGGATCTCACAATTTACTGAGAAAAACGCCTCAGCACAAAAAAGTATGTGGAAAAATGAAATTGTCAACAACACACATAAAAAGGCATCAAAATGACAGCACTAAAAACTTGTTTATCTATAATTACGCTGAATGTAAATGGACTAAATGCACCAATAAAGAGACAGAGAGTCACAGACTGGATAAAGAAACACGATCCATCTATATCCTGCCTACAAGAGACACACCTTAGACTTAGAGACACAAACAAACTAAAACTCAAAGGATGGAAAAAAATATATCAAGCAAACAATAAGCAAAAAAGAAGAGGAGTAGCAATATTAATTTCTGACAAGATAGACTTTAGACTTAAATCCACCACAGAGGATAAAGAAGGACACTATATAATGATAAAAGGGACAATTGATCAGGAAGACATAACCCTATTAAATATTTATGCACCCAATGACAGGGCTGCAAGATACATAAATCAAATTTTAACAGAATTGAAAAGTGAGATAGATACCTCCACAATTATAGTAGGAGACTTCAACACACCACTTTCGGAGAAGGACAGGACATCCAGTAAGAAGCTCAATAGAGACACGGAAGATCTAATTACAACGATCAACCAACTTGACCTCATTGACTTATACAGAACTCTCCACCCAACTGCTGCAAAGTATACTTTTTTTTCTAGTGCACATGGAACATTCTCTAGAATAGACCACATATTAGGTCATAAAACAAACCTTTGCAGAGTCCAAAACATTGAAATATTACAAAGCATCTTCTCAGACCACAAGGCAATAAAACTAGAGATCAATAACAGAAAAACTTGGGAAAAGAAATCAAATACTTGGAAAATGAACAATACCCTCCTGAAAAAAGACTGGGTTATAGAAGACATCAAGGAGGGAATAAGGAAATTCTTAGAAAGCAACGAGAATGAAAATACTTCCTATCAAAACCTCTGGGACAGCAAAAGCAGTGCTCAGAGGCGAAATTATATCGATAAATGCACACATACAAAAGGAAGAAAGAGCCAAAATCAGAGAACTGTCCCTACAACTTGAACAAATAGAAAGCCAGCAACAAAAGAATCCATCAGGCACCAGAGGAAAACAAATAATAAAAATGAGAGCTGAACTAAATGAATTAGAGAACAGAAAAACAATTGAAAGAATTAACAAAGCCAAAAGCTGGTTCTTTGAAAAAATTAACAAAATTGATAAACCATTGGCTAGACTGACTAAAGAAATACAGGAAAGGAAACAAATAACCCGAATAAGAAACGAGAAGGACCACATCACAACAGAACCAAATGAAATTAAAAGAATCATTTCAGATTATTATGAAAAATTGTACTCTAACAAATTTGAAAACCTAGAAGAAATAATGAATTCCTGGAAAAACACTACCTACCTAAACTGACACATTCAGAAGTAGAACAACTAAATAGACCCATAACAAAAAAAGAGATTGAAACAGTAATCAAAAAACTCCCAACAAAAAAAAGCCCTGGCCCGGACGGCTTCACTGCAGAGTTCTACCAAACTTTCAGAGAAGAGTTAACACCACTACTTCTGAAGGTATTCCAAAGCATAGAAAATGACGGAATACTACCCAACTCATTCTATGAAGCCACCATCTCCCTGATACCAAAACCAGGTAAAGACATTACAAAAAAAGAAAATTATAGACCTATATCCCTCATGAACATAGATGCAAAAATCCTCAACAAAATTCTAGCCAATGGAATCCAACAACACATCAAAAAAATAATTCACCCTGATCATTGGGATTTATACCAGGTATGCAAGGCTGGTTTAATATCAGAAAAACCATTAATGTAATCCATCACATAAATAAAACAAAAGACAAAAACCACATGATCTTATCAATTGATGCAGAACAGGCATTTGACAAAGTCCAACACCCATTTATGATAAAAACTCTTACCAAAATAGGAATTGAAGGAAAATTCCTCAACATACTAAAGGGCATCTATGCAAAGCCAACAGCCAATATCACTCTAAATGGAGAGAACCTGAAAGCATTTCCCTTGAGAACGGGAACCAGACAAGGATGCCCTTTATCACAGCTCTTATTCAACATCGTGCTGGAAGTCCTAGCCAGGGCAATTAGGCTAGACAAAGAAATAAAAGGTATCAGGATTGGCAAGGAAGAAGTAAAGTTATCAGTATTTGCAGATGACATGATTATATACACAGAAAACCCTAAGGAATCCTCCAGAAAACTACTGAAACTAATAGAAGAGTTTGGCAGAGTCTCAGGTTATAAAATAAACATACAAAAATCACTTGGATTCCTCTACATCAACAAAAAGAACACCGAAGAGGAAATCACCAAATCAATACCATTCACAGTAGCCCCCAAGAAGATAAGATACTTAGGAATAAATCTTACCAAGGATGTAAAAGACCTATACAAAGAAAACTACAAAGCTCTACTACAAGAAATTCAAAAGGACATACTTAAGTGGAAAAACATACCTTGCTCATGGATAGGAAGACTTAACATAGTAAAAATGTCTATTCTACCAAAAGCCATCTATACATTTAACGCACTTCTGATCCAAATTCCAATGTCATATTTTAAGGGGATAGAGAAACAAATCACCAATTTCATATGGAAGGGAAAGAAGCCCCGGATAAGCAAAGCACTACTGAAAAAGAAGAAGAAAGTGGGAGGCCTCACTTTACCTGATTTCAGAACCTATTATACAGCCACAGTAGTCAAAACAGCCTGGTACTGGTACAACAACAGGCACATAGACCAATGGAACAGAATTGAGAACCCAGACATAGATCCATCCACGTATGAGCAGCTGATATTTGACAAAGGACCAGTGTCAATTAACTGGGGAAAAGAAAGCCTTTTTAACAAATGGTGCTGGCATAACTGGATATTCATTTGCAAAAAAATGAAACAGGACCCATACCTCACACTATGCACAAAAACTAACTCCAAGTGGATCAAAGACCTAAACATAAAGACTAAAACGATAAAGATCATGGAAGAAAAAATTGGGACAACCCTAGGAGCCCTAATACAAGGCATAAACAGAATACAAAACATTACCAAAAATGATGAAGAGAAACCCGATAACTGGGAGCTCCTAAAAATCAAACACTTATGCTCATCTAAAGACTTCACCAAAAGAGTAAAAAGATCACCTACAGACTGGGAAAGAATTTTCAGCTATGACATCTCCGACCAGCGCCTGATCTCTAAAATCTACATGATTCTGTCAAAACTCAACCACAAAAAGACAAACAACCCAATCAAAAAGTGGGCGAAGGATATGAACACACATTTCACTAAAGAAGATATTCAGGCAGCCAACAGATACATGAGAAAATGCTCACGATCATTAGCCATTAGAGAAATGCAAATTAAAACTACGATGAGATTCCATCTCACACCAGCAAGGCTGGCATTAATCCAAAAAACACAAAATAATAAATGTTGGAGAGGCTGCGGAGAGATTGGAACTCTTATACACTGCTGGTGGGAATGTCAAATGGTACAACCACTTTGGAAATCTATCTGGAGTTATCTTAAACAGTTAGAAATAGAACTACCATACAACCCAGATATCCCACTCCTTGGAATATATTCTAGAGATACAAGAGCCTTCATACAAACAGATATATGCACACCCATGTTTATTGCAGCTCTGTTTACAATAGCAAAAAGTTGGAAGCAACCAAGGTGTCCATCAACGGATGAATGGGTAAATAAATTGTGGTATATTCACACAATGGAATACTACGCATCGATAAAGAACAGTGACGAATCTGTGAAACATTTCATAACATGGAGGAACCTGGAAGGCATTATGCTGAGCGAAATTAGTCAGAGGCAAAAGGACAAATATTGTATAAGACCACTATTATAAGATCTTGAGAAATAGTAAACCTGAGAAGAACACATACTTTTGTGGTTACAAGGGGGGGAGGGAGGGAGAGTGGGAGAGGGTTTTTTATTGATTAATCAGTAGATAAGAAATGCTTTAGGTGAAGGGAAAGACAACACTCAATACATGGAAGATCAGCTCAATTGGACTGGACCAAAAGCAAAGAAGTTTCCGGGATAAAATGAATGCTTCAAAGGTCAGTGGAGCAAGGGCGGGGGTCTGGGGAACATGGTTTGCGGGGACTTCTAAGTCAATTGGCAAAATAATTCTATTATGAAATCATTCTGCATCCCACTTTGAAATGTGGCGTCTGGGGTCTTAAATGCTAACAAGCGGCCATCTAAGATGCATCAATTGGTCTCAACCCACCTGGAGCAAAGGAAAATGAAGAACACCAAGGCCACACGACAACTAAGAGCCTAAGAGACAGAAAGGGCCACATGAACCAGAGACCTACATCATCCTGAGACCAGAAGAACTAGTTGGTGCCTGGCCACAATCGATGACTGTCAGGGAGCACAACAGAGAACTCCTGAGGGAGCAGGAGATCAGTGGGATACAGACCCCAAATTCTCATAAAAAGACCAAACTTAATGGTCTGACTGAGACTAGAGGAATCCCGGCCGCCATGGTCCCCAGACCTTCTGTTGGCACAGGACAGGAACCATCCTCGAAGACAACTCATCAGACATGAAAGGGACTGGTCAGCGGGTGGGAGAGAGATGCTGATGAAGAGTGAGCTAATTATATCAGGTGGACACTTGAGAGTGTGTTGGCAACTCTTGTCTGGAGGGGGGATGGGAGGATAGAGAGAGAGAGAAGCCGGCAAAATTGTCACGAAAGGAGAGACTGAAAGGGCTGACTCAAGAGGGGGAGAGCAAGTGGGAGTAGGGAGTGAGATGTATGTAAACTTATATGTGACAGACTGATTGGATTTGTAAACGTTCACTTGAAGCTTAATAAAAGTTAACAACAAAAAAAATACTTTTCAATTAAAGAAACTAGTATGTTTAAGGTTTAACATAAGAGACTGGGTCTCTAGCCAACAAAATAAAGTTCAAGAAAAGAAAAGGAAACCAAAAGCTTGAACCTTAGAGCTTAACATTTTGATATATGGACCTGGATACCACCTCCCACCACACTGAAACACTGGTTAGGGATCATATTTAAAAACACTATAAACTAAATATACTGAAAAAAATTTAGAATTTCAGTGGGCCACTTTGGGAAAATGAGCTTGCCGTTTGTGTTGTTCTGTCTTTTCCTTTTTGAGGAATTTTGCTCAATGCTGTTTTTGTCAAAAGGTCTAATATTCCTCCATCTGAGGCTCTGGCAAGTTAATAAGTTTTATCTAAAACTTGTTTTTTGTTCGTTTGTTTTTTTCTTCTGTGAATTGAGTCAAGAGAGTGAGGGCATGGCAAGAACTGATGGATTCATTTACAAAACTGCTAAAGAGCTTTGGTATTTACCAGGTAGGTAGCATTTCAAAATGTCTAGGCCAACTTAAACATAGTAAATGGACCGGGATGACCCAATCTTGTCTTCTATGAGTCAAGAGGGTAAGTGAGGGACAGGATCAAGCTTCCTTAGCTCCAGTCTCTGAAGTCATATAACTTCAGAAGAGCTTTCGAAAGACACCTTTCAAATGAGTGGAAACTTTTTTAAGACAAAAGAAAATAAAGAAAAAAAATTGCTGCTTTACCATATAAAAAAAAAAAAATTTTATAGTTACCAAAAATTAGAGAGATCTCAATCTTAAAAGAACTGTAAACAAGTTCTGTCTATCATAAGAGAACTCTAAAAAGCAGAAGATAAAAATCACAATGGGCCACACCTAAAACGGCCTAAAAAAAGTTTTCGCCCAGAGCCAGAGATAAGGTTATATCTATCTCAATGAATTGCCCAGTTGAACAGAAAATTTGTGATTTCCAAAGCTGGTTGATAAAATCTTTAAGGGCAAAAATTAGATTGAGAAAAACAAGAAAAATAGTAAAATTTAATAAAAACTTGGACTGTCTGAACAAACTTCAACAATTATGTTTTATGGTATACAAGCTTAAAATAATTTCCAAAAACTTTCAGATAATTTTCAGACATCAAATTGAGTAAATAGATATTCATCATAATTTAAGTTTATATATTTTTGCTTTTTATAGCTCACACACATAAAGATATATATATATTTGGGTCTGCTAATGAGTGTGCTCGTTTTTGCCATTTAAAAAAGATGTACTATAAGAGATATAGAAGAAAGACGTTTGAGAGTTTTATTAAAAAGAAATTAATTCAGTATAGTCAAAAGTTTTATCTGTCTGACTAAAGTTTAATGGTTTAATTTATGAGTTTTTAGGAGCTTTGACATTAAATAATATATAAAACAAAGAATTGGGTTTCTCACTGTTAAAATATCAAAAACTTTCTTTGATTCCTGAGTTAAAGGGTTAATTTATTCTTTGTGTAAACTGTCTTGAAGACAAAGGTTCAGCCTGTCATTAAAATAAAATTCCTGAGTCAAAAAACAAGCCACATGACTTGAGGGAAAAAAAAAAAAAGTTTTATATAAAGGAAAGGTTTATTTAATATGTTATAAATTACGTGGAATGTGTAGTCAAAATCAAGAGAAATGCCTATTCACTCTGGGTCAAAATTTATGTTAGTATTTCCTCTTATGTTTTTGTTTAATATTAGGAAACACATAATATTATGCCATAATTTTATTATTGTTTCTTTATTGCTAACGTGGACACAGCTTTATTATTTTTTTAATCTAGCATCAAAGCCAATGGTTTGACTGGGGCATTCACATTGTTTGCCTAAGAAGACTTTTCGTTACTATTCAGGTATTTAGAGACTTGATAATCTTGGCATATCCTGACTATATGATATTATGTCTCATAATATATGTAGAAGTTCTTTAAAAATAAAGTTAATCATTATATTTAAAAATATTTTTGTGTACAGTTTTTTTTTTTAAACTGACTTTATTTGGTTCTGAATTTTTTATAACTGGGAGTATTATGTTTATAAATTAATCATGGCCATATTAAGATTTGCAGTCTGCAGATAAGTTTTTACTTTGCTGATTTGCTGAAAAAGCTTGACCAAAATATCTCAAGAAAAAGATGGACTATATTAGACTTTTTAAAAGAACTGTGATTAGACTGAATCGAGATCTCAAAAAACTCTTACGTAGAAGCTGATGCGTTTACAGACTGAGGCTGATCAGAATCGTGTGAAACAGAAATTAAGACTGAGTAAAGGAAGGCTATGGGTTTTATGTGGGATTATTGCTGATGTTTTAAGGTCCTACTTTCTGGATATAAGAAACCATTTTCCTTTCTCCTAAATTATTTAACTAACAGGTTTAGATATTGTAACTCTTGAACTAGAAGTTCTTGTAAAAACAGTTTTGTGACACTTCTGCTTCTGACAAAGTGACCCATGACTGTTAATAGTAAACCATGGAGGGCCAGCTTGCTCTCGAGAAGAACGCTTATTATGTTTTAAACAAATTAACTGAAGACCTCAACAGGAGAGGTCCATCCTATATTATCTTGTTAATCTTGTATTCTCTAATGAAAATCTGGTTGTCACATGAATTTTTGTGTACTTTCTATTTCCTCTAGACAAACTTTGTGTGCTCCTTATGTGTCTTAGGCTGGGTTCTCTAGAGATGCAAAACCAGTAAAGCGTGTAAATATATAGAAAGAGAGATTTATATCAAAGAAACAGCTCACTCGATTGTAGAGGTTGGGATGTCTGTGCTGGATCAGGATAGGGGCCTCCCCCAATTCACAGAGCTGCAGAAGCTAGTGAGCCCAAGATCGGCAGGTCAGGGAGCAGGACTCTTGCTCACAGGGTGTGAAGATCTACAAATTCCAAGATAGACAGGTAAGCTGCTAGCTCAAGTCCCAAGAACCGGAGGTCAGACAAGAGGCAGCTGCTGGATCCAGAACAAGTCCAAAACCTTGGCAAGGAAAGCAGAAAGAAAGTAGGTGGTAGAAGGCAGAGAGATGAAAGCTGAGGGGGTGATGAGCTGCCACAGGCCCCGCCCCCACCAGTACCACTCAGCAGATTCTGTCATGGGGGTGATCACATATCAAATTTCAACAGGGAAGTGATCACAACATTATACAACTGCCAAAACACTGAGAATCATCGCCCAGCCAGGTTAAAACAGAATCTTAGCCATCACATTATGGATACGTGTTTTCGTGTGATGGTTCCAACTATACTAGTTTAAATAATCCCTTTCCAAGTGACAGTGAGTTTATGTGGGCAATCTTTTGTTTAGATTCCTGGTGAATGTATGGGCAACACACTTCGAGAATTTTAAGATTCCCTTTAGATATTCACAGTAATGATGCTAGTAAATATTGAAAGCGTAATGTTAAATTGTCACACATTATTAAACAAAGAGTCAAAAAGAAACCCATTGGTCCGACACTCAGGGTATGGTTGGTAGCTTTAATTCCTAGTTATGGTATAGTTAAATTGGAAAAATCTTTAAGAAATTCGTCAATCACTATGGGACAAATAACAGATGAAGTCGTCAGAGGGATAAAAACACAACAGTAATCTTTGAGCTCATTAGCCAAGGTGACATGAGATAACAAAGTAGCCTTAGATTTTTTTATTAGGCCGAGAAAGTGTAGTCTGTGCTGTATCAAATACCTCTTGTTGCATTTGGATAAATAACAGGGAAGAAGTAAAGCAGGATATATGTAGAATTAGAGAGCAAGTTACTCGGTTACACAGTGTAACACCCTTACAAACACCAGATTTATTTGGTTGGTTACCATCAGGAATGAGTACATGGGCTAGATCACCACTACAAGGGATAGTAATATTCTTTGTCTGCATCCTGATAGTATTAGGCATAGTAAAATTTATCTTCCATTGTCTTATACACCTAAAAGGCAAAAGAAGGTCTCGGGCTAAAATGTCGATGTACATTGAATCTGCTCACTTCAGCAATGCGATTGATGAGAACATCGCTCTTACTTAAGATCCTGGTGAAAAACCAGATGGTTATCTGGTGGAAAACCAGCACCATGAGTTTAAAGAGCCTGCCATGGCTGCCATGTAAGAGTTTGACTAAGTCCAGGTATTAATCATCAAGGTGTTATCTCCAATAGCCAATCAAAAGGAAAGAATGATTTAGGAGATAATATTGGAGCCATTATTCTCTGTCCTTGAGCATAAAGAATGTGACCTAGGTGGAGCTGGACTCACGAAGACTCATAAAGACACATCAATGGGGCCCTGAGATATAAAGCCAATAGCTAAGACAAACTGAAAAAAACAAAAAACTTTTAAGAAAACATTCACGTAAGCAGGGCATAAAAGCCAGTCTTTTTCTTTTAATATTTCAGTACATAGTCAGTTAGAAACCAACAAGAGGTCAGTACCGCAATGAAAGGCCTAGGTCCAATATTTGGCCCTCCCCAAAAATATACCAAACAATTTTGAGCTGGGCTATAGTTCAAAATTGTCACTGGTCGTGAATGACCCATGTCCAAAAAGAAATGGGTGGAGTGAGACAGAGCCCCCATAGTGCTATGTTAAAAATCCTGTTTCCATCACTAGGCTTCCTCCCTCACAGTGTTGTATTAAGAATCCTGTTTCCTTTACTGGGCTTTCTGCCTCCCCCTGCCCCCCACCAGCTTTGCATTTGAATCCTGCTTTTGCTTGGGGTTTATATATAAACCCCATTTTGCCTGTGTAGTATGATTAAGAATGTTGCTGACATAACTTTTATGAACTCCCTACTTGTAAACCCCTTAAAAGTTAACTTGCCTGTCCTTGGGAAGCAGCCTTGGTAGCAGCAGCTCCTACTAATTCCTTTTTCTTGTACAATGAAATAAAGGTGCCTTTCTTGTTTTCCCACCTCCGTTTCTCATTTATTGGTCAATATGAGTCATGCTGAGCAAGAACCTGGGGTTTCTGCCTGGTAACATTTTGAGTCCTGCCTCATTAACATAACTGCCTCTAATCCTGCCTCATTAATATCACAGAGGTAGGACATACGACAAATGACAAAATGGTGGACAATCACACAATACTGGGAATCATGGCCTAGCCAAGTTGACACATATTTTGGGGGGGGACATAATTCAATCCATGACAGCGTACAATGTATAAAAAGACTGGAAGTCATTGTGCCCATCCTTATGACAAGAAAATGCTGAGAAAACCAAAATTTAACGACTTTTCCTGAAACCATCAGAGAGCCGTGGTAAGAGAGCAAGCCACCATACTGTAACTTGGAGAGCCAGGCACATCCAAAGGCACACAGCTAAGATCTGCTTGCCTGGAACAGAAGTCTCTGGTAGAAACAAATAGTAATTTTGGCAAATTGCTGGAGGCTGAGTGTCAACTAGTTTGAGAGTGAGAAAATCCTAGGAGTCACAGCTTTAGGGGCTCCTCACACTTTTATGAGTTTTACCTCCAGGTTTTATCTACCATTTTCTTATGGTGAAGATCAGGATAAGATCCCCTCCAAGCTAGGCAGGGGAAGAGGAAGAGTAACCATTGTGAAATAGGCCCATGTGTTCTCCATAACAAAAGCCTACTCTCCAGGGAAGGATACTTTACCAGAAGTTCGAAATCCACTGGAGAACACCTAACAACAACAATGTATTACCTGGAGGAGGGCATTTCTCCCATTCCAGCCCCCCGTAACCTTCATCTCACCTAAGGAAGGCAGAAAAAGCTAAGAAACACTTGTGAAGGTCACAGTCCAGTAACACAGGCCCACCAAAAGACAGAGATTTAATCACAAGATTATAAAATGCTTTCCCTCCCTCATGCCTTACCACCACACCAACAGGGTTCCAGTATAATAACAGTAGGTTACAGCTGGAAGAGCAGCAAGGCTCAGAATCTATTTAAGAAGAAATTTTAGGAAAGACAGCAAGGGAGATAAAACAAGGACCCTAGAGGAACTGAAACCTCCGGCACCTACAGCTGCAGGAAACATTAAACATAGTTCACCTACTAGCCAAATTGACAGAAAATCTTACACCGAAGGCCTATGTACCTCAGTTCCTGTCATCCAATACATCACGTCCAGCTTTCAACAACAACAGCAAAATAACAAAGAATGCTAAAGGGCAAGAAAAAAACACATTCTGAAGAGAAAAAGCAACATCATAACCAGACCCAGATATGACACAGATGCTGGAATTGTCAGACTGGGAATATTAAATAACTATGATTACTATGGAGCCCAGGTGGCACAGTAGTTAAGCATTTAGCTGCTAACCAAAAGGTCAGCAGTTCAAATCTACCAGCTGCTCCTTGGAAACCCTATGGTGCAGTTCTACTCTGTCCTGTAGGGTCACTATGAGTTGGAATTGACTCAACAGCAACAGGTTTGGTTTTTTTTGTTGTTGTTTTGTTTTATGATTACTATGTTAAAGGCTCTAATGGAAAAAATAGACACCAATCAAGAATAGATCGGTAATGTAAGCAGAGAGGTGGAACCTCTAAGAAAGAATCATAAAGAAACACTAGAATTCAAAAAACATTGTAACAGAAATGAAGACAACCTATTATGGGCTCATCAATAGATTGAACACGGCTGAGGAAAGAAGCAGTGAGCTTGAAGACAGGTCAATAAAAACTTTCCAAACTGGAAAACAAAAAGAAAAAAGAAAGAAAGAAAAAAAAAGAGCAAAACATCTAAGAACTGTGGGACAATTTCAAAAGGTATAGCCTATGCCAATTAAAATAGCAGAAGGAGAAGAGACAATAGAACAAAAGAAATACTTGAAGTAATAATGGCCAAGAATTGTCCAAAATTAATGACAGATACCAAAGCACAGATTTAGGAAGCTCAGAGAACACCAAGCCAGATAAATACTAAAAAAAAAATCCATACCACATTTAAACTTTAGGCATATCACATTTAAGTTGCAGAAAATCAAAGACAAAGAGAAATTCTTAAAGGGAGCTGAAGCGGGTGGGGAACACCTTATTTATAGAAGAGCAAGGATAAGAATTACAGCAGACTTCTCATCAGACATCATGCAAGGAAAAAGACACTGAAGTGATATATCTAAAGCACTAAAAAAAAATCTAGAATTGTATATCCAGCAAAATTATTCTTCAAAATTAAGGAGAAATAAAGACAGATACCAAGAAGAACAAGCATAAGATACTGATTCTGCAATTTTAGTGGCCTCTAGCTCCACTCACCCCCAAAAGGGAGCAATCAAAGGACTGAAAGCTAGTCATCCTTATTGGAAACTTCAGGCAGAGGGAGTGAGAGATCCGGGCTGCATAGAAAAGATAGAAATGTCAAAAGAAGAAGGTGGCTGGCGGGGATAGGGACTAATGCAGGAATGGCGGCTGAGTGCACAGGACAGTATGATACGCAGCTGGTTGCTTTAATTGCAAAACCCCATCTCTTTTGTGGCCACGTGGTGTTTCTGCCTAAAAGTTGGAACACTCATCAAGCACTGTTTGGACCCAACTACTCCCTTTAAGGGATATAAAATCTATACATATCCAGGCTTCTTCAGGAATAATAGTATGGCAATAATATGGCAATAGAAACTTAAATGCTAATTTGTGAACTTTAAGTGATACTCTTTCATTCAAGCCATTTAAGAAATATTTATTGAGCTCTTATTCTGTCAGGTACTCTGAATCTCGAGGAAATATAGTTAAGGAAAAAAAAAAACAAGTAAATAAAAATCTCATATTGGCACATATTATGCATATAATTCATATTGATGTGG
The DNA here is from genome assembly GCF_030014295.1 of Loxodonta africana. Taxonomy (NCBI): domain Eukaryota; kingdom Metazoa; phylum Chordata; class Mammalia; order Proboscidea; family Elephantidae; genus Loxodonta; species Loxodonta africana. The sequence goes on from NC_087351.1 coordinate 50,539,919, forward strand.
CTGATGATAGATAGCTGGATAGAAGTTGTTATTATTGCTGGTAGGTACCATCGAGTCTCCTCTGACTCATACTGACCCTACGTACAACAGAACAAAACCCTGCCAAGTCCTGGGCCATCCTCACAATCGTTATGTTTAAGCCCATCGTTGCAGCTACCGTTTCAATCCATCGCATTGAGGGTCTTCCTATTTTTCATTGACTCTCTACTTTATCAAGCGTGATGTCCTTCTTCAGGGACTGGTCCCTCCTGACCTCATGTCCAAAGTATATGAGACAAAGTCCGGGCATCCTTGCATCCAGGAGCATTCTGGCTGTACTTCTTCCAAGGCAGATCTGTTCATTCTTTATATTCAATATTCTTTGCCAGTGCCATAATTCAAAGGCGTCAATTCTTCTTGGTCTTCCTTGTTCAGTGTTCAACTTTTGCATGCATATGAGGTGATTGAAAACATCATGGCTTGAGTCAGGCACACCTTAAAGTAACATCTTTGTTTTCTAACACTTTAAAAAGGCCTTTTGCAGCAGATTTACCTGATGCAATGTGTGGTTCGATCTCCTGACTGCTGCTTCCATGGGCGTTGATTTTGAATCCAAGTAAAATGAAATTCCTGACAACTTCAATCTTTTCTCCATTTATCATGATGTTGCTTATTGGTCCAGTTGTGAGAATTTTTGTTTTCTTTGTGTTGAAATGTAATCCATACTGAAGGCTGTAGTTTTTGATCTTCATCAATAAGTGCTTAAATGCTTCAAGGTAGATAGATGATAGATAGATAAGTAGACAGACAGAAAGACGGACAGAAACAGACAGACAGACAAGTAGACAGACAGACAGGTAGACAGACAGACAGATAGATAGATAGATAAAGATTTCTAGGGATGGTCTTTTCTGAGAGACAACATATAAGTTGAGGTCTAAATAACAAGAAGGAACCAGTGTGAAAAATTCAGGGGTAACATTCCAAACACAGGGGAAATTAGCAGAAGGACAAAGGAGGCAGATGGATATACAAGTGTGGATTTCAGGGCAAAAGGCAGGGCTGTAGATGTAGATGTGTGAAGCATAAGGGTAGTATTTAAGACTATAGCCCTGATAATGTTACTTATACAGACGATGTAAACAGGGAGCAGGATTGAGCCCTTGGTCACTCTAATTTCCAAGGTTAAGCAGAGCAGGTAGCAGCAAAGGCACCCGAGACGGAATAGACAATGAGATAGGAGAAAAACCCTATTCAACAGAAGCCTAAATTAAACATGTTTCAAGAAGGACAGAAGGGCCAGTGCTGCAGAGAGGTGAAGGAAGAACATAGAGATGACCTTTGAATCTGGCAGTATGGGAGTCATGAGTGATCTTGATTAGGGTGGTTTCTGTGGCGTGGTGAGGACAAAAGCCTGAATAGATAGAGTCTGTTATGGAGGCAAATGAAGTGAGAAAAAGAAGACAGTTACTTAAAAAGTTTTGCTGTGAAAGGGAGTAGCAAAATGGACAATCTCTGAGGGATGTCTGGAGTAAAGAGAAAGATTCATTCAAGTTTAGGAAACCCCAGGGACGAGAAAACGCTTGAGCCAAACCAGTTGAGAAGGGTTGTGTGAGGAAAGATAGGAAACCCATTTGAATTTAGCTGGCTTCACTGTTTCCTTCTCTCACCAACCTTGGGCTGGAGCTTCATTTCTGTGAGGTAGTAGCATCGCCATGCTTATGAAGGGAAAAGATGTGGGCCATCTTATTTATTTCTTCATCAACATTATGGAGATAGTGACATTTCCCTTCTAAGCAAAGTAGGATATTTAAAAAACTGTAATGTAAAATTTATACTAACAACCTAATGTCCATTTGATTAAGAAAACTTTGTTATTAACACCAATAAATGGCTACTACATCTAGTCGCAGTTCACATTTGGGCAAATTAGAGAAAATGTGGGATTCCAGAACAGCCATTGTTTAAGAATCTAGAGGAAGATTCACTTGTCCCTCAGTAGAAGCTTTTCCCCAACTTTGCTCAGCCAAAGAAACATCTTGTTCTTCAATGTAATTCCCTGCCCATGAAAACAGCAGCCAATAGGGGATCAGTGTCTGTCATTTGCCCTGAGGTCTTGAACTTGAGAGAAGGCTTTTTATTCCTCTCCAGGCTGTGTCTCTCCCTTGCTCCTTCTGCCAGTGGATCCCAGTTCTCAGAACAGTGACCAGGCAGGGTCCTCACTAAAAATAACAGTAATGACACAAGACCTCCCACGGAATGTCAGTTTTACAACTGCTCTTTTAAAAGACTCTTTAATTACTTGTTTTCTGGGGCAGTAGGTTTGCCACATAAAACCATTTTCTTTTAGCTGGTAAATTTCTCAACTTAGCTAGTACTTCTGACTCTGACACAAATTCTACATAAAAGAAAAAAAGTACAACACCCATGAATTAGATTCAGAATTCCTCTTGCATTTTTCTCCTCTCTCCATGTAGCATCTTTGCCCATTGAAGAAAGGAACAAAAATTTGCATTATACAAAGGATAGTCTGTGCAAACAACATCAACAGTTGATTTGAATAATTGATAATTGATTTGAAGTTTGGGGAAAAGCTAAGTAGTACACTGATACCAATGAATTGTCCATCTGAAAGACTGTGATTTAAATGATGATAAATTCAAGAACCCAGGTTCTTGGAAGAAATTCACCAGTAGGAAAGGGACAGTTTTGGTTACATGGCATACTGCTGACTGTACTCTTTCCTTCTGCCCTGGTTCACAAACGTTTTGTGGATCTTCTTTTTGTGTATGTGGCAGAAATTATATAACACAACATTCGCTAATAACATTCTTTTACACATACAATTCAGTGCCATTGAGTACATTCATCTCCAGATCTCATGCTTGCTAAACATTAAGACCTAATATCATTTTTTAAAAAAACATTTGGATATGCTCAATCCCTTGCAAACAGCAGGCAGTGAATAGCATTTGAGAATTAAATTTCAAGAAATAAGGGAAGGAAATATGCCCCTAAACTCTCTTGCTATTAACAACAGACAAAAGCTCGTAGTACCAAAAGCAAAGCTACAGACTTAGCAGGGGAACTTAAAGCGGCCTCATCCCAGACCTGGAGCCCTGCAAGTAAGATGGACTCAGGTGTAAGGCTAGAGGAGAGGTGAGCTAAAGGATTGTTACGTTCTCTAAACCCGTGGCAGCATCACAATCATCCAGTGCTCCTGTCTTACACCAGTCCAGTTGGGCGCTGCAAATTGTAAAGGTGAGGCAGCCCCAGACAAGAGCCTACGGAAAAGACTTTCTGATGCCTACAGCTCAGAGCTTATTGGTTCTGACCCTTGTTAATAAGTGCTCTTCAGTAAGTATTGTAATTAAAAATAATTAGTAACTGGAATCTCTAACCTCACAGTTTTTAAAGTTTTTTTATTCGGTTTTTGATTTACAGAACTAATATAGATGCATTCTGACAAAATGAAATGCAATAATATATAAAGATAAAATTGAAAGCCCTACCTTTATACTCCAAATCCCAACCCTGTAATTTATACTTTTTGACTTTTTCTATGAACATATATAAGTATTCATGTATATATTTAATATGAATATATAATGAATACAAAAATGGGATCATCCTGTGCATATTTTTCAGCCTGTTTTTCTTCAGTAATGACATTATAGCAAACATGGACATCTTTTTATGCCAATATATAGAACTCATCCCCATTCTTTCCATAACCCAAAAAACCCCGCTGCCGTCAGTTGATTCCAACTCATAGCAACCCTATAGGGCAGAGTAGAACTGCCCCATAGAGTTTCCAAGGTGCACGTGGCGGATTCAAACTGCTGACCTTCTGGTTAGCAGCCACAGCACTTAACCACTAGGCCACCAGGGTTTCCATTCTTTTAATAGCTGCGTTGTATTCCGTCATATAAAAGCACCAACACGTAACCATTTCCCTATTATGGATATGTAAATTACCTCTAGTTTTTCTGTTATCCAAAAAAAAAACTGCAAAGAACATCTTTATCCATCTTTATTTCCATAAAAGAGGTTCCTAGAAGTCTGTTATTTGAAAGAATGTGCACTTTTAATTCTGCCAAGCTGTCCTTCAAAACCATCAATCCAATTTCAATAAGCACCAATACAGTAAATGGGCATCCATTTTTCCACATCCTCCCCTCTAAATTGGATATAACGATTCTTAATGCTTTAATATTTGTTAATAGTGAAGTTGAGTCTCTTTTTGCCATTTGTCCCTCTATGAATTCCCTGGTTCATCCCTTTTCCCAGGATTTATAGAAAAAATATTTATATTTTAAGAATATTTAATCTGTCCAAAAATATTTTAAATATTTTCCTCCAGCCTGTTGCTTTTGATTCTTTTGACGTATGGAACTTTTTTATTGCCTGTAGGTATGTCTGTCAATACTGTTTCTTGATCTTCTGTCATGTGTGTAAACATTTTCTCCATTTTAAGGTTATAAATATATCATCTTACGCTTTCCTTTAGCACTCCTATTTTTAATTTCATTTATTCACACAATATTGAGCACCTATTGTATCCCCCCAAAAAAAAAATTTTTTTTTTTTTTTTTATTGTATCCCAGGCACTGTACTGAGCACTGACATTGTCCCTGCTAGTGTGGACATGAGTATGAGGATGGGGAAGGGATTCCAGATTAAAAATAAATAAATAAACTCACAAATATTTACTAACAATAATATTAAGTCAAAGAAATACTATAGTGTGCAATGATAACCTATAATGGGGAGACCTAACTTGTTCTCAGGGGTCAGGAAGAGCTCTAATTCTTTAATCCATGTGGTACAGTATTCCAGTATTTTTTTCACTGAGATATGGGGTAAGGTCTACACTTTTTTTATCCAAATTTGCTAAGAGATTTGTGACATATTTTTAAATGATGTAATATGTAAATAAAAATTGTCTTTATCTAAACAAACAAAATGAAGTGCTCAATTACTAGTGAACTTTGGAGTTACTCTTCACAAGCTTTAGAGTTCACTTATCTGTTTTCAATTAGGTAAAATTATTTTTGTCATCTTTTTATTTTCTAAGAGATAAATTTCCCTATAAAAGGAGAGCCTGATAAGACTAAGTTAAATGCCTCTTAAAATAAATAAAAATAAAAAGATTCCTACCTAACCAGTATGGGTTGACAGCTAAGGTTCACATTTCAGACTCTGCCCGATAAATTCCCAAATAGGTAGTTAAAATCTGGTTCCTCATATCCAGCTCTCCCTTCTTCATTCCTTTCCTTCATCTCATTTTCCCACAGATGGACTCCACCCCACTCAATATTACCCTGTTATGTAATGTTCTCAAGCGATTTCTATGGTCTCCCTCCATTCTGTCTATACATCTTAGCTCTCTTCAGTTCTACCACCACGCTCGTCACCCTATGTAATGTTCTCAAGCGATTTCTATGGTCTCCCTCCATTCTGTCTATACATCTTAGCTCTCTTCAGTTCTACCACCACGCTCGTCACCCTTTACCAGGTGTAACACCAGTGTCCATTTTAGTGATATTCCAGATGGAAACTGCCACAATACCCTTTGGTACTTCAAAGCAAATCCAGGTGCTGGACTAAAATTACTCCTCTTACCCCATTTCCAGCTTCATCCTTTCCCATAATTTAAACCTGGTCGTGTCTCAAAAAAATTCATCTATTAAGGCCCAGTTTCTAATGCTACTTCATTTCCTAACTAATGTCCCAAGTCCGAAGTGATTCTTATTTTGGTCCTCCACCACAAATTTCTTAGCATTTACTCCATTCTCTGTCTTCTTGTATCAAATTGTAAGCTACTAGCAAGACTAGCAAGACTGAGCTATGTTTCATTATTTCCCTTCCCCTAGCATCTTGCACAGCTCCTGGACTACATTAAGGTTCAAATGTGGATTCAACAGATTTCTTTTAATCAACAACCTACAAAATTTTTTTAATCTTTGCGATTTAACTAATAGCCACCATCCTGTAATTCATATTTTATTCAATACATATTTATTATCTGCAGATGGTTAACATGCTGGGGTGCTAATAGAAGGATGGAGGTTTGAGTCCATCCAGAGGTGCCCTGGAAGAAAGGCCTGGCAATCTACTTCCAAAAAATCAGCAATTGAAAACCTCATGGAGCACAGTTCTACTCTGACACACTCGAGGTCTTCATGAGTCAGAATCAACTTGATGGCAACTAGTATATGTGCTAGCCATGGAATCCCTGCTTTCAAAGAGTAGAAAAGGCACCCAAACCAAAACCAAACCCGCTGCTCTCAAATTTATTCCAACTCATAGCAACACTATAAGACAGAGTAGGATTTCCAAGCAACAGACGGTAGATTTGAACTGCTGACTTTTGGTTAGCAGCCAAGCTCTTAAGTACTGTGCCACCAGGGCTCCATAGAAAAGGCAAGTAAGTATAAAAAAAAAAAAATTATATTGCATAATGATAAACGCTTTAACAGGTACAAGCAGAAGGGGCTATGGGAGGTGATGAGAAGGGTCTTCTAGGCACAGGGAACTGAGTGTGCAAGTGACAGGAAACAAAAAAGGACAACCCTTTGGGACAAAACAAGGAGTATCTCATCATCTTATGATTCTCACAAATGATGGCAAAGAGAGAATAATTCACACAAGAGTTCTAGAAGGTTATTGCTGTTGCTAGGAGCCTTCGAGTAGATTTTCAGCTCAGAAATCCAGTATGACAGAATAGAACTGTCCCATAGGGTTCCCTAGGCTGTAATCTTTAGGGGAGCGGATCGCCAGGTCTTTTCTTCCGTAGAGCTGCTGAGTGGGTTCAAGCCACCAACTTTTTTGTTAGCACCCAAGCACTTAACCATTACACCACCAGGGCTCCTTTCTGGAAGGCTGTTGTTGTTAGGTGCCTTTGAGTTGGTTCTGACTCATAGGGACCCCTTGTGCAACAGAACGAAACACAAACTCAGTCCTGCACCATCCTCACAATTGTTGTTATGTTTGAGCCCATTGTTGTAGCTACTGTGTCAATCCATCTCTTTGAGGGTCTTCCTCTTTTTCTCTGACCCTCTACTTTGCCAAGCATGATACTCTTCTCCAGGGACTGGTAACTCCTGATAATACGTCCAAGGTATGTGAGACAAAGTCTTCCCATCTTCACTTCAAAGGACCACTCTGCTGTATTTCTTCCAAGTCAGAATTGTTCGATCTTATGGAAGTCCATGGTATGGATATTCTTCCCCAAAGCCATAATTCAAAGGCATTAATTCTTCTTCAGTCGACCTATTTCACTGCCCAGCTCTCACATGCATATGTGATGATTAAAAATATCACGACTTGGGTGAGGCACACCTTAGTCCTCAAAGAGACATCTTTGGTTTTTAACATTTTAAACATTGCAGCAGATTTGCCCAGTGCAATATGTCCTTCTGTCATCTGCATATTGCAGATTGTTAATGAATCTTCCGCTAATCCACATGCCACATTCTTCTTCATATAGGCCAGCTTCTCAGGTTATTTGCTCAGCATACAGATTGAGTAAATATGATGAAAGGATGCAACCCTGATGCAAAACTCCCTTGATTTTAAAACATGCAGTATTCATTTTTTCTGTTTGAATGACTGCCTCTTAGTCTATGTACAGGCTCCACATGAGCACAGTTAAGTGTTCTGGAATTTCCATTATTTGTTATAATACACACAATCAAATGCCTTTGCATAGTCAATAAAACGCAAGTACACATCTTTCTGGTACTCTTTGCTTTCAGCCAAGATCCATCTGACATCAGCAACTACCAATCCTTCTTCATTTCCAATGTTTGCGTTCCAGTCACCAGTAATTATCAATGCTTCTTGATTGCATGTTTGATCAATTTCAGACTGCAGAAATTGGTAAAAATCTTCAATGTCTTCAGCTTTGTCATTAGCATTTGGTGGGCAAATTTGAATAATAGTCATATTAACTGGTCTTCCTTGTAGGTACATGGATATTACCCTGTTACTGACAGCGTTGTACTTCAGGATAGATCTTGAAATGTTCTTTTTGACGATGAACACGATGCCATTCCTCCTTAATTTGTCTGATTGTCTGATTCAACCCATTTCAGCTCAGTAATGCCTAGAATATAAAATGTTTTTTATTCCATTTCATTTTTGATGTTTTCCAATTTTCCTACATTCATAGTTAGTACATTCCAGGTTCTGATTCTTAATGGATGTTTGCAGCTGTTTCTTCTCATTTTGAGTCATGCCACATCAGGAAATGAAGGTCCCAAAAGCTTGACTGCACGCACATCATTAAAATTGACTCTACTTTGAGTAGGCCGATCTTTCCCAGTTGTATTTTGAGTGCCTTCCAACATGAGGGGTTCATCGCCCAGGACTATTATCAGACAGTGTTCTGCTGATATTCATAAAGTTTTCGCTGGCCAGTTTTTTCAGAAATAGGCTGCCAGGTTCTGTTTCCTATTCTTCTTAGTCTGGAAGCTGTGTTGAAACATGTCCGCAAAAGGTGGCCCTGTCGGTATTTGAAATACTGGTGGCAAAGCTTCTAGTATCACAGCAATATGAAAGCCACCACAGCAGGACAAACCGACAGATGGGTGGTGGCCTGGAAGGTTAAACATGGTAAATTTTCCTGGATTTAAGTAGACTCATTCTCAAGAAATATATATAAAATATTTAATAATCAGTTAACACTATGCACTACGTAGCCTGAACACTTTATCAGTTTAAGTAAATATGACTTGCTCTAGCAGTGTCTTAAAAAATGCACACTTTATTGTTGTATGGTTCTTGGCTCCTAGCACATGTGCCCTAATAATAAACTATAGCTTTAGAAAAAAGAAAAAAAAAATTTTTCTTTTTTTTTTTAAATTTCTAACAAGGTTTTTCAAGGATGTAGCACTGAGGCAGGGCTCCCAAGGGGTACTGACTGCCCCAGGAAAAGAGGCCAAAGAGCATAGCTAAACTGATCCTAACAGTGTTGGAGAATTCTGCAAAATCCTCAAGTTCTACCCAGATAAGCCCCATCAACCTGTTGCCATCAAGTCAATTCCGACTCATAGCGACTCTACAGGACAGAGTAGAGCCGCCCCATAGGGTTTCCAAGGCTGTAATCTTCATGGAGGCAGACTGCCACATCTTTCTCCTGCACAGCAGCTAGTGAGTTTTAACAACCGATCTTTAAGTTCGCAGCCTAGACCTTAACCACTGCACCATCAACCAACCAAAACCAAACCCATTACCGTCAAGTCAAATCTGAGTCATAGCAAACCTGCAGGGCAGAGTAGAACTGCCCCATAGGATTTCTAAGGAGCTGCTAGGGGATTCAAACTGCCGACATTTTGATTGGCAGCTGAGCTCTTAACCACTGCACCACCAGGGCTCCACTGTAGCACCCGAACCAAAAACTAAAACCTACTGCTGTCAAGTCAGCTCTGACTCCTAGTGACCCCAGTGGGGTTTCCAAGGCTGTGAATGTCTGTGGAAGCAGCCTGCCGCCTATTTCTCCTGAGGAACTGCTGGTTGTTTCGACTACCGACCTTTTGCTTCTCAGTCAGCGCCTTAGCCACCGCACCACCAGGACTCCTTAAATGAGCCCCACAGAAGGATGATTTATTACCAAAGGACAGAGGGGAATGATCAGCCTTAATGAAATGCCTTGTAGTTTATGCAAATTGGGTCTGATTCACCACTGATCTTGGACTCAAAACTCCCAATGACTTCTAGCTAATCAACTTTAATCACAGGCATGCCTAATAGGCCTTTTGTCTGAAGCCTTGGAGTACTGCTTGGTTTTAATATTAGAAGATGGGGTGGGAGGTGCACATTCCTACCATGGGGAATAGAGTGGGATAGATGAGATGTCAGTTCGCCTTCCTTTGGGAATGCCTAAACCTTCTCTCCACCTCATCCTTCTCAGTCCCAGTTAGTAAGGGAAAAGCAAGCCTATCTTCTCCTTCTTCAATAGTGAAAAGGGGCCGAATTACAGCTGGAGATATAGAACTGATCCCCTAAAATCATTTCCAGAATGTAAAAGTTAGTTGATAATGAAGGTGTTAATAAAAAAAGAGAACATCCAATTCTTCATTCTGTCAATTTTTGAAGTAGAATTGATGTTATTAGAGATTTAGGCCTGCATAGCTGCGATTCCCATAAGAAAATGGAAAAGATGACCCCTTAATGTCCTTTTCAGACAATTTCTGCTACCCTGATTTTTGTCTTCAAGTCTGAAATAAATATGTAATTGAAGTGGTGATTGTGTTATTAAGGGTAACTTATAATCAAATTATTCCCTAATGGCCGATGACTCAGTGACTGTTGGGAAAATTCTTATAATTTGGGTACGTGCATGAGTTCTGGCTGAATGCTATCTGCACACCCATATGGCAGTCTGTCTGAAAGCGTCTGGGGTGATGGAATCCTCACTGGAACCAAAATTTCGTCTAGTTACAAAAGCAGTTTATCAGCTGCGAGCATGGAGAAACTTCCTCAGCTAGTTAAGCCTTGCCTTATACTAATATTCTCTCATTCCTAGTCTTAGAATATTTTCCACCTAGCAGATTCTGCTTTGTGGCTTTATTCCTGAATCAGCCAATAATGACCAATTTCATGTCTTATTTGAATCCTGCCTGTCTGGCTTATTTTTTAGAAGAGAAAATGGAAGCCTCAGTCAAAGAAAAACATTTCAAAGCCTCTTGGACAGCTTTTCAGGAGGAATTTGGCTATAAAGTATTCACTCACTCATAGAGATATTTCTTCAGAGCTTGCAGACCAGGGAAACAAAAACTAAAAAAAAAAAAAAAAAAAATCCATTGCCATTGAGTTGATTCTGACTCACAGGGACCCTAGAGGACAGAGTAGAACTGCCCCCATAGGGCTTTCAAAGAGTGGCTGGTAGATTCGAACCGCTGACCTTTTTGGCTGGCAGCCGAGCTCTTAACCACTGGGCCACCAGAGCTCCCCCAGCAGAGGGGTGCCGGCTAAAGCACACGCGCACGGGCTTTGTGGCACCACCTGGATAATTCCAGCCATAGATGTGTCTCTACTGTGTATGTCTTGGACCTCAGACTTTGGATTCCACGAACCAGCAACATTTAAAAAGAATGTTGGAAGCTAATGTATATTTACCAACGTTTTACTTGACCTGGCTAGCGTGCTAAGAAGAAGAAAATCAACTACCTTCTACTATTGCTATCTTTTCAGAAAAGGACATTTTTAAACAACAAAAAGTTGTAAACTCGGAACTGTTAGAAACCAAAGGCTATAATTAGTGTTATGAAAATCTCACTACATTGCCCTTTTTCCATTTTTCTTCAAACTGGTGGAAACTTTCTCATAGAAGTGTCCCTAGAGGACAAGAGCAGCTATTTTCCTCTTGGGTTGAGGAAGACAAATAAGCAGGGAAGTACAACAGATGAATCAGACTGTGACTTTTTATCCCAGTCTCTGTTCTCCAGAAAATGTATCTAGTCACAATCAGAGACATTTTCCATGTCCTCACTACCTCCTAACTCCCACTGAGGAACACTTCCGAACTGCCTTGAAAACCACATCGGACATTGTCATTTTTAGACGTATCATAGTTATGACATTTAAATTAAAAATAAATTTTGAGAAGAAATCTTATTTGTGAGCCAGTGTATTATTGTTTTTAGGTGCCATTGAGTTGATTTTGACACACAGTGATCCAATATGAGTAGAACTGCCCATGGGGTTTTCTAGGTTATAATCTTTGTTGGAGCAGACTGGCAAGTCTTTTGCTCCCATCGACCCACTGGGTGGATTTGAACCACTGAACCAATGGTTGGCAGACGAGCACTTAACCATCGCACCACCAGAGCTTCTTCTGAGTCAATGTATAGAAAGGGGGAAAACATACTGTTTCTATTTCAAGTAATTTAGATTCTTCAATAAAATACCATCATGTTCTCTCAAATGTACATAAAGTTTTCTTTGAATAAACTTGACCTTTCCCGTGCTAATGTTTATTGCAGAAACCTCTGTCACAAAATCTGCTAATGCTGCTTATCACCATCCTGCCACTCCCTGGGTTATGTCAATCATTTCCCTAGCTAGGCACTATGAGGTTAGGGGGTAGAGGTCACAAGCCAGCAGTGTGAGTCCTTTGAATAAGTTACTCGACCTCTCTGAGGCTATCTTGTCTGTAATGTGGAAATAATCTTCCTCAACTCAGAGCATTATTGTAGACAACAGATAAGATGTATAAAAATACTTTATAATCTGTGAAATCATCTATAGGTATAAGGTATTGCTGTTACTGCTTTTTAATAGAAAGAAGTGAGGAAAAATCAGTAATAGCGTTTCAAAAATAAAAGTCCATAGTAAAAATGACAACTTGGTGACCATGATGATAATGGTGGCAACAACAACAACAACAAAAAATTAAAAAAGAAAAACAAGTAACATTTCTCAAGGGCTTTTTTTGTGCCAGATGTCCTGCTGAGCACTTTTCATGTTTTTTCATGTAACCCCCACAATAATCATATGGCATAGGTAGTAATCTCATTCCAGTTTAATAAATAAGGAAACTGAATGTTAGAGAATTTGATAGCCTTGCCCATGTCAGACAACTAGCATATGGCAGAACTGGGATTCAAGCCCCAGTCCTGTCTGATTCCATAAACCCTATCAGTGAGGTCATTAAGAAGATCTTTTTTTAAAGCCAGGCTTAGAGCAAAGGAGAAAAAATAAGTGGAGCTTGGCCTAAATATTACAGTAGATGGTGTAACATTAACTGATGACAGACATCAAATAGAAATATTCAACTATTTTGATTCCTTTTATACCATCAAGAAGAATAATTGTCAAACTGGAAAGGATAGAATAAATACAGTTAAGGGGAAACCAAAAACTAAAATAGAAGTCTCAAAAAAATCATACAATTCCATGTTCTGGTTTACAGATAAGGAACCAATGGGATTAAGCGTCTTGCTCAAAGTCACAAGTAAATCAATGGCAATGTTTGGATAGAACTCTGGTCTCCTGACTCCTAGTCCAATGCTTTTTCTACTTATTACATTTGAGGAGTAATAACAAAGCTCAAGTCCTTGGATTCCAATGAGTCAAATAACATCAAATAACATAGGGTACTGAAAATCAGAATTACAGAATGTTGGGAGATAATTTTTTAAATCATGGAAAATGAGACATGTATTAGAATACAGGAGTTGTCATTAAACTGCATAGCAACTAGAATAAAAAAAATTTTTTTTATTTTTTAGAATAAGCAGTGTTAATTCAATAAAAGGTACTGCTTACCTGGTTTGCTCACTCTACACCAGAACTTTGTCCTAAGCACCAAGTATGGGTTGCAATTCATTTAGCTATATCAATATGTGAAGAATTCCTTAAATTTAAGGTACTATAAAAGTTAATTGAAAATGGGTATTCTTTTACTAAAAAAGTAAGTATTGTATAAAAAAACCATCAAGTCAATTCTGACTCACAGCGACCCTATAGGACAAAGTAGAACTGCCCCATAGAGTTTCCAAGGGGCGCCTGGTAGATTCGAACTGCCAGCCTTTTGATTAGTAGCCGTAGCACTTAACCACTACTCCACCATGGTTTCCAAGCATTATAGGCATCTTATTATATACAGAATAGCTGTATTGGCTAGCATTATTAAAAGGATCATTAATCCCTGCTAAATAAAGTTTAATAAAAATAATTAAAGATTAATGTTGGTATTTCAGTAATTTCCTATAATGGTAATAATTAATATTGGGTTGAAATGATTTTCAACTTTTTAAATGAATTATTTGGTTACCACATTTGTCATCCTGTAGTCAGGGTACAAATGAATAAATCCATACTGCTACCTCATTCTGGACACACTATATAGAGTTGCCCCTACAAGAAGTTAGTCAGTGAAAGTAACCGATATTTGATTTACTGATAAACCAAACCAAACCCATTGCCAATGAGTCAATTCCAACATATAGTGGCCCTACAGGACAGAGTAGAGCTGCCCCACAAGGAGCAGCTGGTGAATTCCAACTGCCGACCTTTTGGTTAGCATCGGAGCTCTCTTAACCACTGTGGCACCAGGGCTCCAAGTTATTGATACCAAAACCAAAAACCAACCTGTTGCCCTTGAGTCAATTCCGACTCATAGTGACCCTATAGGACAGAGTAGAACTTTCCCGTAAAGTTTCCAAGGAGCACCTGGTGGATTGGAACTGTTGACTTTTGGTTAGCAGCTGTAGCATTTAACCACTATGCCACCAGGATTTCCAATTTACTGATAGAAAAAAAAGTCATGGTAAATCAGATTCCCTAAACCCAGAACCAGTGCCATCGAGTCGATTCCGACTCATAGCGACCCTATAGGACAGGGTAGAACTGCCCCATAGAGTTTCCAAGGATTCCCTAGGACCTATATATACTTGAAAGACAAGAGATGCAATGGAATTGCTCTTCTCCAAAGCCACGCCCTCAACAAAACTCAATGAAATGCAAAGAGCTCTAATACTGTTGTTTTATTGTAGATTTTCAGACACTATAGTTTTAATAACAATTTCTTTGATCTGTTATTTCTTCTAATGTAATTTTACCATTAGAACAGTTATGTATCTTTAGATCCAGATTTACATTTGTTTTTACCAGTGATGAAAAGAGCCCAGAAACAGAATAGCACAGCGTCAGGCTCGCCATTTATTTTCTTTGTCAACAGTCTTTTAATAGGCAGAGTATGTCTTTCTCAACAGGTAGGCAAACATCCCTCTAGCTGGCTTTGATTCTACCTGTCTGTGGAAAAATAATTTCTCTCTTCATTATCAGTTACAGGCCTCTCATTGCCCCAAGTGCCCACAAAGTGAATGCTGGAGCGTCATCTGGCCTCTCTTTTAAGTTAAACCATTGCAATATTTACAATGGAGGACTGATTATCCTTCACAATTGGTGAAAAGTTATCTAGTTCTTCAGATATTATGTGGAAATAAACAGACACCTAATTTTATTTCAAACTGCAAAGCATGTGATTGGAGTTCTGTCCCAATGTCCAATTCCTCCACTCAAAGGAAATAGTGATAATCTTTAAGAGTCTGACTTTTCTGGTCCAGCCTGGATCCTTTTCATTGTGTGTGTTCTATAGATTTTTCCCAATGTGTTCTCTGCTGTTCTTTTTTTCAAGTCACGTGTCCTGGGATATCACTTTTTTAGTTTGGGGTGAGCATTGCTTTTCAAAGAAACTTCTAACTTTGGCTTATGAATTTGGCTAAGCTACTGTCTTTCCACTGTCTTTACCAACTGATTTCTATCAACTGGTTTTAGGGCATATCTGCAAAACTCTCAAAGTAGCCATCCATTCCCCTAACCCATGGCCCAAATGCTGCAGCTCTGCCCAGGAATAGGGTCTGGAGAGATATTCGTGTTTAATTCTGCCCCAATATGATAAGTATAATCAGATTTTCAAAGAGAGGGGACATTGATAAGAAGCACTAAGTTTGACATAAATTTCTAGGAAAATTCAAGGACACATTAACCAGACTAATGAGCCCAGAAAAAAAGAAACTTGTGAGCATTTGGAGTTAGTATGAATTCGCCAAGAACGAGGCATACTAAACTGACTTTTTATTTTTCGATATGGCTACTATGTTGGTTAGTCAAAAATTAGTTAATAAATAAAAGACTGAAAAATAACGTACCTTGAACCAACAAGACATTTTAATAAAGTTTTGTATGCTAGCTTTGTGTGAAAGATAGAAGTATTTGGTCTGGATAATAAAATAAGCGAATTCTTGGCTGGTTGAGTAACTCTTTCCAAATGATGTTGGTCCATGTGACCTCCAGGTTCTACCCTTGACTCGGCTGTGTTCAACATATTTAATTAATAATAGCCAGCACATATGAATACTTACTCTGGACCAGGGATTTTAAACATTTTACGTATACTAATTGAGTTATTCCTCCTAAAATCCCTATGAAGTAGTCATTATTATAACCTCCATTGTAAAGGAGAATTAGAATGAGAAGAAGAATTGGGGGTAAGAAAGAAAAGGGCACCCACCCAAGATACACAGCTAGTAAATAGAGCCAAGATCTTTTCCAGGCAGTCTGACTCCAGAGCTTAGTCTTATTTCCACTCAGTTTACCCTGTTTAGCAACTATGTATAGAACTAGAAGTCAAGCTTGTTAAGCTTGTATATAGCATAAAAACAAGAGAACTGGCTAATTGCTTTGAAGGCAGCATCAAGACAAGTAGAAACTAATAAGATAAAATTCAGAAGGGATAAAAATGTAAAGCCTGCATTTAGATTCAGCAAAATCAATCCCATACATATAAAAAGTACTTTTACAACAATTTATGTAAAAATACTAAGCTGTTTCAGTTGAATAAAATTTTAATACGAGGCAACAGTGTTATGCTTCTGATTAAAAATATTTATGCTGAAAGTGTATCCAAACCAAAGGAAAGAGCCCTGCGCTTTTCAGTGGCCAGATGATTGCTAGCGTATTGAACCGCGTTCTGGTGTCTTGTTTTAAGAATGACCTTGGCCATTTGACATGTATTCAAATAAGCTAGGATAGTGAAGAAATCTCATCATATGCCTGATGGTTAAATAAAATATGTTTGATGACAAAAAGTTGGGGGATAGGCAGAGAGGAAAAAGCATACATCATAATTCACACAAGCAATTTAAAAATATGCTGACTGCTGGGAATGTAAAATGGTACAACCACTTTGGAAATCGATTTGGCACTTCCTTAAAAAGCTAGAAATAGAACTACCATATGATCCAGCAATCCCACTCCTTGGAATATATCCTAGAGAAATAAGAGCCTTTACATGAACAGATATATGTACGCCCATGTTTACTGCAGCACTGTTTACAATAGCAAAAAGATGGAAGCAACCACGGTGCCCATCAATGGATGAACAGATAAATACATTATGTTCTATTCCCACAATGAAATACTACACATTGATAAAGAACAGTGAGGAATCTGTGAAACATTTCATAACATGGAGGAATCTGGAAGGCATTATGCTGAGTGAAATTAGTTAGTTGCAAAAGAACAAATATTGTATAAGACCACTATTATAAGAACTTGAGAAATAGTTTAAACCGAGTAGAAAACATTCTTTTGTGGTTATGAGAGGGGGGAGGGAGGGAGCGTAGGAGAGGGGCATTCACTAATTAGATAGTAGATAAGAACTACTTTAGGTGAAGGGAAAGACAGCACACAATACAGGGGAGGTCAGCACAGTTGGACTAAACCAAAAGCAAAGAAGTTTCCTGAATACACTGAATGCTTCGAAGGCCAGTGTAGCAGTGTCAGGGGTCTGGGGACCATGGTTTCAGGGGACATCTAAGTCAATTGGCATAATAAAATCTATTAAGAAAACATTCTGGATCCCACTTTGAAGAGTGGCATCTGGGGTCTTAAACGCTAGCAAGCAGCCATCTAAGATGCATCAATTGGTCTCAACCTACCTGGATCAAAGAAGAATGAAGAACACCAAGGACACAAGGCAATTACTAGCCCCAGAGACAGAAAGGGCCACATGAACCAGAGACTACATCATCCTGAGACCAGAAGAACTAGACGGTGCCCGGCTACAACCGATGACTGCCCTGACAGGGAACACAACAGAGATCCCCTGAGGGAGCAGGAAAGCAGTGGGATGCAGACCCCAAATTCTCATAAGACCAGACTTAGTGGTCTGACCTAGGCTAGAAGGGCCCCGGTAGTCATGGCCCCCAGACCTTCTGTTGGCCCAGGACAGGAGGCATTCCTGAAGCCAACTCTTCAGACATGGATTGGACTGGACAATGGGTTGGAGAGGGATGCTGGGGAGGAGTGAGCTTCTTGGATCAGGTGGACACTTGAGACTGTGTTAGCATCTCCTGCCTGGGAGGGAGATGTGAGGGTGGAGGGGGTTAGAAGCTGATGAAATGGACACAAAAAGGGAGAGTGGAGGGAGAGAGTGGGCTGTCTCATTAGAGGGAGAGTAATTTTTTTTTTTTTAATTGGGAGTGTGTAGCAAGGTGTATATGGGTTTTTGTGTGAGAGGCTGACTTGATTTGTAAACTTTCACTTTAAAGCACAATAAAAATTATTTTAAAAAAATATATGCTGACTGCAGGAGAGTTTTGTAAAAGATAGAGAACTTATTTTACACTATTCTGAAAAGATGAACCAGAACCAATGGGCCAAAGTTATCAGAACTCAGCTTTCAGCACAATATTCAAGGAAGAAATTTCTTATAATTAGAGTTATCTAAAATTAAATGGTTGATAACTGATAAGTAGAAGGAGTCTTTATCTATTAGATACACATACTGGAATATATATTAGTAAAATAAATTGATAGGTAGGTAGGATTTGATTTAAAATAGTACAGCAAAGAAAGTGTGGATAGGAGATTGCTGAAACAAGAGTAGCAAAATGTTGATAACTACTTAAACTCGATGATTAGTACACGGGAATTCCTTGTACGATTCTTCTATATATGTACATAATTGATAGTTTTAATTAGACAAAAGGAAAACATTACCTCAGGGGTCAGTGATGTCCCTGTCTTTGGAATGTGTTCACATAGAGACTGGATGTCCACTTGAAAAGGATGTTGTATTTTTTTTTTTTTTAGACCACAGCTTCCACCAGACTGAGTCCAGTACAGCTAGATGGTGCCTGGCTACCACCACTGACTGCTCTGACTGGGATCACAATAGAGGGCTCTGGACAGAGCAGGAGAAAAATGTAGAACAAAATTTTAACTCACAAAAAAAGGAGCAGGCTTACTGGCCAGAGACTGGAGGAACACCGAGAGTATGACCCCTGGACACATTTGTAGCTCGGTAATGAAGTCACTCCTGAGGTTTACCCTTCATCCAAAGATTAGACAGGCCCATAAAACAAAACAAAACTAAGGGGGTGCACCAGCCCTGGGGCAAGGACTAAAATGCAGGAGGGAACAGGAAAGCTGGTAATAGGGTATCCAAGTGTCGAGAAGGGAGAGTGTTGACATGTCGTGGGGTTGTTAACCAATGTCATAGAACAACGCATGTACTAACATTTAATGAGAAGCTAGTTTATTCTCTAACCCTTCATGAAAAGTACAATAAAAAAAAAAAGAGAGAGAGAGAGATGTTGCAGAGAATGGAATATTGGACTTCAAGAGCCTAAGATTGATTCTGAAAAGAAAGCCAGTAAAATTGTATAAAATAATTCAGAGAAGAAGATAAGACCAAACCAGACTCTTTCATGATCTGATGGTTTTTTGCTGCCTGCTCTTCATGTCTCCTACATTTTTTAGCTCTCTGGATCACCTTTCCCCTCCCTGGGTATTTGGATTTGTCAAGGATTACTATACAACAAAAACTTGCATAGTAAACCCTGTAGCTAAGAAACCAAAAGCTGTCAATCACCCTTCAACTGACAACTTTCTCACGTAAAAATAGATAATTCTTTGAACAGAGAATCAAAATATTTCACCTTCCTCATAGCTACCCTCTGAAATCTACCAGTAGCTAGTCATGAGAGGTCTCAAAACAGAGCGCTATCAGATGTGAGGACTTGAGATCTTCCTGAGAAAGTGGATTGAGTAGCACGTTAGTCCACAGAGCTCATAGCAGAAGTGATTGCCAGATATTTCAGTTTCTCACTCCTTCCAGGCATATGGTAGTATCGTAGTTCCTGGTCCTGTTTGGATGGATGAGGTCATTCTGGTCAATAAATTGTGAGTTGTTGTGGTTGTTTTTGTTGTTGTTAGGTTCCATCGAATGGATTCTGACTCATAGCTACCCTACACACTGCAGAAAGAAACACTGCCCAGTCCTGCACCATCCTTACAATTGTTGCTATGCTTGAGGCCATTGTTGCAGCCACTGTGTCAGTCCATCTTGTTGAGGGTCTTCCTCTTTTCTGCTGACCTTCTACTTTACCAAGCATGACATCCTTCTCCAGGGACTGATCTCTCCTGATAACATGTCCAAGGTATGTGAGACATAGTCTCGCCATCCTTGCTTCTAAGAAGCATCCTAGTTGTACTTCTTCCAAGACAGATTTGTTTGTTCTTTTGGCAGTCCGTGGTATATTCAATATTCTGCACCAACACCACAATTCAAAGGCATCAATTCTTCTTTGGTCTTACTTATTCATTTTTCAGCTTTCGAATGAACATGAGGCAATTGGAAACACCATGGCTTGGGTCAGGTGCATCTTAGTCCTCAAGATGACATATTTGCTTTTCAACACTTTAAAGAGGTCCTTTGCAGCAGATTTAGCCAATGTAATGCATCTTTTGATTTCCTGACTGCTGCTTCCATAGATGTTGATTGCAGACTCAAGTAAAATGAAATCCTTGACAACCTCATTCTTTTCTCCGTTCATCATGATGTTGCTCACTGGTCCAGTTGTCAGGATTTTTGTTTTCTTCATGTTGAGGTGTAATCCATACTGAAGGCTGTGGTCTTTGATCTTCATCAGTAAGTGCTTCAAATCCTCTTCACTTTCAGCAAGCAAGGTTGTGTCGTCTGCATAACGCAGGTTGTTAATGAATCTTCCTCCAATCCTGATGCCTCTTTCTTCTTTATATAGTCCAACTTCTCGGATTATTTGCTCAGCATACGTATTGAATAAAAAAAAAATTTTTTTGAATAGGTATGGTGGAAAGATACAACCCTCACACACACCTTTCCTGACTTTAAACCATGCAGAATCACCTTGTTCTGTTCGAACGACTGCCCTTTGATCCATGTACAGATTCCTCATGAATACAGTAAAGTGTCCCAGAATTCCCATTCTCCCCAATGTTATCCATAATTTTTTTATGATCCACACAGTCGAATGCCTTAGCATAGTCAATAAAACATGGATAAACATCTTTCTGGTATTCTCTACTTTCAGCCAGGATCCATCTGACATCAACACTGATATCTCTGGTCCCACATCCTCTTCTGAATCCAGCCTGAATTTCTGGCAGTTCCCTGTCGATATACTGCTGCAGCCGCTTTTGAATAATCTTCAGCAAAAGTTTACTTGCATGTGATATTAACGATATTGTTGGATAATTTCCGCATTTGGTTGGGTCACCTTTCTTGGGAATAGGCATAAATATGGATCTCTTTCAGTCAGTTGGCCAGGTAGCTGTCTTCCAAATTTCTTGGCATAGACGAGCAAGCACTTTCAGAGCTGCATCCAATTGTTGAAACATCTCAACTGGTAGTCCGTCAGTTCCCAGGGCCTTGTTTTTCACCAATGCCTTCAGTGTAGCTTGGACTTTTTCCTTCAGTACCACTGGTTCCTGATCATATGTTACCTCCTGAAATGACTGAATGTCAACCAATTCTTTTTGGTATAGTGACTCTGTGTATTTCTTTCGTCTTCTTTTGATGCTTCCTGCGTCATTTAATGTTTTCCCTGTAGAATCCTTCAGTATTGCAACTCCAGGCTTGATTTTTTTTCTTCAGTTCTTTCAGTTCAAGGAATGCTGAGCTTGTTCTTCCCTTTTGGTTTTCTATCTCCACGTCTTTGCACATGTCATCATAATACTTGATTTTGTCTTTTCGAGCCTCCCTTTGAAATCTTCTCTTCAGCTCTTTTACTCATCACTTTTTTCCTTTTGCTTTAGCTACTCAACTTTCAAAAGCAAGTTTCAGAGTCTCTTCTGACATCCATTTAGGTATCTTCTTTCTCTCCTGTCTTTTTAATGACCTCTTGCTTTCTTCATGTATAATGTCCTTGATGTCATTCCACAACCTGTCTGGTCTTCAGTCATTAGTATTTCATGCGTCAAATCTATTCTTGAGATGGTCTCTAAATTCAAGTGGGATATATTCAAGGTTGTACTCTGGCTCCTGTGAATGTGTTCTAATTTTCTTCAGTTTCAACTTGAATTTTCATATAAGTAACTGATGGTCTGATCCACAGTCAGCCCTGGCCTTGTTCTGATTATTGATATTGAACTTTCCCATCATCTCTTTCCACAGATGCAGTCAATTTGATTCAAATGTATCCCATCTGGTAAGGTCCATGTTTATAGTCAACGTTTATGTTGGTGAAAAAAGGTATTTGCGATGAAGTCATGGGTCTTGCAAAATTCTATCATGTTATCTCTGGCATAGTTTCTATCACCAAGGCCCTATTTTCCAAGTACCGATCTTTCTTCTTTGTTTCCAACTTTCGAATTACAATCACCAGCAGTTATCAGTGCATCTTGATTGTATGTTCGATCAATTTCAGACTGCAGAAGTTGGTAAAAATCTTCAATTTCTTCATCTTTAGCCTTAGTGGTTGGTGCATAAATTTGAATAGTCATATTAACTGGTCTTCCTTGTAGGCATATGGATATTATCCTATCACTAACAGTATTGTACTTCAGGATAGATCTTGAAATGTTCTTTTTGACGATGAAGGCAATGTCATTCCTCTTCAAGCTGTCATTCCCAGCATAGTAGACTATGTGATTGTCCAATTCAAAACGACTGATACCAGTCCATTTCAGCTCACTAATGCCTAGAATATCGATGTTTATGCATTCCATTTCATTTTTGATGATTTTCAATTTTCCTAGATTCATACTTTGTACATTCCAGGTTCTGATTATTAATGGATGTTTACGGATGTTTCTTCTCATTTTGAGTCGTGTCACATCAGCAAATGAAGGTCCTGAAAGCTTGACTCCATCCACATCATTAAGGTCAACTCTACATTGAGGAGGCAGCTCTTCCACAGTTGCATTTTGAGTGCCTTCCAACCTGAGGGGCTCATCTCCCAGCACTATATCAGACGATGTTCCACTACTATTCAAAAGGTTTTCACTGGCTAATTCTTTTCATAAATAGACTGCCGAGTTCTTCTTCCTAGTTTTTCTTAGTCTGGAAGTTCAGCTGAAACCTCTCCGCCATAGGTGACCCTGCTGGTATTTGAATACTGGTGGCATAGCTTCCAGCATCACAGCAATACATAAGTCCCCACAGTATGACAACTGACAAACACATGGGGGAAGTTGTGAAGAGAGCCTCCAAACCTGTCTTTTTCCACAAGCATGGTCACCAACAATGTTCAAAATGTGGGTGTTCCTCTGTGTAGGTCCCTGAGTGACGACCATAAGCAGTGCCCTTTGAATCCCCATGATGGACATGTATCTTGAGTTTAAGATAAGCCTTTGTTGTTTTAAACCACTGATATTTTGGAGTTGGTTGTTACCACATGTGGTAGGTAGAAGTTTTAAATGGCTCCCAAGATTCTTGCCCTCTGGTGTATAGACGATACCTTTGAATATAATGAGATATCACTCAGAGATTTCACAGATGTTATTAAGGCCCCTAATCAGTTGACTTTAAGTTGATCAAAAGGGAATGGATGGGTTTGACCTAATCAGATGGGCCCTTTAAAAAGGCAAGAAAGAGGAACAGATACTTTCCTGATCTCCTCCTGGACTAGAAAAGGCAAACAGCTATGTTATGAGCTGCCTGTGGAAAGGGGGTGGAGTCCAGGGTCTGAGAGCGGTCCCCAGCCGGCAGCTAGCAATCAGTGATTATGTTGTGATTATTCCAGTGTTGGAAAGGCTTTGAAAAGCAGAAAAATCATATTAATGAATAACACATCTATGGAGTGAAAGACCAGGTAGTTATTAAAATGAAAGAGGTGGTTCTGTGTGCACTGTTATACATCAATCTTCAACATATTTTTTCAGTGAAAAACAAGGTGCAGATCATGTATATAGCATGACCCCACTTGTACATATTAATGGGTATATAAGGATATTTGTATATCTACAGATAGCTTCTGAAACAATACATAAAGAGCTATTAACACTGGCTGCGTCAAGGAAGGGAGACTGGACGTCAAGTTGTAGATTGACTTTTCCTTGTATAATCTTTTGCAGGGCTTAAATTTTTATCATGTGTACAAACTGCCTTTTCAATTTTTTTTTAAATGGATATAAGTGAAAATCATACCACCTTTACTGAATATATACTGAATGCAAGTCACCATCCTGGGTACAGTTGCACAGAAAATGCTTGTTTAGCAATGCATTGCATGAGACATGATTGAAAAAGTTAATGGCAATGACAGAGAATTACAATTCTTGCATAAAACTGAAAAACTTGTCTGGTAGTTAATGAAGTCTCAAGAGAACTTACAAGAAAGAGTATGCAGATGTTGCAAGTATGGAATGAGCCAGGCTTTGAAGGAGGGCACCATCTCTGACGTTGCAGAGTCAATGTAACCATATAAAATACTTTGTCCTTCTTCTAGCCAAGTCAGTATCTGATAAGTTAGGTGCTTTATTATTGCCGTTAGGTGCCATTGAGTCAGTTCAGACTCATAGAGACCCTATGTGCAACAGAATGAAACACTGCCCAGTCCTGTACCACCCTCACAATTATTGCTGTGTTTGAGCCCATTGTTGCTGCCACTGTGTCAATCCATCTCCTTGAAGGTCTTCCTCTTTTTCACTGACCCTCTACCTTACCAAAGTGTGAGATCCTTTTCCAGGAGCTGGTCCCTCCTGATAACATGTCCAAAGTACATGAGACAAAGTCTCACCATCCTCTCTTCCAAGGACACTCTGGCTATTCTTCTTCCAAGACAGATTTGTTTATTCTTCTGGTGGTCCATGATATATTTAATATTCTTCACCAACACTATAAGTCAAAAGCTTCAATTCTTCTTCAGTCTTCTTTATTCATTGTACAGCTTTCACATGCATATGTGGTAATTGAAAATATCATGGCTTGGGTCAGGCACACCTTAGTCCTCAAAGTGACATCTTTGCTTTTCAATACTTAAAGAGGTCTTTTGCAGCAAATTTGCTCAGGCAATAGGTTGTTTGATTTCTTGACTGCTGTTTTCATGGGCATTGATCATGGATCCAAGTAAAATGAAATCTTTGACAACGTCAATAATTCTCTGTTTATCATGATGTTGCTTATTGGTGCAGTTGTGAGGATTTTTATTTTCTTTACATTGAGGTGTAATCCATACTGAAGGCTGTACAGAGATAAATTGGATTTACAGCAAATGCTTCTGGTGCCTTGAGCCCCATATCCTTGATCCACCTCTGAATTTGACTGTGGCTGTGCTGGACAGTTCTATGAACCTTTACAAGCCCTCTGCTTTTGTGCTGTGAGGCTTTTGCCAAACCTATGGGAAGCAACCACTGGAAGTGTGGGGAATTTAATATCTTTGATGACAACCTTCAACCAATGGTCAATGGACTCAGTGAATAAATGTCTAAGCTCCCATGTGACATGAAAGCATTCTATAAGGTCTATGAGTTCATATGAGTTGAGCCTCCTTTGCTTACAGTAGCAAAGACCTTTGTTGGCTTTTCCTTCTCCCTATGTCATTCTCTGAGGTTCATTTCCCATCTGATGCACCTCATGAGCAACAACCACCCATCTATCATTGGAGGCTTGCATGTTGCTATGATGCTAAACAGGTTTCAGCAGAGCTTTGAGACTGAGACGAACTAGGAAAAAAGGCTTGGAGTTCTACTTCTGAAAATCAAGCAGTGAAAACCCTGTGGATCACAACAGTTCAATCCACAGGACCAGAGGGCATTTCGTTCCATTATACATGGGATCACCTGAAATGGGGCTGACTCAGTAGCTACAAACAACATCTCATTCTACTGGTTCCCTTCCTCCTACTTCCTGAGATCACTTCCCAAATAAATTGCATGTACCCAGATCCCTGTCTCAAGACAGCATTTGTTAAGGAAGGGGGAAAAAAGCATGCCATTTTAATCTGTTGAATATGCAAAACAATAGAGAATTGCTTCTTATAGTATTATTTCTAGGGATATCTAAGCTAATATTAAGTGTCTCCAGTAAAAGTGTTTATAGTGCCTCTCTGGCAGAAAGGATTCTGCAGTATAACAGGTAGAATTCAATCACAGAGAAAGTCCGTTGGGCTAAATGAAGCCTGTTCTAAGAAGGCTAACCCATATTTGATTCTGGCAGAAGACATTTCAAACACTATATGCTCCCTAGTTTCATTTTACCTCGTTATGCTTCATTATGCCCCAAGTAACACAGCAAATAATCCCCTTTGGCCCTTGTTATTCATTGCCTTTGAAATGTGGAACAAATACTTAACGATTCTTTCCTTCACTATCTAGCCAAACTTACTCATCACTCCTCTTAATCTCATCTCATTCAGTCACTCTAATTACCCTTCCATGAACTCCTCCTTGCTATCTACACCATGTATCAAGAGTTCCAAGCAAAGAGTTTCACTAGAGAAGTAAGGTGCCTAATAGATAAGCTCTGGGAGAATTTCAATTTGAATAATAGCAACAAATTAAAAATAGCTCTTTTAAATGTTGAATTGGCAAAATATATATATATATTTTTTTTTACAACAATAAAAAAATAGCTCTTTTGTCCACCTTGAAAATACGTGCTGTATTGCCAGAGCCTGTAGAATTTGTTGCCCATTTAATTTCACAAAGGAAACAGGACTCTCAAATTCCTCTCCATTAGGGCAACTATTTGCTGTAGATTTTCCTTAGATATACCTGTTCCCTTTGTGCTACTCCTTTTGATGTAGGTATAATTAAGCTGATCACAGCCCCATTTGGCCACTATTTTCAAAAAAAAGCAATCCAGAAGCCATTCAAAATGATCGCTCCGTGTACTTTTCTCCCTACTCAGCCTGAAGATGGTTGTGTAGCCCCAAGTCTCACTCTGTGAATATTAGGGAAGATTTTACTCTTTGTAAATCTTCATCATCCCCTTCTTCTTTCACCAGAATAGCTTCTTCTACAGCTCTGTAGGATCTTTTTTTAAAAAAAAAAAAAAAAATCAGTCTTCCCTAAAGCCGCTCAGGAGGCAGAAAAGCCTGTCTCTCTTCCTTCCCCACCTTTGCTCCTGTGACCACTTTCCCTTCCCCATGTGCTTCCTCTCAGGCAATTTAGCTTCTGAAGCTCACTAGGTGGAGGTCGAATCTATGGTAAGTTACAATTCTCTATCTCGTCCAGATTCTCAAATTAACCGGATCAAAGGAACTTAAGGGGGGAAGAAGTATATCTTTAATCCTTTTTAATAATTCTTAACTTCAGAGAAATAAAAGAACATGTTGTGGTAAGTCTGCCATTGTTACATAAAAAAAAAAAAGACGTGAGATGTATTTTTCTTGAGTTTTTATGACCAGGTTAATATTTCAATTTGTATTTGGAAATTTTGACACTCATAGTGATAATTGTTGAGAACTCAGTTTGGGAACACCCAACACAGCATGTGGAAAGAGACAAGAAGCAGAAATCTCACACATTGGCTCATTTGAACCTCACAGCAATCTCGGAGAGTCTTACAGGTGATCAAACTAAGTACAGATGGCCTGCTCAACTTATTAATTATGGCTGCAGGTGAAAGGAAATCTGCCCACTTCTGTGCAATGCTTCCCAGTAACAGACATACTTTCACAACTGTTCTATCTGGTCGCAATCAATAGCACAGACAGTATATATAATTCAAAATTTACCCCATGGCAACTAGTTTATATGTGATTCATATAAAAGTAGCCACCATTTCTGATGGTTGAATAGGTTAAAAAAAAAAAAAAAAAAACAGGCCTTAAATACTTGTCCTCTTCAAAGGAATGATAAGATATAATCTCTTGCTTCCTACCAGCCTCCCTGTGATGTAGAGAAATATTTTTCATAAATCCTATTAGGGTGCTGTGGCAGACATTCCTGACTGGCTTCCATGCCATGATTTCCAATCCGTTATTTCTAATCATCTTGTCTGAGTAGTCATAGGAAAGCGTTTTGACCAAGTTGATTTTCATTTTCCTGATACAGATGCTGCGTGCAATTTCCTTCCTTCTTCTTCTTGTTTTAATGTGGATGTAATGGTTGGAGTCAAAGCAATCATCTTTCAACCATGGGGGAAAGGCAAAGAAAATCATAGTGACATGGGCCCTAACATTGTTGAGCTGATGAACCTATAACAAACTCTTTTTGTTTAAGCCACCACATTTGTTATTTACAGCCAAATATGGAAACCCTGGTGGTGTAGTGGTTAAGTGCTACGTCTGCAAACCAAAAGGTCAGCAGTTAAAATCTGCCAGGTGCTCCTTGGAAACTCTGTGGGGCAGCTCTACTCTGTTCTATAAGGTTGCTATGAGTTGGAATTGACTTGACGGCACTGGGTTTTGTTTTGGTTTTGGTATAGCCAAATACATTCCTAACTGATCAGGAACAAAATATTTTAAACTACAAGCGTTAACTCATTGCCATCAAGTAAATCTGACTGATGGCAACCCTATAGGGCACTGCAGCACTGTTCCATAGGGTTTCCAAGGAGCAGCTGGTGGATTCAAACTGCGAACATTTTGGTTAGCAATCTTACCTCATAACCACTGTACCACCAGGCTCCACTACGAGTATTCGTTCCTTTAAATGAGATGGTGTTTTAGCAACAGATGTCCACCTGAAAAACAATCTAGATCAGTGCTATCCAATAGACTTTCTGTAATGATAGAAATATTCTATAGCTGGACTGTTCAATTGTGTAGCCACTAGCCACACATGACTAGTGAGCATTTGTAATATGGCCAGTGTGGCTGAGGAAGTAATTTTTTTAATTTTATTTTATTTCAATTAATTTAATATTAAATATAAATAGCCACATGTGGCTAATAGCTACCATATTGAGCAGTGCAGATGTAGACATTTTGTTGAGTCTTGACAGGTATTTGGGATGAGAAACTGAAAGCTTGCAAAAGTCTACTTGAGATGACTGAATTATCTTTTATTCAGCCTAAACCCAGAAAAAGCATACAGCAATAACTTAATAATTCCAGTATTTGCCAAAGGAGCCAACAATTTTAGTGGTTTTTACACTGTATACCAGAGAAGAATCTTCTGCTAAAAAGTTACTTTATGGTCCTGACCTAAAATGTGATTGAAGTATATGTCTTTTGAGTGAAGAAAGGTAGTAAATACTAAGGGTGAGAACATAGAATGCTGCTTCAATTTACTGAAAGGACCACTCCAAAGCACTGACACACAGTAACAAGTATTCTTAAGTTATATTGAGAAGATAAATTCATTTCTTTTCATCCAGGTTATCACCTTTATAAGGACAGAAGTGGGCAAGGTCTACTTTCAACAAAGCATGTCTTTTGTGTATTCCTAATCCATTTCCCAATTCATCAGGACCTCTCTGTTCCATACTGCAAACCTTGTTTTCCTGATTATATCCACTCACCACTTTGATAGTCCATCCTATGGCTTTATTTCTGATTAGCTGCACAAAGGTTAGTGCACAGCTGCTGTCATGGATTGAATTGTGTACCCCCAAAATATGTGTCAACTTGGCTAGGCCATGATTCCCAGTATTGCATGGGTATCCTCCATTTTGTGATTGTAATTTTATGTTAAAGAGGATTAGGTGGAGTTGTAACACCCTTACTGAGGTCACATCCCTGATCCAATGTAAAGGGAGTTTCCCTTGGGTATGGCCTGCACCACCTTTTATCTCTTAAGAGATAAAAGGAAAGGGAAGTGAGCAGAGAGGAGACCTCATACCACCAAGAAAGCAGTACTAGGAGCAAAGCCCATCTTTTGGACCTGAAGTTCCTGCGCTGAGATGTTCCCAGACCAAGGGAAGACTGACGCACCTCAAGGATCTTCCCTCAGAGCCAACAGAGAAAGAAAGCTTTCCCCTGGAGCCAACACCCTGAATTCAGACTTCTAGCCTACTGGACTGTGAGAGAATAAGCTTCTCTTTGTTAAAGGCATCCAATCGTGGTATTTCTGTTATAGCAGCACTAGATGACTAAAATAGCTGCTAACCAAAATGTTGGTGGTTCAAACTCACCTGGCAGTTCTGCTGGAGAAAAGACCTGGTGATCTGCTTCCATAAAGATTACAGCCTAGAAACCTATAGGGCAGTTCTACTCTGTCATGTTGGGTTCCTATGAATTGAAACCAACTTGACAGCGCCTAACAACAACAGAAATAACAACAACAGGGAATGTTTGATGGGTGACTCTTTACAGTTGGTATCTGCCTACATTCTCTTTAACTCTGAAAGGAGGCTCTAATTTGGTAAAATTCAGATGAAGTTGGAAAAGAAATGAGTAAGGGAGCAAGAGAGGTTGTGGATGTGATGTGCTTAGTAGTTGGGGTTCTGAGGCCTGTACAAGTCACATGTATGAAATTATCTCCTCAGCTAGTGAGTCGTACATGGCGCAAAAGGCGTAAGTAGAGGGGGGAGGGTGGAGAGGTATTAATCACTTAGAAAAAAAATCTAGAACTTAAGTAGTTTAATAACAATTATTTCATAAAACATTAGGCCTGAAAGAGACACTAAAGATAATTTAGCTCAACACTCTTTCTGTATAGATTATAAAACTAAGCCCCAGAAAAAAATAGCAGCTTGTCCAAAATCAGTCAGTGGCAAAACTAGGACTGGATGTAGGTCTCAGGTTCAGTGTTCTTCCTTGATGCCATCCTAGTGTGAGGAAAGTCTGCATTCAGTTTTTCTGACTTCTTTTGGAAACTACATTGCAAAATGCTTATAAGTCACAGATTTTATTCAAAAAGCTAGATGTGTGTTCCTGTCTAAAATCCACCATTTAGTTTCTGTCCTTAGGCAATCACTTAACCTGTCTGAGACTCGGTTTCTTCATCTGTAAAATGGTGGTGATAATGGCACCCTTTCTGTCTTCTAGGATTGCCTTAATAACCAAAAATGACACTGCATGAAATTCTGCTTTGAATATCATGGTGCTTTATCATTTTAAGGAAATAGTGTTTCAGTTTATTGTAGCTGAAGGTTAAAGTCCATTTTTTTATTACCCACGATGGCTTTACTCTTGAAACAACCCCTCTGTATAGAGATAGATTTTTAAAAAAAAAAAAAAACTTATTTTCAACACAAACTGAGCACCTAAAACTAGCCATCTCAAAGGAAAAGACCCAGGAACTTTTGGAGAGGTTTTAATGGAATAGTTCCTTGCATCTGTGTTCTTGCTGCTCATGTAAAGTCCCTGCCTCTGGCAAAGGAATCAGAAAATCTGCAGCTCATCTTCCCCCTTGATTACAAGATGGTGGATAAATGGTCAGATACATCTGTCTTTGGGGGCGTCAAATAAACATCTATTGTAAGTTCAAGCCAAACCCTTGGAAACCACTTCTAAACAAAGTCTAAGAAATCCCCTCCTGAAGTCAGTAAACCCTCAGCTAACCTCATTTTCCTCCTGGGGAATCAGCCATAGGAATAAAGCTATTTTATTAATTCCCCAGATGCCGTATGAAAGGATTGTGAGCACTGAGTTCTTTACTTCCATGTCTGCTTTTGATTTGCTACTAAAGAATTTGTACAAAATTTGTGCCAGGCGATTACCAGAGAAGCCACATAGCAGCCATCTCTGGCATTCTTAATATTTTACTGTTACATTTACTCGTATGTATACATTTATGCCATTTACTTTAAAAATCAGTAGGAACAATGGAACTTTGACAATCATAAGCAATTGAAATCAAGGTAGCAGTTACAGAATTTTACCAGCTTGTACTTCCAATATATTTTTGCATTTTATGTAGCTATTTTAAAATTTTAAATTCATGATTCATGCATACAAAAATGATAAGCGATAAGAGTTTGGTTTTTAATATCATTATACACATTAACTAGAATGCTTCCCCAGAAAAATGGATTCTCTACATGGAGAAGGGTCTTATGAGGTGGTGAATCCACTGCATAGGCCTAATAAATCTCAAAAAACAGTATTTATTAAATGAAGCCATTGGTTGATAGAACATTAGCAGAAACTTCTTTTCAAAATAGACTTTCTATTAATATCTAAAAATTTCTTGCATTTCTTCTTATAAATAAGTTAGACAGGAAACCCCTAAAGCTGACTGTGTCAGTTATTAAGTTACTGTCTCTCAGGTTCAAACTTAATTGTGCTTCGTGATGCTGGGGCTAGGACTCTGCGAACCACATTTCTACATTGCCATCAGATCCATGTTAGACTCTTCTAACATGAGCCACTAGAGAGAGAATGCAAGGCTGGGAGAAGAAAAGACTTAGCTTGTAGTTCCTGTGAGCATCACCTCCCAGCCATGCTGGACAGCACCCCCCAGCCATGCTTCGTCGCCTGAGCAGCAGAGAGCCTTCCCAGCAGTGGCTGAATCAGCTTGCAGTTTTTCCAGCCCTTGGAGAATCAACACCATCCAAACAGTGCCCCCTCCTCAGAGGCCCCTATCCCAGGCCCATGGAGCTCCTCCCCTGAACTCAGAGACTCTAACACCACCAAGTTGCTCCTCCTTCTCAGAGATCTGAACTTCAATTCTGCAACTTTCCCTCCTCTAAGTTTTAATAATTCCAACCTCTTCTCTTTCATGGAAACCCTGGTAGCATAGTGGTTAAATGCCATGGCTGCTAACCAAAAGGTCAGCAGTTTGAATCCACCAGGTGCTCTTTGGAAATTCTATGGGGCAGTTCTACTCAGTCCTATAGGGTCACTATGATTTGGAATTGACTTAACAGCAGTGGGTTTGTGTTTTTTTCTCTTTTGTTTACTTAGCCCCATGGGTGGCTCTTGCTCCTCAAACATTAACATGTTTCAGAATCACCTGGAGAGTTGATAAATCACAGATTCATGGACTCCAGTTCCAGAGATTCTGATCCAGTAAATTGGAGCACGGCATGAAAATTTGCAATTCTAACAAGTTACCAAGTGATACTGAGGCTGCCAGTCTTGGATTTGGTTTGGATCATATCTCTGGACTTGAAGGTAGTACTGAGTGTCTAGCCAAAGTGAAATGGGATATGAATAATCTGTGATATGCAGTAATAGTACAGTTAATCAATTCTCACCTCTCAGTGATTGTGATGAAGTGCATGGGGACCCAAGTGGCTGCTGTACTTGACCACTATGGCAATGGGTTAATTACAAGGACAGTGGTGCAGGATGGGTTCTTCTGAGTGCACTGACCTGATTCAATGAAGAAAATTAAAATCTTGGATCTTGAAACTCTCATTTTAAGTCGTGTCAGAAAACAAAAAAGTTTCCATGACAGCCTTAAAAAACTGTCTTGTTTCTTTTAGCCACAAGGTTAATATTATGAAAAAGCAAATACAAAACTTAATTTTGTGATTTGCGGAATTATAACATAACTAGAGTTCATATCTACTCAAAGTTGCTCTTGAACATTAGGGCACTCATAGGAAAGTAATAGGGACATCTGATTGAGCATGAGTGAAACTAAGAATTTTGGAAACTCGTGACACCCTGAGTCTCTCTTTCCAGTGGAGGAAGCTTGCTCTCCTAAGTCTGCAGAAAGTAGCCTTCCCTTGCTTAAAAAATCCTGTAATAACCTCACATAGAACAGTCCCCTTGGAAAAGGCTCATCATACAAACCCCTTATTGCTACTGGACCTCTAGACTAGATCTCTGTATGACCTGGGAAGGGGGGCAAGTATATGTCTGAAACGGGAGCAAATTGTTTAAGCTCCAAAGACTGAAGGGTCCTTAAGTCTAGAATGAGAAGTTAGAGATGTCCACTGCAACAATTTCTCCAGTAATACAACAAGAATTAATTGCAACATCTGTAGAAAAACTAAAATTTTCTAAATAGGCAAGGGTGTATTTTTTTTTTTGCAATGGGTACAAAAAACCAAAACCAAACCCACTGCCATTGAGTCGATTCCAGCTCATGGGGACCCTATTGGTCAGAGTAGAGCTGCCCCATAGAGTTTCCAAGGAGCACCTGGTAGATTTGAACTGCCAACCTTTTGGTTAGCAGCTGTAGCACTTACCCACTATGCCACCAGGGTTTCCTTGCAATGGTAACTATCTTAAAACCAAACCAAACCTGTTACTGTCGAATTGATTCTGATTCATAGAGCAACCCTGTAGGGTGGAGTAGAACTACCCCATAGGGTTTCTAAGGAGCGCCTGGTAGATTTGAACTGCTGACCTTTTGGTTAGCAGCCAAACTCTTAACCACTAGGCTACCAGGGTTCCTGTAACTATCTTAAGTTCTGTAAATTTAAGTAATAGCCACTATGTTTTACATTTTGTAAAGAAAGAAAGGAGAGTATGGGAAGCAATGATCCAAAGTCAGGAGATGGAGGCTCTGATCCACCTGGACAATATGATTTCTAGGAGCCCTGGTGGCACAGTGGTTAAGAGCTCAGGCTGCTAACCAAAAGGTCAGCAGTTTTAATCCATCAGTCACTCCTTGGGAACCTTATAGGGAAATTCTACTCTGTCCTATACGGTCACAACAAGTCAGAATCAATGCGATGGCAATGGGTTTGGTTTAGCTGTAAAGTCCTGTGGCAATGTGAAAGTTTTGCTAGGCCAGGAAAAAAAGCAGTTAAGCTGAACAAACTCCTTCCGCCTCTAATCCCAATGCTGTAATCAGGTTAACTTCTCTCCAAAACTAATTAAAATCACTGGCTCTTTTAGGACAACTTGATCTGCATATCTGACTCATTTTCTTGTAGTGGTAGAAATGGGAAGAAACACAAAAGAACATAGTTCTGGGCCCATATGGCCCCATCTGTATGCAAATCACCAAACATAAAGCAAAGCACTTAACACCAATAATGTCAGAGTTTTTAAAGCAAGTAATTTCCTTTCTCCGATACCATTTTCAGGAAGCTTATCAAAACAGTCTTGTGCAAGTTACTTAAGGACTAAGAGGCTTTTCCAAGGAAATGGCTCCCATATTAATATAATTCCTTCAACTTTTGAGCAGAGAAGGGTTCAGAGAGAATCTCTGGTTGGGAAAGACGGCTGTACAAGCGATCCTTATTCTCTTCAGAATCTCCATCACCTCCTTAAACCTTTCTCACAGTTTTGAGACTGGCAATTTCGAAAAGACCTATATATAAAAACCAAAAGAAACCAAAAGGAAAAAGTGCACATTGCCTTTCTGGCGATAGCTAATTCATTCATTTATTCATCGGCAGTCCCTACTCCACTCCATACATGTTTCAAGCACAAAATCTCCATTTCAACTCTTAGGCTTTCCTCTTGTCTATTCCCTTCTTTCCTCCCTAGTCACAGTGTAGGGTAGGAGTGTGAGGCATCCAGACCTTCTGAGGAAATGAGTGATTAGTGGGTTGGATGTGCAGTGCAACTTTCATCTTTTCCAAACAGCCCATCAGCCACCGTAAAGACACAGGAGCTCAAGTCTCTACCCCTCTTTTCTCAATGGTTGGAGCTATTTCCTCATAGCTTCATTCTTGGTCTTGGTGCCTTGGTGGCACAAACTGTTTGAACACACCCAATGGAACAAGGAAGAAAGGGCTGGCGATCTGCTTCCATTAAGATTACAGCCAAGAAAACACTTTGGAGTAGTTCTACTCTATAGCACATACAGTTGCCATGAGTCAAAACTGACCCTGTGGCAACGAGTTTGTTTTGTTTTCACTTCACACAGAAAAACCCCTCAGCAAATAACTCTACAACTGTGCAAAGTAACTTTTAAAAGTTTTATGGATTTTAAAAATTCGGGAGCACTCACTGCTCATTCCCTTCCCCACTGCATCACATGGCAAGCAGTGCGCATCCCAGTCCCTCCTTCAGGTCCTTCGTGCTTTCTGAGTCATCACTGCCACGCTGCACAGATGTAGCCAAAGGTGTAAGTTTCTCTTAAACTTGAAACAACACCTTTCATCATAGTTCCAAATCCTTCCTGCAGTCTGATGCTGGGAATGACATGCGACATTAATCTCCTCTTCCCTCTAGGGTTTGCCAAAGATCAAAAACACTTTTGACTGTAAATGGCTCTCAGTGTTGCTACATCCGGAAATTGTCCTTGGGCATCAGGAAAGATGGAAAGCTCACTTTTTCACTCTGGGGGCCTTCCTTCTGAGAGTTAAACTGGAAAACACCATTTCGAAAGGCACATTCAAAGATGGACAATCTGGGAAGGGAAAAATATAGCTGCTAGGAAAAGTAAACAATTCTATACTTTGGATCTTTGAAAACAAGACAGAAATACTTTACCAAGGAACAAACTTTAAGAGAAATTAAAGTCGTGGAAACCCGATTCGTTGGCACCCCTCTCATAAAAGGAGTGTGGAGCTGTGGGTTTTTTGTTTTTTTTTTAATGTTGCCTTTCTGTCATATAAAAATTGGGACATGGATTTTATTTCTTCATAACGTACCTATAGGGATTGCATTGCAAGCAAGTCCCACTGCTTACAGAATAAAGACCAAAGTCCTTGGTAGGGCTTACAGAGCTCTTCAGGATCTGCCCCAGCCTGGCCGTATTACCCCAGCCTCCCACATACATAATTTGCCCCAGCAGTACCAAGCGTCAGCAATTTCTCTCATCTGCCATATTGTTCTTTCAGGTCTTGAGTGCATATTCCTTGCCATTTTTTGAATGCTCACCACTCCCACCCCACTGTCTAGTTTACTTTTATTTCTCCTTCAAGACTCAGCGTTAAGTGTCATCTGCCAGAAGTTTTCCTTATTCTCCTAGGTTGAGCTGATCTCTCTCTGCTGTCTTGGTTTTCTGCACCCTCCATGTTAAAGCACACACTCAGTGAATTTAAGTCAGAAAGTCCCCTAATGGCACAATGGCTTCAATCCATTATCCCTCAAGGACTATTTACAGAGGTTTTTGTTTGTTGGTTTGCTTTTTAACTGTACTCATAGTAGGCTTAAGGCAAAGATGAATACTCAGAAATAGCTTTTTAGGGACGGCATAATATCAAACCATTAAAAAAACTAATTTTTGTATATCTTAAGTTACACTAAGGTTTATATTTCTCTATATGTCTTTGAAGCAATTCACCTTATAATTATTGATTTATAAATGTACAGAAACTTCACACCCTTGGAAACAATATTTCTAGTTTAAATTTTTATAATGTACAGAAAACATAAGCTAATATTTAAATGAATCCCACAGTGAATCAAATTTATAAGAGCAATCATAATCTTATATACATTATACATGCCTGTAGATTGTACTTTCTCCAGGAAGGAATCTTTCCTACAATCAATTACAACTGGATAGTTATAATCACACACACACACTAAAAAAAAAAAAAAAAAAAAAAAATCTGCCAGAAGGATTGGAGTTGCATTAAAAGGAACACACCTCCCGTTTGAAGTATACCTTAAGCAGGAACTGTAAGATAGAAGGAATTTGCCTTTTTATGGAAGAAAGTAAATAATAAATATTGCAATACAGTGTGACTTCATGGTCATCTGTAGGTAAACTTTCATGAATTATATATGACAGTGCATTTTGCCTTGCTAAACTGAAGAAATATAAATAGTTTCTTTTTGTTAAAATAGAAAATATAAACCAGCAAGTAGTAGGAGAGGGTTATAAATTTTGTGTCATGGGGATGTTCGTGCATTTGGGGTGAAGTGTGGGGGTGAGACGGAGATTCTAGATGACAACTTAAGAAATCTTTTCGAATTAGAAATAAAGGCCTATTTCATTGAATTAAGCAATTAGGGATCACCATGGCTTCTAAGGAGAAAATTGATAAAACCAAAACGAAGATAACTGTAAGTATAAAGAACATGAATGAGGAGACAGATTGGCCAGAGACTGGTTAGAGATAAACCCATAATGGGGATGGATGGTGAAAGATGAGCAGATATGAGAAATATGGCCAGAAAGTACTCTAGAGACTTTTTGCCAGAAGGAAAGATGCAAGGATAATTCCACATTTATACTTCAGGAGGCTTAGGAGCCTAGTAGCCAGGAACACTAAAAATAGGTTAAAGGGTAGGAGAGCACCCAGGATGTATAGATTCATTATTTAAAAATGTCAGTGCTTCTCAGAATATTACATGAATTTATTTCAGATCCAATAAAAACCCCTAAGGACATTTGGATGGTGAGGAGCAGAGATGATGTGACAAAGTCATCCTCATAATCAGCTGGAATTGGTGGAAAGAGGCAGCAAATTTTTTTAAGAAACAATGAGAGACAAGTTTCCCTCTCAACTACTAGTGGTTTTTATAGTGCTAAAATAATGAGAAAATGAGAAAAGAAAGATATGTATCTGTCATAGGAATTGGGAGATATAATTAAGCAAAAGAATAGAAACCCTAGGAATAATCTGTAGTACATGTAAAAAGATGGTGTATAGTTAAGTGGCATTTCAAACCAATGAGCAAAGATTTAATATTCAGTAAATTGTGCTGGGATAATTAGTTAACTATTTTAAAAGAAAAAGCGAAGTTCCTCCCTCAGGTCGTATACCAAAATGAATTCCGGTTGGGTTAAAGAGTTAAATGTAAAGCATGCACACACGCTCACACAAGTAACAAAATACGGTGACTATATTGTTTAAGAAAGAAAGAGATAAAGAGAACTAGAAGGATCTTACCTCAATATTAGGGGATAATTAGCCCTAGATTGAGCACTGTTCTGGCCCCTGCTAAGAAAACTTAAAAGCAAAAATATAGACTACAGAAAGGACTTTCAAAGTCTATTACAAGAAAATAAACAACCCAATTAAAAATGAGAAAAAAAAAACATTTGAACAGACACTTCAACAAATAAGATATTGAGAGGGCAAATAACCACATGAAAAGATAGTCGACATCATTATTCATTAGAAAAATGCAAACTAAAACAACAATGAGATACCATTTCACATCACTAAAAAACAAAAACCAAAACCAAACAAACTGCCCTCAAGTCAATTCCAACTCATGAGGACCCAACGTGTGTCGAGCAGAACTGTGCTCCATAGGGTTTCAATGGCTGATTTTTCAGAAGTACATTGCTATGCCTTTCTTCTGCAGTGCCTCTGGGTGGACTCCAACCTTTCGTTTAGCAGCCCAGTACACTAACAATTTGCACTACCCACTAAACCAAAAAAAAAAAAAAAACCCGTGTCCATCAAGTTGATTCTGACTCATATTGACCCTGTAGGGCAGAGTGGAACTGCCCCATAGAGTTTCCAAGGAGCACCTGGTGGATTTGAACTGCTGACTTTTGGTTAGTAACCATAGCTCTTAACCATTATGCCACCAGGGTTTCCAACCACCCACTAGGATAACTAAAATTAACAAGACAACCATATCAGTTGTTGGCGCGGACGTGGAGGAACTAGAACTCTCGTACACTGCGGGTGGGAACGCAAAATTGAACAACCACTTTGGACAGCTTTGTGTTTTCTTAAAAGTTAAATAGACATCTACCACATGATCCAGCCATTCCACTTCTATGTATTTACCCAGGAGAAGCACAGGTCCATACAAAAATTTATACATGAATGTTCATAGCAGGTTTATTTGTTATGGCTAAAAACAAAACAATGTAAATGTCTATCATTAGATAGGTGGTAAACTTAGTGTATCCTTACAATGGAATACTACTCAGCAATATATCCATGAAACAACATGAATAAATCTCAAAATACTCCTCCTGAGCAACAGAAAGCTGGTTGCTTAGACATGGAAGATGGGGAGAAGGGGAGGAATTGCAAAGGGCATGATGAAAAATTTGAGGATAATGAATATGTTCATGCAATTTATTGTATATCAATCATACTTCGATAAATCTGATTTAAAAAGGGGTTGTGCCAAGGCAAAGTACATGATTGTTATGTAATGGAGAATAATATTTTGTACTACACATTTAATCAGTTTTCTTTTCTAAATGAGAAATAACTGTAAGAAAGAAATCAGGGTAATTTGTAGTGAAAAAAACCTTAGTTGGTACAGAGCTAGGAAAGGACTCCAATTGGCACTCTTATGCTCCATGAGCCTTTGAATGTTTCAAACCTGGCGAGGAAAAAAAAAAAAAAATTCTCTGTAGCCTATAAAGTACATATAAATTACAATTCCTCCTGCAGGTCACTCTAAGTTTTCATTTGTTATATAAGCATATTTGTAAATGTATAAATTGTATCTGAATGATTTGCATACTACAAGGGTACTTAGTAGCCTTAAATAATACTTGTTTCGAAATGAGATACAAGTTTATATGAATGTGCTCAGCATAGCTGTCTGGTAACAAAAAGCATGTAAGCGAGGTCTCATAATATTTGAATTTCCTTCCTACCACTGTGTGGAAAACCCTGGGCGGAATCTCCGCAGTGGCTATATAATTAGATTTTTATGTAGTATGTATACTCAAAACAGAATTTAGGTTTATGCCCAACTGTGGTCAGTTGAACTAAAAATAATGTGGTGCTGGTGATATGGAAATTTATCAAAATTGTCAACAGTCTTAAAAAGCAAAGTAACATCTATTTAAGCAATTTTTCACTACGGATATCTAATAACCAGGTTTTCTTGGAATACTAATGTGGCCGTTATTGTACAAACGTGGAGAAGCTCAGAGATCTATTCCTAGATAATAGCCAAGAGAATATATGTTTTCTGCTGTAATCAGTACATACTGTAAATCCACATGCTGTATTGAACATTTTATTCTCTACCTCTTCTTGCCTCCCCTTTTCCCAAAAAAAAAAACAAAGAAAACCAACATACGATAATCTCTCCATGTTTCCTCTCTGCCTCCTTTGCTCTGATAGCGCATATCCTAGCAGAGCAGTAGGGAGACTCTGACTTGAAAAACCGAGGAGCTCCATATTTATGGGCTAACCTATGATTTACCCAAGCCCAGTAGTTTGAAGAGGGAAAATGCTCAATAAATATGTATAAATAGACATATTTACAACTTCTATGCACTTCAGGTTTGTTCCTAAGATATTCTGAAGCATTTCCCAAATGTGCTTTGCTAAGCAAATATTAAGTAATACTAAGCCTTTTGCTCTTCCCTTAGGCAGAAATTTTCACACATTACAAAAAAAAAAAAAAAAAAGGAGGATAATGGCCTTAAGGCTGCTCCCGCTCTGGCCTAGCAGAACGCTCTTTGCAGCATTTTGTGTTTACAATGTGCACATGATAGAGTCTTCAACCTTGTAAAAACCTCAGCCTTTGTTCCTGGTGCCATTTGACTACATGTGGATAAAAGGAAGAAAGAGGAACAAGAGATAGAGTGCCAGCCACTATTTTGACTTTCTCTTAAAAGTAGCGTGTTTCTTTTTTATGGAATTGAACTCAAATCAACATGATTTATAAGGAGCGCAAGATCTTTATGAGGGATGAAATGCAGCAACAGTTTACAAAATATGATAGTAAGGTGTGACTGTTATATATTGCCACTACCCATCTGTCAGTTTGTCAGACTGTGATGGTTGCGTATTGCTAAGATGCTGGAAGCTATGCCTCTTGCATTTCAAATACTAGCAAGTTTACCTACGATGGACAGGTTTCAGCAGGCTTCCACACTAAGACAGAGGGAAAAAAGGGCCTGTGATCTACTTTTGAAAATTAGCCAATGAAAACCTTATGGATCACAGCAGAACAGTGTCCAATATCGTGCAGGAAGAGGAGCTCCCTAGGTTGGAAGGCACTCAGAATACACAGTGGCTGTAACAATGGACTTGAGCATACTAACAAACATGAAGTTGACACAGGACCAGGCAACGTTTCGTTCTGTTGTACATAGGGTCACCATGAGTCGGAGCCAACTAACAACAGTTGTGTACTGAGCACTTAATGAGTCAGGCCATGTGCTTGTATCCTGAATGCATTATTAGCTCACGTAATTCTCAAAAAGCCCAGTGAGGTAGAACTACTGTTACACCTTGTGATGGATTGAATTGTGTCTGCCCAAAATGTGTGTCAATTTGGGT
This sequence comes from Loxodonta africana, assembly GCF_030014295.1. Lineage (NCBI taxonomy): Eukaryota > Metazoa > Chordata > Mammalia > Proboscidea > Elephantidae > Loxodonta > Loxodonta africana. The sequence continues at coordinate 50,581,533 of NC_087351.1, forward strand.
AGTCCATACTTCCCCATATTGTGTGATTGTCCACCATTTTGTCACCTGATGTGACTTTCCTATGTGTTGTAAATCCAACCTCCATTATGTTCATGAGGCAGAATTAGAAGCAGTGATATTAATAATGCATGACTCAATCTACAAAATTAGGTTGTGTTATAAGTCAATCTCTTTTGAGATATAAAAGAAAGAAGTGAGCAGAGAAACAGGGGACATCATACCACCAAGAAACAAGAGCCAGGAGAACAGCATGTCCTTTGGACCTGGGGTCCCTGCACTGAGAAGCTCCTCGACAGGGGAAGATTGATGACAAGAGCCTTCCACCAGAGCCGACAGAGCGAGAAAGCCTCCCCCTGGAGCTGGCACCCTGAATTTGGACTTCTAGCCTCCTAGACTGTGAGAGAGTAAATTTCTCTTTGTTAAAGCCATCGTCTTTTGGTATTTCTGTTATAGCAGCCCTAGGTGCCTAAGACATACCACCTATGTTACAGACAAGAATCTGAGGCAGAAAGAAACTTCTTAAAATTGTCTAAAATCACAGAACTAGCAAATGGTGGGCCTAGGATTTGAACTCAGTTTTCTTTGAATACAGAATCTAACCATTAAGCAATAATACCTCTAAGTAACTACTTACTCAACAAATATTTATTGAGCACCTATTACATGCCAGACACTGTATTATGTGTTAGAGAACAAAGGCATTCAACTGATGCTCAAGATGTTTGCTTTCTAGTGAGAGAGAGGCTGTTGTATCTGCAAGTACAAGATAGTTTGATAGGCAGTAGATGGAATTTTACCCAGGGTGCTACAGAAGTATAACTATTTGCTTGATTAAACACCAATTTTAAGTGGTAAAAATGTCTACTTCTGTTATCCTTTGCCTCCTTCCTCTGTATACACACACTCTCTCTCTCTCATTCTTTCTCTCAATTAAACACACTCTTTGGGCTAGTTCTTCCTCTGCTCAAGGGTGAAATCTCAGGAAGACCCCATAACTTTTTTCTGACTACTCTCAAGTAATAAAAAGCCCTCAGGTCACTTTTAGCCAAAAGAAGTTTCTCTTTCAGTGACTGAAATGTGTGGTGCAGTGTAATAATACAACCCTGGGAATCCATAACCAAAATCCCAACCTACTGCTGCGGAGTCAATTCCGACTCATAGAGACCCTGTCGGACACAGTAGAACTGCCCCATAGGGTTTCCAAGGGTGCGAATCTTTACAGAATCAAATTGCCATATATTTCTCCCACCGAGCAGCTGGTAGGTTTAAACCGCTGACTTCCCAGTTAGCAGCTGAGCATTTAAACACTGTGCCGCCAGGGCTCCTGGGAACTCTATGTCCCCTCCAAATCCCAGTCTCACCCTGGCATTTGTAGTGGCCCACCTCATGGAGACTATGTTGGGATCATCACAGCTCGTCACCACCACCTGCAGCCCCTTTGAAGACTTGCTCCAAGGATCTTTCTTTCCTCTGCATGGCCCACATAGGAAACACCACCGCCCCTGCCTTTGGGGATGTTTTCCCCCAACACAGCTGTAACAACGGTGTGGGGGAGGTGTCCGACCTCCTCTAACTTCACAAGGGGGAAGGAGAATCAAGATCAACACTCAAGGCTGATTCCTATGTGGCAGAGGTCAGACATGCCTACTCTCTCCTCCATCTTTACCAATTCTGACAACAACCATCCCTCTCATGGCACTCTCTACTTCTCTGTTTGGTTTTATAGTTCATTGCAATGGCCACACAGAACTCACAGGCAATACTCATGGTTATGGGATTTATTAGGGAAGTAACAGTTACAATTCAGGCTCAGAAACATTCAAGATATAGTTCTTCCATCAGGATAGCCTTTTTTCAGCTGTGTTTGTAGGTATAACTCTCCCTAGCCCTGGGCCTCTGCCCAGAAGCAATCAGCTTTCTAGCTCTATGGGCCAAGAAACCCAACATGCCACCTCCTGCTGTCAAGTCTTTGCTGCTGTGTCTTGCTGTTTTCAGGATTACAGCTCCATCACTCTGTCTCTCGGTTTCCTGGTTCCAGGAGCTTCTCAGCACAGGAATCCTGGGTCCAAAGGATACACTCTGCTCCAGGCTGTTCTTCCCTGGTGGTGATGGGATTCTGTCTTTCCTGCCTCCAGGGTGGCTCATTTCAAGCTCAATGGGATGGCAAAAACTGACCATTTCCTTTAGTGGGCCACAATTACCCTATCACATAGTCTTGCCTGTCTTAGGCTGGGTTCTCTAGAGAAGCAAAACCAGTAAAGCATGTAAGTATATATACATAGAGTGAGAGAGATTTATATCAAGGAAATAGTTCGAGCAGTTGTAGCTGGAACATCCCAGGTCTGTGGATCAAGATAGAGGCTTCTCCTGATTCACGTAGCCACAGGAGCTGGCGAAACCAAGACCAGCAGGTCAGAAAGCTGGGCTCTTGCTCACAGGCTGTGAAGATTGACGAATCCCAAGATTGGCAGGCCAGACTGCAAGGCTTCTTCTGATTCACATAGTTGCAAGGGATGCTGCTAGCTCAAGTCCCAAGAACTGTGGGTCAGATGAACAGTAGCCAGCTACAGAATCCAGGGCAAGCAAAAAGCTAGCATGTCTGCTTATATTTGGATGCAGGCCACACCCCCCAAGAAAACTCCCTTTCAACTGGTTGGCTACTCATGGCAGATCCCATCATAAGAGTTATCACGTACAAACACTGAGAATCATGGGCCAGCCACGCTGACACATAACCTTAACCATCACACCGCCCAATATTTTGGGTGGGGGTTATAAGACTGTGGCTAGAAAGGCCACACAAAAGCAATCCACCCCATCACAACAGCCTAATGGCTTCTCATCCTCAGAGCTCTTAGACCTGAGGAAGGCACCAGTCCACTAGGTCACCCAAATAGCTATGTCAAGGTCTCCCTCCCACAGGCTTGAGATGAGCAGAAAGCACCTAACTGTCCTTTCCCACGGTGGGGGCAGGGGAGTGGGATACCTCAGAACCCCAGCAACTCAGTTTTTCTATTTCAATACTTTCATACCCTGGATGACCATTGCCTTGGCATGTCTACATAGGTGATCTAGCACCTTACTTCGTAATAAAGGAATGCTTAGCAAATACTGCTTTTGTTCTCAACTTGTGGCACCTCAGCCAAAACCAAGAGAGAGTTTCATTTAACATTTCAGAAACATAAAGAAAGATGCTCACAAAAACGAGCAACACATCACACAGTGAAAGTTGCCTGTCTTTATACAATCATTCGTTTTTATTTTCCATTTGGGAACACGGATTTGCTTTGTAATTCTGACTTTGCCCCTGGAAATGCTTTGTGAACATAAGCGGGTCATTATACCTCAGACTCCTTAGCTAAAAAGTACAAAATTCTATAAAGCTTGTCGAAAAGCTCCTCCAGGAAAATACAGCTCTGTCATTTGAGGTGCACCTGACAGAGTGGCTATTCAAGCCTCAGTTTTCTTGGCCCAGCAGATGAACAGCAGGCTAAAAACTACCCAAAAAGCAGCAGGAACATCACCTTTAAATAAACAACAAAGTGTCAGAGCTTCCTAGTTCCTGACATCCTCCAGGAGGAACTTAAAATTCTCACCTTTCCAACCTCAGCCACAAGTCATTCCCACCGCCAGCATGACCTTATACCCAAGTTTGGTCACTGAGTGTCAACGTTGTTCTCTTTGCTCGATTCTTTACTTTGGAAACCTACCTAGTGTATGCATTCATCCAGGGCTATTCTCCTCCCAAAGACAAGAATCCACTCTAAACTCACACCAGGTGTGAGCAGCCTGTGGTGGCCAACTGCTCTGAAGTCATTGCCTCCTTATTTATGAATACCCTGTGCTCCTGGAACCACTATCTCCCCCTGCCTCCATGAATACCACCTCAGTACAGCCTCCCTGTTAGCTGTTCCCAAACCCCAAGACAGGACACAAAGTTCGCTGCCACTTCATCACAGCTCCTGCCCCACGCCAGGATCCAGTGGTAAGACAAAGAGTACACGACTCAAAGTATAGACATAAGTGCCAAATGAGGCAAACTGGGCTAAAGTGTTGTTTACAGTGTTTCCTTCTTTACTCTTCTAGTTCTAACGGATAAAATTTTCTCCAATGTTTTATATGGCTCATCATAGAGTTACTGCCCTACTTTGATTAAGATGAAGATCACATCACTTCCCAGTCTGTGCTTAGAGCATAGGTACCACAAACATAAAGTAGGCAATGAATGTTATTTTAAGACATTTGCTATGGGAAGAGCAATAAAAACAATTGTGTTATGACTTTAGTGCAGATGTCCTGAGTCCAATATTCTCAAAAGGTTTTGACAGCATTCAGAGTAGTATGAAAACACTTGGCAGTGGCATCTCAACATTTAAATATTTTGTTCTTTTTTTTAGGTACCAGCCAAGAATAAAAGCGTCTTCATGGAAAAGCTACTTGAGAAGTTCTGGAAAGCAAATTTTTAGCATTCAGACCTTTTTTCCAACATAGAGTTATTATATGAGACACTGGTGTTTAGGAGTTTACAGCTGAAGACTGTAGGCGCTGGGACAATATAATCTTCTCCAAGAACTGATCAATGGAGTAGAGAGCTAAAGGCATTTTCCACCTCTTTCTCAAATTTCCAAGTGTGTCTATGGGCAGTTCTACTCTGTCTTATAGGATCGCTATAAGTCAGAATTGACTCGACAGCAGTGGGTTTTTTTGGTATAGAAATATTAATATCTTGCTTTCATATGTATGTTTATATATTTAGTTCTATTTACTCTTCACAATCATTTAGTTAGGCAGAGTTAGGATTATCAGTCCCATTTTACAGATGCGATAGAATGTGGCTGAGCCAAGATTAAACCTAGATCTTTTTTTGACGCCTAGCCCGTTGTTGGAAACCCTGGTGGCATAGTGGTTAAGAGCTATGGCCGCGAACTGAAAGGTCAGCAGTTCGAATCCACCAAGAGCTCTTTGGAAACCCTATGGGGCAGTTCTACTCTGTCCTTTAGGGTTACTATGAGTCGGAATCAACTTGACGGCAACGGGTTTGGTTTGGTTGATTTAGCCCATTGTTCTTCCACTCCACCTCATGTCAGCTGACTGAGAATAGCTTTGAAGATTATTCCACCCCTGAGTTACTTAGTTAGGGAATCCCTAACAAGCTCTGCACTGGGACATTAGACTCAAAAATTTACCTCTTAGGAGATAAACATTATTACCTGCTAACCACCAACCTTAAGGAGCCCTGGTGGTACGGTGGTTAAAGTGATGAATGCTAACCAAAGCCAGTGGTTTTAAACTACCAGTGGCTCCACGGAAGAAAAATTTGGCACTCTGCTTCTGTAGAGATTTACAACCTTGGAAACCCTACGGAGTTGCTGTGAGTGGGAACCAACTTGACGACAGTGGGTTTGTTTTTTTGGAACCATTGACCTTTAGGTTAGTGGTCTATCACAAACCTTTTGCACCACTCAGGGACTTTGCAGAACCATTAGATAGCAATAAATAAAGCTGAAAAGAAGAAAATTCAAATTAAAGCTTGAGTTGTACTCATTTTCAATAGTTTTAATTGTTAGAGTTATGGTAATTTTCACCTTTTCACAAAAGCTTCCTTATCAAGTTTTCTTTTTTTCCCCCCACCCCTCAGGTGAACAATAAAGCTATAAGTAGCTAGAGCTGGGTACATATTTCTTGTCCTTCACTTGGATTTCCGGTTTAAAAAAAAAAATGCCGTTAAGTCAGTTCAGACTCATAGCGACCCCATGTGCATCAGAGTAGCACTGACCCCTTAGAGTTTTCAATGGCTGATTTTTCAGAAGTAGATCACCAGGCTTTTCTTCTGAGGTGCCTCTGGGTGGACTCAAATCTCCAACTTTTCAGTTAGCAGCCAAGCAAGAAACCCGTTGCCATCGAGTCAGTTCCAACTCATGGCAACCCCATGTATTACAGAGCAGAACTGGACTTCATAGGATTTTCTTGGCTGAAATCTTTACAGAAGCAGATTGCTAGGCTTTTCTTCTGTAGTGCCGCTGGGTGGGTAATAACCATCAATCTTTTGGTTAGTAGTTGAGTACAAACTGTTTTCACCACCTAGGGACCTCCATCTTGATTAAGTTCTGATAACTCACACTGGTTAGGCCCTGTTAGTTTCCCTTGAGGGCAGGCTGTTGTTAAGGAGAAGAGAGCATTATCTGAAAAAGGTTCTTTTCCGCCTTTCCCTGCTGGAAGCAGGCGGAGGCTTTTCTCTGAGCTCTCAGTGAGAACCTGGCAGGACTCATAAAAGTAAAACTCAGAAAGCGTGGTGACTTCTCCAAGGCTGGGTCTCCAGATGTTTTGCTCGAGCTCCATCACACTCATTCTACTGCAATTAGTCAGTTTCCCTGTAAGTATTCCTATCTGATGCTGAGTCCAGAAGAGGAAGGATGCTGAGTCCAGAGGAGGAGGGATGCTGGGTCCAGAAGAGGAGGGACGCTGGGTCCAGAGGAGGAGGTTGCTTCTCCTGGTCAATGGTGATTCTCCGTATCAGTCTGTCCCTCCAGTTTTGGGGTGGAGCTTTGCCCTGTGATCACTAATCTCTAATGGCTCTAAGAAGAGCTTTGATTTTCAATTTTTCAGCGTTTTTATTTTTGTGAGGACAGAAATAATGACTTCCAAGGTCTTTACATGCCTGACTGGAAATCATAAATCCTTGGCTGTCCAAAAGCTTTTTTAATATACCACTTTGACTATCTGTGACACAAAGGAATAAATCTTGGCTGCTCCTTGTCCTGGAATGCACTACAGAGAGCTCCTCCTGGGAGAAAGAGCTCAGCTATAACCTGCAGTTCAGCACCTCCACCCTTCTGATTAATTTGGACCAGTGGAGCGCTTAAAGAAACAGGTGGTACCTGGAGAATTAATTGTCCACATCCCATTGAGAAGCACTTCTGCAGGCCCTGTTGTTATTTTTTAAGTATCTGAGCTTTGAATCTCACTCCATTAATAAAGATTTCAGCAGCTTAGTAATTAGCACCAACATGACCTTACCATTAGAACAACATATGCTTTTAGGTTATTTTTGTCTTGTGCAAATTGATGATAAAAAAAAAAAATTTCCAAAAATTGAACAAACTTTTGTTTATTTAGCATAACTGATTATGACTCATATTCAAAATATTTATTTTATCCTTACATAATTTATTTTATAAGGATCAGCATAAAGCTGGTTCCTATGAGGTGGAGGTTCAAGATGTCTGAAATGTTCAACTTTTCCAAATTACTGCCCCACTCCATCATCTCTAACATCAGCTACTTCCCCTCCACTCAGTACTCTCCCTCCTGTCTTCGGGTTTGGTAACTCACTGCAACGTCTCACAAAACTCACAGACTGTACTTACAGTTAAGTGGTTTATTAGGGAAGTAATAGGTTACAATTCAGGATCAGGAAGTATGCAGGATACAGTTCTTCGATCAGGACAGGCTCTTCTCACCATGCCCATGGACAGGATTTTCTCTGGCCCTCGCCTCTCAGCCTCCTGGCCTCTCGGCCTTGCCTCTGCCCTGTTTGGGCAAGTGTTACAAAGCCCCTGGCCCATGAGTTGGCAAGCCCCACTGCAGCCACCTCCTGCCAGACTCCTGGTTCCCACCATCTTGCACTGCCATCACTCTAGCTACTGCTGTACTGCCATCTCTCGATGTCTTCTGTGTTACAACTCCTCTCTCTCTCTGTCTCCTGGGTCTAGGAGGTTCTCAGCACAGGGACCCCAGGTCCAAAGGGTGTGTTCCACTCTTAGCTCTTCTTCCTTGGCAGTAGTGAGGTTCCTCCCACAACTCTGGAATTGGTTCCCTTTTAAGCCTAGCAGATGGTAAAACTAACCAGTCCCCTCATTAGGTTTCCAGACATCTTATTTGCATGGTCCCACCCCCACAAGGTGCCACACTCCTTATTTGCATTATTAGCAAGCTTTCCAATCCCTTTGGTGGGCCAAAAGCACTTTATTTGCATAGTTGCACCCAATCGTTTGGTGGGAGTTACAAGACCATGGTGAAAAAAGCTGTAAAAAAGTGATCCATCTCATTTCAGCGTGTACCTTTCCTAACAGAACCCCTTTTATGGACCTACAGTTTCAATTCGCCCTAAAAGAGAATGCCTCTCTTTGCTGCAGTTTCTACTACTCTTGAGGATGACAGCCTACTTCTAATGCTAGAGAAAGCTTTGGTTGCTTTTAGCATACACTTATCTCAATATCAGCAGTTACATAATTCTCTCCTTTGGATTCACCTTTCATTGTCCTGGAAATTGGGGGCCTATCTCTGCATTTTCATGCCTATCTGGATTGGCTGTCAAACCCCTTTACATTAAATCTTCCCTCTCCTTGGCCCTCATAAGAGCCAGTTTCTGGATAACGATTGATCCTCAAATTGTTATCACATTCAAAAAGAATAGAATCTTTGTTTGATGTAGATCATAAATTTATTCAACACACAATAGTATTTTGGTTTTTTTTTAATGTACATCCAGAGAAACGAGATTTTAAAATCAGAAATATCAAAATTAATGATCAGCATTTTTTATAAAAATAATTTTGGGAAACCATAAACAAATTAAATGTTTAGTACTAGGGAGTTGGTTATGTAATTAAAGAAATTATGATATTTCCATTCAATAAAGTATTATTCATCTAATACAAATGATACTGAAACTTCTGGCTCCACATGGTAGACTATGCACGTAGGTGTTTACAGCCCCTTCCTCCAGAATTCCTACAAAACGACAGTAAAGAAATACAGAAGATAGTAAGCTCATAGCAACACTGAAAAGGGGAAAGAAAGAGGCCTTGGCAGACCAGAAATTTGTTAAAATCTCTAGAAGATAGCAAGTAGATGGGATCTAACTGTCAGATAACATAAAAACAAAGAAGCAAATGTCCCAGCACTGAGGACACCTGGCTTCAAATTGACAGGAGTTAATGCTGAGCAGAAGGAGTAAAAAAGACCCATACCGAGAAACAACCCCGTGAAAGTTTATAACCTACCAGAGATAAAGAGAATATCCTAAGAGCTTCCAGAAAGGGGACGTTGAAACAAGTTATATGAGTTCCTTGATGTTGGATGTATTCATTATCTGAGTTCTTATAACAGTGGAGAAACAGAGGCATGCCTTTAAAATATTCATTAATGGGCTGACCATTGACAAAATTAGTCCTGACTCAAACATCCATCCCCATGCCATACTCACATGTGTCCTTGCCAATCATAACACCATCTATTTTGGTCAGTGTCTTACTGAATTTGTAATAAATATATGATGAAAATAAATAATTTTAACGAATTTATGATAATATATACATAAGATGAGTAGGTTTTTTTACTAAAATGGAAAATCTTGAAAAAGACATTAGATTTCATATGCTTGATGAAAGTGTTGGTGACTTGTTGAGTTACCAACAAAGCTACTGCTAAAGGAGGATTAGCAGAGTTAAGCTAGTTAAGGATGGATGAGAAAAAACAGACCAGTAAAATAACAGGAAATGATGTTCAAACTAGGGTCATTTAAAAACCAAAAGCTTTCAGATAGGCTCTTAGGGAAAGTCTTGAACTATTTTTGTAGAAATTCCTATCTTTATTGTGCTTGAAAATGAAATATAGGTTGGAAGGTGTCATATCATGATACCACTTATTTTTATCCCAAAAAAGTATCCTAACGACAGTGGGTGCGAGTCATTTTAAAAACTGTCCTTAAGTCAATTTTGTTAAATATAAGAAAAAATAAGTTTATCTTCATAATTTATTTTTTCAGGACAAAGTCTCAGTTAAAACTTTTCCCAGTTTATGCTCAGGTTCTGGTCCCCATTTTAAATGAGTTTATATTAAGTGGAATTTTCTGGTGTTAACTTTCCTAAGAAACAGGAAACTTAACCACACATACAAAGGAACCAAAAACATAAAGGCCACGAAAAGAGAGAGTGGAGGGAGAGAGCGGGTTGTCTCATTAAAAAAAAAGGGGGGGAGAGTAATTGGGAATGTGTAGCTAGGTGTATACCGGTTTTTGTGTGAGAGACTGACTTGATTTGTAAACTTTCACTTAAAAAAAAAAAAACTTAAAGCACAATACAAATTATAAAAAAAAGAAAACATAATGGCGTTAGTCTTTGCATCAGCAACTATAAATGCTGAAAACAGTGGAATAATGCCTCCAGAATTCTGAGATAATATGACTTTAAATCAATAATTTTATACATAACCAACTTACTAATGAATTGTGAAAGTAAACTAGATGAACAAGAATTCAGAAAGTTTACTTTCTGTGCACTCTTCTGAAAAAAAGTACTCTACCAATTATTTTTAAAAAAATGAAAGAGACAGAGAAAGAAAGACAGAAAGAGGCTAGAAAATGGAATGAACAGCATGAGAAGATTTCTGTTCTGGATAACGGAAGACTAAGTAATTCGAACAAAAACAAACCAAACCTCCTTCTGGATAAACACAACACAGAAACTTGATAAAATATATCATTAAAAATCATCTTAAAAGAATCAAAGATGTATCAAGACATAGGGGAATTATGGGGTGGAAATTCAGGATTTGGGAGAAGATTTTGCCCTGGGAGCATTTGCTGATCTGGAAGAAATAAGTGACAGTGCTTTAAATAGCTTCTTAAGGAGAAGGGGGAAGAGTGCTTATTGCCAACAGGGAAATAGTATACTATCACACACCATGAATTAGAACCTCTAAGGGCTACATCCTGGAGCAGTGGTAATAGCAGCTACATCTGGAGCAACCCCTCTTTAGAGAAGCAGAAATAAATCAACCTTTGTCCCGAATGAAACCTAGATTTGAGTAACCTAACTAACTCATAAAATCTCCAACTATCAGCTTGGATTAAGGGGATCTAGGAGCCCTATAGGAGCCCTGGTGGCAGTGTTTAAGCACCAGGCTGCTAATTGAAACGTCATCAGTTTGAACTCACCAGCCACACCACAAGAGAAAGATGTGGCAGTCTCCCTCTGTAAAGTATACATCTTTGGAAACCTGATCCAAAAACCCAAATCCATTGCCATCGAATTGATTCCAACTCGTAGAAACCCCTGTAGGGGAGTTCTACTCTGTTCTACATGGTCAATATGAGTCCGAATCAAGTCAATGGCAATGATTTTGGGTTTTATATTGCTACTGCCCCCCTTTAGAGAAAGAATATCATTCTAGGCCTCAAATAATTTCTACACATATTTCTAAACACAACATCCAGTACACACAGATACACGAAAAGATACCATGAGCAAAATCCAGCAGTAATAAAGATAACCAAAAGGATCACAGACATTATCAGGCATGATAAAATAAATACTTTTACCATTTCCAAGGAGCAGAAAAGTAAACTGTTCAAAATTTCACCAGGGAACTGAAAACTATAAAAAGTGACTTAGAAAATTGAAACTCTAGAATTGAAAAACCCACAAACTAAATTCAAAAGACAGGTTTAATAGCATATTGGACAATTGAAGAAACAATTAGTGAACTGAAAACAGGTCTGAAGAAACTACAGAATGAAGCAGATAGCAGCAAAAAAGGTGAAAACACAAAAATAATGGGGGAAAAAAAAAGAGAGACTTCCACAAGAACTTTCAAGTATCCAGAAGGAAAAGAGAGAGGGAATATTCATAGAGACTTTGGATTAATTTTCCAAAACTGATGAAAAACATCCACTGGCAGATGTAGGACTCTCAATAAATACGAACCAGAATAATTAAAATGAAATCCATACCTAAACAGGTTATAATGAAACTGCAGAAAACCAAAGAATATTTTAATGGCAATCAGAGCAGTTTGCCCTCCAAGGAGCAACAGTAGGCTTACAAATGACTTCTCAACAGTAACAATGGAAAACAGAAGGAAAGTAACTGCTAATCTAGAATTTATAACCAGCAAAATAAAGACATTTTTCAGTTAAATAAAAATTGGAATAGTTCACTACCAGGAGACCTGCACTTAATGGAAATTGTAACAGGTGTTTTTGGGAGAGGGAAAATAATTTCTGGAGAGGATCAAGAGACCAAAAAATACAAAAAGAATGAAGAACAAAGAAAGCCACAAACATGTAAGTAAATCTCAATGAGCATTTAATGTATAAAACGATAATAATATGTAAGTTGGGTACAATGTAAATAGAGTCAAGGGTTCTAAGTTCTTTGCATTACCCAGGAGGAGAGTCAAATTATCTATTAATATTAGACTTTAATAAGTCAAGGATAAGTGAAGGATCAAGAATAGGAAAAGTATAACACTTACAACTAAAAGATAGGTTAAAAATTAATGATTAAAAGTCAATCAGAAGTCCAGAGGCCAGAAATTGTGGGTCTACAAGACTTACGGATACTTGCCTGGCCACTGACTGTTGAGAGTCGAAGGCCACTATGGTCTCCAGTTATCATAGCAAATACCATACCAACTTGGTGGGGAATGCAAGCATTCAAGGAGTCCCTGTGTGTATGTGTGTCTGTGTCTGTGTCTGTGTATGTGTCTGTGTCTGTGTCTGTGTGTGTGTGTTAATGCATAGATGTTCTGATGATATTGGGAATGTCCCAGTTATTCATGAATCATTTCAACAAATTTGCTATATTATGCATGTCATTCAAGATAGTCATTTCTTATAAGCTGGAAAAGAATGGCAGATATAGAGACTTCTTATGAGACTCTGGTAATATTCCCCCTGATTTTAATCTTTCTGTAAATAAAGATGGAAAATATGAGCTAGCAATAGCAGCAAATTAAGTTATTGCTAAAAAGATTATAGATTTAATGAGAAAGAGTGAATGAAGAGGCAACACACAGAAAATGGTGGAAAGTTCCTTCACCAAAGTGCTTTGTTACATTCATAGAAGAGTCAAGGAAGTTGAAAATAACCAGCAAATGAAATCAAGGACATTGGTAATTGAGACTGCAGAGGACTGTGATACAGTCCAGAAACTTCACGGATGTGGTCTTTGTAAAAGCAAAATGCTTTGATTGATGACTGTGTTTCAGACCCTCATCCAGGCATCTTCCAAAAGACTTGATATTACAAAAGGAATGACTCAAAAAAGGTGCCTCAGGTGTTTTCTAGTTTGCAACATTTACTCTGTTTTTTTCGCCCTGATCAGGATCAAAGATCTCAATTAATCTTTTCACCACTGATTTACATTGACTACAAGGCTACTTGCTTCTGTCATCAAAATATCCTTGAAATATGTTATGTCTGTTTTTTGTGTGTGTCAGTCTTATGCAATTTCAGCTCTATTTGTACTATATGTGAGACAGCCTTTAAAATTTCACTGCCTCTTGTTCTAAAATCAAAGAAACTAAAAGTGACTGAGTCATGATAAAATATTTGTTCTTTCCATCTTCCAGATTATCAGTAGAAATTGTAGCGAAGGAATCATATAGGAAAGATTTTGACAGGCCACAATATAAAAATTATACAGAATTGTTTTCAATGTAACTAGTTTCTTAGACAAATGCCTTTTTCAATAATACAAATTGACTCGACAGCAAAGTGTTTTGTTTTTGTTTTTTTAATACATGTGGACTTGAAAGGATGGAAAACACAGGAGTCAAATTGCCTATATCTACGGAAAGATGATAGAGAAACTCAATATCATCAGTCAGAACAAGACCAGAGCCAACTGTGAACAGACCGTCAATTACTCCTATGAGAGTTTAAGCTGAAGCTGAAGAAAATTAAAACAAGTCCACAAGAAGCAAAGTATGACCTTGAGTATATCTCTCCTGAATTTAGAGACTATCTCAAAAATAGATTTGACACATTGAATTCTAATGACTGAACAGCAGACAAGTTGTGGGATAACATCAGTACATAATACATGAAAAAAGCAAAAGGGCATTAAAAAGATGGGAAAGAAAGAAAAGACCACAATGGGTGTCAGAAGAGACTTTGAAACTTGCTCTTGAACAAACAGCAGCTAAAGCAAATGGAAGAAACGATGAAGTAAAAGAGCTGTACAGAAGATTTCAAAGGATTGCTCGAGAAGACAAAGTAAAGTATTATAATGAAATGTGCAAAGACCTGGAGTTAGAAAACCAAAAGGGAAGAAATGCTTGGTGTTTCTAAAACTGGAAGAATTTAATTAAAAATCCAAGCCTCGAGTTACAATTTTGAAGGAGTCTACGGGTAAAATATAGGGTCGCTGTTTACTCGATGGCAGTGGGTATTTTTTTTTATGGGCAAAATATTGAACAGTGTAGGAAGCATCAGAAGAAGATGGAAGAAATACACAGAATCACTGTACCAAAAAGAAATGTTCAATGTTCAACAATTTCAGGAAGTAGCGTACAATCAAGAACCAATGGTAGTGAAGGAAGAAGTCCAAGCTGCACTGAAGACATTGGTAAAAAAACAAGGCTCCACAAACTGACTCAATACCACTGAGATGTTTCAGTAAACAGGTGCAGTGTAGGAGGTGCTCACTCATACCTATGCCAAGAAATGTGGAAGACATCTACCTGGCCAGCTGATGGGAAGAGATCCATATTTGTGCCCATTCCAAGGAAAAGTGATCCAACAGAATGTGGAAATCATCTAACAGTTATCAGTAATATCACACACAAGTAAAATTTTGCTGAAGATACTTCATAAGCGGTTGCAGCAGTACATTGACAGGGAACTGCCAGAAATTCAAACTGGTTTCAGAAAAGGATGTGGAACGATGGATATCATTGCTGATGTCAGATGGACCTTTGCAGAAAGCAGAGTATACCAGAAAGATGTTTACCTGTGTTTTATTGACTATGCAAAGGCATTTGATTATGTGGATCATAACAAATTATGAATAACATTGCAAAGAACGGGAACTCCAGAACACCAAATTGTGCTCATGGAGAACCTGTATGTAGGACAAGAGATAGTCATTTGAACAGAACAAGGGGATACCGTGTAGTTTAAAATCAGGAAAGTGTTTTTCAATGTTGTATCCTGTCATCATACTTATTCTATCTGTATGCTGAGCAAATAATCTAAGAAGCTGGCCTATATGAAGAAGAGCAGGGCATCAGGTTTGGAGGAAGACTCATCAACAACCCACGGTATGCAGTTGAACAACCCTGCTTGCGAAAGTGAGGAGGATTTGAAGCATACTGATGAAGATCAGAGACCACATCTTTAGTATGGGTTACATCTCAACATAAGGGAAAAAAAAAAAATCCTCACTACTGTAGCAATAAGGAACATCATGATAAATGGAGAAAAGATTGAAGCCGTCAAGGATTTTATTTTACTTGGATCCACAATCAATCCCCCTGGAAGCAGCAGTCAAGAAATCAAATGATATATAGCATTTGGCAAATCCGCCGCAAAGTCGTCTTTAAAGTGTTAAAAAGCAAAGATGTCACTTTAAGGACTAAGGTGCACTTGACCCCAGCCATGGTTTTTTCAGCCACCTCATATGCATGGGAAAAGTGGACAATGAATAAGGAAGGCTGAAGAAGAATTGATGTCTTTGAACTATGGTGTTGGCAAAGAATATTGAATATACCATGGACTGCCAGAAGAATGAACAAATCTGTCTTGGAAAAAGTACAGCCAGAATGTTCCCTCAAAGCAAGGATGATGAGATTTCATCTCACGTACTTTGGACATGTTATCAGGAGGAAGCAGTTGCTGCAGAAGGACATCATACTTGGTAAGGTAGAGGGTCAGTGGAAACTCTCAAGGAGATGGATTGACACAGTGGCTGCAACATTGGGCTCAAACGTAGCAACAGTTGAGAGTATGGTGCAAGACCAGGCAGTGTTTCATTCTGTTGTTCATGGGGTCGCTGTGAGTCCGAACCAACTCCATGGCACCTAACAACAACAACAAGTTTCTTAGAAGAAATATTTCCAAAACAGCATTCTCATATCTTTCTGATAGAGTAGTTTTTTTTTTGTTTGTTTGTTTTTAATAAAGTCATTCAGTACGTCTAGTTTTTGTTTCTTGGCTAGTTTTTTACCAGATATGAAGAAGAAATTACAAATTGTGACTCATTATTTTGACAGAATGATTATTTGCCAAAGTGAGCTTTTGGGCTTGATTATAGTTTTAGTGAATATTAGTCAAATTGAAATCACTTTTTATGAAGTGACAGATGTGTGTATAATTTGAACACAATTTTGCAAAAACAATGTATACATTGCCAACAGGTTAATTTTGACAATAATTATATAAACAAAACAATTCACTAGTTTGAAAGTAGTCAGATATAAGCAGATATCTACTCCTTTCTTGGCATCCATATATGTTTAGACAATGTGACCCCTCCCAAAAAAGGTTCATCCCTGAGTGACTACAAAAGTTCATTTTAAATGAGCAAAGAAAGTGAGTGTAGTAGCCTAGTGGTGTGTTTCTTTATAACAGTTGTCTCAAGAACTGACTTGTAAAAACTAATGCCTAAGTCCTACTGGGAATTTCCTAGAGAATATTAACTCTGTTTTAACAGTTAATAGTGATCCCCAGATATAATTGTTTACATGTCAGTGAAAAGTATATTAATATTACAGAACTCTTCTCTAGAAGCTTTGAAATGTAAATTTCTGTAAATTTAAAAAGAAGTTTCTTTTTAAATTTAACAATAAAAGAAGTATTCTTTTTGCCCTCGAAGTTGTTAAAAAGTTCTTTTAGGTTTTAGCATTGAGTAAAAAGAATATGATGAATTACAGCTTGTTTGATTTCGAAGTAGAATGACAAAATTTATGAAAACTTCTATTCATGTAAAATTCTATTTATTTATTTTGCTTCCATCTCAGAAGCCAAGTTTTATTTCAGAAATTTGATGTTTGGCTAGATGTTTTCAGACATAGCTTATATTACATATTATCTGTTTATATTATCCTAATAACTCTAATATCATAAACTCTAGGTATAAAAAGTAAAATGATAAATATAAAGAGAAATATATAAATTCATAATCATACTGTAAATCATAACATAATTTTTCAATAATTGTTAGAGCAAAGAAAAAAAAAAGCCATAAAGCCCTAAAACAAGCTTCAACAATTTCAAAAGGCTGAAGGAATAGAGTATGTTCTCTAATCAGCACAATTTTTTTAGGACCTAAATATTTCTAAAAACAACAATAGGGATTTTCCAAGCAGTTAAGAGTAACAGATTTACCTTCCCATCATTAAAAAAAAAAAAAAAAAAAACCTAGAAAACAAGATAAAATATATGAAATAAAAATTTCAGACACTGGACAAAATGTAAGACAGAACAGTGTTCAAGAAAGAAGAGAAATGAAAAAAGTGAGCCCTACTATTGCCCAGGCTTATAGCCTGTAGGTAGTTTCCAGGCTGCAGTAGGGGAGGGAACGCCAAACAGAGCCCACTATCTTGCTGAGTTGGGTAGACAAAGATCAGCACCCAGCAAGATCAAGATAGCTAGAATTTGTAGGGCAGAGTGCAGGAAAGAAGTGAGCTATATGAAAAGAAAGCTCTAGAAATCAGCAGAGGGATCTATTTCAAGCCTGTGGCCTAAGACCAATCTATACATTAGTGAAAGAGAACTGGACAAGTAGAGAAAAGCCACCTGGAAAGGAATAGTCAGGACAATTTCCTAAGCACACACAGGGCTGGGAATAGTTTGTGTGCCCACCAACTAGAAAGATCTTGTAAAGGAAGAGTCGTAGAGTAAAATCTTCCAAAGGGTGTTACCTAAGTAGCGGGGCTACATTAGACATAGGCTAAAGGCTGCTCTGGACCCACCCTCACAAAACTAAAAGCAAACCTCAAAATATTCCAACTGATACAAAGTAACTTTACTGCACATTAAAAAGAAATCCAATAGTATTAAAAGGAAAAAAAAAAAAGTCCAGCACCAACAATGTACAATTCATAAAGTCCAACATCCAATCAAAAATTATGCAAAAAGCAGAAATTTATGACATAACAAAAGGAAATATCAATCAATAAAAATGGTCTCAGAAACAGAAATGATAGAACCAGTAGACAAGGATGTTACATATGATTCATATTTAAGAAGAAGAGAAAAACATGAGCATGCTGGGAGAGATATGAAATATAAAAGACTCAAATCAAGCTTTTAAAGATGAAAAATATAACACCCGAAATGTAAAATACATTACATGGAATGAACAGCCTATTAGATATTGCAAAGGAAAAGATCAGTGAATTTGAAGACATAGCCATAGAAGCTATCTAAAATAAAAAACACAAAGAAAAATTTGCTGAAAAGAATAAACATAACATCCGTGATCAGTGGAACAATATTAAACATTCTAACATACAAGCAATTGGAGTACAAGAAGGGAGGCAGTGAACAGAAAATAATTTTTTTAATAAACAATGGCCCTACCCCATTAACCAACCCCATTGCCATCAAGTCAATTCTGACTCATAAAATGGCCCTCGTATCTTCAAAATTTGATGAAAAAAATACAGATCCAAGGTTTAATGAATTCCAATCAGAAGAAACATAAAACAATGCCAAAGTATCATAATGAAATTTCTGTACACCATTGGTAAAGAGAAAATCTTAAAACCGGCCAGAGAGGAAAAAGACTAATTATGTACAGAGGGACAAGGATTGAAATGATGGCATAATTATCAAAAATTATTCAAGCCAGAAGACCATGGAGAGACATCATTAAAGTACTGCAAGAAGGTGGGGGAGGGGAGAACCCATCACGCAGAATTTCTTAGCCAGCAAAAATATCTTTCCAAAAATGAAGGTAAAGGCTTTTTCAGAAAAATAAAAGAAGACAGACTTTATCATTAGCAAACCTGCCCTGAAAAAAATATTAAGGAAAATTCTGTATGCAGAGGAATAAAACAGAGGGAAATTTGATTCCACACAAAGGAACAAAGAGTGCCGGAAATGGCAAATATATAAATAAATATAAATAAACTTTATCTCATTTTTAAATCTCTTTAAAAGATCACTGACACTCCAAAGCGGGAAAAAAAAAAAAAAAAAACACTGGATTGTGAGATTTATAGGCAATGTAAAAGTAAAAAGTATGACTATAATAATACAAAAGATGGGAGGGAATAAATGGAAGTATATTGTTGTAAGGTTTATACTACAGGGTTGGGTGGTATAACAGTATCCAAAAGTAGATTGTGATAAATTAAGATGTGTATTATAATCCCAAGAGCAACCACTAAAATATAAAATTAAAACAAAGAGGCATAGCTAAAAAGCTGATTTTTTTTTTTTTTAATGTCATCACTAAAGAAAAAGAACACTCAACCAATTCAACAGAAAGTAGTAGGGAAATGAACAAAGAGAAGATGAGACAAATAGAAAACAAGTAGTAAGTTGGTAGTTTTTAATTCAGCCATATCAATAATTATATTAAATGCAAATAGTCAAAACACTCAAAATGAAAGGCAAATATTATCAAGCTGGATAGAAAATGAAGCCCCAACTATATGATATCTATGAGAAATTCACTTTAAACATAAAAACATCAACAAGTTAAAATTAAAGGATTAATGGAAAAGATACAACATGCAAAAATTATTCATAAGAAAGGTGACATGACTATATAATATCAGAAAAAGCAGGCTTCAGAAAAGAAAATATTATCAGGGATGAAGAGGTACCTTTCGTGATGATAGAACTCAATTCGATAAAAGGACATAACACTCCTAAATGTGTGTATATCTATTAACAGAATTTTAAAATACATGAAGCAAAAACTGATAGTGTTGCAAGGAAAAACAGATAAGTCCGCAATTGTAATTGGAGATTTTAATACTGCTTTCTTAATAATTAGTAGAGCAAGTAGACAACAAACCAGTAAGGACGCATATTTAAATGCCACTATAAATCAACTGGAAACACTGGTGGCGTAGTGGTTAAGTGCCACGGCTGCTAACCAAAGGGCCAACAGTTTGAATCCACCAGGCGCTCCTTGGAAGCTCTATGGGGCAGTTCTACTCCGTCCTATAGGGTCGCTATGAGTCTGTATCGACTCAACGCCACTGGGTTTTTGAGTTTTTTTTATAAATCAACTTGACTAACTTGACATTTATATAAAACTTCACCCCAAAATGACAAATTAGCATTCTGTTCAAGTATACACAGGACATTCGCCAAAGTAGAAAATATTTTTTACCATAAAATCGAAGAGGATTGAAATTACGCAAGGTATTTTCTCTGATCACAATAGAATTGAACTAGAAATGAGTAAAATATGTATCTGGAAACCTTCAAGTATTAACCAACAGATTGCTGAATAAGCCATGGATCAAAAAAGAAACCATAAGGAAAATTAGAAAATATCTTGAACTGAATGATAATTTTAAAAATACAACACATTAAAATTGTGGGACACATCTAACAAATTGTTTGGAGGAAGGAAAAAAGTGCTTATATTAGAAAAGGAGAAAGATCTAAAGTCCATGATTTAAGCTTTCACATTAAGAAACTCAAAAAGAAGAGCAAATTAAACCCAAAGTAAGCAGAAGGAAGGCTATAAGATAAAAGCAGAAATCAGTTAATTAGAAAACAAAAAAAATACTCAAGAAAATTAATGAAACCAAAATAAATGGCCCTAGAAAGTAGGTCCATAGGATGTGATTCTGTAACTAGATCCCTCATTGGTCAGACAGCAACCAGGACACCAGGATAGCGGGAAGTGTGTGGTGATAACCCTCAGTACAAGGTCACATCTCACTCTAGTACTCTCACATGGGCTGAACTGGGGTAGAAGGGAAAGCACACCGTTAGTTGTTTCGGCAGTTGAGTCTTGTTTCACTCATTTGTGTTTCCTTATTTTCTGCAATTCACACATACTATTTCTCTAATTAAAAAGTATTTTAAGAAAAAACTGCACTTCCGAGATTTGGCAGCACCTGGGGCAGACATCTTAGGAAATCTCTAAGGTCGAAGAGTTTTAACCTACACCTAAATATCAGAATCCTTGAGTTTTAGAGCCCCAGAGTACTTCAGGGATAAACCGGCTCCTCTTGTGCCTTTGACAGATTAGGAAGCCAAGGGATAAAGAATTTAAGAGAATTGTCCAGGGTTACACTCAAGTTGGTATGGAAGTCAAATCTAGCATCTAGCCTGTCCTCTGAACTAATATCAAAAAACCAAATCCGTTGCCATCGAGTCGATTCCAAGACTCTTAACAACCCTACAGGACAGTGTAGAACTGCCCCATAGGGTTTCCAAGGAGCAGCTAGTGGATTTGAACAGCTGACCTTTTGGTTAACAGCTGTAGTTCCTAAGCACTGTGCCAAAATTTCTGAATTATAAATCGTTAACAGCTGAAAAATACAGTTTGGAGGTCCAAAAACTAGCATTTAGCAGCTTTGATAAACATGCTTAAGGAATATCAATGTCTGTGCTGCTCCAGAAAAATAATACGACTAAATGAAGTTACAAGAGCCAAATGATTAACTGATAATTTTTTGTTTAACTGCCATGGAGTTGATTCCAACTCATAGTGATTCCAACTCATGTGTACCAGAGTAGAACTGCGTTTCATAGGATTTTCAGTGGCTGATTGATTGTTTTAGAAGTAGATCCCAGGGGTTAAGATTCTACTATGCGGAGAATATTTATAATAGTTAGACCTGGGTTCCTGAAGTGGGCCGAAATGAAATGGGCTATTGAGCAGCCCATCACTGGAAACCCTCGGATGGAAGGTACGTGATAAAGGAGGCTCCACACTTAGATCATTTGTGGAGTTAGTGAGACATGATATTTAAAATTGGGACTATTCTAAATATATTGTAATGCTCGTAAAACTTTCTTTTGTGTAAGCGCCTCTCCATTCCCCACCTTCCCCTTTTCTTTTTTTAGCCTTTCTAGAACACATTGAACCTGAATGGTTTTGCACATGATCCTCTCATCCTTCCTCCCACAATTAGATGCTAACGTACTAGAAGGTAGAGATTCTCTCTTAGACTTGATCATTCCCTTGCCAGAAGGCTCCACAGACATTAACTTAATATTTGTTGATTTTTCTGCCCTAGGTACGTTCTGCGATCTAGAGGCATAAGACAGCTGAATGAGGAGGAATCAAAGAAAAAAGAGAACCATGAGGATTTCCTTTCACTATGATTTCAACTTTCCTACTAAGTATCTCGTAAGAATTATTCTAGATTATGTGTTTGAGAGGTAGGCAAAGCTTTTGGGGGAAAGATGTTAAGTAATGCCTCAGGCCTAATATTTTGTTAAAAAAGGCAAAGATAAATAAGCCTTGATATCTATGTGTGCCTCTGGAAAGAATGCTCTAAGCACATCCACATGGGCTGTTGGATTGGCCATAAGTCAAGTGGATTAGCCCTTTCATGTACGCTCTCTGCCAATGATCCTCTTCACCAAGAATAATTGAGGGGAGTGGCGAGCCCAAATTTATCAAACATTCACCCAGCCTACAGGAGTCTTCAGCACACATGGCCCACGCACATGCAGTTTCCATCAAAACTGTCTGGCCAGCGTGCACCCTCATTTTGCTCTTCTTAGCATGCTAGTAGAACTATAATTATCATGATTTATTCAAGCTGAACCCAAATCTTTCATGAAGAAAAAAAAAAAAGGAGGCCTGGTTAAAAGAGAAGAAGAAATGATAGAGTTCCCATGAAAATACTTCCAATTTTTTAATTCTGACTGGATTTTTATAGATCTTAAGCGAAAACATAAAAAGAACTAGAAAGAAGAGAGGGAAAGGCAGCCTCGGACAGAGCATGGCAAATTGCAAAAGAAAGCTACAACATGGATTCCCTAAAGACAATTAGCTTAATTATTTCCATGAGCACCCACTGCGTTTGGCACATATTGATTGCCTTGGCTGCTAATTAGACAAAATGACCTATGACCTTGAATATTTCTATATAATCAGTTACTTTCTATAGAGCACTTTTTTTTTTTTTGGTGGTATTTTGATAGCAATTCAGCTCTTATTTCATGTGCTAACAAGGATTTTCTTTTGATATTTTAAATAAGTATGGGAAATTACTATGCTTAAACATCTATGGGGGAGGGAAAAATGAAAAAAATCAAATACAAATTAGTATATGATTTCCTCCAATTCTGAAATACTGTAATCCTGTATTCTTCCTCTATAGATTTCTTTACGCCTACATGTGGACTTTAAATTCAGCTTCAATAAACATTCTTGAAGAAGATAGAAGTCTGTGTTGCTCCAGAAAAAAATAATGTGAATAAATGAAGTTATAAGAGACTAATAATTAATTGATGAATAAGAGAGCCTACTACATGGAAACTCTTACAATTATTAGAGCTAAGCTCCCGAAACAGGCTAAAACGAAATAGTTTACTGAGCAGACTACCACCGGAAACCCTAAGAAGAAAACTAACTAGGTGATAAAAGAAACCAGAAAGGAAATCCCTGCATTGGAGAGGAAGTTGGAATACCTGATTCCACAGGTGTCTTCCAAACATGACATTTGTATCACACACTTGCATTTCTAGACAAGGTAACTAGTTTACTATTCTAGTCAAGATAGAATATGGCCCACACATTAAGGGAATATGGCCCTTGATCAGGGAAGAACTCTAGTATGTCTGAGTTCCTTTGTATTGAACGCTTGGTCATAGTAGAGCCTGCTCCTGAGTTTGGATAAATCTATTGAGTCTCAGACACAGGCCCCTTTCTACCACCAATGAATTAGTTGTTAAATGCAAAGACTACCATGATAGTACATTCGTGCATCCTCCTTCTGTCTGCTCAAGAGCTAGCCTAAAAACTTCAGTGGATGGAGGACCTACAAATAACAGCTCCCCCTCCAGCAGGCCTTCACATAGAAACCTAAATGAATCTTCATCACTGCTGCTTGTAGTAACTGCATTAAACTTCAAGTGTCCTAGTTCTCTACAACTGTCCTCTTGGGGTTAATTTGGAGGATGAAGATTCTGGGAGAGACGAAACGAGCACAACTGCAGTCTCCAATACGGGGCACCTGGAGAAACAGCCGTGGGATGAAACATGCTAAGAGAAATAGTCAGGACTGCCACGTAGGGTTGTTCATTTATGCACCGCATAAGGGCTCTGTATTCAAGAGGCAACATTCACGTCACAGGCAGCTTTATTCTCTTGGAATGCTGTAAGATAATTTTATTGTAACTTTAACTCCAAAAACGGACAATCTGTCTACTTGTTATAACAATTTTATAGTAGATAGCAGCGCTGAATCTTGTTCTAACAAAATCAATACGTTGCAACTGTTCCCTGACAAGAGACAATCAAGTATGATAATCAAACGGACTTGCTGATGAAGCATCTGAAATAACCTGTGTTTGTAAGCACAGAATTACATTTCTGACTATTGAACTGAAAGGTAAATTTCTGAAAATAGAAGCAAAATAGTCCTCTGTTGCTGTTAGGTTGCCTCTTATGCTGTATCGTTTGCTGTTTGTTTACTGCACTGGAATAGTATTGCTGAGTTCTTAATTTAAATCTAGAAATACTTTCATGATGATGTAAATTACTATGTAACAACAAATATTTATTTCCCATTAATAATCCACAAAGTAAGTACTACTTAGACATAAATTAGGGATTACTGTGTGATCGTCCTCTTACTGTGGCAATTGATCGTTTTGTTGTGTAAATTCTGACAGTATAAAAATTAACTGCTGTTTAAATATTGCAGCCCCTGTCACATACATATTATTTAATGTTATATGCAAAATATACAGGCACCAAAATCAATTAACAGTGCCCTTAAAGAGATAAGAAATTCCTTAAAGAAACGTGAAGCAATGCTGTTTACTAAAACTGTATTATTGATGCTGAACCAGTTACAAAGCTTCTCAGCTCTGACACCAACTTCCCCAATATTGAATCACCAGAAAAAGGATGAAGAAGATGTAATTGAACTGTTAATCTCACTAACAGCCCAGCTATGATCCAAAGCTAAATTTCAAAATCTATTGAATTTAATACTGTCTGTAAAGAAAAGTCTTATGATAATGAAAGAATATCATGTCCTTTTCAGTGCTCTGGGTGTTTGCTACTCAAAGTGTAGTCCATGGACTAGCAATATCACTACTTATCTGGGGTATTGTTATAAATACACTCTCAGGCCCTACCAAAAAGCCAAAGCCGTCGCCATCGAGTCCATCCTGACTCATAGCGACCCTAGGGGACGGGGTAGAATTGCCCCAAAGAGTTTCCAAGGAGCGCCTGGTGGATTTGAAATGCCGACCTTTGGCCATAGCACTTAGCCACTACACCACCAGGGTTTCCTAAACCAGACCCACTGAATTAGAATCTGAATCTTAACAAGGTCTCCAGATCATGTGAATACATACTATAGTTTGCAAAGCACTGCTCCAGAGAACATGTAATTTGAAAAATTATGATGAATGTGAATTACTGCAGCTTGGTAAAAACTTAGTTTATATTGACTGATGACCATAGTAAGGAACATGTTATGGTTATGATATAAACAATTTTAAATTGTTTTTGAAAAATCAGTTTATTTCCCATTAAAATATTATACTACATTTTCAACAATTGCCAGACACATTTCCAAATACTTTTATAGCTCTCAGGACATATTTAACTTTGCCAGTATTGATCACCAAACCCGACACCAAACCCATTGCCGTTGAGTTGACCCTGACTCAGCGACCCTGTAGGACAGAGAACAGCCCCATAGGCTTTCCAAGGAGCTGCTGGTGGATTTGAAATGCTGACCCCTTGGTTAGCAGCCAAGCTCTTAACCACAGTACCATTAGGGCTCCGTATTGATAAATTAAAATTTCTTAACTCCTTAAGCCCCAAAATTTCACAAAAAAGAATGTCAAATCTAGGAACCTTTTCTATAGAAAAGGAGAACCTGGAGAATGTAAGCTTATGAAATAAGTCATTTAATTTCCATGAAATCAAACTGTGTATTTGGAAACAAATTTTATATTCCAGTGGCTATTTTTCCAAATGGAAACCCTGGTGGCATAGCAGTTAAGAGCTATGGCTGCTAACCAAAATGTCGGCAGTTTGAATTCACCAGGCACTTCTTGGAAACTCTGTGGGGCAGTTCTACTCTGTCCTATAGGGTCACTATGAGTTGGAATTGGCTCGATGGCAGTTCAGTTTGTTTGTTTGTTTTTCCAATTATTGATTAAAAATTCAAACATCTACTATTTTATGCTTAATAATTCAATTTGCATAATCCTACAGATTGGTTTTATATTTATAATATTTGTTATGATTGTGGATTCCTTTTAATTGAGGAAGATGCGCCTGTTTCTAATTTGCACGAAGGGATCAAAAAGGTCAGTGGCAGATGCTGAGGTGGCACAGCACACAGGAAACGGCACCTCAAAGGGATCAGAAGGGTCAGTGGCAGACGCTGAGGTGGTACAGCACACAAGAAACGGCACCTCAAAGGGATCAGAAGGGTCAGCGGCAGACGCTGAGGTGGTACAGCACACAGCAAAAAAAAGCCAGCACTTAAACCTAAATTAGACAGCTGACTCCACACCTATCAGCCGAGTGATCTTGACTCCATGCCTGCCCCTCTGTGCCTTAGTTTCCTCATCTGCGGCTTGGGGCTGATACGATTTAAGCAAGCCCTCGTGGTGCAGTGGTTAAGTGCTCGGCTGCTAACCAAAAGCAAAACCCCCTCCTGTACCATGGCAGAAAGATATGGCAGTCTGCTTCCATAAAGATTACAACCTCGGAAACCCTATGGGGCAGTTCTACTCCGTCATGTAGGGTTGCTATGAGTCAGAATTGGCTTGACAGCAAGGGGTTTGGATTTGTTTTTTTTATGGTTTAAGCAATTATTACATACAAAACACCTAGAATAGTTCCTGGCATGTAGCAATTGTTCAGTAAATATTGTGTTGTTGTTAGGTGCCATGGAGTTGGTTCCAACTCAAAGCGACCCTGCATATAGCAGAATGAAACGCTGCCCAGTTGTGCACCATTTTCACAATTGTTGCTATGTCTGAGCCCATTATTGCAGCCATTGAGTCAATCTACCTTGTTGAGGACCTTCCCCTTTTTCACTGATCCTCTACTATACCAAGCATGATATCCTTCTCCAGGTATTGGTCCTGCCTGATAACATGTCCAAAGTAAGTGAGACAGTCTTGCCATCCTCATTTCTAAGGAACATTCTGGTTGTACTTATTAGTATAGTAAATATTAGTTATTGTTATTATTAGGAGCCCTGGTAGCACAATGGTTAAGCATTTGGCTGTTAATCTAAAAGTTTGCAGTTGGAACCCTCCCAGAAGTTTCACAGGAAAAAAGATCTGGCATCTACTCATGTAAAAATTACAGCCAAGAAAACTCTATGGGGCAGTTCAACTCTGCCACATTGAGTCTCTATGACAAAATTGACTTGACAGCACCTAACAATAACAACAGCATTCCTATTATTATTATTATATATTTAATAATAATGTCATTAATATAAAGTATATGTCACAGTTCTTAAACCCTAATAAGCATGCAATATATGGTATATGTTATTATTATTAGAATCACCCCATTCCAGGGAAGTGAGAGGGGAAAAACAATAAGGATGGCATGACTCCAATTTTAAAAAGATGAGGTTTATTTTTTTCATACATCACAGGTCAGAAATACATTATGAATACTATAACTTTTCTCTTTAATACCTATTTTGCTTCTATTTTTAGAAAAATATAGCTCACTCATAATTATTCCATTAATTAAAATGCTAAGAGTTTAAGATACCGAGGTAAATAATACTTGATTCCTGACCTAAAGAATCTCCCATAAATAGAGGTAATTATTAGCGTAGATTATAGCACAGTAGCTAAATCACCAGTAGCTTCTTCTAACCACCACTGTACACTTTAATACCAGTGACACAATGAACAAATAGAAAAAGATTCTAGGAACTAGAATGAGATTCAAGGAAAAATCCCAAGGACAGGACTAGCTAACTTCATTTTTTTTTTTTAACAGCCTTTTTCTTCTTTTTTTTTTTAATTGTACTTTAGATGAAGGTTTACAGAGCAAATTAGTTTTTCATTAAATAATTAATACACCTATTGTTTTGTGACATTAGCCGCCAACCACACAACATGTCAACACTCTCCCCTTCTCGACCTTGGGTTCGCCATTACCGGCTTTCCTGTCCGCTCCTCCCTTGTAGTCCTTGCCCCTGGGATGGTATGCCCATTTAATCTTGTTTTGTTTTATGGGTCTGTCTAGTCTTTGGCTGAAGGGTAAACCTCAGGAATGACTTCAGTACTGAGGTAGGAGGATATCCAGAAGCTGTACTCTCAGGGTTTCTCCAGTATCTGTCAGACCAGTAAGTCTGGTCTTTTTTTGTGAGTTAGAATTTTGTTCTACATTGTTCTCCAGCTCTGTCCAGGACCCTCTACTGTGGTCACTGTCAGAGCAGTCGGTGGTGGTAGCTGGGAACTATCTAGTTGTGCTGGACTCAGTCTGGTGGAGGCTATGGTATTTGTGGTCCATTAGTCTTTTGGTCCAGAAGGAGTGGGACCAGTGGAGTATCTTAGATGGCGACCCACAAGCTCTCAAGACCCTAAACACTACTCACCAAAGTAGGATGTAGAATATTTTCTTTATAGGCTATGTTATGCCAGCTGCGCTAGATGTCCCCCAAGACCATGGTCCCCAGCCCTCAGCCTAGGGATTCGGTCCCTCAGAGTTTGGATGTGTCTATGGAGCTTCCATGACCTTGCCTTGGTCAAGTTGTGCTGACTTCCCCAGTATTGTGTACTGCTTTTCATGAGTTCTTATAATAGTGGTCTCATACAATATTTGTCTTTTTGTGATTGATTTATTTTACTCAGTACAATGCCCTCCAGATTCATCCATGTTGTGAGATGTTTCACAGATTTATCATTTTTCTTTAGCTAACTTAATTCTTTGATCCTTATCCTTTTTGTTGACTTTTTTTCTAGTATCATAACCTACACAAATGATATTTTTGGGAGAGAAAACTCAAAACTTCTTGATTGACAAATTGTATTAGAAAATGGTATTCTGATGTCACATCAGCTTTAGATGGACTATTATCAAATAAAAACTCAAACCCATTTCCACAGAGTCAATTCTGATTCATAGCGATCCTATAGGGTAGAGGTAGAACTGCTCCACAGAGTTTCCAAGGCTGTAATCTTTACCGAAGAGGACTGCCACAACCTTCTTCTGCAGAGCAGCTGGTGGGTTCCAACTGCCAACCTTTTGGTTAGCAGTGGAGTGCTTAACCACTGTGCCACCAGGGATCCAACAGGGACTATTCCCATTAAAAAAAAAAAAAAAAAACATAGCCATCGAGTAGATTCCAACTCATAGCGACCCTATAGAACAGAGTAGAACTGTCACATAGGGTTTCCAAGGAGTGCCTGGTGGATTCGAACTACCGACCTTTTGGTTAGCAGCCATAGTTCTTAACCACTAAGCCACCAGGGTTTCCAGAGGGACTATTAGGACTGACAAAACTATTGAGTGGTTTTACCTAGTGGAAATGTTGCTGCACTAACTATATTACCATTTTAAAGCAACATGTACTATTTTCCTGCTGAATGAGACTGCACATTCCTGCAGCCACACTCCAGGATTGTAATGTGCACGTCACCACTACAGAGCCAGGGTAAAAATCTGAGCTAATGAGCTGTCTTCATGCCCCAGACAGAGTGGCCCAAGGGGTTTAAGAAGAAGTTTCTCTCTCAGGCTTCATATGCCTGAACCATTTAGACAGCAGCTGCTGAGGTATCATAACTAGTGATGAACCTCACACAGACACAGACTTGGAACGCTTCTTGGGCAGACAGCCCCTCAAAATGGGGCAGACACCTCCTAGCACCCAGACCCAACACATCTCTGATACATTCCCAGCAAAGCACGCTAGATATCCGTGATCATCACTAAAGCTGGTGTTTGCCACTGTGCCGTCAACTAGGCTGCTCCAGGAATTCCTTGTCAAGCACCTCAGTGCCATCTCACCACACTGATTGGCATTCTTTGTCTGACTAAGCTTCATACGCCTCTGGATTTTCCTTGCATTTTTTTCAGTGGATAAAATAATAGCAATTCTGACTGCTTCATTGGTTATACTCCCATCTGTGGTCTAACTTAATTGGTTCCACCACCTTGCTTTTAATTCATTCTCCTCACTCACCAATTTTTTTTTTTTTTTTTCTCTTAGCCCATCTTTTGAGTCAGCAGGAATGTCAGAGACAAAAGAAGCTGACTTGGAGGACCTGGGATAGTAGCCCTAGACAAGCATGATGAACAAAATATGAGTCCCATGCGGAATAGACCTGCTGCCGTTGATGTGAACATCACTGCAATTCTTGAGTATTCTGGGTCTTCTATTAGCACTGGAGCATGTTGGGATTTTTTTATTTGCTCATTTATTTATATGAAAAAAGTTTACAAAATTAGGAAAACTAAACTCGACTTAGAAACGCCTGTAATTAAGTACCTCTATTAAAAAATTTTGCATTAAACAAAATTCTCTTAGAAATTTTAAGCTGTGCATCATCATAAATTTAAGTATAAGCATGTCTCAAGATGAACTAGGAGACTAACATAAGACACCAATGTACCAAAAGTTAAAATGTAGCATCAATCCAGGTGAAATAAATTATTTTCAGTCATACAACAAAATTAATGAAATTACTTGTAGATATCAGACTTGGTGCTAAATGCTATGTGTGCAGGGAAATGGGGGCTAAGAAGTACTGTAAAGAGTAAAATATAGGCCCCACCCTTAATGGGGCTTAATCCCTGACATCCTACCAAAAAAAAAAAAACCCTTTGCCGTTGAATCGATTCCTACTCATGGCAACCCTAGGACACAGTAGAACTGCCCCATAGGGTTTCCAAGGAGCAGCTCGTGGATTCGAACTGCCAATCATCTGGTTAGCAGCTGAGCTCTTAACCACTGTGCCATCAGGGCTCTCCCTGACTTCCTAAAACAAGTAAAATACTCACCTGAATATACTTCTGGAATAATTCATTTTCCTGTGTCTTTAGAGGCATATTTATTATTGACTTCATTTTTCAAATTCTCCTGTGCTATTTATTGTAACTTCAAATCCACACTGTGAAAAATACGTCCTTATTCATGAAGTGAGCATCTTTCCAAGAATAGAGATAGGAATCAATTTCATTTTCAGAATTAATACTTTTTTTTTATGTGCCTATGCAAAAAAGGAGGGAAAAAAAAAGCTGAGCTCAAAAGTTATTCACTTAGATACAAAAACAGACTATTCTTTTTCATACGTATTCTTTTGAAAGCTTATGGGCTGCATTCAAGGCTCGCCATTGGAGATAATGAGACACCATCTGCTTGTCACTCATTTACAAGGTTTTACGTAGCCCGAGGAGAATGATCAAATATCCATCCAGAGCCAATTGTACCATCTATTTTTCTACAGTGCATAACACAAATGCATACATTTCTTTTAGAAAACTAAACAGAATTTTTTTTTATTAAAAGAAATCCATTTTTTAATTTATTTAATCTCTTAATAGCATCTGGCAGGGAAAATGTGTTTCTTCCTTCAAAGGATATTTGAGTTGAGAGCTTATCCACACCGGTTTCACATTTGTTATAAAATAAAAAGTAAACTTCAGCGTCCTTTCCATCCAGGCCCAAAAAACAATAAAACGGAAGTGCAACGGCAGCAACAAAGTACGTGTAAGGGTCACGAGAGATCCCTCTGGGAAAGGAGTAAAGGACTGGTTTTTATGGGATCAAAAGTGGATTTTGGAGACTTAACGTTAGTCACAGGTAATCTTCTGTTGCGAAATACCTTCTTATTTAGAATTAGAATGTTCTTGCCCTAAAAGTATGCAGGAAAATAATACATTTAAAAACAGGCGAGGCTGTTCAGACAGAGAATAATTTCAGAACAGTTCAAAGCTAAAGTGTGTGACATAACCTTTATATACTTACAAAAGGCAGAAGGTAAAGTTGTAAATGGCCTCACTCCTCTAGAACTATTTCCTCATCTGTAAAATGGTGTCCAAGGGCTCTGGCAGCTTTAGGACACTGTTTTACTAAAGCAGTTTGTTCTTGCAGGGAATGACATAAAAAATAAATAAATAAAAAATAAAGGAATGGGTAGGTATAAAGATTAAAAAAAATAAAGAGTACACATTAATAAAAAGAAAAAAACTGAGACTCTCTGCTAAGAGGTTTATAAACAACACCAAATAAATAAATATTATTTATAATAAATAATATTAGGAACTATTTTTTTTAGAGGCAGACACCTGGATCCACACGAACACAAGTCAATTAATAGGTCCTTGGGAAGATGAGAGGAATGACCAACGGAGCAGATGCAGAGACACTGACCTTAGCAGAAGTGGTCTTTCGCAGAAGAATGAGGCAGGCTATTTGCCCTATCTGCCATAGTCTCTCCTCTCTTATCTATGAGTAAAACCTTTAGACTCCATGTCTCAACTCAAGTCACCTCCACCTTGAAGTCTTTCCTGACATTCCCAATCAGATTCATCTAGTCCTTCCCCTATGAACTCATTCAGTAAAGAGGGCCTCAAGAGAACTTTCCCTCTCTGAATATCAGAACCTGGCAAAATTTCTGGTACATAGTAAGTGCTCAGTAGCTATTTTTTGGAATCAGTGAATGAATTTCTCAAAGGGTTGCTTGCACAGATTGCTTGGATATTTCTAAATTTTTCTCCCTTAGCATTTCTACCAGATAGATTCAGGGACAAAAGGCAGGAAGAAAAGGAGGGAGGTGAGGAGGAAGGGAAAGGAAAAAGATCTGCCCAGGAATAACTTAGACTGAAAATTCCTTGAATAGGGACCCCATCTCAGATTTCCTTATATCTTGGTATTACCACAGTGTCTAGCACAAAGTCTGTGTTCGGTAATACCAGACAGGTATTTGTGGGTTTGAGTTGTACTAGCTATATTCAGAAAAAGAACATTCTATGTCCTGTTCACTGCAGTTCTATAGGCAGAGCCCTAATCTTAAAGTTGTTGAGTCTTGTTTTTTGAACTCTGGTCTTGATCCTGTGCTCCAAGGCCCTGACTTTTATTATTCCTTTCTCTCTACTCCCCTTTTACCTTCTGCATACTTCTGTCATCTCATTGGTCATGTCATCTTACAATTCTAGGTATTGTGGTGTTTCTTTTTGTACCAGTACCAGCAAAGAGGCCATTCAATAGTATTTGATAATGGCAACAATTCTTTGACCCCACCAGGATCAACAATCTATTGATCTTCTACTTTTGACTCTCTTAAACCAAACCAAACCCATTGCTGTTGAGTCAATTCCAACTCATACAGGGTGGCTTACTCCTTTTATAGCCTCATTTCTCAAGATATCCAGCTTAAACTGGGCAGAGGGTGAAGTCAAGATATGATGCAGATACAACAGCATGGCCTACGGGGAGCCCTAAAGCTAATATGACCCTCAAGTGATTGAGATGGCCAGGTCTTTCTACGCCTTCATGGACCAGTCACTTGATGTGGGCACCCAAGAAGGGGCAAGAAGCTGGAGCAATCCCTAAGGGACTGATACTGAGGGCTGTCTGCAGAGAGGGCAACAAGATTCACTGAAAAATAATCTAGGCAATGTATCACACTCTTCATCATGCCATTGGTCATACCATGTTGTTGTTGTATATTATATATATATAATTAGGTGCCATCAGATCAGTACTGACTCGTAATGACTCCATGTACAGCAGTATGAAACACGGCCCAGTCCTGAGCCATCCACACAATTGTTGCTATGTTTGAGCCCATTGTTGCAGCCCCTGTGTCAATCCATCTCATTGAGGGTCTTCCTCTTTTTCACTGACCCTCTACTTTGCTAAGCATGATGTTCTTCTCCAGGGACTGGCCCCTCTTGATAACATGTCCAAAGTACTTGACACGAAGTCTTGCCAACTTGCTTCTAAGGAGCATTCTGGCTGTACTTTTTCCAAGACAGACTTGTATATTCTTGTAGCAGACCACGATATATTCAAGATTCTTTGCCAACACTATAATTAAAAGACATCAATTCTTCTTTGGCCTTCCTTATTCATTGTCCAAGTTTCACATTCATATGAGGCAACTGAAAATACCATGGCTTAAGTCAGGTGAAACTTAGTCCTCAAGTGGCATCTTTGCTTTTTAACACTTTAAAAAGGTCTTTTGCAGCAGATTTGCCCCGTGTAATATGTTGTTTGATTTTTTGACTGCTACTTCCATGAATGTCCATTGCGATCCAAATAAAGCAAAATCCTTGACAACTTCAATCATTTCTCCGTTTATCATGATGTTGCTTACCGGGCCAGTTGTAAGGGTTTTTGTTTCCTTTATGTTGAGGTATAATCCATACCGAAGACTGTAGTCTTTGATCTTCATCAGTAAGTGCTTCAAGTCCTCTTCACTTTCAGCAAGCAAGGTTGTGTCATCTACACATGGCAGGTTGTTAATGAGTCTTCCTCCAATCCTGATGCCACATTCTTTCTCATATAGTCCAGCTTCTCAGAGTATGTGCTTAGCACACAGATTGAATAAATATGGTGAAAGGTTACAACTCCTACACACACCTTTCTTGATTTTAAGCATGCAATATCCCCTTGTTCTGTTCAAACAACTGCCTCTTTGTCTATGTACAGGTTCCACATCAGCGCAATTAAGTATTCTGGGATTCCCATTCTTTGCAATGCTATCCATAATTTGTCATGATCCAAAGTCAAATATCTTTGTGTAATCAATAAAACACAGGTAAACATCTTTCTGGTATTCTCTGCTTTCAGCCAGGATCCATCTGACATCAGCAGTGATGTCTCTTGTTCCACGTCCTCTTCTGAATCTGGCTTGAATTTCCAGCAGCTCCCTGTCAATGTACTGCTGCAACCATTTTTGAATAATCTTACTTGCACGTGGTATTAATTATATTGTTCCATAATTTATGCATTCTGTTGGATCACCTTTCTTTGGAAGGGGAACGTATATGGATCACTTTCAGTTCATTGGCCGGGTATCTGTCTTCCAAATTTCTTGGCATGGATGGGTGACCGCATCCAGCATTGCATCCATTTGTCGTAACATCTCAATTGGTACTCCATCAATTCCTAGAGTATTGTTTTTGCTGATGCCCTCAGTGTAGCTTGTACTCCTTCCTTCAATAACATCAGTTCCTGATCATATGCTACCACCTGAAACGAAACCTGTCCACCATGGGTGACCCCATTGAAATCTGAAATACCAGTGGCATAGCTTCCAGCATCACAGCCACATGCAAGCCACCACAGTACAACAAACTGACAAGTGGTAGGATCATACCATACAATCTAATAATTTGTCTGCATCCCCTACTAAAAGGTAAGCTGCATCCAGGCTAGATTTTGGTCTGAGTTGTTCACTCCTGTATCATTAATCCTAGAAGAATGTCTCGTACATAGTATTCAACAAATAGTTCTTGATGAATGAACCAATATTAAATGAGTATCTTCTGGCTATTTATGTTTTTAGCTTGATGCTATATAATCACACCTGCCTCTAGTTCTGATATTAGAATTTAGAAGTGCATTTTTAGTGCATCTTCATATTAATTTTTTATTATATCGCTAGATTAACTTCCAGTCCTAGCTTTTGCCCTGGTTCAACTGATCTTAGGCCTCTAAGTTAAGCCCCAGGCTCATCCTTTAATGTGTACCTAGATCTGAAGTGTTTCGCAGTGAAGGGTGGTGGGCTGCTTCTCCGTCTGCCCCTGTGCAATAAAGACTCCATCCCACACCAGCTTCTGCTCTCAGTAAGCAGCTCAGCTCATTTACAGGCTGCAGGGCCTTACCCACAACTCAGAATACCCTTTGTCTTCCAGTTTGTTATAAAAATGAACAAGTTTAATGGATTGGTAAATGTTAAACAGTGGATTGTTTCGGATTTCAATTCTCTGTGGCCCCAGCAAGAATATTGCTGTTGTTGATTGCTGTTGAGTCAGCCCCATTCACAATGGAATAGAATGCTGCCCCGTGCTGCACCGTTAAACGTCTTGACTGTTAACAGGGGTCTTGATGTAAAATGTTCCCAGAACTCTATGAGGAAAGGTCTCTTTAGAGTTGCTGTTCTTTTACTCCAGCCTGTTAATTCTTCCCTGCTTAATGTCTCTTGCTAGAGGGTGAGTTCTTGAGACCAGAGGTCACTCTTTAAATATGCTTAGGTCCTAACCAGTGCCCTACACATAGTGGATATTCAATAAATGTTTATTAAAATAGTATATGATGTTTTAGATTCATTTGTGTCATGAGTATCCGCTTCAGATGGTTATTTTAATCAATCTGGTCTTTTAAATGCACCCACTAGGCAATTTCTACAGAGGCAACATTTACGTGTAGCAAGTTGCATGGGGGAGGGAGACTACTAGATCCTTATTAGTAATACTGTGGGTTTATGTGCTATCCCACTTTTCCAAAGGGTTTTAAGTGCTTTCCATATATTACCTCATTTATCACGATTTTTTATTTCTTAAACGCACCAGCATGACACTCCAATAAGAATTCTAAAAAAAAATTAAATATCATATGCAGAGTTCTAAACTTAACATAATTCTGTTTCAATTACCTGCTTTCAAAATCTTTTTAAAAATTTTGAATGTCAACTGATAGAATAAATCAATAGTTTTAAAAATATACGAGGGATGTTATTGTTCCGCTCTTTAGGAGGTAGAAGCAAAACATGCTCAAGGATGTGTGGATGTCTACCCTGAGAGTAGGAACGGCAGTGCAGAACAATCATTTTTACTTCTGGAAAGCTAAACAAGTGTTAGGGGCTGAGCAACCAACCACAGGAAATAGAACTCCTTCCCTTACCATGACTTGGGTGATTTATATTTTACTATTTGTAGAACTCACTTCATATGCCTTTGAGAGTTCTCTCATGTTTTTCAGCAACATTATTCTCCTTTAAGAAAAACTGAGATGCGATGATGTCTCTATTGAGTCCCAATCTAGATTCATTGTGACTGGCTTAATCACTACTTCTCTCTGTTCTTATGTATTTACGCCACAGGTATCCATGATGAAACATCTATCTCAACCTTTCAAAACACCCTAATCATGGTAGGGGAAGGAGTTCTGTTTCCTATGGTTGGCCACTCAGCCCTTAACACTTCCTTAGCTTTCTTGAAGTACAAAGTATTATCCTTCACTGCCTTTCTACTCTTTCTGGATCTTGGCTGAAAGCAGAGAATACCAGAAGGCTGTTTACCTGTGTTTTATTGACTATGCAAAGGCATTTGACTGTGTGGATCATAACGAATTATAGATAACATTGTGAGGAATGGGAATTCCAGAACGTTTAATTGTGCTCATGAGGAACCTATACATAGATCAAGAGGCAGTTGTTTGAGCAGAACCAGGGGATATTGCATAGTTTAAAATCAGGAAGGGTGTGCATCAGGGTTGTATCCTTTCACCATACTTATTCAAGCTGTGTGCTGAGCACATAATCTGAGAAGCTGGCCTACATAAGGAACGTGTCATCAGGATTGGAGGAAGACTCATTAACAACCCACCACGTGCAGATGACACAACCTTGCTTGCTGAAAGTGAAGACGACTCGAAGAACTTACTGATGAAGATCAATGGCTACATGCTTCGGCATGAACTACTCCTCAGCATAAAGAAAACAAAAATCCTCACAACTGGCCCAATAAACAACATCACGGTAAACAGAGAAAAGACTGAAGTTGTCAAGGATTTTGTTTTACTTGGACCAACAGTCAATACCCATGGAAGCAGCAGTCAAGAAACCAAACACTCTATTGCATTGGGCAAATCTGCTGCAAAAGACCTCTTTAAAGTATTAAAAGCAAAGATGTCACTTGAGGACCAAGGTGCGCCTGACCCAACTCATGGTATTTTCAGTCATCTCATGCATTTGAAAACTGGATGGTGAATAAAGAAGACTGAAGAATTGATGTCTTTGAGTTATGGTGTTGGCAAAGAATATTGAATATACAATGGACTGCCAGAAGAATGAACAAATCTGTCTTGGAAGAAGTATAACCAGAATGTACCTTATAAGTCCGTATGGTAAGACTTTGCATCACATACTTTGGACATGTTCTCTGGACGGACTAGTCATACTTGGTAAAGTAGAAGGTCAGGGACAAAAGACCCTCAATGAGATGGATTGACACAGTGGCTGCAACAAAGGATTCAAACATAACAATTATTGTGAGGATGGCACAGGGCTGGACAATGTTTCGTTTGATCGTACATAGGGTTGCTATGAGTTGGAACTGATTAGATAGCACCTGATACAACAACAAAATCATTTTTTCTAAGGAAGAACAATACAAAATCTCCATCAAAATAGAGAAAGAGTGTTGGGGGGGAGAGCATACCTTGCCAATACAAATTCATGTATTCTGTATCCACCCCCAACAAAGTTTTTACTCTTGTAGTTTTGCTATCCCCTGAATCTTGTGTTTCATAAGTCCTTTGGGAGAAGGCAAAATGGTGTCTTCAGGGAAAGAAGAGTGTCCACACTTCCCTCCCCATGAGGGCAATTACATGTATTAAGCTAAACTTGCTTTCTCAGCTACACTCATGAACAGAGGGTGAGATTTATGTTCTCCTCTCTATCCCAAGCAGAATGTTAAGCCCATCTACATGGGGGTAAGAAGGTCAGAAGGTCCTCACCAGTAAACCAGTTGCCATCGAGTCAATTCCAACTCACGGGAACCCCCCTGTGTCAGAGTAGAACTGTGTGCATAGAGTTTTCAATAACTGATTTTTCAGAAGAGGATCACCAGTCCTTTCTTCTGAGTAGACTCGAATTAAGAACCTTTCAACTAGCAGCCGAGCATGTTAACCTTTTGTACCACCTAGGGACCAGATACTCTTAGATTTCACTGAGTCCTACTTAGAAATAGGCAAATAGTTAGTGGCCCAATTAGAACTCTACTCTGACCAGCCAGGAAAGGGAGGTTCCACGATTGAAAAGACACAACAGTCAGCTGCAGTCCATGCAGAACGGACTAAATGAGCCCCGAACACATCCTCGGTGTTCAGGAACTATGGCAGGCCTTCTCCTGGCTGCAGTGGCTTACCTCGTACTTATAGTACTTGTTTAAAGTCAGGATCAAATTCTAGAACATTTAGGGAGAAATTAGACATTAACCTACAATAAGTAGATAACCTGAAAACATGAGAATGTGTGAAAGGAAATAAAGTTTTAAGAGAAAGAGGCATAAACTATGTGTTTTAAATCTAAAAATATTTTAGTTAGAATTCTCAGAATTTTTACAAATAAATTTTATAAAAGAGACCCCTTAACAATCATGTGTATCAATGAATAAACACATTCTTATACACTGGAAAACTCAATGCTTTGAAACCAGCAGAATTTTTTTTTTCAGTTGAAAGAAAAAATAATAAGCAGTTCAAGTATAATTATGATATATGAATCAATGGACCCAAATATTATCTTACTGGCTTTGCTTTAAAATGAAATTTATTGACTGGCATATTTAAACTTTAGTTAATCACTAGAAATTACACGGTCAATACAGTGACGTTTCTTATTTTCAAATCACCAACTCCAGATATAATTTTCTTTTAAACTGGATTTTAGTATCTTAAATGTTCTTCCTTACAAAAACAGAATTGTTTACTCAAAAACAAATACTTCCTAAGTATCTATTATACTCGCATGATAGAAATGGGTATTGCATGGGATATAAAGATTTATTTCTTCTTCTCAAAGACTTTATAATCTAGCTGGAGAGACAAATTATACACAAGAATGACAGGTACAGCTATACAGAACGAGTGTCCATGTGGCCCAGATTAGAAAGGCTATATAAGAACAAAGAGTGAGATGACTATCCATGCTTAAAAGTATGAAGAAAACCTCACTGAGAAAACGGACTTAGAGAACCATGAAGGGTTTGACAAGAGAAACGGCATGTGTTTTCTGGGATGTAAAGGTGACGTTAGCAGGCAGGGGCGGGGGGACTGGTAGCAGTCCTCTCCACCAAAGGTTAGCTTTTAAATCACTTGTGGTTGCATGTAACCCCAGAATGTGCTCACTTTGATTTTATATGAGTATGATGGTACTTGTTTAAAATCAGGATCAAATTTTAGAACACTTAGGGAGGAATTAGTCATTAGCCTACAATAAGTAGATAACCTGAAAATATTAAGATTGTGTGAAAGGGAGTAAAGTGAATAAACATATATAAGAACTTTACATTCCGATCTCACTCTCTTAAGTATTCTATGTAGCTTTTTTCTTTGCCAGTATCCACATTTGTAATTCCTATGACTAGAACTAATCATTCTCAGAGATCCCTAGCTGCAGAATCCTATAATCATATACCGTTCCTACAGAGTTCTCTGGGTGATGTTTTGGTCCCTATCCTTTTGATCTTTTATAGCTTGTTTCACTATCAGATTTCATACTGAGCAAGCCCCGTTGTGTCTCTATTAAATATACACAGGAAATCACAGAAGAGTACAGCTATTACCAAAGAGTCCCAAAGAAGGTGGTTTAAAGATTTTATTTCTTTGCAAATATAGTAATGTTTTGTTTGAAGATTCAGATTTACATATAAAAGTCTTAGGACCCCACGCTCTTACTGTGAGAACCAGAAATGATCCTGTACTTGAATTTCACCAAGTGGAAGTACAGTCCACTCTCTACAACCCTTTTGATGGGCAGAACTCTGAGCATTGCCTCATTTCCCCTTAGTCTCCCCTCGTTTCCCCTTTGCCTTTTAAGAACTTAATACTGCCTGTTCTCTCCTTTCATAGAGAAAAGAAATCATAGATATTATTTTATAATAAGATTTTAAGGACTTGATATAGTTCCATTTGAAAAGAGGATGACAGTAAGGGGGTAATGTTTTGCCCAAGACAATGAATCACCAATGACTGAATTAACGCCATGTGAAAGGAGAGGTATATTTTGGGGGTGTTGGGGGGAGAAGGGT
The DNA here is from genome assembly GCF_030014295.1 of Loxodonta africana. NCBI lineage: Eukaryota > Metazoa > Chordata > Mammalia > Proboscidea > Elephantidae > Loxodonta > Loxodonta africana. The sequence continues at coordinate 50,622,404 of NC_087351.1, forward strand.
TGTTTGGGAAGTTTTTGGCAACCATAAAGCAGGAACTGTCTTCTCAATACTACATGTTTCATTACTCACAATATTTAAGCAGATAGCTGGCATATTCTTTCTAATGAATGAGGTGTTAGTACTGGTAATAAAACTAATCATAGCTAATGTTTGAATTTTATTAATATTAATAGCTAACATTCATTACACAATGATGTAAGCACTTTACATGTATTGTCATTTACTCCCCAGTTTAAAGATAAAGATGCTGAAACACAAAGAGGTTAAGAATGCAACCAAAATAGGGGAGCTACAATTCAAACTCAGGGAGCCTAGACAACTAGGTGGTGACTAAGAATGTGATCACAGACCCATGGGGAAGAATAACTAGCTCACGTGCCCGTGTGGCGTACAGCGCTAGGTCTTTGCCTAGTCATGACTTGGCCAAGGCTATCAGAAGTATCCCGCTCCTCTCTCCAACCTCTCCTCCCAGGGACTGCCTTCACACTTCTTTGTTTCTCCAGCCACACAGTGCTCAGCACCAGCACATTTTACATCTTCTTCCTCTTACCTTTCTTTCTCAATCCCGTGCACCCACTCTGCCCTTCAAAAAGGAAACAAAGGTACTGGTGTTCCTTTTCTGAGAGATACCAAAGTGATTAACCCTCACTGGCATTTTTATTGCAAGTGCATAAAACTTTCATATTAAAATGCAACTGTTTTCCATTTTGCAAATGTTTAAAATGTGATAGTCTAAAAAAAGTGTAAACAGTGCTTTCAGAAAACAATCTGTTTTGGAATCCAGTTTCACAGAATTTTAAAGCTAGGAAGGCTCTTAGTGTTTACCCAGGACAGCCTTCTCACCATAAAACCAGTTGCTTTCAAGTTGATTCTGACTCATGGTGACCCCATGAGTGTCAGAGTAGAACTGTGCCCCACAGTTTTCAGTAGCTGAGTTTTCAGAAGTAGATCTCCAACCTCCAACCTTACAGCTAGCATCTAAGTATGTTAACTGTTGCACCACTCAGGGACTCCTTTTTCACCATGCAAAACCAAACCCAGTGCCATCGAGTCAATTCTGACTCATAGCGACCCTATAGGACAGCGTAGAACTGCCCCATAGAGTTCCCAAGGAGCGCCTGGCAGATTCAAACTGCCAACGCTTTGGTTAGCAGCCGTAGCACTTAACCACTATGCCACCAGGGTTTCCATTTAGTTTCTTCACCACAGAGGTGATAAAACTCCAGCCCAGCGAGCCCTAGTGACCTGGCTATGGTTACAGGACTAGTTCATTCCAGGAATAGAATCCCATTTTTCTAACTTCTCATCCAACTTACTCAGCAAATATTTATCAGGCACTTTTTCATGGGTCAGATACTTACAGGAAATCCAGTGCTCCTTTCACCCTATCTGTCTTTATTAAAGTCAAGTTATAAACATTTTTATGGTGAGGGCATCCTCAGCTGCTATAAGAAATAGTATTGTTTCCAGATTCACAGCAAGAAAGCTCATTGAGAAGAGCAATGCTTTTCTTTCCTTTAAGACAAAGTGTGGTTAGATTATAATATGAGCTGTTGGAGCTGGCAAGTACTTCAAATAAAATTTACCCACCCTCCTTATTTTACTAGTTTAAAAAAAATAGGAATCAGTAAGATTAACTGATTTTATGCTGTTTCTACCTTCTACTTTATTATCATTAGAAGAAAAACAGATTTTTAAGAAAGAAAGAGGGTAAGATTCCAACATGTTACATTTCCCAATCACTAAGACTAATTTTCAACTTCCATCTGGGGAAAAAAGATGAATCAGAAGAGAGATAGGCATGAGGAGACTACATATCTTCCTCCTTTGACAATATTTTTACACTGACTGGGAAAGGAAAAATATGAAAAGACAGAACCAATTTTGCCAAACCACAGACTGAGTAAATGGTAGGCCTGGCACTCTCTAGAAGGTTTTTGCCGGGAATTGTAACAAGTTGTATGATCTTTTGCCCTGAAACTGGATGTTGTCCTTCAGCTGTGGAAAATCTAACACAGCCCTGACTCCAGGATAAAGATTTGAAATAGAAACTGGCTTTGCAGCACCCCTAGCCAATGCTGACACCCAAGGGTAATAATACCAAAACGCCTGCTTAAAAAACACAGACCTGCAACAAATCTAGCCTTTTTGCCTTCTTTTCTAAACCTGCCCTTAGTCATAGATTTTGACATCTTCCCAATCCCTAGTTTCCTAAGTAACGCTATTATGGCTTTTTCCTCTTCCTTGAAAATTTACTATTCATTATTAGCTGGTATTTTGGGCACTAAATTTCAATCAATGTGGACTGAATACCACTTCCGTAGATGTTTCAAACCCCTGCCCGTCAGAGATGCTCCAAATGGAAACAAAACTGTCACTGAGGAGTTAAAGCCATTCTAAGTCATTTCTCAGGCTTTGTGATATGCAGGAGAGTCTAAAGTAAAACATGAATAATGCTTTTTAATAAACCAAAGTCTGACTGCCTTAAGGTGTTTTTCTCCCTACTTAAACCAAAGCGCAATCCATTTCAAGCCAAGTACCAACAATAAATTATGAATACTTTAAATAATGAAAATATGAATATAAAAACATTATATACTTTTAGTTTATGTCCAAAAAAGTAGTAAACATATGGTCAAAATACCAAAATTGAACCCCTCAGAATCTATGACTCTCCTGGAAAATAATTCAGTAATCAGGATGGAGGACGTTACTTGTTATAAAAATAGCATGAGGGGTTGTCTGACTTCCCCTAACTTCACAAAGGGGAAGGAAAATCAAGATCAAAAGCCCAAGCCTGGTTACTATGAGGCGAAGGTCAAACACACCTCCTCTTTCTAAAATTTTAACTAATTCTGACACCAGTTGTACCTCCCATGGCACTCTCTACTTTTGTGATGTAATCAATAATTCATTGCAATGGCCACACAGAATTCACAGGCCATGCTCACAATAATAGGATTTATTAAGGAAGTTGTTGTTGATATGTGTCAGTGACTTGGTTCTGGCTCACAGTGACCCCCATACACAACAGAACAAAATACTGCCTAGTCTTGTGCCATCTTCACAATCATTGCTGTTTGAGCCCATGGTTGCAGCCACTGAATCAATCCATATCCTTGAGGGTCTTCCTCTTTTTCACTGACCCTCTACCTTGCCAAGCATGACCCTGTACCTTTCCTCACCTTCGCCAGGGACTGGCTCCTCCTGCCAGCACGGCCAAAGTGTGTGAGACGAAGTCTCACCATCCTCATTTCCAAGGAGTACTTTGGTTGTACTTCTTCCAAGACAGATTTGTTGGTTCTTCTGGTAATCCATGGTATATTTGATATTCTTCACCAAAACTGTAATTCGAAAGCATCAATTCTTCTTCAGTCTCCCTTATTCATCATACAACTTTCACATGCATATGAGGCAATTAAAAATATCATAGCTTAGGTCAGGAGTGCTTTAGTCCTCAAAGGGACATCTTCGCTTTTTAACACTTTAAAGAGATCTTTTGCAGTGGATTTTCCCAGTGCAATGCATTGTTTGATTTGTTCACTGCTGCTTCCATGGGTGTTTATTGCAGATCCAAGTAATATGAAATCCCTTACAAGTTTGATATTTTCTTCGTTTATCAAGATGTTGCTTATTGGTCCAGGTACGAGAATTTTTTCTCTATGTTGAGATATAGTCCATACTGAAGGCTGTAGTCTTCAATCTTTATCAGTAATTGCTTCAAGTTCTCTTCACTTTCAGTAAACAAGGTTGTGTCATCTCTACATATCACAGATTATTAATGAGTCTTCCTCCAATGCTGAAGCCACGGCCTTCTTCATATATTCCAGTTTCTCAGATCATTTTCTCAGCATACAGATTGAACAAATATGGTAAAAGGATACAACTCCGATGCACACCTTTCCTGATTTTAAACCATGCAATATCCCCTTGTTCTGTTTGAATGACTGCCTCTTGGTATATGTAAAGTTCCTCATGAGAACAGTTTGGTGCTCTGGAATTCTCATTCTTCATAATGCTGTTCATAATTTGTTATTATCCACGCAGTCAAATGCCTTTGCATAGTCAATAAAACACAGGTAAACATCTTCCTGGTATTCTCTGTTCAGCCAGGATCCATCTGACATCAGCAATGATATTCCTAGTTCACATCCTCTTCTGAATCCAGCTTGAATTCCTAGCAGTTCTATGCCAATGTACTGCTACAATCACTTTTGAACGCTCTTCGGCAAAATTTTACTTATGTGTGATAATAATGATATTGTTCGATAATTTCCACATTCTGTTTGATTACCTTTCTTTGGAATGGGCACAAATATGCATCTCTTCCTGTTGATTGGCCAGGTAGCTGTCTTCCAACTTTCTTGTCATAGACCAGTGAGCACCTCCAGCACTGCATCCTTTTGTTGAAACATCTCAATTGGTATTCTGTTAACTCCTGGAGTCTTGTTTTTTGTCAACACCTTCAGTGCAACTTGGACTTCTTTCAATACCATCAGTTCTTCATTATGTGCTACCTTCTGAAATCGTCGAACATCAACCAATTCTTTTTTGGTACAGTTACTCTGTGTATTCCTGCCGTCTTCTTTTGATGCCTTCCGCATCGTTCAATATTTTCCCTGTAGACTCCTTCCATATTACAATTTGAGGCGTGAATTTTTTCTTCAGTTCTTTCAGCTTGAGAAATGTTGAGTGCATTCCTCCTTTCTGGTTTTCTAACTCCAGTCCTTGCACATTTCATTGTAATACTTTGTTTTCTCAAGCCACTCTTTCAAATCTGTTCACCTCTTTCACTTCTCATTTCTTCCATTTATTTAGCAGCTTTACATTTAGAAGCAAGTTTCAGAGTCTCTTCTGACATCTGTTTTGGTCTTTTCTTTCTTTCCTGTTTTTCTCTCTTCATGTATGATATCCTTGATGTCATCCCACAACTCATCTGGTCTTCGGTTATTACTGTGTAATACATCAAATCCGATCTTGAGATGGTCTCTAAATTCAGGTGTGTTATACTCAAGGTCATATTTGGTTCTCATGGATTTGTTTTAATTTTCTTCAGCTTCAACTTAAACTTGCACGTGACCAATTGATGGTCTGTTCCACAGTCGGCCTCTGGCCTTGTTCCAACTGGTGATATTGAGCTTTTCCATTGTCTCCTTCCACAGATGTAGTCAGTTTGAGTCCTGTGTTTTCCATCCAGTGAACGTCATGTGTATAACTGCCTTTATGGTTTTGAAAAAAGATATTTGCAATGAATAAGTGGTTGGTCTTGCAAAATGCTATCATGCGATTGTTTCTATTACCAAGGTCAAATTTTCCAACTACAGATCAATCCTTCTTTGTTTCCAACTTTTGCATTCCAATCACCAGTAATTATCAATGCATTTTTACTGCATGTTTGATCAATTTCAGACTGCAGAAGTTGGTAAAAACTTTCAATTTTTTCATCTTGGCATTAGTGGTTGCTGTATAAATTTGAATAACAGTCATATTAACTGGTCTTTCTTATAGGTATGTGGGTATTATCCTATCACTGACAGCTCTGTACTTCAGGATAGATCTTGAAATGTTCATTTTGACAATGAATGCAATGCCATTCCTCTTCAATTTTTCATTCCTAGCATAGTAAATCATATGATTGCCCACTTCAAAATGGCCAATACTAGAACATTTCGGCTCACTAATGCCTAGGATATCAATCTTTATGCATTCCATTACATTTTTGGTGACTTTCAGTTTTCCTACATTCTTACTTCATAAATTCCATGTTCCAATTATTAATGCATGTTTGCAGCTGTTTCTTCTCATTTTGAGTCATGCTACATCTGCAAATGAAAGTCCCAAAAGTTTTATTCCATCCATGTCATAAGATTGACTCTTTTGAGGAGGTAGCCGTGTTTTGTGTTCCTTTCAACCTGACAGGCTCATCTTCCGGCACTATATGAGACAATGTTCCACTGCTTTTCGTAAAGTTTTCACTGGCCAAGTTTTTCAGAAGTAGACCACCAGGGAAATAACAGGTTACAATCAGCATCAGGAACAATTTGGAATATAGTTCTTCGGTCAGGACAGTTCCTCAGCCATGCCTGCAGGCAGGGCTTTTCCCTGGCCCCTGGGCCCCTCAGGCTGGCCTCTGTCCTGCTTGGACAAGTGTTACAAAACTCTGTAGCTCTGCCAATAAGTGCCCAAAGGCACCCCACTCTTCCAGGAAGCCTCCTGCCCGAAAGCACCCAGCTCTCTCTCTTCACAGGTCAGCAAACCTATTATAATTGCCTTGTTCCACGAGCCAAGAAGCTCACTGCACCATACTGCACTGGCCTCCTGGTTCTGCTGTTGCCATTTCTCTGCCGCTGCTTCTCACCACCATGGGTGTGATAGCTCTCTCTGCCCCCCTTGGGTGTTATAGCTCTCTCTCTGTTATAGCTCTCTCTCTGCCCTCTCTCTCAGCACAAGGACCCTGAGTCCCAAGGACATGTTTCACTCTCGGCTCTTCTTCTTCGTGGTAGTGTGGTCCTTTTAAGATCTTGCTTAGAAATCTCCTCAGCTCGATATCCAAGTTCATCACTTACAAGTGTTACCTTCTACCAAACATTTGAACATAATTCAGACAAGCTCTTTGCCACTGCATCAAAAGTATCACCCTTCTTCCATAGTCCACTCACATGTTCATCATTTTTCTTTAAAGCCTCACCAGAAATTGATACTATCCTAAGAAATTTTTGAAAAAGGGTCATTATAAACATATCATTAGACACGCTGGTTTCATGTGGCCGCTACACTCATGGCTGCCTGAGGGCAGGTTTCATGTTTTATTTCTATTTTGGGAACATCTGTAATGCCACAAAAAACTAGAGCATCCCTAATGGTGGAAGAGGCAATCAGAAGCACCATAGCTTGGAAGTCGCATTCAGAAACAGTTGCTGTCAAATCTATTTCAACTCATGGCGACCCCATGTGTCGCAGAGTAGAACGGCACACCATAGGGTTTTTGTGGCTGTGAACTGTTGGAAGCAGACCTCCAGGCCTTTTTTCTCAGGCACCTCTGGGTGGGTTCAAAGAGCCAACTTTTCAGTTAGTAGCTGAGATTTTAACCATTTGTGCCACCCAGCAACTCCTGGGAAGGTGCTAGAAGGTAGGATAAAGACATTCTCCTTTCTCTCAAAAACTCGGCTGGAGTTTGAACATTCAGAGGACAACTATTTCTCAGGTACTTTTTATGCAATAGGTATAATTTTAGGTGCTACATAATATACCTGGGAGGCATCTAGGAAGGAGAGACTTAAGCAGTCCTTGAAAGTAAATTAGACAGAGAGAATAGTATATATACTGTTATGCTAATTATATCAATGGTTCTCAAAGTTCAGTGTGGATCAAAATCACCTGGAGGGCTTGTTAAAATGTGGATTGCAGATTTTCTGATTTAGTAGGTATAGGTATGGGTTAGGGCCCAAGAATTCAACAAATCCCCAGATTATGCTCATGCTGCTAGTCCAGAGACCATACTTTGTGAACCACTGGAATGAACCATTTCAAATTGGAGAAGAGGAATGAGAAAACCACAGAGGTTGGAATCAACACAAAGAGTCTGGACTGCCTGAAAAATGAATATAGCTATTAAGCTACCCTGACTCACACCTTTGAAAACCACCTACCTCAGTGTAACCTGGAGCATTCTCCTAGCCCTGATTCAACAGCCCCCAAACCATAACCTCAGCATCTGGGAGAACCAAAGGCAGCTGCCAACAACTCTCCCCAGTAAGAAGCTTTAAGCGATTACCCCACAGGAGTCACTCCCTCACTTCTGATATCCCTGCACTTTGTAGCATTGCTTATTATAGCCAACAGAATCTATAGGTCTCTCTGTAAAAAGAAATTTTCTTTAAGGCACTCAAGTGTCTCATTGCTTTATAAGACCTTTCAAGAACTCTTAAATTTGTAATGCAGCTGTAAAAGTGAGCATGACTTTCACAGTTATCTAAAATCTTGTTTCCAAAGACCTGTGGAAATCAAATTTTCTAATTTTCTCCCAGCTACTACCACTCTTTAATCTAGTATGACACTCTCTGGTTCTTTGGAGATCCTGGCTTCAAATGATACATTTGTCTCGCCATCTTTCACCAACAGACCTTCTATGCATATCTGGATCACATCCTATATTGTTAAAAAAAAGTGAGAAGTCTGAGGTTTAATCAATATTTTACAGATTGATTAATGGACCTTGACCCATTCTACAGCTGAGCTCATGGTCTATAAAGCACATTCAATGAGGTAGTACTGCATTTTATTGTCTTTGTCTTACCAAGTAAATAAATAGAACCAATAAATGAGCAGCCCTCATAATAGGCACTATATTATGTGATTCAGTTTAAAAAATCCAAGACCTTGAACCATCAGAGAGATTCTAGCCCGACACATCTTTATCTATCACCCACTCTATGAACAGTAATCTAGCTCATAGATTTCATTTGTAAAGTCAGCAATGGTATCAGAAGGACCTAACTAAAAAAAAGTCACGTGTCAAAAAGCAAATGAACTGCCCTAACCAATAAAAGAATAAAAGCAGAAGAAACAAGACGACAAAAATTACCTTACTATATACTGAGCAAGGAGCCCTGGTGGCATAATGGGTAAGAGCTCAGCTACTAACCAAAGGTTAGCAGTTCGAATCCACTAGGGGTTCCTTGAAAAACCTACAAGGCAGTTCTACTCTGTCCTAACTATGAGCTGGAACTGACTTGACGGCACCCAACAACAACATACTGAGCAAAGACTAATTGTTATAGTATATTTTAAAAGTGATAATAATAATAACACCATTAGAAAGTCATTTGGACTATTCTCCACATCAAAAAAAGAGAAAAAACCCAAAACTGATTAAAGATTCTGTAGAATGAGGAAGAGCCTAAGAATTCCTTCTTTGTACACTTGAGAGGACCTGATATCTCAAATGAAATCAAGGATCTATTTGTATTTTAGAGATAGCCCCTAAATGTTTACAGTGTTCGTAGAACATCACAATGAAATATAGAAAAAAGGAAAGAAACATAGGAATAAGGGGTGTTCCAATTATTTTTATTTATTTAAGATTATTTTGTGTCCACTTTTTAAAAAAATATATAAATCACTGACAATGTGAAGCACATCTAAAATAGAATGATTCAACACTTAAGAAAAACACAGAGCATTGTGATTTAGTAACTAGAGGTATATATTTCCCCTAAAGATAGATTTTAAAAGTTTTAGATCAGCAAAAATGACTCCTCAGGCTAGTCAGACACAAGAATATCTAAGCATATAATTATTTGTCCCAAGATATTTTCTCTTAATTTACTCTATTTATATGACCTACAATAAAGTTGAGTGCAAGCATAAAAACAAATATTTGATCTGCATTTGTGCACAATAAAGTGTCAATAATTTAGACTCAACTAAATGAGACTCTCATAAATTAACCAGGTTGGGACTGAAGTTTGTACCATCTCTACAAAATAATCTACTAATCAAGTCAACAGTGCAAACATGATTATAGGACCCATTTTAAGGAGTTTAATATACTAATTCTTTGGGTACAAATGATACTCCCAATGGCAAATGGGCTTTATGTATTTTATTTCTTTTTACTGTTAAGCAAGAAACAACCTTCCTTTCCACAACTGGTCAGTTCTCTTGCCTTTGTTTCTGTAAATTCCTCCACCTTTCAAGTAAATCCTGCCTTACAATGAACACACACACATAACTGCACCTTTTGCCTCATCATGTGCTCAGTCACAACCGCGAAAGCTCGAGATCTTGCTCCCACAGGAATCAGTTTGAAAACGCTGAATTCAAAAACACAAGAAACTGTGAGAAGGAAGAAAGACTCCACAGGCAGCCTGTGCTTCAAGGGGGAGGGCCAGCCTACACTGACTGCTGCCTCTTACCAAAATCTGCATTTACTCCTAGGGCTGCCATAACAAATTACCATAAACTAAGTGGCTTAAGGAAAACCTGGGGGCATAGTGGTTAAGTGCTATGGTTGCTAACCAAAAGGTCAGCAGTTCGAATCCGCCAGGCACTCCTTGGAAACTCTGTGGGGCAGTTCTACTCTGCCCTATAGGGTCGCTATGAATCGGGATTGACTCCAAGGCAGCAGGTTTGGTTTGGTTTTGGTTAAGTAGCTTAAAAACCAGAATTTATTCTCTCACAGCTCAAAAGACCAGAAGTTGAAAATCAAGGTGTTAGAAGGGCCACACTCCCTCTGAAGGCTCTAAAGGAGAATCCTTCCTTGTCTCTTCCAGCTTCTGGTGGTTCCTGGCGTTCCTTGGCTTGTGGCAACATCACTCCTATCTCTGCCTTTGTCTTCACATGGCCATCTTCCCTGCCACTGACAAGAGAGCTTTTCCCTTAACAAAGCAGTTCCACATGCATCATTCCATTTGATGCCCATACTCTGCAATTCAGATGTTAATATTTTCAATTCCCAGAAGAAAGAGATGAGCTCAGAGTGGTCCAGCGTTACACAGGTAGTTAGAAAAAGATCAGAGCCTTAAACTCAAGTCTACTACTAAGGTTCAAATCTCATGATATTCCCACCATACCACTCGACTCCTCTCTTCCCTCACAGTGGGTAATAGACACAGGCTAAAACGTTTTCACAGCATTTTTCCTTTGTAAGTGAATTGCCACCAATTAAAGATGGATGGACTACCAAAGGTATTCTTTCGTTAAAAATAAATAAAAAATCAATATATTCCCAGGGTGGCTTTTGGAAGGGCCTCCTCATCGAACTCCTGACACTGGGTGTCAACCTTGACTGCCACATATCAGACTCTCCTAGATCAGGGTCTGAGGCCTGTACACGTTTAACAAGCTAGCCAGGTGATTCTACCCAGGTGCATCCAGAGATGAGAACTTGGCCTAAAGGATTTCCGACCCTAGTCTTACTATCCGACATATAGACACACACATGCACACACAAATGGAATGACTTCCATTGTTATCACTTTCTGAAAACAAAAGTAACAATCTCGACCATGTCACTTATATAAGAATATATTTTTTACCAAAACTATTGTGACGATAACCCGTTGCTGTCGAGTCGATTCCGACTCATAGAGACAATATAGGACAGAGTAAAACTACCCCATAGAGTTTCCAAGGTGCGGCTGGTGGACTCAAACTGCTGACATTTTGGTTAGCAGCCAAGCTCTTAACCACTGCACCACCAGGGCTCCATGTGACAATAGGGGCACAAATACAATTGCTGAATATTGGGTCTACTGTTGGTTTGTAGAATCCCTGGACACCCTCAAGACATCCTCACTGCTGCACCACAGCTAGGTCCTCAGGTCCAATTTTAAGATGGAGATAAAAAGCCTAGTGTTGTGTTAATAGGATGATAAACGTGTCATCTTTGATCCCAGCTACTTAATCACTTTCTTCGAGTGTGTCACTTTCGTAATTTCTGTGGCACTGGGAGATTCTATTCAAAACAGCTCCCAGCCACTTATTTATGGGCCAGTCATAACTTATGACGTAACTACTCCTTTACGCCAAAGCAGCCAGGGGGGCTTGACAGAGTCAGCTCTTGGCTTTAAGTGGCAGAGAAAGTCTCGGACTGGCTGCTGTGAGGAAATCCTCTGGATGGCAGGCCTATGGGGACTTGAAAGATACAAGATAGAGCAGAAATTACATGGAGCATCCATAAACAGGAAGTCCCAGGAAATCATACATCCCTATCAAAATAAGATTTTGACAAGCATTTGTTCGCTGGTGTAGCCCCAGTCCCCAGCATAGATCCTAGCACAATGTAGATCCTAGCACAGTGTAGATCCTAGCACAATACAGGCTTTCCATAAATATGTACTGGGTAAGAGAAAATTGAGCAGGATTGAGTTCATGTTCACAATGTCTGGTGAAGAGCTGAATGGCTTCAATCTCTGGGGCCTTTATAGCCACCTGGCCTGCGGAAAGTCGAGGACTCTGCTAAGGAAGTGATCCTGAATAGAAAGTAGATAAGAAAGTGCCCAAGGGCAAAGCTAAAACTTTCCCCAGGAGGTAATTTCTAATCCTCTCCAGTACATAGATGAATGAATGATCAAGGCCTCAAAGTTCTTCACCATAGATCAAGATGACTATAATTTTAGCTGCTTTTATATCACTCACCTATAGAAGTATGTCAGCCTATTAAATTACGTATTTGTGTTCAATGGCAGTGGTTGGCAATATTGATATACATTTTCCTCTTAAATGGACTGATCACTCATTTAGCTGTCATCTTGCATCTGCCACTGAAAGAGGGAAGACAAATTGGCTCCATTTTTCAAACACAGCAGAGTTATTTATTTTGTGGAGCAACGTATTCATCTCTGCTAGTTTTCATATGGCAGTGAGAGAGTCAAGGCACCCAGTTGTAAAACTAATTAATGGAAACAACCTTTAAATTACTAAATTGGCAGTCTGACATTGCTGATTAGATTATCATGGGAATAGTGAGTTGTGGAAAATATTAAAATAAATCCAGATTTTTCATGTTATTATAGGAAAGGGATTTAAGCAGCTTTCTAATCAAGAATTCTCTCTTGTTGTTTTGCACAGGGTAGTTGCAAGATTTTTCACTTTTCAGTTATGCTGGTGCCTTGTAAACATAGCCCAAGAAAGACATCATTTTCGTTGTGTGTTCTGCTCAGAAAGGAGGCACCCCTTGAATAAATTACCTTGCAAATTCTCTGCTAGAGAGTGAGGAGGAAGAAATTTTGAAAAGCCTTTTTTGAAACAAAGAAAAAAGAGAGAGAGAGAGAAGGGGAAAAACAATAAAGAAAAAAGGAGAATAAAATGGCTACCCCTGAATAATCCTTACTTTTTCAGAAATATAGACCCCTCCATGCAGATATGATTGGGGGATAATTTCATACAGTTCTGACCCAGAAAAATCAATCTAAAAACTGTCCTTGAAACATGAATTCTCATCTTCTGCCCTGAATTTTTTTCTCTATCCATCTTCCTTCCAAATGAAAATACTGGCAATTTAAGGTTCTTTTCTTTGCATTAGAAAGATGCGACTAAAAGGAGCAACATACTGATGTCTCTATAAAGATCAGAAGTCTCTGCTTCTCAAAAGCTATTAAATATGTTTACCTCAGACATATGGGGATTGAGGCCCATTTTGTCCTGTCCATTTAAAAGCACCAAAGAGACAGACAGAACACTTAGTCCAAAACTTCAACATATACTGCTCAGTCCCATGTACCCCTTTCAAAATGCTTCTCTATTTTTTTTAATGTTTTTTCTTTCCTTTCTCAAAAAATTATTTCTCACAAAGCTATTGTACAGTGAGTCGCTACTGAAATAACTCTTCGAGGAAAAGTATCTTATATACTGTAAGAAATGGCTGGCCAAGTCTATTATTCCAAGGTTAGTTTCAGAAATACCTTCAGTCACTAATCATCAGCTTCATTCACCCAAATCCATTTCTTCTAGTTTCATAATGAATATTATAATAAGGATTCCCAAGTTCAGTTAATGGCTCTGCCTACTAAGAGCTCCAGTGCCTAGGAGACTCTCAGGCTCTGCCTCCCCACCCCCCCCCCCACCATTCTAAATACACCATCTCTATCAGATGTCTCTCTGCTTTCAGTTTCATTCCTTCAAACTAGGTTTCTGCCACTCTGCCCAGGCTTTTCAGATTTTTACTGTGGTTAGCTCTCCATTTTAGTTTTATCCCTGTGTGATACACCTCTGATTTTTTTTGAATTATCCAGTCTAATTTGTATAATTTGATTACCTAATGATGCCCTCTGGTTTGTGTAATATCCTAGCCCTTTTCTAGAATTTGATAAATAGTATCTACCACGACCTCCTGAACATGTAGAATAATTATCTATAGTAATGGCAGTTTGGTCTACCTCCAGACCTGGCTTGTACTCACATGGATAGTCCTAGACTGGATAAAATCCATGAAAATATATTCTTAGGAATCCAGGAGTCTCCTAGCATCTATATTGGGTCTTTAAATACCAATCCCCACTTTAAAAGAACCAGAGTTTTGGAGAAATGATTCCAGAATGGGGCAGGAAATGTACAAGATAAGCAAGTGCCATCTTTTCATAACAGAGACAATGAAGCATTCAAGACTGCTAAAGTTGTGCCAAAAGATACTAGAGCCAAACTAAGGAGCCTACCACTGGCTAAAGATAATGTGAATATTCCTGAGAGTAATAACTGCAACATATTAAAACACATCAAAGCTATTATAATGACTTTTTAATAGTACTTTTAAAAAATCCATTTGTCTCTTTTGGAAGATGCTAGAAAACCAACTTATCATTTTGAAAACTAGTAAGTAAAGGGAACAAATCAAGCCTTTCCTATATGAACTGTCCCCAGGGTAACCAAATATTTAAAGAAGTGAAATTCCCTTTTGAAAATTGTTCCAGCTAATAAATTAAGAAGAAATAATATATTTCTACTCCCAGCCATGACGAAGTAAAAAGGACCTGCTTCACCCTTTTAACATGAACAACTAAAGAACCAGAATATATAAAACAACAGTTTTCAGTTACTGAACATCATGTAGTGAAGATAATAATCCATGAGGGTGGGGAAAGGAACAAAGTAAATCCTACAATTGCCCTAGCTTACTTCCTCTATTTCCAGGCTACAGTGCATTGAGGGAGAAACTAAATGAAGACCTGCAACCCTGCTGAGTTTAGGAGACATAGAACAGAGTCCAAGGAAGCTCAAGTTTGTGAGGCACAATAACAGAGACGAAGGAGCTGGACAGAGAAACCACTCCAGAGATTTGTAGAAGGATACCCTAAAATCCTTGGGCGAGTATTAGCATACACATGAATAAAAAAGAGCCTCCTAAAGTAAAAGAAGACCCATAAAAAGTTTTTGTTTTGTTGTTAGGTGGATCGAGTTGGTTCCGATTCATAGCAGTGCTATGTTCAACAGAAGGAAACACTGCCCAGTCCTGTGGCATCCTCACAATAGTTGTTATGTTTGAACCCACTGTTGAAGCCACTAAGTCAATATATCTCTTCGAGGATCTTCCTTTTTTTTTTTTTTGATGAACCTCTAATTTGCCAAGCATGATGTCCTTCTCCAGGGGTGGATCCCTCCTGATAACAATGTCCAAAGTATGTGAGACAAAGTCTCACCATTCTCACTTCCAAGGAGCACTCTGGCTGTATTTCTTTCAAGCCAGGCTTCTTTGTTCTTCTGGCAGTCCATGATATAGTCAATATTCTTCAAACCAAAAAACCAAACCCAGTGCCGTCGAGTCGACAGAGTAGAACTGCCCCATAGAGTTTCCAAGGAGCACCTAGTGGACTTGAACTGCGGACCCTTTGGTTCGCAGCTGTAACACTTAACAACTACGCCACCAGGGTTTCCCAATATTCTTCAACAACACCATAATTCAAAGGCATCGATTCTTCTTTGGTCTTCCCTATTCATTGCCCAGATTTTGCATGCATATGAGGTGATTTTAAATACCATGGCTTGAGTCAGACACACCTTAGTCCTCAAAGTGACATTTTAGCTTTTTAACACTTTAAAGAGGTCTTTTGCAGTAGATTTGCCCAATGTAATACGTCATTTGATTTCCTGGCTGCTGCTTCCATAGGCAATGACTGTGAATCCAAGTAAAATGAAATGCCTGACAACTTCAGTCTTTTCTCCATTTATCATGACGTTGCAGGTCATGATGATGGTCCAGTTGTGAGGATTTTTGTTTTATGTTGAGGTGTAATCCATAATGAAGGCTATGATCTTTGATCTTCATCAGTATGTGCTTCAAGTCCTCTTCGCTTACAGCAAAAGTGAGGTTGTGTCATCTGCATATTGCAGGCTGTTAGTCTTCCACCAATCCTGACACCACATTCTTCTTCATATAATCCAGGTTCTCAGGTTATTTGCTCAGCAGACAGATCGAATAGGTATGGTGAAAGGATGCAGCCCTGATGTACACCTTTCTCGATTTTAAAATATGCAGTATCCCCTTGCTCTGTTCAAATGACTGCCTCTTGGTCTGTGTACAGGTTCTGTGTGGGCACAATTAAGTGTTCTGGAATTCCCATTCTTCTCAATGTTTTCAATAATTTGTTATGACCCACACAGTCGAATGCCTTTGCATAGTCAATAAAACACAGGTAAACATCTTTCCGGTATTCTCTGCTTTCAGCCAAGATCCATCTGACATCAGTAGTGATACTCCTGGTTCAACATTCTCTTCTTAATCTTGCCTGAATTTCTAGCAGTTCCCTGTCAATGTACCAATGTACTGCTGCAAGTACTTTTGGATGGTCTTCAGCAAAATTTTACTTGGGCATGATATTAATGATATTGTTTGATAATTTCCATGTTCTCTTGGATCATCTTTCTTTGAAATGGGCACAAATATGGATCTCTTCCTGTTGGTTGGCCAGGTAGCTGTCTTTCAAGTTTCTTGACATAGATTAGTGTGCGCCTCCAGAGCCATATCTATTTGTTAAACATCTCAATTGATATTCAGTCCATTTTTGGAGCCTTGTTTTTTGCCAGTGCCTTCAGTGAAGCTTGGACTTCTTCCTTCAGTACTGTCGGTTCTTGGTCATATGTTACCTCTTGAAATGGTTGAATGCTGACCCAGTTCCATCTGCTTCTGATGCTTCCTACCTCATTCAATATTTTGCCCATAGAATCCTTCAAAACTGCAACTCAGTGCTTGAATTTTTTCCTATCAGCTTTAGAAATGCCCAGTGTGTTCTTCTCTTTTGGTTTTCTAACTCCAGGACTTTGCACATGTCATTATAATATTTTCCTTTGTCTTCTCAAGCTGCCCTTTGAAATCTTCTGTACAGTTCCTTTACTTCTTCATTTCTCCTATTCACTTCAGCTACTCTACATTTAAGAGCAAGTTTTGGAGTGTCTTCTGACATCCATTTTGGTCTTTTCTTTCTTTCCTGTCTTTTTAATAACCTTCTGCTTTCTTTAAGTATGATGTCTTTGATAGCCTCCCACAACTCATCCGGTCTTTGGTCATAGGGTTCAATGCATCACATCCATTCTCGGAATGGTCTCCAAATTCAGGTGAGATACAGTCAAGGCTGTATTTTCATTCTTATGGACTTGTTCTAATTTTCTTCAGCTTCAACTTAAACTTGCATATGAGCAATTGATGGTCTGTTCCACAGTTAGGCCCTGGCCTTGTTCTGGCTGATGATATTGAGCTTTTCCATAGTCACGTTCCACAGAAGTAGTCAATTTAATTCCTGTGTTTTCCATCTGGTGAAGTCCACGTGTATAGTCACCATTTATGTTGTTGAAAAAAGGTATTTACAATGAAGAAATCGTTGGTCTTGCAAAATTCTGTCATGTGACCTCTGGCATCAATTCTATCACTAAGGCCATATTTACCAACTACCAAACCTTCTTCATTTTCAATTTCTGCATTCCAATCACCAGCAATCATCAATACATCCTTATTGCATGTTTGATCAATTTCAGACTGCAGAAGTTAGTAAAAATCTTCTATTTCCTCATTTTTGGGGTTAGTGGTTGGTGCATAAATTTGAATAATAGCCATCCTAACTGGTCTTCCTGGTAGGCATATGGATATTATCCTATCACTGACAGCGTTGTACTTCAGGATAGATCTTGAAATGTTCTTTTTTGACAATGAATGTGAAACCATTACTCTTCAATTTGTCATTTGCGGCATAGTAGGCCTTATGACAGTGTAATTCAAAATGCCCAGTACCAGTCCATTTCAGCTTACTAATGCCTAGGATATCAATCTTTATGTGTTCCATTTCATTTTTTGACAATTTCCAATTTTCCTAGATTCATACTTTGTACATTTCACATTCCAATTATTAATGCATGTTTGCAGCTGTTTCTTCTCATTTTGAGTCTTGTCACATCAGAAAATGAAGGTTCCAAAAACTTAACTCCATCCATGTCATTAAGGTCAACTCTACTTTGAGGAGGCAGCTCTTCCCCAGTCATCTTTTGAGTACCTTCCAACCTGAGGGGCTCATCTTCTGGCACTATATCAGACAGTGTTCTGCTGCTAATCATAAGGTTTTCATTGACCAATTTTTTCAGAAGTAAACTACCAGGTCCTTCTTCCTAGTCTGTCTTAGACTAGAAGTTCCATTGAAACCCATCCACCAAGGTTGACCCTGCTGGTATAGACCATGCATCTGTCAGTTCATTGTACTGTGGTGGCTTGCATGTTGCTGTGATGCTGTGAACTTTGCCACCATCAAAAGTAGCAAGCGTGAATTGACACAGGGCTAGTGTGCTGGTTAACATTGTGTGTCAACTTGGCTGGGCCATGATTCTCGGTGTTTTGATAGTCATTTGACGGTGTGATCACTTCCATGATGAGATCTGATATTATGTGATCCCCTCCATGATGGAATCTGCTGTGAGTAGGCAATCAGTTGAAAGGAGATTTCCTTGGGAGTGTGGCTTGCATTGAAAATAAATGGATATTCTGGCAAGGCTTGTAGGCTCTTGCTCATACTGGATCTTGCAGCTGGCTTCTGTTATCTGACCTCTGGTTCCTGAGACTTGAGTTAACAATTTATCTGCAGCTTTGCCTGCCAATCTTTGGGATTCATCAGCCTTCACAGCTTGTGAACAAGAGCCCTGTTCTCCAACCTACCGATCTTGGGTTGCCGGCCCCCGTGGCTTTGTGAATCAGGAGAAGCCTCTATCATGACCCATGGACTTGGTTTTGCTTCTCTAGAGAACCCAGCCTAAGACAGCTAGGAATAGACTATTCTAACCAACAAGAATGGAAATAAATACCTTATAATATATGAAACTTCAATAGAATTTTTAGGAGGGTTAAGACTAAATCAGCCTTAAACTAAAGGCTGCTCAGGACACACTCTAACAAACTTAAAAGAAGCTTCAAAAGGAATAAATCAATTCCAAGTAACTTAACTACATTATTGGAAAAAAAAAGTCCAACATTATTTAAAGAAATAAAACAATATCTAAACCAAATAACCAAACCCAGTGCTGTCAACTCGATTCCGACTTATAGCAACCCTATAGGACAGAGTAGAACTGCCCCAGAGAGTTTCCAAGGTGCACCTGGTGGATTCGAACTGCCAACCCTTTGGTTAGCAGCTGTAGCACTTAACCACTACACCACCACGGTTTCCAAAACAACATCTAGTAGCCAAAAATGTAAAATTAACAATGTCTGGCATTCAACCAAAAATTATAAGCAGAAAAGCAAGAAAATATGACCCATAGCCAGAATAAAAACCAGCCAATAGAAATCATAGAGTCAGAAATGACAGAGATGATAGAATTAGCAAAGACCTCAAATGGCTAACTATGAATATGTTCTATATGTTCAAGAAGGTAGAGGGAAATATATACATACTGAGAAGAAAATCGGTAGATATAAAATACAACCAACGGAACTTCTAGAGATGCAAAAATTAATATCTAAAATGAAAACTACACTGGAAAGGAAACAAAATGTTAGATACTGAAAAGTATCAGTAACTTGTTGAGATAACAATAGGCACTATCCAAAATAAAGCTCAGGGTAAAAATAGACTGAGGAGGGGAGCAAGATGGTGAAGTGAGTGAATGCTCCCATCTACTCCCCCAGCAGCTAACTCTCTGAACAATTAATAGAAACAAGCACAGACTGAGATCTCATAACTCCAGATTGCAGCTCAGGTGTTGGATAGTCAGGATGAGTCCAGAAGTCAGGGAGAGAAGGAATAGGGATGGCACAGAAGCTGGGGAAACCTACCCACTAACATCGGGAGAACTTTCTCATCACAGCCATTTTGAGAGGGGCTTGGGCAACACTCCAAATAGGGAACACAGAAAGTGATCTAATCTGAAGAAGCCATAGCCTAATTTTTTAAGGCAGCACAGATTGGCCATGGGAGTTCATGGACCATGCAATTAGGAGGGGGTGAAGGAAAACTGTGGCATTTCAAGAGATTGTTGTTAAATCTAGCTGAGGCATGAGATGGCTGGGCACTAGGATCAGGAGGAACTGCAAGGGCAGCAGGGCAAGGGGAATACTTCAGATAGATGATGACACAGAGGGAAATAGCTAGCTCCCTGCCCATAGCAGGACATTGTAGAAGAGCCTGTGAATGGGCACCCATGAAGGAAAGACTTAGAGAGCCCCCCACCTTCACCACAGGAAAGTCAAGCTCTACTGCTTACATCAGCCTGTGATCAGCTAAATCCTCCACCACTGTGCATGCTTATTGAACCCCAGAGATCAAATATTGAAAACTGAGTCAGCAATGAAAAAAACCTTAAGTATAAGAGTGCCCTATAGTGGTTCTCAGGAGAAGATACCAAGCCCACTGTAGCTGTGGCAATTTTTGACTCGTTACATCCCTGTGGGGCAGTGTGCAGCTTCCTTGTGGGGTTCCCAAGGCTATGAGTCTTTGCAGAGGTGAGTTGTCACATCTTTCTCCCACAAAGTGGCTGGCAGATGCAGGCCCTGGACTTTCATTTGGCAGCCAGGCACTTGGTCACTGCACCAGCAGAGTGCCCAGTCAGAAAATTTTCCCATAAAAACCAGAATTCAAAACTTAAAGTGAGAAAAGAGATAATAAAATGGCCCAAGTTCAACAAAAAATAGTAAAACATACAAAATCACAAGAGAAGAAGGATCAATCAAAAGCAAAACATGAAGAAGAGGAAATTTTTCCTGTGGAGGCCAGACAAATGCAAAGAATTGGTAATTTTCAGACTATGGTGCTAAATATGTTTAAACAAAGCAAAAGGCCACAGAAAACACACTAGCAGAAATCAGGAAACAAATGGAAGAACAAAATGAGAGACAACAAGGAAATTGAAAACATCAAAAAAAAAAAGAGAGAAAGAACTACTGGAACAGGCAGACAATAGAATAAATACACCAGGACATAAATAAAATAACTGAACTTACCAAGTCTCAAGAGAAAAGAACAACAAAAAGTGAACAAACCCAAAAGGAAATATGGGATTCAATTAAGAAATCTAACATTAGAATTTTTGGAATCCCAGAGCACCATGACAACAATAAAGGCATAGAAACAATTTTCTAAGACATAATCAGAAAGACCTTCCCAGACCTGAACAAAGAACCAACCCTGCAAATACAGGAAGCTACACAAACCCCAATTAGAAGAGGCACAGAAGATCAGCTCCATGCTATATCCTGATAAAATTCTTGAAAACCAAAGACAAGTAGAGAATTCTGAAAGCAGCAAGAGAAAAACACAATATAACATACCAAAGGGCTTTCATAAGAATCAGTGCAGATTTCTCCCCAGAAAATCTAGAGGCCAGAAGACAATGTAGCGACGTATGTAAAATACTGGACCAAAACAATTGCCAACCAAGAATACTTTACCCAGCATAGTAGTCATTCAAAAAGGAGGAGGCAATCAAGAACACTCCACCCAGCATCAAAACAATACACATTCTTCTCCAGCACACATGGATCGTTTTCCAGAAAAGATCATATGCTAGTACACAAAACAAATCTCAACTGAGTTAAAAAGACTGCAATCATACAAAGCATCCCCTCTGACCATAATGGTGTGAAGCTGGAAATCAACACCAGGAAAAATAAATAAATAAATACATTGAAACTAAATTATACACTACTAGAAAACTACTGGGTCATAAAAGAAATTAAAAGCAAAATTTAAAAATTTCCAGAAATAAATGAAAATGAAAACACAATGTACCAAAACCTTTGGGACACAACAAAAGGAGCACTCAGAGCGAAATTCATAGCACTAAATGCCTACATTAAAAAAGAAGATCCAAAATCATTAATTTAACTGACAACTTGAACAAATAGAAAAGAAAGAGCAAAAGAAATCAAAAGAAAAAAGGGAAATAATAAAAATCAGGGCAGAAATATATAAGATAGAAAAACAATAGAAAGAATGAACAAAACCAGAAGTTGCATCTTTGAAAGGATCAATAAAATAGGCAAACCACTGGCTAGATTGGCAAAAGAAAGAAAGAAAAAAAAAAAGAACAGAAGAGGCAAATAACCAAATTAAGAAATGAAATTGGTGACATTATAACCAATCCAACAGAGACAAAGATCATAACTGAATATTATGAAAAACCGTACTGCAACAAATTTGAAAACCTGCATGAAATGGACAAATTCCTAGAAACACACTACCTACTCAAACTAACACAAACAGAGTTAGAAAATTTAGACAAACCCATTACAAAAGAAGAGATTGAAGATATCAAAAAAACTGTGAACAACGAGAAGCCCAGAACCAGATGAGAACTTTACACTGGAGAATTTTACCAAACATTCAGAGAAGAGTTGACACCAACCCTACCCAATAGCTTTAAAAAAACCTAGAAGAGGAGGTAACACTATCAAACTTTCAATGAAGTAAGTATAACCCTGATACCTAAACCAGGCAAAGACATCACAAAAAAGAAAAGAAAAATTACAGACCAATATCCATTATGAACATAGATGAAAAATGTTCAACAAAATTCTAACCAACAGATTTCAGCAACGTATCAAAAAAATCATATACATGATCAAGTGGGATTCATATTGGGGTTATGAGGGTGGTTCAACATTATAAAATCCATCAATATACTCCACCACATAAATAAAAAGAAAAAAGACCATATGATCATATCAACTAATGAAGAAAAGGTATTTGATAAAATTCAACACCTTTCCTGATAAAAACTCTCAGCAAAATAGGAATAGAAAGGAAATTTCTCACCATAATTAAGGGTTGGGTTTATGTAAAACCAACAGCCAGCATTACGCTCAATGGAGAAAGGCCGAAAGCCTTCCCTTTGACAACGGGAATTGAGACAATGATGCACATTGTACTGGAAGTCCTAGCCAGAGCAATAAGACAAAAAAGAGAAATAAAAGATATTCAATCAGAAAGGAAGAAGTAAAACCATCTCTGTTTGCAGAAGCCATGATCTTATACATAAAACCCATTGCTGTCAATTTGATTCTGAGATTTTATCCATAAAAGACCCTAAATATTCCACAAGAAAGCTACTGAAACTAATAAAAGAATTTATCAGTGTTTCCAGGTACAAGATCAGCACACAAAAATCAGTTGAGTTGCTCTAACTAACAAAGACTGCTCTGAAAAAGAAATCAAGAAAACAATGCCATTTACAATAATGCCTAAATCAATAAAATACATAAGAATTGACCTAACCAGCGACACAAAAGACCTAGGCAGTGAAAATTATAAAAAGCTACTACTGTAGACGAAAAACCTACAAAAATAGAAAGACATCCTGTGCTCATGGATTGGAAGACTTAATATAGTGAAAATGTCAATTCTACCTAAAGTGACCTACAGACACAACGCAATCCTGATACATGGAAAGGAAAGAAACCTCGAATAGCTAAAGCAATATTAAAGAAAAAAGAGCAAAGCAGAAGACCTCACACTCCCCAATATCAAAATCACTGTAATCAAAACAGCTTGGTATTGGTTTAACGATAGACACATAGACCAGTGGAATAGAATTGAGAACTCTGAATTAAACTCAGTCATCTATAGACAAACGATTTTTGACAAGAGGTCAAAATCCATTCAGTGGGGCAGAAACAGTCTCTTTAATAAATGGTGCTGGCAAAACTGTATATTCACCCGCAGAAAAATGAAACAGGACCTATACCCCGCACCATATACGAAACTAACTCAAAATGCATCAAAGACCTAAATAATGTTAAACCTAAAATGATAAAATTCCTGGGAAAAAACTATGGGACCTAATCTTTTATAAAAATGGGATAACGAACATCATAACAAATGCACAAATAGAAGACAGATAAATGAGGCCTCATAAAAATTAAAAAGTTACACTCATCAAAAGATTTATAAAAATAGTAAAAAGACAACCTACAGACTGGGAAAAAAATCTTTAGAAATGACTTACCTGACAAGTGTTTAATCTCTAAAATCTGAAAACAGCAACAACTCAACTACAAAAAGACAAACAACCCAATCACAACATGGGCAAAGGACATGAACAGAACCTTCACCAAAGAGGACATGCAAGCAGTGAAAGAACATATGACAAGATGTTCGGGATCATTAGCCATTAGAAAGATGCAAATCAAGATTACAATGAGATACCATCTTACCCCAGCTAAAATGGCACTGATAAAAAATAATAACATTAACAACAAATGTTGGTGAAAATGTGGGGAGATTGGAACGCACATTCATTGCTGGTGGGACTGTAAAGTGTTACAATCACTGTGGAAAATGGTATAGCACTTTCTCAAATAAATAAATAAGTAAATGTAGAACTACCCTGTAACCCAGGAATCATACTCTTAGGGATACACCCCAAAGAACTAAAAATAATGACACAAGCATACATATGCTCACCTATGTTCACAGCTGCTTTATTCACAATAGCAAATAAATGGGAACAACCAAAGTGCCCATCAACAGATGGATGGATAAGCAAATTAGGTACATACACACAATGGAACAGTGTTGTTTGTAGGTGTTGTAGAATCTCTTCTGGCTGGTAGCAACCCTAGGTACAACAGAAACCCTATGTACAACAGAAACCCTAGGTACAACAGAAACCCTATGTACAACAGAGCTAAACACTGCCCAGTCCTGTGCCATCCTCACAATTCTTGCTATGCTTGAGCTTATTATTGCAGCCACTGTGTCAATTCATCTCCTTGAGTGTCTCCCTCTCATTCACTGACCCTCTACTTTGACAAGTGTGCTGTCAAAGGGACTGATCCCTCCTGATAACGTGTCCAAAGTATGTGAGACAAAGTCTTGTCATTCTCCCTTTGAAGGAGCATTCTGGCTGTACTTCTTCCAAGATAGATTTGTTCATTCTTCTGGTAATCCATGGTATATTCAATATTCTTCACCAATACTGTCATTAAATACAATACTATGAAACCATAATAAACAATGATGAGTCCATGAAACACACTGTAACATGGATGGGCCTGGATGGAAGGCATAATACTAAGTGAAATAAGTCAAGCATATAAGGGCAAATATTGCATGATCCCTCTTTATAAGAAGACAAAAACATAAATATAGAGACCAGTGTTCATTGGTGGTTACCAGGGAAGGGCGAAGGGGTAGTACACTTTGGACCACAGAGGCCTGTTATTTTTGGTGATGGGAAAAGTAGGACCAAATGTGGATGTAGTGAGCACAGCACAACCAAAGCAAAAAGGAGTGCTTGAGCACACATGAATGGGTATAGGAAAATTGGTATATGGGTAAGTACGGGTATGTACACAATAGGTGAGAACAGATAGAACTATCTATAAAAAACCAAGAAACCAAACCCATTGCTGTGGAGTCGATTCCGACTCATATTGACCCTATAAAAAAAGAAAAAAAAACTAGTGCCATCGATATATATTGACCCTATAGGCACACATAAATATAAATATGTGGGTGCAGCACTCCTCGGACATAACCAAACACCTTCCGAGAAAACTATGGGACCTAACCTTTTGTAAAAATAGGATAACAAACATTACAACAAATGCACGAATAGAAGAAAACAAAATAGATAAAGGAGGCCTCATAAACATTAAAAACTTATGCTCATCAAAAGATTTATAAAAAGAGGTGCTCTTCTGCATGTCCATTAACTCTTTCGTAGACAGTGCATGTCAACAAAAATGTCTCAGCACATGCTGCACTGAGGAAGGGTCAGAATGGAACTAGTCATTTCCCTGGGCAATTTAAAATTAATCTACACCTTTATGAAATGCATTATATGACTTGAGATAGTAACCTCGAAAATCTTGGCTACGACTAAGAGATTGCGTTGTCCAAATACAAGCGTGCTCTGGAAAATAAAGACTGGATCAGGGTCCAAAATTAAGTTATGATTTACAAAATGGTTAGTCAGTATTTTAAAAACTGCCAAGTTACTGCATAATGAATTCTCAATTTTTTTAAATAATGTATTTTTGTTGTTGTTGTTATTGAGAACATACACAGCAAAAACACCAATTCAAGTTTCTACACGTACAATTCAGTGACATTGATTATACTCTTCAAGGTGTACAACCATTCTCACCCTCCTTTTCTGAGTTGTTCCTCCCCTCTTAACATAAACTCACTGCCCCCTAAGGTTTCTATTTAATCTTCTGAGTTTCTATTGTTAATTTGATACCATATAGATAGATGTTAAAAAAGCATAATGCTCGAGGCAGACATTCTTTACTAGTCAAGCCGAACTGTTGCTTGATTTTAAGACTTCAGGGAAGAGTGTTGGTTTAAGGTTTAAAGGTTATTTTAGGAAAGGTTATTTTAGGGCAATAGTTTTGGGGATTCATTTGAATTCTTAAAATTTGAGAGCTGGCTGTCCAATTAGTTGATTAATTATCCAGGTCCTTTAGCCCTATTCTTCTAGTGATTTTATTATTCACTAATTTCTCCACCAGAAAATGAAAAAAGAAGTAAAAAAAAAAAAAAAACAGTTAAAGTGCCATGTATTTAACGTTTGTCAGCAGCTAGCTAGAGGATATAAAAAAAAAAAAAGAGGATTAATAAAAATAAAAAAGGATTAATGGGATCTATAAATTTTCTTATTAAGGACTGAGAATTTTCTCTTTGTATTTGTCACCTACACTTTCCCTGACCACATTATCATGGGCTATTGAGAGTTGCTTATATAAAACAGGAAAAAAAATCATCAAAAATTTCTCTAAGCCAATGCAAGATACAATTTTTTTTTAATTATACTTTTTTTTTTCTCTTTTAAGGAACAAACACAATCCCTGGCAAGATACCTCTGCTAACAATAACCTCCTGGGAATTGTTTGTTTGTTTGTTTATTTGTTTGAGAGCCCATAACCTGCCATTTCCTTGTTTTCAGTTCTAAAAAATCAAAGGAGGATGGATAACAGTTCTTTGTATCAATTGTGAGCACTGGAATCACCCTCTACCTCCACGGGTGACCACAGCCCAGTTGTAAAATCTTTCTTACCAGTCCTCCTTTTATGTTCAACAAACAGGGAGAAATGGCAAAACACTCAATATATCGTGTGTGTGTGTGTGTGTGTGTGTGTGTGTGCGTGTCTTCATCTTGCCTACTGTCCGGTCTGACATCATCGTAAAGAATTTACAGGTGAAACATATAGACAACTTGATGCACCTCTACCCTCTCTGCTTTGTACAGCGGCTGACCTTTTCTATACAACTGTTCAGACAGCCAGATGACCTTTAATATGCAGCAAATTTTCCTCTATTTTGAAAGCTTATACTTTTTTATGGCCCCTTCACTTTCATGTAGGTAATATATAAATGTTTAAGTTTGTGAATACCTTTGAAACTCAACTGGTAGAAAATACCAGTTTATAAATAAAATTTACCATGCTCATTTCATTTCCCTTTTTGTGAAATCTACTCTAATAAGAAACAGTGACACAATAGAGAGTCCCTGATGGAGCAGGAGAAAAGTGGGGTGCAGAACTCAAATTCTAGTAAAAAGACCAGACGTAATGGTCTGACTGAGACTGGAGGGATCCTGGAAGACATGGCCCCCAGACTCTGTTTATCCAGAACCAAAACCATTCCCAAAGCCAACTTTTCAGACAAAGATTAAACTGGACTGTAAGACATAAAATGATACTCATGAAGAGTGTGCTTCTTAGTCCAGGTAGATGTGGTGTGTGTACACGACACTAAATGGGCGGCTCCTGTCTGGAGATGGAATGAGAAGGCAGAAAGAGACAGAAGCTAGTTGAATGGATACAGGAATCTGGGGTGGAAAGGAGGAATGTGCTGTCTCATTATAGAAAGAACAACTGGGTTAAAAACATAACAAAGTTAGTATAAATTTTTGTATGAGAAATGAACTTGAACTGTAAACTTTCACTTATAGCACAATAAATAAATAAATAAAGGAATAAAAGGGAAGGAAAAAAAAAGAAACAGCAAGTCTTGCTGAGTAAAAGTCCAAGTACACAGTGCTCCAGTCTAATGAAAGTGTTTTAAATGGGTAATAGGTCATGAGAAGAGAAAAAAAATTCACACAGGTCACTGAACCGAATGATCAGTAACAGAGATTCTCTAAAATAACCGTCAACGTTCAGTGCGCGCTGATGGGATCGGCAAGCAACAGGGATTTCAGCAGGATCCTTTCTGCTTAAACAAGTTGAAGTTCAATGAAACTGGCATAAAACTCAAAGCGGTGTCAGTTACATTCTACCAGGAAACAACATTTTTATTGACTGAGGCTCTTGTTCAACTGAGTTGTAGACATGGTATCAAAGGCTTGGTGGCTTTAATAAAATAAACCAAAGAAAAATAGGAGTTACTATTAAAATATTTTTAAGAAATGTGTTTTCACCATACTAGTTCTGAGATTGTGCCTTAGAACTGGAAACACATAGTGGTGATGGTTGCCTGACATGGCAAGCAAAAATAATGTTACTGAATTGTACACGGAAAAATGGTGGAAATGATAAACATTTTGTTACATACATTTTACCACAATAAAAAATATTTAAGTAATTTCTGCTTATCCTAAGCAGTCCATTTGCTTTTATGTGCTGTTATCTTACATGAGTTAGTAGAGCTGATCAAGTGAAAATGTGGTCTATCATAGTGGTTAGACTGATCTCAACTGTATAGCTTTATATCCCAGCTTTGCTGCTTACTAGCTCTACAACCTTGGATGATTATTTAAGTTTTTGGTGCCTCAGTTTCCTCATGGTGGAAATAATAGTACACACCCCATGGGTGCAGAGTAGAACTGCTCCATGGGGTTTTCAAGCCTGTGACCTTTTGGAAGTAGATTGTCAGCCCTGTCTTCTGAGGAACCCCTGGGTGGGTTTGCACTGGCAACCGTTTGATTAGTAGTAGAGCTCTTAACCATTCGCATCACCCAAGGATGTATTGCTCATGTATTATCCCAAAATCATATCTTCATTGATTTGTCTCGACCTCATAGACCATGTGTACCCCAAGTTTTTGATTTTCTGTGTGCTCTGAGTGTGTGTGTTTCCTTAAAAAGTGGATATTGTGTTGTCTGTTGGACTTTATGCCCTTTGTCTTAGGCAACCCGAGAGCACAGAGGTCCTCAAGCACCTGCCTGGCCCCAATGCAGAGAGCCCTGCCTCAGAGCCAGGAGTGCTGGGATCCAGCTCTAACTCTTTACCAGCTTCGTAGATAACCTTGGAAAATTAACTTTACATCTCTAGACTTCTGTTTTCCATTCTTAAAGAGAAAGGTGGCATTATTTCTAAGACTACTATGATTCTATGACAACCAAAACTTCAAACAACGAATTTTTAGTTTCCCAAGAGTGTATTATGCAGCTTGTGGTACACGCGTGCTTTTTCTTATCTTCCTGCCTACTATTAACCATGATGTTGTTAAAATGCAGTCATAAAAGGAGAAGCCCTGAAAAGCATAGACCATGAAACTTAAGACCCAAATCCAGTCTTTTCTGAGTCCCATCAGACACACTCACTGCTTGGAGGCTTCTGGATGACTTGGTGTAATAAGAAGTGTTCTTGTTCTTGCTGTGTTCTCTTCCACAACATCGTCACTTACAAAACCATCACTGCAGTAACATATCCAAAGGCTTGGCTGCCACACTTAGAATGAAGAGGCAAAAGTAGGAAATTAAATGGAAATTTTAGCAAATACTTTTCAGTTCGTGTCATTCATTATTTAAAGTGTAAGATAAATCTATAGCACAATTAAACTACTCTGAATGACAAGAAAAAAAAAGTCATGTAGAATTCTATTTCTTAGAATCCTGCCATGACAACGAAACATTTTCTGCATTGTTTCTCTGCCTTAGAAAATATAAAGGAAATAGTTCTCCTCGTTGGATTGTAACAATTACGCATCTCAAGGAATTATGGGAAGGACATGTTAATATAATGGTCAGAAATGCAGACCTGAATCACCCATGCTGAGGTGAAAATAGTTTATAGTTATTTTTTCAACATGTAACCCCTCATTAGGAAACCTTTGGAAAGGACAACCCGGCTATGCATTTTGAAAGTTTACTTACCAGGACTGTAAGTAGTCTTATGATATAGTAAACTATTATTATTTACTTCACTATTGTTTTTACCTAATTCTCACTCACCTCCTTATTCTTCACATTGTGACTAATCTTTTGAAGCTGCACACTGTTATTCTATTAAGAGAGAGAGGAAGCTATCAAGTTGCCCAACATGTGTGATCTGACTGAGCCCTGCCTCCTTTTCTTCTGCAGAGACACCATGTGGGGCAGTGATGGAGTCTCTGAAACCAGAATTTTTGAGTTCAAATCTGTGAACTAGAGCTTACTACCCATGAAATACTGGGCAATTTGTGTACCCTCTCTATGCCTCTGTTTCCTGATCTATAAAAGGAGGATAACAATGGCATTGACCTCACAAGGTAGCTGTAAGGACTTAATGAGTTAATGACTATGAAGCTCTTGGAGACATGAGTGGTATGTTGAGTGTAGTCTATAAGCATTTACCTATATTAACATCATTGACTGAGCTCCAGCCATAGTTGGTTTCTTTAATTCCTGAAATGTGATGAGAATTCTCGGGCCTCTAGTACTTTACATAGAGAGATTTCCTTAAACATGTATTTGTGTGGCTATTTGCCTAATGTGTGCCCGCTCCCCACACCAAGTCCCTCCCATGAATTCAGGAACTGTTTTGTTCCCAACTGCATAACCGGAGGCTATGTCAATGCTCACAGTGGGTGCTCAATAGATGTTTGTTGAACACTGAGTGAATAAATAATAAACCCAAGAGAAGGAAAAAACATCTCAGTAATTTAAAAAACTACCAAAGGAACTTGGCTTTGTTAAGTCTCCATGTTTCAAATCAGTTTATTTGCTGTATCATATTACAACATCAAATCTCAATTTAGCTTAAAACCTTAGAGGTATACTTATACGTTTCCTTTCAAAGTGCTTCTTCAGAAACCATATTGCAGAAGTTAATCATGTCTTTCAGAGAACTATCATAAACGTATGATAGGATCTCTGAGATTACTACATTTATTTCTTCTTTAGAATTGTAGATACTATGAATGAAAATCTAATCAAATTTCATCAGCCAGTGGTAAATACAGTGTTCCCAGAATGAAACTTCTTAGCAGATGATGCAGGACTTTGAAATTTAATGTTGTTCCCTTTAGGAAGTAGAGGCAAAACTCCAATGGGTTCAGTGTACCTTAACGATACTGTTAGATTAGTTTAGGGAATGCAATTTGTAACAAGGATGTACTTGTGGAGCAAGAAAATGATGTCCTATGGGGAGTACATATTTGATTTTTCACATTACTAGTATATTATTGCTATTTTCCTATAAGGAAATTAGTACCCTCAGAGGGCAATGACCAGATGGCTAATGTTATGAAAAGCACTTTGAACTGCTGTGGGAGAAGGTTTTATATAACAATATTATTCAAACCATCATTCAAAACACACTTAGAGGGTCTTAAAAACCTTAGGCCACAGAGAAAGCATGTAACTTTCACAAAGGCTCTGTTGAGTTGGCAATTTCAAGGTGCATGACGGCACCTGTCTTTTTATCAATCCATTCAAATAAACAACCTAATTATGCCTTTCCATTTATATTTTTTCTTCACTGCTTTGCTCTGCAGGGTGTGGTCAGCAGACCAGCAGCAGCATCATCATGAGGGCTTTTTAGACAAGCAGACTATTAAACAACACCTTGATATACTGAATCAGAGTATACATTTTAACAAGATCCCCAGATGATTTGCTTGCATATAAAGTTTGGAGAAGCTGGGCTGTAAAGAGTTTTATTAAAAGCAATGGGAATAAGGGGGGCAGGCCAAGGCAGCAGAATAGATGGAAACTTCCAGCGAGCCCTCTTACAACAAAGACCAAAAAAAACAAGTGAAACTAGTATATTTATGGCAAGCTTGGAGCCTGAACATCGAAGGCAAGGTTAGAAAATGAACAGAGGGGCAGAGGGAGGAAGAGATGGTTCAGAAGCAGAGAGAAGTTACCAGACCTGAATCACCAGGAGTGGCTGTGGCAGGCTGGTACTAGTGTTTGGCTGCAGTTTCCTCAGGAAGAAGCAGCCAGCCACACAGCCTGCTCACACCTCCGAAACCACAGAATAACGGTGTTCTCAGTAAAAGCTAAATATTTGTGCATATTTTCGAGTCAATTCTGACTCATAGTGACCCTATAGGACAGAATAGAACTGCTCCACAAAGAGTGTCTGGTGGATTTGAACTGCTGAACTTTTAGTTAGTAGCTCTAGCAGTTAACCACTACGCCACCACAGTTTCTGGTACTCCAATCACTCGTAGGTTATTTCTGTTGATAGAGTCCTGCATGATTCTTAATCACCCCCCACTCCCAAGCCAGCTTCAGCAGGTGATTTCCCTGGGCCTGAGTTAGGCCCTGATGAGTGCCTGGAGCCATTTTCCCTGTCTTGTAGAAGGAATAAATTTGCAGCTGAGGGAAAAGATAATTTGCCAGCTCCACTAACCAGGGGAGCTCAGGACAGAAGCAGCTCCTGTCCAGGCATAAATGGTCTGTGGACTTTGAGTACCTTTCCCCTCTGCATGGACCTGTGTGGGCATATTTCAGGAGAATAGGCCCTTGCTGGTAGAATACAACTGTTTCAGCTGTGTGGTGGAGAGGTGGGTGATTGATGTTTGACATTGCTTTGCCTATTAAACAGGGTCTTCATCTACCCCCATCAGGGGCCTAAGGACTGGTGGCACCACTCAGGTCACCCAGCCACCCACGACAGGGGTCCAAGGATAACTGGTACCTCTCAGTCCTTATAAACAAAAACATTGGATGCCCATGATCCGTCTGCAGAACCCACCCACCTGTATGCTCTAGGGAACAGGGACACATTTTCCTCAGAGACACTTGAGGGACAATTCTCAGCCCCCTGCTTTGATCACAGCATGACCCCCTGCTGCAACCAGATACCGGTGTCTACACCAATCACCCCTGCCCTTCGAAGACTGTAGGACAGAGCCTGTACCACACACTTGATGATCAGCTACCTGGACACCTGACCTAAATTCATACAAGAAAAGTGAATGGACTCCTGGACTGACATACCCGATAACAGCTCTAATGATCTAGGGACAGAACATCAGAGCTCCAAAGGTGAAAATAATCAAGCTAGCTCACTCAAGCAACCCATTTGGGCATATCAAAACAAAACAAAGCAAGAAGCCATGACCCGGTAAGCAAACGTAAAATAAACTAATACAATAACATATAGATGGCTTGGAGACAACAGTCAGGATCAAGTCACATAAAGAAACAGAGCATGATCACCTCAACAACCTCTCAAAACAAAGAAACAAGGGATCTTCTAGATGAAAGTGCCTTCCTGGAATTACCAGAGGCAGAATACAAAGGATTAATATACAGAACATTTCAAGACATGGGGAAGGAAATAAGGCAATACAGAGAACAAGCCAAGGAACACGCAGATAAAACAACTGAAGAAATTAAAAAGATTATTCAGGAACATAGTGAAAAATTTAATAAGCTGGAAAAATCCATAGACAGACAACAATCAGAAATTCAGAAGATTAACAATAAAATTACAGTAGACAACTCAATAGAAAGAGGAGCAGAATTGAGCAAGTGGAAGGCAGAATTTCTGAACTTGAAAATAAACCACGTGGCACCAAAATATTTGAAGAAAAATCAGATTAAAGAATTTTAAAAAATAAAGAAACCTTAAGAATCATGCAGGACTCTATCAACAGAAATAACCTACGAGTGATTGGAGTACCAGAAACTGTGGTGGCGTAGTGGTTAACTGATAGAGTTACAAACTAAAAGTTCAGCAGTTCAAATCCACCAGACACTCCTTGTGGAGCAGTTCTATTCTGTCCTATAGGGTCACTATGAGTCAGAATTGACTCGAAGGCAATGGGTTTTGGTTGGATTGGAGTACCAGAACAAGGAAGGATAACAGAAAATACAGAGAAAATTGTTGAAGGTTTGTTGGCAGAAAACTTCCCTAATATCGTGAAAGATGAGAAAATATCTATACCAGATGCTTATCGAACTCCACATAAGGTAGATTTTAAAAGAAAGTCACCAAGACATAATCAAACTTGCCGAAACCAAAGATAAAAAATTTTAAGAGCAGCTAGGGATAAATGAAAAGTCACTTAGAAAGGAGAGTCAATAAGAATAAGCTAGGACTACTCAGCAGAAACCATGCAGGCAAGAAGGCAATGGGATAACTTATATAAAAAATTGAAGGAAAAAAATTGCCAGCCAAGAATCATATATCCAGCAAAACTGTCTCTCAAATATGAAGGTGAAATCAGGACATTTCCAGATAAACAGAAGTTTAGGGAATTTGTAAAAACCAAACCAAAACTACAAGAAATACTAAAGGGAGTTCTTTGGTTAGAAAATCAATAATATTAGGTATCAACCCAAGGCTAGAACTCTGGACACAGCAATCAGAAGCCAACCCAGGCAGAAAAATCACAAAAATGAATCAAAATTAAAAAACGGAGAGGTGGGGCCAAGATGGCTGAATAGGTAGAAGCTACATCAGATCCCTCTTGCAACAAAGACTTGGAAAAACAAGTGAATCGATCACATACATGACAATCTACAAACCCTGACCATCAAACACAGATCTGAAGAGTTGACCTGAGTAACAGAGATTGAGAACGAGCAACCACGGGGAAGCAACAACTGTTTTCAGAGCCTGGAGCTTGCGTCCTAGTCAGAAAACCTTGGCTCTGGGCTTTGGACTGGGCGCAGGGGAGCTGAGCACGTGGGCAGCGCAGCAATTCGGCTGACAGGAGGAGAAGTCACCAGGAGGCAGCGACTGGTTTTGGAGCCTGGAGTGCGGTGTCCCAGCCGGGGAACCTTGGCGCTGGGCTTTGGACTGGGAGCAGAGGAACTGACCACAGCTTCTGAGACAGCACAAGCAAAGGATGTGGGCCTGACCCTCAGGGGCAATCTCGACCCCGCCAACGAACACAGACTACACACCTCTCGGGAATCTCAGATAAAAGAGTCATCACCAAGCAAGACAAGTAACTTTGTCTATATTCTGGGGTGCTACTCTCTCCTATCTATCTGATCCCTCCCCTCCCCTTCCCAGGCGGCTTCATTAACATTGGAATTTCCTGAGCCAGACAGTGAAGTGCTCTGCAGTTTTTTGTTTTTTTATTTTTTGGTCTTTTCCTAACCCATTCTCCTGGCCTGAGAGAAGCAGCTACAAAAAACCCAGGGACCAAATATCCTTTCCTGACTTCCTGAAATTGGACTAAAAATACAGAACCAGTTCCAGCCAAGCATATGAGATCGCAGTCTTGGGCTTTCATCCCTACAGGGAACAAGGTGGCTATTATAATGCAAAGGCAATTCTGATAGGGATCTGACTGTAATTGTTTTAGCGAGATTACTGGAAAGACAAGTTTCCCAGGTCTGATATCTCTGCGTATTAAACAAAGCCCTCACTGACCCACAATGGGGAACTGAGGGCTGAAGCTCCCCTCAGACCACCTAGCCTCCTGCCTTAGGGGTCTGAGGATGGTGACAACTACCAATCTGTAGAGGTACAAGCATTGGGGGCCTAAGGTACAGCTGCAGAGCCCACCCACCAAAGTGCTTTGGGAATAGAGACACACCTATCTCACTGGCACTTGGGGGAAGCCTGTCAGCATCCTACCCCTCCTGGAGTGTGAACTCCTGCTGCTACTAGAATCTGGTGGACACAACTAGCACCACTACTCCTCTAGGTGGATGGGTGACAGTCAGCACCACAGACTTGGTGACCCATAATCAGATTCTACTCAAGAATAGTGAATGGACTCTTAGGCTTATATATCTGGTAACAGCCCAAACCAGCTGGTAATAGGACATAAGTGATTCAAGGGCTACAACAATCAAGACAGCACAATCTAGTAGCCCATCTACATATATTGAAAGAAAACAAAACAAGGTAAGGCTCAGTGAGCAAAGATAAAATAAATCACTACAATATCTTATAGATGGCTCGGAGACAGCAGTCGATATCAAACCACATAAAGAAGCAGACCATGATTGCTTCTACAACTCCCCAAATTAAAGAATCAAAATCTTTCCCAAATGAAGATACAATCCTGGAATTGCCAGATGCAGAATATAAAAAACTAATTTACAGAATGCTTCAAGACATCAGGGATGACCTCATAAATGAAATAAGGCAATCTACAGAAAAAGCCAAGGAACACGCTGATAAAGCAGTTGAAGAACTCAAAAAGATTATTCAAGAACATAGTAGAAAAATTAATAAGTTGCAAGAATCCATAGAGAGACAGCATTCAGAAATTCAAAAGATTAACAGTAAAATTACAGAATTAGACAACTCAATAGCAAGTCAGAGGACAAGAATAGAGCAACTGGAATTCAGAGCAGGGGATCTGGCGGATAAGGGAATTGACACCAATATAGCTGAAAAAAATCAGATAAAAGAATTTAAAAAAAATGAAGAAACCCTAAGAATCATGTGGGACTCTATCAAGAAGAATAATTTGAGTGTGATTGGAGTTCCAGAACAGGAAGGGATAACAGAAAATACAGAGAGAATAGTTGAAGATCTGTTGGCAGAAAACTTCCCTGACATCATGAAAGACGAAAGGATATCTATCCAAGATGCTCATCGAACCCCATATAAGACTGATCCAAAAAGAAAATCACCAAGACATATTATCATCAAACTTGCCAAAACCAAAGATAAAGAGAAAATTTTAAAAGCAGCCAGGGAGAAAAGAAAGGTCTCCTACAAAGGAGAATCAATAAGAACAATTTCAGACTACTCAGCAGAAACCATGCAGTCAAGAAGGCAATGGGATGACATATATAGAGCACTGAAGGAGAAAAACTGCCAACCAAGGATCATATATCCAGCAAAACTCTCTCTCAAATATGAAGGTGAAATTAAAACATTTACAGATAAACACAAGCTTAGAGAATTTGCAAAAACCAAACCAAAGCTACAAGAAATACTAAAGGAAATTGTTTGGTCAGAAAATCAATAATACCAGGTACCAGCACAACACAAGGTCACAGAACAGAACATCCTGATATCAACTCAAATAGGGAAATCACAAAAACAAATTAAGATTAATTTTAAAAAGAAAAAAGTGCCCAAAACACGGAATCATTGAAGTCAATGTGTAAAAGATCACAATAATCAAAAAGAGGGACTAAATATAGGAGGCATAGAACTGCCATATGGAAAGGAAAACAAGGCAATACAGGACAATACAAGTTAGGTTTTTACTTAGAAAAATAGGGGTAAATACTAAGGTAACCACAAAGAGGTATAAGAATTCCATAACTCAAAATAAAAACCAAGAAAAACATAATGACTCAGCAAACATAAATTCAACTACTATGAAAATGAGGAACACACAATTTACAAAGAAAAATGTCTCGGCACAAAAAAGTAAGTGGAAAAATGAAATTGCCAACAACACACATAAAAAGGCATCAAAATGACAGAACTAAACACATAAAAAAAAAAAAAAAAAAAAACACATACTTATCTATAATTACACTGAATGTAAATGGACTAAATGCATCAATAAAGAGATAGAGAATCTCAGACTGGATAAAGAAACACGATCCATCTATATGCTGCCTACAAGAGACACACTTTAGACTTAGAGACACAAACAAACTAAAACTCAAAGGATGGAAAAAAATATATAAAACCAAACAACAAGCAACAAAGAGCAGGACTAGCAATATTAATTTCTGACAAAATAGACTTTAAAGTTAAATCCACCACAAAGGATAAAGAAGGACACTACATAATCATTAAAGGTACAATTGACCAGGAAGATATAAGCATACAAAATATTTATGCACCCAATGACAGGGCTGCAAAATTCATAAAACAAACTCTAACAGCATTGAAAAGTGAGATAGACACCTCCACAATTACAGTAGGAGACTTCAACACACCACTTTCGGAGAAGGACAGGACATCCAGTAAGAAGCTCAATAGAGACACGGAAGACCTACTTACAACAATCAACCAACTTGACCTCATTGACTTATACAGAACTCTCCACCCAACTGCTGCAAAATATACTTGTTTTTCTAGCGCACATGGAACATTCTCTAGAATAGACCACATATTAGGTCATAAAACAAACCTTTGCAGAGTCCAAAACATCGAAATATTACAAAGCATCTTCTCAGACCACAAGGCCATAAAAGTGGAAATCAATAACAGAAAAATCAAGGAAAAGAAATCAAATACTTGGAAACTGAAGATTACCCTGCTGAAAAAAGACTGGGTTATAGAAGACATTAAGGAGGGAATAAAGAAATTCATAGAGCACAACGAGAATGAAAACACTTCCTATCAAAACCTCTGGGAAACAGCAAAAGCAGTGCTCAGAGGTCAATTTATATCAATAAATGCACACATACAAAAAGAAGAAAGAGCCAAAATCAGAGAACTGTCCCTACAACTTGAACAAATAGAAAGTGAGCGACAAAAGAATCCATCAGGCACCAGAAGAAAACAAATAATAAAAATTAGAGCTGAACTAAATGAATTAGAGAACAGAAAAACAATTGAAAGAATTAACAAAGCCAAAAGCTGGTTCTTTGAAAAAATTAACAAAATTGATAAACCATTGGCCAGACTGACTAAAGAAATACAGGAAAGGAAACAAATAACCCGAATAAGAAACGAGATGGGCCACATCACAACAAACCCAACTAAAATTAAAAGAATCATATCAGATTATTACAAAAAATAGTACTCTAACAAATTTGCAAACCTCGAAGGAATGGATGAATTCCTAGAAAAACACTACCTATCTAAACTAACGCAATCAGAAGTAGAACAACTAAATAGACCCATAACAAAAAAAAGAGATTGAAAAGGTAATCAAAAAACTCCCAACGAAAAAAAGCCCTGGCCCGGACGGCTTCACTGCAGAGTTCTACCAAACTTTCAGAGAAGAGTTAACACAACTACTACTAAAGGTATTTCAAAGCGTAGAAAATGACGGAATACTACCTAACTCATTCTATGAAGCCACCATCTCCCTGATACCAAAACCAGCTAAAAAAAAAAAAGGCACCACAAAAAAAGAAAATTACAGACCTATATCCCTCATGAACATAGATGCAAAAATCCTCAACAAAATTCTAGCCAATAGAATTCAGCGACATATCAAAAAAATAATCCACCATGATCAAGTGGGATTTATACCACGTATGCAAAAAAAAAATTTTTTTTATGCAAGGTTGGTTTAATATTAGAAATACCATTAAGGTAATCCACCATATAAATAAAACAAAAGACAAAAACCACATGATCTTATCAATTGATGCAGAAAAGGCATTTGACAAAGTCCAACACCCATTCATGATAAGAACTCTCAGCAAAATAGGAATTGAAGGAAAATTCCTCAACATAATAAAGGGCATCTATGCAAAGCCAACAGCCAATATCACTCTAAATGGAGAGAACCTGAAAGCATTTCCCTTGAGAACGGGAACCAGACAAGGATGCCCTTTATCACCGCTCTTATTCAACATTGTGCTAGAGGTCCTAGCCAGAGCAATTAGGCTAGACGAAGAAATAAAGGGCATCCGGATTGGCAAGGAAGAAGTAAAATTATCTCTCTTTGCAGATGACATGACCTTATATACAGAAAACCCTAAGGAATCCTCCAGGAAACTACTGAAACTAATAGAAGAGTTTGGCAGAGTCTCAGGTTATAAGATAAACATACAAAAATCACTTGGATTCCTCTACATCAACAAAAAGAACATCGAACAGGAAATCACCAAATCAATACCACTCACAGTAGCCCCCAAGAAGATAAAATACTTAGGAATAAATCTTACCAAAGATGTAAAAGTCCTATACAAAGAAAACTACCAAGTACTAGTGCAAGAAACTAAAAAAGACCTACATAAGTGGAAAAACATACCTTGCTCATGGATAGGAAGACTTAACATGGTAAAAATCTCTATTCTACCAAAAGCTATCTATAGATTTAATGCAATTCCAATTCAAATTCCAATGACGTTTTTTAATGAGCTGGAGAGGCAAATCACCAACTTCATATGGAAGGGAGAGAGGCCCCAGATAAGGAAAGCATTACTGAAAAAGAAGAAGAAAGTGGGAGGCCTCACTCTACCTGATTTTAGAAACTACTATACTGCCACAGTAGTCAAAACAGCCTGGTACTGGTACAACAACAGATACATAGACCAATGGAACAGAATTGAGAATCCAGACATAAATCCATCCACATGTGAGCAGTTGATATTTGACAAAGTCCCCAAAACAGTTAAATGGGGAAAAGACAGTCTTTTTAACAAATGGTGTTGGCATCACTGGATATCCAATTAAAAAAACAATGAAATAGGACCCATACCTCACACCATGCACAAACACAAACTCAAAATGGATCAAAGACCTAAATATAAAATCTAAAACAATAAAGATCATGGTAGAAAACATAAGGACATTAGGATCCCTAATACATGGCATAAACAATATGCAAAACATTACTAAAAATGTAGAAGAAAAAGCAGAAGAAAATTGGGAGTTCCTAAAAATCAAACACCTATGCTCATCTAAGGACTTCACCAAAAGAGTAAAGAGATTACCTACAGACTGGGAAAAAGTTTTTAGCTATGATATTTCTGATCAGTGCCCGATCTCTAAAATCTACATGATACTGCAAAAACTCAACTACAAAAAGACAAATAACTCAATTAAAAAATGGGCGAAAGATACGAACAGACACTTCACTAAAGAAGACATTCAGGTAGCTAAGAGATACATGAGGCAACACTCACAATCATTAGCCAGTCCAAAAAACCCAAACCCACTGCCATCGAGTTGATTCCAAGTCAGCAACCCTATAGGACAGAGTAGAGTTTCTGTGGAGCGTCTTACGGATTTGAACTGCCGACCTCTTGGTTAGCAGCCATAGCACTTAACCACTACACCACCGGGGTTTCCCATTAGCCATTAAAAATCCAAACCCAGTGCTGTCAAGTCGATTCTGACTCATTAGAGAAATGCAAATCCAAACTACAATGAGATTCCATCTCACTCCAACAAGGCTGGCATTAATCCAAAAAACACAAAATAAGAAATGTTGGAGAGATTGTGGAGAGAAGAGACTGGAACACTTATGTACTGCCTGTGGGAATGTAACACGGTACAACCATTTTGGTAATTGATTTGGCACTTCCTTAAAAAGCTAGAAATAGAACTACCATACAATCCAGCAATCCCACTCCTTGGAATATATCCTAGAGAAATAAGAGCCTTTACACAAACAGATATATGCACACCCATGTTCATTGAAGCACTGTTTACAATAGCAAAAAGATGGAAGCAACCAAGGTGCCCATCAATGGATGAATGGATAAACCATGGTATATTCACAAAATGGAATGCTATGCATCAAGAAAGAACAGTGAAGAATCTGTGAAACATTTCATAACATGGAGGACTCTGGAAGGCATTATGCTGGGTGAAATTAGTCAGTTGCAAAATGGCAAATATTGTATAAGACCACTATTATAAGAACTGGAGAAATAGTTTAAACAGAGAAGAAAATATTCTTTGATGCTTACGAGAGTGGGGAGGGAGGGAGGGTGGGAGAAGGGTATTCACTAATTTGACAGTAGATAAGAACTACTTTAGGTGAAGGGAAAGACAACACACAATACAGGCTAGGTCAGCACAACTGGACTAAACCAAAAGCAAAGAAGTTTCCTGAAAAAACTGGGGTGGGGTTTTGGGGACCAGGGTTTCAGGGGACATCTAAGTCAATGGGCATAATAAAATCTATTAAGAAAACATTCTGCATCCCACTTTGCAAGTGGCGTCTGGGGTCTTAAATGCTAGCAAGTGGCATCTAAGATGCATCAATTGGTCTCAACCCACGTGGACCAAAGGAGAATGAAGAACACCAAGGACACAAGGTAATTACAAGCCCAAGAGACAGAAAGGGCCACCTAAACCAGAGACTACATCAGCCTGAGACCAGAAGAACTACATGGTGCCCAACTACAACCGATGACTGCCCGGACAGGGGACACAACAGAGAACCCCTCAGGGAGCAGGACAGCAGTGGGATGCAGACCCCAGATTCTCATAAAAAGACCAGACTTAATGGTCTGGCTCAGACTAGAAGCACTCCAGTGGTCATGGCCCCCAGACTTTCTATTGGCCCAGGACAGGAACCATTCCCGAAGCCAACTCTTCACACAGGGATTGGACAGGACAATGGGTTGGAGAGGGATGCTGGTGAGAAGTGAGCTTCTTGGATCAGGTGGACACTTGAGACTACGTTGGCATCTCCTGTCTGGAGGAGATATGAGAGGGTAGAGGGGGCTAGAAGCTGGCGGAATGGACACAAAAAGAGAGTGGAAGGAGGGAGTGGGGTGTCTTATTAGGGGGAGAGCAATTGGGAGTATGTAGCAAGGCATATATAATTTTTTGTGTGAGAGGCTGACTTGATTTGTAAACTTTCACTTAAAGCACAATAAAAATTAAAAAAATATATACATGTATTGATTTGAGACATTGGTTGTAATCCCCACAATGTGACAGTATGCTCCCCCTTTTCACTCCGGTTTCCCTGTGTCCATTCATCCGGTTTCTGAACCTTCCTGTCTTCTCGTCTTGCTTTGGGCAAGAGGTGCCCATTGGGTCTTGTATATTTGATTGAACTAAGAAGCACAGTCCTCACGTGTATTATTGTTTGTTTTATAAGCCTGTCTAATCTTTGTCTGAAAAGTGGGCTTTGGGAATGGTTTCAGTTCTGAGTTAGCAGAGTGTCCAGGGCCCATAGCCTCGGGGGTTCCTCCAGTCTCTGTCAGACCAATAAGCCCGGTCTTTTTTCATTCTTTGCGTTTTTTTTTTTATTATTAACTTTTATTAAGCTTCAAGTGAACGTTTACAAATCCAATCAGTCTGTCACATATAAGTTTACATACATCTTACTCCATACTCCCACTTGCTCTCCCCCTATTGAGTCAGCCCTTTCAGTCTCTCCTTTCGTGACAATTTTGCCAGCTTCCCTCTCTCTCTATCCTCCCATCCCCCCTCCAGACAAGAGTTGCCAACACAATCTCAAGTGTCCACCTGATATAATTAGCTCACTCTTCATCAGCATCTCTCTCCCACCCACTGACCAGTCCCTTTCATATCTGATGAGTTGTCTTCGGGGATGGTTCTTGTCCTGTGTCAACTGAAGGTCTGGGGAGCATTGCCGCCGGGATTCCTCTAGTCTCAGTCAGACTATTAAGTATGGTCTTTTTATGAGAATTTGGGGTCTGCATCCCACTGATCTCCTGCTCCCTCAGGAGTTCTCTGTTGTGCTCCCTGTCAGGGGAGTCATTAATTGTGGCCGGGCACCAACTAGTTCTTCTGGTCTCAGGATGATGTAGGTCTCTGGTTCATGTGGCCCTTTCTGTCTCTTGGGCTCTTAGTTGTCGTGTGACCTTGGGGTTCTTCATTTTCCTTTGCTCCAGGTGGGTTGAGACCAATTGATGCATCTTAGATGTCCGCTTGTTAGCATTTAAGACCCCAGATGCCACATTTCAAAGTGGGATGCAGAATGATTTCATAATAGAATTATTTTGCCAATTGACTTAGAAGTCCCCTCCAACCATGGTCCCCAGACCCCCGCCCTTGCTCCGCTGACCTTTGAAGCATTCATTTTATCCCGGAAACTTCTTTGCTTTTGGTCCAGTCCAGTTGAGCTGACCTTCCATATATTGAGTGTTGTCCTTCCCTTCATCTAAAGCAGTTCTTATCTACTGATTAATCAATAAAAAACCCTCTCCCTCCCTCCCTCCCTACCCCCTTCATAACCACAAAAGTATGTGTTCTTCTCAGTTTTTACTATTTCTCAAGATCTTATAATAGTGGTCTTATACAATATTTGTCCTTTTGCCTCTGACTAATTTCACTCAGCATAATGCCTTCCAGGTTCCTCCATGTTATGAAATGTTTCACAGATTCGTAACTGTTCTTTATGGATGCGTAGTATTCCATTGTGTGAATATACCACAATTTATTTACCCATTCATCCGTTGACGGACACCTTGGTTGCTTCCAGCTTTTTGCTATTGTAAACAGAGCTGCAATAAACATGGGTGTGCATATATCTGTTTGTGTGAAGGCTCTTGTTTCTCTAGGGTATATTCCGAGGAGTGGGATTTCTGGGTTGTATGGTAGTTCTATTTCTAACTGTTTAAGATA
This sequence comes from Loxodonta africana, assembly GCF_030014295.1. Taxonomy (NCBI): domain Eukaryota; kingdom Metazoa; phylum Chordata; class Mammalia; order Proboscidea; family Elephantidae; genus Loxodonta; species Loxodonta africana. Next base: position 50,666,649 of record NC_087351.1, read on the forward strand.
ACGCCAGATAGATTTCCAAAGTGGTTGTACCATTTTACATTCCCACCAGCAGTGTATAAGAGTTCCAATCTCTCCGCAGCCTCTCCAACATTTATTATTTTGTGTTTTTTGGATTAATGCCAGCCTTGCTGGTGTGAGATGGAATCTCATCGTAGTTTTAATTTGCATTTCTCTAATGGCTAATGATCGAGAGCATTTTCTCATGTATCTGTTGGCTTCCTGAATATCTTCTTTAGTGAAATGTGTGTTCATATCCTTTGCCCACTTCTTGATTGGGTTGTTTGTCTTTTTGTGGTTGAGTTTTGACAGAATCATGTAGATTTTAGAGATCAGGCGCTGGTCGGAGATGTCATAGCTGAAAATTCTTTCCCGGTCTGTAGGTGATCTTTTTACTCTTTTGGTGAAGTCTTTAGATGAGCATAGGTGTTTGATTTTTAGGAGCTCCCAGTTATCGGGTTTCTCTTCATCATTTTTAGTAATGATTTGTATTCTGTTTATACCTTGTATTAGGGCTCCTAGGGTTGTCCCTATTTTTTTTTCCATGATCTTTATCGTTTTAGTCTTTATGTTTAGGTCTTTGATCCACTTGGAGTTAGTTTTTGTGCATGGTGTGAGGTATGGGTCCTGTTTCATTTTTTTGCAAATGGATATCCAGTTATGCCAGCACCATTTGTTAAAAAGGCTATCTTTTCCCCAATTAACTGACACTGGTCCTTTGTCAAATATCAGCTGCTCATACGTGGATGCATTTATATCTGGATTCTCAATTCTGTTCCATTGGTCTATGTGCCTGTTGTTGTACCAGTACCAGGCTGTTTTGACTACTGTGGCTGTATAATAGGTTCTGAAATCAGGTAGAGTGAGGCCTCCCACTTTCTTCTTCTTTTTCAGTAGTGCTTTGCTTATCCGGGGCTTCTTTCCCTTCCATATGAAATTGGTGATTTGTTTCTCTATCCCCTTAAAATATGACATTGGAATTTGGATCGGAAGTGCGTTATATGTATAGATGGATTTTGGTAGAATAGACATTTTTACTATGTTAAGTCTTCCTATCCATGAGCAAGGTATGTTTTTCCACTTAAGTATGTCCTTTTGAATTTCTTGTAGTAGAGCTTTGTAGTTTTCTTTGTATAGGTCTTTCACATCCTTGGTAAGATTTATTCCTAAGTATTTTATCTTCTTGGGGGCTACTGTGAATGGTATTGATTTGGTGATTTCCTCTTCGATGTTCTTTTTGTTGATATAGAGGAATCCAAGTGATTTTTGTATGTTTATCTTATACCCTGAGACTCTGCTGAACTCTTCTATTAGTTTCAGTAGTTTTCTGGAGGACTCCATAAGGTTTTCTGTGTATAAGATCATGTCATCTGCAAAGAGAGATAATTTTACTTCTTCCTTGCCAATCCGGATGCCCTTTATTTCTTTGTCTAGCCTAATTGCTCTGGCTAGGACCTCTAGTACAATGTTGAATAAGAGCGGTGATAAAAGACATCCTCCCTGGTTCCCGTTCTCAAGGGAAATGCTTTCAGGCTCTCTCCATTTAGAATGATGTTGGCTGTTGGCTTTGTGTAGATGCCCTTTATTATGTTGAGGAATTTTCCTTCAATTCCTATTTTGCTGAGAGTTTTTATCATGAATGGTGTTGGACTTTGTCAAATGCCTTTTCTGCATCAATTGATAAGATCATGTGGTTTTTGTCTTTTGTTTTATTTATGTGATGGATTACATTAATGGTTTTTCTGATATTAAACCAGCCTTGCATACCTGGTATAAATCCCACCTGATCATAGTGAATTATTTTTTTGATGTGTTGTTGGATTCCATTGGCTAGAATTTTGTTGAGGATTTTTGCATCTATGTTCATGAGGGATATAGGTCTATAATTTTCTTTTTTTGTAATGTCTTTACCTGGTTTTGGTATCAGGGAGATGGTGGCTTCATAGAATGAGTTGGGTAGTATTCCGTCATTTTCTATGCTTTGAAATACCTTCAGTAGTAGTGGTGTTAAGTCTTCTCTGAAAGTTTGGTAGAACTCTGCAGTGAAGCCATCTGGGCCAGGGCTTTTTTTTTGTTGGGAGTTTTTTGATTACCGTTTCAATCTCTTTTTTTGTTATTGGTCTATTTAGTTGTTCTACTTCTGAATGTGTTAGTTTAGGTAGGTAGTGTTTTTCCAGGAATTCATCCATTTCTTCTAGGTTTTCAAATTTGTTAGAGTACAATTTTTCATAATAATCTGAAATGATTCTTTTAATTTCATTTGGTTCTGTTGTGATGTGATCCTTCTCGTTTCTTATTCGGGTTATTTGTTTCCTTTCCTGTATTTCTTTAGTCAGTCTAGCCAATGGTTTATCAATTTTGTTAATTTTTTCAAAGAACCAGCTTTTGGCTTTGTTAATTCTTTCAATTGTTTTTCTGTTCTCTAATTCATTTAGTTCAGCTCTAATTTTTATTATTTGTTTTCTTCTGGTGCCTGATGGATTCTTTTGTCGCTCACTTTCTATTTGTTCAAGTTGTAGGGACAGTTCTCTGATTTTGGCTCTTTCTTCTTTTTGTATGTGTGCATTTATTGATATAAATTGACCTCTGAGCACTGCTTTTGCTGTTTCCCAGAGGTTTTGATAGGAAGTGTTTTCATTCTCGTTGTGCTCTATGAATTTCTTTATTCCCTCCTTAATGTCTTCTATAACCCAGTCTTTTTTCAGCAGGGTAATCTTCAGTTTCCAAGTATTTGATTTCTTTTCCTTGATTTTTCTGTTATTGATTTCCACTTTTATGGCCTTGTGGTCTGAGAAGATGCTTTGTAATATTTCGATGTTTTGGACTCTGCAAAGGTTTGTTTTATGACCTAATATGTGGTCTATTCTAGAGAATGTTCCATGTGCGCTAGAAAAACAAGTATATTTTGCAGCAGTTGGGTGGAGAGTTCTGTATAAGTCAATGAGGTCAAGTTGGTTGATTGTTGTAAGTAGGTCTTCCGTGTCTCTATTGAGCTTCTTACTGGATGTCCTGTCCTTCTCCGAAAGTGGTGTGTTGAAGTCTCCTACTATAATTGTGGAGGTGTCTATCTCACTTTTCAATTCTGTTAAAGTTTGATTTATGTATCTTGCAGCCCTGTCATTGGGTGCATAAATATTTAATATGATTTGTGTCTTCCTGATCAATTGTCCCTTTTATCATCATATAGTGTCCTTCTTTATCCTTTGTGGTGGATTTAAGTCTAAAGTCTATTTTGTCAGAAATTAATATTGCTACTCCTCTTCTTTTTTGCTTATTGTTTGCTTGATATATTTTTTTCCATCCTTTGAGTTTTAGTTTGTTTGTGCCTCTAAGTCTAAGGTGTGTCTCTTGTAGGCAGCATATAGATGGATCGTGTCTCTTTATCCAGTCCGTGACTCTCTGTCTCTTTATTGGTGCATTTAGTCCATTTCCATTCAGGGTAATTATAGATAAATAAGTTTTTAGTGCTGTCATTTTGATGCCTTTTCATGTGTGTTGTTGACAATTTCATTTTTCCACATACTTTTTTGTGCTGAGGTGTTTTTCTTAGTACATTGTGAGATCCTCATTTTCATAGTGTTTGACTTTATGTTAGTTGAGTCGTTACGTTTTTCTTGGCTTTTATCTTGAGTTATGGAGTTGTTCTACCTTTTTGTGGTTACCTTATTATTTACCCCTATTTTTCTAAGTAAAAACCTAACTTGTATCCTTCTATATCGCCTTGTATCACTCTCCGTCTGGCAGTTCAATGCCTCCTGTATTCAGTCCCTCTTTTTGATTATTGTGATCTTTTACCTATTGACTTCCACGATTCCCTGTTATGTGTATTATTTTATTTATTTATTTATTTTAATTAATCTTAATTTGTTTGTTTTTGTGATTTCCTATTTGAGTTGATATCAGGACGTTCTGTTTTGTGAACTTGTGTTGTGCTGGTATCTGATATTATTGGTTTTCTGACCAAACAATATCCTTTAGTATTTCTTGTAGCTTTGGTTTGGTTTTTGCAAATTCTCTAAACTTGTGTTTATCTGTAAATATCTTAATTTCGCCTTCATATTTCAGAGAGAATTTTGCTGGATATATGATCCTTGGCTGGCAGTTTTTCTCTTTAGTGCTCTGTATATGTCATCCCATTCCCTTCTTGCCTACGTGGTTTCTGCTGAGTAGTGTGAACTTATTCTTATGGATTCTCCCTTGAAGGAGACCTTTCTTTTCTCCCTGGCTGCTTTTAAAATTTTCTCTTTATCTTTGGTTTTGGCGAGTTTGATGATAATATGTCTTGGTGTTTTTCTTTTTGGATCAATCTTAAATGGGGTTCGATGAGCATCTTGGATAGATATCCTTTTGTCTTTCATGATGTCAGGGAAGTTTTCTGTCAGGAGTTCTTCAACTATTTTCTCTGTGTTTTCTGTCCCCCCTCCCTGTTCTGGGACTCCAATCACCTGCAAGTTATCCTTCTTGATAGAGTCCCACATGATTCTTAGGGTTTCTTCATTTTTTTAATTCTTTTATCTGATTTTTTTTCAGCTATGTTGGTGTTGATTCTCTGGTCCTCCAGATGTCCCAGTCTGCATTCTAATTGCTCGAGTCTGCTCCTCTGACTTCCTATTGTGTTGTCTAATTCTGTAATTTTATTATTAATCTTTTGGATTTCTACATGCTGTCTCTCTGTGGATTCTTGCAACTTATTAATTTTTCCACTATGTTCTTGAAAAATCTTCTTGAGTTCTTCAACAGTTTTATCGGTGTGTTCCTTGGCTTTTTCTGCAGTTTGCCTTATTTCATTTGTGATGTCTTGAAGCATTCTGTAAATTAGTTTTTTATATTCTGTATCTGATAATTCCAGGATTGTATCTTCATTTGGGAAAGATTTTGATTCTTTTGAACGTCAAGTTTCCCCTTCTGGGACGGTGCACTCTCGACTCCAAAATCAGTCACTGCCTCCCGGGGATTTCTCGTCCCGCCAGCTGCGTCGCCGTGCCGCCCCTACGAACCGGCTAGGCCCCCTCCTGGGGTCAGTTCAGGTGAGTGGAGCAGCTCCCCGTGCTTGTGCCGTGACCGCGTGTCCCGGCTGGGACGCTGCTCTCTCCACTCCAAGACCAGTCGCTGCCCCCCGGGGACTTCTCCCACCAGCTGCATCACCACGCCGCCCGTGTGAACCAGCTGGGCCCCCTCCCGGGGTTAGTCCAGGGGAGTGGAGCAGCTCTCCGTGCTTATGCCGTGCCTGCGCCAAGTCAAAATCCCGGCGGGATGGTTCCCCGGCTGGGATGCTGCTCTCCCAGCTCCAAGACCGGTCACTGCCTCCCGGGGACTTCTCCCACCGGCTGCGTCGCCAAGCCGCCCGCGAAAACCGGCTGGGCCCCCTCCCAGGGTTAGTCCAGGGGAATGGAGCAGCTCTCTGTGCTTGTACCGTCCCTGCGCCCAGTCAAAATCCTGGCGGGACGGTTCCCCGGCTGGGACGCTGCTCTCCCCGCTCCAAGACCAGTCACTGCCTCCCGGGGACTTCTCCCACTGGTTGCATCGCTATGCCGCCTGCGTGAACCAGCTGGGCCCCCTCCTGGAGTGAGTTCGGGGGCTAGGGCTGGGCCCCTTGTTTGTGCTGTCTGCTCCCCTGGGCTCTGCCCTACGTCAGGTGCCAAAGGTTACCTGACTGGTACGCTGGTTCCAGGCTCTGAAAACAATCGCTGCTTCCCCGTATTTGTTCATTCTCAGTCTCTAAATCTGTGTTTGTTGTTCGGGGTTCGTAGATTGTTATGTATGTGATCGATTCACTTGTTTTTCCAAGTCTTTGTTGCAAGAGGGATCCGAGGTAGCATCTGCCTAGTCTGCCATCTTGGCCCCGCCTTTCCTCATTATTTGGGTTTTGTTCCACGCTTTTCTCCAGCTCTGTCTGGGACTCTCTGTTGTGATCCCTGTCAGAGCAGTCAGAGGGTAGCTGGGTATCATCTAGCTCTTCTGTTCTTCTGGGATCCCCTCCGTTTTGGTTACTGTTTGCTTGATATCTTTTTTTCCATCCTTCAATTTTTAATATGTCTTTGTGTCTAAGGTACATGTCTTGTAGACAACATATTGATGGGTGTTTTAGTCATCTAGTGCTGCCATAACAGAAATACCACAAGTGGATGACTTTCACAAAGAGAAATTTATTTTCTCACAGTAAAGTAGGCTAAAAGTCCAAATTCAAGTTGTCATCTCAAGGGGAAGGCCTTCTCTCTCTTTTGGCTCTGGAAGAAGGTCCTTGTCCTAAGTCTTTCCATGTTGAGGAGCTTCTCAGGGCACAGAGACCCCATGTCCAAAGGATGCACTGTGCTCCTGGTGCTTCTTTCTTGGTGGTATGAGGTCCCCAACTCTCTGCTTGCTCCCCTTTCCTTTTATCTCTTGAGAGACAAAAGGTAGTGAGGGCCACACCCCAGGGAAACTCCCCTTGCATTGGATCAGGGAGGTGACCTAAGTAAGGTGGTGTTACAATCCCACCCTAATCCTTTTAACACAAAACTACAATCACAAAATGGAAGACAACCATACAGTACTAGGAATCACAGCCTAACCAAGTTGGCACATATTTTTGGGGGGTCACAATTCAATCTATGACAGTGGGTCATGTTTTATTCATTCTGCCACTCTTTGTCTGTTTACAGATGCATTTAAGCCATATACATTCCGTGCGATTATTGATAGGTATGAGTTTGTTGCTGCCATAATATGCATTTTTGTGTGTGTGTGTGTGTGTGGTGCTGATGTTTTCTTTGTTCCTCTTACTTTCCTGTGCTGAGCTCCTTTCGTGTGTGGATTTTCTTTTCTTTCATTACTGTGGATTTTGTGTTACTGAGTCTTTATGTTTTTCTTCTTTTTTATTCTGATGAGTATGTTTGCTAATTTTCTTTGTGATTACCTTGAAATTTACCCTTATCTTCCTAAATTTGAACGAGTCTTTTATTACTTAATATTGCCTTGACTTCCTCTCCATTGAAAGTTCTATACCTACATTGTTTATTCCCCGTTGTTTTCAGGTTGTTGTCACTTACAGATTGATGTCTCTTTTTTCCTGTTTTAAGTCTTTTAGCCTTATTTTGTTATTGAGAGTTTTTTTTTTTTTTTTTTTTTTAACCTAGGATAGTATCTGGCTGATGCTGTTCTGTGTCCTAGGCTCCGGTTGTTGTCTGATATTGATTCTCCAAGTGGATGACTCCTTTTAATATTTCTTGTAAGTTTGGTTTGGTTTTTACGAGTTCCCTTAATTTCTGTTTATCTGGGGATGTCCTAACTTCACCATTGCACTTGAGAAAGAGTTTTGTAGGATATATTATTCTTGGTTGGCAGTTTTTTTCTTTTAAGGTTTTATATACGTCATCCTTATGCTTTCTTGGCTGCGTAGTTTCTCCCAAGTAATCAGAGCTTAGTCTTATTTTTTCTCCTTTGTAACTGACTTTTAGTATTTTTGAGTTGCTCTCAGGATTCTTTCTTTGTCTTTGGCTTTGGCAAGTGTGATTATGATATATCTTGGTGACTTTCTGTTGGGATCTATTTTATATGGGGTTTGTTTAGCTTCTTGCATGGTCAACTTTTCATCTTCAATAATATTTGCGATTTTTTTTCTGCCAGCAAATCGTCAACAACCTTCTCTGTGTATTCCATTTTCTTCCCCGTTATGGAACTCCAATCACACGGAATTTTTTTCTTGATTGTGTCCCACATAGACCTTAGGTTTCCCTTATTTTTCTTCTTTCTCATTTTTCCTCAAAGTGACATCCATGGATTTATCTTTATTTGCACTAATTCTGTCTTCTATTGTTTTAAATTTGCTCCTAAGACCTTCTGTTGGGTTGTCCTTTTGTGAAATTTTGTAATTTTTTTTGGATTTCTAGTTGTTTTTTTTTTTTTTTTTTGTATCCTTTCTAAATATTTATTTTGATGTTTTCTTCTTGTATTATTATCCTGAATTTTTCTATTGCTTGTCAGTGTTTTCCTTGATTTTGGCTATGTTTTTGTTGGTTTTATCTGTGTTTTCCATGATTTTGTGTACTTTTTCCTTGGTTTTGTCTGTGTTTTCCTTGATCTCTTTCTAATCTCTTGGAGAGCCCTAAATATTAGTCTTTCGAAACCCATACCAGGTAGTTCCGCTGCCTTTTCTTCTACCAGGTTTTCTGATTCTTTATTTTGGTTGCTTGTTAGAGCCATCTTGTCCTCCTTTTTTTTTATGTTTTGATATTGTCTGCTGTCTCTGATACATTAAGGTATTATTTTCTTTATTTATCGATTGCATGTTCATTTGTTTCATCCTGCTGTTTCGTTTTGCTTTGATATGTCATGGGGGGCAGGCCAGGCATAGTTTGCTGCTTGCTTATCTGTGGGCATGATAGATCTCACCACCTTGTCTGGGCAGGTAGGGCAGCAACAGGCAGGGCAAGCCCACTTTGCTGTACACTAGCTTGGTGAGATTGCTGAGGGCTTACCGGGAGGTACTGTGTGCCTCCTGATATTCGTCCAGTGGTGTGGGAGTGTTTACAACCACTCACCAGAGAGGCAGGGGTGTTGGGCTGGGGGTGGTATAGGCTCACTTTCCACCATTCAGCAGCTGGCCAAGTGGTGAGAGGGGAGGGGTGTTGTGTGCCCTTTGCAGTGACAGGCCTGAGTGCCATTGCCACTCTAGCCGTGGCGGCACGTTGATGCCCGCAGGATGGGGATGTGGTGTATGGGGATAGGTGTGGGAGAGAAAGAAAAGGAAAGAAATAGAAAAGAAAAAAGAGACAGAGGGAAAAAAAAGACAGCACAGCAAAGGCCGGCCAGTAGATATGGGGTGGACCCAGGAGCCGGTGGGAAAGTAGGGAAGGTGGTGTACTGGGCTACACGGAAGGGAGAAAGAAAAGAAAGAAAAAAAATGGTGGTGTGGTTGGAGGGCCATGGGTGGGATTGGGGTGGACCCAGGGTAGTGGATGGCTGGTGCACTGAAGGCTCTCTAGTCATGGTATTATGGTGGGACTGGTGGGAAGGAGGGAAGGTTGCATACAGGGCTGGGTGGGAGGGAGAAAGCAAAGGAAGAAAGAGAGAAAAAAATAAATAAATAAAACTAGCTGCATGGTGGGGATCAGACAGTGTGGGCAGGGTGGACCCAAGATCCAGTGGGAAGGGATAGGATGTGGCTTACAGGGTTAGGTGAGAGGGAGAAAGAAAAGAAAGAAAAAAAATGTGGCATGGCAGGAGTTGGCATGTGGGGTCAGGTCAGACCTGGGGTAGTGGTGGTGGGCTGGTGTCTTTCTAGCTGTGGTGGGGTGGTGGGGTCCAGAGGTATTGGGGGTAGGTGGCCCATAAGGCTAGGTGGGAGAGAGGAAGAAAGGAGAAAAGAAAAGAAAAAGGTGCTCTGGGAACCAGCCGTTGGGGCAGGTCAGACCCGGGGCAGTGGAGGGCTGGTGTCTCTCTAAACAAGTAGTGTGGCATGGCCTGCTGAGAAGATGTGGAGATAGCGTACGGAGCTAGGTGGAGGCAGAAAGAAATGGAAAAAAGAGGGGGGGAAATGGTGTGGTGGGTACCTGTGGGTAGGGGTGGGGTGGACTCAGGGTGGCAGCAGACTAGGGGCTCTCTAGATGAATGGTGCAGTGTGTCCCCTCGGAAGGGGTAGAGGTGCCATATGGCACAGAAGCGTAAGGGGTGGGAAAGTGTCTCTGGTTACTAAGCGCTCTGTCTCCTGTTGGGAGCTCTGTGAAGTTGCCTTCCCATACCCCCCGTCTGGTGTCTTTGCTGACTGTGTTCCAAGATGGCAATGCCATGTCAAGTTAGTTGGCAAGGTACCTCCACTCCATATCTCTTCTCGTTTTCTGTTCTCCATCAGTTTTCTCTTCCATTCGGTGTGAGATCCTGTTCTCTCTCCCTTCATTTGATGCCTAGGGTTGATGTTTGTGTCTGTTTTACTTAGTTTTTCAAGCCTTTGCTGCAGAGGATTGGCATAGTACGTCTGTCTACAGTGTCACGTTGGCTTTGCTATTATCAGCCCTCGCTTCTTGATGGATGTGGGCTGGAGGCTGCCCTCAGCACCTTGGCACATAGGCCTCCCAACAACATTGTTACTTAGTTTTTCAAAACCAGCTAAGGAGAGAGTCTCTAGAGTGAGTTGGCTACTAAGATGGAGTCATATATTATGTAACATAATCACAAGACTTACATCCTATTACGTTTGCCATATTGTATTGGTTAGATGCCCATCATAGTTCCTGTTCTACTGGTAGTCATTACTGTTGGCAATTGAGGCCTATCCTGCTGGAAACACTCTGAGCAGCCTTGTAATATTACCTCAGAATTGACCACAGCTGCTGTTCAGGGCCAGTCAAGGGTTGCCTCAGGTGAACTAGATGTGTTAGAATGATTGAATGGGTTTCTGAAAACCTTCTGTCATGGGAGCAGTGGAGAAGCCTGGGGTGGAAAGTGATAGCAACGTGGCGCAGCTGAGGGGAGGTGTTGTCAGATTATACATGTGTAATGCTGGTTGCCACACCTATGCCTGAAGTAAAGAGGTGGGTCATGATGAGAAAGTATGAGTTAGGGACAAGAAGTGTTGATGCACACAGCTAGTGAGGAGCAGAGCTGGCAGTTAAGCCTGTCTGACCTCAATGCCCCAGCTGCTATATCACCATCTTCTGCACCTTAACAAATGCACCTTGTTCATAAGCACTGTTCTTTCTCTTGCACTGTAATTCTCCATTTTATTCTCATAGTTTTTTTTTTTTTTTTTTCTTATTTAATAAGGAATTCTGGAAGGAGTACAATGGAAAACACGAATGCTCCAACTCAGCATTAACACCAGCTAGCAGCCCAGCACAATCTGTTCTGACTTTTCTTTTTTTTAATTTTTATTGTGCTTTAAGTGAAAGTTTACAAATCAAGTCAGTCTCTCAGACAAAAAATTATATACACTTTGCTACATACTCCCAATTGCTCTCCCCCTAATGAAACAGCGCACTCCCTCCCCCTACTCTCTCTTTTTGTGTCCATTCCACCAGCTTCTAACCCCCTCTACCTTCTCATATCTCCTCCAGACAGGAGATGCCAACGTAGTCTCAAGTGTCCACCTGATCCAAGAAGCTCACTTCTCACCAGCATCCCTCCCCATCCCATTGTCCTGTCCAATCTCTGTGTGAAGAGTTGGTTTCGGGAATGGTTCCTGTCCTGAGCCAACAGAAAGTCTGGGGGCCATGACCATTGGAGTGCTTCTAGTCTGAGCCAGACCATTAAGTCTGGTCTTTTTATGAGAATCTGGGGTCTGCATCCCACTGCTGTCCTGCTCCCTGAGGGGTTCTCTGTTGTGTCCCCTGTCCGGGCAGTCATCGGTTGTAGTTGGGCACCATGTAGTTCTTCTGGTCTCAGGCTGATGTAGTCTCTGGTTTAGGTGGCCCTTTCTGTCTCTTGGGCTTGTAATTACCTTGTGTCCTTGGTGTTCTTCATTCTCCTTTGGTCCACGTGGGTTGAGACCAATTGATGCATCTTAGATGCCACTTGCTAGCATTTAAGACCCCAGACGCCACTTGCAAAGTGGGATGCAGAATGTTTTCTTAATAGATTTTATTATACCCATTGACTTAGATGTCCCCTGAAACCCTGGTCCCCAAAACCCCACCCCAGTTTTTTCAGGAAACTTCTTTGCTTTTGGTTTAGTCCAGTTGTGCTGACCTAGCCTGTATTGTGTGTTGTCTTTCCCTTCACCTAAAGTAGTTCTTATCTACTGTCAAATTAGTGAATACCCTTCTCCCACCCTCCCTCCCTCCCCACTCTCATAAGCATCAAAGAATATTTTCTTCTCTGTTTAAACTATTTCTCCAGTTCTTATAATAGTGGTCTTATACAATATTTGCCATTTTGCAACTGACTAATTTCACCCAGCATAATGCCTTCCAGAGTCCTCCATGTTATGAAATGTTTCACAGATTCTTCACTGTTCTTTCTCGATGCATAGTATTCCATTTTGTGAATATACCATGGTTTATCCATTCATCCATTGATGGGCACCTTGGTTGCTTCCATCTTTTTGCTATTGTAAACAGTGCTTCAATGAACATGGGTGTGCATATATCTGTTTGTGTAAAGGCTCTTATTTCTCTAGGATATATTCCAAGGAGTGGGATTGCTGGATTGTATGGTAGTTCTATTTCTAGCTTTTTAAGGAAGTGCCAAATCAATTACCAAAATGGTTGTACCGTGTTACATTCCCACAGGTAGTACATAAGTGTTCCAGTCTCTTCTCTCCACAACCTCTCCAACATTTCTTATTTTGTGTTTTTTGGATTAATGCCAGCCTTGTTGGAGTGAGATGGAATCTCACCGTAGTTTGGATTTGCATTTCTCTAATGACTAATGATCGTGAGCATTGCCTCATGTATCTGTTAGGTACCTGAATGCCTTCTTTAGTGAAATGTCTGTTCATATCTTTTGCCCATTTTTTAATTGAGTTATTTGTCTTTTTGTAGTTGAGTTTTTGCAGTGTCATGTAGATTTTAGAGATCGGGCACTGATCAGAAATATCATAGCTAAAAACTTTTTCCCAGTCTGTAGGTAATCTTTTTACTCTTTTGGTGAAGTCTTTGGATGAGCATAGGTGTTTGATTTTTAGGAGCTCCCAGTTTTCTTCTACTTTTTCTTCTACATTGTTAGTAATGTTTTGTATACTATTTATGCCATGTATTAGGGCTCCTAACGTCCCTATTTTTCCTGCCATGATCTTTATCATTTTAGATTTTATATTTAGGTCTTTGATCCATTTTGAATTTGTGTTTGTGCATGGTGTGAGGTATGGATCTTATTGTTTTTTAATTGGATATACAGTGATGCCAGCACCATTTGTTAAAAAGACCGTCTTTTCCCAAGTTAATGGCTTTTGGGGACTTTGTCAAATATCAACTGCTCACATGTGGATGTATTTATGTCTGGATTCTCAATTCTGTTCCATTGGTCTATGTATCTGTTGTTGTACTAGTACCAGGCTGTTTTGACTACTGTGGCAGCATAATAGGTTCTAAAATCAGGTAGAGTGAGGCCTCCCACTTTGTTCTTCTTTTTCAATAAAGCTTCACTTATCTGGGACCTCTCTCCCTTCCATATGAAGTTGGTGATTTGTTTCTCCATCTCATTAAAAAATGCCATTGGAATTTGGATCAGAATTGCATTAAATGTATAGATCGCTTTTGGTAGAATAGACATTTTTATAATGTTAAGTCTTCTTAGCCATGAGCACGGTATGTTTTTCCAATACGTGTATAAATTTTTAAATGAGAAATTGATTTGTGCTGTAAACTTTCACCTAAAGCACAACAAAATTTTAAAAGAGAAGGAAATAAAACCAAAAATAATTTTTATTTTCAGTACCTCCAAGTTTCTAAGATTTAGTCCAACATTTTGCCTTGAGGCTTAATTCTCCAGGTTCCCGTCACAAAAAGGAAAACACTGTTAACATATATTTCTTTCCAGCCTTTTTTTCCTTTGCCTTTTAAGAAACAGTTGACAGCATACTATACATAAAATTTGTTTGTGACTTTTTTCACTTACCATTGTTTTCCATTAAAATTATCTATTTTCAAAGACACAAATGAACGCTTGACTTTGCGTGGTTTTGATACTGTTCTCCCAGCACTCTCTGCCTGGCATCCTCTCACATGAACAGCTAGTCACACAGAACAGATGTGGCACAGCTGAGTGTTGCTCTGGTGCAGCAATTTATTCCTAAATATGCTAATTTTAGTCATGTCTTTTCTCATCAGAGTGGCTGATTCAAGGTTCCAGATGAAACCTTGACAAGTTGAATCAAACATCACAATTTGGTTTATAACAAACTCAAATTCTCTTCTAGCCTAAAATTCCTTGTGAAGGCCTGTTATAACTACTGCAACAAATTGATGCTAAGTTGTTTTTTTATATACAAACATTGATAATTCAGTCATGAAATTCACTTCCTGGATGATTTTTTTTTCTTCTCATTTCGTTGTTGTAAGCTCAGCCAGTGTGAATTTCCCGTATTATACACATGCCATTAATTAGGGAGAGTCAGGGGTCAAAGACTCTTTGCTTATCTTGTTACCTTATTTACTGAGTGACCTCTTAAAAGGCTACCGACAAAAAGTGATTGAATACACCTCATGGGTGGAGGAAGATAAAAAAATAACTAAAACACAAATTAAGAATTTACGTGATCCCATGTGTGTCAGAGTAGACCTGTGTTCCATATGGTTTTCAACGGCTGATTTTTCAGTTGTAGATTGCCAGGCTTTTCTTTCGAAGTGCATCTGGGTGGACTCAAACCCCCAACCTTTCAGTTAGTAGCCCAGTGCTTAACCATTTGCACCACCAGGGGAGTATTAAAAAACCAAACCCACTGCTGTCAAGTTGACTCAGACTCACAGAGACCCTATAGGACAGAGTAGAACTGACCTATAGGGTTTCCAAGGAATGGGCTGGTGGATTCGAACTGCAGACCTTTTGGTCTTAACCACTGTGCCATCAGGGCTCCCCAGGGAGTATAAATTACTTTTAAAGCAATCCTAATCAGCAGGTATTTGGATTAACAAATCGAATTACTTACTTTTCTTTACTAAAGGGTCTAAAAACCTTTCTGAACAGTAACAAGCTAGTCTTTTATTGAAGGCCTGTAGGAAGAGGAACTCCCCAACCTTCAGGAATAAGATTTCAGGACTGTTTCTTTTCTTTTCTTTTCTTTTTACCTAAATGGCCAAGAATGTCTTCTCTCAAATATCTCAGGGGCTTTCTGGTTTTTTTTTTTTTTTAATTAAAATTCATTGCTTTTATTTAGTTTTCCACAAACATTGAGAACAACAATTGATATACTTGAAAATAGTAGTCAAATCATCACTTTCAAACCTGGTTGAATACAGCTCTTAATCTACTCCATACCTGTACCCAGGCAGCGGTATGCGTCTGGAGAAAACACAATCATGCTGATTGGTATCACTTTAAATCATGACTACCATTTCCCTAACAAGCCCAGCCCCTCCATTTGTGGCTAGCTTCAATTCCATCCTACCTACTCAAGGATATCACTCCTATGATCCCCCCTCCTTCCCATATCATTGATTTTCCCATCTGTACTTGAAATGCAATATTTCTATCACCTTTTATAGATAGATGATAGACAGATAGATGGATGGATGGATAGGTAGGTAGGTAGATGAGAGACAGACAGACAGATAGATAGATGGATGATAGATGATAGATAGATAGATAACCCTCATGATCCCACTTTCCTCTCCTGCTATGGCCCATGTCAACATCTTGAAATAGGTGACTTTAGTTGCTCTGTCTGATTCCTTTGCTCACTTGAACCCATTCTAGATTATGTTTTTACCCCACTGCTCCATCAAAACTGTTCTTACAAATCTCTCCAATAATCTCCACAATGCTAAATCCATGTTTCTCATCTTAGCAACTTGCCAGCAGCTTTTGACATCCTTGAACATTATTTCCTCCTTGGAACACTTTCTTCGCTTGACTTCCAGGACATCACACTTTCTTAACTGTTCCTTTTCAGTCTCCTTGGCTGGTACCTCTTCATCTCCCCAACCTTCAGTGTTGGAATGCTCCCAGGCTTACTTGCCCTGGAACTTCTCTTTTCTAATTATTATCAATCTTTATCTCTATTAATCTACAGCTATCTATCTATCTATCTATCACGATTCCTATTCAAGTCAGAATAGTCTAAATCATGCCTGCGGTAGGTTGGGGGCTCTGTCCCACATTGTCAGCTACCATTTAAAGCTTTCCCAGTTGCTGTGGCAGAGGAAAAGAATGTGACAAATTGTGCATTGATTCCTAAAGCTTCCACCCCAAAAATAACACATATTACTTTCACTGTGTTGGAATTGGTCAAAGCAAGTCATATGGTCACCACAAGCAGAAAAGTACAATTCTAACATGAAACCATATTAGGAGAGGAACTAGAAATATTTGTTAAACAGGACTAATCATTACCAAACTTCCAAGTTTACATCTTCTTCTTAAGCTTTCCCCTAAACTCTAGAGTAATATATCCAGCCCTCTACTCAACATCTCCACTTGGATATCTAATTCAGACTCAAACTAAGAATTTTCAAAACTGAGCTCCGAATCTTCTCTCTATTCCCCACTGGTGCCAGGCTGGGCCCTGGCAGCAAGGCCCACGGGAGAGCAGGTCGCCAGGTGGAGAGGCCAGGTCTGGGGCCTGCTTCATCAGTTTTTTGGCAATTTCAGATTTTTTTTTTTAAGTAAAAAGTCTTTTCTTTTTTTTTTTTTTTTTTTTTAAGCTTTGGCAATGGATGGTTTGGGTATTAAAAAGAAAAAAATAGCTAAGAAAAAAAAACACTTCTTTTGCAGTCACTCAATATCTAGTGTCATTCTTCATTCATCTCTTTCTCTTTACACTTTACATCCAGTCCATTAGCAAATCCTGTCAGTTTATCTTCAAAATATCCAGAATCTCATAATTTCTCACCACTTCTATTGTTCCCTGCTAGTCAAACTATAATTATTTTTCACCAGTATTATTGGTCATTCTGCACTTTTTTTTTTCCTCCCCTGTAATCTGTTTTCAACACATCAGCCACAGTGGTCCTATAAATGTGTAATTCAGATCATGTTGTACTTCTTAGGTGGCTTCCTACCTCATTCAGCATAAAAGTTATTCAGCATTCATTCAGCATAAAATTACTTTCAGTGACCTACGAGGCCCAATCGATCTCTACCCCCCACACCATAATCTGTCTGACCTGATTTCCTACTGCTTTTCTCGTCAATCTCCTAGCTTCAATCATACCGACTTTTTTGTTATTTCTAGAACATGCCAGGTATGCTCTCATTTCAGTGTCTTTGCCATTGCTTTTGCATTGCCTGGAATATTATTTCCCTGAATTATCCTCATGGTTCATACTCTTACCTCCTTTAGGCCTTAACTCAAACATAACCCTCCCTATGAAACCCTCCCTGATTGCCATCTATAAAATGGCAACCACCCATAACATTCACCATTACCTTTCTTTGCCCTATTGTTCTCCATAGAAAATATCACCACCTAACATCTATATGGGAGCCCTGGTTGCATGGTGGTTAAGAACTCTCAGCTGCTAACCAACAGGTTGGCAGTTTGAATCCTTGGGGACCCTATGGGGCAGTTCTATTCTGTCCTATAGGGTCACTATTAGTCAGAATTGACTCAACAGCAATAGGTTTTTTGGTTTTGGAACTTCTGTATGTTTTATTTATCATCTATAATATAAGCTCTATGAGGGTTTATTGGTATATCCCAAGGCCAAACACAATGCACGGCAAAAAGTAGGTTGAACAAATGAATTAACTACAAAATATTGTATTTTTGTCTCAGCACACACTCTGATTTCTCTACATCTTTTAGAGGCGGTGACATAAAGTGGATATCTCACGCAAAAAAAAAAAAAATTCTAATTGAATATAGCAATCAACACTGTAGCTCTTAAACATCTCAGGTCTTACCACATCAAATTAATGTGTTCAGTTCCCTGCCTCTCCTATCCACAATTACCCTACTTCGGGTATAAGTGCTATCCTGGTAGCTCTCTGACACTCTTCTAACCTCATCACAGAGGTTAAACCTTCACTACCTGCATCCCGTCCCTCTTTGTTTCATGTGTCCATTCTCCCTCCACACATGTACACAGACCTTTCAGGGATCCAGGGAACATGCCATACTCTTTTTAACAGATTACCCTGTGATTCTCATTAGACAGTTCCAAGGCTAATTACAAGGTAGATTGTTTCTATTTCTTTCAGATCTTATTGTCTTTACCTTTAGACTTAACTTGTTTTTTCTCAAGTCTCTCAAATCCTCTTTTTCTTACTCATAAGACAAATGTCATTCCAGGTGTGGAAGTTTGCTTCCTAAAGCTTACTTGATTTTTTTTTAATAAACTCTTTGCAAATTATGTTATTTTTGGGAGCTGACTGACATATCAGGTGAGACAGTTGTCAGCTGTAAGCTGATAGATGCAAACCTGGGGGCCTTAAATTCAGACTCTAAATAAGGAAACACAACAGCCCAAAGTAAAGGTACTGTTTCCAAATATATACCAGGTATTTGCTACTCTTTCTTTAAAATGAGATTGGATTATATCTAAAATCTAACCTCCACAGTATCTGTTTGATAGTTTTCTTATGACAATTAAGTCAGCAAATATATATAAAATGCTTAGAACAGTACCTGGTATGCAGTCGGTTCTATTTAAGTATTTGTTTATTTGATGCTGTTGTTATTATAAGGAGCCCTGGTGGCACAGTGGTTAAGTGCTCAGTGACTAACTGAAAGGTCAGGGGTTGGATCCACTAGCTGCTTGGTGACAGACAGATGTGGCAGTGTGTCTCAGTAAAAATTACAACCTTGGAAACCCTACAGGGCAGTTCCACTCTGTTCTATAGGGTCACTAGGAGTAGGAATCAACTCAATGGTAATGGGTTTGGTTGTTATTATTGCTAATAATAATATTGCTAATATTATTACTATTTCCTTTTCTGTAGGATGAATCATTATTTAATAGTCTAAATGGATACATTACCTTAAATTTTAATCCAAAGTACAATATTCACATGCCATTGTTATTAACATTTTAAATCTTTGGGTGATAAAAATAATACAAGACTTAAGTAAATTAAATTCACAGTGAAACTGTGATTATACATATGTTAGGAAACTTGCAAATATCAGTGCAGCATGTGAGACAGGAAAATAATTAGGTGCCATAGACCATACATATCAAATGAATTCTGTTTCTACTGGAGTGCATAACAGAACAAAAGCCCAAGAGAGGCAATGTTGAATCACATGATAAAAACAACCAATAGAAAGTTAGCCCACCTGAGCGGACGAGGCAGACACAGCAGTTATGACCCCATGAATGATTGACTGAAGCCAGTCATGGATCAATATTTTACCAAAATGTGGATAAAGATGACTAACAAAATTTTTTTATTCTGAAAGCATTTGTTTTTCAATGTCAATCAGTCAGAAAATCTGAATTCTCCCTTAGAGAACAGGTAAAATGCAGACATAATTCCTACCACGGCTGGAGAAAACTCTGATTTCATCTACGCTGAGAGTGTAGCCAACTTATTTACCCACAATACACCCAGCGTTAAAATTGTGGCCAACACGATACGGGCCTCCAGGTCGCAGCATCTCCCTTTTAAATAAATTTGCCATTTCTGCTTATTCCTCAATACTAATATCTTCTGGCTTCATTTTCCCTGGAAACTGTTCTAGTCCAAGAAGAATTATTCTATAACTGTAGCCTTCGCATTCACCCATGCATTGTGACTTTGAGAGGTAAGGTGACTTGCTCCAAACGTCACATAGACCCTTGCTTTCAGGAAAGCTAGAGAAAAAGGGACTTCAATTCTGAGAGTGAATGGTCAGAAACAAAAAAAGCACCCCAAAGAGGAAGGGGTGTTCTGAGAACAGAGTTAAAAACAAACAAAAAATTAAAAATCCTTGACCCTCTTATCTATGTAACATACATTGTAATTCCTACAATGACCAGGCAAAGTTCCAGTTCAGACCTTGGGTTAGCCATTGTCATTTTTTTCCCCACTTCAAGTTACTTTTGATGATAGTTTTAACTGAATTTTACCATCAATCAGGCCGTTTGATATGATCTTAGCTATTGCCAACAGTGGGTAAAACCTTTTTTTTTTTTTTTGGAGCATGGGTTTCTCTGGGATTCTTATAAGAGCTATGGGCTTATGTATATTTGCTTAGCCTACACATGTGTATGTTTGCTTAAGCTTTGCTGACAATTTCAAGAATTTCATAGACTTTTCCCAGAAAAGTCTTCTGGATAGAGGAGAGAGCCCATGGCTCTCCCACCAGGAGTCCTAGGTCAATTAGATTAGTCCAATCATGAGTGGAGTTTTCTGAACCAGTGACTATATTTAAAGCCAAATACCAACAATTCAAGGAAATTTTATTTGACTTTTTTTATTTAGAAATATTCACATGGATGACATTTTAAATTGTATCTTCATCACCAAGCACCTCCTTTTTTTGCATTCTAGTGATTTTACTGTCATTACATCACTTTACATAATATTTAACAGTTACTGTCATCAGCCATGGTGGTGCAGTGGTTAAGCGTTTGGCTGCTGACCAAAAGGTCAGCAGTTCAAATCTACCAGCCACTCCTTGGAATCTGTATGGGGCAGTTCTACTCTGTCCTATAGGATGCGGTGAGTCAGAATCCACTTGATGGCAACAGGTTTGTTTGGTATGAGTCATCAGGACACTTTACACACTTTAACCAACTCTCCCTTATATCACTCCTGAGAGGCAGATAAACTTATTATCTCTTTGTGGGTAATCAGGCCAGAATAGAACTGTTAAATAGCTTTCCCAGTGTCGTAGTGAAGGTTGATATCGAAGCTGAATTGATGGCTCCCTATATCAAACCACACCTTTTCCAAATTTGCTGATTTTGGAAATGACTTTGTAACGTCAACTAATACCAAATATTTACATGGAGTATAAAAAAAAATCATTTTCAAACAAAAATTCTCATCAAACCTGTAATTTAATCTCCCAAATTTAGGAGGTTAAATTCACACAAACTGTTCCACCATTTTACCACAAATAAATTATCTATTGACATCACTGCCATTGTCATTGTTGTAATTGTCATCAGTTGGTTTAAGCTTTAAGATCAGAGTGGCCCCTAGTGGTGCACATTTCTGTTCTGCATCAAACTTTCAACAGGTACAAAGTCATTGATTTTGCATTATGGTGACAACCTCACGAATGAAAAGGTCACTACCACCACTTCCCTAAACCTATGTATAGGAAATCAGTTCTTTTGGAATTTGAAATCTCGTATTTTGAAAGTATACCACACAAAACTGTTGGTTGAGAGAACAGAAGCTTGTTGTTAATGTTTACTGACAATAAAACTTCTAATAGGATGTAAAGGTGAGACGCTTCTTTCTAAGACTCAGGAAATATAAAAGACATGCAAATGACATGATAATGGCCATCCCAAGACAATAACTCAAGAATTAACTGTCTGCAAATAATCATCTGTGTAAGCAGTACCTTGACTTTTAAAGCTCTTAAAAAATGCAAGTATGGAGACGAGGGAGCTAATCATACTAATTAACTCACTGTGCCTTGTAACAAATTAATTTTAAGTAAAGGAACAGGCAACTAGAGAAAAAGGCCAAAATCTCAATTAGTTAATCCAAATAGAACATAAATACTCTCAGAACTCATTTGCCCTTTAGAATAAAACAGTAGAACCAGGACGATGGGAGCAGGGATCGCTCCACACTGACAGCCCAGAAGTGTTACTTATTGCCCTGTTTTCAAGTTCTGCATTCTGATGGGAGCATTTACTACACTTGGGCAGCAGAGTGCCACAGGTTGATGCAGAATATCCATAAGCAGTCCCACTCTCAGAAAACTAACCTAACCTGGGAATTAAGCTCTTTCTATTCGCTTAGATTCTACTTAAAAGTGTTTCTGGTGGGGGATTCTTGTAGGCTAGGTCATGCTCAGGACCGTCAGCCTTCATTTTCAGTCCTAAAGGTGTGGATAGAGTCCTCTGCATACCTGAGATCATTTTGCAAAGGCTACATCACCATTCTAACAAGCGCTATTATTTCCAATATTGAGGAAGTAAAATTATAAAATGCTGTCCATTGCTTACTCCTAAAGGATCTAGTCCTTACATTTATCCATTTCCTTCTCAGAATCTTCAATCTTCTTCCACAGGTTTGATCCTCTTTGTCTTCAAAGACACTCCGGTGTTCCTGAGGGAAAGGCTGTGTTTCCTTGACGTTATTGGCCTTTCCAGCTACCATGCTCAAAGTAGCCTTTCTTTCACAAAGTTCTTTAAAGGATATTCTACACAGAGTGCTTCTTTGTTCTTACTCACAAGCTGATTGAGTAAACATGACACACTCTACACAGTACACTGAACGCCTGTGTTTCAGGTTGTTCTGTTTTTTAGTAATGGAGTTACTAAATTAACTCCTATTTAGTAATGAAATTACTTAATTGGATGAGCCTTAAAATGATAATCCTAACGAATCTCCCATGGAAGAGGCAAAGGAGATCCAGGAGAGGTGACACTTAAACTGAAAGGGAAGAGCGATACTGGCCATCTAGCATAATGGCCAAAGGAAAGTAGTGAATATCCTAAGTCCAGATCACAGTTTGCCTGCATCCCTCTCTCCTCTTCTGATCCTCTTTAAGATGGTTCATTGATAGCACTAATGTCCTATAGTTTTGTACCTGAGTTTATTGTTACCCATCTAATAACCTGTATTATCCTTTGACTTAGAACTTCTATAGTCTCATTGGGTGTAGACAGATAACGAAAGTTGGAATTCTTCCTCTTCTACAAATGTGTTATTAATTACAATAATTGTTATCATTTCTGAACACATATTCAATGCCAGACACTGCACTGTGTCATGCACTTTGTAGCTATTATCTCATGTGATTCTCACAACCACCCTATGTGGTTTCATGAAACCAAAGTGAAATTGGTCACTACAGATTAGTAAGTAAACACAAGTAAGCCCGTGCCTACCTTGCTTTTGGTAAAATCCATGTGAAACTGGTCACTAAAAAAAAAAAAAAAAAGTTTTTTGGTCACTACAGATTAGTAAATAAGCACAAGCAAACTGGTCCTTATCTTGCTTACTGGGGAATTCGTCCCCATCGGGGACTGTAAAACTGAAAAGAGGCTTTGATTCTGTAGGAAGGTGCTGTCGGATTAGGGGAGAATCACAGATGCCAACCATACCATACGTAGAAGTGGTGGAAAAATGTGAAATTGTCCAGTAAAGATGATCTGGTAAACGAGGTAGGCACCGTGATTACATTGCCTATTGGATAATCCACCCCTGCCTATGTGGTATTATTACCATCAATTGACTAACAGGAAAACTAAGGTCAGAGTGGTGAAGATATTTGCCCAGGAAGTGGCAGAGCTAAGATTCCAACCCACCTCTTTTTTACTCTGAAAAAAACATATTTTTCACAACTACATTAATCTCGGTTTCCACCGTTGCCTTGATTCATAGATACTGGACAGTTGGGTGGATTCATATCATTCTTAGTGCCTTAATTCAGACAAGGAATTTAAAATGCTCACCAGCCCAGGCTGTGTATTCCAGGAGAAGAGGAAGTTAGGATCACTAAATGAGGTACCTGAGGACAAACCTACAGATTACTCTCTCCTTCTATGGACAGTGGTCTCCACTGTTTCTTATGGGATGTGTGTTGCCATGGTAATTGAAGGTTGATTTGGGAGAGAATGAGAAACAATGTTATATTGTAGAAAGAGATTTTATTTATATAACTTTCTGTGAAAGCTATTCCTGTAAGCAGAACTGCATAAGCAGAACTTGAAATATGTCGCCTACTTCCATAATGCCATCAAAACCATGAGATATATACATCTTTTATGATCTTTTATGATTCCGCAGGCCAAATGAGCCTCCGTTTTCCATTCCAGGGAGTCCCACTAATGCTTGCAAAAGAAGAAAATTAATTCATATCTTGTTTTGGCCAAACTTGTTTCTTAGTGAATCTCTCCAAGTAATCTAAAATGGTTTTTAAAAAAGAAAGAAAGGAACACAGAAATTAAGAAAAAAAAAAAAAACCTCCCTAAATCAAAAAAAAAAAATTTTTTTTTTTCCTAAATCAACATGCATTTAAAAAACATAAGGAGGTCATCTCTCCCCGAACGTGCACATCCCTGTCATAAGCAAGCTTACCCAAACCTCTTGAGAATCCATCTTAGTAGATTATACAATTATTGAAGTTTGACCTTTTCTGTGGCATTTAATGAACCGGAAATTGCATTTTTAACCTTGGCTGATGTGCTATCAGACATCAGTCATCATTTCTTTAATCTATCACAGCCAGACTATAAATTAAGTTGGCCCCAAAACTAATTTATTAGGCCAGCAGAGGGGTGAGAATAGCCAGTGGTTATGGAGAATGACTTCAAGGAAGACATACTTGAAGTCATCCTAAGACAACAATAAAAATGGCGGGGACAACAAGAATGACAACTGATTTACAGACCTATGTAGGCATGAGAACCATTTGAAGAGTTCTGAAAAGATAGTGGAAATCCTGCTGACCAAGTAGTGGGGGCTTGAAGTTGTCGGAATGTAAATATAGCCTGGTGAATACTATCCCACAGCAGGCAAAGTGCCAACAGGGTATGAGATGTATATATATTAAAGCCAAATTACCAAAAACCAAAAACCAAACCCACTGCCTTTGAGTCGATTCCGACTCACAGCAATCCTATAGGACAGAGTAGAACCGCCCCATAGAGTTTCCAAGGAGCGCCTGGCAGATTCGAACTACAGATCTTTTGGTTAATAGCCGTAGCACTTAACTACTACACCACCAGGGTTTCCAAAGCCAAATTACACCCAAACAATTCCACCATTAAGTTTAAAACTTACTTTTTACAATTGCCTGTTGTTTCATTTTACAAATTTCAACACTGAAGTTTTATACATATCTCCCTTATCACTTAGTTAACTGTTTCTATTTCAAACCAATTGTGTTCATTGCATAGTATTTTATGTGCTAGAAAAAACAAGCATCCTCAACCATGTTACATAAATGTATCTCTGTAATGCCTCCTTTGTTTCATCCATGCCATTTTTTCTTCTTATCTTCCTCATTAAGGACATTATTCAGCTTATGAAAGATTTTCTAGTGTATAAATTTCTGACCTTTGCATTTCCCACAAGCTGATCCTAAGACACTTCAGGTGAGAGGTTTGTGTAGGCTGGGGCTACTTGTAGGCGATGTCACAATAATAAGTCCAAACAGTTCTGTGAAGAGCAGGTGAGTTCTGAGAGCAGAAAAACAATCAATTTAGCTAAATGGATACCCGTGATCGTAAAGGTTGTGTGTCAACTTGGCTGGGAAAAGATTCTCAGTGGTTTCGCAGTTATGATGTAGTTTGGCAGTCATATAATAATGTGATTGCCTCAATGATGATATCTGCTATAAGTAGCCAATCAATTGAAGATTCCTTGGGGGTGTGGCCTGCATCCAATATAGGTGGACTTTTTGGCAAGGCTTATGGGCTTTTGCTTGTTCTGGATCCTGCAGCTGGTTCAAGTCCCTGGCCTCTGGTTCTTGGGACTTGAGCTAGCAGCTTACCTGCCAATCTTGGGTTCACCAGCCTTGCAGCTACACGAGTTAGGAGAAGCCTCCAGCTTGATCATGGACTTGGGACATTCCACCCTCTACAACTTCGTGAGCCATTTCCTTGATATAAATCGCTCTCTCTCTCTCTCTCTTACCCTCCCTCCCTCCCTCCCCCTCTCTCTCTTTCTCTCTATGCTTACAGGGGATTGCTGATTCAAAGACTATGAACTCTTTTAAGGCTGTTAAGGTGTATTACTCTGCTCAAGTACTACACTAAGTTCTGCTCAGCATATACGTACCCATATATGTATGTGATATTAAAAATAAGTGAAAGACAAGTAGATACATGAGACTATGTGGGCAGCTCCCATCTGGAGGTGAGATGAGAAGGCAGAGGGGAACAGGAGCTAGCTGAATGGACATGGGTGAAGAGAAGAAGTGTGCTGTCCCATTGTAGGGAGAGCAACTAGGGTCACATAACAATGTTTGTATAAGATTTTGTATGAGAAACTGACTTGAATTGTAAACTTTCACTTATAGCATAATAACAATAATAATAAATGAGAGATAATATTACCCTTTAGTGTTGGACAGACCAGCATTTGTATCTGGGCTTGGCTACTGATCATTTGGGTGTCCTTAGGCAAATGACTAAACCTCATATTTACCTCACAGAGGAAAAACAATAAACACATACCTTGTAGGGTTTAATTAGATCATTAATGTAAAGGATGGATTGTACCATGTGGCATGGAGTAGGCATGCAATAAATACTTGACAATAATATCTGGTTTCACTATGCATTTCACTGAATAAAGTGAAATTGAATATTTTATATATGTTTATTGACCATGAACGTTTGTTCTTCTGTGATTATCTTTTCATATTCCTTGTACATTTTTTTAATTGGAATTTTCATGAGGAGTGGGGCTAGCACTTTATTTAATGATGCTCTTAGCTTTTGTTGGTTTATTTTTTATACATTTTCTAGTTCTTTGCATTTTGGCTATGAGTTGTTTTTGTTTTTTATTGTGCATTAGGTGAAAATTTACAGAGCAAATTAGTTTTCCATCTGATAGTTTGTACATAAAGTGTTCCATGACATTTGTTTCTTTCCCCACAATGTGTCAGCACTCATCCTATTCAACCTAAATTGCTACCCCTTTCTGCCTTCTCATCTTTGCTTTTGGGTAAATATTGCCCTTTTGATCTCATATAATTGATTGTTCTAAGGAGCACATTTCTCTCGGATGTTGTTTATTTATAGGCCTGTCTATGGTTTGGCTGAAGGGCGGTCTCTGAGAATGGCTTTTGTTCCAGTTCAGAAGGGTGTGTTGGGGCCATAGTCTTGGGGGCTCCCTCAGTCTCTGTTAGACCAGTAGGTCTGGTCTTTTTTGTTAATTTGAGTTTTTGTTCTGCAGTTTTTCTCCCACTCTGTCCATGACCCTCTGTTATGATCCCAGTCAGAGTGATCCATAGTGGTAGCCAGGTACCATCTAGTTCTTCTGGTCTTGGGGTCATGTAGGCTGTGATTCATGTGGTTCTTTAGTCCTTTGGACTAATTGCTCCTTTGGGTCTTTAGTTTTCTTCATTGTCCTTTGCTCCAGATGGTAAGAGACCAATAGTTGTATTTTAGATGGCTGCATGCAAGCAAGACCCCAGATGATACTCACCAGGGTAGGACACAGAACTCTGTCTTTATAGGCTGTATTGTGCCAATTGATGTAGATGTCCCCCAAGTCTATTGTCCTGCACCAAGCTTGTAAATCTTTACAGAAGCAGACTGCCACATTTTTTTCCCACAGAGCAGCTGGTAGGCTTGAACATTCAACCTTTGGTTAGTCGCCAAGCACTTTAACCACCACACCAGGGCTCATCTAGTGTATATAAAGAAGCATAACAAAATAAGTAAATAGGTAAAAGAGGAGTTGCATAATTTAAGATATGATTTAAAAACAAAAAAGTTTTTTTTACACACATACCAAAAACAAAGAAACCTATGAACCTGCCTTTCTTCCCCCATCCCTGGCAGGAAGACAGCCCAATAACAACCAGGGTCCATATAAGGTGGTTGTCAGAGCAGGGTGGTGGCCAAGTAGGGTCAGGAGATTGGCTGCTTACTGAGATATTGAGCAAATAAGTGAATACACTGAGGATAATAGGAGCCAGGCTTACCACTGTCTAAGAAGTGAGGTACAGCTAAGAAAGGGGGAAGTTAGAATGAATCCTGCAGTGTTGAAATGGAATTGAAGGTATGAGGGTAAGCTTATGGTTTTCAACATATATCTAGAGAGACAGATATATAAATAGAAATAGACATGGGTGTAAATGTGTGTGTATACATATGTGTGTAGACAGTAGATACATATGTATCATATACATATATTTCCTTGCTCTATACACTGAGAGGGCCTGGGAACAACAACATCTCAGTAGCAATAAGCATACCTGGCACACAGACATTGATTTTTAAACACTACTCCCCATTTAAGAATTTTAAAATAAGGCTTCTTGAAAAAATGGCTGATTCCAAGAAGGGAGAGGAGGACTTGGAAGCTACCACTGGCCAAATCTGGGAGAATTTAAGGATCAAAATAAGTAATGACTATGATAGATTATTACCCATTCAATAAAATAGAAATCCCTGAGTACACATAAATATAAACACATACTATAGAATGTCATCTAATAAATAATGGGAATTAGAAAAATCACCATTGACAACTACTGTAGTAGTGATTAATTCAGGTAAGAAACATTAATGGATGCTAAAACTGGTAGACAAAAGTGGGATGAATAACTAGATATTACTAAAGTCTCCAAAAAAAAAAAAAAACCTATTATAATAAAGGGGAAGAAAGATAACTTTATAATGGAGAAACCTAGCAGGCGTTATCTTAACTAAGTGATCATTGTTAACACTACCAGCAATGAGACAGACAGACATCACATGTCACCAGAAGGGATGAAATGAGAAGAACACAGCACCACTTTAGGAAACTCTGGCTCAAAATGCCTAACCTAGGTGTTGTCATGAGGAAAGATCAAACAAACTCAGATTGACCTGTAATCTTTGAAAATGTCTGCAGTCATGAAAAGTCAAAGAAAGACTACAAACCTGTTCCAGGTTGAAGGAGGTTTCAGTGGCACAACAAATAGGTATAAAGCATCATACTAGATTGCATTCTGTTGCTAGAAAGGAAACTAAAATGGAGTGTCTGGTGAGGGATACATGGTAGTTACTTGTACTATTCAACTTTTCTATAAATTTGAAATTGTTTCAAAATAAAAAATTATAAGAAGAGGTAATGATAAAAGTAATTACTGCAAGAGTAGTATAAACGAAGTAATTTCGGGTTCAGAAGATAGTCACATCTCCATAGTAACAGAGACCAGGTCCATCTTCATTACTGTATCATGAGGGCCCAACCTAGTTCTTCATATAGTAAGCATTCAACTGGCATGTGTTGAACGAATACATTCGTTAATTAAGCAGGGAGGGGGAAAATGTTAGCCAGGAAATGCTTCATAAAAGAGAAAGATAAAAATAGGGGACATTTGAGGCATGGCAGGCAGCATGAGGATGATCGTTAAGTGTGTAGCACATGTAGCGGCAGGTAGCTGGAACAGAGAGAATGCTTAGGGGCACAGGAGAAGTGATGGTTGGAAAAGTAGTTGAGGCAACATGGTAGATGACCTACAACGTCCAGCTGAGGAATGAATACTGAATTTAGGAAGCAATTTAAAAAGCTTGTTAGCCATTTCTAAGCAAAGTCAGCTTAACCTTTTTTTTCCCCCTATTCTTTCTGGGTATTCTTCCTTTAATAGAGGTGAAATGGGTCCAAAAAGAGAAGAATAAAAGCAAAGAATATGGTCAATCTGCTTGCTACATGGTGATACTCCTTGATTCTTCAACTGCATTTCCCAGAGATTTCTACAATTTATGTTCCATAGAAACCCATATTAATAACTGTTTATGGTAGAATACCTGTGGATTAAGCTAAATTGACCATATTTCTCTCCTAAATGATTCCTCACTGGGATACTCCAAAAGGAAGAGAATATGGAGTCTGTTTCCAGTTGATCTTGGAAACCTTCCCACACCACCCCTATCCACCAAAAGAATGGGGAGAACACACTCTAGGACATGTTGTTTGCGTTGCTGACAGACTAACACCTGGCTATTTGTGCACAGACTGCTCAACCCTACAAGGCACAAGGATTTTGAGTGAAATCAGAGCTAAAGTGATTGGACCTAAATGATGGCAGGGGAGCAGGGCACTGTGTACCGTAAATGCCTACTTCTGTCTGTCTTTCTGGCTGTGGCAGTTTCTTTGTAAATGACCACACACAGAGATTTTTAAGAATATAGAAAACCAAGTCCTTCCAGGGGTTCTCATGAACTGATATCTTTATGACACTTGTGCTAGCTGTGGCCTGGTTACCATGGATATCAGAGAGTTAGAGGAAGCATGCCAGAAAGGAGTTATTTATGAACTGATAAGGGTAGTGCTTGTAGAAGTTGGGGAGTAAAATAAAGGGGAAACAAGCAAAATGAGAAAAGAGAGATCGAGAGACCAGTTTGATGGAGGCTCAAAGTGCTGCAGACCTGTACTCTATCTAATCTGCCAGCCTAGATGCGGAAATGATTTCCACGGAATTGAAATTCAGCAGTGCATAAAGTATGCACAGCACCTCTTCAAAGACCATACTGGACAGTTACCAAGTTGAAAGATACGTAAGTGCTGTGTAAACTTTGCAGATATTCAGGGAGCAAATAGCTCTTTCCTGTATAACTCTGTTCTTCCTAAAATAGGAAGAAGGAGGCAGCAAGAAGCGGTAGCAGCAGAAGGCAAGAGATAAATAGAGAAGACGGGAGAAAGGCAGCAGAAAAGAGGAAGGCATGAAATGGAGGAGCAGAGAAGGAGTATGCACCATTGTGGGAATTAATATTTTGAAAAGACAAAATATTGAGTGATTCTCAAACTTCACTGTGTTCAATAATTCCCTGGCAGTTTTTAAGAATGCAGATTTCATGGTTCCATCTTTCCAAAGCTTATGACTCAACAGTCTGTGTAGGACTCAGAAACCTGCATGAATCCCGCTTTGGTGAGTGCCGTCTGGGGTCTGAAAAGCTAGCAAGCAGCCATCTAAGATGCATCAATTGGTCTCAACTCACCTGGAGCAAAGGAGAATGAAGAACACCAAAGACGTAAGGAAAACATGAGCCCAAAAGACAGAAAAGACCACATAAACCAGAGTCTACACCAGCCGGAGATCAGAAGAACTAGATGGTGCCTGGCTACCACCAATGACTGCCCTGACAGGGAACACAACAGAGAGTCCCTGATGGAGCAGGTGAAAAGTGGGGTGCAGAACTCAAATTCTAGTAAAAAGACCAGACTTAATGGCCTGGCTGAGACTGGAGGGACCCCAGAGTACATGGCCTCCAGGCTCTCTGTTAGCCAAAAATTAAAACCATTCCTGAAGCCAACTCTTCAGACAAAGATTAGACTGGACTATATATAAGACATAAATGACACCGTTGAGGAGTGTGCTTCTTAGCTCAAGTAGACACATGAGACTAAGTGGGCAGCTCCTGTCCGGAGGTGAGATGAGAAGGCAGAGGGGGACAGGAGTTGGTTGAATGGACATGGGAAATACAGGGTGGAGAGAAGGAATGTGCTGTCACATTACAGGGAGAGCAACTAGGGTCACATAACTATGTGTGTATACGTTTTCGTATGAGAAACTGATACGAACTGTAAACTGTCACTTAAAAAGCACAATAAAAAATAGAAAAAGAGGAAAAAAAAGAAATCCACATGATAAAAATATCCTCTGGTGATTCCAATGCAAGTGGTTATGAACCATATTGGAGGACCTGGGCTAGAACAATCTAGTAATAGTCATTGGGCCTGAGGATTTCCTGAGACATTAATGAATGCATTTTCTAGTGAACCTAAACTAGTGAGCAGGCTAATAGCAGACTCCCATTCAGATGACTGAGGAAGAAATAAAATACACTCTTGTTTGTCCTCCACGGTTGGGTCCATGTCAAGGGCTTGCATTTAATGGTATATATGTAAAGGGTGGAAACCCTGGTGACATAGTGGTTAAGAGCTACGGCTGCTAACAAAAAGGTCGGCAGTTCGAATCCACCAGGCACTCTTTGGAAACCCTATGGGGTAGTTCTACTCTGTCCTACAGGGTCGCTATGAGTCGGAATCGACTCAATGACACTGGGTTTGTTTTTTTTGGTTATGTAAAGGGTGTGTGGAGAAGGAGGGGGTCTGCTTTAGTTAGGAAAAGTATTAGAAAGAAGGAAAAGGAATAAACTATACCCCAGGTCTTGATGGTGTATAGTTAGATCCAAGTAAGTTCATGCATAATCAATCCATCTTAACTATAAAGATCTTACAAACATTTAAATGAGGGCCTCTTTGTTAAAGGGTTGAGATTCTTGGATGACACAGACAGTTTGTGCTAGTCTATTAACTTGCAGGTTGGCAGCTCGAACCTACCCAGCAGCACCATGGAAGAAAGGCCTGGCAATCTGCTTCTGTAAAGATTACCTCCAAGGAAACCTTATGGAACAGTTCTACTCTGTAACATATGGGGTCTCCATGAACCGGAATTGACTTGATGGCAACAGGTTTGATTTTGGATTTTGGTTAAAGAATTATCTATACGTGTTCCCTCACTTCCGTGGCCTGGAGGCAGAAAAGTATTATGGCCAAAAGCCCTGCACAGGGGTCGATCTTCCTTGTTGCAAATTTAGAACTGAAACTTTTTAGCTGAGTGAACATGGGCAAATCAGATCACACAACTATTTGAACTGCAGTGTCCTCTTTAATGAAATGGAAATATAATACCACCTTCTTCACAGGCTTGTTGAGATGATTAACTCAGGTAATGCATGTGAGATGCTTGGCACAGGACAGGATGACAGTAAGCCCACAATTAACATTACAGAAGTGGGAAATTCGGGCTGATCTCTTCACTCTTTCAAGGTTTCGGAGAAAAAAAAAATTATTTCTTCAGGGAAAAAGAGATCAAATGAAGACTGATCCTGAAGCTGAGAACTGCCTCCTTAATGAACCATCAATTTACCACCACTACTTCTTAAGTTTTTTAGAGCGATAATGACTAGTATGAGGCTTTACCCAAAGATCAGCAGTTCAAACCCACCAGCTGCTCCATGGGAGAAAGACGGAGTAGTCCACTTCCATAAAGATTTACAGCTTTGGAAACCCCATGGGACAGTCCTACTCTATCCTACAGGGTCATTATGAGTGGAAATAGATTTGACAGCAGTGGGTTTTGATTTTTTTTTTTTCTAACTTTTGAAGTCTTACAGCAATGGTGACTAGCATGTGGCTTTTACCATGTCACTTATATTCTTTACTAAGAATTTTAAGATTTAGAGATGATTGGGCTTAACTCCTAATACAATGGGTGAGGAAAGCCATGTTCACAGAGATTGTGATTTCCCCCAAAACTGTACAGGGGATTCCAGTCCAGGGTGCCAGTTCAGGGAGATTTACACTGTTCACTCCTGCACTTTGTCTGACATTGGGCTTCAACCCAAATGCTTATTAACAATCACACTGGATTTGGAATCAGGAAACCCAGGTTTAATACCTGTCTTTCTATTTACTAGCTAACCTTGAATACGTCATTCTACCCCTTTGAGCATCAGCTTCTAATACTATAAAATGAAGATAACACTCTTATGACTGTTGTTAGGTGCTGTCAAATCAATTTTTGACCCTTAGTGACTCCATGTGACAGAGTAGGCTGCCCAGTAGGGTTTTCTAGGATGTAATCTTTACAGGAGATCACCAAACCCTTCCCCCATAGAGCCACTGGGTGGGTTTGAACTGCCAACGTTTTGGTTAGCAGCCAAGCACTTAGCCGTTGTGTCACCAGGGCTCTTTGCACATAACACTTGTTGTTAGGTGCTGTCGAATTGATTTCAACTCATAGTGACCCTACAGAACAGAATAGAACTGCCCCATAGAGTTTCCAAGGAGCAGCTGGTGAATTCGAACTGCCACCTTTTTGGTTAGCAACGGAGCTCGTAGCACTATCAAAGGCAGTTATGCAAATCAACAGCACATGTCAAAGTCTTCTATAGACTTTAGCACTGCAGAAATGCAAGGTGCTAGTTTTATTATTGCACAATTATTAAGAGTAGTTCAAATTCTGGGTGAGATGGGCTTTTGAAAGTTGACCTGGAGAATATATTCACACTCAAAGCTATAGTCAGTTTCAGCTTGGATACAACTCATGAGCTCAGATAAGTTTAGAAAGATTCGTTTTCTGTCACACAAATGAAACCTTATGGAACAGTTCTACTCTGTAACATATGGGGTCGCCATGAGTCAGAATTGACTTGATGGCAACAATTGTCTACCTATAACAATTTTCTAACATGAGCAAAACAACAGCAGTGACTTTGGGTAAAGCCAGAGCCCAGGGAGTGATTTTACTCTGCCTATAAAAAAAAAAAAAAAAAAAAATTTTTTTTTTTTTATAACACAGAACACACAACTGCCTGGTGCACAGGCAAGAGCCTTTCCAAGCTTTGTGTCATCATGGAGGGGAATGTGTGGGCCGAAGCAAGGGCATCGGACTAGAGGACAGAGTTCGGGGTGCTCTTCCAGGAACGAGGTGCCCACAGCCTTGGCTGACCAGCAGAACAGAATCAGGACAGCAGCCAACTACAATTCATTCCCAGTCCACCCAGAAATTGCTGGGTCTGGAGGAAGCCGGCAGCTGTGGCAACAGGCAGTTATCAAAGCTGCCACCGCTGCCTGCTGTTCACCAAAGTGGAGAGCAGCTTTGAGTTAGGGGACTTGGGGGAAAAACTGAATCTTCTGATGGCAAGGGCGTGACCTTTTCAAATCACCCTCTTTTCTGCGCTGTTGAAAGCTGGTAACAAGAGCATTAATGGGAAAATACACACGAAGGGCTTGAAATTCTGTGGGGAAGGGGGCGCAGAAGTACAATCAGACTAGAAAGTATTAGTTGTTGTCTTTCCCAAGAACAAACTTTCCTAGTCTTTTTTTCTGACTGATATTTTTAATAATCCTTCTACCCACAAGCAACTGGGAGATGATATTAGATTTTCTGTGTTTGCAGGGGTTGCTAGGCAGCATTTCTAGGCAGCTGGAGATATTTCCATAGTAAGCAAGTCATGTTCTACCACAAAGGGCATGGTTTGAAAAATATATTTTGCATCTATCATTTATAAAGCCAGTGTTTTAATACTAGGGGTCTTTTATCACAGCTAAAATGAGATTCAGCATTTGATAACAGTAACTACAGAGTGCTTTAACATCGGGCCCTGATATAATTCTGCTCTGGGAACACACAGACACCAAAGCACATGTCAGTTTTTATAGGTATCGTAAGTCAAGCACAGTCAACAAAATATCAAAGAAAATTCAGCTGGGCAGATTTTTTCAATAAATAGAGGAATTTTATAAAAGAACTTTCAGAGGTGTTTGGTTTTTTAATTTATATTTTTAATTTCAAACTGAAGAGAACATGTCCCTTTTACTTCTGTTTTCTTTGTTGTTATGTCAAAAAATGGGGGTAACCTGGGACACCATGGAGTTTCCTTATAAGAGTCTTCATATTTTTAATTTAAAACGTAGAGTATGCCAGTGGCTTTTTTTTTTTTTTTTTTGTAAGTTCTAATTTCCATTCTCTATAGTTGGATGCTTATGAATATCCTCAGTGTGTGGGATGCTTTAAAAAATTCAAATGTTGACTATGCCTGGATGTTTAAAAAAAAAAATCTTCAGAAAACCCTGGGCTGCATCTCTTCTGTTACATAAAATCAGCTTTTAACAATAAACATGCAAATTAATAGCAGATGAAATTATTTCTACTTCTGGCTCACTGCCAGAACCAAAAATATCTCTTTACAGACGTGTTGCAGCCATTCCCAGTGCAGACCCCGATTTCTATCTGAAGGGCCTGCGGTGCCAGACTTCTAACGCCCAGATTTTGGAAGAGTTACATCCTCCCGAGTTTCAAGTACTTTTGCAGAATTGGTGTCCACTTAAGAACTTTTCCAGGGTTTTCTTACGTACAAATTTACCTGCTCTCTTGCACCAGAAAAAAAGATAGCTTCGAAGCCAGCAATACTAGCTCTCAGTTCTTCAAGAAGCTAAAAATACCAATTTAGTTTACCATACGAAAACCAATCTCCTTTCGGACCCATTCCTTTCCTGTTCCCCCACTTATGTAACTTCACGAGGTGATCGTGAGTGCATGGCTTCCAAAATAATGCGAACATACCTGATTCTTTTCAGACTGGGTTCTCTAAAGATGGGGAAAGAAAGTAAAAGCTACTCATAATAAAAATACTGTCTTTAATTTACATGTTATCTGTTTTGAATTTTGCTTACAGCAGTGGGTACTTTGCAGGACAAAGTTGTGTGAGGCTAAGAAATTTGCCCTCAACAGAAGTAGGTAAAGTGGCATATTTGCACACCAAGAGTAAGTATCTTCTGGACAATTTTTAAGGAGCTCCTGGAGCACACAAATGGCTAAGCTCTAGACTATTAACTGAAAGATTGACTGTTTGAATCCACCCAGAGGTGAGTTGAAAGAAAGGTCTGGCAATCTATTTCCAAAAGATCATAGCCATTGAACACTCTGTGGAATGCAGGTAGAATCAGCTCGATCGTGGCTGCTCCGATTTTTGGTTTGGACAATATTTAAAATTAGACAGATCTACACAGTTACTTGCCCAATGTTATTAAACTAACCACCAAGCTTAGCAAAATGTTTTTCTCTTCTGCTAAGCAATTTTTTTTTTTAAGCAATAGGTTTTTATTCATGCATTCAACAAATCTTGAGACCCTAGTATATGCCAGTTATCCTGCCAGTTTCTAGAGATACAAATGAAGGGAAAGTTATCCCTGCTTTCAAGGAGTATATAATCCAGTGGGGAAATACAAACAAGTAGTAAGGAGCCCTGGTGGCACAGTGGTTAAGCACTCAGCTGCTAACAGACAGGTTGATGATTCAAACCCACTAGCCACTCACAAGAGAAAGATGTGGCAGTCTGCTTCCATAAAGATTACAGCCTTGGAAACCCTCTTGGGTAGTTCTGCTCTGTCCTACAGGGTCACTGTGAGTTGGAATCGACTTAAAGGCAATGGGTTTTTGTTTGGTTTAGTTAGTCAGGCAGTTATAGCATGTGATAAGCGCTGTTGTTGTTAGTTGCCATCAGGTGAGGCCAAATTCATTGTGACTCCATGCACAATAACACTAAACACTGCCCAGTCCTGCACCATCCCCATGATTGGTTGCAGATCTGACCATTGTGATCCATAGGGTTTTCAATGACCGATTTTCAGTAGTAGACTACCAGGCCTTTATTCCTAGTCCAGCTTGGTCCAGAAGCCCCACTGAATCTGCTCAGCATCACAGCAACATGCAAGCTTCCACTGACAGATGGTGGTGACTGCGCATGAGATGCATCGGCCAGGAATAAAACCAGGTCTCTCACATGGAAGGCAAAAATTCTACCACTGCACCACCACTTCCATCTGTGATAAGTGCTACACGGAAATAAACACAGGGGCCTAGGAGAACACAGCAGGCTCTCAGTAAGACCTTTCTGAGGAAGCGTTCTCCAAGTTCAGGCCTAAAGGATCAACGCGGTTAACAAAAGAGAAGGTGTAGGGGCTGGGGATGATGAACAATGGGAGTGTTTCAGGCAGTACCAAGGAAAAGAGAGCAGTATGGCAGCATGGCCAACCCACCAGGAAGGACAGCATGTGGTGAGAAGTGGGAAAAACGGGCCCAGGTCAGGAATCCCACAGTAAGCTATTTAAAGAACACTGGCTTTATCTGCAACTTAATAGAACACAGTTAAGGTTTTAAGTTGGGTGTGACACAATCAAGTTCACTCTGTGGAAAGTCACTTTGGTTGTAAAGGTGGAGAAGGGCCTGGAAAAGACAAGACTGGAGTAAGGAGAGGTGATGGGAGAATCTGAAGTATATGTTTCCAGGAGCAGGGGCAGTTAATAGCACTCCAAGTGCCTCCAAGGTCACTTAGAAGGTAAGGATTGAGGGTGTTCTTCTTTTGGAATTAGGGGCAAGGAAGGCATGATAACCACGTTAAGAGCTGTTAAGAGGAATGATGGGCACCAAAAGCCATTCACAGTGGTTTATAGACCATCTGGGAGTTCAAAGGCACAGGAACCTCTCAGGAAGTTCATCTATGAAAAGCAAAGTCAGGCGTAGCTGAAGGAAGATCTAGCCAGGGGAGGGCTTAAGTAATTGTTAAATTCCCGCTCTGCACAAGGGGCTGAGGAAGTATATTAGACAAAACCTTCCCATCCACAAAATGGACATTTCTGAGATAATTGAGGAGTTACAATTTTGTTTTTTAAGAAATAATTTATGTAAATGTCAAGGACTGGAATACACCAAAATGTAATCAGGTGCTGAGTTTGAGAGAATTAGGAGTAGTCTGTTTTTTAATTTTGATATCTTACAATTTGATTTTCAATTTCTTCAATGTTACTATTAATAATAACACCAAAAGCTATCATTGAGTGCTTATTGTATATTATACAAAGTGCTAAATGCTTCACATTATATCCTGTAATCCTCACAAAAACTTTAGGTGGTAACTACTGTTATTTTCTTCATTTCACATGTAAGAAATCTGCAGCTTCAAGAACTTGAATAATTCAGCCAAGGTCCCAGAGCTATTGGGAAATGGAACCTGTGTTCTTGTTAAGTGCCATCGAGTCAGCTCCTACCCACAGTAAGCCTATGCACAACAGAACGAAACACTGCCCGGTCCTGCGCCATCCTCACAACCGTTACTATGCTTGAGCCCATCGGTCTAGCCACTGTGTCAATTCATCTCACTGAGGGTCTTCCTCTCTTTTGCTGATCCTCTACCAAGCATGATATCCTTTTCTAGGGACTGGTGCCTCCTGATAACATGTCCAAAGTACTTGAGATGAAGTCTCACCATCCTCCCTTCTAAGCACCATTCTGGCTCTACTTCTTCCAAGACAGATTTGTTCATTCTTCTGGTAGTCCATGGTATATTCAATATTCTTTGCGAACAATATAATTCAAAGGCTTCAATTCTTTGGTCTTTGTTAGTCATTGTCCAGCTTTCCCATGCATATGAGGCGATTAAAAATAGCATGGCTTAGATCAGGCACACCATAGCCCTCAAAGTGACATCTTTGCTTTTGAGCACTTTAAAGAGATCCTTTGCAACAGATTTTTCAGTGCAATACATCATTTGA
This sequence comes from Loxodonta africana, assembly GCF_030014295.1. Lineage (NCBI taxonomy): Eukaryota > Metazoa > Chordata > Mammalia > Proboscidea > Elephantidae > Loxodonta > Loxodonta africana. Next base: position 50,705,118 of record NC_087351.1, read on the forward strand.
CTTCCTGATAGCTGCTTCCATGGGCATTGATTGTGGATCCAAGTAAAATGAAACCCTTGACAACTTCAACCTTTTCTCCATTTACCATGATTTTGCAAATTGGTCCGGTTGTGAGGATTTTTGTTTTATGTTGAGGTATAATCTATACCGAAGGCTGTAGTCTTTGATCTTCATCAGTAATTGCTTCAAGTCCTCTTCTTTTTCAGCAAGCAAGGTTGTGTCACCTGCACACAGGGGATTGTTAATGAATCTTCCTCCAATCTTGATGCCACATTCTTCTTCATAGAGTCCAGCTTCTCAGATTATTTGCTCAGCATACAGATTGAATAAGTGTGGTGAAAGAATACAACCCTGAAAGACACCTTTCCTGATTTTAACCCATGCAGTATTCCCTTGTTCTGTTCAAATGACTGCCTCTTGGTCTATGTACAGGTTCCTCACCAGCACAATCAAGTGTTCTGGAATTCTCATTCTTTGCAATGTAATGATCCACACAGTTGAATGCCTTTGCATGGTCAGTAAAACATAGGTAAACATCTTTCTGGCAGTCTCTGCTTTTAGCCAAGATCCATCTGACATCAGCAATAATATCTCTTATTCCACATCCTCTTCTGAATCTGGCTTGAATTTCCCTATCAATGTACCACTGCAACTGCTTTTGAATTATCTCAGCAAAATTGTACTCATGTATGATATTAATGATATTGTTTGATAATTTCCACATTCTGTTGGATCACCCTTATGGAACCCTATGTCAAAGAAAAAAATTAATAGAAGATATCTTGCTTTGATTTGGGAGTTTTCTTACTCACAAAACTAAATATTCACTTTAAAGAAATTCCTGACCAGATTAATCTTCCAGTGGCTTTTCTTTCACCAGAGTTGCAAACCTTTTCTTTCCTGTTCAAAGCCAGGCTTACTAAATTTGAATTTCAAATGATATGGCTAAGTGGAAGGGTAGAGAGCATCTTGTGACCTGATATTAGTTGATCTCTGTAAAAGGGTGAGGGCACAGTTCAATCAATCATGTTAAGACTAGCCAATGGTTGATCTGTATTTCTCCCTTGTCTTCTCTTTATAAGACTCATTGTACCTAGCTTCTTTGAGCCATTTGCTTTTTCTGGAATCAAAATGGTCTCTCTACATGCATATGGAATAACTGCTTAGAATAAACCTTATTTAAATTTCATTGAGTTTTGGTTATTTTTAACACCTGTTAACCTGACTGTGGACCCCTGGTGGCTCAGTGGTTAAGAGCTATGGCTGCAAACCAAAAGGTTGGTGGTATGAATCCACCAGCTGCTCCTTGGACACCCTTTGCTGCAGTTCTACTCTGTCCTACTGGGTCATTATAAGTCAGAATCAACTTGATGGCAACAGGTTTGGTTTGTTTTTTGTTTTTCGATTTTAACCTGACTATAAAAAAAAAAAAAAATTTTTTTTTTTTTATAGTAGGTCCAAGACAGAGTTTTTTATAGTAGGTCCAAGACAGAGTCATTTATGCTAAGCCCCACATCAACAAACCAAAATCTAGCTAGTTCCTATTTCCTGTAAATTCCTGACCTCTCCAGGAGCCAAAACCGAAGTCAACCAATCTGCATATGCCACCTCAGCTATAGTTCCAATATGCAATATAAGGAAGGTAACTTAGAACTAACCAATCACTTCTTGTCCAAAGTTATTTCCTTGTTCTTACACCACTTTGTCCACTTAACTTTGGTCTCCCCCGCTTGTTCTTCGGAGCTCTTGTCTAACTTTCAGACCAGACACTCCCCAATTCATGAAATACAAGTAAAGCTAAATGAGTTTGTCCACAAATTTAATTTCTTAGAAATCTTATTTTTAAACAAACAGAACCCCATCCATGCTCCTTGTGAAACACTCACGGTTTGTCCCAGCCAGGGGTCCATTAGAAAAAGGGCACCAATCCCCGATAGTGATTGATCCATGAATATCACATCCTTTCCATCAGACCCTGAACATACCAGATGCTTCCAGAGCTTTTATTACTTACAAGAAGCAGACAGCACACCAGAAAAAATGCAGATCCATTTTTTTTGAGCATCCTGCCAACTCGAGAAGGTTATCTGTACAAAACCTGTACAGAGATGATTATTTCTACATGCACCCTACTTTGTACTGTAGGTGAGGGACTTAAAAAAAAGAAACCTACCTTCTACCAGTCCTCCGCGACCAGGTAGGCCTAGTTAGGTAGACTGGAAACGTATGCTACACATGCCTCCACCTAGCACCAGCCATTTTTATACCCTAAAACCTAAGTGACATACCACATGCCCAACTGATCTTTGGGGAAGGCGGGACAGACACTTTGGCATCAACCCAGAAAATTATCTCTTTAACCCTATTCAGGCCTCATGATGCCCCTTCCCTTTCTGAGACCTATTGCCAAGGTGATGAGTTGGGGACTCGCAACTCATTTACACATGTATAAGTGTTGCCCGGGCCGTTTGAGAAAAACAAAAAACCAAACCCACTGCAATAGAGTCAATTCTGACTCATAATTGACCTTATAGGACAGAGTAGAACTGCCCCATATGGTGTCCAAGAAGTAGCTGGTGGATTCAAACTGCAGACTTGTGGGTTAGCAGCCATAGCTCTTAACCACTAAGCCACCAGAAAAACAAAAGCTACCTTAATTGCTCAGGCTATTATCATAAACCATAGACAAAAAGCCAAACCTAGTTCTTTGTCCCACATTCCTACTCTTCACGATTATGCCATAAACTATTTTTAAGAAACGTATTTGTGTATAAGAAGGGATGTGGTGGAAGATGGTGCTATTTTTAACTTGGGAAAAAATAAGACAAAAGCTATTTTATACAATAAGACCTGTACTAGCACTGGTTGCTGTCAAGTCGATTCAAACTCATAGTGAACCCATTTGTGTCAGAGTAGAACAGATTCCTAGGGTTTTCAGTGGCTGATTTTTTTGGAAGTAGGTCTCCAGGCCTTTCTTTCAAGGCACCTCTGGGTGTCCTCAAACCACCAACCTTTTGGTTAGTGGCCAAGTGTGTTAATTATTTGTGCCACCCAGGGAATTTTTATGCGATAATAGCAAAAGAAAAAAAAAAATTCTAGATTCTCCCTAGCATTCGTTACCTGCATCACAGAGTATAGCACTTGGCTAAATTCTACCTTGATTCAAAGAACACTAGGGGTTTCATATTTTATGTACATCTTGCCTGCCAATCTGGATGGACTATAAATCTCTCAAGAGTAGATACGTCCTCTACCACCTTTGTTGTCCTCACAAAATCTAGTTCAGTAGGGTCACTGTAGGAGTCTAAGTAATGCTTTATAAATGTTTGCTTGTTGAATTACTGAATGTTGAAGAAAATATTTAAACAGAAAACAAAACAGGGCTACAAGGTAGAGGGACCTTTTTGAACGTGCATTCATTTTCTAAGACATCATTTTCCTCTCCTTGCTTAAGTGCTCTGGGCCTTTGATGGTATTTAATACCATTTCCTAGCACTGTTCCTCTGGCCCTGGGAGGGAGGGTGGTTCTGTTCTCCCCCATCTCATCCTTGGCAATGATAAAAGGGGGCTATTTCTATCACTTTTGGAAACAGAACAGAAACACTGCTTCCAGCTGCTTATTAGACATATTCATCCAACACCAACAATCAATTACACAACTTTGCATTGCTGCTAACATTGCTAATGCAATGCAGTGGGGTCATTCTATTAGCAGTCTAGGGTCATGCATAAATGTCATAGAAAATGGTAACAGCTTAATTCTAAAATCACTTCTTTAAACAGACATTAGAAGGAAGCTGCTGTAACCCTTCATATACCAAACTGGATTAGTTCTACTTTCATAAATCCAAAACTGAATTTAATGGCATTTTGTCAATCCATTAGGAGATTCCTACTTTTGTGTGTAGTAAGCCATATAATGCCTAGTGATGATTTGAGTGATCATAGTGGTTATGATACAATAATAGCATTTTTTTTGGCCAAAGTTCATATGTACAAGAAAATTTTTCCATCTCCAAACAACTGCAAGATTAATCAAAGGTCTTTTTCCCTTTCCAAGTACATATTTTCAGCCACCAAAATTCCCATCAAGGATGAAAATATCGATCACGCTCCTTGGGTTTAAATCCTAGATTTACTCTATGGGTGATACTGGGGAAGTTAACCTCTCTTGTCTCAATTTCCTCAACTCTAAAAAGAGAAGAACAAAAAGAACTAAAATGAATGTTAATATAAATATTAAACATTGAGAAGAAAAAGGATAATGTAGTTGACATAAATTCTCACCTTTCTAACCAAAAAGTCAACTAAATTTTTCTGTTGTTGAGGTAATATTAGCATAAAATTCACCACTTTAATCATTTTAAAGTGTTCAATTCAGTGGCTTTTAGTACATTCATGATGTTGAGACTATTACCAGTATCTAAGTTTGGAACATTTTCATCATCCCCAAAAGAAATCCTATATCCATTATCAGTCCCTCTCTACTACTCCCCCAGCCCCTGGCAACCATTAATCTGCTTTCTATCTCCATGGATTTCCCTATTCTGGACATTTCATATAAATGGGATCATACATTATGGTGCTATCCAGATTTATTAAACATAATTATCAGCATCTACCTAGAATTGTGAAGATAAATACCCACAGAACTAAAAACAATTAAAAGAGGTTAACAATTAAAAGAGCTTATTCCAGAGGAAGGAATAAAACTCGGGCTGGAGAAAAATAGCATAAAAGTTGCTTTTCATTGTAAGTTTTTCTTACTGTTCAGCATATGTATGTATTGCTTTAGTAGTTTTTTTATTTTAAAAAGAAATAAAGAAAACAAAATGAGGATAATATTAACATTTATTTCATTAGGTTATTTTAAGGATTAAGTGTGATAATATTGTGAAAAAGTAAGCCAGTGCCTGGCATACAGGAGGTACTTCAAAAATGTTACTTATCATTATTATTTTTAATAATTATTCTCCTGGTTATCAATTTTATACAGCAATAGAATCAGAGCCACTTTAGGGACAGATCCCAGGGTTCTTTGCTTGAAGTGAACAGTGAGTTACCATGTGCTTTAAAGACATGTTAACACTATAATATCAAATTGTTAATTAAATGTACTAACAACCAAATTCCCTTCAGTTTTTTGATAATTATATAAATTTTTATTGGAAAGAAAAAAACCTTTCAAATAAAACTGGAAGGTGTAACTGAATTCTGTTACTTAAGTGTTAGGAGTATTGAGTCAATCTCTTTTGAGCTATAAAAGAAAGAAGAGAGCAGAAAGACAGAGGGGCCTCCTATCACCAAGAAAGAAGTGTCAGGTGGAGTCCGTCCTTTGGACTCGGGGTCCCTGCACTAAGAAGCTCCTAGATCAGGGGGAGATTGATGACAAGGACTTTCCTCCAGAGCCAATCAAGAGAGAAAGTATTCCCCTGGAGCTGGCAGCTTGAATTCAGACTTCTAGCCTCCTAGGCTGTGAGAGAATAAATTAACCTTAGTTAAAGTCATCGACTTGTGGTATTTCTGTTATAGCAGCACTAGATAACTAAGACATTATTGCAGCTCAAACGTACGCTATGAAATTCAGGAGGATCAAAGACACTGGGAACTAGAATGGATCTTGACAGCCAATCCCCCAATTCTTAAATCCGTTCTACAGTCTAACTGCCAAGTCCTCTGCCTAGAAAGCTAAGAAGCCACAGAGCAGTATGCTACAAGCAGGATTCAGGGTTCCTGAATGATAGGTCTCTTCTATGAGGCACGGAGCTGTAGGTGCAGGTGAGCAGACTTCAAGCCTTCCATAACCAGAAGCACAACATCGTGAATAGCAGCAAGTACTTTGATAGCATGCCCTGGCTTTAAATTCCAGGTCTATCCCTTATCTTAGTTGGAGAACTAACGCTATAAAATCTAGTTTTTTTAATCTATTAAGGGTCCATGTCATGGTGTTTGTGAGGATTCACTATAATACGAGTCCCTGGATGGTGCAAACAGTTAATGCGCTCAACTGCTAACCAAAACTGGTTCTATTCCACCTGAAATCCTTGTAAAGCAGTTATCCCTATGCCTATCAAATGGTAAATTCTCATTAAATGTTAGCAAAAATCATTACGTTTAATAGTAGAAAGATTTCTGATCAAAGCCACGTATTCATTGAGGAAAGTTTTTTTTTATTATTATTCAAACTGGACTCTTCATGTCACAATTGCAGGAAAATGTTACACTGTCAAGGAGTTTCACCATAGTAAAATTGAAACCATTAAAATCAAGAAATTCAAAAGTAAAATTATTTCTTCCTATTGTGCTCAAGAGAGTGTTCAATGCTACACAATGATTTGAAATGGAATCTCTTCCCCATCTCCTTCCCAGAATTCCCACAGTACGTGGGTAGAGTCATAGTTCCAGAAAACAGAAAACAAGACAACCACCTACTTACCTAGGTGAGTATCCTTGTAGGAAGCTGTCCTGGATTGAATTGTGTTCCCCAAAAATATATGTATCAATTTGGCTAGGCCATGATTCCCAGTATTGTGTGATTGTCCATCATTTTGTCATCTGATGTGACTTTCTTCTGTGTTGTAAATCCTACCTGCATGATGTTAATGACACAGGATAGGCAGCAGCTATGTTAATGAGGCAGGACTCAATTTACAAGATTGGATTTTGTCTTGAGCTATAAAAGAGAAGCAAGTAGAGAGACAGGGAACTCACACCATCAAGAAAGCAGTACACCCTTTGGACCTGGGGTTCCTGCACGCAGAAGCTTCCAGTCCAGAGAAGGCTGATGACAAGGAACTTCCTCCAGAGCTGACAGAGAGAAAGCTTTCCCCTGGAACTGACACCCTGAATTTGGACTTCTAGCCTACTAGACTGTGAGAAAATTAATTTCTCTTTGTTAAAGACATCCACTTGTGGCATTTCTGTTATAGCAGCACTAGATGACTAAGACAGAAGCGAATAAGACAGCCTGCATAATTTAGAAACTATAAAATCGTCCCTGGTATGTTTGTTCATAGGAACTGTTTTCATTTGGAAATACTAATTTCAGTTGTTCTGGTGAGATAGATTTGCTTTTAGCCTACTTCCCCTCCCACTCCAGATCTGTTACAGGGCATGGGTGTACATTGCTCCATAAAATCTCAAAGCTGGAAAGGAGCTTATAGAACTTCTAATTCAGGCTCCTTATGTTACAGATAAAGAAACTGAGGCTTAAAGAGATTAAGTGGGTTTCCCAGTATCAGTCACAGAACCAAGATTAGAGTCCAAGTTTCTAGCATCCCAGTATTTGCTCTTTTTTTTTTTTTTTCCTCTGTCATGCAGCCTTCATTTATTAGAGATGGAGGAAATTGAAGCACATAAAGATTGATTTTAGCCAAGGCACAGAGGACTAAAGGCTTTGCTAGTTATTAGCATCCAGAATTACTGACTCTCAGTTAATGCTCTAACTACAGAATAAAACCCTATTCCTAACTACCCATAGCAAGCAGTTTAATGACAAATAAACTGTGTTGACTTGGTTATGGTCACTATGTTTATGCTCAACCACCATAAGGTGCCAGGTAATATTAGCATGCTAATTAATCCTGTCCATCTGGCTAATACAGTCTTCATAATTTATAATCCAAAGCCTTTGAGCACAAAGACCTATTAACATGCTAATATACCTTCTCACCATTCAAGCAGCTTTTCAATTAGTAATTATCTACAGACTGAGCCAATGAGAGGAAATTTTTCCAAGTGATTAGCACCTTGGAAATCATGGTTAGGCTGGATGCTGATTAACATTCTTCAGTTTTGGCAGTTAGCATTTCTCCTTTCAGCAAATCACTCTGTTGGGTTTAGTTGGAGGCTTAGAGCCATGGCAACCCAAGCCTATTCAATGGCCAACGACTTTTGAGAAAATAGAATTATGACATATGAACATGAAAACTTGATTCACTTGACAAAATATTATATAAAAACATTTGTTTCAGTTCTAAAAGACATTCTGGGTACAAATGTAGAAATTGGCATTATAATTGTATATTAGATATTATTGAATTACTGTGATTGTCTTAGGTGTGACGATAGCATTACGTACGTATAAGGTGAATGCTGAAGTATTTAGGGATGAAGTGTCATGAAGTCTACAACTTACATTCAAATGATTCAGCAGCAAATATAAATAGATGATAAATGATTATGACGGATGGATGGACAGATAGATGATAGATAGCAATTGTGATAGAATGTTAAAAGTATTTTTTGTTTCAAATAGGTCTGTTTCTTTATCATCATGAAAGGAAATTTTACTACAGATTTTTATTCCCAAGAAATTATCTATACACCTGAAACACCTACTTATAACAAATAGTTGGGCTATGTGTCACTCCTTCCTTTCGCCAATCTTTTTCTCTCCTTCTCTAAAAAAACTAAATTGTTAAGAATTGGGGCTTAAAATGACCTTTAGAAATTCTAAACACATACTAATGCCTTCCATATCTTGCCGTAAGTGTCTGTTAGACTATGGAGTTATCTGAGAGGTGACTATGAGGACCAGAAGCAGAGGGCAGCGTTCCCATGACCAAGGTGCAGGCTATAGTAAATATTCTACTTATGCAGTCCTAGCCTTCTGCAGCCTCAAAAATGCCCACTGAGCAGATATGAATGCTGTTTTGGAGACATCTACCAGGCAGCCAAGTTCGCTACTTATCTTACCTCTTATGCTTTTATTTCAGAATCAACTTCACCTTTATTTGGCATTAGTCACTTAACGTCAAGCTACACAACATGCTTGACAACGTAGCATCATATTGCTATACCATGGCTAGCTTTAGGATCTCTTTTAAAATTCTTTAATCAACATAATTAACTGGTTTGAATATTGTGGTCAAACTAATAGCAGTAGTGACTCTATCTTCCATAAAAATAAAGAATTTTTTTTCTTCCCCCGCCTCGCCCACCCGCTCCTCTCTCCTCCGAGTGCCCCGTCGGCTGCGCCACGCTCGCTCTGAGCTCTGGGCTCCTGCTAAAGTAGCACCGCTGCGGCCTCCCACCAGCCGCCATCATGGTTATCTACAGGGACCTCATCAGCCATAATTAGATGTTCCCCAAAGTTACAAGATCCGGGAGATCGCAGACCTCTGTGCCTGGAGGTAGAGGGCAAGACGGTCCACAGGACAGAGGGTAACATTGATGACTCGCTTATTGGCGACAATGCCTCAGCTAAAGGCCCCAAAAGTGAAGGAAGGACAGCACAGTGATCAATGGTGTTGATATTGTCATCAACCATCACTTGCAGGAAACCAGCTTCACAAAAGAAGTCTGCAAGAGGTACATCAAAGATTACATGTAGTTAGTCAAAGGCAGACTTGAAGAACAGAGACCAGAAAAGGCAAAACCTTTTATGACAGGGGCTGCAGAACAAACCAAACACATCCCTGCTCATTTCAAAAACTATCCGTTCTCTGTTGGTGAAAACATGAATCCAGACGGCATGGTTGCTCTGCTGGACTACAGTGAGGATGGAGTGACCGCATATATGATTTTCTTTAAGGATGGTTTAGAAGTGGAGAAATCTCAACAAATTTGGTAATTATTTGGCTCTCTCACCTGCCATCCTAGCTGGCTGCTGCTTTTCATCCACACAACACCAGGACTTAGACAAATGGATGGACATCATCTGAGCTCTTCCTTTATTTTGACCTTGATTTGTTTGGAGTGGAGGTGATTTATTTTAAGGTGGAAAAAAAAAGTCATGTAGGTTGCCTAAAAATAAAATGCATTTAAACTCACTTGAGAAAATGCCTCTGAGTTTAATATAGTTAAACTAAATTCATCCCATAGTGTTCCTGGAGAGGCTAGAGCTTGGTCGAAGGTCACTACTATAAAGTATGAGAATAACTTGTACAGTTAAACTACTTCTGGGACTGGAATATAAAAACAAGAATCAAAAGTCTTCATTCTGAGTTGAAGCAAAGGGAGAGACCATGCTAATAGCAGTGCCAAAATACGAAATGGATCCTTAAACATTTCATCGCCTACAAACATAATTAGCTAACTCTGGAAGAGATTACCAAAAGAATAAAAAGAGACTAATACAATTGGAAAAAATAAATAAAACATGAGAACCATTAGACAAGTATGTAAATAAATCAAGCCCCATAATACCAAAAGAACCATAGGCGTTATTTTCAAGTTTGTCAAGATTTTGTCTAAATTTTTCTGGTGATGTTAGAGATGTAATCCTGAACAAAAAGCAACCATTGGATAAAATGATTTTAGAGCTAAAGATGCACTGAAACATAAGAATACCATAGTTGACATTTTCCATATGCATTTAAAAAAAAATGCATTATACATCCCCCTAATATCTTGGTCTTGATAAGACAAGCATGAAGCCATACCAGTGCAATACAACGTTGTAGCCATTTGGGAAACAGCGCAATTTTCATTTAATAAAAAATTAGACAGGCTTAGACACTTTTCAGAGAACTAAATGTCAACAAATAAAAGGTAAAATGTCACATTATACATTCATCCACGTATTTGATGACACTGACTCTTTTCCTTTATTTTGTCATGAAGGAAAATGAGTTACAGGTAGATAGCAAAGGATTGAGAAATACACTGTTCTATATTAAAGTATCAGATTTAATAATCATGCAAAACACTCTATAAAATCAGAAATTTCCTATATTTCATCAAGGATGAACTCCAAAAGCTTCATCATAGCCAGATGTTGACAGATGTAATGCTGAAAGCAGTAATACATTATGTATACATATGTATATGTATGTATATACATACATATATAAACATATATATACATAAATATATATGTTTTTATATATGTTTGTATGTTTATATACTTTAGCCATTTGAAGCTGACTCATAGTCACACATTCATTTCATTTTACATAGCAGCTATGCTCTGCCCCAAAAGAAATAGATTCACGTTGGTGGGAAAGCCAAAATATGGAATCCCAACATATCATCAATGGAATTAAACACACACACACACACCAGATTGTGAAGGTCTTAACCTAAGTCATACCTGATCTAATAATCAGTGAATCAAATGAGAAAAATATGATAAATATTTTTAGTTGTCATTCATGCAAATCTGCATCTCTAAGAGAATTCTGATTCTACATAGCACTTTATGACTTCTCTTAGCCTGGAAAATGGGCTAGAAAAGAACAAGGTTAACCAGGATGGCTAAAGGAGCATGTGAAAAAACTGGGGACAGAAGAATATAAGATTGGCAAGCTCAAGAGATTTTGTTTCGGTGATTTTTGACATTTAATCCCTTTGAATTTTCTTTAGCACGGAATGATATTCTAACAACTCAGATGATTGCAAAGATCAAGGTTCAATTGCTTGGATAAGATTTTATCTGTATTTCCTGAACAGCTTCCCTTGCTCCTCCTTACAAAGGTCTTCTTTAAAACAAAAGCAACTCTCTGAGTTTAAGATAAAATCACTCAGTATTAAATGCTAATTTATTAGATGGTTATAAAATTGCAATACCATAAAGACCAGCAGTAATGAATCCCCATGGTCTCTGATTTCACGAGAAACCTGACATATCATCAGAAAAAATGAAGAAACATAATCAAATGTCATTGTTAATGATATTCAATTATTCCACCTGTGACCTGAGCTGTTATAACTATAGCCTTCTAATTGCAACTCATCCCCTGGGAAAGCCAACTTCCAACATTATCATAGCTTAAAGGTCATTCTGAAAGTATACAATTATAACAAAATTTTGTGATAGTTACGGAAATGAATTCACTTTTTATACCTGGTCCAAGATAACATTTGTTCCTCAAAGAATAAGCCATCCATTATGAGTTAAATATTGTTATTTACATTGTGTTTTCTATCCCTCACACATTTTTGAAAAAAGAAACCTAAAACAAATTTTCCTACAGAATTTTCTTTGCCAGCAATCTTTTTTCCTTCTCAAAACAGCAGCTGCTATCAGTGACTCTCCTCTCCATGGGACCTGGCTATGTGACTGCAGGGAGAAAGACAGCTTCCTTCCCTGCTCCTTGCCTTGCCTCTCACTCACTCACCCCTCCCTGTCCTCTTCCCCTTGGACCTGGCATGGCAGTTCTCTCAGGCCTCCAGTTCACCTCCAGTAAAAGAACAGTGAGTTGGAAAGTAGTTCTCTGCTCTTTATTAGCCTAAGCAAGTTTCCTGGCCTTTATTAGCCTAAATCTAAAATGGAAACATAAAAAGAAAAAATTGCAAAATAAACCCTACCAAGTGGAATGGGTATTTAATTATATTTAGATCCCCATAATAACTACCATTTGTTGAGAGCTTCCTATGTGCCAGCACTTTAAACAAACAAACAGAAAAAAAAAACAAACCAGTTGCCGTCAAGTCGATGCCAACTCACAGAGACCCTATAGGACAGAGTTAAACTGCCCCATGGGATTTCCAAGGAGCAGCTGGTGGATTCAAACTGCCAACCTTTTGGTTAGAAGCCAAGTTCTTAACCACTGTGCCAGCTAGGTACTTTACACACATCTAATTTAGGTCAGGGCCCCCACAGTTTGTCATACTGTGGGGGCTTGTGTGTTGCTGTGATGCTGGAAGCTATGCCACCAGTATTCAGATACCAGCAGGGTCACCCATGGAGCACAGGTGTCAGCTGAGCTTCCAGACTAAGATAGACTAGGAAGAAGGACCCGGCAGTCTACTTCTGAAAAGCATTAGCCAAAGAAAACCTTATAAATAGCAGCGGAACATTGTCTGATATAGTGCTGGAAGACGAGTCCCCCAGGTTGGAAGGCACTCAAAAGATGACTGGGGAAGAGCTGCCTCCTCAAAGTAGAGTCAACCCTAATGACATGGATGGAGTAAAGCTTTCGGGACCTTCATTTGCTGATGTGGCACGACTCAAAATGAGAAGAGACAGCTGCAAACATCCATTGATAATCGGAACCTGGAATGTACAAAGTATGAAACTAGGAAAATTGGAAATTGTCAAAAATGAAATGGAATGCATAAACATCGATATCCTAGGCATTAGTGAGCTGAAACGGACTGGTATTGACCATTTTGAATTGGACAATCATATAGTCTACTATGCTGGGAATGACAACTTGAAGAGGAATGGTGTTGCATTCATCATCAAAAAGAACGTTTCAAGATCTATCCTGAAGTACAATGCTGTCAGTGATAGGATAATATCCATACGCCTACAAGGAAAAAAAAAAAAGGAAGACCAGTTAATACGACTATTATACAAATTTACGCACCAAACAGTAGGGCCAAAGATGAAGAAATAGAAGATTTTTATCAGCTTCTGCAGTCTGAAATTGATTAAACATGAAATCAAGATGCATTGATAATTACTGGTGGCTCTTATGCAAGTTCAAGCTGAAACTGAAGAAAATCAGAGCAAGTCCACAAGAGCCAAAATATGACCTTGAGCATATCCCACCTGAATTTAGAGATCATCTCAAGAATAGACTTGACACGTTGAACACTAGTGACCGAAGACCAGATGAGTTGTGGAATGACATCAGGGACATCATCCATGAAGAAACCAAGAGGTCACTGAAAGGACAGGAAAAAAAGAAAAGACCAAGATGGATGTCAGAGGAGACTCTGAAACTTGGTCTTGAGCGTCAAGCAGCTAAAGCAAAAGGAAGAATTGATGAAGTAAAAGAACTGAGCAGACGATTTCAAAGGGCCTCTTGAGAAGACAAAGTAAAGTATTATAATGACATGCGCAAAGAGCTGGAGATGGAAAACCAAAAGGGAAGAACACACTTGGCAGTTCTCAAGCTGAAAGAACTGAAGAAAAAATTCAAGCCTCAAGTTGCAACAGTGAAGGATTCCATGGGGAAAATATTAAACAACACAGGCAGCATCAAAAGAAGATGGAAGGGATACACAGAGTCATTATACTAAAAAGAATTACTCGATGCTTAACCATTTCAAGAGGTGGCATATGATCAGGAACCGATGGTACTGAAGGAAGAAGTCCAAGCTGCTCTGAAGGCATTGTTGAAAAACAAGGGTCCAGGAATTGATGGAATATCAATTGAGATGTTTCAACAAACAGATGCATCGCTGGAGGTGCTCACTCATCTATGCCAAGAAACATGGAAGACAGCTTCCTGGCAAACTGACTGGAAGGGATCCATATTTATGCCTATTCCCAAGAAAGGTGATCCAACCGAATGTGGAAATTATAGAACAATATCATTAATATCACATGCAAGCAAAATTTTGCTGAAGGTCATTCAAAAGCAGCTGGAGCAGCATATCGACAGGGAACTAACTGCCAGAAATTCAGGCCGGTTTCAGAAGAGGACGTGGAACCAGGGATATCATTGCTGATGTCAGATGGATCCTGGCTGAAAGCAGAGAATACCAGAAGGATGTTTACCTGTGTTTTATTGATTATGCAAAGGCATTCAACTGTGTGGATCATAATAAACTATGGATAACACTGCGAAGAATGGGAATTCCAGAACACTTAATTGCACTCATGAGGAACCTTTACATAGATCAAGAGGAAGTTGTTCAGATAGAATAAGGGGATTGGTTTAAAGTCAGGGAAGGTGTGCATCAGGGTTGTATTCTTTCACCATACCTATTTAATCTGTATGCTGAACAAATAACACGAGAAGCTGGACTATATGAAAAAGAATGGGGCATCGGGATTGGAGGAAGACTCATTTACAATCTGCATTATGCAGATGACACAACCTTGCTTGATGAAAGTGAAGAGGACCTGAAGCACTTGTTAATGAAGATCAAAGACCACAGCCTTCAGTACGGATTACACCTCAACATAAAGAAAACAAACATCCTCAAAACTGGTCCAATGAGCAACATCACGATAAACAGAAAAGATTGAAGTTGTCAAGGATTTCATTTTACTTGGATCCACAATCAACAGCCATGGAAGTAGCAGTCAAGAAATCAAAAGACACATTGCATTGGGCAAATCTGCTGCGAAGGACCTCTTCAAAGTGTTGAAGAGCAAAGATGTCACCCTGAAGACTCAGGTGCGCCTGACCCAAGCCATGGTATTTTCAATCACATCACATGCATGTGAAAGCTGGACAGTGAATAAGGAAGACCGAAGAAGAGTTGACGCCTTTGAATTGTGGTGTTGGCGAAGAATATTGAATATACCACGGACTGCCAAAAGAACAAACAAATCTGTCTTGGAAGAAGTACAGCCAGAATGCTCCTTAGAGGCAAGGATGGCGAAACTGAGTCTTACATACTTTGGACATGTTGTCAGGATGGGTCAGTCCCTGGAGAAGGACATCATGCTTGGCAGAGTACAAGGTCAGCGGAAAAGAGGAAGACCCTCAATGAGGTGGATTGACACAGTGGCTGCAGCAATGAGCTCAGGTATAACAATGATTGTAAGGATGGCGCAGGACCCGGCAGTGTTTCCGTTCTGTTGTGCACAGGGCCACTATGAGTTGGAACCAACTCGACAGCACCTAACAACAACAACAATTTAGGCCATTTGCTTTTTCTTTCACTTGGTTTGTTTTTCACATTAAAAAATGCTCACTTAAAGTTGGCTTACATTTACGAATCGATACAAAAGACAGAAAATATTAGGCTACTCTTTTTCAAAAAATTTGCCAGCAACTATTGCTGACTCTAGGTCACTGGTACTTACACATTAGAGTAAGAATTCAAGAAGAGGAAGGAGTGGGAGTAGCAGGGGCAAAGGAGCCCCAGGAGTCTCTAAGCGTTCCCTAAGCCCCAAATTAGGTCACAGAACAGGAAGGAAAATAACCCCTTCCCAGAGTCACAGCACATAGGAGAGCAGTGATGTGAAAATCAAGCCCTGGTGTTGGTGTTGAGGTTAGAGCAACTCTACAACAGTCAATCCAAGGAGGAAAAGGAATAGACTAGGTGATAACAGGTGTTGAGTTATGAAGCCCAAAGCGACAGTAAGAAGGGCAAAGGGAACCCACTACCCTGGAGAAATGGGAGCAGGCATGAGGGGCCCAGGTTTGCTCTGAGTACAGAATGCCAAGGCCTGCTGTAGCTTTTGATCTTCCAACCATTTAACTGTTTTCCCCCAGTGCATTCACTGAACTGAGCAATTACCACATAGATAATGAAAAAGTTACTGTCAGAGTGAGATAGGAGTTTTGGCACCTCAGTTTTCAAGAAAATAGCACTTTTTTTTTTTTTTTAACTCTTTCTTTCTTAAAAAGTGAAAGCAATATATATCAAAAAAGGGTAAATCTTAAAAACATAATATTGAGAGAAAAAGTAAATACAAGATGACATATAGTATGATACCCTGTGTGTACATTCAAAACACATGCAAAACAGTAATCTATGTTGTTTATAAATGTGTATGCTGTCGTTGCTGTTAGGTGCTGTGGAGTCAGTTCCGACCGACTGATAGCAACTCTATGTACAACAGAATGAAACACTGCCCGGTCCTGTGCCATACACACAATTGCTGTTATGCTTGAGCCCACTGTTCCAGCCACTGTGTCAATCCATGTCAATGAGAGCCTTTCCTTTTTCTGCTGACCCTGTACTTTACCAAGCATGATGGCCTTCTCCAGGGACTGATCCCTCCTGACATGTCCAAAATATGTAAGACGCAGTCTTGCCATACTTGCTTCTAAGGAGCATTCTGGTTGTATTTCTTCCAAGACAGATTTGTTCATTCTTTTGGCAGTCCATGGTATATTCAATACTCTTCACTAACACCACAATTCAAAGGCGTCAATTCTTCTTCGGTCTTGCTTATTCGTCATTCAGCTTTCGCATGCATATGATGTGATTGAAAATACCAAGGCTTGGGTCAGGTGCACCTTAATCTTCAAGGTGAAATCTTTGCTTTTCAACACTTTAAAGAGGTCCTTTGTAGCAGATTTACCCAATGCAATGCATCTTTTGACTTCTTGACTGCTGTTTCCATGGGTGTTGCTTACAGGTCCAAGTAAAACGAAATACTTGACAACTTCAGTCTTTTGTCTGTTTATTATGATGTTGCGTATTGATCCAGTTGAGAGGATTTTTGTTTTCTTTATGTTGAGGTGTAATCCATTCTGAAGGCTGTGGTCTTTGATCTTCATCAGTAAGTGCTTCAAGTCCTCTTCACTTTCAACAAGCAAGGTTGTATCATCTGCATAATGCAGGTTGTTAATGAGTCTTCCTCCAACCCTGATGCCCTATTCTTCTTCATATAGTCCAGCTTCTAGGATTATTTGCTCAACATACAGATTGAATAGGTATGGTGAAAGGATAGAATCCTGACAGACACCTTTCCCGACTTTAAAGCACGCAGTATCCCCTTTTTCTGTCTGAACAATTGCTTCTTGATCTATGTAAAGGTTCCTCATGAGCACAATTTAAGTGTTCTGGAATTCCCATTCTTTGCGGTGTTATCCATAATTTGTTATGATCCACACAGTCGAATGCCTTTGCATAATCAATAAAACACAGATAAACATCTTTCTGGCATTCTCTGCTTTCAGCCAGGATTCATCTGACATCAGCAGTGATATCCCCGATTCCATGTTCTATTCTGAATCCAGCCTGAATTTCTGGCAGTTCCCTGTCAATATACTGCTGCAGCCACTTTGAATGATGTTCAGCAAAATTTTGCTTGCATGTGATATTAACGATATTGTTCAATAATTTCTACATTTGGTTGTATTACCTTTCTCAGGAATAGGCATAAATATGGCTCTCTTCCAGTCAGTTGTCCAGGTAGCTGTCTTCCAGATTTCTTGGCATAGACAAGTGAGCACTTCTAGCACTGCTTCTGTTTGCGTATATATGTATATAATATTAAAAAGGACTGGAGTGACCTCTTGCTTTCTCCTGCATTAACTTTCTTATAAAAAATGTTTGTCTAGCAAAACTCCCGTTCAAGTTCAGCCAACAAAGTTGCTGAGGCTAAGACCAGGGAAAAGGAGTTATTAAGAAAAAACATCAGTAAATTAACATATTTCTCCAACATTTTTCTTATATAGTCCAGTATTATTTTTTCTCAGCTTTATATTCCTGCTTTACAATCATCTATGAATGATCATCGGATTAGGCTTATCACATGATTAGTGGAAAATCAGCCCAGCTTTCAAGAAGTGACAGCCTTTATTTTTTTATGCTCTTCTCACAGTTTAACAAAATCAGACAGACAGACATTGTCCTGTTTCAGGTGATTGTGATTTTACAGTGAATGGTTGCAGGTAACATGGGAACATAAATAAATTTGTGGCACCTATTTTTTTAACCTATTTCCATTATCTGTAACTAAAATTCTTAATTTAAGCTTAATTAAAAGTAGCATTATCTAACAGTAGTTGAATCAAATTTCACCTGATCTGTAAATAAAATATCTACAAAACAATCTTACAAATAGATTGCCATAAGGAAATGAGAGCAGCGTTTGCTAGCCTAGATAGGCCAAGACTTTGCGTAAAGACACAAAGAAAGCTATACTTCTGTTCCAAACTCTTCTTAAAAGGGGATGTTTGTTTGTTTGTTTTCTGTTTGTTTGTTTTAATGCACTGAGATAGGGTGAATTTTCAGTTGCACTGGACAAGTCGATCACAACATGCAGATTGGTCTGGACATGTAGATGTAGATCAAATCCAGCGCCAGTTTTGTGATGGAGAGAAAGTTTCTACATTTGCCACAATGTCCTCATCCTTCTTGGAGTTTCTCTTAGTGTCATCATGGCCCATCAGAGAAAATAAAGTGACTACATAAATGAGGGTAGCCATTAAGGTGAACTATTTGAGAGAGCAATGCCTTGAGGAAAGAACCGTCTCTGTTATACACGGCGTTACGCTCTGTTCTTTCCCTGAACCACAGTGGGAAGACGGATATTCTTTGGTCAGATGAACAGTTGATGATGTTTTGTACCACATAAAGAGACACCTTCAGGGCCTGTGCATGTACGTTATAAAACCTTGAGATATTTTATGTGACAACATACATATTTAATGTGATAATAAAAAAGCTTGCTCATTTCAATGTCTTTTTACCCTCGCATATACAACCAAACAGCTTGATGCTATTGGTTAAATTTTCAAAACTTTCATTATTCAGGGCTGCAGTGGGAAAATGCCCAACATCCACAGATATGTAAATCAGATGCTAGCAGCAAATGACTCATTCAGGATGAGTAATATGATGTCCATATGGAAGCATGGATTTCAGAACTGAGGAAACTATGTTTTTAAAACCTAACAGGTTTCTTCAGTTCCAAATTGTTTCTACAGCCATGTATTCTTTTTTTTTTTTTAATTCCAAAAACTGGTTCAAGAATACAACCCAAAAATTATTTATTAAATTGAACACCACAACATATAAGAGCATGGGACCTTTTGATAAAAGGCAGAACTAGCCCTAAACTAGTAAGGTGCATGAATAAAATGTTCCAAAATCACACCTCCAAATGGAAATTCCTGTGAATGACACCAAATGGGATTTTACCACACAGTCAATGCAGGCTACTTAAAAACTTGTAAGTGAGATCTTGATACCTGTTACTGACTACAGAGTAGTCAGCAGAAACTACTGAGGTAAATAATTTCCCAGTTCTCATACAAGCAGTTCCAGAGACATAAGAACCATTGTTGAATCTTACTGGATCCTGAGATGTAAATAGTGGATTGATTATCAAGCAACACATTACTTCACAGCCAAAGCATAACAAAGAGGCGAACCTACACACCAGTCTTGCTTAGTTTTAAAGGTAACCCAGGGTCATGTTTAAAAAGAAATGTTCTTAGGTTATAATGTGTTCAGTTGGATCACTTAAGACATATTAAAATATATATATATATTACACTATCCAAAATCAATAAGAGTCTCAAGTGTTGTTTTATATGATTGGCGAAAACATTGCTCTAGATGTAATTATAGTAACTGTCTTAATCAAAATATTGTTCCACTTTGATCTTAGCCTATATTTCCATAACCCAAAAGATGTGAGGATTTAACTCAAGTTCGTAATGATCAGTCTATTCCACACAATCAAAATTTATAACTTGAGGCCTAGGCTAATTTTTACTATATGAATCATATAGCGATAACAAGTACAGTTCTAATTCATTTTGCATTGGGAAACACAATTTAATTCTTATTTTTTATTTTAATTGTATTTTTAGATGTGTTCTTGATTTAGTCCTTTTATGTAAAAAGTACAAATAAAACAGCTTTTTATCGCTACTCTGTCATGACTTTTTAGGAGAAGGTTAGTTTATACCTAATTGGCATGTTATCATAGTGCCTGCCAGTGTTGATCCAGATGAGATGCTTTTCTGTGAAGCTCACTTTTGCCATTTGGCAGACAAATACTAAATAGTATCATCAGAGCTACAAGAACTTCTAAACTGAAAGAAACATTTATTCCAACTACCCATTTGTGATGAACTTAGGTGGTTGGTGTCCCTTGTGGCCTGACATTATTGCACACTACAGGATGATGGAAATTGTCGTTTTGCTTTAGAAATATCTGCTACTAAGCTAAGCATCACTTTACTCCACTTACTGAGGATATCTATTTAACTGCATATCTTCCTTTATATGCTTCTCTGAAAGCTGAAAAACACTGTCAGAAATAATACCAGATTGTTCCTTGTATCTTCTTTTTGGCTGTAGTTGCTTGAGAAAGAAAAAAAAAAGAAGAAATATTTAATCACATTGTCCACAGGAGCAGAAGTGAATGGAAGTGTAAAGAGTCACACATGGTGAGGTAGCCTATATGGAGGAAGCACGGGGCTCATCTATTCACCAGGCATTTTCTCACCTTTCACCATCGTTAGTGAACAAGCACTGTGACCAGGCCAAGCTAACTGCAGATACGTGTTCTGAAGATCGGTATAGGTGGTATTATTTCAGGTGCTACATGAGTGCCTCTTGAGAAGTTTACGACCAATCTAAAAGACAAAGAACTGATGATGGAAAATATACCCCCTAACTACCAAACCCACTGCTGTCGAGTTGATTCGAAGTCATAGCGACCCTATAGGACAGAGTGGAACTGCCCCATACAGTTTCCAAGGAACGCCTGGTGTATTTCAACTGCCAACCTCTTGGTGAGCAGCCATAGCACTTAACCACTACGCCACCAGGGTTTTCAACTACACACCTCTTTATTTTTAGAGATCCTGGTCTACCACACTCAGGGGTACACAATAAATATATTATGAAGTGAAGATGGAGATGATGAATAATGTCCAGTAAACTAAGGTACTTTACTGTGGCAGTTGGTTTTTAAAATGTGTATTTCAATACATAAGACCTCAGAAAATATTCCATTCTGCTAGATGAGCAAAGTTTTTACCTATTCCACAAGAATTTATTAAGTACATTTTCAGAAGGAAGAAGGAGAGTAGAGCTTAGTAGGGGAAGGAATATACAAATAATATAGTAATGTGATAAAATCCATACATGGAACCCAGAGGAAGAAGTACTTAAATTTCAAGAAGTGGTCGTATGCGAGCTGTGTCTTTAAAGATAAAGTTTTCTGGACAGAAAAAAGAACGGCAAAGAGGAAGACAGAAAGAGAAAGAGCATTCTAGACAGAGGGAAAATAATTTGTGAAGACACAGAGACAAGAAAAAATATGGAAGCAGCTTCCTGTAAGAAGTTTGGTGTTTTAGTTGACTGAAGCAAAAGGGACATGTAAGGGAGTGACACACATTTGATATAACCATTAATTTGTCGGAAAGAGAGCAGAAGGAATATCCACTTGGTGCAAACAGTTAACACTCTGAGCTGCTAACCAGAAGGTTGGCAGTTCAAGTCCACCCAGAGGTGCCTCAAAAGAAAGGCGTGATGATCTACTTCTAAAAAATCAGCCATTGAAAATCCTATGAAACACAGCTCTACTCTGACACACATGGGGGTGCCCAGGTGTTGGAATCAACTCATCATCAACTAGTTTATCTGGTTTGTTTTTTCTACTGAGATATAACGGAAACAGTTGCTGAGGGGACTGACTGTCTTTCAGAAACAAGGGCTCCAAGGCTACTTATTAAATTGAAAAGGTGACCCAAAACCTCTAATATGGGACCCATTACCAGGTAAGAGGTAACAAGTATAACACAAGGATAATAAGAGTCCATCAAATGAAAGAGAAGATGTGATCAAAGATATAATGCAAGAAAATGTCCCAGAAATGAAGAAATGACTGAGTGCAGAACAAGAAGACCATAGTGTATTCTAGGAAATTTTGATACAATACATGCAATTCTAAAACAAATCCAAGTTTTTTTAACTTCAAAAGAAAAAATCCTTCATGTAGCAGACAAATAAAAAAGATGAGAGTGGAAATCACCTTCAAGGGGGAAAAAATGTCAGGCTGTCCCTGGAATGTCCAATGCCAGAAGTTAAAGAAGAATTATGTATAAATTCAGTAGAAAGTGTGACCCAAAGAGATAACTCAAGTAATAGAGTAGCCATGAAACTTTCTTTAAAAGTTTGCTCGACAGTTAAATATAGCCAACTAGGAGATGGATTGATAAAACCTTCAGAATATAGAAGCTATACTAAAGAGATTTTGGAAACCCTGGTGGCGTAGTGGTTAAGTGCTACAGCTCTAACCAAGAGGTCAGCAGTTTGAATCTACCAGGTGCTCCTTGGAAACTCTATGGTGCTGTTCTACTCTGTCCTATAGGGTTGCTATGAGTCAGAATCGACTCGATGGCAGTGGGTTAATAAAGAGATTAGGAGCCCTGGTGGCAAAGTGGTTAAAGCACTTGACTGCTAATCAAAAGGTAGGTGGTTAGAACCCACTAGCCACTCCTCAGGAGAAAGATTCAGTTTCCATAAAGATTTACAGCCTTGGAAACTCTATGGGGTAGTTCTACTCTGTCCTATAGGGTCACTATGATTTGGAATCGACTCAACAGCAGTGAGTTTGGTTTGGGTAATAGAGAGACTGGTAGTGAGACTGAATCACCCTAAACATAAAACCAATCTAAACAACAGTGGGGGTTATATCTGTTCAATGCAAAAACAACAATATAACTAGCAAAACTCAGGAAGGAGAGGAGGGGAGTGGCAGAAATTATTAGGGTGCTTTGGGTATTAGGACATTGAATTCAAGTTCTCACGAGACAATCAGGCACTAACCACGGAGCATACACACTTCCGAGCTTAGGAAAGTGGTCCAGGTCTGGGATATAGAGTTAGGGAATTATCAACCCAAAAGTTATCTTTAAAGCTCTGTGGAAATATCCAAACAAGTGTATGGATATGACGAAAAGAGAATGATGCCAAGGAAGAAGAGAAGCCTGCATATTGGACAAGGGCAGCAGGATCTGGAGAAGATGCAGGAGAGAATTGTGTCTCCAAAGACCCAGGAATAAAGACCTACCTGGGAGCCCCAGCCTTCACAGGTACTGTCATTGACAACTTTTCTGACTCAGTATAAATACCCATCCAGCACTGAGAAAGAGGTTTAGAGGTGTTTTAAGTCCCTATTTGAAAATAGAACTTTGCTGCAGCATGCTTTCTTTCACTGTGAACTTGATAGAGATAAAATCCACATGTACCTATGATGCCATTTTAGTATGTTTTATAATTTGTATAATTCTCTTTCTGGCTTATTTTAAGTGTATCCTACAAAGGCTTTTTGAACATTATGGGCTATAAGCTATATTACAATGTCTGCTTTATAACCGTACAGTCTTCCTTTCTATCCTGTTAAACTACCTCCAGTCTTCCCTAATAATATTCTTGCCTTAAACAGCATCATCTTGAATTAGTATGATTCCTGCCCAGAGAGACTGTGGATGTTCCACCGTCCAACTCTAAAGACAGAAACAAAAGTCTATAAAAGCTTACTTAGGTCTTACCCATCCCACTGCACTACAAGGGCAAGTTTATACATTGCTGCTTTAATTTTTACATGTATAAAACTAAGTTTATCAGACGTAAATATTTTTTTTTCTATTGAAATTTCCCTTTATTTTGACTTTAACAGATATTTTTCAAACCCCTTCCCAGTCAATCTGCGATTGGTGGGGCATAACAAGGAAAAAGGAAGCCTTGGCAAAGAGTCTCCTGTCTTTCACTCATAAAACGTGTTTAGGATTCCAAAAAAAAAGATGATAAAATAGGACAGCTGTTTGAGCTCTTCCCAGTCACCAGTGTCTTTCCATCCACACATCTGCAAAGTCTCAGCTCTCAGCTCTCCACCCTCGGGAAGAAATCAGCAAGGCAAATTTCTCATTTTCCTAATTTCAAGGTGACTGAAGCCCTAGAGTCCCCTATAACCGCTCTTCATGGACATTAAGGACTTACACTCTTCAGGAAATAGACAATTCATACATTTTAACATTCAAATCAACCTTCAGAGCCCCTCCATACCTCTTCTGGTAATAAAGACGTGATGATCAATTACACACATTTTCTCACTGGCATCTTACATGAGCTGTGAAAGTTTAATAGGGTTCTATTTCTGAAAATTATGCTTTGTTTCTTTAGCTATTCTGATACCCAAGGATTTGAAAAGGTGAATCATTCACTCTGTCGCCTACGGAGATATTTCCAGAGAAAAGGAGTCTCAGCTCCCTTCCAAGGCTAAAACTTTCTTTCAAAATCTGCTTTGTTGAACACGTCATTGCTTACCAGGTGTCCCCTTCTCTCCTGAGAGCATATTTCAAATGAGCACATTTTCAAATGAGCATCCTCTGTATGAAGACATTTTTCTGTCAGGAAATTTTCTCTCTTGATTAAGTAATCATGTGTTCATTTGATCACACTGCGTTCATTTTCCCGACTGTGAAACAGTTCCAACCACTTACCAATGGATGGACTTTTGTGTCCACCTGCTTTCTTCAGCCTGAAAAACATAAGTATGTGACTTGCAGCCACAATATTAATGTTAAAATACAATGCATATACTTGATCTAAGTTTGATCTGCAGAAGATCAGTATCACCTGAAAACTTGTGAGAAATGTAAATTCTTGGGCCCTATTACCCTGACTGGTGAATCAGAGTAGCTGGGGATGGGCTAAGTGATTTGAGGTGTGACGAACCCTTCAGGGATTCTTATGAAGTCAAACTTGAGAAGCTCTGCATGATAAAATCCTCTGGAGCACTTTATTATTATTATTAACATGAATGTGCTGTCCCCATATCAGACCAATTAAATCAAAATCTCTGGGACTGGGACCTGGGCATTACTATGTTTTCAAAGTTCCCAGGAGTCCCTGGGTATTGCAAATAGTTAATGTAATCTGCCGATAATGAAAAGGTTGGAAGTTCGAGTCCATCTAGGGGCAACTTGGAATAACGGCCTGAGAATCTACTTCTGAAAGATCACAGCCATTGAAAACCTGATGGAGCACAGTTCTAATCTAACACTCGTGGGGTTGACATGAGTTGGGATCGACTTGACCGCAGCTGGTGGTGGTGGTATATAAGCTCCTAGGTAATTCTAACTGAAAGATTGGCTGTTTGAACCTATCCAATGGTACCACAGAAGAAAGACCTGGCAATCTGTTCCCATGGAGATTACAGCCTAGAAAACTCTCTGGGTCAGTTATCCTCTGTCGCATGGGGTTGCTATGAATCTAAATTGACTCAATCACACCTAACAACAAGAACAATTCTAATTCACAGCCAAATCTGAGAGTCACTGCTCTAGAAACACCATGTCTTAAATCTTGAAAAATGCTTTTTAACTTGCCTGAAACAACTTAATGGCTTTGCAGTTTAGTAGTTGTTGTTAGATGCCATCAAGTCGATTCCAACTCATAACGAGCATATGAACAACTGAATGACATACTGCCTGGTCCTGCGCCATCCTCACAATCGTTGCTATGCTTAAGCCCATTGTTGCGGGCTCACTGTGTGACTCCATCTCTCTGAGGGTCTTCCTCTTTTTTACTGACCCTCTACTTTACCAAGCATGATGTCCTTCTCCAGGAACTGGTCCCTCCTGATAACACGTCCAAAGTATGTGAGATGAAGTCTCACCATCCTCGCTTCTAAAAAGCGTTCTGGTTGTACTTCTTCCAAGGCAGATTTGTTCGTTCTTCTGGCAGTCCATGGGATATTCAGTGCATTGTAATTCAAAGGCATCAGTTCTTTTTTGGCGTTCCTTATTTGTTATCCAGCTTTCACATATATATGAGGCAATTGAAAATACCATGGCTTGGGTCAGGTGCAACTCAGTCCTCAAAGTGACATCTTCGCTTTTGAGCAATTTAAAGAGGTCTTTTTTTGCAGCAGATTTGCCCAGTGCAATACATCATTTGATTTCTTGACTGCTGCTTTAATGGGTGTTGATTGTGGATCCAAGTAAAATGAAATCCTTGACAGCTTCAATCTATTCTCTGTTTATCATGACGTTGCTTATCGGACCAGTTGTGAGGATTTTTGTTTTCTTTATGTTGAGGTGCAATCCATATTGAAGGCTGTAGTCTTTGATCTTCATCAGTATGTGCTTCAAGTCCTCTTTACTTTCAGCAAGCAAGGTCATGTCATCTGCATATCATAGGTTCTTAATGAGTCTTCCTCCAATTCTGATGTCATGTTCTTCTTCATACAGTCCAGCTTCTCAGATTATTTGCTCAGCACACAGATTGAATAAGTATGGTGAAAGAATACAACCCTCATGCACACCTTACCTGATTTTAAACCACGCAGTATCCCCTTGTTTTGTTTGAACGACTGCTTCTCGATCTGTGTACAGGTTCCACATGAGCACAATTAACTGTCCTGGAAGACCCATTCTTCACAATGTTATCTATAATTTGTTATGACCCACACAGTCCAATGCCTTTGAGTAGTCAATAAAACACAGGTATTCTCTGTTTTCAGCCAAGATCGATCTGACATCACCAAAGGTACCCCTCATTCCATGTTCTCTTCTGAGCCCAGCTGAACACTAGTAACAGTATTTATTTAGGTGATTGTTTTATCCAGCAGATTAGCTTGAGGTGAGAGTTGGAGTGTTATTCACATTCCATCCCCTGACCTGCCTAGCACAATCCCATGCGCACTACCTTTGATAAGAAGAAACCGCCTTCACAAAGTACCATACCAACAAACCTCTAAAACAGGGAGGTCACTATCACTTTTCTACAACAGGGCTCAGAGAGGTAACTGACTTTCTCACAGCTAGTTACAACAAAACCTGAACCACCAACCCAGAGACCTTTCCACCACTGTTTTCCTTTTCTTCTTCAATTTCCATCTGGGAGGCAGTTTCCCTACAAAAAGGCGCCCTACTTTTGCTGGTATGGCTCTCTCCTGTCCCATATCCCACCACCACTTCTGGGCCAGAATTTACACCTTTTAAAGGCTATCCCTTGGCTTCTGAGTTTTCACCAGTTTCAGAGAGTTATAGCTCTGTTCATCCTACAGAGAGATGAGGCATCATCGATTTCAAGCTGCCGCAATGCTGAAGACACAGAAAACAATCTGCGCTAAAGAGGTTCTGAAAAGGGAGAGTGTATATAATAAAATGAGCAGGTCTCTTAGCTCATTGATCTTTGTCATCGATAATTCTTGAAAAACAGAAAATCATCAAGTGAAGGTGATGGTACACTTTCTTTTTCTACATGAATTGCTATTGTTTTAATCAGAGCCTCAGACGGCTTAATATCTATGGTCATGAAAACATGGATCCAATGAAGCTGTAGCCTGAATAGCAGGCAAACACATCCACATGCCAGCCGTGCACCATCTGCAAGAAAGGCCTTCCAAATCCAAACGATTATACTGTACACAAGCCATATTTACAGATGGATCATGGTACACTTGCTCATTAGCGGCTCCTGAGTCTTATTTCCTTTTTCCCAGCATTTAAGTGTTGACTAGTCGTTCTGCATTTCTCGAGTGTGGGTGGGCTATGTGAATTGTGTTAGCTTTGGATCATAACTGTATTCAAGGGTAGCCTCTGCCCTCGGCATGAATTTACATCTGCCTGATAAATTTTTTTTTTTTTTTTTTTTTTTGATTAGCAGCTGTACTGAGGAAGTCACTCTTCCGGCATCTTTCACTTTTACTCCCAGAGCCCTTAGAATCCCAAAGATTTTGCAAGTTTTATTTACTATACTCCCATAATAAAATTTAAACCTTGATAATCTGAATAGGGAATAAAGATAAAGAAACAGGATTATCAGGGATCATACATGCATCCTTAATTCAGATGAGAAGGTCACATTACCGTTCACGTGGGGAGGAGCCCCGAGATCTTGCTAGTGAGCAGGCTATTACTCTGCACTGTAATAAGTCTGTCAGTGCCAGATCACACACCTCCCGGGACAGCGAAAGCTCACTCCTCCCTGCGAGCTGGCAAACAGGGAGAAAAGAGGCAAGCTGGGAAACAAGCAGAAAAGCACATGGCAGACAAAAAAGTCAAGATTTAAAACATGAAACTTAACATAGGAAGCTTTCACAGGGTCATCTCCACAGAAAAAGCACTGAGAGGCTAATATAAGTTTTTCTTCTTCACAATTAAAATTGAGTGGTTATGAATGAAGCTCTCGTGGCCCAGTGGTTAAGAGCCACAGCTGCTAACCAAAAGGTTGGCAGTTTGAATCCACCAGGTGCTCCTTGGAAACTCTACGGGGTAGTTCTACTCTGTCCTATAAGGTCACTATGAACTATGAGCCAGAATGAACTCTACGGCATTGGGTTTGGTTTTTTTTTTTTTGGTTGTGAATACAACTTGTAGAATTAATAGCTTAAATTGTTACCCTGAATCCACTAAATACTGTGTGGTCTTTGGTAATTTACTTAACCTTTCTGTGCCTCAGTGTCTTCATCTGTGAAGTGGGGATAATAATGGTTCCTACCTCATAGGTTCTGTTAGTGAAAGTTTTAGAAGAATGCCTGGCACTTAGCACACATATTTGCTAGTATTATTGATTTTGTTGCCTCCTCCTAAACTAAGGAGTGTTCTAATGCAAGACATACAGGATAGAGATTGTAAATGATTCTTGTGGCATTTCCTAGCTCTCTGTGTTCCCGGCTGTGGTGTTGACATTTTCCGTAATGCTGGTCTCCTCAGTTTCCAGGACCATCTTCAGATATTATCAGCTCTTTTGCCTTCATTATGCTTAATACATAAGTCAACAAAGACTTCCAAATCTGAAGCCTTATATTTGTATAAGAACTCCCTTCTGTGGGGTCATGCTAGAAATGAGTGGGTTTTGCTAATGTAAGATATAAAGATATTTTTAAATAATATTTTATTGTGTTTTTGGTGAGAATTTTCCCAGCAAATTCAGTTCCCACTTAACAATTTCTACACAGATTATTCAGTGACATTGATTACATTTTTCACAATGTGTCAACATTTTTATTAATTCTGTTCTAGTTGTCACATGAGTTCTATTTTTCTTTTTTCCTTCTCAATTTTATTTATTTTGTTGTTGGAATATACACAGCAAACAGCAAAACATACACCAATCCAACAGCTTCTACATGTACAATTTATTGACATTGATTACATTCTTCGAGTTGTACAACCATTCTCACCCACATTTTCTGAGTTGTTCCTCTCTCATTAATATAAACTCACTGCCCCCAAGATTCCTATCTAAACTTTTGAGTTGCTGTTGTCAATTTGATCCCATGTAGACAGTTCTTAAAAGAGCATAATGCTCAAGGCAGACCTTTTTTACCAGTTAAACTATTGTTTTGCTTTAAGATATGTCAGGGGACATTTTTGGTTTAAGTTTCAAAGATTATCTCAGGGCAATAGTTTTAGGAGTTCATCTAACCTCTACAGCTCCAGAAAGTCTGGAGTCCATGAGAAATTGAAATTCTGTTCTGCATTTTCAGCTTTTCATCAGGATTCTTCTATGAAATCTTTTATCAAAATGTTCAGTAATGGTGTCTGGGCACCAGCCAGTTCTTCTGGTCTTGTGGGAAATAGGCAGTTATTCATGGAGGCAATTAGCCACACATTCCATATTCTCCTCCTATTCCTGACTGACCTTCCTCTCTTGCTCCAGGTGAATACAGACAAATTGTTGTGCCTTGGGTGGCTGCTTGCAAGCTTTTAAGACCCCAGGTACCACACAATGAACTAGGAGGTAGAACAGAAGCACTAAACAGCATATTAGGTCAATTAACTGGGATGTCCCATGAAACCATGACCCTAAGCCTCTAAACCAAGGAACTAAATCACATGAGGTGTGGTTGTACATAAGCAGCCTCAGCAGCGACTGTTTGTTTGTTTGTTTGTTTTTGTCATTGTTGAGAATATATCTATCACAGAACTTTTGCCATTCAACTTTTTATAGATGTACAACTTATTGACAGCAATTACAGTAATTGACTGTGCAACCCTACCCTTAATCAATGGGATTTTCCCAACACAATTAACCCCCTCCTGCCTCTGGTAATCACTAATATACTTTGTTCTCCATACATTTGCCTTTTCATGTCTTCTTATACAAGTGAGGTCATATAATACTTGTCCTTTCGTGATTGGTTTATTTCACTTAGCATAATGAACTTTCACGACTATAGAAAATTAAGGGCCACTCTGGAAAGACTGTGAGCAGGAAAGGGCTGATTTGACTCATATGTATCATTTTGTAGAGCAAACACCGAGGCCAAAATAACTAATATTTGAGGTGGCTCCAAGAACTAGCTGCAGGTTCAGGTACAAGATTTAAATACTAAGGTCACATAAATATATGAGCCAAGCACCTTTCAGACTCTGCTGTGTTATTTATACCCAAATGTTTTCCTCCTCTGTAATATTAATCTATTCAGCAAATACTAAAAATAAAAGTTAGTGGAAACCCAATATATGAGCCTGACAACCAGTCATGGTCTCATCAACTCTCTTCAACCTGACCAAAATCAGTATTTTTCTAAGTCAAGACTCTGGTCATGTTTTTCAGATTTGGTGCTAACTCTTCCATTTAAGAACTAATGCCTCATGTTCCCGTGATCAGTTAAGCCTCTTCCAAAACATTCATGTATCTACCATCAAATAAATGAGAGCAGAATATTTATTTAGACAACTTTCTGATGTCTTTTTCAGTAACAAATTGGTAATTAATCTGACCCTGCAACACAAGAAAGGAAAAATGGTAATACATTAGTGGGCTTCTGACTGGGTTTGATTTTTTAAATTACCTCAGGATTCAATATCATGTTGCTTATTGACAGAACATTTTCTATGCGAACAGCTATTAGGCTCCTAGTAAAAACCCTACACATAAAACACCCTATTTTTTGAAAAAAGAAAAGGAATGGTTAGAGAGCCCCGAGGTTATTCCTATTTATTTTCACCCTTTGGAATAACAACAGGCAGTGTTACTTTGCATAGCCATTCTGCTAGACAGAAAAATAAATTCTATGTGTGGCATTTGAGAGGGTCAAATTGACAATCTTTCCACATTTGCAACTGCAGAACTCAAGGATTATTCTGTCTTTGTTAGAGATCTATTGGAATAAAGCAAATGATAACAACAGAAACCTCTCAAGAAAAATGATTATGTAAGACTGACTCCACAAGCTACGCATTCAAATCAGCTTTATTACCTCTCATAGGTTCAAAAGGCTGCTTGAGGTATATAGTGTTTGGGAACGCAGAGTGTCAAAACAAACTAGCCATAGATTCAATTCCTGTTCTGAAAGCCTCTGCTTTCCCAATATAAATTGATGATAGTGAGACCTACCTCATAGAGTCACTGAAGATTACTTTACATATCATATGCAAAAACCACTGCATATAATGGGTAATGAGTGCTTAATAAAGAGTATATATTATATGCTTTGGAAACCCTGGTGGCGTACTAGTTAAGTGCTACGGCTGCTAACCAAAGGGTCAGCAGTTCAAATCTGCCAGGGGCTCCTTGGAAACTCTATGGGGCAGTTCTACTATGTCCTATAGGGTCACTATGAGTCGGAATCAACTGGACGGCACTGGGTATTATATGCTTTGTGCTTTTTTCCTTAAGTGAGATATTAAATTCATTTGTTGTTTAAATGAGATGATTGTATACAACGTTAAATTAATCCCTAAGATATCTGAGTAAGATTAAAGTGAGGTTGGAGAAGAATCCAATAAACTTTATTTGATACAGTCCAAGAGTTATAGAAAAAACTGTAACATCTTAGACTTCTTGTTAGCTGCTGGTCAGGACAGCCTCCAACTCATGGTGACTCCATGCACAGTGCAACAAAATGCTGACTGCTCCCCATGATCAGCTATGGCTAGGACCGCTGTGATCCATTGGGTTTTCATTGGCTAATTTTTGCTAGTAGTTTGCCAGGCCTTTCTTCCTAGTTGCTCTTAGTCTGGAAGCTCCACTGAAACCTGTTCAGCATTATAGCACCACACAAGCCCCCATGAAAGGGAAGAATTCTACCACTGAACCACCAATGCCTCATCTTAGACATTCAGGGACCTATATCCCATTACGGCATAAAGATGATCAGAAAGCAATGAAGGAGACTTGGAAGCACAACTGAAGCAAGTAATTTGAGTGTCTATGCACATCAGGCAAAATTAAAGATTAACAAGAAGTGTTTAGATAATTCAGGTCAACAGAGAAGGGCTCTCTTTCTTCAAATATCCAAATATTTCAGGAAGAGTGTTTATTGTCTTCAATTATTCGGTAATTGCTTCAATTCCACAGTTCATGTGTTGCGTACAGGTACAGCCTATTTCTTTGAGATTCTGCAAAGAGCCAAATGGCCGCTTAGTTGTACTGCAGTCATGAAAAAGCAATTTAAAAAGCAATCAAGCCATTTGGTTAAAGGCAGATCAGAAGAGTACAAATCTAAGGTTATAGTACACTTTTGTGAGTTATCTAGGGCTCAAAGGGTATTACAGTTTTAGGATCAACCTAAAGAACATATCCCAAACTTTATGGCTTCTGGGTAGTTACAGAAATACAGCTTCACTCTGTTCCCCTGCCCCGGTGCTTTATGGGGTTATTTGTCAGGAGAGAGGCAGAAGAAATGGACAAGCTCCTAAGGTCTTCCACACCGAAGTCTGTTTTATTCAAAGGTCCATTTCCCTTTATTAGCCTATACTCAGGCTGTAGCTGTACACAAAATAAACTGGAGATTCGAGGCTACTATCCAACCAGTTCAGGCCCAAAACTTCTGCTTTTATTCAAAATGTGTCTAAGTGCTTTTCACCGTGAGATATTATCACAATTCTTTATTACACTTCACTTTCCACATTTAAATAGGCAGGCTTATGTTAACTAAGGGGTTCATTTGGGAATGTGATTTAGTTTTTTTTCCTCTGCTTGGTAAGAATAAAACAGAGGATGATAAAGTTTCTTAATGTCATCGTCATGGCAAACTGAACTTCATTTCTGGTCAATAAAAATGGGGTTTATTCTTCTAAACTCATGGGAATCAAGCTAAGTTTGTTTATACAATTCTTGAAGTTGTGTATAAATCCAAATTATTTTTCAAAACAGAATTATATGCACATCAAGAGCTAAGAGCAAATTCCTTCAAAGTACATTTTCTGTATAATCCTTTGATGTGTAACTTTATTTCTGTTGTTGCCATCTTGGTTCAGATCCTTCTTTTTTCTATCCTGACTATTGTGATGGACTTTTAACTGGTTCTAATGTCTCCAAACTCACACTTTTCCAGTCTGTCTTCCATGCTGCCTTTGTATTTTCAAATTGCAAACCTTAGTATGTCACCCTCTGGACTAAAGTGTTTCAAGGACACACTATTGCTTTCAAGATAAGTCCCATTTCCACTGCATGTATGCAAATCCTTCAAGGCCTGGCCTCTGACCACTTCCTCGGATGTAATTCTCACTACTTGTTCATTAATACCTGTAACTTGTGCTTTCCCAAGTGTGACATGCATTTCCCACCCCTGTGCTTTTGCTGACATTGCTTCCTTCACAATGTCTACAGCTGAATACCTAACCATCTTTAACACTCGGCCCAAGCAGCAGAGAAATCTTAAATGCTGCATAAATAGAATGACCATAAGATTTTTCTCCCAAACTGGAATACTTTTGAGAATGAAGAGGGTATGGTCTTAATAGTTATCCCAGGATAACTGGAATAAACCAGGACTGCCCAGACAAACCAGAATCTGTGTTCAACCTATCCATAAAGGTCTTACTGATGAGCAAATTTGGATATGAGTCTTTCTACCTTAGCACTTCTATTTCTGTTATGCCACTGCACCCTGTAACATACTCATTTGTTTGTCTCATCCTTATTACTAACTCCAGCCTCCTTAAGGACAGGAAATATTTTTACTCTTCTTTCTATTCTCTACTGTCACATTGCTTCACATATAAAAAGTATTTATTAAGTACTTGTTCGTCTACAACAATTGATAAGTGTGGTGCTGCCTATGGCAATGTGAAGAAACAAAAGTAAATACATTTTAAATGACAGAACTTGTGCATAACACTCACAGCTAAATGAACCAACCCATATGAACTGTGTCTTGATAAACCAGGAATTTACTTCACACATTAAAGCCTGGAAAAAAGTTCCCCTCCCTCTACATGGGGTTTCCTAATGTGCCATGCTGATAGAGGATAAATAGACATCTAAATTTTAATTTCTCCTAGATAAAGTCACTTCTAAGGCAATTGTCTCCTGGAAATATTTGGCTTATTTAAAAATAAGATGATGTGTTCACTTGTTTTGAGAAGTATTATTCCATTTTATTAAGTTGCTTATGTGCCAGACTATTAAGAAAACTCAAGAAATAGCTATAATCTTTTATTTCAGATGGAAATGAGGTTATGAGAATATATCAAAGAGGAATTTTATTAACCGACGATTTTGCAGATGCCATTTTCGATGAACAGATTGTAACTGATCATTAGCAACTCTGATGCCACATAATAAATACGGTCACTTACATATAAGTGCTCCATATACAGGAGAATTTACATGGTACATAAAGTACAGGACAGCGAAAAATATTCACTTAAAGCCATTCAGTACTCGGTGATAGCGATTTGATCCAGGGGTAACATTTATCTAGAGGAGTAGATGGATGGCTTGTCCTTCCTTGAATATTATTCCTCTACATGAGTTCTACGGAAGAGTTGAGCAGCGGGGAGTTCAAGGTTAAAACTTCTGTCAGGAACCTAAAGTGCAGATTGACCACATGGCTGATAAAGAGTAGAAAAACTACTAGCATTTATTCCTACATGACAATGCGGTAGGTAGTAACTATCCTTTGTTCCTTGAAAGCCCTCTCTTTTCCAATGGCCTTTAAATTTTCTGAATGATATCAACTGGTTGGGTGTTAAAGCATCTTTCACATTTCTCCTTAGCACATTTGACTCCCTGTAACAACATGCTTTTTCCCTGAGCTAGATGAGGAAGCCAAAGATGGAAAGAGCAGAAGGACGATGTGGATAGTGATGAAAGAGAACAAGACTCTCTGAGGAAATGAATGAAGTTACTAGCCTTCGGTAGACTTAGAAGTAGCAATCAGAGAACAAAAAAACTGGAGAAGCCAGATCAAGGAGGACATTGTAAAAGATGTTAAACAGTGTGCCCTCGATCTAAAGAGATGGGGCATTAACAGAGCAAAAACAAAACTTCACTTTGTGTTAATTTTGTCCTTCTAATTAGAATCGTGTCATTCTCTTTGTTTGACTTTGACTTCTTTCACAAGGACTTGGTGTTATTTGCAACAATATTATCTCTACTTACTTCTAGGTAAATAATTCTGATTAGATCCTGCCCTGGTACCCTCCTTTCCTAGCTCATCTGTCTCAGCAAATAGGATCCAGCAAAAGTAGCGCCACGTATCAGGAGGTATCTGGACTTTTAATAAAACAGATAATGAAGATTTATTGCCGAAAATGCAACATTCAGAGTTCACTGTATATGGTGGTTAATTTTATATGTCTGCTTGGCCAGGCTATGGTGCCTGGTTGTTTGCTCAAGCAGTAGTCTAGATGTTGCTGTGGTTGTATTTGTAGATGTGAATAACATTTACAATCAGTTGACTTTAAGTAACGGAGATTACCCCCATACTGAGGATGAGCTTCATCCTATCAGTTGAAGGCCCTAGTAGCAAAAAACAGATTTTCTGGAAAGAATTCTGCCTCAAGACACAGATATTCTGCCAAAGTTTCTAGCCTGCCCTACAGATTTTGAACTTGCCAGCCACCACAATTACTGGAACCAATTCCTTAAATCAATCTATATCCACCTTTCTCATTCTCTCTCTCTGCCTCTCTCTCTCTCTTTCTCCCTCTGTATGTTTGTGTCTATTTATCTATCTACCTATCCATCCATCTTTCTGTCTGTCTATCCATCCATCTTTCTGTCTGTGTATCTATCTGTCTGTCTGTCTGTCTATTTATCTATCTGTCTATCTATCTATCATCTATCATCTCTCTAGCTATCCATCCGTGCATCCATCTAGATACTACTGGTTCTGTTTCTCTGGAGAACCATGACTAATACACTATATACCTCTTACTTATTTTTAAAAGTCTTCAGTGGGAATGATTTGATCTTTTTTAGGCTCTTGGAGGAATATGAACTTATCTCCTGGAGGAGTATGCAGTTTGTATTTGAGTACCAGAAGTATTCCCTGGCTTTTCACATGTTGTATGTACACAGCTTACTTAAAGCTGGAGAGAGAAACAACTTGGGAAATCTTTATTCTGTTTTCGCATCCAAGCCCAGCCACAAACAAAAAGAACCAATAAAATAA
Organism: Loxodonta africana; assembly: GCF_030014295.1. Lineage (NCBI taxonomy): Eukaryota > Metazoa > Chordata > Mammalia > Proboscidea > Elephantidae > Loxodonta > Loxodonta africana. Next base: position 50,741,755 of record NC_087351.1, read on the forward strand.
AAACTACATCCCATCTCCTCCCTCCCAAACTTCACATACATCAAATAATCAGTGAAAAAAGGGCAAAGGTAAAGGTCAGCTTAAGCAGGATAAATCCAAGTTTTTCACCATGTGGGGAAGAAGTTGTGGAGTCATAGGGAAGAATTAGAAAACGAGACAATTTCCCATGTTCTTCTGCCATGTGACATTATTGCTGTTGTTAGGTGCCATCAAGTCAGTTCCAACCCATAGTAACCCTATGTACAACAGAACAAAAAACACTCTCAGGTCCTGTGCCATCCTCACAATCACTGTTATGCTTGAGTCCATTGTTGCGGCCACTGTGCCAATCCATCTCGTTGACGGTCTTCCTCTTTTTCACTGACCTTCTATTTTACCAAGCATGATGTCCTTCTCCAGGGACTGGCTCCTTCTGATTATTATCGTACTAGAGGCATTATAAAACCGTAAATATCTAGTAACATACGTGCACCAACATCCCGCCCCTTTAGCTTCCTGGCTAGTCTACCCTTTCATAACATTGTATCTCTGTCACTTGGAAGTATTGCTTTAACAGACTAAAGTTTAGATTTTTAAAAAATGCCAAAATTTAAGTATTATCTCTTTGTGGATTACCAGTAATCATCCTAAATATGAAAGCGGTTTCCTAAAGTGTACAGCAAATATCAGATACAGTGCCAGTGAAAATAAGTGATGGCTATATATTCAGGGCATATATAAAATCATGATATCCCCAGAGGAAGTTAGGTGACAGTCTGAATAATAAGACATAAATCTAAGAGAAATTTAAGCCTCTGATACACATTTCTATTCCCTTTATATTTCACCAAGAAGTTTTATTCTGAAAAGCTTAAGATAAAAAAGTAAATGATGAATTGAAGAAATTATTTGCATAACTCAGGGCCTAAAATATATGTTTGCCTGTCATATCTGGGCAATATAAGTAAACAGTGGGTTTTTTTTTCTTTTTGGTTTAAATTATCTGCATAAGAGCCTCAATGCTCTATATTAGTGTCAGTGAGTAGATTCAACATTAACATGTTTGATACAGTGAGATGATGTATTTCCCTAATTGGCCATAAGTGGAAAAGGTGTGTGCCTTACTATACCCCTATCCTGGACTTTCTTAATTTTGCCTTCACCTCATCTACTATTGCTCCTAAGTCTTTGCCTCTCTTCCCCACTTATCCCATCTGTATTTGTGTGTATGATGGGATCTAGGATGAGAACCATATGCTGAGCATTAAGACATGCCTAGGGAAACCCTGGTGGCATAATGGTTAAGTGATACGGCTGCTAACCAAAAGGTCAGCAGTTCAAATCAACCAGGCACTCCTTGGAAACTCTATGGGGCAGTTTTACTCTGTCCTATAAGGTCGCTATGAGTTGGAATCGACTTGACAGCAACAGGTTTCAGGTTTAGGCTCACCCTGGAGCCCTGGCGGTGCAATGGTAAAGAGCTTGGTTGCTAACCAAAAGTTCAGCAGTTCGAATCCACCAGCGAAACAGCTACTCTGTGCAGTAGGAGGGAGGAAGAAGGCTGAAGGGGGTAAGCAGAGAGCCATGGCAGAAGTTATAGCTAGGAGGCTAGAGATTGGTCCCCTTGATGGTAACCTGGAAATGACAAATATAGAAGACCATACTGTTCAGCCTGTCTGAAAGCTATCAAAATAAATTTTGCAGTGTAAAATCTCAAGGACAAAACCGACTTCGATATTTTAACATATACTGATCACAAAGTTTCATTCTTATGTGTGCATGTATGTACTGACACACATGCATACACAGAAACATTTGGTAGTCACTACTGATGGTTAGCACTGGTGAAAGTATACAGAACACACTTGATTGCAAGTTGATGAAAAGACGGAAAAATACTGCTTTCCTGATTGCTTTTTAAGTGACAGTAACACACTTAAATGTCTGAAGTCTGAGCTGATCAGCTCAAATACAGCACTGAAGGTCCCAATAATGTGGCATTTGGTGCTCTTTGGTGTCACAGATGTTTCGCAATTTTCAAGAGCTTTTGGATAGCTTTGTGTCCCCTGATTACTTTAAAAAAAAAAAAAAACTCATTGCCATGGAGTCAATTCTGACTCATAACAACCTTATGGGACAGAGTAGAACTGCCCCCATAGAGTTTCCAAGGAGCGCCTGGTGAATTCGAACTGCCGACCTTCTGGTTATCAGCCATAGCTCTTAACCACTAGCCACCAGGGTTTCCTCTGGAAATCATTTTTTAACTAGGTTAAATACAGTAGTTGATACACTACTCATTCAAATACCCTTTACATTACATCCTTCATAGGTATCACTTACAATTTTAAATTTCAGTTTCTTCCTGAAATCTGACATAAAATTATCTTTTGAAACTTATTATTATCTTAAAACAGTCAGTACACTCACCATCTATTAGCTCATAGCTATTACAAGCCCAACCAACATAATTACTGTTAATAAAATTGAATGATTCATACTGAGATTAATATTATTAATACTGATGTACTGACATTAGACCAAGAATCATGTCATTACTACCTCTACATGCCATCTCATAGGGTCATGGTTTCCCTTTTGCTCCAAACGATAGCTCTTAGTTTCTGTAATGTCAGTAACTGAAATATAAAATTTAAGCATAAGTCTTGATAGGCTACCTAAATCATGTCCAAAAAAGTCATATTTTGCAATATAAATAGATATCTAACAATTGCTAAAATTACAAGTTTATACTTCTTCATACCCACTAGCAAAGGCACCTTCTGGGAAAAAACTCCATCTAAGTATGCAGGTGGCACAATGGTCAAGAGTTCAATTGCTATCAAAAAGGTCAGCAGTTTGAATCTACCAGCTGCTCCTTGGAAACCCTGTGGGGCAGTTCTGCTCTTTGCTACAGGGCCACTATGAGTTGGAATTGACGTGATGGCAATGGATTTGATTTTGGTTTAAGGACACAACAAATTAAAGTGCACAACTCTGGTTGGAGATCAGGGAACCAACTTTGCTAGGCTCCATACTTGTGAATGTATGGAGCCCAATGTCTACCATTTGGATTGTCTTCTGAGCTAAACCCTGTAGATTAGACTTTAATTACATCAAAGAAAATTATTTTTCATGGAATTTAAAGTTTTAGAATCAAGCAGATAAATTCCAAACTTTATACTGGAATTGTAAATCTTATGCTGCTGATAACTGAAAAATGATGAAATAAATTTAAATATGGTCCCTATTCTAATACTCTAACACTCTGACTTAAAATTTTAAAAATCCACATACTGTGCTTTCAGAAGCCATCCAGGATAGATGCCAAATATACAACAATCCATAGTAACATGGGTCATCATCACTTATTACTCCTCCCTGAGTTATTAGCAATGTAATACATGGTATCTATTTTTTTTATTTATATAGGCATAAATAGCATGTATTATGTAACCTTCAAAATATATTTATGATTACACACTCATTATATTGAATACATATATTATCATTATATTGTTTCACCATCTAAAGCCCTCGTAAAAGAGGTATTGTCTTATCTCACCACAAATGTGCAGAACACAAATGCAAATTTAATACTAAACTTCTGTGGAGAGAAGTTTTTACAAACTCTGCTCACACTTACCAATTCATAATGGAGAATCATATTCTTGTCATGTTATGGGTCACCTTGTCCACTTATATTAAAATACTAATTTGCTCTGGGCCTATGAGCCTATAGAACCAAGTAGTGGATGAAATACTTCTCGGTAAAATAATTTCAATTGAGAAACGCTATTCTTTCTAGACCTATCCTCCTGAACACTTTGAAAAGGGACTCTGTCCCAGCGGTGATCATTAGAGCTCTTCATACACACACTGTTTTCTCTCATTTGGGGCCTGTGATAGTGTAGCCATTTCCTGCCACTTTGAAGTTAGTCATAGCCAGGTGATTTCCTCTGACCAATGAAATGTGACTAAAAATGACATGTATCACTTCTGGGTAGAAGCTTAAAGAAATGAGTTGCTTGGCAATCATGGAAGAACATATTGAGATAGGCCTCAAGCGACTGCAAGGAGTCACTGTGATGACTCACAATAGACATTTAGCATGAGCTAGAAATAAACTTTTATCGTGTGAAGCCACTGAGATTTGCCAGTTGTTTATTACTTTAGCATAACTTAGCCTATCCTGACTTAGTTTCTTAATAACTCCAGGAATTTCTAGAAATCCACTCACAAACAGTGTAAGCCAGCTATTTAAGACTTTTTAAAATAATAGATAACAATAAGGTCATAAATCTAATGTAAAAAAACTGATAAGTGCAGATCATTGTAAGTTAATTTTGACAATAATTATAGATAATCTCAAACAATATAAACAGGTAATCAATTCAGATCAGCATATGTGAAATGTCCAAGTCTAATTAATATCTCTACCCTTAATAAAATTGAACATATAATAGACCAAATGACAAATTAGGACACCTTAAGAAGCCTAATAACGTAGATGAATAATACTTTTGTTCATTTTTCTCTGCCTCCAGATTCTCTCCCTATAAATTATCTCTACACATCACTGTTCTATAAATCTTTCTAAAGCCGTTATGTCATCTCCCTAATTCAAAAAATACAAAAGCTTCTTACTATTTTTGAATCAAAACCAAAACTCTTTGACCCTGGCACCAAAGGCCTCACCAACTCTACACGTACCTCCCACAACAACCCAGTGGAAAGCCCTACCATTCTCACTCTCACTCCACCCTAAAGACAGAAGCTGAAATCTGCAATATTTGTAGTCTATACAAAATCTGGCTTTTGGTTATAAACAGATTACAGACTATTTCCATTTAGTGTTGTGGGTTGTGCTGTTCTTTGCTATCCGTGCTAAATCAGGGCTCATGGGGGATAGCTACCAGCCTCCCAATACCTAATACATTACTGGATGCACTGTACATGCTTAGATAATTTATGCTATTTTGATATGACTTTTGACAATAGCGCCAATGAATGCAAAATAGCAAAAACGCACCAAAGCAGAAAGAAGAAAACAACGCTGAAAAATTCTCAATCATTTAGAAACGACAAAGTCTTATTTATGTCTTCTTAAAAGCAGAGAGTTTATTTTTTCAAATAAAAGCTTAAAGGAGCCCTGGTGGTGCAGTGATTAAAGCAGTGACTACTAGCAGCTCCACGAGAGAAAAATGTGGCAGTCTGCTTCCTTAAATATTTACAGCCTCGGGAATCCAACGGGGTCATTAGGAATTGGAATCCACTTGACAGCAATGGGTTTGGTCTGGGTTTTTCTTCTAAACAAAATAGCGGTTCGTCTCCCACATGAGAGATTCATTTTATATGCCGAGCATGCTTCTTTAGAGCTGGGTAAAGACACCCACGCACATGCATCAATACTCACTGCCAAGCAGTCCCGAGGCATGAACAGGTGGCTTCACATGATTCTAATGCACAAATCCTCAGGGGCACAGAACAAAACTACCAGCTCGCTGAGTTAAATCACCGGATTCGGTAATAACCCTTGCTGCCAAGACAAGTCGGCTCCGAACTCTGTGGTGATGGACTCAGGGCAGGAAAGCCCCGTGGCTGGCTTTTCAGCCACATGGTAATGAGCCGTGCTCTAATGAGTTCATGTACTGAAATCACTGGGCTGTGTGTTCCCTTTTGGGAGACTCTCCAGTAAGTTTCCATTTAGAGAAATATTGTATTTTAATATCATTTACACATGACTAAAGAGGTATCCCAGATGGATTTTATCTCCTTTTATGCCTATAGTTTGAGTCAGTGTTAAGCAACTATCTAAAAGAATGTAACAATTAAATTTGTACAGATAACAGACCCTCCTCTTGATCTGTTTGGGACAAATTTGCATAGTGGACTAAGTGAAAAATTGTACCCTGAAGGGCTTCTAAAATTGAAAGCAATTATATTCCAAATTCTATGGCTGGCAATAGATTTTATTCCAGGCTAATGCATTTTTAATGGGTCAAGACTTTTTTTTAATTTACATTTTCACATTTAAGATTCAAGTCCTCATCCACAGCCTCAGTTTCCAAAAACTTTTAGTATCCTCTTTTGCAAAGCAACAGAAGCGAAGCTGACAGCATTTCCTATTTACTACTCTTGACTCCAGATCAGAATTCTCAGAGGTGGTAGCATTCCAGTCCTGGAGAAGCAGGAGGACTTCAAATGAAGTGGCCTCCCCTATGTGGCAGTCTCTAGCAAGGAGTCAAGGACAGTATTATAGGCAGACTTCAGGACGTGGTTATTTCAACATATTTTGACTAGGTTCAAGGAGCAAAATGTTTCTTCCAAAATGTTCCTTAACAATAAAAACCAAAATGAAATTTGTGGAACCCTTATGAAATATATTAATGCAAGGGAATATAGTCTTTGTTGTGATAGTGTAATGTTCGTGGTGAAAATGTTTATTTAGCTGAATCATTCGTGCATTTGCTGTATTTCACCATTTCTCTTTGTGAGGATTATCACTGCCGAATAAAGCACCCATCTTATTGCCACTCAACATTCACTTGAAATGCGCTAGGATCTTTTCACGACAGGCAAGAGCCTTGGAAGAAATTTTCCTTGTTTGTTGTTAGATCATCCTGATAATAAAATCGCGCAGACAAACTCATGTTAAACAATTCTGTTCCCCTGAGGAGTGTTTTATAAGTCATCTATAACTTTACTATTTAGAAGATATTACTAATAAGAAAAAAAATAAATAAGAAGGAACACCAAATATTCACCAAACTATCCAAGTATTTGTTCATATAAGAAGAAAACAATTTCAAAACACACACACTTTGTGTGACTTTGGGCAAATCATTTTATCTTCTGTGAGAAAAAACCTGACTTTACTAATTAATACATTTGGTTACATGAGAACAAAATCAACTCTCAAATATATAAATATCATATATATGTACCTATATATACACACACACATATATAGATACGTAAGCACAAAGTTTAATGTAAATTAAATTAGAAGCATTTTCAGTTTGACAAGAGTTATCAAAGCATTTGAAAATGTTTATGTCCTTAGAACCAATAATTACACATCTAGAAAATCTATCTTAAGGAAATAATCTAAAGTTACCCAAAGAGAATGCTTATTACAAAACTACTTCTAACTAGGAAAAAACAGAAACAACCTAAAAGGCTATAAAATTCCATAATATGCAGTATTTAAAGGAAAAATTTCCAAAAATGTTAATGACATAAAAAAGATACAAGGTCATGTTTAAAAAGATGCAAGAGTGTACACATGGCATGCTCTCAGTTTTTAAATGTATATATACATGAGGTACAAACAAAAAATTTGAAGAACATATATGAATACCTTAACCAGATTTATTTATGGATGATTTTACTTATTTATTTATACACTTTGTTAATGTTCTCAAATAACCATGTATTACTTTTAAAGTTTAAAATTAGAGGAATAAATGTTATTTTGAAAGAAGCCTTTACCTGAAATAATAGAAGGAAGTTGAAGCAAAATAGATATTGTATTATTTAAATTAGTTAAGAAATAACATGCCAGGCTGTCTACCTGAGGTGCTCCTACCCCTCTTTCAGTACTCAGTTTAAGCCCCTCTTTTAATTAGCATTACACAACCACACCTGACAAGTAGAGTTAAATCTATTCCAAACCTCACGCCCAACCTCTGCTACCCTCAGCACCCAGGGCCCAGCTGCTGCATCACTCAGCACACGGCAGCACATGTACTAGACAGGTCTGGTACTTGTAGGTTAGCATGATGCCTTTGGCCTATTTTTAGGGATAATTTAAGAAACTGTCCTATGAAATGGCTTCCCGTATTTAATATAAGGATATTTTTGACGAAGAAATATTGTTCACTAATTATGCAGTGTCCTTTTGTGAGGATCGACTTGGAAAAATTCTCTCTGATCTCCATTTCAGGTATAGTCACGCTCCTCCAGAGCAAGATGCTGGATTTTGGTCTCGTGAACGTTGTGAGTCATGTAACTAACCATGTTTCCCTCAGCTTGTTGCCTGCTAGAAAGTCTAGCGCTCGGTCCGTGATCCACCTGTGACAAAGAACTGCATAGCACGCTTTTAACATGGGACTCTGGCCTAGAGTTCCATTGTACTTCCCAGGCATTCTCTTTCCCTTTTGCCTCTTTCTCCCCAATTTAAAAAAAAAAAAAAAAATGTTATTTTGCTACTCATATGTATCTTTGTAAACCTCTTAAACATTTTTTTAAGCAAATCACATTATGTATAAATCAGCTAATTAATGAAACAACTTAGATTTATTTTCTGTACTGTTTTTTCCTACACTATTATACAATAACTTTATATTCTCTGTATTATATTCAATGTTGCTTGATTACTGAATTTATTTAATTATTCTTTCTTTGTGAAGACAAAATATTTCTACATGGCATGAGATTTAAAAAAAAAAAAAAATCTATATAATTAATTGAGAAGTGGTGCTTTTTTCCTCTCCAGATGGCTAGAGACTTGTCAAGAGGGCCACCATGTAAATGACACCATTTTCTACCCCAACATAAAATGATTAGATAGAAATTTTAGTATATTTTAAAGACCAAAATCTTAATTTACAACATAAGACATGTTTTAAAGTATTCAGACTTCTGTTCCAGTTACATCGCAATGGCAAAGATACGTTTCTTTCTTGTTTGGCAAGCACTACAAATATATCGGTTATTTACAAGCGTGTTGCCTCATCCATCAAGGTTTCTCAGAGCAGACAGCATTTAGTGACTAAGTAAGGCATGTAAAAGAATGATAAAAAAGAAAAATTATCCAGCCATAGTTATGTTAATTCAGGGATGTCAACTGTAAATGTTAAATCTACCAACAAGAAAGCATTTCTCGAAAGGAAACTTGACCATCATCTCAATATGTCCTCAATAAATATAATCAGTGCATTCAGAGCAATTGTTGGACTGTGCTTTCTTTGCTAATTGGCTCCATATTGAAGCCTCAAATTAAATCGAGCCCTCTAGAAATCCCCACAGACTAGCCCACAGTAAAATTAAATGGGTAATGACAATAAAAAAAAAAAATAGGAAGAGGAAAAATTTTAACCGAACATTAGATTGAATGAATTTCGGTTCTCTGACATATTTTCCAAGGCATTTTTTATGTCTTTGGGTTTTGCTTTTTTTGTTTTGTTCAATTTATCTGTATTTTATCATGAATCTCTCTAGGGCAGTTCTCTAAAGGATATCAGAAGAGGCAAAGAAAATGCCATCAGATATCTGGCCCCTTAGAGGACTTCCATTCTAAAATGGCCTTCTCCTGGGTATTTATGAATAAATTCAATTCTGTTTTCTTCTAATATTCCCCCAAGTGATTAAATGAAATGTAATAAGTATATTTTAAATACAGAGAAACCATGAATAAGGAAATGGCTATGGGAACAAAAAAATAGATAAAATGACATCTCCACTGGCTCTCTATTGAGATGGTTCCTAGGCAATAGCACAAAACTCCCTAGGAAGAATCAGTTCTGAAAATTCTGTTGATCAGTATGAAACTTACATTGTAACTCGCTGTCCCCATCAAGGTCAAGGTTTGGAGGAGCAAACAGGCTTGGAAGGCTGAAGCAGATACACTAAGACCAGAGGAACAGGACCTGAATCTGGAAATGTAGACATTAAAACCAAAAACCTAACGGGTTGCCGTCAATTCCAACTCATAGCGACCGTATAGGACAGAGCAGAACTGCCCCATAGGGTTTCCGAGGAGCACCTGGTGGATTTGAACTGCCGACCTTTTGGTTAGCAGCCAAGTTCTTAACCACTGCACCACCAGGCTCTTACAAAAGGGTCACTGTTACCAAAGGCTCTATTATCTTACAACCTTGATTGAGTAGCTAAGGCACTACAACTACTTAGTATCCCATATCCCAGGTGTTCTGTTAGGCTCCGAGATTCCAGGGGTTTGTGAAATATTGTTCCCATCCCCAGGACAGCACAGGGTAGTAGGAGAGGCAGACACCCAGAGATGAAGTAACTACAATGACAGCACCTCCTATTTATGAGCACTTCCTCTCTATTTTTTTTTTTTTTTTCCTCTCTACCAAGCACTGCACTGAGTGCTTTCCATGGATTTTCTCACTTATTCCTTATCACGATCCCATGGAGAAAAAGAGTTTATCTTTCATTTACAACCCAACTCTGATGAGCCCTAGAAAGGGCAAGGAAAGTACCCTAAGCATAAGGCTGCCTAGTGCCCTAAACCCTTGCCAGCTTCCACAAAGCAGCCCCAAGGAGGCAGGCACCATTATTTTAGCACATTACAGTGAGGAAATTGAACCTCAGAAAAGCTAATGGAAAGTCTCACTTATGAAAGTAAGACAGCTAGTGAATGGCAGAACCAGGCTTCATAACTACACTTTCAACCAAGTCTGAAGTATTATCCAAAAGCCAGAACAAATGATTTCCTTAAAGTAGTGGTCAACAAATCCATGAATATAAAATTTAATCTCTCTGGTAATGAAAGAATGAAAATTACAATGAGGTATTTGTCATCACTCAAATTGGGGAAGCTTTATTCTGTTATTTGTTATTTTTTTGACAAGGTAGTAGGCACTCATATTAGTAGAGCATAAACAGACCACTTTCTTGAGGATAATTTTACAGTGTGAATTGGTTTGACAAAGTGAATATACAAAACTAACAATTAAACTTCTCAGATTTTACCTTACCAGTCGCCACTGAGTTGACTCCAATTCATGGCGATCCCATATATGTCAGAGCAGAATTGTGCTCCATAGGGTCTTCAGCAGCCGATTTTTCAGAAGTAGGCCTTTCTTCCAAGATGCCTCTGAGTAGGCTCGAACATCCCACCTTTCAGTTAGCTACCCAACCACAATAACCATTTGCACCACCCAGGCACTCCAAGTTTTTACCTTAGAAAATAATAATAAAAAAATAAGCCCAAAGATTTTTATACATATTTATTTATTCATTCACTCTTAGCAAATATTTGCAGGGCACTTATGATAGAATGGTGAACAAGATATACTTGGTGTCTGTCCCCATTGAGTTTAAGGGTAATGATGTGCATTACAATATCATTTACATACAAAAAAAACTGAAAATAATAGGGGTTGAGTAAATAAACTATGAAAAAACCAAACCTGTTGCTGTCCAGTTGATTCTGACTCATAGCGACCCTATATGACACATCCATAAATAGAATACCGTGCTGTAGAAGAATGCTTAAAGTGTTTGAAAATGTTCATGATATATCACACAAAAGTAGACTATAAGATATAATGCTATGAAATAGAATTCATGTTCAGTATAGTCCAAATTTTGCACATTTTTAAATTGTATTTATTCATTCACTCAACAAATATTTATTGTAAGCCTATTACATGGCTGGTCCTAGGGAAACAGCTATAAATGAAACAGATAAAGGCTTTATCCTCACATTGTTGTTTCTAGGTGTGACCAAGTCAATTCGAACTCACAGTGACCCCATGAACAGCAGAACACAACACTGCCCAGTACTGCACCATCCTCACAATCATTGCTATGTTTGACCTCATTGTTACAGCCACTGTGTCAATCTGTGTCTTTCTCTTTTTTGCTGGCCCTCTATTTTACCAAGCATGATGTCTTTCTCCAGGGACTGGTACCTCCTGATAACATGTCCAAAGTATGTGAGACAAAGTCTTGCCATGTTTTCCTTTCTATCACCAAGGCCATATTTCCCAACTTCTAATCCTGCTTCTTTGCTTCCATCTTTCATATTCCAATCACCAGTAATTAACAATGCATCTTAATTGCATGTTTGATCAATTTCAGACTGCAGAAGTTGGTAAAAATCTTTAATTTCTCCTTTTTTGGCCTTAGTGATTGGTGCATAAATTTGAATGTAGTGCATATTAACTGGTCTTCCTTGTAAAAAAAAAAAAAAGTATGGATATTATCCTATCACTGACAGGGTTGTACTTCAGGATAGATCTTGAAACGTTCTTTTTGATGATAAATGCAACACCATTCCTCTTCAAGTTGTCATTCCCAGCATAGTAGACCATAAGATTGTCTGATTCAAAATGGCCAATACCAGTCCATTTCAGCTCATTAATGCCTAGGATACCAATCTTTATGAAGTCCATTTCATTTTTGAAAAATTCCAATTTTCCTAGATTCATACTTTGCACATTCCACATTCTGATTGTTGATGGGTTGTTACAGCTGCTTCTTCTCATTTTGAGTCGTGCCACATCAGCAAATGAAGGTCCCAAAAGCTTGGCTCCATCCACGTCATTAAGGTCGACTCTACTTTGAGGAGGCAGCTCTTCCCCAGTCATATTTTGAGAAATAAATCCTCATAGGTCTTCCATTCTAATTGGAAGAGATAGACAATAAACCAAAATAATAAATATATAATATACCATATGGTACTGAGTATTATGGAGAAAATAGAATAATATAGGTTAGCCAGAAAAGTACTCTCTGATCAGGTCACATTGAGCAGGGAACTGAAGGAGACAAAGGAATGAGTCCTGGGGATATCCTGAGGTAAGAGCATTGAAAGCAGAGAGAACACGAAGTTTAAAGACCCTGAGGCAAGACCAAGTTTATGTTCTAGGCAGATCAGAGCAAATGAGAGAGAATGATAGGGAATTCGGTCAGGGAGCTAGAGCCAGATCACATAGGGGTGTGGAGGTCAGAGTAGGGAATTTGGACTTAATTCCAAATGAAAAGGGAAGCCATGGCAGGGTTTTCAGCAGAGCTGTGACAGTATCTTATTTAATTTTAAAAGGGACACTAGCTTCTATGTGGCAAATGTGAGACGTTTAGTTAGGGTGGTAGAAGAGGAGAAGAGACTGGAGTTGAGACAACAATGACAAAAATGAGGAAACTGGGAGAGGAGAATTTTTGGAGTAATGACTGTGAGGGATAAACAAAAGTTTGTCTAGGGACATGTTGTGGCCATAAAAATATGCCTCTCAGGGCTGGGGACCATGATCTTAGGGGACATCTAGCAGTGTTGGCATAACATAGTTTACAAAGAAAATGTTCTACATTCTACTTTGGTGAGCAGCGTCTGGGGTCTTAAAAGCTTGTGAGTGGCCATCAGAGATACTCCACTGGTCCCACCCTGTCAGGAGCAAGAGAGAATGAAGAAAATCAAAGACGCCAAGGAAAGATTAGTCCAAAGGACTAGTGGACCACAACTACCACAACCTCCACCAGACTGAGTCCAGCACAACTACATGGTGCTACCACCACTAACTGCTCTGACAAGGATCACAATAGAGGGTTCCAGACAAAGCTGGAGAAAAATGTAGAACAAAATTCTAACTCACAAAAAGAGAACACTTACTGGTCTGACAGACTGGAGAAACCCTGAGAGTATGTCCCCCAGACACCCTTTTAACTCAGTACAGAAGTTACTCCTGAGGTTCACCCTTCAGCCAAAGATTAAATAGGCCCATAAAACAAAATGGAGGAGAAAGTAGGAGAGGGTAGGAAAACTGGTAATAGGGTACCCAAGATCAAGAAGGGGAGAGTGTTGACAGGTCATAGAGTTGGCAACCAATGTCACAAACAATATGCGTATTAATTGTTTAATGAGAAACTAATATGCTCTGTAAACTTTCATCTAAAGTATAATAAAATAAACAAATAATGTGTCTTTCAGATTTCCACCTGCAGGGAGTGTGTTGACCAATGACCCCAGATGTTGCACCATGTTCACCCTGAGGCCATGCTTCCCCCAGGCTACTCCTAGCTGATGCCTGCCTGGGATACTAAGCCACGCCCATTCACAGGAGATGAAGGACTCCTCTGATGGGTGACTTTAGCTCAAGAACTCCACATCAGTCTTGTTGAAATGTTCTTAAAACTGCACCAAAGTCTAAGCCTTCCTATCCAACCTTTCTTCCGTCCTTCTTTTCTCCACAGGTGTCAGACCAGCATCACATCTGATGGTGTATCCTATCTGACGGCTTTTCCAGCATCCTCCAGTTCTCCTAGTCTTCTCCCACTCCCTCCCCATTTTTTCTCACAGAAATTTTCTCCAATAAACAGGATTATGCTTCTAACCCCATGTTGGTACCTATTTCTTGGGGGACTCAAGCTAAAACCCATGCTCATAAATACTTAAGTGAATACTTCTGGTAAGTAGTCTAGAATTCAGAATTGGAAGTCAAAATATAAAAATGGGGCCATCAGCACACTGATGGTATTTAAAGCCGTGGGGTCAGATGAGGTCATTTTTTTTAAACCCTTTTTTCCTTCACAGCCCAGATTCTAGCTACCTACCTAAGAGGGATAACTCTAGTTTATTACTGCCTGCTAAAATGTGTTAAAAGATCGATGCCTTCCTTGTAAGGGCCAGCTTCTCTAAGAATGTCTGCATTTTAAATTAGAATGCCCATGGAGTGAACCCAAGGGATCAATCTGTCTTGGTAGAATTTCAGGTCCCATGGCAATTGAGGAGGGACATTATTTTGAGCCTTTTCTATGTCCATTCAGAACCGGATTCACTCCACTTGTGACAAACTTAAACTTCTAGCATTTCCTTTTTATTCTCCTTTAGTTTTATCCTCAGGTTTCTGCTCTCCAGTCTAAGTCAAATGCTTCAGTCCTTAAACTTTTTGTTCGTCTCTTTTTTTCCCTCAGCGACTACTTTTTTATTCCTAGAAGAGATTTCTCAGAAACTTTGCTAACTATACTTAAGAATATGGAATTAAGACACCTAAATCTTCCTGCAACATAAAATAAAGAAATTCACAAAATTCCCAACTTAGCCCTAACAAGCCCTCAGAAAAGCTATTCACCGAGGGAGTTAGATATAAGGCAGAGGGCAGAATAGCTGAAAAATATGATGAATAACAAGAAAATAACATGAATATGGTGCAGTAAAAGTTAGACAAAAAGGAAAGAAATGTGACTAGAGAAGTTATTTATAGAAAAGTAATGGCCACATTTTTTTTTTATTTCCCCCTAGCATTTCCAGAAAGGATGTTGTCTAAATCCAATATTTCCTTTCATCCTACCAGTTGTTGTTATGTTCAGCTCCCATCTGCTTTCCTTCTATGCCTGAGTATACAGTTATTTCCTCCTTCTTCACACATACGTGAGAGATATAAACATTTTCTTGGTAACAAAAATCAATAAACTAAATATAAAATTTACTAAGACTACATTCATAAAGGAAAAAGATTATATATACGTATGGAAACCCTGGTGGCCTAGTGGTTAAGAGCTATGGCTGCTACCCAAAAGGTCAGCAGTTGGAATCCACCAGGCGCTCCTTGGAAACCCTATGGGGCAGTTATACTCTGTCGTATAGGGTTGCTATGAGTCAGAATTGACTGGAGCACAATGGGTTTGGGTGTACATATCCACAAACATATATATGTGTGTGTTTGTGTAAGTATATACCCTCTAGCCTGATGAATAAACAGTCACTTCTCACTGGTGTCATCTTCTTCCATTTATATTGTTAGCATCTCAGCCCCAACAACAAAACATCCTCTGGAAAGCACGAATACTCTTATGCAGGCAATGGTACAGGATAGTTAAGATCCAGGCTGTCCTCAAAAATCCAAAACATGTAGTCTCTGTGCCCAGTTGGCATTAATAAAAAAAAAGCATGGGTCCACGGTGCCATTTTGCCTCTCCCAGTGGTGCTACTGCTGTTGCAGCAAACAGCCCCCGGCTCAATACACATAGTAAAAATACTTAGCAAGGCAGCCAGGGCCTCTCTACTAGGCCAAAGAGCCATGGGGAATTTTTAGAGACAACCTAGTTTTATTGTAAAACATCAAAATAAACTACCACTGAGACTACTAATCCCAGGAAACACTATGGTACAACAGCATGAAGCTACACTTGATGTTTACCCTTTCTTTAACAAAATGTTTTAATTAAGACCACTATGGGATCCCTACCCCCACACCCAGGGAAACACAATTGCGATTTTATAATTCAGTCAGTTGGACAGTGGGATTCAATCTGAGACTTTTGAACACAATCTTTAGCAGTCCATCTGTTTTGTAAATGGAGGTATACCTCAATATACACATATTGCTTAAAGCTAGAAAGAAACATCAAAAGTAATTTGGAAAAGGGAATTGATGTTTGTGTGAAAAATAACATTGTCTAACACATTTAGCTTGCCTAAGGAAAGAACAGCTTACAAGCACTCTTTCTCTGAACTGTAAACACTACAAAGACTTTAAATAGAGAGAATGAGAAGAAATTAACAAAAATGCAATTGGCCATCAGGAAAAAAGAAAACAGTCTTCGTATCATCAACATCTTCCCCTGGGATTAATTTGGAAAACAAATGGATTTATTTAAGAGCAAATAATGACTCCAACACTATGGATATGTTGCCATTGTCGTCAAGTCAGTTCTGACTCATAGCACCCTATACGACGGAGTAGAACTGTCCCATAGGGTTTCCAAGGAGCACCTGGCGGATTCCAACTTAACCACTATACCACCAGGGTTTCCAAGGATATGTAGCAGCTTTAAATTAGGCACAAAGACAGCAACAGCCTAGGTGTCCATTTTGGGGGGGTCTTTACAACTTTTTCTTCATTGTTGGTTTTAGTAAGCTCAATATTCATGTTGCACAAAGGCAAAAGAGGACAGGGGGAAGGGAAATGTAGCCAGTACAATAGAGCATGCAAATTCAAATTTTACAGTTCCTTATGACTTCCTCCACTCCCTACTCTGCTCCATAAAGCAGCTTCACCGTTATATATAGATGTCACAGGCTGGCTTCCAACCAGTGAGGACTGAAGAACACATATCACCATTTTCAAACCTCAAGGATTTTAGTTTGGGAGAATACTAAAAATCAGCACTCCTAGCATGGGTATTACTTTAGAAGGACAGTGGGATAGGGACAGTGGTGAGACATTGCTTCAAACACCTTCAGAGCAGCAAATACTAATGAGTGAATAAACATTAAGGGGGCTTGTTCATAAATCCATGAGAGGCACTATGGGGGCACACTCTGAGAAATACTTGGGAAAAGACATTTTGCATGGGGCTAGACACCCTGCATGTGGGGAGGCGGGCACAAAAAAAAAAAAGCATAGCAGCGTATAAACCCACTGCCGTCAGTACAATTTCATTTGTACCCATAGACAGGTGAGGCCTTGGGAAATTTGTGTTTCATACTAAAATTTCAATTTGGAAAATTAAAAATGTTTATTTGATTCTTATAATCTCAACATTTTTATCTGATTTATTCAATATAAGAGCTTGAGGCTATTAAATGCAGGATGGGAGGGTTCTTCTTCGTCATTTGTCTCTAATCAAGAGATGAGGATAAAGGCTGTAACAGGAATCACTCCTGAATGCCATCAGCTGTAGCCATCCCTGTTAAGATCCCAAAGATTCCACTTGAATTTTTTTTTTTTTTTAATAGTAGAGTGGTGGAGGGGAGAAGGAGGCACTTATTTAAACACATCAGAGACATAATAGACAAATTCCAAGAAGGAGGCATGAGGCAAAGAGAAAAGGAAGGATCCAAAACGGGCTGAGAGGAAAAAAAGATAGGCTATCCCAGGCTACCTGTATCGCTAATCTCTTCACTTATTCTACAAAAGTTAACACTTTCGAGGCGGAGCCAAGATGGCGGACTAGGCAGACGCTACCTCGGATCCCTCTTACAACAAAGACACGGAAAAACAAGTGAATCGATCACATACATAACAATCTACGAACCCTGAACAACAAACACAGATTTAGAGACGGAGAACGAACTAATACGGGGAAGCAGCAATTGTTTCCAGAGCCTGGAGCCAGCGTACCAGTCAGGTACGGCACAAGCACAGAGACCTGCTCCACCCCCCTGAACTAACCCCGGGAGGGGGACTAGCCGGTTCCACGGGCGGCGTGGGACGCAGCCGTTAGGAGAAGTCCCCGGGAGGCAGTGACTGATCTAGGAGCAGAAAGAGCAGCATCCGAGCCGGGGAACCGTCTCGCAGGGATTTGGACTGCACGCAGGTACGCCATAAACACGGAGAGTTGCTCCACCCCCTGAACTAACCCCGGGAAGGTGACCAGCCGGGTCGCGCGGGCGGCGTGGGACGCAGCCGGTAGGAGAAGTCCCCGGGAGGCAGCGACTGGTATTGGAGCGGGGAGAACAGCGTTCCAGCCGGGACACTCGGTCGCGGCACAAGCAGGGGGAGCTACTCCACCCATCTGAACTAACCCCAGGAGGGGGCCCACCTGGTTCACGGAGGCGGCACGGCCACGCGGCTGGAGGGACGAGAAGTCCCCGGGAGGCAGCGACTGATTTTGGAGTCGAGAGTGCACCGTCCCAGTAGGGGAGCCTTGACGCTGGGCGTGGGGCTGGAAGCGGAGGATCTGACCGTGACTCCAGCGGGCCAGACCCCCTGGGGGCAATCTCCACACAGCCAGCACATATAGGCGACGCGCCCGCGGGAATCTCAGATATAATAGTCATTCCAAGCAAGACAAGCAACTCTGGCTATATTCTGAGGTGCTACTCTCCTATCTCTCTGTTCCCTCCCCCACCCTCCCCAGGCGGCTTCATTAACATCTGAATTGCCTGAGCCAGAGGGAGAACTCTGATAGGGATCTGACTGCTGTTTTTTTTTAGCGGATTTTCTGGAAAAACTAGTTTCCCAGTGATGGCTCGGAGACAACAATCCATATCAAACCACTTAAAGAAGCAGACCGTGACAGCTTCTCCAACCCCCCAAACAAAAGAATCAAAATCTTTCCCAAATGAAGATACAATTTTGGAATTATCAGATACAGAATATAAAAAACTAATTTACAGAATGCTTAATGATATCACAAATGAAATTAGGATAACTGCAGAAAAAGCCAAGGAACACACTGATAAAACTGTTGAAGAACTCAAAAAGATTATTCAAGAACATACTGGAAAAATTAATAAGTTGCAAGAATCCATAGAGAGACAACATGTAGAAATCCAAAAGATTAACAATAAAATAACAGAATTAGACAACACAATAGGAAGTCAGAGGAGCAGACTCGAGCAATTAGAATGCAGACTGGGACATCTGGAGGACCAGGGAATCAACACCAACATAGCTGAAAAAAAATCAGATAAAAGAATTAAAAAAAATGAAGAAACCCTAAGAATTATGTGGGACTCTATCAAGAAGGATAACCTGCGGGTGATTGGAGTCCCAGAACAGGGAGGGGGGACAGAAAACACAGAGAAAATAGTTGAAGAACTTCTGACAGAAAACTTCCCTGACATCATGAAAGACGAAAGGATATCTATCCAAGATGCTCATCGAACCCCATTTAAGATTGATACAAAAAGAAAAACACCAAGACATATTATCATCAAACTCACCAAAACCAAAGATAAACAGAAAATTTTAAAAGCAGCCAGGGAGAAAAGAAAGGTTTCCTTCAAGGGAGAATCAGTAAGAATATGTTCTGACTACTCAGCAGAAACCATGCAGACAAGAAGGGAATGGGACGACATATACAGAACACTGAAGGAGAAAAACTGCCAACCAAGGATCATATATCCAGCAAAACTCTCTCTGAAATATGAAGGCGAAATTAAGATATTTACAGACAAACACAAGTTTAGAGAATTTGCAAAAACCAAACCAAAGCTACAAGAAATACTAAAGGATATTGTTTGGTCAGAGAACCAATAATATCAGATATCAGCACAACACAAGGTCACAAAACAGAACGTCCTGATATCAACTCAAATAGGGAAATCACAAAAACAAACAAATTAAGATTAATTAAAAAAAAAAAAATACACATAACAGGGAATCATGGAAGTCAATAGGTAAAAGATCACAATAATCAAAAAGAGGGACTAAATACAGGAGGCATTGAACTGCCATATGGAGAGTGATACAAGGCGATATAGAACAATACAAGTTATGTTTTTACTTAGAAAAATAGGGGTATATAATGAGGTAACCACAAAAAGGTATAACAACTCTATAACTCAAGACAAAAACCAAGAAAAACGTAACGACTCAACTAACATAAAGTCAAACACTATGAAAGTGAGGATCTCACAATTTACTAAGAAAAACGCCTCAGCACAAAAAAGTATGTGGAAAAATGAAATTGTCAACAACACACATAAAAAGGCATCAAAATGACAGCACTAAAAACTTATTTATCTATAATTACCCTGAATGTAAATGGACTAAATGCACCAATAAAGAGACAGAGAGTCACAGACTGGATAAAGAAACACGATCCATCTATACGCTGCCTACAAGAGACACACCTTAGACTTAGAGACACAAACAAACTAAAACTCAAAGGATGGAAAAAAGTATATCAAGCAAACAATAAGCAAAAAAGAAGAGGAGTAGCAATATTAATTTCTGACAAAATAGACTTTAGACTTAAATCCACCACAAAGGATAAAGAAGGACACTATATAATGGTAAAAGGGACAATTGATCAGGAAGACATAACCATATTAAATATTTATGCACCCAATGACAGGGCTGCAAGATATATAAATCAAATTTTAACAGAACTGAAAAGCGAGATAGATACCTCCACAATTATAGTAGGAGACTTCAACACACCACTTTCGGAGAAGGACAGGACATCCAGTAAGAAGCTCAATAGAGACACGGAAGACCTAATTACTACAATCAACCAACTTGACCTCATTGACTTATACAGAACTCTCCACCCAACTGCTGCAAAGTATACTTTTTTTTCTAGCGCACATGGAACATTCTCTAGAATAGACCACATATTAGGTCATAAAACAAACCTTTGCAGAGTCCAAAACATCGAAATATTACAAAGCATCTTCTCAGACCACAAGGCAATAAAACTAGAGATCAATAACAGAAAAACGAGGGAAAAGAAATCAAATACTTGGAAAATGAACAACACTCTCCTGAAAAAAGACTGGGTTATAGAAGACATCAAGGAGGGAATAAGGAAATTCATAGAAAGCAACGAGAATGAAAATACTTCCTATCAAAACCTCTGGGACACAGCAAAAGCAGTGCTCAGAGGTCAATTTATATCGATAAATGCACACATACAAAAAGAAGAAAGAGCCAAAATCAGAGAACTGTCCCTACAACTTGAACAAATAGAAAGTGAGCAACAAAAGAATCCATCAGGCACCAGAAGAAAACAAATAATAAAAATTAGAGCTGAACTAAATGAATTAGAGAACAGAAAAACAATCGAAAGAATTAACAAAGCCAAAAGCTGGTTCTTTGAAAAAATTAACAAAATTGATAAACCATTGGCTAGACTGACTAAAGAAATACAGGAAAGAAAACAAATAACCCGAATAAGAAATGAGAAGGACCACATCACAACAGAACCAAATGAAATTAAAAGAATCATTTCAGATTATTATGAAAAATTGTACTCTAACAAATTTGAAAACCTAGAAGAAATGGATGAATTCCTGGAAAAACACTACCTACCTAAACTAACACATTCAGAAGTAGAACAACTAAATAGACCCATAACAAAAAAAGAGATTGAAACGGTAATCAAAAAACTCCCAACAAAAAAAAGCCCTGGCCCGGACGGCTTCACTGCAGAGTTCTACCAAATTTTCAGAGAAGAGTTAACACCACTACTACTAAAGGTATTCCAAAGCATAGAAAATGACGGAATACTACCCAACTCATTCTATGAAGCCACCATCTCCCTGATACCAAAACCAGGTAAAGACATTACAAAAAAAGAAAATTATAGACCTATATCCCTCATGAACATTGATGCAAAAATCCTCAACAAAATTCTAGCCAATAGAATCCAACGACACATCAAAAAAATAATTCACCCTGATCAAGTGGGATTTATACCAGGTATGCAAGGCTGGTTTAATATCAGAAAAACCATTAATGTAATCCATCACATAAATAAAACAAAAGACAAAAACCACATGATCTTATCAATTGATGCAGAAAAGGCATTTGACAAAGTCCAACACCCATTCATGATAAAAACTCTTACCAAAATAGGAATTGAAGGAAAATTCCTCAACATAATAAAGGGCATCTATGCAAAGCCAACAGCCAATATCACTCTAAATGGAGAGAACCTGAAAGCATTTCCCTTGAGAACGGGAACCAGACAAGGATGCCCTTTATCACCGCTCTTATTCAACATCGTGTTGGAAGTCTTAGCCAGGGCAATCAGGCTAGACAAAGAAATAAAAGGTATCCGGATTGGCAAGGAAGAAGTAAAGTTATCACTATTTGCAGATGACATGATTATATACACAGAAAACCCTAAGGAATCCTCCAGAAAACTACTGAAACTAATAGAAGAGTTTGGCAGAGTCTCAGGTTATAAAATAAACATACAAAAATCACTTGGATTCCTCTACATCAACAAAAAGAACACCGAAGAGGAAATAACCAAATCAATACCATTCACAGTAGCCCCCAAGAAGATAAGTTACTTAGGAATAAATCTTACCAAGGATGTAAAAGACCTATACAAAGAAAACTACAAAGCTCTACTACAAGAAATTCAAAAGGACATACTTAAGTGGAAAAACATACCTTGCTCATGGATAGGAAGACTTAACATAGTAAAAATGTCTATTCTACCAAAAGCCATCTATACATTTAACGCACTTCCGATCCAAATTCCAAAGTCATATTTTAAGGGGATAGAGAAACAAATCACCAATTTCATATGGAAGGGAAAGAAGCCTCGGATAAGCAAAGCACTACTGAAAAAGAAGAAGAAAGTGGGAGGCCTCACCTTACCTGACTTCAGAACCTATTATACAGCCACAGTAGTCAAAACAGCCTGGTATTGGTACAACAACAGACACATAGACCAATGGAACAGAATTGAGAACCCAGACATAGATCCATCCACGTATGAGCAGCTGATATTTGACAAAGGACCAGTGTCAATTAACTGGGGAAAAGACAGCCTTTTTAACAAATGGTGCTGGCATAACTGGATATCCATTTGCAAAAAAATGAAACAGGACCCATACCTCACACCATGCACAAAAACTAACTCCAAGTGGACCAAAGACCTAAACATAAAGACTAAAACGATAAAGATCATGGAAGAAAAAATTGGGACAACCCTAGGAGCCCTAATACAAGGTATAAACAGAATACAAAACATTACCAAAAATGATGAAGAGAAACCCGATAACTGGGAGCTCCTAAAAATCAAACACCTATGCTCATCTAAAGACTTCTCCAAAAGAGTAAAAAGACCACCTACAGATTGGGAAAGAATTTTCAGCTATGACATCTCCGACCAGCGCCTGATCTCTAAAATCAACATGATTCTGTCAAAACTCAACCACAAAAAGACAAACAACCCAATCAAGAAGTGGGCAAAGGATATGAACACACATTTCTCTAAAGAAGATATTCAGGCAGCCAACACATACATGAGAAAATGCTCTCGATCATTAGCCATTAGAGAAATGCAAATTAAAACTACGATGAGATTCCATCTCACACCAGCAAGGCTGGCATTAATCCAAAAAACACAAAATAATAAATGTTGGAGAGGCTGCGGAGAGATTGGAACTCTCATACACTGCTGGTGGGAATGTAAAATGGTACAACCACTTTGGAAATCTATCTGGCGTTATCTTAAACAGTTAGAAATAGAACTACCATACAACCCAGAAATCCCACTCCTCGGAATATACCCTAGAGATACAAGAGCCTTCATACAAACAGATATATGCACACCCATGTTTATTGCAGCTCTGTTTACAATAGCAAAAAGCTGGAAGCAACCAAGGTGTCCATCAACGGATGAATGGGTAAATAAATTGTGGTATATTCACACAATGGAATACTACGCATCGATAAAGAACAGTGACGAATCTCTGAAACATTTCATAACATGGAGGAACCTGGAAGGCATTATGCTGAGTGAAATTAGTCTGAGGCAAAAGGACAAATATTGTATAAGACCACTATTATAAGATCTTGAGAAATAGTAAACCTGAGAAGAACACATACTTTTGTGGTTACGGGGGGGGGGGAGGGAGGGAGGGTGGGAGAGGGTTTTTTATTGATTAATCAGTAGATAAGAACTGCTTTAGGTGAAGGGAAAGACAACACTCAATACATGGAAGGTCAGCTCAATTGGACTGGACCAAAAGCAAAGAAGTTTCCGGGATAAAATGAATGCTTCAAAGCTCAGCGGAGCAAGCGCGGGGGTCTGGGGAACATGGTTTGCGGGGACTTCTAAGTCAATTGGCAAAATAATTCTATTATGAAAACATTCTGCATCCCACTTTGAAATGTGGTGTCTGGGGTCTTAAATGCTAACAAGCGGCCATCTAAGATGCATCAATTGGTCTCAACCCACCTGGAGCAAAGGAAAATGAAGAACACCAAGCCCACATGACAACTAAGAGCCCAAGAGACAGAAAGGGCCACATGAACCAGAGACCTACATCATCCTGAGACCAGAAGAACTAGTTGGTGCCCGGCCACAATCGATGACTGCCCTGACAGGGAGCTCAGCAGAGGACCCCTGAGGGAGCAGGAGAGCAGTGGGATGCAGACCCCAAATTCTCATAAGAAGACCAAACTTAATGGTCTGACTGAGACTGGAGGAATCCCGGCGGTCATGCTCTCCAGACCTTCTGTTGACACAGGACAGGAACCATCCCTGAAGACAACTCATCAGACATGAAAGGGACTGGTCAGCGGGTGGGAGAGAGATGCTGATGAAGAGTGAGCTAATTATATCAGGTGTACACTTGAGATTGTGTTGGCAACTCTTGTCTGGAGGGGGAATGGGAGGATAGAGAGAGAGGGAAGCCGGCAAAATTGTCAAGAAAGGAGAGACTGAAAGGGCTGACTCAAGATGGGGAGAGTAAGTGGGAGTAGGGAGTGAGATGTATGTAAACTTATATGTGACAGACTGATTGGATTTGTAAACGTTCACTTGAAGCTTAATAAAAGTTATTATAAAAAAAAAAATAATAATATTTCTCAAAAAAAAAAAAAAGTTAACACTTTCATCGTCAGTGTCATTAACTCTTGACCCACACCAGAGCTTGTAATTAGGGGTAGTGGGTATTTCTCAAAAATGAGTAGCTGCACCAATATGTCCCAAGGCTACCCTACAATATTCATGTTGCTGGCCAAGAGGAGCACCAGTGGCCAAAAATGCCACTCTACTCTTAATGATGTCTGTGTAATAGGGAATTTCTATCAGGCTGAAGCTATTGCTCAGATGTTGTAAATACCACCTCATTGGTTCCTTTTCCATCCACCCATGCACCCTGTTTGCCTTCATTGATATGCTTGGGAGCTTTGGTTTTGAGAATGAGAGTGGGGGAAAGAGTTTTACTAGTGAGGGACTGGAGGAAAGATGAGGGCAACAGAGAGAGTAGAATAATAGCACATGGCTCTCCGCTAATCTCTTCAGTTGGTTTTGAACCCCTTTGGAGAAAGAGATTAGAGAGTTTTGCATTGCAGTCAAAGTGATGGCATATGGTTCAGAGTTGGAGAGGAAGCCATTAACTGTAGTCGCCCTCAACACTCCAAGAATTGGTGGCTCTGGGAGCACTTAGAGGTAGCACCCTTGCTATGGACAATGACATCTCACGATTGGCAGTGGCAGAGCAGCATTGTGAGTAGTAGGCATGGACAATGGGGCATGACGGCAGCAGGGACATATGTCATTGTAGCAGCTGACAGGCTAACGGGGCCTTATTTTACGTAGAGGAAAGAAGGGTAGCCTTGTTTTATAGTCACTGGAAAGTGAGACATGGCATATTTACTTACATGAGGGGCCACCTCATTTCTTATTGCCCCGTATTTGGGCTATAGCAGTAGCTTTTCAACTGGCCTTCCTGCCTCCAAACTCCAGGCCAGTCTGCAAGCCACTGCATGATAATCGACCCCAAATAGCATTTCATCATAACATTTTCCTGCTGAAAACTCCATTCCACAAAATGAGGTGTGCCTGTGGGCAACATATAATGTGATTCTGACTACTGAGGAGGGCTGGTAGGGTGACAAGCCATTCCAGTTTTCCCAGGACTGTCCCTGCTTTAGCAATGGAAGTTCTATGTTCTGGAAACCCCCTCAGTCCCACTGGAATGGTTGGTTATTCTCACTGACCATCAACTTTGGCTTGGAATTGGCATAAAGGGTTTTTTGTGTTGTTGGTGGTGATTTTTTTTTATTTTTTTATGATGTGCTCCAACACAGAAGAACCATTAACTGCTGCTATTTTTACACCAAGGAGCAATGAAATTTAGTTGCTTTCTTCATATAGCAGCTTGGTTGCTATGGCAGCAGTGAGGGGCAAACTTGATTGTTCAAACACATAAAATTGACAAATGTTTCAGTATTTGCTTCATACCTTTAAGTTTTAATGTTAGCTATCTCAAAGTCGAACCTCTTGCATTGTGAAATTGCATTAGACTTTGACAAAATTATGTATCTTTCAGAATACTCTTAGCAACATATTTGGAAAGTAATTAGTTATCTTATTTACAACTATTGCTTAAAACATTTTTCCTTAAGAATTTTGAAAGCATTGATTAAATTCTAGGCACATAATTGTAAACTCTCTGAGGACAGCATGTTGTTTGAGCAACTACTATATTCCTTGTGCACAGGCAATACCTAATACATACCCACAGTCACAGTGAATAGCCTGTGCACTTTCATGGGCTGAAATTAAGACTCTGATATTATTTATTTATGTAGACCCTATTTCGCCCTGTAAAGGATTTAAGGAGGCTTTGAAAATACAAGATAAAGAAAGAAATGGAGACAGGGGAAAATGTGGGCAAGAAAGTAAGTTGGTGCTGTGCATAAGGTTACTAAAAAAAAAAAAAAAAAAAAAAACCATGTGCCAAGAAGTTCCATTTTCTTGCAAAATTCTAAAGATTGGTCACACATTTGTTTCTGATCCAACTAACTGGCCATTTGAAATCATAATCTATTATAAAATTCAGTGTCTATTTGGTAAAAACAAACTAGTTACCCAGAAAGAACATAAATTTATTGAGACTGAAATAAGAGATATTTACCACATGGTCTTCCCAAAAATAATACTATTTAAGATGATGTCATGGATTTAATTGTGTCCCCCAAAATATGTGCCAGCTTGGCTAGGCCATTATTCCCAGTATTGTGTGGTTGTCCTCCATCCTGTAATTTTTCCATGTGTTGTAAATTCTGATCTCCGCCAGTGGTTAATGAGGCAAGACTAGATTATGTTAAAGAGGATTACGGTGGGATTGTAACACCCACATCAAGGTTACATCCCTGATCCAATGTAAAGGGAGCTTCCCTGGGGTGTAGCCTTTTATCTTACAAGAGATAAAAGGAAAGGGAAGAGGGGGGACCTCATACCACCAAGAAAGCAGCACCTGGAGCAGAGCGCATCCTTTGGTTCCAGGGTTCCTGCATGGAGAAGCTCCTAGCCCAGGAGAAGATTGATGACAAGCACCTTCCTCCAGGGCCAACAGAGAGAGAAACCCTTCCCCTGGAGCTGAAGCCCTGAATTTGGACTTCTAGCCTACCAGACTGTGAGAAAATAAATTTCTCTTTGTTAAAGCCATCCACTGTGGTAACTCTGTTATAGCAGCGTTAGATGACTAAGAAGATAAATATCTAAATCAATTACCAACTATCTCACCTAAGATCTCTTATGTAGGTGAGGAGGACTACCTGATTATAAAAGGAAAAATACATTATTCGTCTTAAAAAAAAAATTCATCTTAGAGAGAGAGAAATGGGCAGCTCTGGAAACTGCAAAATAATGTTCTTAACTTTGATTCTTCGTTATTTTCTCCAAATATTTTTGTTACGAAACAAACAAAAAAAGCAGAAGATAATAAAAAAAAAAATAGTAACTAACATGGCTTTGAAAAAATCATGCAAAGAACATGTAAAGAACTTTACTTAATTGTTCTTGTTAATACCATGGACAAGAAATTGGTATCCATGTGGCTCCAAACACCCTGCTAAACACAAACAAAAAACACACAGTGCACCATAAACCATCCCAGTAAAAGCAATAATTTACACAAGTCTTTATAATTTGCAAAGGGCTTTTACATTTGATAATTCATTTGGCTTTTTATGGCACTGATTATACAAAACAGGAAACTAAAGTGACTTTTCCAACTTGCAAGTAGTGATCTCAAATTTAAACTCAGTTCTGACTCCAAAGCCCATAATCACTCAATTGCCTCTAATGAATAAATCAACCACCACAATACATGATCTAGAGATTCTTTGACAAGGATAACATAAGCAAGTTATAAAAAGTAACCTTCATTGTGATACTGTACTACAGATATGCAAAATGTTACCATTGTGAAAAACTGGGTGAAGGGTACACAAGACCTCTCTATGCTATTTCTTACAACTGCATATGAATCTGCAATTACCTCAAAAATAAAAAGTACCTGAAAAGTAACCTTTCCACCATCCTTGACAACGGTTTGACCTTTTTTGAGGTTATAGGTAAGACCGGCCTCCAGTATACTCTTTGTGCTCTAGGAGATAGGCAGGATGTGGTAAAAGCAGCAATATTAGAAAATAAGACTTGTGAAAAGGGAAATAAAAAAGGCACAGTGGAGTAGATATAAATAAATATTTATTTATTTATTTATTTATTTATTTATTACAATATTTATTATTGGAAAGAATCAGCCAGTTATTTTCTATACCAAAAAAACCAAAGGAAATGCACTTGAAGAAAGAAAAAAGATAAGGAAAAACTTTCTGATAATCTTTCAGATTAATAACCATCCAATCATCCTTAACGGGGGTAAACATTTCAACAGGACTAGGAAAACTTCCATCTGTTTTGGATGAAGAGAGGGTTGACAAATTTAGAGGCGGTGGGCTCAGTAGGTGGTCTCTTGTGGTTCCTTTGTAGTTCCACAAGGTAACTTCAAGAGTCATAGAGAACACCAGTAAAAAATTGAATTGGCAAAAGTTGTGTGGTAGATATGTTTATGACTACAACCAAAAAAAAAAAAAAATGAACTGCTGCTGAGGCTGTTTATGTACAACCAAACACCGCATGGGATTTGGTTCTTTCGTTTGGAGGTTTAGGGTAATGGTTTCATGGGACATTCCAGTTAATTGGCCTAATAACGTTTTTAGCGCTTCTGTTCTACCTCCTAATTCACTGTGTAGTGCTCAGGGTCTTAAAAGCTTGCAAGCAGCCATCCAAGGCACAAAAATTGGTGTCTATTCACCTGGAGTGACAAAGGAAGAAGGAGAGTCAGGAATAAGAGAAGGATACGGAATGATGGCTAATTGCCGCAAGGAAAACTGCTTCCTTTGTCATAAGAGCAGAAGAACTGGATAGTGCCCAGTTACCATTACCGAACATCTTGATCAAAAATTCTATACAGAAAACCTGATCAAAAGAGGGAAAATGTAGAACAGAATTTCAAATTCTCATGGACTTTAGACTTCGTGTAGCCCTGGAGGGTGGCTAAACCCCTGAAACTATTGCCCTTAATTAACCTTTAAACCTTAAACCAAAAATGTCCCCTGAACTCTTCTTAAAACCAAGTAGTTTAGCTTAACTAGTAAAAACGGTCCGCCTTGAGCATTATACTCTTTTAAGAACTATCTATACAGGATCAAATTGACAACAGCTACCTGAAAGATTTTTTTACCTGAAAGATTAGACAGAAGCCTCAGAGGGCAGTGAGTTTATGTTAATGAAGGAGGAACAACTCAGAAAAAGACAGTTAAAATGGCTACACAACTCAAAGAATGTAATCAATGTCACTGAATTATTCATAGAAAACTGTTCGACTGGTATATGGTTTGCTGTGTATATTCTCAATAACAGCAAAATTAATGAAATTTTTTAAAAACAAATAAAAAATTAATGAAGCAACAATGAGAAGTTAAGAGGGCAGGGAAACTGGAGTACCAGAAGTGGAACAACCAGAGCACAATTACAGAGAAAGTTAAAACATTGTGAAAAATCTAACTAATGTCATTGAACATTTTGTATAGAAATTTGCAAATGGAAACAATTTGCTGTGTAGATGTCCCTGAGAAAATATATAGAGTTTTTTTTTTTTTTTAAGAGCCATAAAACCAAAAAAAAAAAAAAAAAAACCCATAGAGAGGAAAAAAAAAATGATATTTTGAATGCTGGTTCTATCACTTTCTCCTGGTGGAACTTAAGCAAATCAGGTAACCTCCTCAGACCTCTGTTTTCTCATTTGTAAACAAGGACAGAGGGATACAGCTCTTTGTAAACTGCAAAACGCTAAAATAGTCCTATTTTTCATTACTATCTGCTACTTCAGAGGATTCAAAACAGACACGTGATTTCTAGGAACATGTCAGAGATAACTTTAAAAAGAAGAGTAGAGAACCATCTCTCCAGTGGTAAAAAAGATACTGAAAATCAACTTGCCCAAAAAGGAAATAATTCTACCCCTTACCCCTGGTCTCTCAAAATGCTTGATGTTTCACCATTGAACAGTCCCTTTCCCCTAATGTACTGTCAGCACCCTAGGGTAAGTCTTAGGTCTTATTTTTTGTTGTATACCCATACTGCATAATTCCTAAAACAGAGCAGGGGATCAAAATACTAAACAGTCATTCAAAGAAGGCGTATATCTCTAGAAATCCCAAGTTTAAATTCCAGCAGGATTACAAAAGGTGATATGCAAGCTTTTGTGAACCACTGACTCTTTTAAATGGTGGCCTACTGTAGCAGACCTGGCAATGGAATGCACAGATCCTTTCCCACTCCACCCCACACCAACCTTGTCAAGAGCACTCATGCCCCCAGCTGCTTAGAGAGTTGATGGTCCACAGTTTCCAGCTAAGTCCTTTTCCTAAATTTGCCCTCAGCTAAAGAGAGCCCACTCACCCAAGCAAATCTCTTCCCCAGAGGAACCCCACATCCAATGATTGGTTAGCTGGGAAGGGGTATAAAGTCCCTGCCTTCGTACCTTAATTTGGTCCATTTCTAAAAGGCCATCCTTGCTCCAGAGCTCTCCACGGGATCGACTGAGACCTCTGTTGGAACTGCATTGCAATTCAACTTCTCCCTCTGCCAAATCCATCTTTCTTCATTGCCCCATAGATGTTGAGTCCTAGATCACTTCCCTAGGGATCAACATCTATGGGGGAATGAAGAAAGAATGTTGATCCCTAGATCACTTCCCAAATCGACTACATCTGTGGAAAGAGAGGATGGAAAAGCTCAATATCATCAGGCAGAACAAGGCCAGGGGCCACTTGTGAATCAGACCATCAAATACTCATATGCAAGTTCAAGTTGAAACTACAGAAAATTAGATCAAGTCCATGAGAACCAAAGTATGACCTTGAGTATATCCCACTTGAATTTAGACACCATCTCAAGAATAGATTTGACATGTTGAATACTAATGACCCAAGACCAGATGAGTTGTAGAATGACATCAAGGACATCATACATGAAGAAAGCAAGAGATCATTAAAAAGACAGGAGAGAAAGAAAAGACCTAAATGCATGACAGAAGAGACTCTGAAACTTGCTTTTGAATGTCAAGTAGCTAAAGCAAAAGGAAAAAATGATGGAAGGTAAATAGCTGAACAGAAGATTTCAAAGGGCAGCGCGAGAAGACAAAATCAAATATTATGATGACATGTGCAAAGACCTGGAGATAGAAAACCAAAAGGGAAGAACACACTCAGCGTTTCTCAAGCTGAAAGAACTGAAGAAAAATTCAAGCCTTGAGTTGCAACACTGAAGGATTCTATAGGGAAAATATTAAATGACGCAGGAAGTATCAAAAGAAGATGGAAGGAACATGCAGGGTCACTATACCAAAAAGAACTGGTCAATGTTCAGCCATTTCAGGAGGTAACACATAATCAGGAACTGATGGTACTGAAGGAAGAATACAAGCTACACTGAAGGCATTGGCAAAAAACAAGGCTCCAGGAATTGATGGGATACCAATTGAGATGTCTCAACAAATGGAAGCAGTGCTGGAAGTGCTCACTCATCTATGCCATGAAATTTGGAAGACAGCTACCTAGCCAACCAACTACAACAGATCTATATTTATGTCTATTCCCAAGAAAGGTGATCCAACCGATACAGAAATTACAGAACAATATCATTAATATCACATGTCAGCAAAATTTTGCTGAAGACCATTCAAAAGTGGCTGCTGCAGTATATCAACAGAGGACTGCCAGAAATTGAAGCCGGATTTAGAAGAGGACATGGAACCAGGGATATCATTGCTGCTGTCAGATGGATCCTGGCTGAAAGCAGAAAATACCAGAAAGATGTTAACCTGTGTTTTATTGACTATGCTAAGGCATTCGACTGTGTAGATCATAATTAATTATGGATAATGTTTCAGAGAATGGGAATTCTGGAACACTTAGTCATGCTCATGAGAAATCTGTACTTGGATCAAGAGGCAATAGTTTGAACAGAACAAGGGAATACTGCATGGTTTAAAGTCAGGAAAGGTGTGCATCAGGATTTTATCCTTTCACCATACCTATTCAATCTGTATGCTGAGCAAATAATCCAAAAAACTGGACTATATGAAGCAGAATGGGCATTGGGATTGGAGGAAGATTCATTAACAACCTGGGTTATGCAGATGATACAACCTTGCTTGCTGAAAGTGAAGAGGACTTGAAACATTTACTAATGAAGATCAAAGACCACAGCCTTCAGTATGGCTTGCGCCTCAACATAAAGAAAACAAAAATCCTAACAACTGGACCAATGAGCAATATCATGATAAATGGAGAAAAAATTGAAGTTGTCAAGGATTTCATTTTACTTAGATCCACAAGCAACACCCATGGAAGCAGCAGTCAAGAAATCAAAAGACTCACTGCATTGGGTAAATCTGCTGCAAAGGACCTCTTTAAAGTGTCGAAGAGCAAAGATGTCACCCTGAAGACTAAGGTGTGCGTGACCCAAGCCATGGTATTTTCAATCACATCATATGCCTGTGAAAACTGGACAGTGAATAAGGAAGACAGAAGAGTTGACACCTTTGAATTGTGGTGTTGGCGAAGAATATTGAATATATCATGGACTACCAAAAAAACAAATAAATTTGTCTTGGAAAAAGTACAACCAGAATCCTCCTTAGAAGCAAGGATGGCAAGACTGTGTCTTACATACTTTGGACATGTTGTCAAAAGAGATCAGTCCCTGGAGGACACCATGCTTGGCAAAGTACACGGCCAGTGGAAAAGAGGAAGACCCTCAACGAGATGGATTGACACAGTGGCTGCAACAAGGGGCTGAAGCATAGCAACAATGGTGAGGATGGCACAGGACTGGGCAGTGTTTCGTTCTGTTGTGCATAGGGTTGCTACAAGTCAGAACCAACTCGACGGCACCTAACAACAACAGATCACTTCCCAATAAAACGTCTGTTTCAGGTTCAGCTTTCTGGGAAAACTAACCTGTGTCCTCTACTTCTCCAGTAAATAACGTTAGGTCTAACACTTCAGTTTTCAAAGAGTTGGCGATGGTTCATAGGACACATCCATTTTAATGAGGGCTCTCAAGCATACAACTACAGTGGAAAACCACATCTGCCCTGTGTACCATTAAGAAACTAATAACAATATGAGGAAAATGATAATTATTATACTTCTCTGAGAAAGCTAAATTTTCATTAAACCTCTCAACTTTTTCCTCTCATGACTCATATACACATGCTAAGAAGACACCCAGGTTTTGAGTCTTCTCTCTGCCTTTCATCAGGCAGTGAGAAAATGTAATTGTTAATCAATGAGAACTAAGTTTATGGTTTCTTTTCACACTGTTTCTTTGGGACACTGGAATGTAACTGTGAAGCTAAAGGTATTTATTCCAAGTTAAATTATTTGGACTATGTAATTTTATGAGTAAGTATTAATTTGGATCTAATTTTTGACAGTGGTTTCTTAGACATGGTATCAAAAGCATGAGCAGCAAAAGACAAAATAAATAAAATGGACTTCATCAAAGTTAAGAACTTTGGTGCATCAAAGGACTTTATAAAGAAAGTGAAGAGGCAATCTACAGAATGAGAAAATATTCAGTAGCCATATATCTGATAAGGGTTTAATATCCAAAATATATAAGCTGTTATACAACTCAACAACAAAAAGACAAACAACCCAATTTAAAAAAGGACTTAAATAGGCATTTCTCCTAAGAAGATATATGAATGGTCAGTAAGCACATGAAAAGATGTTCAACAGATCGATTCCCACTCATAGAGCAGAGTAGAACTGCCCCATAGGGTTTCCAAGGCTATAAATCTTTACAGAGCAGCTGGTGGGTTCAAATCACCAACTGTTTAGTTAGCAGCCAAGCACTTAACCACTGCGCCACCTGCACTGCTTCTTTGAAATATTACTCAGCTCTAAAGAGAAATGAAGTCCTGTTACATGCTACTACATGGATGAACCTTAAAAACATTATGCTAAGTGAAATAAGTCAGATACAAAAAGCCAAATATTGTATGATTCTACTTGTCTGTAATATCTACAATAAGAAATGCAGAGAGACAAAAGTTTATCAGTGATTACTAAGAGATGGGGATGGGGGAGTGGGAGTTATTGTTTAAGGGGTACTGGATTCTGGTTTGAGGTGATAAAAAATTTGTCTGGAACTGGTCTGACAGAGACTGGAGAAACCCCGAGTATGGCCCCAGGATACCCTTTTAGTTCAGTAATGAAGTCACTCCTGATGTTCACCCTTCAGCCAAAGATGAGACAGGCCCATAAAACAGAAGACTAAAGGGGCACACCAGCCCAGGGGCAAGGACTAGAAAGCAGGAGGGGACAGGTAAGGTGGTAATGGGGAGCCCAAGGTCAAAGAGAGCAGAATGTTGGCATGTCGTGGGGTTGGCAAACAATGTCACACAACAAAATGTGTATTAATTGTATAATGAGCAGGTAATTTACTCTGTAAAACCTTCATCTAAAGTACAATAAAAAAAATGGAAATGGGTAGTTGTGATGGTTGCACTGCACAGTGACTGTGATTAATGTCACCAAACTGTACACTTAGGACTAGTTGAAACAGCAAATTTTTAATGATATGTAATTTATCACAGTAAAATATTAATTATTTTTAATTGATGAGAGAGGGTAATTTTTATCACAATCTGTGGAAAATGATCAATTTAAAGAAACAGTTTACTGAGTGTCATTTACTCATTGATCTTAATCAGGCTTATACATAAATCATACTTCTTTAAAGAAACATCAAATATTTTCTCACATAAAGTTGAGTGGCGTAACGTGGGAAGTATGTGATATCATGACTACTTGCCAGGGTACTTCACTATTTGTGTAGTCACTTAAAGGCAGCATACTTAGGATTTATAAAATTTAGTTCATTCACTCAACAAGCATTATTTGAGTGCTATTTTATGCATCAAAACTCTGTGCCACTCTTAAAAATATGAGGAAAATGGAAAGCATACTCTTTTACTTCCAGAGCAGTCTATCTGCCTGGGGTTTGTCATTCTGTCAATCTATTCAACTGAGTTGCAATCAGTAAGTCATTCAGAACCAGAAGAGAAAATGAACAAGCCAAGCCTTGCAGGCTCTCCACCTTCCGTGATTTCTCAAAATTCTTCACAAGAACCAAATCACTGACTCGGAAACTTTACACATTGTGGGCCTATCATGTAGACACTCTCGACTCCTTTAGAAAGAATCAGGTAGGGAAAACATATTTTTAACTTCACAGCCCTGATTGAATAATTTTTTAGCAGAACCAAGTCTGGGTTCCAGGAGGGTAATTTAATGGTCTCCATGGTAAAAAAAAGAAATGTAAAGTTCTTTTTTAAGAGCACAGTACATTAAAAAATAAAAATTGCTCCTGTGTTTGATCTCCTGGAAGCTATAAGCACTTTGATTGCACTTAGTCATTACCTTTTTCATCTCTCTGCACAAATAAAATGTTGGAGAAAGAAGTATCTTTTACCTACAACGTCAAGAACAAAATGAAGATTTTGTTTCTATAAAATATGAATAAATTTTCATTTAACAGGACATTGTTGCTGAAACTCAGCCCAATATTTAATGCAGAAACATAATCAGATGAGATTATATGGATGAAAGTGCTTGGTAAACTCCAAGATTTAGCAAAGATATATGATCATCACTAATCACTTCTGTGCCTGAATTTAAGTAGCATCAGATAAGAGACTTTAAACTTTGGCTAGCACTGCAAAACCCATCACATAAAATCTTGCATACCCAAATTTGAAAATGATTGATACTGACAAATTATAGGTCCTTCCTGAATATTCTTCGAAGAGTGACATATTTTCAAAACAAGTAGGAACAAGTCAGCTTTGGAGATGACAAAAACATATAAAATGTGCTGTTAATTGATGACATTTATATAGAGTTGACACTAGATATTATTTATCATAGCAATTACTAGTAGAAATTTGCATATCCAGAGCTCTTAATGAAATTTTGCTAAGTTCAATTTTTTAAAATTTATTTTCATCCTTCATGTTAATGTTTCTTTCCTTATCATGAAGTATTGAACAGGGCTTTCCAGCGTCTTTTATTACACACATAGAAGATGATAAAATTTGTAACAGGTCCCTCCTGGCCACACCTTGGCACATATAAAGCCAAAGTGGGACACCAGATTAATATGGTCAGTTTTGTAGAGATTATCTGCTCCATCCATTTATCTATAATTACCCGCCCATAAGGAAAAGAGTGAGTCCCAGATACTTATAATTAAGGTAAAATCTCATTATAACAATTATCATGACAAAGTTATTTCCATGTCTTAAAAAATCCCCCAGAGACATAAGTCTTTATTGAGTTAATTACAATGAATATAAACACAAGTGGTTCATGGTCTCGCCAGTCCTCATTGTCTGTAACACAATACTGTCACTTTGTTATTTTGTTGAGTAATACAGAGTACGCCTACCAGAAAATCTGGAGAGCAGGAATGACAAGCTGATGAGCTGGTTTAGCTGCTGCAAAGTGAAGATTTGCTGCTTAATTCAGAAAGAAACAGCTCTTTCTTCCCTCAGCGGGTCAAAGCAAGTCCTGAAGAAACAACCTGAAACTGTTTTAAGTCCTACCCAAGGGAGTCCTATGCTGAAAGGAGGAGCAGTGAAACACCAACAGAGAGGCTGCAAGGGACTTGTGGGCTGCCTAAGAACTTGGAGGGACTGGGAAGACACTACTGGCAACCCAGTGCTAGAGGAGCCCACAAGGCAGACTTGAAGAGCCCACAAAGGTGTTCACAGGGGCAAGGGTGGCTTTAAACATCTGCCAGTCCAAAACAGCACTATGCCTTCCTGAGCTATTGCCTGTTCAAGTAAGAACATTCTGGTCTTCCTTTCCCCTCCTCCCTTCCACACTGCAAAACTGGAGAAGGATGTTGTATATAAGAAAGCAAGAAGGTTCTTGTCCCCAGTCCCCTGCAGCTGCCGTAGCTGCTGCTGGGGGCGGGGGGGGGGGGGATTTGGTATTAAATTACTTTAAGAGTTTTGATAATTATTGGAAATTTGAATGCTCTGTTTTCCGAGTTGAGACCATCTGTAGCTTAACACGACTCTAGGACTTTCCAGTAACTAAAAGTCACCAGAAAAGTTCTGGTACCTGTCCAGATTTCATCCAGGGACAAGGAAAGATCATCTCCAGTGAGTATATTTTAAAGGAGCATGGAGGACCAGAAATTAAAACTTGTGCTGTGCTTATTCAAGTTATAGGTTATATTGAAATTTGCTTAAAATAGAGAATACTTATAAATGTATAACCTTTTCATGTTTACTTTGAATTTTACAAAACTTCTTTAAGTTGGACACCAAAAATCTGACCTCTTCAAAACGTTTTATTCAAGGGGGTCTAAGTCTCAAAGTTGTCTGACAAAGTCAATTAAGAACTAAGAATGAAATTAAAGTCTACATGAGATAAGGGAAATTTTCAGGTAAATTTAGGACCTGAAGCCAATTAAAAAAAAAAAAAAAAGAAAATATGGAATTTATATTGCCAAAGAAAGAACATACAAATGACAAAACAAAGGCATACTTGTTATAGAAATCAAGTAATTAATTCAAGCTATCATAATTATGGCATAAAACTATTAACATAAAAAAACAGTTATTAGCATGTTGACACCTCTAATTTTTTTAACCTACAGAATTGATTCCTTTATTAATCCCATAAATTATTGATGTCAAGCAAAGATTACTTTTAGTAAAATTTGTACAAGAATGTGAAATTTTTTTACTCAGGTTTTCAAAAGGCCTTTCTAGTTAAACTTTCTCTAAGATGAATTATTGGAGAAAACAAGAATTTTCTAGGAGTAAGCTAAAACTCTTCCCCTCATATGAAGTAGTATTGACTGGCCAATTGGCTTAAGAAAAAGATGATGAGTTAGTATGGAGGAAAAAAAGAACCAAGAAGACGAAATAATATAGGCTGTTTTCAAGCAACCTGCATTTTATTCTTTGCTAATTTTACAAATGATGCCATAGGAATATGTAAAAAGGGCCATATTGTTTGGTGTTCTCAGCAAGCACCACATTTATTTAGCAATGTTTAAACAGTTCAAATTTCAAGTCTTTTGCTTGAATTAGCTCCATGTGTTACTATTTACAGAGAAAAAAAGTACCAACCTGGCTACTTTGGTATCCTGTTAAGCTCTGAGCTTTCAGGTCTCCACAACCACATAGACATGTGGGGGTAGAAGCCACCCTATCATCTCAGATGAGTTAGAGCTGCACTGCCCAATAGCTGTCAACTTCACGTGGCTCTTGAGCGTTTAAAAAGTAGCTAGTTCTCAAGTGAGACGGACTGTAAGTGTAAGATTCACATTAGATTTCCAAGACTTATTATAAAAAAAAGTACAATACCTCATTAATAATTTTATATTGATTATATGTTGAAATAATATTGTTACATATTAAGTTTAA
The DNA here is from genome assembly GCF_030014295.1 of Loxodonta africana. Taxonomy (NCBI): domain Eukaryota; kingdom Metazoa; phylum Chordata; class Mammalia; order Proboscidea; family Elephantidae; genus Loxodonta; species Loxodonta africana. Next base: position 50,780,660 of record NC_087351.1, read on the forward strand.
TAAAATACATAATTAAATTTAATTTCACCTGTTTCCTTTTTACTTTTTTTTTTTTAATGTAGCTATTGGAAACTTTTAACTTACTTGTGTGGCTCCCACTTGCGGCTCCCGTTATAATTCTAATGGACAGATTTAGGTAATTGTGGTTAAGCAGACTATTTCTACAAATACAGATACACAAGTAAAAACAGAAAATTGAGGAAATTACCCAAACAATTCAAATTATCTTTCAAAAACAAATTCTTTTCATTATTTGTATATTGAAAGTTTTTTCATTTGAAAATTATTTAGATGATTACCTTTGTTATATACTCAATTTTTTACTGTAAACACTGTCTCCTGCATTTAAGGTTGCCTTATAGGGATTTTTGTGCATATTCAGAAATAAATTGCTGGACGCTCTTTTGCGTATAGAGCTCAGGCAAAGAAATTATAATTTCTTTAAAAAAAAGAAAAGTGCAACATAAATAGCTGGTAAAGAAATACTGTGCAGAAGATCTGAAAAACTTCTGCAAACCTATAAAAAAGAGAATAACCAAATGACAAACTTACAGTAAGGGGAAGGTGTATCATCTCATATCTGAGACTGACAAAATGTTGAAGTCCAGGATGTTTGCACCTCAGAGCCTTTGCACTTACTGTTTCCTTGGCATGAAGCACTCTGTCCCATGCGTCTGCATGACTTGCTCCCCCACTCACTCAGGTCTCTGCTCAAATGTCATTCACCTAAGAGGGTTTCCCTGATCGCTCCACTCCCACCCCATTCCTGTGGTTCATGAGATCTCACTTTCATTATACATCTGTTTGTATAGTGTCAATTTTTTTCCAGTGGAATGGGCACTTCATGGAGGAAAGGCCTTTTTTCATTGCTGTAGCATCAGGGCTAAAACAGTGAATTCACATATTAGCTACTCAATAAACAGTTGTTTAAAAAAATGAATGTCAGCTGATATTTGACAAAGGCTCAGAGTCAGTTAATTCGGGAAAAGATAGTCTTTTTAACAAATGGTACTGGCTGGATATCCATTTGCAAAAAAATGAAACAGGACCCATACCTCACACCAAGCACAAAAACTAACTCCAAGTGGATCAAAGACCTAAACATAAAGACTAAAACGATAAAGATCATGAAAGAAAAAATAGGGACAACCTTAGGAGCCCTAATACAAGGCATAAACAGAATACAAAACATTGCCAAAAATGGTGAAGAGAAACCCGATAACTGGGAGCTCCTAAAAATCAAACACTTATGCTCATCTAAAGACTTCACCAAAAGAGTAAAAAGACCACCTACAGACCGGGAAAGAATTTTCAGCTATGACATCTCAGACCAGCGCCTGATCTCTAAAATCTATATGATTCTGTCAAAACTCAACCACAAAAAGACAAACAACCCAATCAAGAAGTGGGCAAAGGATATGAACACACACTTCACTAAAGAAGATATTCAGGCAGCTAACAGATACATGAGAAAATGCTCTCGATCATTAGCCATTAGAGAAATGCAAATTAAAACCACGATGAGATTCCATCTCACTCCAACAAGGCTGGCATTAATCCAAAAAACACAAAATAATAAATGTTGGAGAGGCTGCAGAGAGATTGGAACTCTTATACACTGCTGGTGGGAATGTAAAATGGTGCAACCACTTTGGAAATCTATCTGGCGTTATCTTAAACAGTTGGAAATAGAACTACCATACAACCCAGAAATCCCACTCCTCAGAACATACCCTAGAGAAATAAGAGCCTTCACACAAACAGATATATGCACACCCATGTTTATTGCAGCTCTGTTTACAATAGCAAAAAGCTGGAAACAACCAAGGTGTCCATCAATGGATGAATGGTTAAATAAATTGTGGTATATTCACACAATGGAATACTATGCATCGATAAAGAACAGTGACGAATCTGTGAAACATTTCATAACATGGAGGAACCTGGAAGGCATTATGCTGAGCGAAATGAGTCAGAGGCAAAAGGACAAATATTGTATAAGACCACTATTATAAGATCTTGAGAAATAGTATAAACTGAGAAGAACACATACTTTTGTGGTTATTGGGGGGGAGGGAGGGAGGGTGGGAGAGGGCTTTTTACTGATTAATTAGTAGATAAGAACTGCTTTTGGTGAAGGGAAGGACAATACTCAATACATGGAAGGTCAGCTCAACTGGACTGGACCAAAAGCAAAGAAGTTTCCGGGATAAAATGAATGCTTCAAAGGTCAGCGGAGCAGGGGTGGGGGTTTGGGGACCATGGTTTAAGGGGACTTCTAAGTCAATTGGCAAAATAATTCTATTATGAAAATATTCTGCATCCCACTTTGAAATGTGGCGTCTGGGGTCTTAAATGCTAACAAGCGGCCATCTAAGATGCATCAATTGGTCTCAACCCACCTGGATCAAAGGAAAATGAAGAACACCAAGGTCACACGACAACTAAGAGCCCAAGAGACAGAAAGGGCCACATGAACCAGAGACCTACATCATCCTGAGACCAGAAGAACTAGTTGGTGCCCGGCCACAATCGACGACTGCCCTGACAGGGAACACAACAGAGAACCCCTGAGGGAGCAGGAGATCAGTGGGATGCAGACCCCAAATTTGCATAAAAAGACCATACTTAATGGTCTGACTGAGACTAGAGGAATCCCGGTGGTCATGGTCCCCAAACCTTCTGTTGGCACAGGACAGGAACCATTCCCGAAGACAACTCATCAGACATGAGAGGGACTGGACAGTGGGTAGGTGAGAGATGCTGATGAAGAGTGAGCTAATTATATCAAGTGGTCACTTGAGACTGTGTTGGCATCTCCTGTTTGGAGGGGGGATGGGAGGATAGAGAGAGTTGGAAGCTGGCAAAATTGTCACGAAAGGAGAGACTGGAAAGGCTGACTCATTAGGGGGAGAGCAAGTGGGAGTACGGAGTAAGGTGTATATAAACTTGTACGTGACAGTCTGACTTGATTTGTAAACGTTCACTTGAAGCTCAATAAAAGTTAATAAAAAAAAAATGAATGTCAACCAAGTGTGGCAAAGATGGGGGAAAAAAGGCACTCTCAAACTCATGCAATATTGGTTGGAGTATAAACTGTTGTAACCTTTTTGAAAAGCAAGTGGACAGTATGTATTAAAGTTGGAGATGCCCATTGCTCTCAGGCACAACAATTGCCCTTCTAGGAATTCACCCTAAAGAACTCTAGCACAGGTACATGAGGAGACTCATACCAGGATATCACAGCCTTGTCTACAACAGCAAAAGTATTACAAACAAGCTACCTGTCCATTCATCAGGAAATGCACAAATATGCAGCCCTTAAAATGAATTAGAGTCACATGTATCATCGTCATTATTTGCCATCAAGTTGACTTTGACACATAGTGACCCCATGTGACTTAGTAGAATGCCCCCATTAGGGTTTTCTTGACTGCAGTCTTTACGGAAGCAGATTGCCAGGTTTTCTTCCACAGAGCTCCTTGGGCAGGTTTGAAATGCCAACCTTACAGTTAGCAGCCAAATGTTTAACCATTACATTACCAGGGCTCCTTCAAGTTTGGAAACATAAGTATGACTGAAAATAGCGAGTTGTAGCATGATCCATATGATACTATTTATGTAAAACTTTATAACACAAAAACAATACTATCTATCGGTAATAAACCATCAATACCTATTGGTAATAAATAGATACATATAAAAGATGGATGGGAGTGCTCCATAACAGCTTCAGTTTGGTGAAGGAAACAAAGGAATGGGCCAGGGCACAACGAAGGCTAAGAGTATTTATTTCTTTAAAAATAGCTAAAACAACCCAACACAAGCCAGGCATGATGTCAAATTTGTGTGACAAAACGTGAATGTTACATTTTGTTTGAAATATTTTTAAAATTTTCTTAATATAAAATCAGACGTAAATCAGTAGACTCCCTTTTGCCTTGTAACATGTAAGGGCAAGTTATTGTAACAAATAAAAACAACTGTGAGCTATACTATTTCAACCAGAAGCTGGTAATATGTTGTCTTTGAGCCTGTTGTCTGAGAAACGCTATGAAATCTCCAAACCCAATATTAACAAGGTTTGTTTTCAAAATATATTTTGCAAACAACAATCAACTTTTGATTTGGAGACGTTTCTCCAAACATCTTATTCAAAATGTCTACTGACAAATATTTCTGTCACAACCTTCTCTCTTCTATTGCTTTCTGCAATAATCAAGTCTTCCCATAAGCTCCGCAGAGCTGAAAATAAATGTATTCCTGAGGTATTTCTTCCTGGTTCCAGGTTTCTAATTAAAACATTTTACTCTGGTGTGGTTTTGTTTATAATTTAAAAACTAGGAATTATTGACAACTCTTCCTCCCCTACCCTTTGTGTGTGTGCATGCAAACACACACACACACACACAATTTTGGAAGGCAGGACATTTTGGAAGCTTTAAAAATAACTACAAATGTTCACATGCACAGATACCAACACTTTTGACATCTCTTTGCTTTATGTTACAATTGCACCTTTCCCTGAGAAACTTAAAACCCTTTAGACATTTGCATCTCACCTCCTCAGTGCACACTGGCTCTGCTGGCATTCACATTTTCTACTCAACCTGCTGCTTATCCAATCTCTGCTTTATTCACCCTATGCCTTCCTCTCTTGTGCCTGCTTCAAATTCAGTGTGCCTGAGCCTGAGTTGTCCCATGAGAGAGAAGAGCCCTTCCCCAATTGGAACATTCTGAATCCAAGGCAACGTTTATAAGCTCAAATATAACTAGTCAAATTATGAAAACTGTTCATTATCACATTTTGAAACCTATCCCATATCAAGTAAGTAGTTGGATTATATGATCAGGAGTTGACTTAACTATTCTTTTCATTCTTGTGCTGGCATCACAAAGCTCTTCCAGATCCTTCTGTGATGGTTCCAATAAATTTAATACAATACGAATTTCCAAATTAGTGAAGAGTTCTAAAAGAAAATTCATCCAAAAATTCTTGCTATCTTATAAATTAGGTAAGAATAAGTAGCATACAGATATCCTGTTAACTCACAACTGAAACCACTCCCAAAGCCCACTTTTCAGACAGAGATTAGACAGGGCTATAAAACAAACCATTGCCATCTAGTCAGTTCCAACTCAGTGACCCTACAGCACAGAGTAGAACTGCCCCATAGGGTTTCCAAGGAGTGGCTGGTGGGTTCAAACTGCTGACATTTTAGTTAGCAGCCACAACTCTTAACCACTGTGCTTCAAGTGCTCACTTGACTGTGCCAAGAAATTTGGAAGACAGCTACCTGGTCAACCAACTGGAAGAGATCCATATTTATGCCTGTTCCAAAGAAAGGTGATCCAACCAAATGTGGAAATTATCAAACAATACCATTAATATCACACACAAGTAAAGTTTTGCTGAAGATCACTCAAAAGCGGCTGCATCAGTATATCGACAGAGAACTGCCAGAAATTCAAGCCATTTTCAGAAGAGGAGGTAGAACAAGGGACATCATTGTTGATGTTAGATGGACCCTGGCTGAAAGCAAAGAATACCAGAAAGATGTTTACCTGTGTTTTATTGACTATGTAAAGGAATTCGGCTGTGTGGATCATAACAAATTATGGATAACATTGCAAAGATTGGAAATTTCAGAACACTTAATTGTGCCCATGAGGAAGCTGTACATAGATCAAGAGGCAATCATTTGAACAGAATAAGGGGATACTGTCAGAAAAGGTGTGCATCAGGGTTGTATCCTTTCACCATACTTATTCAATCTGTATGCTAAGCAAATAATTTGAGAAGCTATCCTGTATGAAGAACAGGGCATCGGGATTGGAGGAAGACTCACTAACAACCTACCCTATGCAGACGATACAACTATGCCTGCTGAAAAGTGAACAGGACTTGAAGCGCTCACTCATGAATATCAAAGAGTACAGTCTTCAGTATGAATTACACCTCAACATAAAGAAAACAAAAATCCTCACAAACGGACCAATAAGCAATATCATGACAGAGAAAAGATTGAAGTTGTCAAGGATTTCATTTTACTTGGATCCACAATCAACACCCAAGAAATCAATCAACACATTCCATTGGGCAAATCTGCTGAAAAGACTTCTTTCAAGTGTTTAGAAGCAAAGATATCACCTTGACCTAAACCATAGTGTTTTCAATGGCCTCATATGCATGCAAAAGCTGGACAATAATAAGGAAGACTGAAGAAGAATTGACGTTTTTGAATTAGGGTGTTGGCAAAGAGTATTGAACATACCATGCACTGCCAAAAGAACGAACAAATCCTTCTTAGAAGTACAGCCAGAACGCTCCTTAGAAGTCAGGATGGTGAGGTTACGTCTCACATATTTTGGACATGTTATCAGGAGGGATTAGTCCCTGGAGAAGGACATCACGATTGGTAAAGGAGTGAGCCAGCGAGAAAGAGGAAGACCCTCAACAAGATGGGTTGATACAGTGACTGCAACAATGGGCTCAAGCACGACAAGGACTGTGAGGATGGCACAGGACTGGGCAGCGTTTCATTCTGTTGTACATAGGGGCCCTATGAACCAGAAGAAACTTGATGGCACCTAACGACAACATGAAACAAGCAATAACACACGTGAGGAATCTGCTTCTTAGTTCAATGAAATATACAAGACCAAATGGGCAACTCCTGGCCAAAAGCAAGACGAGAAGGCAGGAAAGGACAGGAAATGAACGAATGGACACAGGAAACCCAGAGTGGAAAGGGGGAGCATGTTGTCACATTGTGGGAATTGCAACAATGTCCCAAAACAATACGTGCATAAATTTTTGAATGAGAAATTAACTTGAGTTGTAAACTTTCACCTAAAGTATGATAAAATTTTTAAAAAAGGATTTCTTAAATTAAAAAAAGTATTAAAACATAGACTTTTCACATATAATAGGGTAAAAAGTTGAGTTATTTTAATTATTCAGTAATTTCCTTTTTAAAATGTGATTGCTATATTTGATCGAAAAAAATTAATGATTTGTAGATCTGATTACTCTGAGCACAACATTTTGTTCAAATGTTTTATTTTTCAGTTTGTGAGTTAACCAGGCTAGTTTTTAAATTGTGGTCTACAGATCATAATTGAGCAATGTGAACCTCTCTGCCCCTGCATAGTGTTGCCACTGGGAAGAAATCAGTGATCATGAATATTCATTGAACACCCCAGATTGCTGCACCAAACTGAGATGGCAAGAACAGAGAAAAATGGTCCATCAAATCAGAAGACAAGCCCTTGCAATGATTTGTGAGAAAAGAAACTGTTGAACCTGATGTAGTATAAGATTTTATGTCTTTTATGTCTATCCATAATTTTTTCCTCTGGAATATTTCAATTTGATTTTTTCTTTATTAATACAAACTTTAGTTATTAATGATCAATTATGGATGCCTAGCTTATAGAGAAATACTGAAAATATTTGAATATTAAAGATGGTAAATCCAAGTTAGACTATATGAAAGCGTTGCTACCTGTCTGCTTGTATGATCTTCCCTGCCACTACCTTCCTACCTTTCCTTTGGTTAGGTTGTATTGTCCAACCTGCCTCAGTTTCAAGTATTTAGCCAGTGTCCTTCGAGTGTTTTTATCATTATCAAGTGAAGGTGTGGAAATTTGTAAATATTGGGACAGGATCTATCTCTATTTTTGTCTTCATACTTACTGAGCACTTACTTTCTGCCGTTCTATATATTCAGTGCCTTACATGTATTCTCATTTAAATGACACAGTGTCATTGTAAAGCAAATACATTAAGATCTCTGTTTTACAGATGAGGAAATTGAAGCTCAAAGAGGACTTTCTTAAATTCACACAACTGGTATGTGGCAGAGCCTAGATGTAAACCCAGAGTCAGACTCCAGAGCTTAGACCCAGAAGCACTAAGTGCATTGCCTCACTTGCTCTACAGAGTATTAGGCCTTTTACCAGGCCATTCTATCAGCAATTGCATTCCCGTTGGCTAGAAGCCTCCTTCCAGACTAGTATATTCCCTGGTTGTTGTTTAGAGCACAGTGGAGTTATTAGCCCAAAGTACCCAAGGTGGACTCGTAGACAGGTCCCAGTTGATCAAATCATAGCTGACCTCATTGCAGGACACGGGTGAATCAGAAGATAATTCCTTTCACGCCCCACTGGGAAGTGGGTGGTTAAAAGTAGAATAAGATGAAGAAAACAAGGGATAACTGAATTTGAACTATGTCCATTACCCAGTCCATAATAACTATACAAAAAGATAAACTGAAGAGATAAACATCTTTATTACTATGAGGAATTTTTTAGCATCTGCACCTGGCCAGCCTGGTTAATTCACAAACTGAAAAATAATACATTTAAACAAAATATTATACTCAGAGTAATCGGATCCACAAATCGTCATTTTTTTGATCAAATATAGCAATCACATTTTAAAAAGGAAATTACTGAATAATTAAAGTAACTCACCTTTTAGAACAACTGCCATTACCCAATGCACTGGAAGAGATGTCATGGTAAAACATGTATTTCAAAAATGTTTCCCAATAAACATTTTAAGACATGAAATAAAGAATGTTAGACTAAATAAGAATAGGAATTCAAAATATAAAAAAAGATGTCTATAACTGCATAAACTCAGCATAGTGCTGACTACTATCCTTACCCAAAATTATCTTTCATTTGTCTTACTTACACACTGCTTTCGGTATATAATGAAGGTTCAGCCACAAAATCAACTTAGACAGGAGAATTGCTTGGCCTAACTGCATAGATTGATTTAACAGCAAAGCACTTTTCTGCAAAGACATCTATATGCTATCTGGAAGAAATTTTCAGCTCTTCATTTCATATTTTACTAGTGACTGATTTATTATAGGAAAGAGATTCAATCTTTCCTCTTCTTCGCAACAAGAAGTGTCAGCAATATGGTTGAAAAAAATAGATCTTAAAGAGATAGACTTCATTTAGTGTGACCAAACAGGAAATCAGCACCCGTGGTTTCAACTGGATCTCACAGGTTGCATGTGTTCACCTTCTGAATATGCTGCTATTCTTCCTATCTTTGACCGGATACGGCTACCCCCAAGGAGCCCTGTCCCATAATCCTGTTCTAGGGACTATCATCTTTGGAAACTGATTTTTTCTTCTGTTCTTATATGCTCTTTTGGTCTGGGTGTTTATTGTCTGTCTCTTAAACTAGCACATCAGTTCCTTTAGGGAAGGGATTTTTTCCTTCCTGTTCGCTTCTGTTTCTGCATAGCCTGGCACAAAATTGGTACTTAAAAAATAATTGTTGACTAAGTAGATATTGCAAGAGCTCCAAATTACTTATATGGTGAACACAATTTTAGATCCTTCAGAAAGTCTTATAAGCATTCGGACTGTCTCAAGATGGAGGCTTACAGTAATGGCTTTTCTTCCCCTTTTTTGGTGCAGTAGAATGCAGGTATTTCCTGTCACCTCCTAAAAATATTTAAAGATTAAGCCAGTTACATTGAAAGAAAACTTGTTTTGAGGTTGTTAGTGATTTTGGTTCCAGGTTTAATGTGCCATTACCTCAACTGCTAGAGAGCAAGAAAATGAATTTAAGGAGAGAGTAGAAAAGGGAAGCACTTCTGAGTTCCCCTAGTCTAAAAGGAAGAAACAGGGGTCAGTAGAAAGGAGGAGATAGAAAGCTATACATTTCCATCTAGGTACTTTTTTAGCTTCACACCCCAGGTATAAATATGTTATATTTTCATAATCATTTATTTTGATATATTGCCTAATTTCCCTTGTGATTTCTTCTTTGATCTATAGGTTATTTAGGAAAATGCTATTTAATTTCCAAATACTGGGATATTTTCCAGATGTCTTATTGTTATTGATTTCTAAGTTAATCTATTGACGTCAGAAAATGCACTCTATAAGATGTTAATCTTTTGAAATTTATTGAGACTTACTTCATGTTCCAGCATATGGCATAACTTGGAGAACATTCCCTGTATATTTGTAAAGAATGTATACTCTGCCTTTGTTGGGTGTAGCTGTCTATGTCATGTTGGTTATGTTGGTTAATAATGGTTTTCAGATCTTCTCTATTCTTACTGATTTTTTGTCTAATTGGTCTGACAGTAACTGAAAGAAACTTGCTAAAAATGGCCAACTATGATTTCCCTGTGTTTCTGCCTGTGTTGGATTGCTACCCCATGCCTTCTTACAGTAGTTTTTCATATTTTGTTCAATGTTTATAATTGTTAACTGCAAGAGCGTTAGTCCAATACAAGCATTTCTACCATTATCAGAAGAAGAAATCTTAGATTCAATTTTGGGCAATGGATTTATAGTTCGACTCAAATTTCCAAATCTTATTGTTTTATGCCCCTCAGCTGCTCCCCCTTTGATCACATCATAAAAGGATCTGATACCAAGATTCACCATTTGCCCAAATAGATTTTAAGAATGACTTCCTTTGCATTTTTATCTTTGTGACCAAGTATTATATCACCCCTTAATCGACACAACTTAAAAGCTTTTTGAAAATAGATGAATATAAGACCAGAAGAAGATTTTCTCATCCTACTATGCTGCACAATTTCCACCTTTCCTCTATAAAAGGGAATGGGAACAATTACGAGAGCATATAGACTATGCACAAGACCCTGCCCATTTATGGGAAATATTTTATAGAAATCCCCAGAAATTGAAAGTTCATAACCATGAGAGGGTTGGTGATGACTAAACTACAAAGTGATGGAAGAGATTGATATCTGGTGATTAGAAGAACTGAAATGGCAGTACTGAGACTTAAAAAGGGAGTTCTGGAGAGAAATGAGAACTGCCCGCTCCATTGGATCCATATATTCATGCCTCACAATAAAGAATTCAAAACTGTGAATCACAAAACCCCCATATCATAAGTTCTATCACTATTATAAAATGCAGTTTTGCAGAAACATCTATTTTATGGAGTAGTATCCCAAAAGCTCATGAAGATATTTGAGTTTCAGGCAGACATTTCTCTGAAAACTGAAACTACATAACTCTGAGTTACCTTTTGGAAGGAACAGAAATAAAACATCTCCTAACTGTAGGATAAAAAACATCTGCCCTATCCTTATCCATATCAAAAGCTTTCTTTCTGGCCAAGCACTCTTTCTGGGAGCTCATTGGAAGGTGTGAGCTTTTAAGTTCCAGCACATTTAATTACACTGCATCCCCTCTGCAGTGGTCCAGAGGGAAGATGAAAGAAGAGATGAGAAGAAATAATCTAACTTGAAAGAAGAATACACACTACCTTCAACAGTCATGCTGGAAAAGAGAAGAATAAAGAGGGAAAACAGAAAGTATGCTTCAGTAGAGTGCACAAGTGAATTCAGAATCTCTGGGTTCCAATATTAACTCTGCCATAATCATGGCATGTGATGAAGTCATCATCAATGTTTATATTTTTTATCATTTAATTACAGACACACACAGAGAAGGGTGTGAATCATAGGTCATGAAAATGAGCGTAGGTATTTTCCATTTTAAATGCCTGGCAAGTCCTGATACAACCCCTCCAGACTTTCCATTTGACCACTGAAAATCTTGAAAGGGCTAGGCTTTCATTCTTCTCCCAAAAACTAACAGGCGATCTTCTCAAAAAGGCATCCCCTAGCCACAATCACCACTATCCCTGTCATTATCCCTCATTCTGTGTTATTTTTCCTTATAGCACTTATCACTATCTGAAATTATATTATGTATATTTTTGTCCTTGTTTATTATCTAGACTATAGCTCTGTTAGGGAAGGTGCTTTGTTTTGTTCCCTGCTATATTCCACATTTGGAAGCCATACCTGGCCTATAGTAGGTACAAAGTAATATGGACTGAAGGAATGATTAAGTCTAATGCTGAAATCTAAAATGAAAATGTACATCTATGCAGCAAATTGAACTAATCCAATGTTTCTCAAACTGGAATCTTGACCTATCTAGGAGTCAACTATAAGTACAACCATGCTGAAAAGAGAGGTACTGAAGACATTTCATACAACCCTTTCTTCTCTTGCACTCTGCTCCGTAAATCAAAACTGTGACAATTTTAAAATAGTACACCCCATTCCAGATACCATACGTTGCCGAATGACTTCTATGGGCTAAATTCAGTATTTTGGGCAACTATTTCAGTTTTCTATAGCCTACTCACATGGCTTAACTTAATTAAGCATTCGCATACCCAACCATTCATATACTGGGTACTTAAAAGTGTGTGCAAGGGGTAGCGTTCCATATATTTGTATGTGGACAAAAGGAAGAAATAGAAATATCACCAAATGACCTATCCCACAAACTCCACTCTGGGTCTCAGAATAGGAGACTGTCATGGCTCCAGACATGTTTAACTTCCTGCCTCATGGCTTGGCAACTTGGGTCTTCATCTTTTCTATTAAATGTAGAGGCATAAGGATTACATGTAGGATGATAATAAATCATCCTAATAAAGAGATATAATGCCTACAACAGCAGCTGCATGGTGTGAACAGGAAACACACACACACTCCAGTCCATTAGAACAAAACTAGCTTCTAACTGATCTCCCTACCTCAAGTCCTATTTACTCCTAAGACCCAGACAGTGGATAGGATGTCTACAACCTTTTTACAGACTCAACACTTTATCTAGCTGAATGAAATAAATTCAGTAAATCAGATTATTTGAGTGTGCAGGCTCTGTTGAGTTATCTTTTGATTCATTATTTTGAACCAAAATACATTCACTACCTAATTCTGAACATTATTGTTGCCTTCATTTCCTTTCATTTTTTTTTTCCAAAGAAGAGAAGAAAAACTATCTGTAAAGGAAAATGTTCATGCATAGGTTGAAATCCATTTCATCTTATTTTAATCCCAACACCCGAGTATAAATCAATGTAGTGAAACTTTAAAATATATACATACAGATTGTCTATTTTCATCATATACGAGACAGCAGTCCGAATGTACTGACACGGATCGATAGAATCTGTGCCTAAGAAGTCCGTACATATTCATGCTGTGAGCAACAATTTAGGTACAGTAAAAGATTTTCATAAGTCACATTAAATTAATTTTAATTTATTAGTTTTCTGTGGAGGGACGTATATTTAATTTGCAAATTTGTTTTAGTTTTATAGTGTGAGAGTTACAAGTTTATACCTAGTTGTAGGCTTGTCATTTTGAGGAATCTATCATCAGAAAAGGCCTTTAAGTCAATGCTGGGAACCCAGGAGAAATTAATGTTTTTTAAAAAGGTTAACACATCACTAAAGGTGAAGAAACACCAAGGTATACAAAAATAAAACAATCAGTGAATGACCCATTTTTTACCTAATGAAACCAAGCCCCTCTTCTACCTAAAGAAAATCAAAATACTTGTCCCTCCCCATTATCTCCTTTCTCAGAGACCATAATATTAACCAAACAGCAAAATGGGAAGCTGACCCCTATTACAAAATGCTGATTTTTGAAGCAGCAAAGTGCTAATGACTCACACACCACTAACCCTGATTCCACCTCCACTCTCACTCAACCTCCACCTTCACGTACCATGTTCCTACATGCAGAGGTATGAACACCCAGAAAACATCCAGGTGGGATATTCCAAAAAAACAAACCCGTTGCCATCGAGTCAATTCTGACTCTTAGCATAATATCAGTGGGTCCTAAAAATGACCTGGGTCACTATGAGTCGGAATCGACTTGACGGCACTGGGCACTGGGGTAATAATGACCTATTATTCTAAAACAAATATGCTTCTTACAAGTAAGTTTTGCAAATGAAGAGAAGCAGGATGAGTAGTGAGTGGCTATAGATTTTTACATACTCCACTGGCTTAAAGTATCGGAGAAATATACACTGGAGATAGGAGACTATCTCCGTTAGGTACAACAGAACTGCCCCAGATAAATACTTGATACATAGTGAGAAATGATCTATGTGCACCAGCCTGCCTTCGTGCTATAGATCTGAGAAAGGACTTTGACAACTTTATCCAAGGAGCAGATCTAGTGCAGAAACTAAAAGAAAAACAATATGAAATCTATTTTTTTTTAACTTCAAAAAAAGTTATCTTAAAGATGTAGGAGAACAGCTGTTATTATGTACAGTCAAGTTGGTTCCAACCCATAGTGAAATGCACATATATCTGAAGAACTTATCATACTCTGAGCAAAATTAAAAAATAGACGTATCCTGGGGAAAAATTAATTATACTAAAGAAAAGATCCAACAAACATTTAGGCAATGGAACAAGTTTACAAATAAATATACACTGTTAGAAGGCAATAGAGAAACGGCTACAGCATTTTAAGAGAAAAACTGACCCAAGAATCTTATGCCCAGTCAAGCCATCATACATGTGTGGAGAAAATAAACTTTCTTAAGATGTGCTAGGTCTCATAAAATATAACACTCGGGGATCTAAAATTACTTGAAGGCATAGTTCAAAAAAAAAAAAAAAGGGGAGATATGGTAAATAAAAATTTAAAGTTCAAGAATACAGGCAAGGGGGTAAAAAAGAATCGGCATTTGGTATAACAAACCTCAGGTGAAAAAGAGGATGTTGATGTTGTATGCAATTCAGTTGATTTCGACTCATAGTGACCCTATATGACAGAGTAGAACTGCCCCATAGGGTTACCCAGGCTGTAATCTTTAATGGAGCAGACCTTTCAGTTAGCAGGTGAGTGCTTAACCATGGTGTCACCAGGGATCCTTAAGGGGATGTGAGTCCTCCCATTGTAGCTAATGATAAGGATAAGCTTCCCAGTAGACTGAGTCTTAGTCTCCAAATCACAGATCTTCGCCCCCACATGACATAACATTCTCATGGTAGGAATGGTCCACAGTCCTTTATCTGTAATGTCAAAATCCAAGAAACTCTAAAAACAGAAAGATTTCCCTACAAATAGCTCAGTGGTAAAGTGAACTGATGTGAAGCTATTTAAACTTTTGAACTTAGCCCACCACAAGTGTTAATATTTATCATTTTGCTGTATAAATATTAATAAGTTGGATTAGAGTTTATTGCAAACATTCTGCTGGTGGTATTACATAATGTATCCTTTCTAAAATCCAAAACATTTGTAATTCTGAAACACATCTGACTTCCAGGGTTTGAATAAGAGATCATGGAACTCAAATAGATCAATTCAAAAAAATGGCTCACTTTCTTACAGCAGCCCTACTTAGCTTATTGATCAATAACATGCTCCACCTCTCTGGACTGTCTATATTCTCAAGACATCTGATTTCCTTCTGTACTCTCTAAGGAGCTCTCAATTTTAGAAGGTATTTAAGGAGAAGGCAGATTCATACCTGATTCTCCTTCCTGAATACCTATACTAAATACTCATGCTGGAAGCTGGAGACACACTATTTGGGCCCCTTGAAAATGATGCAACTTTCCATTCTTATGGCCCAGCTGCCTCCCTCCATGCACATTCACCCATCTTTAACCAATTACTATTCTATTCAACCCACTGGGAACCTGTCTTTTGCCTCAGGCTCTGGTTATCCTATTCCAGGGAAATGCCACACCGAATATGAGGTTGTGTATATTCCTGACACAGCTGTGGTACACTCCAAGTATGTGGACAACCTAGAATAGTATGCAGTAGAGAACGCCACTCAAAGTTTGAACACGCTATGGTACAATAAAGTTTTTTCAAGATTCACTTCAATTATGGGAAGGATCAGAGACTGCTTCCCCTGCTTCTCAAGCTCATTTACAGATGAGTCATAAAACATTTCCTCTCTATTTGTACTGTTGGGCTCTTTCTAGGCTCTACCTCCAAGTTCTAGCCTATTTTCTATCATGACTCTTCAGTTCAGATTCACCTTTCACTTTTTTACACAATTCCTTTTACTATATGCTTTGAATGTTTTAAAATCTCTCCTCACCTAGAATACAAAATTTGATTTGCCTGTGTGGGGTTTGCTCCACAGCTATATATAGCAAGCCCTACTGTATCTGTAAGGATTAGGGCACATAATAGGAAAAAACTAGAATTGGGATTAAACAAGGTATAAGTTTATTTCTTTCAGCTAAGAGAAGTTCAAAAATATCTAGTCCATGACTAATAATGGCTTTTCCACGGTCAAGAAGAAGCCAAGCATCTTATATCTTCATGTTCTACCATCTAACATACGGTTTCCATCCTCAGGGTCACCTCAGAGACAACAATGGCTACTAGAATAATAACCTTCACATATACCTCTGAGGCATCAGGAAGAAAGAGGAGCAAAAGGCAAAGAAGACACACCTCTCAGCACAAGCAGCTCCTAAAGACGTTCTGAAAGTCCCACCCAAAATCTAATGCTTACTTCTTATTGTCCCTACTCACTTACGTAGATTCAGCTAGCTATAAGGAAGTCTAGTTTAATTTGGATAACCACCAATACCAGTCAAGGCATCTGATTAATTTCAAAACATTGCAGTATTATACACATGCACATACATGCACAAACAAACACACAGGATTTTTTTCCTTGGAATAAGAAGAAAAAGAATTTAGGCTGGACAACTAGCAATCTACTAGCAGCCTCCGCCATAGCCACCTACTCTGATGCCTCAGCCCCAGCAGATCAGACATTCATCAACAATGACAAAACACCCGTCTCATCTTACGTCTTATCCAGATTCATAGAAAGTGATGACAAAGTCAAAATTACTTAAATCACAATTTTGTTTCTTAAATAATAAAAGGCAAGAGATGTGTTTCAGCAATGTAACCTAGTAGTGTCAGACCTTATTTAACTTTAGGAGGAGGGATGAGAATCAAGATCAGCACAAAGCTGATTTCTATGAGATGGGGGTCAGACATACCTCCACTCTCCAACTTTTTTTTAACCAATTCTGACATCAGCCATCCTCCCCACAGCACTCTCTACGTCTCTGTTGGGTTGGATAATTCATTGCAATGGCCATACAGAACTCACAGACCATACTTAAGATTAAGTGGCTTATTAGGGAAGTAACAAACCAACTCGGGTTCAGGATCAACTTGGAAGTCACAGGACACAACTCAGGATACAGTTCATCAATTAGGACAGCTTCCAGCCAAGACAGCTCTCAGCTCCTTCTCACCCATGCCCACCACCAGGCCCTTTGCTCAGGTCTCTGCCACCAGATGCCACTCAGGCTTACTGCCACTGGGCCTTGCTGGGTCTGGCTTCTGCCCTGCTCGAGCAAGTGTTACAGCTCTTTAGCTCTGCAAACAAGTGCCTGGAGGCACCGCACTCCTCCAGTGAGCTTCCTGCTCAAAGCTCTCTCACTTCATGGGTCGGGAGGCCCACTGCAGCTGTCTCACACTAGTCTATTTGTTCTGCCCATCTTATGCCATCTTGCACCATCTCACACCATCTCCATCGTTACAGATCTTTCTCTGGAGGTTCTCAGCACAGAGACCCCAGGTCCAAAGGATGCAGTCCACTCCAGCATCTTCTTCTTGATGGTAGTGAGGTTCCCCTCAACCTCTGTAGGATTGGCCCTCATAAGCCTAGTAGGATGGCAAATTGACCAATCCCTTCGGTAGACCATAATCACTTAATTTGCATAGTATCAATCAATTAATCCTATTGGGTAGTTTTATGCACCATATTTGCATAGTAGACTAACCAATCCTTTGAAAGGTTGTGGCCCAGGAAATCATCTTGGCATGATTATAAACCTGAGGCCACAAAGACCATATATACAAGAAACCCACTCACCACAAATAGGTTAAAAAAGAGTATGCATGTCCTTTTTGACATTTTAACGTAAGCCATAAATAAGGAGTTTGCCAGTGAAAGATCTACAAGCAATGTCCAGGAAAGCTACAGTGATAGTGGCCACAATCATCAGCTGTTTTATTCTCTATCTTCTCCATTATAGGAATTCTGGCCATATTAGTGATGCCTCAGACTTAGCCCTTCATTTCTTCTTGGCAGTACGGAACATGGGTAGTATTACTGATACATTTGCCTTTTCAGTGCAGCTAATGTCCTCTGTATTTGCCATAATGGGTCTACCTGAAATGTCAGCTGAATCTCCCAAGCACGCTATCTTAGAAGTTTTAGTGTTCTTTTTAAATAAATGGAAAACATCTAACCTCACAGAGTATAATCTCAGGGTCCCCAAACCATACGATATCACATGGCAACAGAAAAGGAGAGAGGGTGGAGTTTGGGAAATTTCCTCACCCACATCACATGATTTTGCAGGTTTCCTGAATTATCCAGTCCACAAAAGACCCAGAACATATTGGCAGGCAACTTAAAACCTGTTATTCTGAAACTATATGCGTGTGTACTTAAAAGTTGTTTATGCTGTCATTGTTTTATTCCAAAAAACATAAAATAACTGTATACAAATTAAGAGGCAAGTATAAAATCCTCTGTTAAAAAACAGACTTCATTCACCCTGTAAAAACCAATTAACCAGACAAAGACATTCCAAGAAAGAAAAACTACAGATCAATCTCTCTCATGAACATAGATGCAAAAACCCTTAACAAAGTATTAGCCAATCAAATTCAACAATGCATAAAAAAAAGTATATACCATGGCCAAAAGTCCACAGAATTGCACAACACAAAGAATGAACTCCAACATAATCTATGGATTTTAGCTAATAACGATGTATCAATATTGATTCATCAATTATAACAAATGTACTACACCAATGCAAGATCTTAATAATAGGGGACACTGTGAGAATGGAGGAGCCCTGGTGGCAGGAGGGTTAAAAGCTTTGCTGCCTACTAAAAGGTCAGCAGTTCGAATCCACCAACCACTCCTTGGAAACCCTATGGGGAAGTTCTGCTCTGTCCTATAGGGCCACTATGAGTCGGAATCCACTTGGCAACAACAGGTTTGGTAAGGATGGAGGATTGGGTAGAGACGAATGGGAACTCTCTACCACCTACTCAATTTTTCTGTAAATCTAAGACTGCTATAAAACATAAAGCCTTTTAGTAAATAATAATAATAATATACTTCCTGTCTCTATAAACTTACCTATCCTGGACATTTCATACAAATGAAATAATTCAGTATGTCATCTTTTGTTTCTTTCACTTAGCATGTTTTTCAGAATTGTGTAGTATGTCAATTGTATCTTTAAAAATATATAATTGTTATTAAAAAATATATAAAATAATTTAATGTGAGCTGATTTAAAAGAAACCCACCTACAACAAATTTAATATAATTACTAATAAAGTTTTGGGCTAAAAACTTCAAGGAAAAACTAGCAAAAAAAAACAACAGAAATAATTATTAACTTCAGATAATATAAATTTCAGGCAAAGGTATTAAAAAAGCATGTAATAAGGAAGATGCTATGACAAAAGTAAAGCTCCAATAAGGACGTAAGCTATGAGCTGTCGTAAGCACTAGAACTCAAAATAAACACAACTGTGAAAGATGGCTACACAACTCTCTCAGCACCTAACAGATCAAGTAGAGGAAAATATGTGTTCACGTAAAATAAATAAGACTGAATGTGTAGACATATATCAAACTCCAGTATTTCTCAGAGAATACATTTGCTCTGGAAAGTGAAGCAATTACAAAAACAATCATATTCTCAAAGAGCAAAACTAAACTGGCCACATTCACTGAACACAAAGCAATAAAGCTGGAAATTAATAACAAAAGTTTAAACAAAAAAAAGAAACAATTTTCAAAAAAACTTAACTTCTCCATATAAATACTACAGAAGAAATTGAAACACCAATACTAGATTATTCAGGAAATAATGATGCATATACTATTTTATCAAAATCTAAGATCTACGACAAAACTTAGGAGCAAATGTAACTTTAAACATTTTGATTTGATCGTAAAAAGAGAGCATAAAATACATGAACTAAGCATATATATAAAACATTCAAATAAATATGGAATGCAGAGGAAAGGAAATAATAAAATAAACACAGAAATAAATAAATTAGAAAATAGAAAAAGAGTATGATACAGAAATTCAAGATCTGGTCCTTTAATAACCCAATAAAATATGCATACCCCTGGCAAATCCATTTAAGAAAGAAAAGCATAATATGGGAATAAAGAGCCAGTCAATACAGAAAAGACTGAAAAGCTAAGGGAATAGAATATTCTATTATAAAATCTTGTATGTGATGAATTAATAAAGAAAAGACTAATTTCTCATCATCATAATCATATCTGTCTTAACCAAAAGATCAACAACATGCTTTATGGTGAAACGCTAGAAGTATTCCCAATAAAATCATGAATAAAATAGAAAATATACTTTTTCCCTTACTTTTTTTTTTTTTTTATTTAACACTATTCTGAAAGTATCGGCTAATAAAATGATCCATGAAATAGAAATAAGAGGTAAAACTATTGAAAGGGAAGAAACAATTATTATTTACTAGTGATATTATTATATAAGTAGAATAAAAAGAGAATTAACTGTAAATTCATATTAATGGGAGAGTTCAATAAATGGCCAGGTAAAGATAAATATACAAATATATCAATAACTGAGTGCCATCAAGTCAATTCCAACTCATGGAGACTCCACACGTGTCAGAGTAGAACTGAGCTTCTTAGGATTTTCAATGGCTGATTTTTTGAAAGTAGCTCACCAGGCCTTTCTTCCCAGGCACCTCTCGGTGAACTTAAATGGCCAACCTTTCTGTTAACAGTCAAGCTTGTAAACCATTTGTACCACCCAGGGACTCTGTAAATATTAATAGCGTTCCTATATACCAGAGATAATCAGCTACAATTGTATGTGAGAAAAAGTTTCCTCTCAAAATAATCAAAAAAAAAACTTTTTAATATACCAAGGAATGACAATAATAACTTCCACAAATAACAGTTATTTAACTTCACAAAAGGCAGAGAGAGAATGGCCAAAGAAGCAGGACTTGGGGGGGTTTGTTTACAGAATGTTTTTTCTTTCAAATTGGTAGAGTTGTGTGCAGGTGTATAAGTCAATGGGGAGAATCACCTTGAAAATGAAATGGCAAGTATACTTGAAAGAGAAAGGCAAGTTGTGAAACTCGTCTAGTTTAAACAAGCTGAGTTTTTCTGAATACACCAGCACAGTTCCCTGCCTACATTAGACATCTTACTAACAATTGTTCCTCCTCCCGGACCTGATCTTGTACTGTGGTGAACTGCAGTAATGAAAGTACCATTTTCAGTTTGTCTGATTGTGGGCAAATCAGAATAAAAGAAAGAAGTCTATTTGACCTGATCTCCATCAATAGAGCAATCAGGACAATTGAAACAAGTATCCTGAGCGTCATGACAATCTGTCTTTGAAAGATAAAAATAACCTACTGTACTGATCACGCAGGTAATTGCCTCGGTTCTTCATTGTACACTGCTAGTGTGGACTTGGTCAAAACAAACTCTATAGTCCATGATTTTTACTTTGTTTAGATAATGATGCAGGGAGGAGAGTGGGTGGGAATTTTTGTTTTGAAACCTCCCTTCTTTCCAATTTTCTGAGGCTTTTCCACATAATACCTTGTCTTGAATAATCAAAGATGACCACAGTGGCTCATGACTTATCCAGTCAGCCCCCACCAGAAAATGTTAGCTATGCAAATATTAAGTAGATCACTCGGGCCACTCCTGACTTGGCCTTGTAGATGTGGATAGAATCAAGTTTTTGTGTGTGTGAAGATTAAAAAAAAAAAAAATTATATTAATGTTTATTAAGTGTTAAGGTTCCTAGCCACTAGGCTATTAGCAGTAAGATTTGTACAGATATAAGGCAAATGATATTAGATTATTTCTTTTTGTCCTTAGTAGAAAAGTAACATGAGTTCTTAAGACAGGCTTCTCAGTTCTTTTTCTCTCCTTTGCGCTTTACTCTTTTAATTAGTGGGCTGTTTATAATTTCTCATAGTTTCTCCCCTTTCAGTAACAAATTATGGAAGTGGTGATAGGTCACACTTAAAGGTGCCAAGCTACAAAAGATAATTTCTAATGATGGTATATTTCTACAATGTATTAAATTAACAAGTAGGCACTTCAAACTATTTTAGATGATGATGCTAATTTAGGCTTAACTCAAGTCCCATTTGGGAAAAGTATATACATTGGTTGTTCGTATACAGTGTGAAGCCGTTCAAAACTTACAAGGGACCACAGGTCAGGTTCCTGGAAGTACACTTTGCAGTAGAGATTTGTGTTGGGAAGGCTTATTGAGGTGTGTTCTCAAGTTCAATACTTGTAGGTAAGTAAAGAAAGCATGATTGGGCAGAGACAGAAAATGACCTAAACAGTCTCAGCAGAGGCCTTAGTTAACCCCCAGGGGGTTCTGGAGCTGGAATAGCCCTTCACGGTTGTCCTGTGTTGGAAAGAAACAGTACCTTTATGTCTGCACATGAACCAGTCTTTGGATGGAGGCTGCCCTCAGGAAGCAGGGGTTGACCTTGGGCAACAGAGTGAAGGGCAAGTCCCAGAGACTCAGCTACGTGCTGTCAGCCACCAACATTCCCACCAATTTGGGGAAATGAGTGCTTTAGTCCTGAAGAGGAAGGATCTGGGCAGCATACCACAGTATCCACTACACAGAGATATTAGGAAACAACAACAAAAGAAATGCAAAGCTTCTATCCAAGAGGCATATCACAAAGCTTAATGGACTGAGAGTCAAAGGAACTTGTCTCTCCCACTAAAAAGTTTCGTGACTTGTATGCATAAACCTGGTAGGCATTATGCTGAGTGAAATTAGTTTGCCGCAAAAGAACAAATATTGTATGAGCCCACTATTATAAGAACTCAAGAAAAGGAAGAAAACATTCTTTGATGGTTACGAGGGTAGGGAGGGAGAGGGGAATTCACTAACTCGATAGCAAACAAGAATTATCTTAGGTGAAGGGAAAGACAACACACAATACAGGGGAAGTCAGCACCACTGGACTAAACCAAAAGCTAAGAAGTTTCCTGAATACAACCAAACACTTCAAGGAACAATGTAGCAGGGGCAAGGGTCTGGGAACCATGGTTTCGGGGGACAACTAGGTCAATTGGCATAACAAAATTTATTAAGAAAACGTTCTGCATCCCACTTTGGTGAGTGGAGTCTGGGGTCTTAAAAGATAGTGAGTGGCCATCTAAGATGCATCAATTGGTCCCAACCCACCTGGAGCAAAGGAGAATGAACACCAAAGACACAAGGAAAATATTAGCCCAAGAGATAAAAGGGGCCACATAAACCAGGACTTCTTCAGGCTTGAGGCCAGAAGAACTAGATAGTGCCCAGCTACAACCAATGACCACCCTGACAGGGAACACAACAGAGAGTCCCTGACAGAGCAGGAGAAAAATGGGGTGCAGAATTCAAATTCTAGTAAAAAGACCAGATTTAATGGTCTGAGACTGGAGGAACCCCAGAAGACATGGCCCCAGACTGTCTGGTAACCCAGAACTAAAACCATTGCCAAAGTTAACTCTTCAGAAAAAGAATAGACTGGACTGTAAGACATAAAATGATCCTGGCGAGGCGTGTGCTTCTTAGTTCAAGTAGATACATGAGACTAAACAGGCAGCTCCTGTCCGTAGATGGGATGAGAGGGCAGAAAGGGATAGGAGTTGGCTGAGCAGACACAGGAAATCTGGGGTAAAAGGAGGGGTGTACAGTCACATTATTGGGATAGCAACTGGGGTCACATAACAATGTGTGTATAAATTTTTGTGTGAGAAATTAACTTTAAAAAAAAGGCACCAAAAAAAATTATTATTATTAATTAATTTTAAAAAATAAAAAAAAATTTTGTGACTTTTGGAAAAATGCTTTTTTCTCTCTGTCTTCATCTGTAAAATAAAACTTTAACAAACAAATCAACTAGAGTTTCTTTAACAACTACAATTTGGTATCTTAATTTTCATAAAAATCAAGGGGAAAGGATTTCAAATGTAGTCACGCCTCATAAAAAGTTCGGTTTCACTTAGATTTTAAAGTCTTGGATCCTATTATTTCCCAGTTAAATTAGATCTCAAAACTCCAAAGTAATTTCCAAGTCCCTTTGATAGCATTAAGGAGCCCCGGCCGTTCAGTAGTTAAAGTGCTTGGCTGCTAACCGAAAGGTTGGCAGTTTGAACCCACCAGCTAGCTGCTCCACTGGAGAAAGCTATGGCAGTCTGTTTCTGTAAAGCTTACGGCCTTGGAAACCCTATGGGGCAATTCTACTCTGTCCTACAGGGCCGTTATGAGTCAGAGTTGGCTGGATGGCAGTGGGTTGGTTGGTTTTTGATAGCATTAGTATTGGTACCTTTTAACTAAATCTCAGAGTAAGATTTAAGTCCCAAAAGAGGAAGAATGAGATGATTGATCATAGAATTCTAATGCTTAGACTAGAATCCCAGGCAGCTGAATTCAAACTAGGAACGCAAAAGAACTTCTTTAACCCTAATTAACTCCATCATCATTAGTTTTTCAAAAGGAACAGAATTTCTAGGGAACACATAAGGAATCTGATTATCCTGTAAAATGTAGTTGTGCTGTCCCTTCTCCTGAGTTGCAGAATAGCCACACTGCCTCCTTTATTGTCTTCTGCCCATCTTTGAAAAGGTCATTAGCCACATCTGGGATCTCCATTACTCAGAATAGCCAACTGATGGATGTAAAAAGGTCATCTGCCCTTCTAAACACATGAAAGTCAGTCATCTTTATTTGGGCACTTTAATATGATTTCTCAGGAGAGGTTCAAAAGAAAACTAAAATGACTACATTGGATTTATTGTCTCACTCTATTAGGACTTGTGTAGCATCTTTGTCCATTAGAGGAACAAAGCGGGGAGAGCTAAAAATAGAGGACATTGATCTTTTCCTGGCACTAAGCTTCATGAAGAACAGCTTCTTGAAAAAGAGAAGCTTTATTCCTCTATTTAAGTATTCCACAACATGCATGCAACATAGCGTTTTCTTTAATGTGTTCCAGTTCTAGCTCTGCCTTGTATTTTGTCAGCAGCCACTTTATTATTAATGATTCATGCTAAAAAAGAGGAGGCTGAAAATATGTAGTTAGGAATAAAATGACTTCTCTCTTTGATATAAGCAGGAAGCTAACTTAAAGTGATGTTAAATTGTTACTGTTCGAACATGAAAACAAGAAGCACAGGCCAATGACTTTAACAGAACTCGCATATTTTTTACATTTGTGAAACCCATTTTTAGTTGTTTGCCACAATTTTCTATTATAAAGCACTGACATGTTTTCCTGCTGTTTGCATCAGGCATGTGTTTTCATTTTCTCCTGGAGTGTTTCCATGTATTCGTATATGATTATACCCCGATTTCTACATAACTCTTCTGGGATCTGTAATAATAAGGCTGTGCATTTATGTAGCAGGAAGGAAATGCTTTGTGTTGTCCAACAATAGCCTTACTACTCAGAACATCTCATCAAGTTTCTGAAACTAAGAAAGGCCATACAAATAGTCCTTGAAGACCAGTGAGCCAACAAAGAACACCAACAATAATTTATTTCTGACATCTAAGTCCCACCTAAGTGTGCAGTTAGTTTATCTTTCAAGACATGGAGTCATGTCAAAAGCAAGGCTACTGAAGTAACCAGTTTCATGGAATGTAGATCCAAGGAGTGCATTTGTGATATGCCACACTCCCGTCGGGTCCCCTACTCTCAGGATCCTCAAGTGTTGTCCTGAAGACTGCATACTTTCATCGTGGCCAGAGAAATTTTCTGGAATGATATGGTCACTGAACAAAGAACACAGAAAGGTAATCTTTTGGTATAAAAATATGGACAAGGTAGGTTGCTAAGAGAAAAAGGAGATAAATTGGTTGGCAGAACAAAAATAAAGATTTTTGCAAATCAGCCTCGAGAGAGATAAAGTAGTACTGAAGTACCCAGGGGGCTGGAGACTCCTTGATGAGGAAGGAGGCTGAGAGTTGCTGTAGCCTCGTCAGGATGCCTGCTGGCTCTGCTGTGCATGGACCAAACTCTGTAACCTCATGCATAATAGAGGGGCTGGAAAACACATTGGGCCCAACAAGATATTCTCCAAGCTATATAGAGCTAACTGGTTTCCTGTCAAAAGCATGCAGCTGCTCTGCATCTCCAAAGTCAAGGGCACACCAGGAATGAGAATTAGCATGCTCTTGCCAGGAGAATGGAGCCCTGGTAGTGTAGTAGTTAAGAGATCAGCCACTAATCAAAAGGTAGGCAGTTCGAATCCATCAGCTGCTCCTTGGAAACCCTATGAGGCAGTTCTACTTTGTCTTATAGGGTCACTATGAATCAGAATCAACTCAACGGCAATGGGTTTGGTTTGGTTTTGTCCATGGGTGCTGCAAACACTTAATGTTCTCATTTGCTCACCAAAAGCTTGGAGGTTCAAGTCCACCCAGAGGCACCTCGGAAGAAAAGTCTGGTGGTCCAGAAAATCAGCCATTGAAAACCCTGTGGAGCACAGTTTTACTCTGACACACATAGGGTCTCCATGAGTCAGAATTAACTCAATGGTAACTGGGAAAGCTGTGAGAATAGGAACAGGGGAAAGAGATTGAGGGAATTGGAGAAAGCATCATGAAGCAAGCAACATTTGATCTGTACCTTAACAGTAGGATAAGATTTCAATAAGTTGACATGGTGGAAGAAGAAGCAGAGGAAAACCAAGGAGACAAATACTGCATGAATAAGGGGGAGCAGTGGGAAAAGGCAGGTCATGTTTGAGAAACACCATGAAGCCCAAATTTACCATGTTATAAAGTGAGTGTGTGGAGTTAAAAAAAAAGAAAAAACAGTTGCCATGTGTTGCAGAGTAAAACTGTGCTCTATAGGGTTTTTAAGGCTCTAGTATGTAGTAAACAGATCATCAAGCCTCTCTTCTGAGGAGCCTTTGGGTGGATTGAAACCACTAAACTTTCAGTTAGCAGTCGAGCACCTAACCATTTGCACTGCTCAGGGATATATATATATACACATACATACATATTTATCTATATATATGGAGTAAAGGCAGCCTAAGGAGCGAAAACTTAATACATAACTAATGAAAAGCTATTAAAAATTTTTGCAGTAGAAATACGATTTGATCACAGCCAAGCTTACAGAAATTAAGCTTGGTAAAAGGAGAGAAACTGTATAAAGCAAATACCAGTTGAGAAGCCTCTGCAGTAGTCCGATCAAATAATACTAATAAAATACAGTATAAAATATGATACAGGAAATAAGAAATTAGCAAAAGAGAGAGGAGCACGGACTTAGTAGAGGTAGAATTGATAGTTGTAGGCACATGATTCAATGTAGGGATGAAAAAGTAAGAAATGAAATGAAAAGTAACTGAGCCTGATGGACTAAGAAGAGGGAGACACACAATTAGTAGAGGTAGTTAAATTAAGGGGGATTTAGGAGAAATGTGAGTTTGAGAAACTGATTTATGCTAGGTTAAACTGAATACTCTCCTGCTATACAAGGACACTGCATTTTTTGCGTGAGAGATCCCAGAGCTAGTTTATGTCTCAGCCTGAGCTGAATAGCACCGAGGCAGGGGTTGGGGAAAGACAAGGCAGAAGATGGGAAAAGTAAAATAGACCGGAACACGCCTTGATAGCAAATCAGTAGGGCCCATGCAAGGATCCCCTGAGGTAGTAGGAAAGCAGCAGCGATGTGGGATTGAGCAAGCCCTCAGTCCACGGACCAACCATTCTCAGAGCACAGAGCACAAGCTCATCTGTCCTCTGGAATCTTGAACAGGGTGGGGATGCAAAAATAAAAAATAGATCAAGGACCTACAAGGTGGCCCACGGTTTAGGCTCTTCTAGTTCAAAAGGAAAAATAAAGTTCTCATAAATCCCCAAGTGAACATATTTTATTAAGCTTTGCAAATAATAAGCGCATTAAATACAACGGCTAAAAAAAGGAATTTTTAGATTTCTAGGTCAAAATTAACTAACGTGATGGTTAAGATTGTGTGCCAACTTGGCTGGGCCATGATTCTCAGTGTTTATATGTGA
This sequence comes from Loxodonta africana, assembly GCF_030014295.1. Classification (NCBI taxonomy): domain Eukaryota; kingdom Metazoa; phylum Chordata; class Mammalia; order Proboscidea; family Elephantidae; genus Loxodonta; species Loxodonta africana. Next base: position 50,808,624 of record NC_087351.1, read on the forward strand.
TCACTCCCATGATTGAATCTGCCATGAGTAGCCAATCAGTTGAAAGTGAGTTTTCTTGGGGGCAGAGTCTGCATCAATATATAAGCTTATGTTCCGGCTTTTTTTGCTCACTCCGGATCCTGCACTGCCTCCCGTTCATCTGAGCTCCGGCTTTTGAGACTTGAGCTATCAGCTTGTCTGTAGATCTTGGAATTTCTCAATCTTCACAGCCTGAGAGCGGCAGCTCCATTCTCCAACCTGCCAATCTTGGGTTCGTCAGCCCCTGCAGCTACGTGAATTGAGAGAAGCCTCTATCTCGATATACAGACTCGGGACATTTTAGCCTCTAAAATTGCGTGAGCCGTTTCCTTGATATAAATCTCTGTCTGCATATATTTATACACTTTACTGGTTTTGCTTCTTTAGAGAATCCAGCCTAAGACAACTAATATTTATGAAGGGTGCTAAGGCATCTCGTAACAGTTTTGAATTATATACTCTTTGGAAAACTATATTATCCCCATTTGAAAAGGCTTCATTTTCTTAAAAAAAAAATCTTATTTATTAAATTAATGTAGATGCTGAAATTACTAATCAGCAGAAGCATGTGTTACAGATTGTGCTGCAGGTATATCCTCCTTCATTTAACAGCATCTACTACAGACCAGACACTATACTCAGCACTGAAGTGAGCAAAATAAATAAACAAAGCCCATGCCCACATGGGGATTATAGACAATAAATAAACCAACAAATGAATATATATATTAAAAAAAAAGAAGATGTCGTGATATATAGTAACGGGAAGGGGGAATCTACTTTAGATAGCATAGCCAGGGGATCCCTCTCTGAGAAGTTGATGTTGAAGCTGAGATCTTAGGATGAGAAAGAGCCAACCTTGAGAAGAACTGTTGTTGTTGTATGTCATCAAGTTGATTCCGACTCATAGTGACCCTATAGCACAGAGTAGAATTGCTCCATAGGGTTTCCTAGGCTGTAATCTTTATAGGAGCGGATAGCCAGGTCTTTTCTCCTGCAGAGTGGTTGGTTGGTTCAAACCACTGGCCTTTCGGTTAGCAGCCAAGTGCTTAGCCATTACGCTAAGTTCTCAGGGCTCCCTTGAGAACTAAAACCTGCTGCCATCGAGTCGATTCCGATTCATAGCGACCCTAACAGGACAGAGTGGAACTGCCGCAAAAGGTTTCCAAGGAGCAGCTGATGGATTCGAACTGCCAACCTTTTTGTTAGCAGCTGAACTCTTTAACAGTGAGCCACCGGGGCTCCTTGAGAAGAACTAGGGGAGAGTATTTCTCCAAAATGACTAGTGAGAAGGCCTTAAGAAAAGAAGGCCCTCAATATATTCAAGGAACTGAAGGAAAAGACCTTTCCAGCTAGAGGAAGTGAGGGAGGATGAGATAAGGCTGCAAAGGAGAGCAGGAGCAAAACTGAGCAGCTCCTGGTAGGACGTTGTAGAATTTGGAACTAGTATTTGCAAGCACAATGGGGAAATGATGAAGAGTTTTAAACTGGGGAACATGATCCAATTTTCTTGCTTGAACTTTTTCTTTTTGTTGTAGAGAGAATAAACAGCACAGAGTTCAACAAACTCTAAATACTGACTGAGTGGCAAAAATCGAAGATAGGAGACAAAGTAGAAGACTCTTCCAACAACTCAGGTGAGAGATGTGAAGATGGAGAGAAGTAGATATGTTCAAGACATATGGAGATAGAACTGACAGGAATTAGGGACAGACTGGAATAGAGAGGAGATGGAGAGGGAGCAATCGAGAATGGCTCTGAATGTGGTGACTTGGCCAACAGACCAGACGATGGTGCCATTAACGAAGGTAGAAATGGGTTTGAGGAGAGGGAATCCAGAGTTCAGTTCTGAACATGTCAAGTTTGGGATGCCTGTGAGGCTGTCATCGGGGTGCCTCCCTAATGAGTCTAGAGGTCAGAGGGTCAGAGAAGAGATTTGGGCTGAGCATAAACATTTAAGAATGGAGGAGACCACTGAAAGGCTGAATACAGAGAGAAGAGAAATTCCCACACTTAGAACTAAGGTTAAGGAAGAGAAACCTGCCAAAGTGATTATTATCGTCAGCATCCCAGGAGCCACAGTATGCCCCTGTCTGCTCACAGTCATTTCCCACCCTCCGCTAGAGTTAAGCAATATCCTGGCTTTTATGAGAATCACTTCCTTTTCTTTATAGTTTTGCTACCTAAATATCTATACCTAATGATATGCTTAGTTTGCCTGTTTCTGGAATCAAGGTTATGTTACACTTACAAAATGAGTTGGAGACTAAATCTTCTTTTCTAGTCTCTGTAATAATTTGTATAAGATTGGAATTATTTCCTCCTTAGAATATTTGATAGAAATCATCGGTAAAGCCTCATGGGCCTGGAGGTTTCTTAATCGGAAAATTCTTAATTACTGACTCAATTTCTTTAATAGTTACAGAAATATTCAAGTTGACTGTCAATTACTGATACTAATGCAAGAAAAAAGAGTCAAGTACTGACTAGTGAACACAACTTTGCATAAGCCTGATCTACATTTTCCTTTATGGAAGAAATGGAAGGAACAGGTTGAATTAATGGAAATTAATTTCCATTTCCTAAATACATACCAAATTATCCATTGTCATTGAGTCTATTCAAACTCATAGTGACCCTATAGGACAGAGTAGAACTGCCCCATAGGGTTTCCAAGGCTGTAATCTTTACTGAAGTAGACCATCTCATTTTTCTCCCAAGATGCGGCTGGTGGGTTCAAATACAGATCTTTCGGTTAGCTGCCAAGCGCCTCACCACTGCACCACCAGGATGTCCTTCAAAGATACTTAATTAAAAAGATTAAATAATTTAAACACAATATTGGAGAGCTGATAAAAAAAAAAAGACAAGATTAAATTTATACTACAGATGGATAAGGTACTAGACCCAGTTTCTGCGCCTCCCTGAATTTGCTCAGCTGAGGTTTTCTACTCAGTGCTACTGCTGTCTATTAAGATCAACTTGCACCAATTGCACTGTTGAAAACCACAAACAGGAATATTTGATCTTCATTGCAAAAAGGTTTATTGCTGCATTCGTTATGGGGCCATGCCCTGGTGGCACTCTTCCTCCTTGACTGGCTGGGCCACGAGGTTGGCTGCCCTAGGTCCCATCTATTGCTTGCAGGTACGACCTGAGAGTGCCTCATCTCTTGCTTTCACCTGTGAAGCATAACTGCAGGACCCCCTCAGTGCCCATACACACGCACACACACACACAGTGACTCACTTGGCCAGGCCCAGGAGACTGCAGGCTCAGGGCAGACAGGGACTGCCATTGGCTAGTGTTTGCTTCATTGGCTTGTCCTCTGGGGCTGTGGCTCACACAGAGGATGCTTTCTCTGCTGTTTTGCATCGATATTCCTGAGCCAGTGCTGGAGGGATCCCGAGTAGCACAACGTGGAAGCGTAGGATAGATGATGTCCATGGGGCAAACTTTGGCTAATGGACTATGACAGCCAGCACATAATTTTTTCTCTCTGTCTCCCTGGACAGACTGATCTGAGACACAGTAGTTCTACAACCGTGCTACAAATATTTTGTAAAAGCAAGTAATCATCTGCACATATTACAAAGCTCTGGTAACGTGTATTTTCTTTTGTTGTTGTTTTTGGTGTTGCTGAGAATATACACAGCAAAGCATACACCAATATGTATTTTCTATCCCTCCTTTCCTGCCTCTACTTCTCTCTCCTCACTCATTTTGGGGATTACATGCTACAGTTAAATTGTTAAAATGTAAGAGTTTGCCTTGGATTCTGTTTCCTAAGGAGCACAGGCTAAGATAGACAATCAAGAATTACTATATATCAAAAAAAAACAAAAAACCTGTTGCTGTCGATTCCAACTCGTAGTAACCCTATAGAACAGAGTAGAACGGCCCCATACGGTTTCCAAGGAGCGCCTGGTGAATTCGAACTGCTGACCTTTTCCCCTTATCAGCAAATAATATCTCTACAACACCATCAACAAACCCAGACACCAAGGCAGACAGACAGGTATTGATTTGCTTTCCTGAGGACCAAGGGCTTCAATGAATCAGACCTCTGGGAAACTGTTCTTAAACACTCCATGGTTTTACAACTACACTGTGAAATTCAGGCTGGCTCTTTCTCTCTAAGCCTGGGTGGTTTGCAAGTGAGGTGTGACCCTTGCACCTGTCAAGGGTCAAGTTTTTTTGTTGTTTGTTTGTTTTTCTTTTACAAGAATTAAAAAAAAAAAAAAAGATTCACATGAGCAGAGAAACATATATTTTTTAAAAGTTAGGTACCCTTTCCCAGACCCTCTTTATTCCCATCTCAAAAGAATCTTGTATGCCTCATCCCATACCTTTTTAATATAAATATATAGAAACACAGGTACATGTCTATAGAGTTTCTTGGTTATTTCTTTATACACAAAGGGATCTTCTTATACATATTATTCTGTAAATTACTTTTCCTGGCCTTATATACATCATAGCCATTACTCCAAATCAATAACATAGGACAGATTCACTCTTGTTAGTAGCTGAATAATATACCATAGCACAGATGTAACAAATTTGTTGAATCATTTCTCTGTGGGAGCACATTCAGGTTGCTTTCAGGTTTTTGAGTCTACAGATAATACTTCAGCAAATTTCTTATGTACTGGAGTTTTTATCTCAATGGGATAGATTTCCAAAAGTGGGAATCCTGAGTCAAAGAGTACCTGTATTATTTATTTGTAGATATAGAACCTACTTTTCTTAAATGTTTTAGACATTTATACTTATACTAGGAACAAGTGAGTGCCTATTCTCTCATAGGCTATTGTTACTCTTTAATTTTCGCCAGCCTGGTGTGTAGAAAGTAGTATCTCATGGTTGTTTTAATCTGCATGTCCCTAACTACCCATGAGAAAGAAAAGCCTGGTGATCTACTTTGAAAATCAGCCAATGAAAGCTCTGTGGATCACAATAGGACATTATCTAATCTGTAATTGATTGCAGGGATAGCACAGGATCAGGCCTTTTTTCAGTTGTGCATGGGTGGGGTTGCCATGAGTCAGGGCTGACTCAACCGCAGCTAACAACAACAACCTGTGAGGTTGAATGTCTTCTCCATGATGTTTAATCTACATTTGTTTAGCCTTTTCAGTTTCCTAACATTACCGATTTTTCTACTGTTAATTTTGTTATCAATTCACAAGAGATCTTTGAGGGATATTAAGCCTTTATCTGGCATATGGTTAATATCTCTCAAAACCTTCCCACAAATCTCTATATGTGATGCAAATTTTCTTCTTAGTCTGTAGTTGTCTATTAATTTTGTTTGTAAAGTCTTTTGTCATGTAATTTTTAAAAGCTTTGTGTAATCATGGTGGAGACTAACAGTTGCCCCCCAAATCCATTCTGCTTTTCTCCTCTGGCGCGTGGCTGGACTGCACTCCCCAACTCCCTCGCAGTTAGGTGTGGCTCTGAAACTGTCACCAGTGTAATATCAGCAGGAGCAATACGTGCCCCTTCCAAGGTTTAGGCTTTAAAAGCTTGTGAGCTGCCATCTAAGACACTCCACTGGTCTTGTCCCTTCGGAAGCAAAGGAGAATGAAGAAAATTGAGACACAAGGGAAAGATTACTCCAAAGAACTAATGGCCCACAACTACCACAGCCTCCACCGGACTGAGTCCAGAATAACTAGATGGTGCCCAGCTACCACCACTGACTGTTCTGACAAGGATAACAACAGAAGGTCCCAGACAGAGCCGGAGAAAAATGTAGGGCAAAATTCTAACTAACAAAAAAAAACCAGACTTACTCATCTGACAGAGACTGAAGAAGCCCCATGAGTATGGCCCTTGAGCACCCTTTTGGCTCAGTAATGACATCACTCCTGAGGTTCACTCTTCAGCCAAAGATTAGACAGGCCCATAAAACAAAGCGAGATTAAATGGGCACACCAGCCCAGTGGCAAGGACTAGAAGGCAGGAGGGGCAGGAAAGCTAGTAGTAGGGAACCCAAGGTCAAGAAGAGAGACTGACATGTCCTGGAGTTGGTAACCAGTGTCACAAAACAATATGTGTATTAGCTGTTTAATGAGAAGCTAGTTTGTTTTGTAAACCTTCATCTAAAAAAAAAAATTTTTTAAAGATTTAGGCCTTAAAGAGGTATTCATACTCCCTCCATCCTCTCTTTCTTCTTCCACCAGCTGGAACCTGGACATGACAGCATAGTTCGACCACGGAGAAGACAATGCCCTAAGAAAGAGCAAAGCCACATGTATCAGTCTGAGTCCAATCAGGAGAGAGAAACCCAGGAGAAATTTACTAAACTCTGATAAATGAGTGGCTATAAGATAGTAAAGGAGCCCTGGTGGCACAGTGGTTAAAGTGCTCAGTTGCTAACCAAAAGGTTGGCAATTTGAACCTGCCAAGCGTTCCATGGGAGAAAGATGTGACAGTCTGCTTCCATAAATATCACTGCCTTGGAAACCCTATGCGGCAGTTCTACTCTAACCTGTATGGTCACTACGAGTCAGAATCAACTCGAAGGCAATGCGTATAAGATAGCAAGAAATACTACATGGCACCCAAGGACTAAGGGAAAGCACACAAGGAAAGACAAACTTAGAACGGGGTCTCCTTTCCAAGACTGGGGTTTAGATATTATTGAGGCTACAACAAATATTGTAACCTTATTTCTAACTTGTTGTCAACCACTTCCTGATAGCCCCGTGACAGTCGAGTCGATTCCGAATAGGCTAGCAAAAAAGAAAAAGAAAGACAAAGGATGATATAAGGGCCACTACATGGCAGAGGATTTCACTGGTTTGCCCAAGGCAGAACTGGTCTGCAGTCACCAGGTAAGCAAAAAGCAACCCTCCAGGGTGCAGGTGGGGTACAAGCAATCAGCAACTGGTGGCCTGTTGGTATGGGCATGCAGAGAGGGTGGAGACCTGGGGCACAAGTGAGCTGCACAGGACTGCAAAGAGAATTTCAGTGCTGATGTGGGCAGAAAGACTTTGTGTAGCCCACTGGAAGGTCAACTCCAGGCCAGGCTAAGGTTGCGAGGTTGCCAAGGGAGCACATATTCCAGATGCATGGTTTGGGCAGAACTCCACGAAATATCCTCACACCCACACCACTGACCCATTGTGTAGCCACCAGAAACAGCAGGAGAAGCCCTTTCCACCAGGAATGTCCCTCCAATATCCTCTACTGAGAAAGCTTAGCATCTGGCCCCCTGTAAAAGAAAGATGCCTTAAAGAATTCTGTTCACTATTGCAGAGAACACATTAAAGAATAAATGTGGAGCTTGGAGGCAGTAAATTGATAACTGGCACACTCTGACTTGTCAGCTTAGAAGAAGCATGAGTTCCTGAATGGCCACATGGTCCACCTGCCACCAGAAATGATTGCCTCAGAAATGAGAGAGAAATACACTTCTCTATTCTTTAAGCCACTTGGAGGGAGAAGGCTCTTTGCAACAACAATTTGATTTTACCCTAAGTCAATTCTCAAATATGTCAGTCTTTCCCTTTATGGCTTCTGGGTTTCCCATAACCTTGATTTATAAATATATAGCAGATAGTTGTCTGATTGGGGAAAGACTAATTAAAAGACAACAAGTATTATAGCTTTGTTTATGGATAGTTGCCAACTACTTCCTGATATAGACTAGCAAAAAAATAAAGACAAAGGATTATAAAAGTAAAAAGCACAAACCACTCCTGCTCCTTTTAATAGTTTCTGTGTATACCTTCTAAACCACAGATCTAAAGCAGCTGCAGAAAGGCAGGGATTTAATATAAAATAATCATAACAATTAGTTCTTCTAACCCTCTGGATGTCTTAACCACTCTATACAAACATTGGTTAATTAAGCAAGAGGCTTGAGCACGTGGAAACAGGAAGGTATAATTCAGCAGGAAGTTCTACACCTTTTTTCTCCAGGGATTATGCCTCTCTGCTACAATTCAATTTTAACATTAGAATTGTTCTGTCATGTGAAAAGCTAATTATAGCCTCTCCACGTATTCTCTGTCAACTTCCTTTTCTCTAGCATCATTTTCTTTTGGTGAGAAGGGCTTGTGGGCCTTGTAGATAAAGTCAGTCTACATTTATGGCTCTGCCGTGTATGCACGTTGTCTTGGCTAGCCACTGTGGGAAACCAGAGGAAAAACAGTCCCCAATCCAGCTCCAAAGGCACTTATGGGTTATCAGGGAATTTGAACCAACATGCGAGCAATACACAAGAATAGGCAGGCCAAAAGGATGTATCACTAATTGTTCGCTGCTGTGGAGTTGATTCCAACTGATGGTGACCCTACAGGAGAGAGTAGAACTGCCCCATAGGCTTTCCAGGGAGCACCTGGTGGATTCAAACCGCTGACCTTTTGGTTAGCAACTGAACTCTTTACCACTATGCTACCAGGGTTTCCACTTAAAAATATTCTAACTCAGCTTGCCAGTTGTAAGAACGATGAAGAAATGAAGAGGAAATATGTTTTTCATCTTCCTCCTCCTGTGCATGTCCGTAGAAATCACAGTATACAGATATGTAAATACTAACTGAGCCACTAGAAGACAAGGCAAGAGTCAGAATTCGGGGACTACATGGAGGCGGGTCATGATGAATGTTATTATTGATGCCAATGCTTGTTACATTCTATGAATTTATCACATTTCAGCAACTTGTTTTAGACAATAGCCTAAAATCAACTAGCAAAGAGCATCCTTCTTACTATTTTTTTTCTTCTGGAAATTCAGGCTTAAATATTTGGTTAGTAGAAATTAATATCACCTACAATTGCCCCCCCCCCACATGTCTGTGAGTTTGTCATACTGTGGGGGCTTGCGTGTTGCTGTGATGCTGGAAGCTATGCCACCAGTATTCAGATACCAGCAGGGTCACCCATGGAGCACAGGTTTCAGCTGAGCTTCCAGACTAAGACAGACTAGGAAGAAGGACCTGGCAGTCTACTTCTGACAAGCATTAGCCAGTGAAAACATTATGAATAGCAGTGGAGCATTGTCTGATATAGTGCTGGAAGATGAGCCTCCAGGTTGGAAGGCACTCAAAAGATGACTGGGGGAGAGCTGCCTCCTCAAAGTAGAGTCAACCTTAATGATGTGGATGGAGTAAAGCTTTCGGGACCTTCATTTGCTGATGTGGCACGACTCAAAATGAGAAGAGACAGCTGCAAACATCCATTAATAATCAGAACCTGGAAAGTACGAAGTATGAATCTAGGAAAATTGGAAATTGTCAAAAATGAAATGGAATGCATAAACATCGAGATCCTAGGCATTAGTGAGCTGAAATGGACTGGTATTGACCATTTTGAATTGGACAATCATATAGTCTACTATGCTGGGAATGACAACTTGAAGAGGAATGGTGTTGCATTCATCGTCAAAAAGAACATTTAAAGATCTATCCTGAAGTACAACACTGTCAGTGATAGGATAATATCCATATGCCTACAAGGAAGATAAGTTAATACGACTATTATTCAAATTTATGCACCAACCACTAAGGCCAAAGATGAAGAAATTGAAGATTTTTATCGGCTTCTGCAGTCTGAAATTGAGCGAACATGCAATCAGGATGCATTGATAATTACTGGTGATTGGAATGCGAAAGTTGGAAACGAAGAAGGATCGGTAGTTGGAAAATATGGCCTTGGTGATAGAAACAATGCCGGAGATCAAATGATAGAATTTTGCAAGACCAATGACTTCATTGCAAATACCTTCTTTCGCCAACATAAATGGCAACTATACATGGACCTCGCCAGACGGAACACACAGGAATCAAATTGATTACATCTGTGGAAAGAGACTATGGAAAAGCTCAATATCATCAGTCAGAACAAGGCCAGGAGCCGACTGTGGAACAGGCCATCAATTGCTCCTTTGCAAGTTCAAGCTCAAACTGAAGAAAACCAGAGCAAGTCCAAGAGAGCCAAAATATGACCTTGAATATATCCCACCTGAATTTAGAGACCATCTTAAGAATAGATTTGACTCATTGAACACTAGTGAAGACCAGTCGAGTTGTGGAATGACATCAAGGAAATCATACATGAAGAAAACAAGAGGTCATTGAAAAGACAGAAAAGACCAAGATGGATGACAGAGGAGACTCTGAAACTTGCTTTTGAGTGTCAAGCAGCTAAAGCAAAAGGAAGAATTGATGAAGTAAAAGAACTGAACGGAAGATTTCAAAGGGCAACTCGAGAAGACAAAGTATTATAATGACATGTGCAAAGAGCTGGAGATAGAAAACCAAAAGGGAAGAACACACTCGGTGTTTCTCAAGCTGAAAGAACTGAAGAAAAAATTCAAGCCCCGAGTTGCAATAGTAAAGGATTCTACAGGGAAGATATTAGACGATGCCGGAAGCATCAAAAGAAGATGGAAGGGATACACAGAGTCATTATACCAAAAAGAATCAGTCGGTGTTCAGCCATTTCAAGAGGTAGCATATGATCAGGAACCGATGGCACTGAAGGAAGAAGTTCAAGCTGCTCTGAAGGCATTGGTGAAAAACAAGGCTCCAGGAATTGACGGAATATCAATTGAGATGTTTCAACAAACGGATGCAGCGCTGGAGGTGCTCACTTTCTATACCAAGAAATATGGAAGACAGCTTCCTGACCAACTGGCTGGAAAAGATTCATATTTATGCCTATTCCCAAGAAAGGTGATCCAACCAAATGCAGAAATTATAGAACAATATCATTAATATCACATACAAGCAAAATCTTGCTGAAGATCATTCAAAAAACAGCTGCAGCAGTATATCAACAGGGAACTAACTGCCAGAAATTCAGGCCGGTTTCAGAAGAGGATGTGGAACCAGGGATATCATTGCTGATGTCAGATGGATCCTGGCTGAAAGCAGAGAATACCAGAAGGATATTTACCTGTGTTTTATTGACTGTGAGAAGGCATTCGACAGTGTGGATCATAACAAATTATGGATAACATTGCGAAGAATGGGAATTCCAGAACACTTAACTGTGCTCATGAGGAACCTTTACATAGATCACGAGGCAGTTATTCGGACAGAACAAGGGGATACTGAATGGTTTAAAGTCAGGAAAGCTGTGCTTCAGGGCTGTATCCTTTCACCATATCTATTCAATCTGTATGCTGAGCAAATAATCCAAGAAGCTGGACTATATAAAGAAGAATGGGGCATCAGAATTGGAGGAAGACTCATTATGCAGATGACACAACCTCGCATGCTGAAAGTGAAGAGGACTTGAAGCCCTTACTGATGAATACCAAAGACTAAACCCTTCAGTACGGATTGTACCTCAACTTAAAGAAAACAAAAATTCTCACAAGTGGACCAATGAGCAACATCATGATAAACGGAGAAAAGATTGAAGTTGTCAAGGATTTCATTTTACTTAGATCCATAATCAACACCCCTGGAAGCAGCAGTCAAGGAATCAAACGATGTATTGCACTGGGCAAATCTGCTGCAAAAAACCTCTTTAAAGTCTTGAAAGGCAAAGATGTCGCCTTAAAGACTAAGGTGCGCCTGACCCAAGCCATGGTATTTTCAATCGCATCTTATGCATGTGAAAGCTGGACAATGACATAAACATGACATAAAGCCGGACAATGAATAAGGAAGACTGAAGAGGAATTGACCCCTTTGAATTGTGATGTTGCCAAAGAATATCGAATATACCACGGACTACCAAAAGAACAAACAAATCTGTCTTGGAAGGAGTACAACCAGAATGCTCCTTAGAAGCAAGTGTGGCGAGGCTGCATCTTACATACTTTGGACACGTTGTCAGAAGGGATCAGTCCCCGGAGAAGGACATCATGCTTGGCAAAGTACAGGGCCAGCAGAAAAGAGGAAAGCTCTCAACAAGGTGGATTGACGCAGTGGCTGCAACAATAAACTCTAGCATAGCAATGATTGTAAGGATGCTGCAGGACCAGGCAATGTTTGATTCTGTTGTGCATAGGGTCGCTATGAGTTGGAACCGACTCTTCGGCACCTAACATCAACAACAACCATTGCCCCAACACTTCACTCACACCTCTGCACCTTCATACTCTCCTCCCTACCCCCAGCTGCCTACTGAATTCCTATTATCCTTTCAGGTTCAGTTCAAATATTATCAAATGTTACCTCCTCTGTGGGGGCTTTTCTGGGTTCCTCTAGCAGAATTAATTTATCCACCCTGAGTGTTGTCGTTGCACTTTGGACGCATTTACTGCTTGTCTTCATCTCCCGCTGATCCACGGCAGAGATTTTTGTCTTATTTATATTTCAACTGAATGGCATTTGTACGCGATCAATAAAAGTTTATTAAATTAATAAATTTTTCACTTTTGCTATATTGCTTCCATATTTATGTCATGACTTAAAATTCTTAAAATATTTCACTAAGAAACTAATTGTGTTCCTATAAAATAGCTTGTTGGTTTGTTTATAAAGGAGTGTTGAAAGTCTTTCTCTGGATCTTTCAGCTGCCGTGTGGGTTTGGGTGATGTGCTGGAAGTGCGCTGCCCTCTGCTGGTGTCTTTTAAAAAAAAAAAAAAACATTTTATTGTGGGTTGGGTGAAGGTTTTCAGAGCAAATTAGTTTCCCATTCAGCAATTTATACACACTCCGTTTCATGACAATGTGACAGCACTCTATCCACTTCCTCCCTGGGCTCCCTATTTCCATTTGTCCATCTTTTCTGCCCCTTTCTGCCTTCTGAGCATTGTTTGTGGGCAAATGCTGCCCTTTTGGCCCGATAGGGTTGATTGTTCTCAGGAGTATGTTCCTCACGGGTGCTATGGTTCACTTTGTAGACCTGTCTATTGTTTGGCTGAAAGGTGATCTTAGGGAGTGGGTTCAGTTCCAGGTTTGAAGCGTGTCTAAGGGCCATAGTCTCAAAGGCTCCACCAGTCTCTATCAGACCAGTAAGTCCTGTCTTTTTTATGAATTTGAATTTTGTTCTACGTTTTTCTCCCAGCCTGTCCAGGACCTTCTACTGTGATCCCAATCAGAGCAGTCAGTATTGGTAGCCAGGTATCATCTAGTTCTTCTGGGCTCAGGCTACTGTAGGCTATGGTTCGTGTGGTCCATTAGTCCTTTGGACTAATTGTTTCTTTGAAAATTTCATCTTCTTCATCTTCTTCTTTGCTCTACACAGGAAGAGACCAATAATTGTACCTTAGATGGCCACTTGCAAGCTTTTAAGAACTCATTCCCTGAGAACCAAATAGGATGTATAACATTGTCTTTATAGACTATGTTATGCCAGTTGCCCTAGATGTCTCCTGACACTATAGTCCTAAACCCTCAAGCCCAGTGACTCTGTCCCTCAGGATGTTTGGTTATGGCTAAGAAGTTTTCATACCTGTGCCTCTGTGTGCTCTACTGTATACGTGGATATATTTGCAGCACACACAAATGCGTATGTGGAAATATTCTCTACCAAACCTATATGTGCTCGTGGGTGTACTCCCATATGCCAGCCCACATCTATTCAGCTTACATATCTACCTATGTATCCACTCATAATTTATTTTTTATTACTATTATTGCAGGATTGTGTATGTAATAGTATTTACCGTTGTTTCCTTTTACTCTTGCCTTCCTCCCAGTGTCTTCCTTTGCCTTGGTCATGTTGTGCTCACTTCCCCCATATTGTGTATTGCCGTTCCCTTCGCCCAGGTTAATAAAAAACATGTCTGCTATCTAGTTAGTGATTACCCCTCCCATCGCTGGTAACCATCGAAGAATATTTCTTTCTGTGTGTAAACCTTTTCTTGGCTTTTTATAATGGTGGTCTCATACAATATTTGTCCTTTTGTGATTGACTTATTTCACTTAGCATAATGTCCTCCAGGATCATCCATGTTGTGAGATGTTTTGTGGATTCATCGTTATTCTTTACCTTGCATAGTATTCCCCTGTGTGTATGTACCACAGTTTGTTTATCCATTCATCCGTGGAGGGGCACTTAGTTTGCTTCCATCTGCTGGTGTCCTTTTAAACAGTGTGTATGTGGTACGTATAGGGCAAGGCTTTGTTTAGATGGTGGTTCTAATCCTCCCCTCCCCCCACCGTGCTGGGCAGCAGATAACCATATGGTCATAAACTATTTACAGAAGGCCAGTAGTGCAGAATGTTAATTTTCACTTCACAGTCCATAAAGGATAGGTAGAACACCAAATAGAGAATGAAGACTGGTAAATTTCTTCATAGGCATTTTATACGGGACCTTAAGTTGCTTAGAAAATTTGTATCATTTTTATTATGCCCATAATTTTAAATGGCTTTATACGAATCTTGCTAAGACTACATAACTACACCCAATAAATATAAAACAAAAATGCCACCAGAACTCCATGACCCCTAGAAAAGTGAAGAGCTTCAAGCAACTGATAGTCTCAACCTTTGGTTCTATAAAATTGTAACATTTTATTGACTTGAAAATACATTAATAATATATGAAGATAAAACAATATGACACACACAGTACGTGCATGGGGCACACACATATATATGGTATGTTTCTAATTTTGTAAATATATATTTTATATGCATATTTCTGTAGGCGTAAAGGTCAGAAATATATATATGAAAATTGCAATCAGTAGCTAATGGAATTTTTAACTGATTTTAATTTAATGGGTTTTTGGTTTGCTCATATGCTCTAATTTTTCTGAAATAATCATAAATTACTTGGATAATGAAAAAAATGAAGGGAGAAAAGTTTATCGATAATATTACCAGTAGAAATATTAATTGATAAGACCTGAAGTCAAAACGAAAACTACCCTGCCTAGTGCAAGTAAAACAGGCACCTTCTGATGCAAACACCACTAAGAAAACCAGATCTATAGCTGTCAGTTACAAAAAAAAAAAATATGCTGAGTCCAGAAGTCTGTCCTCTCGGAGAGCGGCTAGTCACTCCGTGACAGGCCCTATAAGGGATAGGTCAGCCCCATTTGCAATAACAAACAACCAGTTGCCATGGAGTCGATTCTGACTCATGGCAGCTCCATGTGTGTCAGAGTAGAACTACGCTCCATAGAGTTTTCAATGGCTGTGATCCCTCAGAAGTAGGTTGCCAGGTCTTTCTTCCAATGCACATCTGGGTGGACCCAATCTTCAGGCCTCTCAGTTAGCAGCCAAGTGCAATAACTGTTTGCACCACCCAGGGACTTCTCAGCCCCATTTTCCTGGCAATTTCTCATTAAGTCAGCCTGCTCTTCATTAAGAAACCAGTGAAGCTAGGCCTGCTCTGGAAATATGGCTTGTAGAGACACTACTTGCGTTATCCCAAAAAGGAACCAAACCATTGGCACTCAGATACCCTAAGAGCTCTCAAGGAGGAAAAAAATGGCATGAATGCTTCGTACAGAAAGCTCAGCAATTTTCTTTTTAATTATTGAGATAAGATAGTGAGTTTGATTTCATTTAGCTGTTCAAATAGAAATCTATTTAAATATTTAAACAGAAAAGCCTCCTGATCTACCATCCTGCCCTCCTGTAACAGCTATGGCCTTTCCACAGAGATAAATTTTATAGTGGATTTGGTCTGGGGAACTTCTATTTTGTGGGTTAGAAATTGATTTCAAGAGCCTTCAGCAGAGTAAAACACACACAATTGTATATTTGCTTTGGGGGTAAGTCCACACTCCTTTGCAGTACAAACTAAATCTCCTGCTGGTAAACACTAGGATGTTTGGCATTTGAATTGCTTCTTTCTTAGAGATGTGGTCCTGATAATCTCTTTCACAAACCATTAAGGATCCAAACCCTCCCTGAACACCTTGCCCTTACTTCCTGGACATCATCTTGCACTGTTTTCCTCCATTCTATTTGGGCAAACAAAATCCAACAACATCAAAGCAACAAATATTTGTTATGTGCCTACTTGCTGTCCCCAGTGAAAATTTACCCTCCCAAATGGGGCCTTATAACCAGGCAAATCTTGCTGCTCTCTTCCATACCAAGCTCCTTTCATTTCCTTAAATTACATATCCTTCAAGAAGCAAGTCCATAAGAAGCAGGGAAGGGAACCTTTCACAGCATTTAACTCTTCACCATTTTCATGCTTCCAGGGTTTCACTACCTAGAATACCCAGCAGCAAAAGCCTTTGACCTTGAAGGTCTACCTTGATTATCAACACCTCAGCCTTCCCTAAAGCACTGACTCTCCTAAAAACATAAGTTGCAACATTCCCTGATAATTGGTCCCAATTGTCTTGTACCTACTTTGCACAGAGTTTGAACATTGTATTGTAATTTTTTTGTTTATTTGTCTGTCTTCACCCTTTAGACTGTGAGTCCCCAAGGAAACAGACTGTCTCCCATTATAATATTCCCAGTACCTACTGTTCAGTAAATAGGTGATGAATAAATGAACGCGCCAACCCCTTCAGAATCCACTTTGCCTGTGTACTTGTACATGTACACTGAAGAGATTAACAGATCCCAGAAGACTGTGAGAGCTTTATCTCGACTCTCTTTACAATATGTGATAAAATAGAATTGAACTAGTACTGTTTTAATTAACACTTAACAGAATGTCACTAATTAATATTTCTGTAGAAGGTAGTGTGAAAGTAGCAATTTTCAATTCGATGTTTCTCATGGGGAAAATCGGTGTTTCAGAAAGAAAAGTAGGTTCTCCTAGCAGCTCAAACTTCCTTTCATCAAGTTCTGTTAGATCAGCAGCCAGCCAAGAATTTCTTCATATTTTGTCACCCCAAGAGAACGTGATTTTTTTCTCTATGTTGGTGTGAACTTTCCCACATAGCTTTCTTCAGCTGTGTGTGCCATAGGTGGCTGAGAAAAAAAAAAAAGTCTCAGATACCATTGCTTGATTCAATAGTGAGAGACCCTATCAACTTTATTTTCCTGATGAATTTATTCTTTTATTTTTCTTTAATCATGGTTCTCTTCCTTGAGAACCTTGTACTTCTATGATAATGAATGGCACTTTTCCTCTAAGCTAGTCCCTGTTATTATTCCTGAATATTCCACACATAAATTCCTTCCCACAACCTTTGAAATTAATTCCTCGGTTACCTAAGTTAAACTTTAGCTACTTCCTTCTAGTCGACAAGCAAGTTGGGAAAGATATATTCATTCTTTCAAGTTGACGGTAGCACAAAGTGCATCCCACAAGCTAGCATAAAGCTGTCTACAAAACGAAAGATGTTCCCAGGCCGGTAACTCAGCAAAGGGGCAGACTGTCACTAATCCGTCTCCTACATTGTTCACCTGTGAAGCCAGAGGTTTGGGGTATGGAAACACAAAGCAAAAATTATTGTCCTTATAATGCAGTAATAATAATAAAGACCTCTACTGTCTACATACTTCAGATGAACACTGGTGTGAGGTCAGCCTGAACAGTACAAGGAAATGGCAATTTTTTAAGAGCTAATGTCCTTCTTCAACCGGCAAGTCAATAAACTCTGCCTGTATTAACTCTTCCGTTTTCAACTTAAAAGTCTGTTTAACTGATTCACTCTAAAAGTCTGTGGCTAACTTCATCCCTTGCACATCCACAATTTGGCTGAACTTAGCAAGATGATCTTTTATGTTTGTGCATACTCTGATTTACAAGGCTAATAGTTACTTTAATATCATCTTGATTTGCTAAGATCTCCTAATGAAGTGGTGCCCAAAACTCAGTCGTCCAATGTGGTGATTAAAGATCGACTTGGACTGATTTATGACTTTATTTCTGATAGACATAAAACAATGACTTTGATGGTTTAAGAAAGTAAAAATTGTTGTCTATGAAATGTCTTATTTCCTGAGCTAGGTGCATAACAGTTTCGCTTTTACCCTGCAAACAGGGTGAATATACTCAACCCACACATCTGTGACAACCAAACAGGCAGCACAGTTCCAATTTAGGATTATTATATAAAGTTGGGCATTTTTTTTCCAGACTGTTTGGAATTGTAAACGGAATTTACAATCTGAATTTAGAAACAGAAAAAGCAGATGTGCTAAAATGTAAAATGATGAACAAGTTAGCATTAATCTTGTTTCTGGGCTCATTTTCTCCTGGGAAAAATTCTTCACGAAGAAAGATTTACTGAGCGAGAGTCCAGTCCTCACTGTGTTATTAAAAATTCAGGAAGCTCATAAAAAGAGAGGCCATGTAACAAAGTTAGAATGTTTGGTGGCGATACAGGGCAGGGGGTGTGAGCAGTCTAAAAATCATATTAAAGGTTTGAACCACATTTATCATAAACTCGATACACGGTTTATCAAATTAGCAAAACATTTACTTTTAATAACACTGGAAGCTAATACTGCAGCTACTCTAGTGATGAATAATTTAAATATGAATTTACATGTTTAATCATTTCTGTCTGAAAAAGAGTGAAATGAAATATTAGCTTGACTGTGTCTCTGATTTCCATGTAGATTACCAAAAAAAAAACAGTGTTAGTAAATTTGCTTGTCACATGACACAGTCTAGAATTTATTTAATTACTGAATATTTCTTTCTATACTTCTATGTTACTCTTATAAGCTCTTCTGGAAGAAAGACATCGCACTGATCTCACACCTCATTCTTTGACGTATTGAAACTGAGGTCACTTTAAAAAAAATCTAACAAAACTCACAGATGACTTAAACAAAAATGAAGCCTCTAATCTAACGATGTTATTTCAAACACTCATTTTGCTTTACTTATATTGTTAATAACATTGCCTTGGGAGCTTAATACAGTTTTCTTTGTGTTTTCTTAGTGCATTGGACTTGGTTACTTTAGAAAAGAGCCCATTTAATTCAGAAGAGATTCCTGTTCTTTAAAGGAAATGGATGAGGGGGAGGTGAAAGCGAAATAAGAGGACCATCCTGAGGATTGTGGAATTCGAGAAGTAAAGGCAACAGGTGGTCAATTACCTTCCTAAGCCTGTACCTGAGTACAGAGGAGGAAACCAGCCCAGGGCTCATCAGCAAGTCAGGCTCTTTCAAGAGCTCTATGCCAAAGGAAATATTCTCATGGATGTCAACAAAGGTGAGCCAAAGACCACACACGCACCAGATCTTTACGACACATGGGCCATATCCTGTCGTCACACTTTTCACCTCATTTGTTACAAGTGCCACTAGAATGTTCACTTATTCATTTATTCCTCCAGTACATACATACTAAGCATAAAGTATGTTCAAGGCACCATGCAATGCACTGATGCTATCGGCGTGCTCAGCCCATCCTGGAGCTTCTCATGCAAGTCAGCAGCATGCACGTCCTCAGACCTCCGTCCACTCCAGAAAAAAGCAGGCTGGTTTCTCAAAGTGCCAACATCTGACCAAACTTCCCACAGAAACCATCTACAGTCAGAAGACAAAACTGAGGCTATACATACTGAATTTCTTATTAGACCTACTCCCTGATTCTCTTTAGACGGTCAAGGTTAGACTTCATTTGATTTCTTCAGAATCTTGGTACATGGAACAGGACTTATATTTCATGGCTAATTGCACACACACACACACAGATCTCTAGAAAATATATGCAGAATTAATCTTTTCCTAAATAAATTTAAAACTCTTCGAGCATAAATTCTCCAAAGGTTCATTGGAAGTATTGTAGTTAGTGTCCTCAAGGGTAGTGGAGAACCACAGTAGGCAAGAGTAGATGCTGGAGACAATATTCAGAATGAAGGAAGGCATCATCCACTTGTTCATTCAATAAGCATCATTGTTTCCTTACGCTGTACCAGGCTCTGTGCTGTGTATTTGGACTACAAATACAGACACGATCACAAGATATAATTCCTGCCACAAGCTGTTCATGCTCTCTTAGAGAAAGCAGATACGTAAACACTTACTTACCAGTGTGATGGAATGAATATATAAGTGACACGTGAACAGGATAAGACAAAGGAGAAGCAGTGTGAAATCAATCCAGAAGTGGAAGAAAAGGAACCCAAGAAAGCTTCGCAGAGTAGGTGACAACTTAGTCAAATCTTATCAAAAGTTGTGAGTTTCTAGGAGAACAAGGGTGGAAGGGCATTCAGAGCAGTGAGATGTTATATTGCATTTGGAGAACTGTGAGCAGTTTGATGTGACTAGAATAAAGAGGTGACAGGAGAACGGACTGAAAAGTAAGCAGAGCCAGATCTCAAAGAGCCTTGAATTCATGGCTTAGGATAAGTTTGAGTTTTAGGCTGGGAAATCACATACCAATTTGGGCATGGAGCTAGAAGTACAAAATTGGGAGTCTTTGATTTATGGGTTGAATTTGAAAGTAGGATGCATTATATAAAGCTAGTGAGTCAGAAAAGAAGTTGAGAAATTAACCATTTTGAGCACCATCATTTAAGAAGCAGCGTGAAAAGCAAGAGTCCACAGAGGATTTGAAAATGAGCAGCAGCGTTAAAAAAAAACAGAAAAGAGGAAGAACCCACAAAAAGCAGTTTCAAGAAGGAAATCTCTAACAATAAAGCAAAGAGGCCAAGTAAGATAGAGAATGAGCAAAAGGCTTCTGCAAACAGATAATCACTGGTTGGATAGGAGGAAAGTCAGATTGCAAGAGATGAGGAATAAATTTTTTAAGGACATGAACCAATCACTAGAAAAGGACATCATGTTTGGAAAAGTAAAGGGTCAGTGAAAACAAGGGAAACCCTCCGTAAGATGAACTGACATAATAGTCTCACCAACGAACTAAAACATACCAATAATCGTGAAGATAGCACAGGACCAGGCAACATTTCATTTTGCAATAAATAAGGTCGCCATGAGTCAGAAGTGACTCCATGAAAACAATAAGGAAGTGAAGACAAACTGGCCATACTTCAAGAAGAAACACAAGGCTAAAGGTAGACAAAGAGCCACGAGAGATTTTGTATTTAAGATGAACGAAACTTAAGCAAAGAAATCAGAGGAGAGGAAGAAGTTCAAAATACAGAAGACTTTAAGGAGATAACAGAAGGGCTGATGTGCCCAAGATGATGACAGCAGACAGGATCTGCAATGGCAGTGGAGGTACTAATCTTGGAGAGCTGGGTGGCTTCTTTTACCTCTGAGAAAAAGGGGAGAAGACAAATGTGGGTGCAGATAAAGACTATTCCAAGAAGTCAGTGGTAGAAGTTAAGGGAGTTCACATCTCTTAGCGGTAGTGAGTATAAAGGCCTAGGGTGTGAGGCCTGAAGAAAGCCATGAAAACTGGGACAACATGGTGTAGGGAGTAGGAAAGGCAGCTGAACAAAGGAACCAAGAAGGATCACCTGGTGGCTTTGAGGTCCTGCTACGGATTAGAGACCTTAACTTTTTATAATAGCATTAATCTACCATGCTCTGGGTTTATATCAGAGTTCAGTAACCCAAGAATAAAACAGAGAAGATTCACTTTTGGGTTGATCCAGGATTGGACATTGCATGGCAGATAGGTAAAAGAGCTAAAGGTGCTAGCAAGAAAGCTTTAAAAGATGCAGGCAGAAAAGGAAAGAAAATTATTCCAGGAGATATATGTTATGATATTTTCACACAAATAACACGAACCTTCTAAGTTTGTTTGCCAGCTGCGCCCTGGTGAGATATTTTCACAAAGGCACTATACTAGTTTTTTTTTTTTTTTTTTTTTTACTGCAACATATTTAAAAAATTGGTATAGTGGTGCTTATGAAAATACCTCACCAGGGGAAGGTGCAGCTGGCAAACAAATATAGAAGGCTCACATTATTTGTGCAAAAATACTGTACTCAGAAGGCAAAGGAAAATGTCAAAGAACTAGAAGTCTTCACAAATTCAAGGACTAAAGGTGATAGAACTTAGAAAGTAAGACAACTTAAGGGACAAAAGTCAGTGGTACAGAAGCAGATCTTAGTCATGACCAGCTCCAAGATGTGCCCATGAAAGTGAGTTCCTGAAGCAGAGTGAACACAAAAGCAATGGAATTAAGATAAAGGCACTCTAACCTAGCATATTCACGGTACGTTTCCCAGAACTTCATTCACTATGTGTCAGGCATAATAACCTCATAACAGTCCTATGAAGGAGGAACTATTATTATCCATCCTTATTTTACAGATGAGGAAACTGAGGCACAGAAAGGCAAAGCAACTTGCCTCAAGTCACACAGCTATTCCGGCAGGAGCAGGAATTCGAACCCAGGCAGGCTAGATCCAGAATCCCTGCTCCCAACCACTACACTATATAGCTTCCCCTAGAATGGTGACAATGGTATCTGGGAACCATAAGTGGCATGGCTCAAATCAGAAAACACTTTCTGTAGGAAGGGTGAAAGATGAATAGCCATCTAAAATGTAACTTAATTCCTTCCCTAATATCAGCAGCATCGATCACCGCATTTACTGAGCTTCCACTACTTGCCAGTTTGTGCTGTTTTAAAACATCGACCAAGCATAGCAGCTGTAGGACCAGAATTTCATTTCTTCCATATTCCTTCCCTAAGA
Organism: Loxodonta africana; assembly: GCF_030014295.1. Classification (NCBI taxonomy): domain Eukaryota; kingdom Metazoa; phylum Chordata; class Mammalia; order Proboscidea; family Elephantidae; genus Loxodonta; species Loxodonta africana. The sequence goes on from NC_087351.1 coordinate 50,831,055, forward strand.
TTTACACAAAAGGCTTTTGTTATAAAAAACAAAACTAAAATGATACTGTGGTATTTACCTGCTGGGTAGTAGAATCTTAAGTTAATTGATTCTATAAAAATCCACAGCTCGTCTGCCAAATATATTCATCTGAGAAATAACTGAACAATTCACAGTGGAATTAAATGGTCCTGCACACACAGGAGTAACCTGTGTTACTTCACAGCTTGGGACGAACTGGGAAGTCTCACCTTACACTAGCCAACCTGACCAACCTAGAACTATTTATACTGCAATATCTTAGGACTTCTTAAGGAAAATATCTAAATGGATCCAAGACTCATTTTTTTAAATAAATTTTAAGCACCTTCTAGAATAGTATGAAGCATACCAATGATTGTGAGCATGGCACAGGACTGAGCGATGTTTTCTTCTGTTGTATATAGGGTCGCTATAAATCAGAATTGACTCAGTACCTAACAACAACAAGAATAGTATGGCTATATGGAAGAAATTCTCTTTGCTCAAATATTCAACTATATCATGTTGCTTTGGTCCATCAGCGTGTCAACAATGTTTTTTGGGAATTATACAAAGAACTGCAGCTTGTGCATAATTTTTCTTGTGCCTGAGCTATTGGTGAAAGTATGATGTCAATATAATGTCATAACATGCTTTATTCAATATTTGTAACAATAAACTTCATAATGAATTATGGTATACCATAAATTTTCTGGATTAATACTTCTATCCTGCCGTTAAACTTTAGAGCCTCCTTTTAAAAACCATTACACTTTTATCTGTCTTCCCACAAAAATCTTTCTAGAAATATCTTTTCTCTTCCCACCCTCCTTCAAGGAATAAAAAGGTGGCAGTAATATGCTAATAAATTAGAGGTAAGAATCACAGTCCTCTACAATGCGAGTTATTAAGATTTACTGGTCAACCATAGGAAAATGAAAGCACTGGTGAACCCCTGGTGGCGTAGAAGTTAAGAGCTGTGGCTGTTAACCGAAAGGTTGGCAGTTCAAATTCACCAGCTGCTCCTTGGATAGCCCTATGAAGCAGTTCTCATCTGTCCTATAGGGTTGCTATGAGTTGGAATTGACTTGACAGCAGCGGGCTTTTTTTTGGGTGGGGGGGGTAGGTTTTGGTGGGTCTTATAACAGGAATCTTTGGAGGTAGTGTAGTCTAGAGAAAAAAGACTTTGCTGTGAATTCCTGGACACAAACTAAATATTTGACCTTGGGTATGTTATATAATTTCCCTGAGCCTGTTTCCTCATCTATAAAATCATAACTTCTTTCCATGATCTTTGTGAGGATTGCCAAGAGAAAATGGTTTGAACCATTTAGCACAGTGCCTCATTTAGCACGGAATTCAATGATGTCAGTTCTCTTTGCCTGCTTTTAATGTGACCTCTCAGCAGCTCTTGATCCAGCTGACCTCTCCCTTTTTATACAACCTCTTCTCTCGGGGTCTGTCATTCTCCTGCCTTTTGGTATCTTAAAAGGTTCCTTTGCGAGCTCTTCCTCCTCTATCTAATCCCCAAAAGTCAGATTCCTTTAGGACTCAATCTGAAGCCCTCTTCTGTTTTTATCTCTAGACTCATACTACCAAAATTCATCCTTTCCAGGCCTCAAAGAATATTTATCTGACTGTTACCAGCCCATATATCCTAGTATCTACTTGGTATCTCAACTTGGTGATCTCACAGACATCCCAAATCAATATGTTCAAACCTGGATTTTTAGCTTAAGTCTGACCCTCATGCCTGTTCCAACCTACCCCTTCTCCAAGCTTTCCCATATCAGGAAATGCTCCACCATTTGCCTGGTAGCTCAAGCCAGCGACCTCAACGTTACCTGATTCTGTCCTTTCCCCTACTCTCCAATTGTAGCCCAATCACCTAGCCCTGCCAATTCTCTATTGGGATGATCCCATATTCTTCCCTTCCAGTTCTAAATTCTGTGCTCCAGAGAAGGAGTGGCCAAAAAGTGAGATCTCAAAAGTCTCATAAAGCATATTTTAAAGTGTACTTTAAAATAAATCATTTGATCACACCTAGAGAAATGGTTTAAAACAAAGATTGTTCCTCAGAACACACTGGTTCTACATGATGTTAATAGGTCACAGAAAAGGGATACATGGCCAAATAAATTTGGAAAATGCTAAATTAAACAAAATTAAGCAAGTTTTCACTGTTGTTGGTGTCACTGTCATTTTTACTGTAAGATTTCCCATACTTTCAAATGGGTATTGTGAATCCATAAGAGAGACATGAGCCAAGTGTCATATACTTACCTCCCTCTGGTTAATTTGGAAACCCTGGTGGCATGATGGTTAAGTGCTATGGCTGCTAACGAAAAGGTTGGCAGTTTGAATCCATGAGGCACTCCTTGGAAACTCTATGGGGCAGTTCTACTCTGTCCCGTAGGGTCGCTATGAGTCGTAATCGACTCAATGGCAACAGGTTTGGTTTTGTGTTTTGTTTTTTTTTTCCCCTGCTAATTTGGTTTGAAAAGCGGGGTCTCAGTACCACATTTTGCTGTTTATCTGGGCCACCTTCAGTTTCCTCAAGGATAGCCATTCACTTCACATCCACTTATCACCCAGAGCTCCTGGACCTGTCCTTCTTCATATGGTGTTCCTCTTCCTCAGGGCATCAGCAGAGGGATGAATGTGCATTCCTTAATTTAATGCGCCAAACATCCTTAACTGCCCTCGATTTCCCACAAGAACACCAAACAAGCTCTCCACAGAAATATCAGGCTTTCCTGAGGGCTTGGGGAGGCAGTGATCATTACATCGTATCAATGCAAACTGCTTAGAATCAAAGATTAGACATCTTAAAAGTCCTTAGAATTTCTTAAAATCCTCCAGTCACCCCTCCACCAGAATTTTCTCATTGACCACCATTGTCCATTTATTTCAGAGTCCTGCTACATTGCCTAATTGCTCTCGTCTTCCTAGCATACCTCCACCCCTCCTCTCTTCTCCAACTTTCTTGGCTCTCCCCTACCCTCGAACCCCAATTAATTTTTTTAAACAATTCAGACTATTTTTTTGTTTCCTTTTCCCCTTCCAATCCATACATACCCTCAATACCTCTCCTCCCACTCCCAATTGCTTACCAAGCTATTTTTCTAAACAAAGCGCTTACTTGCAATAGAACTCAAGACCTGGCTGTTAGCTACGAAAATAATTTATTACCTTACGGTCAGCAATTGAGTTCCTCTTTTGAAGGGAAGTGGCCTTGTTTAGAAAACTTTGATTATGGAACACCTTTGTTTTATTTCAGAACACATTGCAGACTTGTGTTTCACAAGGCACTCTTTTGAACGGTGTATTTTTTAAAGAGAAAGAAAGGAAAGATAGAGGTAAATTGGCATTTCAGGGTAGCACATGTAAGGAAAAATAACCCAGCTACTTATAGGACCTGAATGAGACACAGGACCTAATACCAGGTAAGTGCCTTTACTCTCATTTGTGGCTATAGGAGGTGTCCCATTCACATTTAGACCAGCAGTTGGATAGCTCAAAATTCTCTACAAAATCTTGCCCCTTCCTCACTTTCCTAGGTTTGCTCCCCACCAGGGCTCTCTGGGAGTCTACTCAATGGTGTGTGTCTGAATTATTTCATAATAAAAATATTTTAAATATGTTATAAATATGAAAGCTATGGGGGAACATGTTCATGGTTTATAAAATCGTAAAATAAACACGTACTTGTCTACCACACTTTTATTTACAAAAACTTACACTTAAAATTGAAGTAATGAGTTTGGGGATAAATAAAAGGAAAAACTAACGAATAAAATGATGTAGCTTTCTGGACTATCATAATCCAAGGATGGCACTGCCTGGAAATATAGATGAATTCAAGGAGGGTTTAGATCATCAGTTTCATTTCTGAAATCTTCAAATATTTGAGATATATTCCCTAGTCTTTCGAAATGACAGTAATTTGCCCTCCTATAAAAATCGACTCGACGGAACTGGGTGGGTATAAAATTCCTTAGTTCCACTATTAGAACACAGTGAAATAAGCTATATTGGGGGTTGATGATGTCCTCCTTAGTATGGTCTTCTACCTCCTTCATCTTGTAATAAACCAACTTCGTAAAGGATGTGCTTTACAAAAACTATTTCAAATAGTCTCATATATTAGGAAAGTTGGGGTACTCTAAACTCTCAACATAACATTTTGTTCATAATCCTAATTTCATGTGAAATCATTGCAAAAATGGCATTAACACCCATAATAAAGTAAAAAAAAAAAAAAAGCAACTGTAAATTAAGCTTGGAGATGAGGGAATCAAAGAATAATATTCAGAAGGCTTGAGGGCAATGAGAATATTTGAAAGGCTTGAGACTGAGACTTCATTTCATTTTTTCAAATGACTCGGTAAAAAAGACAGCAGTAAAAGTAACCTGAGCAAGGTTTTGAACGAGCAGAAGATGGAGGCACACAGCCAAAATGAGGAAGAGAGAAGGAAGTTCAAACAAAACTTTCAATTATAAGTAATTCTAATCCTTCTTCAGTCCCTACATAAGAAATGGAATTTGTTCTGATATAACAGGAAAAGATAAAAAAAAAGAAAATAGGGAACTAGAAAGAAAGATAAGCTAAAAGTAATAATGAAAATTAATCATAACATCTGGGAAAATTTAGATGACCTTTCTGGGAGCAGAGAGACAAATTCCATTGAGACTAATTACCTTATTTTCAACTTTGACTTTACATGAAGTATGAATCTAGAGAGTAAAGCAAATGTTTACCTTCTTGAAACTACTTTCAGGTAATAATGCATTGCCGTCTCACAGACAGGTTGAAGAAATTTTTCTACTACTAACATTTTTGCCAATACTCAACATTTTCATAAACTATTGCCATACTTACTAATCTGAAGTTTAGTACTAATGCTAAAATAATTTACATTTTTATTAAAATTCTTTCTTTCTTAGAGAATTATTTTTATCCCATTAGAATCTACCATGTTCTGAAAAGGAATGGGAGGCAAGACTTTATATGCCAGCACAATGCTTTAATATCTTAACAGGATCCCTTGTAGTTCAGAAGAAGAAAATAGAATGGGGCCAGGATTTCCACTAGTCCCTTATCCTCTCTTTCACCCAAATATAATTCTCCAAACCAGAGTGCAGGCAACTCATTTCTAAGATGGCAGCCATTCAGTGGTCCCTAATACAGACATAATAACTAAGGAATAAATCTAAAATGAACAGAAAACTATTCTTAACCATTGGAACAGCTATGCGCTTCCTAATTTTCTACTGAGCCTTGAGATAAAACATGGCCAATTACTTTGGAAAACTACTGACGTTTAGGAAATATACTTTTGATTATCTGATCTGAAAAATATCTTTTAAAATCAAGCAAAATTTTCAGAATATTATGTTATTATTAAGAGGTTAACTTTTACATTTTGCTTGTACATAAAAACTAATCCAGCACATTAAATACTAAGTGCATAATTCAGTTAACTTGATTTTCCCATTGTAATCATTAGAAAAAATTTATTCTTCTACATTTTACTGTGAACAGGTTCTTCCAAATCTCTTGAGCAACCATCTCAAAATACAGTAAATGCCACTGGCCATTTAAATAAAATTTCCTAAGGAAGTTCACCATTGGCGGTGATAGCTCACCATGCTATTTTATTAGTAGGTTATAGGTGAGTAAGCACCATCAATACCAATAAATCATCTCACATCGTCACATTAGGAGGGATCACGGTAATAATATCAATGTCATAACTATATCACTTTCTCCACCTGTATTCACGTATGCCTCATTACTTCCTTTTCTAATTACTCATTGAGAGGGGCATCATCTATTTAATGTTATGAAAAAAATGGGTTACAAATAAATGAAAGTCAAAGACTTGTGAATGTTAACTTCTGTTTGATAAAAAATGTATTATAATCTTACCTGGAAAGAGCTTTGCCTTGAGCATAATACATTTGAATTATGTAAAGCTTTTGTCCCTCAGAGTTCAGAGCTTCTCATTACCTACAGAAAGATGACTGAACTCCAGAATAATAAGCTGATATATTTGAAAGGAAATGCTGTTACATTTGATTTAATCCAAAGATATAACATGACATATTGACTCTTTCAAACAAGAAAAGTAACTTGATTGAAATTGGACATCAAACAAAGATCATACAATGGAATTCCACTATAACTAGTAATTTTTTTAAATATCTACTCCTTCATCCAACAAATATTAGTTCACCAAGTATTTATCGAGCCCATGTTTTTTTACCGTGTACTCTAGGCACTGTACCAGGCACTGTGAATATGTAAATAAATAGGACACAGTCTCTGCCTTCATGGTGCTTAGCCTCTATGGAGAAAATGATAAGTAGGTAATAATCTCAATACAGAGAAATAAGGACTCTAACAGAGGTATATATTCCAGGAGAGTCTTTAATTGTTGTTATGATAGTGATGTGTCTCTTTTAGCAAGGTATTATACATTTCTTAAAAGCTCTATTGGCAATGATCTCATCTTGGAAATAAGCAAAGGAAAGCAAAGTGTCAGTCTACATTTTGGAAATTTTCTCACCATGTATTATTATTATCATTTCCTTTAAAAGAGAAATAAAAGACATGTTGATGTTCTATGCATCTGAAATCACATTGAACTGATAAGCAAGATCTGATGAAAATAAAGTTTAGATTACCAAACTCTATCTCCTCAGGCAATTAGCCTCCTTCCTCTGTACCTTAAAAAGAAATAAATCAATGGGAGGTAAGCTCACCCCCATTCTACTCTACAGCTCAGATGTAACAGCCTTGAGGGAGAAGGACCAGTCAGGAGTTGGTATGGGTATATGCATGAGGCAGTGGCAGGAACTCTATGAAGAAGTCTGAGTCATCACATAGGTATTAAATGGCTCCTATTCTAATTATTGTGGGCCCTGGTGGCTTAGTGGTTAAGAGCCATGACTGTTAACCAAAAGGTTGGCAGTTCAAAACTGCCCCTTGGAAACCTTATAGAGCTGTTCTACTCTGTCTTAAAGGGTCACTATGAATCGGAATCAACTCAATAGCAACGGGTTTGGTTTTGGGTTTTTTTGTTTATTCTAATCATTATAAGGAGCCCCTGGCAGCACAGTAGGTAAGTGCTCAGCTGCTAACCAAAAGGTTGGCAGTTTGAACCCACCATCTGCTCCACAGGAGAAGGTTGTAGCAGCCTGCTTTTCTAAAGATTATAGCCTTGGAAACCCTGTGGGGCAGTTCTATTTTGCCCTATAGGGTCGCTATGAATTGAAATCAACTTGACAGCAATGGATTTGTTTTTGTTTTTTAATTCTAATCATTAGACTATTTCTAATCCTTTCTCCTCTGATATCCCTAAACTAGAGCTTGAAGGCAGCAGATGGGGAACTGCACAGCTGAGTCCTCATTCCCTCAATCCCTTTTACCCTGTGGGGAAAAATGCTCTGGGTGACAATGAAAGTTTATAGTCCTACCAGGAAGGACAAATGATAGGTGGGTTTGTCATACCGCCTAAATCAATTAATTAGGCGTTTTGTCCCTTTGTTAAGCGCCTGGTGGGAAGACTGCTCAATTTGGTCAAAACACCTAAATAGGCTAAGCAACCCAGTAGAAAAAAAAGTTGGCCAGAAGCTGTTCTGCAATAAGCACTTAGAACATTGCAAATGTGTCCCTTCTCACCAGAATGCATGATCTCAGAGGGTAGGGACCACATCTTTTCATCATTATGTCCCCAGTGTCTGGTACCAATGTGCTTTCTTCTTAATGAAATGTTTTGTTACTCAGTGCTGAATAAGTAAAAGGTTTCCTGAAGAATTCATTGTAGAGTCAATTATTGGCTTCTGGCTTTCTGACTTCATTTTTAAGCACAGCTATATTATATGAGTGGAGCTCTGGTAGCACAGCAGTTAAGAAGTACGGCATGCTACAGTTGCTAATCAAAAGGTCAGCAGTTTGAATTCACCAGCCACTACTTGGAAACTCTATTGGGCAGTTCTACTCTGTCTTCTAGGGTCACTATGAGTTGGAATGACTCAATGGCAATGTGTTTGTTTTTGATATAGTATGAGTAGAATGGAAAGAAACCCTAGTGGTGTAGTGGTTGAGTGTTATGGCTGCTAATCAAAAGGTCGGCAGTGCAAATCCACCAGACTCTCCTTGGAAACTCTATGGGGCAGTTCTACTCTGTCCTATAGGGTCACTATAAGTCAGAATCAACTCGACGGCAAAGGGTTTATGAGTTGAGTAAAGCAGCAGCCCCAATCTTAACTGTAGAAAGGGGCAGAATAGAATTAGTTTTGACCGAATTGGCCATGCTCTCATGGAATGACCTGGAGTTTCTGTATAGTTTTCCAGGTGGTAAAACCTGTCCGGCATCCACCAGCTCCCAGACCCCAGATTCCATGAATGGCATCAACTCTTTCCATAATGGTTAGTCAAAAAGAGGCGAGGAATTGGGGACCTTCTCTTTTTACCATTCCAAGTGGTGGCTTCTGTGCTTACTCTGATGGGCTGCTATAAAATCAATAGGACTATGGCCAAAATGTGATCAACATGAGAAATAATAAACTGCTATTTTAATTGTCTCTAAGAAAACCCTGGTGGAGTAGTGGTTAAGTGCTATGGCTACTAACCAAGAGGTCGGCAGTTCAAATCCGCCAGGCGCTCCTTGGAAACTCTATCCGGCGGTTCTACTCTGTCCTATACGGTCACTATGAGTCGGAATCGACTCGATGGCAGCGGATTTGGCTTAGCAGGTTAATTGTCTCACTTTTCACTTTTCTCCTGAGAACCACAGTAAACTATGAAATGCAATCAGATTATGGTGTCATTTGTCTTTGTATCTCCTTCCCTCTCTCCTAACCCAAAACCTACACCAGGACCTAGGATAGCTTCCAGAACACAGTAAATGCCCATAAAATGTTTCTCAGATGACTGGCATTTTTTTTTTTAACTAAATATGTTTTGGGGGGGCGGGAATACATATTCTTAGAAATCCTCACATATTTGAAAATTTCAACAGGCCTAGGAATGATAGTTTGAACAGAGTCTACACTGAAAAATCCTCAGTAAAGACAACAAAACATGTCATTATCTGAAAGCAGCTGCTTAAGTTTCTTGCAAATCTGTTTTTATTATTTTATAGGGTTTCTTATTAGTTTACTTCATGACAGATTTTTCAGTTGAAAAACTGTAATCATTGGAATTCAATGACTTGCTCAAAAAAGATATTCATACAGTCGTTTGTTCCTTCAATAGGAATAACTTGTTCACTGCGTGCAGAATTGAATTCTTCTGATTGTATTTCAATTTCTAAGTACATCTAACAGGTAGAATGATCCAGCATTTCATTGGAGTAACTATAATAGAGTTGTATGGAATTCTTTCATTCTGTCCAGGTACATTATGGGTAGCAAGTTTTTCTTGCTACACTGTAGATCTTAGTCTTATCCACCAAGATAGGAAATTGGTCTAACCACAATTCACTTTTTTTTTTTCTTCAAAAGTGATGCCTTTTAACACTAGGGTAAGAAATCTGTAGTTGAGTATGGCTTCTAGTTGTTTCCATTTTGAATTCTACCCTACAAATTAATCAATTCTAATTTTCTTAAAATCAAAATTACTCAAGAAAAATTTCAGCAATGGCAAACATTGATCCAATAAGACAACTGAAATAATTTAAAATCCATTACTTAATTGGTTTCCTCACCCATTCAATATTAGAAATATAATAATCTTCATCCCCCTAAATTCTATGCTAGTGAAATTGAGTTACTTCATCATTCTTTTACATAACAAAAGCTCTGTTATGTCTGTGTCCCCCCAGAAATATATGTTGTAAATCCTAATCTCTATGCCTGTGATTATAATTCCATTTGGGAATGGGTTGTCTTTGTTATGTTAAAGAGACAGGATTAGTGTCGGTGTGTCTTGAGGCAATCTCTTTTGCAATATAAAAGAGATTAAATAAGCAAGCTAGAGAAGCAGAAATGGGGGAAGAGAAATGCCAAGCAACATGAAGATTGCCTAGGAGCAGAAGCTCAGGAGAGACAAGGACCTTCCTTCAAAGCCAATGGAGAAAGAAAGCCTTCCTCTGGAGCCGACACCCTGAATTCAGACTTCTAGCCTCCTAAACCGAGAAAATAAATATCTGTTTGTTAAAGCCATCCACTTGTGGTATTTCTGTTATAGCAGCACTAGATAACTAAGAAAGGCTTCTTTTTTCAAGCACAGTTATGTATGACATAAATAGCTTTTCAAAAAAAAAAAAAACCACAATTATGTTATATAATTATTTAATAATAATATAATTCAAACTCTCCCAAATTTTAGCCAAAATTATTTATTTGGTGAAACCCAATGAATTTTTTATATTAAGTGGAACAGTCTAAAATTTTCAACTTAGTCAAAGTTTCTTTACAGATGTTAGTTTGAACTTATCTATTAGAATTGGGAGGAAAAGTCTTTAAGATATGTTAACCACATCATAATGTTTGATTCTAAAAATGTTAAGCCTAATAACTTTCACATATATTATCTAGCATGTTATGTTCATGTAGATATGAAATATCTCTTTAACATGAAAAAAAAGGAACAATTGTTATAACCCCATTTTATCGGTGAAGAAAGTGAAAAAACTCAATGGAGAACCATTGAGTGTAAAAATTAGTGTGGGGGGGGAAGGAATAGAATCTAGGCTTTTCAATGCCTAATCAAGTGCATCTCTTCTGTTTATTATATTTTAAAGATCTGTATTCTAAAACGAATTATGTTAATATACCTTCAAAACTAAAATTTGTCTCAGGTATTGCAGTAACTTGAAGTACCAAGATGTTAGTAATTTTCGTTTGTTCACAATGGTTCAATTGCTATCAAGATCAGATTTTGGGCACTGTGCATTCAGTTCATTCAAGTGCACACACTGGTGCGCTGAAAGAAGAAACTACAGGTCTAGCAAGGAGCAGAGATGATGAGTACAAAAGCACTGAGTGTGGGAAACATCGAGTGTGGGACTCTGAAGAGAGATATTCAGATAAAGATATTCAGTAGGCAGCTATATATATACATATATGCACAAGTCTTATGCACCAGTCAGTTATGAAGGCACTTGGGACACAAAAACAAATCCCAGTAGGGAAACAAAGGAGGGAATAGGAGCCAGTACCTGTTGGGTCCAGTTAGGGTACAGAAGTCACAGTATTTATTTGTAACATAAAATAGTTAATATGGAGAACTGTTAACTATTGAATACTGAATAACTGAAAGGGCAAAAAAAGCATTCTACAGAATCGCAGAGGTATCAGTCAACATTAGGAAGCCATGACTGCCCCTGGGGCTGGAGAAACAAAGGGAAGAGGCTGGTTATTAAAATTTAGAAGCTTGGAGGAGAGACTCTGTGTGCCTGGGTCCCATACCTCTGAGGAGAGGTAGCTGCTTACCTGGTGCTTGTGTCTCTGAGGAAGCTGGATGAGGCTGATCCCACCAATGTTGGAGAAACAGCAAACTGGAGTCAGCTGCTGCTACTTGTTTCAACTACCACCGAAGGTAAAGAGAGGTGATGCTGACAAAATTAGGAAGCCCAAATGAAGCTGACAGAGAAGAGCAAGTCCCTTCTCCTTCCTCCAGCTGTGCAGTCTTCCTGGCACCCCCTGTTGGCAGAACCTAACATGGAAATTGCTGACCAAGCAGAAATGTAATTTACAGAGCCCTAACCCCAGTACCACGGGGAAAAGCACACAATCGCTTAAAAATTGACACAGAATTGTTTATTCCAATTGGGAGGGGAGAAGTTCAAGAGAAGTTTTGCTAGAGGAAGTTGAATTAGCTCATAGAAAAAAAAAGCTACTATTTATTGATTAATTACAGTGTGCCAAGCACTTTAAGACCATTAGCTCGTTTAATTTAATCCTCACAACAACCATTTGAAGTATATATTACTATTCCCAGTTTACAGATAAGAAAACTGAAGTACAAGAAGTTTATATGACTTGAGCAAAAGCATAAAGTTAGTAACTGGGGATCCAGGATTCAACCTTAGGTCCATCTGTTTTCAAAATATCAGCTCTTGAACATTATACTGTCTTCCCTTAAAAGATAACTAGGTATTTTAAAAAGTACACTGTCACGTAAGGCGCCAGGAATTGACAAAACACCAATAAAGTCGTTTCAACAAACAGATACAGCACTGGAGGTACTCAGTCACCTATGTCAAGAAATTTGGAAGATGGCTTCCTGGCCAACCAACTGGAGGAGATCCATATTTGTGCCCATTCCAAAGAAAGGTGACCCTACAGAATGCAGAAATTATAAAACGATATCATTAATATCACACACAAGTAAAATTTTGCGAAGGAACATTCAAAAGCAGTTATACCAGTACATCAGCAGAGAACTGCTAGAAGTTCAAGCCAGATACAGAAGAGGACTTGGAACAAGGGATATCATTGCTGATGTCAGATGGATCCTGGCTGAAAGCAGAGAATGCCAGAAAGATGTTTACCTGTGTTTTATTGACTATGCAAAGGCATTCGACTATGTGGATCATAACAAATTATGAATAACATTGCAAAGAATGGGAATTCCAGAACACTTAACTGCATTCCCGAGGAATCTATATATAAACCAAGAAACAGTCATTCAAACAGATCAAGGGGATACTGCGTGATTTAAAATCAGGAAAGATGTGTCAGCATTGTATCTTTTCACCATACTTATTCAATCTGTATGCTGAGCAAATAATCCAAGAAGCTGGACTATATGAAGAAAAACGGGGCATCAAGATTGGAGGAAGACTCATTAACAATCTGCATTATGCAGATGACACGACCTTGCGTGCTGAAAGTGAAGAGGACTTGAAGTTCTTACTGATGAATATCAAAGACTAAACCCTTCACTATGGATTGTACCTCAACTTAAAGAAAACAAAAATCCTCACAAGTGGACCAATGAGCAACATCATGATAACGGAGAAAAGATTCAAGTTGTCAAGGATTTCATTTAACTTAGATCCATAATCAACACCCATGGAAGCAGCAGTCAAGGAATCAAACAATGTATTGCACTGGGCAAATCTGCTGCAAAAAACCCCTTTAAAGTCTTTAAAACAAAGACGTCGCTTTGAGGGCTAAGGTGCACCTGACCCAAGCTATGGTATTTTCTTTTGCCTCACATGCATGCAAAAGCTGGACAATGAATAAGGAAGGCAAAACAAGAATTGACACCTTTGAACTATGGCATTTGTGAAGAATATTGAATATACCATGGATTGCCAGAAGAATGAACAAATCCATCTTGGAAGAAGTACAGCCAAAATGTTCCTTAGAAGCAATGTGGATGAGACTTCACCTCACATACCTTAGACATGTTATCAGGAGGAACCAATCCCTGGAGAAAGACATCCTGCTTGGTAAAGTAGAGGGTCAGAGAAAAAGAGGAAGACCCTCAATGAGATGGACTGACACAGTGGCTACAATAATGGGCTCAAGCATAACAACAATTGTGAGGATGGTGCAGGACCTGGCAGCATTTCATTGTTATACGAAGGGTCACTATGGGTTGGAGCTGACTCAACAACACCTAACAACAGCAACTGTCAGGGAAAGAACATTCCAAGTATAGAACACAGCATGACCACAGGCATAGGGAATGAAATAGCCTGGAAACAGTGGGAAAGCATCAGAAGTTCCACCTGGTTTAAGTCTAGGTTAAAAGGAGTACAAAATTTGAGGTTCTTTGGATGGTTAATCAAAGGCCAGGACAAGGAAGATCTTGTAGACCACGTTTTAAAGAATTGACTTGACCCTCAGAGCAAAGGGGGAGCCACTGAAACTTTAAGCAGAAGAAGAGCATGATAAACGTTGTATTTCTAAAACAGTATTCTTGTAAACATGGGCAAGATGTACTGAACAGATACCATGCTAGAAGCATGGAGGCTAGAGGAGACTTTCTCCAAAGACCAAAGAACCTATGAAGAGGGCATGAACAAAAGCACTAACGGTGAGGATGGAGAGAAGTGGGTCAACAGAAGAAATACTAATCACAAACTGTAAGGGATATAAAGGATGAAGGGAAGGAAATTGTCGAGAATGACTCTCAGGTTTCTAATTAGGAGACTGGGTGGATAATGGTGCCTTTAACCAAGTGGGGAAAATGTTAGCAAGAAGAGACAGGTCGGGGAAGGAAGATGTTAAATTCCATTTTAGACACATTGAGTTTAAGATGGAACATACAGGCTAAGATATGCTATCAGCAGTATGATACAGATATTTCATGTTCAGAAAAGAAGTGCATGGTGGAGACCAACGTCATGATATTTGGTGAATAATGTCATCTGACTTCTTTGTGGAATGTACAAAACTAAGAAGCTAAACATTAGAAAAATCTTTTAACCTTTAAAGTAATAAAACATAGGCTTTCAGCAGACATAAAAATCCAGGAGAAACAGAAGAAAATGTTCCAAATCAATTAAATATAATTGATATAAAAAATTTCAACTAATTGAGAGGAAAACAGAAAGACACAAATATCAACCACAAATACAGTAGAAGTATAATATTCTCTTCATGTTCCTTGAGGCCACCTGAAGACCCTCCTTGAGGGAAGGAACATTCTGCAGGTGTTGCCACCAGGCCCACCACCTTGTTAATGTGCAAAATAGTCGCATAGTAGATTTTTTACTATTGTCATAAATGCAAAGTGTCAGATAATGAGATAGTCAATAAGTGAGCAGTATACTCCCTTTCATAAGCTGATGGCTCCTACTAGTGAAAGGACAGTGGTGCTTCAGTGGTAGAAGCCTCACCTTCCATGTGGTACATCTGGGTTTGATTCCCAGCCAATGTGCCTGAAGCGCAGCCACCACTCATTGGTCAGTGGAGGATTGCATGTTGCTGTGATGCTAAATAAGCTTCAGCAGAGCTTCCAGACTAAGACCAACTAGGAAGAAAGGTCTGATGATGTACGTCTGAAAATCAGCCAGCAAAAACCCACCCAATGGATCACAAGGGTCCAATCCTGTTGTGCATGAGGGTCACCATGAGTTGGGGGCCAACTCCAGGGCAACTAACAACTACTAGGTAGGGATGCTTCTAATTTATTCCAGAGTATGGCAGACTCAATAGTGCTCTGGGCCCTCTGCATTCTATCCCTCCACCTCAAGAACGAGGCCCAGGGACTTCCGGCCAGCATGGCACCATAGACAGAAGCACCATGCCATCCCTCCATAGCAAAGACCCAAAAAACTAAGTAAAATAGACACAAATGTCATTCCTGGAATCTGAAGTGCCAAATGAAGAGATAGAGAACTCAGCCAAGCACTGAGTGGAAGAAGAAACTGACAGAGGACGGACAGTGAGGAGAGATACCTGATCAGGGCCTCATCAGCTAATGCAGCACAGATCCTCCATCTTGGACTCCAGTCGGGGATCAGTAGACAGAAAGCACAGGAAAGCAGCTTCATAGAGCTCCCAGCAGGAGACAGAGCACCCAGTAACCAGCAATACGGACTTTCCACCCCCCACCCTGCTGTACCTCCTGGCTTCCTGCCTGGCTGCAGTGGCTCGGCTGGCCAGGAAGTGCAGCATACATGCCACTTTGATTCACCCCACCCACGTCGAAGACCAGAGGACAGGGAGTATGGGAAAGCAGCTTCACAAATTTCCCAGCAGGAGACAGAGCACCCGGTAACGATCAATATACACCTTCCTAGCATCCCTTTTCTTCCCAGCACCCCCCCCCGCCCACTGCCCTGTCCTCCTCTGCTCCCTCCCAGCCACAGTCGCTCGGCTAGGAGGCAACTGCTTTGGCCTCAGGTTGCTTGGATTTGCCCTGCCCACGCTGGCCAGGCCCCTGAGCTTGTGTTGGTCCTTTCCATCTCTTTTGGTTTTTTCTGTGCCTCCTACCACCTCCCCCTTCTTTCTTCCAAACACCTGGCTCCTTGTGCCATCTTTGCTTCTTCTTGAAAGGCTGTGAAGCCATGCTCGGCTGCGCACAGCTTAGGAGCCACTCCCCCTATTGCACAGCTGCATGGGTGGGATCCCTGGGTGCATTTCTTTTTTTCTTCTTTTTTCTTTTTCCCCTCTGTCTGTCTTCATTTCTCAGTTCTCTTCTCTCTATACTTATCTTCTTTTCCTGTCTCCTGAATGCCTGGCACTCTGTGACATCTATAACCCCTCTAGCCAGGCTATATTGCGCAGCCTGGGAGCCACATCCCCAGTCTTAGCAGCCCCACTGGTGGGACTCTGGGACTCCTGGAGGCTTTTCTTTTCCTCTCCAAATTTTTATCGAGTTACTTTTTTCTTTCTCCCCCTACCCTTTTTTTTTTTTTTTTTGCTTTTCTCTGTTTCTTGGTTTCTCATTTCTGCACTACAGCGGCAGGCTCTCTTAGCACTCTTTTTTTTTTTTTTTCCCCTGTCTCTTTGTTTGCTTGTTTGTATTTGGCTCCTGTTTTCCTCTCCTCTCTCTCCTCTTTCCCATACCCCTATTAGCTCCACACATCACAACCTCCCCCAGCTCTTTCCTGCCTACCTGCACCATGCACTGAACATCACACCCCCAAACAGCACAGGCATGGCCTACTGGAACCTTCCCAGCCCTGATTTCTGGACAGCCCTGTTGGCTGTAGTATGTGTCAGAGACAACCCATCCCAGCCCCTCCCCTTCAGCTGGAGCTGCTCTGCTGCACCATAGAGGAATGACTAGCCCTGCCAACTGGACAAGGAGGTGAAAAGTATCATGACTACAGATGAGCAAATAACAAAGAATGCACAGCCCGCCTGCTCAGACATAACCAAATAAAACAAAAAAGGAAGATAAAACAAACAAATCCACAATCAAGAAATGAAGAAAATAACTACTGGATGTCCCGAAGACAGCAGATAATATCAAAGCATATTTTACAAAAGGACAGAATGGGTCCAGTAGGCATCCAAAATAAAACACTGGATGAATTTCCAGGAGAAGAAAAGGCACTAGAACTACCTGACAGGGAATTCAAATCTCTAATATTCAGAGCAATCCAAGAGTTGAAGCAAAAAAGCAGACAAAAATGGGGAAAAAAATACACAAATTTTTGGAAATGGCAGGCAAATTCGTGGAACATACAGGCAAAAAAAATGGAACAATTCAGGAAAGTAATACAGGAACAAAATGCCAAAATCAATTCACAACTAAAAATTGTACAAAAACAACAATTAGAAATCCAAAAGATAAACAAGATTTCAGAAATGGATAGTATCATAGAAGGGCTGAGGAGCAGGTCTGAAACAATGGAAGACAGAATTGGCAAAATTGAAGACAAACACTTGGATACAACTCTGCTTGGGGAAAAATCAGAAAAAAGAACAAAGAAAAATGAAAAGACCCTGAGAATTATGTGGGATAAAATCAAAAGCAAAAATTTTTGAGTGATCAGAGTTCCAGAACAAGAAAACGGAAAACACAGAGAGGATCATTGAAGAATTGCTGACCAAAAACTTCCCTAATATCATGAATGATGAAAAGCTGACTGTCCAAGAAGCTCAATGAACCCCATGTAGAATAGACCCCAAAAGAAAAACACAACCAAAAAAAAACCCAGTGCTGACAAGTCAATTCCAACTCATAGAGACCCTATAAGACAGAGTAGAACTGCCCCCATAGAGTTTCCAAGGAGTGCCTGGTGGATTCAAACTGCCGACCCTTTGGTTAGCAGCTGTAGCACTTAACCACTACGCCACCAGGGTTTCCGAAAAACACAAAGGCATATCATAATCACACTCACTAAAACCAAAGACAAAGAAAAAATCCTGAAAGCAGCTCAAGAAAAAAGCCACATAAGGAGAAGAAACAATAAGACTAAGCTCTGCTTATTTAGCAGGATGACGTATATAATATCTTGAAAGAAAAACATTACCAACCAAGAATAACAAATCCTACAAAAATTTTGTTCAAATGTGATTGTGAAATTAGGACATTTCCAGATAAACAGAAATTAAGGGAATGTGTAAAAACCAAACCAAACTTACAAGAATTATTAAAAGGAGTGCTTCGGTCTGAGAATAAACAACATCAGACCACAGCCTGAATCTAGGATGCAAAATTGTACCTGCCAGATACCAACCTAGGAAATGAATTCTCAAGGATTATTCAGAACCAAAACAAATACAACAGGGAACCAGAGAGGCTAATCTGTAAGTGACAACAGCATCAGAGCAATAAAAGAAGGAATAAATGGTATAGGTCTAGAACTTTCTAATGGAGAGGAAGGCAAGGCGATACCAAGTAATAATAGACTGGTTCAAACCTAGGAAGATAAGGGTAAATTTCGAGGTAACCACAAAGAAAGTTAAGAAACCTACCCATCAAAATATAGAAGAAAAACATAGTCTTAATAAAAACAAAAGAAATGAAAAAGAAATCCTCAAACAAAAGGAACTCAGAAAGGACATAATGCTGAGTGAAATAAGTTAATCACAAAAGACAAATATTGTATGAGACCACTACTGTAAAAACTCACAAAAAGGTTTACATTCAAAAAGAAACAATATTTGATGGTTACGAGGGAGGGAAAGGGTGGGGTGGGGATGAAAAAACACTTAACAGACAAAAGATAAGCGGTAACTTTGGTGAAGGGTAAGATAGTACACAACACTGGGAGAAGCCAGCACAACCCGTGGTAGCTCCATAGACACATCCAAACTCCCTGAGGGACCAAATTGCTGGGCTGAGGGCTGTGGGGGCCATGGTCTCAGGGAACATCTAGCTCAATTGGCATAACAGAGTTTATAAAGAAAATTTTCTACTTTCTACTTTGGTGAGTAGCATCTGGGGTCTTAAAAGCCTGTGAGCAACCATCTAGGATACTCCACTGGTCTCACCCATTCAGGAGCAAGAAAGAATGAAGAAGACTAAAGACACAAGGGAAAGACTAGTCCAAAGGACTAATGGACCACATCTACCATGGCCTCCACCAGACTGAGTCCAGGGCAACGAGATGGTGCCTGGCTATCAACACTGACTGCTCTGACAGGGATCACAATAGAGGGTCCCAGACAGAGCTGGAGAAAAATGTAGAACAAAATTCTAACTCAAAAAGAAAGGCCAGACTTGCTGGCCTGATAGAGACTGAAGAAACCCTGAGAGTATGGCCCCCAGACACCCTTTCAGCTCAGTAATGAGGCCACTCCTGAGGTTCACCTTTCAGCCAAAGATTGAACAGGCCCATGGAACAAAACAAGACTAAAGGGGCACACCAGCTCTGGGGCAGGGGCTGGAAGGCAAGAGGGAACAGGAAAAGCTGGTAATAGGGAACCCATGGCTGAGAGGGGAGAATGGAGAAGTTAACCAACATCATGTGTGTACTAAATGTTTGATAAGAAACTAGTTTGTTTTGTAAAGTTTCATCTAAAGTTCAATTAATAAATAAATAAGGAATTAAAAAAAAAAAAAAGAACGAGGCCCAGGAGGAACCTCTCTCCCTGCCAGCTCCAAATTCAGCTGCTCATTATATTTCTGTCATGGATTGAATTGTGTCCTCCAAAAACATGTGTCAACTTGGCTAGGCCATGGTTCTCAGTATTGTGTGATTGTCCACCATTTTGTCATCTGATGTGATTTTCCTATATGTTGTAAATCCTACCTCTATGATGTTAATGAGGCAGGATTATCGGCAGTTATGTTAATAAGCAGGACTCAATCTGCAAGATCAGGTTGTGTCTTAAGCTAATTTTTTTGAGATATAAAAGAGAGAAGTGACCAGAGAAACATGGGGACCTCGTACCACCAAGAAACAAGAGCCAAAAGAATAGCTTGCTCTTTGGACCCGAGGTCCCTAAGTTGAGAAGCTCCTTGACTAGAGAAGATTGAAAACAATGACCTTCTCCCAGAGATGACAGAGAGAGAAAGCCTTCCCTTGGAGCTGGCACCCTGACTTCGGACTTCTATCCCCTTTTTTTAAACTGTGAGAAAATAAATTTCTGTTAGTTAAAGCCATCCACTTGTGGTATTTCTGTGACAGTAGCAGTACATAACTAAGACAAACTCCCAATTGACATTTGACATCTCCATTTTATAACTCAAGCTCCTGCTAAGCCTCCCTGATTTCTTAAAGAAAATTTTTTTCTCTATACATTCCAAAATCATAATACGAATAGAACATGATTTTAAAATAAAGCACCACAGGGAAGTCTATTGACACCCAATTCAGTCCACTCATCACCCAGCCAGGCCAGACAAGCCAGACAACAGCACAAAGGGAAACAAGCGCAAAGCAGAGTGTGTCTTGATTTCACAGGAGAATTTGAGTTAAGCCAAACCCATGCATTAAATGAAGGGTTACTAAGGAGTAGTTGTCCTTGACCTAAAATTTATAGATCCTTTTACTTTTAAAAATTAATTGTATTTCAGCTGAGTCTGGTATTTTAGTTATGGGAAAACTATATATCATTAACCTTTGGGAATGAGGCAGCATATAAAGATTATAAAATTCAGGTCATACTTGTAATTAGTTATTAATATGCACATAAAGAAAATGTACATCTTAAGCTTTGTCAAAGAATTTTTATGAGTATGCCAAAGAACCATAACATGACATTGGGTAAGGCTGCAAATTAATTTTCAGCCATGTGGAATCATTAAGAATAAGAATGAACATGCCGTGGAAAATTAAGGACGATTAAAAACACTTACGGCTTTTTAATCTGCACAAAGCGTGCTATAACATCTTATCATCATAAAGCAACTAGCCTTCATAGTATTTAAGTGTTCACATAAGAATTAGGGAGAATACCTGAAACCAAAGGAAAATAATCCCTTAGAGTTACTGTGTGTGGCTTTATCATTTCCAGTGTACTTTTCCTGATAACTTATTTGCGCTAAGGAACAATCTTTTACCCACAAGAGGTAACTGTATCCTCAATTTACAAGGCCCGATGACATTTATTGATAAGCCCAAGCTAACACAGAAAGGTAAAGATAGAGAATGACACCTAGAGAGAATGACTTCCCGCTACATCACACCCAGCCTCCTATTAGGTAAGTGGCAATACCAATGTGCTTGAGCCTGGACACTAGTGTAAAAACACGCTTTTGTGTGCACACACAGACTCCCCTTGCAAGCTATAAAATAACCAAGAAAATTTAAAATCGTACCAAAGAATGGCACTTGGAGCAGCTTTATTACATGAAAATATAAGCACACACAGACATATTCTGAGATAGGATGGGAGGTCATCACACAACACTGTTCAGACATGGTACACTAGCTCTCAGGGGGTAAGTTTGAGATAAAACGGCTCTGTCTCAGCAGACCAAAATTGCCATAGAGAAAAAAAGATGAAAAAGCTATTGAGACAAATAATTCCACCCCAGCTAACCTGTCCATTCTTAAAAACCCAGTCCAAATGCTAGGCCCCTGAATTTACCACAAGGAACTCCCCCCACCTATCTACTCCTTGCAAGTAAAAAGTAATAGCTTTCTCCTTTGAAATGTCACAGGCTTTTTCTAGCTCTCATATGACATTTATCACATTCTGCCAGGCATTACTGTGTTTTTGTACATCTCAACTACATGATTAGACCACAAACTCTTTGAGAGAAAGGGCCATACCTTATATTAACCATCTTTTTATTCCTCAGATAATTTATCAAAATGCCTTTCACACAGTATATACTCAGTATGTAAGGTGAATTATAATCCAGGCCTAACTACACCACAAATCTTTTAAGAATAAAACAAGTTTGACTGTTTTTAAAAAATAGTCATCTGAGGCAAAGACACTGTCTGTGAAAGTTAGTGACAGAGACAGGTCTAAAATCTAGCCAAGTAAACCATGAATTTCAAAGATTCAGAGGCCTTCTCCTGGGTTTGTGTTTTACTTGTTATGCCTGTTTTAGGTACCTTTTTGGCTGTTGAACCTACAGTGTCAGAGTCCTAAATCAATGCCTATCTAGCTTATTTGACACTTATGTACTGAGGCATTGCTAGATTCTTAATAAATCTGTGTTGTATGAATAAATGAAGGATGTCATCAGCAAGCAGCCCAATGACACCTAAAAGACACTGGGCTGTGTGGCTCAGGCTCCAGGTATTGATTTCCACACTGAATAAGATTATTAACTGCTCCTCCAGCTCCTTCAAGCCTCCCCACTGATCTGAGAAGTGAGGAAAGCCACATGCTAGCCACTTACATCCACACCAACCCATAGATAAAAGCTAATGTGCTGCCATTGAGGCAGCAATATATTGAGGTCTTGTTTTTATAGTTAGGCCAAAGTCAGGACCCACCAGCTTCACTCGACTGACAGTCATCATGGAGGAGATATAGTCCCTTATATCAGAAAACTCCAGGTAAGTCCTCTTCTTTCATTTTCCTGATAAGATATCAGTAAACATCTGGAGCTTCCATGGCTGAATCAAAAAAGGAGTGAATGTATGGGCATTCTACCCAGAGACAAATGAGCTTATATAACGTAAATCCCTGGACATTAGTGATGTACAATGCTTTTCATATTTTCTTCCCCAAGTATATTCAAACTGTATACTTATCAGCTTTTCACTAATTTGAAATTTCATTTTAAAGTGAGAAAAAAATAGCCTGGGTTTATTTCTGAACACATAAACACAAAAGCCATCTTTATTTTTTAGTAAAATTCCCTATTGGAAGTTTCTAACAAGTACTTTGAGATTTTTTTTTTTTTTTTAGGCTATGTTGGATTGTGATTATTTTCTCTTTTTTTAATTAATTTTTATTGTGCTTTAAGTGAAAGTTTACAAGTCAGGTCAGTCTCTCATACAAAAATTTACATACACCTTGCTATAATTGCTCTCCCCCTAATGATATAGCGCAGTCCTTCCCTCCACTCTCTCTCCTCGTGTCCACTTGGGCAGCTTCTGGCCCCCTCTGCCCTCTCATCTCCCCTCCAGACAGGTGATGTCACCATAGTCTCATGTGTCTACTTGATCGAAGAAGCTCATTCTTCACCATTATCATTTTCTACCCTGTATTCCAGTCCAATCCCTGTCTGAAGAGCTGGCTTTGGGACTGGCTCCTTTCTTGAGCTAACAGAAAGTCTGGGGACCATGGCTTCCAGGGTCCTTTTCGTCCCAGTATGACCATTAAGTCTGGTCTTTCTACAAGAATTTGGGGTCTTCATCCCACTGCTCTCCTGCTCCCTCAAGGGCTCTCTGTTGTGTTTCCTGTCAGGGCAGTCATCGGTTGTGGCTGGGCACCATCTAGTTCTTTTGGTCTCAGGATGATGTAGTCTCTGATTTATGTGGTCCTTTCTGTCTCTTAGGCTCATAATTACTTTATGTCTTCGGTGTTGTTCGTTCTTCCCTGCTCCAGGTGGGTTGAGACCAATTGGTTTATCTTGGCTGGCCGCTTGCAAGCGTTTAAGACCCCAGATGCCACTCTCCAAAGTGGGAAGCAGAATGTTTTCTTAATAGATTTTATTATGCCATTTGACCTAGATGTCCCCTGAAACCATGATCCCCAAACCCCACCACTGCTACACTGGTGTTCGAAGCGTTCAGTTTATTCAGGAAACTTCATTGATTTTGGTTTAGTCCAGTTGTCTTGACCTCGCATGTATTGTGTGTTGTCTTTCCCTTCACCGAAAGTAAAACTTACCTACTATCTAATTAATGAAAACCCCTCCTCCTTCCTCCCTCCACCCTCTCGTAACCATCAAAGAAAATTTCTTCTCTGTTTAAACCATTTCTCCAGTTCTTATAATAGTGGTCTTATACAATATTTGTCCTTTTGCAACTAACTATTTTCACTCAGCATAATGCCTTCTAGATTTCTCCATGTTATGAAATGTTTCATGGATTCATCATTGTTCTTTGTCGATGTGTAGTATTCCACTGTGTGAATATACCATAATTTATTTATCCATTCATCCGTTGACAGGCATCTTGGTTGCTTCCATCTTTTTTGCTATTGTAAACAGTGCTTCAGTGAACATGGGTGTGCATGTATCTGTTTGTGTAAAGGCTCTTATTTCTCTAGGACCTATTCTGAGGAGTGGGATTGCTGGATCATATGGTAGTTCTAGTTCTCGTTTTTTAAGGAAGCATCAAATCAATTTCCAAAGTGGTTGTACCATTTTACATTCACACCAGCAGTGTATAAGTGTTCCAGTCTCTCTACAACCTCTCCAACATTTCTTATTTTGTGTTTTTTGGATTAATGCCAGCCTCGTTGGAGTGAGGTAGAATCTCATTGTAGTTTTGACTTGCATTTCTCTAATGGCTAATGATTGTGAGCATTTCCTCGTGTATCTGCTAGCAGCCCAAATATCTTCTTTTGTGAAGTGTCCGTTCATATCCTTTGCCCGTTTTTTAATTGGGTTATTTGTCTTTTTGTAATTGAGTTTTTGCAGTATCATGTAGATTTTAGAGATCAGGTGCTGTTCGGAAACGTCATAGCTAAAACTTTTTCCCAGTCTGTAGGTAATCTCTACACTTTTTGTGAAGTGTTTGGATAAGCATAGGTGTTACCCAGTTATCTGGTTTCTTTTTGACATTTTTGGTAATGTTTTGTATTCTGTTTATGCCTTGTATTAGGGCTCCTAACGTTGTCCCTATTTTTTCTTCCATGATCTTTATCGTTTTAGTCTTTATGTTTAGGTCTTTGATCCATTTTGAGTTAGTTTTTGTGCATGGTGTGAGGTATGGATCTTGTTTCATTTTTTTTGCTGATGTATATCCAGTTATGCCAGCACCATTTGTTAAAAAGACTATCTTTTCCCCATTTAACTGACTTTGGGCCTTTGTCAAATATCAGCTGCTCATATATGGATGGATTTATGTCTGGATTCTCAATTCTGTTTCATTGGTCTATGTGTCTGTTGTTGTACCACTACCAGGCTGTTTTGACTATTGTGGCGTATAATAGGTTCTAAAATCAGGTAGAGTAAGGCCTCCAACTTGGTTCTTCTTTTTCAGTAATGCTTTACTTATCCGGGGTCTCTTGCCCTTCCATATGAAGTTGGTGATTTGTTTCTCCATCTGATTAAAGAATGTCATTGGAATTTGGATCAGAATTGCATTAAATGTATAGATGACTTTTGGTAGAATAGATGTTTTTACGATGTTAAGTCTTCCTAACCGTGAGCAAGGTATAGTTTTCCACTTATGTAGGTCTCTTTTGGTTTCTTGCAGTAGTGTCTTGTAGTTTTCTTTGTATAGGTCTATTACATCTCTGGTAAGATTTATTCCTAAGTATTTTATCTTCTTGGGGGCTACTGTAAATAGTATTGATTTGGTGATTTCCTCTTCAATGTTCTTTTTGTTCGTGTAGGGGAATCCAACTAATTTTTGTATGTTTATCTTGTATTCTGATTCTCTGCTGAACTCTTCTATTAGTTTCAGTAGTTTTCTGGAGGGTTCTTTAGAGCTTTCTGTGTATAAGGTCACCTCATCTGCAAATAGAGATACTTTTACTTCTTCCTTGCCAATCTGGATGCCCTTTATTTCTTTATCTAGCCTAATTGCTCTGGCTAGGACCTCCAGCACAATGTTGAATAAGAGTGTAATAAGGGGCATCCTTGTGTGCTTCCCATTCTTAAGGCTAATCCTTTCAGAATCTCTCCATTTAGGATGATGTTGGCTATTGGCTTTATGTAAATGCCCCTGATTATGTTGAGGAATTTTCCTTCTATTCCTATTTTGCTGAGAGTTTTTATCATGAATGGGTATTGGACTTTGTCAAATGCGTTTTCTGCATCAATTGATAAAATCATGTGGTTCCTGTCTTTTGTTTTATTTGGTGGATTACAAAAAAAAAACATTAATTGTTTTTCTAATTTTGAACCATGCCTACACACCTGGTATGAATCCTACTTGGTCATGGTGAATTATTTTTTTGATATGCTGTTGAATTCTGTTGGCTAGAATTTTGTTGAGGATTTTTGCATCTAAGTTCATGAGGGATATTGTTCTGTAATTTTCTTTTTTTGTGGTGTCTTTACCTGATTTTGGTATCAGGAATGTGCTGGCTTCATAGAATGAGTTTGGGAGTATTCCATCATTTTCTACGCTATGAAATACCTTTAGTAGCAGTGGTGTTACCTCTCCTCTGAAAGTCTGGTAGAATCCTGCAGTGAAGCTGTTAGGGCCAGGGCTTTTTTTGTTGGGAGTTTTTTGATTACCTTTTTAATCTCGTCTTTCGCTACGGGTCTATTCAGTTGTTCTACCTCTGTGTTAGTTTAGGTAGGTAGTTTGTTTCTAGGAATTCATTTCTTCTAGGTTTTCAAATTTGTTAAAGTACAATTTTTCATAGTAATCTGATATGATTATTTTAATTACAGTTGGGTCTATTGTAACATCACCCATCCCATTTCTTTTTCAGGTTGTTTCCTTTCCTGTTTTTCTTTCGTCAGTCTGGCCAATGGTTTATCAATTTTGTTAATTTCTTCAAAGAACCAGCTTTTGGTCTTGTTAACTTTTTAAATTGTTTTTCTGTTTTCTAATTCATTTAATTCTGCTCTAATTTTTATTGTTTTCTTCTGGTGCCTGTGGGTTTCTTTTGTTGCCTTCTTTCTATGTGCAAGTTATAGGGACAGTTCTTTGATTTTGGCCCTTTCCTCTTTTTGTATGTGTGCATTTATTGATATAAATTAACCTCTGAGCACTGCTTTTGCTGTGTCCCAAATGTTCTAATAGGAAATGTTTTCATTCTCATTGGATTCTATGAATTTCTTTATTCCAACCTTAACGTCTTGTATAACCCAGTCATCTTTGAGCAGGGTATTATTCAGTTTCAAAGTGTTTGATTTCTTTTCCCTGCTTTTTCTGTTATTGATTTCTACTTTTATGGCCTTATGGTCAGAGAAAATGCTTTGTAATATTTCAATGTTTTGGGTTCTGCTAAGGCTTGCTTTATGACCTAATATGTGGTCTATTCTAGAGAATGTTCCATGTGCACTAGAAAAGAAAGTATACTTTGCAGCTGTTGGGTGGGGTGTTCTGTATATGTCTATGAGGTCAGGTTGGTTGATTGTGGCATTTAGGTCTTCCGTGTCTTTATTGAGTTTCTTTCTGCATGTACTGTCCGTCACCAAAAGTGGTGTGTTGAAGTCTCCTACTATAATCGTGGAGCTGTCTATCTCACTTTTCAATGCTGTTAGAGTTTGTTTTATGAATCTTGCAGCCCTGTCATTGGGTGCATAAATATTTAGTATGCTTATATCTTCCTGGTAAATTGGCCCTTTAGTCTGTATATAGTGTCCTTCTTTATCCTTTGTGGTGGATTTAACTTTAAAGTCTATTTTGTCATAAATTAATATTGCCACTACTGCTCTTTATTGATTGTTGTTTGCTTGATATATTTTTTCCCATCCTTTGAGTCTTAGTTTGTTTGTGTCTCTAAGTCTAAGGCGTGTCTCTTGTAGGCAGCATATAGCTGGATTATGTTTTTTTATCCAATCTGCAACTCTGTCTCTTTATTGGTGCATTTAGTCCATTTACACTCAGCGTAATTATAGATAGGTTATGAGTTTTTTTTTATGAGTTTAGTGCTGTCATTTTGATGCCTTTTTTTGTGTGTTGTTGACAATTTCATTTTTCTACTTGCTTTGTTGTGCTGAGTTTTTCTTTGTAAGTTGTGTGTTCCTCTTTTTCATTGTGGTTGAATTTGTTGTTGCTGAGTCTTTATGTTTATCTTGGTTTTTATCTTGAAGTATGGGATTGTTAGTCTTCTTTGTGGTTACCTTAATATTTACCCCTATTTTTCTAAGTATAAACCTAACTTGTATCTCCCTATATCACCTTGATTTCCTCTCCGTATGGAAGATCTATGCCTACTGTATTTAGTCTCTTTTTATTGATCATTGTCATCTTTTACATCATGACATCAGTGATTCCTTGTTTTGAGCTTTTTTTTTTAATCTCATTTTATTTTTGTGATTTCCCTATCTGAGTTGATATCAAGATGCTCTGTTCTGTGTCCTTGTGTTGTGTTGATATCTGATATTATTGATTTTCTAACCAGAGAATTGCCTTTACTATTTCTTGCAGCTTTGGTTTGGTTTTTACAAATTCTCTAAGCTTGTGTTTATCTGTAAATGACTTAATTTTGCCTTCATATTTGAGAGACAGTTTGGCTGGATATATGATTCTTGGCTGGTAATTTTTCTCTTTCAGTGCTCTACATATGTCATCACATTGCCTTCTTGCCTGCATGGTTTCTGCCAAGTAGTCCTAACTTATTGATTCTCCTTTGTAGGTGACTTTTTGTTTGTCCCTGGCTGCTCTTAAAATTTTCTCTTTATCTTTGGTTTTGGCAAGTTTGATGATTATATATCTTGGTGACTTTCTTTTGTGATCTATCTTGTATGGGGTTCAATGAGCATCTTGGATAGATATCCTTTTTCACCTTTCACAATGTCAGGGAACTTTTCTGCCAACAAATCTTCAACAATTCTGTCTGTATTTTCTGTTATCCCTCCCTGTTCTGCAATTCCAATCACACGCAAGTTATTCTTCTTGATAGAGTCCCACATGATTCTCAGGGTTTCTTCATTTTTTTTAATTCTTTTATCTGATTTTTCTTCAAATATATTGGTCCCAAGCATCTTATCCTTTATCTCCCCAATTCTGCATTCCAATTCCTCAATTCTGCTCCTCTGACTTCCTACTGAGTTTTCTAATTCTGTAATTTTATTGTTAATCTTTTGAATTTCTGAATGCTCTCTATGGATTCTTGCAGCTTATGAAATTTTTCTTTATGTTCTTGAATAATCTTTTTAATTTCTTCAACTGCTTTATCTGTGTGTTCCTTGGCTTTTTCTGTACATTGCCTGATTTCATTCCTGATATCGTCCCTGATGTCTTAAGTGTTCTGTATATTAATCTTTTGTATTCTACATCTGGCAATTCCAGGAATACATCTTCAACCAGGAGAGACCTTGATTCTGTTTTGGGGTTAGTAGAAGCAATCATGGTCTGCTTCTTTATGTGATTTGATATTGACTACTGTCTCTGAGCCCCCTATAAGTTATTATAATAATTTATTTTATGTTTTCTCACTGTGTCCTATCTTCTTGTTTTGTTTTGTTTCAATATACCCAGATAGGCTACTAGAGTGCACTAACTTGATTATTGGAGCCTTGGAAACACTAATGTCCTGTTACCAGATGGTTAGAACTGTTACCAGGTGTATAAGCCTGTAAGTCCATTCACTATTCTTGAATAGAATCAGCTCAGGTGTCCTGATAGTCCATCACCTAGTGTGTGGTGCAGGCTCTCATCTACTATCTTAGAGGAGTAGTGGTGATGGTTATATGCACTGGTTTCTGGTAGTGGTAGGGTCACACTCTGAGGATGGCAGGGTGCTGACGGCCTTCCCTAAGTGCCAGTGAGGAAGGAGTGTCTCTGTTCTCCAGAGCACTCTGGTGGGTGGTCTCTGAAGCTGTATCTTAGGCACCCAACACTTATACCTGTAAAGACTGGTAGGCACCACTATCCTTAGACCCCTTTTGCAGGTGGTTAGGTGGCGTGGATGGAGCCTCAGTCCTCAGGTTCCTGCTGCAGGTAGATGAGGGCTCTGTTGAACAGGTATCAGACCTCCAAAACCTGCCTCTCCACCACACAGCTGAAACAAGTACAGTCAGACCTCTAACAGGTTTGCCTTTGCATTATCATAGCCACCTGGTTCCATGTAGGGGCGAAAGCCAAAGTCTGTGGATCGCTTATGCCTGGACTACAGCTGCTTCTGCTCTGATCTTCCAGGTTTTTTTCCCGTTTGTTAATTTTCTACTTCTCCCAGGCCAGGAGAATGGGTCAGAAAAGGCACTTCTATCTCAGGCCCAGGGAATTCAAATGTTAATGAAGCCAGCTGGGGTAGGGAGGGGAGGGATCAGATAGATAGGAAAGAATATTTTCAGAAAAAGCTATTAGATCCACTTGGTAAAATAGATAAAATTACTTATCTTGTGTCCAGAGAGCTGTTTTATCTCAGATTCCAGAGGCGTGTGTAGCCTGTGTGTGCTGGCTGGGTCCCCACTGAGACTGACCCAGGAGGTTAGGGCTGCATCCCATGCCTGCCATGAGCCCCACCACATTCATGCCAAAGAACAGCACCAAGGAATCAGAGTTTGAGGTGCTGCATGGGTTTGGCAACTCATCACTGCTTCTGCACGGTCTCTCACTCCCCTGACACTCAGGTCGATTCCTTAGTTCTGTGTTTGATGGTCAGAGTTCGTAGATTGTCATATATGTAATCGATTCACTTGTTTTGGGGGGGTCTTTGTTGCAAGAGGGTTCAACGGAAGCATCTGCCTAGTTAGCCATCTTGGCTTTGCCTCTATTTTCTATTTTTAATTCATCCTGTCCTTTTTTTTTTTTTTTTTTTGCCCCTAATAAAGAATCTCTGTAGCCTACATGCCGTACATGAAACCATACTCAGTATTTCTCACAAGGTCTTTTGATGAAGTTTGGCTGTCTCTATCAAAGTAATAAACTAGCTAAGAAGTGAAGGAATGAACAATATCAGCCAATGAACCCTTCTCAAAAGCACTTTGAACAAATGCCATTTCACTGAACACATTACCTCCTTACCAAAACTATGTCAAGGACAGTTTAAAAAACCATCCAAGATCTCACAAGCTCAGTCTAAGCCATTTGAACTGTAGGGTATAATTCCACATCCCCTGAACTATACTGCCATGGTGTTCACTTCATCGCATGGAACTCAAACAAAAAGTAGTTTTGAAAGAAACGTAGTTCTCAAAAATT
The DNA here is from genome assembly GCF_030014295.1 of Loxodonta africana. Lineage (NCBI taxonomy): Eukaryota > Metazoa > Chordata > Mammalia > Proboscidea > Elephantidae > Loxodonta > Loxodonta africana. The sequence goes on from NC_087351.1 coordinate 50,861,777, forward strand.
TCCCTCCCAAGCTCAGCACATTGAAATAGATGGAATACAAGGGAGAATACAAATAATTTTAAACTGGGGTGAGAACTGAACATAAACAGTATAATTTAAAGGCTCTCCTAAGCATTACAGACCTGCCCTCGATGCCCAGTTTCTCTGTTATGCTCAATAAAAATTAATTTATTAAGAAAGATATAAATCCTGCATTAACTCACAGATTTTTTTTCTCCAAAAGGAAACTTTGAAATACAGGAAAGAAAAGTGTGACTATTAGCTAACATGACAGATGGTAGAATGACATTTCAACTGTGCATAGCTGTAATTAATATATATGGAAATATCCATTCAGTAGAAAAAACTCTACAGTACTAAATAGAAATACTAACAAATCTGGGGCTATTACAATGATTTCTCATTATTTTCACAACCCAGGAAACTGTTATCCAGATGGAATCTGAATTGTACAAACCATGGCTAAAAATGGCTACTCATGATCAAATGAGGAGAGATACTCCTGTACAAAATATTTACACTATGATGGGGGCCTCCTCTGAAAATGGCCTGAGCCCTGACAGTTCTATTTGCGTTACATAATTGTGCAATCATGGTTGGTTGGACTAGAGATGGATGCTTAACCCAATTAGCATAATCAAATTTCTTCGGCTAAAAATTTGGAATTGGAATCAAGTAGCTACTCAGCAACATGTAGACCTGGGGACTCTGAAGCAGCCCAGAAAATTAGTCGGTGGTGGGGTAAGAACAGGAAAACAGAGAAAAGAGGTAGTGGCTTTCCAGTTTGTCCAGCTCCTTGTCTGAGACCCTGCTATATTCCTGTTCTTGTGATAAGCTCCTGTCTCCTCATAATTCCCTTGTTTTACTTAATTTTCCTCAAGTTGACTTCTTGTCTAAAACCTAGAGTCTTAAGTAATCATACGTTTATATGTTAAATTAGTTACTCTTGTATTTTTATTTATACTCTCATAGGTCTATAATTTATCCTCTCATTCAAATGAAAAGCTCCTTGAGAAAAGAGGCCATTCTTCATACTCCTTTGCACACTCCTCCCCTCCCCAATACTTTGAACATTGTAAGCAGACTTTGAATACTTGCTTATTAATTGTGGATTTATATTGACATCTTTTTTTCTTTTATGCAAAGATGTTTTGTTACTTACATCATTATCATGGTAGTTTATAATTATGATCCATTGTATGACCTACATACAAGTACATATGTTGTTTTTGGAGTGTTTCCTCAGTATTTGCAAACACCAGGAATTAACCTCCTGGCTCTGTTTTCCAACTTTTGGATGACAGATTGTGTTATGTGCTGTTCCTTATATTACTACTGCAACTAAAAACAACTAGTCCATGTTAATATGCAAACTAAGAAAACTGAAGATCAGCCTTTTGGAGAACAGATGCACTGTTAAACCAGTTTTCCCAGACAGGCAATCAGAGTCCCTCCCCCCAGGGTAATAGTTTATGTACTCAGGCCAAAAAGAGTTTAATAAATGATACCATTCCTAAAGAAATTCCAGGTGGTAAGAAAGAAAAAGGCTAGCATTAGTGATCATCTTTTTTTTTTTTTCCTTAAATGTTCTTTCAGCCTGTAACTATTACCCCTTTTCTCAGAATTGCCTCCTTGAGCCATTGGGGATGGACCCTTGTTCTATTTGTATTATCTAACCCCAGAGTGACCAGGTCCCCTTACTTCTTCATTTGAAAGTCCTCATAATCATACCTTTCTTCCCATTCCCCATAATAACATAGAGTCAATGTTCTTGGTGCCTCGCCTCTAGGTCGGCATCGGTCTCCCAGCAGGACTTCTTAATTTATCTCATTTCTTTTCAATTTGTTCTTCATAACACTGCTAATTCTAAAATCATGCAATTCTGTATCACTCTTTATTCAAAAATCAATATGGCTCTCAGAAACCAAACTCCTCTAATACTCAAGATCCATTATAAACTGGTCCCATTTATCCATTCAACCTAATTTCCTATTACTGCTCGTTCATCCATTCAACAACATGTATCAATCATTTGCAGGGAGACATGCATTGTGCTAAGCTCTAGGAACATAGTGAGGAACACAGACAAGTAAATAGGATAAAAAATCATGGTGGTACATGGTATAATGGAGGTGAGCATACAGTGTAAAGAGAGCTCACAGAAGGCACACAAAACTCAGTCTGAATGGGTTTATGAGAAAAGGCTTCCTTGAAGAAATGCTACCCAAAAAAATGAAATTGAAATCTAAAGAGCAAGCAGTTATTAGGAAGGCGATAACAAGGGAGAAGGTTGCCTTGGGAGAGGAACGGGTAGGTGCCAGGAGAACAGGAACAATTACGTGCATCAGCCAGTAATCAAGCTGTGGCAGTGGAGATGAAGAAAAGTTGATGGATTTGAGGATAGGTAGAAATCAGTACAGGAGCCCTGGTGGCACAGTGGTTAAGCGTTTGGCTGCTAACCAAAATGTCAGCAGTTGGAATTCACCAGACGCTCCTTGGAAACCTTATGGGGCAGTTCTACTCTATCCTTTAGGATTGCTCAGAACCAACTTGAGGGCAGCAGGTTTAGAATCAATAGGACTCAGTAAGAGGTTGGATGTGGGAAGTGATGGGGGAAGACGGTACCAAAACTGACTACCATGAGAAGCTGTGTGGACAAAAAAGTCCTGTGGGGAAATGGAGCAAAATGTTTAATAAGAAGATCGTATAGTCTACATAAATTTTGTTTCAAAAGTTGAGCTCTTGAGAAGAATAAATCGATACAGGATACGTACCAAGTAGTTAACAGTTGCTAATTCTGTATGGTGGTATTGTTGCTTATCTATATTTTCTAAATGTTCTAGCATGCATGAGTATTTTTTTATTACATGGAAAATATAGGAATGCTTTAAACAAAGTATTAGAATGAATCATAAAACATATATACGTGCTGTAATAAGGCTGAAATGAGATAGGAGGATGAGGCAAGGTTGCAGTAAATATAACAAGTTTTATATTTTTTCTGGGACCAATACAATCCCTATTTCTTCTTTTAAAAATAAAAGAATTACATATTTGCTAAAATACAAATGAGGTAGCACCATCTGGTATTCAGACGGAATTCATCTGGCAAAGTGTGGCAAAGCAATCTTTCAAGGTTCACAACATCTACTCATATGTTCCCTACGGTGTTAACTTTCTTCACACTGAAGAAAGCAGTAAGCAGGGCTGATGTTCATAGCTCATCAATAGTGCAAGAGAAATTAAGCCAAACCTATTTCTGTAAAGATCATGAACGTCATTATTTGAATTTTAGTCTCACTTCTGCTCCGGGCTTTCTAGCTCGTATTAGTCAAGTTATTTTACTGCCAGAAGCATACGTGTATTTATTTTTATTTATTCATTATATTTTGCCTCCATCTCAAAGGGCTTGAGGTGATTGTAGACCTTTAGCTCCCCTTAAATAATGAGGAAAACACCCTATGCTGACTTTACAACGTTTAACACATTGAAAAACTAAGTAATATTATTAAAAATCCAATATCAGATAATAGCTCTGCGGAAGAGATAATGACCATCAGCCAATTACTCAGTTTGGCATTCACAGCAAAAACAGACTACCTGCTCACCATGTAGGTTTATTCTTCCTGGATGCACAGCTATACTGGGTATAGCCATGTGACTGTTTGAATAAGGGTGGTAGTAGTGGAGATGGAGAAATATGATGGATTTGAGGTTAGGTAGAGTCACTAGGAGTCAGAAACTGATTCAATGTGGGATCCAAGGGGAGAGAAAGGTAACAAAAATGACTACCAAATTTCTACCATTAGCAGCTACATGGAGTGTCCTACAATGAGATGGAGAAAAGTGCTTGACGGATTGATATAATCTAAAGGGAAAACTTGGTCAGTGTGACATCTTGGTATCCACGAAAACAATAAAAATTGTTTGCCGCTTAACCACCTTGGCCTACAAAAACTTCGCACATACTACCTTTCATTCTCATCCTCCGCCCACTGCAGATTTCAAGGACCTAGCATCAGATAGAGCAACGAAATGAAAGAAGACTGGGTCCCTGACTGACCACATGGAAAGTATATGTTTCCTATTGTTGCTATAACAAATTACCACAATCTTAGCAGCTTAAAACAACGTAAGCATACTCTCTCACAGTTCTGGAGATCAGAAGTCCTAAAATGTACTGGAGGCTCTTGGGGAGAATCCACTTTCTTGCCTCTTCTAGCTTCTTAAACCGCCTGCATTCCTTGGCTCATGAACCCGTCCTCCATCATCAAAGCCAGCAGTGTAGTATCTTCCAATCACTTTCTCATTCTTTCTGTCTCCGTCTCTCTCCATGTGTCTCTTTCTCTGTCTCTCTCTTACTCTCCACCTACTTCTATTGTCATATGTCTCCTGTGTCTGTCCTGCCTCCCTCTTTTCCTTAAAAGGACCCTCGTGATTAGATTGGGCCTGCCCGGATAATCCAGGATAATCTTCCCATCCTAAAATCCTTAATTTAATCACATCTGCAAAGCCCCCCTTGCCATGTAAAGTAATATATTCACTGGTTCCAGGAATTAGGACATGCACATGGGTGGCCATTACTTCATCTTCCACAGAAGATATTTTAGACTTTACATGAGTTAGAGAAAAACTTCTATTGCGTTAATCTACCACCTTCAGGGAGATTGTGTCTTATTAGCTGATATTGTTGTTTTGGATTGAACTGTGTCCACCCTAAAACTATGTGCTGTAAATCCTAACCCCTATTACAACCAATCTGGGAAAGGGTTTTCTTTGTTATGTTAAAGAGGTAGTAGTATTAGTGTAGGGCGTCTTAAATCAATCTCTTTTAAGATATAAACCAAGCAGATTAGATAAAGAGAAGCAAACAGAGATGGGAAAACATAGATGCCATGCCACATGAAGATCATCAAGGAGCCAATGAACAGAAGCTGAAAAGAGACGAGGACCTTCCCCCAGAGCCATCAGAGAGAGAAAGCCTTCCCCTAGAGACAGTGCCCTGAATTCAAACTTCTAGCCTCCTAAACAGTGAGAAAATAAATTTCTGTCGATTAAAGCCATGTACTTGTAGTATTTCTGTTATGGAAGCATTAGGTCACTAAGACAATTACCTTAACTAACAGTATCTGTCATAGTATACAACAGTAAACATCTGTGCCTATCGAGATTGTAGTGAGAACAGCAACCACACCTTATTCCATTTTCTTACTAATAATTTGTCTTCCACATAATAACATGCAATAATACTGTAAAGATATTTATTAATGATGAGAAAGGCATCATGATAATTACAAAAATAGCCTAGAAATAACTAAGGATCACCTAGGAACAGCTCAAAATATTATTTTAGGAAACAGCTTTAAACTTTTCCCATATTAAAACTTTAATCAGAACTTTTAACACCTAAGGAATAATTGGCTAATTTACATCTTACCTTTCTTTGCCTGAATGATTTCTGGCAAAGGTGCTGCCAAAAAAAAAAATAGTACAAAAGGAAGCAAGGACATACAAAGATACAAGCGAGACCAGTAACTCATGGACAAGGCCTAAGCATTCATATGCTTAAAGTTCTTCCCCACTCCCACCCCCTTTCATGAAATGTGGGACTGTGGAATTATTACCTCAAGGTCAAATCAACCTAAATGTCCATGGGGTTTACTTTCTATAGTCATCGTGATTGGGTTATATCTTAGTCATTTAGTGCTGCCATAAGAGAAATACCACAAGTGGATGGCTTTAAAAAAGAGAAATTTACTTTCTCACAGTCTAGTAGGTTATAAGTCTAAATTCAGGGTGTCAGCTCCAGGGGATGGCTTTCTCTCTCTGTTGGCTCTGGAGGAAGGTCCTTGTCCTCAATCTTCTCCTGGTCGAGGACTTCTCAGGCGCAGGGACCCCAGGTCCAAAGGACGTGATCTGCTCCTGGTGCTGCTTTCTTGGTGCTATGAGGTCCCCAACTCTCTGCTTGCTTCCCTTTCCTTTTATCTCTTGGGTGATAAAACGCTGTCCAGGCCACACCCCAGGGAAACTCCCTTTACCTTGGATCAAGGAGGTAACCTGAGTAAGGGTAGTGTTACAATCCCACCCTAATCCTCTCAACATAAAATTACAATCACAAAATGGAGGACAACCACACAATATTGGGAATTATGGCCTAATTAAATTGACACGTATTTTGGGGGGACACAGTTCAATCCATGACAAGTTATCTCTAAATGTTGTTTTTATAAGAAGAAGACTAAAAGATGAGGTAGGGCCATGTTCCCTCTAAACATTCATCACCAGCAAATTCCTTATTACTCTAATGATTGTTCACCGGAAAAAAAAAATTGTAACGTACTTTCATGTTTTCCAATTTAGAAAAGAATTCAGACTTTAATGTGAATGCATTTTTAACATTTTTCTGTGCTTTAGGGAAGCTGCTTTTAGGAGGGAAATGTAATGAATGTTTTTAATCATACTAAAATGGTTTGCCCAGAGTCTGTGGTTTAATTTGACTTTGCAATGACAACAAAATAGAAAAGACTAAACACATTTTCCAGCTAAGAACCCTTCCTTCTCAACATGACTACCTATTGCTTAAATATATTTGAAAGAAAAAAACTAACTTAGGACAATAGAAACAAATAAACCTGCCTGGTTAATTTTCACAGTCTCCCCTCCCCACCCCCCAGCCCCATATAGATCTCTATGGATCATTTCCATTCTTCTGAGAATTCCTGACCCTGACCCATCCCCAAGTTGGCTGGGGTCTTCAAAACATACCTCATTGTATCACCTAGGTACATCCTCTTCCCCTTCTCCCTAGTTTGGTCTCATATGCCCTTCAAGTTTTCAGTGAATTCTTAAAGTCTTCGATGAAAATGTCAGTCCTAAAAAGATTTAAGTCCCATTGTTCTACACAGGCCTTTAACTGCAAAATAAACAATCTGCTCTCTATAAACTTGTCCTGAGATTTAAACTGAGCAGAAATCAAAGAATAACTTCTGTCCCATTTTCTTTTCCTAGGTTTGAATCATATTCTCAAAGATTTCCTCTTTCTCCCTGAGGAGGCTCCAACCAACTCACCATACCTATATCACTGCTTTCTAAAGTCTACAACCAAATCTCAATGATATTCTGGCATTCTAATAAAGTCTTTCTCTTTTTCAGCCTAGAAGGTAGTAGGTATCAAGAGGAGACAGATTTGAAGACTAAAATAAGAAAAGTAATAAAAAGCTTTCGCACACAATTAAGAATTGACCTGTAAATGTTGACTGGTTCTTGAGAAGGGAAGAGTGGATGCAGAAAATAATTCATCTGACAGAAGGGTTTTGTTCCTCTACGTATGTCTATTGTCACTACAGGATGTCTATACAGCTTTTCAGCTGATATCCATAACCTAAATGGTTCTAGGAAATCAACTATTTAATCATTTTCATATACCCTACCATTAAATATGCTTGAAAACATACATGAGCAGTTATATCACACTTCCAAGCTTTCAATTTTTAAGAACCCACAAAGTATACATGTCACAACATGCGTGAACCTCAACAGCATATGGAAACCAAAGCTTATTTCTGGTCACCAAAGGTGGGAGGCAGAGGGGAAAAGGAAATTATTGTTTAGGGGGCACAGAGTTTATGTTAATGGTGATGGAATAATTCCGAAAAGGATGGTGATAATGGTTGTCCAACATGAAGAATGTAATCAATATCACTAAATTATACATGTAAAAATTGTTGAATTGGCAAATGTTTTATTATGTATATTTGTATCACAATTTTTAAAAAAAAACCTCACAAACTAAATTTCTGCATGCGAAATGCAAGACTGAAGCAATCAACTAGTAATTTGAACAAAATTCACCTGCCTCAATTCTAGTAAGTTTGAGTAGGCCACTTATCTGAATTGAATTGTGTCCCCCAAAAACATGCATTGAAGTCCTGGCCTCTGTATCCGTAGATGAGATGCTGTTTGGAAATAGGAGTTTTCTATTGCTATGTTAATGAGGTCATACAAGAGGTCCTAAACCTAACCACTTCTGAGTTATAAAAAAATCACAATAGACACGAAAACATGTGCAGGGGAATAATACCGTATGAAGACACACACAACAGATGCATCTACAAGCCCAGGAACTCCAAGGATTGACAGCTACTAGAAGCTGAAATAGACAAAGACCTCTCCCTAGCCACACCCTGAATTCAAAATTTAGTTTCCTAAACTGTGAGAAAATAAAGTGGTCTTTAAAGCCGCTCACTTGTGGTATTTTTTGTCAAAGCAGCACAAGGTAACTAAGACTGCCCCTTACCTCTATGATCTTTTTGGCTCTCTAGAGAATTCATTTTCTGGCCATTTAATGAAAAGAAACGGGATCATACAAATACCCTGAATGACAGCCGGTGGTACTAGTAAATGCAAGCCTGTTATGAATTGAATTGTGCCCCTTCAAAAGGATATATTGAAGTCCTAACCCTTGTACCTGTGAATTTGATCTTGTTTGGAAATAGAGTATTTCTTTTACTATCGGTTAAATTAAACAAGGTCATACAAAGCAGGGTGGATCCTGATTCTTTCTAAGTGGTGTCTTATAAAAGGGGACAACAGATGTGGAAAAAGAATCATACAGTGGAAGACACTATGTGAGAATCTGTCTGTGAGCTAAGGAGCTACCAACAAAGAAAGATCTTCCCTAGAGCTAAAAGAGAGCATAATAAATTCCTGTCCCTTGAAGCCATTCACTTTGTGGTATTTTGTTAAGGCAGTCTTAGGAAACTAAGACAAGGCCAATGAATCTGTATGGTTATACCATCTAGTACTGCCTTGCTTATACCTCTTCAGATTCCCTCTGAGTCCTGTGTCACCTATGACCTCTAGACCCTGAGATAAAGTGACAATGTAGCTCCAGTACCTGGCAAGGCTAGTAATGGACACCCTTTCTCTTCCTTTCCTCTCCAACAATTAAAAAATAATCTTTACCCAAGGTGGAGGAGGGGAAAGAGTTGACATGTTGTGGGGTTGGCAACCAATGTCACAAAACAATATGTGCATTAACTGTTTAATAAGAAACTAGTTTGCTCTGTAAACCTTCATCTAAAGTACAATTTAAAAAAAAAAAAAAGTTTTTTAGATTGCTATTTTTTCATTGTGTCTGTCAATTTCCCTCTCAAGAAACGTCCCCAAGGATGTACGACAAGTAGACTTTTTTTCTAAGGACTTTAAAATTCTTCACTAAAAGGTGAGATTAAGGACTAAAAATACTACTATCCAAACTAATTAGAGGGAGTTATGGTCTAATTTAGTTCTACAACGTGAAGCTGCTCTGAGTGAGTTTCACTGGAGACACAAATTCTATTACATTCTAAATTCAATTGCACAATTCCACAGCAGAGGATTGGGTAATCCGTACAGCTCTTCAATTTTTTTGCTAAGACTCAAAGTATTGCTTTATCAGGTTATGAAATATGAATTATTTCAGTGAACCAAACTCAAATTTCAAGGAGATTTGGGAAACAACTCTTTAATTAGTCTTTATCATGCTTGCTTAAATCTTGCCAGCCATCTCTCTCCAGAAAGTAAATTAAAGTGAGGGGAGAAAGAATCTGAATGACCTGCCGTAACACAGCTGGCTACTTGACAGATAAGTCTTCATAAGTTCCGTCACTCCAAAGAATGACATAATTTTACTTTCAAGCACTAAGCGTGCCCAGAAAAAGTTATAAGGCAGTGTTATGAGAAGTCAGAGCAATAATTTCTGTGTGTGAATAGATCACCTAGGTAAGCATTTACATCTGTTAAGTAATACATACTTATTTATCATTCATTTTTAATAGTTTTTATGCTTTGAATATTTTTTGTTTACCCAAGGAGATACTCAGATTTTCCATAATTTTTTATTATTATTACCAACACAGCATATTAGCTTTTACTATTATTATATACTTTATAATAATTATTATAAATGTAAGTCACAATTCACAAATGAACCCCCAAAAAGCAGGTCTTATTATAGTGAGTTTCAGTTTTAAATGTAATTTTTTAATTTTCTTTCAGCCATCAGAAGACATTAGGAAGACAAAATGATGCAAAGTAAATGGACAGACGAATACTTCCAATTTATGACTCATTGAAAAAGTAGCTACAATTATATGCCCCAGACACTGTGCAAAGTACTTTACATGGATTATCTAATTGTAATCCTTAAAAACTAAGGATGTTCTATATTATCTCCATTTGAATAATAAGGAAACAGAGGCTCAGCGAAGTAACGTAATTTGGTCAAGTCACATAGCTAGTTAGAGGCTGGACTATGTTTTAAGTCCAGATTTGTCAGGACCATGCACTTAATTACATGACATGTTGACACAGGCCCCCTGCAAATTGGCACATGATACCTGCTCATGTGCAGGTATCACATGGTACTTCGAAATGTGGATGACATTGCAAAGAATGGGAATTCCAGAACACCTAATTGTGCTCATGAGAAATTTGTACTTAGACCAAGAGGCAGTTGTTCAAACAGAACAAGGGGATACTGCATGTTTAAAATCAGGAAATGTGTGCATCAGGGATGTATCTTTCCACCATATTTACTCAATCTGAATGCTGAGCAAATAATCCGAGAAGCTGGACTATATGAAGAAGAACGTTGTATCAGGATTGGAGGAAGACTCATTAACAACCTGCAATATGCAGATGACACAACCTTGCTTGCTAAAAGAGAAGAAGACTTGAAGTACTTACCAATGAAGATCAAAGACTACAGGCTTCAGCATGGGTTAAACTTCAACGTAAGGAAAACAAAAATCCTCACAACTGGACCAATAAGCAACATCATGATAAACACAGAAAAGATTGAAGTTGTCAAAGATTTCATTTTGCTTGGATCCACAATGAACAAACACAGAAGCAGCAGTCAAGAAATCAAGCAATGCATTGGGTTAGGCAAATCTGCTGCAAAAAACCTCTTTAAAGTGTTAAAAAAGCAAAGATGTCACCTTGAAGACTAAAGTGCACCTGACCCAAGACATGGTGTTTTCAATCACCTCACATGCATACAAAAGCTGGACAATGAATAAGGAAGACAGAAGAAGAACTGATACCTTTGAATTATGGTATTGGCAAAGAATATTGAATATACCATGGACTGCCAAAAGAATGAACAAATCTGTCTTGGAAGAAGTACAATCAGAATGTTCCTTAGAAGCAAGGATGGTGAGACTACGTCTCACATACTTTGGACATGTTTTCAGGAAGGATCAGTCCCTGGAGAAAGACATCGTGAGTGGTAAAGCGAACAGTCAGCAAAAAAGAGGAAGACCCTCAGTGAGATAGACTGACACAGTGCCTGCAAAAAATGGGCTTAAGCATGGCAATGATTGTGAGGATGGTACAGGTGCAAGGAATGTTTCATTCCGTTGTACATAGGGTCGCTATGTGTCGGAACCAGTTCAATGGCACTTAATAAAAACAACCTCCTCATGGGCTGTGAAAATGATAGTTACCTGTCTAAGATTTGTGCTACCATTCTATAACACAGTGTTGATGTTGGTAAATAAATGTCCACCCAGGGGGCTACATTTTCCAACCCTCCTTACATCTAGGTGAAGGTATAATATAGACACGTTACCAAGAGAATGTGGGCATAACTGAGGTATGCCACTTTCAGGCCTCCTGACCCATAAAAACCTCCCAAGAGATCCTTCACGCTCACCCCCACCCCATCTCCCATTTGATGTCAACTAGGGCTGCCAGAAAAAATATAGTTATGAACGTCAGAAAGACAATAACTAGTTTTTTAGTGTAAGTATGTCCTGTGCAATATTTGGGACATACTTTTACTTAACAGGAACATTGATACTAGAGTTGCCAAATCTAGCAAATGAAAAGCATTACAAATCTAAATGTCCCAAAAATTGCACAGGATATACTTATACTAAAAAGTTATTCATGGTTTATCTGAAATTCAAATTTAACTGGGTTTGCTGTATTTTTATCTGCTAAATCTGGCAACCCAAATGTCAACACCTCCAATAACCCTGGAAGCAGTTGTGTGTTGAAAGCGGCAGAGTTACCATCATCCTGGGTCTAATGGCTACAACCTATAGCCCCCTCTCTTTTGAGCTTTACATGAAGAAGAAACAAAATTTTATTGTGCTATGCCACTAAGATTTGAGCGCTAATAGAATACAAACTATACTAATGTGATTAATACTAATACCAAAAAACCAAACCAAACTCATTGCCATTGAGTTGATTCCAACTCATAGCAACCCTGTAGGACAGAGTAGAACTGCCTCATAGAGTTTCCAAGGAGCACTTGGTGGATTCAACCTGCTGACCTTTTGATTAGCAGCCATAGCTCTTAACCACTATACCACCAGGCTTTCTAATACTAATAAAAGTGCCAGGAATTTATCATTCAGGTCTAAAGGGAGGCACCCTGGGGAGTCGAAATCACTTGGGTTGTGAAATCACTCTACCGTGCCTGGGTTGAAATTTCTGCTGTGTCACCTCCTAGCTTTGTGACTTTACCTTCTCTAGCCTCAGTTTCTTCCAAAACGAAGTACAGCCAGAATGCCCAGGAGCAAGGATGGTGAGACTTCATCTCACATACTTTGGACACATTATCAGGAGGGATCAGTCCCTGAAGAAGGACATCATGCTTGGTAGACTAGATGGTCAGCGAAAAAGAGGAAGACCCTCAATGGGATGGACTGACACGGTGCCTGCAACAATGGGCTCAAACATAAAAATGATTGTGAGGATGGCTCAGGGCCAGGCAGGGTTTCCTTCTGTTGTACATAGGGTCGCTATGAGTTGGAGCCGACTCAATGGCACCTAACAACAACAACAGCCTCAGTTTCTTGATCTATAGAATAGTAAAATCAATGCTTTCTTGAGAATATATTATAAATTAAGATAATATATGCAAAAAGTAGAAAAATATTTGGCTCATAATACTTAATAATCTACTAATACTACTATTGATTTTTATGATTGAAAAGAAACAGGCTAATTTTACATTTTTATTACTTATTGAATGGCAAGATGATGAATTTATACCTTTCTTATTGAAAGTTCATGGTAGTTACAATTAATTATCAAATTCATAAGACTTGTTTTTTTTTATAATTAACTATATTTATCTCACTGTCTTTGAATTCAATAATTGCCTGTGCTGATTTTAAGGCTGAGATCAGTCTTTGTCTTGAGTTTTCCAGTTGGACTAGCACTATTTAATGAACTAGTTTCTGTCGTGGTCTTCAACAAAGTATGTCCCATGCAATATTTGGGACATATTTTACCATCAGGTACTCTAGAAAATTTGAAATCTGTCTTTCCTCCTTTTTGCTGAGCATACTTCAAATTGACCAGCTCCCCAGAACTCAAAACTTACTTTCATTTGAAACTGGATAACCATCAATCACTCTATTACTATTCACAGTTAGGACACTCAATACCATAAATCCCAAGACCAAGACACAGTGCTCCAAACACGTGCTCACATACGTTCTAAAGCTGGCTACCCTGGAGCATATATTTTGGGCCTTCTTTCTGACTTGGAGGAACATTGAAGCCTAATTTGAAGTTACTTTTTTAAAATGGTATTTATTGAAACAACATTTTGATAAATTTTTTTTTTAAATCTTGAAGGTGATCAAAATTAAGCTTTGTTTCAGATGTAAAGCTGTTCTCATTAATCTCTTCTTGAAGCAAAAACTGAAAATGAAAGATCTCTCACTGACCTGCAGGGCAACTTGAAGTTAATCACTTTGTTCCTGTTACTAACTTCTTTACAAATCACCAAAACGGACAATTTAAGAAAGGGCTTCTTAACCTGGGGTGTGTGAATCTCCTAAAGTTTTATGCAAATCTTTCCTTTTGTTAGATTCCAAAAGGGATACAAGAGGTTGTATAGGTATTCCTTAGGGTTCATGTCATTAAAAGCAATCATGTTGCATTTCAATATCTATTTTTAAAAACTCAATAAATAATTAAAATTTTCCTCTTTAAAATAACATTTTGAGACCCTCCAGATCTGGTTCAAGTAAGCATGGGTAACAGTAGTGGAGAATCATAGAACATACCCATTATCCAGTTTCCTAGCTGCCAGAGTACACGTGGCCACTAACTAGTTTCAGAGTTGTTAGCTGTCCACTGCTTGATTTATACTTATAAACAACTATTGGTCAGGAAGTTAAAGGAACATTGAGGTTAATACCCAATTTAAACCAAACCAAACCAAACCCAGGGCTGTCGAGTGGATTCCGACTCATAATGACCCATAGGACAGGGTAGAACTGCCCCATAAAGTTTCCAAGGAGCGCCTGGTAGATTCGAACTGCCGACCCTCTGGTTAGCAGCCGTAGCACTTAACGCCCAATTTAAAGGGGAGCATAAAAGTGATAATTCTCAAATTTCTCTTCAAGATGACCTTTGCCAGAATTCTAAATTGCACTCACCTAATAAAAAAAATTTTTTTAATAAATAAAAATTATTTAAAATAAATAAATAAAAATTCTTAGGTAGCACCTTGATATGCTTCAAAAATCAAAATTAATAAGATGAAACAGAGTCACAATTATATTAAATTTGGCTTTTTCATAGAAATAAAGGTTACCCACACCTTTAAGTTGTGCCCGACCCAAACAATGATGTTTTCAATTACCTCACATGCATGCGAAAGCTTGGCAATGAATAAGAAAGACGAAAGCAGAATTGACGCCTTTGCATTATGGTGTTGGTGAAGAATATTCAATATACCATGGACTGTCAAAAGAACAAACAAATCTGGCTTGGAAGAAGTACAGCCAGAATGCTCCTTAGAAGCAAAGATGGCGAGACTATGTCTCACATATTTTGGACATGTTTTCAGGAGGAAGCAGTCCATGGAGAAGGACATCATGCTTGGCGAAATAGAGGGTCAGCAAAAAAGAGGAAGACCCTCAATGACACAGATTGACACAGTGGCTGCAACAATGGACTCAAGCATAACAATGATTATGAGGATGGTGCGGGAGCAGGCTGTGTTTTGTTCTTTTGTACACAGCGTCTCTGTGATTCGGAACTGACTCGACTGGCACCTAACAAAAACACCTTCATGGTGTTACAAAGAAATTCTTAAAAAATAGCAGAAAATGTTTTGTATCTCATCACTTGGAAACAAAATAGAAAAACATACAAAATAAAGCAGTCAGTTTTTATGTCAAGCACAAAATACAAGAATTCCAAATATTAGAAATCTTTTCATCTACTTTAGATGCTGCCAAACAATTAAAATTTAATCTCCTTCCTTCCTTCCTCCTGTCCAAAAGGCAGAGCAAGGAAGATTCTGAGCAAGGCATCAGATCAGAGGGAATATAGTGGTGGGAGCCTCCTTCTGAGCAGCAGTGGTGGTGTCTGGAGCTTGAAAGGGCTCCCACTGATCAAATGTGTAGCAATTTGATCAAAATAAATAACAATAGTTACTGGCTATAATCCATTAAAACAAATCAAAATAAATTATGATAGTAGCAGATTATAATCCATTGAATAAACTAGGAAATCATGAGTTCATAATGACATAAATCAACAAATAAATATTTATTTCTTACATTAGAAGGCCAGCTAACATATGCAGAAGGTAAGGTGGAACTGGAAGTTTGTTTGGTAGCTATTATAGTAGCAACTGATTCACACAGGAAGCATCAATTCATGCTGAGGCTAATGAGTGAAGGAAGCATCAATTGATGCTGAAGTTAGTGAGGGAAGTTTTGAGGGCAATCAAAACGTTTACATGATCTCAAGGTTGTTGTTGCATGCTTTTGAGTCGATTCCAATCCATACTGGCCCTGTATGACAGAGTAGAGCTGCCCCATAACGATTCCTGGAATGTAATCTTTATGGGAGCAGATCACCAATTCTTTTCTCCCGTACAGCTTTGGAGTGGGGAGCTCCTGAGCAGGAAAAGCACCAACCTTTTGCGTTAGCAGCTGAACACTTAACCATTGCTCCACCAGAATTCCTCGGTCTCAAGATATCTCTCCACAAAATGCTTGTTAAATGCTAAGGGGAAACAAGTAAATTTGCAGTCGAGAATTCTGGACCAAGGTTAACATAACTAGTAATGGAACACATGACTATGTGCCAAATATACACAGCCTGGATTGAGCCATGAAGAAATAAACACAGATCAGAGGATTCCACACAATAACTGGCCTTTAATCCTCAAAGGGGTCAAAGCGATGAAAACCAAGGAAAGACTGAGTAACTTCCAGACTGGAGGAAACTAAAGAGACATACAATGAAGTACAAGTGATTCTGGATAGGATTCTTTGACTGTGAAGGACATTGTTCGGGGCAACTGGCAAATTTAACTGGGGATTGTGGATTGGATGGTAGTGATGTACAGATACTAGCATCCTGGTTTTGATGGTTGGGCTGTGGTTATGTTGGAGAGTGTCCTTATGTGTGAGAATGCCACACTCCAGTACTGGAAGCATGACAGGGCATTATGTCTGCAGCTTGCTCTTAGGGGAGTGGGGAATGGTTAGGAAAAAAAAAAATTCTTTGTACCATTCTTACAATACTTCCAAAAGTTTGAAATTAGTTCAAAATTTTAAAAATTAAACACAAAATAATGTCATTTTCATTTGCTGAAAAGTCATACTTTTCTTATTTATTTAAAGTAAACATTGCTAAAGTATTTAAAATAAACTTTATACCTCAATCTTTAATATACTGATCTAAAATAAGATTTATTAATTTCAGATCACTACTTTATAACACAACTTTCAAAAATGATGGAATGAAATGATGAGATTATATATCACCATGAAAGGAGTCAGAGAGTCAAAAAAGATTAGGAAACACCCAAGCTCCATTTTGTTCTTCATGGGTAAACTACACGATGGGGGAAATGCAGTTTTCAGTGTCTCAGTCCAGCATCACAGGGCATAGAGGGTGGGTTTGGAGCCAAAGACTATGGCTTAATAACTGGTATAACTGGAAGGCATAAATCTGGAGTTTCCCAAAGGGCACAATTGTTCAATTTTCTGCAGTAAATGAATTTAAAGACAGGTTGTAAGTTTGATAGGCAAGTGGAATAGAGAACAAGAGGACAATAGAGTTGACAGTGCTGATGAAAAGAGTAGTTTAAGTGAGGGACTGGATATGATAAACCCTAGGTAGATTTTCTTAAAAAATGGAGATAAGCCAGGTGAGAAATGATAGACAGGGAGAAAGAATGGAAGGAAAAGAGGCCTGGAGTTTATGATATAGATCAAAAGCAGATATGAAAACCCTGGTGGCATAGTGCTTAAGTGCTATGGCTGCTAACAAAAAAGGTTGGCAGTTCTAATCCACCAGGCGCTCCTTGGAAACTTCTTGGGGCAGTTCTACTCTGTCCTATAGGATCGCTATAAGTCGGAATCGACTCAACGGCAATGAGTTTTAAAAGCAGATATATTGGGAATAAGGTAATTACCAAAAACCAAACCAAACCCATTGCCATCCAGTGAATTCCAACTCACAGTGACCCTATAGGACAGAGTAGAACTGCCTGATAGGGTTTCCAAGAAGCGGCTGGTGGATTTGAATTGACAACATTTTGGTTACCAGGGGAGCTCCTAACAACTGCGCCACCAGGGCTCCAAGGTATTTACAGAGGTAGCAAATTTTGTGGATATGTTTGCCAAGTGGATGTTGATTGTTAAGTGGTATTATGGATTGAATTATTTCTCCACGAAAATATATGTTGTCAATCCTAACCCCTATACCTGTGGATACAACCCTGAAGCACGCCTTTCCTGATTTTAAACATGCAGCACTAGATAACAAAGACAAGTGGTTTTTTTGACGGGTATAGTTTTTTTTTTTTTATAGAAAGGTTAAGAGAGTCCAGGGTGTGCCTTGTAAGTGGGAAGCTGAGATGGCGTGGAGGACAGAGTAGAACTGCCCCATAGGGTTTCCAAGGAGTGACTGGTGGACTTGAACTGCTGACCTTTTGGTTAGCAGTCATAACTCTTAACCACTACACTACCAGGGTTTCTAAAAATGACAAAAGAACTATAAATTAAAGAGTTAGAGAAATTGTCCAGATGGATGTTTAAAATATCTAGATCGATGGGACTTAGTGGTAGAACCCATTCCATTGCTATCAAGTGGATTCTGACTCATAGTGACCCTATAGGACAGAGCAGAACTGCCCCCATGGGGTTTCCAAGGAGCACCTGATGGATTCAAAGTGCCAACATTTTGGTTAGCAGGCAGACTCTTAACCACTACGCCACCAGGGTTTCCTAGTGGTGGAAAGGAATATTGTAATTTAGGTGCCAGAGTTCTTAATAAATTCTGGGGATTAACCAGAATACATTGCTAAGAGGATAAACTTTGGAGTTTAAAAAGCCAGTTCCAAACCCTTGTTCATCCACTTACTAATTGATCATGAGCAAGTTATTTAGTCCTAAGCCTCCTTTCCCTTATCTGTAAAATGCTGATAATAAGATTTCATAGGATTTAGTGAGGATTAAAGAAATTTACAACAGTGTTTGGCACACCTGTACAGTATTCCTCTATTCTCTTAATTCTGCTTACACACTTGAGCTCATTTCTTTCTTATGATAACTTGAAAAATGCAGCCAGTAGCTATCTACACACAGTACTAACATCCTATTTTCCCCTAGAGCAACAAGCTCATTAGACACATGTCTGCCTTCCAAGTTAGAGAGGGCACTTGTTTTACCAAAGTTTTAGCATTGCTTTGGATGGATCTTCATTTTACCAGCCTCCAGTGTCAGCCTGGAAACCCTGGTGTCATAGTGGTTAAGAGCTATAGCTGCTAACCAAAAGGTTGGCCGTTTAAATCCACCAGATGCTCCTTGGAAACTCTATGGGGCAGTTATACCCTGTCCTATAGGGTCACTATGAGTTGGAATTGATTCGACAGCAATGGGTTTAATGTTAGTATCCTTAGTGCCCACTAATCAATCTTAAACCAATGTCAGTTATCTTAGATATTTTGATGGCAGCACCCCACTTTGAGGTACCAAGTTCTATTATGATCAGGATATTTAATGCTACCAGTAGCATTAAATAGCCTGAGCATAGCTGAAAGTGTGAGAAGAGACAGCAGCTCTGGTGAGGTGAATGAGGAGAGAGGAAAGGAAGAGAAGACCTGTGCACAAAGCAGAAAGTTGACATGATAGGCTTATACTCTGGACATAAAGCTAGATGTGAGGAATATAATTAATTGGCCTTGAGATCCTCTTGGAGTCTAGAGGTAAAGGAACTCTTTTGGTATTAACCCGGCCTGGTGCTCACAAGTGGTGTTTGGCTTGATGGCTAAGATGGTTCATTTATCAGAATTCTGGTTTCCTTACCTCCTGGCTTCTAGATTTTGAAAGTTTTGAGGTTAGACCTACAGCAACACTTTTGAGTCCAAATTATTGACACCCAAGCAAGCCCTTTTGATCAGCGTACAGGATTCACAAGAAGAAGGCGATGGGGGAGGCAAAACTGACCTTCATCTAATACAACTGGGCATTGAGCTTTATTAGAAATAACTTTACCACTTGAAAGCAAACTAAATATCTGTTCCAGTATATATGTCTTTCAGCAAAGTTTCCTAAATTTACCTCGATATATAAAAAATTATTCCTTAAGTTTTCAAAAGTAGAAAGCATTATCATCATCATTCTCATATAATCACTATCATACCACCACCTCCATCCATTGTTTTCATTGTCGTCATCATCATCACCATTCTCTTTCTCCTCCCCTCTCTCATCATTAAATGTACTTGAATGTTTACTGTCTGTAGGACACTGAGCTAGGTGGTGGTCTTTCCTAAGCACACAGATGGAGTGAGAGGTACAACCCTCTTTTTAACCCCCAAAGACATGCTGGTAATGAGGAAGGTTGGTAAATGCCTTTTAAAAAAAAAAAAAAATGCCTTGTTTCCTCAGATAGTACTGGCAGCAATTTTTCCCACAGGGCTGATGTGGTAGGTTCTACCAGGTCAGGCAACATTTCCTCCAGTTGCATTTGTCTCAGAGGTCACTGTGTCACTAGTAAATTGAGCTCTCCCAATGCCCCCAAAGCTGTTATCAAAAGAAAAATCTAATATACCTGTGCCCATGGAAGTGAGAGACTGCATTTAAATGAGAAAATTGATTAGTTCACAAATTATGCATAAAAAGGCCTACAACTTCCCAGACCTAAAAATTCCTCAGAATCCCTGAATATATTACCTTTTTAGAAGACTAAGCATTAAATGCTCGTGTGCGCACACACACACAAACACTCATACGCACACACACACACGCCTCCTATCCCTTAGGTGACTCTGTTGGAAGAATATTTAAAGCCATTTATATGATTAGTGTTAATTTACATTTCTTTATATTGAACCAGGATAACTTGAATCTGTCCCTTTGTAATATGTGCCTATTTGTCCGGTTTCTGTCCAAGGAGATAGAGCAAGTCTCATCCTTCAATGATTCTAAGCCCACTTTCAAGACTCCCCTAAATCTGTTCTCCAGACTAAACACTCCAGGTTCCTTTCACCTGTCCTCACCTGATAGGACTTCTGGGCTCTTGACTGCTTTTCCCAGAAGGATTCCATTTTGTCCACATCTAATATGACTCTCCTGGTACCAGAGTGCTTGTGCAGAGTGGACCAGCACCCTCAAAATCAGACATTGTGCTTCCAGGAGTGGATCGGAAGGTGGTACTATTCTTTGTTCCTTTTTGGGATTTTCAGCTGGAGGCCCAGTTTTGCATTTGCTATGAAATGTCACCCCTCCTGTGCCAATTACCGAGACTGATTAGTCTTCCAGTAGCTATTTTTCAGCAGTTTTCAGCTACGTCATGTTGTTCAATGAGGTACTGCTGTGTATTTAGAGCAATGGAGTTCGACGCTAGTTGATGCTAGTAGTGAGTAGTTATTCTCTGCAAAGGGCTCTGTAAACAAAGTATTATTATGGCTATTACAACTTTTAAAAAGGAAATGCTCTCCAGCTGCTCTTCTTTTCCTGAATTAATTAGCTTTCCTAACGATATTTAATCTCAGGAGCTCATTTTACAAGGTATGCAAGATTAGTCCTTACAGTGCTATTACATTTCATATCTTAGATAGGAATTTTATTATTGGGTGCTGTTACAAGATTTAGAAAATAAATCTTGTGCCATTTTTTTTAAAGATGATTAAAAAAAAAATTGCCAAGCCTGAATTAAGAGGCGACCATATACACACAGGCAACATGATGACATCAGACCAATGTACACCACATCATTTTAACTATAAAGTTAATAAAACAGCTAATGTATGTTCAGTGCTTTTAATGTTCCAGGAACCATTCTAAGTTCTTTATGTCTAGCATCTTATTTACTCATCAGAATGACCCTATGAGATGACTATTATCACCTGCATCTTACAGATGAGGGAATGAAAGCCCAGAGAACTTCAAAACTCACCCTGTATCACACAGCTAGTGAGTTACAGAGTTGAGATTTGAATCCAAGCTGCCCTTGTTAAACCCATACTGCATTTTGGTTCCCATTAGTTGCAGTCAAAGGCACTCTTGCTGAAAAACACAGTGATAGTAAGGATGTGGAATGTGTGGGAACAGGCTTCCTATACTGCTGGCAGGGCTGTCAATTGGTATACTGTATCAAAAGCCTTACAATTACATTATAGAACTTACAGTAAATTCAGCATTATCTTTGAGTGGTAGGAGTAAAGACGAATTTTATTTTCTTCATTTTCCTTACCTGCATTTTTTTGTTGTTCATCTGTATTCTTTAATCGTATGCTACTTTATAATTAAAATGTGCTATTTTAAAGAATCTACAATTAAAGATATATACTGTTAATAGCTCTTAACAGTAGTTAAGAGCTATAGCTGCTAACCAAAAGGTTGGCAGTTCGAATCCACTAGCCACTCCTTGGAAACCCCATGGGGTAGTTCTACTCTGTCCTGTAAGGTCACTAGGAGTAGGAATTGACTTAACAGAAATGGGCTTTTTATTATTAAAGAAAAATATTAATGAGTTATACAAAAACAGAGTTTGAAAAATGCATAACCAGAGCAAAAAAAATACTAATATTCAAAATGGTTTAAAGAAATGTAAACTGTTAATTCTGTCCTAGTTCAGAGACTTGTCCGTTGTGGTACCCACAGAAAAAGATTAAAATCATAGTACTTAACAGACCTTTAAAATATGAGGATTTCAGCAAGCGACCCTGAAATGTCCTTAACTTAGAACATACAGGAAAAGCCACCAGTTTGTTTGTGGCACTGTTTTTTTTTAAAGACAAATGGGAAACATTATAGCTTTGTTACTATGTTAAAGGGATTATTTCAATGATATTCTTAGTATTTACCAAATGCAATTACCTTGAGGTTTCTCCATAATATAAAAATTAACTTTTCCATCAAATATATGAAAATTACATACCATACACTTGCGTAATAATAATTCCATGTTGCATATGCAAGAAACTTGTCAAAACAGGGAGGCATACTATGTTAAAATGCAGACTCTAATTGAATCCCAGTGTAGCTCATTATGTCTTTTCCAATACCTCTGCACCAAATTGATGAACAGAAGGCAGGGAACAAGAAAAAGAAGAGCTAAATACAAACTGAACAAAACTTGTAAAAGGGGAGCAATTTGTTTTCAAAGAGCAAGAAAGGATACACATTATTTAAGGTTAAATAATAAACCCATTGCCGTTGAGTCGATTCCGACTCACAGTGACCCTATAGGACAGAGTAGAACTGTCCCATAGGGTTTCCAAAGAGCAGCTGGTGGATTCAAACTGCTGACCTTTTGGTTAGCAGCCAAGCTCGTAACCATTGCATCACCAGGGCTCTAATAACAAACAAGGGACATTAATAAAGAACCAATAGTTTTGACAACTTCAGGGCATTTATTCTGTAGAAAAAAAGTCTTATGAGATAATCGGAAAAGATTTCTCAGTCATAACTGGAAATTCAGATTTACTTGATTCTTATTTTATTCTAATAGATATATATCAAACCTGTCTCCCTTAAGAATAACAATTAGAATAGCAAACAATGAAAGCACTGGAAATGCACAATACAGGATAATTCTAAAGAGAAACACCCACCAAAAACCATGGCAGACTCCTAATTTTATCCTGACTATAACTCTTTCAAACCATTTGATTAAATGATTAAAGGGCTAAAGCTGTCTAGATACTAAAAGCTTTACTTGCTTCGGATTAATGTGCATACTTGCCAGAAAAAAGATCATTTCCAAAAATAATGAATAAGGGGGACCAACAGAGGCTGGATTGGGCAAAATTTTGTTGCCTTGTAAGCAAAGATGTGAAACATTTTAGGAAAATCCTTTGTGTGATGTGGTTTCAAGGCAGAAGCTTCAGTTCTCCCCAAAATCAGCAGGGCTGTGGCACTGCACAAATCCAGGAGCACAAATCAGGGGACACGATGTTACCTCTGGAGCAAACTAATGGCCTGATACTCGGCAATGCAAGGAAAGGGCTGATGACACAGATGCACTGACATAAAATAAATGTGGTTAAAGGGAACACCTAATTTTAACATCATTCACTACAAAGCAATGGATTTTTTACCGACCAAGCTACATATATCAATAAAAATCATTGCTTAAATATCCAAGAATAATATGAAAAAGGGTGTTTGTTGTGTTATTTTTCATATAATTTTCAACTAACTCCCTATTTCATTAGCTAGCTTCAGCAGAGAAATGCAACTATATTAACTGGCAATCAGAGTCTGTACACAGTTCTGTCCTTGGACAGCCAGCCACCCACAGGATGAAAGCTGAAGGACACCAAGCGCCCCCTAAAGGTCTGTCTTTAGTATGTCCCTTAGAGTCATCCTATGGAATTTAACTATTATACTTCTTACATATCCCTATTAAGTGTAACAAGGTGACACCTGAGGAATTTATCAGTTAAGATTGCATTCAGCTGCAAGTAACAGAGACCTAACTCAGATTTATTTAGTTCATGCCATGAATCTTATAGGAAGATCTACAGAGCTGGCATGTCACCAGGGACCCACATCCCTCTATATTTCTGCTCTGCCTTTCTTGCATATGACTTTCAGCCTCAAGATCACAGAATGACAGCTTCAAGTTCTATCTGTTGTTAAAAAAGCTGAATAAACACAAAAAGGAGCCTGGTAACTGCCAGAAACCTGTCTTTTAAAAGTTCCCTCTGCCATTCTTTCCAGCCAAAGGTAGGACAAATAACTGATGCATGTGATTACTATCTACATTAATTTCAGGTGCAGACGTAGGATATATTGTCCCTTGTTGCTAGCTATGACGTTGTAAAGAAGAAATTTAGGAGTTCAGTTATCAAGACCTCACCTAGCATGATTCTTTAATTTGGAAATGGGGAAAGACCTCTAGGTAAGTGCCAAATGTTTCACAATTTCTGAGAAAAATGCACATATCTCTTACCAACTAGGAAGAACCAATAGAGTAGGACAGGAATATTGGCTTACATGCCAGGGAAAGTAGTAATAACAATAGCAATAACAATAATGTGAGCATTAATTGTATATCAGATACTGTGTTAAGCACTTCATACTCATTGCAAAATCTAAGCAATACCTTGTGAATAAGGTACTTCTGTTTGCCCCATTTTAAACCTGTGGTAACTGAGGATGAGAAGGCTTAAGTAGCTTGCCAAAAACCACACAGCCAGGAAGTAACAGGTTTAAGCCCAGATTTCTAAGTTCAACAGAACGTTTAAACTCAAATGCTCATAGTCCAGCTCTCAGATGGACTATGGCAATAGGCCAGGGGCTTTACTAAAACATTTGTTACTCTTCCAGCAGCTGAGAATATTTTCACTTGAACTGGAAGAAACGAGGCAATAACACAAATTCAACATGGGCCCTTAGGGTGTAAAAATCATTGATATATACAGCATCATTTCCTAAGTCCAAACATTCTGAGCCACAGGGCTTTGAAAAGAAAAAAAAAATGTTAGTTGCTAAAAGCTGTCATAGGAACCACCATATCTTCCCTTAGATAGAATATGGTGTTATTGTTAGGTGCTGTCCAGTTGATTTTAGACTCATAACGACTCCAGGTGACAGAGTAGAACTGTTCCACAGGGTTTTCTAGGCTGTAATCTTTATGGGAGCAGATCACCAGGTTTTCTCCTACAGAGCCACTAGGTGGGTTCAAACTGTCAACCTTTCAGTTAACAGCTGAGCACTTAACCATTCATTGTTCCATCAGGGTTCTTTAGATTGAGTGTGAGTAACTATAAAACCACCATCATCAACTTTACTTAGGTATGGCATTTGTTTCTCAATTACCTGTTGCTACAAGGTCCTTGTTTGATCACCACACCAAAAGGATGAATACCATTGAAGCTAAACTGTATTTTTATATTAAACAAATATGTACTCATAACTTGATAGAGGGAAGAAGCAATAGTCAACCAACAAATACAAACAGTGAGAGTTATTAGAACCCACGTCGCTATAAACTGAGTTTAAGAGAACATAGTAGTACAATCAAATTTATCCTCATAAAGATAAAAGATAAAAATATGCTCTATTAAGTCCAGGTAATATACTGGTACAAAGAAACCATATAGATAACAAGAGAGACAAGACTGTTGAGACTCAAGTCAGCAAAAACTTGCAGTCATGAAATCCCTTGGGAGGGCAACAAATGTTTTCAGAAACACATGCTCTTTCTGAAATGCAATCATCATGCCTAATAATTTTAAAGGTCAAAGAAGAACAAGGTTATCCTTCTGGCTTTTTGTTTGTTTGTTTGTTTGTTTTGTTTTTAAGCAACTGGCTGGTCTAGTCTTTTGTCTGTAGCTTGAAAAAGTTGGGAGTTGGAAGTATTTATATAATAAAGAACTTAGGAAATGTATGTTTTGATAAATTTACCCAGGAGTTTTAAAAAAAAATTTACAGTCTTTATTGTATAATCACTAAAGAAAATGGACACCTACTAAATCAAGGAAATAGTGTAATGTAGACTCAGCATTTCTAGTGGAATGCCTTTTCCTTTTCTTTTACTGTTTTTATCCACAAAGTACACACTGAGTGCTATAGACTCTGAATCTAAATAACTGCTCACGTTACAGCAATGAAACGTGGGAAGGCCACCAGGTCATAAAAACATAAAGAAGATTCTCCTGTCAGTTCATGTCTGTGCAAGTTGTCTAGCATTTTGTTTGGTAGATTCTGACAAGGACACCATGTGGGATTCTAAGTTATATTCCTGGAACTACTTAGCTTTACAAACGTCAAACCATCCCCCACAACAACTGTGAGCTAAATTGTTAACTGTAATATTCTGTTACAGAAAACTATCAAAATAAAAGCTGTTACCTTCTAGGCTCAATTCTTCTCAAAGTATATAGGAAAGAGTTGTTACAATCTAAAACCTTTCTTCACTGCCATCTCTGTACAGATTACACAGTCATACAGATAGAGGTCCATGTGAGGGGAATGGAAAAGAACATGCCTAAAAGACATTTACTCATTCAACAGGAGCTTATGGCTGGGAACACAAACTGGTAGAAGATACTTGGAAGGATATCAGAAAATAATCACAAATATTTAAAGAGTGCTTGCTGTGATTCTGGGACTGTTCTAAGTTAAAGAGAGCCTCAGTGGCACGATGGTTAAGTGCTCAGCTGCTAACCAAAAGGTTGGCAGTTCAAACCCACCTAGCAGCTCCAAGGGAGAAAGACCTGGCAATCTGCTCCCATAAAGATTACAGCCTAGAAAACTCTATGGGGCAGTTCTACTGTGTCACAGGAAGTATCTATGAGTCAGGATCAACTCAACGGTAACCAACAACTTCTATCTGTCTGTCTATCCATACATACGTATATATACGTTGATTTTCACAACAATCATGCAAGAGAGCTACTATTGTTATCATTCCCACCTTACAATAATAAAACTAAGACAGAGAGGTTAAATGAGTCAACCAAGGTCACACAGCTATCCAAGCCAGGATTTGACCCAGACAACTTGGCTTCAGAGACCATGCCATTAACCCCCAGCCCATGCTGCCACTCAGCCCAAGTAAAGACTCTTAGAGAAGTCCTGCTATTCAGTTGCTGAACTACTCAAGCATAATCATGACATATACCCAGGGTGAAAAAAGAGAGATTCCCATTTTACATGGGGACTTGAACTATATGAAAATCCTCATGAGGAAAATTTTCTTGGAATACAGGAGATGTATTTCTCCAAAGTACAGTGTGGGAATTTAGCTGAGCTATAGACAGGTCCTAATTTTATTATTAATTTAGAAAATGTGTGTTTTTCACCTGTAAACAAAAATACAATGAATAATAAATTGCTCAGCACTCATGAAAAAAATGACTTACAGAATCATTCGGCTTTTAAAATAAGTTTGAATTCTAGACAGAGAAGTATATATTTGGTTCCCTAAATTTTTCAGATCTTCTAATTCCCACTCTATTCCTCTCTGCTTTAGATTTGGGAAACACGGCCACAATATTCTAAATATTCTACCATACATGCACCCTGCCTCAAGCAACTTTGAAAGCTTTTGAGTAAATCACAGGAGAAAGCAAAAATTGACAATTGTAATTTATAAACTACAGTATTGCTTTGGCCACATGGCAATTATAGTTTTTTTGTTTATTTGTTTTTTATTGCTAGATAGAAGAACCTAAGAAAACCTAGAAAGATACATGCTGAAGAAATGCAGTACTTGAGCACCTGATAAACTCAGTTAAGAAAATACATACAGGCACTTTTTATCTGGGGGATATAACAGGTACATATTTTTATGTTCCAACTGATTGTTCAGGCATCACAACGTTTAATCTTCCAAGATCACCGCTGGTCTCCAAAATCCCTTTCAAATCCTTTCCCAATACTCCCCTTCATGTTGGAATACGGCAGGTGCTATTTAATAGTAAATTTCTGACTGGGTCAATATATAGCATAGATGACACTGTCAAGAACCATTCTGGGTGACACATGCAATAGTCTGAAAGCAAAGATGTCAGGTCTCAGTGCCATGTTCAAAGATCTCAACAATAATATGGCAAAGAAAATGAGATGATAGGTAGATGTAGATAGATAGGCAGACAGACACACAGACAGACACACAGAATGCAAGTACTTACTCCAGGAAAAAAACAAATTGTACCACAAAGGAATCTTGTGAAATTTTGTGAGGACAGAAGGAAAGAAAGTGAGATGGAGTAATAAAAAAATAAAAGATCTAAATGTCCCCCCAATTCCATATCCTACAGAAAGCGCACGCCTTCTCCAAGCTTTCTGTGAATTCAGGAAAGTCTCACATTCTCAAGGCCACACTTGGCTCTGAGTAACCATTTCTACCAAAGGAGTTCCATTTTCAGGTCATCTCTCCACCCTGTGAGTGCAGGACCTGCTATTCCTCCCATAGACCATACAACAGTAGGAACTCAGCCTTCCTCTTGGTTTACACTTCAGAGAGAGACAGACAGAGAGGGGCCAGGAGAGACAGAGAAGAGAAAGGAAGAAAGGCATGATGGTTAAGTTTGTGTGTCACACTTGGTTGGGCCATAATTCTCAGTGGTTTGGTAGTTATGATGTAGTTTGGCAGTCATGTATGATGTAATCACCTCCATGATGAGATCTGCTATGAGTTGCCAATAGATAAAAGGGAGTTCCCGTGGGAGCGTGGCCTGCATCTAATATATGTGAACTTCTTGGCACAGCCCTCTGGCTTTAGCACACTCTGGATCCTGCATCTAGCTCACCATCTTCTGACCTCCAGTTCTTGGGACATGAGCCAATGGCTTGCCGTATTGTCTGCCAGTCTTGGTATTCATAGGCCTCCACAGCCCATGAGCCAGCAGCCTGCTGTCTGACCTGCCAATCTTGGGTTCATCAGCCCCTACAGCTATGTGAGTCAGGATAAGCCTCCAGCCTGATGCCTGACTCACACACTTGGACTTTCCAGCCCCTACAACTGAGCAAGCCATTTCCTTGATATAAATCTCTCTCTCTCTATATATATACATACATACAAACATATATATATGTATATAGTGTAGTGGTTAAGAGCTCAGCTGACTAATCAAAAGGTCGGCAGTTCAAATCCACCAGGCACTTCTTGGAAACTCTATGGGGCAGTTCTACTCTGTCCTATAGGGTCACTGTGAGTCACAACCGACTTGACAGCACCTAACAACAACAACAACAACACACACACACACACATGCTTCACTGGTTTTGCTTCTCTAGAGAACCCTGCCTAAGGCAGAAGGGAAGGGAGACAACTACAAGAACAAAACAAAATCCTCACTATACACACAGGCCTTTGTGTTTGTGGTCAAAGTTAGTGAAGGTTGAGAGAGAGCAAATAACTCAATATCAAATGTTAGACATGCCCTTAGGAAATTCTGCCAACTCCATTTTCCTCTTGTTTTTGCTCCCCTTATTTTCTTTGCTCTTCTTCCTCCCTCAAGTTTCTAGTCCTTTCAAATTCAGGGCAGTTTCTGCTTCTTCCTCAAAATTAAGCCAGGCCCTGACTGTCTCACCTTCTACCCCAAATACCTTGTATCAAGGTATTTTTCCAAACAAAGACAGTTCTTTCCTTAAAAATAATTCTGGCACTATTAAGATGATAAGATTTTGCTGCTGTTGCTCAATGCTTACATATCTATCTCTTCCTCTAAGTGCTAAGCTCCTTGGAGACTAGATTTGAATTGTATTCACATTTCATCCCATAATATAGTTTTGCATATAAGTACATTAAGATCATTTTAGAGAAAAAAATTTAATGATGTTTTAAGTTTGAAATTTTTATAGTATGTTTTCTTTTCCTTGGTTAGAGTTCAACCAATTGCATTAGTAACTATTATAGTAAAACAGGCAAGAATTGTAATCTAGTACAAAAAACACAGAAAATCTTATTACAAGGTAAAAGATGGGAAATGTTGAAAAATATGCTGCCTTACTTCCATAATTATTTACCATATTCTAGCAAGAAAATAGCCCAGACTAGATTGATTCTATGCTGTCATTCTGGGATGACATCTGTGATTTCCATCATTACCCATTAATATTAGCTGTTGATAAGCATCACTAAGTGATTTTGAGGTTTTATAAAGCAATTGGGACTTTGGGAATTTGATACCATGCTGTGAACACAGCAAGGGCTGGCAACAGCTCAGGAATGGGGTGGCCAAATCACTGACCTCTTTTCTTTAGGAAAACAGTCAGGGGTAGAGAAGAGGGAGAGTGGCAATAAAGGGAGAAGGCAGAAGCCAAGAATCTTTTTTTTCCCCCCCATAGATGAGATCAGCTTCACTTAGGTAATAAACTTTTACATTAAAATGCAGTGCTGGAAAATAACAACTTTAAAACAAAGGGTATATCCAAGGATGGTGGTTGTGATTGTTCCTCACAACAGCTTTGCAGGTAGATGGTTTCACCTCTACCTTAGAGACATACACTGATGCCCCAAAAGTATGATAAAGAGGGAACTGCGTTGAGTGCATTCTCCCTTCACCTTCTCAGATCCCTCCCTTTCCTACAGTTGGTATGTTTCTTTGTTATTAATCTAAGTGGCTTGAAACCACTAGTTTTAAGAAAAAACACCATATAAACAAGCTTCATGGTATCTGCCCAGCCCAAGCATCTGTTCACTAAGAAATTTGCCAACCTAAATTCTCTTTCTCAAATTTTCTCTATTTTCTCTCCCACACATGCTCACTCATTTGCTCCTATGGATACACACGTGGATGGCTACCCAAAAGCTACATATCTACTGTAGACACTGAGAAAGAAAGAGTAGGAGCTGTAATACATAATACAGAAAGGAGAGCTGTAACACTGGAGATGGGGAGAAGTGCCAGCAGAGAAACGGTGGCAGCAGAGGCAGGAGACACATGGAAAGTCCACCAAGTGAGAAAGCTGAGTGACTTCAGGCCAGAGGCTTTCTGGAGGAATAGGGTACCTCTGGGCACTCAATGGAGCTAGGTTTGCCAACCCATGAAGCTAGAGCTGAGTGCCTTTGGTCTGAGGCTTATTGGTCGAATGGCATGCCTCTGGGCACTTATGGACAGAGCTAAAAGAGCTTTGTAACGTTAGCGCAAGCAGGGTAAAGGCCAAGGGCCAGACAGAGGCATGCCTGTGAGCATGGTTGAAAAAAGGTGTTCTGACGGAAGAACTGTATCCTAAGTGTTTCTGAACCTGAACTGTAACCTGTTGCTTCCCTAATAAACCCCATAATCATAAGTATTGTCTGTTAGTTCTGTGTGGCCACTGCAACGAATTATCGAACCCAGCAGAGAAATGGAAACCCTGGTGGCATAGCGGTTAAGTGCTGCGGCAGTTCGAATCCACCAGGCACTCTTTGGAAACTCTATGGGACAGTTCTGCTCTGTCCTATGGGGTCACTGTGAGTTGGAAAAGACTCGACAGCAATGGGTAATAGGTAGCAGAGAAGTAGAGAGTGCCATGAGAGGGACGATTGGTATCAGAATTGATAAAGATGGGAGAGAGGAGGCATCTCTGACCTCTACCTCATAGGAATCAGCCTTGGGTGTTGATCTTGATACTTCTCTTTCCTCGTGAAGTTAGAGGAGGTAAGATGCTGCCACCATACCATTTTTACAATGACAAAATCAGGTAAAAAGGAAAGGGGAAAGGATAAAACCCAGGATAACATTATTATCCAAAATATATGCCATAGGTCCTATACATTTTATTAGATATGGTCCACAATTTTTACTTTGAGCTAGCTTCCTAACAACAAACTCAATGAAGTAAAAACAAACACACAATTTTAGAATGCCCATAAAATAAAAATAACTGCCTATTGTTCAAGACACACACAACTGAGAATTTCTGCCATTAAAAAAAAAAAAAACCTGTTGCCATCAAGTTGATTCTGACTCAGAGTAACTCTAAAGGACAGAATAAAATTGCCCCATAGGGTTTCCAAGGAGTACCTGGTGGATTCAAACTGCCAGCCTTTTGGCTAGCAGCTGTAGCTCTTAACCACTACACCTCCAGGGTTTCCAAATTTCTGCCATAGGACTTATAAAGAAAGTTCATGAGATCTGATGAATCATGTCATCATGTAAAGATACATGAGTTCCTCAAAAATAAGAAAGACTTTTGTGTGACTGCAACACATGCAAATAGTAGGCATCTGGCACATAGAAGGTACTTTATAATATGTTGGTTGGGAGAATAAACAACCAGTAATCAAAATTGTGACTAACCAGCTGTGATGATTAATGTTATGCGGCAACTAGGCTAGGCTGTGATTCTCAGTGTTTGGCAGATATTGGACTGCTTGCTCTTCCATAATGTAATATAATGTAATCACTTTCCATGATGTGATCTGATGTGATCAACCAATCAGTCAAAAGGGGAGTTTCCTCCAAGGTGTGGCCTGCCTCCAGAATATAAGTGGATGATCTGGCAAAGCTAGCTCTTTCTCTCTCTCTCTGTCTTTCTCTCTGTCTCTCTCCCTCTCTCTCCTCTCTGTCTCTCTCCCTCTCTCTCCTCTCTGTCTCTCTCTTTCTACCCTGCAGTCTTCTCACCACCTGGGACCTAAACCTAAACCTGCAGAGGTCTCCCACCCACCGCCTGTTCTGCAGATTTTGGATCTGTCAGCCCCTGCAATCCTATGAGCTAGCAGAGGTCTCCAGCCTGTTATAGATTTGGGACTTATCGGCCTTCACAATTATATGTTGGAGGGCAAAAATTTATTGCAGCCTTTGATAATAAGATTAATGAAGTCAAAATTCCCACTGAAGTTCAAACATTAGACGTGTTTTCACCACTATACTGCCTCAATGCAACAAGAGGACAGGAGCAACTAAATGCAATTCAGATCTTCCCTTAGCAGTTTGTTTTTACTTTAGATGTTTCCAAAATATGAAAAAAAAAAAAATTATATAACTGACTGTAAAGTTTCTCTTTCCACTGACAAGACAAGCAGGAAAATTGTTTAATTATAAAAACCAAAAAACCAAACCCAGTGCCGTCGAGTTGATTCTGACTCATAGGGACCCTATACGACAGAGTAGAACTGCCCCATAGAGTTTCCAAGGAGCACCTGGCAGATTTGATTACAGCAATATGAATTTAGGTTACATATTAAGAGGAACTTTTTGGGGCAGTTACAAGGTCTATACCAAAAAAATTAAACCTGTTACCATCGAGTCAGTTCCAACTCATAGCGAACTTATAGGACACAGTATAACTGCCCCACAGGGCTTCCAAGGCTGTAAATCTTTACATCATTCTCCCTCAGAGAATTTGGTGGGTTCAAACAACCAACGTTTTGGTTAGCAGCTAAGTGCTTAACCACTGCACCACAAGGGCTCCTTTACAAGGTCTATAAGTTATCCAAATTCCAGAATCCTATCTGTAATGGATTGAATTGTATCTCCCCAAAATATGTATCAACTTTGTTAGGCCATGATTCCCAGTTCTGTGTAATTGTCTTCCTTTTTGTGATTGTAATCGTATGTTAAAGAGGATTAGGGTGGAATTGTAACACCCTTGCTCAGGTCTCATCCCTGATCCAATGTAAAGGGAGTTTCCCTGAGTTGTGGCCTGTACCACCTTTTATCTTACAAGAGATAAAGGGAGGCAAGCAGAGTTGAGGGACCTCATACCACCAAGAAAGTAGTGCTGGGAGCAGAGCGTGTCCTTTGGACCTGGGGTTCCTGCACAGAGAAGCTCCTGCTCCTGGGGAAGATGGATGAGAAGACCGACAAAGAGAGAAAGCCTTCCCCTGGAGCTGACACCCTGAATTTGGACTTTTAGTCTACTTTACTATAAGGAAATAAATTTCTCTTTGTTAAAGCCATCTACTTGTGGTATTTCTGTTATAGCAGCACTAGGTGACTAAGACACTATCCTTGATCAATTCAGAGATAATTATTTTTCTTCTTTGGATTTCTCTTTAGTTTGTGATAACATTAGCTAGCATAATTCAGCTACCCAAATACTAATGAAAATTGCATTTTCCTTTGAAATTCAAATAAAGGTTTCTCCTAGACGTAGCTTATGAAATGGTAGCAAATAATTAGTAAAAATAATCCAAATAGGAACTGTGTCATCGAGATACTAAAAACATTCAGACCATTCAGGATAAATAGATATGTTTGGAAAATTAACTGTATCACATGAATGCTTTCCTAGATTGTTTTTCATCCAACTGCTTAATATGGTATGGATACAGTCCATACTTTTATAGTAGCCCTAGAACTGCCTACTGGGTAAAACAAGCAGGTCTTTTATACTAGCACAAAGTATAACACTATAAAAACATCAAAATTTTATAAAAACTGCATTATCAAAGAAGATTATGTAGTTAATGCAAACTAAAATAACTTCTTAGCTGTTATTCAAAAATAAAATAATTAATTCCAATATAAACTTTTCTATTCCAACAAGCTATTATTTTATTTCATCAATTCTGAAATTATATATATGTGCGTGTGTATATATATACACATAAACCAAATCAAAACTAAACCCTTTGTCATCAAGTAGATTCTGATTCATAGTGACCCTATAGGACAGAGTAGAACTGCCCATAGGGTTTCCAAGCAGCAGTTGGCAGATCAAACTGCCAACCTTTTGGTTAGCAGCTGACCTCTTAACCACTGCTCCACCAGGGCTCATATATATATGTATTATATATGTATGTTATATATATGTAATATAATTATATATATACATCTAATACATATATGTATTATATATGTATTATGCACATATATATGTATATATACGTGTATATATGTTTATATATACATGTACATATACCTATATATATATATATATATATAGGTATATGTAAAGGACCCCTGGTGGCACAATGGTTAAGTCTTTGGCTGCTAACCAAAAGGTCAGAGGTTTGAACCCACCAGCACTCTCACCAGCTGCTCTGTGGGAGAAAGGTGTGGAAGTCTGCTTCTGTCAAGATTATACCCTAGGAAACCCTCTGGGGCAGTTCTACTCAGCTATATAGGGTAGCTATGATTCCGAATCGACTCAACGGCACACAACAACACATTATCCCCACCCAACTTTGTCACGATTGCTTTTTACTAATTGCATTGTTTACCTGAATTACTTATTCAAAACAGCATTTGATTATTCAAAATAATGTTGCTCAATTTTAATTGAATCCTCGAGCAAGGCAGCGTGCCGCTTCTCAGCTTGCATAGTAATTCGTCAATACATTCATTATGCATATTTTATGGGTAGGATGTGGATGAAAATAAGAGATTTGACTGAAGGTATGTCTGCTTTTCTTTAGGCAGAAAAAAGGAGAAGAAATAAAATATGCATAAAGAGCAACATAATGTTTTTCTAAGAAATTTAAATCCTTTATAATAGCATACAAATTATTTTTAACTTTGTGGGGCATTAGAAGTATTTTTCTCTTTTTACCACAAGAAGCGGTTATATCTGCAACCAAGGGGTGGATGACTTGAAGCTCGTAATAGCCAATTTGTTGGCTGAAAGTCACAGATGAGTCAATGGAAGAGATTCTTCCTTAGCCCAAAAGGTCAAACTCCTGGTTTATTCAGTGTAGTTTCCATGACTTACACCAGGCATTTTTACATTTATAACAAGTCATTAGAAGGATCACAATTGCATTTTTATAGAATTTGTATGCTATCAACTTTTGCAAACTGATAGCTGGAGCAGAATTCTGCTTTGCATTTAGAAATATTGCTTTGGCCAGTACAGTGCTTATAATATTTTTTAAATGGGTTTAAATACCTCTAGACCGGGATACTTTGCCTGGTCCACCAGAATCCTTACCACCATCTAAGATCTTACACTGGCAACTTCACTCTTCAAGATACCTGCTAATCCTGAAGGCCTTTGAGCTTAAGTGCCCAATCTATACAGTCTGTGAACTGTATTTCCAACTTAAAACTTTATTGTCCTTCATCTTTAAAGCCATTTCTGATATTCTAAAATTTTCTTCGGGAACATCTAGCTCAACTGGCATAACATAGTTTCTAAAGAAAATGTTCTACATCCTACTTTGGTGAGTAGCATCTGGGACCTTAAAAGCTTGTGAGTGGCCATCTAAGATACTCCACTGGTCTCACCCAGTGAGGGCAAGAGAGAATGAAAAAAACCAAAGACACGAGGGGAATATTCGTCCAAAGGACTAACGGACCACAACTACCACAGCCTCCACCAGACTGAGTCCAGCACAACTAGATGGTGCCTGGCTACCACCACCAGCTGCTGTACAGGGACTGCAATAGAGGATCCCAGGCAGAGGTGAAGAAAAACGTAGAACAATATTCCAACTCACACACACAAAAAAAGACCAGACTTACTGGTCTGACAGAGACTGAAGAAACTCCAAGAGTATGGTCCCCAGATAATCTTTTAACTCAGTACTAAAGTCACTCCTGAGGTTCACCCTTCAGCCAAAGATTAGACAGGCCCATAAAATAAAATGAGACTAAATGGGCACACCAGCCCAGGGACAAGGATGAGAAGGCAGGAGTGGGCAAGAAAGCTGGTAACAGGAAACCCAAGGTTGAGAAGGGGAGAGTGATGGCATGTCACAGAGGTGGGAACCAATGTCACAAAACGACATGTATATTATTGTTTAATGAGAAACTAATTTGCTGTATAAAACCTCATCTGAAATATAATAAAAAAAGAAAATGAAAAAAAATTTTTCTTATTGTTAATCTTCTAACCCAGTCTATCATTAATGCACATTGTCAAATATATTCATTCAGCAAATATTTATTGCATTCTTACTAGCATGGTCTAGGTACAGCTGATAGAGAAGTGAAAAAATAGGCAAATAGAATATCATGTAAGTACCCTGCCCTTCTGGAATGGACATTCTATTTCAGGAGACAAATACAAACAAACGCTGATTAGTGCCATGAGTGGTAGGGAAAGGGTATGACTTTGGAGAGAATATTAGGACTCTCTGAGAAAATGACATCTTGAGCAGAGATGTGAATAAATATAAGGAGTGAGTCACACAAATAGCTGGGGAACAAAAACCAAAGCCAAACCCATTACCATAGAATACCTGGGTAAAGAGTGAGTGCAAAGGTGCCAAGACAGAAACCTGCTTGATTGACAGACCTGTGAAACAACAAGAAGGAGCACAGACCATGGAGGAGAGATGCAGGAAATTACGGTAGGTCAGAGTGGTAACCTGGGGGCAGTTTACCCATGACCTTG
This sequence comes from Loxodonta africana, assembly GCF_030014295.1. Lineage (NCBI taxonomy): Eukaryota > Metazoa > Chordata > Mammalia > Proboscidea > Elephantidae > Loxodonta > Loxodonta africana. The sequence continues at coordinate 50,898,988 of NC_087351.1, forward strand.
AAGCCCATGGTAAACAATTAGGGTTTTCTCCAAGTGTGATGAGAACTACTGGAGATTTTGAACAGGGAGTTGACATTATCTTACTTGATGCTTTTAAGGAATTAATTTGGCTCCTGTATTTGGAGTAGACTCTGACAGTGCAAAAGAAAATGAAGGAAACCAGCTAGGAGGCTACTGTAATGATCTAGGTGAGAGGTGAGTAGATTAGAATTTTTGGTAAGAGTCCATGTATCAGCTGCACCTCGGAGCAGGAGGTGAGCAGTGATCAGATTTGGGATATATATTGAAAGTAGAGTAGAGGATTTGATGATGTGAGGTTTGAGAGTAAGAGATAAGTAATGATGACTCCAAGGTTTTGGGCCCGAGCAATTGCTTGAATAATTGTACCAATTCCTTGGTATAGGTTTTGCTATATGTATTCTCAAAAAAAACAAAAAAATAAATAAATAAAAGAAATTGTAAAAATTTTTTAAAAATGTGTCAATTCTGGACATGAGGAAGGCTGGGGGAAGTGTTATGGGTTGAACTGTGTCCCCCCAAAATGTGTGTCAACTTGGCTAGGCCATAATTCCCAGTATTGTGTGACTGTCCACCGTTTTGTCATTTGATGTGATTGTCCTCTGTTGTAAATCCTACCTCTATGATGTTAAGGAGGCAGGATTAGGGGCAGTTATGTTAATGAGGCAGGACTCAATCTACACCAAGATTAGGTTGTATCTTGAGTCAATCTCTTTTGAATATAAAAGAGAGAAATGAGCAGAGAGACAGAGGGACCTCCTACTGCCATGAATGAAGAACCAGTAGGGGAGCGTGTTCTTTGGACCGGGAATCCCTGTGCTGAGAAGCTCCTAGTAGAGGATGACAAGCACCTTCCTCCAGAGGCAACAGAGAGGAAAGCCTTCCCCTGGAGCTGGCACCCTGAATTGGACTTGTAGCCTACTAGACTGTGAAGGAATAAATTTCTGTTAGGTAATGCCATTCACTTGTGGTATTTTTGTTATAGCAACACTAGATATCTAAGACAAGAAGGTTGGGGAGTGAAATCAGGAGTTAAGGTTTGGCCAAGTGAAGTGTGAGTTGCCTGTTTAACATCTAAAAGAAGACATCTCAGAGACAATTAAATATGCAGTTCTGAAGCTCAGGTGAGAAGACAGGGCTGTAGACATATTTGAACTTAAAAAGATACAGATGGTATATTATGCCTTGAAATGGAAACAAACACCTAGGGAGGAAGTGTAAACTGATAAGAGGTCTAAGGACCAAGCATGCAGAAGAACACACTATCATTTAGAATTGAGGAAGAGGAATGTCCAGGAGAGAATGTTTAGAAGAACTGGTCAGTGAGGCAGGAGAATGTGATGTTCTGAAAGCCAAGTGAGGAGCAAACTAAAGTACACAGGAATGGATCAGCAGCATAAACATCAACTGGGAATTCAGAAACGCAAATTCTCAGGCCCAACTCTATATCTACAGAATCAGAAAGTTGTGTTTTAACCAGGCTTTCAAGAGATTCTGATACACACTAAAGTTTAACACTCAAAGAAATAAAATAAATAAACAGAATAAAGGTGACGTTGAAAAGGAATTACAAAGGTCTTCAGAAGTATTTGTTAGGACACAAACTGAATACATGCTCATCGAAACTCTGTGAGCTGTGCTAGATTTTAAAGTATTTTTCTTCTGTAGTATCAGCTGATATTTATATAACTGTCAACTTTATGGAACGAACATCTTCCAGAGTCTCCCTTTGTTTTAATTTTCACTAGAAATGTCTTATCATATTTGGTAGCTATTGTTTCAAGGGAGTCCCTGGATAGTACAAATGGTAGTGCCATGCTGCTAGCCAAAAGAATGGAGGTTGAAATTCACCCAGAGGCACCTCAGAAGAAGGGCCTGGTGCTCTCCTTCCAAAAATCAGCCACTGAAAACCCTATGAAGCCCAATTCTACTCTGACATACATGGGATCACCATGAGTTGGGGAGCAACTGTTTTTTTTTGTTTTTTTTTTTTTTATTGTTACAAGGGTCTTGCATCCCAGCTCTTTTTTTGGAAACAGATCCTACCGCCCTACCCCTTTTCCTACCATCCTCAGCTACATAGTAATTCACATCATTACAAGTTGGAATACAAAACAAAATCACATAAAAAAATGTTCCTGCAGAACAAACTTTAGTTAACTTCGAAAATACGTATTTTAGACCAATAGTTCCCAAATCCGGCTGGTCGTCAAAATCACCTGGGGATTCACTAAAACTACAATAAAATATATATATATTTTTAATGATCTGGGAGTGTATGTTTTAATGTAGATTCCTAGGCTCCATTCCAGACCTACCAAAATATAGCTTGGAAGTAAGGCCCAGGAATCCTTAATTTAAAAAAAAAAAAAAAAAAAAAAACTCCTCAGTTGATTCTGAAAATTAACTAGGCTTGGAAGCCACTGTTACAAACTGTGTTTTAGAAATTCAGGAATCATCAAAATTTGTCAGAACTGAGCAGTCAGAGAAATTTCTGTGGCAGAAGTGGGATTTGACTGAGAAGAGCAGAATGTTGACTGCAGTGAACTGTAAGCCGAAAGGCAAAGCAGGCATGGATTCTCCAGGTACAGACAATAATACGACAAGGTAAGAGGTGACAAAAGTTGGTGCGTTTGTGGACCTAGGAGATGATTAGACTCACCAGAAAGCAAAAGGAGTGCAGTGAGGAGTGACAGGATATAGGTTAGGCAAGGAGAGACTTTATAGTTAGTTTCAGGATAGATGAGTGTGACACAAAGAACATGAGAAAGGAAGTCTCGACCCTCCCTGAGTTTTAGCCCTGCTCTGCAATAAGCAGCTAAGGCCCCTAGATGGGTGATTCTGGGCTATGATTCTGTGATAAATCAGATTTCACCCAGATTTGTGATTCTGGATAAATTAAAAAAGACAGCACTAAATGGCATTTAAGATTTCTTGCAGATCTCACCTTTTTAATTCTACTTATAAATCCCACTATTTCATCATTTCCAAAAGGCCCCTTTAAGCATTCTTTGTAGTTCTTTAAATTTGCTTCTATTATGGAGAGAATAAAATGCCAAATAATGTGGGTGATGGTGGTGATTTTTTTCATTAATTTCACAATAGGAAGTCTTGCATCTATATTCCAGTAACAATCAACCTGGAGAATACACACCATTCTCTAAGATTTGCTTTAGAGATTTTGTGACCTTATCTCAGATTTTTTTTGACTGAGATAAGTACTTAAAAAACACATACACAAAAGATGGATTCATATGTCATGTTGACCTAGAAGAATAAAACTCTGCAGTAAACAACATGTTAGATAAATCTGACATGACAAGCACTTCTGTGGTAGTGGCCATCTTTCCCGAGGGATTTAGTGATAATATGAAGACTAATATACTCATGGGATAAAGATTACACCTTCTATTTTCAAATACACTTGACACAGCCCAAAATCAATTTTCTCATTTTTTTGAAGTTAGTTCCAATCTGTCAAGATCCATCCCTCTTTGACCTCATCTCCAGCCATGTCCTTTTTTCCATCATATTATTTAATGACTAGCATTGCAAATCACATAGATGAACATTCAACAGAAGATAAAATGTTGTTGCTGAAATGGAGAATTCAGTATTACCCACTTTAAAACTAACTGTCTTGCTGAAAGCTCTTGAGATTATTCGCAGGAACAATTCTTCAGGTTTTTTTTTTTTTTTTTTTTCAGTAAAGTGAAAATAATATCCAAAGGAGATTTCAAGGACAAAGGAATTAGGGTACAGGTCTACAAAAGAAGCAAAAAGCAAGATGAAGTCTTTTTCTCAAGTTCGTTTAGTGCTATGACTCTATACTGTATTACAGATACCTGATGGCTTATCCAAGTTCCCAATAAAACACTTAGAGGATAAAAGCTGTAGAGGAAATAGAATGATTTAGTCTGGAAGCCCTAGATCTGCTTCTCTTGTATGATCGGTGTTCTGACAAATGATTTCTTTAGAGGGGGTACCAGGATAAAGTGAAACTGACTTCCTACAAATATCTCCAACTAAAGTGCACCAGTACCAAACCCACTAATTGTTACTGAATTTTTATTGGGTTTAAGTATTTTTTAAAAAAGAGTATAACATGGTTTCAAAAGCTAACAAGCCAGTAGGTAAAGGAAAATGTCAAGACAAATGACATTAAACAATAAAAGCCAGTATGCACTTGTTACATTGGACATAAAGCCAAACACATATGTGTTGAATGACGAAGGCAGGGTCTTTCTTAGCTGTAATCATCAGTGATGATTTTGTGAAAACATCAGATTTGAGCTGGATTTTTGAGGGATCAGCAAAGTCAAAGACCTTAATATTTTGAAGGGGCCCTTAGAATATCCTGTCAAACTGCACCATAGGGTTTCCAAGTAGCACCTGGTGGATTTGAACTATGGGACCTTTTGGTTAGCAGCTGAGTTCTTAACCACTGCACCTCCAGGGCTCGTGTTTTTGGTTTTATGTAGATTTTGAATTTGTTGCCTTCTCTCATCTCCTCAGCCACCCTCCTAGTTCCAACCACTATCGTCTCTCAACAGTCTCATTTCTGCTTCCACTTTGGCACCCTCCAACCCACTGACTGTGTCAGCCTACTTTCAGTTCCTGGAACATAACAAATTCTTTCTACCTCATTGCCCTTGTCTGTTTTTTTAACTGCTGTAGAGTGTCTGGCACATAGTAGATGACCAATAAATAAATGTTGAATCACTGAAAAATTATTTTTTCTTCTGGTCTGTAAGCTTCACAAGGACAAAAGCAGAGACCATATTTGCTCTATTCCCCATTGTATTCCTGAAGCCAGCACAGCACCTACTACATAATGAGTGCTCCATAAATATTTATGAGTCGGAATTGACTCGATGGCAGCGGGTTTGGGGTTTTTCTTTTTTTTGAAGGAAGGCAGGAACAAATACCAAATCTGCTGCATGAGTTTTACTTTAAGGACATGTTATTATCCTTGTCATTATTATGATAGTTCTTAGTTCCCTTTGGAAACACTTAATGACAATATGACTCATCATAGAATAATGATAAGAAAGCCCACGTTAGTATTTGCTCTATTAGGATTGTGTTTTAACTATGTGTTTGACTAAATATGCTGTTTTGAAAAATAATGAATAGTAATAAAATTTCATAATTGCACCTAAATTAGTCCCAAAGCATTATCACTAATAACTACTGTCTGTATTTTCAAGTGTTAATAACTAAATATGCATGTTTTCAGTCATTTTAACAAGCCACTTACATGGATATTAAAAAGACTAGGTACATGAAAGAAAACTGTCTTATTAACATACACATAATGTAGTTTGATTCCTACAAAATAATTGCTTATGCTCAGAGATACATCATATTATTCTAATGCTGGAGGTAATTCAGTGACACTAGCAAAATGAGTTGTACTTTCATTACAGCAAGATGTGTCATTATCTGTTGGAGTTAACAAACATGCACCATCTAGGCTGTTTCATATATAGCACCTCAGGGTATACAATGTAGTAATAATGTATTATGAAACAAAAATTATGTTGCACTCTTCCATGTAAATTATTCTTTCTTTCCCATTCTCCATGTGTTAAAGGATTAAAAAAAAAAAACAGTAAACATTTTTTAAGCACAGAGGTGTGCATGGCACTAGCTCAAAGTTAATAATTCAATCACATGAAATAAGGACTCTAGGAACTTGTAATAAAGTGTAAAGACAGCATCAACACAGAAAACAGGGTGAAAGAGAGGGGTTTTTTGTTGTTGTTGTTTGGTTTTTTTACTGTAATGTCAAGAGAATGGCAAAAATCTCTTTTGGATAAGAAATTTAATTGCTTATGGAGCCCTGGTGGCATAGTGGTTAAGAGCTACAGCTGCTAACCAAAAGGTCAGCAGTTCAAATCTACCAGCCGCTCCTTGAAAACCCTATGGGGAAGTTCTAGTCCTTCCTATAGGGTCGCTATGAGTTGGAATTGACTCAGTGGCAACAGTTTGGTTTTTGGTATACCTTGTACAGTGTATGTAAGATCTGCAAAGTACGAATTTGGCCTCATTCACCACAATGTAACTGTTAAACTCATAAAGAACTCAATTATTTTTCTCAAGTCAGAAAAACAAATACTGAACTGATTGTAACATAAAAATATATGCAACTTGAATAAAGGAAATTGGAATTAAAGTTTTCTAAAATTGAGTAATTTGTGGTTTTGTTCTTAGCGTACTAGTTCAGCTTTTATGAGGCAAGATTTCTCCAAGAACAGTACACTGACAGCTCTGGGGCTGATCTCTGGGATTATAACTGACCTTAGTAATTCTCTCGGCTGTCAGTTTCAATGATTAGTTTTATTGATCTTCTGCCGCTATGATAATGCATACTCGCTATTACAGCAAATTATCCAGTTTCAGGGGCCCTGGTCGTACAGTGGTAAAGGGCTCAGCTGCTCACCAAAAGATCAGCAGTTTGAATCTACCAGCTGCTACTTGGAAGCTCTATGGGGTAGTTCTACTCTTCCTAAAGGGTCGCTATGAGTTGGAATTGACTCAACAGATACCTGTTTTTTGGCATCCAGTTTCATTCATGGCTTTTTTTCTTCCCATTAAAAGTAACACAGTGCACGTGATTTTTTTAAAAATTCAATAGATTTATAAATCATGCTTTCTATACCAATTTTAATAACTTTTGTTCTAAGTAGAGAGAAAATTGGAAAATACAGAGAAGGTCCAAAAATAATGGCCATAAGTCTGCTTTCAAGAGTTAATCACTGGTAACATTTTCATGTGTACTTTTCTATTTAATACATCTAAAGCAGTCATTCATGCAATGCATCAATGAATATTTACTGATTGCCTGATGTGTGCTAGTCATTATTTTAGGACTGTGATACTACAATGAACAAAACTGTTAAGATGCCTGCCCCCGTGAAACTAACATACTCTGATAGAGATAGATAATAAATAAGTTCCCTGGGGATCTTGTTAAAAGGTAGATTCTGATTCAGTGGGAATGCAGGGAACATGTTAGAAATGCAGATTCTCAGCAGGGGTTCCAACTGGACCAGTTCTAAGCACTGAGTCAAAAAACAATTGTTAACAGTATAGGTTCTAATCCATGAGCCTCATTTCTACTCATTCACTAGCCTGTAAGAAATCCTGATTTTCCATAGCCTAGAAAAGCAGCATTTTGCAGAGAGGAAAGCAGAGTCTCTAGATCAACAAGATTATGAGCAAAGTGATCTTTGACCAACCCCATCATCAGAGATTGAATATAATACTCAATGAGGAATATTTTCCTGAAAAAAACAAATTGAAAAATCTCAGTCAATCCTACCAGGATCGGAACACAGAAGGGGTTAGCTGAACATTGGAGCACAAGTGTTTACCCCAGAACAGACCTGAGCATATCATCTTAAAAACACTGAGGAATTCATTGTTCTCATCAACTGCCGAGTGTGAAGAAATTAGAAGTTTGCTAGAAGATCATTGTATAGCCTGTGTCGTGTTGTATTTATCATTACTTAGTTACTGCAGAGTTAAATGTATGTCTTCCCATTATAAAATATGGGGTCCATCATTCTTACCAAATCCTCTTGTCATCCTCCTAAAATCCAAGTTAAAGACTTCCCTCACCCGTTCCCAAAAAAACCTCTTATTTCGTATGGATTACTGACCAGTGAAGTCAAGATTCTGGCACCAAGAATCAGATGTGTTTCACCTCTAAAAGCATGCTGTCTTGCAGGCTTATTTCTCCTGGGTCTGCTCTACTACCTCTCAGAGTCAACACTTCATTCTTCTTTACAGCAGTCTTAGGAATGATCCTGGAACGAATGTTATCAAACTCACATTAAGGATGACAAAATTGAGACTTGAAATGGATGACTTGTCCAAGGTCACAACCATTAAGTGAGGCCTGGGACTCTAGCTCTTATCCATCCACAAACCCAATTCTTTTTCATTTTTATCAGGTTTTTGCACTTCACCGTGATTTTGAACTTAAAAAATAAAGGCATATATTTGAAACACTTTGGTTCAATAAGCTTATCAAGCAACTTGCTTTTCAAAAATGGAGGTTTCACAGTTGGTCATGGAGGCTGTGAAAACTCTCCCCAGGGCTTTGAGAACCTTGTTTACTGCTCATTGATCGCCATGACAATGCTACCGTAAATAGCCTCACATAGATTGCTGTGTATAATCACAGAAGACATCCATATGCATGAGTCACCTGTCAGCTCTCCAATACCATCATTTCCAATACCTGTCAACATGTCATCAAGGACTTACTGCGTTTTGTGACACAAACAAAACTTACTCTCTCAGGAAGTCGAAAATCATGCAGCACCACCCAGATTTATGGCTGAAAAAAACAAAATCAGTAATGCCCACTATTTGGGAGGGAGAATGTTTACGGATTTGCCAAGCCACTCACAACAGCTCTTTGTCCCACCCTCACAGTGCAAGAATCCAGTCTCAGATTAAAATTCGAATCCAATTTTCACTTGTGGTAAAATACCCACTGACTCACTCAAAATGAGCCATAAGAGGCAAGGCATAGAATTCTCTCTCAGAATCTCCTAGAACACTCTACCAAACGGCAACTTACCCTGATGTGGTGCATAAACTCCATGGAATTTTTCAGGAAAGGCTTGGATCACATACACAGGATTAGTTGTGATGGGTCAGTATGACCAAGAAGATGTTTAGATTGAAGAGAACATAATAAGTTGAGTGCAGGCTGGAATCAGAGGTCAGGGCAGGATAGCCAGCCTCCAGGGCAACATGCTTAATAGTATGCAAATTTTCAAACCCAGGAACAGGAGAAACCCAACCCATTGCCGCTGAGTTGAATCAGACTCACAGCAACTCTGAAGGACAGAGTTGAACTGCCCCATAGGGTTGTCAAAGAGGGTGAAATTCCAACAGACAACTGACAACCACTGTCAGAGATAAACAGGAGGGCAGTTAACCACATAGACAATTCACAGGTAGAAGGAAGCAAACAGTAGAGATCCCAGCAAGCAAAAGTCAAAGCCTGGGAAGGAAGTGAGTCAGTTCAATGCATTAGTAGTCAAAGGACCACATTGTAAATTCAACTCTGACACGAAATTTGTCTCAGCCAAAAGCATCTTAGATACTGGCTGCCAAGTCTCAGCACACAGCTGCAAAGAGATAAGTGACTTCACCTGTCTAGGAGATGGCTGCTGGTGGTTTTGAAAAACAGCCAAAAATGAAAGCTCAAATAAGAGTATGTTTGCCTTTTTAAATTTAGACCACATTCTAGTAATTATACATGAATAAATATACATGCCATTTAAATGTAAGTCTGATAATGCATAAATTTGCTCCCCTAAATCTATTTCATTTATGTCTACAGAAAATGGACAGTAAGGGTAACAACAATAATAATAGTAATAATGACAAGCAGGGCAAATTATATTGCTTACCAGATCATCTGTAGTGAACAATTTCACATGCTTCCTTGCCTATTGGATAATCTCCTCCTGATAACAAGAACTAACATCGTTACATGCAAGGCACTTGTGGGTAACAAGAAAATAACAGTAACAATAATAATGGTTCATTTTATTGAACACTTACTTGTAAGTGTTTTTCAGGTGTTTTTCCACTGTTATTATCTCCACTTTACAGATAACCGCAGAAGCATTAAGTAATTTGCTCAAGATCGCACAGCCAGTGAGTTTGGATTTGAGGATTTGAATCCATGTTGTCCAGCCTCAACAGTCACATCCAGGAATAAGAACTGATCTTATGATGGAGCAAAGAAGAAAGAAAACTACTCGCTCTAAACTCTGTTATCTCCCTTCTTTTTAATTCTGTCTAGCAAACAGCCTAAAATTCAAATTTGTATGCTTCCCTCGATCATCATCTTCTTCTTCTGACATCTGAAAACGCTAAGGGTGGAAAAGTGACAAAAAATTAACATTTACTGAAAGGCTACTTGGTGCCAAGTTCTATGCTCAATGTTTTATATATGTGATACCATTTAGCAGCCCCTGTGGGGAGCCTTTTAATGTGCAATCCCTTTGGAGTGACTTTTAGTGTTCAAAGCCCTGACAGAGCCAGGGCAGAAGAACACAGTGCCCCCTTACTATCAGCTATTTTTGCACAAATCCAGAGGGAAAACACCAAATCGTGCCCAAATGTCACAGCCAGAAAAATGAGTTTCAGAGGCTGGGTGTCATGGTTGCTTACTGTATCCTAGCTTCTTGCTTTGTTTTGTTTTGTTTTGATATGCCTAAATAGGCTGCTTGAGTGAGCTAGCTTATTTTCACCTTTGAAGCTCTAACATCCTGTCACCAGATGGCTAGGGCTGTTACCAGACATATGAGCCTAGGAGTCCATTCAATTTTCTTGTATGAATTCAGCTCAGGTGTCCAGGTAACTGGTCATCAAGTGTGTGGTACAGGCTCTGTCCTACAGTCTTAGAGGGGCAGCGGTGACTGGTGTAGGCACAGGTATCTTGTTGCAGCAGCAGGTCATGTCCTGAACAAGGCAGGGGGCTGACAACTGTCCCCGGATTGTCTGTAAGGAGAGCACATCCGTGTTCTCTAGAGAGCTCAGGCGGGTGGGTTCTGCAGCTAGACCATGCGCACCCAAAACTTTTGGTTGTAAGGACTGGGAGGTACCACTTATCCTTGGATCCCTGTCATGGGTAGCTAGGTGATGTGGGTGGAGCCACCAGTCCTTAGGCCCCTGATGTGAGTAGGTGAGGACACTCTTTAATAGGCAAAACAATGTCAAATACCAAATATCCACCTCTCCACCACACAGCTGAAACAGTTGCAGTCTGCCAACAAGAGCCTATTCTCCTGAAATGGGCCCACACAAGTCCATGCAGGGGTTGAAGGCCATTCAAAGTCTGTGGACCATTTGTGCCTGGACAGGAGCCACATCTGTCCTGAGCTCTCCAGCTTAATGGAGCTTGCAGGTTATCTTTTCCCCCAATTGTGAATTTATTCCTTCTCCAAGGCAGGAAGAATGGCTCAGAGCCTGCAGCAGGACTTATTTCAGGCCCAGGGAAATTGACAGCCACTGAAGCCTGGTTGGGAGCTGGGGGCACAGTAAAATAAACTCAAGTACTTAGCTTTTGCCGAGAGCACTGTTCTTCTCTGGATCCAGAGGTGTGAGTAGGCTGTGTGGCTCGCCGTCTCTTCCTGAGGAAACAGTGTCTGGAATGCTATCGCCAGCCCTGCCGCAGCTCCTCCAGGGAATGGTGCCTGAGGGTTCCCAGCAATTCAGGTCTGGCAACTCCTCACCGCTTCTGAACCATCTCTTCCTCACTCAGCAACTCAGTCTGTTTTCTAACTTTGCCTTTGATGTTCAGGGCCCCTACCTTGCCATATATATAATCATTTCACTTGTTTTTTGGGGTCTTTGTTGTAAGAGGGATCACCGGAAGTCAGATTCCTCCTCCATCTTTGCCCCCTCTCCAGCTTGGTGTCATGGATTGAATTATGTCCCCACAAAATATGTAACACTTGGGCTGGGCCATGATTCCCAGTATTATGTGATTTTCCTATATGTTGTAAATCCTGCCTCTATGATGTTAATGAAGGAGGATGGACAGCAGTTGTGTTAGTGAGGCAGGACTCAACCTACAAGATTGGATTGTGTCTTGAGGCAATCTCTTGAGACATAAAAGAGAGAGAGAAGTGAGCAGAGAGACAGGGGGACATCATACCACCAAGAAAGCAGTGCCAGGTACAGAATGCATCCTTTGGACCCAGAGTTCCTGTGCAGAGAAGCTCCTAGTCTGGGGGAAGATTGATGAGAAGGCCAACAGAGAAAGAAAGCCTTCCCCTGGAGCTGACAACCTGAATTTGGACTTTTAGCCCATTTTACTGTGAGGAAATAAACTTCTCTTTATTAAAGCCATCCACTTGTGGTATTTCTGTTTTATCAGCACTAAATGACTAAGACACTAGGGTGGGTCAGAAAGGGAAGGTATAAACAGGAAGGGAATTTGGGATAGTCTGGGCAAACACTACAGAAAATGAGCTCTATGGCAAATGTCTAAATGCTTACATGTTCATGAAAGCCTTTCTCCTGAGCCAGTCAGGTTGATTTGAAGGGCCTACAATGAGACAGACAAGTTCTTTGAATTTCTCAAAGCTAGGCCAAGTTTCACTTTCCACATTTCCTATACTGTGAGTGCATGTAAAATTGAGTCAATACTACCTAACTAATGACAAATATATGGGAGCAGTGATTCCTTGTCCATAATTAGATACAGAAAAATTATAACAAATAGGGAATATGTTAAAAAGAAAATGAAGAATGAATGTTGTCATGTGGGCAAGGGCAAAGGGTATTTAAGTGGCTGTTTCCATTCAATCTGTCTACTCTAACTTTCCTCTTGAGGGTGTCTCACACATTAAGAAGGGACAAGAAAGCAACCAATTAAACATCTGTCACCACTTTCCCTTTAGTGTTTAATTTGAAATAACTTTCCATTTCCTTCTAAATGAGAGTTGATTATTCAAGGGAGAGGTGCCTACATTGTACAGGACTTTGGCTTGGTCTAGATAGGATTAATCAGCCAGTGCATCAACAGTGAAGCCTGCAGATTCAACAAGATAGAAAAGGGGCGCTTTCAGAACAGGTCAGCGAAGCTGCCTGTGTGAGAATTCCATTCACTGACAGTAACAAGATTAATGAATACAACCTTCTGAATGGTGTTTTCACAGTTACCCTGAAGCTGATTTTCAAACAGTACTGTTAACCAAGAGCCAAAAATCATGTCATGAAACATAGTAGTTTTTCAAATGTCTATGTAGCAATGTTGTTGTTACTGTTGTGTGTGTCGAGTGATTCCAACTCATAGGAACCCTATAGGACAAAGTAGTGTTTTGTAGGCTGTAATCTTTATGGAGAACCCTGGTGGCACAGTAATTAAGAGTTCAGCTGCTAACCAAAATGTTGGAGGATCAGATTCCAGTCACTCCTTCGGAACCCCATGGGGCAATTCTACTCTGTCCTATGCTGTCACTATGAGTTGGAATCGAATCGAATCGAATCAAATCGACAGTGATGGGTTTGGTTTTTTGGCCTGTAACCTTTATAAGGGCAGATCTCCAAGTTTTTTCTCATACAGGGCCGTTGGTGGACTCCAACTGCTGACCTTTCTCTTAGGAGCTGAGCCTTAACCACTGTGCCACCAGGGCTCCTGTACGTAGCAATAGATCTTGTCTATTAGGGAATGCGGGAAAATGCTTTATATTTTAAATGAATCTTAATTTTTCAGGTCTTCATTATAAGGGAGTGGTTAGCCCCACTGCCTTTATGATACAAACCTGTAAACAGACCATCATCTCTGAACCTCCACGTATCCTTGGAAACCCAAGGATTTTCCTATTTTCTGCTCTGTATGATCACAGAACTCTGTGATCGCTATCTATGCCCAAGAGGTATTAATCCAAGTGGTCATTTCCTTCATTGTTACCCAGAGGTACCCAATGAATGCACTGCTCTCTCATCTCCCACCATGTCCCCTCACAGGCCTTTGTTTCCAGGCTCATGGAGCTACTCGCTTTCCCTAAGCACAGCATGCAACTCTGTGTTTGCTCATGTACCATCATCAGCCCTGAAAGCTCTTCCTTCTCTTCTCCACTGAGAGACATTCTATTCAGGCTTCCAAATTCTGCCTAAAAGTCATCTCCTCCAATAAGCCTTCCCCAATCCCATCAGGAATAATTTATTCCCATGTGGCTCTTATTTTATTCTCCATCGTATTGTTTCTTTATAGTTCCATTAATGTGAGTTCCTTGGAAACAAAGATTCTGTTGGACTCATCTTGTATTGCCCGTAACACCTAGTCTTGTGTGTCAGAGTCATTCATTCGTTTTGTATCTGCAGTATCTAGCACAGTAACTGCAGAGTAGGCACTCAATAAATGTTTGAAGAATAAATCAATTTTCTCTTTTTTCTGCTACTGACATATTCTGATTCTCCCTTTAACACTTTTTTCCTCTTCTTAAACTCTTTCCTTTTTTTCTTTCCCATAACATCGGTTAACATTTTCAAGCCCTCCTCCACCAGTGTAATGTGTTCTCTCCTCCCTTTCTCGCTGTCATGTATTCTCTGTAAACAAACACAAAGAGCTTCAAGTATGAAGTTATACATTTATTCCAATAATTCCCAAAGTCTGTCTGCAGTCCAGACCTTTCTGGTGAGCTTCAGTCGTGTATGTCCAGATTCCTATGTGACATCTCTGTTGGATATACCACAGTCAGCACAAACATAATGACTCATCTAAACTTTGCTCACCCTATGTCAAATCAGTCTCCAATTCCTAGGCATTTGATTGCTCCAACATTTCTGTTTCTGCCATTTCTTCAATTGAATCCTGTGTGTTATTTGCCAGGATGATGATAACAATGATGGGGGTGGAAGTGAGGTTGTGGTATGATGATGGTAATGATAATGGTGACAAAGGCAACTTATTTTATCCAGCTGTGCGTCTAGGTTCATTCCCAAAACTCCTCTACATACTCTTTTTTATTCAACCATAACACATAGAATTTCCAGCTGTTTCTTACTATACACTATTCCCTCAGTAGCAGAATCATCCTTCACCCTCTGCAACCAGCTAATTCTTACTCATACTTCAAAACTCAGGAAGACTTCCAGGATGGCTTTTGTGCTCCAAAGGCACTGAAAGAATGCCTCTACCATTATACTTGTGTTGGGATAAAATTTGGAAGAATTAACTAAGGGTTTTCCTTGCTGACCCTCTTGATTTTCCATCTCCACCACTGAGTCGATGAACTTCATTGCCCCAAGAAAAGGAGCACACACACAACATAAACAACCAAAGAGTCCATTTATTTTATAAATAGAAATCAGATTTCGTTTTTGATGCTTTCCCCAAACACTAATTTGAACTATTCTGAGGGCATCAGAACTTGAGCTCAATTTTTTAAAATATAAAAATCCATATTTGGTCATATTATGTATCATTTTCTTATGAGAGCAGAGACCATTCTATATAACTCTTTCAATGTAAAATGAAGAAACCAACGAATCTCCACTGAGTTATTTTAACAACACTGAGCTGTTCTTGAGACTGTCATAGCTACCTTTAGTCCCAAAATAAATTTAAAAGTAATAAAATATCTAATAGAGTTTTAAGATAGTCAGGTTTGGGTTATATTCTTCAGACCAAACCAATTATGTACAAACTTCAGTATGATTGTGAGATCTGCAGCTACCACTGATGACTCACATGGTTCATAAATGCTGCTAAACACTAAACGATGAGACAGATCACCAAGGTCCAGAATCTGAAATATAATCAATACTACAACATAGAAACCAGGCTTATTACATTTCAACTTGGCTAGGTTTAAATGGATGACAACAGAATACAAAAACAGTTCTTTATGTACTTTTATGAGGGGACAGAGAAGAAACTCCTAACAAATGGAATAAAACACAGCTCCACAAGCAAGAACAAATTTTGATTGAGCAGCTTCTCCTTGGTTCAAGGACTGCACTAAACCTAAGAGCTGAGACTTGCTGAAAAACATCAGTGCAGATAGAAGAGCCCACAGCACTGAGAAATGTTGGGGGTGTAGGTTCTATCTGACTAAGATTTTAAGCTGACCGCTCATTCATGCACACAAACTGCTTGCTACAAATGCAACTAAGAAAAAACTCTCCACTTGTCAGGGTTTTTAGTATGGATACGGTCACCTAGCAATTTATATGGAAAACAATTGTTTACTAACAGACTCAATTTACTAATTGAGGTTTTTTTTTATTTAATTCTAGAAATTACCATCAAAATTATGTTTGGTTCCATTTAATCTACCATATGAGTTGGAATCAACTCTATGGCACTGGGTTTGGTTTTTATCCCTCGCAAACTGATTTTCTGGGACCTAAGAAGATGAACAAGCTGTGTTACAAAGGGCAACAGACTGCAATTGTGACCACTCAGGCAGGCCAAAAAATAAGCCTCCTGGGATCTGAGTGTGGAAGTGTTCTTGCAGACTACATTATACGTGCAAAGAGTAATCACAAGCCATACATCACCTCCCCACACAAAGGGTAAAGATATAGACAGATAGAGAGAGAGAGATAACAGAGGTAAGTATAAAATGATACAACTAATTTTCTTTTGCAGGTTATAGTATTATTCTCATTGTTTTGTAATTACAGTTACAGTTACAAAGGTATGCCTTATGAAACCAAACTGTTCCAGGTCTGTTCGGTGTAGCCATAAAGACATGAAATGGGTGAATGGGTAAGAGGCTTCATTTGGTTAGCTAAGACTTGCCTGGCCAAGATGGCTCCCAGAACAATAGCCCAAGGGGTTTACATGGGTAAAGTAAATCAGGGCTGGGGTCTTCAGGTATGCCTTGAGGTGGGGCCAGTCTGCTGATTGGTCTGGCCCAAAAAGGAGTTCCCACGGCAGTCTGGCCTTTCTGGGCTTGCTCCATCTGAAAATGGGAACTCTAAAACAGGATCTTAGGCTCAGACCCCTCACTTCTGAAAGCCTTCCCCCAATCTTGGGCTGCTAAAGTTTGGTTCCGTTCAGTGGGATAAGACTTCCAGAGTCATCCAGAGGACAGGGTCAATGGTTCTGCTCATTTCAGGCAGGCCAGATCTAGTTCTTGCCAGTTTTAGCTGGTCCTTTGACCCCAGTCTCTTGTTTCCCTCAACTTGCCCAGATACAGGAAGCATACCTAAATAAGGAGATAGCTTAAATGCAGGAAGTCCGTTTCTATATCACAGAAGATGACAGGCACAGCCCTTTGCCTGTTCAAGATGGCTGGCAGACTGCCAGTCTCACTTGAATTATAAACCTTAATATCCAAATAACCATACATTGCATCATAAACTATAGATTACCAAGTACTTTCATAAATATTGTCTCAAGTGATCCATAAAACATTGCCCTGGTATACTATTTTCTCTACCGTCAGCTGAAGAAACTGAGGCTCTGAGAGGTTAACTAGCTTGTCCCAGGTCATGCAACTGGAAAGTCTGAGCCAGAGCTTTACTCTAAATCCAGTACTTTTTCCAATGTATCACTGCTGCCTCCATATATCTAAGTCTACCCATGTACATTTACATGCCTGATGCTATAAGCCCAATTGTTCAACAAGCATGTGTTGAGTGTCTACTATGTGCATGTGCTTAGCACTATGTTAAATACTGGATATTCAAAGTTGAATCAGACAACCTCATTGACCCCAGGAGCACATGATCTTTTGGGAAGACAGTGACATCATCAGAATTATCAAAAGGTCTTACATTTTTTGAGTCCCTGGGTGGTGCAAAGGGTTCATGCACTCCACTGCTAAACAAGAGATTGAAGGTTCAAGTCTACCCAGAGGCACCTTGGAAAAAAGTCTGGCAATCCCCTTCCAAAAAAAATCAGCCATTGAAAACCCTATGAAGCACAGTTGTACACTGACATACATGGAGTCACCACGAGTAGGAATCGGTAAGCCAAAATGGTAAGCTGATTTTTAAAAAGATGTTATTTGATCTGGGCTGTGAAAGACATGTTAAACTCTGAAAGGTGGAAACAAGAAATTTCCAGGAAAAAGGCATAGCATGAAAAATGCTGACAAGGCCAAAGAGCTACACTGCTTCCTCAAACAAGTGACATGCATTTTGGCCTACCTACTTTTGTTCATGCTATTCTTTTAGCTAGAATTCTCTTCCCTCTTATCCAACACAGTTTATTAATAATTGGATGTGGTTGGAAAGAAGAAGGAGTCAAGGATGACTCCAAAATACTCTAGGAGAAGTGGAGTTGCCATCAGCTGAGGTAGAAAACAGTGGGAGGTCTGAGAGCGAAGAGCAGGGATGCCTCAAATGGCTGTGCACAAGTGTTCAGACGAAGCTGTGCACCCTACACAGGCAGCATCTACCCTGAGGAAGATAAGGCTTCTTCTAATTTGTATAAAAACAAATGTGATGGCAACTGTAGGAAAAATCAAGAGTAGTTGCAAGCATTTTAAGGGATTTATTAAACATCCAAATGAAGTTGCCAAGTAAACAGTTGGAAAAACAAATCTGGAGTTGTCTGAACAGGGCCAGAAAGGAAATATAATTTGGGAGTCACCAGCTTAATTATACTGTTTAAAGCCATGAGACTGGGTGAGTTCATCGATGGAGTGGGAACAAATAAAGAAGAGATCCAAGGACTGAGTTCTGGAGTATCCAGTGTTAAGAGACCAGGTGATGAGGAGGAACCAGCAAAGGAGACCAAGAAAGAATAACCAAGAGGAATCCTGGAAAATTAATAGAGGAAGGAGTGATGAACTGTATCAAATGCCACTGCTAAATCAGGGCTTCGAACCAGTTCGTGCCAGTTCCAACACCTGCAAAGATTTAGCATTCCTAACGAGTTCCCTATTGAGAATTTGCATTTCCACCCCAGATATACTGAATCCAAATCTACATTTTAACAAGATTCCCCAGGTGATTCTTATGTATAACTTTCTGGGAACTTGTTAGAAATGCAAATTCTCAAACAATATGTGTATTAATTGTTTAATGAGAAAATAATTTGCTCTGTAAACCTTCATCTAAAGTACAACTTAAAAAAAAAAAAAAAGAACATGATGAAGAAGCAGAAATAAATGAGTCTGAGAACAGTGGGTCCTGAGAAGGAAGAACAAAGCCCCAGAGCAGCCAGGCTCCAGACAGCCAGTCATCCTGCAGTGGCCCCAGTTTCAGTTACATGATCGGGACTAAGAGCGGTTGCCTAAGGGTGCCAAGTGCCCTGCTGTCTAGCAGAACCAGGAAATGGGGCACTACAGTGAACCGAATATCCACTTAATAAAGAGTTTTGGCACACACCAAAAAAAGAAAGAAAGAAATGCAAATTCTCAGCAGGGAACTTGTTAGAAATGCAGATATTCAGCAGAGTTTGAAGAACCAGTTCAAATTAAATGATAAATTAAGTAAGATAAAGACTGAAGTGTCACCACTGGCGTTAGCAATACAGCTATCATTGGTGATTTTGACAAGAGCAGTTCTGGTGAAATAGTAAGGAAGAAAGCTTGGTTTGATTGGATATAAGAGGGAATGGGTAGTGAAGAATTGGAGACAGTGAGAAAAGACAACTCTGTAAGTTTTGCCATAAAGGAAAGCAGAAAAATGGAGCTATTGCTGGCAGGGTAAATGATATTAACTGCAGTTTGTTTTCTTTTGGGAAAAATGTCTGCACTTTTGTATGCTGATGGGAATGATCCAGGAAAGACAAGGAAAATGATGAGGTAAAATAGAGATGAGAGAATTAATGGAGCAATGTCCCCGTGTAGCTAATAAAAGATAGGCTATCTCTCGGGCACAAGTGGGTCGATTGGCCTCATCTAAGACCACAGAAAGTTCCTCCATAATAATAGGAAAAAAGGTAGAGTACCTGGGCACTGACGTTAGTAAGCAGAGAGAGAAGTAGTGACAGAATTGTGGTATGTCTAGTCTGACCTATTTTCTCCAAAAAATGAGAAGGAAAGTTATCACCTGAGATTGAGGACTGTAAAATACTAAAAAAAGTATTGTTTAACTACTCCTAAATTAATGTGCATGTCAGGAACTTCACTAGTGCGTTAAAAGCAATTTAATTCTTTCAAAATAATGTAACTTTTCCTTGAAATCCCCAAAGCATTCTATAATTTTGCTCCCACCCTATCTTATCCTCCTTTATCATATCAATCATATCAAAAGTCAATTTAGAATCAGTTCACAGGTTAATAAAATATTGGTAACAATGGCGAGAATCTAGTCTAAGAAAAGTTGATAAAAGTTGAGACTCAAAATGTAATACAGATAAATCAGAGACTCCAACAGCCTGAGACCAGAAGAACTGGATGGTGCCCAGCTACAACCTATGACTGCCCTGACAGGGAACACAACAGAGAACCCCTGAGGGAGCAGGAGAGCAGTGGGATGCAGACCTCAAATTCTTGTAAAAAGACCAGACTTAATGGTCTGACTGAGACTAGAAGGATCCCAGAACTCATGGTCCCCACACCTTCTGTTAGCCCAAGACAGAGTCTTCCCAAAGCGAAGTCTTCAGACAGGGATTGGACGGATATGGGATAGAAAATGATACTGGCGAGGAGTGAGCTTCTTGGAACAAGTAGACACATGAGACTGTGTGGGCAGCTCCTGTCTGAATGGAAGATGAGAGGGCAGAGGGTGTCAGAAGCTGGCCGAATAGACACAAAGATAGAGAGTGGCGAGAAGGAGTGTGATGTCTCATTAGGGGGAGAGCAACTAGTAGTATGTAGCAAGGTGTATATAAATTTTTGTATGGGAGACTGACTTGATTTGTAAACTTTCACTTAAAGCACAATAAAAAAAAAATTTTTTTAATGTAAAACAGGTATACCTCAAAGATATTGCAGGTTTGGTTCCAGAGTACCACAATAAAGTAAGTCACACACATTTTTTGGTTTCCCAGTTGTGACAGTTAAGGTTGTGTGTCAACTTGCCTGGGCCATGATCCTCAGTGGTTTGGCACTTGTGATGTAGTTTGGCTTTTCAATCACCTCAAAAATGGGATCTGATGTAATATGATCACTTCCATGATGAGATCTGTTATGAGCAGCCAATCAGTCGAAAGGGAGTTTCCATGGGGGTGTGGGGTGCATCCAGTATAGATGGACTTTTCGGCAAGGTTTAGGGGTTTTGCTTGCTCTGGATCCTGTTCATCTGACTTTTGTTTCTTGGGAGTTGAGCTAGCAGCTTACCTTCCATCTTGCCTGCCAATCTTGGGATTTGTCAGTCTTCACAGCCTGTGAGACAGAGCTCTGCTATCCCATTTACCAATCTTTGGTTTGCCACCCCCTGAGGCCATATGAATCAGGAGAAGCCTCCAGCCTGACCCACAGACTTGGGATGTTCCAGCCTCTAGAACCTTGTGAGCCATTTCCTTGATATAAATCTATGTTTATATTTATACTCTTTACTGATTTTGCTTCTCTAGAGAACCCAGCCTAAGACACCAGTGCATATAAAAGTTATGTTTACACTATGCTGTAGTCTATTACATGTGCAATAACATCGTGTCTAAAAAACAATGTACATACCTGAATTAAAAAATACTTTATTGCTAAAAAATGCTAACCATCATCTGAGCCTTCAGTGAGTCATAATCTTTTTGCTGATGGAGGGTCTTGCCTCAACGTTGATGGCTGCTAACTGATCCAGGTGGTGGTAGCTGAAGGCTGGGGTGGCTGTGACAATTTCTTAAAATAAGACAGCAGTGAACTTTGCCACATCAATTGGCTCTTCCTTTCATGAAAGATTTCTTATGGCATATGGCACTGTTGGACAGCATTTTACCCACTGTAGAACTTCTTTCAAAATTGGAGTCAATCCTCTCAAACCATGCTGTTGCTTTATTAACTAAGTTTATGTAATATTCTAATTCCTTTGTTATCATTTCAATAATGTTCACTGCGTTTTCACCAGAAGTAAATCCATTTCAAGAAACCACTTTCTTTGCTCATTCATAAGAAGCAACTCCTCATCTGTTAAAGTTTTATCATGAGATTGCAGCAATTCAGTCACATCTTCAGGCTCCACTTGTAATTCTAGTTCTGTTGCTCTTTCCACCACATCTGCAGTTACTTTCTCAACTAAAGTCTTGAACCTCCTCAAAGTCATCCATAAGAGTTGGAATCAACTTCTTGCAAACTCCTGTTAATGTTGATATTTTGACCTCCTCCCATGAATAACAAATGTTCTTAATGACATCTGGAATAGTGAATCCTTTCCAGAAGGGTTTCAATTTACTTTGCCCAGATCCATCAGAGGAATCACTACCTACAGCAGCTATAGCCTTACAAAATATATTTCTGAAATAATAAGACTTGCAAGTCAAAATTACTCCTTGATCCATGGGCTGCAGAATGGATGGTGTGTTAGCAGGCACGAAAACAAAGTTAATCTTCTTGTACATCTCCATCAGAGCTCTTGGGTGACCAGGTGCATTGTCAATTAAAGTAATGTTTTGAAAGGAATCTTTTTTCTGAGCAGTAGGTCTCAACAGTGGGCTTAAAATATTCAGTAAACCATGTTGTAAACAGATGTGCTGTCATTCAGGCTTTGTTTTTCCATTTATAGAGCACAGGCAGAGTAGATTTAGCATGATTTTTAAGGTCCCTAGGATTTTCAGAATGGTGACTGAGCATTGGCTTCAACTTAAAGTCACCAGCTGCATTAGCTCCAACAAGATAATCAGCCTGTCCTTTGAAGCTTTGAAGCCAGGCGTTGACTTCTCCTCTCTAGCTATCAAAGTACTAGATGTCATCTTCTTCCACTATAAGGCTGTTTCATCTACATTGAAAATCTGTTGCTTAGTGTAGCCACCTTCATTAACTATCTTAGCTAGATCTAGAAAATTTGTTTCAGCTTCTACATCAGCACTTGCTGTTTCAACTTGCACTTTTATATTATGGAGACGGCTTCTTTCCTTAAACCTCATGAACTAACCTCTGCTAGCCTTAAACTTTTCTTCTGCAGCTTCCTCATCTCTCTTAGCCTTCATAGAATTGAACAGAGTTAGGGCCTTGCTCTGGATTAGGCTTTGGCTAAGGGAATGTCATGGCTGGTTTGATCTTCTATCCAGACAACTAAAACTTTCTCCATATCAGCGATAGGGTTGTTTCACTTTCTTATCATTCATGTGTTCTCTGGAGTAGCACTTTTAACGTCCTTCAAGAACTTTTCCTTGGTGTCCACAACTTTTCCTTTGCATTCATTGACTCTTAAATCTGTCATATTCAATCTACTGTTAAGCCCACCCAGTGAATTTTTATTTCAGGTATTTTTTTTATTCTAAAGTTTCCATTTGTTTCTTTTTTAAAGTTTCTGCTTATTTACTGAGATGTATTAGCTATTTATTCATTATAAGAGTATTTTCCTTTAAATTCTTGAACACAGTTAAAATCATTACTTTAAAATTCTTGTTTACTAAACCCAAAATCTAGTTATCTTTGAGTCAGTCTTTTCGCTATGAATCACCATTTTTCTGGTCCTTCATAATTTCAGTAATTTTGGATTGTATCCTAAACATTATGAATGATTCTTATAGTGATTTTAGATTCTGTTACGTTTCTCCAAAGAGTTTTGTGTTTGTTTGTTTGTATTTATTTGTTTGTTTTAAACTGAACTCAAACTCTGATATCACAGTTCAGTTATCTTAGTCTTAGCTAGGCAGCTTGGCATTTTCCTGCATACATGTAGTTCAGGGGCAGACAGATATTTGGGCAGTGTAAATACACAGAATTTCTCTGTGGAGCTCTCTTTTCCAGGACCCTTTTCACTTTTCAGCTGCTATATTTGCTTCAAACTCTATTCTTAGTAAGACTGTGGCTTTTCTATCCATGTTGTAGTTTCCCAGTGTGCCAACTGGCTACTCCCCTCAGGTTAGAATCTATGAAAAATTGGAAACCCACCCAGTGCTGCTCCCTTCTTCCATTGTCCATCCCTTCAACATATGCCTGCTTTGGTTTGTTGTCTAATGACTTCAGATGGCTGTGTTTTCTATTTTGTGCTGACTTTATAGTTATTTGTGGGAGGGTTATTCTGAAAGAAGCTACTAAGTCATTACCAGAAGCAGAAAACAGCATTTTTTGCCAATAAAATCCAGGAGTTGTGTATCTGTTGCCTCCAGAGCTTTGTTTTTTAATCCATTTAGAAACTCAATCAACTATTTCCTTCTCTCTGTGCTTTTTGTATCCTGCCTCCCTAGTACTTTAAGATTCAACCTCTCTGTGTAATTTTAATGCTGAAAAAGCTAAACAAAATAAGGAAAGCAAAATTACATAGATAAATATTTCAAAATATCCCTCTTTAAATGCAAATATATCATGGAAGAGGTAACACATTAAAGCCATTACTTGAACAAATCAGATTGCTTGTCTAGAAGGCCCTGAAGAAGGACCCATGATAGAGGAGAGAGCAGAGGAGACATAAAACATTTAGATTTGTATAAGAGGCAGATCTAGATGAAACCCCTCAGTGAGGTGAAGGATAAGGAGAAAAGGGAGACACCTAATAGTTGAGTTAGGTACTCTAAAGACAGTTTGGAGCCCAAGAAAAGGGAGAATCCCTAAATTTTAAAATCATTGTTTCACAGAATTTTAAACCTAGAAAAGACTTAATGGGTCATCTAAATCCAAAAGCCTTGCTTTAAAGACAAGGAAACTGAATCCCATACTTTGCCTTGCTGACCATACTCAAGGTGCCCGCTGCCCTCAGCATGATGCTGGTGCTATCCTTCAGTTCTTAACAACAGCCTAGGACCTGCTTACATTTGTTTTTTTATTAATCGATGTTGCATATGATGGCATTAGTCTGAGCCACTCAGTTCATGCTTAAACATGCCCGAGAATTATAATTTAGAGCTTTTTGTTGTTTCTATGTAGATCCTGGAGTTTTAATCACAGCATAGTGTACTGAGGCTTTTTTATGATTGCACAGAATACACAAGGCTCCAACTCTCTCTTCTAATTATAATAAAGCCATGTGGCCTTTCATGAATTGCTTGGTTTATTGTCCAGGTATAGATTAATTCAGATTAGCTCTTAGGTTTATTGAAGGAGGTATCTATTAGGTGTTCCTGTCTGTCTGTGTGATGGCTATGGGCAATGATTCAATGATATGAGTTTCAAGCTCTCCTGTCCCGACTGCCTTAAGATTTAATCATTAGTCAGAATCTGCACCTCAAATAAGAGTGACAAAGTGAGATTAGTGAATTTTAAAAAATGTATTTTAAATACTGCTTCTATCTCCACAGGCTTACCTCTTGATATTTCAGTCATAACAAAAGGTAACATTTTCTGGGCAAATCAATATGCATCAAGAAGAGTATAATTGTCTTTTTACTCAGAAGATAGTATGTGCTTCCAATGACAACAGTGGCAAAGTAAGGAGAGAATAAACCACTTTTCACAACCCAAAGTCAAGAGTTGTTAAAGTTTTTTTTTAAATTATGTGCCATATCGCTCTGCCCTCCTACCAACCAATAAGAGCTCACTTAGACTACACAAGTAACAATTTAACAAATAGTTCCAAGTGCCCAAAGTGATTCAAGAGTATAACCAAGCCTTGAGGGAAAATAAACACAAGTATTGAGACTTGATTTTTTCCCTTACCTTAAATAAAAAAATAGAAATGTTAATATTTGTTTTAAATCTACAAATATTTACCATACTATTTTTGAGGCTGCAATTGTATAGGCAAAAGATAATTTAAAATTTAGCACTTGGAAATAACACTAACAGCAGCCGTTTGTTGAGCAACTGCTATGTGTGGAACCCAAGAGCAGAAACCATTTTATATCTAAACTCTTGGGGTTTTAGGGCCACTTCTAATATCCTAGAGATCATTTATATATACATTTTAGATCTTTGGGTTTAATTTTAAAATTCTCACTAAGAATATTTCTCCTAGTCCCCAGATTCTTGCTACTGGCTGCAGTAACAGGCCTTGGTGACCTCCACAATGTATTTTGGAATTCAGATATTCTACAAATAAGACTCTGGATCCTGGATGTTTTTAAATAAATGATAAATTATTTCTTATTTCTAAACAACTACCTATGCAAATATACTACAGAATAAATGATATCTGATTAAGTAAATTTGCAAAATCAATAGCCACAAACTCCAAGTAGGCTATGAGATAACATCTCAGACATTGCCATCAGCATCCTTTGCTAGTGCCCTGACCAACATGAGAAAGAGGTAGCGGTAAAAGAGACATTCTTTTCACATTTTCACATCATCTATTTGACTCTTTGTTAGACTCTTTTTTTCCCCGCCACATCCCTGGCAGCTACTGGACTCTATCCTCATTGGCCTGGATAAAGTAAATAATCAATACCCAGTTCCTTTTAGTCTCCAGACAACTTTATCCTATCTGAATATAATTGTTATGTAATATTAATTTGAAGAGTCCACAGGTGGCACAAATGGATAAGCCCACAACTACTAGCTGAAAGATCTGTGGTTAGAACCCACCCAGAGGCTTCTTGAAAGTCAGTCCTAATGACCTACTTGCAAAAGGTCACAGCCTTGAAAACCCCATGAAGCAGTTCTACTCTGTACACATGGAGTCATGAGTTGGAATCAATTCAATGGCAACTAACAACAATATTAATTGGACACACTTACACCAACTTATTTTTTCCTTTAGTGTTCTAAAGCTAATGTAGAAACCTCCTTTTTCACTAATTATTGAAGATATTCAATGAACAAATATTAACTGCCTACTAGGTGCCAGCTGACATAGGAAAGCATGCCTGGGCTACAAAAAGAAGGGGGTGGGCCTTCCTGGCAGAGGAAGTGGTGTGCATGATTTTCCTTATGGCAACCAAGAACATTTTTGGCTGCTCAGGCACCTCTGACCAACCATTCAGCAACATTTGATCCATCTGGAGTCTTGGGCAGCCTTACCTCTCCTAATCCCTACCAATTAAAGACAGGCTTAATAAAAAAAAAAAAAAAAAAAAACAGATTCCATTGTACATGTATTTATTATTTTAGTGGTAGCTTGTAATTCAGACTAGGCTATCGCTAATTTTGAAAATTAACCCATTAAAGCTAATTTTCAAGAAGAAATGTGATAACCACATATTATGGTAGTGACTAGGTAAGTGATTATCGGTGCAATAGTATCAGATTTTCACATAGAAAATGCATTTTGCATACACACATCAATGGGGTTAACAGTATGACAACTAAGTATAGTAGTATTCACATGGTTTCTAAGATGAATTATACAGGAAGTCCCCGGGCTATGAACATCTGACAACTCGTACTTGTCCTTTAATATTATGTAAATTTGCCTTCACTTTGAAATATTGAACCAACCCCTCCACCAACTACTCACAACAAATTCTTCATCACAATCGCCTTCGCTTGCTGCCCATGCAGCTTTTAAATCCTTGAAAAGCTTTGAGCCTTTTCTTGCACTAACCAAAAAAACAAACCCAGTGCCGTCGAGCCATTTCCAACTCATAGCAATCCTATAGGACAGAGTAGAACTGCCCCATAGAGTTTCCAAGGAGTGCCTGACGGATTCGAACTGCCAACCCTTTGATTAGCAGCTGTAGCACTAAACCACTACGCCACCAGGGTTTCCTTCTTGCACTAAAGTAAGGCTAAATAAAAACCGTATGCACCTGTTCCAACTTACCTACAAATTCGACTTAAAGACACACTCAGGAACAGGTCTTGTTCATAACCCAGGGACTGCCTGTACATTATTTTGAACTTTTCTTCAGAGACTCTAATATCCTCTGACTTTTTAAATAGGTAAATTGTTATCTTTAAAATACATGTAATTTTTGGACTTTTGTTGCTTTGGTAACAAAACAAAAATCTGTTTTTCATGTTTAATAATTCCTTTAATTCTTTATTGAACTAATCTATCTTGAATCAAAAAGAAAAATATAAACTGAGAGCCATACTTCTTTAGATTGGAAAAGAACACATTTGCTTAAAGTTTAGTGCTGTAATTATGTTTTTTAATACACGCTATGTCTCTGAGGGTTTTACTTCAGATATAATCTCCTGGGAGTCTATCTCAAGACTTAAATGTAATGTCCTAAGCTTTAAACAAACTAAATTAATTTATTTCCTTTTTGAAAGCCAGTCTTTTTATCACTCCGCAAAATGGCGTTATCAGTGCAACATTTATTGGTAAAAGCAAAAAATAAAAATGTAATGCAAAACTATGTCAAGCTTTTTCCCTTAAGGGTAAATAAAAAAGAAAAAATATAGTAACCAATGAAGATTTTATCAAGTAAGATTACAAGCATCCTGGTAGAAAAATAAAAATTCTGCCTTGTTTTGGATAGAAACAAAAATATGCGTAGAGTTTAGTACTTCCTAACAAGGGTTTTCCAAAAACAACTGAAAAGAGAATGTTCCCTGCCCTCATGGAATTACATGTGCAAGACAGAGAAGAATTGAGAAAATACACCGTGACAATAGTAATGAAAAAACTAAGTGCCAGGAGAAAAAAACAATGAAAGCTGTACCTTAGACTAGGATGTGCTCACCACCAATTCCTAAAGATAAGTGCATAGAGCCTTTTTGTTGATTGTCTTAAAGTCTTAATTGTTAATTACTATGGTGACAAAAATAAGTGACATTATGAACTTTTGTGAAACCTGACCTAGATCTTATAACCATTGTCTCTGGGCTATAGTGCCTGACTCCTTTTTTCTCAAGTGGTAATAGAGCCATAGTGTTTACTTCATATTAAAAATATATTTTATGAATAATAGTACAGGCAGTCCCTGAGTGATGAACAAGTGATCTGTTCCTGAATGAGTTTTTAAGAATTTGTAGGTAAGTCAAAACAGGTGCATATGGTTCTATTTAGCCTTACTTTAGAGTAAGAAGGAGCCGTGGTTGCACAGTAGTTAAGAGCTTGGCTGCTAACCAAAATGTCAGCAGTTCAAATCCACTAGCTGCTCCTTGGAAACACTGTAGGGCAGTTCTACTCTGTTCTATCAGGTTGCTATGAGTCCAAAACAACTCAACGGCAACAGGTTTTTTTGGGTTTAGTGCAAGAAAAGGTTCAAAGCCTTTTCAATGATTTAAAAGCTGCATGTACAGCAAGTGAAGGGAATTGTGATGAAGCGTTTCTTGCAGCAGGGATTGGTTCAATCGTTTCAAAGTGAGGGTGAATTTACATAATATTAAAGGGGCAGTATGAGTTGTCCATAAGTCAGTAGTTTGTAACCTGGGGACCAGCTATAATCCATTTCAAGGATGGCTTCTCTATATATTTGACCCCAGTGATGGCACCACAGAGAATGTATGGCCCCAGGCTCTGCCAGCATGGGAACTATGAACGGACATGTGTAACACGGTTGCAGCATTCACTCTGACTTTCAACCATCAGTTCCAGGCTCCTTAAAATTGATTCAGCAGAGACAGATATTGATCATGAAGACTGCAAAAGCAAAGAGATCACCTCTGTCCATTTCTCCTCATTTTGCCAACAGCTCTCCAAGGTCAAGGAACATGTCTACTTCATTCTGTATATCTTCATTAGGCCTAGGACAGGGCCATCCACAAAGGGAGCCCTTCCAGGTGCCCTTGAGGAGAGAAAAAATATTAAAGGGTTTAGTGAGTTATTTTCACTGAAAGTAAATGTGGCACCTTGAAACTGTGAATAGGTAAATCTTCCTTACTCTGGAAGAAGTTGCAAGCTGGTTAGAAGGGGCATGTTGCCGTCAAGTCGATTCCAACTCATACAGACCTTACAGGACAGAGTAGAGCTGCCCCATAGTGTTTTCAAGGAGTAGCTGGTGGATTCGAACTGCCAACATTTTGGTTAGCACCCAAACTCTTAACCACTGTACCATCAGGGCTCTGGTTAGAAGGGAACAAAGACAAAATTTAGGAAAACTTTCATAACGTGATAAAAAGAAAAAGGGATGAGGATCAGGGGTACAATGGTAAAAAAAAGATATGATAATTAATGGAAGGAAAAAATATGGGACAGAAAGGGGAAAGAACAGTAATACCACCGATAAAATGGCATTTCAAGGAAATCAGAAGGGTAGTCAGTTGGGAGGGAGGAGGATGAGTTTGGTTTAAATGTGTTAAGTTTGAGGTGACACTGAAAATCTAAATGAAAATATTCAGTCAGCAGTTTGTTATTTGTTTGGAATTTATACTCTGTCTCCTTTTAAAAAAAGGTTTAATCACCTTTATTAACTTTAAAACAACACAAGGTACAATTTTTTTTTAATGACAGCAATATAAAAGCCCACTAAAATAATCAGGGAATTATCAGTTACCAGATATCAATGAGTTAATTAGGAAACAATTGGAAATTCAGAGCTGGAGCTCAGGTGGGAGAACTACATGCAGATGTCATCTGCATACAAATATTTTTAACTGTCTGCTCTGGGCCAAGCAGTATGCTTGATGGAGATTGTACAGGATCAACATTCGGGGCTCCAAAGCACTATTAAGAGAGTGGTAAGGAAAAATCAAAGGAATCCTGGTGGCTCAGTGGTTAAGCACTCAGCTGCTAAGTGAAAGGTCAGTGGTTCAAAGCCAGCAGCTACTCCAAGGGAGAAAGATATGGCAGTCTGCTTCCATGAAGGTTCTATTCTGTCCTACAGGGTCGCTATGAGTCAACAAGGGAAATCATCAGGGTCCAAGGGATTTGTCTTGAAGCTACATCTGCATAAGAAGAGCATTGTTTTTATTTAGACTAAAAGTTTCTTTGAAGTGGCTTAAAGTAGGCTAAAAGAGATCTGGTAAATTCTGAGCTGCCCCCTAGGGTTTCCAAGGCTGCAATCTTTATGGAACCTGAACCAAGGGAGGCTTGTGGGTTTGAACCTCCAAGCTTTTGTTTAGCAGCCCAGTGCTTAACCAATGCACCACCATTAAACCTATTGCCGTCAATTCTGACTCATACCGACACTGTAGGACAGGGTAGAACCGCCCCATTGAGTTTCCAAGGAGTGCCTGGTGGATTCCAACTGCTGGAACTTTTGGTTAGCAATTGTAGCTCTTAACCACTAAAAGAGATTGCAGGGAACATGAAGCTCCCTCCCCCACCCCCCCCCCCCCCGCCCAGATCAACCACTTGGCCCTGACCATGGTGCTGGACAGAAGAGACACTCCTTGCCCTCAAGGAATTTAAGTTCTAGAAAAGAGATCTTTCTTTTAAGAGAAGGAAAATAAATATGCATAATTAAAAAGTGTGATGAATGTAGTGAAAAATTATATACGACAATAATTCAGACAGAATGGGGAACGTAATTTAGATTGAAAAAATGAAGGAAGGCCTCCTGAACAAGTGACAGTTGAAGGAACCAGAGAAGGAAGAATAGGCTTAGAGAAGAGATGGAATGATGTATACGAAAGCCTTGAAGCAGAGAAGGACTTGCCATTCTTCAGAACCAGGGATAAGAGGCCAGGGTGGCCAGTTCAGAACAAGCAAAGGGAACAAAGGCACAAAATTGGATTAGAAAGGTAGGCAGCTTACAGATGAGGGAAATGAAGTTCGGAGGGGTTAAGCAGCATATTCACCCACCTGGGAACTGAGGTCATTTTGACCCAAAGCCTGTACCATATTCTTAACCATTCCAACAGACTCCCAAAAGTCTCCTAATCTCAAGAGTCACCCGAGGTGCTTGCTAACAAAAGATTTCCAGACTCCGTTACAAAGCTTTGGAATCAGAATGTCATAAACAGGGGGATCAGTTAGAGTCCCACAGGAAACAGCTTACTCAAGTGGGCTAATTTGAGGAGAGTTTAACAAGAGGGCTTTTTACGAGATGTAGGCAGAGAAAGCACAAGGAACAGCGCAGTATGGAGACTAGCCACAGTCGTTTCCCACCGCCCTGCAGAGAGGCACCTGGGGGCAGAAATACTCCAGCTTCCCTCCCCCAGGCCTCCTGCTGGGGCTGAACCCATCTGAAGCCAGAAGACAAGTGTTCACAGAGGTCACCTTCCTGGGAAACGGAGCAGGATAGAGAAGAGTCAAAAGTGGAGCCAGAGGGACAAACACAAGATATCTAGCCCACAAGGCTCTGATAACCTTTTAAATCAGACCCCAGATAATTCTGGGGCTCGTATGCAGTTTAGGAAATGTTATGCCATATTAAAGTGGTTAGAAAAACAGAATCTTTCGTATCAACCACTACTACCCACGCACTGCACCTGGTACTATTTCATTTTTTTTTAAAAAAAGAAATATGAACGACTTTGAGCAACTTAACAAGAAAGACATCTATCTACTCATTGCATTTGAAGTGAGAAAGTTCGTTTTGCTTTGTTTTTTACTTTAATAACCTACAACTTGAAAATAACATCCCAAATTTCAAACCTTAAGCCTGGGTTATTTGGAAGATGAAGACAAGACCATGTTCATGAGACTAAACCCACCTGACCTGTCACTGTCAGCAACACAGTCTCATGCCTCTGTGACACTGTGCCCACCAAATCTGCAAATGAATTGAGGAAAAGTGGAAAGTTGAACCCGAAAGCTGAAATGCAAGCACACACATACATACACCACACACACACCACCACCACCATCACACTGAAAGAGCAGAAGGAAAACCTCTACACTGTGTACCTTCCTCCACAGAGGGACACCCCAGCCTCTGAAATCTCATCTGGTTCCCCTGCATCATCAGACTGTACAAGGTATGCACTAACTGAACCAAAGATGGTGCCTGTGAGTTCAGCACCAACATTCTGAGAATTAATTTGACTCTCACATACGGGTTGTTTTTCTAGGATGCAGGATTACTACATTATGAAATGCTAATTGTTTTTGCTACCCTGCCTGACCTGCCTGGAAGATGAGATACAAATTAAGACATAATATAATTATGACTGCTCTCATACTATTCAGATGTATTTTTCTTCTGCAGCAGGCTCAGGTAAGTGGTCCTTATTTTGTTTAATATCCAGCCTGCTACTGTACAATGTACTGCATTGGTCAAATCTGCTGCAGAGGACCTCTTTAAAACCCTTTCATTACCATAAATGATATGCCAGCCACTTTTTATGCCTCTGGACCTCAAAGGTAAGGCATTATTCTGGTTCTAATGCATTTAGCTTCAAGATAGGTTCCTTCTGAAATGCATGAAGCTCAACAGACAGGGAGTTGGAGCCTCATTGTTGTATAGACTGAGCATTCTATTAGGTGATGCTTCCTGGATGTGTTACTTTTGTAAACTTTTGTGGTTTTTTTGTTTTTGTTTTTTCCTTTGTTTTAGCAAGCATAACTATGGATTTCCTGTGTGATAGATAGGAAGCTCTGGTGGGTTTGTTTTGATTTTTCTGTGTCATATTTCGAAAACAAGAGGTTCCCCATGTAACCTAACGGAAAGGCACCAACAATAAATTACCCAGTTCTCGGTGACACACTGTCATGCCACACAGATCGGTGGCACGAAAGTGCCACTTGCCTTATTAGAGAATTGTATTGCCAGCTTATATTTTTCAAAATTCATAATACCAACCAAAAATTTAAACACACTGAATTAGAAAGCATCCATTCCAATGCTGAAAACACATGCCATCAAAAAAAAAAGGAGAAAAAATGTAGTTATGAAAGGATTGAAGTGTTAAAAAGCAAAGATGTCACTATGGACTAAGGTGCCCCTGACCCAAGCCATGACACTTTCAATTGCCTCATATGCATGCAAAAGTTGGACAAGGAATAAGGAAGACCAAAGAAGAATTGACCTCCTTGAATTATGGTGTTGGCAAAGAGTATTGAATATACCGTGAACTTCCCAGAGAACAAACAAATCCATCTTGGAAGAAGCACAGCCAGAATGCTCCTTAGAAGCAAGGATGGCAAGACTTCATCTCACGTACTTTGGACATGTTATCAGGAGGGATCAGTCCCTGGACAAAGACATTATGCTTGGTAAAGTAGAGGGTCAGTGAAAGAGAAGAAGACCCTCAACTAGACGAACTGACACAGTGGCTGCAGCAATGGGCTCAAACACAGCAACAATTGTGAGGATGGCACAGGACCAGGCAGTGTTTAGTTCTGTTGTACATAGGGTCGCTATGAGTCAGAACCTACTGGAGAGCACCTAACAACAACAACAACTCTACCTCCCACCTGTTGCAGCCCTAGGGACTCTACCCTAGTGAAGTGCCTAAGAAAAAGCATAAGATAGTGAGACTTCTTGTTTTAAGCCAACATACCAGAACTTCTGTATCCAAATAGTCTTGTCTTTCTAAATTATTAACTTGAGAGGATAAATGTTTGGTCCATGTTCCTGCATTTTTATACCAGTGAACTCTGGGGTATATATCAAGACCAAACTTGAAACAGAAAAGAAATGTCATCAGAGGAGGATGTAATCATCTTGAGCGGTATGTGTAAACACAGACTGAACTCGGCCTTAATCACCATGAAGAGTTTACAGCTAGGCAGAAACCTCTGTGTTTTTTGTTTGTTTGTTTTTTAACACCAGCAGATAAAAGCCTCCTTGGATCTCCTTTCCAGCTGTTCATCCTTATTCAGTCTTCTTATCAGAACAGAATGAAATACCTTACTGGTGGAAATGTTTCTTTAAGTAATAATAATAAAAAAAAGAGTGTATGAAGAGAGGGGGGAGAATATCTTTTGGCAAGGTACCTGAAAATCTGAGGTCAACAAGATATTAAGTGCTTCAGAATGTTGCAGAATGTGAGTTGTTTACGACAGTAAATACTGGAAGCTGCTTAAGTGTTCAACCATGGCAGGTTGGTTAAATACATCATGGAATAACCATATGAGGAAATCGTTTGCTGTGACTTTAAAAGATGGTGTACACTTATATTCACTGACATGGAAACTTGTTAAGTGAGAAAAGCAGATTACAGAACTATATGTAGAGCATGATCTCATTTTAAAAATGTGTGTGTGTGTGGGTGTTTGTACACAGAGGGAGAGGAGAAACAGCAAGAAAGAGAAAGTGAGAAAGAGGGAAAAGGCAAGATTCTCATTAAACACCAAGATATAAACAGATATCTTGGAAAGGCAGAAATTATGGGTGATTTCTTTCCCTTTGCTTATTCCTATTTTCAAATTTTTCTACAAGAAATTTGGATTACTTGTGTTAAAAAAAAAATTGCCAAAAAGAAAACTGAGTAACTGTCACTGAAGATTATCATCAAGTAGTTACTCAACATTTTCTAGTTCACATCATTTTTTTTAAAGCAGGCAAAATAATGCCATAGATATAGTGATAAGATATGGACACAAATATCTGGAGCCCACATCTACTACTCTTAAAATCATCAGTCTTTACCACCATATATTAAGTGAAAAACCAACATGTAGAAAAATATATAGAGTGTGTATGCAACTGTTTATAAAAGATTGGCTAATATGTGTATAAATATTAAGGAAGAAGATTAAAGAAGAGATATGAGATTGGCTTACGTATGCATTAAAAAGTATCTGGAAGGGTACATAAAAAACTTACAACAGTTATTACCTGTGGGGAATGGGATCTGAGTTGATGGAGAACAGAGGTAAACCTCTTTATTTACTTTTTTTATGTTTGAAGCTTCTGAACGAGTTTTCTAGTCCAATACAGCATTTTTAATTAATCTTTTGTACTGCTCACTGACTTAGCTTTTTTTTTTCATCAGGTTTCCCCAGGATTGTACCTAAGTGATTGATTTAGTCTTGATTTAATTTTTACAACAGTTGCCATTGAGTCTATTTCAACTCATGGTGGCCCCATGTGTGTCAGACTAGAACCGTGCTACACACGGTTTTCATTGGATGATGTTTCAAAAGTAGGTCTTCAGTTGTCACCCTGAAGACTAAGGTACACCTGACCCAAGTCATGGTATTTTCAATTGCATCACATGCATGGGAAAGCTGGACAATGAATAAGGAAGCCCAAAGAATTGACGCCTTTGAATTGTGGTGTTGGCGAAGAATACTGAATATACCAAGGACTGCCAAAAGAATGAACAAATCTTCCTTGGAAGAAGTACAACTGGAATGCTTCTTAGAAGCAAGGATGGTGAGACTGGGTCTTACATACTTTGGACATGTTGTCAGGAGTGATCAGTCCCTGGGGAAGGACATCATGCTTGGTAAAGTACAGGGTCAGCGGAAAAGTGGAAGACTCTCAACGAGGTGGACTGACACAGTGGCTGCAACAATGGGCTCAAGCATAAAAACAATTTTAAGGATGGTGCAGGACTGGGCACTGTTTTGTTTTGTTGTGCATAGGGTCGCTGAGAGTCAGAATCGCCTTGATGGCACCTAACAACAACACCACAATGGCTGCCATCTAGGAGCTCAACTAAGTCCAGGTATTGATCATCGATGTGTTATAGCCAATCTTCGATCAAAAGAAGAAAATGATGTAAAAAATAGTATTAGTCATTATTCCCTGTCCCTGAGCATCGAGAATGTGACCCAGTTGGGGCTGGGCTCACAAGGGCTCACAAGGACACATCAACTGAGCCCTGAGAGAAAGATAATAGATGCGACAATCTTAGAAATTATCTTCTAGGGAAGAAAAATATCTTTTAGGGAACTTTTCACCTAAAGCCAGTCAAACAGAACACAAAGAACTTCCTACTCTTATCCATTAACACTTAGTGAATAGAAAATTTTGTTAGACCAGTGAAGACCCTCCTGACTGTTGGTTACTGAAACCTGTACCAGTGATTGTTAATAAAGACGATTCAAAATTAAAAAAAAAAAACTAGGTCGTCAGGGCTTTCTTCCAAGGCACCTCTGGGTGGACTCAAATCTCCAACCTTTCACTTAGCGGCCAAGTGTATTAACCATTTGTACCACCCAACATGGATTTAATATTAACTGTATTCAAATGTCCCTCTGCATTTTTTTTTTTTTAGTATTTCTAGTCTCTGTTCAACTGTTAAAGGTAACATGACCTGGCCAGACAGGGACAGTCTCAGTACCCTAGCAGCTGAATGTGACTGAACATTTTCACCCCATCCTTCTTAATGGGAGACTTACCAAGAAGGTCAAATAGAAAATAAACCACAATTCAGGATTCACTGCTAACATGCGTGTAGGAGCCACATGTTCTAGTTCATTATTCTATTTGGGATTCAACATTAATTTCTCTTGGATCACAATGCAGCCTCTATTGTTTTCCCATTAACACGGTACACCCAGTGGTAACATCTGCCCAGCACTAATGAGCTATTCACAGTAGAAACAAGAATAGGGACCAGGAGCCAAGGTAAAACAATTAGAGGGAAAGAGAGTCTGTTGCCTCCTGACCTAAATCAAATTGCTTTTAAGAGACAGACACAGATTTTTAATTATGTAATCCCTTTGTCTCTCATTTCCTTTAAAACTTAAAGGTCAAATCCCCCTCGTGAATGCTAAGGGCCAGATCTGATATTCCTGTGTCTGATCACTGGCTGGACTGAAACTAGAAGAGGTGCCCTGTTCAACCCTGATGGAGGCAAAGCAGTATTTTTCCTTTTTTTTTTTTTTTGTTATCATCCAAACTACTGTTTGGAATAATTAGTTAATAACTACTGTCATTCTCCCTTCGTATCTCATGTTTTTATACAAATGCTATTCTAAAAGAAATTTAGTCTGCCATTACTAAAAAAAAGAATTGTTTAGAGGCATGACTATTGGGATTAAAGGAAGTCTAGTTAACTCCAGGGTCCCTGTGTGGCACAAAAGGTCTCAGCTACTAACTGAAAGGCTATTGGCTTGAATTCCCCAGAGGTGCTTCAACAGAAAGATCATACCCACTAAAAACCCTATGAAGCACAGTTCTACTCTGAAACACATGGGGTCTCCGTAAGTTGGGATCATCTTGACAACAACCAGTTTGGTTTTTTGGTAGTTAACTTCCACTGTTGGGAGTCCCTGGGTGGTGAAAACAGTTAATGCACTCGGCAGCTAACTGTAAGATTGGAGGTTCAAGTCCACCCAGAAGTACCTTGGAAGCAAGGCCTCACGACCTTCAAAAAAATCAGCACAGTTCTGCTCTGACACTCATAGGGTTTCCATG
Organism: Loxodonta africana; assembly: GCF_030014295.1. Lineage (NCBI taxonomy): Eukaryota > Metazoa > Chordata > Mammalia > Proboscidea > Elephantidae > Loxodonta > Loxodonta africana. Next base: position 50,936,522 of record NC_087351.1, read on the forward strand.
TGTCAGAATTGACTCAACAGCAAATGGGTTCTGGTCCTCAACAGGCCTCCCGAGGTCCTTCAAAAAAGATCCAACTTGCACTTTTGCAAGACTTGACTTTGCTTTGAGATTGCTTTAACCTACTCTTTTCCTCCTCAAATTTAAGTTTGCATATCAATAATGGAAGACACTTTGCTTCTCACACACTTTCCCTCTGTCCTTCTCCCCCACAGCCCCAGCCCATACCTCCATCCTTTAGAGAAGCTAAGTTCCACCTCTTCAACAGGGCCTTCCCAGTTGCATCAGCTCCCTCTGGTATTCCTCCTCTCTGATTCCCTTCATCTTTCTGTCTATGCAACTCACCATGGCACTCAAGCCCACATTGTTTTATCTTTTATTTGCAATAAATCTAATAAATGGACTGTGTTGGTTCATGTGACAGGAAGTAAAAGGCACAGCTGTGTCCAAAGGTTCTGTCAGTGTCATTGTGAATCTCTCTTCTTCTCCACCTCTGGACTCTGCTTTCCCTTTAGGCAATTTCTTTCTCAGGGAAGCTCTCTCCACAAGATGTTCTTATATAATCCTAGCATTTGGAGACCCCAAGGGAGAGAAGATCCTCTTTCCCAAAGTTCTAGCAGAGGTTCCAGTGCTGCCAGCAAGAGGCCCAACCATAATTAGATGCTCACCTCTGGAACAGGGGTGCAGGTCAGCTCCACCCAAAAACTATGCACTGAGAAGGCGGGAAGGGTGGATCTCGAAAAGAAAAGAGGGATTCTGACACCAGGAGGAAAAACTGTGGACAACTGTGGACAGGAAAAAAAAAAAGAGGCATCCTTCTCATTTAGCACCACAATTTCCTTTACTCTGGTAGATTCACATGCCTAGACAATAATTTCCTGCAGATCAGACTTTCAGTACCCTTCAGCATCTGGCCCAGTATGAAATACATCAGTAACAAATATTCTATGTATCCAGAATATTTGTTACCGATGTCACTGAATAAGCAAATGTTCCTTGCCAAACGTATGAGAAGCATGGTGGAAAACTGAAAGATTCTACGGGATTGAATACCTCCAAAAATACACCTGAGGACGTCCCCATTATTTGAGGCCAATAGACAGTGTCTTTAAGTATGATGGGCCCCAGCTGTTTCTAATTCCCTGTATGGAAGTCCCAAAATGTCACTCACTGCTTATGCTGTGGGGAAAATCCCAGATGTTCTGTTCCCTCCCTGAAAAGCAAGAATCAGCAAATTTTCTGTGAGGGACTAGATATTTTATGCTTTGTGGGCCATACATTCTCAGTTGCAACTACTCAACTCTGCTGTTTATGTGTATTGTCTATAAACAGCTATAGACAATATATAAATGAATAAGCATGACTGAGTTTCAATAAAACTTTACTTATGAACACTGAAATTTTCATATAATTCTCATGTGTCATAAAATATTATTCACACTTTGATTTCCTTTCAACCTTTTAAAATGTAAAACCATTCCTAGTGTGCAGGCTATATGAAAATGGAGAAAGGGGCAGATTCGGCCCCCTCTCCTAGAATAGTTTTGTTTTTTCTAGAATGACCTTCCTATAACTTTACTGGAATAAGATGGAAGCAATAAACAAATCCAGCAAGTTTGAACACTTTTAGCTTAACTTTTTGAAAGGTGATAACCAGTTGAGGTTTAAACGTGTATTGTAGTTAAGTGTACTGAAGTCTTCCCAATCTGTTTTTAGTCTGAGAGCCTACAAAGACCATTTAACCGCATTCACTAGGATTCTCTAGAATTGAAGCCATAGAGGCTTGGTCCCAGGGAAAAGCCTACTGCATATGTAAAAGGCATATCTGTAGCATACTGGATATCAAGTTGCCAGCGAACATATATATGGTTAATTTAGATAACAGTCACCTTACCATTTATTCAGCCTCAAATTGATCAAAATATCCCATTAATCCAGTGGGGCTTTTCTAAATTTATACAACTGATTCAATCAACGTTTAGTGAGTGCTTACTGTATTCCAAGCATTGGATAACAAAAGCAGTGAATATTTATTTTATTTACTTCACAAAGGATTTGATATGGCTAACTAACCAAACCAAAAACATGTTGCCATTGAGTTGATTCAGACTCATAGCGACCCTATAGAAAAGAGTAGACCTGCCCCATAGAGTTCCCAAGGAGCTGCTGGTGGATTCGAACTGCCGACCTTTTGGTTAGCAGCCATAGCACTTAACAACACATATAAAAAAAAAAAAAAACCTGTTGCCAACAAGTCAATTCTGACTGACAGCAACCCTGTAAGACCGAGTAGAACTGCCCCATAGAGTTTCCAAGGAGCTCTGGTGGATTTGAACAACCAAACTTTTGGTTAGCAACCGAGCTCTTAACTACTGTGCCACCAGGGCTCCAACAAGTGTATAGTGTTCTAAAATTTTCAAATTGCTTTGAAAATCATTGTCATATGTGTCATTATGTCATTTAGTTTTTCTACCAACTTTGTGAGTTAGTTGGGAACATTTATTTTGTAAACGCATTTTACTATAAGCAAACAGAAAGCCAGAGAAGTTCAGAATCAGAACTTGAATCTAGGTCCTCTAACTGTAAATGCTTTTTCTTTCCATACTACTTGCTCACAGATAGATTTGATGTGTAAAATCAGGTCCTTTGTGAACATTAAATATAGATGGTATAACTAAAATATTTTAATGCACACTTGGAAACAGATATGGAAGAGTGAGATTGTCAGTCACTTTGTAAGGGCAGAATTTTAAATTAGAAATTCTACTTTGTGAGGCAAACAGAATTTCAAGGACAGAAATTACCCCTCCTGGCTGTGCCTTGAAAAAACTCCAACAGTGGAAGTGCCCACAGGCATTATTCCTGCAGAAGAATCAAATACATTGTCCTACCTTTAGGGTTGTTGCTGTTGATCCCTCCTGATGACATGTCCAAAGCTAATGAGTCAGATAATGTTCACAATTGGGGTAGAACAGCCCTGACACAGCAGGTGGTTTCTTCCCTGCCCCACTTTGTCAAGCTTTATCTTCTGTGCTTTTGCCACACCAGTGCCCACATCTCTTTCCCTCCTGAGCTAACATTTGCCTAATCAGAAGGCATCTGAGGAATGGCGGAGGCCTAAAAAGACGCTAAAACAGCAGTTGTTCAGAAATGACGTCAATCATCCCAGCTGTGAGGAATGAACTGTTACAGGGCTTAATACCCTTGGGGTATGCAGCCTTTGCTTTCCTCCTTGGGAATCTTCTATCATCTCTCAAAGCTCAACATCATTTACCACACATTGTGACCTTGCCTCAGCACTCCATCTCAATAGAGAGCTCTTCTCATAGTGTGCATTTGGCACTTGTGTTGGGCCTTACAGCCTTAACTCAGAGTTATTTAACAGTGCTTGTATATCCACCATATTACCAATGAAACCTTTTGAAACATTTCACTTCCTTGTATTCCCACTCCTTTGACTACATCTATCACAGCAGTTGGCATGTGGCTGTCTATTACATCAGTGTCCCCAATAAACCACAACTCTCAGTATTCATTCACTTGTGTGGTCCCCTCCCATTTAATTGGGGTGTACCATGTTACTAGCTTTAATCACAATGTAGTAGAAGAGAGTGCCAGTTCCCAACCTAAGCCTTGAGAAGACCCAGCAGTTTCTGCTTTTGTACCCTTGGGAGTTCTGAGCTGCTGTAGAAGAAGTTGAGCTCTTCTCCTGGGGAGATGCCCCAAAATCCTAGTGTCCATCTCCAGCTGACCAGCAAGTTAAATGAGCAACAGGAGTAACTATTGGTAAGATCAGAAGAATTATCCAGCTGAGCCCCATATTGCAGAATCATAAGTAAATCAAGTTTTTTTGTTTTAAGCCACTAAGTTTTGGAGTTTGTTATGCAAGAATGGATAAGTGAAACAGGTACTTGGACATAATTTTCAAATGAATGAATGAAATTCTTGGTTTTTCTTGCTTTTCACTACAAAACTACTATAAAAAAAAAAACAACTGTGACATTAAAAACTCATGAAGGGTGGTCTGAGAAAAAGGAGAGTGCATGAAAAAAGAGAAAACATTTACTGAAAATCTACTATATCCTAGGAATTTTCATATTCACATTTCATTGTTTCAACCAACAACCCAATGAGGTAGATATTATTTTCATACATTTTTTACTGATGAGAAAAACTGAAGCTCTGACAAGTAACTTGGTCAAGATAAAACAATAATAAAGTATAAAAACTTGGATTCAAATACAGATCTTTGTGTTTACAAAGCTCATGTTTCTAGTCCATCTCACTGTTTCATAGACACTCATAGTCAGTGGGATATAACCACTAGCCCCAACTTCACCACTGGTTTTCCATGAGGTTTAGAGCTTCTTCCATGATCCAATACACCTAGGCTTCCGTCTTCTTCTCATTATACTAGTAGGCTGATCCCTCCACTTCCTCCCTAAATTCCATCCCAGATCCAGAATGGTTACAAAATTCTGGCAACTCCTTCTTGAATGCCAGGAGTTTATTCCTCCAGGATAGTCTGGTTGCAAGAGCTCCTTGACCAAGGTACCAGACCAGAGACCAAACTCAATGACCCCTCTGGGTCAGAGGTACCCATGCCTGTAGTATCCCAGAAGTTTAGAAAATCAGGAGGAGAAAGGATACACCCCACTCTAATTCAATAAATCTAGGATGTGACAGAGACCAAGTATGCATTTTTAGCAAGCTCCCCAAGTGATTCTGATGCACAGACAGGTTTGGAAGTCACTGTGCTAGTCCATTTAAAATATAACTCATTCAAAAAAAAATTAGTTTTTGACTCCTCAGAGCACATGTCATACTGATGACATGTGAAAGATGATACATTTTGAAGCATGTGGATTGTCTGTCTTGACATCTTTAATTCACTAGATATCATCAACCATCTTGTGTAATGATGACTTGTATAAAACCAGTTTAATATCTCAAAAGATGAGATTGAAAATTTTCAATGATCATCTTAAACCTGACCCTTACCTCATAAAATGATAGGGTAAATTTAGGTTCGGTTCTTTGAAAAGATATTGACACAATTTTACTATAATATTCCCAGCTAATATATTTCAATAGATTTAAGAATATATATCCTGACTTCATGTTTCTCTACTTTGCTAATTAAATGTAATGTATTATGACTTCCAGGGAAAAGTGGAATCTGGATAACATCTCCCCATAAAGCTGCTCCTACGTTTGCACTAAAGTATCTATGAGAAAAAAAACATACAAACCCACCACACATATAACTAAGTGATCAGTAAACTCATGCCAGAATCTTAGTGGAGTCAACACAAAACCCAAGGCATTTGGAGATGCACTAAGAATACCCTATTTGTTTTTCAGTACACAGAATACCCCTTGTTTGTATTATGAAAAAAGTTGCCACTTGGAAAAAAAATACACAGACAAAAATTTAGTTCTATTCCCCCATCTTCAATCCCCTCACTCAGAATTCAAAAGAATGCAGCAGCCAGAGAATGAGGCCACTGATAAGATAAAATGATGACCATCTATGGCCCCTTGGTTACTTCTCTCTGTCAGACATAATACCACTCCCTCCCCTTCCCCACCGCACTTCTCCTAATCTCCACCCAGGGACCTCCTACATGCAGGCTGAGACTGCAAATGCCAGAAAATAACAACAAAATAACTATTGCCACTGAGTTGATTCCAACTCCTAGCAACCGTACAGGACAGAGTAGAAGTGCTCCACAAGGTTTCCAAAGCTTTAAATCTTTATGGAAACAGGCTGCCACATCTTTCTCCTCCGAGTGGCTGTTGAGTTTGAGCCACCAACCTTTCGGTTAGAAGCTGAGCACTTAACCACTGCACCATCAGGGCTACCGGCGCAAGAAAATAGTGAGGCCAAAAAGTATGTGTACGGAGATAGGAGGAGATGTGGGGAGGAACTAGTGGCAGTCAGCAGCTTCTGCCACAGTAAAAGCACATGCTGGGGATTATAGATTTTTGTGCATTAGGCTATGGTTCACATACAGCAAAACCAAGCACTAGAGACAGAACGTGTCACATCAGTTGAACAAATGCCTACTTGTAAGTGGGAAATTGGATGAAGACCCAGCGCATCAACTTGCCCTTCACCTCTCCCCTGAAAGAGAGACCATATCAACATATCTTTGAACAGTGTCAATAAATCTTTGTGGAAAATGTGGATGAGGCGGGACTAAGAAAAAGCCTACTCGCCCTGGCTGATGACAAACATAGAGTCTGGATAGATCTCACCTTGTTCAAGGAAAAGAAAGAAAAAAAAAAAACAAAAAACAACCAACATGAGTCTACTAAAAAGAAAAATTCAGAATAGGGAAAACAATATTTAAGAGACCAGGAAAAAGAACAAAGCTTTGAATATAAACAGTTCTTATGCCCCAGAAGAGACTTCATAACTCTGATTAGCCTTCTAAGTAGAGTATAAAAAGGCATGGGCTCTAACAAACAGAAAAAGGACAAGGAAAGAGCAGGCCGAAATGAAATGATAACATGATGAATGGTTTTAAGGGAATTAAAAACAATATTGAACACAGCCCTGTTTTGGTGAGCAGCTTGGCAGTATCTACTAAGCCAATCATGTATATGCTCTGTTACCTGACGAATCCTCCTGTAGATGTAATATTTACCCTAAGAAACATCACAGGTGCACCAGAAAACAAGTTTCAGTAATGTTCATAGCAGCATTGTTTGTAGTAGACAAAAGCCATAGACAACCCAGCTGTACAACTGTAGATGGGATAATACGATGGTATACACAAATAATGGAGTGCCCAAAATAAAATGATTTGGAAAGAAGCCAGACAAAAAAAATTATATTGGTTTATTTCACATATATAAAGTTTAAAACTAAACTACAGTGTTTAGGGGTGCACACTGAGGTATTCAAACTATTAAAAAAGAAAAAGAAAAGCAGAGATTACTGTAAAAGTCAGAAGTGTTACCTTCTCAGAGTAGCAAAGAGTTTGCACTTGGGATGAGGCATGTGGGGGTCTTCTGGGCTGGTGCAGTGTTCTGAGGTGATACACACAGTTTCCAAACCCAGTGCCGTTGAGTCGATTCCGACTCAGAGCGAGCCTATAGGACAGAGTAGAACTGCCCCATAGAGTTTCCAAGGAGCACCTAGCGGATTTGAACTGCGGACCCATTGGTTAGCAGCTGTAGCACTTAACCACTACACCACCAGGGTTTCCTACACAGAGTTTACTCTTAAATAATTTCTCAAACTGTTCAGTTAACGTTTATACACTTTTCTGCATGCGGGTTATATTTCAAAATTTTAAAATGTTATAAGCATAATAGCAGAACTAAAATCTAGGTTGAGGGAAAAGGCAGATTTGATAAAGAAAAAAGTGAGGATAAACTTGGATGCTGTTTAGCAAAAGACTAAATATATAAACAAAATGAGAACTGGACAATGGGTTGGAGAGGGATGCTGGTGAGAAGTGAGCTTCTTGGGTCAGGTGGACACTTGAGACTATGTTGGCATTTCCTGCCTGGAGGGGAAATGGGAGGGTGGAGCGGGTTAGAAGCTGACGAAAAGAAAGAGTGGAGGGAGAGAGCAGGCTGTCTCATTAGGGGGAGAGTAGTTGGGAGTGTGTAGCAAGGTGTATGTTGGTTTTTGTGTAAGAGACTGACTTGATTTGTAAACTTTCACTTAAAGCACAATAAAAATTATTTTAAAAAAACAAAATGAGAGATAGGATGACAACCTCGGAGAAAAGAGAATGGAGAGATAAAATACAGATAACTGACGTTCTCAGAAAAGAGTTCAAAATGACAGAAAAACCGGTTACTGTTGAGTCAATTCTGACTCATAGTGACCCTATAGAACAGAGTAGAACTGCCCCATACGGTTTCCAAGGAGCAGCTGGTGGATTCGAACTGCCGATCTTTTGGTTGGCAGCCATAGCTCTTAACCACTATGCTACCAGGGAGCCCTGGTGGCACAGTGGTTAAGGGTTATAGCTGCTAACCAAAAGGTCGGCAGTTCGAATCCACCAGCTGCTCCTTGGAAACCCTATGAGGCAGTTCTGTTCTGTCTTATAAGGTTGCTATGAGTTGGAATCCATGCAACGACAATAGGTATAATATTCTTATTTCTTCTTAAGGCCCTAGATGGGGTCTTACCTGAAGTAGAAGTTCCACAAAATGACAGAGAAGGTAGAAATCAAACAAATAATAATTGTGTAACAGGTACTGAACCCTGACAATAATCCTATGAGGCTAAGTACAATCATTAGGCCCATTATACTAGTGGGGAAATCAAGACCTAACTTTCCCAAGGTCTTATGACTGACAAGTGGTAGACTGGTGAATGATTGGCAGGTAAGTGATCAATGAACAGAAGGCTCGAATCCCTGTCTGTGAAGTACTAAAGTCAGCTCTCTGAACCACTATTCCTTCTGCCCACTACTTTTCCCTGTATTGGATTAAAATACAATGTACTGCAGCATTCAAGGCTAAAGGGCAGTGAAAAAATCCTTAGAAAGATTTAAACGGAAAATAATTTTGATCCAAGAATTTTATATGCAGCCAAATTGTCTCACAGTTGTGAAAGCAGTAAGTTAAACTCAGATATTTCAGAAAATATGCAGGCCCACGTACTAATCTTAAAAAGAAATGCTTGAAGACAAAGTTCAACAGACCAAGAGAAGAAGCCAAAAAGAGGTAAAAATGGGGAAGTGGTGACACAGGATTGTCCCAGACCTCCAAACATAGATTAAAACACTGTAGTGTTAAAAAAAAAAAAAAATTCACAAGCACTGTCAAAATTTTCTCGATAGATTCAATTTTTTTTAAGTTTTTTAGAATAATGTAGACTTTAAACTCCAAGTTACAGTAACAAACTGGTTGAGTGAGGGACAATGAGCAACAAACAGGAAGCCAGGAATTGGCTAAACTGCTCAAATATGGTAATCAAAGATACGGTTTCACTCTTTACCTTTATGGAAAAGTTAAAGAACGCTTTTGAAAAACATTGAAAACTAGGTGTCACTAAACCCACTGCTGTTGAGTTGATTCTGTGTCATAGTGACCCTACAAGACAGAGCGGAACTGCCCCACAGAGTTTCTAATCTTCAGAATCTCCCTCAGAGAGGTCAGTGCGTTCGAACCACCGACCTTTCTGTTAGCGGACGAGTGCTTAACCAAGGCTTCTTAGGTACCACTAGCAGAATTTAAATTCATTTGTGCGTGTGTGTGTGTGTGTGTGTGTGTGTTTATCTCCCAAGGTAAAAGCAAAGAAAATGAGGTTCAACTTTCAAAACAATGCAAATGAAAGAAATACAAAAACAAAACATGAAACAAGATGACAAGTAAGACGAAATGTATTCAAGTCAAGGGTTGCATTTTAAGCCCAAAACTTCTGTTTTCAAGATACCCACCTAAAATGAAGTGAAATAACAGGATAAAAGTAAAAGGAAAGGAAAAAGTGTGAAGGATGATGGCAAAAGCAGTGATCAAAATTCTAATCAAATTAAGTAGATTTTAAGGCAAAAAGCATTATACACAACAAATAGGATCATTTTACACCAGAAAGTGCTATGTTCCTTGTTGTTGTTGTCCTTAGGTGCCATCAAGTCATTTCCTACTCATAGCGATCCTATGTACAACAGACCAAACACTGCCCAGTCCTGTGCCATCCTCAAAATCATTGTTATGCTTGTGCCCATTGTTGCAGCCACTGTGTCAATCCATCTCGTTGAGGGTCTTCCTCTTTTCCGCTGACCCTCTACTTTGCCAAGCATGATGTCCTTCTCCAGGGACTGATCCCTTCTGATAATGTGTCCGAACTATGTGAGAAGTAGTCTCACCATCCTTGCTTCTAAGGAGGATTCTGGTTGTACTTCTTCCAAGACAGATTTGTTCATTCTTTTGGCAGACCTTAGTATATTCAATTTTCTTCGCCAACACCACAATTCAAAGGCATCAAATCTTCTTCAGTCTTCCTTATTCATTGTCTAGCTTTGGCATGCATATGAGGCGATTGAAAATACCATGGTTTAAGTCAGGCACACCTTAGTCTTCAAGGTGACATCCTTGCTTTTCAACACTTTAAAGGGGACTTTTGCAGCAGATTTGCCCAATGCAATGCATCTTTTGATTTCTTGACTGCTGCTTCCATGGGTGTTGATTGTGAATCCAAGTAAAATGAAATCCTTGACAACCTAATCTTTTCTCCATTTATCATGATGTTGCTTATTGGTCCAGTTGTGAGGATTTTTCTTTATGCTGAGGTGTAATCCATACTGAAGGGTGTGGTCTTTGATCTCCATCAGCAGGCAGTTCAAGTCCTCCTCACTTTCAGCAAGCAAGATTGTTTCATCTGCATAACACAGGTTGTTAATGAGTCTTCCTCCAATCCTGATGCCCCATTCTTCTTCATATGGTCCAGCTTCTCGCATTATTTGCTTGGCATACAGATTGAATAGGCATGGTGAAACGATACAACCCTGATGCACACCTTTCCTGACTTTAAACCACGCAGTATCCCCTTGTTCTGTTTGAACAACTGCCTCTTGATCCGTGTACAGATTCCTCATGAGCACAATTAAGTGTTCTGGAGTTCCCATTCTCTGCAATGTTATCCATAATTTTCTATGATCCACACAGTTGAATACCTCTGTATAGTCAATAAAACACAGGTAAACATCCTTCTGGTATTCTCTGTTTTCAGCCAGGATCCATCTGACATGAGCACTGATATCCTTCATTCCACATCCTCTTCTGAATCTGGCTTGAATTTCAGGCAGTTCCCTGTCAACACATTGCTGCAGCTGCTTTTGAATGATCTTCAGCAAAATTTTACTCAAGTGTGATATTAATGATATTCTTCAATAATTTCCACATTTGGTTGGATCACCTTTCTTGGAAATAGGCATAAATATGGATCTTTTCTGGTTGGTTAGCCAGGTAGCTCTCTTTCAAATTTCTTGGTATAGACGAGTGAACACTTCCAGTGCTGCATGCATTTGTTGAAATATCTCAATTGATAATCCGTCAGTTCCTGGAGCCTTGTTTTTCGCCAATCCCTTCAGTGCAGCTTGGACTTCTTCCTTCAGGTCCATCAGTTCCTGATCATATGCTACCTCCTGAAATGGTTCTTTTGGTATAGTGACTCTGTGTATACCTGCCACCTTCTTTTGATGTTTCCTGCCTCATTTAATATTTTCCCTGTAGAATCCTTCACTATTGCAACTTGAGGCTTGAATTTTTCTTCAGTTCTTTCAGCTTGAGAAACACTGAGTGTGTTCTTCCCTTTTAGTTTTCTATCTCCAGCTTTTTGCACGTCATTATAATACTTTGTCTTCTTGAGTCGCCCTTCGAAATCTTCTGTTCAGCTCTTTGACTTTATCATTTCTTCATTTTGCTTTAGCTATTCAACATTCAAGAACAAGTTTCAGAGTCTCTTCTAACGTCCATTTTGGTCTTTCTTTTCTGTCTTTTCAGTGACCTCTTGCATTCTTCATGTATGATGTTCTTGATGTCATTCCACAATTCATCTGGTCTTCGGTTGTTGTTCAGCATGTCAAATCTATCCTTGAGATGGTGTCTAAATTCACATAGGATATACTCAAGGTCATGTTTTGGCTCTAGTGGACTTGTTCTAATTTCTTCAATTTCCACTTGAACTTGCATATGAACAACTGATGGTCTGTTCCACAGTCAGCCCGTGGTCTTATTCTGACTGATGATATTGAGCTTTTCCATTATCTCTTTCCACAGATGTAGTCAATTTGATTCATGTGTATTCCATCTGGTGAAATCCACATGTACACTCACAGTTTATGTTAGTGAAAAAAGGTATTCGCAATGAAGAAGTGGTTGGTCTTGCAAAATTCTATCATGCAATCTCCAGCATTGTTACTATCACCAAGGCCATATTTTCCAACTACCAATCCTTCTTTGTTTCCAATTTTCGTATTCCAATTGGTAATTATCAATGCATCCTGACTGCATGTTCAATCAAATTGCTCAGACATGGTCCTTGGTAGTCCAACATAAAGGTCAAATATTTATGTGCTGATTAGAATTGCACTGAAAAATACACAGGAAAATTTTTATTATAAATATGAGGATCCATTTTCAGTAATCCAGTAGTAATAGACTTTGACATAATCTCCATCTTGAAATATCAAGTAGGCAAAAAAAGACAATTTTTTAAGAAATATATAACAAGATACATTTATGCCTATTCCCAAGAAAGGTGATCCAACTGAATGCCAAAATTATCCAACAATATCATTAATATCACATGCAAGGAAAATTTTGCTGAAGATCATTCAAAAGCAGCTACAGCAGTATATACACAGGAAACTGCCAGAAATTCAAGCCAGCTTTACCAGAGGACGTGGAACCGGGAATATCATTGCTGATGTCAGATGGATGCTGGCTAAAAACAGAGAATACCAGAAAGATGCTGAGGCATTCAACTGCGTGGATCATAAAAAATTATGGATAACATTGCAGAGAATGGGAATTCCAGAACACTTAATTGTGCTCATACGGAACTGTACACAGATCAAGAGGCAGTGGTTCAAACAGAACAAGGGGATACTGCGTGGTTTAAAGTCAGGAAAGGTGTGCATCAGGGTTGTATCGTTTCACCATGCCTATTCAATCTGTATGCCAAGCAAATAATGTGAGAAGCTGGACCATATGAAGAAGAATGGGGCATCAAGATTGGAGGAAGACTCATTAACAACCTGTGTTATGCAGATGAAACAATCTTGCTTGCTGAAAGTGAGGAGGACTTGAACTGCCTGCTGATGGAGATCAAAGACCACACCCTTCAGTATGGATTACACCTCAGCATAAAGAAAAATCCTCACAACTGGACCAATAAGCAACATCATGATAAATGGAGAAAAGATTAGGTTATCAAGGATTTCATTTTACTTGGATTCATAATCAACACCCACGGAAGCAGCAGTTAAGAAATCAAAAGATGCATTGCATTGGGCAAATCTGCTGCAAAAGTCCCCTTTAAAGTGTTGAAAAGCAAGGATGTCACCTTGAAGACTAAGGTGTGCCTGACTTAAACCATGGTATTTTCAATCGCCTCATATGCATGCCAAAGCTAGACAATGAATAAGGAAGACTGAAGAAGATTTGATGCCTTTGAATTGTGGTGTTGGCGAAGAAAATTGAATATACTAAGGTCTGCCAAAAGAATGAACAAATCTGTCTTGGAAGAAGTACAACCAGAATCCTCCTTAGAAGCAAGGATGGTGAGACTACTTCTCACATAGTTCGGACATATTATCAGAAGGGATCAGTCCCTGGAGAAGGACATCATGCTTGGCAAAGTAGAGGGTCAGCGGAAAAGAGGAAAACCCTCAACGAGATGGATTGACACAGTGGCTGCAACAATGGGCTCAAGCATAGCAACAATTGTGAGGACAGTGCAGGACCGGGCAGGGTTTCAGTCTGTTGTGCATAGGGTCACTATGAGTTGTGACCAACTCAGTGGCACCTAAGAACATCAACAACATATAATAAGATCAATTTAATGGATATATACATGTACATATATATATATATAAATATATAAAATTATGTGCTCCACAAACCAAAGACGACTTCTTAAAAATCTTCTAAGTAAAAGAAAGGTTAACACTACCATTAGAACCAATTTAGAAATAACCCAAATGAGAACACTATAAACAAAAGGATATGATATCACCAACGAGGCACTTAGAGGAAAATAATCATAAATATTTTAATATTAAGCAAAAATTATCAAAAGAAATGAGCTGAACACTTACAAGAAAGCATTAAAGTAAGTCAAGGGTAAGCAAAAGAAATTAATAAAAGAAAAATGTAATGAATAAGCAAGCAAAAAATACTAAAATTGATAAATAATCCCCAAAGATAGTTCTTTGAAAGAACCAATAAAATAGGCAAATTTCCCTCTAAACGGTGGGCCTGGAGTGTTGCTGCCTTGGAAAATAAATTGGCTTCTCAGGGCCTGTTTCTTTTGCAGAAAAAAAAAAAAAAATAGACAAATTTCTGTTGAATTTAATCAGGAAGCAAAGACAGAAAGTACCTACACAGGATCAGGAATCCAGAAATGAGAACTTTTTTTTTAATAAAAGATTGAAACTTTTAAAAACCTGGATCAAACAATGAAATAGTTTCATACCAGTTAAACTAGGAAAAGTCATAAAAATATAACAATAGCAAGTGTAGCATATGCATGGTGGATACACTAGGCTAGACCACAGAGAGCTGGCTTAGTTTTGAGGATGGGCAAGACAGAAGACTCCAATTAGTCCAAAGTTGCTTTTTCTTTGTTCTTCTCCCAAAGCAGCAAATAAGTAATAGATCCAAATAGGTAAATAGATCCAAAGGATCTGAGATGCAGGTGGGTGGACGTGGACCCCCATTGCTTCCTTTGCATTTCATGGTAACCTGTTGTTGAGTCAATTCCGACTCATAGTGGCCCTAGAGTAGAACAGCCCCATAGTTTCCAAGGAGCAGCTGGTGGATTCGAACTGCCAACCTTTTGGTTAGCAGTCTGAGCTCTTAACTGCTGTGCCGTCAGGGTTCCATTTGGTGTTTATACAGGCAGCTTAAAGTATGTAACAGTAAATACAGTGTATAAAGTATATACAGTCCATAAAAGATAATACATACAGTGAAGTATATAACAATGTGGAGAAGGCTAAGAGAATAGCTCGTAACCTTCATTCAGGTGTCTTTAGGCATGTACAGGGAGCTCAAGAGAGCCACAGAGATTTTGAAACTCTTCATGAAGAATGCAAGAGGTCTCTGAAAATTATGAGTCAGTATACCAAGAGAAAGGCCACACAACTTGATGCTGAGTTTTGGGGGGATCAGGAGGACCAGAGTGAGTAGGTTTAGGAACCTAGTCAGCACTGAGTCTCGGCTGGACTCTCCTGGATCCAACACAAGTTACGGGAGCAACAGACAGTAAGGAAGAGGCTGATGACCAAACACCAAATGGAATGATGTGCCATCCAGAAGCCAGTGATGACCAAGGGCCACTTCCCTGATCTCAGGACCAAATGCAAGCTTTGTAGGAACTTTGATCACCATCAGGGAAATACAGTAGAAGGGCCTAGATTCTGGGGGCAAACTATCCGGGTTTAAATCTCAAATCTGACATTAGTAGCTGTGATCATGTGATCATTGAGTAGGTTGTAAATTACTTAACCACTCTGTGCCATAGTTTCTTCATTGGTAAAGTGGGAATAATAATAGTACCTATCTCAGAGGTATCCTTAAAGCCCAGAGAACAGAGCCTGGCATAGAATGAGTACTCAGTTCATGTTGTCAATTACTATTAAATATGTTCTTGGTTTGCATTTCATGATGAAGGCCATTTATATACAATCTGTACATTATAATCTGAGGGTTTTACTACTTACCAGCTGGCAACATTTTATACTGTCATTAAGCCTTAGTTTCTTCATTTGTTAAGGGCAGATAATAATGCAGGGTACCCAATGGAGCAATGATGATTCAGAGAAGAGTAAGGTCTTCCATGAGTCGGAATCGGTTCAATGGCAATGAGATAGTTTTTGGTTTAAATGCCTGGTGGAAACCCTGGTGGTGTAGTGGTTAAGAGCTATGGCTGCTAACCAAAAGCTTGGCAGTTCAAATCCACCAGGCCTTTTTTGGAAACTCTACGAGGCAGTTCTACTCTGTCCTACAGGGTTGCTATGAGTCGGAATCAACTTAAGGGCAAAGGGGTTTTTTTTTTTTTTTTTAAGTGCCTGGTGGCACAGTGATTAAAGGCTCAGCTGCTAACCAAAAGGCAGGCAGTTCGAATCCACCAGCCACTCCTTGGAAACCCTATGATGCACTTCCACTCTGTCCTATAGGATCACTACGAGTTCAGAATCAACTCAACAGCAACAGGTTTGGTTTGGTTTGGTTTTAAATGCCAGGCAGTGTTCTAAGCATAATGCAGGCACTCGATCATTTCATCCCCACACAACCCTGTGAGGTAGGTACTTTAATTGCCCCCATCTTATAGCTGAGGAAGCAAGCCCAGAGAGGTTAGGAAGCATGCCCAAAGTGACTCAGCTGAGTAGCAAAGCTGGGACTTGAACCCGAGTGTATGCGATCCTTTCCACCACGTTTTGCTGCTTCTCTGCTCTGCATTTGTGTTTAGATAAAGTCAATATCAGTGAAGGTTTTGGCCTTAAAAGATATGGACTGTATCTTTTTTCCCACCTTGCTAGATCAAAATCCATTGGACCGTAGTAAACAAATTTAAATCAATCCTCTGGATCTAAACTCTGTTGTGTTCCTCCAGCTGAAATAGCAAATAGTCACCCCTTGATACTTGAGAATAGCTAAAATGCTTACTACTTCTAACATTTACTAAAGCTTTTTAGTCCCATGGAAGATCAACTCCACTCATCTGGTAAGGAATTCTTTCAAGCATGGAAATGGAAAAAGTTTGAGAGAATTTTTAGCATTTTAGAACCTTCCACTAAAATACAACCTTCTGACACAAATTCCCCTGGACATGATTCTTATGCTTTTTGCTGAATAAAGGGTGTTACCATACTTTAAATCTATATTTAGGTTATGGCCAAAATGGAAATGTGAGCAAAGTATTAAATATTCTACAAGAAATTTTAGCTCAAAATTGTAGGCATACCTAGAGATGCAGGATGAACTAGGTGATCTCAATATCCCATGCCGGCCTCTCTTGTGATAGGAAGTCCACGTTGCCACTTTTAGAAGAAATGACTTAGAGAAAATAAAAAACTTCATGTACTTATAATTTTCTTCCTAAAACTTATATTTTGAAAGCTTTTCATGCATGACGTACTTTTTCAATTTTGTACTGTTTCAACAAAATATTTTTTTACTTTTAGGGGTCTAATTATTGCAGACAGGAGTAGGGCTTAGCTTTCAAAACTGAAAGGCTAAAGCATGGGTGTTGATACAAAAAAAAAAAAATCACAAAGAATTAGAAAGTTCAGAATTTAAAGTGGACCAGACAGATAATAAAAACAGCAACCCATTTCCCATAATATTTATTAGCAGCTACTGCCCTCTTGAGGTGAAAAAGTGTCAGTGTCTTCAACCTACATTCACCTCTTGATTGAGCTCTAATTTATCCTCAACATTTTCTCACGTTACTCTGAAATGTTTTTCTCTTCATTTTTAATATATTAGTCGTTATTGTCCTCCTTTAGTCATTCTCTGCTTTGTGCACTGAAGGCTTAATAATATAAAAAACGGAGTGTATTAAAATGCTTGCTCAATTCAGGAGGCTAGTTCAGCAATTCTACAGTAAGTACAACGGAAAATAATATAAAGAAATGTTACGGCACATTTCCCAACAGAATAAAAGAGCACAGAATAATTCATGTCTCTTGACAAGTTTTGTTTCACAATCCTTCTAAAATTTAATACTATAGAAGACTTGGCTAGAAGTAAAATTGTAATATTAATTTTGTTAAGTCACAGGATTTGGAAATAAAGGGCAAATATACTCCAACGTATAAGTCATCTAATCCACTGGAAAAGTCTTCCATTGATTATTTGAAATGAAATTATAATTTTCTTACCAGGGAATTTTTTTGGAGAATAAATGATTAAATATCTATGCCTCCTTCCCTGCAGATATCTGACTGGTAGCTTACTTCTATTTCTAACTTGCTAGAATCATCAGCAACTGATATTTTTAGCACAAGCCACTGCTCTATAAATCATTTTTATCTCTAGTCTATCGGCGCTTATGTAACCTACATACTCTTGCATATAAAATGACTGAATGGTAATATCCCTGAGCCATTTTTTAGCAACTGCCAAGAAACACACTTACTGGGTGTTACACAAGGTGTTACAGAATTGTGAAAAGGAGTGTCCATTTTCAGCTCAGACTCCAGGCAGGAAGTGACTCTCTTCACCAAAACACCCTTCCCATAGCTACGGTACACCACGAATCCCCACGCTACAGAGCGAACCCAGCAGAGAACACCACAAACACACGACATTTTAATTAGGGAGGCAAAGAGATGCAGCATGGTATCACCATCTTTACTAGCAAGAAAAGCAAACAGATGGCCTTGTCCGGCATTTTGGAGGCAAGCACGGCCTTTCATTCAAATTAGTTGATGAAGATTTGGCTCTTAATTAAGCTTTACTTTGTGCTTTAAGCTTTTATTTTGTAAGCAAATCCTATGACTACAACTGTATGTCCCAGAGCAGGCAGTATGGGGCAAGAGCTGAGTGGGTGGAACCCAGCAGAAAGTCTCCAGGTACTGGGCAAAGAATTCATCAGGGAACAGAACTATTCCCAAAATGTACTGATTAAAAAGTACCCCTTGAGAGAAAAACAAGGGAATTCTGTATCATTTGTACTCTTCTTGTGTATGAATGTGTAACAAGTGGCTTGGACTACGATGTCAAGGTAACAGAGAAGATGCCAAAGTCGTGAGATAGAGCACCATTGTAAATGAGATGATGCATATTCCTAGCTGACACAGGATCTGGCCATTGTTAACTGGACTGTCTGTGTCTTAAGTACATCATCTAAAAATCATCGGCCTGCTTTATCAACTGGTTGGGAGTGGAAGACTGCACACACTGAGCAAGCTTAAAGGGACAATTTAAGACAAGAATACAGTCGTTTTCATAATTACATTCCATGATTCCTGCTCATTCAAGGCACTAGTTACGAGGTGTGGAGTGAATCATATGTAAGCCCCATTACTCATTGATATCAAGGCCTTTTGTTGTCTTAGGAAGCTACAAATTAGAATCCTGCTGGATATTGTTAGAAAGACAGCTAGACCAGGTGAGCCTTATCTGTCCTGAGTAGAGAGATGAGATAAACCAGTGCATCTTCGGGAACTCTGCACTTCCTCTGACTGGTTTTCTCAGTACCGACTCCCTATTCTTTGCGTTACAGTCAGAACAAAAGGTAAATCGTCATAACAGGGGAAAGGGCTGACAGATTGCAGGAATCGCAACCAATGTCATAAAGCAATTTGTGAATAAATTTTTTAATGAGAAACTAATTTGCACTGCAAACTTTCACCTAAAGTACAATACTTCTTAAGTCAATTAACTCATATCAGTATAGTTAGAATCAGAAGGAACAGCAATAAGAACATAAGAAAAAATGTCAGAAAACCATAGCCCTAATTCACTGAGTACTTCCACTGTATGTTCTATCATTTTGAAATTATTTAATCTCACTTGTCTTAATTCCCACAATGTCATAATAGGAAGAATCACTCATACGATGCTTATTATTAAGAAACTTAATATGATAATGAACTTGGTTGTCTCCTTTATTTTCCACAATCTGGCTCACTATTTTCCCCTTTGTTGAAGAGTGTGATGTTCTAATGGTCTGATAGTCTAATATTTACTTGTATAAAATCCCTCCAAGGTACTCACTTTTCCTATCGTGTATGTTCCTGCCTGTGAGTTTGTCATGCTGTGGTGGCCTGCATGTTGCTATGATGCTGGAAGCTAGGCCATAGGTATTTCAAATACCAGCAGGGTCATTCAGGATGGGTTTCAGAAGAGTTTCCAGACCAAGACAGACTAGGAAGAAAGGCCTGGGACTCTAAATTAGCCAGTGAAAACCCTATGGATCACAACAGAATATTATACACTATGGTGTTGAAAAATGAGCCACCTAGGTTGGAAGGCATTCAAAATACAGTGGCTGTAATAATGGACCCGAGCACACTAGTGATCCTGAAGATGACACAAGACTGGACAATTTTTCCTTCTATTGTACATGGGGTCAACATGAGGCAGAGCAGACGCAGCGTCAGCTAACCACAACATCATATACGTGAGATGTGTTTTACTAATATCATTAAGATACCTAATTTTTGTTTAGATTGGAATATTTGTAATTTTATGTCACTTAAAAAATCAAAAATAAATAACCCATTCATTGTAAACTACAAAGTAAAAAAAAAAAAGGTAAATGCTCAAGCTCACTACGATCTTTGTTTTGCCAGTAAATTTAACTCACTTCAAATAATGGGGATTTATTATGATACATTTGGCATAAGGGAGAAAGGAATTTCGAAGAATCCCACAAATAGCCATGCTTCAAGATTCAAAGCAATCTAGGAACCATCCCTCAACAGGAGTTTGTGAATCTTCACCCTAAGGTACCACCATCAAGGTGCCCCTTTTAGCCCTTCTTTTCTGTTTATCATTTTTCCTCTCATCACAGAACGGCTGGTGCTCTCTGCATTCTCCTATTCAACATTCTGAGGAGAAGAGCACAATTAACCCAGTTATTTACCATTATCTTTATTGAGGAAATTTTCCATGCTAAGTCATTTCGTAAGTCAGCAGCAAGTCTATGGATCAGGTGCCCTTAGGAAATTTGATCCTACCTCTTTCTTTCAGGAAAACTGGGGTTGGCTGCTTATCTCCAGAGGGCTGCAAGCGGGAAGGCCATGCTGTGGAGCAGGTAAGACAATGGACATGTCTGATATACTATGTTAAAGCTTTTTTTTTTTCTTTTTCAAGGGTAACTGAATTTTATTTATAAACAGGTTTTATCAATGACAGAAATAGAGGCATATATAAGATACAGCATTGCTACATCATTAAACTCATGTTGCAATTACATTCTCCTTAATAAATAAAAGCTCTAGACATGTTTGAGGCCCCTGGGTGACACAGTTTGTGCCTGGCTACTAACTGAAAGGTTGGTGGTTCGAATCCACCCAGCAATGCTGTTGAAGGAAAGCCTGGAGATCCACTTACTTCCATAAAGATTACAGCCAAGGAAACCCTATGCAGCTCAGTTCTACAAAGTAACACATGGAGTGTCATGAGTCTAAATCTACTTACCAGCAGCAGGTCTGGCTTATGGGTTTTGGACTTGTTTAAACATATCTTTAACAATCACAGCTTTAATAGTAGATGTAATCATCAAAAATCCTCACCTCACTCCACGGAACGATTATTTGGTGGGAGGTCTTACAGCGAGGTGGAAATTTTTCACCTGAATTGGTTTCCTGCAGTAGATACAGGCAGATTCATAGGTGTTACAGGCAGCTAGTGATACCGACTTAAAACCAAAAGGTAAAGATGGAAAAGCAGATGTAGCTGTCATCATACAGGCTGAGTAAGCACACCAGACAGTGAATGTTCTTGCCAGAGAAACTGCTATCATAAAACATTAGCTCCCTGAAACCCTGCTGGACTTTAGACTCCAAATGGAAACTAATTATTAGGGTCATTTATAACAAGCCATGTCAGAAGTGTGTATGGTACTCAATAAGTAAATCTAATTGAAAAGGCCCACTGTCAATATATAAGAAGATAAGAAGAGACACAACACATTACACACAAAAACCAGAAAGCTGTTGGTCTAAACTTTGCTTGGAGACGGTCACATTTATTTTTCTAACTCCATGAAGAGCCATGTTGACCCACAATAGTTAGCTAACCAATGAATAAACATACGTAATGAAGAACATTTTGTAACATGCCTTGCCAATCTATTTCATGGTTCTAAAAGAAAGAGATTCCTTAAAATAATTAAAGACAACTATTAATGAAGCCATTTAACAATGACTTTGGATCTTACTTTCTCAACACCCCTGTTAAAATACAGAACTTACTTCTGGGTATTATCGAAACCCAGAATTCAATGAAAACATTCTCTTCAGTTACATGATATAGCGCTCCCATTAATATTTCAGTAACTTGATAGCCTTTTTAATAGAAATACTTCCAAAGATGTATTTGATAAATCATTCTGCTTTATGTTCTCATTAAAAATAGAATTTTAGAATTAAACATCATAAGAGACCATGCAAGATGTCATGTCTGTGTTCAACAGAAAATGACTGTGTCTGGCTCTGTGCTCCCTATCCACCTTGTTAGTACCTAGTAAATAATTAAAGCAGAGCAATCTCACCCAGTCCAACAGCTTCAGCTATCAATTTTATCCTTACGGTTCCCGCTCCTGAGTCTCCTGGTTGCAGAATGCACATTTCCAGCTGTCTGCTGGGCTTCTTCCCACAGAAGTCCCAAAACATCATGGAAATGTTGCTTTTAGTCAACCTTGCCACGTGGACAATGGTCTGCAACAGTAACATTGACTGTCACCTGGGAGCATGTTAGAAATGCAGAGTCTCAGGTGCAGTCCCAGATCTACTGGAACAAAAGCTGCGTTTTATCATTACCTCCAGCTGATTCCTATGCACGCTCAAGCTTACAAAGCACTCTTTCAGGATTCTCTCATCTGTTTGAATTTTTGCCTCTCACAAATGTTTTCAAACATGTGAAGAACTTGACCTATCAGCATGTAACGAAAATTTTATGGAGAAAAACGAGTCTCCAGGAATTGACAGGGTATCAGCTGAGATGTTTCAACAAATGGATACAGCACTGGAAGCACTCACTTGTCTATGCCAAGAAATCTGGAGGACAGCTACCTAGCCAACCAACTGGAAGAGGTCCATATTTATGCCCATGCCCAAGAAAGGTGATCCAACCAAATGCAGAAATTATTGAACAATATCATTAATATCACACGCAAGTAAAATTTTGCTGAAGATCATTCAAAAATGGCTGCAGCACTATATCCACAGGGAACTGTCAGAAATTCAGGCCAGATTTAGAAGAGGAAATGGAACCAGGGATATCATTGCTGATGTCAGATGGATGCTGGCTGAAAACAGAGAATACCAGAAAGATGTTTACCTGTGTTTTATTGACCATGCAAAGGCATTCAACTGTGTGGATCATAACAAACTATGGATAACATTGCAAAGAATGGGAATTCCAGAACACTTAATTGTGCTTGTGAGGAACCTGTACATAGATCAAGAAGCAGTTATTCGAACAGAACAAAGGGATACTGCACGGTTTAAAGTCAGGAAAGGTGTGCGTCAGGGCTATGTCCTTTCACCATACCTATTCAATCTGTATGCTGAGCAAATACAATTCGAGAAGCTGGACTATATGAAGAACGGGGTATTAGGATTGGAAGAAAACTCATTAACAACCTTCGTTATGCAGATGACACAACCTTGTTTGCTGAAAGTGAAGAGGACTTGAAACACTTACCGATGAAGATCAAAGACCACAGTCTTCAGTATGGATTGCGCCTCATCATAAAACAAAAAGCCTCACAACTGGACCAATAAGTACCATCATGATAAATGGAGAAAAGACTAAAGTTGTCAAGATTTCATTTTACTTGGATCCACAATTAACACCCAAGGAAGCAGCAGTCAAGAAATCAAAAGACGCGTTGCACTGGGCAAATCTGCTGCAAAAGACCTCTTTAAAATATTGAAAAGTAAAGATGTCACCTTGAAGACCGAGGTGTGCCTGGCCCAAGCCATGGTATTTTCAATTGCATCATATGCATGTGAAAGCTGGACAGTGAATAAGGAAGACCAAAGAAGACCTGACGCCTTTGAACTGTGGTGTTGGCAAAGAATATTGAATATACCATGGAATACCAAAAGAATGAACAAATCTGTCTTGGAAGGAGTACAACCAGACGCTCCTTAAAAGCAAGGATTGTGAGACTACATCTTACTTTGGACATGTTATCAGTAGGGATCAGTCCTTGGAGAAGGATATCATGCTTGGTAAAGTACAGGGTCATCGAAAAAGAGGAAGACACTCAAAAAGATCGATTGACACAATGGCTGCAACAATGGGCTCAAGCATAACAATCGTGAGCATGGCGCAGGACCAGGCAGTGTTTCACTCTGTAATACACAGGGTTGCTATGAGTCAGAACCAACTCAATGGCACCTAGCAACAACAGCAGAGATGGTAGGATCAGCAATAAATTCCAAAATAGTTCTGGGCCAAACAAATCCTCTCACAGTGCTGCTAGTAATTTAGCAAGTATTCTTTATCCACCTTAAAAGTTCATTAAAAGGGTTAAAGATTTTTTCAACAATCTATTTTAATAGCTAGTAGATTCTAAATTATACACAGAAATGGCCTAGGGTGATTTGTTTTAAATAGTAAGCTAAAAGAATATGATGATGTATTTGCTCATCCTTATCCCTTAAATATAGAGGTTCTTTAGCATCTTCATATTGATTTAGAATTAGAGGACAATTAAGGGGTA
Source organism: Loxodonta africana (assembly GCF_030014295.1). NCBI lineage: Eukaryota > Metazoa > Chordata > Mammalia > Proboscidea > Elephantidae > Loxodonta > Loxodonta africana. The sequence goes on from NC_087351.1 coordinate 50,960,625, forward strand.
GGTAAGGTCTCTAAGCACTGTGAAAAGTTTGTGCTTGACTGCTAACCTAAAGGTTGGTGGTTTGAACCCACTTAGTGGTACTGTGGAAGAAAAGGCCTGGCGATCTGCTTCCATCAAGATCACAGCCAAGAAAATTCAATGGAGTTCTATTCTGTAACACACGGGGTTGCCATGAGTCAAAATCCACTCAATGGCAACTAACAACAACCAACACTATCACTTAAAACAAGAAATATCATTTTTCAGGGGCCATGTAAATTAAACACATATCATCATCATTATGGGGTCTTTCTCAAAACGTAAACTCCAAAGCACGATTTCCTTACAGCAAAAATGAATGACTTTTTTGGAATGATGAAAGTGCTCTAAAATTAACTGTAGTGATGATTCCACAACTCTATGAACATACCAAAACCCACTGTACACTTTAAATGGGTGTTTGTGTGGTGAGATGGTAAATTTTATGTCAACTTGGCTAGGTTATGATGCCCAGCTGTTTGGTTAAACACTAGTCTAGATATTGCTATGAAGTTATTTACATGTGATTAACATTTAAATAAGCTGACCTTAAGCAGGCTACCCATTTGTGGGTGGGCCTCAGCCAATCAGCTGAAGGTCTTAAGAGTAAACATTTAAGTTTCCTGAGGGAAAAAGTTTCTTCCTCCACACTGTAAACACACAGCCTGTCCATCACTGAACCTGATTTTGGACACAAGACTACCGAAGTCTCCAGCCTGTCACCTCACCTAAAAAATCTGAACTTGCCAGTCTCCGCAATTACATGAGCCACTTCCTTAAGGCCAATCAATCTTTTTTTTTTTTTTCAATTTCCATTGAGTTGATTCTGATTCATGGTGACCCCATGTGTTACAGAGCAGAACTGCTGTAATCTGTATGGAAGCACATGGGCAGGCCTTTCTTCCATGGCACTGCTGAGTGGGCTTAAACCGCCAGCCTTTAGGTTAGTAGTCAAGCACTTAACCGTTTGTGCCACTAATGAGCGGGGATGGCGGGAGGGAGAGGTGGGTAGAGGGAAATATGGAGGGAGGGTGGGAGGGAGGGGGGACGGAGGGAGGGATGGAGGGAGGAAGGGATGGAGAGTCAGACAGACGGACAGATGAAAAGTTGGTGGTTAAAACCCACCCAGCGGTGCCACGGAAGAAAATCATCAACGTTTAGGTTAGCAGCCAAGCACTTACCCATTTGCACCACTCAGAGACTATATATATACCTGCCAACCTTTCATGGCAGTTTGAACCCACCCAGCAGTGCCACATAAAAAAGGCTTAGTGACCTGCTTCTGTTAAGATTACGGCCAAGACAAGGTCATGGAAACTCCACAGACACATCCAAACTCCCTGAGGGACCAAATTACTGGGCTGAGGGCTGTGGGAACCATGGTCTCCAGGAACATCTAGCTCAGTTGGCATAACATAGTATATAAAGAAAATGTTCTACATTCTACTTTGGTGAGTGGTGTCTGGGGTCTTAAAAGCCTGTGAGCGGCCACCTAGGATACTCCACTAGTCTCACCCCTTCCGGAGCAAGGAAGAATGAAGAAAACTAAAGACACAACGGAAAGATTAGTCCAAAGGACTAACAGACCACATCTACCACGGCCTCCAGCAGACTGAGTCCAGCACAACCAGATGGTGCCTGGCTACCACCACCAACTGCTCTGACTGGGATCACAATACAGGGTCCTGGACAGAGTTGGAGAAAAAAGCAGAATAAAATTCTAACTTACAAAAAAGACCAGACTTAAGAGTATGGCCCTGGACACCCTTTTAGCTCAGTAATGAAGTTTCTCCTGAGGTTCACCTTTCAGCCAAAGATTAGACAGGCCCATTAAAAAAAGAGAGAGAGATTAAAGGTGCATACCAGCCCAGGGGCAAGCACTAGAAGGCAGGAGGGAACAGGAAAGCTGGTAATAGGGAACCCAAGGTGAAGAAGGGAGAGTGTGTTGACATATCATGGGGTTGTTAACCAATGTCATAAAACAATATGTGTACTAACTGTTTGATGAGGAACTAGTTTGTTCCATGAACCTTCATCTAAAGTACAATAAAAAATACATAAAAAAGCTGTTATTAAAAAGTGAATAATGCTTTAATCTGTTAATAGCAGATTTTAAATATTCCAATTTTACATTAGGATTCTCGGGCTTTACTAAATTTCAAAATAAGCAGAAAAGCAGAGAAAAAGTATATTTTATTGGTGTTTAGGCCTAGCACAATTCACCTGAAATAAACTGGAACACAGCAATTTATTTAATCTAATTGAATACAACATATAAACATTTTTTTAAGTTTTTGCCTGTTTTACCATCATATGATTGTGTTCATGCAAGTGCAATCATCAAAGCTGTTCTTCCAAGCACATATTGTAGCACCACCTTTCATCTGCAGTACTTAGTGTAAATTTCATTATCAAAACGTATCTGGCTTCAAGTGTAAACATATCTGCAACAAATAAGGTTTAAAAGGTAAAAGTGAATGATACTAATGACTAAATCAGAATAGAACTGCACATTACCACATGATATAATTCAACAAAATATTGTATAATACTGTTTCAACAAGAACTCCAACTTAATGAGTTTCACAAAAAGGAAGCAGAAACAAAAAATAATGTGTAAACTCCAAAAATAGTGTAAAATACTGAAGGATATAATGCAAAATTTACCTCCAGAAAAACAAGGAAAAAAGCCAAACCGTGAAGTGAAAACTAAATTTGGGTTAGAAGTTATAACACTCGTTTTACTGCAAAGGCTTTTCTAAAATACACTCCTTTTTCAAAAAAATTGTATTGTTTAATCACACAAATTGGGTACTTTGTGGGAATTTCACATGTATTGTCAGCTGTATGTTTTTTACCTCCAAAAAACTTTTCATCTCTAAACTGGTTCTATTTTTCCAAATGAACAAAAATGTTAAATTAGCTCCATGAAAATTATTACATAGAAAGTCAAATCATCATAAAAATAAATCTGCCTTAACAAAACAGTACAGAAAAAGCATACAAATAAGTGCTGAAAATCACAAAAAACTATTCAATGAATAGGCAAAAATGTTCACATTATCATTACTGGTCATTTTGTTCACTTTCTGGCTAAAATTAAGAAACAAATTTTCAAAAGGTCAGCAAGGACATTCAGTGCCACTTTGGATTTGTCTGCAATACACAAATGAGCTATGTCTCTTTAGTATAAGGCAGGCTCTATGTTTACTCTTAAACATAATTAAATTATAAAGACTTCCTATTTCTAAAACCAGTTATAATACTGTGGCAAGCAAAATAATTTTGTTCTTATTGCTCTCATTAAATTGCAGCTTAATCTACAACCATGAACATTTTTCCCTAAGTTGTCTCAAACCATGCTAATACAAAGAGTCTAAATATCTCTGTTGGTTTCCACAGATGGACTGAAAAAGGAAAAATAATGAAACTAAAATATTATTCTATTTTAAGTGTCCTTAATATGTTTAGCAACTCAAGCAGCACTTGACACAGCAAGTTTCTTCAGGTGATCCATGAACACTTGTAAACTAACATCATCTGTGAGAATAGGTGCTCCAGACTCCTAGAGAAAAAGATAATTGTTACGATTACTAAAACAGGATGACATCTTGGGATATATAAGCAATGTATAAGCAAATACTTAAAATAGACAAGGAAATCATTTTAAGTAGACTAATGCTTGTGTTCCATATTCAACTTAATCATTAAAATAATAAAGTGATTAACTGGTCTAGAATGTATTAGTGCTTTTATCACTACTAAGGATAAGTCTCCCTAGCTGCTTGTGTCTTTTTTTTTTTTTTTTAAGGAGTAAGTCTCCCTAGTTGCTGTTTACTAAAATAAAATCCCAGTTGTATATATTTTAACAGAAATGACAGTTGGATGGATGTGATTTTGTATATACTTTTTCAACTAACTATGCTTATCAGTTTTCAACTCATTTTAGCTGATATCTGTGGGTTTTAAGCAATTAACAACTGTTAGGAAAAACCCCCAATTTCTATTTTAACAAAAAATGTGTTGGCAGAATGATACCAGTAATCCAACCTATTAATAATAAAACTTTACCGTAGCCAAAAAAAGCTTTTTTAGAAGATTTCATATCAGTATTTAAAATCTTTTATTCGATAATCAAATTCGTATTTATTTATAAATATAAAAACATCTAAAACCGGGAAATTATTTTTCAGAAAAGATCAGGAAGTTAAGTGACAAATATGGGTAAGAATTTATAATTCTTGTGGTTCTGGTCATGCCATAACCTCTGCAAAATGAAGGAAAATGAATTTTATCATGTTTTTAGATGCTAATTCAAAAGCACTCAAAAAACTTAATTACAAAGGGAAGCAACAGCACTGGGATTAAGAGCATAGAGTCTGGAGTCAGACCGCCTGGGCTCAAATCCTGGCCCTGCCACTTATTACCTATGTCATTTTTAGGAAGTTATTTAACCTCTTTCTTAATTTCCTCATCTGTAAAATAAGGATAATAACAGGACCTATCTCACACACTTGCTGTAATGATTTTTGTTATTGTTAGGTGCCACTGAGTTGGCTCTGACTCACAGTAACAGAACAAAGCATTGCCTGGTCCTACACCATCCTCACAATGGTTGCTGTCTGAGCTGCAGCCACTGTGTCAATCTATCTCACTGAGGGCCTCCATCTTTTTCAGTGATCCTCTACCAAGCATGATGTTCTCCTCCAGAGATTGAGTTAAATTGTGTAAAACAATTAGAATGATACCTGGCACACACTGTAGGCACCCAAAATGTTTTTAGTTACTTTTATTATTACTTCTTTTGAAAAATCTATTATAAAATTAATACTGAAATACTTTTCATGAGCCTACATCCATCGTCATCATATACGTTTTCCATCTCAATTCACCTAATCCCAGATCCATTTCTCCCAATCAAGACAAAATAGATAGCAATTTCTAATTTCTATACTTATTAGATCTTATTTGAAATTATAAATTTACAGCTTATTTGGAATTATAAACACTAATACTCAAATCAATTTTATCAAAAATTAGTAGCTGGTTAATCTCAACTTTTTAAATGGGCCCTTTTTCTCTTTGAACTATATCCAGGATTAGGCAGAGAGGTCCAAGCTTTTCACCATTTAGAATATGAAGCCTCTAGCAGCGTGCCACAGAAGCCATGTGGCAGTGGTGCCCTCTTCAGACCATGCAAGGATATTATTTATCACTAGGTACTTGATTTTTGATAAAAAGAAAACAAGATATCAAGAGTCTATCATTTTGCTTAACAACCAAGTATATTCCCTAAATTGCAATAATCAAATTAGCTCAGTGATCAAAAATTCATATTCTGGAGTCAGACTTGCCTGGGTTCAGATCTGGACTCCGCCACCACTTAGCCATGTTACTGTAGGTACGTTAACTTCCATAAGCCTCAGTTTCCTCTTCTGAGGAATAGGGTTAACGGTACCCATCTCACAGGACTTTTTTTTTAACAATTACATGAGACTGCACAAAAAGCTCGGCACACAGACTAAAATATAGTAGGGATTCAATTTGTTATCACCTTTATGATTACTACCTATAAAAATGTTAACATAATTTCTCTTACAAAATCATAGGTCAAGAAAGGCCTTAGTACTCATCTTGTTTATGCCCCTAACAACCCTATTTACAGGCAGTAATAACTAAACTTCAGAGTTATCTCTCCTATTTTAAAATCTTCATGAGACTTTTTCCCATTGACAACACTGAAAACTAATAGCCAACATTTCCTCAGCATTACTGTGCATACACATAAAACTCTGTCAACAGGGAGGGTAAGGCAAAGCGAAGTTAAGTAACTTGCTGAGGGATGCACGGTCAGCAGGTGAGGGAATGAGAGTCTATCAGACTGGCACCAGAGTCTGCATTCTCAACTACCACCCCCTAATAATGCCTCTCCATATTTCACAACTCACCAAGTTCTTCATAAGTCTACCAACTTCATCTCCATGTTGAAGTTTAAACCTCCCCAAACAAGGAATAACTAGCTACTACTTCCCATGAGGAAACCCTGGTGGCATATTGGTTAGGCACTACGTCTGCTAACCAAAAGTTTGGCAATTTGAATCCACCAGGCACTCCTTGGAAACTATGGGGCAGCTCTACTCTGTCCTATAAGGTCACAATGAGTCGGAATCAACTCAACAGCAACGAGTTTGGATTTTTTGGTTTATTTCCCATGAATGAAACCACGAAACATGATTTTAAAAGTTTAAATGCAGAAATTGAGCCAGAGAGGGACATGTTTTATTTGGTCTGCATGATACTTCTTTATGCTGAATTATGTGAATGGCAACAATCAGCAAAAGAAAAGTGGTTGCCCCCTTTAGACAAGAAGTTGTATACTCTCTCCATAAATCCTAGTTCACCATGGGTGTACTGTTTGTTGGCACTGAGGATGTCAGTTTTTCTCACACCCAGCCAGCTTCACTCATTTGTTACTTACCTGACATCTACAGGCATTTGATGTATGACCCCTGACAAATACTACTGTAAAGCACTCTTTAACCTTCCCTTCTGCATACTGATCAATCATTATTTCCTTGAACTTTATTTATTTGTATTACTTTTTCTATCCTCTTACAATTTTCTTCATTTCTTAACTACCTCTAAATTCCTCTGAAGTTTATGGATAGAGAACCAAAACCAATAATACTTAATTGCCTCAAGTCAAATATAATGGAAAAGCTGATTTGTGGTACATTCTATACTCTAAACCTCAACGTCACAGTATTAAATCTGGCTTTTTGTCCTCCCACCCCTAGCAAGGGGTCTGGTTCACCCGCTGGAGGGTAACGAATGATATTTATACCTATATATATTATATGAACATAAATTTTTTCTCTCATACGTCCTATGTACCCTTCCTATACCACAAAAGATTAAGCTTCTTTCCTTGCTATAAACGTTCCCAACTTTCAGACCTTGGGTTTACCTATAGATGTAAAACCTTCTTAACTCCTTCTCACCTCCACAGACCTCCCATGCTCTTAATCTCAGCTTGCCTGTGTAGATCTATTATATTCAATATGTGCTATGTTTAAGGAAAGCCAAAACTGAAAACTACAAAAGTCTTGCCCTCAAGGAATTTATAATCTAACGGAGAAATAACTGCCATAAGAAAGGGATGGAAAAAAGGGATGAAGGGGTAGGCATGTTACATAAATACAGTCACGCAATCATAGGAAAGGTTTCATGAAGCCAGTGGACTTTGACCTGAGCCTTGAGGGATGGTTAGAAAGTGTCTACATGGAAACATGTTCGGTGTATTCAAAGTACAGCAAGAGACTCTATTTGGCTAAAAGAAATAAGAAGTAGCTAAACGTGGAACAAGGTTCTTTTTTTTATTTTGTTTTTTTTATCCTCTACCTAGAATTCCATCCCCCATATAATTTTCAATTTTGAAATAATCATCATCCTTTAAAGTAACTGTCTCCTCTTCCTGGTTTCTCTTCTGATCATATATCCTCTCCTGCTGCCACCACGTGACCTCTTCTCTTCCTCTTCTAACTCCCTATAAGGCACATTTTCCATTCTGACTTGTATTTTAATTATTTAGGTATATAGCTTATCTCTATTACTAGACTGTAAGTTCTTCAAAGGCAGGGATGATCACTGTGTATTCTGCAATTCCAATACAGAGTCCTACACATATTGGACACTTAATAAATGTTGATATATTACACCAAGAGGCAGGCCTTCTACCAAATTAAAATATATCAGTAATGATTGCTAGGCCTCCTGCCTCTGCTCGATTATATTCCCTAGCCTCTCCTGGTTTACCATGGCCTTTTATGGTTCATAGCCTGGCATTAAGCTTAAACCATCGCTTCCTATTTTATATTATATGCTTTATTGCTTTTTGTCTCAAGGGTGTAGTGCTAAACTTGGAATATAAAGGGGCTCTATTTCATATGATCACCTTTTTATTCTCTATGGTGCCACCAAATTACTAATTCTATTTTCTACTCTTATTTTTTCATTACTTTTCCAACAGATATCATCACTAAATACACAGGAAAAAAATATAGCTCTCACTTTAACAACAACTATAAATACATGAAGAAATAATTTCCAAGATCCGCTATTTACACATACCTGTCCCCAGGCATACATATTATTATGAGTCTGTGAAGGGTTGACTTTTGAAAGCAGGAAACGAGCCTTAAAAGCAACAAAGAAATAACGTTATCCATCAAAAACAGATTTAGTCAATATAAGCTAAATGAATACATTTATGCCATCTAAAATCAATTTTCCTTAAAGGGTTTTGGTAAAATTATTTTACTATAACTTTTAAAAATATGAACTAAACTTTGAAGCATGTACCCACATATTTGTTACAAATAAATAACAAATGAACTTTTTTCCAATTATAAATATTCATAATAATAATGAATTATTGAGTTCAAAACAACACATAAAAATTACGTGTGCAACAATCACGTCAAAGTTAGTGTGAAATTTACTAAACACTTAATCTGAAATATCATGGGAAGTTCAGGATTTCAAATAATGATAAAAATAAAAACCATGAATGCCTCCTTTGCCATGAGGCCAGAAGAACTGGATGGTGCCAACTACTATTACTGAACATTTTTGATCAAAGATTCTATAGCAGAATCCTGATCAAAAGGGGGAAAATACATAACAGAATTTCAAATTCTCATGGACTCCAGACTTTCTGGAGCCCTGGTAGCTGGATGAATCCCGAAACTATTGCCCTGAGGTATCATTAAACCACAAACCAAAAATATCCCCTTAAGTGTTCTTAAAATCAAATAATTATTTAGCTTAACTAATAAAAAAATGTCTGTCTTGAGCATTATGCTCTTTTAAGAACTATCTACATGAGGTCAAAGTGACAACAGAACTCATCCCCCAAGACTATAGCCCTAAGTCATTCTTTTGAACTAGATCTGAAACCATTGCCAGAGACCACCCTCCAGCCAAACCATAGACAGGCCCATAAAATAAACAAGTAAGCCTGAAAGGAATGTGTTCCTTTGAACAATCAATTATATGAGATCAAAAGGGCAACATTTGCCCAAAAGCAAGAACGAGGCAGGATGGGGTAGAAAATTAGGATGAAAGGAAAACAGGGAACCTAGGGCAGAAAGGGGAAAGTGCTGACACATTGTGGGGAATGGAACCAATGTCATGGAACACATTATGTACAAGCTATCAAATGGGAAACCAATTTGCTCTGTAAACTTTCACCTAATTCATGATAAAAAATTAAAAAAAAAAGTAACAACAGAACTCAAAAGATTAGATAGGAACCTTAGGGAGCAGTAAGTTTTTATTAATGGAGGAGAAACAACTCAGAAAAGGAGAGTGAGAATGGTTGTAAAGCTCAAAGAATGTAATCAAATGTCACTGAATTGTACAAGTAGAAACTACTGAATTGGTGTATGTTTTGCTGTATATATTCTCAACAACAACAAAATAAAAAATTTAAAAAGTAAATAAAAACCATGAAAACATCCATATTGTTTTAAGCAATGACTCAAACTTTTTTAAACTGCAGGCTACTTCCACAAGACAAACTTCTCCAGCATTTCACCCATATACCCACTACAGCTTTGTTATTACAAAATAATTGAACTAGAATAAAAGAGGAAAATAGCACTGGACGTGGTGAGACATCAGTGGGAGAACCAGTCATAAATTATTATTTCATACTGGAAAAACATAAGCAGCCATATCTTCTAAAATTTACTACCATACCAAATTTTTTTCTACTCTCCAAGTAAGCAGTTTAGCAGAACAGTCATGAGTACTGGCTCTGGAGTCAGAACCTCTGGATTCAGATTCCAGCTCCTCCATTTACTGCGTTTCCTTGGCCAAGATGCTTAACCTAAGTCTCAGTTTTATTATCTATTAAATGGACATAACAATAGGACTTTTGGATCAAATGAGATAAGGCATATAAAGTGCTAAATACAAGCTTTGCAAGCTTTCAATAAACTATAGCTCCTAAATGGAAACCCTGGTGGCACAGTAGTTAAGAGCTACGTGCTAACCAAAACATTGGCAGTTCGAATCTACCAGGTGCTCCTTGAAAACTCTATGGGACAGTTCTACTCTGTCCTACAGGGTCACTATGAGTCAGAATTGACTTGACAGCAACAGGTTTGAATTTTTTTTTCCCCTATTATAAATATAGTAAAATCCTAATAATAATTGCTGTCATTTCTCAATAACACTTACTGATATTTGCTATCTACTATGGAGCCCTACTATGGCACAGTGGTTAAGCGTTTGGTTGCTAACCAAAAGGTGAGCAGTTCAAATCCACTAGCCACTCCTTGGAAACTCTACAGGGCTGTTCTATTCTGTCCTATAGGGTCACTACGAGTCACAACTGACTCGATGGCAATGGGTATGGTTTGATTGTTTTTATGTAATACTATGCTTGGAAATAGGAATACAGCAATAAATACAACATGATCTCTGCCTTCAGGGAGCAGGTGAAATAAATTTTTAAAATTTAGAATTAACTTATTAAACTGATAAAAATTACAAGGAAGCAGTAGAGTGTTATAACAGTGTATAGTAAGGGGACCTAACCTGGACCATAGCCCAGTGGCGCAAATCAGGATACCAGGACGTGCTGGAATATGAAAATTTCCACCACCTTCTGCAAGCACAGGTCCAAAAGGGCTGCATGTGCATATGTATGTCTTATTTAATCCTCATAATTCTAAAAACCACCAAGTCTGGCTTGTTTCGTACTATCCCATTACATGACAATTTACTTTCTAGAAAACTGGATTGACGGAATCAGGAAAATAGAAAAAAATTATGTTACCACAAACTTAACATACTTTACCAGTAAAAAGACAGTTTTAAGAACAGTACACAAAATCATTTCCCAAGCTGTTCATCAATTCTTGGTCAGCTGAAGCTGGCATAGCACCATAATGCCATCCCAGCTCTGTTCTTAGAAATGGCTAGAGGTAGAATATGGGAGAAACTGCCAGCATAGGCAATTAATCAATAATCTTACTGTTGTGACCTCGAAGCTACTGCAAAAAGCAAGCACTGGGTACCTTCTCTTGCCCTTCTCCTTCCTTTGCCTTGTGAAGCAGTAAGAAGACAAATAAGACACCTCACTGCAAACCTATCAGCATACAAACAAACACCACTTACTTGGCTGCCCCCATGTTCAGTGTCGATGTATCTTGGCATTGGGAATCTGGAGTGAAGGATCTCCTGTGCATCATCCACTGGGGCTTGCAGAAGGTGGCGGAAATTTTCATATTCCGGCATGTCCTGGTATCCTGACTTGCGCCACTGGGCTATGGTCTAATTTTAAAACAAAGGAATTAGTATTTTTAATTTCTTGCCCATCCAAAAATTTTAAAAGAAAGCTTTTTCAAAGGAAGCAACAAATAAGAAAACTATAAATATATCTTAATTTTTAAAGTTATGAGTACAAATTCAGTAGAGAAATCATTTTTAAGTAAACAAATGCAAAATTAGGATAATTCTAAGAGAAAAAAAATATTAATTAAGTCAGAAAAAATCTAAAACACTATGTTTATCAAATTAACATTAACCAAAAACTATATACCTAAGCTTAAGATAAATGAGGGGCATTTGTATTACAAAAGACTTCCCAGAGATTTCAAAATTGATGATCTACTATTATGAAGTCTTTACCAACAGAGTTACATTCTGGCGAGACATAGAAACATAAAAAGTGTAACAATAACAGCAATAACATTATAAGGTTAATATGCCTGTAGGAGAGCATCTGCATCAATTTGTTTACTAAGTAAATGGCTCCAAAAACCAAGTAATTTAATCAACATAAATTTAAGGCTGTCTTGGTTTCTAAATTAACTTAATTAATCAACATACATTCTGTATAACTTTATATCTCTGTATTTAATAAAGGATAAAGTCATATCCATTTCTGACTTTCCCTTTAAGCACTTAACAGGCTTATTAGCAGAAGCTACCATATCATAGGTATTATTCTTTAAGATGTTTAATCTTAAAAAGTAAAGAGCATTAGAAATTGGTATCAAAAAAAAAATAATAATCATTAAATATTTCTAAAGTCTTAGATAATATTAGCTAAAAGGATGTTCTGACTAACACCTGTGTTATCGCGACACAAATCTAAAATCATTTACAAGTAAAGCAAGTAGAAAAATTTGTACAAGCTACTAAAATACTAGAATATAAGGCTGGGTAAGGGTCCATGAAAGAAGAACCTCTGTCTCTTCCAAAGTACCCAGAGTACAGAGCTTTTATACACAGAGGAAGTGTTAAATATTGGCTGAGTGAATAAATGCAAGACTAAATAGAGTTCTGATAAATATCTGGATTAAAACCATAATGGCTACTTAAAGACAGGCTTTTCCCATCTCAATGCCTTCATGTAAAAATCCAAAAGCATGATAGCGTAAGCAGAAGTAATGAGTGTATATGTACATTTCAGTGTTCCTGCTTTCACAACACTATGCTTTGTGTGAAATCCATCTGTTTAATCATGTGTGGACAAAAGGGCAAAATAATGACAGGTTGGTCAACTGCAAATGAAGCCTAAAAACTTGTGGTAGGAGGAAGCACATTACATATACTGTGTAAAAACAGAAATCAAAGCTTATCACAGACAAAACACCAGCCAAATAGTAGAGGAGAAAAAATTTGCATAATAAAAAGACTTCACTGTAGTGCTTTAAATGCTGTAGAATCTTACCTCACCATGATAAATCAAAATCTGGAAGAAGGTGTCCATGAGAAGAATACGATCTGCAAGAATGCTGCTGCTATCAAGAAGAACAGGCTAACGTGAAGAAAACAACGAGAAAGGGGAAAGCAGGAGAAATAAATTAGTTACTTTAAAAATATCTGATAGATCTCTCCAGGGTACTTTTAAATTTTAAATTTGTATTTTACTACCTAAAATCCTTTGTTAATTTTCACAGTACATTTTAACTTAAGTTTTAAGAAATCTCTGCATGAAGTAACAAACAAGTAAAAAATAAAGAGTAAAATCAAAAGGAAATAAAGGATGATTCCTAAGCCTGATGGTGACACAGTGACACCACCGATTGGGATGGGAAAGGCTTGGGATAGAGCAAACTTAGAGCAGGTAGAAAAATAAATAGTTCTGGATATGGAATTAAAAGATACAGCCTGGACCAAAGATATAAATTTGGAAATCACATGCATAAAGATGGCATTTAAACCTATGGAATTAGAGTGCAACACTTAGGGAGAGAGAAGAGGCCCGAAGATTGAGCCTCAGAGCATGTCAACATTTTGAAGTCAGAAAGGGGTACCCTCAAAAAAAAAGAGACCGAGAAAGAGTAGTCAGTAAGGACAAGGAAAACCAGGTACATGTAGTATATGTCATAAAAGCCTAGAGAAAAACATTTTCAAGGCAAGAGTCGCTGCTAGGTAAATGCTGTTGACAGCACTGTCAAGATACAGGACGTTGGTGGCCTTGGCAAAAGTTATTTTAGTATAACGACAGGGATAAAAGTCTGATGTAGGCTGAGAAGAGAATGTGAGGTAAAAAAGTACAGGTAACAACTTGCATGAGTTTAGCTGTGACAGGGAACAGAGAAATGGGTTGGCAAATAAACAAAACCTGAGGCCAAGGTTTTGTTGTGTTATTTTATTTTGTTTTTAACAAGAGTGCTCTTAAGGACTGTGATGTTCATGAGAATGATCCAGAGGGAGAAACTGATGATGCAGAACAGAAAGAGGGTATAACTTCCAGAGCAAAGTCTTAAGAAAATGAAACTAATGGGATTCAGAGATTAAATGGGAAGGTTACAACTTGATAGGAGCAGGCACTGTGGATATAGGATTCCAATTTTTTCCTAAACACTACTCTACATTTTCAGATGTCTACAATCTATGTTACTTTGAAATAAGGGTTATTTCTAAAGCTTTCTTTTCTGATTCAAAATACAAGAACAAAATACATAGCTAGATCTAAATATTTTTTGAAAAGTATATTTTTCAAGAAAAGTAGAAATGATACATAACAAAATCACAGTAACAAAATAACATATTATCCACTATTTTACAAAACAGGGAATAAAGGCATTATGAGGGATCATAATCAATAGATACTATTAAATTGTCTCTTTATACTGACCTTTCTAAAAGTACTATCTTCAAATACAGTCATTACATATTTTAAGTGGTAAAGCAGACAATTTTAAATACAGAAAAATTTTTTAAAATATTTATTTGGATACAGGTTAAAGTGGGAGAGTTTGCTAAGAAGGCTAGGTAGATAAGTTTATCACTCTCCTAAGTATATGTCTTCATAACTGACTAATGTTTACAAAACACCAGAGAAAAATGGAGATTATATTAAAGTAAGGGACACTAAACTCTGGGATAAGCTGTAGGCTAAATAATCATCATCGCTCTGGACACTGTTAGAGATGAAAAGATATCATAAACCCTAGAGGATTTGATCAACCGCCTGCGTGAAAGCAAACAATTAGACAAAATGATCTAACAGTCCCTTCCACCTTTTTTTTTTTTTTTTTTAATGATTTTCCTATTATGGCCTAGCATGGTATATGGAATATAGTAAGCACTCATAAATACTTTTTGAATGAATACATGAATAGCTAAAGACCACCATTATTTTAATTAAGGTCTTTTATACTTAAAAAAAAAAAATACTTAGTAAGTACATTTCAAAAACATTTAGTTGGCTTCACTTGTTTAATGCCACACATCGCAGTAACTAAAAAAAGTGTGTTTTTTTCCTTCCCCTTTTACCTCTGGTGGGCCACTGAAAGAATACGCATAGAGAATGGGCTGAATCATGATCAGAGACTGGGTCAGGTCTTGGCGCATAAAATGGTGACGGTAGTAAGAACTCTCATCTGGGCTATTATTAAAAACTTGCAAGAAAGGCGATCTTCTTAAATGAAACATGAACTGTAAGATAAAACACGAGAGGTACCTTTTACTGATTTTAATTTTGCAACAGGAATTTATTATCACAGAAAGCATTTGATTACAACCATTAACAATACAACAAAACAGCAAGGTATAGTAAGAGCATTCTAAATTATAGTCCTCAGAAAGGAATCTTATGCACGATATTTACCTGCTACTTAAAAATATAAAAAGTAATTTAATAAAATTTTTTAAAATTGAAAAAAGAGGGGGAAAACTAGAATAAGGACAAAAATATCTTGGCTATAAGACAGGATTGTGAAAATCCCCTGCTCAAATCTAAATTATTCAGAGGCTGACGGCAAGCACTAAATTATCAGTTTTCTTTGTTTTTATTCCTCATCACTCTGGCTATAGCTGTAGGCTTTTTTAATACTCACTTTTTTTTTTTTACCACCACTTGAAGACTCTAAGAGAACTTAAAAACAGATTAACAGATTTTCTACTTTTGTATAGCACTGAGAAGGGTCTGCACTGGTTTTAAAAAGGATTTTATATACGCCCGTTTGAGTCTTAATATTTAATTTCTGCCCTATCCCTAAAAAACATTTTCCAGACTTTGTTTTATTACTTTCTACTCTCACTTTCCCCCTCCACCAACTCCTCATACAAGATATCAAAAAAGGGTGGAGTTAGACCTGACTAAAAGACAGCTACTCTTGGTCTTTGACAGGGTAAACAACAGGATCAGTCCCAAGTAAAGTATTCCCACTAGTCTTTCAGTCACTCTCTTAACTTCCTCCCAACCCTCAGGATCACTCAGCAGCTCTCTCCCAACACATGCCATTCACTGAAGCTCTCCTCCCTTTTCTTTAGTGATCCATTAACTCATTAAGAGGCTCTCTCAGCCCTTATCACTTCAAGCCATTTCTGTTTATTCACAGGAATGTCTAACTGGTAAACTTTTAGATAAATATTTTGGAGATGAAGATCTCCTTTAACTTTAGTCTGTGCTCCCTTCTAGAAGCTCTTTAGTCCCTACTTCCAGTAAAAAGGAAAAGGTGGAATCCCCAAATCTCTCAAGATCTAGAAACCTAAAGAGAAGGCTTAGAGTAGGGAGAGATAAGAAGGAAAGGAAAGTGAGGAGAATTTAGTCACATACTTAGGCAAACACTCTCACATCCTTTCCAATAGGTTTCTGCTACAAAGATAAGGTCTGAAAATTCCCAAAACAGAGAAAAGGGTTTTGCATGTCTTCAGATAAATGGGCCCTAATATCAGAGTAACTACATCTTTTCCTGATCCCATAAAACCCCAACATGGGTTGGGAGACATCTCCTTCTATGAGCAGGTTTCTAAGTTACTAATGAATAAAAAATTTTCATAGAGCAACTCTGAAAAAGCTGAAACTTTAGATAAATAGTTTTTGGGGACAAAAATTCAAATTTCTACGTCTCAATATCACTCAACCTTTCAGGCTGAAATGCCACCTTCTCTATAAAGGTGTATCAAATCATCCATTTGGAAGCATTCCTTTAAATTTTGTATATCTCTCACACAGAGACTTAAAAAGTCTCTCTTTCTCACTTTCCACTGTATTGTTTATATATATTTTAGAACTCACCCTTCAGACTGTGAGCTCCTTCAAAGTGGGGTCCATGTCAGTCATCTTTATCCTCCTAAAATTCCTTGCACATAGTACTCAACTGAGTAGACATTATCTCTGAAACTCATTATATAATTTAACAACCTCAACCTTTAAGAACAGCTATCAAATTGACAGATAAAGGGACAAATGCCACTGCCTCAGAAGAAAAAAGTTCTGTATAGGTAAATCAAATTAGCTTCTTTTCTATTTATCTGGTATGTCTCCATAAAATGATTGTCAGGTGATGAGACCACGCTGTAAGACTTGGTAATTAGACTCCCATATATCAGATGGAATTGTAATTAGACTCCCATATATCAGATGGAAAGCAAACCTGCCTTACACCTAACTCTATTCCACAGTAAGGCTCCGGTATAAATTTCTATTCACCACAAATAAATGGCTATTTGCAAGGTCAATATAAAAATACTATACACTTTTCGCTGACTACTCACAATGCAATATAAACTCTCACAAAACTTACCTAACCAAAAGAAAGCCCAATTCAACATGTCTTGTAAGATGAGTAATGAAAGAACAAGAAAAGTGAAGCCCACTACTACTGGCACCAGCAGTAAGAAAAGAACATGGGCTTTTTATCTCACTCACCTGTGGATAAAGGGAGAAAGTTTCTGAAAATCTGAAGGAACTTGGATCATCTTTGTGATACTCTCCAAATTTCTGACACTGCATAAAATAAGATGTGTTAGTAGTATATTTCTTGGCATAAGAGCTAAAACTGTTACTTATATGTATTCTATTTATAAAAATAGAGGCATAGTTGATATAGGATAAAATTGGAATTTTATGAAGTTACTTACCAAAAGACTGATTACAACCAAAGAAATACATTTGAAATTCAGAAGCAAACAATACATGGCACCAGTGCAATAACAACTCACTTTAAAAAGTTTAGACTTTTTTTTTAACTCTCTCTGACGGCAAATAAAGGGCTCTTAGATAATGACTGAAAGAGTCATGCCACTTAAGACTCTACCTAAGAAAGAAAATAGCCAACTGACAGAAAGATGTACTCTAATAGTGACTACAAAAGCGAGTTGCTGGCACAAAATTTTGTACAGTGGAAACAATACAAAAAAGAAGGAAGAGCTGAGGAGAAGAACACCAGAAGAGACAAACAGGAAATCTGGTAAGCAAAGAAGAAACACACAAAGGCAGAAATTAGAAGGAAATAAGGCGAGGGAGACACATACACTGGCAACAGACAACACCTGTAGGAGAACAGGACAGAAGGCATCTAGAGAATTACGTGGGATAATCCATGGGAGAAAGTGCCTAACACTACAGTTACTATGCACTCAATAAAGTTAGCTTCCTTTCCTTTTTCTTGACTATTATCTCTGCCCTGAAAAGTGTGTATAGTACTTAGGCAACTGGTCTACTTCTGCCAATGTTTATCACAGTAATTGTACATGAAACGAGGACAAAAACAAGTAAAATTATAAGCAAAAATAACAAAAGATTCACTGCCACAAGTGGTGCAGGACTGCTGCTGACTAGAATATTTACCTGTATATACTTTATGTATTTACCTGGGTCTTACAGAGCACAGAAAAAGACATAACAGGTTTGATCATATTTTTGGCTTTCATGAAAAATCATTTTAGAACCACAGTCATCCAAGGATAGAAAAGCTAGACAGTTGTAGAGCTAATCCTCAGAAAATAGACCTTGCGTTTGGGAAGGACAGTGTTGCTGTCTTCATGACCCCTGATATTACTTTACTGGTGAAACATGGATTAAGATAATAATCTTTGATGTCTAATGCAACAACCACTAGCCACATGTAACAATCTAAAGTAATTAAATTAAAAATCCAGTTCCTCAGTCGCACTAGGCATATATCAAGTGCTCAACAGCCACATGCAGAAAGAAGCTACCATAATAGACAGCACAGATTATAGAATATTTCCAGCATTGCAGAAAGCTCTCCCGGACAGTGCTGACCTAGACTATGAAATACACTTGAAAAGATCTAGAATATCAAATGCATTGAAAAGATTTTCTGAAAAAGGCAGTATGTCAGTAATAATTCAGAATTATCAATCATAATATTAAATATATACATTTTAAACTGTGCCTAAAATTCTGTCAAAATAAAGCATCAGACAGACCTGGTATGATTATAGTTAAATGAGGGTAACAAAAAAATTGTTAACTTGTGTGCCCAGGTATAAATAAACCAGAGATGTCTCAGAGGCTATCTCAGAGTGAGACTCATCTGATACTTACATCCAAAAGTTTTCTTTTACTGTGAACATTTTTTGTGTGTTATTAAATACTCTCTTCATTTTTAATGGCTGACTAGCATTCCACTATACTGAAAATACAGCTATCTTAACCAATTCCATATTCCATTTACATTTGTCCTATTATATCCTTAGGATAAATTCCTAGAATTTCTGAGTAAAAGGTCATTTTTAAGCTTTTGCTATATGCTACCAACTGCCTTCTATATATAAGGTCATACAGATGTTGTATAAAGGTTGCACAGATTCACACACCAAACCTGCAAGCAATAAAGTTGTCCACTTCCCTGAACGCTAGCCAACTCTGGTTTTTCTAAGCCTTACTGGTCTGACAGGTAAAAACTATTGTCTTATTCTCTAACTTTGATTATAACCAAGACTGATAGCTTTTTCATGTTTACTGGTCACCTGCATTGCTTCTTTTGTCCTTGTTCATGACCTTTGCCCTTTTTTTGCCCAAATCTGATTTGTCAGAGCTCATATAAAATTTTCACTGAAATACATAACACAAATGTTGTCATTAAATTCTGCTTATGGTATTTCTACCACACACAATGTTTGTTTCAATTTTTACGTAATGAAATCTTTTAATATTTTCTTCAATGACTCCTGCCTTTGATTCCATGTTTAAAAAAAAAAAATACTTCCCCACCCAGAGGTTAAATATATATTAACCTATATTTTGATACAGTCTATATTTTGCATAACCTATACACATACGCAGATTTCTAATCTTTGGGTTATTTCTTTAAATTTTTTGAACACCCGTAAAATGTGCTAGTATTGTTGTTGTTAGCTGCCCTCCAGTTGGCCTCTGATTCATGGTGACCCCATGCACAAGAGAAAGAAATGTTGCCCAGTCCTTTGCCATCCCCCTAATGAGCTGCACATCAGGCTCTTGCCATCTATAGGGTTTCCACTGGCTGATTTCTGAAAGTAAACTGCCAGGCCTTTCTTCCTAGTCTGTCTGAGTCTAGAAGCTCTGCTAAAGCCTGTTCAGCATCACAGTAGAATACAAGCCTCCACTGACAGACGGGTGGTGGCTGTGGATGAGTTAGTCAAGTTTACAATTTTTAAAGAGCCCTTTTACTACCGAGTAAATGGGGGGCATTAAGAATAAAAAAAAAAAAAAATAGAACAGAGCTTATTTAAGCACTCTAGGTCTTAATGTGCATAATGGGTTTCTGAGATGTTAAAAAGGCAAGTAAGTCAGACATTATCAGTAACTACTAATTTGCAATCTAGATCCAGATAACTAATACCCATGAAAACCACCCATTGCCACTGAGTAGATTCTGACTCCTAGCAACCCTGTCAGACAGAGCAAAGCTGGCCCACAGGGTTCCCAAGGCTGTAAATCTTTTCAGAAGCAAATTGCCACATCCTTCTCCCACAGAGCAGCTGGTGGCTTCGAATTGTCAACCTTTCGATGAGCAACACAGCACTTAATCACTGCACCACCAGAGTTCCTTCAGATAATACTTGTCTATAATTTATATTGGGATGTCATAGTTTTTATACCTGAATAACTTTCTTTTAAATGGCATAAGTTTAATAGAGCCATTAGGATGAAAATATAAAATTAAAACTATAACAATGAAGAAAAATATGCAAAAAAGCAATAAAAACACTAATGGTAATTTAGAATTAAATTTGGAACTCATTGTTCATACCACCCAAAAAAAACGGGGGAGGAAATAATCGATTACATAATTGCCACTTTTAAAACAAAAAACAGGCACTCTATTTCATTGAATTCCATTGTTCATTACTATGTCCTTCTCAGGAATCTGAACAGAAGTACCTAATAGAGGATATTCCAGTTACACTGTTAAGTACTTTGAACGAGATTATCTGCATCAAACATTACCACAGATAAAAGCACACGTATTTAGAAAAGCACAACTTTTTTACTTCTTACCAGTCGGATAAGCTGTCTGTCCAGCCATCTGAGGACATCCGGCCCCTCCTCTGTTTCTGCTCTATAGATTGCCAGGCGGGCCATAAGAATGGCAGCTGCCTCCTGGTCAAAAGAAGCAGCAATGTTTTGGATTTGAGTTTGAGCATCTGCCCAGCTAAAGAAAAGAAGAAAACACAGAACTCCTGCTGAATTCTTGTATTCACAATATCGTAACTATCACAGATTTAAATTAAAAAGAAGATACACAAAATTACTTCAGTAATACTATCAACATTTCAACATTACCTACAAAAATTAGCATGTTTTTTAAATACCAGTAATAGCAGTTTCAGTATAGCAGTTACTGTTTTTCTTAGAAAAGTATATCCACCTCTAACATCCTCTAAAGTAACAGTAAAAGCTGACATCCAACCACATTCCTTTAAAACATTAAGATTTTTACAAGTAAAAATAAAGACACAAATATGTATGTATATAGTTTTCTATATCAAACTTTAAAATATATATTTCCTCAATTCTCTAAAATCATAAATACAGAAACAAAAAATATGTGTTTTCTCTCAACCTAACTAATTTTTATTTGTCAGACTGGAAAATGAGTAAAATGTCAGAATTCCCTCTCCTTCTTTATCATTAGTGACAAAAGTTGCATAAATTAAATTACTTCATATTCTTTTCTCTCCATGTTAATATATTGACTAAAACTATTCAAAAGTTAGTAAGAAAAATTTCAGTCTAAAAGATTAGTGTGATATTAGGTATAAATAATTAATTTACTAAATTCAAAAGTTCTTTAAATTCAATCTAGTCCTGAGTGGGCCGAGCAACAGTTTTTGTTAGTTTAATATTTCACAGACACAGCCTTACAATACTTCAGCTGACTCTAGTTCTAAAGTACTTCACTTCAGCAAAATTGGCAACATTACGTTTCTTTTTTTTTTATATATTTCTTGAAAATAAATGCTGTACTATTTTTTATTGTGCTTTAAGTGAAAGTTTACAATCAAGTCAGTCTCTCATACAAAATGTTACATACACCTTGCTATATACTCCTAGTTGCTCTCCACTTAATAAGACAGAACACTCCTTCTCTCCACCCTGTATTCCGCATGTCTATTCAACCAGCTTCCATCCCCCTCTGCGTTCTTATCTCCCCTCCAGACAAGAGCTGCCTATATAGTCTCAAAAGTCTACTTGAGCCAAGAAGCTCGCTCCTCACCAGTATTATTTTCTATCCGATAGTCCAGTCCAATCCCTGTGTGAAGAGTTGGCTTTGGGAATGGTTCCTGCCTTGGGCTAACAGAAGATCTGGGGATCATGACCTCCGGGGTCCTTCTAGTCTCAGTCAGACCATTAAGTCTGGCCTTTTTACGAGATTTTGAGGTCTGCATTCCACTGCTCTACTGCTCCATCAGGGATTCTCTGTTGCATTCCCTGTCAGGACAGTCATAGGTTGTAGCCAAACACCATCTAGTTCTTCTGATCTCGGGCTGATGTAGCCTCTGATTTATGTGGCCCTTTCTGTCTCTTGGGCTCATAATTACCCTGTGTCTTTGGAGTTCTTCATTCTCCTTTGCTCTAAATGGTTTGAGACCAACTGCTGCATCTTAGATGGAGGCTGGCTAGCTTTTAAGACCTCTGACAATACTCAACAAAGTGGGATGCAGAATGTTCTCTTAATAGATTTTATTGTGCCAATTGACCTACATGTTTCCTAAAACTATGGTCTCCAAACCTTCACCCCTGCGACTATGGCCTTTGAAGTACTCAGTTTACTCAGGAAACTTCTTTGCTTTTGGTATAGTACAGTTGTGCTGACCTCTCCTGTACTGTGTGTTCTTTCCCTTCACCTAAAATAGTTCTTGTCTACTACCTAGTGCATATCCCTCTGCTTCCTTCCCTCCCTCCCTCCCCACTCTCGTAACCATCAAAGAATATTTTCTTCTCTGTTTAAACTTTTTCTCCAGTTCTTATAATAGTGGTCTCATACAATATTTGTCCTTCTGCAACTAATTTCACTCAGCATGATGCCTTCCAGATTTCTCCATGTTATGAAATGTTTCATGGATACATCATTGTTCTTTATCGATGTGTAGTACTCCATTGTGTGAATATACCATAATTTATTTATCCATTCATCTGTTGACGGGCACCTCGGTTGCTTCCAACTTTTTGCTATTGTAAACAGTGCTGCAATGAACATGGGTGTGCATATATGTTTGTGTAAACGCTCTTATTTTTCTAGAATATATTCCAAAGAGTGGGGGACTGCTGGATTGTATGGTAGTTCTATTTCTAGCTTTTTAAGGAAGCACCAAAAAGTGGCTGTACCATTTTACAATCCTACCAGCAGTGTGTAAGTGTTCCAGTCTCTCCACAACCTCTCCGACATTTATTATTTTGTGGTTTTTGGATTAATGCCAGCCTTGCTGGAGTGAGAAAGAATCTCACTGTAGTTTTGATATGCATTTCTCTAATGGTTAACAATCATGAGCATTTCCTCATGTATCTGTTAGCTACCTGAATGTCTTCTTTAGTGAAGTGCCTGTTATATCCTTTGCCCATTCTTTAATTGAGTTATTTGTCTTCTTGTTGTTGAGTTTTTGCAGTATCATGTAGATTTCAGAGATCGGACATGATCAGAAATGCCATAGCTAAGAAGCTTTTCCCAGTCTGTCGGTAATCTTTTTACTCTTTTGGTGAAGTCTTTGAATGACCATAGGTGTTTGATTTTTAGGAACTCCCAGTTATCTAGTTTCTCTTCTGGTGTTTGTGCATTGTTAGTTATGTTTTGTATACTACTTATGCAATGTATTAGGGCTTCTGGCATTGTCCCTATTTTTTCTTCCATGATCTTCATTGTTTTACATTTTATATTTAGGTCTTTGATTGATTTTGAGTTCATTTTTGTGCATGGTGTGAGGTATGGGTCTTGTTTCATTTTTCTGCAGATGGATATCCAGTTATGATGGCACTATTTGTTAAACAGACTGTCTTTTCCCCATTTAGCTGACTTTGGGCCTTTGTCAAATATTAGCTGCTCATATGTGGATAGATTTATGTCTGGATTCTCAATTCTGTTCCATTGGTCTATGTATGTGTTGTTATACCAGTACCAGGCTGTTTTGACTACAGTGGCGATATAACATGTTCTAAGATAGTGTGAGTGTGAGGCCTCCCACTTTGTTGTTCTTTTTTGGTAATGCTTCAACTTATCCGGGGCCTCTTTCCCTTCCATATGAAGTTGGTGATTTGTTTCTCCATCTCATTAAAAAAATGTCATTGGAATTTGGATCAGAATTGCATTGTTTATCTGCAGATCGCTTTTGGTGGAACAGACATTTTTACAATGTTGAGTCTTCCTATTCACGAGCAAGATATGTTTTTCCACTTATGTAGGTCTCTTTTGGTTTCTTGCAGTAGTGTCTTGTAGTCTTCTTTGTATAGGTCTTTTACATCTCTGATAAGATTTATTCCTAAGTATTTTATCTTCTTGGAGGCTACTGTAAATGGTATTGATTTGGTGATTTCCTCTTCAATGTTCTCTTTGTTGGTGTGGAGAAAGCCAACTGATTTTTGTATGTTTATCTTGTATCCTGATACTCTGCTGAGCTCTTGTATTAGTTTCAGTAATTTTTTTGAGGATTCTTTAGGGTTTTCTGTGCATAATATTGTGTTATCTGCAAACAGAGATACTTTTACTTCTTCCTTACCAATCTGGATACCCTTTATTTCTTTATCTAGACTAACTGCTCTGGCTAGGACCTCCAGCATAATGTTGAATAACAGCGGTGATAGAGGGCATCCTTGTCTGGTTCCCCTTCTCCAGGGGAATGTTTTCAGACTCTCCATTTAGGATGATGTTGGCTGTTGGCTTTGTATAAATACCCTTTATTATGTTGAGGGATTTTCCTTCTATTTCTATTTTGCTGAGAGTTTTTATCACGAATAGGTGTTGAACTTTGTCAAATGCCTTTCATGTATCAATTGATAAGATCATGTGGTTCTTATCTTCTGTTTTGTTTTTTCTAATGTTGAACCATCCCTGCATACCTGGTATGAATCCCACTTGGTCATGGTGAATTATTTTTTTGATACGCTGTTGAATTCTATTGACTAGAATTTTGTTGAGGATTTTTGCATCTAAGTTCATGAGGGATATTGTTCTACAATTTTCTTTCTTTGTGGTGTCTTTACCTGATTTTGGTATCAGGGATATGCTGGCTTCATAGAATGAGTTTGGGATATTCCATCATTTTCTATGCTATGAAATACCTTTAGTGGCAGTGGTGTTACCTCTCCTCTGAAAGTCTGGCAGAATCCTACAGTGAAGCTGTTAGGGCCAGGGCTTTTTTTGTTGGGAGTTTTTTGATTACCTTTTTAATCTCGTCTTGCGCTACGGGTCTATTCAGTTGTTCTACCTCTGTTTGTGTTAGTCCACTTCTTCTAGGTTTTCAAATTTGCTAGAGTACAATTTTTCGTAGTAATCTGATACAACCCTTTTCATTTCAGTTGGGTCTGCTGTGGTATCGCCCATCTCATTTCTTATTTGGGTTATTTGCTTCCTCTCCTGTTCTTGTTTGGTCAATGGTTTATCCATTTTGTTAATTTTTTCAAAGAACCAGCTTTTGGTCTTATTAACTCTTTCAATTGTTTTTCTGTTCTCTATTTCCTTTAATTCTGCTCTAATTTTTATTATTTTTTTTTTCCCTTCTGGTGCCTGAGGGTTTCATTTGTTGCTCTCCTTCTATTTGTTCAAGTTATAGGGATAATTGTTGATTTTGGCCCTTTCTTCTTTTTGGATGTGTGCATTTATTGATATAAATTGACCTCTGAGTACTGCTTTCGCTGTGTCCCAAAGGTTCTGATAGGAAGTGTTTTCATTCTCATTGGATTCTACAAATTTCTTTATTCCATCCTTAATGTCTTCTATAACCCAGTTGTTTTTGAGCAGGGTATTGTTCAGTTTCCTAGTGTTTGACTTCTTTTCCCTGCTTTTTCTGTTATGGCTCGTTACTTTTACAGCCTTATGGTCAGAGAGATGCTTTGTAATATTTCCATGTTTTGGATTCTATTAAAGCTCACCGTATGACCTAATATGTGGTCTATTCTAGAGAATGTTCCATGTGCTCCACTACTTTTATATCTAAGACATAAAAGTGAAAAGATGTAAGTGTGTAAAGATATAAAAATGATTCCAAGGGATTCAGGTGGTAATATATTTAAAATTCTTCTCCTTTCTTGCTCTATTTCAAATTTTCTTTCAACAGATATATATATTTTTAAATATTTTGCAATGGTTGACAAGTCTGATTTATCTTAGTCTAGTGAAATAGCAAAAGGCAGAAGAATGAGAATAGA
This sequence comes from Loxodonta africana, assembly GCF_030014295.1. NCBI lineage: Eukaryota > Metazoa > Chordata > Mammalia > Proboscidea > Elephantidae > Loxodonta > Loxodonta africana. The sequence continues at coordinate 50,986,768 of NC_087351.1, forward strand.
TAAAAGAGGATACTGGAAATTTTGAAAATTGTTTTTTTAATGTAATTTAAAGGCTTAAGGATTATAAAAAAAATAGCTTGGTTTAATTATTAATTATTTAATACTTTTATTTAATTAAAAAATAAAGAACTAAAAACAAAATTACCTAAATCAGTATTTTTCCAACTTGATCATGATATTCACTTGCTTTAAAATGAAACATGAAAGTGACATTTTTCTTTCGAGAATATAATGGTTCTGTAGTAGAAATACATTAGCAAGTAAGCTCATGCAAATTTAGTAATTATAACTTGTTTAGTTGTAAATGAAAATCTACTCTTTTAAAATTTATGAACTTAGAGCCAAGTTTAGATGGCTTTCTCACATTGTAAACTCTTTTCTGGATTTCCAATACCCCCTCTCATTGTGATTCTACAGTCGATTTCAAACTAAACTTTTCAGATCAAAATTATTTTTACATGAAAAAGAGTGTAATGTTTGATTATCTTCTCAGGAATCTGAGTCCTGCTTTATTTTCATATAGCTTATACACTGAACAAATACACTGATTTTTACTAGGCCCCTAAAGTCACATTCCTAGTCAATAAAACAATAAGCCTTGATTACTGAAAATAACCAGGATAAATTAATTTGGAAAGATGAGTGCTTCAGTGAGACAGTGCCACAAATGGCACCGTAACACACATATTATATCACTATAATACACTGTACAAATTGAAAATAAGCCCATGAAATTTCTCACAAGAAAGTTCCTTTTCTCTTGAAAGAGCAAGCTTTTTTAAACTTTTTCATTTAAAACTACTTCAAACACAAAAGCTATAAAAAGAGTAAACTCCTATATGCCACCCATGACCTAGATTCATCAACTGTTAACATTTTAACATATTTGCTTTATCATTCACTCTCCTTTCTCACAAATACGTATTTTTCTTGTGCTGAACTATCTGACTTGCAGATATCACGGCCTTATCCCCTAAATACTTCATGTATATCTTTTAAGAACAAGGAAATCCTCTTATTAACCCAATCGATTATTAAATTCATGGAATTTAACACTGATACTATACTATTATCCCATATATAGTCCATATTCAAATTTCCTCAACTGTCTCCATAATGTCCTTTTACAGCAAATTGTTTTTCAGATATAGCATCTTATCCAGGATCACACATTGGCTTTAGTTGTCATGTTTCTTTTGTCTCTTTGAATCTGCAACCATTACTCAGATTTTCTTTGCCTTTTAAGATACTTTTGAAAGGTCCAAACCAGTGGTTTTATGAAAATGATCCTCAATTTAGTATGTCCAACTGTTTCCTTAAGCAAACATTATGAATGTCCAATTTAAGTCACATATACGTGTGTATGTGGGTGTGTGTGCGTGTGTTGAAGGGGCATAAATAAATTGACGAGTTTGCCAAAATTTACTACTTCCAAGGTTCCTGATCTGAAATCTGAACAAATCTCAGGGAATGCTCAGTAAGGAATTTTTCTTTCATCAAATGAAAATGTATTCCCTTGACACTGGCCCAGGATGTAAAGACCAAGGCAAGGCAACAGACCTGGATGCTAAATGCCTCTACGCACAACCTTCGGGAAAGTAATATATCATCCAACACAACAAACATGCAGTTCAAACCATAGATCCATGTCCATCATTCACGAAAATATTTTCAGGAATAAAACCAGAGTAAGAAACAGTTCAATAAAATTGAGAGCTACAGATGCCTATGTCATGCCTAAATATGGTTAAGTTTATAGCGATGAGCACTTTCCCAAACAATCAAGTCCAAGACAAACAAAAATAAGGTTCCTCGGCTGACTTCATTCCACAGTTATCTTACCTTTGTTTTACACTTCACAAATACTTTCATACAGAGGGGAATTAAAGTAGCTAAGAAATAATTTATTTTTTCTTTTATTTTGTTGTTAAAAATGTACACGACACACAACAAAGCATACAATTCAATAGTTTCTACGTGTACCATTTACTGACATTAATTACATTCTTCGAGTTGTGCAACCATTCTCATCCTCCTTTTTTTGAGTTATTCCTCCCTCATTAACATAAATTCACTACCCCCTAAAGTTCCTATTTAATCTCTTGAGTTGCTGCTGTCAATTTGATCCTGTATAGATAGTTTTTAGAAGAGTATAATGCTCAGGGCAGATATTTTTTTCCTAGTTAAGTTAAACTATCGTTTGGTTTTAAGAAGACTTTAGGGAATATTTTTGGTTTAAGGTTTAAAGATTATGTCAGGGCAATAGCTTCAGGGGTTCATCCAATCTTCATGGCTCCAGGAAGTCTGGAGTTCATGAAAATTTGAAATCCTGTTCTGCATTTTCCCTCTTTCGATCAAGATCTTCTATAGAATTTTTGGTCAAAATGTTCAGTAATGATAGCTGGGCACCATCCAGTTCTTCTGGTCTCATGGCAAAGGAGGCAGTTGTTCCTGGAGGCAATTAGCCACAGGTTCCATATCCTCCCCTCCTATTCCAGACTCTTTCTTCCTCTTTTGCTCCAAGAGAACAGAGACAAACTATTGTGCCTTGGATGATCACCTGCAAGTTCTTAAGGCCCTAGACACTACACAACAAACTAGGAGGTAGAAGAGAAGCGCTAAACATGTTTTTAGGCAAATTAACTGGGATGTTCCATGAAACCATGACTCTAAACCTCCAAACCAAGAAACCAGATTTCATGAGGTTTTAGGTCATACATAAGCAGCTAAACATGTTTTTAGGCAAATTAACTGGGATGTTCCATGAAACCATGACTCTAAACCTCCAAACCAAGAAACCAGATTTCATGAGGTTTTAGGTCATACATAAGCAGCCTCAATAGCTACTCTTTTTTTGTTTTTTTGTCACTGAGGTAAATATATTTATCACAGAACTTTTGTCAATTAAGCTTTTTACATGCATCCAAAGAAATAATTTATTCTTAATAAAAATAAAAACCAAACCAAACTTGTTGCCGTTGAGTCGATTCCAACTCATAGTGACCCTGTAGGACAGAGCAGAACTGTCTCATAGGGTTTCTAAGCAGCAGCTGGTGGATTCGAACTGCCAGCCTTCTGGTTAGCAGCCAAGCTCTTAACCACTGTGCTACCAGGACTCCCTTAATAAAAACAGTGGTACTCAATTCAATTCAACTTGCCCTCTCCTCAAATGCTGTGCAAAGAACACATGACCAATATATTCCTTACTTGGAGAATCTATCACAAAGAGAGATGCCAACTGCCTCCATGAACAACTGCATCCTCTGCCATGAGACCAGAAGAGATAGATGGTGCCTGGCTACCATTACTGAACATTTTGAAACAAGAAAAGGTATCTGTTAACCCTAATCTCTTTTAAAAACAAACTATTATCAACAAATCTATTACATATCTCTGTTATACAAAACACTACCTTATAACTTTACCTTTTACACTAGTCAAAGTATGTGAGTCAGGCCAATTTTCCAGGAAGAAAACAAACCGAGAATAAAAAGAAACTTTTTGAGTAATGTAATGAAAGTAATTTTCTATCTGATGACTCCAGTAATAAAAATAAAAATAAAATAGGGAGTTGTATTTTGTATGGCTTTTTTAAGTTTTATTTTCTTAGTATTTCATTTTTATTGTATTTAATAAAAGTATGTTATTAAATTGTGTAGTGCCTGGGTTCTTAAAAGCAGGCAAACGTCCTTCCAAAGTACAACAATTGGTCTCTACTCGCCTGGAGCAACAGAGGAAAAAGGAGAGTCAGGAAAAGGAAGTGGAAATGGATATGTGGCCAATTGCCTCCACGTACAACTGCATCCTCTGCTGTGAGAAATGGATGGTGCCTGACTACCACTACTGAACATCTGGATCAAAGATTCTATAGAAGAATTCTGACTGAAAGGGGGAAAATGCAGAACAGGATTTCAAAATCTCATGGACTCCAGATTTTCTGGAGCTATGGAGGTTAAATGAACCCCTGGAACTACTGCCCTGAAATTATCTTTAAACCTTAAACCAGAAATATCCCCTTAAGTCTTCTTAAAACCAAGTAATAGTTTAGCTTAACTAGTAAGGAATGTCTGCCTTGAGCATTACGCTCTTTTAAGGACTATCCATACTATCAAGTTTGACAACAGCAACTCGAGATTAGATAGGAACCTTAAGGGGCAGTGAATTTATGTTAATAAAGGAGGAACGACTCAGAAAAGGAGGGTAAGAATGGTTACACAATTCAAAGAATGTAATCAATGTCACTGAAGTGAACATGTAGAAACTGTTGAACTGGTGTATGTCTTGCTATAAACACTGTCAAAAACAACAACAAAAATAAGACAAAAAATATTTTTTAAAGTATTGTATATAATAAAAGTATTATACTTAATTAAAAAAGGGGGGAAAAAAACAGCCTTTCACCACCAACAGTTTGAGAAACACCAGTCTATACCATGCCATTATATAACCAACTACGTATGTTTAAGTCTTTTCCATTCATTCCCTCTCACAACAGTACACAAAGCAATAGACAAATAAAGACTTGGGAGGTAAATTACATAACTATTAACACTTGGAAAAAACAATGATAAAAGTAGCTAATAACTTTATCATCGGTTGAAAATTAACACTCATAACAACTATTATTTTAAATATACATACACACACACATACAATGCTTCATAGAGATATTACTATTGCCTAGTACAGGGTAATATGTGTCTCAGGAGTACTTTTAATTGCTCTCGAAGTTCAAAGTTCTTAATGAATATTCTAGGAAATAAGTTGATTTGGAAAGAAAGAAAATGCTACTAGTCATAAATGTTCACCCTCTAGTCATACGTTACCCTGAATAGAAACCCAGTTTGGAAGCTCTACCCAGAATAGTTTCAATACGTAAATTAATCTCTAACAAATACAACTTACTTCCTAGCAATAGTGGTCACTCGGATGCGTCTCTGCCCACTTGAATGCTGATACTGAGTCACAAACTGGATTGCACCACGCCCTCCTTGAGGAATTGGAGCATTATGCTGTGTAAAAACAAAGGAATAATAACTAAACAAAATCTATTACACTGTTGCCACATCATCCTAGCACTAATAAAATTCATTCTAAATCGACTTGAAGGATTCTTGTTTCCACTGCGTACAAAACAGTTGTAATTTGCCACATAAAAGTGGATTTGGGAGAGGAGAAAAGTGATGAAGGATGAGAGAAGTGATCCAGGTAGAGAATGAATTTCAAGTAATATATAGTTCAAATCCAGGGACATGGAAGAACAAAGTGAAAGGAGAAATTATCAGACAATGAAAAGCCTAAGTGAGGCAATTTATGCCTAACAGTAACTAGGTAAAGAGAAATTGAGCTAAGTCCTCCTCCCCTAGGTGTAAAAGATGAAAGCAGAACTTTTTAGATGATAAACAGATGACCAATGGAAAGAGATTACTAGTAACATATGATCCTCAGAAAGAAATAGCAAACGGTCAACAGAAAAGCTGTCCTCATGCTCTTTGACAATAGACGTTCTAGCTTTCTTTGTCAATAAAAGCCGTTCCCTTCAGGTAAGACAGTACATAATACCAGGGAACCGAGCACAACCTGTACAAGGCAAGGTCGTGGTAGCTCCATAGACACATCCAAACTCCCTGAGGGACCAAACTGCTGGGCTAACGGCTGTGGGGACGATGGTCTCGGGAACATCTAGCTCAATTGGCATAACAAAGTTCATAAAGAAAATGTTCTACATTCTACTTTGGTGAATAGCATCTGGGGTCTTAAAAGCCTGTGAGTGGCCATCTAGGATACTCCACTGATCTCACTCCTTCAGGAGCAAGGAAGAATGAAAAAAACTAAAGAAACAAGGGAAAGATTAGTCCAAAGGACTAATGGACCACAACTACCATAGCCTCCACCAGACTGAGGCCAGTGCTGCCAGATGGTGCCCAGCTACCACCACTGACTGCTCTGAGAGGGTCACAATAGAGGGTCCTGGACAGACCTAGAGAAAAATGTAGAACAAAATTCGAACTCAGAAAGAAAGACCAGACTTGCTGGCCTGACAGAGACTGGAGAACTCTGACAGTATGGCTCCCAAACACCCTTTCAGCTCAGTAAAGAGGTCACTCCTGAGGTTCATCCTTCAGTCAAAGACTGAACAGGCCCATGGAACAAGACAAGACTAATGGGGTGCACCAGCCCTGGGGCAGGGACTGGAAGGCAGGTGGGAACAGGAAAGCTGGGAATAGCGAACCCAGGGTTGAGAAGGGAGAGTGTTGACATGTCGTGGGGTAACCAATGTCACAGAATAATGTGTGTACTATTTGATAAGAAACTAGTTTGTTCTGTAAACTTTCATCTAAAGTACAATAAAAATAAAAATAAATAATTCAAAAAAAGCCACTCTCTTCAGAAACCTGAATTGTTAAAAAAAAAAAAAAAAATCCTGCATCTGTCTTAAAAAGGCTGACTACTAATACTTTGTAGTTTGTTTTATACCTAACAACTACTGGCATATAAGTAGTTTATAAATTATCATTCTTTAACAAGACAATTTCCTCCTGTAGTAGAAAAAAAACTTTCCAAATATGATGATTTTCCAATCTTTTGTATAGATTTTGACATACTCAATTTTCTTATAGGAGGACTCATATATCATCATATACCTTGAAATATCTAGGAGCTAGATAACTAATTTCAAAAAGATAATTTTATTTATGTTTCCATTTTATTTTTAAAAAAGAAAAGCTGAGGTTGAATACTGGGTGCCCAAGTTTAGCACTGGGCCTTTGCAGGTTCCCTGATCCTTTTTCTATTACAATACGTCCTTTCTAGAGAAACAGAAAATGACAAGAACTCCAAAACAGAACAATAAACTTGGATCATACTATTAACAGAAAAGAAATATGAAATTTTCATGGCCTAAATTAGGTACTTTTTCAAAAATATTTTTCAATATTCAAATATAGAAAATCATACCTGATTGACCACCTCAAAATATATAGCTAAGGTTGTAGTGGGACTGAGTCCACATATTTTCCACTGACAAGTGCCACCTGATCCTATCTCCTGTAAGAATAAAACATAATATGTTTAAAAGCTAGAGAATATAGTTTATTATTATATCATATGTAAAGCTGAAAATGGAAAAAAAAAACCCAGCTCCACTAAAGAAAAAACATCTGTTTCAGGTTTCTAGCTAATTCAACAAATGTTAAAAGCTTAAGATTTTTTTAAGGCCATATCCTAAATACATCGTGAAATAAAATTAACTTTACATAATAAAATTATAAAATAATTCAAATTCCTGCTAAGTAAATTACAAAAGTATTGACACAAGTTCTTCATATTGTAGTCTTTAAAAGTATACACCATTTAATGAAGTAATTACAACTAACATTATCCTTCTATCCAATTATTTGATCTGTGTAAAGAGATATTGATTTAACATATAATACATGCACATATGAACAAAGGTTTCTCTGGATCAGAATTATATAATTTAAACAGTCTGATTCCCAAGAAAACTTCTTAGATATGTATCTTTGCCAGACAAACTTACAAATTAATTTTTGAACTGTGTCATTTCTAGACCCACTTTGTGTACCTGTCCCACCATCCTCCTTGCAGCTACATGATTCTAAAATTTTAATGTGTATTGTACCTCCAGTACATGGGATAAAGAAAAGTAAAGGAACTGAAACTGAAACATGGCTAATCTAGCTACTCTGTTGGAAATTCTGGTAACAAATTTGGAATTAATTCTGACTTCCACAAGTGTGCAAATTTCCAGCTCTTTTTTTTTTTTTTTAAGGTACACTGGAGCAAGGAATAGCTTAGGCATAAATATTAGAAGACTGGTGACAGTAAAAAAAAGTTTTAATTTAGGAGTGGATGGGAAAAGAGGGTACAAGAAAAGAGCAACTACAAACAGAGTTACACCACTAGAAGCCAAACCACATTCTACTGAAAAACTTGGCCTATATTATAATTTTGAAAGGAATACTATAGGCTGCCAACTCAAGTCTCTTTCGGTTTTGCCCTGAGAATGAACTGTATTTTCTAAATGGAATAAACGTAACTTACATTCTCAGACACACAGGGTCCTTTAGAATTGAGAGATACACAGGGGCCAATAGCTCCTGAAATCTTTATTTCCCTTGAGGTCTGTAAAACAAGAAAATCGTACACTTTGGTTTGCTTAAACGTTAGGGGAAGGAGGAGACATAGGAAATCTCTGTACTTTCTGCATAACTTCATTGTAAACCTATAACTGCTTTAAAAAATAGTCTATTAAAATATACACACTAATATTTAAAAAAAATCAGTCAGTGAACACTCTATGCTGGTAACTCTCAAATTTAAACTCTAGCCCTGACCTAATTTTAATCCTATTTTTTCCAGCAGCCCATAGGAGATCTCTACTTGGACCCTCACCCTCAACTGAAACTCATACCATACCTAAAATTAACATGTCCTAATACAAAAAACACTCAAGATGTTATCTTCTATTTTTCCTGCCATAGAAAATCTGTCAGCAAAATTGGTCTCTTTCCAGTCTCCACTGCTACCAAAATCTAAGCTATCATTACCTTCTATCTAAAAAAAAATTAGAAAGCCAACCGCAGCTTTCTTATTCAGAATTTTCTCCTCACCTATCCTGAATATCACTGCCAGACTAATCTTACTCAAGACAGTAGTCTTCATTAACCTACAATGGCTTCTTCAGCCTGTACGTGCAGCTCCAAACTATACCCAACCCAGATTAACCTATTTCCCATACATTTCAAAAGAAACCAACCACTCATGCGGCAGTTTTCCTAAATATACCATCATGCTGACTCTTATTTCTATGCCTCTGCTCATGCTAGGTTCCTGAATGAAATGCATTCTCCTCAACCAACTTAAATTCTGCCATCTTTAAAGCTCAGGCTAAGTCATACTTCCTCAGGGATAAATTGTCTACTTCTCCTGCCTGCATTCATTTTTCTTCTCCTAACATATACAGCACTTTTGTAATCTATTGCTATTTCATTCTTTCACATGTGTTAATCTTGTCTTTCCATAAAGACTAAGTTTCTCCAGAACAAGACCCATGCCTTAGATGTCCCTTGAAATCTCTACAATGTCCTAACACAGCATCAAACATACAGCAAGCATTCAATAAAATGAACAAGACTGATAAAGATTATTTAATGAAAAACCAAAGTCAATGTACTACTGTTGTTAGTTGCTGATGAGCCAATTCCAACTCAAACCAACCCCATGTGCTCTAACACACTTGTAAGTAACACTAAACATTTGTGTTTTTTAAATCTAAATTTGAAATGAATAACAGAATTGTATGTCAACAAGTGACCAACCATACAACAATTACTAATTATCCAAATGGCATAAAACAGGTTCATCTTAACTTAGATACCAGTTCCTGCCATTAACAATAAAACTAGCATTAACGTAAAAAATTCAGCATTAAAAAAGATGAAAGACTTAAAAATTTAACTCTATATAAAAAAAAAATAGAGTTCAAGAAAACTTTACCTATATATCTTCTAACAATTTTTTGAAATGTTCAACTATAAAGTTTAACTATACATTTAATGATGACACGTATTTCTGGTGAACAAAATCTCTAACTCTAGGTTTCAACATAAAATAGCCACTATTTTTAAAACATACATTGAATTTGATTAATGATGCATTAAAATTATGGTCAAACCCACAATTTTCTCTCTTGGTAACACATACCACACATGTGAGGTTTTCATTCTTACCTTTATTTCTAGTGTACCACCAAAGCCCATTTTAAACTGTCCATGCATATCTTTGGTAAAGACTCTTTGAAAAGTTTGTTTGAATAAGGACGTGTTGAAAGAATCACCCATTACCATGTACCCTCTACATGGAAAAAACAAAAAACAATGTCAATGATACAGGTATACGTGTTAAAACCAGCAAAGTAAAAGTTACCAACACATTTTAAATACAATAAAATCAAAGTTGAATCGCTTGCTTCTCTGTTTTAATATACTTCCCTAAAAGTTAGGTTTCTCAATCTCTACTCGAGAAATAAGAATATAAAGATCTTGCAAATAAAGAGTTATTTGAAATAAGACAAAAGTCTTCAAAATTAAAAACTGAGTTATAGGCCTGTGATGGTTTATTTTATGTGCCAACACAACTAGGCTACAGTGCCCACTTGTTAGGTCAAACACTAGTCTAGATGTTGCTGAGAAGGTATTTTGTAAATGTGATTAACATTTATAATCAATTGACTTTAAGTAAAGGAGAGTACCCTCAATAATGTGGATGGGCTTCATTTGAAGGCCTTAACAGCAAAAACTAAGGTTTCCCTCTCCTAGACAGATACCTAAAAGAAACATAAACATACATCCACACAAAAACTTGCACATGAATGTTCAAAGCATCATTACTCATAACAGCCAAAAAGTGGAAACATAAATGTCCATAAAAAAATGAATGGATAAACAGAATGTAGTGTTATCCATACAATGGAATGTTACTGAATGAAGTTGAACTCTTTGCTAATTTTTTATAAAGCAATAAAAAGAAATGAAATATTGGTATATCCTACAACATGAATGAACCTTGGAAACATTATACTGAGTTAAAAAAGCCAGCCACAAAAGACAAAATATTTTATGATTCTATTTATATGAAATGTTAAGAACAGGCATATCTAGACAGGAAGATTAGTAAATGCCTAGGGCTGAGGGGAGCAGGGGAAGGAAGGGAGGAGCAAGGAGGAGTGATGGCTAATTGACACAAAATTTCCTTTTGAAGTACGGAAATGTACTAAAATTAAATAGTAGTGCTGACAACAACTGGTCTCTTTTCACGTAACAACAGAGGAAGAAGGACAGTCAGGAAGAGGAGCAGGCTATGGAATGCAGGCTAATTGCCTCCATGAACAACTGCCTCCTTCGCCATGAAACTAGAAGAACAGGATAGCGCCAGCTACCATTACTGAACATTTTGATCAAAGATTCAAATGAATTCATAGAAGAATTCTGATCAAGTAAAAATAAAACACAAATAAAAATGCAAAACAGAAGGATTCAAATTATCATGGAATCCAGACCCAGAGCCATGAAGGTTAGAAGAATCCCCGCAACTAACTATTGCCCTGAGATAATCTTTAAACCTTCAACCAAAAATATCCCCTGAACTCTTCATAAAACCAAATGATAATTTAGCTTACCTAGTTAAAAGGTCTGCCTTGAGCATTATGTTCTTTTAAGAACTATCTATACAGGATCGAGTTGATGACAGCAACTCAAAAGATTAGACAGGAACCTTAGGGGGCAGCGAATTTATGTTAATGGGGAGGAACAACTCAGAAAAAGCGTGAGAATGGTTGTACAACTCAAAGAATGTAATCAGCGTCACTAAATGATAGATGTAGAAACTGTTGAAATGGTTCATGTTTTACTGTGTATATTCTCAAGAACAATAAGATCAATAATTTTTTTTAACTGTAGTGATGGTTGATCAACCTGTGAATATATTAAAAAATCACTGAATTGTTCAATTTAAATGGATAAATTTTACGGAATGTGAGTGATATCTCAATTCAGCTGCTAAAAAATAAAATAAAAAAATGACTGCAGGATAGTAAAATGATCTTCTCAAATAGAATTTGCTTTTTTATAACTGTATTTTAGGAAAATTTTTAAAGTGAGGAACTCTATGGAAAATCATATCAAAAACTGGTAACAGTTGTTGCCTTGAGGTAGTAAGACGGTTAACTGGTTTCTTTTCCCCAAAACTGTTAGTATTGTTGCTATATGGTTTATAATTGTAAAAATTAAATACATACCCAGTAAGGTTGGGGCAGCATTTCATCTCTAGGAGGCCTGTCTGGTCTAATGCACATGCATAGATATCAATAACATGACCAGTCGTAGCAGCTCTATTAGCCAATGCTTCAAAATGCTACAAGAGATTTTTAAAAATTAAATCAAAGTAACATACAAATGTAATCATCCTATTAATCTTTTCTCCATTAACATTTCAAAATTATCTAAGAATGAAAAAAATTCACTAAAATTTAAATACAACTTATTGTCATTTAATTTCCTATAATGTCTAACAAAATGGTATAATAACTTCTGCAAGTCTGACATTTTCACATTCTTTTCCTTACATGCCATTCTTTCTAAGAGGTAAACCCCTAAATTAAGCTAAACTTGAAATAGGCATAGCCTGAACATCTTGCTACAGCTGTACAAATACAATAGAATAACACAGAATTCTTTTTCCTGGCTAAAACCACAACCAAGTAACAAAAACCTCTGAAAATGGACAACAACAAAAGTAGTAAAGTAAGCAAATTTAAAGATCCAACCAAGAAAAATTAGTTGGCAGTAAAAAGCATCCACTAATAGTGATAGAAAATATCTGTCATTAATTACTTTAGAAAGTATAACAAATAATGACTACCAAAAAGAAATATGAGATAATACAGTACAACTATATTAAAAATTATGAACCACAGAGAATTTGTAAGAAATAATAATGTGGGTATCAGTGAGCAAAATTAATACAAGAGAGTCCGAAATCAACATTTATGAAAATCTACTTGCACAATAAAACACAAAAGAGTTTACAAGAAGAGAACACAACTCAGGAGAAACGGATGGACTATTCACACTATGGACAAAACACACATCTGAAGAGAAAGACATTCTTTAACACGAACATTAAAAAAAGCACACAAGTTTTCCCTCAGGAGTAATTTATAGTAAATGTCTATCGGTATCTACTATTATGTTTCCACATGTTTAAAACAAGCAAAACGTAATTTAAGTTACCAAGAAAGAGGAGAGGATATTTCTGCAAATGTAAATAACAGCTATGGTATCAGCCTTCACAATATCACTACTTCTATCCTTAAATATTTATATTCTTACTCTTCTATCAAATAAGTATTTGCTTTCTAACAAGGCAAAAAGACAAACTAAAATTACCTTAGTTCCCTTTTTTACATATTTGGCATTGTCTTTTTCAATGTCATGCCAGGATCTTATAGGTGTCTTCAACTCATCTCCAACCACCATTCCAGGCCCCTGAGTGGCTGGACCACCAATGAACATCATAATACGGGCACCAGTGTTGGGAAAAGTACACTATTGGAAAAAAAGTGACTCATCAAAAACAGTTTAAAGGAAAACATATGAATGTGCATCTCTGATAATAAATTTTGATATATTCTCATCAGAAGAAAGTAAGCATTTTCCAAGAAATAAAATAATCCAATGTTCAAAACGAATTTTTAAAACCAGGATATAAATTTTGAACATGTTTCCTTTGAAATTCTGTTCTAGATAATAGTATATTCTTAATTTTAAAATAATCTATAAACCTGATCTCTATCAACAAGGATGTCTCTCCTTCCACTTAACGGATCCTAGACTGGGAAAGGAAAAGACAGAAGGGGAAGACAGAGACGGCATCATCTTGTTTTTTGTTATTGCTTTGTTTTGGTTTTAGTTTTTTAAGTTTAAAACATCATGATTTATACCTCTACTTCAAGTTGATGGACTGAGTATGCTCATCTACCTCCCTTTCTTCCCCAAATCCCAGTGAAATGAAGAGAAAAGGTACCATTAAGAAAAGAAAAAGATCATAACAACAATAAAAAACAGGAAAGAGTGCCATCAACAGAGTAGAAATTTTGAGAATCCAAATAGCAGATGCAATTAGACAGACAAAAGGATCAAAACAACATAGCCCCGATACCAAAGATAAATCAGATCTTCCCAAGGGAACATCTGAGAAGCTCCACAATGCACATTTGGAGTTAACAAAGAGATCAATGGATCAAAGAGCTGTAGTCAGTCTCCAGATACAGCAGCTGATGGCTACAGGCTTGCCATCAGCAATTCCTAAGAACTGCTCTCTGCAGAAAGTGGGCCTGGAGAAGTTTCTTAGCCTAGAAACTACAAACTGAGATGCAGAACAGAACACATGTTACAATAAACATCACAAGAAATATGACAACTCTCCAGAGTTTCCAGAATTTAAAATATTGCAATAATAAAAAAGCTCAATGATTTGAGATGAAAGGCATGGCCAAAGATCAAATTAAAACCAAACCAGCTACCACTGGGTCAATCCTGACTCATGGGGACCCCATACAGTACAAAGCAGAAATGCACTCCATACTGTTTGCAAGGGTGTGACCTTCTGGAAGCAGATCGCCAGGCCTTTCTTCTGAGGCACCTCTGAGGGGGCTTGAACCACCAAACTTTCAGTTTAGTAGTCAAGCACTTAACTATTTGCACTACCGAAGAACTCAAAAGCTAGAGATACAGAAAATAAAGTTGAGGAAATCTCCCATATAGTGAAAAAAAAAGAAAATATGAGGAAAATAAAGATATAAAGAGATATGGATGTCCAGCATCCATCTACTGAGTACAGAAGATGAAAGATGAAAACACCCCTTTTGGGAAGAACCCGCCCCCTCCCCATTCTAAACCAGGTCTGAGGCTAGCTTCAGGAATTGCTGAGTCCCCTCATCTGGAAGTAGGAGCCATTTTTCCAGCTTTGGAGAGGGAACAAATTAACAAACAGGAAAAAATAATCTGCCAACTCCCCTAAGCCCGGAACTCAGGGCAGGCATGGAGCCTTTGCCTAGGCACAGGCATAATGGGCCCACAGACTTTGAATGCCTTTCACCCCTGCACAGACCTGTGTAGGCCCATTTCCACAGCGTAGACCCTCATTAGCATAGCACAACAGGGTATATACCTGAAGCATATCAGCTGTAAGGTACAGTGGCAGATTCATGACATCTGACACCACTCTGCCCATTAAGCAGGGTCCTCACCTACCCATATAAGGAGCCTGAGGACTGGTAGCTCCACCCATACCACCCACAACAGGGATCCAAGAATAAGTAGTGCCTCCCAGTCCTCACAGCCAATAGCACTGGGTACCCATAGTCTGGCTGCAAAACTCACCCACCTATGTGCTCTAGGGAACAGGGACACGCTTTCCTTCCAGACACTCAGGGCCAGCCATCGGCCCCCTGCCCTCCTCAGCACATGACCCTCTACTACAGCCAGATACCTGTGCTACTCCAATTACCCCTGCCTGTCTAGGGCTGTAGGTGAGAGCCTGGACCACAAACTTGGTGACCAACTACCTGGACACCTGACCTGAATCCATACAAGAAAAGTAAATGGACTTCTGAGCTCACATACCTAGTAACTGCTTTAACCACCTGGAGACAGGACGTGACAGCTTCGAAGATGCCAATAATTAAAGTAGCTCACACAACCAGCCTATTTGGGCATATTAAAACAAAACAAGAAGCTAGGACACAGTAAGCAAACATAAAATATATAACTATAACTTACTGATGGCTCGGAGACAAAAGTCAATATCAAATCATATAAAGAGGCAGACCATGATGGCTTCAGCAAGTGCCCAAAACAAAGAATCAAGAAACCTTCCAAAGGAAGAGAGCTTACTGGAATTACCAGAGGTAGAATTCAAAACATTAATATACAGAGCTCTACAAGAGATCAGGAAGGAAATCAGGCAAAATGCAGAACAAGTTAAGGAACACACAGACACAACAGAGGAACTTCAGAAGGATATACAAGACTACACTGACAAAGTTAACAGGCTGCAAGAATCCACATAGAGACAGCAAACTGAAATACAGAAGATTAACAATAAAATTTCAGAATTAGACAACTCAGTAGAAAGTCACAGGACCAGAATTGAGGCAATGGAAGTCAGAATTAGTGAGACTGAAGATAAAGCACTTGAGACAAACTCACTTGAGGAAAAATCAGATAAATGAATTTTAAAAAATGAAGAACCCTAAGAATTATGTTGGACTTAGAGGAATAACCCACGAGTGACTGGAATACCAAGGAGGCGGCGGGGGGTGGTGGTAACAGAAAATACAAAGAGAATTGTTGAAGATTTGTCGGCAGAAAACTTCCCTGATAGTGTGAAAGATGAGAAGGTATCTATCCAAGAAGCTCATCAAACCACACACAAGGTAGATCCTAAAAAGAAAGTCACCAAGACATATTATAACCAAACTGGCCAAAACCAAAGATAAAGAGAGAATTTTAAGAGCAGCTAGGGATAAACAAAAAGTCATGTACAAAGGAGAGTCAGTAAGACTAAGCTCAGACTACTTAGCAGAAATCATGCAGGCAAGAAGGCAATGGGATGACATACATAAAGCCTTGAAAGAAAAAAAACTACCAGGCAAGAATTATATATCCAGCAAAACTGCCTCTCAAATATGATAGTGAAATTAGGGCATTTTCAGATAAACAGAAGTTTAGGAATTTGTAAAAACCAAACCAAAATTACAAGAAATACTAAAGGGAGTCCACCAGTTAGAAAATAGATAACATCAGATAACAACCCAAGACTAGAATACAGGACAGAACCACCAGATATCAAATCAAATAGGGAAGTCACAAATAAATCAAAGCTAAAACACTGAAAATAGGGAAACAGAGGCATCAATATGTAAAAGATGACAACATTATAAAAAAAAAAAAAAGAGGGACTAAATAATATAGTCATAGATCTTTCATGTGGAGAGGAAATCAAGGAGATGTAAAGAAATAAAAGATTGGTTTCAACTTAGAAAAATAGAGGTAAATATTAAGGTGACCACAAAAGAAACTAACAATCCTACACATCAAAATGAAAAAGACTCAGCAAATACAAAATCATCAATAATGAAAAGGATGAAAAGAAAATACATAAGGAAAATTGACTCAGCACAGAAAATTAAGTGGAACAAAGAAAATGTCAACAACACACAAAAAAAAAGACATCAAAATGATAGCACTAAACTCATAACTATCAATAATCACACTGAATGTAAAGGAACTAAATGCAACAATAAAGAAACACAGTGTGGCAGAATAAATTAAAAAACACGATCCGTCTACATGCTGCCTACAATAGACACACCTTAGACTTAAAGACACAAATCAAAACTCAAAGGATGGAAAAAAATGTATCAAGCAAACAACAATCAAAAAAGAGCAGGAGCAGCATTATTAATCTCTGACAAAATAGACGTTAAGTAAACCCACCAGAAAGGATAAGGAAGGACACTATATAATGATTAACGGGCCAATATACCAGGAGGATATAACTATAATAAATATTTACATACCCAACAACAGGGCTCCAAAATACATAAAACAAACTCTAACAGCATTGAAAGGAGATACAGATAGCTCCCCAGTAAGTAGGAGATTCCACACACCACTTTCGGTAAAGGACAGAACATCCAGAAAGAAGCTCAATAAAGACACACAAGATGTAAATGCCACAATCAACCAACTTGATCTCATAGACATATACGGAACATTCCACCCAACAGCAACCAAGTATTTTCTTTTCCAACGGACATTCAACATTCTTCAGAATAGACCACACATATTAGGCCATAAAGAAGCCTTAACAGAATCCAAAACCAAATAAAAAACAAAACTCATTGCCATCGAGTTGATCTTGACTCATAGCAACCCCACAGGACAGAGGAGAACTGCCCCCAAAGAATTTCCAAGGAGCACCTGGTGGATTCGAACTACCAACCTTTTGGTCAGCAGTTGTGGCTCTTAAACATTATAGCACCAGGGTTTCCAAAGCATTGAAATATTACAAAGCATCTTTTCTGACCATAAAGCCATAAAAGTAGAAATCAATAACAGAAAAAGCAAGGAAAAACACCAAATACATGGAAGCTGAGCGACACCTTGCTCAAAAACTACTGGGTTATAGAAGGAATTAAGGATGGAATAAAGAAATTCACAGAATCAAATAAAAATGAAAACATATCCTACCAGAACCTTTGGGACACAGCAAAAGCAGTGCTCACAGGGCAATTTATACCAATAAATGCACACATCCAAAAAGAAGAAATGGCCAAAATCAAAACACTAACCCTACGACTCAAAGAAATAGCTGCAAAAGAAGCAAATAACAAAAATTAGAGCAGAATTAAGTGAAATAGAGAATAGAAAAACAATCCAAAGAGTTAACAAGACCAAAAGCTGGTTCTTGGAAAAGATCAACAAAATTGATAAACCACTGCCCAAACTGACAAAAGAAAAACACGAGAGGAAGCAAATAACCTAAATAAGAAATGAGATGGGCAATATCACAACACACCCAACTGAAATGAAAAGAATCGTAACAGAATACTATGAAAAATTGTACTCTAACAAATTGGAAAACCTAGAATAAATGGACAAATTCCTAGAAAAACACTACCTACCTAAACTAACACAATCAGGAGTCGAAAAACTAAATAGACCCATAACAAAAAAAAGAGATTGAAAAGGTAATCAAAAAACTCCCAACAAAAAAAAAACCCTGGCCCGGACAGCTTCACTGCAGAGTTCTACCAAACTTTCAGAGAAGAGTTAACACCACTACTACTAAAGGTATTTCAGAGCATAGAAAAGGATGGAATACTCCCAAAACTCATTCTATGAAGCCACAATAACCCAGATACCAAAACCAGGTAAAGATGCCACAAAAAAGAAATTACAAACCTATATCCCTCACGAACTTAGACACAAAAGTTCTCAACAAAATTCTAGCCAACAGAATTCAACAACACATCAAAAAAATAATTCACCATGACCAAGTGGGATTCACACCAGGTATGCAGGGATGGTTCAACATTAAAAAAAACGATCAGTGTAATCCATCATATAAATAAAAGACAGGAACCACATGATCTTACAAATTGATGCAGAAAAGGCATTTGACAAAGCCCAACACCCACCCATTCATGATAAAAACTCTCAGCAAAATAGAAATAAAAGGGAAATTCCTCAATATAATAAAGGGCATTTATACAAAGCCAACAGCCAACATCATCCTAAACGGAGAAAGTCTGAAAGCATCCCCTTGAGAAGGGGAACCAGACAAAGATGCCCTTTATCACCACTCCTATTCAACACTGAGCTGAAGGTCCTAGCCGGAGCAATTAGGCTAGAAAAAGAAATAATGGGCATTCTAATTGGTAAGGAAGAAGTAAAAGTATCTCTATTTGCAGATGATATGATCTTATACACAGAAAACCGCAAAGAATCCACAAGAAAACTAATGAAACTAACAGAAGATTTCAGCGAAGTATCAGGATACAAGATAAACATACATAAATCAGTTGGATTCCTCTATACCAAAAAACAGAACTTGAAAGAGGAAATCAAATCAATACCATTTACAATAGCCCCCAAGAAAATAAAATACTTAGGAAGGTATCTAACCAGAGACATAGAAGACCTATACAAAGAAAACTATAAGACACTACTGCAAGATACCAAGAGACCTACATAAGTGGAAAAGCACACCTTGCTCATGGATTGAAAGACTCCACATTGTAAAAATGTCAGTTCTACCCAAAGCAATCTGTAGATACCATGCAATTCTGATCCAAATTCCAAAGGCATTTTTTAATGAGATGAAGAAACAAATATGGAAAAGAGGCCCTGGATAAATAAAGCACTACTGAAGAAGAAGGACAAAGTGGGAGGCCTCACACTACCTGATTTTAGAACATATTATAGCACCACAGTAGTCAAAACAGCTGGGCACTGGTACAACAGATACATAGACCAATAAACCAGAATTGAGACTCCAGACATAAATACATCCACCTATGAGCAGCTGATATATGACAAAGGCCCAAAGTCCATTAAATGGGGAAAACACAGTCTCTTTAACAAATGGTGCTGGTATAACTGCATACCTATCTGCAAAAGAATGAAACAAGACCCATACCTCACACCATGCATAAAAACTAACTTAAAACGGATCAAAGATCTAAATCTAAAATGTAAAGATCATGGGAAAAAAAAAATTTATGCCCTAATACATGGCATAAACGAAATACAAAAAATGTACAAACACCAGAAGAAAAACTAGGTAACTGGGAGCTCCTAAAAATCAAACACTTATGTTCATCAAACACAACCTACAGACTAGGAAAAAAATTTCGGCTATGACGTATCTGATCAGGGTCTAATTGCTAAACTCTACAAGATGTTGTAAAACCTTAACAACAAAAAGACAAATAACCCAATTAGAAAGTGGGCAAAGAATATGAACAGGCACTTCACCAAAGGAGATGTTCGGGCGGCTAACAGATACCTGAAGAAATGCTCATGATCATTAGCCATTACAGAAACGCAAACCAAAACTACGAGATACCATCTTAGCCCAAAAAGGCTAGTATTAATCCAAAAAACACAAAATAATAAATGTTGGAGAGGTTGTAGAGAGACTGGAACACTTACACACTGCTGGTGGGAAAGGAAATCAATTTGGCATTTCCTTAAAAAGCTAGAAATAGAACTACCATACGATCCACCAATCCCACTCCTTGGAATATATCCTAGAGAAATAAGAGCTGTCACATGAATAGATATATGCAACCTCCTTGGAAACTCTATGGGGCAGTTCTACTCTGTCCTATAGGGTCGCTATAAGTCGGAATCGACTTGACAGCACTGGGCTTGTCTTTTTTGGTTTTCTTCGTTGCAGGACTGTTTACAATAGCAAAACGATGGAAACAACCTAGATGCCCAACAACTGATGAATGGATAAACAAATTGTGGTATATTCAGGGGACATCTAGGTCAATTGGCATAACAAATTTTATAAAGAAAATGTTCTACATTCCACTTTGATGAGTGGCACCTGGGGTCTTATAAGCTAGTAAGCAGCCATCTAAGATGCATCAATTGGTCCCAAGCCACCTGGAGCAAAGGAGAATGAAGAACACCAAAGATACAAGGAAAATATGAACCCAAGAGACACATAAATCAGAGATTCCGTCAGCCCAACACCAGAACTAGATGGTGCCTGGCTACAACAAATGACCACCCTGACAGGGAACACAACAGAGAGTCCCTGACAGAGCAGGAGAAAAGTGGGGTGCAGAACTCAAATTCTAGTAAAAAGACCAGACTTGATGGTCTGAGACTGGAGGAACCCAGGAAGACATGGCCCCCTGAGTCTCTGTTAATCCATAACTAAAACCATTCCCAAAGCCAACTCCTCAGAGAAAGATTAGACTGGTCTAATAAGACATAAAATGATACTCATGAAGAGTGTGTTCCTTAGTTCAAGTAGATATATGATGAGAAGGCAGAAAGGGACAGGAGCTGGTTGAATGTACACGGGAAATTAGGGGTGGAAAGGAGGAGCATGCTGTCACATTACAGAGAGAACACTAGGGTCACATAACAATGTGTGCATAAATTTTTGTATGAGAAACTAACTTGAGCTATAAACTTTCACTTACAGCAAAATTTAAAAAAAAAAAGTAGAAAAAATGATGGAATTAGAAAGTCACTATTTGGCAGCCATCATAATAATAACTGTTTCAGGCAAAAATCATCAATGGAAGTTAAAACTGGTAGGTAAAATCTGATGATTACACCGGGTATTTATGTACTTTCAAAATATTTTCCTACAAGGTACTTACAATTACAAAGGAAAAATTATAACTTTACAGTGAAGAAACTTGGCAGAAACTACCTTAACCAAAAGACCAAAACTAGCATCATTAGAATGAAACACACTGACATCACAGGCTTCCCTGATATGCTGCACTAAGTAGAATACAACATCCTTTCTCTAATTTTCCTGCCCAGGGTACATAATCTAAATCTACTCACCAGAAATATGTAACCAACTCCAATTGAGAGCCAGTCTATAAAATAATTAGCCCATACTCTTAACAAATATCAATGTTATAAAACACAAAGAAAGACTGGGGACTTACTCTTGATTAAAGGAGACTAAGAAAACATAACAAATGAATGTAATGCATGATCCAGGAATTTCTTTTGCTACAAAGGATACTACATGGGTAACTGGTGAAATGTGAATAAAGGCTGCAGATTACAAAATACTATCATATCAACGTTAATTTCCTGATTTTGTTAAATGTATTGTGTTTATGCAGAAGAATGTTCTTGTTATTAAGAACATTTAGATACCATCTGTTCCAGTGATCCCACTCCTAGGAATATATCCTAGAGAAATAAGAACCATCACACAAATAAACATATGCAAACTCACGTTCATTGGAACATTATTTGCAACAGCAAAAAAGATGGAAACAACCTAAGTATCCATCAACAGATGAATGGATAAACAAATACAAAAATACATACAATGAAACGCGATGCAATGATAACAAACAATGATGAATCTGTGAAACATCCAGGTGGTGGTGTTGTTAGATGCTGTAAAGTCAGTTCCAACTCACAGCGATCCTATGTGCAACAGAACAAAATACTGCCCAGTCCTGCGCCATGCTCACAATCATTGTTATGCTTGAGCCCATTGCTGCAGCCACTGTGAAGGGCATAATGGTGAGTGAAATAAGTCAAACACAAAAGGACAAATATTGTATGAGACCGTTACTATAAAAACTCAATAAAAAGTTTACACATAGGAAAAAAAAAAGAACGTTTAGTATGCTTTTATAAGTTTTTAGGAATAAAATGGACATCATGTTTATCAATCAACACACTGCATTGGGCAAATCTGCTGGCAAAAGACCTCTTTCAAGTGTTAAAAAGCAAAGATGTTGCCTTGAAGTCTAAGGTACGCCTGACTCAAGCCATGGTGTTTTTAGTTGCCTCATATGCATGTGAAGGCTGGACAATGAATAAGGAAGACTAAAGAAGAACTGATGCCTTTGAATAATGGTGTTGATGAAGAATATTGAATATATCATGGACTGTTGAACAAATCGGTCTTGGAAGGAGTACGGCCAGAGAAGACTTCATCTCACGTACTTTGGTCATGTTATCAGGAGGGATCACTCCCTGGAGAAGGACATCATGCTTGGTAAAGCAGACAGCAAAAAAGAAGGCCCTCAACGAGATGGAATGACACAGTGGCTGCAACAATGGGCTCAAGCATAACAATGATTCTGTTGTACATGGGGCCACTACAAGTCCGAACCAACTCAACAGCACCTAACAACAACATTATGTTTGTAACTGGATCTCAAATGGTTTTTTAAAGTTTTTATATATATATGTGTGTGTATAGAATATGCATACACATATACACATACATATGTGGGTGCATATATATGTGCGCATATATATAAATATAAATATAAAAATAAAAAAAGAGAAGTGGGAGAGAAGAAGGAGAGGGAGAGAGAAGAATCAAAGGATAAAGCATGCATGGTAAAATGTTAGCCTTTGAGGAATCTAGGTGAAAGGCATAAGGGAATTCTTCGAATCATTCGTGCAACTTTTCTGGAAGTTTGGAATTATGTCAAAGTAAAAAGTTAAAAGAAAAAATAAATAATGATAGTAACAGATCACTGTTGTTGTTAGTTGCCATTGAGTCAATGCTGACTTATGGCAACCCCATGTGTGCAGAGCAGAACTGCTCCACAGGGTTTTCAAGGCTGTGACCTTTCAGAAGTAGATCCCCAGGCCTGTTTTCTGAGGCACCTCTGGGTGGGTTTAAACCGTCAACCTTTTGGCTAGTAGTCAAGTGTTTAACTATCTGCACCACCCAGGGAACTCAGTAACAGATTATAACCCACTAAATAAAAGAGGATACCAATGAGTCCATAATGATAGTAATAAATAAACGAATAAACTGAAAGTTTGATGAGAAACAGGATATTTACATAGTTCAAAGAGTCTCACCTTGTAATGCTTTATTAATTACAAAGGAGAAAAAAAAAGAGTAATTTTACAGTGAGAAACCTGGCTTAATGAAGTGATCAAACTGAATATCATCAGTAATGGGACAAATGAAAGTCATGGGCCACCTGATAGGATGCAACACGAAGAACGCATTACTTCTGTGATATTCCTGCCAATGATGCAGACTTGAATCTAATCATAAAGATGTATCAGAAAATCGCAAACTGAAGAACATTTTACAATGTAACTGACTTGAATCTTCCAATGTGTTAAAGTCATTAAAGTCATGAAAAGGCTGAGCCAGTGTTCCAGATTCAAGGAGACTAAATAGACTTAAGTGCTAATGTAATGCATCGTGTGAACTAAATCCTTTTAGAAAATAAAAATTATTGGGACAACTGGCAAAACTTGAATGGTGGGGTCTGAGGATTAGATGGTACTACTGCATCAGTGTTTTGACATCCTGATTTTAGCAGCTGTATTATGGAAACCCTGGTGGCATAGTGGTTAAAGAGCTACAGCTGCTAACCAAAAAGGTCGGCAGTTCGAATCTACCAGGAGCTCCTTAGAAACCACATAGGGCAGTTCTACTCTGTCCGATGGGGTCGCTATGAGTTGTAATCAACTTGACACCAATGGGTTTTTTTAACTGTGGTTATGGGAACCCTTGTGGTACAGTGGTTAAGCATCTGGCTGCTAACCAAAAGGTCAGCAGTTTGAATCCACCAGCCACTCCTTGAAAACCTTATGGGGCAGTTCTACTCTGTCCTTTAAAGTCACTATGAGTCAGAATCGACAGCAATGGGTTACTATGGTTATACAGAACATCATTCTGGTTTATAGGAAATACAACTGAAGTATTCAGGGGTAAAGAACACTGTATCAGCAAATTAACCTCAAACTTAATCTGAGAAAAAACGTTCTTCACACAGGACCTGGCAACTTTTCTATAAACTTGGTTTTTCTTCAAATTTTTTTTTTTAGATTTATTTTAAAAAAAGACTCTCCTCTCTAATTACAAAGCTAAGGTATATGTAGTATAAAAATTCTCATTCTACTTGAAAGCAAAACTTCCCAAATCCAACTGTAAACATTTGGGTGAACATCTTTCCAGAATCTTCCCTCTGCACAAAAAGATATACCATAAATAAAACCTTACACAAATAAAATCGTAGACTCACTGTTCTATGATCTGATTTTTCTCACTCAACATTAGCATGTACATATTATTACACACACACACACATTTACAGCCAAAAAAAAAAACAGCATTACTACCTCAAGTAGTCCTACAGCTATGGAAAGTGCCACCCCCGAGGAACGCAAAGGTCTCTTTCCCTGTGGTACAGGCCAAGGGTCTCGCTGAAGTTCTCCCAGAAGATCTGTGAGATTCATGTCTATTTTCTGTACTGGCTGTAAGAATCTGCAAAATAAAATAAATAAAACATCGCTTATAAATATTTGTGGGTTAGGGTTCTGTTTTCTCTTTGTTTTGTAGGTTAGGGTTTAAGAAACAAATTGTCCACTTTCTTAAAAATAGAAAAAATACTTTGAATATACTGTTGACCAACAGTTGTCAAACTTTATTATACATCAGAATCAGTTGGAGGGCTTGTTTAAACACAGACTGCTGGGCCCCAGTTCCAGAGTTTTTGTTTTAGGGGTTCTGGACTGGGTCTAAGAATCTGCATTTCTAACAAGTTCCCATGGGGTGCTGATGCTACCAGTCCAAGAATCAGATTTAGAGAACAAATGCTATAAGCTAAACACACAAAAAAAGGACTTCATCTTTCATTTATCAATCTGGTAAGTTTTGAGGTTAGTGGAAATAATTATGAGAGATACATCAAGACAGTTTTAGTGGTATCACCCCTGATTAGAGGGAAAGGCTACTTCTGAGGTTAAGTAGGTAAGATGAAGTGTTTGAGGGCCTATTTTTGGTTGGCTGCCCTCAAACCACAAAAATTAAGTTTCCTTAATGTAAAATTAAAAAATCAGGAATATATCAAAACCTAAAGTAACTCTTTTTTGCAATGATAAGACCCCAAACGTTTCAGTGACATGATTCTGAGTCAACAACTTAAAAAGCAATACTAATGCAATCTATTTATAGTCCTAAAAATATTTAACAATATAGTATCACTGAATGCCTACACTCAAATTAAGGGTATGGAATGCTTTAAATAGCTGCATGAATTGTAAAATTCTCATTGCCATATGTAATTATTACCTGTTGGAAGGAGGCGGCTGCTGCACCTGAGGGCTACGTGTTGCTTGAGTAACGGGTACTTTAGAGAGGCCCAGCATTTCCTGTAAAAAGATTCTCTGTGTGATACCCATTTACTTATAAAAAGATTTATTAACAGCTTACCATGTGCACGGTGCTTACTAAGGCACTAGAACACAAAAATAAAGAACACAAGGCCTCTTCCCTCAGAAAGCAAACAGTCTAGTCAGGGAGACTATCAGGTAAAAAACAATATAGAGAAATAATCACCATGAGACAGCAAAGTACAAGGTGCTGTGTGAGCAAAGAAGAGGGATATTAGCCCCAGAAATATTTTATTTATAATTAATAGCCAAAATAAGCTATTATGTAAATTGAACATCTATACTTCTTAATTTATATTCATTCATCCCTTTAAGTAACTCTTCCTTAAGCACCCACTATATGCCAGGCATATAATGAAAAAAAAGGCCCTGCCCTCATGGAAATGAAAATCTGATAAAACAAACAGGAATTGATCAAATCATCCAATAAATAAGTGCAAAATTACAGTTGTAATAAATGTTACGCAGAAGAATCGTATAAAGAATTGCATAAAGGGAGATTATGAGGTACACAGAAACCCTGGTGGCCTAGTGGTTAAGTGCTACAGCTGCCAACCAAAGGGTCAGCAGTTCGAATCTGCCAGGCATTCCTTGGAAAATCTATGGGGCAGTTCTACTCTGTCCTATAGGATCACTATGAGTTGGAATCGACTCGATGGCACTGGGTTTGGTTTTGGTTTTTGGTATAAGGTACACAGATCTTGCACGTCTACACTTAAATTTGACTTAATGTCTAATCACTGCCAGTTTGGCTTCGAATTTTACACGTGTGCAGAATTCCTCTCCAGACTCATGAAAATAATGTTATTTTACTAAAGCTTTCTTGAATCTAGAAATGCTTAGCCATGAAGTAGTAGAATGAAAGCATCTAACAGAAAATCAGAAAGTCTGAAGATCTGCAAAGAAAAAATTAATGAGGTAATCAACAGTATTTCTTATCCTGATAGCAGAAATAGGAACTTTTCACTGAAAACTTATTAAATGCCAGATTCTGCACTAAACTCTTCAAATATATAACCTCACAAAACAACAACAAAAAACAAAACAAAGCCCACTGCCATCAAGTCAATTCTGACTCATGGCAACCTTATAGGAGAGAGCAGACCTGCCCGTGCCCCACAGGGTTTCCAAGGCTGTCACCTTTACAGAAGCAGACTGCCACATCTCTCTTTAACTGCCAACCTTTTGGTTAAGCAGCTGAGCTCTTAACCACTTTGCCATCAGGGCTCCTCACAAAACAATAAGGAAGTAGATTTCTTAATCCTTGTTTTACAAATAAAAAGTGACACTCAGAAAGGCTAAGAAACTTGTGGAAGACTATACAAGTAAGTGGTAAAACCCAAAAACCAAACCAAACCCACTGCCGTCGAGTTGATACCAACTCACAGATGATGATATGGGTTTACATTATACTAAGTACTCTCACTATTATTTCACTTAGTACTAACGATAACCTTGCAAAACAGATATTGGTTACCACTCTTCATAGATAATAAGAAAACAAAGAAATCAATTCAAGACCACTCAACTAAAAGAATTTAAGATTTGATTCTAGGACTATTTGGGGAGCAAAGATCAGGTTCTTTCCAACCAAATGGATAGAGAACGAAGACAAAAATGTTTTAATGGAAAAAAAAATTTAGTCTGTAAGCATTTACTTGCCTACTGCAAAAAAGATGTTTAACCCAAAAAACTTTGTTATATATTATATAATTTAAGTAAAACATATTCTACAATCAGAACATTAAATCACTTTAAATAAATTTATAACTTAATAACATCAATAATGGCAAGCATTAAAGGCAAAATTCATTTACTTCCCATGACCACCCTACAAGGTAGATACTATTATCCCCATTTTACAGATGAAAAGGACTAAAGCACTGAGAGGTTAAAACTTGGCCACTTTCTCTTCTCTCTCATGGAAACAGACGATCCTCCTCTCTAAGTCACTCTGCTTCCTGTGCTCCTGAAGGAATCCCCCACCGTGTCTTCTGAACCCTCACTCCTCTCACTCTCTTCAGTCTCTTTCCCTTCTGTGTATACGCACACTCAAGTGTCCACCTTCCTAAAGTCAATCTCTTCAGCTCCCTTCTCTCTCTCAGACTCCCACACTATCTCCTTCCTTACCTACACGAACAAACTCTTCAAACAGCATACTTTAATTTTCCCTACTTCCTCAAATCTCATTCACTGCTCAATTGCCAAAATCTGCACTTTATTCCCCTCCACCCCAAAAACGCCTCTAAACAAGGTGACTTTTTCCTTGTGATGACCTAATAACCAAATATAAGAGTTCATTCTAAGGCTCAAGCCCCTTCTCCTCCTCAGTAGTTCACTGTGCTGAAGACACCACCTTCTTTAAATTTCTTCTCCCTTGGCTACAACGTCCTCTATTCCCACCGAACCAGCTGCCATCAAGCTGATTTCAACTCATGGCAACCCCATGTGTATCAGAGCAGAACTGTACTCCATAGGGTTTCTCCCAACGGTTGATTTTTTGAAAGTGTATCACCAGGCCTTTTTTCTGAGGCACCTCTGGGTGGACTCAAACCTCCAACCTTTCAGTAGCAGTTGAGTACGTTAACCGTTTGTACCACCCAGGGAGTCTATTTTCACCGAAGTATTTTTCCCTTCTTCTTCGTCAGTCTCTACAGATTCACCAAATGCCCCACACATTGAGTCAGGTAAATTCTATCCTTGGTCTTTTCTTCTTTCTCAATGATCTCATACATTCTCAGAGCAACCAATTTAATACCTATACACCAACAACGTCCAAACCTCTGAGTTAGACCTGTAACTACCAGTTGTCTCCACCTGGATATTCCAAAACCAAGTCAAACTCGATTTTTATAAAAGTGACTTTATTATCCAAACCTGTAAATTCTTCCAGTATTATCTATCTCAATTAACTATAGTACACCACCCTCTCAGTCTGCCAAACTTAAATTACTCACCCTAAAAATCTTCTTTTTCATTTTGGACTACCTGAATACCTCCAAAGTCTGATATTGTCTACAGACTTGTATACTATCCACTACGATAATGGCTCTCAAGTGGGGACTGCATCAGAATCACTTAGGAAGTTTTTCTGTTTTCCATAATACTTACATGAACAATCTCAACATCTCCCAATACAAACACACTCACTTGTTCACCACGGTCTCAAAATCTCTGGGCAGAAAAGAAGATTTTGAAAAATCTCCCTCAAATGATTCAGTATGCTGCATATAATTCCCTTGCCTTGGAAAATAAAGTTTTAATTTGCAATGATAAAAATGTTGTCCTAGGATGAAAATACATATCCATAGTTCATAAATAACTCCCAAGTTCTCAAAATATCTCCTCTCACCAAACAAAGTTTTTAATCACTAAGTGAGATGTCAAGAAAGAAAAGATACATGCAGTTGCTCTATTAGGCTCCAGCATGCCTCTTTTATAAGCCCTTCAAATCTCTAAAATACCTTCAATTTCACTCTAAAATTTAAAGTTTCAATTAAAAGTGAAGGGTCTTCAATCCATATAGCAACAATTTAAGGCAAACAAAAGAAAACTGATGGCAATACTAAATTTAAAAACTTTGTTATAATTATATTAGCCATTTATAATAAAATATTTTCTAGAAGCTTATATCTGGAGGTATTTGTACACATATAGAGAGAGCGATGCTGACAGAGATCAGAACTACTATTCTCGTGGTTTACCTGCAGTTGTTTGGCAGACAGATCTTTTGTCCCTCTGAAGACATAGCTTTTTGAAATGCCTTCACATCCAAGTTCATGAACCTGCACCATTCTCCCAAAAGTAATAAGTCCAACCAAAGCAGTAGGTGGTAAAAGACTTAATGACATCTGCATGGATTCTTTGAGGGCTTGTAAATCTTCATCTTCCATGCAAGTATCAACCACATAAAGAAAGATCAAAGGCATCTGAGGACCTCGCTTTTAAAAAAAATTGCAATAATAAGAAAAATTAAGATTTTCATAAAGATAATAACACTTCAGCACAATATACAAAGATTGTCAATAGAAGACTAATTAAATAATTTGTAATACATGCATACAATGGAATCCTAATATAGTCCTTTCAGGAATGAAGCAGATTTTATGTGCCGTCATTAAAAGATATACAAGGCATATCATCATTAAGTGAAAAATCAAGATTAAAAACATTATGTATAGTTATAGAGGGAATTTTCACTTTTTATTTCATTTCATTACATGAGGTTTTGTTAATTACAACTACTTATTATTTTTAAGATAAGAAAACAGCAAATACATAGTTTAAAAATAAAATAAGATAATTTTTACAAAATAATTATCTAAACCTAAGCTAGATTTTCAGAGAAGTACACACTGGCAAGGTGGGGCAAATTACTGACTGGCTCAAGAGAACCATACAATAATTCTGTTTACATTATAAAGGACATTATTACTTCCAGACCCTACATACATAGACAACTATGTGAAGTTATTCTGACAGAGGAGTGAAATGATTTTTCTAACAAGGACCAATGCAAGAATGATTTCATCAACTGTATTCCGGGATACATCAGCAGGCTCCATTATCATACTGACTAAGTATCTGTGAACTGATCTTCTAACAACAAAGCGAAATTGATACTTTATTGATCTATTCATTATACCAGATCACGCCACTCTACCCAGTATTCTGGCCACCCATCAAATAACGAGAGAGATTACCTTACTCAAATTGACCTTGACACTTACTACCTTTGAAATGCCCCATCGATTCAACATGAAAATTAAAGATGATGCCTTTTAAGTCATACTGATTTACAAATTATTTTGTTATAAAGTAAATAACTGGATGTTAACAATGTTCTTAATGATTTGCTCTGATGTTCTTACCAGAACTACATATTCAATGCTAGAAAACTGAGGCAAAAGTTCAGCAGGTTGATTCAGTTCAGATATGCCAGCATAGGTAGGTGGAAACTATAGAAAGAAAAAAAAAAATTCATAGCAAATTACTTGCCAGAAAGAATGATAAAATTTTAAACTAAAAATATTGATTCCTGATGATTTAATTATTTTAAAAATAGGTATCTTCGTATTAAAAATAACTATTTTACCTTTCTTTTCAAATATGCATTTTTCTGTGTGATTGAACATCGTTAGTACAGTGTTACTTAGTAATTAAATTTGTGTGACAGCAACTAACATCTGCAATGGGGGGTTCTTACCTGATTCCTTTGATAACAAAAATTGCAAGCCCAGAGTTTTGCTCGATAATCCACTTGACTGTTTCAAGAAAAAAAAAAGATATGTTAACTCATGTTTCAGTTTCACTTTACAAGAATTCTATTTCAATAAAATTGATTTCTTTCTAAAACAGACATTCAAATTTATAGTCAATGCGATTTTTAAGTTACGTATTTTCAGATGTTTCAATATTTAATCCATACTTAAACACATAGAAACTCACCTAAATGGTGAATCTATCATGGCTTTTAATATGTAGCAAATATCAATAATAAACTTAAGATAATCCTGTTTTTTTTTCCTTCAAATGAGTTTCGCAACATCTACACTTGGATCTAGAAAACATTTACTCTTTCAGTTCAAAAAGATATTTACTAAATGCCTAATATGTACCAGCCATTATTCCAGATGCTGCTGATACAGCAGTAAACAAGACAGAAAAGGTCTCTGCTCTCATGGAGCTTACATTTTAAAAAGGAAAACAGACAACGGATAAGTAGATGCATAAACACATAAGATAAGAGTGATAATAAAGATGGAAGAAAACAAACCAGGATGCGAGAATATATTTAGGAGGGCTACTTTAATGGCAGGCCTCCTTAAATCAGAGGAAGAATGACTTGAATGAGAAGGAACCAGTCAGAGGAAAATGTGAGGTCAGAGCAATTCAGGCAGAATGTATAGCTACCACACAAGTTTCAAGGTAGGACTAAATCTGGTATGTTCAAGGATTGGAAAGAGGGCACTATGGTTAAGGTGTAAGGTAGATGGGAATAAAGAAAATGATACAAGATGAAGGCGGAAATATAGATAGAGGCTAGATCATGAAGGGTTTTACAGGTCTTGACAAGGGGTTTGGAGTTTTCATTCCAAGTATAATAGGAAGCTATTGGAGAATTTTAATATTCTGATTTCCATTCTTAAAACTCTATCTGCATACTCCTATGTATAATACCCTAGCGACCTAAAAGCAATGACACGAACAAACGTATATCGATGTTCACTGCGGCATTATTCACAACAGCAAAAAGGTTGAAACAAGTCAAGTGCCCATCAACAGATGAATTGATAAACAAAGTGTGGTACATACATACAATGGAATACTACTCAGCCTTAAAGATGAAGTCCTGTTACATGCTAAAACATGGATGAACCTTGAAGACGTCACTCTGAGCGAAATATGACAATCACAAAAGGAAATATTTTATGATCTCACTTATATGAAATGATAAGAGCAGGTAATTATATAGAGACCAATGGTTACCAGTGGTTATAGGGCAGGGGAGGGGAAACTACTCACTAAGAAGTAGTGAGTTTTTGTCTGTGGTTATGGGAAATTCAGCATCAACAAAGGGCAATGGACAAGGAGCCCTGGTATCAACTAAGGACAATGGACGAGCCATTGTGGTTAAGCACTCAGCTGTTCCACATGAAAGATGTGCCTGTCAGCTTCCGTAAAGACTTCAGCCTTGGAAACCCTGTGGGGCAGTTCTACTCTGTCCCATGGGGTCACTATGAGTCAGGATTGACTTGACGGCAATGGGTTTGGTTTTTTGGTTCAGA
Organism: Loxodonta africana; assembly: GCF_030014295.1. Classification (NCBI taxonomy): domain Eukaryota; kingdom Metazoa; phylum Chordata; class Mammalia; order Proboscidea; family Elephantidae; genus Loxodonta; species Loxodonta africana. Next base: position 51,019,583 of record NC_087351.1, read on the forward strand.
GCAATAGTTATACAATCAGACTAATGCAGTTGTTACCATTAAGCTGTACTTACATTGGGGGAAAAAAAAGGGTGAAATGGCAAATAAAGTATCTTATATAATTTTACAACTACAACAGACAAAATAATAAAATAAAATTTAAAAATATACTTTTTAAATTAAACATTTCATGGGATTAGTTTTCTTGGTTTGAAGGTTTAGAGTCATGGCTTTGTGGGTTCATCCACTCAACTGGCCTAACATTGTTCAAAGAGTTTCTGTTTTAACGCTCAGATCAAGGAGTAGCACCTGGGGTCTTAAAAGCTTGTGACTGGCCACACAAGATACAACAATTCGTTTCTATTTGCCTGGAACAAGAGAGGAAAAAGAAGACCCAAGAATCAGAGACAGAGATGGACCACAGGTTTAACTGCCTCCGTAAACTATTACCTTCATTACCACGTGATCAGAAGAAATGGATGATGCCCTGCTACCATTACTGGGCGTTTTGATCAAGGACTCAATAGTTGGATCCTGATCAAAAGAAAGACCAGCACGGAACAGAACTTCAAACTCATATGGAAACCAGGCTTGCTAAATCCACTGAGACTGGGAAACCTCTAATACCTGGAAATAACCTTTAAACCTTGAACCAAAACTATCCCACGAAGCCATCATTAAGCTAAACGACAGTTTATCCCGATTAATAAAGAATGTTTGCCTCTAGTACTCTTATAAAGAATTATATATGAGTGTAAACTGACAACAGTTCATCTAAAGCACACTTGAGTACTTTGAGGGGCAGGGAGCCTAAATTAATGGTGATAAAACAATATGGGCAGAGATAAAATGGTGACACAATATGATGTAACCAATGTTACTGAACTGTTCGTGTAGAGTGTGAACTGATACATATTTGGTTACATATACTGCCAGCAAAAATAGATAAATTATTATTCAAAAAAAAAAAAACAAAAACTCTATCTGCTGGTAGAAAGCAGATTGCTGAAAAGCAAGAATAGAAGGAGGAAAACCAGTTAGGAAGATGGTGAAATTGTCCAGGAAAAAGAAGGCAGTATCTGGAATCTCAGTGGTAGTAGCCGAGATTGAGTAACAGAGAATTGGTAATGTTCTGGAGATAGAAAGGGCTGGATATGCCAGTGGACCAGGTATGAGGAGGATGAATGGAAAGAGGATTAAAAGATTATTCCTGAGATTTTGGCTTAAGCAAAAGGAAACTGTAACATTTTTTAGCAAACACCATGCCACTTGATTATGACTTTTCTAATGACACAGCTGGGCCACTACACAGCCAGCACTAGTATTCAGAGAAAATTGATAGGATCTAACAGTTTTTATAGTGGCACTTTTACCGCTGGTCTTTTTTTACTCATTATTAACTCAGTGTACTAAAACGATCCTAAAATTTTACAGTTCTTTGGATTTCTTTGACTAGTCTAATTTGAAAAAAAAAAAAAACTATAAACAAAAACAGGCATTTTTACATAAGCAAGAAACTACATTTTTTAAATTTATATCACCATATTAGCTTTTTTCCATATTTTTTAATTACCACAAAGGATTCAAAACTGCACGGCAAGTGGTCCTACTACAGAGAACAGGCTCATATTGAATAGGAGGTAAATCAGGTCTCTCCTTCAGTGGTGTAAATAGGGCTGCCACTGGGACAACCATTCTTGTAGCTTCTAGTCGACTTGATGGCCAAACATTCCAACTAAATCGGACCCCATCTCGTTCTTCGTTTTGTTGGATAAATTCCAAATAGGTTGTCATTGTAAAGCTTGTTTCTTATTTCTGTAACAAAATAAAAAGTTATTAATAAAAAATCCAGAAGTCTGTTAAGAAGATTCAATGTTTTCCCCATTTTCAGCAATATTAACCCATTAGAAATCAGGATGAAATAAAAATGTTTATCCCAGCAATAATTAGTAAGCAATAACCCTGCTTACAACATATTTAATGACTCTTCAGAACCCAAGGTCCATAAGACCCAATAAGAAATATTTTATTCTTAAAAGGCGTAATGGCAAATATACTGTTAAATATAATTTTACAATTACAGCAGTCAAAAATAACAATAATGATAAATGAGAGACAGCCGTTTTTATTACTACTTAGGTACAGCTAAATACCTAGTGGGATGAGTTTTCTTGGTTCGAAGGAAGGCCTACGGTCATGGTTTCAAGGGTCTGTTCAGTCAACTGACCTAATGCTGTTTTTAAAGTCTCTGTTCTGCCTCCTAGTTCAGTAAGTAGCACCTGCAGTCTTAAAAGCTTCTGACTGCCACAGAAGATACAATAAATGGTCTCTATTTACCTGGGATAGCTGAAGACAGAGACCTAGGAAATGGAGAAGGAAATGAACTGTAGGTCTAATTGCCTCCATAAACTACTACCTCCACTGCCATGAGACCAGAACGGAATGGTGCCGCCTACCATTACTGAACATTTTGATCAAGAACCCAATAGATGGTTCCTGATCAAAGAGAGGAAAATGTGGAACAAAATTTCAAATTCTTATAGAAACTAGACTTACTGGATCCACTGTCACTGCAGGAACCCTCGAATCTACTGCCCTGAGATAATCTTCAAGTCTTGAACTGAAACTATACTATGGAGTCATCTTTAAACTCAGCAACAATTTAGCTCAACTAGTAAAGAATGTTTGCCTTGAACACTACTCTTTTAAAGAATTATCTATATAAGATCACAACAGTAACTCTAAAGCAGAGAAGTTTAGGAAACAGAGAGTCTAAGTTAACGATGGTAAAACAATACAGGTAGAGACAGTGAGTACAGTGACACAATCCGAAGAATGTAACCAATGTCACTGAACTATACACGTAGAAAATGGTGAATGGGTGTACATCTTGTTATGTATATTTTCATCAAAAATAAAATTTAAAAACTGTGAATTTTATTTTTCATTATTCGCTCTGGCAAATCATAACAAAGAATAATAAGGATTCTATTAAGGACCTACAGGAGAAAAAGGAAAAAACTTTGATCCTATGTTTCTCATATTAGCCTTGTAAGTGACATTATTCTAGTAAACACATTATCAAAAACATAAAATTATAAAAGCCCTTATAGTTTTATTCAGAAAATGACAGGTTTATACTAAGACTTCTAGAAAAGAATGTTTAATGGTACATAACAAAAAGATTTTCCTAAAGGTATACAAGAGAACTCTGTACTATTTTTCCAATATTTCTGTGAATACAAAATTATTTCAAAATAAAAAGCTGTGCAAATACAGGATATTTGTGGCACAATACAGTAAATAAAATGTTTGAGAAATGGTATTCCTTGTGATTTGTATAACCATTCAACCTCTACTGCAGAAACTTAATTTAGGATATTTTTAACATTATAATTTTTGAGAGCATTTTAAACTCTATTTCAAGGTACATCATTTCAGTGTAATAATTTCAGCTCACTATCAGCAGAAGGGAGGGAGCCTTGGCTGCACAGTGGTTAAAGCGCTTGGCTACTCATCAAAGGGTTGGCAGTACGAACCTATCGGCCACTCCAGAGGGGAAAGATTTAAAAATTTACAGCCTTTAAAGCCCTATGGGGCAGCTCTACTCTGTACTATACGGTCACTATATGTCAGAATGGACTCAACAGCAATGGGTTTGGTTTGGTTTTTACCAGCACGAGGAGGACACCACTCTGTGGAGGGGCCAGTACCAAGAGACATTCCACTTTGTTCCTCTCTAACAGCCTGTCTGGGATGCCAGCTTTCCTCCCTAGTCAACAGTTCTATCTCATGCTCTCAAGCTGTAGCAGTGCTTCATCATGGAAGGAAATTGCAGAATTTAAAGGTCTGGGAGGATAAAGAGTTTCAAGTGCTATGTGGCTGGCCAAGGATTTGTAACAGAGAAAGCAGAGAGATGAAGGATATCAAGCTAAATGAATAGAAGAATTATGAAACTAGGGAGCAAGAAAAGCCAACATGGATGTTGTAGTTGCTCAGAATGATGTGGGAGGAGGGGCTGATTCTAAAATGTTAGGGAAGGAAAGGTACTTATTTGGGGGAAAAAAAAAAACCATGTTAGATACAGTAACATTTTAATTTAAAAAAATTCTTGAATAGATTCCAATAATAAAAAATACAGAAAGTGACGCTTAACAAATCCAAGTATCTCAGACAGCTAAGAAGGTCTTTCTCTTCTTTAAGAGAATTAAGAAAAAAAAGCACTGCATTTCTTAAAAAGAGAATTTTATGCTAATCACAAGAGATCATGGATTTTTTAAAAGTCAACAAAGGGTAGAAGAATCCTAAGCTAAGACTAAATGTGTTGTGAAAGGCTATCCTGAAGGTAAATACAGGAAACAACTTTAAAAGAATGGCATGAGCTTTGAAGGAGCGGCTACTGAGGGATAATGACAAAACAAGGGCCTGAGACAGGCAGGAGTTAGCAGAAAGTAACCTCAGTTCTAACTCAAGAAGCAGTAAGGGGAGAAATTTATCTGGGAAAGAAATCCAGTTTCTAGCAACAGCTTCCATGCTACAGATGTGAATATAAATTCTAGGATTATGTCATCTTTCCCATTATTTCTACAGAGCATACAAAAAGCAAATGAAGCTTTCTGGCTATTAACTGCACCTACAATCTAAAATGCATCTTTTTGATCCATCACCAAAAGCATTAACATATCTACTACCACATACTAGACCAATTAGGCTTCTTCATCTAAACCACAAACCACGAAAAATGTTTTGAGTGACTGTTTTCTCAATTCTCCTAAGAATGATACATAACTAGTACTTAAGTGTGTGGCAGACATTTTCTCAAAAATGGACAAAGCAGGCCGGGCCTGTCACTTTACTTCATGGAGAACAACTAACAACACCTGTCACCAATGTAAGATTTGAGCTTTGAAATAAAAATTAAAATTCTGAAAACCTGTATCCATTACCATGAGCTTGACAGCTCTGTACTATGTGAAGATTTTTCTGATGAGATCAGCGGTGGTATTAATGAACGTAATTTTTTTTATATCATACAATCAAATGCGTCAACATTTAAGAAAGATAAACATTTCTCAGTCAAATATTTCCCAAATGATCATGTCACGATGCAAAAGATCCATCCAAAGTGCAGGACAGACCAATGAGTTTTAATGTGACAGAGTACAAAAAGTTCATTGATAAGGTTCCAGATTCCACACTGCAATTAACCTTTAATTTCTTAATTAAAACTCTGTGGAGTTTTGGTATAGTAACAAAGAAGAATATACAAAAATATCTGAAAAAGCTATTAAAATGTCTCTCCCTTTCACAACGTATCTATGTAAGGTTGGATTTTCTTCATATACTTCAACCAAAACAATTATACTAATAGATTGAATGGAGAAACCAATGTGAAAATCCATCTGTCTTCTATTAAGCCAGTCAATAAAGAAATTTCGAAAACAATACCATTCTTCTCATTATTTTGGACAATATAGTATTTTTCATAAGAAAATTTGTTTTTTAACACTGTTATTTTTAACAAATTAATAATTTTTTTTAATTTCCCAGTTTCTGTTTTAATTTCCAATATGGTAAATATCAAAAGACATAACCCATATAAACAATTGCTCTTTGGATCCTCAAAAATGTTTAAAAGTATAAAGGGGTCCTAAGAACTGCTGCCTTAAGACATTAGGACTTAATTCTCTCAGGGAACCTAATTGAAAAAGACACATATGAGACTTAGTATGAAGACATTCACACACAGGCAACAGCCAGGTTTCAGTATCTAGGAGAGGTGAGAAGCTGAATTTTAATTCCCCATCCTTACTTTTTATTAACACAATAAATACCACCTGAGAGATACTGAACCCACCATCGAGTCGATTCCGACTCATAGCGACCCTATAGCAACCGTACTGGACAGAGCAGAACTGCCCCATACAGTTCCCAAGGAGCACCTGGTGGATGTGAACTACTGACCCCTTGGTTAGCAGCCGTAGCACTCAACCCCGCTAAGCCACTAGGGTTGCCACCTGAGAAATATTTGAGCACAATTCCCCACCTTCTTCCTCACTCTTTTTCCTGTCTTCCTCTCTGCTCTAAGATCATATTCGCTTGCTAAATCACATCCGATGTATTTATTACATTGTCACTTTCCAGCAGGATTTTGAAGAGTCCCACCTGTTTCTTAATTGGCCCAACGACATAACCATGCACAACACTTCTGAATTCCCTCACCTTTACAAGGTAGGAATTGTGCAATCTTAAAATCACTAATTGTATTATAAAATTTGCCAGGCTTAGTCCCATGTACAATGGCACATCTGAAATAAAGTTCTGTTACTAACTAGTTTCTCACAGCGTTATTTGGCAAGCGCTCTCCCCCATATTAACATGTTTGCATAAAACTATAAAAACCAAACAAACATTACCACACACTAGGTTAGGATGCAGACTTAACATACTATCCCGTTGCCATAGAGTCGATTCAGACTCATAACGACCCTACAGGGCAGAGGAGAACTGCCCAACAGCGTTTCCAAGGAGAGGCTGGTGGATTCAAACTGCTGATCTTTTGATTGGCAGCCACAGCTCTCAACCACTGTGCCAGAGGGACCGCATACTACTAGTAACTTAAAATAAAAAAAGGGTGGTACAAACCATAAAATAAAACAGAATTCTAAAGAAATGTCCCACTTTTCAGCACAATTTATACTCATTAGTTAAAAAATTTAAATAATTTTTCTGGCAGAATTACCGGCATTGTGTTACTTTGACCTAGTGTATCAATTACTTGCCATAGTATTTTAAAAGGCTTTATGATGTGGTTTTTCAATATTCCAATTTTAACGTTTTTATAGATACCTAATTGAAAAGCACCCCATGGTTCTAAGTTGCAAGTAAAACTTGAGTTCCTGCCAATTAGATGCATCTGTTAGTAGGTAATTAAATGTGCCTCTCCTACTTTCTTTTAAAATCCTCAACGAAGCATCTTCAACTATTTCCACTGACTTATGATCTTGTATAAATCATTTAACCTTTCTGATCCTCAATTTTTTCGTCAGTAAAATGAGGGGTTTGAACTAGAAAACTTCAAGGTCCCTTCCTACTCTACAATTCTATGGGTCAATTTAAAAGGTTCGACTTATGAAGTGTTCAGACTACTGGGGAAGGCCAGAGAAGAAAAACTTAAACAAGCATTTATATTTAAATCAGTATTTAAATATAAAACTTTTTTTTAACCAAGTCAACTTGGCTAGTTCTATGCCTCTGGGAGGTGGAGAGAGGAGAAGTTGAGGAAATACAAGTGAAATGTGAATTCAACATCCCACTCCAGTGATTGATTACAGGTAGATTTTACTATGACTTTTCCTCAGGTAGCATCTTTCCCACCAAAACGGATGAACACCACAGCAGAATGAAGCCAAACAGTTTGAGACTGGCCCAATTTGAAAACCAAATTCTGTATGTAGTCCAGATCCAAAGCGTTAGCTTTCCCTAGCACTTTCCTCCTCCTCTCCTGTGACTCCCAAGGCCAAACTACGGATGACTAAGTCAGCTCGGTTCAAAGTCTACGTCACTTCAGATCAGGTAAGGTATGCACCCAGAAATCTAAGGGTCTAAAAGCGATAATGGACTGAGGTGGGGCGGGGGGGGTCGCCCGGGACGCAGGAGTGGGGGCCCTGGGCAGACACCTGAACTGCAGTTTTTCACCAGAATCTCGTCTTTGGCATCTTATCTAGGGGTGCTGGACGAAGCGGTCGGGCCCCCACGCTCCGGAAGAACGAGGCAGAGGGTGGCAGGGTACGGGGGTAAACGCTTCCCCACCAGGCCCAGCCACAGCCCCACCTGCCCCTCGGCAACGACTCGGCAACGACAGGGCAGAGCGGTGATCAAGCCCAAGACCTCTGCCCGCTGGCCAGCAGTCGCCGCACGGCCGCCCCTCCCCCGCTTCCCACTGAGGGCCCGCGGCCCCCACGGCGGGTAGAGGAGGCCGTCCTGAAGTCGGTCCTTACCACAGTGCCCCTCTACAGAATCTTCGCCTGTCGCAGGCTCCGCCTTGCTAAATCAGTCCCCTCCGCCGAGCTGAAGCAGCCGTGGCACCGTAATCACCGCCGGCGCCGCCCCGCCCCCGGCCTCCAGGCAGGCTTCAGCCCAGCCAACATGGCTGGTGCGGCCTCTGCCACGTCAAGGGGAGGGGGCGGGGCAAGAGGCGAGGGGCGGGGACTGGCCTAGGGGGCGGGGCGACGGGAGCTGGGGAGAAGCTGACGGGACCCGGACGGAGAGGGAGGGACAGGGAGACCAGGTGGGGCGGGGTCGGGAAGAAACGGGACTGAGCCGGGGGAAGAGGGGCGGGGACGAAGAGGGAGGGCCGGAACGACCCGACTGGAAGAAGTGAAGGGAGAACCGGAGCAGGGGAACCGAGGCGGGGCTGGGGCACCGAGGCGGGGCTGGGGCGTGGGGAGGTGGATACCGCTCCCTGCGGGCCGCAGAGAGGGTAGTGAACTGCCCCTGTTGTTGCCGCTCAGACTCAACTCGCCGAGAGAAAATGGAGACGTCCTCTAGCACATCCTCTCCTCTGGGTGCTTAGTAATTTTGAGAACCACCGACGTCTCCCCTAATAAAACAAAGTGAAAAGTTTGTTCTTTTACTTAACCCAACAAATATTTACTGAACATGTACTATGTGCAGGACACAGCTGAGATGCTAGGAATATGACAATCAGGCCAAACAAAATCCCTGACCTCTAAGAGTTTACATACTACGTATGTATTCTACCTCTTTCCTCCTACATCGCCTCTCTGCCGCCCCATCCCCGCTCCCCATCCCTCCGCGCGCCAAGTACACACTGAACAGTCTCTGGCTGATTAATCTTAAGGCATTTGCTGCTTCTCTTTCCCAAGAACAGAGCTGGGCAAAATGGGACAGTAGTTGGAAAGAAATTCTAACTTGGCGGTCTCAATAACCCCATCCTTCACAGACCTAACGGAACTAATTCCAAATGTGATGACATCTAAAATCTGGCAAACCTTCGCCCTGTAAGCATTTTATTAAATAGGAAAAAAAGATAAAACCTCTGTTTTCCAAAGCTGACATTCTTGAGAAAGATGGGCAAACAAACCAAACATATATTAAAAATATATATATATATATATATCCCTTCCTATTCTGTGAATGGAAACCCTGGTGGCATAGTGGTTAAGAACTAACTATGGCTGTTAACAAAAAGGTCGGCAGTTTGAATCCACCTGGCACTCCTTGGAAACCCTATGGGGCAGTTTTCCTTTGCCCTACAGGGTCTCTAAGAGTCGGAATCAACTCAATGGCGGCAACGTGTCTTCTGTGTTTGCTAAGGTTGTTGCGGAAGACGGTGAGCTTGCTTGTGTATTTTTAATACAATCCTGAACAGTGAATATGAACCAAAAGCCGAATTTCAGAGTAAGCTTGCAAATAAGGTGAGTTTAGGGTGGTAGGTTAATGAGGATACTTGACAGAAAAGTAACAGCTACGGGCAATGATAGAAATGTAAAAGAAGGACATTCAAAAAGAAAAAGATCCAGGAATGAGTAGGGTAAATCGAAATAGATCAGAGGATCCATGGGGATCCTGGAATTCAGCAGGGAATAAACCAAAATATAGTTCTCCTTTGGTAATTTTGCTAACCAGGTCAGCAGTTCGAACCCATCAGTGGCTCCTGGGAAACCCTCTGGGGCAGTTCTACTCTGTCCTATAGGGTCACTATGAGTCAGAATCGACTTGATGGCAACAGATCAGTAATTTCATTCATTTCATGGATCCCAAAAAGCCAGCTCGATGAAATTTAAAAAAGTCTTAATTTCTTTGTTATCAGAGGAACAAAAGCTTTTATTCCCAATTACAATGAAATAAATGTTAGGATGGGTAATAAATTCATTTGTATCTGTCTTTATATAGTTTGGAAACCCTGTTGGCATAGTGGTTAAGAGCTACGGCTGCTAACCAAAAGGCTGGCAGTTTATATCCACCAGGCGCTCCTTGGAAACCCTATGGGGCAGTTCTACTCTGTCATTTAGGGTCGCTATGAGTTGGAATCAACTCAACAGCAATGGGTTTTATATACTTTAGGAATCCCTGGGTAGTGCAAACATTTAAGTGCTTGACTACTAACCAAAGGTTGGCAGTTCAAACCCACCCAAAGGCACCTTGGAAAAAAGACTTGGCGACCTGCTTCCAAAAGGTCACAACCTTAAAAACGCTATGGAGTGCAGTTCTATTCTGCAACAAATGGAGTTGCCATGAGTCAGAATCCATTGGATGGCAACTGGTTTGGTTTTGGTTATTTGCCTTATGGTGAATGAGTTTCAGATTTTAACACTCAAATACACCATCAGGATCTATTGGGCCCAATTTTAGTTTTTTAGTTTCTTTTTGGAGCAGCGTAACTATAAGGATTATTTCGTAACTTTTATTCTTCTCAGAGGTCTTCCAAATAACAAACATACTTTTTAAATAACAGAATAACATTCACTCTATTTGCAATTCCCATATGGGTCATTTCCTAGATTCACACTGCATACATTCCACATTCCTATTATTAATGGGCATTTACTGCTGCTTCTTCTCATTTTGAGTCGTGCCACATCAGCAAATGAAGGTCCTGAAAGCTTGACTCCATCCACATCATTAAGGTCGACTCTACTTTGAGGAGGCAGCTCTTCCCCAGTAGAATTTTGAGTGCCTTATGACCTGAGGGGCTCATTTTCCGGCACTTATCAGACACTGTTCCACTGCTATTCGTAAGGTTTTCACTGGCTAATTCTTTTCAGAAGTAAACTGACAGGTCCTTCTTCTTAGTCTGTTTTATCTGGAAGCTCAGCTAAAACTTGTCCACCATGGGTGACCCTACTGATATTTGAATGCTGGTGACATAGCTTCAAGCATCACAGCAATACTTAAGCCCCCACAGTATGACAAAATGACAAATGAGTGGCCATTTTGAATCAGACAATCATATGGTCTACTATGCTAGGAATGACAAATTGATAAAGAATGGCATGGCATTCATCATCAAAGATAACATTTCGAGATCTACCCTGAAGTACAAAGCTGTCAGTGATAGGATAATATCTATATGCCTACAAGGAAGACCAGTTAATATGACTATTATTCAAATTTACACACCAACCACTAAGGCCAAAGATAAAGAGATAAAAGACTTTTACCGACTCCTGCAGTCTGAAATTGAGCAAACACGCAATCCAGATGCACTAATAATTAGTGGCAACTGGAATGAGAAAGTTGGAAACGAAGGATCATTGGAAAATACAGCCTTGGTGATAGACACAATGTTGGAGATAGCATGACAGAATTCTGCAAGACCAACAAGTTCTTCATTGCAAATAGCTTTTCTCAACATCATAAACGGCAACTATACACAGGAACCTCGCCAGATGGAATACACAAGAATAGAATCTACTATATCTGTGGAAAGAGACAATGGAAAAGCTCCGTATCATCAGTCAGAACAAGGCCAGGGGCTGACCGTGGAACAGGCCATCAATTGCTCATATGCAAGTTCAAGTTGAAGTTGAAGAAAATTAAAACCAAGTCCACGAGAGCCCAAGTACAACACTGAGTACGTTCCATCTGAATCTGGAGATCATTTCAAGAATAGATTTGACACAGTGAACACTGACCAAAGACCAAATGAGCTATGGAATGACATCAAGGACATCATACATGAAGAATGCAAGAGGCCATTAAAAAGACAGGAAAGAAAGAAAAGACCCAAAATGGGTATCAGAAGAGACTGTGGAAGTTGCTCTTGAACATAGAGTAGCTAAAGCAAAAGGAAGAAACGATGAAGTAAAAGAGCTAAACAGAAGATTTCAAAGCGCAACTTGAGAAGACAAAGTATTATAATGAAATGTGCAAAGACCTGGAGATAGAAAATCAAAAGGGAAGAACACGCTCAGCGTATCTCAAGCTGAAATTAAAAAAAAAAAATCAAACCCATTGCCGTTGAGTCAATTCCAACTCCCAGTGACCTTATAGGACAGAGTAGAACAGCCCCATAGGGTTTCCAAGGAGCGGCTGAAGGATTCCAACTGCCAACCTTTTGGTTAGCAGATATAGTACTTAACTACCGTGCCACCAGGGTTTCCAACCCTAATGATGGTAGTGAATTTATTCATATAAGTGAAATCTCAGACTGCATCTTCAGTTGACTATAACCAAAAAAACCAAATCCACTGCCATCGAGTCAGTTGACTATATCCTACATAAATTTCTCAAAGTCAAGAATGGATAAGTAAGCAATATATTTCTAAGGACAAAATGGAAATGTGGTATTCTTATCCCAGTTATTCAAAGGAAGAGCTTCATCACAATATTTTACAATAAGAACCTAGAAGATCTCGTTTTGCTAAAACACCTGTTATGTATTCCTTCTTTTATAATGTTTGTGTGATTTAATTCATTTGACATGATTCTTCAGTGGACAAATGCTGATGGCAGTTGTGAATACAAGATGATTGGAAGGACAAAGATGATCTAAAGATTATAAACTCATTGGTTTGATCACTTCTAGAACTAAAATTGCAAATGCTTTCCAATTAGAAAGCAAAGAAGATGCCTGTCCTCAGTCTTTAAGTTCTTCTGTTTTGATGACACGAATGCAAGAAGAGCCAGGAGTAACAATAAACTAAGCAATCTACTTCCAAAAGATCTGAGCCATTGAAAACCCTGTGGAGCACAATACTACTCTGACACTCACGGGATTCCCATGAGTAGTCTGACTTGACAGCAACTGGTTTGGATCTTTAGCAGCAAGGTATTTGAAATCTAGATTCATTATTTATAAGATGGATATGTTTCAGGTTCTTGCATGATAAGTAATGAGCAGTTAGTTGTATCTAGAGAACATTGTCTCTTTCAGGCATTGTATCTTCAAAACCAGGAAAATATGGAACAAAATCAGGATTTGCTATATTTAAATTTTTTAATTTCTAATAATTTTCCATTATCCTTTCACTCTTTTTTTCTAGCAGCTTTTTTGAGTACTGTATCCCTTTACTCTTATTTGTATAAATAATTCATGTAATGACCTGGAAAAATATGTATAACTATATTGTAAAAAAAAAAAAATCCACTGGACCCCGATGACAAATAATGAAGACTATTTTTTCTGCTATACTGAAAGTTCAAAGGTTTTGGCTTGAGAAATAGTAAAGAAAGAATGGAAATTTCTTGAGCTTCTAGAAAAGAAAGATCGGGAACTAGGGAAAAGGAGAGTATCTCCAAAAATATACTTCTCTGGCTTTTTAATTTAATCTCTAGACATGCCTGGACCAAGGCATTGAAAACCAAATTGTGAATACGAAGATTATTTTTTGTTAAAATTTACCAGCACGCCACTTACCATATTTGTTTTCAGTTCAACATATTATGCAAATCCTGGCACAAAGTGTGTGTTTACTAAATCTTCATGAACGAACATGAAAGCCTAAGCGATTGTAAAGTACTATTATCATTATCATTATTATTATGTATCAATGGATTGATTATAAAAATGTAAAATCTGACAAAAAACTCCCCTAAAAGCTTTTTTAAAAGCAAACACCCCTAAGATCATTGCTTCTTCAACCCAACATCTCTCAAAATGCCAGGAAATATTAAAAAGAGGCAGCAGTTCTGTGGACAAATAAAGTCAGGGAACACCTAGTTTAATGGTGTAAAACAGGTCTCTTGACTTGCCAGAGATTTAGTATTCATTGTGAATATTCAATAGTGGATTTAAGTACATTTCTCAAAGATATCTGACATACAAATTCTTTTTCCCAGGGACAATCTGGGGGCAAGTGTTCTAAATGTCATTAATTACCTTAAATACTAGTTAATACATAACAGCCAGTATTTTCCTCCCTATTTCTGATTCCACAGATGTTTCTAAACTGGAGATGCCAGTACTATATGCTAAAGAAAACCCATTGCCATCAATTCTGACTCACAGCAACTGTATAGAACAGAGTAGAACTGCCCCATAGAGTTTCCAAGGAGCACCTGATGGACTTAAACTGCCGATCTTCTGGTTAGTAGCCACAGCACTTAACCACTATGCTACAAAGGTTTCCTACTAAATAAAAAAAAAAAATACTAGTTAGGTTCATTTCTCGGGATTTTATATGGTCACCACTAGATGGAGCTTTCATCTCTACTTTTTGGTTTACTCTGCTTACTAGAATAAATGAAGCATTTGCAGTGATTCCTAACAGGGATTCTCTTCCATTTGTTCAGACAGTGACATTATAAGGCACTGCCCAATTATTCTTAGAGTACTCACTAGAAAAACCAGTACTCAAATTCTGATTTTGAATTTTCTGCATCACAAGCCCATAACATAGGACTTCCGTCTGCAAACGCTAACTAATAAATTCTCACACATGAAAATTACAGAATTCTAAACTAAAATAGACCTTGGTGATCATTTAGTATAATTCCTAGTTATAGAATTCTAAACTAAAATAGACCTTTGCCATCATTTAGTCTAATGACAAGTGAATGCGAGGACAAGAGAGGATAAGTAACATAACCAAGGTCAGGGTAAGACAGGAAACACAGGGCCCCCCAAATCTACAAACTAACAAGAAATGGGCCAGGGTGCAGAAACGAAGCCATTCCCCAGAACAATGAGGCAGGATATCAGAAAATAGCCCGCAAAATTCTTTAAAGTTGTCTTTCAGAAGCAGCTGGAGAAAATCAGCCCCAGAGACATCCGCAGAACATCCACCTGTGACCGCTTTGTGACCTTCCACCAAGGGCAGTGAGGGGGCTGCAGCAGCAGCCAGGACATCGAACCCAGGGAGTGAGAGACTGTGCAGGCGCAACACCCCATGATAAGTCCTGCTATGAATCCCAGAGGCCTCCAGTATAGGAGGCATCTTGGAAAACTGCTGCGCGCCCGCACTGTAGATAACATATCCCTGTCTGTGCCTATGAATAAACACGAATCTTCCCCCGCCCAGGAACTTTTAAAAACCCGGGCTTGTCTTTTGTTCTGTGAGATGGGGGGTATGCATTGCTTAGGCTCTCCTCCTTTCTGCCTGCAAGCCTCTTCAATAAAGCTTTGCTCATGTGGAAAAACTACCTGCCTTACCTGCTCATTCTTGACCAGTGAGAGGCAAGAGCCTTTTTCAGTAACAACGGGACTGAGGCCCTACACCACTGAGTTTTCATTTCATGTCTTTATCTCTTTAAATGCTAACAAAACTAAGAATTATTTCTAGCTCTTGCTCAAATAGTAATTTTTCCATTCCACGGTGGGGTCCCATGAGCACTACATTCCAATACTTAATTCTGCCACTCTTGTCAATCCCAGAATTGTTACTAAGTAATCATTTTATCAAACTAAACAAATGAAATCCCTTGATCTGCTCTTAAACTATTTACAGTGTCCCAAAGAAACAAAATATGGTTATCTACTTCCTATCTTATGTTTCTTTGATTTGTAAAACTAAAAAAGCCAAACCCATTGCTGTTGAGTCAATTCCAACACCTAGTGACCCTATAGGACAGAGTAGAACTGCCCCATAGGGTTTCCAAGGAGCAGCTGGTGGACTTGAACTGCTGACCTTTTGGTTAGCAGCCGAGCTCTTAACCACTGCACCATCAGAGATTTGTAAAGAATACAAGAATTATTAAAAGCCATGTAACAAAGGGGGAAAATCTCACTTTAAAGGAAAGGAGACAGATTTGCATTTTCAATTTAAAGGATGAGTAAAGTTTTTGTTTTGTTTTGCTTTCCATACTTAAACTGGACCTTGCCTTGATTTTCTGACATCAAGTCAGCTTTCTAACCCTCTTTGTGGATCTGGACAGCAGGCTTAGGCAGAGGGATGAGGAGGCTGTTCATGCTCAGAGGGCCTGTACTAAAACTAGAAAGGAAAATGGATCTCCCTACATCTATCCTCACTGCCTCTCTTTAATCCACGACCAGTGAAATTTTCCTTGTTTTTTTAAATTTATTTTTGATAGACAGTATCTTGAGGAGCAGGAGTCCGTGGGTGGTGCAAATGGTTGCTGCACTAGGCTGCTAACCGAAAGACTGGAGGTTCGAATCCACCCAGAAGTGCTTCTACTCGTCAGTAGATAGGCTTGGCTCTTTGTTTTCGAAAAATCAGACATTGTAAAGTCTATGCAGCACAGTTCTTAGAAGGGAGGATGGTGAGACTTGGTCTTACATACTTTGGACATGTTATTAGGAGTGATCAGTCCCTGGAGAAGAACATTCATGTTTGGTAAAGCAAAGGGTCAGCAAAAAAGAGGAAGACCCACAACGAGATAGACTGACACAGTGGCTGTAACGATGGGCTTAAGCATAGCAAGGATTTGTGAGGATGACGCAGAACCAGGCAATGTTTCGTTCTGTTGTACACAGGGCTGCTGTGAGTCGAAACCAACACAAGAGCACCTAACAACAACAACAACCATGATCAATAAACAGCTGTTAAGTGTTCTGTTCTCATAAGCCCCATGTCACTCTTACAGCCAACCTCCAATGGGAGAAATATTGAAACACAAAAATTTTCCAATGTAAACTGACAACCGATTAGCAATGTTTGAAAACAGGGTGCCAGAGGTAGTTCTGTATGTTAGAAATAGTTCTTCCTGGAAAGAGGTTAGATGAAATGGTTATTATAGTTTTACAGGCTCAGCTTTCCAGAAGTCAAGCATTTTTTTTTCCAGAATAAATTAATCAACCAGATACAGCTTATTCTCAGCTGTCCCATAACTCACCGAAACAATCAAAAAATACGTAGTTGCAATTTCCAATTTCTAATTATATTAAAAATCTGTCCCAAACCTTATTAATAATTATTTTGAGTCAGGTTAGATTTGAAGTACCAGAAAGAAACCCTTACAACTTTTAACTTAATTTACTTTCTTCTCTACTGAATTAGCTCATTCCTGTGTAATTAAAATTTCAAAACATTTCAGAATGATTTTTATGCTATAATAACTCACCTCTTCTTTTGGAAAATAATTTATTATTCTTTCCCAGGACAACTTTTGTTCCATTCTGCTATCCCTCTCCTTTCTTCCTTGATCCATATGTAGTTCAGCCACATACTCACTGCCTGGAGTCCAGTGTTCAGCATTGTTCCATTGGTGGATGGCTGGTTAGGTAATCATCCATTCTTTTCTTGAGAAAAACGGGGGGAACTGCTAATAATTTACCCAGTTCCAAAGAAAAAAAAAGCACTTGTAAGAAAATTCAGAAATGAAGTCCCTGCTTACTTTTTCAAATTTGTTCTTAATTATTACCAAAATGTTGAGGGAGGGAACATAATAATCCATATTTCTTCTCTTTTCGTTTCTCCCCAAAGCAGTGAAAAATTTTTAACCAAATAACTTCCCAGTTTAACTGCAGCCAGGCAGTGTCTTTCCAAGTCTCCCAGCTGTCTAGTTACTACTCATAAGCGCTAATTCCTTGGCTCTTAACATCAGGACTGTCCTCTTTTTTCTTCAGCCAAGAAAGTTACATCCTGGTTTTGGACTCAATTGCTTGCCAACTAAATGTACTGCTTTAAAAAAAAAAAAAACCTTAAAAATAAACATAAACCTTAGACAATAAAGGTGAATTGTATTCACTCAGAGTTTGTTTAAAAAGCTGAGATATAATACTTCCATTGTTTCTTGCAATTTGCTAGCCTGACCCTAGACAAGTAACTTAATGCATTTCTGCCTCGTTTGCACACCTGCAAAATGGAGATAACAGTAACATTAAACTCAGTGCCGATCAGTCCATTCTGACTCACAGCGACCTTACAAGACACAGTAGAACTGCCCCATAGGGTTTCCAGGGAGCAGCTGGTGGATAGAACACCGACCTTTGGGTTCCTAACCAAGCTCTTAACCACTGCACCACAAAGGCCCCGACATAACATTACACCAAAAAAAAAAAAAAAAACCATTGCCATCAAGTGGATTCCAAATCAGAGCAACCCTGTAAGACATAGTGGAACTGCCCTGCAGAGATTCCAAGGAGCGCCGGTGGATTCAAACTGCGGACCTTTGGTTAGCAGCGGAAGCACTTAACCACTAAGTCACCATAGTTTCCGACCTAACAACAACAACAACCCGTTGCAAAAGTCCGACTCATAGCAACCCTATAAGGCAGAGTAGAATTGCCCCGTAGGGTTTCCAAGGAGTGCCTAGTGGATTCAAACTGCTGACCAATGCTTAACCACTACGCCACCTGGGTTTCTGACCACCCAGCATTAAAAAAAAAAATTAGTAACGGTTATTTCTGGGTACTGGCATTAGCTTTTTCCTTTGAACTACAGTATTCGTATTTAAGCAAAACGATCTTTCTAAAATTTAAAAAAAAGGGGGGGTGATGACAACCGTGGGAGTAATACCCATTTCAGATAAATATAAAATTATCTTTGAGGTAACCAAACACAAGAAATTCCTCTGGAAAATTAATTTTTCATTCATTGGGCGTCGGATAAATTTAAGTTGGAATCGGCTCTTCCCCTTTGGAACACAGTCACAGATATAGTACCTAAAAAAAAAAAAAAAAAAAACCCTCTTAAATCGATTCCCTACCCTACAAAACTTCACAGGGTTGTAGCAAGAACTACATGAGGAAATGCATGCAACATGTTTACCAGAGGTTTAACAGTTTAAAAAATAGCACTTAAAAAAAAAAGCACTTAGAGCTGAATAAATGATGTTTTTTACAGTAATATTGCTCGTTCATTAATCCAAGCAACATTTAACAAGCCTTCACGACTAGGGATGCATAAAAGTTAATAACTCTATGTCTTTACCCTATCCTTAAAAGAGAGAATAGACGGCAACATACCCAACAACTCTTTAAATCACCTTTTCAAAGAATTCAGCTTCTGGAATCTAAGCTATACAACCAGAGTCGTAATTTGGGGGCAAGCACTAGGTCTGCGCATGCGCAGGCGTGCCCCCTAAGCCCCGCCCGTTGCTCTGCTCAGCGCCAACTAGTGCGCCTGCGTCGTGACCTAAACTAAGCGCTTGCGCGGTGCGGTACTGGCTGAACTAGAAGCCATGGCGTGGGTACCAGCAGAGTCTGTAGTGGAAGAGCTAATGCCCCGTCTCTTGCCGGTGGAGCCCTGCGACTTGACAGAATGCTTTGATCCCTCCGTACCCCCGAGGACGCCTCAGGAATACCTGAGGCGCGTCCAGTGAGTGATCTGGCCCTGTGCGGGTGGACTGGTCATCCGCCTTGCCCCTGGGCCCAGCGCGCGGTGCGCCTCTCGACTCCTATACGTTAAAGCCCGGCTCGTGTTCCTTCCTCTTCCCCTCCCACGGGAGCTTGGGTCTGATCAAGCATCCTGCATTACATCTTGTGTACGCTTGAATTCCATTGTATTCAATTCAGACGATTTCAGAAATACGTTGTTTAGTATTGCAGTTCTGAATTTTTTTTCTGATTTCATAATGAGCTCTAGTTTTAGTACACGCGAACAAAGCACAATAGTAATTAAGTTTCTTGCATTTATTATTTATTTGTAGGCTCGAAGCAGCCCAATGTCCAGATGTTGTGGTAGCTCAAATTGACCCAAAGAAGTTGAAAAGGAAGCAAACCGTGAATGTTTCTGTGAGTTTTATTAACCATTTGGAGAGTCCCTCCCCCCCACAGATGGAAGTTCAAGGCCTATCCTATGGTATCTGATAGTATCATTTATGGTGTATGTAAGATTTGACTACTGCCTACGGAAGTTAGACATTTGCTTGTACCTTTTAACTGAAGGACAGTTGGCATTTACTGCTTTCAAAGAGACTTTCAGTAACCTTGACATGTGTGGAGACTTGGCAGTCTTACTTTTTTACGGCCGTGATCCAAGGCTGAAGGAAGCAAACCGTGAATGTTTCTGTGAGTTTTATTAACCATTTGAAGATTCCCTCCCCCCCACAGATGGAAGTTCAAGGCCTATCCTATGGTATCTGATAGTATCATTTATGGTGTATGTAAGATTTGACTACTGCCTACGGAAGTTAGACATTTGCTTGTACCTTTTAACTGAAGGACAGTTGGCATTTACTGCTTTCAAAGAGACTTTCAGTAACCTTGACATTTGTGGAGACTTGGCAGTCTTACTTATTTACGGCCATGATCCAAGGCTGAAGGAGTGTTTAAATGGGTTCCTTATGCTATGTTATTTATTTATTTTATTGTGATGAAATATGTATATAACGAAAGTGCCGTTTAACATATTTAAGTGTACAGTTCAGTGACATTACATTCATCTTGTTGTTCACTTTATTTTTAAGGAATCTTTTTCCGGTTGAATCATCATAATTATTATTGGACTGGTGTATACTCTTATCCAGTGTAGTTTACCTGTTTTGTAACTGTGTAAATTGCATGTTCTAATTTGACTGGGTTTAGTTTCTTAAGAGTACCAAACCACTTGCCTTGGAGTTGATTCCAACTCGTGGTGACCCCATGTGTTTCAGAATAGAACTGCACTCCATGATGTTTTCAATGGCTGTGATCTTTCAGAAGTACATTGCCAAGCCTTTCTTCGGAGCCACCTGTTGGTGGATTCAAATCGCCAGCCTTTCATGCTTAACCATTTGCACCACCCAGAGACTCCCTTCTTAAGAATAAAACCTGTTGCCATCAATTCGATTTCGACTCATAGCAACCCTGTAGGACAGAGTAGAACTGCCCCATATGGTTTCCAAGCAGACTGCCACATCTTTCTCCTGCTTCTTAAGAATAGAGACCCAAATATCTTAACCTTTTTCTAGCTACTTGTGCAATTTGGTCATTTTATTTATCCAACACATTTTTTTGCTAAGTACCTAGGCTGTGCCAGACACTGAATATAACAGAGGAGAAGATAGAAAAGGCCCTTACTCTTAGAGAGTACACATTCTCATGAGGAAGACAGAGTAAACAAATAATTACATATTGTTACTATTGCTATGATGAAAATAAACATAATGAGCAATAAGTAACAAAGAACTACTTTAGATAGAGTAATCACAGTCAGTCTCTCTGAGGAGGTGATATTGAACCTAAGGTCCAAGGAGACCAGCAGTTTTTATTTTCAACCTTGTTTCTATTTTAAAAGATTTTAATGCATTTTATATATAAAAGCATTTTTAGGTTTACAGAAAAATTGTGCAGAAAGTCCAGAATTCTCATATACCCCTTTTCCCCCATGCACAATTTCTCCTGTTACTAACATATTGCATTAGTGTGGTAAATTAATGAGCAAATACTGATACAGTATTATTAACTAAAGACCGTATTTTTTATTAGGGTTCACTCTTTGTCATGCATAGTTTTGACACGTGGGTTTTGACAAATGCATAATGGCATGTATCCACCATTACAGTGTAATGCAGAATGATTTCACTGCCTGTAAAACACCCTATGCTACACCTATTCATCTCTTTCCACCTCCCCCTGAGCCCCTGGCAACCACTGATCTTTTTACTGTCTTTGTAGTTTTGCCTTTCCCAGAATGTCATATAGTTGGATTCATACAGTATATAGCTTTTTTACTTAGTGATATGCATTTAAGTTTCCTCTATGTCTTTTTATAGCTTGATAGTTCATTTCTTTTTTATCACTGAATATTACTCCATTGTAAGAATGTATCACAGTTTGTTTTTCTGTTCACTTCTAGAGGAACATCTTGGTTGCTTCTAAGTTTTGGCAATTATGTATAAAGCTACTGTAAATATTCCTGTGCAGTTTTTTGTGCGGATATAAATTTTAGTTCATTTGGGTAAATACCTAAGAGCACAATTACTTGATCGCATAGTAAGCCTTTGTTTAGCTTTGTAAGGGACTGCTGGACTGTCTTCCAAAATAGCTTTATAAATTTGCATCCCTACCGGCAATGAGTGACAGTTCTTGTTGCTCTGCATGCTTCCCAGCATTTGATGTTGTCAGTGTTTTAGATTTTAGCCATTCTAATAGGTATGTGTCTCGTTGTTGAGAGCAGCTGTTCTTATGTTTCAATAATAAATTTTTTTTCTTTTAATGTTGTAAGTAATTCATTTGATATTTATAGTTGGAAATTTTAATTCACACATTGTAATGTTTCATAGAATTCCTTTTTAGAAATCTTTAATTGATGGAAGATGATGTTTTCTGTACTTGAATTTTTAAAGTGCCCACACAAAGTTTTATTTCAATATCTGATCAATTGTGGATTATGTATTGTTTTAGAAAACAAAAGTAGACCCTTTAAAGTCAAGTGTCTCAAGTTTTTGGAGTATATTTTACCCATTCTAAAATTCTTTATTTGGGGTATGTCCTCCTTTTTAGTTTCAAAGTATTTTGTTGTCATAGAAAGGTAGAACTAGATTATAACTTGAAGGCTCATGTCATTTAGATTTCTTATACTCAGTTACAGAGACCTCCTAGACATCCTGACACCTCATGGGATTGGTTTAGTGGGTTAAAAGACTTGGGACTATAGTCTCTTAGGACAGCTCAGTCAATTGGTATAATATAGTTCATAAAGATAATGTTCTACATCCTAGTTTGGTGAGTAGCATCTGGGACCTTAAAAGGCTTGCAAGCAGCCATCTAAGATACAACAATTGGTCTCTTCCCATCTGGAGCAAAAGAGAATGAAGGAAACCAAAGACTTAGAGAAGAAATTAGCCCACATGATTAATAGCCCACACAAACCACCGCCTTTTCTAGCCTGAGACCAGAAGAACTAGATGGTTCCCAGCTACCACAACCAACCATTCTGAATAGGCATACAATAGAAGGTCCCTGATAAAATGGGAGAAAAATGTAGAACAAAACTCCAGTTCCTTAAAAAGACCAGAGTAGAGGAACCCCAGAGACTCTCGCCCTAAGATACTCTTTTGACTTGAAATTGAAGCCACTCCAGAGGTCTCCTTTCTGCCAAATAATAGATTGGCTTTTGTCTATACAATATCATCTGTGAGGAATGTACTCCCTTAAAAGATGAACTATACGAGACCAAATGTTCAACATTTACCCAGAAGCAAAGATGAGAAGGCAAGGAGGGGCCGGGAAGCTAGATAAATGGAAACAGAGCAAACAAAATGGAAATAATGAGAATGCTGATACATTGTGAAAATTGTAACCAGTGTCACAGAACAATTTGTATGAAAATTGTTAAATGGGAACCTAATTTGCTGTGTAAGCTTTCACCTAAAATGCAATAAAATATTAAAAAAAAAAAAAAAGATTAACCAGGCAGCCTGAGGAAAAAAAGGTCACCACATTAGAAGTAGTTTTCTTGTATGTCAAATACCAACTATTCTAGATTGTTCTTATCTAAATGACTAGTGAAGATCTTTTCCTAATGTTTTCAGTTGAGATATATGTAGTAAAGTGAAATGCCTACTTTTTTGCATCTATAGTATTTGTTTTTTTTTGTATAGTCTTAATTATTTACTTTTTCCTTAGTTCTGCTTTTACTTTGCAGAGGCATAAGATTCTAGTTTTAATAGTAAACCTTGGTTATGACATTCCTGAACTGATCTCTAGCTTTCAGGATGCCAGCCTGCTCCTGAAGGGTATTCCCCAACACTTCGATGGCAACAGCAACAAGTAGCACAGTTTTCAGCTGTTCGACAGGTAACTGCAATTTAATCGTTTAATCAGATTAAACCCTTGCCTATTTATTTCTGTGCTGAGAATGTAGTTGGAAAAATAAAATTCATGATTCTGAAGTATAAATATAAGAATATTTATGAACCAACTACCAAACTATTACAAAAAAAACTATTACAGTAATCCTTAAACATAATATAGCTTGAAGCATATTTTCCAAGTTTTCAGATTCTTAGAATATTGTGTAGAGACTGATTTCAGTTATCTATTCTCTGAAGATCTCTGATTTCTTTTTCTCTAGAGTGTTAACAAGCATAGAAGTCACTGGAAGTCACAACAGTTGGATAGTAACGTGACCATGGTATGTAAGTCTTCTCAATTTAAGTTGTACGATGTACAGTCGGCCCTCCCTATCTGCAGTTTCAACCAATCATGGATGGAAAATATTGGAGAGGGGGGTAAGGGAAGAGCTGAAGGCCTTGGGAGCAACACAGAGTGCAGCACAAGGTAAGACAGGATTTGGCCTGAAAATGGTATGTGGCAGTGAAGAAGCTCCCAGGGGGCTGGAGGCAGCTGCACCCTGAAACAATTTGGACAAATGAGGACACTAGGAACGGAGTCGTGAACTTATGCCCTGGTGCTTCTTGGCCTGACCGAGGATGTGGCAGAGCATGTCTGTAGCAGAGATCTCTGGTCCAGAAGAGAGAATAAAGTTGGCAATTCCAGGTCCTTGCACTCTCTGCACTGTGTATATATGGTTGTCCCAAATCACCCAGAACCTCCTACCTAAAGGACCCCTGGCTCCGAAGGTAGCCTATGGCAAGAGGGCCCAGATGCGGCTATCCTTAGAAGTTCCTGCTTTGATCCAGTGCCTCATGTGGCCACCCTAGCCTGACCCGACCATCACTGTCCACTTCAAAGTGAAACACTCTTCATTCCTGTGCCATTAAAAAAAACACTATGCCATTTTATATAAGAAACTTCAGCATTCGCAGATTTTGGTATCCGTGGGGGTCCTAGAGCCAGTCCCCCATGGATACCAAGGGATGACTGTATACCTATTTGAAGTAGTGTATATTTATTTCCAGTCTTCAAAGATTCAATTATTTGGTCCATATTGTTTTCATTTTCTTCCATATACCATTAATAGTAATAATTGTTTTATGCAAACCCAGAAAACCCATTGTCACTGGGTTGGTTGAGACTCATAGGATAGGCAGCCCCCAATTACTAACCAGTTCTATTCCTAAGTCTGCCTTTAAGTTGAATTTGTACATAAGTCAGAACAGTTAGGTACAGTTCATATCTAATGTCAGGTAGTCAGATGTTCATCTTAGTATGTAGAGTACCCTCCTATGCATTAAAAAAAAAAAATTAAGTACTTCCAAATACACTAAAACGTCTTTGACATAACAACATAGTAACATTTTGATGTGTGTCACAAAGTAGCATCCATTTGTTATTACAAAACGTATCTTGAATTTTTAATAGGCTTTTTAGGTTAGTGTCTTAGTTATCTAGTGCTGCTATAACAGAAATACCGCAAGCAGATGGCTTCAACAAACAGAAGTTTATTCTCTCACAGTCTAGTAGTCTACATGTCCAGTTTCAGGGTATCAGCTCCGGAGGAAGCCTTTCTCTCTGTGTCTGCTTTGAGGGAAAGTCATTGTCATCAATTTTCTTTTGGTCTAGGAGCTTCTCAGCACAGGGAGCCTGGGTCCAAAGGGTGTGAGCTCCTGCTTTTCTTTGTTAGTGGTATGAGGTCCCCCATTCTCTGCTTTCCTGTCCTTTTGTCTCTTGTAAGATAAAAGGTGATGCAGGCCACACCCCAGGGAAACTCCCTTAACATTAGATCAGGGATGTGACCTGAGTAAGGGTATTACATCTCTAATCCTCTTTAACATAACCTAATCTTGCCTCATTAACCACAGGCTGAGATTAGGATTTAGAACACATAGGAAAATTACCAAAAAACTAAACCAAACCCACTGCTGTCAAGTCGAATCCAACTCATAGCGACCTTAGAGGACAGAGTAGAACTGCCCCATAGAGTTTCCAAGGTGCGTCCGGTGGATTTGAACTAACGACCTCTTGGTTAGCACTCGTAGTACTTCACCAGTACACCACCAAGGTTTCCAGGAAAATTACATCAATCCCAAAATAGAGGATAACTACACAATACTGGGAATCATGGCATAGCCAAGTTGACAGATATTTTCGGGGGGGGACACAATTCAGTCCATGACAGTTCATAACTGTGGATTGTATGTAAATGGATGTCCATAACCTGGAGACTGCCTGTATATTAAAAAACCAAACCAGTAGATTCTGACTCATGATGACCCTATGTGTGTCAGAGTGGAACTGTGCTCCACAGGGTTTTTAATGCCTGATTTTTCAGAAGTAGATCGCCAGGCCTTTCAAGATACTTCTGGGTAGATGTGAACCTCCACCCTTTCCATTAGCAGCCAAGTGCTTTAATGGCTTGGTCTACCCAGGAACTCCTCCTTTATTTTAGTAGTCTGGAAAGTATAGAATCAACAATGTAAGTTGTTACGTTTATGATAATTTTAATCCGCAGCATTTTGGGAGGCTTTAGCATAGATAGTTGTTAGTCTTCTACAAGTTTTTAAGTGTTCTTCTAGACATTTATTTTTTAGGAAATAAATATATTCTTAGTAGTGTTTACAAAGAGATTGAATAAAGGCTTCCTGAATTTTTTTTTTTTTTTTTTTTTTTGGTGAGAAAATGGTACCATGAAGCAAACTTACAGGCTTATGGAATATCTTCTCTGCTTCGTGGTATCAGTGGCATCTTAGTGAAGCCTCAAAAGTGCGTACTGGAAAATGGCATTGCCTACATTTTATAAGTTTAGATTCAATTTTAAGCTGTTTAAAAAAAAAAAACCCCACTGCCATAGAGTCAGTTCTGACTCACAGCAACCCCATAGGGTTTCCAAAGCTGTAAATCTCTATGGAAGTAGACTGCCACATCTTTCGCCCACGGAGCCACTAGTAGTTTCGAACCTCTGACCTTTCGGTTAGCAGTTCATCGCTTTAACCACTACACCACCTTTAGTGGATACGTTATATCTCGATATTAAATAAAAAAGGAAGTTAGGGAAAAGGTGGATACATTGTTCCAGGACAAGAATTTTTAACCTTTTCGGGGGTCTCATATTCTACCTCAAATCTGTTGAAAGCTGTTTATCCCCAGGGGAAAAAAGGCACCTGTGCTAAAAATTTTTACACACAGTTTCAGGGGGTTCATAGATTTCAGAAGCCTCCTCTAGGCAGTGCTTCCTAACTAACGTCTTTTATGTGGGGACACATTAGGATAAATGGAAGAGGGTGCTTGCAGAGTCTTCCTGAGGCAATCAGCTGTCATTGAAAGCTGAAAGATTCAATATTTGGCAGTTGGAAGGTCTGCTTAAGGGAAGTAACTTCATTACTTGCTCAAGATTACAGTCCGCCCTCCATGTCTGTGGGTTCTGCATCTGCAGTTTCAACCAACCATGGATCGAAAATACCGGGGCGGGAAGGTGGGGGCCAGGTACAGACTTTTTTTTCCTTGTCACTATTCTGTAAACATTACAGTGTAACAACTATTTACATAGCATTCATATTGTATTAGGTATTATGAGTAATCTAGAGATGATTAAAAGTATCTGGGAGGATGTGTGTAGGTTGTATGCAAATACTACATCATTTTATATAAGGCACTTGACCATCCATGAGTTTTGATATCTGTGGAGGTTCTGGAACCAATCCCCCACTAATACCGAGCTACAACTGCACTTAGCTAGTAAGATATAACTGGGATTCAAACCCAAGTTTTTCTGACTCTAAAACCTGTGTTCCTCTCACAAGGCCTTCCTAATAACGGGTCTTGGTGGCTGGGTGGGTGGGTAGCTAGGTAGATTTTTTTTGTCTTATTTGGTGTAAGGACTTTTGGGTACATGCCTACTCATTTGAAAAGAAGCCACATCGATAATGCTTATACAACTCCCAAATATATTTATATATATATAATTTTTTGAAAAATGGAAACCTAACATAATTGTCAATTTATTAAAGTCTATCAAAATAATGGAATTTTATGTGGCATTTAAAAATGTTCATCCTGACAAATGTAAAACATTATGTAAATGTTAATATATGAAAATTTTTTTAAAAGCATGTTTTGATGGCAACTATTTAAATATAAACATTGGTTTATTGATTTTTCCAATTATTAATCACCTACTGGGTTCAATACTGGAGTCCTGGTGGTGCAGTAGTTAAGACCTCGGCTGCTAACCAAAAGATCAGCAGTTCGAATCCACCAGCTGCTCCTACCCTATGGGGCAGTTCTACTGTCCTGTAAG
The DNA here is from genome assembly GCF_030014295.1 of Loxodonta africana. Lineage (NCBI taxonomy): Eukaryota > Metazoa > Chordata > Mammalia > Proboscidea > Elephantidae > Loxodonta > Loxodonta africana. The sequence continues at coordinate 51,047,491 of NC_087351.1, forward strand.
GTCCCTATGAGTTGGATTCGACTCAGTGACAATGGGTTTGGTTTTTGTATATTCAATAATCAGAGTATTCAGTGCTAAATGAAGCAGAAGCAGTCTCCGCCCTAATGGAATAATGGGAAAAGGTAGATACATTGTCCCAGTATAATAGCTTTTTAACCTTTTAGGGGTTTCATGTTCTTCCAGAGAATCTGATGAAAGCTATTTATCCTCTGAAGAAAAATGTACCTATGCAGAGTAATGCACAAGGTTATGAATACAAATACAAATTGTTTTGTTAAGGTGATTGTATTGAGCTGAGTTTTTTCTCCCTACCAGTTATAGTTTTTCCATTTAGAAATGTAGAATTGATTGAGATAGATTTTTTTCTTATTCCTTCTTTCACTAGACAGCTTTTCAAGCATGTGAAGTGTATAATCATGTCTCCTTTTGTGGGAATAAATATCCTTCTTGTAAACATTTTAGTGCATGTTTTTTCCATACTGATTTCCACCTTTATCACCCTCTTTTGGACATTCCCTAGTTTGTCAGCATCCATTAAAGTGTGATCCAAACTGAGCACATGCTGTGTATGGTGTGACCTCTTAGGCACTGTATTTGTGTGTCGAAGTGGTAGGAACGTGGGGGATTGTAACTTCTTTGCTTACTGTTCAGTATAAAAATAAATACAGTGAAATAAATACTTTTTTTTTTCCTTTTCAGCCAAAATCTGAGGATGAAGATGGCTGGAAAAAATTTTGTCTGGGTGAAAGGTTATGTTCTGAAGGGACTGTTGAACCAGCTACAAATGAAAGTCCAGGAATTGATTATGTACAGGTAGGTGATAAATGGATAAACAAAATAAAAAGGGTTCTAATTTTGGTGCATTACTTAGTGTAAGGGGTCAGCAAACTATGGCCTAGGCCAAATCCAGCTCATGGTCTGTTTTTGTACAGCCCACAAGCTAAGAATGATTTTTACACTTTATTTAAAGGGGTTGTAAAAACAAACATACAAAGAATATGTGACTGAGATAGTGTGAGGCCCACAAAGCCTAAAATATTTCCCATCTGGCCCTTTACAGAAATGTTTGCCAACCTCTGAGTTCATGAGCTCTTTAACTTACAAAATGGCAGCCCAGTTTCTGAAACAACTTACTCTGACTTATTTTAGATTGATTTCATACCTGTTATGTTTTAGCCATATAATTTTGTTTTTTTAGATAGGATTTAGTTTTTTGAAATGATGAGGCATGTGTCAAACAATGACTTAGGAATAACAAAGAAAAACATGTGAAACAATTTTAGAGAGGTGCTAAAAAAATGCTTGGTAATTGCTTATTCTGGAAATGAAATGTTGAGGATATATTTAAATTTCATATAGCTTCATTGTAATAATATATTGTACGGCCAACCCCTTCTTGTTCTTCAGGAATCGCCTGCCTGGAGTCTGCAGATATTCCTATGCAACTTACTACATATATCTGTATTACTTCTTATTCCCTGTATTATGTTCTGTTCTATTCCTCAGATATTTATTGTTTGCTATAGTGTGCCAAAGAGCCCTAGTGGCATATTGGTTAAGAGCTCAGCTGCTAACCAAAAGGTCAGCAGTTCAAACCCACCAGCTGCTCCATGGAAATCCAATGGGGGCAGTTCCACTCTGTTCTTCAGGGTCACCATAGTTGGAATTGACTCGACCGTAACAGGTATTGGTTTTAAAATGTGCCACATTGTGTTTTTTCCATTTAAAACTAATATGTCTCAAAAATGTAGGGAAAAAAAAAACCAAACCCGTTGCTATTGAGTCGGTTCCGACTCATAGATAGGACAGGATAGAACTGCCCCATAGAGTTTCCAAGGAGAGCCTGGTAGATTTTAACTGCCGACCTGTTGGTTAGCAGCCATAACTCTGAACCAGCATGCCACCAGGGTTTCCAAAAAGACCAGGAATTTATTAGAAAAACAAGTCAAGTATATAAATAGGCATTTCACAGGGGGAAAAAAAAAAACCCCACTGCCATCGAGTTGATTCCGACTCATAGCGACCCTATAGAGCAGAGTAGAGCTGCCCCATAGAGTTTCTAAGGAGCACCTGACAGATTCAAACTGCTGACCTCTTGGTTAGCAGCCATAGCACTTAACCACTATGCCACCAGGGTTTCCTTAAACCTAATCAGATTGGGTTTTTAAAAAAGTCTAATTCAGGTATCCGTAATTGCAGAAAACATTAGCTTAGCTGAAGATTTTGAAATGATGTATACCACATATTAATATCAGAATGTCACCGTTATAATTTTACTGAATGTATTTAATAGGAAGATAACTTTTCAGGTAGTATCTTTTTTTTTATTTTGTATTTTAACATTTTAGTTAGTAAAATTGTTCTTTATTTTAAAATTTACATATTCAAATTTTATGTCATTATTTGCTTGGGCATTACCAACACAAGAGTTTCTGGAATGTTATAATGGACAATGAAGGAGTTTTCTTTTATCCATTCTTTGTTTTTAAACAGTGTGGCAAGAAATTCACTAGTTTGAGAAAAAATAAAGCCCCACTTATAATACCATTTAATAAATACCGCTATCTTTTTTTTTTTTTTTTCAGATTGGCTTTCCTCCCTTGCTTAGTATTGTTAGCCGAATGAATCAGGTAAAGTCCATCTAACGATAAGGATACACGCATTCTTTTGTTTGCAGTGTGTGTATATGTTCTAAGTGAAAGTATTTGAATACATTTCCTGAATAGTAGTAGTATGCAAGCATCTCTGCTAAGCTCTTGAATGGTTCTCACTTAATCCTCAGTACAGCTCTGTATAGGGAGTTATTGTTATTATCCATTTTTTATAAATGAGGAAACAAAATTGGAAGTTAAATAACTTTCAGGTGATTTTTCAGCAAGTAAATGGCAGCACTGAGTTTCAGGCTCCTGTCCACCTAACTCCAAAGCTTGTGATCTTTACCGCAGTGCTATAATCTATTCAGTTCTATACATTTCAGTAATAAGTTTTAGATTCAGAGGTTTAATGTAGATAGTGAAAGTTAGATTGCCTTTTCTAGTTCTAGATGTCCTACATAATCCATTAAGAATGGAATACATAATTTCCTGGATCAAGAGGAATGAAATTTAACTTTGATTCTTCAGGCCTTTAGGAATGGGGATTCTTTGTTATACATTTTCAGAGCAAATAAAAATTTTGATTTGCCTTTATGTAGCTTTGTGTACCCATGGAAGAGAATTTTTTTTTTTTTCTTTTTTAAAAAGGTCACATTGTTATTGTTAGCTACCATGGAGTCAGCCTGCAAATCATGGCAACCCCATGCAATTTGGAACTAAATACTGCCCAGTCCTGTGCCATCCCCATTAACAGTTGGAGATCAGACTGTTGAGATCCATAGGTTTTTCTTGGCTGATTTTCAGAAGCAGATCGCCAGCCCTTTCTTCCTAGTCTGTCTTAGTCTGGAAAAAAAAAAAGCTATGCTAAAACCTATTCAGCATCGTAACAACACACAAGCCTTTACTGGCAGGTAGACGATGGCTGCACAACAGTGCATTGGCTGGGAATCGAACCCAGGTCTCCCATATGGAAGGCCAGTGCCCTTTTAAAAGATCCTACTCTGTTGGAAATCATATACTGGTTGACAGTTTCACTTACTTGGTCATTTGCATTAAGATTCTGTTGCAGTAATGTTAAACTCTGTCAGGGTGATTTTTGTTAAGTGTCCAGTTGTATTTCAGAGTCCCTGGATAGCACAGTTAAGCACTTGAGTAGTAACAGAAAGGTTGGCGCTTTGAACCCACTCAGGGGCGCCTTGGAAGAAATGCCTGGCAATTTGTTTCTGAAAGGTCACAGCCTTGAAAACTCTATGGAATCCAGTTTTACTTTGCACACATGGGGTCGTGATGAGTCAAAATCGACCAGTGGTAACTGATTTGTTTTCTATATCTGAGTAAGCAAGAGAATATTTTTAAGAGTTTGGTACATTCTGTCTCTGTAGCTTTAAAACATCTCTCTGTAGCTAATTTTCTCTTTAGATTTGTACTTCGATTTAATTTGAATCAGGCAGTAGACTAAAGGTATTTGTGTAAAGGCTTTTTCTTAAGAGCACATGGAATTTTTCAAGTAAGTGGTTTATCCTTAACAGACTAAATCCTTGTATTTAAACTAAGGCATTTGTTGATACTTGAGAGTGTATAAGACTATCTAAAAAGCTTCTTGTTGGGTCACCCATCAAATCATATTACTAGCTGGAGTCACAGTTTTCTCTGGATGTCTACAGAACGAGGCTGTTTTAAACATCAGATTGCTTTCTAACTAAACTTAATGAAGTTCATGTTGAACTTGTTGGTGTTTTATTACTAATATAATTCTCCCTTCTCCCCCCCTTTTTTAGGCAACAGTAACTAGTGTCTTGGAATACCTGAGTAATTGGTTTGGAGAAAGAGACTTTACTCCAGAACTGGTAGTATTGCATCTTTTTATTTTCATAATGCAGGCAAAATTATATATACTTATGTGTAAGATGTCTGTCTCTTTTTTTGTGTGCACATATATGTATGTATGTATGTATTTATAACTGTTTATTTGCTGTGAAGAAAGGAGCTTACATCAGTATAAATGAATGTACTACTTCCTGCATTGAGAAAGGCTTGCTTTGGGGGAAAAAAAATGTCAGCTGAACTAAAGAGTTGATTCATATCCTGATACATGCTCTTTATCTCATCTTAGTTCAGTAACAAGCAGGTCACAGACTAACATCCAGTCTGCAAACCCCCCACTTTAAGTAGCACTGGCATAAAGCAAGTTCGAAATGCATTTTCAAAAATGGCCTTGAAATCCATTCCACATAAGGACTGATGGCACCTATCAACAACATGTCAGCCATTGCTCTAAGGACTTTGTATGTAATAGCTTACTGAATCCTTCAACAACCAGCGAATGTTATTATCTCCATTTTAAAGATAAAGAAACTGAAATACTGAGGGGTTAAGTCACTTGCTGAAGGTCACATAGCTACTAATGAGACTCAAGCCCAGACAGTCTGGCTCTAGTATGTGTACACTTGAACAACTATGCTACACTGCCCCTCTATTATAGTGCTTTACATTTACAGCTTGTTTCTCAGCTTCAAAATTGGGTAAATTTAATGGGTATTATATAAGTGAATTACCTGCCTAATTCCCCCCTAATTTGTTAATAAGAAATGTTATCATCTTTTGAGATAGATTTTATTTTTTGAAACAAAAAATTTGAGGGTATTTGCAAAAACGTGTGTCTCAATCTGTGAAGCTCCCTGTCAAGATTCTTGAATACTGTGCATTTATTTAACGTTTATCAAATACCTTCTATGTTTTATCCACTGTGCTCATAAAACAAAGATAGTCTTTTCCTTCTAGAAGCTTACAGTTTCCTGGGAGAGACAGATAAACCAGCATTGCAGTACAGTGCAGTAGTTTCCCAGCCTACTGTTCAGCCAGGTCTTCCATAAGTATAATGACCATGTCCATTTATCACTAGATTTTTCTATTTTCATTCTTTTGAATCTCTATACTATGTACTCTTTCTAGAGGAAACATGTTTTAAACCACTGTTTCTGATTCCATCAGTGGTTATACATGTCTTTTACAAAGTTGTAATCAATGCATACATTCTGTTTAGTTCACATTTCATATATGTATTTCTGAATGATAATGTAATTCATATTATTTCTATTGTCTTAATGTATCTTAGTTTTTTTTAATTCGTTATTGACCATTTGGATTCTTTTTCGTATTTTGCTATGTGACTAAATTATATACATTTATTCTCATTTCTTCTGATTAATTTCTCAGAATATTCCTAGATTTCAAAAAGTTAAACACAGAACTTGCATATGACTCAGCAGTTCCCCTCTTAGGTAGCTTTGTGTATTCACAAGATAGGTATACCCAAGACAGGTATATTTATATGGACACATGTACACAATGTTCATTGCAGCAGTATTCACAATAGCCAGAAGGTAGAAATATTTCTAGATTAGAATTATTGGATCAAGGCTTTATAAGCTTTTATTACATTTTGTCATATTGTTTTCCAGAAGAAATGAATCAGTTTATAATGCCAGCAGCATACTTAAATTTATCTTCTCTATAACCCTGGTGGCATAGTGGTTAAGTGCTACGGCTGCTAACCAAAGGGTCAGCAGTTCAGATCCACCAGGTGCTCCTTGGAAACTCTATGGGGCAGCTCTACTCTGTCCTATAGGGTCGCTATGAGTGGGAACCGACTCGACAGCACTGGGTTTGGTTTGGTTTTCTTGGTATAACCCACTGTAAGTTGAACCATATGAAATTGTCATTTTGTAGGTTAAAAAATGGATATCAGCAATTCCATGTGGTTCAGTCTGACATTACTTACGATTTGTGATGATTTTTCAAATTGATTGTAGTACTTCAAAGTTAATGTCATTTATGTTTTTTTCAATATTAATGGAACAGTATTTTCCTTATGCATTGGTATGTTAGCTACACCTTCAATTGATAACTTTATTCATATCCTAAGGCTTTTGGTTCATTGAAATCAAGATATTGAAGTGAAAATTTCCTATCAGCTCTTCATGTCTGATAGTGCCATGCTAAGTGTTCAGTAATATGACATTGTCATGCTAAGTGTTCAGTAATATGACATTGTTAAGTAAATTCTGGTGTATCCACAGTGGGACATTCTGTCATTTAAAAATCATGTTTATGCATTCATTCCAGAAATATTTTTAATTAAGTTCTATCATGTTCCAGGTCTAGGTTTTGAGGGTATAATAGCTATCATTATACTCTCACAGAGTTTAGGAGGAAAAATAAACTAGCCATGACAGGAAAGTAGGGTAAGTATTGTGTAAGTGCAGTGTAGACAATATTTAATAAAATTTCTTTGTTGACTATCCATTTAACAACATGAGAAAATGTTCATTATATGTATTGTATGTGAAAAAAGATGGCTACGAAATGGTATTACAGTGGTGAAACTTTATGGAAAAAATGATACATACGCATAGAAAAACATGAACATTTTAAGATGCTAGCAGAAATTTTATCTGGATGGTAGAATTACAGGTTTCTTTTTTCTTTGTGGTTTTTGTATTGACAGTTTTTCTGCATAGAGTATGTATTTTGTAATTTAAAAGAAAAATCTATTTAAGAAATAGAGTGGATAAATTCATTCTGCCATGGGCCTTCAAAACATTATTTCATCTAGAGTATAGTCCCTTTGTAAGGACACAGAGGATAAAGTCATAAAATGATCTGCATATCAGGCTCTGGAGGACAAAGAGAAAACAATTTTTGCAAGGATTTATAAACATCTTAATGTTTTCTACCTATGAATTAGGAGTTGTAGTAAGCATCTCTGAAATAAACACTGAGTGTTAGGAAATATTTTGAAGTATCCAGTGTCCTGTATAGTCACAGAGATAGCACCTGGCTGTACAGGTGACCCTTTATTATCTATATCCAAACATAATACAGTTAAATAGCCTATGCATTTATTCATAGCAAATAACCACGAACAGCATTAAACATTCTTAAAAAATAAGTTAAACTTATGGTTCAGTATTTGCCTACTGACTACTTTTTTAAAATTCTATTTAGGGAAGATGGCTTTATGCTTTGTTGGCTTGTCTTGAAAAACCCTTATTACCTGAGGCTCATTCACTGATTCGGCAGCTTGCAAGAAGGTGCTCAGAAGTGAGGCTCTTAGTGGTAAGTTGTAACTTTCTATTTCAAATTTAAAGGAGCCAGTGATATATATGGTGGTAAAAAAGGATTCCAATGAAATAGGAAAACATGAAATATTTTATTATTTTGGGTTAGATTTGGCCACGTAACAGAAAAGCCCAAAATAACTGTAGCTTAAATTAATAAAAAGATCAAAGTGTTTTTATCAGATAAAGGAAGTTTGAAAGTAGGTAGATCTAAGATGGCAGTGACCTAGGCCTTTGAGTTCTACTACCTGTGGTTTCAAACTCACCTCATGAAGCAAGATGGCTGCTGGAGCTTCAGCCATTGTCTCATTGTAAGTGTCTGTAAAGAAAAGGAGGCCATACCCTTTAAACAGCCTTCCCAGAGGCTCCAAGAGCACATCTGCCTAGATAGCTCACTGGCCAGAATTTAGTCACATGGCCATAAAGGGTATAGGAAATGTTTACTTTTAGCTAGGGTGGCGATGTGCCTAGCTAAAAATAAACTTCTGTTACTAAATAATAAAGGAAGACAAGAAGCTAGAGCAGTCAACTAATGCTCTTTGGCATAATGATTGCTTTAAAATTCTCAGACTCTAATATATCTTTGCAGCATTATAATATAATCTATTGCCAGATTAATCCCAGTTTTGACTTTCTTTCCTTCATTCTTCCTTCCCCAAAATGTATAGTTGTTTTCCATGGACTACTCTAAAATGTTCCCATTAAATTTCCATGATAGGGCCCCAGCCAGCTTTCATATGGCCTATAGTCCAAGCAAAATATACTTGCTGTTGCCTAAATATTCTAATGCTTTGCTCCTGAACTTTATTCTTTCTGCAGAAGTGTCTTTTTACTCTTTTCCAGTCTGTATCTAAATACCATTTACTTTTCACAGTCTGGCTGATATTCTACCACTTGCTATGATTCTTCTCTGAATCCTAACTAGAAATAATCTCTTCCGTTTTCCAAGTATACTTTCTATTCTTTATATGGCATTTAACACATTTTGCCTTTCTTTAAAGCTCATTGTAGATATTTTATCTTCTGTGCTATTGGCAGGTTATATGTTTTACTCAGCTTTGTTCCCTGTAGTGCTTAGCAAATAGAATTGAATGCACTAACAACATGGAAGTGCATCCCAAGTTTGAAATAATATGACTATCTAACATTGGAAACACTGGTGGCGTAGTGGTCAAGAGCAACGGCCGCTAACCAAAAGGTTGGCAGTTCAAATCTACCAGGCGCTCCCTTGGAAACTGCATGGAGCAGTTCTACTCTGTCCTTTAGGGTCGCTATGAGTTGGAATTGACTTGATGCCAATAAGAAGGTAGGGTATCTAACATTGGAACCCTTGTGGGCTCAGTGGTTAAGAGCTTAGGTTGCTAACCAGCAGGTTGGCAATTCGAATCCACCACAGCTCCATGGAAACCCTATGGGGCAGTTCTCCTCTTTGCTATAGGATCATTATGAGTTGGAATTGACACAATGGCAGTGGGTTTGGTTCTGGTTTTATCTAACATTATTCAATAGGTAATTGTGACTATTCCTTGAAATGTATACATTTTATATCCGGTAAGACTACCTTCCATGTGTCCTAGGCTTGTCATTTTGGAAAATATTTAAAGTGAACTTTGTAAAACTTATAGTTCAGAACGTATCTGCGTCAAAATTGAGAGCTGTGTTCTGGAGTATTTTCTAGTATGTATGCCTTATGGCTAGAAGCCAGAATTTAGCTCCTTCTCAATTCTAAAATTCTCTTAAAATACCTTTCGTGTAATTTTTTTCATTATTGTTCAGGCAGAACATTTGGTTGCTAGGAACCAGGAAATGTCTTTCCCAAGTTATTCTCTTAGAGCCATCAACTCTCCTTTTCTCTGTTAAGAATCTTTAAGGGAAAATCTTAAAAGCTTCTCAAGAGGCTATTAACTATACAGTTTTTTCCTTTTTGAGGGTCCCTATTTCCATGTGATGATTACTATCATCTAAATAAAATCTTCATACTTTATATCTTAAAAGGAAATGTTTTTCAGAAATACTAGGGGGGAAAACTACAATTTTTTTTTTTTTTTCTTTTTTTAGGACAACAAAGATGATGAGAGAGTTCCTGCTTTGAATTTATTAATCTGCTTGGTTAGCAGGTATAGTTAAGTTACTCTTGGCTTCTTGCTTTATAATAGTGTTATCAATGGTGGTAGGTACTATTGTTTCCATCTTGTAGTTGAGGAAAATGATGCTTAATATAATTTTGTATGTATAATTTAATCAATCCCCTATTGTTTCCCATTTACCGCTGCAAATAATCCTGCAGTAAAGATCCTTATGCATGTAACTGTTTATTTCTAAGGGTAAATTCCTAGAAATAAGTCAAATGGTGTATACTTTTAAAACAGACATTTAACTGACAGTTGGCCCTCCAGGAAGTACTTTCTGAACTTGATATTTTGTTCCATTGATCATTGTTTTTATTCCATACCTTTCTACAGCTTTGATATATTTAAATATTGGGGAGATAAATAGTCCTGGTCCTCTCCCTGCTTCTGCCACACAGTACGCTTTTTCAGAATACACATAGTTTATTTATACTTATTCAACATCTAGTCTCTTCACCTACTACAATAATGATTCAGCTGATGGTTAACATTTATAGTTTGTGCCAGATGCTTTTCTTAGTGCTTTTTAGTAGGAACTCATCTGAATCCTCACAAGGTAGATGTTACTAGTTTATAAATGAGGAAACCATGATACAGAGAGATTAAGTAACTCCTACAATCACAAAGCTAGCAATGGCAGAACAAAAACCTACCTCATCTGTCGATGGTAGTAGTGCTACAATTAATACCTTTGTTTTTAATAGGTATTTTGACCAACGTGATTTAGCAGACGAGCCATCTTGATGTAGCTGATCTCTGAGATAGAAGATATTTCTTGTAAAGGCAGCCTCAGTCTCCAGAAGTGCAATGCCAATTCAAGTGCAGATTGCATCACGTCTTCAACACTGTGTGAAGAGTCCTTAACCTCTGCAGCTCAAGTCGATATTCAGAAGATGGTTTTTACTGTTTTGAATGTGTGAAATACCTATGCAAAATCTCACCCAGTTTGTGATTACCAGTTTGAACAGTTACTGCAGTCACCTGCTTTTGAAACAAATTGAGTGCCATTTATTGCTGAAGCAGCTTGTATAGAAACTGTATCGTGAAATTTTACAGTAGGTCCTTGGTGCTTTCATTATTTATTTACGTACGTATAAAATTTTATTGAAAATGTGTTTGGATTACTTAAAATTTTCTTGACTCTTGACAAAAGACAATTAATTGATAACTGTCCTCAGTATTAGAATGAAAATAATCTAGTCTAAATGGCAAATGTGTTCATAGTCTAAAATCAACAAAATTAGTTAAGCTTTTTTCCTTTAAATGTAATATTTTTATATTTAAATTCTTTATTGCACAAACAAGATTTTTCCTTAAATCATTTTAGATATTAGTACCATTATAGATCAACTGTTTTGATTTTTCTAGTTGTCGAATCTTTTGTTCCTATTTCTTACAATTTATTTTTGTATCAAGTAAGAATGTTTTCTGCTTTAAGTAACAGGATTCCAAATAGCAATGATTATTCAAATAAGGGTTTATTTTTCTCATATAACAAGAAGCCTAGAGGAACTTGACACTTGCATTGGTTCAGTGACTCAGTAATACCAAATTCTCTGAGATTCTTTTTGCCTTTCCCTCATAGTAACAAGATGGCTGCTGCAGTTCAAGGCATCATGTCTATATTCAAGACAGGAAAAGGGATAAAGGAGGCAGAGCCTTCCACATCAGACCTTTTCTTCATAAAAGCAATACCTTTCCCCAAAATCCACAGCAGGCTTTTATGTTCATCCATTAGCCCCAGGTTTATACCATGATCAACTCTAGCTCCAACAAACATGGGGAATGAAGTTGTAAGCCTTTCCAGCCTCTTGAGAGTGAGGTGAAAAAGAAAAGGGTTATTGTGAATAACCCAGGATCGGACAACCAGTTGTTTTGCCACAATCTGTTATTGGAGCTGATGTAATTTTATATGTGAAACTTTTCTGTTGCTACACCTTCATAATGCTCATTATTAAATGGTAGCCTACTAGTCCAAGTTGTTTTGTATTGTACTTAAACATTCCATCAGTGTGGAATATCTAATTTGTTTTCAGTATTAATCTAATATAGAAAATCCTGCCATGAATAGCCTCAGGCACAATCACTTTTTTCTTTTTCAGACTTTGGTCAGAAGTTCTCAAAAGTAGGATTAAAAATTATAAGTCTGTCACTTGGAATTGAGTTTAAAAACCTGACTAAACTGAAGTTGAAGTAATCAGATTTATTATGTTTCTCATATAATAAATGTGGTGTAAGTCATTCAGGGCTAATGCAGCAGCTCCACAATGTCTTAAATATCTCAGGCTGTATCCAGATTTCTCTTTCATCATCCTTAGTGTACGGCTGTCATCTTCCTGGCCATGATATGGTTGCTTTATCTCTTGCTTCACATCTCTACATTGCAGGGAGAAAAAAAGGTGCCATTCCTTGTTGCCTGTATCAGGGGAGCAAAGCTTTACAAGAAACCCGCAATTCATTTATCTCATTTGCCAGAGTTATGACCATGGGGCAGCCCTAATTATAAGGAAAGCTGAGAAAATTTTTTGCTGGGCACACTGCCACTCCTGATAAAAATCGGGTTCCGTTAGAAAAGAAGGAGAGTGGATATTGGACAGGCAGCCAGCGGTGTCTACCACGAAGGGCTTAGATTACCAATCCATACCACAACTGGCTGTGTTACAGCCTCGCATTTTCCGCTGATAAGTGACGTTCACATATTTGGGGGGGAAGGGGATGATTTCAAAAAGGTAAAATGTCAATTGTTTAAATTTACATTTTTTCATTATTAGTGGCTGAGCATATACAGATATGTGTTGCTTAATGTACATAGTATGTTCTGTGAAACAGGATGCTATGGTACTTGGACGTTGTCTTTGTGGGGCACAGAGCTCCCAGGTGCACCAGCCTCAGGTGAGCCATTGGCCAGGTCCCTCCCACCCAGCTGTTGCCGCCTTCTCTGCTAGGCCAGCTGCAGGGAACGTCAGCTCACCTGTGAGAACCTGCCTGGAGAGGGGACAGTACGGGCCAAGGGGGCTGAGGGTGCTTGAGCCAGGGCTGGGGTGTCCCGGGCACAAACCTTTCCATCAGTTCCCTATGAGTAGTGAGTCCCACCAAGTCATGGGAGCCAAGGGGATTGGGATTGGGAGTTTGGGCCTGGGCTTCCACTGTTGCAAAGTAGGTGGCTTAGGCCATGTGCAGCAGCTGGGCAGAAGTGGAGCTCTGACCTCAAGATGGAGGCCTGGCGTCCTGGCACTCAGACACTTGGGTGCCCCAGCCCAAAACATGTACGTGGTCGCACACTGCCAGAAAGGACGGTAAGCGACACGTGTACTTTCGCACACTACTCACACAGGAGAATAAAATTCGAGAGGACACCTCTATTTACTAGCAAGCTGGATGTTCTCTAATAGTTAACTGAAAACCCATTTTTATAATGACTCAACCTGATATTAAAGATACGTTTCAGGACTACAGAAACAAATAGAGGTAAAAGACATTTTAAACCACTGGTGTAATAAATTATGCAGACTATCAGTATAGCCTTAGAGTTTATCCAGGCTTTCACAATTAAAAGTATCTTCTGATATTAATCAGAGAATCAGAAGGAAAGAAGTCCCCTAACTCTTTACACAGGTAGAAAGCCTCAGAATTGTTGAGAAATTATACATTTTAAATATAGAATTTAAAGGTAGTTATTAGAATAGCTATAAAATGGTAGTTTAATCAGTCAGACCTGTGGAAGCACTGACCAAGTAAATTAGATTGTTCTGTATTTACTACTTCCTATGATCAGGAGGACATTATACTTATATCAAATTATTAAAATTTTGTTACTTTTAAAAAATGGATTATTTTATCTGTCTCGGCAGAATAAACAGACTAGAGACTGAATTAGATTAAAACTGATTAAGATTTTGGTTCTATCAGTTTAATCAGTTTTAAAATTATTGGATGGTAGAAACTATAATCGTAGATAGAAAAATGTTTTAGAAAGGCAGAAAAATCTTTTTGAAATTATTGGTAAAGATCAAGTTAACCTGTGTCTGTACTTAGATTGGAGCCCTGGTGGTGCAATAGTTATGGCTGCTAACCAAAAGGCTGGCAGTTCAAGTCCACCAGTTGCTCCTTGGAAACCCTATGGGGGCAGTTCTACTCTGTCCTGTAGGGTAGCTATGAGTCAGAATCAACTCGACGGCAACAGGTTTCGGGATTTTTTTTTTTTAATATATATATATATATAATATTTCCCAAAATATGTGCCCTAGAATACTGGTTTATGTGAGCTGCTGGTGTTTCTTGAGCAAATGGTACTCTGATCAAATCCTAGGTTAAATAAAATTAAGCTATTACTGTTTCATTTTTCCAAACCTGCAACATGCCACTGATACACATTAAGAACCTTCAGAAGAGGCTCAAATACATTTCAAAATATATTTGGTCACAGACTTCATTTTTCAGAGTACTTGAAAAAGTTTAGTAGGTTCTACCTAGTTTCTTCATTAACTCTGATTACCCCAAAATTTGTGCCAATCTCAGTTTATTCAACCAGTTTGATGTTCACCCAGGCCTGAGGCCAACTCCCATCTTAACTATATTGTGGTGGGAGTCAGAAATAATTCAACAAGCAACCTTGGCTCTAGAATATTGATTCTCCTATTTACTGCATGATACTGGGTTCTGACAAGCCAACTCCAGACCTGTATCCTCTGCATGAGGATGGACTGCTAGACACTGGAGTGATTGGGCCACATCAGCATGGTCAGTGCTGTCTTTATTGTATGTTGTTCACACAATGATTTTCTACTCTTGAAACATATCTGCTCTTTAAAACAAGTTTTCTGTGTCTTCATTTAGGGCCCTTGATAACTATAATTAAAGTCATGCAAAAGTACACTGAAATTTAAACTGCTTTCTAATTGCCAAGGGGTTACGAACCAGAATGTTCTGTGTGATATTTTTATTCTTTATTTACATTTATACATACGAAGACACTGTGCTATTTTACATGGATTATCTGAAATTTTACACGAATACTATGATTATCCCTATAAGAGTTTTTAACCTGGCATCCATAAACTGGAATGGGAAAAGTATTGCCTCAGCTGTTACTTAGTATTTCCTTCAATTATGGATATAGCCGATAAACTGTTACTTTGTTAGAACAAGTAGAAGTCACGAATGTTTTCATACTAAATTGTAGTTGCAGATAGCTCTAACTTCAAAATTATGGAAGTAGTTTAACACTGTGAAAATGTCAGTATCACCCAAAGGGATATACAGATATAATGCAATCCTGATCTAAATCCCAACAACATTCTTTAACAAGATAGAAAAACTAATCACTAACTTTAATCACTAACATTATTAAAAAAGAAGAACAAAACAGGAGGCCTCACGCCACCTGATTTCAGAGCCTACTATACAACCATGGTACTCAGAACTGCCTGGTACGGGTACAACAGATACACAGACCAATGAAACAGAATTGAGAACCCAGATGTAAATCCATCCACCTACACACAGCTGATCTTTGACAAAGAACCAAAGCTTACTGAATGGGGAAGAGACAGTCTCTTCAATAAATAATGCTGGCAAAACTGGATATATAGAAAAATGATACAATCCATAACACATCGCACACAAACTAACTCAAAATTGATCGAAGACCTAATTATAAAGCCTAAAACTATAAAGATTACAGAGAAAAAAATAGGGACAACACTAGGGGCCCTAATATATGGCAAAACAGAATAACAAACATAATTGAAAATGCACACACAGCAGAAGATGAACTAGATAAATGGGACCTCCTAAAAATTAAACTTACGCACAACAAAAGACTTCTCCAAAAGAGTAAAAAGAGAACCTACAGATTGGGCAAGTTTCTTTGGCTACAACATATCCAATAAGGGTCTATAAAATTTATAGAAAACTTCAACATCTCAAAAAAAAACAATCCAATTAAATGGGCAAAGCAGCCCAGAACGACTAGATGGTGCCGGTTACCACCACCAACTGCTCTAGCAGAGATCATAATAGAGAGTCCTGGACAAAGCGGAAGAAAAAATGTAGAACAAAATTCAAGTTCATACAAAGACCAGCCTTGCTCATCTGACAGACTGGAGAAACCCCAAGACCATGGCCCCTGGACACTCTTTTAAAAAACTCAGTACTGAAGTCAATCCTGAGGTTCACCCTTCAGCCAAAGATTAGACAGGTCTATAGGGCCAAAAATAAGGGACATGCTTCAGAGTTTAATCATGTATACGTGAAAAATGGGCACACCAGCCCAAAAGCAAAGACAAGAAGGCAGGAAGGGACAGGAAAACTGTACAAATGGAAACAGGGAACCAGGGGTGGAGAAGGGGGAGAGTGTTGCCACATTGCGGGGCTGGCAACCAATGTCTCAAAACAATTTGAGTATTAACCATTTAATGAGAGACTAATTTACTATGTAAATTTTCACCTAAATAACAATTAAAAAAAAAGATTACACAGGAAAAATACAAAATGGGCACAGGATATGAAGACACTTGAGCTGCTAACATGAAGAAATGCTTGCAAATCATCAACAATTAGAGAGATGCAAATTAAAACTACAATGAGATACCCTCTCATCCCCCACATTACTGGCATTAATCAAAATAACAAATGTTGGCAAGGTTGTGGGGGAACTGAAACTTACACACTGCCAGTGGGAAGGTAAAATGGTACAGTCACTATGGAAAATGGTATGGCGCTTCCTCAAAAAGCTAGAAATAGAAATACCATGTGATCCAGCAATCCAACTCCTAGGTATATAACCTAAAGAAATAAGAACCATGACATGAATAGAAACATTATACCCATGTTTACTGCAGCATTATTCACAATAGCAAAAAGATGGCCCAAAGTGCCCATCAACAGACAAATGGATTAACAAACTGTGGTACATACACAATGGAATACTATGTGACAATGAAGAATTACAAATCTGCAAAACATCTCACAACATGGATAAATAACAGAGGAAATTATGCTGAGTGAAATAAGTCACTTGCAAAAGGACAAATATTGTATAAGGCTGCTATTACAAAGTAACAACAAAAAGTTTACACAGGGGAAAAAAAATTATTTGATGGTTACCAGGAATGGCAGAGGGAGAGAGGGAAAATTACCAAATATATAGTACACATGATTTAATATTAGTGAAGGGAAAGGCAATACATAACATGGGAGAAGTCAGCACAACGTGACCAAGGCAAGAAAGGACAATGAGAGGAATGCAGGAATAAAGGACAACTATGGAGCCCTGGTGGCGCAGTGGTTAAGGTCGGCAGTTTGAATCCACCACTGCTCCTTGAAAACCCTACAGGGCAGTTCTACTCTGTCCTATAGGGTTGCTAAGAGTCAGAATCTACCCCAATAATAGGTTTGGTTTTGGTAATGGTAACTACTACTGTAGCATAGACAATCCTGCGACAATAGTGTTAACAAACAATAATTTATGAATGGATATATAGATATGCCAAGAGGTGAGGGAGGATGTAAGAGAGCATACCCACTGGCAGATACAGGTTTGGTGGTGGAAATTTCTAACACATGACTGTAGGTGCTCCTCATATATTAATATAGGTAATACAGCACACAAGTGGCAGTCAGGGAAACCTCTTAGACATACAAAATACTTTGCAGAATGAAGTTCACAAGCTCGAAGGCAAAGTATCATAGACGGGGGACATCTACGTCAATTGGCACAACATAGTTCTTAAAGACAATGTTATGCATTCTACTTTGGTGAGTAACATCTAGGGTCTTAAAAGCTTGCAAGTGATTATCTAAGACACAACTATTGGTCTCTTCCAGTCCAGAGCAAAGGAGAGTGAAAAAAATCAAAGACTCAAGGGAGCAATCAGTCCAAAGGACTAATGGACCACACGAACCACAGTCTATACCACCCCATGACCGGAAGAACTAGATGGTGCCTGGCTATCCCTACTAACCACTCTGACAGGGATTTCGGTAAAGGGTCCTGGGCCGAGTGGGCAAAAAATGTAGAACAAAAGATCAAATTCACAAAAAAGTCCAGACTTAATGGTCTGACAGAGAATGAAGAAACCCCTGAGACTATGGCCCTAAGACACCCTTCTGACCTGGAACTGAAGTTGTTCCTGGAGATCATCTTTCAGCCAAACAACAGACAAGCCCATAAAATAAATAACATCCAAGAGGAACATGCTCCTTAGAACAAGAAAAAAAACCTGGCCTTCTCACCACAAAAGTAGCATAGATAGGTCCTAGGAATGGAAGAGGCAAGATACCACGTAAGCACTGACCCCCAGGAAGATATGGCTCAGTGAATGTTACTTTTTTTTTTTAAACATTAAATACCTTTTTTTTCCAAAATTTTTCTTTATCTTATTTTTGAGAATATATACAGCAAAACACCCACCAATTCAACAGGTTCTACATGTACAATTTAGTTACACTGCTTATATTCTTCAAGTTGTGCAACACTTCTCATTTTCCTTTTCTGAGTTATTCCTCCCTCATTAACATAAACTTACTGCCCCCTAAGATTCCTATCTAATCTTTTGAGTTATTGCTGTCACTTTGTTCCCATATAGATAGTTCTTGAAAGAGCACAATGCTGAAGGCAGACCTTTTTTCTAGTTAAGCTACTGTTTGGTTTTAAAAAGACTTCAGGGGATGATAGTTTGAATGATTCAATTATTCACCCATCCTTCCTTGAGGAAGAGTGAATAAGGGAATAAAGATAAAGATGGAAGAAACCTCAGCATTTTCATGCATGAGGAAAAGTTGAAAGTCATAGCTATAATGAGAAAGTGAGAAGTATAAAAATTCCTTCCCAACACACATTTAAACTAATTATATTTCACTTTGATTACGTTAATGGAGTTCTAAAGGATTGGATTTTATTAAAGGGAAATTAAGTTTTAAGCAATTTAGGCAGTTAGCTATATATTATGTATCAGATACATAATACATACACGACATTCTAATACAAGTATAAAACTTTTACTAGAAATAAATTATAAGCAATATATTAAAAATTTAACTTACTGTATTTATACTGTTTGCTTTTTTAATATCTAAAACAAATTAATACTCTATTGCTTGTTAATTCTTACACAAATTATCTGGATTGGTGCATGCTTTTCTTTATGCTAATTCAGCACTCATTTGGCTTCTCTATCTGTGGTTAAATACAAATTACTATAAGCAAATAAAAATGTCTAAGGGTCCTGTGTGCTAGTGTTTGGTTATTTTGAAATTGAGTTTTCATTGCGAGTCACATCAGTAAACTACATTATGGTGGGATGACCCTGTATCTGTTTTAACTTGGTCTGTGCTAAATTAATAAAATACAACCTACTCTTAACAGTTAAGAATGCATCCTTCATCATATAAGTTAGCAAATACCTTACATTAATACAAACTTCCAACAATATAATTACATCATTGCTACTTGGAATACTTTATACATGAATAATTTATCTCTTTACACTGTTGAAGTGTTGAATTCAGTATATCCTACAGCTTCTGTATCATCACCTGAAATTTGCCTAAAAAAGAAAACAGGAAAAATCATTTTTTTTTTACTTTACTTACAAAGGAAACAAGTCTAAAGATCAACTTTCTGTTCTATTTACGAAGTACTTTCAACCAATAGGAAACCCTGGTGGCGTAGTGGTTAAGAGCTACGGCTGCTAACCAAAAGGCTGGCAGTTCGAATCCACCAGGCGCTCCTTGGAAACTCTATGGGGGAGTTCCACTCTGCCCGGTGGGTTGCTATGAGTCAGAATCAGCTTGACAGCAATGGTTTTTTTTTTTTTTTTCAGTCAATAAACTTGCTGTGTCAAACAACTTTTTACACCCTTCACGATATTCAATAAATTCCATTTTTATGGGATGATTATCTGGTTTGTGGGTAGATGCCTTTGTTTCTCTGTGATTCCTACCTTTTGAGTATTTCCCTGCTGATTATCACTATGAATGGAAAGGTGATACATTGAATCCCAAGTCAGTTTTTTTCTTTGTAGCTCCAGTGAGAAGATTTTTGGGAAGAAGTTCAGTGATAAAAGATTAAGAGTTGGCTTCATCTAGCCTGATGTAATGGATATATTCTAGAAAGCTGTTTAAATATTATAAGCACGTTTTCAGTGCTACAGGGAAATTTGTGCTTAGAATGCTGCAGAAAATTTTCCTTTAAAAGTTAAGAATCATCTCTTGAGTGTTCAAGTGATCTTATAAATTTGTATTTGTTTAGCAGATTTTCTAAATCATTGACTATTTTGAATTAAAAAATCATTGAATATGACCAGCCCAGGGGCAAGGGTGAGAATGCAAGAGGGGACACAGGAAAGCTTGACAAATGGAAATGGGAACCCAAAGTCGAGAAGGGAAGAGTGTTGACATGTTGTGGGGTTGGCAACCAATGTCACAAAACAATGTGTGTATTAATTTTTTAATGAGAAAACTAACTTGCTCTGTAAACCTCCCCCTGAACACAATTTTAAAAAAAAATCATTGACTATGAATATAAGTATGCTACATATTACTACATGAAATGTTAAACAGAAAAAAGGTAAAATGAAATGCTGTTAGCATTTTAAACGTCCTCTAACTAAAAACAAACAAAAAGGCTGAAAAAATTCATTAAAAACATTTACGAGTAATTTGAATTTCAACTTACACGCAGGCATTGAAGACACTTCTGCTGTTACAATACTTTTTATTCCCAGATTTGATAAGCCACCTCTGATTAAGCCACATGTAAATGCTAAATACTAAAAAGGAAAAAAATGTTGTAAAAAATTAAGTATTTACTAAAATAGTAATGCTAATGATAAATAGGACATTTAGGTAAGCCACGCTATCAATAAATCATTGCTGACTATTTAAATTAAGTGTTGTGGAAAAACAACTGTTCGAATTACTGAAAAATCTGATTGTTAGAAGATTTTTGGCGGGACATTTCTTTTGATAATCCAATATCCAAACATCTTTCCTATTTTAGGGGTATCTCTGGATAAGTGGAAAGGGAAACCCCACTTCTCACTATGGAAGCCATGCTTGGCCATAATGGAGGGCAAATATTTTCCTTCCCAACTCCTTGGCAGCTACAGCGTGGGCATATGACTTAAGCTCAGCCAGTTGGAAAGTGCTACTGGTATCTAGTGGGTAGAAGTCAGAGATGATGCTAAACATCCTATAATGCCCAGGACAGTCCCCCACAATGAAGAATTACCTAGTTCAACATACCAATAGTATTGAAGTTGAGAAACCCTGTCATACAGAAATAAAGGGGGAATGGGACTTAGTTACAGCAGACAGAGCCAGCACAAAAATAGAGATTGAAACATAAATAATTCAGGGACTTTTGATTATCCACATTTTTGTATTATGTGATGTTCAACAATAAACAATATACCTACAAATGACATAACATATTATTGCTATTTTATATTTAATATATACATAAATGAGTACTGTTAAGTAACTGGATCTGGTGTCATGAAATTTCTAACTGAAAGAGACCTTAGAGAGTATCTATCCCAAGACTTCTTAACCAGGGAATCTATGAACCCTCTGAAAAGCAAAATCACTATATATGTGCATATTTATGCTGAGAGAGGGACCACAGCTTTCATCAAATTCTCAAAGATGTCCTGAACAACAAAATAGTTAAAAATCCCTTATCTGGTCCAACTTCCTCTTTTCACAACTGAAGAAACTAAGACCTCCCCCACAAAAAAATTTAAGTGAGATCTAGAAACATTAACATAAGGTTAAGTTAGTAGAGAAATGAAAAAACATATGTTAACCATTAAAAAAAATCCCCCCCATTATTAGAACTTGGACACCCCAAAAATATGGAAAATAAGCCCTCCTGAATCAGTGAAACTACAGTAAATTATGAAACTATCATGTCCAGTTCATTGACTCAGTTTATCAACATCTTAAAACCTGTAATAACCATTTAATAAGTATCTCCTATGTGACTCAATGGCAATGGGTTATATGCAAAGTACCATGTTAAGCACTTTATAGACATTTAAACCTCAAAATAATCTTATACACATTTTATTAATTAGGACATTAAGGTCCAGAGGGGTTACATAACCTAATCAATGTGACAGATCTGTAAGTTGTCAGCTTTCTTTAATAAATCTAACTACTTATTCTTTAATTTCTACACAAATATTCTTAACACGCAATATGTATTCTTAGAAACAAATGTTAATTATACTTAAAACATTTTTTTTTTAATCTAGCACAAGAGATCCTAAATATAAACCCTGTGGTGAATAATTCTGTAGCACTAAAATCAGTTTTATAAGCTTCAGTATCTTCTAACACATCTAACCTATCTTTAAGAATCTACCATGAATCTACATTTCGTTGGCATTCAGCTGTGTTTCTTTAATCAGTAACCACAAGCATACTTACCTACAGTTTAGCAGAAGTTATTTTAACATGAAAAATATGTTCTATTTTATAGAAAAACTCTCAAACAAAAAAGAACAACTTTAAAACATATTTTTAATTAATTGTTATGATTGGTATTGTATTTTTCACTATAGTTCTACACTCTCCTTAACAGAAAATCCCAATCTTCCGTTCCATTAAATACCTTAGATGCGTGTTCTAAATACTGTTTTCCTGCAGACATCTGAGTAAGCAGACGAAATTTGTTGTCTTGAAGTACATAGATTCCCTGTTCCAAAAAAAAGAAAAAAGACACTCAAAGTCAATGTAGGGTGCAGTACTTAAAAGTTATCTTATCCTTATAAAACAAAGAATTTATTTTAAGTTATTAAAACTCTCCATTGGTCAGATTGTTTTTTTAAATAAAGGAGTTCTGCAATGTTCAAGTTTAAGAACTGTGGGTTCACTATTTTTAACACTAAGATTTTTTAGTGCTTTTAGACACTGAAGATACAAAGCTGCATAAGGCATTGCCCCTATCATTAAAAATCTCAGTCTAAAAAGCCCTGGTGGCACAATAGTTAAGCACTTGGCTGCTACTGACTGCTAACCAAAAGGTCTGCAGTTCAAACCCACCAGTTCCTTCTCGGGAGAAAAGACCTGGTGATCTGTTCCTGTATAGATTACAGCCTAGGGAATGCTATGGGACAGTTCTACTCTGTCCTATAGGGTCACGATGAGTCAGAAGCAACTTGAGGGCACATAATAACAACAGTACAAAGAAATTAGTAATGCATATCCAGCTGAAATGAAGTTGTATATTATTAAATCATATCCGAAAAGTCAATAATCAGAGTTACTTCTTCCCATTAGCATTTCAAATAATTTCAAGCTAAGGCTGGTATTGTTACATGAAAAAAACGAATTATATTGGTAGTTATTTCTTGTTGTTAGTTGCCATTGAGTCGATTCTAACTCACGGAGGCCCCATGTGTGCAGAGTAGAACTGCTCCATAGGGTTTTCACGGCTGTAACCTTTTGGAAGCAGATCACAGGCCTGCTTTGGGCCTAGTAGTTAAGCGCTTAACCATTTGCATCACCCAGGGACTCCTTGGTAGCTAAAAAAAAAATTTAGCTACTAGATAATTATTTTTATTTTTAATTGAATCATAATGCCAAATCAACCCTAAATATTTCAGTTTTAGAAAATAAACTGAATCCATTTTAAATTTATAGCTTTCTATGCAGTCTGTTAATTTTTATAGCAACAAAATATTTTAAGAATAGAAAATAATATGATAGCAAAATTTTTTTTCTTGAACTATGAAAATTATTTAAGAGTCTAGAACCTGTATCATTCTGACATTTGCTACTTTCTAAAACTTAGAATAACTTATTTAATTGGCAGAAAGGAACAGCTATCATACTGTCTCTTCGTCTATTCACTGTATTAAAGAGAAAAAAAAAACTAATGATTAATAAAAAACATAAGAGAAATACTCCAAAGTTTACTGGAAATTATTTTAAGTTTTAAATAATAAGTAAATCCTTAAGTAGGACAGATAAATTAAAAGGACTTATACTGTAGTCTTTAACTTATCTAAATACCTGATGATTTGTCCTTAGATTGTCGATTTGTTTCTTGAATACTGTAGTCCAAAAATCTTTACAAATGAACTTCATGATATCTAACTCATCCTTGAACCTTGCAGTATCTTTTGTAAACCTAAAAAGATCAACTAGAAGTAATACAGTATTTTTCCTCCAAAGAAAGCTAGAGGGACAAATCATTAATTTCCAAATGCCAGAACAGCACTGAACATTTACTAAAAATCATAAAGTGACAAGCACCAAGCAAACTAAATTTCATTACACTCTGTTATAGAATTATGGTACCTAAAATTAGTCTAATGTTGTAGCTACTACAATTTTAGGTACAATTCATTCTAGCACAACAACAAAAAAAAGAGCTGAGCATGATCATGGTTTTGTTATACAAAATATAATCAGAGTTCAACTATTCAGATATTGGAAAGGAATACTAAAAGAGAATTAATCTGCAAATTGGAAGATTATCACATGCATAAACATATATTCTAAGGCATTTCCATCCCTATATATTTAAACAAAATCCTACTCAGGTTACAGACTCGGCTAGGCCTTAAGTAGGAAATACACAAGATTTTAATATGTGTTTCAATACACTAAAGTTTCTGAAAAAAAAAATATATATATACATTTTCTTCAATTATTAAAACATAAAAGTCAGAAAACTGAGTTAGAATAGCATCTGACTTAAAAAGAAATTTCAATCTGTGAATTAACAGAGAACAATTGATAATTCAGGAATTAAAATTAGTATCATCTCAAGTTTTATGCAATCTTTTGAAATGGATCATCTTTACTCATAACCTACCTTTAAGAAATTTTTCAAATCCATACTGCTCACCTTTCTATCAATCCTTGTCCCACTCGAAACCCCATGTTTTCCAGCTTAGTAATACATCGTCCATTTTCCTATTTTAAAAAAAATAATAATTTTGAATACTTTTAGAATGCCAGAATTTCAGTATTCAAAAATTTTTTAATGTTAGCTAAAAATATTAATGTAAATATTTACATTTTTTCCAGTGAAATATTTTAAGAAATGGTGATCCTAATTATCCCTCCAATTTTTTTTCCATTTTCAACCATTCTTCCTCTCTCTTAGCTTATAAAACCTGGTATCACCTTAGGCTTTTTTTAGTTGGTCTTCCTTTTATATGGAAACCCTGGTGGCGTAGTGATTAAGTGCTACAGCTGCTAACCAAATGGTTGGCAGTTCGAATCCACCAGGTGCTCCTTGGAAACTCATGGGGCAGTTCTACTCTGTCCTATAGGATGGCTATAAGTCGGAATCAATTCAACAGTAATGGGTTTATAGGGTCGCTATGAGTTGGAATCGACTCCACAGCAACGGGTTTTTTGGTTTTTCCTTTTATACTGTCACTAAGTTCTATTGTTCCTTGTTTCAAAATGTCTCTTAAGAGTTATCCATGCTTCCTAATTCTCAGTGTTTCTTAGTTGATGATTCCACCCTGTTACACCTGGAATCCCGCAATTACTTTCCTCTACCTTTGGCAATTTCATCCAATCTTAAGGCTATAAATACCACCTCCATGCTGAAGACTCCCAAAGTCCTCTGGATGAACTACAGAGTCCTATATAATCTGGACCCCCATAGCCTCAACCTTCTACTCTTCTCCACACTCACTCTGGCCCGGCCACCTGGGTCTCCTTGCTGTTCCTTAACCACAACAGGCACACTTCAGTCTCAGGGCTTTTGCATGACTCCCCTCTGCCTGAAATGCTCTTCCTCCAGATAGTCACAGGACCAATCCCTTGCTTCCTTCAAGTCTTTGTTTACATGTCACCATCTCAGTGTGGCCTATTTTGACCTGATTCTTTAAAATTGTAACATCAACCCCTTTAGCTAGTGATTTGCAAAGTGGGGTCCCCAGACCAACAGCATCAGCATCACAGGGGAACTTGTTAGAAGGATGAATTCTCCAGCCCCATCCCCAACTACTGAATCAGAAACGCTGGGTGAGGGGCTCCAAGTGATTCTGATGCCCTATCCCACTTTCCGCTTAGATTGTCTCCACAGAGCTTCTTCCATTATGTAACATGCTATACATTTTACTTACTTTATATTGTGTGTCCCCCCACCCTCATCTTCTGCTAGAATACAGTGCCAAGAAGGTAGGGATTTTCATGTATTCTGAAGTCTGCTGTGTCTCCCATGCCAGGAAATGCACCATAGACCTCATTATTTGATAAACTCTAAGAAACCATGTACTCCATTTATAGACTATGACTACTAAATCTGTATTTCTAATATGGATCTTATTTGACACAGTCATCTAGATGTCCCTCAAGTTAAACATAGTCAGAATGATATTATCTTATGTCCTTGCACTGCTCTTTTTCCAAAATTCCCTAACTTCATTAACGGCACCACTATCCACCTTTCTAGCTGAACCAGAAAACTTCCATTTTCTTCACCTCCCTCCCCCACTGCAGCTCTGGAGTCTATCTTTTACATGTTTTTCAAAATCTATACTCCCTTCTCCAACCTTACTGATAAGTTAGCCCTTATCATTTCCCTCCTGGATTATAGCTACAGCCTTCTAACTGGTCCCCTTATCGACTTTTTCCCCCTTTATCTTCTACAGTAAAACCTGCAAAAGCTGAAAGCTGTGTAAGGCAGAAAGAAAATTCAAACATTTTCCACTAAAAGGAGCAACAGAAAAGTGGTTAAGCTTGCACCCTCTCAAAGGCACAAAACTTGTGAGACCCAGAAAAACAACCCAGTTCTGACTCTCACAGGTTTCACTGTGTATTTCTGGTAATACGACTTTCTAAAATTCAAATCATGTTATTTCTATACTGGATCTTTCAGTGCCCCCTCCTCCTTCTTCAGAATAAAGACCAAACTCCTTAGTATGCCATTATGTACCTTTCCTTAAATGGCCCCTGCTAGTTAACCAGGGAAACCCTGGTGGCATAGTGGTTAAGGGCTACGGCTGCTAACCAAAGGGTTGGCAGTTTGAATCCGCCAGGCGCTCCTTGGAAACTCTATAGGGCAGTTCTACTCTGTCCTGTAGGGTCGCTATGAGTCGGAATCAACTCGACGGCACTGGGTTTGTTTGGGTTTAGTTAACCAGATTCACTAACAGCAACCTACTTAGAAATATCCTTCCCTTCTACCACTCTGAAATTTCTGCAGCAACTCCAGAGCACCATCCTCTCTTGCCTCAGTACTGTTCCACATGCTGCTCCCCAGGCTGCAACGCCTTTAGAATTCAGCTCAAAGATCACATTCTCCCAGAAGCCTTCCCAGATACTCTTTCGGGCCATATGCTATCATAATACTCTGTACACACATACTGTGCTTATCACTATCCTCGATTTTTCTATTATTATCCACACTCATTCCCAAACATGCACAAGTAGAAGTGGAACTTTTAAGTAATGATGCTCTTTGTGAACCAATCTGTTTTTTGGAGGATCATCTGAGAACATATTTATTAGCTGGAAATAAACCTATATGTAAATGCTGTCAAATTCTAACTATGATCAAACAGGTTTTTGAATTGTTGTTGTTAGGTGCCGTTGAGTCATAGCAACCCTAGGTACAACAGAACAAAACACTGCCCTGTCCAACTCTACTAAATACCTCCTGATTTTGCTACTTGTTCATTTACTTTGGCATCTGTGAGTGCTCACTAGTAGGTACTAAGAATTAAATTTGAGAAAATGTTATTCATTAACATCTGCAGTGCAGTGAATTACTTAATATGGCCCTCTTGCCCATAGTCTTTGTGACTCCCACAAAATGACTGGGTGGGACTCTGCAAATAAGGTGTTTGTGGCCCACCAAGGGGATTGGACAGGCTGCTAATAATGTAAATAAGGTGCATGAAACCCTTGTGGAGGTGGGACCATGCATATAAAGTATGGAACCCTAACGAGGGGATTGGACAGGTCTGCCATCTGGCTAAGCTAAGTGGAATGCATCCTTTGGACCCAGGGTCCCTGTGCTGACAACCTCCTAGACCCAGAAGACAGACAGAGCTTTAACACCAGAGAAGACACAAAACAGCGAGAAGTGGAGGCAAACGTGGCAGGAAAATGGCAGCAGCAGAACCAGAAGACTGGTGTGAGACGGCACAGTAGGCTTCCTGGCCCATGAAGCGAGGCAGCTACAGCAGGTGAGCTGACCCATGGAGCAAGAGAGCTGAGGTCCTTCAGGCAGGAGGCTTGCTGGCAGGATGGAGTGCCTCTTGGGAACTTGGCAAAGCTAAGTTCACAGAGCCATGGAGCGAGAAAGCTGAGTCCCTTTGGGCCCGAAGCTTACTAAAGGAGCAAGGTGCCTCCTCTTGGGTGCCATTTCTTGGTGGAGCTAAAGAGTTTTGTAACACTTGCCCAAGTAGAGCAGAGGCCAGGTCGCGGACTGAGAGGAAAAGGGCAAGAGAGAGGCCTGTTTGTGGGCACAGCCGAGAAAAGGCTGCCCTGATCAAAGAACTATATACTGAGGTGTTTCTGATCCTGAATTGTAACCTGTTACTTCCCTAATAAGCCCCCTAACTGAGTATGATCTGTGAGTTCTGTGTGGCCATTACAATGAATTATTGAACCTAATAGAGAAGTAGGATGTCTGAGGAGGGACAGCTGACACTAAAATTGATAAAAACGTTGAAGAGAGGAGGTATGTCTGACCTCCGCCTCATAGCAATCAGCTTTAGGCTGGTGTTGACCTTGATTCTCTCTCTTCCCCCTCATGAAGTTAGATAAAGTCTGACACTGACACCACCATGCCATTTTCACATAGTTTTATCCATTCTCCATAAATTGGGAAATACCTAATTATTTAACTTTTAGAGATTTTTTTCTGTTCAAACATAGTTTAAGAATCACTGACTTGGAGGGTGAAAACATTGGTTCTTTCCTCTATTTCACTTCAAAACTTATGACTCTAGGTCTGAAAAGATATAAAACCATTTCTGTATGACAAGATTGTATGTGTATTTCTTTCACATTTTTTATTATGAAAAATTTCAAGCATACTCAAAGTAGAGATGCCAATAAAATAAACCACTATACACCCAGATTCAACACTAATACAATAAACCACTATATACCCAGATTCAACAATTATCAAGACTTCCACATAAATATTTTTAATCATTTTTTTAATATGTACTTTCAATTTTTTCCCCACTAAAACATATTGCAATAGGGAAAGGAAGTTTTTAGTTTAAACAACACAAAACTTACGGATTTCCTTTCCCTTATATTACTAGTAAAAAAAAAAAAATTATATATATATATATATATATTACTAGTACACCTCTTAAATCATCAGCCGTGATTAGAACAAGTTTGCTTTGTTTCATTTATAGTTAACCCATCGGAACAAAAGAGGGATTTTAAAAAAGAAGATTTTCCTGGGAAAGAGTTGGAAGAAGAAAAGAAAGTAGGGAGAAGAGAATGAAGAGAATGCATACTTGGTGGGTGGAGGAGGTGGATTTTACGATAATAGAGTAAAAGAGTAAAGGGAAAGCTAACTTTGCAAGAACAGCAAGCATCTGCTACTCATCATTGAGCACAGAGTACTAAACATTGATAGCTGTTAGTTGTTGATAATGATCAAATTAAAAGTTTGTAACTTATGAAAAATCTCTATTATAGATGGGTCTGAGTAAGAATAGAATTTGCTTCATTTCCAATACTCTTCTTGATGTCTTCCTAATGATCTCTTCAAATGCATCATACCTATCCTTTCTGTAGTTTACAAACTGGCAGCACCTTTTCTTAGCTGTCCCAAAAAAAAAAAGGTACCAAAAATTCAACCTGTCCCCAAATAATTCATTACCTTCATCTATCTCTTTGTTTTCCTTTATTTCCTCTCCTGATTAATGGCACCACCATCAACCTAGCTGCTCAAGCTAAAAGTCTGCGGATAATTTTAAACCCCCACTTCCATGCCTAACCAAGTGTTGTAGAGTCTACCTCCTATCAAACATATTCTCTCCTCCTCTTCTCACTATCTCTGTCTTAATTCAGATCCTCATTATCTCCTGCCTGGACTCCTGCAATAACGGATCTGCTCACTGCAATGATCTTCCCTCTCCAATCCAAACACTGGATTATCTTTCTAAAATGAAAATGGGCCCTCCTTAAAAATCTTTCACTGAGAGTTCAGATTCTTTGGCTAAGAATGCAAGGCTCTTTCTAGCCTCAGTTCTCAATACTTCTCACTCTCCATCCATACAATCTAATCACAGTGAAGTCCTTAAGCATATTTAATACACCACCCTCTTTCATACCTCTATGCCCTTACCTTTACCTAGGATGCTTTTCCTATCACCACCCTTCACCTTTTTTATCAACAGCATTACAGGAAGGCCTCCAACTTTAAGATTTTGGAATGTGTTATTTCTCAAATCCTTTACAACTCCATAATTCTATACCTAATTACCACCCAACATTTTAATTACTTATTAAATCTCTCATGAGGCAGGGGTTTTATCTTAATCATCTCGCACGGTGTTGGGCCCACAGTACACAATTAACAAATGTTTTCTGAATGAATCATTGAGTGAAAAAGAACTCCCACATATTAGAACATAACCTCCGTGAGGTGGGATTATTGTTTCATCCACTACTATATTCCCAGCTCCCAGAATGAGGCCAGGCATATAATCGTCACTGTCATAGTTTCCTGCTGCTGCTATAACAACAATACTGAGACAGATAGGGTTAACTGTTCTGGCAGAACAAATAAGCTGTTAAAACATTACCTCAAGAAGTTAGGTAAATAGGAACCACACCCTGTCAACAGAAGATAAGGTTGAAACAACCTGTGAATTACTATCTCCTTCTTAAGTGTTTTTCTAGTCCCTTCCCCCTTTACAGGCTAGGCATGCTCAGAACAAAGTGTGACCAGTGTTTAACCTTCCTTACCCCTTCGAGACAGGGAGGTAGTGCTGAAGATCAGTGAACCTGGCTATATCCCATAATTAAGTGATGCCAAGGACTGCCAAGAGGACTCTATATTGAATATCAGCGGGTTCCATCTTGGATTCCAGGTACAAGGGCAACCTTATTAGCATGCACCGCCATTCTGAGAAGTACCTGCACCTTGAAAGAAGCCCACTAAATATTCATTACTCTATTGTCTCCACTGAACCCATATAAACCCTAGCCTTACTTCCCTTTTCGGGTCAGTCTTCTGGACAGGTTTAGTTCCCCACTGACTCCTTTTGCTTGACTCAAGCAAAATAGAGCCTGCTGAAGATAAAGTTTGTCTTTTGCGTGTATTCTTCCTCGGGAAAAGACAAAGACCCTTTGTGTCAGATTGGCAATTGGTAGCAATACCACAAGCGGGTGCCTTTAAAGGACAGAAATTTACTTTCTCACAGTTTAGGAGGCTAGAAGTTCAAATTCAGAGTGTACCTTTAAAGGCAGGTCCTTTTTTTTTTGTCTACTTCTGCTTCTAGAAGCTGACAATCCTTAGAGTTCCTGGGCTTGTAGATTATCTTACTCCATCTTTATCAAAGAGCATCTGTGTTTCCCCTGTGCTTCTGTGTTTAATCTGCTCTTTCTATAATTCAGTACAGTGAAACCTGTGAAAGCCGGAACCTGTGAAAGGCAGAAACCTGTCAGAGAAGGAAAACTCAAATATTTCCTACTAAAATGAGAGAAAAATGGTAAAACTGCACCCTGTCAAAGGTGGAAAACTTGCAGATCCCGAAATACTAGGCCATTCCGTTGAGTTCTGGCTCTTATAGGTTTCACTGTAATTAGATTTACAGTCTACGACCTGCATTGGTGTGGTCTCATTAACATAACAAAGAAAATCCTATTTCCAAACAGAATTACATCCACTTGTATAGGGGTCAGAATACCAACACATACTTTTAGAGGACACAATTCAATCCACAACCGTCACTAAATAAATATTTTCTAAATTAACGTAATTTGTGTTTCCTAATCACCATAACGCCTGCAAACTTTCCTACGTTTGACCTCATACCCTCATTAGGCTCCTGTTCACCTGTTGTATAGTGCGAGCCAGAGATGCAGACGGAGGGACAGGATACTCAGGCTAGTACAGTGGACGGCTCGGAAGTGCTGCAAGTGCCAGCAAAATGAAGTAGAAGTGCCCAATCAGCTCTGCAGTTAACCCTGCCGTAAATCATGGTAGGAGCACTAAAAGAAAATCTGTGACCTGCAGGACACAGGTAGAGGTACGGACAAAAAAGAATCAGACGAAAGAAGAAAGGATGAAAGACAGCTAACAGGTCCAAAGGCTTAGGACACCTGGAGGTGGACCAGTTTGGCTACACCTCGGGAGTATCTGGCGGCGATGGAACAGAGACTTAGCAAAGAACTGAGGACAAACAGGGAATGCCACCGCAAGGGCGTGTGGCAGCACTCACCACCTCCCCCTGTTCCGCGGACTTGTACACTCCAGACACCATCTCGTTATGCAGAAGCAAAAACAACGCCTCGTCCGCCATTTCCTGCTTATTCTTCAAAGCTCTAGGTTTCTGCTCCTGTTTGGGCCGAGCCCGGAGGTTCCGGTTCGGGCCAGAGCAACTTGGCCAGAGTCGCAGTTGCCTCTCGCGGCCCTGTCCCCCGTTGCTAGGAGACGAAAAAATTCCCTTGGCTTCGCAAAGCTTGTGGAGTAGTAAGTTTGGTACTGGAGCAAGCCTACCCCCGGGGACACCAAGCCCTCGGACCGAACGAAAGAGTATGACAGCGACGAGAGCCAAAACCTGCCCGGGGAGACCAGAAGAGTCCCCTGGGCGGGGGGGCGTGGAAGCAACTTCCGGTCCTACTATCCCGGCGTTCCGCCAGCTCTATGATCGCTGAGTTCCGCTTTCCGGTCAGGGCTGATCAGCCAGAACCCCGACAGCGGAAAGGTTCGTCCCCGGTGGGATTTCGGGGGTCAGTGATAAAATGAAACCTAAGGAGCTTCTTCTGCCATCACCTTGTAATTAGCTATAAGAGAAGAATTGACAAGAATTTCTGTTAGCTTCATTAAAAATTTCTACTTTCTTCCATATGTTCCTCAATATGAAAAGTTGTAAAAGTAGTGAATAAGTCATCATGTTTTTAAACTGTAAAGTTTTAGATATAATGAGAATTATCCTAACTGGGTTAAGCCCAGATATCAAAAAGATTTAGAGCCATTTTGGCCACCAGGCAGTGGGAATGGGATGTAAGGAACTGGATGTCGGGGGTGGAGAGGGTTTGGGACGTAGAATAAAGCAAACAAGATGTACTTGAACCAGAAACTACAAAGTAATTAGAGAATATAAACTAGTCAGATATGGAAGAGTGCTAAAGAATTCGGAAATGCGACGTTGCGGTGGGAGAGAATTCATAAAGAATCTATGGCTAATATGAGACTTAACTCCTGCAGAAATGCAAATTCATATGCGAGATCATATTTACTTCTTAAATCTGGCAAACTCTGGCTTTAACATTTTTTTAGCTTCTGATTAGTTCTTGGTAATTCACAAAGCCAATCTTTTCCCATTAAATTAATTGCTTCCCCGGAATTACCATATTGAGTTTTCTCAAATTGTTCTGAACAATAACTTCTCAACTTCTCATGCCCTTTCATAGGAATTTAAGATAATGTTCTGTAAATGTAATTATGGTAGAGTTTTTACATGTTCCTTCTAATGTTTAGATCAGTTTATTCATCACATAAACCAAGCATAAAAAGCTCCAATAAGCCTTTGAGAAGACTAAGTAATGTAATTTTCAAGAGTACTTTCCCAGCATAATCTTAATTTTTCCAGCACTAAAATTCCCCACATGTGAAATCAGCTCCTTTGTATCCAAATTGCACCCTCACCCTCATCACCACCATCAAAGGAACAAGAGTCCAAGCCCACCGTAAAGGTCAAAGCTTAAGCAACTGACAAACTTACTAAGGTTGATTTCTCAAACTATGGCAACAGGTGGTCCTTAGACTCCCTTGCAGAATAGAAAGGAAAATAATACTTATTGAGCATCTACTAAGTGCTGACTGCAACATCCCATTGATCCTCCCCTATAAAGCTGGATAGATCTTGTGGAAGCAGGAATAGATCCTATGTTTTTGGTTAACTCTAAAATCGTTTCCCCCATGGAAATATTGATACATTTAGTGGTTAGGATCTACTACTGTCACACTCTCCTGCCTCAGGTACTGCCACATTACAACACAGGGTTGTAATGAGGATCAATGAGAATAAGCATACTCAATAACAAAATTAATTATTTCTTTTACTCAACTCTTTTCCTTTTTTCTATCACACTTCTCACTTTCTAATATGCCGTATAATTTACTTATGTTTATTTTAAGTCTAAAGGAGCCCTACAATGAAGCCCTGGTGGCATAGTGGTTAAGCAATCAGCTGCTAACCAAAAGTTGGCAGTTCAAATCCACCAGCTACTCCTTGGAAACCCTATGGGATAGTTCTGCTCTGTTCTGTAGGGTCACTATGAGTTGGAACTGACTCGATGGCACCTAACAACAACAGTAACAACAAAGGAGCGCTGGTGGCGCAGTGGTTAAGCAATCAGCTGTAACCAAAAGATCATGGGTTCGAACACACCAACCATTCCGTGGGAGAAAGATGTGGCAGTCTGCTCCATAAAGATTATAGCCTAGGAAACCCTCTGGGGCAGTTCTACTCTATCCTATAGGGTCGCTATGTGTCGGAATCAGCTTGATGGCAATGGGTATGGGTATTGTAGGCCTCCACATTCTTTCTGTCCCCAAGCTCCTTCAGGCAGAGATATTTTTTGTACGCTGATGTATCCATATGCTCAGACGGTACCTGGCAGATAGCTGATGTTAGTTGCTGTTAAGTCAGCTCCGACTTACGATGACCTTATATATGAAATGTTGCCTCATCCTGTGCCACCTTTATGATCATTGGTATGTTTGGGCTTATTTTTTAGCACTATATTGGACAAAATTTTGTTGCCATTCATAAGGTTTTCATTAGCTACTTTTTGGAAGTAGATCACCTGGCCTTTCTTCCTATTCTATATCAGTATGGAAGCTTTACTGAAACCTGCCCAACATGGGCGACCCTACTCACATTTGAAATACCAGTGGCACAGCTTCCAGCGTCAATATGCAAGCCACCATAATACAACAGACAGATAGTCATGGCAGATAGTAGGCACTCAATAAATACTTGTTGAATGAATGACCATTATTCCCCTAAGTCCACAAGCTCCGTGGATGCAGGAACACCAACTATCTTGTTCTAGGCTTTATCCTGAAAGCCTAATTTATGGCCGCAACCCTGATGGTGTAGTGGTTAAGTGCTACAGCTGCTAACCAAAAGGTCTGCAGATAGAGTTTGCCAGGTGCTCCTTGGAAACTCTATGGGGCGGTTCTACTCTGTCTTCTAGGGTCACTATGAGTCGGAATGACTGGACTGCAGTGGGTTTGGTTTTTTTGGTTTACACCAACTCATTGACATCGATTAGATTCCGACTCATAGGGACCCTATAGGACAGAGTAGAACTGCCCTATAGGGCTTCAAAGGAACTGCTGCTGGATTTGAACTGCTGACCTTCGGTTAGCAGCTCATAGCTTAACCTCTATGCCACCATTGTCGGGCTCCTTTAGACCTACAATAAACCTAAGTAAATTATGTAGCATGTTAGAAAGTGAGAAGAGCGATAGAAAAAAAAAAAGTAGAGTTGAATAAAAGGAATAATTAATTTTGTTGTTGAGTATGCTTATTCTCATTGATCCTCATTACAACCCTGTGTTGTAATGTGGCAGTACCAGAGGCAGGAGAGTGTGGCAGGAGTAAATACACAGTACCCTTAAAACCCGCTGTCGTCAAGTTGATTTCTACTCATGGCGACTATGCATGTTGGAGTAGAACTGTGCTCCATAAGGTATTCAGTTGCACAGCCTCTGATTATACTGGGATCCTTAGCTGGAGTGACCTAGGGATAGTTATATTATCTCCAGTCCCAATTTCCTTATCAGTTAATAACGGAAAACGCCAAGCTTTGGTTTGTGAGGAACAAGGCATATAAAATGATTTATATAGAGTCCAGGACAAGACCGTAACGGAAGCCCTGGTGGCCTAGTGGTTTTGAGAGGTACTGCTGCTAACCAAAAGATAAGCAGTTCAAATCCACTAAGTGCTTCTTGGAAACCCTGTGGGGCAGTTCTAGTCTGTTTTATAGGGTCACTATGAGTCAGAATCGACTCAACGGTAACGGGTTTGGTTTTCCTTGCTATTATGATTAATAATTGCTCCTATTCCTTCACCCTTTGCTTCCCTCTGCTCATTTTAGTTTAACCCGACGGCACTGGGTGGGTTTTTTAATCAAGGGGGGCTTGCGCCCGCCCCATCCCTCTCTGGGCATGCGCATCAACAGAAAAGCCACGCCCTCTCCTAATCAAATTTTCTGAGGCGGAAGAGGGAAAATAGACTCGGCCCTGTCCTACTCGGATTTGATTAGGTGACTAAAACGATGTAAATCCTGTCACACTATAGGTTAAAATGGCTGGGAAACTCCCGGCTCTTAAAATACCAAGACCTGAGCCCACGTCCCCGAAGACCCAGAGGCTCTCAAACCCGCCCCAGCTCTGCGCTAGAAGCTGCGCCCGACCACCCCTAGCTAATTAGGGAAGCAGTGACCGCCTATCAGGCTTTTCATTGGCCCAGAGTCCCCAAAGGCCGGCAACTTCCCCCCCTTCCGGTCGTTGAGTGGTTGAAGCCGAAAAACAACGTCTATCGTCATTGGCTGAGCTGAATTGTCAGTCCTTTCGTGTCTCGCGGCGCGGCACAGTCAGGAGAGGCCTGTGGAGAGAGCGGTCTCGAAGCCTGCAGCTGGGAGAAAATGGCGGTCGCAGTGAGAACTTTGCAGGAGCAACTAGAAAAGGCCAAAGAGAGCCTAAAGAACGTGGATGAGAATATTCGCAAGCTCACCGGGCGGGATCCGAATGACGTGAGGTAAGGGCCAGCCGGGAACTGCAGGCTAAGAAGAGGGAGCTTTCGGAGTGGAGGTGAAGTGGGGGCGGGGAGGGCGCCCAGCTCTGAGAAGGCTGAAACATCGTGGCCTGTTCGCGGGGCGGCGGTAGAACCCCGTCCTCGGTAAGGTGAGGAGTCTTCAGGCCCCCGCCGGGGGTCTTGGGCTCAGGTGCGTGAGGAAGGAGAGTGGGGCCTGGGTGTGCCGCGATGGTTTCTCGGCCTGTGGAAAGGCCGGGACTGCGGATTCCCGCTCTCGGCCCCACAGGCCGGGACTGCAGCACAAAGCCCCTTCTCCCGGAGCCACCCGGCCTGAGGCTGGCGCAGAGACCCTCCCGGGCACCCACCTGCAGCTTCCTCGGGATTGACGGAATTAGGATCAGATCCAGACGTGTTCACGTATAGTGGCATCCAAGAAAATGTAATTTCAGTGATACTAGTCCTGGAAAAACAAGGAAGTTCATCTCAAATAGTACTTCCTGTTGGATTTCAAACACGTGGTTTGGAAACCATTTAGAGCTTATGTAGTTATTTTATTCAACATAAATCGCACCTTTGGAAGTATTTGGTGCCAGTAGAGGTATTTACGCATGATTTTCGTGTTGGTTTTTAAATCTCTCGTAGGCCCATCCAAGCCAGATTGCTGGCCCTTTCTGGTCCTGGTGGAGGTAGAGGACGTGGTAGTTTATTGCTGAGGTAAGATTTCCTTATGACTTATATGGTAAGACTACTGGTATTTTTTTATGCTAAATTAATGTTTTGGTTTATGTTTGGTTTTGTATAAACGTGTGATCAATCAGCTCTACTTTTCTGTGTATATTTATCCAGAAACTTCGTTTACATGAAAACAGAACTCGAGATGGAAGAATTTACCAGTTTTGTGGAAAATAATTTACTCTGTGGTTAGGGAAAAAAACATCTATTTTGGAAGTGAAGGTTCATTTAAAGGTAGTTTTAATTGGAAAAGGCAGCTCTGGTGGCGCAGTGGTTTGTGGTTCATACCCATCAGCCACTCCACTGGAGAAAGATGTGGCAGTCTGCTTCTGTAAAGATTACAGCTTCGGAAACCTCGTGGGACAGTTTACTCTGTCCTGTGGGGTCACTATCAGTTGAAACCCACTCAGTGGCAGTGAGTTTGGTTTAATTGGAAAACTTTAAAAAAATTTTTTTTCGACTAAATTCTCTTGATAAGTAAAAGTACCTTTTGTCTCAAATTTCAAGTACTTTATGTTGGACATTTTCATTTGCAGGCGTGGATTCTCAGATAGTGGAGGAGGACCCCCAGCCAAACAGAGAGACCTCGAAGGGGCAGTCAGTAGGTATGTTAGAAAAAAGATTTCTAAAGGAATTGTTGAATGTTCTATTTGCTGAGTTACTGTAAAAATATATGTACTTAATAAATATCGTTGAAATGAATTGTATTGGAGTCTAGGAGATACCAATTTCCCTATCTGTTCCCTTGGTATTTTACTGAACAGAGACAGCCAGTATCCCTTAAAATAAAGCCCTTCGTGACAGTAACACAGATGTCACCAAGTGTTACCAGTAAAAGTGAATGTCGTGAGAAGAATCAGATTGTGGGAAATTGTCAATTTGTACCACTTTTCCTGTCTTGTACTACAAAACTTAACCTGCCTCAGAAATATTTAGACACATTAGTGAGATATTTTATTCTTTAACTACTGTAACAGAGACCAATAGAGTGATGCTTCTGTAAATGAGTCCTAGGTAAAGTAGGCATTGGTATGCACTTCAGTCATAATCCTGTGTAGTCATTTAAATTATTTTTCCTCTGGCAGGCTGGGCGGGGAGCGTCGGACGAGGAGAGAATCACGCCAAGAAAGCGACCCAGAGGATGATGATGTTAAAAAGGTATTTAGACCTAACAATTCCATTCTTAGGTACCCAAAAGTCTTGAAAGCAGAGGTGCAAAGATATTCACCAGTGCTTATTGCAGCAGTATTCACACTAGCCAAAAGGTGAAAATGACTCAAATATCAATCACTAGATGAATGGATAAACGAAATGTAGTACTGTGTATACATACAGCCAGAGAGAAATGAAGTTCTGATATGTGCTACGACGTGCATGAGCCTTGAAAACATAGATAAGTCACACCAAAAAAAAAAAAAAAAAGTTGCCGTCGAGTTGATTCCGACCCATAGCGACCCTATAGGACAGAATAGAACTGCCCCATAGGGTTTCTAAGGAATAGCTTGTGGATTAAAACTGCTGACCTTTTGGTTAGCAGCCGTATCACTTAACCACTGCACCACCAGGTCTCCAAAATTAAATATCTAGAATAGACAAATAGGTAGAGACCATAGTTTATTAGTGGTTACTAGAGGTGGGTAGAAAGGGGAAAAAGAGTAGTTATTGCTTAGGAGTCAGTGTCTATTAAAGATGATGAGGAAATTTGGATAGTGATGATGGTAGCACAATATGGTGAACATAAGTAATGGCGTTGACTTGTACATGTTAAAATGGCAAATGTGTATATATATATTTTACTACAATTTTTTTTTTTTTAATTTGGATTTAAAGAGCTTGTTAGAGGATATTTTCACCTTACTACATTTAGTACAGTACCACTCATATGCTAGTTAAATTACTGAGATTTTCTTCTCTCCTACAGCCAGCGTTGCAGTCTTCAGTTGTAGCTACCTCCAAAGAACGTACACGTAGAGACCTTATCCAGGATCAAAACATGGATGAAAAGGGAAAGCAAAGGTATCTTCAGTAGCTTTCTGAGGGAGGGAAATGTCTGTCAAATTTTATTTGTCATGCTATTTTATGAATAAGGGATTGTTCAAGTGCCTATAGTATTTTTATTTTGAGAATTGCTAGGTTTAAATGAAATGGATTTTTTTTTTTTTTAATTCTTTAGGAATCGACGAATATTTGGCTTGTTGATGGGCACCCTACAGAAATTTAAACAAGAATCCACTGTTGCTACTGAAAGGGTATTTAAGGAATTTTTGATCTGCTTTATATGTTTATTATTTTAGTGGTCAATTACAAGCATAAAATGAAGCCGAGGGAGAATTTTAAAAATTTTCTGATGTTGGTATATTGTTAACTGGCCTCTTACTGAGGAGCTGTGAAGTAATTGAGTGATCTTATAATGGAAAGTAAAAGTGCCCTGTTGTGTGTCTCGTGAGAACCTGGGCTCTAGTCTGATGTCTGTAGCAATCTAGTTTTGTGATCTTGGACAGGTTCCTTCATTTCTTTAGGTCTCAGTGTGCATTCTTTCAATGAGAGAAGTTGAACCCGATGATCCTTGAAACTAGTTCAGTGATTCTAATTTATCAGGCTTCTTTACACACACAAAGGTAGTAATTGCTTAGAAAAACATAAATGTTCCCTGTCCTCCGCAGTTAACTATATTATCTTTCTCTAAGTTTTTCTGTGCAGTTAAATCCCAAGTTACTGCTTCTTAGGGGAGAACTATAGTGGAAAAGGAATAACAATTCAATTAGGAAATTTTAAAGGCGATTAATAAAATTTTCAGTTTTTACATGTTAACTATGCTAGAGACTATAAAAAGCTTAAAAGCATCTTAATGCTTTTGAAAAAGTTTTGAAGAATAAGTTGGTTTTTTGAAGTAGATGAATAGAAAGTGACTGGTTCGTTTGTTGCCAAGATTTTGCTTTTGTCATATTCTTTGGGAAATAATAACTCTGAGGATAACCTATAAAGACAAAGCCCCTTTTTACATTAACTTTATTGAAACCAAATACGCTTTATCTTTTTTCTGCTATAACACGTGAATATTAAAGTAGGTTACTTATTTTTAGCAAAAGAGGCGCCAGGAAATTGAACAAAAACTTGAAGTGCAGGCAGAAGAAGAGAGAAAGCAAGTTGAAAATGAGAGGAGAGAACTGTTTGAAGAGAGACGTGCTAAACAGACAGAACTGCGGCTTTTGGAACAGAAAGTTGAGCTTGCGCAGCTGGTGAGTAGTGTTTTGAAATCCTAAGATTAGTAATCATGTTTACAAAAGCACTGACCTTTTATCTTTTCTTTAGCAAGAAGAATGGAATGAGCATAATGCTAAGATAATTAAATATATAAGAACTAAGACAAAGCCCCATTTGTTCTATATTCCTGGAAGAATGTGTCCAGCTACTCAAAAACTAATAGAAGAGTCACAGAGAAAAATGAATGGTAAGTGTACGTGAAGAAGTTCATTGAAATTTTTTTTAATAGACAAGGTAATATATACACACATTCGTTTACTAAAATAATTATGGTTCTTTTTGTTTGTTTGTTTTAAGATAGCCTAAGATGTTAATGAGTTTGGGATGCAGGTACATTTGCTTAATGATGGAGTTTAACCTGAAACTTATATTTTGTAGGTGGTGTGTGTGCATACATATTTCTTATGCGTTTGCGTAAGGTGACTTTTTGCTAGATACTCTTAGTAGCCATATCCTGTAAATGCTAATGAAGCAAGGGGAAAAAAAGTGAACACACCGAAGGGTAAACACTGTTAAGATAGTGATTAGATGATTTATCTCTCCTTGGGATCAGAAAAATTAATGCATGATATGTGATACAATAAACTGGTTTTGTTTAAAAGAAGGTTTGCTCTTTTTCATCTAGACCAGGTGTAAAGTTGAATAGCAAAAGATTGTTTTCCCATCAGCTAGATAATATGGTTTAGTTTTGCCTGCTACTAATTTCTCAGTGTACTGGTTTCCAGTACATCTTTCCTTTAATCATCTTGTCAGTTTGTGATTACTTACTTGCTGAAATCAGTCTTTTGTCACCATTTCTTTACAAAAATACATTTAGATGAAACCCGATAGTTTGTGACC
Source organism: Loxodonta africana (assembly GCF_030014295.1). Taxonomy (NCBI): domain Eukaryota; kingdom Metazoa; phylum Chordata; class Mammalia; order Proboscidea; family Elephantidae; genus Loxodonta; species Loxodonta africana. The sequence continues at coordinate 51,089,121 of NC_087351.1, forward strand.
AGGTATAAAATTGTGGGTTTTTTTTAAATCATAGTTAATTTTATACATGTAAATTTTTATTCTTTAGCTTTATTTGAAGGTAGACGCATCGAATTTGCAGAACAAATAAATAAAATGGAGGCTAGGCCTAGAAGACAATCAATGAAGGAAAAAGAGCATCAAGTGGTGCGTAATGAAGAACAGAAGGCGGAACAAGAAGAGGGTAAGGTGGCTCAGCGTGAGGAAGAGTTGGAGGAGACAGGTAATCAGCACAATGATGTAGAAATAGAGGAAGCAGGAGAGGAAGAGGAAAAGGAAATAGGTGTAGTTCATAGTGATCCAGAGAAAGAACAGGAGGAGGAGGAGCAAAAACAGGAAATAGAGGTTAAGATGGAAGAGGAAATTGAGGTAAGGGAAAGTGAGAAGCAGCAGGATAGTCAGCCTGAAGAAGTCATGGATGTGTTAGAGATGGTTGAAAATGTCAAAAATGCAATTCCTGAGCAGGAGATAATGGAAGCTAATCCAGTTGAAAGTGTAGACCCTTCAGAAAATGAAACTAGCAAAGAAATGGAACAAGAGATGGAGTTTGAAGTTGAGCCAGATAAAGAATGTAAATCTCTTTCTCCTGGGAAAGAGAATGCAAGTGCTGTAGAAATAGAAAAGGAGCCTGAGGAAAATGAACTAAAGGAATCTGAGTCCCAACCAGAGCCTCTGGCTCAGCTTCAGCCCCAACTCCAGTCTCAGTCTCAATCAGTACTCCAGCCCCCGCCTCTATCTCAGCCTGAGACTTTGCCATTAGCTGTTTTACAGCTACCACCTCCGGTTATTCAGGAACAAGGGCATTTAGTGCCTGAAAGGAAGGAGTTTCTTGTAGAATCTGTAAAACTCACTGAGGTGTCAGTAGAGCAAGCCTTGACATTGCATCCCGAGAGCAAAGCCAAAACCAAAACTAGAAGCAGAAGCAGAGGTCGAGCTAGAAATAAAACTAGCAAGAGTAGAAGTCGAAGCAGTAGCAGTAGTAGCTCTAGTAGCAGTTCAACCAGTAGCAGCAGTGGAAGCAGTTCCAGCAGTGGCAGTAGTAGTAGTCGAAGTAGTTCCAGTAGCAGCTCCAGTACAAGTGGCAGCAGCAGCAGAGACAGTAGCAGCAGCACTACTAGTAGTAGTGAGAGTAGAAGTCGGAGTAGGGGCCGGGGACATAACAGAGATAGAAAGCACAGAAGGAGCGTGGATCGGAAGCGAAGGGATACTTCAGGACTAGAAAGAAGTCACAAATCTTCAAAAGGTGGTAGTAGTAGAGATACAAAAGGATCAAAGGATAAGAATTCCCGGTCCGACAGAAAGAGGTCTATATCAGAGAGTAGTCGATCAGGCAAAAGATCTTCAAGAAGTGAAAGAGACCGAAAATCAGACAGGAAAGACAAAAGGCGTTAATGGAAGAAGCCAGGCTTTCTTAGCCTATTCTTTGCAGCAGAAGATTTCTTGATGAGTAAAAGGATTACCTTTCCTTGTAAGGAGGATGCTGCCTTAAGAGTTGCATGTTGTAAAAAATCTTTTTGGAAAATACAGACTTTGTTTACCAGACATTCTTGTACTTTTTGCATAATTTTGTAAGAGTTATTTATCAAAATTATGTGAGGTTCCAAAATATGTAAAAATAATAATAATAAAAAAAGATTAACATCCCTTGTCATCTTTTTTAAATATCCTATGCTCTTCAGTAAGAATCTGTATATTTTAATAGGTAAATCTTTAAGGTCTGTTTCCTTCTAATTCTGTATCATATGTTGCTTTTGTAGAAATAAATGTGCATTTCTTTCATGTTTGAGATGTCCTTGTTGACACTTGTATAATAAATATTCTCTTGATATCATTTTCAGCTTTTATCACTAGATACTGAACATGATTAGAATGTTTTTGGAGGCTTCCTCACTTGCCTTAGACAATTTTGAGTTGTCAAAGTCAGATCTTTGCAGCTTTGATGGGAAACTTAGTTGGTTCTCTTTACTTTAAAATCGTTGAGTATTTTTTAATCTCCCTTGTTATTTTAATCCGAGCATTTTCCCTGTTTCTCATATTTAAACCATATATTAAGGTTCAGTAGATAACTTAAAATGATACGATCTGGTTGGCATTTTCTTGCTGCTCACGGGAGCGTCATTCTTTTGTCTCCATGGTTACTTGTGTGCTGCAGCTTATACATCTGTTAGAGAAAATCACTCCTAGGGGAGAGAGGTAGAAAAGTATCTTCTAAACTTAGTTTTTCAGTTTGTGGTCTTGTCTTAACTTTTGTGTTGGCTCTAACTGAAACATGCCAATAAGTGTTTTCAATGATTTTTGTTTAAGGAAGTATTGTATGAAAGTTTACAAAATGAGGGAAGTTCATCTAGACTTGAATATGTAAGCAAGATAACACATAAGTGTACCAAGTGATTATTAACTTTGTTGTTTTATAAATTTGTATGAACTTGGAGTATCTGTTGCCCATTACTATATATGTGCAAATAAATGTGGCTTAGACTTGGACTGCTTAAGACTAGTACTTCTATTAACTTTTCAATGCTTTGTACAAGAGAGCACTTAAATTGCAAATGGCCTTTAAGTTCATAATTTAACATTGACTAAAATGTAAAGCTTATATAGCTTTTAGGCTTGACTTTCAATATTCATAATGCCTTCTTCCCTTGACAAGTAGATGGTTATAGTGAAAATATCAAGCATTTCTGGGTTTTTTGTCTATAAAACTTGTATAAGTGAATATGTTAAAGAACTCTTTTCAGAATTCCTTTTTTGGGGTAATTGTTGAGTGGTAAACGAGCATAACTTTGCAAACTTCAGAGCCATCTGTATCCCTGGGCCAGTTGTTTACGATCAAGAGTAGCTTCACTAGGGCTCTTAATACTTTACAGTTTACTCCAGCTTGTGATACAAACATTTTTCTGTGTGCCATGATGTGGAAAAGGTCGGTAAACACTGAATTAAAGGGATGACCGTAAACTTAATGTGGTTTTTTAAAAAAGCCTTATTTACTGAATCTAAAATACTTGTATATGTTAAGGTCCTTTGTATAAAATAAGCTTTGTCCACTCATTTCTACCAGAAAAATTTGAACAGTTTCGTGGTGTTTATAGAAAAAATACTATTTTTGATTTCAAGCTCTTGATTGTTGGGATGATGGTGATGGAGGTGTAATATACAGAGAACGAGAAGAAAAAGGTCTTGGGATATAAAGAGTCGTTTTCAATTTCAGTAAAGTTCTACTGATGTACATAGAAATCTAAACTTTTTTACTAACGTTTTTAAGTAGCATGAACTTTTAACTTGGAAGGTTCCATTTTTAATATTCAGGTTTTAGTCTTTTTAATGTTTCCAATTAATGCTTTATTAGAATTGGAGCTTTAAAAAACTTTTATTCAGAGAACCATTGTAACTGGTTATTTGCAAAGATGTAAGAAATAAATAAAAGTGGTAACAGTTTCCAAGACAAAAAGACATACAGGGGTCTTGCTGTTAGAGGTTACAAGTTGGTATCTATGGAATATTTCTGGGCTAAAGAGGGAATAGAGCTAATGACTAAGGAATGAAATCAGTTTGGGGCTCTGCTAATGATTAGCAAACAAATCTAGGACTGTTCAGGAAACCTCTCTTTTACTCAGATTTTAAGGTTTGAACAGCCACAGAAATAAGATAGACTGTTTTTGATCTTTAATGAGCTGTACATCTAATGTAGAAATTTTTGGTAACAATGATTGTGACCTTATATGTGAATACATGCAATTAATAATTCGGGGAAAGCAAAACCCACCAAATCAATCTGTCTTGACAGATATATTTTAAAAGAAAGCTAATAGTGATTACTTGGTAAAGTAATATAGGCTGATGCTATTACAATTACAATAACAAGTCATTAAAACATTTTGAGGCTAAAGTACTTAACATGAATTTTCAAAAAATCAAAATCATAATGAAAGTAAATCTTAACCAATTTCTTTTCTTGAGATAATCCCATTAAAGCATTTAGCCTGTAAAACATAAGGTCTTTATCTGAGAATGTTTTTATTTTATTTATGCTTTTTTTTAAAAAATCTCACCTAGCATGCTCTTTCAGCAAGATGTAATGATATTTGAATGCCTATAACTCTTTACTTTCCATTGCCACATTGACTGTTTACATTTATAACAGCCATCACTCCTTGACTTTATTGTCCCCTTTTCCTGCTTTATTTTCTTTCGTATCGTTTAGCATTATATTATATAGAAAAACCCCTTGCCTTGTAGGACTTATATTTTAGTGGGGCAGACAGTGATAACTACTATACAGAGAAAGGGAAATGGATCAGGGAATACTGAGGTGGGAAGGCTTTGCAGTTTGCTTCACTGAGGCAGTGTAGAGATCTGAGGTAGGTGAAGGAGTAGCCCATTTGGATATGTGGAGGAAGAGGATTCTAAGCAAAGGAGTAGCATGAGCAAGGGACGTGAGGCAGAACTGTTAATCCTCAAGAAATACCAGAGAGCAGAGAGGTAATGGGAGTCATCTTGTATAGGGCTTTATAGGCCATTATCAGTCATTTGCCTTTACTTTGAATTCATTGGGAGGTTTGAATAGAGGTGATACAACTTAAATGCTTTAATAAAATTATTCTGGTTGCCATGCAGAGAAGAAACAATAGGGCCAAGGGCAGGAACAGAAACAGTTAAGGGGCTATTGTGATATTTAGGCAGAATATACTTAGGATGGTAGCAGTGGAAGTGGTGATCAAATTCTGATGTATTTTGAATGTAGTACCAACAGGATTCTATCTGAGCACTTGCACATGTGGAGTTGCTATTAGCTGAGATGAGAAAGTCTGTAGAATGAATAGGTTTGGGGATGGTGGAGGTGGGTGGATAAGGAGCGTAGTTTGAAGTGCCTATTAGGCATGTAAGTGAAGTAAAGTCAGACATTACTTGCATTCAGGAGAGAGTTCTGTACTGGAAGTATAAATTTGAGAGTTCTGAGCATGTTAATGGTAAGATCACCAAGGAGTGCATATAAGTGGAGAGGTCTAATGCCTGAATCCTGGAACACTTTTAAGAAGTTGGGGAGCTGAAGAGAAACCAGCAAAGGATACTGAGAAGGAGAAGCCAGAAAGAAAACAGATGAGTGGCGTTTTTGCAGGTAAGGGAAGAAAGTGTTCCAATAAGGAAAGAGTGATTTAATTATGTGCCAAGAGATGCTGATAGTCAATGAGGATGAAGATTGAGAATTGACCATAGGATTTAGCAACACAAAAGTCATTGACCTTTGAAAGCTATTTCAGATGAATGATGAGGACAAGAGCTAGAATGGATTGGAGAGGGAACCGAGGCAAGAGTTCTAGTTATGGTAAGTAATTTGGACCAACACTCCCACTGAGAACAAATAGAAAAACTCAAAAATATAAAAAATTTTTTCTGAAGGCTTCAGAGAATTGCTATGGTATTGAAGAATTAAAGGACCAAGATCTGAGAAAGGAAACCAAATATGTAAGACTGGCATTTGAGCCTGCCCCTCCTCCACCACCCCAAAACAAATCCATAATCATAATCCAGCCTATTATGGAAGTGGCTGTCTGAGAGCGAGAACGCAAGAGATCTTTCTGGAGAATAAGGGAATCAGGCAGACAAAAATTGGAGTTCAGCATTCTTGAAGAAAGGGTGCCCTATAAGCCCCTGCTCTCCAGCTTTAGTTTGGAACCCCAAAGTGCTGTACTCTAGGAGTAAGGATGAGCCAGTCTTCAAATGAGCTCACCCGATTGGATTATGGTGATCTGGATCTGTTAGTGCTTCTGGCCTACCCAGGAACTGTTAAATCTCACCAGAAGGTGCATCATCTAGTCTCAAATTATCTTTACAATGTTTCATACAATTAACCAGGAATACAAGGAGATAAGACCCTATCATTGAAAGACAAGATAGCCACAAGGAATCCTAATGTGCTATTCGAGTGAGCCATATCCTTGAGAGAAATCTCTCTCACACACAATATATACATACGTGTGTATATATATATATAATTATTCATCAAACTAAAAGATAAGAATGAGAATTAAAATACAGAAAATGATTTAAAAATGGAATTTCTAGAACTGAAAAACACTGTAATTGAAATCAATTTGGTGTCTGAATTTAACAATACAGTCAGTGAATAATGGCTGAGGATTTTCCACAACTAGAAACAACAAGCACATAGTCTTGGACTGTGAGTAGGATAAGTGTAATAAAACCACATTCGGGCATATAGAAAAACTTTTGAAAGCCACATACAGTTCCAAACATGGTGATTTTCCAGTCGCCTATTGTTGATTTCTAGTTTAATTCCACTATAATTAAAGAGCATACTCAGTCTGAAAAGTTGTTGAGAGTTGCTGTTAGACCCCGCATGTGACTAAGTTTGGTAACTATTCCACATGGCCTTGAAAAAAATGTTGATTCTGTATCATATGCAATTTAGTTTGTCAGTTAGATCCATTTTATTTATGTTGTTCAAATCTTTTATGTTCTTATAACCTCTGTCCATTTGTTCTGTCAGCTACCAGGAGAGATGTGTTGAAATTTCCCATCATGATTATGGATTTGTGTTTTTACTTCCAATTTTCGTTTGATGTGTTTGAGTCTGTTAATGGGGGTCAACCATGAGTGAGAATCAACTTGATAGCAACAGGTTTGGTTTTATACTAGGTGCATATAAATTAAAATTTGTTTCATTCTGGTGAATTCAGCCTTTTAGGGTTCTCAAGTGTCTCTAACATTGCTTTTGTCTAAAAGTCTATTTTGGCTGGTGTTGGCATAGTTATACCAGCTTTCTCTGGGATACTGTTGGCATACTTTTGACATCTTTTTACTTAAATCTTTTGGTAATCCTTACATTAAAGCTTATAAGCTGGATATCATTTTTTAAAACCAGTGTGACAGCCTTTGTCTTTTATGCTTAAATTCATTATTGGCATATTTTAGGTTTAAATATACCATTTTACTCTAGTTGCTTTGTATTTTCTCTTGCCTAGTCTATGTTCCTTTTTCTTTTTGTGACTTCTGAATTTTTAATAATTCTGTTATCCCCCTCTATTAGTGTGATACTTACATTTTCTTTTACTGTTGTTTTGCTTTTCTAGAATTTACAACATGCATTCATGCAAGATGCAAGGCTCTTAAAATGCTAATTTGTTTCATGTAGTATGTGGGTATTTTTTAAATTAATGTCATGCAGTTACACATTTTTCCACCACAACTTGGTTTATAAAGAGGTCTGCAAACCACTTATTTATGTATGTATGTACGTGTGTATAAATTTGCATATTATACATAACATATATATATATAGTTCCTTGGTGGCACAAATAGTTAGCGCTCAACTACGAAGTGAAGGGCTGACAGTTCAAACCCACCCAGAGGCATCTTGGAAGAAAGACCTAACGATCTGCTTCCAAAAGGGCACAGCCTTGAAAACCCTATGGAGTGTAGTTCTATTCTGCACAAATGGGGCCGCTATGAGTCAGAATTGATTCAATGGCAACTGGTTTTGGTTTTATTATATATATGTATAATTTGTCATAAAATCCAATTTAAAACATTGAAAACTCAAGCAAAAATTTTCATGAGAGGTATTCTTGGAGGATGTTACATAAGCTAGGTATGCCTTCCAAATACACAGTAGCTTTGAATCTGGCTATTCCTCCTGAAGTTTTACTTCTAGTATGTTTGGCCATAACTCTACACTTTTTGCTGGTTGACTCCAAGTTCACAAAAAAATTCATATATCTTGTTAAACATTTCTTTCTTTTCAAATTAACATGTCTTTCCAGGTATCATTAAATATGGCAAACAAGAAATAAGCAGTTGAATAAGTCAAGACAATGTGTAATTTTATCCAAACAGAAGAATTAACTTAATCTCTGTCTCTCATCCAGTTAAAACATTTTTACTCAGTAATGTCTCAGACATAAACATACCAAAACTTAGAGCAAACACCTATGAACTCATCATCCAGTTTAAGAAATAAAATATAATAAATGGCCCCTGTCTGTGCCTCATTCCCCTTCCCCACCATCCATCATCGATTACATTTTCTGATATGTCTTTTGAGCATATTAAGATCCTCACTTTATGTGTTTCAGTAAGGGCAGTTTTCTCAGCTTGCCTGCTATTTTGTGACCCAAAATCAATCTCAAAATTTAACCAGATTTTCTCTGCTGCATGAGCTTCATCTTTATGATCAGGCAGGCAGTTTTGAAATAGCCTTTGAGGAAGTTTTAAGCAGTGATTTCAATTTTTTTTCCTTTAATTAAAAAGTATTTCATTGTTTGTATTTAAAAACGTAGTAGAATACTCAGGCAACATAGAAAAGTGCAAGCGATCTCATTCTCCAGAGAGAACTACAATTATTTGGGGGAACATATTCTCAGATGTCATGTGCGCACACATATACATGTAATATGTATGTACACACACATGCACATGCGTGTGTGTATATATAAATGTCTCAGAAAATGTTCCCCAAAATAGTAATCTACAATTTAAAAGTAAACACAATTTAACAAAAATAGAACTACACTATTTTTGCTGTTTTCACTCACTGTGTCAATTCCCTCTTTGTATAACAATTATAAAAAAAACTATAATTTTTAATAAGACTTTCTCACTGTATGATGTAGTGTAATCATTTTCTCAGATGGAGAGTGAAGATAGTCCTTGATATCCATATTTTCCTTCTTTTAGTAGTAAATGGGACGGGAGGAGGACGTACCGGACCATGTAGAAACTACATTTCCCATTGTCCCTTTCAGCTAGGCGTGGCCAACATGTGCTGTCAATGGCCGTTATGAGGGCAACTTCCCGTTACGCTCTACCTGTACTCTTCCTTTCTTCTTTACGGTGATCTGTAACGTGCTCTTAGTGGTAAGCCGATTTATATCGTGCAGAGGAAGATGATACCCTAGGGGACCGCTAGGGTAGTGTGATAAAGGAACCTGGATGACTTGTGAAGCAAATCCATCATACACCCCCTTGGACTTCCTATCCTGATTGGACTTTGTGTGAGAAATAGCATTTTCTGTCCTATGACGCTATTATTTGATCTCTTAAAGCAAACGAGATAATACTCATTTTATTAGAAATGCTTGAAGAACATTCTTGTGCATATATCTTTTCCCATGTGTTAGATCTCCTTCAAGTAAAATTATATACATAAAATTGATGGGTCAGAGAGACATTTGAAGTATATTGGAAGATTATACGAATTTACTCATCAATTATAAATGAGATTGCTTTTCTTGTCACATCCTTACCAACACTGGATTTTGTCAACTTTATACTTTTTTTTTTTGCAATCTCAAGAGAAAACTCGTGCTGATTTTTATTTCTTTACTAGTTAAACATGCTTTCTAGTTTCATTTTTTATATTTAATTTTTAATTTATCTGAAATTTATTTACTTGTTTAAAAAAAAAAGTAGGGATCCAGTTTTGTTTTTGTTTTTTTTGCCATTTATTGTCCCAGCATAATTTATTGACTAACCTTTGCCTTCATGAATTGAAATGCAACCATATAGCAAATTACCACATGTTCTTGGGTTTATTTATGGACTCTAGACTATTTAATTGAGTGCTGTACTGTATTAAAGTTGTTTATAGTATGTTTTAATATCTAGTGTGCTAAGTTCTCTTTCAATTTTGCTGCTTTTTCAAATTTCCCTAAATATACTTGAATGTCTAATGAAAACTTTTCAATCCTGTTGTCAAGTTCCCCTCAAAAATTCTACTTTTGATTGTAATTACATTGACTTTATAGTTTAATTTAGGGAAAATCAGCATCTTTAGAACATTGAGTCATTCCAAACAGAAACGAAGGTGTGTCTCCATTTAGTCTAGTCATCTGTATTCCATAGTAAAAGTTTTCTTCATACAAGTGCTGCACTTTTTACTGAGTTTAGCCCTAGAGCGTGTGTGTGCATGTGCGTGTGTGTGTGTATTATTTGCTATTGTGAATAGGATTTTTTTCCTTTTATTATATTTCTACTAATTGTTTCTTATATATAGTAAAGCTGTTTATATTGGTTTTTTTAAGTAGGCAATTTTTGATACACTTTTCTAATCTGCAGGGACCACCTTTGGTTTCCTGTTTCTTAAGTGTCCCTGCATTCTGACACCCATTTTGTATAATATGACTGTTCTCTTAGTCATGGTTGATTGGGCCACAGTTAAAGAGACCAAGTGAGACACTTCACCAAGAAGACAAGAAAATTTCTTTTCGTGGCTGGGTCTACAACATGTTTAACTGATTTGAATAATAAGTCTTAATTCATTGGCATATAATTTAATTTTTTTCCTGTAACTGTTACCAACAATGCTCTATTGAATTTCCCTCTGGCATCAGGCTCTTTTAATAATCCAGTCCTTAAAAGAAACCTTTATTGTGGAAATTTTCAAGTATACAAAGGTAGAAAGAATGTTATAATGAAACTCCATGTACCCACCACTCACTCAGCTTCAACCGTGATCAACTCATAGCCGTTCTTGTTTCATCCATAGTTCACATATTCCTCACCACACATTCTCTTTCTCTTTCAGTCCCTGTGACACCACTGGGTACCCTGATGACACAAAAGTATCAAGTTTTCCCAGCCATCATTGCAGATATAATTTTTCTCCTCTTTGATATTTTAAGATTATATAGCATGGGATATTAAGATTTTGCTTATTTTCCTTATGAATGGCTTGATAAAAAAGATCCCCAAATCATAGAGTTAAATTGGCATTAATCTTGAAACTTCAGATCCACTTTCTACTCCCACCCTTTCACGTTGAAGTACCTCATTTTAGAAGCACAACTGAAACTTTAAAAGAGGCACTGGCAATTTGAAACATGAAAGAATGTGGCCGATTTTACCCATGGCCATGCTTGTCTTAGTGGGCATCTCCAGCATGGACGGGCACCCTGGAAGTTGTTGAAATAAATCTGTGCTTGTGTCAATGTGTCTCTCCTCATATTGTCTTCCATCTGTCCTCCTTGAGAAAAGTGAGCCAATTGACCAGCTTTTTTTTTTATCTCTAATACATGTAAAAAAAACTGTAAAGCCAGTTGTAAACATTGTAAACTTTAGCTCTTCAACTTTTAGTGGGTTTAGAGTTGAACCTATATGCATATGAAGTCAGTTAATTCAGTTACGTAGGTGTACGTTTTACAACTAGCTTATCCTGAAAGGCTTGCCATAAAGTTATATTGTTCAAGTTAGGTATTCTGTGGGTACTTTAATGATTGTATGGAGAAAAAAAAATTAATGACTGAAATGAGCATTTAGTTTATATGTATTTTAGACTTAAAGTATTAGTGCCGTGTTCTATACCTGTGCTGTCTGATACAGTAGCTACTAGCCATATGGCTAGTTTGAGGAACAGAATTTTAAATTTAATTTTAAGTAATCATAAGTTTAAATACCCATGTGTGGCTAGTGTCTAATGGCTATTGAATTAAATAGCACAATATAGAACATTTCCGTAATTACAGAAAGTTCTGTTGGACAACACCGTTCTACACTAAGTGCTTATAAACATTATTTAGAACTGAGCCATCTGCTAGGATCACCACTAGCCACTTGTGCTTTGCGCACTTGAAGTATTGGTAGTCCAAACTGAGATGTGTTCTAAATGTAAAATACACATTAGACTTTGAAGATTTAGTACCAAAAAAAAAGTGTAAGCTATCTCATTAATAATTTTTATATTGATTATTGTGGTATGCAGAATATTAGCCCAACAAAGAGGTCCATGTCCTAATCCTGGGAACCTGAGAATATGTTACATTACATGGTAAGTTTGCCAATCAGCTGACTTTAAAACAGGGAGATTCTCCTGGATTATCCAGGTGGGTCTGATCTCAAAGTTGCTTAAAAGTTGAAAAGGAAGACGGCAGAAGAAAGGCACAGAGAAGCTCAATGTTGCTGGCTTTCAAGATAGAGAAAGGGGACCTCTAGAAGCTGGAAAAGGCAAGGAAACAAATTTTTTCCACTACAGTCTCCAGAATAGAAGGCAGCCTTACTAGCACGTCAATTTTAGCTCATTGAGATTCATGTCAGACTTTTAAATTACAGAACTATAACACAATAAATTTGTGTTATTTTAAGCCACTGTGTTTGTGGTGATTTCTTACAGCAGCAGATAGGAAACTAAACCCATTAAAAAAACCCATTGCCCTTGGGTTGATTCTGACTCATAGCAACGCTACAGGACAGAGTAGAGCTGCCCCGCAGGGTTTCCAAGGCAGTCATCTTTATGGAAGCAGACTGCCACATCTTTCTCCCCAGAACAGCTGGTGGGTTCAAAATGCCAGCCTTTCAGTTAGTAGATGATTGTTTAACCACTGTGCTGCCAGGGCTCCTTAAAACATCCCGTTCTGAGCATATAATTGAATAATGATATTTTGGATATATTGGCTCCTGTTTCTTTTTATTTTTTAATGTGATTACTAGAAAATTACATATGTGGCTCACTGTCTATTTCTATTGGACAATGCCAATAGAACTTTATGGCTTAATCAGCTGTTCTCTCTGTTGGAACAGATGCAAAATTACTATATGAGAAGACTCTTGGGCTATACTCAAGCCTTCCTTTGGCTTACTTTTGGACTGGGAGGTGACTTTCTAGTTAGTCATTTGACCTCTTGGACTCCTCATGTTTCATATGACATTAACAGTTTCACCTCCACTCTGCTGATAGTTAATTCATGTGATTCAGCATTTAACAGTCAATTCAGACAGTTATAGTCTACATATTGTCAGACAATATGACCTCATTTCCTCAGTACTTACAATTACTCAGTATTTACCAGTTTGAACAGTTGTTCAGCACTTGCCATTCTGAACAAAATTACAATTTAATGCTCATTAGAGAAGACATAATTATTGCTGATATTATCAAGACAAAGATAAATATTATTTGTAATTTCTGCAGGCCTAGTTCAAAACTAATAATGGATATATGCACAAAACCATGTTCTACTGTAGAGGATTTTGTGGTAGAAACTAGCTAGATCAATACCAATTATTTCTTTTTCCCAGGCACACATTTTTTTACATACACAATTTATTTTATACTTTGTTTGTTATTGCTGAGACTATACTCAGCAGAACATAACCAATTCAGTGGTTTCTACATGTACAACTCAGTGATATTGATTACATTTTTTGAGTTATGCAGCCATTCTCACCCTCATTTTCTGAGTTGTTCTTCCCCCATTAACTCACTGCTCCCTAATGTTCCTGTCCAATCTTTCTAGTTGATGTTGTCAATTTGATCCCATATAAATAGATCTTAAAAGAGCACAATCCTCAAGGCAGACACTTTTTACTAGTTAAGCTGACCTATTTTTTGGTTTTAAGAAGACTTCAGGGAATGTTTTTGGTTAAGATTTAAAGATTATCTCAGGGCAATAGTTCTGGGGTTTCATCAGCCCCACAGCTACAGAGTTCCATGAGATTCCATGAGAATTTGAAATTCTGTTCTACATTTTCTCCCTTTTGATCAGGTTTCTTCTATAGAATCTCTGATCAAAATGTTGAGTAATAGTATCTGGGCACCATCCAGTTCTTCTGGTCTCATGGCAAAGGAGGCAGTTGTTTGTGGAGGCATGGGCACACATTCCTTAGCATTCCTTGCAGTTAGGTTGTAGCCATGTAGATTGGTGTCTATCCAGTGAAATGTGGGCTGGGCAATAATAATCCATGCATGATTGTCCACAGGCTCTCTTTCCTTTCTGTGTGACCTTAGAAGCCATATGTTTAAGATGGCAAAGTCATAAAATAGGATTCTGGATTTCTGAGTCACCACCTGGAGGACAGCTACCAAGAAAAGTCACATGACCACCTATGTGAGTGAGAAATAAACTATTGTTCTTTTAAGCCACAGAGACTGTGTGCTTTATTTGTTGTTAGAACATAAGTTCGTTTATCATAACTAATAGAGTTCTATTTAATAATAGCTTTTTAAAAATTGTTTAATTCTGAAAACCACATTATTGTTGTTAGGTTCTGTCAATTTGGCTCTGACTCAGAGTGACCCTGTGTACAGTAGAATGAAACACTGCCTGGTCCTGTGCCATTCTCACAGTTGTTGTTATGCTTGAGCCCATTGTTATAACTACTGTGTCAGTCTGTCTCATTGAAGGTCTTCCTCTTTTTCGCTGACCCTCTGCTTTACCAACTATGATGTCCTCCAGGGACTGGTCCCTCTGGATAATATGTCCGAAGCATGTGAGGTGAAGTATTGCCATTCTTCTTCTAAGGAGCATTCTGGCTGTACTTCTAAGACAGATTTGTTCATTCTTTTGGCAGTTCATGGTATATTCAATATTCTTTGCCAGTACCATAATTAAGAGACGTCAGTTCGTCTCCCGTCTTCTTTATTCATTGTCCAGCTTTTGCCTGCATATGAGGCAATTAAAAACACTGTGGCTTGGGTCAGGCACACCTTAGACTTCAAGGTGACATCTTTGCTTTTTAACACTTGAAAGAGGTCTTTTGCTGCAGCAATGTAATGCATGGTTTGTTTTCTTGACTCTTACTTCGATAGGCATTGATTGTGGATCCAAATAAAATGAAACCCTTCACAATTGCAAACTTTTCCCTGTTTATCATGATGTTGCTTATTGGTCCAGTTATGAGGGTTTTTGCTTTCTTTATGTTAGGTGTAATCCATACAGAGGCTGTAGTCTTTGATCTTCATCAATAAGTGCTTCAAGTCCTCTTCACTTTCAGCAAGCGAGGTTGTGTCATCTGCATATCATAGGTGGTTAATGAGACTTCTTCCAATCCTGATGCTGCATTCTTCTTCAGATAGTCCAGCTTCTTTGATTATTTGCTCAGCATGCAGATTGAGCAAGTATGGTGAAAGAATACAAACCTGACACCTTTCCTGACTTTAAAGCATGCAGTATCCTCTTGTTCTGTTGGAACGACTGCCTCTTGATCTATGTACAGGTTCCTCATGAGCACAATTAAGTGTTCCAGAATTCCCATTCTTCACAATGTTATCCATAATTTGTTATGGTCCACACAGTTGAATGCCTTCGCATAGTCAATAAAACAGGTAAACATCTGAAAACCACATGAGTAAGTTTACTTTCAATTACACACAATTGTTATAATTTGCAAAGTACATATGCACATCTTCCAGCAGGTAAACAGTTGTTGAAATACATTTAATGTGAAAATTGTGTGTCTTTGGAGGCTGATGCAGTGTTTCATCAATTCGTGTCAGGGAGGCTTGATCAGTTTTAATTGTAGCTAGTTTAGTGATCTACTGGAAGCTAGATACTTATAAATTGCTAAACGAACAAAAGTAGGACAGGTAGCGCTTCTCTTGTTTCTGTCCCTATGTCTTGGTATTTTCCTAAATAGAAAGTGCTTCTTTCTATTTTTCTCAAACTGTGCTCCCAAATTCTTCTGGGTAGCTACATGGTCAAATCAGAGTATTTCTGAAGAAAAAAGGCAAAGTTTCTCTGCTTTTTTGCTTGTTGGTTTTTGTTTCACATTTATTCTGTAACCAATACCTATTTCCATTGAGTTGATTCTGACTCATAGCAACCCTATAGGACAGAGTGGAACTGTCCCATATGGTTTCCAAGGAATGCCTGGTGGATTTAAACTGCTGACCTTTAGGCTAGCAGCCGTAGCTCTTAACCACTACGCCATCAGGGTTTCCTCTGTAACCAATAGGAATTTTAATTACAGGTCAAAGCTAACTCTTACTGAAGCTTTTAAAGTCCCTACATTCATCACAAGAGTTTTTAATGCTGAAAGGTACACCGAGGGCTTTGGGAATGTGACATTTAAGATGGCACAGGTCTGAGATCTTGAAAAAATACTAGAAGTTATAATAGAGTCAAACTCAGCTACAGCTGATCTAATAGTACATTTTAACTTTGCTTTATAGGTTTTTCTGCCTTGTATGTTCATCTCTTTATGGTTATAATGTGGATTTTTCCCTCTGTGGTAATTTGCAGGAAATTAAAAATCCCAACCAGGTCCCCTCCCCCACAATACCTTCAAGCTGAGAAATAAAAATTAATTTTAATACACATGTAAGAAAAACGTTACTAGAAAAGTAAGGGCAATTATTTCCCAGAATCTCATAATACACTCCAGATCCTCATTGTTAGGGAAGTTAACTGATAGTTGATATTAGATGTCCTTCCAGTTAGAGATTTCTTAATCCAGAGGGCTAACTCATGAAGAATGAGAAAATCATAAGGAACAGTAGGGTTGACATAATAGTGGAGACTCTTTGGAATTTCATTCAGAGGTGTCGAGATCTGTAGTGTTGAAGCGAACGAGGATTAACATGCTTTAAAATTTTACACCTAGGAAGGGAATTTAGTATTCCTAAACAAAGCAAAGCACAACAGTCACAACATCCAGATAATGTCAGAAACTCCTGAAATAGTGTGGCTCGTGAAGGTGGGTTTCTAAGATCTCTTTTATAATATGATAGAAGATTAAAATAATAATAATAATAATAATACCACAGGACCTCGGAAGAAATCTCAATTTGTGAAGTATGATCAGCTTCTCATACTGACTTGCCAGGATGACATCATACCACAGGTTGCTGGCATCTCAAGTAGCAACCTTGCCCCACAAAAGTTTTATAAATCAGTAAAAATTGCCCTGGATCCTCTGTCCCACCTGATTTTTCCTCTTAGCAATCTTTACAGTTGTTTCTTTTGTTAAATCCAAGCTCCAGTGTGCATTATACTTTTTCATGGACCAATTGGAGCATGTCTTTACTACTAATGAAGTGGACATGGTAAAAAGCACACTTTAATTTCATCTCTCGGGTTCCGGAGGATTGAAGATCCGTTTCTTACTTTGAGTTGTCAGATACATGGCACCATTTAAAGCAGTTTCTCCTAATAAATATTAATTTCCGTTTCTTTTGTGGTCATAAGACCTACAGCAAGGAGCTCTTTGAATTTCCAGAAATTTTACATTAAGAGTAGTGTTTTAAAGTCAATTTTCTCTGTTTTGTACGTAAAGGTGTTTATGAAGAACTCTGATATTATCTAAGTATAGTACATGCTGAAGCCCTTTATAAGAATCAAGGGTGACAAGGCCGTAAGTAAAGACGGTATGCCCTATGCCTTTATAACCATTCCTCATGAAATGGTCTTTGGGTATTTCTAGGCTGTGTTGCTTTTCCCCATCATACTTGTACTCCACAGGGCTCACAGACCTCAAAGCAGCTGTTTTAATCAAGCCATTCTCTGAAGCTGCCCAACCAGGGATATGTGGAGGTACAATGAGTCCCCTCCCGCTGGGCCAGGAAGATTGGGTCCTAGTTCTCTATCCTCAGCCCCCCATATAGGTGGCTATCCCTGAGATAGCGATCTAATCCCTGTCCACTGTTGTAAGAGAAATACCTGGCAGAAGAAGTAAAAAACATCACCTTCCATTCCACCCCCATCTCTGCTACGATCTTATTAGTGGAACATGGGTTTTGGTGCCAAATTTGCTGAGTTGGAGTCTTAGTTATACCACTTTACTAGCTGCCTAGTAAAATGCCTCATTTTCCACAGATTATTATCAATCAAGAGTTTCAAATCTAAAATGATGATTTGTTGTAAAGTAAAATATTACTTGTTGGAGGAAACATAATTAAGAAGGTTGTTACGTGAGGCCTTGTAATGAAAATGTAGACTCATAATCATTGTAAATGGTAGATGGTGTTTGAAAATATTCTGAGTTTTGTGCAAATGTAACATAAACTTGTAAGATGAAAGTAATAAAGAACGCTTGAGGCACCTGTTATGTTATTGCCTTTTATAAGGCTATGGTGAGCTCAAGTAATGGCTAATTCTATCCTTTTCACAGACCGTTCTGCCTCCCCACTCCTCCATCTTAAGTAAGATGTCACTCTCCAGAGATACCTTCCCTGACGACCTTTTCTTAGCAGATAAGTTTTCTTCGTAATAACATACCTACCCAGAGTTATCTTGTTCATTTATTTGTTTCCTTGTTCTTGTCTGTCTCTCTACATTAGGATTCAAAGTCCATGAGAGTAAGGACTTTGTCCTGTTCACTCCTGTATGCCCAGTCCCTTGAAGAGTACCGGATACGTCATGGGCATTTAATAAATAATATGTATCCTGGAAGGTGAGATTTGTGTGTGAAATATTAAGCCCACTGGTAAGAAGCTGGTGGTCAACAAATAATTTCCTTTCTTATTGGTTGACTAGACTAATCAATTCAGTTGCCTTATCATCAGATATCACACACGTATCATTTTGGGTGTAGAGGATGTTGCATACTGTTATTCTAAAACACGTAATAAAGGAATAATGACAACATGCAGAACGTTCTCTTTCTGCCCCTCTCAATTCTCTCTCCATTCCTTACCACCTGCTGTTTGTCCCTGGAAGCTGACCTTTATGACTGCTTCAAAAGATTCCCTTATCCTGTGGCATCTGGCTGTACTTGCTCCATGGAAGTCACCACCAGGAAGTCAGAAGGTGGGAGAAGAGTGATGTTCTCTTGGCCAAGTTCTTTACTGAAGGCTTAAGGTTCCTCTGTTGTAAATCAGGCTTTCATTAAAATCTCCCTAATCATTGAGGAGTGTTACCCCCCACCCCCATGCCCTCCCGCCTGCCAAAACTGAATGACTATCTGCTTCCTGGTGGGACTCTAATACAGACGGAATGAGAAAAAGTGGGCAGAACAACACAGCCCTCAGCAACACAAAAACAATAAAGAGCATGGAGTGACTAGAACAGATCATAGGCTAAAATGTGCATGTTCTGTCATCTTTTGTGCCTGTGAATCACCAGCTTCTGAGGTTGGGTCCTTTAGAAGCAGATACTGAGACAAGAGTTTGGCTTTTTAAGATGATTATTAGGGATCAACATCTATGAAAGGAAAGAGAAAGCTGGATTGGGCAGAAGGAGAAGTCAGCCTTCAGTGCAGGCCCAATGAAGCCTCCTCTGCCAACCCAGCAGGAAGCTCTGGGGTGAGAAATGCCCAGCAGGGTGTCCCACATAAGGCTGAAATGGCCCTGCCTTTGAACTTTCTCCTTACTAGATGCAGGCTGTCCTAGGAAGGTGGCTCTTGGCAGCTGACGCAGATCCTGAAGTAGCTCTCTGCTGGAGGCTGTCTGCTAACTGCATGCCCTGCAGCTGGGCAGACAGTCGTAATTTACAGAGGGAATGTGGGGGCCATCTCCATATCTTCCACACCAGTTTGAATCTCTATCTCTCCTGGGCCTCATCTTCTCTTGTTGTGCACCTGTCTACCATGGCAACCGTTCCCAAAGGCTCCGTTGTTCTTGTTCCCCATCCCTAGTAAAAACATCCCAGCTTTATCAGTTCTGCTTATGCCAAAACCCATTGCCATCGGGTCAATTCCAACCCATAGCGACTGTATACGACAGTAGAACTGCCCCATAGGGTTTCCAAGGAGCACCTGGTGGATTTGAACTGCCAACTTTTTTGTTAACAGCCATAGCTCTTAACCACTACACCACCAGGATTTCCGCTTATCCCAAGTAACTTCTAATTAAATTTCTCTATCCTGTAAATTGTCAGAGTTGCAGGTAGCTGGTTGAAGAAAATACATTCCCACTTTAGGAAATCTGAAGTGCTAAGAAGACGGTACCATATAGTGCCCAAGACAACATCACCAAGCAGTAGAAGTGCAATATTCATGGTTACGTCTTTGTTTTCATGCAAAAAAAAAGCTCTGTGCCATTATCTCTAAGATACTGAACATTGGCTTTGATGATTCATTGTTTAGTTTTGTGCAGTAAGTACTCTTACCTCCTGTATGGTTTGTGAAGACTGCCATAGGTCTTCCAGATCAGTATTCCTGTCTAAGTTGTTTTACCATGGCACCTTCCTCAGCAGTAGCATTGTATTTGAATATTGACACAACACTTAATCTACAAATGGATCCATAATTAGATAACATCTGGCTAATTAATGCCACTGTTTTTTATAGTGAAAATTGATACTTTGGCTTCTTTAATGCTCTTGTTCTCTTCACCCACCAACCTCTCCACCTGGGTCTGATGGACAGTTAATTAACATTCCACAATCCAAACCAAACCCACCACCATCCACTCATGGCAACCCTACAGAACAGAATAGAACTACCCCCATAGGGTTTCCAAGGCTGTAAATCTTCATGGAAGCAGATTGCCACATCTTTTTCCTGCAGAGTGGTTGTGGGTTTGAACCGGGAACCTTGCAGTTAGCAGCTGAGTGCTAAACCTCTGCACCACCAGGTCTCCCTTAATTAACATTATGCTCCCACATTTTCAGATAGCTTGTTAGGTTATATTTAGATAATGATCTGAACATAAAGTGAGATCATCTGAGTGCATTACCAGGAAAAGTGGGAGCATTTCTAGTGTTAACAAATCTCTCCCGACTAGTACCCTGGCAAGGATTTTTCTCTTGTTTTTGGCTCAGATCTTGTTTGGTTCAAATTTTCAAGTCACTCAATAGACAATTTTAAATTTCGCTGGTCTCTTGTCTTTCTTAATTTAGAACATGATTAAATGAATTAGTTCGGAATTTAGCCACAATGTCTTTAATAAAGGATACAAAACAAGGATAGTTAAAAAAAAAAAAAAAAGGATAGTTACGTTCCATTAATTACTAAATATTTTTTACTTGTATTGAATTTGGTAATGCAAGTTACACAAATAATCCTGTACCATATTTTGAAGCTAAAGAGGTGATCCTTCTTTAAATTCTTTGACAGCGTAATTTACACATTTGCAATGGTATTCGGGAAACTAATCTACACTTTTGTGTATATGTATGTGTACAACTATGCTGTGCTCTGACTTCAAGCCAAATGACTATAGACCCAGGCCCTCATCTGCATGGTCTATTGGATACTTTCTAAGGGTGCAAGAATCTTAGACCTGACAGTCAGGATCTTCTTGGAAACAACAAACAAAAATGTTTTTAGAGGCTTAAAAGCCAACATTTGCTCAGGTACTGAGTATGTGTTTGTTTCAGGCACTAGAGGGGAGTGTGGTGCCACACAAGTGCTGTGTTCTAACTGGAGGCCAAGAGCCTGCAGACAGATTTTGTGCATGTTAGATGGCAGTGAGTTTTGTTTTGTTTTGTTTTTTAGCAAGCTCAAACACACTGAAAACGTAGAGCAAAGAAAGGCTTAGAAGAATACCTTCCTGAGTTTGAAATCAGGTAACTGGATTCTGCCAATCTACTAATACCTTGTTTTACACATAAGCTTCCAATAAAGGGCTTTGATTCTTTTGAAGTGGCAGTAACATTCAGATGACTTGATTTTAATAGCTTTATTGTTATTTTAAAATATACATGCTTACTGATTTAAAAAAAAGTCAAACAATATGGAAAAACAGGAAGAAGAAAGTGAATACCATCTGAAGTCACACTACGCACTCCTACAGTGTTAGGGAGCATTCTTTTGGACATCTCTCTCTGTCATATATATATATACTTTTTAAAACCTGAATTAATACTGTAGCTGCTGTTTCTGGAGCAGTATTGTTGGAGACAGAGTGGACATCTTTCATGGCAGATGACTTGATCCTTGGTGGCAAAGCACAGTGATTAAGGGTATAGGGAGTCACCATGCCTAGGTTTGAATTTTTCTTCCCTTACTCAGTAAGTGACATTGGGCATGTGATTTAACCAATTTCCATGTGCCTCAGTTTCCTCATATGAAAAAATGGGGATGATAATATTGCCTAGCTCAAAGAGTTGGTGTGAGGGTTAAATGAGATCATACACTTAAATATTTAAAATAGCACCTGAAACATACCCATTGCCGTTGAGTTGATTCCGACTCACAGCAACCCTATAGGAGGGTAGAACTGCCCCACAGGGTTTCCAAGGAGGACCTGGTGGATTCAAATTCCCGATCTCTTGGTTAGCAGCCATAGCACTTAACCACTACACTACCAGGGTTTCCGCCTGAAACAAAGTACTTAATACATTTTACCTTTTATTCTTAAGGAAATACAAATTTCACCTTCACAGTAACACTGAAGGGTTTTTTAATATGAAAATTCGGGTGCTTTCTTAAATAACTTTCATCATGGTATTTCAAAAACTGTGCTTTTAACAAGTTATCACTGTTTCTACATATAACTATATACTTTCTCCACTGATGATGGTATTTGCATGCAGCAAATACTCAGTTTACACTTGTTGACTGATCTTCCTTAGACTTCGTTAGGCAGAGATTACCTTTTCGTGGAGGACTGTTTAAGAACTATCCTGTTGTATGCAGTGTGCCTTTAAGTGAGACAGTTTTACTGGGCCACCTTTATAAAGACATTAGTCCAACTAAAAATCCCTGTTAATTATTAAACTGTTGTGTGTTATCTGGATACCTGACACTGCAGATTGAGAACAGTGTTTGTCTCTCAAGTTAAGACTAAAAAGAGAGAAAAAAATGTAGTTACCCAAGAATTAAAAAAAAAAAAAAAACTCAATTTTTTTTCTCTTATATTTAGTGAAGAAAGTAGGGTATCTTCTGTTTTGCCTGGCATATCTACCACCTGAACAATCAGTTTAAAGCTCATTTTGAATTCCTGGTTGTTCATTTTAGCATGGCGAATCTCGGAGTTCACAGAATCCTTCTTTTGGTTATTTCTTTGACAAAGAGTCTGGAGAGTACAAAACTGTTGACAGACCTTAAAAACTGTGGCGACTTGGAATGTGAAAGTAAGTTTGCTTTTTTTCTTTTCCTCTTAAATTGAGGCTCTGAAATGACATCTAGTGTAATTGTGGATGTGTGTGATAAGAATGAGCATTAATATTGAAGAATATTTGCAATTATAAACTACAGCTTGGTATAAAAAGAAAATGCTGGAAGCAAGGCGTTTTGTGATAGTATTAAATGTAAATATACAAATGGATAAAGAGTAGTCTGACATATAAATATATCAGCAAATTTATTGGTTTTAGTCTATGTATCAAAAACAAATTAGCCGTTTTACTGTTTTTTTTTTTTAAGATAAATATAATCAATTGGTATGAATAGGCTATTCATACCAATATAAATATAAAGTCCTTATATTTTTTAGTTTCTATTTCAGAATCAGAATTTTCCTGTTTTCAAAAAATGTTTTTATTTCAAACCATCATGATTTATTCATTCTAAAATTTATCATACAGCAATTGTTTCTATATTTATTTATTTTGTAAAAATATTGAAATCAGTTGTTATTGTTCGTGCTGTCAAGTCTATTTCAACTCTTAGCAGCTGTATTGGACAGAGTAGAATTGCCGCATAGGGTTTCCTAGGATGAAATCTTTTTTTTTTTTTTTTTTTGTACTTTAGATGAAGGTTTACAGAACTAGTTTCTCATAACAGTACACATATTGTTTTATGACATTGGTTAACAACCCCACAACAAGTCAACACTCTCCCTTCTCAACCTTGGGTTCCCTATTACCAGCTTTCCTGTCCCCTCCTGCCTTCTAATCCTTGCCCCTGGGCTAGAATGCCCCTTTAGTCTCGTTTCATTTTATGGGCCTGTCCACTCTTTGGCTGAAGGGTGAACCTCAGGAGTAACTTCGTTACTGAGCTGAAAGGGTGTCGGGGGGCCATACTCTCAGGGTTTCCTCAGGCTCTGTCAGGCTAGAAAGTCTGGCCTTTCTTTTTGAGTTAGAATTTTGTTCTACATTATTCTCCAGCTCTGTCCGGGACTCTCTATCATGATCCCTGTCAGAGCAGTCAGTGGTGGTAGCCGGGCACCATCTAGTTGTACTGGGCTGAGTCTGGTAAAGACTGTGGTATATGTGGTCCATTAGTCCTTTGGACTAATCTTTCCCTCGTATCTTTAGTTTTCATCATTATTCCTTGCTCCCAAAGGGGTGAGATCAGTGGAGTATCCTAGATGGTCACTTGCTAGGGTGAAATCTTTATGGAAGCAGATCTCTAGATCTTTTCTCCCACAGAGCTGGTGGTAGATTTCAACTGCCAACCTTTCTGTTAGCAGCTGAGCACTTAGCTATTGTGCCACCAGGGACCTTGGAAATTGGTGTTAGGAATATATATTTTTATTTTATTTTTTTACTTTTATTGTACTTTAGATAAAGGTTTACAGAGCAAATTAGTTTCTCATTAAACATTAATACACATATTGTTTTGTGACATTGGTTGTCAGCCCCATGACGTGTCGACAACTCCCCTTCTTGACCTTGGGTTCCCCATTACCAGATTTCCTGGACCCTCCTGCCTTCTCCTCCTTATGCCTGGGTTGATATGCCCATTTAGTCTCAATTTGTTTTATGGGCCTGTCTAATCTTTGGCTGAAGGGTGAACCTCAGGAGTGACTTCAGTACTGAGTTAAGAGAGTGTCTGGGAGCCATACTCTAGGGGTTTCTCCAGTCTGTTAGAACAGTAAGTCAAGTCTTTTTTTGTGAGCTAGAATTTTGTTCTGCATTTTTCTCTTCATCTCCCAGCTCTGTCTGGGACCCGCTGTTGTGATCCCTGTCAGAGCAGTCGGTGGTGGTAGCCGGGCACCATCTAGTTGTGCTGGACTCAGTCTGATGGAGGCTGTGGTAGTTGTGGTCCATTAGTCGTTTGAACTAATCTTTCCCTCGTGTCTTTGGTTGTCTTCATTCTTCCTTGATCCAGATAGGGTGGCACCAGTGGAGTATCTTAGATGGCTGCTCATAAGCTTTTAAGACCCCAGACACTACTCACCAAAGTAGGATGTAGAACATTTTCTTTATAAACTATGTTATGCCAGTTGAGTTAGATGTACCCTGAGACCAGGGCCCCCAGCCCTCAGTCCAGTAATTCGGTCTCTCAGGGAAGAATATGTATTTTTAGTAGCTTTATGACATAAAATAAATTACATCCTAGTATATTAGAGTTGCTTTAAATAAGTTATATCTCTCCAATATAAAAGAATTATTTCTAATGTGCAACATGTAATTTTAAAAATGTAACATATTATTAGTATAAATATAAATACCTTATAAGTAAAAATTTTAAGAGTAAGATTGTCCTTAACCCTTTTGATATGATTTAACATAAAAAGTTTACTAGGCAATGTTTTATAATAATTATCTTTCTTTTCTTCTTTATAGTACAACCTCATTTTAGTATCCTTAGAGCTAGACACAGAACTTGAAAAAGGAACATTCAGATTTATAATCATTTATAATGTTTTTATTTTAATTGTGTGACTTTATAAAAAATGTTTTACATATAATTATAATGGTTAATAAGATATGTGTATTACTTTGCATGTTGAAGGGCTAACTAAATCTAGTATATTGGTAACGATTCTTTCATAGTTAGTGAGGTTCTACTATGTGCTGGAATTGAGGTTGGGTGGTATGCATCTAAAATGAATCAAATGCAAAGTGAAGTAAACCTTTTGCCCTCCAGGAGTTTTCATTCTAATGGATGGTGACAAGACAGGTCAATACGAAACAGTTAAATAGTGATACAATGTAGTAAGAATAGTAGGTAATATTGAAGTTCAGAGAAGGGGCAATCAGAATAGGCTAGAATGATTAGGGATGTGTCATAGAGGAAATAGATTTGAGTGGTCCGTGAAGAGTGATGGAAGGGTTTCTGGGCTTAGGAAAGAGCAGAAATAAGCACCCAGAATAAGGAAAGTGAATGTTGCAGTGGACAGAATCTCAGTGCAATTTTGGCTACACTATTCCTCAGCTGTGTGAACAATTCTGTGTTTCAGTTAAAGGCTCATTTGTTAGACTGAGATGAGATTATTTACCTTACAGATCTGTTTTGAGGATTTAATAAAATAAAGAATTTGAAAGAGCTTATCAGGATACAATAGGTACCAGGAAGCAAACTAATCATCTTTTCCTTCCCTTCCATACAAACTGGAGAATAATAATGGCATATTCCAGGGACGATGGATAGAAGCGCCTGATGGTAGCCCTGAGCTGTATAAAGTAGGAGGAGGTGCTTGTAGATAGTGAAGGTGGAGCTGGGTATGGACAGCACTGGATACCAAATGGAAGAGTTTAGGCTTGATTCTGTGTGTGGTGGGAAGTATACTGAGGTTTTTAAGGCCATAAATGATGCAAGGAAATTAGCATTTGGAAATACATTGGACGAATTGGAAGAGATAAAGATGGGAGGAAGAGAAATGACATTTTAATTTCAAGTGTGTATTTTTCTTTACTTGTTTACCTAGCTTTAATAAGCAGAGTCTTAGCCGTGAGAGATTACAGAGGACCTGACTGCCGATACCTGAACTTCACTAAGGGAGAAGAGATATCTGTTTATGTTAAACTTGCAGGAGAAAGGGAAGATTTGTGGGCAGGAAGTGTAAGTATCTAGTCTTAAAAACAATTCAGAATAAATGACCAGCTTGCACAAAAAAAAAAAAATTTTTTTCTTTTTTTTTTTTTTTTGCACAAAGATGCTTGCTTTTCATCTCTAAAGAAACTTTAAGAATCTCAAAGCACTGAGTAAATATTAAAAAACCTTAACATATTTAAACAAACAAAAACTGAGTATGTTCAGTGGTGGTTCCAGAATTTCTATAATAGAGGCTTTTGGGGAAGCAGTCTGGTGAGGACGGAGGGCTCAGAGAATGCCATGAAATTAATTTTTATATAACGTGCATACTTTTTAAATTTAGATTTTGTATATATTTGGAATTAAGGGTGCTGGCGGAGATTATGCGATGGCTAGTCAACCCCATCCACTCCTTGGTGCTGCCAGTGGTCAAATACAGGAGAGTACGGAAAATTTTAGTTAATTGGTTTAAATGATATGTCTTTCTGAGCAAATAAAGGGCTGAGTTGTTACCAAAGTGATCCTTAGAAAGGTTAGTAGCCCAGGAAGCTGGCGTATGAATCTTTCATAGAAAAAAAAAAAATAACAACTAGGAGAGCCTTTTATTGAGCCCAAAGTCCTAGTACGTTGAAATTCCCAGAAGCCTGAATCGTCTGAATGTATAACATAGGAAAATTAATGATTAATGTTTTCAATGGGAAATAGGTTTGTATCTCTGTTTCATTATGCATTATAATGAAAAGATGCTATGATAAATGATACTACTCCCAGCATGTCCAAACTGATACATACATCATTCTGTATTGCACATGCACCAGATCTCTCCCTTGTGTAGCCACTGTGGTCACTGTTTGAAAGAGCAGATTCTATTTGAAACCCTGCTTTTTCACATTAGAGCTGTATGACCTCTGACTGTTGCTGGGCAGAATGGTTTGCCTGACCCCTCGAGCTCCTGACTTCCTGACTGCTTAGAGGTGCCTTCCATATGCCAGTGTATGTCCTGAATGCCTGGAGGTGTCCAATACAGTCATAAGAAAGATGACACAGTGTCATTTGAGGCAAAGAAAGCTTTCTTCCTTGTTTCCTTTGTGTGAAAATTGTAGTTCTATACAAAAGCAGGGTTTAAAGTGTGTAGCAAGGGTGAAGCTTCAGGCACACTTATTTTGGGGCGTTAGATGTTTAGTCCATGCAGATAGGAACTAACCTGTGGAGCCCACCCTCAGGCTATTTCTATATAATTGGAGCAACTGGGGAGCTGAAAGAAACACAATTGACTGTGATGATTCTGGCCAGAGGACTAAAGGAATATGTTCTTTAAACTTTGACAGGAATAGAAATCGAGCTGAGAGTGGCTGTGTGAAGCCTTCACTCTTGGAGGATATCCTACATGTACTTACATGGAGGATTTCTGCTACCAAGGTTGTCCCAG
Source organism: Loxodonta africana (assembly GCF_030014295.1). Taxonomy (NCBI): domain Eukaryota; kingdom Metazoa; phylum Chordata; class Mammalia; order Proboscidea; family Elephantidae; genus Loxodonta; species Loxodonta africana. The sequence goes on from NC_087351.1 coordinate 51,116,824, forward strand.
AAAAGATGACTGGAGCCAGATTCTCCCTGAAGGGCTTGTGGAACTTTACTATCCTGATGAATCTACCTGTGGCCCGTTTAGAGTTCAAGCCTCTTAATTTTGGCACTCTGAAAATGCTGAATATGTGATAGCTCCTTCTAGCTTGGCCACTGCCACCATTGCCTTTTTTTTTTTTAATGTGCTTTAGTTTAAGTTAAAGTTTACAGCTCAAGTTAGTTTCTCATTCAAAAATTTATACGCATATTGTTTTGTGACATTGGTTGCAGTCCCCACGATGTAATAGCACGCTCGCCCTTTCCACCCCAGGTTCCCTTGTGTCTGTTCATCCAGTTCCTGTCCCTTCCTGCCTTCTCATCTTGCTTTTGGGCAGGAGTTGCCCATTTGGTTTTGTATATTTAATTGAATTAAGAAGCACGTTCCTCACGTGTGCTATTATGTATTTTATAGGGCTGTCTAATCTTTGTCTGACAAGTGCGCTTTGTGTGTGGTTTCAGTTCTGAGCTAGCAGTGTCTGGGGAATGCCTTGCCTTTTGATTTCTGCTAGGTCTGCCAGGGCAAATCTGTGGTCCACCAGGGCAAGGAAGGCCGTTAAGAGACAGTAAAAGGAAGAAAATATGTATACGCAAAGGTTTCCCTTCTGAAGTTTAAAAAAGTGGCATGTTACACCATGGCTTTTTGTTCGCTTAAATTAATGCTGTTCCTTTTGAATAACGAAAAGAATATGACTTCACTCACTTTCTTTTAGAGGACAATTGAAAGCCAATTAATATTTGTGAGTTGAAGTAAATGAAAGCCAAGGACATGGGGCAAAAAAATAGGCTCAGTAGGCATTATTGCTTTGATCACTCTTCCTCGATAATCGTTGTTCTTCATTTTGATAGAAAGGCAAGGACTTTGGATATTTTCCCAGAGATGCAGTCCAGATTGAAGAGGTGTTCATATCTGAGGAAGTTCAATTATCAACTAAAGTGAGTAAAGTCATTCTCGTTTATTATTTGAACTTAAATTTTCTTGGATAAGATGAAGTCGATGACAGGCAAAGATTTTGCTTTCTGAACAATTAACAGACAGACAGTATAGTAGATAAGAGCATGGATTCTGGAGGTGGGCTGTCTGAGTTCAAGGCCTGACTCAGCCCCTTACTAGTTATATGGCCCTGTGTGCCTCAGTTTGCTCATCTGTAGAATTAGGGTAATGATCATTGTATAGTGCTACCTCATAAATTTATTTATGAATAAATAAGTAAATATATGTAATGTGCATAGAACAACATTTAGTAAGTGCTATATAAGTTTTTTTTTTTTTATATAAGTGTTAGACATTATTACTAATGTTTTTGTCCTATTGGGACCAGATTTTATTTCTCACCACATTCCATATGTGTCTTATATCTGAATAACCTCTTTTTTCTGTTTGCATTTTTAATAAGCTTGATAATGTTGAGCTTGTTAATGCTGGACTTGATAGTAAAAACAGGAAACAGGAGGGGACTTTTCAATATGTGAACTTGATTAACCTATTTAGATTCCGGATTAAGCCAATTTACTGTAAATGAGGTCAGTGTGAAGTAATTCTGCCTAGTTGAGCCAATATTATCTGGCTCTTTTCTAACACAAACTCTGGAATTAACCATCCATTTACTGTATAATAATTGGTCCTATCAGTGTTATCTCCAAAATGTATCTGGAGTATATTATCTTCTCCCCATTTTCACTCTCACCAACACCCTAATCCAAGGCACTGTCATCTCTTGATTCAAATACTACGATAGCCTTCTTACTGGTCTCTCTGCCTCAGCATTATCCCTTTCCAGGCCGTTTTCCAAAAAGCAACAGATGTTGTAAAAACAAAAACAGAAAATCAGATCATGTAATTCCCTTGGTTAAAGCCCTTCAATGGAATAAAACACAGACCCCTTACCCTGGCAGCACAGGTGTCACATAGTCTGCTTCTGCTCCCCTTGCTGACCCAGTCTTGTGCCACTCTCCCCACACTCACTATACTCCCAGCCACATTGGCATTTTGATTGTTCTTAGAACATGCCAAGCTTTTCCCCAGCCCAGAGACTCAAGCAGACTCTTGCCCCTAGTTGGAATGCTTTCTCTAAGTTCTTCACATGGCTAGTCCCTTCATATCCTTTAGGTCATGGCTTAAACATTACTGCCTCAGACAGCCATCCATGATGATTCTAATGTAATTATTCCTTCTTATTTATTTATTTTTATTGTGATATAGGTCAAAGTTTACAGAGCATATTAGTTTCTCATTAAGCAGTTAATACACTAATTGTTTTGTGATTGGTTGCCAACCCTGCAATGTGTCCATACTTTCCCCTTCTCCACTCCAGTTTCCCTGTTTCCATTCGTCCAGTTCTCCTGTTTCTTCCTGACTTCTCGTCTTTGCTTTTGGACTGGCGTGCCCATTAGTCTCATATACATGGTTGAACTATGAAGCATGTCCCTCACTTGTGTTATTGTTGGCCCTATAGACCTGTCTAATCTTTGGCTGAAGGATGAACCCCAGGAGGGATTTCACTACTGAGTTAAAATGGTGTCTGGGGGCCATACTCTTGGGGTTTCTCCAGTCTCTGTCAGATCAGCAAGCCTGGTCTTTTATTTATCTATTTATTTGGTGAATTTGAATTTTGTTCTACGTTTTTCTCCCACTCTGCCCGGGACCCTCTGTTGAGATCCCTGCCAGAGAAGTCAGTGGTGGTAACTGAGCACCATCTAGTTGTTATGAGTCAGTCTGGTGAAAGCTGTGGTAGTTGTGGCCCGTTAGTTCTTTGGACTAATCTTTCCCTGTGTCTTTGGTCTTTTTCATTCTCCTTTGCTCCAGCTGGGATGGGACCAGTAGATATATCATAGATGGCTGCTCACAGGCTGTTATGGATTGAATTGTATCCCACAAAAATGTGTATCAGCTTGGCTGGACCATGATTTCCAGTATTGTTTGATTGTCTACCATGTTGTCATCTGATGTGATTTTCTTATGTGTTGTAAATCCTACCTCATGATGTTAATGAATCAGGATTAGAGGCAGTTATATTAAGGACCTAACTACAAGAGTAGGCTATATCTTGAGTCAGTCTCTTCTGTGATAGAGAGAAGGGAGCAGAGACAGAGTGACCTCATACCACCAAGAAAGTAGTGCCAGGAGCAGAGTGTGTCATTTGGACCTGGGGTCTCTGCACTGAGAAGCTCATAGACAGGGGGAAGATTGATGATAAGGACCTTCCTCCAGAGCTGACAGAGAGAGAAAGCTTTCCCCCCAGAGTTGGCATCCTGAATTCAGACATTTAGCCTCCTTGACTGTGACAGACTAAATTTCTCTTTGTTAAAGCCATCTGCTTATGGTAGTTCTGTTATAGCAGTACTACATAACTAAGGCATAGGCTTTTAAGACCCTAGTTGCTACTCACCACTAATTATTGCTTCTTAATCACAGTTCCCTGTTTATTTACTCTATAGCACTTACCCCTCAGTCTGTGAGTTTGTCCTACTGAGGAGCCTTGCGTGTTTCTGTGATACTGAAAGCTATGCCACCAGTATTCAGATACCAGCAGGGTCACACATGGCGGACAGGTTACAGCTGAGCTTCAGACTAAGACAGACTAGGAAGAAGGACTCAACAGTCTACTTCTGAAAGAAACTAGCCAGTGAAAACCTTATGAATAGTGGCAGAACATTGTCTGATATAGTGCTGGAAGATGGGCCCCTCAGATTGAAAGGCACTCAAAATACAACTGGGGAAGAGCTGCCTCCTCAAAGTAGAGTCGACCTTAATGACGTGGATAGAGTCAAGCTTTCAGAACCTTCATATGCTGATGTGGTATGACTCAAAATGAGAAGAAACAGCTGCAAATATCCATTAATAATCAGAATGTAGAATGTATGAAATATGAATCTATGAAAATTGGAAATCATCAAAAATGAAATGTAACACATAAAGATTGATATCCTAGGCATTAGTGAGCTGAAATGGACTGGTATTGGCCATTTTTAATCAAACAATCATATGGTCTACTATGCCAGGAATAACAAATTGAAGAAGAATGGCGTTGCATTCATCGTCAAAAAGAACATTTCAAGATCTGTCCTGAAGTACAATGCTATCAGTAATAGGATAATATCCATATGTTTACAAGGAAAGCCAGTTAATATGACTGTTATTCAGATTTACACACCAATCACTAAGGCCAAAGATGAATAAATTGAAGATTTTTACCAGCTTCTGCAGTCTGAAATTATAGTCAGGATGCATTGATAATTACTGGTGATTGAAATGTGAAAGTTGGAAACAAAGAAGAAGGATCAGTAGTTGGAAAATAGGGCCTCGGTGACAGAAATGATGCCAGATACGCATGATAGAATTTTCCAAGACCAACAACTTCTATATTGAGAATACTATTTTTCAACAACATAAACAGCGACTATACACGTGGACCTGGCTGGATGGAATACACAGAAACCAGATTGACTACTTCTGTGGAAAGAGACGATGAAAAAATACAATATCATCAATCAGAACAAGGCTAGGGGCCAGCTGGGGAACAGACCATCAATTGCACATACGCAAGTTCAAGTTGAAGCAAGAAAATTAGAGGAAGTCCACAAGAGCCAAAGTATGCCTTTGACTATATCCCACCTGAATTTAGAGACCATCTTAAGAACAGATTTGACACATTGAACACTAGTGACCGAAGACCAGACGAGTTGTGGAATGACATCAAGGACATCATACATGAAGAAAGCAAGAGGTCATTGAAAAGACAGGAAAGAAAGAAAAGACACAGATGGATGTCAGAGGAGACTCTGAAACTTACTCTCGAACCAGATGAGTTGTGGAATGACATCAAGGATATACATGAAGAAAGCAAGAAGTCATTAAAAACAGGAAAGAAAGACCAAAATGGATGTCAGAAGATACTCTGAAACTTGCCCTTGAATGTCGAGTAGCTAAAGCGAAAGGAAGAAATAATGAAGTAAAAGAGCTGAACAGGAGATTTCAAAGGGCAACTCGAGAAGACAAAGTATTTTTATGACATATGTAAAGACCCAGAGTTAGAAAACCAAAAGGGAAGAGCATGCTCGGCACTTCCCAAGCTGAAAGAAGTGAAGAAAAAATTCAAATCTCAAGTTGCAATAGTGAAGGATTGTATGAGCAAAATACTGAATGATGCAGGAAGCATCAAAAGAAGATGGAAGGAATAATTGGTCAACATTCAGTCATTTCAGGAGGTAGCGTATGATCAAGAAGCTATGGTACTGAAGGAAGAGGTCCAAGATGCACTGAAGGCATTGGCCAAAAAAAAAAAAAAAAAGGCTCCAGGAATTGACAGAATACTAAATGAGATGTTTCAACAAACAGATGCAGTGCTGGAGGTCCTCACTAGTCTATGCCAAGAAATTTGGAAGACAGCTACCTGGCGAACTGACTGGAAGAGATTCATATTTATGCCTATTCCAAAGAAAGGTGGTCCAATAGAATGCAGAAATTATCAAACAGTATCATTAATATCACCAAAAACCAAAACCAAACCCAGTGCCGTCAAGTCAATTCCGACTCATAGCGACCCTATAGGACAGAGTTTCCAAGGAGCACCTGACGGATTTGAACTGCCGACCTCTTGGTTAGCAGCTGTAGCACTTAACCACTACGCCACTAGAGTTCCCCATTAATATCACACAGAAGTAAAATTTTGTTGAAGATCATTTAAAAGCGGCTGCAGCAGTACATCAACAGGGAACTGCTGGAAATTCAAGCTGGATTCAGAAGAGGACGTAGAACGATGGGTATCATTGCTGAAGTCAGATGAATCCTGGCTAGAAGGAGAGAAATAACAGAAAGATATTTACCTGTGTTTTATTGACTATGCAAAGGCATTCGACTGTGTGGATCATAACAAATTAAGCATAACATTGCGAAGAAGGAGAATTCCAGAACACTTAATTGTGCTCATAAGGAACCTGTAAGTAGATTAGATCAAGAAGCAGTCATTTGAATAGAATAAGGGGATACCATGTGGTTTAAATTTAGGAAAAGTGTGTGTCAGGGTTGTATCCTTTTATCATATTTATTCATTCTGTATGTTGAGGAAATAATCAGAGAAGCTGGACTATGTGAAGAAGAACAGGGCATCAGGATTGGAGCAGAACTCGTTAATAACTTGTGTTATGCAGACGACACAATCGTGCTTGCTGAAAGTGAAGAAGACTTGAAACACTTGCTGATGAAGATCGGAGACTACAGCCTTCAGTATGAATTATACCTCAACATAAAGAAAACAAAAATCCTCACAACTGGACCAATAAGCAACATCAAATAAACGGAGAAAAGATCGAAGTTGTCAAGGATTTCATTTTACTTGGATCCACAATCAGCACCCGTGGAAGTAGTAGTCAAGAAATCAAAAGATGCATTGCATTGGGCAAATTTGCTGCAAAAGACCTCTTTAAAGTGTAAAAAGCAAAGATGTCACTTTAAGGACTAAGGCGTGCCTGAGCCAAACCAGGGTGTTTTCAGTCCCCTCATACGCATTCACGAGCTGGACAATGAATAAGAAAGACTGAAGAAGAATTGACACCTTTGAGTTGTGATGTTTTGAAGAATATTGAATATACCATGGACTTTCAAAAGAACGAACAACCCTGTCTTGGAAGAAGTACAGCCAGAATGCTGCTTAGAAACAAGAATGGTGAGACTTTGTCTCATATACTTTGGAAGTTATTTAGGACATCACGCTTGGTAAAGTAGAGGGTAAGCAAAAAAGAGGAAGACCCTTAACGAGATGGATTGACACAGTGGATTCAACAATAGGGTCAAGTGTAACAACGATCATAAAGATGGTACAGGACTGGCCAGTGTTTCGTTCTGTTGTATACAACAGGATTGCTATGAGTCAGAACTGACTCGATGGCACCTCCTAACAACAACATAGCACTTACACAATTTACAATTACTTTTTTTTTTTTTATTTACTATAGACTCCTAGCCCAGTGCCAGGCACATAGTAAACATTCAGAAGTCCCAAATCCTTAGCTTGGATTTCCTGGGTAACAGATTCTGAGACTGCTCTTTGCATCCAAAGTTTACTGGGCAGTAGTCTTGGGAATAGCACCTGTGAGGAAACAAACTAAAAAGTAGGATTGGACAGACAGAGATGTTGAACTGTGATGCAGTTGCATCAAAAGCCTTAGTCTCACAAGGAGCTCTGGAGCTGGGATGGCCCTTCAGAGTTGTCTGAAATTGGGGCAAGAGGATTGGGCCTTTATATCCCTTCATTACTGGCTGCATTTGAGGAGGTGTAACCTTGGGGTAGACTAGGCTGGTGTTTACTAGAGACAATTTCTATTCTAAGTACTTGACTCATTTTATCCTCACAACATCCCTGTGAGATAGGTATGGTCATCTCCAGTTCACAGATGAGGAAACTCAGGCTTAGAGAAGTCATATAATTCATCCAAGGTTACAGAGCTAGTAGATGGCAGGGTTGAGATTTGAGCCCAGGGCTTTCGTTCTAGAGTCTGTTCTTAATTACCTTCTATATTGCAGTGTGGAGAATATATTGTAAAATTGCAATTCTGAAGTGAATAAAAAAATCTGCTCTTTATTCTCATTTCATAACGGTGATATCCAAAATGCAACACATACCACTGTTTCTAAGTTTTAGCATTTTAGGAAAAAAAAAAATTCCCTCACCATTTTTTTTCCTGTTGATTTGGTTGTTCAGTGAGATGAGCAAGTGGATCCCTACTTCCTTTGGCTATATGCAAGACCTCAGTAAAAGGAGTCTGAGTATTTTAGTGCAGATTCTAACCAGGCCTTCATGCCACAAGAGCAGGGGCAGATTAACCAATAAGCACGGTAAACATGGGCTTGCTTACTAATCTGTAGTGAACAATTTCACATGGGTTTCAGTGAATTGTTCACTACAGATGAGTTAGTAAATACACGTAAGTCTGTGCTTACCTTTTTGTTGGGTCATCTGCCCCTGTCAGGGACTGTAAATTTGAAAACAGAATTTGATTCTGTAGGAAGGTGCCGTGGGGTTGGGAGAGAGACAGATGCCAGCCATTCCTAGAAACACAATCTTTGATGTGGTGAAAAAATGTGAAAGTGTTCAGTACAGATTAGTAAGTAAGGACAAATAAGCCTGTGCTTATCTTGCCTGTTAGTTAATCTGCCCCTGAACAAGAGCCTCTGATCTGTCTGATCTGTGAAGGCTTTTATGTGTGTGACTACGTTCTCTGAAATTCGCTTCCCTCAAATACCCACACGAATGTGTGTGTCCACTCAGTACACACCTAGGCAGTGCAAAGTTTTATGGGCATGTATGCATTTTCATCAGTTTATTTGCAGAATATACTCAAAGCATTGTCTCTGCTTCTTAAATTCTTCAACTATCTGATAACAAAGAAACCATAATATAAAAAGATTTTCATTCAGTTTTATATCTTTAAGCCTTAGAAATCAGTTGCTATAAAAGTGAGACTGGAATATGTGATTTTAGTTTTTGCTCTACTGCTGAGCTAGTTGTGTAGTCTTGCGAAAACCACAATCATCCATTTTAAAATATTTAGGGAGAAACAAGGAGTTTTAGTACATTTATGTTAATCATAATATTTCTTTTCTTTTAGGAATCTGACTTTCTTTGTCTTCTTGGAGTAAGCTACATATTTGAGAATGAAGATAGTGAGTTCAACAGTGATAACGATGAAACTATATATCCATATGAAGAAGACAAAGACCAAAAATTTAGTGTATATGAAAGTGATTTTCAGATAGACTCTGAATTTTATTCAACTTCTGAAAGCACTTTGTTAGAAGACCAATTTCTAGCAGTAGAGGCTCCAGATGGTATCAGAAGTACCAGTGAATCAAAAGACTGGGAAGAAGTAGAAGCCGGAAGTGTGGAACATGATACTGTCAAAGAAGAAGCCCAAGATCAAATTCCAGAAGTGGATGATGTCCCACCATCCTCAGCTGTGCCTGAAGTGAGAGGGTGGTTTGGACTGAGAAGGGCACAAGATGAAGGGAAGGCCTTTGAATCAGTTGTTGAACCTCTGCAAGAAAGCTCATTTCAAAGTAGAAAATTAGCAGTGGTAGATGAGAATGACCTAGAGGAATTAAATAACGATGAGCCTCATATAGAACATAAGCAAGAAACTGAATCCGAATTTGATTCAGTGCCAAAGAAGCAGTCTGAACTAGTGTCTGAGTCTGAGCACATTCTCAAACCTCAAGCCACTGGTTGGTTTGGTGGTAGATTTATAAGTTACTTAGGTTTTGAAGGTGAGGATACAGAGCTTGAGCTATTGTCCAAAGAAAGCAATCACCTACTGCAAGATGTTTCCAATCCCATATCACCTGATGAAGAACCTACAGTTCCATGTACAGAAAGGTTAGTAGAAAAAGAAGACCCAATCACTAATGATAGCTCATTTCTCAAGTCAAGTTGGTTTGATTTTGGTTTAGGTATATTAGGCTTTGCATACGTCAATGAAGATAAAATTATTTCAGATGACAGAAAAGATGAAGAAGGAGGTAGAGGTAATAAACATGAGCATCCTCCAGAAAGTGAATGTGGCCCAGATGAGGAACAAGAAACAGAAATAATAAAAACTATGGAAACTGAAGATCAAATAGACAAGAAAAGAGTCTTAGAGAAAACAGATGATTCTGATACCTTACCATATTTTAAAAAGTTCTTATATAATTTTGACAATCCTTGGAACTTCCAGAACATTCCGAAGGAAACAGAGTTGTCATTTCGCAAGCAGATACTGGATGAAGATACTATAGTTGAAAATGATGAAACAGAAGAATTTTCTGTTGAAAATCATCCCACAGATAATACGAAAGTTATGATGTCTAAAAGCAGATACAGTCAGTCAGGTTGGTATGAAAATATCTATTATGTTGGGTTTTTTTTTTTTTTAACATAATTTACTTGTAAAAGTACAAATCTGATGAAAGAGTTGAGGAATCCATTTTTCTCAAAATATTCAAAAATCAACAACAACCTTATCAACTACCTTTTTTCAATTTCTGTTTTACTCTAGGACTTAGACATTAATATTATAAAATAAAATCCCAAGGGGAAAAGAAAGATTAGAGATATGTTGATGTTCCAAGAAGATGGTAAGGTATTTAAAAATAATTTTTCTTTTTATCTAAGTGTTATATGTAAATAGGGTAAAAATTTAAATAGTGCTTAGGAAGTTTTTTTTTTTTTTCACAAAAGCAATTTGTTTCCTCTGTGAATCTTTATTCCCACCTCTGTCCCAGAGACAATGATATCCTTTTTTTAAAAGTAATTTCATCTTAGTATTTATCTCTAGTTTTCTAAATATATTCTGTCTTGCTTTGATTCATCTAGTTTAGATGGTGTCTACTGACTTCCTAGTCTGGTAATGAGTATTTTGAGCTCATTTACACCTTTCCAAAATAATTTAGCTAAGGGCGTCTACAGTAATTCAAAATAGTCTTGATTTCTAAATCATATTTTAGGTCTGTAGTTTTTTCTTGTGCTTTGTTTTCCCCTGAAGAACAACCGTGACAACAAGGGCTTTCCTTGTGTGTACAAAATAGATAATGAGGAAACTCAAGCAAAAACCAAGTAAAAGGTTTACAACTTTTTCCCTCAAGTCTCTTGTTTTAGTTATCTAGTGCTGCTATAACAGAAATACCACAAATGGATGGCTTTAACAAAGAGAAATTTATTTCCTCACAGTAAAGTAGGCTAAAAGTCCAAATTCAGGGCCTTGGCTTCAGGGGAAGGCCTTCTCTCTCTGTCGGCTCTGGAGGAAGGTCCCTGTCCTCAATCTTGCTCTGGTTGAGGAGCTTCTCAGGATTTAAAACATACAGGAAAATCACACAATACCAGGAATCATGGCCCAGCCAAATTGATATATACGTTTTTGGGGGGACATAATTCAGTCCATGACATCTCTCAATCCTAGAGCTCAACAAAGGGCAACAGAAGAGAGCAAGAGTAACAGAGGATACTTCTAGATGTCCAGGTATCTAGCAACTCCTATGATTAAAAACACATGGATTGTATTTTAAGTGAAGAATTATATAATATGACTTTCCCACATCTCCATTCTGATGTCTCTATGATAGACAGATTAGACATTCAGCAAATGTTGGATGATAATACAGAAACAATTGAACCCTGAGATGATAGGAAAATCTTTCACAGGAAGTGATCAACAATGTTGAGAACTCGGAAACACGTTTCCATTAGAACCAATTTCCCTGAACTTCCAGAACTGTATGTCATTCCATAATATTCCCCAAAATGTGAACTCTCTGCTTGCTCAACATCCTCAACCACCACACAGATATTTAGATTCTAACCGTTTTCCAAATGAGAAAGGTGTAAGTGTGATGTATTTTATGACTAAAGAAATATTGATGATCTAGATTGTCAAACCCACTGCCTTCAAGTTGATTCCAAGTCATCGCAATCCTATAGGACAGAGTAGAACTGCCCCATAGGGTTTCCAAGGAGCAGCTGGTAGATTCGAAGTGCCCACCTTTTGGTTGGCAGCTGAGGTCTCAACCAGTGCAGCACCAGGGCTCCCAGATTGTCAAAGGCTAATTAAAAAGATAATTCTATATTGTTCCAAATTTGTTAAATCCTAAAGGAATGCTTGTGAAAAAGCAGATGAGAGTAATTGGAAAGAAGAGAGACTAAAATAATAATAATAAAAAAATCACATCCAGAAATAAAGAAAATTCAAAAGACTGATGTCTAGAAATATTTCAGAGTATATTTATAGAAACTCCAGGGCATCCTAAAAAATCATTTGGGTGAATTTTATTTAATATTTCATGTAGTGATTCTGGGAGAATTTCTAAATATGAAAAACTTGATGAATAGTCAAATGAGAATAAGGTGTTTTTATGTAATTTAGACTAATTTTGAGGGGACTTTTATGAAAACACTCTGAAATCAATATAAGTTCCAGAAATAAAGATGTGTGGATTATCCAAAAACATTACGACATGAATTAAATGAAAAGCAACCTGGAGTCATGCAGGAATTTGTTTAAAAAAAAAGAATCCTAAAAAAGGGAATCAGATAAGGCTGTAGGTCCTATTCTCTGGGTATTGGAGAAGTAGCTAAAACAATCAGAATTTTCAACAACTTTCTTAGGGAATGATAAGAACATGCCTTAATTAGAAAAAGCGAATAAGAAAAATGAATCATAGATCTTGAGTCAGTGTGAAAGGCTGAGACTTCGGATACCCACATATACAGAAAAACATGCTGATATAGGAATTTATGATATAGATAAATCAGGCAACGTTATTTATATTACAAAATTAACATCTATTTTACAGAAAGACTTCAATTGAATTTATTTAAATAGTTTCCCAAGTATAGTTAAGAATTTTAAAATATTATTTTAAAAAAGCATTTTAAAAGAATCAATTATGTTATCAGGTGCCATTGAGCCTGTTCTGACTCATGATGACCCTTTGTACAACAGGACAAAAACACTGCCCAGTCCCGCACCATCCTCACGACCATTACTGTTTGAGCCCATTATTGTAGCCACTGTGTCAGTCCATCTCATTGAGGGCTTCCTCTTTTTGGCTGATCCTCTACTTTGTCAAGCATGAAGTCCTTCTCCAAGCTGGTCCCTCCTGATACTATGTCCAAAGTACGTGAGATGAAATCTCACCATCCTTGCTTCTAAGGAGCATCCTAGCTGTACTTCTTCCAAGACAGATTTATTCATTCTTCTGGCAGTCCATGATATATTCTGTATTCTTTGCCAACAACACAATTCAAATGCATTAATTTTTCAGTCTTTCTGATTCATTGTCTAGCTTTCATATGCACCAAAGGTGATTGAAAATACCATGGCTTGGGTCAGGTGCATCTCAGTCCTCAAAGTGACATTTTTGAGAATCAATATAGCCACACATAATATAGAGTGTAATTCATTATTGAATAAGCCCTTTTGTCCTTAATGGCATTAAACATTATTGTAGATCACTATTCGATCCCTCTATTTACAACAGTCCCATTATATTGAAACACCTGGCTCAATTGCTTGTTTTTAATTCTAGTGTCTACAGGTGGTATTATTGAGTTACCAATATGTGTTTGCTCAATTGGGACTTCCATCTTTTAAGCAATGCTGAATGAGTGGCAGCATCGGAGTGTTTTGTTAAGAATCATAAACTCGAAAAGCAGCATTAAAAGTTGAATAATTCACTTAGTACTCTTTAATATTGCTTTTCAGGACTGCACTGATATTTTTCTATCCTAGTCTGAAAAAATAACTGAGAAATAGATACCATGGCTTTCTTAGATATTGTACTTATTGTACTTTAGGCTAGGACTACCTAGAACTTTTTTTTTTCTTAACTCTGCTTAATCAATTCAATCAAGTGATCAGTTTAAACTATGATTAAAATTGAATTAATTGTTTTAAAATAAATTAATAGCTATCTTGGAATAGCACAGACATAAGTATATGATGCAATATTACAAATGTGGCTAATTTTGACCTATACATGCTTCAAAGTGGAAAATTTTCATTAATTTTAGAGAACAATTACACTTCTAAGATGAAGATTCTCAAGAGAAGTGCATATATATTTTTTATTCAGAATTTGAGTTAAGGATATTATAATTCATTTAAAGATTTAATATGGACCATAAATGCAGAAACAGCTGAAATATTTTATTCACAACTGTATTAGCTTTCTGTCATTGAAATGTAAAATTAAACTTATATTTTCCCTAAGAAATGATCATATTCTCGGTTGAATAATGTGAATTTTTTCTGATAGATTTACCTGACTTGTGTTAAAAAAAAAGCAGTGATAAACATTTATAATTTCTTGAGTTCCCTTTTAGTAATTTATGACTCTCATCTTATTGAAGCAATAATACGTGAATTTATGAGTTTACCAAATTGAGGAAAACATTAATTTCGTGAAGTTTTGCCTTTGCCAGGCACATTCATAGTACAGAAAAGAAATTCAAAATACAAGTTAGTTTCATTTTTAAGACTGCACAGTCTTACACTGCTATTGAGTCTGAGAGGAGAAATAGGCATAAGCCTGTGTATACTCATTGTCCTTGTTATGTGCCATCGAGTCAATTTCCAGCTCATAGTGATCATATGTGACAGAGTAGAATTGCCCCACAGGGTTTTCTAGGCTGTAGTCGTTATGGGAGCACATCACCAGGTCTTTCTCCCGTGGAGCTGATGGGTGGGTTCAAACCGCCAACCCATCAGTTAGTAGCTGAGTGTTTAACTCTTTCACTGCCAGGGCACCTTTGTGTATACTCATGGCAGTATGTATTTTACTAACAGTTGAATGAGAATATCTCACAGTTGTTATTTTTCTAGTATACTTTTAATTTCAGTATTTTGCCTCTACTGAGCCAACACAAACATACAATATGTATTTTAACGTTGTGAACGTTTTCTAAAATAATTTGATAGTTCTTAAAACAAATAATGGGGTGAAGAATATATTTTGGACTTACATTATCTATATTTGTTTTATACCAAAAAACCCCAAAACAGTTGCCTTCGAGCCAGTTCCAATTAATAGCAACTTCATAAGTGTCAGAGTAGAACTGTGCTCTGTAGGGTTTTCAGTGGCTGATTTTTTGGAAGTAGATCACAGGCTTTTCTTCTGAGGCACTTCTGGTTGAACTTGAACCTCCAACCTTTCGGTTAGCATCTGAGCATGTTAACCATTTGCAAAATTAGTAAATAAAATAATGTGCTTTAAAATACAAAATATCCTGTATATGCGAACTAACAAGAATTGCTCAAAATCACATCTCCCTGCAAAATTTTCACTTCATAAAAGGAAGTATTAATTGTGGAATTAGAAAAACCTGTATTCATTCATTGTTTCTCTGAACATACTGGCTAATACAACACAATAATATAAAATACATGAGATGAAGGAGGGACAAAGGTTGGAATTTGAGATTAGTGAAGCTCTAGAGAGTAGGAAAAGTACAATAATGCCTGACATTTGATTGGCACTAACCCCTTTTCAAAGTTATTTCAAATATCCTAAGAATATTGGCACCTTTCTGTGCAAATGGCAAATATAGTTTATTTAGTGGTGGATAGTTCTTCCACCTTTGGAGCAGCTCCATTAAAAATTTGAATGACAGTGGTTTTTATATTTAATAGTGCATATTAGCAAATATGTATTGTAGATATGAATGATTGAATGGATTAGGTTTTGGAATTTGGAAATTATTTATTCTAAATTCTAATATCTTTCTTTGTGCAACTAGCCAAGTTTGCTCTATTTACTAAATAGAGCATTAACTATCAGTATCAAGCTTTATCGAGCAGGCTGTAAATATTGTAAATGATTTTTTATCAAGCAGGCTGTAAATATTGTAAATGATTTTGATCATTATGACCCTTTCTGGTTCTCTAATATGTAAAGTAAGAAATATATATCTCACTGATTTTCTTGAAAGATAATGATACATATTTTTGCAATGGCACTTGGATATTATAGCCTTTTGGATAATATAAGTGTTCCTAACAGAAAGGAAATCTCATGGGGATCTAAATATTATCTCATTGTTAGTCTTAAGTTTATATAATATAAAAGAGTTGTTAACAGTTACTGTTTTTATTCTCTGGAGCAAAGTTTTATGTTGACATTTATTTTTAGTTTTTCAGACGAAAAAGCAATGTAGAAAATAGAATTGTATACAGGTTTTGTAATTCTTCCTTGGCCAAAAAATAAGAAATGGTAGGGTGAATAATGTCCCCTCCAAAGATGTCCATGTCCTAAACCCCATAACCTGTGAATATGCTACCTTACATGGCAAAAAGGACATTGCAGGCATGATTAAAGACCTTGAGATGAGATTATCCTGGGTTATCCTGGTGGGCCTAATATAATTATGAATTTTCTTATAAGACAGGAGAGTCAGAGTAAGAGACAGAGATTGGCAGTTACTACATTGCTGGCTTTGAAGATGGAGGATGGGGCCACGAGCAAAGGAATGCAGGTGGCCTCAGAGGTAGAAAAGGCAAGAAAATAGATTCTTCCATAGTGTCCAGAAGGAGCATAATTCTGCCAACACTTTTAATTTAGGACTCTGACCTCCAGAACTATATAACAGAATGAATTCGTATAGCTTAAGCCACTAGGTTTGTGGTAATCTATTCCATCGACAAAAATAATTTATTCCATCAACAAAAATAAATCTAATATAGGCCACAATTTATGTTTCCTAATGAAGTGTCACAATGACCACAGAGGTTCAAAGAAAGACTTGCCTAGAAAACAAAAGAGAAGCCCACAACAAAGCAAGTATTAGAAAATTTTTTTTTCTCTTTATTTGTAGATACAGCCTCTAAAATAGAGTTACCTACTCATGAAGAAGTACATTTTAAAACTCCATCTTCTGAAAATAATGATGAAAAATCCAAATCATCACTAGTGACTGAAGGGCATACTGAGGTAGAAATCTACAGATTTGTGGACAATACTCTGTTAAACAGCCAGATGTTTTCAGCTGATAACTCTTTGTCTTCTGAAAATTACATTCCTCAAAAAGGTAAGAAACAGGTTATTTGTTCTCTAATATGACAGTTAAAAAGCTACATAATATCAAATGTTAACTTTTTTTTTAAATTTATAAATCAACAGAAGATGCTTTCGAGTTTCAGATTCTGAAATATTTACTTCAAATTGATGTTTATGATTTCATGAGTTCTGCATTTTCACCAATTGTAATTCTTAAAGAAAAGGTAAGTTGGACTTTTAAATCTTTTGTAATAATTTTAACTGTTTTACTGAATATAGAAAAAAAATATAGAAGAGGCTACAAATTATTTCTGAGTGAATCCTCCCCATGTAATGTTTCTGTTTTCATAAAATCTTATATGTAAGGCAGCTTCTCCTGACATGAATGTTTTATTACATGGGTGCAGTTAAGGGTATATGTATGTGTGTGTATGTATGTACATATATACATACCTTTCCTTAAGCTTTGTTTATCTGAGCACTGGCTTTCCTTTTTTCAAATCAGGGAAAATTATACTAAATGAATTAACTCTGAAATAATATGAACAAAAGTGATTCCTAAGTAAATTATTAGTATCTGAATGATAGCTTTGACTTCAAAATGGTGCGAGGTGAGAAATGGACAAAAGCAAGTAATATCTCAAAATTTAACCAAGCTGTTACTAAAATTCCAGATTCTGGCCACCCTCCCATTTGTTGTAAACCCTCTTATTAGGGATAATGCAAAAAGACCTAGCTGTAGTACTTGACTCATAGGCCTTTTGCAAATGCTAGTTCCTTTTCTCCTCTACTGCTACCACATGAATTATTGAGAAGGCACTTTTTTTTCTCATTTAAATTTTAAGATGAAATTTAACAGTGGTTGACTTTAAGGAGGGCACTGTAGCTGGAGGACACAGGTAATAAAGCAGTAATTATAATACAGTGCTATAATAGACACAGGATGCTAGGAGGAGCTGCCTAGTAGGTAGACTCACTGAGGTAGTAGGTGGAGGAGGTGGGGAGGAGGAGCTTTGCAGAGTGTCCCAGCGGACAGTATACCTGAGTTGATCTTGAAGGAAGAGTAGGAGTTAGCTAGACAAAGAAAGGACACTTTAGATTGAGGACACAGTGTTTTTAAAAGTACAGAAGTGGGAGAGAACATGGCATTTTTGGAGAACTATTAGCAGTTTGGAAACCCTGGCCACATAGTAGTTAAGAGTTTGGCTGCTAACTAAAAGGTCAGCGTTTCAAATCCACCAGGCACTCCTTGGAAACCCTATGGGGCAGTTCTACTCTGTCCTATAGGGTCGCTATAGGGTCGCTATGAGTTGGAATAGACTCTACGGCAGTGGGTTTATAAGCAGTTCACTCTGATTGAATATAGGGCGAGGCTGCCTATATATACACGGATCAAATCAGGAATAGCATTGCATGTTCTGGTAGCAGGTTGAACTCTGTCCTGTACATGATGGGGCATTAGTGAAGAATCTTAAGCAGGGAATAAAATGATAACATTTCATTTATAAATTCTACCTGTCAACATTATCAAACAGGATTGAAGGAGTATAGAGCCAGAGGCCCAGTGAATAAGCTATTGGAGCCAGAGGCCCAGTGAATAAGCTATTGGCATTAGTTCAGGAAGTAAATGGTGAGGATCTATATTAGGGTTTATAAATTCAATTGAAATGAGGGAAGCACAGGGAAAGGTGAGAACTATAGCTGACTGGAAGAGTGTAGGTCTTGTCTAAGAGATGTAGCTAGTACTTACCTTCCGCCTGGTGTTGCCAGATCTTCTCATTTTTCAAGGAAAGCTGGAAATCTGGATTTTTATGTGAAATCTCCCAATTTTTAATGCTGGCAAATAGTCTAATTTAAGAAAAAATACTATGTGTAGCAAGCAAAACAATCTGTGGGTTGGATTGGCTCATTAGCCATATTTTTTACCTCTCACCTAATACAAGAGCCCTGGTGGCACAGTGATTAAGAGCTTGACTGCTAATTAGAAGGTCAGCAGTTTGAATCCACCAGCCGTACCTTGGAAACCCAGTGGGGCACTTCCACTCTGTCCTGTAGGGTCCCTATTAGTTGGAATCAATTGATAGCAATGTTTTTGTTTTTTTTTTACTAATACATGATAGTGGTTGTTGAGATGATTGAAAGGACAAATTGGAGACATCTTTTGTAGATAGAATTCATGGACTTAATGGCTGATTGAATGCAGCGGGAGAGGGAAAGGAACTAAGGAGGATAACTGTTACCAGATTTCTAGCTAAGGTAACCACAGTAGATGGTGGTGCCTTGACTGTGATCAGAGATGTAAAAACTGGGCTTAATGACATACACTGTTTTGCTTTCCCAGGCCTTCTAACCTTATTTCTTTGCTAGGTTCCAGACAGTTGAGATTACCTGGCAAGTAAGCCCAGAAAAGTGGTTAATTTACTGCCCTATTTTTTTTTTAGCATAGAAGGGAAAAAAACAAAAACGAAAATAATGATTATGACAATAGTAATAATAAAATTCTCAACTCCCATGAATTGATTCTTCTTATTGGTATGTCCTGCTGATGTATCTCTCATCTGTCATTCTCTGCCCCTACAAATTATTCTAGTGAGGTTATAAAATTGAACAAATGATTTATTAATCAGTACATGATATTCATCTCTATATAAAATACTTATTTAATAAGGTATATACTAAGTATATGTATCTTTGTGGAATCAGTAAATATAGTCAAATACATTTTACCTGAACCATTTTGGCTGAAATTCTTTAGGCATTAAAACCAAAAAAACCAAACCCAGTGCTGTCGAGTCGATTCCGATTCATAGCGACCCTATAGGACAGAGTAGAACTGCCCCATAGAGTTTCCAAGGGGTACCTGGTGGATTCGAACTGCCGACCCTTTCGTTAGCAGCCGTAGCACTTACCCACTACACCACCATACGGAATTTAAATTTATGTTCATTAATTAACTTGTAACCTCGGAAAATTGTTTATACTCGGGGATGTCTCAGTTTTAAAACGCTAGTATCAGGAGCTGAGACTGGATCACAGGCTACTGGTCAAAACTGGCTTGTCCATTGTTCTAAAAATTATGAATCAGTTGTCAACATTTACAGAGTGCCGTATTTCTAGGTTCTAAGTGGAAGACTGTAACATACAGTCTTCTATTCTGATAGGAAAACAAGAAGCTCAAGCAATTCCTTACAGTTATTGTAACTGCCTGGCCTATATACCACACCCTTTGCCATCGTGTTGATTCCAACTTATAGTGACCCCATAGGATTTCCAACGAGCAGCTGGTGGATTCAAGCTGCTGACCTTGTGGTTAGCAGCCAAGCTCTTAACTACTGTACCACCAGGGCTCCCTGTCCTATATAGGGCATTAAAATAATCCTTGGACTAAATGTTCTGATGAGTTTAGATCTAGAATTCTAACAATCTGAATCCATTAAGCAACCACAGTATAGTTTTGAATACCAGCAGTTAAGTTCAAGTGAAAAAGGGTTTCTTTTCCTTCTTGCCTAAATGTTTCAGGTAATTGTTTCAATTCACTGGTAATTTTATTTAGATTTTGTAAAGATAATTTCATTGTATTGCTCAAATAATAGGAATCAACACTGCTTTTTATCTATTTTGTGTTATAATTGATGAGATTCTTCGAGTTGTACTGTTTATACATTTTTTATTAGAATGCTTCATTTAATTGTGGATTAAACAATGGAAGTTACCCAGACCTTGTTCAACCGGTAGCTCCTGATTGTTCTGAGAACAACACTTACATCACTAGTACTCAGAGAATGAAAATTTGGCTCAGCAATTTTGTTTGATTTTCTTCCAAAGGACTAGCTCTTACAGTCTGTGACATTGCCTATTTAATTAAATGAGAGTAACTAATGGGGCCCTTCATAGGGGAAATCAGTTTCTAGGTTGTAGGCAAAGTTTACTGGTTAGCATGTTTCCAATGTTCTTGGGTGCTTTCTGGTAGCTGTCACAAACACTAAAAACATTTGTTCTCCATTCCTTTAAAGCAAATTCTGTATAAGACAGTAAAACCTCATGCCTACTTATGGAAAACAATCTTTAAATACTTGCTACATAGTAAAAAATCTTGTGCTCTAATTGAAGGAAATAACGGTTTCTCACAGACCCAAAAGTAGATTTACATATGAATCCCTCCCTCCATTGCTGTGGACTTGATTTGAGCTCATAGGGACACTATAGAACACGGTAGAACTGCCTCATATGGTTTCCAATGAGCACCTGGTAGCTTTGAACTGCCAATATTTTGATTAGCAGCCATAGCTTTTAACCACTACACCACCAGGGATTCCTATATATGAATAAACTATAGAATAAAATGTTCGATTTAGTTTTTACCAGTTACCAAATTCAGGATTATTCTTTTCAAGTGTAGATTTTAAGAAGGTAGTAATATGTGCAATATTTAAGAAAACATAAATATGTGTTTTTGTGTGTATATGTTATATATATATTACATATATTCTAACAAGGAGCGATGTCCATGAAATTGGATAATGGGTTGGTAGTCACAACTCCACCTGCAGCACCCCTTTACCACACAAATGTCAAAACAGGTCACAGTCAGTGTGGAAACAGAAGAGTGCAGGATGTATTAGAATCTACAATCTTTCTCAAGGATAAAAGGTGCTTGGTAGAACTTTATTTACATGTTAATATATTTTAACATGAGTTTTTAAAAAAATGGAATTGAAAGATCTAGAGGAAGAGGTAAGTTTCTACGACTATTAAGTGCACAGAAAAGAAATTAGGTTTGGAACCTGGCAGTGAGTTAAGTTTTACTGTATTTTTGCTATGGGGGAAGCTTTGAGGTGTTTATATATTTTTGGATTTCCTTTTGCCCCAATCTGTATTTTTCACAATATTTAGAATAATTATTGAAGAATTGGAAATGGGCCCAGATTGCATTAGGGAGGGAAGGGAATATATATATAATGTTACAGATTATAAATAAACAAGTCCTAAAAGCTGAAACAGGAGCTCTGGTGGTGCAGTGGTTAAGAGCCTGCTGCTAACCAAAAGGTCAGAAATTTGAATCCACCAGCTGCTCCTTGGAAACCCTACGGAGCAGTTCTGTTCTGTCCTATAGGGTTGCTATGAGTTGGAATCCACTTGAGGGCAATGGGTTTGGGTTTGGTTTAAAAGCTGAGAATGATTCTGGAGGTCCCTGAAAACACTTGACTCATTGAAGAATTTTTATTGAGTAATACAACGTTCTAATTGAGGCACACACTGTTCTAAGGCTTGTTCTTAGAAGTTTCTTCGAAGTTCTAAACCTAAAATTTTGATTATGGTTGTTTTGACCTTAATAAGCTATTCACATAATTTAATTTCAAAACACACTGTCCTATGTGAGTTAAGGTTGTGTAATACCTTCAAAATGGAGAATTATTAAGCAATGTCTGCTCCTCTCTGATACTGGCAGTTCCTGAAACTCCTTAGGCTGATGTGGTTGGTAAACCGGGAGATAACCCTTTGAGCTTAGAAAAACTAAGCCTCTGAAAATCACTTGGTGTGAACTGGGTTCATTTTTAGATTCTTTTTGGCACAACAGTTCTGTTGCGGCAAGAGCTTAAATTAGAAAATTTCCTAAGGATTTATGATTTTGTTTATCTCTTGAGTGATCTCTTGGGTGACTGGCTTGGGAAGAAATATCTGCTTTTTGAGTTTTTGGGCTTGAGCTGGAAGGCCGACTTTGGTGAGCATGATTATACTGACAAGGAACATATATGAGAGATGGATATACTTAACAGCTACGTCAGCTAAAACACTCTTCCACGTACAAATTCAGTCTTCAGTACTTTATTTCAACAGATCTAAAGATAGAGTCCTAAATTTAGAAGACAAATTCTTCTTTTAGCTCCCTTTCTCAGCACAGAAGAGCATGCGCTGAGCCAAGGTCCACAAGAGCCTGATTTAGCATTTAAGAAACTAGGAGATAATGGAGTTTAAGACAGTTTTGCCTAGGTAACTCAGGTAAAAGTGGGTAAACCCCTGGAATCCTCCGTTGGGCGGAGGAGACCCGATCGATGCTCTCTTGCGTGGGAGAGATTAAACTCTGTCCAGACTAGAGCTGACCTGAGTCGCTTTCCTGTCCAAAGTCCGGACACGGTTGGCAGGACACACCGGCGTCATTTTCTGACAAGAATGAAGGCGGCTGCCGGCTTCCCTGGGCCGGCGGGGTCCCACGGGGTACGCCGCCGCCGGGGCTTCGGATAGAGTGCAGATGGCAGGCTCTTGGTGTGGCTGGAGGGAAATGCTAGGTTTGGGACCGGGCTTGGCGTCGGACCCTGGACCGAGGGGGCGCGCCGCGCTCACCCCGTGAGGCTGCACCGAGGGACCTCTCGGAGAAGCCTCGCAGCCGCCGCGGCCACCTGAGTCAGGGCCTCCGGGGCCATTAGTGCTGATCTTCAGGGTGGGCGGTCCACAGCGTTGAGCATTCTGAGGCCGAACCCCACTCTCTCAGCCTCAAGGCCCTCCACCTCCAAGGGTAGACGGCTTCGCCAGGTAGAGCGCCGGTCCCTTTAAGAACAAACGACCCGGACACGTCTACGAACCTCGCGCGAGGAAGGGGAGGAAGTTTACCGCGACGCGAGCTTCCCCGCCTCCCCGCGGCCGCCCGGCCGAAACCAAATTGAGTTGGAGGAGGGGGCGCGGAGCGTTGCAGGCTTGTGAGGGATGGGCTCAGAGCTCCAGATCCCCAGTACCTGAAGTGTAACGTGGAGGCCCCGTCTCCTTGGTTGGCAGCTTGGGCACGGGAAGGCCTGTTGGCGCCCGTCCCCTAGCGCTCACCCTGCAGCCGGCTCCGCGGTGGTCTGTTCCGGTCGCCGGGTGCGGGTTCGGGTTCCGGACGCAAAGCTGTGTGTTCCTACCAGCTTCTTGTGGCCGGGCCAGGCCGTGGCTGCAGCCGTGACAGCCCAGGCAGCCTTGGCACGATGGAGGGGCCCAGGGCTACTCCTCAGCAGTACTTAGGGCTGGTTCTGGAGAAACTGCGCGGGGTGAGTCCGTGCGCGATCAGGGTTAATTGGCCCAGGGGTCACGGGAGCTGCCCGAGGAAGGAAGCAGGGGTCTCTTATTTTGGGGTCTGAGCAGCAGTGGTCGCAGGTCCTGAGGCCAGCCTTCACCTGCCGCCGGGCTCCGGCCTGTGTCCAAAGCAGTAGCCAGGTTCGCAGGGTGCTTGGACAGCTTTTCGTGTGGTGGAAAGGGATCTGGAGATCAGGAATTGGTGTTTGTTCAGGAAGATGAAGAAGGCGTTTGCTTAGCTGGACTTGCAGAGGGGTGGTAAATATTTCCTAATTCCTAGACGAATTAGTTTTTCCATCATGTTATTTTGTGCAGGGATCAGTGAAGACTGACCCTCTGAAGTGAGCCCCTTTCAGTGATTAAACTTCTTGTCTTGAAAGGACAACTAAGCTTGGGCGGGGAGTTGAGATTCCACGTCTGCATTTTTTTTCCCCCAATAAAAAATGCTGTTTTGAGATGCTTTCCATGGTCAGATTGCTCTTTTCTGTGTCTTATTAATGTAAAATCTGGAGCTAGTTAAGCTTACAGTTTTTTTAAATTTCTTAGTTTTCCTCAGGTTCAGTTTATGATCAAGTTGCAGGAGTTTTTCTCCTGAAGCGTTTATAGGAATGTTTATTGACATGTTTAGAGGCATGTTTTTAAAAACTGTTTGTCTTAAAGTTTAAAAAAATGCATTTAAATCATGAAGCAGTTATGATTA
Source organism: Loxodonta africana (assembly GCF_030014295.1). Lineage (NCBI taxonomy): Eukaryota > Metazoa > Chordata > Mammalia > Proboscidea > Elephantidae > Loxodonta > Loxodonta africana. The sequence continues at coordinate 51,141,125 of NC_087351.1, forward strand.
TAGTTTCTTGTTAGGTGAATTAAAAAGTACTGTAGCGTCGCTATGAGTCGGAATCGACTGGAGGGCAGTGGGTTTGGTTTTGTTGTCATGCTGTTCATTCATTCATTCATTTAACCGTGCATCTGTTGTGTGTGTAGTGCTCATATATACAGATAGAGACTGCTCTTTGGAGATTCTAAATGACCTAAGATATAGTTTGGCCGCTAGTGCTATGCTGTCAAGGGAGAGAACACAAGAAAATTGTACAAAGTAGAAAGTGATGAATGCTTAAAAAAAAAAAAAAAACTAAAGCATAAATACAAAGTGCTAGAGAAATTTCTTGGGTGGTTAGGGAAGGTTTCATGAGTGGTTATAAGGGAATAGCTTAAGCAGAGAAGTCACGGGACAGCATGAGGTATGCAGGAAGCTACAAGCAGTTGCTGTGGAGTTGATTCCGACTCTTGGCGCCTGTCTTAGTCATCTAGTGCTGCTATAAGAGAAATACCACAAGTGGATGGCTTTAGCAAAGAGAAGTTTATTCTCTCAGTCTAGTAAACTAGAAGTCCGAATTCAGGGTGTCAACTCCAGGGGAAGGCTTTCTCTCTGTGGGGTTTGGAGGAAGCTCCCTGTCATCAGCCTTGCCCTGGTGTAGGAGCTTCTCTGCTCAAGAACCCCAGGTCCAAAGGACTCACTCTGCTCCCAGCACTGCTTTCTTGGTGGTATGAGATCCCCTGTTTCTCCGCTTGCTTCTCTCTTTTATATTTCAAAAGAGATTGGTTTAAGACACAACCTAGTCTTGTAGATTGAGTCCTGCCTCATTAACATAACTGCCTCTAATCCTGCCTCATTAACATCATAGAGGTAGGATTTACAACACAGGAAAATCACATCAGATGACAAAATAATGGACAATCACACAACACAGGGACTCATGGTCTAGCCAAGTTGACATATATTTTGGGGGGACCCAATTCAGTCCATGGCAGTGTCCCATGTGTGTCACAGTTTAACTGTGCGCCATAGGGTTTTCAGTGATTGATTTTTTGGAAATAGATCTCTAGGCTTTTCTTCCCAGGCATCTCAGGATGGAATTCCAAACTTCCTGTTAGCAGCCCAGCTGTTAACCTTTTGCACCTCCCAGAGACTCCTACAAGCTGTATTGTTTTTAGGTGCCTTTGAGTAAACTTTGACTCATAGTGATCTCACTTAACTGAGTAGAACTTCCCCATAGGGTTTTCTGGAATGTAACCTTTATGGAAGCAGATCGCTAGATCGCTCTCCCAGGGAGCTGCTGGATGGATCCAAACTACCAACCATTCAATTAGCAGCCGAGTTGTATTGCTAGAGTGTGAAGTGGGCTCAGAGAGTGATGGGCAATGGTGGTTGCTGGAGACATAAGCTCCAAGCTCTGTAGGTGTTGGAGAGTCATTGGATTTTCAGTGGTTGGATTTTGGTTTATGTTTTCCAGATAGTAACATGGAGGTAAGATGTAAGGGGGGCAAAACTAGAAACAAGGCTTATGGGAGAGACAGACTAGTCATAGTAGAGAGAGAGAAGAGAGTACTGAATGGGAAAATGTTTAGGAGTTAGCTAAAATGGGTGGGGTTGATTAGAGTGAAGGGTGAGAGAGAGGAGGAGTCTACGACTCGCAGGTTTCTGGCTGTGGCAACTTGGTCATTCACTGACATAGATTTTACAAGAGGAGAAGCTTTTTGTGGGGTGGTAGATGATTTCAGATTCACATATTGGACTTTAGGTCCCTTTCTTAAATAAAAACAATGGTAATCAGAATGTACTGTTTTGAGGACTGGCAGTAGAAACATGGAGGGGGCAGTCAAACTTTGCAGCATTTGCTCTAGTCCCGTGCACAGCATGTTTTCTCCCAGATAGCACGTAATTTTGTTTTCGTGCAGTGAAATATATACTTGATTAATATGGAATTATTTATCAACTAGAGATAGTTTGTTTTATGTTTTATGGCATAAGGAATATAAATCAAATGCTGTTTGTATTAAGATTATGTTGAGATAGTCGCATCTTTTAAAGAATGTATATCAACAAGTTTAAGCAACATTTTTAAACATTTTTACCTTGGTGATTTTTTGCTAAATGAGACCTGGAGGCAAGGATGGCACAACACTGCTCTGCTTTTTAAAACATTTCTTATATTTCTATTGACATAATTAAATAATATAAATTCACCCTTTTAAAATGTTCAGCTCAGTAGTCTTTAGTATATTCACTGTGTTGGACAACCATCACCACTATCTAATTCCAGAACATTCACCACTAATTTCAGAACATTTTCCCAAAAGATACCCCATATCTGTTAGCAGTCAGTCCCAATTCTCCGTTCCTCCCATTCTTTGGCAACCACTTATCTGTTTTCTGTCTTTATGAATTTGCCTATTCTGGACATTTTATATGAATGGAACCATACCCTGTGTGGCCTTTTGTGTATGACCTCTTTCACTTAGCTTAATGTTTTTAAGGTTCATCCATGTTGTAACATATAGCAAGCACTTCATTCCTTTTTGTGGCTGAATAATATTCCATTGTATGGATATACCATATTTTGTCTGTTCATCAGTTGACAGACATTTGTATTGTTTCCACTTTTTGGCTATTATGAATAATGCTGCTGTGAACATTTGTGTACAAGTTTCTGTGTTAACATATGTTTTCATTTATCTTGGGTGTATACCTAGGAATGGAATTGCTGGGTGTGCTTAACTTTTTTGGGGGGCCGGGGGGGAAGGCAGGATGGTAACCCTATTTATTATAGTACTTTAGGTGAAGGTTTACAGAGCAAATTAGTTTCTCATTAAACAGTTAATACACATTGTTTTTGTGTATTATTGTTTTGTGACATTGGTTGCCAATCCCATGACATGTCAACGCTCTCCCCTTTTTGACTTTTGTTTCGCCATTACAAATTTTCCTTTTGCCCCCTGCCTTCTTGCCCTTGCCCCTGGGTTGATGTGCCCATTTAGTCTTGTTTTGTTTTTAATCTTTGGCTGAATGGTGAACCTCAGGAGTGAGTTCATTACTGACCTAAAAGGATGTCCGGGGGCCATACTCTAGGAGTTTCTCTAGTCTCTGTCAGAACAATAAGCCTGGTCTTTTTTGTGTGTGTGTGAGCTAGAATTTTATTTTACATTTTTCTCCAGCTCTGTTGAGAACCCTCTATTGTGATCCCTGTCAAAGCAGTTGGTACTGGTAGCTGGGCACCATCTAGTTGTACAGAACTCAGTCTGGCAGAGGCTGTGGTAGCTGTGGTCCATTAGTCCTTTGGACTAATCTTTCTCTTGTGTCTTTGGTTTTCTTCATTTTCCCTTGCTCCAGATGGGATGAGACCAACGGAGGATCTTAGATGGCCACTCGCAAGCTTTTTAAGACCGTAGACAGTACTCACCAAAGTAGGGTGTAGAATATATTCTGTATAAACTGATGTGCCAGTTGAGCTTGATGTTCCCCAAGGACATGGTCCCCACAGCACTCAACCCAGTAATTTGGTCCCTCAGGGAGTTTGGATGTATCTATGGAGCTTCCATGACCTTGCCTTGGACAAGTTGTGCTGACTTCCCCAGTATTGTGTACTGTCTTACCCTCACTAAGTTACTGCTAATCTATTGTCTGTTTAGTATTTTTCCTTCCCACCCCTCCCCTCCTTCATAACCATCAAAGGTGGTTTCTTTTTGTATGTTAACTTGTTTATGAGTTTTTATAATAGTGGTCTCATATGATATTTGTCCTTTTGTGATTGACTTATTTCAAACTTATTGCCAAACTGTTTTCTATAGAGGTTGCACCATTTTACATTCCCACCAATGATGTATGAGGGTACCAATTTTCTACCTTCTCTCTAACAAGTTATTATTTTTTTTAGTAGCTTCCCTAGTGCGTATAAATTGGTATCTCATTGTGATTTTGACTTGTGTTTCCTTGATCACTAATGATGTTGATGTGTGTTTTGGCCATTTGTATATCTTCTTTGGAGAAGTATCTTCTTTGGAGATATATCCTTTCTTTGGAGGAATATCCTTTGCCGATTTCTAAATTGGGTTATTTGTCTTTTTATTGTTGAGTCATAGAGTTCTTTATGTATTCTGGATACTAGACCTTTAACAGATATATGATTTGTAGATACTTCCTCCCGTTCTGTGGGTTGTCTTTTCGTTTTTTTGATAGTGTCCTTTGAAGCACAAAAGTGTTGTAATTTTGATAAAGTCCAATTTATTTGTTTTCTTTTGTTCCTTGTGCTTTTTGTGTCATATCTGAGAAACCATTGCCTATTCCAAGGTCACAAAGATTTGTACCTATGCTTTCTTCTAAGAGTTGTAGCTCTTACATTTAGGTCTTTGAGCCCTTTCAGTTAATTTTTGTATATGATGTAAGGTTATTGTTGTTAGTTGCTGTAGTCAGTTCCTACTCACAGCAACCCCGTGTGTGCAGAGTAGAACTGCTTCATTGGGTTTTCAAGACTGTGACCTTTCAGGAACAGATCACTAGGCTTGTCTTCTGAGGTATTTCTGGGTAGTAGTTGACCACTTAGCTGTGTAATCCAGGTATGAGATATGGGTCCAAATGCATTCCTTTGTGTATGGATAGCCAGTTTTCCTGGCACCGTTTGTTGAAAACACTATTCTTTCTTCATTGATTTGTCTTGGCATTTTTGTTGGAAAAATCAACTGACCGTAAATATAAGGATTTATTTCTGAACTCTTCCATTCCATGGATCTTTGTGTCTATACTTATGCCAGTACCACGCTGGCTTGATTACTGCAGCTTTGCGGTTTTGAAATTAGGAAATGTCAGCTTTGCTCTACTTAAGATTATTTTGGCTCTTTGGAGTCCCTTACATTTCCATATGAATTTTAGGATCCATTCGTCCATTTCTGCAAAAAAGGCAGTTGCAGTTTTCATAGGGATTGCATTGAGTCTCTGGATCAATTTGGGGAATATTGCCATCTTTACAATATTAAGTCTTCTGATCCGTGACCGTGGAGTGTCTTTTCCATTTGTTTAGATCGTCCTAAATTTCTTTAAACAATGATTTGTAGATTTTAGTGTGTAAAACTTGCATTTCTTTTGTTTATTATTCCCAAGTATTTTATTCTTTTTGAAATGAAATTGAAATGGAATTGTTTTCTTAGTTTCATTTTCAGATTGTTCATTGCTATTGTATAGAAATGCAAGTGAGTTTTGCATATTGATTTTATATCCTGCAACTTTGCTGAACTCATTTATTAGTGCTAACGGTTTTTTTTTTTCACGTGTGGATTTTTTAAGGGTTTTCTGTTTATAAGATTATATCATTTTCGAGTAGAGATAGTTTTACTTCTTCCTTTCCAGTCTGAGTGCATTTTATTTCCTTTTCTTGCCTAACTGCCCTGGCTAGAACTTCTTGTACAGTGTTGAGTAAAAGTACAGATAGTGATAACTGATCTTAGGAGGTCTTTTACCCTTAAGCATGGTGTTACTTATGGATTTTTCACAGAAACCCATTATCAGGAAGTTCCCTTCAATTCCTAATTAGTTGAGCATTCTTCTCCTGAAAAGATGTTCAGTTTGTCAGATGTGTTTTCTGCATCAATTGAGATGATTATGTGCTCTTCTTTCTCTTCATTCTATTAATGTGGTATATTACACTGATTTATTTTCGTGCTGAATGAACCTTGCATTCCTAGGATAAATCCCACGTGGTTATGGGGTATAATCATTTTTATATCCAGCTCTGGTGAGACAGTGGTTAAATGTTTGGCTGCTAACTAAAAGATCGGCAGTTCAAATCCACCATCCGCTCCTTGGAAACCCTATGGGCGCAGTTCTAATCCGTCCTATAGGGTCACTATGAGTCGGAATCAACTTGATGGCAGTGGGTTTTTTTTTTTTTTTAATTCTGCTTTAAGTGAAAGTTTACGAACCAAATCAATCTCTCATACAAAACGTTGTATACACTTTGTTGTATACTCCTAGTTGTTCTCCTCCTGATGAGACAACACACTCCTTCTCTCTACCCGGTATTCTGTGTGTCCATTCAGCCAGCTTCTGTCCACTTCGGCCTTCACATCTCCCCTCCAGATAGAAGCTGCCCACATAGTCTCATGTGTCTACTTGATCCAAGAAGCTCACTCCTCACCAGTATCATTTTCTGTCTTACAGTCCAGTCCAATTCCTGTCTGAAGAGTTGGCTTTGGGAATGGCTCCTGTCTTGGGCTAACAGAAGGCCTGGAGACCATGACCTCTGGGGTCCGTCTAGTCTCAGTCAGACCATCAAATCTGGTCTTTTTACAAGAATTTGAGGTCTGCATCCCACTGCTCACCTGCTCCACCAGGGATTCTCTGTTGTGTTCCCTGTCATGGCAGTCATCGGTTGTATCTGGGCATCATCTAGGTTTTCTGTTCTCAGGCTAATGTAGTCTCTGATTTATGTGGCCCATTCCGACTCCTGGGCTCATACTTACCTTGTGTCTTTGGTGTTCTTCATTCTGCATTGCTCCATGTGGGTTGAGACCAATTGATGCATCTTAGAAATGTCTCCAAAATGGGATGCAGAATGTTTTTTAATAGATTTTATTGTGCCAGTTCATCTAGATGTCCCCCGAAACCATGGTCCCCAAACCCCTGCTCCTGCTACGCCGGCCTTCCAAGTGTCCGGTTTATTTAGGAAACTTCTTTGCTTTTGGTTTAGTTCAGTTGTGTTGACCTCCCAGTTCAGTTGTGTTGACCTCCCCTGTATTATGTGTTGTCCTTCCGTTCACCTAAATTAGCTCTTGTCTACTATCTAATGAGTGAATTCCCCTCTCCCTCCCTCCTTCCCTTCCCACTCTCGTAACCGTCAAAGAATATTTTCTTCTCTGTTTGAACCGTTTCTTGAGTTCTGATAATAGTGGTCTCATACAGTATTCGTCCTTTTGCAGCTGACTAATTTCACTCAGCATAATGCCTTCCGGATTCCTCCGTGTTACAAAATGTTTCACAGATTTATCATTGTTCTTTATCCATGCGTAGTATTCCATTGTGTGAATATACCGTAATTCATTTATCCATTCATCTGTTGATGGACATCTTGGTTGCTTCGATATTTTTGCTGTTGTAAACAGTGTTGCAGTGAACATGCGTGTGCATATATCTGTTCGTGTGACAGCTCTTACTGCTCTAGGATATATTCCAAGGAGTGGGATTGCTGGATCATATGGTAGTTCTATTTCTAGTTTTTTTAAGGAAGCGCCAAATTGATTTCCAAAGTGGTTGTACCATTTTACGTGCAGTGGGTGTGTTTTTGATATTTGCTTTGCTAGTATTTTATTGAGGACTTTTGCACCTGTGTTTAAGAAATTGGTCTGTAATTTTCTTTTCTTGTGATGTTTTTGTCTGGCTTTGGTATTTTTTTCGGTATCAGGGTAATGTTGACCTCATGGAATGAGTTAAGGAATGTTCTCTCCTCATCCATTTTTTGAAAGAGTTTAAGAGCAGTTGGTTTAATTCTTCTTTAAACATTTGGTAATATTCACTGTGAGCCCATCTGGTCCAGGGCTTTTCTTTTTTGGAAGTTTTTTGTTTCCTAACTTAGTCTCTTTACTTATTGTAGGTCTAATCAGATTTTCTGTTTCTTCTTGAGTTAGTTTTGGTAGTTTGTGTATTTCTAGGAATTTGTCTCTTTCATATAGGTTATCTAAATTGTTTTCACACAATTGTTCCTGTTGTTGTTGTTAGGTGCTCTGGAGTTGGTTCCAACTCATAGCAACCCTATGTACCACAGAACAAAACACTGCCCGGTCCTGCGCCATCCTTACAATCGTTGTTTCAGCGCATTGTTGCAGCTACTGTGTCAGTCCATCTCGATGAGGGTCTTCCTCTTTTCCACTGACCCTCTACCAAACATGATGTCGTTCTCCAGGGACTGATCCCTCCTGACAACATGTCCAAAGTATGTAAGACCCAGTCTTGCCATCCTTACTTCTAAGGAGCATTCTGCTTGTACTTCTTCCAATAGAGATTTGTTCATTCTTTTGGCAGTCCATGGTATATTCAGTATTCTTCACCAACACCACAGTTCAAAGGCATCAGTTCTTCTTTGGTCTTTCTTATTCCTTGTCCACCTTTCACATGCATATAATGCGATTGAAAATACTATGACTTGGGTCAGGTGCACCTTAGTCTTCAAAGTGACATCTTTGCTTTTGAACACTTTAAAGAGGTGCTTTGCAGCAGATTTGCCCAATGCAATGCCTCTTTTCATTTCTTTTTTTTTTTATTAACTTTTATTAAGCTTCAAGTGAACGTTTACAAATCCAATCAGTCTGTCACATATAAGTTTACATACATCTCACTCCCTACTCCCACTTGCTCTCCCCTTCTTGAGTCAGCCCTTTCAATCTCTCCTTTCGTGACAATTTTGCCGGCTTCTCTCTCTCTCTATCCTCCCATCCCCCCTCCAGACAAGAGTTGCCAACACAATCTCAAGTGTCCACCTGATATAATTAGCTCACTCTTCATCAGCGTCTCTCTCCCACCCGCTGACCAGTCCCTTTCATGTCTGATGAGTTGTCTTCGGGGATGGTTCCTGTCCTGGGCCAACAGAAGGTCTGGGGACCACGGCTGCCGGGATTCCTCTAGTCTCAGTCAGACCATTAAGTTTGGTCTTTTTATGAGAATTTGGGGTCTGTATCCCACTGATCTCCTGCTCCCTCAGGGGTCCTCTGCTGTGCTCCCTGTCAGGGCAGTCATCGATTGTGGCTGGGCACCAACTAGTTCTTCTGGTCTCAGGATGATGTAGGTCTCTGGTTCATGTGGCCCTTTCTGTCTCTTGGGCTCTTAGTTGTCATGTGGCCTTGGTGTTCTTCATTTTCCTTTGCTCCAGGTGGGTTGAGACCAATTGATGCATCTTAGATGGCCGCTTGTTAGCATTTAAGACCCCAGACGCCACATTTCAAAGTGGGATGCAGAATGATTTCATAATAGAATTATTTTGCAAATTGACTTAGAAGTCCCCGCAAACCATGTTCCCCAGACCCCCGCCCTAGCTCCGCTGACCTTTGAAGCATTCATTTTATCCCGGCAACTTCTTTGCTTTTGGTCCAGTCCAATTGAGCTGACCTTCCATGTATTGAGTGTTGTCTTTCCCTTCACCTAATGCATTTCTTATCTACTGATTAATCAATAAAAAACCCTCTCCCACCCTCCCTCGTAACCACAAAAGTATGTGTTCTTCTCAGGTTTACTGTTTCTCAAGATCTTATAATAGTGGTCTTATACAATATTTGTCCTTTTGCCTCTAATTTCGCTCAGCATAATGCCTTCCAGGTTCCTCCATGTTATGAAATGTTTCAGAGATTCGTCACTGTTCTTTATCGATGCGTAGTATTCCATTGTGTGAATATACCACAATTTATTTACCCATTCATCCATTGATGGACACCTTGGTTGCTTCCAGCTTTTTGCTATTGTAAACAGAGCTGCAATAAACATGGGTGTGCATATATCTGTTTGTATGAAGGCTCTTGTATCTCTAGGGTATATTCCCAGGAGTGGGATTTCTGGGTTGTATGGTAGTTCTATTTCTAACTGTTTAAGATAACGCCAGATAGATTTCAAAGTGGTTGTACCATTTGACATTCCCACCAGCAGTGTATAAGAGTTCCAATCTCTCCGCAGCCTCTCCAACATTTATTATTTTGTGTTTTTTGGATTAATGCCAGCCTTGCCGGTGTGAGATGGAATCTCATCGTAGTTTTAATTTGCATTTCTCTAATGGCTAATGATCGTGAGTATTTTCTCATGTGTCTGTTGGCTGCCTGAGTATCTTCTTTAGTGAAATGTGTGTTCATATCCTTTGCCCACTTCTTGATTGGGTTGTTTGTCTTTTTGTGGTTGAGTTTTGACAGAATCATGTAGATTTTAGAGATCAGGCGCTGGTCGGAGATGTCATAGCTGAAAATTCTTTCCCAGTCTGTAGGTGGTCTTTTTACTCTTTTGGTGAAGTCTTTAGATGAGCACAGGTGTTTGATTTTTAGGAGCTCCAGTTATCGGGTTTCTCTTCATCATTTTTGGTAATGTTTTGTATTCTGTTTATGCCTTGTATTAGGGCTCCTAGGGTTGTCCCAATTTTTTCTTCCATGATCTTTATTGTTTTAGTCTTTATGTTTAGGTCTTTGATCCACTTGGAGTTAGTTTTTGTGCATGGTGTAAGGTATGGGTCCTGTTTCATTTTTTGCAAATGAATATCCAGTTATGCCAGCACCATTTGTTAAAAAGGCTTTCTTTTCCCCAATTAATTGACACTGGTCCTTTGTCAAATATCAGCTGCTCATACGTGGATAGATCTATGTCTGGGTTCTCAATTCTGTTCCATTGGTCTATGTGCCTGTTGTTGTACCAGTACCAGGCTGTTTTGGCTACTGTGGCTGTATAATAGGTTCTGAAATCAGGTAGAGTGAGGCCTCCCACTTTCTTCTTCTTTTTCAGTAGTGCTTTGCTTATCTGGGGCTTCTTTCCCTTCCATATGAAATTGGTGATTTGTTTCTCTATCCCCTTAAAATATGACATTGGAATTTGGATCGGAAGTGCGTTAAATGTATAGATGGCTTTTGGTAGAATAGACATTTTTACTATGTTAAGTCTTCCTATCCATGAGCAAGGTATGTTTTTCCACTTAAGTATGTCCTTTTGAATCTCTTGTAGTAGAGCTTTGTAGTTTTCTTTGTATAGGTCTTTTACATCCTTGGTAAGATTTATTCTTAAGTGTCTTATCTTCTTGGGGGCTACTGTGAATGGTATTGATTTGGTGATTTCCTCTTCGGTGTTCTTTTTGTTGATGTAGAGGAATCCAAGTGATTTTTGTATGTTTATTTTATAACCTGAGACTCTGCCAAACTCTTCTATTAGTTTCAGTAGTTTTCTGGAGGATTCCTTAGGGTTTTCTGTGCATATAATCATGTCATCTGCAAATAGTGATAATTTTACTTCTTCCTTGCCAATCCTGATACCTTTTATTTCTTTTTGTAGCCTAATTGCCCTGGCTAGGACTTCCAGCACGATGTTGAATAAGAGCGGTGATAAAGGGCATCCTTGTCTGGTTCCCGTTCTCAAGGGAAATGCTTTCAGGTTCTCTCCATTTAGAGTGATATTGGCTGTTGGCTTTGCATAGATGCCCTTTAGTATGTTGAGGAATTTTCCTTCAATTCCTATTTTGGTAAGAGTTTTTATCATAAATGGGTGTTGGACTTTGTCAAATGCCTTTTCTGCATCAATTGATAAGATCATGTGGTTTTTGTCTTTCTGTTTTATTTATGTGATGGATTACATTAATGGTTTTTCTGATATTAAACCAGCCTTGCATACCTGGTATAAATCCCACTTGATCATGGTGAATTATTTTTTTGATGTGTTGTTGGATTCTATTGGCTAGAATTTTGTTGAGGATTTTTGCATCTATGTTCATGAGGGATATAGGTCTATAATTTTCTTTTTTTGTAATGTCTTTACCTGGTTTTGGTATCAGGGAGATGGTGGCTTCATAGAATGAGTTGGGTAGTATTCCGTCATTTTCTATGCTTTGGAATACCTTCAGAAGTAGTGGTGTTAACTCTTCTCTGAAAGTTTGGTAGAACTCTGCAGTGAAGCCGTCCGGGCCAGGGCTTTTTTTTGTTGGGAGTTTTTTGATTACCGTTTCAATCTCTTTTTTTGTTATGGGTCTATTTAGTTGTTCTACTTCTGAATGTGTTAGTTTAGGTAGGTAGTGTTTTTCCAGGAATTCATCCATTTCTTCTAGGTTTTCAAATTTGTTAGAGTACAATTTTTCATAATAATCTGAAATGATTCTTTTAATTTCATTTGGTTCTGTTGTGATGTGGTCCTTCTCATTTCTTATTCGGGTTATTTGTTTCCTTTCCTGTATTTCTTTAGTCAATCTAGCCAATGGTTTATCAATTTTGTTAATTTTTTCAAAGAACCAGCTTTTGGCTTTGTTAATTCTTTCAATTGTTTTTCTGTTCTCTAATTCATTTAGTTCAGCTCTAATTTTTATTATTTGTTTTCTTCTGGTGCCTGATGGATTCTTTTGTTGCTCACTTTCTATTTGTTCAAGTTGTAGGGACAGTTCTCTGATTTTGGCTCTTTCTTCTTTTTGTATGTGTGCATTTATCGATATAAATTGGCCTCTGAGCACTGCTTTTGCTGTGTCCCAGAGGTTTTGATAGGAAGTATTTTCATTCTCGTTGCTTTCTAAGAATTTCCTTATTCCCTCCTTGATGTCTTCTATAACCCAGTCTTTTTTCAGGAGGGTTTTGTTCATTTCCCAAGTATTTGATTTCTTTTCCCTAGTTTTTCTGTTATTGATCTCTAGGTTTATTGCCTTGTGGTCTGAGAAGATGCTTTGTAATATTTCAATGTTTTGGACTCTGCGAAGGTTTGTTTTATGACCTAATATGTAGTCTATTCTAGAGAATGTTCCATGTGTGCTAGAAAAAAAAGTATATTTTGCAGCAGTTGGGTGGAGAGTTCTGTATAAGTCAATGAGGTCAAGTTGGTTGATTGTCATAATTAGGTCTTCCGTGTCTCTATTGAGCTTCTTACTGGATGTCCTGTCCTTCTCCGAAAGTGGTGTGTTGAAGTCTCTTACTATAATTGTGGAGGTATCTATCTCGCTTTTCAATTCTGTTAAAATTTGTTTTATGTATCTTGCAGCCCTGTCATTGGGTGCATAAATATTTAATATGGTTATGTCTTCCCGATCAATTGTCCCTTTTATCATTACATAGTGTCCTTCTTTATCCTTTGTGGTGGATTTAAGTCTAAAGTCTATTTTGTCAGAAATTAATATTGCTACTCCTCTTCTTTTTTGCTTATTGTTTGCTTGATATATTTTTTTCCATCCTTTGAGTTTTAGTTTGTTTGTGTCTCTAAGTCTAAGGTGTGTCTCTTGTAGGCAGCATATAGATGGATCGTGTTTCTTTATCCAGTCTGTTTCTTTATCCAGTCTGTGACTCTCTGTCTCTTTATTGGTGCATTTAGTCCATTTACATTCAGCATAATTATAGATAAATAAGTTTTTAGTGCTGTCATTTTGATGCCTTTTCATGTATGTTGTTGACAATTTCATTTTTCCACATACTTTTTTGTGCTGAGGCGTTTTTCTTAGTAAATTGTGAGATCCTCATTTTCATAGTGTTTGACTTTATGTTAGTTGAGTCGTTACGTTTTTCTTGGCTTTTATCTTGAGTTATAGAGTTGTTATACCTTTTTGTGGTTACCTTATTATTTACCCCTATTTTTCTAAGTAAAAACCTAACTTGTATTGTTCTATATCGCCTTGTATCACTCTCCATGTGGCAGTTCAATGCCTCCTGTATTTAGTCCCTCTTTTTGATTATTTTTATCTTTTACCTATTGACTTCCATGATTCCCTGTTATGTGTATTTTTTTTTTAATTAATCTTAATTTGTTTGTTTTTGTGCTTTCCCTATTTGAGTTGATATCAGGACGTTCTGTTTTGTGACCTTGTGTTGTGCTGATATCTGATATTATTGGTTCTCTGACCAAACAATATCCTTTAGTATTTCTTGTAGCTTTGGTTTGGTTTTTGCAAATTCTCTAAGCTTGTGTTTATCTGTAAATATCTTAATTTCTCCTTCATATTTCAGAGAGAGTTTTGCTGGATATATGATCCTTGGCTGGCAGTTTTTCTCCTTCAGTGTTCTGTATATGTCGTCCCATTCCCTTCTTGCCTGCATGGTTTCTGCTGAGTAGTCTGAACTTACTCTTATTGATTCTCCCTTGAAGGAAACCTTTCTTTTCTCCCTGGCTGCTTTTAAAATTTTCTGTTTATCTTTGGTTTTGGTGAGTTTGATGATAATATGTCTTGGTGTTTTTCTTTTTGGATCAATCTTAAATGGGGTTCGATGAGCATCTTGGATAGATATCCTTTCGTCTTTCATGATGTCAGGGAAGTTTTCTGTCAGGAGTTCTTCAACTATTTTCTCTGTGTTTTCTGTCCCCCCTCCCTGTTCTGGGACTCCAATCACCCGCAGGTTATCCTTCTTGATAGAGTCCCACATGATTCTTAGGGTTTCTTCATTTTTTTTTAATTCTTTTATCTGATTTTTTTTCAGCTATGTTGGTGTTGATTTCCTGGTCCTCCAGATGTCCCAGTCTGCATTCTAATTGCTCGAGTCTGCTCCTCTGACTTCCTATTGCGTTGTCTAATTCTGTAATTTTATTGTTAATCTTTTGGATTTCTACATGCTATCTCTCTATGGATTCTTGCAACTTATTAATTTTTCTACTATATTCTTGAATAATCTTTTTGAGTTCTTCAACAGTTTTATCAGTGTGTTCCTTGGCTTTTTCTGCAGTTTGCCTTATTTCATTTGTGATGTCTTGAAGCATTCTGTAAATTAGTTTTTTATATTCTGTATCTGATAATTCCAGGATTGTATCTTCATTTGGGAAAGATTTTGATTCTTTTGTTTGGGGGGTTGGAGAAGCTGTCATGGTCTGCTTCTTTAAGTGGTTTGATATGGATTGTTGTCTCCGAGCCATCACTGGGAAACTAGTTTTTCCAGAAAATCCGCTAAAAAAAAAATGCAGTCAGATCCGTATCAGAGTTCTCCCTCTGGCTCAGGCTATTTGGATGTTAATGAAGCCGCCTGGGGAGGGTGGGGGAGGGAACAGAGAGATAGGAGAGTAGCACCTCAGAATATAGCCAGAGTTGCTTGTCTTGCTTGGAATGACTATTATATCTGAGATACCCGCGGGGCGCGTCGCCTATGTGTGCTGGCTGTGTGGAGATTGCCCCCGGGGGGTCTGGCCCGCTGGAGTCAAGGTCAGATCCTCCGCTTCCAGCCCCACGCCCAGCGTCAAGGCTCCCCTACTGGAATGGTGCACTCTCGACTCCAAAATCAGTCGCTGCCTCCCGGGGACTTCTCGTCCCTCCAGCCGCGTTGCCGTGCCGCCCCCGCGAACCAGTTGAGCTGCCTCCTGGGGTTAGTTCAGGTGGGTGGAGCAGCTCCCCATGCTTGTGCCGTGACCGAGTGTCCCGGCTGGGACGCTGTTCTCCCCGTTCCAAGACCAGTCACTGCCTCCCGGGGACTTCTCCTACTGGCTGCGTCCCACGCCGCCTGCGGAACCGGCTGGTCCCCCTCCTGGGGTTAGTTCAGGGGGGTGGAGCAGCTCTCTGTGCTTGTGCCATACCTGACTGGTACGCTGGCTCCAGGCTCTGAAAACAATCCCTGCTTCCCCGTATTAGTTCGTTCTCCGTCTCTAAATCTGTCTCTAAATCTATGTTTTTTGTTCAGGGTTCGTAGATTGTTATGTATGTGATCGATTCACTTGTTTTTCCGTGTCTTTGTTGTAAGAGGGCTCCGAGGTAGCGTCTGCCTAGTCCGCCATCTTGGCTCCGCTCTCCTCTTTTCATTTCTTGACTGCTGATTCCATGGATGTTGATTGTGGATCCAAGGAAAATTAAATCTTTGAAAACTTCAGTCTTTTCTCCATTTATAATGATGTGGCTTATTGGTCCAGTTGTGAGGATTTTTGTTTTCTTTATGTTGAGGTGTAATCCATACTGAAGGCTGTGGTCTTTGATCTTCATTAGTAAGTGCTTCAAGCCCTCTTCGCTTTCAGCAAGCAAGGTTGTGTCATCTGCATAATGCAGGTTGTTAATGAATCTTCTTCCAATTCTGATGCCCCGTTCTTCTTCATATAGTCCAGTTTCTCGGATTATCTGCCCAGCATACAGATTGAATAGGTATGGTGAAAGGATACAACCCTGACACACAGCTTTCCTGACTTTAAATCACTCTGTATCCCCTTGTTCTGTCTGAACAACTGCTTCTTGATCTACATACAGGTTCCTTATGAGCACTTGCCTGTTCTGGAATTCCCATTCTTCTCAGTGTTATCCATAATTTGTTATGATCCCCATAGTTGAATGCCTTTGCATAGTCAATAAAACACAGGTAAACCTCCTCCTGGTATTCTCTGCTTTCAGCCAGGATCCATCTGACATCAGCAATGATATCCCTGGTTCCATGTCCTCTTCTGAATCCGGCCTGAGTTTCTGGCAATTCCCTTTCAATATACTGCTGCAGCCGCTTTTGAATGATCCTTAGCAAAATTTTGCTTGCATGTGATATTAATGATACTGTTCTATAATTTCTGCATTTGGTTGGATCACCTTTCCTGGGAATAGGTGTAAATATGGATCTCTTCCAGTCAGTTGACCAGATAGCTATCTTCCAAATTTCTTGGTATAGACTAGTGAGCACCTCCAGCTCTGCATCCGTGTGTTGAAACATCTCAATTGATATTCCATCAATTCCTGGAGCCTTGTTTCCCGCCAGTGCCTTCAGTGCAGCTTGGACTTCTTCCTTCAGTACCATTGGTTCCTGATCATATGCCACCTCTTGAAATGGTTGAATGTCAACTAATTCCTTTTGATGTAATTATTCTTTTATTCATTCCATCTTCTTTTGATGCTTCCTGCGTCATTTAATATTTTCCCCATGGAATCCTTCACTATTGCAACTCGAGGCTTGAATTTTTTCTTCAGTACTTTCAGCTTGTTCAGGGTATTCTTTTAGAATTCTTTTTATTTCTGTAAGGTGCTGTAGGGGAAAAAACATCACAAAGTTTAGTAAAGCAAAAAGAAAGTTTTATTCGGCATGCATTCAAAAAGACAAAATTGGGAAGCGGACAAGCATGTTGCTAGAGCCATGTCTGCCCGAGTCCAAGGAAATATTACAGAATAAGCAAGAATGGGAAAATGGACGAGCATGCTGCCACAGCCATGTCTGCCCGAGTCCAGAGAATATTCCAGAATAGACAAGAATGGCAAAACGGACAAGCTTGCTGCCACAGCCATGTCTGCCTGAGTCCAGAGAATATTACAGAATAGGCAAGAATGGGAAAACAGATAAGCATGCTCCCACAGCCGTGTCTGTCTGAGTCCAGGGAACATTACAAGTCATCAGTTTATATTAACACGACAAATGGGCAAAACCATTGAAACCTTCACGTTTTCACAGGTTGGGGAGAAACTGTGATCCTACACTTCAAATTGTCTTTCTTAATAATCATTGGTATAGGTTTCAGCAATGATAGTCAGGAGGGTCTTCATCGGTCCAACAAATTTTCTATTTACTAAATGTTAATAGAAAAAGATAAGAGTGGAAAGTCTTTTGTGTTCTGGCTTATGTGAAAGATTCCCTAAAAGATATTTTCCAAGATTATTCTATCTGTTGTCTTTATCTCAAGGCCCAATTGATGTGTCCTTGTGAGCCCAGCTTTTTCTGGGTCACATTCTCTATGCTCAGGGACAGGGAAAAATGACTCCAATATTATTTCTGAAATCAAAGGTTGGTAGTAATGTCCTCTTTTTCATTTCTGATTTTAGTAATTTAAATTTCTCTCTGGTCATGTTAGGCAAAAGTTAGTCAATTTTGTTGATTTTTGTTGCCCTTTTCAGAAACCAACTCTTCGTTTTGCTGATTTTTCTCTAATCGTTTTTCTAGTCTCTATTTTGTTCATTTCTGTTTTAGTCTTTATTATTTTTTTCTCTTGCTGTGGGTTTATTTTGCTCTTCTTCTTCTATTTATTTAGGTAGAAGTTTAGGTTCTGGATTTGAGAGCTTCTTTTTTTTTTTTTAATAATTTTTATTGAGCTTTAAGTGAACGTTTACAAATTAAGTCAGTCTGTCACATATAAGCTTATATACATTTTACTCCATACTCCCACATACTCTCCCCCTAATGAGTCAGCCCGCTCTCTCCTTGCAGTCTCTCCTTTTGTGACAATTTTGCCAGTTTCTAACCCTCTCTACCCTCCTGTCTCCCCTCCAGACAGGAGATGCCAACACAGTCTCAAGTGTCCACCTGATATAATTGGCTCACTCTTCTTCAGCATCTCTCTCCTACCCACTGTCCAGCCCCTTTCATGTCTGATGAGTTGTCTTCGGGAATGGTTCCTGTCCTGTGCCAACAGAAGGTTTGGGGACCATGCCCGCTGGGCTTCCTCTAGTCACAGTCAGACCATTAAGTCTGGTCTTTTTATGAGAATTTGGGGTCTGCATCCCACTGCTCTCCTGCTCCCTCAGGGATTCTCTGTTGTGCTCCCTGTCAGGGCAGTCATCGGTTGTGGCCGGGCACCATCTAGTTCTTCTGGTCTCAGGATGATGAAAGTCTCTGGTTCATGTGGCCCTTTCTGTCTCTTGGGCTCTTAGTTGTCGTGTGACCTTGGTGTTCTTCATTCTCCTTTGCTCCAGGTGGGTTGAGACCAATTGATGCATCTTAGATGGTCGCTTGTTAGCGTTTAAGACCCCAGACGCCACATTTCAAAGTGGGATGCAGAATGTTTTCATAATAGAATTATTTTGCCAATTGACTTAGAAGTCCCCTTAGAGCATGGTTCCCAAACCCCCGCCCTTGCTCCGCTGACCTTTGAAGCATTCATTTTATCCCGGAAACTGCTTTTGGTCCAGTCCAATTGGGCTGACCTTCCATGTATTGAGTGTTGTCCTTCCCTTCACCTAAAGCAGTTCTTATCTACTAATTAATCAGTAAAAAACCCTCTCCCTCCCTCCCCCCCTCGTAACCACAAAAGTATGTGTTCTTCTCAGTTTATACTATTTCTCAAGATATTATAATAGTGGTCTTATACAATATTTGTCCTTTTGCCTCTGACTGATTTCGCTCAGCATAATGCCTTCCAGGTTCCTCCATGTTATGAAATGTTTCACAGATTCGTCACTGTTCTTTATCGATCTTTGCCCACTTCTTGATTGGGTTGTTTGTGTTTTCGTGGTTGAGTTTTAACAGAATCATATAGATTTTAGAGATCAGGTGCTGGTCGGAGATGTCATAGCTGAAAATTCTTTCCCAATCTGTAGGTGGTCTTTTTACTCTTTTGGTGAAGTCTTTTTTTTTTTTTTTTAGATGAGCATAGGTGTTTGATTTTTAGGAGCTCCCAGTTATCTGGTTTCTCTTCATCATTTTTGGTAATGTTTTGTATTCTGTTTATGCCTTGTATTAGGGCTCTTAATGTTGTCCCTATTTTTCCTTCCATGATCTTTATCATTTTAGTCTTTATGTTTACATCTTTGATCCACTTGTAGTTAGCTTTTGTGCATGGTGTGAGGTATGGGTCCTGTTTCATTTTTTAGCAAATGGATATCCAGTTATGCCAGCACCATTTGTTAAAAAGACTTTCTTTTCCCCAATTAACTGACACAGGGCTTTTGTCAAATATTAGCTGCTCATATGTGGATGGATTTATATCTGGGTTCTCAATTCTGTTCCATTGTCTATGTGCCTGTTGTTGTACCAGTACCAGGCTTTTTTGACTACTGTGGCTGTATAATAGGTTCTGAAATCAGGTAGAGTGAGGCCTCCCACTTTCTTCTTCTTTTTCAGTAATGCTTTACTTATCCGAGGCTTCTTTCCTTTCCATATGAAGTTGGTGATTTGTTTCTCCATCACATTAAAAAATGTCATGGGAATTTGGATCAGAAGTGCATTGTATGTATAGATGGCTTTTGGTAGAATAGACATTTTTACTATGTTAAGTCTTCCTATCCATGAGCAAGGTATGTTTTTCCACTTATGTAGGTCCTTTTGAGTTTCTTGCACTAGTACTTTGTAGTTTTGTTTGTATAGGTCTTTTACATCTTTGGTAAGATTTATTCCTAAGTATTTTATCTTCTTGGGGGCTACTGTGAATGGTATTGATTTGGTGATTTCCTCTTCGGTGTTCTTTTTGTTGATGTAGAGGAATCCACGTGATTTTTGTATGTTTATCTTATAACCTGAGACTCTGCCAAACTCTTCTATTAGTTTCAGTAGTTTTCTGGAGGATTCCTTAGGGTTTTCTGTGTATAAGATCATGTCATCTGCAAATACAGATAATTTTACTTCCTCCTTGCCAATCCGGATGCCCTTTATTTCTTTGTCTAGCCTAATTACTCTGGCTACGACTTCTAGCACAATGTTGAATAAGAGCAGTGATAAAGGGCATCCTTGTCTGGTCCCCGTTCTCAAGGGAAATGCTTTCAGGCTCTCTCCATTTAGAGTGATGTTGGCCATTGGCTTTGTATGCCCTTTATTATGTTGAGGAATTTTCCTTCAATTCCGATTTTGCTGAGAGTTTTTATCACAAATGGGTGTTGGACTTTGTCAGATGCCTTTTCTGCATCAATTGATAAGATCATGTGGTTTTTGTCTTTTGTTTTATTTATGTGATGGATTACATTAATGGTTTTTCTGATATTAAACCAGCCTTGCATACCTGGTATAAATCCCACTTGGTCGAGGTGGATTATTTTTTGATATGTTGTTGAATTCTATTGGCTAGAATTTTGTTGAGGATTTTTGCATCTGTGTTCATGAGGGATATAAGTCTGTAATTTTCTTTTTTTTGTGATGTCTTTACCTGGTTTTAGTATCAGGGATATGGTGGCTTCATACAATGAGTTAGGTAGTATTCCGTCATTTTCTATGCTTTGAAATACCTTTAGTAGTAGTGGTGTTAACTCTTCTCTGAAAGTTTGGTAGAACTCTGCAGTAAAGCCATCCGGGCCAGGGCTCTTTTTTGTTGGGAGTTTTTTGATTACCGTTTCAATCTCTTTTTTCGTTATGGGTCTATTTAGTTGTTCTACTTCTGATGGTGTTAGTTTAGGTAGGTAGTGTTTTTCTAGAGAGCTTCTTTTTTAATGGAGACATTTATACCTATACATTTCCCTCTGAGCTCTGCATTTGCTGTGTCCCATATTAGCATGTTGTATTTTCATTTTCATTCATCAGAAAAGTATTTTCTGATTTTCCTTATGAGTTTGTCTTTGATTCATTGGTTATTTAGGAATGTGTTTTTAATTTACACATATTTGCAAATTTTCTAAATTTCCTTTTTTAATAATTTCTAATTCTTTTTATTCCATTGTGTTTATATGATTTTAATCTTTTTAAAATTATCGAGACTTTTTTTGTGGTCTAATATATGGCCTATCTTGGAGAATGTCTGTGTGCACATGAGAAGAATGTGTATGCTGGTTTTTTGGGTGGAGCGTTCTGTAGATACTTGTTGGGTGTAGTTGGTATATAGTGTTCAACTTTTTGATTTCCTTACTGAGCTTCTGCCTAGCTGTTCTGTTACTGAAAGTAGAGTATTGAAGTCTTCAGCTATTATCATTGAATTCGTTATGTTTCAAATGTATGAGTTTTTGCTTCATGTATTTTGGCGCTCTGTTTTTAGGTGCATATAAGTTTATAATTGTTGCATTTTCTTGATGGATTGACCCTTTTGTCATTCTATAATGTCCTTCTTTGTCTCTAGTAACAGTTTTTGTCTTAAAGTCTATTTTGTCTGATATTAGTATAACCACTCCAGATCTCCTTTGATTAGTTTGCATAGAATATCTTTTTCCATGGTTTTATTTGTAACCTCTTTATATCGTTGAATCTACAGTGAGTCTCTTATATACACTGTATAGTTGGATCATTTTTTTTTAAATCCATTTTTGGCAGCCTTTTGATTTAATGGGAGTGCTTAATTTATTTACATTTAATGTAATTACTGGTAAAGAAGAAATTATTTCCGTCATTTTGCTTTTTATTTTCTTTATAACTTATGTCTTTGTTACTCAGTTCCTCCATTTCCTTCCTTCTTTTGTGTTAATACATGTTTTCTGGTGTACGTTATTAATTTTCTTGTTACTTTTTTTAATATATATTTTTGAGTTATTTTATTAAAGGTTGCCTTAGGGATTACAATTAACATCTTAATTTATAACAATCTAGTTTGGATTAATGCAACTTAAAAAAATTCTGCTCCTGTATAACTGCATTCTTCTCCCCTCCTTATGCTGTTAATATCATCCTTTACATCTTTATGTATTGTGTGACCATCAGCATAGATTTGTAATTTTTCCTATATGCAGTTAACTTTTAAGTTAGATAGATAAAAAGGAGTTACAAACCAAAAATACATTTATTACCCTCTTCTGATTTTATTTACTACTTTAACCTAAGCCAGAACGTAATTTTCGTCATAATTTCTTGTAATGCAGCTGAAGCAAGGCTGGAATATTTAAGTAAACCTTTGATAAATGTTTGTGATAATAAAAGAGAAGAGACCACAGATAGTAAAATACAGGTAGACAATAAGTTTTACATAATATACCTTGCTCTTCAGGGGCTGTAGACCCTGTCCTATTCAAGCACCTGACTTATTTTTATGTGTTGGGCATGATTTTAGCACCCATCACTACCTTCTTCAAAGTTTAGAGAGTATGATTGAGGTAGAAGTAGGAGTTTCTGCCAGCTTAAGATCAAACACTGGTCTTCTTTTTGAGGATTCCTGCCTTTTTTCTGGATGCTTGGCTTTGAAAATGACCACCCCCACATCAAGGGAAAACCACTTGCAGGAATTTTCCCTGTTTCCATAGAACATAAACTGTAGCAGATGATCCTGCTGTACAGTGACCCCTCCAGAACATCTGAGTAGATTTGTCTAATAACAAGTAATTATAAGCTCAGGATTGGAGTCACAGGTATGTGGGTTATTATAATGCTAATTTAAACCATGAAAATGGGTAAGATTAGTAAGGAGGGCAATGTAAAAAACAAAAAAAAGGTCCTGGAATAGGACTCATCAAAAATTTGGAGTTAGTTGATTGATGGATGGATGACTGTGTATTCCTTCCATCTTCTTTCGATGCTTCCTGCGTCGTTCAGTGTTCTGCCCATAGGATCCTTGAATATTGCAATGTGAGGCTTGAATGTTTTCTTCAGTTCTTTCAGCTTCAGAAATCCTAAGTGTGTTCTTCCCTTTTGGTTTTTTGACTCCAGGTCTTCACACGTTTCATTATAATATTGTACTTTTGTCTTTTCGAGCCACTCTTTGAAATCTTCTGTTTAGCTCTTTTACTTCATCATTTCTTCTGTTCACTTTAGCTTACTCTGTGTTCAAGAGCAAATTTCAGAGCCTCTTCTGACATACATTTTGGCCTTGTCTTTCTTTTCTCTCTTTTTAATGTCCTTTGACTTTCTTCATGTATGATGTCCTTGATGTCATTCCACAGATTGTCTGGTGTTTGGTCATTAGTGTGCAATAAATCAAATCTATTCTTGAGATGGTCTCTAAATTCAGGTAGGATATACTCAAGGTTTTACTTGTTTTAATTTTTGTCAGCTTCGAGTTGAACTTGTATATGAGCATCTGATGGTCTGTTCCTCAGTCAGCCGTTGGCCTTGTTCTGACTGATGATTTTGAGCTTCTCCATTGTCTCTTTCCACAGAAGTAGTCGATTTGATTCCTATGTATTCCATCCAGGGAGATCCATGTGTATAGTTGCTGTTCATGTTGTTGAAAAAAGGTATTTTCGATGAATAAGTTGTTGACCTTGCAAAATTCTATCATTCTTTCTCTGGCATTGTTTCCGTCATCAAGGCCATGTTTCCCAAGTACTGATCCTTGTTCTTTATTTCCATCTTTTGCGTTCCAGTCACCAGTAATTATCAATACATCTTGATTTCATGGTTGGTCAGTCTCAGACTGCAGAAGTTGGTAAAAATTTTCAATTCTTCATTTTTGGCACTAGTGTTTGGTGTGTAAATTTGAATAATAGCCATATTAATTGGCCTTCCTTGTAGTCATATGGATATTATCCTATCACTGACAGTGTTGTACTTAGGATTGATCTTAAAATGTTCTTTTTGACGATGAATATGATACCATCTGTCTTCAATTTGTCATACCCAGTATAGTTAACCATTTGTTGGTAGTTCTTAAAATGGCATTTTTCTTTTCTTTTCTTTTCTGCCTTGTTCCTTTCTATGTGAATGAGTAATATTTGGTGTCTGGTAACAAAGAACAGAATAAACCTTTTAAGTAAGAATGAGTTGACTTAGAGAAAGGAGCAGCTGCAAAAGCCTTAAGCTTAAGCTATATTGTGCTGAAAACCTGCTGAGGAGAAAAGTTATGTGGAAAGGCTGTGGTTAGAGGATCATGATCTTTGGAAGAGGACTAGTAGAAATAGTTACCCTTTATCGAGTGTCTGCCCTGCGTATTCAAACAGCATTATTTCCATTTATAGATAACAAAAGAGCCGCAAAGGTAGAGAGATTCAAATTCCAAACCTATCTCCTATCAACTATCCAGTGGTTTTCAAAAAAAAATTTTTTTTCAAAGCTGCAGAACCATTTTTATTTTTAACCCTTTGAGGAAATCTTGTACGAAGCCCTAATATGCTCTATAGATGAAACCTAAACCTGGACCTGAGGCCATTCTGCTTTTCTTTGGCCTTCTCTCTTCTCTTATATCCCCAAAGTTGTGAGGCAACTCCAAAGAACCCCAGATTGAAACTTAACTGCATTTCACTATGCTGCTATTCTTCATCCCATGGTGATAGTGGTTGAAAGTTGCTGGAAAAATATACTCAGGTATCTTCTCTTCGGTGGTCTGATAGTCCATTTCAGCAAAGGATGTTAATCGAGTTGACCACATAAACTTGTACCTATGTTTATAATTAACGCTTTTTATCAAAAGTGCGTTTAAAAAAAAATTGTCTTTGTCTTTAAGGTTGTGGCAGTGTTGCCTGAAGATATGAGACCAGGTCCTAATCCTTATGGTCTTCCATGGGAATTGGTGATAGGTGCAGCTATTTTTGGATTTTTTGCTGTTCTCTTGTTTTTGTGGAGAAGTTTTCGTTCGGTAAGTAACTAATGCTGTACTAAAAGAATATTCATTCTGAGTTGTCAGGTTGAATAAGTAAGATGGGAAACATTTTTAAGTAAACAAGCCATGTGTAGGTACTAGAAACTGAGTATGGATTCAGAAGAATTTTTTAAGTGTAAAAATTTAAAAGAATTTCTTTGTAGAAGTATTATACACCAGTACTAAAACCATACTTTCATTTCTTATTTATTTTTTTAGTGTGTTTGGTTTTAATTATGTACTAAGCATTTGTGATTGTACCACCTAACCTGGAATGTAAACACTGAATGTTACTTACGTTTAGATTGCCTTCCTCATTTCATCCTGCTGATGCCTTGTACTAGTAACCACTATTCTGGATATACAGTTATTTCTATGTCCCCCCTTTTTGTTTTACATAATTTTGTTATATCTGTATGTATTCCTCGGAAGTATAGTGTGCAGTTTAGTTGTTTTCAATTTTTAAAAAGGATATCATACTACATGTCATCTTTTGGAACTTTTTTTACTCCTTATATTGCTAAGATTCATCTGTATTTTTAGTTGAGGCTATAAGCTTTTTATTTTGACTGCTCATGTCCTAGCTGTCTGGAGTTAATTTTTCTGTCTGGTAAAGGTAAAGATTCAGAGTAATTTTTTCCCCCAACAAATAATCGTTTTTTCCAGCTTCATTTATTGAATAGTCTCTCCTTTCCCCACTTATCTGCCATGACACTTACTGGATTTAGAGTTCCACATACATGTGAGTCTTTTCAGTACTCTTTATTGTATTCCATTTGTTATTGAAAGCAGGTGCATGTATACCTTTTTATCTGCATTCGTTAGATTGAGCTTGCTAATTGACTAATTGTGGTGTTCAGATATTACATATTCTTGCTTCTCTTTTTGTGTGTGTTTCTTTGATCTATCAAGAATGAAGAGAAGTGGACTGAACTTCACTATAATGATGGATCCATCCATTTCTTTCTGTAGTTCTGTCAATTTTTGCTTTATATATTATGAAGATATTTTATTAGGTACCTCCATGTTTAGAATTGTTATATTTTCGTGAATTGAACCTTTTGTCAATAAAGAGTGACCCTTTGTATTTCTAATGATGCTTGTTTTCTTAAAGTCTCTTTTACCTGGTGTTAATACAGGCACACCAACTTTCTTTTGGGTAATATTTGATAAGTCTTTTCCATCCTTATACATTAGCCTTTCTGTGGTCTCCTACTTAATGTGTGTCTTTTATGAATTTTTTATATGACAATTTCTGTGTTTTCACTAGTGAGTTTAGTCTGTCTAGTTATGTTGTGATTATTGATGTATTTGGACTAGTTTCTTCTAGCTTAGTTTATTAATTTATTCTACCGTTTATATGTTTGTTTTAAATTCTTTTTAAATTGATAAGTAAATCTCTGCTAAGAAGACAAGAACACTCTCACTTCCCTTGGCCTCCTCGTTCACTTTTTTTTTTAATTGCGTTTTAAGTGAAAGTTTGCAGTTCAAGTTCTCATACAGATATTTATACACACATCGTTACATGGCCCTAGTTGCTCTCCCTATAATGTGACAGCACACTGCTTTCTACCCTGAATTTCCCATGTCCATTCAACCAGCTCTCGTCCCCTTTAGCCTTCTCATTTTGCCTCTGGATAGGAGCCACCCATTTAGTCTTATCTATCTGCTCGAGCTAAGAAGCACTCTCTTAACAAGTATCATTTTATGTCCCATAGTGCAGTCTAATCTTTATCTGAAGAGTTGGCTTTGGGAATGGTTTCAGTTCTGGGCTAACAAAGTCTGAGGGTCATGTCTTCCAAGGTCCCTCCAGTCCCAGTCAGACCATTAAGTCTGGTCTTCTACCAGAATTTGAATTCTGCACCCCACTTTTCTCCTGCTCTGTCAGGGACTCTCTGTTGTGTTCCCTGTCAGGGTGGTCATTGGTGGTAGCCAGGCACCATCTAGTTCTTCTGGTCTCTGGCTTATAGAGTTTGGTTTATGTGGCCCTTTCTGTCTCCTGGGATAATATTTTCCCTTTGTCTTTGGTGTTCTTCATTCTCCTTTGCTCCCGTGGGTTGGGACCAATTGATGTATCTTAGATGGCTGCTCACTAGCTTTTAAGACCCCAGATGCCACTCAACCAAAAGTGGGATGCAGAACATTTTCTTAATAAACTTTGTTATGCCAGTTGACCTAGGTGTCCCCTGAAACCATGGTCCCTAGACCCCCGCTCCTGCTACATAGTCCCTCAGAGTGTTTGGTTGTATTCAGGAAACTTCTTAGCTTTTGGTTTAGTCCAGCTGTGCTGACTTCCCCTGTATTGTGTGTTGTCATTCCCTTCACCTTAGATAATTCATGTCCTCTTTCACGTTCCACCTCTCAACATGTTAGTATAATCTAGAATTTTAGTTCTGAATTATTAAAGATATATTTCAGTTATCTATATTCTTAATTTTCTCCCCTACTCAACTCCCACAACGACAAATATTACCAAGGTATTTGATCTCCCTTAATGGACAAATGTCTTTCAGGGTCTCTTGGATTGATTTCTTCTCATATTTGAATACTTATTTCAGGATTGTTTTAGTGTGGGTCTTTTTGTGGCAAAGCTTCTGAGACTTTACTTTGAAAGCTTGAGGATGTTTGGATTAAGTCCTCACACTAGAATGGTAATTTTTCCAGATATAAGCATTCTAGGTCTAAGTTCTACCCTTTCAGCACTTGAAAACATTACTGTCTTGTCATTTTTGCATCTAATGTTACTATTGAAAAGTCTAATGTCAATGTGATTCTTATTAATTTTTTCAAAAAATATAGATGTTTTTGGTAAAAGTTTACGTAACAAATTAGGTTTCCATTTGACAATTTCCACACAAATTATTCAGTGACATTAGTTACATTTATCACAATCTGTCAACATTCTCTGTTTCTTTTTTGAACAGTTTCTACATGTACAATTTGGTGCCATTGATTACATTCTTCAAGTTGTGCAACCATTCTCACCTTCTTTTTCTGAGTTGTCCCTCCCTCATTAACATAAACTCACTTCTCTCTGAGGTTCCTGTCTAATCTCTTGAGTTGCTGTTATCAATTTGATCCCATATAGACAGTTCTTAAAAGAGCATAATGCTCAAGGTAGATATTTTTTCTAGTTAAGCTAAACTGTTGTTTGGTTTTAAGAAAACTTCAGGGGATATTTCTGATTTAAGGTTTAAAGATTATCTCAGGGCAGGGCAGTAGTTTTCAGGGGTTTATCTACTCTCCATGGCTCTAGGAATTCTGGATTTGATAAAAAGTGGAAATTCTGTTCTGCATTTTCCCCCTTTTGATCAGGATTCGTCTGTGGAATTTTTGATCAAAATGTTTAGTTCTTCTGATCTCATGACAAAGGAGGCAGTTGTTCATGGAGGCAATTAGCCACAAATTCCATATCCTCCTCCTATTCCTAACTCTCCCTCTTCCTCTATCGTTCCAGGTGAATAGATACCAATTGTGTCTTGAATGGCTGCTTGCAAACTTTTAGACACTACTCAACGTAGTAGGAGGTAGAACAGAAGCACTAAATGTGTTATTAGGCCTGTTAACTGTAATATCCCATGAAATCATAACCTCCAAACCAAGGAACCAAATCCCATGAGGTGTTTGGTTGTACATAAGCAGCTGTAGCAGCTACTCTTTAAAAAAATTTTTTTTGTCATTGTAAATATTTCTATCACAGAACTTTTGTCATTTCAACTTTTTGTAGGTGTATAACTTGCCCACAGCAGTTATATATATTAATTGGCTGTGCAGTCCCTACCCTTAATCAGTGCAGTTTTTCTATCACCATTAACCCTCTTTTCCTCCTCCTTCCCACCCCTTGTAACTACTAATGAACTTTGGTCTGTATGCATTCTCCTTTCCTTGTCTTTTTATATAAGTGATGTCACACAATATTTGCCCTTTTGTGATTGGTTTGTTTCACTCAGCATAATGTCAAGCTCCATCCATACTGTAGCATGTATCAAGACTTCATTTCTCCTTCTGGCTGAGTAGTATTCCATTGTATATGTATACCACATCTTGTTTATCTATTCATCTGTTGATCTACATTTATGTTGTTTCCACCTTTTGGCTCTTGTGAATAGTGCTGCAATGAGCATTGGTGTACAAGTCTCTTTTTGAGTCTCTGCTTTCAAGCCTTTTGGGTATATACTTAGGAGTGGACTTACTGGATCATATGGTAATTCTATTTTGAGTTTTTTGAGGAGATTCTTACTCTTTTTTTTTATTGTACTCTAGTTAAAGGTTTACAGAACACAAACTAGTTTCTCATCAAACAGTTAGTGTACACGTTATTCTACAACATTGGTTAACAACCCCACGACATGTCAATACTCTCTCTTCTCAAACCTGGGTTCCCTATTACCAGCTTTATTGTTCCCTCCTGCCTTCTAGTCCCTGTCCCAGGGCTGGTGTACCCCTTTAGTCTTGTTTTGTTCCATGGGCCTGTTCAATCTTTGGCAGTTCTTATTTTTAAGTGGTCTATTCTGTATGGAATCTTTAAATTTTATGTTCTTATTTCAGTGTAATGTATCTGGGTATGAATTTTTTTCTTACAATTTTTTCTTTGGAATTCTCTGGAATCTTTTTTTTTTTTTTATTTATAATTATGGGACATTTCTTCTCCATTTTTAGATCATTTTTCAGATGTTGGCCCTTTTAACCTCCTTACTTTGATTTTTCAATTTCTTTACAGTTTGTTATTTTTTGAGAGAGTTCCTCTATCTGAAGTTTCAGTTCACTCATGTACTCTTCACGTGTATCCATTCTATTCTATGTCATTTAAATTTTTTCTCTTCTAATTTTTCTCTTATACATATACTACAATTTTTTTTTAACTTAATACTTTCTTATGTTTATATTACCTTAACCCTTAAGAGTGATCCTCTTATACATGGACTTTTTTTTCCTTTATTATTGAGATTAAAGAAGAAAAAGGCGTGGTTTACTTCTTTATAGTCAGTATAGATCTATGGTAACATTTTTCAAACTCTGTTACTTTGGAGGGAGATACTAATAGGGGCTTCCTGTAATGGTTTTAGGATCGAATATGTTTGGGGAACCATGAATTAAATGAAATTAAACAGGTTTCTTTATGGTAGGGTTATATGAGAGCTTTTGATACGCTAATGACAATGAATCTTCAATAGGGAGGCTTTAATATGTAGCCTATTTTTCTCATTGGAAAGAACATTTTTGGCTAACTTGTAAAAACACATCTGTTGTTTTTAAGTTGACAGTAGAAGATAAGTTAAATTTACTTAAATGTAAATTTATTTTAATACAATTTTTGTTAAAATTTTTTTGTAGGTTAGAAGCCGACTTTATTTGGGTAAGCCCTTTTTTCTCTTTTAGATGTAATCATTATTGCTTATAATTTTAAAACTTAAAAATAATTTACACATGATAATATTGGCTTTCTTTTTAGGTAGAGAGAAAAAGCTTGCTTTAAAACTTTCTGCACTAATTGAAGAAAAATGTAAACTACTTGAAAAATTTAGCCTTGTTCAAAAAGAGGTAAGACATTTTTGCAAATGTTAAGATTTATGTTAGATTCAGAAGACTTATACTTCTCATTGTAGGTATTTCTTTGTAATTAACACTTTGTTTACAGAACATGGAGTTAGTTGCTCCTCATCTTCAATACTTAATATTACAAATCTTATTAATTTTAACCCTTGTGGTCAGTGCATAGTGGTTTCTCATTGTGATTTCAGTTTGCATTTCTCTGACAAATGAGGTTAAGCACCAGATTTCTTTTGTGAAGTTGCCTATTCAAGTGTTCTTTATATTTTTTGAGACATAGTTATCTGTCTTTTTTCGTTTTTGATATGTAGAGTTTTTTTTCCCCTGTGTTTTGGATATGAGTCTTTTATCTGATGTATGTATCGAAAATAGCTTTGTCCACTCAGTGGCTTGCCTTTTTACTTCAAATGGTATCTTTTGGTAAGCAGAAATTCTTGTTTTTAAAGTAGTTCAGTTTGTCATTCTTTTCTTTCTAACTGTCATTTGGTTTCTTTTTAAGAAATTTTTGCCTACCCAAGGATATGAAGATATTCTCTTATTTTTTAGATACATTGTTTTACTTTTTTCATTCTGTAATTGATCTGGAATCGAATTTAGGGAGTCAAGATTATTTTTTTTTCATATGGATATCCAATTAACTAGTACCATTTATTGAAAAGACCATCTTTTCCCTATTGCACTGCAGTGTCATCTTCTTCAGTGAAATTAAACGGATACCTTTATGGCAGGGTTATTTCAGAGCTTTTAATATGCTAATGACAGTGTGAATCTTCAGTAGGGAGACCTTAATATGTAGCATATTTTTCATTGTCAAAAGCAAGTGACCAAATATATATGAGTCTGTGTCTGGAATACCTTTGTTCTATTGGTCTTTTATTTTATTCTTACACCAATACCATGTTTTCTTATTTACTAGAGTTTTATAACAAGTTTAGTTATCTGACATTGTAAACCTCCAGCTATGTTCTTTAAGATTTTCTTGGCTGTCTTGGTACTTTGCCTGTCCCTGTACATTTTGAATCAGTTTATCAGTTTAGACACACAACTTACTAGGAGTTTGATAGGGATTGTATTAAATATATAGATCAATTTCGAGAGAATGGACTTACAGTATTGAATTCTTATCCATGGTCTGTGATATATCCCTCTATTTAGTGTCTTTTTAAAATTCTCTCAGTGCTGTTTTATGCTTTTTTTTTGTACACCTTTTCTTAGATTTTTCCCAGGTATCTGATGTTTTTTGAAACTATTGTAACTAGTATTTTTTTTTAAGAGCTTTGTTGAGATATAATTCACATACCTTACAATTTGCTCATTTAAGGTATGCAAATCAATGGCTTTTAGTACATTCACAGAGTTGTGTGTCTATCACTGCAGTCAGTTTTAGAACATTTTCATTAACCCAAAAAGAAACTCTGTACTCCTTGGCCATCATCTTTAAAGCTCCCAGTCCCCTTCTATCTCCTATAGGCTGCCAACATTCCTTGACTGATAGCTGTATCGTTCCAGTCTCTGCTTCTGTAGTCACATTGCCTTCCTTCCTGCCTTTGATCCTTCTGCCTCCCTTTTATCAGGATCTTTGTGATTACATTGGGCCTACCAGGGTGATTCAGGATATTCTCCCCATATCTAGATTTTTAATTTAACCACACCTGTGCATTCCAGGGATTAGGACATAGGGATCTTTATGTGTCATTATCCAGCCCATCACAGGGGTCCATCTATCGTCTGGGCTACATGGCTTATCCTAGTTAGCTGGCCCTGAACTCTAATTTTTGTCTTCTCAGTCCTGAGTCTCTAGAAACCTCTACTCAGCTTCTTATCCTATCAACCTCAACTTTCAGGGGGAAAGGAAATGTCAGTGCTGAAGTTGCCTTTTTGGGGATTTCCTCTTCTCATAAATGCTCGCTGCTTTCATGGTTCTCTGAGGCCTTCTTACAGATCTTTTTTTTTATTTATTTCTTTATTCTGGTATTTTGTCCAGCTTTTTTTCTTGTTCTCAGAGGGAGGGTTGATCCAGAACAACTTAGTCTTCCATTTAATCACTGTTTTTAAAAGCCCTGAATTAAGTACATTTTGTCAAATTTTATAGCATTATATGTTTAATTGTACCTATGTTCGTTGATGGTTATTCTCTTTATCTTTTAAAGACTTTGTGTTTCCTACTTATTGTACAGTTTGAATTAGAATTGAAAATTCCTGATGGCCAGTGGCTATACATTTCTCTAATGAATAAGTTTAAAGAAGAAGTTTACTTGTTAGAGAGGATAATAGACGTCAAAACTTACATAAAAATTTATTTTTGATTAAACCTTTGGATAATCGTTAGCACAACCTAAACTTTAGAATTTTTACCTCCTTTTAGAAGGCAAAGAATGCTGATATGAATTATAGTCCTGTGTTCTCTGAGAAGCAGACTTTGGGCAACTCCTTTAGTCTTAACGATGAAGTTCTGCCATTTGTTGTCCGAGCTAGTGGATTGAGAAGGGTTAGCTGTTCTGGCTTTGTTTGCTATACTGATAGGATTTGAAGAACTTTGGGCTGTGTCTTAGAGCTGATAAAAAAATCCAGGTAAATTTAACGTAAATGTGGAAGTGGATTCTCTGTGCTTCTTAGGCACCTATCGAGATAAATTTGTAATAAAGTTTTAGAAGTTTCACTTACAGTGTTGCTTTGTTTCAGTATGAAAGCTTAGAGTCATCTTTAAAGGATGAGAAGGAGCCAACAGAAGTACACAGTTTGGAGGTAAAAACAAATGGTATAATTCAAAAAAGCTGGGGGAAAGGTTCTTAATAAATAAAAAACTTACATTGTCTCAAAACTGAGTATTTCAAAGAAAATGTGAAAGAATGTCTTTGGGTGTTAATACTTTAAGAAAAAAGTTAAGTATTGGAAATAGAACATTACTAGATAGCAGAAAATATTTAAAAAATTTGAGCTTTCATTACTGACTTGTTTGAGTGAGGCACATTCAGTTCTCTGGGGTTTGTAGCTACATAGAAACTCTTCTTTCTTTATTCCTGGGCAATGCATTAAGGTTACCATTCTTTTTTGTGACTCAGTTTGAATAAATAGGATTCATTTAAAAAAATTTAGGAATAGCTGACAACAGTAGATTATGTAAATTTTCTTAGTACTTGTCTTTACCTTACTGTCAGGAGCTGACTGGCATTAGAACAAAAGGTTTACAGTGTGAGCGGTGGTATGCTGGTAAATGTTTAACAGCTGGCTGTCTGAAAAGCAAAGGCCTTTACTTGTAGCATTTGCCAAGTTCCGTGGTGTAAATACCATTGCTGATTTCAAGCTGTTAACGTGGTGTCACTGAATGCAGACTTTGGAAAAGACGTGTACAATTGGCTCTCCTGAGCCAGGTATGATTTCGTTCCTGCATACTACTAATTTTAAGGAAGGAAAGCATGGTAATTTGTAATTTAGCCAAAATAAGACAGATTAGGGTAAGTGATGGGAGTACCTTACACTGTTTAGATATGAAAGTGTTGTAAAAAGCATAGTGATGACAAAAGATAGCCTGCAACTGCTAATGTTAAAGTAGAAAACAGTGGACCTTGTACCTTTGGTGTATATGTTCAGTCCAGCCTGGCAGTTCTCAATCACCGATGCCTGCAGTCATCAGAACGTCTGTGTATCATGATCCAGAATTTTCTAGTACAGTCCAAAGGAAGTTATATATTGGATTCCAAATAAAATAAATTCCTTAGTCTTTTCTTTCTTCATTTGTTATCTACTAATATCCTCAAGAATGTCTTAAAATTGTTATATTTTATTCGTTGACCCTCTGTTTTAACTACTATTCCAGTAGTAATTTATTGCTGTTTGACAACTCAGAAGATTCATAGAAGGCATTTGACATGCTGACAGAGGAGCAAAAAATGAGTAGCAAAGACACTTGGTGGCATTGTGGATAAAATAAGACATACCAATTTATTGTCAAGGCATTGAATGTACATGTCCCAGCAGTAAAATTCTCTGGAGGCGACATCATGCTTGGTAGGGTGGAGGGTCAGCAAAAAAGAGAAAGACTCTCAATGAGATGGATTGACACAGTGGCTGCAGCCATGGGCTCAGGCATAGTGGGGATTGTGGGGATGGGCACAGGACCAGGTGGTGTTTCGTTCTGTTGTACATAGGGTCACTGTCAGAATCGACTCAGCGACACCTAACAACAGCATAACAGCAGTCAAACTAGCTGAATCTTTAAATTGAACATTTTGAAATTTTTTCTCCAATTTTAAAACATATATTATAGTGTTTTGTTTTATGACTAGTAATAGTACAAAATATAATGTGTTGTAATCTTTTAAAATCTGATGATTGGATCTGTAGATAAAATCAAACCAATAGAGTTATTTGGATTCAAGTCAGAATTCATACAAGGAAATAGTCAAATTTGAGAAAATATATATGAACAAGTTTAACTACCATAATGTAGTATGTATTTGCTTTTATTTTTGCCTCCATTCAATCTTTGAATCTTTTGGCTTATTTTTTTTAACAAGTTTATTGAAGGATCACAAACATCAGAGGTATGTTTATTACAGTATTTAAAATCCCATTTGAATAATCTAGTAACAAATCATTTTAAATTAAAAAGGTCACAGAAGATGTGTCTTAATTCAGTGTGAATATTATCTTTGAAGCAACCTTGATTAGTTTTGGGGTTTATTTTTTATTTATGTTTCTAATTATGTTAAATTGGATTTCTTTCTTCTTTTTTTTTTTTCCTTTATAATGCAATAGAGCAGTGGTTGGCAAACTATGCTCAGTGGGCTCCCACCCTATTTTTTTGTAAATAAAGTTTTATTGGAACACAGCCATGCTCATATGACTGCTTTCTTACTACACTGGCAGAGTTGAGTAGTTGTGACAGAGACTTCATGACCCACAAACCTAAAATATTTACTTTGTAGTTCTTTACAGAAAAAGTTGGCTGATCCCTGCTAGAATTGCTGTTCTGTCAGTATTATAAAAATAAGCAAATTAATTTAATTTAATTTACAGTATGTATGTTTGATTGTACTCATCTGATTTATCCTAACCAAAAATTCCCATGTCTGTCTTATAAAGTTGGCTTCTTCTTTTAGGCAACCTGTAAAAAGCTGGACAGGTCTAAATCGGAACTTGAGGATGAAATACTGTTTCTAGAAAAAGAGTTAAAAGAAGAGAAATCCAAACATTCTGAACAAGATGAATTGGTAAGGCTTTTGTATTTGAGGAGAATAGAAGAAAAAGAAAGTAATTGAGTTTTAAAAAATTAATGTTGGTTAAGGCATTATATACATTGTAAAAATACTCCTAAGAATATAGACGGTATAAAGTGGAAAGCAAAACTTTCCAGATGTATGCCTTTTTACTTGGGAGAGGTTATTATGTTGTTTTTTACATATTTCTTACAGAAATTTTCCATATGCACTATGGAAATAGTTCACGTAAGTAATTTAAGTTGAATAATCACATACATAGTGGATATTTTTAAATGCCTAAAGGCTGTGTTAAGAATATTTTACCTTTCCTTCGTTTATCGTTCACTTTTAAAGTCCAGTTTAAGGAAAGTCTTGATGTGTGGGAGTATTTAGTAAAATATGGTATTGATGAACTTATCTTGAGCCTATGTGACTTGAGTGTTTTAAAATAGTAGATATGAAATGCTGTTGATAATAATTTTCATGTAAAATCTTTTTAAACCTATTACTAAATAAGCTGAGATGGTTTCTTAATTTGAGCCCTCACTTACGAAGCAAGTGTTAGGTTGACACTGTATCTAACAATATAAACAGCATCTTGGAAACTGGAGGAGTTCAGTAAATATTTGTTATTTATTGATACTGTCTTTCCAGATGACAGGTGTTTCAGAAAGGATACAGTCCCTAGAAGATGAATCAAAATCTATCAAATCACAAGTAGCTGAAGTAAGTGAATTAGTCTAATAGCTCTGTTGCTTTTGTAAATCACTGTAAATTTAATTTTCCTATTATTTTTATTACTAAGGAATAAGACCTACTATTAGAATTTGAGATATAGGGGATCTTAGATAAATTTTTTTTTTATTTGAGGCACCTCAAATAAAATAAGTCACTGGTCTCACACAAGTCTATCATGTGATTCTGGCATTGTTTCTATCACCCAGGCCGTTTTTTCGAACTACCGATCCTTAATTGTTTCCAACTTATACATTCCAGTCATTGGTAATTATCAATGCATCTTGATTGCATGTTTGATCAATTTCAGACAGTAGAAGATGGTAAGAATCTTCAGCTTTTTCATCTTTGGCATTAGTAGTTGATACATAAATGTTCTTTTTAACTATGAATGCGACACTGTTTCTCTTCAATTTGTCATTCCCAGCATAGAAGACCATATAATTGCCCGATTCAAAATGACCAATACCAGTCCATTTCAGCTCACTAATGCCTAGGATATCGATCTTCAAGCATTCCATTTCATTTTTGACAACTTCCAGTATTCCATGATTCATACTTCATACGTTCCACGTCTCAACTACTAATGGATGTTTGCAGCTGTTTCTTCTCATTTTGAGTTGTGTCATATCAGGAAGCATATACCTGTACATATACCAAAAGGCAGTCATTTGAAAAGAATGAGAAGATAAGTGCATTGTTTATAATCAGGAAAGCTTTATTCTGCCAATGTCATTAAGCTTGACTCTACTTTGAGGAGGCAGCTCTTTCCCAGTTGTATTTTAATTGCCTGAGAGGCTCATCTTCCAGCCCAGACATCAGACAGTGTTCTGCTGCTATCCATAAGGTTTTCACTGACCAAATTTTTTTAGAAGTAGATCGCCAGGTTCTCCCTCTTAGTCTGTTTTAGTCTGGAAACTGCTGAAACCTGTCTACTGTGGGTGACCGTGCTGGAATTTGAAATACCAGTAGCATAGCTTCCATCATCATACCTTGCCAGATGGAATACTTTGGCATCAAATCGACTGTATTTGTGGAAAGACACAATGGAGCAGCTCAATATCATCAGTCAGAACAAGGCCAGGGGCCAGCTGCAGAACAGACCATCAGTTGCTCACATGCCGGTTCAAGTTGAAGCTGATGAGAATTTAAAACAAGTCCACAAGGGCCAAAATACAACCTTGAGTATATCCCACCTAAATTTAGAGACTGTCATCTCAAAAATAGATTTGATGCGTTGAACAGTAATGACCAAGGACTAGACGAGTTGTGGGATGACATGAAGAAAGCAAAGGGCATTAAAAAGACAGGAAAGAAAGAAAAGACCAAAATGGATGTCAGAAGAAACTCTGAAACTTGCTCTTGAACATAGAGTAGCTAAAATGAATGGAAGAAATGATGAAGTAAAAGAACTGAACAGCGAATTTCAAAGGGTGGCTTGAGGAGACAACGTAAAATATTGAAATGTGCAAACCAAAAGGGAACACACTCGGCATTTCTCAAGCTGAAAGAACTGAAGAAAAAAATTCAAGCCTCAAGTTGCAATATGGAAGGATTCTATGGGCAAAAAATTGAACAACGCAGGAAGCATCAGAAGAAGATGGATGGGATACATACAGTCACTGTGCCAGAAAGAATTGGTTGATATTGTCATTTCAGGAGGCAACATATGATGAAGTACCAATGGTACTGAAGGAAGAAGGCCAAGCTGCACTGAAACCATTGATGAAGAAAAAAAGGCTCCAGGAATTGACAGAATACCAATTGAAATGTTTCAGCAAGGCGATGCAACACTCGAAGTAGAAAAAAGTACTCACTGGTTTATGCCAAGAAATTTGGAAGACAGCACCCTGGACAACTGACTCTAAGAGATCCGTATACATGTCCATTCCAAAGGAAGGTGATCCAATGGAATGTGGAAATTATGGAACAGTATCAGTAATATCCCATGCAAGTAAAATTTCTTTGAAGATAATTCAAAAACGGTTGCAGCAATACGTTGACAGGGAACTGCCAGAAATTCATGCCAGATTCAGACGAGGATGTGGGACAAGGGATATCATTGCTGATGTCAGATGGATCTTGGCTGAAAGCAGAAAATACCAGGAAGACATTTACCTGTATTTTATTGACTTTGCAAAGGCATTCGACTGTGTGGATCATAACAAATTATGGATAACATTGCGAAGAATGGTAAATCCACAATACTTAATTGTGCTTATATAGAGCCTGTACATGTACCAAGAGGCAATATCGTTCGAAAAGAACAAGATACTGCATTGTTTAAAATCAGGAAGAGTGTGCGTCAGTGTTATATCTTTTCACCATACTTATTCATTGTGTTTGCTGAGCAAATAACCTGAGAAGCTGTACTACATGAAGAAGAATGTGGCATCAGGATTGGAGGAAGACTTATTAACAATCTGTGATATGCAGATTACACAACCTTGCAAAAAGTGAAGAGGACTTGAATTATTTACTGGTGAAGATCAAAGACTCCAGCCTTCAGTATGAATTATTCCTCAACATGAGGAAAACAACCCTTACAACTTGGACCAATAAACAACATCATGATCAACGGAGAAAATATTGAAGTTTATAAGAACTCGTTTTGCTTGGATCCACAGTCAACGCCCATGAAAGCAGCAGTCAAGAAATCAAACTATATATTGCATTGGACAAATCTGCTGCAAAAGACCTCTTAAAGTGTTAAAAAGCAAAGATGTCACCTTGAGGACTAAAGTGCGCCTAACCCAAGCCATAGTATTTTCAATGTCCTTGTGCTTGTGAAAACTGGACAGTAAAGAAGGAAGACTGACAATGAATTGATGCATTTGAATTATAGTGTTGGCGAAGAATATTGAATATACCATGGACTGCCAGAAGAAAGAACAGATCTATCTTGGAAGAAGTACAGCTAGAATGTTCCTTAGAAGTGAGGATGGTGAGACTTCATCTCACATACTTTGGACATGTTATCAGGCGAGACCAGTCCCTGGAGAAGGACATCATGCTTGGTAAAGTAGAGGGTCATGAAAAATGGAAGACCCTGAATGAGATATATTGATACAGTGGCTCCAACAATGAGCTCAAACATAACAGTGATTGTGAGAATGGCACAGGAACTGTGGAATGATTTGTTCTGTTGTACATAGGGTCACGATGAGTCAGAACCCATTTTATGCCTCCTAACAAGAACAACCGCAGAGAAATTCATTTTTTCACTGGATAACTATTGAGCTACTGCTGTGTACTGGACACTGTTGAAGATGCTTGGCACTTAACATCAGATTAAAAAAAGCTCTCAATGAGTTTAAAGTTTAGCGGGGGAGACGTAATAAAAGGTTAACATAATTTGGTACATGGTACATAGAATGTTAAGAAATTAAAGTATTTGTCTGAGGTCACAGAAATAGTCAATGGCAGAGCAGGGACATGATTCTGTGCAGCACTTTTTTTTTTTTTTTTTGGCTACACCAGGCTGTCTCTGCCGTTAATATTGGCATGGTTTTGGCTGTAACTTCATGTTTTCCGTGTTCTATGCAGTATGTGTAAGAATGAGCTATTGTATTAAATTAATTGTTACAAACTTGGTATTTTTTGTTTTACTTAGGCGAAAATGACCTTCAGAATATTTCAAATGAATGAAGAACGACTTAAGGTAGCAATAAAAGATGCTTTGAATGCAAATTCCCAACTGCAGGAAAACCAGAAACAGGTTTGTACTGTATAGGACCTCTTCCTTCAACTTAACAAATATATAATTACAAATGTTGCAGGCATATTCAATGACTGACGCATGCTAGGGACAAGGGTAAGCTTTTCCTGGAAAAAGGACAGTCTTTCCATGTGTCCTTTGGTGCCTCTCTTATATAGGATTCGAAAGTGTATACTTGTTCCCAAGGAGTGAAAATGAGCCAGCGCACGTAGGTTTCGTGTTTTGATAAATAGCATTTAGCATCAGCTCCTCAAAGCTAGACTGAAGGAGGGCAGAGGATACCCATGAGAGTTGCTGAAGTGATAGATCTGGGGCCTAAATATAGAAACAGTTTTGATGGTAGACCAGATGAGGATTTAGCTTTTACTCTTTTTTTCCATGTAGGTAGACACTCCTACATACCCATATACATTTCCTCTCCCTCTGCTCTCTCAATATAGTTGTAATTTTTCAACGTGAAAATTTTTCATGGATTACATTATTGTGATATTGTGATTATCTAAATATTACAGCTGAGCCACGTGGTGTGCTCGGGTTACATATTCTGTCTTATCCACCATTTTATTTTCCTTGGAGTTAATAATTGTCTTGTTTTCTGTATACCTACTTTAATTCATTTGTAAACAATTTACCAGAAATGTAAATCTCTTATTCATGCATTCACATGCTTTGGTTAATTTATTAAATTTTTCTTGAAGCGTTCCCTCCTTCCATCCTCCTGGTCCAGTTAAGGACTTGTTCTCTAGGTGTGCCGGACTTGGGCTGAGATTTCACTTCACCCCCTTCCTGAGGATTCCCTTTGTCTCCTCTCTGTGTTGGATCTTTTTCATTTCTTGTGTCCAGGACTTGCTCCTTTGTGGTTAGTTCTCTTGATTAGTTTTCTGAGAAAGCTTTAGAATTTGCATACCTGAAAATGCCTTGTTTTTTTTCTTATATTTATTGATTTTTTTTTGGTCAGATTTCTTATGGGTTGAACTTTTTTTTTTCTCTCAGAATTTCTTTTAAAATTGTACTTCAGATGAAAGTTTACAGAACAAACTAGTTTCTCATTAAACAGTTAGTACACATATTGTTTTATGACATTAGTTAACAACCCCACAATATGTCAACACTCTCCATTCTCAACCTTGGGTTCCCTATTACCAGCTTTCCTGTCCCCTCCTGCCTTCTAGTCCTTGTCCCTGGGCTGGTGTGCCCCTTTAGTCTCATTTTGTTTTATGGGCCTGTCAAATCTGTGGCTGAAGGACGAACCTCAGGAGTCATTAGACTCTGTCAGGCCAGTAAGTCTGGTCTTTTTTTGTGGGTTAGAATTTTGTTCTACATTTTTCTCTAGCTCTGCCTGGGACCCTCTATTGTGATCTGTGTCAGAGCAGTCAATGATGGTAGCTGGACACCATCTAGTTATACTAGACCCCTTTTTAAAATCTCTTTAGGAGATTTCAAGAGACAGTGGTGGTAAACCCTATGCAGTGAAACCTGTGAGAGCTGGGACTTGATTAGACTGCCTTGTTTTTCAGGGTCTTGCAAGTTTTCTGTACTTGAAAGGGTACTTTTCTATCTCCTTTTATGGAAATTGTTTGAGCTTTCCTTCTTTGACAGGTTTCTGCCTTATGTGGGTTCTGGCTTTCAGAGGTTTTACTGTATTAAGTTTGCCATATTATAATCAAAAGTGACATTTTCTACCTTGAAAAAACTTTCACCTAGGTCCTCTTACCCTCTGTAGCTGAATTCATTGAACTTGTTTTTAGTCACCGAAGTTCCTGAGGCAAACTATTCTATATTTACTGATTCCGCGTTGTACGAAGGGTTGCTGTGAGTCAGAACTGATTCAAAGACACCTGACAAAAACAACAATGTTCAAGTACACTCTGGTAACCTTTAAGACTACCTGCTGGGTAGGCAGTCTCTTTAGTAGATCACTGGAGACCTAATTACCAGATATAGTTTGTTT
The DNA here is from genome assembly GCF_030014295.1 of Loxodonta africana. NCBI lineage: Eukaryota > Metazoa > Chordata > Mammalia > Proboscidea > Elephantidae > Loxodonta > Loxodonta africana. Next base: position 51,182,967 of record NC_087351.1, read on the forward strand.
TTTTCCTAATCCTCATTTATTTTTAACTCATTGGTGTTACCTCATTGTCTTATACATGCATGGAAGAGGGTTCATGTTCTTTGTGGTAGGAAGTATGCTAATGAAGTCTTAGTTTTGTCAAGGAAGCAAGTAATTACTGTTTGACAGAAAAAAGTTTAAATACTTTACAAGATACATGCTAATGCAGGTGGTATTCTGGGTGTTTTAAATTTTCTTTCTTTTTTTTTTTTTGCTTCTCTGATTGTATACTCTGCCCTCATAGGGTCACTTTGAGTTGGAATTGACTTGACAGCAGTGGGTTTGATTTGATTTTTGGTTCCAGAATAAGACAGGCTAGGAAGAAAGACCTGTCAATTTACTTTAGAAAATCAGCCAGTATAAACCTTATGGATCACAATAGTCCGATCCAGAATTGATAAATGGGATGGCGTAGGACCAGGACCAGGCAGCGTTTTGTTTCATTGTGCATGAGATCACCATGAGCCAAGGGCTGACTTGACTGCAGCTAATAACAACAAACATACATTATCAAAATTCCTTTCTAGTTATTTTTTTATCGTGAAAATATGCACAACAAAACATACAGCAGTTCAACAATTTCTCCACGTACAATTGAATGACATTGATTATATTATTCAAGTTGCACAACCACCCTTGATATCTTTTCCCAGATTATCCCAGCACCAGGAACATACATTCAGTTCACCCTAAGCAAAAACTCCCTCTTTACCCTCCTTCTCACCTCTCGTAATGGCTAATAATTTTTGATTGGCTACTAACCAAAAGGTCGGCAATTCAGATCCGCCAGCCACTCCTTGGGAATGCTATGGGACAGTTCTACTCTGTCCTATAGGGTCACTATGAGTTGGAATCAACTCAATGGCAACAGGTTTTTTTTTTTGTTTTTTTTTTAATATACTTGTTTATTTCGTATAGTGAGATCATACAGTATTTGTCCTTTTGTGATTGACTTATTTCCCTCAGCATAATATTTTCTAGGTTCATCCATGTTGTGGCATGCATGTTTATGCTATTTTTTTTGTGAAGTTTGTAAGCTTTATATAGTCAAGTATGTCTTTTTACCAATCGTTACTCTTTGTAATGTTCAGAAAACCTTTCCTCTCTTGCAAAAGTATATACACTAGAAGATTGGTTATGCACAATCTAATCTGTTCTAGATTATTGGTATTTCTGAAAATTAGTTATTGTAACTGCCAAACAGTACAATGATTCTTTAAAAAAAGAAATTTTAATAGAAATAAGGTATGACATGTTTTATGGAATGGTAAGAAATCTAATAGGTACGTACGTCTCAGAAAACCTTTTATCTGATACAAATTTATCGTGAAAATCAGTTGAAGAATGTATCAATATCTGTTATTTTACATTGCCACTGTTTTGAAAGTTCTTTGAAAACACAAACCTTTTTTGTTTTTAATCAACAGCATTTGTTGTTGTTAGATGCCATCAAATCAACATCATAGTATGTTATAAAATATCTCTTACTGATACACCTAAATAAATAAGTTGGATTCATAAATGTAAGAGTTGCTTTTTTTTTTTTTTTTTTAATTTTAGCTTGTACAGGAAGCTGAAGAATGGAAAGAACAATTGAGTGAACTTAATAAACAGAAAATAACATTTGAGGACTCCAGAGTACAAGCAGAACAAGTTCTGAATGATAAAGAAAATCAGATCAAGGTAGTTGGCTCTACTGGTTTTAGTGACTGAGAGAATATTATACTAATTCTGTAATTTTGATAATTTTAGTATTTAGCAGCTTGGATTTTCATAATTTATTTGGCCAATTTTGAGAATGCGTACTATTTTTGGCATATGTTCTCATTACTTCAAGGGAAGTATTGTCCTCCTGCCCGCCATGTGCTTCTTGAAGACTTGTAGTGTGTATCAACGTTCTGTGTCCTTTTTTCTTCTCCTCTGTATTTTAGCCTAGGTCTTTAATAAAGAAAGAAAGAAAAATAATACTGGATTTTACATTTTCTCTTTAGGCTGCCATCTGTTTCCACTTGTGAGATGAGGTTGGATAGCATTTGAGAAATTGGACAGATAGATAAAGTTATATGTACTAGTTGTATATCTTTAATACCTAGATTAGCTGGTATGTATACTTTCACAGAGATGATTTTTTTTTAATAAATTTAATTAATTCTAATCGTATAAATAAGATAACTGATATTAATCTTAGGACTTGTGGGCTTTTCCTACTCCCTGTCTCCCTCACCACCTCTTTTTCTATCTACTCTTTAAAGTCTTATGCTTTTAGCTGCAAACAGATACACAGGTGTAAGTATCAAGTAATAAGATGTGAAACTAGTATTTTAAATCTACACAGTGAAGTGGATGTTGTCATCTTGAAAGCTGTACATTTATACTAGTTGCAACTATTCAGAATGTTTTCAAGATTCCAGCTTTAGGAATATTTTTCAGAATTTTCCATATTTTTTTTCTTCCTAAACTTACTCTTCTAAAGAGTTCAGGAGTCTTCCTAAATAGAATAAAAATGAGATGTCAACCTTGAGGTCTCCTCAAAGCCATAGGCCATGTTGTTTGTGCCTGGAACTCTCAAGAGGGAGGAGATCAAAGGGTGTAAATTGTAAAGCAGGGTGGGTTATTCTTTGGGTGCTTACACAGAAACACACCACACAGTCATTTGAATAGCTACAAAACCTTTATTCGAGAAAATTCAGAAAGCACTGTTGGAAAACCTCTAATTCAGATTCAGCTTCTCTTCCGTAGTGTCTTTTTCTTTATCTCTGTTGCGCTCCTCAGCTAATTGTGTACTGGAATAAATCAAATCTGTGGTCCTTTCATATATCATGTGTCTCACTTGCAAATTGGCTTAACTTCACATAAAATTGACTCATGTTAATGGCCACTCTTGTTTGTGGCATATGAAAAAAGGTCACAAAAGAAAATGTTTTATTTATAGTCATGTGATATATTAAGCACGAATGGGCAGTTATCAAGTACTGTATTTGATTTAATAATAACTAGGTTTTTTGTTATAAAACAAAGTTCATTAATACTTTATCATAATGAATTGCATCTCTGTTAAAGATAAGCAGAAACATTTTAATTATCAGATTAGATGCATAAACTGAACATTTATAATTCGTTTTTAACTTTGAGCAGAAGACTGGCAACTGGGACGTGAATTCATGTCGGGTCATCTATTGGCAGTTATAACTCAAACTCAGGACAATTTTTATGCTACATCAAAAAAGATGATAAGGAAACAGTTTAATAACTCAAATTTCTTGAATCAGAAAGCATTCTTACACTTTAAAAATAAATAATAGTAAAAGTGAATTGTCAGTTACACATTTTTATATACTAAATGGTGCCAATGTAATACTTTAAAATTAAGTACTTAATAAGATATATGACCGTTTGAAAGCAAAGTTTTGACAATTGCACTGGCAGATGCAAAGAATGCTTTGAGGAAAATGGCACTTAGGACATTAAAATATGCTGCCATTCAGTAAATATTTTGAGTACATCGTTAACATATTGAAGTAAACTGTTCAAAGCTTACACATTTCATACTAACAAAAAAACTATGAAAATATGTAAAACAGCCTCAAAGTTTCATAATTTAACTGCCGTGGTCTCCACAAAAGGTTGTTAAGTTACTTTAGTATTTAAGAGACAATAGTTTTTATAGTTTTTTGTGAAGTATTCCATCTATTCCTTAAATTACTGGGAAAGTAGATTTGATTTTAAGTATCTGAGTTATAATACTCAATACATGTTATAGTTTTTAAGATTACATATCTTAACAGGTGGAGAATAAGAGCTCATATACTCACCTGTGCAGATTGATTTTTAAACTGTAGCTGTACATTCAGAAGTCGTAAAGCAGTTAGTATAAGGCGTTACCCTCTCTTTTGATTTTTTTCCCCCCTTTGCTAAATGTCAAGTCCCTGACTGAACGCTTGAAAGATTGGGCTGCTGTGCTTGGAGAAGACGTGATGGATAATGATAACTTGGAATTGGAAATGAAGAGTGAATCAGAAAATGGTGCCCATTTAGGTATTAAGTCATGACTTCTCCTCTTTTGCTAAAACTGGTTACAAGCTTTTCCATTTCTTTTTAGTTCCCCATGTGCAACATGTTCTTTATATACTTGTGCTTTGGCACATTCTGTCCCTCTGTCTGTAACACACTGCCTGTCTCTCACTGCTCCTTAAAACTTAGCTTCAGCTGGGGCACCACTTTTTCAGTGAATCTTTCTCCAGCTTCTCTGACAGACTTAACAGCCTCCTTCCCTCTGTTCTTACATATTATACTTATCTTCATTATAGCAATTTTCGCGTTGTATCGTAATGATTTCAATGCCTGTTTTCCCCTGTACTGCAAGCTAATCAAATGGATGGATGAGTACTTTGAAAAATGAGTGTTATATAAGTGAATACCTCAGGATACTTTTTTTTTTTTTTTGCTTTAGTCAGATGATTATGGTACTTTAATCTCGACAATCCCAAATTATTATTGCCATTCCTGGTTGTAGTCTGGAGTTGGCAAAACTTAGGTTCGCTGCAGTACTCACTGTATTCTCAGACTAATTCCTTTGACTTTTTTAATTTTAATTTTGAAATGATTATAGGTTAACAGAAGGTTGCAAAATAGTACAGAGAGCTCCCATATATCCTTTACCCAGTTTTGCCCCCTGGTAGGTAGTTCCTCTAACTTTTATGTCCTTCCTCTCTTATCTGCCCCCATTTCCTGTGTAGTTAACAAATTCAAGGAACAAAAGCTGTGATTTTTTTTTTTGTCTTTCACGATAGCATTAGTACATTAGAAGAAAATTACATTCTCAAACTAAATACTTTCAGTTCTGTGTGTAATTTTTCACTTCTACTTTATCTTGTAAGAAATAATTCTTTTCCTAATGGAGGAAAGCTGTGCTTGTTTAATGTTATTTTAATTTGGGATATAATTCCACTCATGTTTTGGGTGCTGTAGAAATCCAATAATAATTAAGACTGTGGATTGTATTTAGATGAATGCCGAATCCTTGTTATAACTCTGTTTTTGAAGTTGGTGCTGAAGAACTTGTGTTAAATGATATTATGGTACTTCAGTGCTTTTATTGTTTATCTTCCTGGGAGCAGGGCCAAGTCCATTCTTACACCAAATTCTTCATTGTATCAGGAAGAAGATTATAAGGTTCTAGTTGAGTAAACTGATAAAATCATTTGAATGACTGTCATGGTGTTAAACCGTTTTCCTAATTCATAGTTGTGTTTTTGTTATTCACTGTAGATGATCAGCCAGGAGGAGCTTTGAAGAAACTGATCTACGCTGCTAAGGTTTGGCATTACTACCTAAATGTAAAGAATATGAAAAAAGAATTAGAGCAGGGATTAAATTTATATGTCCTTAGTGTCTGTCTTTAAAGTCCATTTTAGTTTCCAGGAGTGTGCTTAAGAAGTGATTAGAATATTCTTTGTCAATTGCTGTTTTATTTTTTATATTAATAAAAATTAATAGAAATTCATAGGGTTAATTTTTAACATTTATCATAATAAAATTTCCAAGTTCTGCATTTTTTTAGATTAGGAATATATTAAAAATGTTTACTGTGTTTTCTTCCATACTTCTTTTTTGTACATTGTCCTTTCTTGGTCTATTTCCCTATCCCTACTGTCCCATTGGAAACCCTGGTGGCGTGATGGTTAAGAGATAGGGCTGCTAACCAAAAGGCTGCTAACCGAAAAGGCAGTTCAAATGCACCAGGCACTCCTTGGGTGCCCTATGCGGCCGGTTACTCTGTCCTATAATAGGGTCTCTATGAGTCGGAATCGACTTGACAGCAATGGGTTTTTTACTGTCCCATATCCTATTTTGAGAAGCAAATACTGGGTTCATTTTCTTCTGGTTCATCCCTTCTTTCCATCCTAGTAGTGGTCTCTCCTGATCTTTGCTGATCTCTGTGAAGTCTTGGTAAATGTTATTTGAAAACTGCTTTAATCAAAACCTATTTTTTGACATTAAATAAAATGAAAACAACCACTCTTTAAGCGTCTTTCACTGCTCTTCTCTGTCCCTGTTCTGAGGTTTGCAACTATTGTTGACTTTGGTAGCTTTCCAGGAAGGAAGCTGCTTTGTTGATTTCTAGGCTAGGTGATAATATCATCAAAGTGCTTCAAAAGGTTGGAGATGTTATATAACTGATTAATATTGCTTTTTTTCCTTCTGTTTTTAAAGTTAAATGCTTCCTTAAAAACCCTAGAAGGTGAAAGAAACCAAATTTACATTCAATTATCTGAAGCAGATAAAACAAAGGAAGAGCTTACAGGTAGGTAATTTACATACTTTTGGTTTTTCTAAATAAATATACCTCCTTACAGAGAATGATACCATTAATTGAATCAATTTGGGAATATTCAGTTTGGTTTTTTTATTAAGTTTTGTTGACAATTTGTAAAAATGTGCCCTTGGCCCCAGGACACTCTGCTAATTCAGAGCTGAAACTCCTCCCAAAGCCCACTTTTCAGACAAAGATTAGAGAGGCCTATAAAACAAACCATACACATGTGAGGAACGTGCTTCTTAGTTCAATCATATATATGAGACCAAATAGGCATCTCCTGCCCAGGAGAAAGATGAGAAGTCAGGAAGGGACAGGAACTGGACTAATGGCCCCAGGGAACCAGGGGTGGAAAGGGGGAGAGTGCTGTCACATTGTGGGGTTTGCAGCCAGTGTCACAACACAATATGTATATAAATTTTTGAATGAGAAACTAACGAGCTGTAAACTTTCACCTGCAGCACAATAAAATTTAAAAAATATATATCCTAGTTTTTTTGTTATTGTTGTTACTGGTAAAACCTTCAGTATCCTCCATATTTATATGAAGTTAAAATAATGAAATTTATTTTTAAAAACATGTTAAACCATAACTTTGAGTTACAGTGTAATATGCTTGGTATGGTTTTAGATACTTAACAGTAGCAATCTCTAACTTATTTTACAAAACCAAGTTTTTTATATCAGTAGTATCTGTTACAAGGTTTTTTTTTGGTATTTATTAATTGCAAAATTGATCTCTATTTTACAAGATCTTGTTTCAGTTTACTTTGCTCCTTTAATGTATATATAGGAGTAATGTTAGACCTATAGAGCTGAAGTATTTTTTTCACTGAAACAGTCCTATTTATTTTACTGATAGTGTTTTATATTCTTAAAATAAACAGATTTTGTCAGTTGTGTTTGAAATTTTTTCTAAATTGGTATAAATAGCATCCTTTCTTTGTTAAAAAAAAAAAAATCCACCATACATTTGCAAAAAAAAGAACATTGGCAAGACATACTCAAGTGTCAACAATGATTATCCTAAATATGGGATTATGGACAAATTTTTTTTTTTTTGCTTATCTATATTTTTTAAAATTTCTGTAATAAGTGAACCGTATTTATAATAAAACCATTTTTTTAAAAGCTTTGAACCACTGAAAATGCACATTATAAAAAAAATTAATACAGCCCTATTCACATGATGTTGATACTTGGATTATTTTTGGATTTTGAAAAACATTAGTATTAACTTTTTAAACAAAGATTTACTGTACATAAAGCATAGTGCTAAAAGCCATGCAAGACTTACAGAAGGGAAGATATGAACCTTGCTTTAAGGAAGCCGTATTGTAGTATATTAACAGTGTCAGCGAGGGACTGTGTAAGTGCCAAAGTAGTAAAGCGTTTGCATAACAGTTAGTTACCCCACCCCTTAATACCGTTCTTGGCAAATCTTTCTTTTTTAAAACCATCGTTTAGAGACCCTATGTCTGACTGTACCCTTCTTGCAAATTTAACTTTCTTTTTTTAATGAATCATAAAAGGTAAATTATTTAAGTTGATTTTCTATTATAATTTGGAGATTTCCTTCTAAACTATTTCTCCTGTGCCCCTTGCCTTTTTGATAATTATTTGCAGTGCTCTCTTGAGAGACCGAAGATTTGAAACAGAATAGTTACAGTAGTATAAAAATATAACGAAGGTTTAAGTGTTGGTTTATAGTTTTTTTTTTTTTTTTTTAAGTATGTAAGATCCTATTTGAACAGAGATAAAAAGTTTGTTTAGTGACTGTTCTTGGCAGTGGTTTAGAGCCTGATACAGATTTAAACATTTCTGTGGCAAGACAGATATTCACATTTTCCTGTGCATTTAATAATGTAATATTACCATGTTAACTATCCTTTTGATGTGTACTTTTAATAGGTGTTTTAGAATAATTATATACTATACTATAAAAAAAAAAATTTTTTTTTTTTTTATACTATATAATTACTAAAATGTGGATGCTTATTAGTATGATTTAGAAAATGCCCTCTCTGGGAAGAGTGAGTTTTGTCTTCTGTTAAGATTTATGGTGGTATAGAGCTGGAGGACAAAATTCTAACTCACAAAAACAGGACAGACTTACCGGCCTAACAGACAGTGGAGAAACCCCGAAAGTATGGCCCCAGGACACCCGTTTAGCTCAATAATGAAGTCACTCCAGAGGTTCATTTGTCAGCCAAAGATTAGAGAGGCCCATAAAACAAAACAGGACTAAAGGGGCACACCAACCCTGGGGCAAAGACTAGAAAAGAAAGCAGGAGGGGGAAGGAAAGCTGGTGTTTGGGAACCCAAGGTTGAGAACAGAGTGTTGACATGTCATGGGTTTGGTAACTGATGCCACAAAACAATATGTGTACTAACTGTTTAATGAGAAGCTAATTTGTTCTATAAACCTTCATCTAAAGTACGATAAAAAAAAAAAAGGTTTATGGTGATGATTCATACTCGTGTTTGGAGAGCTGGTGCCTGAATCTTAGAGGAGCTCAGATTTGAGGTTATTATGTTGCAAGAGGGATGAGGTTTTAAAAACAATTGATGCACTGATTAGGAAGCACTCATAATTATTTAAAACCAAAAAAAACAAAAAAACAAAAAACCCAGTGCCGTCGAGTCGATTCCGACTCATAGCGACCCTATAGGACAAAGTAGAACTGCCCCATAGAGTTTCCAAGGAGCGCCTGGTGGATTCAAACAGCTGACCCTTTGGTTAGCAGCCATAGCACTTAACCCGTACATCACCAGGGTTTCTCATAATTATTTAGATTAGTTAATTTTTGTTTAATGAGTGGTTCTTTTAGCTGGTTTAATGGTTGAAACAAAGCTACAGTTGACTTTTTTTTCCTGTAGGCTTGATCTGGTTTAAGCTCTGAGGACTTTGAGCATTTGTTACCAGATGATTTAGACTTCTGGGTTGACTGACTTATAACACTTATCAAAATTTTGACCTAGAAGGGAGGGCTAGGTAAAAGTTAGATTGTAACAGGTAAAGTTTTTACTGGACAAAAAGAGGCGTTGTTCATCATGTAGAAGTAGTTTCATACGGAATGCTGAACTAAAAGAACTGGCTTCAAAGCTCTCATCTCCAAAACTTTCTTAGGGAACTTAGTGGCTTTTGACTTCCATACTGAAAAACAGGTGCTAGAATTAAAATTTTGAAGGTTTTGAGAAACCTATAAATATATTAAAAAAAAATTCTAAACAAAGCTCTTTAATTAAAGTACTATGAAGCATTTAGGTGAACAAAATACCATATAGATTTTTTATGGTTGTTGCAAAGAGGAACATATATCCTTATTAATAATTTGTTATTAGTAATTTTTATTTTTCTGAAATGTTAGTATGTAACTCAACATATTTACTCCACTGATAATGACTTCATAACTTTTTCTGTAGAGCGTATTAAAGATCTCCAGACTGAGCAGTCATCTTTGCAGTCAGAATATACACAGCTTGAAAATGAGAATCAAAAGCTTCAGCAGAAACTGAAAGTAATGACAGAACTGTATCAAGAAAATGAAATGAAACTTCACAGGTAATAACAATTGTGTTGAGAACCTCACTGAATGGCAAGCAAAATAGCCTAAGATTGTATGTTGCATTTTTAGCTTATGTGATTGTTGCAAGTTCTCAGTATATGATTAGGTTATATTTCATCAGTTCATTTTGAGAACTGATGAAACAGTTAAGAAAATTGTTTCATCTTGAGACTTTTTATTCATAGAATATTGTAAATGACGTTCACAAAATCCTCTTTAACTTTTAATAGATAGTCAGCAGGTTATTGCTTTAAACTTCCTAATACTGGCAGGTTAAGTCAGGTAGTCTGGTACCCATTAATTTCATCTCTAATGTATCTAAAACTGACCCCTCATGCAAGTTGCTCATGCCCTAGTGTCTCTTGTTTCACTAAAAGGCAGTGTCAGTTGTCTAGTTGCTCAGCGTAGCTGCTTGAGCCATCCTCAACTTCTCTCTTTCTCTTATATCTTATATTTATACTGTCATCAAATCCTGTCAGCTTTTCCATATCCTGAATCTAACTACTTTTCACCACCTCCCATACTACTATTCTGATTCAAGCCATCATCAGTTAGTGCCTGGCTTAGTGCATTTACCTCTTGAGTGGTCTTCCTCCTTTCACTCATAAATTCCTGCACTGTGTTTTCTATGCAATACACAGAATAGTCTTTCTCTAAAACATAAATCATATTCAGAACCCCCAAGTGCTTTCATATCACACCCAATTTAATCCAGAGTTTTTATCATGGCTTAGAAGATCCTACAAGATTGACTGCCTGGCTACTACTTTAATCTTGTTCAGTTTCTTTTTCCCTTAGTGTCTGCTATCCACACTAGCCTTCTTGGTCACCTTTAGCATGCCAAGCACATCTGTACCTCAGGTCCTCTGCATTTGCTCCTAATGTCTGGAGTGATGTTCCCCTATGTATTTGTATGGTTCAGTCCCCCATTTCATTTGGGTCTAGGTTCAAATGTTGCCTCAAAGAATCCTTCTATGAGTACCCTAACTAATATAATACCTGCCATTCCCTATCCCCTTATCTTGCCTTATTTTAATTCATAGCTCTTAATCCTTTGATGATTGGTGTCATAGTCATCCAGTGCGCTATAGTTCTTCTGGTCTCAGGCTGCTGTAGTCTCTGATCTATGTGGCCCTTTCTGTCTCTTGGGCTTAAAATTACCTTGTGTCTTTGGTGATCTTCATTCTCCTTTGCTCCAGGTGGGTTGAGACCAACTGATGCATATTAGATGGCCGCTTGCTAGCATTTCAGACCCCAGACACCACTCTCCAAAGTGGGATGTAGAATGTTTTCTTAATAGATTTGATTATGCCAATTGACCTAGATGTCCCCTGAAACCATGTTCCCTAAATCCCTACCCCTGCTACGCTGGCCTTTGAAGCGTTCAGTTTATTCAGGAAACTGCTTTGCTTTTGGTTTAGTCCAGTTGTGCTGACCTCTCCTGTATTGCATGTTGTCTTTTCCTTCACCTAAAATAGTTCTTATCTGCTGTCTAATTAGTGAATACCCCTCTCCCTCCCTCCCTCTCCACTTTTGTAACCATCAGTGAATATTTTCTTCTCAGTTTGAACTATTTCTCAAGTTCTTACTATAGTGGTCTCATACAATATTTGTCAGGGACCCCATATTTTTAAATACCACTATAGCACATATTTTTTTATTATGAAGGTAAATGAAATGTAACCAAAGTTTTAGGTCCCTTTCAAAAGTATAGAAAATGTTATAAATTTGGAAACTGGTAGAGGACATTAGCACTCCGTCGAGATCAGGATGCTAGGTTATTGGTTAGGCTCATTCACTGGCCAAGCCCTATACCTAAACCATGCTTTGGATTCAATTCAAAATTTAAAAACTTTCTGTTCGTCTTGTATCTTTGGGTCATTTGGGACTGATCAAGATATGACAGGGAAACAAACATGACTAAATTTAGCCTCAGTGTTTCAGTCAATAAATCTAGGAATGGGCACTTATTTTTAGGTTAGACTGAAAGATATTGTCCAGTAAATTTTGGACATAAAAGGGATTATTGAGGTGAAATAAATGCTTTTGAGTATATTTTTTTGACCCAAAAAAAGTAAAAGTAAATGTAGAATTTTAATGAGTAATGTTAAAAATTTCAAAGAAAAGAGGCGTTCTCTGAAGATACTCAAAGCAAGGACAGGAGGCCAGTGTGTGTTTTTCATGTTGCGATTTTACTCATTAGTTTGTAATGTTTTAAAATCTCGTATTATCGTATATTCCATTCTAACATTTAAATTAAACCATTCACTACACAGATTCAACTAGTTATGTCACTGGTTGTTCTTCAGGTTAGAAAATAGAGTTGATAAACCCAGCGCTGTTGAGTCAATTCCGACTCAGAGTGACCCTATAGGACAGAGTAGAACTGCCCCATAGGTTTTCCAAGGCTGTAATCTTTATGGAAATAGACTGCCACACTTGTCTTCCATGGAGTGACTGGTGGGTTCAAACCATAGACCTTTCAGTTAGCAGCCGAGCACTTAACGACTGCACTATCAGAGCTCCTCAGAGAGTTGATAGCACCAGTAAAATAAAAATTAATTAAAAGCCTTGCCTGCATCCAGTATGATTTAGGTTCATTGATGTTTTTCATGACTGACATATTGCATCAGTAGCATTTTTCCAAATTTAATATTAGAGAGTAGTAAAATGGTAGGACATAGAAGCTTGATGTGAGGTAAGGTGTGATTTTTATTCAGATCATTGGGTTTCCTTTCACAGTGTCATTTCTGTCATTACTGATAGAGCCCACCCATATTCAAGGTGGTTTGCAGGGGTATCAAAGAATTTCTTATCTTTAATCCACAGCCTGTAAAAACATACCTCCTTTCCATCCCCAAGTCCATCATACTTTCATACCTTTTCTGAGGAGGTAACTTATTTTCTTGTAACACCTGTGAAGTGATTGACCTGGGAGAATTCCTTCCAAGCAAGAGTTAATGAAATTTGTAGAGTATAAAACATGTGCTGCTGCCCTATAGGATTTCTTCAGTAGTTTGTTATGTTCCTGCTCAAAGTTGATGAAGGAGAGGAGGTGTCTATAGTTAGGACTCCAAATGTGTTTTTCTTACATTCAACAATTTTTTTGAGTGACTAGTGTTATTATTGATCACTATATGAAAAAGAACATAGACAATGTAGTATAATAGAGTCAGTATTGGCAGCTGTTTGCCTTGGTCCAGTTACCTAGCCTTAGTCTCTCCGTGCTTCATTTTCCTCTTTGTAAAATGGGAACATTGATAGAACTCTCCTGTAGGGCTCTTGTAATAATTAAATAAGATAATACATGTAAAGGGCTGAGAACAGTCCTGATACATATTAATGGCTCGGTAACTTAGCTATTGCTATTATTAAAAGTACTAGAAGTAGAAAGAAGGACTACTACTGCTTCTGTTTACCTTGGCTTCTTTTTTATGAACTGGCCTGGAAGCCTCATTACTATTTTTAACAGCTAGTTTAAAAATGATGAAAACACAGTCCATTAGTTGGTGACTTCTTGTCTAATAAATGTAATGCTTCTTTATACAAGGAGACTTGATAAATGATAGTTGTAATAATTTAATAGTGTGATAGTTTTATTAATATTTACATTTGGTCATCTTATTTTTGTGATAACTTACTAGAAAACTCTTTAAATTACTGTATTAGTAGTATTAGACCAGATGAGCTGCCTTATCATCTTAAATTCCACACCAAGAATATTTATACAGGTACTTTTTTTTTTTCTTGCATGTGATGTTTTTAGTGGCACTATACAAATTGCGGGAACGCTGGTGGCATACCAGTTAAGTGCTGCAGCTGCTAACCAAAAGGTCAGCAGTTCAAATCCACTAGGCGCTCCTTGTAAACTATGAGGCAGTTCTCCTGTGTCCTGTGGGGTTGCCATGAGTTGGAATCGACTGGACGGCAACAGGATTTATGTTTATACAGATTGCTTTATGGGGAGCACCAGTTGTGGTGTAATTTAAAAGATATAACTGATGATTTTATGACATGTATTAAAAGAAATAAAACACTCTTTGTTTTAAGGAAATTAACAGTAGAAGAAAATTACCGGTTAGACAAAGAGGAGAAACTTGCCAAAGCAGATGAAAAGCTCAGTCATGCGGCTGAAGAACTGGAGATCTATAGGTACTAAATACATTTCTGCCTTTTTTGAGGATCGGGGAAGATATTCAAAAGCACTATACTAGAAAAAATTATAAAGCATCCAAAAAAGTAAATAAAAACATTTTTATTTCATTATTTTTCATTCAGACATATTGCTGTTATGCAGTTGTACAGAAAATATAAAAAGGAAAAAATGTTTTACTTTTAGTGTGTATGATTTTAAATATCTTACATTAGATGATTTTGAATATGAGCACTCCTGTTTTTTGTTAATGTCAAGAAAATTATGAATAGCCATTAATTGCAGGGTCTTTCCTCTTTGGTTCAAATGGGAAGGAATGTCTACCATATCAGTGAATTCAAGAAATATGACACAAAAATAAGAGTGAGCCAGAATTAACATTGTAAAGAAATGTTTACAAGATTATTAAGTCTAGTTTTTTTTACCTTGGCTCTATCCTCACTGAATGCAAGGAAGTAATGGGAAATCTAGAGAAGAAAAGGAAAAGGATTCAGCAGTAGTCCAGATAGTTGTGTTATGTAATTTCACCTTAGGAAGAATAAGCTTGGATTTTGTCCAGAAGAAGAAAAATTTATAGATATCTGAATAAATCTTCCAACATCATGCTTATTAAAAATAAAAAACCAACATACCATATAAATCCTACATTACCTTTGGATTAGCTAAAGCCATGTAGTAGCACTCTTAAAGCTTAGGAGAAAAATATATTCTTCAGAACCTCTTAAAGGTGTTTATTACTTAATATATGGAGGTTTTTAAAGTTATTTTTCACATGGAACAGAGCACTCTGGGTGTTCTAATTAATATTCTTAGGAAAGACAGTGTGTTGTATCATTTCTTAGTATATGTTAATAGTAGAATAATTATTTTTTTTCTTACAGAAAGCGAACCAAAGATCTTGAAGAAGAATTGGAGAGAACCATCCTTTCTTATCAAGGGCAGGTAAGTGTGTGTGTGTATGCGTGTGTGTGTGACGTAAAACAATTCTGATGCAGCAATGTATAGGTACTTGGCTAGTTGTACCTCTTTTGAGGTGTTGCATGCGGCTGTAGGATATTTCCAGGGAGCCAAAGATTCTGGGCTAAGAGACCTCGTTCAAAGTTGCCATGTCTCCTGTTGCTTTGGAAACATCACATACATAAACATATGTCAACATTGGGTGTCTCATATTCAGTCAGGTTGGACTAGTTATCTTAATTGGTGGTTCAGCATTTGGCTGTTAACCAGAAGGTTGGCAGTTTGAATCCACCAGCCACTCCTTGGAAACCCTATGGGGGGCAGTTCTACTCTGTCCTGTAGAGTTGCTATGAGTCAGAGTTGACTCGATGGCAGCGGGGTTTTTTTTTTTTTTTTTCAGGTTGTAGTTGATTGTTGGATCCCTGGTGGTGAAGTGGTTAAGAGCTCAGACTGCTAACCAAAAGGCTGGCAGTTCGAATCCACCGTCCGCTCCTCAGAAACCCTATCAGGCAGTTCTACTCTGTGCTGTAGGGCTACTGTGAGTCGGAATTGACTCAACTGCACATAACATCAACAACAAGTTGATTATTGCATGAAGTGAAAATTTATTTAAAAAAATTTTTTTAATCGTCTTTACATTTAGTTTTTGTTTAAAAAGTATAATAGGGTAATTTGTGTACAGGAAATTTTGCTTTTAAAATGTTGCTTACTGAAGTTTTCAGAGCTGCTTGGAATGTTTCTGAGTTTATGAGTTATACACTAATTATAGTGGTGGATGTGACTTAAGAAAAATAGTTTTCAGTAGTATTTTAATGACTTTCTTTTTCAGATTACTTCTCATGAGAAAAAAGCACATGATAATTGGGTAAGTTTTAAATTTTCTTAGGCTCTTTTGTCAAATTATGCTTTTTTCCTTTCAGAAAGTAAATTGCTAGTTTAAATTAGGTGAAAATAAAGGTAGCATTTTAAAAAATCCACTTCTTTTAATTTCACAAGCAGTGAATTACGTTTCTTATGAACTGTACTTTCTTATAACACAGTTATTCATAAAATTTCATTTTTTTTTTCCTGTGCTTTTTGCACATTGCTTTTGAGTTTATACTCTTTGTGGGGAAGCTGATGTCATATTTATAGATTCATTGTTTTAGGGCACATAACATTCTTCGGCCAGTTAGAGTCATTTCTTATGTGTAGTTCACAATACCCCAAAAAACAGTAAACACAAATTTGATTGTATAGTTCCTTTTACTTATAAAAAGTTATGGTTATGAACTAATTTACCTACAGTTGTATGACATATATATTTGCCCTAGTAGATTGCAAATATTTGGCAGGTCTGATGTTCCACACACTGCTGCTTTTAATGTTGAGAATCCATAGGATGACTGGGAAACATTCAGTATCCCTTAAAAGTTTAACCTTTGTCCACACAACTCTTTGGGAATAGTGCATGTTCTTGTTATTTATTACAAATTTAAGCTGTGTTTTCTGCAACCTACATAATGAGAGTAACCTTTTATTAAATGAAAGTGTCAGTAAACAAATGTAAAAGGTTATAAATGTAAAAGATTTATGGAAATATGATCTGTATAGTCCTGTGCACTTAATAGGTATGCAACATGCTTTGATTATATTATATATATTATAAAAAGAGGGCCTGTACCATCATGCTGTGGAACTATTTTAGACCTTTATGATTTCACAGGATACAGTGATTTCTCTCCAGAGATGGTTATCATGTTCCATAGCCATTGCTGCCATGCATAATGGTCCTGATTCTCCTGTTCCTGTCACCATAAGCTTGGGTTCTCTTAGCATTGCTTTTGTCATGTTATTTGGATATTTGAAGTTCAGGGCACTGGTTTTTTTTTTTTTTTTTTAAGAATGCTAATCCTTGGTTTCACATCTAGATAACAGCATTCATTGTCAAGTACGTGATTAAACTCTAGCCTGACTGTTCCTTAGACTCATGTCTTCTGGTTATATGAAACCCATTCCCATTTAAAATAATTCCCTAAATTTAAATTTTTTTACATTGAGTTTACTGAAATAAATACTTAAGTGATATTTGTTATGCCATCATTATGATATTTATGTATGTTTATCTTTCATTGTATAAATGCGATTTCTATTTTATTTTCTTGAAGTTGGCAGCTCGGACTGCTGAAAGAAACCTCAATGATTTAAGGAAAGAAAATGCTTACAACAGACAAAAGTAAGCATCTTAATGGGAACACTTTAAAAAACTAGTTAATACTTTTATTCTTAGTAATTTTATTGTGGAGAAGAAAGCTTGCAGTGAATACAGCATATCTAACTGAGAAATATCTACCATATTTTTATGCTAATAATGTGTGCCTTCTATGTTTGTTCGCCATCCGCGCCCACCCCCCCCAAGATATTTTCATAGGCATGCTATGCTAATTTTTTTTTTTTTACAGCAACATGTTAAAAAAAAAATAGGCATAGCGACACTTAAACAAAACTGCCTTATTGGGGGAGGGTGCAGTTGGCAAGCAAATGTAGAAAGTGCCTGTTATTTTTGCAAAAATATGGTATTAGCTTTATACTAGGAGTGACTATTTCCTTCTGTTTGTTTAGAATACTTAGGGATGGCACTAAAATGCCACTTGAAGGAAACTGTTCATAGATTCTTCTGTAAAAAGTGTAACTTAAAATATTTTTTAAGCCAGTGTAAGTGGAGGGAGATTAAATGTATGGAGGGATAATGGATGAAATTATGACACAGTAATTTTTAGAGTATCAGCATTTCTTAGAATATTTATTATCTGTCTTATTCTCTGGTTTTATTTAATTGGATAGCCTTGGTTTTCAATAATGAAATGAAAGGTAGGAAAAACATGTACAATGTACAATAGAAGTGAAGAATAAATGTTTTTCTGTGAGGATGGTAACAGTCCAGAGTATTACAATTTCTTGCCAGAATGTATTATTAACATCAATGAATATTAGCTTTAGTCTTCTTGCTTATCTTTCCTATTCTTAGAAATTAAAACTAAATAATTAAATGTTTTATTTCAGATCTGATGGACAAGAACTAGGAATAAGATTCTATTAAAATATCACATTTCTAAGATAAAAAGATTAGAGTAAAATAGGATGAGTTAATCAGATTTCCAATTTTATAAATGGTGATTGGAATCATGGGTCACTTTTCAGTGCGAAGCATGTATGACTCAGAACAAGAACCCATGTTAATCCTGGTCCTTATATTTTGAAAAAATCATCTGAGCTCCTACCTTCAGTTTCCATAGTTGTAAAATGAGTCTTGATTGAATTGGTTGATTGGAGGTCCCTTCATTTCTAATATTTGGGTTCCGTGATACAGTACTCATTACAACCTAATTTTGAAAAAGAAAACAATTCCAACCCTCAACAAAACATCAGAATCAGTAGGCAAAAAGAGACCTGCCACCCCAAAACAACCGCAGGGGATAAAGAAAGATGTTTTGGTCAGAATAATTTTAGAGAGTCTGTTTCTTCTCTGCAGATAATGTGATAGTGAAGAGTAACTTGTACCTGGTAGTGGCATTTTTCTTGAAATGTGGGTGCGTTCTCTTGAGTGAGTAACTTAGAGATGTTTGCTCTTTATTTGCAGATTAACTGAAACAGAGTTTAAATGTGAACTTTTAGAGAAAGATCCTTACGCACTTGATGTTCCAAATGCGACATTTGGCAGAGGTAGTCTTCGTTATTTTTAAACCCTTCCTTTAAGATACCTGTATGTCTGTATATATATAAAAAAAAAAAGTCTGTATATGCATATAGTATATACAGTTTATATTAGTATAAATTAACATTCTCATTTATAAATATTTTAGATATCTGAGCCAGGGTTCTAGTCTGAGCTCTCCCCCAAACTCCTAAGTCTCTAGGTCTGTTTCCCTAGCAATAGTAGAAATATTTGCTGCATCCCTTTCTCAGTGGGAGTTTGTAAGATGGTGTGTATTTACTCCCTTGAGCTCCTTGAAAAGCAGAGTGCCTGGCATGTAGTTGGTACTCAGTAACTATTTGTTGGAAGAATGAATAAAAGAGTGTTTAAATGTAATAACATTGTGACTGTTTACTTATTAACTATACTTTGGGGTTTACTTGAATTATAATGGAAAGATGAGAATTAAGAGAGTCAGTTTAAAAGTATTAATTAAAAATGTGGGAAGATAATAATTTGAGTTTGATTACTTTAATTACCCCCAAGCAGGGACCAATTCCGTGAAAGACATTTAATATTTCTGTCCATTCATTACTCAGTACCATCTTTAATTTTGGAGTTATTGTCCGAATAGTTGAGATTTTTCAAAAAAATTTCAGTCGAATTGGAATTATGCTTCTGATCCAGTGAAAAGAAACCTGTCTTTTGTATAGATAGAGTTCTATTTTCGTAACCTTTGAAAAGATAAAAATCACTTTGTGAGAGTCAGATTTCTTCAAAATGAAAGTCTGTTTCTACATTTTTTTTAATGTTCCTACATTTAGAAAGTATCAAATTACTATGAATTTCAAATTTAACCAAATTTGGTGTAGGGATATTATATAGAAGGGAATTTTTGCCTGAACCCCAATGCACAAGTCTCAGGGAGGGTAATAATGCTTTGATCTTTTGTGGTAACTGCACTTAAATATTATATAAGCTACACTCAAAATTTAACATGTATAAAAAGTGTAATTTGGGTGGTATTTATGTGTTTTGGGGGAGAGTTATATTTTGATCTTTGGGAGCATAACCATTATTTGGGAATGGTGAAGTTTGTAAAGTGATAGGGCTCTTGGTTATATGAATTAGAGATAAAATGGCTTATTTAATGAATTAGTATATATAAACTAACTTTTCACTGGTGATGAATCAAAAGTAATTTATAATGCTTCAGAGTATTCTGTGCATTTTTCTCCTTTTCAGAATCTGAACTTCAGTAATTCATGGCCCAGTGCAGCCATCTGGCCCTGATTTAAATTGAGCCCTTCCGTGTTACAGCCCTTTTCAGCTGGAATTATCTGGGAGCATTCTGCCATTAAATGCAAAACAAAACAAACCTCGTTCCCCCAAATCTTTTATAACTCCAAAATATCACCATATCCTTCAACTTAATGTTGTATGGTTATTTGAATGTATTAATTACCAAGAAGGATCTGTTTTATTGACTAAAGTGTTCATTTGGTAGACGAATTTTAAAAACACAGGGTTCCGTATTTAGTTCTAGCCCATATTAGCAAATGCAAGACATAGTTATCAAGGCATGGATTAAATTTAAATTGGCAATAGGATGACCTGTTGGTAATTGTTGAAATGGGATTTTAACTCTGCAGTGTAGCTAACTAAAACTATGAATTTAAATATGCTGTTTTAATTATTCCAGAGCATTCCCCATATGGTCCCTCACCATTGGGTCGGCCTTCATCTGAAACGAGAGCTTTTCTCTCCCCTCCAACTTTGTTGGAGGGTCCACTCAGACTTTCACCTTTGCTTCCAGGGGGAGGAGGAAGAGGTATATTGTTTAAGCATCTTTATTACTCTAGATTTCTTCCTTACTTTATATTTTCAACTTAATTTATTTTTACAATGATCTGTAAAATAAACCTTTGGAAAATGCAGGCATTCCTTGCACTTATTATTGGTTACATTTTTGGAAGAGGAGCTCTGTGACATCTAATTTTAATATATTTTTCTCTTTGAAATTGTGTTATAATAGATCAAGGGCTTGATGTATATCTTTTCAAATCATATTTTTGACTTAAAAAAACATTATACTATATAAACTTAAAGAATGTATAAAACATAATAAGACTATAACCTGGTATAAAATTATATTATTATAAAACACTATTATAATGTATTTTAAATCCTCTTTTACTTCATTATCATGATCTTTTTATTGTAGAAAATCAGAAGGAATCTTTTTTAGAGTTAAGGAATATAGAAGAGCTCTTGTGGGCAGTTTTGATAAGCACCTTTTAAGGAAACTTTAATAATTTGCTAATACTTTGAGAAACTGACCCAAGGCTATCTGTTTCGTTGCCCCGTGCCATGTTTTTGAGAATTTCTGTAGCTACTGCAAGCCTAAGCATTAGCTGGTGATCTTTCTGCATTCATCTCATCAACACTTACCCTAGTATTAAAAAAGGGTTACATTTGAAAATTCCTGTGTGCCCTATAGTTTTCCTGTTTTGATTTCTTATCATTCTTTACTCTGTCAAGTTGCTTTAAGTTTTACCTTGGATAACGGCAAAATTCAAAAATACAGAGCCCTAAAAAAAAAAAAAAAGAGAGCCCTACTTATTCTAAAATCATCAAAATCAAGTCTTAGTTTTTCAATCTCATGTTTGTGTTTTATAAGAGCTGTTAGCATTCTTCACCAATGAAGTGTCCACACCCTCCTTTTTATGATTTTAACAGATTGAATCTGAGTTAAGCACATAAAGTAATGAGACTAAATAAAGTCCCCGGATTAAACCCAGCATACCAAAGCTCATACATCCAAATGGATATTACACATCAAAATAGTTTCTTAGGGAGTCTATTGAAGCTGCCATTACTGTAAATGTTTTTGAAACTCTTCCTTTGGAACTGTTTTCAAAGAATATAAGAAAATCAGTTTCCTATTTTTTGGTCATGGAATAGTCTTTCCTTGCCCATTGCCTGTTTATATCCTCTTTCCCCATTCTCAGTTTGTTCCACTTAGAACTGTTCCTTCCTGTTTCCCAGTCCCTCTGCAGATGGCGCCCACAACCTGATGACACCTCAGAGAAAGCTTTTGCTCATGTTGGCTTTGAACCTAGATATCCTAGGGAAAGGGGCTGAGTTACAGATTGATACTTGACTCCCTAGGGGGGCATTGCAGTGAGCACCTTAGGAAGCAGACTGATTTTTAAAAATTCCCATGTCTGCTATAAGCGCCTGAAATCCATTTTTTTCCCCCACAAATTTTTACCCTTGAACTACGGTAAGAAATATATTTTATATTGAGTCATTTTAAACACCAACATAAATATAACCGAAACCAGTTATGTGGTTTTTGATGCTTTCTGATATTTTCTATTCAGTTCTATTGCATTTCATAAAAAAAGAATGCTGATTGAGACTAAGTGAATTTCGTGCAGTGCAAATGCACAGCTAGCAGTCTGAAAAACAGCGCCCTAGAAATAAGGGTGTCCTTGGCTGACCAGCAAATGCGAATCCCTGGAAGTGGGGTTACCTAAGTCAAGGATTGCTTGTAGTTATTTTAATATTTGGAATAAGAATGAAAAATTACCTTTAATTTCTCCTCTCCTATTTAAATTACTTTCCTTTCCTACTTACTTTTAAGATACAATGTGTTTAGATTATTTGCAAGGGTGTTTTACAATTTGTTAAAGCTACAGAAGTTCAAGGTAAGTTATCAGCAGGTGTTAAAGAGTTACTTTGAACTGAAAGTTTCTATGATCCACCAAAGAAGGGTGTGAAGAGTGCTCTTTCTTTTCCTTCCTTTTATGATCTTTTTAAATTTTAAAGTTTGAATAACACATATGTTTGAATAAGATTAAATTTAAGGAAAAAATTTTTTAGAGTAAATTGAGTGTAACTTTTAGTCTGATTTAACCTTTAGTGTTTTCAGGTTTGTGATTTTCACCTAGCAGTCAG
This sequence comes from Loxodonta africana, assembly GCF_030014295.1. NCBI lineage: Eukaryota > Metazoa > Chordata > Mammalia > Proboscidea > Elephantidae > Loxodonta > Loxodonta africana. Next base: position 51,205,616 of record NC_087351.1, read on the forward strand.
TCTGCCTGTAGCTTTGGTCCTCTGAGTGTGAGCAGTCCGGAGAAAAGCCTTTGAATGTCTCTTTTAAAGCTCTGTGTTTCACTCCGGATGAACTCAGCCTTACTAGCTTTTGCCCATTTCTTAATATAATTTTTTGTTTTCTTACCCTTTTGTTTCTAATGAACTGATTAGTAGCGGATGAACAAGCTAGAAGGAAGGATTTGGGAAATTTAATAGAATGTACAACTATTAAGAAAAGTGGTAGTTGACCTCCTGGCATAAAAGTCAGTTGACCGCCTGACTCTACTAAACAGAGTATATGGAAAATTAAAAAAAAAAAAAAAGATTACTATATATTTTAAAGTGAATGTTTATACTGATTTGCACAAGTTACTAAGAAAAGGTCAAATTAATTTTGGTCTCCTCTCTTAAAGGAGGTACTGAAATGTGGGAACCGTTTTAGAAAGACTTCTATTGAAAAAAAATTTTTTTAAGTTATTCCTTGAAAGGAATAAGCTTTTGTTTTCTGGACAATATAATTTAAGAAGACCTCATTCTCCCCTCAATGACAGATAAATGAGGTATTAGTATATATTTGTTTAATTGAATGTTTAAAATAATTTTTATATTTTTGTTTTCCTTTTCAATCGAATATGGGCTTTAAGTCAAGTTACTATCTGTGGTCATAAGAAGGGAATTTTAAAATGATTCACTTCCATTTTAATGCAAGGATGCCAAATGAGTGTTATCTTGTTTCAAGTGTTTATTCCATCAATGCTGTTATTGCTAAAACCCTTGTTTTATACTCGCCTTCAGAGCTTGTGGGCTCTCTCGTTGAGGTGAATTTGATATTTAGGAACTGCTGAAAGCCTTATAGAGCCAAATTTATTTGGTGGATATAAAGTTTATGGTCACATTGGTTAAAATTATTTTGGGAAGAAGTAGAGAGTTATGTTACAGCATTGAGACTCAGTTTATTGTGTGGCTTTTAAACTAATCTGAGGATATTTCCAAAAGAGTTGTTTTAAAAAATACTTTAGTAGTAGCAGAATTATTGAAATAGGTTATAGCTCCTAAGATAATTGTTTTAAAGGAATCATTCTCATTTTGATACAGAGTATTGGAATATTAGTTAAGCAGCAAATACCTCATTTTATAATTACTGTATCTGGCATAGAAATCTTTACATTGCAATTTACTTTCTTCCCTTATTTTTCAGACTTAGTATTTATAGCTTTAATCACGGATTTTATGTTTAAACTCAGTTGCTTGTTTTTTGTCTTTTTTTTTTAAACAGGTAATCAATGATTATGATAATATTTAAAAATGAAATTTTTAGGCAAATGTTTGTTTATGCACTTGGCAAAATTATTTTTTCCTTGTCATAGAAATGGCTTTGCAGGATATATAGTCTAATGTATTTTTAGGACAACTTTGTTTTCACTCTTTAAATAGCACTTGAATTTTGTTTTTTTATAGCTCTCCATAATTTCCTAGATAAAACAGAATTGTATTTTTTTCCTGTAATTAGATTCAAGAGGACCAGGGAATCTTCTGGACCATCAGATTACCAATGAGAGAGGGGAATCAAGCTATGATAGGTTACTTGATCCTCAAAGAGCAGCTTCTGACACTGGTTCCTTGTCTCCTCCATGGGAACAAGATCGTAGGATGATGATCCCTCCATCAGGTTTGTAAAGAGTATGTTTATATTTGAAAGGCAGCTAGTATGTGGAACATACAGAAATAGGAGAAAAGAGGAGCAACAGTGTGCCCTGTCATAAGAAAAACATGACACAAGCTATTGTTGCTGTATGCTGTTGAATCCATTCCAGCTCAGAGCGACCCTGTATGACACGTATTAGAAAACAACAAAACATGAATTTCCAAATGGAATAATTAGGGGTAATTGTTCACATTATAGAAAGCAGTTTTTGCCCCTAAATGGAATGTTTTTAATTTAACATTCATTTGAGCATATTTAACTGTGATAAAAACAAGGATTAGTAAAATGCAGCCCTTGTCTTAAGGGGCGTTACTGCAAGATTTTGAGGGAAATCATATCTATACCTGTATAGAGGACCTTTTCTTTAAAGAATTCACAAGTTATCAGTTCCAGAATTCTCTGTCGTGTGCTCTGCTTGTCTCTCAAAAATACAATCTAGTGTAGTGGTTCTCAAACTTGACTAATCATCAGACATCACCTAAGGAACCTGAAAAAAAATATACAGATACCTGGGTTCCGTCTCAGACAAGACCTTCTGAACGTGAACTGTAGAGGTGACCCTGTATTTCTGAAAAAAAAGCTCCTTAGGACATTCTGAGAATTAGCTAAATGTGAAAACCACCAGTCTAACCAAAACCCTCAGTATATGGACAAGGACACTGAGTTCCCAAAGAGATTAGCTGACATTCTTAAGGTAAAACAGCTAGGTGACTAGCTGTAACTAGAACTCAGATTCCCAATTCCTAGGCCACTGTTCTTTCCACTACTAATATAATATAGTTCTTTTAATTATCAATTTGTTCCTCTTCCATAAAATCAGGAAATATTTACGTGTCATTTAAGAATTGCCTGAAACCCATAATTTTTAGACCTTTCAGTATTGTCCTACAGATCTTGAGTCTCTTTGTTTCCTTTTTTTTTTTCTTTCTTCTTTTGATTGGACAATTTTTCTTGATCTGCCTTCAAGTTTATTGACTTTTCCCTCTGTCGTCTCCATTCTGCTATTAAACTCACCCAGTAAATGCTTTATTTTAGTTATTTAATTTTTCAGTTCTAGAATTTCCATTTGGTTCTTTTTTTTTTTTTTTTTTTTGTAGTTTTGATTTCTTGGCTGAGATTTCTTATCTTTTTGTTCAGCATAAACATTTTTTAAACTCATGAAGCATAATGTGATAATACCGAAAAAACCCAAACCCATTGTCAACAAGTTGACTCTGACTCACAGTGACCCTGTAAGAACAGAGTAGAGCTGCCCCATAGGGTTTCTAGGGAGCAGCTGGTGGATTCGAACTGCTGACCTTTTGGTTAGCAGCCAAGCTCTTAACCACTGTTCTCCCAGGGCTGCTTTAAATCCTTACATGATCATTCCAATATCTGAATTATCTTGAGATTGACCTCTAATGGATTATCTTTTCCCTTAAGAATGGGTATTTTCCTGTTTCTTGGTATATTGAGTAATTTTAGATTGTATCCAGGACATTGTGTAGGTTCTGAATTCTATTATATTTCTGAAGAGTGTTGTTGGTTTTGTTTTTAAAGACAGTTAACTTGGTGTTATGGATTAAAGTATGTTCCCCAAAAATATGTGTTGTAAATCCTAACCTTTATGTCTGTGGTTATAATCCCATTTGGGAATGGGTTGTCTTTGTTATGTTAATGAGGCAGAATTAGTGTAGGGTATATCTTGAGTCAATCGCTTTTGAGATATAAAGGGTATTAAACAAGCAAGCTAGGAAGCAGAGATGGGGGAAGAGAGTTGCGGTATTCCTGTTATACCAGCACTAGATAACTAAAACATTTGGTAAGACCTGAACTGCAAACACCCTCTTTCATGGGCAGCAGGTCAAATATCAGTTTAGTTTTGGTTAAAAACTGTTTTAAGTTTGACTTACACATGTGTAGCTCAGGGGTCAGCTGTAGTCTTGGGCAGGGTTTATTCAGAAAAGTTTGGGCTCCACCTCTCTGGCTGTCTCTCTGAGATTCCCCACTCTCACTGCCTTGGATTTTGTCTTCTGGTTGTTTAGCTAGAAAGATGGCCTATGTTCCATTGGAATTTTTGTTACTCTTTGCTATACCTCAACTGTGGTTTGCTTTTAGGCTAAATCACAACAACGGGAAACTCACAGTGCTTGTCCCTTTTCCAAGTTTCTGCTCGTTTTCCAAATCTGCCTACCTTCGTTAATGCTCCATTTGTTGCTGTTTCAGAGCCTTTAGATAGTTTTTTTTGGTATATTGCCTAGAGTTTATAGTTATCTTTGGAGGGTCAGTCTGTTACGAGCTTATTCTTCGATACTAGAAGTAGAACCTGGTATCCATAATTTTCATCGAAGCTTAACTAAAAGTTCATAGTTGTGAGCTTCTAAATTGGTAAGTCTTTAGAGAAGGGAGATGTAGCTGTTCTTTAGAGAGTGTCTCCAAATACTGCACTTGGTCCATCTGGTTTGACATAGGGTTACCTGTGCCAACTCTAATCTCAGTGAAGAAGGATAATTCTGCAGACACAGCCAAGGAATGTTGGATGCTGTTCTTAACTTTATGACTGGATGAGGGGGGTCAAATGACTTCTGAGGCTCTAGCTTGAGTTGAAGTAATACTAATAAATGCATTAACTGTTAGCCCTGTTCCTAGCCACTGTAGAATTACAAAAATATTCCACATTAGCCTTTGGTACATCCTCACCCCACCCAAATAGTTACCGGAGAGGCTTCAGGGTAGGTTCTTTTTTTTTTGTATTCCATTTAACTAATTGATAAATTAGAACACTGAACAAGGAACGAGGGATCCTAGGTTTTTATCTGCTAACGTTTTATACAACGTTGAGCCATTCATTTTACCTGTAACTGTTTTATCATCTCCAAAATATGGGCTTCTGTAAAATACAGGTGGTAATATTCTAAAGTAACACCCACCCCTCCCTCCCTGCCGCACACACACCAAACTGAAACCAAATCCGTTGCCGTCGAGTCAATTCCGACTCATAGCGACCCTACAGGACAGAGTAGAACTGCCCCATGGAGTTCCAAGGGGTGCCTGGTGGATCTGAACTGCTGACCTTTTGGTTAGCAGTTGTAGCTCTTAACCACTATGCCACCAGGGTTTCCACACATGCACACATACATTGTTATTTTAGAGTTGAATTATTGGGACTCCTGAAGAGCCCTGCTTCCCACTAATAATTGTGTCTTTAAGATTTTTCTAAAATTTAAAATAATTTAAAGTATTTGTTATGTTAAAAAATAATATAACAACTAAAATAAACTTTTGAAGAATATATGGATTCTCTAGTGGTTTGAAGCTTAGTTGTCATTTAGTTCTGTTGAGCATACTTTGTAATATTCATACGTCCCCCTTATACTTAGCAGAAATTTTGTACATTCCTATTGACTTAAGTTGGCAGAAATAATTTAAAAAGTTGGTAATTCCATTGTTTTTAATAACTTATTTCTACACTATTAAACACTTTGAAGGGGAAAAAAAGCATTATTTATATAGTTGGAAAAATATATTATAGCTTGTCCTTTTTCTCACATGTCCTGTTTCAGACATTTTTAATTCCTTAGAGATTTTGTTAGCATTAGCAAGTATAAACCTAGTTTCTTCAAGTAATTAAAATATTGTTTTTATTATTTTTAATAGCTGCCTCGTTTATTCTTCTATAACTCTGTATGCACTGTTAATGATTATTAAAGATTAAAAGACAAAACTTTATGTTGTTGTCGTTAGGTGCTGTAGAGTCAGTTCCAACAAATAGCAACCCAGTGTACAGCAGAATAAAACCTGCTCAGTCCTGTTGCATCCTCACAGTTGTTGTTATGTTTGAGCAAATTGTTGTAGCCACTGTGTCAGTCCATCTTATAGAGGGTCTTCCTCTTCTTCACTGACTCTCTACTTTACCAAGCATGATGTCCTTCTCCAGGGGCTGGTCCCTCCTGATAAAATATCCAAAGTATGTAAGACAGATTCTCACCATCCTTGATTCTAAGGGCCATCCTGGTTGTACTTCTAATGAGAAAGATTTGGTTGTTCTTCTGGCAGTCCATGGTATATTCAGTATTCTCTGCCAACACCGTAATTTGAAGGCATCAATTCTTCTTTGGTCTTTCTTATTTGCTATCCAGCTTTCCCATGCATATGAGGCAATTGAAAATACCAGTGCTTGGGTCACGTGTACCTCAGTCCTTAAAGTGACATCTTTTAACACTTTAAAGAGGTCCATTTTTTTTTTGTTGTTTTTTTTTGAGAATATACATAGCAAAACATACACCAATTCAGCAGTTTCTGTGTGTATAATTTAGTGACATTGATTACATTCTTTGAGCTGTGCAACCATCCTCACCCTCCATTTCTGAGTTGTTCTTCCCTTATTGACATAAACTCACTCTCCCACAGGTCTCTATGTAATCTTTAAAGTTGCTGTTGTCAGTTTGATCCCATATAGATAGTTCTTAAAAGAGCATAATCCCAAGGCCGACCTTTTTTACTAGTTAAGCTAAACAGTTGTTTGGTTTTAAAATGACTTTAGGGGATACTTTTGGTTTAAGGTTTAAATATTACCTCAGGGCACTATTTTCAGGGGTTTACCCACCATCCATCGACAACACTGGATTTTACCCACCATCCATGGCTCCACAAAGTCAAAATGTTCATTGGTCAAAGTGCACCATCCAGTTTTCAGGTCTCAGGGCATAGGAGGCAGTTATTCATGGAGGCAATCAGCCACACATTCCGTATCCTCCTCTTATTCCTGCTATTCCTTTTTCCTTAAAAATGTCTTTTGTAGCAGACTTGTCCAGCGCAGTACATCGTTTGATTTCTTGACTGCTACTTCAATGGGTGTTGATTGTGGATCCAAGTAAAATTTAATCCTTGACAACTTCAATATTTTCTGCATTTATTATGATGTTGCTTATTGGTCTAATTGTGAGGATTTTTGTTTTCTTTATTTAGAGGTATAATCTATACAGGCTGTTGTGGTATGATGGCTTGCTTTTGTGTGGCCTTTGTAGGCATGGTCCTGTAACTCCCACCCAGCTGATTGGGGGGGACTATGCAGATAGGGAATTGTAGCCCACCAAAGGGATTGGTTGGTTTTGATATCCTACTGGGCTTGATATGAGTGACCGCAGAGGCGGGAAAGAGAAGACTTCACCACCAAGGAAAAACAGCCAGGAGCCAGCATGTGCTTTGGACCCGGGATCCCTGCAGTGAGAAGCTCCTGGACCCAGGAGACAGAAAGCAAGCTGTAACCCTGAAGATCCAGCAGCAGGAGACAGTGCATTGGGAAGCCCACGTAGCAAGAAAGCTGAATGCCTTTGGGCAGAGACTAAGGGCCAGGAGGAGGCGTGCTTGTGAGCATGACTGGGAAGAGGCTATTCTGATGGAAGAACTGTATCCTTGCGTGTTCCTGTACCTGAGTCGTAACCTGTTACTTTCCTAGTAAACCTCATAATTGTGAGTACGGTCTGTGAGTTCTGTGTGGCCGTTGCAATTATCGAACCCAGCAGAGAAGTAGAGAGGGCTGTGGGAGGGATGACTGGTGTCAGAATTGGTGAAGATGGTGGAGAGAGGGGGCTTGTCTGGCCTCTGTCTCAGGGGAGTCAGCCTTGTGTTGTTGATCTTGATTTTCCTTCCCCCTTGTGGAGCTGGAGGAGGTCAGACATCACTCCCAAGCCATTTTTACAGCTGTAGTTTCTGATCTTCATCAGTAAGTGCTTAGGCCCTCTTTGCTTTCACCAGCCAAGGTTGTATCATTTGCATATTGCAGGTCGTTAATGATTCTTCCTCTGATCCTGGTGCCATGCTCTTCTTCATATAGTTCAGCTTCCACAATTATTTGCTCAGCATACAGGTTGAATAAATAGAGTGAAAGGATACAACCCTGACGCACACCTTCCCTGATTTTAAACCACACAGCATCCCCTTTGTTCTGTTCGAACAACTGCCTCTTAATGTATATACAGGTTCTGCATGAGTGCAATTAAATGTTCTGGAATTCCCATTCTTTGCAGTGTTATCCATAATTTGTTATAATCCATACAGTCGAATGCCTTTGCATAGTCAATAAACACAGATAAACATCTTTCTGGTATACTCTGCTTTCAGCCGAGATCCATCTGACATCAGCAATGATATCCCTCATTCCACATCCTCTTCTGAATCCGGCTTGAATTTCTGGCAGTACCCTATTGATATGCCGCCATTTTTTTTTTTTTTTAATATGCTGTAGGTAAAAGTTTACAGACCAAATTAGTTTCTTATTAAGCAATTAATATATAAATCGTTTTGTGACATTGGTTGCTAACTCCACGTTGTGTCAACACTCTCCCTTTCTCTACCCCTTGCAACCATTTTTTAATTACCTTCAGCAAAATTTTACTTGTGTGTGCTGTTAATGATATTGTTCGATAATTTCCACATTATGTTGGATCAGCTTTCTTTGGAATGGGCAGAAATACGGATCTCTTCTGGTCAATTGGCCAGGTAACTGTCTTCCAAATTTCTTAGCATAGACTAGTGAGTGCTTCCAGCGTTGCATCTGATCATTGAAACATCTCAGTTGTCATTCCATCAGTTTCTGGAGACTTTGTTCTTCCCATTTGGTGTTCTAGCTCCAGATCTTTACGCATTTCATTATAATATAGTCATGCATCGCTTAATGTCCATAATGCATTCTGTAAAATAAGACACTATGTAATGGGGATCTTGTGTAGACACTGTGCAGTCATTCGGCACATAACAGCCATTCAGGCAACATTCAACTGTATGTACCTCTGTGGTCCCATAAATTTATATGAGGAAATCAGCAGTGTGTTTATGGCAAATGCCACCTAAGTGGTCACCAGCTGGCTGTCCAAGTGCATGGGCCTCACATGCTGAGCAATGTGAGCAAGCATGCAATTTGCATGCATCCCATTTGTTAATCCAACTGCCTGCCTTGTGTTGCTAAGTGATTGCTTGTATGCCTGCTTGCATGCCTGCTTGCACTTATCAGCATGGGAGGCCCATGTACTTTACGAGCCAGCTGGAGTGCCCTTAGGTTGCAAATGCCGTAAACACACCGCTGATATCCCTATATAACCTTATGGGACCACAGAAGTATATGTCATCAGACGTTTATGCACTGTATGGCTGTACTTCTGTTCATCTCTTTTACTTCATCATTTCTTACATTCACTTTAGCTGCAGCATGTTCAAGAGCAAGTTTCAGAGTCTCTTCTGACATCCATTTTGGTCTTTTCTTTCTTTCCTATCTTCTTATGACTTTTTTCTTTCTTCATGTGTGATGTCCTTGATGTATTCTCAAAACTTGTCTGGTCTTTGGTCATTAGTGTTCAAGGTGTCAAATTTTTCTTTAGATGGTCTCTAAATTCAGATGGGATATACTCAAGGTTGTGCTTTGGCTCTAGTGGACTTGTTTTCATTTTCTTCAGCTTCGGCTTAAACTTGGGTATAAGCAATTGATGGTCTGTTCTGCATTTAGCCCCTGGCATTGTTCTCACTGATGATATTGAGCTTTTCTATCATCTCTTTGCACATATGTCATTGATTTGATTCCTGTGTCTTTCCACCTGGCAAGGCCCACGTGTATAGTCACTGTTTTATGTTGTTGAAAAAAAGATATTTCCAATGAAGAAGTCATTGGTCTTGCGAAATTCTCTCATGCCATCTCTGGTGTCATTTCTGTCACCAAGGCCGTATTTTCCAACTACTGATCTTCCTTCGTTTCCAACTTGCCCTTTCCAATCACCAGTAATTATCAATGCATCTCGATTGCATGTTTGATCAATTTCTGACTGCAGACATTGATAAACATCTTCAATCTCTTCATCTTTGGCATTAGTGGTTGGGGTGTAAATTCGAATAATAGTCATATTAGCTGTTCTTTCTTGTAGATGTATGGATATTATTCTATCACTGACAGCATTATACTTCAGGATAGATCTTGAAATGTTCTTTTTGGCAATGAATGCAACACCGTACCTCTTCAATTTGTCATTCCCATCATAATAGACCATATGATTGTCTGGTTCAGAATGGCCAATACCAGTCCATTGTAGCTTAGTAGTATGCCTAGGATATCTATCTACAAGCATTCCATTTCATTTTTGACAACTTCCTATTTTCCTAGATTCGTATTTTGTACATTCTGCATTTGATTATTAATGGATGTTTGCAGCTGTTTCTTCTCATTTTCAGTAGTGCCACATCATCAAATGAAAGTTTCAGCTTTTTTCATCCGTGTCGTTAAGGTTGACTCTACTTTGAGGAGGCACCTTTTTCTCAGTCATGTTTTGAGTGCCTTTCACCCTGAGGGGCTCATCTTGTGGCACTATATCAAACAGTGTTCCACTGTTATTCACATGGTCTTTGTTTTGTTTTTAATATTTTATTGTGTTTTAGATGAAAGTTTTAATAGCAAATTACCTTCCCATTTAACAATCTTTATACAACTTGTTCCATGACATTAGTTACGTTTTTCACAACACATCAATATTCTCATTATTTCCATTCTTTTTGTTCTGTTTCCATTCCTTTAGCTTTCCAGTCCCTCCTTAGCTTCTCATCTTTGTTTTAAGGTACCTGTTCATCATTTGGTCTCATATAGTTGATTACTTAAGCGAGCACAGTATTCACTGGTGGTTCTGTTTATTTATAACCCAGTCTATTATTTGGATGAAAGGTGACCACTGGGAGTGGTTCAAAGGGTATCTTAGGGCAGTAGTCTAGGGGGTTCCTCTAGTCTCTGTTGGTCAAGTAAGTCTGGCCTGTTTTAGGATTTTGAGTTTTGTTCTACATTTTTGTCCCTTTCTATCTGGGATCTTGTGTTGCATCTCTTGTCAGAATGGTTGGTAGTGGGAACCCAACACCGTCTAGTTCTTTTCTCAGACTATACGAGGCTGTGGTTCATATGGCCTGTTAATCCTGTGGAGTAGTTTCTTCTTTGAACCTTCATTCTCTTTTATTCCAGATGAGTAGAGGCCAATAATTGTATCTTAGATGGCCGATTATAAGATTTTAAGACCCCAGATGCTACTCACCAAACTAGGATGTAGAACATTATCTTTATGAACTATGTTATGCCAACTGACCGAGTTGTCCCACAAACCCAATAATCCAGTCCCACAAGGTGTTTTGTTATGTCTAAAAAGTATCTGTTACTGTGTCCCCTATGTGGTTAACTATAAATCAAGTCAGCCTCTCACACAAAAACATACACCTTGCTACATACTCCCAATTGCTCTCCCCCTAATGAGACAGCCCGCTCCCTCCCTCCACTCTCTCTTTTCGTGTCCATTTCGCCAGTTTCTAACCCCCTCTACCCTCTCATCTCCCTTCCAGGGAGGAGATGCCAACCTAGTCTCAAGTGTCTATGTGGTTAATTATAAATATGAATATATATACAATATATAAACATGTATGTACGTGTACCTACAGATACACCTGCATGTGTACACCTGTACACTTGTATGTGCCTTCCTATACACATATACGGATACGTGTCTAACTGTGTAACAACACATATATTTTTTTGGTTGTTACTGTGGCAGAATTGTATGTTACAGCATTTACCAAAATTGTCCCTTATTCTTGCATACTTAGTATGTTTGTTTACCTTGGGCAAGTTGTGCAGACTTCATGCATATTGAGTATTGCCTTTCCTATCACTAAAAATATAAAATGTCTACTCTCTAGAAAGTAATTCTCCCTCCCTCCCTCCCTCCCCACCCCTAGTAACCATCAGAGAACGTTACCTTCTCTGTGTATACCTATTCTTGACTTTTCATAAAAGTGAGACCATAAAATATTTGTACATTTGTGATTGGCTTATTTCACTTAGCATCATATCCTCTAGATTCATTCATGTTATAAGGTGTTTCACAAACTCCTCATTATTCTTTATAATTGTGTAGTATTCCATTGTATTTATGTAACACAATTTGTTTATCCATTCATCTGTTGATGGTCACTTAGATTGTTGCTATCTTTTTGCTATTGTGAATAATGCTGCAGTGAACATACGTGTACATATGTATATTTTTGTCACTGCTTATTCATAAGGTTTCCACTGGCCAATTTTTTAAAAGTAGATGACCAAGTCCTTCATCCTAGTTTATCATAGTCTGGAAGCTCCCCTGAAACCTGCCTACCATGGGTGACTCTGCTGGTACATGAAATAGCAGTGGCATAGCTTCCAGTTGTCATTGCAACATGCAGGCCACCACAATATGACAGACTTACAGATGAGTGGTGGCAAAATTGACTACCATTTTAGAATAAGGCTAATTCTGTTTAAGGACAATTTGTACGCAAAATTGATTTTTTGTCTGTAGTGCAATGTATCTGTTACTTTAACATTCCTATGTATGTTTATAACTTAGATTACATGTTGTAGAGCAAGAATGGTATAGGTGAAAAAATAATTAGATTGGAAATCAAAAAATATGGTTTTCAGTCTTTATCTTTTTGTCTGATTTTGCCAACTTGTTTTCTCTCTCCAGGCCTTAGTCCTTTTACACACAGATGGGTTTGAATTAAGTGATCTATGTAGTCCATTTAGCTAAGTAAATAAAATTTAACCAGGTATTAATGGTTAATATTGGGTTTTGCTAGGTAATTTTCAATTTAATGGCTTCATTGAAGAGTAGCCTAAAATGCGGGGCAAATCTTTGTTTCCTTATCTCAAAGATCTTGGTCCCATAATACCTTACTGCTTTGCTAGCTTTCAGTATTGTTAAAGGCCTTTAAAAAACATTTATCAGTTTTCTTGATGAGGTAGTATCATCAGCTGAGGGGAATGGAAGAGGAGGGAATTACTGGAGATTTAAAAGCGAGAAGAAGGTATGCAATAGCTATTTAGGAGAGTGGAGGAACTAAAACTTCAATAAAGTGATTATAGGGCAGTGTTGGGTGCCCATTTGAAATTTATGGTCATGAATATGAATGAGAGCAGTAAACAGTATATTTCTAATATAGTTTATAATCATAAAATGGAAACTATAAATTTATCATTGCAATTAGGTTTCAGCGCATACTTTGTGCCACATATTACGCTAAGTGCCTTTTTAAATCATTCTAACAACTCTAAGGGTGTTATTCCTGTTTTACTGATGGAGAAGCAAAAGTACAGAGAGGTTGCATAACCTGCTGAATGCCACAGAACTAAATAATATGGCAAATTCCTGTATCTGACCTCCCAGAATTTACTTATTAGCATTTGCTTCAGATATGCGTGTACGCACATGTACGTGTGTGTGTATTCGCTTCATCCATATCAGTAATAGGGTGGGAGAGAGACAGTCACCCAGTTTATCCCCTCTGACCTTCCTCATACTTCTGGAACTGGACACATATGCACACCCAGTCTATGAAAGTGTGCTGTTGCCTCCCAGGGATGAAATAGACTGCCTATGTTTTTTCAAGAATGATGAGTTCCACAAGGACCCAGGAGTTACCATTTTATCATTATAAATGGCCTCTGGGGACAAAGAAAAGGGTGGCTATATCACTGCCTGAGTCAGAGTTTTTGTCTAAATATATGTCTGTCCAGACGGCCTTAATATGAGCAGTGTTAACCATCTATTCACCTGCTGAGTCAAAGCTTTTTCCCTTTAGTTTTGGATGGATGCTAAATTCCAAAATGTTGAAGTTACTGAAAATTTGACCACCTGTGACCTCTGAATGATACTCTTTCTGCTTTGGTGACAATTTTTTTTTTTTTAATCACCAACTGTTCTGCTAAATTTCTTGCTGTATTTATATTTTCTGTTCCCCACCCCCCTATCTTTGCTTATAGCTCTCTCCCTAATTGCTTTTAGTATAAAATAAGCTGTTTTACTAAAATTGTCTCCCTAGAATATGGGTCAAAGTCTTTTAGGAAGCAAGAGAGATGTTTAAATTCAATATATTAGACTTAAGTAAACTTAATTTTTTTTTTTTTTAAGTACTAATGAAGATATTTTAAAAACCTGTTTTCTAGGCCAACCATATCCTGATCCAGCTCTTCCTCCACAAAGGCAAGATAGATACTATTCTAATTCTGGTAGACTGTCTGGACCAGCAGAGCTCAGAAGTTGTAATATGCCTTCTATGGATAAAACGGGTAAGAAACACCTTGGCTTTTTTAATAATGGTGGCGTACTTAAAGAACTGGAAATTGAATAAAGGACTAATATAATTGCTTTCTCTAGTAGCTTTTAAGGCCAAAATCTATTTCCTGAAAACTTTCTGATTTTATATTTTTCATTATATTATACAAATATAGTATCTGAATATACTTTGGTGGTGATTTGAACATCATAATAATGGAGTTACTGTCTGCACCTAGGTGGTAAATTGTACTCTGTTCCAAGATTAATTTTCTGTTTTTTTCAGCCCACTTACCTATATCCTGTTTAGTAATCAGGGGAATTAGGCAAGTAAATGTGAATGTTGTTGTTGTTGTTAGATGCCATCCAGTCAGTTCCAACTCGAGCAACCCTGTGTACAACAGAACGAAACACTGCCCTGTCCTGTGCCATCCTCACAATCCTTGTTATGTTTGAACCCAAAATGTGGATGGATATATGAAAATTCATCAGAAAAATAATTTGGGTGCATGCATTGTTGATGGTGTAATTGGTTGCCTTGTTTAAACATTTTATACTTAAGACAAATTTAACTTAAATGTTGACTGAACAGCCTACTATTTGTCAGGTACTCTTTCACATAAACCACCTCACAGCAACCCACTGAGACTGGGAAACACATGTATCCAATGTATCAGTCAGAAGTATATAACGTTAAGAAAATAAAAAGGTGTCTCAATATATATTTCTCAAAATATATACATATTTAAGTAGAAATTAAATTTGTTGATAAAAAGCTACCTCAGGAGAGAGTGTATATTTGGTGGGACATTCTCTAATTGAAATACTTATTATTTTAGAAAAATCAATCTTTTTTGAATACAAAGCAAAGAAGAACCATAGTCTGGATTTCTGTTATTAGGTAGTTAATTCTTTCTGTCTGTTTCGCTTTTGAAATTGTTTCTCCTATTAGTTCAGGCTTTATGGAATGAAAGCATATATGTGATTGAACCTTCACTTTTAAATTACTGCTATTTAAAATTTTTTACATTCCCATTTTTTCCCCTAATTAAGCTATATCCAATTTAGCAACTATTTATTAAGTACCTAATGTTTAAAAGGAAACCCTTATGGCATAGTGGTTAAGTGCTACGGCTGCTAACCAAAAGTTTGGCAGTTCGAATCCACCAGGTGCTCCTTGGAAACTCTATGGGGCAGTTCTACCCTGTCCTGTTGGGTCGCTATGAGTCGGAATCAACTCGACGGCAGTGGGTTTGGTTTTGTTTTTGGAATGTTTAAAAAGTACGGTGCATGACAGGTTAGGTGTACCAGTTATAGTAATGTGTAGTCTTTGCCTGTAATAAGCTAAGAATTAAATAAGGCAGAAAGACAAATATATATGTTTCATACTGGTCAGAATAAACCCCATTGGAAAGTATGCCAGGTGATTTCAGAGAAAGGGAGAACACCTGTCTATTTGGAGAATCAGGGAAAGCTCCATGAAGGTGGTGGCATTTGAGCTGTATTTGAAGGTATTTGAGCAATTAATTGAGAGGTGAGGGTATATGTCAGTAATAACAAATGACATGGACAAAAACAAAAGAACACGAGTCATTGATGGGTAATGGCTGTTATCACTTGACTTGGGGGTTAAATGAGTTAATGTGTGTGGAAAGTATTTTGTAAACAGAAAAGTTCTATATAAACACAAGATGTTATTATTAGTTTGTCAGTATGTGGTATTTGCTTGAGGGAAAATGGTGAGATACGTGATTGAAACACATTGGCTAGCACTAGTGCTCAGTAAACATTTATTGAATGAAAATGAATTGTCTCTACCAAACACAACTATAAATACACAAGGAACAGAAGACAAATTAGATAACTAGGACTTCCTAGAAATTAAATACTTATGCTCATCAAAAAACTTTATCAAAAGGGTAAAAAGAAAAGCTACAGATTGGGAAAAAATCTTTTGGAATGATATATCTGATAAGAGTCTAATCTCTAAAATATGTAGAAAACATCAACAACAAAGAGGCAAACAACCCAATTAAAAAATGGGCGAAGGACATGAACAAACACTTCACCAAAGAGGACATTCTAGCAGCCAACCAACACATGAAAAGGTGCACGTGATCATTAGCCATCAGAGAGATGCAAATCATTGTCTGAGACAAAAAGCAAGGAGCAGCAGCAAACTTGTCAGAGGAGATTTTGAGTGTCATATTGAACTTAAAAAATTAGTGGTTCCTTTAGCTAAGAGCAGAAACCCTGGTGGCGTAGTGGTTAAGTGCTACAGCTGCTAACCAAGAGATTTGCAGTTCAAATCCACCAGGCACTCCTTGGAAACTCTGTGGGGCAGTTCTACTCTGTCCCGTAGGGTTGCTATGAGTTGGAATCGACTCAACGGCAGTGGGTTTGGTTTGGTTTTTGGTTTAGCTAAGAGCTACGACTACTAACCAAGAGGCCAGCAGTTCGGATCCAACAACTGCTGCTTGTAAACCCTATGGGTCAGTTCTACTCTGTCCTAAAGGGTCACGATGAGTTGGAATTGACTCAACAGCGGTGGGTTTGGTTTTGGGTTGGCGACACACCTGCATGGATGTTCAAGTGGGCAGTTCAGGCTTTGATGTCCTGGTGAAAACATCTGAATCTGAATTATAAATCTGGAAATCATTAGTAGAATACATCTAATTAAAGCTGTAGGAGTGGATGGAGTTTCTCAAGGAGAGATTTAGAAGCGAAGAGGGTGGAACTCTGAGGACATCACCATTTAAGGATGGTTAGGAGGATTGAAACCCACCGAAGAGACTGAGAAAGAGCATCTAGAAAAATAAGAGGAATGGAGAGCAAGAAAAGATTGAAGGCTGAGAGCATTTTAAGTGGTAGAAAGTGACATAAAATAAGGACTGTTGTTGTTGTCCTTGAGTCGATTCCAGCTCATGGCAACCTCACGTGTCGGAGTAGAACTGTGCTCCATAGGGTTTTTGTTGTTGTTCTTAGATTTTTTTTTTAATTGTTGTAAAAATATATATAACACAACATTTGCCAATTTAAAGTTTTTCACATGTACAATTTAGTGACATCAGTTACATTAATCATGTTGTGCAACCATCACCAATATCTGTTGTCAAATTTTCCATCACCATAAAGAGAAACTCACTGCTTCTTAAACATCGACTCCTCATGTTCCCCTCCCTGCCACCCTCCCTTGGTGACCACTGCTAAACTTTGGTCTCTATACATTTGCCTATTTTGGGTATTGCATATGTGTGAAATCATACAATATTTGTCCTTTTATGATTGGCTTATGTCACTCAGCATAATGTTTTCAAGGTTCATTCATGTCATAGCATGCTATATGACATCTTTTCTCTTCATGGCTGAGTAATATTTCATTGTATAGATATACCACATTTTGTTTATCCAGTTGTCTGTTGATGGACATTTAGGTTGTTTCCACCTTTTGGCAGTTGTGAGTGGTCCTGCAATGCACAGGGGTGCCCATGAGACTGCACCACTGCTTTCAGTCTCTTGGGTGTGTATCTAGGAGTGGAATTGCTGGATCATGTGGTAGTCCCATGTTTAACTTTTTGAGGGTTTCATCCCCCTTTCATCTTTAACACAAAGGATGCGTATTAGGGAGTGACCTTGTGAGGGAGGAGAAAGAAGCAGCAGTGAAATGAGCGAGAAGTCAAGCCAACAGAGAGAGAAGGGTTCCTGAGGAGACTGAAGAAAAGGGATTCTGAGCACAAGAACAGAGTGACAGATTGGCTTGAAAGAGTCTTCCATCAGAGGAGGGAGAGAAAAGGCTAGAGGGATGTATTTGCAGATATGGTTGTACATTTGGTCACAGAAAGTTAAGGAAGAGTCTAAGTGGCTGCCGTAGTAAGTTTGAGGAGAATGGGCAAGGTTTGAAATTGCTGAGAGGAAAGGTGGCTCAGCCACAGAGGAAGGCCAGGCAGTGTGCAGCTGGAGATCCTTCAGCCTGTAGTGGTGCCAGCCTGTGTGGCTCTGTGGTGATTTTACCCCCAGCAGTGCTCAGCAGCCCAGGGACAGACGAAGTGGAAGGAGAGAATTAGATTAATCTAGGGTTGAGATGTTGTCAAACACATGTGAAAAACAGCCAGTAGGGCAAGGATATTAATAATTGGCTGAAGTGATGAACTTTGAAGCCTAGTAAGTCAGGGAAATAAGTGAAGAAAGGAGAAAACCCACAGGTCAGAGGACTGGAGGCCTCAGTGAGGTCAAAAGACAGGTGTAGTGGAATAACTAAATGAGAATGCTAGGAGAGGCTAGGTAACTGATAAATAGAGAGGGAGGTTTGAATTTATGTTCTCAGAGATCAAGTAGTTCTTCATGATAAAGTCTAGGAATACGTATTGAGAAACAGTAGCCAAATTCAAATTGCTAGTCTGTGTCATCTGATGGAGGAATAAGGAAGGAGGGAGAGGGATGCTACCTCCCAGTCACAGGCGTCTTCTTGTGCGGCTGCTGCAGCAGGATTGCCTAGGAACTACCTGGAGAAATCACTGCCACATGCCTTTGCAGAACTTCTAATCCCCCCAAATTCCCAGGGACCCGAAGCTGTTCTTGTGGCCCTGATACAGGATGCTGTTGTCAAGCTCGTTTTTGTGTAGACAAGAGAAGTGGGAAAATAATAGTGTCCTTTGTGACTCGGAGATATTCCAAGAAAGGACTGATCAATTATATTTTCATTTAACTCTATTTCTAGATGGGCCAATGTCTTCAGAAATGGAATCCAGTAAAAATTACCCCAAAGAAGATCTTGGTGTAAGTATTGAAAGTGGAATTTTATCCATGTTTTGAGGAGCCTTCTAATCTCTTGGCTTACTAGAATAGAAATTTAGCTAACAATCTAGTTTTTGATATAAAACTGCTTTCTTTTTTGGCAAACATACTTTGCATTATAGCTGTTTCATTTCTGGATTATAGTCTGTGGTGATAAAGTGCAATTGGTAGGTTAGAGATTTGAGTTACTTTATAGTTAAACAAGAATTTGGATTTTTATTTGAACGTTTTAAAGTACATTTTCGTTTACTATTTTGCAATCTTGGTTTTGGTTGCCTTGAAAATACAAAGATAGGCATGTTATATTTTCTGTTTTTAGTTATGTTTGATAAAAAGAATGTATATTTTGGTGCTCTTAAACTGTATGTGTGTTTTATCTTTAGCCAGAATATTACTTTATTGGTGAAAACTGTTGAGTTAATAAAATGTTTTTGATAGCTAAAAACAACCTGTTATGTTAATGTGGAAAACTGTTTGAATCTTTCTCTGGAGTCTGTTCAACAGTCCTACACTGTTTTCTGCCTAGGTGTTGAGGTTTCTTGTAAACTTAAGGCTTTTAGGAAAACTATCACAGATTTTAGTGACTGCCATATGTCAATTTTTTACAGAATTTAAATGTGCCTGATTCGTCTCTCCCTGCCGAAAGTGAAGCAGCTAGACCTGGCTTTGTTCCTCCACCTCTTCCTCCAGTCCGAGGTCCGGTATTTCCAATGGACGCAAGGGGGCCTTTCCTGAGAAGAGGGCCTCCTTTTCCTCCACCTCCTCCTGGAAGCATGTTTGGACCTTCCCGAGACTATTTTCCACCAAGGGATTTCTTTGGCCCGCCACATCCTCCATTAGCAAGTATGCTTTTTTTTAAAACTTAATATATGTTTAACAGAGTAAACCCGAGATATTAATTTTACTATCTATTCACCTGACCGCAGTGGTTATTCACCTAGTGGAAACTCTGGTGGCGTAGTGGTTAAGTGCTATGGCTGCTGACCAAAAAGGTCAGCAGTTCAAATCCACCAGGCACTTCTTGGAACTCTGTGGGATGGGTGGTTCTACTCTGTCCTATAGGGTCACTATGATTTGGACTCGACTCAACAGCAGTGGGTTTGGTTTTTTTTTTAATTCACCTAGTAGGGGGCCTGGTGGTGCAGTGGTTAAGAACTTCACTGCTAATCAAGAGGTTAGCAGTACAAATCCATAGGTGCTCCTTGGAAACTCTATGGGGCAGAGTTTGCTCTGCTCTGTCCTGTAGGGTCGCTATGAGTTGGAATTGACTCGATGGCAAAGAGCTTTTTTTTGTTTGTTTGTTTATTCACCTAGTAATATTAAAAAAAAAAAAAAAAAAATTTTTTTTTTTAATACAGCAGAGGAATAAGTTTCACATGTTCTGTGAGTATACCATTGCTCTTCCAAACTGGGAAGGATGAGGCTTCAACTTGATTCATTTTACTAGTATGGAATTATTTGTATATTTTAGTAGTTAAGAAAATCATTGGATTTTTGAAGCGGTCTTATATTAAGACTAAGGTTATTCGTAATTATTTGATAGGCACTGGGTACTGTGGCAGTTGGCAAAAATAATTACAATTTATATTTAACATTAAGATTACTGGCTAAAGTATTTGTAAAAGTGTTTTTGCATAAACAGTTACCATGCGTTTTATTTCAAACCTAAAATGTGTTTGGCCTGTTTATTGAATTTACTGGAATTCTTTCATAGCCTCACATAAGAAAAAAGGAATAATTTATTTCTTTTATATCCATACATTACCATTTAGAACTATAGATCCCTATAGAATAAATACACAGTTACCAAATACTAGGCAGAAGCCTGTTATTTGCTTGATGTAGATATTCCTTCCCGATATTCCCCCTCTATTTCTAAAATTTAAGATGAATTAAAATAAATTTTGTTTGGAGAATTTCAAGACAGTCTTTGATATAACTGGAAATGTTTTAGGGTAGTATGAAATTACAATTGGGAATCACTGATCTGATTTTTAAATCTGCTGAAAATTATATGAAATGAAAGAGTTTGTGAAATAAGTTTTGTCTCTTTTGAAATAATTCCCCTCCTGTTTTAAAATGTTGGTGTTAGATTTCCATAGGCCAAAAATTGTGTCTAAAAATGATATTCTCTCTTACATGTGTAGTTGGAATATGTTTTAGCTCGAGTAATTATTATGGTGTCAGTTTTTGAGTATAAAGACAGGTATTAGAAATTATAAACAAATGATTTATTAGTACAGGTGCTTAAAGTTAAAAAATGTCTTTTACCAATCTCTTTGAACAGTGAGAAACGTCTATTCACCAAGGGGTTTTCCTCCTTATCTTCCCCCAAGACCTGGCTTTTACCCCCCACCCCCACATCCTGAAAGTAGAAGTGAATTCCCTCCAGCGTTGACTGCACCTTCAGATGAGCCTGCTGCTGAACGTCCAGAACCACAGCAAGAAACTTGACAATACTTTTGGTTTCTCTTCAAAAGGAATTTTGACTTCTCTCTCATTTTCAGTTTAAGTAACTGCTGTTACTTAAGTGATTATACTTTTGCTCAAATTGAAGCTTAATGGAACTATAATTCTCAGGATAGTATTTTATAAATAAAGATGATTTAAATATGAATCTTATGAGTAAATTATTTCCATTTTATTTTATTCCAGATGGTATAATTATTTTAATTTGATTCATCCACTATCACATAAACAATACTGCAGATATATATATATATATATATATATATATGTATTTTTATGTATGTATATATAAAATCTTGCAGTTGGGGATGTTTTAAATTCCAAAGCCTGTGTCTTTATGCCAAGAATTGTATTTACTGTAGTTGTAGACAAATGTGAAAATAACTTTGTGCTTAATTAAATTTTAATTGGTTTAAAGATTTGTTTAGCATTTATAATAATAATAATAAAATCATCTAGTTTTTCCATAAATGTGGCTTCATTTATTAGTCTTTTTTCCTTCTGTCAGTAACTTGAAGCTCAAAACTAATACTTTGTATTGGTCTTTCTGATTCTATTAGCTTACCAAAAATATACCTTCTTTCTTACAAATAGACATAAATGACTCCAAGCTACAAATTAATACACTTTTAAAAATAAAAATGGATTATATTTTAAAAAAAAACAGGATATTGTTTAGTGGTGAATTTCAGAATTTGGAATTCTTAATTCAGTCACTGGTTTTCTCTATAGTTCTATTTCTTGTTTTTCTCTTCATTTGTAAGATAATGGCTTTTCTGTAGAGAATGTTGAGATTTACTACAGGATAACTCTGTCAAGACCATGTGCCATCATTTTGAGCTTTGGACCCAATATCCTTACGGGAA
Source organism: Loxodonta africana (assembly GCF_030014295.1). Taxonomy (NCBI): domain Eukaryota; kingdom Metazoa; phylum Chordata; class Mammalia; order Proboscidea; family Elephantidae; genus Loxodonta; species Loxodonta africana. Next base: position 51,227,536 of record NC_087351.1, read on the forward strand.
TTTTTCCTCAATCAGGTCTGTGTTTTATTATTAGACTTGAACATCAATATGATTTTGAAAGGAAGGGAAAATTAAGTATAGCTAATAAATATCTCAATACTTATGATGATAATTTGTTTATTTTTAGTTTACTGGATTGTTTATTTTTTTCACTGCCAAAAGGCAGAAGATGAAACATTACTGAACAAAGCAGTGATGCATTTGTAATCGGAACGTTTCATGCCAGCGTTTTTCCACTTGTCTTTGGGACACTGATCTGGTGAGGTATTTCCGCCCCCTCCCCACTTCCACCCCCAGTGCAGAAAAAAATAAACAAACAGAAGGGATCTATGTGAAATGTTTGGAAAAATAGTAAGTAGAATGAGGACTGTGATGGCATTGTTACATTTGTTATTTAAATGCCAGCTTTCAGGGGAAATAAAGACAACTTTTTAAAGTTGGAAAGTAAAAGGAAGAAGAGAAATAGGAAAGAGATTATGCAGAATATTCTGGTCAAGTTAAATTTTTGTTTGTTTGTTTGCCCTAGGGTAGGATAGACCTGTCATAGCTAAGACAGAAGGGAAGGACAGAAGAGAAGGCAAAATTAAACACTGAGTGGTAATAAACTGAGGGAGCAAAATCACAGAGGAGGCAGGAAAGCACAAGATGAGAGCACAGTGGGAGACAGGAAAGGCTGATACAGGCTGACTAGCTTAAAATACATTGTCTAGAATGATGGATATTGTTAGCCTTAAAATGTGTTTTTATTAAAATAATACGACCAAATGGGAACAAATCAAGTAATAAGAGAATAGCTTAGAATGAATAGTATATTTTCCCCCTTCTTTTCCTTATCCCCAGCTATATTTCCCAAATAGTTTCCCTTTTAACTGTTCATTATTTAATTCTGCTGTATCTAGAATTTTAGGGGGTAGCCTAAATTTGAATTCTTGATTTATTAAATTTATCAATTTATTAATCCTTGAGATCCAAAATTAGGATTTAGCACACTTATAGTATTCCCACCCCCATCTTCTTTTCCTCTTCAAATTTGATACTTATCCAGATTTCAGTTTTCTGTTGTAACCTTTGTAATTTTCATATACCCAAACCTCAGTTAGCATCTTTCCCTTTCTTTCACCTTCCCTCCTCCTCTGTCACAGCTAATTTCCTACATTCTGTTAGCTAGGTGTTTTTATTTTCAAGGTTGCTAGTAATTATACTAAGCCAAGCATAACCTATCTTCTGTATTTGGTCTTCGGTTAATCAAAATTTGAGAATCAATAAATAACATTTACATCATTATAATTTTATTGTTCAGTGTCATGTACTAAGTATACATTTCCTTCTTTGTGAATCCCAGTATCATAATTACTGAGTCACTCAGAAGTGAGCGTTCTTAAACATCAAGGTCAAATTAATCACTTTTGTTTACTCCTTACTTTCTTCCCCCATTTACCAGTAGTTGCTTAAAATAATGACACATTTTAGTTTGCATTATGTTGTTGTTGTTAGTTGCCATCAAGCTCATTCCAACTCATAGTGGCCCCATGTGGGTTAAGCTGTAGACTACTAGCTGAAAGGTTGGCAATTCAAACTCACCCAGAGGCTCCTCAGAAGACAGGCCTGGTGACCTGCTTCCCAAAGGCCTTAGCTTTGAAAACCTTGTGGAGCAGTTCTACTCTGCCCACATGTGGTTTCTGTGAGTTTGCTTTATACAAATACACAATCCTCCCACTTTCCTGTTTTTTTAAATTGTATTATTTCCCTTTATCATATCCTGATTTAAAAAACAAATTATCTTTCATATCTTTTCTGTTGGGTTCATTTTTTTTTTTGCTTTAAGTGAAAGTATATATCAAACCAGTCTCTCATATAAAAATTTATATACACCTTGCTATGTATATACCCCTAGTTGATCTCCCCCTAAAGAGACAGCACACTCCTCTCCACTCTCCTCCTCTCCACTCTCTATTTTCATGTCTATTCGACCAGCTTCTGACCCTTTCTGCCCTCTCATCTCCCATCCAGACAGGAGCTGCCCACTTAGTCTCGTGTGTCTACTTGATCCAAGAAGCTCACTCCTCACCAGTATCATTTTCTTTCCCATAGTCCAGTCCAATCCCTGTCTGAAAAGTTGGCTTTGGGGATGGTTCCTCTCTTGGGCTAACAGAAGGTCTGGGGACCCTGACCTCCGCGGTCCTTCTAGTCTGAGTCAGACCGTTAAGTCTGGTCTTACAAGAATTTGAGGTCTGCATCCCACTGCTCTCCTGCTCCCTCAGGGGTTCTCTGTTGTGTTCCCTGTCAGGACAGTCATCGGTTGTAGCAGGGCGCCATCTAGTTCTGGTCTCAGGCTGATGTAGTCTGGTTTATGTGGCCCTTTTTTTTTTGTCTCTTGGGCTCATAATTACATTGTATCTTTGGTGTTCCCCATTCTGCTTTGCTCCAGGCGGGATACAGAATATTTCCTTAGTAGATTTTATTATGCCAGTTGAGTTAGATGCCCCCTGAAACCGTGTTCCCCAAACCCCTGCCCCTGCTACGCTGGCCTTCAAAGCGTTCAGTTTATTCAGAAAACCTCTTTGCTTTTGGTTTAGTCCAGTTGTGCTGCCCTCTCCTGTATTGTGTGTTGCCTTTCCTTTCACCTAAAATAGCTCTGGTCTGCTATCTAATTACTGAATATCTCCCTCCCCCTCTCCCTCCCCACTTTCATAACCATCAAAGAATATATTCTTCTCTGATTAAATGATTTCTTATAATAGTGGTCTCATACAATATTTGTGCTTTGGCAGCTGACTAATTTCACTCAGCATGCCTTCCAGATTTCTCTGTGTTATGAAATGTTTCATGGACTCATCATTGTTTATCAATGCGTAGTATTTCATTGTATGGATATGCCATAATTTATTCATTCATCCATTGATAGGCACTTTGGTTGCTTCCATCTTTTTGCTGTTGTAAACAGTGTTGCAAAGAACATGGGTATGCATATATCTGTTCGTGTAAAAGCTCTTAGTTCTCTAGGAATATTCCAAGGACTGAGATTGCTGGACCATATGGTAGTTCTATTTCTAGCTTTTTAAGGAAGCGCCAAATTGATTTCCAGAGTGGTTGTACCATTTTACATTCCTACCAGCAGTGTGTAAGTGTTCCCATCTCTCCACAGCCTTTCCAACATTTATTATTTTGTGTTTTTTGGATTAATGCCAGCCTTGTTGGAGTAAGATGGAATCTCCTTGTAGTTTTGATTTTTCAAAGACTGTGAGCATTTCCTTATGTATCTGTTAGCTGTCTGAATGTCTTCTTTGGTGAAGTGCCTGTTCGTTTCCTTTGCCCATTTTATAATTGGGTTTTGTCTTTTTGTAGTTGAGATCTTGCAGTATCTTGTAGATTTTAGAGATCAGACGCTGATCAGAAATGTCACAGCTAAAAACGTTTTCCCAGTCTGTAGGTTATGTTTTTATCCTTTTGGTGAAGTCTTTGGATGAGCATAGGTGTTTCATTTTTAGGAGCTCCCAGTTATCTAGTTTCTCTTCTGCATTTTTAGTAATGTTTTGTATACTGTTTATGCCATATATTAGGGTTCCTAGCATTGTCCCTATTTTTCCCCCCCTCCGGTCTTTATTGTTTTAGATTTTATATTTAGGTCTTTGATCCATTTTGAGTTAGTTTTTGTGCATGGAGTAAGGTATGGGTCTTGTTTCATTTTTTTTAACTAGCATAACTGGTTATCCAGTGATGCCAGCACCATTTGTTAACCAGACTGTCTTTTCCCCATTTAACTGACTTTGGGCCTTTGTCAAATATCAGCTGTTCATATGTGGATAGATTTATGTCTGCATTCTCAATTCTGTTCTGTTGGTCTATGTATCTCTTGTTGTACCAGTACAGGCTGTTTCGACTACTATGGCAGTATAATAGGTTCTAAAATCATGTAGAGTGAGGCCTCCCACTTTGTTCTTCTTTTTCAGTAATGCTTTACTTATCCGGGGGCCTCTTTATAAGTTGGTGATTTGTTTCTCCACCTCGTTAAAAAATGTCATTGGAATTTGGATTGGAATTGCATTGTGTCTATGGATCACTTTTGGTAGAAAAGACATTTTTACAATGTTAAGTCTTCCTGTCCATGAACAAGGTATGTTTTTCCACTTATGTAGTTCTTTTTCAGTTTCTTGCAGTAGTGTCTTGTAGTTTTCTTTGTATAGGTCTTTTACTTCTCTGGTAAGATTTATTCCTAAGTAGTTTATCTTCTTGGGCGCTACTGTAAATGGTATTGATTTGGTGATTTCCTTTTCAATGTTCTTTTTGTTGGTGTAGAGGAATCCAGCTGATTTTTCTATGTTTATCTAGTATCCTGATACTCTGCTGAACTCTTCTGTTAGCTTCAGTTGTTTTCTTCAGGATTCTTTAGGGTTTTCTGTGTATAAGGTCATGTCATCTGCAAATAGAGATACTTTTACTTCTTCCTTACCAATCTGGATGCCCTTTATTTCTTTATCTAGCCTAATTGCTCTGGCTAGGACTTCCAGCACAATGTTGAATAAGAGTGGTGATAAAGGGCATCCTTGTCTGGTTCCCGATCTCAAGGGGAATGCTTTCAGACTCTCTCCATTTAGGATGATGTTGGCCATTGGCTCTGTATAAATGCCCTTTATTATGTTGAGGAATTTTCATTCTCTTCCTATTTTGCTGAGAGTTTTTATCATGAATAGGTGTTGAACTTTGTCAAATGCCTTTTCTGCATCAATTGGTAAGATCATGTGATTCTTGTCCTTTGTTTTATTTATATGATGGATTACATTAATTGTTTTTCTAATGTTGAACCATCCCTGCATACCTGGTATGAATCCCACTTGGTCATGGTGAGTTATTTTTTTGATACGTTGTTGAATTCTGTTGGCTAGAATTTTGTTGAGGATTTTTGCATATAAGTTCTTGAGTGCTATAGGTCTGTAATTTTCTTTATCTGTGGTGCCTTTACCTGGTTTTGGTATCAGGGATATGCTAGCTTCGTTAAATGAGTTTGCGAGTATTCCATCATTTTCTATGCTTTGGAATACCTTTAGTAGTAGTGGTGTTAACTCTTCTCTGAAAATTTGGTGGAACTCTGCAGTGAAGCCCTCTGGGCCAGTGCTTTTTTTGTTGGGAGTTTTTAAATTACCTTTTCAATATCTTCTTTTGTTATGGGTTTATTTAGTTGTTCTACATCTGTTTGTTTTAGTTTCCGTACGTAGTATGTTTGTAGAAATTAATTCATCCATTTCTTCTAGGTTTTCAAATTTGTTAGAGTACAATTTTTTGTAGTAATCTGATATGATTCTTTTCATTTCGGTTGGATCTGTTGTGATTTTGCCCATCTCATTTCTTATTTGGGTTATTTGCTTCCTCTCCTATTTTTCTTTTGTCAGTTTGGCCAGTGGTTTATCAATTTTGTTAATTTTTTCAAAGAACCAGCTTTTGGTCTTGTTAACTCTTTCAGTTGTTTTTCTGTTCTCTGTTTCATTTAATTCTGCTCTAATTTTTATTATTTGCTTTCTTCTGGTACCTGAGGGTTTTGTTTGTTTCTCTCCTTCTATTTGTTCAAGTTGCGGGGATAATTCTTTGATTTTGGCCCTTTCTTCTTTTTATATGTGTGCATTTATTGATACAAATTGACCTCTGAGCACTGCTTTCGCTGTGTCCCAAATGTTCTGATAGGAAGTATTTGCATTCTCATTGGATTCTATGAATTTCTTTATTCCCTCCTTAATGTCTTCTATAACCCAGTCTTTTTTGAGCAGGGTATTGTTCAGTTTCCAAGTATTTGATTTCTTTTCCCTGCTTTTTCTGTTATTGATTTCTACTTTTATGGCCTCATGGTCAGAGAAGATGCTTTGTAATATTTTGATGTTTTGGATTCTGCTAAGGCTTGCTTTATGACCTAATATGTGGTCTATTCTAGAGAATGCTCCATGTGCCCTAGGAAAGAAGGTATACTTGGCTGCTGTAGGGTGGACTGTTCTGTATACATCTGTAAGGTCAAGTTGGTTGATTGTGGCATTTAGATGTGCTGTGTCTTTACTGAGCTTCTTTCTGGATCTTGTGTCCTTCACCAAAAGTGGTGTGTTGAAGTCTCCTACTATAATTGTGGAGCTGTCTATCTCACTTTTCAATGCTGATAGAGTTTGTCTTACATATCTTGCAGCCCTGTCATTGGGTGCATAAATATTTAATGTGGTTATATCCTCCTGGTGTATTGTCGCTTTAATCATTATATACTGTCCTTCCATACCCTTTGTGGTGGATTTAACTTTAATGTCTATTTTATAAGAAATTAGTATTGACACTTCCGCTCTTTTTTGATTGTTGTTTGCTTGATACATTCTTTTTCCATCCTTTGAGTTTTAGTTTGTTTGCGTCTCTTGTAGGCAGCATATGGATGGATTGTGTTTTTTTAATCCATTCTGCCACTCTCTGTCTTTTTATTCGGTGCATTTAGTCCATTTACATTGAGCATAATTATGGATAGGTGTGAGTTTAATGCTGTCATTTTGATGTCTTTTTGTGTGTGTTGTTGACAGTTTCTTTTTCCCCTTAATTTTTTGTTGTTATTCGTTTTTGTTGATTTTGTTCCTGCTGAGTCTATTTTTTTCTTGTATTTTATTTTGATGAGTAGGATTGTTAGTCTCCTTTGTGGTTACCTTAATATTTACTCCTATTTCTCTAAGTTTAAACCTAACTTTTATTTATTTATATTGCCTTGTCTTCCTCTCCATATGAAATATCTATGGCTACATTTCTCAGTCCCTCTTATTGTTCGAATGTAGTCTTCTTTTACATAATGACATTGCTGTTTCCCTGTTTTGAGCATTTTTTTATCTTGATTTATTTTTGTGATTTCCCTATCTGAGTTGACATCTGGTTGCTCTGTCCTGTGTTCTAGTCTTGGGTTGATATCTGATATTATTGATTTTCTAATCAGAGAACTCCCTTTATTATTTGTTGTAGTTTTCGTTTGTTTTTTACGAATTCCCTAAACTTCTGTTTATATGGAAATGTCCTAATTTCACCTTCATATTTAAGAGACATTTTTGCTGGATATATGACTCTTGGCTGGCAATTTTTTTCCTTCAATGTTTTATACATGTCATCCTGTTGCCTTCTTGCCTGCATGGTTTCTGCCGAATAGTCCAAGCTTATTAACTCTCCTTTGTAGGTTACTTTTCATTTATCCCTAACCACTCTTAAAATTCTCTCTTTATCTTTGGTTTTGGCAAGTTTGATTATAACATGTCTTGGTGAGTTTCTTTTAAGATCTACCTTGTGTGGAGTTCAATGAGCATCTTGGATAGATATCTTCTAATCTTTCACGATATCAGGGAAGTTTTCTGCCAACAAATCTTCAACAACTCTTTCAGTATTTTCTGTTATCCCTTCCTGTTCTGGTACTCCAATCACTTGTAGGTTATTTCTCTTAATAGAGTCCCACATGATTCTTAGGGATTCTTCATTTTTTAAAACTCTTTTATCTGATTTTTTTTTCAAATATATTGGTGCCAAGTGTTTTATCTTCAATCTCACTAATTCTGGCTTCCACTTCCACAATTCTCCTCCTCTTTCTACTGAGTTGTCTAATTCTGTAATTTTTTTGTTAATCTTTGAATTTCTGATTGCTCTCTCTTTGTGGATTCTTGCAGCTTATTAAGTTTTTCATTATGTTCTTGAATAACCTTTTTAATTTCTTCTGCTTTATCTGTGTGTCCCTTGGCTTGTTCTGTTTATTGCCTTATCTCCTTCCTGATGTTGAAAAGTTCTGCATGTTAATCTTTTGTATTCTGCATCTGGTAATTCCAGGAAAGCACCTTCATCCAGAAGATCCCTCAATTCTTTGTTTTGAGAGCTTGTTGAAGCGATCATGGTCTGCTTCTTTATGTGAAATGATAATGACTGTTGTCTCTGAGCCATCTATAAGTTATTGTATTAGTTTATGTTGGCTTACTGTATCCTAGCTTCTAGCTTTGTTTTGTTTTGATATGCCCAAATAGGTTGCTTGAGTGAGCTAGCTTGATTATTTTCACCTTTGAAGCTCTAACATCCTGTTACCAGATGGTTAGAGCTGTTACCAGGTGTATAAGCCTAGGAGTCCATTCACTTTTCTTGGGTGGATTCAGCTCAGGTGTCCAGGTAGTTGATCAGTGTGGTATAGGCTCTGTCCTACAGTCTTAGAGGGGCAGGGGTGATTGGTGTAGGTACTGGTATGTGGTTGCAGCAGGGGGTCATGCTCTGAACAAGGCATGGGGCTGACAACCATCCCCTGAGTTCTGTGAGGAAAGTGCATCCCTGTTCCCTAGAGTGCACAGTTGGTTGGGTTCTCCAGATGGACCATGGGCACCCAGTGCTTTTGGTTTTAAGGATTGGGAGGTACCAGTTATCTTTGGACCCCGTCACAGGTGGCTGAGTGACCTGAGTGGAACACCAGTCCTTAGGCCCCTGATGTAGGTAGATGAGGACCCTGTTTAATAGGCAAATGGTGTCAAACATCAAAGACCCACCTCTCAAGCACACAGCTGAAACAATTGTAGTCTGCTAGCAAGGGCCTGTTCTCCTGAAATAGGCCCACACAGGTCCATGCAGGGGCGAAAGATATTCAAAGTCCATGGACCATTTATGCCTAGACAGGAGCCATTTCTGTCCTGAGCTGCCCAGGCTAGTAGACTTGGCAGATTATCTTTTCCCCTGATTGTGAATATATTCCTTCTCCAAGGCCAGGAGTATGGCTCAGGACATGCAGCAGGACCTATCTCAGGCCCAGGGAAATTGACAGCCACTGAAGTCAGCTTGGGGGCTGGGGACACGGTAAAATATAGGCAATTAGCTTTTGCCGAGATTGCCGTTCTTCTCTGTTTCTGGAGGTGTGAGTAGGCTGCGAAACCAGCTTGTTTCTCCCTGAGGAAACTGCACCTGGAATGCTACCACCAGCCCGCCGCAGTCACTCTCAGGAATGGTGCCTGAGGTTTCCCGGTGATTCAGGTCCGGCAACTCCTCTCCGCTACTGAACTGTGTCTCCCTCCCCTGCCACTCAGTCCATTCCCTAACTTTGCCTTTGATGTTCAGGGCTCCTAGCTTGTCATAATTATTTCACTTGTGTTTTCAGGTCTTTGTTATAAGAGAGATCACCAGCAGCACCTGACCACTCCACCGTCTTGGTCCCCCATTCTGAGTTCATTTTTTTTATTACAGATTTTTCTCCTGGAGGCCTCTGTCTTCCTGTAGTAAATGAGACTGGTTATGCTCCAAGCCTGTGAACAGAGCTTGCCTTTTTACTGATGCCTTGGGATGACTCCACTGTTTCATAGATCTTGTCTTATCGTCTTTTTTTTTTTTTTATTTGAAGTCTCTTGTTGGAATTCACTCTCAAGTAATTTCGTAAGAAAGGATGTATGGGATGTAAAATTTGTGAGTCTTTGCATGTCTGAAAATGTCAATCCTCGCCCCCTTTTTTTGTTGTTAGTTTGGGTATAGAATTCTAGGTCAGAATTTTGAATATACTGTCTTTTAAACTCTTTGTTGCTGATGAGACATCTGAAGGGAATTTGATTCTAATTCCTCTGTTGGTATCCTGATTTTTTTTTTTTTTCTGTAGAACCCTTTAGGATTTTTTCCTTTGGTGTTCTGAAATTCACAATGTGATGTGTCTGTGTGTGAAATTTTTCATTCATTATTAGTTTCCGCCTTCTGAGAAGCAGATTCCAAGATAGACATCCAAGAGATTTATTGAGGGAGAACACTTGTGAAGGAGTAAGGGGGAAAGGGTGCAGAATTTGGAGAAGAGCCTGCAGGTTGTGATGGAATCTGACATCTGTGAAAAGAGAAAGAAGGAAGGAGCTTTGGGTATGAAGAGTCTCAGTACAGTGCAGTTCTGAGAAAGTCTTGGTCAGGCCAGTGGTAAGTCCCAGGGCAAAGAATGCCTGTTAGAGGAGTCGCTCATTGGGTGGGAATGGCTCTATGCTAGTACACTTATATTCTGTGGTTGGCTGGAGCAGTCCCCCGTGAGACTGTGGCTTTGGTGTGAACACTGAAGGTGTGACAGCTAGAGGCCATCAGCTAACTCCACTCCCCACAGCAGTGTCTTTCAACGGGAGATGTGAATGGGACACTCTATTGGTTCCCACGTTGTGTTGGGTACTTAAACTCTGAAGGTTTATGTCCTGAAACTCTTGGGAATTATTTTATATTTTTGGTAATTTCCTTTTCTGTTTTTTCTCTCACATTTTATCTCTTTGTCTTTTCACCTATATTTTCTCAACTATATATTCCAGTACTTCTCTTTAAATTTTTATTTTCAGCAATCATGTTTAATTTTTAAGGGCATTCTTTATTATACTTTATTCCTTTGTCATAGATCCTGTCCTTTTTGTAAGGATCTAATATCTTCTTGAATTTTTCTATATTAGAGGTTTGTAAAGCCCTCTTCTGAATTATCTTTGTTTCATCTGGAGTCAATAGCTCTGTTTGCTTATCTTAGACACTCTTGCCTTACATGTCTGGCAAGCCTTAAGTTGTTCATATTTAGGAAAGATGGACTGGTTAGTTGGCACCAGTTTCTACCTTTTTGTTTGTTTGTTTTCCTGTTACATCTCTTTCTTGAATGTGAATTCAGACTGCAAGACCTTTGTGTGTATGTGGAGAGTGGGGAGAGGAGGGCAGGGATCTGTGACTGACAGGCTCTGCCTTAGGATGAGCAGTTTGGGAACTGACTAACAGGGTGTAGGCCCTCCAGATATCTAAATGAAAAAGGGCTTTCTCTGGGGTCCTACCATCCACACTAGAAGCCTTTGCTTCAAACAGTTTAATTTCTTCAGGAAAGATCTAACCAGTGTTGGTTGGAGGCAAATTCTGGCCTGCTTCCTTGTGCTTGGGGTTGTAGTATAATGGTGGTACCAACCATTAGTTATTCTGTATAAAAATCTTCAAATTACCTCCCTATTTTCACACTCAAACATTAGTTCTATGCAATAGCATCCCAGCTGGCTCAGAGCCCAGCTTCAGATCCTATCAGGCAGACTGGCTCCCAGGCCCTGGTAACAGATTCTAGGCTGTGGCTTTTTCTACCTTTTTCATCCTCCAACCTAATCTCATCTGCTCCTTCTGTCCTCCAGAACATTTTGAAACCTCTCTTTGTTGGTGGCCTTCTTCATTCTCTTCACTGTTATGGGGTTTATTTCTCTTGACTCTTCTTTGTATTTATTTCAGTGGGACCTCAGGAGGGGCAGGTGATAAATGCATGTACTTAGGCTGCTGTCTTGAAGCTTTTTTTTTTTTTTCTTTATTGTTGCTATTGTTATCATCTGAAGTGATAGCTAAAGAGGTAGAATTCAGAATATTGACCTGAGCATTATTTTGGACTGATATCCATTAGGCCTGGACATTTCAAGGAAGAATACTCTGAGTCCTGGTTGGATACCAGATATACTTTGATCTTATAATTTTTAAATAAAAAAGTAGTACATCATCCTTCAAGAAAATTTAGAAAATAGTCAAAAGTAGAAGAAAAAAAAGTAAAAATCTTCCAGTCTCATCACCAAAACAAAATCACTGTCTACATTTACGTTGTATTCAAACCTTTTTTATGCATGAGTGTCTTTTGTATTGTTGTCATTATGTGTAAATGTAATTTTATATCCTTTTCTTAGGGTTAATATAAATCATTTTTATGTTACATAGTCTTTGTAAATATTTTTAGTGGCTGTATAACTTTCCGTTTTGTATAGCCTATTTGACTACTCTGTTTGTAAATACTTACGGGATATATTCCAAGAATAGGCCAGAATTGGGGCAGGGGTAGAGGGTAGTCAAGAGGAAAGGAAAGGATGATTTTCTCTGCAATCAGGCTAGTTGAAAAAGAAAAAAAAAATTTTTTTTTTAAAGCCAACTTGTAGACATGGTTATATGGTATAAAATTGTTCCATGAGCATAATTAGTGATTATTTTTAGTCTGCTTCTGCAGGTGTGGTTCAGAGTATACTATGACTCTATTTAGAAAAACCTCCAGCATTATGACTTTTGTTTGTAAACTAAACCACCTGTTTCTTTCATAGTAGCAGCTACTTTGACAGAATTCGATATGAGTGCTACAAAAGAGATGATGGTTTATTGTTTATTTTTTTGTGTAGAATATGAGAGCTCTCTGATAACTCTATAAAGAAAAGTTAAGCTTACTATAGTGTATTAGGTTTCTCACTTGCAAGACAGAGAAATGCAACTTGAGCAAGTTTGAGGTAAAAATACTGGAATAGTATTGGTTTGCATAAATAAGAATTTCAAGGGTTTCACAGCTTTGTCTGGTGGCTTAAATTATGTCATCAAAACATGGTCTTTCTCTTCTAGTCTCTTGACTCTGTTTTTCCCTGTTCATTTCATTCTCAGTTACATTATCCATGCAGTTGCAACATCTACAGGCTTACGTGATGTTTAGCATTTATAATCTCAGAAGGAGGGCCTTTTTTTTTCTTTTCCTTAAATTTCCAGCAAAAGCTCTTTCTCTTCTGGCAAGGGGTAGAAGTCCATCTCTGAACTAATCCTCTGTGGCTGGAGCAGGATAATCCCCATCTAAATCACATGAAATAAATTTCCACTAAGAAGAGATTCTGTTACAAGAATGGAGTACTTGGGAAGGCAGAAGTAATATGGTGTACTACACATGTTTGGAAACAGTCTTATTCCTCTTTTCTTAGGCCCTTTTTAAAAATTATTATTGTATGAAAAAAACTGTTTTGGTATTAGTTCCCGTGTCAAAGATCTATGAGTTTTAAGTAAACAGAAGCATAATGTAAGTTAATAGCATAATGTGGCTGCCAGAACAGATTAAGGCTTTATCTAATAGAATTTCAGTATACAAATCAGAGTAATCAACAGATTTGGGAAAACTGTTGTATTCTCGATGTTGTACGTTAAGTGGGCAGGTTGTACCAGCTTAATAAGAAAAACCAAACCCACTTCCATCAAGTCAATTCAAACTTACAGTGACCCTGTAGGACAGAGTAGAACTGCCCAATAGGGTTTCCAAGGCTGTAATCTTTACTGAAGAAGACTGCCACATCTTCCTCCCACAGAAGGGTTGGTGGGTTTGAATAGCTGACCTTTCAGTTAGCAGTCAAATGCTTAATCACTTTGCCACCAGGGCTCCTTTGTATGAGCTTAGTAGATATTAAATGATTTGATGGTATGTTTAGTTTTTTTTTTTTTTTTTTAGTTGAGAAGGGAGCCCTGGTGGCACAGTGGTTAAGAGCTCAGCTGCTAACCAGAAGGTCAGCAGTTCAAATCTGCTAGATGCTCCTTGGAAACTCTATGGGGCAGTCCTACTCTGTTCTATAGGATTGCTATGAGTTGGAATTGATGGTAACAGGTTTAGTTCAGAAGAGAAATCTAAGATGTAGAAAGGGGAAATATCTCTAGTTCCAGAAACAAAAAAAGGGTCTTAAAGCCTGATAAATAATGCAGTGGGCCAGATCTGGGTGCTAAGGGCTGATGTTTTAATGTCTAAATGGGTATAGAGACTCCTGCATAATGCTAGGACTCTTAAAAGAGCATCCAAAACTATGAGTAAAATATCTGGATTATTTGGCAGAAGTTGCTCTGTAATAATTAATACTTCTACTGGTTGTGACTTGTGGGATACCTGAAATTGAGCTCACAATAAAAAATAAATTAAAAAAAAAAAAAAAAAAGGATCCAGGAAAAAAAACTAATGACGTGGTACTGAAGGATAACCAGCAGATAACAACAGACAGGAAAATTACCAACCCAAGTTGTTAGTTGCCGTCAAGTCAGCTCCAACTCATGGCAACCTTATGTATAACAAAAGGAAATGTTACCTGGTCCTGTGCCTTCTCCAGGATCATTGGTATATTTGAGTCCATTGTCTCCACTATTGTGTCAACCCATCTCATTGAGGGTGTCCCTTGTTTTCATTGGCCCTTTAATTTACCAAACATGTCTTTTTCTATCGATTGATCTTTCCTGATGATACATCCAATGTGAGTCGAAGCCTCGCCATTCTCACTTCTAAGGGACATCCTGGTTGTATTTCTTTTAAAATTGATGTTTGCTTTTTTGGCAATCCACAGTATATTCAGTATTCTTTGCCAACACTCCAGTTTAAACACATCAATTCTTCTGTCTTCCTTTTTCATTATCCAATTTTCGCGTGCATATGAGGTGACTGAAAAGACGGTGCCATGGGCTACCTGGCCCGTGGAGTGAAAGCTGAGTACCTTCAGGCAGGAGGCTTGCTGACAGAGTGGGGTGCCTCTGGACACTTGGTGGAACTAGGTTTGCCAACCCACGGAGCAGAGTGGGGTGCATCTGGGCAGTTATAGGCAAAGCTAAAAGAGGTTTGATAACACTTGCCTGAGCAGGGCAGAGGCTGGGTTGAGGGGCCAGAGAAAGGTGTGCCTGTGGGCATGGCTGAGAAGAGGCTGCCCTGATCAAAGAACTGTATTCTGAACATTCCTGATCCTGAGTTGTAACCTGTTACTTCCCTAATAAAACCCATAATCATGAGTATTGTGTGTGAGTTGTGTGTGACCATTGTGACGAATTGTAGATTCAATAGAATGTACAGCAGAGAAGCAGAGGTTAGAGGGATGGCCTATGTCAGAACTGGTAAAAAGTCTGGAGAGGAGGTTTGTCTGACCTCTGCCTCACAGCAGTCAGCCTTGAGCTGTTGATCTCGATTCTCCTTTCCCCTTGTGAAGTTAGACTAGGTCAGACGCCTCAACCATGTCATTTTTACAAGTGCACCTTTGTCATCGGAATGACATCTTTACTTTTTAAAACTGTAAGGAGGTCTTTTGCAGCAGATTTGCCCAGTGCAATATGTCCTTTGATTCTCGAGTGTTGTTTATGAATGTTGATTGTTGAGCCAAGTAGAATGAAATCACTGACAACTTAAATTTCCTTGCTATTTATCATATTGTTTATCAGTCCAGTTGTAAGGATTTGCATTTTCTTCATGTTCAGGTATAATCCATACTGAAGGCTGTAGTCTTTGACTTTCCTCAGTAAGTGCTTCAAGTCGTCATTTTTGGCAAACAAGGTTGAGTCATTTACATATCTCAGGTTGTTAATGACTCTTCCTCCAATTCTGATGCTGTGTTGTTTTTCTTCACATAGTCCAGCTTCTCAGATTATTTCTATAGCATGTTGTTGTTAGGTGCCGTGGAGTCAGTTCCAATTCATAATGACCCCTATGTACCACAGAACAAAACACTGCCTGGTCCTGCACCATGCTCACAATCACTGTTATTCTTGAGCCCACTGTTGCAGCCACTGTGTCAATCCATCTTCTATAGCACACAAGTTGAATAAGTAGGTGAAAGGATACGACCCTGCCACATGCCTTTTCCAATTTTGAACCACACAGTATCCCTTTGTTTTTTTTCAAACAGCTGTCTCTTGACCCATGTACAGGTTCCATATGAGCAAAATTGTTATGAAATTTCCATTTTTAACAATGTCATCCATAATTTGTTATGACCCACAACCTAAATGAGATTATAAAATATATTCTTAAACAATTTGAGAAATAAAAGAAAGAATAAACACCACAAAGAAAAAACAAGATACTGAAAAAGGCTAAAGCATAGTTGATAAGGAATTAAATAGAATGTCTAGAAATAAAAAACAGTCATAAAAAAAGTAAACTCAAGGGGGTGAGTTAACAGTTTGACCTAGCTAAAGAGAGAAAGTGTGAACTAGAATGTAGATCTGCGGATGTTATCAGAATGTAGTACAGAGATAAAGAAATGGATATGGTGAAAGAGAGGTTAAGGGAGATGGAGAGACAAAATGAAAAGTCCAGTAGGAGCTGTATAGGAGTTCCAAAGGGAGAGACTGGAAGAGAGGCAATATTAAAAAGAAAAAGTAGCTGAGACTTCATTAGAATTTTCGAAAGACAATTCCTCAGATTGAAGAAGCAAAAAGTCCAAAGCAGATTAGTAAAAGTAAATTTACACCTAGACATATCATTTGGAATTTGGAGAATACCCCTGTTGCCGTCGAGTTGATTCTGACTCATAGCAACACTGTAGGACAGAGTAGGACTGCCCTATAATGTTTCCAAGGAGCAGCTGGTGGATTCAAACTGCCGACCTTTTGGTTAACAGCCACCAGGTCTCCTTGGAGAATACCAGGAAAATAAAAATTTAAAAGCAACCACTGAGAAAGACAAATCACTTATAAAGAAATTGATAACAGTCTTCTTGTCAACAATGATAAAGGTCCAAATTAATGTATGTAAGGATTCTAACATTATAAATGCTCAGTAAGTGGTAAGTTATTAATATCAAGAATAAACATGATTGTGATTATCTTTAGTATTTGGAAGATGTGTTCTTTTAGAAGGCAAAGCCTCAAAGAATCTCTGGTTTGGAGGAAACTGAAAGATGAGTTGATTCCCTTTTACAAACATCCCTATGCAGTGGATATTTTGCTTTACTAAGGCCAGCGGGCGTTCATCCCAAAAGAATTTGTCTAGCAACTGAACAAGCAATGGAAGAAGACTGTTCTCTTCCAGTCAAGTTATGTGGTTACATGGAAACAGTGTCTGAGGGTAGGTGTTTCTGCGTGGGGAAGGTGGACCAGGTAGCCCCTCTGATTACTTCCAAATTTTAATTCTCTGCATGTCAGTACTTATAGGAAAAACTTGTGTTTGCATATAATACTTCATACTTAAAAAAAAAAAAAATCCTGTGAGGAAGTTAAAGCAGGTATTTTTATTCTCATTTTAGATACAACCTTAGGAAGCCGGTGGCCTTAATTTGGCTTTTAGAACTAAAACTTGCTCATGAGGATATACTATAAAACTTTTGGAGTCTGAACGGATTCAGCTTCACTTTTCCGTTCTGAGTTGCAAAGGTCTGGATGTGGTAAAGGGAACCAGAGATTAGACTTGGTTTGTAGTATGAGGGAAAGAAAATGTATAAGCAGGAAATAAATATTCTTCCTACTCTGGGCCCATTAGTAGGGTGAGAATTTGTTCCCAACTGAAACCTGGTCAAGAGCCTGTGTTGTCTGAATTATTTTTTATTTATGGAAGAAGCTAACACGTCAGACTTTAATAATCGGCTAGCTATTTGTAACAATCTGCTGTGTCAATTAAAGTTGCATTTCTAGTATTTTTTGTGGTATTACTGAAAATGGTGCCACCATTAGTTCATACTTAAATTATTCATTCTTTACCTTGGACAGAGTTTGTGCCATGCTAAGTTCAGCCTGAAATTGTAAGGTTTTTAAAAATTGTGTAAAATGAGACTGTTATTAAAATTGCTGATCCAGTCAAGAGATGGAAAGTTCAAAGAAACAACCTGAGTAACTAATATTTCGTTAACTGCTTCACTGAACAAAAGCACATAACTGGCTAAAGTTTATCTTCTTTCATAAGCTTTTTGGTGGTAACCTAAAGCACAAGCAGTAGGAAATAGTGAAAAAATGATTAAGTGGATTTTAATTTATGTATAAAGTTTAGGAATTAGACAAGTTGGCTTCTAAAAGATCTTTTAATATTGAAATTAAATGAGTCTAACATGACAAATTTTGAAGTTGTGAAGGATTTCATTTTACTTGGATCCACAATCAACACCCATGGAAGCAGTAGTCAAGAAATCAAAAGACTCTTTGCATTGGGCAAATCTGCAAAGGACCTCTTTAAAGTGTTGAAAAGCAAAGATGCCACCTTGAAGACTAAGGTGCTCCTGACCCAAGGCATGGTATTTTCAATTGCATCATATGCATGTGAAAGCTGGACAGTGAATAAGCAAGACCAAAGAAGAATTGATACCTTTGAATCATGGTGTTGGTGAAGAATATTAAGCACACCATGGACTGCCAAAAGAACAAACAAATCTATGTTGGAAGAAGTAAAACCAGAAGCAAGAATGGCGAGACTGCATCTTACATACTTTGAACATGTTGTCAGGAGGGATCAGCCCACGGAGAAGGACATCATGCTTGGTAAAGTACAGGGTCAGCAGAAAAGAAGAAGACCCTCAATGAGATGGATTGACACAGTGGCTGCAACAACGGTCTTAAGCATAACAACAATTGTAAGGATGGTGTAGGACTGGGCAGTTTTTTGTTTTGTTGTGTGTAGGGTCGCTATGAGTTGGAACCGACTAAAGGGCACTTAACAACAACAACATGATAAATTATGGCTGAATTTCATTATATGCAATGGGTTGACTTAGGATTTTTAAAAACATTTCAAGCACAAAGAAAATTTAGAGAGCACTAACATTTGAAAAAATTATTTTATTATTAAGCTTAATAAAGAACTTTTATGAAAACAGAAGCATGATCAATTTGAGTTCTTACGGAGGGAATTGTCTTAGGCTGGGTTCTGTAGAGAAGCAAAACCAGTGAAGGGTCTATATATAGAGAGAGGTCTATAGAGAGAGAGGGAGAGAGAGGAAGAAAGATACGTATCAAGGAAATTACTCACAAAATTTGTAAAGTCCCAAATCCATGAGTCAGGCTGGCAGCTTCTCTCAACTCACGTAGCTGCAGGGGCTGGCAAACCCAAGATCCAGACCGTGAAGGCTGATGAATCCCAAGATAGGCAGGCAAGCTGCTAGCTCGAGTTCCAAGAACTGGAGGTCAGATGAAACAGGAACCAGCTGCAGGATCCAGAGTGAGCAAAACTAGTAAGCCTTTCCAGAAAGTCCACATGTATTGAATGCAGGCCACACCCCAAGGAAACTCCATTTCAGCTGCTTGGCTCCTCATAGCAGATCCTATCATGGAAATGATCACATTATATCAAATCTCCTAAGGGAAGTGATTACATCATTACATAACTGCCAAATTACATCATAACTGCCAAACCATTGAGAATCATGGCCCAACCAAGTTGACACACAACCTTAACCATCACAGTCCATCCCTTGTCAACTTGGCATCTGTGTACATCTCCTTAAACCATACATAACCTCTAAATAAAGATTATTTATTGTTGTTAATTGAGAATTAGATCTATAAGCTCTATTTGTATTTTACTTAAATCTTTCCTTGATTATTAATTCCAGATGGTTTGTTTATTATTATTATTGTATTTTAGGAAGAATTTCTAAGGGCCGATTTATTATACCCTTTTTTTTTTTTTTTTTGAGTAAAGCTTCAGAATAACAACATGGGCTATGGAAAAATGTAAGAATATTCAGCTAGTGTTCTAAGAAAGAAGAGCAAAATAACAGTCAACTGATGTTGAACTTGTGTTCAAGTCCTTTTTGATTGTTTTTCAAATTACTAGATATTTGCTCATTTTACATTTTGGAACTTTGCCCTCAAAAGTGTTCGTCTTATTTTTAGTATTTAAATCTATACAAAGAAATCTTATAGTCTCAGTTAACCAGTAGTATTTTAATATAATTATAGCATACTTATTAGAGTAATAAGAAGTATTATTAAAGAATCTATTATGTTAAAAGAGAATTTAATTTCCTTATTTTGTAAAAAGGAGATAACCACTTCAGTCCATAAAATTTGAGTCTGTTAATTTGATGACTTCTTGGACTACAAAATGCCAAAATAGTCTATTGATTCTATTAATTCAGTAGAAAATATGACCAAGTCAGTCAATTAATGTGTCAACAAACTAAGCTTTAAAAAATTTCCTCTACTTTCTTGGCCCATAACCATAGCTAAGAAAATGTTTATAAAGGATCAAAATTATATCTGTTTCAATCACTTGAAAATCTCCAACTACATTATCATTGCAGGTAAGTAGAGTTCTTAGCTTCAAGAAATAATTACAACTACAAAGCAGTGCCTATTCCAATTTTAGTTGTTTTGCTTAACAATAATAGGCAAACTACATACCAACTGTATAACTTTTCTTCTTCAAAATTAGGATAAAATTATATGCATACATTAGAATGCATACTGGGTTTACATTTTCAAGGTATGTTTTATGCACGTATTTTATGTGTTAGACATATTCATATACCTACCTGACCATTCTTTGTGATTCAATAAATAAAAATAGGGCAGTTAGCCCACTTCAAGAAATACAGCAGTAATACTGGTACATGGAGAATATGGATCTTTAAAAATTCATATCTATACATTTGAAAAAATAAGTTGAAAAATGGTGTTATCTAACAGCAGTGTAGTTATAGTGTTTAAGAGTGGCAGGAGATAGAGGCTGTATTTCGAGGTCCTATCATCTGGGTTCAAATTCTGTTCGACCACTTAGCTTTATGACCTTGGGCAAGCTTCTTAACTTTTCTGTGCCTCAGTTTCCTCATATATGAAGTGGGGCATGACTATCTACTGCAGGGTTGCTGTGACAATAAGAGAAAACATTCACTTATGAAATACTTTAAACCAAAAAACCACACTTGTTGCCGTAGAGTCGTTTCCAACTTATAGTGACCCTACAGGACAGAGTAGAACTGCCCCATAGTTTTCTGAGAGGCTGGTGGATTCAAACTGCCAACCTTTTGTTAGCAGCCGAACTCTTAACCACTGTACCACCAAGGTTTCAAAATGGTGCCAAGCACACAGTAAATATTCAATATATGTGCATTATTATAGTTCTTAGCTAATATAGTCAGTATTTCTCAGATAATTTCACTTAAGTGAATATTTCTTGATTAACTAAAGCCTATTTTAAACACACACTTTTATCTTAACCATCTTGGGGGTAAATATTTCTCATAATAAATGCACCATTAGCTTATTACACAGATATCCAGAACATGGTATAATCCCGTTGATTCAGGGTCCTTGTCCTGTATCTCAAGCTTTTAATAGATAGGGGTGTTAAGTCTGGTTCAAGCCTGTCCATGATGGCCCGAGATTAGCTATGTTCTCCCTTGCAGACGTGTAAGCCTCTATGCCTTTCAGTCGCCCCTTCCCCCCACTTCTAATTTACTGCAGACGGAGAAACCGGATGAACAGGAGTTTTAGAATTAAGGCGAAAATAAGAAAAGCGAATTATAAGGAAGTGCAGGTGACTCTGAATGGGATGCCTTTAAGTGTTTGAGCAGGGACTAATCCGGCTCCACAAGTCTTCTACTTCTGGATACTTGGCTAGAGTCCAAAGAGCTGAAGTTGTTTTTATATAATGTTCATATTAAATAAGTATTACCCTAATGACTGCAGTGTTTAAACTGAAATATGATAGAGTCAACGACAATGACATATGTTTTTAAAAAGCCTATTCAGAACTTCCCCTACAACTAAACTAGTTTTTAAACTCTTAGTGGTTCTTTGAGCCTCTTTCCGGTTTACTATGGTTCACACACCCATGAGTAGGTGGAAGGCAATACTTTATCCTCCTCCTTGGTCACATTTTAGACTTAGCCAGGATTATGAACAAATCCAGTCCATAAACTTGCATTTATTGGTAAGTTGGATCATACCAATGTTATTTCTTAAATTTAAAAATTATTTTAAAACTATAGGGAAGAACAAAACTATACAGTAAACTTCTTTTACTTACTACCTAGATAGAAAAAAGTTTAACATTTTACCACATTTTTTATTTCAAAAAAATGTTACAGATACAGCTGAATCAACCTCTCCCCATACCAATCCTTGCCCTCATGCTCCAGAGGTAAGCGCTCTTCTGAAGTGGGTGTGAATCCTTTCCTTGTTTGTTTTTGTTTTTCCAGTTAAATGTGTTTGTGTACACTATGTAGGCTGATTTTCCCTGCCTGTTAAAAATGTACATAAACATCATCATATATATCTTTTTAGAAGTTGGTTTTTTTCATTCAACTTTGTTTGAGATCTAGCCATTAATAAATGTAGGTCTAGCTAGTTCATTTTGACTGCTGTATAGTATTCCACTATATGAGTATGCCACAATAAAATCATTGTTACTAATGGACTTACAGGTTGCTTCTGACATTTCATTATAAATAACACAGAAATAAGCTTTGTAGTATTTGTTTCTATGTCACAGAGGCAATAGTTGTTATTTAATGCTGTAGTTTTCAAACTGGGGTACATCCACTGGGAGTATGCAAAGAATTTCTAAGAGGTATAACCAGTCGCCAGCCAGTCAATTCGAACTCACGGCAACCCCATGCGTGTCAGAATAGAACTATACTCTGTAGGGTTTTCAATGGCTGATTTTTCACAAGTAGATCGCCGAGCCTTTCTTCCAAGGTGCCCCTAGGTAGACTTGAACCCCTAACCTTTCAGGAGTTCATAGATGGTACAAACAGTTAACGCACTCAACTTCTGAGTATCAAATTACTATGGTATTTAGATTCTATTATATACATTTAAAAGATTGGTGTTATACTACATTTTAAACTACTAATGTTTACATTCTCTAAGATGACTGATTTTAGATGTTTAACTAAAAAATGTGCAGATACATTGTTTTTCAAAATTATTTTAGGGACTATGGGAACAAAATTTTGAAGGATGGTGCTAGAGAATACACCCAGAAAAGAAATTGCTGGTCATAGGCTACTTCAGCTTTAGAAGATATTACAAATTTGCTCTCCAAAGCAGATATACTAATTTAAGTTCCAACTGTCAATGTTTCCCTCTTCCTTGTCAACATTTGGTATTATCTTGCCCCCATCCATTTACTTAAAAATTTTTTTTTAGCCTTTCAGAAAGGAAGTATGATTCAGGTGTCCTGAAATTTTATCTCACAATGGCACCTTTATTTTTTTTCCACTACCAGAAACCCAACTTAGTAAACGTACCAGAGCGTGATGCCCCTCAAGGCAGACTAAGGAGCCCTGGGTGGCAGGGAACCCAGGCTGGGTGCCTCCTGATTGATGTGTGCAGCTTCTTCTTGGATAACAGCTAGAGTGGGGTTAGCTCCGACAGTGTGCCCTGGGTAGAGAGCAAAGTCAGACACTACTGTCCTGCCAGATGCAGAGTGCTCCCCTGTTCATCATGGATAAGGGGGTCTATGAAGCTGTTATGAAGTATGTTCCAGGTGTTCCAAGAGCAGGTTGGAAGCCCAGGTGTGAAGCCCCTGGTGTAGGTGGCTGTGTGGGGTGTTTGTGTGTGTGTGTGTGTGTGTGTGTGTGTGTGTGTGGAGGAGGGAGAAGTGCTGGGAGCTGGAATGGGAGGAGAGCTTCCTGCAGGTGCAGCTCCAGGCATCAGCCTTCATATATATCAGACTTCTTCTGTCTGTTGGTGGCTGTTGGGGAAAAAAGGTTTAGAATTTATCACCTATTTTTGAGGTGTTTCTCATTGATGGCAATATTCAAATTTTGAAGAAGGTATCCATTAAAACATTTAACAAGATTTTATTTGTATGTTCTATAGAAATTCAGTATTTCCCCCCAAATCTTATTTTCTCCAGTTCCCTCCAGTTTATACCGCATACTATACAATAGTTTCTGTGTGCAAGAATGGGAAAAAAGTTGGGAAGCACTATGGTGTGGTCACTGGGCATTATTCACCCCTGCTGTGTGCTGCTACAGTAGCACCATTTTATGTTACTGATTTCATAAAGTCTGGTTCATGCTATAAGCTCCAAGGAAGCTAAGTTTCTGCATGTATAGGTTCAACTGTAAACACACTGTCCCCTCCCAGGCCCACCCCATCAACCTCCCAACTTCTTTACTCCTAGGGTAGTGGGGGAAATGGAAAAGTAAATTTCATAAGCTATGTTTTGAAAATTTTTTTTTCTAGACATTTGTTCAAAGATGATCTTATGTATCCATGAACTGTTAGGCTAACAACCCCTGAAAATTTGAATGAAGAATCAGATTTAGGTAGCCAAATCCAATCCCTTATTTCACACTTGAAGAAACTGAAGCTCAAGGAGGTTAAGTTTATGCTCAAGTAGCACTGGAGCCAGAGCATAGACCAGGAAACAGATGTCGAGCTTTCCAGTTCAATGCTTTATTACAGTAACCTTTACTAGCATGTTAGTTGTATATATTAATAACAGACTTTGTTTTCACAAATTTTAGGTACTGTTTTGGTATTTTAAATACATACTTAAACATGTTCATTTATCCAAAGGAGTTACATGTGTCCTGGGAATAAGGAAGGAGTAAGTGTAATGACAGTTCCTGAGAACACCAGAATATTGCAAGGTGAGGCCATGCCTGGATTGATTAAGGAAGGGAAGATGGACGCAGGAAAGCCATTTTCTTTCCCATAAGTGAAAGGTGTTTTTCTCACCAACCAAAAATGGAGATTATACTGCCAAACGGGAGCAATATAGGTAGGAGGGGTTTATGACCTATTTAATACTGGCATATATGAAGTATTTTTGCACCCAACCTAGGAATTTTAAAAAATAAGTTTCTAATGTGTATAAACTAGTTTTCTCATATTAAAATGCATTCTAAGTATATAATACACTGAGATTTTGTGCAAACTAGCCTAAGCATGTATTTTTCCAAAGTGAGTTTTAAAAAAACCCCAAAATGCTCAAAACTATTCAGTCTAGGCTTTTTTAAATAATGTATTCTCATATTTAAGCTTTGCTGCACTAGAATGCAATAGGAGCTCAATAGGAGCTAAAATATAATTGTACGTCATATAAGAATTGTTGCATTTTATTTAACGCTAAAAGTTTTCATGCCTCATATACAATAAAATATATTACAATGATCACTTTTTAATGCTTTATTCATTGATTAAAAGAATATACATTTAACATAAACCATACAACATCAGTCATCAGGTCAAACATTCAGCTGGTTTCCTTACAGTTTCTGTCAGGAGTTATTTTATCCGATCACATTTATATGATAAAATCTCACCACATCTGGCATTTACACACACTGTGCCAGTGGATTCACACTACTGATGTACATATAAAATCCGCATGGTATGTGCTCACTGGAGACAAAACAGTGCACACCTGTCAAAAGGTCATTTTAATATAAGATGGTAAAACCATTTGTAAAACATATATAAACTTTTTCCATAAATAGAATCATATCTGGACATCTGTTGCATAAATTGTGTTTCCAAAGCTTACAATAGAGCAGCCAGGTCTCAGCACTGCTGGGCACCCACGTTGGCTACTTACTTTATTATTGCAGACTGTCCTTTAACATTAAATGCACAACATTCGTACCATTTAAAACTGGGGTCAGGTGGAAGTCTCACAGAGACCACGTCTGTACCGCGGTTGCCCTGAAACAGTTAAATCGGCTTTTAAAGCCTCTCAGATATAACAAGGTTTTAAAACATACTTCATGGAATGTTCTTCATGTATCATAGCAGCTCATACCTGTGAGAGAACAAGCTTTCAGTTTTTCCTTTCTTTCCTTTACATTCACTATTCACAGTGAAACAGGTGCATGGTTTTTTTTTTCTTTTTTTTTTGTTTCGTTTTTTTTTCAGAGTTCTGAGGTTGCTGACTGAGCCACAGCACAGCTGTGTACCACAGGTCGAAAATCGACCTTAAATATTACAATCTAGCAGTATCTGGCTGGCCAGAGTGGGCCGGCCCCTGCCAGCATGTGGGCACTTCTTCATTTAAGTCTATTCTTTGGCAGCTGACACGCGCGCTGACAGAGAAAAATCCAGTGACTTGTTGCTAGGGATTTCACGACTAATGTTTGATAGCATGTGTATTTATGACTCTGTTTTGATTTTGTTTTTGGTGGTTTACCCTGGAATACAATTTCTTTCTTCCTCCACTATTTAAAATCTGGGCTAAAAAGCTAACTTGAATGTATAATGTAATTGATGAATAAAATTAAGCAGGATAGTTTTTAAAAAATCCAACAGTTTGAGTTTTCATGTTTATGTAAATGTATTTTTTTTAAGAAAGGATTAAACAATATTCTAACCTAGTACTATACAAAATTCAGAATGGTATTTGGAGATATCAACTATTATATGTGTAATGAAAGTTAAAGTCTTGGCTTTTCTGTTAAAGGTAACTCATTTGGGATCTAATTATCCTGCCTTCATCCATTTCAAATCAAAATTAATGAAGTGCTATCAGAATGCATGAATGCAATGCGCTGCATACAAACTCACCAGGCTGTGGATATATATCTGTATATGTATAAAAATAATTCGGCTCCTGAGCTCTGAACTCTGACACACAAATAGTAAAAATATCAAAAAGGCAGAGTGACTCAGTGAAAAATAAAGTTAGCCAGCAACCTCAGAAGGTTGTATATCCTTAAGGTTTGGTAACAAGTCCATTAACCGTGAAAGCCCTATACATTGTCACTTTGAACTTCTAAACCAATACCCGACTACGTTCTTTGATCAAGAAGTAGAATATACATATATAATTCTATAAAGCTAATACTGATTAAACACGGCACAAAGGGATTAATTCACACTACTGGAAAAAACATAATAGGACCCTACTTGCATATGTAACCACAGGAATTGTACATTTTTAAAAAAAGCTAAATGCCTTCGCTGAAGCTTTGCATCTCTCTGTAAAAATGACGATTTGGTTCAGTGAAGACACTGAGTGATTCGATGTCCATGACCGCGTGCCAGGGTTGACCCAGGCCCAGGGAAACTTGCTCAATAAGGTTATGCACTGGATCCACATCCTGGTCAGCCAGTTCACCTTGGTCAAAATCAATGCTTTCTTCAGTGACTTCCAGCACTTTTAGATCAGGGCCACGAAGACGAGCAATGGCAATGAGGTTGTGTGCCCACACTGTGTAACCTGAAAAATAAGACAAGCGCTGTCATCTCCATGGATTTGATTTCTATTTGACAGCTTCTTGAGAAGCTTCAGATTTGTATCTCACTTACCACTTAAATCTTTTTCCTTTAAAAACATACTGAGTTTGGAAAAGGAAATATTATTGCTTAGCTCAAGGAAAAAAAAAGCAAGAAATTTGATATTGTCTCCTAAAACACCACTGTAGGTGGTGAATTGGTAGGTGATGTAATTCTATTCTGATACCATTGAAATCAGTCAAACAGAAGACAAAGTTCAAAGTATAATTTTATATTTTGGGTAGTGATGTTATCATAGGGAAAATTTTTTGCTTTATATATATGTATCTATTAACAATATAAACTGGTATTTTCCATTTGTGAAAAAACATCTCCTATGATACTTCACAGTCCGAAGTTATGAAGTGACACTTTAAACTTGAAAGACAATTGTTAATTGTCTGTAATATAAATATGTAAAGTATAAAGCAGTCATGGGAATGAACTGTACAAATTCCAGAATAATGGTTATCTCTGGGAAGGGATGGAAGGGATAGTGGGCTTTAGCTATCTAGCATTTGATTTCTTTTAAAAGAAGAAAAAAAGCTTTTTTAAAAAGACTGGTTTGAACACCAAAGACACAACAGAAAGGGCCACATAAACCACAGACTACATCAGCCTGAGACCAGAAGAATGAGATGGTGCCCGGCTACAACTGATGACTGCCCTGACAGGGAACATGACAGAGAATTCCTGAGGGAGCAGGAGAGCAGTGGGATGTGCAGACCCCAAATTCTCATAAAAAGACCAGACTTAATGGTTTGACTGAGACTAGAATGACCCCGAAGGTCATGGTTCCCAGACCTTCTGTTAGCCCAAGACAGGAACCATTCCCAAAGGCAACTCTTCAGACAGGGATCAGACTGGACTATGGGATAGAAAATGATACTGGTGAAGAGTGAGCTCCCTGGATCAAGTAGGCACATGAGACTATGTGGGCAGCTACTGTCTGGAGAAGAGATGAGAGGGCAGAAGCCTGCCGAATGGACAGGAAAATAGAGAGTGGAGGGAAGGACTGTGCTCTCTCATTAAAGGGAGAGCAACTAGGACTTTATAGCAAGGTGTATATATGTTTTGTATGAGAGGCTTACTTGGTTTGCAAACTTTCACTTAAAGCACAATAAAAACTAAAAAAAAAAAAGACTGGTTTGAAAATAACTTTTAAATAGCCTGGTATTTCTTTATATAAAATCCCCATTTTACTTACTACTTGGAATATTGGTCTATTCTTTGTTAACTACCGCTGATGACTGGCCGAATTATAAAGCAAAACTTGGGAAACGAAGCACAATCCCACATATAAGTGCAGGCTACACAACTAATTACAAAAATAATGAAACAGAGCTAATACAGAGTTTAAGACATTCATATAGACTTTTTATTTTGTATCCTGTGACTTTCTTATAAGCACCAGAAAAGGAAGTAAAATGTTCTTCTAATTTGTCAGGATAGCAACTCTTTCTATAAATAAGAGTAGTTCACATTAACAGGAAAGGCCTCAGTAAGAAATAAGCATTGCCTACTTAAAAGAATCATCATTGAAATAAATGCCATATAAATACACTGATACCCAGAATCTAGAAGATGAGGTGGCGAATAAAAACAATACTTTTTCTTCCTTCTGTGCTGTTTTTAAGGGATCTTGTGATTAGAGGGAACATATCTATTACAGGTAGGTATGTATATATTCTTAAGACAGCTCAATTAATTTCAAATGCCATTTTGTGAAGTACCACCAATCTCATGGTGGAAGAAAAAACTAACAGAGGAGCTGCAGTGGAAGACCTGCTGTTGAAATATGGCTGTTCCATTTGTTAGTGATACATCTTACGGACTTTTTAAAAGGATAAGAACCTGCATATCAAGTTGTTATAAGATTTCTTGACACTATTAAGGTCAGTGCCATCTTTTCACTGGCATAAAATGTTTTAAATGTAAGACCAATATCAAACAATAGTGAACAAAAGTCACCTACCATGAATTGCCAGAAGAGAGAGCTTTGTGCACCTCCATGCTAATAAAACCAACGGATCTTCATTTCGGTTGTCACTAAGATCTGGAAAACCAGATGTGTCAATCACATCATTCATTAATATAAAATGACTGAGGAATTTGTCATACTGCCTGGATATAAGATCAACAATAGCCCCTGAAACACAAGTGATGTAGCTGTCAAAATGAATCCTCTCTAGTGGTATACTGGGTTTCAGAATCTTTAACATATCTTCACTCTTGATATCAAAAGCCATTATGTAGACCCGAAGGCCGGTGCTCTTTCGTGACAGGGCTTTCCAATGTTCATCATTTGGCATGTTGTCCAGAGACTTGTGCATCACAGAAACATTGTGGACCAAGAGAGACAGTCGCTGCAAAGGCACGTGGTTGCTATCGGTTAAGACTCTTGCCATCTCAGCTGTAAAGTCACAAAAATCCAGAGCAAGTGAGCACAGATTCACAAATCGCTCCAGTTCAACTGCAGTAATGAGAGTGCTGTTACCAGGAATATTGTTATCCAGTAAACTCAGGTGCTCCATGGTGTTGGCAATAGAGTTTGAGAGAGATGACAGTGATGTGGGGGTTACTATTTCCAGCATAAATCCACAGGATAGCCATCTCAGTTGCCTACTATTACTCAGTATTTCTTCAAAAAGCTGCTGAATTCTGTAAGAAAAACACATGCCACAATGACTCTATTAGCAGTTAGTTCTAATCATTTAACACCGACTTCTGAAAATAATTTTTTTCTGAAAATAGGCAATGAATGTCAGGCAATGTTGAGACCCATTTTCTCTCATTAGTTAATTTCTATTCAGCCCACAAGTAATATTATCACAATTACCATTAAAATTCACCTGAAAATGTACTGAATAAGATACGCTAAACATATGGATTTATTAAACGTATGGAAATATGTTCCTCGACCAAGGAAAGCAGTATTTTACATCAGTATAGTAGAGAAGACTGATGACATGCAATTTACGTTCCAAGAAAGGCAAGCAGACAAATAACAATTCTAAATAGCAGCAGTTAGCCAGCAAGTTCTTTGATTTGTCTTGAAGGATTATGACATAGAATGGCATATGCTGATCGCTGTATTTCATAGTTAAGACATTTTCAGGACAGATGCTCTTCTTAGAAAAAAGAAATCATTACTCTTCTGATTGTGTCTCACAATTTCTCAGAAAGGAATTCAGAAAATATGAAAATTAGTATTAGAATAGGCCCCTTTCTACCAACTATATAACTTACTGTTTAATTTTTTTGCCATCAGGGTCCACCTTGCTGAGGTATGTATTTGACAAACTTCCTTGCTGTTGTAGAACACTTATATCTCCAAAAAGACTAAACTTCTGAAGATTCCTACAAGAAAAAAATATTTAAAAAGACTTTCTAAATAGTTGAAGTATGAAAATACCTTAGCAGAAGTGTTATTTTAGGAAAGTTTCCACTTTATAACTTGTTTAAAACAAAACAACCTGTTGCTGTTGAGTCAATTTTGACTCAAATAGCGACCCTATAGCACAGACTGGAACTGCCCCATAAGGTTTCCAAGGAACGGCTGGTGGGTTTGAACTGCCAACCTTTTGGTTAACAGTCAGGCTCTGAACCACTGTGCCACCAGGGCTCCTATACCTCATTTGGTATCCAATTACGTACTTTCTGATTGCTTCATAAAAAGAAAAAAAAATTTTTTTTTTTTTTAACAATGAAAAGAAACATGGCACGGGGAAAACAGCATAAGCTTTAAAGAATGAGAGTTGGGGTATCATGATTGGATCAGGAACTCAGTATTTTAATGACCACAGAAAAGCCTCTTAATGTCCCTGAGACTCAGTTTCTTCATCTATAGTAACACCAATCTTATCGGGTTTGGGAATAAGCAAATGAGAAAATGACATATGAAACAACTGTATAAGCCCTAAGTTTTTTTAAAATACATGTTAGTTATGTAGCAATTTCTCAAACCAGTTAAGACAACTTGATAAATGCTAAATGGTAGGGAACTCCCTGCCCTGAAACTATCTTCTCAGTAAGAAATATTCTTTGACTAAAACCCGAAAAGAGCCTTTCCCAGTTTTGTAATCAAGCAACCCAAACCAAACCCACTACCGTCGAATCAATTCCGACTCATATCGACTCTATAGGACAGAGCAGAACGCCACATCTTTCTCCTGCAGAGCGGCTGGTGGATTCGAACTGCCCACCTTTGGGTTAGCAGCGGAGTGCTTTTAACTACTGAGCCAATCAAGGGAGATAAAAAACTAGGTAAAACCTTTCAGTTTTAGACAATTTTAGCTATAAAAAGCACTTTTCTAATAGAATTCTAAATAAAGTAGGAGAGAACTAAAAAAAAACAAAACTGGTTAAAGATTAAAACAGACATTAGCAATACTCCTAAATACTACTAATAACCAACTAGAGATTCTATTTCTAATACAAAAATTCCAGGATAACTTTAATAAGAAATGAATAATCCATAAGAATGACAAAAGACTATTCAAATAAATGAAAATAAAATTTCTTGATAGTATGTTACATTTTTCCAAATTAATAACCTTAATTTCACTGAAAAGCTGATGATTCTAAAATTTAGGATAAAGAAAAAAAAAAAAGGATGAAGAGTAATTATTAGTTCATTTATTCATTCAAACAGATATTCATTAAAGTTCTACTAAGTACCAAGCACTGTGGTATGCATTGCAGACACGACAGTGATCAAGTGCTGTGAAGGACAGGTACACAGTGCCACATCATATCATGGTGGTGTGTAGCTGTAAATCGGAGAAGGCTTCCCTACGTAAATGGATGAAAACAGGATCTTACAGATGAGTGGGAGTTAAGCAGAAGAAGGACAGTGGGGAGAGAGTGTTACAGTAAAAAAGAAAACCATGCGCAGAGCCCCTGAATTGAAGGGAGTAAAGTGAGCTTGAAGCACTGGAAGGAACTCAGCGTGCTTAGAGTATATAGGGAGAGGGTGAACATAAAATGAAATGAGGCTGTAGAGGTGGATAGGGTCCTATGTGAAAAAAAAATTTTGGTTTTTGCCTTGAAAGTAATGAGATGCCCCCAAAATGGTTTTATGCAGGGAATAAAATGATTAAATTCATGTCTAGAAAACATTACTGTGGCATCAGAACAGCCTGGAAGGAGGGCAGAGTCAAAGTGTGGAGACTACTCAAGGGGCTATTTTAGTAGCAGAGAGGGGACAGAACAGTAGCTTGAACCAGGTTTTTGGTGGTAGAAGCACAGACAATGGATAGGCTCAAGGCATATTTAAGAGTTAAAATGGACAAGAATGGGTGCTGGCTTAGCTGTAAGGGTGAGGAAAAGAGAGCAGGCAAGAATAACTCTTAAATTTTCTAGGTTGTGGAACTGCATAGATGGTAGAGCTTTTCTTTTGGATATGGATTACTAGATATGAATTGAAAAATTATCAGAGCCTTTTAAAAATGTTTTCAGTAGGGGGAAGGTAAGGTAGTAGAGAAGTTAGATTATGAGCTCTACTTTAGACATGTTGAGCTTGGTGCCATTAAGATGTCACCCAGGTTTGGAGATGAGCGGTTATCTGGGTGAAAACTGAAGCCATGAAGGGGGGCAATCAATGTTGCTTATGGAAAGAGTATATATAAATGAGAAGAAAAGTAGGCAGACAGTTAAGTCGTGAGGAACTCCAAAAATTAAAATAGAGAAGGGTGAAGCTGCATGGGGATTGAGAAGTCATGGCCAGGGAAGTTAGAGAAAAGCTAGGAGTATGAAAATCAAAGAAACCAAGGGACAAGTTTTTCACAAAGAATTGAGTGATCAACAGTGTCAAATACGGCTTCAAGATCTTATAAAATGGGGACAAAAATATGTCCACTGGTTTTAGCAACACCGATCAGAATGAAGTTGTTTTGTGTGGTGTGATGAGGTAAGGCTGGAGTAGAATGAGAAACAGGAAGTGAGGAATTAGAGATAGTGCACACAGACAACTCTTTTAGAAACTTTTGCTGTAAAGAGGAGAGATGAAAGGGACTTAAGAATATATAAAACCTCTAATGGAGAAGCAGAAGCTGTATATACAGGAAAGAACAGATACAGCTCCTGATAAGGAGGGCAGAGAAGGATAAAGGACTTTCCATACCAGATAGTAAAACATACCAGGCAGTCACAATGTTAAAATCAATAATGGCATTGGTGAAAAGACAGGGAGACAAATCAATAGAACAGATAGCTGGAAACAGATCCCGTTACAGAGAAGAGTTTAATAAATGATAAAGAAGGTATTACAAATCAGTAGACAAGAGGGAAGCATACTTAATGAGTGTCATTGGGACAAATAACAGTTTCAGAGATGAATCAAATTCAATCCAATTCTGACTCAATAGACCAAAATAATCTATAGAGACAAAGTAAAAATAGAAGGAAAGTGAAATGCATCTTTATCTCATTTGCGAAGGAAAAGACTTTCTAAGCTTAGAAGAATAAATTAGAAAGGGAAAGAGAATTTTTTTCTATATAACAATGAACTCAATATTCAACAACACATTTTACTAAAAAAAGCAAACCAATAAAATGAGAAAAACATGAAACAAATGCTAATTATTTTTATATATATAAAAGAAGCTCACATAAATCAAGAAGAAAAACATTAAGAGTCCAACTGGTAAATGGGAAAAGGTTATAAAAGAGCCAATGTAGAACATGTCAAGGAAAATATTAGAGGGATTACTAATGGAAATAATCTAATTTTTTCTTGACCTTTAAACAATTTTAAATTAGTCCATTAAACTTAACTTTCCATGTGACACCAGAAAAACATTTCAGAGGAAGATATTAAACTTTTAAAAGAACATTTTCTCTTTTAAAAAAAGGATATAAAATTGTTCTTCAGAGGATGGTAGCCATATCAGACTTCAAAGCGTATGCTACTATTAATATATAACTATGTTTGCTTTTAAAGTATTTCCTCTTTATCCTTTTTTTTTTAATTCTAAAGTTTCTATCATATCTGTGAATATAAAGAGGTTAAAGTCCTCATAACCTCTTCTAAAAAGCAAAAAACAAAATTTTAAAGCCATAATATTTGTTTTTGGAGACTACGAATTCTAATATAAAGTAGAAAAAAATTACATTCGAGTTCTAATAATAATACTCTCTTTTCTGAGAGTCCTGTACAAGTCATAAAAAAAAAAATATTTATACAACCTCATTATTTTTCCTTCAACCAAACTTCCATTAGTTACTACTGTATATCCATAACACTGTCAATGCCTTATTTACTTCTTCCACAAAGGATTAAAAAGCCATGAGAACTGCCCTTCCACTGTAAACAACTAGAAAACTGGATAGAACATATGAAACAACTATTTGCAAGCACTGGACAATAAGCAATGTAGGACTGTGTTCTCTAGAAGATAGGAAAAATGAGATAAGTGCTATGATTACCTCAGATTACGGCCTGGAGACTTTCCAACGCAATGCAGGGTGGAAGAACCCAAACACTGCCCAGAGTTGAGGAGACAGAGATCGGGGGGTGCCCAAAGTGGCTAGAATTTGCAGCGCAGAGTACCAGAGAAAAGGAAGCTGCACAGAGACAGCGCCACAGATTTGCAGAGGTGTCCCCCTCCAGTCTCTGGCTGCGAATGATCTGCGTATGTTTGGGGTGAAACTCTACAAGGCTGCAGAAAGTACCACCGGAAAGCCGTAGAGTACAGTGGGGAGAAAAGTTCATGTTTCCATCAGCCACAGTGGAGAGAACTCGTAATACAGGAGAATTAAGTGGCATCCTCAGAATAGCCATGTATTAGTAAAAAAACAAAACAAAACAAAACAAAAACCCGTTGCCATCAAGTCAATTTCGACTCAGAGACCCTATAGGACAGGGTAGAACTGTCCCATAAGGTTTCCAAGGAGTGGCTGGTGGGTTCGAACTGCCGACCTTTTGTTAGTAGCCAAGCTCTTAATCACTGCTCACTGTGCGTAGTGGTGATAAATTAGCCCTAGAGTAAAGGTTGCTCTGGACCTGTCTAACAAAGCTTAAAAGCATGGCTTGAAAGGATCAAACTGATTTCACATAAATTATGTCCGAGAACAAAGTCCAACACTAGAGAAAATCATGTATCTAATTAAAAAACCTGCATTCACAATACATAAAGAACTCTTACAACTTAACAGGAAAATGTATGAATGGCAAAGTGCACATGAAAATATGCTCATCACTATTCATTAGAGGGAAACCCTGGTGGTGTAGTGGTTAAGGGCTATGGCTGCTAACCAAAGGGTTGGCAGTTTGAATCCACTAGGTGCTCCTTGGAAACTCTAAGGGGCAGTTCTACTCTGTCCTACAGGGTGGCTATGAGTCAGAATTGACTCGACAGCACTGGGTTTGGTTTTTGGTTTTATTCATTAGAGAAATGCAACTTAAAACCTCAATAAGATACAACTACAACACACCAACTAGAACATCTAAAATTAAAAAGACTGCCAGGGAAAATATAGAACAGAATTTTAAATTCTCACAGACTCCAGACTTTCCGGAGCCATGGAGGCTCCTCCCCCGAAACTATTGCCCTGAGATAATCTTTAAACCTCAAACTGAATATATTCCCTGAAGCCTTCTTAAAACCAAATAATAGTTTACCTTATTAGTAAAAAATATCTG
This sequence comes from Loxodonta africana, assembly GCF_030014295.1. Taxonomy (NCBI): domain Eukaryota; kingdom Metazoa; phylum Chordata; class Mammalia; order Proboscidea; family Elephantidae; genus Loxodonta; species Loxodonta africana. Next base: position 51,262,838 of record NC_087351.1, read on the forward strand.
CCTTGAGCATTATGCTTTTTTAAGAACAATCTATATGGGATCAAATTGACAACAACAACTGGCAATATTTAATAGCAACCTTTAAGGAGCAGTGAGTTTATGCTGATGGTGAGGAACAACTCGGAAATGAAGGGTGAGAATGGTCAGACAACTCAAAGAATGCAATCAATGTCCCTGAATTGTACATGTAGAAACTGTTGAATTGGCGTAGGTTTTGCTGTGTATATTCTCAACAACTACAACAACAAAGACTGACAGTACCAAGTGTTGCCAAGAATATGGAGCAACTAGAACTTATATATTGTTTCTAGGAATGCAAAAATGGTACAGCCACCTTGAGAAGTTTGGGAATTTCTTAAAAATTTAAAGATATACTTATTACATGATCCAGTGATCCCAATCCTAGGTATTTACCCAAGAGAAATGAAAGCATATGTCCACACAAAGATCAGTATGCAAATGTTCACAGCAGAGAAAAACTGAAAACAATACAAGTATCCATTAGCTGGCAAACCATGGTATATACTCATACAATGGAATACTAACCAACAATAAAAAGGAATGGACTACTTATACATGCTACAGTATGGACTGATATCAAAAGCATTATGCCAATCACACATATTATTTGATTCTATTTACATGAATTTCTAGAAAAGGCAAAATCATACTGATAGGAAGCAGATCAGTGGTTCCCCAGGACCCAGGATGGGGGAGAGGACTGACAACAAAGGGGCTGTGGCAAAATGAGTTCCTTTATGTGGACTTTTGGCTTGCTTCTTTGGAAAAACGGTTTTAGAGATATTTCCCCTAAGCCCCGAGGAGTTACCTTTGCCCTAGTTTTCTATCCCAGAGGTTTTGTTACTTTTGTCCAGGCAGGGTGGCATTTCCTGGGTAAGTTGTAAGCAACCTGGCTTGATACTTTGATGTACCTTGCAGGGATTGGTCAATAAAAAAGGCAAAGCGAGTGAGTTGAAGTCTAGACACACCTACTATGCAAATGCAGAGTCTGTGGCTTACCAAGAGGGCATTGGTCAGTTCCTGGCCTTGGTGGGACAGCCATGTCTTGAAACTGACAAAAGTTTGTAGACATAAGCAGCCAACCTCATAGAGGCTTTTGCAGACAGAAAGATCCAAGAAAAGAGGCAGAAGGAAGCAAGCAGAAGGAAGAAACAGAAAGAAAGAGTAGGCAAAGAACTTCCTAAAAGATTTGTAATATTGAAGACAGGGAGGCAGAGCCAGCGATGACAGGCCCAGAAGGGGCTCAGCGGCAGAGCCAGCAGTGACAGTAGGGCTGAGAGAAGCCTGACCTCAGGCAGTTCTATTTTGTTACATTGTTACGCTGGGTCATTTTAAATTGGAATTGACTTGAGGGCACCTAATGACATCATCATCTACAAGTAATGCAATACAAAAGACCTTATGAATTAAAAAATAAAAGCTGAAAAATTATCTTTCACCATCATTGCTAATGGCCAAGACTATTAATAAAAATTGTTGATACTTGTGGCAGTTATTAGCATAATGGTGACTATACCTTCATTTTGGTTACTAATAGTTAAATTTAAAAGTAGGATTTAATAAAACATTTCCCCAATTTATTTTTCTCACAGCTGCGACTTGGATTTACTGAATCTGAAATAGAAAAGTTTTTTCTATCTCTACCTCTCCTTTTCAATTTTGACTAAAATATCCTTGCAATGTCATTTTTGTAGGTATTTAAATTTTACTGACAAGCGGCACTGAATTCCGTCTTATACCAAAGCTACTCAGCAATCTAAAATTCCTTATCATTCAGTCCTACACAGTATTATCCAAAAATGAACCTTATAATCCCTGTGCTACTAAATTGTATATAAAAGATTATGTCCATTCATTTTATTTCCCAAATCAATCTTATTTATCCCTCCCCAGTCCAACGGCACTCACTACCTAGAATTTATGCACTGAGTTACGTGTGCTGTGAAACTCAAAGTACAATAGGTTAATTTTTCTTGACACAATCAGTAATGGTGTTGAAAATGTTACATTTGCTTGCCATAAGTCATTTCCGTATTTGTATTTTCTTATTCCCATACTAACCACACTGGCCTGAATAAAGCTCTAATCTTCTCTTACTGCGACAATCAACATAAATCACATTATAAGCATCAAGAATAATATTATTCACATTTTTAAAGGATGCCCAGGGGAAGAAAGGTAGCGCAGAAAGAGGACTGAATGGGAAGGAAATCAGGCTCCTGTTACTATACGAGGTGTCCAAAATACAAATATTCTCTGTAATGCAGTTTTCTTATTTGAAAACAAAGTAATTTCTAAGTGATTTAAAAAGGAAAAAACCTACCATATTATCAGCACCATCCTATTTCTTCTTATAAACGTCACATTACTTAGCTGTATTATTTTAAATATTATTTGGAATCCTGCTCTAAATTAAGTGCTCGTTTCGCTAAACCTCCTGTCATCTTCAATGTTAAAATTCTACGATTCAATAAACCTGTGGTTGTTGAATTTTGATCCAAGAACACGGGGTGGAAGTGTTCATAGGTTAGAAATAAAAACAGAGAAAGTAATTAAAAAAGCCATGGTTTTACACTACTGAGCAGTGACCATTCTCTCCTGTAATTTAAAAAGCAAACAACTCTTGTATTTTGACTCAAATTATCATTCATCTCTTTTGAACCATTTTTGAAATTCAATAGCTACAGCACATACCTGCAGTGTTAACTCATCCAATTCATAAGACTTACTTAGCATTAGCATTATCAATGAGAATTAATTACCTAAATTAATGTTTCTTGGAACAAAGAGTATGGTTCCTCAGTCATAGGTTTTAAAAGTTTTTTCATTTATATATATTTAAACAGAATTATTTTATCTCTTGATTCTGATTTTCATTCAAGTTGGGGTTTTGATGAAAAGAGAATGAATGAAAAGTAGCATAGATTCTAGGGACGATATATCCCGATGGTGTCTATCCTCTAATAAGCATTATCTACTTACCAATTTTTAAGTTTTAGTTTGTCATTACAAAACATTATACAACAATAATATGAACTGGCAGTGAAAAAAAAATATTTAAAAGCAAAAATAATTTATGGTATTTAAAAAATGGAAACCAGTATTATATAAGTAGATAAAACATTGAAATGGTAAAAAGTAGGGATTTATGAAGCCCTGGGGGCACCCTGGTTAACAGTGTGGCTGCTAACCAAAAGACTGGCAGTTCAAATCCACCAGCCACTCCTTGGAAACCCTATGTGGCAGTTCTGCTCTGTCCTATAGGGTCGCTATGAGTCGGAACCGACTCAACGGCAACGGGTTTGGTTTCTTGAATATGGGGTCAAGAAGCCCTGGTGGCACAATGTTTGAGTACTTGGCTGCTAACTGAAAGGTCAGCAGTTTGAACCCACCCGCTGCTCCAAGGGAGGAAGATGAGGCAGTGTGCTCTGTAAAGATTACAGCCTTGGAAACCCTACGCAGCAGTTCTACTCTGTCGTACAGAGTTGCTCTGAGTTGGACTTGACTTGATGGCAACCGGTTTAGTTTGTTTTTTAATCTGGGGTCAGGAGTCCCTGGGTGGTGCAAACAGTTGAAAGCTTGACTACTAGCCAAAATGTTGGCAGTTCAAACCTACCCAGAGGCACACACCTCGGGAGACAGGCCTGATGATTTGCTTTCAAAAGGTCACAGCCTTGAAAACCCCATGCAGCAGTTCTACTCTGCACACATGGGGGTGGCCATAAACTGCAATCAATGGCAACTAACAACAATAATCTGGGGTTCGTGCTAGAAAATGCTGGCTAAACTTTGTGTTTATGTGCACTTTCTGGGAGAATGATCACTAGCTTTCATCAGCTCTTCAAGATTAACCAAAAAAGATTAAGAACCAATGACCTTAGGCCAAGAGTCCTAAAGGGATATTAAAAAACAAAACACAATAATAAAACAAAACAACTAAAAACTCTAGACCTACACACATGACCTGTCCACATTTAAAATGTAATATTTACCACATTTACCAATGTACAGCCCCCCGCCTCCATCCACAGGTTTTAACAACTGCTTCCCTCCATATGTAAGTTAAGAAGGCGTAAGCAGCTTGCAGCAAATGACAGGGATCACTATTAAAGGTTAACACAAAAGTAGGTAAAGGAAAATTAAGTACATTTATGTTAGGATCAAAACCTAGTTTCTTTTAGGCCTAGAATTCTGATTGTGTCATTTTTGCTGGCAAGCCTTCAAAATCTGAGAAACAGACTTCATCAGAAATGCCACTTTTTAGTCAATCTAAGTCATAGCTGTGAAAACCCAAACCAAACGAAAACAACAGAACTTATTAGGAGTGTCTCGGTCTCCAGTGAAAATAAAAAGGTTTTACTTAAAATTCTTAAAGAACTTTGTCACAAATATAGAGTGTAATTACTCTCAAAAAATTCTAGCCTAATTTCTTCATACACACACACACACAAGTGCCGGACTATCTACTTTCTTCTCAGCTAAACCCTCAAAGAAAATAAAGCATCTTAAATTTTGACACTTTAAGGGTTTTTTTTTTTTTTTTTGCTACCGCTTGTACCAGCTCCCAGAGTGTTTTCAATTTAGGATTTTCAACAGTTTTCTGATATATTTTTAGACTGTATTTTTCTCTAAAACCTACATAAAAAAAAAAAAAAAAAACAACACATGTTGCCACCAAGTTGATTCTGACTCACGGCAGGGGTGGGCGGGGGCACGTGCCTTCCAATTGAAATTTACTGCCTTCTATGAAGGATTTGAAGGATAGATATGAAACACTAAATGCATTGGATTTAAGATGGGGGGGTTGATTACTAATGTAAATTCTATACTTAGTTACCTTTGATGACCAGGATGTTTATAAAAGATGAGTAAATTATATACAATTTGTTTGGGTTTGTAAAACCAAACCCATTGCTGTTGAGTCGATTCCAACTGCCCTATAGAGTTTCAGAAGAGCAGCTGGTGGATTCGAACTGTCCATCTTTTGGTCAGTAGCCGAGCTCTTAACCACTGCACCACCAGGGCTCCTTTGAGTTTGTCAAGAAAAAAACAAACCCATTGCCGTCAAGTCTATTCTGACTAATAGCGACCCTTTAAGGCAGGGTATAACTGCCCCATTGGGTTTCCAAGGAGCACCTGGTGGATTTGAACTGCTGACTTTTTGGTTAACAGCCCAACGCTTAAGCACTACACCACCAAGGTTTCCCTGGGTTTGTAGTGGGCTTAATAAATGTTCAATATAACAACGTCTAAAACAAAGGTGTAAACTTTAAATTTTGTACAGCCAATGTATATTATTTTGATAGAATTTTTGATGATATAAAAAAATGCACATGATGTTAACATTAACAGGAAACCAAAAAAAAAAACCAAACCTGTTGCTGTCAAGTTGATTCCGACTCATAGCGATCCTAGAGAACAGAATAAAGCTACCCTCGTAGAGTTTCCAAGGAGTGGCTGGTGGATTTGAACTGCTGACCTTTTGGTTAGCAGCCAAGCTCTTAACCACTGCACCGCCAGGACTCCAATATTAATGGAAAGAAAGGTATAAAACCACACACAGATTCTTACTACTTTGCAAAAGGATGCATCAAATTTTAGTAGCAATCATCTCATAAGTGGTGAATTTTTTGGGTTTATCTTTGTATTAAAAAAAATTTCTATTATTACAAACACATATTACTTGAAAATGCAAGGAAAAAATTAAATTACTAGTGGTTAAGAGCTCAGCTGCTAACCAAAAGGTCAGCAGTTCAAGTCCACCAGCCACTCCTCGGTAACCCTATGGGGCAATTCTACTCTGTCCTATAGGGCTGCTATGAGTCGGAATCAACCTGATGGCTTTTACTTGTTTTTACCTTTATAAGAAATTAATTCACTTTAAAATCATTTTAAAAAAAGTAACAACCTGTATCACAGTAAAACTTAACTGAGGTTAATACAAGGAGACTCTCTGGATGATTCTAGTTTGAGTTTTGGCTATATAATATTTTAAAATGTGCGAGCAATGTTACAAACATGCCAGTCAGGGCAATTTAACAAAAATTCTATTTGCAGCAATGAAATGGTAATAATCTTGCAGCAGAACCAACAATGCACAAACTTTCCTCCCAGGTGATCATCTAATTCAATCTTCTGTCTTTACAGATAAGTAAACTGAAGAGACTGCAATGCTAGTCAGGGCAGAATCGGGCAGACAAACTTGGTTTCTGACTCCAACTTAGTTCATGCTGTTTTCTTTTAATTAAAGCGTTTTTTTTTAATACACTGGTCTTATTGAAAGTGACAGGAAACATGATGAGTGGCATATTTTAGAGCAGTATATGATGGACAAGGGTGGGAAAAAAGTTTTTAGGTATTTTTCTATTCAAAATAAATATTTATTGAGAGAGCTGAAAAACAATAATTCATTCTAAAACTTCAAAAAACAGGAAAAAAGAATTGGCAGCTCAAGGGCAGCTTTCAAATATACCATGCTGAAATTAGATTATAGACCATACGGGGAAGCCAAGGAAACTGTACACGGCTTCCCGGTGGCTCATTACTGTTTCAGATGGTTAAAAAAAAAAACCCAAACCAAGCCTGTTGCTGTTGAGTCAATTTCAACTCACTGGACCCTACAGGACAGAGTAGAACTGCCCCACAGAGTTTCCAAGGAGTGCCTGGTAGATTCGAACTGCCGACCTTTTGGTTAGCAGCCGCAGCACTTAACCACTGTGCCGCCAGGGTTTCCTCAGATGTTAAAAGAGGGACTGAAAAGTACATCTAGGCAACAGCAGTGGAGTAGAGCCTACTGAACCGAGGCAATAAACAGATGCCTTATTCTGAAGCCAGGAGACCACAGTGGTAACAAAGGATTTGTGCCAAATAATCCTTTTAATTACAGGGGCAATCTGTGATCTGATTTTTCTTATTGATTGATTGATTGACTGTCAAATCACTAAGTGAATTAAAGAAGCAAAGAGGATTCTTTCCTGTAGAATGTCCACAATATGTACTGGTTCAAAAAGGATGTAACATAAACATATTGAGAAAACATTACAGTTGGTCCGAAAGTTTGTTCTTTGATTTTAAATCTTCAAATTAATTTAGCTCGGTTCCTGTGGTAATATTAATAGGATACAACCTACTTTGCAAATCCTAAAATGTTTGTGAAATAGCATAAAATCATAAACAGTGTTAGTAGTCAACCTTTTTAAAACCTGCAAAAGGTCATATTCTTGCCGAAAGAGAATGAATTTCTTCAACGTAATTGTGTTTTTCTTTAACTCTATTTAAAAAAGTAACCGGTTCCAGACCCTAGCTAAATCAGATAAATTATGCACCTATAAGTTAGAAACTCAGCCTCTCCTAGTCTTTTCTAGTCTCTCTCCTAGTCTTTTGCTCATCCAATTATTAAACTATGTATTGTGTTCACAAAGGAGCCTGGTGGCTCAATGGTTAACTGCTCAGCTGCTAACCAAAAGGTCAGCAGTTTGAACCCACCAGCAGCTCTGTGGGAGAAAGATGTGGCAGTCTACTTCCCTGCATACACTACATGTCATAGATTGAACTGTGGTCCCCAAAAATATGTGTCAGCTTGGTTAGGCCATGATTCCCAGTATTGTGTGGTTGTCCTCCATTTTGTAAGTATAATTTTATGTTAAGGAGGATTAGGGTGGGATTGTAACACCCTTACTTACTAAGGTCACATCCCTGATTCAGCAGTAAAAAGAGTTTCCCCTGGGTGTGGCCTGCACCACCTTTTATCTTACAAGAGATAAAAGGAAAGCAAAGCAAGGGGAGAGTTGAAGACCTCATACCACCAAGAAGCACCAGGAGCAGAGAGCATCCTTTGAACCTGGGGTTCCTGTGCAGAGAAGCTCCTAGCGCAGGATAAGAAAGACCTTCCTCCAGAGCTGACAGAGAGAGCGAGCCTTCCCCTGGAGCTGACACCCTGAATTCGGACTTCTAGCCTACTAGACTGTGAAAAAATAAATTTCTCTTTGTTAAAGCCATCCACTTGTGGTATTTCTGTTACAGCAGGGCTAGATGACTGAGATACTACGTATGCCTTGTGACATTTCCAGAAGCGAATTTTGGCCTCATTCACCCATCCTCCCATGTTACAGGTAAATCACATCATTCTGTTCATTTTCTTTAATCTCCTGCTTACGTGTATAAAAATAGTCTGAAATGTTACTTTTGATAATTGTACAACGAAGGCATAAACCACCTTCAAGAAATTATGGATTGAGTTTGGTAGTTCTCTGGTAATTGGAAAATAAACAACAGAAACTGTGCATTTGTTTCTACTAACTTAAGTTGATAATTATATCACATTAGGTTAGCTCAACAGTTAAACACAAAACCCTTATCAGATTGTCTAAAGTGAAACACTGAGGTTATATTAAGTCTGCTTATTTCATAGTTTAATTATCTCTTCTTAGGGTCATGTGAAGTCAGAACACAAAAAAAAAATTGGCTTAGCACACATAAAAAAATAATGAGCAGGGGGGTGTGCAGTTGGCAAAAAAGGTATGTTGTTGTTGTTAGGTGCCGTCAAGTTGGTTCTGACCCATAGCGACCCTACGCAAAACAGAACGAAACACTGCCCGGTCCTGAGCCATCCTTACAATTGTTACTATGCTTGAGCTCATTGTTGCAGCCACTGTGTCGATCCACCTCACTGAGGGTCTTCCTCTTTTCCGCTGACCCTGTACTCTGCCAAGCATGATGTCTTTCTCCAGGGACTGATCCCTCCTGACAACATGTCCAAAGTATGTAAGACCCAGTCTCGCCATCCGTGCCTCTAGGGAGCATTCTGGCTGTACTTCTTCCAAGACAGATTAGTTCGTTCTTTTGGCAGTCCATGGTGTACTCAATATTCTTCGCCAATACCACAGTTCAAAGGCGTCAATTCTTCTTTGGTCTTCCTTATTCATTGTGCAGCTTTCACATGCATATAATGTGACTGAAAATACCATGGCTTGGATCAGGCGCACCTCAGTCTTCAGGGTGATATCTTTGCTCTTCAACACTTTGAAAAGGTCCTTTGCAGCAGATTTACCCAATGCAATGCGTCTTTTGATTTCTTGACTGCTGCTTCCATTAGTGCTGATTGTGGATCCAAGTAAAATGAAATCCTTGACAACTTCAATCTTTTCTCTATTTATCATGATGTTGCTCATTGGTCCAGTTGTAAGGATTTCTGTTTTCTTTATGTTGAGGTGCAATCTATACTGAAGGCTGTGGTCTTTGATCTTCATTAGTAAGTGTTTTAGGTCCTCTTCATTTCAGCAAGCAAAGTTGTGTCATCTGCATAACGCAGGTTGTTAATGAGTCTTCCTCCAATCCTGATGCCCTGTTCTTCATATAGCCCAGTTTCTTGGATTATTTGCTCAGCATACAGATTGAATAGGTATGGTGAAGGAATACAACCCTGACACACACCTTTCCTGACTTTAAACCAATCCATATCCCCTTGTTCCGTCCAAACAACTGGCTCTTGACCTATGGAAAGGTTTCTCATGAGCACAATTAAGTGTTCTGGAATTCCCATTCTTCGCGATGCTATCCACAGTTTGTTATGATCCACACAGTCCAATGCCTTTGTATAGTCAATAAAACACAGGTAAACATCCTTTTGGTATTCCTGCTTTCAGCCAGGATCCATCTGAAATCAGCAATGATATCCCTGGTTCCACGTCCTCTTCAGAAACCGGCCTGAATTTCTGGCAGTTCCCTGTCGATATACTGCTGCAGCCAGTTTTGAATGATCTTCAGCAAAATTTTGCTTGCGTGTGATATTAATGACATTGTTCTATAATTTCCACATTCGGTTGGACCACCTTTCTTGGGAATAGGCATAAATATGGATCTCTTCCAGTCACTTGGCCACGAAGCTGTCTTCCATATTTTTGGGCATAGACGACTGAGCACCTTCAGTGCTGCATGTGTTTGTTGAAACATCTCAATGGATATTCCATCAGTTCCTGGAGCCTTGCTTTTCGCCAATGCCTTCAGAGCAGCTTGGACTTCTTCCTTCAGTACCATCAGTTCCTGATCATATGCCACCTCTTGAAATGGTTGAACATCGACTAATTCTTTTTGGTATAATGACACTGTGTATTCCTTCCATCTTCTTTTGATGCTTCCTGCATCGTTTAATATTTTCCCCATGGAATCCTTCACTATTGCAACTTGAGGCTTGAATTTTTCCTTCAGTTCTTTCAGCATGAGAAATGCCGAGCATGTTCTTCCCTTTCGGCTTTCCATCTCTAGCTCTTTGGACATGTCATTATAATACTTTACTTTGTCTTCTCAAGGTGCCCTTTGAAATCTTCTGTTCAGTTCTTTTACTTCATCAATTCTTCCTTTTGCTTTAGCTCCTCTACATTCGAGAGCAAGTTTCAAAGTTTCCTTTGAGATCCATCTTGGTCTTTTCTTTCTTTCCTGTCTTTTCAGTGACCTCTTGCTTTCTTCATGGATGATGTCTTTGATGTCATTCCACAACTCGTCTGGTCTTGGTCACTACTGTTCAATGCATCAAATCTATTCTTCAGATGGTCTTTAAATTCAGGTGGGATACACTCAAGGTCATATTTTGGCTCTCGTGGACTTGCTCTGATTTTCTTCAGTTTCAGCTTGAACTCGCATATGAGCAATTGACGGTCTGTTCCACAGTCGTCCCCTGGCCTTGTTCTGACTGATGATATTGAGCTTTTCCATCATCTCTTTCCACAGATATAGTCAATTTGATTTCTGTGTGTCCCATTTGGTGAGGTCCATGTGTATAGTCACCGTTGATGCTGGTGAAAGAAGGTATTTGCAATGAAGAAGTCATTGTTCTTGCATAATTCTATCATTCGATCTTCAGCGTTGTTTCTGTCACCACGGCCATATTTTCCAACTACTGATCCTTCTTCTTTGTTTCCAACTTCCGCATTCCAATCGCCAGTAATTATCAATGCATCTTGATTGCATGTTCGATCAATTCCAGACTGCTGCAGCTGATAAAAATCTTCTATTTCTTCATCTTTGGCCTTAGCGGTTGGTGCATAAATTTGAATAACAGTCGTATTAACTGGTCTTCCTTGTAGGCGTATGGATATTATCCTATCACTGACAGCACTGTACTTCAGGATAGATCTTCAAATGTTCTTTTTGAAGATGAATGCAACACCATTCCTCTTCGAGTTGTTGTTCCCAGCATAGTAGACTATATGATTTTCCAATTCAAAATGGCCAATACCCATCCATTTCAGCTCACTAATGCCTAGGATATGGATGTTTATGCGGTCCATTTCAATTTTGACGATTTCCAGTTTTCCTAGATTCATACTTCGTACATTCCAGGTTCTGATTATTAATGGATGTTTGCAGCTGTTTCTTCTCATTTTGAGTCACGCCACATCAGCAAATGAAGGTCCTGAAAGCTTTACTCCATCCACGTCATTAAGGTCGACTCTACTTTGAGGAGGCAGCTCTTCCCCAGTCATCTTTTGAGTGCCTTCCAACCTGAGGGGCTCATGTTACAGCATTACATCAGACAAGGTACCACTGCTATCCATAAGTTTTCACTGGCTAATGCTTTTCAGAAGTAGACTGCCAGGTCCTTCTTCCTAGTCTGTCTTAGTCTGGAACTTCAGCTGAAACCTGTGTTCCATGGGTGACCTTCTGGTATCTGAATATTGGTGCCATAGCTTCCAGCATCACAGCACCACGCAAGCCCCCACAGTACGACAAACTGACAGACATGTATAACATGTATTATTTGTGAAAAAATACAGTATACACTAGGAATCCATCTAAAATAACATATTTGCCTAGAAAACTAAAAGTTCTTCTCCTAAAACCTGTGATTTGTACTTATCTTTTCAACCAGTTATTGAAAAACATACAACTTAAACATATACATTAAAATTCCATTGAAAAGAAGTATCTTATTCTCTTTTCAGCAAAGAATTTCCCCATGAATTAAACAGCCATCACAATTTTTTAAAGTATTTGATAAAAATCTACAAATATAAATTCAGTTGTTAGTTTGGGCAATTCTCAGAAAACAATATTAACCATCTACGAGCCCAACAAATATTCCTCAAGGTCTAACTGCAGAGGGCTGAAAACCCTTCATCTTTTTCTGGGAGTCCTATTGGACTGTTTACTACCACTGAGACCCAAAAGGCTTCTGAGACTGGGCATGATGACCTTGTTGACTCTTCCGTGGTTCAGAATTTGGGAACTTCATCTGTAAAAGTAACTTTGGTAAGTTTCTTTTCATTTCAGAGCATCCAAAATTATTTTGTTGGAATAAGTGCTATCAGTGGAAAAATGCAAAACTCGGCCAGCTTAAATCAAAGTAATATAGTTAACTCTACTTAGCTCTGGAAAGGGGAATACAAAAGAACTTTGGACTTTAAAGAAGAAGATTCCCTTTTAAGAGGGTCTCAATACTATAAAATAGCTCATAAAATACAATTTTTTTTTGTTTGTTTGTTTCTTTTTTAAATGGATAAAAGCCAAAAAATTCACATCATTGAATGAAATTCTTCCAGGTCAATTCTATTTTTCTTAGTTCATACTCAGTATCAACTGTGTTTACATCTACGTAACACCTTTCAGTAAACTTATTTCCACTTTTCACAAATGCTAAAGAACCACAGCCAAATCAAACAAACAAAAACAAATGCTTCTGAGAAATGTTGTCCAATAGAGCTTTCTTCCATGATGGCAATGTTCTATTCTGTGCTGTCCAATATGGTGGCTACTAGCTACATAAAGCACTTGAAATGTGGCTAGTGCAACTGAGTAACCGAATCTTTAATTCTATTTAATTTTAATTAAATTTTAAGGAGCTCTAGCGGCTACCACATTGGACAGGCCTGCATTACAGCCCAGAAATAAGTCATTGTTCTGGAACAGTATTCTTTACTAGCTTTATTAGTATCTGTTAACTAAAAGCTATTTCCTAGAATTTGTTTTACAAGTTCACTTACTCAATTACCATCTAAGAATTACCATTAATCCCAAATTCAGAGGTTTCATTCAAAAGTTATAACTAAGATTAACATTTAAAAAGTGCTATTTAACATGCTATTAAGAGATAATTTTAACAATAGTAAGGACAAGAAAACTGAGTGCACCTTATAGAGAAATGATGAAAAGTGTTTGATCCTTCCTTTTCTCTCACTACCCATATCCAGTCAGCAAGTCCTGTTGGCTCTACTTCTAAAATATATTCCAAACCCATTTATTTTTCATCTCCACTTCCTCCACTCTAGTCCAAGCTACCATTATTTCATGTTTAGATTACTGTAAGTTTTCCAACTTGTCTCCCTGTTCCTTTCTTGTTCCCTCTTAGAATCTATTCACCACACATAAGAGTGATTCTCTTAAAATGCAAATTAGATCACATCGCTCCCTTGCTAAAAAAATTCCCAGTGACTTTTTTTCTCAGAAAACAGTCTAAACTTCATTCTATGGTTTATAATATAAGCTCACATAATCCATTCCTTCCTCCACCTCTCAGCTCATCATGACACCACTCTTACCCTCACTTGTCGTTCTCCTGCCATACTTTCTTTCCTACTGCTCAAGCTGGCCAGATTTGTCTGGGCTAAGGCCTTGGTGAGGTGCAAGGGGCTGTGGTGGTTCAGTGGTAGAATTCTTGCCTTTCATGCAGGAGACCCAGGTTTGATTCCTAGCCAATGCGTTTCATGAGCAGCCACTACCCATCTGTCAGTAGAGGCTTGAGTGTTGCTACGATGCTGAACAATATTCAGTGGAGTTTCTAGACTGAGATGGGTAGGAAGAAAGATCTGGTAATTTACCTCTGAAAATCAGCTTATGAAAAACACAACAGCCTAGGACAGTGCAGGATTGGGCAGAGCTTCGTTTCACTCTGCATGGGGTTGCCATGAATTGGGGGCCAACCTGATGATGGCAGCTGACAACAAGGCCTTGATGATTACTGTTTCTTGTTCAGAATGCTATTCACTCAGGATCTTTAGATGATTGGCTCTTGTCGTTTATGTTGCAATTCAAATATCTTCTCAAAGAGGTTTTCCTTGACAGTTCTATCTAATGTTGCCACCTAATCACTCTTTATTACATAGTCCTCTTTTGTTGTTAGATTGTGACATATTCACAACCTGAAATAATATCTTTTTTTCATTTGTTTACTTGTTTCTTTCTGTTACCACTCTAGAATGCAGACCCTATGAGAATAGGGCACATGTCTTCACTATCTAGCACATAGTAGGCTCTCAATATTTGCAGAAAAAAAAAAGAGATTTTCTCTAACTATCATTTTAGGTCCTAGATAAATTGGACAAGCTAAGTGAACTCTCCCAAGGCTGCCTCAGAACTAAGACATTAAAATGGAAATAATTGAATCACTCGAAGGCTGCTAAACAGCTCATTTAACATAGGAAAAACCATATTTTACACTGACAACTTTTTGTTGAGTTTCTGAACATTGTAAGAATGCATCTACGGAGACAGCCCCTTACAGGATCTTCCCAGGAGGTTAGTTTCTTTGTGAGGTAGAATCTCCTCCCTTCACAATTAATGAATGACTTTGAAGCTGTCCCTATGGAACAACTTTAGTTTGTCCTTTTAAGGTAAGGAAAGAGTCTGTTGGGATTGCACAATCTCACCTTTCTTCTTGATAAGCAACTACCTTCTTGGGCAGTGCGGACCGGCTAGCTCCTCTTGCTTTTGAATTGATTCTGACTCACAGTGACCCTACTGGACAGAGTAGAAACACCCTAGGGTTTCCAAGGCCGTAACCTTTATTGAAGCAGACTGCCACATCTTTCTCCTGAAGAGTGGCTGTGGGTTCAAATTGCCAACCTTTTGGTTAGCAGCCAACAAGCCCCCTTAGACTGGTTACAGTCCCAACACATTTCAAGATATTTATTCTGTAAACGGTGTCTTTAAACAAGTAATAACAATAACAAACTAAATTCTCAAAAGTAAAATGCTGTTACATGTATTCATTACACTATGATGGGGAAAAATATTTCAAGAAAAATAAGACTAAGGGATATTTGAGATCATACCTTTAAGGCATTTCCTACTTACCATCTTAGACAGTAATCTAAAATGTCCAGCGGATTTTTATCCTATTTTAAGATGTATTTTTAAATTGCCTTATCAGTTATTGCATCTTGGTAAACCAATACTGAGAAAACTAAGGTAAGACTCTGCTTCATTGCGCATGCCCAATCACCAAGACAAATCTAAGAATTAACGGATTTCTACTATCAAGACCACCACCTGTCTGTTTGTTTGTCATACTGTGGTGGCTTGCACGTTGCTATCCAGCAGGGTCACCTAAGGTGGACAGGTTTCAGTGGAGTTTCCAGACTCAGACTAGAAAGGCCTAGAAATCAACTTCCGAAAATTAGCCAATGAAAACTCTATGGATCAGTTGCTTATTGTCCGATATTGTGCTGGGAGATGAGCCCCCTAGGTTGGAAGTCACTCAAAATACACAGTGGCCACAACAATGGACTCAAACATACCAAATAAATGCGAGGACGACACAGGACCACACAACGTTATGTTCTGTTGTACATGGTGTTACAATGAGTCTGACCTGACTTAACCACAACTAACAACAGCTACAACTATTACTGCTGCTATTACTACTACTGCTGCTGCTACTACTACTGCTACTAAAAGGGTGTCTAAGCAGAGATGGTCATGAAATGGTCAGTCTGCATACGTGTAGAGCTGTAACCCTGAATTTTAACAAGAAAATCAACATAATACGAAATATAGCCTGTTGTAATATTCTTTCTTTACAAAAAGTACTGCCCAAAAGATAGCATTTCATTCAAGAAGAGCTTATGTAAAATATGTCTATAGTCCAGAAAAGCATTAACGAGATGACGACAGTGTATCTATGGCTACCATCTGGAATAAGTATTTTTAGTCTGTTGCCTATTATCATAAATTTTATTGACCATGAACTTTCATGTTTCCTAAGAAGTCTGGAATATAGCATTTCATTAGGTAGTACTCAACGTGATAACCAGATTAAATCCGAAAAATACATTTCTACATTGGTTGTTTAGAACTTTTAAGTACAATTTCTTATAAAACAGTCGCAGAAAAAATTCAGCCTATTTAACCTATATTCCAGCTGAATAAGTACCTACTGTACTTCTATTCTTATTATTCATCAAGAAGAAAAATATTCTAGCCCCCTGTACAGAAGGGAGCTCTGAAACCTGGAGGACTATGTTTTATGCTCTAAGAGGCACTTCGGTATCTCCTTAATTCTCATCAGTTGTTCCTAACACCTAGGATATGTGTAAGGCAGCGAACATCAATGCCAGTAAATGTGCATCTGAAACCCAGAATTAAGCCGAACAAAAAGCCAATTATCCTTTTAGAAGAACAGTACACTTGAAAAGTTCCCACAATTTAAGGTTATAGTTCTAGTTCTTTTCCTGTAGGACATGAAAATAAATGGTGCACAATGAAACAACAGTCTGAATTTTATAAAGAAATTCAGCACAAAGCCTGGAAGCAGAAAGTTTGTGATCTGGTACCTTTCATACCCCACTTTTCTATTTATGGAGCCCTGGTGGTGCAGTGGTGAAGAGCTACAGCTACTAATCAAAAGGTTGGCAGTTCAAATCCACTGGCTGCTCTCTGGAAACTCAATGGGGCAGCTCTACCCTGTCCTATAGGGTCACTATGAGTTGGAATCAACTCCATGGCGACGGGTTTGATTTTTTTTGCTGCTGTTGTTTTTTCTATTTACAGAATGGCAGAAATCATAAAGCAAAACCAATGTAAATTTAATTTAGAAATGTAAAGAACAATGTAAAAAGTTCATTCTCCACATTAAAAAAACAATGAAAACACTGAATGATATTGTACACTGTTTTGGGTCTTCGCCGAACCTGAAATTTGTAGTTTTAGCAATTATGTAAGAAAATAAGGATAAGGCTTTACCAGAGTTACTAAATAAGCAACTTGGTTTAAATCATTTTCAAATTCGTTAAAACTTAAAGGAAACTAGACCCATTTATGTTTTTAATGTATATATTAATACTTCCAATATTACCAGAAGATATTTTCAAAACTAAACATGAGATTAATTTATTTCTATACATATAAAGCAAAAAGTCCTTTGAAATATCATTAGTACAAATGATACATGCAATTATACTACACTTGTCATTTCAGATATATACCATGAATATGCTACCAGAGCTGCACAACACATAGCACCATCCCTACAGTAAAAAAAAATAAAACCAAACCCGTTGCCCTCCAGTTGATTCTGACTCACAGAGAGCCTATAGTAGATGACAAGAAAACCTTAAAATCAAGGATGACACTCTGCTGTATTTGTATAGAGATCATAGCTAACCCAGAAGGGCAGGCATACGGTGGCCTTTTAAGGTAGGTAAACCAAACCAAAACCTGTTGCCATCACAGAACTGCCCTGTAGTTTCCAAAGAGTGCCTGGTGGATTCAAACCGCCGACCTCTTTTTGTTTAGCAGCCGTAGCTCTTAACCACTAAGCCAAGATAGACTACGATGTTAATAAGAGTGGTAGAGATGAGGAAAGGAGGAAGAGGAGAATTAAACAAACAAAAAAGGTTTCATGTGTTATACCACTATGTGTCTATAAAACATTATCCATCCATATACCCAGTTATTAAAACACAGAAAAGACAGTAGGCGCTACACAAAGCTTCTTATTTGGAACTATAGGCATGTATTTTTTGGATAGCTACACAGAGGTGCTATCTGATGTTGAAACAGAAAAATCCAATCCACACTGAATGAATTAACCCCAATTTTTGTTTCATTAGTAGTAAGTGCTCACTGATGCTGATTCTTTATAGTGTGTGGGTCAGCTGGCCCTCAAGCTACACATTCAAGTCTGAGAAAGAGTCTCCAACCTGATACAGACCAATTTACAGCTTTGACAGCCTCTTTTGCCAGATAAAATCAAAGCAAGGAAATGGAATGGCTTGCTAAGTGAAAAGTTGGGGAAATATATAGGTCACTGGAGTGATGGAGCCATGCTCCAGATACAACTTGGAGCTATATTCTTATCTCTTGACCTTTTGATTCAGACACAGAATTACAGGTGTATAATATACGGCCTAGCATTAAATCAGGGCCTCCTCTCAACTTCTTTCAACAAAATGCTGGCGGGTATATTTACTACAAAAGGAAGAACACTGCTCCTGGGGAAAAATGATGTTGTATGTATAAAAACCAAAAAAACCCAAACCCAACGCTGTTCAGTCGATTCCGACTCATAGGGACCCTATAGGACAGAGCAGAGCTACCCCATAGGATTTCCAAGGAGAACCTGGTGGATGTGAACTGCCGACCTTTTTGGTTGGCAGCTGTAGCTCTGAACCACTGCGCCACCAGGGTTTCCACTGTATGTATAACAATGTGAATATCACTTGACCCTGTTAAGTTTCAGTTTCCTGTCTATAAAACAGGAATAATCACTGCCTTGCCTTAGTCACAGGGCCATTGGGAGGATCAAATGAGATAGTGAATGTGAAAGAATTATAAACTGCTAAGCAATTATTACTATATATGTCGTTCCTGTGGTTTACCCTCACACTCCATATTTGAAGTCATAGTTTAATTGTAAGGTAGGAATATCCAGATACAGAAAAATCTAAATTAATAGGATTTTGTCAAGGTGGAAGGAGAAATAAAAGAAAATGCTGATTGGGATACTGGATCAAAACAGGGAACTAGTCCCAGAATTACAGTAAAATTCTGATGCAAAACCAGGACAGTTCACTTGCTTACCCTCTGCAGACTGCCAGTTCCCCCACCCTCCCAAGCTGCAGTGTTGTTCTTTCAGGTGAATCGCTGGGGGCAAGATGAGTCCAGAGGTGTATCACAAGCAGCTTTCAGGCCTTATGATCACCCTTTTCCCTAATCTCTTTAACTAACACTCCTACTCATTGGGCCTGGCCCAGTTATCTAAACTATTCTCGCAAGAAATGGCTGTCAAAGGTTTCTTTTAGGGACGGTCTCGCTACTTTAAGGCACAAGTAGCATAACCTATTCCCCTTCTCCACTGCGATGTATCTATTTCTAGTGGACAGGCCCAGAGTCAGAAAACCCGGGTGATGTTTTGTTTCTCCCAAGACTCACTCGCAGGCCTCACCCTTCAAGCCTCAGTAATTCCATCTGTAAAATGAAGAAAGACGCTGCCTGTTAGTTCCATCCAGAGTCACTGGAGAGGATGAATGAGACAGTGCCTGGGGGCGTCTGGGGTGGTGTCTGATAAACACCGAGTCCTTCACTATTTATAAAGTATTATGATGGTCCGGCTATGCCGTCCCGCCTCAAGGAAATCTCCTAGTTTGAAGTGACATCCGCAGTCACTGAAGAAGGCGACTCTGAAGCGGGCCAGTCGCGTCTGCAGTGAACCTATTCTGGGTAAGGAAAGAATGCCACCCCGAGTTCCGAGAAAGGGGAAGAGGAGGATGGAGGAAGAGCCTACCTGTTGTTCCGGATGCTGACCAGCACGCAGAGCACTAGCTCCAAGTAGGTGTGCAGCACTTCCAGCCAACGGGTTGAGAGCTGCAAGGCCTCGACTTCTTCCCCGCCACCCCCGGTGTCCGCGCCGTCGCCGGGGCCACCGCCGCCGCTCAGGTAATTCTCAGCGGCGAACTCCACCCGCAGCTCCCGCACGAACCAGCCGCACTTGCGCATGAGGAATTCGAGCCGAGGCTGCTCGGCGGGAGAGACGCGGAGGCTGATGCGCAGTTGGGGCCAGAGCGCCGGGTAGAAGAGACACTCGCGCCAGTGTGAGCAGGAGGCCGAGGCCCGTAGCCGATCGGGCGCGGACAGGAAGGAGAAGATGTGCACGATCAGCTCGCTGGGCAGCGACGCGGCGCCTGCCGCTTGCCCGCACAGAGCCATTCGGCTTCGCCGTCGGCTGCCGGTCCCCGGTCGCCCCCGCAGCCCCCGGAGCAGCCCCCGCAGCCGGTGCAGCCGCTGCCGCCGCCACCGCGCCACCCGGGAGGCCCTGGCTCGGGTTCGAGCTCCCGGCGGTCGGGGCTGCGGTACTGACAAGAACAACAACATCAATGACAAGGAAGAAGGGGGCGGAACCGTCGTGGGTCTCGACGGAACCAAGTGGAACACCAGGAGGAGAGAGGGGGAAAGATTTCTACGGGGCAGCCTCCAGATAGCTTGCCTCTGGCCTCTCAAATTCTACTCACGTGCGTCCGAGACGCTTGCACATTCAGTATCTTCAAAACCCTCGCCTCTGCTGTTTATGGGCCCAAAGCAGCAGGGTTTATCTTAAGGAACGGCAGCCCTCCCCGCGCCTGGAGGCGGAGGCAGCGCAGTGGTAGGAGCTGAATTTGACGTCACCGGCGGTGGGAGGAGCCCGGCGTTGATGGGCGAGACTTCCGGAAAAGAGCCGCGGCTGGTTGCCAGTAGGGAAGGAAGACGCAGCACGTGACCCTTGACGCACGCAGGCTGGCGCGGTTCCCGCTCTGGGCGCTCCCTCCCGCCCTTCAGCCTCCGCTGCGCGGGCTCCTGTCTCCGAGTGGGTTAACTCGGGTCCTCAGGCAATGGAAGTGGTGAAACTCGGACGCAGTGCGGGGAGTCGCGACGCGTCTCTTTAAACGTTTCTCCGTCGCCAAGCTGAGGGATCTCAGCCGAAGTGCCAGCGTGCAGGATCTTTCTCAGCCGTCCGACCGCCTGAATATTAAGAATTTCGGAAAGTGCGCGGCGAAGGAGGGGGAGTGGGCGGACTTGGGGACTAACCGGGACAAGAAGTGTTGGGAGAGAAGCCCAAGGCGGGGAGGCGAGGAGGCCGGTCAGAGGCAGAAAGTGGACCTTCCCTTTGGTCAGACTTTGCAAATGGACTTCCGCGTACACCTGGCGTGTTGGGGACGGAGTGAGGACACCGCCAGTCTTTGGATTTAGAGCAAAAAAAAAAAAAAAATGGCAAACGAACTTAGCTCTGCTGGTTATTACCCTCTTCACCAGGCTTGCGGGAGGGTCTTAGTTCCCGGGACAGAGATTTGAAGGCCATTGTTGAAAAGAAGCCGGTGGTGATGGTAAAGGTTTTCTTTAACATGGTACCTCTAACTTGAGGTAATCTTTTTTGTGTGTGTGTGTTTTAAGTGAAAGTTTACAATTCAAGTACCTTGCCATGCAACCCTAGCTGCTCTCCCACTAGTATGACAGCACACTCCTCTCCACCCTGTAGCATTCCCCGTGTCCGTTCAACCAGCTCCTGTCCCCTTCTGCCTTCTCATTTCGCCTCCCGGCAGGAGCTGCCTACAGAGTCTCCTGTGTCAACTTGTTGAGATTTTTGAAACAGCGTCCCTTAAATCTATGATAGATAACCTGCAAAGTAGTTAACTCTGGTCGTAAGGGTCGATGAAGTCAGAAAGGATTAAGTGATTTATGTAATAATTGAGGATTGCTTTAATGAGGCTGCTCCTTCAAAGCCTTAACTATGATCTTGGAACAGCCCTGTTCTCTTGTAAACATCAAGAAGCTGCTCTGCTAGATATTTTCATCTCTTTGAGGGCAAAACTCCCTTCATGCTCCTTGGATACGTTTTGGTGCCTAGCAAGTATGAGGTTGGCTAACAAAATTGAGTTGTTACCTTTGTGTTCTCTTCGGCGCAGTACCTGTAAAACCTTTCATACTAATGGAAGGGGACTTCTCTGAACCTCTGTCTGCAAGAATTTTTTGTAACCATTATAGCATATTAATATTTAATGAATATTTAGTGGAAATAGTGAATTAGGAAGTTGAGATCTGGATTTTAATTTTTTATTTCCTAAATTCATTGAAATATCTTGAAGTGAACCATAGACATCAAGTTCTTCCCACTTCTAAATACCTCACTGTACACCTCTGTAAATGCCTATACCCACATGAGGAAAATAACATACCCAGTAAAATAAATAATACTTTAAAAATTCTATCTGCTGTTCCAATTCAGATGTATCCAGTTATCTTCAAAATGTCCTGTAGAACTGCTTTGTGCAAACCAGGATCCAATTAAGGACCACGCTTGTATTTTGTTATGTATCTGAAATCTTTTTAATCTAGGTTAGTACCCCCCCACACCCTGCTTTTTTTTTTTTTTAATTTTGATTTGCCAGACACCAGGCTAATTGTCCTATGGAATAGCTCATCTTCTGTATTTGTTTGCTTCTACTTGGTGTTTAGCTTGTTAGTCCCTGTATTTCTTATACACCTGGATGTTAGTTTAAAGGATTGATTAGGTTAAAGATCTTTAGCAAGATGTTATAGGTGATTCTTCGCCGACACTGTAATTCAAATGCATCAGTTCTTCTGCCTTCCTTATTTGTTGTCCAGCTTTTGCATGCACCACTGGTCTGTCAGTTCGTCGTACCGTGCTGGCTTTTGTGTTGCTGTGGTGCTGTAAGCTATGCCACTGGTATTTAAAATACCAGCAGGGGCACGCATGGCGGACAGGTTTCAGTGGAGCTTTCAGAGTGAGACAGTCATCTACTTAAAAAAAAAAAAATTGGCCGGTGAAAACCTTATGAATAATTTTACTAGGTGTGGCAAACTGATAATTTCCTAAATCTTTCATTCAATCTACATCAATTGGAATTCTTTTGTACGGTAGAAGTTTTTTTTCATAAACTGAGGGCGTTTAACCCATTGCCGTCAAGTCAGTTCCATCTCATAGTGACCCCATAGGGCAGAGTAGAACTGCCCAATAGAGTTTCCAAGGAGCACCTGGTGGATTCAAACTGCGGACCTTTTGGTTAGCAGTCATAGCACTAAACCACAACGCCGCCAGGGTTTCCTGAGGGTATTTAGTTAGCTTGAAATACGATTCCTACTGAAAAGGCAGAAGGAAAAAAAAAAAAGGGTAGTTCTTTTTCTTTCTTTACCAACTTTAAAAGTGATTTATATGCCTCAGAGGTGACAAATTTGTTTTTCTAGCTTTTACTTTTTTTGAATATCAGTAGGTACTCAGATTTTTTTGTATGTTTCAGTCTTTTTTTTTTTTTTTGATACCCAAAGCTTAATGCTCTGGAACAGCTCTCAAAAAACCCTTTCTATGTAATAATTATTATAATTTGTTAAAATTTCTTGAGCATTTTTAGTAGAAGTAACACTGGCTTGGGTGCGGAAGTGAGGCTGGATTTTGATCTTTTTTGTTAATGCCATGACCTAGCTGGATGAATGACTGTCATGGATTGATTTGTGTCCTCCCAAAATATCTGTTAACTTGTCTAGGTCATGATTCCCAGTATTGTGTGATTGATTGTCTACCATTTTGTCATCTGATGTGATGTCGCTTATTTGTTGTAAATCCTATTACTATGATGTAATGAGATGGATTAGTAGCAGTTATGTAGATGAGATCTGTAAGATTAGATAGTGTCTTAAGCCAATCTCTTTTGAGATACAGAAGAGATATAGAAGCAGAGAGACTTGGGGACCTCATACCACCAAGAAAGAAGCGCCGGGAGTAGAGTGCATCCTTTGAACCCGGGGTTCCTCTGCAGAGAAGCTCCTAATACTGGGGAAGATGGATGAGAAGGACCTTCCTCCAGAGCCGACAGAAAGCCTTCCGCTGGAGCTGATGCCCTGAATTTGGACTTCTAGCCTACTAGACTGTGAGAGATTAAAGTTCTCTTTGTTAAAGCCATACACTTGTGGCATTTCTGTTATAGCAGTACTAGATGATCAAGACAGTGAGTTTTATATAAGTTGTTTAACCTCTTTGGGTCTCATTTTCTTCACCTATGCAAGTAGAGAGTTTTGGCAAGGATTCCTGTAGTTCTGATGTTCTCTGACTTAAAATTTTTTTTTTATTGAGATATATTTTATATGTCATAAAATTTACCCATTTCAGGCACAATTCAGTGATTTTTAGTAACTTTACTAAGTGGGGTAATCATCACCATAAATCAGTTTTATAATACTTTTGTCCCTTTAATAAGACTCTTCATGTCACTTTACAACTAATCTCCATTCTCACCCCCATGCAGCTACTGATGTACTTTATATAAACTTGCCTTTTCTGGACATTTCCTATAAATTGAATTACACAATATATGACCTTTTATGTATGGTCTGTCTTAGTTCCTTAGTGCTGCTTTGACAGATATACCACAAGTGGGTGGCTTTAACGAACAAATTTATTTTCTTACAGTTTAGGAGGCTAGAAGTCAATTCAGGGCACAGGCTAGGGGAAGGCTTTCTGTCTCTGTTGACTTTGGGAGGAAGGTCCTGGTCTCTTTCCAGCTTCTGATCCTGGATTCTTTGGTGATCTTCATGTGGCGTGGAATCTGTCTTCCCCCATCTGTGCTTCCATGCTTCTGTATCTTATCTGCTTTTTTGTATCTGAAAAGTGATTGGTTTAAAACACACCCTACACTAATTTGGCATCATTAACATAACAAAGAAAACTCTTCCTAAGTGGGATTATATCCATAGGTGGTGATGTTGTTAGCTTGCTTCCAGCCTACTCACAGTGACCACATGTGACTCAGTAGAGCTGCCCCATAGGGTAAGAATCCTTACTAGGCTGTAGTCCTTACTGAAGGAGCGCTGGTGGTGTAGTGGTTAAACACTTGGCTGCTAACCAAAGGGTTGGTGGTTCGAACCCACCAGTTGTTCCCTGAGAGAAAGATGTGTCGGACTTACAGGTCTACTCTATCCTATAGGGTTGCTGTAAGTCGGAATCCACTTGACGGCAATGTGGGTAATCTTTACTGGGACAGAGATCTTCAGGCCTTTTCTCCCAAGAAGTATCTGGGTAAGTTCAAGCTGCTGACCTTTTGGTTAACAGCTGAGCGCTTAACCATTTTGCCACCTGGGCGCCTGTCTACAGGTATCAAAACCAAAAAACCAAACCCAGTGCCGTCGAGTCGATTCCAACTTAGGACAGAGTAGAACTGCCCCTGTAAAGTTTCCAAGGAGCGCCTGGCGGACTTGAACTGTCAACCTTTTGGTTAGCAGCTGTAGCACTTAACCACTACACCACCAGGATTAGTATTCCAACACATATTTTGGGGAGGAGACAATTCAATACACAGCAGCTTTGTTTACTTAACATGTTTTCAAGGTTCAGCCGTGTAGCATGTAACAGTACTTCATTTTTTTAAAATGGTTGAATAGTATTCCATTGTATGGATACATCACGTTTTGTTTATTCATTCACCAGTAGATGGACATTTAGGTTGTTTTTGGTTTTGGGCGATTATGAATAATACTGCACCGAACATTTGTTTGCAAGTCTTTGTGTGGACATACATTTTTGTTTCTCTTCGGTAGATACTTAGGAGTAGAATTGATAGGTTGTATGGTAGTTCTTTGTCTAACTTTTTGAGAAACTGCCAAACTTTTCCAAAGTAGCAGCACCATTTTTCATTCCCATCAACACTGTCTGAAGGTTCCCAGTTTGACTTTCTAATGATACGGAAATACTCTCAGACTGATATGAGTTTGATATATTTCCTTATTCTTAGCGTTTACCTGGCAACAAGTTGCCTTCTCCATGGACACCATTAGTAATTAGTCTTTAATTATTAGGAACAGTTTCTGAAGAAAGTAAAAAATACCAATCTGCCGTAAAATTATACTTCTTAGTGTTATTTTTGAATTTATTACTTTCTTGATAAAAGAAGAGTGGTAGGAATACTGTTATTAATGACCGTGAGCTAAGAAATGAATGAATAAAATAAGGTCTTGCCCAGTTATAATAATAAAACATAGTAAATTACAATGATGACACAAAATTTCTTATTAAGCCAACATCTTAAACAGATAATAATTAAATATTTATTGAGCATATATATGCTTGGCATGTTAGGTGAGTTAGAGTATTTCTTTCAACATTTATTTATGCTATACTGACTGCTAAAGTAACAAAATTAACTTCTGAAGGACAGAGTGAAATCACATATTGTGAAGTTACAAAGTCGGAGCTATGATTCAGAGTGTAGGAGGAAGTACTGACATTATGATGCTCTTAAGTACCCTGTAGTACTAAACCCCAGATTCCAAAAGTGGCATATTGTCACTATAGCAACCACCCATGCTTATTTGGATTTGAAAGCCCAAGCAGTGAACGGTGGATAGAACTATAACATCGAGGTGGATATGTGCTCTGGTGAGTTGATACGCTTGCCTGTTGGTAGCCAAGGATTTGTTCTGCTTTTCTTGTTATATTTATTATGATTGATTCTCTTATAGAGCTATCTTAATACTTATTATGTATTTTCTTCTGGGAGAGAAGTTTAAACATTGAGTTTTCTTATATTTTTCATTTTTTTGACATGCTAAGCTTAGTGTTTTTTCCATTTAGGTAATTGGAATATTAACTATATGTTTACTACGGCTTTCTCTCCATTATTGCTTAATTTTTGGCAACTTGCTTTGAGTTAAATGTAACTTTTATTAAGCTGAATCACTTTTGTAATTTTATTATAGAAAAAAATAAAACAGATTTTATTTTAGCTGCATAAAGAAAAGATGCTCAGGGCTACAAATAAACATGAAAATTACCTAAGTTCAAACATTTTTTGAAGTGTCATTTTTTCTGACCAAGATCTGGGTTTCAGACATTGTTGGCAGTTAGAGATGACGTAACTCCCTTCCAATTATCTACTCGCGTGCCTCCATAAATTTACTTAGAGGCACAGGAGCCTCTTAGGAGAATAGAAGTGGAAACCTGATTCCCCTTTCCTCATTCTTGTCTAATGGATTGGAGTGGTTCCTAGTGAGGTCAGTTTATAGAAAAAAGAAAATGAGGGCTTGAAGAGAACTTGTCCTTAGGGAAGGGCAAGTCTGCACTGGTGAGCTTGGTGCAGGAAGAAGGACCAGGTCATTCATTAAAGCCTGGTTCTAAGTGCAGCATGTTGCCCGTATCAGAACTGATCTTAACCAGGCTACTTCACAAATTGTACAAGTTTGTGAGTTGTAAAAGCTGTACCAATAGAGAAGGAGGCCTGGTGGTGCAATGGTTAAGCACCGGGCTGCTAACTGATAGGTCAGCGCTTCGAACCTAACAGCTGCTCCACTTTCCTGGAGAAAAGACCTGGGATCTGCTCCTGTAAAGACATGAGCTTAGGAAACCCTATGGGGCAGTTCGACTGTGCCCTGTAGGGTTCTGTGAGTCAGAATCTACTTGAAGGGACCTAATAACAACAAACATACCAGTAAAGCACAGGGGTTGATAGCTCATGTCTCAACAGGAGTCAGACAGGAGCAATGAGAGGAGAATTGGATCCTGTCTAATTTTTTTAATAGGATAGGGATGAGGAGGTCTGCGGCTTTCCAGAGGATGCTTCTCCCAAGCAGGAAAGTGGGCTTCACCTTTCCAGATGCCCTAGTTTTTCAAGAGGAAACTAAAAATCCTGATTTGTTTAAAGATGAAATCGCCTGATTGCCAACTCATCCACAGTAAAAAAAAAAAAAGTGTGCTAAACAAAATCACAGTTAGTCTGTAGGCTACCAGGTTGCAACTTTTTTTTTTTTTAACCAAAGAGCTGTTTTAACCTGTGGCCCCAGGATACTTTGTGTTTCCACAGCTAGTTCTACTAGCTAATCCCTGTGTTTTAAGTTCAGTTCTAAAGCTATTGCTTTCCTCTACCCCTTTCATACTTTAAAAAAGAAAAAAAAGGTTTAACTTGAATGCCTGTTTTATTTTACTGATTTCTTGCCTTTTTTTTTTTTTTATTCAGAGGATGGGTGTTTTTAAAAGTATCTTTTGTTAAAAATATTTAAAAACTGAGTATTGTTGTCTTTAGTACAGTTGATTCAGCCAATAGGACACCTTGACTTCTAGTTACAATTAGGAATTGACTGCTTTTAATTATTTTGGTTGGATTTATACAGCTCACATTATAGGCAGTATTCCACAGTGGGGCTCACAGAGGACTGTTACTCAAGGGGCACAGTCTCCAGGTGATTGTTTTAATTGGGTTCCTTTGGTTGCTTAACTGGCTTAAGTAAGGGGATTTCTTTATTTAGTTTTTACAAGTACTATAGGAACCCTGGTGGTGTGGTGGTTAAATGCTACAGCTGCTAACCAAGAGGTCGGCAGTTCAAATCCGCCAGGGGCTCCTTGGAAACTCGTGTGGGGCAGTTCTACTCTGTCCTGTAGGGTGGCTATGCGTCAGAATTGACTGGGTGGCAGTAGATTTGGTTTTGGGTTTTGGTATAGGGTGTTTTGAAAACATCTGAACACATGCATCAAAGCATACTTGGGCCTCACGGGGTCTAGAGTGGGAAACTAAAAACAAGAACTAAGGTTACTGTCTTTATCTCTGAAGAGTGCTATAGTCTGTCTTTCCTCCTTCTCAACAGGCTTATTAATTTTGAATATAACCCCAAACTGCTGGTCCTAACTCACAGTCTATATAAATGTAGCTTCAGTATCCATTTTCAGTTGCATATTTGTTCTCTTCCTCCAATTCAAATTCTTGAGAGAATCTGACTTGGTTAGCTTTAGAAGGAAAGCCACAAGTCAGAAATTGATAACATTCGTACTGATTGACTGCTTTGAGACAAGTGTTCCTATCCTAGTCTGTTCAGCAAAATTTAGGGAGGGTAGGGTAATGTGCTCAGTGCTTAGGACAGATGGATGTGGGAGAGGAAGGAGCATGCTCCAGGACAAAGTGTGGGCCAGTAACCACTCTGAAATCTATCTCATATAGTAAATTCCATGGTTCAATGACTTTTTATCCAGGGATATCTAGAAATACATATTGCACAAGATTGGCCTAAGCTAACAACTGATCTTTCTAAACATCTGTTGAACGGTCTTTAGATAGTCTCTTTGGTTTGCCTTGTTTCTGCCATATTCATCAAACTTTTCCAGGTTATACTACTTGAATAATAAGATTTTGTCATGAAGAAATATATTCTTCATAGTCAATTACTGCAATAGTGTCATTGCAAAGTTTAATATTTAATCCCTGTTTAGTTCATTAACTGCTGAAAAGGAGAAATGAATATTTCAAATTAGGAGTTTTCATAATGATATTGAAACAGGCTGCTTAGCCATATCTTGAACTGTACCTGAGCCACTTTTTCTCTTCTTTCTTCTTTCTCTTCTTTCCCTCCCCCAGCCCATCCTTGCCTCCGAGTAAGATCCTGATGTTAGCTCCCCAAATGGTTAAGTGTTAACCAGTGTTTCCTCTAAGACTGTGGAAAACAAGTGATACTGATCTAAGCCTGTCAAATAAGATGAAGGATGGCGCCAGCTGCCCTCTGAGCTGATGGGATAATGGCAGGGAAAGATCAACATGTTTGAGATAGGACCACCAAAACCAAACAGAAGAAAGAGAACGCACATTGCACAAGTCCCTAAAACTTATGGCCCCTTTTCCCTTAAAAACCGGAACCTGTCAGTAGTCTGGTGAGACAGAAGACTTTAGGAGGAGATCATTCCCCTCTGTCTCCATATACCGGTATATCTAATAAAGCTCTTGCTACGGACCTCACCCCTGTCTCAAGAATTGGCTATTTGCGGCAGGCGGCTCTAACCCCCGAAATTGTGGTAACAATTTGGCGGCCCAAAAGGGAATTCCAGCCCTTTGAGACTCGGTGGCCCCGCGGCGGGCCGGGCCTGATTGACAGTTCTCCTACCAAGCGGCTTGTGGGGACTCTGTTTGTCCCCGGAGGCTGTCCCCGGACCCGGGCTTCCCTGCAGCGTCAGCGGTCCCCAACCGTGCCAAAGAGGTGGGTGAAGGCAAGACCTAAACAGGACCCTGAGGTGAGTCCGCGACCCTCTCCCTGTTGCGCTCAGGTCCGGGGCGGATAGGGCGGGCCAGCGTGGCTTCCGGAACCGGACCCGGGCCCTTGGTTTCCAAGGCCAGTGGCGCCTTTGATGACCGTCCCGCGAGTAGGATCGCAAGGAGGGAGTCTTGGTGACTCTAGAGCTGGGCCGGCGTATGAGTATGTGTCGGCTGTGGGTTTTTGTGTTTGGATTGTTGTCTGTCTCTGGTTGGTGCACCCTGGTTTTGGGGAGTGGGTATAGACATCTCTGTCGGTTTATATTGGGAGATTGAAGCCCCTCCATCTGGCGTTAGGGATAGGAGGTATCTGGAGGATTGAAGCGGAGATTGAGACGTTCCTAGTAATGTGTCAGACCTCACTAAGATTATCGTCGTTCCGCCTTTCCTTTCTGGCGTTTGTGGTCTGAGTGTTTTTCTCTGTCAGGTTTGTCTTATGTACAACCCGTCTTGCTGCCTGGGAGGCTGAGACTGCAAGGTTATCTCTGTTACTTTTGTCGGTCTGTCTGTTTGTCTTATGTACCATTACTTGTCCTCATGAGGTTTTCTTTTTTTTCTCCGTGTCGTCATCTCGTAAATCCCTATTCATACAAAACCCCTCAACAGGTTCAAGAACAGTTTTAACCTAAATTCTTGAGATTGACAATTAGTTTCATCGGTCTGTGTACAGACTATTTTAGAAGACTGTCCCCAAAGAAGTTAGGGTCCTAGCATAAGAACGCAAGAAATCCTGAGAGAATTAAACCTAATTATGAGTCGGAATCGACTCAACGGCACTGGGGTTTTTTTTTTTTTTTTTTTTTTTGGTAGAGAAGAGATAGATTAAGCATTGTGTTCGAGAGGCTCAAACTCTCCCCTTTGTCAAGCGAAGTTGATCCTGCCTGAGGCAGGAAAAGGAGAGTTTAAACAAAAGAGATATTAGCATGGGCGGCCCATCTATTCCAGCTGAATCCCCGCTGGGCTGCGTTTTGACCAATTGGAAAAGGTATAGTTATGAGCCCAGGACGGAAAAGCAGATGATTCGCCTGTGTAACAGAATATGGCCCCAATACCAGTTGGGGGACCAAGAACAGTGGCCCCCAGAGGGGTCTTTACATTATAATACAATACATCGATTGGATTTGTTCTGCAGAAGAGCTAAAAAAGTGGGACGAAGTCCCTTATGTACAAGCCTTCATGTCTCCCTACCGGACCTTGCACCTCCCCCAATCAGGTTTTCTTCCAGGGAAAATCCAAGGCCAAAGTACTCCCCGAATCCTCATCAGAGGACCGCCTCCTAGAGGGATGGTCTATGGCCACCCTTTCGGCTCCCCCTCCCCTGGGTACGGGAGGTGCAGTAGAAGCCGAGGGGTCGGACCGTGCAACGACAAGGTCTCCAAACAGAATGGTCGAGCCCGATTCTAGCTTGGCCAGCGCACCAAAGGCGGATGGAGGAGGAGGATCAGACATTGAAGGTCCGGCCACTTCAGGTATGGTCCCCCCTTCTCGTACCCTTCGAGGTACCGTTTTCGGTGAGGGTGCCTCAGGAGTCCAGGCAGGGCAATACCCACTGACAGAAGTTCCTGCGGAGTGGATGATAAAGGGCGGCCACGGGGGACAATGCTGGTATGTACTCCATTTTCCACCTCTGATCTATATAACTGGAAGAGCCATAACCCCCCCTACCGGAGTGACCCAAACAGAATGGCTGAACTGTTTCTTTCTATTTTCTCTACTCACCACCCTACCTGGACAGATATGCAGGCGCTCCTCACCACTCTATTAACTTCAGAAGAACGCATGGTGTTAGAGCATGCTCGGAAAGAAGCCGATAGGCTCCGTAACTTAGATCTTAGTAACGGAGCCCGACGACAGAAGCCATTCCTACTAGAGATCCGGGTTGGAATCACAATCGTGAAGAAAGGGCGAGTAGACTTCAGTTCTATCGAAATTGCCTAATCGTTGGGTTGGGAAAGGGGGCCCTCAAACCCAAGAGCTTACAAAAGGTTAGAGAAATTATCCAGGGAGAAAAGGAAGACCCATCCACTTTCTTAGAAAGAGTGACAGACACGTTCCGTCAGTACACTGATATCAACCCCGAAGATCCCAACAACGCCCGGCTGATAAACATGACTTTTATTTCGCAGAGTGCCCCTGATATTCGAAAAAATTTACAAAAATTAGAAAGGGGACTCGGGATGCCAATAGGGCAGCTGCTTGAAGTAGCTTTTAAGGTGTTCAATAACCGGGACCAGGTAGCAGAGTAAAAACAGAAGATGAAACAAAACGCAGCCTTACTAGCAGCACCCTTAGCCCCCGCAATGAAGAAGGGCGAAGGGAGATAAGAACCTTAAGAAGGACCACCCCGGGGCGAGGAGGGAGACCTTTAGAACCTGACCAGTGCACCTTCTGTAAACGACGGGGCCACTGGAAGCGGGAGTGCCCAGAAAAAACGGAAAAGCGAGACAGACCAAAACCAGCCACTCTCCAGGCTTATCAGGAAGGGCCGGCACGGTTAGATGATTCTGAATGACGGGGCCCAGGGGCTCAAACCTCGTTGGCTATCTCCCACCGCGAGCCCCGGGGAACTCTAAAGGTGGGGGGACGCCCTATTGACTTTATTCTGGACACGGGTGCCACCTTTTCGGTTTCGAACACCGTGGAATCTCCACTCAGTCCACGTACTGCCCCAGTGGTAGGGGTTTCAGGGAAACTTTCAACTCGGCCTTTCCTCCAACCGGTGAATTGTAAAATTGGAAAAGACTTATTATACCCCGAGTTCCTTTATATGCCGGAATGCCCCCCCCCCTCCTTGGGAGGGATATATTGTCAAAACTTGGGACACAAGTCACCTTTGGACCCTCTCAAATTTTGGTGCAAATTCTGCCGAACAGGCATGCGCTTTCCAAGCAGCCTTGTTGCTAGAGGAACCAGCGGCCCCTAGCGACATCCCTGTCCACATACAACAAGAAGTGAACCCGGAAGTCTGGAAATCGCTGGGAAGGGCCAGGTTCGCTGAGCCAGTCAAAATTGCCCTAAAGCCTGGAGCGCCTGTTGTAAATCAGAAACAATACCCTCTCTGTAGAGAAGCTCTGGAAGGGATTGCTCCACTGGTCCAAAGATATATAGAAATTGGACTTTTAAAACCATGCCTGTCACCATATAACAGCCCCATTCTGCCAGTGTTAAAGCCCGGGACAGGAGAATATCGGTTTGTGCAAGACTTAAGAAAGATTAATCAAATAGTAGAAGTTATTCACCCAGTTGTGCCCAACCTATATACTCTCCTAGTAACTTAGTAACCATACGCAACATATATGCTTGGTTTTCAGTATTAGATCTGAAAGATGCTTTCTTTTGCATTCCCTTGCATCCTGAGTCTCAACTTTTGTTTACATTTGAACGGACTGATTTAGAAACAGGGACAAAAAGGCACCTCACATGGCAGGTGCTGGTCCAAGGGTTCAAGAACTCCCCCACAATTTTCGGAGAGACATTGACTAAAGACATGAGGGCCTTGCAACTAGAAAAGGGGAGAGTCTTACAGTAGGTGGACGATATTTTAGTGGCAAGTCAAAGTCAAGAAGACTCAGATCGAAATGCCACCCTGGTCTTAAACCATCTAGCTAGGTGTGGGTACCGAGTTTCCAAAACGAAGGCCCAAATATCACAACAACAAGTAAGATATCTGGGGTTCCAGATATCACAGGGACAGCGGAGCCTTCTCCGGGACCTGCGAGAAGCTATTATGCGGGTAGCGCCCCCTACCTTTAAGCAACAACTTAGAGGTTTTCTTGGGAAGGCAGGTGTTTGTCGAATCTGGATACCAGGGTTTGGACTCATGGCAAAACCCTTGTATGAAGCCCTGAAGGGAGAGGATAAAGAACCCCTGTTTTGGACTGCTGAATGTCAACAAGCCTTTGAAAAAATTAAATTAATGACGGCCCCAGCATTAGGGTTACCGGATCTCCAGAAACCATTTGAACTGTTTGTACATGAGAGACAGGGAATTGCTCTGGGAGTGTTGACCCAGACTTTGGGGCCAGCCAAGAGGCCAGTAGCCTATTTTTCAAAACAGCTAGACAACGTGGCTCGAGGATGGCCCCCTTTCCTCTGGCCTGTGGCTGCAACATGTGACTTATTGCAAGAAGCTGAAAAATTTACCCTAGGACAAAAAGTGATGGTTCACACTGTCCTTCCCCTCTTAGAACAAAAGGAGGGGTTTTGGCTTACAGTAGGACGCATGGGGAAATATTAAGCAATCCTATTAGACAACCCAAATGTAATCTTAAATGCTGTCTCTGCTCTCAACCCAGCCACCCTACTACCCATGTCGGTAGAAGGGCCAATACATGACTGTTTAGAGATTATAGAAGAGGTTTATTCCAGCAGGCCTGATCTGTCAGACACCCCTTTAACTGACTCAGAGCTAGAAATGTACACCGATGGTAGCAGCTTCGTGTATAAAGGACATCGAAGGGTGGGCTATGTGGTAGTGACTCGGGCTGAAATTTTAGAGGCTTCACCGCTTCCTGCTGGCACCTCGGCACAAAAAGCTGTGTTAATAGCCCTTGGATGGGCCCTACGGCTGGGAGCAGGAAGGCGTATAACAGTGTACACTGACAGCAGATATGCCCATCTTGTGCTTCACTCTCACGGGGCATTGTGGAAGGAGAGGGGCCTCCTTACGTCTGCTAGCAAAGAGATAAAACATGTACCAGAGATTCTCGAACTCCTAGAAGCAGTCAATGATCCTCTCCAGGTGGCAGTGGTGTATTGCCCCAGGCACCAGAAGGGAAAATCCTCTGAAGCTGTAGGGAACCGGAAAGCAGACGCAGAGGCCAAAAGGGCTGCAATGCAAGGAGATGAGATAGAGAAAGAAATGGCCATGATCCCTCACCTGGACCCTGCTGACCTTCCTGCACCTACCTACACCACTCAAGACTTAAAAAGGGCTGAAGAATGGGGTTTTCACCTGGTTCCCCATTCCAGCTGGTTAGTGAGCTCCGAAGGAAAAGTACTGTTACCAGAAGCCCAAGTATATAGTGTAGTATCGTCTTTACATAAAGGAACTCATTGTGGGAGAGATGCCAGTCTTGAGTGGATCCAACAGGTGGTCGCAGGACCAAGTCTCCTCAAGGCCATTCAAGAAGACACAAGAAGATGCGACCTTTGTGCAAAGAACAACCCAAAGACTGTGCCCTATCCAACAGAGCCAGGAGTCCAACATCGAGGAACTAACATGGGAGAAGATTGGCAAATAGATTTTACAGCGATGCCCCGGGTACCTAGAAACTTCAGGTATCTGTTGGTCTTTGTGGATACCTACTCAGGGTGGGTAGAGGCTTTCCCTTGTCAAACCGAACAAGCTTGAGAGGTAACTAAGGTACTACTCAAAGAGATTATCCCTCAGTTTGGATTGCCAATTTCAATTGAAAGTGACAATGGAAGAGGTTTCGTGGCACAACTAACCCAAGAAATCAGCAAAGCCCTGGATGTAAATTGGAAGCTACATTCTGCCTGGAGGCCACAGTTGACAGGAAAGACTAAGAAGATGAATCACACCCTAAAAAAGGCTCTGGCAAAAATATGTCAGGAGACTAACTTCATATGGTTACAAGTCCTGCCTATTGCACTGCTTAGAATCCGAGTGGCCTCTTGAATTAGTATATGGCAGACCATTCCTGAGAAAGTCCTTCTCCACCTCGGTAATGACAGGGGTGGAAAAGAGAGACTGGATCCCGTTCTCTGGGAGCTGTTGTAAACATTATTAACCAATATGCCTCTCTCCATCTGTCTTTTCCCTCTGATACCCCTCTTCATAGATTCCGGCCAGGAGATCGGGTATTACTAAAGACTTGGAGACAGCAGCACCCTGAAGACCAGCTGACTCCCAAATGGGAGGGGCCTTTTAAAGTTCCTCCTGACTACTCACTCATCTTTAAAGTTGGCGGGAGTGACTGCATGGGTGCATCATTCCAGAGTAAAAACAGCTCCGCTTAAAAAAAAAAAAACAAAACTGAAGAGTCACCTTATTCCTGCACACCAGTTCCAAATTTAAAGTACAGGTTTTAAAAAATTACAAAATAATAGTTTTAACCTTCGTTTTCCTTTTCTTCCAAGGTGCACACTACACTGTGGCAACAAATCGGGTCCCTTTGATTCTGCAAACCAGAGGGACTCTGACCTTACAAGTACGAGATACCCTGACTCTTCCGTGTGTCATATCATCTCTGACTCCAGTTGGCCCCATCAAATGGATATTGGTAACCCAGGAGAAAGAACAGATGGTTGTCTGGGACTTCAAAAGTGCTGGCTCCTCCCGAGCGACCCCCATAGCTGACACCACTCAGTCATACAATCGAGACTTTTCAATCGTTTTAGATATAACCTTGTCTGATGCAGGTTTTTTTTTTACTGTGTGAAGTTTAAAAAAGGGTCGCCAAAAGATATTGAAAGCAGTAGGGGGGAAGGAATCCAGGTAGTTGTTGTAGGATGTCAAGAGCCTACCCACCTCCCAGATGGGTAGGACTGGTCATCCAATGGCCTAGTCACCATGTCCCAAGCAGTGGCCGGGGTGGGGGGGGGAATCTCAGCAATTGCTGGATATGCCATCATCTTCCTTGGTCAGGAGCACCTTTAAGCCCCATGACAGCCCCAATTTTTGACAATCACAAAGATGTCCCTAACTGTACCTTAACTTACCATGCCCCTAAGGCCCCAATCTGAGCTCGGCTCGAACAGTACCCATTTTCCATGCCTTGTTTTCTCCTCGCTAATCT
The DNA here is from genome assembly GCF_030014295.1 of Loxodonta africana. Taxonomy (NCBI): domain Eukaryota; kingdom Metazoa; phylum Chordata; class Mammalia; order Proboscidea; family Elephantidae; genus Loxodonta; species Loxodonta africana. Next base: position 51,299,376 of record NC_087351.1, read on the forward strand.
TTATAATCATACCTCAGGAACCAGATAGGAAACAAAATCACAACGTCCCCGTCCCTAGGCCATCACCTTACACCTGGGCCATTCAATGCTTAACAGGAGTTCACTTTGTGGGACATTGTACTCTGGGGTTCCTGACTTTCCCAACACAGCTTCATCTACCGTCTGCCCAACACACCATGAACATCCCCAGAAAGAAAAGAAATGTGCTTTCAGTAGATCCTACATCCCTAAAAATGACAGGGATGGAAAGTAACCCTGTTCTAGAGGGAAATGGGGTTGGGTGGTGGTTCTTGAGAACAATTATTCCAGGCTTAGGAATGTACCACATGGAAGTGGCCATTAGAAACTTGTCAGATACTATCCATCTGCTACCCCTAGGAACTAAAAAGGCACTTAGAGCACAACAAACCTCTTTAAACTCCTTAGTAGAGGTGGTCCTAAATAATAGAATAGTCTTAGGCTTCTTATTAGCTAAATCGGGAGGAGTGTATGCTGTAATTAACAAAACCTGTTATGCCTAAATAAACACCACCGGAAAAGTAAAAGTAAGGCTAGATGCTATCCACAAGGTAACCAAATGGACTGCCCCAACACCTGGGCAAGAGAGCATGTGGGATTAGTTCACTAAACTTTTCCCCACCTTGGGGTCCTGGGTGACCCCTTTAATAACTTTGGGAGTAACAGTTGCCTTGGTCTGCATTTGCGCCCCCAGTCTAATAAAATTGGTTACCAGGGGCGCCACCAACACCCTCAAGGCTGGAGAGGTCTTTGCCCTGGTAGACCAAACTACTTCTTTCCCAGACTCCAGGGATGTGCGTCACTTAATCCAACGAGACGTTGCCGAATTTCATCTTTCCAGACCACAACCTGTATATGACCCCTAGTACATGTCGGGTTTCTCTCCCCATCCGGTGTCCCCATCCAGCAGGAAGTAGCTAGAGAAAGACATGGTGCCATTTCCCAAGATTGAGAAACCTACAACAAAAAGGGGGGATTGAAATAGGCTGCTCAGCCGTATCTTGAACCATACCTGAGCCATTTTTTTCTTCTTTCCCTCCCCCACCCCATCCTTGCCTCCAAGTAAGATCCTGATGTTATCTCCCCAGATGGTTAAGTGTTAACCAGTGTTTCCTCTAAGACTGTGGAAAACAAATGATATTGATCTAAGCCTGTCAAATAAGACGAAGGATGGTGCCAGCTACCCCCTGAGCTGATGGGATAATGGCAGGGAAAGATCAACATATTTGAGATCGGACCACCAAAACCAAACAGAAGAAAGAGAGCGCACATTCCACAAGTCCCTAAAACTTATGGCCCCTTTTCCCTTAAAAACCGGAACCTGTCAGTAGTCTGGTGAGACAGAAGACTTTAGGAGGAGATCATTCCCCTCTGTCTCCATATACCGGTATATCTAATAAAGCTCTTGCTACGGACCTCACCCCTGTCTCAAGAATTGGCTATTTGCGGCAGACGGCTCTAACCTGCGAAATTGCGGTAACAATATTAGGTAAATTTAAAAGTTTATCACCTATTAACTGTATTCTCTGGAAATGTGAACCGCTTCTTCATTTATATTGAATATTAATGGGGGAGGACTCACACTTTCACACCACAAGGAAAATAAAACAAGTTTTCCACTGAGTTGAAGGTTATGACAGTTTCCTGTAAATAAATAGTGGTAAAGAATTCCAGCAAAATGCACATTTTATATACAGGAAAAGAAGCCAATGAAAACCCTTTGGGTCACAAAAGAATATTGTTTGATATAGTGCTGGAAGTTGAGCCTCGTAGTTTGGAAGACACTACACAATGGCCACAACAATTGAGCACAAATACTCCAATGATCATGAAGATGGCACAGGACTGGGCAACATTCTGTTATACATAAGGCTGCCATGACTCAGGTGACTTGATGGCAACTAACAGCAAGAATAAGAACTTGTCATTGAAGTCATGCCTATTTTTTATTTCTCAGAAATTTGTTGAAATCTCTTGATGACTGATGATCAACCCTTTCCTAGCTGAGTTTTCTTCACTGTTATACAGGCCTAAGTGTCTTGACATTTTTTTTTAAGGTTCAGGAATCAGGCAAAATAAATATAGATTATATTCAACTAACCAGTAGTGAGGAGGGAAAGCTTTGGTCTAAAGTGATCCTAACAAAGGAAAATAGAGAACAAGAAGAATATGTTTTTTTATTTAAAATATATATATATTTTTTATCAATTATTCTTCCTTTTTTGTTGTGTGCCATGGAAGAGGCTAAGCAGTTTGCCATGATATTAGGTGGTTACCCTGGGTGACAGCCTTGTTACATCATATTCTTTATCTTACATCCAACTTCCAATCCATTAAATGTGAAAAAGTACACAAGCTGTATTTTAATTTAGGGGTTACCAGGAACATACCTAATTACACCAAACTCTGACAATTGTAAGTGAAGATTGAACTGATACTTCATCTGAGATTTTGAGTACCTAAATGAACATATTTACAAAATTATTACATGACCCAAGCCATGATATTGTCAATCACCTCATATGCATGCAAAAGATGGACAATGAATAAGGAAGACTGAAGAAGAATTGACGCCTTTGAATTATGGTGCTGGAGAAGAATACTGAATATACCATGGACTGCCAGAAGAATTAATAAATCTGTCTTGGAAGAAGTACAGCCAGCATGCTCCTTAGAAGCAAGGAGGTGAGACTTCGTCTCACATACTTGGGACATGTTATCAGAAGGGACCAGTTCCTGGAGAAGGGCATCATGCTTGGTAGAGTAAGAGGTCAACAAAAGAGAGGAAGGCCCTTAATGAGATAGACTTACACAGTATCTGCAACAGTGTGCTCAAACATAGCACAACTGTGTGGATGGCACAGGACCGGGCAGTGTTGCGTTCTGTTGTACATGGGGTTGCTGTGAGTTGGAACTTACTTGACAGCACTGAACGAAAACAACAGCACCTCTAACAGAATTTTTAATGCTTTTTAAGATAAATTTTTAAATATTTGCTGCTGGAATAAGGTCCATTTACTATCCACCGTGGACCTAGCAGTTTCCTAGGTTCTGGAGGATATGTAGAAAAATACATAATCCCTGCAACTGAAGCATTCCTATCTTATCCATCTTTGATACCACTACTGGCCTGCCTTTCTAAAACATGGACTGTATCATAGTACTTCTTTAGAAATCTTTGATGATTTTTCCTTGTTCATCTTTTTCTTTGTAAATTCTGCCTATCAATATTTCACATATACTTGCCCTGCCAGGGAGAACTACTCAGTTCATTGTGTCACCAAGTCATGTTCATTCTCAACTCTGTGCCTTTTTTACATGTAGTCTCTACCTTCCAGAGTTACCATCCCTATCATATCTGAGTCTTACTTTAAAACTTAAGGTTGAATTTAAATTCTACTTTTTTTTTCTCCAAGTGGCTTATCCTGACTACTCCAAACATCAGTGATCTTTTTCCTCTGATCAGCAACAGACCATATTTATCCACATTGTTTGTTGTTGTTTCACATGTTAGTGTTCTTTCCCACAAAATATAGACCCTTTAAAGAAAAAGCCCATGTTATACACCTCTTTGATTACCCTACAGTGTCTAGCATGGTGAAGAGTTCATGTTAAGTACATAATAAGTGTTTGTTGCCTGAAGCCCTAAGTTGTTTATACCTGTGCTACTCAAAGTGTGGTCTGCAAACTGATGCGAGTCCATGAACTGTTTGTTACCAGTCTGCTAGCTGATAAGCACAGAAATTGAGGATAAGATTTAGAGTCTTTTATAGCAATTTGAGTAATTGTATGTCTGCCAAAATTTATAATAAATTTGGGCTTCTATTTTGCATGTTTAAAAAAATTGATAATTCTAATTTGTAAAAGTACCATTCTTCTAGCGGTTAGAATTAAAAAAAAAAAAAAAAAGCGTTCCACAGCAGATAGTTTAGGAAGCACTAGTTTAAACTACAAAGGATGTGAGAAGTTAGGAATGAAGATACCAGTTTATTTTGGACTAGAAGATGATTTCATGAAGGAGATGAGAATAGGGTTTGTGTGGTTGTAAAGCACTGGGTGATTCTCGGCAGGGACAACCAGGTGTTGGACTACAAATGAAGGAGAGGTGTGCTAATATGTTCTATGGTGACCAAAGAGAAAAGGGTCCTGGGCAGAGGTCAAAATCAAGTCCATCATGAGCTGACCAGATATCAGATAATACAATTTTCTATTTACTCGGTTACCGTTTGAGCTGTGGTATGATGAAGACCTTTAATTCCCCATACGTATGTTGCTGATTTCCCACAGGATTATTAGAGCATAAGTGCATTTTAAATTTTGCTTGTTTGAAACATTTCTTTTTAATTTAGCCTTTAAAAATTTGGGCGGTTGACTTATTTGTTGTTTCTAAATTTATTGTACCTTTAGTGTGAAGTAAAATGTAAATAGCTAAGGAGCTCTGGCTGTGCAATGGTTAAGCACTTGGCTGCTAACCCAAAGATCCACGATTTGAACCCACCAGCCGCTCAGTGGGAGAAAAGACCTGGTGATCTGCTCCCATAAAGAGTACAGCCTAGGAAACCCTCTGGAGCAGTTCTACTCTGTCAGATAGGGTTGCTATGAGTTGGAATTGACTTGATGACACACAACAATAACAAGGAAGAATAATTGATAAAAATTATTTTAAATGAACAGGTTGCTCTTTTTGTTCTTTATTTTCCTTTGTTAGGTTCATTTGTATCAAAGCTTTCCCTCCTCATTACTGAATTATAGTAATATGAATCAGAGAGAGACCTGGGGTTAAAAAGACTGTTGATATAACCATTGCTCCTAGAGAATTAATGCTTAGCTGATAGCAGAAAATGTGAGCTGAACTACTTACTTTAAATTTACCTGTTTCTGTATTTTCTCACTTGTCCCATTTGCTACCATTGTAATTGAATATATATCAAGTACTCCTTATATATGTGAAACTGGGCCAGATGCTGAGCAAGGCTGAATTCCATTTATAAAGCAGGCTGAAGAATCTGCAGTGACATTAGGTGGCTTCCCTGGGTGACAGCCTTGTCGCATCATATTCTTTATCTTACATTCAACCTCCAATCTATTAAACGTGAAAAAGTACACAAGCTGTATTTTTGTTCCAGAGGTTGCCAGGAATGTACCTGATTACACCAAAGTCTGACAATTCTAAATGAAGATTGAACTGATATATTGCTTCGATTTCATCTGAGATTTTGCGTACCTAACTGAACATATTTGCAAAATTATTAAATATGAAAGTGGAGGACAGCTTGGATGAATTTTTTTTATAGCTGTATGTTGACGTATCCTGGTTTCATTCCTTCCTGTCTAATTTTTTTGACTCTGTCATGTTCACTTGCCCTCCCCAAGCTCTGTAAGTATTCCTGTTTCCCATGCTTTCTCCTTTGCAGTCTTTTGCTCAGAAATGTCACCTTCTATTTCGGTTTGAATTATATCTGTGTAGGAAAATAACTCCTAAGTCTATATTTCTTACCTGAAGTCGTAGTTCTGAATCTAGAATTGCTTTCTTTAAATTTTCTCTTATAAAGACTGCTGTTACCTTAAGTAAAACATGCCTAATTCTGGGTGCATCATCTTTCTATCCACTTTGATCCCCTCCCCCCTTTTTAGAAGGTACCAACATTTATGCCATTACCTGTGCTTGACACCTTGTGCTATTTCTAGCCATTCAAATAGTCACCATGTCCTACCAACAATTTCTATTATTATGATCATCACACCTTCCCTTTCTTCACATTTTCACTTTAGTTTCTCCAATATAGGACCTTAGCATCTGATGCCTAGGCTACTGCCGTACCTGTAGAATTTTCTCTTGAGTCCTTATAGCACTTTGTATCTCTCACATAAAAATTGTGAACTTTTATTTTAGATTTTAGTTAATTGTGTCTTTCTCACCATATTTTTTTCATCTTTGTATCCCCCAGAAACATTGCCTCATACTTGGCATTAAATAAATACTTTTGAGAATGTGGTAGTCTTAACTATAGTCTCTTCCCTTTCTAATGAATTTTGTATAGCATTGCCAGGTTCTTTCATTCATTTAACAAGTATTTTTTGAGTGCTTATGTGCTGAGGTCTCTTTAGATAATAAGGATATTTTAATCAATAAAACAAACAAAAACTTAGGACCCCTTGGGGCTTACATTCTAGGAGCTGGGTAGAGGGATGATAAACAAGATAAATTAACAAAGTACATAGCTTGTTGTTGATATTGTTAGGTGCCTTCGAGTCAGTTCCCATTCATAGCCACCCTGTGTACAATAGAACGAATCTCTGCCCGGTCCTGTGCCATCCTCACAATCGTTGTTACGTTTGAGCCCATTGTTGTAGCTACTGTGTCAGTCCATCTTGTTGAGGGTCTTCCTCTTTTTTGCTTACCCTCTACTTTACCAAGCATGATGTCCTTCTCCAGCACTGGTCATCTCGATAAGGTCCAAAGAAAGTGAGGTGAAGTCTCGACATTCTTGCTTCTAAGGAGCACTCTGGCTGTATTTCTTCCAAGACAGACTTGTTCATTCTTCTGGCAGTCCATGGTATATTCAGTATTCTTTGCCAAGATGGTAATTCAAAGGCATCAATTCTTTGGTCTTCCTAATTCATTGTCCAGGTTTTGCATACATATGAGGTGATTGAAAATATAACGACTCGGGTCAGGAGTACCTTAGTCCTCAAGGTAACGTCTTTGCTTTTTCACACTTTAAAGAGGTCTTTTGCAGCAGATTTACCCAAATGCAATATGTCGTTTGATTTCCTGACTGCTACCCCCATGGGCGTTGATTACGGACCCAAGTAAAATGAAATTCTTGGCAACTTCAATCTTTTTCCCATTTATCATGATGTTGCTTATTGGTCCGGTAGTGAGGATTTTTGTTTTCTTTATGTTCAGTATAATCCATCCTGAAGCCTGTAGTCTTTGACCTTCATCATTAAGTGCTTCAAGTCCTCTTGGCTTTCAGCAAGCAAGTTTGTGTCATCTGCATATCGAAGGTTATTAATTAGTTTTCCTCCAATCCTGATGCCATGTTCCTCTTCATATAGTCCAGCTTCTTGGATTATTTGCTCAGCATACAGATTGAATAAGTACGGTGAAAGGATATAACTCTGACACACACTTTTCTTGATTTTAAACCACACAATATCCCCTTGTTCTGTTCCAGTGACTGCCTCTTGGTCTATGTACAGGTTCTGCATGAGCACAATTAAGTGTTCTGGAATTCCCATTATTCTCAATGCTATCCATAATTTGTTGTGATCCACACAGTTCATTGCCTTTGCATAGTCAATAAAATACAGGTAAAGATCTTTCTGGTGTTCTCTGCTTTCAGCCAAGATCCATCTGGCATCAGCAATGATATCCCTCATTCCATGTCCTCTTCTGAATCCAGCTTGAATTTCTGGCATTTCCCTGTCGATGTACTGCTGCAACTGCTTTTGAATGATCTTCAGCAAAATTTTACTTGTGTGTGGTATTAATGATATTGTTTGATAATTTCCATACTTTGTTGGATCACCTTTCTTTAGAATGGGGACAAATATAGATCCTTCCAGTCAGTTGGCCAAGTAGCTTTCTTCCAAATTTTTTGGCATAGACAAGTGAGCAACTCCAGCACTGCATCCCTTTGTTGAAACATCTTAGTTGGTATTCCATCAATTCCTGGATCCTTGTTTTTTGCCAGTGTCTCCAGTGCATCTTGGACTTCTTCCTCTAACACCATCATTTCTTGATCATATGGTACCTCCTGAAATGGCTGAACGTTGACCAATTCTTTTTGGTGCAGTGACCCTGTATTCCTTCCAGTTGCTTTTGATGCTTCCTCCGTCATTCAAAATTTCAAAGGTTAGAATCCTTCAAAATTGCAACTTAAAGCTTGAAATTTTTCTTCAGTTCTTTCAGCTTGAGAAATACCTAGAGTGTTCTTCCCTGCTGGTTTTCTACCTCCATCTCTTTGTACATTTCATTATAATATTTTACTTTGTCTTCTTGAGCTGCCCTTTGAAATCTTCTGTTTAGTTTTTACTTCATCATTTCTTCCATTTGCTTTAGCTACTCTATATTCAAGAGCAAGCTTCAGAGTCTCTTCAGACAATTCTTTTGGTCTTTTCTCCTTTTCTATCTTTTAATGACCTTTTACTTTCTTCATGTATGATGTCCTAGATGTCATTCCACAACTCACCTGGTCTTATGTCATTAGTGTTCAACGCATCAAATCTATTCTTGAGATGGTCTCCAAATTCAGGTGGAACATACTCAAGGTTGTATTTTGGCTCTCATGTACTTGTTTTAATTTTCTTCAGTTTCAGCTTGAACTTGCATATGAGCAATTGGTGGTCTGTTCTGCAGTCAGCCCCGGCCTTATTCTGACAGATGATAATTTTCCATCGGCTCTTTCCACAGTTGTAGTCGATTTGATTCCTGTGTTTTCCATCCAGAGAGGTCCACGTGTATAATCGCCACTTATGTTGTTGAAAAAAGGTATTCATAATGACTAAGTCATTGGTCTTGCAAAATTCTATCATGTGATCTCCAGCATTGTTTCTATCACTAAGGTCATATTTTCCAACTGTGGATCCTTCTTTTTTGTTTCTAACTTTCACATTCCAATCACCAGTAGTTACCAATGTGTCTTGATTGTATGTTTGATCAATTTCAGACTGGAGAAGTTGATAAAAATCTTCAATTATCTCATCCTTTTCCATTAGTGGTTGGTGTGTAAATTTGAATAATAGTCATATTAACTTCTCTTCCTTGTAGGCATATGGATATTATGCTATCACTGACAGCATTGTACTTCAGAATAGATCTTGAAATGTTCTTTTTGATGATGAATGGGATACCATTCCTCTTCAATTTATCATTCCCAGCATAGTAGACCATACGATTGTCTGATTCAGTATGGCCAATACCAGTCCATTTCAGCTCACTAATGCCTAGGATATCAATGTTTATGCATTCCATTTCACTTTTGGTAACTTCCAACTTTCCTAGATTCATAGTATGTGCATCCCACATTCCTATTAGTAATGGATGTTTGCAGCTGTTTCTTCTCATTTTGCATCATGCCACATCAGCAAATGAAGGTCCCGAAAGCTTGGCTCCATCCACATCATTAAGATTGACTCTACTTTGAGAAGGCAGCTATTCCCCATTCATAATTTGACTGCCTTCCAACCTGAGGGGCTCATCTTCCAGCACTATATCAGATAGTGTTCCACTGCTATTCATAAGGTTTTCACTGGCCAGTGTTTTCAGAAGTAGACCACCAGGTCCTTCTTCCTTGTCTGTCTTAGTCTGGAAGCTCTGCTGAAACCTGTCCACCGAGGGTGACCCTGCTGGTATTTGAAATACAGGCATGGCAAGGCTTCCAGTATCACAGCAACGTGCAAGCTACCACAGTATGACAAACTGACAGATGAGTATTGGACATAGTGTGTTATAGGGTGATAACTGCAAAGGAAAAACTAATGGAGGTGGGAATAGGGTGTGTTAGTGTCAAGGGTGAGAGGCTGGCATTTTGGAGAGGGTGACCGGGGAAGACTTTTTTGTAAAGGTAGGAGTTGAATAAAGACTTGAAGGAAGTGAAAGAGCAACCAGAGTATATCTGGAAGAGGAGGGTTCCAGGAAGAGGGAACAGCAGCTGCAAAGAAGCTCAGATGCAAGACTGCCTGGCATATTTGAATATGATGAAGGAGCAGAGTGAGCTGAGGGATAAGTAGTAGCAGGCAAGGGTGTGTATTACAGGGAGAGGTGTGGAGTAGGAAGCACAGAATGTGTAGGACCTTGTAGGTCAAAATTAGGAGTGTGTGTGTTTGTTTGTTTACTCTGAATGAAATGGCTGGCCTTTGTAGGATTTTCAATGTACAGGTGACATGTGATCTGATTCTGAACGTACAAATGACATGCAAAGTTAATTCTGTAATTTTACATATTAACAGAATTACTCTGTCAGCTCTATTGAGAAAATACTGAAGAAGGTCAAGAGAGGAAGCAAGGAGATCAATTAGGAGCTTTGACGTAAATCCAGTGGATTTGTGGCTGCCCAAACCATGATGGTGGCTCAGACATCAGTGACAGCAGTGGAAGTAATGAGTTTGGCTTGGGATATATCTGAAGTAGGGCCAACAGAATTTTCTGATGGGTTGAATGTGAGGTGTGAGTGTAAAATAGTCAAGGATGGAGGTCTTGGCTTGAGCATCTGGAAGGATAGAGGGTGGCTTTGAGAGGAGCAGGTTTCTGCTACACCTTAGCTGAGCAACATTGGACAAGGAGGTGAAAAGTATTCTGCCCATAGATGAGCAAACAACAAAGAATGCACAGCCTGCCTGCTCAGACATAACCAAATAAAAGAAAAAAGTGGACAAAACAAACAAATCTATAATCAATAAACAAAGAAAATAACTAACAAATGTTTCAAAGACAGCAGACAATATCAAACAAATATTAAAAAACAGGACAGGATCATTCCAGTAGGCGTCCAAAATAAAACAGTAGATGACTTTCCAGTAGAAAAAAAGGCACTAGAACGACCTGATAGGAAATTCAAATCTGTATACTATTCAAAGCTATCCAAGAGTTGAAACAAAAAGCAGACAAAAATGAGGAAAAAACAGACACATTCATGGAAAAGGCAGAGAAATTCATGGAAAATAGACCAAAAAAAAAAAAAAGGAGGAATTCAGGAAAATAATACAGGAACAAAATGCCACAATAAATTCACAACTAGAAATTATACAAAAACAACAAGTAGAAATCCAAAATCCAAAAGATAAACAAGATTTCAGAAAGGGACAGTGTCATAGGAGGGCTGAGGAGCAGGTTTGAAACAATGGAAGACAGGTTCAGCAAAATTGAAGACAAACACTTGGATACAATTTTGTTTGAGGAAATGTCAGAAAAAAGAACAAAGAAAAATGAAGAAACCCTGAAAATTATGTGGGATACAACCAAAAGCAAAAATTGCAAGTTCCAGAACAGGGGGAGAAAATGGAAAACACAGAAAGGACCATTGAAGAATCGCTGACAGAAAACTTCACTAATATCATGAAAGATGAAAAGCCAACCACCCAAGAAGCTCAAAGAACCCCATATAAGATAGACTCCAAAAGAAAATCACCAAAACATATCATAATCACACTCTCTAAAACCAAAGAGAAAGAAAGAATCCTGAAAGCACTTCAGGAAAAACAAAAAGTAACATACAAAGGGGAAACAATAAGACTAAGCTCTGATTTTTTGGCAGAAACCATGGAGGCAAGAAGATAATGGGATGCCATACATAAAACCTTGAAAGAAAAAATCGCCACCCTGCAAAACTCTCATTCAAATATGATGGTGAAATTAGGACATTTCCATATTAAACAGAAATTAAGGGAATATGTGAAAACCAAACCAAACTTACAAGAATTATTAAAGGGAGTCCTTTGGTCTGAGAATAAAAAACATCAGACCACGGCCTGAATCTAGGACACAGGATCATACCAGCCAGATGTCAACCTAGGAAATGAACTCTCAAGGACTATTCAAAACCAAAACAATTACAACAGGAAACCAGAGAGGTTAATCTGTAAATGACAACAATATCAGAACAATAGAAGAGGGAATAAATGTTGTAGGTATAGAACTTTCTAATGGAGAGGAAGGAAAGGCAATACCAAGTAACTGGTTTAAACCTAGGAAGATAAGGGTAAATTTTAAGGTCACCACAAAGAAAGTTAACAAACCTACTCAACAAAATAAAGAAGAAAAACATAAAGCCTCAGTAAAAACAAAATATACAAAAACAACAGAAATGAAGAAAAATTTCCACATACAAAAGGAATTCAGCACAGAAGAGTAAGAGGAACAAAGAAAATGTCAGCACCACAAAAAAAAAGGACTACAAAATGAACAGCAAAAAACTCACACCTATCAATAATTACACTGAATGTAAATGGCCTAAATGCACCCATAAAGAGACAGAGAGTGACAAAGTGGATAAAGAAACAGGATCCATCAATATGCTGTTTACATGAGACACACCTTAGAAACAAAGACATAAATTTATTAGAAATTAAAGGATGGAAAAAAATATATCAAGCAAATAGGTACCATAAAAGAGTGGGAGTAGCAATACTAATCTCAGATAAAATGGACTTTAAAACAAAATCTACCATAAAAGACAAAGAAGGGCACTATATAATGATTAAAGGGACGATTCATCGTGAAGACATAACCATAATAAACATCTGCACACACAATGACAGGGCTCCAAAATACATAAAACAAACTCTAACAGCACTGAAAAGAGAAATTGACAGTTCCACAATGAAAGTAGACTTCAACACACCACTCTTGGTAAGGGACAGAACATCTAGAAGGAAACTCAGCAAAAGTACAGAAGAGCTAAAGGGCACAATCAGCCAGCTTGACCTCATAGACATATATAGAACACTACACCCAACAGCTGCAAAGTACACATTCTTTTCCAATGCACATGAAACATTCTCCAGAATAGACCACATCTTAGGCCACAGAACAACCCTTAACAAAATCAAAAACTTTGAGATAATACAAAGTATCTTCTCTGACCATAACACCATCAAGGTAGAAATTAACAACAGGAAGAGCAAAGAAAAAAAATCGATTCCATGGAAACTGAATAACACCCTACTTAAAAACCACAGGGTAATAGAAGAAATCAGAGATGGAATAAAGAAATTTCCTAGAATCAAATGAGAAGGAAAACACATCATACCAAAACCTTTGGGACATAGCAAAGGCAGTTCTTGGGGTCAATTTATAGCAATATATGCACACATCAAAAAAAGAAGAAAGGGGCAAAATCAAAGCATTAGCTACACAACTAGCAAATAGAACAGCAAAAAGCCCACAGTCACCAGAAGAAAGGAAATCATAAAGATCAGAGCAGAAATAAATGAAATAGGGAATAGAAAAACAATAGAAAGAATCAATAAAACCAAAACTTGGGTTTTTGAAAGGATCAACAAAATCAACAAATCACTGGTGAAATTGACAAAAGAAAAATAGGAGAGGACACAGATAACCCAAATAAGAGAAGAAATGGGGAACATTACAGCAGACCCAACTGAAATAAAAAGAATCATAACAGAGTATTATGAAAAACCATACTCCAACAAATTTGAAAACCTAGAGGAAGTGGACAAATTCCTAGAAACACACTATCTACCCAAACTAATACAAAATGATGTTGAAAACATGAACAGACCCATAACGAGAGGAGAGATTGAAAAGTAATAAAAAGACTCCCAACAGAAAAAAGCCCTGGCCCAGGTGGCTTCACTGGAGAATTCTATCAAACATTCAGAGAAGAGCTTACACCAGCACTACTCAAACTATTTCAGAACATAGAAAAAGAAGCGATACTTTCAAATTCATTCTATGAAGCCAACATAACCCTGATACCAAAACCAGGCAAAGACACCACAAAAAAAGAAAATTATAGACCAATATCTCTTATGAATATGGATGCAAAAATTCTTAACAAAATTCTAGCCAATGGAATTCAGCATATCAAAAAAATAATACACCACAACCGAGTAGGAGTCATACCACGTATGCAAGGATGATTCAACTTTGGAAAATCAATCAGTGTAATCCACCACATAAATAAAAGAGAATAATCACATGATTATCTCAATTGGTGCAGAAAAAGCATAAGACAAAGTCCAACACCCATTCCTGACAAAAATTCTCAATAAAATAGGTATAGAAGGGAAATTTCTCAACATAATAAAGGGCATGCATGCAAAATCAACAGCCAATGTCATTCTTAATGGAGTGAGGCTGAAAACATTCCCCTTGAGAACAGGAACAAGACAGGGATGCCTTCAATCGCCACTCTATTTAACATTGGGCTGAAAATCCTATCTAGAGCAATAAGGCAAGAAAAAGAGATAAAGGGCATCCAAATTGGTAATGAAGAAGTTAAACTGTCCCTATTTGTGGATAATATGATACTATACATAGAAAACCCAAAAGACTGTGTGAGAAAACTACTGGAACTAATAGAAAGATGCAGCAGTGTAGCAGGTCAGAACCTACTATACAGCTACAGTCGTCAAAACAGCCTGGTACTGGTGCAATGGCAGACACATTGACCAATGGAACAGATTGAGAACCTAGATGTAAATCCATCCACCTATGGTCACCTGATCTTCAACAAGGGCTCAAAGTCCTTCAAATGGGGAAAAGACAGTCTTTTAAACAAATGATGCTGGCAAAACTGGATGTCCATCTGCAAAAAAATGAAGCATGACCCATACCTCATACCATACACAAAAGCTAATTCCAAATGTGTCAAAGACCTAAATATAAAGTCAAAAACTATAAAGTTCATAGAGGAAAAAATAGAATCAACTCTAGAGGCCATGATAGACTGCATTAATAGGATATAAACCATGACCAACAATACACAAACTTCAGAAGATAAGCTAGATAATTGGGATCTTCTAAAAATTAAACACATATGTTCATCAAAAGACTTCACCAAAAGAGTAAAAAGAAAACCTACAGACTGGGAAAAAATATTTGGCTATTACAAATCAGAAACGGTCTAACTCTAAAATCTACAGGAAAATCCAACACCTCTACAACAAAAAGACAATCCAATTAAAAAATGGGTGTCTTAGTTATCTAGTGCTGCCATAACAGAAATACCACAAGTGGATCACTTTAACAAAAAGAAATTAATTTTCTCACAGTCTAGTATGTTACAAGTTCAAATTCAGGGCATCTGCTCCATGGGAAGGCTTTCTCTCTCTGTTGGCTCTGGAGGAAAGTCCTTGTCCTCAATCTTCCCTTGGTCGAGGAGCTTCTCAGGCACAGGGACCACGTATCTGAAGGACACGCTCTGCTCCTGGTGCTGCTTTCTTGGTGGTGTGAAGTCCCCAACTCTCTGCTTGCTTCCCTTTCCTTTTATCTCTTGAGAGAGAAAAGGTGGCGCAGGCCACACCTCAGGGAAACTCCCTTTACCTTGGATCAGGGAGGTGACCTGAGTGAGGGTGGTGTTATAATCCCACCCTAATCCTCTCAACATAAAATTACAATCACAAAATGGAGGACAACCATACAATACTGGGAATCATGGCCTAACCAATTTGACACACACTTTTTGGGGGGGACTTAATTGAATCCGTGACATTGGGCAAAGGAAATGAACAGACACTTCACTAAAGAAGACATTAAAGTGGCCGACAGACACATGAGGAAATGCTCATGATCACTAGGCATTAGAGAAATACGAATCAAAACCACGATCAGATACCTTCTCACCCTGGCAATGCTGGCATGAATTATAAAAACAGGAAATAACAAATGTTGGAGAGGCTTCGGGGAGATTGGAACTCTTATGCACTGCTGGGAATGTAAAATGATACAACCATTTTGGAAAATGATAAGGCACTTCCTTAGAAAGCTAGAAATAGAATACCATATGATTCAGCAGTCCCACTTCTTGGACTATACCCTGGAGAAATAAGAGCCATCACACTAATAGACATATGCACACCCGTGTTCATTGCAGCGTTGTTCACAATAGCAAAAAGATGGAAACAACCTCGATGCCCATCAACAGATGAATGCATAAACAAACTATGGTACATACAGACAATGTAGTATTACACAACAGTAAAGAACCAGGACGAATCTGTGAAGCGTCTCATAACATGGATGAATCAGGAGGGCATTATGCTGAGTGAAATAAGTCAATCACAAAATGGCAAATACAGTATGAGACCACAACTGTAAAAACTCATGAAAAGGTTTACACACAAAAAGAAACAATCTTTGGTAGTTATGAGGCAGGGGAGGTGTGGGGCTAGAAAAACACTAAATAGACAATAGGTGGTAACTTTGGTGAAAGGTAAGACAGTACACAATACTGAGAAGCCAGCACAACCTGTACAAGGCAAGGCCATGGTAGCTCCATGTTGTTGTTAGGTGCCTTCAAGTCAGTTCTGACTCATATCGACCCTGGGCACAACAGAACGAAACACTGCCCAGTCCTGCGCCATCCTTACAATCGTTATGCTTGAGCTCATTGTTGCAGCCACTGTGTCAATCCACCTCATTGAGACTCTTCCTCTTTTCCACTGACCCTGTACTCTGCCAAGCATGATGTCTTTCTCCAGGGACTGATCCCTTCTGACATGTCCAAAGTATGTAAGATGCAGTCTCACCATCCTTGCCTCTAAGGAGCATTCTGGCCACACATCTTCCAAGACAGATTTATTCATTCTTTTGCCAGTCCATGGTATATTCAATATTCTTTGCCAACGCCACAATTCAAAGGCGTCAACTCTTCTTTGGCCTTCCTTATTCATTGTCCAGCTTTCACATGCATATGATGTGATTGAAAATACCATGGCTTGGGTCAGGCGCACCTTAGTCTTCAGGGTGACATCTTTGCTCTTGAACACTTTGAAAAGGTCCTTTGCAGCAGATTTACCCAATGCAATGCGTCTTTTGATTTCTTGACTGCTGCTTCCATGACTGTTGATTGTGGATCCAAGTAAAATGAAATTCCTGACAACTTCAATCTTTTCTCCATTTATCATGATGTTGCTCATTGGTCCAGTTGTGAGGATTTTTGTTTTCTTTATGTTGAGGTGTAATCCATACTGAAGGCTGTGGCGTTTGATCTTCATTAGTAAGTGCTTCAAGTCCTCTTCATTTCAGCAAGCAAGGTTGTGTCATCTGCATAACGCAGGTTGTTAATGAGTCTTCCTCCAATCCTGATGTCCCGTTCTTCTTCATACAGCCGAGCTTCTCGTATTATTTGTTCAGCATACAGATTAAATAGGTGTGGTGAAGGAATACAACCCTGACGCACACCTTTCCTGACTTTAAACCAATCAGTATCCCCTTGTTCTGTCTGAACAACTGCCTCTTGATCTATGTAAAGGTTCCTCATGAGCACAATTAAGTGTTCTGGAATTCCCATTCTTCTCAATGTTATCCATAATTTGTTTTGATCCACACAGTTGAATGCCTTTGCATAGTCAATAAAACACAGGTAAACATCCTTCTGCTATTCCCTGCTTTCAGCCAGGATCCATCTGATATCCGCAATGATACCCCTGGTTCCATGTCCCCTTCTGAAACTGACCTGAATTTCTGGCAGTTCCCTGTCGATATACTGCTGCAGCTGTTTTTGAATGATCTTCAGCAAAATTTTGGTAGCTCCATAGACACATCCAAACTCCCTGAGGGACTGAATTTCTGGGCTGAGGACTGTGGAGACCATGGTCTCACGGAACATCTAGCTTAATTGGCATAACATAGTTTATAAAAAAAAGTTGTATATTCTACTTTGGTGAAGAGTGTCGGGGGTCTTACAAGCCTGCAGGTGGCCATCTAAGATACTCTACTGGTCTCACCCTTTCGGGAGCAAGGGAGAATGAAGAAAGCTAAAGATATGAGGGAAATATTCATTCAAAGGACTAATGGACTACATCTACCACCAGACTGAGTCCAGTACAACTAGATGGTGCCTGGCTACCACCACTGACTGCTCTGACAGGGATTACAATAGAGGGTCCTGGACAGAGCTGGAGAAAAATGTAGAACAAAATTCTAGCTCACAAAAAAGACCAGACCTACTGGCCTGACATAGACTGGCGAAACCCTGAGTGTATGGCCCCCAGACACCCTTTTAGCTCAGTAATGAAGTCACTCCTGAGGTTCACCCTTCAGCCAAAGATAAGACAGGCCCATAAAACAAAAAGAAACTAAAGGGGCACAATTGCCCAGGGGCAAGGAGGAGACAGGAAGGCTGGTGATAGGGAACCTAGAGTCGAGAAAGGAGAGTGTTGACATGTTATGGGGTTGTTAATCAGTGTCATAAAACAATATGTGTACTAAGTGTTCAATGAGGAACTAATTTGTTCTGTAAACCATCATCTAAAGTGCAATTAAAAAAAGAGAGAGCAGCAGGCTTCGCGGGGGGTTTTCATGAGTTCAGCTTATACTTAATAAGTTTGTGATGCCTGCTTCACATCCAAATGGCGCCCGACTGCATCAGTTCACATGGGTGTACTAGACTGAAGTTTAGGAAGGTGTCCTGGGAGTTATCAGCATACAGATACTATTTAAAGCTATAAGACCAATTAAGACACCTGGAGAATAAGTGTAAATAGAAAAGAAGTTAAACTTTTTAAAACACTCCATCATATCCCTGCTTAGAACATACCCCAAAGTCTCAAGATTCTCCATGGCCTTTCATAATGTGGTTTCCTATAAGCCTTAAGATGTACTTAAATTGCCTAAGCTCTTCTGTTTTTACTCATCCCATTCCTTTTACTTAGAATGCCTTCTCACTTGCTCTCTATTCAACCTAAATTCAGTTGTCACCAAACAACTTTATCTTACTAGCAGAGAGATCTCTTTTTCTTTGAAACACCAATTGTTCTATTTTATTTCACAAAATTCTGTATCTTTATTTTACCCACAGTTTGTCCTAATTAGCTAATGAGATCATAAGAGACCATGATTTTTTTTTTTTAAGTTTTTATTGTGCTTTAAGTGAAAGTTTACAAATCAAGTCAGTCTCCTATACGAAACCTTACATACACCTTGCTATATGCTCCTAGTTGCTCACCCCACAATGAGACAGCACACTCCCTCTTTCCACTCTCTATTTTTGTGACCATTCGGCCAGCCTCTAACCCCCTCCGCCCTCTCATCTCCCATCCAGACAGGAGCTGCCCACATAGTCTCGTGTGTCTACCTGATCCAAGAAGCTCACTCCTCACCAGCATCATCTTCTATCCCATAGTCCAGTCCAGTCCCTGTCTGAAGAGTTGGCTTGGGCATTGGTTCCTGTCTTGGGCTAACAGAAGGTCTGGTGACCATGACCTCTGGGGTCCTTCTAGTCTTAATCAGACCATTAAGTCTGGTCTTTTTATGAGAATTTGAGGTCTGCATCCCACTGCTCTCCTGCTCCTTCAGGGGTTCTCTGTTGTGTTCCCTGTCAGGGCAGTCATGGGTTGTAGCCAGGCACCACCGAGTTCTTCTGGTCTCAGGCTGATGTAGTCTTTGATTTACGTGGCCCTTTCTGAGACCATGATTTTTAATACTTTTTCTTTCACAGTGATTAGAAGCCCAGTTCCACTACTCAGAGACAATCTGTGGGGAAATAGTTTTTCTAAATACTAAAAGGCTTGAGGTAAAGAGAGGCTATTCAGGAACATCTGGGCATTGACTCTGCTCTCTTCTTAGACCAAGTTGTGGTCTTATTGGCACTAGGTTTGGCTTAAGAACCAGGAGGAACAAGATGTTTGTAATTTCTTCTTATTAAAAGGCATAGCTTCTTAGTGTTTATTCTTTCCAAAATGGTGATGTAGGCCCTGAGCATAAAAAAGAAGTGACACCGTAGTAATTGAGCTTGTCAAATACGGCAAGACCCTACCATATCCCGTCACTGGCAGTGCATTATTCTAGAGGTCTGTGGAAGCTGTGCTGAGATATGTTGCATGTGCTCCTGCTCTGTGTGGCAACACTGCTGATAAGGTTTGGATCCTTGGATAAGTAAGTCAGGAGCTAAATGTAAACGTGTGTGTGTGTTTTCTTCCCCCTCAACACACATGGGGTTGCCATGAGTCAATATCAGCTTGATGGTCAACCATTTTTCTTTTTTAATTTATACCTGGTAGCTAACATTGACTTACAGCTTCTTACTATGTGCCTGTCACAATTCTAATGCTCTACATCTATTAACTCTTTTTATCCTCACGCTATCCGTATGAATTAGGCATTATTATTATACCTGTTTTCAGATAAGGAAATTGAGGCAAAGAATTTGAGCAACTTTAGAGATTAGTCCCTTATCAAATATGCCCTTGCCAAAGATTTTTTCCCAGTCTGTAGATTCTCTTTTTACTTTCTTGGTAAAGTCTTTTTTTTTTTTTTTTTAAGTAAAATGAAAGAGATTTATTGAAGGTAATAGAATTCACAAATTGGAAGAACACAGGGCAGAGAGGAATCTATCAAGTTGTCCTTTAGTAAAGTCTTTTGATGAATGTAAGAACTTAATTTTTAAGAGGTCCCAGTTATCTAATTAATCTTCTGCTGTTCGTACATTTTTGGTTTTGTTTGATAGGCTACTTATGCCAAAAATTAGGTCCCCTAGTTTTTTTTTTTTTTAGTTTAGACCCTATGCTATCTTCTGGGAACTTTACAGTTTTAGATTTAACATTTAGATCTTTGATCCATTTTGAGTGAGTTTTTGTGCATGGTGTGAGGTATGAATCCTGATTCATTTTTTCTGCATATGAATATCCAGTTTTGCCAGCCTCATTTGTTAAAGAGACAGTTTCTTCTCCATTGAATGGACTTTGACCCTTTGTTGAAGACCAGCTGCCTGTAGATGAATGCATTTACTTCTGGGTTCTCAGTTCTATGTTTTAGTTTTTATCGCCATGGCCTGTATAGTAAGTTTTGAGATGGGTAAGTGTGAGGCCTCCTACTTTGTTCTTCAATATTGCTTTAGCTATTCCGGGCCTCCTTCCTTTCCATATGAAGTTGGAGATTAGTTTTGGTTGGAGATTGCATTATATCGATAGATTGCTTTTGGTAGTATTGACTTTTTCACAATGTTAAGTCTGTGAGCATGGAATGTTTTTCCATTTATGTAGATCTTTTTTAGTTTCTTCCAGTAGTGTTTTATAGTTTTCCTCGTATAAGTTCTTTATGTCCCTGTTGTTGTTAGGTGCTATCAACTTGGTTTCAACTCATAGTGACCTTTGTACAACAGAACAAAACACTGCCTGGTCCTGAGCCATCCTCACAATCATTGTTATGTTTGAGCTCATTGTTGCAGCCACTGTGTCAATCCATCTCGTTGAAGGTCTTCCTTTTTTTCACTGACCCTCTACTTTACTAAGCATGTCGTCCCTCTCCAGGGACTGGTCCCTCCTGATAGTATGTCCAGAGTACATGAGATGAAGTCTCACCATCCTTGCATTCTGATTATACTTTTTCCAAGAAAGATTTGTTCATTCTTTTGACAGTCCATGGTATATTCAGTATTCTTCACTAACACTACAATTTAAAGACATCAATTCTTCTTAGGCCTTCCTTATTTTTTGTCCACCGTTTGCATGCATATGAGGTGACCAAAAACACCATGATTTGAGTCAGGCACACCTTATGTCCTTGGTTAGTTTTAGTCCTAGATATTTTATTATTTTGGGGGCTATTGTTAATGGTACCGTTTTCTCAATTTCCTTTTCAGAGTTACTGCTTGTTAGTGTAGAGGGACCCAACAAATTTTTCTGTGTCGATCTCGTAACCTGCCACTTTGCTGAATCCTTCTGTTAGTTTCAGTAACTTTCTGGTGAAGTCTCTGGGATTTTCTATGTATAGGATCATGTCATCTGCGAATAAATATAGTTTTACTTCTTCCTTTCCAATTTGGTTATGCTTTATTTCTCTTTCCCTTGTTATTGCTTTAACTAGGGCTTCCAGTAAAATATTGAATAAGAGTGGTGATAAACGGCATCTTGTCTCGTTCCCGTTCTCAAGGGGAATGCTCTCAGTTTTTCTTTGTTAAGAATAATGTTGGTTGTTGGTTTTGCATATATACTCTTAAGTACGTTGAGGAATTTCCCTTGCATTCCTATTTTGCTGAGAGTTTTTATCAGGAAAGCGTGTTGGGTTTTATCAAATGCTTTTTTTCTGCATCAACTGAGATGATCATGTGATTCTTTTCCTTTTTTTAATTTATGTGGTGAATTACATTGATTGATTTTCTAATGTTGAACCATCCTTGCATCCTTGGTATGAATCCCACTTGATCATGACGTATTATTTTTTTGATGTGCTGTTGAATTTTATTGAGGATTTTTGCATCTATATTCATGAGGAATATTGGTCTGTAATTTCTTTTTTAGTGATGTCTTTGCCTGGCTTTGGTATCAGGGTTATGCTGGCTTCATAGGATGAAGGGAGTATGTCTTCCTTTTCTATGTCCTGGAATAGTTTGAGTAGAACTGGCATCAACTCTTCTCTGAATGTTTGGTAGAATTCTCTAGTGAAGCAGTGTGAGCTGGGGCTTTTTTGTTGTTGTTGTTGTTGGAGTTCTTTTTGTGACCTGTTCAGTTTCTTCTCTTTTAATGGGTCTGTTCAAATTTCCTACCTCTATTAAAAAAAAAAAAAATTTTTTTTTATTTGTGTTAGTTTAGATAGGTAGTGTGTTTCTAGAAATTTGTCCATTTCTTTTATGTTTTCAAATTTGTTGGAGTACAGTTTTTCATAGTCAATTTGGCCAGTGGTTTGTCAGTTTTATTGATCCTTCAGAGAACCAACTTCTAGTCTTGTTGATTCTTTCTATTGTTTTTCTGTTTTCTACTTCATTTATTTCTACTCTGATCTTTATTATTTCCTTTCTTCTGGTGACTATGGACTTCTTTTGCTGCTCCTTTTCTTTTTGTTTGAGTTGTAGGGGTCAGCTATTGATTTTAGCCCTTTCTTCTTTTTTGATTAAATTTTTTTTTTATCTTTTTTGATGTGTGCATTTGTTGCTATAAGTTCTCCTCTTAGCACTGCTTTTGCTGTGTCCCAAAGGTTTTAGTATGTTGTGTTTGATTTTGATTTGAGCAGCTTTAATAGAGCTATTAATATTAAGTGGAAGGATGGGGTTTGATACCAGGAAGTTTTGATATAGATCTTATTTTTTTAATTGCGGTACTATACTAGTTCATCTGAAATGCTGCAAGCCAATTTTAACTATTTCTTTTTGTCTCTGGTGAGCACTTCTATTATTTTAAATAATATGCTTATACCACTATTTCTTGATTTGTCAGCTTAGGCAGCGGCTATTGATACCATTAAAGAAGAGGATTTAGTTCATTTACACTGTTCTTCTGTTCCTCTACCCTCCTTCTTCAAATTTTGTATAAAAAAAACAAACCAAACCCAGTGCCATTGACTCAATGCCGACTCACATTGACCTTTAGGATGCAGTAGAACTTCCCCATAGGGTTTCCAAAGAGTGGCTGGTGAAGTCAAACGGCCAACCCTTTGCTTAGGGGCCAAGTTCTTAACTACTGCTCCACCAGAGCTTCAAATTTTGTATAGTCATATATTATTATTTTTATTTCTTCTATTGATTGTAGCTCTATGTCTTGTTCCACTAACTTTCAGCAGTATCTCTTATTCTCCTTTCTCTAAAGTGAGGATATTACCATTCACTCATATCCTTCAGTTTAACTCATACCCCCATCGGACTTTTAATATTTGTCTAAAATCCCTTTACTTTAAAATTGTGAAGCTGATACTATTTATATTCTGTTGAAGGAAGGAAGTATATAACACTGTGGATAAGAATGCAGACTTTGAAGTCAGACTGCCTTGGTTCAAATCAAAGCTCTACCACATCCAAGCTGTGTGATTAGTTTTTTAATCTTTCTGTGCCTCACTTTCCTCACCTGTAAAATGGGGATAATAATGGTACTTACTTCACAGGGTATTAGGCAATAAGTAACTTGAGAAAATGCAGCCTATCTGTATATTAAGTATCTCATATCTTTTATTCTCCCATATTTTCTCTCTCTCTTTTTAAATCTCTGTTCTAAGAAATATCCCTGTTTTCATTTTTCAATCCTTCCATTGAAAAAATTTTTGGTAGTCATATTTACTTTCAAGGAACTCTCTTATTTTTCTCTAAGTATTCTTCATTCTCATGGCATCCTGTTCTTGTTTATGTATACTAATTAGAAATTGTTTTAAAAAGTTGTCCTCTTTTCCCCAAATAACTTTATTTTTCTGAGATTAGTTCTGTTTATTTTTCTTGTTTGCTTTTTTCCTTACCTGCTCCCTATTTTCCTCATATGTCTGGAAATTCTTCAAAACCATTTTTACTTAAGAATAAAGGATACATTGATCATTATAGGGAGCTGACATGAGTTTCCTCTGCTATCGAATAAATAGGTGTACTTCTGATAGACATCTTTTTTGAGAGGGAGTCTGACTGAGAGCCCTGTCTGTGTGGGTGGGTTATATCAACTGGTAAGCTTTATTTTAAGATGTGTCGGCAGAAGCCTAATGAGCCCTGGTGCCTCAGTGGTTGTGCACTTGGCTGCTAACAGAAAGGTGGGTGGTTCGAACCTACCAGCTTCTCCATGGGGAAAAACACCTCGAGATCTCCTGTAAGGATTACAGCCTAGGAAATTGTGGGTCAACAATTTAGGCTAGGATCAGCTGGTAGTTCTTATGGTCTGAACTGGGCTGCAGGAAATAGTTTTGTTTCTGCATTGTGGTCAGCTGCACGTTGATTAGATGGCTATGTTTCTGAGGGTGATCAGTTATTGGCTGAGGCAATGGGGGCAACTGGGCCTTGTGTCTCTCTCACCCTCAGCAGGCTAACCTAGCCTTATTCATTTGGCAGTTTAAGGATCCAAGGGAGGTAGTAGAAGAATTGCAAGGCCTTTTGAGGTGCAGATTTGGAACTAGTATAACATCACATCCATCAGGCTCTTTTGGCCAAAGCACATCGTACGTAAAGCCAACCCAGATTCAAGGGATGGGGAATAGACTACACCTTTTGATGGGAAGAATTATAAATTCACATTGCAAAGAGTATTGATACAAAAAGAGGTAGAGAATTGTGGCCAATTTTGCATCTGCTACAGGAGAATTGACTGCAATGCTTAGCCATCCTTTCTAGGAAACTGACATACAATTTATTTAAGCTTTCTTTCACCTTTACGTACACATGTATAAAATTCTATGTTAATTCTTCAGCGTTCAAGGTTCTGTTTGTAAAGATTTCGGGTTGGATGAGGAAATGAAAGTTTGTGTTTGGCTTGTGTGTTGGACAATTTCCTACAGAATATTATAATTTTCTTCCTTTGGAAAAAGAGAAGGAAAATATCATACTAAATTTAGAATTTAGATATTGCATATGATTTTGTTTCAAATGTGTGATAAATGGTAAGTGAGGCCTGGCTAGAAGAATGTTTTGATTTTTTGAATTTAGTTCAACAAAATGAGCTAATATAACTAGATTCTCTACTTGTCTGGCTGGTTTTTGGGAGGCAGCTGGAAAATAAGAGATAATCCTCTAGTTCTGATGCAACGACCTTGAGAAGGACAGTGTTGTTGATTGAATTGTATCCCCCCAAAATGTTGTCGACTTGGCTAGGGCTTGATTCCCTGTATAATGTGGTTGTCCTTCATTTTTTGATGATGTAAGTATTCTATGTGTTGTAAATCCTAGCCTCTAGGTTGTGGTCGTAATCCTATTTGGCAGTGAGCTATCTGTTATGTTAATAAGGCAGGTAACAATCTACAGGATTAGATTGTATTTTGAGTCAATCACTTTTGAGATATAAAAGAGAGAAGTGAGCAGAGAGGAGAAGGATCTCATACTACCAAGAAACAAGAGCCAAGGGCAGAGCTTGTCCTTTGGGCCCGGGGTCCCTGCACTGAAAAGCTCCTAGGCCAGGAGAAGATTGATGATAAGGACCTTCTCCCAGAGCTGAAAGAGAGAGAAAGCCTTCTCCTGGAGCTGGTGCCTCCTAGACTGTGAGAGAATAAATTTCTGTTTGTCAAAGCCATCCACTTGTGGTATTTCTGTTATAGCAGCACTAGGAAAAAAAAAAAAAAAAAGTTATTTTTTTTTTTTTAGATAACTGAGACAGACAGGCTGGTGAGAAGCAGGCCACAGGAGTGCAGGGTGGGGAGCACTATAAAAAGTCTAAGCTCTCATCTAGAGTTGTTGGATTCTTTTATATCCAACATGTATAGATGATACCCTGAGGTCCAGCCCTACTCCTTCAGCTCACCCCAGAGTAAGAAGTTCAGGGATCCCCACAACTGAGTCATAATTCATGAGGAGATATTAATATTGCATCTCCATCAGCTACATCTATCTCAAGTAGAAGATGACCCCGATACAAGAAGATCCTACATGGTACAAAGAGTGGGAGAATTGGAAAATGTTATAGTAATAACATTAGCTCCATTTACTAAGTGCTAACATTGCTTCTTTGAGCTCCCCTTCAAACTCAGTATGCCTCAAATCAGACTCATGCCTGTTTTCCTAAAACCTGGTTCTGTTCCAGTGTTCTTTCCTTAGTCGATGGAATTATCATCCATTCTGTTCCTCTATCCAGAAATCAAAGAAATATTCTTGAGAGCCCCCTCACCCTCACTCCCTATATGCTATGTACAGTCAACCCGCCATCAATTTGCTTTCTAGGTATCTCTCCAATTCATCCTTTTTTTCTTTCTGCCGCTACCATAATAGCCCACAATCTAGGCATAGATTATTACCCAAGATTCCATTTATGTGTGCCACGGCAATAGTCTTTCATCCCACCTTTTTCAATAGCGTCACTCCTCCATCTCTTTAACACCTCCCTTTTCCCACATTAGAAATTCATTTCCTATACCGCAATTGGATCTTCCTTTTATAATGCAAATTTTTTACAACCCACTGCTTTAAAAGTATCAGTGACTTCCTTTGGCCCTAAGGATAAAGAACATCATTCTTACCATAGCTTGCTCTCCCTTTACTGTCCAGTCAATTCCAACTCATAGTGACCCTAAGGATAAAGTATTTGACCCATAGTGCTTCCAAGGCTGTAATCTTTACAGGAGCAGACTGCCACATCTTTTTTCCTCAGAGAGGCTGGCTGGTTCAAACCGCTGACTGTTCTGTTAGCAGCCTTACACTTTAACCACTGTGCCACCAGGGCTCCTAGCTTGTTCTCAGAACAGTGTAAATGTGTGGGATAGTCAGGGACTTTCTAATATAGAAAGTTTTGAATTTATAAATTTAAGCACTTCGAGTCTGCAGTGTTCTCATTCCAACCTCCTCCCATTCAGATCATTACCCAAACACAATTGCCTTTATTTTTCTGATTGCCTATCCTTTTGTTGATAGCTGAAGTATGTTTGCTCACTCTTGAGCATAGATTATTACCCAAGATTCTAATCAACTAGTCCAAATGCTGGCAGTTGTAGCTAGAAGATCTTCAAAACCTTTTTAGGTAAACAGAGAAAAAATGGCTTGTTTTTAATTTTTTGGATAACACAGATCACTCTGTTTATTTTGTTTCTTAGAGTGGAATGTGAGTACTTTTGGATGTATTGCAATTTTGGAATAAAGAAACTACCATATACATCAAAAGAACACACACAAAAAGAATTTCTGCTGCTAAACTATCTTCAAATTTTACCTGAAAAACTTAACACAAAAACATACAGGCAATTGTGTAGAGGAACTAGAACAATTAAAAGATAATAATATGTATATTTCAAAGTAG
The DNA here is from genome assembly GCF_030014295.1 of Loxodonta africana. Taxonomy (NCBI): domain Eukaryota; kingdom Metazoa; phylum Chordata; class Mammalia; order Proboscidea; family Elephantidae; genus Loxodonta; species Loxodonta africana. The sequence goes on from NC_087351.1 coordinate 51,326,703, forward strand.
ACTAACGTAGCAAGTTGATAAGTGGGACTTTTCCTGTTCTTTCTGATTTTGGATTGAGGTCCGAAGCTGAGAATAAAGCTGGAGATTCTAAAGAGGGATGCTGCCCTGTCTGTGTAGAACTTGCTATGGACACAGCCCTTGTCAAACAAGGAAGCAGTTGTAGCAACTCCTTGCATATGGTGGCTCTGTGCAGTACCATGTGACTTTGCTAACTCAGCTAGCTGATTGTGGTTATTGAGTCCAGTGCTCCCCCACTCCAATCTGTAGCTTTGCCAGTGGCCTATGAGATACTGCTGTGGAGGTGCTACCCATCTAGAGGCAATAGTCTTTTGCTGGTCAATAAGATGTTTTTCTTGAGTTTTTGTTGTTGTTGTTGTTGTTACTGTCATAGGCTGTGTTCTCAAGAGAAGCGAAACCAGTGAAGTATATAAATATATATAGAGAGCCATTTGTATCAAGGAAATGGCTCACATGGTTGTAGAGCTGATAAGTCCCAAGTCTGTGGGTCTGGCTAAAGGCTTCCCCTGACTCATGTAGCTGTGGGGGCTGGCAAACCCAAGATCAGCAGGTCAGACAGCAGAACTCTGGCTCACAGGCTGCGGAGGCCAACAAATCCCAAGATCAGCAGGTAAAATGGCAGGCCACTGGCTCACAGGCTGAGGAGCCTGACAAATCCCAAGATTGGCGGGTAAGATGCTGGTTCAAGTTCCAAGAACTGGAGGTCAGCTGAACAGGAGCCAGCTGCAGGATCCAGAGCAAGCAAAAGCCAGTAAGCCTTTCCAAAAAATTCATCTATATTGGACACGGGCCACACCCCCAAGGAATCTCCCTTTCAGCTGATTGGCTGCTCATAACAGATCTCATCATGGAGGTAATTACATTATATCAGATCTCATTATGGAGGTGATTACATCATTACATAGCTGCCAAACTACTTCATAACTGCTAAACCACTGAGAATCATGGCCCAGCCAAGTTGACACCCAACCTTAACTATCACAGTTATTATTATTTTTAACAGAAGTTACAGAAATATAGGCAATTGGCTACAAGAGCAAAAATAAGAAAAACAAATAAATAACTGAGTCATGTCAGTGTTGGAATAGAATAGAAATCCGCAAATTCCTGTTAGAGCTGCCTGGATCCAGAACTTTGTGTGTGTGTGTGTGTATAAAATCTAATAAGGTTCTATTTAAGTTTCATATAAGCTTGTTCTCAAGTGTAAGCAAATTTTAGGCTATTGGGAATAGTGCTCATGGTTTGTCAATTTATATGAGACAATTTTTCCTGCTTTCATTTTCCGTATGTATCCACTTGAAATTCTTATCTGAGTTGCTACAGTTGTTGCATCAGTGATTCTATTTGAAGTTGTCACTATAATTCTTGTCTACTTGAGTTATAAGAACTGACAGCATCTTCTGTTGACATCATGATTCCTTTAGGCTCAGGAAATGCAGCTAGATTTTTTATCTGTCAGGAAAGGAAGGCTTGGTAAGATAGTGTTTATTTAATAGAGTAATAATCTTTTCTTAAATGTTGTTCTCAATTCTATTCCAAAAAGTGCCACTGTCAAATAAAAACTTAACTTCTAGGGAGAAAACATGTATTAGACACTCAGGAATCAATATAGAGCTCTTGTCTTTGGCTTTCCCAGGGTGTTGAAATAAGAGATTAGTGTGTGGTTATATAGAAATCTAATAGGTCAAACTAAACAGAGAGAGAGAGAGAGGGAGGGAAGGAGGGAGAAAGAAAGAGAGAAATACAGCCTTTTTTTCCCCCGGGGTTACACTTTTCATGAACCTGAGAGAATATTAGTAATCTGGCTTTGTAAACTACTCCAGGCCTCACTGAGTTTCTATATGTTTTCTAGAGGGAGATGATATTGAAATTCTCATGATCACTCCATGTCTTCCTCTTAAGTAGACAGTGGGTACAACCCTCTCTTCCTTCAGGGTGAAGGTTGGGGTGTGTGAGATAGAAACACAGAGCATTCAGGGAACCACAGCCTGATGTCTGGCTGCTCTAGCTGAAGGCTTTTCTTCCTGGTAGCTTTCCTACCAGGTACCACTAGAGGGGTACCTTTCGCAGCCTCTCTCTAAGACAACAGTTCTTAGTACTCTTTCTTAGAGGCTTCATCTTGGTGGTCTTTCTTTAGTAGTTGCAGCGCTTAGGTTTACCAGTGGCAGTGATTCCCCATGATTTAGCTTCTGGCAGTGGTAATTAACAACTGTTGATTTGACACCAGGACTCTTGCTTCCTTTTCAAGAGACATTGTCTGTTCTCAGCCTTCCTTTTCAGCATCAACTCTCACTGATTACTTCCTTTCTGCTCCTCCGTCTCAATGGACTATATACACTACTACGTATGAGGTCTCCCAAATATGACTTACTGTTTGATGTTTTCTCCCCTCTTCCTGTCAGCCTCATGTTGGCTCACAGATCACTTTTTCTATAATTGTCCAGATATAATTAACCACTACCTCCTGTGCCCCTCATCTATACTCTAAACATTTGTCATAGCATCTATAATTCCTTGTTATAGTGGTTTATATCTCTTAACAAAATAATTCTCCATCTCTGTTTCATCATTACAGTCACTTAGAAAATTAAAAAAAAAAAAAGATAAATTTGTAAAATTAGTAGACTTCCTAGGCCCTATTTTTGTTGTTGTTACAACAGTGGCCCTCAAGTTGATCCTGATTCATGGGGACCCCATGTGTTGCAGAGTAGAACTGCTTGATAGGGTTTTCAAGGCTATGACCTTTTAGAAGCAGATCACCAGGCATGTCTTCTGAGACACCTCTGAGTGGGTTTGAACCACCGACCTTTCAGTTAGTAGTCCAGCACTTAATCATTTGTGCCACTCCTTAGATCCACTGAATAAAAATCTTGGTGGACTCACCTTGGGAATCTAATTTTTAACAATCTGCCCATCTCAGGTGGTCCTAGCTCAGCCAATATACCTGCCTAGAGTTGTTTGGGAAACAGTGCATGCAGGGGTCATTTCTTAGCCATCTTTTATCTCCAGTGCTAAACACAAGACACGGCAGGTAAGAATTTGTTGCATGAATGAAGGAATAAGATGTCAGCTTAGAGTTGTTTTTCCAGCACCATCTCTAAAGGACATCTTTTATCAGAGTTCCTGCTAGCCCATACTTGGCAGCTATAGTGGTATACTACTCTCCAAAAATAAGACGAACATTTTAATAGCCTTAATTTTGGATGTACTTACTGTGTAAGGCAAGGACTAGTTTCTATGGGGGATACAAAGATTAGTACAACATAATCCTTGGTCTCCAGGAGTTTATAATAGAGTTGAGGAGACAGAGACGTTAGCAGCTTTAATGCAAAGAAGGGGAACTTCTGCAAATGCTTTGTGAAGATGGGGGCTTTTGAGCTAGCCTTTGAAGGCTGGACGAATGTGACACTTGAATATAGCAAGGAAGAAGAAAGGGTTTTACTCCAGATAGAAGAACAACATGAGCAAAGGTAAAGGCATGATGAAGAAGGAGACATAGCTGGGGAAATGAAGGCAGGGTGATGTAGCTTTGTGTGTCATGAGTGGAAGTAAAATTGAAACCATTCTTTAAAAGGTTTTGAGTGCAAAACTAAGCATTTCGTATTTTATTTTGAGCAAAATTGAGAGCTATCAAATAGTTTTAAGCCAAGGAAGTTATGTATGGAATTGTATGTTGTTGTGGTTGTTAGGTGCAGTTGAGTTAGTTCCGACTCATAGTGACCCTTTATACAACCGAATGAAACACGCCTGGTCCTGCACTATCCTCACAATCATTGCTATGTTTGAGTCCATTGTTGCAGCCACTATGTCAATCCATCTTGCTGAGGTTCTTCCTCTTTAATGCTGACCCTCTACCTTACTAAGCATAATGCCCTTCTCCAGGGACTAGTCCCTCCTGATAACATGTACAAAGTATGTGAGATGAAATTTTGCCATCCTCCCTTCCAAGGAGCACTCTGGCTGTGCTTCTTCCAAGACACATTTATTTATTCTTCTGGCAGTCCATGGTATATTCAATGTTCTTTGCCAACACCATAATTCAAAGGCATCAATTCTTCTTGTCTTCCTTATTCATTGTCCAGCTTTCATACACATATGAGGTGATTGAAAACATCATGGCTTGGGTCAGGCACACCTTGGTCCTCAAAGTGATGTCTTTGCTTTTGAACACTTTAAAGAGGTCTTTTGCAGCAGATTTGCCCAATGAAGTATGTCATTTGATTTCTTGACTGCTGCTTCCATGGGTGTTGATAGTGGATCCAAATAAATGAAATCCTTGACACTTCAATATTTTCTCCATTTGTCATGATGTTGCTTAATCATCTAGTTGTGAGAATTTTTGTTTTCTTTATGTTGAGGTGTAATCCATACTGAGGGTTGTAGTCTTTGATCTTCATCAGTGAGTGCTTCAAGTCCTCTTCACTTTCGGCAAGCAAGATTGTATCATCTGCATATCTCAGGTTGTTAATGAGACTTCCTCCAACCCTGATGCCCCATTTTTCTTCATACAGTTCAACTCCTCAGATTATTTGCTCAGTTTACAGATTTAATAAGTATGGTAAAAGGATACAACCCTGATGCACACCTTTCCTGATTTTAAACCACTCAGTATGCCCTTGTTCAGTGTGAACGATTGCCTTTTGGTCTAGGTGCAGGTTTCACATGAGCACTGTTAAGTGTTCTGAAATTTCCATTCTTTGCAATGTTATCCATAATTTGTTATGATCCATACAGTCGAATGCCTTTGTATAGTCAATAAAACAAACAGGTAAACATCTTTCTACTATTGTCTGCTTTCAGCCAAAATCCATCTGACATCAGTAATGATATCCCTTGTTCCACGACCTCTTCTGAATCTGGCTTGTATTTCTGCAGTTCTCTGTCGAAGTTCTGCTGCAACTGCTTTTGAGTGACGTTCAGCAGAATTTTACTTAAGTTTGATATTGATGACATTGTTCGATAATTTCTGTGTTCAGTTGGATCACCTTTCTTTGGAATGGGCACAAACATGGATCTCTTTGAGTTGGTTGACCAATTAGCTGTCTTCCAAATTTCTTGACATAGATGAGTGAGCACCTCCAGTGCTGCATCCATTTGTCGAAACGTCTCAGTTGGTATTCCGTCAATTCCTGGATCCTCATTTTTCACCAATGCCTTCAGTGCTGCTTAGACTTCTTCCTTCAATACCACCAGTTCTTGACCATATGCTGTCAGTTTATCATACTTTGGTGGTTCATGTGTTGCTGTGATGCTCGAAGCTATGCCACCAGTATTTCAAATATTGATATTTCAAATATCACCCATGATAGAGAAGTTTCAGTGGAGCTTCCAGACTAAGACAAACTAGGAAGAAGGGCTTGGTGGTCTACTTTTGAAAAAATTGGCCAGTGAAATAAAATTGTATAGTAAAGTGGTTCTAATTTGATGGTACGTATCAGAATTATCTGTGGAGCTTGTTGAAAATAAAGATGCTAGATTCTCAAGCATAGGCATGTGGATTTTAAGCAAGCTTTACAGGTAGTTCTGATGGCCATGAGTTATTAAGAACGCCTGGAGCAGTAGAAAAAACATTAGAGAAGCTACCGAAACAGCAGGATTGTTTAATGGCCAAGTGACTTAACTTTTCTGAATTTCAGTTTGCACATCTGAAAAGAATGGGTAGTAATACCTGCAATATTTGTCTCATAGGATTATTGTAAAGATCACATGTGATAATGTATATGAAAGGATTTTTTGAGCTATAGTAAATATACTAATAAAAGGAGTGATTATATTCACATTTGTGTTTCAGTTGTAAGAAGTTAGTTTCAGTTATGGGTTTATTATAAGAACACCTAGGAACAAGGAAAAAAAAGCGGTCATATTGGCCTTATGAACTACCTTCTCGAAATGCTTTATTCTTGGTGTGGAACATCATGGTCATTTTTTTTTTTTTTTTAGTCCTCTTGAATTCCCTCTTGTTTTTTTTCAACAACCACTTATTTAATGTCTACTATGAACCAGACCCCCCACGTGCCTGTCACTTTTTTGTACTGTGGGGCTTGCGTGTTGCTGTGGTGCTGGAACTATGCCACCAGTATTCAAATACCAGCAGGGTCACCCATGGTTTCACCTGACCTTCTAGACTAAGACAGACTAGGAAGAAGGACCTGGCAGCCAACTTCTGAAAAGAGTTAACCGGTGAAAACCTTATGAATAGCAGCAAAACATTGATATAGTGCTGAAAGGGGAGCCTATCAGGTTAGAAGGCACTCAAAAGATGACTGAGAAAGAGTTGCCTCCTTAAAGTAGATTCGACCTTAATGACATGGATGGAGCCAGACTTTTGGGACCATCATTTGCTGATGCGGCACAACTCAAAATGAGAAGAAATAGCTGCAACCATCCATTAATAATCTGAATGTATAACGCACAAAGTATGAATCTGGGAAAATTGGAAGTCATAAAAAATGAAATGGAATGCATAAAGATTGATATCCTAGGCATTAGTGAGCTAGATGGACTGGTATTACCCATTTTAAATCAGACAATCATATAGTCTACTCCATCGGGATGACAACTTGAAGAGAAATGGAGTTGCATTCATTGTCAAAAAGTACATTTCAAGATCTATTCTGAAGTTCAGTGCTGTCAGTGATAGGATAATACCAGTATATCCATAAACCTACAAAGAAGACCACTTAATACGACTATTATTCAAATTTACTCACCAACCACTAATGCCAAAGATGAAGAAATTGAAGATTTTTATCAACTTCTGCAGTCTGAAATGGGTCAAACATGCAATCAGGATGCATTGATAATTACTGCAGATTGGAATGTGAAAGTTGGAAGCAAAGAAGAAGGATCAGTAGTTGAAAAACACGGCCTTGGTGATAGAAACGATGCTGGAGATCACATGATAGAATTTTGCCAGACCAATGACTTCTTCATCAACGTAAACGGCAACTATACACGTGGACCTTACCAGATGGATTACACAGAAATCAAATCTGCTACATCTGTGGAAAGAAAGGATGGAAAAGCTCAATATTATCAGTCAGAACAAGGCCAGTTGACAACTGAGGAACAGACCATCAACTGATCATACACAAGTTCAAGTAGAAACTGAAAAAAATTAGAACAAGTCCACGAGAGCCAAAGTACCAACCTTGAGTATATCCCATCTGAATTTAGAGACCATCTCAAGAATAGATTTGATGCATTGAACATTAATGACCGAAGACGAGATGAGTTGTGGAATGACATCAAGGACATCATACGAGAAGAAAGCAAGAGATCATTAAAAAGACAGGAAAGAAAGAAAACACCAAAATGGATGTCAGAAAAGACTGTGAAACTTGCTCTTGAATGTCAAGTAGCTAAAGCAAAAGGAAGAAATGATGAAGTAAAAGAGTCAAACAGAAGATTTCAAAGGGTGTCTCGAGAAGACAAAGTGTTATAATGACATATGCAAAGAACTGGAGATGGAAAACCAAAAGGGAAGAACACACTCTGCATTTCTCAAGCTGAAAGAACTGAAGAAAGAGTTCAAGCCTCAAGTTGTAATATTGAAGGATTCTATGGGAAAATATAAAATGACTCAGGAAGCATCAAAAGAAGATGGAAGGAATATACAGAGTCCCTATACCAAAATGAATTGGTCAATGTTCAACTATTTCAGTAGGTACCATATGAACAGGAACCAAAGGTACTGAAGGAAGAATTCCAAGTTGCACTGAAGGCATTGGCTAAAAACAAGGCTCCAGGAATTGATGGAATACCAACTGAGATGTTTCAACAAATGAATGCAGTCCTGGAAACACTCACTCATCTAAGCCAAGAAATTTGGAAGACAGCTACCTGGCCAACCAGTTGGAAGAGATCTATATGTATGCCTATTCCCAAGAAAGGTGATCCCGCAAATGTGGAAATTATCGAAAAATATCATTAATATCACACGCAAGTACAATTTTGCTGAAGATCATTCAAAAGTGACTATAGCAGTATGTTGACAGGAATTGCCAGAAATTCAAGCTGGATTCAGAAGAGGATACGGAACCAGTGATATCACTGCTGATGTCAGATGCATCCTGGCTGAAATCAGAGAGCACCAGAATGATGTTTGCCTGTGTTTTATTGACTATGGAAAGGCATTCTACTGTGCAGATCATAACAAATTATAGATAACATTACAAAGAATGGGAATTCCAGAACACTTAATTGTGCTAGTAAGGAACACGTACATAGATCAAGAGGCAGTTTTTTGAACAGAACAAGGGGATACTGAGTGGTTTAAAGTCAGGAAAGTTGTGTGTCAGGGTTGTATCCTTTCACCATACCTATTCAATCTGTATGTTGAGCAAATAACCCAAGAAGCTGGACTATATAAAGAAGAACAGGGCATCAGGACTAGAGGAGGACTTATTAACAACCAGTGTTATGCAGATAACACAACTTTGTTTGATGAAAGTGAAGAGGACTTGAAGCACTTGCTGATGAAGATCAAAGACCACAGCCTTCAGTATGGATTACACTTCAACATAAAGAAAACAAAAGCCCTCACAACTGGACCAATAAGCAACACCATGACAAATGGGGAAAAGATTGAAGTTGTCAAGGATTTCATTTTACTTGGATCCACAATCAACACCCATGGAAGCAGCTTTGGGCAAATCTGCTGCAAAAGACTTCTTTAAAGTGTTGAAAAGCAAAGATGTCACCTTGAAGACTAAGGTGTGCCTGATCCAAGCCATGGTGTTTTCAATAGTCCCCCATGCATGTGAAGGCTGGACAATGAATAAGGGAGACTGAAAAAGAATTGATGCCTTTGAATTGTGGTGATGGAGAAGAATATTGAATACACCATGGGTCTGCCAAAAGAATGAACAAATCTGTCATGGAAGAAGTACAACCAGAATGCTCCTCAGAGGAAAGGATGGCGAGACTGCGTCTCCCATACTTTGGACATGTTGTCAGGAGGGATCAGTCCCTGGAGAATGATACCATGCTTGGTGAAGTAGAGGGCCATTGAAAAAGAGGAAGGCCCTCAATGAGATGGATTGACACAGTGGCTGCAACAATGGGCTTAAGGATAGTGCAGGACCAGGTAGTGTTTCGTTCTGTTGTACATAGGGTCTGTATCATTCGGACTTGACTTGATGGTACCTAACAACAATGACAACAACAATGAGCCAGACGCTGTTCTAGGTGTTGGAGATACAGTGGTGAATAAAACAAAATCCCTGCCGTCATGGAGCTTACGTTCCAGTGAGAGTAGATAGGAAGTAAAGGTATAATCCAAACATATGGGACAGAGAACTGCCCTAGATGGTCTCCAAGGAGTGGCTGGTGGATTCGAACTGCCAACCTTTGGTTAGCAGCTGAGCTCATAACCACTGTGACACCAGAGCTCCAAATGTGTAATAGATGGTGAGAAATGCTGTAGGGAAAAAACAAAACAAAGCAACGTAAGGGGATGGAGTGTAGACTTCTCTAATAAGTTGGAATTTGAATAGAAATCTGAAGGAAGAAAGAGAACAGAACACGTGGTTATCTGGTGGAAGACCACTGTAGGCAGAGAGCAGAAAGTTCAAAGGCCCTGAAGATGGAGCATGCTTGGCATATTCATGAAATGCCAAGGAATCTATTGTTACTGCAACATTATAAGCAAAGAGAAGAGTAATAGGAGTTGAGGTCAGAGAGTGAGCAAGTGGGGCTATATCATTTAGGGTCATGGAGGCCATTGTAACCTATTGCCATCGAGTAGATTACAACCCACAGAGACCCTAAAGGACAGGGTAGAACTGCCCCATAGGGTTTCCAAGGAGCTTCTGGTGGATTCAAACTGTGGACCTTTTGGTTAGCAGCCTAACTCTTAACCATGAAGACATTTTTTTTTTTTTTCTTTCCTGAGTGTGACAGAAAGACTCTAGGGAGTTTTGAGCAGGGAAGTGAAAAATTATGACTTGCATTTTAAAAGGATAACTCTGGTTGTTAGATTTCCAAATAGAGATATCAAGTAGGCACTTATACGTAAATCTGGATTTCAGACGAAAAGCCTGGGCTGGAGATATAAATTTAGAAGCTATCAACATATAAATGGTATTTAAATCAATCTTATATGTTTTTTAACTCTTTTTATTTTTTTAAATAATTTTTATTGTGCTTTAAGTGAAAGTTTACAAATCAAGTCAGTCTGTCACATATAAGCTTATATACACCTTACTACATACTCCCATTTACTCTCCCCCTAATGAGTCAACCCCCTCCCTTCTTCCAGTCTCTCCTTTCATGACCATTTTGCCAGTTTCTAACCCTCTCTACCCTCCCATCTCCCCTCCAGACAGGAGATGCCAATACAGTCTCAAGTGTCCACCTGATACAAGTAGCTCACTCTTCATCAGCATCTCTCTCCAACCCATTGTCCAGTCCCTTCCATGTCTGATGAGTAGTCTTCGGGAATGGTTCCTGTCCTGGGCCAACAGAAGGTTTGGGGACCATGACCTCCAGGATTCCTCTAGTCTTAGTCAGACCATTAAGTCTGGTCTTTTTATGAGAATTTGGGGTCTGCATCCCACTGATCTCCTGCTCCCTCAGGGGTTCTCTGTTGTGCTCCCTGTCAGGGCAGTCATCGGTTGTGGCCGGGCACCATCTAGTTCTTCTGGTCTCAGGATGATGTAAGTCTCTAGTTCACATGGCCCTTTCTGTCTCAGGCTCATAGTTATCGTGTGACCTTGGTGTTCTTCATTCTCCTTTGATCCAGGTAGGTTGAGACCAATTTTTTAACTGTTTTGATTATGAAGATCTTATCTACTCAGCGTTATATTCTTCCAAAATTTATTATATTTAAATTTTGAATACACCTGGAATTTTTAATGTGGTTTGAGATAGGGATACAACATTTTTTTCCCATATGGATAACAAACGCTATTTACTAAATTAACCATATTTTTCTTCCCCACGTGGATAACCATACCCATTTATTAACCTAACTCTAATATTTCTCAGTGAATTTTTTTGTGTATGAAGTTCTCATGCATACTGGGACCTATTTCTATTTTCTTCCAATGATTTATTTGTTTAATCCAATACCAGTATGATATTGGTTGATTACAGAGGCTTTACTATATGTTTTGATGTCTGATTAGACTTGTCCCTCTTCATCTTTCTTAGTTTTGTACTTTTTCAGACTGTTCTTTGGCACTTTTTTTTTCCTGTATGAATTTTAAGGTAATTTTATTGAATGAACAAAACACTGCATTAAATTTATGTGTTTATTTAGGGAAGATTTACAATTTTACGTCTTTCTAATGTTCACTTGTCAGTTTGTGTCCTTCAGTAAGGTTTTGTAGTTTTCTACAAGTTTATTTGTAGGTATATTTTAATTTTTTTGGTATTGTAAATGGAATATTTTCCACTTCCAAGTACTGATTGCAAATATAGAGAAAAATGATTGATTTTTCTAAATTTTACTTAAATATAGCCATCTTGCCAAATTGAGAATGTTTTTATTGACACATTTCCTAAATATATAATGTCAGCAACTTCTTTTTTAATGTTTATATAAATTACCTCATTTTCTTGTCTGATTTCTTTTGTTCATACTTTTTCCCCCTCAGTTCATTTTTTTCCTTAAATTTTATTTATTTTTTTGTTATTGTTGACAATACAGTAATTCAATACACTAATTCCACAGTTTCTACATGTACAGTGTAGTGACATTGATTGCATTCTTTGAATTGTGCAACCATTCTCACCCTCCTTTTCTGAGTTGTTCCTCCCTCATTAACATAAACTCACTGCCCCTAAGATTCCTGTCTAGTCTTTTGGGTTGCTGTTGTCATTTTGATCCCATATAGGTACTTCTTAAAAGAGCATAATACTAAAGGCAGACATTTTTACTAGTTAAGCTAAACTGTTGTTCAGTTTTAAGATGACTTCGGGGGATATTTTTTTGTTTAAGGTTTAAATATTTTCTCAGGGCAATAGTTTCAGGGGTTCATCCACCCTCCTTGGCTCCAGAAAGCTTGGAGTCCATGAGAATTTTAAATTCTGTTTTATATTTTTCTAATTTTGGTCAGGATTGGTCTATGATTTTTCTTTGATCAAAATATTCAGTAACGGTAGCCAGGCGTCATCCAGTTCTTCTGGTATCACGGCAAAGGGGGCAATTAGCCACACATTCCATATTCTCTTCCTGTTTCTGACTCTCCTTCTTCTGTTGCTCCAGGCAAATAGAGACCAACTGTTGTGTCTTAGATGGCTGCTTGAAAGCTTTTTAAGACCCTATGCACTACGCCTTGAACTAGGAGGTACAATGGAAACACTAAATGTTTGTTATTTATTTTAAATTTTATCCATCCTAAAAACAAAAACAAAACCCAAACCCAATGCCATCAATTCCGACTCATGGCAACCTTGTAGGACAGAGTAGAACTGCCCTATAGAGTTCCCAAGAAGTGCCTGGTGAATTCAAACTGCTGATCTTTTTGTTAACAGACGTAGCTCTTAACCAGTATGCCACCAGGTTATCTATCCTAGTGGGAGTAAAATGATATCTCATTGTGATTTTGATTTACATCTTTGAAGGCTAATGATGCTGCATCTTTTCATGTGTTTGATGGGCATTTGAATGTCATCTTTGGTGAAACGTCTATTCAAGTCCTTTGCCCATTTTATGACTGGGTTATTTATCTTTTTATTGTTAAGTTGTCAAAGTTATATATATATAATCTGGTTATTAGATTCTTTTTTTTAAATTGTGCTACAGCTCGAGTTAATTTCTCACACAAAAATTTATACACATATTGTTATGTGATCCTAGTTGCAATCCCTATAATGTGACAGATAGCACACTCCCCCTTTCCACCCCGGGTTTCCTGAGTCCATTCAACCAGCTTCTGTTCCCTTCTGTCTTCTCATCCCGCCTCCGGACAGGAACTGCCCATTTAGTCTATTGTCTCTACTTGACCTCAGAAGCACACTCTTCATGAGTATTATTTTATGTTTTATAGTCCAGTCTAATTTTTGTCTGAAGAGTTGGCTTCAGTTCTGGGTTAACAGAGAGTGCCAGGGCCATGTCTTCAGGGGTTCCTCTCGTCTCAGTCAGGCCATTAAGTCCAATCTTTTTATATGAATTTGAGTTCTGCACCACACTTTTCTCCTGCTCTGTCAGGGACTCTCTATTGTGTTCCCTGTCGGGGTGGTCGTTGGTGGTAGCCAGGCAGCACCATCTAGTTCTTTGGTCTCAGGCTGATGGATTCTATGGTTTATGTGGCCCTTTTGTCTCTTGGGCAAATATTTTCCTCATATCTTCGGTGTTCTTCATTCTCCTTTGCTCCAGGTGGGCTGGGAACAACCGATGCATCTTAGATGGCAACTTGCAAGCTTTTAAGACCCCAGACACCACTCTCTAAAGTGGAATGCAGAACATTTTCTTAATGAACTTTGTTATGCCAGTTGACCTAGATGTCCCCCAAAACATGGTTCCCAGACCCCTGCCCCTGCTACTCTGTCCCTTGAAGTGTTTGGTTGTATTCAGGAAACTTTTTAGCTTTTGGTTTAGCCCAGTTGTGCTGACTTCTGTATTGTGTGTTGTCTTTCCCTTCACCTAAGATAATTCTTGTCTACTATTGTGTCAATCCATTTCACAGAGGATCTGCCTTGCCCCCGTTGGCCCTCTACTTCACCAAATATCCTCCTTTAGTGATTGATCCCTCCTGATTTTGTGTTCAAAGCAAGCAAGTCAGGCAATGTTCTATTGTGATCCATAAGGTTTTCATTGGCTATCTTTTAGTAGTTAATTGCCAGGCCTTTCTCTCAAGCCTTTCCTAGTCTGGAAGCTCTGGTGAAACTTGCCCACCATTTAGTGACTCTGCTGGTTATTTGAAATATCAGTGGCATGGCTTCCAGCATCATAGCAACATGCAAGCCACCACAGTATGACAAACTGACAGGCAAGTGGTGGTTATATCAGTCTAAAATTAGTTTTTGTGGTTATTTTTTGTTTTACAAGAGTAATATAGTTTATATATACTTTTCTGCATCTTGCTTTTCTCTTTCAACAATATTTCATGGAAATCCTTCCAAGATTTGGTTTAGCTCTGATTTATTGTTTTTAAGGCCTACATAATATTTCATGATCAATTTATTTGAACATTCATTCATTCATGTATGTTCACTTTGTTTATTGTTGGTTTTGCTGCAGTATATACCCTTGTACCTTTTCCCCTAACACTGAGGTTTCTCTTTCAGTTGGATAGTTTCCCAGGAAGGAAGGGGGAGCTGGGTGGAAATGTATGTAGAATTTAATTTTTAATAGATTGTCAGATTGCTTTCCAAAAATTCCATAACACTTCACGTAATCACCAGGAATGTATGTGAGCTCTCTTTTATCCACATCTCACCAACTTAGGTTTTATAGCTGTTTTTAATTTTTGTCAATCTGATGGGTATAAAAGAATTTCTCATTGTTACTTTATTTTGAGTTTGAGTATCTTTTCATGTTTTCTTTTTTTGCTAGGTCATAGAAGACAACACAGCTTCTGCCTGGCTTTCTCAGGATGCTCACCCTTGGAACCCAGCTACCATGTTATGAGGAAGCCCAGGCCACATAGAGAGGCCATTGTTTTCGGGCCCCAGCTAAGGTCTCACCTGACAGCCAGCGTCTACCACCAGACACATTAGTGTGTGTGCCTTCAGGTCAGGGATGGGTTACATAATAAGCAGGGTAAGCACATGCATAGGGCATCAACTAATTAAGGACACCAGTTGTCCAAAGCAAAGACCCGTAGATGCCAAGCAGACAGGACACAAAGAAAGGCGAGTGCCACAAAGGAAGGGAACTGGCAGGGCACTAAATGAAATTGATACCATTTTATAAATTTTGTGTATGATAATTATATTTTCCTTCTCATTTTGGGCTGATTGGGTATAGCCTCATATTCAGTTCTCTCTCATCTACCACATAAAAATATGCCAGTGGTGCTATAATCATGTGACTTACGACTTATCTAGTCCTGTGCAAAGCGAACCAAAATGTGTCTTCAGATTGAGCATACCCTTGTATTTGTATCGTGCTCTTTGTGATCACTCTTTGTGATACTTGTTGGTTATCAGCAGTAGTCCAATGAACTGTGAAGATCAGCATCAAAGAATAGAAAGTGAGTGCACAAGCTTTTAAGTGTTATTTCAAGATGAAAAACACTCATGGAGATCTGCAAAGAGCCTGTCAACAAACAGCTTATGACAAACAAATTGTTTCTGGCTGCCTTGGAAGTACTATTTCTTTTGAATATCTCAGACCTAAAGATAAAATTACATTTTTTTTTTTAAAGATAAAATTACATGTTCCAAATTGATTTTTTTTTTTTTTATTTACTTATTTTTCAAATTCCCACATGTCTGTCAGTTTGTTGTACTGTAGTGGCTTATGTGTTACTGTGATGCTTGAAGCTATGCCACTGATATTTCAAATAACAGCAGGGTCACCCATGGTGGACAGTTTTCAACTGAGTTTCCAGACTAGGACAGACTAGGAAGAAGGACCTGGCAGTATATTTCTGAGAAAAAGGTAGCCAGTGAACACCTTAGGAATAGCAGCAGAACATTGTCTGATATAGTGCTGGAAGATTAGCCCCTCAGGTCGGAAGGCACTCAGAAACGACTGGGGAAGAGCTGTCTCCTCAAAATACAGTCAACTTTAATGACAAGGATGTAATCAAGCTTTTGGGACCTTCATTTGCTGATGTGGCATGACTCAAAATGAGAAGAAACAGCTGCAAACATCCATTAATAATAGGAATGTGGGATATGTGTAGTGTGAATCTAGAAAAGTTGGAAGTCATCAAAAATGAAATGGGGTGCATAAACATCCATATCCTAGGCATAAGTGAGCTGAAATGGACTGGAGTTGGCCGTTTTGAATCAATCATATGGTCTACTCTGCTGGGAATGACAAATTGAAGAATGGCATTGCATTCATTGACAAAAAGAACATTTCAATATCTCCTGAAGTCCAATGCTGTCAGTGATAGGATAATATCCACATGCCTACAAGGATGACCAGTTAATACAACTATTATTCAAATTTATGCACCAACCACTAATGCCAAAGATGAAGAAATTGAAGATTTTTACCAGCTTTTTCAGTCTGAAATTGATCAAACATGCAATCAAGTTGTATTGATAATTACCGGCGATTAGAATGCAAAAGGTGGAAACAAGGAAAAAGGAACAGTAATTGGAAAATTTGCCCTTGGCGATAGAAATGATACCAAAGATCGCATGACAGAATTTTGCAAGACCAACGACTTCTTCATTGCAAATACATTTTTCAACAATGTAATTGGCGACTATACACATGGACCCCACTGGATGCAATACACAGGAATCAAATCGACTATATCCGTGGAAAGAGTAAATGGAAAAACTCAATATCAGTAGTCAAAACAAGGCCAGGGGCCAACTGCAGGTCAGACCATCAATTGCTCATTTAGGCAAGTTCAAGTTCAAGCTGAGGAAAATTAGAACAAGTCCATGAGAACCAAAGCATGACCTTAATAATATCCCACCTGAATTTAGAGACCATCTCAAGGATAGATTTGATGCATTGAACACTAATGACCGAAGACCAGATGAGTTTTGGAATGACATCAAGGACATCATACATGAAGAAAGCAAGAAGTCACTAAAAAGACAGAAAATAAACAAAAGACAAAAATGGATTCAGAAGAGACTCTGAAACTTGCTCTTAAATGTAGAATGGCTAAAGCAAAAGGAAGAAATGCTGAAGTAAAAGAGCTGAACAGAAGATTTCAAAGGGCAACTTGAGAAGACAAAATATTACAATAAAATGTGCAAAAGCATGGAGTTAAAAAACCAAAAGGGAAGAACACACTTGGCATTTCTCAGGCTGAAAGAACTGAAGAAAAAATTCAAGTCTTGATTTACAATACCGAAGGATTCTATAGGGAAAATATTAAATGACACAGGAAGCATCAAAAGAAGATGGAAGGAATACACAGAGTGAATGTGCCAAAAAGAATTGGTCGATGTTCATCCTTTTCAGGAAGTGGCATATGATCAAGAACCGATGGTAGTGAAGGAAAAAGTCCAAGCTGCACTGAAGGCATTGGCAAAAAAAAAAAAAAAAAAAAAGCCTCCAGGAATTGACAGAATACCAATTGATATGTTTCTACAAACAGATTCAGGACTGGAAGTGCTCTCTTGTCTATGACAAGAAATCTGGAACACAGCTACCTGGCCAACCAACTGGAAGAGATCCATATTTGTGCCCATTCCAAAGAAAGGAGATTCAACAGAATGTGGAAATTATCAAACAATATCATTAATATCATACACAAGTAAAATATTGCTGAAGATCATTCAAAAGTGGTTGCATCAGTACAGCTATGGGGAACTGCCAGAAATTCAAGCTGGATTCAGGAGAGAATGCTGAATGAGCAATATAATAGTTGATTCAGATGGATCTTGGCTGAAAGCAGAGAATGCCAGAAAGATGTTTACCTGTGTTTTATTAACTATGCAAAGACATTCCACTGTATGGATCATAACAAATTATGGATAACATTGTGAAGAATGGGGATTCCGTAACACTGAATTGTGCTCATGAGAGACTTGTACATAGACCAAGAGACAGTCATTCCAACAGAACAAGAGGATATTGCATTGTTTAAAGTCAGGAAAGGTGTGTATCAGGGTTGTATCCTTTCACCATACTTATTCAATCTGTATGCTGAGCAAATAATCTGAGAAATTGGACTATGTGAAGAAGAACAGGGCATCAGGATTGGAGGAAGGCTCATTAATAACCTGTGATATGCAGATGACACAACCTTCCATGTTGAAAGTGAAGAGGACTTGAAGAACTTACTTGATGAAGATCAAAGACTACACCCTTCAGTATGGATTACAGCTCAACCAAAAGAAAACAAAAATCCTTACAACTGGACCAATAAGTAACATCATGATAAATGGAAAAAAGATTGAAATTGTCAAGGATTTCTTTTACTTTGGATCCACAATCAACACCCATGGAAGAAGCAGTCAGGAAATCAAATGACATATTGCATTGGATAAATCTGCTGCAAAAGATCTCTTTAAAGTGTTGAAAAGCAAAGATGTCACTTTAAGGACTAAAGGTGCTCCTGACCTAAACCATGGTATTTTCAGTCATCTCATACGAATGTGAAAGCTGGACAATGAATAAGGAAGACCGAAGAAGAACTGACACCTTTGAATTATGGTGTTGGTGAGAAATGTTGGTATACCATGGACTGCCAGAAGAATGAACAAATCTGCCTTGGAAGAAGTACAGCCAGAATGCTCCTTTCAAGCAAGTATGGCGAGACTTCATCTCACATACTTTGGATATGTTATCAGGAGGGACCAGTCCCTGGAAAAGGACATCGTGCTTGGTAAAGTAGAGGGTCCTCGAAAAAGAAAAGGACCCTCAATGAGATGGATTGACACAGTGGTTGCAACAATGGGCTGAAGCATAACCACAATTGTGAGGATGGCTCAGGACCTGCCAGTGTTTCATTCTGTTGTACATAGGGTAGCTATGAGTTGGAACTAACTCGATGACACCTAACACCTAACAACAATTTCAAATAAAATTTGTGTGTTAACATCTAAATTCGAATGTAGATTTTATTTACTTTCAATTATTCAAATTTATTTGCTAAGGTAGAACCATACTTAAAAAGTGACATAATTTTATGTCCAGAAAAAATGAAATGGCATCAACTAAGTGGATCACAAAAATGAAAACTCACAGAAGATAAAAGAAAAGAAGTTGTGAATCCCTAACGCCAATTCCAAAGTTAACTTCCTTTTTGAAGCGTAATGAATCAGAAGAGACTTCTTCCAAAATGAAATTAAACACTTGAGTTTAATTGGTCCAAATCATTGTATTAGTACTGCAAGTGCTGAAATTACTAATAACAATATGAATATAACAGAATTTTCCCATATTCTGCATTAATTCCTTGCTGTAGTAAAATAATTAATAATGGTGTAGAAAGTGAAACTTTTAGAAACTGAAATTGTCGCATCTGCAGATGCCGTAAGTAGGAGAAATACAGATCCTGCTTTACAGAATAATTTTTCTTCTAAAAATATAAATTAGATTGAAAGAGGACAAGCTGATTATCAACATTGCAGTGGACCATTTGAAAATTTGTGTCGAAAATTTCTGGATGATAAACAAACAAGGTTCTGTATCCAGAATATATTTCTAAAGTACAAAGCTAATGGTGAAAATTACAAGAGGGAGTGGCTACTATATTCTCCATCATTTGCTTTTTATATTGTTTTGTTTGCAAACTCTTCAGTCCCAAATAACTTAATTTTCGATTTGTTACGGATGGATTTAGTGATTGGCACAACTCGAATGACTGGTGAATATGAAAACAGTTCAGTTCACAGAGATTGTATGTTGTCATATTTAAACTGAAGACATGGTTTTGGCTTAACTCATGAACAGGAACCAAATTAATGAAGAATGTCAGTATTGGAAAGCTGTTTTGTAATGTGTTGTTGCTGTCAGGATAACAATCACTGAACATGGATTATCATTTCGAGGAAGAAATGAAGTGTTTGAGTCCTCACAAAATGGAAATTTTGGGGGTTTATTTGAACTTTTTGCTTAGTGCGATCCATTTTTATCTGGTCACATCTCAAAATAGGGTAACAAAGGAAAGAGCAACCTGTCATATATGCCGAAAATGTGTGAAGAATGAGTAAACTTAATAAGTGATAAAGTTCAATCAACTATTTTCAGTAAAATTAAGTATAGCTCAATATTTCAGTTTGCCTGTAGATCCCACTTCTGATCTTTCTCATACAGTTTAGGTAAGTATCATTTTAAGATACGTATCTTCAACAGATGAAAAACTTGTTGAGCGATTTATCACGTTTACTAGCTTAAAGTCATACTGACGAAGAAATTGCAGATTAAGTGCTTCATTACTCATTTAAAGTTTGAAAAATTGATTTTTCCAAGTGCAGAGGCCAGTCCTATGACAATGCTGCCAATATATCAGGGCATTACAAAGGCATACAACAGAAAATTTAGAATGCAATGAATATGGCATTTTCATACCGTGTGCTGCATGTTCTCTTAATCTTGCAGGACATAGCCAAGTAGATTGTTCTCTGGAGCAGCTGATTTTTTTTTTCTACCTTTCAGGTATTCTGTACATTTTTTTGCCACCTCTACTCACTAATGGACAGTTCTTAAAACATTGTTAAGCAATGATCAAGTATGAAAATGTCTTTCTAATACATGTTGGAAAGAGATCAATTTTGTGTAACCACATACTACATCATCATTAATTTAATTTTAATGTTGTAGCAATGAGCACAATCCTGGAATTGTACACTCAGATTCTATATGCCTTAGAAAATATTGCTGAAGACCAGACACAAAAAGGAGATACCAAAAGGGAAACTGAAAACATCACCTACAAAATGCAAACGCTAGAGTATGTATTTATATTGGTTATGTGGAATAATACATTGCAGCATTTTCATCAAATGCATCAAGCTCACCAAGATTCAGAAGTAAATTTAAAGACATGCACATATCTATACTAGTCATTAACAGGGTATTTACATAATTTAAGAGAAGATTTTGAAGACACAACTAAATAAGTACTGCCAAATACTTACTGATTATTAAGCAGTTCACCACTGCAGAGCATTAGAAACAAGTAAATGACAGAAGTGCTCCAGAAGTATCACTGAGTGCCAGAGATCAATTTAGTGTAACCACATACTATGCTATCATTGACACACTTGAATCTTGCATGAAAAGAAGTGAGAAAATGTGTGAAGTTCTTTTAAGTAGATTTTCTTAAACAGTGTGGATATACCTGATGAAGAATGTATGAAGGCATCCAAGAAATTAGTGCAGGCTTATTCCGATGACTTAAATACAAACCTTCATGGAGAAGTGTAACAATTTCGTTCTTACATGAGAATTCTTACAGATTCAGTAAAGACAAATTTTACTCATGTAGGTGTGTATGATTCCATAATAGAAAATAAAATACATTGCGTATTTCCCAGTGTTGAAATTGCCTTACGTATATTCCTAACTTTAATGACTACAAACTGCACAACAGAACGCTCATTTTTGTCCCGAAAGAGACCCCAAAACCCTCAGCGCACAACAATGTTTCGAGAAAGACTCGATTCATTATCCTTATTATGTATGGAAGTAGATATTGTTCGGCAGCTTAACTGTGATAAATCATTGAAGAATTCATTGAGGAGCAAAGAATAGAAAGAAATGTTTTGAATTACAACATGTTAGAGATGAAAGATCTATCTATAAATGAAATATAGTGATTTTTATATTATTTTTTCTGCCCATTAAATTTTCTTTTATAACATCTTTTCATCTGTTAATTTATAATTATAGCATTTATTATAAAATAAGCATCAAAGCTGAAGTATGAACCTTTAAAGCAAAATCGATGGAAGTCAATTTTTCGTTGTGGGAGATCAAAAGAATTTTACACAGATTGTTGAAACAACTAAGTTCACTGACGCATTGTCTTTGTTGTGGAATATGTGGAATGTTCTTTTTGTAGAAAAAGTGGTATACAGTAAAAAGCTTATTACCCTGCATCCACTAAAAATTTTGTAATCAAGTTCATCTCATCCACTAAAATGGTATATCCAAATTTTGGATTCAATCGCTAGTATTATAGTTGCACTTAAAAAGAAGTTACAATGTGGATAATTAAGACACACACACATGGATGTGTATTATCATATTTTTGTACAAATAATGCATGCCTTCTACGTTTCTTTGCCAACGTGCCCTCCTTCTGTGAGGTATTTTCATAAGCACCACTATGCCAATTTTTTTTTACAAGTTGCTGTAAAAAATTAGCGTAACATGCTTACGAACATACCTTTGGGGGGAGGGTGTGTTTGGCAAACAAATGTAGAAGGCTTGCACTATTTGTGTATAAATATAGTATATAACTCACACATCCCGTTTAAAAGCAGAAGAGGGGGCATAACTGATTGTCAGTGCTTAGGACCCTCAATGTCTTAATCCGGCCCTGCTGCAGGTGATTTCTGCCCCCAACTTTTGAACTATCCAGCTGATGTTGAGTAGTGCAGAGATAAGCTACCTATTTTGAGCCCCGTCCAAATTGCAGATTCATGAACAAAATAAATATTGTTTTAGGCCATTAAGTTCTGGGATAATTTTCTTTTGTGGTCATGATAACTGAAATAATTAGTGAGAAAGGTACTTTTTGGTTTTATTTTCTAATTAAGTTTTGGTAATAAATTTATGCTGGTTTCATAAAATAAATTGGGAATCATTTTAGCTTTTTAAATGGCATGGAATAATTTAAAATAAAAAAAATAACTTTGGAATTATTTTTCCTTTAAAGTTAGGTAGAACAAATTCAAAGGACTTTTTTGGTGTATTATTATTATTTAAAATAATGGTCACCTTTTTTTTTTTTTTTCCAGTCTCTTCTATGGTAATTAGTTTGGGTTTTCTTTTTCTTCTTGGTTTAAATTGGATTAACTGTATTCTCTAGGAATCATACATTAATCTTTATTCCTAGTCTTGTTTATGTTTTTTTTCCTTATGTTTTTAAGCAGTACTATAAAAGGTTTATTTATTTTATTAGTCTTTTAAAAAACTTCTTTTGCAGTTACATACTGTTATGGTTTGAATTGTAAATCCTAACGTCTATGCCTATGGTTATAATCCCATTTGGGAATGGGTTGTCTTTGTTGTGTTAATGAAGCAGGATTATTGTAGGGTATATCTTGAGTCAATCTCTTTTGAGATGTAAAAGAGATTAAACAAGCAAGCTAGGAAGTAGAGATGGGGGAAGAGAAATGCCTACATGAAGGTCATGCAGGAACAGAAGCTCTAAGAGGCAAGGACCTTCCTCCAGGGCCAACAGAGAGAGAAAGCCTTTCCTTAGAGCTGGCACCCTGAATTGGACTTCTAGCCTACTAAACTATGAGAAAATAAATTTCTATTTGTTGAAGTGAACCATTTGTGGTATCTCTGTTAGAGCAGCACCAGATAACTAAGACATCCTCTGTTGCATATTGCCGTGATACCCCATAATGGTGGCATCATTAAACATCTCCTGATGGCATCAGCTCATGGACATTACTCCTTAATCACTTCACAACCACATTTCTGTGGGCTTCATAAACAGTTGTCAGCGTACAGACTCAGACTCCATCAATTACCTGTCCCTGGCTCAGGAAGTCAATGACAAGGGATGGGAACTCTCCCATCTTTAATAATATTTATTACCATAAAATTTCAGTACAATAGCAGAAGATCTGCTAACCAAAAGGTCACCAGTTTGAATCCGCCAAGTGCTCCTTGGAAACTCTATGGGACAGTTCTACTCTGTCCTATAGGGTTGCTATGAGTCACAATTGACTCAATGGCAATGGTTTTTTTGGATCTTGTAAGTTCTGGTTCTAATGCATTTAGCATCAGAGTGGGTCCCTTTTGAAACGCATGAAGCTCAGCAGACCAGTGTTGGAGCCTCATTGTTGTGTAGGATGAGCATTCTAATAGGTGATGCTTCCTGGATGTGGTACTTTTATAAACTTTTACCTTTTTTTCCTTTATTTCTGTGAGATAAGTTTTGCAGGCATAATTATGGCTTTCCTGTGTGATGATAGTTAGGCAGCCCAGATGGGCACGTTTTGGTGTTTCTGTGTCATATTTGGAAAATCAGAGATTCCCCTTGTAACCTACTGGAAAAGCACCCCCAATAAAGTCTGTGTTTAGTTCCTGTTGGTATATTGCCATATCACAGATTGGTGGCACCACAGTGCCACTAGTCTTATTGATGGCTTGTATTACCAGATCACATTTCTCAAAATCCATATTACAGACCAAAAATTTAAACACACTAAATTAGTAAGCATGCATTCCAATACTGAAAACATATGCCATCAAAAAAAAAAGTAATGAAAGAGTTAATTTCTAGAGAGTTTGTGATTTTTTTCTTTTGAACAAGGATTCATTTTCAAGTCATTAAGATGTATTAAGCCATTAAAAAAATTTATTTTTTATATTGTTGAATTATGATCGGGGAATGTGGCCTGTTAGATATTTGCTTTTAAATATTTGTTATGATTTGCTGTGTGGAAATTTCTGTAAAACTATAAGCAAATTAAAATGTAAATTCTGTTACATCGAGAGAAGATTCTATACATATATAAAAAATATTTGATTTAAAAACTTCAGTAGATGAATTTATGGAGAGTCACTCTGGAAACTTGGATTACTGGGCTGGAAAAACAAAGAGGAAGAAATTTCTAAAAACTAAGAAATCTATAAAGAAAGAAATTATGACAAAGGCATTTGGTAAAGCATTAGTTTTCCACATACTCTTTCTATGGAAATTATTGGAGCTTGTGCACCATCAAAGTAATGGTGTAAACCAAGGAAAACATAGTCATAAAATGGAGAAAACAGGATCCAACACAAAAGAGAAACAAAGGATGTGTCTGTGGAGCTTCCATGCCCTTGCCTTGGTCAAGTTGTGCTTGCTTCCCCAGTATTGTGAACTGTCTTACCTTTCGTCGAAGTTGAGGGCTGAGGGCTGTATGGGACCATGGTCTCTGGGAACATCTAGCTCAACTGGCATAACGTAGTTTATAAAGAAAATGTTCTATATTCTATTTTGGTGAGTTGTGTCTGGGGTCTTAAAAGCTTGTGAGTGGCCATCTAAGATACTCCTCTGGTCTCACCCCATCTCCAGCAAGAGAGAATGAAGGAAACTAAAGACACAAGGGAAGGATTAACCCAAAGGACTAATGGACCACAACTACCACAGCCTCCACCAGACTGAGTCCAGCACAACTAGATGGTGCCTGGCTACTACCACTGACTACTCTGACAGGGATCACAATAGAGAGTCCCAGGCAGGGCTGGAGAAAAATGTAGAACAAAATTCAAACTCAAAAAAAAAAAAAAGACCATACTTACTGTTTTGACAGAGACTGAAGAAACCTGGAGAGTATGGCCCCTGGACAACCTTTTAGCCCAGTGATCAAATCACTCCTGAGGTTCACCTTTCAGCCAAGGATTAGATAGGCCCATAAAACAAAATGAGACTAAATTGACACACCAACCCACAGGCAAAGACAAGAAGGCAGGAGGGGACAGGAAAGCTGGCAATGGGGGACCCAAGGTAGAGAAGGGGAGACTGTTGACATGTCGTGGGGATGGCAACCAATGTCACAAAACAATATGTATATTAATTGTTTAATGAGAAGCTAGCTTGCTCTGTAAAACTTCATCTAAAGTACATTAAAAAAAAAAAAAGAGACAAAGGGATTTACCGAGAGAGAAAAACCAAGATGACAGCTGTGCAGCAGACATGGGAGTAAATCAATACAGACTGGAACAGGTCAGGAGACACAAGGAGAGACTTCTTCAGGAAGACGAAATTGGCAGAATACTTACTGGGTTTGAGTGTATTGAGAAGAGATTTACATAAATTCTGGAAACTTTGGGGGATAAATGAATACTAAGTACATAGAAAATAGAGAAAAGATCATTTTTAACTCTAGGAAAAATAATCAGAGTATACTACGTGATGCAGCTGTCAATAGTGTTTATATACTCAATATAAACAGAGAATGGAGGCGAGAAAAGAGATAATAGGCATGTCCTGGTAAAAATTTCAAGCTCTAAAGATAAAATCTTACAGGATTCTGGACAGAAGAAACAAGTTACTTGCAAAAGATAACGAATCAGACTGACATCGAACTTCTTGTGTGCAACCTGGAGACTAGAAGATAGTGGGATAATGTCTATGGACTAGTGAGAGAATTATACCTCCTTTTTTAACCCTATGCTGGAAACCCCTGTGGCATAGTAGTTAAGAGCTACGGCTGCTAACCAAAAGGTCGGCAGTTCAAATTCACTAGGTGCTCCTTGGAAACTCTATGGGACAGTTCTACTCTGTCCTATAGGGTTGCTATGAGTTGGAATCGACTTGACGGCAGTGGGTTTGGTTTGGGTTTAACCCTCTACTAGGATAAGTAGTCGCCTATCAGGAAGAAATACATTTGCAGATGTGCAAGGATTCAGAGATGAGAGGAGCCTTGAGAAAATACACTAACCAACAAAAGATTTGATTCGTGACTGTAGGGATGGGAAGATGGCCAATGCAGCCAATGACAGAAGCTGGCTGATGTCGACTGGTTAGTCATTTTGTATACTTGATTATTTAGTGCCTCCTCCGTGGTGGATGTTCTCTGGTGGGTGATAATATGTGACACAAAGATCCTCACACTTCGTGTCTGCTCCCACAGGCCCATTCTTATACTCTTTCCCCAGGAAAACCAGTTAATAAGATTTGCAATCTTGTAGATGATTGTTAAGGAAGCCCTGCACTAGCAGAGTGGTAGTGAGAACGTAAAGAAACAATTGCATCTGAGCAGTATGTCAGGTTAGGCTTGTGATGTCTGGAAGACTCCAAGGTTTCAAACCTTATTGATTGGGGGGATCAGAGATTCATTTTAACTGAGGCAGATGATTCAAAAAACAGTTGGTCTGTAGGTGGGAGAAGTGAATTCTGTTTTAGATCAGCAGACTGTTGGAAATGTTGATCTGAAACTCTGGAAAAATGTCTGAGTTAGAGATTAAAAATATGTAACGTTGTCACAAGTTTATCCACATAACATCTCAGAAGTGCAAGGGAAATGTTTGCTTATTTGCTATCACTGCTCTCATACACCCTTTACAATTCCAACTGGCTACTTCCTGGGGATTTGGGCAGTAGCGTCACTAGGGTTGGTGTCTCCCAGTACAGTAACTCGTGGTTCCACCTCCCTCCCATGGACCTCATCCTTTATCAGACCAGCATTACAGAATCCTTAGTAATGTTTTTTGTACTAATGTTAGTCATAAATCGTAATTCCCACATACGGCTCCATCTTTTCCTTTAATTACTACTTCATTCTCAAAAAAGTTGTTGATATAGATTCACAAATACTGACAAGCACAATACTATAGCTAAACACCAGAAGATTTCAGCGACTATCAAATACACCGGCGTCAAGAAAAACAACAGTGTGAGTTCGTAGCACGTGCAGAAGAAACCACATGATTCGAAGTGTCATTGTAATTGAGTAACAATGACAGCTGTGACCAGGTGGCAGTAAAAAAAAAAAAAAAAACAAAGGTAAAATTAGCCTAAAGTATGTATTACTATACCTTGTAGGTATAGTAATACATCTAAGCTGGACTTATGAAAAGTGTTTTTGTTATAACTAACTATGGGATATTTTTATAAAAAATAATTTCTGCTGAAACACTGCACAAAAGTTTTATAGACAGTCATTTTGGTGTCACCCCTCTGACAGTGTCACCTGGTGTGGTCTGCATCCCCCACACTCCTCTACTGATGCCACTGGATTTGAGAGCATGGGCAAATGTGATAAATGGGGAAACAAAGAAACAACAGCAAAAATAGAAGGAAATTGATTTAGTCAGGTTTAAAACAAAGCCTCATGCAAGAATTTAATCACTTCCTTTCAATAATGCTTAGTGTTTTGGGATAATTGCTGAGGGTCTCAGATAGCTTCTCTCTGTAAGGAGGCCTTCGGATATGTGGTGAAAGGGTGGCTTCTGTGGTCTTATGGCTTGAAGAATGCAGGATTCTCAGATTCATGTATTGTTCCAAGGCTCCTTCTCTCGCCTTGGCGATGTCCTTTCTTGGTTGCTGCCCTCCCCACCAGTATTTGGATTGCTAGAGTTACTTGAAGCTCCTGCAGCTTAGATGGAGCCTGGTGGTGCTCCCTAGCTAACAGTGCTCCTGGCTTTAGGGAACCCTCTGAGATTTGCAGTCAGCTCAGCTTGGGTGGTTCACTTTGAGCCTTGATCCTCACTCTGATCCCAGAAACCTCAACTGACAAGCTTCCTAGCTAGACATTCTAGGTCTGACATACTCTAGTTCCGAGAAAGCTACACTTATGGGGCCTTCCTCTGACAAGGTTCAGTGGCGAAGTTTCTTGTTTACTTGCCTTTTCATGTGTTTAGTATCTGCCACTGCCCACCTTTCCTCCTCCAACACACATGCACAGTAGAATGTAAATTTATGAAAACTACAAGGACCTTGTCAGTCTTGTTCACTGAAGAATCCCAGGCTGCAAGAACAGTACCTGGCACATGATTGACCCTTAGTAGATATTTGTTAAATGAATGAAGGCGGAAAGGGCAGAAATAATGGGTGAAATTCCTAAGGGAGAACATGTCAAGTGAGAACAAGATGTAAACTGCTCGGTACATCTTCTACCTTTTTTTAGGGGTAAAATGTAGAAGAGGTTCTTATGAACAAAAATGGGAAGAACTGGTCAAAAGAAATGTGAAGAGGATTTGCAGAGTACAAAAGAGTGAGAGAAGCATGTGCCAGTAAAGAGCCATAATCGCTTTTGCCTTGATACTACAGAAGCTGAGCAGGAGTAAAAGAATTTGGTAACCCTGGAAATTATTTGTAACTCTTGGGAGAGTAGTACCAAGAGATGAGTCTGGGAAAATTCAGATTTCAAGGAATTGTGCCATGAAAGGGAGAAAATAATTGTGGCAACAAGTGAAATCTTTTATGAAGATTGGCAGTAAAGGGAAGAAAAAAGTAGGATATGTCACTGGACTTTAGAAACAGCATTCAGGGAGGGCTCTTTCCTCCCAACACAGCAGAGACTTGTGTGTGTGTATGTCGGAAATAACGGGTGGAGAAGAAGAGGAAAAAGGCTGAAGATGATTTATGAATAAGGTCTCAGGCCCTAACGGGGAAGTGATGAGACCAGGAACATGGGTATGGAGTCTGTCATGGATTGAACTGTGTCCCCCCAAAATATGTGTTGACTTGGTTAGGCCATGATTCCCAGTACTGTGTGGTTGTCCTCCATTTTGTGATTGTAGTTTTATGTTAAAGAGAATTAGGGTGGGATTGTAACACAACCCTTACCCAGGTCATGTCCCTGATCCAATGTAAAAGAAGTTTCCCTGGGGTGTGGTCTGTACCACCTTTTATCTCTCAGGAAATAAAAAAGAGGAGCGAGCAGAGAGGGGGACTTCATATCACCCAGAAAGCAGTGCTGGAGCAGAGCACATCCTTTGGACCCGGGGTCCCTGCGCAGAGAAGCTCCTAGTCCGAGGGAGGGCCGACAGAAAGACAAAGCCTTCCCCTGGAGCTGATGCCCCGAATTTGGACTTTTAGCTTAATTTACTGTGAGGAAATAAATTTCTCTTTGTTAAAGCCACCAGCTTGTGGTATTTCTGTTATAGCAGCACTAGATGACTAAGACAGAGTCCGACCTTAGAAAAGAAGACAGGAAGAAAGAGGAATGGATGAAAAATAGAAAATCTGAAAAACAGAAAATGAGAAGGACATTAAGGAATTTACATCAGATTTTGCTCAGTGAAGCAAGTGTCCAGGTTCTACGTATACACTGAGACTGCAGTGTTTATAGCCCTGGGAAAACTGCATTAGCAAAACAGGGCCACGTCACAAAGTTGCACACTCTCCCCTCCACACACTTCTTCTGTACACGTTTTGACCCTTTCTTGACTCTACCAGTTAGCAGTTGCCATAGAGTTGATTCTGACTCATGGCGACCCCATGTGTATCAGAGTAGAACTGTGCTCCACAGGGTTTTTTGGGAAGTAGGTCATCATGCTTTTCTCCTGAGGTGCCTCTGGGTAGATTCAAACCTCCAACATTTTGGTTAGCAGCCAAGAGCATTAACTGTTTGTGCTGCCCAGGGATTCCTCCTTGATTCTGTGTGAGTGCTTACGCTCCCTGGAAGTGCT
The DNA here is from genome assembly GCF_030014295.1 of Loxodonta africana. Lineage (NCBI taxonomy): Eukaryota > Metazoa > Chordata > Mammalia > Proboscidea > Elephantidae > Loxodonta > Loxodonta africana. The sequence continues at coordinate 51,356,566 of NC_087351.1, forward strand.
TTTCCAGAGAGTTCTGATGGCGAGAGTGCTTTAATCCTTATTTAAACTCAGATAGGAGACTTGGTTGAGGGCCAAGTGTCTTCTCACAGGGAAATCTGGTTCCAAACTACCTGTGATTTTCCAAAATAGGTATCAAAAACTCAAATCTGTTTGTGATCCTAGGTTATGTGACTGATATGAAAAATTCAATGAACGTAAGTCTCAGGTTGCTTTGTACCTCAGCAATGCTGACTCGTTACCAAATAAATAAAATTTTGCTGAATATTTCCTTAGTTGGTCCTCTTAAGAAAAGAGCTGATGACAGAATCCATCAGTATCTTAAGATTTAAGATTATCCTATAATAATTAACAGTTCATGGATTATATGCTAGTGGGAAAATTACCTACTGAGATAACTTCATATCTGTTCTTTATTTTACTGATTTTGTGAATATGAATTTTGTAAAATATAGTATTGGACAAGGTAAAAGCTACCACATACCTGAGAAAGTAGATAATGTGCATATCTGGAGTTAAAGTAACATCCTTATTCTTAATGTTTTGAATTATTTAAAGTTTGTGTGGAGTGATGTTTGCCTTGCCAACGCTTTTTGACTGACGATCATTTATTTATTCGTTTATCACATATTTATTAGTCAACTACAATGTACAATGTTCTAGGTGCTGGTCATAAAAATACAAAAAAGATGCAAGCCCTGAATTTTAAGGAGGTTATGGTCTTGTTATGGGAGACAGACACTGTAAAAAAAATAAGTACATTAGTGTATTGTTCTGAGAAAGAAATGCAGTCAAAATGGAGTAGTGCCCAAAGGAGGGAGGTCAATTCTACCTCAAAGGGTGGGAACCTGCTGGTAAAAAAAGCTTTCACTGAGGAAATGGCGCATGAATTTTGAAAAGCAAGAAGGTGTTTTCCTTAGATTGCCATTAGACAATAAAGTCTGCGGGCAAAGAACCTCATCTTGTGCAAATTTGTGCCCCCACCCAAAGGAAGTATTTGTCAGTAAGTGAAAGACGAAGGCTTTCAAACAAGTACAAGTTTAAAATTATTATAAAAGGTAATTTTTATAAGTACCAGTAGATGGCAATATCACCCCATTAAAAAAAAAAAAAAAAAAAGACATCAACAAAACCGGGAAAATTATTTTCCTGAATTTCTAAAAGCTGGTCTTATGGTTTAAAAATGAATGAAAAAAAGTCGGCTTAAAAAACTTTTTTCTCTGAAGACTAACTTTTCCTTGAATAATCTGATGTCTTAACCCTCCCCGGCTCCCCATTCATCCTGAGCCCCAGATACCTACATAAATTCGCAAGAGCACCTCCCATTCCCGTGCCTGTGGGAGTCTGAAGTCTTTCTCTAGATTTCCGCACTGCATTGACCCAGAAACAAAACTGAGCTCCCTCCTTGATGTCCACTAAAAGCCCATTCACATAAAACATTCATGAGTTTAAGAGGCTTTAGTGAAGATTTGGGAATGGATAGCAGCAGAGTTTACACAGCAGTGATGCAAACAACCTTGAATGGATCTGACACCCTTCCTGGTCTCTAAATCACCCACCATCACGGAGTTTTACAGAATTCATTTGTTTCAGTTTTTTTTTTTTTAAATCAGGTTGGCTCCCCATTTTCCCTACTCTGCCCTGGAACTTCAAATGATCTCACTTTCTTTCAGCATATTTAGTACCCCCTCCCCCGTCCCCACTCCCGTGCATAAGGAAACCTACCAAGGTGCTTCACAGTAGAAGACCCCTCACTTAACATGGTCCTCCTCCCTGAAAAACAAAACAATCTTTCTGCGTCAGTGTGATAAAATTATACATATATATAACCCAAAACAAACAAAAAAAACCTCTCCACACATACTGTTTAAAAAAAAACTGCAATCATGGTTTTCAGCTGGTGTTTGCAGGTTTTTCCTAAGGAGGGAGACATTGATGAGCTTTTTAAATTTTTTTTTTTACCCCTCTCTCCATCTTCCAGGTGCCCAGAAAACAAATCACAGTTCCTTCCATGATCTGACTATGATATTTGCTTTTTTTTTTTTTTCGTTAGGGTTCTTTGTCTATACTACTCAGTGAGGTCCCAGAATCGATGCTAATTCATGAACTGTTTGTGATTGGTCTGCTATAGGGGACCATCCCACCACCTCCCAACGCTGTTTTTATGAACATTTTCAATCATGTTCACTTTCAGAAAAGTTCAAATTTTTATTGAGAGAATCTACCACTTAAATTCTGCAGTTGCTAACACTGTGCCATGTTGGCTTTCTTGTCTATCTATCCATCAGTCAATCCACCTTATTTTTTTGATGCATTTCAAAGTGAGTTGCAGGCATCAGTAAAGGGTACTGTTATAGCATACGTATCATTAACTAGAGTTTAATATTTGTTTTGAGTTCTTTTTTTGGGGGGGGTAAATTTTATGTACAATGAAATGGCCAAATCTTAAGTCTACCATTAGATAAGTTTTGACAAATGCATGTGTTTATATTACCCAACCCCTATCAAGATAGGAAGCCCTGGTTGCACAATGGTTAAGAGCTATGACTGCTAACCAGAAGGTTGGCAGTTTGAATCCATGAGCTGCTGTTTGGAAACCTGATGGGGCAGTTCTACTCTGTCCTGAAGGGTCACTATGAGTCGGAATCAACTTGATGGCAGTTTTTTTTTTTTTTTAAATCAAGATACACAACATTTCCCTGGAGGATCTATTTTATTGTTAATTTTTCCCCTCACAGGGAGAAGCGAAAATGGTTAAAATCTAGATTTTCCAGGCCTGAGTAAAGTATTGGGAAGAAATTACTTATTGTAGTGTAAGGGATTTTAGGTGGGTTTGTTTTATAGGTACAGAAACACATCTCAGATTAAAGGCTGCGTCTGTGCTTTTTGTTGTTCCAATTTGATCTCAGTGACATTACAAGTAAGCAGAAACACTCAGAAGTGAAATGCCCAGTGCCTGTGAGTTAAGAGCAGAAACTAGGCCTATTTTTTGATACGTATCTCAACAACTTGGAATGCGTTATACCTTTGACACTCAATAAATATTTGTTGCTGCCAGACAATTGCCACAAAAATTTACTGGGTCTATTTTATAGCCATCGTTTGTTTACCTAGAAAATAATCACAGGGTCATGGAAGTTAAAGGCATGGAGAGCATGCTCAAGAGGTGAAGACATGTCATACCTGTTTCTCAGCTGTTCATCGTTCACTACTTGAGCAGGGTTAAAGGTAGAGGATGTGATATTGAGAGCTTCTCAAGGGCACAAAGGTGAAGAAAGAGGAAGAGCAGCTAAATTCAGACAGAAATTCTGTCAAGGTCCCAGCAGTAAAGAGACCTGAATTCTGAGTTCTGTTATGCTTCCTATTGGAGTTCAGATCCACCTCTTGACCTTCACATATGCAGGCAGATGCGTAAGTTACTATTCCTTGAAGATGTTTATATGGAAGAATCCTGATACATGATTATATGAAGGAGTATATAGTAAAGCAGGGCATGATATATATATGTATATATACATTTTTATTGTACTTTAGATGAAGGTTTACAGAACAAACTAGTTTCTCATTGAACAGTTAATACACATATTGTTTTATGACATTGGTTAACAACCCCATGACATGTCAATACTTTCCCTTCTCAACCTTGGGTTCCCTATTACCAGCTTTACTGTTCCCTCCTGCCTTCTAGTCCTTACCCCTTGGCTGGTGAGCCCGTTAGTCTCATTTTGTTTTATGGGCCTGTCCAATCTTTGGCTGAAGGGTGAACCTCAGGAGTGACTTCATTACTGAGCTGAAGTCGTGTCTGGGGACCATACTCTCAGGGTTTCTCCAGTCTGTGTCAGACCAGCAAGTCTGGTCCTTTTTGAGTTAAAATTTTGTTCTACATTTTTCTCCAGCTCTGTCTGGGACCTCTATTGTGATCCGTGAGTAACATGATATTTTAATAAACTAAGTTATGGTTAAGAAATTCAGATACATTCTTAAATGTACCAAATTTCAATACCTCAAATGTTCACTGAAGCCCTTTATAAACCATTGCTTGCCATTCCTTGTTTATGAATCTGATTACCACCTGCAGTAGCTTTTAGTCAAATATGCAGAGTGAAGTCTTCCGAATTGCCATCTTGGTCACATATCTGAACTGCCCCCCACCCGCTATAGAAATTTTCTCCAGAAGGAATAATAACAATAATATTTTGGTTGGTGTTCAGTTGTGGAGAATGAAACTCACTCCAACTAGTTTAAACAGAAAGGGATTTATCAGAGTATTAAATCCTTACAGATTCTAGGTTGAGCTTCCAGAAATGGTTTCCAAAGCCACACTGGCTGCCAAGGGATTACTGCTTCTGCTGCAATAAGTCAGCTGTTGCTGTAGTATCAGAACAATTCCACCACAGCTACCAGCTTCAGGGCCTTTGCTCTGAGCAGAAAATAGCCTGCCAAGTCAGGAAGCTGCTGCACCTGCTGACCCTAGAACTGTGCCACTGCTGTTCCAAGCTATACTAGCAAAAAGGGATGTCAAATCTAAGTTGAAGATCTGACTGGAGAAACTTAAATAAAATCAATGTGCAAGGGATTACGAAATGGTTCTTAGCTTCTGGTTTCAGCGTGGTAGAAGGGATTAGAATGTATACTGAGTGAGCCAATTCACGGTATCTACTGAAAATATCAAACATTTGTTAAGAGCTTACATGTAAGTCATGATAATTACCTCTTTACATGAGTCATGTCATTGTCTTATAAATACCCAGTTAGTTAGGTACTATCATCATAGCCACTTGTACAGTAAAGGAATCGGATACTAGGAAAAGTCGTTTGCCCAAGGTCAGGTCATACAACAAGAACATGGTAAAGTTGGAATTTGAACCCAAGTATGTTCGACTCAGAAACCCTGGTGGAGTAATGCTTAAGAGCTAACCAAAAGGTCGGCAGTTCGAATCCACCAGGCACTCCTTGGAAACCCTACGGGGCAGTTGTACTTTGTCCTGTAGGGTCAGTATGAGTCAGAATAGACTCGATGGCAATGTTTTTTTTTTTTTTTTAAGTTTGACTCTGAAGTCGGAGGTCTTAACAATTATGATATACTTCTCCTAATTTCCTTATTAATTTAAAAGAAACATTTGAGAATCAGCCAGGCACTGTGCCAGTATAAGATTGATAAATCATATATTCAAAGATTGTATTAGTTATTAGAAATAAGATGTACATACATAATTATTATACATTTTAGGAAATACATGTCATAAGAGGGTAATAGATAAAATGCTTTTGGAGTTAGTGGGGGCAGAGATTTCTTCTACCTGGAATATTTAGGAAGAAGTCAAATTTAAACCAGACTTCGAAGGGTAAGTTAAAAAAATTTTGTTGGGTGAAACGTGTAACAAAAAAGTTTTCATTTTAACCATTTTAAAGTGTATAATTCAGTGACATTAATGACATTCACCATGTTGTGTAACCATCATCACTATTATTTCCAAAAGCTTCTCATCACCCGCAAATAGAAACTTAGTACTCCTTAAGCAATAACTCCCCATTTCCCTCTCCCACTTACCCTCGGTAACCACTAATAAACTTTAGTCTTTATGCATTTGCTTATTCTGGATTTCATGTAAGTGGGATCATAAAATATTTGACCTTTTGTGTCTATTTCACTCAGCGCAATATTTTTTTTTTCAGTCTCTCCTTTCGTGACAATTTTGCCAGCTTCCCTCTCTCTCTATCCTCCCATCCCCCCTCCAGACAAGAGTTGCCAACACAATCTCAAGTGTCCACCTGATATAATTAGCTCACTCTTCATCAGCGTCTCTCTCCCACCCGCTGACCAGTCCCTTTCATGTCTGATGAGTTGTCTTCGGGGATGGTTCCTGTCCTGGGCCAACAGAAGGTCTGGGGACCATGGCCGCCGAGATTTCTCTAGTCTCAGTCAGACCATTAAGTTTGGTCTTTTTATGAGAATTTGGGGTCTGTATCCCACTGATCTCCTGCTCCCTCAGGGGTCCTCTGCTGTGCTCCCTGTCAGGGCAGTCATCGATTGTGGCCGGGCACCATCTAGTTCTTCTGGTCTCAGGATGATGTAGGTCTTTGGTTCATGTGGCCCTTTCTGTCTCTTGGGCTCTTAGTTGTCGTGTGGCCTGGGTGTTCTTCATTTTCCTTTGCTCCAGGTGGGTTGAGACCAATTGATGCATCTTAGATGGCCGCTTGTTAGCATTTAAGACCCCAGACGCCACATTTCAAAGTGGGATGCAGAATGATTTCATAATAGAATTATATTGCCAATTGACTTAGAAGTCCCCGCAAACCATGTTCCCCAGACCTCCGCCCTTGCTCCGCTGACCTTTGAAGCATTCATTTTATCCCGGCAACTTCTTTGCTTTTGGTCCAGTCCAATTGAGCTGACCTTCCATGTATTGAGTGTTGTCTTTCCCTTCACCTAAAACAGTTCTTATCTACTGATTAATCAATAAAAAACCCTCTCCCACCCTCCCTCCCTCCCCCCCTCGTAACCACAAAAGTATGTGTTCTTCTCAGGTTTACTATTTCTCAAGATCTTATAATAGTGGTCTTATACAATATTTGTCCTTTTGCCTCTGACTAATTTCACTCAGCATAACGCCTTCCAGGTTCCTCCATGTTATGAAATGTTTCACAGATCCGTCACTGTTCTTTATCGATGCGTAGTATTCCATTGTGTGAATATACCACAATTTATTTACCCATTCATCCGTTGATGGACACCTTGGTTGCTTCCAGCTTTTTGCTATTGTAAACAGAGCTGCAATAAACATGGGTGTGCATATATCTGTTTGTATGAAGGCTCTTGTATCTCTAGGGTATATTCCCAGGAGTGGGATTTCGGGGTTGTATGGTAGTTCTATTTCTAACTGTTTAAGATAACGCCAGATAGATTTCCAAAGTGGTTGTACCATTTTTACATTCCCACCAGCAGTGTATAAGAGTTCCAATCTCTCCGCAGCCTCTCCAACATTTATTATTTTGTGTTTTTTGGATTAATGCCAGCCTTGCCGGTGTGAGATGGAATCTCATCGTAGTTTTAATTTGCATTTCTCTAATGGCTAATGATCGAGAGCATTTTCTCATGTATCTGTTGGCTGCCTGAATATCTTCTTTAGTGAAATGTGTGTTCATATCCTTTGCCCACTTTTTGATTGGGTTGTTTGTCTTTTTGTGGTTGAGTTTTGACAGAATCATGTAGATTTTAGAGATCAGGCGCTGGTCTGAGATGTCATAGCTGAATATTCTTTCCCAGTCTGTAGGTGGTCTTTTTACTCTTTTGGTGAAGTCTTTAGATGAGCACAGGTGTTTGATTTTTAGGAGCTCCCAGTTATCTGGTTTCCCTTCATCATTTTTGGTAATGTTTTGTATTCTGTTTATGCCTTGTATTAGGGCTCCTAGGGTTGTCCCAATTTTTTCTTCCATGATCTTTATCGTTTTAGTCTTTATGTTTAGATCTTTGATCCACTTGGAGTTAGTTTTTGTGTATGGTGTAAGGTATGGGTCCTGTTTCATTTTTTTGCAAATGGATATCCAGTTATGCCAGCACCATTTGTTAAAAAGGCTTTCTTTTCCCCAATTAATTGTCACTGGTCCTTTGTCAAATATCAGCTGCTCATACGTGGATGGATCTATGTCTGGGTTCTCAATTCTGTTCCATTGGTCTATGTGCCTGTTGTTGTACCAGTACCAGGCTGTTTTGACTACTGTGGCTGTATAATAGGTTCTGAAATCAGGTAAAGTGAGGCCTCCCACTTTCTTCTTCTTTTTCAGTAGTGCTTTGCTTATCCGGGGCTTCTTTCCCTTCCATATGAAATTGGTGATTTGTTTCTCTATCCCCTTAAAATATGACATTGGAATTTGGATCGGAAGTGCGTTAAATGTATAGATGGCTTTTGGTAGAATAGACATTTTTACTATGTTAAGTCTTCCTATCCATGAGCAAGGTATGTTTTTCCACTTAAGTATGTCCTTTTGAATTTCTTGTAGTAGAGCTTTGTAGTTTTCTTTGTATAGGTCTTTTACATCCTTGGTAAGATTTATTCCTGAGTATCTTATCTTCTTGGGGGCTACGGTGAATGGTATTGATTTGGTTATTTCCTCTTCGGTGTTCTTTTTGTTGATGTAGAGGAATCTAAGTGATTTTTGTATGTTTATTTTATAACCTGAGACTCTGCCAAACTCTTCTATTAGTTTCAGTAGTTTCCTGGAGGATTCCTTAGGGTTTTCTGTATATAAGGTCATGTCATCTGCAAATAGTGATAACTTTACTTCTTCCTTGCCAATCCTGATACCTTTTATTTCTTTGTCTAGCCTAATTGCCCTGGCTAGGACTTCCAGCACGATGTTGAATAAGAGCAGTGATAAAGGGCATCCTTGTCTGGTTCCCGTTCTCAAGGGAAATGCTTTCAGGTTCTCTCCATTTAGAGTGATATTGGCTGATGGCTTTGCATAGATGCCCTTTATTATGTTGAGGAATTTTCCTTCAATTCCTATTTTGGTAAGAGTTTTTATCATAAATGGGTGTTGGACTTTGTCAAATGCCTTTTCTGCATCAATTGATAAGATCATGTGGTTTTTGTCTTTCTGTTTTATTTATGTGATGGATTACATTAATGGTTTTTCTGATATTAAACCAGCCTTGCATACCTGGTATAAATCCCACTTGATCATGGTGAATTATTTTTTTGATGTGTTGTTGGATTCTATTGGCTAGAATTTTGTTGAGGATTTTTGCATCTATGTTCATGAGGGATATAGGTCTATAATTTTCTTTTTTTGTAATGTCTTTACCTGGTTTTGGTATCAGGGAGATGGTGGCTTCATAGAATGAGTTGGGTAGTATTCCGTCATTTTCTATGCTTTGGAATACCTTCAGAAGTAGTGGTGTTAACTCTTCTCTGAAAGTTTGGTAGAACTCTGCAGTGAAGCCGTCCGGGCCAGGGCTTTTTTTTGTTGGGAGTTTTTTGATTACCGTTTCAATCTCTTTTTTTGTTATGGGTCTATTTAGTTGTTCTACTTCTGAATGTGTTAGTTTAGGTAGGTAGTGTTTTTCCAGGAATTCATCCATTTCTTCTAGGTTTTCAAATTTGTTAGAGTACAATTTTTCATAATAATCTGAAATGATTCTTTTAATTTCATTTGGTTCTGTTGTGATGTGGTCCTTCTCGTTTCTTATTCGGGTTATTTGTTTCCTTTCCTGTATTTCTTTAGTCAGTCTAGCCAATGGTTTATCAATTTTGTTAATTTTTTCAAAGAACCAGCTTTTGGCTTTGTTAATTCTTTCAATTGTTTTTCTGTTCTCTAATTCATTTAGTTCCGCTCTAATTTTTATTATTTGTTTTCTTCTGGTGCCTGATGGGTTCTTTTGTTGCTCACTTTCTATTTGTTCAAGTTGTCGGGACAGTTCTCTGATTTTGGCTCTTTCTTCTTTTTGTATGTGTGCATTTATCGATATAAATTGGCCTCTGAGCACTGCTTTTGCTGTGTCCCAGAGATTTTGATAGGAAGTATTTTCATTCTCGTTGCTTTCTAAGAATTTCCTTATTCCCTCCTTGATGTCTTTTATAACCCAGTCTTTTTTCAGGAGGGTATTGTTCATTTTCCAAGTATTTGATTTCTTTTCCTAGTTATTCTGTTATTGATCTCTAGTTTTATTGCCTTGTGGTCTGAGAAGATGCTTTGTAATATTTCGATATTTTGGACTCTGCAAAGGTTTGTTTTATGAACTAATATGTGGTCTATTCTAGAGAATGTTCCATGTGCGCTAGAAAAAAAAGTATATTTTGCAGTAGTTGGGTGGAGAGTTCTGTATAAGTCAATGAGGTCAAGTTGGTTGACTGTTGTAATTAAGTCTTCCGTGTCTCTATTGAGCTTCTTACTGGATGTCCTGTCCTTCTCCGAAAGTGGTGTGTTGAAGTCGCCTACTATAATTGTGGAGGTATCTATCTCACTTTTCAATTCTGTTAAAATTCGTTTTATGTATCTTGCAGCCCTGTCATTGGGTGCATAAATATTTAATATGGTTATGTCTTCCTGATCAATTGTCCCTTTTATCATTACGTAGTGTCCTTCTTTATCCTTTGTGGTGGATTTAAGTCTAAAGTCTATTTTGTCAGAAATTAATATTGCTACTCCTCTTCTTTTTTGCTTATTGTTTGCTTGATATATTTTTTTCCATCCTTTGAGTTTTAGTTTGTTTGTGTCTCTAAGTCTAAGGTGTGTCTCTTGTAGGCAGCATATAGATGGATCGTGTTTCTTTATCCAGTCTGTGACTCTCTGTCTCTTTATTGGTGCATTTAGTCCATTTACATTCAGGGTAATTATAGATAAATAAGTTTTTAGTGCTGTCATTTTGACGCCTTTTTATGTGTGTTGTTGACAATTTCATTTTTCCACATACTTTTTTGTGCTGAGGCGTTTTTCTTAGTAAATTGTGAGATCCTCATTTTCATAGTGTTTGACTTTATGTTAGTTGAGTCGTTACGTTTTTCTTGGCTTTTATCTTGAGTTATAGAGTTGTTATACCTTTTTGTGGTTACCTTATTATTTACCCCTATTTTTCTAAGTAAAAACCTAACTTGTATTGTTCTATATCGCCTTATATCACTCTCCATGTGGCAGTTCAATGCCTCCTGTATTTAGTCCCTCTTTTTTATTATGTGATCTTTTACCTATTGACTTCCATGATTCCGTTACGTGTTTTTTTTTTTTTTTTAATTAATCTTAATTTGTTTGTTTTTGTGATTTCCCTATTTGAGTTGATATCAGGACGTTCTGTTTTGTGACCTTGTATTGTGCTGATATCTGATATTATTGGTTCTCTGACCAGACAATATCCTTTAGTATTTCTTGTAGCTTTGGTTTGGTTTTTGCAAATTCTCTAAACTTGTGTTTATCTGTAAATATCTTAATTTCACCTTCGTATTTCAGAGAGAGTTTTGCTGGATATATGATCCTTGGCTGGCAGTTTTTCTCCTTCAGTGTTCTGTATATGTCGTCCCATTCCCTTCTTGCCTGCATGGTTTCTGCTGAGTAGTCTGAACTTATTCTTATTGATTCTCCCTTGAAGGAAACCTTTCTTTTCTTCCTGGCTGCTTTTAAAATTTTCTGTTTATCTTTGGTTTTGGCAAGTTTGATGATAATATGTCTTGGTGTTTTTCTTTTTGGATCAATCTTAAATGGGGTTCGATGAGCATCTTGGATAGATATCCTTTCGTCTTTCATGATGTCAGGGAAGTTTTGTGTCAGGAGTTCTTCAACTATTTTCTCTGTGTTTTCTGTCCCCCCTCCCTGTTCTGGGACTCCAATCACCCACAGGTTATCCTCCTTGGTAGAGTCCCACATGATTCTTAGGGTTTCTTCATTTTTTTTAATTCTTTCATCTGATTTTTTTTTCAGCTATGTTGGTGTTGATTCCCTGGTCCTCCAGATGTCCCAGTCTGCATTCTAATTGCTCGAGTCTGCTCCTCTGACTTCCTATTGCGTTGTCTAATTCTGTAATTTTATTGTTAATCTTTTGGATTTCTACATGCTGTCTCTCTATGGATTCTTGCAACTTATTAATTTTTCCACTATGTTCTTGAGTAATCTTTTTGAGTTCTTCAACAGTTTTATCAGTGTGTTCCTTGGCTTTTTCTGCAGTTATCCTAATTTCATTTGTGATATCTTTAAGCATTCTGTAAATTAGTTTTTTTATATTCTGTATCTGATAATTCCAGGATTGTATCTTCATTTGGGAAAGATTTTGATTCTTTTGTTTGGCGGATTGGAGAAGCTGTCACGGTCTGCTTCTTTAAGTGGTTTGATATGGATTGTTGTCTCTGAGCCATCACTGGGAAACTAGTTTTTCCAGAAAATGCGCTAAAAAAAAATGCAGTCAGATCCGTATCAGAGTTCTCCCTCTGGCTCAGGCTATTTGGATGTTAATGAAGCCACCTGGGAGGATGGGGGAGGGAACAGAGAGATAGGAGAGTAGCACCTCAGAATATAGCCAGAGTTGCTTGTCTTGCTTGGAATGACTATTATATCTGAGATACCCGCGGGGCGCGTCGCCTATGTGTGCTGGCTGTGTGGAGATTGCCCCCGGGGGGTCTGGCCCGCTGGAGTCACGGTCAGATCCTCCGCTTCCAGCCCCACGCCCAGCGTCAAGGCTCCCCTACTGGGACGGTGCACTCTCGACTCCAAAATCAGTCGCTTCCTCCCGGGGACTTCTCGTCCCTCCAGCCGCGTGGCTGTGCCGCCTCTGCGAACCAGTTGGGCCCCCTCCCGGGGTTAGTTCAGATGGGTGGAGCAGCTCCCCCTGCTTGTGCCGTGACCGAGTGTCCCGGCTGGGACGCTGTTCTCCCCGCTCCAATACCGGTCACTGCCTCCTGGGGACTTCTCCTACCGGCTGCGTCCCACGCCGCCCGCGCGACCCAGCTGGTCCCCTTCCTGGGGTTAGTTCAGGGGGGTGGAGCAGCTCTCTGTGCTTGTGCTGTACGTGACTGGTACGCTGGCTCCAGGCTCTGAAAACAATCGCTGCTTCCCCGTATTAGTTCGTTCTCCTTCTCTAAATCTGTGTTTGTTGTTCAGGGTTCGTAGATTGTTGTGTATGTGATCGATTCACTTGTTTTTCCGTGTCTTTGTTGTAAGAGGGATCCGAGGTAGCATCTGCCTAGTCCGCCATCTTGGCTCCGCCTCCTCAGCGCAATATTTTTAAGGTTCATCCATGTCGTAGCATGTATCAGAACTTCATATCTCTTTATGGCTGAATACTATTTCATTGTGTGTGTATACCGCATTTTGTTTAGCCATTCATCTGTTAATGGACACTGAGTTTCCACCTTTCGGCTGTTGGGCATAGTGTTGCAGTGAACATTCTTATACAAGTATCTGAGTTCCTGCTTTCAAGTCTTTTGGGTATATGCCTAGGAGTGGAATTGCTGAGTCATTCGGTAGTTACTGCTGGAGAAAGATGTGGCAGTCTGCTTCTGTAAACATTACAGCCTTGAAAACCCTATGGGGCAGAATTACTCTGTCCTATAGGGTCATTATGAGTCAGAATTGACTCAAAGGCAATGGGTTTTTATGGGTACGGTAATTATACATTTAACTTTATGAGGAACCACCAAACTGTTTTCCACAGAGGGTACATTATTTTACATTCCCACCAGCAATGCAAGAGGTTCCAATTTCTCCAAATCCTTGCCAACAAAAAAAATTATTTTTATTTTTTTTTGATAATGACGATAGCTATCTTAGTGGGTGTGAGGTGGTATCTCCTGTGGTTTTGATATACATTTTCCTAATAACTAATGGGCGCCCTGGTGGAGCAATGGTTAAAGTGCTAAGCTGCTAACTGATAGGTCAGCTTGAACCACCAGCAGTAGCTCCGCGGGAGAAAGATGTGGCAGTCTGCTTCCGTAAAGATTATACTCTTGGAAACTCTATGGGGCAGCTATACCCTGCCCTACGAGGTTGCTATGAGTTGGAATTGACTCAACAGCAAATGCTTTGGTTTGGTTTCTGGGATTGAACATCTTTTCATGTATTTATTGTATATCTTCTTTGGAGAAATGTCTATTCAAGTCCCTTCCCTATTTTTAAAATTGAACTATTTGTTTTTTTTGTTGTTGTTGAATTCTAGTTCTTTATATATTCTGAATATTAAACCCTTATCAGATACATGGTTACCAAATATTTTCTTCCTTTTTGTAGGTTGTCTCTCTCTCTCTCTCTTTTTTAAATAAAATCATTTGATGCACAAAATTTTTTAATTTTGATGAAGTCCATTTTATCTATTTCTTCTTTCGTTGGTTATGCTTTTGGTCATATCTAAGAATCCATTGCCCAAAACAAGGTCCTGAAACTTTACCCCTATGTTTTCTTCTAAGAGTTTTATGGTTTTAGTTCTCATGTTTTGGTCATTGATCCATTTTGAATTAATTTTCATACGTGGTATGAGATATGGGTTGAACTTAATTCTTTTGCCTATGGAGATCCAATTTTCCCAGTACCATTTGTTGAAGAGACTATTCTTTTCCTATTGAACAGATTTGGCACCGTGTTGAAAATCAATTGACTATAAATGCATGAGTTTATTTCTGAACTCTCGATACTATCTCACTGGTCTGTATGTTTATACTGATACCAGTACCACACTGTTTTGATTGCTGTAGTTTTTTAGTATGTTTTGAAATTGGAAAGTGTGAGTCCTCCTACTTTGTTCTTTGTTCTCAATATTATTTTGGTTATTTGAGCCCTTAAAATTCCATATGAATTCAAGAATATTGGCTTTTCAAATGCTGCAGAAATGGCTGTTGGAATTTTGATAGTTATTGTGTTGAATCTGTAGATTGCTTTGGGTAGTATAGACATCTTAATATCATTAAGTCTTCCAATCCACGAACACAGGAGGTCTTTCCATTTATTTAGGTCTTCTTTAATCTCTTTCATCAGTGTTTTATACTTTTCTGCATACAAGTCTTTAACCTTCTTGGTTAAAGTTATTTCTAGGTATTTTATTCTTTTAGATGGTATTGTAAATGGAATTGTTTTCTTAAACTGATTTTGTGTGTTGACCTTGTACCCTATGACTTTGCTGAACTCATTTATTAGCTCTAGTAGCTTTTTTGTGGATTCTTTGGGATTTTCTATATCTAGGATCATGTTGTCTGTGAATAAGATAGTTTTGCTTCTTCCTTTCTGATTTGGATCTTTTTATTTCTCTTTCTTGCCTAACTGGTCTGGCTAGAACTTCCAGTATAATATTGAATAGTAATGGTGAAAGCACGTGTGCTTGTCTTGTTCCTGATCTTACAGGGAAAGCTTTTTGTCTTTCACAATGGGGTATGATGTTAGGTGTAGGTTTTTTCATAAATACCCTTTATCATGTTGAGGAATTTCCTAAAGGGTAAATGGTTTTTGAACAATCAGAAAAGGGAGGAAGTACATTCCATAGTCACGAAAGTAGGAAATTCCAAGGCCTGTAATATTTCAGTTTGGTTAGAATGAATAGCAATACAATGGAACAGAGTATAACATGGCTGAGAAGGCCTTGGATGCCAAATTAAGTCCTTTGAGTTTTTATCCTGTAGGTAGTAGGGAACCCTGAAGGTCTTGTGCAAAGAAGCCTTATAAGAACTCTGTTATATGTGAAACTACCATTTATCAGATGACCTAGAGTTGAGAAGACTAGAGATCAAATTAGGTTGGAGGCTGATAGGACTGTTGAGAAGTGGCAAATGATTTACTGTTGTGGATTGAATTGTGCACCCCAAAAAATGTGCTTCAACTTGGCTAAGCCGTAATTTCCAGTATTGTGTGATTGTCCACCATTTTGTCATCTAATGTGATTATCCTATGTGTTGTGAATCCCAACCTCTATGATGTTAATGAGGCAGGATTAGAGGCAGTTATATTAATGAGGCAGGACTCAATCTATAGGATTAGGTTATTTATTGAGTCGATCTCTTTTCAGATATAAAAGAATCAAGCAGAGAGGAAGGGGATCTCATTACCACCCAACAAGAAGAGCCAGGAGTGGAACTTGTCCGTTAGACCTGGGTTCCCTGAGCTGAGAAGCTCCTAGATCAGGGGAAGACTGATGATAAGGACCTTGCCCCCAGAGCTGACGGAAAGAGAAGACCTCTCCCTGGAGCTGGCACCCTGAATTTTAGCCTCCTAAAGTGTGAGAGAACAAATTCTTTATGAAAGGCATCCACTTATATTTTTGTTATAGCAGCACTAGGTAACTAAGACATTGACCAAACTTGATGGTCTGAAAGGAATTAAGTGTTTATACTGGTGGGGGTCGGGGAGCAAATTCAGTGCTAATTACCCCATCATGGCCGGAAGTAGAAGTCTGTATATTTTTCCTTTTAATAAAACAGATGTTTCAATTTGTTTGTGGTTAAGATATTAATGCCATCCTTTCTCATGTCTGCTTTTAGAGTAATTTTTAGGATGTCATTCCTCCCTCTAAGATTATGTAAATAATCATTCATATTTTTTACCAGAACATTTATGGTTAAACTTTTAATACACTTGGAATTTATTTCACTATCAAGTGTGAAATAGAGAGGTAAGTTAATTTTTTTCTAGTAGCTACATGCTTGGCCCCAAACTGATTTAATATACCTTTATAACTAAGTTCTTGTATAATCTGTTTAGTCATGTTAAATGGTCTCTAAGAGAGATATTTGCACAAAGGACAAGATTGGATTAGGTGTTCTAGTTACTCCAGGTGTTGAGATTAGACAGCGCCCTGGTGGCGCAGTGGTTAAGAACTCAGCTGCTGACAAAAAGGTTGGTAGTTCAAATCCACCCACTGCTTCTTGGAAACCCTACAGGGCAGTTCTACTCTGTCCTATAGGGTTACTATGATGAGATTAGATAGGGAATGACTAAGATTGTAGTTAAATAAAACTGTACCAAAGATACAGGAATATCTAAATCTTACCATTAGCTAATAATACCTCTTCAGAAGGTATTCAGTGGAGATATATGTACATAGAAGATGAAGAAAGACAAAGCAGCCCTTCATTATTAGTGATACTTTAGCTCTTAAACTCTGATATAGAATTCTGGTAAACTTAACTTGGCCCTTTGATGAACTCTTGACCAAAATTTGGTCAGTCTAAAAGGCCTAGAGCTGATGGTGACTGAAAGTCCTGTTTTTCCTACTTCTACCTCAAGCCAAAACTAAAGTCTCATATATTTCTGCTCCAACATGAGGAAGGTCAGAATGTACCTGCTAACAAGCAATAGTGAAAAACCAGCATTTATCCCAGTGCATGGCATTGTGAGAGGGGGCCTGTCTACAGACCTAAACTATACAGACTTTTGGTAGAAGGAAGAACCCTATTAGAGATATCTAAGGCTTCTCTGCTTAGTGTTGTCCTCTTAGTCACTGGCCGCATGAAAGGAAGAGTGTGAAGAAAGAAAAGGGAACAAGTCTAGGCATATCTGATCTCTTAGCCTGGATCAGTCAATATTCTACTTGACAGTGGTGTGTCATTAAAACACTTTTAAATGGGACCAACCATAGCAGTGCTCTTCCTTTCTGGTCATGGAATAAAGGTGGTGGTAGTGGTGGGGTGGTTAGGGGATGGAAGTGAACATTTAGGACGCTTTTGGGCCTTCTTTTTTGTTCTATGGATATGACAGTTGCAGTACTGTTTCACTCTATTTTTATTACTGTAGATTAATACGCATTTAATTCTTGATAAGATGACTTTCCTCATTACTTTTTTTTTCAGAATTATCTTGGCTATTCTTACATGTTTATTATTAGAGGTAAATTCTGCATTTATTTTATTTGACTTATATCAGTAAATTTCACTGGACATTTGAGGAAGAGTTTGAAGGAATAACAGAACCAGAATTGAATGACGAACATAGCTTGGACTTTGGGGCCCTGAGCTTCAGTTTCCCCTGATGAATAATGCCTACCTACTAAAGTTGTGGAGCCCTGGTGGTGCAGTGGTAAAGAACTCGGTTGCTAACCAAAAGGTCAGCAGTTCAAATCTACCAGCCGGTCTCTGGAAACCCTATGGGGCAGTTCTACTCTGTCCTGTAGGATTGCTATGAGTTGGAATCGACTTGACGGCAACGGGTTTGGTTTTTTTGTTTTACTAAAGTTTCAAAAAGTAAGTATGATAGCATGTACCGGGTATTCCATAAGTGCTAATTAACGCTATTACCAGTGGATTTATTGTTTGTGGGTTATGGAGAAGCAGCAGAATAATGAGATTATACAATGAAATAGTAAGGCTTCAGGAATTAGAAACTAGATTTCAATAATAACAATAAAGGGAGTCTGGACGTTTCCCAAACCTGTCAAGGTAAATTGGCATCATAGATTGATGATGAGCAAAAAGAAAAGAAAAGAAAATGAAACTGAGGGAAAAAAAAGAAACTGAACAAACAACACAGCTGTTCGCGGAACTAATCAACTTCAGGTTAAAAATAGAATGCCTATGATAATTCTCCCACACAGCTCATTCCTGAGGGGTAGCTGATAATAACTACTTCTGTGGCAGTTCCACGACACATTGGGTGGGGTTGGGAGCCTCCCTGGAGAGGACAGAATGTGGATTGAATATGTTTTTGGATGTGTAAAAAAAAAGGACTGGAAAAAGAAGCCTTACCTGTGTTGGACAGCATGAGTTGGGGGAGGAGAATAGAAGATTTGGGATAAGCAGACAGGTGGGAAGTTGAAGGATATGGAAACTTAACAATTACTAATGTTGACCAAACACTTGCTAAGTGCCAGTGCTGGTGCTAGTTATTTTATGTGCATTTTCAGATTTAAACTTTCACAATTACTCTAAGGAACGTGCCACTATCATTCCCTTTTAACAGAGGAGGAAACTGAGGCAAGAGCGATTAAAGGTTTTTCCCCAAATCACATAATTAGTAAGTTATAGTACTAGGAGTTTGAAAGCCCTAACTCTAGGGCCAGAGTGCTTTACTTCTCACTGCGGTTATTTTCCTTTGGAAAGTGTCATGTCAAAGACCACACTCCTTGGGTGGCAAAGTCTTGAGGCCTTTGTTTTCAAGTTACTGTCTCAAGATAACATTATCATCAAGAGAGGGAAGAATTATCTATCTATATATCCTTTTTTCATTAACTCTTTTTTCCATTTAACTAAAGTTTATGAACTTTTAAAAGCCAGAAACATTCAACTTCTGAAAATTCACATTTTAAGGACAAAACCTTGATTCAGCAGGCGTTTATGTGAATGCCTGAATGTATTCCTTTCAGTTATCAATTCTTTACATTAAATTCTTTCTGTTCAAATAACCAGTGTGGTTTCTACCTCCTGACTGAACCCAGACTGTACAATTGTCTACTAATTTTTAAAATTTGTGGCAATTTAGGATTATGTTTTAATTGTGTATAATATGCATTTAGTATGTAATACCATTATTATTTAGTGTTTAATAACAACATTGTTGTTGTTGTGAGGCGCTGTTGAATTGGTTCCAACCCATAGTGATTCTGTGTACAACAGAACAAAACACTGCCCAGTCCTGTGCCATCCTCACAATCATTTTTATGCTTGAGCCCATCGTTGCAGCCACTGCGTCAATCCATCTCATTGAGGGTCTCCATCTTTTTTGCTGACCCTCTACTTTTTCAAGCATGATGTCCTTCTCCAGGGACTGGTCCTTCCTGATAACATGTCCAAAGTATGTGAGATATAATAACAACATAGTAATCCAAATAAAATTAATTATAACCTGAATATTACTCAACAATAGCAATTAAATAAGTTTAGCTTTATGAAAATCTTGCTGCGCTGCCCTCATTTTTCTCATTTTGCTGCACGCTGGTGAAAACTTCATCAGAGGCTCACTGATCTGTTGATAGTCATTTGGGAACTACTTATTTAGCACAAAGGATTAGGTTTTAAATTAAAATGTTTCACATCAGCCCAGACTCACAAGTTTAGGTGATATAATTGACATTTCTGAGCTTCAAATCAAACCAGATTAAGTTTTGAATTTACTTTTGAAAGATAGAATGTAAAAGCCCTATCACAAAAATTCAGTTTGAGGTGGTTAATTTGAAAAGCTCAGTATCAATCCTTTGTTATCTGTCATCCCTGCAGAACTCTTAGATTTAATATAAAAATCTTTAGTTTGGCCTCAAGAATTTACTTTCTTCCTTAATCATTCACAAACCCATAAAGATGAATAAGGTATTATATATGAAGAGTTGTATGGAGGAGGCTCTGAATTGCTTTTCCTTCCTATCACTGAACCTGTCCTGGGGATTCTGGCCTCAGCCTAGAAATCAAAGTGGACCAGTTTTATGTGAACAAGGAAATCACATGTTAGTCACTCTATATGTTTATGTGTATATACACATACACATTGAATGAAAGGAGGAAGGAACAAGTAAAATAATGAATAAAAAGCCCTTCTGTGCAGATTTTTCCATGCTGCTTGCTTAGCTCAGAGCAAAACACAGCTTATATCCTTTGTGGTTCAAATCTACACATTCATGCTTGTCTTGTGTGCATGATCTTGTCTCCTGTTTTTTCACCATACATGTTAGTGATCCAGAGCACCAATTTTCTGTTACACCATACCCATAATATTCTTCTTTTAAAATTGTATTTTAGATGAAGATTAAATACCCATAATATTCTGTTTGCTGTTGAACTTCTGAAACGGCAAAACTCAACTCTCAAATCTAAAGTATATAATTTTAAGAGTAGATCTAGTCCACGTGTGGCCTCACAGTAACCTAATTTACAGAAAATGTACTATTGTTCTAGATTAACACCAGCTTTTAAAAGGGATGTGGTGGTAGTGAAAGAACTAGTAGTAATTTTCTTTTGTTCTTTCTATTAAAAAAAAAAAACCAAACCCGTTGCCGTCATGTTAATTCCGACTCATAGTGACCCTACAGGACAGAGTAGAACTGCCCCATAGAGTTTCCAAGGAGCACCTGGTGGATTTGAACTGCTGACCTTTTGGTTAGCAGCCGTAGCACTTAACCACTACGCCACCAGGCTTTCTGTTCTTTCTATAAGTCATCCCTTCCTGGGCAGATATGAGTACTTAAAAAACCAATTCAAACACCACAAAATTGTTTTGGTGAACATAGCTTCAGGTATAGGGGAATAATATGGTCTCAAAGGATTGTTGCTGTTGTTGGTTGCCATCAAATCAGCTCCAACACATGGTGACCTTATATATAACAGAATGAAATGTGGCCTGGTCCTGCATCATTGTCGTGATTGTTAGTATGTTTGAATCCAGTCAGACAATGTTCTGTTGTGATCCATAGAGTTTTCCCTGGCTGGTTTTTGGCAGTGGATTGCCAGGCCTTTCTTCCTAGTCTTCTTAGTTTGGAAGATTCACTGAAACCTGTCCACTATGGGTGACCTTACTGGTATTTGAAATACTGGTGGCATAGCTTCCAGCATGATAGTAACATGCAAACCACTATAGTGTAACAAATTTTGACAGACAGGTGGTGGTAATTGATTGCCCCGTCCCTGGAATAATCTCCAACATTGGCTGTACCTAAACAGTGATTTTGCTTTCCTGACTGTAGCTGACTGATCTTGGAGGGTATAAGTAATAGTTTTATGTGTCAACATGGCCAGGCTAAGTTACCCAGTTATTCAATCAAACACTGGTTTAGGTATTGCTGTGAAGGTATTTGTAGACACAGTTAACATCTACAATTAGTTTACCTAAAATAGAGGATTTTATCCTTGATAATGTTGGTGGGTGTCTTAGCATCTAGTGCTGCCATAACAGAAATACCACAAGTGGATGGCTTTAACAAAGAAAAATTTATTTTCTCACAGCCTAGTAGGTTACAAGTTCAAATTCAGGGCCTCAGCTCCAGGGGAAGGCTTTCTGTCTCTGTCGGCTCTGGAGGAAGGTCTTTGTCCTCAATTTTCCCCTAGTTGAGGAGCTTCTCAAGGCACAGGGACCCCGTGTCCAAAGGATGCACTCTGCTCCTGGAGCTACTTTCTTGGTGGTATGAGGTCCCCAACTCTCTACTTGCTTCCCTTTCCTTTTATCTCTTGAGAGATAAAAGGTGGTACAGGCCACACCTCAGGGAAACTCCCTTTACCTTGGATCAAGGATGTGACCTGAGTAAGGGTGATATTACAATCCCACCCTAATCCTGTAATAAAATTACAATCACAGAATGGAGAACAACCACACAATACTGGGAATCATGGCCTAATCAGGTTGATACACACATTTTTGGGGGGACATAATTCAATCCGTGACAGTGTGTCTCATCCAACCAGTTGAAAGGCCTTAAGAGCAAACCTGAGATTTCCTTAAGAATTCTGTCTCAAGTCTGCAGCATCAGCTCCTGCCTCAGAGTTTCCAGCTATTGGCCTGCCTTAAAAATTTTGCACTTTCTAGTCCCCACAATCACATAAGCCAATTACTTGAATGAATGAATGAATGATTCAATGAATCAATCTATCCTACTGGTTCTGTTTCTCTAGAGAACCTTGAGTGATATAGATTTTGGTACCAGGGAGTGGGGTGCTGCTTAACAAATACCTAAAAACGTGACAGTGGCATTGTAATTGGGTAATGGGTACAGGCTGGAGGAATTTTAAAGTACATGATAGAAAAAGCCAAAATTATCTCAAAGACATTGTTGGTAGAAATATGGATGCTGAAGGCAATTCTTCTGAGGGCTCAGAAGGAAATGAAGACCACAGTAGAGAAAGCATCCATTGTCTTAGAGAATAAATATATCATCATGAACAGAATATTGGTGGAAATATGAATGTTAAAGGTGCTTCTGGCAAGGGCTTAGAAGGAAATGAGAAACATGTTATTGGAAACTGGAAGGAAGGAAATCTTTGTTATACAAGTGGCAGAAAATTTGGCTAAATTGTGTTCTACTCTTCTACGAAAGCAGAACTTGAGATGAACTTGGCTATTTAGCCAAGGATATTTACAAAGTATTGAAGGTGCAGTCTAGTTTCTCCCTGCCACTTACAGTAAAATGTAAGAACATATTGTAAGGCCTAAAATTTCATATGCAGCTTTGACATTTTTGAGACTCACATGGCCCCAAAGGCCTAACAGTGAGTTCCCCTGCTCTCACCAGATAAGTCTCCTAGCCAGAAAGAAAGGCTCCTCAGCTGGCTAGTTTCTGGTGAAGCCAGACCAGCTACATCCCACCCAGTCTCAACCTAACGGGTCTCACTTCTCTGCCAGACTGCAGAATTATTCAAACAAGCCAATTATATCCTCCCATGGGAACCAGGGGCCACCCCACTCTTTTGTTACTTACAAAGCCTGCCTTGCACGTCCCTTACTGGTTCACTCTACTCTCCAGTGTAACGTTCGTGTGGGTCTCTGCTGTCAATCTCATCTGTCTAGTGTCAGGTGTTAATTGCTCAGTCATCTCACACCACTTAGGGTGGGGGTCCTTCCTTCACTAACAGGGTGAATAGGAGGTGATCAGAACAGTGAGGAAAGGTATACATTGAAGTAGGAATTTTTAAGTGAAAAGGAACCAGCATTTGATGATTTGGATGGTTCTCGCACTATTCAGATCACGAAAGATACTAAAATTAGAAAATTGAATTGTTGGGAAGGCAGGCTCTGGAAAGAAGGCCAACGGTATAAATGGACAATCTTTACTGAAGAGATTAGGTGTGTTACTCATGGATCCATTAGGCCATCTCAGGAAAAGCCAGGAATAGAGATGGTGTTGTCCAGGAAGAATCTGTGGAGACCTTCTAGTTTAATGGTGTGTTTTTGGAAAATGTTATATTGGCAGAAACATTGACAGTTTGAATTGAATGGGAAAGAGACTGGATGAAATGAAAGAGGGTTGTTGAACTCCTAAAATTCTACAGTTAGGAAACAGGCCGATACAGCTACTTGACTGCAAACATAAACTATGCTTCATGGAAAAGAAAGAATGACTCAGAGGACAGAGCTGCTCCAGGCCCAGAGCCTGAGGATGCAGAGGGTGATAGAAGCACTGTGAAGGGTGTAGAGGGTGACAGAGCTGTTGGCCTGGAGGGCAGAGCTGAGAGACACAGAGAGAAGGAGACACAAATTGGAGTTATATAGCCCCGCGTCAAGGAACATTAGGGCTGCTCGCAGCTACTAGAAGTTATGAGAGAGTCATGGAATAGACTCTCCTTTCAGAACCTCCAGAGGGAACCAATCATACCAATACCTTGATTTTGGACTTCTGACCTCCAGAACTGTGGGAGAATAAATTTCTGTTGTTTTAAGTTGTGAAGTTTGTTATGGCAGCGCTAGGAAACTAATAAAATATATCTGACTCAACTCTGATCAATCCTATTCTTTGTGTCAAGAATTTAAAATTTGGAGTTGAGATATATAGATGCTAGAAGTTTTGGAAACTGGGTCAAATCAGAGGCAATGCTCCAAAGCACAATTCATGAACTCCTGTGTTTGAGATCTCCAGAGTTGCCCTAATTCCTGCCCTTCCTGGGTCTTGTGTTTTAAAATTTTCTTGAGTTCTGTGAGTTACCTGAATATCCTACTAATAAGTTTTAAGTTTCTCTTTTGGCTTACTGTAACCAGAATTGTCTACAGTTGCTTGAAACAAAACTCCCCAGTTGGGGCAGGGGAGGGGAGGAAGGTTGGGAAGAATATTGAATGAGAAGGAATGTTTTGAAATTATTAGGAAGTGTGAATACACTGATTAAAACTAGGTTAAGAATAAAATCTTGACTTGTTAAGGCTTTAAGGAATTGGTTTTTGAAATTTTGCCTCGAACTAACTCTTCTGTAAATAGTAAATGCTATTCTGCTTTTATTTAATCTTTCAATAATGACAGTATATCATTAACCTAAAAAAATGTCTTTTTGGCTAATTCATGATTTTTAGCACTGTTGAAAAATAGGAGAAACACATTTTATTTGGTAACTATATTGTAAATAAGTAATAGTACATTATCCCGGAGGGGAGAGGAACAACTTTAGTGATTTTCTACGTTTCAAAGAAATAACGATTTTCTATGTTTCAAAGAAATAGCCTCAATCTAGACTTAGGGAAATGCCTCTTATTGGTAGTTTGCTATATTTCACTCATATAACACCAAGCTTTTTCTTTTTTTAATGCCAAGATGTTAAGCTATACACTATTGTCTTAATCAGAAAATGTGGGAAATAATTCATATTGATAAATTACACTTGTATGTGTAGCTAAGACATAGCTTTATCATCTATTCATTCTGCAAATATTCATTGAATGCCTATTATGTATTACACACCTGGGATTTAAAATAGAAAAATCCTTCCTGCCCTTGAGGCACTTACATTCTAGATTTAGAGTCGTTTTACTTTTTGTGATTGTCGATTCAGCATTCTGTTGGGTTTTAATCAATTTGAGACCAACTCAGATTGTATCAGTCAGGACTCTGCAGGTTTAACTACTCAAGTGATGGCTTAAGTGATGAAAAAGATTTATTGGCTATGAAACTGGAAGTTCAGAGTAGATCAGAATTTGAGTTTGGTTGCTCCAGTGGCTCAACAATGTTTTGAAGTGCCCATTTTCTTTCATCTCTTTGCTCTGCCATCTTGTGTTTCAGCATCATTCTAAGGCTGATGGTTGTTGGGTAGCACTTGGAACTATATACTTCCTTTACGTATCATAGATTTAATTTTTTGTAATTGTTTCCCTCCACAGTACATGAGGAGCTCCACGAGGAATGGCTCTTTGCCTACTTTGTTCTTTGCAATTCTGCCAGAACCTAGAATGGCAGCTGCACATGGTAATTGTTACTGTTGATCAGTGAGAGAACCAGTGACCTATAAACCTACTCTTCTTTTTGTGCTCCAATTCTTGTTATCATCCACATTTAAAAATCTATTGCCCTCCTGTCTTGTTCCCTGCACCACATCCCCACTGCATCGGTTGCTTGAATGGGTCAGGTCTACTACTACAGCATCTCTGGCACCTGTTTTTTGATTCAGATTTCCCACTGATACTACCCTACTTGAGGCTCTCACTAACTCTTGCCTGGGTTATGAATACAAAACACATACTTCGTATTTTATGCCTCTCACTTTTCCCATTTCAAATTTATATAGTATTGTTACCTTCCTTTTTTTTTTTTTTCAAAACTTACAGCAGTTCTGTGGGTCATTTACAGGAAAAACAAACAAACAAGGAAACAAAGAAAAAACAAACCCCAAACAAAAGACAAACAACTCTATTTGTAAAGAAAAAGGCTGAGCTGAGAGGGCAAGTGATTTGCCCAGGGCGGTTCATTTAGTGTAAGCAGTAGAGCTAGAAACTGATTCACTCTCCTTCATCTTCTTTCGAGGTCCTTCCCTTATTACACCTTGCTAGATTAGTTTCCCTACCTTATTACTCGTTTGCTTTGGATGTTTATGGTTTATAGACAAAATTCATCCTGGAATTTAAGGACTTTACTGTTTGTTTCCAATCTTTTAATTTTTCCACAAAAAAAGATGTCCCTTTGTACAATGATTTGGACACATGACACTTTGTCACCTCTGTACATCTGCTGAGAATCCCTAGTGGCACAATGGTTAAGCACTTGGCTGCTAACAGAAAGGTCAGCAGTTTGAATTTACCAGCTGTTCATGTGAGAAGAGACCTAGAGACCTGCTCCCGTAAAGACTACAGTCTAGTAAACCCTATAAGGTAGTTCTACTCTGTCACACTGGGTCACTATGAGTTGAAATTGACTCGATGACACACAACATTAACACACAGTACTTCTGTTCATGCTATTCTCTCTACCGAGGCTGTTCATCTTGGTAGGTTAGATAATTAAAGGCTCACCTTTGTGAAGTATTCTCCCCTCCTCCCTATCCACACCCTATCTATACAGAAATGCCTACTTTCTCTGAACTCTAACTTTTTTATAACTCTTGTATAGCACTGAAAAAAAAATTTATAATACTGTTATCTATGTTAATAAAGAAAGGAAAAACCCTCAGAACTGGACCAAGAAGAAACATCGTGATAAACAGAGAAAATATCGAAGTTGTCAAGGATTTCATTTTACTTGGATCCACAATCAATGCCCATGGAAGTGGCAGTCAAAAAATCAAATGAAGTATTGGGAAAATCTGCTGCAAACGATCTCTTTAAAGTGTTACAAAGCAAAGATGTCACTTTGAAGACTAAGTTGCACCTGACCCAAACCATGGTATTTTCAATTGCCTCATATGCATGAGAAAGCTGGATCATGAATAAGGAAGACCGAAAAATTGATGCCTTTTAATTATGGTGTTTGTGAAGAATATAGCATAGACTGACAGTAGGATGAACAAATCTGTCTCGGAAGAAGTACTGCCAAAATGTTCCTTAGAAGCGAGGATGGCGAGACTTTGTCTCATGTACTTTGGCCTGTTATCAGGAGGGACCAGTCCCTGGTGAAGGACATCATGCTTGGTAAAGTAGAGGGTCAGCAAAAAAGAGGAAGACCCTCAATGAAATGGATTGACACAATGGCTGCAACAATGACCTCAAGCACAGCAATGATTGTGAGGATAGTGCAGGACTGGACAGTGTTTCATTCTGTTGCACACGGGGATGCTATGAGTTGGGACCGCCTCGATGGCACCTGACAACAACAACTACAACATAGGAAACTAACAAATTACCACAAATTTGGTGGCTTACCAATTTTGACTCATAGTGACCCTTTAGGACAGAGTAGAACTGCTCCATAGAGTGTCCAAGGAGTGGCTGGTGGATTCGAACTGCCCACCTTTTGGTTAGCAGCTGAGCTTTTAAACACTGCACCACCAGGGCTTCTTGGTGGCTTAAAGCAACAGAAATTTATTATCTCAAAGTTCTAGAAGCCAGAGTCCAAAATCAGTATTACCGAGACAAAATCAAGGTGTTGACAGGAAGATACTCCCTCTGGAGTCTCTAAGGGAGAACTGCATCTTGTCTCTTTCAGCTTCTGATGGCTGCCAGCATTCTGTGGCTTGTAGGTGCATCACTTCAATCTTTAAGGTCAGCATCTTCAAATACTTCTCTGCTCTGTGTTCACATTACCCTCTCCTTACCTGTTGTCAGATCTCCCCCTGCTTCTCTCTTATACATGTGAATGCATTTAGATTATCCAGGATAATCTCTCCATTTCAAGATCCTTAATTTAATCACATCTGCAAAGATTCTTTTTCCTTATCAAGTAACATTTACAGGTTCCAGACATTAGGACTTGCTGTCTTTGGGGGCCATTATTATCCTACCACAGGAACTAAAAATAACTTTCTAAGGAAAAATTTGATTTTTTTACAATAAAAACCTGAATTTTCATTTGAAATCTTCCCTGAGGGTGAATTCTAGTAGCAGAGAGTGACTATCAAGGAAACAGGGACTTTAGTCATACAACTGCGAGTAAATGAGTACTGTCAACAACTAGAGAGCTTGGAGGAAGATGCTGAGTCTTAGTTGAAATCAGAGCCCTGGTTGACAGTTTGATTTCAGCCTCACAAGACCCTAAGCAGCCGATTCAGTGAACTCCTGACCCACAGAAACTGTGAAATAATAAATTTGTTTTCTTTCAAACTGTTAAATTTGTAACAATTTGCCATGCACTAAGGAAAACCAATACAACTTTAAATTCCAGCTAGAAAAATACTTCATCTCCCTTCACTTTATTTTAAATTATATTAATTTTAGTTCTTCAAATGGCTAATTTTGTTTTTTTCGTATTTCTTGCTTTTTCAAACTTTAGTCAGTATCTCA
This sequence comes from Loxodonta africana, assembly GCF_030014295.1. Classification (NCBI taxonomy): domain Eukaryota; kingdom Metazoa; phylum Chordata; class Mammalia; order Proboscidea; family Elephantidae; genus Loxodonta; species Loxodonta africana. Next base: position 51,384,784 of record NC_087351.1, read on the forward strand.
ATTCCTGTTAGTATCAAAGAAGGATATTAGGAATTTTACTCCTTTTTTTCCTGCAATTTCTACCTTTCACCGGGAGTGAGTCACAGAGAAGTCTGCAGGTAGTAGAAAAAGCTGGCTGTAGTCTGGGTCATCTCAGGACATGCAGCTGTGCAATGATGAAAATAGTGTGTAATAAAAATGCAGTGCACCACTCAGGGTGAATTATCTTTCGATAAAAGTTCATAAGCCATGTAAGATAATTGAAATAGGGCGTATGCTCGTGCTAGTTTATAAATTGCAGTCAGGCTTTCAGGGATGCTCTGCCTTGCCTATGAAGCCATCACCTGACACTCTCAGAGAATAAAAGCTGCCAGAGAATGCTCAGGGAAATTAAGTACAGAAAGTGTGCCAAGGAAGCTAAGGAATAATTTAAGTTTATCTGATGTCAAGAGACTCGGTGAAGTTTAATGTTGGGAAGTTCTATCTAATTGGGAACGCTTCAGTATCCATTGGAATTTCCTGATCCTCTTCAGCCTGCTTATATCTTTTGCCGTTAAAGAAGCCACATTTTCAGAGATCTTTGAAAGTGTGGTAACAATGTTCTGCAAAGACACCTCATATGAGTTTTGTTTTTATGTCTATGTATTCAAAGTTATTACTATTAAAAGTTTCTTCTATAAACAAGATTGTGTCTTGGTTTGGTTTTAGGCAGGGCTTCAAACCGGTTCAAATCTGCTGCCCATCGAATTTTGACCCGAGAGGAAACAGTCGTGCCCCCCTCAAAGATGGCGGCCAACAGCGCCGCTTTGAATGAGTGTAGATCTCCACAGTCCTGCCAATAATCCAGTCTCCCGCATCAGGCTCCTGAAACTTTCGGGATCCATGTGGGAGACTGGATTATTGGCAGGACTGTGGAGAGCAACACACATTCAAGGCAGCGTGGTCGCCTCCATCCTTGAGCGGGGCCCATTGTTTGTTTCCTAGTTGGGTCAAAATCCTATGGGCGGAGGCGGGGCCAAGATGGCGGACTAGGTGGACGCTACCGCGGATCCCTCTTGCAACAAAGACTCAGAAAAACAAGTGAATTGATCACATACATAACAATCTATGAACTCTGAACAACAAACACAGACTTAGAGATGGAGAACGAACAAATACGGGCAGACAGCGATCGTTTTCAGAACCAGGAGCCAGCGTACCAGGCAGGTGACCTTCGGAGCCCGATCTGGGGCAGAGCCCAGGGGGGCAGACGGCACAGACAAGGGGCCCAGCCCTACCCCCCGAACTCATCCTGGGAGGGAGCCTAGCTGGTTGGCACAGGCGGTGTAGAGACGCAGCCGGTAGGAGAAGCACCCGGGAGGCAGTGACTGATCTTGGAGCGGGGAGAGCAGCGTCCCAGCTGGGGAGCCATCCCGCAGGGAGTTTGGCAGGCAGCGGGTGTGGCGCAAGCGTGGGGATCAGCTATATTTCCCTAAAGCGACCCCGGGGGTGGGCCCAGCCGTTCGTGCCGGTGATGCCCACCCAGTTCGCGCGAGCGGTGCGGCGCACCGGAGGGAGAAGTCCCCAGGAGGAAGTGACTGGTCTCGGAGCGGGGAGAGCAGTGTCCCAGCCAGGGAGCTGTCCCGCTGGGATTTTGGCAGAACGGGAGGGGCGTGAGTGCATTCCCCTGAATAGACCCCGGGGGCGGGCCCAGCTGTTCATGAGGGCGACGCCCACGCAGTTCACGCCAGCAGTGTGGCGCACTGGAGGGAGAAGTCCCCGGGAGGAAGTGACTGGTCTCCAAGCGGGAAGAGCAGGGTCCCAGCCGGGGAGCCGTCCCGCTGGGATTGTGGCAGGCGCGGGCAGGGCGTGAGCGCGGGTACCAGTTATATTTCCCTGAATTGACCCCGGGGGCAGGCCCAGCTGTTACTGCGGGCACGTCCACCCAGTTCACGCGAGCGGAGCGGCGCACCGGAGGGAGAAGTCCCCGAGAGGAAGTGACTGGTCTTGGAGCGGGGAGAGCAGCATCCCAGCCAGGGAGCCGTCCAGCTGGGATTTTGGCAGGCGCGGGCGGAGCGTGAACGCGGAAATCAGCTCTATATTCTGAGGTGCTACACTCCTAGCTCTCTGATCCCTCCCCCACCCTCCCCAGGCGGCTCCATTAACATCCGAATACCCTGAGCCAGAGGGATAATTCAGATAGGGATCTGACTGCATTTTTTTTTAGCTGATTACCTGGAAAAACTAGTTTCCCAGTGATGGCTCGGAGACAGCAGTCCATATCAAACCACATAAAGAAACAGACCATGACAGCTTCTCCAATCCCCCAAACAAAAGAATCAAAATCTTTCCCAAATGAAGATACAATCCTGGAATTATCAGATACAGAATATAAAAAATTAATTTACAGAATGCTTAAAGACATCACAAATGAAATTAGGCTAACTGCAGAAAAAGCCAAGGAACACACCGATAAAACTGTTGAAGAACTCAAAAAGATTATTCAAGAACATAGTGGAAAAATGAATAAGTTGCAAGAATCCATAGAGAGACAGCATGTAGAAATCCAAAAGATTAACAATAAAATTACAGAATTAGACAACGCAATAGGAAGTCAGAGGAGCAGACTCGAGCAATTAGAATGTAGACTGGGACATCTGGAGGACCAGGGAATCAACATCAACATAGCCGAAAAAAACATCAGATAAAGGAATTAAAAAAAATGAAGAAACCCTAAGAATCATGTGGGACTCTATCAAGAAGGATAACTTGCGAGTGATTGGAGTCCCAGAACAGGGAGGGGGGACAGAAAACACAGAGAAAATAGTTGAAGAACTCCTGACACAAAACTTCCCTGACATCATGAAAGACGAAAGAATATCTATCCAAGATGCTCATCGAACCCCATTTAAGATTGATCCAAAAAGAAAAACACCAAGACATATTATCATCAAACTTGCCAAAACCAAAGATAAACAGAAAATTTTAAAAGCAGCCAGGAAGAAAAGAAAGGTTTCCTTCAAGGGAGAATCAATAAGAATAAGTTCAGACTACTCAGCAGAAACCATGCAAGCAAGAAGGGAATGGGACGACATATACAGAGCACTGACAGAGAGAAACTGCCAGCCAAGGATCATATATCCAGCAAAACTCTCTCTGAAATATGAAGAAGAAATTAAGATATTTACAGATAAACACAAGTTTAGAGAATTTGCAAAAACTAAACCAAGACTGCAAGAAATGCTAAAGGAGATTGTTCGGCCCGATGACCAATAATATCAGGTACCAGCACAATACAAGGTCACAAGACAGAACGTCCTGATATTAATGCAACTCAAATAGGGAAAGCACAAAAACAAACAAATTAAGATTAATTCTAATAAATAAATAAATAAACAAAATAATACACATAACAGGGAATCATGGAAATCAATAGATAAATGATCACAATAATCAAAAAGAGGGACTAAATGTAGGAGGCATTGAACTACCAGATGGAGAGTGATACAAGGTGATATAGAACGATACAAGTTAGGTTTTTACTTAGAAAAATAGGGGTAAATAATAAGGTAACCACAAAAAGGAATATCAATTCCATAACTCAAGAAAAAAGCCAAGAAAAACGTAACAATTCAACTAACATAAAGTTAAACATTATGAAAATGAGGATCTCACAAGCTACTAAGAAAACCATCTCAGCACAAAAAAGTATGTGGAAAAATGAAATGGCCAACAACCCACTTGAAAAGGCATCAAAATGACAGCGCTAAAAACTTATTTATCTATAATTACGCTGAATGTAAATGGACTAAATGCACCAATAAAGAGACAGAGAGTCACGGACTGGATAAAGAAACACGATCCATCTATATGCTGCCTACAAGAGACACACCTTAGACTTAGAGACACAAACAAACTAAAACTCAAAGGATGGAAAAAAATATATCAAGCAAATAATAAGCAAAAAAGAAGAGGAGTAGCAATATTAATTTCTGACAAAATAGACTTTAGACTTAAATCCACCACAAAGGATAAAGAAGGACACTATATAATGATAAAAGGGACAATTGATCAGGAAGACATAACCATATTAAATATTTATGCACCCAATGACAGGGCTGCAAGATACATAAATCAAATTTTAACAGAATTGAAAAGTGAGATAGACACCTCCACATTTATAGTAGGAGACTTCAACACACCACTTTCGGAGAAGGACAGGACATCCAGTAAGAAGCTCAATAGAGACACGGAAGACCTACTTACAACAATCAACCAACTTGACCTCATTGACTTATACAGAACCCTCCACCCAACTGCTGCAAAATATACTTTTTTTTCTAGCCCACATGGAACATTCTCTAGAATAGACCACATATTAGGTCATAAAACAAATCTTTGCAGAATCCAAAACATCGAAATATTACAAAGCATCTTCTCAGACCACAAAGCAATGAAGCTAGAAATCAATAACAGAAAAACTAGGGAAAAGAAATCAAATACTTGGAAACTGAACAATACCCTCCTGAAAAAAGAGTGGGTTATAGAAGACATCAAGGAGGGAATAAGGAAATTCTTAGAAAGCAACGAGAATGAAAATACTTCCTATCAAAACCTCTGGGACACAGCAAAAGCAGTGCTCAGAGGTCAATTTATATCTATAAATGTACACATACAAAAAGAAGAAAGAGCCAAAATCAGAGAACTGTCCCTACAACTTGAACAAATAGAAAGTGAGCAACAAAAGAACCCATCAGGCACCAGAAGAAAACAAATAATAAAAATTAGAGCGGAACTAAATGAATTAGAGAACAGAAAAACAATTGAAAGAATTAACAAAGCCAAAAGCTGGTTCTTTGAAAAAATTAACAAAATTGATAAACCATTGGCTAGACTGACTAAAGAAAAACAGGAAAGGAAACAAAACAAATAACCCGAATAAGAAACGAGAAGGACCACATCACAATAGAGCCAAATGAAATTAAAAGAATCATTTCAGATTATTATGAAAATTTGTACTCTAACAAATTTGAAAACCTAGAAGAAATGGATGAATTCCTGGAAAAACACTACCTACCTAAACTAACACATTCAGAAGTAGAACAACTAAATAGACCCATAACAAAAAAAGAGATTGAAACGGTAATCAAAAAACTCCCAACAAAAAAAAGCCCTGGCCCGGACGGCTTCACTGCAGAGTTCTACCAAACCTTCAGAGAAGACTTAACACCACTACTACTGAAGGTATTCCAAAGCATAGAAAAAGGTGGAATACTACCCAACTCATTCCATGAAGCTACCATCTCCCTGATACCAAAACCAGGTAAAGACATTACAAAAAAAGAAAATTATAGACCTATATCCCTCATGAACATAGATGCAAAAATCCTCAACAAAATTCTAGCCAATAGAATCCAACAACACATCAAAAAAATAATTCACCCTGATCAAGTGGGATTTATACCAGGTATGCAAGGCTGGTTTAATATCAGAAAAACCATTAATGTAATCCATCACATAAATAAGACATAAAAACCACATGATCTTATCAATAGATGCAGAAAAGGCATTTGACAAAGTTCAACACCCATTTATGATAAAAACTCTTACCAAAATAGGAATTGAAGGAAAATTCCTCAACATACTAAAGGGCATCTATGCAAAGCCAACAGCCAATATCACTCTAAATGGAGAGAACCTGAAAGCATTTCCCTTGAGAACAGGAACCAGACAAGGATGCCCTTTATCACTGCTCTTATTCAACATCGTGCTGGAAGTCCTAGCCAGGGCAATTAGGCTAGACAAAGAAATAAAGGGTATCCAGATTGGCAAGGAGGAAGTAAAGCTATCACTATTTGCAGATGACATGATCATATACATGGAAAACCCTAAGGAATCCTCCAGAAAACTACTGAAACTAATAGAAGAGTTTGGAAGAGTCTCAGGTTATAAAATAAACATACAAAAATCACTTGGATTCCTCTACATCAACAAAAAGAACACCGAAGAGGAAATAACCAAATCAATACCATTCACAGTAGTCCCCAAGAAGATAAAATACTTAGGAATAAATCTTACCAAGGATGTAAAAGACCTATACAAAGAAAACTATAAAACTCTGCTACAAGAAATTCAAAAGGACATACTTAAGTGGAAAAACATACCCTGCTCATTGATAGGAAGACTTAACATAGTAAAAATGTCTATTCTACCAAAAGCCATCTATACATATAACGCACTTCCAATCCAAATACCAATGTCATATTTTAAGGGGATAGAGAAACAAATCACCAATTTCATATGGAAGGGAAAGAAGCCCCGGATAAGCAAAGCATTACTGAAAAAGAAGAAGAAAGTGGAAGGCCTCACTCTACCTGATTTCAGAACCTATTATACAGCCACAGTAGTCAAAACAGCCTGGTACTGGTACAAAAACAGGCACATAGACCAATGGAACAGAATTGAGAACCCAGATATAAATCCATCCACTTATGAGCAGCTGATATTTGACAAAGGACCAGTGTCAGTCAATTGGGGAAAAGATAGTCTTTTTAACAAATGGTGCTGGCATAACTGGATATCCATTTGCGAAAGAATGAAACAGGACCCATACCTCACATCCTGCACAAAAACTAACTCCAAGTGGATCAAAGACCTAAACATAAAGACTAAAACGATAAAGATCATGGAAGAAAAAATAGGGAAAACCCTAGGAGCCCTAATACAAGGCATAAACAGAATACAAAACATTACCAAAAATGGTGAAGAGAAACCCGATAACTGGGAGCTCCTAAAAATCAAACACCTATGCTCATCTAAAGACTTCACCAAAAGAGTAAAAAGACCACCTACAGACTGGGAAAGAATATTCAGCTATGACATCTCAGACCAGCGCCTGATCTCTAAAATCTACATGATTCTGTCAAAACTCAACCACAAAAAGACAAACAACCCAATCAAGAAGTGGGCAAAGGATATGAGCACACATTTCACTAAAGAAGATATTCAGGCAGCCAACAGACACATGAGAAAATGCTCCCAATCATTAGCCATTAGAGAAATGCAAATTAAAACTACGATGAGATTCTGTCTCACACCAACTAGACTGGCATTAATCCAAAAAACACAAAATAATAAATGTTGGAGAGGCTGCGGAGAGATTGGAAGTCTCATATACTGCTGGTGGGATTGTAAAATGGTACAACCACTTTCGAAATCCATCTGGCATTATCTTAATCAGTTAGAAATAGAACTACCATACAACTCAGAAATCCTACTCCTCGGAATATACCCTAGGGATACAAGAGCCCTCACACAAACAGATATATGCACACCCATGTTTATTGCAGCTCTGTTTACAATAGCAAAAAGCTGGAAGCAACCAAGGTGTCCGTCAACGGATGAACGGGTAAATAAATTTTGGTATATTCACACAATGGAATACTACGCATCGATAAAGAACAGTGAAGAATCTGTGAAACATTTCATAACATGGAGGAATCTGGAAGGCATTATGCTGAGCGAAATGAGTCAGAGGCAAAAGGACAAATATTGTATAAGACCACTATTATAAGATCTTGAGAAATAGAAAAAACGGAGAAGAACACATACTTTTGTGGTTACAAAGGGGGGAAGGAGGGAGGGAGGAAGAGGGTTTTTTATTGATCAATTAGTAGATAAGAACTGCTTTGGGTGAAGGCAAAGACAACACTCAATACAAGGAAGGTCAGTCTAATTGGACTGGACTAAAAGCAAAGAGGTTTCCAGGGTAAAATGAAAGCTTCAAAGGTCATCGGAGCAGGGGCTGGGGTCTGGGGAACATGGTTTGAGGGGACTTCTAAGTCAATGGGCAAAACAATTCTATTACGAAAACATTCTGCATCCCACTTTGAAATGTGGTGTCTGGGGTCCTAAATGCCAACAAGCGGCCATCTAAGATACATCAATTGGTCTCAACCCACCTGGAGCAAAGGCAAAGGAAGAACACCAAGGTCACACGACAACTAAAGGGCCACATGAACCAGAGACCTACATCATCCTGAGACCAGAAGAAGTAGTTGGTGCCCAGCCACAATCGATGTCTGCCCTGTCAGGGAGCACAACGGACAACTCCTGAGGGAGCAGGAGACCAATGGGATACAGACCCCAAATTCTCATAAAAAGACCATACTTGTATGACTGCGACTAGAGGAATCCCGGAGGCAATGCTCCCCAGACCTTCTGATGGCACAGGACAGGAACCATCCCCGAAGACAACTCATCAGGCATGAAAAGGACTGGTCAGCGGGGGGGGGGGGGGGGGGGGAGATGCTGATGAAGAGTGAGCTAATTAAATCAGGTGGACACTGGAGAGTGTGTTGGCAACTCTTGACTGGAGGGGGGATGGGAAGATAGAGAGAGAGGGAAGACGGTAAAATTGGCACGAAACGAGAGACTGAAAGGGCTGACTCAATAGGGGGAGAGCAAGTGGGAGAAGGGAGTAAGATGTATGTAAACTTACATGTGACAGACTGATTGGAATTGTAAATGTTCACTTGAAGCTTAATAAAAATTAATTAAAAAAAAAATCCTATGGGCAACAGATTTGTTTGCTCTGCAACATGTATGCTACCCTCATTTACATCGGCAATTACTGAACTGTTCAGAACCAGTTCAAAGCCCTGGTTTTAGGTTGATTCTAAAGGCTGAAAAACCATAAACAGCCTTTTCAAGGTTATGATTGTATCATTAGTTTTTGTGTTGCTAGTAAGTAGAAGAAATCAACTTTGGCCAACTTAAACAAAGGGAATTTTTTTGAGAAGTATCTCAGAGTCCCTAGAATTGAAAGAAAGTGAAGAGAATCAGACTTAGAGATAGGGCGTCATTACTAAAGTGAATGAATGTATGCTAAATTTAAGTCCTAGGGGAGGAAGCTTGATAGGCCAAGCTTAGATCATGTTCCAACACTCAGGCTATAGGAGGGTAGACAGAGAAAGAATCTGCTCTCTTAGAATATTTAGGGGCCCCTTTGGCTTCCATTGGAGCCCTGGTGGTAAAGTGGTTAAGAACTCAGTTGATAACCAAAAGGTCAGCAGTTCAATCCACCAGCAGCTCCTTGGAAACCCTGTGGGGCAGTTCTACTCTGTCCTATAGGGTTACTATGAGTCGGAATTGATTCGATGGTAACACGTTCGGTTTTGGCTTCCATCAAGGGTTGGGGACATGGCACCTTGGTTACGGTTTCATCAAGACTGTATCCTATGAAAGAGAAAGATTTCTCCAAAGGAAATGGAAAAATGATTAGGGAGGATGCCTGGATGCTGGGCAGTGAAAAAAAAATCCTAAGGATCACATGCTGTGTAACAATTAGAAGGCTGATGGGAATCTAGATTCTTTCAGGGCCATAAAAGGTTAAACTTGAAAGGGATATGGAGGAGAAGCAGGGATATCATCAAACACCAACATAAGCTAAAAGAAATGATGGCACCATACAATAAGCAAGATCTGAAAAGCACCTATGAGAATAAATCTTGGAGTTTAAGCCTTTCTGCTTTAAGATAAGGAGCCCAGGTGGCTCAGTGGTTAAGCACTTGGCTGCTAACCAAAAGGCTGGTGGTTGGAACCCACCAGCCACTCCACCAGGAGAAATATCTGATAGTCTGCTTCCCTAAAGATTTACAGCCTTGGAAACCCTATGGGGGCAGTTCTACTCTGTCCTACAGGGTCACTATGAGTCAAAATCGGCTTAACAGCAACGGATTTTGCTTTAACATGGTCAGATTCAAAGTAGTGAAGGGAATATGGAGAGGCTTTCAAAGTGTTCCCGCTTGACTGGGAAGTTTTTTCCATCTTTTTTGACTAATTTCAGATTCAGTGTCCAGAATATTATTGAAATATTATTTCTCTTTACTTGTGCCTACGTAACCAAACTTGTCCATTTTCTTTTTTATCCTCAATTAAAGTAAGTATGGGACATACTCAGTTTTATTTCTGCTTGCTCTGTGACCAGAAACCATGCAGAGGGCAGGTTGCCCTCATTATTTGCAATTGCACTGTGCCTCTTTAACTTCGTTGTACTGCTCTGTTTTAGGGATTACAAAGTTCTCCTCTTCAAGTTACGAAATGCACAAGAAAGTACGTTTTGAATTTCTAAGATTTTTTTTTTTTTAAGACTAGGTCTCCACTGGGACAAATGAAGCTGAGAATTGGTAATTACTTGATACTTCAGTAGGAAAACCCTCTTCCTGCAATTATATGAAAGTGAATTACATGGCTGTAATTTGGAGAGCAGAATTTGTTCTTCTCTTCACTTAGCTAGTCAGGTTTTTGGCATAGGGTTCTCCAGGAGGAAGGTAGCTGCTGGGGAGGGGCAGCCTTTTTCAAAGTTTCCAAACTGCAGTTGGCATGTGGTTGTGCTGTAAGTCCGAGAAATAATATGACTGACTTTTCTATCATCACTTTCAAAAATAATTATTTTGCAGTCAACTGTTATTTGAGGAAAGAAGATATTCTCAAATTAGATTTTTCTTCCCATTAAAAAAAAAAATACTACTTGCTCAAGAAAGACGAAGGCTGTATGACATTCTGGGCACACACACCTAAAGGTCAAAGACTAAGGCAAAAAACAACCAAACCGACTGCCATCGAGTTGATTCCAACTCATAGCGACCCTATAGGACAGAGCAGAACTGCCCCATAGAGTTTCCAAGGAGCACCAGGTAGATTTGAACTGCCAACCTCTTGGTTAGCAGCTATAGGACTTAACCACTATGCCACCAGGGTTTCCAAAGACTAGGCAGTTTTAGATAAATGAAGACTAAGCAGTTTATCTAAAGTAATATCTGACTTGAATTTAACTTTCTAGGATCTTCAGCGTTTTAATTCACTTTAAAGTGCCTGGGTAAAAATTTGTTTCAGTGATTTTGGGGGAAGATCAAAAGTTGTTTTAGAGATGGAACAAGAGAATCCATTTCTTTAGCAGACTACTCTCACTTTTGTGCCCTTCTTCGTAAGCCAGTTTTTCCTTTTCCCTTTAGAGAAACTTGGAGGCCACCCTTGACTTCCATTTCTGTCTCATCTTCCACAGTCATCAACTCCTGCCTCATAAATATCTCTGCAATCCATTCCATTCTCTCCATTTCCACTGCTCAAATTCAGATCCATATCATCTCTTTTGGGGACAACCACAACAGTTTCCAGACTCACTTTCTTCCAACTCAGTCCACCTTTTCCACTGCTACCAGCATTATTGCTTTAAAATGCAAAACGTCCATGCTTAATACCCTTCAGCAATTCCCTCTGAATTGTAGAGTGAAATCCAAACTTAGTTTGACCCCCTATTATATATCTTTTATCTACTTCTCTATCTTTCTCACCAGCCACTCCTACCTACACATGTTCCAGCAATATTGAAATGCCTGTAGTTTGCTGAATGCTTCCTACTCTTCAAAACCTCAGTGCCCTGTACTCTTTGCTAGAATATCCTCCCTTTGTCCCTTTAACACACTCCTGTGTGCCTTCTCTGCCGGCCCTGGCAGAAGTCACCCCCTCTATCATATTACCTTTGTACACATTGTATTACCCATCCATTGTATTACCTTTGTATTGCTTCTTATTTAGAACTAACCCCACCATTTTACAATTATTTGTTTACCCTTTGTAATCCTATTTGTCTCTGAGTTTTTTGTAAGTACCATCCCAGCACCTAGCTCAGGACCTGTCATGCAATAGGTGAGAATAACTGTAGAATTCAACAGAATTCCTATATAATGGTTTGAGTTTTTTTTACAAGGATCATTTACTGATTCAAATTTTTCTGATAATAATAATAAAAAGTTGCCATTTTTCTTCAGTGTCAGACACTGTGCTAGGTTCTTTATATACTTAATTTCTAGTCTGTACAAAGACTTGTAAAGAAAGATAACACTCTTGCATTTATCAAGTGAAGAAATGGAGGCCAAATTCTTACGTATCTTTTCTAAAATTGTATAGTTGTTAAGTGTGCGAGCCAAAAAAATTTTAATCCATCTGATTCCCAAATCCGTGTTTCTTTCCACATCATGGCTCCTTTTTCCTCTTTGGTGTTGACTGAGTAGGAATGGAAGCTATTCTGAGTTTCTACCTCTTGAGCATAGCAACACAACAAGTAACTGCACTACACTCAATGTACTATGCAAAGTGTTTTAGTCACCTGTTGCTGCGTAACAAATGACTTTAAAATGTAGCAGTTTAAAACAACAAACATTTATTATCTTACAAGTCTGAAGATCTGGAATATGGAAACAGCTTTGCTTGGGTGCTCAAGGTCTCTCGTGAAATTCCAGTCAAACTGTCGCCTAGGCTGTTGTCTTCACTGATGGCTCACTTGCAAGCTTGTGTTGTTGGCGGGGTTCAGGCTTTTGGACTGAGGGCCCCATTTCCTCACTGACTGTCGACTCAAGGCCTCCCTCAGGTCTTTGCCTATGAGTCTCTCTATAGGGCAGTCGTCATCATGGTAGCTGGCCTCCCTCAGAATGAGTGTGAGAAAGCGAGTGAGCAAACATAATGGAAACCACATTCTTCATAATGTAGTCTTGGAAGTGCTATTCTATTACTTCTGCCACATTGTACTCAGTAAAAGTGAGGTAATAGTCTGGCTCACACTCGAAGGTGGGGATCATTGGGGGTTCCCTTAGAGGCTACCTACCTTGCAAAATAAAGGAAAGCTTGTTGCTCTTAAGGATGAATACAACATCACAGAGAGGGATGTTTTTTAGAAAGATCTAAGATGGGGACTCAGATATAACAGAAGCAGTGGAATGACATTAATTTCAATATAGAATTATTAGATTCCACAAATCCTGGAATCAAAACAAACAAAAAACCACACACACACACACACACACACACACACCACTCTAAAACAGAAAGCTGTATCTTAGATTGAGTGATAATGGCAAAGCTTTGCTGGAGTAACATAATGTTGGACCTACCATAGCATATGTGATTTATAGGTGAACAGCACGGCTGTTTATACATTTTTTAAAAAACAAGATTTCTGTTAAAGCTGTTTTGCATGGCTCTGACCTCTATGTGGCCAAATTATAGCGATAGACCAAGTTTATATGCACAGCTATCTATAAAACAATCAGAAGGTTCTCTCTCATCTAATGCTCACTTAGAACATAAAAGATGTTGATGAGCAAATGCAATGGGATCACTCACATGTACTTGCTTAGGGCTCTCTTAGTTTTTTTTTTAACATTACATATACCATTAAAAGGCTGGGTCATCTGGTGAATTACAATGAGAAGATCAGGAAGTTGTAGAATAATTCGGTCAAATTTTTTTTTTTTAAAGTGGACTGATTACTGACTATCATGTATCATCGAATAGTTTTATAGTACTATAGGATACATTTTGGCGATTATGGACAAAGTCTAACCTTTCATTTGTTTGCAAAGCTATTTTGTAGGTATATCAGGAAAATGAGGACAGATGGGTTGTTCTTACATGTGCTAATGCTATAAGCGTGCGTAAAGTAGAAAAGTTGATGACTGGAAAATAAAATTATTTTAAATCTGATGATTAAAACATGGTTGGAGCTAATATATTTTTCCCTGAAGTTTTACCCTCATTTTAGAAACATGAGCTTAATGAGGGATAGATGTAACATAGTGGTTAAGAGCATGGACACAGGGGTTGATCCTGACCCCAACATAACTTCTTGTGTGACTTTGAACAAGTTGCTTCATCTCACTCTGCCCCATCTTAAAATGGGGATAATAATTGTTCTTAATGCATACGGTTTTGTGATGATTAAAATATTAGTATATCAAATGTGGTAAGAAGAATGCCTTTATATTGTGAACCTTATATAACTATTTGTGTTGGTGATGATAATTACTATTATTATATTTATTTTTCTATAATATACCCAACAGAGTATCTTTTCATACTTAGCTATCTGTCTGCCAATTAGTGTTTTCTCCATGATTCAAGCTGAGACCAGGGTTTCCTTAGAGAAGAACATATGTAATTTAAAATCTTTCCAGTAATAATGCTAAGTAATAAAATTACCCAAATCATGATTGTTACAGTGATAATTACCAGTTAAAATGTTATTCATTTTTATTGTTTATTTAGTATGAATTTTTTGTATGCACATTGTAGAGATTCACTTACAACATCTGATAACTTCCAGCAAATTAAAGGACCTGATTCAGTATGAAAATACATTGCACAGGAAACCCTTGATTTTTATTGTGCTAAATTTTTTTTAGCTCCTAATTTAGATGGATGAGAGCTTCTGCCTTCACAATTCAATTTGTGGGCAATATCAATTAGTAATTAACCAAAAAACAAAAAACCAAACCCGTTGCCGCCGGGTCGATTCTGACTCAGCAACCCTATAAATGACATTGTTATTAAAAAAAATAACTATTACTAATTTACTACCAATAAATATTTGCAAATGAAATAATCATTTTAAGTAACTGATTATACCTCCTTTGAATAATACACTAAACTTACTCTCGTTTTATGTACTAATAGTATAAAAGAGGCCAATAGTAATTATTTTATTTTCCAAGTATCTACTGGGTACCTTTTATGAGTCAAGCATTGTGTTAAGCTTTGTTGGTTAAAACAAACAAATACAAAAACACAAAAAGACTATTACAGCTTAAATAACATTCTGTCAACATTAAAGCAATATTGGTGTGCTCTTCCCTAATTGATTAGTGTACAAATATATGGCCAAATACTTTATACGATTACTTTTTAAATCAGTTAAAAATAAAGAAAAATAATTATGTAATTATCCTTTTTTTAAAAAAATCATTACTTACATAATTACCTTTATTGGAGCACTTTGTTTTTTCATGTGGATTTGAATTGCTTTCTGGTGTTACTTCCTTTCAGTATGAAGAACTTTCTGCTAGCAACAAACTCAGTTTTTGTGTTTATGGCAACCTCTCTTTCACCTTCATTTTTGAAATATAGTTTTGCTGGAGAAAAGATTCTTGATTGACAGTATTTTTCTTTAAATACTTCCAATATTTTATTCCATGGCTTTGTGACCTCCAGTCTTTCTGATGAAGATCAGTTAATACTGTTATTGTAGTTCCCTTGTATGTAATAAGTTGTTTTTTTTCTTGCAAGTTTCAAGATTTTCTTTTTATTCTTGGCCTCCAATGTTTTGACATTGTAATATTGAATGTTTTGATATTGAAATAATATGTTTGTGTGTGGATATCTTTGTGTTTATCCTACTTAGAATTTGTTGAGCTTTTTGGGTATATAGATGATAGTTTTTCATAAAATTTGGGGAGTTTTCAGTCTTTATTTCTTTGAATATTTTTTCTGTGCATTTCTCTCCTTTCCTTCTGGCACTCCCATTAAGCATATGCTGGTATGCTTAACGGTGTTCTGCATTTCTCTGAGGCTCTCCTTATTTTTCTTCATTCTTTTTTCTTTTTGTGTACAATCTCTTCAGAGTTTAGAATCTCTATTGATCTGTCTTCAGATTTGCCAATTCTTTCATTTGTCAACTCAAAAATACTGTTTAGGCCCTCTAGTGAATTTTTCATTTTTGTTATTGTACTTTTCAATTCCAGATTTTCCATTAAAAAAAAATAATTAATTTCTATCTCTTTGTTGGTATTCTCTATTTAATAAGTCAGTGTTCTCATATTTTTCTTTAATTCTTTAAACATGGTTTTATGTAGTGCTTTGCACATATTTGTGATAGTTGCTTTTGAAGTCTTTCCCTGTTAAGTTCATCAAACACTTGGGCCGCTTCAAAGTAACTTTTATTGTATACCTTTTTTTGCCTGTATGAGTTACGCTTTTCTTGTTTCTTTGCATGTCCCATAATTTCTGTTTGAAAAATGGATGTTTTAGGTAACATATTGTAGCAACTGTACATACTGCTATCTCCCCCTTCTCCCCCCCACCCCGGGATTGGGGATTGTTTGGCCATTTTCCATGTTTGTTTGTTTAGTGACTTGGCTGGGCTGATTCTACATAGTCAATTTTCCCTGTAGTGTCCCGTTGCTGATGTTGCCGAGCAGGTTGTGGTTCCAATGCCACAGACTCTCATTGTTCTTACCAATATCAAGTAGATTTTTTTGAATAAATATTTCTTCATTTGCTGTATGTCCTTAGGAAAATTCTCAGAGACTTTCAATGTGTATGTATTTATTAATTTTCCCCAGTTAAATAATTGTTTCCCTGGGGAGAGGCTCTTCTGAGCTCCTTACACCACCATTCTGGAAGTCCTGTCAAAGCCAACTTCACTTCAGTTACGTTCTGTGCTATTAATTCACCATGTCCTGAGGAGGAGGGTCAGTTCTGGGAGATTGTGACTATATTCCGATAATGACTACATTGAAACAAATGAAATGACATTTAAAGCAAAGTATATCTAGGAAACAAATCTTTTCTTTTGAATATACAGTTAAAAGAAAACAAGAAACTTACATAGTTTAGTAATAAATACAAAATTATTTTGTTTTTCATGGATAGCTGAGTTTTCAATTCTCTATGGCATTGGTTTTTTTTTTTATTTCTCTGGAGTATAGTATAAATTGTCTGTAAATAATGATCTCTTACTCTGTTGTACTCTGAAATGACACATTTTGAAATTTGTTTATTCATTTTCATATTTTGGTTTATCCTGACCTATTCTGTTGCTGTGTCAGTTTATCTAGAATAGCAGTCTTTGGATTCTTAAATTCAAATTAATTATTTTCCTGCATAGACCTAACCCTATCTTTTTGTATACATTTTCTTTAGGTTTTTGGAAAGAGATCCATTATTTTTGTCTGAACGATAGGTTATCAATTAGGCTGGCTGTGTGTTTGTATGCATGTATGTATATGTGTGTGTGCATGCATGCACATGTGTGATGAGGAAGCCATAGGAAGAGTGGGGGTCTCTCTAACTAGACTTGTCAGGCATAGGACAACTACATTTGAGACTAGTGGGAAATAAGGTTGTTTGTATTAGTTGGGACTCAATTATGGATGCGTTAAAAGCCAGGGAAGAGGTCAGATTATATGGAATGATCCACTTGAATTAGTAAACTACAAATAGTTATTGATTGTTACTGTTATCACTGTCAAAGGTCATTGTGTGATTATGCCAAAAAAGTTGTACTTACTACTTACCTTAAGATAATCTCTTATGTTATATTGCATGATTTTTCTCTAAAATCTCCCTAAATGAATATTAAAGATGTATTATATCAATTACTATAAATATATCTGGGTTATAGGTTTATATCATCACCTGTTGATGTTTTGGAGTCTTCCCCTAAATCTAAAATTTCGCTGCTCTTATCTTATTGCAATGTTTTAGCCCTCATAGTATTGTCGTACAGATATGCAAGGTTCTTGGAAACTCTACGGGGCAATTCTATTCTGTCCTATAGGGTCGCTATGAGTCAGAACTGACTTGACGGCAGTGGGTATTGGGACAATACTCAGCTCTCTCTTTCTCTCTCTCCTGGGTCCGGGAGCTTTTCAGCACAAGAATCCCAGGTCCAAAGGATGTGCTGGCAGTTCTTACTTACTTATTTACTTAAATGGTGGTATCTTCTTTTTTTCCTGCCTCTGGAGTGGCTCATTTCAAGCCCAGAGGGATGACAAAACTGACCAATACCCTTGGTGGGCCATAATCACCCTATCACATAGTCCGCCCAATCACTTGGGTGGGAACTATGAGACCATGGCTACAAAGGCCACACAAAAGCAACCTGTGGCACCACAATGGACCCCTGCTCGTACTTGAAATACTTGTGGTTTTCATAGCAACATGCAAGCCACCACAGACTGACACACAGGGGGTGGATCTTGACTGTATGCTTTATCAGATGAGGCATCTTAGTGATATATACATATACTCACTTAAATTAAGTATATATTTTTACCTTTAATTATAATTAGTCTGATTTACCATATTTGATTTACTATTTAAAAAGCATTTAATATATCTTTTCCTCTTCGTATTTTTATTCTGAGTTATTTTGTTTTGGGCGTCCTGGATAGATAGCTTATAGCTGGGCTTAAAAAGGCAGTATTAATTTCTATTTTTAATAGAGGAATTTAACTCATTTGCATTTGTTGCCATTGTTGATATGTCTGAAATTATTCTTGCCATGTTAATTTATAATGTCTATTATGTCTTTTAGGAAACCCTGGTGGGGTAGTGGTTAAGAGCTATGGCTGCTAACCAAAAGGTTTGAATCTACTGGGCACTCCTTGGAAACCCTGTGGGGCAGTTCTACTCTGTCCTATAGGGCCTCTGAGTTGGAATCGACTCGACAGCAACGGGTTTTTGGTTTATTATGTCTTATAAGGTTTTTTTTTGTAATTTCTGGTACACTGAAGTCACTTGTTCTTTTCTTTTTTAATTTTATTTTGTTATTGTTGAGAATATACACACCAAACATACACCAATTCAACTGTTTCTACATGTACAAATCCCCAACACTGATTACATTCTTTCAGTTGTGCACCCACTTCTCTTTCCTTTTCTGAGCTGTTCCTCCCCTATTAGCATGAACTCATTGCCCTCTAAGACTCCTATCTAATCTTTTGAATTGCTGTTATCATTTTGTTCCCATACAGATAGTTCTTAAAAAGAGCGTAATGCTCAAAGAAATTTTTAAAAACCTAGTTCAGCTAAACTATTGTTTGGTTTTGGGGGACCTGGTGGCGCAATGGTTAAGAGCTCAGCTGCAAACTAAAAGGTCAGCAGTTCCAATCCACCAGCTGCTCCTTGGAAACCCTATGGGGCAGTTCTACTCTGTCCTATAAGGTTGCCATGAGTTGGAACTGACTTGAAGGCAACAAGTTTTTTTTGTTTGTTTGTTTTTTGGTTGTTTGGTTTTAAGAAGTGAAGTCACTTGTTCTGTAGACCTCATATGGACTTCTTTTTTTAAAAAATAAAATATTCTTAAATTAATTATAGGTATATATTGGGTGAGAAAAGGAAGTAGAGGCATATTTTTGGTATGCCTTCTTATTTGTATTATTTTTATAATTAGAAAAATAAATTTAAGTATAGGAATAAATGATTTTATTGTTATATCGCCTATTTCTACTACCTTCTCTGGGATGACCACTTTAGAGCGCACCTAAGTGGCTGTGTAAATGTTACATTATAAAAATTTTGTATCAGTTGAGAAATTTTATCCTGATTAAGAGGAGATTTCTCAGAGAGAATAAAGAGCAAAAACTGATCACTTTAAAAATTACCGTATTCTATGGAATTGTTGATGAAAGAGTTGAAAATAATCAACATTCAAAGACTTTCACACTTTTCTGCTTTTATCCCTGCTTAAAAAGAAAAATTTTTTTTTTATACATTTAATAGCTATTTTGCCCTAGGAAAGAATTATTACTTCAATTTTTTATTCATCAGTTAGGCACTGTAGTCCCTTTTGTCTTAAGTTTTAATATTAACAGATGCTCCCTTGAACATAGAGCCTTTTCCATATAAACTTGCTCTTTGAGAGTTAGAAAAGGTTAAATTTGTCTGGAAAATGGCTATCCTATTGAGGCTGATAATAGAAAGTTCAGCTTGTTTATTCACTTCGCTGTATTCATAAATGGCACTGTCACGCAAATATGTAGGTTCTTGAAACTATATCCTCCAGCATGGGCTTTTCCTGAAGAGTGTATGCTAGTCATTTTATTAGCTTCACTTGTTTTCCTAAGCCCGAGAGTAAGTGAATGGATGAGAAAAGAATAACAGCAGAGAAATGTTTGAATCTAAGGTTCTTCTCCCATTAACACTTAAATATGCTTTTCTGCTCATTTTTAAGGAGTCTTCTACATCCACCTCTTCCTTACAGCAATTCCTCATCTACTACAATACTTCTCTAAAGAATTGACTGCACTCTCTGTGTCCATTTTCTCACCTCCAATCCTCTCCAGTTGGGCTTCTACATCAGCATGCTACTGAAATTTCTAAGGCCACTAATGCCTTTTTAATCACTAAACCCAGTGGGAAATTTTCAATATTTATTTAACAAACCTGAGAAGAGCTTTTACTGTCTTCTGAGCACTGTTCCAGGCATTGGGATAAACTGTTGAATAGACAGATAAATTTTCCAATGTCATGGAGCTCACATGAACAAGAATATCAGATAGTGATAAGTATTATGATGAAAATAAAAGAGGGAGATGAAAGGGAGAGAGAGAAAGAGAGTGAGAGAAAATGGGGTCTCCTTCATAGCCTGGGAAGCCCCTCTGAGGAGATGAAGTTTGAGCTAACGCTTTAATGACAGAAGGAGCTATCTTTGCAAAGCCTAATCTTACTCATCGGTAGTATTTATGCTGCTTGACCACACCAATGTCCCTGAAAGTCCTCTTCATCTGACTCCTATGACACCATACCTTTTGGATTTCCTACTGTGTCTCTACTGCATCAGCTTTGCAAGTTCGTCTTCTCACTCATCTGCCCCACCTTTAAATGTTGGAGCTCTCAACCCTAGGCCTTCTTATCTTCTTACTCTGTTCTTTTTCTGGTTATACTCCTTTATGCCATTGTTTTCTGTTTATGGATGGACAGGTGTTAAATTTATGTCTCCAATTTTGATATTGCCCCTGACCTTCAGGGCAAGTGTCTACCATCTATGAGACTCCGTACTTGGATGTTTCTGAGGCACCTAACACTCAACACATTCTCTCCAAATCACCTACCATTCAGCTAACAAAAAACAGAGACTAGGAATCATACCTGTATTTATATGTGCAATTATTGAATTAATGTTGTCTCCACAAGCCTGTAACCTCCATTAAGGCAAGAGCTGGGTTTAGTTTATTTACCACTGTAAGCTCATGGACTATGTAATAGCAGTTGATCAATACATAGTTGTTGAAGAAGTAAACGAGTAATTGAAGCTCATACTTATTGTAAAGATGATTCTGACATACCTTTCACCACTTCTGCTTAAACAAATCAATATCCCCATGTATGCATGTATGGACTATTTTGCAGAAAAATATACAAATGCTAATTTATAGACTGACCCACATGACCTCCTCAACTACAGATAGCAAAAGTAGTACACTGTCTTTTTTTCTAGTAACAAATGTGCTAGCAATTTTCCTGTTTGATTCCAGTTCCATTCCTTGTCCTTCTCTTGCTTTTATCTGTATTTCAGGGGGCCAACTTCTGCAAACCGCATTTCTTAATGCCTTTTCCAATTGGCCCCTGGTTACCTTTAGGCAGGAGGAAAAGAGAAGCTGGAACATCCACCCTCCCTGACTTCTGGTGCTGTCTGCAGCAGTGGTTGCATCTCCTCCGTTGTTCTAGCTTCTACCAGGCAGCTGCCACTGTGGTTCCATTTCCAGCTGTGTGTTCAACACCTGGACTTTGTTAATAACAACCTTTTCCTTGGTCTTTTCTGCTGTAGTGATAATAGTAGCTTACTGCTCTTGCTAATCTCTGGATTTTCAGTCCTTCTAGCTGCTTTTAAACTAATTCCTTGTATTAAATTTCCTTTATGGAAACACATGGAATGGACTATGTTTTCTTGAATGGATTGTAGCTGACACGACAAAAAGAAGCAGGAAAATTTTATTTCTTTCTACCTATTTGTGTTTGTCTATCTGTCAGTCTGTCTATCTAATCAACTACATCCACCTGGATTTGTTTGAAATTTGCCTATGATAGAGATAGAAAGGTCATATGACATAAGACTTTACATTAATATATAATCCTATTAACAAACTCTAATCAGACAAAATGGCATTGATTTGAGTAAATGTGTTTTTTTAATATGAAAAAATTTTAATAATGAAAAATTCAAATATACAAATAAACATATAAAATAAACACTCTTGTAGCTGTCACCCAGATAAAAACATGGCTAAAGTTTCACTCGCTATCTTCTCCCTCTCCTCAGAGGTAAGCCCTATCTTGAAATTGCTGGGTATCATTCTTATGCCTGTTTTAATATATTCAATATATGTATGTGTATACATAGGCACTGGAGCCCTGGTGGCACAGTGGTTCAGAGTTTGGCTGCTAGCCAAAGGGTTGGCAGTTTGAATCCACCAGCTACTCTTTGGAAACCCTATTGTGTCCTACAGGGACACTATGAGTTGATATCAACTCAATAGCAACAGGTTTGGGTTGGGATACATAGGCACTATAGAAATAGTGTTGATTTTTATGTTTTAAAACTTTAAATAAATGGTACTCTATTGTACATATTTTTCTATATGTTGCTTTATTCATTTAATACTGTAATTTTGGAGATTTATCTATTTTGCTATATGTAGCTCTAGTCCATTATATTTTTTTGTTGTTAAGAACACTGTGGAAACTCTGGTGACATAATGGTTAAGGGCTACAGCTACTAAACAAAAGGTCAGCAGTTTGAATCCACTGGGCACTCCTTGGAAACCTTATGGGGCAGTTCTACTCTGTCCTATAGGGCCATTACGAGTCGGAATCAACTTGACAGCAATGGGATTAGAGAACACTGTATACGGTTCCATTGAGTGATTAAACCATAGTTCATTTATCCAATTTTCTACCAATGGATAGTTAAATCATTAATTTTTTCCCTTTTTTCCCCTCTTTTATGTCTGTCTGTGCACATGAGATAGTTTCTCTAAGATGATGACCTAGGACTGAAGTTTCCTGGGATGATGAGCAACATCAACGTTGCAATTTGTGGTTACTTGTGCTCTGTTCTACCAGCAATATTTGAGATTCATGGTTTACCGACATCCTTGTCCACACTTGATGTCATTAGTCTTTCAAATAATAGATGTAAAATGATATCACATTGTTGTTTTTTACTTGCATTTCACAAATTTACTAGTGAGGTTGAGAATTATTTTCATATATTTATTATCCTTTTGAGTTTCCTTTTCTATGAATTGTCTGTAACCCGTTGCTGTCGAGTCGATTGTTGATTCTGACTTAGTGACCCTATAGGACAGAGTAGAACTGCCCCATAGGGTTTCCAAGGAGCAACTGGTGGATTTGTACTACTGACCTTTTGGTTAGAAGCTGAGCTCTTAACCACGCACTATCAGGGCTCCACGTGAATTGCCTATGCATTCCCATAATTTTACTGTGTGTGTGTATAATAGATAGGATATTGTTCCTTTGTGAGTTTTATATATTACCAATAACTTTTCCAAGCCTGAGGCATACCTTTTAACTTTGTTTATGTTATCCTTTGTCTGGGTTTTGTTTTAATATACTCAAGTTTGTTATCATTTTTCTTTATGGTGTTTGTTTTATGCATGTCTTTTATTATCTGTTAAAGTGGTGAATTACATTGACAGATTTTCTAAATTAAACTACCCTTGCATATTTTTGCATATAGTAGATGCTCCATAAATATTTGTTGAATGAATGGATTGAATTAAAAAAAAATTAGTTATATCCATTTTTATTCCTGATATTGTTTATTTGAATCTTTGGATTTTTTTCTTGATCAGTATGGCAGTGGTTTGTCTACTTTATTAGAGCCACGTTCTTTGGTTTTGTGTATCCATTCCTTTTTCTCTGTGTATGTGTGTGCTTGTGCTTCTATTTCTTTAATTTCTTACCATTCGCATTTTATTCTTGTTAATTTCTGAGAGTATATTTTGTTTTTTCTAATTTCTTGAGTTATGTATCTAGTTTAATTTTTAACCTATTAACTATTTTCTAATTTATCTACTTAATACCATAATTTTTTCTTTTAATGTGTTTAGATGCATATCACAAATTTTGAGACGTACTATTTGCATTGTCATATACTTCTAAATACTTTCTAGTTTCATTTATGATTTCCATTTAGTCAAATGTGTATTTTTAAATTTACAACTATAAGGTATTTTTGGTTATTTAAAAAATTGATTTCTAATTTTACTGCATTACTGTCAGAGAATGTGATATCCATGGTATCAACTCTTTGCTACTTTTTGAGATTCGTAATCTGCCTCACAGTTAATTTTTGTAAGTGCTCTGTGCGTATTTTGGATTCAGAGTTGTATCTATGCCCATAAGAAGAAGTTTGTTGCTGGTGTGGTTGTCTTTATCTTTACTCACATTTTGCCTGCTTGAACCATAAATTACTGAACAAGGTGTTTTAAAATCTCCAGTTACCCTGTTCTTTCTATCATTATATAGTAATCCTTTTAAATTAATCCTGAACACTTATTTTTCTTTAAAGATTATTTTATCGATATTAATTTAGCTACCTGAGCTTTCTTTTGGTTATTATTTGTTTGAAATGGTAGACCTTGGCAGTGACCACTAATATTTGGTTCCCCTTCTTTTTCAGGCTTATAGTAACCCCTTAAGTTACTAAGAGTTGGAATCAACTCGATGGCAACAGATTTTTTGGTTTTTAGGCTACGCAGGGAAATCTGACCAATTCTGGTCAATGTGTTGTTGGCAGAAGTGGACTGTGTTATTCTCAGTTGAAATATGGAAAAGCTGGCATATAGCCCTATAGTTGTCCTTTCTTCTCTTATGTTGAACAGTGAGGCTACGTTCTCCAGACAGTCCAGCTACAGGGTGGTAGAGCCTTCCTCAGCAGGAGCCGCTGAGCCACTACCTGGACTCAGTTGTCTTGGTGAGTCATCCGGACCTATAGCAGACTTTGTGTTGGTGATAAATAAAAACGCTGTGATTTGGGGGGGGGGGTGTTATTGCAACATAACTTAATCCATTTTGTCTAATATACCTACTAATTTTTTCTATTTTATTTAAAAAAAAAAAACTCTTTATCTTGTGTTCTAGGTGTGTGTCTTTTTTAAGACAACATATAACTGACTGTTAACTGGTGAGTGGAGAGGAGGCAGTTCTTCAGATGGCCCAAACAGCTGTAAGTACTCCCAGTTCCTTCCCTGCTTCGGAAGAAATCATTGCATCTCCCCCTCTGAAACCTAATGGTTTGTCTAAATAAGCAGGAGGGCTAAAGAGATACGAATTCCAGAGTAACAATTCTAGGCTGGCACCCCCAGTCTGATTACTCCTCTCTTGGGGTGTGATCAGGTGGGAAAACTTGCATTGCACTCTGTGTGGTGAAACACCCAACCCCTGAAATATAAAACCACATGGGGAGAGATCCTCAGGTCCTTCCTGCACTCTACAAAGAGAAGGAACGCCTGTGAAAGTTTTCCATCCTGCCTGGTGTTGTAGGATAAGAAAACATCACAGAATTTAGTAAAGCAAAAAGAATGTTTTATGTGGCATATATTCAAAAAGGCAAAAGTGGGAAGTGGACAAGCATGCTGCCAGAGTTAATGTCTGCCTGAATCCGAGGAAGGTTACAGAATCTTCAGTATATATTAACATCACAAAATGGGTAGAATCATTGAAAGCTTCACCTTTTCACAGATTGGCTAGAAACTGTGATCCTGCATTTCGAATTGCCTTTCTTAAACAATCATTGGGACAGGTTTCAGTAACCTACAGTCAGGAGAGTCTTCACTGGTCCAAAAAATTTCTATTCACTAAATGTTAGTGAAAAAAGATGAGTGGAAAGTCTTTCTCTGTGTGATAGGCTTTATTTGAAAAGTTCCCTAAAAGATATTTTTCTTCCCTAAAAGATAATTTCAAAGATTGTCCCATCTATTGTCTTTATCTCAGGGCCCAGTTGATGTGTCCTTGTGAGTCCTTGTAGGCCCAGCTTCAGCTGGGTCACATTCTCTATGCTCAAGGACAGGGAATAATGATTCCAATATTATTGTCTAAATCACTGGACAACTTTGGAGCCAGATGTGTGTGTGTGGCGGGGGGGGAGGTTACTCGTGATGGAACTTTTCCTCTTTTGCACCGTCTGTTGTCTGTGAGTAATTAAAACGGCTTGCACTGTTGGCAACACTGTGTATGTGTCTTGTGTGTACGACTTGATCAGATTAAATGGATATAACATCCGTGGAGTGGTTGGTACCACTGGGTGGAATTCTTATCCCAGGACTCTGGTGGGTAATTGAGATCTGTAGACAGCCTTTAAGGCAACCTGTAGGTGCCACACATGAGTTTTATACATCCACCTTCATTGTAATTACTGATATATTTGGATTTACTTATATGATCTTATTTTATGGTCTCTCTTTGTGATGCATTTTTTCTTTCTTTTTTCGTCTCCCTTTTAATCGATCAAATGTTCTCTTTCTCTTCCTTTCTTTTCGTGTGGCAGTAGAGCTTTGTTGTTAAGAGTGTGGGCTCTGTAGTCAGACTGTAGTTTCAAATCCTGGCTCTGCTACTTACTGGTTTGTTACCTCACGTAAGTTACTTAACATCTCTCTACCCCTCAGTTTTCTCAGCTGTAAACCTTGGATAAGTCCCTATGCTATTGGATTGTTTTAACATTGGTAAAAAAAAAAAAAAAAAAAAACCCATTGCTGTTGAGTTGAGCATACCCGTTGACCCATTGCCGTCGAGTCAAATTCCACTCATAGCTACCCTATAGGACAGAGTAGAGCTGCCCCATAGAGTTTCCAAGGAGCACCTGGTGGATTTGAACCGCTGACTTTTTGGTCAGCAGCCGAACTGTTAACGACTACACCACCAGGGTTTCCAATAGTGCCTGGTACACGGTAAGTACTTTATGAATGTTTGTTGTTGTTATTATTATTATTTACTTGCATTCTTTAATTTTAGTGGTTATCCTTTAGTGTGTATTCTTTGTATAACAGTCTAAATTTATCAATATTTCTCTTTTCTTCTTGAAGAATACAAGAACGTAAGAACATTTATTTGCATTACTGGTCTGCCTTCGTGATATTCTTCCTTATACTCTAGTTTTAATTATTTTTGTATCTCCAGGTGAATTATTATGTAAAAATGGCTTAGGGGAGGTGTCTGACCTCCTCCAACCCCACAAGGGGGAAGGAGAACCATCATCAGTGCAAGGTTGACTTCTTTGAGGTGGAGGCCAGACAAGCCTCCTCTCTCCACCATTGCTACCAATTCTGACACCAACTGTCCCTCCCACAGCACTCTCTACTGGGTTGGATAGTTCATTGCAGTGGCCACACAGAACTCACAGACTATACTCACAATTATGGGGTTTATTAGGGAAGTAACAGTTGCAATTCAGGCTCCAGAACACTCAGGATACAGGTCTTCCATCAGGGTAGCCTCTCCCCAGCTGTGTTTGCGGGCATGCCTCTCCCTGGCCCCCAGTCTCTGTCCAAAGGAGCTTAGCTTTCTCTCTCCTTGGGCTTGCAGGGGATGGCAGCAGACTTCTGAGGCTTCCGAACCTGGCTTGGGTCAGGCTTGAATTTGTGGCGGTTCCCTATTGATGTACTGCTGCAACCATTTTTGAATTATCTGCAGCAAAATTTTACTTGCATGTGATATTAATACACACAGATATTGTTTGATAATTTCCGCATTCTGTTGGATCACCTTTCTTTGGAATGGACATGTTTATGGCTCTCTTCCAGTCTTTTGGCCAGATAACTGTCTTCCAAATTTCTTGAAATAGACAAGCGAGCACTTCCAGCATTACATCTGTTTGTTGAAACATCTCAGTTGGTATTCTGTCAATTCACGGGGGCTTATTTTTCACTGCATTCAGGGCAGCTTGGACTTCTTTGTTCAATACCATTGGTTCTTGATCATATGCTACCTCCTGAAATGCTGAAGACTGATCAATTCTTTTTGGTATGGTGATTCTGTAAATTCCTTGCATCTTCTTTTGATGCTTCCTGCATCATTCAACTGGCAGCTAGCACACGGGCCCATGTCTTAGGGTCCCGCAATCAGATGTATCCACTCTAGAGTTTGAATTGCAAAACAGTGATGCAAAGAAGAGAAGAATGTGAGCAGTTTATTCTGACAATGACAGAAGTTGGAGCATGATAATATTCCTGGGGTAACAACAGCAGCAGTGCTAGCAACTCCAATCCAGTGTCCATAATTACTGCTGTCAGCAAAGTACAGCACCCAATCTCAGTAGCAGAGGCAATGCTGTCCTTATAGGATACTATTTGGGACATTTTCCTAGCTCTGTAGCCCTGGAGAGTCTGTGCTATTAAATGTCCTTATAATGAATTCATTCTCTGCTTACATTATACAGAGTTGCTTCAACTAGAACCCTGACTAACACATAACATGGTACCAGTTGCAGCTGCAGGCAACGGTCCCTCAGAAAAATGGAATTGGATATCTTATCTGGTTAAGAATATAAACGATGAAAATTAGCCCATATAAAGGGGTGGACTCTGGAAGCCCACGGCACAAAGCATCAGATTATCACCTGGAAGAAGTCCTCATTGAAGACAATGTAGCCCATTGCCACAGAAGTGCATGAAATGCATGAGGAATTTAATAACTGTGAGGCATGAAGTTTGCTTCTAACAGTACTACCTGGCTTAAAGAAAAAGAATGACAAGCTGAAATCACAAATTCTTGGCTAGAGACATGAAGTGAAATCCCAAGTCTCTCTGACTGCTAAAAGAATCTCTTATCACTTGCTGCCGCAGGGCTGAGATAACTGAAAATCAAACTCAAACTTTGATCCTGCAGGTTTCTAAATTATATTGTCAGTTGAATTCACAGCCCACTGAGATCACTTATGTGAAAATAAAAGCGTTGATCAGCATAGAACAAAACTGAGATATGGAATGGGGAAAATGGATAAATTTGAGTGTCAAAAGTACCCTCAACCCACTAAACCCATGACAGTCCCTTGCTGCCCAAGGCGGTTCTGCTCCCCGTATCTGATGAGGCATAGAACGAATAAATTTCTTTGGTAATGGAGGTGGCTGTCACAAAATCAAATTTCTTAGGTAGCAGGAATAACTGAGCTGATGGCAACTTCTGGAGTCCATTGCTGGAGGTGTCAACAGTGCAAGCTGCAGCATCTAGCTCTTGGCAGCAGTGACGGCAATGTTCCCACTGAGCTAGTTCTGCAGCATGATTTGGACTGTTGTTGCCACATGTGTAGCCACAAGTCTGGTTCTCTAACCCGATGTTTTTTGAATAATTAGCTTTCTTCTCAAATCAGGTAAATTTGTTATCCATTGCTTGTAACTAAGAACAGATAAGTACACTTAGAAATTTCAATAATGGCTTCATATTTCATCCTTGACCCTGGCCCTTCCCTGCCCATGAAAAATGTGATCAAGGTATAAAACATTTCAACTGTTTGATTGCTTTGAGACGGTAAGTTCATATCTGGCCTAAATTTTCCTTACAATAAGAACTCATGCTCAGAATGGCAGGCTCCCTGCCTGTAAAATTTAATAAGAGATTCATGGCCATTTACTACTTACAGAGAATATTTATTCTCTTACACCTTTATCCATCCTTGTCTGTTTTGTATGCGATGTTATTATTCACAGCTTTCCAGTGAATTATCAAAGAAAAGGCAAACATAAACTGCTCCCTATGTAGCAGCAGTCACCTAATTTATCAAATCATAACCTACAAATTCCAACATGAGCAATTGCCTGGTCAATCTAACACCATGACAAACTAAATGCCTGATAAACAGTCACAATGCCTTAGAAAATTTATGGCAAAGACTTTCAGAACCTCCAGTAAAGGACATTCTTGGTGTGATGATGAAAAACATAGATCAAGCCTAGCCCATACACTTTTGATAAGGCTATCGAACTCCTTGAAAATCTGACTATCAGTATATATATTTGATTTTTTCGAAAGCTGTTAAGAAAGAGAAGTTGTTTTACTGCCTGAGACCCGTAATAGTTGACTTTTCTCATGGTTACTCCACTGGGCCGATTACATACTGTTATGGATTGAATCATGTCCCCCCAAAATGTGTATCAACTTGGCTAGGCCATGGTTCCCAGTATTGTGTGATTGTCCACCGTTTTGTCATCTGATGTGATTTTCCTGTGTGTCGTAAAACCTGCCTCTATGATGTTAAAGAGGCAGGATTAGAGGCAGTTATATTAATGAGGCAGGACTCAATCTATAAGGTTAGATTATGTCTTAAGTCAGTTTCTTTTGAGATAAAAAGAGAGAAGCAAGCAGAGATACATTAGGACCTCATACCACCAAGAAACAAGAGCCAGGAGAATAGCATGTCCTTTGGACCTGGGGTCCCTGTGCTGAGAAACTCCTCAACCAGGGAAGATTGATGGCAAAGACCTTCATCCCGAGCTGACAGAGAGAGAAAGCCTTCCCCTGGAGCTGGCACCATGAATTTGGACTTCTAGCTTCCTAGACTGTGAAAAAATAAATTTCTCTTTGTTAAAGCTATCCACTTTCTGTTACAGCAGCACTAGATAACTAAGACATGTACCTTTCCTGATTTGCTTCACCCCACGATCCCCTGGGCTTTGACTGCTTGTTCAAGAAGAACCCAGTCACCTCCCATTTCCTTATCTCCTACCACCACTGCCTGTCTCACCCAGGTGAGCTTCTGCTGGCTTCATCAGGGACACCATAGCAGTAACCACAATGGCTCCTCCTACCACTTCTAGATTCAGATGAAGGGTAAGCCACAGGGTGTGGGATCTGGTTTCCACAAAGGCTGCCAAGAAGGAGCAAATAACAACCCAGAAATGCAGAGTGAATTTTGACCCAAGAGGTTCACTTTGACCAACAAGAAGGGCCAGATTAAAGCATGTGAAGGTCCTGAACACTGATAGTCTGGGGTGCCTCTCCTCTGCTTACTCACACATTCAAACAGGATATGTGAGTTATATATATGCATGTATATATAAGTGTGTACGTGTGTGTGTGTGTCTTAGCTATCCATGATGTAACTTCTTTTTAATTGTGACTATAATATTGAACTCAAAAGTTCACATGCCATTTTTATGCATATGCCATTTTAACAGAATGAAGTGAATTGGATTATACAGTTTTAGTGGATATGGGGTACTAGAATTTTTACTATATACCATATTTTCAGCTGCTACTCATAAAGTTTTCACTGGCTAATGCTTTTCAGAAGTAGACTGCGGGATCCTTCTTCCTAGTCTGTTTTAGTCTGGAAGCTCAGCTGAAACCTGTCCTCCATGGGTGACCCTGCTGGTATCTGAATACCGGTGGCAGAGCTTCCAGCATCACAGCAACACACAAGCCCCCACAGATGGCGAGACTGCATCTTACATACTTCGGACATGTTGTCAGGAAGGATCAGTCCCTGGAGAAGGACATCATGCTTGGCGGAGTACATGGTCAGCGGAAAAGAGGAAGACCCTCCATGAGGTAGATTGACATAGTGGCTGCAACAATGAGCTCAAGCATAACAACGATTGTAAGGATGGCGCAGGACCGGGCAGTGTTTTGTTCTGTTGTGCATAGGGTCGCTATGAGTCCGAACCGACTCGATGGCACCTAACAACAACAACAACCATATTTTCTACAAAAAGAATATTTCACAAGTTCTGCAACAAAGAAAATGAGTTAGTGAAATTAGTTGTTTAAACAATCAGTGTAAAATTTTGTTGATCTCCCACAACAAAAATTGACTTTTGCCAATTTTGCTTTAAATGGTTCATATTTTCATTTTGATGCTTGTTTCATAATAAATGCTATAATTATATATGAACAAATGAAAAGATGTCATAAAAGAAAATTTAATGATCAGAAAACAAGTAATACAAGAAATCACTATTTTACTTTTAGATACGTCTTTCATCTTTAGTATGTTATAATTAAAAACATTTCTTTCTATTCTTTGCTCTTACAAATTGTTCTCTGTTTTTTCTCACAATTAACCTACCGAACATATTCACTTCCATACATAATAAGGATAATGAATCAAGTCAATCATTGTTGCATGCTGAGGGTTTTTGAGTCTCTTAAGAGATGAAAATGAGTGTTTTGTTGTACAGTCTGTAGTCATTAAAGTTAGGAATATATGTAAAGCAATTTCAACATTGAAAATGCGCGTTGTATTTTATCTTCTATGATGGAATCACACACGCCTACGTGAGTAAAATTTGTCCTTCCTGAATCTGTAAGAGTTCTCATATAAGAATGAAACTGTCACACTTGCCAGCAAAGGTCAGTATTTAAGTCATCAGGATAAGCGTGTACTAATTTCGTGGATGCTTTCATTCGTTCTTCATCACATTATGTAAGAAAGAAAAATATATTTGAAAGAGCTTCATACACTTTTGCCCTTCTTTTTATGCAAGATTCAAGTGTGTCAGTGATGTTGTAGTAATATAGTAATATTACCTATTTGCTTTCCCTTCTTCCCTGTCTCACTTCCCTTCCCTGCCCTCTCATTCTTGGTGCACTGGATTGCGTTTCCCAAAAGACGGTTAGCATTTCAACTTTACCACAGGCTCTTTTTTTCTAGGAAAACCAGGGTAAGGCAGTTACATTTAGAACTGCTGTTGTTAGGTGCCATTGAGTCAGTTCCAACTCATAGTGACACTATGTACAACAAAATGAAACACTGCCCAGTCCTGTGCCATCCTCACAATCATTGTTATGCTTGAGCCCATTGTTGCAGCCACTATGTCAATCTTTCTCATTGAAAGTCTTCCTTTTTTTTCGATGACTTTCTACTTTGCCAAGCATAATGTCCTTCTCCGGGGACTGATCCCTCCTGATAACATGTCCAAAGTATGTGAGACGTAGTCTCACCATCATTGCTTCTAAGGAGCATTCTGGCAGCGCTTCTTCCAAGACAGATTTGTTCATTCTTTTGGCAGTCCATGGGATAGTCAATATTTTTCGCCAACACGACAATTCAAAGGCATCAATTCTTCTTCAGTCTTCCTTATTTATCGTCCAGTTTTTGCATGCATATGAGACAATTGAAGACACCATGGCTTGGGTCAGGTGGACCTTAGTCTTCAAGGTGACATCTTTGCTTTTCAACACTTTAAAGGAACCATTTGCAGCATATTTGCCCAATGCAATGCATCTCTTGATTTCTTGACTGCTGCTTCCATGGGTGTTGGTTGTAGATCCAAGTAAAATGAAATCCTTGACAACTTCAACCTTTTTTCCATTTATCATGATGTTGCTTATTCGTCCAGTTCTGAGGATTTTTGTTTTCTTTTTATGTTGAAATAGTAAAGAAAGAAGGTAAAGATAAAGAAGATAAAATAGACTTGCACATTCCAGAATTCATAGCTAAATGTAATAATGTGCATAAAAATGCCTTGTTAACTTAAATTCCAATATAATTATAGAAAATATTATTCTGTCCTACAGGGTCACTATGAGTCGGAATCAGCTCAATGCCACTGGATTTGGTTTTTATGTAGTCTGATATCAGATAGATCTTGGCTGAAAGCAGAGAATACCATTGACTATGCAAAGGAATTTGACCATGTGGTTCACAACAAATTATGGATAACATTGTGAAGAATGGATTTTCCAGAACATTTAATTGTGCTCATACGAAATCTGTACATATACGAAGATGCAGTTGTTAGGACAGAACAAGGGGATACTGAGTGATTTAAAATCAGGAAATGTGTGTGTTAGGGTTGTATCCTTCCGGTGTACTTAGGCTGTATACTAAGCAAATAATCAGAAAGGCTGGACTATATGAAGAAGAATGTGGCATCAGGATAGGAGGAAGACTCATTAACAACCTGTGATATGCAAATGATACAATCTTGCTTGCTGAAAGTGAAAAAGACTTAAAGCACTTGCTGATGAAGATCAAAGACAACAGCCTTTAGTATGGATTACACCTCAACATAAAGAAAACAAAAATCCTCACAAATGGACCAACAAACAACATTGTTTATTGTACAATGTTTGTTGTTATTAAGGATTATATTTTACTTGGATCTACGATCAACACCCATGAAAGCAGCAGTCAAGAAATCAAACAATGTATTGCATTGGGAAAATCTGCTGAAAAAGACCTCTTTAAAGCATTAAAAAGCAGAGATGTCACCTTGAAGACTAAGGTGGGCTTGACCCAACCCATGGTATTTTCAATTGCCCCATAGGCACATGAAAGCTGAACAATGAATAAGGAAGATCAAAGAAGAATTGAGGCCTTTGAATAGTGTTGTCGGCAAAGAATATTGAGTATACCATGGACTGCCAGAAGAATGAACAAATCTGTCTTGGAGGTACAGCCAGAATGCTCTTTAGAAGGGAGTATGTCAAGACTTCATCTTACGTACTTTGGACATGTTATCAGGAGGGACCAGTCCTTGGAGAAGGACATCATGCTTTGTAAAGTAGAGGGTCACTGAAAAAGAGGAAGACCTTCAGTGAAATGGATTGACACAGTGGCTGCAACACCAGGCTCAAACATAGCAATGATTGTGAGGATGGTGCAGGACCCAGCAGTGTTTCATTCTGTTGTACATAGGGGCTTTATGAGTTGTAACTGACTCAATGGCACCTAACAACAACAAGTAGTCTGTCTTCCTTGAAGGAAAATAGTACATTTATTATAGAAACAGTGTTCCATAATTTTTTAAATCATAGGTTCCTAATCACTTGAATAAATTACAATGCTATCCAGTAATCTAAACACAAAATGACAGGAGTCACTGAGTCCTGTAGATT
Source organism: Loxodonta africana (assembly GCF_030014295.1). Taxonomy (NCBI): domain Eukaryota; kingdom Metazoa; phylum Chordata; class Mammalia; order Proboscidea; family Elephantidae; genus Loxodonta; species Loxodonta africana. Next base: position 51,419,155 of record NC_087351.1, read on the forward strand.
CTACCTCCTCGGTATCACTTTAATCCATCCCTTCTCTCCGTTATCACTAATACATCTTTATTCCGGGTGCTCATCACTTCCCATGAAAACTAATACAAGGGCATCCTGACCAATCTCCCCATCTCCAGTCTCATCTACCTGTTCTCATCCTGCCTGCACTCTGTGGTCAAGTGATCTTCACCTGGTTGACTAGTGTTGACCCTCCATCACCTGCCTGGGGAATCATTCCCTGCCTCTCAATCTGGGTGTTAAGTCTTCCCTCTGTGCACTCTTCTCTTACACCACTTCCTACATCATTGTAATCGTTAGTGCATTGCCTCTCTCCCTCCCTAAACAGTAAGTTCCGTGAGGGAAGAGACTATTATTTCATCCCACCACCTCAAGCATGAGTTCCTGGGTGGTGCCAACAGTTAAGTGCTTAACTGCTAGCTGAAAGGTTGGTTTCAAACCCACCCAGAGGCGAATCAGGAGACAGACCTGGCTATATTCTTCCAAAAGGTTACAGCCTTGAAACCCTATGGAGCAGTTTTACTCTACACACACGGGGTCACCATGAGTCAGATGATTCCATGGCAACTAACAATAACAACAGCCTCTAACATGGTCCATGGGGGATATTGGGTTGGATGCCAAATAAAATGTGTGAAATTAAATTGGAATGGTTAGAAATTTTCCAGAATTTACAAAAGAAATGAAAACAGGTAGCTAAACTGATAGCAGATAAATTTTTCAGAAAAAAGCTCAGCGTTGAGGAAACCAAGCAAAATATTGAAAAATAAATCTACTCCTCACCATGTTGTAGTAAAACAGCAGAATAGCAAAAACAAAGAGAAAATATTAAAAGTTATCAGAAATAAAAGATGCATTTGTTGTTAATTGCTGTCGAGTCAATTCTGACTCATGGCAACCCCATGGTGTGTCAAAGTAGAACTGTTTCATACGGTTTTCAAGGCTGTGACCTTTCAGAAGCAGATCACCAGGCCTATCTTCCGAGGCATCTCTGAGTGGGTTCAAACTTCCAACATTTCTGCTAGTAGTGGAGCTCTTAACTGTTTACGCCATCCAGGGACTAAAAGATAGGTTTAGAAAGAAACAATTGACAGGTAATAAAGACCAGAAACCAATGGAATAATAAAGAGAAAAGCAGAGTAACTGTCAACCTAGAATTCTGTATCCACATAAAATATTATTCTGTAGTGAGATTACAGGATATTATCCTACAATGAGAGCAAAATGAAGATATCTTCAGATAAATGAAAATAGGGAGTTTAACAAACATGGGCCTTACTGAAAGAGCTCTTCAAGAGTATTTTTCTGATTTTATTGATTGATTACTTTTGTGTGGCCTTTCTAGCCATGGGCTTGTAATTCCCACCCAGGTGATTGTGTGATGGGTAATTGTGGCCTACCATCAGCAAGCCCACTGTGCCATCCCCTGCTCTCTCTGTGGGCTGCCAGATCTCTCCTTGCTTGGTGGTGGTAGGTTCCTCCTTTCTGCTCTGCAATTGGATCTCTTTTAAGGCAAAACTGACCAATCCCATGGTATTTTCAATCTCCTCATATACATGTGAAAGCTGGACAATGAATAAGGAAGACCGAAGAGAAATTGATGCCTTTGAATTATGGTGTTGGCAAAGAATGTTGAATGTATCATGGACTGCTAGAAGAATGAACAAATCTGTCTTGGAAGAAGTATAGCCAGAATACTCCTTCATCTCACATACTTTGGACATGTTATCAGGAGTGACCAGTACCTGTAAAAGGACTTCATGCTTGGTAAAGTAGAGGGTCATCGAAAAAGAGGAAGACCCTCAACAAGATGGGTTGACACAGTGGCTGCAGCAAGGGGCTCAAACCTAGTGTCTTAGTTATCTAGTGCTGCTGTAACAGAAATACCATAAGTTGATGGCTTTAACAAAGAGATACTTATTCTCTATAGTTTAGGAGGCTAGAAGTCCAAATTCAGTGTGCCAGCTCTAGGGGAAGCCTTTCTCTCTCTGTCGGTTCTAGGGAAAGGTTCTTGTCATCAATCTTCCCCTCATCTAGGAGCTTCTCAGCACAGAGACCCTGGGTGCAAAGGATGTGCTGTGCTCCTGGCGCTGTTTTCTTGGTAGTATGAGATCCCCCTGTCTCTCTGCTCACTTCTCTCTTTTATGTCTCAAAAGAGATTGGTTTAAGACACAACCTAATCTTGTAGATTGAGTCTTGCCTCATTAACATAACTGCCTCGAATCCTGCCTCATTAACATCATAGAGGCAGGATTTACAACACATAGGAAAATCACATCAGATGACAAAATGGTGGACAATTGTACAATGCTGGGAATCATGGCCTAGCCAAGTTGACACACATTTTTGGGGGCACAATTCGACCAGTAACACATAGGAATGACTTTGAGGATGGCTCAGGATCAGACATTGTTTCATTCTATTGTACATAGTGTCCCTATAAGTCAGAGCCAGCTGACTTGGTGGCACCTAACAATGAACATCTACAAGGACATGGGCTCATAAGCTGCTTACCAGGGTCATTGAGAAGGTATCTGGCATTTTCTTGTATATAATGTGCAGCAGGCTCTGGCACATACTGATATGTGTAATGTGGGAATTCCCCAAATATAGGAAGCTATATATTGACTCACTTAACACCCATTCCACTGGTCTTCTAGATAGCCTTTGATTGGAAAAACAACAAATTGCATTCCCAGGCTTCACTTCCACTACAGAGCACCTGTGCATGATTGGGATATAGCGCCAAGACATGAGAGATGGTGCTACATGCAGGGAGACTGGATCTTCTGCAAGCATGGTTGTGAAGGTGACAGTTTCTTTCAGCGTGACTGTAGGGGACTACCGGAATTCAGAATCAAGTATACTAACTGGTGAGAGAGGTTGTCAATCGAGTTTCTTTGAACAAACCTGTGGTGTGGCTACATTTTTTTTTTTTTTTCGTGTGGTGTTTTTCTTGGATCCTTCGGTACTGTCTGTGAGCTTACAAGTCTTCTTCTTTGACTTTTTCAGGGCTTCTGTGAGCTAGCAAAAATTCTTCTAAAATTCCTTTTTGCTTGTTAAAAAATTTTTTTGTTTAGAGTCAAGAGTTAACATGACTCTCTCAGGCCAAGAGTCAAATAAGAATTAGTCATAAGGCCATTTTTAAGAAACAACAACTTTATGTAGAATGAAACTTAGACAAGTTTTACTTATTAGCATGAGTTAGCATGACTCATCCAATCAAGATAAGCTGGCTTGAAATTCAATGACCAATCAAAACCAAAGTCCATTCCCCTTGCATCAATCCCAACTCATGGTGATCCCACGTGTTACAGAATAGAAATGCTCTACAGGGTTTGCCGTTGAATCCATTCTAACGCATGATGAGTCATGTGTTACAGAGTAGAAATGCTCATAGGGTTTTCTGGGTTGTAATTATACAGAAACAAATTGCCAGGCCTTTCTTCCCTGGCACTGCTGGGTGGATTTGAATCACCTAACTTTAGGTTAGTATTGTTGTTGTGTGCCATTGAGTAGATTCCGACTCATAGCTACCCTAGAGGACAGAGTGGAACTGCCTGATAGGGTTCCTAGGCCCTAGTGGCACAGTGGTTAAGCACTGGGCTGCTTAACCAAAAGGATAGCAGTTCAAATCTACCAACCATTTCTTGGAAAACTTATGGGGCAGTTCTACTCTGTCCTATAAGGTTGCTATGGGTTGGAATTGACTCGAGAAAAATGAGTTTGGTTTGGTTTAACCTTTACGGGAGCAGATCACCAGATATTTTCTACCACAGAGCCGCTGGTGGGTCCAAACCACTGGCCTTATGGTTAGCAGCCGAGTGCTTAACCATTATGTCGCAGGGTCCTTTCTTAGGTTAGTAGTCAAATGTAAATAGTGACCAACTTTCCCAAAACAAAGAAAAAAGATGCAATGAACCAATCAAAGCAAAGGACAAGAGACTTACTCATCTAAGCTTTACGAAGCCATTGTAACTGTAAGCTCAAGTCCCTCAGTTTGGGTGCTCCCTGCTCGTGAACAGTTTTCTTAATAAACCTTTTAACTCTGACTCATTGGTCAGATTTTTCTTTCAAAATGCTAAAACTCACTCAATTCGTTACTCTTATGTGTAAGTAAAAGCCATAACTAATAAAGTTTCATATAGTAGGTGGCCCCAAAGAATGATCAATACTCCCTACACTAACATGTACAGATTGGAGGTGTTGGTCTTCACTCAGTATTTGTAAAAAAAAAATTATTAACATTATCTAGAGGATGTGTACAGCTGGTGATTGACAGAGAAAAATATTCTACTAGACTAAGTCAACTTGTGAGTTCCAAATTTCATATGCTATCATTAATAGAGATGTGAGTACATGTTGGATGCATCGTAGATGCTGCAGCATTGTGATAATATTAACTAGCATTTGCTGAGTACTCCCCAGGCAGTGGCTAAGTGAATCCTCAGACTAAACCTTTCAAGTGTTAACTGCTGACATCTCTGTTTTACAGATGAGGAAATGAAGGTTTAGACTGGTTAAAATACTTTGCCAAGGTCACTCAGCTAGACAGACAAGAGTGGGATTTGGACCTTATCTGTCTAACCCTAGATTCCTCATTTATGTCATTGAGTAACACTGCCTCTTATCATTAAATGTAGATTTAACTGTTCTGTTCAGAATCACATAGAATTTTATGTGAAAGTTAAGTTGAAGAATGGATATTTAACAAAAAGAGTCAGAGAAACATTGAGTGATCCAGAGGGGAGTGATGGACTAGAAGCTAATGAGTCTCTTGGGTGGATCTCTCCTGTACAGGAATTAGAAAAATCTTCTTAGGAAATGTATGTTTTGTTCATTATGTTTGCAAGCCTTCACACTCCAAGTGTGGCCATGGACCAGCAGTATGGGCATCACCTGGGAGCTTGTTAGAAATGGCTTTGTTTATGAAAGAATGAAATGGGAATAGCAAACAAAGAGAGTTGAGACATATTCTGGAGGGAGTTGTGCATGTTCTTGTATAGGAGAGACTTTTTTGTGTCTTAATGGAAATGTTTATATGTCTAGGCAAGAGGGCAGTGTAAGCTGGATATACAGTTAAGTTTTTCCTAATGTTTTTCTTCTGCTCTCTCCTTTTAGTTGTAGTGTAAATATAAAAATCATACATGTATGTGAGTGAGAGACACAGGTAATAAAGAGTGGCAGGACTTAGCTACGAACCCAGGTCTCCTTGCCAGTAATTCTTTAATATTTATTGTGCCTTTCCTTTATTCTTCCAAGTTTTGACATTTCAAGTAGTAGTACAGAATTTGCAAGATGTATGGTACCGAAGAGCTAATTCACATCATAACCAGCACTGTCTTGGACCACTGTCTTGCCTTCTTTCTTCTTTCTTTGTCATGACTCCAGGTGTATACTTTTTTTGTAAAGATCACTTAAATTCTCATTTTAGAAGGCACATGCCTGTCACAGATACAGTCAAAAGAAAAGAACCCATAAGGTTTTCCTGCTGGAACCAAAAAGCTTTCTGCAGTCCAGGTGGCTCTCATAGCCTTAACCAGATGTCTGTCCAGACCCATTAAGTCTTGGCATGCATGCTCTTGGGAAAGGACTAAGTCTGTCTTACCCATGAACAAGTGCTGAATGAATGGAAAGTTTCCAGCTGTGTGCCCAAGAAGTATGTTTAATGAAGACAACTGGTGTCTCTAAATAGTTGATTTTCCCCATTGTTCTTAAGGCTGCAACTCACAAAGAAATACTTCTGAGGCACTACATACACAAAGAAGGCATTGTAAAATGATAAAACCTTTACCATTTATTAGGACACTGTCTTCATTTTCATGTTCTTATTTATTTTACTGTTAATCTTTTGTAATGATTTATGAAGATTCATTTATTACTATTTATTATTATCCTCTTTTCCCAAATCAGTGAGGAAATCTATAACTTTTACAAGTAAACATGATTGGGAAGGTTTCTCCTTGTTCATATCTAAAAAACAAAACGAACCAACCAAACAAAAAAATATATAAAGTTAATATTCAGCATAAAGGAACCATGTGACACCAGACCTTCCAGGATCTGCCTCTTGCCTCCTCCCTAGACCTACTATCACCACCCTCCACCCCCTTCCTCACGTCCCACGCTCAGCCTTACTGAACTGGAGTCCCTAACATGCCAAGTAGCTTTGTACTCTTCCTCTCTCCTCTTTCTCTGCATAAAATGCCGTTTCCCTCATGTCCACATTTTGAATGCCTTCTCATTTACAAAGATATGTCCCATTTCCCTTTTGAATAGAACCTTTTCTTATTTTCCTATAGAGAATTGGCTACTCTGCTTTTGGTGCCTAGTGTATACCCAAAAAGCCATAAGACAATCTTTACATGGACATTGAGTAGTGATAAAGGACTATGAAACAGTGAAAAGTAAGGAACCAAGAAGATGCCTTAATTCTTAAACCCATGATGCAAGACCGAAAAATCACAGGAAAGAGTAATTTCTTTTGGCTCATATTTGTGTCCTGTTTGTCTATAAGGTTGAAAACTCTATAGAGACACGGTTTAGTCATCTTTGTATAAACAGTGTACAATTTTTATCATCTGCTTGATGATGCTGTTTTTAGAGGTTAAATGATCAAATAATGATTTCATTGTAAGGCATCACTTCGTTGGCTTGATATCGTTGTTGTGACCTTAGATTTCTGAACTATATTGCCTTTATTGGGTATCTGAGATTTGTTGTTATATAAAAGATTCTTTATAAATTTTCTTCAAATGTCAGGATCAAGAGCATAGGCACATTTGTTCCTGAGTGTTTATCCTATTTTTCACTGATGGTCAATTTATAATGTGTGTCTGCTCAGGTGAGAATAAACAGAGCAAAGGATCTCTTTCTCCCATATGAGCTCTTGAATTTCACTTTTTCCTAGAATGAAAACTGCTTCTTGCCAATAGAGGATTTTTTTATACTACCTTTTTTTAAAAATGGATTTTCTTTTATCAAACGAATAACCTATATGTGTGCATTGTTTTATGTGGAGCTTTGAGATCAGCTTCCACAGACCCTGTTTTGTGGTGTAGGAATGATGTCATTTGTCATGCTTTATAGACCGAGTAGCATTCCTTCCTGCTTACACCAAATAAGAAAAACAAGCTCCTCTTTGGCCAAACAAGGCAAATGTGCTTGGGACACTTATTCTTTCCTATGAGTTTCTGGTCTTGCATTAATGGTTTAAGAGTTAAGGCATCTTCTTGGTTCTTTAGTTTTCATTGTTTCACGGTTCTTTGTCACTGTTTACTCAATATCCATGTAAAAACTGTTTTATGGGCACTTTGGGAACTGAGCAAAATCGTAAAGCAGTTCAGGTTTTTCTGTGATGTTTTCCTACTTCTCTTTTTGTGTTGTTTTCCTTGCTTCTGACCTCTGACCAAGTATTTAACCTGTTGTCGTGGAGTCAGTCAGATTCGTGGAGACCCCATGTGTTAGAGTAGAACTGCCCCATAGAGTTTTCTTGGCTGTTGTCTTTACAGAAGCACATAGCCAGGGCTTGCTTTTGCAGTGCTGCTGGATGGGTTGAACCACCAACGTTTAGGTTAGTAGTCAAGTGCAAACCATTTGTGCCACCCAGGGACCTAAGCCCTGACTATTCCATTTTCCCCACAATTCTGCCTGCCCTTTTGGCTCAATGTCCCAACAACAAAGTCATTCTCTCTCCCCCAATGAAAAAGCTCATCTGTTGTCTAGTAAACAGAAAATCCACCTGATTAACTCCCTCCTTACAGTGAGCCATAAGTGCCCTACTGGCATGGTGGTTAAGAGCTTGGCTGCTATCCAGAAGGTTGGCAGTTCAAATCCAACAGCTGCTCTTTGTAAACCCTACGGGGCAGTTCTACTCTGTCCTATAGGGTCGCTATGAGTTGGAATCAACTCCATAGCAACGGGTTTGGTTTGGTTTTACATTGAGCTGAAGCCCTGGTGGGGCAGTGCTTAAGAGCTTGGCTGCTAACCAAAGGTCAGCAGTTCAAATCTACCAGCTGCTCCTTGGAAACCCTATAGGGCAGTTCTACTCTGTCCGTAGGGTTGCTATGGGAGTTTGAAATAGACTCGACAGCAGTGGGTTTGGTTTTGGTTTTGGTACAATGAGCTACTGATCATTAATGGACCAATGTCTTATTCTTCAAAGATGAAAATGAATGTGTTGAAATAGATGAGGATTTCATGACAAATTTATTAACCAAGAGAGTGACTCTAACTGTGGTATTTTAGTCATCATGCTGGGATAGTTTCTAGCCGGGATGTATAAGCTGCTGCCTAACCTTCCTGTTTGTGAGTCTGATATTGGTGGTGGTGAAAGAAACCCAAGGATTTTCAGTTCTCAAACTGGGTGTTTCTCTGCTTCTGGTTCTGTGGGGGAATCTAAATGCTGTCATGTTGGGGTAGCTGTGTTGTGCTTCATGTATTATCATAGAAGTTAAAGGTCAAGCCATTTTATGTTGTCTTTTTAAACATTACTTGTGGAACCTAAAGAATAGCAGCAGTAAGATTATTAACTTCACAGTTCGTGGGTATCATTATACGTTCTAACTTTTAGTGAAATCTTTGATCGGAGTATTTAAAGGTGTGTGGACATAGACATAGACATATTCGAAAATAGCTTGCTTCAGATTATTCTCTGAGAACAAATCAGTGGAGCAGACAGAATGTCACTCTCAGTTACCAAAGCATTTCTTACATCATAAATATGACAATGATAAATATAAAAGAAAATTGAAGGAAAACACGTCAAGTGTAAAGGATAATTTCAAGGCAACTATGAAAATGGACAGCAGATGTCACTGTTGCTTTTCCATTATCCTTAACCTCCCTTTTTTTTTTTTTTTTTTTGCACCAGGCCTGGGGGGGTGGGGGGGGTGGGGGGTGTTCTTAGTTAATGCCATTTTTTATGTTATTTGAGAACACTAATAATAGGTTATTTTGGGTTTAATAGGTTAAGCAAATTCACATAATCTACACTTCTGTTTTGCATTTTATATTTATTAAGGTTATGACTGGAAATCTTGAGTATGTAATTTATAAAGGAGTTACTTTGTATGTTTTATATTCCTAGGTCCATTAATTCAATGCAGTAAGTTGACAAAATAATAATTTTTATAATCACCATAACCTGGTTCAGGACTGATTCTTATTAAAATGAGGTGTTACCCATCTCAAAGATCAGCTTGCCTTGCTTCTTTTAAATGATCAATCGTTTTCTTTGTCCTTTTCACACAAATACTCAAGCACATAGCATCAAATCTTGCCTGTGATGATGACTTCAGAGTTTCTTTTTTACAATATCAACATATACAGTCAGTTTCATGTAGGCAACACTCTGGGAAACATATTCCACATCAACTTTCAAAATACTAATTTCTGCCCGTCCCAATTTTCCCTCTCCCACAAGCTACTGTCTCCAATGCACAAACCTCAATTTCTCATCTCCCCCATCTAGTCAGTTATCAGATCTGGTTGATTTTACCTTCTGTGTATTTCTAAAATCCACCCTTTTCTTTCCATTTCAAACTTTAAACTTCTTAGGACAGAAATGAAATATATGACACACACGTATTTCTACAAAAAGAACTTGGATAATTTTTCAATTTCAGTGGAGTTCCATTATTTCAAGAGAAAGAAATGATGGAACCTTGGTTTTAATGCAGTAGAGCTTATAAAGATTTCTTTTTCATGAAATCTAATCTTATTGTTATCTTTTATTCAGAAGGCTTTACCATTATATCCTTGGACATGTAGAGTTTTTTTTTTTAAGCTATAAAATAAAGAGCTTGGGTAAAAGACTTTCTAATGTGCTTTCCATTGATAACATTCTATAATTCAAGATAAGGTGCTGGAAAGAAATAAGAGTTTTGCTTTTTATGTCTCTTACATAAAAACTTATCAGTATGTAATTTTGTTAGCATTTATGGTTTGGCTACGTTTTATGCTCTCATAAAAATGTGTCACAGAGTACTATTTTCTAGAAGTAAAGTGAAAGTATATGTTGAGCATTTACTGAGAAATAAATATTTTTATAATCATTTTTATAATCATAGAAGAATAATGAAAGCCTTATTTACTCTTTATTTGGAATCTGAAAAACTGATCAAAATGCAAGAAATTTAATGACATTAATTTGCAAATTTGAAAATCAGCCTGTGAATGTGTATGTGATGGGACTGTAAAGATAAATAATAAAAGTTAGTTTTTGTATTTGATTATTTGATTATAATAAATTTTTTATTGAAAAGCAGTTCTTTATTGAAAATATGATTATGATAGTACTAACACAGGGCTCAGGAGAGGAAGGAAGGGGCTGTCAGAATACGATTCTGAGCTCTGCCTGTGTCAGCCCTGCAAACTGGTATGATATTCAGATTGACTATGAGGAACGTATTCAAAATTGCTGGAATAAATAATTTTCATCACTGATGAATTGGAATACGGTTCTTTGTGTTGGCTCATGCAATTATTTAACTCAGGAAGTATCCTGAAGAGAAATTTAGAGACAGGGCCCCTTACTCAAAGATACATATTATTTCTGTAACATATTAGGATTAAAAAAAAATTTTTTTTAACCAATTGCAACTTCAATATGTATCTTGATTTGAAACTTGGCTTTGCTACTCTAATCTGTGAGACTTTGGTCAAGAAATTTAGCCTCTCAGAAATGCAGTTTCCTTATAGAGAGGGAATAATACTACCTAGACTTTTTTTTTTTTTTTTAGATCTTGCAGGGTTACTGTGAAGATTAGCGTTGATGCACTTAAAGTGCCCAACACCAATATACGTGGAAGGTGCACCATAAAGTAATCATATATATATATATATATGTCCTCATAGTCACTCATAGCAAGTACTTCCCAATGGCCTATTGAATACAAGGTTGTCTGGGGTTTCTGAGAATAAAAAAGGGTAGGATCTGTGGTCTCCACACAGAAACAATGCCAAAGTAATGTACTTACTAACAGGAGCAGTAGCTCTTTGCCTGAAACCTTTAAAAATTGTTTAAAAAATTGTATTACATTTGAATTTCAAAGTCCTACTAACTTCCTCATTGTAGTAATTCCCTAAGCACATTCACTCCTTTACCAGCCAGACTAGTAAAGTTGAAGCAACAGTTTTACTGTTTTATTCCTCCTCTTTGGCGCAGTGGTTAAGAGTTCAGCTGCTCACCAAAAAGGTCTGTGGTTTGAATTCATGAGCGCTCCTTGGAAACCCTATGGGGCTGTTCTGCTCTGTCCTATAGGGTTGCTATGAGTCAGAATTGACTCAATGGCAATGCTTTTTTTTTTTTTTGGTTTTGTTCCTCCCCTTTAGGACCTGGAGACCAAAATGAAAGAATGAGGTGGCTTTTCAGAGTTACCCTGTTCTCCACTGATTTTCTTGTTGGGGTGCGGGGCAGCCAGGGTTGATGGTAGGGGTGCTCCTCATGAAACTCCAAGGAAGTGGACTGCACACTTGGTGCATCTTGGCATGACTTGCTTACAGCCTTTATCCATGTAAAAATGTGGATTTATGACATGGAAATTAATAGCCCTAAGTTTAGGATATGGATCCCCGCTATCAGACTCTCCAGACAGAGTGGTTAGCTTCCTCATCAGTCCTGTGACAGCTCACCTTCTCTGTTCTTTTGGCCCCCTGATCAGTGTTTCATAGAACTGCAGATGATTTCCCTTTGACCATTCTGTCTCCTAAGCCCTTAACAATTTTAGGTAATACTCTTTCTGCTATCATCTTAGGCAGAATACAGAAATGAAATTATCATGTACATCCATATTTGTGCATGTTCTTGTCTTTAACACATTTTTACTAGTATGAGTAGCTTGCTGCACAATAACCTATACCCTTAATATTTTTGTACAGTCCTGAACTGGAGGTGAAGTCATTATGAAGTGTTGTGTGTATGAAGGGGAACCTCTGGCATGTGAGAATTTCCCTCCAGATCACTCCTTATCACATTATTCATGTTTCCAATGAATTTATTGAAATTTTACAATCTGCTAAGTACTGATTTGAGGTCCCTGGGTGGCGCAAAGGGTTTGCACCCAGCAGCACCATGGAAGAAAGACCTAACAATCTGCTTCTGTAAAGATTACAGCCAAGAAAACCCTATGGAATGATTCTACTCTGTAATATACGGGGTCACCGCAAGTGGGGATCATCTTGGCAGCAATGGGTTTGGTTTTTGGAAATACTGGTTTAAGTATCTTATGTATGGCACTGGGTTTTGGATATGTATAACAATATACATATGTTTTTGCCACTAGGTAAATATTACTATCCCTATTTTAAGGAAGAGAAAACTAAGGGGCAGAGAGTATCTTGCCTGAGGTCCCACAGGCAGAGTTGAGATTACAATCCAAGACTTCTGGGCACAGAGCCCACACTCTTGACCACCACACTTACACTATTTATTCATAAACACACATAATGTTTAAAATTGCTATGAGAGAGTGGAATGGAAAAGACAGCCTTCACAAGATAATGCCAGGCTCTGAATCAGAGAATTATTTTCCCCAATGCGTAGTTGTGAATGGGGCTTCTGAATAAGGAAGCCCCTCTGAACAACTTGTAATGATGATACAATTACCTAAGTACAATTCCATGTTTTGGCTTACTGCTTTTCTTGTAACCTAACCTGAGGCTGGCAAATGAATCAGCACTATCAAGCATTATAAGCTCTACACCGAAGACTGGGAAACTGGAAGTCAGGCCTGGGATTCCTCCTCTAGTCCAAATCTTTCCCTCATATGACTCAACTGTGCATGTAATAAACATGGGGATTAATCCGCATCATTATCTGCCTTTAACTAAAGTCTTCAAGCAATGTTTCTCCCCAGCAACACCTTGGGGTAACTCTGATCACCTCATTGAGTGTCATGAAATTATAAGATTCAAAGGTCCCAACTATTACATAAAATGCTTATGATATTATAGCACCTTTCAGTGGGAGGGAATCAGGGTTAGAGGTTTGGTATAATTATACAAAGTATGGAAGTAACTATTTAAGAGTACAAGGAATATTTTTATTTAACTTGCTTCATACCTGTCCTCCATAATACCGGCCATGAATAGGTATTTGGTAAAAATTGAAGAGAAACACAAGACTGAAGTTGAATAGGTAGGGTGAGGTGGCTGGCAAAAATAGTGAGGGGGACTGGTTTTTCCAAGAACAAGGATCTGAAGGACATCTGCCCAGCAGAAGAGCTCACTGTCACAGAGACAACAGTGCAAATGCTGGGTGGGATGGCTTTGGAGATGGCACAGAAATTGATGTTGAGCTGTAGCATCCAGGCTGGCCTCCCAGATTTATTTTGGATAGTTGGCATTGTTAGGGGGGCCCAATTCAAGCACATGAGAAAATGACAGCAGTTTGGAGATATGCCACATTTCATACCATTTCAATGTCCTGGAACAGGAAGTAGGGAATTGGATGGGTGCATAAGGGTTTCATTGAATCAGTCGGTGAGGCTGAGCTTTGCACTGCGACCACTCTTTTCACCCACTGATAGAGTTTAGAGAAATCCCTATTACCTTCATGGCACTGATGTAGCATCTCACTGACCAGCACACTGGCAATCAGAGTATCTTTGTCTTCTGTTGTGTTTTCTGCTCTTACAGTAAAGGATAGACAGATTTAAACAAGAAAAAGAGAAGGTATAGTACTTTGAGGCTTTCAAAATGTAAATTGGGCTTTTGGCATATGCCCTGGAGAAAGGAAACAGTTGTGTGACAAGGAATCAGAAGTGTCCTTTGGCACTAATTAGCCAGGTATCTGGCTTTTCCTTTTTTTTTTTAATCAACAGAATGATAGAGTTGTATTAGGTAATCCTTCAGGTTTCTTCCATACCTAAAGTTTCAGAGTATTTCACATGCTACAATTTCTTTCTAAATGGTCTGTGGTTACTACCTCTTTTTACCCTCAGACATAAGCTTTTATGGTTGGCTTTTTGTTGTCTTTTTGGTATCGATAATTTAGATTGAATTTTTGGCTCTGGCTTTTGGCTCACACACTGATTCTCCTTTTCCCGTCTTGTACCTTGAGAGAGAGCTTTCTTAAAATAAAACTCAGCTTCCTTTTTGTTTTCAGCATGATTACATCTAATTATGTAATTAGAACAAATACATGCAATCAGAAGCAAGCAATAAATATTAGGTTCTAACTTGGTAAATTCTGTTTTTCATAGTAAACGCCTCAGGGGCAGAGCTTTCTTATTTATGCCTGCTAATACCTTGCACAGTGCTGTGCATGTCCTAGGAACCCAGTTATTTGTTGAGTTAATGAAGTATTTTTAGGATGCTGTGTAAGCCTCATCTGAAAATATGCAAATTTTCTCAGAGACTAGAAATATTTTTCAAAGCTATGTAAAACCATATTCTGTTTGGACCATATATCAGCTTGGAGTAAATTGATTTATCAAGCCGAGTGTTTTGGCACAGCGGGGACTGCCAGTACATTAGTTGTCTTTGGAAGAAAAATGCTTTTTATAGGTCATAAGTTAGGTCAGTTAGTCATCATAGATTTACTGGGCTTCTGATGCTGTTTCCTCAGATTCGATGTGGCTTCTCTCTTGTACATTTGAAGCTTATTTAGGAGCGTGTCAGAACAAGCTGTCTCTCCAGCCTGAATTGTTAGCCTTGAGGGCTGGGACCACATTGTTATGTTGTGTTCTGAGCAGGGCACAGGAGGGAGCTGCCCAGATAATAAAGGACGATGATGAGCTCAGGTGGGTGACCGGGCTCTTCGGTCTGGACACCATGGAATGGAGAGCATGTGTCATCTGTCTTAAGGTTTTTTCCTTGAAATTGCCTATGAGGCTACACTTCCTCTTGCTATGAAGCCTCATTTATTTTATTTTTTGAATACATGCCTGCAACATACCTTGCCTACTTCCATTTTCCTAGCATCCTGGTTTTACGATTAAACTCAGTCTTGTTTTATTGGTGTTTTCATACTCAGAACCTAGCAGAGTTCTTAGCATACACAGGCAGTTGATAAATACATGTTCAAGCAAGTTGAACTGGGACCTTTTGGAGTCATAATCAGGCAGTCAAGGTCCCTGGGTGGCATGAACAGTTTGCACTTGACTACTAACCTAAAGGTTGATGGTTCAAACCCATCCAGTGTCTCCTTAGAAGAAAGACCTGGTGATCTGCTTTTGTGAAGATCACACCAGAGAAAATCCTATGGAGCAGTTCTACTTTGTAACACGTGGGGTCGTCATAAGTCGGAATTGATTCAACAACAGGTTTGGTTTTTTGGTTTTAATCAGGCAGTTGAGAGCAGATTAAGATCTAGAATTCAGATTTCCTGTTTCCTTTCAGAGGGACAGTGAATTCTGATGGCCCTTTGGCCCTTATCCAGATTCCAATCTGGCTTAGGGTTGCCCAAGTTCTCAAGCCCACTAAAACAAACAAACAAACAAACAAAAAACTCACTGTCGTTGAGTCTGACTCATAGTGACCCTATAGAACAAAGTAGAACTGTTCCATAGAATTTCCAAGGAGCGCCTGGTGGGTTCAAACTGCTGACCACTTGGTTAGCTGCCATAGCTCTTCACCACCACACCATCAGGGTTTCCGAGTTAGATGGATAGAAACAAGAGACTTAGAAAAGGCAGTTAAGTTTCTAATTGAGTTTGGTGTGACCTTGGTTTCACATTGTTTGCACCTGGGGATGCTTGGTTCTTCTACACTTGGAGCTGTTTGTTCCACCAAAGAATTCCAGAGGAGAAGCTGAGAGCCAGAAGACTTATCCTGCTTACTAAAGGTGGACTTTCCTAATGATGGCATGGCGAAGCCTTGTAAAAATACCTATTTTGGTGATTTTACTGGACTTGTTTAAACCCTTACAGCTCAATACCAATATAGCAGGAATAAGAAGAAACTGTATTCTGACAGTAAAACAGCCATTTGAGAAAGATGGGTAAATTTACTGGGAACATTTCAGGGCTGTAGCATATTTGTAACTGTGAGATAGAGCCTCAATTATTAATCATCGTGAGAAACCGAATAGAACTGACTCTGATATACTAGATTAATGGCACTTGATTTTAGTACCCAAAACTGAAAACATCATCAGCAAAAAAAAAGATTTGTAGTCTTTTCAGTGATTCAGCCCTTGCTCTATTGGAGCCGCAGAACCATGGCTTTTAAGTACCACAGACTCCATTTTACTTTCTCCTAGGAAAGTCATTTTGAAGGCTGGTGATAGGATTCAAATCTTTCTAAATTTGATACTTTGAACTAAAGCTAACCCAGAGCTTTGGTTAATTACTTTGATCTCTTTGTAAACCTGCAAGAAATGAAGGAGGGAAGATATTAATTTTTGAGCACTAACTATGTTTTGGGAATGTTAGCACAATGTAGCAATTATTCCCATTTTACAGATAAGAAATCTAAAACCAAAAGTAGGTAGATAATTTGCCCAAAGCCACACCACTTACTAGAGGCCAGCCCGGATTCACAACAGCCTTAAGGCCTGTCTGTCTCCTCCACAGAATTTTTTTTTTTTCCTAAGTTTTGTACTTATTTAAATCTCCACAGTAGAGTTTTTTCCAGGTAGGGCATGCACACTGGTATAATAGTTATGTAAAATTTTGTTTTATCTCACTCAACTCTATTCTTCTTAATGAACAGTCTTGTAATTTCTCAAATCACTTTTTGCACAGAGTGGGTGCTTTATAAATATTTACTGAATTATTTAATAATCTGACATTATTTACCACATGATCTAGATCTTGAGTTCAAAAGTATTTTCCGAAATAATGCTAGTGGTTGATAGTTAGTATGTGAAACTTCAGTAGAAATATTATAATTTTCACTCCTATCAATGCTTTCTTTTCTTAAACAGAGAGAATAACAGCTTAGAAGTAGTAATTTCCTTTTCATAATGGGTTAGGAGAAAATACACAGAAGGAATAGAGTTAAATAAGCTGAGGTCCTCATCCTTTGGGATTTTACAGCCAAGTGGCAATGATGGGAGATACTCATGGGTATTTAAAACATAGAGTAGAAGCCTTAAGAGAGGCTCAAGCATAGTTTAGAGGAGAAAACTTTTAATAAATGTTTAGAAGAACAATTAATTTGCAAGAATCAAGGAAGCATTCATAAAGGAGGGGACATTTGACATGGAACTTAGAAAGGTGAGTGCATTTTGACAAAGGTTTCAGGGGAAAGAAATCCAGGCAGAAGAAACAGTTCTAGAACAGTCATGGAAGCAGAAATATCAAAGAAATGATAATAAGTTCAATCCAAATGAGTACAGGACATGTTAAATGTAGTGAAAAAGAAGTCAGGAAAGGATAGTTAGAGACAGAGTTTGGTGGGGGGGAACCTTGTACAAGATGATATTTAAATTCCTTTTCAACAAATTTATAATCCTATGATTCTCTGAGTGCCATGACAAGGCACTTGGATTTTATTAAGTAAGCAATTGTGAGTCTTGAAAAACATTGTGAATTGTGACATCTTATCTTCATTTGACACTCTGACAAATGTCGTGGAGTGACAAGCAGAACTATGCTTTGTAAGCACAGATTTAAGAAGATTATTTTGGCAGCGGTGTAGCATTGATGGAGCTGCTTGGGGCTTTTAATCAACTGGTGTTTTGATGGGGGCAGCTTGATTTTCTGTGAGGTTAGGTTTCATCTCATTAATTGGTGTCCAACAGCTCCAGAATTTACTTAATTTAGGTGGGACACAGTTTTTAGACCTTTAACTCTCCAGCTACATTTGTCTTCCAGTAATCAAACTGAAATTCAGTTTCTAAAATAGATTCTGCAAACCTACTTACCCTCCTTTCTTTTCTCTCCTCTTCCTTCCCTCCATTTTTTTTTTTTTAAAGATTTATTAAATGCTTGCTCCATGCCAGATGTTATGCTGAGTGCTAGGGATGGTTTGATGAATAAGCTCCTGTCTATATAGAGTTCTCACGGTCTAGTGGGGGCAGAATCATAGGTGCTGTCATAAAGGAACATAGAAAAAGGAACTAAATCAGATCAGGAGGGGGAGGGGTAAATCAGAAAAAGGCTTCCTGGAGGTAGGGACAACTGGACAGAGTTTTGAAGATGAGTAGAAAGTAGCTAGCCAAAAAGAAGCAGTTGTGGGATGGGGGAGTCCATTCTAGGCAGAGATTTAAAGACACATTCAAGGATTTACAAATAGTCTGTATAGCTGCAGAGGGGAATATTTGGGGGAATTCTAGGAGATGGGGTTAAAGAAATATGCTGGAGATAGATAATTATGAGTCTTGGTTTAAATGAGTCCTTTCAACAATTTCCTGAAAGCTACAGGGAACCATTGTACGATTTTATGCAAACCAAAAAAAAAAAAACAAAAAAAAACCCAGTGCCGTCGAGTCGATTCCGAATCATAGCGACCCTATAGGACAGAGTAGAACTGCCCCATACAGTTTCCAAGGAGCGCCTGGTGGATTCAAACTGCTGATCCTTTGGTTAGCAGCTGTAGCACTTAACCACTATGCCACCAGGGTTTCCAATTTTATGCAAGGGATTACTTAATAAAATTTGTATTTTCGGAAGATATCCCTGATGGCAGAATGGAAGATAGATTTGAGGAAGGCAAGACTGGAGGCAAGGAAACCTGTTAGAGTCTACTCCTGAAATCTGGGGAAGAAGTGGGTTGGAACCTTAACTAAGGTGGCTGAGAAACAAAGAGAAAGAGACAGATTCAAGAATCATTAAAGGGTTAGACAATTAGGGGCTTAGATCTTGACTTGATGAGGCAAATGACAGAGATAAACTCACAAACGTTTCCTTTGAATGACTGAGTCTTTAGTAGGACCATTCACTGAGGGATCAGAAGGAATAACTGGTTTTGAGAAAAAGATAGAAATTTCAAATTTGCATGTGGATGTTGAGGTTGCCAGTAGCTATCCAAGTAGAAATGTTCATTAGGCCACTCAGCTGAATGATTTAAGCAAGAGGTACATATTTGGGAGTTAGCCTATAAGCTGATGCTATAGGCATTGATGTAGAACTCCAAGGGTGATAACTAACATGAAAGAATAGATAACTGAAGTTAGATTTCTTGATAAGACACTTAATTGGTGATAGAGTAACCCATGGAGGAGACACATAAGCAGGAAGAGTACCTGGCAGGAGAAAAGCCAGAAAAGAGCTATGTAATGGAAACCAAGAGAAAGAAAATTTAAAGAAGGAAGTGTCATTAACCTGCAAACAGGTGTACTAAGAACTACAGAAAATTTTTCATTGTATTTGACATATATATTCAGTGAGCTTTACCCTGAGCAGCTTCAGTAGAGCAGTATGGGTAGGGCTGAGTTCAAGATAGAATTGGGTCCAGATTCTAATGGAAACAGCTGAGTGTGGGACTAAAAATGAAATAGTAGGGTGAGACAGGTCAAAATTCCTGGAAGCAAAGCTGGGTTGGGGGCCAAAAGGAGCAGCAAGTGATCACAGACAGGAGCAGGGATGGAGCAAACCTGAGGCTCATAAAGATTCTATTGAAATATGATGTGGTTTTAGCTACCACAGTTCTAGTCAGGATATCTTAAAAGCATGCTGCAACTACTGACACCACAATTCTGAGACATGTTTTCTACTGACCCATCATTTCACATCTAGGGGGCAGATCAGAGATCCTGACCAGTTACATGCAACTGCCCATCTGTCATTAAGCAGCTGAGATCTGTTCCAACACAATGAGATAAAAAGTGTTAGTGGGAAGAAAACTGTGGTTTGAGTTCTTCATCATATACTACGCAGACTCAGAATTTAATAAGTACTTGACACTCTGGTAAGCATCTTTCTGATGATAGATCCAATGCCACAGGAAATACTTAAGTGGCTCAGCAATGTTTGTTTTTTGTGAAAGAAAAACTTGATTATAAACTATACGCATTGAGAAGGCTTGAAGCTCTTGGTTTGCTTTCAGGGTGGGCATGCTAAGGACAGCATGCACCTCAGTTGGAGGGATATGAATCCAGTAGCACTGGTGAAGTAGCTAAGGAAATTGTTCCTGGAAATTTTAATTTGCTGAAGGAAGGGCTTAAGGCGAGGTGCGAGGTCACTGTGTGTGGATGTCCAGCCAGTCAGTCTGTTCTCTGATCAAGGGCTTTTTTACCCCGATAAAAGCAGCTCTGGAGCAAAGGTAAGTAGGTTGACTCCATATTTGGTTTACACTTAAGTCTGTTTACCACTTACCTACCCCCATCAGTCATCCACCTTCTCTGGTTAATGAGTCTTGGCTCCTGCTCTTGACAATATCCCTGGATCCTCTGATACCTGGACTCATTGTGTTTTCCAGTAAATTACTGTTAGTTGACTCTGGTTCCCCTTCTTGGATCAGACTATGTTTTATAAAGGACAGCCTCCTGGGCAAAAATAAGCCTTGTTAAGATAGACTTGACTAGAGAGTTTTGCCCACTCTTAACACCAGAATATTGATTGCATGAATCTTACAGAATCTACTCAATCCAGTTTTCTATCTATAACAGTACAACAGGGTTCTCTAACTCAGAGCTTTATAAAGCAACAAAAGAATTTGTGAACAGTGTTTGAACTCCCAGTCTGGAAGGAGAACTTCTTTAATTCATATAGTTCAATACTACAAAGTCTAAAACTGGACAGTGGCTTTTGAAGTAAGTTTCCAGTTACTTGATGAAAATCTTTAGCCAGAGGAATAGCTTTTTGTTCTGATCTGGTTTGAATTTTCTTACAGGGTTTTTTTTTTTTTGGTCAAGTTTTGCTGGCCCTCCTCTGATCTACTTCTGTGTGTCATGTGCTATTTTTGATCACTGTTATCTGCCCAGGAATATAATTCACTTGCTTAAAAGTCATTTTTAGAATGATCTTTTTTCCATTAATACTTTGCAAAATGTTCAATTCTTCATTTTGTCTTGCAAAATGTTGGTACCTGCCTGCTTTACTCTTACCCCTGAAGTGGCAGGCTGTTGCTGCCCTCTGTCTGCCTCTTCCTTATCCCATTGATCTCTATATTGTGGTTCATGGTCACCTTTTGTGTGCAGCACTGTCTGTCCTGAATGGAATTCTCCTTACTGTGATGATCTTTCAGAGTCAAAACTTTCGAACGAGACAGGCTGGAGTTTAATTCTAGCATTTTCTGTTACTTGCTGTGTGGCCTTGGACAAATCACTTGACTTTTATATGCTTCAATTTCCTCATCTCTGAAATGTGATCATAATGATACCTACCTCATAGGTTGTTGTGAGGGTTAAATGAGACAGTGCATGCACAGTGCTTAGCACAGCACTGGCACATTCTGTTTAATCATTACCAGTGTTTACTGGTTGAGTTCTGGACTGATAATGTATTTACTCCCCTACTGAGTGAAAACAAAATTTCACAATACTTCCTGTGTAACACTGTGAAGCCTCCATTCCCCCCTTTCCCCACCACCCATCTATCAGTTTGTCCATACTCTGGGGGCTTGGCTGTTGTTATGATGCTTGAAGATATGCCACTGGTATTTTAAATACCAGCAGGGTTACCTATAGTGGCAGGTTTCAGCAGAGCTTCTAGACTAAGACAGAGTAGAAAGAAAAAGCTCTGATGACCTACTTCCAAAAATAAGCCAATGAAATTTTTTTTTTATTAACTTTTATTAAGCTTCAAGTGAACGTTTACGCATCCAATCAGTCTGTCACATATAAGTTTACATACATCTTACTCCGTACTCCCACTTGCTCTCCCCCTCTTGAGTCAGCCCTTTCAGTCTCTCCTTTCGTGACAATTTTGCCGGCTTCCCTCTCTCTCTATCCTCCCATCCCCCCTCCAGACAAGAGTTGCCAACACAATCTCAAGTGTCCACCTGATATAAATAGCTCACTCTTCATCAGCGTGCCAATGAAAATTTTATGGATCACAAGAGAATGTTGTCTGACTCTCTTGCTTTGGACACGTCATCAGGAGGGATCAATTGCTGGAGGAGGACACCTGCTTGGTTAAGTAAAGGGCCAGAGAGAGTGAGGGAGACCTTTGGTGAGATGGACTGGCACAATAGTTGCAACAATGGACTCGAACATGCCGGCGATTGTGAGAATGACACAGGACCAGGCAATGTTTGTTCTGTTGTACATAAGGTCACCATAGGTCGGAGTTGACTTGATGACTATCTATCTGTCTGTCTATCATCTATCTATCTGTCTGTCTGTCTTTCTATCTATCTATTCTATCATCTAATCTCCCTTTTCCAGCACCAGCAATTCAGAGGGAATTCCTTGTTAACTATTCTTGTTCAATGCTTGTGTTAGTTATACTCTCACATTGCTTTTCTCATAGAGAACCCCACAATTCTCTTGCTTTTGCCTCTCCAGTAAGACACAATTCTATATCTTCCACTTTTCCCTTTCATTTTTCTCCCTTTGCCTCCCTTCTTTGTTTATTTCTAACACAGTATTTTAGTTTTCTGTTGCTGCATAACAAATTACCACAAACTTGGCTTAAAACAGCACACATTTATTATCTCACAGTTTCCATGAGTCAGGAGTCTGGGCGTGGCTTAGCTGGATCCTCTGCTCAGAGTCTCATAAGGCGGCAATGAAGGTGTTGGCTGGGCTGAGCTCTCATTTGGAGGTTCAACTGGAAAAGAATCTGCTTCCAAGCTCATTTTAGATTGTGGGAAGAATCCAGAGATTGTATGACTGAGGGTCCTGACTTCTTACCAGCCACTCACATCTCCTTGTCACATGGACTTCCTCAACATGGCTGTTTACTTCCTTAAGTCAGCAAGGCGAATCTCTCACTCCAGTATGTTAAGATGGAGGCTTCTATGACAGTGTAAACATGGACGTGACATTCCATTACCTTTGTCATATTCTGTTCATTAGAAGGAAGTCACAGGTCTTTCCTGAACTCAAGGGGAGGGTGCTACACAAAGTCATGGACACCAGAAAGTGGACAATCTTTGGGGATCACCTTAGGGTCTGTCTGCCATGCCCAGATGGTTGATTCATTGCACTGTCATAGGATATACTGAATACTTCCATGACCTTAATCTTCTTAATTCAATAAACAAGATATCAAAATACCTTACCATGTCTAGAATTCCTAGAAAAATCTGACTGTAATAGAAAGTATGAACGGAAGGTAAAAAATAGAAAACCAAACCCATTGCTGTCGAGTTGATTCTGACTCATACCAACCCTAGAGGACAGGGTAGAACTACCCCATAGAGTTTCCAAGCAGTACCTGGTGTATTTGAACTGCTGACCTTTTTGGTTGGCAGATGTAGGACTTAACCACTATGCCACCAAGGTTTCCCAAACTGAGGACACTTACCTTGAAGCTAAGAACTTTAGGAGAGGCCAAGAAGTTTTTACAGAGATCCTTCAGGAAATGAGATAAGGGTGAGATAAGGTCTTAAAGAGGTAGAAATGGTTGGAATAGCCAAATGTGGGTAGTGCGATAAGAGTTGATTAAAGTGGAGGGAAAAATGAATTGCCCAGTAACAGTGACAATCTATCTTAGATTTAAAAAAAAAAAAGGAAAAGAAAAACCTGTTGCTGTCAATTCCAACTTAGAGCAACCCTATAGGACAGATGGACCTGCCCCAGAGGATTTCCAGGGAGCCACTGGTGGATTCCAACTGCCGACCTTTTGGCTGGCAGCCGAGCTCTTAACTACGACATCACCACTGCTCCCATCTTAGATTAGCTGGGATGAAATTGTAATGGAACCAACCAGCAGTTTCATGTCTTGTGTAGCAATGCTGGGTAGCCTTGGAAGTAGGACTAGAAAAAGTTTTTTTTTTTAAATCAGGAATGGGGTTTGGCAAGCAAGAAAGTAGAAATTTAGAAGGTGGGAAATTCTAATCTTACTACTATTGCAACTTGACTTGTCTAGCTGGAGACATTTTTTGTTTTCTATTTTAAGTTATGAACTATTCCAGACATATAGAAAATAACAGAAAATAATGTCATAGAGAACCACCTACTCCCAACTGTATTGAACAGATATGAAACGCCCCCACATGTCTTTCAAATGTCCTTCTTTTTTTTTCTTTCTTCTTTTTAAATAACTAAAACCACATTTTTCAATGACTCTTTCCTTTTCCCTCCTTAATGAAGATTTGGATTTGCAGTTATTATCATATCTGTTTAACTGGGTCAGTATGTATAATCTTAGACTGTAATTTTAAAAGAAGGAAATTCTTTAACACAGTCATTAACAAGTGATAGATATAAAGAAAGGAGAGAAGAATTGAAACAACCTTTGAGGACAACCACTAATACTCAGATGTTTTGTTGCAACATTAATGCGCCTCATTTCAAAGCAAACATTAAAATGCTTTAATATCCATTTGGCTTGAAAGGTTAAGGATAGAAAAATAAATGTACTCTTCTGTGGAGGAGTTAAACTGAAAGGCAAAGAGAGCTCTTGTCTAGGGTAGGCTATAAGAGATAATTGTTCATTAGGGAGTGTGAAATCTGTCATAGGTAAGCACAACCACATTCATTAGCCAGTTCCCTGCTTCCTGTCTGTAATGGGCATTAGGTTTCTCTCTGTTCAATTAGAATGAATTCTGACTTTTGCACTACAGATCCTTTCTAGGTTTATTATGTTCTGGCCTTTGGTCTTTTTTCTCTTTGGATTTTCACTGAATTGGAGTAACCTCAAGACAGAGTATGAATTATTTCTTAAATAACATATTCCAAAAGTATGACAAGTTCTCAAACAATATAGAGTATACATAGAAACCAAGCAAAAATACCCCAAACATAAAGCATTTCTGTAGAAAGATACCTAAAATATGGTTACACTGATTGACAAATATTATACTTTGTTAATAAGCAGCACGTGACCTAGAACCAAAAGCCAGAATTTACGACATCAACAAAGTACTGTTTGTTGTATTTTTGAGATGTCAGCAACTTAACTTGGGACATAGCAATTTGACAGCTAAAGATTCTGCATATTTAGGTATCGGGGTCACCTCCAGATTTAACTCTAGGTTCAGTCTAACCTAAACCACATGGTTTGGACTTGTTTTCTGGGGTAGAAGAAAACCTAGCCCTTCCTTTTTGCTTATACCTGGCAGGTAGTTAAATACCTTTAACTACAAGCAACCTAACCGTAGGAAGGATGCATGTGGGAAAGAATGTGAGTGTGTAAATTTAGGGGTTGGTTGAGGATGAGGGGATAGGTGGGAATGAATTATAAATGCACATACAGTAATATGTAATGGAACTTCAAAGTTCATTCACTTTAAATCACATATATACCGAATGACTATTTTGTGTCAGGTACTGTGTTACTGTGCTACTCAGAAGAGGAAATGCAAATTAATGGTACTAGTGCAGGTTGATTAAATCCTTCAAGATGATAAGGAGCTTCATTCATGTGGTGGAGTGGTGAATTTGATTTACTGGGAGATAGACTGAATACATTGGGGTATGATTATGCCATTAAGATCTACAGAGCCTCTTGATAATTGATTAGGTAAAGAGAGTACAGGAAACTTATTTAACATATTGAAACACTTTGCTCTTGCTTACTAGAGATTTTCCTAGGGGTGAACCCTGTGTGGGCTACATAGCATTGAAAAGCAAGTACCACAACCTAGGAGAATGTCCATGAAGTTGTACTTCTGTCAGGAAAATTCTATGTGAAGATGCTCAGAGGCAGCAGAATCTGATACACTCACATTGTGATATCTATTTGACAGGCCAGAAGGAAAAGGCCTTCAACCTTAGTTTTTCCATGGTATATGCACTTTGTTTTATGTAAGAGTCAACTCTGAGAGTCTCTTCTAGCACATGACATTTTATTATCTGAATGAAGGTGACAGTGGACTACCTAGAAGTTCTCATTCCTCGAAAATGTGCCTAAACCACCAGGCAATGAGCATAAGGAAAATCACTAAAGTCAGGAACACTAAAATATTAGAATTAAAATGGGAATTTCAGGTGGAAATCACACATAAATATATAGATAAGCATAGTTTATGAAAGGTATAGAATTATATAGGACCCTTACATAATTCTGTTCTCAAAACATTTTTTAGGCTCTCATTATTTGTTATACATGGTTCTGGGTGTTGAAGGTACAAAATCAAATAAACCATCCTTCCTGCCCTCCACTGAAAGAGCAATTACAACAAAATGGTGAAGGCTATAACAGAGGAAAAAAAAAATGCTGAGAAGGCACTATAGAGGAGGCACTTAACTTTCCCTGGAAAGGTTAGAAAAGGCTTCTCAAAGAGGGTGACATTTGAGTAGATTCTTGGAAAATTAGTTTCCTAGGGAAATAAGAATGAAACTTACAGCATATGAGAAAAGACAGAAAGGTATGAGGCAGACAGAAGACCTGCTGATATAACTTTTAAAGGTAGACAGAAACAGAAATCCCAAAAAGGCTTTTATGTCTTGCTCTTGGATTTGGACTTCAACCTTTAGACATTGGGAGGACTTTGAAGGGTTTCACTTCAAAAAGATGGAAGACAGAGGGTGGAGGGGATAGGTGATGCCAGAGTCTGTATGGCTAGTTAGAAAATTATTGTAGTCATTTTGGTCAGAAATGATGGGGGGCTGGGACTGAGGCAGAGGAAGAGTAAGGGATTAGCTTGGGCTTTCTGACTTTGTGGATCTTTGCTTCATTAGTCAAAATAATAGAGTCAGCTTTTGGGAAGAGAACAGTGCTTTCAGTTTTGGACATCTTAAGTTTGAGGTTCTGTGGATCTGGTTGGAGATGGGTATGACACGGTTGGTACAGTAAGCTTGAGGTCCAGGAGAGAGATAATAGATTTAAAGCCATCAGTGTATAGGTGTTTTTAGAGCCATGAACATGAAGAAGTTTGCATAGGAAGACTGTGTCAAGTCAGAGGGGAGGAGTAAAGGCCAACCTAGGAAATCTCAGCAAGGATTTAGGTGGTAAGGAAAGGAGCTAGTGGACAGAGCTGAGAAGGAATGGTGGGGGAAGAAAAAGGAAACTAAAGAGGAGGTGGTACCAAGGAAAACAGGAGAGTAGATAATTCCAAGAAAGAGGTGCTGGTTAAAAGTATTAAATGCTATTGAGTGACTAAGTTTAAAGATGCCTCTGGATTAGGCCATTACAAGACCAAAAGCAGAGCAAGAACAGTTTTATTGTAATGGTAAAGGGAGAACCAGATTAACCAGGGGTTGAGAATTGAATGCGAAGCTAGGAAGTAAAGTCATCAAAAGTGCATTATGGTTTTAAGAACCTTTTCTTGAAGGCAAAGAGAAAGAGATCTTGTTAGCTCTAGGAGACTGAAGAGTCTAGGAATTGCACTTTTAAAAAGAGTTGTAGAAACTTAAACATTTTTTTTTTGTTTTATTATACTTTTTAAAAAATAATTTTTATTTTGCTTTAAGTGAAAGCTTACAAATCAAGTCAGTCTCTCACATAAAAACTTTTATACTCCCAATTACTCTCCCAGCAATGAGACAGCCCGCTCCCTCCTTCCACTCTCTCTTTTTGTGTCCATTTTGGCAGCTTATAAGCCCCTCTACCCTCCCATCTCCCCTCCAGGCAGGAGATGCCAACACAGTCTCAGGTGTTCACCTGATCCAAGTAGCTCACTCCTCACCAGCATCCCTCTCCAACCCACTGTCCAGTCCTATCCATGTCTGACGAGTTGGCTTCGGGAACGGTTCCTGTCCTGGGCCGACAGAAGGTCTGGGGGCCATGACCACTGGGGTCCTTCTAGTCTCAGTCAGACCATTAAGTCTGGCTTTTTATGAGAATTTGCAGGTCTGCATCTCACTGATCTCCTGCTCCCTCAGGGGTTCTCTGTTGTGTTCCCTGTCAGGACAGTCATTGGTTGTGGCTGGACACCATCTAGTTCTTCTGGTCTCAGGGTGATGTAGTCTCTGGTTCATGTAGCCCTTCCTGTCTCTTGGGCTCGTAATTACCTCGTGTCCTTGGTGTTCTTCATTATTCTTTGATCCAGGTGGGTTGAGACTCATTGATGCATCTTAGATGGCCACTTGCTAGTGTTTAAGACCCCAGACACCACTCTTCAAAGTAGGATGCAGAATGTTTTCGTACTAGATTTTATTAAGCCAATTGACTTAGCTGTCCCCTGAAACCATGGTCCCCAAACCCCTGCCCCTGCTTCTCTGACCTTTGAAACATTCAGTTTTTTCAGGAAACTTCTTTGCTTTTGGTTTAGTCCAGACCTCCTCTGTATTGAGTGTTGTCCTTCCTTTGACCTAAAGTAGTTCTTATCTACTATCTAATTAGTAAATACCCCTCTCCCACCATCCCTCCCTCCCCCCTCTCGTAACCACCAAAAAATGTGTTCTTCTCAGTTTAAACTGTTTCTCAAGGTCTTATAATAGTGGTCTTATACAATATTTATCCTTTTGCAACTGACTAATTTCACTCAGCATAACGCCTTCCAGGTTCCTCCATGTTATGAAGGGTTTCACAGATTCCTCACTGTTCTTTATCGATGTGTAGTATTCCATTGTGTGAATAGACCATAATTTATTTATCCATTCATCCGTTGATGAGCACCTTCGTTGCTTCCATCTTTTTGCTATTGTAAACAGTACTGCAATGAACATGGGTGTGCATATATCTGTTCTTGTAAAGGCTCTTATTTCTCTAGGATGTATTCCAAGGAGGGGAATTGCTGGGTCATGTGGTAGTTCTATTTCTAGCTTTTTAAGGGTGAGCCAAATCAATTTCCAAAGTGGTTGTACCATATGACATTCCCACCAGCAGTGTAGAAGTGTTCCAATCTCTCCACAGCCTCTCCAACATTTATTATTTTGTGTTTTTTGGATTAATGCCAGCCTTGTTGGAGTGAGATGGAATCTCATTTTAGTTTTTATTTGCATTTCTCTAATGGCTAATGATCAAGAGCATTTCCTCATGTATCTGTTAGCCGCCTGAATGTCTACTTTAGTGAAGTGCCTGTTCATATCCTTTGCCCATTTTTTAATTGGGTTGTTTGTCTTTTTGTGGTTGAGTTTTAGTAGAATCATGTAGATTTTAGAGATCAGGCGCTGGTCGGAGATGTTGTAGCTGAAATTTTTTTCCCAGCCTGTAGATGGTCTTTTTACTCTTTTGTATAGGTCTTTTACATCTTTGGTAAGATTTATTCCTAAGTATTTTATCTTGATTTGATGATTTCCTCTTCGATGTTCTTTTTGTTGATGTAGAGGAATCTAACCGGTTTTTGTATGTTTATCTTGTAACCTGATACTCTGCTGAAGTCTTCTATTAGTTTCAGTAGTTTTCTTGAGGATTCCTTAGGGTTTTCTGTGCATAAGATCATGTCTTCTGCAAATAGAGATAATTTTACTTCTTCCTTGCCAATCTGGATGCCCTTTATGTCTTTGTTTAGCCTAATTGCTCTGGCTAGGACCTCCAGCACAATGTTGAATAAGAGCGGTGATAAAGGGCATCCTTGTCTGGTTCCCATTCTCAAGGGAAATGCTTTCAGGCTCTCTCCATTTAGAATGATGTTCGCTGTTGGCTTTGTATAAGTGCCCTTTATTATGTTGAGGAATTTTCCTTCTATTCCTATTTTGCTGAGAGTTTTTATCATAAATGGGTGCTGGACTTTGTCAAATGCCTTTTCTGCATCAATTGGCAAAATTATGTGGTTTTTGTCTTTTATTTATATGGTGGATTATATTAACTGTTTTTCTAATATTGAACCATCCTTGCATATCTGGTATGAATCCCACTTGGCCATGGTGGATTATTTTTTTGATATGTTGTTGAGTTCTATTGGCTAGAATTTTGTTGAGGATTTTTGCATCTATGTTCATGAGGGATATAGGTCTGTAATTTTCTTTTTTTGTGCTGTCTTTAGCTGGTTTTGGTATCAGGGATATGGTGGCTTCATAGAATGAGTTAGGTAGTATTCCATCATTTTCTATGCTTTGAAATACCTTTAGTAGTAGTGGTGTTAACTCTTCTCTGAAAGTTTGGCAGAACTCTGCAGTGAAGCTGTCTGGGCCAGGGCTTTTTTTTTTGGGGGGGGAGTTTTTTGATTACTTTTTCAATCTCTTTTTTTGTTATGGGTCTATTTAGTTGTTCTACTTCTGTTTGTGTTAGTTTAGGTAGGTAGTGTGTTTCTAGGAATTCATCCATTTCATCTAGGTTTTCAAATTTGTTAGAGTACAATTTTTCATAGTAATCTGATATGATTTTTTTAATTTCAGTTGGTCTGTTGTGATATGGCCCATCTCATTTCTTCTTCGGGTTATTTGTTTCCTTTCCTGTATTTCTTTAGTCAGTCTGGCCAATGGTTTATCAATTTTGTTAATTTTTTCAAAGAACCAGCTTTTGGCCTTGTTAACTCTTTCAATTGTTTTTCTGTTCTCTAATTCATTTAATTCTGCTCTAATTTTTATTATTTGTTTTCTTCTGTTGCCTGAGTTTCTTTTGTTGCTGTCTTTCTATTTGTTCAAGTTGTAGGGACAGTTCTTTGATTCTGGCTTTTTCTTCTTTGTGTATGTGTGCATGTATTGACATAAATTGACCTCTGAGCGCTGCTTTCACTGTGTCCCAAAGGTTTGATAGGAAGTGTTTTCAGTCTCGTTGCATTCTATGAATTTCTTCATTCCCTCCTTAATGTCTTCTATAACCCAGTCTTTTTTGAGCAGGGTATTGTTCAGTTTCCAAGTATTTGATTTCTTTTCCCTGGTTTTTCTCTTATTGATTTCTACGTTTATGTCCTTATAGTCTGAGAAGATGCTTTGTAATATTTCAATGTTTTGGATTCTGCTACGGCTTGCTTTATGACCTAATATGTGATCTATTCTAGAGAATGTTCCACGTGCACTAGAAAAGATAATATACTTTGCAGTTGTTGGGTGGAGTGTTCTGTATAAGTCTACGAGGTCAAGTTGGTTGATTGTAGTAATTAGATCTTCTGTGTCTCTATTGAGCTTCTTACTGGATGTCCTATCCTTCACCGAAAGTGGTGTGTTGAAGTCTCCTACTATAATTGTGGAGCTGTCTAACTCACTTTTCAATTCTGTTAAAGTTTGCTTTATGTATCTTGCAGCCCTGTCATTGGGTGCATAAACATTTAATATGATTATATCTTCCTAGTAAATTGTCCCTTTAATCATTATGTAGTGTCTTTCTTTATCCTTTGTGGTGGATTTAACTTTAAAGTCTATTTTGTCAGAGATTAATATTGCCACTCCTGCTCTTTTTTGATTGTTGTTTGCTTGATATGTTTTTTTCCATCCTTTGAGTTTTAGTTTATTTGTGTCTCCAAGTCTAACGTGTGTCTCTTGCAGGCAGCACATACACAGATAGTGTTTTTTTAATCCAGTCTGCGACTCTCTGTCTCTTTATTGGTGCATTTAGTCCATTTATATTCAGCATAATTATAGATAAGTATGGGTTTAGTGCTGTCATTTTGGTGCCTGTTTTTGTGTGTTGTTGAAAATTTCATTTTTCCACTTACTTTTTTGTGCCGAGTAGTTTTTGTTTGTAAATTGTGTGTTCCTCATTTTCATAGTAGTTGAATTTATTTTTGTTGAGTCATTATGTTTATCTTGGTTTTTATTTTGAAGTATGGAATGTTATACCTCTTTGTGGTTACCTTAATATTTACCCCTATTTTTCTAAGTAAAAACCTGACTTGTATCACCCTATATTGCCTTGGTTTCCTCTCCATATGGAAGATCTATTCCTCCTGTATTTAGTCTCTCTTTTTTGATTATTGTAATCTTTTAAGTAATGACATCAGTGATTCCCTGTTTTGAACATTTTTCTTTTAATTAATCTTATTTTGTTTTTGTGATTTCCCTATCTGAGTTGATATCAGGATGTTCTGTTCTGTGACCTTGTGTTGTGCTGGTATCTGATATTATTGATTTTCTGACCAATTTCCTTTAGTATTTCTTGTAGCTTTGGTTTGGTTTTTGCAAATTCTCTAAGCTTGTGTTTATCCGAAAATGTCTTAATTTCACCATCATATTTGAGAGAGAGTTTTGCTGGAAATATGATTTTGGCTGGCAGTTTTTCTCCTTCAATGCTCTGCATACGTCATCCCATTGCCTTCTTGACTGCATGGTTTCTGCCGAGTAGTCCGAACTTATTCTTATTGATTCTCCTTTGTAGGTGACTTTTCGTTTATCCCTGGCTGCTTTTAAAATTTTCTCTTTATCTTTGGCTTTGGCAAGTTTGATGATAACATGTCTTGGTGATTTTCTTTTGGGATCTGTCTTGTATGGGGTCTGGTGAGCATTTTGGATATCCGTTCATCTTTCATGATGCCAAGGAAATTTTCTGCCAACAGATCTTCAGCTACTCTCTCTGTATTTTCTGTTATCCCTCCCTGTTCTGGAACTCCAATTACTTGCAAGTTATTCTTCTTGATAGAGTCCCACATGATTCTTAGGGTTTCTTCATGTTTTTTAATTCTTTTATCTGATTTTCTTCAAATATATTGGTGTCAATTGCCTTATCCTTCAACTTCCCAACTCTGCATTCCAATTCCTCCTTTCTGCTCCTCTGACTTCCTATTGAGCTAATTCTGTAATTTTATTGTTAGTCTTTTGAATTTCTGAATGCTGTCTCTCTATGGATTCTTGCAGCTTATTAAATTTTTCACTATGTTCTTGAATAATCTTTTTGATTTCTTCAACTGCTTTATCTGTGTGTTCCTTGGCTTTATCTGTAGATTGCCTTATTTCATTTATGAGGTCATCCCTGATGTCTTGAAGCATTCTGTGTATTAGTTTTTTATATTCTACATTTGGCAATTCCAGAAATATATCTTCATCTGGGAAAGATTTTGATTCTTTGATTTGGTGGTTTGTAGAAGCAATCATGGTCTGCTTCTTTATGTGATTTGATATCGACTGCTGTCTCCGAGCCATCTGTAAGATATTATAATGTTTTCTTTCACACTTGCTCATTGAGTCTTATCTTCTTGTTTTGTTTTGTTTCAGTACACCCGGATGGACTACAGGATTGTGCTATCTTGATTGTTGTAGCCTTTGAATCACTTATGTCCTGTTAGCAGCTGGTTTGAGCTGTTACCATGTGTATGAGCCTATGAGCCCAATCACTGTTCTTGAATAGAATCAGCTCAGGTGTCCTGATAGTGGGTCACCTAGTGTGTAATGTAGCCTCTCACCTATTAACTTAGAGGAGTAGTGGTGATGGTTGTATGCACCAGTTTCTAGTATTGTCAGGGGGTCACACTCTGAGGAGGGCAGGATGCTGACAGCCTTCCCCCAAGTGTCAGTGAGGTAGGAGTGCCTCTATTCTCTAGAGCACTCTGGTGGTTGGGCTCTGCAGCTGTACCGTAGGCACCGAATGCTTGTACCTCTAAAGATTGGTAGGTGTCACTATTCTCAGACCCCTTTAGCAGGTGGCTAGGTGGTGTGGATGGAGCCTCAGCCCTCAGTTCCCTGGTTTGGAGCAGTGAGGGGTCTGTTTAATACGTAGAGAGGTATCTGACCTCCAAAACTTGCCTTTCCACTGCTCAGCTAAAACAATTACAGTCAGATCTGTATCAGAATTGCCTTTGCATTATAATAGCCACCTGGTTCCCCGTAGGAGTGTAAGCCAAAGACTATGGATCTCTTATGCCTGGATGGAGCTGGTTCTGTATTGTTATTCCAGTTTAGGGAAGTCAGTGGAGGATTTTTCCCCTGATTGTTAATTGCTGCTTTTTTCAGGCCAGGAGAATGAGTGAGACAGAGAAAAAAAAAACCACAGAGCACTTTGGTCTCTGGTTCAGGGAATTCCAACTTTAGTGAAGCCGACTGGGGCGGGGTGGGGGGGGTGTCAGATAGATAGGAGAGGGTAGCATGGCAAGATGGACAAAGTTACTTATCTTGTTTGGTGGGGACTGTTTTATCTGAGATTCCAGAGGGGTGGGTAGCCTGTGTGTGGTGGCTGACTCCCTGCCAAGATTGCCCCAGATGGTTAGGGCTTAGTCCTGTGCTTGTGCCGTCTCACGGAGCTGTGATAAGCCTCTCCATGCTTAGTCCAAAGCCCAGCACCAAGGTCTCCTAGCTAGGGCGCTGTGCTCCAGGCTCCGAAACCAGTTGCTGCTTCCCCATGGTTTCTCGTTCTCGTCAGCTGCGTCGGTGTGCAGCCTGCGTGTGTTTGCTGGGTCCCTGCCGAGGTTGCTCCAGGGGGTTAGGGCTGCATCCCATGCTTGCCCCGGCTTAGTAAGCTGTTTTATTATGTTTTAGGTGAAAGTTTACAGAGCAAAATTGTTTCCCATTGACTTGTCTGTACATGGTGTACCATGACATTTGTTTCATTTCCCGCAATGAGTCAGCACTCTCCCCATTTCCACCCTGGGTTTATCATTTCCTTATGTCCTGATTTTCTACCCTTTCCTGCATTCTTGTCTTTGCTTTTGGGCAAATGTTGTCCTTTTGTTCTCATATAATTGATTGGTATAAGGAACATATTCCTCTTGAGTTTTATTGATTATTCTATGGGTCTGTTGTTTGGCAGAAAGGTGGTCTCTGGGAATGGATTCAGTTCCAGGTCAGAAAGGTGTCTTAGGGACATAGTCTTGGGTGTCTCTCCAGTCTCTGTCAGACCATTAAGTCTGGTCTTTTTTTGTGAATTTTATCTTTTGTTCTACATTTTTCTCCCAGTCTATCCAGGACCTTCTGTTGTGTTCCTAGTCAGAGCAGCCAGCAGTGGCAATTGGGCACCATTTAGTTCTTCTTATATTGGGGTTGTGTAGGCTGTGGTTCCTGTGGTCTATTAGTCCTTTGGACTGATCCCTTCCTTGAATCTTTGTTTTTTTTTCACTCTCCTTTGCTCCAGAAGAGACCAATAGTTATATCTTAGCTGCTTGCAAGCTTTTAAGGTCCCAGATGCTACTCAGAAACCCTGGTGACGTAGTGGTTAAGTGCTATGGCTGCTAACCAAAGGGTCGGCAGTTTGAATCCACCAGGCGCTCCTTGGAAACTCTGTGGGGCACTTCTACTCTGTCCTATAGGGTCGCTATGAGTCGGAATTGACTCAACGACACTGGGTTTAGATGCTACTCACCAAAGTAGGTTATACAACAAGGTCATTATAAACTATATTGTGCCAATGATGTAGATGTCCCTGAGTCTATGGTTCTTTACCTTTGGGCCCAGGAACTTCATCCAGTGAGGTGTTTGGTTATATGTAAGAAGTCTCCATGCCTGTGCCCCCTGTGTGTTCTATTGTCTATAATAATATATGTACTGCACCTGCAATGATGAATGTAGAAATATCTACAACTAAACCTATACCTATAGGTGGGTATGCTCCCTTGCACCTTTCCACACCTCTTTAGCATACCCATCTACCTAAGTATCCATTTGCAAATTATCATTTGCTTATACTATTGTTGCAGAATTGTCTGTCTTATAGTAATTACTGCATAAACAAACCAAACCCATTTCTGTTGAGTCGATTCTGACTCATAGCAACTCTATTGGACAGAGTAGAACTGCCCCATAGAGTTTCCAAGGAACACCTGGTGGATTTGAACTGCCAACCTTTTGGTTAGCAGCTGTAGCACTTAACTACTACACCACCAGTGTTTCCAGTAGTTGCCCTTTATTCTTGCATTCCTCTTAGTGTCTTCCTTTGCCTTGGTCATGTTGTGCTGACTTCCCCTGTATTGTGTATTGCTTTTCCCTTCACTAACATTAACACATGTCTTCTATATAGTTAGTAGTTTTCCCTCCCTCCCCCTCCCATCCCCGGTAAACATCAAAGATTTTTCTTTTTTTCTGTGTATAAACCTTTCCTTGTGTGTTTTATAATAGTGGTCTCATACATTATTTGTCCTTTTGTGATTGATTTATTTTATGCAGCATAATGTCCTTCAAATTCATCCATGTTGTGAGATGTTTTGTGGATTTGTCATTATTCTTTGCTGTTACGTAGTATTCCATCGTGTGTGTGTGTACCATAGTTTGTTTATCCATTTATCTGTTGATGAATGCTTAGGTTATTTCCATCTTTTTGCAATTGTGAATAATGCTGCAGTGAACATGGGTATGCGTATGTCTGTTCATGTCATGGCTCTTATTTCTTTTTTAAATTTGTAAGCTATTTTTAATTATTTGATTTAAAAAATTTTTAAATTGGTACTATCACTTGATAAATCCAAAGTATTTCTTTTTTTGGACATTTTATTGTGGTTTGGGTGAAAGTTTACAGACCAAATTAGTTTCCCATTCAGCAAATATTTTTTCCTGCATGTAATTTTTAAAATAGTTGCAGAAGTCACATAGCTACTGTTTTATATCCTGCTTTTTAACCTTACTATTATAACATGAGCTTTCCCTGATGCTACTTCAGTCTTCATGAAGGTAGTTTTTAGTGCTCACATCTAGGCTATGTACACTAATTTACTTAATCTTTCCCCTATGGTCGAATATTTGATTTACTAGACTTTTTCATTATAATAAATTATGCTGGGATGAGCTTCCTCATGTAATATTCTTCTCCCATAGTTATGTTTCTTTCCTTTGGCTGGATCCCTTGATGAGGAATCACTGAACCCATTCAACAATTTATATACATTTTGTTTCATGACATTAGTTGCAATCCCGTCAATGTGACAACACCCTACCCCCTTCCTCCTTGGGTTCCCTGTTTCCATTTGCCCATTTTTTCTGCCCCTTCCTGACTTCTGAACTTTGTTTTTGAGCAAATGCTGCCTTTTTGGTCTTGTATGGTTGATTGTTCTGAGAAGTATGTTCTTCACTGGTGTTATTGTTTACTTTACGGGCCTGCTATCTTTTTGCCGAAAGGTGATCCCTTAAAGTAGTTTCTGTTCCAGGTTTGAAGGGTGTCTAAGGGCCATAGTCTTTGGGGTTCCACCAGTCTCTACCAGACCATTAAGTCTGGTCTTTTTTATGAATTTGAAGTTTGTTTTACATTTTTCTCCCACTCTGTACAGGACCTTCTACCATGATCCTGATCAGAGTGGTTGGTAGTGATGGCCAGGCACCATCTAGTTCTTCTGGTCTCAGGCTAGAGGAGGCTGTGGTTCATGTGGTCCATTAGTCCTTTGGACTAATTGTTTCCTTGAGACTTTCATTTTCTTCACTCTTCTTTGCTCTGGGCTAGAAGAGACCAATAGTATCTTAGATGGCTGCTCGCAAGCTTTTAAGACCCCAGGTGCTACTCATTAAGGTAGGATGCAGAACATTTTCTTTATGAACTATGTTATGCCAGTTGCCCTGGATGTCCCCCTAGACTATGGTCCTAAGCCCTCAAGCCCAATGACCCAGTCCCTCAAGTTGTTTGGTTATGTCTAAAAAGTTTTCATAAATTTGCCACCTATGTTCTCTACTGTATACATGGATATATTTGCAGCACATAGAAATATGCATGTAGAAATATCCTCTGCGAAACCTATATATGCTCAAGGGTATACTACCATATGCCATCCCACACCTGGTCAGCTTACAAAGCTATCTATGTATCCACTCGTAAGTTATTGTTTGTTATTGTAGGGTTGTGTATGTAATAGTATTTCCTGTTGTTTCCTTTTACTTTTGCATTCCTCCCAGTGTCTTCCTTTGCCTTGGTCATGTTGTGCTGACATCCCCCTTATCGTGCATTGCCTTTTCCTTCACCCAAGTTAATACGTGTCTACTATCTAGTCAGTGATTTTCCTTCCCTCCCCCTCTCATCCCTGGTAACCATCAAAGACTGTTTCTTTCTGTGTGTAAACATTTTCTTGACTTTTTAAAATAGTGGTCTCATCCAATATTTGTCCTTTCATGACTGACTTATTTCACTCAGCATAATGTCCTTCATCCATGTTGTAAGATGTTTCATGAATTCACTGTTATTCTTTAACATTGCATAATATTCCATTGTGTGTTTGTACCATAGTTTGTTTATCCATTCATCCATTGATGGGCACTTAGGTTGTTTTCATCTTTTTGTTATTGTGAATAATGCTGCGACCTATTTGTGTTATGGTTCTTATTTCTGTAGGGTATATACCTAGGAGTGGAATTGCTGGATCATATAGTATTTCTACTTCTAGCTTTTTGAGGACATGCCATACCATTTTCCGTAGTGGTTATATCATTTTACACCTCCACCAACAGTGCATAAGAGTTCCAATCTTCCCACAACCTCTCCAACATTTGTAATTTTCTGTTTTCTTGATTATTGCCATTATTGTTGGGGTAAAACGGAGTCTCATTGAAGTTTTAAAAATTTTTTTATTGTACTTTAGATGAAGGTTTACAGAACACACTAGCTTCTCATTAAATAGTTAGTATATGTATTGTTTTATGACATTGGTTAACAATCCCATGACATGTCAGTACTCTCCCTTCTTCACCTTTGGTTCTCTATTACCATCTTTCCTGTTCCCTTCCTTGAAGTTTTGATTTGCAGCTCTCTAATTTTTTTTATTTTTTAATGGTTAATGGGAGCCCTGATGGTGCAGTGGTTAAGAGCTACAGCTGCTAACCAAAATGTCAACAGGTCGAATCCACTAGGTGCTCCTTGGAAACCGTATGGGGCAGTTCTACCCTCTAACATAGGGTCGCTATGAGCCAGAACCGACTCTACGGCAATGGGTAATGGTTAATGATCACGAACATTTCTTCATGTGTTTGTTAGCCACCTGAATGTCTTTGGTGAAGTGTCCGTTCATATCTTTTGCCCATTTTTTAATTGGTTGTTTTTCTTTTTTTGTTGTTGAGGTGTTGAAGTTTTCTATAAATTTTAGAGATTAGATTCTTTTTGGCTATGTCGTAACAATTTTTTTTCTTTTTCCCCAGTCTGTAGGTTTTCTTTTTACTCTTTTGAGAAGTATTTTTGATGAACATAAGAATTTAATCTTTAGGAGGCCTCATTTATCTCGTTCACCTTCTGCTGTTTGTGCACTTTTAGTTATGTTTGGTGTTCTATTTTTGCCATAAATTAGGGCTTCGAGCATTGCCCTGTATTTTATTCCATGATAATTATAGTTTTAGGTTTTGTATTTAGGTCTTTGATCCATTTTGAGTTAGTTTTTGTGTATAGTGTAAGGTGCAGGTCCTGTTTCATTTTTCTACAGGTAGACATCCAATTTTGCCATTGCCATTTGTTAAAGAGACTCTCTCTTCCCCATTTAATGGACTTTGGCTCTTTATCAAAGTTCAACTATCCATAGGTTGATTCTGTTCCCTTGGTCTATGTGTCTGTCATTGTACCAGTACCAGGCTGTTTTGACTACTGTGGCTGTTCTGAGATCAGATAGAGTGAAACCTCCTACTTTGTTCTTTTTCTTCAATAATGCTTTACTTTTTTTTTTATATGGGGACTCTTTCCATACAAAGTTGGTGATTAGTTTTTCCATCTCATTAAAGAATACTGTTGAAATTTGGATGGGGATTGCATTACATTTATAGATTGCTTTGGGTAGCATTGACATTTTTACAATGTTAGGTCTTCCTATCCATGAGCATGGTATATTTTTCCATTTATGTAGGTCTCTTTTGTTTTCTTGCAGTAGTGCTTTATAGTTTTCTTTGTATAGGTCTTTTACATCCCTGGTTAGATTCGTTCCTAAGCATTTTATCTTTTGGGGGGCTATTATAAGTGGTATTGTTTTCTTGATTTTTTTTTCCTAAGTTTTCTTTGTTGGTGCAGAGGAATTCAATTGATTTTTCATGTTGATCATGTATTCTGCTAACTTGCTGAATACTTCAATTAGTCCCAGTAACTTTTTTTGTGGAAACTTTGGGATTTTCCATGTACAGGACCATATCATCTGCAAATAGGGATAGTTTTACTTCTTCCTTACTGATTTGAATGCCCTTTATTTCCTTTTCTTGCCTTATCCCTCTAGCTAGGACTTCCAGTACAATGTTGAATGAGTGGTGATAAAGGGCATCCTTGTCTGGTTCCTGATCTCAAGGGAAATGTTTTCAGTTTCTCTCCATTGAGAATAATGTTGGCTGTTGGTTTTGTATAAATGCCCTTTATTATGTTGAGGAATTTCCCTTGTATTCTTATTTTGCTGAGTGTTTTTATCAGGAATGGGTGCTGGAAGAATAGTGGAAACTTTATATTTAGGAGATTTTGATAGGTTTAAATGGTATGCAGGTTGATTTAATTTTAATGGTACTTAACTAAGGTGTCAGTTAGATAGGTGTCTTAGTTATCTAGTGTTTCTACAACACAAATACCACAGGTGGATGGCTTTAACAAACAGAAATTTATTCTTTCACAGTTTAAAAGGCTAGAAGTCCAAATTTACAGTGCCAGTTCCCAGGGAAGATCTTTTCTCTGTGTAGGTTCTGGGGGAAAGTCCTTGTCATAAATCTTTCCAGGGTCTAGGAGCTTCTCAGTGCAGGAACCCTGGGTCCAAAGGATACACTCTGTTCCCAGCTTTTCTTTCTTGGTGGTAGAAAGTCCCTCTCCTCACTGCTTGCTTCTGTCTTTTATATCTCAAAAGAGACTGATTCAAGATACACCCTAATCCTATAGATTAGATTGTGTTCTGTCTCATTAACATAACTGCCTCTAATCCTGTCTC
Organism: Loxodonta africana; assembly: GCF_030014295.1. Lineage (NCBI taxonomy): Eukaryota > Metazoa > Chordata > Mammalia > Proboscidea > Elephantidae > Loxodonta > Loxodonta africana. The sequence continues at coordinate 51,459,637 of NC_087351.1, forward strand.
ATTAACATCATAGAGGCTAGAATTTACAACACATAGGTAATTATGTCAGATCACACAATGGAGAACAAATACACAATACTGGGAACCAAGGCCTAGCCAAATTACCACACCTTTTGGGGGAACACAATTCAATCCCTAGCATTCAGCCCTTTGGCCCCCCAAAATTCATGTCCTTGACACATGTAAAACACTTTCACTCCATTGTTTCAACTCAAAAGTCTTCAATCAACTCCAAGTGCACATTCCTTTTTGGGGTAAATTCATCTTCATCTGTGAAATCTAGAATACAAGTTATCTGCTTCCAACGTACAATGGTGGAATAGGCACAAGGTAGACATTTTCATTATAAATGGGAGAAATTGGAAGGAAAGAAGGGATAACAGGCACCAAGCAAATCAGCAGAACATATTACATTACATTAGCTCTCAAGGCTTGAAAATAACCCCCTGTTCTCTGAGAATATTTATGCAATGACCACGGCCTCCAGACTCTGAGTGTTGGCCACACTCTCTGAGCTCTGGGTGGAAGCCCCTCGGTCATGGGCTTCAGTTTCACTTTCAGGCCCACTGGGGCAGCAACTCTGCTCCACTGGATTTGGGCAGCCCCATTCTTCTAGTCTGTCTGAGTTTCAACCCTACCCCCTTGGCAGGTGCTCTTCTTCTTTCCTGTGGTGGTTAAGATTGTGTGTCAACTTGGCTGGGCCATGATTCTCAGTGTTTTGGTGGTTGTGTAATGTTGTGATCGCTTCCCTGCTGAAATTTGGTACGTGATCACCCCATGATGGAATCTGCTGACTAGTACATGTGGTGGCTCATCATCCCCTCAGCCTTCATCTCCTCACTCTCCTCTACCCACTTCCTTCCTGCATACCTTGTAGGGGCTTTTGCTTGTTCCAGATCCTTCAGCTCACTCCCATTTGTCTTGCCTCCGGTTCTTGGGACTTGGGCTAGCAGCTTGCTGGTGTCTTGCCTGACTATGGTTGATCTTCACAGCCTGTGGCAGCACTACCCTCCAGCCTGCCGACCTTGGATTTGCCAGCCTCTGTGGCTACATGAATCAGGAAAATTTCCTTCCCTGTCTCATGACCTTGGGACTTACAGGCTCTAAAAACCATGTGAGCCATTTCCTTGATATAAATCTCTCTCTCTCTCTCTATACGCACACGCTTTACTGGTTTTGCTTCTCTAGAGAACCTAGCCTAAGGCACGTGCCTTGGGCATGGAAGCCCCACTCCCACAGCTTTGGACAGAAGATCCAGCCCTATCTCCCTGGCATTTGTGAATAGCAGCCCCACACTGCAGAACTGAATTGGTGAAGATCTGACTCCTTAAAACCTAGGAGGCCATGGCCCCACCCTTTGAGACCCAGGTGGCTGTGGTTCTACCCTTTGAGACCTCCGAGTTTGTGGTCCTACCCTTTGAGACTGAGGTAGCTCTGCTTCCTGTGCTCCTTGTCTCTTCAGGCTCTGCTTCTTGGTTCCTTGGGCTCTTGACCTTTGGGATCTCTTGGACTGGCCTGGCTTCTGCCCTGAAAGTGTTCCAAAACTCTTCAGCTCTACTGATAAGTGCCTGGAGGCACCCTACTCTGCCAGGAATCATTCTGCCCAAAAGCACTCAGCTCTCTTACTCTGTGGGTCAGCTCCTGTGCTGTCTCATGCTAGTCTCCTGGATCTTCATTTCTCTCCTGCTGCTTCTCACCATCTGTGCCATCTCCTCACTTCCTTCTGAGCCCTCACCAGAACTGTCTTTTATGTCCATAATTCAACAATAGTCTCTTCTAGGCAGTCTAGGCTTTTACTATTAGGCACATTCAAATTCTTCCAACCTCTATTACTCAATTTCAAAGCCGTTTCTACATTGTCAGTATCTTTTAGAGCAGCACCCTCCCTCAGTACCAAATTTATGTCTAGTTATCTAGTGCTGTTTTAACAGAAATACCACAAGTGGATGGCTTTAACAAATAGAAATTTATTCTCATAATTTAGGAGGCTAGAAATTCGAATTCAGGGTTTCAGCTCCCGGGGAAGGCTTTCTCTCTCACTTGATTCTGAGGGAAGGTCCTTGTTTTCAATCCTCCCCTGATCTAGGAGCTTCTCAGCACAGCCACCCTGGGTCCAAAGGCTGTACTTTGATCCCAGTGCTTCATTCTTGGTGGCGTGATGTCCCCCTCCTCTCTGCTAGATTCTGTCTTTTATATCTCCAAACAGATTGACTCAAAATACAACCTAATCCTGTAGATTGAGTCCTGTATCATTAACACAACTGCCTTTAATCCTGCATCATCATCATCATGGAGATTAGAATTTACAATACATAAGGTAATCACATCAGATCACGAAATGGTGAACAACCACACAATACTGGGAATCGTGGCCTAGCCAAGTTGACACACATTTTGGGGGGACACAATTCAATCCATAACAACAGGTGAGAACGGAAAACTTCACGAGAACCTGACGTGGTGGCTATTGTGCTTGATTTAAAAAAAACAAAAAACTTTTCCTTCCTTTTTGCATGTTCGTTTAAGGGTGTCTTAAATCAAGCTGTGACACTGAAATATCTAAATCTGCCTAGAAGTGCCTTGAGAAATACTTGAGACTAAGGGCAATTTAGGAAAGAATACCCACCTCTGCCACATGCAGACTGTAGCTAGATGTCTGGGGTGATGAGGTTTAAATAGTGGCAAAGAAAGTTGAAAAGCTTTCAGCATCTTGCTGACTCCAAGAAGCAAAAACAACCTGCCCTCTGGCAAATACATTTTCACTTTTGAAATTCTGTCAAATAAATTCAGAGGGCCATGAAGAAAAAAGAAATCTATCTTGTAACATGTGCTGGTGTGGTCACACAGCCCCTATTTCACGGATAGTGCACAATGAATTTCAACACTATATCTGATTTTCCTGGTATGTACCTTGTGTAAAAGAACTTGCAGAAGTACATCTTTATAATCATTCCAGGGAACTTGAGAAGGCATGGCACAAAATGAGACTACAGATATTATATAAGCAAGAAGAAATCTTTCCCTTAAAAATGAAGGCACTCTATAATATCCTTCAAGGAAAACTGCATCCTTTGAGGGACTCTGTACATTCAGTCTTACTGATGGCAAAAAATGCAGCCTAGGTTTAGCATTTCATTTGGAGGATCTAGCTTTGAATGGGTTTATTTTTCAGGAACTGAAGTGGTAGCTCATCACATATTTCTCGGCTTCTGAAATGATTGGTATTCCTCTCCTATCTAGCAGCTGTTGGAAGATTTTTTATTTAACTGGTGATGAGTTCCAAAATAGAAGTGTTGTCCTGGATGTATCTTAAAAACACATGTTTCAGGCCTTTCCACTTTAACTTGAAGTAGTGGATAAAAAACCCAAAGTGAAAATGACAAGATAACATTGTGATACCGACTCACAAACGCGTAAGGAATCTATAGATGCCCCTGAGTGTCAGATCCAAAGGCAAACAGGCAACTGTCATACTCAACATCTGAAAGCTATGTAGGTTTTGTCAAAACCTTGATTCACTGCAATGCCTATGGAATTGGGTGTCCTGGGTAACTAAATTTTCTGTTATTAGATGGTTAAATAAAATATCCCTTTGGTTTGAAATTTAATTTCCACAGAGTTTTAGAAAATGCCAGTGTTGCCATATTTTCTTGATTTAAAGGTTTCCTATTGGTGTGAAATAAAAATTTGATTGTAGGTTCTATTTCTGTTGAGGCAATAGGATTTAATTTCTTTTTTTTTTTTTAAATTGTGCTTTAAGTGAAAGTTTACAAATCAAGCCAGTCTCTCATACAAAAATTTATACACACCTTGCTATATACTGCTAATTGCTCTCCCCCTAATAAGAAAGCACACTCCTTTCCTCCACTCTCTTTCCGTGTCCATTCGGCCAGCTTCTGACCCCCTCTGCCCTCCCATCTCCCCTCCGGACAGGAGATGCCAACATAGTCTCATGTGTCTACTTGATCCAAGAAGCTCACTTTTCCCAGTATCATTTTCTATCCCACTGTCCAGTCCAATCCCTGTCTGAAGAGTTGGCTTTGGGAATGATCCTGTCTTGGGCTGACAGAAGGTCTGGGGACCATGACTACAGGGGTCCTTCTAGTCTCAGTCAGACCATTAAGTCTGGTGTTTTTGCGAGAATTTGGGGTCTGCATACCACTGCTCTCCTCCTCCCTCAGGGGTTCTCTGTTGCGTTTCCTGTCAGGGCAGTCAGTTGTAGCCAGGCACCATCTAGCTCTTCTGATCTCAGGATGATGTAGTCTGTGGTTTATGTGGCCCTTTCTGTCTCCTGGGCTCATAATTACCTTGTGTCTTTGATGTTCTTCATTCTCCTTTGTTCCAGGTGAGTTGAGACCCATTGATGCATCTTAGATGGCTGCTTGCTAGTGTTTAAGACCCCAGACACCACTCTCCAAAGTGGGATGCAGAATGTTTTCTTAACAGATTTTATTACGCCAGTTGACTTAGCATCCCCTGCAACTATGGTCCCCAAACCTGTGCCCCTGCTACACTGGTCTTCGAAGTGTTCAGTTTATTCAGGAAATTTATTTACTTTTGGTTTAGTCCAGTTGTGCTGACCTCTCCTGTGTTGTATGTTGTCTTTCCCTTCACCTAAAATAGTTCTTATCTACTATCTAATTGGTGAATACTGCTCTCTCTCCTTCTCCCCTCCGCCGTTTCGTAACCATCAAAGACTATTTTCTTCTCTGTTTAAACTATTTCTTGAGTTCTTGTAATAGTGGTCTTATACAATATTTGTCCTTTTGCAACTGACTAATTTCACTCAGCATAATGCCTACCAGATTCCTCCATGTTATGAAATGTTCCATAGATTATCACTGTTCTTTATTGATTCATAGTATTCCTTTGTGTGAATACACCATAATTTATTTATCCATTCATCCATTGATGGGCACTTTGGTTGCTTCCATCTTTTTGCTATTGTAAACAGTGCTGCAGTGAACATGGGTGTGCATGTATGTGTTTGTGTAAACGCTCCTATTTCTCTAGGATATATTCCAAGGAGGGGGATTGCTGCATTGTATGGCAGTTCTATTTCTAGCTTTTTAAGGAAGCACCAAATCTATTTCCAAAGTGGTTGTACTGTTTTATATTCCCACCAGCAGTGTATAAATGTTCCAGTCTTTCCACAATCTCTCCAGGATTTATTATTTTGTGTTTTTTGGATTAATCCCAGCCTTGTTGGAGTGACGTGGAATCTCATTGTAGTTTTGATTTGCATTTCTCCAATGGCTAATGATTGTTTTTCCTCATATATCTGTTAGCTACCTGAATGCCTTCTTTAGTGAAGTGCCCGTTCATATCTTTTGCCCATTTTTTAATTGGGTTATTTGTCCTTTTGTAGTTGAGTTTTTGCAGTATCATGTACATTTTAGAGATCAGGCGCTGATCGGAAATGTCATAGCTAAAAACTTTTTCCCAGTCTACAGGTAGTCTTTTTACTCTTTTAGTGAAGTCTTTGAATGAGCATAGGTGTTTGATTTTTAGGAGCTCCCAGTTTCTAGTTTCTATTCTGCATTGTTAGTAATGTTTTGTATACTGTTTTTGCCACGTATGAGGGCTCCTAACATTGTCCCTATTTTTTCTTCCATGATCTTTATTGTTTTAGATTTTATATTTAGGTCTTTGATCCATTTTGAGTTAGTTTTTGTGCACGGTGTGAGGTATGGGTCTTGTTTCATTTTTTTGCAGATGGATATCCAGTGATGCCAGCACCGTTTGCTAAAAAGACTGTCTTTTCCCCATTTAACTGACTTTGGATCTTTGTCAGATATCAACTGCTCCTACATGGATGGATTTATGTCTGGATTCTCAATTCTGTTCCATTGGTCTCCGTATTTGTTGTTGTACCAGTACCAGGCTTTTTTGACTACTGTGGCAGTATAATAGGTTCTAAAATCAGGTAGAGTGAGGCCTCCCACTTTATTCTTTTTCAGCAATGCTTTATTTATCTGGGGTCTCTTTCCCTTCCATATGAAGTCGGTGATTTGTTTCTCCAGCTCATTAAAAAATGCTGTGGGAATTTGGACCGGAATTGCATTGTATCTGTAGATCGCTTTTGGTAGAAAAGGCATTTTTACAATGTTAAGTCTTCCTATCCATGAGCAAGGTATGGTTGTCCACTTATGTAGGTCTCTTTTGGTTTCTTGCAGTAATGTTTTGTAGTTTTCTTTGTATAAGTCTTTTACATCTCTGGTAAGATTTATTCCTAAGTATTTTATCTTCTTGAGGGTACTGTATATGGTATTGATTTGGTGATTTCCTCTTCAATGTTCTTTTTGTTGGTGTAGAGGAATCCAACTGATTTTTGTGTTTGTTTATGTTGTATCCTGATACTCAGCTGAACTGTTGTATTAGTTTCAGTAGTTTTCTTGAGGATTTCTTAGGGTTTTCTGTGTATAAGATCATGTCGTCTGCAAATAGAGATACTTTGACTTCTTGCTTGCCAATCTAGATGCCCTTTATATCTTTGTCTATCCTAACTGCTCTGGCTAGGACCTCCAGCACAATGTTTAATAAAGAGTGGTGATAAAGGGCATCCTTGTCTTGTTCCCAATCTTAAGGGGAATGCGTTCAGGCTCTCTCCATTTAGGATGATGTTGGCTGTTTGTTGACTTTGTATAAATGCCCTTTATTACATTAAGAAATTTTCCTTCTATTCCTATTTTGCTGAGAGTTTTTATCATGAATGGGTGTTGAACTTTGTCAAATGCCTTTTCTGCATCAATTGATAAAATCATGTGATTCTTGTCTTTTATTTGTATGATGGATTACAATAATTATTTTGCTAGTGTTGAACCGTCCCCACATACCTGGTATGAATCCCACTTGGTCATGGTGATTCACTTTCTTGATATGTTGTTGAATGCTATTGGCTAGAATTTTGTTGAGGATTTTTGCATCTATGTTCATGAGGGATATAGGTCTGTAATTTTCTTTTTTTGTAATGTCTTTACCTGGTTTTGGTATCAGGGATATGCTGGTTTCATAGACTGAGTTAGGGAGTATTCCATCATTTTCTACGCTCTGAAATACCTTTAGCAGTAGTGGTGTTAACTCTTCTCTGAAAGTTTGGTAGAACTCTCCAGTGAATATGTCCGGGCCAGGGCTTTTTTTTTTGTTAGGAGTTTTTTGATTACCTTTTCAATCTCTTCTTTTGTTATGGGTCTATTTAGTTGTTCTACTTCTGTTTGTGTTGGTTTAGGTAGGTAGTGTGTTTCTAGAAATTCATCCATTTCTTCTAGGTTTTCAAATTTGTTAGAGTACAATTTTTTGTAGTAATCCGATATGATTCTTTTAATTTCATTTGGGTCTGTTGTAATATTGCCCATCTCATTTCTTATTTGGGTTATTTACTTCCTCTCCTGTTTCCTTTTGTCATTTTGGCCAATGGTTTATCAATTTTGTTAATTTTTTCAAATAACCAGCTTTTGGTCTTGTTAATTCTTTCAATTGTTTTTCTGTTTTCTATTTCATTTAATTCTGCCCTATTTTTTATTATTTGCTTTCTTCTGGTGCCTGAGGGTTTCTTTTGTTTCTCTCTATTTGTTCAAGTTGTAAGGATAATTCTTTGATTTTGGCCCTTTCTTCTTTTTTTTTTTTTTTTTTTTTAATAATAACTTTTATTAAGCTTCAAGTGAACGTTTACAAATCCAGTCAGTCTGTCACATATAAGTTTACATACATATCACTCCCTACTCCCACTTACTCTCCCCGTCTTGAGTCAGCCCTTTCAGTCTCTCCTTTCTTGACAATTTTGCCGGCTTCCCTCTCTCTCTATCCTCCCATCCCCCCTCCAGACAAGAGTTGCCAACACAATCTCAAGTGTCCACCTGATATAATTAGCTCACTCTTCATCAGCATCTCTCTCCCACCCGCTGACCAGTCCCTTTCATTTCTGATGAGTTGTCTTCGGGGATGGTTCCTGTCCTGTGTCAACTGAAGGTCTGGGGAGCATGGCCGCTGGGATTCCTCCAGTCTCAGACCATTAAGTTTGGTCTTCTTATGAGAATTTGGGGTCTGCATCCCACTGATCTCCTGCTCCCTCAGGGGTCCTCTGCTGTGCTCCCTGTCAGGGCAGTCATCGATTGTGGCCGGGCACCAACTAGTTCTTCTGGTCTCAGGATGATGTAGGTCTCTGGTTCATGTGGCCCTTTCTGTCTCTTGGGCTCTTAGTTGTCATGTGGGCTTGGTGTTCTTCATTTTCCTTTGCTCCAGGTGGGTTGAGACCAATTGATGCATCTTAGATGGCTGCTTGTTAGCATTTAAGACCCCAGACGCCACATTTCAAAGTGGGATGCAGAATGATTTCATAATAGAATTATTTTGCCAATTGACTTAGAAGTCCCCACAAACCATGTTCCCCAAACCCCTGCCCTTGCTCCGCTGACCTTTGAAGCATTCATTTTATCCCGGAAACTTCTTTGCTTTTGGTCCAGTCCAATTGAGCTGACCTTCCATGTATTGAGTGTTGTCTTTCCCTTCACCTAAAGCAGTTCTTATCTACTGATTAATCAATAAAAAAACCCTCTCCCACCCTCCCTCCCTCCCCCCCTCGTAACCACAAAAGTATGTGTTCTTCTCAGGTTTACTATTTCTCAAGATCTTATAATAGTGGTCTTATACAATATTTGTCCTTTTGCCTCTGACTCATTTCGCTCAGCATAATGCCTTCCAGGTTCCTCCATGTTATGAAATGTTTCAGAGATTCGTCACTGTTCTTTATCGATGCGTAGTATTCCATTGTGTGAATATACCACAATTTATTTACCCATTCATCCGTTGATGGACACCTTGGTTGCTTCCAACTTTTTGCTATTGTAAACAGAGCTGCAATAAACATGGGTGTGCATATATCTGTTTGTATGAAGGCTCTTGTATCTCTAGGATATATTCCTAGGAGTGGGATTTCTGGGTTGTATGGTAGTTCTATTTCTAACTGTTTAAGATAACGCCAGATAGATTTCCAAAGTGGTTGTACCATTTTACATTCCCACCAGCAGTGTATGAGAGTTCCAATCTCTCCGCAGCCTCTCCAACATTTATTATTTTGTGTTTTTTGGATTAATGCCAGCCTTGCTGGTGTGAGATGGAATCTCATCGTAGTTTTAATTTGCATTTCTCTAATGGCTAATGATCGAGAGCATTTTCTCATGTATCTGTTGGCTGCCTGAATATCTTCTTTAGTGAAATGTGTGTTCATATCCTTTGCCCACTTCTTGATTGGGTTGTTTGTCTTTTTGTGGTTGAGTTTGGACAGAATCATGTAGATTTTAGAGATCAGGCGCTGGTCGGAGATGTCATAGCTGAAAATTCTTTCCCAATCTGTAGGTGGTCTTTTTACTCTTTTGGTGAAGTCTTTAGATGAGCATAGGTGTTTGATTTTTAGGAGTTCCCAGTTATCAGGTTTCTCTTCATCATTTTTGGTAATGTTTTGTATTCTGTTTATACCTTGTATTAGGGCTCCTAGGGTTGTCCCAATTTTTTCTTCCATGATCTTTATCGTTTTAGTCTTTATGTTTAGGTCTTTGATCCACTTGGAGTTAGTTTTTGTGCATGGTGTGAGGTATGGGTCCTGTTTCATTTTTTTGCAAATGGATATCCAGTTATGCCAGCACCATTTGTTAAAAAGGCTGTCTTTTCCCCAGTTAATTGACACTGGTCCTTTGTCAAATATCAGCTGCTCATACGTGGATGGATCTATGTCTGGGTTCTCAATTCTGTTCCATTGGTCTATGTGTCTGTTGTTGTACCAATACCAGGCTGTTTTGACTACTGTGGCTGTATAATAGGTTCTGAAGTCGGGTAAGGTGAGGCCTCCCACTTTCTTCTTGTTTTTCAGTAGTGCTTTGCTTATCCGGGGCTTCTTTCCGTTCCATATGAAATTGGTGATTTGTTTCTCTATCCCCTTAAAATATGACATTGGAATTTGGATCGGAAGTGCGTTAAATGTATAGATGGCTTTTGGTAGAATAGACATTTTTACTATGTTAAGTCTTCCTATCCATGAGCAAGGTATGTTTTTCCACTTAAGTATGTCCTTTTGAATTTCTTGTAGTAGAGCTTTGTAGTTTTCTTTGTATAGGTCTTTTACATCCTTGGTAAGATTTATTCCTAAGTATCTTATCTTCTTGGGGGCTACTGTGAATGGTATTGATTTGGTGATTTCCTCTTCGGTGTTCTTTTTGTTGATGTAGAGGAATCCAAGTGATTTTTGTATGTTTATTTTATAACCTGAGACTCTGCCAAACTCTTCTATTAGTTTCAGTAGTTTTCTGGAGGATTCCTTAGGGTTTTCTGTGTATATAATCATGTCATCTGCAAATAGTGATAACTTTACTTCTTCCTTGCCAATCCGGATACCTTTTATTTCTTTGTCTAGCCTGATTGCCCTGGCTAAGACTTCCAACACGATGTTGAATAAGAGCGGTGATAAAGGGCATCCTTGTCTGGTTCCCGTTCTCAAGGGAAATGCTTTCAGGTTCTCTCCATTTAGAGTGATATTGGCTGTTGGCTTTGCATAGATGCCCTTTATTATGTTGAGGAATTTTCCTTCAATTCCTATTTTGTTAAGAGTTTTTATCATGAATGGGTGTTGGACTTTGTCAAATGCCTTTTCTGCATCAATTGATAAGATCATGTGGTTTTTGTCTTTTGTTTTATTTATGTGATGGATTACATTAATGGTTTTTCTGATATTAAACCAGCCTTGCATACTTGGTATAAATCCCACTTGATCATGGTGAATTATTTTTTTGATGTGTTGTTGGATTCTATTGGCTAGAATTTTGTTGAGGATTTTTGCATCTATGTTCATGAGGGATATAGGTCTATAATTTTCTTTTTTCGTAATGTCTTTACCTGGTTTTGGTATCAGGGAGATGGTGGCTTCATAGAATGAGTTGGGTAGTATTCCGTCATTTTCTATGCTTTGGAATACCTTTAGTAGTAGTGGTGTTAACTCTTCTCTGAAAATTTGGTAGAACTCTGCAGTGAAGCCGTCCGGGCCAGGACTTTTTTTTGTTGGGAGTTTTTTGATTACCGTTTCAATCTCTTTTTTTGTTATGGGTCTATTTAGTTGTTCTACTTCTGAATGTGTTAGTTTAGGTAGGTAGTGTTTTTCCAGGAATTCATCCATTTCTTCTAGGTTTTCAAATTTGTTAGAGTACAATTTTTCATAATAATCTGAAATGATTCTTTTAATTTCATTTGGTTCTGTTGTGATGTGGTCCTTCTCATTTCTTATTCGGGTTATTTGTTTCCTTTCCTGTATTTCTTTAGTCAGTCTAGCCAATGGTTTATCAATTTTGTTAATTTTTTCAAAGAACCAGCTTTTGGCTTTGTTAATTCTTTCGATTGTTTTTCTGTTCTCTAATTCATTTAGTTCAGCTCTAATTTTTATTATTTGTTTTCTTCTGGTGCCTGATGGATTCTTTTGTTGCTCACTTTCTATTTGTTCAAGTTGTAGGGACAGTTCTCTGATTTTGGCTCTTTCTTCTTTTTGTATGTGTGCATTTATTGCTATAAATTGGCCTCTGAGCACTGCTTTTGCTGTGTCCCAGAGGTTTTGATAGGAAGTATTTTCATTCTCGTTGCTTTCTATGAATTTCCTTATTCCCTCCTTGATGTCTTCTATAACCCAGTCTTTTTTCAGGAGGGTATTGTTCATTTTCCAAGTATTTGATTTCTTTTCCCTCGTTTTTCTGTTATTGATCTCTAGTTTTATTGCCTTGTGGTCTGAGAAGATGCTTTGTAATATTTCGATGTTTTGGACTCTGCAAAGGTTTGTTTTATGACCTAATATGTGGTCTATTCTAGAGAATGTTCCATGTGCGCTGGAAAAAAAAGTATATTTTGCAGCAGTTGGGTGGAGAGTTCTGTATAAGTCAATGAGGTCAAGTTGGTTGATTGTTGTAATTAGATCTTCCGTGTCTCTGTTGAGCTTCTTACTGGATGTCCTGTCCTTCTCCGAAAGTGGTGTGTTGAAGTCTCCTACTATAATTGTGGAGGTATCTATCTCGCTTTTCAGTTCTGTTAAAATTTGATTTATGTATCTTGCAGCCCTGTCATTGGGTGCGTAAATATTTAATATGGTTATGTCTTCCTGATCAATTGTCCCTTTTATCATTATATAGTGTCCTTCTTTATCCTTTGTGGTGGATTTAAGTCTAAAGTCTATTTTGTCAGAAATTAATATTGCTACTCCTCTTCTTTTTTGCTTATTGTTTGCTTGATATACTTTTTTCCATCCTTTGAGTTTTAGTTTGTTTGTGTCTCTAAGTCTAAGGTGTGTCTCTTGTAGGCAGCATATAGATGGATCGTGTTTCTTTATCCAGTCCGTGACTCTCTGTCTCTTTATTGGTGCATTTAGTCCATTTACATTCAGCGTAATTATAGATAAATAAGTTTTTAGTGCTGTCATTTTGATGCCTTTTTATGTGTGTTGTTGACAATTTCATTTTTCCACATACTTTTTTGTGCTGAGGCGTTTTTCTTAGTAAATTGTGAGATCCTCATTTTCATAGTGTTTGACTTTATGTTAGTTGAGTCGTTACGTTTTTCTTGGTTTTTGTCTTGAGTTATAGAGTTGTTATACCTTTTTGTGGTTACCTCATTATATACCCCTATTTTTCTAAGTAAAAACCTAACTTGTATTGTTCTATATCGCCTTGTATCACTCTCCATATGGCAGTTCAATGCCTCCTGTATTTAGTCCCTCTTTTTGATTATTGTGATCTTTTACCTATTGTCTTCCATGATTCCCTGTTATGTGTATCTTTTTTTTAATTAATCTTAATTTGTTTGTTTTTGTGATTTCCCTATTTGAGTTGATATCAGGACGTTCTGTTTTGTGACCTTGTGTTGTGCTGATATCTGATATTATTGGTTCTCTGACCAAACAATATCCTTTAGTATTTCTTGTAGCTTTGGTTTGGTTTTTGCAAATTCTCTAAACTTGTGTTTGTCTGTAAATATCTTAATTTCGCCTTCATATTTCAGAGAGAGTTTTGCTGGATATATGATCCTTGGTTGGCAGTTTTTCTCCTTCAGTGTTCTGTATATGTCGTCCCATTCCCTTCTTGCCTGCATGGTTTCTGCTGAGTAGTCAGAACATATTCTTATTGATTCTCCCTTGAAGGAAACCTTTCTTTTCTCCCTGGCTGCTTTTAAAATTTTCTGTTTATCTTTGGTTTTGGTGAGTTTGATGATAATATGTCTAGGTGTTTTTCTTTTTGTATCAATCTTAAATGGGGTTCGATGAGCATCTTGGATAGATATCCTTTTGTCTTTCATGATGTCAGGGAAGTTTTCTGTCAGGAGTTCTTCAACTATTTTCTCTGTGTTTTCTGTCCCCCCTCCCTGTTCTGGGACTCCAATCACCCGCAGGTTATCCTTCTTGATAGAGTCCCACATAATTCTTAGGGTTTCTTCATTTTTTTTAATTCTTTTATCTGATTTTTTTTCAGCTATGTTGGTGTTGATTCCCTGGTCCTCCAGATGTCCCAGTCTGCATTCTAATTGCTCGAGTCTGCTCCTCTGACTTCCTAGTGTGTTGTCTAATTCTGTTATTTTATTGTTAATCTTTTGGATTTCTACATGTTGTCTCTCTATAGATTCTTGCAACTTATTAATTTTTCCAGTATGTTCTTGAATAATCTTTTTGAGTTCTTCAACAGTTTTATCATTGTGTTCCTTGGCTTTTTCTGCAGATATCCTAATTTCATTTGTGATATCATTAAGCATTCTGTAAAGTAGTTTTTTATATTCTGTATCTGATAATTCCAAAATTGTATCTTCATTTGGAAAAGATTTTGATTCTTTTGTTTGGGGGGTTGGAGAAGCTGTCACCGTCTGCTTCTTTAAGTGGTTTGATATGGATTGTTGTCTCCGAGCCATCACTGGGAAACTAGTTTTTCCAGAAAATCCGCTAAAAAAAACTGCGATCAGATCCCTATCAGAGTTCTCCCTCTGGCTCAGGCTATTCAGATGTTAATGAAGCCGCCTGGGGAGGGTGGGGGAGGGAACAGAGAGATAGGAGAGTAGCACCTCAGAATATAGCCAGAGTTGCTTGTCTTGCTTGGAATGACTGTTATATCTGAGATTCCCACGGGCGCGTCGCCTATGTGTGCTGACTGTGTGGAGATTGCCCCCAGGGGGTCTGGCCCGCTGGAGTCACGGTCAGATCCTCCGCTTCCAGCCCCACGCCCAGCGTCAAGGCTCCCCTACTGGGACGGTGCACTCTCAACTCCAAAATCAGTCACTGCCTCCCGGGGACTTCTCTTCCCTCCAGCCGCGTGGCCGTGCCGCCCTCTTGAACCAGGTAGGCCCCCTCCCGGGGTTAGTTCAGATGGGTGGAGTAGCTCCCCATGCTTGTGCCGCGACCGAGTGTCCCGGCTGGAACGCTGTTCTCCCCACTCCAATACCAGTCGCTGCCTCCCGGGGACTTCTCCTACCGGCTGCGTCCCACGCCGCCCGCGCGACCCGGCTGGTCCCCTTCCCGGGGTTAGTTCAGGGGGTGGAGCAACTCTCCGTGTTTATGGCGTACCTGCGTGCAGTCCAAATCCCTGCGAGACGGTTCCCCGGCTCGGATGCTGCTCTTTCTGCTCCAAGATCAGTCACTGCCTCCCGGGGACTTCTCCTACTGGCTGCGTCCCACGCCGCCCGTGGAACCGGCTGGTCCCCCTCCCGGGGTTAGTTCAGGGGGGTGGAGCAGGTCTCTGTGCTTGTGCCGTACCTGACTGGTACGCTGGCTCCAGGCTCTGGAAACAATCGTTGCTTCCCCGTATTAGTTCGTTCTCCGTCTCTAAATCTGTGTTTGTTGTTCAGGGTTCGTAGATTGTTATGTATGTGATCAATTCACTTGTTTTTCCGTGTCTTTGTTGTAAGAGGGATCCGAGGTAACTTCTGCCTAGTCCGCCATCTTGGCTCTGCCCCTCCCCTTTCTTCTTTTTATATGTGCATTTATTGATATAAATTGACCTCTGAGCACTGCTTTCACTGTGTCCCAAGTTCCGATAGGAAGTGTTCTCATTCTCACTGGATTCTATGAATTTCTTTATTCCATCCTTAATGTCTTCTATAATCCAGTCTTTTTTTGAGCAGAGTATTGTTCAGTTTCCAAGTGTTTGATTTCTTTTCCCTGCTTTTTCTGTTATTGATTTCTACTTTTATGGCCTTATGGTCAGAGAAGATGCTTTGTAATATTTTGGATTCTGCTAAGGGTTGCTTTATGTGGTCTATTTAGAGAATGTTCCATGTGAACTAAAAAAGAAAGTATACTTGGCTGCTGTTGGGTTGCGTGTTCTGTATATATCTATGAAGTCAAGTTGGTTGATTGTGGCATATAGATCTTCCGTGTCTTTATTGAGCTTCTTTCTGGATGTCTTGTCCTTCACTGAAAGTGGTGTGTTGAAGTCTCCTACTATAATTGTGGAGCTGTCTATCTCGCTTTTCAATGCTGATAGAGTTTGTTTTATATATCTTGCAGCCCTGTCATTGGGCACATAAATATTTAATATGGTCATATCCTCCTGTTATATTGTCCCTTTAATCATTATATAGTGTCCTTCCTTATTCTTTGTGGTGGATTTAACTTTAAAGTCTACTTGTCCGAAATTAATATTGGCATTCCTGCTCTTTTTTGATTGTTGTTTGCATGATATATTTTTTTCCATCCTTGAGTTTTGGTTTGTTTGTGTCTCTAAGCCTAAGATGTGTCTCTTATAGGCAGTATATAGATGGATCATGTTTTTGTATCCATTCTACCACTCTCTGTCTCTTTATTGGTGGATTTAGTCCATTGATATTCATTGTAATTATGGATAGGTATGGATCTAGTGCCGTCATTTTGATGTCTTTTTTTGCGTGTTGTTGACAGTTTCTTTTTCCCACTTAATTTTTTGTGCTGAGTAGTTTATTGTCTTTTCCTCTTATTTGTTGTTGTTGATTTTGTTTCTGCTGAGTCTCTGTTTTTTTCTTGTATTTTATTTTAATGTGTAGGATAGTTTGTCTCCTTTGTGGTTACCTTAATATTTACTTGAATTTTCTTAATTTAACCCTAGCTTTTATTTCTTTATATCGCCTTGTCTTCCTCTGCATATAAAAGATCTATAACAACATTTCTTAGTCCCTCTTTATTGTTTTAATGTTGTCTTCTTTTACGTAATAACATTGCCATTTCCATGTTTTGAGTGTTTTTTTATCTTGATTTATTTTTGTGATTTCCCTGCCTGGGTTGATATCTGATTGCTCTGTCCAGTGTTCTAGTCTTGGGTTGATAGCTGATATTATTGATTTTCTAACCAAAGAACTATTCCCTAAGCTTCTGTTTATCTGAAAATATCCTAATTTCACCTTCATATTTGAGAGACGGTTTTGCTGGATATATGATTTTTGGCTGGCAATTTTTTTCCTTCAATTTTTTATATAAGTCATTCCATTGCCTTCTTGCCTGTGTGGTTTCTGCCGGGTAGTCCAAGCTTATTCTTACTGACTCTTCTTTGTAGGTGACCTTTTGTTTATCTGTAGCTGCTCTTAAAATTCTCTCTTTACCTTTGGTTTTGGCAGGTTTGATTATAATACGTCTTGGTGACTTTCTTTAAAAATCTACGTTATGTGGAGTACGATGATTATCTTGGATAGATATCTTCTCATCTTTCATGGTATCAGGGAAGTTTTCTGCCAACAAATCTTCAACAATTCTCTCTGTATTTTTCTGTTATCCCTCCCTGTTCTGGTATTCCAATCACTCGTAGCTTATTTTTCTTCATAGTGCCCCACATGGTTCTTAAGTTTTCTTCATTTTTAAAAATTCATTTATCTGATTTTTCTTTAAATATACTGGTGCCAACTACTTTATCTTCAAGTTCAGAAATTCTGCCTTCCATTTGCTCAGTTCTGTTCCTCTGACTTTCTATTGAGTTTTCTAATTTTGTAATTTTATTATTAATCTTCCAAATTTCTGATTGCTTTCTGTCTATAGATTCTTCCAGCTTATTAAATTTTTCACTATGTTCCTGAATAACCTTTTTAATTTCTTCAGCTGGTTTATCTTTGCGTTGCTTGTCTTTTCTGTGTATTGCCTGATTTCCTTCCTGATGTCTTGAAGAGTTCTGTATATTAATCTTTTGTATTCTGCATCTGGTAATTCCAGGAAGGCACTTTCATCTAGAAGATCCCTTGATTCTTTGTTTTGAGAGCTTGTTGAAGTGACCATGGTCTGTCTCTTTATGTGATTTGATATTGACTGTTGTCTCTGAGCCACCAATAAGTTATTGTGTTAGTTTATTTCATGTTTCTTACTGTACCATAGCTTCTTGCTTTGTTTTGTTTTTGTATGCCCAAATAGGTTGCTCGAGTGAGGTAGCTTGATTATTTTCACCTTTGAAGCTCTGACGTCCTGTCACCAGATGGCTAGAGCTGTCATCAGGTATATCAGTCTAGGAGTCCACTTGCTTTTCTTGTATGGATTCAGCTCAGGTGTCCAGGTAGCTGCTCCTCAAGTGTGTGGTATAGGCTCTGTCCTACAGTCTTAGAGGGGCAGGGGTGATTGGTGTAGGTGCTGGCATCTGGTTGCTGCAAGGAGTCACACTCTGAAAAACACAGGGGGCTGATGATCATCTTCCAAGTGTCTCTGAGGAAAGTACATCCCTCTTCCATAGAGTGTACAGGTGAGTAGGTTCTGCAGACAGATCATGGGCACCCAAAGTTTTTGGTTGTAAGGACTGGGAGGTACCAGTTATCCTTGGACCCCTGTGGCAGGTGGCTGGGTGACCTGAGTGGAGCCACCAGTCCTTAGGGCCCTGATATGGATAGGTGAGGATCCTGTTTAGTAGGCAAAGCAGTGTCAAACGTCAAACACCCACCTCTCCACTGCACAGCTGAAACAGTTGTGGTCTGCCAGCAAGGGCCTATTCTCCTGACATAGGCTTACACAGGTCTATGCAGGGTGGAAGTTACTTGAAGTCCACGGACCATTTATGCCTGAATAGAAGCTGCTTCTGTCCTAAGCTCCCCAGGTTAGTGGAGCTGGCAAATTATCGTTTTCCCCAAATGAGAATTTATTCCATTTCCAAGGCTGGGAGGATGGCTCTAGGCACTTACCAGGGCCTATCTCAGGCCCAGTGAAATAAACAACTGCTGAAGCTGGCTTGGGGGCGGATGGTGCGGTAAAATATACACAAGTACTTAGCTTTGGCCAAGAACACCATTCTTCTCTGCTTCCGGAGCTGTGAGTAGACTGTGTGGCTGGCTGCTTTTCCCCGAGGAAACTTTGGCCAAACGCTAGTACCAGCCTGCCATAGCTGCTCCCAGGAATGGTGCCTGAGGGCTCCTGGCGATTCAGGTCCCGTAACTTCTCTCTGCTTCTGAACTATCTCTTCCTCCCCCTGCCACTCAGTCCATTTTATAACTTTGCCTTTGATGTTCAGGGTTCCTAGCTGGTCATAAATATAATCATTTCACTTGTTTTTTCAGGTCTTTGTTGTAAGAGGGCTCAGCAGAAGTATCTGTCTATTCTGCCATCTTGGCCCCTCCTCCTAGACCAGGACTAGAATTTACTTTCTTCGTTCTCTCCTTGGGTTCTGTGCAGAGAAGAGGGTATGTGGCCGGTGGTTGCCGGATGTACCGTGTTCTAGATCTTGTGATTAGTCTGTTTATTTTGTATGTAGAGATTTTCCCTTACTGCTAAATGTATATAATATTTTATTCTCAATCTATTATTTAATCTTCAGGTATTTGAGATTTGTTGAGTATTGAAGCTGCCAAAATTCAGCAGAATTTGCTTGCAAGTAACTTCTAACCTAATAGTAGAAAACAGACATGCGCCACTGAAAAACCAAGCTGTCTGGGATTGAATCCTGGTTCTGCTACTTGCTACTTTGCTACTAGTGTCACTTTGAGTAAGAAAGTAATCTATTTGTGTCTCAGTTTCCTCCTCTGTAAAATAATGTTAATAGTTACCTCACATAGTTGCTCTCAGTATCCCTAAAATACTTTGATTAGAACTTGATACAGAGCAAACTCCACTTAAGTGTTAACCAAGCAGTTGCCATTGAGTTGATCCCAACTCATGGTGAACCCATGTGTGTCTGAATAGAATTATACTCCATAGAGTTTTCAGTGGCTGGTTTTTTGGTATTAGGTCTCTAGGCCTTTCTTCCAAGGAACCTCTGGGTAGAGTTGAACACCCAACCTTTCAGTTAGCATCTGAGTGTGTAAAGTGTTTGTACCACCAAGGGATTCCCAAATAAGTTTTAGGGTAATTATTATCCTATGTTCCTATTCACGGCTAGACCACAGAGTGCGTCTCCAGGCCAGGCATTAACCCCTGTGCAGCAGGAGAGGATGGAGATTTCTCTCTCAGGGCACAGTCCTCAATCTCCAGGGCCTGGGAAGAGCTATCTCCCCCAAGTTGGTACTGCCTGGCATTTTATATGTGAATATTCTTAGATTGAATATATGTATATATATTCTATTGTAGGTGAGTTTATGCTTTAGAAAAAGAAAGAAAGAAAAAAAAAAAAGAACAGACAAAGAAAGAAAGAAAGGGCAATGAAAACTAAAAAAATCCCTGATGCCTGTTTCAGCGTATGTTGTCATTTGCCTCTCCATAGCTTAAACATTTAGGAAACAATTTCTAGTTACTAAATTATGGTAAATTGAGGGTTTCAGTGGGTTAATAAAGGTTTTCTATAATATGCTATGATAGGAGACAGTGAGTAATTACATGAATTACAAAACACAAAAGTAAACCGAAATATAATGAGGAAAGGCAATTTATTAGCGTTCTCTCCATGCTTCAGTGTATAGCTTGGTGTATGCAGAGAATAGCAATCAGATTGGCCTCCCCTCCTCCAGGGGTGGGCAGTAGCTGGAGGATTCTTTTGATCATTTCATTCATTTTGTGTTAAAACTATAGCACTTCTAATTTATAGACATATTGTGAATGTCAAGGAAATGTCACCCAAATCATTGAAATACAGTGAAATTCATCCGTTATATTTAAGTAACAGGTTGCCTTGGGCTCCAAGGGAAGCAAGCTTAAGTGGAATTGGGATTTTGACTGTTCAATTTCAGCACTTTAAAGACACAGAATAATCAAGGTGAATTTTTTGGAGGAAGAGACTCTGAGGATAGAAAGTAACTGCGAAGTATTTCGGGACAAGCCATTAAGTGGTAGACTGGCATACAGCTACATTTCAGACCACTATTTGTTTGGTTTAATGTGGATCACTTTTTTCCTCCTTTAAACTGAAGTACAAATCGTATAATGGTGGTACTTAAATGAGCCCCTCTGGGTCACTTAGGCATCTATTTCTGCAACCTTCTGAGAAATTCAATGGACTGTTATGAAAATTGAGCGTTATATGTTTCTGTCAATGTCTAAGGGAAAATTTGATTATCCTTCAGATTTTTCCCAATCTTTTGCCTAAATTAGATTATTTGCTGATTTACCCTTTATTTCCAGTGCTATGATAGTGTTTCAGTTGCAAACTTTATACTATAAACTGGCAAGATTACAAAATGTTTATCTTTCTAAAGAAATAGCATGACAAGCTTTGTCTCTGGTTTTGTATGGACTCACAACATTCCAACCCTACTTTGGTTGCTTATTAACTGGTTGATCTTATGTATATTGCATGATTTCTGTGGATTTCAGTCCCTTGGTAAGTACCATGGGAGATACTAATGGTGACCTTGCATGTGTTTTGGTAAGGATGAAAGGAGACAATGAATGTGGAAGTACTGAGCCCTGACTAGGCCCTCAATAAATGTTCCTCCCCTCTAGTCTCTCATAAAAATTATTTTTCGTTTATAGAGTGAATACACATACAAGTATATGTTTAGATTCAGTATCTTTTATGATGTGAGTATAAGGTCATGCATCTTAAATCCATTTGTATCAGTCAGAGCTCAACCAGAGAAGCAGAATAGGAGGAGATATGTATTAAAAGGTTTATTGCAATGAATTGACTTTTGGGATTGAGGTGTCTGGCTAGGCAAGTCCGAAATCCACAGGGTAGGCCATCAGGAAGGACGGATTGGAATTCTCGGGCAAAAGCTGAAACTACTGTGCAGAGGAAGAATTACTTCTTCTTCACGGAAGACTCAGCTCTTCTCTTAAGACCTTTCAACTGATTGCCTCAGACCCAGCAGTAATCCTGACATTCTCCCACACTACCACTAAGGTGCCGTGGTGGTGCGATGGTTAAGTGCTCAGCTGCTAACTGAAAAGTTGGTTGTTCAAACCCACCCAGTGGCTCTGTGGAGAAAGACCTGGCTACCTGCTCCCATAAAGATTACAGCATAGAAAACCCTATGTAGCGGTTCTACTCTGTTACGTGGGGTAGCTATGAGTCAAAAATCGACTTGATGGCACTCCACAGCAATAACCTTTCTACTGCATGTTGGTGATCAGTGAAGACAACAAGCACAATGCCTCACCTGCCCTTCTTTGGGGGAAACTCCTTGTAAAAGAAAATTATGATCCAGCTACTTCTCCACAGAGAACAAACTCTTGTATTAGGGCAGTTAAAGATTAGAGTAGCAAATTAATGGTAACTTTAAGATTACTTAGTACTCATCCTTTTATCCCCAACATTTTCCTCGGAAAACACACCATAATCTTTAAAAATATATTGAATTATTTGATGCATAGAAGACTATATGTAGCACATTTGTAAGTTAAGAAGTACAAAAACAATGTAAACACTCATGAATTCATCAACCAACCTAAGAAATGGAACATTACCAGTACTGTTGAAAATTCTACTTTGTTCCACCCTCCACCACATAATCCTGCTTACCTTCAGAAATCAGTATACTGAATTTTGTATTTATCAGTTGCTTTTTTGTTCTTTTTACTTTGGCTATATATATATACATAATATATATATGCATTTTTTTTTTTATATGTGTGTACATATATATATATACTGGCAGTCCCTGGGTGTGATGGTTAAGGTTGTGTGTCAATGTGGCTAAGTCATGATTCTCAGTGGTTTGACAGTTATGTAATGATGTCATTTGGCAGTTGTGTAATGATATAATCAACCACCATAATGTGATATGATGTGATCAGCCAATCAGTTGTAAGAGGAGTTTCCTCAGGGATGTGGCCTGCATCCTATATATATATATATATATATATGGAAGTTCTTGCAAAGCTTGAACACTTGCTCTGGATCCTACATCTGGCTCATTATCATCTGAACTCTGGTTCTTGGGACTTGAGCCAGTAGACTGCCGTATTGCCTGATGATCTTGGATTCATCAGCCTCTGCAGCCTGTGAGCCTGTGAGCCATCAGCCTGCTGTCTGATCTGCCAATCTTGGGATCGTCAACTCCTGTAGGTACCTGAGGCAGGAGAAGCCTGGCCTATGGACCTGGGGCTTGCTAGTCTCTATAACTGCATGAGCCATAGGCTTGCGATAAATCTCTCTCCTTCTCTCCCTTTCTATCTCTCTCTACGTACATACACCTCACTGGTTTTGCTTCTCTGAAGAACCCAGCCTAAGACGTTTGGTAGAGAGAGTGGTTCTAGAAAAACAAAATTGTAAGGATGAGTTATCTAAATTGGTTCTTAAGTCTGACTAGCCTTGAAGGCGCTAATGACTCTGCCTCCACTAGTAAAGAGGATGTCTACCAATCCATGCTGTGAAGTGGAAATATTAATATGCAAATTATCACCACCATTAGATCAAGTATTTGGTGAGAAGTGAGGCTCTGGGTGATCATATGTTTGACTTTTTTTTTACAATTTTGTAAGGATAAGAAGTATAGGGAAGCTGGTTAGTTGGTCCTACTTTTGCTAGACAAAGTTGTAAAAGAAAGGGATGGGGTCAGGGCTTCAGAATTACAGCTTAAGCACTGCATAAAAGACCTCAAAGTTGTCACTTGTGCCCTGAAAGAAAGCCTTATTTCTTTTAGTAACAGAGCTGGTATTGCTGAAAACCAAACCAAGAGTCTTATCTTAAAAGTGGCTGAATTACACCTATGGAATTCCTAACCTTGAGTGCTGTCTAAAGTTAAAGTGAGAGCATTGATTGGGAAAAAATGGGATCTTGAAACTAAGGATGGGGACATACAGGCAGATAATCAGGAAGCTGGGGGTGCTGAGCCCCTAAATTCCATTGAATCACTCCTGTCAACAGAACCAACCACTCCTATCTGAAGAGGTTACTCCATCTTTGTCTGCTAAGCCTCCCTCCGCAGTAAAATCATTAGCCCCTCCACACCATCTGATGAGATTAACCCAGCTGTGTCTGAAAAGCCTTTGTCTGAGTCATTGCCTAGTGCATCACCTGGGGTTGATGCCTTACAAGACATTGCTGAATGTGCCTAGGACCCACCACCACCACCCATTTTTGCTTCTAGACCTGTAACTAGACTTAAGTCCATTCAGGCACCAAAAGTGTGACCCAGGAGGAGGTATAAACCAAAAAAACCAAACCCCCTGCTGTCAAGTCGATTCCGACCCATAGCGACCCTATAGGACAGAGTAGATCTGCCCCATAGAGTTTCCAAGGAGTGCCTGGTGGATTCAAACTGCCGGCCTCTTGATTAGTAGCCATAGCACTTAACCACTACACCACCAGGGTTTCCAGGAGGAGGTATACTACACTCCAAAAGAACTGCTTGACTTTTCTAATACTTACAAAGAGAAACTTGGGGAATACATGTAGGAATGGCTATTACAAGTTTGGGATAATGGTGCAAGAAACATAAAGTTAGATCAGTCTGAATTTATTGATATGGGTCCACTAAGCACTGATTCTTCATTCAGTGTTTCAGCTTGAAAGGTGAGAAAAGAATCTAATAGTTTATTTTGTTGGTTGATAAAGCACAGATTAAGTGGAGGCCTACATTAAATCAATATGAAATGCCAGAACTTCCTTGGTATGTCGTAGAAGTTGGTGTCCAGAGGATTAGGGAAATTGGCATGTTAGAGTGGATTTATCAGGTTAGACCCACAGACCCACACATGGAGTGCCCAGAGGACGCACTTTTTACCACAATGTTGAGGAACAAATTGTGAAAGGAGCCCCAGCATCCTTGAAGACTGCTGTAATTGCTATTTTATGCAAGTCAGATTTGACAACTGCCCTAACTGAATTAAGACACCTAACTACAACGGGGCTGACTGGACCCTGTGGTGGTAGGGGTCAAGTTGTGGTACTCAATCAACAAAGACAAGGTGGGCATGGTTACTATAATGAACAGCAAAGTCAAAGCAGTAATCAGACTTGTCTGACTCATATGGATTTATAGTGTTGGCTACTTCGTCACAGTGTCCCTATGAGTGAAATAGATGGTAAATCTACTAAATATGTACTTGATCTGTACAAGCAGAAAAATTCTAGATCAAGTGAATGGCAGCCTAACTTGAATCACCAGAATAGAGTGTCACAGCCCCTTAACCAATTCCCTGACTTGAACAGTGTTACAGACCTATAACCCCTTGAATGAAGGGGAGGCTAGATGCCCTTAAGGAAGGACCCCGCTATACTGCCAAAAATTTATATTGTTAATCTTTCTCCCAGCCTTTTCCAAGGGGATCTTAGGCCTTTTACGGGAGTGACTGTTCACTGGGGAAAAGGACATAATCAGACTTTCAAGATATCTAATCGAAACCTTTCATTACATTAATAAATCAACTGAGGCCCAGAGCCCCTAGGCTGTTGGTGGTAAGACTAACTTTCACCCACCGTGGTGTCTTCATCATGTGCCATCTCCACATAAGTATGCTTAAGCTTCTTTTCTTTCTTTCTTTTTTTTTTTTTTTATTGTGCTTTAGATGAAGGTTTACAGAACAAATTAGTTTCTCAGTAAGCAATTAATACACATATTGTTTTGTGATATTGGTTGCCAACCCTGCAGCACATCAACACTCTCCCCTTCTCTACCTTGGGTTCCCCATTTCCATTTGTCCAGCTTTCCTGTCCCCTCCTGCCTTCTTCTCCTTGCCCCTGGGCTGGTGTGCCCATTTAGTGTCATGTGCATGGTTGAGCTACGTGTATTATTATTCATTTTATAGACCCTTCTAACCTTTGGCAGAAAGGTGAACTTCAGGAGTGACCTCGGTACTGAGTTAAAGGGGTGTCTGGGGGCCATACTCTCGGGGTTCCTCCAGTCTCTGTCAGACCAGTAAGTCTGGTCTCTTTTTGTGAGTTTAAATTTTGTTCTACATTTTTCTCCAGTTCTGTCTGTGACCCTCTATTGTGATCCCTATCAGAGCAGTCACTGATGGTAGCTGGGTACCATCTCATTGTCCTGGACTCAGTCTGATGGAGGGTGTCTTAGTTGTGCTCCATTAGTCCTTTGGACTAATCTTTCCCTTGCGTCTTCGGTTTTCTTCATTCTCCCTTGCTCTAGGTGAGGTCAAGCTTATTTTCAAGATGAACGTTAAATGTTTGGTAAAAATTTGGCTAAAAATACTTTCTTTAGGGTGTTTGCTTGATAACTTTGTGAGGAAAGGAAAGGAGACTCAGTTCCTGCACCTGTGAGAAAGAGGAAGGGGATGCTCAGGGAGTTTGTCTGGGATAAAGGGTAAATCTGAGGCCCTTGACTAGGCTGCCCTTTCCCATTTTTTTACTTTTTATTTAAGTATAACATGCAAGCATATCATATGAAGCCTCCTTTATATCCACTTCTAGTCACTTTGGGCACTATTCCTTTGCCCCAAGTGTCTTGGCCCCCTTCTCTGGTACCCCTTACCCCTGTCAAGGTCTTTTGAATTTCCTGGCACTTTGGAGTGACATTACTGTGGTACTATGGACAAAATTTTGCCCATAGCATTTCCACATCATGTGACTTTTGGTCCCTTTAACTCCCTAGTCCTCAGCTTCCTTATCCATAGTATGGAGGTAATAAGAAATTATTAGTTTGGCAGGAAGTTTAAATGAGCTAAGACAATGGAAACTTCTAACAAAGATCCTGGCACACGGTAAATGTCGGGCCCTGGAAATTGGGTGTTTCTTTATGAGTTGGGGTTTATGAACATTATGAGATAGGTCATAATATGTAGACTGTGCCATCTTTTGACATTAAACCTTCATGTGAGCATTCTGTTGCCACTGTCGCCTTCTCAAGTTATTTTTCTATTCTACTGACAAGTTTCCCTAAGCCATTCTTCACCCTGAATAAGGTGAAACTGGAGTTCCAACATGTAGTCTAGTCTCACCTTGCCAGTCCTGGTTTGCTGGCCTCATTGTTAGTTGGATATGAGCTTTGATAAAATTCTTATTGTGGAGAAGAAAGCAACCATGTATATCAATGGATTCTCTCATATTTTATGCTCTAGTCTTGAAACTTATTTCAAGTTACAGCACTAGACACCATCTGAATGCAATGACACCCTCTGAATAACTCCCATTCTAGGCCCTTCAACACTGAATGAAGGTCAATATTTCTGTCTTTATTATGTGCTAATGGTAGGTGCTCAAGGGTGGATAAATATATTATTCTCAACTTCTGGAATTGGAATTGGATATAGGTGGTGATATTTTCATGTTGTGTGTCTCATTCCCTTATTTAAAATAATGAACTATCCATTTTGTATATTCTTGTCATACAGGTTAAAAAAATTTTTTTTTCTTATTTACTGATGTGATTAGATACAGTGGCTAGATGTACATATACCAAATATATATTTTATACATTACTATTTTCCTGAGAAGAGGAAGAAACAGTTTTTCCTCCTGCCGTAGTTTTATTTTCTATGCAGTATAAGCACATTTTTAATTGTGTCATGAATTTCAGCGCCCATTAATTTGAGGAAATAGACCATGTTTGTGACTTTCATGAGGCTGTGAAAATTTCATCAATTTACTTAGAATCACCTGTAAATAAAAGTTAGCGCAGGGTAATAAAGTGTACAAAAAGTGGATGGAGAAGAAAAGGTAAAATGTCCTCTTATTGTTTGCCCGCTATGTATTATTGTGCTTTTACTTTTGTTATCTCATTTAATATCACCATGAAAATCCTATACCTATGTAGAGGTATGAAGGGGATGGTTTCTGTTTAGCAGGTATCTCTGATAAATTTAGGTCCC
The DNA here is from genome assembly GCF_030014295.1 of Loxodonta africana. Lineage (NCBI taxonomy): Eukaryota > Metazoa > Chordata > Mammalia > Proboscidea > Elephantidae > Loxodonta > Loxodonta africana. Next base: position 51,486,713 of record NC_087351.1, read on the forward strand.
TCTAAGCATTTTTTTTTTTTAAGCTTAGGCAAAAGAACCCTGGTGATGCAATTGTTAAGCACTCGGCTACTAACCAAAAGGTAGGTGGTTTGAACCCACAAGCAAGATTACAATCTAAGATACCCAATGGGGTAATTCTATTCTGTCCTATAGGGTTGTTACAAGTTCGAATTAACTCAACGGCAGACAACAACAACAACAAGATAAAGGACTCAGCTACTAACCAAAAGGTTGGTGGTTCAAATTCATCCAGAGGCAACGTGGAAGAAAGGTCTGGTGATCTGTGAAAGGTCACAGCCATTGAAAGCCCTACGCAGCTCAGTTCTACTCTGCAACACATGAGGTTACTATAAGTCGGAATTGACTCAATGGCAACTTTTTTTTTTAGGGAGCAACAGACTGATCTTTTTTTTTGTAAAACAAACTCATACGTTCAGGCTCATTCTTTATTTCCATTAAAGTTATATAAGCTTTATATTTTATTACATTAAAAATGAGAAATAAAGAAGAGAAATCCAAATGATCTATTTGACTTTATCGAGGACAGAATGTCCTTGGAGTCCTGAGGATGTCTGCAAAATGAGATAATATGTTCTAGTGCTTGGTCTTTTGTAAATGTAATTTAGACCAATGTTTCTTAATTTAGTAAAAATATTTTCTACATTGTTCCAGGCACCTGCTGGGTGTTGGAGAAAAAACGTTGAGCAAGATATGGTCCATCCTTGAGATCATAGCCTAATGAGGAAGCCAGGCATGGAAACATAATCACAATCCAATGACATAAGTGCTGAAATAGGGGCACTGCTAAATACTGCAGTGTCTTAGTTATGGAAGTAACCAACTTCAGGATCTTTGTTTACTTTGCAGCTTAAGGGGCTCCAAGGGTCTTCATAGAGGAGTTGATGATTGAGTTAATTTTTGAAAGATAAGCACAAATTTTCCAGATAGATGAATGGAAGGACATTACAAACCAGCAAGTGCAGAGGCATAGTGACATATGTTCAGGAAAATTAAAACACTTGTTACCTCAGGTGTTTTGCTCAACTCTCTTCAATTGTGTCCAACAAGACACCATAGGGAGTCATGATACTTTTCTGTTTTCACATCCAATAGGAAGATAAATCTTTTCAATCCCACCTCAGTGACATCACTCATGTCCATTCCTTCTGCTCTTTCTCCATTACTAATATTTATCTCAGATTCAATCATCTCCTACCTTGACCATTGCAGTTGCCTTCTAAATCCTCTTACTGTCTTCACTCTTGTGCCTATTGAATCTATTCTCCACAACATTGCCAAGTGACCTTTCTAATGCTCAAATCTGATCATTTTCCTGTGTGTAAATCCTTCAATGCCTTCCTACTGACAAGAGGATAAATCTAGACACTTTTGCATGATATAGAAAATTCCATGATCTGCCTCCTGTTTGACAAGTTCTTTTTCTTTTTTTTTTTAACACACAATAGGCAGTTTATTTGACTTAATTTTTTTTATTAACTTTTATTAAGCTTCAAGTGAACGTTTACAAAGCCAATCAGTCTGTCACATATAAGTTTACATACATCTTACTCCGTACTCCCACCTGCTCTTCCCCTATTGAGTCAGCCCTTTCAGTCTCTCCTTTCGTGACAATTTTGCCAGCTTCCCTCTCTCTCTATCCTCCCATCCCCCCTCCAGACAAGAGCTGCCAACACACTCTCAAGTGTCCACCTGATATAATTAGCTCACTCTTCATCAGCATCTCTCTCCCACCCGCTGACCAGTCCCTTTCATGTCTGATGAGTTGTCTTCGGGGATGGTTCCTGTCCTGTGTCAACTGAAGGTCTGGGGAGCATGGCCGCTGGGATTCCTCCAGTCTCAGTCAGACCATTAAGTATGGTCTTTTTATGAGAATTTGGGGTCTGCATCCCACTGATCTCCTGCTCCCTCAGGAGTTCTCTGTTGTACTCCCTGTCAGGGCAGTCATTGATTGTGGCCGGGCATCAACTAGTTCTTCTGGTCTCAGGATAATGTAGGTCTCTGGTTCATGTGGCCCTTTCTGTCTCTTGGGCTCCTAGTTGTCGTGTGACCTTGGTGTTCTTCATTTTCCTTTGCTCCAGGTGAGTTGAGACCAATTGATGCATCTTAGATGGCCGCTTGTTAGCATTTAAGACCCCAGATGCCACATTTCAAAGTGGGATGCAGAATGTTTTCATAATAGAATTATTTTGCCAATTGACTTAGAAGTCCCCGCAAACCATGTTCCCCAGACCCCAGCCCCTGCTCTGCTGACCTTTGAAGCTTTCATTTTATCCCGGAAACTTCTTTGCTTTTGGTCCAGTCCAATTGAGCTGACCTTCCATGTATTGAGTGTTGTCTTTCCCTTCACCCAAAGCAGTTCTTATCTACTGATTAATCAATAAAAAACCCTCTCCCTCCCTCCCTCCCTCCCCCCTTTGTAACCACAAAAGTATGTGTTCTTCTCAGTTTTTACTATTTCTCAAGATCTTATAATAGTGGTCTTATACAATATTTGTCCTTTTGCCTCTGACTAATTTCGCTCAGCATAATGCCTTCCAGGTTCCTCCATGTTATGAAATGTTTCACAGATTTGTCACTGTTCTTTATTGATGCGTAGTATTCCATTGTGTGAATATACCACAATTTATTTACCCATTCATCCGTTGACGGACACCTTGGTTGCTTCCAGCTTTTTGCTATTGTAAACAGAGCTGCAATAAACATGGGTGTGCATGTATCTGTTTGTGTGAAGGCTCTTGTATCTCTAGGGTATATTCCGAGGAGTGGGATTTCTGGGTTGTATGGTAGTTCTATTTCTAACTGTTTAGGATAACGCCAGATAGATTTCCAAAGTGGTTGTACCATTTTTACATTCCCACCAGCAGTGTATAAGAGTTCCAATCTCTCCGCAGCCTCTCCAACATTTATTATTTTGTGTTTTTTGGATTAATGCCAGCCTTGTTGGTGTGAGATGGAATCTCATCGTAGTTTTAATGTGCATTTCTCTAATGGCTAATGATCGAGAGCATTTTCTCATGTATCTGTTGGCTGCCTGAATATCTTTAGTGAAATGTGTGTTCATATCCTTTGCCCACTTCTTGATTGGGTTGTTTGTCTTTTTGTGGTTGAGTTTTGACAGAATCATGTAGATTTTAGAGATCAGGTGCTGGTCTGAGATGTCATAGCTGAAAATTCTTTCCCAGTCTGTAGGTGGTCTTTTTACTCTTTTGGTGAAGTCTTTAGATGAGCATAGATATTTGATTTTTAGGAGCTCCCAGTTATCGGGTTTCTCTTCATCATTTTTAGTAATGTTTTGTATTCTGTTTATACCTTGTATTAGGGCTCCTAGGGTTGTCCCTATTTTTTCTTCCATGATCTTTATCGTTTTAGTCTTTATGTTTAGGTCTTTGATCCACTTGGAGTTAGTTTTTGTGCATGGTGTGAGGTAAGGGTCCTGTTTCATTCTTTTGCAAATGGATATCCAGTTGTGCCAGCACCATTTGTTAAAAAGACTATCTTTTCCCCAATTTACTGACACTGGTCCTTTGTCAAATATCAGCTGCTCATACGTGGATGGATTTATATCTGGGTTCTCAGTTCCATTGGTCTATGTGCCTGTTGTTGTACCAGTACCAGGCTGTTTTGACTACTGTGGCTGTATAATAGGTTCTGAAATCAGGTAGAGTGAGGCCTCCCACTTTCTTCTTCTTTTTCAGTAATGCTTTGCTTATCCGGGGCTTCTTTCCTTTCCATATGAAATTGGTGATTTGTTTCTCTATCCCCTTAAAATATGACATTGGAATTTGGATCGGAAGTGCATTAAATGTATAGATGGCTTTTGGTAGAATAGACATTTTTACTATGTTAAGTCTTCCTATCCATGAGCAAGGTATGTTTTTCCACTTAAGTATGTCCTTTTGAATTTCTTGTAGTAGAGCTTTGTAGTTTTCTTTGTATAGGTCTTTTACATCCTTGGTAAGAGTTATTCCTAAGTATTTTATCTTCTTGGGGCCTACTGTGAATGGTATTGATTTGGTGATTTCCTCTTCGGTGTTCTTTTTGTTGATGTAGAGGAATCCAAGTGATTTTTGTATGTTTATTTTATAACCTGAGACTCTGCCAAACTCTTCTATTAGTTTCAGTAGTTTTCTGGAGGATTCCTTCGGGTTTTCTGTGTATACGATCATGTCATCTGCAAATAGTGATAACTTTACTTCCTCCTTGCCAATCCGGATACCTTTTATTTCTTTGTCTAGCCTAATTGCCCTGGCTGGGACTTCTAGCACGATGTTGAATAAGAACGGTGATAAAGGGCATCCTTGTCTGGTTCCCGTTCTCAAGGGAAATGCTTTCAGGTTCTCTCCATTTAGAGTGATATTGGCTGTTGGCTTTGCATAAAAATAGATGCCCTTTATTATGTTGAGGAATTTTCCTTCAATTCCTATTTTGGTAAGAGTTTTTATCATAAATGGGTGTTGGACTTTGTCAAATGCCTTTTCTGCATCAATTGATAAGATCATGTGGTTTTTATCTTTTGTTTTATTTATGTGATGGATTACATTAATGGTTTTTCTGATATTAAACCAGCCTTGCATACCTGGTATAAATCCCACTTGATCATGGTGAATTATTTTTTTGATGTGTTGTTGGATTCTATTGGCTAGAATTTTGTTGAGGATTTTTGCATCTATGTTCATGAGGGATATAGGTCTATAATTTTCTTTTTTTGTAAAGTCTTTACCTGGTTTTGGTATCAGGGAGATGGTAGCTTCATAGAATGAGTTGGGTAGTATTCCGTCTTTTTCTATGCTTTGAAATACCTTCAGTAGTAGTGGTGTTAAGTCTTCTCTGAAGGTTTGGTAGAACTCTGCAGTGAAGCCGTCTGGGCCAGGACTTTTTTTTGTTGGAAGTTTTTTGATTACCGTTTCAATCTCTTTTTTTGTTATGGGTCTATTTAGTTGTTCTACTTCTGAATGTGTTAGTTTAGGTAGGTAGTGTTTTTCCAAGAATTCATCCATTTCTTCTAGGTTTTCAAATTTGTTAGATTACAATTTTTTGTAGTAATCTGAAATGATTCTTTTAATTTCATTTGGTTCTGTTGTGATGTGGTCCTTCTCGTTTCTTATTTAGGTTATTTGTTTCCTTTCCTGTATTTCTTTAGTCAGTCTAGCCAATGGTTTATCAATTTTGTTAATTTTTTCAAAGAACCAGCTTTTGGCTTTGTTAATTCTTTCAATTGTTTTTCTGTTCTCTAATTCATTTAGTTCAGCTCTAATTTTTATTATTTGTTTTCTTCTGGTGCCTGATGCATTCTTTTGTTGCTCACTTTCTGTTTGTTCAAGTTGTAGGGACAGTTCTCTGCTTTTGGCTCTTTCTTCTTTTTTTATGTGTGCATTTATCGATATAAATTGGCCCTGAGCACCGCTTTTGCTGTGTCCCAGAGGTTTTGATAGGAAGTATTTTCATTCTTGTTGCATTCTATGAATTTCCTTATTCCCTCCTTGATGTCTTCTATAACCCAGTCTTTTTTCAGGAGGGTATTGTTCATTTTCCAACTATTTGATTTCTTTTCCCTAGTTTCTTCTGTTATTGATTTCTAGTTTTATTGCTTTGTGGTCTGAGAAGATGCTTTGTAATATTTCGATGTTTTGGACTCTGCAAAGGTTTGTTTTATGACCTAAGATGTGGTCTATTCTAGAGAATGTTCCATGTGCGCTAGAAAAAAAGTATATTTTGCAGCAGTTGGGTGGAGAGTTCTGTATAAGTCAATGAGGTCAAGTTGGTTGATTGTTGTAAGTAGGTCTTCCGTGTCTCTATTGAGCTTCTTACTGGATGTCCTGTCCTTCTCCGAAAGTGGTGTGTTGAAGTCTCCTACTATATATGTGGAGGTGTCTATTTCACTTTTCAATTCTGTTAAAATTTGATTTATGTATCTTGCAGCCCTGTCATTGGGTGCATAAATATTTAATATGGTTATGTCTTCCTGATCAATTGTCCCTTTTATCATTATGTAGTTTCCTTCTTTATCCTTTGTGGTGGATTTAAGTCTAAAGCCTATTTTGTCAGAAATTAATATTGCTACTCCTCTTCTTTTTTGCTTATTGTTTGCTTGATATATTTTTTTCCATCCTTTGAGTTTTAGTTTGTTTGTGTCTCTAAGTCTAAGGTGTGTCTCTTGTAGGCAGCGTATAGATGGATCATGTTTCTTTATCCAGTCTGTGACTCTCTGTCTCTTTATTGGTGCATTTAGTCCATTTACATTCAGCGTAATTATAGATAAATAAGTTTTTAGTGTTGTCATTTTGATGCCTTTTCATGTGTGGTTGGCAATTTCATTTTTCCACATACTTTTTTGTGCTGAGGCGTTTTTCTTAGTAAATTGTGAGATCCTCATTTTCATAGTGTTTGACTTTATGTTAGTTGAGTCGTTACGTTTTTCTTGGCTTCTATCTTGAGTTATGGAGTTGTTACACCTTTTTGTGGTTACCTTATTATTTACCCCTATTTTTCTAAGTAAAAACCTAACTTGTATCGTTCTATATCGCCTTGTATCACTCTCCATCTGGCTATTCAATGCCTCCTGTATTTAGTCCCTCTTTTTGATTATTGTGATCTTTTACCTGTTGACTTCCATGATTCCCTTTTATGTGTATTATTATTATTATTTTAATTAATCTTAATTTGTTTGTTTTTGTGATTTCCCTATTTGAGTTGATATCAGGACATTCTATTTTGTGACCTTCTATTGTGCTGGTATCTGATATTATTGGTTTTCTGACCAAACAATATCCTTTAGTATTTCTTGTAGCTTTGGTTTGGTTTTTGCAAATTCTCTAAACTTGTGTTTATCTGTAAATATCTTAATTTCTCCTTCATATTTCAGAGAGAGTTTTGCTGGATATATGATCCTTGGCTGGCAGTTTTTCTCCTTCAGTGCTCTGTATATGTCGTCCCATTCCCTTCTTGCCTGCATGGTTTCTGCTGAGTAGTCTGAACTTATTCTTATTGATTCTCCCTTGAAGGAAGCCTTTCTTTTCTCCCTGGCTGCTTTTAAAATGTTCTCTTTATCTTTGGTTTTGGCAAGTTTGATGATAATATGTCTTGGTGTTTTTCTTTTTGGATCGATCTTAAATGGGGTTCGATGAGCATCTCGGATAGATATCCTTTCGTCTTTCATGATGTCAGGGAAGTTTTCTGTCAGGAGTTCTTCAACTATTTTCTCTGTGTTTTCTGTCCCCCCTCCCTGTTCTGGGACTCCAATCACCCGCAAGTTATCCTTCTTGATAGAGTCCCACATGATTCTTAGGGTTTCTTCATTTTTTTAATTCTTTTATCTGATTTTTTTTCAGCTATGTTGGTGTTGATTCCCTGGTCCTCCAGATGTCCCAGTCTGCATTCTAATTGCTCGAGTCTGCTCCTCTGACTTCCTATTGCATTGTCTAATTCTGTAATTTTATTGTTAATCTTTTGGATTTCTACATGCTGTCTCTCTATGGATTCTTGCAACTTATTAATTTTTCTACTATGTTCTTGAATAATCTTTTTGAGTTCTTCAACAGTTTTATCGGTGTGTTCCTTGGCTTTTTCTGCAGTTTGCCTTATTTCGTTTGTGATGTCTTGAAGCATTCTGTAAATTAGTTTTTTATATTCTGTATTTTTTTTTTTATCTGATAATTCCAGGATTGTATCTTCATTTGGGAAAGATTTTGATTCTTTTGTTTGGGGGGTTGGAGAAGCTGTCATGGTCTGCTTCTTTATGTGGTTTGATATGGACTGCTGTCTCCGAGCCATCACTGGGAAACTAGTTTTTCCAGAAAATCCGCTGACTGTTACGCTGGCTCCAGGCTCTGAAAACAATCTCTGCCTCCCCATATTTGTTCGTTCCCCGTCTCTAAATCTGTGTTTGTTGTTCAGGGTTTGTAGATTGTTATGTATGTGATCGATTCACTTGTTTTTCCGAGTCTTTGTTGCAAGAGGGATCCGCGGTAGCGTCCACCTAGTCCGCCATCTTGGCCCCGCCTCTTGACTTAATTTTATCATACACCAAGATGTGCCATAATAATTAAGGGAAAGGGCAGGTTGATAAAAAGTCACCAGTACAATATCTCAATTAGAAAGCAGTTACGGTTTTATTGACTGACCAGATTACAAAAATAATCACACTAGGCACCTTAGTTCATCCTTCTAATAAGCCTGTTGATCTGGTCTTTCCCGTTGCCAGCATCTCCACCTTCTACAAAATGAGTGGTCTTTTTCTTCATTCCACCTTGTGGAGAAGATAATTTGAAGTGCCACAGGAAGTTGTTTGCTTCTTTGAAGCGTTTCCCAACAGTATAGATCTCATGAATCAGATCCTCCTTGCAGATGATGCCATATCTACCAAGAGATAGTGCAATCAAAGTGTTATCTGTCAGGGCAATTTGCTTCTTGTTGATCTCACCCTAACCACGCTTATAGATCAGTTCATTCACTGACTTCAGGTTTGGGAATCCCCACACAATATATGGTTCCACAATTCTCAACATGTTAATTGAAGCCTTGTTGAGCTTAACAAAGGTGCCATTGAAGATGTGGCAAAGGCAAAGAAGCTGCAACACCTTTCGAACCTTCGGACTCACACCATTGATACCTGTGATCCTGATAACAAATGCCAACTTGGGTTCTGCAGGTACGTAGAAGTTGCCAGCTTTTCTTGCCATCCTAGCCACTCAAATTTAATCCTGTACATTTGCCTATATTTCTTGTGATACTGCTTAGGTTTTTCATAGATAAGCTTCCTCCTTGCCTTTCGAAGCATGTTTTGGGCAAACTTCTTTCTCAGGTGCTTGATCTTTAGTTCTGCGAAATTCCTTCGCTTTTTCTTAAGGGTTTCTGGCACAGCAGGAACCTTCTTTTTCTTCTCTTGGACACCCTCCATGGTTCCAGCCAGAAAAAGAGATTGACAAGTTTTTAATATCTATATTTATTTATCCTGGTAACCCTATGTGTGGAGAGTAGAACTGCTGCATAGGGTTTTCAAGGTCCTGAACTTTTAGAAGAAGATCACCAGGCCTGCCTTCCAAAGTACCTCTAAAACCAAAAAACCAAACCCAGTGCTGTCCAGTCGATTCCAACTCATAGCGACCCTATAGGACAGAGTAGAACTGCCCCATAGAGTTTCCAAGAAGAGCCTGGTGGATTCAAACTGCCGACCCTTTGGTTAGCAGCCGTAGCACTTAGCCACTACGTCACCAGAGTTGCCAAGGTACCGCTAAACCTGCTGCCATTGAGTCAAGGTACCTCTAGCTGGGTTCAAATCACCAACCTTTTGGCTAACATTTGAGCGTTTACCCATTTGCGCCACCTAGGGACCTGAAGGCAATTGGCAACAATAACAACATTTTTATTTATCCTGAAAGCAAATATGAAGTTTCTGAAGCAGAGATAAAAGTTATTATTACAGCAATAACTGCACTGGCAATGTGATAAGAGCCAGATATTGACTGTATGTGGGGAAGGGTTCATACTTCAGGAGAGGAACTTCGAAATTATGAATCTGGGAATTTATATCAGCTACTGGGAATCGACTCGACGGCACTGGGTTTGGTTTTTGGTTTTTTTGACATGCGTTTTTTTTTTGAGAAGGGAGAGAAACTTTACTCTCTAGTTGTTTACAGTCTTTGGACTATAAATGGCTTCTAGACTTCAGGTTTTGTCCCCTCATGACTTGTAAACACATAGGGAGGTAAAACTCTAAATCTCTAGGACAGCCTCTTGGTACTCAGTCACTCTTTAACTATCAAGGCTTGTCCTTTAACCCCATTTGCTGTGTTCTATATTATGATGTTTTAGCCCTACACCTTTTTTTTTTGTTTGCTTCAGTGTTGCCACATTCATCTTTTGGTTCATTATTTTTATTGAGGAAAAATCTACGCGCAGTAAAATGCACTGATCTTAAGTTTATAATTTGGTGAGTTTTGATAAATGGATATCCCTGTGTAACACCACCCCTGTGAAGATTTAGGACATTTCCATCACACCAGAAAGTTCCCTTGTGCCTTTGTGCCAATGCCTCACTCCTTCACAGACAACCACTGTTCTGATTTCTATCACCATTGATTAGTTTTGCCTGTTCTTGAACTTCATATAAATAGAATCATACAGTATGTACTGTTGTGCCTGGCTTCTTTAGCTCAACATAATGTTTTTGAAATTCATCTATGCCATTGAGTAAGTCAGTAGTTTATTCTTATTCTGGAGTAGTTTCCATTGTGTAAGTATCGCAGAATAAATTTGTCTTATTCTTCTGTGATGAGCATTTGAGTTGTTTTTGGTTACTGTGAATAAAACTGCTGTAAACATTATATGCAAGTCTCTTTTGTGGACCTATCTTTTCATTTCTCTTGGGTAAATACCTGGGAGAAGATTTGCTGGGTTGCAAACAGGAGTGTATGCTTAACTGTGTAAGAAACTGCCTTAGTTTGCTAGTGCTGCTATAACAAAAATACCACAAGTAGGTGCCTTTAAAGAAGAGAAATTTATTGTTTCACAGTTTTGGAAGCTGGAAGTCCAAATGAGGGCATCAGCTGTAAGGGCAGGTCCTTCCTTGTCATTAGCCCTGGGTGTTTCTTGGTGTTCCTTGGCTTGTAGACAGGTCTTCACATGGTTTCTTTCTCCTGTGTATGTGTCTCTCTGTGTCTGCACTTCCCTTTATAGAACACAGCTCAGATGGATTTAGGTTTGGGACCTACCCTACTCTGGTATGGCCTCATTAACATAACAAAAGAAACCTCCCCTTCTAAACAGGATCACATTCACAGGTTCAGGGGTTAGGACTTCAGCGCATCTTTTTGTGGGACATAATTCTATCCATAACACTTCCAAATAGTTTCCCAAAGTGTTTTTACCATCAGGCTCTATGATTTTTGTGCATGCTGTTTCCTCTGCCTGGAATGTCCTTCTGATCCCTTCTGCTTGGTGAACTCTTCATCTTTCAAGTCATAACCCACCATCACCTTCTCCATAAAAGCTTCAGAAGAGTTATTATACCCCTTTAGGCCACCACTTTGCCTCATTCATTCCTCTGCATTTCTTCCTCTCCTCCTAGTCTGTAGAAAGCAGGAATAGTGTCTTGTATACCTTATACACTGAAAGTAAAATGATACTTTAGGGGATGCTACCAGTGTTGTACATTAGACATCATTCATTCATTCCATAGACTTCTACTGAGCATGTACAATGCCAGGCAGAGTGTGTGATAAGTTTATAATTATAGAAAAGTTTATGGTATCTATTATTGTTCACCATCGAGTCAATTCCAACTTATAGGGACCCCATGTGACAGGGTAGAACTTCCGTATAGGTTTTCTTGGCTGTAATCTCTACAGAAGTAGATCACCAGCTTTTTTTTTTTTCATGGAGTCCCTGAGTGGGTTTGAACTGCCAACCTTTCAGTTGGTTACTGAGCACTTAACTGTTGTGCCAACTTTTCAGTTGGTTGATGGATGACTCTGATTGATAAAAGATGTTATGTTGGGGACCAGGAATGTTATGGCTGCCAAACTGGCAATGTGCCTCTCTTTTTTGTATATAGTGAAACACAGAGAAAACTAGCAAGAAGTCACATGGAGTTGAACTAATGCTACTGTGGCCTCAACAAAGTAAAAAGAAATAAACAAGAGGAATGTCTATGGATTATTCAATACTTGTGGTTATAAAACATCATTATCCCCTAATTCAAATGTAGGAAAGTAGTAGAGCAAAGAAAGGTGTCTTATTACTACAACCTTCCATTTCTGTTATGCTATTTTTTGGGTTGTAAAATATTTTATCTTTAATTCATCAAAGGATTGTGGCTTTTTTCTTTCTCCTGTGGAGCTGACCTAACCGTAGAGCTTCTGCTGATTAGACAGTGGACACTGTGGTTTGTGGAGCGAGATGAGAAATAACATCTCAAATGAGATGTGTGGTGAGCAACCGAAAATAGAAAATGAATTTATTCTAACCTCACCATGCACCCTTTTAAAGAAAGGATTCACAATAAGAAAATATTTTAATAGTTTGTTCAAAATCTATTGAGGAGCCTTCCTCTCCTCCCGCTCAATTCTCAGATAGGAGAGTAGAGCTATCATTACTTAGTAATCAGTAAGGTTGATACTTAATGAGAAAGCAGTTCTGCAAAGTGGATGGATTTTAAAGTTCTCAGCATGAAGCAGTTGAAATATTAAAGGTAACAGCTGCCCATAAACGATTGCCATTAGCTTCAATTTACATATTAAAGAGCAGCAAACTTAGAAGTTTTCTTCATTCTTAACATTTTAACGATCAAGCTATAAGACAATGCAACACTTTAAGTTCGTGACTTTTAAGTTTTATTTTCCCAGAACCACATTAAAGGCAGATGAGTAAACTTGTGTGTCTACCAAAAGCACCATAGGACAATATTTATGCAGCATCTTTCTTAGCTAATGTGCCAGCTTTTCTCAGAATACACAAACTGGTGCTATTTCTATGAATTTCACTGTCTCTAATTTTTTTTTTTTTTTTAACAGAGGTTGCTTTAATGGGCCGGTGGAATACAGTGTACATGAGGAGTAGGTAGTCTTTTAATGAACTAGAAGCAAATGATGACTTGGGGCTGAGTTTACCAATACATATTTGTTTTGTGCATTCAATGAGTGCTTGCTATGTTCAAAATGCTACAGAAGAAAAAATTGGTAAGATAGGCAACCTCGCCACTGGCTTCAAGAAATTTTAGGTCTAGGTAATGCTTTGGAACAATTGAGTGGCACATTTATATGTCAACATAAACAAACGCAAATTTCAACAAAGTCCACTGAGTTAAATCCTGAAAATAACTTGAAAGGAATCTTTAAATACTTTATTACGAGTTTAACCAGCTTTAAAAATGAAACCTGATGAGAACTGAAAACCTTTTCCAATTCTCAGAATTTTCTTTTTGTCACTGTTAAGGTATATACTTATTTTTATTAAATTAAAAAAAAACTAATTTTTTTAATGATATATGCTTCAGAAAATATACAGAAAGAGAGAATTAAAATCAGAAGTAATTCCAATGACCAGAGAGAATCACTGTTTATCCTGTCCTTTGTGCATGTTTGTATGTATATGTGTTCATGTGTATGTGTGTGTAGCCACACACACATATATAATTTATTAATTCACAAAATGGGACTACACACTTTTATGACCTGTTTTCTAAACCTTAGCAATATATCGTAAACATATTTCCATCTTGCAAAATAAAAATCTGTATATCATTTTAAATGGCCAAATTAAAACATACACTCATTGTGTAGTTGTTCCATAATGTATATAACTAATTCCTTATTGTTGAAATTTAGATTGTTTTCAATGCTGTGATAAATATTCTTGTGTTTGCGTCACATCCTTCAGATAGATTATAGGTATAGACTTCTTGGGTCAAAGGGTATACCCTTTAAGATTTTTCACATTTTTTGCCAAAATACCCTTCATAAAGCTTGTGCTGTCCTCATATGCATGGAACCTTGACAGCACAGGAAATTGCCATTAAAAAAACTCAAAATATTTATAGTGTATTTGATAACAAATGATTATCACTCTCTCTTTTTTTTTTTATCTTTTATTTCTTTGGTTAGTAAGAAGGTTAAAGTTTAGTATATGTTTTTGGTCATCTGTATTTTCTGTTTAGTGTATTGTCTGTTCATGTCATTTGCTCATTTCTCTATTTGCTATTCATTTTTTCTTATTGATTTGTAAGAGATCAATCCTTTGTCTGTCATGCATGCACTCATTAGACAAAGAAGTTACAAAGAAGTAATGAGGTCTCCATCATATTTTGTGTCCTTTTATTTTCACTTAATATTATTTCACATATGCATATTCAGGAACTGACTTAAACCCTAAACTTGTCTTTTAAAATAAAGCTGCACAATATTCCATCTGGGAAAATGCTTTAATATACTTTAATATCTTTCATTAAAAATGATAACATCTGCTCCCTTACTTTAGTTTTACTCAGAAACAATTATTTACAAAATTATTAATAATTTCTCAAGCCAATGACATTGAAGATTTTACAGCTTTTGTAGAGACAACTTATTTGTAGCTAAATTATTACTTAAATATTAAAACTTTAACTTTCATTCTTTTTGACTTACCAGTTGATAAAATACTTGCCAAATTTATTAAAAAGAGTGCAATGCAATGCTTGAAGAGGTTGGGTATTTCATAGTACTTTTTATTAACAATAACTCACGTTTAATTGCTTGCTGACAAAGCACTTGAAGAAACTGACATTTTATTAAATAGTTTTTATGCTTCTTTGGCTTTGTGGTTTTCCCTCGATTTGGAGGGAGTTGTTACAAAAGAGATCTGACAACAATAGGTTGATACTGAAGCATATAATGACCTCTTGGGATTCTTTTCTGGAGGTCTGTGAGTTAGTATCTGGCGCAATAAATTAACGGTGAACTGTGTGCTGGGAAACACTAGCACACCCTTGAATTCTTTGAAGCTATTTTGAAGAATGTGCCTGCTGTTTACTCGACTTTTTCGAAATACAATTTATGGAATAAGGGATCCTTGAGGGTGCTATATGAAGATACTCACTGATATTTTATGAAAGGTTTGAAAGTTTGTGGTTTGATTTTATTTCTTCCTAAGCCTGGAGTTTAAAAGCAATTTAAGAACCAAATAAAAGCCTCTAGAGGGACCTTTTAGCTTGTGGGCTTACCTACAACATTTTGAAAAATCCTATTACTATTAAGCACTGAAGCTTTTCATTAGATTTCAATAGCACTTTTTCTCTTTCTATCTGACATTTTGTAAGTAACAGGCCTGTACTATTGGAACATAACACTTGGCTGTGGCTTGATATTAATTGTCTTTCTTAGCTCAGCCAAAATAGCATTTAAAACAATGCTTCAAAGAATATTAACATGAAGAGCGGCCTTTTCAGTCATGCAGAGAAATGATTTTGAAGTAACATTAACTTTCAGATAAAATTCTGTTGGGGAACCTTATAATGGTTCATTTTTTTTTTTTCTTCTTCAGAAAATGACTTCCTAGCTATAATTTTTGACATTCTTTAGGTGCACTCATGCTTTTAGATGGCTCCATATAAGTCAAAATAACTTGGTATTTTAGAACCTTATAGTTTAATATTAATAGTTTTAAATAATCCTTTTCCTGAAAACTGTATTGGACATTTCTATTACTTTTATCATTATATGCCTTGGAGCTGTCTCTTAAAGAGACTTTTATATGTTACAACTTTTCTAATTCTTTTTTATGTCTTGTGCCTTTGAATTTCATATTTGATTAAACTTTTAATTCAATTCAAATTAAAGTTGTATTTTAAAATTTTTTTTTTCATCTTGAGAGTTTTGTTGTTTGTAGTTAATTTTTTAAAAGTAATTTTGAGTTGTCAGGTTTTACGAGCCAAGTAGATTTGGAAATCATTTTCTCTGCTTCATTCCCCACCTTTTCCATGTAGGACTGCAGGAAGTCAAAACATCAAGGAATGTTTGTCATTTCTTTAGGAGTCTCATATGGCTCATTGGTGGTGGTGCACTCATTTAATGTTACTTTCTTACTCATACAAGCTTACTAATATTTCATTTGTTTGACTTAGAACAATAATTTTTTTTTTTTATATGATTGTGTGGGTTGTCTGGATGGTCCTTCTGCTTCTTGTGGTGTGGGCTGGGGTTTCTCCCGGGTGTTTGTTCATTTGGTTCATGGGCTAGCCTGCAATGTCCAAGAAAGCCTCTTTTGCAGGTCTGGGCCTTGGTGCTGACTGTCAGTCAGGGTGACTCTGTCATTCTCCACGTGGCCCCTCTGTTCAGGTAGTGTCTCTTATGGGCCAGGCTTTGAGTTGGCACAGTATCACTTCCACCACATTCTGTTGTTCAAAGCAGATCATGCAGTTTCAAGATGAGGAAACTGAACTCCATCTCTCAGTCAGAGGAAGCTGTAAGTGCACACAGGGATGGGCGGAATTGCTGGTGTAGGTATTTGCAGAAAAATGATCATAGGTACTTGGCCATGATCTTTTTTCCCACTAACAAAAACGTCAAATTTCTGCTATTTACTAAACTATATTGTCTCTTTTGAAATACCTATTAAATTTGGCGTTGAACACAGGGACCTAAACAAAGCTCACTAAAAACCCCCAAAACCAGACCAGTTGGGGTTGGTTGGATTTTGACTCATGGTGATCCTACATATTACAGAATAGAACTAGAATTTTCAAGGTTGTGAACTTTCAGAAGTATATTGTCAGGTCTTTCTTCTAAGGTGCCTCTGGGTGGATTTAAACTGCCAACCTTTCAGTTAGTAGTAGAGTGCTTATTCATTTGTGCTACCCAGGGATTCCTACAAAACCCACTAGACCCTGGTAAAAGCCATCACCTTAAATTATGTGATAATATTTTGTGCTGGGTTCAGTTCATGAAGGAGCCCTGGTTGTGCGGTGGTTAAGTGCTCGGCTACTAACCCAAAGGTTGGTGGTTTGTACCCAGCAGCCACTCAGTGGGAGAAAATTGTGCAATCTGCTTCTGTAAAGATTTATAACTTTAGAAACTCTATTGGACAGTTCTGCTCTGCCCTATAGGGTCTCTATGAGTTGGAATTGACTCGAAGGCAATGGGTTTGTTTGTTTGGTTCACTTTCAGGAACCGTAAATCTCTTCCTCTACTTCTCCTTTGTTTATATCTTCATTTTCCTTTCTATTGTTATTATTAGTTTATCTATTGAGACAGTCCTTAAGCAAAAGTAGCAAGTCTTTTTGTTCTGGTAAGAATCACTCAGTTACAAAGGCAATATTTGTGGATAAATGGGCAAATTTTCACAGGTGCCATGGAGCCTTCTGAGAAGAGTCTTTTTGGTAACAGCTTTTGTTGTTATTGTTAGCTGCTGTAGAGTAAGTTCCTACTCAGGGAGACCCTGCATACAAAATAGTGAAATGTCGCATGGTCCTGTACCATCTTCTTGATGGTTGGCATGTTTGAGTCCATTGTTGTAGCCATTGTGTTGTGCCTTCCAATATAGGGGGCTCACCCTCTAACACTATATTGGGCAATATTCTGTTGTGATCCATAGGTTTTCATTGGCTAATTTTTGAAAGTAGATTGCCAGGCCTATCTTCTTAGTCTGGAAGCTCTGCTGAAACCTGCTGGTATTTGAAATACTGGTAACAGAGCTTCCAGCATCATGGCGACATATAAGCCAGCACAGTACAACAAACTGAGAGACGGGTGTTGGGTAACAGCTTAATTGAGGTATAATTTACATACCATAAAAACCACCTATTTAAACGGTATAGTTCCATAGTTTTTAGTAAGCTCATAGAATTGTGCAACCACTACCATGATTATTTTCTAAAATTTTTATCATGAAAAAATAAACTCCATACCGGTTAGCAGTCACACCCTTCCTCCCATTTCCCTCCAACCCTCCCAATCCTAGGGAACCACTAATCTACTTTCTGCCTCTATGGGTTTGCCTATTCTGCATACTTCGTATAAATAGCACTATATGATATGTGCTCTTTTCTAATTGGGTACTCTCACTTAACATAATGTTTTCTAGGTTTATACATGTTATAGCATGTATCAGTATTTCATTTCTTTTTATTACAGAATAATTTTTTTTTGAGTTAATACTCATATGGATATGTCACATTTTATTTATCCATTCACCAATTGACAGACATTTGTTTCCACATTTTTGACCATAATGAATAACGATCCTATACTCTCAGACATACGAATGATCATGATGGTGGCGCAAGACCAGGCAGTGTTTTGTTCTGTTATACATAAGGTCAGTGAAAGCCGGATCCCACTCGATGGCGACTAACAACAAGAACAAAAGCTGTTACCAAAAAGGGCTTAAGAACAAACAATTTTTTGTGTGTGTGTGCTGTTAAAATGCACAAGTTAAAAATGTCTATATCAAAATTATATCTTTAATGTGAATGTTTAAAAAATATATTTCATCTATATTGTTCCTTATGTCATCTTTTGATTAATTTTGAAAATAGAAAGTGAAACGTTCCAAAATAAAATCAGAACCCAAAACCAAACCAGTTGCTGTTGAGTTGATTCCGACTCATAGAGACCCTATGTGACAACGTAGAACTGTCCCATAGGGTTTACAAGGCTGTAAATATTACGGTAATATACTACCACATCTTTCTGCTGCAGAGAGGCTGGTGGGTTCCAACTGCCGAACTTTTGGTTGTCAGCCGAGTGTTTATCCACTGTGTAACCAGTGCTCCTTAGTTAAATCTTAGTTATGTAAGTATTATTCTACAGGATGATATGGTCCAGGTGTATAGCTTTCTAGTGGACTGGCTTAATTCAGGGTAAAAACAACCTAAAGAAAAATGGCATGTCAGAGGAATTTACTAAGCCTATTAGATAAGTGTTTCACGCTGGGTTCTTCAGATCCTAGGGTAGGGGAAGGGGTCTGCAAATGTTTGACTTCAATTTGGTTTAAATAATTAAAAAAAAATGTTTGTAGCTGTTAAAAATACAACCGTTATAAAAATATTTTCCTGCCATCTTTGTTTTAGTGAAGAGAATTCCCAGAGCACAGGATGAAATTTTATAAAACTGGTACCATTTGAGATTAATTTCCTTCATGATTTAGGATTGTCTTAATATTGTGCAACCAAAACAAAGCATGAAGCAAATTAGATGATGAGGCTGCTGTAATTACAATCTACAATTGTACCAACCAATTAAAATTTTTATGGAGTTTATCTGGATAACATCATTTGCTATAAATTTGAATTAAACCAAATTTATACTATTTTTTTTTATACTAATGAAATACCAGTTTATATGTTAGAGTTGAGGGCAGAATTTTATTTGACAAGGGTTTTCTTGCTAAAAAAAAATTGAAATCCACTTACTTAGATTTTCCTTCTAGGATATCAGTTGTCTCCACTGGGCTTTCCACAAGAATTGTTGGGCAGATAATTCCCCATTGAGATGGATAGCTAGTGTCTGACAGGAAGGCATTCTCTGCTGTTGACTGAAAGAAGATCAATATGTTCTAGATGCCGGGAGCGTAGACTACAAAAATGTTGACTGGAGCCTAATTTGTATTCGAGGGTTATTTGAGAGCCACCCAATGTTTCCTACACTTGAGCACAGGAAGCAGGGCAAGACTTTTCTTGGACATTAACTCTGGAGCTATTCGAGTGAGAGACAGGGCCCTGGTTGAAGGCTGAGAGTTTTGTACCTTAAAGGTAGAAGGATGGCCTTGCCAAGATAATTGGCATAAATGGTTAAAAATCCACATTTTATCACTGTAAAATCTTAACATTGATCAACAAGTATAATTTTTTGGTGGGATTATATCTTGATGATCTTTCCATCAAAAGTATTTCTGTGTGTACCAGCAGTATTAGCATTACCTGGGAACTTGTTAAATGCAAATTAGACTTTATTCCAGACCTTTTGAACCTGAATTTGCATTTTCCAAAGATTCCCAGATGTTAGTAGCAAAAGGAATTCCCAGATAAATTTATTGAAATGGTTGGTTGAATAGAAATTTATTATTATTATCCATCCAATGACTTGATTCCCAATTTTAGTTTTATTATCAATATTTAAATACTTTCCTGCCAAAACATGCCTAATAGTATGAGCTGCTTTTATGACAGTATCACTACTCCAAAGCAAATATTGTTACAATTAGAAGAGATCACCTTCAGTTTTCCAGGCTGCCATGAATCTCATCCAGTGTTGTAAGTGTTACTAAATCTGTTTCTATTAATTTACTTTTTATTTTTCTTATTTTATTTTTTTGTTTGAGAACTAATTATTAATTTGCTTTCAATTTTCCTGGTTTTTAAATCTTTGTCTTTTAAGTAGGTGCTAATTTTCTGGAAGGGGAATTCTAGAAAACTTAATTGTGCTCATGTGGACGCTGTACATAGACCAAGAGGCAGTCGTTTGAACAGAACGAGAGGATGCTGAGTGGCTTAAAATCAGGATAGGTGTGTGTCAGGGTTGTATCCTTTTACCATACTTATTCAATCTGTACGCTGAGCAAATAATCTGAGAAGCTGGACTATATGAAGACGAATGGGGCATCAGGATTGGAAGAAGATTCATAAACAACCCGCATTATGCAGATGATACAACCTTACTTGCTGCAAGTGAAGAGGACTTGAAGCAGTTACTGATGAAGATCAAAGACCACAGCCTTCAGTATGGATTACACCTCAACATAAAGAAAACAAAAATCCTCACAACTGGACCAATAAGCAACATCATGATAAATGGAGAAAATATTGAAGTTGTCAAGGATTTCATTTTACTTGGATCCACATGAACGCTCACGGAAGCAGCAGTCAAGAAATCAAATGATATATTACACTGGCAAATCTGCCACAAAAGACCTCTCTAAAGTGTTAAGAAGCAAAGATGTCACCTGGAGGACTAAGGTGTAAGTGAGCCAAGCCATGGTATTTTAAATTTCCTCATATGCATGTTAAAGCTGGACAATGAATAAAGAAGGCGGAAGAAGAATTGATGCCTTTGAATTATGGCGTTGGCAAAGAATCTTGAGTATACCATAGCCTGCCAGAAGAAGGAATGAATCTGTCTTGGAAGAAGTACAGCCAGAATGCTCCGTAGAAGAGAGGATGGCGAGACTTCATCTTGTGTACTTTGGACATGTTATTAGGAGGGACCAGTACCTGGAGAAGAACATCATGTTTGGTAAAGTAGAAGGTCAGCGAAAAAGAGGAAGACCCTCAATGAGATGGACTGACCCAGTGCCTGCAACAATGGGCTCACACATAACAGTGATTCTGAGGATAGCACGGGAGTGGGCAGTGTTTTATTCGCTATGAATTGAAACTGACTCAACAGCACCTAAAAACAACAACAATTTTCATAAGACCTTGTGGATATTCACAGGTTTTAGATAGATCTCCTTTTCAGCATGGAAAGGGATTAGAGATATAAACTGTCTTTTCAAAAAAAGCAAAAAATTCTAGAAAAGTTGACCCTTATAGTTTTGACAGTATACTAAATCTCCTACAAAAGCTTCCTTACCTACAAGCCATGATGACAAAGTTGAAGGAGGTGACAGTTTTCGAAAAGCATGCATCTTAAAAAATTTCCAACACATTTTTCATCTATAAATTATAATGTACAAAATGGAGTTTTGAAAATTTTAGGTAAGGTTTTAAAGCTTCTTTATTCCAGCTGGTTTTGGAGGATGGCATTTCCAAGATCTTTGTTTTTCTGCTAGAACAAACTCTATTACAGAATTTGGTTATTGGCAGTTTCAGAATTTCAGTACAGCTTAGCGTGTACCTTGCTGTAAATTTCATGTGATATTGGAATGTCAGCAATCTTTATTGTTTTTGGCTATTGGACTAACTTTTATGACACATCTTTTATGGTCTTCAGGTTTCCAGTAATTTTGAATGATAAAGCGAAAAGTTTTCAAAATACTTTTAACATGCATTGCCTTATTTAGTTTTCACTGTAACTCTTCATGGTAGCTTTTATTATCCTCATTATAGAAATAAGGGATATGATGAGAAAGATTAGTTATACTGATCACAGAGGGTAAGTGGTAGAAAGTAAAGGCTTGAATCCAGGTTACCTGACTTCTAATTCAATGCTTTCTTCACCACATAATTTTTTTCCCTTTCTGTTAATTTTGTTTATCTCGGAATTTGCTTAAAGACCATGTTATCCAGTAAATAGGGAGGAATTGTATATAATTAAAAGATACTGATCTTTTAATATGAACTGTATCTGGTTCTGTTCTAACTCTAACCAAGAAGTAAGCTTTACTAATTTTAACATTTTCACTTCTCAATTCAATTATAATCTGCCCTTCAATTTAATAATTCTACTCAACGGCAGTGGGTGGGTTTTAGTATCTTAAAATAAAGCAGAATATGCAACTCTCTTTAATGATTTTTTTTTTTAAATGGATTTCTACCTGAAGAAGAATGAGGTAACACTTATTTCAGATTTATTACCATTTTATACAAGGGAATTTCGGGAATATAGATAATAAATAGTGGCTATTTGTAGCACTTGAAAGTCTTTATCAATAAGTTACGTCAAGCCATCTAATGCTTTTTTCTCAGAGTTATTATTCACCAACACGTTACGGATTCGTATTGTTATATTGCATCTAAAATGTGGGTGAGATTCTTATGTTCAGAAAAATCTTCTTTTGTTTCTTTTTTCAGTTTATTACGAAGGTAAACTTAGTTTGGTTATTACGTCCACATTGGCTTGAGCTTTGAAATTTGTATTTATCATAAAATAATTGTCTCTGTGGTTTCACAACTGCCCCCTTTATTTTCTGGTATTTTTCATTTCATTTATTTATTACAAACTTAATTATGTACTGGTTAGTATCTTAGTCTATTTATCATAGTTTGATTTTGGTTCTTCTGTGATATTTGTGGAGCCCTGGTGGCACAGTGGTTAAAAGCTCAGCTGCTAACTGAAAGGCCAAATCTATAACCCACACCTTGAAAACTTTATGGGGCAGTCCTACTTTGTCTTATAGGGTCGCTATGAGTTGGAATTGACACGAAGCCCATGGGTTTGGGTTTGGGAAGGAACTGCCAAAAATTCAAGACGGACTCAGAAGAGGGCATGGAACAAGGGATATCACTGCTGATGTCAGATTCATCACGGCTGAAAGCAGAGAGTACCAAAAAGATGTTTGCCTGTGTTTTATTGACTATGCAAAGGCATTCGACAATGTGGAGGATCATAACAAATTATGGATTACATTACAAAGAATGGGAATTCCAGAACACCTAATTGTGCTCACACAGAGCCTGTACATAGACCAAGAGGCAGTCACTCAAATAGAACAAGGGGATACTGCGTGGTTTAAAATCAAGAAAGATTTGCCTCAGGGTTGTATCCGTTCACTATACTTATTCACTTCGTATGCTGAGCATATAATCTGAGAAACTGGACTATATGAAGACTCATTACAATCTGCAATATTCAGGTTGCTTGCTGAAAGTGAAGGGGACTTGAAGCACTTACTGATGAAGATCAAAGACCATAGCCTTCGGTATGGGTTACACCTCAACATAAAGAAAACAAAAATCCTCACACCAGGACCAATAAACAGCATCGTGATAAATGGAAAAAAGATTGAAGTTGTCAAGAATTTCATTTTATTTGGATCCACAATCAATGCCCATGGAAGTAGCAGTCAGGAAATCAAACAACATATTGCATTGGGCAAATCTGTTGCAGAAGACCTCTTTAAAAGTGTTAAAAAACAAAAATGCCACTTTAAGGACTAAGGTGTGCCTGACCCAAGCCATGGTGTTTTCAGTTGCCTCATTAGCATGTGAAAGCTGGACAGTGAATAAGGAAGACTGGAGAAAAATTGATGCCTTTGAATTGTGGTGTTGGGGAAGAATATTGAATATACCATGGACTGCCAGAAGAATGAAGAAATCTGACTTGGAAGTAGTACAGCCAGAATTCTCTTTAGATGCTAGGATGATGAGATTTCATCTCACCTACTTTGTGTATGTTATCAGGAGGGGACCAGTCCCTAGAGAAGGACATCATGCTTGGTAAAGTAGAGGGTCAGCGAAAAAGAGGAAGGCCCTCAATGAGATAGATTGACTGACGCAGTGGCTGCAACAATGGGCTCAAGCATAAAAATGATTGTGAGGATGGTGCAGGACCGAGCAATGTTTCATTCTGTTGTAGGCAAGGTCACTATGAGTCGGAACCGACTTGACAGCACCTAACAACAACCACCACGACCACAACAACAACTTCTTAAGGGTCTAATACCTTTTTTTTGGTCTCTCTTTAGATGTTAAGTTTTATAGTTTTGATTAGTTCCAAAATAAGTGAACTCTAAATTTGTGATGTGATGTTTTTAGCTTAGACTTAGTATTTTATCTTCATTTACCCTCAGGACATGTCTCCACGTAAATGTTCTTCTCTCAACCAAGGTTTTGTAGGTTGAAAATAGAGTTCTTCTTCATCACCGAATAGGCACCCTCTCTAACTACTCAGGGTCATCATCTTTTCAGGGCCTTAGAGTTTCTACTTGGTGTGGTCATATACTCCTTTCCCCCTTTGCATCCTGCATTTAATTAGTTACCAAGTCTTGGCAATTCTCTAAAATGTCTCTTGAATTTTGACTAGGTGAAGAATATTGTCACTTTATGTACATATACAAAAAAACCAAACCCATTGCTATCGAGTCGATTCTGACTCACAGCAGCCCTGTAGGGTAGAGTAGAACTGCCTCATAGGGTTTCCAAAGCTTTACTCTTATGGAAGCAAACTGCCACATCTTTCTCCCTTGGAGTGGGTGGCAGGTTCAAACTGCCTCCCTTTTGGTTAGCAGCCGAGTGCTCAACCATGGAGCCACCAGGCCTCCTTTATTTATATATTGTATTCTCTTTTTCTAAAACAGTGTTATATTTTCCATACTTTGACTTAATTTGAAGAGATATCAATCATTTTGAAGAAATTTCTTATTGTTCTTCAGTTGTCAACTTAGCAGCAACCTCCTCTAGAAAACTTGGGCTCCTTTACGCTTTGTGTTTATCCTAATTATATCACTTCATCACACTGTTACAGTTGTGCATGTCACTAGTTCTCTCTCCCACCTGCTAGTGTGTAAGCTTCTAAGGTCAGGGACTGGTACCTGGACACTATTATGTTCCTAGCACCTAACATAGTGCCTGACACACAGATGTGTTTGGTAAATATTTATTATATAAATTAGTCAAGATGCTGCATTTTGCTGCAGTAGCAAACAATCCCCAAATCTCAATGTCTCAAAACAACAAAAGTTCATTTCTCCCTATGCTTCATGTTCCTTGTGGTTCTGCTGGGCGCTGTGCTCTGTGTTGTCATCACTCCAGGATCTAGGTTGATGTGGTAGCCACCATTTGGATATTGTCTGTCATGGTGACAGAGGGACAAAGAAAGCATAATGAATCCTGCAGTGGCTCAGAGATCTTCTGCACAGAAATGACACTTGTCACTTCTGCTCATGTTTCACTGATCAGAGAAAGTCACATGGTCTCATAATGTCAAGGTGAGGAAGGGATTGCAATACTACTGTATTAGTTTCCTAGGGCCGCTTAACAAAGTGCCGCAAACTAGGTGGCTTGTACAGCCCTGGTGGTGCAGTGGTTAAGAACTTGACTGCTAATCAAAAGGTCGGCAGTTTGAATCTACCAGCCACTCCCTGAAAATCCTGTGGGCCAAATGAATGTGAGTATAAATGCATTATTGTAAATATCCAGGTATCTATATTTCTTCTTTTTCTCTCTTTAGATATTAAGTTTTATAGTTTTGATTAGCTGCATCACTTATCAAGATCAGAGAAAAGGGCACTCAGCTTCCCCTCAGAATGTGAGCTTTTTCTGAGCAGCAGAGCCTCAGGCGTGAGAATGCAGGCCCTGACTGGCAAAAAAAAAAAAAAAAAAAAAGGAAGAAAATAGCACCAGCAAAAAAAAAGTCCACCAATTTTCTAAAAATAATTTCTAATTATTTGTAAATATTTATTGAGCATTTACTAAGTGACACATATCTTATTAAGCACTTTGCCTACCTTTTCTAATTGAATCTTCTCAACAACCTCTGAGTTAGGTTCTCTTATTATTCTCATTTTCCAGATGATGAAACTGAGGCTAAGAAATGTTGGAATTGGGATTCCAGTGCTGGAAGTCTGATTCCAAAGTCTGTCTTCATAATATAAATAAAACGAGGCTATAATTTTTTCAGATTAAAAAAAGGAATCTAGTTGGACAAAGAACATGCTGTAAGAAATAGTTCAATAGCAGTAGATACTATAATAGTATATGAAAGCAGAAATATTCTCATATTGATGAAAGAAAGAAAAGAAAAGGAAAACCTGGAAGGATTTTAGACCATCCTGGTCGTCTGACCCAGGCAGGCACTTCCAAGAGCCGCATGGAATTGGATTTAAAGTTAACAGGAATGAAACTGTCTATCTTATCTTTCCTTGAATACACCCTCAGACTCCTCTCTATTATTCATTGGCAGATCTAGATCTTGAACTCTGAAAATTCCACTGATACACCATTTGAGCATTGAGAAAAGATACTTATTTTAAGTTATATCTTCCTACTGTTTGTAGACGCTACGTGCATTGCTTTGCTAAAGAATCATTCCTTTTGCCTGAGGAGCAAGACAGTTTAAAATAACTTGTGGTTAGAAAAGTCTTTGTATAAAGATACCTGAAAGAGAGAGAGAAGGTACAGGCACCTGTATAACACAAGCTGGGTGACAATTTTCAACTATGCTTGGGGGAGGTGGGAACAATTTGATTTGTTTTGTATGGAAACCATGTGTAGGTGGACCGGAAAAAAGGGGGATATGTTAATGCTAATGCTAAGGAATGACATGTCTCCCAAAAAGATATGTTGGAGTTCTGTTCTCTGTGTTTGTGAATGTGACCTTGTGTGGAAATAGGGTGTTTGAAGATGTTATCAGTTAACATGAGGTCATGAGTAGGGTGGGTCTTAATGGTATGTGACAGGTGTCCTTATAAAACAGAAGATACACAGAGATGGGAGGCAGAGAAATGATGCCCTGTTCCGAAGCTACAAGCCAAGGAACGCCTGGAGCCACCAGAAGCTAGGAGATAGGCGTGGAACAGATTCTTACTCAAAGCCTCGGAAGGTCTTACCACGGCCGATACTCTGATCTTGGGCAACCAGCTTCTAGAATTGTGAGACAATAGAAGTTTGTTCTTACAAGTCACCCAGTTTGTGGTATTTTGTTATGGCAACCCTAGGAAACTAAGACGGGGGGAAAGCGTATTTGGAGTACATTTAAATATGTTTGTTACTAACAAACTGAATAGATCTTCTAAATATAAAATAAGTAAAATTTAGAATATGCAGTTGGCCAGAAGTCCTCTTTCTTGACTTGGTAATGGTGAATGTATGTTGGAGGGAGAAATAGGTGAGTGAAGAAAATAGTATTTCCACTAGAAGAATTTTGAATTTAAACTGTCAGAACAGATTCTACTTCTTGTCGCTATCAGTTACGCTTCATACAGACAAGGAACGATTGTATGGAAGTACGTTTGCGCCGATGTTTGCCATCAAGTGGATTCTGACTCATACCAACTCTATATGACAGAGTAGGACTGTCCACTAGAGTTTCCTAGGCTATAATCTTTATGGGAGCAGATTGCCAGGTCTTTTCTCCTGCAGAGCCACTGATGGGTTCAAAACGCTGACCTTTTAGTTAGCAGCCAAGCACTTAACCACTATGCCACCAGGGCTCCTTAAGTCTAAACTAGATGTTTAAAATAGTTGAGTTTCGTTGATTGGAACAAAATGACAAAAACTGGAAGAAAACAACTCTCTCCCATCAAGTGCAAAATGGATTGAGGCAGCACTAACTTTAGTCCAAGTCTGAAACAAAGTCTGCTTCACAAACCTTTCTAGTAGACAGAGAGATGGCATTATCAAAAACTGTGTGGTTGGAAAGCCTACTTGGAAGTTTTGCCTTTAAATTTTTTCTTAACACGGGGAGGAAATAGGCTCTTCAGTGACTCTTTGCCCTGGAAGCATGAGGAAGGGTAGGGCACTGTGTCTCAGCTGGAGAAGCCAAGGATTATCCAGTGCCTTTTATTTCAACATTAAAACACCATAGAGAAAAGGGTCTGACTTTCCACCTTTTAATATTGCTCAATAATTTCTTTTTACTTCTTGCTTCAGTGAGCACAGTATGTGGTTTTGCTAGGGAATCTATTAAAGAGAAAACCCTTCATTGTTTTACGGATGAATTTTGGAGATCTGCAGTCAATGCATGTTTCTCAATTCCTTCAAACATGCTCTAATTCTAATTCTTGGGGAGGGCCTGCCAAAAAATTGGATCCTAATTTATAATTTAACAAGTGACAGAATATTTTGACATTAGCAAGTGAAGGGAAAATTTTCATATGGCTACAACCTTTATGTACACTTTGATCAGTTGTACATAGAGATTGTCACGATAAAAAATAGCAGGACTGTTTGAAACGTAGGCCTATCTTTTTTTTCATTGTACTTTAGATGAAGGGTTACAGAATAAATTAGCTTCACATTAAACAATTTGTACGCATATTGTTTTGTGACATTGGTTGCCAACCACAGAACATGTCAACATTCACCCCTTCTCGACCTTGGGTTCCCCATTACCAGTTTTTCTGTCCCATCTTTCCTTCTCGTCCTTGCCTTTGGGCTGGAGTGCCCATTTAGTCTTGTTTTGTTTTATGGGCCTGTTTACTCTTTGGCTGAGGGGTGAACCTCAACAGTGTCATAAGTCCTGAGTTAAAAGGGTGTTAGGGGACCATACTTTCGGGGTTTCTCCAGTCTCTGCCAGACCGGTAAGTCTGGTCTTTTTTTGTGAGTTAAAATTTTGCTCTGCATTTTTCTCCCGCTCTGTCTGGCACCCTCTATTGTGATCCCTGTCAGAACAGTTGGTGGTGGTTACTGGGCACCATCTAGTTGTGCTAGACTCAGTCTGGTGGAGGCTGTAGTGTGGTCAATTAGTCTTTTCGACTAATCTTCCTCTTGTGTTTTTGGTTTTCTTCATTCTCCCTTGCTCCAGGCGGGGTGGGACAAGTGGAGTGTCTTAGATGTTCGCTCACAAGCTTTTAAGAACCCAGATGCTTGCTA
Organism: Loxodonta africana; assembly: GCF_030014295.1. Lineage (NCBI taxonomy): Eukaryota > Metazoa > Chordata > Mammalia > Proboscidea > Elephantidae > Loxodonta > Loxodonta africana. The sequence goes on from NC_087351.1 coordinate 51,515,394, forward strand.
CTCACTAAAGTAGGATGTAGAATATTTTCTTTATAACCTGTGTTATGCCAATTGAGCTAGATGTCCCCTGAGACCGTGGTCCCCAACCCTCAGCCCAGTAATTTGATCCCTCAGGGAATTTGGATATGTCTATGGAGCTTCCATGATCTTGCCTATGTCAAGATGTGCTGACTACCCCAGTATTGTGTACTGTCTTACCCTTCACCAAAGTTACCACTTATCCATTAACTAGTTAGTGTTTTTCTGAAACCTATGCCTATCTTGTTGAATCTTTCTAGTGACTGAGACCATTTGAACATAGCCCATATTTACATTAGAGTGGTTATCTGGATTCTGTATTAAGAATGCTCCCTGTCTTAATTAACTAGTGCTGCTGTAACACAAATACTACAAGTGGGTGATTTTAAAAAACAGAAATTAATTTTCTCAAGGTTCTGGAGGCTAAACGTCTAAATTAGGGTCTTGATCAATTAGATTCCATCTTTGTCAAGCCCCAGGCATGCCTTGGTTCTTGGCGATCCTCATATGGCATCTGCGTTCCCCAGTGTTATGGATTGAAAATGCGTTTCAAATTGGTAGATCATGATTCCCAGTATTATGTGATTGTCCACCGTTTTGTCACCTGGTGTGATTTTCTTATGTGTTGTAAATCTTACCTCTATAATGTTAATGAGGCAGGATTAGAGGCAGTTATGTTGATGAGGCAGGACTCAATCTACAAAAGATTAGGTTATATTCGGAGTTAATCTCTTTTGAGATATAAAAGAGAGAGGAAAGCAGAGACAGGGGGACCTCATACCACCAAAAAACAAGAGCCAGGAGAATAACATGTGCTTTGGACCCAGGGTCCCTGCGTTGAGAAGCTCCTCGACCAGGGAAGACTGATGACAAGGGCCTTCTCCCAGAGCCAACACAGAGAGGAAGACTTCCCTGGAGCTGGCACCCTGAATTGGGACTTCTGGCCTCCTAGGCTGTGAAAGAATAAATTTCTTTTTGTTAAAGCCATCCACTTGTGGTGTTTCTGTTATGGTGGTACTAGATGACTAAGACATCCAGTATGTGCTTGAATCTTTGTGCCTATTCTGTTCTTTATGTAACTCAGTAGTATTAAGTTTAAGATCCACCCTATACTAGTATAACCTGAATTGACTGATTACATTAGGTTGCATTATGGAAAGTGATTACATTACATTTGATTAGATTACACCCACAGGTATAGGGGTTAGAATTCCAACACATATTTTCTGGGTACACAATTCAAACCATAACACCCTCTTTTTTGTCCAAAGTTACACAAAGTTTTTTTGCATACTTTGTAGTCTATATTCATTTCTGGGTTTTAACTTCTTGCTTTCCTTTTCTTAAGGGCCACTCTTAGTATTTCAGCAACATCGCCTAAATCATAGTGAGTAAAGGAGGGCAGGAAACAAGTAAGAGAAGCAGTTGGATCGGGCCAAGGTCCAGCATAGAGAATACTGTCCTATGTGAAAGGCCACTTTCCTGCTGATTGCTTTTATCACCCACTGGATTCTCTCTCATACAGATTCTGATATAGGGAATATTGTGTCATCACTCAGCTAGCTTACAAAAGGATTGTTGTTTTTGTCGTGTGTGCCATCGAGTCAATTCCAACTCATAGCGATCCTATGTGGTAGTGTAGAACTGCCCCATAGGGTTTCCTAGCTATAATCTTTATGGGGAGCAGCCCAGAGCAGCTGTTGGGTTCGAAAAACTGACTTTCTGATTAGTAGCTGAGCCCTTAACCATTGTACCATCTTTGAGAAATCCTTGAAAATAAATTTATATTAATTCAAGTACTTCTCTAGATCAGAAACTTAAAATCATCCAAGAGGTACATGTAACAAACATAAACAAGCAAAGCATGGAGTGTATTGGAACTACTACTATTATTGCCTTTAAATCACCATGTTAGCATAAAATACACAAATAAGGCCTATTTACTGGCCGGGTGTGAGTCTTGTTTTACACTCATTTTGTTTTCTTGCAGTATGAATGCTTAAGTGGATGATACGGCTCTCTCCTGCCTGGTCCCTGAGAAACCAACCCCTTAGCTGCAGGTCTCATTTTTTGCTAAGGACAAATCCCATCTTATTTAACCAATCTTTCAGTAAGTGGGCAAATTGAGGAAGTTATTGCTTTCTGTGGTCCTGGTAGCCTAAGAGAAAGTCATCTAACCTAAATCCTAGGACCCCTGTGGGAAAATCCCAGTTGGTTATGTGCTTGCGGACTAGCTAAAGTGCCGACCGCCAGTCTCCTCCTCAGAAGCAGAACTAGTTTTATGAAGCTCTTCACTCACACTACCTCAATTAAACTTGAAATTATCCTGTTTGTTTATAGCAAGAAAGGTAACTCAATTCTCCTATTTCTAAATATTATTAGAAGGCGTTTGCTCTTGCATACAATTTAATTCCTCGATAGGACTGTTGCTAAGAGATCTGACTGAATATGTTCTAAACATATACTGACCTAAGCATATATTGTGAAAACACGATTTATTTGCAAAAGAAGTTCTGAGATTCCGCGGTATCACTCATGTATTTTTTCTTTCATAAAATTAAAAATCTGTAAATTATTCTTCTTGCCAATCTAATCAAATATTTAAGAGGACTGCACAATAACTATCCTCTTTAAGCACAGGATTTAATATATAACTGCATGTTCAGCAAAATTAAGTAATTGGCGGCTTCTTCAATTCAGGCATGGACAGTTGTCCAAGGGACCTGCAAAGGCTCCATGTTTGCAAAATTATTTAAGTACATAATGATTATACCTTTCACTTGTGTAGGAGATTTTACAGACAACCTACAATTAGTAGGCATTTAAGGCAATTATATGTACACCCTGCTTTTATAGTTATAAATAACCCTCCCCATTTCCCACATAAGAGCTTATTATTATCCACTCTTTGTGGAAAAGTAAATGGAGGCAAAGATTGAGCATTACTCATAATTCTGTTGCCTACCTGAGCTGATTAGTACGTGGTTAAGAGATTAATATCTATCTAAGAGATTAAAGTCACAATTTTTATATTTATGACTAATCTGCAATAATGCTGAATTCTTTACCATATCAGCAAAATGGAATTGTATTTGCAGTCAAAAGATACCCTCTCTGGTGGCTTTAAAATATGGTGAACCAATTATCTGATATTCCTTTATTAAGAAGTGGAAGCTTTTCCCTGTTTCTTTGAATTAGGTATCTGTGACTGCTCAACCAATAGAATATGGTGGAAGTGACCCTGTGCTGGTTTCTGGTTCAGGCTTAAGAAGCTGATAGCTTCTACTTCCCGTTTATTGCAATGCTAGCTTTTGGAACTCCACCACCTTGCCATGAGGAAGCCTAAGTAGCCACTGCAGTGACCCTCATGGAGGCATTTAGCATCCAGGTCTCGCTGAACTTCCAAATGATAGCCACCTTCAACTTGCCAGCCATATGAACGAGCTATCTTGAAAGCGGGTTCTCTTACAACTAAGTTGCCCTACATAATACTGGGTGGTGCACAGATAGCTATCCCTGTTGATCCCTGCTCGAACTGCAGATTCATAAGCACAATAAATGATAATTGCTGTTTTTAAGCCACTAAGTTTTGGGGTGGTTTGTTTTCAGCAATAAATAACTGGAACATGCATTAAGGAAATGAGACTGTTTCCAGCTTCCTTCTCTTCAGTGCAGCAAAAGCTAGGTGCTACTCTAAAACTCAACCTTTGATGCTGCCAGTGTGGAAAGAAAAAAAAGCGAACACTGGTTTTCCAGGGAGGCTCCCAGCTGTCACTATGCATTGGTGAACTGTACTCGCTCTAGGATGAAGCTTCACAATCTAACCTATTTATTGATTATCTCCTAGGTGCAGAGCACAATTGCAGCTTTAATGGAGGTGGCTTTGCTGTTTTTAGTGCTGCCTGAGCTTCTAACTCACCATGTGATACGTGACAAATTATTCTGCTAATGAATCCCTTTTCCTTGTCTTTGAAATGAGAGGGCTTGAATAAATGTTCTCTCAGGTACTTCAAGCTTTAACACTGTATTATTTGTGACTCTAAAATTTAGCTGCTCCATTTGAAAATCTAAAATTTCATTGCCCAGAGAAAGGACTCCTCCCTTCATTATCTGAAAGTTCTTCCCTTAGTAGAGAGTATTTTATTCCTAAGAAGGGTTGAAAGTAAAGTTGATCTGGTTTTAATCTAATGCTTTCCAAATGACAATTCCCCAACCTTAATTTAAAAACACAACTAAAAAGCCCAAGAAGCTGGGTTGAGGAAACTCTGATGGGGAAGTCAAAATAGAGGCACTAGGATTTATTTCACAGGATTGTTAAGGATTTTAAGACAAGGTCATAAAAGACATTGTGGCTTCCTCTTTTGTCTGTCTTGGATCACTCATTCTATAGTAAGTCAGGAAGGCACCATGTCATGAAGACACTGAAGCAAAGTGGAGAAAGGAACTGAGATTTCCTGATAGCAGCCAGCACCAACTTGTCAGCCATGAGTGAGCCAATGGAAGCAAATCTCCTAGCCCCAATCAAGCCTCAAGATGACTGCAGCCTGGGCCGGCACCTTGACTGCAACCTCAGGAGAGACCCCAACCTAGAAATATCCAACTAAAACCCACAACCAAACCAGTTGTCAAATCAGTTCTGACTAATAGTGACATCCAATTAAGCCACACCCAAATTTCTGGCCCAAAGAAACTCAGTGAGATCATTAAGTATTTACTATTGTTTTAAACACTTAGCAGGCACTCAACGAATGTTCTTTTTTTGTTTTTGTTTTTGAGAAACAACCTAGACTAATTGTTTGAACCATAAAATTTTGGTCATGAAGTGACATAAAATATTTTCTTGATTCTACACCAGTTTCTGTAGTCTTAAATGATTAAAAGACACTAAAAATTTGTTGTTTAATATATTGTACCTCTTTTGACTACCTTTTTTGAAAATATTGGCTGCCTCGTTTCTGATTTGCCTAAATCTGACTTTTTTTTTTTTTAAATATGAATTTGTTCTCAAAAAGTGCAAGACAGGGTATATGTGATGGATAATTCTAGTCTAAGAAAATACCTGAAGATATGAACTGTGACCCGACATTTTATAAAATTTATAAAATGAATTTGCAGTCTTCTTTTATTAGACAAATCTTTGTAAGAATATACTGTGGTTCCTTCGGTGTATTAGTTACCTATTACTGTGTAACGAGTTACCCCAAATTTAGTGTTTAAAACAACAATAAATATTTATTATCTCACTTAGTTTCTTTGGGCCAGAAATTTGGGTGTGGCTTAATCGGATGTCACTATTAGTCAGAATTGATTTGACAACTGGTTTGGTTGTGGGTTTTAGTTGGATATTTCTAGGTTGGGGTCTCTTCTGAGATTTCAGTCAAGGTGCCGGCCCAGGCTGCAGTCATCTTGAGGCTTGATTGGGGCTAGGAGATTTGCTTCCATTGGCTCACTCATGGCTGACAAGTTGGTGCTGGCTGCTATCAGGAAATCTCAGTTCCTTTCTCCACTTTGCTTCAGTGTCTTCATGACATGGTGCCTTCCTGACTTACTATAGGATGAGTGATCCAAGACAGACCAAAGAGGAAGCCACAATGTCTTTTATGACCTGGTCTTAGAAGTCATACTCTACAATATCTTATTAGTTATACAGATCAGCCCTATTCACTATGGGAGGGGCCTACTCAAGGGCTTGAATACCAGGAAGTCAGAATCACTGTGGCCCATCTTGGTTGATGGCTGCCATGTCAGGTTTCTGGCTAAGGCTCTTTTATCACTGTACTCATTATCCACAAACAAACCTATCTGTGTCCATGAATTCACATACCATCTTTATGCCTATTACTCCTAAATATTTTAATCAGCCCATTATTTTCAGATCTTTCTCATCTGTTCTTTGGACTCTGATGCATAATACCTACTGGACATTTATTTTATCCATTAGCCCAACTGGTATTTACTGAGTAGCCAATAGGAACTATACATTAAACTAGTTCTGAATAAACAAGAGAGTTTAGTGCTCTGCTGGAGATTATGGTTTAGTGAAGCAGGAAGAGAGTAAGGACGTAAATTAAGAAACAAAACTTGTAATAAGTAGAATCTCACACCCACAACTTAAATCGTCTTTCCACCAAAATAGCTTGAAGTTTAGTCTGGATTGCCACTAGTTTAGTCTTCTTGCAAGACAGCAAATTGAAGGTCTAGGGGGAAAGAATTCAGAAGCTAGATTGGAAAATGGAAGTTGGCCTTTCACGGCAACCCTAGGGAAAATTGTGAAATAGAGGAAGCTTGTTTTTGATCCACATCTTTCTGGACTTCTTTTCCCATTGTGTGGATTCCCTTGTTTTTCTCCACTTTGCACCCTGAACTTACTTTTTTTTTTAGTTCTCAGTTAAAATCTGCTTTTAGGAAAAGATTTGATTTCAATTGCTTGTATCTTAGTTGAGAATGTAATTTAATGTGCCGTCATTCGTAAGCGTATGTACACTTAAGCATTATCACTACCTGTGGGTTGAAAGGGTTCTTTTTCTCTGGTGTGGAAGGAATTTTAAGCTTCAAAGACCAGGTGAGAGAGATTTTGGAGTGCTGGACAAGGGATTTATGTTGGTTTGCCTAAAATCATACAAATATTTTGGCTACCTGTTTTCTCACAAATTCCCCTGAGCATTCTATTTCCCTAAATAAACAAATTCTGTAATTCATCCTACCTAAGGATACTTCTCAAACTTTACAGTGTAGCCCTGATATCAAAAGAGTGAATGCATACAGTCCCGGGATCTGAGGGTGTGATTTTGAGAGTAGTGTTCAGGGTGAGCCTGATTTCCTTGGGAAATTTTTTTTTTGCTTTCTCTTGTAGACTAAAGATCAATTTAATCCTAAAGACCAATGAAAATGGAAAATCACTGGGAAAGTCTTATCCATACAGGGCAGTAATGATAGCATAGCAGTAATGTAAAGAATTACTAATCTCTTTTGATGAATGACATGCAATAAATGCGTTCCAAACAGACCTTCTCATGCACCACATGCTTATCTTCTGTTGTTTCAGGGTCACTTCAATACTGAAGCATTTTATAAATGAGACTGTCCTGTACAATATAGACTCTCATGGAAAGAGGGACAGTCACTCTAAATTCATCATCAAAATCAACCAAAGAGAATATCCTTCTGAACTAGGCATTCTGTGAATACACCAGTTAATATTTCATTTTGATATACAGTCAGGGACAGAGATGAGCATAATTTCTATAAAGTCACCTTCATGTAAACTGCAATTCTGGATAACAGTGGGAACGCCTATTTCTTAATCATAGTTTCTTCATTTTTCGTGGTAGTTCTAGTAGTTTTGACACAAGATGTTGGTAGTAAAAAATAATATTGGGTGATAATAAATAAGTTCGTGTGAAGTATGATTTCCTTTGCAACTGCTTTTCTAGCTTTTTGTAGTTGTGACTGCAAAGCTACCCGTAAAGCTATTTCAGTCTGTATCTTCCATGCATATAGGTTGGTACGATGCTGTTTTATTGAACCTACCCAAGTTATGACAACTTTTTAAAAGGTTTTAACTGTTATGAAAGTACATCTTAATAATATAATGTACAAGTAATTGCTGGAGAGACGAGTGCCTTCAATCTTTTACTAATAATTTTATATTGAGAATCTACATTGGGCAGCTTACTTAAACACTTAGTAATCACTTTAACGTGAAACTTTAAAAAATACAATTGAAAGTCCAGGTGATTAAATGTGTGCCTACATTAAAAGTGCCCAAATGAAAATATCTTATATTTGCAAACTAAAACCTGCGTTAGCGTTTCCATGACCTGTATGATGAGGATTACCAACCATTTAATGAATCAGCAACTTGTTAGCAAATACCTACAATCTGCAAGGTAACATAGAAATGCAGATTTGGAGAGGTACTGGTGGCTGGAATCAACATTTGGAAAGTTAGATATATTATTTTCATTTCACAGATAAACTAAAGTGTCAAAGGGATTAAGCAATTTTCCTGTAGTCACACTACTAGGAAGTGGCAGATCTAACCCCAAAGGTCAAAATATTTATACTGCACCACACTTTTCAGGGTAGAATTATGGGATAATGGCAAAAGCCCTTCCCGAATAACAAGAAACCAAGACTCTACTAGTCTTAGGGAAAACACCAAGTCCTTTACTTTAGGAAGGGCATATAGACTAAAGTCTCTGTCAGGGTCATAATTCCCTCTTCAGGTCTCCTGTTTCTCTGATTAGTAGGCTGTGCATGCAGTTTACATTTACTGAGTATTACTCTGAGCAAGATTGTCCACAGTAAACGTTAGCCGAGGGCCCCTAATTTCTTTCAGAAGCAGTGCTATTACTTTCTAATATAATGGGAATGTAAAGAAACCATTGACTCTCAATTCTCAAAAGATGTATATAATTTTGGAGTCATAGACTATGAGTAATCAGATGTTCAGAAACACTTAAAGAAGCTTCAGGGATAACGTCAGCTTCTATTCTATAAAAAAAAAAAAGAGGTAGCTAATGTTCTCTCCCCCGCAGAAGAAGATGAGCAGTGAGTGAGCTTTTCTGGGTAATTTAGGCAGAAATTGTGGGCTTTTTAAATGTGCCTGAATTTCATGGATCATTACACAAACTCCATTTCACTTGAGACTTATAGAACAACCCCATAGTCATAGACTAACTATGACTAACAAACTTTTAGAAGAATGAATCCATCCATATAAATGAGGACATGGTGTAAATAAAGTTTCCTTTGAGTCATGATTTACCTTTTCTGTCTTTCTCTATTATTTGTATAATTTTTGTTTTATGACCCATCATATAATCACAGCAAGGAATGTATTACAAAATCACCAGTGCCCGCAAGTCTTATTTTTGATACACTACAACCAGGCCGTTTTCGTGGGCCTCAGTTTTGCCTATCATTTCCTACAAAGACAAGTAGCAGGTTTTTTCAGGTAATATCTCTCTTCTACACAAGAGTAGAAAGACCTCTACATGTTGCCAAGAAAATCTTGATGCCTTAGAATTGTGTCTGAAAAACTTTCTTTGGCTTCCTTTAAGTTTTGGTGTGACAAATCAGAAGCCTTTATTTCTTAGCTGAAAACTCCCTTTTTTTCCCTTTAAATTTCTCATATGCTGTGCAAAATTGGTATTTAAGTACTAGCAAAAGGGTTAATCATGCAAATTTTTAAAGAAAACATCTACCTGTGCAATAAGATTCCTGAGATTTAAATTTTATATTTACCCTTTGCTCACTAGAAATTCTATTCTCTTTCTTTTGTGTTTAATGTATGGTCTCTCTAAGCATTTCCTTTCAGTATGTGATTAGAGAAATGGTAACACATTAAACTGCCACTAGCTTTGACGTTCATTGGGAATTAACTTATCAGATGATTTTCAATCATGCTGTTTCCACTTTGAGGAAATCCCCATTCTGGAAATAAGGAGAAAAACACTTACCTCGCATCTACTGTAAGCCAGGAACTGTGGTAGGTGTCTTGAATATATTATCACTTCTTAATGCCATAGCAGTTTAGATGCCAAGGCTTGGCCAGTATGTGATTTTCCCGTATTCATAGGGTGCTAAAATTTATACCTACCTTGCCTGACTCCAAAGTCTATGCTCATCCTACAGCACCATGCTAGTAGGAGATGTTCTAAAGGAAAGCACAGTGTTTCCAAGCTAATTCCATGGCTGAGGAGCAATGAATCTCTGAGGACTTGAAGGCCAAGAAGGGGAGAGTGGAGAAAAGGAACCAAGGTGGGGATGATGAATGGGCAGGGGAATAAGTGTGGTGGGAGGAGATGATAAAGTCATGAAGATTTTTATTTTTATTTTTGGCTGCACTGTAATTTTTCCCAGGACAAGTCTTAACTATAAGAAAAAATTTAACAGCAACTTTCAACTTTATAATATATTTGTATGGTGAGAGTTTTTTTTTATGATTACAAGGTATATTTTTAAGGAAATACTCTTATAAAACTTAAGCCATAGGTATCTCAATAGTCTTTGATATTCTACAATTTTTCCTTTGGAATCTCCCCTTTCCTTGCACTGGCAATTTCCACTCCTGCTCTCCAAGAGGAAACATGCTCCACTGAACCAAAAGGTTGGAGATTTGAGTCCGCCCAGAGATGCCTCAAAAGAAAGCCTTGGCCATCTACTTCTGAAAAATCAGCGACTGAATACCCTGTGGAGCACAGTTCTACTCTGACACAGAGGCTTTTGGTGGCTATGAGATGGAGTTGACTGGATAGCAAGTGGTTACCCTCCAAGAAATGTCACCAACCTGGTTGAGCATCTACCATGACAACAGCACTTTTGGCCTTGGGCTCCCTGGGTTGCCCCTCCCATGACTCTCCTCTTTGTTGATAAGTGTCTGTGGTTTCAGACTTTCCATTTATTGACTTTCCATCAAAATTTACCAGTCAGATGTTCCATTTCCTTAGGGCCCTAAAGAAATCCATACCAATATTCTGCTTGTGTTAGTGGTTAATGTTTTATTCTGTGTGGATAACATAGCTGTGCTTGGCCAGGAGCCTTCTAGGTAAAATTTCTTTGAGTTTAATGAAAATAACTGATGACCTATTGGAGTTATAGCATTTTAGTGCTGAAAGCAAACTTAGAAGAGTTCCTGGTACAATTTCATCAGTTTTCAAATGGTAAAATGAGGCCAAGAGGAATTCTTAGAGTTTAATTCTCAAATCACACTTTGAAGATAGTGAGATGACAATTATTGCTTCAGAAATGGGAAACAGAGGTAGAGGGGGAAATGATTTGGCTAAAGTTATATAAAGGATGAAAAGCACAACTGGAGTGGATTTCCTCTCATCCATCTTCTTTCTGATTTTGAAAGTGGTGTTTATAATGTTCATGAGATCCTTTTACCCAAAGATAACAAAATTTCAGTTGCAGCATTTCTTAATTTATTTATAAAACTTTTCTCTGCCTTTTCAAACCTTGTTAAACTAATTTCAAAACTAGCAGTGATTGACCAGAAGGGTGAGTAGAGCTAGAGAGAACTCACTCTTAGATTTTAGTTGCCCTTCTTTAGAAGTCACTCTTTCCTCTAAATAGGGTCACTCTGAGTTGAAATTGACTCGACTGCAGTGGGTGCCTTCCACTTTTTGGCATTATGCAGTGATGTGACTGGACTAATGAAAAGAAAATTAAGAACCAACTACTGACAGTGCTAAATTAGTCACTTTTGTAAATAAGACAAGCTTTTCAATCAGGAGCTTGACAGGTTGTCTGGATTTTATTGTTTGCTTAAACAAAAGTAAATATTAACTACTGTAGACCAATCAATTCTAAATTAGCTGTAGTAATAAAATATGTTACTCATAACGCATTTCATTTGCTAGCAGGATGAGATGTTTAAGTATATCTGATGTTTTTGCTTTTTCTATACTGACTAAAAACCTTGAGGTCTAAAAGAATTGGTGATCAATCATAGACAGCAGATAAAGGGATTCGTGTGAGTAGTGATCTGATGGGATTTAGATTGGGAATTCAACCTTTATTCTTAAGCAAAAGTACATATTCTTACTATGACTTCAGTTGGTTGATTTTCTTTTCTTCTAGTCCAGCCCCAAGTACTACCTTTCACCAGTTGCTATAGATGAAATTCTACCATTCTTACTACTTGTAGTCTAGAGATATGAGTGTATTTTATGATGTACAATACAAAAGTGGTAACTGTGTCATAGGAATTTTTTATATTTATGGATCTCAAAGTTAAAAATTCACTACTTTATTACTTTTTTAAATAAAATAATTACAGCTGATGCGGAACATTTGCTATTTGCCAGGTGCTGTGCCCAAAGCCTTATATACATGATTATCTATTTAATTTTCACACAAACCAAAAAGGTAGATGCTATCTAACTCCTAATTAAAGATGAGAAAACTGAGATTCTGAAGGGCTAGGTAACATGGTTACACAGCTATCAAGGAGGAGCTGAAACTTAAATCCAGGTTTGCCTGATTTCAAAGCCTGTACTCTAATCCACTGTGCTACACTGTGAGTAAGAAAACTGATGGAGAAACTAGGTAAGGACTAATATATTAAAGTCAGGCAGAAAGGAAATTGGAAGTAACATCTAATTCTCACTTTTATTATCAGTCCTAGCTCAAGAGAGGACCCTTTGCTTTGTTGCAAATATTCTTACTTGATAAAGAGTGGGTAAACACACAGTTGGTTGGAAGTAAAAGGAAAGATGTCTCTCATGTGTATTATTGACAAGTTCTGTTGATGCTTTCTCCTCAGCTTTTCTGAAATCCTTTCTTTTCTTTCATCATCACTGCCACTATCCTAGTTTAAAAGTTCCTCTTTAGGTCTACTGTAGTATCCTCTTACTAATATCTTTGCTTGCCCACTCTCCCTACCCATTCTACAATATTCTTTCAGAAGGAAGGGTTAACTAGACACAATTTGTCACTAAGGAGCTTATGGACTTGCCTGAGAGACAGACACGTAAATAAGCAATTTCAAAACGTGTGGCAAATCCTCGATCTCTTTGATGCTGTAGGAGCATAGAGAGGTCAAGATTTCAGGGAAAGCCAAGGCAAAAGGTAACATTTAATGGAAGTGTGCTTTATTTATATTGGAAAAAAGAAAATAAAACATTCTGTCAATGTTTTACTACTTCTTATTGCTATTGGGAGCCCCAGTGTCGCAGTGTCAGCTGCTAACCAAAAGGTCAGCAGTTTGTATCCACCAGCTGCTCCTTGGAAACCCTGTGGGGCAGTTCTGCTCTGCCCTCTAGAGTCTCTATGAGTTGAAATGGACTCAGTGGCAATGGGTTTGTTTTTTAAATTGTTATTGAGCTATTCCTTTGTGCCAGGTGCTGTTTTAAAGTCCTTTACAAATCCTGTTTCATTTAATCCTCAGAACAACACTCTTTAGTAGGCACTATTATTTTTCCCTCTTTACATGGAGGAAACCAAGGCTTAGAGAGTTTAACCTACATAAGGTTATATAGCTAGGAAGGGTGGAACTAGGATTTTAACCAAGACAGTCTGAATTTTCTTTAGGGGGACGGAGGGCTGGGTTTTATACATATTACATTTGAGGAATCAGAGTTGTTCCAATGGCAGGGGTAGCCAGATCTCAGGTTTAGGAGACACAAAGTTGGGAATCATTAGCCTATAGACGGTCTTTACAAGTGAGGATGGTGAGACTTCATCTCACATACTTTGGGCTTGTTATCAGAAGGGATCAGTCTCTGGAGAAGGACATCATGCTTGGTAAAGTAGAGGGTCAGTGAAAAATAGGAAGACCTTCAATGAGATGGATTGACACAGTGGCTGCAACAGTGGGCCTCAAACATAGCAATGATTCTGAAGATGGCATAGGACGAGGCAGTGTTTCATTCTGTTGTACATAGGGTTGCATTGAGTCAGAACTGACTCGACAGCATCCAACAACAACAGCCTATAGAAGTTATTGGAAGCTAAGAATGTTGATGAAAATGTACCTGAAGAATGCGAGTTAGAAAAGAGGAGGTCCAAGGATAGAACTTTGGAGGCTACCACTGTGTGAAGGAAATGTAAAGGTGAAAGCATTAGCAAAAAACATATTAAAGGACTAAAAATGAGGACCTCAGTTTGAAAGAAGACACAGCTTCACTGGTTTGGGACACAGGAGTTAAAAAATTATTGTCCCAAAGATTCTACCTTACCTGTTTTTTTGTGCAGAGAAGCTTACTTTTCCTTTTAAGTCAACATCACAGCTATTGGCTAGTGTCCTCCATAACTCAGCTTCTGTCACCATCTGGAGCAGCGTTGGCAAACTTTTTCTGCAAAGGGCCAGATAGTATTTTTAGCTTTTTGGGCCATATGGTCCCTGTTGCAATGACTCAACTCTGCCGTCTGTTGTACTGTGAAAGCAGCCATAAACAATACATAAACAAGTGGACTTGGCTGTGCTTCAATAAAACTTTATTTGCAAAAACAGAGGATGGGTTGGATTTAACCCATGGGCTGTAGTTTATTGACACTTGATCTGGAGTTACCCCTCTGGGTTTGGTGTCCTTTCAAAACTCTTTCCCAGCTCTAATCTTTCCTTCATTAAATACTTAGTTCCACACATTTGGATGCTCTTGTACATCTTTATTCTCCTCTTTACGGTACATTCTCTGGTAAAATTATCTGGACAAGGAGCTCCATCAAAAACAAACAAACAAACCTGTTGCCACTGTCGATTCTGACTCATATCAACCCTATAGGATGGAATAGAACTGCCCCATAGGGTTTCCAAGGACTGCCTGGTGGATTCAAATTTTTGGCCTTTAATGGTTAGCAGCCATATCTCTTAGCCACTATGCCACCAGAGTTTCCAGGAGCTCTATAAGAAGGCTAAAGTGGAAGCTAGCAGTTAATTAAAATACATCTGTGAAATCCATAGTGTTTTGGTGTCTGTGATCCATTACTACTCTAATTTCTTAAATGGCAACCCTCCTAAAAAAATCAAAATGATTTATTACAAAGTGAGCTTGATCTGTATTTTAAACTATGGTGGACTTGCACTTAATAATATGACAAATTAGGCTTCATTTGGGAAGCAAGGAGTAATTTTGATGCCTATGCAGCAGAACTCTTTTGGTGTGTTTTGCTTCTTTGGGCGCTTGGTAATTTTGTGAAATATAAAAGGACGCCTAGCATTTCTTAGATGGAATCCCTGTGGGAGGACACACACAGCAATTGCAAGATTACCCTGAGAATTTGGGAAATTCAGCTTACCACTGAACATTTTAAGTAGAAAGTGAAAGCATCCATTGTATCTCAGTAGAACTGAAAATTGGAAAATGAGTACTAAAACAGTTTGCTTCCTGGAAAAGCAAGGTTTAGAAAATATCGGAAATCTGCCAACGCATCATTTTCCTCTGCAGTCCTTATCTTTGGATTCTTGCTATTGATTATGAAGTATATTCAAATGTTTTTTTGAATAGAAAAATCCTTATTTATGTACATTGATCTTTACTCATGCAAGGCTGATAGAGTAAGCTTGACTTTTCAATCTTCCTAATCTTAATTGAGTTGTTCATCCAGCATTTCAAGTCTACTATCAATTAAGCATCCACCGTGTGATGTGTGAGTTGGGAGGTGAAATGCAGCGATTTTTGTGTCAACTCCATTTGTGGTAAGAAATCAATGCATAAACAGCAGAGCCAAGGAAAACACTGAAATCTTTTTATGGTTTTCTCAGGCAGGTGGGGTAGGTATGTGCTGCTCAGATCACCCTTCACTGAAGACCTTGCTGCACAGCTGGGGGAGTGCAGTCAGCAGACACTCCAAAGCTGTCAGCTTCTTCAGATTTGCCTCAGTTGAGGCCATGCCTTTCCAGAACAGCCCACAACTGGTGAGTGTATGAGGGTATAAATGTTGGGCCATTTCAGCCTGACGCAGTTCACTCTGTTGTTCAGTACTTGCTCCAAAGCACCCAGGTGACTTTGCCAAGACTTTGTTGCAATTTGACTTCTCCTTTTGTCCAATTTTGCTTCCTTCCCTTCTTTTCACAGGTGTTTATTGTTCATAAACATCTTGCATTCAAAACTCCATCTTAGCATCTGCTTCCTGACAACCTGGCCTGCAGTAGTGGGTGATTGGCCAGCAATCCTCTGGGTTACCAATAAAAGAGCTGAAACTATCTGGAGAGCTTTGCAGTGTAATGGCGATGGGTTGTCTCAAGTCATGCACAGTCTCTCAGTCTTCCCCGAGGAATGGGCTGAGGGGTAACACAAAGGAGGGCAATTTAGAAGCAATTTTTGCGAAGCAAACAATAGAAACTGCCAGGAACTTGTTGTTTTTGTAAAAAAATTTGTTTAGGGTCCTTCTGGCATATGGTCTTAGTGGAAAATTTATTTCTTCCATTTTTCCAAATGGCTCTTTTACTTGCACCCTCTTTTTCATTTCTCTAGTTCTTCCTATATAGTCAGTCCACCTGCTGCCAGCTCGGTCATCAAGGCCAAAGCTTTTGTGGCACAGCCTGGGTATAGGGTATGGTACAGGAAAGAAGAGGAAGTTGGTGTTGGACCAGGTGCCAGGAGAGCTCACCCTGTGTGGGTCTGGGTGCTGATGGAGAGAGCAATGGTCCAAATTACAGTTTCCAAGAAATTGGTGGGTTGGGTTCAACCTGGGCTGCTCTTGATATGTGGAAGGAAGCTGTTTACTAAGGACTTATATGCCCTACCTAGCCTTTACACAAATGTATGAGGTAGATATTTTAGAGATGAGGAAATTGAAGGTCAGAGAGATTTAAATGACTTGCCCAAGGTCATTTAATATCTTCGATCAGGCAGAGGTGGTGATGAGGAGTGAGTGCTGTGGCAGATATCACTAGTTTTCTAATAAATGTCTATTTTCCTTTCTTCGTTAGTAAAAGAATCCCAATTTTTAGCCAGATTTGTTGTTGCCTCAAATAATAACTACTGTATTTTTATGCAAATAATGTGCGCCTCCTATTTTTTTTTGCCAACTGCTCCCTCCCTCAATGAGTTATTTGCATAAGCGTTGCAATGCCAATTTTTTCCCCCATGTTTCTGTAGGGAAAATTGGCAAACAAATGTAGAAGGTGCACATTATTTGTGTAAAGCACGGTATATAGCTCTGTTTCCAGTGCAGCTAGGTGTGGCCGTGTAACCAAGTTCTCATTAATGAGGTGTACATGAAGGATGTACATGGAAGTATGTAGAATTTCTTGGCGGTCTCTTTAAAAAAGGAGGTGAAGAGCTTTTCTTCTTTGTTTCCTCATTCCTGTTGTCTGAAATGTGGATGTAATGGCTGCAGCTCCAGCAGCCACCAGGGAACCTATGACAGTTTTGAAAATGAAAACTATGTGCCAAGATTGGGGAAGAAAGATGACAGCTTGAGCATCAGATGATGCCATGGCTGATCATACCAACCCTGGACTGCCTAATTCCAGTTTCCTTATGTGTAAGAGATATAAACTTCTTTTTCTCTTCTAAGAATTTAAGCCATGTTGAATTTTTCTGTTACATAAAGCTGAATCTAGTCCTAAGTGACACAAATATTAACTCTTTTTGGCAGGAAAATTTATTTCCTACTTGGAGTAGCAGCTTAAAAGGGATCTCCCCATTGCACATAAATATGAATGTAATGTAGTTATTTTTCAAGAGCCCATTAATCTCCACACCCTTCTTCTAGCAGTGGTACTTAGTGGCTCAGGGCCTTTGGGATTAGCCACTTAATTTCCAATATTGTGTATCATACATATGCACACATTTAACTGATATTCCTTTCATTGACATGTTTTAAACCCATAGCATTCAGAGTTACTATCAAGGATGCAAATCTTTAGTTTCTAGTTCTCCACATCACTCACCCTTGTTTTGCCATTTTTTTTTAGGGAAAATGAGAAGTTTATTCTCTGAGAGGAAGCTTTTAATTCCCTGAGAGGAGGAATGACTTACTCTCTAACCCTTGGCAGTTTTGTTCTGAAGACACCTTGCAACCAAAATGAATACTGCAGTAGAGCAAATAGAGATCTGAGCCAGGGTGTCATTGGAATGAATGTTTGCATCTGACTCTGATTACAATAAGCAATGTGGCCTAGCGGGGGAATGCTGTACTTTCACAACTGACAGACCAAGCAGCCTGCAGCAATCAGCAAAGGGTGGCTTATTTTGAGCAAAAACATCCATCACACTGTGATGAGAAAAGCAGGGCTGCAATCAGTAGTGGGCTCTTCAAAGAACTGTTGATGAAAAATGGACTTTACATGTATCAAGTAGACAAGAAACCGCTGTTTATGATTTTTTTAACCTCACGTACATGCATGTACAACACTAGGGACATTTTTGAACATGAAAAAGACTGATACAGTAATTCTATCATGAGTGGGACTCTTCTGTTCTTATCTTAAAATAATAGTACACTCGATCCTTGGCAGGACAATGCTAGGTTTATAAAGGCAAGATAATAAACTATTTCAAATAAAGATCTAACACTTCACCCCAAATATCTTATGCAGATTTATTATTTTTATTGGTATTCTGATGAAAGAATTGATTATTGATGTAGTGAATAGAATGGAAATTTATGGCTCTATTCCGTAATTCTGTTTTTCATATTCCAACTGAAAAATCAGATTTAATTTTGTGAATTCTTGCACCGAATCATTTATCATGAAAGATCTCTCGGTTCAGCCAACGTTTGTGATCTGAAATGAAAGAGAAGCTGTTCTAATAGGAATTTTCAACTTTCTTTTTTAGACAGCATCTCCTGTTGTGGTTATAAGATTTTTGCTTTTGGTATGTGCTAGAATATTTGGAAGTTTTTCCTAAAGTGGCTGAAAGAAATGCTAAAGATACAAAATTATCTCAGGTTTTCACCACTAAATTTCTCTCTCCTTAAGGCATGAACCATGCAAAGAGACATTTAGAATTCAGTCTGGTCTTGGGCCATTGAAACTGCTCTATTTGGCTTTATTCTGCCTCCTGCAGGGTAGCTGTAGTGAGAAGACAATATATTGGTTCGGGTTTGTAGCACCCACAGTCTCTATTCGAAAGCATGGGCTTTCTCACCTATCTTCCTCTTCAGTCTGGTAGTTATTTGATTAAAAACTCAAACCCATTGCCAACAAGTAGATTCTGATTCATAGTGACCCTAAAATGACAGAGTAGAACTGCCCCATAGGGTTTCCAAGGAACTCCTGGTGGACTTGAACTGTCGACCTTTTGGTTTACAGCCGAACTCTTAACGACAATGTCACCAGGGTATAGGTCTTGGCTTCTGTATTTGATCAGTTTCCTCTATTTCAGTCCACGTGGATTGATTGTTTCTCTATGATTTTGCTGAAAGGTAAAATAAGCAACCCCTACTGCTTGTCTCTTCAAATAAGAGAAAAATTATTACTTCAACCTAAAATGATGCTAATTACAAAAAGAATTCTATGCACATCAAGGAAAGATAAGGTCCCAGAAGCCTTAGGCATGATAGACTATCAGTTTCTTCTTTTCTGTCTTGTGCAGTTGCTGAGGATCTAATACATGAACTCTGGTGCTCAGAAAAAAAAGCTATACAGAGGTTGCCATTTCAAAGGTGAGGTTACTTTCCTGTCCTTAATTGTTCTTACAGAAGACTGGGTGGCACAAGCTATTTGTGGTTAAGAGCTACAGCTCCTAACCAAAAGGTCAGCAGTTTGAATCCACAAGGTGCTCCTTGGAAAACCTATGGGGCAGTTCTACTCTGTCCTATAGGGTTGCTGTGAGTTGGAATCGACTCAATGGCAATGGGTTTTTTGGTTTACTAACTGAAAGGTTGAAGGTTTGAACATACCTAGTGGCTTCACAAAAGAAAGTCCTGGTGATCTGCTTCCCTAAAGATTGTTGTTGTTAATTGCTATCGAGTCAATTCCAACTCATGGAAACCTAATGTGTACAGAGTAGAATTTCTCCATAGGGTCTTCAAGGCCAAGAAAACCTTATGGAGCAGTTCTACTCTAACATACACGGGATTGCCAGGAGTTGGCATCAACTCCGTACCAGCTAACAACAACAACAATTATTCCTACTAGGTTTTGTTCAAATCTTATATGTATTTAAAGACGCTATGCAAAATGCCCCAGCCACTCACTTATTGGCCAATGCAAGCATTTTATCGAACTGCTCTTTCAACTGGCAACCAAAGGATGGAGTGCTGTGGTCAACTATTGGCTAAACTGCTAGCAGTTTCAGTTTCAGAGGAATTTTCTGAGGCATTCTGGGACTGGTTGCTGATACATCATTCAAAGAATAGAAGTGTCTAGAGAAAATACATCTATTTATCTTTCTATCTGGAGTCTTGGTGGTGCGGTGGTTAAGAGCTTGGCTGCTAATCAAAAGGTTGGCACTGTGAAGCTACCTCGGAAACCCTGTGGGGCAGGTTTACTCTGTCCTATAGGTCACTATGAGTCGGAATTCACTTGAAGGCAATGGGTAGTTATCTCTGTCTGTCTATCAATCATCTATCTATCTATCTATCTATCTATCTATCTATCTATCTATCTATCTATCTATCTATCTATCTACCTATCTATCAACTATCTACCTATCTATCAACTATCTATCTATCTATCTATCTATCTATCTATCTATCTATCTATCTATCTATCTATCTATCTATCTATCTATCTATCTATCTATCATCTCTCTCTCTCTCTATCCATCTAATCTATCTAATCTACCTACCTACCTATCTATGTATGTATCGATCTATCATCAATCTATATATCAATCTATCAATCTATCTGTCTGCCTGTCTGTCTATCTAATCTATCTATCTATCATCTTATCATTTTATCTATCTATGTTTTATGCTGAATTAGCTCCCCAGTATCTCTTTGGCTGAGCATCAGCAGTTTTGCTCTGGCTATTAAAACCAACTCAGTGGAGCAGGCTGTCACCCTGTCGAACTGTGGTGGGTTGCATGTTGCTGTGATGCTGGAAGCTATGCCATCAGTATTTCAAATACCAGGAAGGTCACCCACAGTGGACAGATTCCAGCTGCGCTTCTATACTAAGACAGACTGGGAAGAAGGACATGGTGATCTACCTCTGAAAAAAATTAGCCATCGAAAGACTTAGGAACAGCAGTGTAACATCGTCTATATAGTGCTGGAAAATGAGTCCCTCAGGTTGGAAGGCACTCAAAATACGACTGGGGAAGATCTGCCTCCTCAAAGTAGAGTCGAACTTAATGATGTGGATGGAGTTAAGCTTTCAGGACCTTCATTTGCTAATGTGGCATGACTCAAAATGAGAAGAAAGGGCTGCAAACATCCATTGATAATAGAAATGTGGAATGTATGAAGTATGAATCTGGGAAAATTGGAAATAGTAAAAAATGAAATGGAATGCATCAACATTGATATCCTACACATTACTCAACTGAAATGGACTTGTATTGGTCATTTTGAATCAGAAAATCATATGGTACACTATGCCAGAACCGACAAATTGAAGAGGAATGGTGTTGCATTCATCATCAAAAGGAACATTTTAAGATCTATCTTAAAGTACAAAGCTGTCAGTAACAGGATAATATCCATATGCCTTCGAGGAAGACCAGTTAATACGACTATTTTTCAAAATTTATGCACCAACCACTAAGGGCACAGATGAGCAAATTGAAGATTTTTACCAACATCTGCAGTCTGAAATTTATTAAACATGTCATCAAGATGCATTGATAATTACTGGGGATTGAAATGTGAAAGTTGGAAACAAGAAGAAACAGTAGTTGGAAAGTATGGCCTTGGTGATAGAAACAATGTCGGATTTGCATGATAGAATTTTGTGAGACCAATGACTTCTTCACTGGAAATACCCTTTTTCAGCTACATAAACTGTAACTATAAATGTGGACCTCGCTGGATGGAATACACAGGAATCAAATCGAATATATCTGTGGAAAGAGGCAATGGAAAAGCTCAATATCATCTTTTGGAACAAGACCAGTGGCCGACTGTGGAACACAGCATCAATTGCTCACATGCAAGTTTAAGTTGAAGCTGAAGAAAATGAAAATAAGTCTACTACAGCCAAAGCATGACCTTGAGTATACCCTACCTGAACTTAGAGACCATCTGAAGAATAGATTTGACACATTGAACGCTAATGACCAAAGACCAGGCAAGTTGTAGAATGACATCAAGGACATCATACATGAAGAAAGCAAGAGGTCATTGGAAAGACAGGAAAGAAAGACCAAAATGGATGTCAGAAGAGACTCTGAAACTTGTTGTTGTACATAGAATAGCTAAAGTGAAAGGAAGAAATGATGAAGTAAAAGAACTTAACAGAATACTTCAAAAGTTGGCTTGAGAAGAAAAAGTATTATAATGACATGTGCAAAGACCTGCAGTTAGAAAACCAAAAGGGAAGAACATGCTTGGCATTTCTCAAGCTGAAAGAATTGAAGAAAAAACTCAAGCCTCGTGTTGCAATATTGAAGAATTATTTGGGGGGAAATATTAAACAATGTCGGAAGTATCAAAAGAAGAAGGAAGGAATACACAAAATCACTGTACCGAAAAGAACTGGTGGACATTGAACAATTTCAGGAGGTAGCATATGATCAAGAACCAACGGTAATGAAGGAAGAAGTCCAAGGTGCTCTGAAGACATTGGCAAAAAAAACAAGGCTCCAGGAATTGACGGAATACCAACTGAGATGTTTCAACAAATGAATGCAGTGCTGGAAGTGCTCACTTGCCTATGCCAAGAAATTTGGAAGACAGCGCCTGCCAGTCAACTGGAAGAGATCCATATTTGCACCCATTCCAAAGAAAGGTGATTCAACACAATGGGTAAATTATTGAGCAATATTATTAATATCACAAGCAGGTAAAATTTTGCAGAAGATCATTCAAAAGCGGTTGCAGCAGCACATCAACAGGGAGCTGTCAGAAATTCAAGCTGGATTCAGAAGAGGACATAGAACCAGGGATATCATTGTTGATGTCAGATAGATTTTGGCTGAAAGCAGAGAATACTAGAAAGATGTTTACCTGTGTTTTTATTGACTATGCAAAGGCATTCAGCTGTGTGGATCAGAAAAAATTATGGATAATGTTGTGAGGAATGGGAATTCCAGACCACTTAATTGTGCTCACGCAGAATCTGTACATAGACCAAGAGGCAGTCTTTGGAACAGAACAACGGGATACTGCATGGATGAAAGTCAGGAAAGGTGTGTGTCAGAGTTGTATCCTTTCACCAAACTTATTCAATCTGTCTGCTGAGCAAATAATCTGAGAAGCCGGACTATCTGAAGAAGAATGTAACATCAGGATTGGAGGAAGATTCATTCATAATTTGGATTATGCAGATGACACAACCTTGTTTGCTGAAAGTGAAGAGGGCTTGAAGCAGTTACTGATGAAGATCAAACATCACAGCCTTCAGCATGGATTATACCTCTGCATAAAGAAAATAAAAATGCTCACAATTGGACCAATAAGCAATGTCATGATAAACAGAGAAAATATTGAAGTTGTCAAGGATTTCATTTTACTTGGATCTACAATCAACACCCATGGATGCCGCAGTCAAGAAATGAAAAGACGCATAGCACTGGACTAATCTGCTGTAAAAGGCCTCTTCAAAGTGTTAAAAAGCAAAGATGTCACTTTGACAACTACAGTGCACTTGACCCAAGCTATGCTGTTTTCAGTTGTCTCATATGCATGTGAAAGCTGGACAATGAATAAGAATTGATGCCTTTGAATTATGGTGTTGCCAAAGAATATTGAGTATACCATGAACTGCCAGAATGAACAAATCCGTCTTGGAAGAAGTATAGCCAGAATGCTCCTTAGAAGCAAGGACGGCAAGACTTCAATTCACATAATTTAGACATGTTATCAGGAGGGACCAGTCCCTGGAGAAGGACATCATGCTTGGTAAAGTAGACTGTCAGGGAAAAAGAAGAAGACCCTCAACGAGATAGGTTGACACAGTTGGTGCTACAATGGGCTCAAGCATAACAATGATTGTGAGAATGGTGCAGGACTGGTCAATGTTTTGTTTGTTGTATATGTGGTTGCTATGAGTTGGAACCAACCTGAAGGCACCTATTAACAACAACAGTAGAGCAGAGGGCATAGTAGACATGCCAACCCAAGCAAATAAAATGGTAAATACCAGACTTTAAAATATGTGGACAGATATCTTTCTGTTTTAAAAAATGCGTCGCCACAAGGAAAGAGTAGTGATCTGAATATTCTCTTCTGATTTTCGTTTCTGGGGCTTATTTTGAAGTTGTAGAGCATTTTTCATCAGTGACATCACCCCTGTATCTTTTTGCAGTGGTAGTAACAAGCCTATAGAACTTATGGTCCCTGGTGTCTGCCTCAGTTCTCTAGGTGGCATATGGTGTGATAGCATGAGAAAAATATGCCAACAAATCAAACAGAAAGACATCTAGAAGATTCACTTCGCAGTCTTTATTCTCTGATGTGTATTGAATGACAATAGCAGTGAAACCTCAAACTTCATTTGGGTAAGGGTGGACATTGTGCGCTTGAATAAGACTATTCCTTTTATTAAATCTCCTGTTATTTCCACTTACATAGTACCTCCTTTCTAAGGCTCTTGTAGCAATTTCATCCTTACAATACATGTATGAATTGGATAAGAAATACACTCCATTTTGAGATTGAGATAAAAAACATAAATAGTCAATGACTGTCCTCAACAGAATGGAGCATGGTGAGTGCCCAGTTTTCCCCTGGTTTCTCCTGGAAGTATCAGTAAGAAGGAACCCTCAAGAGAAAGTCATAAAAGAAGTTCCAATCCTGGGGTCCATGCACCCTAAAGAAAGCATCCATTGATAGGTTTCAGGGCTTCTGTGATTTCTCTAAGAGAATGAACAAAATGTAGTCCTCAGTGCATTTTCTTGGGCTGAGGGTTTGCAGTTTTAATCAGATTCTCACAGGGGTTAAACAGCATTGCCTGGAGCAGTGCTACTGACATCTCTGGGTGTATCAGAATTGATTGGGATGTTTGTCAAAAATGCAGACTGCCTGGCCACATATCTAGAAATTCCAAGTCAGTAGGTATGGGGTGGAGCCTTGGAAGCTGAATTTTGACAGCAAGTGATTCCGATTTTCCTGAACCAAGAGACCTACTTAGAGAAACATTGCATAGAATGCAAGCCAGTTCATCATGTGTCTTAAAACCAGAACTGTATTTCAAGAGAAGTTAGGTTTCCAAGAGTAACTGATTTAAAATGGAAAGTAAAGCACCTTACACAAGAATGATTAGAAAGGTGCAGGTACATAACATTAGTACATACAATACTGGCTTTAGACTTTTCTTATCTATTTTACGTGGTCCTCATATCAGAAAATAGGAGCTACTGACTGGCAGGAAACAAATAATCGAGTCATTAAGTATCCAAAAAAAAAAAAAAAAAAAAAAAAAAAACCACCAAACCCAGAGCCATCGAGTTGATTCTGACTCATAGCGACCCTATAGGACAGAGTAGAACTGCTCTGTAGGGTTTCCAAGGAGCGCCTGGCAGATTTGAACTGTTGACCCTTGGGCTAGCAGCTGTAGCACTTAACCACTACGACACCAGGGTTTCCCATTAAGTATCAGATAGCTGGAAATTGAAATCCTAATATTAATTAGAACTCAAGGAAGAAACTAACATGAAGAAAACCAAGCAAATTTTTTGCATTGCTGGGAGAAATGACCACAAGTTCTCTTTTAAGGAAACACCATGTTTTGGGATTTTCCCTCTTTATAAAATTGTGGAAATATAAGGAGAGGAATTCTCTTTTGTCGTAGGGAGAACTTCTGTGTTCGTCCTACAAAGACAGTGTACTTGACAAGAAGTTCCATGAACCATTATTCTAAATACAATCGGAGCTGAACTGGGAGACCATCTAGATTTAGTACAAGCTGATGAGTTGGACAACAGTAGGAATACAATTTGTCCCACGCCCAGCAGACCCTTACTGTTTCCTCATGGAACGACCCTTGTCAAGGCCTGAAAGAGGCCCTTGTTACTCTGTCATCATCCATGCTGCCAGATACACCTTGATGTGTGTGGCACCACCCTTAAGGAAAATTGCCTCATGAACTTTTATTTAAAGCTGTAATAATGTTAGCTCTATGCCTTCTTGCCTTGTTACTTTGTCATTTACTTCGTTGTAAGATGATGCGGGTGGTGAGTCAATCGCTCTGAAACCTCACTGCAATCTGTAAAGCACTATATTCGTCAAGTACCTTTTGGGAAGTACATAGTGTCTTTCTGAAGAGATTCTTTTCAAATTTAACAGAGAGTTTTTCTGTAAATGTATTGACACACACTTAGAGTCAGAGTGCAGGAGTCTGGCAAGATCTTTTGAGAATACACGTGCGTGGCTTGTGAAACACCACAATTTATTTGGAAAACTTTTTAGGAAATTAAATTGCATTAAAAGAGAACTGAGCTTTCTTATGCAAGTGTAACGTACCCTAATGTGAAGTTATAGCAAATTATCCTGAAGAGAGACTTTCAGGAAAGCAAAGATCCCTGGCTGAAGGGATCTCCATCTTTCAGGTTGGTCTGAGAAAACTGAAAGCAGTCTTCCAGTGGTCCTTACCTGCTCCAGTTCTTCTGTAATTCTGCTTCCTCCTTCCCCTCCCCACCACCCACACATGAAGTCTTATTCATTGTTCTGTGCCCAGCAACTTGAAAATGAAACACAGCCTGAATAGATATTTGTTAAATGAATTGAGGAATGCATGAAAACCTCCAGTGGATTTCCATCAACCTCAGAATAAAAGGGAAAATTTTTACTATGACCTGTAAAGCCTGAGCTGATCTGGCTCCTGTTACTGTTCTGACTTAATCTCTTAATATTATTCCCCTCTGTCACTCTGCGTCTGCTGCAGTGTCCTGCTTATAGTTCCTCAAATAAGCCAGGCCCACTACCACCTCAGGGCCTTTGCACTTGCTGTTCCCTCCACCTGGAATACTCTCTCCCTGTTTATCTGCATAGCTTCTTTCTTACTTCCTGAAGATCTTCTTCTTAGTGAAGTTTTCCTTAAAAATTGATGCCTACTACTCTTTATCCCCGGTTTCAGATGTTTATCCGTTATTGCATAATAAACCATCCTAAAAGTTAGCGGCTTAAACAGCAACGATTTGTTATTTACAATGATTTTGCAGGTGGAGTGTGCGCTTATTTTCCATCTGGAGCAGCTGCATTCAGCTGGGAGCTCAACTAGGACATCTTGGTTCTCTTCCACATGGTTTCTCTCTCCACATGATATCTCATCCTACAGGGCTTTCTCTGTGTCCTCTGTCTCCAACTTAATAGCCAGGCCTTGCTTAAATCATGCAGGCTGGCTTCCAAGTGAGAGTCTTCCAACAGAACAGGATGCAGGTGACAGGCTTATGAAGCCTCTGTTTTCAGCTCACCTGAATGTCCCATTGGCCAAAGTCAGTCACATGGTCAAGGCTAGAGTCACTGGAGAAGGAGATTACACAAGAATGTGAACACCAGGATGTTTGGTTCATTGGAGGCTACCAACCTAGCAGTCTACCCAAGTCTGCCCTCTGGCCCAAAGTGAGTCACATCTGTCCAACCTGCAAAATACACTCCCCCAGCTCAATATCCCCAAAGTCTCACCATTAAAGCCTCAGGCTTATCCTTGAGGTGCAGGACTGCACCATTTAAATCAGGTTCAGCTGTGGCAGGTGCAGTTCCTCAGGTGCCACTCCTCAGATGTGGCTCTCCAGGTGAAGAGGTCTGTAACTCAGTCAGCAAGATCATTCGTTGCTTCTCAGGCCTAGTTTAGAAATGTAGCATAGGCCTCCCTTTCCAGTGGTTTATAGAGATTTACTATGTGTACCTTAAAGATTTCTCTCCTTACTCAGTGTAAATATTGCCTTTTTGCTCTATCCTCAGAGAAGACATAGAAAATTGTTACACCACAATTCTTCACATTTACAATTACCAGTTTTCTCATACTTTTTTCCCTAGATGTTTGTTATTGCATTTTTCGCAAATAATGCATGCCTTATACTTTTTTTTGCCAACCACACAACATCTCCCCACCCCGCCGCTAATTTTCCTAAGTGTGTTATGCCAATTTTTTTTTTTTACTTTTGGTGAACTTCAGTTGGTACTAAGGAGAGTAATTAAACTATGAAATAAGCAGACCTAGCATAACCTAATGGTTTTACTTAAGATGATCTGATAAGTTTCTCACATTTAACTGTTGCGCTAATGTGCTATAATAAACTTAAATTAAGGGAAACAAATGCACAGTTCCGATTGTTTGTTTTCTGATTACCAGGGACTATTAACTTGATCCATAACTTCTTGACCATGGCTTATACCTTTATTATAAATTATGATAAAAAGTAATATTTTTGGACTATTTTTATACACATAAGCAGGAGATTAAAGAAAATGAAGAGAACAAAAGAAAATGAAGAGAACAAAAGAAAATGGAGAGAACAATATGATTTACCTGTAATATGGGAAGACGGGTGAATGATGCTAAAGTTCTCTTGTGGAAATGTCAGGGAGCATGAGCAGTATATGCATGGGTGAGCTACGCCAGAACTGTTTTACCTGATACCATCACGTTATATGCGTTGGCACGTTATTTATGTGGGCACGTGTCGGGGGACAGCCCCAGCAAGGAAAGACCCTCACTGTGCATCCTGGCACATAATCCAAAGAACTGACACGTAGCCCTTTCCAGATTCATGCGTTCAGAGAAACTTACTGACACGGGCAAGCAGCTGCTCTCCAGTGTCGGCCGGCTGGAGTATTTTCCACAACCACCTAGCAAGGGACCCAAGCTTATATGCCATTCCAGTTGGGACCAAGGGTCATTGTTTTTCTCCCACATCCTTGGGCAGTCAGTGTTCCCAGGGACTTCACGTCCAGGCCCAGATGTTTTCCTTCTTGTTGCTAAGGCATTCTTCAGCCTTGGCCACTGGCCGAGTCATGCCATTCCCAGCCTTGTACCTTAGCCCCAGTCTACCCTGAATTCATCCCCAGCATGCTTCAGGGAAGAGCAAAGCTGATTCCATTAGGGAGCGGATGTATATAGCTGAATAGCATTACTCTCCAGCATGTTATTTGCGAAAAATATGGTATCTGTTACAGTATTAAGAAGCCACCCCCAAATTTAATGACTTAAAACAAATGTGGCTTATTATTACTCACAATTCTCTGGGTTTTCTGGGCATTTATCCTTCTCCATGTGGTGTCAGCAGGGGTCTTGCATGTGGCTGCATGCAGGTGGGACCTTGGAGGGGGTGTGCCTCAGGTCTCCTCCCTATTGCCATCCTCTCCACGTTGGTCCTATCATCAAGGGGCTCTTCATGCAGCCTCTCCCGCCAGAAGCAGAGTCTGGACTTCTTTATAGCATAGTCTGGTTCCAAGAGACCCAAAACAGAAGCTGCCAGGCCTCTTAAGAGCTAACCCTAGAGCTGGCACTTTCATTTGTTTTATTAGAAGTAGAAGGTCATAAGGCAAGTCCAGATTCAAGGAGAGGGAAACTAGACTCCATCTCTTAAGGGGAGAAGTGGCATGTGTATACAGGTAGAGGAGGAATTGTTGGTGGCCATCTTTGGGGACTACCCATCATCGTTGCTTCATTTTCTCCTAAGTGCTTATTGCTGTGAATTTATCTCATTCATTATCTATCTTCCACACTGCATGTGTACTTTATATAAAATCAGGGATTTTTTGTCCATTTTATTCACTGCTGTATTCCCTAGAATAATGCCTGCCACATAGTAGGTGCTCGTATATATTTTGAATGAAAATCTAGCTCCTTAGCTGCTGGGATACTTTTTACTTTTCCCAGTCTCTCTAAACCAAAAAAACCTATTGCCATCGGATTGATTCTGACTCATAGGAACCACATAGGACAGAGTAGAACTGCCCCATAGGGTTTCCAAGGCTGTAATTTTTACAAAAGCAAACTGCCACATCTTTCTCCTGTGGAGTGGCTGGTGGGTTCGAACCGCCAACCTTTCAGTTAGCAACTGAGGGCTTTAACCACTGTACCACCAAGGCTTCTTGTCCTGGCCTCTCTACCTGGACATTTATCATCCACATGGTTTCTCATGATGGTTTGAATGCAGGGTGCCAGTATATGTTTATATACTCAACTTCTGCCATATCTCAGCCCACCTGGTCTTTGGAAGTCAACTCTGAACCTAGTCTGACTCTTCTGATGTGGAGTAACACAGAATTTGATGTCCACTTGGCTGGTTGGACCTGTGCCCACTTGGACCCCTTTAGGTCTGCCCTTCCTCATATATTCTTGGATGGCCAGTAAGAAGACTCGTCATCCCAGAGGGTCATTATACTGGGAAATTTACATTTCCTCCTATATGCTAGGTAAATCTTTTTTTTTTTTTTTAATTTTCTTTATTTACTTTTTAGACAGGAAAAGGAAAATAATTACCAGGAATAAAAGACAGAATGTATTAGAGCTAACATCAGGATAAAGCGTATAAACACCCCAATCTCTGGGGTTCTAAAGAACTAGAAGGGCAGGCATTCAATAATATTTGTCAAATGAAGAAGAGATATTAAAAATTTTCAAGTATTTTTAGGGTATTAGAAAATCAGAGGCTCACGTAAAACTATTTATCTTTATTGATCTGTGCTGTTTTCTTTCTTTACGCCATCCCAGTTTAACTTCTTCTCAAACCCTTTCTTTTTATTCATGCCTTTCCTCCATGTTACAAAAGTTTTTTTTTTTTTGAAAATGCAAAGCTACTTTCTTTCAATTTCTAAGTCTCAACTTTCCAGTGATACTTGACTTGGAAACATATAATTATTTTAACTCTGATTTTTTCTTTATGGTACTTTAGGTGAAAGTTTACAGTTCAAGTTAATTTCTCATTAAAAAATTTATACACATACTGTTTTGTGACAGTGGTTGCAATCCTCTTAACTGATTTTATTTGGCCTAAATCTGCCTAGTAAACTCTTTTCAGGAGATTTCCTGTTACTTTTATGTAACATTGTGCTAAAGAGAATTAGGCTTATGATATGCCTATAGCATAAAGCCACTGATTCCAGAAACCACGCACAAATCAGTTGTTTTTTTTTTTTTTAAATAGTCACACCTCATGTAGTAAATGAAAACTATTAGAGTGATATATGAAAATCATATTAATGAATGGTTTCATCTAGTGTCTGTAGCTGGAAATTGCACATGAATTCCCACTGCTATGTGACTAGTTGCATAGAACAGAAACAGCTATTATTTGCTTACATGGTTTTTGTCTAGGCCAATGAAATGCCACACCCATGGGATAATTGCTGGTAGGATTTTCTTGATGAACTTTAAAATAAATAGGGAGGAGGAGGAAGGTGAAATATTTTAAAAAGAAGATGGAAGAGTCCTGAAATGTATCACGAGCCCTTTCTAAATTATTAAAGAAGTCAAACCCCCAAATTATCATTTTTTCTGTCAAAGATAATAAAATAGTAGTATAAATTGAGAGCATCTATAAACATATAGAGTTTAGTGGAGATGGAATATCATCATAAAGTTGATTGCTTTTCTGAAATATAGTTAGTGGATATAGGCAGTTCAGGAGATAACAGTATTTCATCGCATTTTCTTTGCTAAATGTTCATGTCTCTGCCTGTTTGTTTCTAGAAAGAAATTTGCAAACCTAGCCTAAAAATTGAAGGAAGAGGAATCACTAAATGTCCTCTACCAGGGCAATTTCCAAAATTGTTCTTTCTCACCTACCAAGCCTGATCTAAGGAATCCAACCACGGGACAAGAAGGCTGGAGTTTTTACTGCACTTTCAGTTCTCTTAAATTTTATGTGTTGAAAACTAGCACCTCCAATAAGGAGTTTTGTCAAAATGGAAATTGTAAAGAAGAAACTCAATTTACCTTACCTGAAAATGTAAGTTATGCAATTTTAAGGTTCTTTCAGTCTGTGGAAGGAGAAACTCTTCTCTTTCTAGTGGTGAAAGTGGCCTTTTTGTATGTGGGCCTTTCTTTTTGCCTAGACATGCCTCATACCTGGTGGCAAAGACCCAAAGTGGAGGCTCAGTTACGTGTCCTCTCTAGGAGACAATTTCAATTTGAGCACTTTTTGATTATGGTAAAGGGTGAGTCCGAATTTGAGAAAATCGGGAGGAAAAGGATACAGTGCTCTAAGAGCGCACAGTGCAGGGAAAAAGTCTTACCTATCAAGGAGAATTCAGAAAGAAAGGGAAATCATCACCCAGAATCATCTGCTAATTTTAACTATATCCTTATGACATACTTGAGGCACTCCTAGAGAAGGGGAACTCCCCCTCCCAAACTGAGAAATGACAGAGATGGGTTATGCCAGTTTTCCTGAGAAAGATAGACTTAAATAGATTTTGTAGAAATAAAATTCTTTGTTGGCAAAAATGAATGATGCTTTTTTCATTCTAGAGGTAATTCATTTTTTTCCATAGAAATACTGATTTAAGATAAAGGCTTATTTTCAAATTATGACTAGACCTAATTCTTGTCCTCAGTCATCCATAGAAAGAAAGAAATAACAATCACATTTAAATCCTAAATCTAGAGATAGCAGCTATTAAGATTTTAGTACATTTTCTTCCAATACTTTTGAGTATGGAGCCCTGGTGGCGCAGTGGTTAAGCATTAAGGCTGCTAACCAAAAGTTTAGCAGTTTGAATCTACCAACCACTCTTTGGAAACCCTATGGGGCAGTTTTACTCTGTCCTACAGAATCACTATGAGTTGGAAAAGAATCGGCAGCAGTGGGATTTTTTTTTTTTTTTGGTACACCAATATAGTTGAGATCACACTATTTACATATTTCTACATCTTCTGTTGTTTTTAGCCACCTTTTTAAATTTTTATTTTGTATTATTGATACCTTTTCCCATCTTTAAATACCATCTGTAAGCATCATTTATAAAGGATGAGTAATGTTTCATCATAAGATTTATCATAACTTACTTAACATCTCATTGTTGGACATTATATTAAATTTTTATAAGTAATGGTATAATAAAATTTTGTTCATAAATATTCATGTGTACTTTTTTATCATTTTCTTAGAATTTATTTTTAGAAGTGGAAATATTGGTCATAAAGAGTAAATATTTTCAAAGTTGGTGATATCTATTGTTGAATTGCCAAGATTGTACCAATATATATTAACCAGTACTACTGAGTATTCATCTTATTGCATTATTGTCAACAGAGAATATCATCATTAATGGCTGAAAAAACTTGTGTTTTAATACTTTTCATTGAACATTCTTTAATGTTTATAAGCCACTTATATATCTGCTTTGTGAAAGGTTTATTTCTGTTCCATTTTTTCCTCTGTTTGTTTATGAAGAATTTGCTTTTTTATTTTCATTAAAATGTTAATTATTAAAGGTGAACCAATCAGAAAATATTAGCTCATGCACACACTAAATTTAATTTTACAGAACAGTTTCTAGGGATGCACTTTGTCTGTCAGTGAGTGAAATAGCTTGAACAATCTTTACCATCTTTACAAATATTATGATGGATAAGTACAGGTTGCAATGATCATGTCATTTGCCTGTCAAAAGTCTTTAATAGCTCTCTAGCACACAGAATAAAATTTAAAGCTCCCCAAAATATAAACTCAATGTGCCTTTTCATCTTTTCTTTCAGTGCATTTTCTCTTTCTATTAGCATTCTTCACCCCTCCTGGACCTCCATTACCTGCATTTCGTTAAATGGAACTTAAATCAAAAAGACTGTTTCCTGTATTTTATGTCCTTCAGATTGCTGCATGCAGATTCTCTGTGTGCTATTAAATCTGTATTTTAAATCTATCTTAACCTTGCCTGTCTAAATATTTTAAGACTTGCTTATGTTTCACTTCTTCATCTAGGTCTTCTCAGATGTCCCCCAACGGAAGTAGTCTATTTCCCCCGTTATCTCATTGTGCTTGGTGTATCTATTAGAACACTTTGCATTAGGGTGGCATGTTGTCCCCGAGCGGTGCAAATGGTTAAGTGCTTGACTTCTAACCAAAAGGTTGGTGGTTTGAATGCACCCAGAATTGCCTCAGAAGAAAGGCCTGGTGATGTGCTTCCAAAAGGTCACAGACTTGAAAACTGTAAGGAGTGCAATTCTGCTCTGCACACATGGAATCGTCAGGTAACTGGCTTTTTGTTGTTGTTGTTCTTTTTCTTCCTGAACTATGGAGAGCCGATGTCAGCTATCAAGCTCTCTTGAAATGCTTGATAGTTCTATGTTCTGTTTCCCAGCCCCTCTTTTCTTCTTCGCTCTCCCTATCCCTTTGGATTCAAAGGGCAGTGATTCTAGTCTCATGACCACATCGATTCCTCTTTTCCATTGCCTTTCTATTGACCAGGCAAAATTCCAATCCTGATGAGTCCAATTATCTTCCTTAACTGTGTACTGAGATCTTACCATCAATAGTATGGTATGGTTACCCTTGACCTCAGTAGGGCGTCAAAATGTCCTACTTTTTTCAATGATTATTTCACAGTTTTTTTTTCACTTTTCTCAAATCTTTCCCCTCACTACCTCCCTACTTGCTCTTGGAAAATCACATTATTTTCTGCTCTATGTAGAAAATAGAAGCTTGGACAAGAACTGCCTCAAATTCTCATCACCAAACCTCAAACTTACCTTTATCTATCAATCCCCTTTCTTCCCTTTCCCACTCCTTTTATAGCCTCCTGTATTCGGATAGCCCTCCACCTGTACTCTCCCAGTCCTTCTCTCCTGTAGTGCGGTCTTGCCCTAGAGCAGTAGTTCTGAAGCTCAAGAGTTCATCAGAATCGCTGGGAGGACTGTTAAAACCCAGATTGCTGGGCTCCACCTCCAGTGTTTCTGATTCTGTTGATCTGGGGTGGGGCCTTGGAATTTGTATTTCTAACTAATTTCCAGGTGAGGCTGATGTTACTGGTCCAGAGACTGCACTTTGAGAATCACTGCCTTGTAGATGATTTCTCATTCTACCATATTCTTTGTCCTTGGCTGTCTATTGTATCTTTCCATTCACAAATTAAAGAAGTCCAAGCTCTTCCTTTTATGTAAAAAACAACCAAACAACCCCAAAACTACTTGTTTTAAACTCATATTACATTTTAGCTATCATCCTACATCTCTCCTTCCTTTCACACCTCCTCCGAAGTTTTTTTTATTATTGTACTTTAGATGAAGTTTTACAGAACAAACTAGCTTCTCACTAAACAATTAGTACACATATTGTTTTGCGACATTGTCAACGACATGTCAACACTCTCCCTTCTCGACCTCGTATTCTCTATTACCAGCTCTTCTGTCCCCTCCTGCCTTTTGTCCTTGCTCCTGGGCTGGTGTGCCCCTTTAGTCTCATTTTGTTTTATGGGCCTGTCTAATCTTGGGCTAAAGGGTAAATCTCAGGCGTGACTTCATTACTGAGCTAAAAGCATGTCTGGGGGCCATACTCTTGGGGTTTCTCCAGTCTCTGATAGAGCAGTAAGTCTGATCTTTTTTTTTGTGAGTTAGAATTTTGTTCTACATTTTTCTCCAGCTCCTTCTGGGGCCCTCTGTTGTGATCCTTGTCAGAGCAGTTGATGGTGGTAGCCGGGTGCCATCTAGTTGTGCTGGACTCAGTCTGGTGGAGGCCGTGGTAGTTGTGGTACATTAGTCCTTTGGACTAATCTTTCCTTTGTGTCTTTGGTTTTCTTCATTCTTCTTTGCTCCCAGTGGGGTCACACCTCAGACTTTTGAAAAGAGGTTATCTATTATTGTTGTTTATGTATTCTCATCTCTTCCTCACTGCTGAATTCATGACAATGCACTCCAATCTGTGCATCCCCAACTGCAACCAAAATGGATTTCACAAAGATTTTCTATGTTATTAAATGTGATGGAAAAACATCAGTCATAATTTTGTTTATCTAGGATGACATTCCCCCACGTGTCTGTCAGTTTGTCATACTGTGGGGGCTTGCGTGTTGCTGTGATGCTGGAAGCTATGCCACCGGTATTCAGATACCAGCAGAGTTACCCATGGAGGACAGGTTTCAGCTGAGCTTCCAGACTAAGACAGTCTAGGGAAAAAGACCTGGCAGTCTACTTCTGAAAAGCATTAGCCAGTGAAGACCTTATGAATAGCAGCAGAACATTGTCTGATACAGTGCCAGAAGATGAGGCCCCCAGGTTGGAAGGCACTCAAAAGATGACTGGGAAAGAGCTGCCTCCTCAAAGTAGAAAAATAGAGTCGACCTTAATGACGTGGATGGAGTAAAGCTTTCGGGACCTTCATTTGCTGATGTGGCACGACTCAAAATGAGAATAAACAGCTGCAAACATCCATTAATAATCAGAACCTGGAATGTACAAAGTATGAATCTAGGAAAATTGGAAATCATCAAAAATGAAATGCATAAATATTGATATCCTAGGTATTAGTGAGCTGAAATGGACTGGTATTGGCCATTTTGAATTGGACAATCATATAGTCTACTATGCTGGGAATGACAACTCAGAGAAGAATGGTGTTGGATTCATTGTCGAAAAGAATGTTTCAAGATGTATCCTGAAGTACAATGCTGTCAGTGATAGGATAATATCCATACGCCTACAAGGAAGACCAGTTAATATGACCATTATTCAAATTTACGCACCAACCACTAGGGCCAAAGATGAAGAAATAGAAGATTTTTATTAGCTGCTGCAGTATGAAATTGATTGAACATGCAATCAAGATGCATTGACAATTACTGGCGATTGGAATGCGAAAGTTGGAAACAAAGAAGAAGGATCAGTTGTTGGAAAATATAGCCTTGGTGATAGAAACAATGCTGGAGATCGAATGATAGAAATTTTGCAAGACCGATGACTTCTTCGTTGCAAATACCTTCTTTTACCAATATTAATGGTGACTATAAAACAAAAATTTTGTTTTTTATACACATGGAAAAAAAAATTTTTATTTTTTTATTTTTTATACACATGGACCTCACCTGATGGAACACACAGAAATTAAATTGACTACATCTGTGGAAAGAGACAATAGAAAAGCTCAATATCATCAGTCAGAACAAGGCCAGGGGCCAACTATGGAACAGACTATCAATTGCTCATATGCAATTTCAAGCTGAAACTGAAGAAAATCAGAGCAAGTCCAGAAGAGCTAAAATATGACCTTGAGTATATCCCACCTGAATTTAAAGACCATCTGAAGAATAGATTTGACACATTGAACACTAGTGACCAAAGACCAGACGAGTTGTGGAATGACATCATCCATGAAGAAAGCAAGAGGTCATTGCAAATACAGGAAAGAAAGAAAAGACCAAGATGGATGTCAGAGGAGACTCTGAAACTTGTTCTTGAACATCAAGCAGCTAAAGCAAAAGGAAGAATTGATGAAATAAAAGAACTGAACAGAAGATTTCAAAGGGCAGCTCAAGAAGACAAAGTAAAGTATTATAATGACATGTGCAAAGAGCTGGAAATGGAAAGCCAAAAGGGAAGAACATGCTCGGCATTTCTCAAGCTGAAAGATCTGAAGAAAAAATTTAAGCCTCGAGTTGCAATAGTGAAGGATACCATGGGGAAAATATTAAACGACACAGGAAGCATCAAAAGAAGATGGAAGGAATACACAGAGTCATTATACCAAAAAGAATTAGCCAATGTTCAAACATTTCAAGAGGTGGCCTATGATCAGGAACTGATGGTACTGAAGGAAGAAGTCCAAGCTGTTCTGAAGGCATTGGCAAAAAACTAGGCTCCAGGAGTTGATGGAATATCAATTGAGATGTTTCAACAAACCGATGCAGTGCTGGAGGTGCTCACTCATCTATGCCAAGAAATACAGAAAACAGCTTCCTGGCCAACTGACTGGAAGAGACCCATATTTATACCTATTCTCAAGAAAGGTGATCCAACCGAATGTGGAAATTATAGAACAATGTCATTAATATCACACGCAGGCAAAATTTTGCTGAAGATCATTCAAAAATGGCTGCAGCTGTATATCGACAGGGAACTGCCAGAAATTCAGGCTGGCTTCAGAAGAGGACGTGGAACCAGGGACATCATTGCTGATGTCAGATGGATCCTGGCTGGAAGCAGAGAATCCCAGAAGGATGTTTGCTTGTGTTTTATTGACTATGCAAAGGCATTCGACTGTGTGGATCATAACAAACTGTGGATAACATTGTGAAGAATGGGAATTCCAGAACACTTAATTGTGTTCATGAGGAACCTTTACATAGATCAAGAGGCAGTTGTTCAGACAGAACAAGGGGATACTGATTGGTTTAAAGTCAAGAAAGGTGTGTGTCAGGGTTGCATTCTTTCACCATATCTATTCAATCTGTATGCTGAGCAAATAATACGAGAAGCTGGACTATATGAAAAAGAACGGGGCATCAGGATTGGAGGAAGACTCATTAACAACCTGCAGTATGCAGATGACACAACCTTTCTTGCTGAAAGCGAAGAGGACTTGAAGCATGTACTAATGAAGATCAAAGACCACAGCCTTCAGTATGGATTGCACCTCAACATAAAGAAAACAACAATTCTCACAACTGGACCAATGAGCAACATCATGATAAATGGAGAAAAGATTGAAATTGTCAAGGATTTCATTTTATTTGGATCCACAATCAACAGCCATGGAAGCAGCAGTCAAGAAATCAAAAGACACATTGCATTGGGTAAATCTGCTGCAAAGGACCTCTTCAAAGTGTTGAAGAACAAAGATGTTACCCTGAAGACTAAGGTGCACCTGTCAATCACATCATATGCATGTGAAAGCTGGACAATGAATAAGAAAAACCAAAGAAGAGTTGACGCCTTTGAATTGTGGTGTTGGTGAAGAATATTGAATATACCATGGACTGCCAAAAGAATGAACAGATCTGTCTTAGAAGAAAAAGTACAGGCGGAATGCTCCTTAGAGGCAAGGGTGGCGAGACTGGGTCTTACATACTTTGGACATGTTGTCAGGAAGGATCAGTCCCTAGAGAAGGAAATCATGCTTGGCAGAGTACAGAGTGAGCGGAAAAGAGGAAGACCCTCAATGTGGTGGATTGACCCAGTGGCTGCAACAGTGAGCTCAAGCATAACAATGATTGTAGGGGTGGCTCAGGTCCGGGCAGTGTTTTGTTCTGTTGTGCATAGGGTCGCTATGAGTCAGAACTGACTCAAGGGCACCTAACAACAACAACAACAACATTTGCTTTGGTAATCAAATCCTTCCTTCTGAAACACTCCCTTCCTTTGGCTGCTGGTACAACAATGCACTGATTTTCCTCCCTATTCACCGCTGTATTTATTAGATCTTTTTCACTCCTTAACCCTTGAGTTTTAGTGCTCTTTCGGGCTGTCTCCTAGGCTCTCTGATGTTTTTACACTACACAGGTTCTCAAGAAATCTTATTTACTTCCACTACTTCAATGGCCTCAAATGTATACCTTGGTTGAGCTTCATATCTATACACCCAAGTGCCTTCTTGACATGTCTGCTTATGTACTTTTTGTCAGGATTCTAAACATCAACACGTCCATAACTGAACTCAGATCCTAAGTACTCTACAACTTTCTAGAAGGAGTGAGCCTAGGATTGGCTCAGATTTCTGAAATGTATGGCAATTCATTATCACTGACTAAGGCCTTTTTTGGGGCTGTTCAAATGTATTTTCTGAGCCAAAAGCACATTGGAGAAATTTGGTAAAAGATGGTTTTGTTTCACATCATCTAAAAATAGGCAAATGCATAGCTTTAAGGCAGATGATGCAACTGTGCAATGTAAACAACTATCATTTGAGATTTATAATTGGATTCAAGTAACACATACATGCATGCTTCATCATGAGAGGCCTGCATTTTAAGAAGTATATGTAAAATATTACTTTATTGGCCAGATATAGGAAAAGGCAAGACTTTAATTATAAAAACTACTACTTGTGCAAGTATTCAGTTTTAGGTAAAATAGTGCAGAATGCCATTCACATATATGACTCAAATCCCATAGCTGCTAAACAGAATTCTCCGAATGCAAGAAGCCTTGAGATTTTCCATAGGCTATAATAAAGCAGCAAATTGAAAAGTAAAAAATCTCAGTAAAATATAGTATTAGTCATATAGTAGGACAAAAAATAGATGGACTAAATTTACCTTTAACCAGCTTGATTTTCTTAACTGACTTGTGCAGGTGGGCATAGGTGTGGGGGAGTGTCATGTAAAAAAGAAAAAAAAACCTGAAAAGTACCTAAGAACTCTAAAACTTTCTGGAAAGAACGAGCCTAGGATTCCTCTTGCAAGACTGTGAAAACAGTGACATAGGGGACTTACATAAGTTAAAGAAGTAACTCAAATTGCAAAGGAGAAAAATTTCTTAAGCCACAAGAGTTAAGCAATTATAGACAGGTCATGTGGGTCTACCGTTGCATGGTAATTTGACACTCACATCTCTATGCTACATCTCAATGCTCCCTTTTTAGATGAGTATATTACCTTCTGCTTTATACAGATATGTGAGCAGACATGCTTCTCATCTCCTAATGAGCACCAGATTCTCCCGGCTCGTAAATTAAGCTCTTTTTGAATCCACTATCAGGCCACAAGGGTATCATTCAGTGCATTGAAGTAGTAATTTACTAAATGGGACCCTCATGGCCCAAAAGAGTTCATACAGCTTCCCAAATGCCTACCTTAACCAGGCAATGGTTTATGGTCTGGAGAACCTAATGAGTGTTCAATTATACTATTACATTTAGGAAAGGAGACTCATGTTTTCCCAGAAGTTGAAGCTCTGCTTTCTGCTTTCGCTCAGTGAAAGTCAAGTAATTTTTGCTTTCTTATTCCCACCAGATTTCCCCCCTCTTATGTTTTATATTTTGCTTCTGTTAGGTTGTTTATTTGTACTCCCTTCCTCCCCCTCAGTTAATGATTCTATTGGATTTTAGTTACCGTAATTGTTTTCCTAATCGGCTTCATTTGAAAGAATGTTAGGAAAGGTGAGCAAACCAAAACCAAACCCATTGCCAACAAGTCGGTTCTGACTCATAGCAACCCTATAGGACAGAGTAGAACTGCCCCAGAGGGTTTCCAAGGCTGTAATCTTTACGGAAATAGACGGCTACATTTTTCTCCCTTGGAGTGCTGGTGGGTTTGAACTTCCTACCTTTCGGTTAGCAGCCAAGTGCTTAACCACTGTCCCACTAGGGCTCCTTAGGAATGGTCGCAAACATTGAAAAATCTGCCACTTCGTCTCATTCATTATTCTTCTAATGTATTTTCAATACTAAAATTTCTTTTTGGGAATTAAAACAAAACACTTTTAAATTTTGGCTGAGGCATGATTGCGGTGTTGATAGTATGGTATCTTCTGTGTAGGTATCCTGCTATTGTGCAGGAATGACCACTTTAGAACTATTTTGAACTTTTTAAGGGTAGTCTCTGCTGATTTATTCTCTCCAAAAGTTTTAAAAGCACAACTAAGAAAATTAAATTTAACATTTGATGAGTAATTAGCTAATTTTCTAAATATGACATTAGAATTTATTTCACATTGCTCTTGAGACTTTGAATTTGCCCTGTCTTTAGTTATTTTATTTTATTTTTTTTAGTTATTAGGATAATACCACTTATGCAATAACTTTAGAAGGCTAAGATGCTGCTATTTCTATATTCTCTAGGTGGCAGCTTAGCTCTACCTTTAAAATCTCCCTGTTAGTGTTTTTTTCACTGACATTTCATTTAAAAACTGGTGGTAACATAATGCACAACAACATGTAAAATGAATACAACCAAACATGATCTGCCTGCCTTTAATGTCTTGACAAGGTTTTTCATGTAGCTTTGCCACATTGGAGATTTTAATGGAAGACCTTGGATTTTGCTATACTCCAAAAATGCTCTTGTTCACCATTTTCTTCACATGAAGGTCAATAACTGAATCTTTTATGATTAAGCTTTAGTTATAAAGCATCAACATTGTTCTAGATTTTGTACTTTCCTGCATGTGTTGTTGAGCCAATTGTAATGCTATTTAGTCACCTCTGAGATGTATTTACTTCCTTCTCTCTTCCTATTACAGCTACATGAACAGCTAGGTCTGAATGTCACAATGTCCTCATTCTGTTTGGTTAGATAGAGCCTGGGTACCTTTCTGATGATTTTGAAGATCGTAGCCTAACCTCAGAATAAGAAATCACATTATCCTGTAGAGCAGTAGTTCTCAACTGGGAGTGATTTTGCCCCTCAGGGGATATTCGGCAATGTCTGGAGACATACTTGATTGTTGTAACTAGAGAAAGGGCAATGCTGTTAGCTTCTAGTGGGTTGAAGCCAGGGATGCTGCTAAATATCTTACAAGGCACAGGACAGTCCCCTGTGACAAGGATTTGGCTGGCCCAAAATGTCAATAGTGCTATAAATGTTGAGAAATCCTGTGGTAGAGAAACAAAGCCATAGTGATATCAAAACCAGTGCAACGTTTTTTAAATCAACATCAAGAATTAATGTAATAGTTTTTCTAGTTTACTGAAGGTCATAAACACGCTTTGGGGGGTAAAATGTTTTTGGTTAATTTAGTAACAAGTTTCTTGTGCATGGTGTTCCTTTTTCCTATTGCCTCACCTATCTTTCTCAAATGATTAAAATATAAGCTGTGCTCTTGTAGTAAATTTTTTAAAATTCAAAATCATTCCCCAAGTCTTATCTAAAACTCAGGAAATCTCTTTATAAAATCTGTTTTTACTGAATACATAAAGAGTTATTCTTCACAGCTGTCAAAATCTATATGCAATTTTCTTTCCTTTCCATTTTGCAAGTTAGTCTTATTAAAACAGGTTTGAGAAGTCTCAAGTTTATCAAACCTATTGACTGTGGAACATATTAATTAAAACAATCGAAAATCAACGTTTGAGTACACTGAGTTTCCTGAAGGATTAGTATAAAAGAAGCTACTTAATTTATCATTGCCAAGAGGCTATGAAACAATGACAAACTTGTTTAGCATCTCGAAACTGTCCTACAGGCACAATCTATCATCATATTTTGCCTGAAAATCTATTCTCTGGCATAATTAAGAATACATACCACATGTGGATTCATCAAGTATTCTGCCACCTAGTAAACTAACACAGTGAGATATTTTAGGTATCCCATATTCTCCTTAGGTCAGTGAGTTTTCACATGACATCTTCTTCTAAATTCTTATATATAAAATGATTAAATTTGAGCTACTTTTGTTGTAAAGATGGAGGCGTATCTTAACAGCCCAAAGGCACCATCCCAGAAACTCTGACTTCTGTTGAAAACAGTTTGAAAACCACTGGCTTAGAGCAAAGGTATGTTACCAAAAAACAAACCTGTTGCTGTCAAGTCAACTCCGACACATAGCGGCCCTGTAGGACAGAGTAGAACTGCCCCATAGGGTTTCCAAGGAGAACCTGGTAGATTCGAACTGCTGATCTTATGGTTAGCAGCCGTAGCTCTTAACTTCTACACCACCAGGGTTTCCTGAAGGTATGTTAGGCTTGATTTATTCCCTGAATTTTAGTTTTTATGGCACATAAATGTCCCCTTTAAGGGGAAAAAAAGAAAAAATTCTCTTGACTCACATCTCTAGCTACTATCGCCTTTTGCTCCCTTTTCCGAAAAAACTTCTGAACATATCTTCTAAATACCTTGCATCCACTTTCTGCCCTTTGATCCAGTCTTAAATGTACTTCCATCTGCTTCTAGTTCCATTATTCTACTGATACTGCTTTTGCCAAGATCACCCACTGTCTCCCTGGCGCTACACGTGATGGTCACTTTATTGATCACTTGTTCCACTTCTCAAAATTCATTGCTGCAGCTGACTCCTCCTTCTTGAAACTCTCTCCTCGTTCTCCGTTTTTCATCACTGACTTCTTAGTCTTTTCCTACTCTAAATGTTCGAGTTCTTCAGGGTTAGGTCTTAAACTCTCCTATCCATCTCTAACCTCTCTCCCTAGGTTATTTTATCCATTTTTATGACTTTAAATACCATCCATATGCTGATAACCCAGAAACCCAGTGCCGTTGAATCGATTCCAACTCATAGCGACCCTGTAGGTGATAACATCTATATTTTACATCTTTAGGCTAGTCCTCTCCTCTGAGCTCCATTTGCCTCTTGAATGTCTCATGT
This sequence comes from Loxodonta africana, assembly GCF_030014295.1. Taxonomy (NCBI): domain Eukaryota; kingdom Metazoa; phylum Chordata; class Mammalia; order Proboscidea; family Elephantidae; genus Loxodonta; species Loxodonta africana. Next base: position 51,559,061 of record NC_087351.1, read on the forward strand.
TCTCATCTGGTTTGTCCCATCTCAGTAAACAGTGCTACCACACAGGGAGTTGTTCCGACAAAAAAATCCAGGAGTGGTCCTTTGTTTCCCACTTTCCTTCACTGTCTACACGTAACCCATAAGAAATTCCTGTCTTTTCTTTCTCCAAAAATATGTTTCTAATCTTTCTACACCTCTCAATCTTTTCTGCTGCCATTTTTAAGCTAAGTCACCGTCATTATTCACTTCAAGAGCATCCTGAGTCATCTTGCTATTTCTACTCTTTCCCTACCTTTGTCCAGTCTCCACAAGACCACCAGTGTGGGCATTTTAAAGGGCAATTTGATTATGTATCTTTCCTGGTTAAATTTTTTGCATGGATTCCTATTGCACTTAGAATAAGATCCAAACTCCATATCATGGTCTGGACCCTGTCTGCTTCTCCAGCTTCAGTTTCTGCCACTTCATCTTCTCTTCCACTAAGCTCAAGATTCACTGACCTGGTGAATCCAGAAAAGGCCAAGTTCTTTTTCACTGTAGAGCCTTTACATTTGCTGCCCTAGAGTTCTCCTCCCTGGCTCTTCGTATGTCTGGTTCTTTTTGTCCTTCAAGTCTTAGCTTAAAAATCATCTCCCTAACCTATATGTATGATTTTTTTTTTTTTACTCTTTTTAATCTTATTTATTCGTTGTTCATTTGTTCATTGTCTGACTCATTGGAATTTAGGCTTCATGGGGACAGGGGCTAGTCTCTCTTCCTTGCCTGGAATCTGGCAGGCAACTCAGTAAATATTCCAACAGAAAGTTTTAGCAAATAATCCACAGAATATATAGAAGTGGCCAGGACAATAGATAAATGTATACGTATGCTTGTCTTATACCTCTTGGCTTTATACAGGGGTCAATGGTCAAGTAGGGTGATATGATAGTTGATACCTAGTATTTGATCCTGGGTAGGAGTTAAACTTGGAATGAATTGGAATTATTCCAATTTGAAAATTGTAATAAATTTGAAATGGAATAGTAGGTTCTTGGGAGTTGGCAAGCTCTGCTTCACCAAAGATGTTTCAAGCAGAGGATGGATGACAACCTGTCCAGCATGTGGCCATAGGATTTTCTGCTTGAGATTGCAACTTGGTCCAGTAACTTCTAGGAGCCCTTCACTCTCTGAGAGCCTGAGATTTTGTGACTTCAGGAGAGTTCTTATCAGTTTCTCTTGAAATTAATCTGTTAATGTGACTTTTATGGGTGGTTCTCTTTAAAGTCACATCTCATTGTATGTCTTTTAAAACTCCAGGGTTTCTTAGTAACAATGCAAGAAGTAAAGAAACTATTTTGGGACGGGGAAAAAAAAAAATAACCAATAAAGCAGAATCGGATATAAAACATCTTCTTGATGGCTTAATCTTTAAACAAACTTATAAAAAAACAAATCAATGTGTGCTTCAGGCATTAATTTCAAAACCTTTTCATAAACTTATGTAAAACAGAACAGAAAGGAACACAACTGCATCTATTTCATGTCCTTAAAAGTTACCGTCATGATGAGCTGGGGATTGGAAGTCAACTCCAAAACGACTCCACATATTACATTTTGTACTTCATTTTTTAACAGCACCATAAACCTGTCATCATATCTTTTAATATTTCCTCTGAAATTTCTTATTTCTCTTCAGTCATCAGCTAATGTATTTGATGTAAGAAATAAAGAAAAATAATGGCCCAGAATTCTCCAAACATTAATTGACTGACTTCTGGAGATCATAAAACATCTTAGGCCAGGTTTTTTCATTGAACATAGCACTAGCAGAGGTTCAAAAGTCCATATCCAGTCAAAGAAAAGTCATCCCCAAAAGTGGTTTATATTTTTTCATCAAAAACAATTCACACAAAGTTTTTCATTATGTTATGAAATGGTAGGTGACTCTGCAGAGACAAAGTACATTGAAGTCCTTTTCAGAAGATACAGATATATCTCTTCTGTAGAATAAAGTAGAACCTACATGCTGGCTTGGTTATTATGGACGCGGTTTGCCCATTTTTTTTTTCCTCTTATTGTGGTAAAAAAATAACTAAAAAAAGTTTGCCATTATAGCCATTTTTAAGTGTACAATTCAGTGACTTTAATTACAATTAATCATGTTGTGCTGCCATCAATATTATCTATTTTCAAAAGTTTTACATCACCCCAAAGAGAAACCCAGTATGCTTTCACCAATAAGTCCTATTCTCTCCTTCCCTAAGATCCCGGTAACCACTAATAAATTTATGTCTCTATTTTTTTTTTTCTATGCATTCATCAGTGTAGATATTTCATGTAAGTGGGATCATACAGTGTTTGTCCTTTTGTGTATGACTTATTTCATTCAGCATAATGTTTTTAAGGTTCATCCATATTGCAGCATGTATCAGAACTTCATTTCTCTTTATGACTGAATAATATTGCATTGTTCGTATATAGTACATTTTGTTTATCCATTCATCTGTTGATGGATACTTGGGTTGTATCCACTCTTTGGCTATTGTGAATAATGCTGCAATGAGTAGTGTACAAGTATCTGTCTGAGTCCCTGTTTTTAAGTCTTTTGGTATATACCTAGAAGTAGAATGACTGGGTCATATGGTAATTCTATGTTTAACTTTTTGAAGAACCACCAAACTGTTTCCTAGAGCAGCTGCACCATTTTACATTCTCAACAGCAATGCATAAGTGTTCTAATTTCTCCACATTTTCATCAACACTTGTTAGTTTGTTTTTCTGATAATAGCTGTCCTAGTGGATGTGAAGTGATATCTCATTGTGGTTTTGACTGCATTTCCCTAATGACTAATGTGAGCATATTTTCACGCGCTTATTGGCCATTCATGTGTCTTTAAAGAAATATCTACGCAAGTCCTTTGCCCATTTTTAAATTAGGTTGCTTGTCTTTTTGTTGTTGAGTTGTAGGAGTTCTTTATATATTCTGGATATTAAACACTTATCAGATATATGTTTCCTAAATATTTTCTCTCATTCCATAGGTTGTCTCTTTACTTTTTTGATAAAGTGCTTTGATGCACTAAAATTTTCATTTTGATGAAGTTCAATTTATTTTTTCTTTTGTAGCTTTTGCTTTTGGTGTCACATCTAAGAATTGATTGCCAAAAACGAGGTCTTGAAGTTTCATTCCTATGTTTTCTTCTAAGAGTTTTATGGTTTTAATTCTCATCTTTAAACCATTGATCCATTTTTAGTTAATTTCTATATACGGTATAAGGTAATTGCCCAACTTTATTTTGTTGCACGTGGTAATCCTGTTGTCCAAGGCTCATACTTTTAATGTTAGTCCAACTGTTAAAAACAAAATCTGGCTAAATCTAGACTTCGTCCAATACCCCAATGTCCAAGATATTTTCCTTTTCTTTTGCCTTGTGATTTTTTTGTTATTAATTTCTTTCTCTTTTTACTTTTTGCTTTCCTTTGCACATTAGTTGACCAAGAATGATGTATCAGTAAACACTTGTTGAAGGCTGCCATGTGAAGGACATTGTACTGTATCTGCCATTTTCCTTCTTTACTCTGCAGGACTTGCCGTAACATTGTAGTCTATCCTCCTTTTAATTGTTATTATTTCAACCGTAGGTGAAAGTTTGTTTTGTTGATCTTCATAAATTATTTTGCTTTTGCCTTCTTCCTATTGTTTTCTAACTTTTTTGTCTTCATTTTCTTTGCTTTCTACTTTGGGATTTTGAATTTATCTCTCTTTACCTTTTGGGGACCCTTCCCATTCGTAGTTTCTACTGTTAAGCATTGTATTAGTTTTCTATTGTTGCTGTAACAAATTACCACATACTTAAGTGGTACAGGACAACACGTATTTATTATATTGCAGCTTTGGAGGTCAAATCAGAAGTCCAAAATGGGTCACATTGAGCTAAAATCAAGATACAAGCCAGGCTGAGTTCCTTTCTGGAGTCTCTAGCAGGAGAATTTCATTTCTTTGCCTTTTCCAGCTTCTATAAACAACCTACCTTCCTTGGATCTTGGCCAATTAAATGCAGTTTGAGTCTTTCCTACATCCAATCACTCGGACCTGACTCCTCTTATGCCTTGGTCTTCAACGCTTAAGGAGGCTTATGATTACATCAGGTCCACCCAGATAATCCATGATAATCTCCCTATTTTAAGATCAACTGATTAGCAACTTCAATTCCATCTGCAACCTTAATTCTTCTTTGTCATATAACCTAACATATTCACAGAATCTCGGGATTAGGACTTGGACACCTTAGGGGTGGAGGGATTATTCTATTCTGGCTACCACTAGTACTTACTTATCTTTCTTTTATGCTTGTGATGTCTCCTGGCTAGTTCCAGCAACCAAGCCTTTCCCCACTCAATAGGAAGAGGATCCCCTATTCCACTTGGGTTGCTCCTGTGGCCTCCATGTTTTTCTCCTCTAATTTCTGCTGACTCCACATACTTATGTAAAATATAACTGTCTTTGCTTTTTGCATTAAAAACACATGTAAACCAAAGTTGAATTCTTTTGCTATCTAAGTAATTTAGGAAAATAATGGATAAAGATTGTTGACCACCTTTTCTCCTTTTATTTAAATTACTTATGTTGGATCTGTTTTCTCTCCTTTTCCTTTTTGTAATATATAACCTTTTTTGACGGCACTAGAAACCTATGGAGCAATATGGAAACCAGAACCACTATGAGAAAAAGTTTTATTTATTAATAATTTTATGTTTATTCACCACACTTTTTACTTATTTATTTATTTTTACCATTTTTATGATTTACTATCAGTGGTACAAATGATTCATACTTGCCCCCTTTTCATTTTAGTTTTGATATGAACTTATATAATTTTACTTCTTGCGTAGTGTTTCTGTATTTTAGAGTATGTTCTTCATATTTTTTTCATATTATATACAAATGAGGTACTTAATGCTAGCAATACCTTTTTGAGAAAAAAAGCTTTGGTCTGAAAACATGCTGACGGTCTTCAGTAATTAAGACAATATAGTTGTCAAATTCTCTATTTTCCAGAATGTAAGGCATTTCTAGGTGATAAACTTGTTACTTATATGGTACTTTTTAATGCTTACCTGATTGCCTTTGGACACAAAGGAGACAAATGGCATGGACAACATAACCATGTCTGTATTTTGATATTTGGGATGTTATGTTGTTCTTTCTTAACATAAGAGGGTTAGTACCTTTTCTGAGTCCTCTGAAATAAATCAAGACCAAACCAACAAGCGATTTTGAACAATGATCAGGAGCAGGAATCTTGGAAATTCTTGGAAAGGAAGTAATTTTTTCACAATTTGAATTTATTTCCCACTGGAGGAAATATATTCATGTGTTTCTGGACTATTTCAATTCATTGAGCTCTACCTGCTTAGGATAAAGCGATCCTTTCATACAATCGATAAAGCCAAACAGAGCACTACAGTCTCTGAGTCCAGAATATAAATTATTTCCCCATTATAAGGGATCTCTATCATTGAGAAATAGCTTTTTTTATTCACAGCAATGATGAAGACATGGCATTCTTCTATTTTCTGTTAGACAAATACATTTTCTTTAAGACCCAGATTGTTAATATTGTTGATTTTTTGGGCTGACCTCCTGAAATAGGGTCAAATTAAGGAAATAAAATGGAAATATGCAAACTCAGAGTAAACTGAGACAACTAACTAGTGAGGTCATTTCTCCATTCTAGTACAAAGCACAGGTTTAGGTCTCTCCATTAATCTCTTTTTAACAAATGGATGTCTAAGTTGTTCTGAATAGATTTTATGTACCCAACTACAAAAATGGAAAATAATTTCTTAAGCATAACTTCTGAGTGATAATATTATACAAGTATCACTGTAAAGAAAGGAAAAAATTCAATACAATGGACACTAGGAGCTTTACCTGGAACTGTCAAAAATACACCATTAGTAATTTGCAACTCATTCATTTGCCAAACATTGTAGAAATTAGAGTCTAGACGAAATGTGAACAACAGAATCTCTATTTTTAGTTCCTGATACTTTTATGGCAGACAGACCAGCATTCATAGTTCAGGCATTTATCTTGAAATAATGAGAGAAGTTTTTCCTTTCTGAATTAGTTAGAAAGTTGGTACTAAAACTGCCCCAAGGCATGGACTGTGAATCCAAGTGTATCCACACCAAGCCATCTTTCATTTAAGTCTGTTTAATAAATCATCTTCCTAACTGGAGCTAGGGGTATAAAAGTTCGTGCCTCTGGCACAGAAGAAAAGAAGAAAAAGATCAGGAGCGTGGAGGTTTTAAGAAATGTAATTTTATTTTCAGCTTAGGTTTTCTGACATACAAGTAGAATGCTATTTTAAAAATTTTCCTACTTGGATAAAAGTAGCTGCTCCAGGAAGGTTCAAAATAACATTTTGGAAACTGGAAATGGCCTAGCTTTTGTCCAGGGTTCAGTGAACTTCATGGAGCACATACTAGACTGAAGTTTTACAAGGGAAGGACTAGGTGGCCACTGATTGTTGAATGAATTGATAAAAGAATGAACATTTCAGTTTATTTTGACTCCTTCAGCTTCAGGTAAATTATTTTAATATGGACAATGAGGTAGATTTTGACACCTTTGTTAGCAATATTGTGCATGGCATTCTTTCCATCAAGCTTGTGAGTTTTCTTTGGCTGACAATTTCATTGGAACATGTCGGAAACTCTATATTTGGTCACCAAACAGGTTAATAAGCTGTTCATAGATGTAATGTGATTTGTTTTTAGAGCAAAGGAAGGCCTGGTAGTTTCACTTATTCATTCAGTATTATGGATTAAATTATATGCCCCCAAAAAGTACGTCAACTTGGCTAGACCATGATTCCCCAGTATTGTGTGATTGTCCACCATTTTGTCATCTGATTTGATTTTCCAATGTGTTGTAAACCCTACCTTTGTGATATTAATGAGGCAGGATTAGAGGCAGTTATATTAATGAGGCAGAACTACATCTATAAAATTAGGTTGTATGTTGAGTCAATCTCTTTTGAGATATAAAAGGGAGACATGAGCAGAGAGACAGGAGGACCTCATGCCACCAAGAACCAAGAGCCAGGAGAATAGTGTATCCTTTGGACCCGGGGTTCCTGTGCTGAGAAGCTCCTTGACTGGGGAAGATGGATGACAAGGACCTTCCCCCAGAGAGAGAAAACCGTCCTTGGGAGCTGGCACCCTGAATTTGGATTTCTAGCCTCCTAAACTGTGACAGAATAAACTCCTATTTGTTAAAGCCATCCGTTTGTATTATTTCTGTTATAGCAGCACTAGATAACTAAGACAGTAATCAAGTAAATGAATAATAAATTAAAAAAGAATGATGGGAAGATACTGAAAGCTTTTAGGAAATGGAGCTACATAATCAGACTTGTGTTTTAGAACACTTTTATTTGTTGAAGTGTAAAAAACAGATGAAGGGGTCTCAAGACTGGAGACAGGCATTTTGTGGCAGCCTAGATGAGAAGCAACCATAATCTGAAGAACGGAGGTGGTATGGGGCTTGGGTGGTATGGGCAGATTTAGGAGATAGTTATGAGAAAGAATGTCCAGATCTTGGTGAATGGATATAAAGGACAAAAAAGACCAAGGAATTCAGGGTGCCTCCCAGGTTTCAGTCTTGATGGACTGACCATATGGAAGGAGGAGCAGGATTAGATAAAAAGTTCAGTTCAGCTTCAGTTATGCTGAGTTTTAAGTACCTGTGATCCAGGTAATCAAGAATGCTGTCTAGGATATAGCCGAATATGCAAGACTAAAGCTAAGGAAAAAGATGCCTGTTTGAGAATCATAGCCTAACCATGGAAATAGAAACCATGGAAATCGCTCCAGTTACCCGTGTTAAACACATAGTCTTATAGCATCATCTTTAGATACACTTATTTTTAATGCATGGGCAAAGGAAGAGGAATTGGCCAGGGAGACTGAGAATGGGCTACCAAATAAGTAAGAGGACTATAGAGAGTATAGTTCAAGGAAGCTGAGGGAACAAATGTTTCAAAAAAGAAATGCTTACCAGATGCCATGCTGTAGAGAGTTGAAGAAGGGACTTAGCATTAAGGTGATTATTAGTAACCTTGGAGAAAGCAGCTTCCTTAGAGTGGTGGGGAGCAGAAACCACGTTGTTAAGAAGCAAGGAGTCAATGGGTGGCAAGCATGAGGTAAAGGAGGGCAAGTTTGAGTGTTAGGACAGGAGAGGAATGAGAGTGCCAGTAGGTAAGGGATCCAGAGTAAAGAAGTGTGTGTGTGTTTTCTGTGCCTTTTCTTTCTCTTAAATGAGTGAGGCCAGAGTATGTTCAAATGCATATGGCAAATTTGAAGATGAAGTAAGGAGGAGGGGAGCAGATAATTGAAAGAAAGAATATTCCTGAGAAGGGTAGAACAGCCATACTGGTTGGGGACTGGAGCTGAATTTAGGTGAGAGGAAGCACATTGGCTGGCTGACAGTGATGGGTGAAATAGTGGGAGCTGGAGGTTTGAGGAGGTTGAAAAATGTTTGAGATAGCAGATGTGGGAAATAGAGGAAAGCTAAAAAACAAAACAAAGAATTGTCAACCAGCATTGTGGACCACAGTACAAATGGAACACTATGAAATTATAGTGGTGCCAAGCTGATCACGTGATTTTGTTCCTCTAGCAGTGTTCAAGACCTAAGTTTAGGCAAGGAGATAACAGAGACAGTGGGCATTTTCAGGTGGGTGAGAGTGAAATGCAATGTGACGAACTGGGGAAATTTATAAGCAAGTTGCTGAAGTACGGACTAGGCAATTTTATCCAAAATTTTTGCTCACATCCTCCAAAAAATTTCTTAACCTCTCATACATTTTAAAGCTGATCTCTAAAAAAATTCTTGAAAATTAAGAAAAGCATTTTATTGTGTCTTAGGTGAAAATTTACACAGAAAATTAGATTTCCATTTAACAATTTTCATAGTGATTTTTCCATGACATTGTTTACAATTTTCACAATGTGCCAGCATTCTGGAAACCCTGGTGGCGTAGTGGTTAAGTGCTACGGCTGCTAACCAAAGGGTCAGCAGTTCGAATCTGCCAGGCGCTCCTTGGAAACTCTATGGGGCGGTTCTACTCTGTCCTATAGGGTCGCTATGAGTCTGAATCGACTTGATGGCACTGGGTTTGGTTTTTTTGGTTTGGCCGGCATTCTTATTATTTCCATTCTGTTTGTCCTGTTTCAGTTGATTTAGCTTCACTTCCCTCCTTTGCCTTCTCATATTTGCTTTTGAGTAAATGCTGACCGTTTGGTCCAGTATAGTTCACTGTTACTCATGGATGATTGTCTTAGTTATCCAGTGCTGCTATAATAGAAATACAAGTGGATGGCTTTAATAAAGAGAAATTTATTTCTTCACAGTAAAGTAGACTAAAAGTCTAAATTCAGGGTGTCAGCTCCAGAGGGAGGTTTTCTCTCTCTGTTGCCCTTCTCATCAATCTTCCCTTGGACTAGGAGCTTCTTCGCAAAGGAACCCTGGGTTCAAAGGACGTGCTCTGCTTCTGGAACTGCTTTCTTGGTGGTATGAGGTCCCCAACACTCTGCTTGCTTCCCTTTCTTTTTATCTCTTGTAAGGTAAGAGTTAGTGCAGGCCACACCCCAGGGAAACTCCCTTTATACAGGATAAGGGATGTGACCTTAGTAAGGGTGTTACAATCCCACCCTAATCCTCTTTAACATACAATTACAATCACAAAATGGAGGACAGCCACACAATATTGGGAATCATGGCCTAGTCAAATTGATACACATATTTTTTGGGGACATAATTCAATCTACGACAGTGATACTGTTTATTTTATAAGCCAAACTACTATTTGGCTGAAAAGGTAACTTTCAGGAGTAGCTTCAGTGCCAAGTTCAAATGGTATATGAGAGGGATAGTCTTGCAGGTTTCTCTAGTCTATCAGTCCTACAGGTCTGGCCTTTTTTAGGAATTGGAATTTTGTTCTACATTTTTCTCCCATTCTGTCTAGGACCTTCTACTGTATCCGCGGTCAGAACAGTTGGTGGTGGTAGCCAGGCACCATATAGTTCTTCTGGTCTCAGGTTAGGAGTTGCCATGGTTTGTGTGGGCTATTAATCCTGTGGATTAGTTTCCTCTTTGAGTCTTTGGATTCCTTCATTCTCTGTTGCTCTAGGTGAGTAGAGACCGATACTTGTATCTTAGATGCCACTCCTAAGTTTTTAAGACCCTAGACACTATCCAACAAACTAGGGCATAGAACATTATCTATGAACTGTGTTATGTTAGTTGACTAGTTGTCCCATGAGACTATGGGATCCACATTACTAATTAGCTCTGGGAGGTGACTCAGTGTTGATCTCTGGGTACTATAAAAAAGTTTGTTTTGGGCTTTTCCCAGATCCTGGCAGATAGTAGATTTTCAATGTTTTTTTTTTTTTACCATTTAAAAAATTTGTACTTTAAATGAAGGTTTACAGAACACACCAGCTTCTCATTAAACAGTTAGTACACATATTATTTTATAACATTGGTTAACAACCCCACGGCATGTCAACACTCTCCCTTCTCAACCTTGTGTTTCTTATTACCAGCTTTCCTGTCCCCTCCTGCCTTCTAGTCCTTGCCCCAGGCTAGTGTGCCCTTTTAGTCTCGTTTTGTTTTATGGGCCTGTCTAATCTTTGGATGAAGGGTGAACCTCAGGAGTGACTTCATTACTGAGCTAAAAGTGTGCCCGGGGACCATACTCTCGGGGTTTCTCCAGTCTCTGTCAGGCCGGTAAGCCTGGTCTTTTTTTGTGAGTTAGAATTTTGTCCTACATTTTTCTCCAGCTCTGTCTGGGACCTTCTATTTTGATCCCTGTCAGAGCAGTCAGTGGTGATAGCCGGGCACCAGCTAGTTGTGCTGGGCTCAGTCTGGTGGAGGCCGTGGTGATTGTGGTCCATTAGTCCTTTGGACTAGCTTTTCTCTTGTGTGTTTGGTATTCTTCATTCTCCCTTGCTCCCGTAGGGGTGAGACCAGTGGAGTGTCTTAGATGGCCGCCCACAGGCTTTTAAGACCCCAGATGCTACTCGCCAAAGCAGAATGTAGAACATTTTCTTTATAAACTATGTTATGCCAATTGAGCTAGATGTTTCCCAAGACCATGATCCCCACAGCCCTCAGCCCAGCAATTCGGTCCCTCAGGGAGTTTGGGTGTGTCTATGGAGCTTCCGTGACCTTGCTTTGTACACGTTGTGCTGGCTTCCCCAGTATTGTATACTGTCTTACCCTTCAAAAATCTAAAAATTTTAATGCCAGTTTAAATACTACAAATTTAAATATTTGCAAAAGATGTATTTTTGTAGCTTATTTTGTAGAGCATACATACTTTAAATGTATTTTTATCCAAAACTTGGAACTGTGGATTTAGCTTATTCAATTTATAGAACATGTCCTTCAGATAATCAAGCCTCATTGTTAAAATAATCAGTCAAATCAGGCTTACTTTCCATCAGAAAAGGTATGATTTCTTTTTAAAATTCATATAGTCATGAATGATTGAATTGTGTCCCTCCCAAATATGTGTCAACCTGGCTAGCCCATGATTCCCAGTATTGTGTTGTTGTCCTCCATTTTGTGATTTGATGTAATTTTTCTCCGTGCTGTAAATCCTAATCTCTGCCTGTAGTTAATGAGGCAAGATTTAGTTATGTTAAACAGGATTAGGGTGGGATGCAACACCCTTACTCAAGTCACATCCCTGATGCAAAGGGAGTGTCCCTGGGGTGTGGCCTGCATCACCTTTTATCTTACAATAGATAAAAAGAAAGGGAAGGGAGCAGAGCTATAGGGACCTCATACCACTAAGAAAGAAGTACTGGGAGCATAGTACGTCCTTTGGACTCAGAGTTCCTGAGCTGAGAAGCTCCTAGGCCAGGGGAAGGTTGATGACAAGGGCCTTCCACAAGAACTGACAAAGGGAGCGCTTTCTCCTGGAGTTGGCAACCTGAATTCAGACTTCTAGCCTCCTAAACTGTGAGAGAATAAATTTCTGTTTGTTAAAGCCATCCACTTGGGGTATTTCTGTTATAGTAGCACTAGATAACTAAGATGCCATCTAAGCCCATAAAAAAGCCCATAATCCCCCCAAAATCTTTGTGCCCACACCCTTGTTTGAAGGTCATTAGACTAGTGGGTCTTAGCTAGCTAGGGATAAAGAATGAAGGTGTGAGGATGTGAACTAGAAAGTAGAGTGGTCAAGGAGGCTGAGATCTTCTAGTTCCAATGCCTATATTTTTCAAAAATTAAAAAAATTGGGGGGCATTGCTATACTTTTAATATATTTTAAGTATTATCTTTTGCTTTGATCTTCAGAGACCCTATCTCTGCTTTCATATGAAAATGGAAATGTTAGAGCACATTTGGGGCTTGTACTTTAGTCTGGGAAACCCTGGTGGCATAGTGGTTAAGTGATACAGCTGCTAACCAAAGGGTTGGCAGTTCAAATACGCCAGGCACTACTCGGAAACTCTATGGGGCAGTTCTACTCTGGCCTATAGGGTTGCTATGAGTCAGAATCGACTCTACGGCATTGGCTTGGGTACTTTAGTCTGGTGCAGTGGAAAGAGACTGGACTTTGGAACCAAAAATACTTGGATTTGAATCCTTACTCTACTACTCATTCACTGTGGCTGCAGGAAAGCTGGTTATCGTTTCCGTGTTTCAGTTTTCTCATCTGAAAAATTGGAATAACAGTATCTACCATTCAGGTTGTTGTAAGAGTTAGAAATAACTGGTTCTTTTATTCAAAAAAGATTTATTGAATGCCTACTATGTGCCAGGCACTCTTCTAGGAGAATAGCACAAAATGCCAAGCACAGTATTTGGAACATAAGAATAAACCAATCAGTGAGCAGTAATCTGAGATACAACTATTGGTCTCTACTTGTCTGGAGCAAAAGACAATGAAGGAAACCAAAGACTCAAAGAAGAAACGCACAGAACTAATAGCCCACGTGAACTACAGCCTCTTCTAACCTGAGTCCAGAAGAACTAGATGGTGCATGGCTACCATCACCTACTGTTCTGACTAGGGACACAATAGACAGTCCTGGATAGAATGGAAGAAAAATGTAGAACAAAACTCAAATTCGTAAAAAAAAGACCAGACCTACTGGGCTGATGGAGTCTAGTAGAATCCCCAAAACCACTGCCCTAAGATGCCCTTTGAACTTGGCACTGAAGCTACTCCTGGAGGGCACCTTTCAGCAAAATAAACTTATAAAATGAACTGTATCACCTGTGAGTAACGTGTTTCTTAAACAACCAACTATAGGAGACCAAACAGTCAACACTTACCCAAAAGCAAAGACAAAAAGGCAAAGAGGGAAAGGGAAGCTAGATCAGTGGAAACAGAACAAACAGAATGAAAACAATGAAAATGCTGACACATTGTGAAGATTGTAACCAATGTCATAGAACAATTTGTACAAAAATTGTTAAATGAGAACCTAATTTGCTGTGTAAACTTTTACCTAAAACCCAATAAATTTTTTTTTTTTTTTAAAAAAGAATAAACCGATCAATGACAACTAAAAAGAGATGTGATGGGGTGAGATACTGTTGTATTTTTCTGGGATTCAAGGACAATAAGTATTGGGTCAAAAATGAAGAAGCTTTACAGATGTTCACTGCTTATATTTCTTGAAGCTCATAAGCAGGTCTTTGAACTGGTTTGAACTGGTTAAGTTATGGCTGACAAAGCAAAACCGGAACAGATGCAAATTTTTAAAATTTTAAAGTTTTAAAACAGGAAAAATTATGAGTCAAAGTCCTGGAATGGGAGACTCGGAAGAGGCGTAGTGAGCCCTTTCAAGAGCCTGATGCATGAGACTGGATTGTTGCCATGAGTGAGGACAGCAGGACACATTTAAAGCTGCATGGTCAGCCGCCATCTTTGAGTGGGGCACTGCCATTTCTGACTTTGTACAAAATCAGATGGGCAAGAGATTTGGTTGCTATGCAACACAAACATTGCCCTTGTTTTCTAGGAAGAAGATTAAGTTTTAGGAGGGCTTCGACCCATGATGTTTCTTGTTCTGGTTATGGTTCCAGTTCGCCCAAATGAAAAAAATTTGAGGCTGTTCCTGGTGTCGCTTCCTTGGCCATGACTGAACTGGGAAAAACTGGTTTGAAGCCCTGGTCGTAAGGCTCTCAGGCTTAAGCTTACTTCTGTCCCTCTCACTTTTATCAAACAATTTTCAACAAGTTAAAAACATGACTGTCACGCAAATGTGAATGGACACCTGTCAGAGATTTTATCCAACTCATTAATTTAGTGAGAACTGGTATGAGGGTAAAATTGGTTCCAAGAACATTTGAAGAACAAGGTCATATATAGTCCATTGGGAAATACATTAAAAATTAAAAGAATATTAGAATAAGAAAGCTACGTTAGATATAAAATTGGTTAGTGAATGAGGGGGAAAATATGAAACCCTTACTTCTTACTTTTTTGCCATTTTTGTTCTGACACCAGCTGCATATGCGTACTTCTTCCACTGATTGATTGAATCATGTTCTACCTCCTGTCTGAAGTAGGCTGATAGCACAAGGTAGTCACCAGCCCCCACCTGAGTCACCTCATTAGCATAAACCCTCAGGTATGGCCTGGAGGCCTCATCAAAGACACTTCAATCACTGGAGATATTCCAAAGTTTTGAGGTTATCTCTCAGGAACCAAGGACAAAGACCAAATTCTTTGGATAAAGTTACTATAAACCACACAGTGACTCACCAGGGCAATGAAACAGCAGTTTTTAGGGTTATCTTTTCTACTCAATAGGAATCTACACCTTAACAGATAAGTTCAAAATCCCAGGCTGTAATCAAACAGGGATATGGGTAATTAGATAAATAATCTTTGGATGAGTTTTTTAAAAACAATATATCAGTAAGACATCAAAAGGGCTTGTTCTATGCCTTTGCTCTTATCTTCATGTTTTGAATACAAATTTTGAATATGTATATATATTTTAACACTGGCATTACTCAGTTATTTCATTTCGTGTAGCAGAAACTATTTTTTTAAACAAATTCTAACATTCCTAAAATGTGTAGGTAAACTTGTGTCTTATCATATACTCAAATAGCAATCCTAAATTTAGACAAGCTTATTGTACTGCCACTTTTCTAAAAGTAATACATATCTTAAGAAAAATAGACTTTTTTTTGCTAAGAAAATATCATGAAAGGATGAAAAAAGGGAGTTTATTATGATATATTTGGGACAATCCTATTAATCTCAGAAACTACTTCCCTATAACCAATTACATGTGTTGTGCATTATATCCTAATGCATAAAATGGAATGATAGTAAATAAACAGATATTGTCATTTTTGTAACATATTTGCTCAGAGATAGCCATGCTTATTATCTCAACAACCTTGTAGTCAGAACAGACACATTATGGTCTCATTTTAAGCCTAAAGAACGTGAATCAGGAAGTGATTTGGCAACAAGGCCAAGACTGTAAATCAATGCTGCTATCTTTGTCCTAATCTATTTGACCTGACAGACTGGGGGTGGTTATAAAAGCACTCACCAATTTCTAGATGAGTTAAGTTCCTAAGGATCATTTGTAGGTCAGTTGTTTTGAACTTGACACATTTTTCCATAAAAATAGTGTGATGAATAAAGCTTATGTCTCCAGTCTAGCCTGCCAAAGCCTTTAACCCATGATGTGTCCATACTTCAGCAATACAGAGGCTTGTCACCATTTACTTCCACTGAAGAATTAGCTTAGGGCTCTGATTTGGAATGTAAGGAACACATTTTCCTGCCTCCTGCCTCCTGCTTCCTTTAGCAACAGAATTGAGGGTGAAACACTTTTCTAACTGTAAACAGCAGGTAGTAGCTCTGGTGGTGGCTAAGTGGAGAGAGACTTTCATCATGGGCAGCAGCTGAGGGCATCTGATGCTGAATACCTGGAGAGAACCCTGACATAGGTGCCTGCACAGGACAAAGCTTGGAATATTAGGGGAGAGAGTGTGAGGAGTGCTGAAAGACTCGGTTGCAGTCTCTGTTGATAATGGTCAAAATAACCAAAAACCAGTTGCCGTCCCATTGATTCTGAATCACGGAGACTCCATTTGTTGCAGAGTACAGCTGAACTCCAGAGGATTTTCAAGGCTGTGACCTTTCAGAAGCAGACATCCAGGCCTTTCTTCCGAGGCACCTCTGTGTGGGTTCAAACCTCCTACGTTTCAGTTAGTAGTCTAGCACTTAACCAATTGTGCCACCCAGGGACTCCATTGATAATGGTAGGCAGTTCTTAAACAGGTAGACTCCTGGCGATGGGAGGGCAGTCCCTACCTTTTACCTTGTGTGCAGTGGTGAAAAAGAACAAAGTTGCTTTTTCCCTATTGAGTTCAGCTATTCAATAAACTGGTTCTATTTGTGTAAATCTTCTGGTTGATTTTATAAACTGTATTGTCACTGAAACGGAAAAATAAGCACTATTGAAAAGTAGAAAGAAAAATTTAAAAATCACACAAATTCCTTTATTTAAAGATAAGCATTATTAGCTTATAGGTTTCAATTAGAATTGGCAAAACTTTTGGAAGCAGCTCTAGAAACTATTCTAGAAATTTCTCAATCAGGGAGCCTGGAGTTCGAGCCTTAATGGTTAATAATTTTAATGTTTCTTCCCTATTGTTTTCCCAGATTAGGTAATCATACAGATGTTTTAAATCTTCATTTCCTCTAATAAATTTGATTCATATAGTTATTTCTTGGGCTTTGTTGTTGTCTTGTCACCTGTCCTCAAATTGATGTGTAAGAACTATGAAGAAATAGAGGGAGATTCAAGGTAAAAAATTCTGAGCTAAATGTCATAATGTTCTGAACAGTGAATGAGGGCATGCACTTATTTATCCTTGTTCTTAACTGTACTAAGGTTCATCAATTTTTTCAATATTGACCTATCTGAGAGGGGAAAATGTTTCTCATTATTTCTATTTGAATTTCTTATTAAGGCTGAACACTTTTTTCCCATGTATTTAAAGGACACACACGTGGGTCACGGACATGAACTAGAACTGATATTTGAAGCCAGGACATTCAGGGTGTTTTGGGTGTTTAGGTAGATGTAGGTGCCCTATGTATTAACGAGGGCTCGTTTCATGCTGGGCAGCATTGACAGTGGTGTGTGTGTGTGTGTGTGTGTGTGTGTGTGTGAGCATATACCCTGTGAAGGAGGGCAGTTCCATGTAATCAGCATAAATGTAGAGTTCCTGCACTAACGGAGAAATCCCATGAAGTAGCTGGACACCTGGGGTCGTAGCTGCATACCCACACCCCATCCAATAGTGATGAGTCCCTGTGAAAGTGGACAGGCAGGGTTTTAATGAAAAAAAAAAAAATCACTATTTCCTAATTGCATTTGCCATAGATCTTTAGTTAAACTCAGTTTACTCATATGCAAAATGGGGTTAATGAAAGTATTCATTAGGGGCTTGCGAAGATTGAGATAATATATTTGAAATTATTATCTAGGTGCCTGGAATATGGTAAACTCTTAATAAATATTAACTATTGTTATTAATTGTTTGAGTGTAAAGCAAGGAAATGAACTAGGTGATCTCTAAGTCCTCTCTGAGAGCCACAGATCTAGATGCATGATACTGAAAATGTATAGTTGTCCTTATTTGATTGATAATTAAAAAAAAAATTGAGGACAGAAAATTTAGCAAAAATGAGAGGGATAATTGCTTTCTATTTAAGCAATATCTACAGGAAAACAAATCAGGGATACTGTAATATATATAACATAACCTGTAAGAAGTGATCCTTGCATAGTCAAAGACATAATCAAGCCACCAGAGTATAGCCGACATCGCTGAATACCACCTTTTAGCTTAGCTTATATTTTTGCTGAGGAAGATGGAGAAATAGCTCAAAACCTTGCAAATAAATTCCATAGGATGTGAAGAACAGTTATCAACTGTCGTTCATCTCAGCCTGTACTGAAAATCAACAACTCTTATGTAGAAGTCAAATATAAATATTTGCAGCAATGTTTGGGAAAAAAATATAAAACATCAGAGTTGGAGCTGTTGACCTGTCAATATTTAGCTCTTTTCCAAGCTAAGTCTTTGTAAACTCAGCTCAGTACATTCAAATATCGAGCATAGTGACTTTTCTGCTTTTGAGGAATTCCGGTACAACAGAGTTATTTATTTAACCCTAGGAAGCCAAATCCCCAGTCTTAAAGAGAATCTCTGGTATAAATCGAGAACCATAGAATCTTAGAATTTAAAGGGGCTTAGAGATCAAGAGATCAAATCTTTTCTAGAATATGCCTAATGATAATTTAGTCTCTGCTTAAATCCTGCTGAGATTTATGGTAGATGTTACAACCTTCTGATATCTCTCTCCTTCCAGAAACATGGGAGCATTACATGCCCCTATTTCAGGGACGATTACCCAATATGCAAGGTAAGCATGGGCTTACTTATATATCTGTAGCAAACAATTCACATGGATTTCACCTCACATGAATTTTATTGTATCTTTGACGTGGTGAAAAATATGTGAAATTGTTCACTACAGATTAGTAAGTAAACACAACTAAATCCATGCTTACCTTGCTTACTTGGTAATCTGTCCCGGTCATGGACTGTAAATTTCGAAAGAGACTTTGAGTCGGTAGAAAGGTGCTGTGGGGTTGGGAAAGAGACAGATGCCAGTATACCTAGAGGCAGAATCTTTGATGTGGTGAAAAAAATGTGAAATTGTTGACTACAGCTCATCTGGTAAGCACAGTGCTTTGCCTATTACCTTGCCTATTAGGTGATCCTTCTCTGCCCCATTTAAGTGAAATTAGACGGGACCATGAGACTTATTTTGGCCAGTGAAATTTATGTGGAAATGATGTGAACCACTTCGAGGCAGAAGCATCTAAGAGCTAATTTGTGATTCAGCTCCATTTCCTTGCAATTAAAGCCCCTGGAGACTTGTGTTTAGATGGCAATGACACAGGATGGTGGAACCTCTGTTGTCGTGGGTAGCTGAGTGCTACAATGAGCAGAGTCTCCTTGGTGACCTGTGTTGGAAGGTAGTATAAACAGGAAAGAAACTTTTGTGTGATATGCCACTGATATTTGGGAATTCTTTGTTGCTGCAGTGGACTAATGTGAGAGATACTTTATAACACTTTGCCTTTACCAAGTTACTTTTAAAGCTGGATAGGAAAATTATTTTGATGTTATATCTCATATTGAGCAGAGATTTGACTCCTTATAAGAGTAAGTATTTAACCTATTTCTGCCCTCTGAGGTAGAAGAGAATTGTCACTTTTGTCCTTCCATGTGACAATCCTTCAGATATTAGAACATATATATTATGTTTCCCCATAAGTTCTCTCTCGGTAAAGTAATGCTATTTTTCTATTGACACATGGTTTCTTGACTTTTCACTATCCTGTTTACCCTCTTTGTAATAAATGAACTTTATTTTGCTAACATAGGACTTGCCAATATAGCATCATGTCTAGAACTGAATACAATTCTCACAAAGTTAGCTACTACAGGGAAAGCTTATTACTTGGATTTTCCGAGATTTATGATGATGGTGAATTATGGTTATTTGTTAGAAGTATATTATTTAGAACATGTCTGGTGCTGGCATTTTTAGGTGGCCCCAACATTGGGTTGGGCTCAGAAGGGTTTGTTTCCCCTCAGTCCCCATTGAAAGAAAGATGGTAACTTTTAGAGACCAATAACATTGGGAACATATCTGAGGTTCAGCTCTGGACAGAATGGGATTGAAAATATACTTCATGGCTCATGGAGCTTAGACGATTTTCTGATTAACTGTGTCAGACCTGATATTATGTAGGTGACATAAGCACTGGGGTTAGAAGACTCTGGAATTAAGAGAGTTTAATTGAATTTCACCTCTTTGTATTAGAATTCTACTGAAAAGGAATTGTTAAAATGCCAAGGGATTTATGTGTGTGAGAGGAGAAAAAACCTCAACAGAATCAAAGCTGTGGAAGAATGAAACAACAGAGAATGTTCAGGAAATTTTTATTATACAATATTCCTGGAGCCCAAGACATAAGCTTTGGGGGCATATTTATTTAGACACAGTCTGCAACCAGATTTCAGAATACCCTTGTATATCATAAGGAGAATGGATTTTGTCAAGTCACTCTCTCCTCAGCCAGAAGACTGCAATGTATCCTGCAGTGATTTCCTACACTGTCTTCTGCATACTATAACCAGCCAAGAAAATTTTATTAAAGTATAGTGAATATGATATTTTGAATTTCACGTGCCCTTCTGGGCATCAGGGCATCGGTGCCTCTTTTCTACCTCTGGTTGAAATCCTCTTTTAAGTGATAGGGAGCCACTGAAGATTGTCTGCAAGAAAGTGATAAAGACACATCTGCATTACAGAAAAATAGCTCTGGGGAAAAAAAAAAAAGGAATAATCACTAGGTGATACATACTTGGGAAAGGGTGAGACTACAAATGGGGAGCACAGGCTTGCCTACGTCTTGATTTCAGATCACACCAGGCCTTCAGAACTGTGAGCCAATGAATGTCTGTTGTATTAAGTTATGAAGTTTGTGGTAATTTGCCACAGCAACCACAGGAAACTACGGTAGTGGTCACTGTATTTGATATTCTGATCAAGTATTGGAGACATAAATGGACAAACTGAAAGGACAGGAGGTTAATATGTGAGGACAAGATTTCTAAAGTAGCAATTTGAGAAGGAGTAGTTTCTAGTGATGACAAGGTCCACATTAAGGTGGTAAGAATTGGTGAATGAGGCAGATTGAAACAGAGTTCAGTGAAGAGAGATTATGCTCAGAAATCAGAAATGGGGGTGTGGAAAGGATCACCCTTTTCAACTCCTCTGTAAATTTGCAAGCCGTGGGGTTGTCATGGATTGAATTGTGTCCCCAAAAATATGTGTATCAATTTGGCTAGGCCATGATTTCCATTGTTGTGTGATTGTCTACCATTTTGTCATCTGATGTGACTTTTCTATGTGTTGTAAATCCTATCTCTATGATGTTGATGAGATGGGATTAGTGGCAGTTATGTTAATGAGGCAGAACTCAATCTACAAGATTAGATTGTGTCTTGAGCCAATCTCTTTTGAGATATAAAACAGAAACAAGCAGAGAGACATGGGGAGCTCATACCACCAACAAACAAGATCCAGGAGAATAGTGTGTACTTTGGACCTGGGGTCCCTGTACTGAGAAACTCCTTGACCAGGGGATGATTGATGACAAAGACCTTCCTCCAGAGTCAACAGAAAAAGACTTCCCCTGGAGCTGGTGCCCTGAATTTGGACTCGTAGCCTACTAGACTGTGAGAGAATAAATTTGTCTTTGTTAAAGTCATCCACTTGTGGTATTTCTGTTATAGCAGAACTAGACGGGGTAGTACTGCTATAAGACAGGGGTAGAAAGATTCAGGTGTCAAGTTATCAATGAATAAAGAGCATTAACCAGGAGGTCAGGATGATTCTGTTTGAATGTACCAAGAAGCCAATCTCAGTTTAAAAAGCAAACGTAAAAGCCCGCAAGTAGAGTTGCCTCACTTTGATGTTACCTTGCTGACTAAGGTGCGCTTGACCCAAACCATGGTCTTTTCAATCACCACATATGCATGCAAAAGTGGATAATGAAAAAAGAAGATGGGAAAGGAATTGATGCATTTGAATTGTGGTGTTGACAAAGAATATTGAATGTACAGTGGACTGCCAGAAGAACGAAAAATCAATCTTAGAGGAAATAAAACTGGAATGTTCCTTAGAAGTGAGGATGGTGAAGCTGTCTTGCTTACTTTGGACACGTCATCAGAAAAGACCAGTCACTAGAAAAGGACACCATATTTGGTAGAGGGTTAGCAAAAAGGAAGGAAACCCTCAGAGATGGATTGACACAATGGCCACAACAATGGGCTCAAACGTATCAAAGTTCATTAAGATGGCGTATGTCTGGGCAACATTTCATTCTGTTATACATAAGGTTACCAGGACTTACAGCCCACTTGATGATAACCAGCAACAACAGGGTGGCTTCAGGAGTTGTTTGATCAAGGCCTGGTTTTGCTTTTTTCTATTTCTTTGACTCTTCTATCCTTTATATATGTTAGTTTTTTTCTTTAGTCTGACTTTCTTCATAATAGCAAAATGGCTACTAGCACCAATGAAGAATCCACAATTTCTAGTCCGTGTCTAGGGGGAGGAAAAGAGCCATTTCCTACAACTGCTGAACAAAATTTCTGAACTTTGTTCTGATAGAATTACTATTGAATCAATCATTGTGGGCAGGTAAATGCACGTGGTAATTCTGGTGGTGGAACTGATGTCAGTTTTTCCAAAAGCATGTGGGATAAGTGGGGGATGGGTGGCTGTTTGAACAAAAGTTGGGATAGAGTTAGCATGGGAGAGGAGGGAATAAATGCTGTGTAATCATTTGCATACTTACATATGGGAAGAACTAGTCCCTGAGGTGGAATCTGCTGCCTCTTGCTCTCTGGCCATAAGAACACCTGCTCTTTCTCAACCCCTCTCTGTACATTGGGGACCTTAGTTCTTTCTTTTAACTCAGTTGAGAAGTAACATTAGGTTTGGGTCTGAAAACCCACCTCCTCGAAGCTGGACACCCAGCTTTAGTTGGCTTCTTCTCAGTGACCGTCTTCTCCCAGACACTCCTTCTTCCCTATTAGGCACCTTCGAGTTCATTAGTTAGGCACATCTTTTTACTAGGCTGGGGATACTGCCCTTCCTCATTCCATATGCCTATGAAATGTTTATTGTTCTCCTCTGCTTGGTCTTCCCTCCATATTCTGATTCACAACATTGTTGACACATTTCTTCTCAGGCTTTAGGTAGATTTTCACAACATACTTTCTTTCATTCTCATTCTTAAAAAAAAAAAAAAAATCATTCTTAGATTAGGTAAATTCACTTATTTTAATTATTGTGTCTGAATATTTCATTAAGTGATATTCTAAATTTTCTGACTCTAAACTCCTATGATAAGTTTTGTTCTTTTAGCATTTGTGGAGTGAAGAATTACTTTACCTAAAGTATTTAGTCTGTGTCCCAGGTTCCTGGAATGTAACCTCTAAAGCCTTGGTATTTCCCAAGTAATTGGATTGTCTTTGTTATTCCTTAGGGCTCTAGACCATACTGAAGAGTTTATGATAATGAGATGACTTATGTTGGGTTGAGGCTGGCCAAGTTCAAAAGACTCATCATGTGATATCAGCCTAATCTCCAGGGAGAGAAGAGTGGCTAGAGATTGAATTCTATGATGTGGCCAATGATTCAATCATTTATGCCTACATAATGAAACCCTAAATAAAAACCCTAATAAAAACCCTAGACACTGAAGCTTGGATGAGCTTCCTGGTGGATCACAGACAGATATTGATGCAGTAGGAAGGTAATATGTCCTTAGAGACATGCATCTCTTCTTTATTCTAGTCTTGATTTTCATTCTTTGTAATAAAACTCTAATCATACGTATCATGCTTTCCCAAGTTCTCTGAGTCATTCTAGTGAATCATCAACCTGGAGTAGGTAGTGGGAAACACTGAGGTTGTAGCCAACAGGTCAGAATTGCTGGTGTCCTGGGGGGCCCCAAATTCATGGATGGTGTCCTGAGGTGGTAGTGGGAGCTCCTGAATTTGTATCCAGGGGTGGCCAGGGAACCTGCAAATTTGTGGCTAGTGTCTGAAGTCTTGGGGCAAACTTGACAGTCTAGAGCACTGTGTCCTTTAACCTATGAGATCTGAACTAACTCTAAATGGTTAGGGTCTGAAGAATTCAAGAATAGGTAGTGCAGTTAGTGTCAGAACAGAATGGAGTTGAACGGATTTTAGGGCATTTAACAGTTTCTGTGCTATGTGGCTGTGTATTTGTCTTATCTGAGTTCATTCATATAATAGTCATATCACAGTGTCTGTCCTATCTTCAGAACACAACAAATGTTAGTTTCCTTTCTATACTTGAGCACAAGATTGATTCTTCTACACTATATTCTGTACAGTACTAGCACAGTGCCTTGGAAAATTTGCACTCAAATAATAGATGAAATAAATGTATTTGTGGACAAATGCATATCTAAGTATATTGTCTGTAATAGGATGGGGATAATAAAATTAACTTACCTTTTAAAAAGTTTTTATTGTGCTTTAAGTGAAAGTTTACAAATCAAGTCAGCCTCTCATACAAAAATTTATATACACCTTGCTATATACTCCTCATTGCTCTCCCCCTAATGAGACAGCACACTCCTTCCCACCACTCTCTCTTTTTGTGTCCATTAGGCCAGCTTCTGACTCCCTCTGCCCTTTCATCTCCCCTCCAGACAGGAGATGCCAACATAATCTCATATGTCTACTTGATTCAAGAAGCTCACTTTTCACCAGTATCATTTTCTATCCCATTGTCCAGTCCAATCCCTGTCTGGAGAGTTGGCTTTGGGAATGGTTCCTGTCTGGGGCTGACAGAAGGCCTGGGGACCATGGCCACCAGGATCCTTCAAGTCTCAGTCAGACCATTAAGCCTGGTCTTTTTATGAGAATTTGAGGCCTGCATCCCACTACTCTCCTGCTCCCTCAGGGGTTCTCTGTTGTTTCCCTGTCAGGGTAGTGATCGGTTGTAGCTGGACACCATCTATCTCTTCTGGTCTCGGGCTGATGCAGTCTCTGGTTTATGTGGCCCTTTCTGTCTCTTGGGCTCATAATTACCTTGTGTCCTTGGTGTTCTTCATTCTTCTTTGCTCCAGGTGGTTTGAGACCAATTGAAGCATCTTAGATGGCTGCTTGCTAGTGTTTAAGACCCCAGACACCACTCTCCAAAGTGGGATGCAGAATGTTTTCTTAATAGATTTTATTATGTCAATCGACTTAGATGTCCCCTGTAACCATGGTCCCCAAGCCCCTGCCCCTGCTATGCTGGCCTTTGAAGCATCCAGTTTTTTAAGGAAACCTCTTTGCTTTTGGTTTAGTCCAGTTGTACTGACCTCGCCTGTATTGTGTGTTGTCTTTCCCTTCACCTAGGCAGTTCTTATCTACTATCTAGTTAGTGAATACCCCTCTCCCTCCCTCCCTCCTTCCTCCCCTTGTAACCATCAAAGAATATTTTCTTCTCTGTTTAAACTATTTCTCAAGTCTTTATAATAGTGGTCTTATACAGTATTTGTCCTTTGCAACTGACTAATTTCACTCAACATAATGCCGTCCAGGTTCCTCCAAGTTATGAAGTGTTTCACGGATTCATCACTGTTCTCTATCGATGCCTAGTATTCCATTGTGTGAACAGACCCTAATTTATTTATCCATTCATTCGTTGGTGGACATCTTTGTTGCTTCCATCATTTTGCTATAGTAAACAGTGCTGCAATGAACATAGGTGTGCATGTATCTGTTCATGTAAAGGCTCTTATTTCTCTAGGATACATTCCAGGGAGTAGAATTGCTGGATCGTATGGTAGTTCTATTTCTAGCTTTTAAAAAAACAAAAAGCGCTAAATTGATTTCCAAAGTGGTTGTACCATTTTACATTCCCACCAGCAGTGTATAAGTGTTCCAATCTCTCCACAACCTCTCCAACATTTATTATTTTGTGTTTTTTGGATTAATGCCAGCCTTGTTGGAGTGAGATGGAATCTCATTGTAGTTTTGATTTGCATTTCTCTAATGGCTGATGATTGTATTTCCTCATATATCTGTTAGCTACCTGAATGTCTTCTTTAGTGAAGTGTCTGTTCATATCCTTTGCCCATTTTTTAATTGGGTTGTCTTTTTGTAGTTGAGTTTTTGCAGTATCACGTAGATTTTAGAGATCAGATACTGATTGGAAGTGTCATAGCTAAAAACTTTTTCCCAGTCTGTAGGTTATCTTTTTACTCTTTTGGTGAAGTCTTTGGATGAGCATAGGTGTTTGACTTTTAGGAGCTCCCAGTTATCTGGTTTCTCATCTGCACTGTTAGTAATGTTTTGTATACTGTTTATGCCATGTATTAGGGCTCCTAGCACTGGTCGTATTTTTTCTTCCATGATCTTTATTGTTTTAGATTTTATATTTAGGTCTTTGATCCATTTTGAGTTAGTTTTTGTGCATGGTGTGAGGTATAGGTCTTGTTTCATTTTTTTGCTGATGGATATCCAGTTATGCTAGCACCATTTGTTAAAGAGACTGTCTTTTCCCCATTTAACTGACTTTGGGCCTTTGTCAAATATCAGCCGCTCATATGTGGATGGATTTATGTCTGGAGTCTCAATTCTGTTCCATTGGTCTGTGTGCCTGTTGTTGTACCAGTACCAGGCTGCTTTGACTACTGTGGCAGTATAACAGTTTCTAAAATCAGGTAGAGTGAGGCCTCCCACTTTGTTCTTCTTTTTCAGTAATGCTTTACTTATGTGGGGCCTCTTTCCCTTCCTTATGAAGTTGGTGATTTGTTTCTCGATCTCATTAAAAAATGTCATCGGAATTTGGATCAGAATTGCATTCAATGTATAGATTGCTTTTGGTAGAACAGAAGTTTTTACAGTGTTAAGTCTTCCTATCCATGAGGAATTTATATTTTTCCACTTGCGTAGGTCTATTTTGGTTTCTTGCAGTAGTGTCTTGTAGTTTTCTTTGTATAGGTCTTTTACATCTCTGGTAAGATTTATTCCTAAGTATTTTATCTTCTTGGAGGCTACTGTAAATGGTATTGATTTGGTGATTTCCTCTTCAATGTTCTTTTTTTGGTGTAGAGGAATCCAACTGATTTTTGTATGTTTATCTTGTATCATGATACTCTGCTGAACTCTTCTATTAGTTTCAGTATCTCAAGGATTCTTTAGGGTTTTCTGTGTATAAGATCATGTCATCTGCAAATAGAGATACTTTTGCTTCTTCCTTACCAATCTAAAAAAAATGCCCTTTAATTCTTTGTCCAGCCTAATTGCTCTGGCTAGGACCACAAGCACGATGTTGAAGAAAGGGCATCCTTGTCTGGTTCCCATTCTCAAGGGGGATGCTTTTAGACTGTCTCCATTTAGGATGATGTTGGCTATTGGCTTTGTATAAGTGCTCTTTATTATGTTGAGGAATTTTCCTTCTATACCTATTTTGCTGAGAGTTTTTATCATGAATAGGTGTTGAACTTCGTCAAATGCCTTTTCAGCATCAATTGATAAAATCATGTGATTCTTGTCTTTTCCTTTATTTATATGATGGATTACATTGATTGTTTTTCTAATGTTGAACTATCCCTGCATACCTGGTATGAATCCCGCTTGGTCATGGTGAGTTATTTTTTTTATATGTTGTTGCATTCTGTTGGCTAGAACTTTGTTGAGGATTTTTGCATCTAAGTTCATGAGGGATATAGGTCTGTAATTTTCTTTGTGGTGTCTTTACCTGGTTTTGGTATCAGGGATATGGTGGCTTCATAGAATGAGTTTGGGAGTATTTCATCCTTTTCTATGCTTTGAAATATCTTCAGCAGTAGTGCTGTTAACTCTTCTCTGAAAGTTTTGTAGAACTCTGCAGTGAAGCTGTCCAGACCAGGGTTTTTTTTTTTTGCTGGGAGTTTTTTGGTTACCTTTTCACTCTCTCCTTTTGTTATGTGTCTATTTAGTTGTTCTACCTCTGTTTGTGTTAGTTTAGGTAGGCAGTGAGTTTCTAGAAATTCATCCATTTCTTCTAGGTTTTCAAATTTGTTAGAGTGCAATTTTTCGTAGTAATCCGATATGACTCTTTTCATTTCAGTTGGGTCTGTTGTGATATCGCCCATCTCATTTCTTATTTGCTTTTTTTGCTTCCTCTCCTGTTTTCTTTTGTCAGTTTGGCCAGTGGTTCATCAATCTTGTGAATTTTTTCAGATAACCAGCTTTTGGTCTTGTTAATTCTTTCAATTGTTTTTCTGTTTCCTATTTCATTTAATTCTGCCCTAATTTTTATTATTTGCTTTCTTCTGGTGACTGAGGGTTTCTTTTGTTGCTCTCTTTCTATTTGTTCAAGTTGTAAGGGTAATTCTTTGATTTTGGCCCTTTCTTCTTTTTTATATGTGTGCACTTGTTGATATAAAGTGACCTCTGAGCATTGTTTTGCTGTGTCCCAAAGGTTCTGATAGGGAGTGTTTTCATCCTCATTGGAGTCTATGAATTTCTTTATTCCATCCTTGATGTCTTCTATAATCCAGTCTTTTTTTGATCAGAGTATTGTTCAGTTTCCAAGTGTTTGATTTCTTTTCGCTGCATTTTTCTATTATTGATTTCTACTGTTATGGCCTTATGGTCAGAGAAGATGCTTTGTAATATTTCAGTGTTTTGGATTGTACTAAGGCTTGCTTTTTGACCTAATATGTTGTCTCTTCCAGAGAATGTTCCATGTGCACTAGGAAAGAAAGTATACTTGGCTGCTATTGGGTGGAGTGTTCTGTATATGTTTAAGAGGTCAAGTTGATTGATTGTGGCATTTAGAACTTCCATGTCTTTATTGAGTTTCTTTCTGGATGTTCTGTCCTTCACCAAAAGTGGTGTGTTGAAGTCTTCCACTGTAATTGTGGATCTATCTCATTTTTCAATGCTATTAGAGTTTGCTTTATGTATCTTGCAGCCTTGTCATTGGGTGCATAAATATTTAATATGGTTATATCCTCCTGGTATATTGTCCCTTTAATATAATATAGTGTCCCTAGTGTCCTTCCTTATCCTTTGTGGTGGATTTAACTTTAAAATCTATTTTGTCAGAAATTAATATTTCCACTCCTGCTTTTTTTGATTGTTGTTTACTTGATATATTTTTTTCCATGCTTTGAGTTTTAGTTTGTTTTTGTCGCTAAGTCTAAGGTGTGTCTCTTGTAGGCAACATATAGAGGGATTGTGTTTTTTTATCCAGTCTGCCACTCTCTGTCTTCTTATTGGTGCATTTAATCCATTTACATTCAGCATAATTATATATTTTTTTTATGAATTTAGTGCTGTCATTTTGATGTCTTTTTTTGTGTGTTGTTGACAGTTTCTTTTTCCCACCTGTTTTTTTGAGCTGAGTAGTTTATCTTTACATATTGTGTTTTCCTCTTATTCATTGTTGTTTATTTTGTTTCTGCTGAGTCTCTATTTTTTTTCTTGTATTTTATTTTGATGTGTAGGATAGCTAGTCTTTTTGTGGTTACCTTAATTAAAATTAACTTATTTTTAAATGAAATATTTTTATATTGTTGTAATCAGCCCAAGCATTTCATATGCCTTCACTGTTAATAGCAAGGTAACAGACTTTATACTTCAGCATTGATTTCAGCAACAGGAGAGCAGAATTGTAGCATGTATGCCACATGTCCTCCTCCTGCAGTCATAGAAAAGCTGCTACGTATCAAGTACTGTTATCTATTAAGCCTGGATTCTATCTCAGAATTCTTCTAAAAACTCTTCTAATTATTGACTGTACCACAAGTGATTAGAGAAGGCACGTAATATTGAACATTTACGTGCTGTGCTAGACCAAGTGAGAATATTATAACGATGTCATGGTCCTAATTTAAATTATTTTATAAATGCCTCTCTAGTCAAGTGGCAAACAATTCTTATGGAAGGAATGAATACAGTATGGTCTGTGATGTTCATAGAAAAGAAGCAGGGAAAGGTAAAAAATTTATTTTTTGAATTATAAGTTGGTTGAATACTGAATATTGTATAAATAGTGCTCAACTGCAGGCATACAATATACCTACAATTAGAGAGAATGCTATAAATTCTTATACCTCACAAAAATTCCATAAAAGATGACTCTTTGGGTAAGATAGTCGTCCCAATGGGTTCTTCTAAAAATATGTTATAAACAATAGTGCTGGAAGTTTTATCATCTGACCCAGTTGAAATCTTTAAATTTCTTTATAAAGATAGAGCTGCTAACTTTCCTCCCAGCTACAATATAATGTTCCTAAATCTATGTTTTATTTCCTTTCATATTAAAAGGAAGGGTAATGGTACTATTAACACAATGGCTGTTAATTTAATGGAACATTTTTTAGTTTTACAAGGCTGTCTGTGTAAACAATCATTAATCTGTGGCATAATGAGATAAAAGCCTTAGAAATATTCAGTTATTATTTTTTAAAGATATTGTAAAACTAAGTTCTAAAGGCAGAAAATCCACAAAACAAAGTTTTGAAATGTTTATAAGGTATATGAAGAAATAAAAGTTTGGTTCAATTACCTCTGCGTTCTTCAGGTGTTTGCTCACATTCTCATTGCTGACCTAATTTTATAGAAGTTTTAAGAGTAGTCAATCTCGAGATCCATCTAACGGAAATAGTCCCTCATGTAAATAAAGGCTAAGCCTTTTATTGGAGAAAATCTGGCCCCAACTTTTACCACTCGAGAAGTATATTATTATTAAGGACATGTTTAAACAGGTCTATTAGAGGTTCAGATTTTTCAAAAGGTCTTTCCAAAGATTTCCTAAAAGAATGATTTTAAGGTTAAGATGGTTTTTAATACAGATTTTTTTCCCCTGGAGCAAATACTAAGAAAGTGTCTAATATTAAGACTTTAAGGAAATTTAATTCCAGAAATAGTGAAGCATAAAATTGAAGGTATGAGACTGGGAACTGATTTGTTAAAATGGCCAAATCAATAAAGGTTAATGTCAAAGAACAAAAGTTCGCATTCTGATGAACTCCCATGACCAAGCAGATTGATTTGTTGTTTCATTTCTTTATCATTTCATTTACTTTCAAGGTTTAGAAATTGAACTGTGTGCTTCATCTGATGAAAATTTATATTAACTTTGCAAGATATGAAATTCACAGCCTGTTTTACTTGGAGTATTGAG
Organism: Loxodonta africana; assembly: GCF_030014295.1. Lineage (NCBI taxonomy): Eukaryota > Metazoa > Chordata > Mammalia > Proboscidea > Elephantidae > Loxodonta > Loxodonta africana. Next base: position 51,589,894 of record NC_087351.1, read on the forward strand.
AAAGAAATTATATGGTTTTAAATAAATCTACTTTATTTAGCCTTTTTAAGGATTTAAAATCATTTTAATAGCTAAGCAAAGCAAAGAGATTTTAAGGAAAGTATATATTTTTTCATGTTTTAAAAATATACTAACCCTGGTGGCATGGGGGTTAAGAGCTGCAGCTGCTAACCAAAAGGTTGGCAGTTCAAATCCACCAGGCGCTCCTTGGAAACCCGATGGGGCAGTTCTGTTCTGCCGGAATCCGAAGTTGGAGTTGAAACACAAGGCAATGGTTTTATTTTTTTAATACTGACTCTTAAAACAAGAGAAACAATATTGTTCATGTAATAAGTCTCAAGTTATTATAGAGCACACAATAATTTATTAACCTTTATTAGACTGTTTTATTGAAATGCGGCTGATATAATTTACTTTCATGTAATCAGAAAACATAGTAGAAATACATAGTATCCTTTTATATCTTCTTGTCAAAAAAGAAAGTTAATGAGGAAAATCGTTTTGGTATTCAAAGAGCGAAATCATTCACGGAATTTATTTTATCTTGTAGGGGATGACGTTTACATATATTGAATTCAGAGAGAAACAGCAAATTGTCCACGGGAGATTAAAGTTGGATATCACTATTGCTACCACTGCTAGCCAAGAGGTCGGCAGTTCGAATCCACCAGGCGCTCCTTGGAAACTCTATGGGGCAGTTCTACTCTGGTCAATAGGGTCGCTTTGAGACGGAATTGACTTGAGGACAACGGGTTTGGGCTATTGTGGTAGAAAGAATAATGACTTCCCAAAGATGTCCACATCCTGATCCCAGGAACTTGTTAATTTGTTACTTTACAAGGCAGAGGGAAAATAAGGCAGCAGAATGAATTAAGGTTGCTAATTAACTGATCTTAAGGAGATTATCCAGGTGGCCCAATGTAATCACAAAGACCAGGAGTCAGAAGGCTCACTGTCAGAGTGATGTTATGCGAGCAAAACTCTACCAACTATTACTGGATTTGAAGATTCAAGGGGTTCACCAACCAAGGAGTGTCAGCAGGCTCTTGAAGCTGAAAAAGAAGAAAACTAGATTCTCCCCTAGAGCTTCCAGAAGAAACACAGCCCAGCAGACACCTTCATTGTAGTCCAATAATAGCCCCAAATTTTGTGTTGTTTTAAGCCACTAAATTTATAGTACTTTGTTACAGCACCAAGAGGAAACTGACACAACTACAGCAATATTTTTTTTTTCTGGCAATTTTAAGATTAAAATTTGGGGACTATTTGAAGGAGACATTAATAATAGTAGGCATAGTTACTATTAGCAGTACTGTTACTCCCTTAGAGTTTATAAAGCTCTTCTTTCTATATGCAATATCTCAGGTGCCCTGGACTATAACTCATCTAGGTAGAAGTCATTAGGATACATATTTTATAGTTGAGGACACTGAAACTCAGAGGCATGATATGACATAGGCAGGGACGGAGTTCAGCTCCTGGTCTTCCCTTCCTGAGTCCGGGGCTGTTTGGTTTGTGTCAGTGCTTGGCACTGTTAGGCACGAAAGACTTTTAACAAATGTGAAGCTTGTTTCTGTCTCTAAGGGTTCAATTACTGTTTGGAGGGTTGGCAGCAGGAACAGATTAACCAGTAAGCAAGACACACATGGGCTGATTTGTGCTTGTTTACTAATCTGATGTGAATGATTTCTTACAGGGTTCACCAACAGGGATGGATTTACCAGTAAACAAGGTATGCAGGGCTGATCTGTGCTTGCTTACTAATCTGTAGTGAACAATGAAGCCCATGTGAAATCATTCGCTACAGATTAGTAAATACGCACAAATCAGCCTTGCGTACCTTGCTTATTGGGTAATCTGGCTCTGGTTAGCACTACTTGGATTTCGAATCAACCTTAAAAGTTAGGAATGTTTTTGAATCTGCTGTCAGTAACTTTTCTAGGGTTTTGTTTGTGGGTAGGCGAGTACAAAGAAATTATCAGAGTTTCTTGTGAGTTTATATTATGTCCTTGAGAAAATGATGAACAACTTCATTTGTTTACTGAGCTAAGAAAATCCGGCACCTGCTTAGCTGCTGGGAAAATCGTGAGTAAATGACTTCCTGCTATGGTTTAATTTTTGTTTTTTTTAAGTTATCATTTTATCTGTATAATTCATCTCATTTAAAATTTAATATTACCAAACATTCATTTTTTAACTTATAATTTATATCAGTCATGGAATAAAGAGTAATAAGCAATTATTAAAGATTAACAGCGGGGAAAAAAAATTGGATTCTGCCATGCAGCACTGTAAGATAGCACGCCAGTGTTGTGCTGTGTTTATAAGTGTAGGACGTCTGGGTTTCATTCCTGACTTCACGTTTGGCCAGTGTAACTTTAGGCAGGCTATTTATCGATTGGTGCTTCAAATTCTTCTTTTTCTGTAAAATGGGGATTATAAAAGTTATTAACTTAGAGAATTTTTTTTCCCATTCAAAAACTTATTCACAAATTGTTTTGTGACATTGGTTGCAATCCCTGCAATGTGTCAGCACTCTCCTCCTTTCCCTTTACATCCTGGGGTCCTCGTGTCCATTTGATCAGTTTTTCTGTCCCTTCCTGCCTTCTTGTCTTTGCTTTTGGGCAGGTGTTGCCTATTTGGTCTCCTAGGCTTGATTGAACTAAGAAGTACATTCCTCACCTGTGTTATTGTTTGTTTTATGTTGTCTTTGTTGTTAGGTGCCATCGAGTTGCTTCTGACTCATAGCGACCCTATGTACAACAGAACTAAACAGTGCCAGGTCCTGAGCCATCCCCATAATAGTTATTATGCTTTAGCTCGTTGTTGCAACCACTGTTTTTATAGAATTGTGAATGTGAATTTTGTTCTACATTTTTCTTCCACCCTGTCCAGGACCCTCTATTGTGATCTCTGTCAGAGTGGTTGGTGGTGGCCAGGCACCATCCAGTTCTTGGCTCAGGCTGGTGAAGGCTGTGGTTCATGTGGTCCTTTGGACTAATGTTTTCTTTTCTTCATTATCCTTTGCTCCGGACAGGATGGTTTCAATAGATGTAACTTAGATGGCAACTCACAAGCTTTTAAGATCTTAAACGCTACTCACCAAAGTAGGATGTAGAACATTTTCTTTATGAACTATGTTACGCCAGTTGACCTAGATGTCCCCCAAGACCATGGTCTCCAGCCCTCAGCCCCAGTAACTCGGTCCCTCAAGGTGTTTGGATATATACAGGAAGCTCCTATGACTTTGCCTTGGTCAAGTTGTGCTGACTTCTCCTATACTGGGTATTGTCTTTCCCTTCACTGAAGTTAACACTTGTCTACCATCTCGTTAGTGATTTCCTCACCCTACCCCTCCCCTCCATCAAAGATTATATTTTCTGTGTGTAAACCTTTTCTTGAGTTTTCATAATAATGGTCTCATACAATAGTTGTCAACTTAGAGGGTTTATGTGAGAATTAATTGAGATACCATATGGAAAAGTTTTAGAACAGTGCTATATTAGTAGTTATTATTATGGAATTCCTGTTTTAAACTCATTACCAACAAAAGAGAAGAGAAATTGCTTTCAAAAACAGCACTTTCTAACCTTGATATGGAGTCTCTTAGTGGTGCAAATGGTTAACACTCTCAGTCACTAACTGAAAGGTTGGAGGTTCGAGTTCACCCAGAGGAGCCTTGGAAGAAAGGCCTAGTGGCCTACTTATGAAAAATCAGCCTTTGAAAATCTTGTGGAGCACAGTTCTACTCTGACACATGTGGGGTCACCGTAAGTTGGACCCACCTTGATGGCAACTGGTACAGACACAAATCCTGATGTAGTTAATGTATATATTTCACTCCAATTACTGCTGGTGGCGCAGTGCTTAAGAACTCGGCTGCTAACCAACAGGTTGGCAGTTCAAATCCACTAGGCACGCCTTGGAAACTCTCTGGGATAGTTCTACTCTGTCCAATAGGGTTGCTATGAGTTGGAATTGACTCGACGGCACTGGGTTTTTTTTTTTTTTTTTTAGTAGGGTTTGTACGAGTTGGAATTAACTCAAGGGTAACGGGTCTGGTTTTGGTTTGGACTGCTATATCCAAAGTAAATATTTTTGAATGTGTAATAAGAAAAGGAATGGTTATCTGCTACTCCTAAGAATTTGTTTCCTAAGAAATAAAAGGTTTTTATCTTCAAATTTGAGCTGTTTAACCATACACTAGTGGAGATGACAGTCACATGGAATTAAAAAACGTGATATATGGAGCAAATTATTCATGAGTTATCTGATGAAACATTTTTGCCATTTCTGTGTTCTATACAGCATGAGGAGGAATAAAAGTTTCCCAAAAGTTGCCAAGAATCTGCCGTATTTACTGACAGCTTCAAGTGATAGTTTTATTGTTTTCTTCAAGTTATCTTCAAAATTAGTGAAAATGTTCATAAGTAAAAAGAATCATTTTATATAGTAAGTGGCATTCTACACACTCCACAGGGGGAAAAAAAAAAAAAGAAACACAATGGAACAAATTTGCAGTGTGAAAACTTAGGTAAAGATAAGTGTATTATTAGAATCAAAATAGGCAATGCTTTTAAGGCACATGCTCAAATAGTAAGAAAAAAATGTTATTTGACTAAAAAGGTGTTTAGCTTTCAGGAGGGCAATAGTGGTTCTAAATCAAAAGGATAAATACCAACCATAAAAATGTGATTAATATACTGTACTTTTATGGTTACATTGATCATTATTCACTAGAAAAACTAGAACTCTTAATTTTAACATTATTAATTTTTGTGGAAAATGGAACCTTGTTTTAATTTAATACTTGGGTAGAACCACATTTTAAAGACATTTTCCACCATAAGATAAATATTCATGTCACATAAGCTGCAAAATGCCAATGCCATCCAGTTTTAAAGAATTCGTAGCATAGTAATTGCTGGTTTATGAAAGTCAACAAGCACCAACAAAACCCTATACCCAGCTTAAAAATAATTACAGCATTGAGATTAGAACTTGTGTGTTTTCTTTTATCTTCACATATTCAAATTTCATTGAATGAAATAATGTAATCAAAATTGAGTAGACCGAAGCGTTTGGTCAAGATCACTCTCTAAGTTCACTTTTGAGGTGTTTCCTCTGTTTCAGATATAGAGCAATGATGATGAAAATAGAGAAAACAATACCCAGTACCCAAGTGTCGATTCCGACTCAGAGTGACCCTATAGGACGGTGTAGAACTGCCCCATAGAGTTTCCAAGCAGAGCCTGGCGGATTCGAACTGCCGACCCTTTGGTTAGCAGCTGTAGCACTTAACCACTACGCCACTAGAGAAAACAATGCCACCAGAGAAAACAATAGCCGTCTTTAAAAAAAAAAAAAACTCTGACAAGAAATCTAACAGAAGCACAAAGCATTGAGCAAGGCTGAATCTGAGGCTCTGTTTAGGGTCAAGAAGCGGAGAGAGGCAGCTAGAAATTCAAGTTCTATGGGCTTAACAAGGCATAAAAAATTTTGTTCTCTTCTTTGTTGGGCAGAATGTTAAACATAGCCTCTGCTAAATGTTGCAAAGCATATGGCTTCTTTACACCTTTAGGCAGGAAGAATTTGATTCGGTCTTGCCGTTGGGTGCTGTACCCAGCTCGATAACTGGATCTGTCATATTTTCGATAGAATCCCTGAGCAGGAACTCTAAACTGCCAATATACGACCTTCTTCTTCACTGTGGGTCCCAAGGTTTAGGTAACAGCAACATAAAATCACTAGTCAAAGTGCTTCGGGAAAATAACCACCAAACTAGAAATTTATACCCCTTTAACAGTTATTATTAAAAAATAAAGTCAAATAAAGATGGAGGTAGAAATTATAATTTTCCTGTTGTCTCAGAATTGTAACTAAGACCCACATCTGAGGACATTTACTTACTGAAGTATATTGGAGTCAGCCATCTTCTTGGCGAACTTAATGATAAGCACCAGAACTAGCCCTTCCAGTGACCATTCTGTCCCTCACCAGATGAAGGGGAGGACCGAGAGAGAGGAAGTCAGCCTTTTGGGGAAGAGCAGAGAGGGAGTGCTTTTTTACTCTAAGTCCAAATAAGGGTACCCTCAAGAGAATCACTTCTATGATTTAGGGAGGAGATTATGCTCAAACAGTGCCCCTTCCTCAGGTGGGGTCTCGCTTTTGATTTTGGTGAGTTGCTACACCTAGGTAGAGTACCTGATTTTGTAGGTCTTTGAAAAAAGAGATAGAGAAAATCATCTTTTTATTCTGTTTTTCTCTCAATTCTTGATATTTTTGCTTTTTTCTTTTGTTCTTTTTGTGTGTCTCAATTGTATTTGCCTGTTTTGAAGAGAAGGCAGCATTTTCTATGGACAGAGGTTACCAAATCAAACCCATTGTGTTGCCATGAGGGAGTGGCTGGTAGATTTGAACTACCAGCCTTTCAGTTAGGAGCCGAGCACTTAACCACCACGCCACCAGGGCTCCTTGGACAGAAGCTGTAATGGAAGCTGAAGAGGGGACCATTTGCAGTCCTCTCCACAAAATACTTAGGCCAGTCATGTATATCAAATATTTCTGTATCAGTTGTAAGAATATTTTATCCCCAAAAGTTGTTACGGAGTATTAATTCCTGGAAGTTTTGAAGATCTTAAGGTTTTATATAGAAAACTGAGAAGAAGGAAGAAGGAACTAACAACTCCCCCTGCCTCATCCTCTGCTGCCAGTACCTTCCCTGCAATTCGCTCCAGCCAATAGCTTGGCCCTGGCCACAAAGCTGGGAACGAGGACGAGAGCTTGAGAAGTAGGAGCTGTAGCTGGATTTTTGACATTATTCTGTGTCTGAGCTTATGTACATGGCTTATCCATTGGTCTGAATTCCTAAACTTCGAGGTCTTTTGGTTTTTGTTTGCAAAAAAGTCAAGGTCAAAAAACAAAAAATGGTTATAGTGAACGGCTTACCTGAAGTTCTGAAATAATTAAAAGGCACAGTGGTCCCAGCTCTGGCAAAGTGCTGCTTACACTGAGCTGTCTGAATTCCACCATAATAATGGAGCACTAGAGAATTCTTTTGCTAAACTGTTATGATTCGGATGCTGCCTAAACCAATCTCTTAAATTAGACTATGGACAAAATGCATGGCCGTAACAGTAAATACGTAGGAATGATTGGCTGCTTTAAGAGGAACTAGTTAAATGGAACATAATTCAACCAAAACTGATCATCACTGAAAGTGTTAAGTTTATAATAATCACTTTGCACTGTATGTTAAAATTATTTGCCTACATCTACTGTTCATCAACACTAGATTATAGGTAATCTAAGTGCAAGAAAAGATTAAGTCACGTTTGTATACTTAAACTAAACATGTATGTTTTAAATGAATGGGTGAATAAATAAATTAGTGTGGCCTCTAAGACATGGACGCTACCTGAAGATGTGTTCACACTGATTAAGCATTAAGCAGAGGAGAACTTTCCTAGCAAGAAACACCACGCACACTTACTTTCTCGACAGTACTATTTTACGAGAAGTTTAGCACCGGAGAGCACATTTACAAGTAATCAATACAAATAAGTTGTCATTGTATAAATACTTTGTATTTTTCAGCCTCTTGAAGATATTTCCCCCTTCAGGGTGAGTTGACTTAGTATCTCAAATCAATACCAGAATTCAGATCGGGTATCTGGAATATTCTCTTTCTGCCTGTGTAAGGAATCTCTCCAACTAAACTGCATCTGATTTCCGCATTTCCGAAGCAACTCAATGCACTCACCTTATTTTGTGTGTGTCTAAGTTCTCCCTTTTTACATCCTAATTATAGTTAATATTATAATATTAATATTAAATATTACTAATATTATATTGTTAATATCAAATTTTCATTAAGGATATAGTAGAACTAAATAATAAAACAACGAAATATTGAAATAAAGTTAATGATATGAAACTAATTATTTTTTAAAGAATAAAATTGCTTTTCAATTAAATGATGTGTAAATTGGCGATAGAATAGATGAGGTTCTGGTAATATAAGTAAAAACAGTTACTGGAAAAGGTTGCAGTTTTTCTCATTGTAATGCCTTAATATAGAGTCTGGAAAGGGTCCTACCAAAACGAATCTTTTTTTTTTTTCCTACAGAAAAAAGCACAAAACAGGGTTATTTTAGTTTGACTTCATTAATAATGTGGGCTTTCCCCCTTGCCGTGAAATCTTTGTCATTTCTCCTTTTAGCATGAGATGAAGCTTTAATTCCTCAACAAAATTCTCCAAATGACTCATTCCACTCAAGAGTATCCATTGAACACTCACTTTGTGCAGCAAGAAATGTTGGGGTGGCAGAAGAGAGACAAAATAGAAGACATGTTCTTACCTCCAAGAGTTGACTCCCTAGTTGTGGGGTAATATAATGTCATATGGGAATATGGCTGGCTGTGTTCCATAGTCTCCAGAAGAACCCATGTAGACACTCTCATTGTGCATGGTGGCATTTCAAGATGAGTAAGTTGTTAAACATGTGGGGAAGAGCAAGCCTGTGTCTTGGGGAGATAGTTAACTGTTAGCAGGTAGGTGGGAGTATATGGGAACTGTATGAGTAAGGATTATAGCTTATGCTTTCCTTTAGGGAGAGGAGGATTTGTGTAGATGCTGGTTATCACAGTATTATGAATTTTAACCCTCACGCTAAGCACATACATCATATAACTAGTCTGCAAATCTTGAATTAGAGAATCTGCTTCTGAGAGCTATTATCTTTAGAGATAATTTAAAAAATCACATTTACTTAACTTAGTGCTTATATTTCAGAGACTAAAAAAGATTGCAATAATTTATTCTGTTCAATTTGCCCTTGGCCTCACCAATCACAAATATAGATAAAATTAGAACAACAATAATTCAAAAATTTCTGGCTCTGTTCTCACCATTCTCACTTGCTGATATGGGGCCTCCAACTTTCTGAAAGTTTTCTTCTCAGTAAGATGACTGTCCTGGGCAATGAAGGATGTCATCTAAGTTTATGCTCGTTATACCAGTGTTATGTCTCATTTCGCATTTGCCCTGAATTACAAAAAAAATTTTTTAAACAAGGTATTATTATTAATACATTGCATTAGAGTATACCCATAATGATTTGGTAAACATCCCCTTTGTATGCCTAGTTTCTGCTATGGTCTCTTCTATAAAACTCATATGTAATGAACAGAGTTCTCACTTTAATACATGTTAAATCTGAATGACCAGAGATAACTCATCTCTTTTCCCAACCCTTTGCAGACTCAATGTAACTAACACCTTGTTTTCAAGGACCACAGGCAGAGCTGATAAAATCAAGTGTACGTGGACAAGAGTGACTTCTTTGGGGTGATGGTGAGAAAAATATTCTATGCTGTTGCCGCTATTGGCCACTTGATGTACCAAACCGTTCCCTCTGGCAGGTACAAAGTTTTTTTTTGGTAAACAGGAAGACTTGAAAAATTATACTATATAAGCAAAGAAGAAACTAAACAAATTAAATAAGAGCTCAAATGGTATACCCGATTTAATTTTGAAATTCTATCTTGTTCACCTCCTCTTCACCCTGTTCATGAGGGAGGGAGTCTTTCCCTAGGGTTTTTCAGGTGGCCATATATATGACATTTGACACTGGACAGATGAGATTGACAGTAGTTTATTGTTCGTATATCCTCACAGCCCGAGGGAGGAGGACATCGCATGCCATGCAGGGTCATGTGGGGTTGCGCTTGGGTGCAGAGTGCTAGTTCACATGGGAGGTAGGCTTTGTAGTGACAAGAAGGTGAGGTACCTTCTGGTTCTTGAAGGAGGATGTGATTTACTTGTTTGAATATTTTCGTGGGCTGGCAGGGAAGTGAGACCCATTAGGTTGAGGAGCAGGTGGAGTGCAGCTGTTCCAGCTGATAGGGGAACTAACTGGGTAGGGAGCGTTTCCAGCTAGGAGCGGGGCATATCTGGTGAGAACAAGGGAACTTGGTGGTTAGGCCTGTGGGACCTTGTGAGGCTCAGACAATTGTGGCATGACTTAATATTGCATTTTAATATCAGGTCTTATATAACACTTGACTTATGGGAAGAATATTTTGATGGAGGTCTGATTTTTAATTGGATACATTTATATTCTTTATTAGAATGAAATGAAAAGATCATGCAGGATCCATATTTGATGAAATTTTCAAAAGAATCGTAAATAGAGAAAGGATTTTTCTTGCAAATTGTTTTAGATGAAAGGGACTCTGAATGGAGGCAAAAAGAAATAGTTGGGCTAAAATATTTAAACGGTGGAATATGAACAAAATTAGAATTGAGCATATTCTCTACCTAGCATATTTTTTCTGAGTTTTCTAACTACCTCAGCATCTACAGAGTATCTTCTCAATTAAAATATTACTGTTAACAGAAAAGAGGTGTCAACAGTTTCAAATTTAGTAATCACAAAATGCAGTTTTAAGATGACAGCAGGCAAAACATACATTCTTCCAAAAAAAAAAAAAAATTACCATTGACATGGTATTAGAAAGAAATGCAGGCAAAAGGCTGACTAAAGAATGATTGTTCATCTTAAATTATTTTTTTTAATTCAGTTATAATTATAAAGTATTTTTTATTTTGATTTAAGGTACTTGGATAAATGTTACCTTAAATTTTTTAGAAAAAAATTCTTTAATTGAATAATTTTGAATATAAATATTTTATAAGAAGACTATGATAAAACTTGTTCAGCATCATAGCAACATTCAAGCCTCCACTGACCAAGGAATGGGGACCGCAAGAATCAGACCTGGGTCTCCCACATGGAAGGCAAGAATTCTACCACTCAACCACCATTGTTTCAGTGGATCTTCCAGATACAGAAAGGCCTGGTGAAAAGAAAAATCAGTCAGATTCGCGGCAGACGGTGGGGCTGGTGCAGGACCAGGCAGCGTTTTGTTCCATTGTGCATGGAGTCACCATGTGTTGGGGGCTGACTAGACAGCAGCTAACAACAGCAACTGACAAAGCCAATTTATTAGTGAATAAATAAAAGCTTAAGATGATAGAATTTTAGTTATTTTTAACGGCCCCTTTCATTTCAGTTGTACCCCTGTTGGGATGATAAATTTTATGGCCACCCCTCCTTTAAGAATATTTGGGAATTCCTTGTACATGTCTTATAAATTTTTCTGCAAGTCAATACTCCCAGGACCCTGCTGAAACTACAAGTTCTCTGCCAAAGTCCGTCACTATTCCATCAGGCACCTGCCTCCGCCAGGTGCTACTTTTGTTTGTAGAAAACATGTTGCCGGGCAGTGCTGGGCCAAGCATTCCTCATTGGTACACCTGAGTACCACGGTGTCCTCGGCCTTCACTGTGACAAAATGGACCCTCAGGTAGAGGAGAAGTGGGGGAGACATGTCCTTTCTGTTAGATGGCCTTAAAGCAGTGTGGCTCGTGTTTCTATGATTTTTAGTAGTTCTAGTGGATTAACTTTTTAAGTTTTTGCTTGGTGTCCATCTGTTTTTAGAATGCGTCCAAAGACTTTTCTGGGGACAGAGTGCCCTGCAGTGTACCTATAATCACCACTTCTCTCTGTCATTTAAAGCTAGTCTTCCTTTTAATTAGTTTCTTACAAGGAGACACCCCTGGTCTCCTACAAACATATATTTGTCAGGCCATCCCTCATATTTACTAGGCATTTCCAGATACAACTGTCTTAGCAGTGGCATAACTTGAGTTGTTTCCCAGAAGGCTCCTCAGCTTTTCTGCAAGTAGGCTTCTCTCATACTTGTCTTTCTAGCTAAAGTTTGAATTACTACAGAGGGCACAGCCTAGATTCAAGGTGAGCGTTCCATTGTAAAATGAATCCAACAAGTAACAAAATTTTTAGAGCAGCTCCTTATCTTGAGGACATTCCACAAGTATCTATCAGGTGTCTACAATGGGACAGGCATAGTGTTAATTGTCATATATACAAATATGTCTAAGTTACAGTCCCTACCTTCGAGGAATTTAGTCTAACAGAGGACAGATATATATTAAAGCATAATTATAATATATTGTGATACATTATATACTAGCAGTATCTATAAAGCATAGTGATAATATTGTGATACAGAGCGGAATCTGCATATGCACACACAAGGAGATAGGGATATGAAAGAGGAAGCCAGGACTTCAGATTTCTGAAGAGTAGATGTGTGCCTATGTTTAGGTAAAGAGGACAGGAGGTTTTGAAGGTAATGGTGTGGAATGTAGATAGAGGGGTGGGCAGAGGCCAAATATAAATAAAGGCCATTATATTCCATGGTAAAGAACTTGGACAACTTAGAATCACTAGGAGATCTTAAGCATGGCAGACTTGGTCTTATCCAGGTTTTAGAGAAATGACTCTTGATGCAGGAGGTGGTTATGGGTTAGTTTGCGTTTGTAACCCAACAGAAGGGGAACAGAAAAATGCATTAAGGGAGGATTGCAGTTGCCTTTTGATGATGAACAACAAATAACAGGACTGAAGAGGATATTTCAGATCCGACTAGATGGCACTGGTTTCTGTTTTTTTTTTGGGTAAGTTAGTTAGGAGACAGAATAAACAGGACTTGATGACTAGGTATGGGCAGAGTGTGAGAGAGAGGCAGGAGTCTATGAAGATACCTGGGTTTCTGATATGCATATTGGATATCCATATGGATAATATACCTGAAATTACTTGAAACAGGGACTATAGGGCAGGAAAAATTTGAGAGAGGAAAAATAATAAGTTCTTTGTTATGAATGATTGGAGGGGAGCAGGAATAGAAAAAGGGCATTAAGATTCAGGGAAAAAAAAAGCAGAAGAGAAAAATATACATGGTCAGAAACAGGCAAAGACAGAAAAATAAAGGTAAGCAAAAATAAAAGATGCAGAGTGACACATAGGTATATATTGGAGAAATAATTCTGTTTTCAGTTCTTAGTAGCATGGCATCTAAAAACAATGTCTGTTGTAATTTTGGAAACCCTGGTGGTGTAGTGGTTAAGTGCTACAGCTGCGAACCAAAAGGTCTGCAGTTTGAATCCACCAGGTGCTCCTTGGAAGCTCTACGGTGCAGTTCTACTCTGTCCTGTAGGGTTGCTCTGAGTTGGAATCAATTCGAAAGCAATGGGTAAGGGTTGTAATTTTGCAGCTATAGACATCACTGCTGTTTCTTAGTCATCATCACAAGTCAGATAGGATGAAGAGCTGGTCTCTGAACTGGAGAGAAATGAAGTATGGGAAGGAAAAGGGAGAAAAAAGGAGAGGCCAACCTAGTTATTTTCAAGTAAAACCTTTGTTTATTTATGATCTCATTTCTTGCAAAGCGATTTGCATCTCTAAGGTCAGTATTTCAGAAAAACCAACTTAAAGTTTTCATTGGTATTGTTTTCAGTTAAGATATTGGGAACTGAAGACAAGAAAGCTGGGATACTATCTTATCTAGTGCTGCTATAACAGGAATACCACAAGTGGGTGGCTTTAATGAACAGAATTTATTTTCTCACAGTTTAGTAAGCTAGAAGTCTGAATTTAGGGCACTGGCTCTAGGGGAAGGCTTTCTCTCTTTCTGTCTGCTGTGGAGGAAGATCCTTGGCACTCATGTGGCATGTATCTTCCCCTCCATTTGTGCTTGCTTGCTTGCTTAATCTGTTCTTTTTACGTCATAAAAGAGATTTGAGTTAAAACGCACCCTACACTAAGACTGCCACGTGAACATAACAAAGAAAACCCACTCCCAAATGGAATTGTAACCACAGGTATTGGGGTTAGAATTTACAACACATATATTTGGGGACAAAATTCAATCTATAACAAATACATAAAGAAAAGAAAATGTCTGTTTTTAAATTTTCTTTCAGGGACTGGATAGGTAGCTCACTCTACTTTTAAAGGCATTGATTAGGCACAAAATCATGGGATTATAAAGAATTCATATAGACTGGTGTCATTTTTTTTTTTTTTAGGTGTCATAGATTGAATTGTGTCTCCCCCAAAATAGGTGTCAACTTGGTTAGGCCATGATTCCAGTATTGCATGGTTGTCCTCCAGTTTGTGATTGTAATTTTATGTTAAGAGGATTAGGGTGGGATTGTAACACCACCCTTAATCAGGTTACCTCCCTGATCCAAGGTAAGGGGAGGTTACTTGGGGTGTGGCCTGCACCACGTTTTCTCTCTCAAGAGATGAAAGGAAAGGGAAGTGAGCAGAGAGTTGGGGACCTCATACCACCAAGAAAGCAGCGTCAGGAGCAAAGCATGTCCTTTGGACCTGGCGTCCCTGCACCTGAGAAGCTCCTTGACCATGGGAAGATTGAGGACAAGGACCTTCCTCCAGAGCCAACAGAGAAAGCCTTCCCCTGAAGCTGATGCCCTGAATTTGGACTTTCAGCCGACTTTACTGTGAGAAAATAAACTTCTCTCTGTTAAAGCCATCCACTTGTGGTATTTCTTTTATGGCAGCACTAGATAACTTAGACAACTGGTTTCCAGCCACTGCTTCCATAATTGTTTCCACAAAAAATAATTATACAAGTTTGTCTGACCAAGTATTCTGACATTTACAGAAGTGTTTTGGTGAGATGGTAAGGTTGATTTTGGAGTGAACATAACAAATTTAGGTGTTGTTGTTGTTGTATACCTTTCAGTCAATGCAGTTTGGTAGCAACCCTATAGGACAGAGTGAAGCTGCCCGATAGGGTTTCCTAGGCTGAAATCTTGCGGCAACAGATCATGAGGTCTTTGTTCCTGTGGAGCAGCTGGTGGGTTCGAACCAGCATCCTTTCCTTTAGCAGCTGAGTGCTTTACCATTGTACCACCGGGACTTCTTACAAATTTAAATAAACACAACAAAAAATCTTTGTAAAGAATTGGGTCTTGTTTTTTTCAGGGATTATAAATCTTTGCAAAACTATGAATGTTACAATAATCAACGTTTAAAAATGTTAAGACAAAAATTGTTTAGATTTTCACTTTATAGGATCACTGTGTGCCAAAAACATTCTCTATGAGTTTAGTTCTGAAATCACGAAAGACAGCTATATTTTAAAAAAAAAAATTTAAAGTATGATTTAAATTAGGATATCCAATCAGCCTCCAATTGATTTTTAGTTCTGAAACTGTGGCTTCACATTTGATCAATGCAGTGTAGAGGATCAGTAATTAAACAGTAATGATTTTTTCAAGTGAAGGTAGTTAATATTATTGTAAATTACTTTGCTGTGAGTAAGTTTGGGCTCTTAATGCTTTTGTAAATGATTTTGGGAGCAAAACTTTCAATTACATTATTATTTCAGTCCTTAGTATATGCAGTTTAAATGAAAGCATGTAAACCTACCACAAAAAAAGTGTGTGACAACCTGAGAATTACTTCACTAACTTGAGAGACAGCCCCCTCAGAAACATAAGAACCCTCTGATTCTTTTGATCACTTACATGTCCACTCATTTGAGATATGCATGAAAAGCAAGCAGTTGTGCTGGGCAGAAGAACAGAAATAGAGCAGAAATGAGCAAGTCTTCAACCAGATTGTTGTTTGAAACTGACTTTATCCACCATCCCTTTAACATCTCAGACATAAGGATTAAAATTACTCCCAGACTCCACTAACATACCAATTTGTAGTGGTTCCCAATGACTAAAGATGGGACAATGTGATCAGACAGAAAAAAAAAAAGAATAATGACTCCAGCAGATTGAAGCAAGTCCTAATTACATATATTATTTACTTTATGGTTTTCAAATAGTCGCTCATGTGTTGTCTAGGTTCTATACTTATATTCAGTAGGAGAAAAAGGACATGCTTACTGCATCTC
This sequence comes from Loxodonta africana, assembly GCF_030014295.1. Lineage (NCBI taxonomy): Eukaryota > Metazoa > Chordata > Mammalia > Proboscidea > Elephantidae > Loxodonta > Loxodonta africana. The sequence goes on from NC_087351.1 coordinate 51,605,698, forward strand.
GCCTGGGATCAGAATATTTTTTATTTAATTTTGTTTTTTAATTATGTAAAACTTTACGTGGTTCCAAAGTTAAAACTATGAACAAGACACAGTTACAGAAGCCAAGCATCTATCCCTGTTGTTTCTCTCCCCCAGGATAACCATATTTAAAAAATCTTTAATATTAAAAAATAAGCTTTTATATTTCTATTCCACCCATCCCTTACATAAAAGATAACATACCATACCATGCACACCCATCTACCTCTTGTATTTTTTTTTTTTTTTTTTTTTTGCACTTCATTATATATTCTGGCAATCATTCCATAGCAGTATATAAAGATTTTCCTCATTCATTTTTACAATTGCATAGTGGCCCGTTGTATGGAATTAACATATCTTTTAAACTGTCTCTTACTGTAGAAATACACATTATTTCTAGGCTTTGGCTATTGCTAATTTGTATTTTAAAGAGAACTTTCTTATTCATTTTATTTGAGGAAAGGGAATATAATGAGATGCTTTTACAATCTTTTTCATAATAAAATCATTTTGGCTTCCAGGTGTAGTTTTATAGCCAATGCCATAAAAAAAAATGCCATAATCTCATAGTAAATATATTACACATTCAATGAGACTAAGATATGTGGATGCTGGAATTTATTCACAGGCACTATCTTTAGTGGCAGTCCATTACTGGTGACGTTGTCCCTACTGGTGTCATTGGGAACCAAAACCCTGCCAGTCTTTCAGGACTGAATGGGGAATAGAAAAATAGGAAATGGGGCATATAGGAAATAAAATAGCAGAGGAGTGTCAAGCAATCAATCAGGGGATGATTGTTTGCAATGAGGTTATTTCACAAATTGGAGCCCAGTATTATAAATATTGAGATCCAGTGAAGGCAATGTTGAACAGAGTATAGGAAACTAGAAGCGGAAGTTCTGTTGTAAGTGGAGGACAGCTCCTTTTGCTATACCTGTTGCCGTTGAGTTGATTCCAACTCGTAAATGTGTAGGACAGAGTAGAACTGCCCCACAGGGTTTCCAAGGAGCTACTGGTGATTTCAAACTGCCGAACTTTTGATTAGCAGCCATAGCTCTTAACCACAAAAGTCTTTGATCTCACCCACATGGGCGTATTTCAGTCGGTCTTAAAGGGGTCAGCTCAACGTTTGATATCTCATGCCTCTCCATCTCTAGTTTTAATGCAACCTGATCAGAGAAACAGGAAAGTTAGTTTTTCTATTTTATCAGCCTGAAGATGTGGATCAGAAGGTTTCCCTACACCTCCTTTTTCTTTCTTAACATCAGTTCTTCTAGTACAGGAAAAGACATATCTGGGATTTTCAGGGGCATGTAATTCAGGGCTTTTACGTTCAGTATTGCTCTTTTAGGGTGTTAGAATAATGTGTAGGAATAATAGTTGAGCAATAGACACCAGCAGAGCATAGATAATTACATAATTATGAGTGTCATAAGATGTCACGAGGAAGAGGGCCCCAAAAAGTTTGTGATCAGTACAAAGTTTAAGCTCTTAGCAACAGAGGCTGCTCTGGAACTTCTTGACTGCTACAGTAACAGAAGGGGCTCCATTGTCAGTTTCTGTTGGATTCTGATTCTTAGGCGACATTATTCATGAGCAATGTCTATTCCCCCCACACCCTGTAAAAGTAGAGATAGGAACAGTTCTAACATTAAACTTGAAATCTGATAAGGTTCTAATTTGTATTCATCACAGTGTAGTAGCCTGAGAGAATTGATACCTTTAACTGCTTCCCACTTTGGAAGTACCTCACGATTCCATTTTTTATCATGAAGTAATTCAGCGATGCCTGACTTTAGGTGAAGGAAAGAAAATGTTACAAACTTAAGTAGTACAAGGAAAGCTTGACGCTCCTCCGTTGTTGCTGTTAGCTGGTGTTGAGTCTGCCACTGACTTATAAGAATACATCATGGACAGCATATGTGGAATCTGGCTTAGATAAATGATGGTAGCATTATGATGGTGGCACTGAAATGTCAATTCGATGTTTTGCTTTTATCACTTGGACATCTGAGTGCTGTTCTTCTGGAAGTTATTCCCAGTTCATTCTCTGTTGATCCTATGGTGTCACATTTATAGTCACAGAAATCCAAGTTATTGTGAAGTATTGAAAAGTCCAGTGGTACACAGAATTTCCAAGCTGAAGGTGGCCAGCTTGACATAACCGTTAAGATGTGGTGACTCATTGGTGATATCCTCAAGCTTCTGGTATTGGGAGTGAGGAAGAAGATTGACTATTATGGAACATTTGATATATAAGAAGTAACCTGTTACATGCTTCACATAAATATCTTAGTTAACCCTCATAAATATCTTATTTAATCCTCATAAAAAACCCTCAAATCTTTAGAGGTAGGTAGAGCAGAGGGTCAATGAAAAAGAGGAAGACATTCGATAAGATGGATTGACACAGTGGCTGCAACAATGGACTTTAACAAAGCGGTGATTGTGAGGATAGCACGGGACCGGCAGTGTTTCATTCTGTTTTACATAGGACCGCTATGCATCGGAACTGGCTCCGTGGCACCTAACAACAACAACATTACTGTATTAATTTTTAAATCAGGAAGGTGAGGTTCCAAAAGTCTAAATAATTTTCTTAATGGCATACAGACCGTAAGTGGTGGAACAAGTGTTTGAACTCAAGTTTGTTGGTTTGGGCTCCTTCCACCATTCTCAACTGAATCTCTTACTTGGGTAAGTTTAAGTCTTTAAAAACCCCCAATCCCCATTAGGAGCGGTAAGAAGCCTTACTAATGTATATACGGGCACACTTGTGATCTTTATAAATCTCACCTAAATCAGCAGACTGTGGAACCAGTATATTTGATGTAGTTTACTTAGTGTATGTGACTGATTGAAAGATACTGTTAAAATACGCAAAATATTTTTTTCAATAAGTAAAATACATATATTTAATTTTCTAGCGAATTGTTATGTTGCCTGCTGTTAGGTGCTGTAGAGTTGATTTCAACTCATAGTGACCCCATGTGACAGAGCAGAACTTCCCCATAGGGTTTTCTTGACTGTAATCTTTATGGAAGTCGGTCACCAGGCCTTTCTCCTATGGAGCTGCTGGGTGAGTTCGAACTGCTAACTTTTTGGTTAGCAGCTGAGTGCTTAACCATTTGCACCATCAGGGCTCCTTAGTGAATTGTTATAGTGGTTAAATATAGATGGAATATCATTGGTTTCTTTTCATAAATTGAAATTCTAAGATGTTATGAATGTAAGTAAAAACATATTTTAGAACTCTAACTAATCATTCATGCTTATGACTTTGAATGTCCTATGACAAAAAAAAAAAAAAAAATGTGTCCAAGTGTCCCTTGCTGACCAGATATCTTGAAGATGGTGGTAGTGGTTGGGGGAGGAGAGGCTTTATGTTAGATGATGAAATTCTCAAACTCTCTGGTTTAAATAAGAAGGTGACTTTAAAATAGTCACACGATTTTTGAACTCTGGGACTCTTTCCATCTCTGGAACTCTGCCATTTTGATAACGACAAGGAGAGCTTCAAAGCCTAGAGTTCTGTGGAAAGCCAGGTGGGTGGGGCCGCTGTGATGAGATCTTCTGAGCTTACTCTAATAATACATCTCAAATGAGTGAATAATTATGGACACCAAGGAAGGTCAGGTGGCTAAAACTTGTATTAAAAGAACTCATTTTGTCAGATCCTCTGATTCTTTTCTTTTTTTTAAATGACATTTTATTGTGTTTTTAGTGAAGGTTTACACAGCAGTTTAGGTTCTCATCCAACAATTTTTACACAAGTTGCTCAGTGACATTGGTTACATCCTTCATAATGGGTTAACATTCTTGTTATTTCCTTTCTAGTTGTTCCATTTCCATTAACCTAATTTCTCTGCCCCCTTACAACCTCATCTTTGTTTTTTAAAGGAATTGTTGATCATTTGGCCTCATATAGGGCATTTTTTAAAGGAGCACAGTACTTACGGATGATATTCATTATTTTTTGACAGATTCTCTGATTCTGAATCAAAGATGAGGAGTTATAAATCTGAACATTCTGGGAGTGGAAGAAAAGGTATGAAAGAGGATTCTTATTTTGCCCACTGCCTCCTAATAAATAGATATGTCTTCCTTGAAGTGTCTGGATATTGAGAGTTTAATTCAATTGACCTCATACAGGTTTGTGAAGAAAATTAGAAACCCTATCTCATGCTGAGAGCTGTAAATTTTCATCAGTAACTTGGGCTTAGTGTGGCGGTCAGCTCTTGGTACCAGAAAACATACATCTACTCCTTCATTTTCCAAAATGCGTTACTTAGACACTAATCCTAAAAGCCACTGTGGGAAAAAAATGTTGCATATTTAAATTTACATTTGGACAACACCATATATCCACAACTTGAAGAACTACAATATGCTCTTTTTTTTTTTAGTATAATAAGTCAGGCTTCTGTTAATTCAAATAATAAAAGAAAAACAACAACAACAACAAACTCTTAAACTTTATTTAACGGTGATCCTAATGAGGATAAATCTCTTTCTTACACACATCTCCACTATTAAGATTCCATAGAACTTGTAATTAAGGTGGTGCGTTACTGGTGTGCTGCTACGTGCTGTCCAGTCAATTCTAACTCATAGTGACCCTACAGGGCAGAGTAGAGCTGCCCCATAGGGGTCTCCTAGGCTGAAAGCTTTATGGGAGCAGATCGCCAGGCCTTTTCTTCTGTGGAGTGGCTGGTGGTTTGAACTGCTGAACTTCTGGTTAGCTGAGTGCTTAATCATTGTGCCACTTTCACAAGCCATCAGGAAAATGCAAATTTAAACTACAATATTATTATGCAAGAATAGCTAAAGTAAAGATAGAAAATGCGAAGCATTGTCTAGGATGTAAAACCCATTGCTGTTGAGTTGATTCTGACTCATAGCAGCCCTATAGGGCAGAGTAGAACTCCCACAAGGCATTTCCAAGGCTGTCGTCTTTATGGAAGCAGGTTACCACATCTTTCTCCTGAAGAGTGGCTGCTAGGTTCAAACTATAGACCTTTTGGTTAGCAGCCTAGTGCTTAACAACTGTGCTACTAGGGATTCTTCAAGGATGAAAATCGAGGGCAATTTTCATTCACTGTTGGTGGGAGTGTAAATTAGGATGACTACTTGGGAAAACTGGTTGTTAGTCATTACTAAAGCTTAATTTTGCATATTTTATAACCTAGCAATTCCACTCTTAGATTATATAACCCCCCAAATGCATATTTATATACTCACCAAAAGACATTCACTAGAATGTTCATATCAACACTATTTGTAAAGACCCCCAAAAGGAAACAATCCAGCTATTTATCAACAGTGGAACAGATTAATAAAATGTGGTAAGTTGACGCGATGGGACAGCACACAGCAATGAGAATGAACAAACTGTACATACTGGGAAGACTACATTATATAAAGTTTATAAACCAGCAAAATTGTCTATGGTGTTAGACGTCAGGACAATGGTTAGTTATTCTGGAAGGGGGCACAGAGGCGGCTTCTGAGGTGCTGGTAATATTTTGCTTCTTGATCTGGGTGTTGGTTTCAATTGTAGAAATTCATTGAACAGATGTACTTATGATTTTCTCCTTTTCCTATACACATCTGATATACTTCAAAAAAATATGCTGAAAAAAGGCAAGTATATCAAAAGAAGAATGTAATTTAAAAAAGATTCTTATATCCAGCCTTTTAAGGAACACACTTTGGGAGATGCTGACTATTCACACACTGATTTTGATGTATGTTGATCAAGTCATATTTTTATTGAAATAATATCAGATGAAATGATACTCAAGAGAAAATATTCATAGACCTTTTTCCAGTTAATGCCCAAATTTATCATTATTTATGCATTAAAGATGGGAAAGTACTTAATGGTAATTTATGAAGATAACACAATGAGCATTGGGAAATTAATGAGATAGATACACTTTAATTATATAAATATTGAGACAAGAACAAACTGAGGGCTCTTGCAGTTTGAAGCAATAGAAAAATATAAACTTTCAGCAACTGCATAAAGAATATATAAAAGTATTCTTCAACAAACAAGTAGCAATTTTGTGGATTTATGCATGGTAATTAAATATTTTTGGTGCTTCAGGTTTCTATTTATCGTTGAAATGTAAGAGTTAATTGGCAAACATTCAAGTTCATACATTATACCTTTCCTCAGTACTTTAATATGTGTTTACTTTTTCAGAGACATTTTTGATGACAGTGTGAGTGCCAGGATCTTTGTATAGATGCTTTCTGTCTTTACACTAATTAAATAATTAAATCACTTGTTTCAGAATGTTGAAATGCCAAATGTCCAGTTTCTTTGCTTCTACAGGCTTCTTACTCAGACAGCCAACAATTGCTCTAAGTGTTTGACATTCAGAAATTGGAGAGAATAGGTCAGGACTGTGGTGAGTTGGTTTGCATTTTAAATAGCTCTGAGTGAAAAGAGAGGAAAGAAATATGTCCCCTGATCAGTTATCTTAGTTATTTTCTGTGAGTCTCTTAAGACTTTTTGTTTTTCAAGAGAAAATTTAAAATTACACTGGTTGTTCTTATCCCAACTTTACTTCCTTTGTAGTAATTCTTCTGCAAAGTTACAGAGTGTGGCTATTCAAAAATTATAAACAGTATTTATATTACAGTCAAATGAGGTTATTTATAGTTATGACCATGATGCAAATTATTAAGGAATTAGTATCATTGAGTGTGATACAAATTTTTTTTTGTGACAACAGCTTCACAACATCCTGCTTTGTTATATACCAAATTTATACTTCAAAAATTGTTTTCACATAAAAATATAATACCTGTAGTTAGTCCTTTTTATTGATGTTCAAAAGCAGAGGATTGCCTAGAATACCGAAATTATTAACCCATCCACAAATCTTAATTTAGCCAATGGTATTAATTTTCTCTTCAATGCAAACTTTTGCCTTGTATTTCAAAGGATGTATTTGCTGGAGTTGCGTCATTGGTAATTTCTCCTTTTTAACGTGCTGCAGACAGTGCAAACGCTGCCAATAAAATTAAACAAGGGGAGAGAAGAAAATAGGAGCCACAGCCTAAACCACAGCGACAGCAGCAAGGGATTAGGCATAATTAGAAAATTTAATAATTCACATCTAAATAGCCAATTCACAGGCCATATCTCACTCAGGGAACTCCATGGGAAATTAACATTTTGCTGTTTTACCGAAATTTTATGGTAATAAATATTCAAGATGGGGGAGTTCCCATCCCTTGTCATTGACTTGAGCCAGGAGCAGATAATTGATGGAGCCTGAGTCTGTGCACTGACAACTGTTTATGGAGCCCACATGAATATGGTTGTGAGGTGATTAAAGATAATGTCCACGAGCTGCTGCCATCAGGAGATGTTTAATGGTGTCACCATTATGAGATATCATGGCAATATGCAATGCAGAATGACTTAGTTATCTAGTGCTGCTACAGCAGAAGTACTGCAAATGGGTGGCTTTAACAAAGAGAACTTATTTTCTCATAGTTTAGGAGGTTAGAAGTCCAATTCAGGGTGCCAGCTCCAGGGGAAGGCTTTCTCTGTTGACTCTGGGGGAAGGTCCTTGTCTCTTTGAGCTTCTGCTCTTGAGTGATCTTCATGTGGCTTGGCATTTCTATTCCCACATCTCTGCTTCCTAGCTTACTTGTTGAATCTCTTTTATATATCAGAAGAGATTGACTCAAGACACACACTACAATAATCCTTCTTCATTAACATAACAAAGACTACCCATGCCCAAATGGGATTATAACCACAGGCATAGAGGTTAGAATTTACAACACATATTATTGGGGGACACACTTCAACCCATAACATTCTACCCTTTGGCTCCCCAAATTCATGTCCTTGCCACATACAAAACACACTCACCCCATCACATTGTCCCAAAAGTCTTAACTCTAAAGTCCAAAATCTCATCTTCTGAATCATCTAAATCAAATATGGGTGATACTTTAGGTGCATTTCATCCTGGGGAAAAATTCCTCTTCATCCTGTGAAATCTAGACTACAAGTTGTCTGTTTCCAAAGTACTATGGTGGAACAAGCACCAGGTAGACATTTTCATTACAAATGGGAGAAATTAGAGGGAAAGAAAGGATAATGAGCACCAAGCAAAGCCAAAACCCAGCAGAACAATTTACATTAGGTCTCGAAGCTTGAAATTAATCCCTTGTTCTTTGGAGTTACCTGGGCAACGACCCTGTCCTCCAGACTCTGGACGTTGGCCATGCCCTCTGAATTCTGGGATAGATGCCCTTTGGCCTTGGGCTTCAGCTTCACCTTTCAGGTCGGCTGAGATGGCAACTCTGCTCCTGTAGCTTTGGGTGACCCCACTGTCCTAATCCATCTGAGTGGCATCCCAACCCCCTTGACCATGGTGGGTCCTATTCTTCTGCCCCTTGCACATGGGAACCCTGCACCTCCAGCTTGGGGTAGTGGCCCCATCCACCTGGCATACTTTAATGGCAGCCCCGCACTCCAGAAAAGAGTTGGCAAAGATCTGACTCCTTGAAACCTAGGAGGCCGTGGTCCCACACTTTGAGATCTGGGAGACCGTGGCCCCACCCTTTGAAACAGAGAAGGCTCTGGTTCCTGCACTCCTTCCAACTGTTCTGCTGATCTCTGAGCTGCTGCAGGGATGGTCCTTTTCTTTTCTTGGAGGACAACAGATGTAGCTCCTTTGGCCTGTTTCCTGCCTGTAGAATTCCAAGAAGTAGGCAGTTCCTTTTCCTTTCTTGTATCTAACCCCTAAGCTGATGAGTTTTCTGCTGTGGTAGTTATTCAGATCCATTAATCACAGGCTTACTCTCTTTAACAAAAGATTGTGTAGCTATGTCCTTGGTGAAAATTCTAGGGCACATGTCCTTAGTGCAACAGAATTTTCCAAATCTTTAAGTTTTCTTTTCATTTTGCATAGTTCATTTTTTAAAAATTTTACTTTACATGAAGGCTTACTGAACAAACTAGCTTCTCACTGAACAATTAGCATAGATATTGTTTTGTTACAATTGTTGTCAAACCCAAGACATGTTAATACTCTGCCCTTCATGACCTTGGGATCCCCATTACAACTTTCCTGTCCCCTCCTGCCTTCTTGTCTTTCCCCCTGGGCTGGTGTGCCCTTTTAGTCTCATTCTATTTTATGGGCTTGTCTAATCTTGGCTGAGTGGTGAACCTCAGGAGTGACTCCATTACTGAGATAAAATAATGTCCGGAGGCTGTACTCTTGGAGTTTCTCCAGTCTCTGTCAGACCAGTAAGTCTGGTCCTTTTTTTGTGTGTGTGTTAGTTAGAATTTTGTTCTACATTTTTCTCCAGCTCTGTCCTAGATCCTCTTGTGATCCCTGTTAGAGCAGTTGGTGGTGGTAGGCAGATACTACCTAGTTGTGTGGAAATCAGTCTGGTGGAGGCTCTAGTAGCTGTGGTCCATTAGTCCCTTTGGACTAATCTTTCCCTTGAGTCTTTGGTTTTCTTCGTTTTCCTTTGCTCCTGATGAGATGAGACCAGTGGAGTATCTTAGATGGCTGCTCACAAGCTTTTAAAACCCCAGATGCTACTCACCAAAGTAGAACGTAGAACATTTTCTTTATAAACTATGTTATGCCAGTTGAGCTAGGTGTTCCCTGAGGCCATGGTCCCCATAGCCCTAAACCCAGTATTTCCATCCCTCGGGGAGTTTGGAAGTATCTATGGAGCTTCCATGACCTTGCCTTGGACAAGTTGTGCTGGCGTCCTCAGTATTGTTTACTGTCTAACCCTTCAACAAAGTTACCACTTATCTATTGTCTATTTAGTATTTTTCCATCCCCACCTTTCCCCTCCCTCGTAACCACCAAAGATTGTTTTTTTTGTGTGTGTAAACCTTTTCTTGAATTTTTATAGTAATGGTCTCATACAATACTTGTCCTTTTGTGATTGACTTATTTCACTTAGCATAATGCCCTCCAGATTCATCCATGTTGTGAGACGCCTCACAGATTCGTCATTGTTCTTTATCATTGTGCAGTATTCCATTGTGTGTATGTACCATAGTTTATCCATTCATCTCTTGATGAGCACCTACATTGTTTCCATCTTTTTTGCTATTGTGAACAATGCTGCAGTGAGCATGGGTGTGCATATGTCTATTCATGTGATGGCTCTTATTTCTCTAGGAGTGGGGTTGCTGGATCATATGGTATTTCTATGTCTAGCTTTTTAAGGAAGCGTCATAACATTTTCCAAAATAGTTGTACCATTTTGCATTCCCATTAGCAGTGCATCATAATTGTTCCCGTTTCACCATGGTCTCGCCAACATTTTTTACTTTCTTTTTTTTTTGGATTCTTGCCAGTAATGTTGGGGTGAGATAGTATCTCACTGTGGTTTTGATTTGCATTTCTCTATTTTTTTTTTTTTTTTAATGGGTAGTGATTGCAAGCATTCCCTCAGTTGTCTGTTAGCTGCTTCAACGTCTTCTTTGGTGAAGTATCTGTTCATATCCTTTGCCCATTTTTTAATTGGATTATTTTTCTTTTTGTTGTAGAGGTGTTGGATTTTCCTGTAGAATTTAGAGATTAGAACTTTGTCAGATTCGTTATAGCCAATTTTCCCCCCAGTCCATCGGTTCTCTTTTTACTGTTTTGGTGAAGTTGTTTGATGAGAGTGTTTAATTTTTAGAAGAACCCAGTTATCTAGCTTGTTTTCTAGTGTTTGTATATTGTTTGTTATGGATTGTATCCTGTTAATGCTGTGTATTAGGGCCTCTATTGTTGACCCAGTTTTTTCTTCTATGATCTTCATAGTTTTTGGCTTTATATTTAGGTCTTTGATCCATTTCGAGTTAGTTTTTGTGTATGGGGTGAAGTATGGGTATACTGTTTCATTTTTTTTTTCAGATGGACATCCAGTTTTGCTGGCACCGTTTGTTAAAAAAGACTGCCTTTTTCCCATTTGATGGACTTTGAGCCTTTGTCAAAGATCAGGTGACCATAGATGGATGGATTTACAACTTGCTTCTCAATCCTGGTCCATATGTATTCTCTAAGACAATACACATTTTCTGTATAGCTCTCCTCACTTCCTTTCTGAGAAAGGAATTGCCTTCAATGTCCATAATTCTACCAATAGTCTCTTCAAGAAAATCTGGGATTTTAGTATTTTATGGTTGTTCTTATGTGCCATTGATTCAACTCTGACTCATTGTGACCCTAGGTACAACAGAAGGAAACTGCCTTGTTCTGTGCTGTCCTCACAATCATTGCTGTTTTTGAGTCCATTGCTGCAGCTTTTACTATTGGGCACCTTAAAACTCTTCCAGCCTCTACCCATTACTCAATTCTAAAACCACTTCCACATTTAAGGTATTTGTTAGAGCAGCACCCCTACTTCTTGGCACCAAATTTTGTCTTAGTTATCTAGTGCTGCTATAGCAGAAATACCACAAATGGTTGGCTTTAACAAACAGAAATTTATTTTCTCATAGTTTAGGAGGCTAGAAGCCCAACTGAGGGTGCTGGCTTTAGGGGAAAGCTTTCTCTGTCAGCTCTGGAGGAAGGTCTTTTCTCTGAACTTCTGCTCCTGGGAGATCTTCATTTGGCTTGGCATTTCTCTTCTTCCATCTCTGCTTCCTAGCTTGATTGTTTAATCTCTTTTATATCTCAAAAGAGATTGACTCAAGATACTGTTTACACTAATCCTGCCTCATTAACATAACAAAGACAACCCATTTCCAAATGGGATTATAACTACAGGCATAGAGGTTAGGATTTACAGCACATATTTTTTGGGAAGCAGTTCAATCTGTAACAGAGAAGAAGGGTCTAGGGACTTCAGGGTTAACACTGGGCCGCACTGGCTAAGATTTTGGTCAATTACTTAATGCAATTAGAACTCGATATCAGAACCCTACTCTGTAGTGTCAATTATATTTATGTATATATTTGTAACTAAGATGAAGTCACTGTAAAATAACACTTCTCATTTAGGGGTTGTTTCCAAATAAGTGTGTCATTTCCATAAAGCTTCTTGGTAAAGGAATCCTCCAAGCTTTGCAATTTATTTCTATATGTTTCGGGTAGGCCCTTTTGGACTATTACAATAAAAATTCTGGAGGTTAGAATGGGAAAATCGTTAAGTAATTTTTCTTTAAAAAGTCTTTCTTAATGAGGATTTTCCTCCTATTTGAATGTTTTTCACATCACTTTTGTCTACTTTAATCTCAAAAACACAGAACTGTTGGCATATGGACAGTCAAGGCTTTGAGTCAGTGTGAACGACCTTTAAGATTAATCTTTTTATTTTTTTTTTTGAAAAGTTAACAATTTTCACATTTCAAACTTGTTTATTTAGTATTATTACACATTGATAACCTGTCAGGTTAATGTGTAATAATAACTGGTTCATTATCAACATTATTTCATTGTTAAAAACAGAATTGTTAATGTGATGTTACACTTCCCTTTGTCGATATTAGAATTAGCTTTTTTGCAGACAACTTTGAATATATTAAAAATAACTCATATGCCCATTAAACTCAACACTTTTACAGGCTCAAACACCGTAGCTGCTGAATTAATTGTTGTGAAAGCACCTATAGTTAATTGGAAAATGTTTATGCATGCCTGTTCCAATGGGAAGCTTATTTTTGGGTAACAACGTTAAACTCAGATATTATCAAGCAATGATAAATTCAGACAAATTACCTTCCACTCCTCAGAAGTGTCACTGAACTTAAGACCTCATCAAGTGCTAATAAGATCTTTCTTTGAAGATGTAAATGATTAAGGCATAAACCTTGTCCAATATTTTCGAGATCCTAGAAGCTTTGAATTAAATTAATTTCTAAATCATGAAAGTTCAACATTAGTAAAAAAAATTTTTTAAAGCATTCGAAAGTGCCATCTTAATTTTTAGTCTTAAATCTAATGTGGAATACAACTTCCCCCCCTTTTTTTCTATTCTTTACTCAGGCTAATGTTTTTGCCTTTGATTTTTGAGACAATGATGAGTGGACTCAGTGTGTTGTTGTTAGGTGCCATCCAGACGGTTTCCGACTCATAGCGACCCTATGCACAACAGAACAAAACACTGCCCGGTCCTGAGCCATCCTTACAATCGCTGTTATGCTTGAGCTCATTGTTGCAGCCACTGTGTCAATCCACCTCGTTGAGGGTCTTCCTCTTTTCAGCTGACCCTGTACTCTGCCAAGCATGATGTCCTTCTCCAGGGACTGATCCCTCCTGACAACATGTCCAACGTATGTAAGACCCAGTCTCGCCATCCTTGCCTCTAAGGAGCATTTTGGTTGTACTTCTTCTAAGACAGATTTGTTTGTTCTTTTGGCAGTCTATGGTATAGTCAATATTCTTCGCCAACACCACAATTCAAAGGAGTCAATTCTTCTTCGGTCTTCCTTATTCATTGTCCAGCTTTCACATGCATATGATGTGATTAAAAATACCATGACTTGGGTCCGGTGCACCTTAGTCTTCAAGGTGACATTTTTGCTCTTCAACACTTTGAAGAGGTCCTTTGCAGCAGATTTACCCAATGCAATGCATCTTTTGATTTCTTGACTGCTGCTTCCATGGCTGTTGACTGTGGATCCAAGTAAAATGAAATCATTGACAGCTTCGATCTTTTCTCCGTTTATCATGATGTTGCTCTTTGGTCCAGTTGTGAGGATTTTTGTTTTCTTTATGTTGAGGTGCACTCCATACTGAAGGCTGTGGTCTTTGATCTTCATTAGTGCTTCAAGCCCTCTTCACTTTCAGCAAGCAAGGTTGTATCATCTGCATAATGCAGGTTGTTAATGAGTCTTCCTCCAATCCTGATGCCCCATTCTTCTTCATATAGTCCAGCTTCTCATATTATTTGTTCAGCATACAGATTAAATAGGTATGCTGAAAGAATACAACCCTGATGCACACCGTTCCTGACTTCAAGCCAATCAGTATCCCCTTGTTTTGTCCGAACAACTGCCTCTTGATCTGTGTAAAGTTTCCTCATGAGCACAATTAAGTATTCTGGAATTCCCATTCTTTGCAATGTTATCCATATTTTGTTATGATCCACACAGTCGAATGCCTTTGCATAGTCAATAAAACACAGGTAAACATCCTTCTGGTATTCTCCGCTTTCAGCCAGGATCCATCTGATATCAGCAATGATATCCATGGTTCCATGTCCTCTTCTGAAATCAGCCTGAATTTCTGGCAGTTCCCTGTCAATATACTGCTGCAGCTGTTTTTGAATGATCTTCAGCAAAATTTTGCTTGTGTGTGATATTAATGATATTGTTCTATAATTTCCACATTCGGTTGGATCACCTTTCTTGGGAATAGGCATAAATATGGATCCCTTCCAGTGAGTTGGCCAGGAAGTTGTCTTCCATATTTCTTGGCATAGATGAGTGAGCACCTCCAGCGCTGCACCTGTTTGTTGAAACATCTCAATTGATATTCCATCAATTCCTGGAGCCTTGTTTTTCGCCAATGCCTTCAGAGCAGCTCGGACTTCTTCCTTCAGTACTATCAGTCCCTGATCATATGCCACCTCTTGAAATGGTTGAACATTCTTTTTGGTATAATGACTCTGTGTATTCCTTCCGTCTTCTTTTGATGCTTCCTGCATCATTTAATATTTTCCCCATGGAACCCTTCACTATTGCAACTTGAGGCTTGAATTTTTTCTTCAGTTCTTTCAGCTTGAAAACGCTGAGCATGTTCCTCCCTTTTGGTTTTCCATCTCCAGCTCTTTGCACATGTCATTACAATACTTTACTTTGTCTCCTCGAGACTCCCTTTGAAATCTTCTGTTCAATTCTTTTACTTCATCAATTCTTCCTTTTGCTTTAGCTGCTCAATGTTTGAGAGCAAGTTTCAGAGTCTCCTCTGACATCCATCTTGGTCTTTTCTTTCTTTCCTGTCTTTTCCTGACCTCTTGCTTTCTTTACAGGTGATGTCCTTGATGTCATTCCACAACTTGTCTGGTCTTCGGTCACTAGTGTTCAATGCGTCAAATCTATTCTTCAGATGGTCTCTAAATTTAGGGGGAATATACTCTAGGTCATATTTTGGCTCTCGTGGACTTGCTGTGATTTTCTTCAGTTTCAGCTTGAACTTGCATATGAGCAATTGATGGTCTGTTCCACAGTCGGCCCCTGGCCTTGTTCTGGCTGATGATGTTGAGATTTCCATCGTCTCTTTCCACAGATGTAGTCAATTTGATTTCTGTGTGTTCCGTTTGGCGAAGTCTATGTGTATAGTCAACGTTTATGTTGGTGAAAGAAGGTATTTGCAATGAAAAAGTCATTGAAAAATTCTATCATTCGATCTCTGGCATTGTTCCTATTACCAGGGCCATATTTTCCAACTACTGATCCTTCTTCTTTGTTTCCAACTTTCGCATTCCAACTGACAGTAATTATCAAAGCATCTTGATTGCATGTCCTATCAATTTCAGACTGCAGCAGCTGATAAAAATCTTCTGTCAGTTTGTCGTACTTTGTGGGCTTGCATGTTTATGTGATGCTAGAAGCTATGCCACTGGTATTCAGATACCAACAGGGTCACACATGGAGGACAGGTTTCAGCTGAGCTTCCAGACTAAGACAGACTAGGAAGAAGGACCCAGCAGTCTACTTCTGAAAAGTATTAGCCAGTGAAAACCTTGTGAATAGCAGTGGAACATTGTCTGATATAGTGCCGGAAGATGAGCCCCCAAGTTGGAAGGCACTCAAAAGATGACTGGGGAAGAGAGCTGTCTCCTCAAATTAGAGTCGACCTTAATGACGTGGACGGAGTAAAGCTTTCGGGATCTTCATTTGGTGATGTGGCACAACTCAAAATGAGAAGAAACAGCTGAAAACATCCATTAATAATTGGAACCTGGAACGTACGAAGTATGAATCTAGGAAAATTGGAAATTGTCAAAAATGAAATGGAATGCATAAACATCACTCTCTTAGCATTAGTGAGCTGAAATGGACTGGTATTGCCTATTTTGAATGGGACAATCATATAGTCTACTATGCTGGGAATGACAACTTTAAGAGGAATGGTGTTGCCTTCATCGTCAAAAAGAACGTTTCAAGATCTATCCTGAAGTACAATGCTGTCAGTGATAGGATAGTATCCATACGCCTATAAGGAAGACCAGTTAATACGACTATTATTCAAATTTATGCACCAGCCACTAGGGCCAAAGATGAAGAAACAGAAGACTTTTATCAGCTGCTGCAGTCTGAAATTGATTGGATTCAGTGTACTTATTTTAAATTTTTGGCAAGAGTGGAAAGTTAAGGGAATAATTTTTTTTTTTCCCTTCTAAATAGCTTGCAGAAACCTGGTAATACAATGGTTAAGCACTTGACTGCTAATGGAAAGAAAGATCAATGGTTCAAACCCACCAGTGGCTTCACTTGGCAGTTTACTCCTATAAAGATTTCAGCCTAGGAAACCCTATGGCGCAGTTCTACTCTGTCTTACGTGACAGTATGAGTTGGAATTGGCTTGACAGTACACAAAATAGCTTAAAGAAACTGGAATTCTGCTCAGGACTACATACAATGGACAGTTTGAGTTCCCAGTTTCAGGAGGGAGAACAAAATATGGTTGGTGAACATTTAGCATATCATAAAACAATTGGGAAACGGGGAAATTCAGGGTTATACTTCACCATCTTTGAAATGAGAGATGCCAGAATGTTGATTCCCATTATTTTGATGAGCTGTAGGTAGCCATAGTGACAGTGAAGAGTTCAAACCTGGTGAGAGGTAAGATAGGTCTTCACCACCGATGTGTCACTGAAACTTAGACTCATTTTTGTATTATGTGGGCGTGTTCTTTGTTTCATACTGCTGGGGACACAATTGTCAAGGCAGAGTTCACTGCAGCAGATAAGATAAGCCAATGACTATGAGGATCTAAAATCTGGAAACAGACCTTCCAACAAGGTTTGAAGAGATTCCTAGGCAGGCAAGGTATACTCTGTGTTAGTAGACAAATGGTACATGTATAGCAATGGGGAAACTCTAGGTGGATTGTTTGGCTATTGTCATCAGAGATAGCTATTCACAGATAATTAGAGCTCTAGTACTGGTATCCAGACCCTGGCTAAGAATTTAATAAGGGCAGGGCAAGGACCCAGATCCTTGAGGGTATAAGGAAAGCCATTTGAATAGGGAGTAAACCCCTCGATTTTCGGTAAGAAAATCTAGTTACAAACCTGAGGTTCAAAGACAGTACAGAATGTTTGAAAAACTGACTTAGTTTACACACTAAGTTAGGGGTAGAATCAGAGAAAGAATAAGTATGATTGTTGGAAAATAGAGAGTTGGGCACAGATAATGTATGTGAATAGTGTGCTGGAGCAGGCTTGTACTGACTGGGACGGGAGCTGACTGTTAACATTTCAGGACACTTGAGAGCTGATTGATGTCATGGTGGTAACTTGAAATTGATCATGGTGGGTGTATTTATATCATGGAATCATAAATTTTGCAAATAAGGGTTCCCCTTGCCCCCACCCCTCCAGCCGGTTGTTAAACATTTCCCAGCACACTACTGGATGTAGTGGAGTGAGCAGGGCTTTGAGGTTGGTCAGATATAGGATAAAATTCTGCCTTTCCCTAGCTGCGGCAAGTTATTCCAAAACCAAACCTATTGCTATGGAGTCGATTCTGACTCATAGCGACTCTAGAGGACAAAGTGGAACTGCCCCATAGTGTTTCCAAGGCTGTAAGCTTTATGGAAGCAGACGGCCACATCTTTCTCCGAGGAGCGGCTAGTGGGTTTGAACTGCTAAACTTTTGGTTAGTAGCCAAGGGCTTAAACACTGCACCACCAGGGCTCCTTCTGGCAAGTTATTAAACCTCCTTACATTTCATCTTTTTTTTATCAAAAAGAAAAGGAATATAGCAAGAATTAAGTCAGCTAGTTCATAAAGCGCCTGATATATTGCAGGTTTGTAATCTCTTTTTGAATCCTTCCTTTTTTCTCCACCTTGCTAGCATAATTGATCCTAGAATCTGGAGTAAGAATAAGTTGTAATGGAGATCAAGATTCTGCAACACAAGGAGAGTAGAAGTGCCAGAATTTGGGCACCAGGAAGTTCTGTATTGGAGACGGCACACCCCAAACAGTTCGACTCTAGAGCTGCCTGAGGAAAGTTAAGAAAAAAACCATTGAGCCTTGAAGTCCTCCAGGTCATCAAAGTACCTCCGCAGATGCAAGAATAGCTCCAGGTCTTCCCATTTTACAGAACTGTGCTGAGTTGGGGTAACAAGAAAAGCCTGGGGGAGTGGAAAACCCCCTGAGAGGGTGGAGTGAGCCCTGGTGCCAGACTGGTCAGTCAGCACCAGTGAGCCCTAGTACTAGACATCGCTCGGTCCGGATCAAGGCAACCTCTGCCCTGCTATTAGGCAGTAGAAGAGCAGATAGAGCCTGCAAGACAAACTGCCCCAGATTTGGTATAATGGAAATCAGGAGAATTCACACATGCGCAGACATTAGAGGGAACACAAGATCTGAATAGAGCTGCCTGCAAGAATGGCAGGCACTTTTCAAATAGTATAGCATAGAAATTATGTTTAAAAAAAAATTGCTAGGCAAATATGATTCTTTTATGCTATAATCACTGTTCATGTAGCTCCTGACATGCATGGAAAGAAAGATAAGAATCCTTAAAGTGAAAATAACTTTGATAGTTTACTTTTATTTACCATTAAAGACACCTTTTAGTTGTTTTAAGTGCAACTAGATAATTACATAAATCATAAATCGATGGTTAGCATGAAAATTACAATAAAACATTGTATCTATGCATCTAAATAATTTAGCAGCAACTTTACTAAGCTTTTCTTAAAAAATGCATTGAATTTTAAGATCGCTTTGTTACAGAAATCAGCATATTGTTTTTTAAATCTTGAGAGAAGATATTACAGTGACTGAAAATATGGTCAGATGTTAAATACAAATGTATATAACAGCCTTGCTGTCCTGTCTGTCATATTAAATTTATTATATATCTGCTGGCAATATTAATGGTTTCTTTTTGTATGTGTAAACTCTAATTACTTTCAAGGTGTCATGGATCTTTTTTTTTTTTTTTAAACTTTTACTGTGCTTTAAGTGAAAGTTTAAATATCAAGTCAGTCTCTCATACAAAAATTTATATACACCTTGTTATATACTCCTAGGTGCTCTCCCCGTAATGAGACAGCACACTCCTTCTCTCCACCCTCTATTTTCATGTCCATTCGGCCAGTGTCTGACCCCCTCTGCTCTTTCATCTCCTCTCCAGACAGGAGATGCCCATATAGTCTCATGTGTCTACTTGATCCAAGAAGCTCAATCTTCGCCAGTATCATTTTCTATCACATAGTCCAGTCCAATCCCTGTCTGAAGAGTTGTCTTGGGCTAACAGAAGGTCTGGGAACCATAATCTCCAGGGTTCTTCTAGCCTCAGTCAGACCATTAAGTATGGCTTTTCCATGAGAATTTGAGGTCTGCAACCCACTGCTCTCCTACTCCCTCAGGGGTTCTCTATTGTGTTCCCTGTCAGGGCAGTCATCTGTTGTAGCTGGGCACCATCTAGTTCTTCTAGTCTCAGGCTGATGTAGTCTCTGGTTTATGTGGCCCTTTCTGTCTCTTGGGCTCGTAATTACCTTGTGTCTTTGGTTTTCTTCATTCTCTTTGCTCCAGGTGGGTTGAGACCAATTGTTGCATCTTAGATGGTCGGTTGCTAGCATTTAAGACCCAAGACGTCACTGTCCAAAGTGGGATGCAGAATGTTTTCTTAATAGATTTTTTTATGCCAACTGACTTAGATGTCCCCTGAAACCATGGTCCCTAAACCCCTGCCCAGCTACACTGGCCTTCTAAGCATTCAGTATAGAAGTTCTTTGCATTTGGTTAAGTCCAGTTGTGCTGACCTCACCTGTATTGTGTGTTGTCTTTCCCTTCACCTAAAATAGTTCTTATCTACTTTCTAATTAATGAATACTCCTCTCCCTCCCTCCCTCCCCATTCTCGTAACCATCAAAGAATATTTTCTTCACTTTTTAAACTATTTTTTGAGTTCTTATAATAGTGGTCTCATACAATATTTGTTCTTTTGCAACTGACTAATTTCACTCAGCATAATGCCTTCCAGATTCCCCCATGTTATGAAAGGTTTCATGGATTCATCATTGTTCTTTATCGTTGTGTAGTATTCCATTGTGTGAATAGACCATAATTTATTTATCCATTCATCCATTGATGGGCAACTTGGTGGCTTCCATCTTTTTGCTATTGTAAATAGTACTGCAATGAACATGGGTATGTATATATCTGTTCGTGTAAAGGCTTTTATTTCTCTAGGATATATTCCAAGGAGTGGGATTGCTGGATTGTATGGTAGTTCTATTTCTAGTTTTTTAAGGAAGTGCCAAATTGATTTCCAAAATGGTTGTGCCATTTGACATTCCCGCCAGCAGTGTATAAGTGTTCCAGTCTCTCCACAGCCTCTCCAACATTTAAAATTTTGTGTTTTTTGGATTAATACCACTCTTGTTGGAGTGTAGTGGAATGTCATTGTAGTATTAATTTGCATTTCTCTAATGGCTAATGATCGTGACCATTTCCTTATGTATCTGTTAGCTACCTGAATGTCTTCTTTATTGAAGGGTCTGTTCTTATCCTTTGCCCATTTTTTAATTGGGCTATTTGTCTTTTTGTAGTTGAGTTTTTGTAGTATCATGTAGATTTTAGAGATGAGGTGCTGATTGGAAATGTCATAGCTAAAAACTTCTTCCCAATCTGTAGATAACCTTTTTACTCTTTTGGTGAAGTCTTTGGATGAGCACAGGTGTTTGAATTTAGGTGCTCCCAGTTATCTGGTTTCTCTTCTCCATTGTTAGTAATGTTTTGTACACTGTTTATGCCGTGTATTAGGAATCCTTGATCCTTCCATGATCTTTACTGTTTTAGATTTTATATTTAGGTCTTTGATCCATTTTGAGTTAGTTTTTGTGCATGGTGTGAGGCATGGGTCTTGTTTCATTTTTTTGCTGATGGATATCCAGTGATGCCAGCACCATTTGTTAAAGAGACTGTCTTTTCCCCATTTAACTGACTTTGGTTCTTTGTCAAATATCAGCTGCTCATATATGGATGGATTTATGTCTGGATTCTCAATTTTGTTCCATTGGTCTATGTACCTGTTGTTGTACCAGTACCAGGGTGTTTTGACTACTGTGGTGGTATAACAGGTTCTAAAATCAGGTAGAGTGAGGCCTCCCAATTTGTTCTTTCTCAGTAATGCTTTACTTATGCCAGGCTTCTTTCCCTTCCATAAGAAGGTGGTGATTTGTTTCTCCATCTCATTAAAAAATGTTGTTGGAATTTGGATCAGAATTGCATTGTTTCTATAGATCGCTTTTGGTAGTATAGACATTTTTACAATGTTAAGTTTTCCTAACCGTGAGCAAGGTATGTTTTTCCACTTACGTAGGTCTCTTTTAGTTTCTTGCAGTAGTGTCTTGTAGTTTTCTTTGTTTAGGTCTTTTATGTCCGTGGTTAGATTTATTCCTAAGTATTTTATCTTCTTGAGGGCTACTGTAAATGGTATTGATTTGGTAATTTCCTCTTAAATGTTCTTTTTGTTGGTGTAAAGGAATCCAACTGAGTTTTGTATGTTTATCTTGTATCCTGATACTCTGCTGAACTCTTCTATTAGTGTCAGTAGTTTTCTTGAGGATTCTTTAGGGTTTTCTGTGTATAAGATCATGTCATCTGCAAATAGGGATACTTTTACTTCTTTCTTGCCAATCTTGATGCCCTTTATTTCTTTATCTAGCCTAATTGCTCTGGCTAGGACCTCCAGCACAATGTTGAATAAGAGTGGTGATAAAGGGCATCATGGTCTAGTTCCTCATCTAAAGGGGAATGCTTTTAGACTCTCTCCATTTAGGAGGAACATTTAAGCTATTAAAAGAAAAAAAAAAATTTTTTTTTTTTTTTGCTATTGGCTTTGTATAAACGCCCTTTATTATGTTGAGGAATTTTCCTTCTATTTTTATTTTGCTGAGAGTTTTTTTTATCATGAATGGGTGTTGTACTTTGTCAAATGCCTTTTCTGCATCAATTGATAAGATCATGTGATTCTTGTCTTTTGTTTTATATATGTGATGGATTACATTGATTGGTTTCCTAATGTTGAACCATCCCTGCATAACTGGTATGAATCCCACTTGGTCGTGGTGAATTATTTTTTTGATATGTTGGTGAATTCTATTGGCTAGAATTTTGTTGATGATTTTTGCATCTAAGTTCATGAAGGATATTGGTCTATAACTTTCTTTTTTTGTGGAGTCTTTACCTGGTTTTGGTATCAGGGTTATTCTGGCTTCATAAAATGAGTTTGGGAGTATCCCATCCTTTTCTACCCTCTGAAATACCTTTAGTAGTAGTGGTGTTAACTCTTCTCTGAAGGTTTGGTTGAACTCTGTAGTGAAGCTGTCCCGGCAGGGCTTTTTTTTTGGCGGGGGGCGGGGAGGGGTTTGATTACCTTTTTAATCTCTTCTTTTGTTATGGGTTTGTTTAGTTCTGCCTCTGTTTGTGTTAGTTTAGGTAGGTACTGTGTTTCTAGAAAGTTATTCATTTCTTCTTGGTTTTCAAATCTGCTAGAGTACAATATGATGCTTTTAATTTCAGTTGGGTCTGTTGTAATATCACCCACCTCATTTCTTATTCAGGTTATTTGCTTCCTCTCCTGTTTTTCTTTTGCCAGTTTGGCCAGTGGTTTATCAGTCTTATGAATATTTTCAAAGAACCAGCTTTTGGTCTTGTTAACTCTTTCAGTTTCATTTAATTCTGCTCTAATTTTTATTATTTGCTTTCTTCTGGTGCCTGAGGGTTCTTTTGTTGCTTTCTTTGTATTTGTTCAAGTTGTAGGGATAATTCTTTGATTTTGGCCCTTTCTTCTTTTTGTATGTGTGCATTTTTTGATATAAATTGACCTCTGAGTACTGCTTTTGCTGTGTCCCAAAGGTTTTGATAGGAAATGTTTTCATTCTCATTGGAGTCCACAGATTTCTTTATTCCACCCTTAATGTCTTCTATAACCCAGCCTTTTTTCAGCAGGCTATTGCTCAGTTTCTAAGTGTTTGATTTCTTTTCCCTGCTTGTTTTGTTATTGGTTTCTATTTTTATGGCCTTATGGTCAGAGAAGATGCTTTGTAATATTTCAGTGTTTTGGATTCTGCTAATATGTGCTTTATGACCTAATATGTGGTCTATTCTAGAGACTGTTCTATGTGCACTAGAAAAGAAAATGCACTTGGCTGCTTTTGGGTGGAGTGTTCTGTATATGCCTGTGAGGTCAGGTTGGTTGATTGTGGCATTTAGATCTTCCGTGTCTTTATTGAGCTTCTTTCTGGATGTCCTGTCCCTCACCAAAAGTGGTGTGTTGAAGTCTCCTACTATAATTGTGGAGCTGTCTATGCAATGCTGATAGAGTTTGTTTTATGTATCTTGAAGCCCTGTCATTGGGTGCATAAATATTTAAAATGGTTATATCTTCTTGGTATATTGTCCCTTTAATCATCATATAGTGTCCTTCCTTATCCTTTGTGGTAGATTTAACTTTAAAGTCTAATTTGTCAGAAATTAGTATTGCCACTCCTGGTCTTTTTTGATTGTTGTTTGCTTGATATATTTTTTTCCATCCTTTGAGTTCTAGTTTGTCTTTGTCTTTAATTCTAAGGTGTGTCTCCTGTAGGCAGCATATAGACAGATCGTGTTTTTTTTTTTTTTTTTTTAACGTTTCTGCCACTCTCTGCCTCTTTATTGATACACTTAGTCCATTTACATACAGTGTAATTATAGATAGGTATTTTTTATGTGTTTATTGATGTCATTTTGATGTTGTTTTTTGTGTGTTGTTGGCAGTTTCTTTTTCCCACTTAGGTTTTTGTGCTGAGTAGTTTATCTTTATATATTGTCTTTTCCTCTTATTCATTGTTGATTTTGTTTCTGCTGAGTCTCTACTTTTTTTCTTCTATTTTATTTTGATGAGGAGGATTGTTAGTCTCCTTTGTGGTTACCTTATTATTTACTCCTATTTTTCGAAGTTTAAACCTAACTTTTATTTCTTTATAGCAGCTTGTCTTCCTCTCCATATGAAAGAGTTATGGCTACATTTCTTAGTCCCTTTTGTTTTAATGTTGTCTTCTTTTACATAATGACATCACTGTTTCCCTGTTTTGAGCTTTTTTTTATCTTGATTTATTTTTGTGGTTTCCCTACCTGGGTTGACATCTTGTTGCCTTGTCCAGTGTTCTAGTCTTGGGTTGATATCTGATATTATTGATTTTCTAACCAGAAAACCCCCTTTCATATTTCTTGTAGTTTTTGTTTGGTGTTTATGAATTTCTTAAGCTTCTGTTTATCTGGAAATGTCCTAGTTTTGCCTTCATACTTGAGAGACAGTTTTGCTGGATATATGATTCTTGGCTGGCAGTTTTTTTTTCCTTCAATACTTTATATAAGCCATCCCATTGCCTTCTTGCCTGCATGGTTTCTGCCGAGTAGTCCGAGTTTATTCTTATTGACTCTCTTTGTAGGTGACTTTTCGTTTATCACTAGCAGCCCTTAAAATTCTGTCTTTATCTTTGGTTTTGGCAAGTTCGTGTATAATATGTCTTGGTGACTTTCTGTTAATATTTACCTTATGTGGAGTTCGATGAGCATCTTGAATAGATATAGTCTCATCTTTCACAATATCAGGGAAGTTTTCTGCCAACAAATCTTCAACAATTCTCTCTGTATTTTCAGTTACCCCTCCCTGTCCTGGTAATCCAATCACTCTTAGGATATATCTCTTGATAGAGTCTCACCTGATTCTTAGTATTTCTTCATTTTTTAAAACAGTTTTATCTGATTTTTTTTCAAATATATTGGTGCCAAGTCCTTTATCTTCAGTATCACCAATTCTGTTTTCCACTTGCTCAATTCTGCTCCTCTGACTTTCTATTGAGTCGTCTAATTCTGTAATTTTATTGTTAATCTTCTGAATTTCTGATTGGTGTCTTTCTATGGATTCTTGCAACTTATTAAATTTTTCATTATGTTCTTGAATAACCTTTTTAATGTCTTCAACTACTTTATCTGTGTGTATGTTGGCTTGTTCTGCATATTGCCTGATCTCCTTCCTGATCTTGTTCCTGATGTCTTGTATATTACTCTTTTGTATTCTGCATCGGGTAATTCCAGGAAGGCGCCTTTATCCAGAAGATCCCTTGATTCTTTGTTTTGAGAGTTTGTTGAAGCAATCATGGTCTGCTTCTTTATGTGAATTGATATTGACTGTTGTCTCTGAGCCATTTGTAAGTTATTGTATTAGTTTATTTTGTTTGCTTACTATGTGCTAGCTTGTTGCTTTGTTTTGAATTGATATGCCCAAATAGGTTGCTTGAGTGAGCTAGCTTAATTATTTTCACCTTTGAAGGTGTAACGTCCTGTCACCAGATGGGTATAGCTGTTATCAGGTATAGGAGCTTAGGAGTCCATTGACTTCTCTTGTATGGATTCAGCTCAGGTGTCCAGGTAGTTGGTCATCATGAAATAGGCCCACACAGGTCCATGTGGGGGGAAAGGTACTCCAAGTCCATGGGCCGTTTATGCCCGGATAGGAGCTGCTTCTGTCCTGAGCTCTCCGGGTTAGTGAAGCTGGCAGATTATCTTTTCCTCCAATTGTGAATTTATTCCTTCTCCAAGGCAGGGAGAATAGCTCAGAATGCTCAGCAGGACCTATCTCAGGCCTAGATAAATCAACAGCCACTGAAGCTGGCTTGGGGGCTGAGGGTGTGGTAAAATATACGCAAGTACTGAGCTTTTGCTGAGAGTGCCATTCTTTTCTGGCTCCAGAGGTTTGAGTAGGCTGTGTAGCTGGCTGTTTCTCCCAGAGGAAACTGCGGCCAAATGATACCACCAGCCCACCACACTCATTCCCAGGAATGGTGCTCGAGGGTTCCCGGTGATTTAGGTCCAGTAACTCCTCTCCACTTCTGAACTGTCTCCCTCCTCCGGCCCCTCAGTCCATTTTTTTACTTTGCCTTTGTTGTTCAGTGCTCCTAGCTTGTCATAAATATAATTATTTTACTTGTTTTTTCAGGCTTTTTTGTAAGAGCATTCACCAGAAACGTTTGACTACTCTGCCATCTTGGCCCCACCTCATCATGGATCTTTATAATTGGTATTTCATTAGAAATGTATCAAAATTGGTTAACTAATTTTTGCTGGGACCATTACTTATTAAGCAAATAAACTCAACAGCCATTTAGAAACAAACAGAACCATACCTTATTATATTATAAGGCTGAATTTGTTGGAAACATTCTGCACAGTGATTCCAAATATTTTTCTGAATCTTAAATATGGTGTAAAAGTTTGATTGGTTAACAACTGAAATCAGGCACAACCCTTGCTCTTCCCTCCCAGGCCCTGGCACCTCTCCAGAACAGAGGTAGGCAGTCAGAGTATGTTTTGACTCTTTTTTTTTTTTAAAGCAAGGCAGACAGCTAAAAAATATTTACTAAGTATTTGCATTGATATGCAACATAGTCTCTTTATACATCACTGGTCTGGTAATTTTTCCTGGTTTTCTCCACTCTCTTCTGCTGTGCTGGTGGAAGTGGGAAGGAGGTCTTACCCATGTACCCTATTTCTGCCTGTACCACACTGAGTGTCTCCATATCCATATACACACTCTCTCCTAGATGGACCTTCTTTCCATTGTGGTGAAGAGGATGTTTACACTGCCAGTCTTTTCTTATTAATTTACCATGCAACATAGGTAGTGCTTCTGGGAGTCTAGAGAAATATAAAGAATAGGCAAGGCGGAGAAAAAAAAGTGGAGGAAAAAGGCAGGGAAAATAGGATGTACAAGAAAAAGAAAGAAAGATAAAGTGAGTAAGGTAAAAGCATAGAAAATAAGGGATGTTAGAGGAACACTGGAGTCCTGGTGGTGCAGTGGTTAAGCATTTGACAGCTAACCAAATGGTTCACAGTTCGAATGCACCAGCCACTCCTTGGAAACCCTATGGGGCAGTTCTACTATGCCCTATAGGTTGCTATGAGTTGGAATTGACTCAAAGGCAATGGGTTTGATTTAGGAAACACTGGAAGTTGTTTCAAGTTTCTCTCTGTGGAACTGACATTTCTGGGCCACCCTGCCCTGTGGTTTTCTGGTTTGCATAATTGAATGAATGTATGAATGGCAGTACTATGATTATATAACAGAGACTAAGCAGCTCACTGTTGTGTGAAAGTGAATGAGCTCTACGTTTTACTCAACTGTTAGCCTGCTTTGTCAGCTGTTACACAGTGATAAATGATTGAAGATTTAATTAATTGAAGAGGTTATTATACTACTAAAATGTATTTCCACTGAGGGGTAATAATGGAATTCAGTGTTAGTCAATGAGTATCCACTTTTCACTGGGTTAAAAAAAAATACATATTATTTATGAAATACATCTCCGTTAGACCACATACTAGAATTTATGAGGTGTCAACTTTTTATCTTTCCATTGAAGTACTAAGCTGTTATGAAAGTATCAAGATCTTTCTATTTCAAGCCCACTTTGTTTTCTTCTGAGAACTCTCACACTGTTGTGTCTTCCCCCAGTAAGTTGCTAACTGATCCAGTTAGAACTGAGTTGAATCTAACAATTTATTGATGTCAAGGTTCCTCATGTGTGTAGAACAAGTCATTATACAAGTACAGAAGCTGATTTCTGTTGATAAGAAAGCATTGTCTTTCCTTCCTTTTTTTTTTTTTTTTAAAGAAGTCAGTCTTATTATTGGAAATTCTAGTAGTGTGTAGTGGTTAAGAGATATAGCTGCTAACCAAAAGTTTGACAGTTTGGAATTGACTTGAATGCAACAGGTTTGGTTTTTTGGTTTGGTCCTACTATTAAATGCTTTTCCATAAAGTATACTTTAATTATTCACATGAGCTTTTGTCTATTTCAGAATATCTGGAAATTTTAACAGTGGGGAAACATGATAACTTTCTCTTCTTCTACAAACTCCTAAACAAGGAAAAATATGATACAATAGGCAGAATTCTTAAAAAAAAAATGACCCTATGAGTTCACTTTGGGTAGCCTGGGGAATGAGCCATCTAGGACCAGTGGTCCCTCCATTACCCACCAGGAGGGGTTGTATCCAAATTCAGCACCTCAGGGGACATGCGGCTTGTTCTAAAAAAGAGTTAGGAGGTTCTGTACTTGAGCCCCTGGTCTCTAGGTGCTGGCAAGCTGGCTTTCCCAGGCAACTCCTGTAAATAGCTGACACCCTAAAAGATTGTTCTAAGGCTTGCTTTATAAGAAAAGAGATTATAGTTGGCTGGAGGTCCCTCTCCTGGAACACAAATGCTTGCTGCATGTGCAGCAGAACACCCTGGCCTCTTGCTTCTCCGTGGGTGATGGTAAAATGGGGACCTGTGTCTTTTCTGATCCTTGTAAGTTTTCTCAGTAAAGCCTGTGTGACACTATAGAACCAAGGGACCAACTTTGTATGATAGATATCTATTGTATATTGATTTTGTGAAATGTGATATGAGGCATTTATTCACTATTCTGATTTCTCTAGGAAGGGATTTCCCTTAAACAAGTCTGGTCTTTTGCTCTTCCCCTTAGTTTCCTCGGTGAGGATTGATTGAGCTATCTGGCTGTTAGAAAACAGCATTTATCCACATTTTTCCATTTTCAGGGGCTAAGCTATCAGTAGTCCACTGGGATTTTTTTTTCGTCCCCTCTCCACTCGACCAGAGGAAACAGTGATTTGTGTAAATGATCCTGCTCTACAGATTCGAACTTTCCTTTGTTTTAGTCTGTCCCAAGGTGTAGATTGGGAGGGCAGGGAGTTTTCATGCCTACTTGACTGTCACATTAAGCTATGTTCTTTATCAGGGTGATATTTTGGACTCCCATCTACCTCATTTTTCACTTGGCTCAGGGTAAGGGGATGCCATTGATTGGGCCTCTTTGGATTCCAACATCTCCAACATCTTCTCTGGCACAAAGTTGTTGCAAGATTTATGCATTGCATACGTGTGGATCTATTGTACAAATGCTCTTTCCACCGATTGGATTAATCTAGTCAAAAGGTGGTGCTATAGGGAGAGAGATGTTTCAAATTCTAAATGCTTGAAATTGAGCATTTAGTGCACGGAAAAAAATCCAGTAAATTTAACGATAATATCCCAAAAGGGAAAATTTGCCTCCACTTCTCAATAAATAAGTTAAGAGATCTTGCTTTGCAGCCCAAATGCTTTGCTTATCCTCATCTTTATTATGTCAATGGTTTCTAGCTAGAAATGGAATAATGTCTGTGAAATACATAGTCATAAGTATTTCATGGCCAGTTAACTCTATCCTGGCTGTTGAAGAGAAATTACCTTAGAAGCCTCCACGGAGCTATAGCATGTTTTAAAGAGGTAATCAAGCATGCAAATTTTAGCATTTAAAATCTGAATCAAAATTCTATGTCTCTATAAACATGTCATAAGTAAATGATTAAACCATTATCAAGATAATTTGTTGGTCATAGAGTTCAGGCAGAAGAATCCTTACAGTTCTCCAAAAGATAGAATGAATTCTAGTTAACTATATAACAAATAGATAATTACTTGCTGACTGTATCCTAAATTTTGAAAAATGTATTTCGAGGCTAGAAATAGAATAATCCGGAAAAAAATTTTTTTTTTTGATTGCCTAGTGCAATAGCATACAACGTGAATTTAAGCTTACGTGAATCAAACTGGTGTCTCTTGGTGTTCAAGAGTTCTCTTTGAGTTCATTTTACTGTAATGCTTAACAGGTAAAAGTGAAATTTCTTTGTGGCAAGCTGATGGTTTTCCTTGTAGATGAATTTGATTATATTTGAATATACTCCTAAAAATCATATTGCCTGTCTAAAAGAAATGCAACGAATTAAATTTGTCAGGCTCTCTGTAGAGGATTAACAAATGAGAGAAAGTGATATGAGAATGGTAAGGGGAAACAGTGTTCTCTCTCTGCCTGTCATTTTAGTGCCCCAGATATTAAATTCTAAGCGTTGAGCCTTCTCAAGTTTTCACTGAGCCTTCTCAAGCGGTATTATTTATGTTCTTTCTTCCACTTTACTTTTATTCTGTTTTTTTTCTGTGATACAATACTTTCTTTTTCTTTCTAAATATCAATGATTTTTATCCATAGCTCTACCTTGGCACGTTACATTTTCTAGACTATGACTCATCGAAGTGATGGATTACAACATAATTGTTGTATTCATTGAGCAATGCCTGCACAGGATTAAAAAAAACAACACAGTGCCGTCCAGTCGATTCTGACTCATAGCGACAGTACTCAGTAAGTATTTATTAGCTAAATAAATGAGCTATTAGCATGTGAATACATAGTAATTTTGTTATATGAAAGCTCTTTTTGTAACATATTATCTGTTTCGTGATTTTATTGCTGAAGATTATTTCGCATATATCCTAAAGCAGAACAACTTTATCCTCATGTTCTTTCCTCTTCAGCAGAATAGATTTAACTGCAAAATGTGCTTCTTTGCAAAGTTCTAGTGATGATTCATTATTTTTCGTTATTGTCCTGGCATCTAACTGTACATGCTCCATTGCCTGTGCCATCACCACTAATGAAGAAATACTTTTGCAAAGTAGAATGGATCATGTGCTCTATCTTGTCCGCCTAACTGGATACTGCTGAAAACACAGTGACTAGCTGTTTCCTGGAAGTTTACTAGCATAATTTTTTTTTTGCTACTCCTGAGGTATAAACTATGGATATTATTGTTGTTAGTGCTGTCGAGTTAGTTCTGACTCATAGCGACCCTATGTACAACAGAACAAAACACTGCCCAGTAGTGTGTCATCTTCACAATCATTTCTATGCTTAAGCCCATCATGTAGCCACTGTATCAATCCATCTTGTCGAGGGTCTTCCTCTTTTTTGATGCCCCTCGACTTTACCAAGCATGATGTCCCTCTCCAAGGACTGGTCCCTCCTGATAACATGTCCAAAGTAAGTAAGATGAAGTCTCTCTGTTCTCCTTTCTAAGGAGCATTCTGGCTGGACTTCTTCCAAGACAGATTTGTTTGTTGTTCCGGCAGTCCATGGTGTATTCAATATTCTTCGTCAACATCAAAATTCTTCTTTAGTCTTTCTTATTCATTGTCCAGCTTTCAAATGCACTTGAGGAGATTGAAAATACCATGGCTTGAGCCAGGTGCACCTTAGTTCTCAAAGTGACATCTTTGCTTTTTAACGCTTTAAAAACGTCTTTTGCAGCAGAGTCGCCTAATGCAAGACATCAGTTGATTTCCTGACTGCTGCTTCCATGGGAGTTGATTGTGGATCGAAGTAAAATGAAATCCTTGACAACTTCAATATTTTCTCTGGTTCTCATGATGTTGCTTATTGGTCCAGTTGTGAGAATTTTTGTTCTCTATATGTTGAGATGCAATCCATGCTGATCTTCATCAGTAAGTGCTTCATGTCTTCTTCACTTTGAACAAGCAAGGTTGTGTCACCTGCATATCATAGGTTGTTAATGAGCCTTCCACCAATCCTGATGCCCTGTTCTTCATTTAGTCCAGCTTCTTGGATTAGTTGCTCAGCATACAGATTGAATAAGTATGACGAAAGGATATAGCCCTGACACTTTCCTGATTTTATACTGTGCAGCATCCCCTTGTTCTGTTTGAATGAATGACTCTTGGTTTATGTACAGGTTCCTCATGAGCATGATTGAGTGTTCTGAAATTCCTGTTCTTCACAGTGTTATCCATAATATGTTATGATCCACACAGTCGAATGCCTTTGCATAGGTCAATAAATCACAGGTAAACATCTTTCTGGTATTCTCTGATTTCAGCCAAGATCTAGCTGACATCAGCAATCATATCCCTCATTTCATATCCTCTTCTAAATTCAGTTTGAATTTCTGGCAGTTATGTGTCAAGGTACTGCTGCAACCATTTTTAAATTATTGTCAGCATAATTTTTATTTGCGTGTGATATTAATGATACTGCTCAATAATTTCCACATTCCATTGAATCACATTTCTTTGGAGTGGGCACAAATTTGGATCTCTTCCAGTCATTTGGCTAGGTAGCTCTCTTCCAAATTTCTTGGCATAGATGAATGAGTGCTGCCAGCATTGCATCTGTTTTTTGAAACATTTTAATTGGTATTCTGTCAATTCCTAGAGCTTTTTTTTTTCTCCAATACCTTCAATGCACCTTGGCCTTCTTCCTTCAGTACCATCAGTTCTTGATCATATGCTACCTCCGGAAATGGTTGAATGTTGACCAATTCTTTTTGGTAGAGTGACTGTGTATTCCTTCCATCTTCTTTGGATGTTTCCTGCATCATTCAATTTTTTGCCCATAAAATCCTTCAATATTGGAACTCGAGGCTTGAATTTTTTCTTCAGTTCTTTCAGCTTGAAAAATGCTGAGCTTGTTGTTTCCATTTGGTTTTCTAACTCCAGATCTTTGCACATTTCATTATAATACTTTACTTTGTCTTCTTGAGCCACTCTTTGAAATTTTCTGTTCAGTGCTTTACTTCATTATTTCTTCCATTCATTTTAGCTACTCTACATTCAAGAGTAAGTTTCAGTTTATTCTGACGTTCACTTTGGTCTTTTCCTTCTTTCCTGTCTTTTTAGTGACCTTTGCTTTCTTCATGTGTGATGTTCTTTATGTCATCCCCACAACGCATCTGATCTTCGGTCATTAGTGTTCAGTGTATCATTTATTTTTGAGATGGTCTCTAAATTCAGCTGTAATATACTGAAAGTTGTACTTTGGCTCTGGTGGATTGTTTTCATTTTCTCATCTTCAACTTGAACTTACATATAGCAATTGATGGTCTGTTCTGAAGCTGGCACCTGGCCTTGTTCTGACTGATGAAATTGAGCTTCTTCATCGTCTCTTTCCACAGATGTAGCCAACTCGATTCCTGTATATTCCATCCAGTGAGGTCCATGTGTGTAGTCAATATTTATGTTGTTGAAAAAAGGTATTTGCAATGAAAAAGTTGTTGGTTTTGCAAAATTCTATCATGAGCTCTCCAGTGTTGTTTCTATTACCAAGACCAAGTTTTCCAGGTACTGATCTTTCTTGTTTCCAACTTTTGCCAGCCAATCACCAGTTATCAATGGATCCTGATCATGTGCATATGCACACTTATTTATGGCCCTTTATAATTCTGGATAAGTGTCTCATATAAGGAATAAAATCTGTTATGTCTTCTTGGAAATGACTCAGCCTAATATTAAGCATAGATATTTATTTGAAGGACTCAAATATATTTGTTGAACAAATGAATGAAACTACAAACATAGGATTGATTACAAACACACAAAAATGTAGTTTATCACTCCTGGGAACTCAGGTCATGTGGCACAGAAGCCACAGACAGAAAATTGAGAGTGAACAGATGTCCAAGAGGGACACATACCCACATACACCTTTTAAAGCATTCTGTAGGTGTTGATTTGTGCAACACTACTTTCTTTAAACATTATCTTATAAATTTCATTACTATAACCTTGTAAGTGAGAAGTCTCAATGATATGAGAAAGTCTAAGGAGGGTGTTAGTCATTTGAGTTAATAGTAAGCTACTTTACCAAGTGTTTTCACATACAGCATTCTAGTTTAGGAGTGGTACAACTCTAAAAAAACTCAGATGTAGGCAATATTTTGACATTTTAGTATCTCCCATTGCTAGTTTATATATTGACATTTTGATTTTATAAATCAGTGTGTGGTTGCCAAGTATCTGATGTTCAATTGGAAAATACAGTTTTTGAGCTTTTTCTCTGGAAAACATGTTGAGAAAATGCCAGATACATAAATGCCTGGTATTTCCGCATTTAGTGTATTTTATTATTACAATGTTGTGCTCTGACCTGCATATAAGTACTCCCGCTCATTGTCAAGAACTGAAAAGCATGCTATAAAGAGGCCACCACTGGGCTGAGAGCCTGCAAGGCTTAAGATGCCTCTATGGAGCAATGCATACCAAGTAAGCAGGTCATGCATAATCATGTGGAAATGCTGAGTAGTTTCCTTCTATTTATGCATAATGTGGGGCATTGCTATTCTTCGGGTAAGGTTTGTGTTTCTGTTATATCAAAATGGTATTTTAGGTAAAGGGTGTTTAGAAACTCTATCAAAAAAGCTTGGCCATTTTCATCAATAATTTAAGGAATTAATTTAGCACTAAAATTCCTTAGAGATAAAAATGTGTGATAAAATTTTCAGCATAAAATTTACATTTTCTTTACGCAAAGGCTGTTTTCTGGTAAATGTAGTCAATAAATTTGTCTCCAAAGACACAAATGTGTACACAAGAAACCTCAAACATCTGGTAAAGTGGTTTCTTTGAGAAAAGCCAAAAATACAGTGCTTTCAAATTGGTAAACCATGAGAAATTTCCTTTTGAAATATAATTAAAATGTTTTTGTTGTTATTACAGAAAAAAGTATGCCTTCCAAATTTTTGAAATAAAGAACTTGTTTCTTTTAACACCCAATATCTCTTTCAAAGAGAAAAACAACTTTGTAATTTGTTAGCAGCCAGTCAACAGTCTGTTTCAGTACCTGTGTCAAAAACTGTATGAAAATAATTTTAAGAGTTATGTGCAATCTAAACTAATAAGCACCACGAATTAAATCTTGAGCCCAGAAGAGGACTCATTTATATTTTCTACAGGATTAGAAGCAAAATATGAGTATTTGAAAACCAAAAATTTGATGAAAGTCATGTTGTGGATGCTGTGTTTGATTGAGTTAATTCCAACTCATAGCAACCCTGTAGGACAGAGTAGAATTGCCCCACAGGGTTTATTAGGCTGAAATTTTTAGTGAGCAAATTTCCAGGTCTTTTCTCCTGTGGAGCTGCTAGTTAGTTTGAACTGCTTACCTTTCAGTTAGCAACTGAGCACTTTAACTCTTGCACCACCAGCATTCCTTATAAAAGTCATAATATAAAATACATTATAAATGGTTATCAATAAATGTTGCATAGCAAAAGAATTCTTTCAAAAAATATTAAGTATATCTAAGTTTTAAAAATACTTTTAATAGCCTTTAACATCTAAAATAGTCACCTGTGAGTTTTCTAATCATAAATCAACTTTTCAGAGTAGAATTAAATTCTGGATAAGTGGAATTTTTGCATTGACAAATAAACTATCCTCTGAAGAAGTATATGTTGTCCCTCTTTCTCTTTTCCTTTTTCTCCTCTCCTTCCCTTCTCCCTTTTCCCTTTCTTCCCTCCTTTCTCTTTCCATCTTCCCTTCCTCTCTCTCCCTTCTTTTATCTATCCTTCCCTTTCTTCCATCCTCTCCTTTGTGTTTATTGAGTATCATTATATTTTAGTCATCATGTTATGAACCCGGGATACACAGGTGAATATAATATTTCTTTCCTCAAGCTACTCACAAGCCAACGAGAAAAGTAGTAATCGAACATCTATATTCACTTTGGTAAGTAACCTAACAGTGCGTGGAAACCACAGAGGAGAGACAATGATGAATGTCAAGGCAAGATTCATATCAAGTACAACACAATATGAAGCTCAAACACTTTGAGAGTTGAAAGAAGGGTAGAAATTTGGCAATGATTTGGGTGAAGAGGAGAGGTGGCATTGGAGAAAAAGGGAGCATCGTATGTAAAAAACATAGAAACACGAGATAGTGCAACTTCAAGCAATCCTTTTGATTTTCAAGCACAGATGGTGGAGTGTTGGTTTTTCTGGATACGTAGGCATGGGCTAGATTTTAAATAATCTTCTTTTGCCTGGTAAGAGATTTAGACTTTATTCCATAGTGCAGGAGTTGGCAAAATGTTTTGGAAAAGAGACAAATAGTAACTGTTTTAGATTTTATGGCCATACAATCTGTCATAACTACTCAACTCTGCCATTGGAGCACAAAGAAAGCCATGAACAGTATGTGAATGAGCATGGCTGTATTCCAATAAAACTTTATTTCTGGATACTGAAATTTGAATTTTTATAATTTTCATGTGTCACAAAATAGTATTCTTTAAAAATTTTTTTCCAACCATTAAAAAAAAAAATTCTGAGCTTGTGGACTGTACAAAAATAGGCCGTAGATTGGATTTGACTCATAGACTGTAGTTTGCTGGTCTCTGCTACTTCAGATGATGAACTATCATTAAAGAGTTTAAATCAGAGTGATGATATGATCTTATTTGCATTCTAGAAAGATATTTCCAGTGTAGCGTCTCCTAAACCAAGCCCTGAGGAACCATACTGGAAGTTGCTCTGGCCAAAAATGTCCCATAAGCAAACAATCTTAGGAAAAGCTCTATGCTGTAGTCTCCTTTTAGATTTGCACATTAGTGTGTTTTAACTTTAGGCTGTGAGAAGGGCTGCAGAGAACAGCCTGGTAAACTTTTTTTTTTTTTTTTGAGTTTTGTTAATTCAGCGTTCACTGCACTTACTTATAGAAACTTTTGTAAAACGTGCTTTAGGAAGTGTTATTTTAACGGCAACTATATTAATGAAAAAGTGAGGCAAAGATCATGAAGATCAATTAAGCAGAAAACCATTGCAATAGAGTTATAAAAAAGTGTTGAGAGAACAAACCAAGGAATAATAGTAGAGTGTAGAAACTCTGATCTTATCAAGGAAACACAAATACTAGAAGAGAAAAGCAGACTGTCTTTAATATTTCTTCTATTAAAATAGAAAAAAAATCAAAACAGAGAAAACAAACACATATGTATTTTTTGTATAATCAAGCCAAAAATCTGTTGCCATTGAGTCAATTCTGACTTATAACAACCCTATAGGACAGAGTAGAGCTGCCCCATAGGGTTTCCAATGAGCAGCTGGGGAATTCAAACTGTTGACCTTTTGGTTAGGAGTCGAGCTCTTAACCACTGCACCAGCAGGGCTCTGCTTCTTATATATAGTATATGAAAAGGACATGAAAAGGCCACACTTTGGAAAATAAAAAAAATTAAGAGGAAGTGATATTTGAGTACTTAAGGTAGAAATTTGGAATCTAAATCTTATGCTACCAAGTCTAATGAGGTTGACCTGTCATTCTCAAAAGGTCAAATCAAGATGGTTGAGGATCACCTTAATATTATTTCAATATGCAGCAAGGAAAAAACAATGAGAGATGATTTCAATAAAACTGAGTCATTTTCTAAGTCTATGTCAACCAGGGTTCTTGGTTGCCAGCAACAGAAATTGACTTGATAAAGCAGAAAATAATTTATTAAAAATATATTTCCCCCCACTTGCCAGTTATAAGTAAGTGCTTTTACTAATGAAGATCAAAGATTACAGCTTTCAGTATGGATTGCAACTCAACATAAAGAAAACAAAAATCTCAGAACTAGACCAATGAGCAACATCATGACAAACAGAGAAAAGATTGAAGTTGTCAAGGACTTCATTTTACTTGGATCTGCAATCAACAGCCATGGAAGCAGCAGTCAAGAAACCAAAAGACACATTGCATTGGGTAAATCTGCTGCAAAATACCTCTTTAAAGTGTTGAAAAGCAAAGATGTCACCTTGAAGACTAAGGTGCACCTGACCCAAGCCATGGTATTTTCAATTGCATCGTAGGCACATGAAAGCTGGACAGTGAATAATGAAGACCAAAGAAGAATTGGCAGCTTTGAATTGTGGTGTTGGCAAAGAATATTGAATATACCATGGATTGCCAAAAGAATGAACAAATCTGTCTTAGAAGTACAACCAAAATGCTCCTTAGAATCAAGGATGATGAGACTGTGTCTCACATACTTTGGACATGTTATCAGGAGGGATCAGTCCCTGGAGAAGGACATCGTGCTTGGCAAAGTACAGGGTCGGCAGAAAAGGGGAAGACCCTCAACAAGGTGGATTGACACAGTGGCTGCAACAATGGGCTCAAGCATAACGATTGTAAGGATGGCGCAGGACTTGGCAGTGTTTCTTTCCGTTGTGCATAGGGTTGCTATGAGTTGGAACCGACTTGACGGCACCTAACAACAACTAACAAGCCAGTCGTAAATGACCCATTCTTCAGATAGGAATCAATTCAGTAGGTGATGGTAAGCATGAGGTGCCCACGGGTGGCATAAGCTAATAGGCCACTCAACTATTAAGCAAAAGGTTAGTGATTTGAACCCACCCAGAAATGCCTCAGAAGAAAGGCCTAGTGATCTGCTTCTGACAAGTCACAGCCATTGAAAAACCTGTGGAGCACAGTTCTACTCTGAGTCGAAATTGATTTAACAGCAACTAACAAAAACAAGACAAAACGCTTAGTAAAAAAAAAACTGTTTCAGCTGAATAGCTCAAATAAAAATTAGTTTGCAATGTTGAGCTGCGTAAATCCTCCTACAGAACTATTTTCTCAGTCTGTGCTTCTCATCCACCATCTTGGTTGGACTAAGATGAGGGCCAACACTGGGTAATACTGCAACAATTTCTGAAATATTTCGCCATCAACTATTAGATGTTTAAGTTAGCAAAGTGACTTTGTACACCGAGATAATAACTAGAGGTAAGAAAGCATAAGTCTCATTGTCTTACTACAAAAATAAATTTTTAATATTATTGTTACTATTGTTGGAGACTTCTGCCTAAAAAATAAAAAAAAAAATGGAACACCTTCCTTGAATACAATAAAAAATTGTACTTGGACACATTAAACCATGTGCGTATTTTTCAGGTTTAGTTTTTATTATTCAGTTTTAATACTGAGATGAAAATAGTGCCAAGAAAGTGTGGAATTCATTGCCTTAGTTTTGAACAAATAAGCAGGAAAAAGAATGTGTTAACACATTGATTACATTTATCTCTAAAAGCCACTGTAATCAGACTTCAGCCATACAGAACAAATTCAAAATTAAAAGGAATTTACAGAACATTTGATGATTTTTTTAAACCCATCTTCAACAGTTTCACACATTTTAATATTCAAAGTGCCACATGCTAAATGTTAACTATCTGTGAACTGCTGTAAATTAAAGTGTCATGTAATATGAAGACTGGTTTAATCAAAATGAGGAATCAGCATGGAACAATCATTACTTATAATTGAAAAATAGTTTACTCTGTGGGAGTGTTTTGACATTTTTGTGTATATGGTGAAACATAATTGCTGTGCAAAATCTTGAGGAAAATTTATGGAAATAATCATGCAATTTGTATCAGATTAAGTAATAGATTTTCTTTCTTTTTGGGTGAAAAGAAAACAAAACAAAACAGAAAACCCAAAAGCCCCAAACAAACAAACAAAATAAAAAATGTATCAGATAGCTCACAGAATCAATAAGGTAGAGAATCTGGTTCAGAAAGCAGGCAGGGACCACAGACAGCAGAAACCACAGCCTTGATCATCTTATGCCACTGGAACAGTCTAGTTAGGGACTATCTCGCTGCTGATGAAACATCTTGGCCAGGCCCCACTTCTGATGGTCTCTTGCTACTACCAGCTCCCCAATGACTGATTTCTAAACTTGCTCTTTGTCTTTTTCACATTCCTTCCTCAAGATTCAAAGTCTTCGGGAAGAATAACAAATATCTGAGTGGCTAGGCCTGGTTCCCATGCCTGTGTCCTAGACCCCAGGGAGAGAGTAAGGGAAGATTCCACTGTCTGCCTTAAGCTTCCATGGTGGGAAGTGGTATACTCTACCCCACCAGTATTACACGGAGTGGAGAATCCTCTACAAATAGAAAAGGCATTTTTGTTGCCTCTCTCAAAATTATAAATACCCATCTCAAAGATCAAGAAAGTGAACTATTTATGAATAATGTGTGTGAAATTTGAAGTATAATATTCTCATTATTGTTCAGAGTGATTGCATTAGCTATATTACAGCAGGGGATAAGTAAGCTAACAAAAACATCCAACCATGAATATAATTTGGTAAATTTGAGCCTTCGGATTATAGTAGAATTAGAACAGTTTCAGTTTTAATGAATAGGGTTCAGTGATCCTCCCAAAACATAGAGAGTTCAAAATTCTATCTAAAATCTTTCTGATGATTTCAACGAATTTTCCTAGAGTTAGTATTTAATTCAGTGCTCTGTATTTTTCTGTGGATTGGAAATATAATCCTACAAAAAATAGCTCTTTTGTTCTTATGTCCTAGGAATTTAATGACTTTGACAAAATACTCATGTTTATTGAGATACTTAGAAACATTTTGTGCACACCTCTCATTTGATCCTGATATCATATACGAATAAAGTATTAAGAAAATTTTTACTCCTCTTCCTGGAAGTTGTAAATTAGTATTTTCATTGCTTCTTTTGTTCTTCTGGATTCTTGGAAGGGGTCTTTGGGTATAAACAACCCAAACTAGTATAATAGTATAGTTAATAATAATGAAACTGATATAGGTGATTGGATTATCTTCAATGGAGATTTATTTCAAAATGTATTAAATGTAATAATCAAAAATTTAATAATTCTATTTTTTGCCCTTAACTTTGGATTGCAATAACCATCTGATAGTTTCTGTTTGTCTCAAAACGAAATTACTTAAGGGGAGCTAACTGATACTTTGTGGTAGAAATAAAGACAGAAATGCTTCAGAGAAGAGGTGTGTGGACAGCCCTGTGTCTCTCTGCCCGCCTGTCCCGACAGAGTAGATTAGAAACATGTGAAGCAGCTAATTTAGCATCTGTACCATTTAGTTGTACGTCAGTACA
Source organism: Loxodonta africana (assembly GCF_030014295.1). Taxonomy (NCBI): domain Eukaryota; kingdom Metazoa; phylum Chordata; class Mammalia; order Proboscidea; family Elephantidae; genus Loxodonta; species Loxodonta africana. Next base: position 51,646,494 of record NC_087351.1, read on the forward strand.
GGAACCATTACCCTGGCTCATCAAACCTCCTGTGAGCATGCACATCTGTTCCCCACCTCCTCTCTAATGTATAACTGTTAATACCTAGAAACTCTATGGAACGGGAGTTATAAGTAATTTTTATGGGAATATATTGGATATGCTTAAGTTACTTTTAGGATATGTTACAACCAAATGCTTGGTTGACTCCCTAACTCTTTTACTGAGTGATTTGCCACAGCACTGGGGAAAAAAAAAAAGCACATGAATGTCAAAAGGGAGTTTCACAGCATCTTCTAACACACGAGCTGAAGGTAAAAACTACAGAAATTTGTGTAACGGACATCCTACATTAGCCACATGGATGAGACATCGTTAGTACACTTTTTTAGAGACAGGAAATATACATTTCTAGGATTAAATTTTAAGTCCCATGGAAACATTTATTAAGTGCCCAGTATTTGCAGAGCATGCTGTTGGGTATAGATAGAAGATCAAAGTGAGTTGTTTTTAAAAATGTTTCAATTGATGAGGAGTTAGGATGCTCAAAGGATAAGCTAGCTAGTGCAACCTTCAGGCTGGAGGATTGTAAATAGCGACTGATTGCCATATATTACAAGCAAAATGAATCTCATTATTTTAAAGCCATACACAGATATTAAAATGTATTTTACTATGAGTCGTTAGTTGGTGATTTATTTGGAAATGTGTATTCAAGAGTACTTAATATCATTTGATATTTTCTTGGGACTAGAATTTTATTCTACATTGTTTTAAACATTGAAAGGTATCAAAAACAAAAAACAAGAAACATTATTCCTTCTCAACCAGGGCCTTTATCTTGGCAAATCAGACTGGCTGAGACCTGGGATTTCCATTTTCTCTGCAGTTCCATTGCCTTTGTGATTATGTCTTGGGCCTGGTCCTCAGTTTATTCTGTTCTATCATTGTAAGAAAGGTAAGTCTCTTTACAATGCTGCCAAGGAGGCCCTCTGTCTCTTGTACTTAGTTTTAAATTGGTGATGAATCACCCTCAGACTTTGTCTTTCTCCATTGCATCACTGGCACTAGTAAGAGCCATCGGATAACATTATCCTTATAATTACTCCTTCCTTAAACCTCTCAAACTTGTGTGATATTCAAGATATTTATCTGCCAGTACATTTCCTCCCACTGGGGCCCTATCCCAGTTAACCAGTGGTAAAAATTTTAACAATTGTACCACTGTAACGATGGTACTATTCATATTCCACCTACTATGTCCTATAGGGTCGCTATGAGTTGGAATCGACTCAACGGCACTGGGTTTTTCTATCAGACAAAAGGAAACCCTGGTGGCGTAGTGGTTAAGAGCAATAGCTTTATAAGGCAGTTCTACTCTGTCCTATAGAGTTGCTATGAGTGGGATCAGACCAGAAACCAAGCCAGTTGCCATCAAGTTAATTTTGACTTATGGAGACCAAATGTTTGTCAGAGTAAAACTGTGCTCCATAGGGTTTTCAAGGCCATAAACTTTTTGGAAGCAGATTGCCAGGGCTTAATTCTGAGGTACATCTGGGTGGATTTGAACCACCAACCTTTTGGTTAACAGTTGAGCACATAACTGATTGTGGTACTTGGGGACTCCTATCAGACATGGGATCCTTATCATCAGTTTGCTTGTGGGTGATTCAAATTTAAAACCCCATTTTAGAGTCCGCTTCCTCAGATTATTCCAGGCACTACTTGTTTTTGGTCAGGTTCATCTGGAAACAAACTCTGAGGACATTCGTGTGCAGGAAATTTTCTGCAGAGCACTCTCCCCACAATATTTCTGGAGAGTAGGGAAGCAGAGTTAAGTGGAGAGGAAAGTTGGACTGCAAGCTCTGGATGGCTCCTTAGAGATGTTCCAAATTCAGGGAAGGAGGCTGTGCCTTTGAATTCTTCATCATTCAGTCATTTGATTTAAGTTTATATCAAAAAAGAGGCATGAACTTAGTCAAAGAAGCACCTTTTGGATGAAGGTAATTTCTGGGGAAACTAGACTGTGCACAATCACACAGATGGGTAACTGGGTAAATTAGTGGGTAGTTGGCTGGATGAATGTATTGGTGGAATTTGTGTAGCACAGCATAGCATCTGCTTCAACCTGAAAATACAGGTGGACAATGTTGTTGTTTTTGTTGGGTGCTCGCGAGATTGTTTTGACTCATAGTAACCCTGTGTACAACAGAATGAAACTCCGCCCAGTCCTGCAACATCCTCACAATCATTGCTATGTTTAAGCCCATTGTTGCATCCCCTGTGCCAATCCATCTTGTCAGGATCTTCCTCTTTGTCGCTGGCTCTCTACCTTACCAAGCATGATGTCCTTCTCCGGGGACTGGTCCCTCCTAATAACATGTCCAAAGGACATGAGAACGACCAAGTCTTACCATCCAAGCTTCCAAGGAGCACTATGGCTGTACTGACTCATGTTATCGTTAATTTTGTTCTATTCAAAACAACTTCTGTTGATTTATTCATTCAACTATAGAAATGTTAATCACTGCAGATGGGCCTGATAAAGTCTTTTTTTTTTTTTTTTGTCTGTGTTCCCACTTGACCTAAAATGAAGAAAATTTGAAAATCTTGGGACAGATGATTCCGTTTACAACGTAAGAAGTGCATATATTCTTCCAAATTTTCTGATATTCACTTAAGGAACAAACTTTTGACAGTCTTTCCTATTTTAATTTGATGTCTCTTTGGTGAGGAAACTGGCATTTTCTCATAGCTCTTGTGTAACACTGACCCTGTGCTTTTAATTATTGGAGAAGCCACAGGCAATGAAATGTAATTATAATAAAATAAATTACAGAGCTATAGACCTTTTCACCTTTTGTCTCCTGGTTGAGATTGTATAGTCTTGGCATCAAAGTACCTGATGCTTATTTCTAATTTCCCTATTTGGATGAGCAAGGAAAAAAATCTGATTGAGAAATTACCTGTCGTGCCATCACAAGAGGAACCTTTGAGACTGACATTCTGTATGTGAGATTTTGTATGAAGTCTTATCCAGCTTACTTCAAGGTACAGCTACCTGCAGAGAAAGAACTGTCTGCCTGGCTTTTAAAATAGTGTAGTTTTACTTTTACTTTTTTTGTTAAGTTTAGGGAGAAAGATATAAGTGCTTGCATTCTTGTATACCGTTTTGAGTAAATTTATTTATCCGAGCAAAACAAGTAGTTTGTAATTCAGCAGTTGAACCAATATTGATGATAATTCCGTATGTGGTAGCAGCCAAATGCTAAAGTGTAAAACTCCACTGAACAGATTGTTTAGACGTAAATGAGTTAAAAGAGTACTATTTTTTTTAAATTTCTTGCTGTAAGGAGCATTTACCCATGGTGAAGTACGGTTGGCTCTTGGGTGAGGGGATTCTGGAAATCATGGATCTATCTTCTTACCTTCTTCAGAGGATTGCCATTTGGAGGTTTTAGCCAGTGGAAATAGGCAGATACTGAAGCTAATTAACTGCCAAGTTACTTAATAGAACAATTCATTTTCTTCCTGATTATCTTATAGGCACTAATCCATTCTTGAAGGATAAAATTTCATTAGCTCATATTTTCTGGAGAAGCAGTTTAAAAGATCTTGTCTTTGCAAGAACCTTAAAATGTTCACATACAGCACTTGACACTTTTTAGAATTTTACTTTCTCATCTGGGGACAAATTTCTTCATGGGATCGTATCAATGACAAGGTCAAAAGCTTCCATGTGAGAGGAGACTCCGAGGAAGTAGGTTATGTGGCTTAATAGAGTTTCTCAACTGATGACAAATCCTATCCACTAAATAGACTCACTGTCTGTTGGAAAAAGTAAAGGAAGGTAGTCAAAATAATAGATTTTGTTTCTAATCAAAAAGATTTAGAATAGGAGAAAACTGCATAAAAAAGGAAAGAAGGCCTCTGGGGAGGCTGGGAGATGAAGGATATGAAGTTGGAAAGGGAGGGGAGGAGAACCACCACAAGACAGCAATCTCATAAACACCGTTAACTCCTATGGCCTTTGAACCTTTTTGAAAGCTGACTTCCTAAAATAATCTAAAAAGAAAAATAAGCAAAAAACCTATGTACTCTCTTGTACATTTTCAGGTTGACAGCTAACAGTTTTCATTATAATTTGAAGTAGCTACAAATAAAATATACAGTATATTGTAAATATTCACAATTTAAATAAAACTACTAAATGTGCCCATTAAGTGTTCTTCAAGCGCATCAAAGAAATCCAAATACGATAACTTATTGATATTACCATCATTTAAAAAAAATATGAACAAACTCTTCTTCAACAGTCAAAAGTTTTTCATCCTTCATTTTCCTTTTTGAACTTCTATTTCTCTTCTCCCACAGAATTTTTTCCTAATGTAATATACTTTAATGTTTAGGAATCTTTTATCGATTATTCCTTTATACTTTTCTGTGAATAAGCTGTGTATATAAATTGAAATTAACTTTCTAGTGGTAATATGGTTACAAAAGTCAAATTTTCTTTTTCTGGTTTAAATCATCATTGCAATTATTGTTAGTACACAAGTGAATAAAGAAACAAAATACCCATTTTGGTAAATAATTGGCATTCAAAAAATTTATTGGAAATGCTTCTCTTAGTGAGTTGTTATTTCCCCTAATTAGTTCATTTACACATGACTGAATATTACTTATAGGACAAAAAATGGCTCAACAATGATTTCTATTTTTTATTTCTGTGGGTGTGAATATTGAGAAACCTTGTCCATGTAAAGAAGTAGAAGAGAGTCATATTATAGCAGCATGTACTGTTTATTTACTGTTGTTTCTCATCCTTACACCTATCCTACTCTGTCTACTCTTCTGTGTGATGCAGAGGCTGAGACCCTGCAAAGTACATTTCCCAACTGGCTTCCTATTAGCCATTAGGGGAGACTAGAAGGCAGGAGGAGCCCTGGTGGTACAGTGGTTCATAGCTACGGTTGCTAACCAAAAGTTCAGCAGTTTGAATCTACCAGCCACTCCTTGAAAACCCCATGGGGCAGTTCGGCTCTGTCCTATAGGGTCACTATGAGTTGGAATAAACTTGACGGCAATGGGCTTTATTTTTTTTTAGAGTGCAGGAAGATGAGAGAGGGAAATTTTTTCTGTACTAGTCAATGACACTCTAGTGACAGTAGGTTGATCCTCTAGCTTCTCTTGTTACTCTCAGAACAAGTCTGCTGTGCCCTGTCTCCCTTAGAGGTACTGCAGTCATTGGAGACTAATCCCTTCTCAGAGGTCTGTGTGCCAGCTCTACAGGGCTCCTTTTCTGAGCCTGTAGGTTTGGTAAGCCCACCTCTTTTCCCCTTTCCCCTCAACCCTTAGGACTGTAGCTGCTTCCTGTAGTTATTATCTCTGAGTTACCTCAAGTTCATTTTTTGCTCTATCAGCCCTAACAACTGTGAAACCAATTTCATATATGAAATCTCCTCTGTTTGAAATATCTAATTTGGTTTCTGCTTTTTGACTGGACTCTGGTTGATACAGAGGCTATTCAATTCTTTAAATTCCTTTCAAGTTATAGGTTAAAAATCACACAGTAATCCATCATCATAAATTATTTTTAAATTGTCTATAGGCTGACGATTTGATTAGATTCTACTTTTGTTTTTTCCTTTTTTGAAAGTCAAGAGTTGGAAAAAAACTAAACTTATAAAAGGATTTATTATTCAGTCATTAAGATCATTCTTTTTCTCAATCTCTGGAAGATATTCTAAATAGGATTTATCAAGGCTAATCAAATGACTGGATTATAGCTGTTACTAGTGGTACCTTATTTTACTGTTCATATTAAAAAAGCACTGAGGAATATTGTTAATTTCAATACACTTTTGCCACTACCACATTTTTTAATGAAATGCTTTTCTCTGGTAATGTACTTTAAATATATTTTTGTTAAAAACCATAGGACAGTAGAATTAAATAATAAATTTATGGAAATTGTTTGCCATTAACCTAATTGACAAAGGCATTGTCTGGCAATCAATGAAATCATATCTATTACCTATCAGAAAATATGACTTTATTTTTCAATTCAAATAAATGTGTTCATATTCATTCCCATGACAATTCTTTCATTTTTAAATTCTAAGATATAGATAGATAAGTAGGCAGACCAGGCACCAAATTTTCCCATGCTTGGATGAAATAGAGCTCAACTGTCTTCATTATTTCTTACTGACCCTTTACAGAAATTTCCCTTTGGAGTGATGCATTAAAAAAACAATTTGTTGAGGCAAAGTACATATAACACAAAATTGAGGATTTAAGGTGAACAATTCAGTGACAATTAGTACATTCACAATGCTGTGCAACTACGTCCTTTACCTAGTTCCAAAATGAGTGATGCATTTTTTGATGGTAATTGGGGAGTGGAATAGGCTAAGGTATTAAATAAAAATTGTCATTACTTTTGCTGTCTTATTCTACTATATATCTGAACTCAGGACATCCCAACAGCATCCAAATACACTATTTTTATTGTCACACTTCACTCTTAAGAGATATATGTTTAAAATGGGGAAAGACAAAGCCTTTTGATGAATTTATGACTCATTGATTAAAGGAGGCTTGAGTTATACCCACTGTTTTAAATTGTCCCTTTGTTCAGTTTTGTGACGTTTTTAACACCACAAGCCAATGTACCATTTTACTTATGTTTTATAAAATGACAGAAAGTTGGTTGTGAAGGGGAAGATGGAAAGGAGAACCAGTATGATATTCAGATGTGGGAGTGTTTGTAGGCAGGTGAGCTTTGGAAAATTTACATATGGCAGTAGAGATTTTCAAATTGATTCCCTTAAAACTACGCCCTGGTATTCCTAGGAAATCCCTAGGTAAGTATCTCTAGGGGACACTTAACCTTCTGGATTGAATCCCACTCCCACTGCTGTCAAGTCAATTCTGGATTGAATACTGCTGGCTTATATTACTTAAATACTTCTTACTGGTCAAAAATTCGCTTTTAAATTCTTTTGTTCATTCTGTTCTTAATGGCTCACATCAGGAAATGCTTGTTTTGTCTAATATTTGGGATATTAGGGAACTACAAAGAAAAATAAAATTGGCATAAGCTGTATAAAAAAAAAAAATTTTTTTTTTTTTTTTTCTATTATCTGATGACTGCAATTCTCCCAGGGAAGGTGGAAGGAAGAAAAAGCAGCATGGAGACTATTTTAGGTTTCTTAAAGAGAAAAGAAACATAATTCCTTTTTTGTTGCCATTTTCTGTTTCTTAAATACTTTTCAGGGAGGGATTTTTCTCCCTTGATTGGAAGGATATTAATTAATTAAAAAAAATTCCCAGAATGGACAAGATTTTTATTTTGGAACTGTGTTCTTAAAGTGTCACAACTACCTTATTCAAGAAGAGAAATATGTTTAAAGAATTTTAAACTAAGGAAATGTAACATGTTGCACAACTGTACAGGAATAAATGTTGGTAGGTTCTGTTCACTCAGTTCTGACTCATAGGGACTCTGTGTATAACAGAACTAAACACTGTCTCGTCCTGTGACATCCTCACAATTGTTGTTATGCTTGACCTCATTGCTGCAGCCACTGTGTCAATCCATCTCATTGAGGGTCTTCCTCTTTTTCGCTGACCCTCTACTTTACCAAGCATGATGTCCCTTTCCAGGGATTGGTCCCTCCTGATAACATGTCCAAAGTACGAGAGATGAAGTTGTTCCATTCTTGCTTCTAAGGAGCATCTTAGCTGTACTGCTTCTAAGACAGATTTGTTCATTCTTGTGGCAGCCGACTCCCCCCCACCCACCGGCTGGTTCCCTCAGCACAATTTCTTTTCTCTCGCTTTCACTTTCTTCCTTTTTTTTCTCCTGCCATCTAGCCTTCTGTGCTGTCTCTACACTTCTTGAGTGGCTGTGCTACACTGGTTGGCTAGAGAGCCACTGGCACACAGTCTCCCTGGGTCTGCCCTGCCCCCATCAGCTGGGTCCTGCCTTTTTTTTTTTTTTTTCTTTCTCTCTCTTCTTCCTTCTCTTTCTCCTTCTCACCTAGCTCCACACATCACATCTCCTTCCTTCAACTGGACCTTGAGTCTGCTCTGCCCCCACTGGCTGGCCTGGAGGAGACTTTTTCTTTTTCTTTATTATCTCCCTTCTTTTCCTCCTATTTAGTCCTGTATGCCATCTCCACCCCATCCTACTTGGCCACACCTTGCTGCCTCAGCTGGAGAAACACCGGCCCATGGCACCCTGGGTCCACCCCGCCCCCATCTGCCAACTTCTGCCCTGTTGCCCTTTTTTTCCTTTTCTTTTTTTTGTTTTGCTCTCCTTTTTTTTCTTTCTCCCTGGCTCCACACATCACATCCCCTCCTTTCTGACCTGCCCTTGGTTCTGCCGTGCCTCCACTCACTGGCCTCCACTGCAATGTTTATGTTTTGATTATTTTTTTTCTTTTATCTCTCTTTCTCTTCCTTCTCCCTCAGACCTAGCCCTGTATGCTGCTTTCCCTCTGCAATCGGACCCCACAATGCTGACATGGCTGGAGAGCCACCAGCCTGCTGCTGCCCCAGGCCCTCTCTGCCCCTACTGTGCTGCCACTCACTTTCTTTACTTTGTACTTCCCACCTAGCCTCATACATCAGCTCCCCCCTTTTCCATTGGTGCCCATTGGTGCTCTATCTTTTATTTCTTTCCCCCACCTACCTCTATATGCCACCCCCCCCACCAGCCCCTGATGTGCTGCCATGTCTAGAGCACCACTGGTGCTCAGACTGGCCACCACAAAGGGCCCATACTGCCCCACCCACCACTTGACCAAGTGCTGAAAGGTGGGAAGAGAGCCCACACCACTCCCCATTAAACATCCCCACATATTGGGCCAGAGGCTGGGAAAGCTCCCACACCATAGGACCAACATCAGGAGACAGGCAACGCCCTCCCAGTGCACCCTCAGCGACCTTGCAAAATCAGTGTACAGTGAAGCAGGCTCACCCTGCCTATTGCTGCCCTGCCCACCGAGACAAGGTGGTGAGAACTATTGTGACCACAGATTGCTGCCTGGCCCGCCCACCCTGACAGAGCAAAACAAAACAAAACAAAAAATCAGGACAAAACAAATGAACATGCAATCAATAAATAAAGGAAATAATACCGTAATGTCTCAGAGACTGCAGACAATATCAAAACATATAAAAAACCAGAACAAGAAGGCTCAGCAAATGACCAAAATAATCAGACAACACTCTGGTAGAAGAAAAGGCAGTGGAACTACCTGATATGGAATTCAAAAGGCTAACATTTAGGACTCTCCAAAAGATAAGAAAAGAGATCAAGGAAAACACAGGCAAAGCCAATGAAAACATAGCCAAAATCAAGGCAAACATAGACAAAGCAATAGAAGAAATCAGGAAAATAATACAAGAACAAAACATCAAAATAAATAAACAATTAGAAATCACACAAGAAGAGCAACAGGAATCCAAAAGATAAGCAACAAGCTTTCAGAAATGAACAACTGAATAGAAAGCTGTAGGAACAAATTTGAAATGATGGAAAACAGAATCAGTGAGATTGAAGAAAAATCCATGGATGCCACTTTGAGGAAAAATCAGGGAAAAGAATGAGGAAAAATGAAGAGAACCTAAGAATTATGTGGAACACAATCAAGAGCAAAAATTTATGTGTGCCACTTAAAGTGGAAACAATAATACTAAGTTCTGATTACTTGGCAGAAACTATGCAAGCAAGAAAGCAGTGCAATGACATGTATAAAATCTTGAAAGAAAATAAACTGCTAATCAAGAATAATATATCCTACAAAACTCTCTCAAGTCTGATGGCAAAACTAGGACATTTCTAGAAAAGAGAAATTAAGGAAATTCACAAAAAACAAACCAAGCTTATAAGAAATATTAAAAGGAGCTCACTGGTTAGAGAGCTAACAACAACCAGAGTCTAAGATACAGGACAGCATCAACCAGATACCAGTTAGATAAAGAACTCTCAGTACTAAAACAGAGCTTGAAGACTTAAAACAGGGAAATAGAGACGTCAATCTATAAATGTTGGCAATGTCAAAACAATAAAATGGGGAATAAATGCTGTAGGTATAGAGCTGTCAAATGGAGAGGAAGTCAAGGCAATGTCAAGTAATAAAATACTGGTTCAAACTTAGGAAGATAAGGGTAAATTTCAAAGTAACCACAAAGAAAGATAACAAACTCACTCATCAGAATAAAAAAGAAGAAAAACATAAAGACTCAGTAAGCACAAAATCTACAATAACGAAAAAAGGAACTCAGAACAGAATAGTAAGAGGAACAAAGAAAACGTCAGCACCACAAAAAAAAGCACAATAATATGACAGCAATGAACTCATATCTAGTGATAATCACACTGAATATAAATGGTTTAAATGTGCCCATAAAGAGAGAGTGGCAGAATGGATTAAAAAACAAACAAAAAAAAAAACCCATCAATATGCTGTCTATGAGAGATACATCTTAGATACAAATACATAAATTTATTAAAAATCAAAGAATGGAAAAAATATATCAAGCAAATGTTAACCATAAAAAGACAGGGGTGGCAATAATAATCTCAGATAAAACAGACTTGAAGGCAAAATCAACAATAAAAGACAAAGAAGGACATTATAGAATGATTAAAGGGACAATCCACCAAGAAGACATAACCTTAATAAATATCTATGCACTCAACGATGGGACACGAAATACACAAAACAAACTCTAACAGCACTGAAAAGATAGTTCCACAATGATAGTAGGTAACCTAAACAGACTACATCAGTAAAGGATAGAACATCTAGAAAGAAACTCAACAGAAATACAGAGACCTAAAGGCCAAAATCAAACATCCTGACCCCATAGACATATATACAGAACGCTCCATGTAACGGCAGCAAAGTATGCATTCTTTTCTAATGCACCTGGAACATTCTACAGAACAGACCACACTTTAGGCCACAAAGGAACCTTCAATAAATACAAAATATCAAAATAATAAAACAGTCTTTCTGATCATAATGCCATAAAAACAGAAATCAATAACAGGAAGAGCAAGGATAAAAAAGTAAAATACCTGGAAACTGAATAACACCTTGCTTAAAAACAAATGGGTAATAGAAGAAATCAAAGAGGGAAAAAAAAAATTCCTAGAGTCAGATGAGAATGAAAACACATCATACCAATACAATACTTTTGGGACACAGCAAAGGAAGTGCTCAGAGTTCAATTTATAGCAATAAGTGCACACATCGAAAAAGAAAAATGGGCCAAAATAAAAACATTAGCCCTACAATTCAAAAAACTAGAAAGAGAACAGCAAAAGGAGCTCATAGCCACCAGAACACAGGAAATATTAAAGATTATAGCAGAATTAAATGAAATAGAGAACTGAAAAACAATAGAATCAACAAGACCAGAAGTTGGTTCTTTGAAAAGAGACAAAATCGACAAAGCACTGGCTAAATTGACAAAAGAAAAACAGGAGAGGATTAATAATAATCCAAATAAGAAATGAGATGGGGGACATACCAACAGACTCAACTGAAATAAAAAGGATCATAATAGAATACTGTGAAAAATTGTACTCCAACAAATTTGAGAACCTAGAGGAAATGGAAAATTTTCTAGAAACACACTACCTATTTAAACTAACACAAACTGAGATAGAAAATCTGAACAGATCCATAAGAAGAGAAGATATTGAAGAGGTAAACAAAACAAAAAATCCCACCACCACCACCAACAAAAAAAAAGTCCTGGCCCAGATGGCTTCACTGGAGAATTCTATCAAACATTCAGAAAAGGTCTTGTGCAGTAATACTCAAACTATTGCAAAGCATAGAGAAGGAAGGAATACCCCCAAATTCATTCTATGAAGCCAGCATAACTCTGATCCAAAGCCAGGCAAAGACACCACAAAAAAAGAAAATCACAGACAATCATTTCTCATGAATATAGGTGCAAATAGTCTTAACAAAACTCTAGCCAGTAGAATTCAGTGCCATATGAAAAACGATATGCCACAACCAAGTGCGATTACTACCAAGTATGCACGTTTGGTTCAACATTAGGAAATCAATCAACGTAATCCACCACATAAACAGAACAAAAGAAAAGAATCACATGATCCACTCGATAGACACAGAAAATGCATTCAATAAAGTCCAACACCCATTCCTGACAAAACTCTTCGCAAAATAGGAATAGAAGGGAAATCTCTCAGCACAATAAATGGTATCTATACAAAACCAACAGCTAACATCATTCTCAATGGAGAGAGGCTGAAAGCATCCCTCCTGAGAATGGGAACAAGACAAGGATGCCCTTATCACTACTCCTATTTAACATTGTGCTGGAAATCCTAGCTAGAGCAATAAAGTAAGAAAAATACAGGCCATCCAAATTGGAAAGGAAGAAGTAAAGCTATCCCTGTTTGCAGATGGTATAATACTATATGTAGAGAGCCCCAAAGAATCCACAAGAAAACTACTGGAATTAATAGAATCATCAGAGTAGCAGGATACAAGATCAACATACAAAAATCAATTAGATTCCTATATTTACCAACAAAGAGAACTTTGAAAAGGAAATCGAGAAAAAATACCATTTAAAATTGCCCCTAAAAAATTATAATACTTAGGAATATATCTAACCGGGGATGTAAAAGACCAATACAAAGAAAACTACAAAATACTACTTCAAGAAATGAAGAGACCTACATAAATGGAAAAACATACATGATCATGGTTAGAAAGACTCAACGCTGTGAAAATGTCAATTCTACCCAAAGTGACCTATAGGTGTAATGCAATTCCAATCCAAATACCAGTAACATTATTTAACAAGATCGAAAAACTAATCACTAAATTTATATGGAAAGGAAAGAGGCCCCAGATAAGTAAAGCGTTATTGAAAAAGAACAAACTAGGAGGCCTCACACTGCCTGATCTCAGAACCTACTATACAGACACGGTAGTCAAAACAGCCTATTGCTGGTACAATGACAGACACACAGACCAATGGAACAGAATTGAGAACCTAGGCATAAATCCATCCACCTATGGTCAGCTGATTTTTGAGAAAGGATCAAAGTCCATTAAACAGGGAAAAGGCAGTCTCTTTAAGAAATGGTGCTGGCAAAACTGTATGTCTGTCTGTAAAAAAATGACAGGATCCATACCTCACCCCATACACAAAAACTAATTCAAAATGGATGAAATACTTAAATATGAAATCTAAAACTATAAAGGTTATGGAGGAAAAAATAGGGACAACACTAAAATAAACAAACAAAAACCAAACCCATTGCAGTCAAGTCAATTCTGACTCATTGTGACCCTATCAGACAGAGTAGAACTGCCCCATAGGGTTTCTAAGGAGTGGCTGGTGGATTCGAACTGCCAAAGTTTTGGTTAGCAGCCACACCTCTTAACCATTATGCCACCAGGGTTTCCAGGGGGCAACACCAGGGGCCCTCACATACAGTATAAATAGGATACAAACCATAACTAACAATGCATAAGCACCAAATGGTAAACTAGATAACTGGGAGCTCCTAAAAGTTAAACACTTATGCTCACCAAAAGACTTCACCAAAAGAGTAAAAAGAGACCTACAGACTGAGAAAAAATTTTTGGCTATGACATATCCGACAAGGGTCTCATCTCTAAAATCTACAAGGTACTGCAACATCTCAACAACAAAAAGACAAATAATCCAATAAAAAAATATGTAAAGGATATGAACAGACACTTCATCAAAGAAGACATTTAGGTGGCTAACAGACACATGAGGAAATCCTCACAATCATTAGCCATTAGGGAAATGCAAATCAAAACAACTTTGAGATATCATCTCACCCCTACATTACTGGCACTAATCAAAAAAAGAGAAAACAGCAAGTGTTGGAAAGGTTATGGGGAGACTGGAACTCTTAGGCACTGCTGGTGGAAATGTAAAATGGTCCGACCACTATAGAAAATAATATGGCTCAACCTTAAAAAGCTAGAAATAGAAATACCATGTGATCCAGCAATCTCATTCCTAGGAATGTATCCTAGAGAAATAAAAGCTGTTATATGAATAGATGTATATGCACACTCATATTTATTGTAGCATTATTCACAATAGCAAAAAGATGGAAAACATCCTATGTGCCAATCAACAGATGAATGAATAAACAAATTACAGTACATACACACAATGGAACACTACACAATGAAAAAGAAGAATTATGAATCCATGAAATATCTTACAACATGGATGAATCAACAGGGCATTTTGCTGAGTGAAATAAGTCAATCACAAAAGGACAAAGACGGTATGAGACCACTATTACAAAAACTCAAGAAAAGGTTTACACACAGAAACAGTCTTTGATGGTTAAGGTGAAGAGGAGACTTGGGGAGGGGAAATCATTAACTGTTGTTGTTGTTATTAGGTGCCGTCAAGTGGGTTCTGACTCATAGTGACCCTATGTACCACAGAACAAAACACTGCCCAGTCCTGTGCCATCCTTGCAATTGTTGTTATGCTTGAGCCCGTTGTCGAAGCTACTGTGTCAATCCATCTTGTTGAAGGTCTTCCTCTTTTTCACTGACCCTGTACTTTACCAAGCGTGATATCCTCCTCCAGAGACTGATCCCTTCTGACAAAACGTCCAAAGTATGCGTAAATGTTAACTTTCGTGACGGAAAAGACAGTGCACAATATAGGGGAAGTCAGCACAGCTTGACTAAGGCAAAGTCATAGAAGTTTCACAGACACATCCGAACACCCTGAGGGACTGATTTACTGGAGCTTAGGGCTGGGACCATGGTCTCAGGGCCATCTAGGTTAATAGGCATAGCAAAGTTTATAAAGAAAATGTTCCACATGCAACTTTGGTGAGTAGCGTCTGGGTTCTTAAAAGACATCTAAGATACATCTGCTTCTCCCATTCTGTCTGGAGCCAAAGAGAATGAAGAAAGCCAAAGACACAAAGGAAATATTAGTCCAAAGGACTAATGGACCACAAGTACTACAGCTTCTACCAGCCTGAGCCCAGAAGAACCGGATGGTGCCTGGCTACCACCACCAACTGCTCTGACAGGGAGAAAAATGTAGAACAAAATTCAAATTCACAAAAAAAGACCGGACTTACTGGTCTGAGAGAGGCAGGAGGAGCTCCCTAGACTATGTCCCCTGACATCCTTTTTTAACTCAGAACTGAAGCCACTCCCGAAATTCACCCCTCAGCCAAAGATTAGACAGGTCTATACAACAAACAATAACACATGTGAGGAAATGCTTCTTAGTTCAATCATGTATACAGGACCAAAATGGCAACACCTGCCCAAGAGCAACGATAAGAAGGCAGGGAGGGAAAGGAAAAATGGATGGATGGAAACGAAGAATTGGCCTGTGGAAGAGGGGAGTGATGACACATCGCAGTGATTGCAACCAATGTCACAAAACACTTTATGTATAAATTGTTGAATGAGAAACTAATTTGCTCTGTAAAGGTTCACCTAAAGCACACTTAAAAAAAAGAAAAAAGAAATCAAATGATACTGCGTTGGGCAAATCTCCTGCAAAAGACCTCTTTAAAGTATTAAAAGCAAAGATGTCACCTTGAGGACTAATATGAGTGTCATGGATTGAATTGTGCTCACCCAAAATTTGTGTTGACTTAGCTAGGTCAGGATTCCCAGTTTTGTGTGGTTGTCCACCATTTTGTGATCTGATGTGATTATTCTATGTGTTGTAAATCCTAACCTCTATGATGTTATATGGCAAGATTAGAGGCAGTTATGTTAATGAGGCAGGACTCAATCTGTAGGGTTAGGTTGTATTTTCAGTCAATTTTTTCCAAGGTATAAAAGAGAGAATAGAACAGAGAGGAGAGGGACCTCATTACCAGCACGCAAGAAGTGCCAGGAACAGAGCATGTCCTTTGGATCCAGTGTCCCTTCACTGAGAAGCTCCTAGACCAGGGGAAGATTGTTTTCAGAGCTGACAGAGAGAGAAAGACTTCCCCTGGAGCTGGTAGCCTGAATTTGGACTTCTAGCCTCCTATACTGTGAAAGAATAAATCTGTTCATTAAAGCCATCCACTTGAGCTATTTCTGTTCTAGCAGCACTAGACAATAATGCAGAAGTTGGTACCGAGAGTGGGGTGCTGCTCTAACAGATACCTAAAATGTGGATACAGTTTTGAAACTGAATGGTTAGAGGCTGGAAGAGTTTTAAGATGCCGAATAGTAAAAGCCTAAATTGCCCTGAAGAGACTGTTGGAATTATACACATCAAAGACAATTTTGCTGAGGGCTCAGAAGGAAGTGAGGAGAGCTGTAACACCAGAGACAGTGCGGATGGAGAGAAGCACTGGCAGAGAAATGGTGGCAGCAGAACCAGGAGATGGGTGTGAGACAGTGTGGGAGCCAATCCACGAAGAGAAAGAGCTGATTGCCTTTGGGCAGGAGGCTTCCTGGTGGAGTGGGGTGCCTCCAGGCACTTATAGGAAGAGCTAAAGAGCTTTGTAACACTTGCCCAAGCAGGGCAGAAGCTGGTCTGGCCCCAGAGAGCTGAGGGGCCGACGGGCCAAGGGGCTGAGAGGCCAAGAAACCAGGAAGTAGAAGCTGAAGAGACAAGGACTTTCCCTCAGAGCTCAGAGAGAGAAAGACTTCTCCTGGAGCTGGCACCCCAAATTCAGACTTTTAGCCTCCTAGACTATCAGAGAATAAATTTCTCTTTGTTAAAGCTATCCATGTGTGGTATTTCTGTTTTAGCAGCACTAGATAACTAAGACAGTGAGCCTGACCCAAGCCATGATATTTTCAATCACCCCATATGTATATAAAAGCTGGACAATGAATAAGGAAGACTGAAGAGGAATTGATGCCTTTGAATTATGATGTTGGCAAAGAATATTGAATATACCATGGACTGCCAGAAGAAAGAACAAATCTATCTGGAAGAAGTACAGCCAGAAAGTTCCTTAGAAGTGAGGATGGCGTGACTTAGTCTCACTTACTCTGGACATGTTGTCAAGATGGACCAGTCCCTGGGGAAGGACATCATGCTTGATAAAACAGAGGGTCATCAAAAAAGAGGAAGATGCTCAATGAGATGGATTGACACAGTAGCTGCAGTGATGGGCTTAAACATAGCAACGATTGTGAGTATGGCACTGGGTGGGACAGTATTTCGTTCTGTTGTGCGTAGGGTGATTATGAGTTGTAACCAACTCTATGGCACCTAGCAACAACAACAAATATATAAATATCTATATGGGTTTATATATATGTTATATATAAAATTTTGGTAAAAATATATTTGCCATTTCAACAGTCTTTACATATATAATTCAGTGACATTAATTATGTTCATCATATTGTACAAATATCACCAGCACCCATTTCCAAATATTTCCCTTAGCCTTAACAGAAACTTAATACTCCCTAAGCAATGGCTCTGATTTTCTCTTCCCTCTCGCTCCTAGTAATCACTAATAAAGTTTGGTCTTTATAAACCAAAAAAACCCAAACCCATTACCATTGAGTCGATTCTGACTCATAGCGACCTATTGGACAGAGTAGCACTGCCCCATAAGGTTTCCAAGGATTGGCTGGTAGATTAGAACTGCCGAACTTTTGGTTAGCAGCCGTAGCTCTTAACCACTAGACCACCAGGGTTCCCTTGGTCTCTGTAGATTTACCTATTCTAGATATTTCATATAAATTCCTGGTCTGATAATCCCCAAATTTCTGAGTTTGGTCTGTTGCTTGCTTTGTCTCTTTAGACTGGTGTTTTTTTTTTTTTTTTCCTTTTAGTATGCCTTGTAATTTTTTGTTGAAAGGTTGACATGATGTATTGGGTAAAAGGAAGCGAGGTAGATAAGGCCTTTATTGTGATGTTTTACCTTTATGTGGCTAGGAGTTAAAAAAAAAAATTTAGGCTGTATTTATTGCTCGCTGTAGAGTGGTATCAGAAGACAAAATTTCATCTAGTGTCCTTGTTTTGGTCTCTGCTCTTGTCTTTGAATTTCCCTAGAGATTCCTTCTTAAATAGGGTGTGAGGCTTGCAGTTCTTTTATCTGCAACCCTCTGTTACTTTACTATACAAGAGCCATATTGATGTGGTAGTAAAGTGTGAGGTTAATGGAAGCATTCTATAACTCTATGATTAGGGCTTAGTCTTTTCATGAGCCTGTGTCCTTGGTTGTGATCTTCACAATTGTTTCTCAGTGTTTTTTTCTTTTTTTTTCTGACAGGAAGCCTAGAGGGGCTGAAGTTGGGTATTTACCTTCTCCTAGGTCAGGTAGGTTTTAGTAAAACCCAATAGGGTAGGGTCTTGTAAAATTGTTTCCCTTGATGCCAGGCTTTGTTAAGGAGAACAGAAAGCTCTATATATCAAAATTGTTAGCTTTCCCCTTCCTTTGTTGAAAGTAAGTTCCCCTCTCCTCCATCTTTTCAGTGAGAAGCTGGTGGGGCTCCTTAAAGTAAAATTCTGGAAAATGTGGGTTTCTCCTAAGACTTGACACCCTCTCTGTAGTTTTAACTTGTAAGCCAGTTCACACCGAGCCTCTAACAATTCATCAATTACAGTTTAAATTGTTCCTACCAGTACTGGCTCCAGTGGAAGGCTTTTGCTCCCAGCACGCTGTGAGTCTCTGTATCTACATTCTGTCTCTCCAGTTTTCAGGGTAGCAGTTTGCCTTGTGACTTTAATTCTTTGGTGGATATAAGAAGACTTGTTGACCTTCAGTTTGTTCAGCTTTTTCCTTGTCCTGAGGATGTGAGTGACGACTTCCAAGCTCACTTCACGTTGGATAGAAAAGTGGAAGTTTAGCTCCTTTTAATTGCTTCTCAAAGTTGGTATTTTGGGAATTTTTAAAAAACTTACATCTCTCTGATTTAGGAAACCCTTAACACTTTCAATATTTGGTGATATTACAGTCACAGATGAAATTATCTTTTATAAGATTTATCTCATAAATTCCCTATTGTATTCTCAATTTAATGTTTCTTTTGGATAAAAAATTCCTCATGATCTCCTGGTCTCCAGACAGTCCTCTTACAAAATAGCCTGATAAGCTTCACTTAACATAAGTTTCTCTTCTTCAAGTTAAAGGAACAACCATGCCAGAGAATAATCCCAACTTCTGATTGTAACTGCCTCGCCAGGTGCTTCTTGGAGACTCTATGGGGCCGTTCTACTCTGTCCTATAGGGTTGCTATGAGTCGGAATCAGCTTGGCTGCAGTGGATTTTTTTGTTTGTAGTGCCCCAGCAGAGTTGGCTGCTTTTAAGGAAAAGAAATATTCCTTATGAGTATCACTAAGAAATAAAAGGGAAAGGAAGAAAATTCTAGAGGAATTTATGTAAGCACCTATGTCTGTTATGAACCTAAGCTTTTATTATTATTATTTTTTTTTAATTTAAAGTAACACTGACTCTTTAGAATAACATCTTTAAGGACATCTAAGAAAACATATCTTCTAGCTCTTGAAATAGCTCATGCAAATTTCTCTAATATCTTTCAAACTTGGATACTGATTTTCCTTCTCTCACATTTTCTAGGTATACAGACAATATTTCCCTTGAAAATGCAGCACATTAAAAATGAAAATAATTACTATGAAAGGCCCTTCCTCTGTTTCGGTAGGATTATACCATTTCCATCTTCAAGGTTTCTATTTCAGTTGATCTTTTGAAATCAAATTAAATCTTTTTCTTTCTTTGAAATGCCAGGCTCCATTTGTGGAAATAGTTTCTGATAGTTCTAGCCTCTTACCAAAACCTCTCGGTGGAAGTGTATTAGATGATTTCTTTGTTCATCATATTGTTATTTAAAAATGGAAAACAAAGACAAGACTATTTTTTCTTTTTTATGAGAAAGTCTAACAGAGCATTGGCATTTTTTAGTAATGAGAATATAGTATCTTTTTTAACAGTTTAATTAAGTTTATGAAATCTAAACCTAACCATGCTTTTGGTTATACTTCAAAAGAAAAATTCAATTATTGGTAAAATCACACTGAAAAGTTAAAAGTAATACTTAAATGTGAAGGATCAAAATAAACGACAAGAATTGTGTATTTTCTTCTTAGAGATTAGAAAGCGCATTTTTTTGTTTAAACTAACTACCTTTTATAGCCCTACCACTTTTTATTTTTACTTTTTTTGTGAAAATGTTAATATATATCTAGTCAATCTTCTGAATGTGTGTGTGTGTGTGTGCGTGTATAAGGAGCCCTGGTAGCCCAATGGTTAAGAGGCTCGGTTGCTAACAGAAAGGTCGGTGGTTCAAACCCACCAGTGGCTCTGCGGGAGAAAAGGCCTGGAGATATGCTCCCATAAAGATTAAAAAAAAAAAAAAAAATTTTTTTTTTTTTTTAATCTTTATGGATTGTGGTGTGTATGGATTACAGCCTAGAAAATATTATGAGGTAGTTCTACTGTGTCCTATAGAGTTGCTATGAGTCAGAATTGACTCTACGGCACAAAACAACAGCAACTACGTGACAACAACGTGTATATATGTATGTATACATACGTACATACATATATATATATATGTATCCACACATATAGTTGTGTTTACAAGTATGCATTTCTTGACATAATTAAACACTATTTTAAATGGGTGTTACAGAGTCCCTGGGTGTTGCTAACAGTTAAGTGCTTGACAGCTAGCTAAAAGGTTGGTGCTTTGAACTTAACCAGGTGTGCCTCAGAAGACAGGCCTATGATCTGCTTCTGAAAGGTCACAGCCTTGAAAAAACCCTGCGGGGCAGTTCTGCACATGTGGGGTCACCATAAAATGGATTCAACTCGATGACAACTAACAACAACAACTTATACTAATTGAGAGAAGAGAGATTATGGGTAATTTTATTAAAAAATCATATTTGACTTTACAATGCAGTCAGAACTATTTGGAAAATTCACAGGTATTTTATTTAGTACTGGTTCAGAGATCATGAACATTTTGAAGCTTGGGGAATATAGCTGAATTAAGGCAGTCAAAATATTTTACCAATTTTTCTTTTTCTTATGGCCGTCACTCCTTTTCTTACTGCCTAGATTGGCACAGAGCAAAACTAATGATGGTTATGACACAGCTAGCAAGTCTCTTAATAAAGGGACATGAAGACTTCATAGATACAGAGCTTAAGTTTAATTATTGAATCTTTAGTGCTCAAAGTTCTCCCTTGGTCTCCATCTTTGAGCTCAAGAAAGTGGGGCAACTTATTTCAGTTACTTCTAAAACATTTTGGTTTTGTAATGGATACTAAAATATATTTGATGGAAATGTTTTAATCAATGCTAAGTGACAGCACTGTTTAAGGCTTGCTCAGTCATAGAAACAGAGGAGGGAGTTATTCTATAAAGTACCAGAGCAACTGCAAATTAAAGCTCCAGAAAGGTATATGCAATGGTACATAAGGTAGGCAGAGGAGAAATTAGTTTCACCTGTATCAGGTACCAGTTTATGTCAGTTTTTCAGAATCCATGACCTATGAACTTAAACGAAGGAAAAACAAAAACAACCCTATTTAAAAGGTTAACTATAGCACTGATTTCCATATAGGAGGAGAAACTTGCTTTTGCTTGTTCGCACTTCTCTCATTGGAGACGTCATCTTATTGACAAGTTTAGAAATTTACGGTGGTTGTAGCCACAGTCATTGATCTTTGAAGAATCTTCCCAGCATATTTAGATTCTTAATTTCTGTTCTTTTGTTTAAACCATGGGATTCTGGTATCCTAGTTCTACACCGAATGTGATGATTTCCACATCCCCTTCGGACATTTTTAGTCCTAGTCTACCTGCCTGTGACCATTGCTTCTTATTGTAGAATTGTTTTAGTTTGGTCAACCTGCTTTCTAAGGGATATATTCTCCTGGTCCCCACACTTCAGACACAGAATCCCCCTCAGCTAATTCCTCAACTGAAACTCTGTTGATGCTTTTGAAGCCTATGTTCACAGGACCCTGTTAAGTGTCGATACCTCTGTCATATTCTCCTTGAGGCTTTCCCTCAGTTTTTGAAAATTCCAGGTTTTAGTGTAGCTTCTTTCTTCTAAATCTTATTCTCTAGTGTGGGGTATATCAGATTATTTTGTTTCTCTTGGTTATTTTCTTATTCCTCACCATTCACCATTCCTCTTCCGCTGGGCTTTTTTCTTCTCTAACAAATGTAGGGTAAATGTCGTTTGTTGGACCTGTGCATCTTGCCTTTTACATTCCTTTTTGCTTTCTGGGTCAGACACTTGCTTTTCTAGAATTTTAAATTTTGGATTCTGGTGTCTGGAAGAGTGAGAGGCATGAAATTAAAGGTTTCTGTTTTTTTTTGTGTGTGTCCCATAGAGAGTCCTGGTAGTGCAGTGGTTAAGTATTTGGCTGCTAACCAAAAGATTGGCAATTTGAATCTACCAGCTGCTCCTTGGAAACCCTGTGGGGCAGTTCTACTTTGTCCTATAGGGTAGCTACAAGTCAGAATTGACTCAACGGCAATGGGTTTTGGTTTGGGTGTCCCATACAGATGATTTTTTTAAAGGAGTGCATTTTGTCTTTGTATATTGAATTATGAAGAAAGAAAGTTAAGCAGAAAAAAAAATTCGATTCAAACAATAAATGGAGAGAAATAGCAAACACTTTCTGTATACTTTCTGGGCATTTATTTGTTGAAAGCTCATAAAAGTAATTTATTATGTTGAGTTTTGAATTTTCCTAATACTGGGCTTAAGTAAAATATTTCCCTTAGGTTTAAAACTTATATATTTAGAGTGAATCATTTTACAGCCTCCAGTTTTGTTTCATTTAATTATTTTCCTTGCTATCCTTTGGCCCTTTTTTGACTATTTGATATTACTCTGAAGCAATAGAAGTGATAACGTGTGGCTTCTTATTCTTGCAAGGCTCTCACAGTTGTGACCACTTAACCTTTAAGAGGAAATTTCAGTCTCTAAATTCCCCAGTCCTGGGAACAATAGAGCCCTTAATAAAGAGAAATTCAGGGAATTTAAGTGTAGCAGCTCAGCATTTTTGTCGTCTTGGCTTATTTTGATCCATTTTGTACCTTAATCCTAAAACCTGGAACTTGGCCTTTTTTCTTTATGCACAATCCCCCATCTTAAACTCTGTTTCAGAAAATGAGTCCCTATTTCTCATTTCCCTTCCCAATGCACTGGTTTCTCTGAGATTAACTTCCTGTGCTTAATTCTGGTCCTCAGCAGCCGATTCCCTCCTATATTTGGGTAGCCTTTATTTCTGTAAGTATTATGAAAACAGGGAGTTAGCCTTCTAAAAGTTAACCCCTAGCTGGTTTGAATATTGACTTAGACGTTACTGGAGCAGCAGTGATTTGGCAGAGGAGCTCTTTTTATTCACTGTCCCACATTCTACAGTGGTTTCACTGCGAAATATGCAGTGATGAGTTAAAAAAAAAAAAAAATTTTTTTTTTTGTTTCACTGAGAAATATGCAGAGTGATGAGTTAGTGCAGAGAAATTTGACTTCAACAAAAGACTGTCTTATAAAGTATGCACATTCCCTGCTTGCTTTATTTTTTGTTATATCTCAACAAAAATGGACATGCATTTTTTTTTTGTACAATGCAGTAAAAAGTTAATGTTGCGATGAAGTTCTGTTTTGAGAGTAATTGGATCTGATTGAATCATCCCTATAAAATCACACATCTTGCTGTACATTAACGCAGAATATGCTTACGTATAACTACTATGAATACTATGCTGTGGGGCTTTCAGATAAATTTTGCTTTTTCTTCACTTAGAAACTTCTAACTAGGGTGGCCAAAAGACAGTTTCTATCTTGTTTTGGTCTAGATTTTTGTCCTCTGTCAAGGCAATTATTCAAATGTTCAGATCCTGTTGTAGTTATCCAGCGCTGCTATAACAGAAATACCACAAGTGAGTGGCTTTAACAAACAAATTAATTTTCTCACAGTTTAGAAGACTAGAAGTCCAAATTCAGAGCTCTGGCTCTAAGAGAAGCCTTCTCTCTCAGTTGGCTCTGGAGGAAGGTCCTCATGTCTCCAGCTTCTGCTTCATGATTCCTTGGAGGTTTCCATGTGTCTTGGCATCTAGCTTACCCCCTCTCTGCTCTGCTTTCTTGTTTAATCTCTTTCATATCTCAAAAGAGATTGATTCAAGATACACTTCATGCTAATCCTGCCCCATTAACCAAGACAACTCATTTCCAAATGGGATTATAACTACAGGTATAGGGGTTAAGATTTACAAGATATTTTTTGGGGGAGCATATTTCAATCCATAACAGGTCCTAAGCCTTTATTATTTGTTTCTATAGCATTGCACCTCCTTCAATGCTCTCTACAACTTGTCAACTTCATGCTTTCATTACTGGAAACAGCTATATTTATTTTTAGTTCTCTGACATTTTTAAATCTGAAGCTTTTGAGTTTATATTTTCTGGGCCCTAAACATCGCTGAGATGATGAGAGGTATTTCAAATATGTTTTGATGTGAAGCGTCAACTATATCGTGGTCTGAGCTGAAAAACAGATTTCCCATTGGAAAGAAAGATGACAAATATGACATTTCCTCTGTGATATACTCACGCAAACTGTTTTTAGAATAACTCAGGAGTTAATTTTTCTGCTCATCCTTCATTCATTCAGTAAATATTAATGGAATATTCACTAAATGCCAGACATGGTTCTAGGCACTAGGGATTCAGCAATGACCAAACAAATTCCTGTTTCTGTGGCGCGTATGTTCTAGTGCAGTGGTTCTCAAGCTTTGCTGCATATTAGAATGACTGGAAGATTTAAGAACTTTGAACGCCTAGGTCTTGCCCCACACCAATTAAAGCAGCATCTCTTGGGTAGACCCAGGAATCAATTTTTTTGAAATTTCCCAGGTGATCCTATCATACACATAAATTTGAGAACCTTTAATCTAGATACATCATTTAGCCTGAAAGTACTTCAATATGTGTCTTTAAGAGATAACTTTTTCTTTGTAAAAATCACAATGTCAAACAGATTGATACCAAGCAACTGGCCTGGGTCACTTAACATAGCTGCTTATAGACTCTCTATTTCCTTATTCAAAGGACTGCCCTAATAAAGTTTACACAGCACCTGCCAGCAAATTATTATCCTTTTTTCTTTAGGTGACAAGCACCAAAACAAGGACAGAAGGAAAACATGCGCCACTTAAACTACTGATTCTGCTGAGAGCGAAATTGAATGTTTTAGGCTTTTTTTGTCATAGTTGATTCTACCAATTTACTCTTTTCTAACTATTTTTAATTGACCTAAATTTAATTTCATTAAAAAGTGCCAGGTTAGTGTTAATAAATTAAGAATTTAAGATCATTTTTACCCATCAGCTCACCAAAATCTTTGTTATATTGATCTAATTATCTGTTCTTCCTTCATTAAGAATTCTTTAATGATATATTTTAAGCACTTTAAGCAATTTTAAACCTTTTGAGTATTTTAGGCATTCTGCTGATGACTACATTTTATTTTAATGTTTACTGTGAAAGTGTACATTTAGAATTTATTTGGCTAAACCTCTCTCGTACTCTCAATATAGAACTTTGATTTTTAACATTACAAGGAGAATGACTTATGAGTTAATTAAATACAGCGCTTTGCTAAATCATAAAAAAAAAACAAAGTAGGAAATATTTCACTGGATATACTAGTGAGAAGATTATCCTTAAGTCTTTCTGAGGACAACGGATACGTATTCTATGTCCCTTCCATTTGTTTCTTTGAACTTTGTGCGTATTTTACCCCAATAAAGTCAATAGCTTAGATTTGGATCATTAATGATGTTTTCTACTTTATTTGGTCCCTCAGTAGATTGTCCTCTTTTCTTAAAAAGTTTTATGCTAATAAAATTGATTTCAGAATAATAATAATAAAAATAGCCGTCATTTATTATTACCATGTGAAATTGTGCTGAACAGTTTACATTACTGTCATTTAATTCCCCAAAAGATCATCTAAGTATTATTAATTATTGTTGTGTTTCCATTGTACAGATGAGGAAACTGAGATTTAGAGAAGTTGAATAATTGCCCCATATCATAAGTCAGAGAACTGGTATCAAACCCGTGCAGCCTGACTCCAGAGCCCTTGCTGTAAAGGACTGTGCTCCCTCTGTTATATCGATATGGTGAAAGCTGATGCAAAACCTCTCGAGATTCCTGGTGTCTGGGGGCTTCAAAATTTTGAGAATACTTAAACAATTAATGATATTTTAAATACATGGAGAAAAATAATGACATTTCTACCTCTCAGCTGCCCACGTTAGTGCAGGTATCTCACCTTGATCTAAGCTCTGTGTGGAGGGACTTGATGGGTGAAATAGACATGGTTCCTGTCCTTTTACAACTTTTATTTTTTAAGGGGAAACAAGACTATAGAAGAAAATCAACACGCACACCATTAAACATAAGCTCTCCTTCAGAATGCTAAAGCATGAGAAGACTCTGAGTGAATATTCTAATTTTAGAGAAACAGAAAGGCAAGAGTTTTAGCAAGTTGGTCAAAAATGGTTCTTAGGAAGGAGAAGAATTGTTTTTTGGTTTAGCAGTTGGCTGGGGAATTTGGTTTGGAAAGAGGAGTAGGGGAAAACAGCTGTGGGGCCAAAGTCACAGCAAGGTCATAGTGGAAAACTGTGTTTTAGGATCTCTTAAAGGACAATAACAAGTGAAGTGATGACTATTTGAAGCAATCGAAAATTGTGAAAGGTTACAAAGAAGACAAATATGTGCTAAGAGAGAAAATAATTGGGAAATTCTTTAGATGGTGAGGTCTCAATAGGCCTTTCTGAGACTGTAATATTTAAACCAAGCCCTAGAAGTTGACGAAGAGAGGCTTCCAGAAGAGTCAAGGGTCTTAAGGAGAGGAGGAGGTTGGACTCTTTGAGGAACCGAATGCAGGTGTGGCTAATTGACGAGTCTGTGCAGCTGTTCCCCACAATTTTAATGGGCCTGTGTCTGGTTTACAGCGTGCCTCCATAAATGGGATTTAACTGTTCAGCTCATGGTTGAATGGGCAAATAAAATGGCTGATGAATAGTCATCTACTCATACCTCTAATCATTGTGAAATGATATTTATGTCAGACTGCTCATCCTTAATTGGGTGAGACAAAGAAGCTTGAAAAATACTGGTCATACAGGGTGGAGATGCAATAATATGACAATCATTTCTAAAGAGAAGAATGGAATGAAGAAACTGCAAAGCCAAACCACCCTAGGGACGAAGAGTAGGAGGAGAGAGTAAGGAGGAGGAAGAGGGATGGGGCCGGGAAGGAGCACAGAGATATCTAATCAAAGGGAAGAAACTATCTTTTTTTTCTCCAGTATGGTAGATAGAAATGGGCTGACTACTTTGCCCCCTCTAACTGTGTAACCATAAACAAGTCGTTGAACCTCTGAAAACATCTGTGAAATGGAAATTATAATAATGATACTTATCCTATAGGGATTTCGTGAGACTTAAATGAGGTCATGATTGAAACTGGTATAGCAGGATGCTTGGCGAAAAGCAAACCCTTAAATGTTTACTCCTACTACTGATACGTGCACTGGTTATGGGTTTTACTACTGATACTATAATTTTTCTTTGTTCCTCAGCTTTCTAACAACAACAACAACAACAAAAACCCAATCCTTTGCTTTCGAGTCAATTCTGGCTCATAGTAACCTTATAGGACAGAGTAGAACTGCCCCATGGGGTTTCCAAGGAGCGGCTGGTGGATTTGAACTTCTGACCTTTCGGTTAGCAGTCAAGCTCTTAACTACTATGCCACCAGGCTTCTAGACCCTTTCAAGTTCGTGTTTTAATCTTGTGTTTTTATACTTTGAATTCATATTTTGGCTTTCCCCTCCTGGGCTTTTAAGAATCCTCCCATAGAGAAAATTGTCAACATTTTTGAATGGACAAGTCTTTCTCTTTAACCTCTTAATTTGCTGGCCTTCGAGTTGATTGTGACTCATAGTGACTCTACAGGAGAGAGTAGAACTGCCCATAGGGTTTCCAAGGAGCAGCTGGTGAATTTGAACTGCTGACCTTTTGGTTAGCAGTACATCTTAATAGACAATAAGCTTCTTTGTTACCAGAGCTGATATTATTAATTGTAGTCAACACTTTCATATTGGTCATTCAAACAACAAAATAATAAGTGAATTCAGCTAGGATTCATAATACCTACTTATGTGACTAAGTTAAATCTCTTAGATGCTTTTATGTGTGGAAACTCTGGTTTACTCAGAAGTTGCTAAGTACCAATTGTAAACAAAGCACGGTAGTAGAAGTTTGAAGGATGTAGGGATGAATTAGATAAAAGCAAAATAAAACATAGGTTTGATATTTTTAATATTTTGCTTGCATTTTCACATTTATTATCACGTTTGACTCATAGAAAATTTCATGAGTTTATTACATTTTATGGATCTTTCTTATGTTATAGATGCAGAAACAGAGGTTCAGAAAGGGAAAGTGAATTGACCAAGAGTAAGTAAATTGTAGTGATAGGATCTGAGTGTAGTTTTTTGACTCCCAAGCCAAGCGTTCTTTTACCACATAAAAATCCAGGGAGATAAAGTATACTGTATTCTGCACAAATAACATGTTGCTATTAAAAAATTAGCAGAGCGTGCTTATGAGAATATCTGAAGGAAGGGGGAGGGTGTGGTTGGTAAACAAATGTAGACAACTGTTATTTTCGTGAACACACAGTATTCACCTACTTAGCAACTGGGGGCTAAACAGATCTTCTCAAGTAATAAATCCAAGCTCTAAACAATAGAAGATACTGACTGCAGTATAAAACTCTCAAGATTTTACAGTCTCAGCTCTGCCATTTACTATTTTGGGGACATGGGATGTGTAACTTAACCTTGTTGAGCTTCAATTTCTCATAGTCTTGTTAAGGTAAAATTAAATGATAAGATCTTAAGAATCACCTACAGCTCTCCTTAAAACGTAGACACTAATTCACCATGGAGCCCTGTTGGTGTTGTGGTTAAAGAACTCAGCTGTTAACCAAAAGGTCAGCAGTTCAAATCCACTAGCTGCTCCTTAGAAACCCTATGGGGTAGTTCAGCTCTGTCCTGTAGAGTTGCTATGAGTTAGAATTGATTTGATAACAATGGTGTTTTTTTTTTTTTTTGGTTTGATTCACTGCATCTGGGGTGGAAATGCAAATTCTCAGCAGGGGTTCAAATCAGAATGAACTGGTTCAAAAGTCCTGTTTTCAAGGCTGTGCCTTTAGAAAGCTGATCACCAGCCCGGTCTTCTGAGGCACCTGTGGGTGGGTTTGAACTGCCAACCTTTTGGTTAATAGTCAAACACTTACCATATTTTTATGCAAATAACACACACCTTCTATGTTTTTTTTTTCCCAACCACACCCTTTCCCCGTAAGGTATTTTTGTAAGTGCGCAATGCCATTTTTACAGGACATTATTTATCCTGTAGTTTATCTGAATCTATGTAATCAGAAACCGTGTTGTAGTTCTACTAAGGTATTTTTCAAAATCTCTAAAAAGTATTCCTTTTCCCCCTCTTAGTAAGTTCTTCAATATATTATGTACTTAAAAAAAAAAATCTTGTTAAGTTCTCAAATACTTGTAATAAAGTATTATTCCTGAAGACCGTTTGGACACTTTAGTTGCCTGAAGGAGTCAATGTAGTTTTAGAAGTGCTAATTAGGGAATATCCTGATAATTGCTTTTGATCTACCTTAAAGAGAGCAATTAGCAACAACTCAAATTTTGGCTTTGGGATATGAACATTCTCATGACCAAACTTGAGTTTTTTGTCCTGAAAGTTTATCATAAAGAAAATGATACTTCAAATCCCAAGAGCATGTTTGAAGAATTAGGCTGATGGTTTTCTCAGATCCTTTTCCACTGAGAAGCACAGTATGGCATTTCTCCATGAGGTGTTAGGTTTCACACGTGTTTAGAGTTAGTACTTATGGGAGCCTAAACTGGTGATTAATAGTTGAGCATCATTTTAAAAAACGTATGGCTGGAGGCAGAAAATAAAATGTTGATTGGTTCATTAAGCAATTCAATGCCAAACTGTGAAAAGTTTAATCCTGCCTGAAGCCTGACTGATCCTGTCATAAACATTTTTCATAAACCTTCCACTTAAATGTGATCTTGCAGTTTTATTAATCTATCAATAATTCAAAGTGACACCCCAGGTAGCAATATAAATCTATAAGATGGATATCATAAAACTTACACCATTATAAACCACGGGTAATTATATAAAAGTGCAGTTTCTTTTAGTTAGGTATGTGCCTCTGAGGACTTCTCTGCTTAGGTTGAACAGATGTGTTGACCGTAACACTGTGTCAATGTATTGGTAAGCCCGAAGGAAAAGAAAGAGAAATTTAGGAACTTACTGTTAAAAAGTTCTGGAGTTTCAAGAGTCTTATTTGCAAAACTCAGGGAACAATTTAGCAGAGACCTGAAACCCTGGTGGCATAGTGGTTAAGTGCTACGGCTGCTAGCCAAAAGGTCGGCAGTTCGAATCCACCAGGCGCTCCTTGGAAACTCTGCGGGGCAGTTCTACTCTGTCCTATAGGGTCGCTATGAGTCGTAATGACCCGACGGCAGTGGGTTGGTTGGTTGTATTTATGGAGTTTATAGTCTCTAGGAAGATTCCTCTTCTGAGTTACTACATGGAATTTTTGGCTCTTGGATTTAATGGCTGTTTTAATATTCTGTGGATGTACTAGGGGCTCTAGGCAATAGGCATACCTTCAGAAGCTCAAATGAAGTCCCAGCTGTCACACTTTTTTTTTTTTTTCTTCTCAGTTTAGGGGCTGTATGAACTCTCAAACTAGATCATAACAGACTTAACCTTAGAAATATTGCATTACTCCTATCCTGTTATTTGGAACAGAAGGCTGCATTTCTATTTTATATGGAGCAGAGAGAGAAACATTTCCAAATATAAGCTTAGAAGAAGGAGCCCATAAGAGTTAAAGGGCTTGTTCCCTTATGCCTGCCATAGTCACTCAGCAGCAGCAATCTGCTCTCAAATAAAAGTGAGCCTTGAGGGAGTGTTCAAATACCTCCTATTGAACCCATGAGGTATTTTTGCTTTTATAGGACAGGTGTTGGAAAAATATCTGAAGCCATAGGATTTCTTTTTTTTTTTCCTGCATGTACTTTATAGGTCTAGATTGACTATAAACCCCTTGCCTTTGAGTTGATTCTGACTCATTTCGACCTTATAGGACAGGGTGGGACTGCCCCATAGTGTTTCTAAGGAGCGGTTAGTGGATTCAAACTTCCAACCTTTTGATTAGCAGCCGTAGCTCTTAGCCACTGTGCCACCAGGGCTACAGATTGACTGTATGTGACAAAACAAGATCCACTTTGATGTGACAAGGGATGAAAACCAAGGTTGCATTACGCAGTGTACTTTTTCTTTCATAGCACTTTCACAGCTATAACTCAGTGAAAGGTGTATTAATTCTTTGTCGATATATTTCTACCCTGGTAGATTTTGAACATTTCTGTAGTGCTTAGTACAGCGCTTAACATGTAGTACGTGCTCATTTAGTATTGGTTGGGTGATTTCATCACTAAGGCCATATCTATGCAATGGAAAGAGAAATACAACATTTTGAATTTATCTACTTTAGGGACCAACAACTGGAATTCAGGCTTTATTCATATTCACTTACCTTTAAAGGAGTGTGTTATATGGTGTATGCAAGTGTGGGTGTTTCTGTTTGGCAGGCACTTGCATAGTGCTTGTACAGGCACTTGTGTAGTTTTTGTAGAGCAACTAGCTGGAAAACAATACCCAAACACTGCATTTTCTTTTCTTTAGTATTTCATTAAAAAAGTACGTATATATATATGTATATCACCACTCGTCTGTCAGTTTGTCATACTGTGGTGGCTTGTGTGTTGCTGTGATGCTGGAGCTAGGCCATGGATATTTCAAATAGCACGGTCACCCTTGGTAGACAGATTTCAGCAGAGCTTCCAGACTAAGACAGACTGGGAAGAAGGACCTCATGATTTACTTCTGAAAAAATCGGCCAGTGAAAACCTTATGGATAGCAGCAGAACATTCTCTGATATAGTGCTGGAAGATGAGCTCCTCAGGTTGGAAGGCACTCAAAATACAACTGAGGAAGAGCTCCATCTTCAAATCCATCATTTTTAATGATGTGTATGGAGTAAAGCTTTCAGAACCTTCAACTGGTGATGTGCATGACTCAAAATGGGAAGAAACAGCTATAAACATCCATTAGTAATCAGAATGTGAAATGTATGCGGTATGAATCAAGGAAAATTGGAAGTCATTTAAAAATGAAATGAAATGTATTAAGATTCATATTCTAGGCATTAGTGAGCTGAAATGGACTGGTATTGGCCATTTTGAATCAGACAATCATATGATCTACTATGCCAGGAATGGCAAATTGAAGAAGAAATTGTCACATTCATCTTCAAAAAAGAACATTTCGAGATCTAGCCTGAAGTACGACACTGTCAGTGATAGGGTAATAGCCATAGGCCTACAAAGAAAAGCAGTTAACATGACTGTTATTCAAGTTTACACTAACCACTAATGCCAAAGATGAAGAAACTGAAATTTTTTTACCAACTTCTGTAGTCTGAAACTGATCAAACATGCAATCAAGATACATTGATAATTACTGGTGATTGGAATGCAAAGTTGGAAACAAAGAAGAGGGGATAGTAGTTGGAAAATATGGCCTTGGTGATAGAAATGATGCCAGAGATCACATGATAGAATTTTGCAAGACCAATGACTTATTCAATACAAATATCTTTTTCAACAACATAAATGGTGACTGTGCATGTGAACCTCCATGGAAGGAATACACAGGAATCAAATTGACTACATTTGTGGAAAGAGATGATGGAGAAACTCAATACCGTCAGTCAGAACAAGGCCAGGGGCCAACTACAGGACAGACCATCAATTGCTTATATACAAGTTAAAGTTGAAACTGACAAAAATTAAAACAAATCTACAAGAGCCAAAGTATGACCTTGAGTCTATCCCACCTGAATTTAGAGACCATCTCCAAAATAGATTTGATGCATTGAACACTAATAACTGAAGACCAGACGAGTTGTGGGATGACATTAAGGACATCATACATAAAGGACATCATAAGTGAAGACAGCAAAAGGTCATGAAAAATACAGGAAAAAAAGAAAAGACCAAAATGGATGTTAGAAGAGACTCTGAAACTTGCTCTTGAATTTGGAGTAGCTAAACTGAAAGGAAGAAATAATGAAGTAAAAGAGCTGAACAAAAGATTTGAAAGAACAGCTCGAGAAGACGAAGTGTTATAATGACATGTGCAAAGACCTGGAATTAGAAAACCAAATGGGCATTACACTTTCAGTAATTCTCAAGCTGAAAGAACTAAAGAAAAAATTCAAGCCTTGAGTTGCACTATTGAAGAATTCTATGGGCAAAAAACTGAATGACTCAGGAAGCATCCAAAGAAGGTGGAAGGAATACAGAATCCTTGTACTAAAAATAACTAGTCGACATTGAACAATTTCCGTACGCAGCATATGATTAAGAACCAATGATACTGAAGGAAGAAGTTCAGGGTGCACCTGAAAGCACTGGTGAAAAACAAGGTTCCAGTATTTGATAGAATACCAATTGGAATGTTTCAAGAGACGCAATGCTGGAAACACTCACTTGTCTATGCCAAGTAATTGGAAAGACAGCTACCTGGCCAACTGACTGGAAGAGTTCCATATTCATGTCCATTCCAAAGAAAGGTCATCCAACAGAATGTAGAAATTACTGAACAATATCATTAATATCACATACAAGTAAAATTTTGCTGAAGATAATTCACAAATGGTTTCAGCAGTACACTGACAGGGAGCTGCCAGAAATTCAAACAGGATTCAGAAGAGGAAGTGGAACGAGGGATATCATTGTTGATGTTTGATGGATCTTGCCTGAAAGCAGATAATACCAGAAAGATGTTTACCTGTGTTTTATTGACTATACAAAGGCATTCAACTGTGTGGATCATAACAAATTATGAATAACATTGTAAAGAATGTAAATTACAGAACACTTAACTGTACTCATAAGGAATCTGTACATAGACCAATAGGCAGTCATTCGAACAGAATAAGGGGATGCTGCATGGTTTAAAATCAGGAAAGGTGTGTGTCAGGGTTGTATCCTTTCACCATACTTAGTCAATCTGTATCCTGAGCAAGTAATTCAAGAAGTGACTATATAAGAAGAACAGTGCAGCAGGATTGAAGAAGACTCATTAATCTGCGATATACAGATGACACAACCTTGCTTGCCGAAAATGAAGATTTGAAGCACTTACTGATAAAGATCAAAGACTACAGCCTTCAGTATGGATTTCACCTCAACATAAAGAAAACAAAAATCCTCACAACTGGACCAACAAGCAACATCATAAGAAACGGAGAAAAGAATGAAGTTGTCAAGGATTTCGTTTTACTTGGATCCACAATCAAAACGCACGGAAGGAGCAGTCAAGGAATCTAAGGACGTATTTCATTGGGCAATTTCACTGCAAAAGTTCTCTTTATAGTGTTGAAAAGCAAAGATGTCACTTTGAGGACTAAGGTGCACCTGACCCAAGCCATGATGTTTTCAATTGCCTCATATGTATAAGAGAGCTGGAAAATGAATAAGGAAGACCAAAGGAGAACTGATACCTTTGAATTATGGTGTTGGCAAAGAATATTGAATAAGTGCCAGAATAGCAAAAAGTCTGTCTTGGAAGAGATAACAGCCAGGATGCTCCTTGGAAGCGAGGATGGCAGACTTTGTCTGAAGTATCTTGGACATGTTATCAGGAGGGACCAGTTCCTGGAGAAGGATATCATGCTTAGTAAGGTAGAGGGTCATCTTAAAGGAGGAAGACCCTCAACAAGATGGACTGACACGGTGGCTGCAACGATAGGCTCAAACATAGCGATGATTGTAAGGATGGCGCAAGGCATACATTAATATGGTATACATCTCTATTTATTTGGGTTTTTGAATTCTTTCATTAGAGTTTTGTTGTTTTTAGCATACAGATCTTGAACAGATTTTGGCACAGGGTTTTGTTCTGTTGTATGTAGGGTTGCTATGTGTTGGAACTGACTAGAGGTCATCCAACAACAGCAGTATATATATAATGATATCTCATTGGTGTTTTAATTTGCACTTCCTTAATGACTAATCATGCTGAGCTTCTTTCAAACTGCTTATTTGCCATCAATATATTTTCTTTGATGAAGTGTCTATTCAAATCTTTTCCCATTTTTTGTTTGTTTGTTTGTTTGTTTGTTGAGGTTTGTTTCTTATTGTTGAGTTTGTAGGATTCTTTTATTCTGGACATAAATTCTTTGTCAGATATGTTCTTTGCAAATATTTTCTCCCAGTTTCATGGTTTATTTTTTAAGTTTTCTTAACAATGTCTTTCATAGAATAAAAGTTTTGATCTTGGTGAAGTCTAATTTATAATTTTTTTCTCTTATGTATCATAATTTTAATTTTGTACCTAAAAACATTTTGCCTAATCCAAGATCACAAGGAATTTCTCTTGTATTTCTTTTTAGAGGTTTTATAGTTTTAGTTTTTAAATTGAGGTCTATAATCTATTTTGAATTAATTATTTGTATATGGTGTGAGCAATGTGTTGAAGTCCTTCCTTCTTTCTCTCTCTCTCCCTTTCTCCCCCCTCCCCCACCTTT
This sequence comes from Loxodonta africana, assembly GCF_030014295.1. NCBI lineage: Eukaryota > Metazoa > Chordata > Mammalia > Proboscidea > Elephantidae > Loxodonta > Loxodonta africana. The sequence continues at coordinate 51,682,258 of NC_087351.1, forward strand.
TTTTTTCTATGTAGAGGTTCAATTATTCTAGCACAATTTTTTTAAAAGAATATTATTATTTTTGAATTGCCATTTAATTTTGTCAAAATTTGGCCATGTCTGTGTCTGTGAATTTCTGGATTCTCTATTCTATTGAACCATGTGTCTATCCTTTGGCCAATATCATGCTGTTTTATTTAATGTTGATTTATAATGAGTTTTGAAATCTATTAGTATGTGTTCCCCAACTTTATTCTTTTTCAAAATTCCTTTGGCTACTGTAATTCTTTGCCTTTCTATATTAAATTTCAGAATTAGCTTGTCAATAGCTACAAAAAATCTTACTGGTATTTTGATTGGGATTGTGTTGAATCTACAAATTAATTTGGTGGAAATCACCTTCTTAACAATATCAAGTATTCCAATCCATTAATATGGTGTACATCTCTATTTGAGTCTTTGATTTCTTTCTTTAGAGTTTTGTTATTTTCATCTACAGATTCTGAACACATTTTGTTGGATACCTACATAAGTATATTGTGCTTTTTGATGCTAATATTCATTGTACTGTTTTAAAATTTTTATTTCCAAGTGTTCATTGCTAATATGTAGAAATAGAGTTGATTTTTATATATTGACCTTGTATTCTGTGACCTTATAAAACTCAGAGATAAGTTGTAGGAGATATTTTTTGTAGGTTCCTTAGATTTATTACATAGACAATCATGTTATCTCTGAGTGGGAGGGGTTGTTTTATTTATTCCTTTTATGTATATATTATTTTCCTTCTTTTTTAAAAATTTTTTGTTGTTTATTGCAGTGACTAGGATTTCCAGAGTGATGTTCAATCTGAATGGCTAGGGAAGATATCCTTGCCTTGTTCCCAATCTTAAAGGATAAGCATTGTCTTCCACTATTAGGAATGATATGAACTATAGGTGTTTTGTTTGTTTGTGGTTATTGTTTATTTGGATGAAGTTCTTTTTTTTAGTTTTCCGAGGGTTGTTATGAATATATGTTGAATTTTGTCATATATACATATATTTTTGCCATCTATTGGGATAATTTTTTTTTTAATTGGGATGATTAGATGATTTTTCCCCCCTTTAGAATGTTGACATATAGCTAATTATACTGACTTGTTTTCAAATGTTAAGCCAGTGTTGTAGCTCTAGGATAAACTCTATTGGATTGTGAAGCATTACTTTTTTTTTTATATGTGTATGTTGCTGATTTGAATTTGCTAATATTTTCTTGAAGATTTTTATGTCTTTGCTCATGAGGAATAGTCTTTTTTCTTTCTGAAATGTTTGGTAGAATCAGCCCATGAAACCATGCGGCCCTGATATTTTCATTATTTAATATTTTAAACTGTGAATTAAATTTCTTTAATAAATACAAAGCTATTCAGATTATTTATTTTTCATGAGTGAGATTTGGTAGAGTCTCTATTTCAAGGAACTTGTCCATTTCACCAAGCTGTTAAATTTGTTGGCATAAAGTTTTTTCATAGTATTTTCTTATTATCCTTTTGAAGTATATAGAATCTGTAGGGATATCTTCTATTTCATTCTTGATATTTGTGATTTGTGTCTTTTGTGTGTGTGTGTGTTGGTCAGTGTGGTTAGAGGTCTATCAATTTTATCTTTTTAATAAACCTGCTTTAAGTTTTATTAGTTTTCTTTATTGTTTTTGAGTTTTCAATTTTATTATTTTTCTTTTGTCGTTATCATTTCCTTCTTTCTGCTCATTTTGGGTTTAATTTGCTCTTATTTTTCCAGTTTATTAAAGCAGAAATTAAGAATGTTAATTTGATACCTTTCTTCTTTTCTAATATGTACATTTCATTCTATAAATATTGCTCTAAGCCCTGGTTTAACTTCTTTTCACGAATTTTGATGTTATATTTTCATTTAATTGAAAATATTTTTTCATTAGGTTCAAAATTAATTTCACATAAGACTTCCTCTTTGACCCATCTGTTATTTTGAAGTTTGTGGTTTAATTTCCAAACACTTGGGGGATTTTCTAAATACATTTTTGTTATTGATTTTTAGTTTAGTTCTGTGGTTAGAGAACATACTTTGTATGATTTTTAATTCTTTCAGATTTGTTAAGACTTGTTTTATGGCTCAGATATGGTCTATCTTGATCAATGTATCATATATCTTTAAAACAAATGTGCATTTGGCTGTTATTGAGTAAAGCATTCTATAAATGTTAGGTCATGTTGGCTAATAATGTTGCTAAGGTCTCACGTATCATTACTGGATTTTTGTTCTTTTTTATTTATTGATTATTGAGAGAGGATTGTTGGATTCTTCAAGTATATTTATGGGTTCATTTTGCCTATCAGTTCTTGCTTTATGTATTTTGATGATCTTTTTTTACATGGTACATACTTACGGTTATTACGTCTTCTTTGTGAGTTGACCTTTTTTCATTAAATAACCCCCCAAAAAAACCCCACTGCCTTCGAGTTGATTCCGACTCATAGCGACCCTATAAGGCAGAGTAGAACTGCCCTGTAGAGTTTCCAAGGAGTGCCTGGCGGATTCGAACTGCCAGCCTTTTGGTTAGCAGCTGTAGCACTTAACCACTACACCACCAGGGGTTCCTCATTAAAAAAAAAAAAAAAAAAAAATTCCTTATAATGTACTTTCCTCTGAGTATATTTTATTTGGCATTAATATAACCACTCCATCTTTCTTTTAAGTAGTGTTGAGTTTTTCCTCATTTTATGTTTAACCTTTATGTTTAACATGTCTATGTTGTTATATTATTGAAGTGAGTTTCTTGTAGAGTGGATATAACTGGGACTTGCTTTTTTTTTTAATGCAATATTAGTTTTAAAATCTCTTTTAGTTGGTATGTTTAGACCATTTATGTTTAATGTAATTATGGATATGGTTGGATTTAGGTGTATTATTTGTTGTTTGTCCCCTCTGTTCCTCCATTTTTGCCTTGTTTAGGATTATTTCAACATTTTATACTCTACTGTTTTAATTCATTTATTGATGTTTGGATGTATTATTTTATATTTTTAATAGGTTGTGCAAGGGATTAAAATACACACAACTAACATTTCACACTCTACCTAGAGTTATTTTACCACTTAAGATCTAGATGCCATATATCCATGTAGGTCCCTTTAATTTTGTCCCTTTGCGTTAGAGCTGTCATATATACACCCTCTCCTCACTTGTTGACTGGTTAGTTCCAAAGTGCAGTTCTTTATGTGAAATTGGTGTTATGTGAAAAATGGATGATGACCACATCAGATTTCACATGACCACATCAGATTACAAAATAGAGGATGACTACATCATTATATTTTGTTTAACGGCCAAATTACATCATTGCATAACTGCCAAAACACTGAGAATCATGGCCCAGCCAAGTTGATACATAACCATAACCATGAAAATCAGTGTTACTCTTGCTTTGCACCTCAGTGTTTGTTACTGCCAGACATCATTAATGCACAAAATAGTCAGATAGTAGATGTTTTACTATTGTCCTAAATGTGAAACGTCAGGTAACGAGGTAGTTGATGAGTGAGAAGGTGTATTATAATCTACATACATTGAAAACTGCACCAGAAAATGTTATAATTTTTGTTTTCATCAATAATATATATTTTGAAGCACTTAAGAGGATAAAAATATTCTATTATTTTATTATTTTAACCATACAGTTATCACTGCTGTTGCACTTTGCTCATTTATAAAGTTCTAATTTTCCCTCTGGTGACATCTCTCTTCAATCTGAAGAGCTTCCTTTAGTGTTTCTTTTAGTGTAGATCTGTTGTTAGTAGTGAGTTTTTTTGTTTGATATTGTAACTTTTTGTTCTAAAATTTCTTTTTTATATTTTTCTGTTAAGGGCTTATATATTTTGTATTTATTTCATTTATATTACCTCATAGATCATAGTTGCAATGGTGGCTTTTAAATACTTGGCTGATGATTCCAACATCTAGGTCTTCTTGGGGTTGGAATCAGTTGATTTTTTTCAACTGAGAATTGATTATATTTTTGTGGTTCTTTATACATTGAGTAACTATGGATTGTAATAATATTTTGAATATTATGTTTTGTTTTCTTAGTTCTCCAGCTAGTGTTTACATTTTTATTTTTAATTTTTGTAGGTGAGCAGGTAAAACTCAAAGTTTCTAACATCTGTTCAGTTTTCAAAGCCTTTACTGTGCTGCTTTGACTCAGTTTTGTTTATGTACTGGGTGGTGTTTTATATTGTAATTTAGTTCTCAAAGACCTTGTTATGCTAATTTGGGCTTTTACGGTGCTTACACAGTTCAGGGGTGAGCCTGGAACTTGTCCTGTTACATCGACAGAATTAGGAGTTTTCCCATCTTCGGTTCTCTACTTTACAAGAATGTTACCTCATTCTTTGCCTTCTTTTAGTTTTTTTTTTTTTTTTTTGCCAGAAAGACAGGGCTTCTCTTTGGTATTTGCTGCCCATGCCCACTGCACAATTCCATTATTGGGGCCATCCTCAAGTCAAAGCTGGGAGAGAAAAATGAGGGGAAAAATGGGAAACACACTACTGTATTGGTCACTTCTTCAAGTTTTGACTACCCTTTCCAATCTACCTGCTATTATTTTCAGAGTTTTTAGGAAGTTGCTTTTTTGTAATTTGTCCAGAGGTGTTTATTTATAATCAGTGAGAGGAAAAGGCCATTGTAGGATTACTCTATACTGGTTGGCAAAGGAAGTGGTAACTTTTTAAATAAGTAAACATCCTTTTGTCTTTGGGGTGTACTATTAGTTCTAAAGTTAATGTAGATGTGAAGACAAGAATGAGAATCAAAGTTGAAATGAGTGGTAGGCTGAAAGTCTATGTGAAACAGAATTTTGAGTCCAATATGCTTTTTTTTTTTTTTTACCCTGGGGCTGAGGTGGCGCTTATCCCAATTTCTGAAACATTACATAATTTAGAGCAACTCAGCTTCATCCTCCAATTCTCTTTCTTGCTTGATTATTTGGGGGTAAGAATTGGGCAGTAGGGGTAGGGCTAGAAAAAATAAGTTGCATATTACTTCAAATGGTTGTTATTAATGGTAAAGAACAGTTCAATTTATCATATATTAATTTATTGCTTTCTGGAATTACAAAAATGTATTATAAATGGTTCCTGAGATTAAAGAGTCACAGTCTGGTAAGGAAGTCAGGAATGTGGATGAGTAATTATAATATTGATATGCTAAACACTCTAAGAGAGGTATGCACAAAGGCACTCAGAATGGGAGGGGGGCTTGGAGAATATGTAATATAATACCTAAGCCAAAAATTGAGGAAAGAGAAAGATCTCACCAGGTTGGGGGTGGGGGGGAATGGGGAATGGAGAAGGGCTATCTAGGCAGAAACAGTCTCTGCTCAGCAAACAAAGCTACAAATGCAAAAACGACTTCAAGAGTTTGAAGGGTCCTCTGGATGCACATCTCTTGAAAATATTGCTTATCAAAAGGTGTTATGTATCAATGCCTCAGCACTAAATGTTATTTGGTTGCCAAGACAGAGACAGACAACAGCCTAAAAAAAGACCCTTGGTTGGAGGAAATATATTTTAGGCAAAGGATTGAAAAAGCACTTGCTGCTGTTTGTGAAATTTTCTTTTAAGGTTTGATCTGAGAAAGATCACATGGATAGAAATATAGAAAGACCTCAGGAAAATGAGCTTTTATCCCCACATGCATATTTTTATTTCTTTGGTTCATTACATTCAATAATTCAGAATTGTTCATTCTCAGTTTGATCTGATCATAATCAGACAGAGAAGGGAAAGTAATTCATAAATGCCACCCAACGTTAGGTTGTGCCCTGTAGTCTTTTACTGGAAATCTTATTATTTTGTTTTGAAGTTAATTGGGGAACAGTGTTGGACAAGGCAGTGAAGAGAGAATTAATTTAAGTTTCTCTGAAAATTGACACTCAGGCCTTACATGAACCAGATAGGGCAAAATCTGTGTAGTTTGCTATTGCCTGAAGACCTGGTGGCCCAATGATTAAGAGCTCAGCTGCTAACCAAAAGGTTGGCAATTCGAATCCACCAGGTGCTCCTTGGAAACCCTATGGGACAGTCCTACTCTGTCCTATAGGGTTGCTATGAGATGGAATCAACTTGAGAGCAATGGTTTTTTTTTTTTTTTTCTTTTGCTATTGCTAGTTTTCATCTAATATAATACATTGATACGTATTTATTATAAAGTAAGCCTGCTCCTGCTAGTGGAACTCTTTGGGCTATCTTGTCTTTTTTCCTACAGGCTCTTTCATACTGTTTGAATAGAAACAATTTCAGATAGCACATTCTGAAATTATATTGAATTGATCATAATGTCATCATCTTATTAAAAAACAAAACAAAAAGTGTTTCCTGATGTTTTTGGATACCTGGTTCTGCACCATCTCTTGTTGGTTTCCCTCAGACTTACCTGTTCTTGTAGTTAGGTGCCAACTCTTAGGGACCCTATGTAAAACAGAAGGAAACACTGCCCAGTCCTGGGCCTTCCTCACAATTGTTATTCTTGAGCCCATTGTTCCTGGCCCTGTGTCGATCTATCTCTTTAAGGTTCTTCCTCTATTTTGCTGACCCTCCGCTTCATAAAGCATGATGTCTTTTGTCAGGGACTGGTCCCTGCTGATAACATGTCCAAAATACGTGAGACAAAGTCTGGCCCTCCTCGTTTCTAAGGAGCATTCTGGATGTACTTCTTCCAAGACAGACTTATTTGTTTTTCTGGCAGTCCATAGTATATTCAGTAGTCTCCAACCCCATAATTCAAAAGTGTCAATTCTTCTCTCTTCCTTATTCATTGTTCAGCTTTCACATGCATATGAGGTGATTGAAAATACCAGGACTTGGGTCAGGCACACCCTAGAACTCAAAGTGACATCTTTGATTTTTAACACTTGGAAGAGGTTTTTTTTTTTTTTTTTTTTTGCAGCAGATTTGACAAATGTAATACGTCGTTTGATTTCTTGAAAGTTGCTTCTATGGGCATTGATTGTGGATCCAAGTAAAATGAAGTCCTTGACAACTTCAATATTTTGTCTGTTAATTACTATGTGGTTGATTGGTCCAACTGGGAGGATTTTTGTTTTCTTTATGTTGAAGTGTGGTCCATACTGAAGGCTATAGTCTTGATCTTCATCAGCAAGTTCTTCAAGTCTTTTTCACTTTCAGCAAGCAAGGTTATGTCATCTCCATAAAGCAGGTTGTTAATGAGTTTTCCTCCAATTCTGATGCCCTGTTCTTCTTTATATAATCCAACTTCTCAGATTATTTGCTCAGCATACAGATTGAATAGGTATGGTGAAAGGATATAACCCTGACACACACTTTTCCTAACTTTAAACCATGCAGTATCCACTTGTTCTATTTGAACGGCTGCCTCTATGTCTATGTACAGGTTCTGCATGAGCACAATCAAGTGTTCTGGGATTCCCATTCTTCACAATGTTATCCATTATTTCTTACGGATTTTTCTGGTATTCTCTGCTTTCAGCCATGATCCATCTGACATCAGCAATGATATCCTTTGTTCCATATCTTCTTCTGAATCTGGCTTCAATTTCTGCAGTTCCCTGTTGATGTATTGCTGCAACAACTTTTGAATGATTTTCAGCATAATTTTACTTGTGTGTGATATTACTGATGTTGTGTGATAATTTCTGAAATCTGTTGGATCACCTTTCTTTGGAATGGGCACAAGTATGGACCTTTTCAAGTTGGTTGGTCAGGTAGCTGTCCTCCAAATTTCTTGGCATAGGTGAATGAGTACCATTTTGTTTTTTTCTTTCTTTCCTGTTTTTTTTAATGACCTCTTGCTTTCTTCATGTATGATGTCCTTGATGTCATTCCACAACTCATCTGGCCTTCAGTCATTAGTGTTCAATGTGTCAAATCTGTTCTTGAGATGGTTTCTAAATTCAGGTGGGATATACTCAAAGTCATACTTTGGCTTTCTTGGACTTGCTTTAATTTTCTTCAGCTTCAGCTTGAATACGCATATGAGCAATTGATGATCTGTTCTGTAGTTGGCCCCTGGGCTTGTCAAACTTATCTACACCTTTGTAAACAGTCCCATTATTAAACCCTTGTCTATCCTCTCGTTTGAGTGTATCATTCAGTTAATTAGAACTTCTGGTCAGGTTTTTTAAAAACAAATATTCCAGAGGGGGCCAAGATGGCTGACTAGGTAGAAGCTACCTTGGATCCCTCTTACAACAAAGACTAGGAAAAACAAGTGAATCGATCACATACATGACAATCTATGAACCCTGACCATCAAACACATATCTAAAGAGTTGATCTGAGTGACAGAGACAGAACGAACAACCACGGGGAAGCAGTGACTGTTTTCAGAGCCTGGAGCCAGCGTTCCAGTCAGGAAACCTTGGCGCCATGCTTTGGACTGGGCGCAGGGGAGCTGAGCACGGCATCCTGAGATGGCGCAAACACGGGGCGCAGCCCTAGCCCCCTGAACTGACCTCGGGGGAAGCCCAGACAGTGCACGCAGGCAGTGCAGCGATGCAGCTGACAGGAGGAGAAGTCACCGGGAGACAGCGACTGGTTTTGCAGCCGGGAGTGCGGCGTCCAAGCCAGGGAACCTTGGCGCTGGGCTTTAGACTGGGAGTGGAGGAACTGACCACGGCTTCTGAGACAGCGCAAGCATGGGACGCGGGCCTGACCCTCGGGGGCAATCTCTACCCAGCCAGCGCACACAGTCGACGCGCCCCCCCCCAAGGGAATCTCAGATAAAACAGTCATCCCAAGCAAGATAAGTAACTTTGTCTATATTCCAGGGTGCTACTCTCTCCTATTTATCTGAACCCTCCCCTCCCCTTCTCAGGCAGCTTCATTAACATTGGAATTTCCTGAGCCAGATAGTGAACTGCACTGCGGTTTTTCTTTCCTTTTTTTCGGTCTTTTCCTAACCCATTCTCCTGGCCTGAGAGAAGCAGCTACAAAAAACCCAGGGACCAAAAATCCTTCCCTAATTGGATTAAAAACACAGAGCCAGCTCCAGCCGAGCATATGAGATCCACAGTCTTGGGCTTTCATCCCTACAGGGAACAAGGTGGCTATTATAATGCAAAGGCATTTCTGATAGGGATCTGACTGTAATTGTTTTAGTAGATTACTGGAAAGACAAGTTTCCCAGGACTGATATCTCTGCATATTAAACAGAGCCCTCACTGACCCACAACAGGGAACTGAGGGCTGAAGCTCCCCCCAGACCACCTAGCCTCTTGCCTTAGGGGTCTAAGGAGGGTGACACCTACCAATCTGTAGAGGTACTTGCATTGGGGGCCTAAGGTACAGCTGCAGAGCCCACCCACCAAGGTGCTTTACGAATACAGACACACCTACCTCACTGGCACTTGAGGGAAGCCTGTCAGCATCCTGCCCCCCCAGAGTGTGAACCCCTGCTGCTACTAGAATCTGGTGCACACAACTATCACCACTACTCCTCTAGGTGGATAGGTGACAGTCTGCACCACACACTTGATGACCCAAAATCAGATTCTACTCAAGAATAGTGAATGGACTCAGGCTTATACATCTGGTAACAGCCCAGACCAGCTGGTAATAGGACATAAGTGAGTCAAGGGCTACAACAATCAAGACAACACAATCTAGTAGCCCCTCCATGTATATTGAAAGAAAACAAAACAAGATAAGACTCAGTGAGCAAATATAGAATAAATCACTACAATATCTTAGTGATGGCTTGGAGACAGCAGTTGATATCAAACCACATAAAGAAGCAGACCATGATTACTTCTACAACTCCCCAAACTAAAGAATCAAAATCTTTCCCAAATGAAGATACAATCCTGGAATTGCCAGATACGGAATATAAACAACTAATTTACAGAATGCTTCAAGACATCAGGGATGACCTCAGAAATGAAATAAGGCAATCTACAGAAAAAGCCAAGGAACACACTGATAAAGCAGATGAAGAACTCAAAAAGATTATTCAAGAACATAGTGGAAAAATTAATAAGTTGCAAGAATCTGTAGAGAGACAGCATTCAGAAATCCAAAAGATTAACAATAAAATTACAGAATTAGACAACGCAATAGGAAGTCAGAGGAGCAGACTCGAGCAATTAGAATGCAGAGTGGGAGATATGGAGGACCAGGGAATTGACATCAATATAGCTGAACAAAAAAATCAGATAAAAGAATTAAAAAAAAATGAAGAAACCCTAAGAATCATGTGGGACTCTATCAAGAAGAATAACTTGCATATGATTGGAGTCCCAGAACAGGGAGGGATAACAGAAAGCACAGAGAGAATAGTTGAAGATCTGTTGGTAGAAAACTTCCCTGATATCATGAAAGATGAAAGGATATCTATCCAAGATGCTCATCGAACCCCATTTAAGATTGATCCAAAAAGAAAATCACCAAGACATATTATCATCAAACTTGCCAAAACCAAAGATAAAGAGAAAATTTTAAAAGCAGCCAGGGAGAAAAGAAAGGTCTCCTACAAAGGAGAATCAATAAGAATAAGTTCAGACTACTCAGCAGAAACCATGCAGGCAAGAAGGCAATGGGATGACATATACAGAGCACTGAAGGAGAAAAACTGCCAGCCAAGGATCATATATCCAGCAAAACTCTCTCTGAAATATGAAGATGAAATTAAGACATTTACAGATAAACACAAGCTTAGAGAATTTGCAAAAACCAAACCAAACCTACAAGAAATACTAAAGGAAATTGTTTGGTCAGAAAACCAATAATATCAGATACCAGCACAACACAAGGTCACAGAACAGAGCATCCTGATATCAACTCAAATAGGGAAATCACAAAAAGAAATTAATATTAGTTAAAAAAAAATGCTCAAAACAGGGAATCATTGAAGTCAATATGTAAAAGATCACAATAATCAAAAAGAGGGACTAAATACAGGTGGCATAGCACTGCCATATGGAGAGGGATACAAGGCGATATAGGACAATATAAGTTAGGTTTTTACTTAGAAAAATAGGGGTAAATATTAAGGTAACCACAAAGAGGTATAAGAATTCCATAACTCAAAATAAAAACCAAGAAAAACATAACGACCCAGCAAACATAAAGTCAAATACTATGAAAATGAGGAACACACAAAGAAAAACGTCTCAGCACAAAAAAGTAAGCAGAAAAATGAAATTGTCAACAACACACACAAAAAGGCATCAAAATGACAGCGCTAAAAACACATACTTATCTATAATTACTCTGAATGTAAATGGACTAAACGCACCAATAAAGAGACAGAGAGTCTCGGACTGGATAAAGAAACACGATCCGTCTATACACTGCCTACAAGAGACACACCTTAGACTTAGAGACACAAACAAACTAAAACTCAAAGGATGGAAAAAAATATATCAAGCATACAATAAGCAAAAAAGGAGTACCAATATTAATTTATGACAAAATAGACCTTAAAGTTAAATCCACCACAAAGGATAAAGAAGGACACTACATAATGATAAAACGGACAATTGACCAGGAAGATATAACCATATTAATTATTTATGCACCCAATGACAGGGCTGCAAGATACATAAAACAAACGTTAACAGAATTGAAAAGTGAGATAGACACCTCCACAATTATATTAGGAGACTTCAACACACCACTTTCGGAGAAGGACAGGACATCCAATGAGAAGCTCAATAGAGACACGGAAGACCTAAATACTACAATCAACCAACTTGACCTCATTGACTTATACAGAACTCTCCACCCAACTGCTGCAAAGCATACTTTTTTTTCTAGCTCACATGGAACATTCTCTAGAATAGACCACATATTAGGTCATAAAACAAACCTTTGCAGAATCCAAAACATAGAAATATTACAAAGCATCTTCTCAGACCATAAGGCCATAAAAGTGGAAATCAATAACAGAAAAATTAGGGAAAAGAAATCAAATACTTGGAAACCGAACAATACCCTGCTCATAAAAGACTGGGTTATAGAAGACATTAAGGAGGCAATAAAGAAATTCATAGAATGCAACGAGAATGAAAACACTTCCTGTCAAAACCTCTGGGACACAGCAAAAGCAGTGCTCAGAGGTCAATTTATATCGATAAATGCACACATACATAAAGGAGAAAGAGCCAAAATCAGAGAACTGTCCCTACAACTTGAACAAATAGAAAGTGAGCAACAAAAGAATCCATCAGGCACCAGAAGAAAACAAATAATAAAAATTAGAGCGGAACTAAATGAATTAGAGAACAGAAAAACAATTGAAAGAATTAACAAAGCCAAAAGCTGGTTCTCTGAAAAAATTAACAAAATTGATAAACCATTGGCTAGACTGACTAAAGAAATACAGGAAAGGAAACAAATAACCCGAATAAGAAACGAGATGGGCCACATCACAACAGACCCAACTGAAATTAAAAGAATCATAACAGATTATTACAAAAAACCATACTCTAACAAATTTGCAAACCTAGAAGAAATGGATGAATTCCTAGAAAAACACTACCTACCTAAACTAATACAATCAGAAGTAGAACAACTAAATAGACCCATAACAAAAAAAGAGATTGAAGCGGAAATCAAAAAACTCCCAACAAAAAAAAAGCCCTGGCCTGGATGGCTTTACTGTAGAGTTCTACCAAACTTTCAGAGAAGAGTTAACACCACTACTACTGAAGGTATTTTAAAACATAGAAAATGACGGAATACTGCCTAACTCATTCTATGAAGCCACCATATCCCTGATACCAAAACCAGGTAAAGACATCACAAAAAAAGAAAATTATAGACCTATATCCCTCATGAACGTAGATGCAAAAATCTTCAACAAAATTCTAGCCAATAGACTTCAACAACATATCAAAAAAATAATCCACCATGACCAAGTGGGATTTATACCAGGTCTGCAAGGCTGGTTTAATATTAGAAAAACCATTAATGTAATCCACCATATAAATAAAACAAAAGACAAAAACCACATGATCTTATCAATTGATGCAGAAAAGGCATTTGACAAAGTCCAACACCGGTTCATGATAAAAACTCTCAGCAAAATAGGAATTGAAGGAAAATTCCTCAACATAATAAAGGCATCTATACAAAGCCAACAGCCAAGATCACTCTAAATGGAGAGAACCTGAAAGCATTTCCCTTGAGAACGGGAACCAGACAAGGATGCCCTTTATCACTGCTCTTATTCAACATCGTGCTAGAGGACCTAGCCAGAGCAATTAGGCTAGACGAAGAAATAAAGGGCATCCGGATTGGCAAGGAGGAAGTAAAATTATCTCTATTTGCAGATGACATGATCTTATACACAGAAAACCCGAAGGAATCCTTCAGAAAACTACTGAAACTAATAGAAGACTTAGGCAGAGTCTCAGGTTATAAGATAAACATACAAAAATCACTTGGATTCCTCTACATCAACAAAAAGAACATCAAAGAGGAAATCACCAAATCAATACCATTCACAGTAGCCCCCAAGAAGATAAAATACTTAGCAATAAATCTTACCAAAAATGTAAAAGACCTATATAAAGAAAACTACAAAGTACTACTACAAGAGTGGAAAAACATACCTTGCTCATGGACAGAAAGACTTAACATAGTAAAAATGTCTATTCCACCAAAAGCCATCAATACATACGATGCGCTTCTGATCCAAATTCCAATGACATTTTTTAATGTGATGGAGAAACAAATCACCAACTTCATATGGAAGGGAAAAAAGCCCCAGATAAGTAAAGCATTACTGAAAAAGAAGAAGAAAGTGGGAGGCCTCACTCTGCCTGATTTTAGAACCTATTATACAGCCACAGTAGTCAAAACAGCCTGGTACTGGTACAACAACAGGCACATAGACCAATGGAACAGAATTGAGAACCCAGATATAAATCCATCCACATATGAGCAGCTGATATTTGACAAAGGCCCAGTGTCAGTTAATTGGGGAAAAGATAGTCTTTTTAACAAATGGTGCTGGCATAACTGGATATCCATTTGCAAAAAAATGAAACAGGACCCATACCTCACACCATGCACAAAAACTAACTCCAAGTGGATCAAAGACCTAAACATAAAGACTAAAATGATAAAGATCATGGAAGAAAAAATGACAACGTTAGGAGCCCTAATACAAGGCATAAACAGAATACAAAACATTACCAAAAATGACGAAGAGAAACCTGATAACTGGGAGCTCCTAAAAATCAAACATCTATGCTCATCTAAAGACTTCACCAAAAGAGTAAAGAGACCACCTACAGATTGGGAAAAAATTTTCAGCTATGACATCTCTGACCAGCGCCTGATGTCTAAAATCTATATGATTCTGTTAAAACTCAACCAGAAAAAGACAAACGACCCAATCAAGAAGTGGGCAAAGGATATGAACACGCACTTCACTAAAGAAGATATTCAGGCAGCTAACAGATACATGAGAAAATGCTCTTGATCATTAGCCATTAGAGAAATGCAAATTAAAACTACGATGAGATTCCATCTCACTCCAACAAGGCTGGCATTAATCCAAAAAGCATAAAATAATAAATGTTGGAGAGGATGCGGAGAGATTGGAACTCTTATACACTGCTGGTGGAAATGCAAAATGGTACAACCACTTTGGAAATGTATCTGGCGTTTTCTTAAAAAGTTAGAAATAGAGCTACCATACAACCCAGAAATCCCACTCCTCGGAATATACCCTAGAGAAATAAGAGCCTTCACATGAACAGATATATGCACACCCATGTGTATTGCAGCTCTGTTTACAATAGCAAAAAGCTGGAAGCAACCAAGGTGTCCATCAACGGATGAATGGTTAAATAAATTGTGGTATATTCACACAATGGAATACTACGCATCGATAAAGAACAGTCACGAATCTGTGAAACGTTTCATAACATGGAGGAACCTGGAAGGCATTACGCTGAGCGAAATTAGTCAGAGGCAAAAGGACAAATATTGTATAAGACCACTATTATAAAATCTTGAGAAACAGTACAAACTGAGAAGAACACATTCTTTTGTGGTTACGATGAGGGGAGGGAGGGAGGGTGGGAGAGGGTTATTTACTGATTAGTTAGTAGATAAGAACTACTTTAGGTGAAGGGAAGGACAATACTCAATACAGGGAAGATCGGCTCAATTGGACTGGACCAAAAGCAAAGAAGTTTCTGGGATAAACTGAATGCTTCAAAGGTCAGCGGAGCAAGGGCGGGGGTTTGGGGACTATGGCTTAAGGGGACTTCTAAGTCAATTGGCAAAATAATTCTATTATGAAAACATTCTGCATCCCACTTTGAAATGTGGCATCTGGGGTCTTAAATGCTAACAAGTGGCCATCTAAGATGCATCAATTGGTCTCAACCCACCTGGAGCAAAGGAGAATGAAGAACACCAAGGTCACACGATAACTAAGAGCCCAAGAGACAGAAAGGGCCACACGAACCAGAGACTTACATCATCTTGAGACCAGAAGAACTAGATGGTGCCCGGCCACAACCGATGACTGCCCTGACAGGGAGCACAACAGAGAACCCCTGAGGGAGCAGGAGATCAGTGGGATACAGACCCCAAATTCTCATAAAAAGACCAAACTTAATGGTCTGACTGAGACTAGAGGAATCCTGGCTGTCATGGTCCCCAAACCTTCTGTTGGCCCAGGACAGGAACCATTCCCAAAGACAGCTCATCAGACATGGAAGGGACTGGACAATGGGTAGAAGAGAGATGCTGATGAAGAGTGAGCTACTTGTATCAGGTGGACACCTGAGACTGTGTTGGCATCTCCTGTCTGGAGGGGAGATAGGAGGGTAGAGAGGGTTAGAAACTGGCAAAATTGTCACGAAAGGAGAGACTGGAAGGGCTGACTCATTAAGGGGAGAGTAAGTGGGAGTATGGAGCAAGGTGTATATAAGCTTATATGCGACAGACTGACTTGAGTTGTAAATGTTCACTTAAAGCTCAATAAAAATTATTTTAAAAAAAAAAAAAGAACAACAAATATTCCATGGAATATTTTCCTTAGGTTATTACTGGATATAGTGGTTAAGTGCTATGGCTGCCAACCAAAAAGTCAGCAGTTTGAATCTGCCAGGTGCTCCTTGGAAACTCTATGGGGCAGTTTTACTCTGTCCTATAGGGTCATTATGAATCAGAATCGACTTGATGGCAACAAGTTTTTTTTTTTTTTATTACTGGATATATGACAAAACAGAAAGTGTTCTGTGCTTACGTGTTTAGAAAATATTGAGTTCACCTTTTTTTTTTTTTGTATTATAGTACTTTTTGGAGCTTTTAATAATCTGTCTCTGAGAGTCAGATATATCATACCAAAAAAATTGTTGCTGTCGAGTCAATTCCAACTCATAGTGACCCTGTAGGACAGAGTAGAACTGCCCCATAGGGTTTCCAAGAAGTGGCTCGTGGATTTGAACTGCCAGCCTTTTGGTTAGCAGCTGAACACTTAACCACCATGCCACCAGGGCTCCATATCATAAAGCATTTCCTAAATATTTTTGATTATTGTAAAGTTTGCTTTGGTTGATATCTGTTAGACTTAGATGTTTTAGTTTTTGCAAAGTGAAATTCTGAAATGCTGCCTTAGCTTACCAAGGACAGAATATGGTATAATGTCATCTTAAACTCCTTATTGTACTACCTTCAGTTTTCATGCTTGTTAGGAACAGTATTTTATTTTAGTCAAAATCTAGGACTTAACTTACCGTTTAGATATTAGATTGATTATCTGCTTTTGTCTTCAGCTTGAAAGAATGTCTTGGACTACTTTCTACTATATAACTCTAATGACCAAAAGAAAATGATCACAACTAAGAACTGTAGTGATATATAGTATCTCATATGTTATTCTTTTTTGAAAGAAAAATAAATCGCAAAGTATAAACTTCTTGTTAGCAGATGTGAACTGAGAGACTCTGCTAATTTGTTTTACTGCCAAGTTCATAACTATATATATCAAGACTGAAAATATTTGTAAGGACATTTATTACTTAGATTTTTTTCAGCAGGAATTAAAAATTCACCTATATAACAAATTGCCTCCTCTTTGACTGATAAATAATCTATTCTGTATTGAGTTATTTATCAAACCTAGCTAGATCATAAATTACAGATTTTGATCAAAGTGTCAAGTTGCTCTGTTTTGATAACCTAAAAAAAAATGTGGCCATTAATTGTGGCAGTGATATTAAGCCATTTAATGTAGAAACTTTAATATACTGAGAAGTAATAGTAAACCCCATACTTTATTAACATTGAACTCCTAGTAAACTTGCTCATGTGTTTAAAAATTCCAAGTCCAAAGTTTTTTTAATTACTTATGATAACTCTTCTGTAATTCTCATGCTTAGGCTACAACATTTCTAAATTTCAAACACTGGCATTATAAGAGGAACATTGAGTTGAAAGTAAATTTGTCAGCAGTAGCAGAACTAAAAGGTGATAAATATGAAGGGCAGAGATCACAAAGTCTTTGCTAAAATTGTATGGTGTTTTTGAGACAGGAATCGGAACAACTATGACAGAAGCAGTGATAAAGATATAATGGAAGAAAACTTTCCTTAGCCAAAAAATAATTGAATAAAACAATTCTGAGCTTGCATATTTAAAGAGCTCATCACATTTTAAGCAAAAGCAATGAAAAGTAACTTATATTTAGTAATAGCAAAAAAAAAAAATTGAATTATCAGACTATGAAAACACTACTAAAGTTATCAGAAATATGTGCCAAGAAATAAGAACTGGGTTGGCCTCAGCCTTTTCTGTAACACTAGAGACGGACTTTTATACCCAGTCACACAGGGGCTCAGAAAATTCTTGAATAAGTATTTCGATCTACTGAGAGATAACTCAAAATTAAGAATCGAGATGAGAGATGTTCTCTAACATAATTTGTGACTACATGTGCTGTGTTCTACTGCACATACTCAGTAATAGCTAAGTAAGCAGTCCAGTTAGTTGAGGAGTGTGTCATGAGAAGACAGGTATCATAGAATTTTTAAAATAGGTCCATTAACTTTTGGATTGACTGTTGGTGTTGATGGACTATATCGCATGCTTAGGTTGTGTCATCAGGAATAAAATGCTCAAGCCAAAGGCTGGTGGTTCGAAACCACCAGCACCTCTGTGGGAGAAAGATGTGGCAGTCTGCTTCCATAAAGATTTATAGCCTTGGAGATAGGGTTGCTATGAGTTGGAATTGACTCGATGGCAGTGGGTTTGGTTTAACCTGAATTCAATCTGTTAGAACCTTGTTATAGATTGAATTGTGTCTGCCCAAAATATGTGTTGTAAAACCTAACCTCTATGCGTGTGGTTATAATTCCATTTGGGAATGGGTTATCTTTGCTATGTTAATGAGACAGGATTAGGGTAGGGTGTGTTTTGAGTCAATCTCTTTTGAGATACAGAAGAGATTCAATAAGCAAGCCAGAGTAGCAGAGATGGGGTAACATTGATACCAAGCCACAGGAGATCTCCAAGGAACCAGGAAACAGAAGATGAAAAGACAAGGATCTTCCCCAAGAGCTGACAGAGAAAGCCTTCTCCTAGAGCTGGCACTCTAGGAGTCTGGAATTCAGACTTCTAGCCTTCCGAAATACGAGAAAACAAATTTCTGTTTGTTAAAGCGATCCACATGTGGTATTTCAGTTACAGCAGCACTAGATAACTAAGACAAACCTCTAACTTAGCTTCAGTGCCAGATTTTAATATTCTCTTATAAGATGATTCATATTATAAATGGATTCACTTTCAGACATTTGCACATTTGCATCTCTCTCTCTCTCTATACATAGTAATCCTATAAGTAACATGTTGTCCTGGACAAAACATTAACTACTAAATATTGAAAGGAAAGAACTCACCCTTTTCCTGAGAAGTGAAAGCATGGCTACGGAGGCTAGAAGGAAAGTCTCCATGGTCACTCCTTTGGTTTTAAACAGCTTTTAAGCTCGAGAATTGAAAAAAAAAAATAGGACAACTGATCTTGAATTTATTCTGGAAGTTGAGATAAAAGACACTGAAATGGAAACTATCTTTGCTTTTGAACACTTTAAAGAGGTCCTTTGCAACAGATTTGCCTAATGCAATAGGTCGCTTGATTTCTTGACCGCTGCTTCCGTGGGTGTTGATTGTGTATCCAAGTAAAATGAAATCCTTGACACTGTCAATATTTTCTCTGTTTATCATGATGTTGTTTATTGGTCCAGTTGTGAAGATTTTTGCTTTCTTTATGTTTAGTTGTAATTCATACTAGTCTTTGATGTTCATCAGTAAGTACTTCAAGTCCTCTTCACTTTCTGCAAGAAAGGTGGTGTCATTTGCGTGTCAGAGATTGTTAATGAGTCTTCTTTCAATCCTGATGCCACATTCTTCTTCATATAGTCTTGTTTATTGGATTATATTTGCTCAGCATAAAGACTGAGTGACTATGGAGAAAGAATACAACCCTGACACACACCGTTCATGATTTTAAACCATACAGTATCCCCTTGTTCTGTTTGAACGACTGCCTCTTGGTCTATGTACAGGTTCTGCATAAGCACAATTAAGTGTTCTGGAATTCCCATTCTTCACAATGTTATCCATAATTTGTTATGACCCACACAGTCAAATGCCTTTGCATAGTCAATAAAACACAGGTAAACATCTTTCTGGTATTCTCTGATTTCAGCCAAGACCCATCTGACATCAACAATGATATCCCTTGTTCCACATCAGCAAATCTACTGCAAAAAACCTCTTTAAGGCGTTAAAACACAAAGATGTGACTTTGTGGACTAAGATGTGCCTGACCCAAGCCATGGTATTTTCAGTCACCTCATATGCACTCGAAAGCTGACCAAAGAATAAGGCAGACTGGAGAAGAATTGATGCATTTGAATTGTGGTGTTGGTGAAGAATATTGACTACACCATGGACTGCCAGAAGAACAAATCTGTCTTGGAAAGAGTACAGCCAGAACACTCCTTAGAAGTAAGGAAGGCGAAACTTCATCTTGTGTACTTTGGTCATTTTATCAGGAGGGACCAATCCCTGGAGGATATCATGCTTGGTAAAGTTCAGGGTAATGGAATAAGAGGAAGACTCTCAATGAGATGGATTGACACAGTGGCTGCAACAGTGGGCTCAAACACAGCAACGATTGTGCAGATGATAAGGACCAGGCAGCGATTCCTTCTGTTGCGCATAGGGTCACTATGAGTGGAACTAACAGAGGGCACCTAACAACAGCAACAGTCATCTCCACATCTCTGTGTATCACTTTCATGATCTTAAGTAACTGTGAATAAGGTTGATTATTGCACTGATAACTGACAAAGATTATTTCTGGGTCTTGCACACTTTATTGAATATTTTAACTACTCTGAAGGTGAAAATGTAAGAAGAGCAAGGATTATTAGTAGGGAACACTTTGAAGACAATGAACTGTATGAATCCTTTTAAATTTTATTTTTATTCCTTTTGAAAAAAAATTCCTTGCTCTTTAAAAAAAGCTAATCCATGAGAAACTTTACATAAAGGGAGCCATTTTCCACAGGAGAGGTGTGTGCTGTACCGCTCGTACAGCTTGTATCGCTTACTATCCTAAGAGACACGGGCAGTTTGAAGGTGTGGGCAGTAAATTATTCAAGATTTCCAAAGTAATAAAGGAAATCATAGTCTGAAAAAAGAAAAGGCATTCTAGACATGATTCAAGGATTTATTGTAGTCATTTTGGAAGCACTGAAACAGACCAAATGTGTGGCGAAATTATTTCTGATTGCATACTGAAATTTTAAAGGCACTCAGATGGCTGAGGTTTGTGTTCCATGTAGAAACTGACTTTGAATATTAGGCTTGGGAATTGGATAGAAGGAGGAGACTCACATTCCAAACAAGCTTGAGAGGCATGAAGGCAGGAGAAATTTATGAGAAGGGGAAAATCTAAGGAAATTAAAGTGAGAATTGGCCTAGGTAGCACAGTGAAATAAAGATGGAATGAAAAAGATCTATCTAGGAAAAGAAAAGGTTAAAAAAATATTCATGGCAATGTAGGTAAAGACTAAGTGGTTATTTCTTAAAACTTATGTGGCTAAGTGTAGAGTATCTGAAGGAAAAGGCAAGCAGATATATTTACTGGAGAAAAAATACACTGAAGTTAGTTCTATTTCCTACTCTACTCTGTTTTACTCAGAACCTTGGGAGTCACGTATTTCCTGAACTTTCTGTAAAATGTGGACAATAGTACATTACCTATGCATCTCATAGAGTTGTTTTGTATTGGTATACGTAAGACTTTCAGATTCATTGTCATAGTTCACGTCCTGCTTATTTCAGGGAAAGAAAGGTAGTCTTGTAAATTTGGTGGCAACAGTGGTAGAAGGGCATTATAAACTAACAGGTGCATTACAGTTCCAAATACTCTACCCACCAACCCTCACTAACGGAACCTCAGAAAGGAAAATTAAAATAGAACTCAGAAGTTACCTTCTTATTCACCAAAAAAAGGTCTCCATACCATCTCCAGAAGATGACCACCTGGACTCAGTTTGATATACTATGTATGTTATCAACCCTGATTTTATTATTTAAAAAAGAATGAATGGTTAATTTGACATGAAATAACCTCAGTGAATTTAATAGTCTTCTAGACTACTCTGGGGTATCAATAGCATGCTTATAGATTGTAATTTGTAACATTTTTCCCATTAAAATTGGGGGTCTGTCCTTACTCTTAATTTGTGATTTAGCAAAGATAACCAACAAAACTTGGACATCAAATTATTTCATCCCTGAGGTTGCAATTCCAGGTTTGCCTCCTCTGATCCTTCTGTCACATTACTGCCAAAATAACTTTTCTTAAAACAAAACTGATCATAAATGTCTCCTCGCAAAAAAGTCTTCAAAGACTCCTCACTAACTTCATGATAAAAATTCAGACTCTGTAGCACGGTATATAATATGTTCCATGATCTGGATTTTTCTGTATCGGTTACCTATTGCTGTAAAAAAATACTGCATAGCAAAACCCCCAAAACTCAGCGTCTCAGAATAGTAATTATTTATTCTTTAAGAGTTTACAGGTAAGCTGGGAGTATTTTGTTGATCTTCCTTGGCTTGGCTGATGTCAGCTGGGCTTGCTCATGCATCTGTGGTCAGTTGGCAGGTATCTGGGGCTGACTCTTGGCTGGGATGAAGAAGTGACTAGACCAAGGCTCTCCTTATCTAGCAGGCTAGCCAGGGCTTGTTCCCTGAGGAGCTGAGCAAAGTTCCAGAAGAAGGTGTAGTAGTGCCTTGAGGCCTAGGGTTGGCACCAGCACACCTCCTCTTCTGCTGGATTCCATTGGCCAATGTAAGTCAAGAAGTCAGTAGATTTTGATGAGATAAACTACAAAGCCACGTTAAAAAGGGTGTGCTTACAGGCATGCCTACCTTTCCATCTTCAATACTTTCTAAGCTGTAAGTGATTCATTATGCCCAGCAGTAATGAACTCTGTGTGATGATCCAAAAATGGTATGCCATCACTTCCTTATATTTTGCACTTGCTATCCATTTCGTGTGGAATTCCCTTCATGTTTGACTAACTTCTATACTTCCTTCAATAATAATGTTATAATAAACACAACAATGATAGCTAATGTATTAAATACTTACTATACGTTGAGTGGAAACCCTGGTAGTATAGTGGTTAAGTGCTACAGCTGCTAACCAAAGGGTCAGCAGTGAGAATCCACCAGGTGCTCCTTGGAAACCCTATGGGGC
The DNA here is from genome assembly GCF_030014295.1 of Loxodonta africana. NCBI lineage: Eukaryota > Metazoa > Chordata > Mammalia > Proboscidea > Elephantidae > Loxodonta > Loxodonta africana. The sequence goes on from NC_087351.1 coordinate 51,705,033, forward strand.
AATTCTACTCTGTCCTATAGGGTCGCTGAGTCAGAATCGACTCAACGGCAAACTGGGTTTGGTTTTTGGTTTTGGTATGCATTGAGTATTAAGTTCAGAGTCCCTGGGTGGTACAAATGTTTAATGTGCTCAGTTGGTAACTGAAAGGTTGGAGGTTCAAGCCCACCCAGAGGCACCTTGAAAGAAATTACTGGTGATCTGCTTCCAAAAATCAGCCTTTGAAAACTCTGTGGAGCACAGTTCTACTCTCACACACATGGGGTCACCGGGAGTCAGAGTCAACCCCACGGCAACTAGTTATTCTAAGTTCTCATTTAATTCCCATTTTGAGATAAGTACTATTATTTTCCAGATTTTACATATGAGAAAACAGAGGCACGGTGGGATTCCTTTACTTGTCCAGAGGCAGAGCTAGTTTGTGATGAGGCCAGGATTTGAACCTAGACAGTCTGAGTCTAGCAGTCACTCTCACAGCCGTGGCCAGCTGCTGATGCTGGTTGAGTGTGCCCTCCTATCAGGAACCTCCCTTCACCATCCTGACTAGCTTAGGCATTGTTTTTCTTGTTTTACAAGATCCCCTGTGATCAGCCCTAGCCTGGTTCTTTCCATATTGCACCGTCCTTTGTGGCTTGAATCACTGTCATTGCTCGTGACTGGTAAGTCTGCAGGACACAGGCTGTGTCCTTCATTGATGAACTTCTATCACCTAGCGCAGTGCCTAGCACATAGTAAGTCTTCCATACATATTTCTTGAAAGAATAAATCAGGATTTCTCAACCTCTGCATCATTCACATTTTCCGCTAGATAATCTTTTGTGGTGGGGACTACCTGTGGCAATCTAAGATGTTTACCAGCATCCCTGGCCTGGAGCACCTTCACATTTGTGACAACCAAAACTGTCTCCAGACATTGCTAAATATCCCCTGGGAGGCAGAATCACCCCTGGTTGAGAACCACTGAAGGAAATGAAGGACCTGGAGCAATGGTTTTCAAAGTTGGTGGAATAGTAAAATAACCTGGGAAACTTAAAAAAGTCTCCAGTCCTCTAGATAAATTTCATCAAGAGTTCTGGGGATGGGGCCCAGACCTCAGTATTTCTTCTGGCTCCCAGGATGATTCCACTGTACAGTCATATTTGGGCATCTCTGATTCAGAGGCTTAAACTCATGAAGTTACTAGTGCCTCACCTGCGAAGCCTTACCTCCGAGTCTCAGTTGAAAGTGAAATATCTCTCCTATTATTAACATTTTTGATGTCAGGGACTGAATTTGGTATTCTTTGAATTTTCCAAAGAGTCTAGCATAGTGCTTTACACAGATTTTTTTTTTTAAACTTTTAGGTGAAATTAATTTACATTAGATAAATACACACATAGCCACAACTTCAAGTTAGCCATTCCCAAAGCCAAGGCAAGAGTGGGCACAGCAGGCTGTCTGCAGGGCATTTCTGCGGTTGAGCATCGTTTGGCTAAGAGTGCTGACTCAGATTCCTGAGTTTATAGTTACTGAAGTAACGCAGTGTGCTAGGGACAGCTCATTTGCCCTCTCATGCTGTTTGCCTGGCACACGCTATAGGAATATTGTGATTGTCTGCTTTTACATTGCTCAGTGTTCCAAATGTTTCTCTCACGTTGGAAGGGATCACCTTTACAGGTGACACTTTAAAGGCAGTTGTGAAAATTTTCTGCATTTCGAATGGTCCCAGGCCTAAAAGTATGTGAACAGATTATATCACACTTCCCTGTGCCCCAGCAAAATTTAAACCCTTTTCATTTTGCTAAAAATCTTTTTATTTTCAAGTAGCTTTTCTAAGTGTAGGTACTGTTTAGTTTGATGTATTATAAACTGAATAATTACAGTTTGGGAGTTGGGGTTCTGAACTCGATTATTTTGTGGGATATTGATTAGCACCAAATTATAAAATAGTTTCCAAGTAAGCCACAGTATAGAAGGACTATAATTTCCGGGAGAAATTTATGATGACCTGTTTTTATTACAATGACTCAATGACTACCATGCTTAAAAGGAACATAAAATAAGTGTAATAAATTGAAATCAGTCCTTCTTATTGAGTACAAAGAAAGCAACTCAGTTGTAAATGTTGGTCATTTATAACATTATATGAAGGCAGCAGATTAAAAAACGAATGGAATATGCTTATGGTTACAGTAGTCTCAAATACTACTTCAGGTTTGATTTAATTAAAAACCTTTATTGGATAAAATTTCATCTTAAAAGGAATAAAATATTATGCTACTGCCTAGGTCACTATAATTCAGAATTGACTCAACTGCAACAGATTTTTTTACGGCCTAGATACAATAAAGCAGATTTTTACATTCCATAATTGTGTCTGAAAATGCAGGTTTTGACATATCATGGCATTCTGTCTCACTTATGTTAAGATACTTGAACTTTTCTGTCTTGATAAATTGTACTTTTGACCTTGCATAACCTAATGATAAGAGGGCCACACTTTAAACCTTAGCTGTAGAATTTTAAAATTTATATTTTCAGTAGGAAGACACATGTAATCGCGCCGCACAGCTAACTAGTGAGGGCAGTCCTTAGTGAGCAGACTTTACTGTCGTAAATGCTATGCCTAATTAAAAAAAAAAAAAAAAATTTTTTTTAATGCAGATTTTCTATTCAGTGATAACCACCGTTGTTTATTTTTGGTAACTCCGTTGGCCTATGATAGAAATATACTTCTCTAAGTCCCCCATCTTCATTAAAATCTATTATGAGAAAATCCCTCTTTTAGATTAATAAAAGCAGATAACCAAAAAACCAAAACCCGTAGCCATCAAGTCAATTCTGACTCATAGCGACCCTATAGGACAGAGTAGAACAGCCCTGTAGGATTTCCAAGGAGCGGCTGGTGGATTCAAACTGCAGACCCTTTAGTTAGGGGATCATAGCTCTTAACCACCGCACCACCAGAGCTCCATGAAAGTAGATATATCCCAGCAAATCCAATCTGATTTTTGTCACACTAGTGTGACATTTCAAGGCAGTGTTGCTCCTCAGTCTGATAAAGACCACTTTTAATCTGAAGCTAATGCAGAGATGAATGAGAAGAACAGAAATATAGCATTGTTTGCTCAGAGGGTAGAGTGCAGTCACGTTGATCAGATACAGCTCTGGGGAATGACTGGGACTTGGCGGTGTCTATAAACCAACCTGTGGTGGAAAGGTGCTTTAATCAATGAACAGATGACTAACTCTCAAGCTTTGGATGTCCGCTGGAAAGTCACTTCTGGAAATCTGTTAGCACTGAGTTAGAAATATCTATCAACTTCAGGAGAAAACTTGTCTTACATTCGAGCAAAATGATCTCCTACCTTAAAAATGGTATGTACTATTTGTACAATTCCAAAGTAGGAAGTTAAGCTCTAAAATAAGTATAAGCTATTAAAATATGTAAAGGAAAAGAACTGCCCAACTTTTAAATGATCAACAACACTATTGTCGTGTCACTCTGTTGCTTCTTTTAGCCCTGGTAGCATAGTGGTTAAGAGCTCAGCCGCCAACCAAAAGGTCGGCAGCTGGAGTCCAACAGCTGCTCCTCGGAAACACTATGGGGCAGTTCTATTCTGGCCTGTAGGGTTGGAATGAGTCAGAATTGACTCCACAGCAACAGGTTTGAGTTTATTTTTGGTTACGAATGACAACCTCTGTCTGTGTGGTGTAGACTGAATCAAAGTGAGCCACAGAGAACGCGCCATCACTGCCTCCCAGGCACTTCAGCAAATCTTTTAAACAATTTTACATGGAGTCAGATACTTAAATGGGCAATCATTTTTTTAACGAGTAGTCAGAAGTTATTTAGAGCAATTTTTTTACTGCTTCCTGTAAGATGTTGGGATAAATAATCTTGTGAATCTTGTAAACAGAAAAACCACAGCATGGGAACATTCCCCAAAGTTAACATTACCCATCATCACTCATTCTTCTTTGCGTTCACAAAGATGCAAATAATTCGTTTTGATTTTCCCCCAACCTCAGGCTCCTCTTTTTTCAATTTTATTGTGTTTTAAGTGAAAGTTTACAGTGCAAATTAGTTTCTTATTCAAAAATTTATACACAAATTATTTCTGACATTGGTTGCACTACCTGTAATGGGTCAGCACTCTCCCCCTTTCCCTTTCCACCTGGGTTCTCCCTGTCCATTTGTCCAGTTTTCCCGTCCCTTCCTTCCCTCTCGTCTTTGTAGGTGTTGCCCATTTGGTCTCATATACTTGATTGATCTACGAATCAAGTTCCTTACATGTGTTATAGTTTGTTTTATAGACCTGTCTGATCTTTGGCTGAAAGGTGGACTTTGGGAGTGGCTTCAGTTCTGATTTAGCAGGGTGTCTGGGGGCCATAGTTTCAACGATTCCTTCAGTCTGTCACACAAGCAAGTCTGGTCTTTTTTGTGTGAATTTGAATTTTGTTCTACAATTTTCTCCTGCTTTATCTGGGACTCTCTATTGTGAGCCTAGTCAGAATGGTGAGGGGTAGCTGGGCACCATCTAGTTTTTCTGGGCTCAGGCTGGTGGTGGCTGTGGTTCGTGTGGTCCACTAGTTCTTCGGACTAATATTTTCCTTGCGTATTTTGTTTTCTTCATTCTACGGTGCTCTAGATGGGATGGGATACATAGAAGTATCTTAGATGGCTGCTCTCAAGCTTTTAAGACCCCAGACGCTACTCGCCAAAGTAGGATGCAGAATTTTTTTTTTTTATGACCTATGTTATGGCAATTGACCTAGATGTCTCCTGAGACTTTTGTCCCAGGCCTCAGCCCCAGTGACTTATCCCTCAAGGTGTTTGGATGCGTCTAGGAAGCTTCTATGACTTTGCCTTCATCAAGTTGTACTGACTTCCTCTATACTGTGTATTTTCTTTCTGTTCATCAAAGTTAACACTTGTTTACTGTCTAGTTAGTGACTTCCGCTCCCCATATCTCCCCTCCCTGGTAACCGTCAAAGATTGTTTTGTTCTGTGTGTAAACCTTTTTTGCCTGGGTTTTTATAATAGCAGTCTCATACAGTATTTGTACTTTTGTGATTGACTTATTTAACTCAGCATAATGCCCTCCAGATTTATCCATGTTGTGAGATGTTTCACAAATTCATCATTGTTCTTCATAGCTGCACAGTATTCCACTGTGTGTATGTACCGTAGTTTGTTTACTCATTCATCTATTGATGGGCACTTAGGTTCTTCCCATCTTTTTGCTATTGTGCATAATGCTGCAATGAACATGGGTGTGCATATGTCCATTTGTGTAATGGCTCTTACTTCTCTCTCTGCAACCGCTCCAGCATTTGTTATTTTCTGTTTTCTTGGTTAGTTTCAGTAATGTGTGAGATGATACATCATTGTAGTTTTGATTTGCACTTCTCTAATGGCTAATGATCACAGACATTTCCTCATGTATCTGTTAGTGGCCTGAATGTCTTCTTTGGTAAAGTAACTTCATATCCTTTGCCCATTTTTAATTGGATTATTTGTCTTTTTTGTTTTTGAGGTGTTGAAATTTTGTAAAGATTTTAGAGATTAGGCCCTTGTTGGATATGTTGTAGCCAAAAATTTTTTTACAAGTCTGTGGGTTCTCTTGTTACTCTTTTTGTGAAGTCTTTTGATGAGCTTAAATGTTTAATTTTTAGGAGCTCCCAGTTATCTAGTTTATCTTCTGGTGTTTGTGCATCGTTACATATTGTTTGTATTGTATTTATGCCATGTTTTTTGATTAGGTACCTAGTATTTTTTTTTTACTGTCCCTAGTTTTTCTTCCATGATCTTTATCATTTTAGGTTTTATATTTAGGTCTTTGATCCATCTTGAGTTAGTTTTTATGTATGGTGTGAGGTATGCATCCTGTTCCATTGTTTTACAAATGGACATCCAGTTTTGCCAGCATCATTTGTTAAAAAGACTGTTTTTCTCCCATTTAATGAACTTTGGTCCTTTCTCAAAGATCAGCTGACCATAGGTGGATGGATTTACGTCTGGTTCTCGCTTCTGTTCCATTGGTCTATGTGTTTGTCGTTGTACCAGTACCAAGATGTTTTGACTACTGTGGCTTTATAGTAGCTCCTGAGTTCAAAAAAAAAAAAAAAAAAAAGAGATGAGATAGTGAGATAGTGTGAGAACTGGGACTTTGTTCTTTTCCTTCAGTAATGGTTTGCTAATCTGGGGCCCCTTTTTATAAAGCTGGTAATTAGTTTTTCCATCTCATTAAAGAATGCTGTCTGTATTTGGATTGAGATTGCATTATATCTGTAGATCACTTTGGGTAGGATAGACACTTTCACAATGTTGAGTCTTCCTATTTGTGAGCATGGTATGTTTTTCCATTTATGTAGATGTCTTAGCTTTCTAGTGGTGCTGTAACAGAAATATCACGAGCGGATGGCTTTAACAAAGAGAAATTTATTCTCTCACAGTTTAGGAAGTTAGAAGTCCTAACTCAGGACACCAGTCCCAGAGAAAGTCTTTTGCATTCTCTTGTCTCTGGGGAAGGTCCTTGTCATCAATCTTCCCCTGGTCTAGGTGCTTGTCAGTGCAGGGACTCCAGGTCCAAACGATGCACTCGGCTCCTGGCTCTTCTTACTTTGTGATAATGAGGTCTCTCTCCTCTCTGCTTAATTCTCCCATTTATATCTCAAAAGAGATTGACTCAAGATACAACCTAATCCTGTAGATTGACTCCTGCCTCATTAACAGAACTGCCTCTAATCCTGCCTCATTAACATCACAGAAGTTGAGATTTACAACAGATAGGATAATCACATGAGTTGACATTATAATGGACAACCACACAATACTGGGAATCATGGTCTAGCCAAGTTGACACACATTTGGGGGTAGCAATTCAACCTATAAGAGTCTGCCTCTTCTGGTTTCTTGCACTAGTGTTTTGTAGTTTTCTTTGTATAGGTCTTTTATGGCCCTGGTTAAATTTATTCCTAAATATTTTATCTTTTGGGGGGCAATTACAAATGGTATTGTTTTCCTGATTTCATTTTCAAAGCTCTCTTTGTTGGTGTATAGGAATCCAACTGAATTTTGTATGTTGATCTTGCATCTTGTTACTCTGCTAAATCTATTAGTCCCAGTAGTTTTCTTGTGGATTCTTTGAGGTCTTCTGTGTGCAATATATCATCTGCAAATAGGGATACTTTTAATTTTTCCTTACCAATTTGGATGCTCATTATTTCTTTTCTAACCTAACTGCTCTGGTTAGGACCTCCAAAACAATGTTTTATAACAGTGGTGAGAAAGGACATCCTTGTCTGGTTCCCGTTCTCAAGGGGAATGCTTTCAGGCTTTCTCCATTTATGATGATGTTGGCTGTTGGCTTTGTATAAATGCCCTTTATTATGTTGAGGAATTTTCCTTCTATCCCTATTTTGTTGAGAGTTTTTATAAGGAATGTGTGTTGGACTTTGTCGAATGCCTTTTTTTGCATCAATTGATAAGATCATGTGGTTCTTGTCTTTTGTTTTATTTATGTGATGGAGTACATTGTATGTTTTTCTAATGTTGAACCATCCCTGCACACCTGGTATGGATCCCACTTGGTCATGGTGAATTATTATTTTTTTTTTTTTTTGGCATGTTATTGAATTCTATTGGCCAGAATTTTGTTGAGGACTTTTGGGTCAATGTTCATGAGGGATAAACATCTGTAATTTTCTTTTTTTGTGGTGTCTTTACCTGGTTTTGGTATCAGGGACATGCTGGCTTCATAGGATGAGTTTGGGAGTACTCCATCCTTTTCTATGCTCTGAAATCCTTTAGTAGTAGTGGCATTAACTCTTCTCTGAAAGTTGGATAGAATTCTCCAGTGAAGCCATCAGGGCCAGGGCTTTTTTTTTGTTGGGAGTTTTTAAATTAACTTTTCAAACTTTTCTTTTTTTATGAGTTCATTTAGTTGTTCTATCTCTGTTTGTGTTAGTTTAGGTAGGTAGAAATTTGTCCATTTCCTCTAGGTTTTCAAATTTGTTAGAGTACAATTTTTCATGGTAATCTGATATAATTCTTTTAATTTCAGTTGGGTCTGTTGTGATATTGCCCATCTCATTTCTTATTCAGGTCATTTGCTTCCTCTCCTGTTTTTCTTTTGTCAGTTTGGCCAATGGCTTATCGATTTGCTGATCTTTTGAAAGAACCAGCTTTTGGTCTTGTTAACTCTTTCAATTGTTTTTCTAGTCTCTATTTCATTTAATTCCAGGCCAGGGATTTTTTGTTTATTTGTTTGTTTTTTATTGCCTCTTCAATCTCTTCTCTAGTTATTTGTCTGTTCAGATTTTCTATCTCATTTTGTGTTAATTTAGATCAATATTGTGTTTCCTGAAATTTATCATTTCCTCTAGGTTCTCAAATTTGTTGGAGCACAATTTTTCATGCTATTCTGCTTTGATCCTTTTTTATTTCAGTTGAGTCTGTTGTAATGCCCCCCCATCTCATTTCTTATTTGGGTTATTTTCTTCCTTCCCTGTTTTTCTTTTGTCAATTTGGCCAGTGGTTTGTGATTTTGTTGATCTTTTCAAGGAACAAACTTTAGGTCTAGTTGATTCTTTGTATAGTTTTCCTGTTCTCTCTTTTATTTATTTCTGCTTTGATCTGTATTTCCTTTCTTCTGGTGGCTATGGGCTTTTTCTTCTTTTTTTTTTGTATTTAATTTTTATTTTGCTTTAAGTGAAAGTTTACAAATCAAGGCAGCCTCTCATACAAAAATTTATATACACCTTGCTGTATACTCCTAGTTGCTCTCCCCCTAATGAGACAGCACACTCCTTTCCACTCTTTATTTTCATGACCATTCGGCCAGCTTCTGACCCCCTCTGCTGTCTCATCTCCCATCCAGACAGGAGCTGCCCATGTAGTCTCATGTGTCTATTTGATCCAAGAAGCTCACTCCTCACCAGTATTATTTTCTATCCCATAGTCCAGTCCAATCCCTGCCTGAAGAGTCGGCTTTGGGAATGGTTCCTGTCTTGGGCTACCAGAAGGTCTGGGGACCATGACCTCCAGGGTCCTTCTAGTCTCAGTCAGACCATTAAGTCTGGTCTTTTTATGAGAATTTGAGGTCTGCATCCCACTGCTCTCCTGCTCCCTCAGGGGTTCTCTGTTGTGTTCCCTGTCAGGGCCGTCATTGGCTGTAGCCGAGCAGCATCTAGTTCTTCTGGTCTCAGGCTGATGTTGTCTCTGGTTTATGTGGCTATGGGCTTCTTTTGCTGTTCTCTATTTGTTGAGTTGTGGGGCTAATGTTTTGAGTTTGGCCTATTCTTTTTTGATGTGTGCATTAATTGCTGTAAATTGACCTCTGAGCACTGCCTTTGCTGTGTCCCAAAGGTTTTCTTATGATGGGTTTTCATTCTTATTTGATTCTAGGAATTTTTTTATTCCCTCTTTGATTTCTTCTATTACCCATTTGTTTTTAAGCAAGGTGTTATTTCAATTTCCATTTATTTGATTTTTTATCCTTGCTCTTTTCCTGTTATTGATTTCTGCTTTTATGACGGATATCAATCAGAGAGAATGAGTTGTATTATTTGATGTTTTGCATTTTATTGAAGGTTGCTTTGTGACCTAAAATATTTTTCTATTCTGAAGAATGTTCATTGTGCATTGAAAAAGAATGTATACTTTTCTGCTGTGGGGTGGAGTATTCTATATATGTCTATCAGGTCAAGTTGGTTGATTTTGGCCCTTAGATCTCTGTATCTCTGCTGAGTTTCTTTCTGTATGTTCTGTCCTTTCCTGAGAGTAGTGTGTTGAAGTCTCCTACTATTATGGTGGAAGTGTCTATTTCTCTTTTCAGTGCTGTTAGAGTTTGTTTTATGTATTTTGGAGCCCTGTTGTTGGATGTATATGTATTTATTAAGATTCTGTCTCCTTAGTGGAGTGTTCCTTTAATCATTATATAATGTCATTCCTTGTCTTTTATGGTTGATTTTGTGTTACGGTCTATTTTATCTGAGATTAGTATTGCCAATCCCATCCTTGCTTGGTTATTGTTTGCTTGATATATTTTTTCCATCCTATAATTTTAAATATATTTGTCTTTGTGCATAAGGTGTATCTCTTGTAGATTGCATTTTGATGGGTCTTGTTTCTTTATCCATTCTGCCACTCCCTCCTAAAGTTGCATTTAAGCCATTTATACTCAGTATGAATATCAGTAGATCTGAGTGTATTGCTGTTGTATTGTATTTTTTTTGTGATGTTGATATTTTCTTTGTACCTCTTGTTTTCATGTGCAGAGTTCCTTCTGTTTATTGATTTTCTTTTCTTTCATTATTACAGATTTTGTTTTTAATGAATTTATGATTTTTTTTTTCTTTTTTATTCAGAAGAATATGTTATCTTTTTTTGTGGTTTTCTTGAAATTTACCCTTATCTTCTTAAGTTTGAACTAGTCTTTTAGTACTTGATATTGCCTTGGCTTCCTCTCCATGTGAAAGTTCTATACCTACACTGTTTATTCCCTCTTTGATTGTTTTGACATTGTTATCATCTACAGATTGAAGTCTGTTTCCCTGTTTTATGTCTTTTAGCTTTGTTTTATTATTGAGAGTTCTTTACCTAGGTTGGTATCTGGCTGATGCTGTCCTGTGTTCTAGACTCCAGTTCTTGTCTGATGTTGATTCTCTAAACAAGGGATCCCCTTTAACATTTCTTGTAAATTTGATTTGGTTTTTATGAATTTCTTTAATTTCTGTTTTCTGAAAATGTCCTAAGTTTTCCACTGTATTTTAGTGAGTTTTGCAGGATTTATTATTCTTAGTTGGCACTTCCCCCCCGCCCCAAGGTTTTATATATGTCATCCCACTGCCTTCTTGCCTGCATAGTTTCTGCCAAGTAATCAGAGTTTAGTCTTATTGTTTGCACTTTGCTAATGATTTTTCGATTTCCTCGAACTGCTCTCAGGATTCTTTCTTTGTCTTTGGTTTTGGCATGTTTGATTATGATATGTCTTGGTGACTTACTTTGGAGTCTGTCCTATATAGAATTTGTTGAGCTTCTTGGATGGTCAACTTTTTATCTTTCATGATATTTGGGAAGCTTTCTGCCAGCAAATCTTCAACATTTTCTTTGTGTTTTCTGTTTTCTACCCTGTTCTGGAACTCTGATCATGTGCAAATTTTTGCTCTTGATTGTATCCCGCATAACTCTTAGGTTTTCTTCATTTTCTTTTCATTCTTTTCTCTGATTTTTCCTCAAAGTGGTGCCCATGGATTTGTCTTCAGTCTCACTGATTCTGTGTTCCGTTGTTTCAAATGTGCTCTGAAAGCCGTTTATTGTGTTATCCATTTCTGAAATTTTGTTGTTTATCTTTTGGATTTCTAGTTGCTGTTTTTGTGCGATTTCCTATTGTTTATTTATTTTGATGTTTTGCTCTTGCATTATTTTCCTGAATTCTTCTATTGCTTTGCCTGTGTCTTCCTTGATTTTGACCCTCTTTTGTCATTTTTTGGTGTGTTTTCCTTGATTTCATCATGTTTTCATTGGCTTTGTCTGTGTTTTCCTTGACCTCTTTTAAAAAACTAAATATTAGTCTTTTGAATTCCATATTAGGTACTTCCACTGACTTTTCTTCTACTGGAAGATCATCTGATTTTTATTTTGGTCACTTGCTGGAGCCGTCTTGTCCTTATTTTTAATATGTTTTGATATTATTTGCTGTTTCCAAGACATTAAGGTTTTACTTTCTTTATTTATCCTGCTTTTTTGTTTTGTTTTGATATGTCAAGGTGAGGAGGTCAGGCATGCTTTGCTGCTTCTGGTCTGTGGGCAAAATAGGTCTCACCACCTTGTCCAGTTGGGCAGGAAAGCAGCAGGCAGGGCAAATCCTCTTTGCTGTACACTGATTTGGTGAGGTTGCTGAGAGCAGACTGGATGGGTGCTGCCTGCTTCCCAATGTTTGTCTAGTGGTGTGGGAGCATTCACAGCCTCTTACCAGATAAGTGATGGCATCAACCAGGGAGTGGTATGGGCTTGCTTCTTACCATTCTGCAGCTGGTTGAGTGGCAGGAGTGAAGGAGCAATGCAGGCTTGGTGTGGTGGTGGGCCTGAGTGTCAGAGATGCTCTAGCTGTGGTGGCATGGTAGAGGTTGGCAGGACACGGGGGTGGCATACATGACTACATTGGGGAGAGAAAGAAAAGAAAAGAGAGAGAAAGAAAAGAAAAAGAGAAAGAAATGGAAAAAAAGGACAGTAGTTGGCAGTTGGGGGCAGGGTGGACCTAGGGGCCCGATGGAATGGGAGGAGGTGGTGTACTAGGCTAGGTGGGAGGTAGGAAGAAGTAGAAGAAAGAAAAAGAAAGAAAAAAAAAGTGACAGCACAATGGGGGCCAGCAGGTGGGAACAGGCTGGTACTTGAACAGCAGTGTGCCAGTACTCCAGTGGCACTCTGTCCCCAGTGCCATGGTGTAAGCAAGTGGAAGAGGGGAGAAGTGGTGTATGGGGCTAGGTGGGAGGAAGAAAGGATATAAAAAATGGCATGGTGGGTGCTGGCAGGTGTGGGCAGGGCAGGCCCAGGGCAGCATCGAGTCGGTGGTTCTTTAGCCAAGGCAGTGCAGTGTGGCATGGCAAGAATGGGGGGAGGTGATGTACAGGGCTAGGTGGGAAGGAGAAAGAAAAGGAAGAAAGGGGAAAAAATGGTGGAGCAGGAGCTGGTGGGTGAGTGTGAAGTAGACCCCGGGTGGCAGTGAGCCAGTGGCTCTCTAGCTAAGCAGTGGAGTGTACCCTGGCTGAATGGTGTAGAGGTAGTGCATGCGGGTAGAGTGAAGGGAGAAAGAAAAGGAAGGAAGCGAAAAAACAAAATGACACAGTAGGAGCTGGTAGGTGAGTGTGGGGTAGACCCAGGGTGGCAGTGAGCCAGTGGCTCTCTAACTAAGCAGTGCAGTGTGCCCTGGCTGAATGTGCCCTGGCTAGTGTGCCTAGAGATAGCATGTGAGGGCAGAAGGAAGGGAGAAAGGAAAGGAAGAAAGGGGGAAAAAATGGTACAGCAAGCACTGGCAAGTAGGGATGGAGCAGACCCAGAGTGGCAGTGGGCTGGTGGCTCTCTAGGGAAGGCAATATAGTGTGGCTTGGTGGGAAAGAGTAGAGGTGGTGTACACGGCTAGGTGGGAGGGACAAAAAAGGAAAAAAGAGAAAAAAAACGGTGCAGTGGGAGCCAGAGGATGTGGCGGGGTGGTCCTGAGCTAGTGGCAGACTGGTGGCTCTCTACCCATAGTGGTGTGGTATGTCCCAATGGGAAGGGCTACAAGTGGCAAATAGGGCCAGATGTGAAGGAGAAAGAAAAAAGGAAGAAAGGAGAGAAAAAAAATGGGGAAGTGGGAGCCAGTGGGTGGAGATGAGGTGGACCCAGGGTGGCAGCAGGCTGGTGACCCTCTAGCCAAAGTGACACGGCATGGCCTGGCAGGAAGAGATAAAAGTAGAATATGGGACTAGTTGGGAGGGAGAAAGAAAAGGAAGAAAGGACAGAAAAAAATGGTGTGGTGGGAGCCAGTGGGTGGAGGTGGGGCAGATCTGTAGTTGTGGTAGGCCAGTGGCTGTTTAGCTGAGCAATGTGGCATGACCACACTGGGAAAGGGTGGAGGTGGCATATGGAACAGAAGGATGAGGTGTGAGAAAGTGTGTTTCTCTAGTTACCAGATACTCTGTTTCCTGTTGGGGGCCCTGTAAATTTGCCTTTCTGTACTTTCTGTCTGAGGTTGTTGCTTGCTCTGTTCCAAGATGATGATGCTGTGCCATGTTAGTTGGCAGGGGACCTCCACTCCATATCGCTCCCCATTCTCTGCTTTCCTTCAGTTTCTTCTTCTATTTGGTGTTCTAGTTCTTTATCCCCACATTTCATACTTAGGGTTTCAGGACTGACATTTATATCTGTTTTGCTCAGTTTTTCAGGTCTTTGCTGCAGAGGAATGGAATGATGCATCTATCTAGGGCTCCATGTTGGCTCTGCCTCCTTATGCTAATTTTCAGTTAAAAAATAAAAGGAAAGAAATACTTGGAAGAGAATTTTTCGCAGAAAAATCTGCTTTCTAGCTTTATTTCTGCCACAGAACCAGGTCTTCCTTATTCGTTTTCCAGATTTCACATGCATATGATGTGATTGAAAATACCATGGCTTAGGTCAGGTGCACCTTAGTCTTCAAGGTGACATCTTTGCTTTTCAATGCTTTAAAAAGATCCTTTCCAGCAGATTTGACCAATGCAATGCATCTTTTAATTTCTTGACTGCTGCTTCCATGGGTGTTGATTGTGGATCCAAGTAAAATGAAATCCTTGACAACTTCAATCTTTTCTCCAACCAAAAGGTAGGCAGTTCAAATTCACCAGCTGCTCCTTGGAAGCCCTATGAGGCAGTTGTACTCTGTCCTATAGGGTTGTTATGAGTCAAAATCAACTCCATGACAACAGGTTTGGTTTGGTTTTTGAGTTTATGAGTGATTACCCTTGTGTTTCAAATATTGTGATTAGCCTTTGGAATGAGGAATAAAGAACTCATTAATCTTCCATGAAACTAATTATATGGGGAAATTCATAAAATTTAGATGTACCACATTTGGGGGGATTATACATGGTGACTTTGACATAAGACTTCTGTGGAATAGATTTTACTGGTTTAAAATGAAAACAGTTCTATGTAAACAAAATTGAGATTGATGCCAGAAGTGTACAACTGAATATATTACCAATTAAATCAGTTCACCTGGAGAAAGTGGCAAGAAACAAATATCTGGAACTGGTATGTATCCACATTCCTCCCGTCCACTTAAAAGACAGCCTTATGTCAAGAGTATTTTGGGAATGTTATCTTTAGTTTGTTTCTCCCTGCCAGAATCTTCTTCCTTCATGGTGAAACTTTGAAAGCAAGTTGCCCAAGTGCATACAGGATGATGCTGTATGTTTCTACCCAACCCCACTACTGGGACATTCTTAGCTATACTTCAGTTATGCTGAAAAATATGTCAAGAATATGAGGTTTGGGGAAAAATAACAAGTGGATACAGAACACGTCCCTAACGCCACCACAAATAAGACTACGGGGTTTGCTTCACATTTCCTGCTGCTTGGGCAAGGCCCTTGGAATACAAGAACATTATGGATATATAGAGAGTCACAAAGTCATGTCACATGGCTTCAAGAAAGATTATAAGAGGCTCCCCAAATAGACCATAAGAGAAGGCTAGTTAATAGATGAAACTGTTTCACATCTATGTCAGCTATTTCCTGTAGATAATAGAAAACCAATAAAAGATTCTGAGCAAAAGGTGGCCAGATTAGATTAGAGCAAGTAGGATAAATTGGAGGAAGTAAAATACATGGAATTATGCTGAGTGAGGATCAGAAGAAATAGTTTGAAGAGACTGAAGTGTGAAACAATGTCGTATGCAGTCAATTTGGAAACAAGTTTCAGTAAACACAACAGTTATTTAGCAATCATAAATGGTATGATTCAGGCAGCTACAGGCACAATACAGTTCATAAACAATAACATATTTTGCAAATATTGGCAAAAATATTGTCGTTGCTAGTTGCTGTCAAGTTGATCTGGACTCATGGTGACCTTGTGTGCAGAGTAGAACTGCTTCATAGAGTTTTCAAGACTGTGACCTTTCAGAAGCAGGTGACCAGGCCTGTCTTCCTAGGTGCCTCAGGGTGGGTTTGAATTGCCAACCTTTTGGCTAGTAGTCGCATGCTTAATCATTTGTGTCACCCAAGGAATCCTGGCAAAAATATAGGGATACGAATTTCTGGTATATGATATGTATTTACCAAGGGATGTTTGGGCTGGGTAAGTAATGGTCATAAAAAAATAAATAAATAAAACCAAAACTGTTGCTGTTGAGTTGATTCTGACTCATAGCAACCCTATAGGACAGAGTAGAACTGCCCCATAGGGTTTCCAATGAGCACCTGCTGAATTTGAACTGCCGACCTTTTGGTTAGCAGCTGTAGCTCTTAACTACTACACGACCAGGATTTCCCAAATGGTCATAATAAATAGTGTTATTTCAGAAGTTGATAAATAGTAATTCTAAATCCCTCTAGGCTAAAATCTACTAACGTGAAAATTATAGGAAATCTCTACCCGTGCTGGTAGTTAGGTTTTAAGAATAATGGCTTATATATTTAATTGATGGGTATAGCACTTAGATGTCTCTGTTAATGTATTAGAATACTCTTTCAACATGGAAATACTCTTTCCATTTGACTGCTTCCCTCCCCTTCCCTGCTTCATCTGATGATAATTTCTAGGTTTTTAAATATCCTAATGATGGACGTAAGTTATTCAATGGAAATAGTTAAACAGAACTTCATGTTAAGAAAAGAAATGTTAGCATATGCATAATCTAATAATTTGCTCACTATTGATGGTCATTAGTTAGATAATCAACTTTATAGTATATACTCTAAGTATATAATTATTTTAAAATTATCTAAATGTTCACCCATTTTCAGATTTTTCTTTGTGAGAATGAGACTTTATGACTCATAATTGAATCACCTATGTTCAGCTTGGATTAGTTTAATTGTCTTTGTCCATAATCACCTTTTGGTAAATTAAACTAATGGAAAATAATTTAAAGAACTGGAAAGAATACGAATTTATGCATGAGAGATGCAAGGATTAAACACACATCTGTTCTACTCATCCTTTTAAACATTTTCTGTAGTTGTAATTGTTGCTTTGGCATAAGAAACTACTGGAGCCATGTGAAACCAGTAAGAAGAGAGGATATGGAAAGTGTAATAAAGTTTGAGTTCTGTGAAATTTCGCTATGACCTTGGGCTTTTAAATCTTTGGGTCACTGTTTCCACATAAACAAAACGAGGATTTGTTTAAGGTTGTGTAGTGTTCTGTATATTTCAATAATGTTCTCAAACTGCATAATGTATAAGTCGCTATTATGCTTTGAAAATGCATATATATATGTACTTGTTACGGATTAAATTGACACATGACACAAACAGACATGTGCACACCCATGTTCATTGCAGCACTATTCATAATTAGCAAAATGAAAACAACCTAAATGCCCATCAACAGATTAATGTAGAAACAAGTTATGGTACACACACACAATGGAATACTGTGCAACGATAAGGAACAATGATGAATCCTCAGAACATCTTACAACATGGATGAATCTGGAGGGCATTATGCTGAGTGAAAGAAGTCAGTCACAAGAAGACAAATATTATATGAAACCTCTATTATGAGAACTCAAGAAAAGGTTTACACATAGAAAAAAGCATTCTTTGATGGTTACCAGGGTAGAGAGGGAGGAGGAGTAGAAATCACTAGATAGTAGACAAGGGTCAACTTTGGTAAAGTGAAGAACAACGCACAATACAGGGGAAGTCAGCACAACTGGACCAATGCAAAAGCAGTTTCCTAGACATATCCAAACGCTTTGAGGAACACAGTAATTGGGGCTGGGGCCTGGGGACCATAATTTTAAGGCACATCTAGGTCAACTGGCATAACACAGTTTATAAAGAAAATGTTCTATACCCCACTTTGGTAAGTAGTGTCTGGGGTCATAAAAGCTTGCAAGTGGCCATCTAAGATACATCTATTGGTCCCATCCCACTTGGAGCAAAGGAGAATGAAGAAAATCAAAGACAGAAGGAAAATACTAGCCCAAAGGACTAAAAGATCGAATGAATCAGAGACTCCACCAGCCTGAGATCTGAAGAACTAGATGGTGCGTGACTACTACCAATGACTGCCCTGACAGGGAACACAACAGCCAGTCCTGGACAGAGCAGGAGAAAAATGTAGCACAGAATTCAAATTCACATGAAAAGACCAGACTTAATGGTCTGACAGAGAATGGAGGAACTCCTGAAACTATGGCCCTTGGATCCTCTGTTAACTCCGAACTGAAAGCATCCCCAAAGCCCACTTTTCAAAGATTAGACAAGCCTATAAAACAAAAAATAATACACACAAGGAACGTGCTTCTTAGGTCAATCAAATATATGAGACCAAATAGGCAGTTTCTGTCCAAAAGCAGAATGAGAAGGCAGGAAGGGACAGGAACTGGACGAATGGACACAGTGAACCCCAGGGTGGAAAAGGGAACGTGCGGTCACATTGCCGGGATTGCAACCAATGTCTCAAGAGAAAATGTGTATAAATGTTTGAATGGAAATTAAGTTGAGTTGTAAGCTTTTACCTAAAGCACAACAAAATAATAATAAATTCAAAGTTAAAAAAAAATGTGTGTCAACTTGGCTAGTCCATGATTCTGAGTATTGTGTGATTGTTTACCATTTTGTCATCTGATGTGATTTTCCTATGTGTTGTAAATCCTACTTCTATGATGTTAATGAGGTGGGGTTAGTAGCAGTTATGTTAATGAGACAGGGCTCAATCTACAAGATTAGGATATGTCTTAAATCAATCTCTTTTAAGATATAAAGGAGAGAAGCGAGCAAAAAGACGTAGGGACCTCATAAAACCAAGAAAGCAGCGCCGGGAGTAGAGTGTTTCCTTTAGACCTGAGATTCCTGCGCTGAGAAACTCCTAGACAAGGGGAAGATTGATGACAAGGATCGTCCCTCAGAGCTGACAGAGAGAGAAAGATTTCCCTGGAGCTGATGCCCTGAATTCAGACTTCTAGCCTCCTAAAATGTGAGAGAATAAAATTCTCTTTGTTAAAGCCATCCACTTGTGATATTTCTGTTATAGCAGCACTAGATGACTAAGACAGTACTCATAATATGAACTTAGAAATATGTCTACCTTTGTGAGGCTCTCTAACATTAAGTATAAGTTTTTAGAAACCTTTAAATTTCCCTAGGAGTTCCTGGTTGGGGTAAATGGTTAAGCATTAGACTACTAACCAAAAGGCTGGCAGTGCAAATCCACCCAGAGTTCCTTCAGAATTAAGGCCTGTTGAACTATTTCTGAAAGGTCACAGCCTTGAAAACTCTATGGATCAGTTCTACTCTGTACAAATGGAGTTACCATGCATTGGAATTGACTCGAGGGCAACTAACAGCAAGAACAAGTCACTAGAAAGTTATTTAGAAAATTCCTGAACTTAGACATAGAAGCATGTGAAGTATGTGAAGAATGTAAACAACTTTTAAATTCACTTTGACTTGGCATGCTGTGACAAAAGAAAACATCACATAGTTAATCTTGGTAAACTGGCCTTGAGACATAAGTCTGAACAACTTCTCTAACCTTTAACCTTGAAGAGAAGATGGGACATTTGGCTAATCTTTTACCCTGGATAAAAGTCATAACATACTAGTCTTTGACGTCACACTGGCCCTTATTGTGTGAAACCAAGGTGAGAACCATTGAATTAACATTGTAATTGTTAATCCTGATTCTCTGGTTCTAAGTGAATGTCGTGAAGTCTTTCTTGCATGCCTTGCCATGAACACCTTGCAATAAACTAAACAAGTTTATGCATGACAATCCTGAGCATCTTTTTATTTAAAATTTAATATTAAAATCTATATGGTATGTAGGTATCTGTAAGGGCCCTTGCAACTCTGAGAATCTATGATGTTAGGAATGGGAAATCTTTTGAAGACACGTGGATTTAGTCATTTAAAAACATGTGCATGGTATAATCTTTCCTACTTCATCCTAAC
Source organism: Loxodonta africana (assembly GCF_030014295.1). Lineage (NCBI taxonomy): Eukaryota > Metazoa > Chordata > Mammalia > Proboscidea > Elephantidae > Loxodonta > Loxodonta africana. Next base: position 51,724,662 of record NC_087351.1, read on the forward strand.
CTCTCTCCCCAGGAAAAATAAGAGCATTTTGTTTGAAAGTATCCCTTATATACGCCCAGTTCTGGAATCATAGGTCAAAGACAAGCCCTTTAGATATAGATAATGCAGCTAGACTTTGAGATGTAACATGGTGGTTTGACTTCATTGACACTTGCTTTGCTGAAGTAATCTTGTTGATGAGGCTCATACTTGCAACTTGGTATTTTTTTTTTAACTTAATGAGCCTGATGTCGTTTGACTTCTGTATGTGTAACTGGAATATAGGAATAAATCTAGGTACTCCCACTTTCTGCCAATATAAGTCCGTTGAAAATGATCTAGAAAAGGAACTCTTATCAATTGTTCCAAAAATTATATACAACATTGTGGCATGTGTGTATATGTATTGTGTTTCTATGTGTTTTTAATGGGATGATCCATAGCTTTCATCTGATATTTAAATGGAGTTTGTGACCAACCCAAACGTTTAGAATCACTGATGTAGAATGCAGGAAATGTTAAAAGCAAGAGTTGAAATATTCAAAACATCTAGTGAAATTTGGTTCTCTTTTTAATAGTTGTACTACCAGTACTGGTACCAGTTGCGTCAAGTCGATTCTGTCTCATAGCGACCCTACAGGACAGAGTAGAACTGCCGCATATGGATTCAAACCGCCGACCTTTTGGTTAGCAGCTGTAGCTCTTAACCACCACACTACCAGGGTTTCCTTTTAAGAGTTGTACTAATCAGAAATTCCTATGTTTAATCTGAACTTTGCTTTACCTTAAATTTCCATATAACGTGTATGCGAATTTCTGTATTTACATGTATAACATTTAATGATATGCTATAATTTTATTACATAAAGTGTCAAAACAGGTAATGGTATATATTCAAAGCTTGCTTGTGTTAAGGATATAAATTTTACAGATTCCAGCTGAATAAATAGCGTTATTCTGTTGAAAAAAAATCAGCTGGAGAAAATCACTGAATCAAACACTATTTTTCTCCTGTAAACAGGAAGAGAGATTATTTCATCAGACTGATCCTAAAAAAGTACCATGAAATTTTATAAGTCCACAGAATATCAGCTTACAATTTTAATTATCTAAAACTAGATATGTTTTTTTTTTCTTTTTTGTAGATGTTTTTAAAACATTGTCTTGGTATAATGTGATGGTTAAAAATATAATCTTTGGAATCATTTACTCCAGTTTCAAATCCTAGCTTTAGTGCTTACGACAGTATAACATGTAACCAAGTAAAATAAACTCTGTCTCTTCAATAAATGAGGTAACACACACAAAGCCTTTTTCCAGTGTATGGCAAATGTAAATGCTTTGTAAATGCTAATAATAGTAGTTATAATAATAAAAATGATATTATTAGCAGTGGTAGGATTCTTCCCTAGGGGGAACACAAAGAGACTTAATGTATACAATAAGAGGTTAATGAGGGAGGTTAGTGAGAAGGAGCTCTGGGGAGGTTGATCCACCTAGGAATATAATTCAGGCTTTAATCTAGCAAGTAAGTAGATACTGCCTCAGGAATCACTCCCTGGTTAGAGATAATTATATCAAAAATATGTTTTTATGTTTAATATCTCTGTAGGCCTGAGAAAAGAACATAAGATGAAATAATGAAATGGCCCAATAGTGACAGCTGATACATGAATTTAAGTTGAAGACAAATAGTTAATAGCCATGAAGAGTGGTAGAGAATTCCCTAGGGAAAAGATTATGAAACATGGCCTACATCTAAAACCCTGAAGATAATACAATTGGTAATCCACATAGGTACACATTTTGTGAGATCGTTCAATGTTGTATTGATTGCATTGTATCTATCTAAAATGGATCTGTATGTTAAGTATGTGAAAATCTCTTCTGTAAAATCTTTATGCATGTATACTAGGGAGTAGTACTTGTATTTATGAATGCTATTATTTTTGTTATATTTGGTTGTGCAAGTTGAAAAAATAGCCTTAATTTAAAGGTAATTATAATTTGATAATACCTCAAAAAGTACCTTTTCCTTACTCTTAGTTTTCTTCCCCTTTTTGTGTCAAAGTATAGAGAAGTCCTATAAAATGCTTTTAGTCCATCTGGTTAAGCACTGAACTACACACCGCAAGGCTGGAAGTTCAAACGTACCCAGAGGCACCTCAGAAAGTAGGTCTGGCAATCTGCTTGCAAAAGGTCATAGCTTTGAAAGCCCTATGGAACAATTCTACTTTGCACACATAGGGTTGCCGTAAGTTGCAATGGATTCAACAGCAACTAACAACAGCAACAACAGTCTCCCTCCTGGAAAGCTAATATTAGTTAGAGTTAATGTTTAATTTATACTTTTAAGTACAGGCAAAACCCTGGTGGCGTAGTGGTTAAGTGCTAATGGCTGCTAACCAAATGGTCAGCAGTTCAAATCCACCAGGCGCTCCTTGGAAACTCTATGGGACAGTTCTACTCTGTCCTATAGGGTCGCTATGAGTCAGAATTGACTTGATGGCACTGGGTTTGGTTTTTTGGTTATGTACAGGCACTAAGAGCTCTCTCTACAATATCTTGTTTAATCCTCACAATAGCCTTGTAAAATAAGATTTACCATTATCTCTATATCACAGATGAGAAAACTGGCTCTTAGAGAGGATGATTATTTTGCTAGAAGCCACATAAAAAAACCAAATGAAACCATTGCCATTGAGTCGATTCTGACTCATAGCGACCCTATAGGACAGAGCAGAACTGCCCCATAGAGTTTCCAAGGAGCACCTGGTAGATTTGGACTGCTGACGTTTTGGTTAGCATCTGTAGCACTTAATCACTATGCAGCCAGGGTTTACAGAAGCCACATAGTAAGTAGTAAAGTCAGAATTCGAACCACTGTCGGATTCTCAAGCACATACGCTACAACATGCTATTAACCTTTGTCTTAAGAGGGAAGGTGGCATGAAATATTGAATATAGAACTTGCTGCCAGTAAAAATTACCTGTACCTGTGTGCCCTGGAGCTACATCTAAGATGATTTTGCCAAAAGCTAAGGAGAGCGCTCTCTTATCTCCATGTTTATACTATGCCATGTGCTTTACTTCCAAACTACTGAATATGTATAAACCACTTAAAGTTTCCTCCAAACACAGAAGAAGTAGGGTTCATTCATTCATTTCACCTTTGTTGGGAGTCTATTATAGTCAGGCTATGTACTAGGAACTTGAGATTCATTTATTACTGAACTAAACATAGAAAAGAAAGAAACAACCAGAGTTGGAACCAAGATGGCAAAGTAGTCAGGCATTTCCTGTGGGCCCTCTTACAACAAAGACCTGAAAAAACAAGTGAATCAATTATATATGACAAACTAGGAGCCCTTAACATCAAAGACAAAGTTGAAGAGTCAGACTGAGTGGCAGGGGTGGAGGGTAGAGACAATTCAGATGCAGCGACAATTTGCCAGACCTGACCTGGCTGGAACCCTGCAGGTTAGATTGACCTGTGCATGTGGGCTAAAGCAAGCAGTAGTGCTTGGGATGCATTTTCCACATTGGGAGAAACCGAGTAGCAGAGAGTCTGCTTAAGCCTCCAGAACCAGGGAGGGATGGTGCTGAATTGGTGAAAGTTAAGTACAAATGTCTAATCTACCGTGGGGGATTAAAAAAACCTTCTCCCCTGAGAAGTACCTCTCTCCCATTTACCTGCACTCTTCCCACTTTGTTACTAGTCCCGGTCTGGCTTCAGAGATTGCTGTGCCCCCTGAGCTGGAAGTAGTACCCGTCACATGGCCTGAGCCATTCTCCTTGCTTTGGAGAGGGAACAAACACAAACAAGAAAAAATAATCTGCCAGCTCCCCTAAGCCAGGAAATCAGGGCAGGCACAGCCCTTTAACTAGGCACAGGCATAAGGGGTCCACAGACTCTGAATGCCTTTCATCCCTGCCTAGATGTACCCAGTAAAAAAAACAACAGGGTATATACCTTAAGCCTATTTTCAACTGCAGTAGCTAAGGGGGAGTGGTAGATTCATGACATTTGACTGTGCCCTAGCCATTAAGCAGGGTCCTCACCTACCCATATCTAGATCCTGAGGCCTAGTGGCTCCATATACTACACCTAGCCATCTGTGATGGGGGTCTGAGAATAAGTGGCACCTCCCTATTGTTACAGCCAACAGCATTGGGCGCCCAAAGTCCAGCTGCAAAACCCACCCACCTATGCACTCTAGGGAACAGGGAAATGCCTTCCATCTAGGCACTCAGGGGTAGTTGTCAGCCCCCTGCCTTGTTCAGCACATGTCACCTACTACAGCCAGATACCTGAGCCTACTCCAGTCATCCCTGCCCATCTAGGACTATAGTTGAGAACCCACACTACACACTTGGTGACCAGTGACCTGGACACCTGAGCTGAATCCACATAAGAAAAAGTAAATGGACTCTTGGCTCACATACCTAGTAACTGCTCTAACTATCTGGTGACAGGACATGAGAGCTTCAAAAATGCAAATAATCAAAGTAGCTCACACGACCAGCCTATTTGGGCCTATCAAAACAAGACAACCCAGGAAGCTAGGACACAGTAAGCAACCATAAAATAAATAAATATAATAACTTGATGGCTTGGAGACAACAGTCAATATCAAATCACATAAAGAGGCAGAACATGATGGCTTCAGCAAGTGACCAAAATAAAGAACCAAGAAACCTCCCTGAGGAAGAAAACTTTTGGAATTACCAGAGGTAGAATTCAAAAGATTAATATACAGAGCTCTTCAGGTGATCAGGCAAAATGCGGACAAAGCCAAGGAACACACAGACAAAGCAACAGAGGATCTTAAGAAGGTTGTACAAGAGCATAATGACAAATTTAATAGTCTGCAAGAACCCATAGAGAGACAGCAAACAGAAATTCAAAGGATTAGCAATAAAATTTCAGAGTTAGACAAATAAACAGAAAGTCATAGGAGCAGAACTGAGGCAATGCAAGTCAGAATTAATGAGATTGAAAATAAAGTACTTGACACCAACTTATTTGAGGAAAAATCAGGTAAAAGAATTAAAAAAATGAGGAAACCATAAGAACTATGTGAGACTTTATCATAAGCAATAACCTATGAGTGATTGGAGTACCAGAACAGGCGGGATAATAGAGAATACAGAGAGAATTGTTGAAGATTTGTTGGCAGAAAGCTTCTCTGATATAGTGAAAGATGGGAAGATATCTATCCAAGAAGCTCATCAAACCCCGCACAGGGTAGATTCCAAAAGGAAGTCACCAAGACATTATAATAAAACTTGCAAAATCTTATGGCATTGCAAAGAGAAATAGACAGCTCCACAATGATAGTAGGAGACTTCAACACACCAGTTTTGGGAAGGACAGAACATCTAGAAAGAAACTCAATAAAGACACAGAAGATCTAAATGCCACAATCAGTCAACTTGATCTCATAGACATATATAGAACGTTCTGCCCAACAGCAGACAAGTATACTTTCTTTTCCAATGCAGATGGAATATTCTCCAGAATAGACCGTATATTAGGTCACAAAGCAAGATTTAACAGAATTCAAAACATTGAAATATTACAAAGCAACTTTTCTGACTATAAAGCCATAAAAGTAGAAATCAATAACAGAAAAAGCAAGGAAAAGAAATAAAATTCATGGAAACTGAACAATACCTTGCTCAAAAAACTACTGAGTTATAGAAGAAATTAAGGATGGAATAAAGAAGTTCACAGGATCAAATGAGAATGAAAACACATTCTACCAGAACCTTTGGGAACAGCAAAAGCACTGCTCAGAAGTCAGTTTATACCAATAAATGCACACATCCAAAAAGAAGAAAGAGTCAAAATCAAAACGTTAATGCTACAATAGAAAGAGAACAGCAAAACAAGCTCATGGGCAGCAGAAGAAAGGAAATAATAAAAATTAGAGCAGAAATAAATGAAAGAGAGGACAGAAAAACAGTTGAAAGAGTTAACAATATTAAAAGCTGTTTCTTTGAAAAGATTAATAAAATCGATAAACCATTGGCCAAACTGACAAAAGAAAAACAGGAGAGGAAGCAAATAACCCATATAAGAAATAAGATGGATGATATCACAAGAGACCTAACTGAAATTAAAAGAATCATTACAGGACACTATGGAAAACTGTACTCCAACAAGTTTGAAAACCTAGAGGAAATTGACAAATTTCTAGAAACACACTACCTAGCTAAACTAACACAAACAGAGAGAACAACTAAATAAACCCATAACAAAAGAAAAGATTGAAGAGATAATTAAAAAACTCTCAACCAAAAAAAAAAAAAAAAACCCCCAAAAACAAAAAAGCCCTGGGCCTGACAGCTTCACTGGAGAATTCTACCAAATTTTCAGAGAAGAGTTAACTCTACTACTACTAAAGGTATATCAGAGCATAGAAAAGGATGGAATACTCCCAAACTTATTTTATGAAGCCAGCATAACCCTGATACCAAAAACAGGTAAAGATATCACAAAAAATGAAAATTGCAGACCAATTTTTTTTTTTTATCCTTCATGAACATCGACCCAAAAATCCTCAACAAAATTCTAGCCAATAGAATTCAACAACATATCAAAAAAAAATAATAATTCACCATGACCAAGTGGGATTCATACCAGGTATGCAGGGATGGTTCAACATTAGAAAAACAATCAGTGTAATCCATCACATAAAAAAAAAGAAAACTGAAACACAAGAGCCACATGGTCTTATGAATTGATGTAGAAAAGGCATTTGACAAAGCCCAACACCCATTCATGATAAAAACTTTCAACAAAATAGGAATGGCAGGAAAATTCCTCAACATAATAAAATTCATGTATACAAAACCAACAACCAACATCACCCTAAATGGAGAGAGTCTAAAAGCATTCCCCTTAAAAATGGAAACCAGACAAGGATGCCCTTTCTCAGCACTCTTATTCAACATTGTGCTGGAGGTCCTAGCCAGAGCAATTAGGCAAGAAACAGAAATAAAAGGTATCCAAATTGGTAAGGAAGAAGTAAAAGTACCCCTATGTGCAGATGATGTGATCTTATACACAGAAAGCCCCAAAGAATCCACAAGGAAACTACCGGAACTAATAGAAGATTTCAGCAAACCGTCAGGATACAAAGTAAACATACAAAAATCAGCTGGATCCCTCTACAGCAACAAAGAGAACTTTGAAGAGGAAATCACTAAATCAATACCATTTATGATAGCCCCCAAGAAGATAAAATACTTAGGAATAAATCTAACCAGAGACATAAAAGACCCATATGAAGAAAATTACAAGACACTTCTGCAAGAAACCAAAAGGGACCTACTTAAGTGGAAAAACATATCTTGCTCATGGATAGGAAGACTCAATATTGTGAAAATGTCAATGCTACTCAAAGCAATCTACAGATACAATGCAATCTTGATCGAAATTCCAATGGCATTTTTCAGTGAGATGGAGAAACAAATTACCAACTTCATACAGAAAGGGAAGAGGCCCTGGATGAGTAAAGCAATACTGAAGAAGAAGAACAAAGTGGGAGGCCTTACACTACCTGATTTTAAAACCTGTTATACCACCACAGTAGTCAAAACAGCCTGATACTGGTACAACAACAGATACATAGACCAATGGAACAGAATTGAGAATCCAGATGTAAATTCATCCACCTATGGGCAGCTGTTATTTGACAAAGGCACAAAGTTCATTAAGTGGGGAAAAGACAGTCTGTTTAATAAATGGTGCTGGCATAACTGGATATCATTCTGAAACAAGACCCATACCTCACACCATGTACAAAAGCTAACTTAAAATGGATCAAAGACCTAAATATAAAATCTAAAATGATAAAGCTCATGGAAGACAAAATAGGAACAATGCTAGGAGCCATAATACATGACATAAATAGAATAGAAAACGTAACTAACAATGCACAAACAGCAGAACAGAAACTATATAACCGGGATTTCCTAAAAATCAAACACTTATGCTTATCCAAAGACTTCACCAAAAGAGTAAAAAAACAGCCTACAGACTGGGAAAAAAATTCTGGCTACTGCAAAATTAAAAAAAAAACAAAAACAAATAACCCAATTAAAAATGAGCAAAGGATATGAACAGTCACTTCACCAAAGAAGACATTCAGGTGGCTAACAGTTACATGAGAAAATCCTCACAATCATTAGCCATTAGAGAAATGCAAATCAAAACTACAATGGGATACCATCTCATACCAACAAGGTTACCATTAATCCAAAAAACACAAAATAATAAATGTTGGAGAGGTTGTGAAGTGACAGGAATACTTATACACTGCTGGTGGGAATATAAAATGGTACAACCACTTTGGAAATTGATTTGGCCCTTCCATAAAAAGCTAGAAATAGAAGTACTATATGATCTAGCAATCCCACTCCTTGGAATATATCCTAGAGAAATAAGAGCCTACACACAAATAGATATGTGCACACCCATGTTTGTTGCAGCACTGTTTACAATAGCAAAATGATGGAAACAACCTAGGTGTCCATCAGTAGATGAATGGATAAACAAATTATGGTTTAGTTGCATAATGGAATACTATGCAATGATAAAAAAAAATTGAACATGATAAATCCTCATAATATCTCATAACATGGATGGGTCTGGAAGGCATCATGCTGAGTGAAATTAGTTGCAAAAGGACAAATATTGTATGAGACCACCATTATAAGAACTCAGGAAAATGTTTATACACAGAAGAAAACACTCTTCGATGGTTACTAGGGTGGGGAGGGGGAATTCACTAACTACATAGTAAACCAAACCAAAAAACCAAACCCAGTGCTGTCGAGTCGATTCCAACTCATAGCGACCCTATATAGCAGACAAGAATTATCTTAGGTGAAAGAGGACAACACACAATACAGGGGAAGTCACAGTGCTGGACTGAACCAAAAGCTAAGAAGTTTCCTGAACACACCCAAACACTTTGAGGGAAAGATTAGCAGGGGTGGAGGTCTCGGGACCATGGTTTGGAGTCCCTTTAGCTTAATTGGCAGAACAAAGTTTATTAAGATAATGTTCTGCATCCCACTTCGGTGAGTGGCGTCTGGGGTCTTAAAGTCTTGTGAGCGGCCATCTAAGATGCATCAATTGGTCCTAACCCACTTGGAGTGAAGGAGAATGAAGAACACCAAAGACACAAGGAAAATATTAGTCCAAGAGACAAAAGGGCCACATAAACCAGAGACTCCATCGGCCTGAGACCAGAAGAAATAAATTGTGCCTGGCCACCACCAATGACCGCCCTGACAGGGAACACAGAAAGAAATATCCAGTTATTCAAGTGTGAGTGTTTATTTTTCTCTTCTCAATATTCAGGAAGTTTATTGCCTCTCAGTGTGTTCAAGACCTCCCTTTTAAGGCAGAATCCTTTGGGGATTCTAAAGAACAGAGAAAAGACAGAATCATTCTGGCTCACCTACATTTAGGAGATTGTACTAATATGCATTAGCACTTTCCTATGCAAAGTAGGGGAGGGCTCCAAAGCTCTATAAAAGGTATACATCTTGACTACATTATATTGGGTAAATAAAATCTCCCATTAAGAAATTTCAATCCTCTTTATGTTTCAGTCCTCCAATCGCCTCACCGAAAAACTCAAATACCATGACAAATAGTAGGGACATTAGCAAGAGAATTAGAAGAAACCATACCCCCCTCTCCTGCCCCTGTTTTAGCCTTGAAAGTCTCCCATTTTGCCTTCTTTTGAGCTTTAAATATCTTGTAGCATCTTGCACCCATGCAGGGACAAAGAAATGTCCAAATCGACCAAAACTTTAATTGACATATTCATAACAACAGTATTATTAGATTACTCTGGAGCTACAGTCTGGTGAAATTTCCCTCATGATACTCCTGAACCTTTGAAAAACTTACTATGCATTTATAAAATGACTCATTCTTCTTCGCTGCGCTCTTGAATGGTTGTTCACAAAGCATAGTTAAAGCCTGTGACTTTATTCAGTACTATTAGGAAACTGGAACAGTGACTCATTTTCCACCTCCTGTTTAATGAAACCTCTTTGTCCTGATGTGGTTGTAAGAAGTGGGGTTTTAAATTTAAATCTTAACTGTAGAAGCTAAGGGAAAATGCAGGAAAGCAAACTTTTGAGACACTGGAAGAGAATAATGCTGTTTTATATGTGAACAAAATATCAGCTTACAATTTTGATTATCCAAAACTAGATAGAGTGGTTTTTTTTTTTTTTTTTTTTTGTAGAAGTTTTTAAAACATTGTCTTAGTATAACATGATGGTTAAAAATGTAGTCTCTGGAATCATTTGCTCCAGTTTCAAATCCCAGCTTCAGCAGCGGAAAGAGCTGAAAGGAAAATCTTAAGGTAGCAAGCAGCAGTTTTCCAATGGTTATGATAGATAATATAAACTAGTAGGTTTAGGTTCTATTAAAAGCATTATGAAGTATGGGAGGCGGGCCAAGATGGCGGACTAGGTGGACGCTATTGCGGATCCCTCTTGCAACAAAGACTCAGAAAAACAGGTGAATCGATCACATACATAACAATCTACGAATCCTGAACAACAAACACAGATTTAGAGACGGAGAACGAACAAATACGGGGAGGCAGTGATTGTTTTCAGAGCCTGGAGCCAGCGTACCAGTCAGTGGATTTTCTGGAAACACTAGTTTCCCAGTGATGGCTCGGAGACAGCAGTCCATATCAAACCACATAAAGAAGCAGACCATGACAGCTTCTCCAACCCCCCAAACAAAAGAATCAAAATCTTTCCCAAATGAAGATACAATCTTGGAATTATCAGATACAGAATATAAAAAACTAATTTACAGAATGCTTCAAGACATCACAAACTAAATAAGGCAAACTGCAGAAAAAGCCAAGGAACACACCGATAAAACTGTTGAAGAACTCAAAAAGATTATTCAAGAACATAGTGGAAAAATCAATAAGTTGCAAGAATCCATAGAGAGACAGCATGTAGAAATCCAAAAGATTAACAATAAAATTACAGAATTAGACAACGCAATAGGAAGTCAGAGGAGCAGACTAGAGCAATTAGAATGCAGACTGGGACATCTGGAGGACCAGGGAATCAACACCAACATAGCTGAAAAAAAATCAGATAAAAGAATTAAAAAAATGAAGAAACCCTAAGAATCATGTGGGACTCTATCAAGATAACTTGTGGGTGATTGGAGTCCCAGAACAGGGAGGGGGGACAGAAAACACAGAGAAAATAGTTGAAGAACACCTGACACAAAACTTCCCTGACATCATGAAAGACGAAAGGATATCTATCCAAGATGCTCATCGAACCCCATTTAATTGATCCAAAAAGAAAAACACCAAGACATATTATCATCAAACTCGCCAAAACCAAAGATAAACAGAAAATTTTAAAAGCAGCCAGGGAGAAAAGAAAGGTTTCCTTCAAGGGAGAATCAATAAGAATAAGTTCAGACTACTCAGCAGAAACCATGCAGGCAAGAAGGGAATGGGACGACATATACAGAGCACTGACGGAGAAAAACTGCCAGCCAAGGATCATATATCCAGCAAAACTCTCTCTGAAATATGAAGGCGAAATTAAGATATTTACAGACAAACACAAGTTTAGAGAATTTGCAAAAACCAAACCAAAGCTACAAGAAATACTAAAGGATATTGTTTGGTCAGAAAACCAATAATATCAGATACCAGCACAATACAAGGTCACAAAACAGAATGTCCTGATATCAACTCAAATAGGGAAATCACAAAAACAAACAAATTAAGATTAATTAAAAAAAATAACAATACACATGAAAGGGAATCACGGAAGTCAATAGGTAAAAGATCACAATAATCAAAAACAGGGACTAAATACAGGAGGCATTGAACTACCAGATGGAGAGTGATACAAGGCGATATAGAACGATACAAGTTAGGTTTTTACTTAGAAAAATAGGGGTAAATAATAAGGTAACCACAAAAAGGTATAACAACTCCATAACTCAAGATAAAAGCCAAGAAAAACGTAACGACTCAACTAACATAAAGTCAAACACTATGAAAATGAGGATCTCACAATTTACTAAGAAAAACGTCTCAGCACAAAAAAATATGTGGAAAAATGAAATTGCCAACAACACACATGAAAAGGCATCAAAACGACAACACTAAAAACTTATTTATCTATAATTACCCTGAATGTAAATGGACTAAATGCACCAATAAAGAGACAGAGAGTCATGGACTGGATAAAGAAACACGATCCATCTATATGCTGCCTACAAGAGACACACCTTAGACTTAGAGACACAAACAAATTAAAACTCAAAGGATGGAAAAAAATATATCAAGCAAACAATAAGCAAAAAAGAAGAGGAGTAGCAATATTAATTTCTGACAAAATAGACTTTAGACTTAAATCCACCACAAAGGATAAAGAAGGACACTATATAATGATAAAAGGGACAATTGATCAGGAAGACATAACCATATTAAATATTTATGCACCCAATGACAGGGCTGCAAGATACATAAATCAAATTTTAACAGAATTGAAAAGCGAGATAGATACCTCCACAATTATAGTAGGAGAGTTAAACACACCACTTTCGGAGAAGGACAGGACATCCAGAAAAAAGTTCAATAGAGACACGGAAGACCTACTTACAACAATCAACCAACTTGACCTCATTGACTTATACAGAACTCTCCACCCAACTGCTGCAAAGTATACTTTTTTTTCTAGCGCACATGGAACATTCTCTAGAATAGACCACATATTAGGTCATAAAACAAACCTTTGCAGAGTCCAAAACATCGAAATATTACAAAGCATCTTCTCAGACCACAAGGCAATAAAACTAGAAATCAATAAAAGAAAAACTAGGGAAAAGAAATCAAATACTTGGAAAATGAACAATATGCTCCTGAAAAAAGACTGGGTTATAGAAGACATCAAGGAGGGAATAAGGAAATTCATAGAATGCAACGAGAATGAAAATACTTCCTATCAAAACCTCTGGGACACAGTAAAAGCAGTGCTCAGAGGCCAATTTATATCGATAAATGCACACATACAAATAGAAGAAAGAGCCAAAAGCAGAGAACTGTCCCTACAACTTGAACAAATTTAAAGTGAGCAACAAAAGAATGCATCAGGCACCAGAAGAAAACAAATAATAAAAATTAGAGCTGAACTAAGTGAATTAGAGAACAGAAAAACAATCGAAAGAATTAACAAAGCCAAAAGCTGGTTCTTCGAAAAAATTAACAAAATTGATAAACCATTGGCTAGTCTGACTAAAGAAATACAGGAAAGGAAACAAATAACCCGAATAAGAAATGAGAAGGACCACATCACAACAGAGCCAAATGAAATTAAAAGAATCATTTCAGATTACTATGAAAAACTGTACTCTAACAAATTTGAAAACCTAGAAAAAATGGATGAATTCTTGGAAAAACACTACCTACCTAAACTAGCACATTCAGAAGTAGAACAACTAAATAGACCCATAACAAAAAAAGAGATTGAAACGGTAATCAAAAAACTTCCAACAAAAAAAAGCCCTGGCCCGGACGGCTTCACTGCAGAGTTCTACCGAACTTTCAGAGAAGAGTTAACACCACTACTACTGAAGGTATTTCAAAGCATAGAAAATGACAATACTACCGAACTCATTCTATGAAGCCACCATCTCCCTGATACCAAAACCAGGTAAAGACATTACAAAAAAAGAAAATTACAGACCTATATCCCTCATGAACATAGATGCAAAAATCCTCAACAAAATTCTAGCCAATAGAATCCAACAACACATGAAAAAAATAATTCACCCTGATCAAGTGGGATTTATACCAGGTATGCAAGGCTGGTTTAATATCAGAAAAACCATTAATGTAATCCATCACATAAATAAAACAAAAGACAAAAACCACATGATCTTATCAATTGATGCAGAAAAGGCATTTGACAAAGTCCAACACCCATTTATGATAAAAACTCTCACCAAAATAGGAATTGAAGGAAAATTCCTCAACATAATAAAGGGCATATATGCAAAGCCAACGGCCAATATCACTCTAAATGGAGAGAACCTGAAAGCATTTCCCTTGAGAACGGGAACCAGACAAGGATGCCCTTTATCACCGCTCTTATTCAACATCGTACTTGAAGTCCTAGCCAGGGCAATTAGGCTAGACAAAGAAATAAAGGGTATTCAGATTGGTAAGGAGGAAGTAAAGCTATCACTATTTGCAGATGACATGATCGTATACATGGAAAACCCTAAGAAATCCTCCAGAAAACTACTGAAACTAATAGAAGAGTTTGGAAGAGTCTCAGGATATAAAATAAACATACAAAAATCACTTGGATTCCTCTACATCAACAAAAAGAACACCGAAGAGGAAATCACCAAATCAATACCATTCACAGTAGCCCCCAAGAAGATAAAATACTTAGGAATAAATCTTACCAAGGAAGTAAAAGACCTATACAAAGAAAACTATAAAACTCTGCTACAAGAAATTCAAAAGGACACGCTTAAATGGAAAAACATACCCTGCTCATGGATAGGAAGACTCAACATAGTAAAAATGTCTGTTCTACCAAAAGCCATTTATACATACAACGCACTTCCAATCCAAATACCAATGTCATACTTTAAGGGAATAGAGAAACAAATCACTAATTTCATATGGAAAGGAAAGAATCCCCGGATAAGCAAAACATTACTGAAAAAGAAGAAGAAAGTGGGAGGCCTCACCCTACCTGATTTCAGAACCTATTATATAGCTACAGTAGTCAAAACAGCCTGGTACTGGTACAACAACAGGCACATAGACCAATGGAACAGAATTGAGAATCCAGATATAAATCCATCCACGTATGAGCAGCTGATATTTGACAAAGGACCAGTGTCAGTCAATTGGGGAAATAATAGTCTTTTTAACAAATGGTGCTGGCATACCTGGATATCCATTTGCAAAAGAATGAAACAGGACCCATACCTCACACCATGCACAAAAACTAACTCCAAGTGGATCAAAGACCTAAACATAAAGACTAAAACGATAAAAATCTTGGAAGAAAAAATAGGATCTACCCTAGGAGCCCTAATACAGGGCATAAACAGAATACAAAACATTACCAAAAATGATGAAGAGAAACCCGATAACTGGGAGCTCCTAAAAATCAAACACCTATGCTCATCTAAAGACTTCACCAAAAGAGTAAAAAGACCACCTACAGACTGGGAAAGAATATTCAGCTATGACATCTCAGACCAGCGCCTGATCTCTAAAATCTACATGATTCTGTCAAAACTCAACCACAAAAAGACAAACAACCCAATCAAGAAGTGGGCAAAGGATATGAACACACATTTCACTAAAGAAGATATTCAGGCAGCCAACAGATACATGAGAAAATGCTCTCGATCATTAGTCATTAGAGAAATGCAAATTAAAACTACGATGAGATTCCATCTGACACCAACTAGACTGGCATTAATTCAAAAATCACAAAATAATAAATGTTGGAGAGGCTGCGGAGAGACTGGAACTCTCATACACTGCTGGTGGGATTGTAAAATGGTACAACCACTGTGGAAATCCATCTGGCGTTATCTTAAACAGTTAGAAATAGAACTACCATACAAACCAGAAATCCCACTCCTCGGAATATACCCTAAAAATACAAGACCCTTCACACAAACAGATATATGCACACCCATGTTTATTGCAGCTCTGTTTACAATAGCAAAAAGCTGGAAGCAACCAAGATGTCCATCAACGGACGAATGGGTAAATAAATTGTGGTATATTCACACAATGGAATACTACGCATCGATAAAGAACAGTGACGAATCTCTGAAACATTTCATAACATGGAGGAATCTGGAAGGCATTATGCTGAGCGAAATGAGTCAGTTGCAAAAGGACAAATATTGTATAAGACCACTATTATAAGATCTTGAGGAATAGAAAAAATGGAAAAGAACACATACTTTTGTGGTTACAAAGGGGGGAGGGAGGGAGGGAGGGAGGGAGAGGGCTTTTTATTGATCAATCTGTAGATGGGAACTGCTTTGGGTGAAGGGAAAGACAACACTCAAAACAAGGAAGGTCAGCCTAATTGGACAGGATTAAAAGTAAAGAGGTTTCCGAGATAAAATGAAAGCTTCAAAGGATAGCGAAGCAGGGGCTGGGGTCTGGGGAACTTGGTTTGAGAGGACTTCTAAATCAATGGGCAAAATAATTCTATTATGAAAACACTCTGCATCCCACTTTGAATTGTGGCACCTGGGGTCCTAAATGCCAACAAGCAGCCATCTAAAATACATTAATTGGTCTCAACCCACCGGGAGCAAAGGCAAAGGAAGAACACCAAGGTCACACGACAACTAAGAACCCAAGAGACAGAAAGGGCCACTTGAACCAGAGACCTACAATATCCTGAGACCAGAAGAACAAGTTGGTGCCCGGCCACAATCGATGTCTGCCCTGTCAGGGAGCACAAGAGACAACTCCTGAGGGAGCAGGAGACCAATGGGATACAGACCCCAAATTCTCATTAAAAGACCACACCTAATGGTATGATTGCGACTAGAGGAATCCCAGAGACAATGCTCCCCAGAACTTCTGATGGCACAGGACAGGAACCAACCCCGAAGACAAATCATCAGGCATGAAAAGGACTGGTCAGTGGGGGGGAGAGAGATACTGATGAAGAGCGAGCTAATTAAATCAGGTGGACACGGGAGAGTGTGTTGGCAACTCTTGACTGGAGGGGGGATGGGAAGATAGAGAGAGATGGAAGAAGGTAAAATTGGCACGAAACGAGAGACTGTAAGGGCTGACTCAATAGGGGGAGAGCAAGTGGGAGAAGGGAGTAAGATGTATGTAAACCTACATGTGACAGACTGATTGGAATGGTAAATGTTCACTTGAAGCTTAATAAAAATTTAAAAAAAAAAAAAAAAAAAAACCACATGATCTTATCAATTGATGCAGAAAAGGCATTTGACAAAGTCCAACACCCATTTATGATAAAAACTCTTACCAAAATAGGAATTGAAGGAAAATTCCTCAACATAATAAAGGGCATCTATGCAAACAGCCAATATCACTCTAAATGGAGAGAACCTGAAAGCATTTCCCTTGAGAACGGGAACCAGACAAGGATGCCCTTTATCACCGCTCTTATGCAACATCGTACTTGAAGTCCTAGCCAGGGCAATTAGGCTAGACAAAGAAATAAAGGGTATCCGGATTGGCAAGGAGGAAGTAAAGTTATCACTATTTGCAGATGACATGATCTTATACACAGAAAACCCTAAGGAATCCTCCAGAAAACTACTGAAACTAATAGAAGAGTTTGGCAGAGTCTCAGGTTATAAAATAAACATACAAAAATCACTTGGATTCCTCTACATCAACAAAAAGAACACCGAAGAGGAAATCACCAAATCAATACCATTCACAGTAGGCCCCAAGAAGATAAAATACTTAGGAATAACTCTTACCAAGGATGTAAAAGACCTATACAAAGAAAACTACAAAGCTCTGCTACAAGAAATTCAAAAGGACATACTTAAGTGGAAAAACATACCTTGCTCATGGATAGGAAGACTTAACATAGTAAAAATGTCTATTCTACCAAAAGCCATCTATACATTTAACGCACTTCCGATCCAAATTCCAATGTCATATTTTAAGGGGATAGAGAAACAAATCACCAATTTCATATGGAAGGGAAAGAAGCCCCGGATAAGCAAAGCACTACTGAAAAAGAAGAAGAAAGTGGGAGGCCTCACTCTACCTGATTTCAGAACCTATTATACAGCCACAGTAGTCAAAACAGCCTGGTACTGGTACATCAACAGGCACATAGACCAGTGGAACAGAACTGAGAACCCATATATAAATCCATCCACATATGAGCAGCTGATATTTGACAAAGGACCAGTGTCAGTAAATTGGGGAAAAGATAGTCTTTTTAACAAATGGTGCTTGCACAACTGGATATCCATTTGCAAAAGAATGAAACAGGACCCATACCTCACACCATGCACAAAAACTAACTCCAAGTGGATCAAAGACCTAAACATAAAGACTAAAACAATAAAGATCATGGAAGAAAAAATAGGGACAACCCTAGGAGCCCTAATACAAGGTATAAACAGAATACAAAACATTACCAAAAATAGTGAAGAGAAACCCGATAACTGGGAGCTCCTAAAAATCAAACATCTATGCTCATCTAAAGACTTCACCAAAAGAGTAAAAAGACCACCTACAGACTGGGAAAGAATTTTCAGCTATGACATCTCTGACCAGCGCCTGATCTCTAAAATCTACATGATTCTGTCAAAACTCAACCAGAAAAAGACAAACAACCCAATCAAGAAGTGGGCAAAGGATATGAACACACATTTCACTAAAGAAGATATTCAGGCAGCCAACAGATACATGAGAAAATGCTCTCGATCATTAGCCATTAGAGAAATGCAAATTAAAACTACGATGAGATTCCATCTCATACCAACTAGACTGGCATTAATCCAAAAAACACAAAATAATAAATGTTGGAGAGGCTGTGGAGAGATTGGAACTCTTATACACTGCTGGTGGGAATGTAAAATGTTACAACCACTTTGGAAATCTATCTGGCGTTATCCTAAACAGTTAGAAATAGAACTACCATACAACCCAGAAGTTCCACTCCTCGGAATATACCCTAGAGATACAAGAGCCTTCATACAAACAGATATATGCACACCCATGTTTATTGCAGCTCTGTTTACAATAGCAAAAAGCTGGAAGCAACCAAGGTGTCCGTGAACGGATGAATGGGTAAATAAATTGTGGTATATTCACACAATGGAATACTATGCATCGATAAAGAACAGTGACGAATCTGTGAAACATTTCATAACATGGAGGAACCTGGAAGGCATTATGCTGAGTGAAATGAGTCAGAGGCAAAAGGACAAATATTGTATAAGACCACTATTATAAAATCTTGAGAAATAGTAAAAACTGAGAAGAACACATACTTTTGTGGTTACGAAGGAGGGAGGGAGGGAGGGAGGGAGAGGGTTTTTTATCGATTAATTTTTTTTAATCAGTAGATAAGAACTGCTTTGGGTGAAGGGAAAGACAACACTCAATACATGGAAGGTCAGCTCAATTGGACTGGACCAAAAGCAAAAAAGTTTCCGAGATAAAATGAATGCTTCAAAGGTCAGCAGAGCAGGTGCGGGGGTCTGGGGAAAATGGTTTGAGGGGACTTCTGTGTCAATTGGCAAAATAATTCTATTATGAAAACATTCTGCATCCCACTTTGAAATGTGGCGTCTGGGGTCCTAAATGCTAACAAGCGGCCATCTAAGATGCATCAATTGGTCTCAACCCACCTGGAGCAAAGGAAAATGAAGAACACCAAGGTCACACGACAACTAGGAGCCCAAGAGACAGAAAGGGCCACATGAACCAGAGACCTACATCATCCTGAGACCAGAAGAACTAATTGGTGCCCGGCCACAATCGATGACTGCCCTGACAGGGAGTACAACAGAGAACTCCTGAGGGAACAGGAGATCAGTGGGATGCAGACCCCAAATTCTCATAAAAAGACCATACTTAATGGTCTGACTGAGACTAGAGGAATCCCGGCGGCCATGCTCCCCAGACCTTCTGTCGGCACAGGACAGGAACCATCCCCGAAGACAACTCATCAGACATGAAAGGGACTAGTCAGCGGGTGGGAGAGAGATGCTGATGAAGAGTGAACTAATTATATCAGGTGGACACTTGAGATTGTGGTGGCAACTCTTGTCTGGAGGGGGGATGGGAGGATAGAGAGAGAGGGAAGCTGGCAAAATTGTCACGAAAGGAGAGACTGAAAGGGCTGACTCAATAGGGGAAGAGCAGGTGGGAGTACGGAGTAAGATGTATGTAAACTTATGTGTGACAGACTGATTGGATTTGTAAACGTTCACTTGAAGCTTAATAAAAGTTAATAAAAAATGAATAAAAATTTGCTACATTGCAAAAAAAAAAAAAAAGCTTTATGAAGTATGTGCTATTTCCTAAAACACTGTTCCAAACCAAAAAACCAAACCCACTGCCGTCGAGTCTATTCCGACTCATAGCGACCCTATAGGACAGAGTAGAACTGCCCTGTAGAGTTTCCAAGGAGCGCCTGGCGGATTCGAACTGCCACCCTCTTGGTTAATAGCTGTAGCACTTAACCACCACGCCACCAGGGTTTCCAAAACACTGTTAAACACATTTAAAAATGTTACTTCTTAATAATTAAAGGCAGTGTTTCTTCAATGGTAGAATCCTTGCCTTCCATATGGGAGACCCGGGCCAAATTCCTGGCCAATGCACCACATGCGCAGCCTCTACCTGTCTGTCGACGGAGGCTTGTGTGTTGCTACGATGCTGAACAGGTTTCAGCACAGCTTCCAGACTAAGACGGACTAGGAAGAAAGGCCTGATTACCTACTTCTGCAAATCAGCCAGTGAAAACCCTCTGGATCACAGAAGACTGTTGTGATTGCTGTTTTGAATAGGTCAGATCTGACAGTGAGAACTGCTCTAAATGAATTAAGACACCAAACTACAATGGGGCTGATCTGATCCCATGGTAGTAGGGGCCGAGTGGTGGCACTCAATCAACAAAGACAACGTGGACACGGTTACTGTAATGGAAAGCGGATTCAAGGCAGTAATCAGAATAGTCTGACTCATATGGACATATGGCGTTGGCTACTTAGTCATGATGCTCTGGAGAGTGAAGTAGATAGGAAATCCACTAAGTATTTACTTGATCTGTACAAGCAGAGGAATTCTATGTCAAGTAAAAAGCAGTCTAATTCGAATCTCCAGAATAGAGAGTCATGGTCCCTCAATCAATTCCCAGACTTGAACCAGCTTAAAGAACCACAATCCCTCAAATGAAGTGGAGACCATGTCCCTTTGAGGAAGGACCCCACTACACTGCTAAAAATTTATACTGTTAATCTTTCTCCCAGCATTCCCAAAGGAAGCTATGACCTTTTAGGAGAGTGACTGTTCATTGGGGAAAAGGAAATAATCAGGCTTTTCAGGGATTCCTGGATACTGGCTCTGAACTGGCACTAATTCCAGGAGACCCAAAACATCACTGTAGCCCACCCCTCAGAGTGGAGGCATATGGAGGTCAAGCTCTTAATGGAGTCGTAGCTCATGTCCATCTTACAGTAAGTCTAGTGGGTCCCCAAACCCATCCTGTAGTGATTTCCCCAGTTCCGGAATACATAATTGGAATAAGTATTCTCAGCAACTGGCAGAACCCCCCACTTTGGATCCCTGACAAATGGATTAAGGGCTATTATGGTAGGAAAAACCAAGTAGAAGCCATTAGAACTGCCTCTGCCTAGGAAAATAGTGAACCAGAAGCAATACCACATCCCTGGAGGGAATGCGGAAATTACTGCAACCATCAAGGACTTGAAGGATGCAGGGGTGGTGATTCCCACCACATCATTCAACTTGCCTATTTGACCTGTGTAAAAAACAGATGAATCTTGGAGAATGGCAGTAGATTATCAAAAACTTAACCAGATGGTGGCTCCGATTACAGCTGCAGTTCTAGATGTAGTTTCATTGCTTGAGCAAATTAATACATCTCCTGGTACCTGGTATGTAGTTCTTGATCTGGCTAATGTCTTTTTCTCCATACCTGTTTTGAAGGACCTCCAGAAGGCCTTCAACTGACCAGCAATACACCTTCAATGTCCCACCTCAGAGGTCTATCGACTCTCCAGCCCTAAGTCATAATTTAGTCTGCAAGCAACTTGATCTCGTTTCCCTTCCACAAGACATCACGTTGGTCCATTACACTGATGACATTATGTTGATTGGACCTAGTAAGGAAAAAGTGTCAATGACTCTGGATTTATTGGTAAAATATTTTCATGCTAGAAGGTGGGAAATTAATCCCACAGAAATTCAGACGGTTTCTACCTCAGTGAAATTTCTAGGGGTCCAGTGGGGTGGGGCATGTTGAGGTATTCCCTCTACTGTGAAGAATAAGTATTGCACCTGGGTGCTCCCAAAATTAAAAAGGAGGCACAACACTTAGCGGGACTCTTTGGGTTTTGGAGGCAACATTTCCCTCATTTGGGTGTGCTACTATGGCCTATTTCTCAAGTGACTTGAAAATCTGCTAGTTTTGTGGGGGACACAGAACAAAGGAAGGCTCTGCAACAGGTTCAGGCTATTGTTCAATTGGCTTTGCCACTTGGGCCATATGATCCAGCTGCTTGAAGTGTCAGTGGCAGATAGAGATGCTGTTTGGAGTCTTCGGCAGATCTTGTTGGTAAATTACAGTGCAGACCCTTGTGATTTTGGAGCAAAATCTAGCCATCCTCTGCAGATAACTACCTTCCTTTTGAGAAGCAGCTTTTGGATTGTTACTGGGCCTTATTAGAGATTTAACACTTAATCATGGGCCCCTAAGTCACCATGCATCCTGAGCTGCCCATCATGAGCTAGATATTGTCTGATTCACAGAGCCATAAGGTTGGACTTGCACAGCAGCACTGTCATTAAATGGAAGTTGTGTATATGAGATGGTGCTTCAGCAGAACCTGAAGGCACAAGTAATTTGCATGAAGAAGACCCAAATGCCCATGGTCTCCACTCCTGTCACATTACTTTTCACCTCCCAGTCTGAACCGATGGCCTCATGGGGAGTTCCTTATGATCAGTTGACTGAGGCAGAGAAAACTCCTGCCTGTTTTACAGATGGTTCTGCATGATATGCAAGTATCATTCAAAAGTAGACAGCCACACCACCATAGCCCCTTTCTGGGACATCCTGGAAGGACAGTGGTGAAGTGAAATCCTCCCAATGGGCAGAACTTTGAGCTGTGCACCTGGTTGTTCACTTTGCTTGAAAGGAGACATGGTTGAATGTGAGATTGTATACAACTGATTCACAGGCTGTGGACAATGGTTTGGCTGGATGTTCAGGGACTTGGAAGGAACATGGTTGGGAAACTGGAGACAAGGAGGTATGGGGAAGAGGTAAATAGATAAACCTTCCTGAATGGGCCAAAGAATTAAAGATATTTGTGTATCATGTGAATACTTACCAAAGGGCAACCTCACCAGAAGAAGATTTTAATAATCAAGTGGATAGGATCACATATTTGTGAAAATCAGTCATCTTCTTTCCGTAGCCACTCCTGTTATTGTCCAATGTGCTCGTGAACAATGTGGCCATAGTAGCAGGGATGGAGGTTATGCCTGGTCTCAGCAACATGGATTTCCACTCACGAAGGCCAACTTGGCTACAGCCACTGCCCAACCTGCCAGCAGCAGAGACCAACACTGAGTCTCTGATATGGCCCTGTATTGGGTGATCAGCCAGCAACCTCATGGCAGGTTGATTACATTGGATCACTTCCATCATGGAAAGGGCAGCATTTTGTTCTTACTGGAATAGGCACTTACTCTGAATATGGATTTGCCTTTTCTGCTAAAACTGCTATCCATGGGCTTACAGAATGCCTTATCAATCACCATGGTGTCCCACACAGCATTGCCTCAGATCAACGGACTTACTGTATAGCAAATGAAGCATGGCAATGGGCCCATGCTCATGGAATTCACTGGTTTTACCATGTTCCCCATCATTCTGGAGCGGCTGGCTTGATAGAACAATGGAATGGTCTTCTAAAGACATAATTATGGCCCCGGCTAGGTGGCAACACCTTGCAGGGTTGGGGCAATGTTTTCCAGGAGACTGTACATGCTTACACCTCTGTCCAATATTCAGTGCTGTTTCTCCCATAGCCAGGATCCATGGGCCCAGGAATCAAGGGGTGGAAATAGGAGTGGCACCATTTGCAAAATTTTTGCTTCCTGTCCCTGTGACCCTATGTTCTGTGGGTCTAGAGGAATGGAGGAATGCTCTTACCTGGAGACACATCACTGCTTCCTTTGAACTGGAAGTTAAGAATGTCACCTGGCAACTTAGGGCTCCTTAGGCCTCTGGATCAATAGGCAAAGAAGTGCATTACCATACTGACTGGCGTGACTTATCCTGATTACCAAGAGAAAATAGGATTGATAACACATAATGGAGGTAAAGAAGAGTATGTCTGGAATGCAGGAGATCCCTTAGGGCATCTCTTAGTACTATCATGCCCCATGATTAAAGTCAATGATAAACTACATCAACCCAATTCTGACATGACTACTAATGGTCCAGACCCTTCAGGAATGAGGGTTTGGGTCACCCTACCAGGCTAATAACCACACCAGCTGAGGTGCTTTCTGAGGGCAAAGAGAGTACAGAATGGGTGGTGGAAGAAGGTAGATCTAAATATCAGCTATGACCACATGATCAGTTGCAGAAATGACAACTATAACCATTACATATTTTTCTTCTTGTATGTGTGCATCAAATATTTTTGTTTTCTTCACTTATGAAATATAAAATGTAAACCAGGTTAGTGTGTTTTCAGTCATATGTGTTTTAGTTGTATCATGTTAGGTGCAAGTGTGACTTGTTTATTCAGAGATTATGTGTGGTTTAAGGACATGCACACAGGTGCCAAGTTGATAAAGGGTGGACTGTGATCATTAAGGTTGTGTGTCAACTTGATTGAGCCATGATTCTCAGTAGTTTAGCAGTCTTATAATGATGTAATTACCTCCATGATGAGATCTTATATAACATGATCACCTCCATGATGGGATCTGCTGTGAATAGCCAGTCAGTTGAAAGGGAGTATCCTCGGGGGTGTGGGCATCCATTATATGTGGACTCCTGGAAAATCTCAACCGAGTTTGCTCTGTTCTCATTCCTGTATTTGGCTCGTCAGCATCTGACCTCCAGCTCTTGGGACCTGGGCCAGCAGCCTACAGTCTGAACTGTGAATCTTGGGTTTTTTGGCCCTGTAGCTATGTGAGTCAGGTGAAGCCAGAACCCTGATGCCTGACACTTGACCAACAGACTTGGGACTTGCCAACCTGTCCAACCGTATGAGCCATTTCCTTGAGATAAATCTCTCAATATATGTTATATATAACATATATAGAAAGAATGAATACAACCCTCCATATATATGTATGGAGCCCTGGTGGTGCAGTGGTTAAAGATTTGGCTGCTAACCAAAAGGCAGTTCAAATCAACCAGCTGCTCCTTGGAAACCCTATACGGCAATTCTCCTCTGTCCATAAGTTCGCTATGAGTTGGAATCCACTTGACAGCAACAAGTTATATATATATATATATATACACACTTTAGATTTGATTCTTTGATTGAAGACCATAGGAGTTGTGAAATGACATCAAGGACATCATACATGAAGAAAGCAAGAGGTCATTAAAAAAAAACAGGAAAGAAAGAAAAGATCAAAACAGATGTCAGAAGAGACTATGAAAGTTGCTCTTGAAAGTGGAGTAGCTAAAGCCAATGGAAGAAATGATGAAGTAAAAGAGCTGAACAGAAGATTTCAAAGGGTGGCTCAAGAAGACAAAGTAAAGTATTATAATGATATGTGCAAAGACCTGGAGATAGAAAACCAAAAGGGAAGAACATGTTTGGCGCTTCTCAAGCTGAAAGAACCTAAGATAAAATTCAAGCCTTGAGTTGCAATATTGAAGGATTCTACAGGGAAAATAATAAATGACACAGGAAGAATCAAAGGAAGATGGAAGGAATATACAGAGTCACTGTACCAAAAAGAATTGGTTGATGTCCAACCATTTTAGGAGGCAGAATATGATCAAGAATCAATGGTACCAAGCTGCACTGGCGGCACTGGCAGAAAAACAAGGCTCCAGAAGTTGTTGGAATACCAATTGAGATGCTTCAACAAACAGATGCAGGGCTGGAAGTGATTACTCTTCCATGTCAAGAAATTTGGAAGACAGCTACCTGACCAACCTACCATATTTGTTCTCATTCCAAAGAAAGGTGATCCAACAGAATGCAGAAATTATTGAACAATATCGTTAATATCATACACAAGTAAAATTTTGCTGAAGACCATTCAAAAGTGGTTGGAGAAGTACATTGACAGGGAACTGCCAGGAATTCAAGCTGGATTCAGAAGAGGACATGGAATGAGGGATATCATTGCTGATGTCAGATGGATCCTGGTTGAAAGCAGAGAATACCGGAAAGATGTTTGTTTACCTGTGTTTTATTGACTACACAAAGGCGTTCGCCTGTGTGAATCATAGCATTGCAAAGAATGGGAATCCCAGAGCACTTACTTGAGCTCTAAGGAACCTGCACATAGATCAAGAGGCAGTCTTTCGAACAGAACAAGAGGATGTTGCGTGCTGTAAATTCAGGAAAGGTGTGTGCCAGAATTGTATTCTTTCACCATACCTGTTCGATCTGTAGGCTGAGCAAATAATCCAAGAAGTTGGACTATATAAGGAAGAATGGAGCATCAAGATTGGAGGAGGGCTTAACAACCCGTGTTACGCAGATGACACAACCCTCCTTGCTGAAAGTGAAGAGGGCTTGAAGCACTTTCTAATGAAGATCAAAGACCACAGCCTTCAGCATGGATTACACCTCAACATAAAGAAAACAAAAATCCTGATGACTGGACCAATAAGCAACATCATGATAAATGGAGAAAAGATTTATGTTGTTAAGGATTTCATTTTACTGGGACCCACAATCAACATCCATGGAATCAGCAGTCAAGAAATCAAAAGACGTATCACATTGGGCAAATCTGCTGCAGAAGCAAAGATGTCACTTTAAGGACTAAGGTGCAACTTGAGCAAGTCATGGTATTTTCAATCACCTCATAATGCATGTAAAAGCTAGACAATGAATAAGGAAGACTGAAAAAGAAATGATACCTTTGAATTACGGTGTTGGTGAAGAATATGGAATATACCATGGCACACCAGGAGAAACAAATCTGTCTTGGAAGAAGTACAGCCGAAATGCTCCTTAGAAATGAGCATGGTGAGATGTTGTCTCACATGCTTTGGACATGTTATCAGGAAGGACCAGTCCCTGGAGAAGGACATCATGCTTGGTACAGGGTCAGCGAAAAAGAGGAAGATGCTCAATGAGATGGATTGACACAGTGGTTGCAAGAATGGGCTCAAACATAGCAATGATTGTGAGGATGGTGCAGGAATGGACAGTGTTTCATTACGTTGTACATAGGGTCACTATGAGGGGGAACTGACTTAAAGGTACCTAACAACAACAAATATATATATATATATACATACATATATACACATATATATGTATGTGTATATATATATCCTTCACTGGTTTTGCTTCTCTAGGGAACCCAGCCTAAGACAATAACTTACATCAATATCTATACTATTGTAGGTACTGTATTATAACATTGAAAAGAGCCATTCTCTATTCTTATGTAGAATAGTTCAAGAGAGAGTTGGTAGGTTAATTACTTATTTGTATTCAGGTTTAGAACAGTTGGTAAGAATATTGGGCAACTGCTGTGCCATTTAACTGGAAATCAAAAATCTAATTTTGTTGCTTCCAGGGAATTGGCTACTTTCTGCGCCATAAATCATTTTGGAAAATAGGTCCTTTAGCAAGAAGTATCGTCTAGTGATTGCACTTAGAAATTTCAGAACACATTTTTATGGGGTATGGAAGAAGGAAAAAATTTGAGTAATTCTAGAACAATAGTTGGGATTTAGGAAGGATGTATAAGAGGATACTAGACCTCTCAGCTAGACATCAAAGACCATGGCAATCTGAAGACAGAAAAACTGGATTCAAATCTCACCACTTACTAGACATGCAATGGTACGCAAATAATTTAGATCCCAGAGGGGAGAATTTGTGTTATAGAACCTTGCTACTCAAAGTGTGGTCTGGCAGCATAAGCATCACCAGAGCACTCAATAGAAATATATCTCAGGCCCATTCCAGATCTACTGAATCAGAATTTGCACTTTAACAAGATCTCCAGGTGATTCTTATGTACATTAAAGTTTAATAAACATTGTAATAGGGGGAAAATGCAGGTTTTAGGCTGCTGTTCTGTCTTAAAGAATAGGAGATAACCTCAAGAGCCTTTTGAGGCTTTTGGCATAAATCTCATGTCTCTTTAGGAAGCTGTTTATCTGGCAGATTCATTTTCACGAAAAGCAATTCCTTTTTCTTTTCCTGAATAATAATACTAAAAAATGATAATGATGATGATGATAGCTGCTAAAATTTATTTTTTACTATGTGCCAATCACTGTTCCAACTTCTTTATGATTGTTATTTTATTTAAATCTTTGCAGTTAACCAATGAAATTGGTATTTTTACTTTTCGTCATTTTATAGATGAAGAAACTGAGGCACAAAAAGTTAAATTATTTGCCCAAGGTCATACAACTAGGAAAATCCAAGCTTAAAGCTCAGTCCTGAGTCAAGTGTCATCTTTTGCAGCCTGAACTGTCTCTCGGCTACTGCACTGTCTCCATTTTTCCTGAAATTTCTTACTATCTTCTCTGGTCCTCTCAATTAAAAGGAAAATGTAGAGAGATCTTGTATGATATCCACTGCTAATAAAGTGGGACTAGGGGACAGCATTTTGAGTTCTCCAAAGGTGTGGAGCACTGTAAGAATGCTTGTACAGGTAATAGGGAACCCAAGGATGAGAAGGGAGAGTGTTGACATGTCATGGGGTTGTTAACCAATGTCATAAAACAATATTTGTACTGTTTAATGAGAAACTAGCTTGTTCTGTAAACCTTCATCTAACGTACAATAAAAAATACCATAAAAAAAAATCCCCCCCCCTCAAAAGTAAAGAATGCTTGCAGCCAAGCTTTTCAGAATATGTCTCATTGATAAGGAATTGGCATTTTTGCTCAGCATAGATGTAGACACACATCTATATTGTAGATAATATTTAAAAGAAAAAGGTGGACTTTTAAATTTAACACCAGTCATGAAGGCACTTTGTTTCAGCATTAGAAGGTATTGTTTTTTTATCTCTTTGATACAACTTGGACCATATGAACTCTGGCAGCACTGTTCTGAGGTAGATGCTATGAGTTCAGTGGTAAACAGAAGAATCGTGTTAAATGAAGCATAGAATGCCTCTTGCTAGCAGGTCTTACCTGTTAACCTTAGAACATGAATCTATCGAACCTTTGAAGGCAAGGCAGTCTAGGGAACACCACCTGTGATTAATACCAGGCTGGCCGTCATGGATTAAGTTGTGTCAACTTGGCTAAACCATGATTCCCCATGTTGTGTGGTTGTCTTCCATTTTGTGATCTGATGTAACTGTCCTATGTGTTGTAGATCTTAATCTCTACCTGTGGTTAACCAGGCAAGATTAATGTATGTTAAAGGGGATTGTGTTATGTGTGTTATGTTAATGAGGCAGGATTAGGGTAGAATGCAACACCCTTATTTAGGTCATGGCCCTGATCTGATATAAGGGGCATTTCACTGGGATGTGGCCTGCTTCACCTTTTATCTCACAGGAGATAAAAGGAGAGAGAATGGAGTAGAGAGAAGAACCTCTTACCACCAAGAAAGAAGAGCCAGAGTGGAGCATGTCCTTTGGACCTGGAGTTCCTGTGCTGATAATCTCCTAGACCCAGGGTAAGATTGATGCCAAGACACATGGAGATCTCCAAGGAACTCCAGGCCCACAGATGTTGAAAAGAGACAAGGACCTTCCCCCAGAGCTGACACAGAGAGAAAGCCTTCCCCTTTAGAGTTAGTGCCCTGAATTCAGACTTTTAGCCTGAATAAATTCCTATTTGTTAAAGCCATCCACTTGTGGTATTTCTGTAATAGCAGCACTGGATAATTAAGACAGAGGCTAAGATGGAAAATATTTCCCAAATGGCTCTCAGTATACGCTATAACCTGAAGCTTCTATTGTGGATGAGTGCAGTTTTCCAAACTATTGTTTAGGATTAGTGAGAGAAATTTTTAATATTCTTTGAATAGTGGGCCTTTTTTTTTCTCAAAAGACAAAGCAAGGACTACAATTCCTTAGAAGCTGTTCTTTTCTCATTTCATAGTTTTTCCATATTACATTCAATGTTTTATCATATGTTTTTTAATAGTAATCTCCTAATTTCAATTAAAGCACTCAAGCGCTTTAGCCTTGTAAAGACTATTGTCAATAAATTCAAACAGGCTTAACCTTGGAGTGACACCTTCATTTCTATGATAATACGCAGCCTGTGAACCCTTTCATATCACTGGCCACACAATGATCATACTCTCATACGTAAAGACCTTGGAACTTCAAATAAGTGACTTCTTCATCTTCAGCCAGTGGGATTCATTTGTTTCTAAATGGTTATTTCAAGTTTTTTCATTTGGCTCAAGCTGTTGATTGATGTTTCACGTGACTATTTTCCTTTTCAAAAAGCAGGAAGATAGCTGGGACATAACTTCCCAATATGAAAGCATATTTTGTGTATAGCTCTTTCTGTAATCACTTGTGCATGACAGAGCTTAAGTGGTTTGCAGACCTTGCTGATGGATTACAGGACACGAAAGGAAGTGGCAATTCTTTCTTAAGGGATTAGATGACTTTGCACTATGGTGAATTGTGCATTTTGTCCTTGGCTTCACTCTTGCTTAGGTGTGGTTCGGGCACTCGTTTTACGGGATGTAATGAGCTGCAAAATGTAGATGCACCTTCAGGTAAAAATGACATCCTTGTCCAATAGGAAATGATGATCTGTTTGTATGTACTTTTAAAAGGCAGGCTAAAGAAAACAGCTAGAGGAGGAGCAGCTCCAAGCCCTTTCAGCCTTTACCTGTTCCATTTGCAATTCATAGAAATATATAGAGACCCTAAGTGTGCCAGCAATGCCCATCGGCCAAGTGATAGCAAGCCCTCAACGACCGGCACATTTTGTTCTGCTCATCCTAGTGACAACATTTTTTGCTTTGTGTTTGTTGGCTGACCTGTTAGGGCAAAGGTACTGTTAGAAGTTTGGATAGTGCAAGGATTGATCATAATTTGAGTCAGTTATCTCGAAACACATGTACTATTGTTCAAAAGAAGCACTGCAAAGACTCCTAGGAAAACAATTTATAATCTTTTATCTTGCTGCTGGAAAAGATAGAATTTATAATTATGAACATATATTGTAATATATGCATATTTTATTTAAGGACCCCTGGTGGGGGAAAGGTTAAACGCTTGGCTGCTAACAGAAATGTGGGCATTTCAAGTCCACCCAGTGGCTCCATGAGAAAAGACCTGGAGATCTGCTCCTGTAAAGACTACAGCCTAGAAAACCCTATGTGACAGTTCTACTCTGTCACATGGGGTCCCTATGAGTCGAAATCAACTAGACAGCACCTAACAACAATAACAAAAACATATTTTATTTAGTATTTCATTTTATTTTCTTCCAGAAATTTAACCTTTGAATTTAGCACTCTTTAGCCTCTTAAAATGTATTAGAAAGGAAAAAAAAAAAATGGGTAATAAAGGAAGATGGAGACTAGTATTATAACAAACAATGAGTGAAATGAGCTTTTTTTTTTTTTTTTTTGGTGGAGGCAGTGCATTCTAGAGTTTGGCTGTGACATCTCTCAGAGCTCTTGCAAAATGGACATAACTGTATCTATCTCATAAGCTTGTGTAACTTTTGGTGAGATTTGAATGAAATGATCCATTTAAATTGCCACACATAGAACTTACTATGCTTTCTAGAAAGGTTGGTTATTATTATATGTACCTGAGGCCATGCCAAGAATACTTTATGCATGATCTCATTTCCCCATTTAAAAAATGAGGAAACAGATGCTTTGAAATACTAAGTAAAACTTATAAGATCACAACTAATGGGCTCAGTCTACCTCATACCAAAATAGTGGACCTTAACTGTATTTCTATATTTAATGCTTTATGTGGTTTTTAAGTGATTTCTTTTCCCCAACAGATTGTCAGAAAACTGAGAATCAGAGGGTTTATGTAACATGTAGAAGGTCCCCGAGTTACTAAGCCTCAGAGATGGGATTCGAAGATTATTTTGCCCAGGTACCAGAGTTCATGAGATGTACCTTGCTCATCATCCTACTTTTCTGAACACCACAGAGTATTTGGGTAAAGGGCTTATATATGTTAGTAACACCTTTCCATTAGTTTTCTAATCCTTTTTTGTTATCTATAATCACAAAACATCCCAGTAATGGTTGAAAGAAATAAACTTAAAAACAGGCAAAAATACTAATGAGATACTACTACACAATTGCCAGGATGGTTACAATTAAAAAGAGTGATAATACCAAATGTTGGTGCGAACATGGAGCAACCAGAATTCTCATACATTATGAGAGTGACTCTGGTACAACTACTTTGGACTGAGGCCTCAAAACTTCTTTTAAAACTAAGAATGCCACTACCGTATGACCTAGAAATTCTACTCCTATGCATTTGCCCAAGAGAAATGAAAGATTATGTCCACAAAAAGACTTTACAAAAATGTTTGTAGCAGCTTTACGTGTAATTTCCAAAAACTGGAAAAAGCATAGGTTCTCATCAATAGAAAAATAGATAAACTGAAGTACAGTCATACAATGGAACAGTACTTAACAATAAAAATGAATGAGCTACTGTTACATGTGACAATATTGATGTATCTCAAAAATCTTATATTGAGTGAAATAAGCCCACATGAAGGAGTCCATGCTGTTTGAGTATATTAGATGATATTCTAGGACACATAAAATTAATCTGTGGTACTTCCTTCCCTAGCTTGCTTTGTCTGGAACCCTGGTTGTTTTTGTTGTTAGATGCTGTCCAGTTAGTTCCAACTCATAGTGACTCTATGTACAGCAGAATGAAACACTGCTGGGTCCTGAGCCATCTTCACAATCATTGTTATGTTTGAGCCCATTGTTGCAGCCACTGTGTCATTCTATCTCATTGAGGGTCTTCCTCTTTTTTGCTGACCCTCTACTTTACCAAGCATGATTTCCTTCTCCAGGGATTGATCCCTCCTGATAACACGTCCAAAGTAAGTGAGACTATTTCTTGCCATACTCACTTTCAATGAGCACTCTGGCTGTATATCTTCCACAACAGACTTGTTTGTTCTTCT
Source organism: Loxodonta africana (assembly GCF_030014295.1). Classification (NCBI taxonomy): domain Eukaryota; kingdom Metazoa; phylum Chordata; class Mammalia; order Proboscidea; family Elephantidae; genus Loxodonta; species Loxodonta africana. The sequence goes on from NC_087351.1 coordinate 51,757,779, forward strand.
GGCAGTCCATGGTATATTCAATATTCTTCACCAGCACCATAACTCAAAGGCATCAATTCTTTTCAGTCGTCTTTATCCATTGTCCAGATTTCGCATGCACAGGGCATAAGTGAAGTAATACTACTTGAGGTTCTGTTGATTAAATGCTTGATTAGACAAATTGAATGGATTTGGTCCTATCCACTGATTAGTGGGTGACAGAGTGGTGTACTCATGGGACAATTTACCTGAAGCCAAGATGGTATAGAAATGAGGAGTGGAGATAGTTGTGATACATTCTCCATGTGTCTTTTACATTTCTGCATGTATTAAAAGTGAAGCACTAGGTGCTTTGTTCCAAGGTGTCCTTGCATGAACGTAAACAAGCATGCTTACTGCCCATTATAAGAGATTCAAGATCCCTAAGGACCTAGGATGAATCTTAGCACTAGTTGCTACAATGGGGCAGAAATGAGGCTGACATCGTATTGTTGAGGAAGTGCCTCCACCTACAGTACAGTTAGCAATACCAGAACACCATTCAGGTAATTGTCTTTAAAGCTACTTCTTGATACTAAGAGTGCACCCCTCCTCATTTTCCCCCCTTTTAACAAGCGTTGCATTGGAGGAATACTTATTTTTCATTGACCATATAATTTTGTTAATATGTTTACTACCAATTCCTATGGACTTCCTTCTTATTTTGTTAGTTGCCTTCATCCTTCCCTTCCAGAAATCCATGTGTTTGTCAGTATTCAATCTTCATCATCAAAACTGCCAAGAGCTATAATGGGTCTGAGATTTTACCCCCCTTGAAAGCTAACAAGTTAAATGGCAGTTTCAGAGCTGCTGGTAGAAGACATAGGACTCCTGGGTCAGAGATGAAGGACAGTTTATTACTCACAGTAACAACAGTAGCCAGACTATTAGCATTTTTCCCAATTCCCATAGTGAAAAGGACCAGATGATACGTGCACATACACTATTTCAGGAAGGAACTCTGGGCTTAATCTTTTACAATGGATTGTAAGCATGCTTGCCCTTTATTTCAGAGGGAAACACTGTCTTCTGAGGTGGTTCACTATATAAACATCTTGGAAAAGACAGTCCAGGATAAAGGATAGTTAGGACATCTCTCACCATATGTGCAGAAATGTGAGTGACCCACGGTGAATTGTCTCCTACAATAGTCTTCTTCATACTTCCATGACCCATTTACAGCACTAATCTTCACCTCCATTTTGCTTCATCTCCCCCCTCTGTTGACTCTTCACTTGACTTTTTGTTCATCTGGGATTGCTCTTTTTCTAAAATCTTAAAACTCTGAAATGTTAAACTCTAACCAAACACTCCTACCTCTCTTCCTTTCTCACTAAACATTCTCTGAAATTTCATCAAAGGGTTTTCCCTCCCTGAGCAACCCCTTATTTTCCTAGTTTATTTTTCCTTCCTGGTTCCACTCCCTTCCCTTCTTAGGCTAAAGCTTCAATTACCCTCTCCCATTTGTGTCTTAATGCCTTTGTCTTTATTCCTTCTGTTACACTTGCTTTGATATTTCACAACTTTGGATTATCAACCACTTGCTTTCTCTGTTTCAGATGCCAGGCTTCCAAGCAAATATGAAGAGCCTGAATGACCTTGTTGATGAAAGCATTAAAATGATGATTTCCAGTTTCAACAGCTTCAGTCCATCTCCCTACTTCAGACTCTTTACTTGTAAAATATTTTGGAGAGAGGGTATACACCATAGCAATGAAATCTGAAATAGGCCTCAGATAATGGGCACAATAAAATGTTTATTGTAATGCTAGCAGTAAATATAAGAGGCACTTTCCTGTCTTACATCTACCTGGGTAATGGACCAAAAGCATTTAAGTTTGCCAAAGTGAAAACAATTAATCCTTTCTTGAAGGTAGTTTAAGACATAACCCCAAAATAACATACTTGATAGATCTATATTGTGGTTATCTTTACTGAATTTCAGTCCAAGTTCAGGGAAGTAACTTTGCAAGGTGACTCATGAATTTTCCTGTTTTTCATTTTGTTAGTTTTCTGTTAGACAGTGAAACACATCTCTAAGTGTCAAAAGCTTTTGCTATTAAGGTGGTGAAGAAAATATGACAGTGAATACTCTGGCGATGGTTTTAGTTCATGACGCAGTTCAAACTGTGCCTCTCCAACAGTTAAATCCTTCAGCATTTTTGGTGGGATGAACCACCATGTATTTAAGAAACTTAAGCACTTTTGTCTCAAAAAGAAAAGAAGTCAAGTTTTATGTCAGATGGTGCAAAGCTTATAGTATGATGGGTTTTAGGAAGACCTGAAAATGTGCAATGCATAAGCATTTTGACATCCTATCTTTACAATGTCCCTCCCTCAGGACACTTTTTAGTCGACATCAAATATGCCCTGACAGTGTGAACATGTTTCAAATATGTTTCAAATATTTACATTCGGGATAAGAACTGAGCAAAAAATTGAAAGGTAATAAAGTAGACACTTTGTCATACTGGGAGGAAAAAAGAGGAAGTTACTACCTAGAAACGAACATAAGAAAATCTGTATTGTTCCACAGGAATGGAACTTAAAAATGGTTAGTGTTAAGGAAGTTTTATTTTTTAGTAAGTTTTCTTGAAATTCAGAATGGATTTTTTTTTTTTTCTATAGAAACAATGTTGTTAAAAATAGTAGATGCATAGTCTTGGAAGTAAAACAAAAACTATTTAACTTGCTAAGAATCTGAACCATAGAAAATATAATAGCATCAATACAATGAGAGACTTTAAAATAATTGTAGGTATCCCCTTCTATGGTGGGTAGAGTTTTTGACTTAAGTGCTATTTCTGGCTCCTTCATTAATTTAGGTGAGCTGCTTAACCTAATTTTGGGTATTCTTGAAATGAGGAAATTGGATTAGACAACCTTTAAATTCACATCCAGTTCTAATATTCTTTTGTATTTCTACCCCTATTGCTTATTTTCCTCCCTTTTCAGAGACATGAAGACTTTACAGAATTCTTCAGAAGCAGTTCTTTTGTCTTCATGATGGCATTAGGGAAAAGTTAGAAAGCCTCTTTACAAAGCCTTTTTTTTTTTTTTTTTTATCAGAATAGATTGTAGGTTCTTATTTTGTGGAATATTATGTATTTCGGTGGTGCCTTGTGCTGCTATAACAGAAATACCACAAGCGGATGGCTTTAACAGAAAGAAATTTATTTTCTCACAGTTTAGGAAGCTGGGAGTCTGAATTCAGGGTGCCAGCTCTAGGGGAAGGCTTTCTATATTGGCTCTGGAGGAAAGTCCTCTCTCTTTGAGCTTTTTTGCTCCTGGGTGATCTTCATGTGGCTTGCCATCTCTCTTCCTCCATCTCTGCTTTTCTCACAGGCTTGTTTAATCCCTTTTATATCTCAAAAGAGACTGGCTCAAGGGACACCGTGCACTAATTCTGCCTCATTAACATAACAAAGAAAACCCATTCCCAAAATGGGAATTTAACCACAGGCGTGTTGTTGTTGTTAGGGCCCACCAGTCAGTTCCTACTCATAGCGACCCCATGCACAAGAGAACAAAACTCTGCCCAGTCCTGAGCCATCCTTACAATCGTTGTTATGCTTGAGCTCATTGTTGCAGCCACTATGTCAATCCACCTGGTTGAGGGTCTTCCTCTTTTCCACTGACCCTGTACTTTGCCAAGGTTAATGTCCTTCTCCAGGGACTGATCCCCCCTGATAACATGTCCAAAGTATGTAAGACGCAGTCATGCCATCCTTGCCTCTAAGGAGCATTCTGGTTGTACTTCCTCTAAGACAGATTTGTCCATTCTTTCGGCAGTCCATGGTATATTCAATATTGTTCGCCAACACCACAATTCAAAGGTGCCGATTCTTCTTCTGTCTTCCTTATTCATTGTCCAGCTTTCACATGTATATGATGCAATTGAAAATACCATGGCTTGGGTCAGTCGCACCTCAGTCTTCCAGGCGACATCTTTGCTCTTCAACACTTTAATGAGGTCCTTTGCAGCAGATTTACCCAATGCAATGCGTCTTTTGATTTCTTGACTGCTGCTTCCATGGCTGCTGATTGTGGATCCAAGTAAAATGAAATCCTTGACAACTTCAATCTTTTCTCCATTTATCATGATGTTGCTCATTGGTCCAGTTGTGAGGATTTTTTTTTTTTTATGTTGAGGTGCAATCCATACTGAAGGTTGTGGTCTTGATCTTCATTAGTAAGTGCTTCAAGTCCTCTTCACTTTCAGCAAGCAAGGTTGTGTCATCTGCATAATGCAGGTTGTTAATGAGTCTTGCTCCAATCCTGATGCCCTGTTCTTCATATAGTCCAGCTTCTTGTGTTATTTGCTCAGCATATAGCTTGAATAGGTATGGTGAAATGATACAACCCTGACGCACACCTTTCTTGACTTTAAACCAATCAGTACCCCCTTGTTCTGTCCAAACAACTGCATCTTGATCTATGCAAAGGTTCCTCATGAGCACAATTAAGTGTTCTGGAATTCCCATTCTTCTCAATGTTATCCATAATTTGTTCTGATCCACACAGTCGAATGCCTTTGCATAGTCAATAAAACACAGATAAACATCCTTCTGGTATTCTCTGCTTTCAGCCAGGATCCATCTGACATCAGCAATGATATCCCTGGTTCCATTTCCTCTTCTGAAACTGGCCTGAATTTCTGGCAGTTCCCTGTGCATATACTGCTGCAGCCATTTTTGAATGATCTTCAGCAAAATTTTGCTTGCGTGTGATATTAATGATATTGTTCTATAATTTCCACATTTGGCTGGATCACCTTTCTTGGAAATAGGCATAAATTTGGATCTCTTCCAGTCAATTGGCCAGGAAGTTGTCTTCCATATTTCTTGGCAGAGAAGAGTGAGCACCTCCAGTGCTGCATCTCTTTGTTGAAACATCTCAATTGATATCCTGTCAATTCCTGAAGCCTTGCTTTTGGCCAGTGCCTTCAGAGCAGCTTGGACTTCTTCCTTCAGTACCATTGGTTCCTGATCATATGCCACCTCTTGAAATGGTTGAACATCGACTAATTCTTTTTGGTATAATGATTCTGTGTATTCCTTCCATCTTGTTTTGATGCTTCCTGCATCGTTTAATATTTTCCCCATACAATCTTTCACTATTGCAACTCGAGGCTACAATATTTTCTTCAGTTCTTTCAGCTTGAGGAGCGCCAAGTGTGTTCTTCCCTTTTGGTTTTCCATCTCCAGCTCTTTGCACATGTCATTATAATACTTTACTTTGTCTTCGTGAGATGCCCTTTGAAATCTTCTGTTCAGTTCTTTTACTTCATCAATTCTTCCTTTTGCTTTAGCTGCTCAATGTTCGAGAGCAAGTTTCAGAGCCTCCTTTGACATCCATCTTGGCCTTTTCTTTCTTTCCTGTATTTTCAATGACCTCTTGCTTTCTTCATGTATGATGTCCTTGATGTCATTCCACAACTCATCTGGTCCTCAGTCACTAGTGTTCAATGCATCAAATCTATTCTTCAGATGGTCTCTAAATTCAGGTGGGATATACTCATGGTCGTATGTTGGCTCTCGTGGACTTGCTCTGATTTTCTTCAGTTTCATCTTGAACTTGCATATGAGCAATTGATGGTCCATTCCACAGTTGGCCCCTGGCCTTGTTCTGACTGATGATATTGAGGTTTTCCATCGTCTCTTTCCACAGATGTAGTTGATTTGATTTCTATGTGTCCCATCTGGTAAGGTCTATGTGTATAGTCGCCATTTATGTTGGTGAAAGAAGGTATTTGCAATGAAGAAGTCACTGGTCTTGCAAAATTCTATCATTTGATCTCTGGCATTGTTTCTATCACCAAGGCCATATTTTACAACTACTGATCCTTCTTCTTTGTTTCCAACTTTCGCATTCCAATCGCCAGTAATTTTCAATGCATCTTGGCTGCATGTTCGATGAATTTCAGACTGCAGCAGCTGATAACAATCTTCTATTTCTTCATCTGTGGCCCTAGTGGTTGGTGCATAAATTTGAATAATAGTCGTAATAAATGGTCTTCCTTGTAGGTGTATGGATATTATCCTCTTAGGGACAGCATTGTACTTCAGGATAGATCTTGAAATGTTCTTTTTGACAATGAATGCAACACTATTCTTCTTTGAGTTGTCATTCCCAGCATAGTAGACTATATGATTGTCCGATTCAAAATGGGCAATACCAGTCCATTTCAGCTCACTAATGCCTAGAATATTGATGTTTATGTGCTCCATTTCATTTTTGATGATTTCCAATTTTCCTAGATTCATACTTCGTACATTCCAGGTTCTGATTATTATTATTATTATTTTTTAATAACTTTTATTAAGCTTCAAGTGAACGTTTACAAATCCAATCAGTCTGTCACATATAAGTTTACATACATCTCACTCCCTACTCCCACTTGCTCTCCCCCTCTTGAGTCAGCCCTTTCAGTCTCTCCTTTCTTGACAATTTTGCCAGCTTCCCTCTCTCTCTATCCTCCCATCCCCTCTCCAGACAAGAGTTGCCAACACAATCTCAAGTGTCCACCTGATATAATTAGCTCACTCTTCATCAGCATCTCTCTCCCACCTGCTGACCAGTCCCTTTCATGTCTGATGAGTTGTCTTCGGGGATGGTTCCTGCCCTGTGCCAACAGAAGGTCTGGGGAGCATGGCCGCCGGGATTCCTCTAGTCTCAGTCAGACCATTATGTTTGGTCTTTTTATGAGAATTTGGGGTCTGTATCCCACTGATCTCCTGCTCCCTCAGGGGTCCTCTGCTGTGCTCCCTGTCAGGGCAGTCATTGGTTGTGGCCGGGCACCAACTAGTTCTTCTGGTCTCAGGATGATGTAGGTCTCTGGTTCATGTGGCCCTTTCTGTCTCTTGGGCTCTTAGTTGTCGTGTGACCTTGGTGTTCTTCATTTTCCTTTGCTCCAGGTGGGTTGAGACCAATTGATGCATCTTAGATGGCCGCTTGTTAGCATTTAAGACCCCAGACGCCACATTTCAAAGTGGGATGCAGAATGTTTTCATAATAGAATTATTTTGCCAATTGACTTAGAAGTCCCCGCAAACCATGTTCCCCAGACCCCCGCCCTTGCTCTGCTGACCTTTGAAGCATTCATTTTATCCCGGAAACTTCTTTGCTTTTGGTCCAGTCCAATTGAGCTGACCTTCCATGTATTGAGTGTTGTCTTTCCCTTCACCTAAAGCAGTTCTTATCCCTCTCCCACCCTCCCTCCCTCCCCTCCTCGTAACCACAAAAGTATGTGTTCTTCTCAGGTTTACTATTTCTCAAGATCTTATAATAGTGGTCTTATACAATATTTGTCCTTTTGCCTCTGACTCATTTCGCTCAGCATAATGTCTTCCAGGTTCCTCCATGTTATGAAATGTTTCAGAGATTCATCACTGTTCTTTATCGATGCGTAGTATTCCATTGTGTGAATATACCACAATTTATTTACCCATTCATCCATTGATGGACACCTTGGTTGCTTCCAACTTTTTGCTATTGTAAACAGAGCTGCAATAAACATGGGTGTGCATATATCTGTTTGTATGAAGGCTCTTGTATCTCTAGGGTATATTCCCAGGAGTGGGATTTCTGGGTTGTAAAAAAAAAATGGTAGTTCTATTTCTAACTGTTTAAGATAAGGCCAGATAGATTTCCAAAGTGGTTGTACCATTTTACATTCCCACCAGCAGTGTATGAGAGTTCCAATCTCTCCGCAGCCTCTCCAACATTTATTATTTTGTGTTTTTTGGATTAATGCCAGCCTTGCTGGTGTGAGATGGAATCTCATCGTAGTTTTAATTTGCATTTCTCTAATGGCTAATGATCGAGAGCATTTTCTCATGTATCTGTTGGCTGCCTGAATATCTTCTTTAGTGAAATGTGTGTTCATATCCTTTGCCCACTTCTTGATTGGGTTGTTTGTCTTTTTGTGGTTGAGTTTTGACAGAATCATGTAGATTTTAGAGATCAGGCGCTGGTCGGAGATGTCATAGCTGAAAATTCTTTCCCAGTCTGTAGGTGGTCTTTTACTCTTTTGGAGAAGTCTTTAGATGAGCATAGGTGTTTGATTTTTAGGAGCTCCCAGTTATTGGGTTTCTCTTCATCATTTTTGGTAATGTCTTGTATTCTGTTTATACCTTGTATTAGGGCTCCTAGGGTTGTCCCAATTTTTTCTTCCATGATCTTTATCGTTTTAGTCTTTATGTTTAGGTCTTTGATCCACTTGGAGTTAGTTTTTGTGCATGGTGTGAGGTATGGGTCCTGTTTCATTTTTTTGCAAATGGATATCCAGTTATGCCAGCACCATTTGTTAAAAAGGCTGTCTTTTCCCCAATTAATTGACACTAGTCCTTTGTCAAATATCAGCTGCTCGTACGTGGATGGATCTATGTCTGGGTTCTCAATTCTGTTCCATTGGTCTATGTGCCTGTTGTTGTACCAGTACCAGGCTGTTTTGACTACTGTGGCTGTATAATAGGTTCTGAAATCAGGTAGAGTGAGGCCTCCCACTTTCTTCTTCTTTTTCAGTAGTGCTTTGCTTATCCGGGGCTTCTTTCCCTTCCATATGAAATTGGTGATTTGTTTCTCTATCCCCTTAAAATATGACATTGGAATTTGGATCGGAAGTGCGTTAAATGTATAGATGGCTTTTGGTAGAATAGACATTTTTACTATGTTAAGTCTTCCTATCCATGAGCAAGGTATGTTTTTCCACTTAAGTATGTCCTTTTGAATTTCTTGTAGTAGAACTTTGTAGTTTTCTTTGTATAGGTCTTTTACATCCTTGGTAAGATTTATTCCTAAGTATCTTATCTTCTTGGGGGCTACTGTGACTGGTATTGATTTGGTTATTTCCTCTTCGGTGTTCTTTTTGTTGATGTAGAGGAATCCAAGCGATTTTTGTATGTTTATTTTATAACCTGAGACTCTGCCAAACTCTTCTATTAGTTTCAGTAGTTTTCTGCAGGATTCCTTAGGGTTTTCTGTGTATATAATTATGTCATCTGCAAATAGTGATAACTTTACTTCTTCCTTGCCAATCCGGATACCTTTTATTTCTTTGTCTAGCCTAATTGCCCTGGCTAGGACTTCTAGCACGATGTTGAATAAGAGCGGTGATAAAGGGCATCCTTGTCTGGTTCCCGTTCTCAAGGGAAATGCTTTCAGGTTCTCTCCATTTAGAGTGATATTGGCTGTTGGCTTTGCATAGATGCCCTTTATTATGTTGAGGAATTTTCCTTCAATTCCTATTTTGGTAAGAGTTTTTATCATAAATGGGTGTTGGACTTTGTCAAATGCCTTTTCTGCATCAATTGATAAGATCATGTGGTTTTTGTCTTTTGTTTTATTTATGTGATGGATTACATTAATGGTTTTTCTGATATTAAACCAGCCTTGCATACCTGGTATAAATCCCACTTGATCAGGGTGAATTATTTTTTTGATGTATTGTTGGATTCTATTGGCTAGAATTTTGTTGAGGATTTTTGCATCAATGTTCATGAGGGATATAGGTCTATAATTTTCTTTTTTTGTAATGTCTTTACCTGGTTTTGGTATCAGGGAGATGGTAGCTTCATAGAATGAGTTGGGTAGTATTCTGTCATTTTCTATGCTTTGGAATACCTTCAGAAGTAGTGGTGTTAACTCTTCTCTGAAAGTTTGGTAGAACTCTGCAGTGAAGGCGTCCGGGCCAGGGCTTTTTTTTGTTGGGAGTTTTTTGATTACCGTTTCAATCTCTTTTTTTATTATGGGTCTATTTAGTTGTTCAACTTCTGAATGTGTTAGTTTAGGTAGGTAGTATTTTTCCAGGAATACATCCATTTCTTCTAGGTTTTCAAATTTGTTAGAGTACAATTTTTCATAATAATCTGAAATGATTCTTTTAATTTCATTTGGTTCTGTTGTGATGTGGTCCTTCTCGTTTCTTATTCGGGTTATTTGTTTCCTTTTCTGTATTTCTTTAGTCAGTCTAGCCAATGGTTTATCAATTTTGTTAATTTTTTCAAAGAACCAGCTTTTGGCTTTGTTAATTCTTTCAATTGTTTTTCTGTTCTCTAATTCATTTAGTTCAGCTCTAATTTTTATTATCTGTTTTCTTCTGGTGCCTGATGGATTCTTTTGTTGCTCAGTTTCTATTTGTTCAAGTTGTAGGGACAGTTCTCTGATTTTGGCTCCTTCTTCTATTTGTATGTGTGCATTTATCGATGTAAATTGGCCTCTGAGCACTGCTTTTGCTGTGTCCCAGAGGTTTTGATAGGAAGTATTTTCATTCTCGTTTCTTTCTATGAATTTCCTTATTCCCTCCTTGATGTCTTCTATAACCCAGTCTTTTTTCAGGAGGGTATTGTTCATTTTCCAAGTATTTGATTTCTTTTCCCTAGTTTTTCTGTTATTGATCTCTAGTTTTATTGCCTTGTGGTCTGAGAAGATGCTTTGTAATATTTCGATGTTTTGGACTCTGCAAAGGTTTGTTTTATGACCTAATATGTGGTCTATTCTAGAGAATGTTCCATGTGCGCTAGAAAAAAAAGTATACTTTGCAGCAGTTGGGTGGAGAGTTCTGTATAAGTCAATGAGGTCAAGTTGGTTGATTGTTGTAATTAGATCTTCCGTGTCTCTATTGAGCTTCTTACTGGATGTCCTGTCCTTCTCCGAAAGTGGTGTGTTAAAGTCTCCTACTATAATTGTGGAGGTGTCTATCTCACTTTTCAATGCTGTTAAAATTTGATTTATGTATCTTGCAGCCCTGTCATTGTGTGCATAAATATTTAATATGATTATGTCTTCCTGATCAATTGTCCCTTTTATCATTATATAGTGTCCTTCTTTATCCTTTGTGATGGATTTAAGTCTAAAGTCTATTTTGTCAGAAATTAATATTGCTACTCCTCTTCTTTTCTGCTTGTTGTTTGCTTGATATACTTTTTTCCATCCTGAGTTTTAGTTTGTTTGTGTCTCTAAGTCTAAGGTGTGTCTCTTGTAGGCAGCATATAGATGGATCATGTTTCTTTATCCAGTCTGTGACTCTCTGTCTCTTTATTGGTGCATTTAGTCCATTTAGTCCATTTACATTCATTTTGATGCCTTTTTATGTGTGTTGTTGACAATTTCATTTTTCTGCATATTTTTTTGTGCTGAGGCATTTTCTTAGTAAATTGTGAGATCTTCATTTTCATAGTGTTTGACTTTATGTTAGTTGAGTCGTTACGTTTTTCTTGGCTTTTATCTTGAGTTATGGAGTTGTTATACCTTTTTGTGGTTACCTTATTATTTACCCCTATTTTTCTAAGTAAAAACCTAACTTGTATTGTTCTATATCGCCTTGTATCACTTTCCATATGGCAGTTCAATGCCTCCTGTATTTAGTCCCTCTTTTTGATTATTGTGATCTTTTACCTACTGACTTCCATGATTCCCTGTTATGTGTATTTTTTTTTTAATTAATCTTAATTTGTTTGTTTTTGTGATTTCCCGATTTGAGTTGATATCAGGACGTTCTGTTTTGTGACCTTGTGTTGTGCTGATATCTGATATTATTGGTTCTCTAACCAAACAATATCCTTTAGTATTTCTTGTAGCTTTGGTTTGGTTTTTGCAAATTCTCTAAACTTGTGTTTGTCTGTAAATATCTTAATTTCGCCTTCATATTTCAGAGAGAGTTTTGCTGGATATATGATCCTTGGCTGGCAGTTTTTCTCCTTCAGTGTTCTGTATATGTCGTCCCGTTCCCTTCTTGCCTGCATGGTTTCTGCTGAGTAGTCTGAACTTATTGTTATTGATTCTCCCTTGAAGGAAACCTTTCTTTTCTCCCTGGCTGCTTTTAAAATTTTCTGTTTATCTTTGGTTTTGGTGAGTTTGATGATAATATGTCTTGGTGTTTTTCTTTTTGGATCAATCTTAAATGGGGTTCGATGAGCATCTTGGATAGATATCCTTTCGTCTTTCATGATGTCAGGGAAGTTTTGTGTCAGGAGTTCTTCAACTATTTTCTCTGTGTTTTCTGTCCCCCCTCCCTGTTCTGGGACTCCAATCACCCGCAGGTTATCCTTCTTGATAGAGTCCCACATAATTCTTAGGGTTCCTTCATTTTTTTAATTCTTTTATCTGATTTTTTTTCAGCTATGTTGGTGTTGATTCCCTGGTCCTCCAGATGTCCCAGTCTGCATTCTAATTGCTCTAGTCTGCTCCTCTGACTTCCTATTGCGTTGTCTAATTCTGTAATTTTATTGTTAATCTTTTGGATTTCTACATGCTGTCTCTCTATGGATTCTTGCAACTTATTAATTTTTCCACTATGTTCTTGAATAATCTTTTTGAGTTCTTCAACAGTTTTATCGGTGTGTTCCTTGGCTTTTTCTGCAGTTGTCCTAATTTCATTTGTGATATCTTTAAGCATTCTGTAAATTAGTTTTTTTATATTCTGTATCTGATAATTCCAGGATTGTATCTTCATTTGGGAAAGATTTTGATTCTTTTGTTTGGGGTGTTGGAGAAGCTGTCATGGTCTGCTTCTTTAAGTGGTTTGATATGGATTGTTGTCTCCGAGCCATCACTGGGAAACTAAATTTTCCAGAAAATCCGCTAAAAAAAAAATGCAGTCAGACCCCTATCAGAGGTCTCCCTCTGGCTCAGGCTATTCGGATGTTAATGAAGCCGCCTGGGGAGGGTGGGGGAGGGAACAGAGAGATAGGAGAGTAGCACCTCAGAATATAGCCAGAGTTGCTTGTCTTGCTTGGAATGACTATTATATCTGAGATTCCCGCGGGTGCATTGCCTATGTGTGCTGGCTGTGTGGAGATTGCCCCCGGGGGGTCTGGCCCGCTGGAGTCACGGTCAGATCCTCCGCTTCCAGCCCCACGCCCAGCGTCAAGGCTCCCCTACTGGGACGGTGCACTCTCGACTCCAAAATCAGTCGCTTCCTCCCGGGGACTTCTCGTCCCTCCAGCCGCGTGGCCATGCCGCCCCCGCGAACCAGGTGGGCCCCCTCCCGGGGTTAGTTCAGATGGGTGGAGCAGCTCCCCGTGCTTGTTCCGTGACCGAGTGTCCCGGCTGGGACGCTGTTCTCCCCGCTCCAAGACCAGTCACTGCTTCCCGGGGACTTCTCCTACCGGATGCGTCCCACGTCGCCCGCGCGACCCGGCTGGGCCCCTTCCCGGGGTTAGTTCAGGGGGGTGGAGCAGCTCTCTGTGCTTGTGCCGTACCTGACTGGTACGCTGGCTCCAGGCTCTGGAAACAATCGCTGCTTCCCCGTATTAGTTCGTTCTCCGTCTCTAAATCTGTGTTTGTTGTTCAGGGTTCGTAGAGTGTTATGTATGTGATCGATTCACTTGTTTTTCCGTGTCTTTGTTGTAAGAGGGATCCAAGGTAGAGTCTGCCTAGTCCGCCGTCTTGGCTCCGCCCCCCCAGGTGCTGATTATTAATGGATGTTTGCTGCTATTTCTTCTCATTTTGAATTGTGCCACATCAGCAAGTGAAGGTCCTGAAAGCTTTACTCCATCCACATCATTAGGGTCGACTCTACTTTGAGGAGGCAGCTCTTCCCCAGTCATCTTTTGAGTGCTTTCTAACCTCGGGGGGCTCATCTTCCAGCACTGTATCAGACAATGTTCCGCTGCTATTCATAAGCCCCATGTGTCTGTCAGTTTGTTGTACTATAGGGGTTTGCATGTTGCTGTGATGCTGGAATCTGTGCCACCAGTATTCAGATATCAGCAGGGTCACCCATGGAGGACAGGTTTCAGCTGAGCTTCCAGACTAAGACAGACTATGAAGAAGGCCCCAGCAGTCTACTTCTGAAAACCATTAGCCAGTGAAACCCTTATAAGTAACCAGAGGCATAGAGGTTAAAAATTACAATATGTATTTTTGGGGGACACAATTCAACCCATAGCAGGTGGTGTTCATGTTCTTTATGCTTCTGAAATAATGGCAATGCCATGTTTGTGCTCAGTTCTTTTGTCAAAGATAAAAGAAGATTGAATGGGGCTGTGATCATTTCAATGACAGTCCCTTGGTTTTTTTTTTTTTTTATTATTTCAGAAAAACTCAATGATTTAATGTACATTAACTTACTGATGCCCAGTGAGCATCTGCCTGAGAAGTGGGAAGGGCTGGTATTTTACTGTTATGTGTTCTTACAGACAGGCACAGAGGAGTACTGAAGTGGAGTGGAGTGAATATAATCTCACTAGAAGTCATCTCAGATTTTAACCCCCTTCTCTGTGGGAAGACAACACCCAGTGCATGCCCGCACCCAGCACTTAGGACACTATATTGCATTTACTTATTTATGTGTTTTTCTCACCCATTACTAGGCTTTGAGCTTCTCAAGGACACTGCTTAACTTAGCACATAATGAGGCCTGCAGTGTTGTTTTCTGAAATAACATGAAATTTACCCAGTGTTTTTTTTTTTTAATGTAGGTTCATTATTATACTGAGCCATATTTGCTGAACTTGTTTTACCGGAACCTTGACAAGGACCAGGAATAGATCCCTGAGACCCCCTCACATCCCCAAATTTCAAAGTGTAGAAATATTTGCACAAGTAATTGACTTTCTGTAGAATCACATTTCTGTATATCACTGTGCTACAAGTGAACTACCTTTTTGTATGTGATTAAATAGAGCTTCTCTCTTACTTGATTACCATTTTCCCCAAAGTCACAAAATTTTATTACTTTATTTATGAGTGTCATGGATTGAATTATGCCCCTCCAAAATGCATGTATCAGTTGGGCTTGGCGATGATCCCTGGTATTGTGTGATTTTCCTATATGTTGTATATCCTGCCTCTATGACGTTAACGAGGGAGGATGGGCGGCTGTTGTGTTAGTAAGGCAGGACTCAACCTACAAGTTTGGATTGTGTCTTGAGGCAATCTCTTGAGACAAAAAAGAAAGAAGTGAACAGAGAGACAAGGGGACTTCATACCACCAAGAAAGAAGCACTGGGAGCAGGCTGTGTCCTTTAGACCTGGAATTCCTGTTCAGAGAAACTCCAAGTCCAGAGGAAGATTGACGAGAAAGACCTTCCTCCAGAACTGACAGAGAGAGAAAGCCTTCCCCTGGAGGTGACGCCCTGAATTTGGACTTCTAGCCTACTTTACTGTGAGAAAATAAACTTCTCTTTGTTAAAGCCATCCACTTGCAGTGTTTCTGTTACAGTGACACACTATAACTAAGACAATGAGAGTGACTACAATAGAAAAAAAAGTCAGGTTTATATACAGCTTATATACATCAGATTTTATAATTGTGAGGATGATGATGATGATAGTAGATAATGCTTGGTGGTGAGAGTAGATAATGCTTGCTGCATCTTCCTTTCTGCCAGGTGCTTTTGTGTATTACATGTATTTTCTACAGATTTACTTCTCAAAATAACCCAATAAGTAGGTATCATTCGCATTTTTCTTAAGAAGAAACTAGGAAACAGATTTAACTTAACTTGTATAAGATCAACAGCTAGTTAGTGGCAACAGGCTTGAAACATGTATATTCTTCATTAAGAGTTGTACTTTTTTAAGAAATTTAATCTCAATTTTTTCACTTTAAAGAATTTGATGGGAAAAAAGCAATCAAACTTTTAACAAAGACATGAGGGTTTTGTTAATTGCTGAGTCCTTTGACGGGACCTCTAATAAGTAGGCCAATATTTAGTCATAGATTATCATTTCTAATGGAGTAACACCAATGGCTTATTGTAGATTTAAAGCATTTGCAATTTTAATATGTGGAACTTTGATTATTTGCATGTGTACTCATAGGTTCCTAATAAGTAATTATTTGTCATTTGGTTGAGGCAAGAATTTGAACCTCACCTTTTGGTGCAGTGTGTGGGAAGAAGTCAACTGCATAGTAGATGTTTGTTGTTTTGGCTGCTGGGCATTTACTTCCTCTTCCTTTTGGCAGAGAACTTTGATTGGGCTTCAGGGAAATCACTACTGCTTCACTCTCAGTCCCTGCACTTTTGGTGAAGCAGCTCAACATCCACTTGTTCCAGGGGTGGAACATGTAACCTAAGCTTGTTCCAATCAGCCATTTCTGTTCCCCTGGTTATAGTTATTATTTCAGAGATGGGCACTGTGACATCTAGCAGTGATCTTCACAGCTCAACTAGACATTAGACTCATTTCCATAGGCCATCCTTGATACCAATCTATTGTTGTAGAGAAAAACTCCACTGTTTCAAGTTAAAATGGAGAAGTTTATTAAGGATTTAAAACAATTGCAGTTGGGGAACTACATAACCCATTGAAAATGGAACCAGATAGTCCTGGGGTGGTTTGGCTATACAAGTATTCTTACAGAGTAAAAAGAGGAACCAAACCATAGGGAGGGCAGTTACAGGAAAATCAATGAATACTGTAATAATCATACTCTGATTAGTTATTGATTGTTAATGGTTGTAGTTAGTGATTATAGATAGTTTCACAAGATGCTTAGATCATGGTCACTAGATGCTTACATGTATGTTCTTTGTCTATCTTACAAAAATGCTTTGCTGACAACAGCACACAGAAAGCACTCCTCCTGAGTGTGTTTATTTTGAGAGGCGCAGATGGTCACTTGATTAAGACCCCACAGGGCATATGGTTTCACATCCTGGTTTTGAACACTGAGGAAAAACATGTTTTTCTCAAAAACATAGCTGTTAGTCTAGAAATCCAGATTAAAATTAGGTAGCATGTCCAGCATATGATGCCTGTGTCTCACTGATGGCATTGAAAGTTGTCTTTTCCTGAGACGCTACTACCAATCTAATACCAAAGTTATAGGACAGGAAACACAACTCGTCAGTTAGATCCTCGTCTTTTTCAAGCATCCTTGCGCCAGTTCAACATAGCAGACAGCTCGGATGCAAGAAAACTAGATCCACATTGGACATATGTAGAAGAAGTCCAATATCTTTTGTAGCAACCCCATAGGTTTAGCTTCTAGGATCTCTGCAAGGGAAATGCCAGTTGCAAGAGTCTCTGCACTGAAGGCAGCCCAAAGCATGGCCATCCCATTAGTTGATTCATAGGTCCAAGTGCAATTTACCAATGAGGGTAATTCTTACTGTAAACAAAATTATCTAGCAATATAGTCGACCCTTGACTCTTATCAGGTTGCTAGTGGAACAGAACTAGACATATAACCAAAGGTCAGATTCTTATGCAGCAGAGGAAATGGTTTTGTTAACACTTTATCCTATAGGCATCAAATGTTACTAGGGAAGCACACTTTCTCCTTGCCTCTAGATTTTGACCTGAAAGGATATATTATAGGGAACTTCTGTAGCCACATTACTATTCCTAAGGGAGGGGCTGTCTGAGAATGGACCTAACCCAGAAGAAGCAAGAGCTTGGTGAGAGGGGAGGAGAAACTGGGTCCTGTTGGTTTCAACAGGCCATGACTAAATACTATTCTACTCAAGGATCTTCCAGTTACTTGAGTCAACAATGTCACTTTTGGCTTAAGCCACTGAGTATTGGACAAAAGAATTGCATTCTAACACATTGGTGTAAAGTCGAAATTCAATAAATGGTTGTTAAATGAGTAAATAAACATTCATGATCCTTTCTGTTTATTTCTTTTTGATTATTAAATGAGAACAGGCTACTTTTTTACAAAAAAAATGACATCTATAAAAATATTGATGCTTAGTGAGTAGCAAAATATGATCATTCCATTTTATTTAATCACTCACTTGGGTTTAGCAGTTAAAACTCAGTAAGACAAAGTTGAATAAATCTCACAAGAGCTAGAAAACCTCAGCCTAACGTTGGCATTACAACTTGGTATCATTTGACTAATTAGGTTGATTCATTCATGGTTTAATTCAAGAATTGGCTCCTTAATAACTATTATGTGCAGGTTTGAAAACCATGATTAAATGATTTCTCACCTTAGAGCTGAAGATACGTAAGTACTTGGAGTACCATTAATGCTATCTACTGGCTTTCAGCAGAAGAAATAAGATTGGTATCTTTTTCATTTAATTTTTATTTTATTTTTGGTAAATCAAGGTCACTCTTTTCATTAAAATGCAAAGTGGAATTTCTATTATTAGCTGTCCTGTAAAAGCAACAATGAAAAAAATTCCATGTTTTCACCAAAAGAGCTCTAGGCTAATCAGATTCTAGGGAAATGTTGTGCTACCCTTTGACTTGGTAATCAAGATGCGGTCACTGAAGTAGATGAAAAACGGCTTGTTATCTTTGCTTTCCTACAGTATTCCCAGGTCAATTTTTTTTTTTTTTGAAGCTTCATTAACTGATTTTCCACTGTTAGAGTTACTTGACACAGAGTTGGTATACAAATGCTTATTTAACAACACAATGAAGTTTAGCGATATGTTTTTAAAAATCACTTTTAAGGATACATGTACTTTATTAGTTTTAAAAACTCAATACTATGTTTTCATGTTTACAAGTGACATCCATTTTCTAGTTAAGCAAATTGTGTTTCTTGGGTATTTATGTTCCTTCTCCCTCCTCTCATTTTATAAGGTAGTTTCTTCCTAATCAGCTGAGTTTGGAATTTTATAGTTTGTATGTACCTTTTTTTTTTTTTTATGTACCTTAGCACAATTTCATAGGCATGACTAATTAATAAAATTAGTGGTTGGGCTTCCTAATTCTGATATTTTACGAGAGTACAATTCATTAGCAAAATATCCTCAAGATAGTGCATAAAGAACCATGCCAAATTATGCATTAGAGGGTCAAGTAACAGCTAACAGATCAACCTTTCAACCACAGCACCATGTTATGATGCCTGCTAGACTTCGTCATAAGTGGAAAGACACAATGAGCAAGTACATTGGCATAGTGAGATAATTTTAGTAGAGAAATGTAGACATTCATTCTCTTGAAGACTACAGACAGACATGAAGAAAAGATGACAGCTGTTCCTGGAACTTCATCCAAAGTGTTATTGGTTAAAGAATAGCAGCAATAGCACCATATGTGTTCATGGTAAGCCATAAAAAAAGTTTTTAGTCTCAGAGGAGTATAGTGAACATTTAGTTAGATTTTCAAAGTTTAAAAAATAAATTAAGAAATAAAATTTAATCACAAACAGACAAGAATAAAAACTTCAACTAGTCTAAAGTTGTTTTTGGGGTTAAACCTACTCACTTTTCCCATAAGTTACCAAAGCAACTAAATAATAAACTCCACTGAGCAGGTGGAGACCTTCTCTTATGATGTTAAGATTTTTTGTGGTCAGGGGCTGTGTCTCATTTTTACCTTTCCAGTCTCTGGCTGAAAAGAGTGAGCGAGTGAGTAAGCAAGTGAGTGGACAAGTGAGTTTGAGTGCAAGCAGCCTTGAGGATGGATCCTAGGTGGGTGACTAGAGAGCTGCTGCTTTGGTGGACCTAGATGGGAAAATAGGACAAAGTCTAAATTCTTAGCAAAAGTGGAGCTCAGGTGTATGTACGCCTGTTGAGGGTCCAGGTGGAGATGTCCTGTACGCATTTTAGATTAGCTATTTGTATGTAAGTGGTTGTTGAACCCACAGGGTTAGATGGAATTGCTCAATGAAAATAAAAGTCAGGGACCTTACTGGGGGGTTATTTATGTTTATAATCGTCTCTGTTATTTTTGACCTGTACTAAAACAGAAATTTTATATTACATATTTTGATATTCCTGATGCTGAGCACATATCTCTTGAATAAAGCTAAAGATAGCTAAGTATATCTTTCTTGAATTTATAGATAATATCTACACTGAGTAGGAAAATGGTTCCATGAGTCTATGTTTTAGAGATAAAGATATTGGTCCCATACTATGCTTATTTCAGTTTTGTTCATGTGTGTAGTAAAAAAGAGAGGGAAAAAAGAAAGTGTGTTATAGGTGTTCAAAAATGTTTTCTCCCTATTTTCAAATCGATAGACATAAAAATGTACTCTTTAGTCTAAAAGATAGAGTCTGGTGCTTGTTGTTTAATTCAGAAGCCCATGTTTTAAAGGAATTGTTGTTGTTGTTAGGTGCCATGGAGTCGGTTCTAACTCATAGCAACCCCATGCACAACAGAACGAAACACTGCCCTGTCCTGAGCCATCCTTACAGTCATTGTTATGCTTGAGCTCATTGTTGCAGCCACTGTGTCAGTCCACCTCGTTGAGGGTCGTCCTCTTTTCTGCTCAACCTGTACTTTGCCAAGCATGATATCCTTCTCCAGGACTGATCCCTCCTGACAACATGTCCAAAGTATGTAAGATGCAGTCTCGCCATCCTTGCTTCTAAGGAGCATTCTGGTTGTACCTCTTCTGAGACAGATTTGTTCATTCTCTTGGCAGTCCACGGTATATTCAATATTATTCACCAACAGCACAATTCAAAGCTGCCAATTCTTCTTCGGTCTTCATTATTCACTGTCCAGCTTTCATGTGCCTATGATGCGATTGAAAATACCATGGCTTGGGTCAGGCGCACCTCAGTCTTCAAGGTGACATCTTTGCTCTTCAACACTTTAATGAGGTCCTTTGCAGCAGATTTACCCAACGTAATGTGTCTTTTGATTTCTTGACTGCTGCCTCCTTGGCTGTTTATTACAGATCCAAGTAAAATGAAATCCTTGACAACTTCAATCTTTTCTCCGTTTATCATGATGTTGCTCATTGGTCCACTTGTGAGGATTTTTGTTTTCCTTATGTTGAGCTTCAATCCATACTGAAGGTTGTGGTCTTTGATCTTCATTAGTAAGTGCTTCAAGTCCTCTTCACTTTCACAAACAAGGTTGTGTCATCTGCATAACGCAGGTTGTTAATGAGTGTTGCTCCAGTCTTGATGTCATTCTTCTTCATATAGTCCAGCTCTTCAGGATACGTGCTCAACATACAGATTGAATAGGTATGGTGAAATGTTACAACCCTGATGCACACCTTTCCTGACTTTAAACCAATCAGTATCCCCTTGTTCTGTCCAAACAACTGCATCTTGATCTATGCAAAGGTTCCTTATGAGCACAATTAAGTGTTCTGGAATTCCTATTCTTCCCAATATTATCCATAATTTGTTCTGATCCACACAGTCGAATGCCTTTGCATAGTCAATAAAACACAGATAAACATCCTTCTGGTATTCTCTGCTTTCAGCCAGGATCCATCTGACATCAGCAATGATATCCCTGGTTCCATTTCCTCTTCTGAAACCGGCCTGAATTTCTGACAGTTCCCTGTGCATATACTGCTGCAGCCATTTTTGAATGATCTTCAGCAAAATTTTGCTTGCGTGTGATATTAATGATATTGTTCTATAATTTCCACATTTGGTTGGATCACCTTTCTTGGGAATAGGCATAAATATAGATCTCTTCCAGTCAGTTGGCCAGGAAGCTGTCTTCCATATTTCTTGGCAGAGAAGAGTGAGCACCTCCAGTGCTGCATCTCTTTGTTGAAACATCTCAATTGATATCCTATCAATTCCTGAAGCCTTGCTTTTCACCAGTGCCTTCAGAGCAGCTTGGACTTCTTCCTTCAGTACCATTGGTTCCTGATCATATGCCACCCCTTGAAATGTTTGAACATCGACTAATCTTTTTTGGTATAATAATTCTGTGCATTTCTTCCATCTTGTTTTGATGCTTACTGCGTTATTTAATATTTTCCCCATGGAATCCTTCACTATTGCAACTCGAGGCTTGAGTTTTTTCTTCAGTTCTTTTAGCTTGTGAAATGCCAAGAGTGTTCTTCCCTTTTGGCTTTCCATCTCCAGCTCTTTGTGCATGTCATCATAATACTTTGTGTTCTGGCAGTTTTACTCTGTCCTATAGGGTCGCTTTGAGTCGGAATTGTCTCGACAGCACTGGGTTTTCTGGGTTTGTCTTCTGGAGATGGCCTTTGAAATCTTCTGTTCAGTTCTTTTACTTCATCAATTCTTCCTTTTGCTTTAGCTGCTCTACAATCGAGATCAAGTTTCAGTCTCCTCTGACATCCATCTTGGCCTTTTCTTTCTTTTCAATGACCTCTTGCTTTCTTCATGTATGATGTCCTTGATGTCATTCCACAACTCACCTGGCCTTCAGTCACTAGTGCTCAATGTGTCAAATCTATTCTTCAGATGGTCTCTAAATTCAGGTGGGATATACTCAAGGTCGTATTTTGGCTCTCGTGGATTTGCTCTGATTTTCTTCAGTTTCAGCTTGAACTTGCATATGAGCAATTGATGGTCTGTTCCACAGTCGGCCCCTGGCCTTGTTCTGACTGATGATGTTGAGCTTTTCCATCGTCTCTTTCCACAGCTGTAGTTAATTTGATTTCTGTGTGTTCCATCTGGTGAGGTCCATGTGTATAGTCACAGTTTATGTTGGTGAAAGAAGGTATTTGCAATGAAGAAGTCGTTGGTCTTGCAAAATTCTATCATTCAATCTGCAGCATTGTTTCTATCACCAAGACCATATTTTCCGACTACTGATCCTTCTTTGTTTCCAACTTTCACATTCCAATCACCAGTAATTATCAATGCATCTTGATTGCATGTTTGATCAATTTCACACTGTAGCAGCTGATAAAAATCTTCTATTTCTTCATCTTTGGCCATAGTGGTTGGTGCGTAAATTTGAATAATAGTCCTATTAACTGGTCTTCCTTGTAGGCGTATGGATATTATCCTCTTAGGGACAGCATTGTACTTCAGGATAGATCTTGAAATGTTCTTTTTGATGATGAATGCAACACCATTCCTCTTCGAGTTGTCATTCCCAGCATAGTAGACGATATGATTGTCCGATTCAAAATGGGCAATACCAGTCCATTTCACGTCGCTGATGCCTGGGATATTGATGTTTATGTCTTCCATTTCATTTTTGACAATTTCCAATTTTCCTAGATTCTTACTTTGTACATTCCAGGTTCTGATTTTAATGGATGTTTGCAGCTGTTTCTTCTCATTTCAAGTCATGGCACATCAGCAAATGAAGGTCCCGAAATCTTTACTCCACCCACATCATTAAGATCGACTCTGAGGAGGCAGCTCTTCCCCAGTCATCTTTTGAGTCCCTTCCAACTTGGGGGGCTCATGTTCCAGCTCTATATCAGACATTGTTCTGCTGCTATTCATAAGGTTTTCACTGGCTAATGCTTTTCAGAAGTAGACTGCCGGGTCCTTCTTCCTAGTCTGTCTTAGTCTGGAAGCTCAGCTGAAACCTGTCCTCTATGTGTGACCCTACTGGTATCTGAATACCGGTGGGATAGCTTCCAGCATCACAGCAACACGCAAGCCCCCACAGTAGGACAAACTGACAGACACTTGGAGGTTAAAGGAATTAACTTCCCATTTATTACTTTCTAATGCTTTCTGAAGCACTTATTCTTTGATGAGCAAAATACCTTTTGGGCCTTTACACTGAATGTTAATCCTTCTTAATATTGGAATTTAATTTGTGTCAGTAGTCATATCACTGGAATCTCGAACAAGTCATAACACTGATGGGTTTTAATATAGCAAAAATATGTCTCTGAGAAACATTTTACATCTCTCATGATAAGACATTATTTCAGAAATAACTTCATAAGCCTTAAATTAGTTATTTTTAATTATCCTTTATATAGGATAGGATTCGTATCTAATTTATCTGAAGGTGTCTACAGAGTCACTGGGAATAAAGGCGCTTTTCATTTTGACAGGTTGTTCAGGGATTCTACCGAAGCAAAGAATTCTAATATTACGAAAATTTTCCCAGAATCTATTCCTACATGCATAAAGGACTGTAATTCAATATCAAAAAGTCATAGAAGGGAACTGATACGCAATAGCTTTATCTAGTACAATAATAGAACATATATAAAAGGTATTTGGTGTGACAAAGGCTGGTTCTTCTTTGGGTAACATTTTCACCAATATGAAGTTAGTTGGAGAATTACCTAATAAAATATCTAATACATTTATGGTTTTATCAGTTATCAGAAATGCATCGTGTACTGAGAATGTCTCAGATGGCTGCAGGCTAAAAGCACATTCATGTCTATGGTCAAGGGGGTATTCCAAGTTTTGTTATTGTAAATTATGAGACAATCCTCGGATTTCCTTCTCTGCCCTGCTCTCTCCTCAAGCTTCTGCCAGATTTAGAACTAATACTGCATTGTGCTGAATGAAAGAGCATAAAACCACAAGGTCCAGAGAATGGTACCAGAAGCCCTAAGAAATCTAGAACTGTTTTTCCGTATTAGAAAAAAGGCCATATACAGTGCTTAGAGATGTTTGGTTAAAATAATCCTACCCTCTCCTTGAGTATCTCTGTAGTCTTGGCTTGGGGCTAAAGTACAATAGGAAAGAAATAGGACGGGGTGCCTGAGAGCTGATTCACAGGTAATGTGAGAAAGATGACCTTTGGCTCTACCAGCTAATGGATCTCAAGGGAGAAGATAAACAGACATAGTTTTCGAGAGGTAGCAGTTTTTGTTATTTAGCGCTGATAGAGCTTGGGAAAGTTCTAATTTACATATTGAATACCAAGGACTGAAGGAGTGGAAGAGAGCTAACACTGTGTAGCCAGAAGAGACATATGTGACTCTAGCATTAGTTTGATCTTTAGCTTTGTAACCATGGAGAAGCTCAAGCTCTCTGAGCCTCAATTCCCTTGTCTAAATGAGAGCTGGCCCACAGCAGTGGTGTCAATATCTTAGGGGCATTTCGGAAATCTGCGGGGATGTGTTTAGTTGTCAAAATGGTTGGAGGAACACCACTCACATCTATCTATGGGGTGGAAATCGGAAATGCCAAATGTCCTCAGATGGGTCTAAAGGTCCGGTGCAACCAAAAATTGGCATCCAGCATGACTTTTAAATGTCCCACTGAGCATTCATACAGGCAACATAGCCTGTTACTAATTTTATAAGCCTAGAACCTAACTCTTTTTACAGTACAGTGTTTTCTATACCATTAAAAAAAATACAGATACAAAATTTAACAGATGTTATATATATATATTTTATATTTTACAAGGATCATTATGCATATCTTGGGGGAAGATTTTAATTTGCTTTCTTTGGGATTTTTAGAGCTGTTCACCATCCAAGAAATGATGTTCCAACAGCATGCTCCTTATGGAATTTGAGTTGCTAATGCACTCTGTGTCAGTCTGCATTCGTAGCAGTGGCAGTCACAGAGATTTATGCACAGCTAAAGTGCCTGACTACTTCGTTGTGTTTCCTAGTATATTTGTGCCCAACCATCTACACGTTGGAGAACATATTATTTTACTTTAAGTTAATTTCCTTGCCATTTTCTTTTTTAAGGCAGTATGGAATTATAAACACATTTGAAATTGTGTGCAGGTCTGTTATATTATCTTTGAATTTCGATATCAGGATAATAAAGGGGCCATTACAAAATATTTGATATGAAAAGCAATGTTGAGTCTGAGGGAGTTGAGAATTACTGGATCTTCAAAATCGCTTCCAGTGTTATTGTTCTATGCCCCTAAATAATCTGACTACAGTGCATGCTTTCTAAACAATAAATGTCTAAGTTTGTTTTATTTTAGTAGGAAAATATAACTTCATGGAAAAGACCAAAAGAATGATGAGGAAATGACCTGGGATAGGATGTGGTGAGGGAACAGTAGAGGAGAATTTAACATCTCTTTTTCTTGAATTTCATAAATTTTGAGATTATCATGGCATGCCTGCTACTGCTACTTATTACTAAGTAGAGTTTGAGATAAAGTAAATATGTGGTCATCATACTGAATGTCTAACTAAGAAACACAGTTATTTTTTCAAGTTTTTACATTTCTTGAGCGTTGTTATCTCAGTCACATACACTCATGACAAATTCACAGTCTTCTAGATATATTTTCTAATCTGTTAAATTGTCACTACAAATCTTAATGTAATGCTCTGAAACTGGAAATGTTAATAAAAATATTTTAATATAAATTCTTTTTTGGAATTCTCAAGGAAATATCACACGAGGGATAGTTGGGACTAGAGAAGGTGACTTTTTGAGCTTTGAATCTCTATATAAATGTTATTTTCTGAAAGTTGTTGCTACCGTCAAGTCTGTTCCAACTCATGGCGATCTTACGTAAAGCAGAGCTAAACTTTGCCTGCTCCTGCACCAGTGAAGGGGTGTGTGAGTCTGTTGTTGAGCCTATGGTGTCAGTCCACCTCACTGAGGGTTTCCTTTGTTTTCAGTGACCCCCTGCTTTACCATATATCATGTTCGTTTCTAGTGATTGGTCTGTCCTGATGATGTGTCCAAAGTAAGGGATCTGAAGTCTCACCGTCCTAGCTTCTCAGGAACATTCTGATTGTATTTTTTTCTTAAGATTGATTTGTTCATTCTTCTGAAAGCTCACGGTACATTCAGTATTCTTTACCAACACCACAATTCAAATGCATCAAATATTCTGTTTTCCTTTTTCTTTGTCCAACTTTCTCATGCATGAGTCGATTGAAAAGACTATGGTTTGGGCCAGATGCACCTTACTCATCAAAGTAACCTCTTTGCTTTTTAAAACTTTAAAGAGATATTTTGTAGCAGATTTTCCTAATGCAATGATTTCCTGACTGTTGCTTCTGTGGATGTTGATTGTTAATCCAAGTAGAAGGAAATCATTGAAAGCTTCAATTTCTTCTTAATCATGATGTTGTTCGTTGGTCTAGTTGTGAAGATTTTTGTTTTCTCTATGTTCAGGTCTAATCCATACTGAAGACTGTAGTCTATGAATTTCATCAGTAAGTGCATCAAGTGTTCTTCATTTTCAGCACAGGAAGTTATGCCATTTGCATATTGCAAGTTATTAAGGAGTCTTCCTTCAATCCTGTTGCTGCATTCTCCTTCATTTGAATAAGTAAAGTGGAAGAATACAACACTGCTGCACATCTTTTCTAATTTATGAATAACAATATCTGGAAAAGGCTTTTCCTAACTATCCTAAGTTAGGTCTGTCATGGTACTATTTTTAGCTTTTTATTTTGAAATAATTTTAGTCTTAACAGAAGAATTACAATACAAAAAAGATCTTCTATATACCGTTTATCCAACTTCACATTAGGTTGACACTTTATGTAACCATCATACTTTAATTAAAACAATAAATTAATAATGATACAATACTATTAGCTAAGGTATAGACTTCATTTGATTTTCACCCATTTTCCTTCTAATGTTCTTATTTTGTTTCAGTACAATACTATTACTAAACTACAGGCTTTATTTGGATATCACCAGTTTTTCCTTTAATCTCTTTTTTTCTGTACCAGCATCTGATCCAGCATCACCCATTGCATTTAGTTGCCATGTCTCTTTAGTTGCTGTGATCTCAGAAGTTTCTTTGTCTTCTCCTTGTATTTCAGGATCTTTACAAGAGTACTGATCAGGTGTCTTATAGAAGATCCCTCAATTGTTTTCTTCTCTGATGGATTCTCATAATTAGAATGCAGTTATGAATTTGGGTGATGAATGGAACACAAGTGATGTGACCTTCTCAGTGTATCATATCAGGGGTACATATATCCACATGCTTTATTTCTAGGGATGTTGACCTTGATCACTTGATCAAGGTGGTACCTGCCAGGTTCCTTCAATGTAAAGTTATCTTTTTTTTTCATTGTAATTGATAGCTATTTTAAGTGAGATACTTTAAGTTTATGCAGATACCGTATTCCTCCTTAATCTTTCATCAACTAATTTTAGCATCCTTCAGCAGCTCTTGTGTGCAGCAGTTTTTACTGTGGTGTTGCAATAATGACTTTCTATTTCTCTCCTTCCTCCTACTTTTATTAGTTGTAATTGTTCTAAAGGAAGAGTTGTGTCTTGACCTTCGTTTACTTATCTATTTGACCATTTATTTTACATTTCCACAGAACTATTTTTCCCAGCCCCTGCCCTGGGACCAACCACTTTTTCAAGGTTCTAAAGGCATATTTTTACTTACAGAACTGCAATAACAATGCTATTCAAGAGTCGCATAGTTTTATTAATAGTTCCTTATCTTGGAAACCCTGTGGCATAGTGTTTAAGAGCTATGGCTGCTAACCAAAAGGTCGGCAGTTCAAATCTACCAGGTGCTCCTTGGAAGCCCTATGGGGCAGTTCTACTCAGTCCTACAGGGTCACTAGGAGTCAGACTCAACAGGAATGGGTTTGGTTTTTGGTATCTTGGAATCGAAAGGAGTCCTGGTGGCACAGTGGTTAAGTGTTTTCTGCTAACTGAAAGGTGGGCAGTTCGAACCCCCCAGCCATTCTTCAGGGAGAAAGATGTGGCAGTCTGCTTCCGTAAAGATTTCAGCCTTGGAAACCCTATAGGGTCACTATGAGTCAAAATCAACTTGACAACTGGTTTTATCTTAGAATTGTCAATTTTATTTTCTGCAGTGAAAAAAAAATCTTTGATTTGTTTTACCCTTATAGGAAGTTTATGGATTGCTAAATGACTGCCTGCCCCATTAAACACCTAATAGTTTAAACTTGTCTACTACTCTCCCTCCTTTTTAAAATTACATTTGATTTTCTATTTTGCTGAAGATCATTCAAAAATGGCTGCAGCAGCATATGGACAGTGAACTGCCAGAAATTCAGGCCGGTTTCAGAAGTTTTTTTTTTTTCAGAAGAGGAAATGGAACCAGGGATCTCATTGCTGATGTCAGATGGATCCTGGCTGAAAGCAGAGAATACCAGAAGGATGTTTACCTGAGTTTTATTGACTATGCAAAGGCATTGGACTGTGTGGATCGTAACAAACTATGGATAACACTGCGAAGAATAAGAATTACAGAACACTTAATTGTGCTCATGAGGAACCTTAACATAGATCAAGAGGCAGTTGTTCGGACCGAACAAGGGGATACTGATTGGTTTAAAGTCAGGAAAGGTGTGCATCAGGGTTGTATCCTTTCGCCATACCTATTCAATCTGTATGCTGAACAAATAATCTGAGAAGCTGGACTATATGAAGAAGAACGGGGCATCAGGATTGAAGGAAGACTCGTTAACAACCTGCGTTATGCAGATGACACAACCTTGCTTGCTGAAAGTGAAGAGGACTTGAAGCACTTACTAATGAAGATCAAAGATCACAGCCTTCAGTATGGATTACACCTCAAAATAAAGAAAACAAAAATCCTCACAACTGGACCAATGAGCAACATCATGATAAACAGAGAAAAGATTGAAGTTGTCGAGGATTTCATTTTCCTTGGATCCACAATCGACAGCCTTAGAACTAGCAGTCAATAAATTAAAAGACGCATTGCACTGGGCAAATCTGCTGCAAACGACCTCTTCAAAGTGTTGAAGAGCAAAGATGTCACCCTGAAGACTAAGGTGCATCTGACCCAAGCCATGGTATTTTCAATCGCATCATGTGCATGTGAAAGCTGGACTATGCATAAGGAAGACCAAAGAAGAGTTGACGCCTTTGAATTGTGGTGTTGGTGAACAATATTGAATATTACCATGGACTGCCGAAAGAATGGACAAATCTGTCTTGGAAGAAGTGCAGCCAGAATGCTCCTTAGAGGCAAGGATGGTGAGACTGCATCTTACATACTTTGGACATGTTGTCAGGAGGGATGAGTCCCTGGAGAAGGGCATCATGCTTGGCAGAGTGCAGAGTCAGTGGAAAAAAGGAAGACCCTCAACGAGGTGGATTGACACAGTGGCTGCAACAATAAGCTCAAGCATAACGATTGTAAGGCTGGCGCAGAACCAGGCAGTGTTTTGTTCTGTTGTGCATGGGGTCACTATGAGTCGGAACCGACTCAACAGCACCTAACAACAGCAACATGTGTGAGATATTGTTTGGAATTTTACTTACTTTTCCAATGAGCGCCAATGTTCTAGGCGCTAGAGATACAGAAATACAAATCACAGAAAGGTCTCTGCTTCCATGTGGTTTTCATTAAGGTAAGTGATTTTCTTATACACCAAAGTGAAAATTCTCTTTCTGGATAGTCCATACTTGAACATATAGCTTTTCTTAAAATGCCAGAATTTGTGCATCATTAAAAAAAAAAAAAATTTTTTTTTTATAAAAGCTCCTGAAATAGACCATTGAAAAGAATCCACCTGTTTATATCTTAAAATCAGAGCCGACATAGGAAGTGTTACTAGGTCTAAACCTTATTTTTTACCATGTCTAATAGACTTCCTGCAAGTTTAATAGACTTCCTGCAAGCTCCCAGTGCTCCTGTGGTTTATCGCACCCAGGCCTGTCTCTCTCAGGTGTGTCTGTGAGATGTTGGGCATGGACATCACAAGGTTTGTAAGATTTGGCAGGAACCTGGCTATGCTGTCTATTAGCTGTGTGACTTGAGTAAATCACTTAGTTTTTTGTTTCTCTATTTTCTTCTACATGTGGCTAAATATACGTCACTCACATCTTGACCCCATGTGTATCAGAGTAGAACTGCGCCCCAGAGACTTGTCAATGGCTGATTTTTCAGAAGTAGATCACCGGATCTTTTTTCTGAGGAGACCCTGGGTGGCCTTGAATCTCCAACTTTTCTGTTAACAGTTGACCGTGTTAACCATTTGCATCACCTGGGAGCTCCTAAGAATATTTCATAGAGAATCAGATAATATTAACTTCTTAACACTACATCAAAAATATCTTAACATCAGTAAAATATCTACGGATAATATATAATTTTCTTAGGAAGTAGAAAAAGTCAGGCTACTATCTTAGTAATAGGAAACTCAAGCATAATATCTGACTTTTGTGGGAGCTAGGTAGGTTTTTTGGAACTTTCTAGTTCATGGCATATAGTCCATCTGTACCCAAAGCTGATTCTGAAGTGCCCTTATAACCCGATCTCTTTGGTTATACTTCTGGATAAGGCTTTGTAATAAGAGAGTAGGAATCCCGTGTGATGGTTAAGGTTGTGTGTCAAGTTGGCTGGGCCATGATTCTAAGTGGTTTGGCAGTTATGATGTAGTTTGGCAGCTGTGTAATGATGTAATCATCTCTAGAATGAGATCTGATATAACGTAATCATCTCCATGATGAGATATCCTATCAGGAGCCAATCAGTTGAAAGAGAGTTTCCTTGGGGGTGTGGCCTGTATCCAATATGTGTGGACTTTCTCGCAAAGCTCACACACTTTTGCTTGCTCTGAATCCTGTATCTGATCTCTGGTTCTTGAGACATGAGCTAGCAGATTGCGTGCCGATTTTAATATTCGTCAGGCTCCACAGCCTGTGATCCAGAGGCCTAACATCTTGCCTGCACATCTTGGGATTTCATTAGCATGAGCAGCCTACCATCTTACTGGCCAATCTTGGGATTCTGCAGCCTGTGAGCCAGAGGCCTGCTTTCTGACCTGCTGATCTTGGGTCTGCCAGCCCCTGCAGCTATGTGAATCAGGAGAAGCCTTTATCCTGACCCGTAGACTTGGGACTTTCTAGCCTTTACAACCAAGGGAATTATTTCCTTGATATAACATCTCTGTGTGTGTGTGTGTGTATATATATATATATATATGCTTCACTGGTTTTGCTTCTCCAGAGAACCGAGCCTAAGGCGGTATGTTTTACTAATTTTTCATGTTTTCAATATCACTGTCTGATGATATTTTACAAAGTAAACAATTATTTATTGAAGCCTTTTCTTTCTTTTAAAAAATAATTTGTATTTCCATGATCATAGCATGAATGTAGGGCTATGTGTATACATATGGGAGAAAAGGTAGGGATAAAAGGTAGTTCATGTCTCCTCCAAATACCCAAAGGAGAGAAAACTAATTAACTGTTGAGATTTGATAGATCTGTCCACAAATTCATGAGATTAAGATATAAATTGTTGAACTATTTTAGTTATGCCATGTCTGTAAGTCTTGTTATTATATATAATGGTGGTGTTTTCTGTTAGTTTTTGTAGTTTTGAGAAAATTATTTATCTGTGTTTATTAAACATGTTTATATTAGGGGATGTAATGCATTCAGATTATTTAGTTGTTTAGAAGAATATGTTGATATATATTTTGAATAAATTCACATCCATTTTCATAGTTGGTCAATTATCTGTAGGATTTTATAATCAATATCTAAGTATTCCCTAATTACTCTGAGCAATCAAATTATAGACTGTGCACTGAGAAAACAAGTAATGATTAGCTTCTTTATTATACCAAAAAAGGTAATTTTTTTTTTTAACCTACTAAAAAAGTCCATCCATTCCTAGGTCATATTGATTCAACAAACAAAATAGAAAGGCAGCAGTAAACAAATCCATGGGATTATAGTTTGTTTTTTTAATTCAAAGATGTTTATGGTTCAAGATGTGGGGAGATTTTCTGGAAAGCAAATCAGATACGTACTTTTTGAAAATCTGACCTTGTAAATCAGTAGTGTTCTGAGTGTGCTGAGTGGCTAGGGGAGGGCAGGTTTTGGATGGGGGCTCGGTTACAACCATCTCAAATGTTCCCCTTTAAGTGCTTAATATTTCATTTGAACAAAGCATTCTAGGGGGAAATAGGTTTAAAAACCACTTGCATAAGTGTGCTTATATTTAGTCAATAGGCCTTCTGAACAGAAGATGTTCAAGATTTTAAAAGAACCACACTGAAACGACATTCCGCATGTCCCCCAAGCAAGTCTGAAAATAGCTCTGCAAGGTGAAAATGATGTTAAGATGGCAATTAAGGAATTCAACGATAAGCATGAAAGTTCATTCTTCTCTTTGAGTGATGGTCATGGGGTAGAGCAGTGAGTAAAATGTCATCGCTTGCTTGTTACTTATGGATGTCAGAAGCTGTGGCTTTGTCAGCGATTTTCCTTTTTATCATGCTCAGCCTTCAGTGCAACACAGTAATAAACTATCAAGAGTCTCAGAGAGGTGGGACAGGTCTGACTTTGTTTTTATGCATGTCAAGGCGGAGCAGTGTGGTATAATGGGGAGGACAGAGTGTTAGGAAGCATGGATTGTACACCAAATAACTATATACTCTTGGGCCATCAGACTTGTTAGGTGTCGTCACGTCAGTTTTGACTAATAGCGACTCTATGTACAACAGAATGACGCACTACCCAGTTCTGCACCTCACAATCATTGCTATGTTTGAGCCCATTGTTGCAGCCACTGTGCCAATCCACCTCATTGAGGGTCTTCCTCTTTTTCTACGGCCCTCTACCTTACCAAGCATGATGTCCTTCTCCAGGGACTGGCCCTCCTGATAAAGTGTCCACAGTATATGAGACAAAGTCTCACTGTCCTCCCTTCCAAGAAGCACTCTGGCTGATTTGTTCCTTCTTCTGGCAGTCCATGGTATGTTCAATATTCTTTGCCGATACCATAATTCAAAGGCATCAATTCTTCTTTGGTCTTCTTTATTCATTGTCCATCTTTCACATGCATATGAGGCGATCGAAGATACCATGTCTTGGGTCAGATACACCTTTGTCTTCAAAGTGACATCTTTGCTTTTTAACATTTTAAAGAGGCCTTTTGCAGCAGATTTGCCCAATGCAATATGTTGTTTGATTTCTGGACTGCTACTCCTATTTTTAGGCATTGATTGTGGATCCAAGGAAAATGAAATCCTTGACAATTTCAATCTTTCCTCCGTTTATCGTGATGTTGCTTATTGGTCCAGTTGTGAAGATTTTTGTTTTCTTTATGTTGAAATGTAATTCATACTGAGGACTGTGGTCTTTGATCTTCAGATTGAATAGGTATGGTGAAAAGATATAATCATACCGCACACCTTTCCTGACTTAAAACCTCGCAGTATCCCTTTGTCCTGTTCGAACGACTGCCTCTTGTCTATATTCAGGTTCTTCCTGAGCACAATTAAGTGTTCTGGAATTCCCATTCTTCCCAATGTATCCATAATTTGTTATTATTTACACAGTCAAATGCCTTTGCATAGTCAATAAAACACAAACAAATATCTTCCTGGTATTCTTCTGCTTTCAGCCAAGATCCGTCTGACATCAGCAATGATATCCCTCATTCCATGTCCTCTTCTGAACCCACCTTGAATTTCAGGCACTTCCCTGTCAATGTACTGTTGCAACCTTTTTTGAATTATCTCCAGTAAATATCTAGGTCTAAAATAGTACATTGGGCAGCATGATGTCTTAACTTTCTTCCAGCTCTAAATTTCTTTGATTTCTAGAAAAGCCAAAGTAATGTAATCAGTAGTGGGTTTTTGGATAATATTATGTAATACAAATTTGCCATATCCAAAATGCCAGGCCTAATATCTAGCTGCCTTTTGAGGGTTTCACTAATATTTTTTTCTTTAGATGATAAGCAAATGATTCTGTGTTGAGGAGGGCCAGAAAGATATATTTGGAGACTACTGACCCTTGCACTTTCATTACACAACCTAAGAGAAGGGAAAGTCCAAAAGCCAACACTAAATGAGGCAAATGCCCGGTAGGGAAGAGAACCTAAAATCTTAGCTCTTTTCCAAAATCCAGGTCTTCTGAGGTCAAGTGACATTAAAGTCCATATATAAATTAGAAGATTATAAATTTTTCATTCAGTTCTCTATTCCACCGTGATCCAAGAGAAAGCATTTTATCATGAGAAGGAGTCTCCACTTCATCAGCGGAAATGCAGCCCTTCGGGAATTTGGATTAAATGATGGCTCTCTCCTCCTCACTCAGCCCCAGCACACTGGTCTTACCCTAACCACATTGGTCTTTTCTGTGTTCTTTGGAAAGTTAAGCAGAACATGCCAAAGCCAAGCTCATTCCCACTCTTGGGTCTTTGCATAAGTTATTCCTGCTTCTGGAATTCTTTCCTCATCTTTTGGGATTAAGCTCAAATGTCCCATGATAAGAGAGAATAAAAATGACCCCAAATAAGTTACTCCAGTCTTCACTGAATATACCCTCCCTAGTTTATTTTTTCAAAGCACTTATTATTAAAGGAAATGATGATATCACTTTATTTTTTGTTTCCCTCTAGTAGAGAACATAAGGGTTGTGAGGCAGAGGGGACTCTGTTTTATATTTCTGTAACCCCAGTGCCTGGAATGTGACTGACACATTTTTGAATGCAGGAACGAATTGCTCTGTAGCTGCTGCTTGAAAATATAACAGAGATAAAAAGACTTGGTTTGTCAGACATATTGTAATTAACAAATTCCTTGTCCTGAAAAAGTGTATAGATCTCTGAGACAAGGCAGAACAAGGTCTAATAGAAAGCCAGAGTTCCATCCAGGATTACTGTATGGAGTAGCTCCTGTTTTCTTTCTAGATCTGCTTTCCTTCTTCCTCCACCATGCCATGCTCCATGATGGTGTGTATAGACCACATCAATGGGGCTTCCTGTTAAGCTCATTCTGGAGAACACTGGTGGGAGATACAGGGAAAAGGAGGGAGAGTAAGATTGGGAGTTTTATTATTCTAGCTCCTTTTGTTTCTGTGAGGTATCAGTGGCTGACTGTATCACTCAACATTAGGGCACCTCCTGTCAATAGTTCTTCCACTAGCTCTTCTTTGCTTCAGTTCTGATAACAGGTCACCTTCAGGCCTGGGGGGCAGGCAGGGGTGGACCACAGCAACTGCTGTACTAGTCCATGCACTGCACTGTCTTGTAGCTCCCTACATCCTGCCTGCACCTTTATAAATAATCCCTTTGTTAAGTGCTCCTTAAGTCGCCCTATTTGAATGTGTCTTCTGTTCCTGCCTGAACCCTGACCAACACTGTTATTGAATAAAGTGTGGTTGAAAAAGGATAACTGTCACTAAGAGGGCCCAGGTCTTCAAATGAAAAGTAGATTTGGGTAAGAATCAGTCCATAGGATAGCGTTAGCGGACTCACCATGCGTGGTAGGCCCAATCAAATGGTGGATCCCGAAGATTAGGACCCATGTCTACTCCCTAGAATCTGTGAGTATGTTACCTTATATGGCAAAAGGAGGAGCTCTGGTGGCCCAGTGGTTGAACATTTGGCTGCTAACTGAAAGGTTGGAGGTTCAAATTCACCCAGCAGTTCCACAGGAGAAAGACCTGATGATCTGCTCCCATAAATATTACAGCCTAGAAAACCCCATGGAAACAGTTCTACTCTGTCATATAGGGTCACTAAGAATGGAAAATTGGCTTGATGGTACCTAATGACAACGACATGGCAAAGGGAACAGCTGTGTGTAAGTTAATTAAGAAACTAGAGATGGGGAGATTATCCAGAATTATCCAAGTGGGCACAATATAATCAGAAGGGTCCTTATAAGAGGGAGGAGGCAGGAGGGCTGGAGTCTGAGAAGGAAATGTGATGATGGAAGCAGATGTTAGAGTGACGCCGCTGCTGGAAGGAGACCATGAGCCAAGGAATGTAAACAGCTTCTGTTGTTGTTATTAGGTGACTTTGAGTCATGTTTTACTCCTAGTGAGCCCATGTGACAGAGTAGAACTGTTCCATAGGATTTTCTTGTTTGTAATCTCTTGCCAAAGCTTTCTCCTGTGGAGCCACTAGGTGGATTCAAACCACCAACCTTTCAGTTAACAGCTAAAAAGGCAAGGAACAGATTCTCTCCTAGAGCCTCCAGAAGGAATGCAGCCTTGCTAAGAGCTTAATTTGAGAACTTCTGACCTCTAGAACCTCAAGATAATAAATTTGTGTAGTTTAAAGACATTACATCTGTGGTAATTTATTATAGCAGCACTAGGAAACTAATATACAAGAGAATGGGATCAACAACTGGTTCATTTTCCATGGATTTATTTATTAACATTAAAAAATTTTTTTTGAACATATACAAAAAGAGAGAGAATGGTATAATGAACCCTCTTCTTTTGTGGTGTAAAAACATCTCATAGTACCCGACTTCAGCTTCTTTTTATCTCTAGTGGGCATTTGACATTCTTTTTGGCTTCCCAGCATCTGAACCTCCTTTCTGCATTTAAGTAATTTACCATCTTAAGAGTTCTTGGTGGGGAAGAGTCCACCTCCCAGTATCAAAGCTGAAAGTCCAGTTGCTTGCCTTCCAAATACATCCTGCCCTTGGGCTTCAGGGCTAAGATCTAGGGCTCTGCCTATTAGATGCACCATGCTGTGGTTTTTCTTTTTTTTTTTTTTTTGTCAGTGACAAAAGCAGAGAGTTAATGATTGAAAATGGAGTTTCCAGCCCAGCAGTGGCAGTGGAGACAACTGCTGAAAACTGAGTTTCCTACCACACCAGTTCTGCTGTATGATTTGGGGTTTTGTCACTTGTTGTGTAGCTTTGAGCCTAATTTTCCAGGCTCCCAATGATTTTAACAAATTTTCTTTGTCCTTAAATCAGCCAAAGTTGGTTTATGTGGCTCGAAACTAAGAACCCTTATTAAGACACATTTTTCCATTCTGCCGTCCTGATCATATCAGCTTTGACCTCAGGCAAGCTTCCCTCTTGACCTCAAGATAAACCGGTTGCTGTTCAGTAGGCTCGGACTTATGGCAACCCCATGTGTGTCAGAGTAGAACTGTGCTCCACAGGGTTTTCAATGGCTGATTTTTTGGATATAGATCACTAAGCCTTTCTTCTGAGCACCTCTGGGTGGCCCTGAACCTCCAACCTTTCAATTAGCAGAAGAACACCTTAACCATTTGCACCATCCAGGGATTCCTTGACTCAAAATAGCTGTAGCTGTTCCAGGAATTACAGATGCGATGACACTCTGAGAGAAGAAAGCACCTTATACATACGTTTCTTACTTAGGAATGGAGGCACCTTCTCTTCAAGCCCCATGGCAGATCTTCTCTCACTCCTCATTGACTACAGTAGCATTGCATGCCAGTATATAACACCAGTCTGTCCAGGAGAAGGAGACCACCATGATATTTTCTCAGTAAGAACCCTAACATATGGCTCCATGAACCCACTGCCATTGAGTAGATTCCAACTCATAGCAACCTTCTAGGACCTTATAGAACTGCCTCACGGGGTTAGTCTTTATGGAAGCAGACTCCCATATCTTTCTCCCATGGAGCGGCTGGTGGGTTTGAACTGCCAACCTTTTGGTTAACAGCTGAGAGCTTAACCACTGTGGGTCCCATGGAAGAAAGTAAATACCTGCACAAATTCAGAGCTTTGCTTAAAAAGAAGAAGAGTGGAAAATTGATGTCAGTAATGAATCAACACTGTCAGCCACGGAAATAAAATTTCTGTGAAGAATAAACAAGACAATGATTGTAAAGCTTTTCACACAGCACCTGGCATACTTGAAGCACTCAAATGAAAACTTGCAAAACAATAACAAAATTTCTTGGGAAACTTCAGAATACATATAACTCAGGCTTCATCCCAGGCCTACTGAAATAAAATATTTAGATGCAAGGGCTAGCCATTCATATTCTTGAAACTTCCTCAGGAGATTTTCATATATATCCCTGGCTAAGAATCACCAAAGAGGAAAAATGGCAGCATTTTAAGTAAAATCGAATAGCATTCCCAGTGGGGTGGTTTCTTAGAGCAGAATGAGTGAGATATCTATTTATTAAATATGGAATTACGCTGTAGACAGCTGGTGAAAGAGGGAATCTAAGAAAAAGGATTCTACTGTACCTGTGTCAAGCATGGGGGTTTCAGAGTTTTTTGACTTGAGGTGCTTTATTGAGGGGGGCTTCTGCATAGTTGAAATTTCCTACTGCTTCTTTCTATTAGGTCCTGGGTTAAGGTCAAATTGTTGGCCAAGTTAAAGACTTGCAAAGTTAGGGAGTCCCCCAATCCAATTTCACTTCTGCACCAACTGCAGAGTTTAGAGGTCCCCAAGACCACTCTCAGATTCTGTAATTCACTAGAAGGACTCACAGAACTAATTGAAAATTGTTATACTCACAGTTATGATTTATTAGAGCAAAAAGATACAGAGAGAAATCAGCCAAGGGAAGAGGCACATGGGGCAGAGTCCAAAAGAGTTCCAGGCATGAAACTCCCAGTTATACTTTCCCAGTGGAGTTGTGGAGGACAGTGCTAACTCCTCCAAGCAATGATATGACAATATGCATGGAGCATTGCCAGCCAGGGAGTCCCTGGGTGGCGCAAACAGTTAATGACCTCAGCTGCTAACTGAAAGATTGGTTGGAAGTTCAAGTTGACCCAGAGTTGCCTCGGAAGAAAGGCCTGGTAATCTATTTGCAAAAAAAATCAGCCACTGAAAACCCTATGAGTACAGTTCTACCCTGACACACGTGGGGTCCCCATAATTTGACTTGATGACAAATGTTTATTGCCAACCAGGGAAGTTTACCTGAGCCTTGGTGGCCAGAGTTTTCATTGGGGCTTGGTCATGTAGATGTGTTTGACCATCCACATGGATGCCCTTAGCTTCCACTCCCTCCAGAAGTTGAGCTGTTACCGTGTGGCCCACAGCCCCCACCATAAATCATTGTTAGCATAGACTGGTGTGGCCCATGCCTCCCAGGTAAAAAAAAAAAAAAAAGATACCCTTTTATCAGGCAAGGCATTCCAAGGGCTTAGAGGTTACTTCACAAGAGCCAAGGGCAAAGGCAGAACTCTTTTTGGGTAAGGTTAATTCTTGTTGTTAGGTGTCGCCGAGTCCATTTTGACTCATAGTGACCACACGTGACAGAGTAGAACTGCCCCCATAGGGTCTTCTTGGGTGTAAACTTTACGGAAGCAGATCTCCAGGTCTTCCTCCTGTGGAGCCATTCTGTGGGTTCAAAGTGCCAACCTTTTGGTTAGCAGTCGAGCACTTAATTATTTGCACCACCGGAGCTCCTTAAGTAACTTCTTCACTACGCAAGATTAAATAGTAAAAGATGTCTGTCCTCAGGAAAAAAAGCTGTTGAACCCGAGAATGCATAGGCCTGAATGGTCCTCAGGCTAAGCTGGTTGACACTACTTTGGGAACAGAGGATTGGTTGCTGGTTCCGCTGATTAATCAGCTTGGTGGTTTTTAACTTAACTGCCACTTTTTTAATTGGCTGCAATTATTGTTCAGGGCTTCCCCTGGAGATCTAGGTCAGGAGGCTTGTATGAGTATAGCAGTGCCAACCAGGAGAAATGCAATTGCCCATTTGCTTTAGATGTAGGCAAATGTTAGAGCTGTCTTCTTTACCCCAAACTTCCTGTTGATTGTGAAAAAGTAAAAATTAAAGAGATGAAAAAATTAGTTATGCAGTTATAGAGAACATATTAAAATGAAATGGATACAACAATAAAAGCAATCTAATAAAAGAATATTAAGTTTGAGGCCAACGTGCCCATGCAGGGAGCAGCAAGTGTTTATAGGGGGGTTCTGGAATATTCAGGACCTAAGCCAGGTTGGGCAGTACAAATGGTTAATGCACGTGGCTACTAACTGAAAGGATGCAGGTTTGTGGCCACTGGAGTCACCTTGGAAGAAAGGCCTGGTGATCTACTTGAGAAAAATCAGCCACCGAAACCCCTGTGGAGTTTAGTTCTACTCTGACATACATGGCGCCACCATGAGTTTGAACTGAAGCAACAGCAACTGGACCTGGCTCTGGAAGCCAGGTTGGAGTAGGTTAGGAGTAATGAGACATGAAGAAATGGATACAGTAAATTAACTGTACTGTTAAACCCTATTAAGAAGTTGGCTAAAAAAAAAAAAAAAAGAAGAAGAAAGATAAGGTATTTCTTTGAGAAGAAAGTGGAAAATTTTAAACTTTTTGAAAAGATGAGAGAAGCTTAAGGATGTTTACTAGTGACACGGATTCATTAGAAAGGGACAGCTGGTAAGACAGGGAGCAAAGACCCTGAGATTGGAGGGTCCCTGTTTGAGAAACAGCAAAGAGAATGGTGTGGTTAGAGGAGAAACAAGTAAAAGAAAAATAGGCTATACTATAAGGTAGGTAATAGGGGGCTGAGCGTGGAACCTAGAGGCTTAGTAAGACAGAGAACAGAGGGGCCCCAAAATCTGCAAAGTAACAAGAAATGGGCCAGGGCACAGAAACAAAGACATTCCCAAGAACAATAGGGCAGAGTATCTAAAAATAGCCCACAAACTTCTTTAAAGTTGCCTTTCAGAAGCAACTGGAGAAAACCAGGCCCAGGGACATGCGCAGAACATCCACCTGTGACTGCTGTGTGAACTTCCACCAGGGGCAGTGAAGGGCTACAGCCCCAGCCAGGGAATTGAACCCAGGAAGTGAGAGACTGCGCAGGCACGACACCCCATAATAAGTCCTGCTACGAATCCCAGAGGCCTCTGGGACAGGAGCCCTCTTGGAAAGCTACTGCGTGCTCACCTTAGGTAACATATCCCTGCCTGTGTCTATGAATAAACATGAATCTTTTCCTGCCAAAGAACTTTTAAAAAACTCAGGCAGTCTTTTGTTCTGCGAGATGCGGGTAAGCGTTGCTCTAGGCCCTCGTTGTCTCCTCTTGCAAGCCTCTTCAATAAAGCTTTGCTCGTGTGGAAAACTATGTGCCTTACCTGCTCATTCTTGACCAGTGGGAGGCAAGAACCTTATTCCGGTAACATTGGCAGATACAGTATATCAGAGGAATTATTTTTAGTATAAGTTCCCCAGAAAATGAGTGTGAGGCAAAGGCTAATGGGCTACTTCTTTACTACGGAGCCTAGTTACTTGGAGTAGGGTGAAGGATAAGGGAGTGACACAGGGAAGTGGGGAGAGCCAAAGAAAGATGGGAGATGGAGTCTGTTCATGGTGGCTGATTGCTCAATTTCACTGGACAG
The DNA here is from genome assembly GCF_030014295.1 of Loxodonta africana. Classification (NCBI taxonomy): domain Eukaryota; kingdom Metazoa; phylum Chordata; class Mammalia; order Proboscidea; family Elephantidae; genus Loxodonta; species Loxodonta africana. The sequence goes on from NC_087351.1 coordinate 51,799,352, forward strand.
CCCTCTAAAAAGGTAACTCCTCTCAGGACAGTCCATCTGGGGGAAGAACGGGAGACTGTTTTATCCACCAACCCTCCTCTCTCACTGGTCAAAGATTTGCCCTGTGTGAAACCCTCCACGCTTTGGCTTGCACATACATGCTTACTGAGTGAGTTCTGAGGGATCAGCAGGGAAGTCCCAGCGTGGAAGGTGAGAGACATGCAGGGTTAAGGCGAGGCACTTTGAGATTTCGGCTGCATGGATTTGATCAGAGCCTGTCAAGAGCTCGTCACCTCAACTGCAGCCACAACAGGAGATGGATGAGGTGAGAACATTTGAAACGGTGCATAAGAGCTTCTGACACACTGAGTAAGCTCTACTTAACCCACAGGGATCAGATCACGAGTCTCTTCCTTGGAGGAGCCTTCCCTGAACCTAAGACAAAATTAGATGCTTCCACAATGTTCTCATGGTTTCCTACACTTTCCTGTAACACAACTTGTCTTAGTCATCTAGTGCTGCTATAACAGAAATATCACAAGTGGATGGCTTTAGCAAAGAGAAATTTATTTTCTCACAGTCTAGTAGGCTAGAAGTCCAAATTCAGGGTGTCAGCTCCAAGGGAAGGCTTTCTCTCTCTGTAGACTCTGGAGAAAGGTTCTTGTTGTCAATCTTCTACTGGACTAGGAGCTTCTCTGCGCAGGAACCCTGGGTCCAGAAGATGCTCCCGGCACTGCTTTCTTGGTAGTATAAGGCCCCCAACTCTCTGCTTGCTTCTCTTCCCTTCTATCTCTTGTAAGATAAAAGGTGGTGCAGGCCACACCCCAGGGAAACTCCCTCTTCATTGAATCACGGATGTGGCCTGAGGAAGGGTGTTACATTCTACCCTAATCCTCTTTAACTACAGGCAGAGATTATGATTTATAACACGTAGGAAAATCACAAAATGGAGGACAACCACATATAGCCTAACCAAGTTGACACATATTTTTGTGGGACACAATTCCATCCATTACAAAACTCATTGTCTTTTATTGTTGTAACTTACAGTATTGATGATTTTTTTCCCCACAGGATTGTCAGTTCCATGAGGGCAGGTCCAAGCATCTCTTTCACCACAGCATGCCCACCCCCTGCCCTGCACTGTGGCACACAGCTCTCTGCCTAATACAGTGTAGGAGCTCAATAAATACTTGTAGGCATGAATGAATGAATGCTTGTGTAGATAAAACATAAAACTATGCAATTTCAATTTTTCAAAGCAGGCCTTGTTAGCAGAGGTGCTTTCAGAAAATAAACTGATGACTAGAGGTTAGTTTGGCCTTGTTAAGCCTTTCATGGGCTATCAGGCTGTAACCTGGAATAATGACACAGCGGAAGGCTCACTCTGACCAGCGAGGCTCTGTGTTCCTTTAGGTTCACTTGTTTTGCAAATTAGATGTGTCAGGTTAGAAGTCCAAATGAAAGCTCTTTTTTCTTACTACTGCTCTTTGCCACATTCTAATGAGAGCCATAGCTCCAGAAGTGTTGCTTCAACATTCACACCTAACATGAAAGAAATCAAAAGCTAAATGGAAACCTTGGGGCTCCAGAACAGCAGGTCTGTCAGACAGCACTCTCGAGCCTTGTGTCTTCAGTGAAAAGAGGCTTTGACCACTGTGTTGCATCTGGTGAAAGGAAGCTGGGTAATGTGGATGCTACAAACAGAACTCTTTCTGCAACATCTTTAGTAAACCTGTGTCACAGGAAAGTCATGCTGCCTGCTAATGACATTCCCACCTGGGGACTCCATCGTGAGTGATGTCCTCAATGCCAACTCACACGTTCCAGCTAATTCCAACCCTATTAAATATTCAGCATCTTTCTTGGAACCAATTAAACTAATGGGAGAAACAAAATAGAACTCCTCTTACCAAGAAGTCATTCAACTAGAATTTTTATGACAAAGAAGGGACTGGAAACTAGGTATAATATCGAGAGCCTTAAAATTCATAAAGAAGTGATTCAGACCTGAAATTGCATAGAGTGACTAACGTTATCCTGACCTGTGAAGAAACCACTGTTTAAACTGGTAGTATTCATTTATATAACAAAGGCGTTGAATTTTATTAGCCTTTATATGTTTTGAATCTTACATCAGAAAAATGGAAACAAAGTAAGAAAAAAATCCATTGAAAGTAATAATGAAAAGCACTGAACTACAACTCTACAGAAAACTGGGAGATATTACAGTAGAAGTCGCTCACTACCAAATGGATGAAAAGAGAGATAGAGCAACAGAAATCACAAAAGGAAAGGCAAGAATACAGGGCTTGATATAAAGAAATTTTTATCAACAAACATTCAGCTATTAAGAAGGGAAAGTTTTTTGCTGGATCACTAGGACTGTAAAGTCTGACTAAGAAGTACTGAACAAATATGCCCTCCCAGCATATACGCTTGGCAGGTACTCAATAAGTATTATCGACCAACTTATTGGCCTGTTGATCTTGCTTGTAAAATATAGCCTGGAAAGGAAATTCCCAGATAATAAATTTCAAGTTTCTAACAAGTATTTTATCTGGAATAGTTTTTATGAGATCTTAATCAAGACAGCCTCGATAGTGAACTTGATGCTCAGGATGTTCTTTCAGGCTATATATAAGAGTGTGAAAAGATAATAAATCCACATTTTAGTATTGGTTGTCAAACACTCAAAAATCTCACCCTTGAGGCAAGGTCATGAACACTTCATAGACACATCCAAACTCCCTGAGGAACTGAATTGCTGGGCTGAGGGCTAAGGAACATGGTCTCAGGGGACATCTAGTTCAATTGGCATAACATAGTTTATAAAGAAAATGTTCTACATCCTACCTTGGTGAATAGCATCTGGGGTCTTCGAAACTTGTAAGCAGCCATCTAAAATACTCCACTGGTCTCATCCTGTCTGGAAAAAGGAAGAATGAAGAAAACCAAAGACACAAGGGACACAGTAGCCCAAGGGACTAATGGACCACAACTGCCACAGCCTCCACCACACTTAGTGCAGCACAACTAGATGGTGGCTGGCTATCACCGACTACTCTGAGAGGGATCACAATAGAGGGTCCTGGGCAGAGCTGGAGAAAACTGTAGAACAAAATTCTAACTCACACACAAAAAAAGAAAAGATAAAAGACCAGACTTACTGGTCAGACACAGACTGGAGAAACCCAGAGAGTATGGCTCTCGATCACCCTTTTATCTCAGGACTGAAGTCACTCTGAGGCTCACCCTTCAACCAAAGATTAGACAGGCTTCTAAAACAAAATGAACTAAATGGGAACACCAGCCCAGGGGCAAGGAAGAAAAGGCAGAAGCAGACAGGAAAGCGGATAATGGGGAACCCAAAGTCAATAAGGGGAGTGTGTTGACATGTCGTGGGGTTGGAACCAATGTCACAAAATGATATGTGTATTAATTGTTTAATGAGAAACCTATTTGCTCTGTAAACCTTCATCTAAAATACAATAAAAAAAAACTCACCCTTGAGAGTTTTTTTTTCTTTTTCTGTTTATTGTACTTTAGATGAAGGTTTACAGAACAAACCAGTTTCTCATCAGTTAGTACACACATTGTTCTATGGCATTGGTTAATAACCCCATGAGATGTTAACACTCTCTCTCCTCAACCCTGGGTTCCCTGTTACCAGCTTACCCTTGAGAGTTTTAAAGGAAAACTTCCTTTTTTAATTCAGAAGGAAAATGAACTTTAAATCACAGTATGTTTATTACATTTTTTTTTTTTTCAATATACGATGCAAACATATCTGTGGGACTCAGAGGCAAGGTTGTTGGTTTTACGGCTCCATGTCTCAGAGAAAAGAACAGCTCTGGCATTCTCTGGAGTTCCTGGATTGTGCAAATGGTTAATAGGCTCAGCTGCTAACCAAAAGGTTGGAGGTTTGAGTCTACCCTGAGGCACCTCAGAAAAAGGCCTTTCAATCTATTTCTGACAAGCAGCATTGAAAACCTTATGAGGCATTGTTCTACTCTGACACACGTGAGGTCACCATGAGTTGATGTCAGTACTATGGTAATTGGTATTTGGGCATTCTCTACCTATGAATACTTGGAAAGTTTACTTCACTGCATTGGACTGAAGTTTCTTTGTGCAACAGATACAAAGCTGAGTTTATGCGAATACATTAGCATATGTAGAGTTCTTATTCTCCACTCTGTTTAGTGGTTGGTATTTAATACGAATAAGGTGTGCTTATTAATGATTGTGTTCAATGATTATTATTTCTTGGTGAAATAAAGAACCGAAATATTCTCCCCTCTGTCATTAACTCTCTGTGGCATTTGTTAATTATAATGGCTACCATTCATGTGGCACAAAGTGCGCGGCAGGCATGGTGGTGCAGGCTCTATGCACATGATCTCAGGCATCCTCACAGCAAATTTATGAGGAGGTGCTCTACGCACAGTGTTGTGGATGAGAGCTGAGGCTAGAGAAGTAATGAGACTTGTCCAAAGTCGCATGATAACTAAGTAGCAGAACCAAGTCTGACTCCAGAGAACTCTCTGCCTAGGATTACACTTTTTTTTTTTTTTTTAACTTAAGTGTGTATAAGAATCACCTGGGGAATTGTTTCAAATGTAGATTCTTGGACTCTACTCCTGGAGAGTATGATTCAGTGTAGTTTTAACAAATTCCCTGCAAGATTTTGAAGTAAATGCCACATAAAACTGACTTAGGGTATGAAAATATGTAGTCTAAATTATCTGCTTATTTATCTATTAATTCATTAAATATTATTGAGCTTCTATTACTATGCACTAAGCATATAGAGTTAAAAAGATAGAGCACCCTTGGTTGTTTAAAGTATTCTCTATTGGTGTCTCTGGACCAGTAATCTCTATAGCATAAGAGAAAAATTTTATTTTAAGCAAGAAACATTCTGTTAGGACCCAGAGTACTACTAATAATATCTGTTGTATCTGCCTGATTCATAAAAAGCCACCTTTTATACTACATATGGAGATTTTTTTTTTTTTAATGAAGGCAACTAAAAGGTATGTTGAGAATAACTTAACAAATAAGGTTCTCATGATTCACATCCATTTTTTCCTTCTCAAGGCTCTGCACAGAGAATAGTATGCTGTTTTCAGAATAGTTTGAAATCAGACCACTTACCCTGGATCAGAGAACAGTCTGTTGTGTTCAGATCTGGGTTTCTCTACTCACACTATCCAAACGCTGATAATTTTACATTTCTTGTTTTATACCAGTCTGTACTGGAATGCTACCTCCTCATTATGTTCTACAGTTCTTAGTCTCTTTTGTTGTTGTTGTTGTTATATTTGAGAGTTGTCTTTAAATATGATCAAGATCTTTTGAGTTTTCAGGATCCTGCTACTAAATGTTTAGTTAATTGTGCCCTCTTTTGTTTTCCCTGCCTCTGCTTTTGAGCTGAGTGCCTGGTGTATCCAACTGGATTTACCTCCTGTACTCTCTACTCAAAGAGTACAAATGGTTAGTGGTACTTGGCTGCTAACCCAAAGACTGGGGGCTCAAGTCCGCTCAGGTGCTTCTGAAGAAAAGCCTGGTGATCTACGTCCAAAATATCAACCATTGAAAACACCGTGGAGCACAGCTCTAATCTGACATACATGGGGTGGCCATGAGTCAGAATCAACTCAAAGGCAACTGGTTTGGTTTTGGTTTACTCTCTACTGGGCCAATGGGAAGAGTCAGGTTCACCCCTTTCTAAGATTTCATCGACCTCTTGCTACTTCCTGGGTTATACAGTAAACATTCTCATGCCTGAAGAAGAAACTTAAAGCCCTAATAGGTATAAAGTTATTGCTACTGTATAATATAGCATCTTTTAAAATATGTTTGCCTATTAGCAGAAAAAATGTGTGAGACTACATAGATTTAAACTCACTTGCATTTCATCAAAACTTTGTGTCTGTTCCAAAAGGGGCATTTAATTGCCCTAAGCTTTGCTTTCGGTTTTCCTATCCAGAAAACTGTCATTGAGATTCATTGGTCCCTGAATCAAGTTATATATTTCTTTGCTTTACATTTCCCCAATGCATCTTCTAGAATGGTTTCCACGTCAAAGACAGTGACAAATTTTATTGACACACTGACTGACTGTTTGGAACATGACACAGGCTGACAGATGTTTTACTGGCCATCTAGGAATCGTATACCATTGGTAGAAATTATTAACTTGCTAAATCAATACTGGAGTGTGTCATAAGCACTAACTTTCAAGCACAAGTTTTATAGAAAAGAATTAAATTTATTTCAGATGGAGGAACAAGTTTCTTTTCACTATTGTATTTTATAAACATGAACTTTGTAGTTTTTATCGCCACCTTTCTGTCATTTCAAAACACGATATATGCACTGCTGACACAAAACTGGAAAGCCTGGTGGTGTGTTGGCTAAGATCTATGGCTGCTAAACAAAAGGTCAGTGGTTCAAATCTACCAGGTGCTCCTTGGAAACCCTATGGGGCAGTTCTATTCTGTCTTATACAGTTGCTAGGAGTAGGAATTGGCTTGATGGCAACGAGACACAAAATTAGCTACATGCCCAGTAACCTAGTACTCTAAAGCAGAACAAATTTGAGACAGATTTGTTGATCTTCTGATCTTTTATTCTGCCAAATTCTTCATTGTGAAGAATGAGAGTAGTATTGGAAGAATAGGGCAGGTATTTCTTAAGGTGTAAGACATTTCCCATAAACTACAGTCTGGGTAAATAAATGATCCTACAATAAGACTTTTGAATTAATGATTAAAGAAATAGTTGACGAGCAGCTAGCAAAGGTACCAGTGATTGCTAGAAGCCACTACCAATTTACTTAGAAGAAACATTATCAAAGTAAACCAAAGTCCTTCTTCAATGGGGGTATTAAATCAGTAGAGCAAAGGAATGCACAAAACAGAGGGGGAGCCAGCACAGCACCCTCGACAGACACATCATGCTGTCCCTCTGCAGCAAAGACCCGAAAAACTAAGTAAAACAGATACAATGTAAATCCTGGAAGCCTAAGGGCGTAATGAAGGGATAAAGAACTAGATCAAACACCAAACGGAAGAAGAAACTTAAGGAAAACAGAGAACAAGGAAAGATATATAATGGAGGTCCCCTGCTAATCAACATGGCACAACATCGCTATCTTGGAGCACAGCCAGCAACGACCTCAGGTGGGAGTATGGGATGGCAACTTCATGTAGTTCCCAATAGGAGACAGAGCACCTGGTAACCAGAGAAACACACCTTCCCACCCCTCACCCTTCTGCTCCATTTACCAACCCTACTCCTTCCCAACGGGCCATGCCGTGCCTTTTGGCTAGAGAGCTACTGGCCTGCCATCACTTCAGGTCTACCTTACCCCCACCTGCCGGCTCCTGCCGTGCCATTTTTTTTTCCCTTTCTTCCTTTTCTTTTCCCTCCCGCCTAGCCTTGCACTCCTTCTTTACCCTTTCCCACCAGGCTACGCCATACCTAGTTAGCTAGAGGGCTACCAGCCTACCACCAGCCTGGGCTCTTCCCACCCCCACCTGCCTGCTCCTGCCCCTGCCCCATGTCATTTTCCTGTCTTTCTTCCTTTTCTTTCTGCCTCTCACCTAGCCCTGTAGGCCACGTCTACACCTTCCCGCTGGGCCACAACAGACCGCTTGGCTAAAGAGCCACTGGCCCTCTACCAAGGCAGGTCCCCCTTACCCCTACCTGCTGGTTCCCACTGTGCCATTTTTTTTCTGCTCTCTTTCCTCCTTTTCTTTCTCCCTCCCACCACTTCCTGCGGGGCCATGCCATGCCACATTGGCTAGAGAGTCACTGGCCCACTGCCACCCGGTGTCCCCTCTGCCCTGACCCACTGGCTTCTGCCACATCTTTTTTTGTTGTTGTTTTTTCTTTTTCTTATTTCTTTCTTTTCTTTATCCTTCCCACCTAGCCCTATATGCCACCTCTACCCCTCCCCACCAGGTTTGATCACAGTCCTGCAAGTAGGGAGCTACTGGTCTATCACCACCCTGGATCCCATCTGCCCCCACCCACCCTCAACCACCAGCTCTCACTGTGTCATTTTCCACACTTTGTTCCTTTTCTTTCACCTCCCAACCTAGCCCCATATGCCACCTCTACACCTTCCCACTGAGCCATGCTGCACCATTGTGACTAGAGAGCTACCAGCCCGCTGTCAGCCAGAGTCCGTGCCATACCCATCAGCTGGCTTCTGTTATGTCATTTTTTTTCTTTTATTTTTCCCTCCCACCTAGCCTCCTACACCACCTCTACCCTTTCCCTCCAGTCAAGATGTACTGCTGCAGCTAGAGAGCTACTGGCCCACTACTTTCTACCTCCCATCTAGCCCCACATGCCACCACCTCCTCCTTCCTGATGGCCCCAGGTCCACCTAGGCCACACCCACTGGCTACTTTCTTTTTTCTTTCTCTTTCTTCTTTTCTTTCCGCCACCTACCCCTGTACCCCATCCCTCACTTTCCACTATCTCTTGCTGTGCTGTAGCTAGAATGTCCCTGGCTCAGGCCCATTGCCGCACTAGGCCTGCACTTTCCCTAATCTCTTGCCACTCAACCAGCTGTTGAACAGTGGGAAGTAAGCTCATATAACTCCCTGTCAGACAACACCACCTATCTGGTGAGGGTCTGCAAATGATCCCACACCATGGACCAGCATTAGGAGGCAGTGTGCCCATGCAGTCTGCCCTCATCAAACCAGGGTATAGCAAAGCAGGCTCGCTCTGCCTGCTGCTGTCCTGCCCACCTTGACAAGGTAGTGAGAGCTATCATGCCCAAAGATGAGCAAGCAGCAAAGGACACCTGGCCCACTAGCCCTGACATATCAAAAGAAAGCAAAAAAGCAGGACAAAAAAATGAGCATACAATGAATAAATAAAGAAAATAATACCTTAATGTGTTGGAGACAGCAGACAATATCAAACATATTTAAGAAAACAGGGCTAAGACAGCTCCAGCAAGTGACCAAAATAAAGAATCAGATGACCTTCTGGAATTCAAAAGGGTAATATTTAGGACTCTCCAAGAGATTAGGAAAGAGATCAAGGAAAAAACAGACAAAACCAAAGAATAAATAGACAAAATCACAGAAAACACAGACAAAGCAATGGAAGAATTCAGGAAAATAAGACAAGAACACACCATCAAAATAAATGAACAGTTAGAAATCATACAAGAATAGCAAATAGAAATCCAAAAGATAAACTACAAAACTTCAGAAATGGACAACTCAATAGAAGGTTTTAGGAGAAAATTTGAAACAATTGAAAACACAAATAGTGGTGATGAAGACAAATCCATGGACTTCACCTTGAGGAAAAATCAGAGAAAAAACTGAAGAAAACCTAAGAATTATGTGGGACATAAGACCAAAAATTTTCATGTGACTAGAGTTCCAAAACAGGGAGAGAAAATGGCAAACACAGAGAATATTGTTGAAGATTTGCTGGCAGAAAACTTCAAAAATATCATTAGAGAGGAAAAGATGACCATCCAAGAAGCTCAACAAATCCCATATAGGACAGACCTCAAAAGAAAGTCACCAAGACATATCATAAACACACTTGCCAAAACCAAAGACAAAGAAAGAACCCTGAGAACAGCTGAAGAAAAAAGAAAAGTCACTTACAAAGGGGAAACAATAAGACTAAACTCTGATTACTTGACAGAAACTATGCAGGCAAGAAGGCAAAGGGATAACATATGTAAAACCTTGAAAGAAAGTAACTGCCAACCAAGAATAATATATCCTGCAAAACTGTCTCTCAAATTTGATGGTGAAATTAGGACATTCCCAGATAAACAGAAATTAAGGGAATTTGTGAAAACCAAACCAAACTTATAAGAAATATTAAAGGGAGTCTGGCTAGAGAACCAGCTACATCAGACAACAACTGGTGTCTAGGACACAGGACAGCATCAATGAGATACTGCCCTATGTAAAGAATTCTCAATAATAAAGCTGAAAGACTTAAATCAGTGAAACAGAGACATCAATCTGTAAATGATGACAACATGAAAACAAAAAAGGAGGCATACATTGTATAGGTATGTCTTAGGCTGGCTTCTCTAGAGAAGCAAAACTAGTAAAGTATATATACAGAGAGAGAGATAGAGAGAGAGAGAGGGAGATTTATATTAAGGTAATGGCTCATATGGTTGTAGAGGCTGGAAGGTCCCAAGTCTGTGGATTAGGCTGGAGGCTTCTCCTGATTCACATAGCTGCAGGAGCTGGTGAACACAAGATCAGCAAGTCAGACAGCAGGGTTCTGGCTCACAGACTGCAAGGACCAAAGAATCCCAAGACCAGTAGACAAGACAGCTCAAGCTCCAAGAACTCAAGGTCAGAAAAACAGAAGCCAACTGCAGGATCTAGAGTAAGAAAAACCCACAAACCTTGCCAGAAAGTCTCTTTATATTTAATAAAGTTCACACACCCAAGGAAACTCCCCTTCAACTGATTGTCTGCTCACAGCAGATCCCATCATGGGGGCATCACATTTTATCAAATCTCATCACGGAAGTCATCAGTATATGGCTGCCAAACTACATCATAACTGCCAAATCACTGAGAATCATGGCCCAGCCAAGTTGAACACACATCGTTAATGATCACAAGGTATAAAACTTTCAAAAGAAGAAGTCAAGGTGATATCAAGTAATAAAAGACTGGCTCAAACTTAGGAAGATAAAAGTAAATTTCAAGATAACCACGAAGATGCTTAACAAACCTACCCATCAGAATAAAAAAGAAGAAAAACATAAAGTCTCAGTAAACGCAAAATCTACAATAATGAAAGAAAAGAAAAGAAAATCCACAAACAAAAGGAAATCAGCACAGGGAAGTAAGAAGAACAAAGAAAATGTCAGCACCACCAAAAAAAAAAAAAAAAAAAACACAACAATATGACAACAATAAACTCATTGATAATCACATTGAATGTAAATGGCTTAAATGCACCTGTAGAAAGACAGAGAGTGGAAGAATGGATAAAAAAGCATGACCCATCAATATGCTGTCTACGAGAGACACACCTTAGACATGAAAACATAAATATATTAAAAATTAAAGGATATATGTATCAAGCAAACAGTAAGCAAAAAAGCAGAAGTGGCAGTGCTAATCTCAGATAAAATAAACTTTAAGACAAAATCAACCATAAATGACAAGTAAGGACATTATATAATGATTAAAGAAACAATCTACCAAGAAGACATAACCTTAATAAAAACTTACACAACCAACAACAGGGCTCCAGAATACATAAAACTAACTCTAGTGGCACTGAAAAGAGAAATAGATAGTTTCACAATAATAGTAGGAGACTTCAACACACTACTCTCTGGAAAGGGCAGAACATAAAGAAACTCAACAAAGATACAGAAGATCTAAAGGCAGAAATCAAACCACTTTACCTCGTATACATACATAGAACACTCCACCCCACAGCAGCAAGTTGTACATTCTTTTCCAATGCACATGGAACATTCTCCAGAAAAGACCACATTTTAGGCCACAAAACAGCCCTCCATAAAATCCAAAACATCAAAATAATACAAAGCATTCTCTTTGATCATAATGCCGTGGAAGTAGAAATCAATAACAGGGAGAGCAAGGATAAAAAATCAAATACAAGAAAACTGAATACCACCTTGCTTAAACACAACTGGGTAATTGAAGAAATCAAAGAGGGAATAAAAAAACTCCTAGAATTAATGAGAATGAAAACATATCATACCAAAACCTTAGGGACACAGCAAAGGCTGTTTGTTGTTGTGTGCAGTTGATCCGATTTGATTCTGACACATAGCAACCCTACAGGACAGGGTAGAGCTACCCCACAGGGTTTTCAAGGCTGTAAATATAAAAGCAGACTGCCACATTTTTCTCCCTTGGAGCGACTGGTGGCTTTGAATCACGGAACTTTTGGCTAACAGCTGAGCGTTTAACCACTGCACCACTGTGGCTCCTGTACTTGACCCTAGTCTATTAGTATTTTAATGACTGAAAGAGGCACCAGATATAAAACAGGTGTAATGATTAAGGCTCTGTTTTCAAGCTTTCTGGGCTCAAATCCTGTCTGTACCACCTATTAGAGTTTGTCCTTGGGTAAGTTACTGAATCTCTTTCGCCTCAGTTTTCTCATCTTTACAATGGCAGCAGTAATATGGTCCACCTCACTGGGTTATTGTAAGGACTAAGTGAGATAAGTCATGTAAAGCAGCTAATAAAGCATGGTAAGTGCTCAAAATCTTAGCTCATATTGTTAACTACTTGGATATGGGTATAAAATTTCAAGGCATCAAACCTGTGAATGGAATAAGATAGAAGAAAGAGAACAGACATTGTATGACAAAATCTTGAATAATGGATGGTGGCCACTCTTATACCCTTGCTTCCCCTCTTTAAATACCAGTATCCGTATTACTCTAAGTTGGGGACATCTAACAAAAAATAACCACAAATATTATCTGAATTATATTTAAGGTCCTGGATACTCATCCCAAAACTCAAATGCCCAAATATGGTATGTAGAATAGATTAAAAAAAAAGTATATAGAAGAAAGATTTATGAGTTTTAATTATCAGCAAGCTCGGTATGAATAGAGAGTGGGAGGTGGTCACAAATGAGCAGGCACTAACAACTGTAGACTGCATTAACAAAATTGTATCACTGCCTAAGCCTGAGACTCTAAAGGTTTATTAATTATACTACTCTTGTAGTTTTCTTTTATGCTGGGTAATTTAAGTGATAGGGATAAACTGGAATGTGTTCCAAGAAGAGTGTTTAAGATGGCAAAAGGACTCAAAACTATGCTGTTCTGTATGTTTCTATAAAGATCTCAACTCCCATAAGGTATATTAAAAAAAAGATACTATTAATCACACACATTTCATAATACATATGTATTATCACTAATGATATGAATTTAGAAACAGAAATTTGACTACCTTTATGAAACTCTCTAACATTAACTATAAGCCCTTAAAACCTGTAAGTCATGAGAAAGTCACTTAGAAAACTTCTGAACTTAGACATAGAAACATAGAAGCATTTGAAGTACTTGAAGAATGTAGTAAACAGCCTTTAAGTTAAGTTGCCTTTGACCTGACATGCTGTGATAAAAGAAGACATAGCATAGTTAATCTTTGGAAACTATCCTTGAGACATAAGTCTAATCGCTAACCTTGTAGGAGAATGTGACATTCAGCTAATCTCTAACCATAGAGAAAAGACATTATATACTAATCTTTGATGTCACACTGGTCCTTATTTTGTGAGACCAAAGTGAGAATTCCATGTATGAACATTAATTTTCTGCTCACTCACTGAAAGAAGGCAGAGAGACAACTGAGATTCTGTCTTCTGCTGTCGACCTTGGACCCTAGCTATGAGGGACCTCTGCCAAGTTCGAGATGTGGTTAAGTCTTCCTCCTGAGACTTCTTGTTAAAGGTAAAAGCCTGAAGTGTAAAGATTTGGACTCCAACTATTGAACTAATATTGTGATTGTAACCGTTTATTCTGATTCTTCAGTTTTGAATGAATATTGTGAGGTCTTATTTGCATGCCTTGCCATGACTACCTTGCAATAAACTAAACAAGTTTTTGCATGACAAACCTGAGTATCTCTATATTAGCTTTTTAAGATAAAATCCTACATGACACTTACCAAGAAACAAATTATTTGAAATTATAGGGATGCTCAACTTGTAGATAAGGAGGTATGAGAAAACATATTAACTGAAAGGGTTAGATTGACTTTTATGGTAGAAGTTTCAAGGTGAGATACTCCATTTCAAACTGAGAAACACGCGACATGGTCCTTGTTGAGGTAATGAGTTTCCTGTTACTGTGTTCAAGTTTAGAGTAACCGTTTCATGATCTGTGGGACATACAGTATCCCACCCACTTTTTCTGGCTTTTGGGTTTCTTGGGGGTCTACTTTTCACACTAAAAGCATTTGCTGCCCTGTAGTGGGTACTTTAGTAGTGATGAAAGGGGAAAGAAATATTCTTTACAGCAAAATAGCTTGAGTATGAGCCTTAAATATGAGGTAGTGCATCCAGGAAGTGTGATTGCGTAAAAATGTTGTGTTTTTTGGTTCTGTACCCCTAAATAAACCTTGTAAGCGTATTTATGGTTTCCTGTGTGAGAGTTAGGGAGTCCTGGTGGGATTCTGTGTGTATGTGTGTGCATGTCATATTTGGAGAAACAGATGTTCCCCATGTAATCTAATATAAGGTGCACTGCAATACATCCAGCAACCAAGATCCAGTGGGAAAGACAGGTACCCACCAATCATGGTGCTCAAAACCCCAAAGTTTTGTGGTAACCATGTATTCCCACATAATATTTCTCAAAACCCACATTCAAAAACCATCCAAAAATTCAAACACACTCCATGACTCAGCATGCTTCCGTTAATGAAAACACATGGTATAAAAAAAAATACTTTTTTTTAACAGAAAATAATAGGATATTAAATGGCTACTTTGACATTGCAGAGGAGATTCAAGGTTAACTTAGATTAGTAGATCAGATCACCTTAATGTCTCTTCCAAACATACAATTCTAAGGTGTGAACTAATCATAGAGTATTTTCTATTGCCTATTTTAACCCTATGATATTTCAGAGATGGATTAAGAGAAACAAAGAAAGAAATGTACTTTGTGGGCCAAATGTTAGTCTAATTTTAGCTGTATTTTAGGTGTGAGAATCTCTGGTTTAAAAACTCTGATTTCACCTAATTTTTTGAGTATATAGATTTATTTATCAGTAATTAAAGAAGTGAGATTTTTCTTTCTTGAATGCAGCCAAATTTTCAGATTCTGAGAGCAAATTTTGCATATTTTTATGAATTTTTTCTCTGATCAAGAAGCCTAGAAATTATTACTTTAATGACACCAAAAGCAAAAACAAACAAACAAACAAAAAAAACAAACCTGTTGCCTTTGAGTTGATTCCAACTCATAGTGACTCTGTAGGACAGAGTAGAACTGCCTCATAGGGTTTCCAAGGAGTGGCTGGTGGATTTGAATGGCTGACCTTTTGGTTAGCAGCCAAATGCTTAACCACTGCACCACCAGGACCCTAGTAACATCATAAAAAAACATACTTCACATTAATTTGACACAATCTTTATACATATATTTTCACATGCGTTATCTTACTTAAAAATTTTCCCAGCTGACTTCTTAGAGAGATAATGAAATGACGTTAAATGATTGCCTGAAGTTTCATGGCTAGCAAGGGATAGAGCCAGCCCTAAGCCCTCATTCTTCCCGTTCTGACTTTAATTCTTTTTCTTTCTTTGAGTTAATGTCTTTAGATGTCAACAATTTTATCAGCAAGAAGAGACTTTTCCCTTCAGTTGTAGGAAATTGCCTTTGCATTTTGCAGTGTCCTTTTGCTTTATTGTGAAGTGTATTTGTAAAACAATGCCAGCTTTGAAATGTCATGTACTTCACATTCAGAAACTGTGTACTTCACATTCAGAAACTGTGTCCTACTTGAAATGAAGTGATGATGTTTCCCTAAGGAAGCAGATGTCACTCCCTGGGCTATGGAGGCTGTGAGTTTAGCCAGACTGGGCTGGGCAGTCTAGGGAGGCTGCTCCGACATTTGAGGGATGGTAGGCTCTTTGGGACAAGGTCATGTTAACCCATACTTGGGAACATTTCAGAATGAGAGTGGGCTCAGAAATGTTGAGAACTCCTCAAAGTAGAGTTGACCTTAATGACATGGATGGAGTAAAGCTTTTGGGACCTTCATTTGCTGATGTGGCACAACTCAAAACGAAAAGAAACATCTGCAAACATCCACTAATAATGGGAATATGGATTGTACAAAATATGAATCTAGGAAAAGTAGAAGTCCTCAAAAATGAAATGCAAGGCTTGAAGATTGATATCCTAGGCATTAGTGAGCTGAAACGGACTGGTAATGGCCATTTTGAATTGGACAATTACATGGTCTACTATGCTGGGAATGGCAAAATGAAGGGAAGCAAGGTTGCATGTATTGTTAAAAAGAACATATGAAGACATATCCTGAAGTACAATGCTGTGATAGGATAATATCCATAGGTCTACGAGAAAGACCAGTTAATATGACTATTATTCAAATTCACACACCAACCACTGATGAAGAAATTGAAGATTTTTACCATTTTCTTCAGTCAGAAATTGATCAAACATGCTATCAGAATGTCTTGATAATTGCTGATGACTGGAATGTGAAAGTTGGAAACAAACAAGAAGTCTCTGTAGCTGGAAAATATGCCTTTGGTGACTGAAACGACACTGGAGATCTCATGATAGAATTTTGCAGGACCAATTACTTATTCATTCCAAATACCGTTTTTCAACAACATAAATGGCAACTCTATATGTGGACCTCACCGGATGGAAAACAGAGGAATCAAATCGACTACATCTGTGGAGAGAGACGATGGAAAAGCTCAATATCATCAGAACAAGGCTAGGGGGTGACTACGGAACAGACTATCAGTTGCCCATACTCAAGTTTAAGTTGAAGCTGAAGAAAATTTTTAAAAAGTCCGCAAGAACCAAAATATGACCTTGAGTGTGTCCTACCTGAATTTGGAGACCGTCTCAAGAATGGATTTGATGCATTGAACACTAATGACTGAAGACCAGACAAGTTGTGGAACGACACCAAGGACAATATATGTGAAAAAAGCAAAAAGTCATTAAAAAGAGTGGAAAGAAAGGAAGGACCAAAATGGGTGTCAGGAGAGACTCTGAAGCTTGCTCTTGAACGTAGAGTAGCTAAAGCAAATGGAATGAAAGAAATGAAGTAAAAGAGTTGAACAGATTTCAAAGGGTGGCTCAAGAAGACAAAGTAAAGTATTTTAATGAAATGTGCAAAGACCTGGAGTTAGAAAACCAAAAGAGAAGAATACACTTGACGTATCTCAAACTGGAAGAACTGAAGAAAAAACTGAAGCCCTGAGTTGCAATTTTGAAGGATTCTATGGGCAAAATATTAAACAATGCAGGAAGCATCAAAAGAAGATGGAAGGAATACACAGAGTCAGTGTACCAAAAAGAGTTGGTTGATGTTCAGACACTTCAGGAGGTAGCATACGATCAAGAACTGGTGGTACTGAAGGAAGATGTCCAAAGTACACTGAAAGCATGGGCAGAAAACAAAACTTCAGGAACTGAAGTAATGCCAATTGAGATGTTTCAATAAATGGATACAGTGCTGGAGGTGCTCATTAGTTTAGGCCAAGAAATTTGGAAGAGACCTACTTGGCCAGTTGACTGAGAGAGATCTATATTTATGCCCATTCCAAAGATAGATGATCCAACAGAATGTGGAAATTATCTAACAATATCATTAATTTCATACACAAGTAAAATTTTTCTGAAGATAGTTCAAAAACAGTTGCAGCAGTACATTGACAGGGAACTACCAGAGATTCAAGCAGGATTCAGAAGAGTACTTGGGATGAGGAATATCGTTGCTCATGTCAGATGGATCTTAGCTGAAAGCAGAGAATACCAGAAAGATGTTTACCTGTGTTTTATTGACTATGCAAAAGCATTTGACTATGTGGATACTAACAAATTATGGATAACATTGAGAAGAATGGGAATTCCAGAACGCTTAATTGTGCTCATGAGGAACCTGTGCACAGACCAAGAGGTATTCGTTCGAATAGAACAAGGGGATACTGCATGGTTTAAAGTCAGGAAAGATGTATGTCAGGGTTGTATCCTTTCACCATATTTATTCAGTCTGTATGCTGAGCAAATAATCCAAAAGGTCAGCAGCTCGAAGTCACCAGCCGCTCTTTGGAAACCCTGTGGAGGAGTTCTACTCTGTCCAGTATGGTTGCTATGAGTCAGAATTGACTGAACGGCAAAGGGTTTGGTTTTTTATGTACAATGATAAGTGTAAGAAAAGATCTTTTTTAAGCAAAATTAATAAACCAGTCTGATTTGTCTAGAGAGTCACCTTAATTATATGAAGTTGAATTTTGAAATAGAAAAAGACTGACATGCCAGTTTTTTTAGATGTTAGCACAAAGAATAAGAGACTTTATAATATAATATATTAATACCCTTCAGAGGTATTATGGGCATACAGATGCATAGAGCTTCAGATCTACAATGTCAACTATAGTTCAAAAGTTTACCAGTCCAGATCTCAAAGAGTTTTTCTTGTCAGTGGGCACTAAATATTTTCTCAACTGATTTGAGCTCTGTGATGGTTAATTTTATGTATCAACTTGACTAGGCTATGGTGCCCATTTGTTAGGTCAAACACTAGTCTAGATGTCTCAATCAAGTATTTACATGTGATTAACATTTAAATTAGTTGGAAGTAAAGCAGATTATCCTCCATAATGTGAGTGAGACTTATTCAATCAGTTGAAGGCCTTAATAGCAAAACTGGAGGTTTTCTGAAGGAAGAGTCTGCCTCCAGACTATAAATAGACATTCTGCCAGAATTCTCCCCTCCCTCCTACTGCCTGTATAAGATGGCTGAAATTTTCAGCCTTTTGTCTGACCTACAGATTTTGAACTTGCCAGCCCCCATAATAACATGAACCAATTCCTAAAAATTTCTCTCTCTGTCTCTCTCTGTGTATGTATTTACATATATCTCACTGGCTGTAGTTCTCTAGAGAAGCCTGACTAAAATAATCTCATAAATAGACAAATAGATAAACAACAAAGAAAACAGATTTTCTGTCATCTCTCACCCAACAAAGTATAGAATTTCTATTATGAATGTGACAGAGGCTACCAAAGTGTCAGATTCCTAATCAATGCCTACCATCAATGGGGAATAACTATCATACTTGTGAAAACCAGAAACAAAAACAAAATCATAAGATCAGAGGAAAAACTAGAGAGTTAGCAAAGTTAACATTCTACTGGTGCTTGGGATTCATTCTCAGAGTCAAGGGAAGACATACCTGGCTTAGGCAGTCCTTGAAGTGCACTTGGACGATGAAGTTTAATGACTTCTTTAGGCATGTTGGGCATTTATGTGGGTTCTTCAAAACTGCTAAAGAATAATTTTCAAAGGCGTAAAATTATGACTCTCATACAAATACAAAATGAACACATGTCAAAGACTTTATTCCATTCATTAATTAATGAGCGAACTGGTAGGATGATAAAGCTGGATCTACAGCCCTACTCTTGACTCTTTTTTCTTTCACTTTCTCTCTTTTATTCACTTATTTGGTCATTAGTTTTATGTTCAATTTACAAGTCACATTGTATGTAACCATCACTGAAAAATAAAACTCAATTGTCCTATATACGTCTAGAAAAATGCAAGTTTTCAAAGCTTTTTGAAAAGTGGGCAATTTTCCGATTTCTTCATACTAGGGTGTCAGAGATTTCTCTGTGTTTCAGGTTTATGGTTGTAGCACATGTCTGTGAATCATTTGATCCAGATTATAGTGTTGACCATTACGAACGCTATGTGACAAAGGTGATTTAACTTTTTAAATAATTTTGAATTTTCTCTTATTATAATTCTCTTCCTGTGAATTGATTCTATGAACCTAACAAGGACACCAGAAAGATAAACTTAAGGTATAGAACTATTTTGATCTCTTTGGCATAATTTTCTGTATAAATATGAATATACGCAATGTAAAAATCAACAAGAAAATTTCCTTTGATCAACTTCATTTTTAAAAGGCGACATTTGAAGCTGTATTAATTAGATGCATGATTCTCAGCCTGGGCTATTATGTCTTCTAACGTGTGTGTGTTTGGAGATGTAAGATCTGAGTTATTTTCAGCACTTCAAAAAATGGTTCTGTGCTTAAAATGGTTTATTCAACAGAGATAAAGTTGTGCAGGCTATTGTATAGAAATTCTTTTGATAAGACAAAATATATCAGGGGAAATATTAAAAGTTATCCTTTAGAGTCAAAAGTTTTAAAATCATGAATTAGTTGAAATAAAAAATCTTTAAAGGCAAACATAGGTCAAATCCCATTCTCTGGCTGTCACAAAAGTTAATAGTACACAGCCTCTGTGCAGCATAAAGCAGGGCACTAGGTGATCCTTATTTTGAAGAACTGAGGGTATACAGAACTGTGTAGAATGAGTAGTGAGTTGATGATGGTGTTATAATCCATCGTCCTTGGGAGCTCTAGCATTGTACTATTGCCACTCTGTAAGGTCTGCCAATAAGCTGTCAATCAATGGCTGAGTCCCTATACCTCCTGGGACCATCACCTGACAATGAAATCTAACTAGTGTCAGGCATGCTCAAGGCTCCCTTACCTAGTTTATCCTCTGCTCCTTTTTTTTTGACAGCTCCAGAATAGAATTTATTTTCTGCGTTTAATGGATTTGTCATAAACCTTAATTGAATCTTCCAGATAAAAGAAATTTAGGACAACTTCAATAGTCTAGCTTGTAGCCCTGCTAAATTCCCCAAGACTTGAATATCAATCTGAGTGCTCAGAAGGACTTGGATAATTGCAGACCATCCTTATCAGGCCCAAGGTATAAATCCTTTTTGGCCTTTATAAAGATTTAGACTTATGATTTTAGGAAGGGGAGGTATTGCAAGAAAAGAATTTGTAGCTGGAGGATCAAATTATCTGTTTTTTTTTTTTTTTTTTCTATGAGACTATCAGATAACATTTAATAATCAAATATGCTATTAGGGCAAGTACTCCTTAGGCAAAAACTGTTTTGCCAATACAATAAAAAATAAAATTACTTTTTGAAATGACAAACCAATCCAAAAGTTAAATGTAAGTTTACTTTCATTAGACTATTTTTTTTGAGGTTAGAATAATCAAATACATGCATACACAAGATACTAGTTTCTTAATGATGCAAAACTTTAAAATTGAGCAGGATATTTGGGCTTTTAAAACACATATATACCATTTTGTAGTACAGACTCAAGTGTCTAATGAAACATTTTCAGGAACCAACAGAAGAAGATTTTGGATTCATATATTAAGATCTAAAATTGCATATCAAATGGTACCTGCATCTGAAAACCAAATACTGTCTATTATTTTTTTCTGATGGTCAAACTTTTCCTATTGAGTAAGAAGAAAAGTAGAGAAAACATTGAGCTTTATAAAATGAGTTATTCTATGAAGTGCTTGTTTAGTCAGTCTTAGAAACCTTGGGTATAATCATATCAGTTGTTTTTTTGATAGTTGTTTCTGAAGTCATATAATGCAAAACTAAGATTTCTGGGGAATGGAAAAACACTATAGAGCAATGCTACTTTTCCAGCAAAACAGAGATGGGGAATGTGGAAAATTGATACCTAAGATATAGGGGTATTTTGCTCTTATTTATGACTTTCTGAAAAGGCAATTTCATTAGTGCCCCTCTGCTTCAAATAAAACAGCTCTGCAAAACATCTGTTTCTGAGAACAACTTCCCCTAATGTTAAAAAAAAAAAAAAAAAAATCCATGTATCAGAGTTGTAGTACTTTTATATTGTCTTCTGATTAGAATTCTAACTCCACAACTGAGGTATCTTATTTCTGCCCTTTAATCGTCTTGGCCACTTAGCTTTCACTTTTTTTTTTTTTTTTTCCTATTTCCGTAGTAGCTATTGAAGCTGTTTTTAAACAGAGATATTTGAAGACCTAGTAAAAGTGTGACTTAATAAGACTCATTTCTCTGCTTGCAAAACCACCTTGGATTTTTTTTAATAAACATTAGGCTCCATAATAATTTAATGACATGGTATTGTGATTATTTATTCACATATTTGCTTCTGTCACTTGGCTGTGACCTCCTGGAGAGGAGTTAATATTTTTAAAACCTAAATAGCCCAACAGGATCATGGTGTCTGGTCCAAAGGATATGCTTAATCTTTGTTAACTATTTCAACAAATGATGAGGAAGCAAGATTAATTATTGTTCATAGATTCTTGGAACTGTTTGTAGTTTTATAGTCTTAGGAACTGGGCTGGTCTAGATGAGCACAATGGAATAGATTTTTTTAAAAAGGGCTTACTTATCTCCAATTTTCAGGTCTTTAATTGTGAGAAATTTTCTAAAAGAATAAATTCTGAAACATTTCTTTACTTGAATAGTCTGAAAAGTATGGGTAACAATGAGGTAATTCATCTTGAGCAATAATACTGAAATTTGAGATAACTTTTAATGTACCGTCAGGAGTATCTGGTCGCTTAAATATGACCCTGATTCCTTCAATCTTTGTGTTCTGGTGTCTTCAGCATCAACTTACCTGGAAGCTAATTTTTCTTAGGGCATAAGTTGCCTGCTACAGTTTCATGTATCGTCCTAGTCATAAAAATGTCCAAAAGAAGAAGAGTGTCTCCATCTTTCTTTGGTTTCTATTTTTAAGATCTGAAAAAAAAAAAATTTTCCCAGAATTGCTCCAAAATACTTTCTGTCATATTTCCTTGACCAGTTTTGGGTCAGATGCTCAGTCCTAAAACCATCACTGGCAAGAACAGTGGGATTACCTTGATATACTTGGTTCAGTGGTTTTTAACCCTGGATGCATCATGAGGTGTTTTAAAAAATATTTTTGCCTGGGTTACACTCCAGATTAGTGAATCAGAACCTCTGGGGTGTATTGTGGGTATCAATATTTTTAAAAAGCTCCCAGGTGATTATGGTACACTGTGAGTGCTGAGACACAGGGACTTGGATGAATAGTCTGAAGTAGACTGATGACCATGATCAATGAGTTACCTCTATACAAAGCATGAGGATTTTGTCCTCTCTCAAGGGGCTTTGAATAGTGATGGCTAGCTTGCTCATATGCATTCATTCTTCACTGTCTTACCAAGCTTCCCTTGTGAGTATCAGTACATATTTGTAAGACAGTTGACCAGGGTTGGAGTCTATGAACTGTGCAGACAATTGGATTGGGCAAGAATTAAACCAGGTGTTTGCATGTCTGAGCAAACAATGCTAAATTGAACCAATCAGTCAAGGATGTCCCCAAAAGATAGAACTAACAATTCATGTTTTTTTCCTTAATTGGTATGTTTAGAGAAGTGGAAAAGGATTTAGGACAAATCTTCAGCTACTCTCATTTGTCCTTTGCAGTCATGTGTTCTCTTCAAGCAGGAGTGAGTACCTTATCAAGGCAAAACTGTCAAATACCTGGGCAACATGGGGCAAGTTTTATAGTTTAAGCCTTGTTTTACTTATGTATAAACTGGGACAGTAACTCCTTTATCAGAGAGTTCTTTCAAAAATTAAATTTGTTCAGGAAGGAAAAGCACTTAGGCACAGTAAGAGCTCAGAGAATGAGCTGATGATAATAATTATCTGATTTGCATTTGAAGGAGCCCTGGTGGTACAGTGGTTAAGTTTCAGCTCAGCTGGTAACCGAAAGGTTGTTGGTTCAAACCTAACAGCCTCACTTCAGGAGAACGATGTGGCAGTCTGCTTCCATAAACATTCCCAAACCCAACCCACTGCCTTGGAATTGATTCCAACTCATAGTGACTTTATAGGGTTTCCAAGGCTGTAAAATCTCTACAGAAGCAGACTGCCAAATCTTTTTCCCGTGAAGCTGCTCGTAGTTTCTAACTGCGGACCTTTCCTTTAGCTGTCCATAGCTTTAACCATTGAGCCACCAGGGCTCCTTCTATAGCCTTGGAAATCCTACCGGGCAGTTGCTCCTTCTGCAAAGACTATAGCCTTGGAAATCCCACGGGGCAGTTCTACTCTGTCCTATGGAGTCGCTATAAGTCTGAATTTGGTTCAATGGCAATAAGGTATGACAGGTGATAATGAACCCATTGCTAATACTAACCCAAACAAGATATTTATGTATTCTATTTCTTTTGATCCTCCCTTGCCAGGTCTCCCGTGCTTTTAGCTATGTATTTATTAATGTTTTCTTTTTACCGCCCCCCATGGCACTTTCCTCTAAACATATGTATATATATATATATAAAACCCCCCCCAAAACCAAACCCAGTGCCGTCGAGTCGGTTCTGACTCATAGCGACCCTATAGGACAGAGTAGGACTGCCACATAGAGTTTCCAAGGAGAGCCTGGCGGATTTGAACTGCCGATCCTTTGGTTAGCAGCCGTAGCACCTAACCATTACGCCACCAGGGTTTCATATATATATATATACATATATATATATATATAGTATGTGTAAATCATATTTAAATTATTTTATATTCCCTCCTCCAATTTAATTTCATTTACAAAATTGACTTCACAAATTTAATGTGTAGATTTGTCTTTCCTTATTCTCTGATTTCCTCATGGGATTTGTGTGGGTGATTTTTTTTTTTTTTTTGCTTCCCTTTGACTATGTTTGTAGCTGATATGTCTTATTGTTCATTTTTCATGTAATGCTTTATTACCTTTTGCCTGGATCAAGAATTTTCAGATCGATTTTGAATTTTTTTTTTCAGGATATATTCCAAGAGGCCTTACACTTAAAAAAATTTTTTATCAGTACAAAAATGATGGATATGATAGTTTGAAGAATCTGCAAAAACACAGAAATGCCATATTCCATGTTATCTCATTGCTACTCCCCAACAGTATGTACTCCACAGCGGCGCTGAAGTCCTTGCATTCCCTTGAGCCCACTGTGCTCTCTCACTTCTGGACCTGTGCAGATTTTGCCCTCTTCCTGACTAATTACCCTTTCTTCACCTGGCTACCTCCTAACTATCTTTTCTCAGCTTAGATTCTGCTTCTCAGTGTAAACAACCTTTCCTGGCCTCTCATATTTGGATGAGGCTTCCTTTTCACTGATTTTTATAACATCTTGTATTACAATAACGTGATTACATCACCCACAATTGGCTAGCTACCTTTTCTTTAGGCTCCATGCTCTGAGAGGGCATCCTTGTGGCCTACATAGGATAGTTCTGGGCACATTTCCAAGTTACATGAAAACTCTCAGTTTCATCTTACTACTTTGGATATGCCATCAGGCAATACCAATCCCTAGAAAAGGGTGTCAAGATTGGTAGAGGGTCATTGAAGATGAGCGAACCCTCAATGAGATGGATTAACATGAGGATAGCTAGAATAATCGGCTCAGGTATGTAAAAGATCGTGAAGGTGGCAAAGGATCAGGCAACATTGCATTCTGTTATTCATAAGGTTGCCATGAGTCAGAGCCAACCAGATGGCAACTAATGACAACAGTTTCCTCTAGTGATTACATACATGTCAATTGTGTGTAGAATACATACCTCCAAATATCTGTTTGCCTAGAGATTTATGTCACTAAGATCTCTATGACAAGTATACAGCTAATTTTATTAAAAATATATTTTCCAAGTTACTGATGTAAAG
This sequence comes from Loxodonta africana, assembly GCF_030014295.1. NCBI lineage: Eukaryota > Metazoa > Chordata > Mammalia > Proboscidea > Elephantidae > Loxodonta > Loxodonta africana. Next base: position 51,824,662 of record NC_087351.1, read on the forward strand.
CTTATGCTTTTGTTTTGTTTTATTTCTTTACTTCAGAAACCATCATTTTTTTCTTTCCCTGATGGAGCTGTGTTTCTTATTTTTTCAATGCCTCTATTTTAATCCCAGCTTGCCTTTGGGGAGATTTATCTTGTGTTTCTCTGCTGAATGATGTCTTTTGAGCCTATTGCTATGAGATGCCATGACTTGAACTTGAGATTTCAAGTAGAGACTTTCAACCCAATGCACTGGACTTAGCAGTCTAACCTTAGAATGCTTTAGCAATTCTTTAATGCCGTGTCTTTCCTCTGTTCTTTTTTTGCTGAAGGCATATAGATTTCACCAACTTATTGGGCCTTTGAACACAATCATCTAAGCAAGAATTCTCTGGGATGTGCTTGAGATGCGATCATTTGGATTAATAAAATAGGGTCTTCTTTGCTATTGACTTAAAAAGTATATCTTTCTGTTCCAACTCTACTCTTGATTTCTTTAGTTTTTTTATATTGCTAACTTATTTACACCGATTTTTTTCTCAGTATGTATTCTATTTTTAAAGCTTATTACTTTTTTCAGGTTTCTTCTTTGAGAGAGCATTATTATACTCAAAAATAATCCTGTGATTACTGCCCCTGCAATGTCAGAAGTGTTGAAAATGAGGTTTGTAAAGAGTAAATCATCATTTAAGCTCCCTGTTTGGATGATGATAAAAAAATTGGTTGATGAAGAAAATGCAAGTAGGAGCACTGATTTGCAGTATAGTACCTGATATAGGGTCTCATGAAATTTTATTTACTAATTTAATTAAATCAACTTGGCAAGAAACCCCACAAATTAGACTGAAAATTGGCCCACGTATTACAAGTCAGATAATAATATATGTTGCATGTTGAAGTAGGTAGCCTGAATTGTAGCTAGTAGAAAAGATCAGCTTTTGATTTTCATAGTTTTTTTTTTTTTTTTTTTAGATAAAGATATGGAACTAGAAATAATGAAAGTTTCAGTTTATGTTAAATTGAATAATAGAAAATATCTCTAACATCTTGAAATTTTATAGTCATGTGAACATTTATGTACATGGTCACAGAACAACAAAGCAAAAGTCAAATTGGAAAAAAGCAATTAAAATGGAGATGACGCTCCATTTAAAATGAATATGGAGGTATGGCCTCAAACTTGATAATTGAACAAAAAGGGAAAATAAATACATAAAGTGTTCCAAGTTTCTTATTTTTGGCTCCATCTCTTTTTTTTGTGACTCCAACTGAGAACTCATGACTTGGCCACCTTTTCCTCTCCTGAAATATTTCCCTCAGAGAAGCCATCTGCCCTTGGGCCTTCAGAAACCACATCTGAGTTGATGATTTACTCTCAGATCTACAACACTAGGCCAAAAGTTTAGTCCTTTATCTTTATCCAATGACAAGGCATTTTCTCTTTTAGTAGTCCGACTCTACGTCAAATCCAGCAATTTAAAAAGACCCTAGGATTTTTCTTATATTTCACATTGTTGTTATTCGGTACTATCAAGTTGGTTCTGATTCATAACAACCCTACATACAACAGAACAAAATATTTCCTGGTTCTGCACTATCCTCACAATCATTGCAGGTCTTCATTATTCATCACCCAGCTTTCACATGCATATGAGGCAATTGAAAATATCGTGGCTTGGGTCAGATGCACCATAGTCCTCAAAGCGACATTTTTGCTTTTTAACACTTTATGAGGTGTTTTGTAGCAGATTTGCCTAATGCGATATGTTGTTTAATTTCTCGAATGCTGCTTCTGTTGAGTGTTGATTGTTGATCCAAGTAAAATTAAATCCTTGACAACTTCCATCTTTTCTGTTCATCTTGATGTTGCTTACTGGTCCAGTTGTGAGGATTTTTGTTTTCTTTACGTTGAGGTATAATCCATATGGAAGGCTATGGTCTTCTATCTTCATCAGTAAGTGCTTCAAGTCCTCTTCACATTCAGCAAGCAAGATTGTGTTGTCTGCATATCACAGGTTGTTAGTAAGTCTTCCTCCAATCTTTATGCCACTTTCTTCTTTATATAGTCCAACTTCTCAGATTATTTGCTCAGAATACAGATTAAGTGTGGTGAAAAATACAACCCCGATGCACACCTTTCCTGATTTTAAACCACACAATATCCCCTTGTTCTGTTTGAATGACTGCCTCTTATTCTATGCACAGTTTCCACATAAGTACAATTAGGTGTTCTGGAACTCCCATTCTTTGAAATGTTATACATAAATTGTTATGATCCACACAGTCAAATACCTTTGCATATTCAATAAAACACTGGTAAATGTCCTGGTATTCTCTGCTTTCACCCAAGATCCATCTGAAATTGCCTTATGTGAGAATCTCTGTAGTCATTTTCTAGTAGTTTACTCCAGGCTATCATATACACCTTTAGTTTTTCTTAACCTTTTGAGTCATGTTTTCTCAGAATATATGGTAGACTAGTGGCACAGTGGTGAAAGCACTTGACTGCTAACCAAAAGGTCAGCAGTTTGAACTTGCCAGCTGCTTTACAGGAGAAAGTGTGGCAATCTGCTTCCTTAAAGATTAGAGCCTTGAAACCCTATGGAGAAGTTCTACTCTGCCCTAAAGGGTTGCTTTGAGTCAGAATTGACTCAACAGATATAGATTTGGGTTTTTTTTTTTTTTTTTTTTTTAGTGATTTGAGGCAATTTCTTTTCCTCCAATTCTGTTGGAATGACCAAATATCATGTGTATGTGTATATTTGTGTGTGTGTTAAAATAGTTGTCAGTGTTGTAACAAGACAGCAGTTTTGAGACATTTATGTCAGTTTGTTGTACTGTGGGGGCTTGCGTGTTGCTGTGATGCTGGAAGCTATGCCACCGGTATTCAGATACCAGAAGGTCACCCATGGAACACAGGTTTCAGCTGAGCTTCCAGACTAAGACAGACTAGGAAGAAGGACCCGGCAGTCTACTTCTGAAAAGCATTAGCCAGTGAAAAACTTATAAATAGCAGCAGAACATTGTCTGATATAGTGTTGGAAGATGAGCCCCCCAGGTTGGAAGGCACTCAAAAGATGACTGGGGAAGAGCTGTGTCCTCAAAGTAGAGTCGACCTTAATGACGTGGATGGAGTAAAGCTTTCGGGACCTTCATTTGCTGATGTGGCAAGACTCAAAATGAGAAGAAACAGCAGCAAACATCCATTAATAATTGGAACCTGGAATGTACAAAGTATGAATCTAGGAAAATCGGAAATCGTCAAAAATGAAACGGAATGCATAAACATCAATATCCTAGGCATTAGTGAGCTGAAATGGACTGGTAGTGCCCATTTTGAATTGGACAATCATATAGTCTTCTATGCTGGGAATGACAACTCGAAGAGGAATGGTGTTGCATTCATCATCAAAAAGAACGTTTCAAGATCTATCCTGAAGTACAATGCTGTCACTGATAGGATAATATCCATACGCCTACAAGGAAGACCAGTTAATAGGACTATTATTCAAATTTACTCACCAACCACTATGGCCAAGGATGAAGAAATAGAAGATTTTTATCAGCTGCTGCAGTCTGAAATTCATCGAACATGTAATCAAGAAGCATTGATAATTACTGGCGATTGGAATGCGAAAGCTGGAAACAAAGAAGAAGGATCAATAGTTGGAAAATATGGCCTTGGTGATAGAAACAATGCCGGAGATCGAATGATGGAATTTTGCAAGACCAACGACTTCTTCATTGCAAATACCTTCTTTCACCAACATAAACGGCGACTATATATATATATATTTTTTATATACTTAGACCTTGCCAGATGGAACACACAGAAATCAAATTGACTACATCTGTGGAAAGAGACGATGGAAAAGCTCAATATCATCAGCCAGAACAAGGCCAGGGGCTGACTGTGGAACAGACCAATTGCTCATATGCAAGTTCAAGCTGAAACTGAAGAAAATCAGAGCAAGTCCATGAGAGCCAAAATATGACCTTGAGTATATCCCACCCGAATTTAGAGACCATCTGAAGAACAGATTTGATGCATTGAACACTAGTGACCGAAGACCAGACAAGTTGTGGAATGACATCAAGGACATCATCCATGAAGAAAGCAAGAGGTCACTGAAAAGACAGGAAAAAAAGAAAAGACAAAGATGGATGTCAGAGGAGACTCTGAAACTTGCTCTTGAGCATCGAGCAGCTAAAGCAAAAGGAAGAATTGATGAAGTAAAAGAACTGAACAGAAGATTTCAAAGGGCCTCTCGAGAAGACAAAGTAAAGTATTATCGTGACACATGCAAAGAGCTGGAGATGGAAAACCAAAAGGGAAGAACACGCTTGGCATTTCTCAAGCTGAAAGAACTGAAGAAAAAACTCAAGCCTCGACTGCAGTAGTGAAGGATTCCATGGGGAAAATATTAAATGATGCAGTAAGCATCAAAAGAAGATTGAAGGAATACACAGAGTCATTATACCAAAAAGAATTAGTCGATGTTCAACCATTTCAAGAGGTGGCATATGATCAGGAACCGATGGTACTGAAGGAAGAAGTCCAAGCTGCTCTGAAGGCATTGGCGAAAAACGAGGCTCCAGGAATTGATGGAACATCAATTGAGATGTTTCAACAAAGAGATGCAGCACTGGAGGTGCTCACTCATCTATGCCAAGAAATATGGAAGACAGTTTCCTGGCAAACTGACTGGAAGAGATCTATATTTATGCCTATTGCCAAGAAAGGTGATCCAACCGAATGAGGAAATTATAGAACAATATCATTAATATCACATGCAAGCAAAATTTTGCTGAAGATCACTCAAAGACAGCTGCAGCAGTATATCAACAGGGAACTGTGAGAAATTCAGGCTGGTTTCAGAAGCAGACATGGAACTAGGAATATCATTGCTGATGTCAGATGGATCCTGGCTGAAAGCAGAGAATACCAGAAGGATGTTTACCTGTGTTTTATTGACTATGCAAAGGCATTCGACTGTGTGGATCATAACAAACTATGGATAACACTGAGAAGAATGGGAATTCCAGAATACTTAATTGTGCTCATGAGGAACCTTTACATAGATCAAGGGGCAGTTGTTCGGACAGAACAAGGGGATAGTGATTGGTTTAAAGTCAGGAAAGGTGTGCGTCAGGGTTGTATTCTTTCACCATACCTATTTAATCTGTATGCTGAACAAATAATCTGAGAAGCTGGACTATATGAAGAAGAACAGGGCATCAGGATTGAAGGAAGACATATTAACAACCTGCGTTATGCAGATGACACAACCTTGCTTGCTGAAAGTGAAGAGGACCTGAAGCACTTACTAATGAAGATCAAAGATCACAGCCTTCAGTATGGATTACACCTCAACATAAAGAAAACAAAAATCCTCACAACTGGACCAATGAGCAACATCATGATAAACAGAGAAAAGATTGAAGTTGTCAAGGATTTCGTTTTGCTTGGATCCACAATCAACAGCCATGGAAGCAGCAGTCAATAAATTAAAAGAAGCATTGCATTGGGCAAATCTGCTGCAAAGGACCTCTTCAAAGTGTTGAAGAGCAAAGATGTCACCCTGAAGACTAAAGTGCGCCTGACCGAAGCCATGGTATTTTCAATCACATCACGTGCATGTGAAAGCTGGACAATGAATAAGGAAGACAGAGGAAGAGTTGATGCCTTTGAATTGTGGTGTTGGCGAAGAATATTGAATATACCATGGATTGCCAAAAGAACGAACAAATCTGCCTTGGAAGAAGTGCGGGCAGAATGCTCCTTAGACGCAAGGATGGCGAAACTGCATCTTACATACTTTGGACGTGGTGTCAGGAGGGATCAGTCCCTGGAGAAGGACATCATGCTTGGCAGAGTACAGGGTCAGCTGAAAAAAGGAAGACCCTCAAGGAGGTGGATTGACACAGTGGCTGCAACAATGAGCTCAAGCATAGCAACGATTGTAAGAATGGTGCAGGACCGGGCAGTGTTTCGTTCTGTAGTGCGTAGGGTCGCTATGAGTCGGAACCGACTTGACGGCACCTAACAACAACAACAATGTTATGGATGGAATTGTGCCCCCCTAAAATGTATATCAAGCTCCCCAGGCCATCATTCCCAGTATTGTATGGTTCCCCACCATTTTGTGATCAGATGTGATTATCCTATGTGTGGTAAATCCTAACTTCTATGATGTTAGTGAGGCAAGATTAGAGGCAGTTATGTTAATGAGACAGGACTCAATCTACAGGATTAGGTTGTATTTTGAGTTAGTCTCTTTTGAGATATAAAAGAGGTAATTGCATAGAGAGGAGAGGGAACATATACCATCAAGAAAGAAATGGCGGGAGTGGAGTGCATCCTTTGGACCTGGGGTCCCTGCACTGAGAAGCTTCTAGACCTGGGGAAGACTGATGACAAGTACCTTCCCTCAGAGCCAACAAAGAGCAGAAGACTTTCCCTGGAGCCGGAACTCTGAGTTTAAACTTCCGGCCTCCTAAACTGTGAGAATAAATTTCTCTTTGTTACAGCCATCCACTTGTGGTATTTCTGTTATAGCAACACTAGATAACTAAGACATACAGTGAAGACAGGCCTGGACTGAAGGAAGTACCATTCAGCCTATCATTCAACTGAAGCAAAGGAGTGAACCCAGAGAAGTAAAGTCAGACCATCAAAGGCTGGGAGCAGTCATAAGAGGGTTAGGGAAGCAGGCAGAAAACCAAGACTTTTCAGATTTTACCAGAACCTGCCTGGGGAGAAGGAATTCACTCTGAAGCTTCCTTTGGTAGAAAATATGGGGATGTAATGCTGCAGCTACTGCAGTGAGCTGGTAATAAAAGTGAATATGCTAGTTAGAGGGGGTTCTCCCCCAGCTACAAGTAACCTGCTGTAACAAACATTGGGCTTTCCTTTTCAATGCATCAACCAGAGCTGGGACATGTAGCCCCATTTAGCTGAAAAAGAGGCTAGAAAATAAATATATTGCTTTTTTTGCCTCTATAATGGTAGAGAGAAGGAAAGTATGGGCTAGAGAACTGATAATGTCTGCTATACAAATCCAAACTAGAGCAATAACATTGAAGGAAATTGAGAAATTTGTCCGCTAACAATCTCCAATAAAAATATTTAAAGAAAGATTTAAAGATTACAGTTCCCTCCAATACACATTTTTAAGAAATAAGATAATGCTAATTTTAATGCTTATTAAACTCTTCTAAGATGTATAGAAATGGAAAATCTTTGAATTCATTTTATGAAACCTAAGAGAGAACAGAAAATAGGAAACTACATATGGATATCATTTATAAATATAGTTAAATATGAACAAGTAAAATTTAGCTGTATATTAAAGAAATACTACATCTTGATCCACTAGAGTTGAGCACAGCAGTGCAATGTGATTCAATATTAGATTTCTACAAAATTTTTCTAAGGACTGCAGAGCAGACTTGAATAAATGTGGGGAATGTAAATGCCTAGAATAAGCTTAACCTTCATCTGACATAGTTTTAAATATTCCGTTATGTGGCAATACTTAAGGAAAAGCAAACATTTTCTGAGTATTTTCATCATACTCAAGACTTCACAGGCACAATATCATCCAATCCTCAAAAATTCTCAAGATAGGTACTATCATGTCACTTTTTTATAGGTTGGGAAATTGAAGCTTAGAAAGGTTAATTAACTTTACCTTAAGTAACCCTTACAATGATTGTGAGGATGGCTCAGGACCAGGCATGGTTTTGTTCTGTTGTACATAGATAGGGTCACTATGAGTTGGAATTGACTTGACAGCACCTAACAACAACAACAAAGTAATTGTTGTCAGGTCTAGGATTTAATTTTGCCCTCCTCACAAGTTAATGAGTTAACCTGCTAATGTTTCATGGATGCTGGCAGAAGATATGAGACTCTTGTATTAGAGACCAAGGACTTTATTACTTATGGCCCATGAACATCAGCATGTTCACCTTGTACCCACTTCCCATAGGGGTGATGCAATGGGACCAGACGGATGGTCACCATACAGTAGGCTTGCACTGAAATGGAGGAACACTTCATTAAGAAGTTTGTGAAAAAGTGCAGTGAAGATAGGCTTGGACTAAAGGAAGTACCATTCAACCTATCATTCATTTGAGGTAAAGGAAAGAACCCAGAGAAGTACATTTGGGAATCTACAGCTGTTATAGAAAGCAGTAAGCAAGTCTGTTATTTTTCTGTCAGGGATGTGGGAAAGAAGATATTACTTCACCTCTCAAGGTTACCAGCTGCATAACAACCCTGAGTAATGAATTGGTAAGGAGCCTTGGTGGTGCAGTGATTGAGTGTTTGGGTGCTAACTGCAAGGTGAGTGGTTCAAAACCACCAGCTGAGAATGATGTCGCAGTCTGCTTTTGTAAAGATTTTTGTTGTTATTAGGTGCTGTTGAGTCAGTTCCGACTCAGTGATCCTGCATACAACAGAACAAAACACTGCCTGGTCCGGTAACATCCTCATAATCATTGCTATGTTTGAGCTGATTGTTGCAGTCACTGTGTCAATCCATCTTGTCGAGGGTCTTCCTCTTTTTCATTGACCCTCTACTTTACCAAGCATGATGACCTTCTCCAGGGAGTGGTATCTCCTCATAATATGTTCAAAGTACATGAAATGAAGTCTCACCATCCTTGCTTCTAAGGAACATTCTGATTGTACTTCTTCCAAGAGAGATTTGTTTATTCTTCTGGCAGTCCACCTTATATTCAATATTCTTTGCCAACACCATAATTCAAATGCATCAATTCTTCTTTGGCCTTCATTATTCATTGTCCTGCTTTTGCATGCATATATTGTTGTTGTTAGGTGCTGTTGAGCTGGTTCCAACTCATAGTGACTACCTATCACAGAACAAAACACTGCCTGGTCCCGTGCCATCCTTACAATCCTTGCTATGCTTGAGCCCATCGTTGCAGCCACTGTGTCAATCCATCTCATTGAGGCTCTTCCTCTTTTTCGCTGAGAGTGTACTTTAAGAAGCATGATGTCCTTCTCCAGGGACTGATCCCACCTGACGACATGTCCAAAATATGTAAGACGCAGTCTTGCTCTCCTTGCTTCTAAGGAGCATTCTGGTTGTACTTCTTCTAAGACGGATTTCTTTTGTGCATTCTTTTGGCAGTCCATGGTATATTCAATATTTTTCACGGGCACCACAATTCAAAGGTGTCAGTTCTTCTTCAGTCTTCCTTATTCATTGTCCAGCTTTCACATTGTATATGATACGATTGAAAATACCATGGATTGGGTCAGGTGCAAGGTGACTCTTAGTCTTCAAGGTGACGTCTTTGCTTTTCAACACCTTAAGGAGGTCCTTTGCAGCTGATTTTCCCAATGCAATGCCTCTTGATTTCTCGACTGCTGCTTCCATGGCTGCTGATTGTGGATCCAAGTAAAATGAAATCCTTGACAACTTCAATCTTTTCTCCGTTTATCATGATGTTGCTCATTGGTCCAGTTGTGAGGATTTTTGTTTTCTTTACGTTGAGCTGCAATCCATACCGAAGGTTGTGGTCTTTGATCTTCCTTAGTAAGGGCTTCAAGTCCTCTTCACTTTCAGCAAGCAAGGTTGTGTCATCTGCATAACGCAGGTTGTTAATGAGTCTCCCTCCAATCCTGATGCCCCATTCTTCTTCTTATAGCCCAGCTTCTTGGATTATTCACTCAGCATACAGAATGAATAGGTATGGTGAAAGGATTCAACCCTGGCACACACCTTTCCTGACTTTGAAACACTCAGTATCACCTTGTTTTGTCTGAACAACTGCCTCTTGATCAATGTACAGGTTCCTTAGGAGAACAATTAAGTGTTCTGGAATTCCCATTCTTTGCGACGTTATCCATAATTTGTTATGATCCATATAGTCGAATGCCTTTGCATAGTCAGTAAAACGCAAGTAAACATCCTCCTGGTATTCTCTGCTTTCAGCCAGGATCCATCTGACATCAGCAATGATATCCCTGGTTCCACGTCCTGAATTTCTGAATCCAGCCTGAATTTCTGGCAGTTCCCTGTTGATATACAGCTGCAGCTGCTTTTGAATGATCGTCAGCAAAATTTTGCTTGCATGTGATATTAATGATATTGTTTGATAATTTCTGCATTCAGTGGGATCACCTTTCTTAGGGATAGGCATAAATGTGAATCTCTTCCGGTCGGTTGGCCATGTAGCTGTCTAACAAATTTCTTGCAGAGATGAGCGAGCACTTCCAGGGCTGTCATCACATCTCAATTGATATTCCATCAATTCCTGGAGCCTTGTTTTTCGCCAATGCCTTCAGTGCAACTTGGACTTCTTCCTTCAGTACCACCGGTTCCTGATCATATGCTACCTCTTGAAATAGTTGAATGTTGACTAATTCTTTTTGGTATGATGACTCTGTGTATTTCTTCCATCTTCTTTTGATGCTTCCTGCGTCGTTTAACATTTTCACCACAGAAACGTTCACTACTGTAACTCGAGGCTTCAATTTTTCTTCAGTTCTTTGAGCTTGAGAAACACCAAGCCTGTTCTTCCTTTTTGGTTTTCTATCTCCAACTCTTTGCACATGTTACTGTAATACTTTACTTTGTCTTCTTGAGCCACCCTTTGAAATCTTCTGTTCAGTTCTTTTACTTCATCAATTCTTCCTTTCGCTTTAGTTGCTCAGCATTCAAGAGCAAGTTTCAGAGTCTCTCTTGACATCCATCTTGGTCTTTTCTGTCTTTCCTGTCTTTTCAGTGAACTCTTGCTTTCTTCATGGATGATGTCCTTGATGTCATTCCACAACTCGTCTCGTCTTCAGTCATTAGCGTTCAGTGAGTCAAATCTATTCTTTAGATGGCCTCTAAATTCAGGTGGGATGTACTGAAGGTCATGTTTTGACTCTTGTAGACTTGCTCTGATTTTCTCCAGTTTCAACTTGAACTTGCATATGAGCAATGGATGGTCTGTTCCACAGTCAGCCCCGACCTTGTTCTGACTGATGATATTGAGCTTTTCCATCATCTATTTCCACAGATGTAGTCGGTTTGATTCCTGTGTATTCCATCTGGTGAGGTCCTTGTGTATACTCACCGTTTATGTTGGTGAAAGAGGTATTTGCAATGAAGAAGTCATTGGTCTTGCAAAAGTCATTCATGCGATCTTTGGCATCATTTCTATCCCCAAGGCCATATTTTCCGACTACTGATCCTTCTTCTTTGTTTCCACCTTTTGTATTCCAATCACCAGTAATTATCAATGTATCTTGATTGCATATTCAATCAACTTCAGACTGCAGAAGCTGGTAAAAATCTTCAATTTCTTCCTCTTTGGCCTCAGTGGTTGGTGTGTAAATTTGAATAATAGTCGTCTTAACTGGTCTTCCTTGTAGGAGTATGGATAGTATCTTATCACTGACAGTGTTGTACTTCAGGATAGATCTTGAAATGTCCTTTTTGGCAATGAATGCAATTCCATTCCTCTTCAAGTTGTCATTCCTGGCATAGTCAGTTTGTTGTACTGTGGGGGCTTGCATGTTGTTGTGATGCTAGAAGCTATGCCACCACTATTCTGATACCAGCAGGGTCATACATGGAGGACAGGTTTCAGCTGAGCTTCCAGACTAAGACAGACTAAGAAGAAGGACCTGGCAGTCTACTTCTGAAAAGAATTAGCCAATGAAAACCTTAAGAATAGCAATGGAACATTTTCTGTTATAGTGCCAGAAGATGAGCCCTCCAGGCTGGAAGGCACTCAAAAGACGACTGGGGAAAAGCTGGCTCCTCAAAGTGTAGTCAACTTTAATGATGTGGATGGAGTAAAACTTCCTTCAATACCAACAGTTCTTGATCATATGCTACCTCCTGAAATAGTTGGACTTGGACCAATTCTTTTCGGTACACTTTTCAGAGCACTTTTTAGAGGCTCTTCTGACATCTACTTTGGTCTTTTCTTTCTTTCCAGTCTTTTTTAGTGACCTTTTGCTTTCCTCAAATATGTTGTCTTTGATGTCATCCCATGATTTGTCTGGTCTTTGGCTATTGGTGTTCAATGGGTCAAATCTATTCTAGAGATGGTCTCTTAATTCAGGTGGGATATACTGAAGGCACTTTGGCACTTTGGCTCTCATGGACTTGTTTTAATTTTCTTCAGCTTCACCTTGAGCTTGCCTGTGAGCAGTTGATGGTCTGTTTGGTAGTCATCCCCTGGCCTTGTTCTGATTGGTGATAGCTAGCATTTCCATTGTCTCTTTCCACAGATGTAGTTCATTTGACTCCTGTGTATTCCGTCTAGCAAGATCCACCTGTATAAATGCCATTTATGTCGTTGAAAAAAGACATTTCCAATGAATAGGCTATCTTACAAATTCTATCATGATATATCTGGTATCACCAAGGCTATATATTCCAAGTATTGAACCTTCTTTTTTTCCAACTTCTGCATTCCAGTTACCATTAATTATCAGTGCATCTTGGTTGCATGTTTGGTCAATTTCAGACTGCAGAAGATGGTAAAAATCTTCAATTTCTTCATCTGTGGCCTCAGTGGTGGGTGCCTAAATTTGAATAATAATCGTATTAATTGTTCTTCCTTTTAGGTGTATGGATATTATCCTATCACTGACAGTGTTGTACTTCAGGATAGATCTAGAAATGTTCTTTTTAACAATGAATTTGACAGTGTTCCTCTTCAATTTGTCATTCTTGGCATAAGAGACTGAATGGTTGTCTGATGAAAAATGACCAATACCAGTCTTCATGGATTGAATTATGTCCCCCCAAAAAAGATATTTTTGATAATGATAATGCCCAGGATATTGACAGTCAAGCATTCCATTTCAGTTTTGACAACTTCCAACTTTCCTAGATTCATACTTCTTACAGTCTATGTTGCAATTATTAAGGATGATTTCTTCTTATTTTGAGTTCTTTTGCAACAGGGAGTAAAGGTCCTGAAAGCTTTACTCCATCTGCCTTATTAAGACTGACTCTAATTGAGGAGGCAGTTCTTCCTCAGTAGCATTTTGAGTGCTTTCCAACCTGAGGGGCTCATCTTCCAGCACTGTATCAGACGATGTTCTGCTGCCATTCATAAGGTTTTCATTGGCCAATTTTTTCAGAAGTAGATCACCAGATCATTCTTCTCAGTCTGTCTTAGTCTGGAAGCTCAGCTAAAACCTGTCCTCTCTGGGTGATCCTGCTGACATTTGAAATACCAGTAACACAGCTTCTAGCAGCACAGCGATACGTAAGCCACCATAGTACCATAACCCGACAGATGAGTTCCTAAAGATTACAACCTTGGAAACCCCATGGGGCAGTTCTACTCTGTCCTACAGGGTCACCATGAGTCAGAATTGCTGTGACGGCAATGGGTAGAGTTTTTTTTTTTTTAATGGATTGGTAAAAATGGCATGCCAACAGGATGTGCTAGAAAGCAACAGGCCCCAAAGAACTGTGTCTCCCAGCCTTTTTTTTCACTCACCTCTAATTTCACTCACTTTAACTCTTAGCAATCTTTATTTTTTGCCTAATATCTCATGCTTGTGATGAAAATGTTTTTTGTTTAAATGACTGATTTTTTTTTTTAATAAAAAAATTAGCATTCAAAGTCACATAACCTTCAAAATCTTACTTATTCCTGGATTTACGTTTTAATTCTTGTGTGTATTGGTTTGTATAGTCAGGAGACTTTCCAAATATTAAAAAAAAAAAAAAAAAGGATTTTGAAATTTGATTTGCCATTTCTAGAATCAGAGACCAAAATGAACATTTAGACTTTATTGATCATGACATTGAAATCATATTGTTAATTTTTTAGAAAACGAAATATTTTGGAGAAAAAGTTTAACACTTTTTTATTACTTAATGATGCAGAAACTCCAAACCAAGGGCTATACCACAATATTTAACAATAAGTCAGCATGTGACATTGTCTAAATTCAGCACAATGCACTTGCAGACATGGAATAGAAGCCTTATGGCTATGTCACTAAGCAATGTTCTCTTGACACCTTTCTTAATATCATGTCCAATGAGCTTCTCAGATGGGAAGTCCTTCCTTTGTGTCCAAATCTATTTCTGCAACTTTTCCAATTTATCTTATTCCTTTAAAAAGCATCCCTCTCTTTCAAAAGAAAAGTGTCAAATTTGAAAGTCATCATGAGATAACTAGCCTTGCCAGGAAAAGGTTTCATTGTAATTGTTGGAAAGCTTCACAAAGTAGAATTTAATGCTGAGATATGCACTTTGGAAAGGATCTTAAAAACAAGAATGTCTAAAACAATATTTTTCTAAGCTTTGTGCAAGAAGCAGTGACATCTGTCCTGCTGTTGGTCCCAAATCCCGTCATATAACTTATGTTGTCTGCTTAAATCAGCCACTTTGTTGAAGCAGAAGTTTGTCTGCTCATCAACTCCACTCTGTGACTAGAGTTATTAGTCCTTTACTTACTCTTCACTTTCTAGTTGCTGGCTCTTGATGGCTCGAGTAACAACTCTAATGCAATTTCTGGGTTGCTGTTTGCATTTAATAGGTATTAGATTAAATGTGCAATTGGTCCACTGGAGATAAAAGTATCATTGAGCTTTTGGCAAAAAAGCTGAATCATATATTACATTCCAACGGGAAAACCATTAGCTTTAATAACTCGATATGAATTGTTGGCATTTATTATCCTTGTCAGTATGCTAATGCTCATTAGATTTTTAATGAGAGGATGGCAATAAAAACATGGCATAGAGTTAAAAATGGATATTAATTAGGGTATTAAAATGTCCTTATTTATGTAGTTATGAAGAGGAAAGCTGGTAACTGAAGAAACTATTTGATAGCAAAAACTCTTCTGTCTTATTCTTCCCAGCTCTATTATTAAAAATTATGCAAATAAGCAAATAGATAACAAGGTAAATAATAAACACTTTTGAGTGAATTCTTTTCAAAACACGTTTCTTGTGAGAGTCGGGTGATGTCTATACTATGGCCAAACAGAAAAAAAAGAAAACCAAATCAGTTGCCGTTGAGTCTATTTTGCTCATAGCCACCCTATAGACAAATTCAAATTTTAACTGTGGATAAACAGAGCACTGTATAGTTGTATAAATGACAAAATAGATAGAGATTATTAAGTGCTTCTCTCTTAAAGGGTAGTATAGTATAGGTAACCAAACAAAACCAAACCAAACCCAGTGCAGTCAAGTTGTTTCCGACTGATAGTGACCCTATAGGACAGAGTAGAACTGACCCATAGAGTTTCCAAGGAGCACCTGGCGGATTCAAACTGCCTTCCCTTTGGTTAGCAGCCATAGTGCTTAACCACTAGACCACCAGGGTTTCCATAGTATAGGTATAGGGCGGCAAACCTTTATAATAATAAATAACAAAGTTGCCTGACTTTAAATCCAGACTTTATGACTCATGGGCCATATTACTTAAAATCTCTGAACTTTGGCTTTTTCATCATGGGAATGAGGATTAAGTAGGATAGTCCATGTAAAGCATTTAGCACATTCCCTAAAATTGTGCTTAATAAAGCTATCTGGTATTATTTCTAAATAAAAAGAGGAAGACCCTCAGCTAGATGGATTTACACAGTGGCTGCAACAATGGGCTCAAGCATGGCAACAATAGCAAGGATGGCCCAGGACCGGGCAGTGTTTCCTTCTGTTGTACATAGGGTTGCTATGAGTCGGAACTGACTTGATGGCACCTAAAAACAACAAGAAGTATAATTTTTATTCAAGTAAATTAAGAATGGTGGTGTGTCTAAAAACACAGCTTCAGTTTTCAGATCTTCTAACCACTTCAGAAAAATCTGTTCATTGTGGCATATTTTGGTGAAAAACCGAAGAGCCTGGGTGCCCACATTTCATGCATTTCCCTTTAGTGTTTCTTTTACTTAAATTCGATATCCAATTCAATGGCTTTTACTAAGTGCAATACCTCAGGGCCTGTGCTAGGTGTGTGGGATACAACCATGAATGAGAAATAGCTTCTGCCATCAAGGAGAAGATTAGAGCAACTACTAACAAATCCAGTAATTTGGATTTTATTCAGCTTTTACTGAAAACTAGCATGTTTGTTTAAATGAAAGGGTCTTTAATTTATTGGTGTCACTACTGCCTAGCTGTATAATAGATAAATATGTAAATATATGTAAATTATATACTCTTTCATTTACTAGAAATGACCCACTGCCATTTTTCTTTTCACTTATGCCACACTCCAAGAAGGCAAATGTGCAGAAAAAATTAACATGTTCTTATCCTTTACAATAGAATGATGAGTGGAAAAATTGTGAATGCTTACGTAGCTATACATTGATTAATAGCTTTGTTGTTAGGTGCCCTAACTATACGTTGATTGATAGCTTTGTTGTTAGGTGTCCTCAAGTCAATTTCAACTCATAGCAATGCCATGTGACAGAGTAGAACTGCCCCGTAGAGTTTGCTAGGCTGTAATCTTTAAGGAAACATATCACCAGATCTTTCTCCTGAGAACAGCTGGGTGGGTTTGAACCATTAATCTTCTGGTTTGCAGCTAAGTGCTTAACAACTGAACCACTAGAGCTTCTTAGAAGGATGAAGGGGAAAAATTTGAATACTTATATAACTGTATATTAGTTAACAGCTTTTGCCTAAATTTTGCCTATGGTGTATATATACATGGGTAGTGCCAAGCTCCCAGCTTCCAGATGCTTATAGGTATCCGTTGCACAAGGCCAGATTGTAGAGTCAGACATACTGCTAAGAAATGTTTGTGAATGTGACCTTATTTGGAAATAGGGTTTTTGAAGATTTTACAAATAAATATGAGGTCATACCAGAGGAGGGTGAGTCCTAATTCAGTCTCAGTGATGTTCTATAAAAGAGAAGAAGAGTACAGACAGAGGGTAGACGGTCATGTGATGATGGAATTATACTGCAGCTACAAGCAAAGGAATGTATGAGGCAACCACAGCCATGAAAGACAAGAAAGAATCTTCTCTTACAGCCTTCGGAGAGGACATGGTCCTGTCAACATCCTGAATTTGGACCACCAGCCTCTAAAACATTAAGACAATAAACTTCTGTTCTTAGAAGTCACCCAATTTGTTGTATTTTGTGACAGCAGGCCTAGGAAAATAATTCACATCCCTAGGCTCTTCCACTTACCACAAACCACAGAGGGAGATCAAACAAATTCTTGGTAGGTCTCAGTTTCTGCATCTGTTAAATGGGAATATAATAAAGTGAGAGTGACAATTTGACAAGATTATGTATAAAAAGTGCTTCGCCTAGTTCCTGGCACATAGTAAATTCTATGAACATTCATTAACAGCAACACAGCAAAAATTTTATTCCCCTTTGTCTTTTTTCTTTTTTTAAGTGTGCCAAGCAAAGTTTTAATGATTGAATGGTCCTTCTCAGAAATAATTTTGTCTTTAATTTCTTACCCTTAAGACCAATTTAGAGGAAGTAAAAATAAATGGCATAATAGTCTGAGATGCAGAAATATTTACTGAAAATGTAACATTGAATACTCTTTCATCAAGCCTACAATTTTCACTTCATGATTTTTAAATTATACAGGAATATTAACAAAATAATATTTGAAATCTTGAGAGACCAATGTATGAAATTGCCGTGGAAGCATATTGTCCTAGGTCAAAAAGATGAGAGTATTTCAGTGAAACCTAACACAAACCTACTTACTAAAGAGAGGAAACGCTCATACTAGGTATAGAGATGTTTCTTTCTAAATGCATCACGAATGGTTGGAAATTTTGAATGTGATGCATCATTAGGTTTGACTATTTTAAAATCCAAATTAATCTTTTTGACATCCTTGGCAGAGCCCCTTCTAAATTCTAGCTATATTGAGTATTTGCCATGGCCCTTCCCCCATATATTTCTGAAAACTTCTGTTTAGTCCTTTGAGAAACCTCTCTGAAGCTTTAGTTGATACAAAACTCACCTCACTCCTGGTAGAACTCCATATAGGTTGTCACCTATGCCTTGTACATATGCCCTTTTTAGCAATACTAATATTATTAAAAACTACAAGTATATTGCAGGCTTACTACATGTCAGGCGTTGCATTCAGCATTTCATCTATATTTTCTTATTTGATCCTTGCCATAACCCTTTAGAGAGCCCTGGTGGCTTAGTGGTTAAGAGATACGGCTGCTAACCAAAAGGTTGACAGTTTGAATTCACCAAGTGCTCCTTGCAAACCCTACTCTGTCCTATAGGGTCGCTATGAGTCAGAATCCACTCGATGGCAATGGCAAAAAACAACAACATAAATCTTTAGGGACAACCTAAAGTCGGGGCTAGGGAGACCCACCCTGGATAGTTAACAGTCTTGCAAAGGGCAAGGTCCTTTTCCCCAGAGTGTGGAAAGAATGCATGGGCCAAACCTCTGTAGATCTTCAGGGACAGGAAGACACTTACGGGCATCTAGCTAAGCAAATAGGAATAAGATACAGTCCCTGGCCATGAAGATCTCACACTTTAATTTGGGAGAACAGATAACAACTCTGTTTGAACTACATGAAAACTGTCATTTTTTTTATAGATCAGAACTGGTCAAATACACACAATTTCATATAGTTTGACCTGGTACAATGTAATAATTCAGGTTGCAAAAGTATCTGACCATTTGCGTTCAGGATTTAATGAAAATAAGAAAAAGTTGAATGCTCCTATAGTTCATACTACAATTCCTATTTTACAAGTGTGTGTGAATTTAGCCCCAGAAGAGATTTATTCAATACTATGAGAAATACTTTTAAGGGCGGAATATCAAGCTCTGAAACCACAGTGTTTAGATTATACAAAGGTAGAAAATAAATCAAAAGAAGTGTTGATCTATGTCAAATGTTTCCATTACAAAAATACAGAAGTTGGAATTGTCATTCGTTTTTCATGTTTGTTCCTAATGGACTGTATATTGAATTTTAGTGAATACCAGAGGAACAGACATTTCAAAGACTATTCTTTCGTGTATTATATATTAAATATATAACTTTAAATTTAAAGAGCGACAATAACCATAAGAATTTCTGGTCTTCCCAATTGATGAAACAGTAGACTAAGCATTCAATGTAAAGTGTTGTGGCTAATGTATATAATAGCATTTTTTTCCCACATATCATCAATTCTTTAGCTTTATTAAAGATACTTCAGATAAGGATATTTTTTAAATAAGGAGGCAATGGTGAAAAGTGAAATGAATTTCTCTCTTTCTAATATAGTTGAAATAAAACTACCAGGGCAACAGCAGATTATCTATGGGGAATACTGAATGTCAGTAAATATCATAGGGACAAATAGGATCTCCAGAGACTAGAATGTAACAAAAGTAATAATATTCTAAGCCTTTCAAAATTGCATCAATTCTGAGGATATCTTCTATAATAAATGAGAACCGCTCAAAAGCCAAGTTTCTTGTCTGTATTCAACGTTGCATCCTTGTGTCCACCACAGGCCTTTTATTCATAAAAGGTGCTCAGTAAACAGCCATTGAATGAACACGTTAGCAGATAAAGTACATAAAGCATAGACTTTTAAGTCTACTGATTAATCTTTTCAAAAATTGGAAAATCATTTCAGGCAAGAAAGTGTTTGCTTTATTTGTGGAAACAAGTAGGTGAGGATGAAAATTCACATTATAGGAAGGAATGGAATAAAGGAACAGGCGTCTAAGATTAAATGCTTAATTTTATTCATTCTGAGGGACACCAATGAGTAACATAAGATTCACGTTAAAGACTGCACATTTTGATTAGATAATTAAAAAGTTAATAAACGGGCCTTTAATTTTGTGTTTTCCATTGAATATTGAATATGCTAAGTAAATAATATTTGAGGGAGAAACAGTCAACTTCTCAGGTTTTAACTATAGCTGATTAAACAGGCTTACAGGGAGAGGCAGAGGTAGAGGTTCAGTGAAATGAGAGTAGAAAGAACTGGACTTTACTTCAGCTTTCTTTTGATTAACTTTGTGATCTTGGGCCAGTGGCTTAAAACCTAAACTCTCTCAACTGCCTGTCCACTCACCGTAAGACAAACATTGCAAACAGATATAGCATATACTGCTACATATTCTTTACCATAAGGAGAGTAATTCTTTACTAAATTAAGTGCATACAAAAGATATGAAATTCAAGGATGGCCAAAAAAATACCTAAAAAGGTGGTAAATTTCAGTAGTGCAATGCACCAAATTTGTATAGTGTCCTAGCCCAGAAGGCTTCACCTACTAGGTGCTCCAGAAACTCAGTGGCAAGTCTATTGAGAGTAGAAAATAAGCAAGGTAAAGAAGGGGATTGTCCTAGGCCTAGTTTCTCCAGAAGTTGACATCAATTGGTATCACAAGGTTAAGGTTGGCAAATTGAAGAGACTTGGTTTTGAACCTGAGTATTATTGATATTTATTGATGTGAATATTTACAGGAATAATTTTTTTCATTGTCACCTGCCTAACACACAGCTTTATTAATAAAGGTTCTCAATCCAGTTGACCTGGCAGAAATATTCATGGGAAAAAAATCGTATGTTAACCTTCAGCTAACCCTTTTACTATTTCCTAAAGATTTCATCAAAACATGAATGCATTTACTCCCCAGTAGATCCTAAATGTGATCAGCTTGTATACTTGTTTTTTTGGGGAAAGAACCAGTCAGCCCACATGTTTAAGTGGAAGCACCTGAAAAATTTATAATTTTCTTCAAGAACATGGGCAAAACAACTTTTCTCTAAACAATTTATATCTTGAAGACATTTTCATAATTTTATACCATTTTAATAAGAAATAATACTTTGTAGAAAAAGTTGGTAATCAAACTATTAAACATTAATCTGTAAGGCATATCCAATCTATAAACCTCCCATACATCTGTGAACTTAAAAACACTGTTTGACACCTTATGTGTTTCTGTTTGTTTGTTTTAGAGGACTGATTCTGAAATGGAAATTTTTATAAAACATGAATAATTTATCTCTGAGGGTGAGGAAAAGGTGAATTTAAATTGACTTGGCAATTATGCTTCTATAAATTAAATGTCTATCCACTGTGAAATTTTTAATCGTTTAAGGTATTTAAATATACTAGTTTTTTAATATTAATGCAGTGACTTTACTTTTTCTAATTTCTAGTCTATACCATGACTCAGGCACATTGTCATTTATGCATTTAGCCCTTAATCTAACTGTGCCTGAAGTTTATATTTTTAAGGAAAAAGAATTTTTCATTTTAACTAGTCTTTGTAATCAAAATAATCCCATAGTCAAGAACGAACATTTCTTTTCACTACTAAGACAATCTAATTTAATCATTAAAGCAAAAAAGGAAATATGCTATAGAAATATGAATAACAGCGACAACAAAAAGTAAACATTTTGAATAGACACTTCACTAAAGAGGACATTCAGATAGCTAACAGATATATGAGGAAATGTTCACGATCATTAGCCATTAGAGAAATGCAGATCAAAATTACAATGAGATTTCATCTCAGTCCAACAAGGCTGGCATTAATCCAAAAAACACAAAATAAGAAATGTTGGAGAGGCTGTGGAGAGATTGGAACACTTCTACACTGCTGGTGGGAATGTCAAATGGTACAACCACTTTGGAAATCGATTTTGTGCTTCCTTAAAAAGCTAGAAATAGAACTACCATATGATCCAGCAATCCCACTCCTTGGAATATATCCTAGAGAAATAAAAGCCTTTACACGAACAGATATATGTACACCCATGTTTATTGCAGCACTGCTTACAATAGCAAAAAGATGGAAGCAACCAAGGTGCCCATCAATGGATGAATGGATAAATAAATTGTGGTCTATTCACACAATGGAATACTATGCATTGATAAAGAACAGTGAAGAATCTGTGAAACATTTCAAAACATGGAGGAACCTGGAAGGCATTATGCTGAATGAAATTAGTCAGTTGCAAAAGGACAAATATTGTATAAGACCACTATTAGAAGAACTTCAGAAATAGCTTAAACTGAGAAGAAAACATTCTTTTGTGGTTTCCAGAGTGGGGAGGGAGGGAGGGTGGGAGAGGGGTACTCACTAATTAGACAGTAGATAAGAATTACTTTAGGTGAAGGGAAAGACAGCACACAATATAGGGGAGGTCAGCACAATTGGACTAAATCAAAAGCAAAGAAGTTTCCTCAATAAACTGAATGCTTCGAAGGCCAGTGTAGCAGGGGCAGAGGTCTAGGGACCATGGTTTCAGGGGATATCTAAGTCAATTGGCATAAAAAAACCTGTTAAGAAAACATTCTGCGTCCCACTTTGAAGAGTGACTTCTGGGGTCTTAAACGCTAGCAAGCAGCCGTCTAAGATGCATCAGTTGGTCTCAACCCACCTGGATCAATGCAGAATGAAGAACACCAAGGACACAAGGTGATTACAAGCCCAAGAGACAGAAAGGGCCACATGAACCAGAGACTACATCATCCCGAGGCCAAAAGAACTAGATGGTGCCCCGCTACAACGGATGACTGCCCTGACAGGGAACACAACAGAAAACCCCTGAGGGAGCAGGAGAGCAGTGGGATGCAGACCCCAAATTCTCATAAGACCAGACTTAATGGTCTGACTGAGACTAGAAGGACCCTGGTGGTCATGGCCCCCAGGCCTTCTGTTACCCCAGGACAGGAACCATTCCTGAAGCCAACTCTTCAGACAGGGATTGGACTGGACAATGGATTGGAGAGGGTTGCTGGTGAGCTTCTTGGATCAGGTGGACACTTGAGACTATGTTGACATCTCCTGCCTGGAGGGGAGGTGAGAGGGTGGAAGGGGTTAGAAGCTTGCGAAATGGACACGAAAAGAGAGAGTGGAGGGAGAGAGCAGGCTGTCTCATTTGGGAGTGTGTAGCAAGGTGTATATGGGTTTTTGTGTGAGAGACTGACTTGATTTGTAAACTTTTACTTAAAGCACAATAAAAATTATTTAAAAAAGTAAACATTTACTGTTGTGATACTATGTTTCATTCATTCCTCTAAATATTTTACATTAACTCAATTATTTCTCATGATACCATTTGAGACAGGTACTATTATTATCCCTGTCTTAAAGTTCAGAAAAATAAAGTACAGAGAGTTGAATTAACTTTCCAGTGTCACACAGAGAGTAAGTGATAACTACAACCCAGGTAATCAGGCTTTAAAGCCTGGATTCTTAGCCATTTATAGTGGCCAATTACTAATGTTATAACTCTAAAGATTGAGCTAATTAGGGTACTTATTGGTCATAATTTCCATTTCAAGACACTGGAGCTACTAAAATTCATCTTCAGTAACTGGCAAAAAGATCGTTTTATTGGCATAGTAAAAGGGCAGAATATCAGCGGATGATAATCTACTATGTTCAGAGGTTGGGGACCCAAACTTTAAGGTCCTACAACTTTGAATCCAACTAATTATTTTTTTCCAGTACTCTTTGAGTAGCAATGATCAGAAAAATGGTAAATATCCAATTTTGAATATTTTTGGTTAGACTACTTCAAAATTGGACACTTTTCTATTTTTAAATGATTTTGTATAAAAAACAAAAAACAAAGAAACCAAACCCATTGCGGTTGAGTCAATTCCCACTCATAGCCACCCTATAGGACAGAGTAGAACTGCCTGATAGAGTTTCCAAGGAGCACCTGGTGGATTTGAACCGCCGACCTTTTCGTTATTAGCCGTAGCACTTAACCACTATGCCAGCAGAGTTTCAAGCTACCAAAAATTCTTGTAATTTGATAAATGGTAGTTGAAGGAACTGGATGATCAATTTACAACATCAAAATTGGAAGAAAAAAAAGTATCAAAGGACAGTGCTCTGAATACCATATAATTTTGTAAATACATGAAAGAAATATCATTTGCATACTTAGTCAAGCAAATTTTTTTCCTGTCTTCATGATGTCAGCTACTTGGGGGATTATTTAACCTAAACCTCTTGGTCTTCATGATTGGCCAGAGAAGCTGTGGAAGCAGTTCCATTTTATCAGATGTGGTTAATGGCATTTTGGAAGTGAGTACCTCAAGGTGTGAAATTCCTTATGGGAAAGGCAGAACTTGGTATATTCTTGAAACATATTCTGTGTTATACAAACAACTAAATTCAACTTGAAACAATGACAGAATATAATAGTTTCCTCTTCAGCACTGCAAAATTCTACGAAGCAAAATAATGGGATCAGAGAAGTCTTTACAACCAGGGCTTGATTTGAAAAGAAATTGGACGTTTGAACAAGGCAGAATTCCATCAGGGGTTAAGCACAAGTAGAGTTATCCTTTCTTAGACTATTAGATGCCTTAAATTAATCTACAAGAAAGAAAATCACAAAATTAGATGCTTAAAGATAATCAAGAACCTATTTAAAAAAAGGTATGTCAGTAAGTTAATGGAGTGTTGAAGAATAATATATCTCTTATTATCTTACGGGATGGCCAACCATCTCAGTTTGATTGAATTAAAAGTTAGGGGTTTTGAGATTCAAGACTCTTCAGTACATGTTAAAATGCATAGTAGTCATGAGAATTGCTATAAAAACTACATGTATTGTGTTTCCCCCCTTTTTCTCTCTTGACTATATGAAATAAAAGGAGGGAAGTTTTTTTTTTTTAACATGGTTTCTCTGTGCAGGTTCCAGTGCTTAATAATAAGCCCCTGCTTTCAAGATGCTTATAATTCAGATTAGTTGAAACATTTAAACATAATTCTGGAAAAACCAAATGAAGATGCACAGTCCATAAAAGTTAGTTAACACTGACTATATAATCACACTATTTGGGTATTGACCTTTTTTCATAATATAATTCCCCTTGGTGTTTATCTATTGACTACTGTTGAATAGCCAGGTGGCCTGTATTCGCTTTATGCCTTGTCTTTCTACATAGGTAGGTACTTCATTTGTTGTTGTTGTTGTTAGGTGCCATCAAGTCAGTTCCAACTCATAGCAACCCTAGAGGACAGAGTAGACTAGCCCTGCAGGGTTTCCAAGGAGTGGCTGGTGAAGTTGAACTGCTGACCTTTTGGTTAGCAGCCATAGCTTCTTAGCCACTATGCCACCAGGGCTCCAAAAATAGTCTCGGTGAATTCATTAATTGGCTAGCAGTTTTCCAAATTCAGGTTAAGTTCAATGCTTCTCTATCTACTTTGTTTTGTTTGGTTTTAATGGATTTTTATTCTGCAAAAGACATTCTGGCAGGTTTTTTGACTAACTTACTTTTAGATTTTTATCCAGCTGAGCATGATGAATGCTGTTACAATCAAGGAAATAGTTACTTTAGATAAAGTCACTTATAAAATGTTAAGTTTGAAGGAAAAACCTGTACGCGCGCACAATAGCAGCGGCATGGACAGCCTTCAGGGTGGATCATATAAATGGCTTTTAGCTAGACAGGGTGGCATGAAGTGGCCATCGGCGCTGAGACAAACCCATCATGCTAAGGCTGCTATCTTTGTTTGCTTGCTTATTCTCAGAGCACCCACTGTGCTCTGAGTGCTGCTGGTATTATTGCCCCACGGTTTATTTTTCATGTGGAGTTTGGATCATGGGACATAAATCAAAGTACACAGTATACTTGTCATCAGTTCACTAATATACAGTTATGCTCTGGTCAATGTCCTACTGCATATATGTCTGTGGTCCCATAAGGTTATATTAAAAACAAAACAAAAAACAAACAAAGCAAACACAAAGCCATTGCTGTCGAGTCAATCCCAACTCATAGCAACCCCATAGGACAGAGTAGAGCTGCCTGCCCTATAGTGATGCCAAGGAGCAGCTGGTGAATCTGAACTGCCAAGCTTTTGGTTAGTGGCTGAGCTTTTTAACCACTAGAATTCAGAAATCCTGATCAGAGAATGGGACATAGCAGGTTTAGGAATGTCGCAGATTGACATGTTGACATCATGACAATTCTCAAAAACAAAGAAAAAAATCTCCAAGCTGTTAAGGGGTTGGCTCCACTGAAACCTACAAGGCTAATGAAAATTTAAGAGGGACCTATAACAAATATGGAGAAATTGCTAATAACGTGGAATGAGGATGAAACACAAAAGTGAATCCCTCTCAGTATGTTGATGATCACTGCTAAGGCATGAAGCTTGTTCAAGATGCTTAAAGAAAAAGCAGGACCAAACTATGATATTGAGTTTAGTGCTAGCTCTGGGTGCTTCAAGCCCTTCAAGCAAGGTTTTTCGCTACACAATGTGAAAATGAGTGTTGATGGGAAGGCAGCAGCAGAATTTGTTGAAACCTTAGGTAAACTTCGATTGTAGTTTATTTGGCCCAGCAAATTTTTAATATGGATGAAACCTCCTTATTCTGGAAGAGAATGCCTGAAAGGGACCTTCATCCATAATACGGTAATGGTACAATGTCCAAATCACATAACATCCTATTTTACAGACTGTGTCATGAACATTAAGTGACACATGACTTCATATGTCTTTTGCTTTTATAAGGTGAAGTTAAATTCAATTGTATGTGTGACGCCAGAAAGGGAGTTATATGCTTTCCTCTCCTATGTGGTGTTCTCTGATAATAAACACTTTGAACCCATGTGGAACTTATTATTTTCTTCTTTCCCTCCTTTCATGAATACAGTTTACAATGTTTTGAGAAAACACTGTGGAGCTTCCTAAAAATTCCTATGGCTTTATAAGGAAATTAAATGGTTCCATTCCTACTGTGTATTAGATATTGTCATGGATTGAATTGTGTCCCCCCAAAAATATATGTGTCAACTTGGTTAGGCCATCATTCCCAGTATTGTGTGGTTGTCTGCCATTTTGTGATTGTTATTCCATGTTAAGAGGATTAGGGTGGGATTGTAACACCACCCTTACTCAGGTCACCTCCCTGAACCAGTGTAAAGGGAGTTTCCCTGGGGTGTGTCCTGCACCACCTGTTATCTCTCAAGAAATAAAAGGAAAGGGAAGCAAGCAGAGAGTGAGGGACCTCATATCACCAAGAAAGTAGCACCAGGAACAGAGCGCATCCTTTGGACATGGGGTCCCTGCATCTGAGAAGCTCCTTGACCAGGGAAGATCAAGACAAGGACCTTCCTCTAGAGCCAACAGAGACAGAATGCCTTCCCCTGGAGACGATGTCCTGAATTTGGACTTGTAACCTACTAGACTGTGAGAAAATACGTTTCTTTTTGTTAAAGCCACCCACTTGTGGTATTTCTGTTATGGCAGCATCAGATGACTAAGACAGATGTTGTCCCTGGGGAATTTAGAAATATATTGCAGCTATGATAAATATCTTTTAAAAGCAATTTAAGATTAGAAGGTAACTATGATGAAAAAGATGTTGTGGGTGGTGAGAATAGCCATAATAGTCATCCATTGATCAAAGTATTTTGTATGCATTATCTTACTTATTTTAAAAACAATCTAAGAGATAGCTACCATTATCATTTCCACTTTGAAAGTGAAGAAACTGAGTCTTATCAAGATTAAATAGCTTTCTCAGGGTCACACATTAAGTATGAGCCTGCTTAAGATCCCAAGTGGAGATAAAGGAGCCCCTGAAATCACCTTCCAAACCTTAGGGGGATGAGTATGGGAGGACCCTCCACTTAGGTGTGCTGCTGGGAAACAGAGCCCGCAGGTGTCATCTCAGCTCAGAAGTTGATAGCAGCGATCACCAAAGTGTATTTACTATGGAATAAACTCCCCAGAGGATACCATGGAAAGTTTTGGGAGGAACATCAGTGAGAAGTTGAGTCAAGGCGAGGAAGCCAAAAGTATTATATGAGTGTGAATACCTAAGGGGACTACTGGTGTGATAAGTAAGGGTATCAGGAAGCTAAAACACAATGTGTTTAGCTGTCTGTGAGTTTCCAAGAGAAAATGTGTGTAGTGGAGTTGAATAGGAAGGACTAAAATCTTCGGGTTTAGCTCAGCCTGGTTGATGGTACAAGGGTTTAGATGTTCATGAATCTTAATATTCTAAAGTAGTGGTCGGAGGCCTGATTTTTAAGTCCTGAAGTTGTCCATTGATCAGAATCTTGGTCCCTAAAAGCCGAGGGCCATGATTTGAGTCTCTTAAGTCCTCATTGCGGTGTGTGTCTCTGCGTAGTGAGGTGTTTTCACAAGCATGTTTGGTCCTCGTTGTGTTTTGGGGGGATGTGCATTCCAGGAGTAAGAGCTATCTTCTGGGTAGGTTAAGAAAAGTCAGTGAAAGCAAGGGAACATAAAATCTTTCACCAACAGGCAAGGCAAGGAGGGTTAGGGAAAGGAAAGAGAAATAGTTTTGATTTTTCACCTTTGTGCCAGATACTTGACATAAAAAAAAAAGTAATTATTTTAATCTTCAAAACAATGTGTTGGTTTGATAACATTATTCCCATTTTACAGGTAAGAATGCTAGGGCTTGTATAGGTTAAAAAAATAGCTCAAGGTCGTATAGTAGTAGGTAGACCTGGGATTAAAATCCAGCTCATCTGATTCCAAATGTTTTGCTTTGTACGTTATACCACAAGGCAAAGAATTTTTAACAATAGAAATTTTACTCCTTGGGTCTGCTGCTATAAGAATATAAATATATGTTCTTTCCTATAACTCGTCTATTGATGCAGACCTTTTGCCAGGACATTATGGATAACATCTATAATCTCAGATATATTTTCATTTTCCTGAGGTTTGTCTCAGTATTTTAGGAAATCAGGGAATGCAACTTTCAGCAAATTTTCATTCAAGATTTTCCATTATCACCATAATAATTTTGATAGACAATGGGTGGGGTGTTTAATGGTGGGATTGAAATTAAATTCATTTACTTTGGGGAAGATTTTGACCTCTCTTTACTCAGAGATAAATTGGGAAACATCTCCTGTCATATGTTGACATGACTTAAGAAGGATTCCTCAATCTTATCCACTCAAGCCATCACCACTTAGCCTGACTGAACTAAGGCCAAGCCCCCTAAATTAGAAGCAATAACCAAGGAGGAAGATTTTAGTCTCAAATATTATCCTAGGGGACTGAGAGGACTTTCTAAGCCTATAATCACTCCTTTTCGGTGCTGCTGTGATAATTTCCACACGACCTTTTGTAGAACACTTCATATATCACATTAAGTCTGTTTTACAGCCTGCTTCATTCCCAGTAGAAAACAAGTACCCAAAGCAGGAGCACTGTTTTCATTGCCTTTGCATTCTCATTATTTTTATAGGTATATAATAACTCTTTGTTGTACTGAAATGAACAATCAGACCTCAAAAGGTAAAAAGAAATTAGCTAGGGAGGTTAAAAAGTAACCAGTTGTTGAGACACTTTGGACTTGTTTTGACCCCATGTTTGTCAGAGTAGAACTGTGCTTCATGAAGTTTTCAATGGCTGATTCCCCCGGCCCCTGAAAACAGGTTGCCAGACTTTTCTTCTGAGGCACCTCTGGGTGCAACCTTTTGGTTAGCAGCTGAGTGTGTTAACCCTTTGCACCACCAGGGACTCCACTAGGGAAGTTAGAAAGGCTTATTTGAAGACTCTTTTATTAGGCAGGCACTTTACGCTGGTGAGAGGTGATAGTTCTTAACTACAGATGTTGAAGCATGGGCAGGAAGAGGACTTGGCAAAGAATGTTGTGGATGATGTCTTAGGGTTCCTTTCTCAAAGGTGCGTCTGGTTGTTTGTCATTCTCCAACTTTGTGAATGTGCACAAAAGCCTCAACAGAATTGGCTCAATTCTTGTTTACTGTGTAACCAGGGAACAGTTGATGATCTATAACTTGTTCTATCTCATGATGACCCCATGTGTTACAGAGAAGAACTGCGCCATAAGGTTTTCTTGGCTGAAATCTTTATGGAAGCAGATTGCCAGGGCTTTCTTCTGCAGTGCTGCTGAGAGAGAGCTGAGTGGGTTCAAATTCCCAACCTTTACATTAGTAGTAGAGTGCAAACCATTTACTCTACCCAGGGACATTTGATAATCCATAAGATCATTTATTTCATGAGAATTTTTTGATTTTTATTAAATACTACATGAAAAATGGATATGCTTCTTGGAATATGTATAGTCTCTATTAGAAAGAAATACATGTCTTGAAAACCCAAACCTAAATAACTTAAATCATAGTGAAGAAATGGAAACAATAGGGGCATTGGGAATCCACTAACTTCAATTGTAATGGCTGATGATATTTTTCAAAATTTTCCTTTCAAATGATAGCACCTTGTTTTGAAATGTTATTAAAAACCTTCACACCAGATAATCACTTATGCCTGCTGCATTCTAATGAAAGTAAACAGTAATGTTTATTTTGAGATATTTGCTCCTGAAGAGAAGCCTTTAGAAATAAACACAATCATTCAGATGCATAATAAGCTGTCTTTCTGTGGCGTGATATACAATGAACTGGAGAGGAAGAAGGATATAGAGGGGAGGGTAAATGACAATTAAATGTGATATTCTTCAGAAAGATTTTTTTTCCCCAGTCTCTGTCTGAAATAGCCTCCTTCACCCTCGTCGTGAGCTGGACCACAGCTTAGACTCTGGATTTAGACCATCTGAGTTTGAAAGCTCTCATTGTTTTTAACCAGTATTCTGGACTGGAATTAGTGTAGTAGGGACTAGAGCAATTCTACTTGGTAGTTACGTTTTCAGAAATAAAATGGCTCAGAGTTATCATTCATTTTGTGTTGATTGGAAAACCCACCAAGTCCTTTTAATTCCATCTAAATTGTTCGCCACTCCCATATACCACACATTTCATCTCCACTGTTGAAGCATTTAGTTCAAACCTTCCTCATCCTCTGTGCTGTGATAGTAGTCTTCTAACTGAAAACCATTTCTTTCATTTGTCTCCCACGCTGGGATCAAACATATCTGAGTTGCAAAACCGAAACCTGCTTGAAATCCACTATATCACATAGTAAGTGCTTAATGAAAATTGTTTTTTCTTTTCATTTCTATTTCCCTTCTAATGACACAACAGGCTGCTTATGAATGAGTGAGCTCTCCCATTGTGACATTCAGGCTGCTACTGCACGATGTGTCGGGGTGCCGCAGAAGGGGCTTTCAATTTCTGTGGGAGATTGAACTGGAAGAAATAAGCCCTTTTTAGCTGCGTGTGTTTGCGGGGGCGGGGGGGGGAGCCTCTCTAATTCTACGGTGGAGACATAGGCTGAGCCTGAGAATTATCTGTCATTTAGAAAGAGACACAAGATGCTCTAGACAACTTTATGAGGTTCCATTTGAATGTTCCTCTACTTCTAATAATCCCTATTAATCATTCCATTAGTGTGTGGGATTTTTAAAATAATTTATATGCCCATGGAAATTGGCTTATTAAGTTTATACTTTTTATGATTTAGGGGAATCTTTATAATTATTTAAAGACAATTCTTTCTTCCCCGACATGTTTCTTTTGAGCATGCTAAAAAGGAAAAGAGAATAAGAAAGGTAGCATTGCTTCATATTGGTGTTTTGATTATTTAGATGCTGTGAAGAAATATAACTAATGCAACTGATAACTTTCAAATGTGAGGGTTTTTATGATTTACGTGTGACGTGAAATGTAATTTGAGAAAGGTGAAACAGATAAATACATTGTGGCATTGGCTATTTGCTGCCACGGTTATGGATTCTCACTGTCTATATGTAAGCCTCTTATTGTCACTCCAGCTGAGGGGTTTAGAAATGAACTTGGACTTTTGGAATGGAGCAAATGCTTTCTAACGATGTCCTCTGTAACAAAGATTTTGGGATAGACTCCAAGAGACAGCCACTTTATACTGAATTTTATTTCATCGTGATGAGTTTTGTAGAAAATTCCCCATAATAGTGGTTTTAAAAATTTTGATTTTGTATTATACTCTGTTCATCAAACTCTTACTTGTATCTGCACTTGTATAGTTCCTTTGATATGCAAGCTTTTTAGTGTATGATCAAGGTATTTTTGCTGTGTTGTTCAGCCTGGGATAGGAATAAGACTCAATCCCCCACAGAGCAGGCTGAGTTCCATCCTGAGAGTAATGCCCTCACAGAGCTACCATTCACTCAGGAGGGAGGCATGTCCCTCAGACCAGAACTTAGAAAGGAGTGGGAGGGCAACGGTTGGGCCTTCGAGTCAAAATTCCTCTTGGACCATGGAGGAGAGGCTGCTGGGCCCTGGAACTATCCTCTACATGAGGCAGCCTGGAATTTGGGAAGAAAGAAATATGGTCTGGATCTTGTGGCTCTGACCAGTTCATTGGGACTAGTAGTATGGGATGGGCCTTAAGAGCAAGCTAGCTAAAACAACAACAATTTATGTATTTGTAAACTTTTTTTATCTCTTTGACTTACTTTTGCTTATTCTCCCCTGTTATAGATTGAATTGTAGCCCTTCCAAAAATATTTGTTGATATGGCTAGGCCATGATTCCCAATATTGTGTGATTGTCCACCATTTTGTGATCTGATGTGATTTTCCTGTGTTGTAAATCCTACCTCAATGATGTTAATAAGGCAGGATTAGAGGCAGTTATATTAACAAGAAAGGACTCAATCTACAAGATTAGGTTGTGTTTTAAGTGAATCTCTTTTGAGATATAAAAGAGAAAAGTGAGCAGAGAGATAGGGGGACTTCATACCACCAAGAAAGCAATGCCAGGAGCGGAGCACATCCTTTGGGCTGGGGTTCCTTTTCTGGGAAGCAACTAGACCAGGGGAAGATTGATGACAAGGACCTTCCCCCAGAGCCTACAGAGAAAGAAAGCCATCCCCTGGAGCTGGACCCTGAATTTGGAAACTTTTAGCCTCCTAAATTGAGGGAATAAATCTCTCTTTGTTAAAGCCAACCACCTGTGGTATTTGTGTTATAGTAGCACTTAGATAACTAAGACACCCCGTTTCTCACTTAGCATTTAATAAAGTGTTTGTTCAAAGCATCAGCTAGGTTCACCAGTACAGAAGGGAACCCACAGAAGGGATTTGCAACCTTCTCAAGAAGGGCTTCGCCGTAGAAGTGACACAGCCCAGGGTACAGGGATCAACAGAAAAGAAAGCTCTGGGGCAGATGAAATTTGTGGCCTCTGTGTTTTGTTGCTTTTGCTCACTAGGCTTGGAGGTTCTATTACATTTTTTAATAAAGAAAATATTACTCTCTAAGTACCAATTATAAACTAAGCCATGAAAGAAAGAGAAGTGGAGAAGTGAATTATATTGACCAAATCATTTTTCTTTGTGCGGTTTTAAATACTTTTTAAAAAAAAAATCGATGTGTGACTGAAAAACAAAGAAACAAAAAAACCTGCTCTTGAACCTTGGGAGAATGGTTTCTCACAAACCGTCCTAATTCTGAGAGGTCAGTTTTTGCTTTAGCAGGTTTTTGTAGAAACTAGAACATGAAACAAAGCACTGGTTCAGGCAACCGCGGGAACCCGCGTGGATAACTGTATAAACTAGACACCTCTCAGTATTAATGTCCTCAGAATTGAGATGAAGTTAAAAGCAAAAGGAGTTGTATTTTTATTTTGTAAAAGTATCAAATAAGGCAACTCTATATCACTTTCAGTTATGCTGTGTTCTAATGTAATAATCCCTGATCCTCACCCTAAGACTGAATTACTAAATATTAAAAATGTTTGCAATGTTTCTCAGTTCATACAAACCTAGATTTTCAAATTTTCAACAGTTTAATCATCTTTCATTTGTTTATGTCAAAGAATAGGAAAAAATGATGAAGGAAAAAATCATATATCCTTCCTGATTATTACTCCCTCCTCCCCCGCCCCCCCAGCCCACATGTCAGAAAAAGGACCTCCAAGTTCCAGAGGAAAATATTATTTTCATGCTTTGAGAAAAAGTCTATATTGGAATGGCTAAACACCAGTGGTTAATGTTGGCATTTCCACCCTAACTTCTTTCCCCACTGTTTTGATTTCCTATTGCTGCTGTAACAAATTGCCACAATTAGTGGCTTAAAACAACACACATTTATTCTCTTTACGGTTCTGGAGGTCAGAAGTCTAAAGTGGGTATTATTGTGCTAAAATGAAGGCGTTGGCCAGGCTGTATCCCTTCTAAAGTGTATAAACCAAAAAAACCAAACCCATTGCCATCAAGTTGATTCCAACTCATAGCCACCCTATAGGACAGAGTAGAACTGCCCTATAGGGTTTCCAAGAAGCAGCTGGTAGATTTGAACTGCTGACCTTTCGGTTAGCAGCTGTAGCTCTTAACCACTATGCCACCAGAGTTTCCTCTAAAGGGTATACAAAATAAAAAAAAAAAAAATTTTTTTTTTTTTTTGAGAATATATCGTCTTGCCTTTTCCTGTTTTTAGAAGCTGCCTGCATTCCGTGGTTTATGGTTTCCTCCTCTATCGTTAAAGCCAGCAGTGTAACATCTTCAAATCTCAATCTCTCTATCTCTCTTTGACCACTGCTTCTGTGGTCAGATCTTTTTCAACTTTGACCCCCCTGCTTCTCACTAATAAGGACCCTTTTGTTTACACTGGGACTATAGGATAATCCAAAACAATCCAGGATCCTCAATCACACGTCCAAAATCTTTCTTGACATTTAGGGTAACATATTCAGAAGTTCTGGGGATTAGGACATCTTGGGGGAGTGTGGCATTATCCTGTCTACCACATCCACATAATACGAAGCTTTTTTGATTGTGGGGTAGATCCACCAGGGCCCAAAGGAGCGGTGTAAGTGGCCATTTCTAGAATTTTAAAAGTCAGAGATATGCACCATGTATATCCAACTGTAGTTGTATTTAATGGATGTCTGTGATTTAATGGGGAACTGCTGTTAACGTGAAAACTGGGCCCGAAACACAGGTCCCATTATCTGGAATTCTCAGGGCCAGCTGCGTTTCTGATTTTCAAAAGGTAGTGTGGTTCATAACTGAGTATTACATACTGTTCCCAGTGGAGTCTATAAGCAGATTAATTACTATTTCTGCAGCAAGACATGAATATTCATATTAAGTGAGATAAATAAAGACTATAAATAGCCTTATGTCAGTTGAAGTCAGATTTTTCTCACCTCCTGAATTGCAAAAAAAAAAAATTCAGTTTTTAGAGCCTTTTTGGTATTGAAATTGTACACAGCATCATGGTATAGAGAAAACCAAGGGCGAGAAAACACACATACACACACATGTACATGTGAACACACACACATTAACATGTCTACATACACACATACACATGTGCACACACGAAAATGACTTTAACATCATTGACTAACAAGTTAGAGTTGGACTGGGAAATGTGCATCAAAATGAGCCAGAAAAAAGGTAGAGTCAGTTATAATCTACAGTTTAGTGTTCTATTATAGATTAAATTTCTTATTGAACAAAATGAGCTGTTCTTGTGCAGATGAAGAAAACAATACAAATGATTAAATGTTAGAAATTTTCCTTGGAGCAGATCTTTGACCCCTATCTTAGTTATGCCCACATAGACCTTGTAGGAACTCTGCCATGGGGGAAAAGTGCTTTTTTCTAGACTTAAGGAAACCAGCTCCTCCATGTGTTGTCTGAGCTCTGGGAGGGGATAAGAAGATCCATCAGTATGTTTTAGGGAGGCTCTGAACAAGTGCAAGTGTGGAAAGCACAATAGGGTCTGTGAAACGAGGTTGCTCAGAGAAAAGAGAAAGATCAGACTACTGGGCTGGTCTTGAATCTGAATCAGAATGAAAGGCTATAGGTGTATGAGGTGGTGGGTGCTAAAAACCCAGCCCTCCAAATGTGGCCTTGAGGCCTGGGAAGAGGCTGTGTGTGAAATGAAAGAACTGATCTCTTGGAGCACAGGTCTTCTGAGGTGTGGAACACTCTTAATTGAGTTCAACATGGAAAAACTGCTCTCTGTATCAGTAAGGTGAAGGTAGGCCATATCACAGTTACAAACAGCCCCAAAGTCTCAAAGAAATAGATTTTTTTTTTTCACCCTATTCTCTCTTTAAGTCTCTATATGCCTTTGAATTGTGGTATTGGTGAAGAATATTGAATATACCATGGACTGCCAAAAGAACAAACAGATCTATATTGGAAGAAGTACAACCAGGATGCTCCTTAGAAGCAAGGATGGCAAGACCGCACCTTACGTGCTTTGGACATGCTGTCAGGAGGGATCAATCTCTGCAGAAGGACATCATGCTTGGTGAAGTACATGGTCGGCAGAAAAGAGGAAGACCCTCAATAAGATGGATGGACGCAGTGGCTGCAACAGCAGGCTCAAGCGTAATAACGATTGTAAGGGTGGTGCAGGACCGGGCAGTGTTTTGTTCTGTTGTGCATAGGGTCACTGTGAGGCAGAACTGACTTGATGGCATCTAACAACAACAACAACTCTATATGTCTATCTGCTTCCTGGCATTACCAGTCACCTTGGCAGAGACAGAGAGAGCTCTGAGAGCATTGAGCTGGCAATTGTCCTTCCCTAGAGGGTATACATGTCACCTCCAGTCCCAAATCATTGGCCAGAACTAGTCTTGTGGTGCCTCCAAACCAAAGGGGGCCTTAGAAAGCAATTGTTCAGGTGCCCAGAAAGCACCTGAAGCAGAAAAATTGACCCTGAAGACTATAACCTCCCTCTTTGAAGAATTGCTGTATCTGTAGAAGTTCATCAAAAATAGAATACCTGGGCTCAGTCTCCAGGGCCTTTACATGACTTTCAGACTTAACCAACAAAAGTGGTGCTATCTCTCCCAATTCCTGCTTCTCTTTGAGAAAGATCAACCCTTGCTGCCTTTCCCTGACTTCATCTCACAGTGGTTCAGTTCTTTGGTGCCATTTCTCTACCACAGCCACCAGTCTGCAAACAGAAACTTATTGTGACCCCTGCCATTGGGCAATTCCACTTAGAGTGGCAGAGTTTGAAGATTAAAAAAGCTTTTACCCTGGGTGCCAAAGCTTTGAAGAGGAGCCCTTTCCATTGACCTTAACAGTTGAGAGTGGGACCGGATTGCCCTTGCTTCTTGGAGTAGAAATAATTTGCCCAGTAAACATACTTCAGTCATGACCCAAAACATAAGTTTCTGCTTAGCAGCCACTCTCCTCCAACGCATCCAGTGCACCGGACTCTGTTTATTTTCTCATGGGGTGACCATCTCCCTTTCCCCCACCTTCCAATATACACACTTTCATACTTTCTAGTAAGTAAGTGGGAATCACTGAAGGGAAGGAGTTATGGCTTTGGACATCCTACTCTTATAGTTATGTGGATGCTTGAACCTTGTATTTAGGATCTGAATAGGACCCTTTTTTTTTTTTTTTTTTGCACCTTAAACTCTAAAGTTACACAATCAGAAGCTCAGGAAAACTTCCTCTCTCCTCCTTTATGAATAGGCGTTGCCATTTGTAAGTGGTATGAGAGTTGCCCATATTTTGTTCTCCCTTTTGATTGCTAAATATGGGTGCCATGGAACTGGCTTGTAAGAAGAAATAACAAAATGTAAAGGATTATTGCTTGTAACCTAAACCAGTCTACAGAACATGCAAGGAAATATTATATTTATGAGCTGTGCAGTGTTCCAAGTTTATTTAACAGTAAGAATCTATGTGGCCAGAGTCAAATGTTAAGTGGTTAACTAAAATATGCATTACTGGCACACCACATCTAGTTGGTATTGATTAATGCACTGCTTGCTGGAGAGCATTTTCCTTTTACAGATGTTCACAAAGTATCTTCTTCTCTGCTATCGCTGTCCTTACATTATCATCTGCAGGTGAGAAATTCCTCTCTCTCTACAGTGTGATTGTGCAAAGTGCTTCATCTCACTCTGATAAGACAAATGATGACTTTTTAGAGATGATTGCTGTAAATGCCACTTTACACTATCTGCTGGTTCCCATGATTTTGGCATTAGGTAGGATGAATAAATAACTTACTTTTCAGTCACTCATTCCTCTTGCCTAGTCAGCTGGCATGCCACGTTTCAATTTACTGAATTTTATTCCACAAGGAGCAGGAATACCTATACCCTGGTGGTTAGCATACCTGAAATTGAGTTCCAGTACTGTCACTGAGTATTGTAATACTTAGTGTCAGTAAAATTCTGTTTGTATGTATAAAATCAATGTCTTGGATTAAATAATTCTAAGGTTTACCTTAGTTTGAAAATGATCTGGTTCAATATATTCATCACCAATTAAAGATACTGGAAGGCTAGAGTTTCCTGCAATTATTTAGAATTTGACTGCTATTCAAAATTTTTATTATTTTCTATTAACATAATTGAGGTTAATAAATATTTCATTTATTTAATTTTATTATTTATAGTTATACATTTATTTATAGAATTAGATGTAATACTGTGTAATATATGTAATATACAATATGTAATAGTATATAATTAGTAACATATAATACATCTATATATGTGTTTATATATAATTTTTTTTAGTTTATGTATTTTTTACACATAAACATATGCTTTTTGCCCCTTCTCACTATACACACTGATACATAAAGAAGACAATCGAAAGGACGGTGTAATCATTCACTGTAGAAAAAAGTATTTTCTAATTAAAACATATTTCCTGAAGGGCACTGAATTGTTTGTTCACAGATCATTAGCTCTTTAGCCAAGAATCTTAGAGGGAGGAGGAGTGTCCAAGAAAATTTAACTCTGATGTGTTGGAAGTCATTCTTGAAAGAAGTCTAACTGATTTGAAGGAGAAAGTGATGATTTATAACTCTCTTCAATTACTTAAAAGATTATTATGTAGAAGTAAGTTCATTCTGTGTGGCTCTAGAGGAGAGAATGTGGGCAATTGCTGTTCTTTTGTTTGATAAATATTTACTGAGTTCTTTCTATCAGGAACTGAGCAAGGTAAGGTGGATACAAGAGAACATCCTACTTTCTAGAGTGCTCAGTCTCCTAGAAAGCTATGTTAGGGTGATAGTTGTTCCAATATGAAGAAGATTAACAATTTTTGCTACTCCATAGTGCAGTGAGTTACCCATCACTAGTAGTATTTTGGGAGAGAATAGATAAAAATTTGTTAAGAATATTAGAGAAGGCAATTCTTGCCTCATGAAAGAGGACCAAACCAAGAAAACAAACCCATTGCCTTCGAGTTGATTCCAACTCCTAGTGACCCTATAGGACAGAGTAGAGCAGCCTTATAGGGTTTCCAAGGCTATAAATCTTTACAGAAGCAGACTGCCACATCTTTCTCCCACAAAGAAGCTGGTAGGTTTGAACTGCTGGCCTCTTGGTTAGCAGCTGAGTACTTAACTACTGTGCTAGGAGGGCTCCTTGTGAAAGAGTAAGGACTAGTTAATTAGTGAGTCATCTGATTTTGATTCCATAAAGCTTTCTGATGAGTACAGGTGCTTTGATTTAATTTGATTTACAAATCAAAGAATATCTTTCTGCTGAACACTTCAGGTAAGCAATTGTTGGATGTCTTAGTTATCTAGTGCTGCTGTAACAGAAATACCACAAGTGGATTGCTTTAACAACAGAAATTTATTTTCTCACAGTTTAGGAGGCTGTAAGTTCAAATTCAGGGCTCTAGCTTTAGGTGAAGTCTTTCTCTCCCTGTGGGTTCTAGGGGAAGGTCCTTGTCTTCTTTCAACATGTGTGGGCCTGGCGTTCCTTAGAGATCTCCAAGTGTCTTGGCATCAGTCTTCCCCTGGATCTGGGAGGTTGTCATTGCAGGGGCCTTGGGTGCAAATCATGTTCCTCTCCAGCTCTTCTTTCTTGGTGGTAGTGAGGTCCCATTTCTCTCCGCTCACTTCTCTCTCGTAAGATAAGAGGTGTGATTCAAGCAAGGGTGTGACTTGAGTAAGAGTGTGACTTGAGTCACACCATCTTGGAAGGTTGTGACTCAAGATACCCCCATCCTGCCTCATTAACATATAGAAGTTAGGATTCACAACACACCACAAAATGGAGGATAATTACATCAAACCACAAAATGGAGGACAACCACACAATACTGGGAATCATGGCCGAGCCAAGTTGACTCACTTTTTTGGGGGACACAGTCCAATCCATAACATTGCATAAGATGAAATAAACTAACATATCTTCCTTTTACTATCAATTAACCCTAATTAAAAAAAAATCACAACTAGGTTTTAAAAAAAAGGAAAAGCACTCTCAATTGTCAAAACCCCACTTGGACTATTAGACAATTTTGCCTATAGTAAGAGGTTCTCTCATAATAACACATATTAAGAAAATGGAGATAACAAGACAAATGGAGCTCAGGTTTTTCTTAGTAGTTTGTATATTTTTTGTACTTTCAATGGCCAAATGACCTGTGTTTGTTTTATATCGCTTCCTTGAAATGTTGGATAAGAAGCATGGTGTATAGGAAAGGATGCATGTTTGATATGTTTTCCTATTAATAATACTAAAATATTTATTTTGGTATTTACATACTTATGACTTACATTACTTATAGCTATTATAAAATTCTATTCAAATATAATACTAATATAAGGGCTCCATTTATTCTCTTATTTTCTCTTTACTATCCCCAGTATCCATACACAATGTAGATAAAAATATATGCCTTATAACGTTGTTGTATGGAGTAATTATATGATAGTTTTTCATTGCACATTTATTAAAAAAGTGATTTTTGATTTTAAAGTTATTGTAAATTTATTTTGTAGATAGCATTTTAATACTGCATCATTCCAAGGAGCCAATATAAGCCTATTATTTATAAAAATGCTTTGGAACACATTTATATAGATATTTAGGCTTTAGTTAAGTCTTTTTGATTGTCTTTTCCCAGCAGAGTATTCTGTTTTTCAGCCCCAAGTGCAATAACATTCATGGTCCTTCCATAATAGAAGGCTATTCATTATAGGTGAGCAACTAACATATGTGTCTGGGTGAACAATGGAGAAATTATGCATTTTCATCAATGACTGATCATGGAATCTGAGGTAGGGAGGGATGGTGATGAAGAGCTTAGACTCTGGACTAAAGCAGGCAACTAGAGTGAAGCTCTGTTCCTTATAAATAATGATGGGTATGTTATTTAATTTCTCAGAGTTTGTTTCCTCATTTGTAAAATGGCAAAATAATAAATAATTTCTTCATAATCTTTTGTGGGTATCAAATGAGATAATGCTTATAACTTGCTTGACACTTATACAATATCATTAAAAATAATAACAGCAAAACACGTTCCACAGCCATAGCTATAAATCTTACGGAGTGGGAATAAATTTTTGTAAAATTCAGTGGTGCTAGAAATGTAATTTTATTTTTCTAAAAAAACCCTGAAATCTAATTACAGCTCCTTTTTCACTAGTGTAGATGTTCTCCTACCCTGGGTTGTGTCAATGTTCTGATGGACTTTGGCAGTCCCAAGATCGTGGGAAAGACATTTCTTGATCATACATTCCCTCATCCATGCAGTTTACCATTGCTCTGCTTACCTTGAGCCTTTGGGTCCAACCACTAGCACTGAAAGTTCTGTGTAGATCTTGGGATGCACAAAACTGTGAAGGTGTCCATGGTCCTATCTGCCTGCTAAGCATTCAGCCATTTCCTCTTAGGTCTGGCCCTGAAGCATCCTTGCTGTCTCTGCAAAAGACTCCTCTTTGGACCTACAGCTTCCTCTGCCCTTGTCTTCTCTCCTCCTTTCTCTTTCTAAGAGAAAGATAGGAATGTATCTTCTTTAAGTCTGGGAACAGCTAGGAATGTCTCTTCTATTTTGTTTTGTACAAAATAGACTGTTTGCAATCCAAATTTGTGAAACCTCTTAATGATTTAAGTTTTTCAAAAATAAAATCCAGAAAAAACTGTGAAGCAATTTTTCACCTATCCATACTTCTCTTGAACTCAAGAGTATATGGGGTGAGGGAGCAGGGAAAGGATATACTAGGAGGAAAAAAAAAAAAAAAAAGCACAGGTTGATTATAAAAAATTTTAACCTTTACTCTAGCCAACTTGATATTTATTAGCATTAATATATGTCTCATCCTGAAGTCTATTTTGCTACATAGTCAAATTCTAGGTCTTTCATCTTCTTGTTTTTGTTGTTGGTTGCCATTGAGTTGGCTGTGAGTCATGGTGACCTCATGTGTAATAGAACAAAATGTTGCCCATTCCTGTACCATCTTCATGGTTGTTGGTATGTTTGAGCCCATTGTTGCAGCCGTTGTGTCAATCCACCTCACTGAGGGTTTCTCTCACCTTTGCTGGCCCTCCACTTTGCCAAACTTGGTGTCCTTCTCCACTGATTAGTCCTTCCTGATAATGCATCCAAAGTAAGCAAGTCAAAGTCTCAGACAATATTCTGTGATCTGTAGGGTTTTCTAATTTTCAGAAAATTGCCAGGCCTTTCTTCTTAGTCTGAAAGCTTTGCTGAAACCTGTCCGCCATGAGTAACTCTGCTGCTAATTGAAATATTGGTGCCGTAGCTTCTAACATCATTGAAAAAAAAAAAAAAAAACAAACAACCAAACCCACTGCCGTCAAGTCAAGTCTGACTCATAGCGATCCTACAGGACAGAGTAGAATTGCACCATAGGGTCTCCAAGGAGTGGCTGGTAGATTCCAACTATAGCAATATGCAAATCACCATAGTGCAACAAACTGACAAACAGGTGGTCTGTCTTATTTTCTTAGGACTCTGCTAATTGTAGAAGAGTTACAAAAAACAGGTGACTCTGCTACTGAAGAATTTACAGAATTTTGTGGGAGATGAAACATACATATGCAAGGAAAATTTTCACATGAAAATATGTGAATAAACCAATTGTAAATGTTGTAAATGGAACAAGAGATGCTGTCCCGGGAATTTTCTAGTGGGTAAAGGGGAAGATGGTTTATATAGCCTAACAAAAATTACC
This sequence comes from Loxodonta africana, assembly GCF_030014295.1. Classification (NCBI taxonomy): domain Eukaryota; kingdom Metazoa; phylum Chordata; class Mammalia; order Proboscidea; family Elephantidae; genus Loxodonta; species Loxodonta africana. Next base: position 51,867,419 of record NC_087351.1, read on the forward strand.
TGGATATCCTGAGTCAGAATCGACTTGGCAACAGGTTTTTTTTTAAAATCATCTTTCTCCATTTTAGAATTATTGCATGCGAGGCTAAGTTGGATTTTGCCCAGTACCAGTAAGATGGTGGGCAGTTTGTAAGTAATGACTATTTGGAGATATCATCGAGAGTTTGAAGACAAGTTATCTGAAGTGGGCTGTCACTGATAGGTAGGATTCTTAAGTGGAGAAAACAAAGGGTGACATCCAAGAGCAAAGTACAAATAAAGGCATAGAGGCAGGCAGGAACGTGGAATGAGTGAGGGACAATAAAAGGACTCTTTCGGATTCTGTCAAGATTAATTCAACCATGAAAGATATCCTGAAGTGTCTGATGTGATAACTGGATTTGATGGAGGCGAGTTAATAAAAGCAGAAGGAAAATGATAAGAGTAGGAATTTAGTTAGAGTCACCTGGCATTAGGGCCCACACAGGATCTAATAGTAGAGGAAGATGCTGGGCTTACCAAAAAAACCAAACCCGTGGCCGTCGAGTCGATTCTGACTCATAGTGACCCTATAGGACAGAGTAGAACTGCCCCATATTGTTTCCAAGAAGTGCCTGGCAGATATGAACTGTTGACCTCTTGGTTAGCAGCCGTAGCACTTAACCACTACGCCACTAGAGTTTCCACGCTAGGTTTAGGCTGGAAAAAAATGAGGGCATTACAAATGTGAGGTGATGAAGGATGGATTTGAATGAGTAGGGGCTGAACAAGATAAGCTAATCATCAAGGGATCATAATCATTAAGGGATAATCATTAAGGGATAACTATCAGAGCTGACATTTTAATAGAATTTACTGCATGGCAGGCAGTGTTCTGAGCACTTCTCTCATATTCACTCTCTGAATCTTCACAACTCTCCTTTGAGGTAAATGTTCTTATCCTTATTTTATAGGTGAGAAAATTGAGAGACACAGTAAGTCACCCAAGGTTACACACGTAAAAAGAAGCTGAGTTAGGATTTGAACCTCGGTCATGTGGCTCTGTAGCCAGTGCTATGACCAACTATTTCTCAAGCAATTCCAGGGTAAATAATATGGACTCAGAAGAGATTAGATCTAGGAAGTCAAGATGCAGAAGTCAAGGCTGGCTTCCTGGCTTTAATCCCAGATGACTAAATGAACTGTGGCAATAGTGACACAGAAAAGAAATGAAAATAAGCTGATTCCATTACTAGGCTATCTGATAGATTATAAAAAGGTGTGTATAATGTTCTGTGTCATTTAATTTGCACTGAAATTTGCTAAAGTCCCAGTTGGAGCCTAGAAAATAGATTCATATGCATTTGCTTAGGGATTTCTTCGTCCTCTAACATCTCTTCCCAGGCTCCTGAAATTGTGTCTTTGTGGGAAAGAACTTCTCCTGTAATTAGGGGATATCTTAAAAATGAACTATAGTTGCTTGTCTCAGTATCTTTGTGTTTATTCATAATGCCTGATTTTGTCATTCTTGTGCAATGATTTTTGGCTCCTTAACCATTTTGTTTGGAAACCCTAGTGGTTTAGTGATTGAGTACTACAGCTGTTAACCCAAAGGCCTGCACTTCAAATCCAACAGGTGCTCCTTGGAAACTCTATGTGGCAGTTCTACTCTGTCCTATAGGGTCACTATGAGTAGGGATTGACCTGATGGCAACGGGTTTTGTTTGGTTTGGTGAACCATTTTGTTTATGAGGTATTAATTAGAAAATAAATTATCTACAGTAAGGCTTCTAAAGATAAATTGTCAATGCATACTCTGTCCATCACCAACTACTGATACTTCTTGTTTCCAACTTTTCCATTCCAATCGCCAGTAATTATCAATGCATTTTGATTGCATATTTGATCAATTTCAGACTGCAGAAGTTGGTAAAAATCTTCAATTTCTTCATGTTTGGCATTAATGGTTGGTGCGTAAAATTGGATAATAGTTGTATTAACTGGTCTTCCTTGTAGGCGAATGGATGTTATTCTATCACTGAAGTGTTGTTCTTCAGGATAGATCTGAACATGTTCTTTTTGATGATGAATGTGACACCATTTCTTTTCAATTTGTCATTCCCGGCATAGTAGATTGTCCATTTCAAAATGGCCAATACCAGTTCAATTCAGTTCACTAAGAGTCGGAATCAACACAACAGCTACAGGGTTTTTTGAATCCTAGGATATCAATCTTCAAGCATTCTGTTGCATTTTTTGTAATTTCCAATTTTCCTTGACTCATACTTTGTACATTCCAAGTTCTGATTACTAATGGACTTTTGCAGCTGTTTCTTCTCATTTTGAGTCATGTCACATCAGCAAAAGGAGGTCCTGAGAGCTTTACTCCACTAACATCATTAAGGTTATCTTTACTTTGAAGAGGCAGCTCTCCTCCAGTTGTATTTTGAGTTACTTCCAATCACGGGGGCTCATTCATCTTCTAGCACTATATCAGACAATGTTCTGCTGCTATCCATAAGGCTTTTACTGGCTAATTTTTTTCTTCTGGAAGCAAACTGCCAGGTCCTTCTACCTAGTCTGTTTTAGTCTGGTAGCTCTGCTGAAACCTGTCCAGCATAGGTGTCCCTCCCAGTATTTGAAATACCAGTGGCAAAGCTAACAGCATCACAGCAACACACAAGCTACCACAGCACAACAAACTGACAGACAAGTGGTGGCCAGGGGCCAATTATGGAACAGACTGTCATCTGCAAGTTCAAGTTGAAGCTGAAGAAAACCAAAACAAGTCTACGTGAGTCAGATTACGACACTGAGTGTATCCCACCTAAATATAGAGACCATCTCATGAATAGATTTGATGCATTGAACACTAACGACTGGAGACCAGATGAGTTGTGGCATGACATCATGGACATCACACATGTAGAAAGGAAAAGGTAGTTAAAAAGATAGGAAAGAAAGAAAAGACCAAAATGGATGTTAGAGGGGACTCTGAAATTTTGCTCTTCAATGTAGGGTAGCTAAAACAAATGGAAGAAATGATGAAGTGAAAGAGCTGAACAGAAGATTTCAAAGGGTGGCTCAAGAAGACAAAGTTAAATATTATAATGAAATATGCAAAGACCTGGAGTTAGAAAAATAAAAGGGAAGAACGCTCTCAGCATTTCTCAAGCTGAAAGATATGAAGAAAAGATTCAAGCCTACAGGTGCAATATTGAAGGATTCTACGGGCAAAATATTGAACAATGCAGGAAGGATCAAAAGAAGATGGAAGGAATACACAGAGTCACTGTACCAAAAACAATTGGTACATTTCAGGAGGTAGCATATGATTAAGAACTGGTGATACTGAAGGAAGAAGTAAAGCTTCACTGAAGGCACTGGCTAGAAAAAATCCTCCAAGAATTGACAGAATACCACATGAGATGTTTCAACAAACAGATACAACACTGGAAGCACTCACTCTTCTATGCCAAGAAATTTGGAAGACAGTCACCTGGTCAACTAAGTAGAAGAGATTTGTATTTGTGCCCATTTCAAAGAAAAAAGATCCAACAGAATGTGGAAATTATCAAGCAATAGCATTAATATCACACTCAAGTAAAATTTTGCTGATGATCATTCAAAAATAGTTGCAGCAGTACATCTGCAGGGAACTGCCAGATTCAAGCCGGATTCAGAAGAGGATGTGGAATGAGAAATATTGCTCATGTCAGATGGATCTTGGCTGAAAGCAGAGAATACCAGAAAGAAGCTAACCTGTAGTTTATTTACTACACCAAAGCATTCAGCTGTGTGGATGGACAGTAACAAATTATGGATAACATTATGAAGAATGAGAATTCCAAATCTCTTAATTGTGCTCATGCAGAGCCTGTACATAGACCAAGAGGCAGTCATTCGTACAGAACAAGGGGATACTGAGTGGTTTAAAATCAGAAATGGTGTGTGTCATGGTTTTATCATTTCACTATACTTATTCAATCTGTATGTTGAGGAAATAACCTTAGAAACTGGACTATATGAAGAAGAATGGGGCATCAGGGTTGAAGGAAGACTCATAAACAACCTGTGATATGCAGATGACACAACCTTGCTTGCTGAAAGCAAAGAGGATTGAAGATCAAAGACTATAGCCTGTATGGAATACACCTCAACATAAAGAAAACAAAAGTCCTCATAACTGGACTAATAATCAGCATCATGATAAACAGAGAAAATATTGAAGTTGTCAAGGATTTCATCTTGCTTGGATCCACAGTCAATGTTCATGGAAGCAGCAGTCGAGAAATCAAAGGACGTAAAAGAAAAAAAAAAAAATTTTTATTGGATTGGGCAAATCTGCTGCAAAAGACCTCTTCAAAGTGTTAAAAAGCAAAGATGTCACTTTGAGGGCTAAGGTGTGCCTGCCCAAAGCCATGATATTTTCAATAGCTTCATATGCATTGGGAAGCTGGACAATGAATGTTGTCAACAAAAGAAGAATTGATGCATTTGAATTATGGTGTTGGTGAAGAATATTGAATATTAGCACAGACTGCCAGAAGAATGAACAGATCTGTCTTGGAAGATGTACAGCCAGAATGTTTATTAGAAGTGACAACCGCGAGACTTCATCACACTTACTTTGGACGTATTATCAGAAAGGACCAGTCCCTGCAGAAGGATATCATGCTTGGTAAAGTAGAGGGTCAGCAAAAAAGAGGAAGACACTCAACAAGATGGATTACCATAGTGGCTGCAACTCTGGGCTCAAACATAACAATGATTGTGAGAGCGGCGCAGGACCAGGGATATTACATTGTTTCATTCTGTGATACATAAGCTCCCTGTGAGTGAGGACTGACTCCACAGCACCTAACAACAACTCTGCCTGTGTGTCTCAAGGTTGTGAATACCAAGGCGAAATTGTTTTGGCTCGCTGTTTTGGTTCTTTGTTTTTGTTATTGTTTCAATGACCTTCAAATGATTGATGGCAGTATTTGGAGTTCCCTGGAATAGCACTCTAATAATAGGAGAATTTTGAATTACTTTAATAAAAAAGATTCATTGAGTTTCTGAAATTGGTTATTTTGATAAGTAGGATAATAGGTGCATGTTCAGTGAGATCCACTTACAGCAGAATTTCCTGTGCTAAAATGACCTATTTTTGCTACTTTCCTGAAATCGATTCCACTTTGAAATGTCGTTTAGGTGGAAAAGAACATCTAAAAAAAAGTGCATTATTCAGTGTGCCTTTAATTGCCTAATAGTGATACAAAAAACACAGAGTGGTTTATTACTATTGACTAAAGGACTGCTATAGAATTCTCCAGGAGGCTGCAGGACACAATTAGATGTGCTTTAATATACGTGAATGTTTGAACTGAGTATAAAGATACTTTTAACACCTTTTATCTTTTACAGAACTGGGTTTTGTTTTGTGTCTTAAAGAACAAATCTTTTTTTTTTTTAATTTTAATTAAAGCAATAAATCATCAAGCTTTGGTAAAAAGGTTGTAAAATTCTAAGCACAATGAAGGAAGAGACAATGTTTCTCCTTTAAATTCCTGTGTTTCTGGAGCTTAGTTACTGTGTCTAGCAGAGTTGAGTGGTCAATAAATTTTGAACGAATGAAAGATACATTGCAAATGAATTTCGGGAAGCCTTGTGATTTAAATACCAAACAAACAGACAAACCAAAAACAAAACAAAAAACCCTTTGCTGTGGAGTTGATTCTGACTCATAGCAACCCTATAGGACAGAGTAGAACTACCCATAGACTTTCCAAGGCTGTAAATCTTTATGGAAGTAGATTGCCATGTCTTTCTTCTGAAGAGTGGCTGGTGGGTTTGAACCACCAATCATTTCGTTAGCAGCCGAATGCTTAACCACTGTGCCACCAGGGTTTCTTGTGAATTAAATAGGATGTCATAAATGGAGCCATAAGTCAGACCACAAGCCCTTATAGATAAAAGAATCTCACTCATTAAATTCAGCCTTTTAAATGTGAATTTTCTTAATGTAGTTTTTAGGTTATGCCACACAGAATGTCAAGTTTTAAGAGTCGACACGTTTTGCCACAGGGTGGCATCATTGTAGTTACAATGGAGTTTTTAACTAATGTCACGCTGAAGGAATTTATCTTTGACATACCATTAAATGCTCATTTTTTGATGAAATATGCATGAGGCCTTATGCAATTGGCCTATAAACATATGACAAAACATGAAATATACATTAATTTATGGTGAAAACTTAAGAATGACCCTAAATTTAAGAATAACTCCTCCATTTGTAATGATAACTCCTTTCTTTGCATTGTAAAACTTCTCCATTCAAATACAAGCAATTAGATAAAAATAAATCTGGATTAATAACTAGTGGTCGAAGTACATTGGAAAAAGCAAGGTGATGTACTGTGGTTAAATCTGAAAAAGAAATTTTATTTCTCATAACCATTAGAAGTTTGTAATCTTAAACTGTTTCTTCTGAACTACTCTGGGATTCTCACAACTGAGAGGACATTATGTACCCTACTTTTGGAATGGCGTTTTCATTATATTTTTCCTCATGTTTACTTCTGTCCATAGCCTTTGTAGGGTTTAAATTGAAAATTGTCACTGATGGACCTAGCATTATTCAAGGTCTGGAAATTCAAGGTGCTTCTGAGGTTCAGGTCATTGAATTACACTTCAGTGTGCAAATATGCTCACATATGAGACCAAGAGAAGGTAGAGGTATTGATTCGGTCCCCATCAGAGTGCTCAACCTTCTCTTCCATACTGCTCTACAGGAACTTAGACAAACAATGAGATCATCTCTCACATGAGGCACTTGCTTGAATTTGGAAGGCAAGATTTGGTTAATTTTCACCAATGCCCATTCTTTTCTAATTTCATGCTTTGGGCTCAAAGTTAATTAAAATATTGCCTTCGTGGTTAAGAAAAAAAAAAGTTTTTGTTTAAAAATGTGAATTAATTAAATAGACGTTTTTTAGGAAAACAAAATGTCTTCTTTGGGAAAGAATTGTCTTCTTTAGATAAAGGATAATGCATTTTGAATCCTTCCTTGGTTGATGATGTTGTTGTTGTTAGGTGTTGCATAGGTTTTGACTCATAGCGGCTCTGTGTACAGCGAAGTTAAACACTGTGTGGTCCAGCGCCATCCTCACAATCATTGCTATGCTTGAGCCCACTGTTGTAGCCACTGTGTCAATCCATCTTGTTGAGGGTCTTCCTCTATGTTGCTGACCCTCCACTTTGCCAAGCATGATGTCCTTCTTCAGGGACTGGTCCCTCCTGATAACATGTCCAAAGTATGTGAGATGAAGTCTCCCCATCCTCACTTCCAAAGAGCATTCTGGCCATACTTCTTCCAAGACAGATTTGTTCTTTCTTCTTCTGACAGTCCGTGATATATTCAAGACTCTTCGCCAACACCGTAATTCAAATGCATCGATTCTCTTCTGTCTTCCTTATTTATTGACCGGCTTCCCATCACAAAGTAGGCAATTGAAAATACCATGGCTTGGGTTATCTTTCTGGTATTCTCTGCTTTCAGCCAAGATCCATCTGACATCAGCAAAGATATTCCCCATCCCATATCCTTTTTTGAATCCGGCTTGAATTTCTGGCAGTTCTCTTGTTGAGGTACTGCTGCAACCATTTTTTGAATTATCTTTAGGAAATTTTACTTGGATGTGATATTAATGATATTGTTCAATAATTTCTGCATTCTGTTGGATCACCTTTCTTTGGAACGGACAAAAACATGAATCTCTTCCAGTTGGTTGGCCAGATAGCTTTCTTCCAAATTTCATGACATGCACCAGTGAGCGTTTCCAGTGTTGCATCCATTTGTTGAAACATCTCAATTGGTATTTCATCCATTCCTGGAGCCATGATTTTAGCCAATGACTTCAGTGCTACTTGGACTTCTTCCTTCAGTACTATTGGTTCTTGATCATATGCTACCTTGTGAAATGGTTTAATGTCAACCAATTATTTTTGGTACAGTAATTTTGTATTCCTTTCACCTTCTTTTAATGCTTCCTGGGTCATAGAATATTTTACCCATAGAGACTTTCAATGCTGCAACTTGAGGCTTGAATTTCTTTCTTCATATCTTTCTGCTTGAGAAATGCTGAGCATTTTCTTCCCTTTTGGTTTTCTAACTACAGGTCTTCACACATTTCATTAAAATTCTTTACCTTGTCTTCTCAAGCTGCTGTTTGAATTCTTCTGTTGAGCTCTTTTACTTCATCATTTCTTCCACTTACTTTAGCTAGTCTACATACAAGTACCTGAGTCTGTTCTGACATCCATTTTGGTCTTTTCCTTCTTTCCTGTCTTTTTAATGACCTTTTCCTTTCTTCATGTATGATCACCTTGATGTCATCTCACAACCCATCTGGTCTTCCTTCAGTTAATAATGTTCAATGTGTCAATTCTATTCTTGAGATCATCTCTAAATTCAGGTGGGATATACTCAAGGTCCTACTTTGGCTTTTGTGGACTTGTTTTAATTTTCTCCAGCTTCAACTTGAACTTGCATATGAGAAATTGATGGTCTGTTCCGAAGTCAGCTTCTGGCCTTGTTCCAAAAGATGATATCAAGCTTCTCTGTTGTCTCTTTCCACAGATTTGATTCCTGTGTTTTCCATCAATTGAGGTCCATGTGTATAGTCGCCATTTATGTTGTTTAAAAATGATTTGCAAAGAATAGGTTATTCGTTTTCCAAAATTCTATCATGCAATCTCCAGCTTCGTTTCAGTTACCAAGGCCGTATCTCTGAACTACTGATCCTTCTTTGATTCCAGCTTTGGCATTCTAATCACCAGTAATTATCCACGCACCTTGATTGCATGTTTGACTAATTTCAGACTGCAGAAGTTGGTAAAAATCTTCAGTTTCTTCATCTTTGACCTTAATGGTTGCTCCATAAATCTGGGTAATAGTCATATTAACTGGTCCTCCTTGTCCTGACATTGACAGTATTGTATTTCAGGATAGATCTTGAAATGTTCTTTTTGACAATGCAACACCATTCATCTTCAATCTGCCATCCGGGCATAATAGAACATATGATTGTCCAATTCAAAATGACCAATACAAGTCCATTTCAACTCACTAATGCCTAACATATCAATCTTAATGCATTCTATTTCATTTTTTTAATGACTTCCGATTTTCCTGGATTCATATTCCGTACATTCCACATTCCTATTATTAATGGATGTTTGTAACGATTCTCATTTTGGGTCGTGCCACATCAGCAGATAAAAGCCCTGAAAGCTTGACTTTAACCACATCATTAAGGTTGACTCTACTTTGAGGAGGCAGTTCTTTTATAGTTGTAGTTTGAGTGCCTTACAACCTGAGGTGCTCATCTTCTGGCCGTATATCAGACACTGTTCCACTGCTGTTCATAAGGAATTTTTTTACTGGTCAATTTTTTTTTAGAAGTAAATCACCAGGTCCTTCTTTCTAGTCTCTTTTAGACTGGAAGCTCTGCCGGAACCTGTCCACCATCAGTGACATTACTGATTTGTGAAATACCGGTGGCTTAGCTTTCATCATCATAGCAACATGCAAGCCACCACAGCACAACAAATTGACAGACACATGATGACCTTGGTTTATATATTTGTCTATTTAAAATCTCTCCCAGTAAAGGCGTGCAGAGTTAAAGAAAACAAAAACAGCGTAAAAACAACTCTAATGGCATTAAATAACAGATACTGATCTGCCTGGCCTAAAACATATTTGTCTTCATTTCCATTCCCCATCTTTCTTGCCTTGCTTGGAAAATACATGTCATAATTATCTTGTAGTAATTTATTCAGCCTTGTACTTTGTTTGAAATGCTAAGTATTCTTCTAGAGATTTTTGTTTAGTGGAAATACAATTAATCTTCTATTTTCTTCTTATTTACATTTATAATGTATTAAAAGATAGTTAAATACTTAGAATCCAATAATTGTTGAGTCTGCATATTTCAGATTTGACAGTTCAGTTTTTTGTAGGATATTTGTATCCTGTGCAGAAAGTAAGTAAAAGAGATAAAGAGATTGATTATGATGATTTTTAGGCCATGGTAATGAGAGAATCAAACGGATTATGGTGCTCTTCTTTTTCCTGGTATAGCTCTGAAAAAATCCGTTGGCTCTTGTTGAAATAGTATATGACTTTGTAGGCAGCCACAGTAGAAATTTGTTGTGCAGACACAGAAGATATCTAGGGATAGAATATAAATTCTTCTGTAGGGAAGGAAAGAAAAACTCTTAGTTGTTTGCCTACATTTTCTCCACCCCGACAAAGTTTACAAAGACTTGTTGGTTAGACTATCATTATCGTCATTATCTTCAAAGTACAATGTTGCATGGCCCTAAAATTGAGGGTTCCATTACTAACTTCACCATTCCCTTCAAATTGATTAAACACTCTCATGCTTAAATATGAATTGAAAGGATACATTCTTCTTCTAAGCTGTGGAACTCTAACTTGGAGCTTGGGTAGTATTTCATTTAGTGTACACCCTGTCCTCACTTATCGATATGGTTAGTTTCCAAACACCAGGTTGGTAAGCAAAATAGGTGATATGTGAAAATGGAAGATGACCATATCAGATCACAAATGGAGGATGACATCTTTACACACCGGCCAAATTACACCATTACGTGTCTACCAAATTATACCATTACATAACTGCTAAACATTGAGAATCATGTCCCATCCAAGTTGACACATAACTTTAAACCATCAGAGCCAGCATTATTCTCTACTCACACCTCTGCATTCATTACTGCAAGATGTATGTCATTAATGCATGAAATAGTTGGATGGTAGATTTTTTACTATTGTGGTAAATGTGAAATGTTGGAAAATGAGATAGTTGATAACAAGGTAGTTGATAAATGAGAGAAAGGTGTAATTATCTTAAAGGTTGTGCTGGGCACATGAGTCAAATATCACATTAGTCTCATCACCAAGAAGAATTCAGAATCCTAAATATGTGGTCATGTTCTCTGGGTAGGTCAAAGAAATTGCTCTAGTTATTCGGTTATGATGATTATACTTTAAATGGTTATAAACAATAAATTCTCTAATTTCTGTCCATAGAATTATCATATTTTAATGAAAATGCTGTACCAGTCCTAAACTGATGTATGTTGCAGGAAAGAAGGATAAAAATAAGTTAAGCCAAGCATTATAGCATTCTCCATGATATTCTGTTCTGCCATCAAGTGATGATTATCCTACTTATTTTTTCAACTTTCTCTATTTAAATAATCTACTAAATCTCAGCTAAAAGCATCCCTAAACGTTATGATAACCTAACAAAATTCTCAAAATATTTAAGGACAAGAGAAGAAAAAAGATACGGGTACAGGGCACTCTTCTTTTTCCTACTGAGTTCAGTCCTCTACTTTTCAGTTTCTGTTCACCAAATGAAGCTGTTTTATTTAGGAAGATAATGACGTAACTGTAATGTATAAATTTAATCAACATTCTGTGAAAACTAATAAACTTGGAGAACCAAGGTCGTTCATTAGACCTTTTTTTCTATAGTAAAGGGGCACTTCTCAAAAGCACCTTAAGTGTGTTTTTGTCCTTTGGGGATGGTATTAAAAGGGAGCAGCACCAGAAGGCAGTTGTGTTGACACAAGAAAAGAGGCTGGGAGCAGGACATGTTGAAAATCAACTCGACTTTAGACTGATAGACAATTTAGTTACCATACCGAGATTACTAAAGAAGGGTATCTTAAAATGGATTTCTAAATGTTTTTAACAGCTCACACAGTTGTTTACATTTTATTATTTTCATTGGTGATGGCTTTGTGTTTTTTAAATTATTTTTGCTTGAGAGTTTTTAAAAATCCCAGCGAAGGAACTAACATAAAGGATTCACAAATAGATGCACTGTATTCTAGGGGCTAGGGGCATAGAGCAATAGGTGAAAGTAAGGGAGATAGGTTTGAAATGCCAGTTTAGCAACCAGCAAGCAATGCTGGAAGATATATAAAATAATTCAACAGGCTTAAACTCAAAGCAAATATTTGATAATCTGTAGGCATATCTATTGCCTTGGTTATTTGATGAGGGCATCTGTGGCTTTTTGGAATCTAAGTCTACTTCTGTAATGACATTGACCTTAACCTTGTGTTGCTCATATGATCCTTGAAAAACTGATGAAGCTTGTTAAGTTTTCATCTAATACAATGCCCACTGGGGCATCCATTCACTTTCATCAGGAGCTGTGGGACTGCTTCTATAGAAAGGAAGTGTCCTGTCTGTTTTGTGCTAAGCCAGCAGAAGCATTAGATCCCAGTTAGCCAAGGTCACTCAATGTGATTGGGGTAATTCAAAAAGGCTAGAAGTCTCAGTTTGTTTTTTTTTTTTATCTTCTGTCTGTATGCTATGTTAAAAAAAAATATAGTTAATGAAAAGAAAAATGTTAAAGAAAATATTACTTTTTGGTCATTTCAATAGAGGAGTATCCTAAAACAGACCTCAAATAGAGAGGTACCTCACTCATCTAGGGATTGGATGCTGAGCAGTTGTTTGCCGTTGGCTTATGCAACCTTGACACTGTGCTGTGCTTATAATTGAAAGTTCATCTTTATGAGATTTCAGCCGAGCCTGGTCAAAGAGGTTGGTCATTAAAAGCAGGAAGGACGGCAACTTTAGTAAATATAGTAGAAAGAAATGAAATTTTTTTAGCAAGGTGTTAAGGCGAGAGAGAGCTTTTGAAATTTATCTTAATTTAGCCTTTGAAAGATACGACCTTGTTCCTACATCTTGCTGTGGAGTTGCCTTTTGATGTACTTGCTTTACATGCTAAGGGAGATGGCTGGGTTACCTTAATTGAATTTGTGTTCTATTGCTTTTTCGGTAAATTCTATTTTAGTAGCTTATAAATTGATCATAAAAACCCACACTAGACTGAAATTTCAGGGCCCTAGGAGAAAGCTATTTCTTTAATTTAAAAAGACATTTATTTGTAAGATTCAAGGTCATTTAAGTATTAATTTGCTTATTAACTTAGAGTTTAATGTTTTTCCTCTTCAGAAAATAATATTCTGGAACTTTTAGTAAAGAACCCAGATCATTAGCTAGGTAAGCATGAAATATAATATAACAATATAAAAATCTGATTTTAGAATTCTGGAGACCGGAAGTACCTTGAGAAACTGAGTAGTACAGCAATCCTCTGGGAGGTGGGGGCTTCCATGGGCCAGGGGTTTGTGGTAAGCACAGAATTTTACTTCAAAGAGATTTAAATAGCAAATTATGAAAGTTGCTCAGCTAGGAACTGAAAATGGTGCAATGAAAAGAGAAAAACATTTCAACCCAGGTGGGTTCCTTTTCTTTTGTTCTTTAAAAATCTCTTATAAAGCTTTTTTTTTTTTTTCCTTCTTTTTTGGCTAATGTCCCAGGACATGAAGCTAAGAGGTGCATTGCTTTATTATGCACATTGTCCCATTTCAGGCCTTTCTTTGCTTCTTCTTTGTGAGCCTTCTATTCCCCCACTCATCCTTGCCTTATGCCAATATATTGGTTGAAATACACAACTAAATGTTTCTGTGGTCTGCGGGACCAGTGGTTACCAAATGAAGACAAGATACGTTAGAATAAAACACAAGGGCTCTTTTCTGTTGCTCACGTGTCTAAGGAGTTGAGCACACTGACTAATCTCAGCTAGATGATTGTTTTTTTAATATCCCTTTCATTTTCAAGTTCCTTTTTGGTTGGAACTGACTCTTAGGGGTGTGGTTTTCCCAGGTCTACAATCAATATACTTACAAAAAATATAGAAGTGTAAGTATGCTTATAACAAATACACAGGGAGGATCTGACAGACAGAAGAGGAGGAGGCAATGTAAAGATGGAGGCAGAGATTGGAATGATGTGGCCACAAGCCAAGGAAGCCAAAGAAAGCCAACAGAACACCAGAAGCTAGAAGAGACAAGGTAGGATTCTCCACCAGAGACTCCAGAGGGAATACAGTCCTACCAGCACCTTGATTTTGGACTGTGGCCTCCAGAACTTTGAGACACTAAATTTCCATTGTTTTAAGCCACTCCATTTGTGATAATTTGTGTGGCAGCCATAGGAAATTAATACATATTTTGATATCAGAAAGTCAGGTATAACAAATGCAAATATCTAATACAAATACCTAAAAATGTGGAAGTGGCTTTGGAATCGGGTAGTGGGTAAAGCTGGAAGAATTTTGAGGTGTGTGATAGAAAACATGTAGATTCTAGTGAGAGATCAGAGAAAGTGAGGAACATGGCAGAGAAAGCTTCTATTGTATCAAAGAACACATACATTGCTCTGAACAGAATAGTGATAAAAGTACGAATGTTAAAGGTGCTTCTGGTGAGACTCAGAAGAAAATGAGGACCATCCTATTGAACACTGAAGGAAAGAAAGGCAATCCTTGTCATAAAGGGACAGGAAATTTGACAGAATTGTGTTCTGCTGAAGGGTAAAAAGTAGAACATCTTAGCAATGAACTTGGATATTTAATCGAAGAAATTTCCAAGCAAAATGTGGAAGGTGTGGCCTGGTTTCTTGCAGTTTATAGTAAAATGTGAAAAGAATGAGATAAACTGAGGAAGGAACTGTTAAACAAAAAGGAACTAGCACCTAATGATTTTTAAAATTCTCAGCTTATTCAATAGCATAACAGGAGAAGGTATGCTCACCTTATTCAATAGCAAAACAGGAGAAGGTATGTGGCTGGACAATCTTTTGCTGAAGATATTAGGTATTTGACTCATGGATCTGCACAACCATTTCAGCAAAAGTCAGGCATAAAGATTGGGTTGTCCAGGGAAGATCTATGGAAGACTCTGTCATCTAATGGTATGAACCCCCATGACATATACAGAAGACCCATAAGATTTTTGAGAATGTTATGTAAGCAGAAACATTGCCAGCCTGGACTGAAAGCGAGAGACAGGATGGGAGCAGAGAACTGTGAGCTGCTGTGGACCCAGAATGAGGAGCTGTGGGCTCAGATGGTAGAACCTCGAGTAACAGAGGATTGTTTTCAGGCCTTGAAACATAATGGAATTTTCCCTGCTGGATTTCAAACTTGCTTGGAACCTGTGACCCCTTTATTTCGTCCGATATTTTCCTTTTGCAATGGAATGTCTATAGTTGTTATCCTGTGCCTGTTCCAGCATTTTATCTTGGGAACAGATAACTTGTTTTTCTAGTTTCATAGGTTTACAGATGAGGAAGAATTTTGCTGCAGGGTGAATCATATTCAGAGTCTTAACCATACTTGATTTAGAGGATTTAGGTGATGAGATTTGGACTTTTGAGCTGAAGATAGTTAGATGAGAAATTAGACTGAGCTGATGTCATGGATTGAGACTTTTGGGAATGTTGGAATGGGCTGAGTATATTTTTGCACATGGGATGAATGTGAATTTTGGGGGGCTAGAGGGAAGGCGATAGTAGGTCAAATGGTGGCCCTAGGAAAAATATGTCCATATCCAAATTCCTACAACTTGTGAATGTTACCTTATTTGGAAAAAGGGTATTTGCAGATGTAATTAAATGAAGGTTTTTGAGATGAAATCTTCCTGAATTACCAAAAAAAAAAAAAACAAGGTGGACTCTAAATTCAATGACAAATGCCCATATAAGAAGCACACATAGAGGAGAAGGTGATATGAAGATGGAGGCAGAGATTGGAGTGATGTGGCTACATGCCAAAGAAGCTAAGGAATGTTGATTGCCACCAGAAAGTAGAAGAGGCAAGCAAGGATTCTCCCCGAGTCTCCAGAGTAAGTGTGGTCCTGCCAACATGCTGGTTTTGAACTTCTGGCTCTCGGGACTGTGAGAGAATACATTTCTGTTGTTTTAAGCCAGCCAGTTTGTGGTAATTTGTTACGGCAGCCCTAGGAGATTAATACAGAAAATCATCTTCAGCCTATTGAGGGATGGGTTTTAATTCTCCGGGAATTCAGATTTCTGTGTTCCAGGGAGTTTGGGGTTGCCTACTCAAGCCATTGCGCTGAGGTGTTCTTTTGAACCTTGAAACTTGAGGAAACTGGTTTCTTAAAGTCACCTCTAAGTCAAAATATAGCCTAGTAAAGACCATTTTGCCTTTGGCATTATGCTGTTTATTTATTTATTTATTTAGCATTATGCTGTTTTGAAGAATTATCTCTGTGTAGTTAGTTTGGAGACACGAATGCCAAAGGTCAGACTACAGCTATGTTTTAGGGTAAATGAGTAATTATTTTAATTGTTCTTCGAGACAATCCTCTTTGAAATTCTTTCTGACCACAAACTCTTTTTTATTAGTTCTGTTCTGGTCCCTTTTCCACGGCAGCGTTGATACAATGGGATATAAGAATCTTTGGAAGTACTTTCCCCTCTGCAATGTTCTTGACTTCCTGGTCAGTAGTGTTACCTGATTTGCAAATCATATAGTAAATAAATGTCAATCAATTTCTATAATTAGTTTAATATGATTTTAGTGTTAACTACTTTCTCTGAGTCTGTTTCTTGGTTGGGGTTCTAGTTTACTTGTTTGTATTCTGGGGATGACCAGGCTGACTTCGTGGCCTCCACTTCGGGTTGGCCAATATCTTCTGGCATTCCCAGAGGAGCTAAGTCCCTATAGAAGGACTAACTTCTTTCTTCCTCTCTAAACCCATTGCTAGTGAGTCAATTCCAACTCATAGCAGCCCTATAGGACAGAGTAGAACTGCTACATAGGGTTTCCTAGGCTGTAATCTTTATGGGAGCAGATCTCCAGGTCTTTCTTCCATGAAGCGGCTGGTGGGTTTAAACTGCTGGCCTTTTGGTTAATAGCCGAGCACTTAACCACTGCGCCACCAGAGCTCCTTTATCCCTCTCTAGTCTGTGTCAAATTCTCTTCTTCCTAGGCTGTTTGAGCACATTCTGGTTAGCTTATACTTCTTCCACATTTTTTTTCCTGGTTTTCCTTCTCAAAAAGCACATCAGTTTAGTCTAGCATCCACCCCTTTCCTGTCATCTGGCCACAAGGATCGCACTGTTGCTCCCCATGCACTCCCCAACTCATTCCTTTTTGTAATGTACCCCTGCAGGAATTCAAACAGGCATTTGCATTTTAATGGAAATATAATTGACTTTCATTGAACATTTAAATAATTAAGACCTCACATTTACATTTTAATCCAGATACTTTATAGCCCCAATTTCCCCCAACTTTTGGGGAAAGAGATGCTTTCTAACAGAAAGTGATTGAAGCTATCATGCTTAGAGCACCTACTGTGTACCAAGCACCATGATAATCAATTTGTAGATGCCACAGAGTTTAATCCTCATATTAGGCTTATTCCATCCCTGTTCTCACAATAGGAAAAAGGCAGAGACGGTAGGTGACCTGAACAAGGTCACATGGCTGAGCGAGCCAGGGTGCAAACTGAGGGACCTGTGATTTTTGCCACAATGGCACTCTGTTCCCTGCTTATGTTTTAGATTTTATATCCTCTGCTTTTATCACCTGTCAGGTAGAGATTTTTTTAAACCTATTTTCTCCCTTTGTGGACCATTACTGTCTCAAAGATAGAAATAATAGTAACTCTCAGTTAGCTTTTTTGAGCACTTACTATTGTCCAGACTGCTGGGCTTCTTACATTCATCATCATATATGATCTTGAATTAGGTGCCTACCAGTAACCTGATTACAGATGAAGGAAATAAATCTCAGAAACATTAAATACTTTATCCAAAATCACACAGCTAGTTTGAAGTAGGACCTATATTTGAACACAGGTAAGTCTAATCTGATTCCATAAAGATTACAGCCAAGAAAACTCTATGGGGCACTTTACTCTGTCACATGGGGTTACTATGAATCAGAATCGGCTTGATGGCACATCACAACAAAAACAACATGTCTAAATCCAGGGATTGAGCTATTAACTACTATAGAATACAATGTCTGAAGAACTTCAAAGATAAATATAATGTCTTATTACATATGAGATCCCACATTATAACACAATAGCATAACTTTGTAGTAAATAAATTGGTGCTCAATAGAGGCTTTCTGTCACACATTTCGGATCAAAATAAACGTCAGAATGTTCGGTTTATATATCACAAACTTTTGAAAATCATTTCAGTTTTCAATTTAAAGGTAAAAAAAAAAAAATGCCAACTCCTAACACGTGTGTAATAAGGGTCAAGCATTTGGAAACACAATAGAGGAAGTGGCCATTATAGTTATGTAGATACTTGACTGGATAGTCACCACTTAGATGTGTGCAAATGTGGAGTGTTCTTATTTGAAACACTCCAAGAACTGTTCTTGGACTGGAATCATTTAATCTTCCTGAAGAAGGAAGCTTGTGTTTTTGCTTCATTCCAATTTAAATATCAGTCCAATCCTGTGATTTTTCTTTTTTAGCTGAATATTAGCCACTTTCCGATTTACAAGATCCATCTCAAGGTCAACATAGTGTAGATGAATATAAGGGGGCATTTCCTGGAGTTACTCAGCATTACTTTCTCACACTGCTTTCCCATACCTGGCCTAGACTGATGATGTGGCCTGATGTGTGTATAGGGGATGGATGGTTGGTGATACATGCATGCATGTGGCCACAAATCAGTAGGAGGCAAGTTCGCCGTTCACTCCCTTTTAATCACTGTGGCACCTATGTGAAACTGATTGGCCATTGGCTTCTGATTGTCCAGAGCTCATACTCTGACTCTTAGCTCCAGTGCAGTTATTGATCCTATGGGGACTCTGCTCAGCTTTGATGTGTACAGTTCCATAGTAAGTTATCATTTACCAAAGATGAAAACAATGAGAACTCTTGTTTCTAGGGTCCTCATGCTCTGTTGAACACCCACACAACTTCCTCTTGACTGAAGAGAATCTCATAAATCTTAGCCACACCTGCTCTCAGTTTTGCTTGCTTTTACCTGCATCTTTCCTGCTATGCTGGCAGCTTCTGTGATTCAGCAAATGGCTTAGCAAATCATGATAAATGTCACTGGTGCCTACATAGTAGTAGGGAACTGAGCAAGTACCTCTACTCTGCCCTCAGCTTAAGGGGTGGGTTAAGTGTCCCCTTATCCTCCATAGCAAAATGAAGATTGGGATAGTTGGTGCTCCACCAAAAAGCAGCTTCCCTTTGGCTCTCTAGCCCCTTTGTATAAAAGGAAGATTATGTGCAGACTAAGAATTTACTGCTTGGTACCCACATAGTGGGCTTCTGAATGGTTTTATTCTCAGTTGAAATGATTCCTTCAGCAACCCTAGCACATTCCATTGACTCTTGATCTGCGTGGACTGTATTGTAGTTCTAAGACCCTGGCTGAATGTTAGACTCACCTGGAAGCATTCAAAAACTGTAACTGCTTGATATCCATCCCAAATCAATGAATCAGAATTTGGGGGAGTATAATTCCAGCATCAGTATTTTTTAACCAGTGGGCTAGAAGGGAAGCATAGTGAAGCTGAATGAACATCCCATCAGTTCATTACAACCTCATAACCTACAGGAGGAAAATATTATACTAATAAACCTCAACTGAAGAAGGCATGGCTGAGAGACAGACCTTAGTTCTTAGCTCCCAGGCTGTCCTAGTCATCTAGTGCTGCTGTAACAGAAATACCACGAGTGGATGACTTGAACAAAGAGAAATTTATTTCCTCATAGTACAGTAGGCTAAAAGTCCAAATTCAGGGTGCCGGCTCCAGGGGAAGGCCTTGTGTCTCCGTCAGCTCTGAAGGAAGATTCCTTGTCATCAATCTTCCCCTGTTCGAGGAGCTTCTTAGGTGCAGGGACCCCCAGGTCCAAAGGATGCACTCTGCTTCTGGTGCTGCTTTCTTGGTAGTATGAGGTACCTAACTCTCTGCTTGCTTCTCTTTCCTCTTATCTCTTGAGAGATAAAAGGGGGTGCAGGCCACACCCCAGGGAAACTCCTTGTACTTTGGATCAGGGATGAGACCTGGGTAAGGGTGGTGTTACAATCCCACCCAAATCCTCTTTAACATAAATTTACAATCACAAAATGGAGGACAACCACAGAATACTGGGAATCATGGCCTAATCAAGTTGATACGCACATTTTTTGGGGAACATAATTCAATCCACGACACAGGCAAAGAGAGAAACAGCTTGTACAATATAGCTTTTAATGTCTAATCAAAGGACATGTTAACAGTTGTTCAGGGTTAAAACTTTTTACCCAGATGTCAGGAATTGACTTAATACGTTTTTATCTAAGAGACATTCAAAGACATGATGGTTAATGTCTTATATAATAATTTTATAATATAAAAATGCTTAGATATATAGTTATTCCTCTTGCTTGCCATCAATAAAAGCTTAGAAATACCATATCATGGCGGAAGAGTTAACAGTATTGTGATGAAATTAACCTTGTCTAATTTTCCTGTGAATACATGGGTTTATAAAAGCTAAGTATGCTGTGTGATCATTGTTTAGGGAACCATGAAAAGACCATGTCTGGAAATGCCACATGCAGCCCAGGCTGACTTGAACAATCCTGAGCACTGCTTTTCCTGCTACACTGGGTTATTTGAAAAACAGCATGAAATATGAATAAGTTGATTAGTTTTAGAACTTGAAAAATTAGGTCAATACCTGCTCTGTAATTTACTAGCTGTGTGATCTTGGAAAAGACACTTGATTTATTTGAGCCTGTTACTCATTTTCAAAATAGCAGTAATAATCTCTCTTTAAATGGCTTAAATGTGAGAGGTACATACATGTAGAGATTCTAGAATAGTGCCTGGCACACAGTAGGTATTCCACAAATGTTAGTGGGGATTATCGTATTGTTTAGAGTAACCCGTTAGGGAAATTATAGTTTTCTTTGGATACTTAAATATTTAAATGATGCTGACTACTGTATTTTCTAGATTCTGACACCAAGCGTTTCCAATGAAGGATAATATCAGAATATAGGATGATGACCTTAAAAATTGAATGCTTGGCGATCTTATTCCATCTGTTTTGCTGTTGGTTTTCTTTTTCTTGAATATGTAAAGACTTTTACTTTCACTAAGAAGGGGAAACTCAGAGCCTTTTTTTTAAACATGTGAAGCAAAGGAAGGATAAAAATGTGTCAGAGTTACTTCTTTAATTTATAATAGGGATAGCCATTGGGGTATTAAGAGTTTGATGTATTATACCACAGTCTATTTCATTATATGGATTTCTTTGTAAAAAAGAAACATTGTTATCTGTTTGTGGGCTTTTACTACCTTTTCAATCTACCAGCCCTGTCACAAACATTGCAACATTGTAACTTCAAAAATATTATTCCCTTGTAGCACAATTCATGCCTCTACAGATTGTGTAGCGTTTGGATGCTGTGCCCTTTATGTATCATACCCCTGAGATAGCACAGATGTGGTCAGATTTTCCTTGGCTCCACAGCACTATTATTAATTCTCCTCATGCCATGGCTAGGCTTAGCGTTCAAGGGACTAGGAAGATTTTTTTTTTTTTTTCATTCCTTGCAAAAATAGGAACAAGCACACCAAATGTGGGTATTTATTTGTTTTTTTTAAAACATCTGTACAACCCCAGCTAAGCCAGGCCCACAGCTGTCAGTCAGTAGAGCAGAAATCAGTCTTCACAATCTCTCTCTCTCTTTAGAGCATACATTTTTATTTGTATAAAGTTCTACTGGTTTATATATATATATATATATATATATATATATATATATCTTTTTTTCTTCCAGAGTACTGATAACAAATTTAGAGGAAAGAATTATATGCCTGGTGAAACTTGATATTAAATATAAAAAAAGTTAGCAAAAAATGTGGAGATGAAAACTGTCTTAAAATCAGTATACAGAAATAGCTTGTAGCGATAGCTTGTATCCCAGAACCCGTGTTATTATTAGACCATCTGTATTGTGTATTCTCCACCAACATACGATACCTGACTATAGGAATAAATGTGATTTCCTAGGAAAAAATAATCCCCAATGGAAATAGCAATTTCATGTCTTGCTTTCCAAAGCTTCACTCTATATAAATTCATTTATAATTGTCCCCGGCAAAGTCATCATAATTTGTTTTCCTGGTGCCAATGAGCTGGCTGAACCTCTTTTGCTTTTGTGTTTTATATTCACCTTTTCCTGTTTTTTCAGGAGAGTGAGCAAAAGGAACTTGTAAAAGAACATAATATGAGTCATCCTTCAACAAAAGATTTCTCCTGAGATGGTACTTCTGAGTGTAAATTGCCTTCTTTCTCTTCCACTCAGAATAAGGACTGCGAGTTGTTTATTCTTTCTACTGCTTTGGCTATTGTGCCTGGAATCTCCCTCTCTCTGTTAGTTTAGTGGATGGCAATTATGCATTGTTTCTCTAGGTGGCAATTTTGACTGCCATCTTGCTATTGCGGTTGTGGGAGGCAATTGTGTATCCTTTCTGTTGACTAGGGTATATATAATCAGTAATTCTATTACAATGGTAAGTAGATGTCTAGAGCAGTCTCTCATTTTTCTGAATAAAATGATATATATGTTAGATATCCAGCTGTTAAGTGAATTAGAAACTTAAAAAATCTGAAAATCAAATGAGATATTATTTGTTTGAAGAATTTTTTGTTGTTATTGACCATAAAGAGCAATATGTAGAATTTATGCTGTAACTCTATAGAAAGACTGACAGATGTACATTTTATGTATGTTGGAAAAATTAAAGAGATATTTATTTTTAGATCAGCAAGCCTGTACATATTGATAAAAATGGGTATTTAAAATTGAAAATAGATCTTACCACCTTCTACTTATGACTTGACATAGTGTAAGAATAGTTTTTCTTTTTTTTTTAAGAAGGCATGTTAACATAGCTCAGTTGTCTATAATTTTGAGGGCACACCAGGAGTACATCATAATATGTTTCAGACTTGTTCTGTGCTTAGGCATTGGCTGGTCACTAGAAATGAACATTTTGGAATAGGAAGTCATAAGCACTCCAGATGGTGTGCAGAGCAAGTCACCTAACCTCTCTGAGCTTGAGTTTTCTAATTTCTAGAATGGGGAAAAGAATACCTGCTGCACTGGGTTATCGGGAAGATTAAATGACACCTAGCATATAAAGCACTTAGCCAAGTTTCTGGGGTGTAATTCATACATGCTCTTTATCCTATGTTGGCAATGATGATAATGGTGATGAAATGTGTTAGTTGAAAAGAACTACAAAGATGATAGGCCCCAATTATTTTACAGAGATGTAAGGTTGTGTGGCCAATGTCATTCAGTTGAATGGCAGAGCCAAAACCAAAGACTAGGGTTCCAAACTCTTATTTAGATTACAATGCATGATATTTTGCTAACTTATTCTGAAGGAGTTTCTGTAAGAAACTCAAAATCCCATATTTTGTCATCATAGACAGCACTGGTATTTCATGATTGTTTTGAAAATGGCAATAGCCATGATTGCAATATTTTTGGTCAGAAACAGTAAGGAGAACAAGTGAGAATTTCAAAGAACAATTGTCTCTGTGGCTCAAATTTCTTCCAATGAATCCCTGGAATTTGACCTATGCTGGGTTCAAAGGCCTGTTAAGATCAATAGCAACTTCAGAGCTGGGGAGAAAGTTCATTCCTCTTAACATTGGGAAGCCTCTCTTCAAGGAGTTGTAAGTTAATACCACTTAATACAGGTACAATAAAAATAGCTTGCAATGCTGAGTGCTTACTATCTGCCAGGGCTTTGCATTCATTATTTTGAATAATCTTTACATGAGTCCTATGATTATGATAATAATCCTTGCGTTATAGATTAAGAAACTTAGACATAAGAGGCTAAAATAATTTTCAGGTTTAATCAAGATCTGTCAGACTCCTTAGCCTGAATACTGACGTGTATTACCACCCCTGCTAGGAACCTGGCGGAGCATATGCTTTTATGTCATCTGTAAATTTTTTTTTTTGTATCATATTAGTAGAGAACTATTTATGTTTCCATTTTAAAAAGGAAATAATTTTATCGACTTTTGAAATCATTAATTTATTATAACTTTGCATCATTATTTTTGTCTCAGTAGTCACTAAAAGGAGCATTGGTGGTGCAGTGGTTTAGCACTCAGCTGGTAACTGAAAGGCCTGAGGTTCGAACCTACTAGTCTTTCTGTGGGAGAAAGATGTGGCAGGCTGCTTCTGCAAAGATTACAGCCTTGGACACCCTATGGGGAAGTTCTACTCTGTTCTATAGGGTTGCTGTGAGTCAGAATCAACTCGACAGCAATAAGTCTTTGGGTATAGTCCCTAAAGTTGAAATATTTCAGTGTGGTGATATTGGTATTTTGAAGAGAAGTTTACACCACTGTCTGATGGTTTTGGTTTGTCTGTACTACCTCATGATTGCTACTAAAATAATTTAGTATAGGGGTTTCATCATCCCACAATACTGACTTTCTGCCATTAAATGAATACTGAGTGGTTTGAAGTGCCACCAGCTGTATCCAAGTTGCGTCACACTAGAGTTTACAATGAAGTAATTTGTATTTAAAAAATATTTAGAGTGTATTATTTGGTTAAAACGCTTCCTACTATATGTATCAGAAAAGCCACAACCCAAAGAGTCTTAAAAACAAGCAATTGACTTTACCATGTAGGGTAGGGCCACTTCAAAGTTGATTAATTAGGGGATACAATGAAGTTATTGAGGACCCAGATTCTCTCCATCTTGTCTCTCTGCCATTTTCATTATGTTGGGCACTTTTCCTCATGGTTATAAGATGGCTGCTACAATCTCAGATATCACATGGAGACAGAATGACAACCAGCAGAAGAAGTGGGACTATTTTTTCCTTATGTCTCTTTTTATGACAATGTAAATCTCTTCCAGAAACCTTGCAGTAGACCTTCTTTCATGTCGCATTGGCCAAAATCACATCCCATGTCCACGCCAAAGGGAAACGGAACTCCCGTGATCTACTATACTAATCGCACCTTCCGGGGTCAGGGCTGGCAGCATTGTGCTATGAGGAAGGAGGAAAAGGGCAATGCCTGTTGAATAGGTAACTGAGTGTGTCTAATACATAGAGGGAGCCTGACAGTAAGTGACGGTAAAACCAGTCAAGTCGGGAAAACTCTGAAATCCATAAATAACATTAAAGCTCATCTTTTTAATTTATCTGGAGGAAAAGGAGAAGAAATATAACTTAATTGTGCCATGTAAATGGTTTCTTCTTCTGGTAAATTGTCCTCCTGCTGTTGATGAAGACAATTATTCCATTTGTGTATTAGAGTCCTGCTAGCTTAATAGATCCCTAATGAAATTAGCAGAGAGTTTGTATTTCATTATGCAACTTTACAGACAAAAAAAAATTGTGCTTATTAGAAACACCTACAAGTATTTGCATGCCATGTACTTACATATTTTCAATTTTTTATTATTAGAGACCACTTTGGCATAGTGCCTTTATAAAAATCTATCCCTTTAAAGAGTCACAAAATACATAGAAGACCGTGGGATTTTTCTAACATTAACTTGGCATTAGTTTCTGGAATTTTTGTTTTTTTCTTTTTTTGTGAGGTCATTATACTAGCAGTGAGAATTTGGAGTCAGAGAATTAGTGCTTTAAAGGAAAGGAACATAGAGTGTGCTTATTAATAATAAAACACAAAGTTTTGTCCCCTAAATACGAAGCCCAAGACATGGGAGGAGGAGCACAGGTACAAAAGAATGAGATATAAGCACTCCACTGAATCTTGACAGTGGAAGAAGAATAGATAGAGACAAGATTGGTTAGAGGAGGAACTAGTTGGCATATACATGTATATGTAGTATGTATATATATGTATGTATTATAGTATGTATTACAAAAAACAGCTGTTGTCGAGTTGATCCTGACTCATGGTAGAGTAGAACTGTGCTCATAGTAGAACTGCACTCCTTAGAGTCTTCAATGGCTGTGATCTTTCAGAAGTTGATTGCCAGGCTTTTCTTCTGAGGCACCTTTGAGTGGATTTGAACTGGCAACCTTTCAGTTAGTTCCTGAGTGCTTAATCACTTGCACCACCCAGGGACTCCAGGTGGTACATACTCAATGAGAGGTCAGTGCAGTGATGGCCAGGATGTGAGGAAGAATGAAGAACCAGGAGGAGAGTGTGTTCTTTGGACCCTGGGTCCCTGCACTGAGAAGCTACTAAACCTGGGGAAGATTGATGATGAGGACCTTCCCCCAGAACTGACAGAGAGACAATGTCTTCCTCTGGAGCTAGCACCCTGAATTCAGACTTCTAACCTCCTAGACTGTGAGAGAATAAATTTCTGTTTGTTAAAACCATCCACTTGTGGTATTTCTGTTATGGCAGCACTAGATAAATAAGACAGGCTGCCTTGGTAACTTTCTTTAGCCAATAGAATGGGGCAGATAGACTTTGTGCCAGTTTGGAGCCTAAGCCTCAGGTGACCTTGCATTTTTCTGCTTTTCAGGAACCCTGCCCATGACTGTGAACATGTTTGGGTTAGTCTGATGGAGGATGAGATACCACGAGGAAGAGAACTCAGTTGTCTCATCTAAGGCCATTTTCAACCAACCTTAGCTGGACAAATACATAACATAGGGCAATATGTGGTACTTTTATAATGCTTGATAAATGTTAGCTATTATTATTTTGTCCCTGTAGATCTTCACACCTAGAACTTCTCTTCATCTTTGACACAATGCACATTTATGATCACTTCTTGGTGGTGTGTCCTTTTAATTCTTTCTGTCATGACTCCTTCATATGTAGATTTCCAAGATTTGGTTGTCAGCCATCTAATTTACCTTTCGTATACCTTATTTCTTAAAAAAAGTTCTACCTTCATGATTCCAATTATTTGCAACATGCACGTAACTATGTAAATTTATATATGTACATTAATAACCAGTCTCAATTTATCTGTATATGTAGAATCTACTTAAAAACTTCCAATACTGGATACTTTTTTATTAGCTCAAATTCAACATGGATAATACTTTCTATCCTGTTTCTTTTTAAATCAGTCTCTTTCTCGAAGTTTTAAGGCTAAAAACCCTATAGTTAATTTGGGTTTTATCCTCACTATCCACCAAGACCCATTATTCTCTTGTAATTTTCAGTTATGCAGCCTTATTTATTTTTAGCAAATTTCAGTGAAAAACATTTATGTATTTACATTGTCACCTTTCTGTTTGAGGGCAACTTTCACCTCTTGTGTCTTAATGTATCTCTTTGTTTCTGTTTCTCACACCTCTAGTATATTCTATGTACCACTGCTGTGTCCCCACGTGTGTGCCACTTTGTCATACTGTGGGGGCCAGCATGTTGCTGTGATGCTGGAAACTATGACACTGGTATTCAGATGCCAACAGGGTCACCCATGGTGGAGAGGTTTCAGGTGAGCTTCCAGACTAAGACAGACTAGGGAGAAGGACCCAGTAGTCAACTTCTGAAAGGAATTAGGTGGTAGAAACCTTATGAACAGCAGCGGAATATTGTCTGATATAGTGTCGGAAGACGAGCCCCCTAGGTTGGAAGGCACTCAAAAGACAACTGGAGAAGAGCTGCCTCCTCAAAGTGGAGTCCACCTTAATGATGTGGATGGAGTCAAACTTTCAGGACCTTCATTTGTTGATGTGGCATGACTTAAAATGAGAAGAAACAGCTGAAAACATCCATTAATAATAGGAACATGGAATGTACGAAGCATGAATCTAGGAAAATTGGAAATTGTCAAAAATGAAATGGAACACATAAACATCGATATCCTAAGCATCAGTGAGCTGAAATGGATTGGTAGTGGCCATTTTGAATCGGACAATCATATGGTCTATTATACCGGGAATGACAGCTCAAAGAGGAATGGTGTTGCCTTCATCATCAAAAAGAACATTTCAAGAACTATCCTGTAGTACAACACTGTCAGTATTAGGATGATATCCATATGCCTACAAGGAAGACCAATTAATATAACTATAATTCAAATTTACACACCAACCACTAAGGCCAAAGATAAAGAAATTGAAGATTTTTACCAGATTCTGCAGTCTGAAATTGATCGAACATGCAATCAGTATGCGTTGATAATTACTGGTGATTGGAATACAAAAGTTAGAAACAAAGAAGAAGGATCAGTAGTTGGAAAATATGGGCCTTTGTGATAGAGACGATACTGGAGATCCAATGACAGAATTTTGCAAGACCAACAACTTCTTCATTGCAAATACCTTTTTTTTCTGCAACATAAACAGTGACTATACACGTGGACCCTCCAGATGGAATACACAGGAATCAAATGGACAACATCTATTGGAATAGATGATGAAAAAGCTCAATATCATCAGTCAGAACAAGACCAGAGGCAGACTGAGAAACAGACCATCAATTGCTCATATGCAAGTTCAAGCTGAAACTGAAGAAAATTAGAACAAGTCGATGATAGCCAAAGTATGGCCTTGAGTATATCCCATCTGAATTTAGAGACCATCTCAAGAACAGATTTGGGGCATTGAGTATTGATGACCGAAGACCAGGTGAGTAGTGGAATGACATCAAGGACATCATACATGAAGAAAGAAAGAGGTCATTAACAAGAGAAGAAGGAGAGAAAAGACCAAAATGGATGTCAGAAGAGACTCTGAAACTTGCTCTTGAATGTTGAGTAGCTAAAACAAAAGGAAGAAATGATGAAGTAAAAGACTTGAACAGAAGATTTCAAAGGTGGCTCGAGAGGACAAAGTATTATAATGACCTGTGCAAAGGGCTGGAGATAGGAAACCAAAAAAGAAGAACACACTTGATGTTTCTCAAGCTGAAAGAACTGAAGAAAAAAATTCAAGCCTCGAGTCGCAATACTGAAGGATTCCATGGGGAAAATATTAAACAACACAGGAGGCATCAAAAGAAGACAGAAAGAATACACAGAGTCATTATACCAAAAGGAATTGGTCGATGTTCAACCATTTCAAAAGATAGCATATGATCAGGAACACATGGTGCTAAAGGAAGAAGCCCAGGGCTGCACTGAAGGCATTGGCAAAATGCAAGTCTGCAGGAATTGATGGAATTATCAATAGAGATGTTTCAACAAATGGACGCAGTGCTAGAAGTGCTCACTCATCTATGCCAGGAGGTTTGGAAAACACCTATCTGGCCAACCGACTGGAAGAGATCTATATTTATGCCTATTCCCAAGAAAGGTGATCCAACTGAATGCAGAAATTATCAAACAATATCATTAATATCATACACAAGTAAAATTTTGCTGAAGATCATTCAAAACCAGCTGCAGCAGTACATTGACAGGGAACTGCCAGAAATTCAAGCCAGATTTAGAAGAGGTTGTGGAACCAGGGATATCATTGATGATGTCAAATGGATCCTGGCTGAAAGCAGAGAATACCAGAAAGATGATTATCTGTGTTTTATTGACTGTATGGATCATAAGAAATTATGGATAACATTGTGAAGAATGGGAGTTCCAGAACACTTTATTGTGCTCATGAGGAACCTATACATGGATCGAGAGGTAGTTGTTTGAGGAGAACGAGGGGATATTGTGTAAAGTTTGGAAAGGTGTGAATCAGGGTTGTATCCTTTCACTATACCTATTCAACCTGTATGCTGAGCAAATCATCCGAGAAGCTGGACTGTATGAAGGAGAACGGGCATCAGGATTGGAGGAAGACTCATTAACAACCTGCATTACGCAGATGACACAACCTTGCTTGCTGAAAGTGAGGAGGACTTGAAGCAGTTCCTGATGAAGATCACAGACCACAGCCTTCAGTAAGGATTACACTTCAGCATAAAGAAAACAAAAAGCCTTGCAACTGGACCAATGAGAAAAATTGATGTTGTCAAGGATTTCATTTTACTTGGATCCACAATCAACACCCACGGAAGAAGCAGTCAAGAAATCAAGAAGTGCATTGTGTTGGGCAAATCTGCTGTGAGAGACCTCTTTGAAGTGTGGGAAAGCAAAGATGTCACCTTGAAGACTAAGGTGTGCCTGACCAAAGGCATGGTATTTTCAATTACATGTGAAAGCTGGACAATGAATAATGGAGACTGAAAAAGAATTGACACCTTTGAATCACGGTGTTGGTGAAGAATACGAGCTATACCACAGACTGCCAAAAGAATGAATAAATCTGTATTGGAAGAAGTACAACCAGAACGTTCCTTAGAAGCAAGGATGGCAAGACTACTTCTCACATATTTTGGACATGTTATCAGGAGGGATCAGTCCCTGGAGAAGGCCATCATGCTTGGCAAAGTAAAGGGTCAGCAAAAAAGAGGAAGACACTTAACAAGATAGATTGACACAGTGGCTGCAACAATGGGCTGAAGAGTAACGATGATTGTGAGCATGGTGCGGGAACAGGCAGTGTTTCTTTTTGTAGTACATAGGGTCGCTATGAGTCAGAACTGACTCGACAGCACCTAACAACAACAACAACTGCTGTAATATCGCTAATAATCAGGGAGGGGAAGTAACTGATGTTTATTGAGATCCCTACTCTGCAGGAGACACTGGGCTACATGTTTTATTCATTCATTTATTCAGAAATATTTTTGAGTAACTACCAAGGACCGTCATTGCTCTACATAGTAATAGTATGAAGATATGTTGTGTGAAAAATTTATACTTTATACCTTTATAGAGATAATAATTTAGTTTGTGTGTGTATGTGTGTATGAGAGGGAGAGGGAGAGAGAGAGAGAGGGTGTGAAAGTAAATACGCAAATAAAAAACACAAATTACATAATGTCTCTTAAAAGATGTTGATATGAGTACGTATGAAAAACTCTTCTATGAAGAAATGGTCAACTTACTGATAACTGGAAAAATACAAACCAAAACAATAATGGGATACCACTTTATACTTGTATGAACAGCAAAACTTAGAAAATGGGATAAATGCCAGCTATCAGTCAGGACATGAGACCTGTAGGAAGCCTCACGAGAATGCAAATTGGGGCAGGCATTCTAGGGGGCAATTCTGCAATACTTTGTCAAATAAAGTACTGACATTTATTTTGTCCCATAAGACTTTTTTTTTCCCCCAGAGAATCGGGTCCATAAAAAGATGTGAGCCAATATATTTACTGCAGGATTGTGGGGAACTGAAGGCAACAGATAGATCAAATATGATTGAGGCACTCAATGGAATAGTATGCAGCACTTAGAAAAAATGGCTAGGCAAACAGAATAACATACTTGGGTTTTCAAAACATGTAGCAGAGAAAAAGCAGTAAGAAATAGAATGAGCTCTACAAGTCAATGCATTTATGTAAATTAAATGTATATAACCATGAAGCAATACTACATGTTTAAAAGGATATATACGATGGACCCCTTTAATTGTATATATCCTTTTAAACAATTAAAGGGGCCCATACCTAATATTAAAATGGTTTGCCGGGGGTGGACAGGAAATAAAGAGGGGCTTGAACAGGAAAGAAAATTAAATAAATAAATAAAACAAGGGGAAGGACTCACATAGACCAAAAAATAAAATACAATAAAAATGCTGAGGATTCTTTAAGAGTTAAAAAAAAAGTAATCATTTCCAAGAAATAACAATAAGAGATTAAGAAAATGAGCCAATGCAAGTTTCTGAATATGAAGATGGCATTTGAAATTAAGGAGTACTATGAAGGAATCAAATCATTTGCTGTTATAGATGTTAACAATGGCAGTGTGGGGAGGGGACTATACTCAGATAAAGTGGTCAGAAAAGAGTTCTCTAAGCTGGTGAAGACTGGAGGAGATCCATATTTGTGCCCATTTCAAAGAACAGTATCCAACAGGGTGCAGAAATTATCAAACAATGTGATTAAAGATAACTAAAAAATGGTGGCAGCAGTACATAGACAGGAAACTGCCAGAAATTCAAGCTGGATTCAGAAGAGGACATGGAACGAGGGATAGCATTGCTGATGTCAGATGGGTCTTGGGTGAAAACAGAACACCAGAGAGATGTTCATGTGTATTGTATTGAATATGCAAAGGCTTTCATCTATGGATCATAACCAATTGTGGGCATAACATTGCAAAGAATGGGAATTCCAGAACACTTAATTGTGCTCATGGGGAACCTGTACATAGACTAACAGGCAGTTGTTTGAACAAAGCAAGGGAATACTGTGTGGTTTAAAATCAGGAAAGATGTGTATCAGAGTTATTTCCTTTCAGCGTACTTATTCAGTCTATATGCTGTGCAAATAATCTGAGAAGCCAGACTATAAGAAGAATACAGCATCGAGATTGGAGGAAGACTCATTAACAACCTGTGATATGTAGGTGACACAACCTTACTTGCTGAAAGTGAAGAAGGCTTGAAGCACTTACCAATGAAGATCCAAGACTACATTCTTCAGTATGGATTACATCTCAACATAAAGAAAACAAAAATTCTCATAACTGGACCAATAAGCAACACGGTGATAAATGGAGAAAAGACTGAAGTTGTCAAGGATTTCATTTTACTTGGATCCACAATCCATGCCCACAAAAGCAGCAGTCTATAAATACAATGATGTATTGCATTGGGCAAACCTTCTGCAAAAGACCTCTTTAAAGTGTTAAAAAGCAAAGATGTCACTTTGAGGACTAAGGTGCACCTGACCCAGGCCTTGGTATTTTCAACTGCCTCATACGCATGGGAAAGCTGGACAATGAATAAGGAAGACCAAAAAAGAATTGATGCATTTGAATTATGGTGTTGGTGAAGAATATTGACTATACCATGGACTGCCAGAAGAAAGAATAAATCTATCTTGGAATAAGTGCAGCCAGAAATGCTCCTTAAAAGTGAGGATGGCGAGACTTTGTCTTACATACTTTGAACACGTTATCAGGAGGGACCAGTTCCTGGAGAAGGACATCATGCTTGGTAAAGTAGAGGGTCAGCAGAAAAGAGGTAGACTCTCAATGAGATGGATTGACACAGTGGCTGCAGCAGTGGGCTCAAACATAGCAACGATTGAGTTGAGGGGCGCAGGACTGGTCAGTGTTTCGTTCCTTTGTACATAAGGTCCCCATGAGTCAGAATTGACATGACAGCATCTAACAACAACAACAAGCTGGTGAAATTTAAGCCAAGACTTTTAGCAGCCAACCATGTGAATATCCTTGGGAAGTGCCTCCCAGAAAGAGAGCTTGGCATGTTCTAGGAACTGAAAGAATGCCAGCGCAGCTGGTGTGCAGTGAGCAGGCAGTAAGAGGTCTGAGAGGAGATATAATCAGAAGCTAGATCATAAAAGCCTTTGGATTTTATTCCAATTAAAATGGGAAACCTGCAGGGTATTAAGCAGATGTTAACAAGATTTTGTTTACATTTTCACTTTTTAAGAGTTTACTCTGCTGCTTTGAGTAGAGTGGATTGGAGGAGGGAAAAAAAAAGGAACATGAAATTGGTTGGGTGGTATTCCATAAGAAAGACAATGCTGTCATGGACTATAATGGTGGCAATGGAGAGAAATAAACACAGGGAAGACATAATTTGGAAGTAAAATTAACAGCATTTACTGATGGACTTGTCTGGGAAGTGAAGAAGGGAAAGTAAAGGCTTTCTCTCAGGTTCTTGGCTTAAGCAAATAAGTAGAAAGAAGTACCATTCACTGAGAGAGGAAGAATAGGTAAGGGGCTTATTCTGAGGTAAAACTGAGAATTCTGTATCAGCCAGGCTAAGCTGATCATGTTGTGAGACATCCAAATGAAGATGTCAGAAAGATGACATTGGATATAAAAGACTAGACCTCAAAAGAGAGGTTTAAACTGAAGATGTAATTTAGGGAGACAGCTTTATAAGGATCATATTTAGAACAATGGGAAAGAATCAGATCATCCAGACAGAGTGTATAGGGGAGAAAAGGAGTTTAGTACAGAATCTCCAGGAACTCTTCATTTGGGTGTTTGGTATGAGCTGAGGATCTATAAAGGGAGACTGAACAGGGGTGGCCAAAGAGGCAGGAAGAAAATCAGTGTGTTTTTTCCAAAGCCCAGGGTGCAGTGTCTCAGGAGTAAAGAGCTGCTAACTCCATGAAAAGCTGCTGAGAAATAATATGAGACTAGGCAGAAAGAGAAACGCTGGAGGCATAGTAGTTAATTGCTACAGCTGCTAATCAAGAGGTTGTCAGTTCGAATCCTGCAGATTATCCCTGGAAACTCTATGGTACAGTTCTACTCTGTCCTATAGGGTTGGGGTCTCTATGAGTTGGAATCGACTCAACAGCAGTGGGTTTGGTTTTTTTGGTTTTAGGACAGAAAGATGTGGCCATTAATTTGGCAACACGGAAATCATTGGTGGCCTTAATGGAAGTAATTTCATGTTGTGTGAGGGCTAGAGCCCAGAGTGGCATGGATTAAGGAGTAAGCATAAAATGATAAATTGGAGATAACATCTGTAGACAATAACATCTGTAGACAATACATTGAAGAAGTTTGTCTCTGAATAATTGGGGCAATAGATGCAGGGAAGGGGTTTGGTTTCAAAATACAAAGATAAGTCTGTTTTTTAAGGCTCTTTACATTTTGATTCCAAAGTCTAAGTACTTTCCTTATGCCAGCTATATTTGCTCACTCATTCTTACCAGGTTGAATGGTAGCATTTAGTTTCCTCAGGCTGATTATTGAAACTCCCAGGGCAGATTCATAATTT
This sequence comes from Loxodonta africana, assembly GCF_030014295.1. Lineage (NCBI taxonomy): Eukaryota > Metazoa > Chordata > Mammalia > Proboscidea > Elephantidae > Loxodonta > Loxodonta africana. The sequence continues at coordinate 51,902,023 of NC_087351.1, forward strand.
AGCATCTCACAAAACCAATATTCTTTAAGTATTTGTTCAACATTGTTAGGGATGGTGTCTGCAAAAACAAAGATTTTCTACTCCAAACCAATATTTCCTTCTTCAAGTGAAAGTGGGCCAATCTATATTTTATTGAATATTTAAGAAGTTCAGATTGGATACCTTAGTTCCAAGGCACCATATTTTATTCTGTTTATAATATAATGTCTTTTGTAGAGTGGCACCAGGACAGTTACCTAGATGGCCTATCACTTTAATATAGCTTCTTATCCTAGTTTGTTTGCTCATGATAATGATATTCCTATCTGTAAGCCCTCGTATTCCATGCTCCCTACTCCCTTTCTATCTGTAGTTTCTTCCAAGTCCAAGTCTTCCAGGCTCTGTTGATGTCTCTTTCCTTTGAACTTCTGCCCAATGTTTCATCTGTAACACCTATTTAGCGATTAATTATACGTGGCTTACTTGCAGTTAAAATTTTTATGTTTTATTTTTATTTACCCAAATGAATGAGTACTTGTATGTGTGTACCCAATAGCATTTGTTGCTTGACTCCTGAGGAATTTGTAGGATTGGTTTATAGGCTTTCTGTGCACATTTCTTCAGGAAGTATGTATAGTATGAGACATCAGACATTAAATAGAAAAGGAGATTTTCTGTAATGCTTCCTTTCCCTGCATCTCCAATTTACATTAAAAGTAAATTAAAGTCAACTTACCTATTTCCCTCTTATATTCAAAATCTATCTCACTGACCTCTTATTAAAGAGAAAGTAAAAACTAATAACTATTTGAAAATCTGATTTCAGATAGACTGGCCTTAGAAGCCCATTTATAAGCTTTTCAGTTGAGGCTGTGTTACTTACTCATTCTGATCCGTTTCCTTCTGCATAACCATCCAGCCAACCAATCAAACAAAAAACCAAACCCACCACCTTTGCGTTGATTGCGACTCATAGTGGCTGTATAAGACTGAGTAGAACAGCCTCATAGGATTCCCAAGGCTGTAATCTTTATGGAAGCAGACTGCCACGTCTTTCTCCCGCAGAGGAGCTAGTGGGTTCAAACTGCCAAACTTTTGGTTAGCAGCTGAGCGCTTTAACCAAAAACATATTTCCTTGTGCTATTTTAATGAGAAAATTGTAAAAAGTACCTAATAAGGGTGATCATCAAGAGTGATTAATTGTCATAAAAACAGTAATAAAACAGCCAGCAATTTTGCCTATCTTAGTTGAAAGTAGGCCCCCAGGTTTCTCCAGAAACTGCTTTATGACTTTGATATAAATCTGAGTGATTTATATCAAAGGAATTATTTGACCTATTTTTCAACTTGGGTAGGAATTTTCGCTCATTTACAAACACAGTGCTTTTCACCACTTGAAGAAATTCAATATGTTTTTGTTGAACTGAATGTCAAGTGATCACTTAGCCTGCAAATGTGTACATACTACCCTGGTTTCAGCATGCCTTCCTCCTGCTGCAGCCCCTTTAGAGATGACTTCTCACTAGAATATTCCAGGAAAAACTTGTTTGTATCCTAATCCAGTTTTAAGTCAGTTCAGTGCTACAACTGCCTTCCCACACTGCACTTAGATCTGACTGGTCTAAAACCCCGGGTAGAGCTGGAAACTTCTCAGAGCTCCTTTACTACCACCTTCTTTCCCTTGATGCTGTCACCACATATGAACCCTAAAGAAATAAATGTGGGAAAGCCCATATTTTATCTTTTATTTTTCCTAATTCACTAGTTTACCATTTAGCAAGGCTGTATGATTATAACAGGCTTTATCTGAGAGTTGATTTATGTACTAGAAACTACTACATGGGAGACAAGAAAATAAATTTTAATCAAACATTGAAACATCACAGTACTCATAAACCATGGCAAGAGAACAAAAAAGTTAAATTTATTTCAGATGTTTCCTCAAGGATGTGCCTCAAAGCCTTACTATTCTGCTTTCAGGACCATCTCAAAGTGCTTCATTCTTCAAAACTCCTGGATGTAATTCTCTGCCCTGCTTTGGGAAGCCTCCCTACCCTCAAGGGCTCGGTTTTAACATAGGATACATCCCAAACTCTTACATCCTGAACACTTACTATGGGACCTAGAGATCTTCTAGCAGGTTTGGAGGCTAGGCTTTTGCCCTCTATATCTAGTTCCCTTGGATGATTCCTTCCAGCGAGATGCAGCTATTCCTCTCTATTATTTTTTGCAATGTGTTGTACACACATACACAAACACAAACAGTGAAATCTAAATCTATGTTAAAAACAGAAACAGTTTCCTTACGGTGGTGTAGCCTTGCAAACCACCCTTCTCTAAATTAGAAAAAATCCTTTTTGACGTCATAATGCTGAGAGATGTTAGGCTTTCTTTGTTTCTCCTACTGTGTTTAGACTGTGCCTGTCCTTACGGTGCATAAAAATCAGGAGCCATTGAGCCAGTGCACATTATAGCCCTTCCTGACGGACATCTCTTATCTACACAAAATCTCCACAGTAATATTGAGGTTTTAGGGCTTTTTTCTTTATTTTTATGTCAGGTCAAATCTTGGGGTACTATATAATGAAAGAAAGCTGAATGAGAATCATTATTTCTCATCTAAGCAAACCCCCAGGAAATTGGAATTATTTTCTAGATCCAGGAGGTCCTTTTGGGTCACCCTTTTGTGACTCGATTTTTTCTGATTAATTTTTTGTTGATACTTTGTGTTTTCAGTAAGGGAGGATATGCTGAATCATTGAGTGTGTCTGAAGTTTTGGTAGGTAATATGGGTTTTGTTTTATGCTTCATTCCACAAATCATGCCCTCGGAGTCTAGAAGTACATATGTGTGCCCCTTGTGAACGCAAATTCTATCCCCGGAGTCCAGAGGTATATATGTGTACCAATTAAAAAAATGTTCAAAATTTGTGTTTTTCCTACCAAAAATTCAATGACTCATCACAACCTCATACAATACCCTATAAAAATAATAATTTGCAGCACAAGCCTGTTTTTTCCACTTCACACTGAAATGATTCCTGTTTGCTGGCAGCACATATTGTCGGTGGAATGGTAGCTTCCCAATGAACCCCAAGGTACGAAAAGTAAGAGGTAGCTATATATACCACTGGTCCTAAAAGGGCTAAAGGGAAATAATCAACTAAAATTTTACCGACTGTAGCCAGAAAAAAAAAAAAAAAAATTAAGAATAGAAGTTAGGAATCACATAAATAGATTTCTATAACCGATAAAAAAAAAAAAGTGATAAAATTGCCATTCATTGTAGAAAATTGAGAAAATTCTGTTTCTAGGTACATAAAAGAGAAAATAAAAATCAATCAGTCTCACAATGAAGATATAAAAACCACCATCAGTGCTTTGGAGCTCTGGGGGCACAGTGATTAAGAGCCCGCTGCTAACCAAAAGGGCAGCAGTTCAAATCCACTGGTGCTCCTTGGAAACCCTATGGGGCAGTTCTATTTTGTCCTATAGGGTTGCTATGAGTTGGAATCGATTTGACAGCAAAATGTTTGGGCTTTTGGGTTTCTTTTATCAATGTTTTGGTGACTATATATACCAACCTACCTATAATTTTTGTATTTACTTAGCTGGTTAAAACTGTGATAAAGTATGAATTGCTTTATGATTCAATTATTTAATCTAATATTTAATGTGTCATGATAATTCTTCCATATTATTATTTTTGAAGACTTGATTTTTAATGACTATAAATGATATTTCCTGATAAGTATGTGCTGTGATTTAATTTTTTTAGCCAATTTTTTACTGTTGTACAATTAGAAAGTTTTCAAAAGGCTGTATTAGTTGGAATCCAATAGACTGTAGAGGGTTTTTTTTTTTTTTCAGTTTTACTTACCAAACAGTGTATTTTCTAGTTCTAATGATCAGTGGAAACCCTGGGGTTGTAGTGGCTAAGAGCTGCTAACCAAAAGATCAGCAGTCCAAATCCACCAGGTGCTCCTTGAAAATCCTATGAGGCAGTTCTACCCTGTCTTATAGGGTCACTATGAGTTGGAATTGACTGATTGCAATGGGGTTTTTTTTGGGGGGGAGGTTAATGATCATAGCTGATCTGTTATCTTTGGGTCATTTTCTTGTAAAATAAAAAATTGAAATCTAATAGTTTTTATTCCTTTTGTTAGCAACTAGACCCTTATGTGATTAAAAAAATCTACATTTATGGCTAAATTCACAGATCTATAACAAACATTTGAAATTAAATCATAGTTCTTATGAAAATATATTGTTAAAAGAACAACCTCCCCCTCAAGATATTGAAGAAGTACCTACTGTAATTAAAAAACATAATTATAGATAAATAGATAGGTAGATAGTCTGAGGCACATTTAAAAAAAATTTACTGAGAATAAGATCAGTTGCTTTAATTTCCGGAATAATGGAGCATCAAATTTAATGTCTCTTTTTTTTTTTTTTGGTAGTATGATCCTTTGGCTCTGTTGGTCACTGTGCTGGCATTTCTAGCAGGTGACATTATACTACTGAATCAAGTATCACACCACAGACCATTCTTCAAGTAAATGTAGACTTTGGAAAGAAAGGGAAAGTAAATATTTATTGAAGTCTAGTAGGTGCTGGCCCTTTTATATGTGATGACACCTAATGCTGTCTGAGATCTTTGTAGTTAGGTGCCATTTCCGGAATAAGTAAACTGAGGTGAAAGAATTTCAGAAACTTAGTGTTCAAAAGCAAGCACTCAAGAGACCCAGGATAATTATCTAGATGTATGATTCGAGGAAACCCTGGTGGCATAGTGGTTAAGAGCTACAGCTGTTAACCAAAAGGTCGGGAGTTTGAATCTACCAAGCAGTCCTTGGAAACCATATGGGGCAGTTCTCTGCTGTCCTATAGGGTCACTATGAGTCAGAATTGACTTGGCGGCAACAGGTTTGGTTTGGTTTTGGTATGATTCAAAGGCCCTGTGTAGCTGCTATATCTGGAATCTCTGGTATCACAATGAAAATATTTGTTTCATAGGAACAATTTCAAAAGAACAAGTTTGATATTCTCCAGTATTTTTTTCTGGGGAAGAGGTAGACATTTAGAGGGTCTTCTTTTTTTTTTTTTAAAGAAAAAATTTCACATTAAAAATAAACACAAAGAAGCAGTTTTGGAATGGTAAGGTAAGCCCAAAAAACCAAAACCCACTGCTGTTGAGTCGATTCTGACTCTTAACGACCCTATAGAACAGAGCAGAACTGTCCCATAGAGTTTCCAAGGAGCAGCTGGTAGAATTGAACTGCTGACCTTTTGGTTAACAGCCGAACTCTTGACCAACAGCACCACCAGTGTAAAGGTCTCTGAAAATCCATTCTTCCAAAAAAGCTATGAGAACATTGGCAAAAATTGTGAAAATCAGCTTTTTCAGAACTCTGGGAATTAGCCACATGCGTGCAACAATCTGAAGAGTGTTTATACGAGAAAAAATTACTAAATGCTGGTAAGTATAGTGAGCTCTGTGATATTATTTTTGTCCTAGTCCTAATCCCTTCTCCTAATGCCATGACAGCCTTCAAAACCAGCAACCTCACAGCTAAAATAGCTTTGAAAACCAGCATCCTAAAAAAAAAATAGAGGTCATTAAAAACCAAAAAAACCAAAACCATTGCCATCAAGTAGATTCTGACTCGTAGTGATCCTATAGGATAGAATAGAGCTGCCCCATAAGGTTTCCAAGGAGCAGCTGGAGGATTCAAACTCTTGGCCTTTTGGTTAGCAGCCATAGCCCTTAAACACTGCATCACCAGGGCTCCCAGAGGTCATTCAAAAAAAAAAAACCAAACCCATTGCTATTGAGTCTGTTCCAACTAATAGCAACACTATGGGACAGGGTAAAACTGCCCCCACAGGGATTACGAGGCTGTAAATCTTTCCTGAAGCAGACTGTGAAATCTTTCTCCCAAGGAGCATCTAGTGGGTTCAAACTGCTGACCTTTTGGGCAGCAGCCGAGTGCTTAACTACTGCACCACCAGGTCATTAGTGGGGGCAAAGTGGGTTTTAAGATCTTCAAAAATGCTCTTTGTGAGAGAATTGTCAATATTTGACCTGTCTGGCAACCTCTTAGAAAGCTCCATTCATAAGGTTTGTTTATATTTAACCTGACTCAAAGCTCACTCAGTAGAAAAAGTCTTTCCCCCCAGGGGTTTGTCAACAACCATTGGTATCCATTGTTTAGCATCACAGCTACCTGATGCAATGATACCAGTTGGGAGAAACAAGAGACTGCCCAAAAAACTGGGCAGGGGAAGAATATGTCCATACGGGGTTTGGAAAGGCTGAAATATATTACTGGGGATCACAAAAGCCACAAGCATGGCAAGACTGTGTGCATGTTCAGGGGAGACCTGAAAAGGTCCCAGTCCCTCACCTCTGGATGATCTTAAAGCTCTGCACAAGCAGGAAGTGAAGGATAAGGCAGCGTTGTAAGCTGCCTGAGCTTTGAAGTTCTGCCCTGATATACACACAGAGCCCCTCCCAAAGAGTAGAAGATTTATTGGTTCAAGGATGTTATGGATTGAATTGTGTTTACCAAAGTTGAAATCCTAACTCCTACCCTGGTGAATGTGACCTTGTTTGGGGAAAATGAGTTTTTCTTTGCAGGCGTTATCAGTTAAGTTAAATGAGGTCATACTGGAGTAGGGTGAGTCCTAATCTTATACCCTCTAAGTGGAGTTTTATAAAATGAGAGTCACACACATGGGGAAAATAGCATGTGAGAATCTCTATAAGCCAAGAAATGCCCAAGTCTACAAAAGCTGAAACAGACAAGGAAGTGTTTTCCTCTAGAACTGACAGAGCACATAAGTCCTGCTGATGTCCTGAATTTGACCTCTAGTCCTTGAACTGTTATAAAATAAATTCCTAACCGTTAAAGCCACTTGCTTTGTGGTATTTGGTTATGGTAGCCCTTGCAAAGTAAGAAAAAGGCATTTAAGGAAATAGCTGTCCAATAATTAGCTAACTGTTAAGCTGAGTAGAAACAGCAGTGGCTGTATACATTAAAATAAAAATTTTAAAGAAACCAATCCAGACAAGTAGCTAAACAAACAGCAACTACAACAATAGCAACAGAACCCCAACAAACTGACAAAAACAAACGCTAGTGAAAGGGGGAATCTCATTTCCCTTCCAAATGGTAAATATAGGATTACCATATTGGATCCAATAATTTAACTCCTAGGTTTATATGCAAATGTTAATCACTCAGTTACCATAAGTGGATACAGCAATTCCATATATATATATATATATATATGGAATCGATTAGATGGCACTGGGTTGGGATGGATATATATATAAACCCAGTGCCGTCAAGTGGATTCCGACTCATAACAACCCTGTAGGACAGAGTATGGTTTCCAAGGAGCGCCTAGTGGATTTGAACTGCCAACCTTTTGGTTAGCAGCCATAGCTCTTAGCTACTATGCTACCAGGGTTTCCATATATATATGGATAAATAAAATATAGTAGGTACATCCAATAGAATATTATTCATTGATAAAAAGGAATGAAATACTGCTACATAATATGACATGGATGGACCTTGAAAATACTCTGCTAAGTGAAAGATGCCAGTTACAAAAGACCACATATAATGTTTCCATTGATATGACATGTTTAGAATAGGCAAATCTGTAGAGACAGAAAGTAGACTAGTGGTTGCCTAGGGTTGATGGGTAGAAAGGTGGAAGAGAGAGTGACCGCTAATGGGTATAGGATTTCTTTTTGGAGTAATACAAATGTTTAAAATTAAAGATGGTGATGATTCACAATTCTATGAATATACTAAAACCTACTGAAGTGTATACTTTAAAAGGGTACATTTTATGTTATGTGAATTATATCTCAAAGAATTGTTATAAAATATACTTAAAAAATGCAGTTTTTCTTTTCAAACATAAAGTGTTTTGACCCTTCAGAGTATACAGGAAGAATATCTACCCTTTATTGGGTACCTTCATTGGTACCTTAGGAACACCATCTAACTGAATGTAATTGCAGTAGTTAGGTATGACCTTTGTCATATTACACATAGGAAATGTCATGTTAGAGGTTAATTACTCTGCATAGGGTCACACACCTAGTGGGTGGTGAAACCAAGCTCTGTCTTCCTATAAAGCCTATATGCTTTTCATCCTTCATTCTGCGGTCCAATAAAAAGATGCTTCATTAGAAACAAGTTCTAGCTTGTTATGCGCACCTCTGTTTTTGCTCTAGAAAAGGGTGATATGGGGGTACTAACTGTCCCATGGTGACTTTAAATATTGGCAAAAACAAGTTGAAAAAAAAAGTCAAATTTCTCTTCTTACAGTAACCACTTTACAAAAAGTTCATTGTAAAGCTGGCTGATCTGTGACATTTTTAACTGATATACTAAATGGGATTGGGAACTGTGTGGACAAATGCTTCTTGTCTGGCTATAGGCTAAAATTTGATTCTAGATTAAGGAAGATGACTATTCTCTAGGGGAGTTTTCTTGGTCTAAAAATAGAAGTTTTCCCTGAAATTTCATTTAATAATGTGGGTTTTTACTTCCACAAAGCAGTTGATATAGTTTTCAAATATATGCATTTGTTTTGAAGTCAGTATTGTTACTTTAAAATTGAGTTGGCTTTGAGAAAATTACATTCGAGTATATGTGGGTTTGTTAACATTTTCAATTGTAAAAAATTAAATATTGAATTCTTTTTAAAAGGCAAACTACCATAATGCATTGATAATGATTCTCTGTAAAGAAATTCATTCATACACAACATTTGAGGAACAAGGTGCTTATTCTCCCTGGGTCTCATTTTCCAAAACGAAGGCACTGTGTTTTCTAGTCCTGAAGGTTCTTTTCAGCTCTTTGATTGTGACACTCTAACTAGCACACAGACGTACACCTGCAATCCTACCGAGAGTTTCCATGGAATCATTAATGATTATTCATGACAAGGGAACCAGAGGTAACATTTGAAAGCCGATCCTTCTCACTGTAGAAGGGCACTCTTGTGTTATAGTGTTTTTGTACATGAGAAATGCCACCTGCCAGTCCTTGAAGGTCTCTGAGCAACAGGGAATTGACTCAGTGCCCTTCTGGTTAAAACATCTCCTGCAAGCCTGACAGTGTACCTGGGGTGAGGGGAGGAGTACGGATGTTCATACTGATGTCTTTTAGAGCTTGTGCTACACATATCCTGCTTGATCTTTCTCTGTTATTGTAAGATTCATGACAAATCTAGGACTTATTTTTTAGTTTGTGACTGTTTCACTTTTAAACAGAATTTTCTTGAAGTCTTTTAGTGACTATCAGTAAGTGTTCTCTCAGTGCCTTGCGTATATCTTTAGTGAAGCTTTACAGTAAAAGAGGAGCCCTGGGTGCACAGTGGTTAGGAACTATGACTGGTAACCAAATGGTCAGCAGTTCAAATCCATTAGCCACTCCTTGGAAACCCTATGGGACAGTTCTACTCTGTCCTATCGGGTCTCTATGAGTAGGAATCAACTCGACAGTAATGGGTTTGGTTTTTCACAGTAAAAGAAAAGCAGATTATTTGAAATGGAATAAAATATATGCCAATACTACCTCAATTAGAAAGAAAATTTATAAATGATTCACAAAGCCACAGTTTTTATTCTTGAGCCTTCTTGCCATTGTAGAACATATTCTGCTTAGTAATATTTGTAACACAAGTTAAAAATTATTCATAAATTCTTCACTAGCATCTTAATTAGCAGTCCATAACATTTTTTAACAGGGAAAGGCCTGGCGAGCTACTCTCATAAAGATTACAGCCTAGAAAATCCTATTGGGCAGTTCTACTCTGTCACATGGGATCACTCTGAGTCTGAATCGACTGGATGGCACCTAACAACAACAAAAATATTTTTTTAAAGTTAGAATACTATTTTTAAGTTTAACTTTGTTCTTAATTAGAAAAATGAGATGAACTAAAAACAGATTAAAATACTATTTTTTTTTTTTAAACAAAATTTGCTTGCAACTCTATTCTTTTTATTTTGCTTCTCATGAATAGTTTGGCACAGGACTGGGAGGAGCCGAGGATACCATAACAGTTGAGCAGATTATTATTATTATTATTTTTTAGTCATTTTTGTTGCTAGAAGTACTCTGGGCTAACATATTCTGTTCTAAATTATTTCTACTTATAACTTCAGGAGCTTAAAAGAAACCAGAAACCAATATCAATGAAGAGACGCCATTTTGAACTTTACAATTGCTTGGAATACATACAAAGCCTTTCTCTCCCCATAATCAAATCTTATAATTGATTTTTTTTTTCAAGTTTAAGAGTAATATATGTTCAATGTAAAAATTTTAGAAAAGATAAGATACATAAATAAGATGGTAAAAAATAGTTTTTGCTAATATTTCATTCAAACTATGGCAGCATTTTTTTAATGTGATAAACACACATACACAGCAAAACATTTGCCTTTCAACATTTTTACATACGCAATTCAGTGACATTAATTACATACATCATGTGACCATCATCACTATTCATTTCATTTTTTCTGTCTTTCATATTTTGTATTTGACATGCCTGTAGTATATTCAAGTAAGAGTCAACAATGTTTAGTTAGGCTACAAATGAGGAAATGAAGGGAAAGACCAGAGCTATAGGTTTTCATTTCCACTTAATTGGTAATCGAATTTATAGGCATAGAAGAGATAGCCCAGAAGAAATATAAAATAAGAAGGGAATAGGACCAATAATGGAAGCATGAGGTAACACTAATATTTAAGGTGCAGGAAAACAGGAGAGCAAAGAAAAAGTAACTGAAAAGACCTTAGAAAAACCAAAACCAAAACCAAACCCAGTCCTGTCGAATTGATTCCGACTCATAGGGACCCTATAGGACAGAGTAGAACTGCCCCGTAGAGTTTCCAAGGAGCACCTGGTGGATTTGAACTGCCAACCCTTAGGTTAGCAGCCGTAGCACTTAACCACTGCGGCACCAAGGTTTTCAGACCTAAGAAGGGAATATGAAAATCACGGTGACATGACCAAGAAATAATGGAAAAAAAAAAAGATGTAATCAAAGAAATTCTAGCATCTGGGTTTCCATGGTGAATTAGAAAATATTAAGGCCATTAAGAACACATTTACAGTAATTATTCCCATTTTCTGGGAGAATATTCTAGGTTGATTATTGGTGCTTTATGGAGAGGGCTGTCTATTAATACCAGCTTCTTAGGTTTGAATACTTAGTGGAATAGACCAAGTCTTTTCCGTGGAACCATTAATACTGTCCATTTTGGTGGCTAGAATCTTCCTTGTAAGGTATTCATATCACATTTTCATTCATTCAGCATTCAAGAAATACTTATGGAGTGCTCTCCCTATATTGGGAGATGGGATACTTTAGAGAAATAAAAAGGCAAAGACTCCTGCCCTTGAGGAGTTTATATTCAAGAGACAGGAAAAGAAATTAACATAATATGTGACTTTATAAAATGGTGATAAATGCTATGGAAAAACTAAAATAAGACAAATGAGATCAAGAGTACAGTGGGGGAAAGATAGTCAGGGCTGGGCAGGTGGCTATATGAAATAGTGCAGGTAGAGGGGACCCCACTGAGAACTGAGATTGATCAAACATGTTTTAAAGAGGTGACAGAGTTTTTTTTTTTTAGAGTTAGCCAAGTGGATATCTGGGGAAAAGAGCATTTCAGGCAGAGGAATAGATAGAGCAAAGGCCAAGGTAAGAGCATGCGTGCCATGTGCCAGGATTTGGGAGAAGACTACTGTGGCTGCAAGCAGAGCGAGCAATTAAGAGTATAATAGGAACTGAGGTCAAGTACATTACATAGGGCCTTGTCTGGCAGAAGGAAAATCATTTGCAGGTTTTGATCAAAGGAATAACCTGAACTGACTTGCTTTTTAAAGGCTTATTCTGGCTGTTATCTTAAAAAGAGACTTTGGGGGATCCACAAGTGTAGGAGCAGGAGACCTAGGGAAGGTTTTAGGAATTAATCAGGGAAAAGATGAAAAGGCCTTATTTTGGAATTTTAGCAAGTAATGGGAAATTGATGGATTCTCAGTTTATCGGGAAGATAAAGTGTATAGTATTTCCCTTGTTATGACACAATCTTGAATAACTATGCCAAATGTTTGGAAAACGTGTTGGTGTAGTGGTTAAGTGCTATGGCTGCTAACCAAAAGGTCGGCAGTTTGAATCCACCAGGCGCTCCTTGGAAACTCTATGCAGCAGTTCTGCCCTGTCCTATAGGGTTGCTATGAGTTGGAATTGACTCGACAGAAATAGGGTTGTTTTTTTTTTAATACCAAAAATTTAGCAAAAGGACCTTGTAAAAATATTTTGCAAGGTATTTTAATTCCATATTAATGTGGTACGCCAGATTCACTTTCCCCCTAAAACTTATACCCACTGGTCTTGCAATGATTGCTGTGTTGTAAGTCACTGCATAAGGGGCTTGCAAGGATTGGTTGGTTTGCTATCAGCACAAACGGCTTACAGTTACCTAATAAGGCTGGTCAGTTTACAGTCCATCTAAGGGATTCGTCAGTTTACAAAAGCCATGCCTTGAAATTGATAAGGAGTTTTCCTATATAAGCGACAATCTCACAGAGGTTTTTAGGAGGAACCTCCTGATAAACAGCTTAGAGAGGAGTCCATGCTCTGGACTTGGGGTCCCTGCATTGAGAACTCCTATATATGTGAGTGAAAGGGCTGTACCGAGCTGGTAACACTGAGCCTGTAACACTGAGGACCAAGAGAAACGGCAGCAAGCACAGCAGACCTTAGTGGCAGAGAAATGGTGGCTGTGGTGCAAGAAATAGAAATGACAAGATTGACAGATACCAGCAGCGGCCGAGTTAACCCACTGAGTGGAGCTGGGCACCTCTGGGCAGGTGGTTGCAAATGGAGCTGGGCACCCCCTAAAGGATAGCAGCTGCAGTCTGGGCTTGTACAGGTGGGTGCCCAGGCACAGCAAGGGGCAGTGTGGGGGCTGAGCTGGCCTACCTTTGACAGCTGTGCTGAGAGTTGTAACCCTAGGGTCAAGAGGAGACCTGTCAAGAGTCGGCTGAGGAGGACTGTCCAGAGACTTGGGCATATACCTTACAAAAGTTGCTTGTAAAACAGTTTTGCTTTGAGAGATGCTGTAATGCTGGTGTAACACTGGCACTGGCTCAGGGTTGTCGTGAAGCTGCTGGTTGAGAGCTGGAGTAGTAAGTATAGGGGGGCTAAGCCAGCCAAGGAAAGCCATGGAGAGAGAGAGAGAGAATGAACACGACCGCATTGCTTCTGATCTGAGCAGATGACAAGCCTACTGAGGGAGAGAGACAAATACAGACACCTGGCACATGGTGTGCCTGTCCAGTGACACAGAAATGAACTCGCGTAGTTTGGGAAGCGTGAGCAGGTCCCCTTTTAGACATAAGTGGCTCCTCTGCTACTGTGCTAAGTAGGGTACTCATGAGAGTGGAGGGGATCAGTTCACCTTCTGTGAGTAATAATAATGGCTTTGACTTGCCAACACTTTTTAAAGTGTCTTTGTGTGTGCAGACCCATAGTATCAGATGGTAGAGTCCTCATCCTAGCTGTTTCATGATTGCTTGGGGTTTAGAATACAGCCTAGATGTATATATGCATGCAATGTGTGCTACATTGCAGTTTAGAGCACTTTATAAGTACTCTTTGAAATCCATGCTGTCCAAGAGAACTAAAATTTTCTCTTTGAGCAAAAATGTAGTTCTGCAACAATGTTATTTGTCAAATTTAAGTTTTCCTAAACAGATAGCTCTAAAATGCTCTTCCGTTTAGGTTAGATGTGGGCACCAACACTACGCCACCAGGGTTTCCTTTAATTGGGTAATTGTCTTTTTTTTCCAACACTATATTCTGTTTTAGTTGAAAGTTTACACTGCAAATTAGTTTCCCATTCAGTAATTCATACAAAAAATTTTCTGTGACATTGGTTGCTATTCCCACAATGTGTCAGCCCTCTTGCCATTTCCATCCTGCCTTCCCCTGTTTCCATTCCTCCAGCTTCCCTGGCCTTCTTCCCTTCTCATCTTTGCTTTGGGGCAAATGTTGCCAATTTGGTCTCATATAGTTGATTGTTCTAAGGAGCACATTCCTCATGGGAGCTATTGTTTATTTTATAGGCCAATCTGTTATTTGGGTGAAAGGTGACCTCTGGGAGTGGCGTCAGTTCCAGGTTAAAAGGATATTTTAGGGAAATAGTCTCGGGGTTTCCTCTAGTCTCTGTCAGTTCAGTAAGTCTGGTCATTTTTTGTGAATTTGAGGTTTGCTCTACATTCTTCTCCCATCCTAATCAGAACCTTCTATTGGTCCCCGGTCCAAGAGAACTGTCCCATAGGGTTTCCAAGGAGCAGTTGGTGGATTTGAACTGCCGACCTTTTGGTTAGCAGCTGTAGCTCTTAACCACTGCACCACCAGGGCTTCTCTCTATTATATGTATGGATATACATGTAGCACATACATATACATATATGTAAATACAAAGGCCCACAACTATGTGCACGTGCATGCATTCCCATATACCTCCCACACCTGTATAGCATACATATCTGCCTGTGTAATTACCAACAAAGTTTTGGTTGTTATTACTATTGTTGCAGAATTATATATGTTATAGCATTTACTGTAGTTGTCCTTCATTTTTGCTTACCTCTCGGTGTCATCATTTATCTAGGTTGTCACATTGTGCTGACTTCTCCATACTGTGTGTTGCCTTTCTCTGCACCAGAATTAACCTGCGTCTAGAAAGAGATTCTCTCTCCCACTCCCTTCCATCTCTGGTAACTGTCAAAGAGTGTTGCTCTCTGTGTGTACACCTATTCTTAATTTTTTTTATAATTGTGGTCTCATACAATATTTGTCCTTTTGGGATTGACTTATTTCACTCAGCATAATGTCCTCCAGGTTCATCCATGTCGTAAGATGTTTCACAGACTCATGATTATTCTTTACCATTGTGTAGTGCAATTATCTTCAATGACATCCTTGCTATTGGAGTATATTGTGCTGGGTAAAATCAAATAGGTGAGATAAACCTTTAACAAGATAGTCTTTATTTTATTTTACTGAGATAATAAAGCTTTCAAAGTTCTACTTTGGGCTAACATTCTAAATTGCTGTGATATACAACCAAATAAATTCAGTGCGTATGTGCACACACGTGCACAAGTAAACCCTTACACACACACAAAGGTCCATGACACGTAACCATATCATCAGCTGGTGGAACTAAGCTCAATACAGCTATTACTTTTGTGCTCCTTGTGTAATATGGTTTAGTTATATAACAACAGTTAGGTAATGAATTAAAGTGGTTTTCTTTAGTAAACCTATGATTTAAATCTAGCATTTCACTTGAATAATTTGGATATCTGTGTCTGATGAAGGGCATGACAAATGCAGTTTTTTTTTTTTTTACGTTAAAAAATAGTAATTTAAAGGTGGTAAGAGAATAGACAGATCACATCCTGTAACTGTGGTTTATAATAGTATAATAAGCAAAGAGATTATTTTAATTGTTAGCTTAAAGTATATTTCCTGAGACAATTATTGCAATTGTATGTTCGTCAGGGAATTATATTAAAATGTTAACTTTTTGTTAATAAATGCGTTTTGTTTGGTTGACAAAAACCTTTCAGAGCAGAGTGAAAAAAACAGTGCTGTTTAAAAAGGACTATGGAAGGTCGCTGCTCTGCCCCTAAGGGAGAGGAATGATTTCTCTCTTAAGTAGACAGACATTTCTTAACAAGACACCTTGCAGGACCTCTTTGTGTTGGAAAGGCAAGAACCCTCTGGGGTATGGTTGGAAGGAGACTGATGACTGAACTGGTCAGCATCAGAAATAAATGGTGACTTGAAGATTTTTTTTTTGAAGATGGGAGTGAACTCAGGAGAGGAAAATAGAGGGTCATAAAACCAAAAACCGAACCAAAACCCGTGGCAGTCGAGTGGATTCCGACTCATAGCAACCCTATATGACAGAGTAGAACTGCCGCATAGAGTTTCCAAGGAGCGCCTGGTGGATTTGAACTGCCGACCTTTAGGTTAGCAGCCCTAGCTCTTAACCATTATGCCACCAGGGTTTCCAGAGGGTCATAAACACAATAACAACTGGGGGACAGGAGAGAAATACCAAGAGTAAGAAACTCCTAGGAGAGGATGATTAAAGAACCGTCTAGAAAGAAGTCAAGTTTTTGATATTTTTTATCTTGAGCTATAATTGTCAGCACCTTATTCTATTACACAGACCTTTTGTAAAGTCTATTATATACACTCATTTCGTGACTGATTAATGTGATGATAAATTCATGAAAAAATTTGATAAGTTAAACAAATTTAATTTCTTTAAAGAAAATGGTGCCAAACAGAGAGAAGAAAATAAATTCATGGGGTCAAACACAAATAAAGATGAGAATTTAGCAGGAGAGAAAATCAGAATTAGAGATGGCAAATGCAAGTTCCCAAGTTTTGACAAAATTATTTCCAAACTCCCCCCTGGATATGAGATAGAGGTAAGAAAAAAATCATACAGCAGAGGGTGTCCTTAGCTGAATCTGGATTGTATTTGCCTTTGGTTGTCTCCCTGAACCTACACACAACAGACACTTCTTTCATATTCAAAAGTCTTAATTTTAGTTTGGGAGGGATTGTTCTAGTTCTGTTCGTGGAAAATGCTTGCCATTGCTGGGTTCCTTGGAATTTGGAAATATAGTAGAGAGTCCACCAGACATTTCAAACATTTCAAAAGTCTAACAAAAAATTGAATAGCTTCTAATGATGAGGTGACATGAGCTAACTAATCTGCTAAATATCTCTTTTGTTATAGAATTATATCCACTCAGTCGGTAGTTGTGTAATGTTGTCTCATGCTGATCAGAAGCTCTGATTAGCAGTTAGATGTCTTTGATGGAAAAAAAAGGGAAAAACAATTATTAAAAACTTCAGTTTCTATTTTTGCTCCTCCATCCTGGGCTGAGGTGAGCTCTATCAGTCTGAAGTCAACTGTGTCCCTCAAAGAATGGATAAGACTATAAACTGCAGCTAAGACAGAGGTCCATTGACTCCTAAAACCAATCCCCTCACAGATACCTCTTCACCCTAGTGGACATGACTCAACAGTCTTGTAACTAAAGGCAACTTCTCAAGAAAGTCAGTACAACCCTCAGTGGAGTCATTTACAAATTTAGGGCGGTGGCTGTAGATGCAGAGCCCTTAGCGATTCCTTGAACCTCCTGTTGCAGTTTGAAGAGGAGAGTGTGCTTCAAGTAGGACTAGGAGTGGCCTAAGAGGTCTCTAGGTCTGTCATCCCCTGCTGAGTCACTATCAAAGAAGGCTTGCAGCTGAAACCCAGGATTAAGTCCATCCATAATCCACTGAGAGAATCTTAGTTTAGACTAGTCAACTCTCCTGTTGACTTTATCCTGGGGGAGTTGTGCATTATATGCTGTTTTTGTGTCAGCTCACATTTTTTTTCCAACTAATTTTTTCGTTATTCAAAACTGTAATTCAGAATCTGACTTCTTAATTTTTTAAAAATAATTTTTATTGTGCTTTAAGTGAAAGTTTAAAATTCAAATCAGCCTCTCAGACAAAAACCCATTACACCTTGCTACACACTCCCAGTTACTCTCTCCCTAATGAGACAGCCCACTCTTGATTATTTTTTAAAATAAAAGGTTTCACCCAGCCATTTTAGTTGTGAGGAAAGAGCTAAAAGTGATATGGTTGATCTAGGGAAGATATTTGGCTCAGTTTCATCATCTAACTTTTACTGAGTATCTACTATGTTTGGAAATGCAAAGAGGAGCACGCTAGTACTCTTTGAACTCTTTTTACCCTCTAAAATGTGACCCCATTCGAGAATAAACATCATCAAATTTGTATCTCCTTGCCTGATATGGAGAGAGTATTCCATATGTGTGAAATTAATGAGGGGATTTCCTTTTCTCTCTAAGGCTTTAAGGTGCTGGGCTTTGAAGAACGGTTGGGGCTTTGAAAGGAAAAGGAGACAAAGGCAAAAACACGTAAGCCTCTGTTAGTGAATCAGTTGTTGGAATGGAGGATTTGGGGAAAGACATGGCCTTTGAATAGGGCCAGGAACAGAGATCTTGGATCTGAGGAAATATCTTCTTTTTTCATGGGTGGAGAATTTGCCACCTCAACTGGGCGCTTTGTACTAACTGTGAGATCTCTTAGTAATGATTCTTGCCAAAATATGTTGTATACAAAATTGGAAGTACAGTGTCAATGAGTCTCTTATTCTTTTTGCGAGTATCCTAATAAAGAATCACATTTGATTCCAATTCTTTTTCATTTTTTTTCGGTTTCTATGACAATCTCTTTTAAAATATGGGGCTTATGGAAAAAAATTCATAAAAATGGTCCTTGAAATGAGCAAATCCTACTTCATCATTAACTAGCAATGTCTGCCCTGACATCTGACTGGAGTTTTAAGGATTAAAAAAAACATATTAAACATATTAAAGACTTGTAAATTAACATATTAAAGGTTTGTAAATTATAAGGTGATATATAAGTGGAAGGAGCCTTGGTGGCACAGTGCGCAAGTACTCAGCTGCTAACTGAACGGTCAGTGGTTCTAACTCACCAGCCGCTCTGCTGGAGAAAGATGTGACAGTCTGCACACTGTCTTTGGAGATCTGTTAGTCATTTTGGGTATTTGGGATATAAAGTGTATGTCGAGGTGTGTAGTACCTAAGGCTGGATAAGTGGGTAGCTAATGATTTTATATTTCATCCTGTCATCAGTGGAGAGTAACACGAGGTTTATAAGCACTCAGTGGGCTATTTCATTTCTTTTCATGGCTTTAACGAGTACTTCAAGTTAATTAATTCTAATCCTTACGTGCAGTTCTGACTTTTTTCCTAAGCATCATAATTGTATTTGAAACTGCTGACTTACTACTGCACATATCCTCCTGCTTTTACTCAAATGAGTCCAGATCAAATGAACTCATTTAGCCCCTTTAAATTGCTCCTCCATTTGCCCTACCTACCTTGTGTTGTAACGTCACCATTTCTCGACATCAACTGGACTAAACATCTTAGTGCCATCATCAATTCCTTTCTTTATTTTAATTTCCCCACAGTCCTTTGTTCACCAAATCCTACCCATTTTGCTCCCAAGCACCTCACATCCATTTCCCCATTTCTTGTCCTAATGCTATTTCTGTGTGGCTCAAACTCCCATTCCTTCTTGTCTGGACTTTTGCCATGGCCTCGTAAATGACCAAGTTATTTTCTCTTTCTCTTTTAATCTACTGCACATAATGGCACCTAAATTTTCTTCCTAAAATACAGATCTCATCACATAAGTCCTATATTATAAAAAACTCTTAATGGCCCCTCACCTCCGACAGAATCAAGTGCAGATTCCCTAGTGCCACATTCAGGGTCCTTGATCATCTAGCTGCATCCTTTCTTTCTAGAAAAACCTCCTTTATCTTTCCTTCTTCTATTTACAATCTCCTTCCTAATAAATTATCTTTGTCAGGAATCTTCATTCTTAATGCCACCAAAATGCCTTTAAAAAAAATCTTGACACATTATATCTTACCTTACATTAAAATTAACTTTATTCTTTAATGGATTACATATTTGAAAGATAGAGTGTATTAGTAACCTATTGCTGTGTAACAAATTAACCCCAAATTTAGTACCTTAAAATAACACACATTTATTATCTCACAGTTTCATTGGGTCAATGGCACAGGTTAACCAGTTTCTCTCCTCAGAGTCTCTCCCATGGTTACAATCAAGGTGTTGGCTGAGCTCACAGTCATCTTTAGGTTCTGGGCAGGATCTCCTTCCAAAATCACTCTGTAGTGACTGTCAAAACTCAATTCTTTATGGCTTGTTGGACTGAAAGCCTCAGTTTCCTGATGACTTTTGGCCAAGACTGTGCTCAGTTTCTTGCCATGGGCTTCTCTATAGGGCAGTTTGCATCCATGACATCTTGCTTCATCAACCCGAGCAAGAGAAAGAGAGAGTGAGAGAAACAGAGTCTTTTATGATCTAATCTTGGAAGTGATGTTCCATTACTTTAGCCATATTCCATTTGTCTAGTCCATGCTTGAGAATGGCACAAACACCTGGAGACAGGGATTATTGGCGGTCCTCTTGGAGGCTGGGAATCACACAGAGCAGTTATATTTTACTTCTGTGATTAGTATAATACCTTATGCACTGCATATCTTCAATGGTTATTTGCTCAATTGAATTGGAAAAACAATGTCCCAGTGTACAACTCAAACGTGCTATTGTTAATAACTTTAGTACATACACATTTGTTTAAATCAGTCAACCCCTTTGAAAATTTTTATGTAATAAAAAAAATGAGACAAACTAAAAATAAAAGATACTAAGTAGTTCAGTTGGGGCTCTGATGGCACCGTGGTTAAGAGCTTGGCAGCTCAATTCTACTGGCCGTTTCTTGGAAACCCTATGGGGCAGTTCTACTCTATCCTATATGGTCACTATGAGTCAAAATTGACTTGACAGCAACGGTTTGATTTTTTTGGTTTAAGTGGTTCAATTGGAGGTGAAACAAACCTCCAACTCATTTGGTGAACATGGTTTCAACATGCTGTGGAGGAAGGGAGAGAGGATACCCTCAGGTATCAACCTCTGAATTTCACTTTTAATCAACAACGTAAATACACAGTAAATCAGTTCCGGGTTATTTCTAATTTTGGTAATATTTTAAACTTATTGTATGTAATTAGATAGCTTCCTTAAGTATTTTAAAATTTAAGGCAGTTGCCAAGGTTTGAAGTGATTTTTCTTTTAAGATGTAATATTTGCAGTATCAGTAGTTTTTAAAGTTAATTCTGTTAAAAAAGTTAAAAAAAAAAGGATTAATTTACTTTTCTTACATTAGTTTAAAGCGGTTAGTTTTGATATTATTTTTATGAGCCAAAGAATATTTTAATAGGTATTATAGGCCCAAATTTTGGGTACCATTATCGTATTATAGCTACTTCATTTTATAATTCAAAAATATCATTCTTTGACCCCACTGAATTATTTTTATATGCTATTTCAATGTTATAAACAGATTAAAAGGACATAATGTGAAGAAGAGAATAAATTCTTTAGAAATATTCCTAGTTTAGCTTAAGGTTTTATTCATTTTTTAGGTCAAAATAACTTTAGCTTGATCTTTAGTATGTGTGTATTACCTGTTTTTGAAATGTTTGAGGCAGAAAGAATAAAACTCTAGTTCCCGAAAGCAGCCAAATAATTGCTCTTTAAATTTGTAAAATCTTTTCTTTTTTAAGCCTACAACAACAATGAAACATTTGCATTTGAACCTGACAACATGTAAATTTGAAAGTTTGCTAAATGAATAAAATTGTGAATTAAATGGAGAAAAATATTACTTTTTTCGATACTCTCTTGGAGCCATTAAATGTGGCTTATAAACCAATTAATGTTTTTAGGCAACACATTGCTTTATTACCTTTTTCAGACCCTTGTAAATTCCTTCAGCTATTTCCTTTGTAAACTTCTCTCATCTTCATGTGTGATGTTTAATAGATATTTTCAGTTCTGTTCAGGAATATACTATCGAGTCTTATAACCAAGCCCAATTACATATTTGCATTTCTTTCCCTTTCCTCAACTTGAGCTTAATGATCAAGCCCATTTGGAATTTAAGAATTTGAAAGGTAGTATAAAAAAATTTAAATTGGTTACCTACAATGCCACTTTTATCACATTTCTAACTCTTTCAATAATCTCCATAATAGGAAATTTAAGTTCATGTCAAGTATGAATTGAATTTTTTCTTTTCATGAAAGTGAAATATTTTCTAAAAGTTATCAATAATTACATGATATTATGGGCTGAATAGCATCCTCCTAAAAGCAGTGGTGTTACTAGGGCTGATGTCACCCAGTGCAATAACTCATGATATTGCCTTCCTGGTGAGTAGGGCCAGCCAGCCAAGCCCTCGCTCACCCCCAACATGGTGGGTGGAGTGGCCCAGCCCTGTCCTGCTCCAGTGCAGGGCCTAGCACCATGCTGTGTGGCCCGCCCTACCTAGTCCAGCCCCCTCAGCTCCACTCAGGTCCTCCCCTCTCCCACTGTCCAAGGCAGAGACCCTCCTCTTTGCCAGTGGTGGACACTGCAGCCTGCCTGCCCACCAGAACCCTAACTGGTATGTAAGAGGGAGTAGGGGTAAGGGTGGGGGTGGGGGTGGGGAGAGGGGTGGAGAGTGAGGGGTGGGGAAAGGAGTGGAAGGTGGGAGGTGGAGAGGAGCTGACAAGTCACCACACTGGGTGACCTGGGTGAGGAGATAGTGACGACAAGAGTTATTGTACTGAGTGATGAATGACACCAACTGTAGTGATGCCACTGCCTTGGCGGCCCCTCCATCTGTGACACTGGCATATTCACTGCTGCTGCCCATGGGGTCACTTTAGTGTCACCCCGTCTGATAGTGCTAAAGGGTGTGGCCCACACCCTTATAAGCCCCCCCCCCAGTGACATCACTGCCTAAAAGATATGTCCAAGTCCTAACTCCCATTAGCTGAGAATGTGATTTTTATCTGGAAATAGGATCTTTGCAGATGTAATTAAGTTAAGGATCGTGGGATGTTATCATTCTGAATTTAAGGTAGGTCCTAAATCCAATGACTGGTGTCCTTATAATACAAAGGAGAGGGATATTTTAGACAGAGAGGCACACAGAGAATCAGAGAAGAAGGCCATATGAAAATGGAGACTGAGATTGGAGTTATGCTACCGCAAGCCAAAGAATGCTAAGGATTGTTGACAATCATCAGAAGCCAGAAGAGAGGCATAGAATGGATTCTCCCACAGAGCCTCCAGAAGGAACTAATGTTGATGACACCTTGATTTCAGACTTCTGGCCTGCAGAACAGTGAGAGAATGTATTTATGTTGTGTTAATTTGTTGCAGCTACCCTACGAAACTGATATACATGGTTCCAAAAAAATTTTCAATACTGGCTTTGAGGATACTTTTATTACACACTACATTTTATATAAAATAACTATTATTATTAATTCACCTCTTGACATAAAAAATAATAATTAAAAAAGAAAAGCCACAAAAACATGTCGATTTTTCTTCACAGAACTTACAGTTCAATTGTTCAAGTAGGTTACATTAACTAACAATACCAAAAACAAAACCAAACCCGTTGCCGTTGAGTTGATTCAGACTCATAGCTAACAATTTGTTGCTGTTGTTAGGTGCTGTCCATTTGGTTCCAACTCATAACGATCCTACATATACGACAGAACTAAACACAGGAGGGTTCTGTACCATCCTCGCAGTTGTTATGCTTGAGCCCATTGTTGCAGCCACTGTGTCAGTCCATCTGGCTGAGGGCCTTCCTCTTTTTCACTGACCCTAAACTTTACCAACCATAATGTCCTTCTCCAGGGACTGTTTCCTCCTGATAACATGTCTAAAGTGTATGAGACATTAGTCTCACCATCCTTGTTTCTAAGGAGCATTCTGTACTTCTTCCAAGACAGATGTGTTCGTTCTTTTGGCAGTCCGTGGCATATTCAGCGTTCTTCACCAGCACCACAATTCAAAGGCTTCGACTCTTTGGTCTTCCTTATTCATTGTCCAGCTTTTGCATGCATATGAGGCAGTTGAAAACACCATAATCTTGGGTCAGGCACACCTTAGTCTTCAAGCTGACATCTTTGCTTTTTAACACTTTAAAGAGGTCGTTTTCAGCAGAGTTGCCCAATGCAATGTGTCTTTTGATTTCTTGACTGCTGCTTCCATGGGTGTTGATTGTGGATCCAAGTAAAATTACATCTGTGACAACTTCAATCTTTTCTCTGTTTTGTCATAATGTTGCTTATCGGTCCAGTTGTGAGGATTCTTGTTTTCCTTATGCTGATGTATAATCCATACTGATGGCTCTTTTTGATCTTCATCAGTAAGTGCTTCAAGCCCACTTCACTTTCAGCAAGCAAGATTGTGTCATCTGCATAACACAGGTTGTTAATGAGTCTTCCTCCAAATCTGATCCCCCATTCTTCTTCATATAGTCCAGCTTCTCGGATTATTTGCTTAACATACACATTGAATGGTGAAAGGGTACAACCCTAATGCATACCTTTCCTGACTTTAAACCATGCAGTATCCCCTTGTTCTATTTGAATGATTGCCTCTTGATCTATGTAACTAACAGTAGAAAATATAAAAAATGTAAAAGTTTCAAAAACATTGAGTATTTTTTGACAAATATGTAGTTTCTATGTCTTCTTTCATTCTAAGAAGATGTAAACTAATTAATGGTTTTTAAATTTCATTCAATTAAATATGTTCATTTCATGATAAGGAAGTCTCATGTAATAAAGCAGCATAAAGCTAGACAAAATAATTCTGTCAAACCCACTTTTAAAATACTGAAATGATTTTCACAGTCCAGTGAATTATAAAAATGGAAAGAATGACTGCAAAACTCAATAGACATTAGTGGTAGACATGAAGAAAAGGACATGCCATGGCAAGACTCTAAAATTATTCACTGTGCTTTAAAGCACTTGCCATAGTATTATTTGGAATATTCCAAATATGATTATAACCTGTAGGTTTCTATGAGAATTTTGTTATGATAACAGTTTCTGCATGTGTACATATTAAAAATGTTAAAGGGTATTCAATTGACATCACCCCATTTCATAAACATGAAAATGATTCTTCTAAAATGTCCCTCTCTGGGGGTAATTTAGTCTTATGAAATATATACCAAAAGAATTATTAATTCACTACCAATTACTGTGTGATCTTGAACATATTACTTGGGATCTCTAAGCCTGTTTTCTCATCTGTAAAAGACAAATAATGACAGCATATCTCTCTTAGAGTAGTTGGGAGCAGTTCATACAATAATCTCTACTTTATGGCTACCATAATGCTTTCTAAAAGCCAGAATTCACTAAATATTGGTTATTATGATTCTTTCCTTCTCTCTTTCCATTTTTCTTCCTTCCACAGTTTTTATTTCTTTTTTAATTGAGCACTTACATATGCCATGCAGTATTCTAGAAACTGGGATACAGAGATGGACAAAACAGACAAAAATTTCAGCACTCATGTAGCTGATATTCTAGTGATAATGTAAATAGAATGTAAACATATAACTGTGTTAATCAGGGTTATTGAGAGAAACAGAACTAATAGGATATTAGATAGATAGAACAATTTTAAGAAACTTGCTAACACAATAATGGGGCTCAATTCAAAATCCATAGGACAGGAAGGCAGGCTGGAAACTCCAGTAGTCTGGAGTCTGAAATCCGTAGGGCAAGAAGCAGGATTTCTGTTACAGTCTTGAAGAAGAATTTCTTCTCTGGAAAACCTCAATTTTTGCTCTTAAGGCCTTCAATGATTGAATGAGGCCCATTCATGTTATCAGATGTAATCTCCTACATTTATGTTATAAATGCTAATCACATCTACAAAATACCATCACAGAACCATTTAGACTAGTGTTTCCATTCCAAACAACTGAGCACCATGGCCTAGCCAAGTTGACACATAGAATTAACCATCACAGTAACCAAAATAAAGAAGTAAACAACAATGACAACAACAACAACAAAAAAATAAAGTAGATAGTGATAAATACTACAAGAGAAAAGGAGAAGGGGACTAGGAATTATATTGAACAAAACTTGGAATTTTAGGTAGTTTGGCCAGAGAAGATGTCCTGAGAAGATGACATTTTAGAAAAGACCTGAAGTAGGTGAATGATAAGCCATGAGGTTGTCTGGGAGAAGAGCATTCTAGGGAGAGAGAATGAGCAAGTGCAAAGGTTCTGAGGGCACAATGAGGAGTCTATGTGGAGTGTGCAGAAGTAGAAGAGCAGACGATGATACTTGTGAAGTAATGGGGGCCAGATGGTGTCGTTTTGCCTCAGTGGAGATTATAGTTTACCTTAGTGATGATAATTAATATAGCTTTGAATGTTTCTTTTGTCATTGTCCTCCGAATATGTATCACATTTTAAAATATTCAATAACATCACATTTTCCTTTTTGAAAGAGTATTTGAGTATGAAAATGGACACAGCAGTTGGTCTAATTAGTTAACACCATTTGAGATCTAACTTTCTTTTATCTTTCATTAACTGTGAACTCTGTTCCAAAAGGTTATAATATCTTCCAGATTGGAAGAAAATATTGGTATATTTTTCTTAATATTGTCTTTAAAGTACAATAATCATTTTTACTTATATATGACTTCAAAAGATAAGGGAGGATCTCATTACTTTATAGATAAATATACTTTTTATTGATAACAGATATAGAGCCAATGAACACTGGATGAAATGAGAAAGAAAATCCAGCTTATTTTTGTAAAAATGTACTAAGTACCAAATATGAGACAATCCTGAACTAGGCAATAAGGACTCGGAGATGAGTAAGACAGGGTTACTACCCTCAGAGAGTATGCAGCACGTATATGTGTGCATATGCTTGTGTGTTGTGATGTGGCTTCATGATAGGATGGCAAGTGACATACATATTATCAACTATTAACTCATGTGTGCTAAGTGTTATGATAGAAACAAGCACAGGGTGTTATGAGAATATAGATGAGGAGAAATTCATTGATCCCAGGAATGGGAGAAGGGATAAGGGAAGCTTACCTGGGTGCTGTAATGCTGGAGCTGATCTAAATGATAAATAGGAGTTAGTTAGGCATATGCTTCTATAGGAAGAGTATGCTGAGCTGAGACTGACATGAGCAAAAACGTAGGTATGACATTATACTTCAAAATGATATATATATATATTTTCTACTGCTGCTGTAACAAACAACTTTACAATTTAGTAGCTTAAAACAGCACATGCTTATTATCTTGTTCTGGAAGTCAGAAATTTAAAATCAAGGTGTTGGAAGTTTTGTGTTCCTACTGGAGACTTTGGGGTAGAATCTGTTTTCTCATTTTTTCCAACTTCTAGAGGCTGCCTACATCACTTGGCTGTGCCACCTTCTCCCATCCTCAAAGCCAGTAGCTTATCTTCTCTTTGCTCTGCCTCTGCTCATGTCTTCTCTCTCTGACTCTGTTCCTCCTTCCTCAATCTTGCAGGAATGCTTGTGATCACATTGGGCCCACCTGGACAATCCAGAATGATCTCCTCATCTCAAAATGATCTCCTCATCTCAAAATTGTTGACTTATTGCATTTTCGATGTCTCTTTTACCACGTCACTTAACATATTCACAGGTTTGAGAGATCAGGACTTGACCATCTTTGGGGGTCATTATTTAGTCTGACACAATAAATAATTGAGTTTTGCTGGATAATGACTTTTTAATTTTGAGATATGGGAGAAGTAGGAGATGAGGCTGGGATAGTAAATAGAAATCAGGTTACTAAAATTTTTATAATTATATTGATGATAATAATACCTTAATTAAGAGATGAGTATATAGAGGACACATATCACATGTGTGTTGTACTAAGGCTTGATAGTTACTTGATTATTTAATCCTCGTTACAACTCTGTGAGGTATGTACTACAATATTCTCACTTTATGGATGGGGATTTAGGGAGATCATGTAAGTAGCTCAAGGTCGTTCAGACCCTAAACTGTAAACCAGCATTCTGAATCTGGTAATCTGGGTCAACATGCCACAGTATCATGCTGTGAAGTTTTGTTCTTTTTCATACTACTGATGGGGTGTATGTGAGTTTGAATCAACTAGGTGGCAATGGGCTTGGGAGCAGGAAGCGTCAGTGATGTGCATGAGAGTGTGCAGGCTTGAAAGGTACCATCCACATGTGAGAGCAAGGCATCTTAGGGGTCAGTTGGTGTAAGGTGCTAAGTTATTGAGGATAGTTCTAGTCATCGCTCTGCCCATCAGCTTACCTGTTCCCCACCTCCATCCCCCAAACAAAGGATTTGGTCCAAATCTGGGGCCTTCATTGGGCAATTTTTATTGTTTCAGGAGTGGATGATGTTACTGTGTGCCAGTTTTCAGTACACGTATATGATGCTTTCTCTTGTGTTCTTTGTCTCTATGAATTACCCAGATAATCAGTGGCAATTGCTTTGGGGAACCCCCTGTCTGACTGCATTTTCTGTTTTCTATGACCTATGGATCCCTGCTGGAGCAGTGGTTAAGAGCTTGGCTGCTAACCAAAAGGTTGACAGTTCAAATCCACCAGGCACTCCTTAGAAACCCTATGGGATAGTTCTACTACGTCCTTCAGCATTGCTATGAGTTGGAATCAACTTGACAGCAATGGGTGTGCTTCTGTAAAAATTTACAGCCTTGGAAACCCTATAGTGCAGTTCTACCCTGTCCTATAGGGTGGCTATGAGTCAGAATCAAATCGACGACAGTGGGTTTGGTTTGGTTTTTCGGTGTATGTGAAACAGGCTCAAGGGTGTTGATGCAGAAAGACTCTCTTAATTCCTTTTCTCTAATATCACACTGGGGACACTGGCTGCCTGCTCAACTGTTACTGAAATGGAATTTTGTTTCCCATTCCATTATTCTCTGTGTACACAACTTCATGATTGGGATCCCTCATGGGATGAGGTGAGTAGTAAGGCTCAGACTCCCGAACTCCTCTGCACTCCCTTAGGCAAGCCTGAAGGGCAGAGCAGGTTTTGCATAATCATGGAAGAATAATGATTTGGAACATGTGTAGTGTGAAAATAGGAGAATGTCCAACCTGATTCTCTCCTAGGCCTGTGGTACTTTGGGTGCTGGAACTGAATAGTCACTGCCTAGGATTGCTGCAAGGGAAGTAAGCAGTGACTTGGTGAATGAACATTTTAGTACAGAACTGGAAACAACAAGCAACTCATTTCAAATAAAATCCAGAGATCACCCTCCCACCTTGCTTACTTTGTTAGGAAGTTGTTATAATTACAGTAAGACTCTAAGTTATATTTTCTAATTACCAACCTATTCCGTATGACATTAATAACATTCTAAAAGTCGAGGTCAAATCACATTAATTTAAACTTAATTTATCAGAGAGTAGTCAAGAAAAGTAAATAATATCTTTTCTTAATGGAAATTTGTTCTTTTTAAGCTTAGGTTGTCTTTACAAGAGACTACCATAAGAACCTGCCATTAATTTGGCTTTCTAACTTGAATAGTAATTGTTAAATCACTTATAAAGTCTTTTGTTACATGCAGGAAGATATAAGAAACATTAAAAAAAGAAGTTAGAACAAGAAGACAAAATGGGAAATAGAATTTGAAATAAGATCAGAGTCTTACACCAAAGTTAGAGATACGGTTTAGTGGAATTCAAATTATTATTATACTCATGTCCTTCATTATGTGAAATGTGTTTGTGTTTCTAAGACATTGTATGTAAAGACACAAACATGATTTAAATTTGAGAACC
The DNA here is from genome assembly GCF_030014295.1 of Loxodonta africana. NCBI lineage: Eukaryota > Metazoa > Chordata > Mammalia > Proboscidea > Elephantidae > Loxodonta > Loxodonta africana. Next base: position 51,931,454 of record NC_087351.1, read on the forward strand.
ATTTCCATGGAATAAAAAAAAAAAGAAATTGTAATATTTTTTAATATAAGAAACTTAAAAAGTTTGTAGTTACTTGTTATGCAATAGAAACCGAATACTTGTATCTATAATTATATCTTTATCATGTTTATATCTCTACATGCATCTACATCTCAAAGGCATTCAAGATAGAATCTCCTGAAAGGGATGTGATCTTAAAATCTCTCTGCATGTATGCTGCCTAGATAACAAGGGCTAAATAAATGAATGATGAATGAATGAAGAATCAGATCCTACAAATTAGGATCACTACAAAGAATACTCTGCATTCTAACAAGAGGGAAAGTGATATTTTCTATATAAAAACTGAAATAAATGTTTTCATATAAATATTCACTTGCAGATACACAGAAATAGATGTTCAAGTAGTTTTGATGTGACTGATTTGTGAGACATAAAATGAAGTCAAAGGAAATATATTTAAGGTCTGTTTTTAAGGACAGTGGCACAAAATAACAATGCCAATTGGAAAGAAAAATAATGTTAAGATAACAGAAATCACTTTAAGTGGGAAAAATACTAAAATACCCTAAATGTGACCAACTAACATATGAAGATGATTACAGAATAATAAGTAAAAGGATATTAAGAGTAAAACCAGAATCGTCAGTACTTAGACCTAAATCTACCTATATATAGGCAGTTCATGATGAGAATTCTCCTAACTTCTGGCTGCTTTGCTTTTGCAGAAACCAGTTTAATCCAGTTAAGTAGGAGGTCAGTGGATCTTGGTCCACTGGAAATTGGGGTTAGGGAATAAGCTTTTCCTGCTCTACACCCAAAGACTAGTATTTCCAGAGTTTTGTTGACACCAGCAATGCTACTGAATAGTAGTTCCCTGAGTACTACCCTACAGAGCTCGGTTTGCCTGTCTTTGGCCTGGATCTGGAGAGTGACTGGGACTTCACAGACCCCTGCTTAGTGTCTACAGCACCAGCTCCTTAAGAGTGCAAGAAGGTGTGGGGTCTCCCTGTCCTAACTTTAGGTGAAAAACCAGTGCCCGTTTAACTTGATTAGTACCAACACTTGCCCAGGGTTCTGCTGCTTCTGTTCAACCTTGTTTTGCAATGAACTCACACTTCTGATTATTTACCTCAACTTCACCTTACTTAGAGCGTCAGTACTGTTTTCCCTTGTCAAAATAAGTCTGTCATAATCATCATATTTGTTAATGCCTTGCTGTAACTGGATTGACTTCAATACTTGAATGGAATTGGTTTCCAATTTTGGGCTCCATTCTGAAGTAGATTGTCCCCAAAAGCTTGGTTTTTCTCCTAGGTCTCTCCTTCTTTACCCAGATATGCTTCATGGCCAGTGATATGTGGTAATATGATCTTAACTCCTCCTGAGAGCCAAGATATGTCTTTAGGGTCATAAAAAAAAAAAAAAAAAAATGAATATTTTTGTTTTTCTGAAAATCAGTGGCCCTTACACCTGAAATAATATATACCCCAATAACTTTCTAAATAAAAAACATAAAATTGATTCCCCTGAAGGCATCCTCGGTTTACAATATTTTGCCCTCAAAAATTTTGATAATTACCTATTGTCAATTGCCCAGATATGGTGTAAACTTTTGGGTATTAAAATTTCTTCTTTCCTTTATGTTGGTGTCTTGGATTGAATTGTGTCCTCACAAAATATCTGTCAACTTGGCTAGGCCATGATTCCCAGTATTGTATGATTGTCTACTATTTTGTCCTCTAATGTGATTTCCCTATGTGTTGTAAATCCTATCACTATGACGTTAATGAGATGGATTAGTGGCAGTTACACCGATGAGATCTATGAGATTAGATAGTGCTTTAATCCAATTTCTTTTGAGATATAAAAGAGAGAAGTGAGCAGAGAGACATGGCAACCTCCTATTGCCAAGAAAGAAGTGATGGGAGCACAGTGCATCCTTTGGGCCCAGGGATTCTGCATGGAGAAACTCCTAGTCCAGGGGAAGATTGATGAGAAGGACCTTCCTCCAGTGCTGACAGAGAAAGCCTTCCCCTGGAGCTGACACCCTGAATTTGGACTTCTAGCCTACTAGACTGTGAGAGAATAAACTTCTGTTTGTTAAAACCATCTACTTGTGGCATTTCTGTTATAGCAGCACTAGATAACTAAGACATTTGGTGAAAGATACTTATTTGTTAAAAGAGTAAAACTTAAGAAAGCCTGTATTAGTGTTTCCAATTTTTATTTCTATTTTTCTTTTTATTTATACCCCTGAGAAATCCAAAGTTTTGGGAACTTCTGATCTAGAGTGTTTGAATATTCCAAGATCACCAGTCAAAAGGGTTGAAAGGTTCTGTTGAAACTAGTAATGTGAAAAAAATGAATAGTAAATTGATATCAGCTCTAGCATAGCTACTAACTAGTTGTGCAATGCCGGCCTCAGCCACGTGCAATTCAAATAAATACACCTGTCTCAATCACCTTTCAAGGTAGTTGTGAGATCCAAGTGAGTAACTAAATCATGAAGCTTTTTTTGTTTGTTTTCGTTGTTGTTAGGTGCCTTTGAGTTTGCCCCCAACTCATGGAAATCCCATGCACAATAAAGCAAAATGCTGCTGGTCCTGCGCCATCCCTGTAATTATTTGCTGATTGAACTGTTGAGATCTACAGGGGTTTTGTTGACTGATTTTCTTCCCAGTCCAACTTTTTATGTTTTTAGTGAAGTTTAAATGCCAGGGACTATTCATTATTCATTGCTACTGCTTTTTTGTGTCTTTAGTATTGATTGTTTTTTTCAAAGCCCTTTATTAGTAGCCCAGGAATAAGTCCATGCCATTCCTAGGATCTGAATTACAAATTTTTCCTCATCCTTCTAGTAACATTGATTTGATTATATATCGTAAACTGTCGAGCAGGATTTTTACTGTCAGTTTAAAATGAAATAGTGCCAACATCAGAATGCCAGTGGTAGATATTTTTATAAGTGATTCTAGCTTAGAGGGTACACTGGCACTATTTAATTTTTTGGTAGGTTCTGGTTGGGCGAAGGGTGAACTTTAAGTCTGAATCATCGTGATGAGGATATTCTACATGAAGAATTATGTCTGCAATACAAAATCACCTTTTACTTTGCATGAATCAAAATCAAATCAAATGAAAGTGATTGCATTAATTTCCTGAGAGATTGCACATCTACTCTTTGGGAAGACATGTTGCCAAAATACTGCACTGCAGGAGTGCTTGTAAACCTGAGAGTAGATTAGGGTTAAAGCTGGGAGGATGAAATTGGTTATTCATTCCTCTCTTTATCATTGCCATAAAAAAAGAAAAAAAAGGCATTGCACAGGCCACACACAACATTTTAGAGTTGATGAAATTTGTCTTTTCCCCTTCTATCCTCCTTTAAAGGAGACCTGTGGCACAGTGGTGAAGCACTCATCTGCTAACCAAAATATCAGTGGTTTGAACCCATCACCAGACTGCCACGTCTTTCTCTGTAAAGATTATTACAGCTTTGGAAACACTATGAGGAAGTTCTAGCCTGTCCTATAGGGTCATTATGAGTCAGAATCAACACAATGGGTTTCAGTGGGATCCTCCTTTAATGTCTTAATGCAGTTTCATATAAGCAGTATGTATTTCCATTTTTCATAGCTCAGGCTCAGTGACCTTTGTTGCTCTCTGTCTTTGTGTTGTTGCTGTTGGTAGGTGCCATCGAGTCAGTTCCAATTCATAGGGATCCTACATACAACAGAACAAAACATTGCCCGGCCCTGTGCCATCCTCACAATCATTGCTATGTTTAGACGATTGTTGCAGCCACTCTGTCAATCTATTTCATAGAGGATCTTTTTCGTTTTAACCGACCCTCTACTTTAGCAGGCATGATGCCCTTCTCCAGGGACTGGTCCCTCCTGATAACATGTTTAAATTGTGTAAGACAAAGTCTCACCTACAGCCAGGAACATTCTGGCTGTACTTCTGTCAAGACAGATTTGTTTGTTCTTCTGGCAGCCCATGTTGTATTCAATATTGTTCGTCAATATCATAGTTCTTCTGTGGTCTTCCTTATTCATGGTCCAGCTGCATTTGAGGAGATTGAAAATACCATGGCTTGGGTCAAGTGCACCTTAGTTCTCAAAGTAACATCTTTGCTTTTTAACACTTTAAAGAGATCTTTTTCATCAGATTTGCCCAATGCAATACATTGTTTGAATTCTTGACTACCGCTTCCATGGGCATTGATTGTGGATCCAAACTTCAAAATTTTCTCCATTTATCATGATGTTGCTTACTGGTTCAGTTGTGAGAATTTTTGTTTCCTTTGTGTTGAAATGTCATCCATACTGAAGGCTACAGCCTTTGATCTTCATCAATAAATGCTTCAAGTCTTCTTCACTTTCAGCAAACAAGGATGCGTCATCTGTGTACTCCAGGTTGTTAATGAACCTTCCTCCAATCCTGATGCCATGTTCTTATTCATATAGTCGAGCTTCTTGGATTATTTGCTCAGCATACAGAATGAGTAAGTATGGTGAAAGGATGCAACTCTGACGCATACCTTTCCTGATTTTAAACCACAAAGTATCGCCTTGTTCTGTTCAAATGACTGCCACTTGGTCTTTGTACAGGTTCTGTATGAGCACAGTTAAGTGTTCTGGAATTCCCATTCATGTCAATGTTATACATAATCTATTATGATTCACATAGTTGAGTACTTTTACGTAGTCACTAAAACACAGGTAAACATCCTTTTTGGTATTCTCTCCTTTTAGCCAAGATCCATCTAACTTCAGAAATGATATCCTTTGCTCAACATCCTCTTCTGAATCCAGCTTGAATTTCTGGCAGTTCACTATAGATGTACTGCTGCAACTGTTTTTGAATTATCTGCAGCAAAATTTTACTTTCCTGTGATATTAATGATATTGTTTGATAACTTCTACCTTCTCTTAGGTCACCTTTCTTTGGAATGGGCTTAAATATGGATCTCTTCTAGTCAGTTGGCCAGGTAGCTGTCTTCCAAGCGTCTTGGCATCGATGAGTGGGCACTTCTAGCTTTGCATCCATTTGTTAAAACATCTCAATTGGTATTTGATCAATTCTTGGAGCCTTGCTTTTCACCAGTGCCTTCAGTGAAGCTTTGCCTTCTTTGTTCAATACCATCAATTCTTGGTCATGTGCTACCTCCTGAAATGGTTGAATGTCGACCAATTCTTTTGGTACGGTGACTCTGTATTCCTTCCATCTTCTTTTGATGCTTCCTAAGTCTTTCAATATTTCTTCCATAGAATTCTTCAGAATTGCAACTCAAGCCTTGAATTTTTTCTTCAGTTCTTTCAGCTTCAGAAATGCCGAGTGTGTTCTTCCCCTTTGGTTTTCTAATGCCAGGTCTTTGCGTATTTCATTATCATAATGTGCTTTGTCTTCTCGAGCTGCCCTTTGAAATCTTCTGTTCAGCTCTTTTACGTCATTATTTCTTCCATTCATTTTAGCTACTCTGTGTTGAAAAGCAAGTTTCAGAGTCTCTTGTGATATACATTTTGGTCTTTTCTTTCTTTCCTATCTTTTTCTTGACCTTTTGCTTTCTTCCTGTATGATAACCTTGATATCATCCCACAACTCATGTATTCTTCAGTCATCAGTGTTCAGTGTATGAAATCTATTCTTGAGATGGCCTCTAAATTCAGACAAGATATATTCAAGGTCATACTTTGGCTCTCGTGGACTTGTTTTCATTTCATACAGCTTCACCTTAAATTTGCATACAAGTAATTGATGGCCTGTTGTACATTTGGCCCCTGGCCTTCTGACTGATGATGTTGAGCTTCTCCATCACCTCTTTCTACAAATCTTGTCGATTTGACCCCTGTGTATTCCTTCTGGCGAGATTCACATGTATAGTTGCCATTTATGTTGTTGAAAAAAGGTATTTCCAATGAAAAACCTTTGTAAAATTCTATCTTGAGATCTCTAGTAGTGTCATTTCTATCATGAAGTCCACATTTTCCAATTTCTGATCCTTCTTTTTTGTTTCCAACTTTTGCATTCTACTCACCAGTAGTTATTAATGCATCTTGACTGCAGAGTTGATCAATTTCAGACTGTAGGAATTGGTAAAATGTTTAATTTCTTCATCTTTGGCATTAGTCATTGGTGCATAAATTTGAATAATAGTCATATTATCTGGTCTTCCATGTAGACTTATGGATATTATCCTATCACCAACAGTATTGTACTTCAGGATAGATCTTGAAGTGTTCTTTTTTTTTTTTTTACAATGAGTGCAATATCGTTCCTCTTCAATTTGTCATTCCCAGCATAATAGACCATATGATTGTCTGTCTGATTCAAAATGGCCAATACCAGTCCATTTCAGCTCACAATGCCTAGGATATTGATCTTCAGGCATCCTATTTCATTTTTCTCAATTTCCAATTTTTCTAGATTCATACTTCATACATTCTACATTCCAGTTATTAATGAATGTTTGTAACCATTTTTTTTTCCTTTGGAGTCATGCCACATTAGCAAATGAAGGCCCCAAAGCTTTATTCTATCCATGTCATTGAGGTTGACTCTACTTTGTGGAGGCAACTCTTCCCCACTCATATTTTGAGTACTTTCCAACCAGAGGACTCATCTTCTGGCCCTATATCAGACAATGCTCTGTTGCTATTTATAAGATTTTCATTGTCCGATTTTTTCAGAAGTAGACTGCCAGGTGCTTCTTCTGAGTCTGTCTTAGTCTGGAATCTCTGCTGAAAACTGTCCACTATGGGCAACCTTGCTAGTATCTGAAATTCCAGTGGCATAGCTTCTATCATCACAGCAACATGCAAACTGCTACAACATGACAAACTGACAGACAAATGGTGGTCTGTCTTCGTACATACTGCTGATGAGATACCACCCCAGGTCTTCTCTCCTGGGAAGTTAGTGTCACAGGCTTCTGAATGGCCTTTGTGCGTTTACATTTTGTCCAGTAAAATCCCACTCTTAAGGAAGTTGATCTCAGGCAGATACTATGAAAAGATCAAGAAAATAAATTCATACTAATTTCCACTGTTAATTGCTGACAGTTGGTTAGGAATCTTGTTTTATTTGGAAGACTGAAAAATGGACTTGAAAATGGCCTCACCAGAAAGAGATTTGGATAGGTATCTTTCCCCAGGCCTCTGAAATCACCCACAAGACATCTGTTGGATTGCACATGAAAAGTGGCCTCTCTTCCTGGATAAAATGTTAATGGATCACTGCATTATAAATAGATTTTTTCTGAATCTAAAGTGAAATTTGTCTATAGAGAAGATCCTTAAACTAGAAGATAAATAGATATCCAACCTGACCTATCAGAAAAACCTAATGAGACTCTTAACTGAGATTACAAATGATAGTTTGAAACAAGTCCTCAGTCCACATGCACTTAAAACAAGTAATAGAAATGTAACGCTTACAAAAATGGAAAAAGGACAGGAGACTTAATGGTTTCAAAAGTGTGGAGTCCTTATTTATCATTTACTAAACATGAATTAAGCATGTGGCAAGACACTATGTTTTCAGAAGTGAAAAGCATGATCCATGAACTAAGGAAGCTCACTTTCTAGGCAACAAGTGTGCAGACAGAGAATTACTTTATAGAGTAATAAGTGCTGTGATAGATGTAAGCAGTAAATACGGAAATGAAGAAACCAGAACAGAAATGAGTATGTTGGCACAATATGGAAAATGTAACAGATGTCACTGAACTATGTATATATATAGTTCATTAAATGAAAACCTAATTTGCTCTGTAAACTTTCACCAAAAACACAATAACATATTTAAAAACGAAAACAAAGAACAACAACCAAAAAAAACTCACTATGAAGCTACAGTAATTAAGACAATGTCATACTGGCATAAGGAGAGACATACACTTCAATGAAATAGAATTAAAAGCCCCAAATTAAACCCTTAACATTTAAAATTGATTTTTGACAAATGTGCCAGGACAACTCAATGGAGAAAGAAGAGTCATTTCAACAAATGGTACTAAGGAAACTGGATATCCACATGCAAAAGAATGTATTTCAACCCTTACCTCACATCATATATATCAATTAACTTGAAATAGATCAGTGGCCCCAAATATAAGAGCTAAAACCATGAGATTAGAAGAAAACCTAGAGGTTAATCTTCATGACCTTGGTTTTGGCAATGGATTCTTTGAATGACACTACAATCATGAGAAAACAAAAAAAGCATAGATACACAGGACTTCATAAAAATTAAATCTGTTGTGCATCAAAGAGCATTATCAAGAAAGTGAAATGACAACCTACAGAATAGGAGAAAATATTTAAATTCATATATCTAATAAGGGTTTAATATCTAAAATATGTGAAGAACGTGTACAACTCAATTACAAAAAGATAAATGACCCAATTGAAAAAAATGGTAAAATGACTTGAATAGACATTTTTCCAAAGAAGATATACAAATGACCAATCAGATACTGAACATAAGTAGTCATTTGGAAAATGAAAATTAAAACCATAATGAGATGCCACTTCACACCTACTTGTATTGCTAACCCAGCAAAGACAAAAAATAGTGAGTGTTGATGAGAATGTGGGGAAACTGGAACTCTCATACATTGTTGATGGAGTTGTAAAATGGTGCTGTCTCATGGAAAATAGTTCAGCAGTTCCCAAAAATGTCGAACATAGATTTAATATATAATACAGCAATTCTACTCTTAGGTATATACCAAAGATAAAGGAAATCATTGTACACTCAAATATCTGCACATGACTGCTTCATAGCCAAAAAGCAGAAACAACCCAAGTATTCACTAACGAATGGATAAATAAAATGTGTATACCCATACAGTGGAATATTATTTGGTAATAAAAAGGTAATAAAAATCACTGATACATGCTATAACGTGGATGAACCTGCAAACATTATGCTAAGTAAAAGAAGCTAGTTACAAAAGACCACATCATTTATGATTCTATTGGTATGAAATATTCAGAATAGGCAAATTCATAGTGACAAAAAACAGGTTAGTGATTGCAGAGGCTGGAGGGAGAGGAAAATAAGGATTGAATGCTAATGGGTGGGGGGTTTCTTTTTCAGGTAATGGAAACATTCCAAAATTAGTTGTAATTGCTGCACAATTCTATGAACATACTAAAAGCCACTGAAGTGTATACTATATGGGTGAATTTTATGATATGTGAATTATATCTCAGTAAAACTATTATAAAAACAAAGCAAAGTTAGAATGAAATTACATAGTACTATAACTTGTAAGAGTCTACAAAAATATGTTTATATTCCTTTAATTTTGATATCGATCCTCCTATGGCCCTGTGAGTTTGGACGTCTCATATTATGGGTAAAGAAACATGCTCAAAAAATTTACTTATTCCATTACAAAATTTATTTAATGCGATAGGCAAAGCACATCTTGCAAACCACTAAGCTCCATTTAAGAAGCATAATTTCATGTTTCATTTATATCTTTTACTGTTATTATGTCTAATCATAGACTTAAAAATACATTGTATCTTATTTTTAAGAACTTTAATGAAGCTTCCAAAAAAGCAAAACCAAACCCACTGCCGTCGAGTCGATTCTGACTCACAGCGACCCTATAGGACAGAGTAGAACTGCCCCATAGCGTTTCCAAGGAGTGCCATAGCACTTAACCACTACTCCACCAGGGTTTCCTTAATGAAGCTTAGAGATCACTTAATTCAATCCTTTCATTTTATATATAAGGACACTGAAGCCCGGAGCAATAAGTATCAACATTCAAGTACATAAGCAATGACTTTGGGCCTAAATGCTGGGTATCCCCTTAAGTCCAGTGGATAGAGCCCTGGACTGGGAGAAGAAAAAATATATTGCTCCATTCGTAACACTGAGCTAAATATTTATGAAACGGTTTTATTAAAACAAAACAAAATGCAGATGTAAGTTACCATTATTGTCAAATAGGCAACTTCTAAATCTTAAGTGAAAATGTAACATACAATTGCCAAACTGGTATGTGCTTCTCATCATATGAGTATAACGTAGATATCAATTTTCCCTAATTTATTTGAATTGTGGTACTATCCCTTTTTAGGTAAATGGTCTTTTTGTATTTTAGATAATGATTACTGGTCATTTTCAAACCCTAGTATACTGGCTCTTCATTTTACAGTTGCCTTTGGAATATAGTGATGAGGTCATGTTATAGATGAGCCAAGTCATAATGAGATCCTACTCGTAATAAGGTCTATTCCCTGCAGGACCACTTTATTGAATTTAAATATTATTGTAGATTATATATCCAGGATATATAAATAAAATTCCCAGATCCTTACAGTGGAAAGGATGACATATTGGCTTAAAACCTTATTGTGTAATAAAACTCATTCCATCAGTGTGTGTATGTCCTACCCTAGCAACTTTAGGAGAAAAAGCTTTAATATTCATATGACAATCATAAGTAGAGAAAACAACACGATATAAAAGTAAAAATGGAGTTTGGTTTTCTTTTGAAAATTAAAACACAAATTTCACTTAAATGCTATGGGCACAGACTTCACTAATAGAGCGACTTTATGGTGAAGATCCCCCTAGGACCAAAATGAAACTTCCTATCCGTAATTTATATATTTAAATTGGAGTGTCCTTCAGAAGCATGTGAAAGAAAGCAAAGGACATGAACATACGAGCAGTGCACTAGGTACTAACATGTTGCTAGAACGATGTAGGCGGTATGAAGACTAATCACTTCATTTTGTAGGGTTCTCTTCTGTAGATTTAGGGCTGGGGTTATGGAAATCTTAGAGGGTTAATTAAGAAAGCAGTGGCCTTTTCAAGTGTTGTGCATGGGTGTGTGTATTCTCAGGTATTCGAACACACCTATTTCTTTGAATATTAATTAAACCTATTTATTATGCATTTAAATTGTTAATAGTAAACATTAACGTTAAATGAATGAAGCCACAATAAAACTTTCTAATGAAGTTATTATCATAATTAGAAGTATTTCACTTTTATGCATATGTTAGTATTTTAGAAGCCCTCACAGTTTTCATAAATGAATGATAATACTGGATGTTTACTGAGTTTACCAAAGGGATTAGATATCAAACACTCTCTTAATGTAGGTTATTGCCATTTACTGTTTTGGCTAATTTATGAGTGTTACCATTGCTTGACCCACTAGTTTTTGGAATTGACTGCATTTACCAATTTCTTTTCTATGATGTTGCTATAAATAAATATTGATAAGCACATATATGCAGTTTGCTTTCTATTAATTCATTGCCTCTTTTTCTTTAGTTTCAGTTCTTTGTTGCTGTTATTTTGATTTGCTTCCTCCTCTCACCCTTTTTTATATTGGCTTTCTACTATTTGCAATGGCATTCCCTCTTGAAATATTGCACTAACCAAGTTCCCTAGCGCACATTTATTTCTTTCAATTTCCTCTTTTTTCAAACCAGCTTGCTTGTGTTCAGTCAGATCAATATACTAAGCCAACCTTCTCAATACCCTTCATTGTCATGGAACTACTGTTTCATTACAGAATTTTTAGCTTACCCCTCTTTTTTACTTTCTTCTCACATGTACACAGAGTTGATACAGTCCTTTCGACAGCTCGCATTTTGAACAAGTGTGTATTGAGAGAGGGGTTTCCTTGGAAACACTAAGCATGAAAAGACTTTACATCTGTCTGCTCTTCAACTAGTGGATTGACAGCTGTTTCTCTGTAAAAATTGTCAGTTCATTTCAAAACACTGTGCACATTGTTAATAGTCCAATAAACAAAATTCAGAATTGCATCATTGAGTCCAATAATGAGGAAGATAAGACTTAATGTGCTTCACAGATGGAATAAAATATTTGTTTTAAAACCATAAGAATTTCTCACTGGATTATGGGCTCTTTCTTGGTTTCTTCATAAAACATTTGTATTTATTTGATGGATTTGATGAAATAAAAAATGGTTTTCTATTTAGTTTTCTTTTATTGTAATTAATTATAAAGTAGTTAATATGATTTTTGCTGATGTTTTAAAAATCGAGTTGTTATTGAAATAAAATACAGCCATAATTCATGTTAGTATGAAAATAGATTATACTTTTCAAGCACTTATGAAATTATCAGCATGTTATAATGGATATGAAATGATTTTAGCTTATCTTCACTCATTTTGTGTAAGATACATGTGATACAAGTGACATTAGCAAACTAGATGGAGTCCCTAGTGTTCATAATAGTATTCCATAGGATTTTTCAAATTATTTGCATTTATTCTATTCTAGTTTCTTACCCCTTTTTGTATTTTTACTAGAAGCTATTGGCTAGACTGTATGCTTTACTTTCATATAAATTTGTAGAAAATACTTTTCGTTTTCTAAATTTATTCTTTTTCTCAAGTTGGAGCAGAATGTTTTCTTTAATATTCTTCACCACAAGTTCCGAACACTGAAGTACACATTCTTTGCCAACCTGGCCAGAATTATGGATCATGTATCTTGGGCCTCAAGGTTCTCAGAAGAAAAAGCACTTGCTTCTTTAAGCAGTTATGCATGTGCCCTTTCATCCTGGGAGATTTGTGCAGCTCACCCTCTAGCCTGCCACTCACCTACTTTCCTTAACACTCCCTTCCGGGATCTCTGCAGCTTGGATGTGGGGCCCATTGGTTAGGATCCCCTCAATGCTGAGCAGCTCTCAGGCAGAAAGAGAAGCAACAGTGGTGCAATGCCTACAGTCTGGGCTTCATGAAATACACAGTGGGATGGTGGCCATCTGGCTTGCAGGTGCAGCATAATGCTAAAATCCATCAACAGGAAATACAGAAACACAGAGGGTCTCTCAGCTACAACATACACAAGCCCAAGCAGGACCTGGGCCACACCAGACATTTCTATGTCCACCCCCCTTCCCCACCTTACCTTCTTCCGCTGCTTATGGAGTTCACTAGAAGTTTGTGGTATTAGGCACCTCACGAAGCACTAATAGGACCATAATCATTCCATGTCCTTAGGGCTCCCCCACAAACCTGGGGCTTGCCTTTATGTAGAGAGATTGAGCTAGCACCATCTTTCTCTGCTCCGGGCAGCCTGAATCTCCTCTTTTCTTGTACTCCTCAGGGGTTAAACTTTTTTTTTCTCCTTTTCTTCCTTTCTTCCCATTCTCTTCCCCTCCCTTCTCCTTCCACTTATCCTTATTTTTCTTCTTATTTCTACTACACATGACCATCCTGGGCCACTCGGGTAAGTGGGATCAATAGAATTGCCTTTAAGTAAATCAGGGCTAACTATGGAACTAAAAGTTGGCAACTTTACTTGATGCACCATACTTGGGCTATGCTGGAGATGGCGTAAAATCAGGAAAGAAAGAATGGTAGAAGGCAACCAACAAAGCACTGAAGAACCTGGCTTGGTACTGGGGAGCTGTTGATGTTTTTCTTTAGGCTTCAGATTTTCCCCCAGGGTCTCCCTGTTATGTTCAAGACACTCCTCAAAATTCTACCCAGGTATTAGTGCTTATTTTTTCTCCACAATGTCCACTGTGTTTAGTATTCTAGTGTTTTAGAAGCTCCTAAAATAGGGTCATAGAGAATAGAAGCATCTATTCTAATTTCATAAACAGATTTTTCTTCAAATAATTGGGTCAGATAGCTTCTGTGACTGGCATTATTTAAGTTTTTGCCTGTTTGTTTCCATTGGTAAAGCACCTAGTGCCTCAGTAATGTTATAATACTTATATTTGCTTAATTAAATGTCATTTTCCATGCAGTATTTTCAACTGTCTGTAATAGATATTTTTTGCATTGTAGCTTTTCAATTATTATGGATCATATCACACCTTAAATAATAAAATTTAAGTATAATACAGACACATGTAGTGATACATGCTCACAAAGCCTACCAGAACTTTAATTATCAAGCAGAATTAAGAAGGCACAGCAATCTTAAAAGCATTTACTATAACTTTAAATTTTATAACTTTATGCTTATATGTTTTGTTTTGTTGTTAGATGCTGCCAAATTGGCTCTGACTTAACGACCCTATGTACAACAGAATGAAATACTCCCCAGTCCTGTGCCATCCTCACAGTCACTGCTATGATTGAGCCCATCGTTGCAGCCACTATGTCAGTCTGTCTCGTTGAGGATCTTCCTCTTTTTCACTGACCCTCTGCTTTACCAGGGCATGATGTCTTTCTCCAGGGATTGAACCCTCCTGATAATATGTCCAGTGTGAGATGGAGTCTTGCCATCCTTGCTTCTACAGAGCATTCTGGCTGTGCTTCTTCCCTGGCAGATTTGTTCGTTCTTCTGGCAGTCCATGGTATATTCAATATTCTTCAAAACCATCATAATTCAAAGGCATCGATTCTTCTTCGGTCTTCCTTATTCATTGCCCAGCTTTTGCATGCATATGCATGGCTTGGGTCAGGTACACCTTAGTCCTCAAAGTGACATTGTTGCTTTTTAACACTTTAAAGAGGTCTTTTGCAGGAGATTTGCCCAATGCAGTGTGTCTTTTGATTTCTTGACTGCTGCTTCCATGAGCATTGAATGTGGATCCAAGTAAAACGAAATCCTTGGCAACATCAATGTTTTCTCTGTTTATCCTTATGTTGCTTATTGGCCCATTTGTGAAGACTTTCATTTCCTTTATGTTGAGGTGTATGTAATCCATCCTGAAGGCTCCAGTCTTTGATCTTCATCAGTAAGTGCTTCAAGCCCCCTTGCTTTCAGCAAGCAAGGTTGTGTCATCTGCATAACACATGTTGTTAATGAGTCTTCCTCCAATCCTGATGCCATGTTCTTCTTCATATAGTCCAGCTTCTTGGATTATTTGCTCAGCATACAGGTTGAATAAGTATGATGAAAGGAAACAGCCCTGATGCATACCTTTCCTGCTTTTAAACCATGCAGTATCCCCTTGTTCTGTTCAAATGTCTTCCTCTTGGTCTTTGTACTGGTTCCACATGAGCACAATTAAGTATTCTGGAATTCCCATTCTTCAAAATGTTATCCATAATTATGATCCACACAGTTGAATGCCTTTGCATAGTCAATAAAACACAGGCAAACATTTTTCTGGTATTGTCTGATTTCAGCCACGATCCATCTGACATCAGCAATGATATCCTTCAATTCATGTCCTCTTCTAAATCCAGCTTGAATTTCTGGCAGTTTCCTGCTAGTGAACTGCTACAATCATTTTTGAATGATCTTCAGTAAAATTTTACTTGCATGCGATATTGATAATATTGTTCAATAATTTCCACATTCTGTTGGATCACCTTTCTTTGGAATGGGCACAAATATTGATCTCTAGTAGTCAGTTGGCCAGACAGCTATCTTCCAGATTTCTTGGTGTAGATGAGTGAGCACTTCCAGCTTTGCATCAGTTTTTTGAAATATCTCAATTGGTATTCTGTCAATTCCTGGAGCCTTGTTTTTTGCCAATGACTTCAGTGCAGCTTTGACTTGTTTCATCAATACCATCGATTCTTGATCATATGCTACCTCCTGAAATGGTTGAACATCAACCAATATATATGCTCATATAGTCTGGGTTTAATTAGTCTCTGGATTTATGGGAAAACTATGATGTTAACTAAACATGATTATCATTCTCCTAACCAAGTGAAATGGTGGTTGGAAACTGGAAATGGCAAGAAAGAAATGTGCAAAGCTTAGCAAAAGAGGGGATAGAAAAGACAGGATTTATTATAGCTGAAAAGAAAAGTATAACTGCATGGTATTTCCAAATGGCTTTGCTCTCTTTTTTACTTGCTATTCACTTACTTCTCAGCAATACTTATTTCTGATATTTTATAATTTTTTTTTTCAGTTGGAAAACTTTGGTTACTGGAGTAAAAAGATTCTTATTATTGTAGTATAGCATTAAAACGGATTATCATAATCCCTTTCTTTATTATAGGTATCTGTGTGGAAGCCAATGGCAATAAAAGGATTTGCTGTTTGTAGAAATCAAATATCTAAAATGACTAACAAATTCTATTTGCAAATTTAAACTAAAGCTGAAACCAATCTTTTTTGTCCAGTAACTTATGTTTATACTTAAAATGTCTTGCATTCTGCTTTTGCCAACTGAATAATTCTAAAGAAATTCTTCACCCCTTGATTGGTACTCCTCCCATGGTTTTGCAGTGAAATCAGTTTTTTTTTTTTTCCCCTAAGGTGTAGTCAAACTCTATGAGAAAATTCAGAGAAACAAACATCAAATCCAGGGAGACAGAGCATTAAGACAAGATGAATTAATTGTTGTGATCAACCAAAACTCTCATAGACTTTTCTGACATATAATCATATATAATACTCATTTTTCTGAAAAGTAATGAGTAAAAAAATTATGTTGTTTGAAAATGATTTGATTCAGTATTACTTTTAAACCATTGAATCAATTTAGAATTAATTTTATATTTCTATTACCTAGGTCATTCATTTCTAGAAATAGTGCTATGTTAAAAGTTTTACCTGGTTCAATGTACTGTTATCCAATGTTCTCTTTCTATCTCTATCTCTACTTTTCTGTGTCTCTCTGGTCTCATACTTTTGTAATCTCATATCTTTCATTTTTTCTTTTTTTCGTCTTTCTCTCTCTATTGAAGCTTTCAACTTCTCTCATGTGAGATTCCTGAGTACTGGTCCAGCTGCTCCCAGCTCTACACTTGAACATGAAATAGACATAAATGTGTTCTGGGAGCTGAACTTAGGATAAAAGCCAGAACTTGGGTCAATTGGCTGTGTACGGCCAGCCCAAGGGTACCAGCCCAAAAGGTACAATTTTGACAGAAGATGTGAATCTTGAGCAAGATGTTAAAACCAGAGCTGGATTTAGGGATAGGACAAAACCAAAAATCCAAAGCCATCGAGTCAATTCTGACTCAAAGCAATCCAATAGGACAGAGTAGAACTGCCCCATAGGGCTTCTGAGGAGCTGCTGGTGGATTTGAACTACCAACTTTTGGTTAGCAGCTGAGCTCTTAAGCAGCACTTGTTCACAGTACCAGTCTATAAGAGATATTGGAACATTACTGAAATGAACAGAGTTGTTTAAGCCAAGTTTCCACAACTGTTTATGCAACTGGAAAAATGTAAATTGGCCGCACTCCTGCCAAAGTAGATGTTGTTGTTGCTAGGTGCCATCAACTTGGTTCCAACTCATAGTGACTTTGTGCACAACAGAACAAAACACTGCCCAGTCCTGCGCCATCTCCAAGTCACTGCACATGTCATCATAATACTTTACTTTGTCTTCTTGACATCTTCTGTTAGCTCTTTTACTTCATCATTTATTTCTTTTGTCTTAGCTACTCGATGTTCAAGAGCAAGTTTCAGAGGCTCTTCTGACATCCATTTAGGTCTTTTCTTTCTCTCCTGTCTTTTTAATAACCTCTTGCTTTCTTCATGTATGATGTCCTTCATGTCTTCCCACAACTCGTCTGGTCTTCGGTCATTAGTGTTCAAGGGGCCAAATCTACTCTTGAGGTGGTCTCTAAATTCAGGTGGGGTATACTCAAGGTCGTACTTTGGCTCTTATGGATTCATTCTAATTTTCTTCAGTTTCAACTTGAACTTGCATATGAGAAATTGATGGTCTGATCCACAGTCAGCCCTAGGCCTTGATCCCACTGATGATATTGAGTGTTTCCATTGCCTCTTTCCACAGATATAGTCGATTTGATTCCTGTGTACTCCATCTGGAGAGGTCCATGTGTATAGTTGCCGTTTATGTTGTTGAAAAAAGGTGCCTGCAATAAAGAAGTCATTGGTCTTGCAAAACTCAATCACGTGATCTCAGGCATTGTTTTTTTCACCAAAGCCATATTTTCCAACTACTGGCCCTTCTTCTTTGTTTCCAGCTTTCACATTCCAATCCCCAGTAATTATCAATGCATCCTGATTGCATGTTCATTAATGTCACACTGCAGAAGTTGGTAAAAATCTTCGATTTCTTCATCTTTGGCCTTAGTGGTTGGTGTGTGAATTTGAATAATAGATAGTGTCCTTAAATTAAAAGGAAAAGAATAAAATGAAAGCCTTCTCATAGTGCTGATCTACATAAGCTAAACCTTTTTGCAACCTACTTGCAGGTGCAGTCAGCTGAAGTCAGAAGGTATAGTCTGCTTAAACTCTGAGCTTGAATAATGCCTAGTCTATGTAGATTGCTTGGAATGTATGTGATTTCTTTCAGTTTAGTTTATTCTGAATTTAATTCCCTTAATCACCTCCCAGAAAGCATTCTGTTTCATAAAATTGTTTTAAAAAAGAAAAACCCAAAAAAGAACAAGAACTACCAAAAAAAAAAAAAAAAAAAAAACAAACCCAGTGCCATCGAGTTGATTCTGACTCATAGCACCCTATAGGACAGAGTAGATCTGCCCCATAGAGTTTCCAAGGAGTGCCTGTTGGAACTACAGAAAGTACAAAATGCTTTGTAAAAAATTTTCATAACACTGATTCTGCTTAACCATTGGACAAGATGTAGGAATTGAATTTGTTTTATATACTATTTTTGTCAATAGAAAAATCAGTTTTCTTCTACCCTCTAAAATATGGGACCAATATATAAGGAATATTATTTTAAAGGGACTTGACTGCACTGGGTTTTGTTTTTGGTTTGTTTTTTATACGGTATTAGCTTTACCAGGTGCCTGAATGTATTTATGAATCTGTTGCTGAGAAAATCTAGTGCCAGTGAAAGCTGGGTGGAGAGTGTATGGTATTAGCATCCCTGGGGTCCAGGCATTCTTAGCCATAGGCAGGGAATGAAAGATTGTAGGTGCACAATACAAAAGGAATTCTTTCCTTCTTTTTTCTGTTTCCTATAACTCTCAGAAGCTGGAAGTGATAAGAAGTGTAGAGGCAAGAAGATGGCATAGTGGTGGCTGAAATAAGACAAAGAAACTATTTACAGAAGGAAATACATAAGATCAGCTGGGAAGATAAGTTTAACTGGAAAGCAACTAAATAAAAGAGAAAAAGGGACAAAAAATTGCATACACATTTTTAAGTCTAATGGTACATATGAAAAAGCATGTTATAAATTTACCAACTTATAAACACCATTAGCTCATAATAGTAGATATTTGCAAACTGGATCAATTTGTGGGAGGAGGTGAAACAATAACAAGGCCTGAAAGAAAAGTTCAGAACTGGGATTGATTGTGAAAATGAAAGTCTGAGCAAAATATGCAAAAACCACAGCTTTAAGTTTTGGTGTTTCAATGAATTATAGTTATACTTTTCAGAATGACAGATTTTCCGAATCTGTCAGAAGGATCCCTGGCGGCACAGTGGTTAAGCACTTGGCTGCTAACCGAAAGATTGGCTGTTTGAACCCACCAGCTGCTCCCTGGAAGAAAGATGTGGCAGTCTGCTTCCACAAAGATTTACAGCCTTGGAAATCCTATGAGGCAGTGCTACTCTGTCCCATAGGTTCTCTGTGGGTTGGAATCAACCTGATGGCAACAGGTTTGGTTATGGGTTTTTGGTCAGTCAAGAAATATTTAATGAGTACTTACTAGGTTCTAAACACTGTTTAAAAAAAAAAAATTTTTTTTTTTTTTTTTTTTTTAAAGCAGTGACTAATTCAGAATTCTTGCATACAGGAGGTTACATTGGCCCAGATTTTCAGGTATTGATAAGTGACATTATTGTAGTTAGGTGGCGTCGACTTGGTTCCGACTCATAGCAACCCTGTGTACAACAGAATGAAATACTGTCCAGTCCTGCACCATCCATTCTCACAATCATTGTTATGCTTGAGCCCATTGTTGCATCCCCTGTGTCAATCCATCTCATTGAGGATCTTCCTCGTTTCAACAACCCTCTACCAAGCATGATGTTCTTCTCCAGGGACTGATCCCTCCACATGTCCAAAGTATGTGAGATGTGGTCTTGCCATCTTTGCATGTAAGGAGCATTCTGGCTGTATGTCGTCCAGAACAGATTTGTTCATTCTTTTGGCAGTCCACGGTATATTCAATATTCTTTGCCAACACCATAATTCAAAGGCATCAATTCTTCTTCAGTGATGGGTGTAAGTAAAATAGAACATATTTTTTGTTTGTTTAATCATTGTAAGATATATACTACAAAACATTTGCCATTTTAAGTATACAATCTAGTTGACATTAATTACATTTACTTTGTATACAAACATTATTGCTATCCATTTCCAAATATTTTTCATCACTCTAAGCAGAAACTCAGTACCCTTTAAGGAGTAACTTCCTATCTCCCTCTTCTTCCAGTCCCTGGTAGCCACAATCTTTTGTTTCTATGCACTTGCCTATGCACTTGATATATAAGTGGGATAATGCAGTATTTGGTCTTTTGTATGACTTATTTCAGTCAACATAATGTCTTCAAAATTCCCTCCATGTCATTACATGTACCAGAACTTTATTTTTCATGGCTGAATAACATTCCATTGCATGTATGCACCACTATTCGTTCATCTGTTGATGGACATTTCAGTCGTTTCCACCTTTTGGCTATTGTGAATAATGCTGCAATGAACACCAGTTTACAAGTAGCTGTTTGAGTTCCTGCTTTCAAGTCTTTTGGAATTGTCGAGTCATATGGTAATTCTGTGTTTAAATTTTTGAGGAATCCTCACACTGTTTTCTACAGTGGCTGTACCATTTTACAATCCCACCAGCAATGAATGAAGGTTCCAATTTGTCCACATACTCCTCAACATTTGTTATTTTCCATTTTTCTGATAACAGCCATCCCCATGAGTGTGAAATGGTATCTCATATGGTTTTGATTTACATTTTACTAATGACTAATGAGGAGTCACTGAGTGATGCAAATGGTTAAGCACTAAACTACCAACTAAAAAGTTGGCAGTTCAAACCCACCCAGAGACATCTTGGAAGAAAGGCCTAGTGATCTGCTTCCAAAAGGTTACAGCCTTGAAAACTCTCTGGAATGCCGTTCTACTGTGCAACACATGGGGTCGCCATATGTTGGAATCAACTCAACCGCAAGTGGTTTGTCTTCTGGTTAATGATGAATGACGTTAAACATCTTTTCATGTGCTTATTGGCCACTTGTATACCTTCTTTGGAGGAATGTCTATTAAAGTTCTTTGACTATTTTTTAATTGGGTTTGTCTTTTTGTTGTTGAGTTGTAGGAGTTCTTTGTATATTTCAGATATTAAACTCTTCTCAGATACATCATTGCTAGGGATACAGTAACAAAATACCAAAAAGTGGGTAGTTTTAAAGAGCAGTAATTTATTGTCTCACAGTTCTGAAGGCTAGAAGTCCAAATCAGGGTATCAGTTGTATTGATTGCTTCCAAGGGCTTTGAAAGAGGAACTGTTCTATGCCTCTCGCCTAGCTTCTGGTTTCTGCTGGCAAAACTTGGTGATATTTGCTGCTTGTAAATTTATCTTTACAAGGCATCTTCATCCTATGTGACTCTGTCTCTGTGTATGACTTCTCTTTTACAAGACAGCAGTTCATATAGGACTGGTATTCACCCTACTGTGGGTTAACTTAACTGATAAAATTTTCAAAGAAAGACCCTATTTCTTCAAGGAAGGCTACATTCATAGATATACAGATTATAACTTCAACATATCTTTTTGGGGGATAAAATTCAATTCATAACAGTTACCAAATATTTTCTCCCATCCTGTAGGCTTTTTCACTTTTTTGATAAAGTCCTTTGCAAAAGAGTTTTTAATTTTGATGAAGTCCATTTTATCTATTTTGTATTTTGTTGTTTATGCTTTTGGTAACATATCTAAGAATTCATTGTCAAAAGCTAGGCCCTGAAGCTTTACATCTGTATTTTTTTCTAAGGGGGTAAATAGTTTGTGTTGGTGGATTCCTCCCCCCTCTACGATAAGGTAAATGGACTACCATAATAAAAATATTTATGGGCTAGGTCTTCCATTTGAGTTTAACAGATTTTGGATTCTTAAAAAATTTAATATAAACAGACTCTGAATGCATTCCTACCTACTTCTGAACCTCTAAGTATTACTTGTGGTACTAGATCTGTGGGTTAGAAATTGGCTTGTTTTCTAAATTTAAAATGTATAGGGCCAGAGCGGCAAAAATCTTGTCTTAACTAACTCTTTGAATTCTTCAAAGTAAGGCTCAAGAGAAATTTATTATTGAATAATTCAACAACTTAATTCCTAAAGGGCTACACGGATTCCAGTGAGAAATCCAGTGCTCCAGATGCTAAAGGAACCCTAATTGTAATAGCTCAGACTGAGCCAAGTTAGAAGGTTGGGGGTGATAACTATTGAATTTTAATTAATTCACAAAGGCACGGTATTTTGAATTTGAACTTTGGGACTTTAAATTTGGGCTTTAATTTGCAAGAAGATTTGATTTTTAGATTCAGTTTCCCACAGGGAATTTCACAGTGCTAAGGATTTTATATTCAAATTGGACATCTCTATAACGGTGGTATATTTTGTTGACCCACCCACTGCCATTGAGTTGATTCTGACTTGAAAACCCCATGGGGTTTTCAAGGCTGTAAATTTCTGTAGAAGCAGACTCCGTATTTTTCTCACTTGGAGTAACTGGTGGTTTCAAACTGCTGACCTTGCAGTTTGCAGTCGATTGCTTTAACCACTGTGCCACCAGGGCTCCTAATCTTGATATTATCATTTAACCTAACTGAAGAACTTTTACTAGGCCTATTGGACAATGTGATTGGATGAAATTCAAGGTGGGAAATATGATAAGCAGTGAAATTTTTGCCCGTCTATATAGAGTGGCTATGCTATAAAGGATTTCTGATTAACCTAAGTCCTCCAGTGAGATGTTAAGAGTCTTCTGCAATGCTCAGTCTTCCTGAGTCTTCACACATTGCCTGTAATGGGTCTCTGCCAACTGACTGTTGTGTTGCTACTTGAAGAGACAGTCTGATTTTGGACTCAGCCTGGAATTTTGGCTAATGGCTCTTTCACACAAATGTATGCAACTACTGGCATTAGAATTATCTTAATGTGGCTATCTCAATGTTCTTATCCCACTGCTAACCCATAAATTTAATTACATATGTAGCTTATTGCTTTAGTGTAATCCTGGGCTAAACTTTCCTTCCTCTTCTTTGATGTGTCCCATGCAATTCAAAACCTGGTCCTGACACTGATCATACAGTTTTTCTGCCATGACCTGAGCTTTTCAGTGTGAATCCAAACCTTAGTTTAATGTATGTTTACATTCAATCTAGGCTTCTTGAAGAAGGCAGTTTGACCTGGTTCCTCAAGGAATGCTTATTATAGGAGTACATGGAATAGGAAGTTGAAAATAAAAGTTGTATCTATTATCTCAGTAAAGCAATTTTTTGTCACCCCAGTGGTAATTCGTGAATTTTTTTTTTAATGTGAAATTTCAAAAAAATTTTTTTTGGCTTTAACAAAGAGATACTTATTTTCTCACAGCCTAGTATGCTGGAAGTCCAAATTCAGCTAGTCAGCTCCAGGGGAAAGCTTTCTCCCTCTGTCAGCTCTGGAGGAAGGTCCTTGTCATAAATCTTCCCCTGGACTAGGAGCTTCTCAGCACAGGAACCCCAGGCCCAAGGCATGCACTTTGCTCCTAGCACTGCTTTCTTGGTGGTATGAGTTCCCCCAATTTCAGATTTTTTAGATCAACTTATCTCATTGCTTTATAGATTAGAAAATAGAATACCACATTTGTCAAGGATTGTTTCCTGTGATACCTTTCATCTCTTTCTGCAAAACTGGAATTTAGACTCATATTTATCTGACTTCAGAGCCTGAGGCACAAACCATTGTGATTCACTGCCACATTATCTTTGATTCCACATGACTTGCCTCTTTCTTCCATATCTTTTATGAATTTATTCCCAGGGGTAGGAGGCTGAATTACTAGAACCAAATGAAAATGGTGAATACTGTTCAAATAGCAGGTTCCATGTGTCATGGAACACAACTCTGGGCAGAGGTATGGAAACTTGGGTCCCATGCTGGTTTGATCAGACTTCGGAGTCAGCAAGGTCTGGTTTTCTGCCCAGATTCACTACTTACTGCGTGACCTGTGGAAAGTTCCTTAAACTCTTTGAGCTACATTTTTCTTATATGTAAAATGAGGAGCCAGACATACCTACCATGTGTGTTTGTGAGGATTTAATGAGATAATGTTTAGCACAATGTCAGATTCTAGTAAGACCTGGGTAAGGAGGAAGCATAAAAGTGACACTACTCTCTGTTCTGAGAGAACTTAAGGTGAAAAATCTATTTCTGAAGGGTTTCCTTTTCTGTCTCCCCCCCCCCCCCCGCCCCAGGAAAATCTTATCAGAAGAAGAATTCACCTCCTTTGGGAGGGCAGTGCATGCTGCTGCCAATGTTTACTAAGTTTAATAACCTGCTGGGCTTTGTCAAGGGATTAGCTTTATGAAAAGAGGCATAGAAGCCTTCCCTCTAAAAGGGACCCAAACTAAAGGTTTCTGGCTTATTTAGTGCAACAGGTACTCATTTTATGGACTACAATTTTTCTTCTTTTTTTCTTATTGTGAGAGATGCTGTTGTTGTTGTTGTTAGGTGCTGTCAAGTAGGTTCCGACTCATAGCTACCCCATGCACAACAGAACGAAACTCTGCCTGGTCCTGCACCATCCTTACAATCGTTGTTATGCTTGAATCCATTATTGCAGCCACTGTGTCAATCCACCTCATCGAGGGTCTTGCTCTTGTCCGCTGACCCTGTACTTTGCCAAGCGTAATGTCCTTCTCCAGAGACTGATCCCTCCTGACAACATGTCCAAAGTGTGTAAGGCACAGTCTCGCCATCCTTGCCTCTAAGGAGCATTCTGGTTGTACTTCTTCCAAGACAGGTGCTGTACATACAGAATATGCCAAAATCTAAGACCTGTTCCACTCTTTATTAAGTGTGTCCATCAAGTTTTATTTAGAGGAGTAGGATCACTATAGGAATAAGAAATTTATTAAAGTAATTGACTTTACACAAATATGAGAGTAGATGGGAAAGTGCAGTTCTGGAAGAGAGTGTTTGAGGGATCAGAGAGTCACTAACCAGGCTTTTCCTAAAACAGTGGCACAAATGGCAAGTCGAAGTGCTCATGGAAAATGAAATAGTCAAATATGCCCAACTGCCAAAGTGGGACCATGAAGAGGGAGTTTGTGGAGAAGTCTCAGGCAACCCAAGCATTTGGTGGTGGACTTGGGGCCACCTTTGATCAGCAGGGCCAGCAACTGGGAAGACAAGCTAGATGCAGAATGGAGGAAAGTGAGGGCAAGCTGGGACCCATCAGGCACCTCTACATTTCTCTATTTACCTGACCATAATGATCTTCTGCCCCCATGCATCTGTCAGTTTGGCATACTGTGGGGGCTTGCATGTTGTTGTGATGCTGGAAGCTATGCCACTGGTATTTAAATACTAGCAGGATCACCATGGTGGGCAGGTTTCAGCTGAGCTTCCAGACTAAGACAGACTAGGAAGAAGGACCTAGTGGTCTACTTCTGGAAAAAAAAAATCATCCAGTGAAAACCTTATGCACAGCAGCAGAACATTATCTGATACAGTGCTGGAAGATGAGCCCCTCAGGTAGGAAGACCCTCAAAAGACAATGGGGGAAGAGCTGCCTCCACAAAGTGGAGTAGGCATTAATGACATGGATGGAGTCAAACTTTTGGAACCTTCATTTGCTTACGTGGCATGACTCAAAATGAAAAGAACAACTGCACATGTCCATAATAATTGGAACGTGGAATGTACAAAGTATGAATCTAGGAAATTGGAAATCATCAGAAATGAAATGGAACACATAAACATCAATATCCTAGGGATTAATGAACTGAAATGGACTGGTATTTGCCATTTTGAATCAGACAGCCATATGGTCTGCTAAGGCCAAAGATGAAGAAATTGAAGATTTTTACCAACTTCTGCAGTCTGAAATTGATCGAACATGCAATCGGAATGCATTGATAATTACTGGTGATTGGCATGCAAAAGTTTGAAACAAAGACGAAGGATCAGTAGTTAGAAAATACGGCCTTGGTGATAGAAATGAAAACAGAGATTTCATGATAAAATTTTACAAGACCAATGACTTCTTCATTGTAAAGAGCCTTTTTCACCAACATAAATGGTGACTATACACTTGGACCTCACCAGATGGAATACACAAGAATCAAATCGACTATATCTGTGGAAAGAGAAAATGGAAAAACTCAGTATCATCAGTAAGAACAAGGACAGGGGCGGATTGTGGATCAGACCATCAATTACTCATCTGCAAGTTCAAATTGAAACTGAAGAAAATTAGAACAAGTCAATGAAAGCCAAAGTATGACCTTGAGTATATCCCACCTGAATTTAGAGACTATCTCATGAATAGATTTGACACGTTGAACACTAATGACCGAAGACCAGACGAGTTGTAGAATGACATCAAGGACATCATACATGAAGAAAACAAGAGGTCGTTAAAAAGACAGGAAAGAAAGAAAGAAAAGACCAAAGTGGATGTCAGAAGAGACTCTGAAACTTGCTCTTGAATGTTCAATAGTTATAGTGAAAAGAAGGAATGATGAAGTAAAAGAGTTGAACAGAAAATTTCAGAGGGCAGCTCGAGAAGACAAAGTAAAGTGTTAGAATGACATATACAAAGACCTAGAGATAGAAAACCAAAAGAGAAGAACATGTTCAGCATTTTTCAAGCTGAAAGAACTGGAAAGATAATTAAAGCTTTGAGTTGCAATAGTGAAGGATTCTATGGGGAAAATATTAAATGATGCAGCAAGCATCAAAAGAAGATGGAAGAAATATACAGAGTCACTATACTAAAAAGAATTGATCAATGTTCAACCCTTTCAGGAGGCAGCATATGATCAGGAACCAATTTAAAGGAAGAAGTCCAAGCTGCACTGAAGATATTGGTGAAAAACAAGACTCCAGCAATTGACAGAATACCAATTAAGATGTTTCAACAAATGGATATAGCACTGGAAGTGCTCACTGGTCTACGCCAAGAAATTTGGAAGACAGCTACCTGGCCAACTGGTTGGAAGAGATCCATATTTATGCTTATTCCCAAGAAAGGTGATCCAACCGAAAGTGGAAATTATTGAACATATCATCAATATCACATGCAAGAAAAATATTGCTGAAGATCACTCAAAAGTGGCTGCAGCAATATAATGACAGGAATTGCCAGAAATTCAAGCGAGATTTAGAAGAGGATATGGAACCAGGGATAGCAATGCTGATGTCAGATGGACCTGGCTGAAAGCAGAGAATAGCAGAAAGATGTTTATCTGTGTTTTATGACTGTGCAAAAGCATTCAACTATGTGGTTCATAACAAATTATGGATAACATTGCCAAGAGTGGTAATTTCAGAACACTCAACTGTGGTCATGAGGAAACTGTACGTAGGCAAAGAGGCAGTCACCGGAGCAGAACAATGGGCTTAAAGTCAGGAAAGGTGTACATTAGGGTTGTATCCTTTTACCATACCTATTCAGTCTGTATGCTGAGCAAATAATCCAAGAAGCTGGACTATACAGAGAAGAATGGAGCATCAGGATTGGAGGAAGACTTTTTAACAACCTACATTATGAAGATGACACAACCTTGCTTGCTGAAAGTGAAGAGGACTTGAAGCACTTACTGATGAAGATCAAAGGCCACAGCATTTGGTATGGATTATGCCTCAACATAAAGAAAACAAAAATTCTCACAACTGGACCAATAAGCAACATCATGATAAACATAGAAAAGATTGAGGTTGTCAAGGATTTCATTTTACTTGGATCAATAATCAACATGCATGGAAGCAGCAGTCAGAAATCCAAAGATGCATTGCATTGGGCAAATTGGCTACAAGAGTTCTCTTTAAAGTGTTAAAAAGTAAAGATATCATCTTGAGGACTAAGGTGTGCCTGACCCAAGCCATGGTGTTTTCAGTCACCTCATCTGCATGCAATAGCTGGACAATGAATAAAGAAGACCGAAGAAAAATTGACACCTTTGAATTGTGGTGCTGGAGCAGAATATTGAATATACCATGGACTGCCAAAAGAATGAACGAACGGGTCTTGGAAGAAGTACAACCAGAATGCTCCTTAGAAACGAGGTTGGTGAGACTATGTCTCACATACTTTGGATACGTTATCAGGAGCGATAAGTCCCTGGAGAAGGGCATCATGTTTGTTAGAATAGAAGGTCAGTGAAAAAGAGGAAGACCCTTAATGATATGGATTGACTCAGTGGCTCTAACACTGGGTTCAAGCATAGCAAGAATTGTGAGGATGATGCACGACCGGGCAGTATTTCTTTCTGTTGCGTATAGGGTTGCTAAGAGTCAGAACTGACTTGACAGCACCTAAGAACAAACAACAACAATTTGCTATTGTTTTCCTAAATTCTTGGTATAGATACAAAATCATTGATTTTTAATCTTTCTTATATTCTAATTGTATGCAATTGAGGCTATAAATTTTCTTCTAATAAGAGGTTTATCTGTATCTCACAAATTTTGGTATTGTATTTTGTTACTATTTAAAATATTTTTTTTAGTTTCCATTATGATTTCTTTTTGATCTGTGAGTTATTTAATGTTTCTTAATCTTGAAAAAATATGTGGAGTTTCTAGTCATCTGTTTGTTATTGATTTCAGTTGCATTAAAACTTCAAGACATGTTGTATTTGACTTCAGTCCTTTGGAATTTCTTGAGATTTATTTATTTTATGACTCCAAATATGGTCAAAGTTTATGCGTGTGTGTGTGTGCTTGTGTGTACCTCCCAAAAAACACATTGTTTTTAAAACATTCTCTCTCTATATACGTGTGTGTATGTGTATATATGCATGCATATATATAAACATATTAGATCAAATGTGTTAATCATTCTGTTCAATACTTCTATATCTTCACTGAATATATTTTTGTTGGATGGTTCTGCTCAAGACCTTCTGATCAAGACCCCAAATAATGGGAGCCATGGATTACCATATCCTTATTTGTCTCTTGCTTCTCCTTCTTTTTGCTATTATTTTCTCCTTTGTTGATTTGAGATTTTGAATACTAAAATGAGATTCTTAAAGCTATCTATGTCTATCAGTGTGCTACTTGGCCCCAGGTTTTTATAAAAGTTATCTCTTTTGTAAGGCAGTCTGCTACTGGAGTATCCCAGGAAATTCTGAGATTTTGATCTCTTCTCATCATGAAAGTGTGGGAGGTGGGAGAATGATGTCTTTTTAAAGGGAAAATACGAATCCAGGGGTTGATTTCCTGTAGTTTTACTGCAGTATTTGTGGCTAATAGTACCTGATAAGGTGTCTTCCAATAAACTTGAAGAACTGTCTTGCGTTGGTGTCATGTGCAGGAAAGCAGGTCTCTAGACTGAGGCTTATTTAGGCATTCCTGTGGTTTATACTTGTGAAAAGTCAGTTGAAGATATTGGCGATAATCTTGGGTATACACATTAACCTTTTACAATGTCGATCCATATTAGTCTGTAAAACAGCAGATTCAAAGAAAGGATGAGATTGACAGACAGGCTCATTATAGCCAATTTCTTTAGAATAAATAAGGCATTTTAGGGGGTTGAATAATGTCTCCCCAAATTTATGTTCACCTGGAACCTCAGAATGTAGCCTTATTTGGAAATAGGAGTGTAATTAGTTAATATGAGTTAAACTAGATTAGGGTGAACTTTAAGTCCAATGACTGGTATCCTTATAAGAAGAGAGAGAATGCACAAAAGTGCACACAGGGAAGAAGGTCATGTGAAGACAGAAGCAGAGACTAGAGTGATACACCTACAAGCCAAGGAACATCAAGGGTTGCCAGGAGCCACTAAAAGCTAAGAAGAGACAAGGAAGGATTTTTCTCTAAAGCCTTCAGAGGGAACATGGCCCTGCCAACCCCTTGATTTTGAACTTCTGTCCTTCACAAGGAAACCCTGGTGGTGTAGTTCTTAAGAGCCACAGCTACTCATTAAAAGGTCGGCAGTTCAAATCCACCAGAGAGGTGAGAGAATACATTTCTGTTGTTTTAAACCATTTAATTTGTCGTAATTTGTTACGGCAGCCTTAGGAAACTAATATAGGCATCTAAGAAAGCTTTTTTGTAGTTATTTTTATTTGGCATAGCATCTGCATTTTAGAAATTATCTTTCTTCCAAAAAAAAAAAGAATTAAGCATATGGAAATTATCAACCACCCCCAAAGCACATCTGTTATCCATATATATGCTCTCTTATTTACAAGTAACTGGACAGCCCCAAAGGAGCCCTAGTAGTGCAGTGGTTAAAGCAATAACTGACTGCCAACTGAAAGGTTTGTGGTTCAAAACTACCAGTGGCTTAGCAGGAAAAAGATGTGACAGTCTGCTTCCATAGAGGTTACTGCCTTGGAAACCCTAGGGGGTCGCTATGAGTCAGAATCGACTCAACAGCAGTGGGTTTGCTTCGGTTTTGGAAAGCCCCAGGAAGAGCTATAGTTTCAGTAATTTGTACAGATTTGGCTTCTGGCAGAAGGCTGCATTTGAGCAAAACTGAGTGGACTGGATCGCCAAACCAACTTTATATACTCCTGTTTTGATCCTAAATAGAAGATAATCTAAAAGAAGCAAAATGCTGATTATTTTCAGTCAAGAGTAAGGTATGAGTAGCCTAAAGAATCATGAGATAAAACAGATGTTTTAAAGCTAAGTCAGCAGAGGCCTAGGTTAACTTTGCTGCTGCTTCCACTGAATTCAAATAAGAAGGGCAAGCTCTGACTTACATTGTGTGTGGAGTTTGCACCCAAAAGTTTGTCCTGACCTTTCATGTGCAAATAGAAAGTTTGATAAGGAGGGAGTACAAAGATAGGGGAATTTTTAGGGAATTCTTTAAATTTATCCAGGGAAAAGGATAGGTGTGTCAGCTTCCATCTGATCAGAAAAGTTAGGAATCCAATATCTCCAGTACCTTATGATACTAAGAAATCTTTCTAGTAATGAATAGCTTCCAACATTTTAGAGGAAAGACTTTCCATTTAGCGTGATGCTATGACCTAGATAATGCACTTAAACCAAAAAAAAAAAACCAAACCTGTTGCCATTGAGTCGATTTCAACTTATGGTGACCCTACAGAACAGAGTAGAATTGTCCCATAGGGTTTCCAAGGAGCAGCTGGTGGATTCAACCTGCTGACCTTTTGGTTAGCAGCTGAATTCTAAACCACTGCATCACCAGGATTCCAGAGAATGCACTTACCCTATCTTGGAGTCTTACAAAACCAATTGCCTTTGCTTGCAAACAGCATTACCATACAAGAAACAAAAAGTGTCTAAGTGCAAACTCCAATGTTGTTAGATAATGTACTTATACATATGGACTTTGTTTCTTGTATGGAATGCTGTTTGCAAGTGAAGGCAATTAATTCCATAAGACTCTAGGACAACATAATAGAAAGCCATCAATATATTGTATAAGAGCAGACTCCTGGATAGTAGAATGTCTTTAAGTTTATGATTCAGTATTTGCAAGGAGTAAAGGGCATTTCTGTAAACCCTGGGGTATAACTATACATGTATACTGTTGATTTTCCCACGTGAGTGCAAATAGATACCATATGTCTGGATATACATGTATGCTAAAACATGCTGAGTTTAGTTCTAACTCCATAAAGTAAACAGCTATGTCAGTGATCAATGATAAGATGATATTGGGTAGGGAATAGGGGGAAGGAGAGAAGAAATCTTTTAATGTTCTGTACAACTTGTACAAAGCAGGAATTGCAACTATTTGTCTTTTTGATGGACAGAACAGGGGTAATACAAGGGCTAATACAGAAAATAATGAGTTGTTATAGAAGGTACGTGGATATAGTGGTCCACAGTCCTTCGATAGTCTCTTTTTTTAATGAATACTGAGCTGATTTTACTAAGGGCTCAATAAGATCGATTGAGACCATTAAAAATTCATTCTCATTTATGTATTCTACATATGAACTGTTTTTGGCTCAGAAGTTCTCAGGGACAGATGCAGAGCCTGAGATATCAGTAAGGGAGGCATCAGGTAACAAAATATGTGCTATCATCAAACTATAGACTGGGGATTTTCCTCCCTTTAAGAGTTCTAGGATATGGCTGTCTGACTCAAATTTCATAGTGCTACCCGCTTTAAAAATACATAAATACATATTGTTAGTTTTCATTGAGTTGATTTTGACTCATGGTGACCACAAGTATACAGAGTAGAATTGCTCCATAGGGATTTCAAGGCTGTGACCTTTTGAAAGTGGCTCGTCAGGCCTATCTTCCAAGGCACTTCTAGGTGGATTTGGACCACCAACCTTTCACTAGTAGTTGAGGGCTTAACTGTTTGTGCCACTCGAGGCATTTTATATGTATATGTGTATATATATATATATATATATATATTCATTTACAAAATTACAACAGTTCTGAAATGTACTATGGATACATAATGAAAAACCTTCATAATCCACTTCTAGAGATAGCTTCTGCTAATAATGTGCATATTATTTTTAAAATATAAAAATAACTGATTTATTCAATATCTACCCAAGTATATATGTAATATAATATGCGAATGATGAAACATGTCATTAAATGAACATCTATGAGCACAGAATCGAAGTTCAGAAATACAACATTCCAACAGTTGAAGGTCCATCCGTGTATGCTCTTCCCTGATCCTAATTCTGACTCCCCTTCACGGATAACTGTGATCCTGAATATTTAAAAATAACTCCCTTATTTTTCGTTTCTACTTCTACCACATATTTATGTATTTCTATCTGACATACTGTTTTTCTTGTTTTGATATTTATAAAAATGGAATAATATTGAATATATTCTTCTGTGGCTTGATTTTTCATTAACATCAATTTATTTTTCATTTATACATGTTCTTTGAATAGATGAAGATCTTTAATGTTTATTGTTTTTATATTGTGTGACTATGCCACAATTTATATAAGCATTCTACTCTTGATAAACAAGTTGTTTCTAGTTTTTTGTTGTTGTTTGTTATTATGGGCAATCTGCTACGAAATTCCTTGAATGTGTCTCCTGGTTTTTTAGTAAAGCCTTTTCCTAAGTATATACAAAAGGGAAGGTGTTGCAGGGGTAAAGGATATGTGCATATTTATATAGTGTATACATGTTTGTGTTGATTCTAATCTTCAGCAACACTTGGGTTTGTAATGTTTTTGGTTTTTGCCAATTTGCTGGTACAGAATAATAGCTCCATTTATTATAATTTACATTTCCCTGATTACAGGATACATTGAAAAACTTTTCATATATTTATCGAACACTTAAGTTTTTTCTCCTAGAATTAACCATTCATGTCTTCTGCCCATTTTTATATTTGGCTGTTTTAGGAAGACTATTTTTTAAATATATTCGGAACACTAATACTTCATCAGATAAATGTGATAAATATCTTTTAGCAGGATTTAGGGTTGTTATTTGACTTTATTGTGTCTTTTGATGAATCCAAACTGACAGCCATTGAATTGGTTTCAACTCAGTGACCCTATAGACAGCATAGAACTGTCCCATAGGGTTTCCAAGGCTGCAAATCTTTATGGAAGAGGCTCCCACATCTTTCTCCCACAGAGCATCTGGTTACGAACCGCCGACGTTTTGGTTAACAGTCAATCACTGTATCCACTCCACCATCAGGGCTCCTTTCTAATGAATAACCAAAAAACAAAACCCACTGCTGTAGAATCTATTCCGACTTATAGCAACCCTATAGGACAGAGTAGAACCACCCCATAGGGTTTCCAAGGAGCGTCTGGCGGATTCAAACTACCGATCTTTTGGTTAGCAGCCATAGCACTTAACCACTAAGCCACCAGGTTTTCCCTCTGATGAATAGCACCTCTCAATTTTGATGTAGTATAACTCAAATTTTTACTTTATAGTTCATAAATTTTGTCTTATTTAAAAAAAATATTTCCCATTCTGAAGTCATAGATAACATTTCATTTTTATTTTCTAATGAAATTAAAAAAAATTGTCTTTCATATTTAAATAGTCCTTCTGGACTTGATTTTGGTCTATGATACAAGAAACTTATTTCATCTCTTTCTCCCTGGGGTTAACAATTGTCCTAGAATTATTTATTAAATATAATCAGCCTTTTCTCCGCTGACGTGCATCCAAACACTCTATTCGTAGGAGTGTTTTTTGTCCTTCCATTCATATCTGTTTATATCTCAATGGTCAAAGCAACTTACATTACTAAGCTTGACATCAATAGAATGCGAAAGTGTATCCTGACCACAAAGGAAGGGTATAAATATATTCAGATCAATATTCTGAATTATCACAGACAATTCTTCTCATTTTCTTTATAATTGCTTCTGCTTCATTTAGGATGTACCATACATACTTTGCCTGTGGACATAATGACTGCTTGCATTCTTTTATTAACACAATCACAATGTAATGAATAACCTTGTACACACGTGATTTCTTCACAATTGCAAGTATACTTTTAGGGAACGTTCTTGGAAGAGGTGATGTGTGAAAGAATCAATGCCTTTATAATTTCGACATATATTGCCGAATAATTCTCCATAGAAGTGGTAGCAATTACATTCCCACAAACAATGTGTGAAGAATAGCCATTTTTCCATGTCTTCCCCATAAAGATGTATTATGAAACTTTATATTTTTTGCTAGCCATCTAATTGAATAGTAGACTCTCAGAGTAATTTTAATGGTTTTTCTCTCAAATGGTGTTTCTACTTTATTTCTGGCCTCAGGTTTTTACCTTTCTTTAGACTTTTCAATTAATTAAAAAAAGTTATTTTTAGTATTAATTTTCTAAACTTTGTATTTTGTTTTGTTTCTACCATATTACTAAAGCTGGAGTCTCAAATTCTTAAAAAAAAAAAAAATGAATAAAGTGTAAAGTTTGGGGAATATTAATGTGCCAGTGTTTGATATATTGTTCCTTAGTCATGACAAATATAGTTATATTAGTTCCACAATACGGCACAATGTTTCTTAGTTGTGACAAATGTACCATAGTAATGTAAGATGTTAACAAATGGGGGAACTGGGTGGAGTTATATGGGCAACTTTTTTGTAAATCTAGAGCTATTCTAAAATTAAAAGTTTATTTATATTTTTAGAAAAAGTCAAAGATGGCTAAAAAAAGGAGATCATTGAAATAAATTTCAAGAATATATCCCAGTGTCACCCATAATGCACTGCTGTCGAATCGATTCCGACTCAGGAACCCTGTAGGACAGAGTAGAACTGCCCCATATGGTTTCCAAGGAGCAGTTGGTGGACTTGAACTGCCGACCTTTTGGTTAGCAGCCGAACACTTCACCACCGTGTCACCGGGGCCCCAAGCAGACCATAAATTTCAGAAAGGCATATCATTCAATTTCTTCCTATTAAAAAAATACATAGACAACTCTATTAACAGAAACTGATTTGGTGAACCTGCCTTCAGAGTAAAGAGAATAAGCTAATATTAAGAAATGTCTCTGAGATGTTTTCCTGAGATTATCTTCCCTCTATAGGTATTTCAGATTTAGCCGTGATATTTAACTTTGCCTTCTTTAGTTAAGGCCCTAAGATAATGGATCTCCTTTCTCTATGTTTCCATAGCAGACCATCTGCCTTCTGTTCACAAAGTCTGTGTTGAAACAGAGTAGTTAAAATAAATCGGACTTCCTATTAAAACATTATAGTTGTTCCTGTCCAACTTCTCTAAGATTATTCTCAAACTAAAGTTTTTTAAGTTTGGGTTGTTTCCATTTCTTTTTCTCTTTGCAACAACATTTTGAAGAGCATCCTTGTACAAAATCCAGAACCAAACCTGTTGTGGTCGAGTTGATTCTGACTCATAGTGACCCTATAGGACAGAGTAGAACTGCGCCATAGGATTTCCAAGGAGCGGCTGGTAGATTCAAACTGTCAACCTTCTGTTTCGCAGCCCAACTCTTAACCATTGTGCCACCGGGGCTCCCATCCTTGTATATACACTTTTATATACTTGCCCATTTATTTTAACTATATAATTCCCTGGATGTGGAATCACGGGGCTGAAAAATATTCATTTAAGGATTTTGATACATTTTGTCAAATTGCCCCACAAAAATCTTTGCATCAATTTATATCCCAAAAAGAGTACATGAGGATGCTCATTTTCCAACATGCTTGACAACAGTTTGGTTTTAGCACTTGTAGAAAGAGTATAGGGATGGTGTCTGACATCCTCTAACTTCACGAGTGGAAAGGAGAGACAAGATCAATAGCCCAAGGCTGATTCCTATAAGGTGGAGGTCAGATACACCTCCTTTCTCTGCCATCTTTACCAATTCTGACACTGACCGTCCCTCCCACGGCACTCTCTACTTCTCTGCTCAGTTCAATTATTTATTGCAATGGCCACACATAACTCACAGACCACACTCACGATTATGGGGCTTATTAGGGAAGTAACAGGTTACAACTGAAGTTGAGGAATGCTCAGAATACAGTTCTTCCGCCAGGACAGGCTATTCCCAGTCGTGCTTACAGGCCCTCAGTCTCTGCCTGAAAGCACTCAGCTTTCTCTCTCCTTTGGCCGGGAAGCTCACCGTTCCATCTTCTGCTGCTGGGTCTCTCCTCCCACCACTTCTCAGGGTTACAGCTCACTCTCTTTCTCTGTTTCCTTGTTCCAGGAGCTTCTCAGCACAGGAATCCCAGGCCCAAAGAATGCACTGGCTCCCGGCTGTTCTTTCCTGGTGGTGGTAGAATTCTCCTCTTTCCTGCCCCTGGGCTCACTCATTCATTTTAACCCCAGAAGGATGGCAAAATTGACCAACATCTTTGGTGGGCCACAATCACCCTATCACACAGTCCCATCCAATCACTTGGGTGGGAGTTATAAGACTATGGCTAAAAAGGCCACACAAAAGCAATCCATCACACCACAGTGCTGATATTATTATTTTTTTAATGTGTAACCAATAATAGTATTAAAAAAGGGGGGGTTCCTTAATAATAGTATAGCTTAATTTTAACATTAATTTTTTTTTGATGACTGTGGCTGGATATATTTTCACATCTGTCATTTTTATTTCTTCTTTGCAAATTGCCTAATTCAGATCTTTGCCCAGGTGTTCTGATTTTCGTGTATCATTCTCTGTAAGCTTGATTAGTTTGACTAAGCTTGACTTAACTCATCTCTTAGTGCTGAGAAAATCTGCTTTCTGAATTTGTGGGCTGGACAGTGGTAAGTTCACATAGAGGGCTACTTCAAGCCCCCAATTTCCAGGCAACATGTTTCTGTCTTAAACCATGGTCCTTGACATTTGAAATTGGAAGGAACATTAATTATTACCTTTATATTGTGCTCTACATCCAGGACTCTTTCCTGCACCAATTGCAGGAATACATGTACTCACAGTTAATTGCCTGCAGATGCTGTCTTTTTCCTCCAGAGCCACCCCCGGTAACCACTGGAGGCAAACATGGCTATTTCATTTTTACCTTTCAGCCTACATGTGCCAAAGTCTTTTATCCTCCTCCAGACTCTGTTTAAGAAACATTGTCTAAAGCAGTTTCTTTCAAAAGTTTCTGAGAATGTAAATAATGTTACTTCAAGCTGTCAGTTTCATAAGAACATACGTGTTGGATTTTGTTTTAATCCTTCAGTGGAAAGACTGAACTAAAACTCTAGATGTTGTTGATTTTTTTTTTTTTTTTACTCTCAATACAAATAAAAATCATACTCAATTAGCTTTTCTCAAAGCTGTTTTTAGGTCTTCCTTGTTACACATGTTAAGTGCTTCTCTCACCCCTTTCTCATGCTGATTCTGAAATCCTGTGAAATTCCTGTTATTTATTTTTACCTTTCCTACCTTTCTATGTGCTTGACCTTTCTATGTGCTTGACTAAAAAAAAAAAGACTAGTAAGGAATAATTCATAGACTCTAAAAAGTTCCTCAGTCACTGTCTTGAAGTAGAATGTTATTTAAATATATTTTAGAAGAACTGTTTGTAAAATGAGAACAAATGTCATACTGGGCTTTTTGGATGCTCTCTATAGAGAACAGATTTAGCGTTAGAAACCGTAACATCATCAATTATTGACTGAGCTATAGCAATTCATTTCTATTCAAAAGAAATCATGTAAATATAACATAGTAGGTCAAACTTTCTGACTGTTAAAAGATTGAATTTAAACCAGAGGGTCAAGGTAAAGTAAGATTTAGCCGCTATTCACTTCCTATACCTTCCTCTCCTTTTACTGCAGAAGTTTGGTCAGTACTTTCCTATAATATCGACCCTAAGTATTTGCTAATAGAAAATACTTTTTCCAACATGGTGGGCAAACTTCATATAATTCTCACTTCTTCCTGTGTGTCTTCTCTGATGTAGTTAATTTTTCTATGCTTAGTCTGAACACAATATATGACCCCTGACAATTTTATTTGCTTAGGGACTTGGAGAGTTTCAATTAAGTGTACTAAATAGGTGGGATTTCTTGGAACCCTTGCAACCAGAGAATCTGAGGTTTAATGGTTTTCTATTGGGTCACTTTGTATAGAATTCTATAACTTATTACATTTAGCTATTTTAAGCATAGAAGAGTCTATCACTAAGACGCTTTGAAGGTCATATCAAAGTGGGATGTAAGCTATCATCCAAGACAAATTTTCTATTTTCTTCTTTGATGCATAAAAGATCAGGGAACAAGAAAGAGGTTGGAAAATAGGGCCAAATCTTACAGCAACAATGAAGGATGCAATTAAATAAACATCATCTGAAAAATTTCAGAAATTCTTATTTTCTTTTAAAAAATAAGCCCAGGTGACATTTTCTCCTGGAAACCTCTCCTTCCATTCCTGGGCTATATGAAGGGCATTTATTAAACTCTGTAGATGTTCTTAAAAGGAGCCCTAGTGGTTCACTTGGCTGCTAACCCAAATGTCAGCAGTCTGAACTAAGCAGCCACTCTGCAGGAGAAAGACGTGGCATTCTGTTTCCCTAAAGATTATTAGCCTTGGAAACTCTATGGAGAAGTTCTATTCTGTCCCGTAGTGTCATATGAGTTGGGATTGACACCATGTTGTTGTTGTTGTTAGGTGCCATCGAGTCAGTTCCAACTCACAGTGACCCTATGTACCACAGAATGAAACACTGCCTGGCCCTGTACCATCCTCACAATTGTTGCTATGTTTGAGCCCATCTCGTTGAGGGTCTTACTCTTTTCTGCTGACCCTGTACTTTACCAAGCATGATGTCCTTCTCCATGGACTGATCCCTCCTGACAACATGTTCAGAGTATGTGAGACACAGTCTCGCCATCCTTGTTCTAAGGAGCGTTCTGGTAGTACTTCTTTCAAGACAGATTTGTTCATTCTTTCAGCAGTCCAAGGTATATTCAATATTCTTCACCAACACCACAATTCAAAGACGTTAATTCTTCTTCAGTCTTCCTTATTCATTGTCCAGCTTTTGCATGCATATGAAGTGATTGAAAATGCCATGGCTTGGGTTAGGCACACTTTAGTCTTCAAGGTGAGCTCTTTGCTTTTCAGCACTTAAAAGAGGTCTTTGCAGCAGATTTGCCCAACACAATGAATCTTTTGATTTCTTGATTGCTGCTTCTACGGGTGTTGATTGTGGATCCAAGAAAAATTAAATCCTTGACGACTTCAATCTTTTCTCCATTTATCATGATTGACTCCATGCCAATGGGTTAATGGCACATATTTTTATTGCTTTGTATTATATTATAATTATTTTTTTCTGTTTCCTTGACTAGGCTGTGTTTATTGAGTCCAGAGCTGTGTCATACACTGTATCTCAACATATAGAACAGTGCTTCCATATAATAGGTATAAAGCAAGGGTTATATAATAAAAAATAATGGTTTTCGAGGGCTTTTCTCCATGTCATGCCCTAATTTAATACTGTCTACATGGAATTCTCATTTAATTCTCTTATAAACCTCAAATGGGTTTTTTTTTTTTTTTTAATCATCCCTATTTGTAAAATGATCAACTGAACTATAGAAAGGAAAGCTAAGCACTTGGAACCCATTGCCGTTGAGTGAATTCCAACTTAAATTGACCCTATAGGACTGAATAGAACTGCCCTATAGGGTTTACAAGGCTGTAAATCTCTAGGGAAGTAGACTGCTACATCTTCCTCCCAAGAAGCAGCTAGTGGGTTCGAACCACCGATCTTTCGGTTAAACGGCCTAGCACTTTTAACCACTGAGCCACCAGAGCTCCTTCTAAGCACCTTACCTAAGGTCATATGATAAATAAGTGATTGACAGAGCTAGGATTCCAACAAATAAGTGCTCACACCCCTAACCATTATTCTATACTGTTTCCCGCTATGAACAACAGAATAGACAAATTAATGGTGCTTCCTGTTTTTTTTTTTTTTTTTCCTGATTAACCCTGACTTGAGTCCACAGGTGCCTCAAACATATCATTTTGACCATTAGTTTCGATTTAAAAGTGTAGACCTGTTATCAGCTTTGCAAGGCTGCAACAATATTGTCATGTCTCTCCTTTTTCTTTTCCTCTGTGGAGCATGCTGATGTGTAATTAAAAATCTTAAAGTAAGACAACCAGAGAAGCAGAAAAAGAAGAAATTAAAAAAAAAAAAAGATTATCTAATAAGCCTGGTAACTTGTCCTAAAGACTTGAATTTTTCTAGTTATCTAGTTAATGCTACATTCTGTTAGCATGTGCATACAGTTTTCCTGCTAACAGATTGCATCTCTAGGAACTGCATTATTCTGTGTTTTAGTGTGGTGATAATCACAATCATGTTGACCTTTCCTTAGGCTTTCAGCTTACGGGCAAACTGTGTCTGGTGAGAACTTTAAGTAGAAATCATTTGGAATTATAGCAACTGCCATGCATGTGAAACACATTAAAAAGAACAATGGCTGTGATAAAGTATTCATAGCTCTAAAAATGTATTCATTTATGTATGTTGAGCATTGCTGAGCAGTAGGTTTATTTAAAGTTAAATTACCCTCATATTCCCTTGCTTCTTGTCATTTCAAAGCAGTAGGAGACTAGCCAGTCTTCCCTTGAGCAACCAAAAAACACAAAGCTTATATAAAACCCAGATATTTAACTGACTGTTTCAAACAATTGCTTTGAAAATGTAATGGTGTTTTTGATAAAAGGCCAACAAGTAAAATTTTCTATCAAATCCATTCTTAGAGGAATACGTTTTCCAATTGCTCAGCTAATAAAGAAGGATATATTTATTCATGAAACCCTCAAATGAGTTCATTATGCATTCTAAAAGCACAAACAGTATACTACAAAAATTATAACAAATAGGGTTAAAAAGGAAGTTAGCACCACAATGTCATAGAGTTTTGCCTAGGTTAGTGTCCCAAATAACTCTTGTATTGCATAGTATCCTTTGTGATCGCTCATGAGAAGGCAGACGACTGCATGTCATGCAACATGATCATAACCTATAAGCTCTTTTGTACAGTTCTCTAGACTGCTGCTTCTTTAAATTGTGCTGCCAGCTAGCATCTGAGAGCTCAACTCTGCAATATTTTAAGACTGGCAGAGTGGAGAAATGGGTGATTAGAGCTCAGCATTTAAGGTACTTCACTTGTAGGGATATTTTTGCAGAATTTTCTTCTTTTTCAGTAGTGAATAGGAGAGTCACTCTTCCATAATTTGAAAAATAACTGAATCATCTGTCGTTTCTTTCCTATGACTTTAAGTTTAAATATTCCACTGAGATGTTTTACATCCAATTCTGTTATGCATGTCTAACAATCCAATTGAAAAAGTAGGTGAGCTACTTTTAAAATTAATATGCAAATCTAAATATTTGACTAAGCAGTAAATTTTTTTGAAATTATATTATATATTGAGGCAGTTGGAGTATGTCTAGTAAATTGCTGAAACATGCTTGTTGTGATAAAGAAACCTTAACATTGAATGTAAACAACCCTATAGACAAGCTGTGACTTTGTTTCTTATCCTTTGTACTTCTGGACCAAGCGTCAATGTCCAGGTCAAGATACATTATGGACATGAAAGTAATTTTTTCCTCTTGCATACTCACACATAAAACGGTAACTTTTATAGGTTATTAGCAAAGGCTGTTTAATATGCCTCTTCATTAGAATTTTGCAGTTATGAAAATTTGGGGTAAATTAAGAAAAACTGTAAAATATAGTATGTCAATTTGGAGAGAAGATAATATATAAAAAGTGACTCGTGTAAATATTTAACAAATATAATTGCTAAATAAAAAATAATAATTTCCTTCTGTCTGCCTCCAAATGTTGTCGTTGTTGTTAGGTGCAGTCGGTTCCAACTCACAGCGACCCTATGCACAACAGAACCAAACACTGCCCAGTCCTGTGCCATCCTTAAAATAATTGTTATGCTTGAGCTCATTGTTGTAGCCACTGTGTCAATCAATCTCATTGAGGGCCTTCCTCTTTTCCACTGACCCTGTTCCTTGCCAAGCATCATGGCTTCAAATATAGGGCATTATTCCAAATAGTAACCACTTGTAGCTCTCATTAAAACAGGTACCAATATTATATCATAAGAATGGCTAAAAATTCTTTGAGTCTCCATCTTGACTGACTGGGGATATGTGTCAGCATCAGGTTTTATAATATATTGAAAGTTAATAAGATACTAGGTTGGAGCCCTGGTGCTTCAGGGGTTAAGAGCTTGGTTGCTGAAAAATGGTTGGTAGTTTGAATCCACCAGCCACTTCTTGAAAACCTTATGGGGCAGTTTTACTGTGTCCTACAGGGTTGCTATGAGTTGGAATTGACTTGTCGGCAACGAGTTTTTTTTTTTTTTTTTTTACTGTGATACTCCCGTACACCCCCATGTGTCTGTCAGCTTGTTGTACTACGGAGGCTTGCGTGTTGCTGTGATGCTGGAAGCTATGCCACTGGTATTCAGATGCCAGCAGGGTCACCCATGGAGGACAGGTTTCAGCTGAGCTTCCAGACTAAGACAGATTAGGAAGAAGGACCCAGCAGTCTACTTCTGAAAAGTATTAGCCAGTGAAAACCTTGTGAATAGCAGTGGAACATTGTCTGATATAGTGCTGGAAGATGAGCCCCCAAGTTGGAAGGCACTCAAAAGATGACTGGGGAAGAGAGCTATCTCCTCAAATTAGAGTCGACCTTAATGACGTGGACGGAGTAAAGCTTTCGGGATCTTCATTTGGTGATGTGGCACAACTCAAAATGAGAAGAAACAGCTGAAAACATCCATTAATAATTGGAACCTGGAACGTACGAAGTACGAATCTGGGAAAATTGGAAATTGTCAAAAATGAAATGGAATGCATAAACATCACTCTCTTAGCATTAGTGAGCTGAAATGGACTGGTATTGTCTATTTTGAATGGGACAATCATATAGTCTACTATGCTGGGAATGACAACTTTAAGAGGAATACTGTCACATTCATCGTCAAAAAGAACATTTCAAGATCTATCCTAAAGTACAATGCTGTCAGTGATAGGATAATATCCATACACCTACAAGGAAGACCAGTTAATACGACTATTGTTCAAATTTATGCACCAACCACTAGGGCCAAAGATGAAGAAATAAAAGACTTTTATCAGCTGCTGCAGTCTGAAATTGATAGAACATGCAATCAAGATGCATTGATAATTACTGACGATTGAGATGTGAAAGTTGAAAACAAAGAAGAAGGATCAGTAGTTGGAAAATATGGCCTTGGTGATAGAAATAATGCCAGAGATCGAATGATAGAATTTTGCAAGACCAACGACATCTTCATTGCAAATACCTCCTTTCACCAATATAAATGGTGACTATACACATGGACCTCACCAGATGGAACACACAGAAATCAAATTTACTACATCTGTGGAAAGAGACGATGGAAAAGCTCAATATCATCAGTCAGAACAAGGCCAGGGGCCGACTGTGGAACAGACAATCAATTGCTCATATGCAAGTTCAAGCTGAAACTGAAGAAAATCAGAGGAAGTCCACGAGAGCCAAAATATGACCTTGAGTATATCCCCCCTGAATTTAGAGACCATCTCAAGAATAGATTTGACGCTAGTGACCGAAGATGAGACAAGTTGTGGAATGACATCAAGGACATCATCCATGAAGAAAACAAGAGGTCATTGAAAAGACAGGAAAGAAAGAAAAGACCAAGATGGATGTCAGAAGAGACTCTGAAGCTTGCTCTTGAACATCGAACAGCTAAAACACAAGGAAGAGTTGATGAAGTAAAAGAACTGAACAGGAGATTTCAAAGTGCCTCTCAAGAAGACAAAGTAAAGTATTATAATGACATGTGTAAAGAGCTGGAGATGGAAAACCAAAAGGGTTTAAGACGCTCAGCATTTCTCAAGCTGGAAGAACTGAAGAAAAATTCAAGCCTCGCGTAGCGGTAGTGAAGGATT
This sequence comes from Loxodonta africana, assembly GCF_030014295.1. NCBI lineage: Eukaryota > Metazoa > Chordata > Mammalia > Proboscidea > Elephantidae > Loxodonta > Loxodonta africana. Next base: position 51,975,906 of record NC_087351.1, read on the forward strand.
CTATGGGGAAAATATTAAATGAAGCAGGAAGTATCAAAAGAAGATGGAAGGGATACACAGATTCATTATACCAAAAAGAATTAGTTGATGTTCAACCATTTCAAGAGGTGGCATATGATCAGGAACCAATGGCACTGAAGGAAGAAGTCCAAGCTGCTCTGAAGGCAAGAGTGAAAAACAAGGCTCCAGGAATTGATGGAATATCAGTTGAGATGTTTCAACAAACAGATGCAGTGCTGGAGGTAGGTACTCACTCGTCCATGCCAAGAAATATGGAAGACAGCTTCCTGGCCAACTGACTGGAAGAGATCCGGATTTATGCCTATAGAACAATATTATTAGTATCACAAGCAAGCAAAATTTTGCTGAAGATCATTCAAAAAATGGCTGCAGCAGTATATTGACAGAGAACTGCCAGAAATTCAGGCTGGTTTCAGAAGAGGACGTGGAACCAGGGATATCACTGCTGATGTCAGATGGATCCTGGCTGAAAGCAGAGAATACCAGAAGGATGTTTACCTGTGTTTTATTGACTATGCAAAGGCATTCGACTGTGTGGTTCATAAGAAGTTATGGACAACATTGCAAAGAATGGGAATTCCAGAACCCTTAATTGTGCTCATGAGGAACCTTTACATAGATCAAGGGACAGTTGTTTGGACAGAACAAGGGGATAGTGATTGGTTTAAAGTCAGGAAAGGCATGCGTCAGGGTTGTATTCTTTCACCATACCTATTCAACCTGTATGCTGAGCAAATAATCCGAGAAGCTGGACTATATGAAGAGGAATGGGGCATCATCAGGATTGGAGGAAGACTCATTAACAACCTGCGTTATGCAGATGACACAACCTTGCTTGCTGAAAGTGAAGAGGACTTGAAGCACTTACTAATGAAGATCAAAGACCATAACCTTTAGTATGGATTGCACCTCAACATAAAGAAAACAAAAATCCTCACAACTGGACCAATGAGCAACATCATGATAAATGGAGAAAAGATTGAAGTTGTGAAGGATTTCATTTTACCTGGATCCACAATCAACAGCCATGGAAGCAGCAGTCAAGAAATGAAAAGACGCCTTGCATTGGGTAAATCTGCTGCAAAGGACCTCTTTAAAGTGTTGAAGAGGAAAGATGTCACCTTGAAGACAAGGGTGCGCCTGACCCAAGCCATGGTATTTTCAATTGCATCATATGTATGTGAAAGCTGGACAATGAATAAGGAAGATTGTAGAAGAATTGACACTTCTGAATTGTGGTGTTGGTGAAGAACCTTGAATATCCCATGGACTGCCAAGAGAATGAACAAATCTGTCTTAGAAGAAGTACAACCAGAATGCTCCTTGGAAGCAAGGATGGCGAGACTGCATCTTACATACTTTGGACATGTTGTCAGGAGGGATCAGTCCCTGGAGAAGGACATCATGCTTGGGAGAGTACAGGGTCAGTGGAAAAGAGGAAGACCCTCAAGGAGGTGGATTGACACAGTGGCTGCAACAATGAGCTCAAGCATAACAACAATTGTAAGGATGGCTCAGGACTGGGCAGTGTTTCATTTTGTTGTGCGTAGGGTCGCTATGAGTTGGAACTGACTCGACGGCACCTAATCACAACAACAACAACTCCCATACAAAAAATAAATGTCATATAAAAAATGAAAATATATTTTTTGATAAGTGACATAAAAATAAAACAAAATTTATTAGTTGATATATTTAATTAATATTTGACATTATTTACCTTTCATTTTATTATTTAGGCTGCCATCTAATCCAGTGTTTACTGGGGTTATAAATTTTCCTCTATTCATTCTGCTATAATTACATAATAGCTGATCAGAGGGTATCTGTATTTCATTGAATCAAGTGTGGATAGAGGACAATTTAAGATAGGAGAGTTGGGTTGATTATACTGACCAGTTCAAAGAACATGAACTCAAAGCAGGTCCCTCCATTTACATCTTCTTTTGCTAACCCCTGGTGGCGTAGTGGTTAAGAGCTACAGCTGCTATCCAAAAGCTCAAATCCACTAGGCGCTCCTTGGATACTCTATGCGGGCAGTTCCACTGTGCCCTCTAGGGTCGTTATGAGTCAGAATAGATGGCAACTGGTTTTTTTTTTTTTTTCATTTGCTAACCAAAATGTCGGCAGTTCATATCCACCAGGAACTCCTTGGAAACCCTACGGAGCAGTTCTACTCCGCCTTTTAGGGTCGCTGTGAGTTGGAATCAACTTGACGGCAAGGGGTTTGATTTTTTTTTTGGTCCCTTGTCACTGGCGCTGTGGCCACAGTTGACTATATAGATCATTAGACAAACGTATTATTGGGATATTTGGTGTCAATTCTCTGTCCATGGAATAGACATACAGTAAACCCTTTATTTCTCATTCCTACATAAACCAGGTATTAGAAATCCTCACATCACAGAGCCATCATCAGTCAGAAGACTTGGTCTTATTATAGATCTCACTGTGTCTCCTGTAAAGAAAACCTCAATGAGACGGATGTATGTCTAACCTTTAACAGAACATTTTGAGAATGAATGAAAATTATGAGGAAGATGCATACAGTAATTATTAATAGCATGGTCTTGGGAGTTATAAGGTGTGGGACAACTGGCCCTGAGACTTTAGGCTGGTTGTACAATTTTTTTCTCAGATTATTTCATCAACTCTTAAGTATAGATAATCAGAGTACCTGACAGGATTGTTGTAAAAACTAAATAAGACAGTATTATAAATTCCTTAGTACAATGCCTAGCATAGAAAGTGCTCAATAAATTGTGATCTTAAAATTTGTATTGTGTAATAATACCTTGGTGCTACAAATGGTTTGCACTTGACTACAAACTGAAAGGTTGGTGGTTTGAGCTCACACAGCAGTGCCATGAAAGAAAGACCTGGTGATCTGCTTCCTTAAAGATTACAGCCAAGAAAACCCTGTGAGCCTACCTGTAACACATGGAATCTCCATGAGTCAAAATTGACTTGATGGCAACAAGACATCGTGTAGTAACTGAAATCAAGCAAACTCAGAGTAAAAATAAAATCTCATAGATTTTTATAGACAGAAAGCAATTTCGTAAGCCATCACTATATGGGGTCACTGAGAGTTGGAATTAACTTGACAGCAGTGGGTTTAGTTTTGGTGTATGGCTTATGTGTAATTGTTCCCACAGAATCCCACAGAGTGAACTAACAAATATTTTTAATCTTTAAATGTTGTCTTACTCCTAAAAATCGTTATTTAAAAGGAAAGGAAATTGATGGAGCTTTCCAGACCCCCTCCCCCCAAAAAATCCTTTGATCAGTTTCTCCCTGAAATGTATGATTTCAGCTACAAATGCAGAATATTTTAGGTTTTTCTAAACATATGGTATATCCCTTCTGAAGGTTTATGATTTAGCAATGAAGTATATTTGTATTAATTAGTAACCCCAGTAAGGATACATGTGTACACACACACACGGATGTGTGTGGTTTTCCACAAGGCCTTGATGTAAGAAGAAATTTTCAAAATTATTGTGAAATTCAATTGTATTTGCTGAAATAACCCTCTTTATGTCATACTTATACAGCATTTTGGTTGTCAGCAACTAGTCAGCAATGTATGATTTAATTTCTGGTTTTATTTCTTTGCATTCTTACAGCATTTTCTATTTAAACCAGATAGCATTTTCCAATGTGCTAAGACTACTTAATTGACTGGGCATATGGTAACTTTGTTCACCTATTCATCTCATGCTCTGTTTTTAGACGTATCCTGTTAGCAATCATTGTTTTCCCATTTTGTAAACTGAGAATCCTTAGTCCACATCTCGGCTTTTTCTTTCTTTTTTTAAAACTGTGATATAATATTCAAAGCTGCCACTGAAAAGGATTATAATGCTGTAAACAGAATGAGGACAAGTGTTTTTGTATCATCTTTGAAATTTAATCAGCTGTCACTAGTGAAAAGGATAATTTCCTTTCACTTGCCTCCAAAGATCAGGACTGTATTTCAAACGGTAAAAGAGAAAGACTTTTACGTTGCTATTTTTGATTAGGAAAAGCAATCATGGGCAGCGGAAAGATTGGAAAAACCTCTACCAATATTCCTTCCTCAGAGAAAATGGAACTTTGGACCTTTGAACCAATTAAAGATGTTCCCCACTATAAGTCATTACTTCTTGGGTGCTGAATATCAATTCAAAAGTAGATTAAAAATTAAAGAAGTGCACAAATGTCATACTGGCTCAAATAGGTCCAGAATATTCCAGCAAATCATCTAGGCATTTACAGCCATGTTTTCATCTGTTTGAGATCCTTAATCTGCCAAGAAACTGGAGGGGAGATCTTAACCTAAGACGTCATTCATAACACAGACACCAGAATCAGCTATTGACATCCCTAGCTAGTCCTATGGAACTGTCGTCAACAGCTGGCTGCTTGGGTTGCCAAAATATACCACAATATTTTGAGTGACTGCCTTCTTTCTCTCTTCCAGGCTTTGCATAGAGATGGGAAAAAAATAGTCACTCCGTTTCCACTGCCATAGAGAAAACCAATAGATATCAGTTAAGAATGATTTGGAGGAAGGAAGATAAAATTTTAATTATGTAATCACAGACATCATTAGCCTAGAGGTCACCTTTGAGTGAATAAGTAGGCCCTCCCCCCAACCCACTTGGCACATTTTGGTATTAGGAGCAAAGTAGGGCCATCAGATAGCAATTTTGTTTGAAAGAAAATGTGCCTCTTACTGCAGGTAGACAGACATAACCTTGCCCCAGGGTTTCGTCTTCCACTACCCTCTTGACCACTGTATATGGTAAACCTGAATCTCATATGTCTTGATGCCTAGTTGAATATCTTTCATAGGATATAGAGAGGTAACCATTGTAGTATGTTTTGGTTCTCTTAACTTATTCACACAGATTTGTTGTCATCATAAAGATTCAGACACCCCCCTTTAAATATCAGACGGGAAAACCCATCAGTGTATGTGAATTTCCCCTTAAATAGTGTAGTTCTGAAGCTATCACATGTATAAAAGAAATTGGATTCCAATGGGTTCTGATCAGGATTTTAATCTATTATCATACTTTTAGCTTAATTTGAAACTTTAAAAGCTTGTTAAAATGTGTAACATTTAGTAACTGAAGATACCAAAAAAATTGAATTTTTAAAATAACTAGTATAATTGCAGATGTAAACACAATTTTAATACTGAAGATAAAGATAATTTTAGATCCACCTGTTTCTGTTAAAATAATTGTTTCCCTGAAAGAAAAACAAATGCACTAAAAATAAAGTAAAATGTCATCTGAGCATATTGAGTGAAGCTCATAATATGGGATGATAACTAAAAATTCAAAGGCCAGATGGCTTATAATAAGAAAGATAAAACGATTATAAGGAATTAGATGGAACTCAACACAACATTATAGGCAAACACCACAGAAGTGATAGAAGCAATACATATAGTGCAGGGATAAACTATTTTTAAAATATTGAAAGTTTAGGATTCAAAAATAGTCTACAATTTATTTGTTTCCAAATAACCTATTTCCTTCATATGTTCACCTTAAGTAAATCTCTGTTCATTGATTACCTGTAAACATATCAACAACCCTCTTTAAAAAACGTGTGTTTGCAACTACAAATACACCAGAAGAATTGGCTAGAACACAGAAATGTTAGAGAAAGAATATAAATTGACTGCTGGGCACAGAGGGAACAAGAAGCCAAGTTGCAGCTAGCGTTGTGGGATGTCTTGGGATTTGATTTAACACATGAAAAATGTACTTTGGGTAGACAATGCAAAAAATAGTCTCCAAAGGGATTTTATCTATAATCGTGTTTTATGTACTAGAATTACAAGACAAAGGGAAGGGCCCTTGCTAAATGGTTAGTAAGGTAAGGGAGAAATCCGCCTATGGCCAGAGTGGGCCTTTAAAAAACCAGATCTCATCAATATGGGATGCTGGAAATTTTATAATGTTTATTAATGATGTAGTTGTAAATTTTCAACACATTTTCAATAAGATAATTAAGCTGGAACAATGTGAGATGCCATGAGAAAACAGTAATTTTGACAGTGATTACTATTGTATTGGAGTTAGGAAATTGCTTTATATTGATAAGCTCTGCGAGTAAAGAGAAGAGTAAAAGCAGGAGTGAAGAGTGAACATGGAGAAACTGGCATAATAAGGCTAGCTGGTGAAAAATTTCAACTGAACTATTTAAGCCACAGTAAAAAATTGTTTTCCTCAGGGAAAAATGTTTTTCAATGCCATGCCCTTAAGAACAGCACTATTCTGGACTGTCAAGATACTTGAACCCAAAGTTTCCCAGATAATATTATATTAACTACCTTCCTTTGTGACTATATCGAGCAGACATTAGAAAACAGTATAAAAAATTATAACAGTTTTTATAGACAAGATGTGCTTGTGCTAACATCTAGCTTTTTATACAAAAGACCCTTAAAAGAGAAATTATTGGGGATGTTCTTAGATGGGGGACTATTAGTTTTATTTCCTACCATAGCTCTCCTTTTTTGATGAATTTGTCAACTTAGGTTGTGTAGGTCTATGCAAAAAGGGGCAAAACATTTTTATTAATCTCTTTTAAGTATTTTGAATCCATTTATTTTTTTCCCTTAAATTTTGTACTATATATGTACACTTAAAATGTAAATAATTATTGAATTTTTCAAGTAAATTTTTTGCCTGTTGCAGAGTTGACCTTTGGGCACAAGCCATCAGAGACTGTTGTCGTTGTTGTTGCCACCAGTTGTCCTTGACACATAGCAACCCCATTCACAACAGAACTAAATGCTGCTCGGTCCTGCACCATCCCATAATAGGTTGCGAATCTAACCATTGTGATCCATAGGGTTTTCACTGACTGATTTTTGGAAGCAGATCACCAGGCCTTTCTTCCTAGTCTGTCTTAGTCTGGAAGCTCCACTGAAACCCGCTCAGCATCATAGCAAAATGCAACTTCCGCTGACAAACAAGTGGTAGGTGCACAAGAGGTACATTAACTGGGAATCGAAACCATTTGATACAGACTTTAGATTTATTTCCCTGAGTATTTGTATTTTGAGTGAACACTACACTCTTGACACAATGTTAGATTCTGTGAAGACACAAAAGAAATACAAAAGATTATTCTCGCCTCCACGAAATGAGCAATTTTACTATTCTTTTCTCAAAGAGAAATACGATGCAGCCCCTGAATTGGCAAAGTTTCACAGAAAAGTAGAATGTTTTTCTTTCCTAAAGACCTCACAAAAGATTTTAGCTTCATATAGTTCCACCAAATGGAGTCAACGAATATTACTATGGATTTAGTAGAATGGTGGTGAAAGGTACTTTGAGAAAGGACCTTTGAGAAAGTGAAAGTGGGAAAAATACCAGAATTCTATCGCTTCACTGAGAAGCATGAAATGATTCCAGATAAGAAATTGAAAGCTTGTACGACTGACATATGTCCTACTAAGGGTAAGGGCATATTTATTTGTGATTTCTCTTCTTCAATCTCATGACACAAATATTCCTATGTGTTTTTACAGACCGTTTGCCCTGTAGGTTTTGTTGGCTGCCTTTAAGCCACTGATTTGAAAATTCAGTCATCCCTTTCCGTTCTTTTACGACTTGTTCAAATTGTATAAGGCAGAGGTAGATATGCCGTCATGGAGCTGACATTCCTTTTATAATCTGAGAGCCAAGTTATGACTCAGAAGTGATTAAGTTTAGAATACACCTTACACTGGTATGGCCCCATTAATATAACAAAAGATCCTCTTTTCAAACTGGATTACATCCACAGGTATAAACAGTTGCCCTAGAGTGGACTCTAGCTCATAGTAACCCCATGTTTGTCAGAGTAGAACTGTGCTCTGTAGGGTTTTCAATAGCTGTTTTTTTTTTTTTTTTTTTTTTGAGTTAATTAAATCATGTTTTATTTCAAAAGCCAAAAAATGTGTCCAGAGAAAATAAACTTGTTGAAGACTGCTCATCTTTTGGTGAGAACAGTTACTTGAAGAGTTGAGAATATTAGAAGACACATCAATAGTTGATTAAAAACAAGACAAATGATTTAGAGTGATTTTTCTTGACCCTTGATGATTTGGCTTATGTTGCCAATACTGCTCAGTTGTTGTTTATAAAAGTCAATGCTGATTTGAAGTTGCTGAAGAATTATCCTCTCTGAATAGTCTACCTGGAACTACAGATGAGAATATTTTCAAGAAAGCTGAGAAAACACTGATTTAGCACAACCTGAAGTGGAATCTGCTACGATGTCCTACTGTTGGTGGTATACATAGTGTGGAACAGGAAAAGACTTAGTTGGACAAATTTACACACTGTGAAAATGTAAGGCATTTAACCAAAAAACCAAATCTGTTGTCGTCAAGTTGATTTTGACTCACAGTGACCATATATGACAGAATAGAACTGCCCCATGGGGTTTCCAAGGAGCAGCTGATGAATTTGAACTGCCGAGCTTTTGGATAGCAACCTAGCTCTTAACCACTGAGCAACCAGGGAATTTAAAGTCCATGGTTATTCATTTTATTATTCATCAGGTACTTTGTGGAATACATTTGAATCTATCATGTGTTATTGAACCATTAGAGTCAACAGTGAACTTCCTTTGTTCTTGTGGAGTTAGTCATCATTGGCTCCACACATTTTTGTCAAAATTACAAGTGAAATATTCTGAATTTCTCTACCATACCAACACTCGAAGGCTTAGCAACACTTGAGTTCAGCACCAAGATTAAAATTTTTCTGAACAAGAAGAATCACCTTTAGTCATTATTATCAAACATCAGTTTTTACTGCTGATTTGATAATGTTTTGTAATAAATTTGCCCTAAAATTAGAAGGCAAAACAATTCTTTTTTCTTTCCTTGTGCTTTAAGTGAAAGTTTACAGCTCAAGTTTCTCATACAACAATTTTATACACACATTGTTATGTGACCATAGTTGCTATCCGTATATTATGTCAGCACACTCCTTTCCACCCTGAATTTCCCACAATAGCTGTTTTTTGAAAGTAGATGGCCAAGCATTTCTTTTGAGCTTCTTCTGGGTGAATTCAAACCTCCAAATTTTCTGTTAGCAGCCAAGCACGTTAACCATTGATACCACCCAGGAACTCTTTCCCCAGGTATAGGGGTTAAGATTTCAGTACATATTTTGGGGGGAGGATACAATTCAATCCATAACAGGGGGATGGGGCAAAGGAAGAAGTATGAACTCTTTAGGGAGGAAAATTAGTAGTCCTTGTGAGAGTGCACATGGATGTTTGCAGCTGTTTCTTCTCATTTTGAGCCACACCACATCAGCAAATGAAGGCCCCAAAAGCTTTACTCCATCCAGGTCATTAAGGTCGACTCTACTTTGAGGAGGCAGCTCCTCCCCAGTCATCTTTTCAGTGCCTTCCAACCTAGAGGGCTCATCTTCCAGCACTATATCAGACAATGTTCCACTGCTACTAATAAGGTTTTCACTAGCTAATGCTTTTCAGGAGTAGACTGCTGGATCCTTCTTCTTAATCTGTCTTGGTCTGGAAGCTCAGCTGAAACCTGTCCTCCATGGGTGACCCTGCTGGTATCTGAATACCGGTGGCATAGCTTCCAGCATCACACAAGCCCCCACAGTATGACAAACTGACAGACACAGGGGGGTCTGAAATTGATTGAACATGCACTCAAGATGCGTTGAAAATTACTGGCTGTTGGAATGCGAAATCTGGAAACAAAGAAGAAGGATTGGTAGTTGGAAAATATGGCCTTGGTGATAGAAACAATGTTGGAGATTGAATGATAAAATTTTGCAAGACCAACGACATCTTCATTGCAAATACCTCCTTTCACCAATATAAATGGTGACTATACACATGGACCTCACCAGATGGAACACACAGAAATCAAATTGACTACATCTGTGGAAAGGGATGATGGAAAAGCTCAATATCATCAGTCAGAACAAGGCCAGGGGCTGACTGTGGAACAGACCATTAATTGCTCATATGCAAGTTCAAGCTGAAACTGAAGAAAATCAGAGGAAGTCCACGAGAGCCAAAATATGACCTTGAGTATATCCCACCTGAATTTAGAGACCATTTGAAGAATAAATTTGATGCATTGAACACAAGTGTCCAAAGACCAGACGAGTTGTGGAATGACATCAAGGACATCATCCATGAAGAAAGCAAGAGGTCATTGAAAAGAAAGAAAAGACCAAGACAGATGTCAGAGGAGACTCTGAAACTTGTTCTCAAGTAAAAGAATTGAACAGAAGATTTCAAAGGGCATCTCGAGAAGACAAAGTATTATAATGACAGGTGCAAAGAGCTGGAGATGGAAAACCAAAAGGGTTTAACATGCTCAGTGTTTCTCAAGTTGAAAGAACTGAAGAAAAAATTTAAGCCTTGAATTGCAATAGTAAAGGATTCTATGGGGGGAAATATTAAATGATGTAGTAAGCATCAAAAGAAGATGGAAGGAATACACAGAGTCATTATACCAAAAAGAATTAGTCAATATTCAACCATTTCAAGAGGTGGCATATGATCAGGAACCGATGGTACTGAAGGAAGAAGTCCAAGCTGCTCTGAAGGCATTGGTGAAAAACAAGGCTCTGGGAATTGATGGAATATCAATTGAGATGTTTCAACAAACAGATGAAGTGCTGGAGGTGCTCACTCGTCTATGCCAAGAAATATGGAAGACAGCTTTCTGGCCAACTGACTGGAAGAGATCCAGATTTATGCCTATTCCCAAGAAAGATGATCCAACTGAATGTGAAAATGATAGAACAATATCGTTAATATCACAAGCAAAATTTTGCTGAAGATCATTCAAAAACGGCTGCAGCAGTATATCAGCTGGGAACTGCCAGAAATTCAGGCTGGTTTCAGAAGAGGATGTGGAACCAGGGATATCATTGCTGATGTCAGATGGATCCTGGCTGAAAGCAGAGAATACCAGAAAGATGTTTACCTGTGTTTTATTGACTATGCAAAGGCATTCGACTGCGTGGATCATAACAAGTTATGGATAACATTGCAAAGAATGGGAATTCGAGAACCCTTAATTGTGCTCATGAGGAAACTTTACATAGATCAAGGGGCAGTTGTTCTGACAGAACAAGGGGCTAGTGGTTGGTTTAAAGTCAGGAAAAGTGTGCGTCAGGGTTGTATTCTTTCACCATACCTATTCAATCTGTATGCTGAGCAAATAATCCGAGAAGCTGGACTATATGAAGAGGAATGGGGCATCAGGATTGGAGGAAGACTCATTAACAGCCTGTGTTATGCAGATAACACAACCTTGTCTGCTGAAAGTGAAGAGGACTTGAAGCACTTACTAATGAAGATCAAAGACCATAGCCTTTAGTATGGATTGCACCTCAACATAAAGAAAACAAAAATCCTCACAACTGGACCAATGAGCAACATCATGATAAATGGAGAAAAGATTGAAGTTGTCAAGGATTTCATTTTACTTGGATCCACAATCAACAGCCATGGAAGCAGCAGTCAAGAAATCAAAAGACACATTGCATTGGGCAAATCTGCTGCAAAGGGCCTCTTTAAAGTGTTAAACAGCAAAGATGTCACCTTGAAGACTAAGGTGCGCCTGACCCGAGCCACGGTATTTTCAATTGCATCATATGTATGTGAAAGCTGGACAATGAATAAGGAAGACCGAAGAAGAATTGACGCCTTTGAATTGTGGTATTGGCGAAGAATATTGAATATACCATGGACTGCCGAAAGAACGAAGAAATCTGTCTTAGAAGAAGTACAACCAGAATGCTCCTTAGAAGCAAGGATGGCGAGACTGCGTCTTACATACTTTGGACATGTTGTCAGGAGGGATCAGTCCCTGGCGAAGGACATCATGCTTGGCAGAGTACAGGGTCAGTGGAAAAGAGGAAGACCCTCAAGGAGATGGATTGACACAGTGGCTGCAAATGAGCTCAAGCATAACAGCAATTGTAAGGATGGCTCAGGACCGGGAAGTATTTTGTTCTGTTGTGCATAGGGTCACTAGGAGTCAGAACTGACTCGAAGGCACCTAACAACAACAACAACATGAGAGTGCACATAGTGTCAATATAAAGTATTTGCATTTATGGCATTTTCCGGTTCTTAAAAATCAGCTATGGCACCTGCATGTTACCTGGGATGTTATTTTCATTTCTTCTGCTACTTGTGTTTTGATTTTTAAAAGTGGTAGTAATTGAGAATTGAGACAAAACTCACTGAGATGTTATTTTCAAGGTCACACAGCCAGAAGTTGAAGCCACAAACATTCATATCTGGGATAATTTTGCTCTAAATACTTGAGACATGAGCAGTTCATTTGAATTAAGGATGGAGATGTTTCTGGGATGGAGATGTTTCTGGGAATGAAGAGCTTCCTGTCATAGGTCTCCTGGTCAAAGTCAAACCAAGTGGACTGTGAAATGATTGTGTCCATAAAAAGGCATGTACAAATGCTAGCATGAGTATAATAAAAAAAATGAACTATTTAGGCAATGAGTAGAAAACCCTAAAATGAGACTGTTGTTAGTTTCATGGGTCTGGCACACTGGATTTTTAACTCAGCGCATGCCTCAAATGACCACGTTGCAGAGGCTTTAGATCCGGAGTTAATGGTGAGTGCTGCAAAGTTGTGGCATACCTGGAAAAAACAAAGAAAACAGGCCCCTGTCTCTTTTAATACAAAAATGCTTTAAACTCACATGGATTAATCAGCTTTTGTAATGTTTTATGAGGTCCTGCCCAAAGGTTTGGTTCAGGATAATTTAATATTATAAGCTTAAAATGTTTATATATTGGGTGATTTAGTTGAGGAAAACTTACAATTACAGTATTTAAAATAGAAAGTGATTCCCAGCCCACTTGTCTACTTCATTGGACTGAAGAAAAAAAGAGAGAACTATAAATTACCCAGATTTCACTGACACGTTTTAAATAATTTCATACTAAAATTTTTTTAATAACATTAGAAAACATGTTCTAAGAAATAGCTATTAGAATGGAGTTTTGAAAGTCTTAAGGGCCAAAAAATACACTTAAAACTGTCACAAAGTATAACAGAGTAAGCTAATAAATGCTTTAAGCATCACATTGAATATACACACACTTGGCGATTGTTTCTTCTCTCCAATTTTACACTGCAAGAAAGTAAAATGGCCTTCTTTAGGGTTCACTTTGAACAAATGACTAGGTCCAAACCTTCATAATCTCTTTATATGATGGCTGGATTTGTGAATCTGTATTAGCTAGATTTCTTCTCTTAAATACCACCCAGCTCCCAACACACCTAATGGCTCCAAATAAATACTTAACTGTCATCACATTGAATATTTTACTGCATAATACTCCATTATCTTCTGAAAAAAAATTATGTACATGAACTTGAGAAATGCATTTGAAATTTCTGATTCCTTCTTCTAAGACTATACATTCTGTTCAGAGGTGAAGTTAAACAAAACTTAAACTTCAGACTCTGGGAGAGGTTCTAGCAATGTGCTCATGTGATTGAATGTTTTTATACATTTTCAAAAATAAAATATTTTAATAACAATTGGTTAAGTCCCACTGTCTTTTTTTCCACACTGACTTCTCCCTTTCCATTCTCTCAGGTGGTGTTGAATGGCATGTTTGGGTTGTAGCTAAGGGGAAGTTTGGACTTGGTGGAATATTGTTATGTTTTGTCATCATTTTTGTTTATAATTATGTTACTCGCTATCTTGGTGCAAGAATAGTGCCCAGGATGACCTCAGTGCACTCTGTGCTGACTCACTTGACTTCATGAGCCTAAGGTACAAGGTCAGAGGTTTCTTTATAGTATGGCTTATCTCATGGCTGGAGACAATGGAAGGATGCAGGTGAGCAAGGAAGGAGAAACCATATTTGATTTGTATGGAACCAGAAGCTAGTTCATGGAACAATTTTCTAATTATTGACACACTTCTTAATGGGTGTTGTCAATTCAGAGAGTATTTAAGATTAACCATTGTACAAGAAAATTTGAAATGCTCTGGAATCTTACAGATTACATATGGAAAATCTTGAGAAAGATTTTCCAAAATTTGACAACAGTCATAAAAATTTAAATGATATGATATTATCAATAATAAGCTTGAAGCTGAAATAAATATTTCAGAATCATCAATATTAAAAAATACATTTGATCTCAACCTTACTGAAGGTAAGACTGAAGTATCTTTCTATACCCTCTTTGTTGTTTTTGTGTGCCATCAAGTTGATTCCAACTCACAGTGACTCCATAGGACAGAGTATAACTGCCCAGTGGATTTCCCAGGCTATAATTTTTACAGAAACAGATTGCCAGGTCTTTCTCCTGCAGAGCTGCTCGGTGGATTCGAGCCACTGACCTTTCAGTTAGAAGCCAAATGCTTTAACCATTGTGCCACCAGGGCTCCTTATACTCTCTTTTCCAGATGATAATTACTTATCCCATCAATTTGTAATCTTACAAAGAAATATTCAAAGATTATGTAGCCAAATTATGTTAGAACAAATATAGGTTAGGGAGTTAATTAAAATAACATGTCACTTTGCTGAAATTTGTGATGTCTGTAATATTTTTCATATTATGTTGAGATTTCTTAGCCTAAATAAACATTCACTTTGGTACTTAGTTTTATATCCTTTTTCTTAAAGATCTCCTCACTCCAAATTGTAAGTTTCGGACTTCAGGATGTTGAATCTGCCTTTGATTCTGTCATATAAAAAATGGAGGTTATTATATTATTTTTATTATAATAATTACAATAAAGGGCAGTAAGGATGGAGAAAAATGTTTGTTGAAAGTTGGCAATAGTTTCTAGTAGGAAAGTGTCTTGTGTGTGTTCAGAGTGAAAAATCTCCACTTTTATATGTGATTTAGAAGTGATTCTCTTCTAGGAAACATGATGTTAGAAAGGTCAACTCACCCATTTTCATCTCTAGAAGAAGCAGGCCTTAATCCTAGTAAAAAAAAAAAAAAGCAAAAAACCAAACCCAAGTGCCGTCAAGTTGATTCCGATTCATAGCGACCCTATAGGACAGAGTAGAACTGCCCCATACGGTTTCCATGGAGCGCCTGGTGGATTCCAACTGCCGACCCTTTGGTTAGCAGCCATAGCACTTAACCACTACGCCACCAGGGTTTCCTAATCCTAGCCGGGTTATGGAAAAACATTTGAAAATGAGAATAAAAGAAAGACAAATGATGTGGTCAGAACAAAATGGTAAATAAGTGAGAGAAAAAAAACTGAAGGATGAATAAAGATGCAGGGAAATGATTGAAAGTACAGATACATTTTATTCTAGGAACAAGCAATCAATACATTTGAAGCAGGACAGAAGGTAGAGAGACAAAAGAAAAGAATAACTCTTTGGACATCTTTGGAGAAAAATACAGAAGTTAGAAAAATCAGTAAGCTAATACTTAAAACTATGGTTTAAATGCCATGGTGTCTCAATCACTGTGAGATGTGTCAAAAACAACTTATTAACAGAACTAAAGAATATGTTGAACAGTCTTGTGTATAAATGTCTTCTCATTTTATATCTTTTTGCTTGGGGAAGAATAAAAGATATACAAATGCTGGAAAAGGGTAAATGCATACATAATTCTTCTAGATACTGACACATTACAATCCATAAAAACTGGCTGATATTAGATTATCAACCATCTTTGATAGTGCCTGCTCCCCTTCAGTCACAGCAACAGAGGACGTTGTTAAATATTTAGACGTTTGGAATATCTGACAGGTGAGAATTTGTATCTCAATGTAGTTTAGTACATTTCACCGACTATGAACAAATCCTTAGCCTGCTGAGACTCGAAAATGCATATGCTATAAAGATAGAGAATGTTTGCTTTCACTAGGGTCACTACGAGTCAGAGTAGACTCCTCGGCAGCGGGTTTGGTTTAGGTTTAGAAGCATTTTATTCTTCCCATGAGAGGTAGACCTGTAGCCATTTGTCTACTTAATTGCTCTGTTCCAAGAGTGCCAAATGCTCTGGACTAGGTTTCTAGGCTAAGCCCCAAAATGCCAGAAAGACAAGAGCACTGTCTTTCTACTTATTTACATTTCAAAAGGTATGAACTTAGAATTTAGAGCTTTCCTTGGAAACTCTATGGGGCAGTTCTACTCTGTTCTATAGGGTCACTATGAGTTGGATTTGACTCAATGGCAATGCGTTTAGGTTTTTTTGGTTCTAGGTTATAAAAGCCTTAGACATCTAGGGTTTATCTGGGTCTAGGAAAGATGCATTTACATTTCAAAAGGTTAGAGTGAGACCCAGGATTCTTTTGATCCTGTCTCAGGATGGAAATGGGATGGAAGTGTCTCTTTCTTCTATATTAATGGAAGAAAGGGTCTCTTTCTTCTACATAAATGGGGGAAATCCGTTGTTCTCTGTTCTCATCTATGACAGACTTTGAAATTTGAATGCAAAGGATGTTTGACCTGGCTTACCTAGTAAGGAGTCTGGCTTCTGGCTAAAAAATTCTATGTGTGTTTTTTTTCAGGTATGACCATAGGCAATTACAAAGGTTTTATCTGGCAAGACTCAAGCGGGAAGCTGCCTTCCCCAAACAGACTTAGTGCACAGCCAGTGCATTGCAGTCTCTAAAGGGAGGTGCAGCCAAGGACTCAGCTCCCCACTCCCCAGGCCCCTAGCCTTGCACTTTTTTTTTTGGCACAGGCAGCTCCTCAGGGAGGTCTCTCTACCTTAGGTGCCTCTGCTGAAGCCTCCTTATCAGAGGGATGGGAGCGGGAACTTGAAGACATTTTTCCCCACTCTGACACAGTCCTCAGTATTTTTCTACTACTAGCCCTTCAGCAGTGAGAAGGCCTCCATGTCTGCACTGACCCACCTGACCCAAGCGCCATTCCCAGAGAGATATGGAATAGGAAAAAGTCAGGTAGCTTCTCTCTGGGCATCTCTTGCTAATACTACTTTGTTGTTGTATGCCGTTATAGGACAGAGTGGAGCTGCCCCACAGGGTTTCCAAGGAGCGCCTGGTGGATTGGAACTGCCAGGCTTTTTGGTTAGCAGCCGTAGCTCTTAAACACTACACTGGACTAACTGCAAGGAGGGAATAGACATGGTCAAGTCATAGATTTGGACTTTGAATGACTCATGATTAAATATGTATATTTAATCCAGGATAATCTCTCCATCTCAAGATTCATACCCTTAATCACATTTGTAAAGTCCCTTTTCCCATATAAATTAATATAACCTAAATCTCAAAAATCCCTAATGTAATGATCTAAATCATATAAATTAGGTATGGGTGATGCTCTGAGTAAAATTCATCCTATGGCACAATTCCTGTCAATGGATGTGTAAAACTAAAGAACAAGTTACCTGCTCCCCAGATACAATGATGGGTGTGACCCTTAAGCTTATATGTCAACTTGGCTGGGACATGATTCTCAGTGGTTTGGAAGTTATGATGTTGTTTGGCAGTATATGATGATGTGATCACTTCTATGATGAAATTTGATACAGTGTGATCACTTCCATGGTGGGATATGTTGTGAGTAGCCAGTCAGTTGAAAGGGAGTTTCCTTGGGCATGTGGCCTGCATGAAATGTAAGTGGACTCTCTGTCAAGGCTCATGAGCTTTTGCTCACTCTAGATCCTGCAGCTGGCTCCAGTTCATCTGACTTCCAGTTCTTGGGACTTGAGCTAGCAGCTTAGCTACCGTCTTGCCTTACAATCTTGGGATTCATCTACCTTCACAGCCTGTGAGCAAGGGCTCTGTTGTCTGACCTGTCTATCTGGGGTTTGCCAGCCCCTATGGCTATGGCTATGTGAATCAGGAGAAGCCTCCAGCCTGAACCATGGATTTGGGATGTTCCGCCCTCTACAATTTCATGAGCCCCTTCCTTAATATAAATCTCTCTCTTTATATATTTATATGCTTTACTGGTTTAATTCTATAGAGGACCCAGCCCAAGAAGTGAGGTAGGCATAGAAAAATAGTTAAAGAAATTCTTGTTGAAAAAAAGAGAAAATGGAGGGAAAATAGGAGAAACCAATCTCAGGAACTTTTGAAATTTAGCATGACAAACTCCATTAGATCTCAAGACCTGTAGATAATCTTCTGTATTTGTGGCTCTACCCTCTAGGCTCTGGTGTCTGTCTTCTCTGAGTCATTCTTCCTTTCTCACGAAGTATAGCAAGTACTCACAACTCAGTAGACTAATCAGCCTACTTCCTGACATTAAAATTTTGGGAAATCCTGTAGCCTTCTTTCATTTCATACTCTCTTTGTCCCTTTCAATCCAAACTGGGAGCGTGTCTGCCAAAATAAAATTCTTAAGAACTTTGCAATCTCCTATTTATATCACAAGCATTTATGCTGTTAGACAAGAGGCTTGTACACAGACCTTTCCTACAAAATCACATTCCTATTTTTGGCTTTTGTTGAGATGACCTAGAAATAATGCCCTTACGCTTCCTAGGTTTGGTTTGATTAAGGGAATTTGTGAACCATAGCCTTAATCTCTTCAAAGAGCCTTTCATGTGACTGAGTACCTCTGACCTTTTGGTTTTTCTGAGGTGTTAGCACATTTTTTCAGACCATTTCACTTCCAAGATGTCATTTTTTGGAGCCATTTTGAAGAATTCCAGGCTTCAACAGAATAAGATATATTAAGTATACCAAGATATGGTCTGATATACGGGAATGCATAAAGTGTGCAACCTTACATACCGACATACTTCCTTTTTGTAGTACTTCTAAAAAATACAGAAATTCTGATAGATTTTATTTTGTATGATCTTTTAAGAATGTTTGTTGTAATCATAATTGTATATGCTGTATCACTGAGTATATCTGTGGCAGGAGGGAACTTCTGTTTTGACTAGGTGGTAATGAGAATGAAATCCCCTGTTCACAATTTTATTTGTCTGATTACTAGAAGAATTTTTCACAGACTAGCTTCTGAATCAGTAGATTTTAATCCTTATTTCTCCTCCACTACCCATACTTTAGAAACCTTGGTGGCATAGTGGTTAAGAGCTATGGCTGCTAACCAAAGGTTGGCAGTTTGAATCCACCAGGTACTCCTTGGAAACCCTATGGGGTAGTTCTACTCTGCCCTTTAGGGTCAATATGAGTCAGAATTGACTCGACGGCAATGGGTTTGGTTTTTTTTTGGTTTACCCATACTTCTAGTGTTCGATGCCATAGAAGTTGTTCATTTTGCTACCACTGGCCCTGCACCTTTGTGCCATAGCACCTTATGAGTTCATATATGGGTAATAGGAGTATTCCTATAATCCATTTCTACCTGGGATGGTTAGTAATAACTATGCATGAAAGTGATATGTATATATAATTTAAATTATCCTAAGCTGGGTCCCAAAAGTACCATCAGCCACTCCAACACTACCAAATAGGAGAACTATGATGGAGGGGGAGACAGAGATATATAGCTTTCTTAACTTTAGTTAAAATATCTTATCTTTGCAAATTTTACAAAAATATATGAACATGTCAACATATTAATGGAACTTTCCCAGGTTTTGGAAGGAGCATATGCCTATAAGGGGCCTTAAAGCTTCACAAAAAATTTCCTTTTCTAGGGAATTCTCAGTCTTTTGCAACTCAGTGGGTAACAACCCAATTCTTCATGTAGCTTAGGCCATAAACTTGGAATAATTTTGATTTATCTCTTTCATTCAGGCTCCATATCCATCAGCAAATACATTCAAAATCCAAACACTTCTTCCCATCCTACTCTATCACCATGGCCTGAGTCGCCATCAACTCTCATTTGTATTATTTTAATAACCTCCTAATTCACCTCTCTCACTCTGCTCTTACTATTTAATCTATTCTTAGTATACCACCCACAGTCAAATCATGGTATTCCTTTACTCAATACCTTCTCATGGCTTGCTGTCTCACTTCAAGTAAAAGCCAAAGCTCCTAACTGATCTATAAAGGCCCTACTTTATCCAGCCCCCTTAGCTCTGGAACTCATCTCTTTTTACTGCCACCTTCTGCCATGCTGCTGCAGACACATGGGCCTTGTCACAGTTCCTCACACAGGCTTAGCACTTGTTCATCTTAAGGCCTTAGCTTTTGTAGTTTCTGCTGCCTGTAATTACCCTCTCTGGATATTCACAGGGCTTGTTCTTTTACTTCCTTCAGGTTTTAACTCAAAAGTCACCTTCTCTGTGAGGCTTTCCATGGCCATCTTATCTACAATTTTACCATTGACTGCTGCCACAAATTCTTTAGATCACTACTCTGTCTTATTTTATTCTTTAGTAATTATAATTTTTTAACCTATTATGTAAAGAGTCCCTGGGTGGTACAAATGGTTTAAGTGCTCGACTGCTAGCCAAACGGTTGGCAATTCAGAGTTATCCAGAGGCACCTTGCAACGCAGGCCTGGAAATCTGCTTCCCAAAAGTGCTCAATAAATATTTATTAATGAATTTTCATTAAAAATAAATGATTTCTTGACCTGGAGAATACATAGTCTTACACATTATCTTCTTTGTACATAGTACATTCTCAATTTCCTCAAGGAAAAATTAATATTATAAATTTATTATCATACTATTTTGCAGTGATTACCAAGTGTCATAATCCTGATGGCTTTGCACTTTCTTCTTTAGCCTTTACACTATAAATTCTCTTAGGTCAGTGTCCATATCATGATCATTTTCATATTCTGAGTGTACAGTGTATTGACTGAACAAAGTAGGTTTTCAATAAATATTCATTAAAAAAATACTAAAGTTAACTAAGTATTTTGACTAAATGACAAGAATAAATTTTTTTCCTGAGACCAAGAGGTAAAAGCTGTTCTCTTATTAAGAGAGAATTTCCGGGGGAAAACAAAAAAGATTTGTCATGCCAAGATCTTCAATTGGAAAACCCAAGGTGGAGCATCCTAGAAGTTCAGTGTTCATCAAGAAATTAACATTTTAGTAGCGATAGAAGTTATAATCAGAGAAGAGTCCATAAAGAATTGCTCAATTATGCCAACTGTTTAGAAAATCTGAATCATGTAATATAGATATCCCCGGGCCCAAAAGGCCCTTTACTATTTTTCATGTCATTGGAAAAGGGGGAATGACTAGGAATGTCCTCTTCATTTGACGATTACATTCTACAGCAGTGTCTCCCAAGGTGTGTAAGGAAAGCCATCCTCATGGGATATTGATGGGGTTACCTGAAAAGAAACAAAAAGGAATTACGAAGTGAAAAAAAGTTAAAATGGGTCTTTACTGAAGCATTTCTCACAGGTTTTAATACGCGTTTTGATTCTCCAATGCTGAATATATAGAAACCAGAATTCTCCAAAAGTTTTTATCTACAGAACCTTTTTTTCTTAACTTGGATATCTTGCAGAGTCACTATTTTGTAGGATGTGCTTTGAGGCAGATTTTAGAGAGATCTCAGTGTACAGTAAATTTTGATGTGACATACAATTCTGGGGAAAAGGTGTTGTATTAGTTTTGCAGGGCTGCCATAATAAACTGCCACCAACTGGGTGGATTAAAATAACAAACGTTTATTCTCTCATAGTTGTGAAGGCTAGAAGGCCTAAATCAAGGTGTCAACAGGGTTATGCTCTCTCTGAAGACTCTAGGGGAAGGATCTTTCTTACTTCTTCCTAGCTTCTCGTGGTTTCTTGCAATCTTTGGTATTCCTTTGTTTGTAGATGCATCACTCCAATCTCTGCCTTAGTCTTTCCTCTGTGTGTCTCTATGTCTCTGTGGTTTTATCCTCGTTTAATAAGAACACCAGTACCATTGAATTAGGGCCCATACTACTCTAGTATGACTTCAAGTTGCCTTGACAAATAACATCTTTAAAGACTCTATTTCCAAACAAATCACTTTCATAGGTAAGAGGATTAGGACTTTAACATATCTTTTTTGAGGGACACAGCTCACCCATGACAGCTGTCAATGACAGAGATCATGGCTGTAGGTATTGTTGTGTATGGTTTGGCACTATGCGTGGAGCCATTTTCATATCCCAAAACACCTTGTCATTCACCTAATAAATATACACATATTTCATTTGTATATTCAATGTTACTTTCCATTTAGGAAGATATGGGAGCTGATAGTGCACAGGATTTTCAAGTGCTATGTGGGTTATTCTGAAGATCTGTTTTGTTTATACTAGTTCACCTATGGATCTAATGATCTGAAAATACTGCAATAATTTTGCCAACCACTGTAGGTATTTTCAAGCGTTGTTACAAGATCAAATAATGCTTTGCAAATCTGAAGCATTTTACTGCTAACCCTGTTTGGGAGCTATCTGCTTTCTCAATACACTATTTGGCTGAGGCTGCTTTATTCATCTGAATATTCTCCATATCTGAAATACTCCATAAGACAGTTCAACAGCTGTGTGAAAAGCTGGTAGATTTCAAAGTGATCTCCAACCTTGTGATTGTCTGAGTTCCAAAATAGTACTGAGTATGATTATAGCCTACGTAAAGGGTTATAGGCTACAGAAGGACTGGCTTCAAACCAAATGCCAAATAATGATACTGAGTATTGTACTTTAGACTTGTCTGAAGCTGAAAATTTAGAAAACACTTGATTTAATTCTCCAAACATTTATTGAGCACCCATTACACGGGAGATATTTTGCTTCATGCTAATCCCTGGGGGTAAATAATAATCTCAAAGTTTAATCAGCAAAGTATTTATTGGACATCCAGGACAATGGTTCCCTTCAATACTGTTATGATACTATGTAGTGAACATTCATCCTAGCCATATAAGCAATGAGTAAAGATAACTGAATGAGTATAACTGGAAATCAGTAATACTGGCACTTCAATGACTATAATTCCACGTCTATTTCTCTTTTGATGAATCTGCATCAGGCAAATCAGACATGTGGTTTTGATAGGGTTGGATCTTGACAGAGAGAAGTCTGCCGATAATTTCATCAAATGTATATTAATTTCCATTGAATTGGAAACTAACTGATTAAAACCAAACAGAGAATGAGGAATTTATCTAAGACAGCCAAGTATGTCATTTCCAAGAGCCGGGAGAAGACAAAAACAGTAAGTCCAATGTTAGCAGAGGCGTATGCTCAAGTGAGTTGCGGGGAAAGCGAACCAAAGCAGCTTCAGAGAAGATGATGCAAACCAGGGCTAAGAACTGAATCCTATCATACTTGATATTTGACAAATGTCAGTAAGTGAATGAAGAGACGAACCCAGGTTATGATCAACTCAGAATCTAGGGAAAAAAAATAGAGAGCAGGGATGAGCGAAAGTTAATGTGGTGGCTGAAATGACAGAACAAAAGGGACCTAGAAAGGAGAAAAATTAGACTTTACTTTTTTTTTTAATGCATTTGGAGGTTAATGCAAACAAGTGCCAGGTTTTGGAGAATCCTCAAGAAGTTTAGATCTGAGACTGATATTATAACTTTTTTCTTTTTTCCTGAAAATACTCCCCTGAAAGAAGGAATATCTGTGGTTGTTCCCATTTCATCAGCAAAGCAGGAAAGGCTGGTTAGCTAGTTAAAGAACTGGCAGTCAGGGAGTTTTGCCATGTGCTCCAGTCCAACTTGTGTTGTCGAAAAAGAACATTCTAGATACTTAAGGGCAGAAATTCCCACTCAGCATCCCTTCTTCCCCACCCATGCTGGATTATTTGGTGCTTGTCCTCACTTGGCCTTTTGACCACTTTTTCTCAATTTATTTCCATAGTGGAAGGGGAAGATGGCTCTGTGGTGATGTAGACATGTGCTTATTGAAGAACAATAAGGGTCATTGTGGGCTTAATTTTAACTGTGTGCTTTAGAGTCGAAACAAAAATTGCACCCATGCCCATTTTTGATGACAAAGCTCAGAGATTATATCGTCCACAATTTATAGCATTTTAAGTGTGTTTAGTAGTGAAGGTTTCATATGATCTCTGCCTTCATTAAGGCTGAGGAGTGAAAACTTTATTGAATTCCCTTAGTATATAATTAAGACATATCAATGAAATTCTGAGAAATGTTAACCGGAAACTCCAGAAAGCAAAATGGACATTTCCCTTAGTCACAGAGTTTATAGTTTAGCACAAATACATGTAATTAACAACAAGTGCCTTAAGTGTTACAAGAGGGCTTGTTAGGTGATTTGGTTGTCTCTTTCGAAGTGTTTGGTGGAAATGGTTAACATGTTCAGCTGCTAACCAAAAAGCTGGAGGTTCGAGTCTACCCAGAGGTACCTGAGAAAGGCCTGGTGATCTACTTCTGAAATCTTTCTTGAGGAACTAAAAGTTAAACTGAGACTTAAAAAGCCTGATAGCTTTGTAGCAAGCAGGTTGTAGGGAGAGCACTTGCTCTAACAACAGTAACCTACATTTACACCCATAAAATGAACAAGCTTAGCAAAGTAAACTGCACACCATCAGAAAATCTCATAATAACATAATACCATCAGTGAATAAAAATCGTACAAAATGAGTAAGACATTATTACTCTAAGCAGTGCAAGGCAATGATAACTATAGCTCATGGATACTTGCAATATGTCAGGTGCTTCTCATATTTAATTCATTTCACCCTGGCCATATTCTGAGAAGATGGATACTATCATCCCCTATGCAAACTGCTGGATTTTTCCAATGCTAAAAGTCTAATCAGCAGTAGGGACTGGTTTCAAATACAGGACATAACATACTTTATGCCAAATTCCTGTACTAGTGCCTAAAAAAGTGCTGCTTAAATACACATAGAAAGAGATGGAAGGAATTTAATGGTTACAGCAGACGCCTTTTTGAGCCCTGGGTCACATCCCTTGGTTGCCTCTGACTTTAGCTGCAGCTGAAGTCAGATTGTACTTCACAGTGTACTTCAAGCCCTCACACTATGTCTTTCTGTTTTTTCTGCCTTGGGGATTTCTCTGACTTTTTAGTAATAATTTTATGCTGTATTCATTTTGGGAGTCTATTAGATCCATAGAAAAACTAATACATTATGATATTTCACTTGTACTTTACTGCCAGATATGAGAGTCCTCACGTGCTTCATTTCTTATAAAACAAGAACAAAACATGTATAAAACATGGCATAAAATCTGAAGGAAATTCAACTACTGCTGAGAAAGTATCATGAGAAGTACCTATTATAGAAACTACATTGCCTGGGCGAAAATATCAAAGGCTAAATTCTAATAGTACTACCAAGTATATTTCTGAAGACACCTTTATGTCTGGAAAAAAAAATATGTGTGGCAACCCATTGAGTTTGTATAATTGCATTGTTATTTATTTGGTCATCTCATTGACATTTATAAAACAAAGAGTAACTTCATATAGACATTTTTAACTAATGGCTCTTGTAAATGATTTTAAAAAGTGTAACATGTGTGATTTAATTCAGTGTGCTGTATACCAAAAACCCACTGCCATTGAGTTGATTCCGACTCATAGTGACCCTATAGGACAGAGTAGAACTGCCCCGTAGAGTTTCCAAGGAGCGCCTGGAGGATTCCAACTGCTGACCTTTTGGTTAGCAGCTGTAGCACTTAATTAACCACTACGCGACCAGGGTTTCCAGTGTGCTGTACAGATGGCACCAATGATTTAGCACATACCTGAGATAAGTGAAATACCTCATGATCTACTTTCTTTTTAAAACGACACTTATTTTGCAGAAAATAGTCTGAGCTTTCTTACTGTCACTCACATATATTTCAGAAGCAATTGCTGTAGTAAAAGGCTAGCCTTTGAAGAGTTTCTATGTATTTCTATCTCCTTTAAGTGTCAAATGTGGGAACATAGAAAAAGCAAACATCATGTATTGAACAAGCTATCATTCACTGCAAGGTGATGAATGGGGTCAGACTCATTCAGGCAGTAAATTCACATCCATTTTCTCAGAGAGCTTTTGGACGTAGTTTTGGGGGTTCTCCCTTGGTGTAAAATATTATCTCTTTCTCCCGGTTGCTTTCCTCACTCCATTTTCTTCTCCCTGGTCTAGAAGGCAGTGAGATTTCAATACACTGAAGACCTTTAAAAAAAATAAAAAACATCTGATGGATTCAATGAAAGTCATTGCCTTGATAATCTAGAACTTTCCAAAGAAAATAAATTATGAATCTTCTTCTAAATTAAAGAGAGCTTGGAGGCAAAGATAATTATTTGTTTCACACGCTGAGAAACAGGTGTGGATGCTATTTGGAGATCCAAATGAACACGCCAATTAGTGTATTAGGTTTATGTGCAAATGTAGTCTCGCTTAATTGCCATGCCTGAGAAAATTTGGCTTTTCTATAAAGTAATTTTGGAAAATAGCTCTGCTAGTCATTCACCAGCTATGTTGAGAGAATGTTAATGGATGAGCAGAGAATGTCCACTCACTGCCTCTACATCTGGACCTTTTAGAGATGCCAAATTTGCAATGCCCTGGGCTCTGCCCCCTCAATTAACATTACACATGTCACCAGGGTCATGATACTGCCTGGAACATGAAGCTAGAGAAGATCAGTTTTGATAGAGTGTATATATGTAGATAATAGGAAATACAGAAAAAGCTAATGTGATATTTTAGAGGAATTTGGTAGAGCAGGGGAGGGTGAATCACATGCAGGCTGTGTCTCTCAGAGCTGACCAATACAATGATTACATTTCAAGAGAAATTGTATCATATAATCAAGCAGAAGTCAGGAGTCATTCGATCTAAATAATCTTGCCAAGAACTGATATTGAGATTCTTGGTTTTGTTTTCTTTTTCTTATGTTTTTATTAATTTTAGTCTAATGGAAGAGAGTGAAAGGAAGGAGACAAACTTTGGGAACATTGTCAAGTTTGCCTTGAATTGTGATATCTTCAGGTCAAAAAGAATGTAAATGTTCTTCAGCAAGAATTTCCATGAAGCAGATGATATATAAGCAATTGATTATTTACAAACATGATTTATGGCATGTTGTCTACCATTTAGGGTAATGGAGGGCCATTTCGAAAAAGCATCTCTTATGAAACATACGATTTCACTGGGCTCTCACAGACCAGCCACTTGTCTGAGGATCTTTATGCTTTGTTTAGAACAATAAGGCATGGAGGTAAGGCTATACAAGTACTGTCCTGGCAGTGGTGGGAAAAGACATGCCACTCTTTACTGAACAAATTATACTAGTTACAAATACTGGATTTTCTCTGAGGTATTTTTCTTTTACAGCTATAATAAAAGTACAAGAATACTTCTGGATTTTAAAATTCATTTAAACAATTATAACTGAAATCTTTAGGCCTTTACTCCATTTTCCTCACTGAAATAATTTTTTAAATGCAATTTTTGGTAATAAAGATTTTCTGAGGAATGTAATTATAACAGTAGATGAGAACAGAAAGTGCTAGTGGAAGTTACTGTAATCTAACTCCCACTGCTCAGGGAGATTTAGAAGCCGGCATACCTGTGAGTTTGTACTTAGTTGTACACAAAGCAGTCAGCTGATATTTTAGAAAGATTTACTACTTAATATGCAAAAATGATTTTTCTTTCAAAAATGCAACTTAAATATCTTTTTTCTTTTTCTTGGGAGAGACAAAATGAAGTTCTATAATTGCTCTCTGCCTCCCTCAAAGTGCTTACAGTCTGTGAAGACAGTGCGCGATGCATATACATGTGAATCAAATAGAGTAACTAGAAAGGAGACCTACGACACTATAATAGCAGGTTGTACAATACACATACATGAGAAATAAATTTATTTGTACGCAATTAATATTCTTTTCAGGGTAGCTTTTTTCTCTTTTTCTTAGAACTTGTCTTGAAACATTGATGATATTCTCTTTTTGTCCACCGTCCTTTGACTCAACTTCCAGATGTTTATTATCACAAGAAAAGAGGCTTTTGCCTTACTCAGAGTGTTGGCAGCTCGATTGCCTTACCCCTTTGCTTTAAGCAACTGCACACAGGATGAGAAGAACTTAAATGCCGTGATAATAAACAAGCTGATATAAACCTCCTCAGTTTAACATCTCTAATAAATGTATTATTGCTTCCTCTCTTTAATATTGTTCCTTAATCTTCTTCATTTTACATTTTCTGCTGCTTCTTGTTACATCTCTTGGCTTAGAGTTAAGACCAGGCTCCACAGAAAGGAAATATCTATTGAGAAGCTAAAAGAATTGTTGCGTGCCATTGAGTCAATTCCAAATTATAGCGACCCTATACTACAGAGTAGAACTGCAACATAGGCTTTCCAAGGAGTGGCTGGTGGATTCAAGCTGCTGACCTTTTAGTTAGCAGCCTGAGCTCTTAATCATTTTGCCACCAGGCTCCAAAAGTATAGAAAAAGCAAAATATACAGTGAGTTTCCAGGCTGCTATCAATGTTGCGCTACATTAAAGATAATAGGTCATATTTAAATAGCCATCTAGTCTACAGCAAAACTCTATATAAGGTCTGATTATCTGTATTATTTATTTGCCATATTCTAGACTCAAAGTAAGCATTTTTGAGAGACATACCTTTTTCTGCTGGTATAATAGTCCATTTTGTTAGACATTGGCTCCCAGCTGCTTCTTAATGAGATGTAAGCATAATTCAGAGAAAAATCGACTAAGGAACCAAGACTATTAGTAGCAAATGATGTAATAAGAGCTAGAGAGGAAAGACTATGACCCACAAAAGGATTTTTTACCAGGCTACCCCGTGGTATGCTTTAATTTCAGGCAGACACAAATTGAGACTGAACATTGCATTCAAAAGTTACCAACTGTTAAATTGGCACTTTATGATGGAAAGAGAAGAGACTTAGAAATTCTTGTAGCTCTGAATAAAAGTCTTCCTTCAGATTAATATATGCAGCATTTTACCTTTTCTGGATAATTAAAAAGATTTTTGGCCTAGTGCTTTGAATGATGATTACTGGTGCAAGAGTGCTTAGGCCAGACAGACACCTTGGAAATACAGTAATTTCTCAAATGTTATAAATTGATCTTTTTTTCTGTTTTTCTGGATTTTATAGCATGTAATCACTCATAGGTTAGATTTAGCCCCTTGATAATGTTAGATATATTTTAGAAGCTTTTGTAAATTGCCAAAGAGACAAGCAAATAGAATTCTAGCAGACGAGTAGATGGGTGTCTACTCACCTGAAAGATGCTAGAAGGATCTGTCTCTCATTTAGCTGCGGAAAGCCTTTTCATGACAAGAGTAATATATTTCTACCTGAAACCCCGAGAATATTTAGTGTTCTGAATGACACTGAATGACTGAGTGTAAGCATTCTGTTCATAATTAATAGGTTATCCCTAAACAGGTCCTACATGGTTTATTAGAGAGGGCAGGTCTCAGGAAAATTCCTGCTTTTCAAATTATGTTGTTTATTGGAATTAGGAAAAGAAAAAATGTCAGCTGAAATGGAAAGCTAAATGCACAATGGACTGAAATGACATAATCCATTTTTACTGGTAAGATTTTTTTTTTTTTTTTCAAATGCAGAGAACACCAAAAACATCTAGTTACTTATTACATTTCTAGGGAGGCTATGCATTCTCTGTCAAAAATATGTGATTAATCAATTAGAAAAGAAGTAATCTAAATTATTGAAGTAAGAAAAATTTATTATCCATTTAATAAGGAACACATATAAGTGAAAATTATTTTTATTTTATTTGTCAATATAAGATCTCAAATTTCTTCTATTTGATAGCATAAAATTAAATTTGTTGAAATAAAAATGTTCTGTTTCTCACTCCATGCCCATAGATGCTCACGTGTTAGTTAGATTTCTTGTAAGCTTTGGTGAGTCATTTAATTTCTCTGTATCCCATTTCTTTTATGCAGATGGCATATCATTCTGACAGGAAATGCCATTCCATTCACCCTTGTGAAGACAAGATGAGTTTTATCTTCAATTTGCAAAATAGATGATTGATTTCCCTTCATGATCTCTAAGATAGAGATTTTATAATCTTTTTCAGTAGTAACTACATTATTTAGTTACACTTAAACAAGTTTTTTTTCCCTCATCTCATTTTTTTCAGTGGTAACTACATTATTTAGTCACACTTAAACAAGGTATTTTTTTCCCTCATCTCTGTGTCTCATGTGAAAAAATCTATCTTGTAGGCTAAACTGTTCTCTAACTTTAAGCTTTACCGATCTAGGAAACAGCAGCAAAGGCCCCTTGAAATCACTTTTCAAGTGCTTGCTGATAGCTCTGCTTCTCTGTGGGTGAAATGCCTCTGTCATGCTGACCATTTTTTGTGATGTAGCTCTGTGTAGTTTCCGTACATATTAAATAATTCATTCAAGGGATGCCTCTGGTTCTAAAAAAAAAAAAAAATGCCCTTAATACAACTGTATTCTATGTTTTCCCCCCAAAATGTCACCGTATTTGAATAAGCCAAGAAAAGGTATAATGCTTGGAAGCTGAGAAGATGTTTGTCCAGAAAGTTAGGTTTATGAAACCACATACTATATAATTTCATATATTCTCTGTACCTTTACTTAGAGATTGTTATTCTGATTAATGATGTAACTCATTCAAATTATTGTACGTATTACTTAGACTTTTGTGAAATAAGTCCTCTCAGTACAGCATGGACCTGGCCTTCCTGAGGTCTAAGTTAGGGTTATGACTCTGTCACTAAACAAATGTGTGCCCTTGAGTATATCTTTTCATCTTTAGTGGCTTACGTTTCCTTATCTTTAATGAAATGCTAATTGTGATGTTCTGTGTGTATGTGTGTCCCTAAGTGCTTTTGCATGTAGAAATTATCTTTGGTTCATTAAATTAATATTCAAATTTTGAGGTTCTAAACAAAAAGCTAGTTCTTAGGCTTTAAGTTTGGCCAAAATTTTTATTGTTCTATTTCTAAAATGCAGCATATTCTAATAATCACTTCTAAAGGGTAGTTGAATAATATGTGACTCACTTTAAAAAGTCAGTCTCAGTTCTTTAGCACTCTAATTTAAATGTCATATAAAAATAAATATGTCGAATTTTTCTTTCACATATTTCAATTTTCTAACTAGCAGAGCTTCTTAA
The DNA here is from genome assembly GCF_030014295.1 of Loxodonta africana. Lineage (NCBI taxonomy): Eukaryota > Metazoa > Chordata > Mammalia > Proboscidea > Elephantidae > Loxodonta > Loxodonta africana. The sequence goes on from NC_087351.1 coordinate 52,006,948, forward strand.
GCAGGAAATAATTCTTGTAAATCTAACATATGTCTTATAAATATGGTAAAACTTAAATTTACTTAATTTTCCAATAGATAAACTTGTTTGCTTTTCAAATTAAAGCTAAAAGTTTAAATGATTCAATTACGCATTTTACGTTGGAATTATGAAACCTATTACTGTAATAATCAAAAGTCTCATAAACAGAATAAGTATATAAAAGCAAATATGCATATATTTCTTAACTTTAATATTAATATTATTGTTCTGATTTTGTAAATATTTTATACTTATAAATCTTCCTTGAGTTGAAAGATACTTAACTATCATAGAAATGATCATGGTATTCCACCCAATTTTGGGTGTACCTTTCCATATAATTTTGGGATAGTTTTTCTACTGTCTAAAGTTAATGAAAAGATTTTGAGTACAAAAACTGTTATTCTGTAACTTCCAAATGGGAATGGATGCATAATTACATTCAAGTTAATTATCTAATTCTTGTGTCTACTCAGACTAATATAGGTTGCTTCCATGACTGGATTTTTTGTTTTGTTGACTCTTAAAATATGTAAGTGTATTCCAGCTAATTCTATAGACATTTGCACTTGTTGAAATCATCATATTTTCTTTTTAGAACCGCACAAATCTGATTTTACGACGATAAATAGCTGAAATTTGGATATCTGTTATTTTTCCAGATGATTAGTTAGTTATAACTTCTAAGGTCATCCTAACGACATAAAAGAAGATCACTTAGCAACATGTTCAGCATGAATATTTAAGTCATTAAAAACTATTGTGTTTTTACTATGCTCAAGAACAGTTCTAGGAATTGAGGGAGATAAAGGTCCATCATGAGCTTATCTTTCAGGGAGCTACACATTAAAGAAGAAACAAATAAAACCCTTAAAGTAGATTCAACTGAACAAAACGTGATGTTTTCATAGATCTAAAAAGTACTACCAGAATGTCATGAAAAGAGAATTTATTATTAACCAGGGAAAAACTAGACAGACTTTTTTGGGAAGGAAGTTTATAGCTGAATTTTGAATAACTGACAAATATGATGGCAAGGGGTGGAGGTTAGGAAAACTTTAAGGTAAAAGATCTTGAGCAAAGCCAGAAAGTTTTAAGATGACTAGGTGTATTCTGGGAATGACAGTGTAGAAGAAGGAATGAGAATGAGGTAAAGTTAATGAAGCATGAATTTACCTGTATTGACAATAGTTTTAATATCAGACAGAAGAATCTGGGCTTCATTCTATATGTACAAGGGACATAGCTCTTACAATAATGTGTTGGGCAGAACTGTGAGTGGCGTGTAATCAAAAACTAATAGCTCAGGAAAGAAAATCGTAGTAGAAAAGTAAAATGAGGGAGCCACTGATATGAAGCTTGCATTTAAGGCAATGAAACTGGGTCAGTTTGCAAGAAGGCAAGTGATGAAAGAAGAGAGAACCATTTGTCTCAATTTGGGAAAGGATGAGCAGAGCAGAAGGAGCCAGGACAAACATCTACAAAAAAAGCAACAGAAGTTGAAGAAAGATAACCATGTATCAGGGAAACCAAGAGAGATGGGAGTTGTGAGGTTAGTGGTCAAAGGTATTAAATGCTGCAGAAGCAAGCTAAAACTTATTAGAAAGGAGGGATCATCCAACTTGATAGGCGTGGAAGAAAAGAAAAATAGAGGTGATAGAGAACTTAAATGAAGCGTTCTTTTTCATGAAGCTTTAAGTTGAAGAAAATGAAAGAGATTAGACAGGATGTTAAGGAGGTACCAGAACTTTTTTTTTTTTTCCTTTTTTAGGGATAGAGAAATGTGATAATATTTGGTGGCAAGACCTAAGGATCCATTGAAAAGGGAGTAAATGAACATCAGGAAGGAATTTTTATGAGCAAATCCTAGAGAAAAAAAGAAGGAATAAAATCTATTTAGAGAACATAGGGTAGAGATGGGGTTAGGAAAGTGGTCTGAGACAGAACATACAAAATCTCCTGAGATAGGAGGAAAAGAATAAAGATCCAAATTAATCAGAAAAAAAAAATCCAGATTTCAAGGAATTTGAGGTGAATGAAGGAGAAAAATTTAGTGGGTTCCTATTAGTTGGGGTCAATGCTGTAAATGATTAGCTAAAAGGACTAATCCTACTCCAGGTAGGAATACTGTTTCTATGCTCTAGTAATAACTGGGTTCTGTTTCAATAGGTGTGAGATATAAAAGGAAATTTATCAACTTAAAAAAAATTGGTAATCATTATTAATGATAATTAATTTTTAAAAAAAATTGGTTATCATTATTAATGATTTTAGTGGTATCTCTGGTTGGAAAAAATAGGGGAAAAACATTTCAACATTTAAAAATGAATTAACTTACCTTTTTAAATACCTGAAATGTTATTATCGTATCCATTTTTAAAATATTTTCTTTTACATTTTGAGATTGTATTTTATGTTGGTAGAAATAGCAGAATTTGTTAAAATTTTTTTGAAGAAAGCTTTGATATCTATTATATGTTAATAGCCACTAGAAATCAATAGTAAAACTGGGAAAACTCATGAACAGGCTATTCCTGAAAGATAAAATGCAAATGTTCACTAAACAAATGAAAGTTAAACCTCACTGGCAAGAAAAAATAGAAAATAAATAAATTTTTTGATTTATCACATTGGCAATAGAAAAAAAAAAATCAGTGGTAGTGATCAGTTTGGTAAGAGTAGAGTGAAACAAGAACCCTGGTACATTTATTGTGGCCTCATAAATGAGTCATTTCCCTAATGACTAATGATGTTGAACAGTTTTCCATGTGCTGATTAGTCAATTGTATATCTTATCTGGTGAAATATGTATTCAAATATTTTACCCATTTTGATTAGGTTGTGTATCTTCTTATTGTTTAGTTATAAGAATTTTATATATAGTCTGGATACAAGACCTTTATCAGATAAATGATTAATAAATATTTTCTCCCTGTCTGTGGATTGTCTTATTTATTTAATTATTTTAATGGTGTCATTTGAAACGCCAAACTCTTGAATTTTGAACTCCTTTCCTAATGCACTATCATAAAGATTTCTTTCCCACAGGAGAAGGATTATTAATTTTCTCCCATGTTTCGTTGCCTTTTCAAGATTCTAGAGGTTGCCTACATTCTTTGGCTCATGGTTCCATCCTCAAAGTCAGTGGCATAATATCTTCAAATCTCCCTCTTTCCCTGACTTCTGCTTCTGTCATCACATTTCCTTCTCTGACGCTGATCTTCCTGCCTCCTTCTTATCAGGACCCTGTGATGACTTTGGGTCACAAGATAACCTAGGGTAATCTTCCCACTTTAAAGCCTTTAATCACATATGAAAAGTCCCTTTTGCCACGTAAGGTACACATTCACAGATTCCAGGAATTAGGACGTGGATATTTTGGGGGGCTATTATTCTACCACAAGCCCTAATGACCCACACCTTGTGTAGTTCCCTCCCTTAGAGTCTGAGAGCCATGGATATGATGGGACATCACTCTGATAATTATGTTATGTTATATGGCAAAAGGAATTTGCAGATGTAATTAAGGTCTGTACTCAGTTGATTTAATCAAAGGAGAGGTTATCCTAGACGGGCCTGCCTAATGGGAAGAGCTCTTAAAAGGAGCTCTAGAAGTTGGAGACAGAAGACATCAGAGAGATGTAATCCTGTTGGTCTGGAAGAAAGCAAGCACATATCCATGTTATGAACTGTGTATGAGGGTCATAGGGCAAGGAAGAGCAGGCAGCCACTAAAACCTAAAAGCAATTCAAGACTGGCAGCTAGCAAGAAGGCAGGGGCCTCAGTCGTCCAGCTGCTGGGAAATGAATTGTTTAAAAACCAGTTAGCTTTGGAAAAGGAGCCTCAGATAAAAATCACAGCCTCAGTGAACACCTTGATTTCAGCCTGTTGAGATCTTGAACAGAGATTCCAGTTATGTTGTGCCTGAACTTGATCTTCAGAAACTGTGGGATAATAAATGGGTGTTGTTAATTTAAGCCACTAAATTCATGATAATTTTCTACACAGCAATAGAAAATGGAGACATTTGGTTTATATTTTGTCATGCTATGGTTATAATCTCCTATTACACTTACGGAAACCCTGGTGGCGTAGTGGTTAAGAGCTACGGCTGCTAACCCAATGGTTGGCAGTTCAACTTCACCAGGCGCTCCTTGGAAACTCTATAGGGCAGTTCTACTCTGTCCTATTGGGTCGCTATGAGTCGGAATTGACTCGATGGCAGTGGGTTTTTTTTGTTGTTATTTTTATGGTTTCCTATGGGATAATGTTGTTTTTTTTTTATGGGATAATGATTAGGAAATACGGAAAGATGATAAGTTATAAAATTTATTCCATTATCATATAAACAGCTACCATATTAAGTGCTGTTTCTAAAGGGGAATAGAAGTGCTCTTGGAGATAAATATAATGCTTTTTGGAGATACAGATGAGGAGGCAATGAATTATTCCTGAAGGTTTTGAGGCAAGATGCATCCTGTTGACGTCTGAGCTAGGCCTCGGAGAGTGAGTAGCGGTTGGCCAGGCAAACAAAGGAAGAAAGGACTGAGCGGCATGAATTGTCCTGCTGAGTAATAGTTAGATCCTTGAGGTTGTAGGATTGAGCACTAAAGTGATCTTAATGGAGCCCGGTGGTGCGGTGGTTAAGAACTTGGGTGCTAACCAAAAGGTTGGCAGTTTGAAGCCACCTGCTGCTGCTTGGAAACCCTATGGGGAAGTGTCACTTTGTCTTATATGGTCGCTATGAGTTGGAATCAACTTGACAGTAACAGATTTGTCTTTTTTGGTTAACGTTCCATTAACTTCACTACCAGGAATGAAATTTTAGAGGATAGGTTTTTTGGTTCAGTTCATGGATAAAAACAATTTATTTTTAAGATGTGGATATCTTTCAGAAGAAAAACACTGGGAAATATTTAAATCTATCCCTGTATTTCTAGACTTCCAAAAGGGTTAATATCATCTAAAGTGTGAAACTGGAACAGGTCAAAGAATTTGGAAATAGAAGCAATACACATTTACTCAGCTATGACAGTAGTCCTAGTACAAATGATATTTATATTTAACTTAAATGGTCTACATGCTTTGCACGGATACATATGCTTCCCCATTTTAATTCTTACACAAAATCATGAGATATATGGTGTATGAGAGAGCTGTTTAAATATAGTCAGTATCAAAGTATGCATACTCTTTAAATATATCTTAACCCTTAGTAAAATTAGTTTACATTTGCATATCTCATGTCAATTTTAAGGAAATGTCTTATTTAATGTTAATACATAAGAAATTTCAGATTAAACAGGGAGTTTGAACTACTTCTTTTTTTTTTTCCATTGTGCATCTTTTCTATGTTGCAGTGCAATGAATTACTTAATATGACCCTTCTAGCCATGGTTCTTGTGACTCACGCACAATGACTGGGACTATACAAATAGGGTATATGGAACCTGTGATGGCTGGGGTTATAATTCCAAGTATCATGTGGTTGTCTTCCATTTTATGTGTTGTGAGTCCTGACCTCAACATGTTGATGGTGCAGGATTGGTATAAGGTGTGTCTTGGATCAAAGCCTCACAGGACGGTGTGACTCAAGCCCCACCCTTACTAAAGTTACGCTCTTCCTTGGGATGTGGCCTACATCTCAGATATGTGTGTGTCCTGGTGAGGCTCTCTCTCTCTGCATCTGGATCCCATGTCCGGTTCATTATCAATTAACCTCCCCAGAGGCTCGTTTTCTGATCTGCAAGTTCTGGGATTCACTGGCTTCCACAGCCCCTTGGGCCTGTAGCCTATCATGTGACCTGATTTGCCAGCTTCCACAGCCTTGTGAGCCAGCAGCTTGTGTGGTCTGAACTGCTGGTTTGGATTCGTCAGCCACATGGGTCTGGAGAAGCCTAGGCCTGACCCACGAACTTGGGACTTGCCAGCCTCCATAACCACATGAGCCATTTCCTTTACACAAGTTCATGAGTTTTGTGAGACATTGCAGTGAATTAGGGAACCCAAAGATGGGAGGGAAGGTGCTGAGGGGAGAGGGAGTAGTTATGTTAGAGGCTATGGAGTGGTACAGCAGCTTGGGACACCTTTAATCTCTGCCTCATAGGAACTGGCTTTGTGCTGATCCTTATAAAAGAAATTATTTGCTCATATGTGAAATCAATAGAAAAATTTGGCAAAAGTAAAAAAATAATGATAATTCAGTGACAAAAAAATTAACAAATTCTTGACATACAGCAACAATATTGAGAAACTAACAAATTATTATTGTGTTCACCCCCCTCCCCACCTCATTTAGCATGCCTTAGAGATATACTCAGGCACTTGTACAACCAGAGCAAGGAAAAGATGAGTCAGAAATAGTTAATTTTTTATAGGGTGGTACCTAGTGGGGCTTATAGAACAGAGCTAATATTTTTTATCTCTTCTTTTTCCCTTATGTCCATTTTAAATTTGACTGTTCTACTCCTTACCTGTTATGACTTATTTTTCAGATGAGGAAATTGAGGTTCAGAAAACCTACAGAATCATAGACTCTCATATTTGGGATGGAGCGTATAGGTTATCTAAGCCACTTCCCTCCTGGTTCATGTCTCCAAGTCCCAGGAACCCTACTATGGAGTCTGTGAATATGGAACATGGCTTTACTTCTTAGAGGTAGGCCTTTTAGGTGAGATATCTAAAAAACATCTTCATATTGAATTAAAAGAGTTCTGGAGGCATAAAAATAGGTATAATTTTATTTTGCACAAGGTGGCCTCTCACATATTTAAAGACAGCTCTTTTTTTTTTCTCATCATTGGCATTCTCTATTCACAAGACTAATTCTCAGAGTAAGTTAATGGTTAAGTGAGGGTTAGAGTTCAGGTCTCCTTCTTCCCATACTTTTTTTTTCCCACCTAGTCAAATCAAATCAAGGGCCAATCCAAACCAAAAACAAACAAACAAACAAACCCACTGTCATCAAGTTTATTCTAACTCATAGTGAAACCCACTCATCAAGTTAATTCTAACTCATAGTGACTCCATAGGGTTTCCAAGGCTATAAATCACTATGGAAGCAGGCTGCCACATCTTTTCTTCAGTGGAGTGGCTGGTGGTTTCAAACCACTGACATTTTGGTTAACAGTTCATCGTGCCACCCAGGGACATCCTGGACGTGTAAATAAGAAGGGGCAAGCCATCACTGCCTTCCATGATGTAGCACTCTCCTCATACATTTTTATTAATATTTTTATATAGTTTAATTATTAAAATAATTCAATACCAATGTTTATTGCCAAAAATTACAATAGAAAATATATGTGGTATTAGAAGTTATTTTTGTTTATATAATTTTTGAAAGGTTGGAATGATGAGTCCAGGAGCTTATGGGGATTATTAAAGACAGTTTTCTGGAATAATTGGGCATGCTCCTTTTAGGAGGGAATGAAGGAATATATTACATTTGAACCTGCTTCCTATTTGACCAACTTTAACAGCCATGTAGTATATACAGATTAGCTCATGCATGTTTTCACTTTAGTGTATACGGTTATGAAACAATTTAAAGCTACCAGATAGGAAAATATCATGACCCTGTCTCTCTAAACTGTCCTGGGAATATAATAACACTTGCAAAGGCATTTGTAGTGAGAATATTATGACAATCTTAACAGTTGAAACATGTGATTTGTTCCTATCTTGTCATGGTTATTTTGAACAGGGAAAGATATGCCACTGGAGAAGAGAGGGTCTGCCAGCTAATTAGCACATGAGATGCTCCATCAGCTTAGTTGGCTTCCTGCAAACAGTACAGTTCAGTATATTCAAATTATTTGGCATAAATAAATGAAGCTGCCTATTACATTTGATCTGGTATAGGTGAAAAAGTAAGTTACAGCACAAAAGAAATCATGGATAATGTTCAAGGTAGATTTACATTTCTTCACTTTGCATTTGTATTTTATTAATTTTAATGTGTTTCATATTCCTGGTTACACCTCAGAGTCCAGTGTAAGTGCCACGAATTGTGGAATATTTGCCTATTAAAAGAGTTCAAAATTCAAACTGAGTTTAGAAGATGAATGATACATTCACATTATACATTATTTTACCCATTTTCAGGGGAGCTGACTTCAGAAGGTAAATGCTGCATTCTTGCACAACACATATGATGAGCAGGGTATTGTAGAACCAATGTTTCTAAGTGTTTTTGATGTGGAATATTGAAATTACCTTTTAATAGATTTATAGTAAACCAACTATTTTGGTATTAGAAATATATAATTTCGCTATATTCTCTTCAGGGAAGAAACTGTGTAAAGGATTCCAAAATACCTAAAATCATTCTAGCTCCATAAATCTAAGTTTATAGGACTTTAGTCTAAGCTTTATAGGAAAAGATGAAATCTGAACTAGGATTATCAATTGAATATTATTAATGTTTATTTTGCAAATTAATCTTAATCTGGGAATATTGATCATCCTATAGGAGCCCTGGTTGCACTGGTTATCTCTTATAGACTGGTACCACGAACAAGTGCTGCTTAAAAGCTTGGCTGCTAACCAAAAGGTTGGCCATTTGAATCCAACAGCCACTCCTTGGAAACCCTATGGGACAGTTCTACCCATTCCTGTAGGGTCACTATGAGTCTGAATCGACTCAATGGCAACGGGTTTGGTTTATGTTTTACAGTTATTTAACAAACTATAAATAAATGTAGAAAGTTGTGCACTTGGTAGTTTAGATATACAAAAAACAAAAACCTTCAATGGGTTTTTGTAGCTGCTTAGCAGGCCTTTTTCGTTTTGTCCCTTCTTTACTGCTTATCTTACTATAAATCAAAAAAAAAAAAAAAAAAAAAAAACCCAAACCCATTGACGTCAAGTCAGTTCTGACTCATAGTCACCTTAAAGGACAGGGTAGAACTGAGCTATAGGGTTTCCAAGGCTGTAAATTTTTCACTGAAGCAGACTCCCACACCTTTCCCACAGGGAGCAGCTGGTGGGTTCCAACAGTAGGCCTTTTGGTTAGCAGCCAAGTGCTTAACCAATTCGTAATCGGGGCTCCTTTACCTTACTCTAAAACCTGTTGCTGTTGAGTCAGTTCTGAAGCACAGCAACCCTATAGGACAAAGCGGAATTGCCCCATAGGGTTTCCAGGGAATGGCTGGCGCGTTAGAACTGCCGACCTTTTGGTTAACAGCCATAACTCCTAACGACTGCACCACCAGGGCTCCATGCCTTACTCTACAAAAAACAAACAAACAAACAAACAAACAAAAAGCCATTGCTGTGGAGTTGATTCCAATTCATATCTTCTCTGTGGTTGATTCATTTTCCCTCGGAGATCTCCTTTACCTTAACCTTGGGATATTTATTCTTGTGTTACATTTTCTACCCCCTGGAGGCTTATTGACAGGTATTGGAGCCACTTTAGTATGTTCTGGCGACGTGGCAGATACTGGTGTAACTGCCCAAAAACAAGGAAATTGGTCTGTACCACATTTGAGTGTTGAGAGCCATCCCTACAAAGGGATGCTTCCCAGAAGAGTGACTACACGAAACTTTTGTGTCATTTGGCTTCTGTACAGCGAGATTAGGCTTAAAACTATGTTTACTATTTCTTTTGTGTTATTGGGGAGGTATGGTTACCAGCATTTGGAAGTATTCAAGTAAATGAGTTATTTTGGGGTGAAAACAGTTTGTGATGCACTTCCTGGGCCATGGGACTAATATGTCCCATGTGTATGGTATGCATCAGGGAACATGGTACTGATATGGCCCACTCTAAATCAAAATGATATTTCAAGAGGTAGCATATGATTAGGAAACAATGGTATTGAAGGAAGAAGTTCAAGTTGCACTGAAGGCATTGGTGAAGAACAAGGCTCCAGGAACTGATGGAATACCAACTGAGATGTTTCAACAAACAGATGCAGTGCTGAAGGTGCTCACTCATCTATGTCAAGAAATTCAGAAGAAAGCTACCTGATCAACTGATGGGAAAAGATCCATATTTAAGCTTATTCCCAAGAAAGGTTATCCAACTGAATGTGGAAATCATTGAACAATATTATTAGTATCACATGCAAGTAAAATTTTGCTGAAGATCATTCAAAAGTGGCTACAGCAGTATATCAACAGGGAGCTGGCAGAAATTCAAGCCAGATTTAGACGAGGACATGGAACCAGAGATATCATTGCTGATGTCAGATGAATCCTTGCTGAAAGCAGAGAATACCAGAAGGATGTTTGCTTGTGTTTTATTGACTGTGCAAAGGCATTCAACTGTGTGGATCATAACAAATTATGGATAATGTTGTGAAGAATGGGAATTCCAGGACACTTAATTGTGCTCATGAGGAACCTGTCCATAGATCAAGAGGAAGTAGTTTGAACAGAAAGGAATAGTGTGTAGTTTAAAGTCAGGAAAGCTATGTTCAAGGCTGTATCCTTTCACCATACTTATTCAATCTGTATGCTGAGCAAATAATCTGAAAAGCTGGACTGTGTGAAGAAAAACCAGGCATCAGAATTGGAGAAAAGCTCATTAACAACCTGCGTTATGCAGATGACACAACCTCACAACCTTGCTTGCTGAAAGTGAAGAGGACTTGAAGCACTTATTGATGAAGATCAAAGACCACAGCCTTCAGTATGGATTGCACCTCAACATAAAGAAAACAAAATTTCTCACAATTGGACCAATAAGCAACATCATGATAAACAGGGAAAAGATTGAGGTTGTTTGCTTGGACCCATAATCAACACCCCTGGAAGCAGCAGTCAAGAAATCAAAAGATGCATTCCATTGGACAAATCTGCTGCAAAGGACCTTTTTAAAGTGTTCAAAAGCAAAGATGTCACCTTGAAGGCTAAGGTACACCTGACCCAAGCCATGGTATTTTCAATAGCCTCATATTCATGGGAAAGCTGGACAATGAATAAGGAAGACTGAAGAATTGATGCCTTTGAATTGTGGTGCTGGTGAAGAATATTGAATATACCATGGATTGCCAAAAGAACGAACAAATCTGTCTTGGAAGAAGTACAACCAGAATGCTAAGTCCTTAGAAGCAAGGATGGCAAGACTGCGTCTTACATACTTTGGACATGTTATCAGGAGGGATCAGTCCCTGGAGAAGGACATCATGCTTGGTAAAGTAGAGATCAGTGAAAAAGAGGAAGACCCTTAATGAGATGGATTGACACAGTGGCTGCAACAATGGCCTTAAGCATACAAACGATTTTGAGGATGGCACACGGCCAGGCAGCGTTTCATTCTGTTGTGCATAGGGTCGCTATGAATCTGAACTGACTGATTTGACGGCACCTAACAACAACAACAAATCAAAGGATACAAGTATGTGCAGCAATAGTAATATTTATTTGGTATTTTGTGTGTATTTTTGAAAGCTGAGTAAGATATTTTATGGCCCAAGTGAAACCAGGAAGTGTGGTATGCCATGGGGCTGATATGTCCCATGTGTGACATGCTTCAGGGAACATGGGACTGATAAATTGACATCCCATTTTTTCAAATAATAAAAAAAAAAAAACTAGCAACAAACAGTGAGCCAGCATCCAGTCCATTAGTGAAAAAAAAAAAAAATGGCATCACAAAAAAATTCCAAAAAAAAAAAAATAATAATTTATCCATGAGAAGGTTAAATGAGAAAATTTTTACTTGATCATGCCTATTACAACCTGTGGTTAAATTAGACTTTTATATTCACATATCACACACCCACCAGTACATAAATGTCTTAAATAGCCCTGGCTATTCAGAGCGTTATAACCAGTGTCAAGCTCTGTGCCTGTATTTGCATTTCATTCCCCGTCTTTCTTCTCAGGCGTGGTCACTATCCTTTCTCTATGTTACATAATCTTTCCTTTTCAAGTAGAACCCCATCTCACTATTTAAAAAATATTTTCATGTTTCTTCCCATTAAAAATCCAACTACAAACAAATAAAATTCCCTTAGGTTGCTCCCCACCGCCATTTGCTATTAATGTGTCTACTTCCTTTAAGAACCAAACACATTTTAAAGAGTATTATTTTTATTTTATCTGAATTTCATTATCACAGTATGTCCAACTTCCTCCCTGAGCAACTGCAATTTGTCTTCCAGCCCAATCACTCCCCTGGTAAACAAACAAACAAAAACAAACCCATTGTCCTTTAGTGGATTCGGACTCGTGGCAACCCCAGGTATACAGCACTCCATAAGGTCACCAATGACCTCTCTGTTGGTTATCCCAAGGGCTATTAAAAGTAACATCGTGTTCAATGTCTAAGAATCATTTAAAATTAATGATTACCCTCTCCTTCTTTAAAACCTCCTTTCCAAGGTTTTCATGTTAAAACACCCTTTTTTTAAATATATATATATATTTAATTGTGCTTTAAGTGAAAGTTTACAGCTCAAGTTAGTTTCTCATACAAAAATTTATACACACATCGTTAAGTGACCCTAGTTTTTCTCCTTATAATGTGACAGCACATTCTTCCTTCCCATCCTGGATTCCTGGGTCTATTCAACTAACTCCTGTCTCTTTCTGCCTTCTCATCTCACCTCGGGACAGGATCTGCCTATTTAGTCTCATGCATCTACTTGAACTAAGAAGCACACTCTTCACAAGTATCATTTTATGTCATATAGTCCAGTCTAATCTTTGTCTGAAAATCTGGCTTTGGGAATGGTTTTAGTTCTGGGTTAACAGAGTCCTGGGGCCATGTCTTCTGGGGTTCCTCCAGTCTCAGTCAGACCATTAAGTCTGGTCTTTTTCCTAGAATTTGAGTTCTGCCTCCCGCTTTTCTCCCATTCCATCAGGGACTCTCTGTTGTGTTCCCCATCAGGGCAGTCATTGGTGGTAGCCAGGTACCATCTAGTTCTTCTGGTCTCAGGCTGACAGACCCTCTGGTTTATGTGGCCCTTTCTGTCTCTTAGGCTAATATTTTCCTTGTGTCTTTGGTGTTCTTCATTCTCCTTTGTTCCAGGTGAGTTGGAACCAATTGATGCATCTTAGATGGCTGCTCGCTAGCTTTTAAGACCCCAGATGTCACTCACCAAAGTGGGATGGAGAACATTTTCTTAATAAACTTTATTATGCCAATTGACCTAGATGACTGCTGAAACCATGGTCCCCAGATCCTTGCCCCTGCTACTGTGTCTCTCAAAGTGTTTGGTTGTGTTGAGGAAACTTCTTAGCTTTTGGTTTAGTCCAGTTGTGCTGACTTCCCTTGTATTGTGTGTTGTCCTTCCTTTCACCTAAGATAATTCTTGTCTACTACCTACCTAGTTAGTGAATACCCCTCTCCCTCCTTCCTCACCCTTGTAAACATCAAAGGATGTTTTCTTCTGTGTTTAAACCTTTTCTTGAGTTCTTATAATAGTGTTCTCATGCAGTATTTGTCCTTTTGCGACTGACTAATTTCACTCAACATAATGCGTTCCAGATTCATCCATGTTTAAAACACCTTTTTGTTTTCTTATTTCCCTTTTATATCACTGTCTATTCCTTCCCTTTCTTCTTTGCATATTATCTCAAGACTCAGTCTTAAGATTTCTTATTTTCTCACTGTTCACTCACTAGCCCCTGGTGTTTTGATCCTTACACAGTGCTGTGATTACCACCTAAATGGAGATAAAACTGAGCTCATTATCCTTCTCTCCAAACCTACCGCTTCCATTGTTACTTATCTAAGGACTGGCACAATTATTTACCCAGTGCCATCAGTTAAAACCATAGAAACAAGCTTGGCATCCTCCCCTCCCTCCCTCCTCATCATTTATTTATTCGGCCTGTTAGGAAATTCTGTGAAAATTTCTGCTTAAATATCAATTGAACTTGTCCTTTGTTCTCCATCACCACCATAATTGCCACCACCCTTATTTAAGCTATTATGATCTTTTGCCTGGATGATGCCATAGTGTCCTGACTACTCTAGCTTCATTCACTCTGGCCTTTAGCCAATTATTTCTACATTACAAATACTAATCTGGTCATGTGGTCCTACCTCCATCCTTTAAAACCCTTTGATAGTGTTCTATTGTTCTGTGGATAAAGGCAACCTTCTTGATTTGACTTATAATACCACACATGGTTTGGTAACCACCAGTACCTTCGGCCTTTGCTTTCCTTGCCCTTGTACTCTTCACACTGTTCTCTTCAATTCTTTGTATCCAGCATACTTTCTTCAAAGGTCTCTTTATTTTACTATACTTTATTCTCAAATCTCAATTCAAGCATTGTTTTCTCAAAGTAGCCTTTTTTGACTTCCATGATAAAATCAAGTACCCCCCATCTTAGGCTGGGTTTGCTAGAGAAGCAAATCGAGTAAAGCATATAAATATCTATATGCCAAAAAACCAAACCCATTGCCATGGAGTCAATTATGACTCATAAGGACCCTATGTAGAGAGATTTATCTAAAGAAAATGGCTCACACTATGGTTGTAGAGACTGAAACGTCCCAAATCTGTGGGTAAGGCTGGAGTTTCTCCTGATTCACATAGCCACAGGGGCTGATGGACCTGAGATCGGTAGATCAGAGAACAGGGCTCTTGCTCACAGGCTGAGAAAACTGACGAATCCTAAGATCAGCAGGCAGGACTGCAGGTACACTGCTAGCCCAAGTCCCAAGAACTGGAGGTCAGACCAACGGTAGCCAGCTGCAGAATCCAGAGCGGGCAAAAGCCCATGAGCCTTGGCAGAATGTCCACATATATTTGATACAGTCGCATATCCAGGGAAATTCCCTTTCAACTGATGACTACTCACAGCAGATCCCATCATGGAGGTGATCACATTATATGAAATCTCATCATGGAAATGATCACATCATCATATGACTGCCAAAATACATCATAACTGCTAAACCACTGAGAATCATGACCCAGCCAAGTTGACACACAACCCTAACAATAATAACCCCCTCACTCATAGTCTTTCAGGATTCTGGTAATTCTTGTTTTCAGCACTTGCCATAGTTAGAATTCTGCATTTGTGTCAGTGATTATTAAACATCTACCTTTGTTAGTCAACTGTAAGGTCTATCAGAAAAAACATTAAGCCTTTTGTCTTTTTTTTATTGCATTGTTAATAACCATTAATTTCTAGACCTGACTCCTTTTCTGAACTCTAGTATTAAAATGATAAATACATGTTCTAGATATATCATCCTGACCTCAGTTTAACCTGTCTAAAGTAGAATTGTTTACTTTCCTTTTCAACTAACTTTCTTGCCTTTTATTCCTTATTTCTGTCAGTGCATATGATATCTCAAACACTATTTTTCTCCCCTAAATTTCATAGTTTAGCAAAATCTTCAGCAAAATTTTTTGCTGAAAATGATTCAAAAGCCATTGCTGCAGTACATCATCAGGGAACTGCTGGAAATTCAAGTTGGTTTCAGAAGACAAAGTGGAACCAGGGATATCATTGCTGAAGTCAGATGGATCTTGGCTGAAAGCAGAGAATACTAGAAAGATGTTTACCTGTGTTTTATTGACTATGCAAAAGCATTTGACTGTGTGGATCATAACAAATTATGAATAACATTGGGAAGAATGGGAATTCTAGAATATTTAATTGTGTTCATGAGAAACCTGTATACAGACCAAGAGGGAGTCCTTTGAACAGAGCAAAGGGATACTATATGTTTTAAAATCAAGAAAGGTGTGCATCAGGGTTATAGTCTTTCACCACATTTATTCAATCTGTATGCTGAGAAAATAATCTGAGAAGCTGGACTATATGAAGAAGAATGTGGCATCAAGATTGACGGAAGACTCATTGACGACCTGTGGTATGCAGATGACACAACCTTGCTTCCTGAATGTGAAGAGGATTTGAAGGACTTAATAATGAAGGTCAAAGACCACAGCCTTCAGTATGGATTACACCTCAACATAAAAAAAGCAAAAATTCTCACAAGTGAACCAATAAGCAACATCATGAAAAATGGAGAAAAGTTTGATGCTGTTATGGATTTCATTTTACTTTGATCCATATTCAACACCCATGGAAGTATCAGTCAGGAAATCAACCAATGTATTGCACTGGGCAAATCTGATTCAAAAGACCTCTTTGAAGTGTTCAAAAGCAAAAATGTCACTTTGAGGACTAAGATGTGTCTAACCCAAGCTGTGATATTTTCAATTGCCTCATACGCATGTGAAAGTGGAACAATGAATATGGAAGACTGAAGAAGAATTGATGACTTTGAATTATGGTATTGGTGAAGAATATTGAATATACCATGGACTGCCAGAAGAAGGAACAACTCTGTCTTGGAAGAAATACAGCCAGAGTGTACCTTGGAAGCAAGGATGGAGAGACTTCCTCTCATGTACTTTGGACATGTTATGTGAAGAAGGACATCATGCTTGGTAAAGTAGAGGGTCAGCAAAAAAGAGGAAGACACTTAATGAGATGAATTGACACAGTGGCTGCAACAATGGCCTTAAACATAACAATCGTGAGGATGGCGCAGGGCCGGGCAGTGTTTAGTTCTTTTGTACATAGGGTCGCTATGAGTCGGAAGCAACTTGATAGCACCTAACAACAACAAAAGCTCATACTTACTATAACCCTATCTATTCTGTGTCTAGTGTATGTATTAGCTGTATGCTTTTTTAAAAATATACTTTATAGTTTAGAGCAGTTTAAGGTTTACAGAAAAATTGTGCAAAAACAGAAAGAGTTTCCGTATAACTTCCTGGCCCCTCCACACTACTTCTCTTATTATTACATCTTGCATTCCTACAATATATTTGTTACAACTGATGAAATAATTTTTCTGTATCTATTAATATGATCATATAATTTTTCTTCTTTTGGCTGTTCTTAAGATGAATTACACTAATTGATTTTTCAGTGCTGAACCAACCTTGCATACCTGGGATAAATCCCACTTGGTTATGGTATATAGTTCTTTCTACACATTATTGGTTTCAATTTGCTAACATTTTGTTGAAGATTTGGGGATCTATATATACATATTTTTTTTAGTCATGTGAGATATTGGTATGTATTTTCCTTCCTAGTAATGTCTTTGTCTGGTTCTGGGCTATGTGCTTTTTGAATGAATGAGTGATTTAATGACTTGACATATTAGTTTTATCCTCTCACCACTGTCACAACCATTGCACAGGCCTTCAGTTCCTCAGGTCTGCTTCTAATTGTATTTCTACTCCAAAATTATGGAGTGGAAATATATTTTAATATTTCATTTTTTATTTAATAATAAAATATATTATTTTATTGCAAATGTCATTGTCTAGTATGTTATGCACAAAAATATATTTACTAGTCTTTTTTTATTATTGTACTTTAGATGAAGCTTTGCAGAACAAACTAGCTTTTCATTAAACAGTTAGTACATGTATTGTTTTTTGACATTGGTTTGCAACCCCGCATGTCAACACTGTCCCCTTCTTGACCTTGGTTTCCCTGTTACTAGCTTTCCTGTCCCCTCCTGCCTTCTAGCCCTTACCTCTGGGCTGGTGTGCTCCTCTAGTCTTGCTTTGTTTTATGGTCCTGTCTAATCTCCGGCTGAAGGGTGAACCTCAAGAGTGATTTCATTACTGAGCTAAAAGAGCATCCAGAGGCCATATTCTTAGGGTTTCTCCAATTTTTGTCAGACCAGTGAGTCTGGCTTTTGTGTGTGTGTGTGTAAGTTCAGACTTTGTTCTACATTTTTGTCTACAGCTGTCTGGGACTGTTTATTTTGACCCCGTCAGAGCAGTCAGTGGTGGTAGCTGGGCACCATCTACTTGTGCTGAACTCAGTCTGGTGGAAGCTGTAGTCCTTGTGGTCCATCAGTCATTTGGACTAATCTTTCCTTTGTGTCTTTGGTTTTCTTCATTCTCCCTTGCTCCACATGGGGTAGGACCAGTGGAGTATCTTAGATGGCTACTCATAAACTTTTAAAACCCCAGATGCTACTCACCAAAGGAGAATGTAGAACATTTTCTTTATAAACTATGTTATGACAATTGAGCTAGATGTTCCCTGAGACCATGTTCCCCACAGTGCTCAGTCCAGTAATTTGGTCCCCCAGGGAGTATTTATTATTTTTAAAAATATCATTTTACAATTTAACATATACTTATTGAACTTCTACTGTGGAAGCAGACTTATGCAATTCAAAGAACACAAGATTTAAAGTCATATGGTCTTAGTTCAAATTCTAATTTCACTACTTTCTTGCTATGTGATTGTGGGTAGGTTACTTCACCTTTCTTTGATTCAAGTTCTTCATCTGTAAACTTGGAGTAATAACACTAGGAATGCTTGTTTCACAGGGAATTGGAAAATTTATAGCACTTGATATAGTACATTAAAAAACTGAAAACCAATGCTGTTAAGTCTATTTTGACTCATAGCGACTCTATAGGACAGAGTAGAACTGCCCCATAGGGTTCCCAAAGAGTGCCAGATGGATCTGAACACTGATCTTTTGGTTAGCAGCCATAGCTCTTAACCACTATACCACTAGGGTTTCTGGTATATAGTGTATAAAAATTTTGGTGGAAAAAGACATTCGAATGTAAGCCTGCATTTAAAATTACTCTCTAATTTCTATAAGCTAATTAATTAATTTAATTAACCTTGTTTCAAGCATGGGGAGAGAAATAAATAAATTGTCTAAACTATTTTCTAGGAACAAGGAATATTATAACCTGTAAGCTTAATATAAAACTTGTTGGTATAAGTTGATTACAATGCCATGGCGTAATTGAGGAAAGAATTCCATATTTCAAATGTAGGACTGTGTTTTTCAATGTTCTTTAAAAGATTGGGGCATTAGTTGTGCTTGTGCATTGTGGCCCCAGAAGCTAGGCTACTTTCAATAAGAGAGGCTCCATGAATTGAGAGAACCTAAGGGCTTCATTCTGAGTGCACTGCTACTAACTGAAAGATTGGCAGTTCAAATTCCCCCAGAGGCACCTTGAAAGAAAGGTTTGACAATCTATTTCTGAAAAATCAGCTATTGAAAGCTCTATGGAGCACAGTTCTACTCTGAAATAAGTGGGGTCGCCGTAAGTTGGAATCTATATGAGGTCAACTGATTGGTTGGTTATGACCTGCTCTCAGGGGTGTATGAGGCCACAGGACCTGCCCCTGGGCTGAGTTGCGGCTGGCACATGAGCTGTACTCCTCTGCTAGGCCATTAAAGAGCCAGGAGTCTTGGGCACTTGCAGGGGAGCAGAATCACCCTCTCCCACGCTTCCTTGCCAGCAGTAGAAACTGTAGCCTGTCAGAAATAGTGAGCAGCTGTAATTTTCTCTGGCTAGAGATCCTCTTTCTTTTTACTAAAGGGCTGGGCCAGGGAGGCATAGATATGTGGTAACTGTGCAAAGGATTACTCATTTTGAGGAAAAGGGATTGCTCTGAAACTAAGAATTTGGTTTTAGCCAGACTAACATAAATTCCCTGTTGTTTATTGAAATAAATATTTTTTTCTGCCTTCTTTACTGTTCTAAAATCTGGTCTTTGTGTAGTTTTATAACTTTATTCTCCACTTTATCTTGATGTTAACCATCTTGCCCAACAACTATCACTGACTCAATGGCTCCCAGGCACAACTTCCTTTTTCTTGCATTTTTGGATCTGCTTCTGTGTGCCGGAAATTCCCCTACTGCAGCCAAGACTTCCTTGAGGACAGAAGTCCACAATTGTCTCCCGTACTCTGAAGCTCTGTGGAAGCTATGTTCTGTACCACACTCTTCTGCACTGACTTGTTTTTTCAATGAGATTATAAAATTCTCAATAGTTTTAATACTGCTTTTTCCTTACTAGCATCTAGCATGTTATACAGAGAATGGAGCCAACACATAATACATATTTGTTGAGTGGATAAAGAGGAATTTGCTGCAAGCTGAGGAAAGCAGATACCGTCAGGGAACTCTTAAGAAGTGTATTTAGACAATTTTTGTTAAAATTCTAAAACAAGGACTTAATTTTAGATTCAGAGGAAGAAAAACATATAAAAGAACAATGGACCAGTTTATCAGTTAATTGAATTCTGAAATTAATCACTTTTATATGCATGAGATGTCTCTGTTCCTACCCTAAGTTCAAGTATGAATACCAATGTTGAATTCAAATAGAGCATTGGCAAATGAGTAACTGGCTCAAGGTCAGCAACAGGCTAAACAGGCTGCTTGTCTGCTTCTCAGTTACTTTTGGGAAGTTACAGGTGTAGTTAAAATGTCTCTGCAACACCTCAGAATTTGCATTATTAAGACTTCTGGGAATGTGATACTACATCACGATGCCATCTCTTAGACTGCTTAAGTTTTTAATGCAATGAGATTTTGTGACCTTAGGCAATGATATTCCTTCCCAGAACCACCTTCTGAAGTATAGAAGAATGACAAAATAATCCCAATGACATTGAGCATCCTTGCATAAATTGACAGGCTGAAAAGTATATCTGAGTGACAGGGACCTATGCATAGATGAATACGAAGTCATGCCTTCATTTACTGGGCATTGTCATTCAAATCAATTAATATTGATTAATTGGTCTTGCATCCAATTAAGGTGGTTTTGTTTCTACCCAGGTGATGTCTTGAGTTATTGCATCAGTGTGCTTTATTTGTGTGTGTGTGGTAATAATGTTGTGACCTGTGGTATTCATTCACCGCTGACTCAATATTGTGGATGCTTTAAGAAAAAGAGGCCATGGTTCTTCCTGTCTAGGGTAAACCTCACTTAAGGCCTTCAATTAACCTGATGATTGAATCCAAGACTTTTTTTTTTAAGCAGGATGTTCTAAAATACCCACATGGCTGCTGCTGAGATTTTGATATTTATTTTTATTAGTTTTATCATGAATGCCCACACTAGGTTCTTTGGTTCAGAGACAGATTATTATTAACCACTTAAAAAGCAAGTAATGACCCTGTTTTGCCCCACACTCTGAGTCTCACCTGAGGAACAATGCGGTGTATCAGGGAGCTGAGCTGAGCTGAGCTGAGTGAAGTGAGCTGCTGGGTATCTGAGTAGCCAGTTAAGACAACCGGCAAAAATGAAAGCAATAGTCAAGCCTTCAATCACTTACTACAGTAGTATTGGAGCCCTGGCAATGAAGTTGTTAAGAGCTCAGGCTGCTAACCAAAAAAAGTTCGAATCCAACAGCCACTCCCTGGAAACTCTATGGTGCAGTTCTACTCTGTCTTATAGGGTCACTATAAGTTGGAATAGACTTGAAGGCACACAACAGCAACAACAACAAAGTAGTATTAGCAAGAGATACCCAGAGAGAAGCTGCCTGGCTTTCTCCTGTTCCATATCTCCCTGGGAATGGTGCTTGGCTCAGGTGGAACAGGGCAGACATGGGGAACTTCTCACTGCTGAAGGGCTAGTAGTGGAAAAATACTGAGGACTATGTCAGAGTGGAGAAACATGTTTTCAAGTTCTCCCTCCCATTCCCCTGATAAGGAGGCTTCAGCAGAGGCACCTGAGGAAGGCCTCTGCCAAAGTCCCCTTGGTAGAGAGACCTCCTTGAGGAGCTGCCTATGCCAGGAATGCAGATATTCAAAGGTGCATGGCTGGGGCCTGGGGAGTGGGATGCTGAGTCCTTGGCTGCACCTCCCTTTAGAGACTGCAGTGCATTGGCTGTGCACTAAGTCTGTTTGGGGAAGGCAGCTTCCTCATTGAGTCCTACCAGATAAAGCCTTTGCAATTGCCTATGATCATGCCTGAAAAAATCACACATAAATTTTTAGCCAAGAGCCGGACTCCTTACTAGGTAAGCCAGGTCAAACGTCCTTTGCATTCAAATTTCAAAGTCTGTCATAGGTGAGAACAGAGAACAATGGATTTTCCCCATTTATGTAGAAGAAAGAGACCCTTTCTTCTGTTAATATAGAAGAAAGAGACCCAGCCCTTTTTCATCCTGAGATGGGATCAAAAGAATCCTGGGTCTCACCCTAATCTTTTGAAATGTAAATGCATCTTTCCTAGACCCAAATAAACCCTAGATGTCTCAGGCTTTTATAACCTAGAGATGTCTCTAAATTCTAGGTTTATACCTTTTGAAATGTAAATAAGTAGAGAGACAGTGCTCTTGCCTTTCTGGCATCTTGTGGCTTAGCCTAGAAACCTAGTCCAGAGCATTCGGCATTCTTAGAACAGAGCAATTAAGTAGACAAATGGCTACAGCTCTATTTCTCATGATATGGGAAGAATAAAATGCTTCTAAACCCAAACCAAACCCACTGCCGTGGAGTCGATTTCAACTTGTAGGGACCCTAGTGAAAGCAAACATTCTCTATCTTTATATCATTTACATTTTCACATCTCAGGAGACTAGGGATTTTCACAGGAGCACTGAGAAATCCAGGATTGTTTTATCTCCCCACAAGTAGATGCCAGACTCAGAGACAGGTGTTTTCCAATATATGACTTGATTGTCACAAGAAGTCTGCACCGCAGCTATCACTATACTAAGTTTTAAAAATGAGGAAAATAAGACTCTGAATTTAAACAATTGGCTCAAGATAATGCAGCTACAGTTGTTATTGGTTTAGTTAAAACCAGATTCTGCCTGGTTCCAAGCCCATCCTCTTCCCACTACGTCAAACCAAAATGAAAGAGAGCAATTTCAAGGCTTCTGTTGTCCTAAGACCTCTTTGATAATTTTAACAGAGAGTTTCATTTTCATTATTACATTCATCTTATAGGAAGTTAAAAGCTCAAAGAAAAATGAGCCCCCATTGGTGCCTGAGGTCTAGGTCAAATCTGGGAGAGAGTGGGAAAAAAAAGAAGAAAGAAATTTTCTTGTAATTTTCAAAGGAAAATTTCATAAGTATCTGATACCAGAGAGGGCATTTTTCTAGGAAGTAAAACTACATCAAAATATGGTATTTTCTGGCACTAATTACTTTCTCTGATGGATACATCTTCTCTGTCTTTTCAGGGACTTTGTCTTCTATTCCAAGGAGAATCCACTCTGAAAGCCAGGATAAGGACTGCTAAGAAATTGTACAATAGCACGTCATAGATTTGAGAGAACTCTCCCACACATCCGGAGCCTAAGGATAGACTTTAAATAAAGGAAACATGCTAAAGCTGGAGAGCCAGGTGTTACTCCCATACTGAGCGCACTCTTTCAGCCTGAGGTCGAACGCAAGACAAGAATCTTTTCTTGAAATAAGGAATTCCTATAACCTGAGCAGATCAGCCAGCAAACTCCTTTCCTTAATGCACACCCCTTACTCCTCCACAACAAAACAAAGCAAATCAATCGAATTAAATCCAAACACACACAGCCAAACAAGTGGTTTTCTAAAATGTGATCAAAATCTCCTTTGCTTCCATGGCAAGTGAAAAAAAGAAAACGAATCAATATCTTCATACACTAATAACGCTTAAAATTTGAGAATCCTAGAACTATTTTTAGAAAACAAAGGATACATAATATTTTACAACCCATCCTCAAAACCTACAATTTTGTAATGTGTTTAATAATTGTAAACAATAGTAAAAGCACTTATTTGTGGAAAGTCAAATGGCTAATAGTTGATTCAAGGATTCATTGGAAGATAAAAGGGAAAAAATAATAGGAAGTGTCATTATAATTGATCCTTTTCTTTTTTTAAATTTGACTTTTTTGGGGGCAGATTTTTTTGAGGGCAGAAGTGAGAATAGATATGTGTACATTTTCTTTATGTCCGTCAATAAATTGCTCATCATAGGGAAAAATTAACAACTAATAAATCTGACGTTCAAAAGCATTTATTTGTAAAGCACTTGCCAAGATTTTCTTATTTTTATGAAATGCTACAGATTACAAAAGGGACTGAGAGAATTGAGTGACATGAAGGAATATTTATCTCTCCTCCAGATACGCTAGAGTCCTTGGGTGGTGCAAACAGCTAAGCACTTGACTACTGACCAAAAAGATGGAACTTCGAATCCACCCAGCGGTGCCTTGGAAGAAAGACTTGGCAATTTACTTCCGAAAAATCACAGCCATTGAAAACTCTATGGAGCACAGTTCTACTCTGAAACACATGGGGTTGCCATGAGTAAGAATCAACTCTTGGAAACTATTGTTTTGTTTTTCCTCCAAATGTACTGATATTACTCCTAGTCACTTTTTGAATCTACTGTGTTGTGGAGCTTCCCATCACACACAGCCTTTTCAGCTGACCTTTTATGCCTCAGAACCTCTCTGCCCCTCCAGAATCCATCTAATTTTTATCTTTTTTAGGCTCAGGTCATTAGATACATGTCTACTTGCCTTTATCAAAGAGCATATTCAGATGACTCATTATTTCCCTGTCTGCTCTTTTCTCATAGGTTGAAAGCCCCTTGACATTACGTGTTTTCTTTTACATGCTGTGTAGCTCTATACAAAAGACAATCAGGAGCTGAGTT
Source organism: Loxodonta africana (assembly GCF_030014295.1). Taxonomy (NCBI): domain Eukaryota; kingdom Metazoa; phylum Chordata; class Mammalia; order Proboscidea; family Elephantidae; genus Loxodonta; species Loxodonta africana. The sequence goes on from NC_087351.1 coordinate 52,031,353, forward strand.
GTCATTTGCAGAAAGAATTGTTGAAAAGGTTTTGGAACTACAAGACGTAAGTAACTACCCCTAAATATATTTTAGCAATTCAGCTAAATGGAGATGGCTCTCTCAGAGAAATTTCAAAGATGTGGGGACTAAATGGAGAGTGGCTTTCATTAAATGTTAGATATATGACTGCCAATTTGTCCTTGACTTTGGAAAAGTCAATATATTATATTGGCAGGTAATCATTTGGCATTAGCTAGGCATACCATTAAGAAGATTTGAAAATCACGTTAGCATTCATAAATAAACATCAGTAGAGTCATATTTAAAGTAACACATGTAATAGAGATCAGTTAAAGCAGAAAATATAAAATGCCTAAAAGCCTACAGTAATAGAGCCTTCTCCAACTGATGTATCCACTGACTCTACTAAATAATGAAGTTGAAACTGGTTTTTACTATTCTCAAATGAACAATATCACTACAAGGCACTAAATTACCCCAATTACAACTTGTTTCGTTTGGCAATTTAGAGGCAAATGGAATAGGGGAGTGAGAGACAGGAACAGCCCCTCAAAGTATGAGCTAAACCAGATACAACAGACCCTATGGGACCTCATGTGAGTGCTTTTACAGTAGTTAGACAAATTGCTTCTCTTATACGGTTCAATTCCTTTCTTCCAAGAAGCTAAAACCACTTTCTTTCTTTCTTTGAAATGTATAATAAAATATCAGGCATATGAAAGCTTTCAAAGAGCCAGTAAGATTTAAAGTAGATCAGGATTAAATAGGGTATCAAGATTTCTACTAGCAGTGTAAAGTGTAATTCATTGTCCAGTAGGGAATGGGATAGAGATTTTATGGGTAGATTTTTATTTCCTTATCTGTACAAGTCACATTGGATGTAGTGAAGGGTTCCCACTACATATAAAGCAGTTGAATTTATCTCTTCACTTCCTATGGTTTTCTACATCCTGGCTAATATTTACCTTTTAGTATTATATCCTACCATCCCCCTTAAGAAACCCGTCTGACTAAACTTCCAAGATCTTTGAGCCTTGCTCTGCCTCTCATCATATTCTTTTTCCAGTGAGGAATGTTCTGTTGTTCGATCTCATCTTTTCTCCCTTCCTTGTCGTTAATTGCCGTTGCATAGGCTTTGACTCGTGATGACCTCATATATGACAGAATGAAACATTGCCCTGTCCTATGCCACCTTCGTGATCTTTGATATGTTTGAGCCCATTGTCGTAGCTATTGTGTCAATCTATCTCATTGAGGGCTTCCCTTGTTTTCACTGACTGTCTGCTTTACCAAACTTGATATCCTTTTCTAGGGATTTGTCTTGCCTGATAAAGTCTCAAAGGCAAGCAGGGTGAAGTTTAGCCATCCTCACTTATTAGGGGCATTCCTTCGTAAACCAAAAAACCATGCCTATTGCCATCGATTGATTCCAACTCATAGCGACTCTACAGGACAGAGTAGAACTGCCCTATAGGGTTTCCAAGGTCGTAAATCTTTCTGGAACAGATTGCCACATCTTTCTCCCACAGAGCAGCTGGTGGGCTTGAACTGCAGATCTTTCAGTTAGCAGCCAAACACTGCTTAACCATTCTGCCACCTAAACCAAAAACCAAATCCACTGCTGTTGAGTGAATTCCAACTCAGGGTGACTCTATAGGACACAGTAGAAGTGCCCCATAAGGTTTCCAAGGCTGCAGATCTTTACAGAAGCAGGCTGCCACATCTTTCTCCTACAGGCCTGCTGCATTTTTTGTGTCCAGAAAATTATTTGCTTTTTTTTTTTAATTTCTTTTTAATTTACAGAGTTTCCATCTATTGTTTTGTATTTCATTTTAATTTTTTGTTCTCCTGTTATTCCTTTGGGACATTCCTAGTTTTAAATGGTTATGGAAAGTAGGACAGTGAGTTGAATTAATTATTCTCCTTTTTTTTTTTTAATGCTTTATCCAAAAAAACTAAACCCACTGCCTTCGGGTCAATTCTGATTCATAGCGACCCTACAGGACAGAATAGAACTGCCCCACAGGGTTTCCAAGGAGAGCCTGGCGGAGTCAAACTGCTGACCTTTTCGTTAGCAGCTGTAGCACTTAACCACTGTGCCATTATATATAGTTCAAATTTCCTCATTGTTCAAGATCCTTCACAACTTTGCCTTAATTTGAAATTTCGATCACATAAGCTACCTTTTCTCTAAACAACTACTCTTATATACTCATTCTCTGTGACTCCAAGTGTTCTTTCTCTCTTTTGAACTCATATATGGTTTATCTTTATCGTTTATGATAATGCCTTCCAAAAAATCTTATTTGTGATTATTTCCATGCATCATTTTTTTTTTTTTTCCAACTAGATTGAAAATGTCCTGGGGAAAGGGTAATTCTTTTCATGTTTTTATTACTGCTTGTATTAATTTCCAAGGGCTGCTATAACAAAATACCATACACTAGTAGCTTGAAATAACAGAAATCTATTCTCTCATTTTTTTTTATTCTCTCATAGTTCTGGAGGCTAGAAACCCAAAATAAAGGTGGTGGCAGGATAATGTACTCTCTGACGATCCTAGGGGACAAGTCCTTCCTTGCCTCTTTTGGCTTCTGGTGGTTCCAGGCATTCCTCAGCTTGTGACACCCCAACTTTCATCTCTGCCTCTGTCTTCACATGGCCCTCTTCCCTTTGTGTATGTCTGTCTGTGTCTCACCTGTTTTTTTTTTTAATCGGGATACCAGTTTTTATGGATTGAATTGTGTCCCCCCAAAATATGTGTTGTAAATCCTAACCTCTATGCCTGTGGTTATAATCCCATTTGGGGATGGGTTTTCTTTGTTATGTTAATGAGGCAGGATTAATGCAGGTTATTTCTTAAATCAATTTATTTTGAGATATAAAAGAGATTAAACATGCAAGCAAGCAGAGAGAAGGGGGAAGATATATACCAAGTCACATGGAGATCTCCCAGGAACCAGGAAACAGATGCTGAAGAGAGAAAGACCTTCCCCCACAGCTGACAGAGAGAGAAATCTTTCCCCCAGAGCCCAGACAGAGTCAATGCCCTGAATTTGGACTTCTAGCCTTCTAAACTGTGAGAAAATAAATCTCTGTTTGTTAAAGCCATCCACTAAAACAGCCCTAGATAACTAAGATTCCAGTCATATTGAATTACAGCCCACCCTACTCCAGTATGTCCTCAGGTTGACTTAACTAATTGCCTCTGCATAGACCCTATTTCCAAATAAGTTCACCTTCACAGCTATTGGGGTTTAGGACTTGAACATATCTTTTGTGAGATACCAATCAACCCATAGCAGTACTCTAGCATGGCTTTTCAGATAATAATTGCTTAGGCAATATTTATTTTTTGTTGGACTAACACAGCAAATCACATCTTATCAGTATAACCTAATATAGGAGGTTTCTAGTGAATATAGGTATTCATACATTTACTCAAATACATTTATTCATTAATTTATATTAAATTCATTTCTTCACACTATGCATATCTGTTAAATGCCTATTCTGAGCATAATACTCGACTAAATATTCTGTATAGGTTCTAGGTAGATTTCATTTATCATGCAGTGACACTATTCATTCCTACCAAGCATGGGGATAGGCTTGTGTTGTCTAATGTTAGACACGATATTGCCCAGAATACATATCACAGTTGTAACCCACAACTAATGATATATTTTGGAGGAAACCTCATTGCACCATCTTCACATGCAGAATGTGACAATGGCTATTGCAATGACGATTACTTTAATTGGTGAAGTGTCATCATGAAAATTACACCAGTAGCAGCTGCAGGAACAGCAGAGAAAACAGATGCCGTAATAAACCATGATTCTGTTCCTCAGTAGTTGGGAAGAATTCGGGAGATTTAGTCACCGGAGAGTTACAATTAAAGGAGTTCAAGCTTGGGTCCACTCAGATGTTGTGGGCAAAAAATAGTCACCCAAGGCACTGAAAATTTGAGAAGTAGGCAGGAGTATAATGGTGGATAAGAGACCAGCCCCAAGTGTGGCGCTTGTATATAAGATTGTGTATAAGGTCTCAGTACTTTTGTTGGTCTATTTTCCATTTTAGTATCACCAACTGTCTTGATGACTACTTTTCCTTCAGTTTCTGTTTTCCTAAGTGTTTTAAACACCTGGTTATCCACATGGCTTCAAGGAAATCACACCAATTTGTCACATCCTGGGGACATTTCTCAAACTCAGTACCATGAGAGACTGCATGAAGAACAGTCTGCTTGGGAGCTGATTCTCCCAGATCATCTTCCTTGTTTCCTTTCCACAGCCTGCCTTGCCCCACCCCTCAGTAACTACTGGCGTATAGTGATCCCTGGTCAGGTTAGGTTTCTGCAGGAGGAGATCTAGACTGAGGTCTGGAAGACAGAGCAGTCAATTGCTTATGCACAAATTCATAAAGTAATGATGAGTTTTATGTGAACCAAGGCAGTGGCAGGGATAATGACGTGAATGGTGAGAAAACATGTTTATGATGTAGAAGTGACAAGGATATATAAGACAGGGGGTAAAGGAGAAGGAATAATATAGGGTGGTCCCTACTCAATGAACAGCTCACATAAATGGGTCAATGACTATCATGTCCATTAAGACATAGAATGCAAGAGATGTGTAAAGAGATGATGATTTATACCCCATTTCTATGGTTTTAAAATGATAGTTGTATTTTACTGGGATTATAGAGTTATTTTAAAAAGGCAGAGATTAATTTGCCAGATAGTTTTTATTAATATCTTCAGCTAATGTTCTCAATCCTAGGACTTTATCAAACATCTGTGTTTTTACCAGGGCTTATATTACTCATAATATCACTCTTTCTCCAATATCATGTTACACAGTTCTCTCCCGTCCTAATTTAGCTTTTGTACAACAAATACTTGGTCCACCAACATTATGTGACAGGCATGTAGTGGGAACATTAGCAAGTGAGGGAAGATTACTCTGCATTTTGTCTTTGGAGTTCACTTCCATTTTCTTCTTGGCAAGTTCTTCATCTTATGATCTTCAACATCCACCACTAATTCTAAAACGCAAAAAAAATGCCCCTTGTGCTAGATATATTGGTGTTAGGGTCTTTCTACCACAGCCAACACTAATAGGTAAGCAGGCTATGTGGAAACTATAGTGAAACGGCAATCATTCAAAGGTAACAGAGCTATTAGAGAGTAGAATTATCACTAACTGGTTCAGACTGATAAAAAAAAAAAAAAAAAAAAACAGATGGTTGGAGAATCATAACATGGTGCAATCCTCATATAGGTACAACTCCAAAACACTGAGAACCCAGAATGCCACTTGATTCTGACTGATGTCATCCTAAGACCTAAGTGGGGATGACATTTAGATAATTAAGTGTATGTGTCTGAATCTTGAGTGATGACAAGTGTAAAACAGATATAGTAATTAAAATGCATTACATTCTTACATGAGTGACAGAACTTTTAATACTTTAAAAATATGAAACATTTAATCCTCACACTAACCCTTTGAGGTGATTATGTTATTTTTTCATTTTAATGCTGAGGAAACTGAGACAAGAATAGATTATGACACTTACTCAATGACAAACCTCTAGTGAGCAGTGAAGTCCGATTTTGGCTCAAGTGGTCTGGTTCCAAGTCTGTGACCTTAACCATCAGCTAATGGACATGGTTGATAGCAGAACTGGTGGTTGTGAAGTAAGTTTTTCAAAGTTGAACAGCTGGCCCAAGAGTAGTAAATGCTGGACAAATGATCATTGCATAACTTGAAATTATGCCAGCTGCAAAGGCCCCCCCCCCCAAAAGCCTTAAAATATGCAGTGGTTAAAACATATTGTGGCAAAAAACCTTAAGAAGGTTTATTTCTTAGTCATGCAAAGTACAAACAGTAGATATTTAAGGATCTTGGGTCCTTCCAGTTGTAGTCTGTCAGCCTTGTATGACTTCCAAGATCACTGTGATCATTTTTATCAAGCCAGTCAGAAGGTTAAGGTTATGCAGCATAGATGGAGATTTTTATGGGACAGTTCAGATAGTAGAATATGCCATTTATTCTCGCATCTTGTTGGTTAGAGCTTTGTTGTATGGTCAATTTGAACTCAGCTAACTACAAAGGAGCCTAGGAAATGCAGTCTAGCTGTGGGTACAGAAAGGAGAGGAAGTAGATTACGTGACAGCTTTCACGTCTCTGCCACATCCACTGATGCATACTGTTTTATTTATGGGCTTTAAAACTGTATAATTCTAGTTCATAATAGGCACAAATATTGTAAGTAGAAATTCTAAGATTTTGAACAGTAGTTTAAGATGTTTTATGATGGCTTCATGCATTTTTACCTTTTTCAAAAATCAAACACATTTTTATGCCTACTTTAGAATAAAGTTTAACTATCTGCCTTTTTAAATTGTGTATGAAAATAATTCTTTTTTTCTCCATAAGGAATTTAGTAAAATCAAATCTTTTAGAAGCATTTTAATATCAGTTCTTTATTTTTGGTGTTCAAAGTTTGAGAAATTAGTATTTACTTAATGTTATGCCCTAAATCATGAAACCAAGTAGACATAAAACATACTACTATATTCATATGAACATCTTATAATAAATACTAAGGGAAGTCCAGTTTACCTACAACATAACAAAAAAAGAACGTTTTGCAAAAAGTAAACAATTATGAATAACATTTATATTGAGATTTAATATTCCTAATACAAATAATTTTTTGAAAAAATAGAGGTCTATTTTAGATGAATAGCTCCTAAAATGCTAATTATCAAATAAGGAGTTGGGGACTATAAAGAGGTAGCCAAAAACTTGCATTTCCATCATTTATTAAGGTAGTAAAAAATAAACATTTTTCCTTTTTGATCTCTGATTGTAATCTCTACTCTCTTACCTGTTCCCCGCCCAACTCCCTCCTACAAACACACACACACACACACATACAAACATGCATACAGACATATACACTCAGATAAGACAAGTGAAAAACTTGAATACAAGAGGAAAAAAAATTACAAAGACACAAAACAAAATTTGAACCATAAACAAAATTGCAAAAGAATAGCAAATATTATTTTCATTCTGTGACACACGAAATCTATTAATTTTCTCCCTTGAAAATCTATAAGCATTTTTAGTGACTCTGGGTATGCAAAATTATGAGTTATTATTGATCTGATTCAACTTTAATTTCTAAAATTAAAATAAGATGTAGTTTTTCTTCCTTTCAATAGGTTAACATCTAAAAATAGTGTTCTTTTTTAGAAACTGGGGCATCATGCTCACACTTTGAATGTGCAAATTTGATATCCTACTTATACACAAAGAATCCCTGGTGGCCCAGTGGTTAAGCACTGGACTGCTGACAGAAAGGTCAGCATTTCAAACTCATTAGCTCCTCCGCTGGAGAAAGATGTGACAGTCTGCTTACATAAAGATTACAGCTTTGGTCCTAGCCAGAGCAATAAGACAAGGAAAAGAAATAAATGCATCCAAATTGGTAAGGAAGAAGTAAAAGTGTCCCTACTTGCAGATGATATGATCTTATTCACAGAAAACCCCAGAGAATCCACAAGGGCACTACTGGAACTAAGAGAAGATTTCAGCAAGGTATCAGGTTACTAGATAAACATACAAAAATCAGTTAGATTCCTCTACACCAACAAAGAGAACTTCAAAGAGAAAATCACCAAATCAATACCATTTACCATAGCACCCAAGAAGATAAAATACTTAAGTATAAATCTAACCAGAGAAGTAAAAGACTTATACAAAGAAAACTACAAGATACTATAGCAAGAAACCAAAAGAGACCTACATAAGTGGAAAAACATACCTTGCTCATGGATAGAAGGCTCAACGTGGTAAAAATGTCAACTCTACCCGAAGCAACCTACAGATACAATGCAATCCTGATCCAAATTACAACAACATTTTTTTCTGAGAAGGAGAAACAAATCACCAAATTCATATGGAAAGGGAAGAGGCCTGGGATAAGCAAAGCATTACTGAAGAAAAAGAACAAAATGGGAGACCTTATACTAACCGATTTTAGAACCTATTATACTGCCACGGTAGTCAAAACATCCTGGTACTGGTACAACAACAGATACATAGACCAATGGAACAGAATTGAGAATCCAGATATAAATCCATCCACATATGAGCAGCTAATATTTGACAAAGGCTCAAAGTTGGTTAAATGGGGAAAAGACAGTCTCTTTAACAAATGGTGCTGGCATAGCAGGATATCCATCTGCAAAAAAATGAAACAAGACCCATATCTCACACCATGCACAAAAACTAACTCAAAATGGATCAAAGACCTAAATATAAAGTCTAAAACATAAAGATCTTGGAAGAAATAATAGCGACAACACTAGGAGCCCTAATACAGCGTATAAACAGAATATAAAACATTGTTAACAATGCACAAACACCAGAAGAGAAACTAGATAACTGAGAGCTCCTAAAAATGAAACGCTTATCGAAAGACTCCACCAAAAGAGTAAAACAACGACCTACAGACCAGGAAAAAATTTTTGGCTGCGACAAATCTGATCAGGGTCTAATCTCTAAAATTTACAAAATACTGCAAAATATCCACAATGAAAAGACAAATAGGCCAATTAAAAAATGGACAAAAGATATGAACACATACTTCACCAAAGAAGACATTCAGGTGGCTAACAGATACACTAGGAAATGCTCATGATCATTAGCTATTAGAGAAAAGCAAATCAAAAGTACAATGAGATACCATCTCACCCCAAGAAGGCTAGCATTAATCCAAAAAACACAAAACAATAGATGTTGGAGAGGTTGTGGAGAGTGTGGAACACTTATACATTGCTGTTGGGAATGTAAAATGGTACAAGCACTTTGGAAATTAATTTGGTGCTTCCTTAAAAAGCTAGAAATAAAAGTACCATATGATCCAGCAATCCCACTCTTTGGAATATATCCTAGAGAAATAAGAGCCTTTACATGAACAGATATATGCATACCCACGTTCATTGCAGCACTGTTCACAACAACAAAAAATGGAAACAACTTTGGTGTCCATTAACAGATGAATGGATGAACAAATTATGGTATATTCACACAGTGAAATACTATACAATCATAAAGAACAATGATGCATTCATGAAACATCTCATATCATGGATGAATGTGACAGGCATTATGTTGAGTGAAATTAGTCAGTCACAAAAGGACAAATATTGTATAAAACCACTATAATGAGAATACAAGAAAAGGTTTAAACACAGAAGAACACAGTCTTTAATGGTTACGAGGGTAGGGAGGAAGGGAGATAGAAATTTACTAACTAGATAGTAGACAAGAATTACCTTAGGTGGAGGGAAGGACAACGCACAATACAGGAGAAGTCAGCACAAATGGACTAAACCAAAAGCTAAGAAGTTGCCTGAACACAACCAAACACTTTGAGGGACAGAGTAGCAGAGGCAGTGGTCTGGGGCCCATGGTTTCAGGGGACATGTAGGTCAATTGGCATAACAAAGTTTATTAATAAAATGTCTGCATCCCAGTTTGGTGAATGACATCGGGGGTCTTAAAAGCTTGTGAGTAGCCATCTAAGATGCATCAATTTGTCCCAATCCACCTGAAGCAAAGGAAAATGAAGAACATCAAAGACACAAGGAAATTTTAGCCCAAGAGACAGAAAGGGCCGCATAAATCAGAGACTCTATCAACCTGAGACCAGAAGAACTAGATGGTGCCTGGCTACAACCAATGAGTGGTCTGATAGGGAACACAACAGAGAGTCCCTGATGGAGCAGGAGGAAAGTGTGGTGCAGAACTCAAATTCACATAAAAAGACCACACTTAATGGTCTCTCTGAAGCTGGAGGAACCCCAGAAGACATGGCCCCCAGACTCTCTGTTAACCTAGAACTAAAACCATTCCCAAAGCCAACTCTTAAGACAAAGATTAAACTGGACTATAAAACATAAAATAATACTCGTGAAGAGTGTGCTTCTTGGTTCAAGTAGATACAGGAGACCAAATGGGCAGCTCCTATCTGGAGGCGGGATGAGAAGGCAGAAAGGGATAGGAGCTGGTTGAATGAACACAGGAAATGCAGGGTGAAAAGAGGGAGTGTGCCACATATCCCATATCCTCTTCCTAACCCTGACTCTCCGTCTTCCTCTGTTGCTCCAGATGAGTAGAGACCAATTGTTATGCCTTGAATGGCTGCTTGCAAGCTTTTAAACCCCAGGCACTACAAAACAAACTAGGAGGTAAAACAGAAACACGAAGCACCTTATTAGGCCAATTAACTGGGACGTGGGATGTCGCATGAAACCATGACTGTAAGCCTCCAAATTGAGGAACCAAATTCCATGAGGTTTTGAACATAAGCAGCCTTAGCTTTTTTTTTTTTGGTCGTTGTTGTCAACATGTCTATCACACAACTTTTGCCAATTCAACTTTTTACGAATATAAAGATCATTGGCAGCTGTTACAATAATCGACTGTGCGACCCTACCCTTATTCAATGTAATTTTTCCATCAACATTAATCCCCTCCTTTCTACTTCCCTCCCACCCCTGGTAACCACGAATAAACATTTGGTGTTTATACCTTTGCCTTTTATTGCCTTTTGATGTAAGTGAGGTAATACAATATTGATCATTTTGTGATTGACTTATTTCACTCAGCATAAAGCCTTCAAGCTCCATTCATATTGTAGCATGTGCCAAGACTTGGTTTTTCCTACTGTCTGATTAGTATTCCATTATATGTAGGCACTACATTTTGTATATCCATTCATCTGTCGTTGGGCATTCAGGTTGTTTCCACCTTTTGGCTATTGTGAATAGTGCTGCAATGAATATTGTTGTGCAGGTCTCTGAGTCTCTGCTTTCAAGTTTTGTGGGTACATACCTGGCAGAAGAATTGTTGGTCATATAGTAGTTCTATTTGTAGTTTTTTGAAGAATCGCCACACTTTTCCACAATGGCTGTACCATTTTGCATTCCCACCAATGAGGAATAAGGGTTCTAATTTCCCCACATCATTGCCAACATTTGTTATTTTCTGTTTTTTTGCTTTTTTTTAATCTTAGCCATCCTAGTGGGAGTGAAATGGTATCTCATCGTGGTTTTGATTTGCGTTCCTGATGGCTAATGACATTGAACAGCTTTTCATGTATTTGGTGGCCATTCGAATGTCTTTCATGAAATGTCTATTCAAGTTCTTTTCCCATTTTATGATTGGTTATTTTTGTTGTTAAGTTGTCAAATTTTTGCATGCTTCACTCTGACTAAACGTATTATGAAATTTTATCATGCATGTATTTACTTTCTTTGAATTCCATAATGAACAATGTACTCTTGGAGGGAGAGAAAGAGGTAGACGGATTACTTAAATAATACAGAAATTCTGCTTGCTAAAGTACTCAGGGCACTTATGGCCAGAACAAAGCTAAAAGGAATGTGGGATTTTTGCTGTCCCAGGTTGGTGTCAGTTTCAAAGGGCCTCTCCAAAAAAAAAAAAAAAAAATTTTTTTCTTTTTTTTTTTTCCTCATAGTGTGAGCATCTTGATGGTTTGAGTGTCATTTTTGTGTTTAATGATTCATATTTGAGACACATTGGGTATGGCTCTAAGTGCCAGTCAAAATTTTCATCTGTTACTACCTGACAAAACATCTGTCTGATCCTCTTTGGAAGAAAAGCTAGCTTTAGTAGCATTATTGAGAGACAATGATCTCTATATTACTGAATTGTTACAGGGCTTTTGAAGGGATTAGCCATAGTAATTTGACTATACAAAAGTTAGGAATTAAGAACTGGCTTTAGAACACTTACCCGGGGTAAGATGAGACTCCACTGGATGGGAGGTTTACAGTACTTCTGATTTTTTCCTGCTCCTTTTATATGTTTACATCTTAAGTGGCTTATTTTCATACTTCTTTTACCCTTCTGAGGAAAGCTCGTTGCCATTCTTTCAGCATCATTTACACTTAGAATCTCCAGAAATAAATCTTTAGAAGAGTCACAAAGTAATAATATATAAGACTTGGAGCCAAAGAAATGTTTTCTTTAATTAGAAAAATGTCAAAAAAAAATTATCAGCTCCAAATATTACTGCAGAATTACTGGAGAAGAGTCAATAAGTGCACTTGAAGATATTATGAAATATGCCATATATTCAAAGATGTAGAGAATGATATAATAAACCATCCAGCTTAAGAAAATGTTGGAGCATGGGAGTAATTCATGAAAAGTTGAACTTCAAGATTAGAACATCAAGGAAAAAAAAAACAAAACTGGGAATTCCGTAGGATACTTTCAATAACAAGAATGGTGGTTACCAAAGTAGATGTTATGGCCCTTGGGAGACGGCTGGGCTGATCTATATTGGGGTGGAGGGAGTGCTAGAATCTCCTACATTTTCAATATATCATTGAAAATGCCTTTGTATATTTTAAAATAAACTTAATGTATTAACATAGTAGTATGTATATGATTTGTAAATCAGCATACATATTTTAGGTTATCCTAAAATCTCTTTACTCATGATGCTGTATATTCATTTGGAGATTGCCAAACCAGGTTATCAATAATTTAAAGTAACCAAAAACAAACAAACGAACAAAACAAAAATTCCAAACCTGTTGCCGTGGAGTCAATTCTGAACTGCTACAGGGGTTTTCTTGGCTCTGGTCTTTATGGAAGCAACCATCAGGCCTTTCTCCCATGGTGCCAGCTGAGTGGGTTTGAAGAGCCAGCCTTTGGATTTATAGTCAAGAGCAAGCTGTTTGTGCCAATCAGGGACCATCGGAATAAAACAACTGCCTAAAAGACACTTGGGAATTTGTATTTGTTACTCTTTTCAAAATGACTTGTGCTTTTCTCCTGTTCACTAAAGCTATAACAAAGTTTCAGAATTGATTTTGCAGCAACTTACTATAATATTAAAAGCTTTACATAAAGTGGGTTATGGTGTATAAGCCCTTGCACAGGCTTAAAAAAAATAAAACCAAACCCACTGCCGTCAAGTCAATTCTGACTCATAGCAACCCTATAGGACAGAGTAGAACTGCACCATAGAATTTTCAAGGAGTGCCTGGTGGATTCGAACTGCCAGCCTCTATAGTTAGCAGCCGTAGCTCTTAACCACTACGCCACAAGGGTTTCCATTTGCACAGGCTTAGAGGCTGTAAATAATGTATGCCTTGATAAATTAATGACATATTTATATAGGTCGTGGATTATAATCACAGTTCCACTATGAACCTGAGGTTTAAACTCTTGGAGTCTTGTCAGCATTACAAAACCTGCAGGAATGGCACTGGATAATACTTGCACCTGTAACTGAAAGAAGTAGGTGATGGTTTGAAAATGTGAGGCTAAGGTGACATAGAAATAATAATGCTTCTAAACTCCTGAACTGAGGTAAACAGGGTGTTAGCTTTCCTGGCTTGAGTATTTCCTGGCTTTGAGTAAAAGGACCTCTGTTAGTTGTGGTGTATCACATAAAGTTAGCAAAATATGTTTTCTTGATTACCATTTATGAGAAATTATTCTCAAGCTATTTGGTTATCATTTAAAAATTAGGTGAACCTTTCAGCATCCCAGTGAAACAGGCTTGGGTTTTCACTTTTTAACAATAATCAGACGTAGCTTTTTCAAGAGTAAGGATTCGTCTAAGAGTCACACAGAAAACTGATAAAGAACAAAAAGAAAATTTTCTTTATTTCTGTGTCATTTATATGTGCCCCTGAGCCAAAGAGCTAATCCAACTCACATATGAAAATTGGAATACTCCTTTTGTGAACTGCTTTTTCTTTTCTTACTTTTGGAAAAACTTTACTTCCTTGTAGCTGTATTTTTACTCACATGGGATTATTTGTTTCTCAAAATGTGGTTCACAATCACCAAGTTCCTTGCTGAAAGGCTGATTTTCAGATTCAGTTGAGGGTTTACTGAGTCAGAATTTCTGGATGCACGGCACAAGAATCTGTGTTTTAACCATTAAATGATTCTTATTTAAAATGAGAGAACCTCTCTTTTGCAGAGTGAAATTTTTTCTGGAACATGTAATATGAATAAATATCTATCTATATGCTATTTTCATATATATCTATTACATCGGTATATTTTATATTATGTTAATTATATTATAATTTCTGCTGCAAAAGACCTCTTTAAAGTTCTAAAAAGCAAATATGTCACTTTGATGACAAAAGTGCACCTGACCCAAGACATGATCTTTTCAGTCACCTCATATTCATGCAAAAGGTGGACAATCGAAGACAGAAGAATTGATGCATTTAAATCGTGGTGTTGACAAAGAATATTGCATACACAACAGCCTTCCAGAAGAATGAATAAATCAGTCATACAAGAAATACAACCAGAATGCTCCTTAGAAGCGAAGTAGGAGAGACTTAGAGTTGCTTACTTTGGCCACATCCAGAAAGGCAAATTACTTGAAAAGGACAAACGATTAAGCTCTGGGCTGGTAACCAAAAGATTAGAACTCACTCTGTGGCTTCGCTTCGCTGGTGAAAAGACTTGTCTATCTGCTCCTGTAAACATTACAGCCTTGGAAACCCTATGGGGCAATATTACTCTGTCCTATAGAGTAGCTATAAGCTAGAATTGACTTGAGGACACACAAAAACAACAAAGCAGAAGGTTAGTGAATACAAGGAAACCCTTAATGGGATGGATTGATACAAAAGCCACAATAATTGGTTCAAACAAATCAAAGATATTCAGGATAGCACAGGACTAGGCAATTTTTTTTTTTTTTTTTTTTTTGCCATGAATCAGGACCAACTTGAGGGCAACAAAAATGTTCTATGATTTAATTTCAGGACTTTAAAGGTGTCAATGTTTTCTTTCAATATATTGCTTCTCAGTATTGTAAAAGCATATTAGGATATTTACTGAAATCCTCATTGGCTGTCAAACAGTAACATAAATATTTTAAGGGAAAATCTTCTCAGGCGTAGAATATGGGTATATATGTATTAGAAATGTAATAACTGACGATTACTACAGGCTGAGTCATATGCACACACACTCACATGCATAAGGTTTTATGCCCATTAATGCATCATCATAAAATTTTCCCAACTGTAGCATAACCCATGAAATTGTGGTATAACCCCTGCAGTGTTATAATAGCATTTCATTACACCATTGAGCCATATTATTATGGAATCAAAGTGTTCTGCACAAGTGAAGGATTTGTAATGAAAAGCAATCAAACTAGGCATGCAGAACATGGACTTATTTCCTTCTTACCAGGTGACCGTGTGTCTAAAATATAGATCAGAACGATTAGATCATTAGTAATATAGTATAAACTTAATTTTTGGCAGTTTAATAATCTACAAGTGTAGGAAAATACTTCCTCCTTTATTTCTATGTTCGTAAATTCCAGTGTTTAACACTCGCCTCACAGCATTACTATTTTTATAAGAGCTTTGCCAGAAAATCCATTTATGTGCTAGACACAGACCATCTTCAAGGAAACTCCCTTTCCAACTGATTGGCTGCTCACAGCAGATCACGATATGGAAGATGATTACACAGTGTCTGCCAAACAACTGAGAATCATTGCTTAGGCAAGTTGACACGTTACATTAACCATCACGGGCATTGGAGAAGCAGTCCCTGCATCAAACTGTTATGTGGTACTTTATAAGAATAATTTCTCATCATATCCAGAAGACCAGGCACAGGAGCCCTGACACAGTAGCTTCTTCAAAAATGTATAAGGCCAAAGTAATGAGCTATTGCATGTGCTGAAATAGTTTCTGCCAGAAATAAGTAGTAATTTGCCAGAAATACATATGCTACTTCCCAGCTGGGATTGCATATTCCTTCTTGGAAGGAAAAATATTTAGCAGGTCCAATTTTATGACCTGTAAAAAACAATGAACTGTCATGCGGAATTTGACATCACCAAGATACTTCCACGAACCAAATGCATTCAGCTTATTACTATTATAACCTGGATCTCTATTTACCATATCCCTTTTATTCCAAATGCACAACACACATATATATTTAGATGCATGTGTTCAAAAATGGAATCAGCATGTTGTTTATAACCACCACATTTTCTGTTACATGTGTAATATCATCGTTCTGGTGGTATAATGAGTTAAAAACTGTGTAGTGAAGTTTTAATTATTTCCCATGTCCCACCCACAAATACACTGGGCCTGCTTTAGAACTTTCAGCAAGTTTTTCCTCTTCTAATGCTTGATTTATATCTTTTCCTTCATTCATATACCTTTCAATTCCTGTTCATTTTTCATCTGACACAAGCAGAGAAACTACGTGCTCAAATTTGGAAGAAGCCTCCAGTGGTCTGATTTCATAAGTGACATCATCCACCAGCAGCATGCCGTGCAGACCCCCGTAGCAGGTGTTCATTGTGGCGATGGGTCCAGAAACCCCTTCCAGGTAGTTGAAGTAGCAACAGTCTCAGAGGCCAAAGTGGTAATCCTGCTTCATGACACCTTAGTCATTGTTGGTAATAACAGAAAAATATCTGGGCAGCAAGCTGTTCTTGACTTTCATGCGAACTTCATGTCTTCAACCCTGGAAGCACATGCTGTAGGAGAGCTGATCTGGCATCTCAGCTCTACTCACCACAGTTTCAAAGGAAGTGAAGTGCCACCCTGGTAGGCCATGGGAACAGCAGACACATGTCAGGAATGCCTAGAGCACTGAAAGCTAGACAGGACTTCTTAGGAGGACCTGAATCAAGGCAGGGCAAATGAGCGAGTGAGCCTGTAACCAGAGAAAACTCAGGTCAAGTGGGAGGCAAGCAAGCATGTCCCTGAAGCAGAAACTTTCCCAGCAGGGCAGTGGTGAGAACAGAGTAAGGCTGGGAACATAGCCCGTCTGAGTGGTGCAGGGTTGGGGACATAAATATTGCATAACAATGAGTGTGTGCTCATGAAGGGAGGGTGGACTTACTTAACTGGGTGCTATATGGCAAGGACCTAGAGAAAAAGAAAAAATGAGAAGAATTGGGCAATATATAAAATATACGTGGACTAAAAGGTCCCTTACTCTCTAGTGGGATGTCCCAAGAAAAGAATGTGTTTGGTGCAACTTTAGGACTGATGATGAATTTTTTCTCAAAATACAGTGAGTAAATCCTTTTCATATTAATCTGCTCTGATTTTTATTGTAGTATAAAGACTGCACACTTTATTTTTTGTTTATTTATTTTTTTAGGTCCACCTTGGGAAAGACTTAAGTTAGTCTTTAGGGTTATTTTGCATGAGGGCCGACTTGGTCAAATCTCCTAAGGTAGGGCAAGAACCTACCCAAACCTATGGCCATTCTGCCATAAAGTTGTAATGCTGTTAATTTTCTCTCTATATGGCGTGATTTCAGGAAATATAATCTTGAACTGCAGTGGCCCTTTGGGTTTCTTGGGGTTTGTCAAACTTGTTCATCATTGTGACACCTTAGAAGAAAAGGGAAATAAAATAGCTAACACACCATGGGTAGCTAACATCAACTGGTACAAAGAAGTCCAGAAAAGAAACAATTCGAACATATTTCTAATCTTTTGAGTTCTATTTAAAAGGACTTCAACTTCTTTACTTTCCCAAAGAACTTCTGCCTTCTATCTACCTCTGCTTCTGCCTTTTATAACCCCACTCCTTTCTCATCTCTCTCCTATCCTTGCCCTATCTTTTCTGTTCCCTTGCTCGTCTTCCTGCCTTTCTCCAGTACCTTCTGACTGTTAGACCTGGAACTTCACCCACTCAGGATTAGCTAATATCCTAGATATAAAATACATTTTTTTAAGTCTAACCCTGAAGTTTTCTGCCCTGGTGTTGACTGGTAGTGATCCAATCCTGTTGACAAGGGCATGATTAATCTATCTCAAACGTCTGGCACAGAAGCCACTTGTAAGGAATACTCAGAGTTAGGCCATAATGTTAACACCCACACCTTTTAATGTTAATGATCTATAACCTGAAATATCAGTTGCTGTCCAGAAGCATAAAATAGGCTGGCAGACCACACTTACACATTCTTGAGCTACGATGCTTAGTCCAGTAGCTTGAAGATAACATAATAAACGAAGTAGAAAACCACACACGCTCAAAGTAATGGCACTGCAAATTAAACGGGTTGAGTGAAAAAAAAAAGGCCCTTCACATATACAAAAGAGTTCAATAAGGATACATGCAGATATTGGAAAAGAAAAGGAGAAAAAAGCCTGTAGGGCCCACACAATTATCCTCCTTTGGCTAACAGACTACTCAAACAGGAACAAAGTGACACCCCTCTATATACTTTACTTTCCACAATGGCCTTTAGATCAACAAGGAGAAAAAAGCTGATCTTTAATGGTCATCCAACATCATTTATAGTGGACACTAGTGCAACCATGATTTGATAAGGGTACTGTAAACAGGGCACAGATGAACGTCTGGATTGCTGTATCAGGTAAGCCATTGTACAAGAAGGGCTGGCAAAGAGAGCTATATAAAAGATGGACAAATTACGTCTTCCTAGCATGGCCAACCTATTGATTCTCTGCTTCTTTATCTTTCCCTTCCTCTTTTTGGCTACCCTCAGTCTGACTTCAAATTTCCTGAACGAGAAATTTGGTTGGATTTAACTCTAATCACTCCTGATAACATGTCTAAGGTACAGGAGATGAAGCCTCACCATCCTTGCTTCTAAGGAGCATCCTGGCTGTACTTCTTCCAAGACAGATTTGTTTGTTGAGACCATGTTCTAATGAACTATTCATGAAGTGATTCCTTTGTTTCCTTTTATCTAAATTTTTGTGTAAGAACGTGTACTAGACATTAAGCTCTAACCTGAATTTATAGACAGACACTCTGTGCTTAAGTCATTCCTGCGATATTAAACATGAGATACTAAGTCTCCCATAACCAGAGGCATTAAGAAGTAATATTACAGTGATTAATGGTTCCATAGGTGATGTTTTACAATAAAAACAAAAGGCCAAAGACAAAAATAGCAGCTGTTGTTATTGTTGCTAGGTGCCATTGAGTCAGTTCTGACTCACAGCAACTCTATGTACAACATGGTGAAACACTGCCCTGTCCTGTGCCGTCTTCACAATCATTGCTATGTTTGAATCTATTGTTGCAGCCACTGTGTTAATCCATCTCGTTGATGGTCTTCTTTTTTGCTTCCCTGTACTTTACAAAGCACGATGTCCTTCTCAAGGGACTGGTCCCTCCTGATAACATGTTCAAAGTATGTAAGATGAAGTGTCACACCATTCTCACTTCTAAGGAACATTCTGGCTGGACTTCTTCTAAGACAGATTTGTTCTTCTGACAGTCTATGAAATATTAAATATTCTTAGCCAACACCATAATTCAAAGGTGTCAATTCTTCTTTGGTCTTCCTTATTCATCATCCAGCCTTCTCATGCATAAGAGATGATTGAAATTACCATTGCTTGGCCAGGTGCACCTTAGTCCTCAAAGTGACATGTTTGCTTTATAACACTTTAAAGAGGTCTTTTGCAGCAGATTTGTCCAATGCAATGTATTGTATGATTTATTGACTGCTGCTTCTGTGGGTGTTATTGTGTATCCAGGTAAAATGAAATCCTTGACAACGTCAATCTTTTCTCCTTTTATCATAATGTTGTTCATTGGTCCAGTTGTGAGGATTTTTGTTTTATGTTGAAGTGTAATCCATACTGACGGCTGTGGTCTTTGATGTTCCTCAGTAAGTGCTTCAAATCCTCTTTGCTTTCAGCAAACAAGGTTGTGTCATCTGCATATTGCAGGTTATTAATAAGTCTTCCTCCCATCCTGATGCTGCTTTCTTCTTCATATAGAGTCATGCAATTTGTGTTCTTTTTTTTGGCTTCCTTTGCTTACCATTATATTCATAATATTAATTCAGATTATTTCATCTAGTAGTTTTTTCAATTCTATTCATGCAAATTCACACATGTTCTGTTTGGGAATATACTACAATTTATTTATCCATTCTGCCATTGATGGGCATTGGGATCATTTCCAGTTTGGGGCTATTATAAAGTGCTGCTCTGAATATTCTTATATATGCATGTTGGTTTATGTCAGGAAATAAACTAATTTGAGCACATACTGTTTAATTGTATGTAAGAGAAAACAATGATTTCCTCCAAAAAATGCAAAACCAAGATTTATATATGAGAAAGAAGGGAAAAGAAAAAGTCATAAGTATTTTAAAATATCATATTTCATTTTTATTTCCTTGAATAAGATGCTGGTGGTGAACAAAAAAAGCCAGATAGGATTTTCTGTATTTGGGCAACTGAAGGAATAATCAAAGAAACCAATTTCAGTTGTTTAAGGATTCTCCAGAATGCCTTGGTTGTTTAACCGTGATGTGTAATCAATCGGTTGTCTCTGTAGTCTGACTACACGTATACTTCATGTAGTCCTTTCTTAGCGCCTCCATAAGGAACCCTTGTGGTGCAGTGGTTAAGCACTTGACTGCTAAGTGAAACACCAGTGGTTTGAACCTACGAGCAGCTCCGCAGGAGGAAGTTGTGGCAGTCTGCAGAGATTACAGCCTTGGGAATCCTTTGGGGCAGTTCTTCTCTGTCATAAAGGGTAGCTATGAATCAGAATTTACTTGATGACAATGGATTTTTTTTTTTAACCCCAGTTATACCAGGTCTGTACTATTTCCCTAGTAGAATTACTTGTGCTCTTAGGTATGCATTTTGATTGAGTGAAGTATTTTAGAGGTGAAAATGAGTCATCATAGGCAAATTGTGTGATTAACTTTAGTAAACATTGTCAGTTTTTCAAAATTGTTTTATGAGTTTAAATTCCAACTGGCAGTGTATGGGTTCTAGTTTCATATCCTATCCAACACTTTTTAATTTATCTCCTGGTGGCACAGCTGTTAAGAGCTCTCCTGCTAACCAAAAGGTCTGCAGTTCAAATCCACCAGCTGCTCCTTGGAAACCTGAAGGGGCAGTTCTACTCTACCTTATAGGGTCACTAGGAGTCGGAAGGGACTCCATGGCAATGGGTTTGGTTTGGTTTGGCTTAACAGAGGTAGAACAGTATCTTATCGTGGTTCTAAATTGCAGGTTCCTAATGACTAATGGAACAAAATGTTAACAGCCTTTCCTCTAGTCTCAAGGATAACCTGAGGATTTGAAATTTGAAATCCTCCTTGCAACACCAACTCAATGAGTTTATGGGAGTGTATAGTGTCCAATATAAATGTTATGTAGCAAACCAAAGACCTGTACCTCGTTGGTCAGATTGTTCACTGAATGACTGGTTACTGACAAATAACCTGTAATTGATGAGGTGCAGCTGAACTGGTATATGCCAGCTAGCATAAACCTCTGAAAGGGCAATGCATTCAAAACTGAAGCTTCACAGAGATGGTTCAAGAAATCAGTCTTCTCTCTCCACTAAGTGCTGCCCTTAGTTGAGATATCCACTAAGTGGGATCTCAAAAGCTGCGCCTGGGAGTTATGAGCCTCCTGATGCTGTTACTCTTTGTTATGTTGCAGTTCTGTATCTTTTCTTAAAGTCTGGGTGCTGAGTAAAGCCTGTTGTGTCTCATGAGTTTGATTGCCCATCTGCAACTAAAACCATAGCTATTAGTTGAACAGGGTGAGTTTGTAACTTATGAGTTGGGGAACTTTTCACATAATTTGGGGTCAATTGTTTATATTATTTTAGATAGTTTGTATTAAATTTTCTAGGTCATTTTTTTAAAATTGGGTTTCATTACAGATGTTGCTTTTATATTGGTTTGCAGGGATTCACAAAAGTTCTGGATATAAATTTGTTTTCAGTTATATTTATTCTGAAAATCTTCTCTTTGCTTTCTCTCTTTTTCCCCTTTCATTTTCTTGATGAAGACTTCATAGTCAGGAAGAGGAAACCCTGGTGGTGTAGTTGTTAAGTGCTACAGCTGCTAACCAAAGGGTCAGCAGTTCGAATCCGTCAGGCGCTCCTTGGAAACTCTATGGGGCAGTTCTACTCTGTCCTATAGGGTCACTATGAGTCGGAACTGGGTTTGGTTTTGGTTTTTAAGTCATGAAGATATTCTCTAATGTTAACTTCTAGAAGTTGTGTATTTTACCCTTTATACTGAGATCTATAATCGACCTGAAATTGATTTCTGTGTGTAAGGTGAGATGGCAGTAAAGCTTCATCTTTTTCCCACGTGGATATTAAATTGATCCAGCACCATTTACTGAAAAGACTGCACTTTCCCAATTGTTATAGATCAAAGCTCCATATGGGTTTACGTCTGTTGCTGAACTCTCTCTTCTGTTCTATTCATTCATCGTCTATCCTTGGCTATACCACAGTCTTAATTATTGTACTATTAGAGTAAGTCTTGATATATGGTACAGTAAGTTTTCAAACCTTGTTCTTATTCAAGAGTATTTTGCTTTTTGTGGTACTTTGCATTTCCATACATAGAGATATGTAAACAAACCATGCTAAGATTATTTTTGAAAATTGTACTAAATTTATAAATCAATTTGGGAAGAACTGACATATTTACAGCAAAGTAGCTTCCAATTCATAAATATAGTTTATTTGTTCATTTCTTTGTATCTTTTTTTTTTTTTTTTTTATTAAGCTTCAAGTGAACATTTACCATTCCAATCAGTCTGTCACATGTAGGTTTACATACATCTTACTCCCTTCTCCCACTTGCTCTCCCCCTATTGAGTCAGCCCTTACAGTCTCTCGTTTCGTGCCAATTTTACCATCTTCCCTCTCTCTCTATCTTCCCATCCCCCCTCCAGTCAAGAGTTGCCAACACACTCTCCCGTGTCCACCTAATTTAATTAGCTCACTCTTCATCAGTATCTCTCTCCCCCCGCTTTGTATCTTTTATAAGATTTCTCTCACTTAATAATTTTTCTGTTTAGAAGTCTTGCATATCTCTCATTCCTAGGTATTTGATGTTTCTTTTTTTTTTTTTCAAATTGAACTTTAGATGAAGGTTTACAGAACAAACTAGTTTCTCATCAAACTATTAGTACACACATTGTTGTATGACATTGGCTAACAACCCCATGAAATGTCAATACTCTCCACTCTCAACTCTGGGTTCCCTATTACCAGCTTTCCGTCCCCTCCTGCCTTCCAGTCTCTGCTTCAGGGCTGGTGAACCCCTTTAGTTTTGTTTTGTTCCATGGGCCTGTTGAATCTTTGGCTGAATGGTGAAGCTCAGGAGTGGACTCATTACTGAGCTGAAAGGGTATCTGGGGGCCATACTCTCAGGGTTTCTCCAGCAGGCCAGCAAGTCTGGTCTTTCTTTTTGAGACAGAATTTTGTTCTACATTTTTCTCCAGCTTTGTCTTGGACCCTCTATTGTGATCCCTGTCAGAGCAGTCAGTGGTGGTAGCTGGGCACCATGTTGTTGTACTGGGCTCAGTCTGGTGAAGGCCATGGTAGAGGTGGTCCATTAGTCCTTTGGACTAATCTTTCCCTTGTGTCTTTAGTTTTTTTCATTCTTCCTAGCTCCCAAAGGGGTGAGACCAGTGGCTGCTCACAGGCTTTTAAGACCCCATACACTACTCACTAAGGTAGAACGTAGAACATTTTCTTTATAAACTCTCTTATGCCAATTGAGCTAGATGTTTCCTGAGACCATAATCCCCACAGCCCTTAGCCCAGCAATTTGGTCCCTCAGGGAGTTTGGATGTGTCTGTGGAGCTACCACGGCCTTGCCTTGTACAGGTTGTGCTGGCTTCCCAGTATTGTGTACTGTCTTACCCTTCACCAAAGTTACTGCTTATCTTTTGTCTATTGTTTTCCATTCCTCCCATACCCTCCTTGTAACCATCAAATATTGTTTCTTTTTGAATGTAAACCTTTTCATGGGCTTTTATAGTAGTGGTCTCATAAAATTGTCCTTTTGTGATTGACTTTTTCACTCAGCATAATGTCCTGTGCTGAGTTCCTTTTGTTTGTGGATTTCCTTTTCATTTCTTTTGTTTTTGTAGATTTTGTTTTTATTGAGACTATGTTTTTCTTCTTTATTTTGATGAGTAGGTTTATTAACTTTCTTTGTGGTAATCTTGAAATTTGCCCTTATCTTCCTAGGTGTGAACTAGTCTATTATTACCAGGTATCACCTTGCCTTCCTCTCCATTAGAGAGTTCTATACCTATGCTGTTTATTCGCTCTTTTATTGTTCCGATGTTGTCATTTACAGATTAACCTCTCTGGTTCCCTGTTGCAATTGTTTTGGTTTTGGATAGCCCCTGAGAGTCCATTTCCTAGTTAGTATCTGGCTGGTACGATCTTGCATCCTAGATTCAGGTTGTGGTCTGATGTTGTTTGTGCTCAGACTGAAGGACTCCTTTTAATAATTCTTGTAAGCTTCGTTTGGTTTTTACACATTCCTTTAATTTCTGTTTATCTGGAAATGTCCTAATTTCACTATCACATTTGAACAAAAGTTTTGCAGGATATATTGTTCTTGGTTGACAATTTTTTTCTTTCAAGGTTTTATATATGTCATCCCATTGCCTTTCTGCCTGCATGGTTTCTGCCGAATAATCAGAGCTCAGTCTCATTGTTTCTCCTCTGTACGTGACTTTTTGTTTTTTTCCAAGCTGCTTGCAGGATTTTTTCTTTGTCTTTGGTTTTAGTGAGTGTGATTATGATATGCCTTGATGTTTTTCTTATGGGGTCTATGCTATATGGGGTTCGTTGAGCTTTGTGGGTGGTCAGGTTTTCATCATTCGTGATGTTAGGGAAGTTTTCCATCAGCAAGTCTTCAATGATCCTCTCTGTGTTTTCCATTTTCTTTTCCTGTTCTGGAACTCCGATCACTCACAAATTTTTGCTTTCGATTGTATGCCACATAATTCTCAGGGTGTCTTCGTTTTTCTTCATTTCTTTTTTCTGATTTTTCCTCAGAGTTGTAGCCAAGTGATTGTCTTCAATCTTGCTGATTCTGTCTTTCATTATTTCAAACCTGCTCCTCAGCCCTTCTATGACACTGCCCATTTCTGAAATCTTGATTATCTTTTGGATTTCTAATTTCTGTTTTTGTATTATTTTTAGTGGTGAATTTCTTTTGGGATTTTGTTCCTGTATTACTTGCCTGAATTGTTCCATTTTTTTGGTCTGTATTTTCCTTGAATTTGTCTGCCTTTTCCAAAAATTTGTCTATTTTTTCCTCATTTTTGTCTGCTTTTTGCTTGTACTCTTGGATTGCTCTGAATATTAGAGATTTCAATTCCCTGTCTGGTAGTTTTAGTGTCTTTTTTTTCTACTGGAAAGTCATCTGGTGTTTTATTTTGGACACCTACTGGACCCATCCTGTCCTTTTTTTTTGTTTTAAATATGTTTTGATATTTTCTGTTGTCTTCAGGACATTCAGTAGTTATTTTCTTCAATTCTTGATTTTAAAATTTTTTTGTTTTATCCTGCTTTTTTGTTTTATTTTGTTATGTCTGAGCAAGTGGGCTGTGTGTTCTTTGTTGTTTGCTCATCTATAGTGGTGATAATTTTCACTTAAAAAAAATTTTTTTTTTCTTTGTCCAATGGGCAGGGCCAGTCATTCAGCTGAAGGGGAGGGGCTGGGATGGGCTGTTTGTGGCATGTACTAGGGCCAACAGGGCAGGCCAGGAATCTGTTCTGGGCAGGTTCTAGTAGGCCATGCCTGTACCGCTTGGGGGTGTGATGTTCAGTGCACAATGCAGGTAGGCAGGAAAGAGGGGGGAGGTTGTGATGTGTGGAGTTAATAGGGGTGTGGGAAAGAGGGGAGAGAGGAGAGAAAAACAGGAGCCCAAAACAAACAAGCAAATAGAGAGAGAGAGATAAAAAAAAAAGAGTGCCAACGAAGCTTGCCTTTGGAGTGGAGAGATGAGAGACTGAGAAATGGAGAAAAGAAGAAAAAGAAAGAAAAAAATAAGTAGATAAAAATCTGGAAAAGAAAATAAAAGCCCCCAGGAGTCCCAGAGTCCCACCAGTGGGGCTACTAAGATCAGGGAAGTGGCTCCCAGGCTGGGCAGTATAGCCTGGCTAGAGGAGGTATAGATGCCACACTGCTCCAGGTATTCAGGAGATAGGAAAAGAAGATAAGTGTAGAGAGATGGGAACTGAGAAACGAAAATGGACAGAAAGGGAGAAAGAGAGAGAAAAGAGAAAAAAAAGAAATAAGAAAAAAAGAAATGCACCGAGGGATCCCACCTACCTGGCTGTGCAGGTTGGGGGAGTGGCTCCTAAGCCATGCAGTGAAGCCTGGTTAGAAGGGGCTCCCAAGGTGCAAAAAGAAAAAGAAAACAAACAAAACAGGACAAAGCAAAACAAGGAAAAAAAAAAAAAGCCCCAGGGATCCCACCAGCGTAGTCTCGCGGTCTGTGGGAGTGGTTCCCCAGTGGAGGGTGGCTTCACAGCTTTTCAAGAAGAAGCACAGAGCCAGGTGTTCCTGAGAAAGGCGGGGGAGGTGGTAGGAAGAAACCAAAAGAGATGGAAAGAACCAGTACCACCTCAGGGGCCCGGCCAGTGGTAGCAGGGTGAAACCAAGCAGCCTGAGGCCAAAGCAGTTGCCTCCCAGCCGAGAGACTGTGGCTGGCAAGAAACAGAGGAGGCCAAAGTGAGGGGGAAAGGGGCGGGGAAGAGGGGGATAGGAAAGCGCATATTGCTTGATACCAGGTGCTCTGTCTCTTGCTGGGAACTTTGTGAAGCTGCTTTTCCGTACTCCCTGTCTGCTGATCTGCTGATCTCCCACGTGGGTGGGTCAAATCCAAGCAGCACGGACACTGCATTTCGCAGCCAGGAAGCTCGGAGGTAGAGCAGTGGGGAGAGAATGGGTGGTGGGAAAGAGTGTACCGCTGGTTACTGGGTGCTCTGTCACCTGCTGGGAGTTACGCAAAGCTCCTTTTCTGTGCTCCCTGTCTGCCGATCCCTGAGTAGAGCCCAGGAGGGCAGATCTGTGCTGTGTTAGCTGACGGGGCCGTCTGCACGTATCTCTCATTGCTCTCTGTCCTCTCTCAGTTTCTTATTCCGTTTGGTGCTTCGCTCTCTATCTCTTCATTTGGTACTTAAGGTTCCGGGAATGACGTTTGCCTGTTTTACTTAGTTTTTCAGGTCTTTGCTGTGGAGGGATGGAGTGGTGCTTCTGCCTATGGTGCCATGTTGGCCAGAAGTCTGGTATTTGGTGTTTCTCGATGCTACTTTTAATGGCATCTTTGTAAAATTCCATTTTGTTTGGTGGTTAATATATAGAAATGTATTTGATTTTTGCATCTTGTCCTTCGATCCAATAATCATCTGAAATTCACTCTTTAATTATTAATGATAATCTGTAGATTCTTTTAGATTTTCCACAAAAACATGATCATATCATATATGAACACTGTTTTACTTCTTCATTTTGTGTTTATTCCTTAATTTGAAAATTTATTTATATTTTTAAAATTACCGTAATATACAGGTTTAAACTGAACGAACTTATTTGTTTCTATTTGACCCACGTGTTCCATGTTTTATTTTCTCTTTTCCTGTATTTTTTAATTCATTCTTTTTTATTGTTCCATTTTACCCTCTATTATCTTGTTAGCTATGTCACATTTATTTATTATTTTATTTGTTAATCTAAAAATTACAATATAAACTCTTGACATATTCAATTTCAATTTTACAGCTTCTTGCACAATATAAGGGTGTTTGAAAACTTTATCTTCCTCTCTGGAGTTTTGTTCCATTTTTACTGTGTATTTTAAGTTTGTATACATTTTAAACTAAGTCCATATTTGTTAAATGTTTGAATACTGCCTGGTCATGCTATACAAATATTTTATTTAGTTATTATGACAGAAGAACTTATCACTTTTCCACTGTAATCAGGTCTGTGCTGTTTGCCTCACAGATCTATCCATGTATTTACCCTTTTATTAGCATTTATTCCCTTGTGCCTATCTTAACTTCCATCTGAAGTCCTTTTTCTTCTGTCCGCGAAACACCCTTTAGCATTCCCTTCAGTGTAGATCTGCACTGTCTGAATATTTCTTTAGGTTGCCTTCATTTTAAAGAATATTTTTAATTAATAGAAAACTCTGTTGGAATTTTTCTTTTCCACCCAGATGGTATGTCTGTATCATTTTCGCCTACATTCCTTCTGAGTCTTTAACAAAAGTATATTAAACTTCTAAATCATATTCTGTATTTCTTTTTTGATCTTTTCCTGAATTTTCCATCCTTTTGTGTTTCTGCGATTTAGTCTATATATTTTCTCCGACAGTTTTTCCAGTTCGTTAATGCTCTCTTCAACTGTATAGCAATTCATTGAGTTCTTGACTGCAGTTATTATATTTTCAGTACTAAAACTTTTTACTTTATTCCTTTAATAGGAGGACATTTTCTACCATGTATTTAATTCTCTGACAGTAATTACAGATTTTAAAAAAAAATTCTTATATGAGAATTTTATTCTCCTGTGGGGGTATTTCTATAGTTTGGGTTGTTTTTTGTTTGTTTTTGAGTACAGACTTGATTTCCTTAGTACCTAATTATTTTTTATTGTGGGCTGGATGTGTTATATGAAATATTATAGAAAAATTAATTGAGGTTTTGGGTGAAAGTATCTGCCCCTAAGTCATTCGTTCTTACTTTGGTTAGACATCTAGGAAAGTAAAGCAAGCAATTCCAGACAACCTTATTTCAATCAGAGATGAAGAAAATTTGAAATTAGCCGTTGGACCCTGTAAGAACTGGTGTATTCCTTCCTGGATCATTCTTACTCTTAGGATGCAGCTCTACAGAGTCTCAGTTGAAACATTAGGGCATTTATAAGGGTTCATTCTCTTTGATGAACACTGAACTCTACTTTTGGCTTCCCCTGCCTGATTCATCACTTCTGAAATCTCTCCTTGGCTTCTCATTTTGCAATCATTTTTAGGTAAACCTGATCTCCTGGATCTGAAAGGGTGGGGCCACATCCTCCTAGGTTTCAAAGTGTCGCGTATTTGCCAATTCAGATCTGAAGCCCAGGGCCAGGAAGCCCTCACTCAGCCTGGAGATCAGAGCTATTGCCCAGATGATCTGAAAGAACAAAGAATTATTTTCAAGACTTGAGAGCTAATGTAAATTATTCTGCTGGGTTTTGGACTTTCTTGGCGCCTGTTATCCCTTCTTTCCCTCTAATTTCTCCCATTTGTAATGGAAATGTTTGCTTTGTTCTTGTTCTACCATTGTGCATTGGAAGCAGATAACTTGTATTCCAGATTTTACAGGTTCACAATTGAAAAGGAATTTTGCCCATGGATGGAATACACCTAAAGTCTCACCCATATTTGATTTAGATACTTCAGAAGATGAGATTTTGGACTCGGTGTTGATTTAAGACTTTTGTGATGATGTGATTGGGTGAATGTGTTTTGCATGTGGCAAAGGCATGAATTTTTTTTGGCCAAATAGTTATGGATTGAGTTATGTCCCCCAAAATATGTGTTGTAAAATGTAACTTCTATGCCTGTGGTTATAATCCCATTTGGGAATGGATTGTCTTTGTTATGTTAATGAGTCAGGATTAGTGTAGGGGGGTATTTCAAGAGATTAAAAAGGGAGCAGAAGAAGGATGGGGTAAGACAGATACCAAGGCATATGGAGATCTCCAAGGACCCAGCAAGCAGGAGTTGAAGAGCCAAGGACCTTCCTCCAGAACCAATAGAGAGAGAAAGCCTTCCCCTAGAGCCAGTGCTCTGAATTCAGAGTTCTAGCCTCTTAAATTGTGAGAAAATAAATTTCTGTTTGCTAAAGTCATCTACTTGTGATATTTCTGTTATAGCAGCTAAGATAACTAAGACACCTACAACGTCAAATTTCACTCTCTACTAGATCATTTCCATTAAGATACAAAAATGCGTCTTCATGTTTTCTCTCATTTTCTTAAACAAACAAATCTTCCTTTTAACTACACTTTGCTCTCTAGATTTATTCCTGAGTATTTAATCTTTGTAGGGGCTATTCTAAATGGTATCGTTTTCCTGGTTTCCTTCTCTTTGCCGTTGTAGAGGAAATCAAATGATTTTTCTGTGTTGACCTTGTGTCCTGCTACTCTGCTGAATCTTTGTATTCGTCCATGAATTTTCTTGTGGAATCTTTGGAGTTTTCTGTGTATAGGATCATATCACCTGTGAATAGGGACAGTTTAACTTCTCCATTTCAATTTGGATACCCTTTATTGCTTTTTCTTGCCTTATTGTTCTAGCTAGGACTTCCAGAACAATGTTAAATAGGAGTTGTAGTAAAGGGCACCCTTGTCTTGTTCCTGTCATCAGGCAGAATGCTTTTAGCTTCTCTCCATTGAGAATGATGGTCGGTGTTGGTTTTGAATAAAAAAAAAAAAACCCTTTATTATGCTGAGGAATTTCCCTTCTATTCCTACTTTATTGAGAGTTTTTATCAGGAATGGGTGTTGGACTTTATCAAATGCCTTTCCTGTATCAGTTGAGATGATCATGTGATTCTTTTCTTTTGTTCTGTTTTTGTGGTTGATTGCATTGATTGATTTTCTAATGTTGAACCATCCTTGTATTCCTGATATGAATCCCACCTGGTCATGGGTATTTTTTTTTTTTTTTTTTTGATATGATGCTGAATTCTATTAGCTATAATTTTGTTGAGAATTTTTGCATCTGTATTCATGATGGTCTGTAATTTTCTTTTTTTTCTGATGTATTTGCATGGTTTTGGCATTAGGATTTTGCTGGCTTCACATAATGAATTAGAAAGTGTCCCTTCCTTTTCTGTGCTGTGAGATAGTTTTAGTACTGGTGTTAGCTGTTATCTGAATGTTTGATAGAATTCTCCAGTGAAGCCATCTGGGCCATGGCTTTTTTTGTTGAGAGTTTTTTTTAATCTCCTCAGTCTCTTCTCTTGTTATGGGTCTGTTCAGATTTTCTATCTCAGCTTGTGTTAGTTTAGGTTTGTAGTGTGCTTCTAGAAATTTGTCCATTTCCTCTAGGTTCTGAAATTTGTTGGAGTACAATTTTTCATAGTATCCTGTAATGACCTTTTTTATTTCAGGTAGGTCTGTTGTAATGTCTCCCATCTCATTTCTTATTTGGATTATTTGCTTCCTCTCCTGTTTTTCTTTTGTCAGTTTGGCCAATGGTATGTTGATTTTGTTGATCTTTTCAAAGAACCAACTTTTGGTCTTGTTGACTCTTTCTGTTGTTTTTCTGTTTTCTATTTTGTTTATTTCTGCTCTAATCTTTAATATTTACTTTCTTAAGATGGCTTTAGGCTTCTTTTGCTGTTCTTTTTCTACTTGTTTGAGTTGTAGGGCTAATGTTTTGGTTTTAGCCCATTCTTCTTTTCTTTTTTTGATGTGTGTGCTTATTGCTATAAATTGACCTCTGAGTACAGCCTGTGTTCTGTCTCAAAGGTTTTGGTAAGATATATTTTCATTCTCATTTTATTCTAGGGATTTCTTGATTCCCCCTTTGATTTGTTCTATTATTCAGTTGTAAGGGAGATGTTATTCAGTTTCCATGTATTTGATTTTTTTCCTTGTTCTTCATGTTATTGATTTCCACTTTTATGGCAGTGTCATCATAGAAAATGTTTTGCATTATTTGATGTTTTGGATTTTATTGAGGGTTGCTTTTTGGTCAAAAATCTGGTTTATTCTGAAGAATGTTCCATGTGTGTTGAAAATGATTGTATACCTTGCTGCCGTTGGGTGGAGTGTTCTATATATATCTGTGAGGTCAAGTCCATTGATTTTGGACTTTAGATATCTGAAACTTTGTTGAATTTCTTTCTAGATATTCTGTCCATTACTGAGAGTGGTGTGTTGAAGTCTCCTATTATTATTGTGGAACTGTCTATTTCTCTTTTCAGTGCAGTTAGAGTTCGTTTTATGTATTTTGGAGCTCTGTCATTGGGTGTGTAGATATTTATTAAGGTTATGTCTTCTTGGTGTATTGTCCCTTTAATCATTATATAATGTCCGTCCTTGACTTTTGTTGTTGCTTCTGCCTTACAGTCTATTTTATCTGAGATCAGTATTGCCCCTCCGGCCCTTTTTTGGTTATAGTTTGCATGATATATTTTTTCCATCCTTCAATTTTCAATGTATCTACATCTTTGTTTCTAAGGTGTGGCTCTTGTAGACAGCATATTGATGGGTTGTGTATTTTTTTTTTTAATCCATTCTGCCAACCTCTGTATCTTTACAGGTGCATATAAGCTATTTACATTCAGTGTGATTGTTGATACATATGAGTTTATTGCTTTCATATTTTTCTGCCTTTTTTTTGTGCTGCTGATGTTTTCTTTGTTCCTCTTACTTTCCTGTGCAGAGTTCTTTTTGTTCGTAGATTTTCTTTTCTTTCATTATTATTATTTTTCTGTTTCTTATATCTTTATTTCTTTATCTTTCCTTTAGCCCTGGCTAAGAGCACCATCACAGTAGTGAAGATAAATGGTCACAGTTGGCATAGTTGTCTGATTCCTGATGATTTCTGAATGATAAGAGAAAAAAGGAAGTATTCTATCATCATGTACAATGTTTGATGTAAGTCCTTTTTTTTTTTTTTTTTGAAGCTACCCTTTAGCAGATTAGAGTTATTCTCTTTTTTGTGCTACTTTTTTTTTTTTAATCGTATATCGGTGGTGAATTTTTTCAAAAACCTTTTCAGTGTTTTAGTGATTCTGACTTTCCTCTTTTAAGTTGTTAATGTAATGAAATAGATTAGTTCATTTTCTAAGCATAGCAGTTTTCCCAGTACAAAATTAACTCAACATGATATATATGTCTGTGTTTGTGTATCATTGTATTCAGTTTTCTAAAATGTTTTTAAGAATTTTTGAATGTCTGTTTGTCAGTGATACAGGCCTGCAGCTTCTGTTTTTCCTATTCCCTTTTTTAGTGTTTTGATACCAATCAAAATAAGTTGGAGAAGCGTATTTTAAATTTTTTGGAGTTCGTTTGCAATTGGAGTAATTTCTTCTAATGAACGGATTTGTCCTTGATATATATATATTTTTAATTGTGCTTTAGGTGAAAGTTTACAAATCAAGGCAGCCTGTCATACAAATATTCATATACACCTTGCTATATACTCCTAATTGCTATCCCCAAAAACAGACAGCACACTCCTTCCCTCCACTTTCTCTTTCCATGTCCATTCCACCAGCTTCTGGCCCCCTCTGCCCTCTCATCTCCCCTCCAGACAGGAGATGCCAATGTAGTCTCGTTTGTCTACTTGATCAAAGAA
This sequence comes from Loxodonta africana, assembly GCF_030014295.1. NCBI lineage: Eukaryota > Metazoa > Chordata > Mammalia > Proboscidea > Elephantidae > Loxodonta > Loxodonta africana. The sequence continues at coordinate 52,064,602 of NC_087351.1, forward strand.
GCTCATTCTTCACCAGTATCATTTTCTACCCCATTGTCCAGTCTAATCCCTGTCTGAAGAGTTGGCTTTGGAAATGGTTCCTGTCTTGCGCTAACAGAAGGTCTGGGGACCTTGACCACCAGGGTTCTTCTAGTTTCAGTCAGACCATGAAGTCTGGTCTTTTTATGAGAATTTGGGGTCTGCATTTCACTGGGCTCCTGCTCCCTCAGGGGTTCTCTGTTGTGTTCCCTGTCAGGGCAGTCATCAGTTGTAGCCAGGCACCATCTAGTTCTTCTGGCCTCACGCCGATGTAGCCTCTGGTTTATGTGGCCCTTTCTGTCTCTTGGGCTCATAATTACCTTGTATCTTTTGTGTTCTTCATTCCCCTTTGCTCCAGGTGGGTTGAGACCAATTGATGCATCTTAGACGGCAGCTTGCTAGAGTTTAAGACTCCAGATGCCAGTCTCCAAAGTGGGATGCAGAGTGTTTTCATAATAGATTTTATTATGCCAATTGAGTTAGATGTCCCTTGAAACCATGGTCCCCAAACCCCCACCTCTTCTACGCTGGCCTTCGAACATTCAGTTTATTCAGGAAACTTTTTTGCTTTTGGTTTAGTCCAGTTGTGCTGACCTCTCCTGTAGTGTGTGTTGTCTTTCCCTTCACCTAAAATGGTTCTTATCTACTATCTAATTAGTGCATACTCCTCTCCCTCCTTTCCTTCTTCTCTCCCTCTTGTTGTAACCATCAAATAATATTTTCTTCTCTGTTTAAACTATTTGTCGAGTTCTTATACTAGTGGTCTTATACAATATTTGTCCTTTTGCAACTAATTTCATTCAGCATAATGCCTTTCCATGTTATGAAATGTTTCACAGATTCCTCACTGTTCTTTATCGATGCGTAGTATTCCATTGTGTGAATATACCATAATTTATTTATCTATTCATCCATTGATGGGCAACTTGGTTGCTTCCATCTTTGTGCTATTGCAAACAGTGCTGCAACTAGCATGGGTGTGCATGTATCTGTTTGTGTAAAGGCTCTTATTTCTTTAGGATATATTCCAAGGAATGGGATTGCTAGATCGTATGGTAGTTCTATTTCCAGCTTTTTAAGGAAGTGTCAAATCAATTTCCAAAGTGGTTGTACCATTTTACATTCCCACCAGCAGTGTATAAGTGTTCCAGTCTCTCCACAACCTCTCCAATATTTACTATTTCGTGTTTTCTGGATTAATGCCAGCCTTGCTTGGGTAAGATGGAATCTCACTCTAGTTTTGATTTGCATTTCTCTAACGGCTGATGATTGTGAGCATTTCCTCATGTATCTGTTAGCTACCTGAATGTCTTCTTTAGTGAGGTGCCTGTTCATATATTTTGCCCATTTTTTAATTGGGTTATTTGTCTTTTTGTAGTATCATGTAGATTTTAGAGATCAGGCGCTATTCAGAAATGTCATAGCTAAACATTTTTTTCCCAGCTTTGTTTTTATAGGTAATCTTTTTACTCTTTTAGTGAAGTCTTTGGATGAGCATAGGTGTTTGATTTTTAGGAGCTCCCAGTTATCTAGTTTCTCTTCTGCATTGTTAGTACTGTTTCGTATACTGTTTATGCCATGTATTAGGGCTTCTAACGTTGTCCCTATTTCTTCTTCCATGATATTTATTGTTTTAGATTTTGTATGTAGGTCTTTGATCCATTTTGAGTTAGTTTTTGTGCATGGTATGAAGTATGGGTCTTGTTTCATTTTTTTACAGATAGATATCCAGTTATGCCAGCACCATTTGTTAAAGCGACTGCCTTCTCCCCAATGAATTGACTTTGGGTCTTTGTAAGATATCAACTGATCATACGTGGATGGATTTATGCCTGGATTCTCAATTCTGTTCCACTGGTCTATGTATCTGTTGTTGTACCAGTACCCGACTGTTTTGACTACCGTGGCATATAATAGGTTCTAAAATCAGGTAAAGTGAGGCCTCCGACTTTGTTCTTCTTTTTCAGTAATGCTTTACTTATCCGGAGCCTCTTTCTCTTCCATATGAAGTTGTTGATTTGTTTCTCCATCTCATTAAAGAATGTCATTGGAATTTGGATTGGAATTGCGTTGTATCTATAGATCACTTTTGGTAAAATGGACATTTTTTACAATGTTAAGTCTTCCTATCCACGAGCAAGGTATGTTTTTCCACTTCTGTAGGTCTCTTTTGGTTTCTTGCAGTAGTGTTTTGTAGCTTTCTCTGTATAAGTATTTTACGTCTCTCATAAGATTTATTCCTAAGTATTTTGTCTTCTTGAGGGCTACTGTGAATGGTATTTATTTGGTGATTTCTTCTTCAATGTTCTTTTTGTTGGTATAGAGGAACCCAACTGATTTTTGAATGTTTATCTTGTATCCTGCTACCCTGCTGAGCTGTTCTAATAGTTTCAGTAGTTTTCTTCAGGATTCTTTAGGGTTTTCTCTGTATAAGATCATGTCATCTGCAAATAGAGATACTTTTACTTCTTCCTTGCCAATGTGGATACACTTTATTTCTTTATCTAGCCTAATTGCTCTGGCTAGGACCTACACAATGTTGTATAAGAGTGGTGATAAAGGACATTCTTGTCTGGTTCCCAGTCTCAAGGGGAATGCTTTCAGACTCTCTCCATTTAGGATGATGTTGGCTATTGGCTTTGTATGAAAGCCCTTTATTATGTTGAGGAATTTTCCTTCTATTTCTATTTTGCTGAGAGTTTTTATCAAGAATGGGTGTCGAACTTTGTCAAATGCCTTTTCTACATCAATTGATAAGATCATGTGATTCTTGTCTTTTGTTTTATTTATATGGTGGATTATATTAATTGTTTTATACCTAGTATGTATTCCACTTGGTCATGGTGAATTATTTTTTTGATATGTTGTTGAATTCTATCGGCCAGAATTTTGTTGAGCATTTTTGCATCTAAGCTCATGAGGAATATAGTCTGTAATTTTCTTTTTTTTGTGGTGTCTTTACCTGGTTTTGGTATGAGGGATATGCTGGCTTCATAGAATGAGTTTGACAGTATTCTGTCCTTTTCTATGCTATGAAATAACTTTCTGAGTAGTAGTGTTAACTCTTCTCTGGAAGTTTTGTAGAGCTCTGCAGTGAAGCCATCCAGGCAAGGGCTTCTTTTTGTTGGGAGCTTTTTTTTTTTATTATGTTTTCAATCTCCTCTTTTGTTATGAGACTATTTAGTTGTTCTACCTCTGTTTGTGTTAGTTTAGGTAGGTAATGTGTTTCTAGGAATTCATCCATTTCTTCTAGGTTTTCAAATGTGTTACAGTACCATTTTTAGTAGTAATCTGATATGATTCTTTTAACTTCAGTTGGATCTGTTGTAATATTGCCCATCTTATTTCTTATTCGGGTTATTTGCTTTCTCTCCTGTTTTTATTTTGTGACTTTGGCCAATGGTTTATCCGTTTTGTTAATTTTTTCAAAGAACCAGCTTTTGGTCTTGTTAATTCTTTCAATTGTTTTTCTGTTCTCTGTTTCATTTAATTTTGCTCTAATTTTTATTATTTGCTTTCTTCTGGTGCCTGAGGGTTCCTTTTGTTGCTCTCTTTCTATTTTTTCAAGTTGTAGGGATAATTCTTTGATTTTGGCCGTTTCTTCTTTTTGTATGTGTGCATTTATTGGTATAAATTGACCCCTGAGCACTGTTTGCTGTGTCCCAAAGGTTCTGATAGGAAGTGTTTTCATTCTCATTGGATTGTATGAATTTCTTCATTCCATCCTTAATGTCTTCTATAACCCAGTCTTTTTTGAGCAAGGTATTGTTCAGTTTTCAAGTGTTTGATTTCTTTTCCCTGCTTTTTCTATTATTGATTTCTACTTTTATGGCCTTATGGTCAGAGATGATGCTTTGTAATATTTCAATGTTTTGGATTCTGCTAAGACTTGCTTTATGACCCAGTATGTGGTCTATTCTAGAGAATGTTCCCTGTACTGTAGAAAAGAAAGTGTATTTGGTTGCTGTTGGGTGGAGTGTTCTGCACATGTCTATGAGGTCAAGTTGGTTGATTGTGTCTTTTAGATCTTTCTTGTCTTTATGGAGCTTCTTTCTGGATGTTCTGTCTTTCACCAAATGTAGTATGCTGAATTCTCCTTCTATACTTGTGGATCTATCTCACTTTTCAATGTTGTTTGAGTTTTTTTTTTTTTTTTTTTTTTCTGTATCTTGCAGCTCTGTCGTTGGTTGCATAAATATTTAATACGGTTATATCCTCCTGTTATATTGTCCCTTTAGTCATTATATAGTGTCCTTCCTTATCCTTTGTGGTGGATTTAACTCTAAAGTCTATTTTGTCAGAAATTATTATTGTCATTCCTGCTCTTTTTTGATTGTTTGCTTGATATATATATTTTTTTCCATCCCTTGAGTTTTTTTTTTTTTTGTGTGTGTGTGTGTGTGTGTGTGTCCCTAAGTCTAAGGTGTGTCTCTTGTAGGCAGCATATAGACAGAGCATGTTTTTTATCCATTCTGCCACCGTCTTTCTCTTCACTGGTGCATTTAGTCCTTTTACATTCAGTATAATTATGAATAGGTATGAATTCAGTGCTGCCATTTTGATGTCTTTTTTTGTGTGTTGTTGACAGTTTCTTTTTCCCACTTAATTGTTTTACTGAGTAGTTTATCTTTATATATTGTCTTTTCCTCTTTTTCATTGTTGTTGATTTTGTTTCTGCTGAGTCTCTATTTTTTTTTCTTGTATTTTATTTTGATGTGTGTGATAGTTTGTCTCCTTAGTGGTTACCTTAGTATTTATCCCAATTTTTCTAAATTTAAACCTAACTTGAATTTCTTTATATCGGCTTGTTTTCCTCTCCATACGAAAGATCTATGATAAAACATTTCTTAATCCCTCTTTATTGTTTTAATGTTTCTTCTTTTACATAATAACATCACTATTTCCCTGTTTTGAGTGGTTTTTTACCTTTATTTATTTTTGTGATTTTCCTGTCTGGGTTGACATCTGATTGCTCTGTCCAGTGTTGTAGTCTTGGGTTGATACCTGATATTATTGATTTTCTAACCAAAGAAATCCCTTTAGTATTTCTTGTAGTTTTGGTTTGTTTTTTTTTTCAAATTCCCTAAACTTCTGTTTATCTGGAAATATCCCAATTTCACCTTCATATCTGAGAGGCAGTTTTGCTGGATACATGATCCCTGGCTGGCAATTTTTTTCCTTAAATTTTTTAAATAAGTCATCCCATTGCCTTCTTGCCTGCATGGTTTCTGCCCAGTAGTCTGAGCTTATTCTTATTGACTATCCTTTGTAGGTCACTTTTTGTTTATTCCTAGCTGCTCTTGAAATTCTCCCTTTATCTTTGGTTTTGGCAAGTTTGATTATAATATGTCTTGGTGACTTTCTTTTAAAATCTACCTTATGTGGAGTTCGATGAGCATCTTGTATAGATATCTTCTCATCTTTCACGATATCAGGGAAGTTTTCTGCCAACAAATCTTCAACAATTCTCTCTGTATTTTCTGTTATCCCTCCCTGTTCTGCTACTCCAATGACTTGTAGGTTATTTCTCTTGATAGAGTCCCACATGATTCTTAAGTTTTCTTCATTTTTTTAAACTCTTTTATCTGATTTTTCTTCAAATATATTAGTGCCAATTCTGCATTCCACTTGCTCAATTCTGCACTTCTGACTTTGTATTGAGTTGTCTACTTCTGTAATTTTATTGTTAATCTCTTGAATTTCTGATTGCTTTCTGCCTATGGATTCTTCCAGCTTATTAATTTTTTAATTATTTTCCTGAATAACTTTTTAATTTCTTTAACTGCTTTATCTGTTTGCTCCTTGGCTTGTTCTGCATGTTGCCTGATCTTCTTCCTGATGTCTTGAAAGGTTCTGTATATTAGTCTTTTGTATTCTGCATCTGGTATTTCCAGGAAGGCTGTTTCATCTAGAAGATCCCTTGATTTTTTGTTTTGAGAGCTTTTTGTGGTGGTCATGTTCTGTTTCTTTATTTGAGCCATCTATAAGTTATTGTATTGGTTTATTTTATGTTTACCTACTGTATCCTAGCTTCTTGCTTTGTTTTGTTTTGTTATGCCCAAATGGGTTGCTTGAATGAACTACCTTGATTATTTTTACCTTTGAAGCTCTGACGTCCTGCCACCAGATTGCTAGAGCTGTTATCAAGTATATCAGTCTAGGAGTCTGTTCACTTTTCTTGTATGGATTCAGTTCAGGTGTCTAGGTAGCTGCTTCTCGCATGTGTGGTACAGGCTCTGTCCTTCAGTCTTAGAGGGGCAGGGGTGATTAGTATAGGTACCAGTATCTGGTTGCAGCAGGGGGTCACACTCTGAACAAGGCAGGGGGCTGAGAATCATCCCCCAAATGTCTCTGAGGAAAGCACATCCCTCTTCCCTAGAGCATACGGGTGGGTGGGTTCTGCTGATGGACCATGGGTACCCAATACATTTAGTTGTAAGGACTGGGAAGTACCAATTATCCATGGACCCCTGTTGCAGGTAGTTGGTGACCTTAGTGGAGCCACGAGTCCTTAGGCCCCTGATGTGGGTAGGTGAGGACCCTGTTTAATAGGCAAAGTGGTGTCAAACATCAAACACTCACCTCTCCACTGCACAGCTGAAACAGTTGAAGTCTGCCAACAAGGGCCTATTCTCCTGAAATAGGCCCACAGAGGTCCATGCAGGGAGGGAAGATACTCAAAGTTCACAGGCCGTTTATGCCTGGATGGGAGCCGTTTCTGTCTTGAGCTCCCCCGGTTAGTGGAGCTGGCAAATTATCTTTTCCCCCAATTGTGAATTTATTCCTTCTCCAAGGCTTGGATGATGGCTCTAACACTCAACAGGGCCTATCTCAGGCCCAGGAAAACCAAAAGCCGCTGAACCCAGCTTGGTGGGGGCGGGAGGGAGGCGGTAAAATATATACAAGTACTTAGCTTTTGCCGAGAGTGCCATTCTTCTCTGGTTCCGGAGGTGTGAGTAGGCCGTGTGGCTGGCTGCTTCTTCCTGAGGAAACTGTACCCTAACACTAGTATGAGCCCACCACAGCCACTTCCGGAAATGTTGCCTAAGGGCTCCCGGTGATTCTGGTCCGGTAACTTCCCTCTGCTTCTGAATCATCTCTTCCTCCCCCATTGCTCAGTCTGTTTTCTGACTTTGCCTTTGGTGTTCAGGGCTCCTAGCTTGTCACAAATATAATTGTTTCACTTGTTTTTTCAGGTCTTTGTTGTAAGAGGGCTCGCCAGAAGCATCTGTCCCTTGAATAGTCTTTACAAGAATATTTTTGAATTCTGACTTAATTAGTTAATACCTGTAGGAATTTCTTTCTTAATTTTTTTTTCAAAATCCTTATTGATAATTATGTTTTCTAGGAATTTGTTCATTTCCTTTATATTTTTTAATTTATTGGTACATATCCGTTCACTATTTTCACTTGTTATCAGATTATATCAAAAAGTTTAGTAAATCGCTTCTATTTTATTCCTTATGTTGCTTATTTGTGCTGTATTTTTCTACAGCCCTGGTGCAATACTGGTTAAGATCTTGGCTGCTAACCAAAAGGTCAGCAGTCTGAATCCACCAGCTGCTTCTTGGAAACCCTGTGGAACAGTTCTACTCTGTCCTATAGGTTTGCTGTGTAGTCAGAATTGACTTGATGGCAATGGATTTGTTCATTTATTTATTTTTTGGTTCTCTCTTTTCTACCTCCCACTTAGCAGAGTTTTGTCAATTTTAGTAGTATTTATAATAGATCAAACACTTATTTTGTTTATCTTCTCTATATTTATTCCTAATCATAAATTCCTATTTTAATATTTAATTTGTACACCTTTCTGCTTTTGGTTTTGTTGTTTTTCTTTTTTTTTTTTTTATTGTGGTGTAGGTGATCGTTTACACCTCAAGTTAATTTCTCATTTAAAAATTTATACACATATTGTTTTGTGACATCAGTTGAAATCCCCACAATGTAACAGCACACTCCCCCTTTCCACCTTGGGTTCCCTGTGTGTGTTCTTCTAGTTCCTTTCCCTTTCTACCACCTCATCCTACCTTTGGACAGGAGCTGCCCATTTAGTCTTGTATATTTGATTGAACTAAGACACACGTTCCTGATGTGTGTTAATTTTTTGTGTTATAGGTCTTTCTAATCTTTGTCTGACAAGTGGGCTTCAGGAGTGGTTTCAGTTCTGGGTTGGCAGAGCGTCCACGGACCATAGATTCAGGGGTTCCTCCAGTCTCTGTCAGACCATTAAGTCTGGTAAGACTGGTCTTCCTTCATTATTATGGATTTTGTATTTACTGAGACTTTACGTTTTTCTTTTATTACTCCTATGAGTAGATTCGATGGCACTGTTTTTTTTTGTTTGTTTGTTTATGAGTAGATTTGTTAACTTTCTTTGTGGTTACCTTGAAATGTACCCTTATATTCCTACATTTGAACCAGTCTTTTATTACTTGATATTGCCTTGACTTCCTCTACATTTGAAAGTTCTACACCTATACCATTATTCCCCCTTATATTGTTTTGACATTGTCATCGTTTACAGATCGATGTCTCTGTTTCCTATTTTAAGTCTTTTAGGTTTGTTTTATTATTGAGAGTTTTTTTTTACCTAGGGTGGTATCTGACTGATGCTGTCCTGTGTCCTAGACTTCAGTTGTTGTCTGATGTGGTAGACTCTCTAATCAAAGGACTCTCCTTAATATTTTTTGTGAGTTTGGTTTTTATGAGTTCCTTTAATTTCTATTTAACTGGAAATGTCTTAATTTCACCATCATGTCTTAGAAAGAGTTTTACAAGATATATTATTCTTGGTTGGTAGTTTTTTCTTTCAAGGTTTTTATATATATCAGAGCTTAGGCTTACTATTTCCCTTTTGTAACTTTTAGTTTTTCTCAAGCTGCTCTCAAGATTCTTTATTTTGTGTTTTGGCAAGTGTGATTATGTTGTCTTGGTGACTATCTTTTGTGGTCTATGCTATACGGGGTTCATTGAGCTTCTTGGATGTTCACCTTTTCATGATATTTGGGAAGTTTTCTGCCAGCAAACCTTCAAAAATCTTCTCTGTGCTTTCCATTTTCTCCTCCTCTTCTGGAACTGCAGTCATATGTAATTTTTTGCTCTTAATTGTGTCTTAATTCTTAGGTTTTCTTCATTTTTCTTCATTCTTTTCTAGGATTTTTTCCCCAAAGTGACATCCATGGATTTGTCTTCAATATCACTGATTCTATCTTCTATTGTTCCAAATTTGCTCCGAAATCCTTCTATCGAGTTTCCCATTTCTGAAATTTTGTTGCTTATCTTTTGGATTTCTAGTTGCTCTTTTTGTATGATTTTTAATTGTTTATTTATTTTGCTGTTTTGTTCTTGAAATATTTTCCTGAATTATTCTATTGCTTTGTCTGTGTTTTCTTGATTTTGGCTGTTTTTTTGTTGGTTTTGTCTGTGTTTTCCTTGTTTTGCCTATTTTTTCCTTGATTTTGTCTGTGTTTTCCTTGATCTCTTTCCTAGTCTCATAAAAACAAAACCAAACCCATTACCAATGAGTCAATTCCAACTCATAGCAACCCTAAATGACAGAGTAGAACTGCCCCGTAGAATTTCCAGGAAGTGGCTGGTAGATTTGAACTGCTGACCTTTTGGTTAGCAGCCATATCTCTTAATTACTGCACCACCAGGACAGTCTTGGAAAGCCCTAAATATTAGTCTTTTGAATTCCATATCAGGTAGTTCCACTGCCCTTTTTCCTACTGGAAGGTCATCTGATTTTTTATTTTTATCATTTGCTGGAGCCATCTTGTCCTGCTTTTTTATATGTTTTGATCTTATATGCTCACTCTAAGACATTAAGATATTATTTTCTTTATTTATTGATAGCATGTTCATTTGTTTCATCCTGCTTCTTGTTTTGGAAGGAAAAAAAAATAGTATGGCAGGTACCAACAGGTGGGACTGGGGCTGACCCAGGGTGACAGCTGATTGGTTGGTGTCTACCTGAGCAGTGTGGCGTGATCTATCTGGAAGGTGTAGGGGTGGTGTATGGGATAGAAGGGTGAAGGGTGGGAAAATGTGTTTCTCTGGTTACCGGGTGTTTTCCTCCTGTTGGGAGCTTTGTGAAGTTGCCTTCCCATACTTCCTGTATGGGGTCATTGCTGACTGTGCTCCAAGAGGTCAATGCAGTGCTGGGTTAGTTGACGGGGAGCCTCCACTCCATATCTGTGCTTGTTCTTTGTTTTACTTCAGTTTCTTTTTCCATTTTGTGTTTGATCTAGTTCTTTATACCTTCATTTGATGCTTAGGGTTCCAAGATTGATATTTGTACCTGTTTTTCCTAGTATTTTGAGTCTTTGCTGCAGAGGGATGGCATGGTGCATCTATCTAGGTGTCATGTTGGCTTTGCCTTCCTTCTTTCAATTATTCTTGTATAATTAATACACTATGAATTGGAATCAACTTGATGGCAATGGTCTGGGTTTTGGTTTTTTTAATTCAATTCAGAGTTTATGCTTTTTTAAAGGAATAAATTATAATCTATTTTTAGTTTTAATTTACAATTATTACACCATAACTTCTCATAATGTTTAATTAGAAAAAAGATAATATTCTCACAGGTTATCTGGTGTAACAAACTTCTAACTTCTCATAAATCGTCATGTTTTCTGTCATTCTTTTGAAACATCAATAAAAGAATTAAAGACTTTCAGAAGGCTATGCTGCAAATCAGATTATTTTTCATTATTATGAGATGATTTGACCATGGTTTGGTCCCTACTTAACTTCTGTATGTCATATAAACTTTTCAAAACCAAAACAAAAGAAAAAAACACCAAACCCATTGCCATTGAGTTGATTTTGACTCAGAGCAACCCTATAGGACAGAATAGAACTGCCCTATAGGGTTTATTTTGGTTTTTATAGGGTTTCCAAGGAGCACCTGGTGAATCTGAACTGCCAACCTTTTGGTTAGCAGCTGTAGCATTTAACCACAACGCCACCAGGGTTTCCTAAACTTCAGATCATGTATTATTTTTTAACAAGTTTTTGTTAAATAAACAGCAGGAAATTATATTCTACTGTAGCCTAACTACTTATTGCCAAATATATTTTAAAATATTAAAATATTAAAATTTATTCTCTTAAATGGTTGAAATTGAATTATTTTTCCAACTTACTTATGAATTCTAGAAGGAAGACTCCCTGGAAATGTACCGTCTTTGTTAATGTGCTGCATTTTTATGATGATTGTCACAAAGCCAAAAATTTATAACATGAACTTTAAGGCAAAGTCATGGCACGATTGATCTCCTGCTCAACAATCCTTGAAGCACTAATAACTCAAAATGGTTACAATATTTCATTACCACAGAAATTGGAAGTGATGGCTGTGACCTTGATGTATGAGTCGATGACCCAAAACGTGAAATGGATTCAGAGCCTTGAGGTGTTTAACAATTATGTTTGTACAACGTTTGGGATCAAAGTATTTTCATCCTAAAATGAATCCATTTAATTTTGTTGATAAGCACATATTTCAAAATAATATTGTTACTCTGCTGCTTTTTTTTCAATACATAGAATTTCTGCTAAAAGGCTGTAATTGTTGACCCCAACACTATGAAAGTATGCTCAAACAATGCTATGTTATAAAGGAGTATTTGTATAGAAAACTCTAAAATAGAAATAGCAATAGTTAGCTAACAGCCATGCTTATTGGTTCAACTGTAATCTGCTTTCTTTTCAAATCATCATTTTATTTTTGCCATGATAGTTTTTTTTAGCAATTTTTAATGCAAAGTATTATTATTTTTAAAAAATCCTATTACAATTGCTATCTTAAGCTTTCATATTATCCTTAAACACTGAACATCCAGCCCAAAATCTCCTATTTCAATATATTTCTCTAGATTACTCCTTTCTTTTACATCATACCCATGATTTACTTTGCTTTTGTGAAACACTGTAAAGTCAGGCACAATTTTATTCAATATTTACTCAATACAAATTTATGAAGACTTAATATCTGCCAGACAACATGTTAAATGCTGAGCTATACAACAGTGAACAAACCAGACCTGAATCTTGCCCTTATGAACTTAGGGTCCAGAAGTATATAATCAATTATATAAATAATGTACTAGTTACAATTATGATAAGTGAAAGGACATGAGTAGGAAACTATTACAAGGTACCTAACCTAATATGTTACCACCTGTCTGTTACTTTGTTTTGCTGAGGTGGCTTGCATGTTGCTGTGATGCTGGAAGCTATGCCACCAGTATTTCAAATATCAGCAAGGTAACCCCTGGTATACGGGTTTCTGAGGAGCTTCCTGACTAAGACAGGAAGAAAGGACTGGCAACCTACTTCTGAAAAGTAGCCAATGAAATCCTTGTGGATCATAACAGAACACTGCCCAACTCGCTTTGGGCACAACATCAGGAAGGATCAATCACTGGAGGAGGATAGTATATTCGGTGAAGTAAAGGGTCAGTGAAATGAGTTGGTACAATAACCACAACAAAGGACTAGAACGTGCTAGTGATAATGAGGATGATGCAAGACTGGGCAACATTTTGTTTTGGTGTACATAAGGTTGCCATGAGTCAGAGCTGACTTGATGGCAGCTATCTATTTACCTACCTAATTTAATATGGGAAATAGGAAATACTGAGAAAGGAACATTTATATGGGGGGAAGGGGGGGAAGAAAGGTCATGGACCTACTTAATTCCGTAAGAAGAGAATTCTGTCAGCATAGCTAGTTTAGGCTCCTGTAATCCTGACCACGTACCTCAGCTCAATTCCAGATCCTCCAGCAAAGGTCTACATTACCCAGAGGAAGATTTAAACTCAGAAATTTTTATGATAAAGTTCTTGAAGAACTATGTTTTGTTAAGGAATTACATTCTGAATTCCCCTAAAATTGTAAAGATGGATTCTCCCAATTTCAAAGCCCAAGGCAACAGCTAATAGCAATTGAGATCACTTTAAGTGCTAGGGAATTGAGATTTTCTTTTATCGGAGGGTGAAATAAAGTGATTTACATTCTAATTTAAAGTTTGGGATTCACAGACAAGAACAATTTTTTTCCACATACAATTGCACTTTTATTCAAACTGATACTGAAATCTGTCTATTAGATTACTTTGGCCAGACTAGTCATTAGGAAATAAGCAGGTTATTTCATACTGGAGTCCTGAGCATGTTCATTTTTATGGAACAGACTGTATTGCATACCTCATGAGCAATACCTTACATACACTCAGCCCACCTTTAATCTCAGCCATTGCAGAGACATCAAGCTTTTCACAGGTGTTTGAGAAAATCTTCCAGGGTCACCCATTATACAAGGAGTAAACTTAATTTCATAGGAAAATTCCTGTGATAAAAAGTGGGAAATTATTTCAGATTGCCACAGAAATAAGGCACACTTGATATTGGGAGACTGCTCAGCCTCTTTAAATTACCAGAGTTAGGATTATTTTCAGATTGTATGATTGAATTGAATCTGTAGGAACAAATTAAGAGGTTTCAGTTTTGAAAATTATTAGGTGTAAAGGTAGGGAAACAAAAAAATTTCCACAAAGAATTACTGGGTCAACTAATGTTACCCATGTATCTGAATGCTACCAAACTTGGAGTATTCATTTACCAGCCTCTACCTGTGTCACAAGAGACTAAGAGTATCCTAGAACATGCATGTTGAGGAAAAAAAACAAAAAACAAAAACACAATACCTTGTAAACAAATTAGGCAACATCTGTTACAAACGTTCTCTGTGGAACAGCATTGATTTTAATTCAAGTAATACTTGCTGCACTCCTTCTTGCCCAGAGGTAAAGTACCTTAATGAAACTTGTCAAGTGAATTAATGACCAAAATAAGACAAAGAAAAATACCTACACTGTGATAATCCCTTGGTTTTCACAGGGGAAAGTTCCTCAAATGTCAGCATTTGTAGCAAGCATTGCAATTGTTTTTAAAAAGCACATTAAGCACTATTTAAAAATGGCAAAATATATGCATGTTTTCCCTCTTAAACCATATTTTCATTATAAAAATAACACACATGATAAAGAAAGTTCGGTAAATAAAGGAAGCTGGAACAATTTATCCCAAAATCAAACTATCCAAATAATCTCCGCTGATTTTCCTGTATTCCCTTTGGGTCTTTTTTTTTTTAAACAATTTTTTTTTACATAGTGAAAATAATACCTTTATGTATATAGAATAATAATAAAAAAAAAAACCCAGTGCCGTCGAGTCGATTCCAACTCATAGCGACCCTATAGGACAGAGTAGAACTGCCCATTAGAGTTTCCAAGGAGCGCCTGGCAGATTCGAACTGCTGACCCTTTGGTTAGCAGCCGTAGCACTTAACCACTATGCCACCAGGGTTTCCTGTATATAGTATATATAGTATATTTTCCATATATATACTATTATTTAAGGGTAACAAATTATAATTGTGAAATGCAGTATTGGATGAATCTTGCATCATTGCTTAGCCACTTACCTCTTGTTCAATAGTCAAATTGTTTCTCATTACATTTGATGACATTATACTTAGATGAAAATACTTTTGCATAATTTGTGTATTTATTAAGCATGTAGCATTATTCCTTTGCTATTCTTTTCTAAAGCATAATTATCAGATCAAATAATATGATGAATATTATGGCTACTTATGCATAACCTAATTGCATTTCCAATATACTGTATCTATTGACACAGTAAATTTACAGAGTGTGGGAGAGTGATCATTTTATCAACTTCTCATCATGGTATTATTACTTCAACATTTGGTAGTACACATTGAGTACTTAATAATGTAAAATTACCATGTGCCAACTTTTTAATTTTGGAAGTGTCTAGACATATTTGTCTTATGTAGGAGGATCATATGACTGTTCAACGATCAGACAGATTACAGGCTATCGTTTTATCATTTCTGTTTACATACTTATCCAGATTTTAAATAAAGACAAGATCCAACAGGGTGAGTCAAGTAAGGTGAGTCATAAAGTGTATGTGGAGTCTTTTTTTTTAATTTTGATATTTCGTTCATCATAAATTTTTCATTAACTTTTATTTTTTTGAAATAGTAAAGTATTATTTATCATTATTTGAGGTTTGGATACCTTCTTAAATTTTGCGCTCAACGAGAGCGCCTCACTTGTCTCACCCTAGTTATATTTATTGCCTAAACATTAGCGTAGAACACATTTGATGTAAATTCCCTCAACTTAAATAATCCAAGTGTTTTCTCTCAAATATGTTAAACTTATTTTAAAAGTTGCCTTATTTCTAAGAAATGCAATTCTTATTTAATTGTACTCTTTTCCACAAGAATATCACACAATGCAACGTAACTGCAATCATTTATGCTCTTGTGGTCATAAAGTGCTTTATACTCCCGATGTATGAAGGAAAAGAAGAACAGATGCTCTCATTAGTAATAATGTGACATAACGAGATTAACCATCCCAGTTTTTGTTAAGAGCCCTGCTGATGCAGTGGTTAAGAGCTTGACTGCTAAGCAAAATCGGCAGTTCAAATGCACCATCCTCCTTGGAAACCCTCTGAGGTAGTTCTACTCTGTCCTATAGGGTCACTTTGAGTTGGAATTGACTCAATGGCAATGAGTTTTTTAAATATTTTTTGGCTTTTTAAAAATATTATCAATTACAAAATGTTCATAAAAGTACAAAAGCAATTCATGCATATAAACATGCAGAGCAGAGCTGCCCAATAGCACTTTTGGCAATGGCGGAAATGTTCTGTGTCTCTGTCGTTCAACATTGGAGCTCCAGTCAATGTGGCAATTGAGCACTTGCGGTGCATCTAGTGTGAATAAGGAACTGAATTTTACATTTTGCTTTATTTTTGTTAATTTATATTTATACTTAACTCTTTGTGTTTAGCAGTTATTTTATTGGGTAGTTTTTTTTTTTTTTAAGATGTAGATTTATGTCTTAAAGAATAAACGATAATATCAACTGCTTCCTTCAGTATACATTTAATCTAGAAGGTTACTTTGGCCTCTGGATTATTTTCCAACCCCTGAGTCTGCAACTCAGTAATGGATCCGTATATTATCTATCTGTTAAAAGTAAGGTGCTTGAGAACTTGGTGTGGAATATTGGACAAATAACTTAAGTCCCATCAATGTATTTCTCCATAAATGCTTTATGGCTTTTGAACATGTTGCAAATTATTCCCAGGCTTGTGTGTCTTAGTGGTTTGTTCGTCTCCATGGGATCCTCCTTAGAAGTGGTAGAAAAAAGAATTTCATCTGTGTCAAGATGATAATCCTGAAATTTAGGCTAGCTGCAAGAAAACAGCAGTGTGTACTTTGCGTAGAACAAACAGAGCCCAGGAAGCCCATCTTTGATAGTCTGCTTCAGAATTTTGTATTTTCAGCTTATGTAAGCTTAATGAGCACCTGAGCTCTGTATGATCACAGAGCTAAAAATGCTGTGATCACACTGAACACCTTGTTAGTTTCTACCCCGGGATATAATGGAAGAGTCCACAGAAAGGGCAGGTCTTAGGGAAAATACAGTGAACTTCTTGTCAGGCATATGATTGTATTTAACAGTGTTGACTAATGATATCAGACAGTGACAGTTAATTATCTACAGTGATTTTTAAGTAATTTGCATTGAATAGTTTTCTTAAATGCCAAACAACATGTAAATCTTCTTATAATGTGAGTCAGAAAATGGCAACATTGTGACAACAAATTAACTGCATTTCCCTTTTCAGGATTTTTCACCCTAAATTGCTGTCTCGCTTTTCTATATGGATTGAAGATTACCTGGTAATGAACATGACATACCTAGCCTCAATCCATTATCAATGCCACCAAGTGCTCTGACATTCCTCTGAATTTTGAACCATGTATTTTTCTTGTATGTAGCTATACGAACTACTAGACATGGACAAGAAGGAAAATTTCTTCAATTTAGTCCTGTAAACCAAAATACAACATTCATAAAACTTGCCCTCTGGGTCACTAGGAAGTATGAAAATGAAAGAAGAAAATGGGATTGTGATTCTCTGAAAAGTGCGTTTGTATGGACAGTGGAGTCAGAAGGGTAAGATAAAGTTGACATCATGTACAGTTCTTCATTGCTGTAAGATTGTATTTAATATAGTGGCTAGGATATTTCAGAAAGTTGGAAGATGGTATATATCATGGAGCCTACCCACAAATAATAGGCATTTACATATTGGTCAGGCTTTTGTTTTATGCTGTTTTATTTCAGATAACAGCATCTACTCTAACTCATCTAACCAAACAAGGATTCATTACAGGATATATATAGCTCACAGGCACTGGGAGGGCTGAAGACTCTAGGCTGAGCTCCCAGGAAAAATCTCTTTCATCATACCACAGGCACTGGAATGTTTTTACTGCAATCAGAAAGCTCTGAATCAAATAGGTTTAAGTGGTGTTGCAGGCTCCAGTAACATGCTATTGTTGTTAGTTGCTGTCCAGTTAATTCTGACTCATGGTGACCCCATGTGTGTAGAGTAGAACTGGTCCATAGGATTTTCAAAGCTGTGACCTCCTGGAAGCAGATAGTCAGGACTGTCTCCTGAAGAGTCTTTGGGTGTATTCAAACCCCAACCTTTCAGCTCATAGTCAAGCGCTTAACTGTTTGTGCCACCCAGGGACTCCAGTGCCTCTGCTTTAATTAAGAATGTGCTGCAATAGCAAACTCATGACTACATTGTCTGTGTCACAATTCATACAGACAATGGGATGCCCAGAGTCCCGCCTCCTTCCTCACATTTTTCATCAGAATTTAAGTGTCGTGAGAGTTCATCTAATTGGTGGAAGCTAAATTACCAGTTTCTGTTTAACAGCTAGGGACTCTAGGTGACGTGATCACATAGGTTTTACATTGAGATGATCTCCAGCTCCTTCACTGAGGTTGCAGGTCCCCTGAATTTTGAAACTGGGTAGTGTGAGTTCTCCAACTTTGCTCTTCTTCTTAAGTATTCTAGATATTTTACCTATGCATGCAAATTTGTGAATCACCTTGTTGAAATCTACAAAATAACTTGCTGGAATTTTGATAGAGATTGCATTGACTGCATAGATCAAGTTGGAAAGAATTGAGATCTTAACAATACTGAGTCTTACAGTCTATGAATAGCTCTCCATTTACTTAGGTCATTTTTTACAGTTTTTCATCTGTGTTTTATAGTTTTCCACTTTTGTCAGTTTTATTCCTAAGTGTTTTAATTTTTTATGCTAATGTTAATGATATTGCTTGTATATTGTTCACTGCTGGCATATAGGAAAGCAACTGACTTTTGTATATCAACTTTGTACACTGCGGTCTTGCTATACATGTTTCTTAGTTCTAAAAGTTTTTTTGGGGGGGGTAGATTCTTTGGGATTTTCTACATAGACAATCATATCATCTGTTAATAAAGACATTTCATTTCTTCCTTTCCAATCTATATACATTTTCTTTTGGTTTCTTTTCTTATTCCCATACGTTGTTGGAAGGAACTAAAGAGAAGGCAAATTGGAAGGTAAGACTTCGTATTTATTTTTAAATAACTTGTTTAAATTTTCCTTATAGAAAAATTTACATCTATTTATTGTAAATATGTCTAAACCAATAATTTTTGCAGTTTTCAGGTAAAGTCCAGCACTTCCTTTACAACAAAGTATCTGGAGTCACTAGAAATCATCTAATCTGTAATCATGACATCATCCACTGAAGTCTGTGGCACAATCCCTTGCTTGCCTGGATATGCTACTGGTGATCTTCAATAGAAGTTAGTGACATACGCTGGGAGGTTTCTGCTACAGCCCTACATTCTTTAAGACCTTGTTTATTAGCCCGAATCTGCAATCTTGCTGTCCTCTCTCCTCCTTCAGTAACATTTTATCGAGTTCTCCTGTTACAGGAATCCTTTCTTTGTTTTGAATGTCCATAACAACTATTACAAATTCACTGTTGGTAGTACTAAGTGTTCCAGGAAGAACGAAGAGATTCTTGGCCACAGATATACCACATCAGAGAACTTGTATTATTAACCACTATCTATAGGTTTGCTAAGCATCGGAGCTGACTCATCAGCATCTAATAACAACAAGTCTATTCTATAGTATGGAGGAGCCTTGGTGGTGTAGTGGTTAAGGGTTACAGCTGCTAACCCAAAGGCCTGCAGTGAATAAACCAGCCCCTCCTTGGAAACTCTATGGAGCAGTTCTACTCTGTCCTATAGGGTGCTATATGAGTGGGAATCGCCTCAATGGCAACAGATGTTTTTTTTTTTTTAATAGATAAACATTAGCTTAGAGTTGGTTCAAAATTCTTTTAATTAAAGTTCTATTTTTCTTTCCCAAGGGCAATAGCTGTAGGTCCATTTAGGTATGTATAAGAGGAAGATTTACAGTAAGCATTTTTTTTTGTTATAATATGCAAGCTTTTTCAGTGTCTGTTATCAAGAGTATTTGGCTTCCCCTTTCGAGAAGCCAAAGATTTGGGAAATGGTGGTGCTGTCTTCCAGATTAAAGTCAATTTAATTTTACAGAACACAGGGAACTCGGTGGGCTAGCTGTCATTTTGATACTCAGGACCACGTGATTGAACAGTCACCTTCATCCCCATTCCATAGAGGATAGCCATGCAGTTCGCTACATGAATGCTGGAATTCCCTTAACAGTGTGTTTCTCAATGACTTGGTTAAGGAAGTCTCCTCAGGGTCCTCCACAAAGACACAGTTACAGTGTGAGTAGGTTTCAAAGATGAATCTGCTTCAACAAACCCAGGTCCTTGAGTCTTTGAATTCTTCTTTTACATTATACTGAGAAATTTATGGTTTCTGAACTTCTTTTAATGTAGTCTTCCTTTGGGTCTTGGACTCGAAGGACTTACTGATGAAGATCAAAGAGCACACCTTTCAGTATGGATTACACCTCAATGTAAAGAAAACAAAAATCCTCAAGACTGTGTCAATAAGCAATATCATGATAAAGGGAGAGGAAATTGAGGTTGTCAAGGATTTCATTTTACTTGGATCCACAATCAACACCCATGGAAGCAGCAGTCAAAAAGTCAAATGACATATTGCATTGGGCAAATCGGCTGAAAAAATCTCTTTAAAGCTTTGAAAAGCGAGGATGTCACCTTGAGGACTATGGTGTTCTCAATTGCCTCATATGCATGCAAACGCTGGACAATGAGTAAGGAAGATGGAAGAAGAATTGATACATTTGAATTGTGGTGTTTGAGAAGAATATTGCGTATACCATGACTGCCAAAAGAACAAACAAATCTGTCTTGGAAGAAGTACAACTAAAATGCTTCTTAGAAGCAAGGATGGCGAGATTATGTCTCACTTACTTTGGATGTATTATCGGGAGGGATCAGACCCTAGAGAAGGGCATCATGCTTGGTGAAGTTGAAGGTCAGCAAAACAGAGTAAGACCCTCAATAAGGTGGACTGATACAGTGGCTGCAACAATGGGTTCAAGCATAGCAACAATTGTGAGGATGGCACAGGACTGGGCAGTGTTTCGTTCTGTTGTGCACAGGGTCGCACTATGAGTTGGAACTGACTCCACGGCACCCAACAACAACAACAACCTTTGAGTCTAAGTTTTAGTTATTCAGCCAAACAAACACATTATAACTACTTGAATCTTGAATTCAGGCTCTCTGGAAAGTACATCATTAAGCACAAATGCATCAGAATCAAAAATTATGTTCCTCTCTAGATGGTCTAACATAGGTATTTTTTTCCAGGCTTTCACCACTATAAAGTTACCAATTTTTTTCAAGATTTGCAATTAGTTCTTAGGGTCATGCTAGGCTCTGACTCTATAGATCTGGAGGCAATGAGGAATTGTAATAAAGGGGAATGTGAATCTTCTTGCAAGATGACTTCAAATAAAGTAGAGCCACCTCATCATAAGGTCATAGGGTGCATAGGGTTGCTATGAGTTGGAAGCGACTCGACTGCACCTAACAACAACACCTCATCAGAAGGGATCACATCTCCTGGCAAATATGCAGCAGTGGGACTTGGTTAAATTCACTGAAAGCTACCCAAATGTTCCACCTGGTTATTTTTCTTTCTTTATACCCTCTAGCCCAATCTGAAGCAGTAACCCTCACAAAAAACTTTTTTTGTCTCCTACACCTCATACTAATGGACAAAGCTAAGCTAAGCTAAGCTTAGTAGCTACTTTGGTCTATTTAAGATTTGCATTCAATGAACAACCCATTCAAAGTGAATATTGATAAAAATAACTTTTCTCCATTGGATGTTTGATCTTCTAAAGATAACCTAATGCTCAGGTGTTTTCAGTACTAACTGGGTGAAACAGCTCTAAGAAATTCTCATTTTCTTAAAGTTTTATTGCTGTAATTTTATGGATAAGATTTTATTAGTAAGAACACCCATTCTAATTAAGCACAGATTTCTTTAAAGAAAATATCTAATGCATAGAATCGTTGAAAATGATGAAGAAACAAACTCTAGGCTGGATTTTCAGGACATAGCTAAGAAGGTGTAACCAATCTCCCATTACTGGGAAATTCAAATTAAGGAAGCTTCACTGCAGATGGTAGCTGGAAAAACATGCCACCTCTGCCATAATCCAAGCTGGCAGGATAAATACACGTGCTCTGTCCCTTTAACCACAAAATTTAGCCTCTGTTTAGACTTTTTTTTTTAGACTAGAGTATACATCTAAGAAATCGAAATCCCACATATAATTTTTTTTTTAATTCCAAGTTGAAAAAATTGTATGTATACTGTGGGAAAAATTAAGAATGTAGAGAGGGTGAAATACAATTTAGGCAGCCATGAAGCCATGTAATTACCAAATTCGAAAGGATCTGACAACCTAAAGGAGAGCCTTCCCAACTAAAAATATATGTATTTGCTTAAATTAATTAATATATATTTTAAAATTTATCAGATGTAATAGGAGTTTGAACTCTGCTACGCAAGAACTGTCGTTGTTGTTAGGTGTCCTTAAGTCAGTTCTGACTCATAGAAACCCTGTGCGCAACAGAACAAAATACTACCTGGTCCTGTTCCATCCTTACAATCGTTGTCATGCTTGAGCTCATTGTTGCAGCCACTGTGTCAATACACCTCATTGAGGATCTTCCTCTTTTCCGCTGACCCTGTACTTTGCCAAGCATGATGTCCTTCTCCAGGGATTGATCCCTCCTGACATCATGTCCAAAGTATGTAAGACATAGTCTCGCCATCCTTGCTTCTAAGGAGCATTCTGTTTGTACCTCTTCCAAAACAGAATTATTTGTTCTTTTTGGCAGTCCATGGTATGTTCAATATTCTTTGCCAACACCACAATTCAAAGGCGTCAATTCTTCTTTGGTCTTCCTTATTCATTGTCCAGCTTTCACATGCATATGATGCAATTGAAAACACCTTGGCTTGGGTCAGGTGCACCTTAGTCTTCAAGGTAACATCTTTCTTTGCTTTTCAACACTTTAAAGAGGTCCTTTGCAGCAGGTTTACCCAATGCAATGCATCTTTTGATTTCTTGACTGCTTCTTCCACAGGTGTTGATTGTGGATCCAAGTAAAATGAAATCCTTGATCACTTCAATCTTTTCTGTTTATCATGATGTTGCTCATTGGTCCAGTTGTGAGGATTTTTGTTTTCTTTATGTTGAGGTGCAATCCATACTGAAGGCTGTGGTCAAAGCAAGAATATTACAGTATAATTGTATTGTTTTTTGAGAAATGAAATTGTAGTTCAAGAATATCAAAAGACTGTTAGCTGACAAATTATAAGTATTCATATAAATGCCTTTGAGTCAGAAAAAAATTCTGCACTAATTTGGCACACGGAATTTCAGGAAATTTTTTTTATCTGTCTTCATGTATGATGAATCCAAATTGGGCTATTTAAATATAATTCAATTTACTGCAGTTAGTGGTCACTGATTTTATGATACCACTGACCACCAGGCAGATTAACCTTGGCAAAGTATACAGGGCAGTTGTAAACTAAAACATGGCCTAAAATATGTCGATAGGGTTAGCTGCCACATTTTCCTTTTTCAGGGCAGGTGTGTATTCAGAACATTGTATTTCTGCCGTGGTACTTATTAGTATTCTTGGCATCTTAAGTGACCTCAAGAAAATCTCTATACCAAGTCATTACCTAAAAATAGTAGGATTTTAATGATAGTTGTAATACTTGATTTTTATATCATACTTTTAAATATTTAGTATATTTTCTCACTCATTCTTATTTATGTGTAATGCTATTTTTGTGCCTGTGAAGAAGGTAGAATAGGTAGTATAAGAGCCTCAACTGTAGCTTTCACCAATTTAACACATGAGAGATGTGACTGCTTCCCTTAAGACTGCAGCCTTGGAAACTCTATGGGGAAGTTCTACTCTGTCCTCAATGGCAATGGGATTTTTTTGTTTTTAATCTATATTTATCTTCGTGATTACCAAACTCCCTCATCTTTGGAAAAGTAAAAAAAAGAACTTGGATATTTTGAAGCTGAGTAGAAACCTTTAATATATATTTAATCATGATAGAAATGAAAATAATTTATTTGGGAAGCCCACATCTTAATTCATTGACAATTTTTTAAAATTGTTATGTATTTTTCCCCATTTCTCTGCTATCCTTTTTTATCTTGAAGAAAATATGATAAAATCCCAGATAGTGTAATCATTTCATATTAGGTACCAGAGTACTCAATATTTAATAATAATTCTAATTAATTACGTGTTAAAATTTCTGGATCACCTTAACATTGAGTAAAAGCAATAGGAACAACTACCATTTACTGAATGCTTGGTGTCAGCCACTAGCACTGTATTTCATTTGTTTTCTCACTGCTACATGAAGTTTTATTATCTCCAATTACATATGAAGAAATTGAGGCTTTAAGTGGTTAAGTGTTTTTGTCAAGATACTGATTGCAAGCAACAAAAACTCATTTAAGTTATTTCATACAAAAGGGGGCTTAAATGAAAGAACATAATAATCTCATTGACATGCAAGATAAAGAAATGAAGTACACGTGGGTCTTCCCAGGAACTCCTACACATCTCTGGGGACTGTGGAACAAAGGCTTGTTCCTCAGCCTCTTGTAAATCTACATGGTCATTCATTTATGCTACTTTTTGTGTGAATCCTTCATTTTTCTGCTATCCATTGCTGATGGGCTTTTGTTGTACATGACTGCCTTTTTGTGACTTTTTGAGAATAGCATGATTGTCTCTCTCCTGCAGTTTTTCTCTAGTGAGCAAAAATGATTCAGGGTATGGATGAGGCATTGACTGATCTGCCAATTCTTGGTCCAACTCCTCCCCTCCACTTTTTTTTTTTTTTTGCCTAGAGAAAGCAGGGTCATATTATACTGGAATTGCATCTTTTAGAGACTGCGGGTAGGCAGGTTCTGTTAGATCAGGAAGTTAAGTATGTTAAATAGGCTGATATGTAAACTATTTCAACTTTGAAAAGTTCCTGTAGCAGTAAATGCAAGAACTAAGAAATGAAGCTAAGTTTGTCTAACTTCAAACTCCCATTATTGACCATTAGGTTTTGCAGCGTAATTTGTTCATTTGCCCTCAGAATCCTCAGATAAACCAGGAATATGTAGTAGTTGCTGTAAGGACTAGTTGTAGCTCCTGAAAGATTAGTAAACATGTAAGGTTGGTTTATTACCTGTGGAGGGTTATTGACAACTAAAGATAATGCAGTCTTGATTCCATAAAGAACAATTATTTTCTGAGAGGATGAAGTAGGTTAGAGTCTGCAGGGAATTTATTGGTAGTTTTTGTGTGATCCGTATATTTTTTTTCCTGTCTCCTTCCCAATTTCCCAAAGGGCTAAATTTAAAAAAAAAAAAAGGAAGGGAAATGTCTTAGACTGGGTTCTCCAGAAAAATAAAACTAGTGAAGCATACATATATACATATACATGTATGTATATGTATATACATGCCTTTTCATAGATAATGTATTTCAAAGCTCATCTTAATATATAAAACCAAATCAAAATCAAGGATTGAATTCTGTTGGGATGTAAAATCTTTTTGTTTTGTTTTGCTTTTTTACATACCTATGGAGCAGTTCTTCTCTCTCCTATAGGGTTGCTATGAGCTGGAATCGACGATGACGGGTGGACTACCTAGAAAAAAACAAAATGAAATGGTTGTGTTTTCTATCAAATTTGTCCAACATGCTTACTATGTGTCTGGAACTGTCCAAACCAATAATTGAATTACTTTCATCACATTAACTTGAGTGAGTTTCTTAAATGAAATTGCCTGGATTTTTGGAATAATGTAAATATAGTATTTGCCTTAATTCTTTTGTATGTAATATGAGTTGGTCAATGTTTAATCATTTCAGGAGGTAGCATATGATCAAGAACTGATGGTACTAAAGGAAGAAGTCCAAGGTGCACTGAAGACATTGGCAAAAGCAAGGCTCCAGGGATTGACTGAATACCAGTTGAGATGTTCCAACAAATGGATGCAGCACTGGAAGTGCTCACTCATCTATGCCAAGAAATCTGGAAGACAGCTAATTGGCCAACCAGCTGGATGAGGTCAATATTTGTGCCCATTCCAAGGAAAGATGATCCCACAGAATGCACAACTTATTGGACAATATCATTAATATCACACACAAGTAAAATTTTGCTGAAGATCATTCAAATGTGGTTGCAGCAGTACATTGCCAGGGAACTGCCGGAAATTCAAGCAGGATTCAGAAGAGGACGGGGAGGAAGGGATATCATTGCTGATGTCCGACGGATCCTGGCTGAAAGCAGAGAATACCAGAAAGATGTTTACCTGTGTTTTTTGACTATGCAAAGGGATCAACTGTGTGGATCATAACAAATTATGGATAACATTGCAAAGAACGGGAATTCCAGAACACTTAAATTGTTCTCACAAGGAATCTATACATAGATCAAGAGGAGTCGTTCAAACAGAACAAGGGGACACTGTGTGGTTTAAAGTCAGGAAAGGTGTGCATCAGGGTTGTGTCCTTTCACCATGTTTATTCAATCTGTATGCTGAACAAATAATCCTAGAAGCTGGGCTACATGAAGAAGAACAGGGCATCAGAATTGGAGGAAGATTCATTAACAGTCTACATTATGTAGGTGACACAACCTTGTTTGCTAAAAGCAAAGAGTACTTGAAACACTTACTATAATCCTACAGTATGGATTATACCTCAACATAAAAGGAAACAAAAATCCTCACAACTGGACCAATAAGCAACATCATGATAAACAGAGAAAAAATCGAAGTCGTCAAGGATTTAATTTTTACTTGGATCCTCAATCAATGCCCGTGGAAGCAGCAGTTAAGAAATCAAAAGATGCATTGCATTGGACAAATCTGCTCAAAAGACCTATTAAAGTATTAGAAAGCAAAGATGTCACTTTAAGGACTAAGGTGGACCTGACCCAAGCCATGATGTTTTCAGTTGCCTCATACGCATGTGAAAGCTGGACAGTGAATAAGGAAGACAGAAGAAGGGTTGATGCCTTGGCATTGTGGTGCTGGTGAAGAATGTTGAATATACCACGGACTGCCAGAAGAACAAATAAATCTGTCTTTGAAGAAGTATAGCCAGAATGCTCCCTAGAAGCGAGGATGATGAGACTTCATCTCTCATATTTTGGACATGTTATTAGAAGGGGCCAGTCCCTGGAGGAGGACATCATGCTTGGTAAAGTAAAGGGTCAGCAAAAAAGAGGAAGACCCTCAATGAGATGGACTGGCACAGGGGCTACAACAGTGGGCTCAAGCATAACAAAATTGTGAGGATGGCACAGGACCAGGCAGAGTTTCTTTTCTTTTTTTTGTACACAGGGTCACTATGCGTAGGAAGTGACTCAATGGGACCTAACAACAACAACATGTAATATGAGAAAAAATTGTCATCTGATTTTTTAAGTTTCAGAAACATTCCATTAACATATATCAGTGGGGTGCTGTAAAATTTTGAGTGTTGTGTGTTCACATCTATTAGACAATGCTGTGAGCATGTAGATGTTATCATCTCAATAGTATATCTCAACATTGAAAGCTATTAATGGCTACGGGCACTGGTGTAGAACTGGGTTCTAGCTGGAACCTGCTCAGGGGAGATGGGGTGATATCCCTGTTGCAGCATCATTTGTAGGTGGAACTTTTGAAGACTGGAAGACACAAACTTTAATAAAAGGTTACACAAATAAGGCCTGAATACAAGCAGCAGGACGACCATGGCCAAGGATCTGAGAAGGGTAAGACACCACGTTAAGTTCGGGATTGCTGCCTTTACTATATCCCAGATATCCTGTGAAGTTGGCCTTGGTTGAACTTGTGTAGCCATTTACTACAGAGGGGCTCAAGCCCTCCCCAAGGGGGAGCCCTATTACTACACCTGCCCTAGTTAGGACTAAGCCCAGTGTCCTCTTTAGTCTATATCCTGAGGCTCAGCTAGAGGCCCAGTACATGTGGACACTGGTGCCTGAGAGGAACAAATATCCTAGGGAACATTGACCGGTGCTCATGATAGGGTTGATGTGAGGAGCTGTCCATCCACAGCCAGGACAACAACAAGCCTGGCTGAGGTCACCCGGGCACTAGCCAGACCCACACACTTAGGTGGCACATCTACCAGGCACACAAGGATTCAGTGATGGCACAGCCACTGAGGGTGGTGCCAGCTCACTCAAGCCAAGTGCCACTCCACAAGTTCGGGGCAGGGGACCACAAAGCCCCGGTCTGCACATGGGGCTTTGGTATTTTATTTATTTTTGTGGCATTGTAAATGTGTTTTAGAGGTAAATGAGTGTGTCCAGGGGTATAGGCCCCATGTGGTTGGGTAAGCAATAGTCAAGGAGCAAATAAAAAGTTCTTGGGAAATTCCTGTGTATCTTCTTTCAGTAGGTGTCCCTGTACAACAGACTTGGTTGGTCAGATTAGTCTGGAGATAAGTTGTCTCATTTCAGTTGTCTGGGGTTTTAGCCGTGGAGTCAGTGAGACCCTGGATAGTCTGTTGGACAAAGTCTCTATTGTAACTAATGAAAGATGGGCCCAGGGGGAGACCCATCACATGGGGAAGCTAGTGGTGTTTTTAGTAGGTGGGGGCACCTGGGTGTAACTAGTGACTGGGACTGCCTCTACATTGTCTTTAGTTCTGGTAGGGGGGTGAAGCAGATCCAGTGATCTTTTAAGTGGAGAGCATTTGAGGTGTTTATGAGATAATTATCCTGCCATTTTGGGGGCCCTGTTTTTCTTCTAGAGAGACATAGACAATAAACAAGAAGGATATACGGCTGCACATAGGTGGTAAAC
Organism: Loxodonta africana; assembly: GCF_030014295.1. Lineage (NCBI taxonomy): Eukaryota > Metazoa > Chordata > Mammalia > Proboscidea > Elephantidae > Loxodonta > Loxodonta africana. The sequence goes on from NC_087351.1 coordinate 52,092,946, forward strand.
TTGAACAGAGCCATGAATAACAACCTGCACAATCGCCAGGGGTTGACAATCAACTGGCACAATTGTCTATCACTTTAAATCCTCTGAAGTCTGAGTTTCTCAATTATTACTGTCTTGCCAGTTCTTACTGTTCTGCAGGGCTTGCTGGTCGGTACTGTGAGTGGGAGCTAGCTCAGTGCTAGAGTGGTGGATGCACACTCCCTTTTTGGTGATCTTGATTGCAGTGCCGGGGCTTTGTTCTCCTGCCAGGCCTGTAGTGCTCCAGATCTTGATACAGAGAGAGAGACTTCAGGTTGTGGAAAAGTCTGTCACGTCCTGTACCTGTAAAGAGAGTCAAGCACCCCTGCCACAGAATACACATATTGTCTAATAGCGAGCAAGCTTTGTACATGTCTCTAGTCTCAGGACCCAGAGTAATCAAGCCCACCCACAAGTTATGAAGGAGGGGATGCCCGTACGTAAACTCAAAAAGGCTTACCTTAAGTTTGGTTTGAGGTGTAACCCTAGTCCCGAACAGAGCCAAGGGAAGGGTCTTAGCCCATGTTAATTAGGTCTTCTTGTGAGGTTTGGCCTGCTGGGCTTCCATAGTTCAGTTTACCTTTTTCCTGCAATCTTCTTCCAGGACATACTCCTGGTCCTTGGTCTCCTCTTATACTGTCATGAAGATCTTATTGTCTCTTTTTTTTTTTTGTAAGTAGAGGTCTTTAATGCTGAGAGGGACCTTACAGAGTGACAAGTGGTACAGAGCCGGCTGCTCACAAGGCTCTAAAACCTGATCCAGTAGCAGAATAAATCAATATATTTACATTTAGGTTTTTCCTGGGAGCCTGGGACAGTCCAGTCTGGAGCTATTCCTCCCTTTCTTCCTATCTTCCTACTTCTTTCTCACCTTTCTTTCACTTCCTGATTATTTCTTCCTTTCTCCCTGTTTTCTCTTCATTTTTCTTGCTCTCTATCCTTCTACTCTTTCAAGCTTCATCAGTTGTTTTTTCCCTGTCCGGCCCCTATTTTTGCAACTATAAAGGTCTTCTGTAGCTTGTGGCAAGCTAGAATCAGTCACTGCTACTAGGGTCACAATTCTACCTGCCTGCTTGTCCCCTAAGTCGGCCCTTTGGTGGCCTTGGACCACTACTGTATCTTCCTGTTGATCTCCTTTGCAGTGTACCACAGCCAGACCGGAGCGGAGGGACACCGCCTCAAGGAGTTGTAAAATCCATTGCTACACCCACCTATGAAGATCTCTAAACTGGTGTCTGCTAGAGGTTGATTTTGTTGGTCTGGACAGCTGGCATGGACCAGGGACACTGTCTGGACGCAGTCACCATGGACAGAGTCTCCCAGGGACAAAGTGGGAAGAAGGGTGGCCAGATCTGGAGCGACAACAAATTGGACTGATGCGCCGGGATTACTGACCAGGGAGGTCTGGTACTGAGTTAGTTAGTACTTGCTCTTTCTCTTGGGACACTCTCTTTGCCAATGGCCCTCTTGCTCACAATATGCACACTGGTTCTCTCCCAGCGGGGGTTGGGGCCAGGCCTCACTAGGGTCTTGCAGGTCTTTTCCTCATAGGGGGCCTATAGCTTTTTTGTACTGTTGCTGCTGTTGCTGGTAGGGCAACCTGGCACTTCCTGTCTTTGTCTTCTTCCTGGTTGTTATAGACCTTGAATGCCAACTCAACTAGGCATTCTATACTCATAGTTACTCCTCCCTCTATTTTGCTAAACTTGTTCCCAATATCCGGAGCACACTGTCTTATAAAAATACTATTGACCATGTGAGCATTTGCTGGGTCCTCTGGATCCTGATCAGTATATTGTCTAAAGGCTCTATAAACTCTTTCAAGGAAGGCTGCGGGGTCCTCATCTTTGTGCTGGATAATTTCATGTACTTTGTTCCAATCTAAGAGCTTAGGCTCTCCATATCTAAGGCCCACTAAATGACAGTTCCGATATTGGGTGAGCCTACCATATTCCACTGTGTGATTGTGGTCCCAGGGGGGTCTTGAAGGGGGAAGATGTCATCGACTGCATCTCTGGTCCATCGAGAATCATGTCGCCTCTGGGTTTCTCCTCTGGCCTTGTCTAGGACCATCTTCCTCTCTTCCGGGATAGGGGAGGAAGGTGCTTAAGAGAGATTGACAGCCTGTCCAGGCGGGATCAAAATAGTTAAAGATGGCAGTAAATAGTTTGTACAATTTCTCTGGTTTCTCTCAACATCTTGAGGTGTTATTTTTCCAGTTAGTCAGCTCCACTGTACTAATGGGTCCCTGGCCCCTATTTGCCACTGGAGTTGTTTGGTAGAGGGGATACTGGCCGGGGGCTAGCCCTTCCTGTTGGCTCTGTTCCGGCTTTGAGGCACCCAGGGCCACATTTGTCCCTTGATAGGGTATCCCTCCCTTGTATGGGGTGATGGTGAGAGAAAATTCCCAGGACATTTGAACTGCCTTCCCTGGTTAACTCTCCACCCTTCCTCCCCCGCCAGCCCCCCACCGCTGCACAGGTCCAGGAGAAGAGCTGTGAGTGCTACTGGAATTGTAAGGGCTGTTCATCACTAACCCTCGTGGTGGCACAGTGGACCATCTCTTTTTCCCACCATTATAACTGAATTTATCTCAGTTCTCTGAAGTACACCTTAAGGGTGAATGCTTTGGAATGTTTTTAGGATTATCCCTGTTCCTACACCTACACACTCACACGAAGACACACAGACAGGCAAACAAAGAACATCAGTTTTAAATGCATTCAGACGGAAGGACACCCCCCCAACCTGGAGGAGCGCCCACCAGCCAGCCAAAGAATACTAATGCAAAAACCAAAAACTGAAACCTGAACCAAAACCAGGACTTAACCAAAATCAATGACCATAAATTACCTGTTTTCTGCTTGTCAGAGGCCAGAGATAGAAAGAAAGGGAAAAATAAAAAGAGTGTTCTGAAAGAAAGATTGTCGGGATGGCAGGGCAACGTCTGAGGGACTTAAATACCCTTTATCAACTACCAGTTAACCTTGGGTGATCATAGATGGATAAAGATCGTCGCTGATGGCAGGGTGACCTGATACCCTTGGTTTTGGATGGGGCTAGGGACCCCAGCTAGGCTGAGGATGGGTCCCAGGGGTCATGACCCCCACTTCCCTCTTTTTGCAACCCTTGGGGTCAGGTTTCAGGACTGAGCTGTTGCCACCCACTTCTTTGTCTAGCTCCTCTGGGCGGCTGTAACTCCCCCTAGGGGGGACTTTAACCCCCCCTCGGATGACCAGTGGAACAACCTGGTCCCACGTGCTTACTTTAATTCAGAGTTTTTTGCCATCCAGTATCCAGTTTATGTTTCCAAGCTGAGGTGGGGACACAGCGGACCTCATCCCGGGGCGGGATCATGGTGGCCACCAGAAACTCCTTACCGACCAAACCCGGCCGGGGCACACCTTAAGGGGTTGCAGGGGTCTGGGTACTCCCTGCCCAGGTTTCGGAGTTCCCAAGTCCAGGCGAGGCTGCCAAAATCTGTAACTGAATTAGAGTTCTTGTTCTGTCGTATTAGCCAATGGAAATAAGACAGACGCCACATCATCAGTTCCAAGAGCAACAGAAAGTGGAAATTTATTGTCTGCGCAGACAGGAAGCAAAGTGGGACCTGGTGACCATAAGGGGGTTAAGGAGATTTTTATTTCCAATGGTGTCTGAGGGATGGGTTTGGTGCAGAAACTCTCGCCCTTAGCCCTCCCATGTCCACATTTGGAGGTCCATATGTCTAATCATGTCAGTGATTCAGGTCCAAGGACAGATTGAGGACGCAGCTCTTCAGGTCCTGCACAGGGGCCAAAATCTTGGTTCACGCATGCGTGGGATTCTGGCACCAAATTCAAATTGTGGTTAGGGCCGCAGTGTGGTAGGGCCAAACAGCAGTTAGAAACTGTGGCTTGGAGGGCTCTGAGGGGTGGGGGGACCGCGACGAAGCGGGCGGGGAGGGGTCTCAGTGAAAGCTTCAAAACCTTCACTCTACCCCAGCCTGTGAACACCGGACAACTCCAGCCTAGTTGCCCTTCCCTTCTCTCTCAAGCCATTTTTGAACCTGCTTGGAAGTCTACTCTGCATTCCTGAGACAACTTCATTAGGTGAGAAAAAAACCTTTCATACCTCTAGATGTATGTGCGTGGTATCATCAGTCTCAACATCTGAACCAATTTTGGATGGGGGTCCATCTGTCTTTGTAACAACAGCTCCATTGCCAGAAAAGGTGAGCAGCAAAATCTTATTCTCACTGATTCCAGCAATGAACAAGAGAAGAGTTAAATGATTTGACCAAGTTGTATGTGGCTCTGGTTTTATTTTTATCGATCTTACTGAGTTTAAAAATATAAAACACACTGCTAGTTGAATTAAGATATATGAATGGCTGGAGAAGAATGATCCACAGTTGACTGGCAGACTGAAGAAACAAAACTCAGCTTCAAGTTTCTTATCATTGAGCCTGTTTCATATTGAACTAATAAATTCCACATAGTCATTAGAGTGGTCAGTTTCTCTGGGGGAAATTATACATCTATAAAAAATTTTTTTTTCTTTTTTTATATTTAAGAAAAATTTTAATATATTTATTCTTAGCTAAAACATTGTATTTTATTGACCCAACACAATGTTAATTGTAAAATGTACCGCTTTATGCGCCACAAAGAAAAATTCTGACAATTCAACTTGACAATATCTTTTGGAATTTTTTAATACTTATGGAAAGAGCTCCCTAGAACTAGACATATTTTATCATATATCATGATTCTGCTTATATCAAAAAGAAATAAAAACAAAATAAGTTCAGATATTCTTAAATTGTCTTCACAAATGCTATGATGCTTATACAATCAATAATTATTTACAGCTGCCTCCTGGCAGACAGTCATTATTTGATTTCAGAGATATTAAAATGTGAAAACAGGTGCATCTTAAAATTTGCTAAAAATTTGCTGAGTTTCTTATGTTTCCAACAGAAAAAAAATAATTATTTGCATGTTATAATATGATCAATATGGATTACATCTTAGATCAAGAAAACAAAGCCCACGTTAAAAAATAAAAAGAAGAAAGCATATGAAAAGCAAAATAAACAATTTTAGAAGAAAATATAGAAATACATTTTCATAAATTGAAGATGGGGAGAGATTTCTTAAACAAATTATTAAAGTGCCAACCATTTAAAAAAGAAGATAATTGATAGATTCTACCATATTGTGTTAAGAATATTGCAAATCAAAAAATTCAAAGAAGTGAAATGGCATATCATAACCTGGGAGAAGATATTTGTTATACATAGCATATAAACACAGAGGATTATTATTTATAATATGTAAAGAGCAAAAACCAATTATAAAATAAGCAAGCCAATAGAAAATGAGAACACAATAATCATTTTATAGAAGAGCAAGTAGGAATAGCCAATAAGCATATGAAATTATTTTCAATCTCATTAGAAACCAGGAAATTGTTAAAGACATACTGACATAGAATTTTACACAATGGAGAATGGCAAAAACTAAACACTTCAGATCATGTGAATCAAAGAAAATTCATATATTGACGTTAGCTTTTACTGGCACAGCTACTCTGGAAAACAATTTGGAATTAATTATCTCGTAAAGCTGAACGTGATTATTTGATGTCCCAGAGAGATATAGTCTTGCATAGATACACCAGGGGATATATGCAACAATGTTCACAGCTACAGTAACTGTATTAGAAAAAGACAGGCAATGACCAAAATTATTTTAATAGCAGAATACACATTAGTGAATATTATACAGCAGTGAAAACTCAGTTAACACAAATTACCTGCAACAATAGGGATTCACTTAGAAAAAAAAGTTAGGTACATCTTTTTTTACCAAAGACTTCTTATACACTACCCTCTATTTTGATTACTTATTTTAGGGGAGAAAATATACTTCATTTCTTAATTATTTAGGAAAATATCTGAAGATAATATATTTGTTATATTAATTTTAAATATTTATTTATTTTTTCTGTGGATGGTGATTGCATAGTTCCATTTTATCTAAGGGTTTATATTTGGCCCTTTTCTGAGTATAATTTCAATATTCTCAGAAAACAGCAATTTTCAACCTTGTTTGAAGTGTTCACTGATTTCAAAGGAGTGGTAAAAAGCCATCACGGGTACTTTTCTAGGTAAATGGTGCCATCCGTCATGAATGGGTTCTAAATGTATGCATCTAATACAGAAATACAGGAAGATGTATTATTTTGTGATGAAATGAGGTAAGCTTTGCCCTTTGCTTCTTTTCCTCATGATTTTGAATAGCTTACTGATCAATGCATACTCAAATCTGTGGATTTGCCTGTCATCTGACTGATATTTCTAGAATAATGTTGAATCCATGAAAGACTGAATGGTTGTCAATATAAATTAAATATTTTGCTTTAATTATGTCTTAGTATTTAAGTTATTACATAATAGCTTATAGTGTAAAGAATCATTGCATGACTTCCTTACTATTCAAAGAGGGATTTTTTTTAAATCTCTTTTTAAGTAGTCCCTAGTAATAGTTTATTACTTTTTAAAATGAAATAATTTTTACCATAGAAAAACACTAGGAAAAGGAATTATTGTAAAAAATAATTATACATGAAACTGGAAGTTGTTGTTGTTGTTAGGTGCTGTCCAGTCTGTTCCAACTCACAGCGGCCCTATGTACACAGAATAAAATGAGACTGGATATTTAGGGTAAAAAAAAAAAAAAAAAAAAACTATCTTAAAAACTTGGTTAAAACTAGATAGTAACGGCAGAGTTATTACTTATAATCTGCTTCTTGTTGCTGTGTACCGTTGAGTCAATTCCAACTCACAGAAATCCTACAGGACAAAGCAGAATTGCCCCATACAGCTTCCTAGGCTGTAATCTTTATGGGAACTGATCTCCAGGCTTGTTCTCCCATGGAGCGGCTGGTGGGTTTGAACTGCTGACCTTTTGGTTAGCAGCTGAACACTTAATCATTGCACAACCATGGCTCCTTCTCATTTCAGTAATTGTATATTTTATAAAATAAAATAATTTAAATAAAATTTCCTAATTATATATTTGTTTTAGTCTCACAATTCAAATGTTATTATATAAATAATATATTTTTTATTATAAGGTGGCTTTAAATAATTTGACAACTCTGCTTTGTGCAAAATATTTTAAAAATATTGGGCTATATCCAGGTAATAGGAAACTGTCCATTTTCACATTCTTTGTCTTTCTGTTTTGTCATTGGAATTTGAGTTAGTTAAATACGTTTTGGAGGAGAATATTGCGTACAGTAAAACGATCCTTCCAGGCTAAACCAACTAGATTTGTTACAGCTCAGGGGAGAGTTTGCAAAATAATATTGCTACTGTTGCCTCATGCTTTCCTCTTTGCTGTTTTTGTTTTTATATCAGTGAAAGTACATTCCACACCAGAGCTTTATAAAAAATAAAAATTATGCTCCTAGCAAAAGTACACTTTGTATACTTTAGCACCAAGCAAAATATTCTACCAATAAAATCTGATGTTTGTGTTCAGCTGTTAAAGGACTTGAAATTCAGAACATGCATCAGAAAATGCACAAGTCAAATCAGGAGAACTCAAAACTTCATCAAACTCAAATTCCATATTTTAATATTCACATATTAATACCTATTGAATTAGCATATCTAACTTGAATATATTTTATCAACAAAGTTATACTATTTAAGCATTATTATGTATTTTTTTTTATTGCACTTTAGATGAAAGTTTACAGAGCAAACTAGCTTCTCATTGAACAATTAATACACATATTGTTTTGTGACATTTGTTGCCAACCCCATGACAGGTCAACACTTTCCCCTTCTCGATCTTGGGTTCCCCATTTCCAGCTTTGCTGTCCCCTCCTGCCTACTTGTCCTTGCCCCTGGGCTGATATGCCCATTTAGTCTCATTTTGTTACGTCTGCCTTGTAGGATTGTTGTAAGAACAATACTAATGAAATAAATTGTCAGGCTAATAATATACAGGCAGTAAATAGAAGTTATAGACAATATCTCCAGGAAGAAACTCTCCTGAACTAATACCATACCAAGTAAAGTTACATCTTACTAGGTCTAATCTTTGGCTGAAGGGTGAACCTCAGGAATGACTTCCTTACTGAGTTAAAGGAGTGTCTGGGGCCCATACTCTCAGGGTTTCTTCAGTCTCTGTCAGACCAGTAAGTCTATTATTATTTATTCATTTTTGAGTTAGAATTTTGTTCTACATTTTTCTCCAGCTCTACCTGGGACCGTCTCTTGCGATGCCTGTCAGAGAATTTGATGGTGATAGCTGGGTACCATCTAGTTGTGCTGGACTCAGTCTGGTGGAGGCTGTGGTAGTTATGGTCCATTTGTCCTTTGGACTAATTTTTCCCTTGTGTCTTTGGTTTTCTTCATTCTTTAAGTGTTGTTACATTTTAAAGGCTTACAAATTTATTAATTATTAGGTATCTTATGTGATTATATTAATTAAAAATGCACTTAAATCACTGTTATTTTAAAGCTATAGCTATGTAGCTTTATGTTTAATGGTTTAAAAAATACCTTGAGCATATAATTATCCAGTATTAATAATTATAAAAACTGAGCAAAGTATCTTATCGGTTGACCTAGTAAGATGTAACTTTACTTGATATGGTAGTAGTTCAGGAGAGTTTCTTCCTGAAGATATTGTCTATAACTTCTACTTACTGCCTGTATATTGTTAGCCTGACAATTTATTTCATTAGTATTGTTCTTACAACAATCCTACAAGGCAGATGTAATTATCTGCATTTTATCACTGAAAACTTTAGGCCAAAGAGATTGAGATATCTATGTATGGACTTTAAGTCAAATGGTGAAGGTAAGATTTGAAGATAGGCTGTCAGTTAGTGAGAAGGAACATGGGAAAGTTCACATTATTAACTAGTTTTGTGGCCTTTTTAATATGTTTTCTTGACTTAAAAATTTCAAAGCATTTGACAAATGGAATTAAATGTGTAATATTACTTTGAAAGTTTAATATTAAATATGTAATATTACTTTTCAGACTTTCAGACTGCAGCAGCTGATAAAAATCTTCTATTTCTTCATCTTTGGCCTTAGTGGTTGGTGTGTAAATTTGAATAATAGTCGTATTAAGTGGCCTTCCTTGTAAGCATATGGATATTATCCTATCACTGACAGCGTTGTACTTCAGGATAGATCTTGAAACGCTCTTTTTGATGATGAATGCAACGCTATTCCTCTTCAAGTTGTCAAGATGTATTGATAATTACTGGTGATTGGAATATGAAAGTTGGAAACAAAGAAGAAGGATCAGTAGTCAGAAAATATGGCCTTGGTGATAGAAACAATGCCGGAGATCAAATGATGAATTTTGCAAGACCAATGACTTCTTCATTGCAAATACCTTCTTTCACCGACATAAACCATGACTATACACATGGACCTCACCAGGTGGAACACACAGAAATCAAATTGACTACATCTGTGGAAAGAGACCATGGAAAAGCTCAATATCATTAGTCTATGGAACAGACCATCAATTGCTCATATGCAAGTTCAAGCTGAAAATCAGAGCAAGTCCACGAGAGCCAAAGTATGACCTTGAGTATAACCCACCTGAATTTAGAGACCATATGAAGAATAGATTTGATGCATTGAACACAAGTGACCAAAGACCAGATGAGTTGTGGAATGATATCAGGACATCATCCATGAAGAAAGCAAGAGGTCATTGCAAATACAGGAAAGAAAGAAAAGACCAAGATGGATGTCAAAGGAGACTCTGAAACTTGCTCTTGAACATCAAGCAGCTAAAGCAAAAGGGAGAATTTATGAAGTAAAAGAACTGAACAGAAGATTTCAAAGGGCGGCTCGAGAGGACAAAGCAAAGTATTATAATGACATGTACAAAGAGCTGGAGATGGAAAACCAAAAGGGAAGAACACGCTCGGCATTTCTCAAGCTGAAAGAACTGAAGAAAAGACTCAAGCCTCGAGTTGCAATAGTGAAGGATTCCATGGCAAAAATATTAAATGACACAGGAAGCATCAAAAGAAGATGGAAGGAATACTCTGAGTCATTATACCAAAACGAATTAGTTGATGTTCAACCATTTCAAGAGGTGGCATATGATCAGGAACCAATGGTACTGAAGGAAGAAGTCCAAGCTGCTCTGAAGGCATTGGTGAAAAACAAGGCTCCAGGAATTGATGGAATATCAGTTGAGATATTTCAACAAACAGATGCAGTGCTGGAGGTGCTCACTCGCCTATGCCAAGAAATATGGAAGACAGCTTCCTGGCCAACTGACTGGAAGAGATCCATATTTATGCCTGTTCCCAAGAAAGGTGATCCAACTGAATGTGGAAATGATAGAACAATATCATTAATATCACACGCAAGCCAAATTTTGCTGAAGATCATTCTAAAGCAGCTGCAGCAGCATATCGACAGGGAACTGCCAGAAATTCAGGCCGGTTTCAGAAGAGGACGTGGAACCAGGGATATCATTGCTGATGTCAGATGGATCCTGGCTGGAAGCAGAGAATACCAGAAGGATGTTTACCTGTGTTCTATTGACTATGCAAAGGCATTTGACTCTGTGGATCATAACAAATTATGGATAACAGTGGGAAGAATGGGAATTCCAGACCACTTAATTGTGCTCATGAGGAACCTTTACATAGATCAAGAGGCAGTTGTTCGGACAGAACAAGGGGATACTGATTGGTTTCAAGTCAGGAAAGGTGTGCGTCAGGGTTGTATTCTATCACCATACCTATTCAACCTGTATGCTGAGCAAATAATCTGAGAAGCTGGACTATATGAAGAAGGATGGGGCATCAGGATTGGAGGAAGACTCATTAACAACCTGCGTTATGCAGATGACACAACCTTGCTTGCTCAAAGTGAAAAGGACTTGAAGCACTTACTAATGAAGATCAAAGACCACAGCCTTCAGATTGCACCTCAACATAAAGAAAACAAAAATCCTCAGAACTAGACCAACAAACAACATCATGATAAATGGAGAAAAGATTGAAGTTGTCAAAGATTTCATTTTACTTGGATCCACAATCAACAGCCATGGAAGCAGCAGCCGAGAAATCAAAAGATTTATCGCCCTGGGTAAATCTGCTGCAAAGGACCTCTTATAAAGTGTTGAAGAGCAAAAATGTCACCTTGAAGACTAAGGTGTGCCTGACCCAATCCATTGTATTTTCAATCACATCATATGCATGTGAAAGCTGGACAATGATTAAGGAAGACTGAAGAAGAATTGATGCCTTTGAATTGTGGTGTTGGTGAAGAATATTGAATACACCATGGAGTGCCAGAAGAACGAACAAATCTGTCTGAAAAGAAATACAAACAGATTGCTCCGTAGAAGCAAGGATGGCGAGACAGTGTCTTACATACTTTGGACATGTTGTCTGGAGGAATCAGTCCCTGGAGAAGGACACCATGATTGGCAGAGTACAGGGTCAGCAGAAAAGAGGAAGACCCTCAATGAGGTGGATTGACACAGTGTCTGCAACAATGAGCTCAAGCATAACAATTGTAAGGATGGCTCAGGACCGGGCAATGTTTCATTCTGACGTGCATAAGGCTGCTATGAGTCAGAATCGACTAGACGGCACCTAACAACAAGAATATTACTTTGAAAGGTTAATGCTGGGTACACTTTCGGGGTTAAATAACATGCCACTCACTCCTCTGGCAAATACAGCAGCTGATAGAGCCTTTGAAGACTTCGACTTTTGCTTTCTACGTTGTATTTGCTCTGCTGTTTAGATTAAGTATAAAGAAAACACAATAGTTTGTAATCAGAAAAAAAGACTTTTAAAGGAATTAAGAGAAGACACATCTGAGCAGCTAAATAATGTCATCAAGTTTATGTTAAAATATGTAAACTTCATGTATAAGAAAAACTGTTTTAATGCTTCACTCATAGGCATTTATTAACTTCTTAAATATACATTTAAGCATTGTATTTGTTTCACTGGCTTTTTAGTTTACAGCAAATTACAGCCAGCGAATTATAGAAAGGAAAAGGTATGCTAACTAGAGGCTGGAAAATTGATAGCAACTGAATTTATGGAACTCTAAAAGGAGGGAAATATTAAAATACACACACAAACACGTGTTTTGTGTCATTTAATATAAAGATGAACATATTGAACCATTTTAAAAGCTTCTATCATCACTGTGTTTTCATAAAATAGGGAGTAATAATACAATAACAATGGCAAATCTGGAAAAATGCAAAAAAAAATCCATTGTTAAAGAATACAGACAATTACTTAATCTAAATATAACCTTACATTTATTGAAAGGATGTTACAGTTCAGTGTGCTTATTACATCTATAGGTTCTTTTTCTGTTAAAACATTTTGCCTTCAATGCGTATACTAACTTGATCATAATTTTTTTTTTTTGAGTTGCTAGATGTGATTTGTGATTTGCTAATACTTGGGGGGGGGGATTTTAATATCTAGGTGCATAAATGAGATTGCTATGTGTTTTCCCCTTTTCATACAGTCCTTATATCATTACATAATCTCATATTCACTGGTGTCATAGAATGATTTAGGAGAAAGTTCCCTCATTTTCTATGTTCTGTTAAAGCATGGTTAAGATTAGAGTGATAATGGTCCTTGAAAGATTAGTAGATTTGTCTTTAAAATTTCTGACCCTGGGGTTTTCTTTGTGTGAAAATACATTTTCTTTAATAGAGGATAATTCTTTCTTCTGGTTGTACCATTTCTTATCAGTTATATCATTTTAGGAATTTGACCACTTCATCTGAATTTTCAAATTTTATGGCATATTTTTTATAACCACTGGAGCCCTGGTGGCACAGTGGTTAAGTGTTCAGCTACCAACCAGAAGGTGGACAGCTTGAATGCACCAGCTGCTCCCTGGAAACCCTATGGGGCAATTCTTCTCTGTCCTATAGGATCGCTGAGTCTGAATGCATTCAACAGTAATGGGTTTGGTTTTTTTGGTTTTGCCCCTGGTAGCCACTGAAAACCAAAAGTTTGGCGTTTTGAAACCACTAGCTCAGAGGGAGTAAGAAGTGTCAGTCTGCTTCCATAAAGATTTACAGCCTTGGGAACCTTAGGGGGTCGCTATGAGTTGGACTGGACAGTGATGGGTTATTACAGTGTACTCAGTTACTCTAGTATACTTAGACAGTATACTTTGAGTATGCTTTATATACTTTTATTTATTGATTTTTTTTTAGTCCACCTAATGTGGCACAGTAGTTAAAACCTATGGCTGCTAACCAAAAGGTTGGCAGTTCGAATCTACCAGCCACCCCTTGGAAACCCTGTGGGGCAGTTCTACTCTGTCTTACAGGGTTGCTATGAGTCAGAACTGACTCACGGCAATGAGTTTGGTTTTCTTGGTTTGAATATACAAGAAAGTTACAACACATTAGTGCCCTGGATCTCCTCCTGACTTCTGTGTTATTGCTGTCTAGTGTTTTACTTTTGTCACATTTTTATTCTCCTCAGCTATTGTTGAGTGACAGATCACTCCAAAATTTAGTGGCATAAGTGACATTTATTTAGTTCATATTTCATGGTCCTAAAATTTACAGCAGGCTAAGTTCTGGTTTTGACTAGGCTACTTTAAGCATCTGCAATCAGTTGCAGATCAGCTTAGGAGTCTCTGCACCTGGAATTGGCTGGTTATTGGCAGATGTGTCTTGATTCTCCTTTATGTGGTCTCTCATCTTCTCAGGTTAGCCTCTCAATCTTGGAAGTCCCAAAACTTAGAACCCTGGCCACTGCAGTGCTAAACTGGCATTTATCTTCAGAACTATCCCATATTAGTGATCCCTACTCTATTATTTGCTTGGCAATTACTATAACCTAACTGGTTTTTTTTTAACTGGTTTCAGCTATTGTATATTTGTGTGTGAGAGAGAGAGTTTGGCCCTGGGGATTTGTATCACTTCCTAGTGAGCTCAACAGTGCATTAAATTATATTACGTTTTGTTGTGTTTCATCAAAGATACAGTTGTCTTTGAGTAGGAGGGTTCTTCAAAGTATCTGCTTTACCATACTGTCATAAAAGATTATCAACCAGAATTGTTATATGCAAAGCGTAATTTAAAATGGTAACATGTAATTGTCAGCAAAATTATTACTTATGATATATTTCATTGATAAATACTTCATATGAATAAAGTAGTGTTTAATAATTTGATATATTTTCCATGATTATGTTTCTGTTCTGAAGGGCATATCACATTTTCAGATGTCACTGGGGAAGTGATTGAACAGACAGTGTGTGCAATAAGTAGTTCTGGAATCAATCGGGGAGGCACGAGGCATAATAACATGGCCCAAAATAAGACAGACCTGGCTTAGCAGCCATGTCCTTTGAGCTAGTTATTTAAATTTCCTAAGCTTCATATATCCCTTGTTTAACGGAGATAAAAATACCGACTTCTTAACTACCATTTAAAAGACTAAAGTGCTGAACTGAACCTGGAATCTGGTACACCTCAATGTTCAGTAAAGAACGTTCCTTTACTTGTTTTTGAAAGATGCATATAAAATATTTTAAGTAAGTGTCCAATAACTATCCCTGTTTGCTAAACACTTGCTTATTGAATATCTCTGTGCTAGGCATTACTTTGCTGTTACTTTGGGGCAGGATATGGCTTCAAAGAACTACAGATCCTTTGTGTTTAAAGTCTTATTGTGGAGACAGTATAAAACTTAGTGCAGACTGAGTTACCAAAAGTGCACCCAAGATGAGGGAGTTATCTTGATAACAGAGTAAGGAGATGAGGATAAGAAACAGAAGAGCTTGTATTATGTGAGTAAGAAGTGAAGACAGCATTCAGATTCTGATTAAAAAAAGGATCAAGACACTAGTGTTTCTTTGTATTGCTCTATACTCCCGGCGATAACTTTTATGATTCTCTCTATATTCAAAAATTGAAAGATTATGATGTCTGAATAGAAAAATTAGACTGTTTGCTATATTAGCAGATATTTGCTAGTAAAAGGACTGTGAAGATGCATAAAGCTCAGAAACTCTATAAATTATATTCTTCGTGGAAGAGAATAACAGCAATTATAGTTTACAGAATATTCTGTTTGACTCTTCAACTTAGCTGTAGATGAAATATGTTAATTTAGTAAATCACAGCTATTTTCTTCTAAGAGTTTTCTAAATTTGTGATTCTTAAATATGCTAAGTCTGTTTTAATTTCATTTAAAAATGATGTAAGCAAATGAGCTCTGTTCAACTGCATTTTTTTTTTTTGGTCAAAAATTGCTCTGGGCAAAATTTTCCAGTGGAAAGTAAGAAATGAGATGGAGAGAATTAATGAGCCCAAACAAAACTTAAAAAGAGAGATGGAGAGAGAGCCCCTGGGGTTTCTTTCATTTCTTTCATAAACTATAAATATATTCCATCAGGTGAAGTGTAGCAGAATTGTATGGCTGAAAAATGAGATGCTTTCTAGGGGTGTGTGGGAGCATTAATTTAGATTTTAACTGGAGTAAAAAGAATTTACCTTTCTGCATTGTCTGTATTACCCTTTGCCTTTCAGTTTGAAGGTAATGCATCCCCTCAGAAAAGAAAGGCGTGCAATCTGATTTTATGTGCTCTCCTAAGTCTACCTGCTTCTTACTGTTGCAAACTTTTTCTGTGTTTTAAAAGAGTGCATATGAATGGGAGTATCCATATGTACATGTAAGTATAGATATGTGTGTGCAGGCACTTATATTCCTAGAAGACATAGTTACAGATACATCTCAGATATAACCAAACACTGGACAAGATTGGCTTTCTAGGTTTGAAGGCTTTGGACCTTAGTCTCATGGGACAGCTCGGTCAATTGGCATAACATAGTTCATAAAGTGTATGTTCTACCTTCTAGTGAATAGTGTTTGGGATCTTAAAAAGTTGCAAGCAGCCATCTAAGATACAACTATTGGCCTCTAGTCATCAGGACCAAAAGAGTACGAAGGAAACTAAATTCTCGGAGAAGTAACTAGTCTATAGAGGTAATTGCCTACATAAGCCACAGTCTCATCTGCTCTGAAATGAGAAGCATTAGATGGTGCCCAGCTACTACTACAGACCATTCTGATCAGGGCCATGATAGATGGAACCTGATGGAAGGAGAGAAAAATGCAGAACAGAACTCAAATTCTTAACAAGTCCAGATTTACTGGACCAGTTGGTTGATACCGGAGGACCCCCTGAGACTATTGCCCTGAGGTACTTTTCAAACCTTGAACTGAAACTATCTCCTTTTAGCAAAATAACAGTGTCACACAAAATAAAGGATATTACCTGTAAGTATGGTGCTCTACTAAAAAAAATCTATATGAGGTCAACATTTACTCTAAAAGGTCAATATCTACTCTAAAGCAGAGATGAGAAGATAAGGGGGCAAGGAAACTAGAGTACTGGAACGGAGCGATCAGGGCACAATTAAAGAGAATGTTGATACATTGTGAAAAATGTAACTAATGTCACTTAACAATTGTATAGAAATTGTCAAAAGGGAACCTAATTTACTGTGTGAAACTTTCACCAAAAACTCAATAAAATATTATTTTTAAAAAAGCGCATATGAATCTTTTAAGTAAGTGTCCAATAACTATTGAGTATTCAGTCCTTGGGAACACTGGTGGCGTAGTGGTTAAGTGCTATGGCTGCTAACCAAAAGGTCAGCATTTTGAATCCACCAGGCATTCCTTGGAAACTCCATGGGGCAATTCTACTCTGTTCTATAGGGTTGCTATGAGTTGGAATCGACTCAAAGGCAACAGGTTTTTTGGCTAGTCACTCCTTGGATATCATTGGTAAGTACATGCGTGCTGGTGGTGGTCTGGTAGTGGTGTAATGAATAGTGCAAGGAGTAGAACAAAACATTCTCTTTCAGAAAGAAGGAAATTCTCTATCACTTTATGTGGTTACCCTTGCATTATCTCTTGTGTTTTCTTTTTTTAATTTGTGGTGATACTACCCTGCATAATACTCTTTTTCAGAGTACCCATGCCAAAAGTCTGTTAAAATAAATTGATACTCAGCCCTGGTGGTGAAGTGATTAAGCGTTTGGCTGCTAACCAAAAAGTTGGCAGTTCAAATCCACCAGCTGCTCCTTGGAAGCCCTATGGGGCAGTTCTACTCTCTCCTGTAGGGTCCTTATGAGTTGGAATTGACTCCATGGCAACAGGGTTACCTGTACTAAGACATTTGTGGGGACAAAAATGCACTAAGAGGTCAAGGACAAATATATAAGGGGGTAAGGAAAGGAATTTTATAATGGATCAAGATAAGAGTAGTGGTATTTCATTTTTGGAAAAAATTTTATTGAAATATAATTTACATACCATAAAATTCACCCATTTTAAGTGCACAATTTAATGTTTGTGAGTGTATTCTCAGCTTGTGCAACCATCATATTTTACTTTTAAACATTTTTCTTATTCCCCAAAGAAATTTCATATCTACTGGTAGTCTCTCGTCATTCCACTTTTCCCCCAGCCCTAGATAACCACTAATCTAGTTTCTGTCTCTAAGATTTGCCTGTTCTGGTGCTTTTATATAAGTGGAATCATACAATATGTGGTCTTTTGTGATCGGCTTATTTCACGTAGCATAATGTTTTTGAAGTTCATCCATGTTATAGCATTCATCAGTACTTTCTTCATTTCTTTGCTGAACGCTATTCCATTGTACAAATACCCCGTTTTGTTTATCCATTCATCAGTTGATGCATATTTGGGTTGTTTCCACTTTATAGCTGTTAGTAATAATCCTTCTGTGAACATTTGTGTGCAAGTCTTTGTATGGACATACCTTTTAATTTCTTTTGGGTAGGTACCTAAGACTGGATTTGCTGGGTCTATGTTTAACATTTTTGAAGAACTGCCAAACAGTTAGATCATTTGCATCCCCATTATCAATGTATGTGGATTCAAATATATCCACGTTCTTTTTAACACTTGTTATTGTCTTTTTTTTTTTTTTTATGGCCACCCTAGTGAGTATGATGTGATAGCTCATTATGGTTTTGACTTGCATTTTCCTGATGACTAATGGTATGGAACATATTTTTATGTGCTTATTGGCCATTTGTATGTCTTCTTTGGAGAAATAGCTATTCAAATCCTTCATCCATTTTTAAACCTATTTGTCTATTTATTATTACTTTGAAGAGTTCTTAATATATTCTGGATATAAATTTTATGTCAGATGTAGGATTTTCAGATATATTATCCCATTTTGTGGGTTAGATTTTTTCATTTTCTCGATGGTGTGTGAGGAACTTTTAAATGTTGAGGTACTGGTAGGTCTAATTGGGGAGATTTCAGAACAACTGAAATCAAGCACTCGAGAAATTGAGGATTTTACTTCTACTCTATTAATAACCATTAGACTTCTGTTAAAGGTGCCATTTGAAAAACAAAGTTCAGTCCTGTTTGTTAAGAGTGTTCCCTAAAACTGTTAAATTCAAATTGTGTCATTGGATTGCTAAAATAGATTAGGCCCTATAGATAAACAAGTTGTTTTAATTACCTAGGAAGTTCCCCAGCAAACACCTAAACATTATCTCTTTTGGCTAAATAATTGGAGTTTATTTACACTTTCCTAACTAATGGTTAGGATCTGTATCCAAAGATTCCAATTAATTAAGTTGCCCCAGCTGCAATTATATCACTAACTACCATATCACTAAACTTTCGTGTCGTAATTGTTTATACTTTCATTTTAGGAATATTGCTTTAGTTAAAATGTATCAAGTATTAGAGATTTGTGTTAGACTAGAAACTGATGTAAAGAAAGTTTCACAGTTAATTGCCACCCTTGTAAAGCTCACCTCATTTTCTGCCATTGCTTTGATGTGAAGCTGTTATCTGTACTCACTCAACTTGTTAAATACTTCTTTGTTTGCCTGTAAGACAGAACATACCATTACAGCCAAACTGAATGGATGCTTTCCCGAGATTCATTCTTTCAATGAATTTGTTTAAATATCAGATTGGAGTGTTGGTCCAGTGACTTCATGAGGACAATGGTGTCATTTGAAGTTTAAGCTTTTGAAATTTTTCGTGGAGTTCAATTTATCAACCTTTAAATTTATCTATCACTGTGCTTTTGATGTCTTATCTAACAAATCATTGCATAACTCAAGGTTGTGAAGATTTACTCATATGTTCCTTTCTAAGGGTTTCATAATTTTATTCCTTACATTTAGGTCTATGATCCCGTTTGAGCTAACTTTTGTGTATGGTGTTAGGTAAGAGTCCGACTTCATTCGTTTGGATGTGGATATCCAGTTGTCCATACACAATGTTTTGCAAAGACTACTTCATTTTTAACCTGTGAAAAATCCCATCATTTAACTTGGAAACATCTGAGATTTTTACTTTCATTATGGAAAAAATAAAAAACACATGGGCATCTTGTAAACATCTACATTTTTTAGTGTATGGAGTACCTGGGATATATATGACAAGGAAGTGGACTTATTCTCACTCTCTCCACAGAAATTTAATCCAACCTAAAGTACTCTTACAGTACTCTAAAATAATCTTATAGTGTTAAAATAACTCAAGTAGTTTTTACATATAAGTAAGTGATAAAAAAACAACCAAACTTGATTCTTGGACTAGCTTTGGAGTACCAGTCGGTAGGGCATCTGATTTTTCTTCTGCTAACAGAGGCCAATAGAGAAAAGAATACTGTCTAAAAGAAGCTATTTTAATAAAGAGAATTTCAAGGTTTCTGCATGTTTTTGTGGAGAATGGAGACTACAAGTGATGGATCTTTCATCTAACAACAAATCTTAATGACTTTTCCTGTTTATGAGGACGTAAACCCTAGGGCCTATTCTGAAGGAGCTAAATTGCTCTTCAAAGAAGTTATAAAAAGCTATGTATGTTACGAGCAGGGGAAGCTTTCCAGATTAAGCTGCCTTTGAAAGGAAATTCATTTTTCTTATCATGGATTTAGATTCTTTTATTTCAGATAATGTGTGTGTGTAGTTATATGAGTGTGTGTTATATTCAAGGTTTACATAATGAAGATAAGAAGATGACAGAAATAGGAAGAGGTCTTACTTCTTTTTCACATTTACATGGAGACCTAGAAAAGAACCCAAGGTCCATATAGAACTGACTTGCTAAATCATTTCTGTGGTGATATTCTTCTAGAAAGAATAAATAAGACTCCAATAAATGTATTGTTGTATATTCACATATGATGTATATTCATGCTGCGAGGAAGTTGATTCAAGGGAAGCTTCGTAGTTGGTAGGAATGAGGTTTTACTAAATGGTTAGGCGGGTGTAGAACTCTGAGGAGAGAAAGTAAACAGACTTCACTATAGAGAAGCAAGTCTAGGAACTGCTGGGGGCCTCTTAAAAGACTCTTGCAACAGTTTTAACATCTCACATTTTTTCTTGGCCTTTGTTGTTACATGTTTAACATGTAGTTGCAAGAATATTTTTTCTTCACTACATTGAGATTTTAAATACAACCAAATTTTAGTTAGAAAATTGCCTGGTGGTGTGGGTAATTAAAAAAAATGCTGTGTAAGTAAGGGGTGGAACTCTTCCCAGACTGCTCAGGGCTGTCTGGTGCTGCCAATATCATGTCAGTAGGATCCATGCTTCATTCATTTGGGAAGCAAGTGGCTGTGTGAGTGACTCATTGGTATAATTGAGACCTTCCCTCAAGCCTTCCCCCTTAAATGTACTTAAAGAAGGTAGTTCTGGGAAGAAGAGAGATGAAAGTACAATTTATTTGCCTATGCAATGAAACATTAAGAGTGTAGGTGTTTTGACATCAGTAATCTCTGGTACTCTGTCTTTAAATGTCAGACAATTCACCTGAATCAAATTTCCTTGTTTCCGATGTCGCATCCTCTGAATTGCTCTTCCCTGTAGAGGGAAGATGAAAAAAGTGATCTCTCTCCAGAAGCATATTTAATAATCTTGTTTCCTATCTGGAACATTATTCAGTGACTAATAATGACCTGAAGTATAAAATCCAAACTATTTTGTAGAGTATCCAAGGCTTTCTAGAATCCCACCCCTTGTTCTTCTCTTATCACTTTCTCATCTTCTTCAGGAGAAGTTTCCCTTAGCCCACCTCCTACCCACCTTCTTTGTTGCTTTTACTTGCTTTTCTCCTCTGATAGACTGTGATCTCGGTGAGGGCAGGAATTATAGCTTACATCTCTATATTCTCAATGAGAAACATTTGTTGAATGAGTTGGCATGTGGTCCTGACATCTACTTTCCCCTTCTTACCATTAATGATATAACTCCTCCTCCATCAAGGCGAAATTCCTCAGATTTTCTTCTTATTAGGTTTGGCCATATGACAACATTCAGAACAATGGAAGGTGAGTGGAAATAGGTTCAACTGTAGACTGAAATTAAATTTCTAAAAATGTAAACCCTTCACTTTCTCTTTCTCCTTCCTGCAGGCTAAAAAGCAGATAGAGTGCCCGTGAGCCAGATTTGACTTTAAGGATAGGGTCATCACTCTGGAAAAGATAGAACATGATAGAAAGAACCTAGATCCTTGGAAAACTTCATGGAGTAAATCCCCCTATTCTTCATGGACTGCTTATATAGCCCTGGGCTATATAACCCTGTAACTGTTGTTGTTGTTAGTCGATTCTGGCCCTTGTTGACTGCATTGTGCAGCTCAGCTTGTAGTCTAGCAGTTAACCGTATGGGCCTCCCAGGGAATCTTTGTTACTGTAGCTTAGCCTGTGATCTAAATAGGATATCTAGGAATGCACTGGAGACACTGCCTATGTGTGTTACTTCTTTGTTCATTCTATTTGCTGATTTTAATTAGCTGCAAGGACCAAGCTGCATGGTGTTTATCAAGGCAATTCCCACAGGATTGACCTTTAAAACAGACAAGTACTTAGTTTTCAGAGTAAGTGGAATAATATTTCCTGTCTTTGGAGTTTATGCCATAGTTCTTGCTTTTCTAACACTAAATAGAAGGGAAAAATTTCCCTCAGCTAGCTTTTCTGAAACTGCCTCAGACTGAATTGTTCTCCAGCACTCCTGAGTTACATCATACACCCAAGGAAAGTAACCTTTCTTTTACTCAAATTCATTTTTGAAAAATATACCCACAATGTGACTACAGTGAAGAGCTGGAATAACCAGTCTCCTCTTAACAGGTCGTTCAAATAGTGGGTATGCTTTGCTTTCTCTCTGTGAGCATACTGACTGCTGATTAAAGTCTAAGGAAGATATGTTGCATTTTTGCTGATGGTAAGCTACCCTCTGCATCACTTGGATGCATCTGCACCATTTGATTTGCATGCTTAACGAGAGTCTCTTACAACTGTTTCCAAACCTTTGTATGCCAGTTAGGAGGCAACATAACACAGTGGTGAAAAGCACGACTGTCTTGGGAAAGTTACTTCCTGTGTTGTAGTGGTTCCTCATTTATAAAGTGAAGCTAATAAAAGTAACTTCGTCATCAGGTTCTTGTGAAGATTAAACGTGTTAACATAAATTAATCACTTAGAACAGCATGTAAAGAGTATGTTCTATGAAAACTTGGCAATAAGTAAGAACATTCAATAAAAGTTAGCTCATTATAATCATGTAATTTAATTAACTATTGCATAAACTGATGAAATTTTATTATGCAAAGAACTCGTGTGTCTACAGCAATTAAGTTGAATGATTTGGAATTATTCCAAAGAGATTAATCTCACACACACATACAGACACACACACACACACACACACAAACACACAGACTCAAATTCAGTCTGGTCAGGGAACTATAAAAGTTTGGGGAAAAAAGTCATAATCCACAAGGATTCTGTATTCAGATTTCTTTGCAACTATACACTCTATGGAGCAGTTCTACTCTGTCCTATAGGGTTGCTATGAGTCGGAATCGACTGGACGGCACTGGACTGGGTATTCTTAAATAAATCCAAGGAGGATGTGGAATTAGCATTTTTTATATGACAGTGTAGAAGCCAAGTCTTTGAACTATACTCAAAGAAAAGGCCTTAGTCCTGCCATAAAGATTAATGAATACACACCGATATGTTTTAGATTATAATAAATTTTTTAGGTATGTATATTTTATATTATTGGAGCCCAGTGGTGCAGTGATTAAGAGCTCGGCTGCTAGCCAAAAGATTGGCAGTTTGGATATACCAGTTGCTCTTTGGAAACTCTATGGGGCAGTTCTATTGTCCTATGGGGGCGCTATGAGTTGGAATCAACCCGACGGCAATGGGTTTTTTGTTTTTATCCCATTAACCAAATATTTATCAATCAACAGGCTACCGGTATTTCTATGTTGCTCTTCTCTTTTATGATCTCCCAACCCTCTTTTCTTTACTCAATCGGTTCCTATTACCTTATCCCATGTAAACGCTATTGCTTTTTTGAGGCAGAAAAGGGAAGATATTCCCTTTCCAAAATTTTATAAATAAAGTCGTATTTTTTCTTTTTCATTTAATGGATTGTAATTTGAAGAGGATGGTAGTTCCAGTGTTAAAAAAGGACATAATTAAGAAAACAATAGCAACAACAAGGAGGTAGACAAAATCTGAATTCCATTGTATATGCAAGTGTTCTAAACAAACATTTCAAATCTCTTCTACTTAAATACTAAAACTCAAAGCATTTACTCTCTATTATGATAAGAAAAATAATAAATACATATTTTCAGAAAATTCAAACTAGATTTTAGTCCTTTATGTCAAATATAAGAATTGTCATTCATCATAGTTATTATTTTAAATCAATGTTGTTCATTTTATTAATACCTTAATATTGGAAAAGTGACACTTCCTTTCATGTAATATCAGAAGTGTTAAAATTTCATATGTGGCATTAGAGATTTAAAAATTAAAAATCCCTTCTAATTTTATCAAATTAGCAGGGAAAAGAGGGGTAAAATAAACTCTCCCATTTCAAAGACTTTTTTTCTCTTGCTCATTATGTTAGTCAGATTTCTGGCTCATTGCCTGGCACAAGTTAAGTGCTTATTAAATATTGTATGAGTGAATGAATGAGTCAAAATTTTGTTGCTGCTCTCACAGAGGTTACTGACCGTCTAGAAAGAGAGAAATATAATTACATATTATTAAATAAACAACTTAGGTCACAAGTACCATAAAAATTAAACACTAAGGTATGTTCAATGAAGGTTGAAATATTTTGTAATAAATAATTAAGGGATATTGTGGAATTTTCCTTTGTGTAGAACTGCAAAACAGAAGTTATCAACAATTTATTAATCCAGGTTCTGTACAAAGAAATGATACTAGGTGAACATCATACTTTATACGGTGAAAACTGTGAGAGGCAGAACTGGACAGGACTGCTTTGTTTTTCCGAGTCTCAGAAGTTTTCCACCTTTGACAGGGTGGATGCAGCCTTACCATTTTTGTATTGCTCTGTATTGGTGGAAAATACTTGAGTTTTCCTTCTTTGACGGGTTTCTGCCTTACACAGATTCCAGCTTTCACAGGTTTCTCTCTAGTAAAATTATGCGTGCATTTTTATTTTAAAAAATAATTTAAGTTAAAATAAATGTCTTTTTGTCCCTGAAATATTGAAAATTCTAAATTGAAATGAATGCTTGTGGATTTAATTTTTTTTTCAGATTTCACGTTGGATTTGACAAGTTCAGATATCTAAAAAGTTAAAACATACTACTATTTGGTAGGTTAAGCAGAAGATAAGGTTTAAATTTTTAGCGCTTGAGAGTACCTTCCATTGATTTTATATGATTATGCTTTATCAATAGAATTTCTTTCGGAGTCAGATTTTGGAATGGTCTTTTTATCTTCAATTGGTTTTGGAGGATTTCCGGGGTAACTACGGGGAAAATGATTTTAGACTCTACAGTGCTGATCCGCACATCAGCAATACTCATTTCCCACGTGTTCCAAATGATAAAGGCATCCAAACAGGCAATTAGTTTCTAATGAGGAGAGTCTGTTTGACATCTGCTCTGGCTATTTTTTTTTTTTTTTTTTTGCTTGTCTACATTCACTTAGAAACCATAGTTAGAAACTCCCTAAGCATTGAATAAATGTACTTCTAATAAGTCAGATCTTGCTGCTTCATTGAATAGAGAAAACTGTCTGTCTTATTACAGTTGATAGTCTTTTGAACTTTAGTTGAAAGGCAGTAGATTCTATGCTTTGGTTTTCAGTTTAACTGTTACCTAATAAGTAATGTAATGACGCTGTTTTTAAAGAGATATAGTTACAGTGCAATTTGTAAAATGACAGATATTATATTTCTCAGTTTGAGGATAAGTAGTTTACCATTTAAACTACTTATAAACCACTTATACTATTTATAAGATCAAAACCGGCTTTCAAATTTAAATTTGACATTCCATGTGTTTCTAAATTTTGAAATGTATGTAAGTTGTCATAGAACATGATAGTTATAGAGTTACAGTGTTATAACAATATCATGTCAAAATCTACTTGGAAATCCCATGCTTGATGACTGCCTTAGGCTAAGCTCTCTAGAGAAATAAAACCAGTGAAGTGTACATAGGGATATATAGAGAGAGAGAGAGAGTGTGTGTTATTTCAAGAAAATGGTTCATGCATTTGTGGAGGCTGGCAAGTCCCAAATCCATGGGTCAGGCATCAGGCTAGAGGCTTCTCCTGACTCACGTTGTTGCAGTAGCTGACGACCCCCAGACTGACAGGTATGATCCCAAGAACCAGAGGTCAGATGATGACAAGTTCGATGCAGGATTGAGAAAGAGCCAGCTTTGCCAGATCGTCTGTATATATTGGATTGAGGCCACAGTGTCAAGGAAACTCCTCTTTCAACTGATTGGCTGCTCACAACAGGTCACATCATGGAAGATGATTACATCATACCCACCAAACCACTGAGAATTGTGGCCTAATCAAGTTGACACATAACCTTAACCATCACAATGACAGTTTAACTAGTTCTGGGATGGGGCTAGTAAATGGTAAAAACTTTTTTTTATTGAAACCAACAGTGAATATGTGTTAGTGTTGGGGGAAATTTTTTTTTTATTGTGTTTTAGATTAAGGTTTACAGAGTAAATTAGTTTCTCATTAAACAATTAATACACATATTGTATTGTGACACTGATTGCCAACCCCACGACATGTCAACGATCTCCCCTTCTTGACCTTGGGTTCCCCATTACCAGCTTTCCTGTCCCTTCCTGCCTTCTTGTCTTTGCCCCTGGGCTGGTGTGCCCCTTTAGTCTCTCTTTTTTTTTTTTTTATGGGTCTGTCTAATCTTTGGCTGAAGGGTGAACCTCAGGAGTGAGTTCAGTACTGAGTTAAAAGGGCACCTGGAAGCCATACTTTTGGGGTTTCTACAGTGCCTGTCAGAGCAGTAAGTCTTGTCTTTTTTTGTGAGTTAGAATTTCTACATTTTTCTCCAGCTCTTTCCGGGACCCTCTATTGTGATCCCTGTCAGAGTAGTTGGTGGTGGTAGCCACCATCAAGTTGTGCTGGACTCCGACTGGTGGAGGCTGTGGTAGTTGTGGTCCATTAGTCTTTTGGACTAACCTTCCACTTGTGTCTTTGGTTCTTTTCATTCTCTCTTGCTCCAGATGGGGTGAGACCAGTGGAGTATCTTAGATGGCTGATCAAAAGCTTCTAAGATCCCAGATGCTACTCACGAAAGTAGAATGTAGAACATTTTGTTTATAAACTAGGTTATGCCAATTGAGCTAGACATTCCCCAAGACCATGGTACCCAGCTCTCAGCCCAGCAATTCAGTCCCTTAGGGAGTTTGGATGTGTCTATCTAGCTTCCATGAGGAGGTAAATAATGCCATTTTTGACAAAATTATCAAAAACTAAACAAAGCATTTGTGCCAGATATTTCTCTAAGGAGAGAGGGAAGGTTTTTTTTTTTTTTTTTTTTTTATGTTGGTTTTTATTATTTTAAGGTTGCAAGACAATCTGGATATTGTCAAAAAATTTTCAAACCAGAACTAAAGAAAGAAAATAGTATGCATGTACAAGTGTAAAGATTGTGCTTTTTTTTTCCTTTACTGTTCCAGGACTTACAAGTTTAATACAGTGAGCTTGGATAGTGGTGGCCAGAAGAATTTTTCTTTGTTTCTTACAGAGGCCCTATATGCTTTATTACCACTATGTGAAACAATCTATTTTCTAGCGATTTGACTTTAAAAATTTATTTTTTTTCCTTTAGAATAGTAGAAGGCAAAGAAGAGCAATTTTCAAGGTCTACTGATAATACTAAGCATTTGAATACAGCCTCCACCGTGGATTCTAAACACGTAATATAAGCAAACATAAAGGCTGTTTTCTGACTCATGTAATAAATGTGCCACCTGCATAGGTGAGTTTTGCCAAGACATTTCTTATGAGTCCCCAGTGCTGATGAGTTCACACAATGAATTTTAGAATCTCTACTTAAGACATGCCTTCAGGTAATTCAGGAAGAAAGGGTTGTTAGAGAAAGTGCATCATGAACCCAAGACCTTTATTATTCATCAGCACCTTATTTGCCCATAGAGGATGCTGTTGAGACAATTGTGGTGCTATATAGGAATGTAGTTGTTACTTCATTTTGAAGAGTCTTCGTATAATTGTCAGGCCCAAATGAGAATGTTAAATGGCTAGTTTTGTTGTAGTGAAACAACTTTCACCGCTACCTCCTGCAACAAATGGATTTTTACTGTGACATACCAGAAAACAAGGATGAGAAATTGGCTGCAAGCACTCAGGCTGTAAACAGAACAAAATCCAAACAACTACAGTCTGTAAGTACTTTTTTATACAATTTGACAGGTGCTGATTCATTATGAGTAAAATACTTAGAGACTATGATTGGTTAAAGTAAAGACAGCTAAGATCATGATTGGGTGACCTTTCCTTGTTTTTCTTTTCTAACAATTTGGTGTCTTAGCTCAGGGCCCTGGATCTCTCATATGATGGTTATTTTTTATTTGTTGTGTAGGTTATGTATGATATTGGGTAGATCTTTAACTTGCTTCCTGGGGAAAATTGTTATTTAGTTTTAGTAAGTCAGTCCACTGAACCTGTTAGAGTACTCTGTCCCATTCCTTTGACGTAGTTTTCCTATTCTTTTAAGCTTTTCAGATTCTGACAAACAAATTGGCCTTTCCTGGTTATGGCCTGCTGTGGTTAGGTTAACCTTTCATCAGCTTTCATTGCTCTTTCTCCATCGGCTATTGCCATATAATCCTATTTATATATGTATATATAATATCTTTGTTTCTTCCTTTCAACTCCTTTTTCTTTATTTCTAACATTACTACCTTGGTTCCAGCCTACTTCATACATACCCTGCAAAAATTATTTTTCCAATAATTTCCTGTCATTTACCTCTTTCTAATCATCAGATCATTCCACACTTTGCCACCAGAGTAATCAAAAAATAATTTATCACATTAGTGTCATACTCCAAACTTTTGGAGATTCTATGGTAATGCAACAGATCATAGATTTGGAGGAATAATAATAAACTTAATGATAATTCTGTGGGCATACAAACTCCTTACATGGGAGATTTCTGATTTAAACTCCAACATACAAAAAGTCTGGAAGTTGTCACTCCCATTATACCCACAAGAAAAAAGCTAAATTAACTGAAAGTCAGCTATGTTTCTTGACCCCTTCAGATAACTGAGTTTGCAGAGAAAACCACCACCTTGAAATTAGGGGAGCAAACAAACCCAGGGAATCACAACTGAGATCTACTTTCCTGGAACAGAAGTTCCGGGTAAGACTTAACCAGAACCTTATTCCACTCTGACTCCAGCCTCCTCTAGCCTTCCTGTCTCACCTAAATCGGTGGGTGGTTGAACAAAGGAACGTTTTTGAAACCTCAGTCTAGAGACACAAGCCCACTAAAAGATTGATTTTAATCACAAAATAATATACATCTTCCTTTCTCTTACACCTTACTACTACCTCAACAAGACTCTGATGTAATAACATTGGATTATGGCTGAAAGAGTTGCAAGACACAGATGGTATCTAAGGAGGAGTTCTTAGAGAAGCCAATGGATAATAGTAGAGACAAAAAACCAAAAAACACTAGAAAATTTGAAGCCTGTGGCACCTACAGCTACAGCAAACATTAAGCCTAGACCAACTATCATAAAGAAGGGCATTACTTAATGATAAAAGGCCAATTCTTCAGGAAGACTTAACAATCTTTAATGTGTATGCATCAAAACTCCTTAAGCGTATTCCCTCATAGGTAAAGCAGGAAACATGCAACATCCCTTAGAGAATTTTGTAATATTAGAAAATTTGTAAAGTTAACGTTCAATACTTAATGTATCATAATTATTGTTTTCTTTGCATGGTGTACTAGCCACTCATGATATGTCCCTATTTTCATTTCCATTCTCAATTACCGTTACTCTTCCCCAATCATGTTTTCTGCATCCATGCTAATGGTTTAGCAAATAACCCACTCTGTTGCTCAATTATGCACTTTTTTACATGTAATGCCTTCTAATCGAAGGGTTCTTCCATTGAGTCACTAAACGTAATTTGTCTGCTTATAAAATCTCTACCAAATTGTAAGAAGTTAATATAGAATTAAGGCCTGATATCGCCATTTTTATGTAAATTGTAAATTACATTAATAGAATTTATTTCATTGCAGTATATATCATTTCCCATGTCTTTTTTTTCTTCATGTTGTGAGAGTTTCTGATTTAAAGGTCCTGTATGGTACAGTACAGTATTTCATTTTTCATCCTTTGCACTT
This sequence comes from Loxodonta africana, assembly GCF_030014295.1. NCBI lineage: Eukaryota > Metazoa > Chordata > Mammalia > Proboscidea > Elephantidae > Loxodonta > Loxodonta africana. The sequence continues at coordinate 52,122,759 of NC_087351.1, forward strand.
AGTACGAATGAGTGATACAGAACAGTGCTTAATAATTGCTGAATAAATGAATATTAGATTACTCAACATTCTCCAGAAACAGTGTTTTTAAACTTTTTTGTGTGTCTTTTCATAAGTTTTAAGTTGAACTTCTGTTCCCTCTCTATGGCTCATAAACTCTGACTCATACTTCATGAGTTTGCTCAACTAGAACACTCATGTGTTTTCTTCTAGTTGTATAAATTTAGCATCTCTGTTTACATTTGCGATTCATCTCAAATTAATTTTTGTGTGTATATGAAAGGGTATAGATTTTTCTTTTTCCATTCTTTAGGCAGTTGTTTCAACATACCACTTGCTGAAAAGATCTTTTTCCCCATTGAACATTACTGTCTGTCAAAAATCACTTGATTTTATGTGTAGAACTATTTATAGACTCTCTTTTTGTTTTTATGCTCATAACACAATCTTGATTATACAGCTCTAACGTTGTTGCTGTTAGGTGCTGTCGAGTGGGTCCTGACTTGTAGCAACCCGATGTATAACAGAATGAAACATTGCCTGGTCCTGTGCCATCCTCACAATTTTTTTTATGCTTGAATTCATTGTTGCAGCCACTGTGTCAACCCATCTCTTTGACAGTCTTCTTTTTCACTGACCATCTACCAAGCATAATGTCCTTCTCCAGGGACTCATCCCTCCTGATAACATGTCCAAAGTACGTGAGACATAGTTTCACCATTCTTGCTTCTAAGGAGCACTCTGGTTGTACTTCCAAAGGAAGATCTGTTCGTTCTTTTGACAATCAATGGCATATTAAATATTCTTTGTCAATACCACAGTTCAAAAGTGTCAATTCTTCTTCGGTCTTCCTTATTCATTGTCCTCTTTGCATGCATATGAGGGGATTGAAATCATCATGGATTGGGTCAGGCACACCTTGGTCCTTAAAGTGACATCTTTGCTTTTTAGCACTTTAAATAGGATTTTTGCAACAGATTTGGCCAATGCAGTGTTATCTGATTTCTTGACTGCTGCTTCCATGGGTGTTGATTGTGGATCCTAGTAAAGTGAAATCTTTGACAACTTCAATCTTTTCTCCGTATAGCATGATGCTGCTTCTTGGTCCAGTTGTGAAGATTTTTGCTTTCTTTATGTTAAGGTGTAATCCACACTGAAGGCTATGGTCTTTGATCTTAATCAGTAGGTACTTCAATCCTCTTCACTTTCAGCAAGCAAGGTTGTGTCATCTGCATAATGCCAGTTGTTAATGAGTCTTCCCCCAATCCTGATGCCCCATTCTTCTTCATATAGTCCAGCTTCTCAGATTGTTTGCTCAACATACAGACTGAATAGGTATGGTGAAAGATACGGCCCTGGCATACGCCATTCCTGACTTTAAACCATATAGTATCCCCTTGTTTTATTCGAAACACTGCCTCTTGATCTATGGACAGATTCTTCATGAGCACAGTTAAGTGTTATGGAATTCCCATTCTTTGTAATTTTTTATGATCCACACAGTCAAATACCTTAGCATAGTCAATAAAACACAGCTAAACATCTTTCTGGTGTTCTCTGCTTTCAGCGAAGATCCATCTAACATCAGCAATGATATCCCTAGTTCCACATTCTCTTCTAAATCTTACTTGAATATCTGGCAGTTCCCTGTTGATGTACCGCTGCAGCTGCTTTGGATGATATTCATCAAAATTTTGCTTTCGTGTGATACTAATGATATTGTTTGATAACTTCCAAATTCTGTTTGATCACCATTCTTGGGAATAGGCATAAGTATAGATCTCTTCCAGTAGGTTGTTCAGGTAACTGTCTTTCAAATTTCTTGAAATAGATGAGTGAGTACTTCCATCACTGCATTCATTTGTTGCAACATCTCAGTTGGTATTCTGTCACTTTCTGGAGCCTTGTTTTTCACCAATGTCTTCAGTGCAGCTTGGACTTCTTCCTTCAGTACCATCAGTTCCTTATCATATGCTACCTCCTGAAATGGTTGAACATCAGCCAGTTCTTTTTGGTATAGTTACCCTGTGTATTTCTTCCATCTTCTTTTGGTGCTTCCTGTGTCATTTAATATTTTCCTTATAGAATCCTTCAGTATCGTGGTCCAAGGCTTGAATTTTTTATTCAGTTATTTCACTTTTAGAAATGCTGAGTGTGTTCTTCCCTTTTTGTTTCTATCTCCAGATGTTTGCACATGTCATTATAATACTGTACTTTGTCTTCTCTAGTAGTATGTCTTAATGTCCTATAAATCTTCAAACTTCACTTTTCTTTTTCAATAGTTTGAATATCCTATCTAGATTCTTTACATTGCCATATAAACTTTAGTATTAGTTTGTCAGTAATGGCAGCTAAGCCTATTAGAATATTGTCTGTAATTGCACTCTATCTATGATTAATTTGGGGAGAATTGATATCTTTAGAATATTTAAAGCATTCAATTCGTGATTCTGGTATATTTTTTCATTTATTTAAGTCACCACTAATTTCTCTCAACAAAGTTTTGTAATTTTCAGAGTTGAGGTCTTGATCAACTTCTATTAGGTTTATCCTTAGGTGTATGATATTTTTTATATATTATACATGGTATTGATTTTTAGATTAATTTTCTGATTGTTGGTAGTATGTAGAAATGCAAGTTATTTTTATTATCAGTCTTGAATCCCAAGATCTTCTGAATTCACGTATTACATATAATACCCCCCAAAAATCCCAGTGCCATAATAGTATATATATATATATATGTTTTAATATAAACAATTTTAATATCTTCTCAGGTGGGTCTAATATGTTTTGATAAAAACTGATAATATCCTATAACTAGGAGTGAAAGTGTTTGATTTTAACATGTGAATATATTTCTTTTTAGTAGGTGAAGACAAACTTTTTCAGAGCGGTTATACCATCTTGTATGCTCATCAGCAGTGTAAAGGACCTCTCTGACCCCTTAGTCACCTTTGTATTGGTTTCACTTCTTAATTTTTGCCAGTATGGTGTTTCCGGGATGGTGTTTATAAAAGGTAACTCATCATTTTAACTACAGTTCCCTGGTTACAATTGATTTATTTATAATTTCAAATGTTTATGGGGTTTATAAAGTTTTCAGTCTATCTCTTCTGCTTAACACTGGTTTATATATTTTGCTTATTGTTCTGTTGGGTTCTGTATCTTTTTCTTATCATTCGTAGGAATTTTTAGATATTCTGAACAATAATGCATTGTCATTTTTATACAAATATCTTATCCAAGTTTGTTACGTTCACAATAACAGGAAGACTCCATTTTTAAAGTTTAACAGTTGACAGCTTTCAAGCCCTGTCTCTTCCCTTCTTCCCTTTTGCCCTTGAGAAACCAATATGCTGTCCTTTGGTACCTGTGAGAAGTTCAAACACTCAAATACAGGTCCATGCCTAGGAACTTTCCTCCTGGCTCTACCTCCTAGCCACAATAAAGGCCCAAAACACCAGCTTTCCTCTAACAAACTACCCGGATCACATTGCTCCTGCCTTGCCTTCCCCAGAAAGTACCATTGAATAAAGAATACATATTTTCATATCCTTTTGGTGCATGCAACAGCATCAGTCTTAACGTCTTGTTAAATAATTCTAAGATTACTAAATATAATTATTATAAAATTATTTTGTCTTTCCTGTACTGTGTTTCTTCAAGAGTTAATTCCTCTGTTCAACTGGATATCCCAATTGCATTCATTGGTTTCTTTGTATATTGTAGATTTGTGGTAGTTTCTTCATATTTATTAACGAGAACCAGGAATGAATTCACTGACAGTGGAGATAATAACAATGTAATTAAAATTTCTTCCTACAGTGATTAATTCAGATTGTGACCCTAGAAAGCTTCATTTTGATGGGCTTGCTTGGTGGACTACTTGTTTCGTGGACTTCTATGCCAAATTGCCACTTTACTGCTTAAGGTCAAAAGCCATGGGCAGCAGTGCTGAGATCTAGCATACCTTGTTTGCAGTCCTTTAATTGATAACCTAATGACAACACTCAAATCCTACTTCCATTTTTAGATCCTAATCTATTTGTTCCTGGGTGATAATAAGGTTTTTCTTTGACAGCTTACTTTTTAGGATGCCCTTTTGATCACTGATAAACGGTTTCAAGTTCCTCATTTCTCATGGTTTTATTTTTTATTATCTTATATTTACCTTATATTTCTAGAAACTCTTCAGTGTTATAATTGTTAATAACTCTCAGCTGTCTATCAGGTCTTTGAATTCATTTGTATTTCTATATTTCTTCTGTCATTCAAATGAGATTTTGCGAGGAAGAAGAGATAATTGCCCATCAGTTAGCTTGAATTGTAAATTCTTACCTTTGTCCTTTTACTTGTTTTATTTACTGTTTATCTCCCATAAGTTTGCCTAGTTCCAATCTCATAGCAGTAATGCATTTCTCCTTGTCCTTAGGCTTAACTTTTCTAACTAGGCTCAATTTCTTCTCATTAGATTTGCTGTAATTATGCTTTAGCCATTTTATTTTCTCTGTTTGATGCAATTATCCTAATCTTTCCCTACAGAGTCTATTTTAGTGGCACCCTTCCTTCTGTGTGAAGTGTTGACTTATTTTTCACTCATTGTTTTTCCTCCCAGTTGACACAATCGTTCTTCAATTTAATCAGTCTTGTGTTCTTTAAATATATGTAGCAAAGTTCTTGAAGATGAATTTGATCTGCAACTTGAAACAGTGCAGCAAAACCACCAAATCATAACACTGGCCATAGTAAATTACATAAGCGTACCGTTTATTCTACAGCTCCAACACAAAATTTTGTGTTTCCTTAACGCTTACCCAATAAACTTGCCTATTTTAATTCAGCACATTTTCCTCCATTTTCACTCATCAAAGATTCAGGCTAGAGAGACAAACGTGTGATCTAAGTGTTATAACTGAGTAAAACTGGCTTCTGTATATTGGCCCCAAGTTGTTTACTTCTTATAGCAAGCTGACACTTATTAGCCCAAAAAAGCCTGCTGGCACCAAACTCAAATTTGTACATATCTAGTTGTTTTTAAAATAGCTTGAATAGGCAGATTTTTTAGCCATTCACCCTGCTTGCTTTGCATACCTTGTGAATCTACACCTGACTTCTGCTAGCACTAGATAAGATAAAACCCTGTAGTTATAGGACACCAAGGTGCTACTGCCTTTGGAGAGCTCTGAACCAGAGACTCCCACCTTTCTTCAGGAGAATCTTGCCTAAGGTGCACATAAGCCCCTCTCTTCTTTTTTTTTTTTTCCTTGCCTGGGGCTTTTTATGTCTTCTTCCTCTCCTGCTGGCTTCCAGCACTCCTTGCCTCTGGAAGACCTCTTGGTGTGGGTGGCTGCCCCCTTCATGTAGTCCCAATACATAGCTTGTTATGCAATGCTATCTTCAGGGCATATCTCTGGTCTTGATCAGCCCCAAATTCCCTCAAACTCAGTACACTAGGTTACTATTGGGAGAGGAATCAGGAGTGAAGCATGTCAAGGTCAACAAGGCACAAGTGAGGCCAGACTTCTGGCTTAAGGATATTAGACCAAACAGGACACAAATCAAGAGAGAGAGGTAGCTAAAATCAAGAAGCAAAGGCACCACAGACTAGAAACCGGTGTTCTCAAATGAGAACTTCAGGAAGCTCAGCATAGATACTGACAAACATCACCTTTAGTGGGCAATGGGGACAATACTTTTGGTAAACATTAAGAAAACCCACTCTTTTTATTAGGCATCAGAGGTATAAAAGTCACTTTTTTCTGAGTAATGAGACATTATTAAAGCAAGTTAAAGAAAAAATTAACACTGAATGACATAGTCTAGTTGCATAAAATATACCTGAAAAAATTGCTTAGCCTCTTAGAACTTTATCAATGTTTTTATTATGGAAGATGTAGGTGGGGATGCAAATGGTAGTCTAGACTTTCTATACAGTCAATGGAAGACAAATTAGTAGGCTTTTGTGACTATTTCTATGATTCAGAATTGACTGAACAGCAATGGGTTTTATATATATTTTTGCTGATCCAACATTGCCTTCCCTAATCCCTCTCACAGATTTGAAGCTCTGCAAGACACAAGTTACAAATATAAAATGCCTGTCCTATGGTGAATGGTCAGTAAGTGATATCATTACTATGGCCATGTTTTGGGGATATAATGATCAACCTCATTCTCATTATTTCCCCTGTTGTTGTTAGGTGCTGTCCAGTTGGTCCTGACTCATAGCGACCCTAGGTACAACAGAACAAAACACTGCCCAGTTCTGCTCCATCCTCACAATTGTTGTTACACTTGAGCCCATTGTTGCAGCCACTATGTCAATCTATCTTGTTGAGGGCCTCCCTCTTTTTCACTGACCCTCTACTTTACCAAGCATGATGTCCTTCTCCAGTGACTGGTCCTTCCTGATAACATGTCCAAAGTACGTGAGACTAAGTCTTGCGTTCTTGCTTCTAATGAGCATTCTGGCTTTGCTTCTCCCAAATCAGACTTGTTCATTCTTCTGGTAGTCGATGGTATATACAATATTCTTTGCCAACACCATAATTCAAAAGAATTAATTTTTCTTTGTTATTCCTTATTCATTGTCCAGCTTTTGTATGCATATGACATGATTGAAAATACCATTTCTTCAGTCAGGTGCACTTTAGTCAGATGTCACTTTAGTGACATCTTTGCTTTTGAACACTTCAGTGAGGTCTTTTGCACCAGAGTTGCCCAATGCAATATGTCCTTTGATTTCCTGACTGCTACTTCCACGGGCATTGATTGTGGTTCCAAGTAAATGAAATCCTTAACAACTTCAATATTTTCCCCGTTTATCATGATATTGCTTATTGGTTACTTTTATTTTGGGAGGATCCTTGGAGATGTTTAAAGGAATGTCCATAGTCTTTTTTAAGTGCTCATGTATATGTTGTTACCAGGTTTTTGGATAGGATTTCAGATTAATATACTTCATCTGATTCTGAACATCTCCACCTCAGTATGAGAGTGCACAGTGCTATATTTCCATTAGTAGAATGAGTGAATAATAACTTTGGTCACAATAATTTCGTGTTACCACTAATTAATGACATATAATGTTTAATGTCTAGAACATTGGGCCAGAAATCAGAAAACCCACCCTCCAAAGTATGCCTTACCCATGACACTCAAAACCTGATCTCCATTTAGGTTTCTTCTCCTTCTCTCTCTGGAATTATGATACTGATTTTTTGAAGGGATTATATAGACAGATAATTAGTCATCATTTACAAAATAGAGCATGCAGTATGTGGGGGAAAACAGCAGTTATAAATAAATAGCCATGGCTACAATAAAATGTATAAAAGTTAAAGTAGAATAAATCAGTTTGAAATGTGACGTTTTAAAAATGCACTTTAATGAAATGCACATCTCTTAAGTGATTAAATGGAAGAAAAACCCATTCTATTAAATCTTCAAATTATTTTTTTAATACATTTGACTCTAGCGATCTTTCAGAACCAATTATTTGTCACTTTTATAAAATATCTTCTAATCTCCAAGCCTCTAGTTTGTTTCATTCTTTAAAATCTATGATTTTTTGTTCTGTAGATGACTGATACAAATGAGTTTACACATTAACATATTTATTTTGTTGGAAAACAAATTTTGACTTATAAAAGTTCTGTGAGTAAAAGTAGCAGTAGCGTTTCCACAGGAATAATTTCTACTTTCTTGCAACAGTAACTTCTCTACTTTGTAATACTTCATATGTGAGTGATTTGAGTAAAAAAACCCATTGCCGTCCAGTCAATTCTGACTCATAGCAATCCTATAGGACAGAGTAGAACTGCCCCATACAGTTTCCAAGGAATGTCTGGTGGATTTGAACTGCCGACCTTTTGGTTAGCAGCCACAGCACTTAACCAGTACGCCACCAGGGTTTCCAGTGATTTGAGTATAGAAGAAAATTAAGTAAGAATATGAGGTGAGCAGAAATAATTCATTCTTTGTGTAAATTTAGCTATTTATACCAAAATTTCACATAATACGTATAGCTATTAAACCCTATTGTTGTTGTTGTTAGGTACCCTTGCGTCAGTTCCAGCTAATAGTGACCCTAAGTCCAACAGAACGAAACACTGCCTCAGTCCTGTACCATCCTCACAATTGTTTTTATAGTTGAGCCCCTTGTTTCAGCTACTGTGTCAATCCATCTCCTTGAGGGTCTTCCTCTTTTCTGCTGACCCTCTTCTTTATCAAGCATGATGTTCTTCTCTAGGGACTGATCCTTCCTGATAACATGTCTCCCATTCTTGCTTCTAAGGAGCATTCTGTTCATACTTCTTCCTAGACAGGTTTGTTCCTTCTTTTGGCAGTCCATGGTATATTCAATATTCTTCACTAGCAACATAATTCAAAGGCATCAGTTCTTCTTCAGGCTTCTTTATTCATTGTCCAGCTTTTGCATGCATATGAGGCGATTAAAAACACTATGGCTTGGGTCAGGCTCACCTTAGTCCTAAAGTGATATCTTTGCTTTTGAACACTTTAAAGAAGTGTTTTGCACCAGATTTGCCCAGTGCCATATGTTGTTTGATTTCTTGACTGCTGCTTCCATGTGCATTGATTGTGGATCCAAGAAAAATGAATTCCTTGACAACTTCAATCTTTTCTCTGTATATCATGATGTTGCCCATTAGTCTAGTTGTGAGGATTTTTGCTTTCTTTATATTAAGGTATAATCCATACTGAAAGCTGTAGCCTTTGATCTTCATCAATAAGTGCTTTGAGTCCTCTTTATTTTCAGCAAGCAAGGTTGCATCATCTGCATATCGCAGGTTGTTAACGACTTTTCCTCCAATCTGATGCAGCATTCTTCTGCATATAGTCCAGGTTCTTGGATTATTTGCTCAGCATACAGATTAAATAAGTTGATGAAAGTATACAACTCTGACACACACCTTTCCTAGTTTTAAACCATGCAGTATCCTCTTGTTCTATTTGAATGACTAATTCTTGGTTTATGTACAGTTTCTGTATGAGCACAATTAAGAGTTTGGGAATTCCCATTCTTTGCAAAGTTATCCATAATTTGTTATGATCCACACATTTCAACCTTGTGTATCATATTCAACATTGCATAGTCAATAAAATACAGGTAAATATCTTTCTGGTATTATCTGTTTTCAGCCAAGATCCATCACATCAGCAATGATATCCCTGGTTCCACATCCTTTTCTAAATCTGGCTTGAATTTCTGGCAGTTCGCTGTTGATGAACTGCTGCAACCACTTTTGAATGATCTTCAACAAAATTTTACTTGAGCAAGATATTAATGATATTGGTCAAAAACTTGCAAATTCTGTTGGATCACCTTTCTTTGGAATGGGCACAATAATGAAACTCTTCCAGTGGGTTGGTCAGGTAACTGTCTTCCAAAATTTCTTCGCACAGATGAGTGAGCACTTCCAGTGCTGCATCTGTTTGTTGAAACATCTCAGTTGGTATTCTATCAGTTCCTGAAGCCTCGTTTTCACCAATGCCTCAGTACAGCTTGGGTTTCTTCCTTTGGTGTCATTGGTTCTTGATCACATGCTACCTCCTGAAATGGTTGAGTGTCAACCAGTTTTTTTTTTTTTTTGTACAACGACTGTGTGTTCCTTCCATCTTCTTTTGATGCTTCCTAGGTCGTTGAATATTTTCCCCGTAGAATCCTTCAATATTGCAACTCAAGGCTTGAATTTTCTTTTCAGTATTTTCAGCTTGAAAAATGCCAAGTGTGTACTTCCCTTTTGATTTTCTAACTCTAGATCTTTGCCATTTCATTATAGTACTTTACTTTGTCTTCTCAAGCCGCTCTTTGAAATCTGTTCAGCTCTTTTACTTCTATGTTCAAGAGCAAGTTTCAGAGTCTCTTTTGACATCTATTTCAGTCTCTTCTTTCTTTCCTGCCTTTTTAATGACCCTTTGCTTTTTTTCATGAATGTCCTTGATGTCATTCCACTACTCGTCTGGTCTTCAGTCATTAATGTTTTAATGAGTCAAATCTTTTCTTGAGATGGTCTCTAAATTCAAGTAGAATATACCCAAAGTCATACTTTGGCTTTGGTGGACTTATTCTAATTTTCTTCAGCTTCAATTTGAACTTGCATATGAGCAATTGATGGTCTGTTCCACAGTCGGACCCTGGACTTGTTTTCTGAATGATGATATTGAGCTTCTCCATTGTCTTTTTCCACTGATGTTGTTGATTTGATTCTTGTGCATTCCGTCTGATGAGGCCAAGTGTATAGTTCTGTTTATGTTGATGGGAAAAGGTATTTGCAGTGAAGAAGTCGTTGGTCTTGCAAAATCTTATCATGTGATCTCAGACATCCTTTCTATCACTAAGGCCATATTTTCCAGCTACTGTTCCTTCTTTGTTTCTTTCACATTCCAATCACCAATAATTATCAATGCATCTCGATTGCACACTTGATCAATTTCAGACTTCAGAAGTTGATAAAAATCTTTAATTTTCTCATCTTTAGCATTAGTAGTTGCTTTGTAAATGTGAATAATAGTCTTATTTACTGGTCTTCCTTGTAGGCACATGGATATTATCCCATCACTGGCAGCATTGTACTTCAGGATAGATCTTCAAATGTTCTTTTTGAGAATGAATGCAATGTCATTCCTCTTCAATTTGTCATTCTCATGGTATACCATATGAATGTCTGATTCAAAATGGTTAGGTCCTTCTTCCTAGTCTGTCTTAGTCTGGAAGCTCAGCTGAAACCTGTCCACCATGGGTGACCCTGCTGATATTTGAAATATTGGTGGCATAGCTTCTAGCATCACAGCAACAGGCAACCTGCCATAATACAACAAGCTGACAGATGTGTGGAGTTAACTCCTATTCTTATTAATTTAATACATAATTATTATAGTAAATTTGAGAAATATATGTATTACTAAGGAAAAATTATAATTAGTCTTAAGCAGAGATCACCTTTATTACTATTTTGTGACTTTTCTTCCATTTGTTTTTAACTTTATCTCTCTGTCTCTTTCTGCTCAGTTTTTTTTTCTGCCTCTTTTTCTCAGTGCACATTTACTGTTAGCATTAAAATTACAGTCAGTTAAGATGGCATCTTTATATATATATATGTATAAAACTTTTAATAATGTCATATCAGTCCATTATGTGCATGTATTTATGTAAGGGTTCTCTTATTGCTGGGCTTCCGGAATGTTTCCAAATGAACCATAAACTTTTACATACATTTCTGCACAATGCTTTATATGAAGTACCTAAGAATGTCATTTTCGTGACATGTAGGATTGAACATTTTAAGGACTGCTGTCAAACTTTTATTTAGACTGTGCATTTCAATTTATATTTTCACCAATAAATTAAGACAGCACATTTCATATAAATTCAGTTAAAGCAGAATATTTCCATTTTTTTCTCTTTATGAATTGGTTAGGAAAAAAAGAGAAAATCCATTATTCTTTTTCAAAAATTTTTAAATATTAGGGAAGATGGATATTTCTTCATATATTCATTACATGCAATTCTTTTATACGTTAGCCAACACCAAATATTTCCATTAAAGTAAAAATATTTTTCTAATTTATTGCCAATTTATGAATATTTGATTTGTCTCTTTATGACATTTATCTATTTGCTATTGCACTATTTACAAAATCTATATAAGGTCGGCAGTTCAAATCTGCCAGGCGCCCCTTGGAAACTCTATGGAGCAGTTCTACTCTGTCCCATAGGGTTGGTATGAGTCAGGATCGACTTGATGGCACTGGGTTATTAAAGTTATTAATGCAGTTGTTAATGCTGTCATTTATATGCATTTATTTTCTTCATATTATTGTTTATGCTTATATTTCTAGATTATTTTTAATGGGTAGAAATTTGGAAAATTTGGTAGTAAATTTTATATATTTCCTTGAAGATTTTTTGCCTACCACAGACTTAAAAATTCTTTCCTTATTGCAAGATTATGTACATACACTTCTATATTAGATTTGCCCTTCTACTGTTTTAATTTTCCCATTTCAATTTTAATCCATCTGGAATTTATTTTTGTAACAATATTTTTCCTAAATTACTAGTCAGTTGTCCCCAAATCTTTGTACTGATCTCTTCAATCGAGTTACATTTCCACTTTTACCAAATACATAAGGCCCACTGCCGTCAAGTCAATTCCGACTCATAGCGACCCTACAGGACAGAATAGAACTGCCCCACAGTGTTTCCAAGGAGCGCCTGGCAGATTTGAACTGCTGACCTTTTGGTTAGCAGCTGTGGCACTTAACCACTATGCCGCCAGGGTTTCCCAAATACATAAAGGTATTCTAAAGTTTAGAACATTAGAATCTAAAGACTTAGCTACTATAGTATTAAATCCCATAAAGTAAAGCACTGGAAAAATCAGTGCACTTCGTGGTTGGACTTCTCATGCATTCAGTGGAAACTAGGCTTGACACATCACTGTTCCTTTGTTACAAAATGCACAGTGACTCTGTAATACTAACTCATTTAATGATCTTTCCTTCCATTGAGATCCTCAGCACTCCCAGTAGTCTTCAAACCAGTTTAGCACCTTCTCGTCCACCAAATATTTGAACACATTGCCAAGATTTGAACATAAAACCAATTATGTTGCCTAAGGCTATAACTCATTCAGGCATGAACTTCCAAAATCACTTCATTTGCAAAGATGTTGCTTCTCTAGTTATTTTCTCTTTTTTTCTGATGTCATCTATCTCTCTACTGCTTCATGGTCATCACAGTAATGACATAACCAATTGTTTCCTATTTATAAAACAAAGAAAACAACCCCTTCAACTCATATTTTACTCAAGCTACAGTTGCATATCTGTTCTCCATTATATTTTTTTTTAAAAAAAAAGCTTCTTAGAGTGTAGCCTGTGTTCTCTGTTAATACCTTCTCATTTCAAGTCTTTCTTCAACTATTTCCAAATAGGCTTCTGTTCCACAGCTATGCTGAAACTGCTGTTGTCCAGATCACCTATAATATGTAATTGCCATGATTCTCTTTCTACCTTACTTGAGTTCTGAACAACATTAGTTACAGTTCACAATTCCCTTTGAAACACTTTCTTCTTTGGCTTCCATGATACTTATTTCTATGAGATTTTCTGCTATTTAGTGGCGTATCAGTTTCTTCCGATGCCTCTCTTCTACTGTTTGATCTCTAAATGTGGAATTCCCAAGCGCTTTTTCCTTGCCTCTTCTACTTCTATACCCTTATTAGTTATGATTATTTACTTATGTGGTTTTAAGTGTTCTCATAGCTTCCCTTCTCTTTGGCATGGCTCCAAAATACAAATACCCAACCATAAATTATTCCCAGAAGTCTGGACACGTATACCCAATTACTTCTTCCCTTCATTCTCTGCCAAGCTAATAGTTGTCTCAAATTTACACAATGCTTTTATTTCTTCCTAACCCAACCTCTCATCTTTCTAATCTTCACCATCTCGTTAAAAGACAGTACCTTCCCTTAGTTGCACAAACCGATTTCTCTCTTCTCTTTGTCATATACTCACAACCAGCCTATTGTAAGTCTTGTTGATTCTATTGACCCATTCTTCATGGAATTCGAAGTACTCTTTTAAAATTTAAATTAGATCATGTCATTACCCTGGTAAATCTTGAGTCTAATCGAGAGAAAATAGGCAAATCTACATTTTGAATGTACTACAAACCCAAACAAATTCATTGGGGCCGAAGATGAAGATATTATAAATGGGATAGCTTGAGTCATTGAAGTTGCAAAAACTGTTCACATAGTAATACAGTTGAATTTTCATTTAGTTTCCTGCATCTATAGATTACCATTCTCTTACCTTGTTTTAGATTTGTTTTTTATTGATTTTTTAGGATATCAATATCAATCTTTAAGTATACTGAGACTGATATATGCTTCAAAAAATTAATTTACTATAATAGTTGTTTCTGAGTTCTTTTAGTTGCAAGTAACAGACAGGCACAGAAACTAGCTTAAGATATGGGAAATTATATAAGAATACTGGAGTGGCTCAGACAACTGAGGATATTTTTGCAGCTCTACTTCAAGGGCAATCCAATCTAGACACCAGACTGAGCCAGAACACAAGAATTTCTCTTGCTTTCTTGCTACTCTGATTTACTCATTCATTTGTTAATTCTCTCCCTCACTCTTTTTTCTTTCCAGTTCTGTCTATTTGTGTCTTTTTCTGGAGATACATAGATTCTCATCTCTGCTTCAGGGGACACAGTTATTTTTCTTTCCTCTTCATCTCTGTAGTCTGGCTTTTCTTGCATTCCTTTCAAAAGGCAGAAATCATTGCTATAGACAATTTTGACAGTACTTTCAAGTACAAGGACCAAACAGATAGGAGCTGGTGTTTTTGAGTCCCAGTTTCAAACCTGAAGCAGAAAAGGGTATGTTTGGCCCAGCATAAGTCAGGTATTCTTCTCTGGACTAATCAACCATGGCGATGTAGGTGGAATAATTGCTCTGTTGCCCACTTAGTGGAAGCAGGATCTCTGACATAAAATCTGGGGAAGACTGGGAGATAATATTAGGCATCTCTAATCTCTACTACTAAAGAAAACCCAAATAAATGAAAGTACGTTTGTCTTCATCTAAATAGGAATAGTTGAAAAACACATGCAAAGATGTGCAACAATAAGAAATTTGAATCAAAACAATAAAGTTTCTTAATTTTTGTTAAACTTATCAGAAGTAGAAATTTTATCTTCTTATAAAACAATTTAATTTCTAGGAATTTATCCTACAGATACTTCTTTTTTTTAATTTGGGAAAATGTCTATATTTGCAAATGTTAATTAAATTATTGATGCGAGAGTAATGAATTGGAATCAGTCTAAATGCCTGGGTTTGGCAATGAGTTTTTAGATACAACACCAAAAGCATAACCCATGAAAGAAAAAAAAAAAAAATTGGAAAGTACAAATCATGAGAATTTTCACCACTCTGACATAACTTGCTCAAATATCTTAATACTGTGTATGATATATTTGACCATTTTTTTTTCAGTTGCTTTTCTTTAGATGTACATCTAACATTTCCTCCAAGAATTCAAAAATTTAGATCTGGAAAGTGGCAGGGGATCTTGTATACATTTCCATTTGGTCTTTGTTAAAATACTTATTTGTGTGTTCTATTTTTAAGTAGCAACTTTTGGCTTGGCAAAAAAAAAAAAAAAAAGCACACCAAGATTGCACACTTAGAAATTCTGCCTGTGGCTCAAAGGATATTAGCATTCTGATTCAGCATGGCAATATGAGTACCTCAGGGAAAATATTTGTTGCGACTCATGCTTTTTGTACATCATGTTACAGGCTCTTGAGACTAACTCTGTCATGAAGCCCAAACCCTGTTTATGATAGGCACCTCCTAGATTGATAGTCAATGCAGGCTTAACCTACAGAAGAAGCAAGGAAAACTTGCACTGTAAGTTCAGTCAGAAACAAATGAAATCCATATCATGTATTTTAACCAAAACTATTCATCTTTCCTAAGCATTAGTTTTATTTGGATTTTTTTTTTAACAGTAAATAAGAGCCATACAGTTATTTATCAGTACAAAATGTAGACTATGCCAACACACCCAATAAAATGGAATATTCTGGTAATGATTTAGGTGGTTTAAATGCCAAATAATTTTTTGTAATGAATTTCGTTAATACAGCCTTCTATGTTACTTTAGAAATATATAAGCAATAGATTCCTGGCTACCATGGCAACAAGACCTGATTACCTACTTCTCAGAATGTACATAGTTAAGTAGGTATAAAACCCAGTGTCGTCGATACCTGAATTAATTCTGAGACACCTTATATTTTAATCTTACTGCAGTATTAAATTCAGAAAAATATTATGCATACTTAAAAGTAAAATATGTACTTCCATCTTGCCAGGTCCATTAAAGGCTAGTTTACAGTCCACAGCATCCTCTTGCCTTCTCTCTGAATGTCCTGCAAACTTGAGCTCTTTCAGTCATCTCACTCAATAACTTTCACCCTTACCTCCCTAACAAAATGCTTGTCCTTACTTGTTCCTGTGTCTTTTTGTTCTATCTTTCCCCATTCACCCTCTCTCTCAAGTTTGATCACATTAAATTCTTCTTTTTTTTATATTCATTAACTTCCTTGATATATTTATTTATTTCTTGGTGTTTCCCCTGAGTAAAACCAAAGAAAAGTAAGAGCATATCTACAAGTTTGAATCCTCCTGCTTAAAATGCTGGAGCAAGGAGGAGAAGTGAGGAGATTGGGAAAACTAACACTTAAGTTTTCCTTCTTACTATTTCTTACTATATATATGTATATGGCTGCAACAACGGGCTCAAACATAGCAACGATTGTAAAAATGGTGCAGGACCAGGCAGTGTTTTGTTCTGTTGTACAAGGGGTCACTATGAGTCAGAACTGACTCAATGGTACCTAGCAACAACTATGTCTATATATATATATATATGGACTCCTGGAGGTTCAGTGGTTAAGAGCTTGGCTGCTAACCAAAATGTCAGCAGTTCGAATCCACCAGCTGCTCCTTAGAAACTCTATGGGGCAGTTCTACACTGTCCTATAGGGTTGCTATGAGTAGGAATTGACTGCACAGCAATAGGTTACATAGGTATGTGCGTGTATATGTATATATTATATATAAATCTACATCAACCCTGGAAATCCAGGATACATGCCATCTGTGTTTACCAAATTTAAGCCATCTCCCTTAATCACTGATGAATACATAAAGATCAAATCATATTGAAGACAGATGCCAATATCTGGCTATGATCGTCACCATAGAGAAACCAGTTTCTTTTTCCGTCACTGGAAGTATATAGCGGTGCTCTATTCAGAGGTGCTACAAGTGTTGAAAGTAAGAGAGAATTCACTTAGGAATCTTTGAAGTGTTTTTAATTTTCAAGCAAGGAGTGAAACAGTGTACAAATTCCACAAAGGAAAGATTAAAGAAGAAAAAGAAATCCAAGAAAATTCAAATAAATCTTGGTTAGAGAAAGTGTCAATCAGAGTGGACACTGTGTAAGGAACTTTTAAATTTTGAGGTATAGACAGGTCTAATTGGGGAGATTTCAGAACTAAAATTAATCACTTCTCTCAAAAATTGAACTGAAGCTTTCACTTCTACACCCCTAATAACCATTAAACCTGTTGCCATCAAGTGGATTCCAGCTCAAACAGAGTAGAACTGCCCCATGGGGAATCCAAGGAGTGGCTAGTGGATTCGAACTGCTAACCTTTGGCTAGGAACCAAGCTCTTAACCACTGTGCTACCAGGGCTTCCCTGATAACCATTGGGCATCTGCTAAAGTTTGCTGTTTGAAAAACAAAGCTCATTTGAGCTTGTTACATTAAGTGATCCCATGACACAGAGAAAGTAGTGCTCAGAGGTAAATTTATATCAATAAATGCACACATACAAAAAGAAGAAAGGGCCAGAATCAAAGAATTATCCCTACAACTTGAACAGAAAGACAGCAACAAAAGAAACCCTCAGGTAACAGAAGAAAACAAATAATAAAAATTAGAGCAGAATTAAATGAACTAGAAAACAGAAAAACAATTGAAAGAATTAACAAGACCAAAAGCTGGTTATCTGAAAAAAATCAACAAAATTAATAAACCATTGGCCAACCTGAAAAAAGAAAAACAGAAGAGGAAGCAAACGACCTGAATAAGAAATGAGATGGGTGATATTACAACACACCCAACTGAAAGTAAAAGAATCATATCAGATTACTCTGAAAAACTGTACTCTAACAAATTTGAAAACCTAGAAGAAATGGGTGAATTCCTAGAAACACACTACCTACCTAAACTAACATAAACAGAGGTAGAACAACTAAATAGACCGATAACAAAAGAAGAGATTGAAAAGGTAATCAAAAAACTCCCAACAAAAAAAAGCCCTGGTCTGGACGGCTTCACTGCAGAGTTCTACCAAATTTTCAGAGAAGAGTTAACACCACTACTACTAAAGGTATTTCAGAGCATAGAAAAGGATGGAACACTACCAAACTCATTCTATGAAGCCACCATATCTCTGATACCAAAACCAGGTAAAGATGCCACAAAAAAAATTACAGACCTATAGTCCTCATGAACTTAGATGCAAAAGTCCTCAAATAAAGTCTAGCCAACAGAATTCAACAACATAACAAAAATATAATTCACCATTACGAAGTGGGACTCATACCAGCTATGCAGGGATGGTTCAGCATTAGAAAAACAATTAATGTAATCCATTATATAAATAAAACAAAAGACAAGAATCACATGATTTTATCAATTGATGCAGAAATGGGATTTGACAAAGTTCAACACCCATTCGTGATAAAAACTCTCAACAAAATAGAAATAGAAGGAAAATTCCTCAACATAATAAAGGGCATTTATACAAAGCCAAGTCAATATCATCCTAAATAGAGACAGCCTGAAAGCATTCCCCTGAGATCAGGAACCAGACAAGGATGCCCTTTATCACCACTTTTATCAACATTGTGCTAAAGGTCCTAGCCAGAGCAATTAGGATAGATGAAGAAATAAAGGGCATCAAGATTGGCAAGGAAAAAGTCAAAGTATCTCTATTTGCAGATGACATGATCTTATACACAGAAAGCCCCAAGGAATCCTCAAGAAAACTACTGAAACTAATAGAAGAGTTCAGCAAAGTATTGGGATACAAGATAAACATACAAAAATCATTTGGATTCCTCTACACCAAAAAAAGAACATCGAAGAGGAAACCACGAAAACAATATCATTCACAGTAGCCCCCAAGAAGATAAAATACTTAGAAATAAATCTTACCAGAGATGTAAAAGACTTATACAAAGAAAACTACAAAACACTTCTGTAAGAAACCAAAAGAGACCTACGGAAGTGGAAAAACATACCTTGCTCATGGATAGGAAGACTTAACATTATAAAAATATCTATTCTACCAAAAGTGATCTCTGCATTTAATGCAATTCCAATCCAAATTCCAATGACATTTTTTAATGAAATGGAGAAACAAATTACCAACTTCATATGGAAGGGAAAGAGGCCCTGGATAAGTAAAGCATTACTGAAAATGAAGAACAAAGTGGGAGGCCTTACTCTACCTGATTTTAGAACCTATTATACTGCCACAGTAGTCAAAACAGCCTGGTACTGGTACAACAAAAGATTCATAGACCGATGGAACAGAACTGAGAATCCAGAGATAAATTCATCCACATATGACCAGTTGATATTTGACAAAGGCCCCAAAACAGTTAAACATTTTAACAAATGGTGCTAGCATAGCTGGGTATCCATCTGCAAAAAAATGAAACAAGACCCATACCTCACACCATGCACAAAAAAGAGCTCAAAATGAATCAAAGACCTAAATTTAAAATTTAAAATGATAAAGATCATGGAAGAAAAAATAAGGACATCGTTAGGAGCCCTAATACATGGCACAGGCAGTTTACAAAACATTAGTAAAGATGCAGAGGAAAAAGTAGATAACTGGGAGCTGATGAAAAAATCAAACAGCTATGCTCATCCAAAGACTTCACTAAAAGAGTAAAAAGATTACCTACAGACTAAGAAAAAGCTTTTAGCTATGACATTTCCCGATGAGTGCTTGATCTCTAAAAACTACATGATACTGCAAAAACTCAACTACAAAAAGACAAATAACCCAATTAAAAAATGGGCAAAAGATATGAACAGGCACTTCACTGAAGAAGACATTCTGGTAGCTATCAGATATATGAGGAAATGCTCACGATCATTAGCCATTAGAAAAATGCAAATAAAAACTACAATGAGATTCCATCTCACTCCAACAAGGCTGGCATTAATCCAAAAAACACAAAATAATAAATGTTGGAGAGGCTGTGAAGAGATTGGAACACTTATACACTGCTGGTGGGAATGTAAAATGGTATGGCCACTTTGGAAATCGATTTGGTGCTTCCTTAAAAAAACAGAAATAGAACTACCATACAACCCAGGAATCACACTCCTTGGAATATATCCTAGAGAAATAAGAGCCTTTACACGAACAGATATATGCACGCCCATGTTCATTGCAGCACTGTTTACGATAGCAAAAAGATGGAAGCAACCGAGGTGCCCATCTTTGCAAGAATGGATAAATAAATTATGGTATATTCACAGAATGGAATACTACGCCTTGATAAAGAACAATGATGAATCTGTGAAACATTTCATAACATGGAAGAATCTGGAAGGCATTATGCTGAGTGAAATTAGTCAGTTGCAAAAGGACAAATATTGTATAAGACCACTATTATAAGAACTTGAGAAATAGTTTAAACAGAGAAAGAAATATTCTTTGATGGTTACGAGAGGGGGAATGGAGGGAGGGTGTAAGAGGGGTATTCACTAATTCGCTAAAAGATAAGAACTACTTTAGGTGAAGGGAGAGACAAAACACAACACAGGTGAGGTCAGCACAACTGGACTAAACCAAAAGCAAAGAAGTTTCCAGAATAAACTGAATGCTTCGAAGGCCAGCATAGCAGGAGCAGAGGTTTGGGGACTATGGTTTCAGGGGGAATCTAAGTAAACTGGCATAATAAAATCTATTTAGAAAACATTCTGCATCCCACTTTGGAGAGTGGCATCTGGGGTCTTAAACGCTAGCAAGCGGCCGTCTAAGATGCACCAGTTGGTCTCAACTCACCTGGACCTAAGGAGAATGAAGAATACCAAGGACACAAAGTAATTACAAGCCCAAGAGACGGAAAGGGCCACATAAACCAGAGAGTACACCAGCCTGAGACCAGAAGAACTAGAGGGTGCCTGGTTGTAACAGATGACTGCTCTGACAGGGAACACAACAGAGAACCCCTGAGGGAGCAGGAGAGCAGTGGGATGCAGACCCCAAATTCTCATAAAAAGACCAGACTTAATGGTCTGACTAGACTAGAAGGACCCCATTGGTCATGGCCCCCAGACCTTCTGTTGGCCCAGGACAGGTACCGTTTCCAAAGCCAACTCTTCAGACATGGATTGGACTGGACCATGGGTTGGAGAGGGATGCTGGTGAGGAGTGAGTTTGTCGGATCAGGTGGACACTTGAGACTATATTGGCATCTCCTCCCTGGAGGGGAGATGAGAAGGTAGAGGGGGTTAGAAGCTGGCAAAATGGACACAAAAAGAGAGGGTGGAGGGAGGGAGCAGGCTGTCTCATTAGGGGGAGAGCAATTGGGAGTATGTAGCAAGGTGTATATAAGTTTTTGTGTGAGAGACTGACTTGGTCTATAAACTTTCAATTAAAGCACAATAAAAATTAAAAAAAAAAAAGTGTCCCCACAACTGGCCTTAGAAAAAGGTTTACTGAGTCATTAAAACAAATCAGAGCCTATAGACAAACTTGTTGTTTTAACTACCTTAAACAGATCCCCAGCATGCGCCTAGGCATTATCTCTTTTTTTCTTAGGTCGCTATGAGTCGGTGGCACTGGGTTTGGTTTGAAATAGTTTATTTACACTTTCCTAACTAAAGGTCAGTTCTGTATCCAAATATTCCAATTAAGTCACCCCAGCTGCAGTTATATCACTAACTTCCATATCATTAAACTTTCATGTCGAAATTGCTTATACTTTTCATTTTAGAAATATTGCCTTAGTTGAATTTTACCAAGTAAGAGAGATTTGGGTTAGACTAGAAACTGATGTAAAGAAAGTTTCACAGTTAATTGCCACCCTTGTAAATCTTACTTCCTTTCCTGTCATTGCTTTGATGTGAAGCTGTTATCTGTACTCACTCTATTTTTTGAATATCTCTGTTTTGCCTGTAAGACAGAACATACCATTATAGCCAAGCTGAATGCATGCTCTCCCATGGTTCATTCTTTCAATAAATTTTGTTTAAATACCATATTAGAGTGCTGGTCCAGTGACTTCACGGGGACAGCAAACATCTATGGTGGTGTTCAGGCCTGAGCTTGCTTCAGTGGTGAGGCTGCAGGGCAGTGGGACACAGCAAGGAGAAGAAAAAAGATGAACTAAGCAGTCCCTTCTCTCCCATTGCCAATTCATTCATTCATTCTCTACCTCTCCCTTCTTTCCTCTCCTCTCCTCTCCTCTTTCTTCTTTCCTCTACTCCCTTCCTTCCCACCCAGTGCTGATGTTTTTGGGAAATTTGAAGGAACAGAAAGAGGATCAAGATATACTGGCCTCACTACAATATAGCAGACAAGATCTTTTAGCTATTAATTAATTTGTGGAAGAGTTCTCACCAGAGACATATTCAGATGTTTAAAACATAAATATATTTTACATTCTAGAAGATCAAAAGCTATTAATGGCATATTTTAGAAGTACAGTCTTTAAAAAATATATATATACGCTATAAAAATAAAGAAGCTACTTGGGGAATGCATGTACATATATGCATATGTGTTAAATGTACTTAAAACCCTAACATTTTTAGGAATACTACTTGGAGGAATAGTATCCCTAATCCCCTCTTTATTCCAACTCTTTTAGGAGTAATGTAACATGCAAACTAGTGAGCACTGACTATGGGGCAGTTCTACTCTGTCACATGGGGTAGGTATGGGTCAAAGTTGACTCAGTGGCACCTACCAGTAACAGCAGTGGACACTGGAGGGTGCCTCTGAGATCACGAATTCTTTGGGTCTGGAGGAAAAGTGAATGCATAAAGCTTCATTTCCTTTGGTTTCTAGAAAAATCCAAGGGACAATGGTAGTTGATGGAATTTGTTCTTTCCCGGCCATGGGCCATGATCTGGAATCTTTGATGCACTGAGGAGGCCAGCTGGTGGGGGTCTGTGAGCATGTGAGCATTACAGCATAGGAGAGATGTTGGATCCCTCTGATCCCATGAGCCTTTTGGACATGGGGAGGACTGAGCAGGTGGGATGAATGGCTCTCAGTCCTTGCAGTTGGGAAGGAAGGCTGCTCACAGTGGGGGAGACTTGAGCATGGGGAGTCTTCCTTTCTAGCCTCTGGCAGTGTATGAGTTTGCAGTTTTATTCACTACCACCCACAAGGTCAAAATTGCTCTGCTTTCCACCACTCGTTGGCCAATGATCAAGAAACACTACAGCTTGTTTGACAGCTAAGGGAACACAAAACTTTAAGCTCTTTTTGAGTGTTTATTAAATCACAAGCAAAGTTGTACATAAATATAAGTTCAGAACATTGCCACTGCAATATTCTACATTTAAATAAAAATTCTCTTCTTTTGCAGTATGACAACTTGATGATATCTTCAGATTCCTACCAGCCTCACTCCCTGAAAGTATAAATAGTTTATGCTGAAAATATCTAGGTCACCTAGTGACAAAAACCCAGACAACATAAAGTGCAAAGTAAAAAAAGGGATATGTAAGAGACTACCATATAGAGATTCTACTGCCTTTTATTCTCCAGTTTTCAAAAGTAAACTCTT
Source organism: Loxodonta africana (assembly GCF_030014295.1). Lineage (NCBI taxonomy): Eukaryota > Metazoa > Chordata > Mammalia > Proboscidea > Elephantidae > Loxodonta > Loxodonta africana. The sequence goes on from NC_087351.1 coordinate 52,146,216, forward strand.
GCATTTGCTCTTGGCTTAACCCAGATTGTTCAGAAACTACCCTCCTGTAATAAATGTTACTAACCACATTTTTCAAAATAGATACCACAAAATCTTATTTTTTTAAATGTTAAGTAATTGAAAAATTATTTTAATCAACCATATTTGAATACTGCTACATATTTCTACAACCACTCATCTGTCAGTCCTACTGTGGTAGCTTGCATGTTGCTGTGATGCTAGAAGCTATGCCACCAGTATTTCAAAGTGATAGAAATAACACCAGAGATCACATGACTGATTTTTGCAAGACCAGAGATGTATTCATTGCAAATACCTTTTTTTCACAACATGAACAACAACTATACATGTGGACATTGCTGGTGGAATACACAGGAATCAAGTTGACTGCATCTATGGAAAAAGATGATGTAGAAGCTCAATATCATCATTCAGAACAAGGCCAGGGGCCAACTGTGGAAGAGGCCATCAATTAATTGCTCATATGCAAGTTCAAGTTGAAGTTGAAGGAAATCAAAACAAGTCCACAAGAGCCAAAGTATAACCTTGAGTTTATCCCACTTAAATTTAGAGATCATCTCAAAAATAGATATGAAGCATTGAAGGCTAATCACTGAAGACTAGATGAGCTATGGGATGACATCAAGGACATCATACATGAAAATGGCAAGAGGTTGTTAGAGACAGGAAAGAAAGAAAAGACCAAATGGGTGTAAGAAGACACTGTAAAACTTGCTTTCGAATGTAGAGTGGCTAAAGCAAACAGAAGAAATGATAAAGTAAAAGAGCTGAATGGAAGGTTTCAAAGGGTGGCTCAAGATTGCTAAGTAAAGTATTATGATGAAATGTGCAAAGAACTGGAGGTAGAAAACCAAAACGGAACCACACGCTCAACATTTCTCAAGCTGAAAGAACTGAAGAAACATTTCAAGCCTCAAGTTGCAATATTGAAGGATTCTGTGGACAAAATACTGAATGATGCAGGAAGCATCAAAAGAAGATGGAAGGAATATGAAGTCACTGTACTAAAAATAATTGGTCAATGTTCAAACACTTCAGGAGGCAGCATATCATCAAAAAAACTGATGGTATTGAAGGAAGAAGTCCAAACTGCTCTGAAGAGCTGGCTAAAAACAAGGCTCCAGGAATTAACAGAATACCAGTTGAGATGTTTCAACAAATGGATGCAACCCTGGAAGCATGCACTCATTTATGCCAAGAAATTTGAAAGACAGCTACCTGGTCAACGACTGGAAGAGATCCATATTTATGTGCATTCCAGAGAAAGGTGATCCAACAGAATGCAGAAATTATGAAACAACATCATTAATATCACAATCAAGAAAATTTTGCTGAAGATAACTCAAAAACGGTTGTAGCAGTACATCAATAGGGAACTGCCAGAAATTCAAGACAGATTCAGAAGAGGACGTGGAAAGAGGGATATCATTGCTGATGTCGGATGTTTTATTGACTATACAAAGGCATTTGACTGTGTGAATCATAATAAATTATGGAAAACATTTTGAAGAATGGGAATGCCAGAACACTTAATTGTGCTTATGTGGAACCTGTACATAGACCAAGAGGTTCAAACAGAGCAAGGGGATACTGCATGGTTTAAAATCAGAAAATGCGTACGTCAAAGTTGTATCCTTTTACCATACTTACTAAATCCCTATGCTGAGCAAATACTCTGAGAAGTCGAACTATATGAATAATAACGTGGCTTCAGGATTGCAGGAAGACTCATTAGCAATCTGTGATATGCAAATGACACAACCTTGCTTGCTAAAGCTGAAGAGGATTTGAATCAATTACTGTTGAAGATCAAAGACTATAGCCTTCAGTATGGATTACACCTCAGCATAAAGAAAACAAAATTCCTCACACCTGGACCAATGAGCAAAATCATGATAAATAGAGAAAGATTGAAGTTGTCAAGGATTTTATTTTACTTGGATCCACAATCAACACCCAATGTAACAGCAGCCAAGAAATCAAATGACGGATTGCATTGGGCAAATCTGCCGCAAAAAGGAAAAAAGTTTTTTTTTTTTTAGACCTCTTTAAATAAGTGTTAAAAAGGAAAGATGTCACTTTGAGGACTAAGGTGCACCTGAGCCAAGCCATGGTATTTTCAACTGCCTAATATGCATGGGAATTCTGGACAATGAATAAGGAAGACTGGAGAAGAATTGATGCCTTTGAATTATGTTGGTGAAAAATATTGACTTTACCATACACTGCCAGAAGAAAGGAACAAATCTGTCTTGGAAGAAGTACAGCCAGAATGCTCCTTCAAAAAGGTGATGGTGAGACTTTGCCTTATGTACTTTGAACATGTTATCAGATGGGATCAGTCCCTGGAGAAGGACTTCATGCTTTGTAAATTAGAGGATCAGCGAAAAAAAGTAAGTCCCTCAACAAGATGGACTGACACAGTGGCTGCAACGATGGACTCAAACAGAGCAATCAATGATTGCGAGGGTGCCACAGGCCTGGGCAGTGTTTCGTATAGAGTCGTTATGTGTTGGAACCCTCTCGATGGCACCTAACAACAACAAATATTTCTATTTCAGTGTTATGTATAATAAATTAAAAGAAAAATGGCTCATATGGTGTTTATTGACACCTGTATAAAAATCCAAGCAGTCTTACAAGAAGGCGATGTTTCCATTTTGAAAAACTTACACTATAAATTCTTGCAAAATATCCCATAGGAAGCTTTCAGGTGCATGATACACCACAATTCTTAATATGTCTCCAGCTGATGTACTTAACAGGTCTTCCAAACACAGTTCTGCTGCAAGGAAATCATCTAAGCAAGGAGAAAGAGGTAATTCTTCAGGATACTTTTTGATTTTTAGAAAATAATTAAGAGGACTGATAACAGTCAGACAAATGTAGTAGAGATTAATTAAACAATATTAAGAAAAAAAATGAAACCAGACAACTCTAGAATCAACATGTTATACTCTGTTTCTCCACATATTATTCATAGAAAATAATCATCACACAGAAGACAAAGTGATGATACATTTTTTGCCATTATTTCAAGTTTTCATTGAATATTAATTATCTGACATAGATAACCGATAAGATTAAAATCTGCCATCAGGATCCTAAACCCTATGTCTCAGAATTACCTGTGTTGCTTGCTTTAGAAAGTTAACCTTCCTTTAACTTTTTTTTTTTTTAAGGAGTACAGGTAACTCATTTTCACTTCTACAATGTCTGTGTAGCTGCGGCATTTATATGCCCTAAAACATCTTTACCTATTTTAGGTTCTCTTAGGGTCAAGTTCCTCTTAAGGGCAAAGGTTTCCTTGCACTAAAAATTACATTTTATTGGGGAGGGGAAGGATGTTCAAAGGTGTTCAAACAAATTGAAAGCACAGAAATATACCACATTGTTTCCTATGTGTTTATGAGCTGGAAGTTGACTTGGCTACACTCAACAACAGTGACAAATCAGTGTTATTGTATAGGATCTATCCTCATATTTATAATAAATAGGTATTTATTATAAATATGGGGGATTCTAAAAAGTATTTTTTTAACTTCATTTTTATAATTAATTCAATCTTTCTCTAATTCTCATTCCTCAAAAATTCTGAATTGTGTTACCAAAACCAAGAACCAAACCTGCTGCTGTTGACTTGATTCTGACTCATACCAACCCTATAGGATAGCATAGAACTGCTCCATAGGGTTTCCAAGGAACAATGGGTGGATCCTACCAGCTGACCTTTTAGCTAGGAGCCAAGATCTTAATCACTGCACCACCAGGGCTCTGAATGGTGCTGCAGTCACTTTAAATTTTAAATAATTAAACCGTATTGTTTTCTTTAAAGCTTGGTTTCTCAACCTTGGCTCTATTGACATTTTGGGCCAGATAATTCTTTGTTATAAGGGGTTGCCCAGGGCATAATAGGACATTTAGCAGCATCCCTGTCCTCTACCCACTAGATGTCAGTAGTTGTCTTCAATCAGGACAACTGAAACTATCTCTCGACAGTGCCCAATGTCCCCCGTGGGGCAAAGTACCCCCCACCCCCTGCCGCTGCCCATCGAGAACCACTGCTTTAAAAGGAAAGAATTACACAACTATTTCATTGTTGATATATGACATCATTAATAATGATGTCCAAAATTGGGTGGCTTATGGTGGGTGTGAATACATACAAGACAGAATTTGTCTGTTTCCATTCAGTAGATATGTCCCAATTTTAGTGAATCTTGTAGAAATAAATGCAAAATCTGAAGCCTGAACAAATAATCTTCTTTGCCTTTGGGTTAAAATTGTGGGGAAATTTAAATTCCACCTTCTGTGTTTACGCCTTTCCCTCTCTTTGCTTCAAATGTGGAGACAGGAGGAGATGATTCGATTATTGTCTCTGCACAGTTCATTGGTGACATCTGCTGCTTTGCCCTCAGCACCTTCCAGAAATTCCAAGGCAAATTAACAGCCAGATGGTTGTACCTGTATAAAGAACTTTTCTGAATATTCAGTCTACTTCAGCATAGTAATTTATGTCCTAAAGGGAAAAAAAAAAATTTTTTTTGCCAAGAGTAATTTAATGTTATTAGACATACTAGAAAATACTCATGGTTTAAAATCAGAAAAGGTGTGCATTAGCGTTGTATCCTTTCACCATGCTTTTTTAATATGTATGCTTAGCAAATAATCTGAGAAGACAAACTCTATGAGGAAGAACGTGATATTAGGATTAGAGGAGACTCATTAACAACCTGCAACATGCAGATGACACAACCTTGTTTGCTGAAAACAAAGAAGACCTGAATCATTTATTGATGAAGATCAAAGACACCTTCAGTATGGATTATAAGACACCTTCAGTATGGATTATACCTCAATATAAAGGAAACAAAAATCCTCACAATTGGACCAATAAGCAACATCATGATAAATAAAGACTGAAGTTGTCCAGGATTTCATTTTACTTGGACCCACAATCATCACCCATGGAAACAGCAGTCAAGAAATCAAAGGATGCATTGCATTAGGCAAATCTGCTGCTGCAGACCTTTTTTTTAATTTCTTATACAAAAATTTATACACATATTGTTTTGTGGCATTAGTTGCAAACCCACAAAGTGACAGGACATTTCCACCCCAGGTTCCCTGTGTCCATTCAACAAGTTCCTGTCCCTTCTTACCTTCTTATCCTGCCTCTGGACAGGAGCCACCCATTTGGTCTTCTGTGTCTGATTGAATTAGGAAGCACACTGCTCGCGTGTATTATATTTTGTTTTATAGTCCCGTCTAATCTTTGCTGAAGAGTGGACTTCAGGAATGTTTTCAGTTCTGGGTTAACAGAAAGTCTGGGGCCGTAGTTTCAGGGGTTTCTCCAAGCTCTGTCAGGCTATAAAGTCTGGTCACAGAAGATCTCTTTTAATAAGTGTTAAAAAGCAAAGTTGTCTCTTTGAGGGCAGGAGCGCACCTGACCCAAGCCATGGTGTTTTCAATCACCTGATATGCATGTGAAAGCTGGACAATGAATAAAGAAGACCAAAGAAGAACTGATGCCTTTGAATCATGGTGTTGGCAAAGAATATTGCATATGCCATGGACTGCCAGAAGAATGAACAAATCTGTCTTGGAAGAAGCACAGCCAGCTGATCCTTAGAAGCGAGGATGGCGAGACTTTTTCACACCTACTTTGGACGTGTTATCAGGAGGGACCATTCCCTGGAGAAGGACATCATCCTCCGTAAAGTACACGGTCAAAGGCCCTCAAAGACATGGAATGACACAGTGGCTGCAACAATGGGCTCAAGCATAATGATTGTGAGGATGGCACAGGACTGGGCAGTGTTTTGTTCTGTTGTACATAGGGTGACTGTGAGTCAGAACTGAACTGACGGCACCCAACATAATACATTCTTTAAAATTCTGTTTCTTCAAGTTTTGCATTTTTTTTCATTTCTGTATAGCTGCATCATCCTTTGCTTATATCATTCTCTTATTAGTATTGACACCTGTGAATATCGTAAGTTTTTTTTCTCATTGAATTTATGGAAAATATAACAGTAGCTACTTTCAAGCCAATTGAGTTTTATAAAAGAAGGAAGTTACACCTATATTTAAGAAGTAGCTATGTGCCAATCTATATTTCCTAATCTAAATTTAAAAATGTATAGTTATTGTTATGCAAATATTTTGTTGAAGTAATATTTCAAATATTTGATATATTTCCTAATTACATATGTCCATTGTATGAAAATACTTAAATATAGTAAACTCAAAGAAGAAAATAAAAATCATCTGTTAATGAACTCAGAGATGACTGCTAACTCCAAAGATAATGACTGCCGTGCCCCAGCCTTACTATATAAGGATATATATATATATAAATATATAGTATATATATGTGCTATAGGGTTGCTATGAGTTGAAATCAACTCCGCGGCAATGGGTTTGGTTCAGTTTATTTATATATATAAGTATGTGTATATATATATATATATAAATAACTGTTGCCATCGAGTCAATTCTAACTCATAGCCATCCTATTGGACTGAGTAGAACTGCCCCACAGAGTTTCCAAAGGAGCGGGTGGTGGATTTGAACTGCTGACCTTTTGGTTAGCAGCCATAGCTCTTAACCTTTATGCCACCAGGGCTTCCATATATATATATATATATATATATATATATGCACACACATACATACGTGTGTGTGTGCAAGTTATATATATATATGTATATATATGTATATATGTTGTTGTGTGCCAGTGAGTAGATTCCAACTAATAGTGATCCTATATGACAGAGTAGAACTCCCCCATAGGATTTCCTAGGCTGTAATTTTTTTTTTTTAATCTTTACATGAAGGAGCTTGGTGGTGCAATGGTTAAGCACTTGGCTGCTGACCTAAAGATCAGAGGTTCAAACCTACCAGCAGCTCCACAGTAGAAAAGACCTAGCAATCTGCTCCCTAAAAAATTACAGCGTAGGAAACCCTATGGGGCAGTTCTACTCTATCCTATAAGGTGGCTATGAGTTGGAATTGACTTGAAGGGACATAACAACAATCTTTAGGGGAGCAGATCATTACGTCTTTTCTCCTGCAGAGCCTCTGGTGGGTTCCACCCACCCACCTTTCAACTGGTAGCTGAGTGTTTAACTATTGGATCCACAGGGCTCCTATGAAAAAATTTATATGTATATAAATATATATATATTTCACTAGAACATTCTGTATATGTCTGATGTGTGTGAGTATATATACACATATAAATAAATTCACATACACATATGTGTAGTGTGTGTGTGTGTATATATATACATATTCCCCCCCCCATATTTTTACACAAATAACATACCCTTCTATGTTTGTTTGCCAACCTGGCCCTCCCCCATGAGTTATTTTCAAAAGCACCACTATGCCAATTATTTTTTACAAAAATAGTTCATGGGGTTATGAAGAAGTTGACAAACAAACATAGAAGGTTTGTGTTATTTGCATAAAAATATAGTGTGTATATACACACACACACACCCCACACATATATAGAATGTACTAGTGAATTAAATGGGGTCTCTATGAGATGAGTAGGAATTGATTCAACAGCAATGGGGTAGTGCATAATGAGTTGCAGAAATAATAATTTTACTCTATGTTTATTCTGTAATCTTAGTTTCTCTGTAGGTACTTCATGTTCCCCTTGGAAATAATATGTCCAAACTCTAATTACATTATTGGATTTCTGATCATTCTAAAAGTACAATGTTTCTGCATCATGTTCAGGAATGAGTCCCAAAACTGTACCCCAAAATCATAAAAAATGCTTAAGGAAAAATAATGTGTTGTGTTCTCAAAGAAATGAGTGGTGAGTCCTGTTCAGTGTCCAGATGCCACCAGGATGCCTATTATAACTATCTAGCCCTGATCCCGTAATCAGATCTGTGAAAACTTGGTAAAATTACATTTAAATAAACAAATAAATATAGTGTCAGTTATATACTTTTCACAGCAACTTATTTGATTATTAATTTGTTTTCTTCTGGTTGATTTAATAATTAAAAAATGCAACGTATGTGCAGATTGGCTGGGGTACATATACGCAATACTTAGGAAAATCTAACTGGAAAGCCAGTGCTTGATGGGGTTGTTAATCAGGGGTTCTTTGGACAAGTGGTTTCTTTTTTTCTTTCTTCTGTCATGTCGAGAATGATTTATGAGTTTCTGCATGGTGTTAGCTCAAGGAGAAGGTGTGTGTCTCCTCCACGTGACTGAGTTATGGCAGGAACCATTTAGAAAAGCAACGCTGCTGTTGCAGGTGTAGAAACTGCTTAAGTGATCTGTGTGTGGAATCTTTATACTTGCAACGAATTCTCTCCTGTGGCACCAAGCACTGTCCATACCATTGTGTGATTTCATGCTCAAACAATTTCTTTATTTTTCTACTATGCAAGCTACTGTGCAAAAGAGAGATTTTGCTCTTTTCAAGTAAGTGCATTTTTTAATCTAATTTCAGTTTTACTGTGGTTTAGGTTACCAAGCATTGTTTAGTCTTATCAAATGTTCAGTGCTATTGCAGTTATATATCAAAACGATGTGTTTAAACATATTAAAGTTGAACATTCTTAAAATGGTATTTTAGGAAGTATTCCATCCTCTGATGCTTAATTCTAACAGTGTGATGGGAGTACATTGTTTATGCAATAGAACAACTTACCCAGGCCATTAAAAGAAGTGCAATGAGAAAATTGCTACCTTCAGTAAAACTTATGACAAAGTGTTGTCTTGAAATGGAAGGAAGATAAATATCAAAAAGAACTATTTCCTGTTGGTAGACAGCTATAGTATATATTTCCAAGATTCTAAAAAATCAAGTCACATTTAACCAAATTTTTATAAAACTGTATTTATATATGATGATTTGAACCACAACAGAGGTACTTGTTTGGTCCTAAAGTAACCATTGCCATTATAACTAGAAAATAGTTATCGATAGTAAAAAACAAAAAAAACAAAGCCAGTGCCGTCGAGTCAATTCCAACTCCTAGTGACCCTGTAGAACAGAGTAGAGCTGCCCCATAGAGTTTCCAAGGAGTGCCTGGCGGATTCAAACTGCCGACCCTTTGGTTAGCAGCCATAGCAATTAACCACTACTCCACCAGGGTTTCCATTATTGATAGTAGGAAAGAATAATTTTATATCACACTAATGTTTCTGTTTCCTTTTTTAAAATATTAAATTCAACTATTAAGCAACAGTAATCATATAATATTGTAAATATTTAAATATTTGTATTTACAAAATGAGAGCTAAAGTAAAGCATTAATAATTACTTACACACACAACCCTACATGCAACCAATGTTAATATTTTGGAAGATTTTTCTATTGTCTTTGTTTTATGTAATAATAGTCCCAACACTTTATTTTGTGAAAGACAGCTTAGAAAAATGTTAAAATTGTGACATCTAGGCTCTGCCTGTCCAAGTTTCAATCACATTATTTGTGATATTGGGCTGGTTACTAGTTACTTGGCCTCTGATGTTTAGCTTCCTCATGTATAAAATGGGAATAATAATATTACCTAATACATAGAGTGTGTCACAAGAGATCAGAGTAATATTGAAAAAGAAGATTGAAGAACAGAGAGAGAAAGGGATGGAAAATGTAGAGACATAAGAAGCATATGGACATAGTAATAAGGACACATAAAATTGGGACTGAAGAATATTGGTTAAGAAGTTCACAAAACTAATAGAAACATCAAGAGTCAGGTTCAAGGGACTCCATGAACTTCATATGAACCTGTTACTGTGAAATTCAATAACTGAAAATAAAAATTCACTATATGGTCTAATGTGAGATTCATGTGAAGTTCAGGAAGCCTATTGAACTTACCTTCTATTGACATGCCTGGTATTTTTATAGAATTCCTGACATTGTATGTAAAACAAGACTGTGGAAGCCCTGTTGATGTTATCTTCTTTGTTTCTTTGAAAAAATTCCATTTCTTCTGGCAGAGAGAGAAATTATATGCAGATCACCTTGATCCAGTAAGGCAAGTTTCAGACTTCCTCAGGGCTGGCCTATTTCATGTTTGTCCTTACTTCTAGGAATAATCTACATTGAATACCTAGCTCTTCTGAAGTCTCTATTAGAACTCTGAGGTTTTTCATAAGGTTCCTCTGCCATTCAAGTCAGTGATTTCAACTTCTGTCACCCCAAGACTACTAGACTCTCAAAATCTCTGCTCCAAGATTACTTACTGCTTAGTTTCTCAGCATTCATTCCTTGCATTTGAGGCTTAGGATTTGGCAAATACTTGTAGTGAATGGAGAATTTCAGGTTCATATCTATGCTTCTCTCTTCTCAGGATTATGGCCTCACCATTTTGCCTTTCCTGATCTCCAGTCTTTGTCTCCACAGCCCAGTGAAACTCCTATAAGCACCCAGCCACTCATCTTCTTTTTAGATCACAGAAAATTTGAAGATATCCTGGAAAAAATATGGGCCTCATCTCAATGTCCTTGACTTCTTTATTGGATTCTAGAGTATGTTGCTGTTTTAATCTGTCTTCTAGATTTATACTCAATTGAAGAGTTAGTCTGACATAAGCCTCTCTTTTGAGATAAAAGGACCAATGATTTTAAAATCCAGAATACATTCTCAGCCCCTAAACTGGCACCAACAAGGGATAGGCTACTAAAACTCTTCAGCCTCTGAAAAGGCCATTCTTCCCAATATCTTTCTCAGATGTAGACTTTGTGTACAATGTTTAAGAGAGATACTCTCTCAATTTGTACAACAAGGGTTTGCTGGATCCACTACTCAAGAAAATTTTTGCACTGACAAGGTAGGGAATCCTTGATACTTCTCCCTAGCAGGATTTTATAATTGCTATTTTTTTTTTTTTTTTAATAGACCAGGGATCCCTGGGTGACACAAACGGTTTGCGCTGAACTATTAATCTAAACCCACCCAGCGGTGTCATGGAAAGAGACCTGATGATCTACTTCCATAAAGATTACAGTCAACAAAACCCTATGGAGCAGCTGTACTCTGCAACATGGCATTGCCATGAGTCAGAATTGACTCAATGCCCATGGGTTTAGTTTTGGTATATAGACCAATGAGCACTGTGAGTTTCCCGTTATCCTCTATCATGGATTGAATTATGACCCCACCCTCCGCAATGTATGTGTATTAACTTGGTGAGGCCATGATTCCCAGTATTCTGTGGTAGTCCTCCATTTTGTGATTGTACTTTTATGTTAAAGAAGAATAGGGTGGGATTGTAACACCCTTACTAGGTCACACCCTTGATCCAATGTAAAGGGAGTTTCCCTGGGGTGTAGCCTGCACCACCTCTTGTCTCTCAGAGATAAAAGGAAATGGAAGCAATCAGAAAGTTGGGGACCCCATAACACCAAGAAAGAAGCACCAGGAGCAGGGTGTGCCCTTTGGAACTGGGGTTCCTGCAGAGAAGCTCCTAGTCCAGGGGAAGATTGACAAGAAGAACTTTCCTCCAGAGCCGACAGAGAGAGAAAGCCTTCCCCTGGAGCTGATGCCCTGAAATTGGACTTCTAGCCTACTAGACTTTGAGAAAATAAATTTCTCTTTTTTAAAGCCGTCCATTGTTAATGGTAGTTTAATTTTATTTTTCTTGTTCACTTGCATCATTGTTCAAATATATTGAGAACAGGTAACTTATATTTACTTTGTATATCACCAAATTATGATGAATCATATCTGGACCTGATAGAAAGGAATAAATATCGCTCAGAGATCCTGCATTTTTACCTAAATGCCAATTGGACATGGCTTTGTAGCTATCTCTTTCAAGGATGTGGGAAATAGGTTTTATGCATGTGAAGACATGCATATGTATATGAATGTTGTGAATAGATGTTGGAGAGCCAAAGGTGTGACGTGCAGAAGAGATTGCTTATTGCTTACACAATAAAATAAAATAAAAAAAAAAAAATCAATACGTACTCTTAATTTGTTCTTTCTAATCCAACTCCAATTTTGTTGCTGGCACCCAAAACCTCTAAAAACTCACATTTCTTAACAATCCTTGCAGACAAAAAGTAGCCATGTAACTTAGCTCTACCAAAAGTTGTATAAGAAGTCTTTGAGTGAAGCTTCAGCAAAGGACCCTATAAGAAGGCAGAGTCAGATAGCATATGTCTTTTTTTTTTTTTTTTTTTGCTTCTCCCCTTCTTATTGCTTCAAATATTAATGTGAGAACTGGAGTTGTAGCATCTGTCTTCCCTATCATCACATTTTGAAGGTAAAACCAAGGTTATCTCCTGGGCCCTGACATCCATGGCCAGTTGGTATAAATGTCAGTACCGTCTACCTTCTCACTTTTATAATAGGGGAAATAAACCCCTGATGTGATTAAAGAACTCTGTAGTGATCTCTTTTTCTCATAGCTGATCTCAACAGTATCAAATATGCATGGCACAGTAGTCTCTCTTCCTCATAGCAACATCAAATCTACATTTTATTGAACTAAATGTCAACAAAATATATCTGTTTGTTTCACTTTGTACTCTAGCTATTAAAAAAAAAAAAAAAAAACCTTGGAGTAGGAAGAATCTAGTTTATACTTTTGGGACAAAACACACAGTCCAATATTATTTCCAAGATGTGTCTCCAGTTGCTTGACTAGCAACAATTAAAATAAAGGTGTCTGATAGATCAAAGCCAAGTGGTTATTTAAAGTTAGACATTTCTTTGCAATTTGTGTTCTAAACTTCCAAGCAACGATAAGCTGTTAACATCAAGATGTTCCACAACTTTGTTTCTTAATGTTTGACTCCAATATTCTTCTTTTTGTCTACAAGAAACAATCCACTGAACAGCCATATATTTAAACCCTTATTATGTGTGTCTAAATCTCAGATGGACATTGTTTTTACTACTTTTCATCCAGAGTTCAATTTGTGTGTTTGTCATCTAATTTTTTCATCCAATTTCTGTGAAACCATCCAGATTTCCTGGGGATGCAAGAAGGGTAGGGAAATTAGCAATTCTACTAAAGAGAAGAAAAAGAAGAGTGGCACTAATTTTTCAGCATTTACTTTTTACCGAGTACTGTACTAATACCAAGGAGTCCTGGTGGTGGAATTGTTAAAGGCTAAACTGCTAACTGAAAGGTCAGCGGTTCCAGTCCACCAGATGCTGAAGAAGAAAGATTTAGCAGTCTGCTTCCAGAAAGATTACAGTCTTGAAAACCCTATAGTGCAGTTCTACCCTGTCCTATAGGGTTGCTGAATCGGAACTGACATGACAGCAGTGATTTTTAATGGGGCTAATGGTTAAGCTTTCATCTGCTAATCAAAAGGTCGGAGGTTTACCATAACAAAAGAAGAGACTGAAAAAAAAAACTCCCAACCAAAAAAAAAAAGTCCTGGCCCTGATGAGCTCACTGGAGAATTCTACCCAACTTTCAGAGAAAGATTAACACCACTGCTATGAAAGGTATTTCAGAGCATAGAAAATGATGGAATACTCCCAAACTCATTCTATGAAGCCAGTATATCCCTGATACCAAAACCAGATAGACACCACAAAAAAAAAAGAAAATTACAGACCTATATCCATCATGAACTTATATGCAAAACTCCTCCACAAAATTCTAGCCAATAGAATTCAACAACATATCACAAAAGTAATTCACCATGACCAGGTGGGATTCATATTAGGTATAGAGGGAGGGTTTAACATTAGAAAAACAATTAATGGAATCCATCATTAAATAAAAGACAAGAACTACATGATCTTATCAATTGATGCAGAAAAGGCATTTGACAAAGTCCAACACCCATTCATGATAAAAAAAAAAAAAAGGCGGAATAGAAGGGAAAATCCTCAACATAAAAAAGGACATTTATACAAAGTCAACAGCCAACATCATCCTAAATGGAGAGAGTCTGAAATCATTCTCCTTGAGAGACAAGAATGCCTTTTATCCCCATTTTTACTCAACAGTGTGCTGGAGGTCCTAGTGAGAGCAATTAGGGTAGATAAAGCAATAAAGGGCATCCAAATTTGTAAGGAAGAAGTAAAAGTACCTCTATGTGTGGATGGCATGATCTTATACAGAGAAAATCCTAAAGTATACACATGAAAACTACTGAAACTATAGAAGAGTTCAGCAGAGTATCAGGATACAAAATAAACATACAAAAATCAGTTGGATTCTTCTATGCCAACAAAGAGAACATGGAAGAGGAAATCACTAAATCAATACCATTTACAGTAGCCCTCAAGAAAATAAAATATTTAGGAATAAATCTAATCAGAGGCTTAAAAGACCTATACAAAGAAAACTGCAAGATACTACTGCAAGAAACCAAAAGAGAGCTACATAAGTGGGAAAACATACCTTGCTCGTGGATAGGAAGACTTAACATTGTAAAAATATCTATTCTACCCAAAGAGATCTATAGATAAAATGCAATCCCTATCCAAATTCCAATGACATTTTTTAATGAGATGGAGAAACAAATCACCGACTTCATATGGAAAGGAAAGAGGCCCCAGATTAGTAAACCATTACTGAAAAAGAAGAACAAGGTGGGCGGCCTCACACTACCTGATTTTAGAACCTATTATACGACCACAGTAGTCAAAACAGCCTGGTACTGGTACAACAACAGATACATAGACCAATGGAACAGAATTGAGAACTCTGACATAAATCTATCCACATATGAGCAGGTGATATTTGACAAAGGCCCAAAGTCTGTTAAATGGGGGAAAAAACAGTCCCTTTTACAAATGGTGCTAGCATAACTGGATAACCATCTGCAAAAATATGAAACAAGATCCGTAACTCACACCATGCACCAAACAAAACTAACGTGAAATGGATGAAAGACCTAAATATAAAACCGAAAATGATAAAGATCATGTCAGAAAAAATAGGGACAATGCTAGGAGCCCTAATACATGGCATAAACAGTATACAAAACATTACGAACAATGTAGAAGAAAAACAAGATAACTGGAAGCTCCTAAAAATCAAACATTTATGGTCATCAGAAGACTTCACCAAAAGAGTAAAAAGACTACCTACAGACTGGGAAAAAGTTTTTGGCTACAACAAACCTGATCAGCGTCTAACCTCTAAAACCTACATGATGCTGCAAAAACTCAACAACAAAAAGACAAATAACCCAATTAAAAAATGGGCAAAGGATATGAACAGGCGCTTCACCAAAGAAGACATTCAGGGTGCTAACAGATACATGAGGAAAATTCGATCATTAGCCATTAGAGAAATGCCAATCAAAACTGCAATGAGATACCCTCTCACCCCAACAAGGCTAACATTAATCCAAAAAACACACAATAATAAATGTTGGAGAGGATGTGGAGAGACTGGAATGCTTGTACACTGCTGGTGGGAATGAAAATGATACAACCACTTTGGAAATCTATTTGGGGCTTCCTCAAAAAGCTAGAAATAGAACTACCATACTACCCAGCAATCACACTCCTTGGGATATATCCTAGAGAAATAAGAGCCTTTAGACGAACAGATACATGCACACCCATGTTCATTGCAGCACTGTTTACAATAAATAGCAAAAAGATGGAAGCAACCAAGGTGCCCATCAATAGATGAATGGGTAAATAAATTGTGGTATATTCACATAATGGAATACTATGCAATGATTAAGAACAACGATGAATCCCTGAAACATCTCATAGCATGGAGCAATCTGGAAGGCATTATGCTGAGTGAAATTTGTCAGTAACAAAAGGACAAATATTGTATGAGACCACTATTATAAGAACTGAAGAAAAGGTTTAAACACAGAAGAAAATATTCTTTGATGGTTACAGTGGTGGGGATAGAGGGAGATAGGTATTCACTACTTAGATAGTAGACAAGAACTATTTTAGGTGAAGGGAAAGGCAACACACAATACAGGGGAAGTCAGCATAACTGGACTAAACCAAAAGCAGTTTCCTGAATACAACCAAATACTTCGAAGGCCAGAGTAGCAGGGATGGGAGTCTGATAACCATGGTTTCAGGGGACATCTAGGTCAATTGGCATAACAAAAATGTATTAAGAAAACATTCTGCATCCAACTTTGGTGAGTGGCATCTGGGGTCTTAAACGCTAGCAAGCAACCATCTAAGAAGCATAAATTGGTCTCAACCTATCTGGAGCAAAGAAGAATGCATAACACCAAAGACGCAAGATAAATATGAGCCCGAGACAGAAAAGGCCACATAAACCAGAGACTCCATCAGCCTGAGACCAGAAGAACTAGATGGTGCCTGGCTACTACCGATGACTGCCCTGACAGGAAACACAACAAAGAGTTCCTAATGGAGCATGAGACCAGTGGGATGCAGACCTCAGATTCTCATAAAAAGACCAGACTTATTGGTTTGGCTGAGACTGGAGGGGCCCCAGAAGTCATGGCCCCCAGACCTTCTGTTAGCCCAAGACTGGAAGCATTCCCAAAGCAAAGTCTTCAGATAGGGATTGGACTGGAAAATAAGACAGAATATAAGATACTGGTGAGGAGTGAGCTTCTTGGCTCAAGTAGACACATGAGACTACGTGGGCAGCTCCTGTCTGGAGGGGAGATGAGATGGCAGAGGGAGACAGGAGCCGGTTGAATGGACATGGGGAATATAGAGTGGAGAGGAGGAGTGTGCTGTCACATTAGGGGTAGAGCAGCTAGGGGTACATAGCAAGGTATGTATAAGTTTTTGTATGAGAGACTGACTTGATTTGTAAACTTTCACTTAAAGCACACACAAAAAAGTTTGGCGGTTTGAACCCACCACTCGCTCTAGGAGAGAACAATGTGGCAGTCTGCTTGCATAAAGATTATAGCCTTGGAAACCCTATGGGGCAGTTCTCCTCTGTCCTGTCGGGTCACTACGAGTCGGAATCACTAGATGGAAACGAGTTTGATTTTGGTAATAGCACTGCGTGTATAAAATCACTTAATCTTTTCAATAACCTTATTTGTTTTGTTGTGTGCTGTTGAGTCAATTTTGACTCGTAGTGACTCTATAGGACAGAGAAGAACTGCCCCATGGAAAGTAATAGAAAAGAAAAGGGACTCAATCCAAGGATGCCCATCTCAGGAACCAATACGTAGTAACTCGAAGGTTGTGCTATCTTAGATCTTTCTCTATTACCTAAACCCCAGGATTGGGAAAGGGTGGTAATATGCAAGAAATCTAGCAATGATTTTCCTCTCCTGTGGCTCTTCTAAGCCCTGGTGGTGCAGTAATTAAGAGCTTGGCTGCTAACCAAAAAGTCAGCAGTTTGAATCTGCCAACTGCTCGTAGGAAAATGGTTCTTTTATTGATGATCTCCTAGGATTTAATGCACTACTGCCTGGGAACCTGCATCCGTGTCTGAGTTTACTGAGTTTTTTTTTTTTTTCTTTCCGTAAAGGGATACAGAAATTAAGGCAAAGAAAATTCAAGGCATTTTTAATCTAAAATGAGCCTGCTGTTGTTGTTTTTAGGTGCTGTCGAGTCAGTTCGAACTCATAGTGACGCTATGTACTGCAGAGTGAAACACTGCCCAGTCCTGCAACATTCTTACAGTCATTGTTGTGTTTGAACCCGTTGTTGCAGCCACTGTACCAATCCATCTCACTGAGGGTCTTTCTCTTTTCCACTCACTCTGTACTTTATCAAGCATGATGTCCTTTTCTGGGAACTGATCCCTCCTGACAACATGTCCAAAGTATGTAAGGTGCAGCCTTGCCATCCTTGATTCTAAGGTATATTCTGGTTGTACTTCTTCCAAGACAGATTTGTTCGTTCTTTTGGCATTCAATAGTATATTCAATATTCTTTGCCAATACCACAATTCAGAGACGTCAGTTCTTCAGTCTTCCTTATTCATCGTCCAGCTTTCACATGAATATCATGTGACTGAAAATACCATGGCTTGGGTCAGGTGTACCTTAGTCTTCAAGGTGACATCTTTGCTTTTCAACACTTTAAAGAGGTTCTTTGCAGCAGATTTGTCCAATGGAATGAATCTTTTGATTTCTTGACTGCTGCTTCTATGGGTGTTGACCATAGATCCAAGTAAAATGAAATCCTTGACAACTTCAATCTTTTCTCTGTTTATCATGTTGTGGCTTATTGGTCCAGTTGTGAGGATTTTTGTTTTCTTTATGTTGAAGTATAATCCATACTGAAAGCTATGGTCTTTGGTCTTCATCAGTAAGTGCTCCAAGTCCTCTTCACTTTCAGCAAGCAAGATTGTGTCATCTGCACTGTGCAGGTTGTTAATGAATCTTCCTCTAATCCCAATGCTGTGTTCTTCTTCATACAGCCCAGTTTCTTGTATTATTTGCTCAGCATACAGACTAAATAGGTGTGGTAAAAGAATACAACCCTGACTCACACCTTTCCTGACTTTAAACCTTGCAGTATCCCCTTGTTCTCTCTGAACAGACTGCTTCTTGATCTATGTACAGATTTCTCATGAGCACAATTAAGTGTTCTAGAATTCCCATTCTTCTCAATGTTATCCATAATTTTTTATGATCCACATAGTGGAATGCCCTTGCATTGTCAGTAAAACACAGGTAAACATCCTTCTGGTATTCTCTGCTTTCAGCCAGGATCCAGCTGACATCAGCAATGATATCCCTGGTTCCACATCCTCTTCTGAATCCAGCCTGAATTTCTGGCAGTTCCCTGTTGATATACTGCTGCAGCTGCTTTTGAATGATCTTCAGCAAAATTTTGCTTGCATGTGATATTAATGGTATTGTTCCATACTTTCTGCATTCGGTTGGATCACCTTTCCTGGTAGTAGGCATAAGTATGGATCTCTTCCAGTCAGTTGGCCAGGAAGCTGTCTTCCAAATTTCTTGGCATAAAGCCCCCACGTGCCTGTCAGTTTGTCTTACAGTGGGGTTTGCGTGTTGCTGTGAGACCGGAAGCTATGCCACTGGAATTCAGATACCAGCAGGGTCACGCATGGAGAACAGGTTTCAGCTGAGCTTCCAGACTAAGACAGACTAGGAAGAAGGACCCAGCAGTCTACTTCTGAAATGAATTAGCCAGTTAAAACCTTACAAAAATGAACCTAGAAGCTCCAAAATTCAGCTTCTGCACGCCCAGGGGATATCTTTGCTTTAGCTAGTCTGTTAATACTTATTGTTTCTGAAATAGGTGTTATCAGGTCACGAATTGAACATACATTACACTACTTTAGGGGTTCTGATGCTCCTTCAAAGTGTCTGTTGTACCAGGTTTTAGTATTCCTTAGATGTGCCAAGGAAAATAACTCAGTCTTTACAACTCTTGGCTATGTGTAAATCACACACTTAATTACAGTTGCTTGTCTCATGCCCTGAGCAATTTTACCACTCACAGCTTCTAGTTAGGTTAGCAACAGGTGCAGAAACATGTCCAGTGATGCAACTCAGTGTTCTAAGTCTCCATGCTACCCTAGTACTATTCACTGTTACTTTCCCCTCTCCCTGGAAAATGACCATGTGCCTCCTGACTGTGTAGAAGATGAGGCCACTGTTTGGCCAGCAAGGGCTTTGATAGCTGTACCAGAAAAATGAGCTATGCCTGGAAGCACAGCTGTAGCAGAGAAAAAATTAAAGGTTTTTCTATTTTGATCTCTGGCACACAACTTAACAGCAGAATAGATGATCATTGGATAAATGATGACTTACGACTTTGACAGCTCTTAATGCAGATACTATCATACTCCCCAGTTTGAGGCATTGGCATCAAGTGATATCTTCAAATGCTTCTTTTTATCAAGAACAATGTGATAAATAAGAATGATATTAACCCAGTGCCTTCAGTAAATCCATTACACATCTTACCTTTGCTTGATCCCAACCTAGAGAGGAATAGTGTATCGTCGTGTTGGCCAGAACCATCTTTGTGCAGTAGACAGTGTAGAAATTCCAACATTTCATAGTCAACAAGACTATAAACTACCAATCTATTGAGTTGGGCAACATCTTGAACACATACTCACGTCCTGGAATATGCTACCAGGAAAGAGATGTTGTCGTTGCCCATAAGAGTTCATTGTGAAAATCTAGCTGGTGTGTCTTCCATATGTAGCATAGATTTTGTTCTTTCCACAAATATTGCTGGTTTGAGAGTCATGGCCACCTCACACCCATGTGGTTTAAGAACTCTGACAATCAAAGGTCCCATGACTGATCAAATAAACCTGATCACCACTAAGAGACAAAGTAAAGACAATCCCAATTAAGTGAGATAGTGTTTGACATAGTACATTACCTGTTACTGGCAGAGAGGCACCTGCTCTTGGTGATGTCTTCACAGAATGCCAAGGAAGACCATATGTCCATTGAGGCAGCTTACCTGGCATGAACATACTAAAATTTCTCCAGTGTTTTTTAGAAAGGAAGGGAAGGCTTAGAAAGACAACGATACATGTTTTTCTTGACTAATTTAGCAACAACTCAAGTATATCAAAAGAATGAAAACATTGACACACACATCACCATGGGTCAATATTGTAGAATTGCTCACAAAATTAGTGATGCAATTCTGACTTTTCTGTTGCTAGGAATATTATGGCCAGGACAAGGAAAGTGGAGACTAGCTGTGGCAGACAGAATTTGTGGCCTTAATTCTTTATCCTTCTGTATCTGCCTCTTTTCAGTATGATTTTGCAAATTCTACCACTAGGTGTGCTTTTCCTCCTTGATTTTGAGTTTCACCATGTAATCAGCTTTGGCACATTGGATGTTAGCAAATGTGACTTATATAGAAGAATGAAATGTGCATGTATGGTTGAACTTGCTATTTTATGCTTCTACCCTACAATGGGAAACCCTGGTGGTGTAGTGGTTAAGTGCCACGGCTGCTAACCAAAGAGTGGGCAGTTCTAATCCACCAGGCGCTCCTTGGAAGCTCTATGGGGTAGTTCTACCCTGTCCTATAGGGTTGCTATGAGTCGGAATTGACTTGACGGCACTGGGTTTGGTTTACTCTAGGATGAGAACAACTGACACCAGGAAGCCCACTGGTCTCAGAAGAATGAGAGGTATGCACCATCCAGCTGAGAGTTAAGCCTTGCTAATATCAGCAGAGTTACCTCAGATGACTATCAAACACAGTGATGAAGAATAAATGATTGCTATTTTAAGTCATTGGGTTTTGGAGCAATATTGTATGCAGCTTTCTTAGGACAACAACTAATCATTGCAGAGGTTGGTACCAGGAAGTGAGGTGCCACTATGACAAAACACTAAAATATGATTTTGATCCAGGCAGTAGGTTGAGGAAATTGAATAATGGCCAGAAAAAATAGTGAAGAAATTATTATGGGCCACTAAAAAAATTGTGACCCATGTTATGCAGTATTGAAATATTTAGTGAAATTATTGCCTGTAACTGGAAAGATTATGTACTTGATAAACATGCAGAAGCACTACAAGAAAACAATAAAATCTGAAAAGAAATAGGCAGTTTGCAAGCAGAATTTAGAAGGAATATAGACAGCCCAGAATTTCAGGGTTGCTAAATGAAACTTTTTTTCACCAAATTAAAGGTGTGGCCATTAAGATATAGCCTCAAGGAAAATAGCTAGTTCTGAGTGTTAACCATTAAAAATAGCCTTGGGATAAATATTCAGTGAAGCATTTTGTCATAAAATCTCTTGCTAAAACTTCTAAAATAATTAATATGCCTTAGGGTTGCCATGAGTTAGAATCAATTCCATGGCAATGAGTTTGGTTTCGGTTTTTATAGATCCTTTCAGTAGGAAAAAGTGATGCTAGAATGATTAAGCTGGACTTTATGAAGAAGAACGGGGGTTCAGGATTGGAGGAAGATTCATTTACAACCTGCATTATGCAGATGACACAACCTTGCTTGCTGAAAGTGAAGAGGACTTGAAGCACTCACTAATGAGGATCAAAGACCACAGCCTTCAGTATGGATTGCACCTCAGCATAAAGAAAACAAAAATCCTCACAACTGGACCAATGAGCAACATCGTGATAAACGGAGAAAAGATTGAGGTTGTCAAGGATTTCATTTTACTTGGATCCACAATCAACACCCATGGAAGCAGCAGTCAAGAAATCAAAAGACACATTGTATTGAGCAAATCTACTGCAAGAGATCTCTTTCAAGTGTTAAAAAGCAAAGATGTCACCGTGAGGGCTAAGGTGTGCCTTACCCAAACTACAGTGTTTTCAATCATCACATATGCATGTGAAAGCTGGATAATGAATAAGGAAAACACAAGAATAAGTGATGCCTTTGAATTGTGGTGTTGGTGAAGAATATGGAATATACTATGGACTACCAAAAGAACGAACAAATCTTCTTGGAAGAAGTACAACTAAAATGCTCCTTGGAAGCAAGGATGGTGAGACTGCGTCTCACATACTTTGGACATGTTGTCACGAGGGATCAGTCCCTGGAGAAGGACATCATACTTAGTAAAGTAGAAGGTCAGCAAAAAAGAGGAAGACCCTCAGTGAGATGGATTGACACAGTGGCTGCAACAATGGGCTCAAGCATAACAACAATTGTGAGAATGGCGCAGAACCGTGCAGTGTTTCATTCTGTTGTGCGTAGGGTCACTGTGGGTTGGAACAGACTGGACAGCACCTAACAAGAAGAAGTATTCCTAGCCAGATCATGGCAAAAGAGGGCCTTGAATTCCTATCTTTTAAGAACATGTGGGCACCTGGGTGTGTTCCATTTCTCCCTTGCAACTTCTGCATAAGGGGACTTGCGTCAGAGGGTAAAGGCTACTATTCTATAAACAGGCTTATCTCTCCTTGGGGAAGAGCAGTAGTGTTTTTTATCTTACGGTTTTATCTAGAAGAACCCATTTATAATCCATTCCTGTTGAGCTCTTGGGATAATTGTACCTTTGGTCCAATTGCTATTTCTTAGCCTGAGGTAAACAAACCAATCCAAATCGATTGCTGTGGAATTGATTCCATGTGTTTCAGAGTAGAACTATGCTCCATAGCCAAGCCTTTCTTCCATGGCAGCTCTGGGTATATTTGAATCACCAACCTTTTGGTTAGTAGTGGAGCACTTAACTCTTGGTACCTCTTAGACTCAGATTGAGGAAAAAATGGAAATTGGCTCCCACCTTGAGCTGCTGCTATTTGATGCTGAGAAGTATCTTATCTTCTGAGACTTTTCTCATATAAATAGTAGTGGCTTATTGTTTCTACTCATTACTAATTATATCTATACAGAATTGGCAGAACAAGCCAGAGGCACATACTCTTCTTATATATATTTGATTCAGTTTATATTACATCTATACTTTTGGCATTTTTCCATTTCTTTCATACAAGTGCACTAGTATGTCATTTGTATCTCTATTTGTTGAAATGACTGATGTTCATATTCAGATATGTTATTATAGTTAACTTTCAGTTATTTCCCTTCCTCTTAGGAGCATTAAAAAAAAAAAAAAAAACAGAAAGGCAAACCCGTTGCCATCAAGTCAATTCCCTATGGGGAGGATAAAACTGACCCATAGGGTTTCCAAGGAGCATGTGGTGGATTAGAACCACCAACCTTTTGGTTAGCAGCCATAGCTCTTAACCACTATGCCACTAGGATTTCGTTAGGTACATTACTACCCAATATAGTATTTCTGTCACCATTCTTACCATTGTAGCATATGGTGCGTATAAATCATTTCACACTCGTCTTTACACTTATTTGTGACAAAGCTTTACTCAGGGGTGGGAAAGAGATTAAATATTCTCAGCTCAGAAACTGTCAACTCTTAAGCAATTAGTCAACCAGTAAATTCTATAATGCATGGATTCTTGTGTTGGTGGAAAAGTGAGCTGCTTTGGAGGTCTGACTTCACATAAATTGCTCTGCCTCGGTACTCTGTTTACTTAAGAGAACCAGCTGGCCCATTTGACCCCCAGAGACAGCTCGAGCAGGCAGCCAGCATGAGGTTTTGATAACATATGGGTTAATTAATAAGGTCTAACCAGTCAGAGGAAGTGTTGGATTTTAAGGCGTTTAATAAGATTAGGCTTTCAAACATTATTTGGTGCATTAATTCAAATATGCAAATTGGCATAGCCCAGAGGCCCAGGCACAGAAAAAATGAGAACAGATAGGAATAAAATTAAATTTTAGGAAGGTATTAAAATCAAAAATACACTCACAGCTTGAAATTGAGAATGAAATTAGAGTTCTTCAGACTATTAAAACTCACTGCTATTAGTACATGAGAGCACTAAGGTAAGCAGACTGGTGAATTTGCAAGTAGGCATATACTTCAAATTAGAAATTATCATCTTTTTCAGACATTAAATGTGAATCTTTTATAAAGTCCACTCAGGTAATTGCTGCAAATACTAGAGCATATTTATTCCAAAAGGATTAAAAGCAGTACTGCCCTCTATGAATTACAGTTAAGGATTTTTCCTCTGCAACTGATTTGATATTTCAGACTCATCACACTAATACTTATAGGCTTCTTTCTGCTGCCTGCAATAGTCCCTTGATAGTTCAGATTCAAGCTGGTGGCGGAACCATTAAAAGAAAAAGCAAACTTTTCTCTGAGTAGGCAACACCATTGAAATCAATTTTGTAAAAAAAAAAGAAATCACTAGAAGAAATTCCTGCCAAACACTTCAAAAATATAATCTCTGGTGCATTTGTGAGAATATCATGAATTTTCTTTCTCCATAGTTAGTAAACTGAAACTTACACAATATTAAAACAGTGCCTGTTTCCTCTGTGTTATAAATATAAGTTATTACAATCCAATATCAGATATGAACCAGTTAATTCTGTCCTATCCAAAAAAAAAAAAAAATCCAAAGGTCTGATATTTCAGAGAACAGCAGATGTTACCATTTCTGCTACCCCATGAATACACCTCGTCAGTTTTTCCACTATTCTCCCTAGGGCGGAGAATAAAGGCATATTTTCTTTTCTGTTCTTTAAGCAAACCCACTTGCTCCCTGAAGCACAAGATTTAATTATCCTTATTGCATTATATTTGCTTGAACAGCTACAGAAGTTATTAATGAGCATAACGTTTTCTGATCTTTTTCATGAAATTCAGCTATGACATTTATGCTGATTTAATTACCTCTAGCACATTAACTAAGAAGGCTTGGTGGTGCAGTGTTTAAAGGGCTTGTCTGCTAAACAAAAGTTTGGCAGTTCGAACTCACCCATGTCTGCGCAGGAGAAAGATGTGTCAGTCTGCTTCCATAAAGACTGTAGCCTTGAAAACCCTATGGGGATGTTCTACTCTGTCCTATAGGGTAGCTATGAGTCAGAATCAACTCCAAGGCAAGGGGTTTGTAGCCCATTAATTAGTCTATCAGTTAGAAATAAGAATTTAAGATTTGTAACAAAATTTATTTCTATTGATCGATATGATAGATGACAGTTTGGCTAACAAGAGAGTTTAGATATAGAATTCATGTATGCATATATGTCTGGGAAAAGGAGCTATTTATGGGAATATCATTCAAGAAATGATTCTGGAGCCATCGTGGGTGCTGTATCAATCACTAAATGGTTCTGTGGACTTAGGTAAATAATTTAACTTCGCTCTATCTCAGTTCCTTCATTTGTAAAGAGGAAATGATCATCCCTTCTACATAGTGTGTGTGTTCTTTTAGGGTTAAATAGCTTCATGTAGGTAAAACACTGAAAGCATATCTGGCATATTGTAAGCTCTACCTAAGTGTCAAGTCATCTTCTTCTTCTTGAATATAAGGAGAAGGGACAAAGTTTAAAAAAACATACTGAACTTGTTTTCAGCCACTTTGAGTGCTAGGTAGAATCTAATGAAGAATTAAAATTCACAGAGTTGTTAAAAATATAGGTCTCAAACTTGGGTGATATGTCAGAATTGAAGTTAATAGACCCGGGTATCATCAGATTATAGTATTACAGCATATACAGTATAGTTAGTATAGTGCATAAAATATATTAAAAAACAAAACAAAAACCAAACCCCGGTGGCGTAGTCGGCAGTTCAAATCCACCAGGCGCTCCTTGGAAACGCTATGGGGCAGTCCTACTCTGTCCTATAGGGTCGCTATGGGTCATAATTGACTCAACAGCAACGATATAATACATATTACAGTATGTATATATCTGTATATGAATGTGTGTGTGTGTATACATATAGATATATAGGTAGATATGCCCATTGCCATTGAGTTGATTCCAACTCATAGCAACCCTATAGGACAGAGTAGAACTGCCCCATAATGTGTCCAAGGAGCAGCTGGTGGATTTGAACTGCCGACCTTTTGGTTAGCAACCAAGCTTTTAACCACTGTGTCACCAGGGCTCCAATATATATATATTGTACTGTACAGAAGGTAATAAAAATGGTGGTACATATGTTTAAATGCGGTAAAATTATGACCTATGAAAAAGAAGCCAGCACTTTCAAATATGAAATTTTTTAATATCCTTTAGTAGTGTAGTTTCAGAAGACTTTTGGGAAAGAGACTATGATAAATTGAGGAGTAAATTTGAGCTGAGGTAGAGAAAATGTTTTAGAAACTTCTTCAAAAGTTTAGGTGGAGAGGCTGGCTTATAGGAAATCAGATAATTCATAAGAGAGTAAAGTATCCTGAGCAAGATCCAGAAGAAGCGACACAATGCAGATTTAGACCATAAAATATGAGGTATTAGATGTATCAGCCAAGGTATTTAAAACCAGCACTTCCTTAAAAAAATGAAAGGAAGAATTAAAAATATGTACAAACAGAAAGACACTATAAAATGACCAAGCAAATGTGAAACAGAATGAAATACAAATTCCAGAAATGAAAAACATTTATTGAAATTAAAAAAAAAACAAAAAACCTTAAAATGTTGTATTGCAGATATTTATCCTGTCAAAACAGGAAGATATAAATTTTATCACATATAATTTTGTATTTTAAATTAAAGTGATGTTATGCATATGGCATGATTGGTTTTCCATGCTGTGTAACATAATATTACAAACATAGCTCCTTAAAAAACACATTTATCATTTTGTGGATTCTTTGGGTCAGGAGCCTGATGATAGCTTATCTGAGTCCTCTGCAAGACTGCAATCAAGGCTCTCATCTGGAGGCTCAATTAGGAACAGATTCACTTTCAAGCTTATTCAAGTTGTTGCAAAATTTATTTCTTTGCTTCTTGTTGCTTGTTGTCTAGAGGCTGTCCTTTATGCCTTGTCACATGGACCTCCCAATATGACCACTTATTTTATCAAGCCAGTGAGGAGAGAGAGAGACTTTAGAGTGAGCCTGTTATGAATACAAAATTTAAATAACGTAATGTGTAGTCATGGAAGTGGCATATCACCTTTGCCATATTCTATTGGTTAGAAGGAAGTCACAGGTCCCAGACTCAGGGGAGGTAATTGTAGAAGGGTACTTAAGAACCAGGAGGTGGTGGTTATAGGAAACCACCTTAGATTCTGTTTGCCACATGGTAAAAATTCAAGCCATACAGAAATATATAAAATAAAAGGAAAAGTAAAATTTTCTCCTCTTAATTTCTTGTTCTCCCTAACAGTAGTCCCTGTAAAATTTTCTTTTCTGTTTTTTCAGAATATAAAATGCTCTCTGTTCCCAAAAATAAATTTGAAGAATGGTCATTGGTAGATGCGGTGAAATGAGTTTGTTTATGTGGCCTTTTGCCTTTGTTCTTTGGAAAAACAACTTGAGAGATTTTTCCCCTAAACCCTGAGAAGTTACCTTTGTCCTAGTTTTCCACCCTAGAGGATTTGTTACTTTTGTCCAGGTTGATTGACATTTCCTGCGTAAGCTGTAAACAAGGATGGCTTGCTACTTTCTGCCTGGCTCTGGGCTGCAGTTTGCCCTGTGATTGGTATGTACCTTGCAGGAATTATCAATAGGCTATGCAAATGAGGTGGGTTGTACCCTTCTATGCAAATGAAGTGTCTGTGGCCTATCGAGAGAGGATTGGTTAGTTCATGGCCCTGGTGGGAGTTCCATTCCTTGAAATAGAAAAGATGTTTGAGTATTTAAGCTCTCTAAGTTAAAATTTTAAGAGGCCACTGAAAACAGTGAGAGACCCAGAAGGGGCCCAGTGGCAGAGCTGGTGGTGACAGATGGCAGGGGCAAGGAGACCCTGTCCTGAGGGGGGCTGAAAGGAGGACTGTCCTGAGGGGGCTGAAAGAAGGACTGTTTTGAGGAGGCTGAGAAGAACCTGTCCTGAGGGGGCGAGAGGACTCTGTCCCGAAGTGGCTGAGGGGAGCCTTTTCTGAGGGGGCCGAGTGGTGATTGTCCTCCCAGGGCTGAGAGGAGCCTGTATTCAGGAGGCCGAGAGGGGGGTTGTCCTGTCAAGAGGAGCTGAGAGAGCTATCCTGCATTGAAGAAAGAAGAGTTTGCCTACATGCTTCCTGATAATGATCCTGATCCTGAGTTGTAGCTTGTTGATCCTCATCCCACTTGACTCTAAATATGGTCTATGGGTTCTGTATGGCCATTCCAACTGATTATTGAACCCGGAAGAGAAGTACAGAGTGCCATGGGAGGGATGGCTGTTGTCAGAATAGGTAAAAAGTCTGGAGGGTGGAGGTATATCCAACCTCCACCTCACGAGAATCATCTTTGGACTGATGGTGATTCTCTTTATTCTCCTTTGCAAATTTAGACAGGTTCTTCTGATACTACTCCCTCCATTTTACAGTAGTTTAGAGTTATTATGACCTGGAAGATATATCTTGTTATAGATTACATTGTGTTCACCCAAAACATGTGTTGGAATCCTAATCTCTATAGGTGTGGATGTAATTTAATGCAATGTAATGTAATCACTTTCTGTCTAATGTAACCACTTTTGATAATATAATCAGATACAATGTAATCAGTCAATCAGTAGGTCATACCTGTGTAGGTTGGATCCTAAACCTAGTCACTTCTGAGTGATATAAAGAATAGCATAAGCACAAAGATATGTAGACACACACATGGTGGGTGACGGATGCCATGTGAGGATCACCAAGGAACACTTGGGTCTATCAACACGGAAGGAATCCACACAGCCAAGACATCAATTTGGACTTTCAGCCTCCAGAACGGTGGGAGAATAACTGCCTATTCTTTAAAGACACCCACTTGTGGTATTTCTGTTACAGTAACACAAGGAAACTAAGACAACCTGAAAACATCAACTGGAGTGTGATAAGGAAAAAGAGGAGATGTCAGGAGATAGAGAAAACAAGATGTTTTGTGCCTGAAAACATTTGCCGTGGTGTACCTTAATAATGGATGTTATTAACTCACATCTTCAGTGAAAACAGCAAAATGTAAAGTATGTTTTAATATCGAAAAGAGGTATATGAATTCTAATAGTTCTTATACCATATACCAATATGTTTTAAAATATAATCAGAAGTGAAGAATAAATCAAACATTCACAATTTCTATAGCTGCGTATAAAAATATTTTTAAATGAACATGTCATGGTGGCATCTAATTAATCCATTTCAAATATTAATAACATTCCTTATGACAGCCTGTAATTATATCCTTCACAGGTTAGAAATTAGAGACAATGTATGCATTATAAATAAAAAATGTAAGAGGACTTTATAAAATAGAAAAAAAAGCCCATAAATACAAAATATAGCCTGAACTTAAAAATGTAATAGGCTTATCTCTCCATCTAATTTAATGTGTCCCTTTCTGTACTTGGCATTATTCATAATTATACTCTCCCCAGAGGCTAAACACCTTGACTTTAAGTGGGTATTAAAAAAAAAACAACAAAAAACAAAAAAAAGGTCATTGCTTATAGTTGAAAAGAATTAAGAAATAAGCTTGAAAGAGATCCAATTATTGACAGAAAATATTTGCCGTTCATTTTCTGATGCACAGGGAGCTTCAAAATATCATGATAATTATGGGGTAGGTATTGCTTCAGAGGTTTGATTTATTGGACTGCAAAATTTGTTCTCTCAAAATTCAGTGCAGATGCATGTATTCTACAATTTCGTGCAGCTGTATCCCTTTGACCCACCTCCTGTCTGATCATATGCTGAATGGAAAGAAGGCCTGAGTGCTGACAGGGAATCAGCGATATCTTCTGGTGACTGGAGAAAATGAGTAGGCACACCAATACAGAATGAAATGCCCAGAAGCAATTTTCTGCCATTGAAAAAGTTGAAACTAATGGACAAAATGTATTCTTTCTGTTCTGATAGGAGATTGACTGCCATTAATAGAAGTTTCAGAAACAAAGGATGAAACTCAGTTCAGTTTCTGTGTTTGAGAGTCATTATAATATTGGAAAGTTTTAAAGTAGTTTTAACACGATTGGAGAAGAAAATTCTGCCTAGAGAACCTCCTAAGATAAATATTTAGAAAAAGATTCTTTCAAAGTTCTCTTTAGAGTCAACAGGATCATTTAAAATTTTATTCAAACAAATGCCAAGGCTACATATTTTGAAAATCATTGGCTGAAATAAATCTATTTAAAACTCTTAAAGCAGAACACACCAATAATTATCAATTAGAATATTTTCCTCCATTATTAAAAATATGTAGCACTCACAAAGGTAATAAGTTTCCTTGTTGTTTCTTTACATTTACATAAAACCAAAAAAACCTAAACCCAGTGCCGTTGAGTTAATCCCGACTCATAGCAACCCTATAGGCATGCAGAAATCATGGAGTTTATGATTGAAAAGTAAAGAAAAAAACAAGTTGTAAGAGGATGTAAAGTATAATGAACCAAAAGGAGCACTTGAGTGTTGTTTTAGGTGCCCTTGAGTCGGTTTCTAAACATATCGACCCTATGTACAACAGAAGGAAACACCGCCCAGTCTTGTGCCATCCTCACAGTTGTTCTTACGCTTGAGTCCATCGTTGGCAGCCACTGTGTCAATCCATCTCATTGAAGGTCTTACTCTTTTTGCCTGACCCTCTACTTTACCAAGCATATGCCCTTCTCCAGGGAGTGGTCCCCCCGATAACATGTCCAAAGTGATGTGAGATGAAGCCTCACCATCCTTGCTTCTAATAAGCATTCTGACTGTACTTCTTCCAAGACAGATTTGTTCATCCTTCTGGTAGTCCATGGTATATTCAGTATTCTTCACCAACACCATAATTCAAAGGCATCAGTTCTCCTTCAGTCCTCTTATTCATCGTCCAGCTTTCACATGCATAAAAGGTGATTGAAAATACCATGGCCTGGGTCAGGGGCACCTTAGTCCTCAAAGTGACATCTTTGGTTTTGAACACTTCAAAGAGGTCTTTTGCCACAGATTTGCCCAATGCAAAACATCTTTAATTTCTTAACTGCTGATGGATCCAAGTAAAATGAAATCCTTGACAACTTCAATATTTTCTCCATTTCTTATGATATTTCTTTTTGATCCAGTTGTAAGGGTTTTTGTTTCCTTTATGTTGAGGTGTAATCCATACTGAAGGCTGTAGTCTTTGATCTTCATCAGTAAACCCTTATAGTCCTCTTCACTTTCAGGGAGCAAGGTTGTGTTCTCTGCATATTGTGAGTTGTTAATGAGACTTCCTCCAATCCTGATGCTGTGTTCTTCTTCATATAGTCCAGTTTCTCGAATTATTTGCTCAGCATACAGATGGAATAAGTTTGGTGAAAGGATACAACCTGACACATACCTTTTTGAACAACTGCCTCTTGGTCTAGGTACAGGTTCCTCATGAGAACGATTAAGTGCTCTGAAATTCTCATTCTTCTCAATGTTATCCATAATAATTTGTTATGATCCACTTAGTTGAATTCCTTTGCATAGTCAATAAAACACAGGTAAACATCTTCCTGGTATTCTCTACTTTCATCCAAGATCTATCTGACATCAACAAGGATATTCCTTGTTCTACATCCTCTTCTGAATCAGGATTGGCTTTCTGGCAGTTCCTTAACAATGCACTGCTGCAACTGTTTTTGAATAATCTTCATCAAAATTTGCCTTGTGTGTGTTATTAACATTATTGTTCAATAATTTCCTCATTCTGTTGGATCACCTTTCTTTGGAATGGGAACAAATAAGGATGTCTTCCAGTTGGTTGGCCAGATAGCTGTCTTCCAAATTTCCTGGCATAGACAAGTAAGAACCTCCAGAGCTGCATCCATTTGTTGAAACAACTTAATTTGTATTCCTTCAATTCCTGGAGCCCTGTTTTTTGCCGGTGCCTACAATGTGGCTTGGACTTCTTCCTTCAGTACATTGATTCTTGATCATATGCTACCACCTGAAGTGGCTGAAAGTTGACCAATTCTTTTTGGTAGAGTGACTCTGCGTATTCCTTCCATATTCTGCCTTTAATATTCCTGTGTAAATACATTAAACCTCTCTTTACTACCAGAGTGCACATGTAATTAATTCATTGAAGATATTGTGTTTTTTATATTTAAGCTTACACTGCAATTTTCAGTCACATGTCAAGATTTGTACCTAAATTCCAGCTCAGTGGAATGGCTCCCTTTGTGAATCAACAGAAAGGGATAATAGCCATGTCTTTTTAGTCAATATATATTTAAAAACTTAAGAATGGTTTTAGATTTAAATAAAAATTGTGACTGTAATACAGAGTTCCTGTATGCCCTGCACCCATCTTCCTCTGAGCTTTTAACATCTTATACTATAACAATACCTTTGTCACACTTAATAAACCCATATTGATACATTATTATTAACTAAAGTTAATATTTTTTTTCTTATTTTCTTAGCTTTACCTAATGGCCGTTTTCGCTGCCAGGATCTCATGCAGAATACCACATTACATTTTGTCATAACAGGCTGTTATGGATTGAATTGTGTCCCCCCTCAAGTGTGTGTCAAATTAGTTAGGCCATGATTCCCAGTACTGTGTGGTTGTTCACCATTTTGTGATCTGAGATTATTATCCTACACCTTATAAATCCTAACCTATATGATGTTAATGAGGCAGGATTAGAGTTAGTTGTGCTAATGAGGTAAGATGCAATCCACAGGACTAAATTTTATCTTGAGTTACTCTCTTGTGAGATATGTCTTAGGCTGGGTTCTCTAGAGAAGTAAAACCAGTGAAGTGTAAAAAATATGTATATAGAGAGATTATATCAAGGAAATGACTCACTTGGTTGTAGAGGCTGGAACATTCTAAGTCCACGGGTCAGGATAGAGGCATCTCCTAATTCACATAGCCAAAGGAGCTGGTGAACCCAAAATTGGCAGGTCAGAGAGCAGGGCTCTTGCACACAGGCTAGGAAGATAGATGAATCCCAAGACTGCCAGACAAGACCACAAGTAAACTGCTAGCTCAGGTCCCAAGAACTGGAGGTCAGAGGAAGAGGAACCTGCTGCTAGCAAAAAGCCCATTAGCCTTGCCAGAATGTCCACTTATATTCAATGCAGGCCACACGCCCATGGAAACTCCCTTTCAACTAATTGGCTGGCTACTCACAGTAGATCCCATGATGTGGGTGATCACATAACAAATCTGAACATGGAAATGATCACAACATTATATGACTGCCAAACACTGAGAATCATGGCCTAGAAAAATTGACACAAAATATTAACCATCACAAGATACAAAAGACAGAATAAAGCAGGGAGGAGAGGGGCCTCATACATCCAAGAAAGAAACACTGGGATTGGAGTGTATCCTTTGCACCTAGGGTCCCTTTGCTGATAAGCTCCTAGACTGGGGGAAGGTAGATGACAAGGACTTCCCCCCAGAATCAACAAAGAAAGGCTTCCTTGGGAACTGGCACCCTGAATTTGGACTTCTAGCCTCCTAAACTGTGAGAGAATAAATTTGTTATAGCAGTACTAGATAACTAAGACATAGGCCCCACCAGGCTGTGAGAGTTTCTCAGAAGTTTCTTGTTTTTGGTGACCTTGACAGTTTGAGGAGTATTGCTCAGGTTATAGAGTATCCCTCAGTCATGCTTTGTGTGATGTTTTTTCTCATGGTTACCTTGGGGTTATGGGTGTTTGATAGGAGGACCACAAAAGTAAAATGCCATTTTCATCACATCATACCAAGGGTACATTGTATCAGCATGACTTATTACCTTGCCGTTGAACTTGATCACATGGTTGAGGTAGTGTTTGTTAGGTTTCTGTATGTAAAATTACTCACCCTGCTCCTTTCCACACTGTACTCTTTGGAAGGAATTCAGTGTGTATGGGTCACACTTAATAAGTGAGTGGTTATACACCACCTCCTTGAGAGTGGAATAGCTAAATAAATTACTCAGATTTCTTCTGTGTGGCTGATTTGTATCTCTTCTCCTATTAATTTATTAATTAATTGATTGATTACTTATTAAAACATTTATTTATATCAGTATGGGCTCGTGGATATTTATTTTATACTTCAGTATTATTTATTTTGTTGCTCAATTTGTTGGTTATCTGGCCACTAGCAACTCTTTTATTTGGCTCCTCTGACCCTTTGACATATCCCCATGCTTGTGTTTTTTTGTTGTTGAGCATTTCTTACTTTCTGGCACTACAAGATGTTCCAGGATCACCCTGTGTATTCTTATACCAGCCCTAGCATCAGCTGTTTCTCCTGGTTACTTTTATTGGAAAATGGTTTTAGAAACAAAATCTGGGCACTAGATGAGCTTGTTGTTACTGGTGTGTCATTACTTCTAGGCTCTCTCGATTGACAAAACAAGGAATATATGTGTGTATACTAACACAGAAGCCCTGGTGGCATAGTGGTTAAGAGCTCAGCTGCTAACCAAAAGGTTGGCAGATCAAATCCACCAGCTGCTCCTTGGAAACCCTATGGGACAGTTCTACTCTGTCCTATAGGGTCACTATGAGTCAGAACTGACTCAACACCTAACGACAACAATAACATACTAACACATATGTGTACACATATTTATAAATATTTCTCCAGGTATCCATCTGTTTCTATATTAGGTTAAATATGAGTTCATACTGAAATTTCAAACTCTAATCCAGTACCACATAGATCAATTTAGCCTTCCACCTTGCTTCTCTCTAACTTCCTACTCAGTGAGAAACCTAGCCCGCACCATTCATCATACATTTATTTACTTATTCATTCAAGATATAAATGTGTAATGGTTTCAGAATTGTTAATCCATCCTCCTACCTGAGGGTTTACCAACCAGTACAGTGCTAATATGCAGATGAATGCAAAAAACATGTGCACTTTAGTGTGTTAATTGTACCTTTTTGTCATGTGCTATTAAAATGAGCTGTGTTTACTTGAATACAGATTTGATTAAATATTTGAGGACTTCCTTGTTGCTGACTTTGTTGAAATATTATTACCCCTTTTCCCAATAAGGACCAAGTGAATTTAATGTGAAATGTTAGTAGTCCAAGGAATCAGAGGCATTTTAAGGTCTGTTAGCTCTGCTATTTTGGAGAGAACATCTAGCTGTCCAATGAATACTCTAGGCACTGGCCATAAGAGAAAGACAGCTTATTTTTTTCTTCTTGAAAGGTTTCACTGATGTTAAAAATGTAAATTTAATGTTAAAAAGGAAAATAAATCAGTGTGATACCGTAACTGAATCTACAGCAAAGCCTGTTCATCCTGATACTGTACAAATTGGAGATCTGATAGAATGAATTAGAGGTGCTGATTCTACAGCTCTCACAAGTAAATGAAATGAAAACTAGTGCTGGAATCAAGCATAACAGTGGAGAATGATAGCAGCATTCCGAAATGTTGTTTTGAAGAATGTATTTTAACAAATGTATTTTAAACTATATTAATTACTGGAGAACTCATCCTTATGGATGATCTAATGCACTACAAACACACATTTAAAAAAAAAAAACTTGATGACATGTTAAATAATTGCTTTATAAGGTGATATTTTCCCCACTGTTATAAATTACTTTGTCTATTCATTTCCTATGAATTTAGTTTAGAGATAATATAATTCAAGTATAATTTCCAAAATGATCCTACTTTAAAATCCAATTTACTTTTGGCAGTGTGTTCTGCACTGTTTATGATATGTTGCCAGTGCAATTTAGAACCCAAAATGGCTAGGATTCTTTAACCTAAATTGCTATGTTTGCTCATGAAATTAAATCAGATGCAAGTACCTTAAGAAGAAGAAGAAAAAAATCCTAGCCAGAAGCTTACTATTAGAAGAATAAACAAATACTATTAAATTAATTATTAAATTAACAAAGGTAAAACCTCTAACCATTTATCACTTTGACAGAAATTTTATAGTTACTTGGATTATCTAGGCTATAATAAGGCCACTGGATTTTTATAGAGAAGCACAAGTGCCTTAATTTATAATGTAGATTGTAGCTATACTTAAGAAAATATTGCTCACACACATTAAAAAAAAACACCAAAGGGAGAAAGGCACAATAAGTTTTATGTGCTGTAGTAACGAGAAAATTATGACTAAGCTGATGCATACGTCTAGCCACTTTCCACCTAAAGACTCAAGGTACATGAGCCTCTTTTCACCAGGCCAACACTTTGTCATTTTCAGGGCTGGCAATGAGAGTCTCCCCAAAGAAACAAGAAGCGTCTTGTTTGCCCAGTTCTAGAATTATGTTTGACTGGCGCTATTTCTCAAAGTCACATTTTAATATGTTTCCTGGGCTTCACTAGAAATTGTTTGATGCATCCCAGGCATTTATGTTCGTAGTCTTGGAAGCGAATCTTTCCCTACTAAGGAGACTAGAGAAGATTTTAAAAAAGTGCTTCAAAATGAAAATAAAGGACAAAATTTAAAAATTATGGAGGAAAAATAATCTTTAGTTCAACAAATTTGAACTCACTTTATGTGTAAGGACTTTGAAACAGTGATATAGAGTTATTTGTGCAGTTCCATGCTCAGTAGATGTTTACACTCAAATCCTTTTAATTCAAGGTACAGTTTAGTAGTGTTGTTTTAAAGGTACGGAGAGTAGAAGATGTTATCTCTACCTGAATTTATTGTGACTGCTGTATATGAAAAGAAGGCAGTTGAGCCCTGACTTTAAAGTGTCATGTAGGCAGGGGTAATGGGAAGAATTAAGGGCTGAGAAGACAGTGTGAGCAGTAGCACATAGATGAGAATGTGACAAATATGCTCCGTAATAGAGAATACCTCACTTTTGCTTCCACGGAGACAGATGGTCACTAGAAATGGGAAGTGAAACTCAGATATGTCTAGTTTGTTCAGGACATGGCTTTAGAATTTGGAAACTTTATTCTGGAAGTTTTTCTGGCATGAGAACAGTGAAGGGATAATTACAGTAGTCTGGGCAACAGTAGAAATTTTTTTTGGCAATAGGAATTAAAAAGAAAAAACTGAAAGATTGTGATAGGCTGTTTAGAGATGGAATTAATATTATTTGGCAATTGGTTAGCAAGAAAGGTGACAAAAGAGAATAGTCCAAGAGAAGTGGCTTTAAAACTTGGATCAATAGGGGCTGTAGTGCCCTTAACAAAATTGCAAGGAGGGGAAGAAGAGCAGATTTTAAAGAGGAAAGTATTGTTTGTTTTGGATATACTGATTTTCTGGTGCTGGTGTCTATCGCAGAATCCTTGAATTCATTGTTATAATTTATCTACGTTACGGATGGTCAATTGAGTTTCAAAGAGACTAAAGTCACACGATGTGCAAGTTACTAATGAGACTTAAATTTCAAGAATTTTGACACAACAATAGTTCTTTTCTAAGGTACGTATGTCTCTTTTTATAAATATAAGTATGGCAGACAGTATCTCATAAAGAAGTCGAAAATGCTCTAGGAAACCAGATGGGCCAGAGTGCACACTGTTGCTCTGCCCCTTCTCAGTTCTGTTACCTGGGCCATCTTATTTGAACACAGTAAGTTTCAGTTTATCCACATGTAAAATTCATGTATTGTGAAAACTCTATAATCTTGTTGCAAGAGCATATGCAACAATGTTATAATGACTAAAGTAATATAAAAATAGGGGAAATTTATATAAACCTGGAAAATAAATAAGCGTACTACTCACAGGCCACAAATATCAGAGATTTTTTGCTAGACTGAGTCCAAATGGGATGACATTGAAGGGTGACATCAACCATGAATTCACAACTCACCTTGCTGAAAATGCAAAAAGAAAATAAGATCCTGTTATACCTATTTGGAGGCAAGGGAGATGAAGACAGTGTGATACTACAGAGCAAGTTGGGAGATCCAATGTTGGCCTTTTTTTTACTCCACTTAATATTTTTCAAAATAAACTGCCCTTTTCTTGTATGTCAGACAAATAACTAGGAGGTGTAGATAATCACACTGTGTATTTATAATGTATGGGCCAGGGGTACGCGTGACAAGAAGGATAGAAATTGGGATGTCCCCCGATAGGGCTCTTTCTTGATACTACATAACCGATGCATACCTCAGTAGCTCCAGGAAAGAGGTTGAACATGGTCTCATTATACTTGTATCATAGAAGCTGGACTTAGTACGTAAGTCTCACTGGAAGCTGGGGTTGCCCATGGCCTACCTACCCCATCTTTCTTTCAAGAGGCTAGGCTACTTAACTGGTACTATAAATTGACATCATTTCCCAGTATGAAAAATGCATACCCCCCACTTTAGGGATAAGTGAGCAAGAAAACTCCCAAGTATAAAAAAACTCTACTGCTTATAGAGAAATGGTTATAATCTTACGTAGTAGTGACAAATTTATACAAAAAAAAAAAAAAAAAAACCTGTTGCCGTAGTGTCGATTCCGACTTCTAGTGACCCTATAAGACAGAGTAGAACTGCCCCACAGGGTTTCCAAGGAGCAACTGGTGGGTTTGAACTGCTGACCTTTTGGTTAGCAGCCAAGCCCTTAACCAGTATGCCACCAGGGCTCCAATGAGCTTATAGATAATAGTAATAAGTAATAAGCTCTCGTGTCAGACAAGCCCGGGTATGGATCCCTGATCTACAGGAGCTAGCAACCGAAGCATAGCCTCTCCATATGGCTTTGGGTTTTTTCAACAGAGTGACTGGGTTCTGATGGGAAACATCCCAAAAGCGTGCATTCCAAAAAGAGTCAGGAAGCAGGAGCTACCAGGCCAGTTCAGGGCTATGCCTAGAAACTGGTACATGTTACTTCTGCCGTATTCTGCTATTCAAAGCAATACAAGGCCGTATCCAAATTCAAGTTGGTAGAGAAATACATGTCATATCTTGATTGGAGAGTAGCAAGGTCACATTAGAGAAGATAACACAGGGAGAAATTTTGTTGCAGCCATCTTTGGAAAATACAGTCTCCACCAACAGTAATGACCAGAGGTCCTTGTTAAGGAGATAAGGACCTGCCAGCTCCTTCACTTTTCATTCTGTCTTCTTCTCTTTCTCATTCTGCCCCCTTTGTGCTCACCTTTGTTGCTTCTTTCTTTTCCACTTTGTGATCACATAATAGCCTTGCCAAAGTCATTGTTACATTTAAGGAATCGCTAGGGTGAGAGATTCTAGACTTTTGAAAACTATTTTCTCCCCTCACTCTCTAGATACATTTTCTCAGCTGCTGGCAGATGTATTCTTTGATTGAAGTCCTCTTGAGAAATACTGTGATAGGAAGGGACAAGTCAGGACCCAGATTAATGTGGATTTCTTTGTCAAAGGCCTGTGACAACTTATTAACACCACATAAGTCACATAACATGAGAAAAATCAATGTGAGGTTTCAAAGGAAAAGGAGCAATCTGTATATTGGGGAAAAATCATGGCTTCTTGAGACAGAGTTTCTGTAAGAAAAAAGAAAGCTTTAAATATGTTCAACTCATATCTTTAATGAAACTGAAAAGAATATTTGATGGACTTGAATAGGCCAAAACCATAGTCAAGAAACAGAGATATAAAGATTATTGTAAAAAGAAATCATGATTGCCTATTTTTATTTAAAAAGCGCTACATAGGGAGTTAATATATGATAGGGTAGTAGGAAAATCAAGTTGATGAAATAGAGGTCAAAGTTAAGAAATAGCAAAATCATAAAAGCAAAATATGAAAGATAAAGAGAATAAATCCAGATATTCAATATGCCCAAACCTTTTGCCATCAAGTTGATTCTGAGTCATACAGACCCTACGGGACAGAGTAGAACTTCACCCATAGGGTTTCCAAGGAGCAGCTAGTGGATTCAAACTGCCGACCTTTTGGTTAGCAGCTGAACTTCTAACCACTGTGCCACATTTTCACACTTTTATTGAGCATCTATTATTGTTTCTTATCTAGCACTGTCCTATTTGCCTGGGACACAGCACTTAGCAGAGCAGACACTATCTTTTTTTCTGACAGAGATGAAAGTCAAGCAAATGAAACAGAAAATTAAGAAATTGTACTAAAGTATGATGAATTGTATGAAAGGGGAAGTTCAAGTGGCTGAGAAAATGAATAATGGCTATAAAGAAATACTTGTAATAGGGTCAGAAAGTCTTCTCTGAAGAAGTGATATTTAAAATGAGATTAGAAATGTGAATAATAGGTAAAGAAGGTGGTGATGTGGAAGAAGAGATTCGGGCAGAATTACATACCCTAAGGCTCGTGTACAGGAGAGAGCACAGCACAAAAACTGAAAGAGTTTCTGCCAAAGGTTGGATAATTAGTCCATTTCTTTTGGCTGTATAGATTTGGTTTAAGCTGAATTAGATCAGATATTTTCAACCTCTTTTTCAAGCCCTAAATTAAGAACAAGCATCAAAACCTAGTGTGCCTGTTGTTGTTGTTAGCTCCTGACTTCATGGTGTGGGACCATTGTGATCCAGATGGTTTTCATTGACTGATTGTCAGAAGTAGATCATCAGGCCTTTCTTCCTAGTCTGTCTCAGTGTGGAAGCTCTGCTGACACCTGTTCTGCACCATAGCAATACACAAGTCTCCGCTGATGGACAGATGGTGGGTGTGCATGAAGGTGCATTGGCAGAAACTGAATCTGGGTCTACCACATGGAAGGCAAGAGTTCTACCACTGAACCATCACTGCCCTCCCAGTGTGCCTATTCACCTCCATTTCTTAGTTAGACTGTGCAAGAGTTCAGTACATAGAGAAAGTAGAATATTCTTGGATTTCATATGGCTTCCTAAAGGCATTCTAGTAGCTCATTGTTACTTCTTATTTCTACTCATCAGTCTCATGTTTCAAATGCATTTAGTCTGAACACAGAGCCACATGCTCAATCATTTTACTTAAAAAACTTTTTTATTATAGATGATACTATTTTTGGCAGTAGTATTATGTGTCAAAATAAAGAAATGCATAAAAGGAGAACAACAAAGACAATAAGAGAAAGTCAGTGAAGAAAAAAGAAAACGGAAGAATATTTTTCTGAGTTGAAAAAAAATGTGCATCTTCAGTTTGAAGGTCATCATTTAATTGTCATCCTAAACTTATTACAGTAAAATGTGTGTAGTTCATGAAACAATGCCTTTACACATCTAGGCTGAAAAAAGAAAAGGGGAAGAAGGACACAAAATACAGAAAAGGCAAATAGAAAACAAATAGGAATTGGGTAGATTTACACTTGGTCATACTGATAATTGCATTAAATATATGTGGTCTAAACACTTCAATTAAAAGGCAAAAATTGTGAGACTTGGTACAAAAAAGAATGATCCAACTATATGATGTCTATACTGAATCCACTTAAAATTTAAGAACACTAACAGGTTAAAAGTAAAGGGATAGGAAATGTATGTATATACACATATGTATATATGTATGTATATGTACATATGTATGTGTGTGTGTATATACATATATATATATACACACACACATATGGGGCATAGTTCTACTCTGACACATGGGGTTGCCACGAGTCATACATTCTCAATGGCAGCTGGTTATACACACACACACACACACACAAATACAGTAACAAAAGTGCTGGAGTGTCTATATTAGAATTATACAAAGAACAAAGTAGGCTTCAGGGTGGGAAAAATTTCCAAGAAAAAGAGAAATCTTTTAAATTATATGATAATCAATTCATCAAGAATCCATAACAGTCCTGAATGTGTTTGCATTTGATAACAGAGCTTAAAGATACATGAAGCAGAAATTGATAGAACTGAAAGGAGAAATGGACAAATCAACGTTAGACATTTCAACACTCTTTTCTCAGCAATTGATCAAACAAATAGAAAAAATATCAGAGTATATACAAGACCTGAACAACACTATCAACCAAAGTGATCTAGTTGACATTTTAGAGCACTCCACCCAACAACACCAGAACACATTCTTTTCAGGTGTCCACATAACATTCACCAGGAAAGACCATATTTTGGGAAAAACAAAACACAAACAAACAAATCAAAAACAGGTATCAAAATTTTAAAAAGATTAAAGTCATACAGACCCTGACCACAATGAAATTAAATTATCAATGAGTAACAAAAGCATCTGGGAAATTCCCAAATATTTGGAAATTTAGCTCATGCTTGGGTCACACTCATGGGTCAAAGAAGAAATCACAAGGAAAATTGGAAAATATTCATAACTGAATAAAAATGAAAACACAACCTATCAAAAGTTTCCAAATGTATCTAAAGCAGTATTTAAAAGAACATTTGTAGAAATGTTTAAAGTCATTAATCTACGTTTCCAACTTACATACTCCAAAAAAAGAGTTATCTTAATAAACATAACTAAAAAGTAGAAAATATAACAATAAGGATATCACTAAATCAATAAAATAGGAAACAATGATCTTCTTTTAATGTTCCTTCCTGCATCCATTTCATTCCTATTGTGATCATTTTCTTTTTTCTTGGAATGCATTTATTAAAATGTTCTTAAATCAGGTTTTGTTGATTATAAATTTTCTCAGGCTTTGTATCAATATGTTTGCTTGTTTGTTTGTTTTTGCCCTTATTCTTCAAAGTCTTCCTGGAATGTAATTCTTTATTGATAATTTTTATGTGACTGAAGACTCTGAACACTGGTGATATCATTCCACTACCTTATGACTTCAATTGCTGCTCCTAGGCTCCATTGTCCTTGTGAGGTAATCTGCTGTTTTTTTCCCAACAGTTCTTATGATCTTTTATTTACCAAAATAGATAAATTTGGATTTTACCAAATATTTAATAAAATATGTATATTTGTTTTTATTTGGTGAGAATTAATTCTTCTTAATCCTTGTATTTGTGTTTTGCATTGATTCTGGAAAAGTCTGGCCAGTATTTCTTTAAATGTTACGTAGTTTTGGAAGAGATAAAAGAGAAAATTTCTCTTCTGCCCGAGACCTGAAGTAATCTCCATCCTCAAGCAAACATTACACAAAGTTGTCAGTTTGTAATATTTTTGGCTTTTCTGTAGTGTAAACCCAGACCACAACCCAATACGATTATTGCTTTGGATTTATGTTGCCAAAAGACAAAATCCCCACAACTCTCACTCTCGTCTGAGCCACAGCCTAGAAATTTCTCTGCTTTGTCCTTCTGGAAATCTTTTGTTTTTCTTGTTTGCCCTTTTACAGCGGGGACCTCTTTTCTGAGTCTAGGTCCATAATGGCATCGCTCTCTCTTTTTTTATTTCTTCATTTTGCGATTTTTGCAGCCCCCAGGTTTTGTTTTTGTCCCAGACAGCAACTGGTTGCACAAAACCTTTTAAAATAAACTTCTAAGGTAATTTTGCTAAACTTTTAGAAGTATTTTTTTTACTCTTAAAGAATGTTAACAAATCTATGTGTACTTACATATTTTTAAGTTGACAGGTACAATTTTTCATCATACTCTGATTGTCGTTGCTGTTGTTAGCTGCCATGGAGTAGATTCTGACTCATGGTAACCCCACATGTGCTGAGTAGAACTGCTCCATAGGGTTTTCAAAGCCTTGACCTTTCAGAAACATCCCCAGGTCTGTCTTCTGAAGTGCCTCTGAGTGGGTCTGAGCCACCAACATTTCAGTTAGTAGTCCAGTGCTATATGAATATGTTAAATGCTTTGAGAAATATTAAAATAAGATAAAGAATTGATGGAAATATACCTCTTAATGGGATGGTTGGAGCGTTATTATGCTACAAGTAAAAGATTTGTCACTGATTCCAGTATTTTAAAATATTCTTGCATTTAGTGACTTTTACCTCATTTTTATTCAAATCCACCAGGTGCTCTTTGGAAACTCTATGGGGCAGTTCTACTCTGTCCTTTAGGGTCGCTATGAGTCAGAATCAACTCTATGGCAATTTTTTTTTTTTTGTGGACAATACACTGTAATACTATTCAGGACCTTAGAAAGATATGCTTTAAGAAAAAGAAAAGAGGCAGGAAACAAGAAAGGGCATTAAGTCAATTGGAGAACTTACATTATCAGGCAGTTTAATTCAAGAAACAATATATACAGAAGTTGGGGCTTGAGAATTGATTATCCTCACAGTATTCATGCACGATGATCTCTTAGAAAGTGTCTATGGATCCAGGGACATGGGTAATACCCCACTTGAAGATCCCTTCTTTAGGACAATGGTATTGGCACATGTTTGCTTTGATCCTTAATTATCTTCTTAGGTTCACATTTTCTTTTTGTGTATTGGTTTCTTGACATTTGTATCACATGCTAGATTACTCATGCTGGATAAAAAATAATAATTTATCCGTTATATTTAGTTGTTTATTATGTGGAGATTTCCTTGGGGACTCTATGATACTACATTTCCAGCCATAGAACTCTAAAATCTATTATTTATGAATGTATATCTTGATTATCTTTATAAATCAATTCAGTTAATATATTTCATGAATATATTTTAATATAGTCATCTTAAAAATATATTTATGAATAATATGTTTATGAGAAATAAACTCAAGAAATATTTTTAAGATTATAAGCACGTATACATATTCCAGAAATGTAGCATTTAGAATGTATCCACAAAAATTTTATTATTGGGACATATTGAATATATCAGGTCC
Source organism: Loxodonta africana (assembly GCF_030014295.1). Lineage (NCBI taxonomy): Eukaryota > Metazoa > Chordata > Mammalia > Proboscidea > Elephantidae > Loxodonta > Loxodonta africana. The sequence goes on from NC_087351.1 coordinate 52,191,101, forward strand.
ATTCTTAAATAACTATTGAATACATTCTTAAATGTAACTTTAAAAATGTTCTTGAATAAATTATTGAGCCTACTCTTCTTTGTTATTAGGTATATCCTTTATTCTTCGTAATGCTCTACACTTTCTTGTTCCAATCCAGGATCCTTGCCGTTCCTTACATCTGTGACAATTTCAATGTGACCTACACACCCAACAAACTTCCCTGTGCCCTTAACTTCTGGATTCTTGACTTAAGTCCAACCTGACTCTTCACTGAGGACGCATCTCTGCTACATACCCATATTTATTTTGACAAATCACACATAACCTCATAGAAATTTGCTTGTTTTAAAGTGACTCCTATTTTTAGAGACATATGTATCAGCAAAAGTTCATTGCTAAAGAAAATATTGGAGTCATCTTCATGGAAGTGCTAGCACATTTGTGAGAATTGATGAAGTTATGAAGAGAAGGAAAATATTCTCTGAATTCATCTTTGAATTTATGTATAAATAAAACAGAATGAGCAAGAGAAACTGGCTATTGAGACAAAGAAGATGCAGTCAGAGAGATGAGAGGAAAAAAATACCACAGATATCAAGATGTTAGAGTTTCAGTGAGGAAGGTGTGTTCAAATCATGAGAAAACAAGAGAACATAAAGAAGTTTTTAGAACTGGTCATTGAGAATCATTGATTATATGATATATTTGGAGATATTTAAACTAAGCTAAAATTGATTATTAATTCTATCAAAGTAAAACCAACCAAAAAACCAAACCCATTGCCGTCGAGTTGATTCTGACTCATAGCGACCCTATAGGACAGAGGAGAGCTGCCCCATAGAGTTTCCAAGGAGCGCCTGGCAGATCTGAACTTTTAGGTTAGCAGCCATAGCACTTAACCACTATACCACCAGGGTTTCCATATCATAGTAAACATATTGTTAAATTTTATGACTTTTTTCATTCAACAGTGTTGATGAATATCTTTTCACTGACATTTCATAAGCCAAATCAAATGACAAAAAGTTATGTACTTAGCTGAAAAAAGAACAGGCCTAAGACACAAAAATTTTCACTGGACTCTTGAGTTTACTTATAATAACTTTGCCATCAACTTTCCTTTATAAAAAGGAGCTCTATCTGCTTTCTCATCCTCCAGAGGAAGTTTAAAAAAGTGAATAATGGTTCTGAAAACATGTTAAAACTTTTTTAAAGAACTTTATAAGTATGCAAATATAGAACAACTGTGGTGAAAGAGTGGCACAGATAATTTCCAAATCTCTTATATCTGCCAGTTGGAGAACTTCTTAGTCCTTATACTAAAATGTTATGTAAAATTTACATTGTTATATAAATTTTAATGAATTAAAAAATAATGGGTTCAGTCTTTGAAGAAATAACTACAGAGGAAAATAAAATTGGCTAGGCACTGGGTTTTTTTTTTTTTTTTTTAATGTCCCATTCTCTTTGCCATACTTATGGCCCAAAATTTTCTTGCTCTTTACTGTACTGTAGAGTTACAGAATACAAAAAAATAATGCCAACTGAACTTTTTGTTCTAAATTTGCTTATATTTACTTGTCTTGGGAAAAGTTAAGGACACTGACTGGATTAGTGTTTGTCCCAGGTAAATAAAATTGTACTAGAATTAGCTGGTAATTCTGTTATCAAAGGATTAAAAGAGTCTATTATTTACTATACTTAATTAGTCTTATAGAACAATAGTGGAAAAATTATTGTAGTTTCTCTAAACCTCAAGTTCCTATCAGTAATATGCGAATTATGTAAGTTACTATATTACTGTAAGTTTTAAATGAGATAATGTAGTAAAGTTATTATTGACTAGCACAATGTTTGGCACAGACTAGATATTTAATAAAAGCAGCTGATGCTTTTATTATATTTTATTGATCATAAATTAAAATTGTTACTAGGGTTATCACATTTGCATTAATAAACCACCTATTTCCAAAAATTTACAAACATTACTTCTAAGAGATGCAGACTGAATTGTTACTCCTTGTATATTAGTTTTAATTTTTTTAGAATAAAATTCATTTGCATATTGTACCAGTCTCTGAAAATTCTAGGGTTCTTGTTTGAATTCTGTTACTCAAAAAGACATGTGGGAGTCCTAATCCCTGCATCTGTGAATATTATCTTCTTTGGATAGTTTTTTAGTTTTTTTTCCTTTGAAGATGTTATCCATTACGGGGGTCATAAATTAAAGAGTAGGGTGGTGGATCTTAATCCCTTCTGAGTGTTGTCTTATGAAAGAGGAGAACAGACAGGGAGACAGAGCCACACAGGGGAAGACAGATGCCATGTGAATCCAAGGAATGCCAAGAAACACCTGAGCTACCAGAAGTTGGAAGAGACAAGGAAGAATTTTATCCTAGAGCGAACAGAGAGAACATGGTCCTGCTCACTTACTGCATTAGGACATCTAGCCTCCAGAATTGTGAGGCAATAAATTTCTGTTTTTATAAGCCACCAACTTTTTGACATGTCCTTATAGCAGCCCTAGGCAACTAAGATATCCAGATATAGTGCTAATTTAAAATATCACTTTTTTTATTACTCCTGTGAATATGACTTTAGAAGTCACTATTTGCCTATTCAAATTGTACCCATAAATATATATTCTCAGTAAACATTCCTATTATCTTCATTTAAAAACTCTTGTCTTGGACCTTGTTATTTTGTGAAACACTTATGTCTAAACTATGCCTTCTTTTAATTGACTGAGTTGGTGATATTATAGCTCCAAATATAACCCATACCATTCTTAGAAGATATTTAAATAGTTAACAACATATTTCATTCTTCTGAATCAAAGTGAGGTTGTGTTATATTTTATATAAAATGAGTCATATTTATTTTCAGAAAAATAAACATAGTTTTGGTGTTAGAATTATGGTTTCTATATGGCACACAGAAAAGTAATCAATAGATTTATTCAATAATCATTTTAAAAAAATAGTAAATCAGTGGAAAAGTTCAACAGCCCAGGTTGTTTTATATTGGCCCAATGAAGCAATAGATGATCTACTTAATTATTTATTTGTCCACATGATTTTTGTTACATGAACAAGCATGATCATTTCATGTATTATTTTTTTATTTAATCTCATATAGGCATATATACAGTTTCATGTTTTATGTGTTTCATATTTTTATAATACATTTTCCACACTCTAGATTATTTTCCATACATTTTAGCTCATGCCATTGATTCTAGAGCAAAATATTTTCAAACTACTTATCTTGGTGCTATAGTCATTCTAGCGTCTTAATATCGATCGCTTATACACAAGATGAAAGAGGTTATTTTCAGCACGTCATTGTTAGTGGCCTTGTTTAAACTGCTCAGCAAAAAAGGCCAATCTGAGTGTCTGTTTACCACATTATAAATTGTCTGTGTGTTGTGTATTGGCATTAGGGACAGACTGAAAAATGGATACTCTAAAGTGAAACTTCTTAAAAGTGTAAATTTCTGAGGTCCTAGAACATCACCTACCCTAGAGAGGTTTGTTTTGCCTTGGAATGTAATTTAAGAACTCTGTTCATGATATTATAGGAATTCATTCTGCCAAGCGCTGTACAAAGCAGGAGAAAATCCCTTTAAACTTTATGTGGAATTGAGATGGGAACGTGGAAGTTTAATCTGAGATGCAAATGATACAGTTAACCTTTAAATAAATATAAAATTTAAAATGTAAAATACATTCTTTATGAAGACTGACTGAAGACAAAATATCAAAGCTTATTTTACTCTTGATTATAAAATTTCACTAAAGGTTGGTGGCAGAAGAGGGACAAGATTTTTATTTTTTGGAATTTTAATACATAATTTTAATTATCTTCCTTTCAGAAAGACAGAAAGAACAAAGATGCATATTTTCTGGCAGTTGATTACGTATTGCCTCCTCATGGAAAGAAGTAGTGTTTAGTGATTCAACTGAGTATGTTGAAGTTACCCTGGACAGAGTGATGAATAAAATATGGGTCCAAAAACTGTTTCTCTGAAAAAGGACAATTAATATTTTATATCAGGCATAGCTAGTGTATTATTTCTTCAGGAAAATTTTCGTATAACTGGTATTAATGCAAGTTTTCAGTATTGATGGTAAGGAACATAAAAAAAAGGAACATAGTGGTACTCTAAAATGTTTTATTACTATTTTCTTGTTTTTTTTTCTCCTGAATCCAACAAGAGAGTTTAGACAAACAGTATTACTGTCCCAATTTTCATATTGGGAAACTATCCCAAGGCCTATCAAGTACCTGACCCAAGCTCATGAAACTCTATCGTCATAAAGCTCTCAATTAGTAACTGAGACTGGAAACTCATATTTTTTTACCCTTAGGACAAATAAATAATACTCATTTAGTTTAAAATGATTAGCGTGGGATATCCCCAAAGCTGAATGTACGTCCTGTATGTTTTTGCTAATTGCCTTGTTTTGGTGAACTCCAATGTTTCTGAGTACCTGTAGCATCAAGTAAAATGATTAAGGATATACAATGTTTTAATGATAATGCAATCTAAGTGTTTCTATTTGCTCACTGAGGTGGAATCCTATCTTCTTCCCCAGAGATAATGGCAACAGCATTATTTTAAGGCTTATTAATATGGAAAATTTGCAAAGATTGAGAAATCTTGTTTGTCCAATTTTTTCTCATGTAAAAGACATTAGTTGCTTTTGCTGCCCAGCATCCATTTTACCTCCTGAAAGCAGCACCCTGGCTTTTTGTGTGAGAAATTACTCTTCTCCCATTAGATCTAGTGAAAGAGTTCATCCAAGCCGTGTCTCAGCTTGGGTATGAGACCCAAGCTGAGCCAAACTGACTTTCTTCCTAGGAATTTAGACTTTGAACAAAGTGGATGTAAAAATACTGAGCAACATTGGAATTTATTCATTTATGCTAATTCATGGGACCCTGGAACCCATACTGGTTCTCACCACCTAGTGCACTGAATTGCTCTGGTTTACTTTGATCAGTTATGAAGTGTTCCTTTTAGGTTTTACCCATCTTCTTTCGAATAAACTCCCTTTTTGATTAGGTTAGCCTTTATCAATTTCTGTTGTTTGGGTAAAGGTGATGGTATCTTAAAATGTTATGTTGGTAAGCTTTTCACTTTTTGTCTGACAAATCATGTTCCTTTGTGCTATGCTATTATCATAACATAAGAAGGGGTAGAATAAATACCTACGTGGGAGTGTACAAGATAGGAAAGTCTGGATGAAAGAACAAGATCAAGTCCTTGGTCCTTGGCGAGACCCTGGTGGCATAGTGATTAAGAGCTAGGGCTGCTAACCAAAATGTCGGCAGTTTGAATCCACCGGGAGTTCCTTGAAAACTCTATGGGGTGCTTGTACTCTGTCCTGTAGGGTTGCTATGAGTCAGAATTGACTTGACAACAGTGGGTTTTTCTTTTTTTTTTGGTTTGGTCCTTGGTAAATTGTAATAAATAAATAAATAAATGGACACAGAAATATGGCTGCAGGTGGTGAGATAAATATACCTTTCTCTCTGCTATCAGGGCTGAGGGAGGAAGCATATAAATGAATTTTTAGGAAAAGCCAAGGACAGAAAGGGCTTTTTATTCATCAACTACTTGTTTTGGACTTTGGAAACTGAAGTATGAAAAAAAATAGGATAAGCATATCCGAATATAATCTGTGCTGCAGAGTGTTTAGCTAGAGGAAATGCCTTCTTTTTGCTCCCCTGAATCTCCTCTGGAGTCCTGGTACTGTAGTGATTAAAGAGCTCAGCTGCTAACCAAAAGGTCAATAGTTTGAACCCACCAAGCGCTCCTTAGGAACACTATGGGGCAGTTCTACTCTGTCCTGTAGGGTCACTATGAGTCGGAATTGACACGATGGCTACGGGTTTGGTTTTCTGGGTTTGAGCCTCCTCTGAACTTATCTAGTCGCTCCCTCAAGCACTGTGTAAAAACACATGATTTTATTGCCAACAGCACAGGTGGATCACTTTGAAGAGAAGTCACAGCCAAATTTCAAGGGATATCAATTTTTCTTCTGTATTCCATATTTATTGCCCAGCTTTTGCATGTATATGGGGAGATTGAAAATACTGTGGCTTGAGTCAGGCACACCTGAGTCCTCAAGGTGACATCTGTGCTTCTTAACACTTTAAAGAGGTTTTTGCAGCAGATTTGCCCAATGCAATACATCGTTGGATTTCTTGACGGCCGCTTCCATGGGTACTGATTGTGGATCCAAGGAAAAGGAAATCCTTGACAACTTCAATCTTTTCTCCATTTATTATGTTGTTGCATATTGGTCCAGTTGTGAGGATTTTTATTTTCTTTATGTCGAAATGTAATCCATACTGAAGGCTGTGAGGTAGGTAGGGACCAGATTATGTAGAGCTTTGTAGATCATAAGAAGGAGCTGAATTTTATAGTAAGTGGTCTGGGAGATTAGAAGCCATAACCAGAGATTTGTCATGATCTGACATATTTTTAAATATCACTTTGGTTGATCCTGTGAGAGAAGGGTTTAGAGGAGCAAGAGTGGAAATAGGAAAACCAATTGTTATGCTCTGTTATTGTCACAATATCAATACTCTTTTAAAATTAACTGTTTTTGTTTTCATTATTGAGAAATATAATTCTTTAAAAAATAAGTCCTTGACCTATATGCTGGAAGCCTACCACTTCAAAGGAAGAAAACATGCACCTTTAACCATATCAGTAGCTTTTCCTTTCAATAACCTCAAGCGAATGGGAGGTAAAGAAGTTACTTTGTCTTACATGAATTTTATTCCCAGAGTACTTGTTAAAGGAGGTATTACTGAATATTGCTTTTGAAATAAAATTATGCTATAAACCTGAAGTGAGGGTAAAACTTATTTCCAACGGAACATGTATTTTATCACAAAAGCCGTGTGAACATGTGAAAACATTTTCAGACAAAATTCTGTTTCCTAAATCATCTAAAAATCTTTTAAAAGACTAGTTTTCAGAAAGGGTAGTTCAGAAATGACTTTCTGTAGTATAAAAACTATCAAGTTTTTTTGTTTTCTAACCATCTGAAATTGAAGATGGAAATGAATTTTTGGTTTAGTTTTCTTCACTGTGTTAGTAGAATATACTAACACTTTCAATCTGTAGCACACTACAAAAGAACAAAATATTCTAAATATTTACTAAGAGGCAAAGACAAACGTGACTACCACTTCAAAACTGCCACATGAAACTTTATTGCAAAAACAGACTAACAAAAATCATGGGCAAATTTAGAATGGCTTTATTTACATATCTTAAAAAATTACAAAGTATAATTATAGGATTTGTTATAGAAACTAAATTAGGTGGCATGTTGTGCAAATTAACAGATTTTTCTTTACGTAAAATTTTTAACTGACAGCTATTCATGAGCATAGTGACTCATGGATCATATGGTAATAAAATATGTGTTTGTGCTACATCACCCATGAACTTCTGTCTACTTCAGGGAGTGGTAATATTAATGGAAATTATACATTTGTAAAGTAATTAAATGGAGTTTTTCTACAAGACTAAGTATGTTTGGCTAGTACTTTCCCAGGTATAGGCTTTAAAATGGGAGATGACATTAACTAAATATTTTGGTGTATATAAGCATATTATTTTTTTAAAAAAATCTTGTAACTTTGTATACATGCATTTAATCAGATTTCCTCGTAACAATGTTATCAGAAATAGTCTGAAGGTGGAAATTTATGGCTGAAGAAAGGGAAACAGGGAGGAAATACACTGGGGGTTAGGTCTTGATTGTGGGTTAAAACACCTGAAAACCTGCTGTTATATAGAGATTCAAAGGAAAGAAAAAATAAATAAATAAAATGAAAATTCTTTTAGATAAAGAATTGGGCTCTTGATAAAGAATAGAAAATAGGTGCCAAAACCCGATGCCATGGCTGCTTTGGTAGGGTAAGTTCAATTTCAAACACTTGAGATTTGACTTATTAAAACTCTCAGAGGAGACAGGAAATGGTTATTAGGCCCTGGGAAATGTATTTGAGAAGCTGGAAATGAAATTCCCACTTAGAGCCACAAAAAGCCAGAATATTGCAAATTCTGAACACATGGATACATAGTAAAAAGACAGGAGAAACAAACAGACCAAATAAATAAATAAATTTGAAAAGCATAAATAAATAATCTTTAACTGTTAGAAGATCTAGAATGGGGAAATCTCTCTTGTGAGAATTCTTAACCACAGCTTAAATTTCAAATTTGTTTGGATTGAAATTCTCAGGACCTATATTGTCTTTAGGTTGCCAGAGGAAGTCCAGAAAACTCTCAGCTTTTATGTCAATATTTTATTACTTTTTACTGATTATTATTATTATTTTTTGTTTGTTTTTACAGATCTTACCCTTCTATTTTCTTTTTCTCTTAATTTCTCCCAGTCTCAATCTCTGCTACACAGGACCCTTACATATAAAATCTTGTTGAAGATGAGCTCCTACTTAGAAATACACATAGACCAGAAAATAATAGACCATGTCTGACAGTAAGAATGATTACAACAGGAGTAATAGAGAAACTGTGAATATTTTTCAAATGGTGTCTCTATTAAAGCCATGAGGAAAGAAAACACTTAAAAAAATTCAAATTTGGGAAAGAACCAAATAGAATTCTTAGAAATGGAGAAAGAGGAAAAAAAAAAAAAGTAAAAACACTTACTGAGGGAAAGAAAAATTGCAATGTATTAATTAAATAACACAGTAGACAAAGCTAAAAACACAACATGTTAACTGAAAGATTATCTGTGGAAATTAATTAGAATGCAGATGACAGAAATACAGAAGATAGGATGAATGAAATACAGAAGATAGGATGAAAAGGCCAAATACCATCTCAGAGGACAATAACACAAATTGATGAAAGGCAATGCATGCTGTCATAAAAGCAGAGAATTTAATGAAGTTAAATAAAAATCAAGCATTTTCATAATCAACAAACACAGAAAATCCCTAGCAGAATAATTTAAATATAAAACCATCCTATAAAATTGTAGTGAAATTGCAGAACACAAAAATGAAAATCAGGCTTACAAAAAATAGCTAGAAAAGACAGTCTACTTACAAATTAACCTGACAGCAGATATATCAATAGCAAGACTAGAGGCCAGAAGACAAAGGAATAACAACTTCAAAATGGCTAAAACTGCTAAGATAAAATAACTGTCAACCTAGATCTCTATATTCAGTTAAACTGTCATTCAAGATTGAGGGTGAAATAAAGATATTTCCATTAAATAAAGATTGAGTGAAACTATCACTCACAGGTCACCCCTGAAAACAATTATTCAGGAAGAAGGAAATTGAATTCAAAATGAAGGCATGAGGTGCAAGCAGGAAAGGTGAGTAAATAAATTTGTAAACCTAAAAATACAATAAGAAAAAATTAATATAGATCTTATTTTAAGGCATAAAAACAAGGTCAAATTAAAATAAATGGAAAAAAATAAAAAAGAATGCATGGAGAATAATTGTAGTTAAAACTATTTTTTATAGTGTTTAACTTTACACTTTTTGTGTAAAATATGCAACTTTAAAATTCAACGTTCTCTGTCAAGACAAAGAAATGTAACATATAATATCCAAAATAGTAAAGGTATACAAAGAAATTAAAAAAGAGAGAGAGAAAGAAATCAATAAAATAAAAGAGGGAGGAGAGAAAAAAGTTTTTAAATTAAAAAAAATGAGGCTAGAAATAAAGGCACAGATATTAAAAACCATAAATCCACCATGTCTGTCCATGTCTGTCAGTTTGTTGTACTGTACTGGCTTGTGAGTTGCTGTGTTGCGGGAAGCTAAGCACTGGTATTTCAAATAGTAGCTGGGTCACCCATGGTGGGCAGTTTTCAGCAGAACTTCTAGACTAAGAAAAACTAGAAGAAAAGATCTGGTGGTCTATTTCTGAAAAAAATGGCCAGGGAAAACTTTAGGAATAGTAGGGGAATATTGTTTGATATAGTACAGTGCCAAAGATGAGCCTCTCAGGATGGAAGTCACTGCAGTCTGAAATTAATCAATCATGCAATAAAGATGCATTGATAATTATTGGTGATCGGAATGCAAAAGTTGGAAACAAAGACGAAGGACTGGTAGCTGGAAAATATGGCCTTGGTAATAGAAACAGCTCTGGAGATCGCATGATAGAATTTTCCAAGACCATCGACTTAACCATTACAAATACTTTTTTTCCCAGCAATATAGGTAACTATACACATGAACCTCCACAGATGGAATACACAGGGATCCAATTCACTACGTCTGTGGATGGGGACGATGGAGAAGCCCAATATCATCGGTCAGAATAAGGCCAGAGTCCAACTGTGGAACAGACCATGAATTGCTCATATGCAAGCAAGTTGAAGCTGAAGAAAATTAAAACAAGTCCATGAGAACTAAAGCATGACCTTGAGTACATTCCGCCCAAATATAGAGACCATCTCAGGAATAGATTTGATGCATTGAATACTAATGACTGAAGACCAGTTGAGTTGTGGGATGACATCAAGGATATAATACATGAAGAAAGCAAAAGGTTATTAAAAAGACAGGAGAGAAAAAAAAAAAAAAGGCCAAAATGGAAGTCAGAAGAGACTCTGAAACTTGCTGTTGAACATACAGTAGTTAAAACAAATGGAAGAAAATGATGATGTAAGAGAAGAACAGATGATTTCAAAGGGCTGCTTAAGAAGAGAAACTAAAGTATTATAATGAAATGTGCGAAGACCTAGAATTAGAAAACCAAAACAGAAGAACACGGTAGAAATTTCTCAAGCTGAAAGAACCAAAGAAAAAATTCAAGCCTTGAGTTGCTATATTGAAACATCCTGTTGACAAAATACTGAATGAAGCAGGAAGCATCAAAAGAACTTGGAAAGAATACAGTCACAGTACTGAAAAAAATTGGTCAACATTCAACCATTCCAGGAGGTAGCTTATGATCAAGAAGGAAGATGTCAAAGCTGCACCAAAGGCATTTGCGAAAAACAAGGCTCCAGGAACTGATGGAATACCAGTTGAGATATTTCAACAAACAGATGCAGCACTGGAGGCACTCACTAGTCTGTTCCAAGAAAATTGAGAGACAGCTATCTAGCCAACCGACTGGAAAGATCCATATCTGTGCCTGTTCCAAAGAAATGTGATGGAACAGAATGTGGATATTAACAAACAATATTGTTAATATCACCCTTAAGTAAAATTTTGCTGAAAGTAATTCAAAAGGGTTTGGAGCAGTACATCAACAGGAAAACTACCAGAAATTCCCGCTGGATTCAGGAGAGAACATGGAAAGAGGAAAATGATTGTTGATGTTAGATGGATCTTGGCTAAAAGCAGAGAATACCAGAAAGTTGTTTACCTGTGTCTATGCAAAGGCATTTAACTGTGTGGGTTGTAACAAATTGTGGATAACATTATGAAGAACGGGAATTCTGGAACACTTAATTGTGCACACGTGGAAACTGTGCATAGACCAAAAGGCAGTTGTTTGAAGAGAACAAGGGAATATCACGTGGTTTAAAATCAGGAAAGGTGTGTGTCAGGGTTGTATCCTTGACCATAGTTATTCAATCTGTATGCTCAGCAAATAATCCAAGAAGCTGTACTATATAAAGAAGAATGGGGCATCGGGATTGGAGGAAGACTCTTTAACAATCTGTGTTATGTGGATGACACAAGCTTGTTTGCTGAAAGTGAAGAGGACTTGAAGCACTTACTGAGGAAGATCAAAGACTACAGCCTTCAGTACGGATTACACCTCAGCATAAAGAAAACAAAAATCTTCACAAATGGACCAATAAGCAACATCATGATAAAGACAGAAACATTGCAGATATCTAAGATTTCATTTTACTTGATCCACAAGCAATGCCTATGGTAGCAGCAGTCAAGAACTCAAACGACGTATTGCACTGGGCAAATTTGCTGGAAAAGACCTCTTTAAAGTGTTAGATAATGTCGTTTTGAGGACTAAGGTGAGCCTGACCCAACCCGTGGCATTTTCGAAGATCTCATATGCATATGCATTCTGGTCAATGATTAAGGAAGACCAAAGAAGAATTGATGTCTTTGAATTATGGTGTTGGCAAAGACTATCGATATACAATGGACTACCAGAAAAATGAACAAATCTTTCTCGGAAGAAATATAGCCAGAATGGTCTTCAGAAGCAGGGACGGAGAGACTTCTCTCATTTACTTTGGACATGTCATCAGGGGGACCAGTCCCTGGAGAAGGACATCATTTTACATAGAGGGTCGGTAAATGAGAGGAAGACCCTCGACGAGATGGATTGACAAAGTAGCTGCAATTACGGGATCAAGCATAACAAGGATTGTGAGAACGATATAGGACCAGACAGTGTTTCACTCAGTTGTACATGGGGTCGCTATAAATCAGAACTGACTTGACTGCACCTAACAACAACATAAACACAATCACTACACTTACTAGCTATGTGATAAAGATCTCAGATTAGATTTTTTAAATATTTGTCATTTAGTGAGTATAAAAATGATGTATCAGACAAATCAGAACACAATATGTCTTGTGCAGATACATTAATGTAAATATCAAGCTTGATAAAATTAAAAACAAACAAAAACACCAAACAAATGTCACATTACTATGGACACATAATATAAGGCAGATCATATTTTCCAAAAAAAATGGATGGAATAGTGTGTCTACTTTCACATGCTTTTTAGAACCATGTTCTTTTAGAACAAATAGGCAAGGAGTTGTTAGGTGTTGTCGAATCAGTTTGAACTCATAGGGACCACACGCACAACAGAAGGAAACAACGCCAGGTCCTGTGCCATCCTCACAACAGTTGCTATCTTTGAGCCCATTGTTGCAGTCACTGTGTCAATCTATCTCATTGAGGGTCTTCTTTTTTTTTTGTTAATCCTTTACTTTACCAAGCATGATGTCCTTCTCCAGAGACTGGCCATCTTGATAACATGTCCAAAGTACATGAGACAGAAGTCTCGCCATCATCTCTTCTAAGGAGTATTCTGGCTGTACTTCTTCCAAGAGAGATTAGTTTGTTCTTCTGGCAGTCCATGGTATATTCAATATTCTTTGCCAACACCATAATTCAAAGGCATTGACTCTCCTTTGACCTTCCTTATTCATTGTACAGCTTTTGCATGCATATGAGGCAATTGAAAATATGGCTTGGGTCAGATGTACCTTAGTCCTCAAAGTGACAACGTTGAGGAGGGGTTATTTCATTTTCCTCTTCCTCTGAATCTGGGTAGGCCTTTGTGACCACCTTGATGAACAGAATGTGCTAGAATCATGCATGACTTCTAAGGTTAGGTTAGGAAAGGATGGAGCTTTTGCCAGGCTCATTCTCTTGAGATAGTTGTCCTCAGAATCCACCCACCATGCTGTGAGGTAGCCCGGGACAATGGAAAGTCCACGTGGACAGCAATCAGCAAGGCAGGCCGCAGTCAGCCCTGGATGACCACACATTGGACAGCTGTCACCCACTTGCCAGCCATGCTGGGCTGGTGATCCCTGGAAACAGATTCTGCAGTCATCACATTGAACAAGAATATGCAAATATTTGAATGTGTTTGCTAATGATAATATAGACTCAAAATACATGAAACAAAAATGAGATCATGAAAAGAAAAATTTTGTAAAAATGTATAATCATGTATACATATATATATATACACATATTAAAAAGAAAAAAATCCGTTGCCATCAAGTCAATTCATAGCTACCATATAGGCCAGGGTAGAACTGCCCCATAGGGTTTCCCAGAATCAGCTGGCAGATTTGAACTGCTGAACATTTGGTTAGCAGCTGAGTTCTTAATCACTGTGCTACCAGGTGTACATATATAAAGATATACACATATATGTATGTATCAAAACCAAAACCCATTGCTGTTGAGTTGATTCCAACTCATAGCAATCCCTATAGGACAGAGTAGAACTGCCCCAACTGCCCTGTGAGGTTTCCAAGGAGCAGCTGGTAGATTTGAACCGCCAGCCCTTGGGTTAGCAGCCGAGCTTTTAACCATGTGTATAGTATATGTACATATATACGTAATATATGCACACACACATATATGCATGCATATATTATGCATATATGTGTATGTGTATAAATATATATATGTATATATATAAGCCCTGGTGGCACAGTGGTTAAGTGCTCGACTGCTAACCAAAGGGTCGGTGGTTGGAACTCGCCAGCTGCTCCATGGCAGAAAGATGTGGCAGTCTGTTTCCATAAAGATTTACATCCTTGGAAACCCTATAGGTCAGTTCTACTCTGTTCTGCATGGTTACTATAAGTTGCAATCAACTCGAAAACAACTGGTTTATGCATACATAAATGTTGTAGATTGATAAACAATAACATATTAGTAAGAAGGTAGAATATTTGCCAAACACAATTAACAAAATTTATCTACTGCACATAAATAGTATCCTGTACCCAAATATATAAAAAAAATACATTCTTTCAAGCACATAGAAAGTGAACATGTTAAGTCACAAAGAAATGTCAATGAATAATAAAAATTAATAATATACTAAGAAAAGATCTCAAAGTAATAAACTACTAAAACATTAACATAAATCTATACCAAAAATCTTTTATACTGTAAATTTAAAAAAGGAACTAGGCTACAAAATAATGCCCTTGTTAAGCAAATAATAAAAACTAAATTAGAAATACATTTAAGAAAACAAAACAAAACAAAAAAACGCCATTACTATCGAGTCGATTCCAACCTATAGCAACACTACAGGACAGAGTAGAACTGTCCCATAGGGTTCCAAGGAGCAGCTGGCTAATCTGAACTGCTGATTTTGGTTAACAGCCATAGGTCTTAATCATTGTGCCACCAGGGCTCCAGAAATGCATTTAATACTAAACAATAAAGGAAACATTGCACAATAAATAGTATCTGACATAATAAAGCAAAATTCTATAGTTTTAAATGCATATGTTAAAAAAGAAAATCACAATTTAATAATATGGTTATCCCTATTAAAAACACATTAACAGCATAAAAGGAATGGGACAGTAAAGATAGGAGTATAGTTAATGAGATGGAAAATGAAGAAATGATTTCTAGTTCATTAAGCTCTTTGAAGTTGTTGCTTAAAGAGCTTAGTAAAATAATCTATATTCAAATGGAATAAAAAGTCTAACACTAGAAATAAAAAAAAAACTAAAAAGGGTAGAAAATATGAAAATTTTTATTTCAAAAAAATTTTTTAAAGTAGATTGTATGAGTAATTTTAGAAGAAAAATTAGTTTTTTTCCAAGAAAAAGTAAAAAAAAAAAAATTACAATTGACACAGTGTCACCATTATTTGTGAAATGCTAGAAACTAAAGAAGGCTTGCAACTACTACATCTTCTGGTGTCCGGGAAGGACTGCTAGAGCAGCAAGACAAGAAAAAGAAATCTAAAAAAAATAGAGGCAGGAAAAGATGTAGCACAAATGCCATTATTTGCAAAAGTATAACCTTTTCCACCACAAATTCAAGACCATCTACAAATCATTAGAATAGTGAAGAATGTACAGGAAGTTTTCCAGATATGGGAGTTATAATTCGACAACTGCACTCATTTATACTTGCAAAACATATTGGATGGGCTTCTGTCTCTAGCCATGATGGAGTAACAAGGATAGGATTTACCCTCCAATGACTAGACAACTAGAAAACCAGGCAAAATATAACAAACAATAGTTTTGAAACATTGAACCACAGGCAGGGCAAGATTTCCTTAGTGAATGGAAACAAATGAGGTGAGTTCTATGATTGCTACAGATTTTTGCCTGGAGGCAGTTGTCAAGCCACAGCACAAAGAAGGAAAATCCAAACTAAACCCAACAATCTCATTGAGCTGAACAGACAGGGACTAGAGGTGGAGGGGAGGAGACAATGAGGCCCAAATCTGTGGGACAGAATACCAGAGAGGAAAGAGCTGCAAAGAAAAAAAGCTCCAGAGATTTTCAGAAAGGTCACCTCTACTGTTTGTCTGAGCACAAATATCCATCTGCATAAGGTGAAAATATCTAAGGCCAGGCAAGGAAACACTGGAAAGAAAGGGACCAAAAAATGTTGCAGCCAACACTGGACAGATAACAGTTTGTATTCTGCCTGGCCAGAGTGGAAAGGAATTATAATATATGGGGTGTCAGGCAGAGTTTTCAGCAGCATGTTGCCATAGCAAAACTAAAACCACTGTTGTCAAGTCAATTCCAACTAAAGTGACCATATGTGAAACTGCTCCATAGGATTTTCTTGGCTGTAATCAGGGAAATAGATCTCCAGTCCTTTGTTCCATGGTACCACTGGGTGGGTTTGAACCACCAACCTTTAGGTTAGTACTGTAGAGCAAACTGTTTCTACCACCCAGGGATCATACTGCCAAAGTAATTGTGCTGAAGTGGCTCTACAGTAAATACTGCTCTGATCCATCCTAAAAAAACCTTAAAAACAAGTCTCGGAATTACCCAACGGATTTCCAGTAACTTAAGTGAACACCAGAACAAGATGCAGCACTATTTAAAGGGATTCTTAAAAATCCTCAAATAAAAATGCAAAATTTCCAAAACCTGGCGTTTAATAAAAAAATTACCAACATGTAAAAACATACAAAAATATAGCTCATGAGCAGGAAAAAATATCAATCAATGGAAACAGAACACAACCACAGAGATGGCAGAATTAGCAAAATACGCCATTAAAACTTGCTTTAGATGTTTAAGGATGGGAAAAAAATGGACATGATGAGGAGCAAAATGGAGATGTAAAAATCACACTAAATTAAACTTCTAAAAAAAAATTGTAGAGACGAAAAATGCAATACCAAAATTAAAAAAAAAAAAACCTTGATGAAATTAATAACAGAAAACACACTGCCATGCACAGAAACCTTTAAGCTACTGCAATAGAAACTATTGAAAACGAGCTACAGGCAGAAAACAAAACAAAAGAAAATGAAAACATGACAAGCAATGAACAGAGCATCATTGCTTTATATGCGCATAAAGAGTTCTATCATACACGTAATTGAAATCCCAGAGAAGAAGAGAGTCCTTGGGTGGTACAAATGGCTAACATGCTTGGCTGTCTGCTAACCCAGAGGAAGGCTAGTAATTCTACGCCACTTGCAGACACCTTGGGAGAAAGGCCTGGCATTCTACTGCTGAAAAATTAGATGCTGAAAATTCTGTGGAGCACAAGTCTACCCTGACACACAGTCAGGGGTGTATTTAAGGTGTGACAGGTAGGGCGATGCTTGGGAGGGGGGCGGGTGCCAATAAGCAGTTTCCATCACCAGCTGTGAGAGATCATTCAGTAATTTAAAATCAATTGCCATAGACACTATTTTCCATAGATTAGCCACTGCATGGAGTCACCATGAGTCGGAGTCAGAGTTGACTGAATGACAACTAGTTGGTTAGCGAAGAGGAGAAGGCCATAAAAACACATTAAAATACCTCCTAAAATGTCCAAATTTAACAAAAATTATCTTTAAGTGCTAGAATTGTAAATTAAGCTAGATGTTTAAAGGTCTCCAAGAGTCTCTCCAACTCCTTATGCTTGCATTTTTGCAGTAGTTTCGTGAAACCTAAAGCCGATGGATATATGTTTGTGAAGGCAGAAAGCAAAGTGATATTTGCCACTTTCCAAAAGGAGTTCAAGGTCACTATGGTGCCTGTGTTCTCAACCACTGAATCTGGATCCCATTTGTGAATAAGCCATTCAGACTCATATTCCCTATTAACAGGGTCTCTGAAAAAAAAACTCAAACCCATTGCCACTGAGTGATTACAACTCAAAGTAAAACTTTACCCAGAGTAAAACTGCCCCATAGGGTTTCCAACAAGCTGCTGGTGGATCCGAACCACCAGTCTTTTGGTTAGCAGCCTAAGGCTTAACCACCGCACAGCTAGTTCTCCAATAAGGTCTGCAGCGGTTAAAAAAAAAAAAGGGCGGGGGAGCTGAACATTGCATATAACATATATTGTAGGAAATACTGTCCATTTGAGGAAGACTTTATTGCCTCTGAGTAGCTGGAAGGACACCAAGAATTTTAAGAAATGGGAGGGGGAGAAATAAAGTGTGGAAATTAATAAGAAATGGGGTCTAATATACCAATGGTTAAATTGCCAATATTTCTTTTTTTTTGGCCACGGGTGTTTGATGCATTAAAAGAAATTTAAAAAAAAGAAGAAAAGAACACGTCACAGACAAATCATTCATACGCAAAGGGAGGAGAGGTGGCTTTCTGCAGACTGAGAAATTAGTTTTCAAAAGGACCTGGGAGATGCCCATTGTTTACCAAAGTGTTTTTCAACAGAATCGTTATTGCTTGTTGCTACCTTCATCTTTAGCTTTCTCAATCCCTTGAAAAATATTTTCAGTCTAAATATTTACTGTGTCTCTCCATCCAGCCTTGTGGAATAACAACCTGTAAGAGTCAGTTTCTTAGTTCTGGTATCTGGTTCTTTTCAGATCTTCGGTTTTATTTTAGAAACATGATTTATAAGTTACATGACCTGTGGATTTTTCTTTGTTACTCTCTCTGCGCTTTAGTTATACCCTGGAAGTACTATGAGCTTATATAACATCATGTTTATGAAAGTGTTCAAAAGAAAACTGTTCCATGTTAATTTATCAGCAAAGGATATTTTCCATAATGCTTCATGGAAGAAGGCTGTTGGCTATAGAAGGAAATGAGAACAGGAAAGTTGAAAACTAAAATATTATTTCATTGTTATATAAATTGTTACCTTGTTATTGCTCATTTACATTTTACCCGAATGACAATGATCATTGCACTGGGGCGCGGATAGGGGCAGTTTCCCCATGGTATTGATGGGTTGTCATATATTTTCCTAACTCATGTATTTTTATTGATTTCATTTTCTTTTCTACTATTATCAGAATTTTCTAATTGAAGCAATTTGAAGAGCAAACATCAAACTTGTATGAAAAATGAAAACTCAAATAAGAAAAAAAAAAGTTAGCTGAACTTCCAGTTATCCACCCACTGCATATCACTTACAGAGCAGAGCATTCAATTTTAAATGTAACTCTCCAATTCCACAGCAGAGAAAATGAGACTATATATATATCATTACAATCCCCAGTAGAGATAATGAGAGCATATGCTCAGCTACAACTATCCATTGAGATAATGAGATTATAAATACTACACTCCTACTGCTTCCAGGTGTAATGAGAAGCTACTGTTTTATGGTCTTATTTCTGCAATCATCCTTGAGACCAAGAGACAGTGAACGCAGAGATAACCTAATGGGGAATAGAAACAGATACCCATTTATCAAAGCCTTTCCAAGATCAGCTCACGAAGAAGAGCACAAAGGGCAACAAAGTAACTGAGTACATTCATTTGTTAATTAATATTTGCTGTTCCTGGAGAACCATGAAAAATGAAGGTGTAATTAAAGAGGCAATGAACTGGAATACTCTATTGCAGAGTTAAAAAAAAAAAAAATCCTACCAACAGTTCTCGTAAAAGTAGGGTATAATGGAAACGCTTCTGGAAATACTCATTTAATACATTTCTATCCTATTTTAAATTAAAGAAAAATCAGTGTCTAACACATTATCAATAAATCATGATTTCGGCAGTTGTATTGATTTTCTGCAGCCAGAGGATATTTACATCCCTTAGGTATGTCCACTTGCCTGGAAATTTTCATTTGTGCTCAAAAAAGTTATGTAGAATGAAACAGCTCCAGGCTCAGTTTGAGGATGGGATGAGGGATTGCCATGTAATTCAAATTGGAAATTTTTTCATACGCTGCTTTGCAGCTTTGATACTTGCAATTTAACTCCCCGAAGTAAAATAACTCTGCATGTGAAAAAAGGCGATACTAGTTTTAGGAAGTTGTGAGTAAAATTTTCACCCTTCTGCATGTACTGAGATGCCAATTTTCAATCTCTGATTACTTAGAGCCTTTACCGAATTTTTTAAGTAAAATCCAGATGCTCCAAGTTCATCTACAAAACTGTGGATTTGATTCTGCCTACCTCTAAATTTTATAATCCACCATTCACCCCATTCTCTTTAAGATCCAGTCAGGTTCCTTTACTATCTGTCCAACATACTAAATTCTCTTCCGGACCTTTAGCCTGCTTCACAAGGGCTTGCATGCACTTCTGCCAGCTGGAGTATATCTTACTGGTTCACCTCCTTTAGCTCCAAGGAAGAGAGGCTTGCTTTCCCTAATCATCTCACAGTATTTAAGAGGCCAACTTTTTGTCGTAGCAACCCACTCAGATAATTCTCTGTCTCATGACACATTGTCCATTTTGTTCTCATTAATTATCACAATCTAAAAATGTATTTTATTTCTCTTTTTATTTAATATCTGTCTCCTCCATATGAATGTAAGAGGCAGGAGGAAAGAGAATATTTCCATATTGCACATAAAACAGTAATTCTACACATTCCTGGCACAATACAGATGTAGCTAACCCATTGCCATCGAGTCAATTCTGACTCATAGCGACCCTGTAGGACAGATTGGACTGACCTTTTGGCTAGCAGCTGAGCTCTTAACCACTGAACCACTAGGGCTCCATGGATGTAGATAGACAGACAGATAGATAGACAATTGCTCCAAGCTTGTATTTTCCCTGCCCCAGCCTTGAAATTAACTACTTCTCCAAGGAACCTGGATTCCTTTGATTGGAGAACGGCATTTAGAAATGAAGATTTGGTTACTCCCATTAAAAACGCATTGTCATCTAGTGGAATCCAACTCATAGTGACCCTATAGGACAGAGTAGAACTGCCCCATAGGGCTTCCATAGCTGTAATCTTTATTTAGGCAAATTGCCAGGTCTTTTTTCCTGTGGAATGACTGATGGGTTTGAACTGCTGGCCTTTCGGTTAGAAGCCAAGCACTTTTCCACTGCGCCACCAGGGCTCCTTATTTGGTTATTAGGTGTGCTCCTTGATATTAGGATGGTATTGCTTCTAGGCTCTCACATCAGACACTGTAGGAAATATATGTATGCATTCTAATCCATGAATACATGGATATGTATACTTATTTCTGTATCTATTTGTATACATACTCAGCACCCACATCTTTTAAAAAAAAGTTTATATTGATGCTTCTAATTTCAATGTAACTTCAGAGGTCGCCCTTCTACCTTCCCTTATTTGTAGCTTCCTCCTCTGACAGTGGAAACCTGGTTTTATTTTTCTACGATTTAACTACTTATTTGGTCAATTCTAGCATACATCTAAAATAGCTGTAGAATGGCTACTTCTAATCCCTGAAAATGTATTAGTTTTAATTAAGGAAACATTCATAATTCCAAACAAAGTCAGTAGGAGGAGATTTTTTGCAGATTGAGAAATTAATTTTTTAAAAGACCTGGGGGATGCCCATTGTTTACCAAAGTGTTTTTCAACGGAATCCCCATTGCTTGCTGCTAATTTCAACTTTAACTTTCTCAATTCCTTGACAAAGGAATTTCCAGTCTAAATATTCACTGTGTCTCTCTGTCTAGCCTTGTGGAATAACAACAACCTGTAGGACTCAGGTTCTTAATTCTGATATCTGGTTCTTTTCAGATCAACTGTTTGTAAGAGTTATCCACGCTCCTTACTAACTATTAAGAAATCAAGCCCGAACCAAAAGGAAAGAGGGCACCAGAAGGTATTTTAATCTTTACTCCCTTTATCTCCTTACTGCCACCATTCTTAGCCTCATTCAGAGAGAAAGAAGGGAAGGCCTTCTTTCCCTTGATGGCACAGCTACGTCTTGCTACCATCATTAAAAAAAAAAAAAAATTTGTTTGTTTTTTTTTTTACTCAGCTAAAAACTTCAGGGACATTGTAGATTCTGCCTTTTTCTTTCTTTTTGAATCTAATTAATAGCTTCTCAGTTTAAATTTTAAGTTGTCTTTCTCACCTATGGCTTCTTTCATGTTTTTATTCCCAGGAGAGGCTTCTGTAATGATATAAACCAACATTACATCCTGCATGGAAAATTGCAATTAGTTGTCCCTGTGCCCCCAATGTATTCAACATACATCTAAAAATAAACCTTATTAAAATAGATGATAATATGTTCTCTAGGGCCAATTAGATCATGTTAGAATTAAATACAATCACTTAACCAAATATTCAAGTCCTGTTACACTGTGACCACGACCAGCCTTTCTGGAACAGATCTCCACTCTTCCCCTTGACGTGAAAAACCCTCCAATAAAAATAGAAAACTACATTCCCTGGACCTTCCTTCATCTTACTTTTGTTTTATTACGTTATTTGTATTTCAGAGGAAAATTTTATAGCCCTCAAGGCATATATTAGAAATTAAAAATATACGCAAATAACACAAGTTAAAATAAAAATTTTGAGCTATCTTAAATCTATTAAAGGAATTCAAGCCTAAAAGCCTTCCCTCAAAAAAAGTAAAGTTCATGTGATTTTACAGTGAAATCTTTGAAACAATTAAAGGCAAAACAAAATACCAGTTTTACACAAACTGTTCTGGAAAATACAAAGAGGAACGCTTTTTAATATTTTTAAGAGGCTGCGATAATTTTGATACTAATTTTTTACAACAATAACATTAACAAGTTTATCTCTTTCTGTATCTGAACATGCATGTAAAGATTCTAAACAAGGTATTTCAAATAAATTTCAGGGATATATTTGAAATATACTTCAGGAATAAATTTGAAATAGATAATCTAAAAAGAAAAATATCTTATGATCAAGTGGGACCTAGTCCAGAAATGCAAAAGTTAATGAATTTTACCTCATTAAATGAATAAGGGAGAAAGCTCAAATTATCTTCTCAATAGATGCAGGAGACGAATCTGATAGATTAACCTACAATTATGATTTTTTTTTTTAAAAAAGAGGAAACAAGGCATAGAATGAAACTTTTTTTTTTTTTTGATATATTTTATTTAAAAACACCCATAGCAAGGAGTATGCTTAATGGTTATATATTGAAATCTCTTTGTCCGAAGACTGGAAAAATTAAAAAGATGTCTACTAAGACTAAGCATATTCAATATTATACTTGAGTTATTTGCCATTGCAGTAAGCTAAGAAAGGGACTTTATTTTAGTCTTCTTTAATTTCCTTCAATTAAATTCTATTGTGTTCAGTCTAGAAAACTCCTACAGCTTTTGTTACACTTAAGCCAAGTTACTTGATTTTCTTTCCATACTATAAGGTTGAATTTTTTAGTTTCATTTTCTAATTATTTGCTGGTAGCAAACAAAAACACTAATTAAATTTTGCATATTTGCATGAATAGAAATGTTGTAAAGGAATAAATAAAACTGAAGATGACATGAAAATGAATATAAAAAATTCCTTCAAATATGCATATTATTAAAATTAAAAATTAACTCATGCAAAGTTTATTAATAAATCAATAAGACAGAAGTTTTTAAAAATTGGGTAACAAATTTCTGAAACATTTCAAAAAAGAATGTATAATGGCGAAAAACATGAAAAGCTATTTAATCTAATGTATCATTAATAAATGCAAATTATAACCTTAATGTTATACCACTGCACATCCATTGGAATGGTTAAAAAAAAATAATTATAAAGATTGTCAATACTAAGTTTTGGACGGTATGTAGAAAGGATAACTGGGAATCTCATACATTGTTGTCAGGAATATAAATTGGTAAAACAATTTTGACAAAAATCACACTTGTATCTACAAAAGCTGGACGTATGCAAACCCTATTACTGAGTCATATTACTTCTAGGACGTTACCCTCAATTATGCATCAAAAGGCACAAATAATAATAATTATAACAGCATTATATCCATTAGCCCCAAATTGGAAAAAACCCAATTGTTTATCTACAGCAGAATGCATAAGTAAATTATGGTATATTCACATAACAGAATGCTAAAGAACAGTAGAAATATGTCAACTACTGCTACATTGAAGAACAAGGATGAACCTCACAGATATTAACCTAAATAAACCAGATACAAGCAAGTGTATTACTCTATGATTTGATTATATATAAATTTGAAAAACAGGGACATCCGACTGGTTGTGATAAAAGTCAGGATAAAGGTCAGTTTTGGTGATGGAGGAAAAGAGGTTAGGAGGGCCCTGATGGGAGCCTGTGTGCTGAGAGGATTGGGTCTTGTTTACACAAGTATGCACAGGTTGTGAAAATTTATTTTACTGTCATTTAGTGATCTGTACTCTTCTCTCTATATATATGTCAATAAGAATTGTCTTTAAAATAGTAATCTTCAATTTTGTAGGGTAGAGTTGAGAAGATTTTATCTTACTTTTAACATTCATTAAATTTCTACAGATTTGGAAAGTCTATGATTAGCTGTGATATTTAAAATAATTTATCTGTTAATGCATTTATTTGTACCTAAATACTGAAAGTGAGCCTTTTACTTGCATAGTATTACATAGACTACATGATGTAATGACAAATCATTCAGTTTAAATTGTGCCAGTCAGACACTTCCTGTCAGCCTGTCAGTAATTTCAAGCAATTAACTCCAAGTTTTCTCGAAGTACACTATTTTTTTTTAATTAAGAAACACTGAAAACAACCTGAACATCTAATAAGAGATTGTATTAAATAAATGATGATATATCCATACAAAGGAAAACTGTGAAATTATTAAAAATAATGTGGTTATATTGTTGTCAGGCTAGTTATATATTTGACTTTTTTTTCAAGATGAGGGCAATATATGTGTGAAAAATCTTGCACATTGATTTGTGTAATACTTTATAACTTTCACATTGACTATATCAATACTAACTTAAAATTACCCATCAAAATTATATTTTGGCTTAGTATTAAAATTTTCTTTTGAATTAGTTTGTCCGTTAAGCAGGCAAATCTTTAATCAGAGAAAACAATCACTGGATAATTTTGCCTCAAACACCCATAAACCATTCTTAACATGGGTTATAATTTTTTAGAAGTGTTAGTTTTTATTCTATGCTAGCCTGAGAGCTAAGAGATTAGAAAAAAGTAATAATTTTTTTTCAGATACATTCTTAGTCCATTTATGTTTATAGCTGATATTTGGTGACAGGTAAATGTTACACTTGAATGGATTCATTTTAAGAAATTTTTTCCCTGCTTCTAAGGTTCTAAGAATAAAAATTTCTCCATGGGTTATAGAATCTACAGAGTTCACAAGTCATTCAACCATAATAATTCTCAGGAGTACAGCAAGCTGTAACCATGACATCTTACAGAAGTTGATGAAAACAGTGTCCAGTCTGATTCTAACTACACTTACTTGATCTCATACGAAGGTTTAAAGCTTTAGGAACAATATCTTGAAATCTTATAAAAGCCTGTTTTGTTTTTACAAAATTATGTCGGATTTTTTTTTTTCAATTCATTTTGTTACTTTAAAACATATCAGACCCATAGTTTTGAGGGACATTCTAATTAATTGGCTTAGTATTGTTTCTCTACTGAGTTCCTGGGGTCTTAAAAGCTATTGAGTGGCCATCTGAGGTGCACCAATAGGCCTCCATTTACCTGGATCAACAGAGGAAAAAGGCAAGTCAGGAACTGGAGGAGGAAACAGATGGTGTGTATGGTTATCTCCATGAATAACTACCTACTTTGCCATGAGATCAGAAAAACTGGATGGTGCCTGGCTGCCATTACTGATTGTTTTGATCAAAGATTCTATAGAAGAATCTTGATCAAGTGGGGGGAAGAATGCAGAATAAAAGTTCGAATTTTCAACGGAATCCAGACCTCTGTAGCCATTGAAACAGGATGAACTACCAAAACTATTGCCCTAAGATAATTTTGAAACTTTAAACCTTAAACTAAAGCTGTCCCTTGAAGTCTTCTTTGAACCAAAAAATAGTTTATCTTAATAAGTAAAGTGTGTCTACCTTGAGCATTGTGCTCTTTTGAAGAATTATCTGGAGGCAGGGCCAAGATGGCGAACTAGCCAGTAGCTTCTGCCGATCCCTCTTAAAACAAAGACCTGAAAAAACAAGTGAATCAATTATATATATGACAACCTAGAAACACTGAGCATCAAAGGCAAAATTAAGGAATCAGTCTGAGCAATGGGGGAAGGACAGATGGTGCAGAAGTGGTGACAAGTTGGCAAGCCTGCACAGCACCTTAGCTCCGATTCCTTGGTGCTGTTTTTTGGTGTGACTGTGGCGGGGCTGATGGTAGTTCCCCGAGAGACGGCAGCTTCAAGGAAAGAAGGGAAACAGAGTGGTGCACCCCTGACCCTGTGGCGTGTCTACAACAGAGCTGGCTGTGGTTCTTAGGAAGTGGCTGCTTCAGCAAAATAAGGCAACTGAAGTGCCGGCACCCCGACACCCTGGTGTGACAACTGAGGGACTGGAAGTGGAGTTTAAGACACAGCTGCTTCAGCAAAAGGAGGCAAGCATGGGATGCAGCCCTAACCCCCTGGGGCAATCTTGGCAGGGACCCAGCCTGTGCCACAGGCTATACACAACTCTGGAATATGAGATAAAACAGTGCTCTTGACACAAGATCAGTGATTTTGTCTTATTTACCACATGCGGATCTAACAGCTCGTTCTTTTGAAAGAACTCTCTCCTATCTATCTGTTCCCTCCCTCCTCTGCCCCAGCCAGCTTCATTAACAGTTGATTTCCCTGGGCCTGGGATAGAACCTGCTGCATTTCCTGAGCCATTCTCCTGGCCTGAGAGAAGGAAGAAATTAACAAATGGGGAGAAAAATACTCTGCAGTCTCCCCTAATCTGGAAGCTCAAAGCAGAAGTGGCTCCAGGACATGCAAAAGTGATCCACAGAATTTGTCTCTCACCCTATTCTCTGCAGTCTCCCCTAATCTGGAAGCTCAAAGCAGAAGTGGCTCCAGGACATGCAAAAGTGATCCACAGAATTTGTCTCTCACCCCTACATGGATCCAGGTGGCTATTATATTTCAAGGGCAAATCTATTGGAGATCTGACTGTATCTGTTTCAGCTGTGCAGCGGAGAGGCAGGTTTTGGATGTCTGATATCACTGCCTAGTAAAAAGGGCCTTCACCTACCCATAGCACAGGCCTGAGGACTGGAGGCTCCATCCACTCCACCTAGCCACCCACAAAAGAATAGTGGTGCCTACCAGTCCTAACAGGTATAAGCATTGGGTGCCTAAGGTACAGCTGCAGAGCCTACCCACCAAAGCACTCTAAGGAACAGAGATATTCCTTTCTCAGTGACACTTGGGGGAAGGCTGTCAGCCTCCTGCCTTCCTCAGAGTGTGATCCCCTGCCTCTATCAGAAACCAGTGCATACACCCATCACCACTGCTCCACTAAGATAGTAGGTGAGAGCCTACAGGACACACTAGGTGACCAACTTTCAGGGCCCCTGAGCTGAATCTATACAAGAATAGTGAATGGACTCCAAGGCTTATATGCCTCGTAACAGCTCTAGCCATCTGGCAACAGGACATTAGTGCTTCAAAGGGTCCAATAACCAAGTTAACTCACTCTAATAGTCTATTTGGCTACCTTGAAACAAAACAAAGCACGAAACTAGGATATAGTGAGCAAACATAAAATAAATTAATACAATAACATAGATGACTCGGAGACAACTGTCACTATAAAATCACATAAAGAAGCAGACAGTGATTGCTTCAACAAACTCCCAGAACAGAGAATCAAGGACTCTCCCTGATGAAGATGTATTCCAGGAATTACCAGATGTAGAATACACAAGATTAATATACAGAACTCTTCAAGACATTGGGAATGACATCAGGAGGTAGATCAGGCAACAAACAGAAAAAGGCAAGGAACACACAGAAAAAGCAGTTGAAGAAATTAAAAAGATCATTCAAGAATATAATGAAGAATTTAACAAACTGCAAGAATCTGTAGAGAGACAGCATTCAGAAATTCAGAAGATTAACAATAAAATTACAGAATTAGACAACTCAATTGAAAGTCAGAGGAGCAGAACTGAGGAACTGGAATGCAGAATTGGTGAGAATAAAGATAAATCACTTGGCACCAATATATTTGAAGAAAAATAAGATAAAAATAAAACGTTTAAAAAATGAAGAAACCCTAAGAATCATGTGGGACTCTATCATGAAGAATAACTTGCAAGTGATTGGAATACCAGAACAGGGAGGGATAGCAGAAACTACAGAGAGAATTGTTGAAGATTTCTTAGCAGAAAACTTCCCTGATATCATGAAAGATGAAAGGATACCTATTCAAGATGCCCATTGAACCCCATGCAAGATAGAAAGTCACCAAGACATATTATCATCAAACTTGCCAAAACCAAAGATATAGAGAAAATTTTAAGAGCAGCCAGGGATAAGCAAAAAGTCACCTACAAAGGAGAATCAGTAAGTTCAGACTACTTGGGAGAAACCATGAAGGCTAGAAGACAATAAAAACCCAGTGCTGTTGAGTCGATTCGAAGACAATAAGACGACATGTATAAAGCATTGAGGGAGAAAAATTGCCAGCCAAGAATCATATATCCAGAAAAACTGTCTCTCAAATATGTAGGCGAAATTAAGACATTTACAGATAAACAGAAGCTTAGAGAATTTGCAAAAACCAAACCAAAACTACAAAAATACTAAAAGGAATTCTCTGGATAAAAAGTCAATAATATCAGATATCAACCCAACACTAGAACACAGAACAGAGCAATCAGATAACAACTTGGGTAGGGAAATCATAAAAATGAATCAAGATTAAAAAAAAAAAAAACTCTCAAAAAAGGGAATCAATGATGTCATTATGTAAAAGACAATAAAAACCAATAAAGAGGGACGAAATAAAGTAGACATAGATCTTCCATATAGAGAGGAAATCAAGGCAGTATAGGGAGATACAGTTTAGGTTTAAACTTAGAAAAATAGGGGTAAATATCAATGTAACCACAAAGAAGACTAACAATGCTACACTTCAAAATAAAAAACAAGATAAAGACTCAGCAAAAGCAAATTCAACACAATGAAAAAGAGGAACACACGATTCACAAAGAAAAACTTTTCGGCACAAAAAAGTAAGTAGAAAAATGAAACTGTCAACAACACACAAAAAAAGGCATCAGAATGACAGCACTAAAACTCACCTCTGTCCATAATCACGCTGAATGTAAATGGACTAAATGCACCAATAAAGAGACAGAGAGTTGCCGAATGGATAAAAAAAAACACGATCTGGCTATATGCTGCCTACAAGAGACGCACTTTAGACTTAAAGACACAAACAAACTAAAACTCAAAGGGTGGAAAAAAATATATCAAGCAAACAACAATCAAAAAGGAGCAGGGGTGGCTGTACTAATTTGTGGCAAAACAGACTTCAAACTTAAGTCTACCATAAAGGATAAAGAAGGACACTATATAATGATTAAAAAAGGGACAATATACCAGGATGATATTACCATATGAAATATTTATGCACCCAACGACAGGGCTTCAAGATACATAAAACAAACTCTAACAGCATTGAAATGTGAGATAGACAGCTCCACAATAATAGTAGGAGATTTCAACACACCACTTTCGGTGAAGGAGAGAACATCTGGAAAGAAGCTCGATAAAGACACAGAAGAGCTAATGCCACAATCAACCAACTTGACCTCACAGACATATACAGAATACTCCACCCAACAGCAACCAAGTATACTTTCTTTTCCAATGCACATGGAACATTCTCTAGAATACACCACATATTAGGCCATAAAGCAAGCCTTAACAGAATTTAAAACACTGAAATATTGCAAAGCATCTTCTCTGATCCTAAGGCCATAAAAGTAGAAATCAATAACAGAAAAAGCAGGGAAAAGAAATGAAACACTTGGAAACTGAACAATACCCTGCTCGAAGACGACTAGGTTATAGAAGATGTTAAGGAGGGAATAAAGAAATTCATAGAATGCAACGAGAATGAAAACACTTCCTATCAGAACCTTTGTGACACAGCAAAAGTGGTGCTCAGAGGCCAATTTAAATCAATAAATGCACATATCCAAAAAGAAGGGCCAAAATCAAAGAATTATCCTACAACTTGAACAAATAGAAAGACAGCAACAAAAGAAACCTTCGGGCACCAAAAGAAAGCCAATAATAAAAATTAGAGCAGAATTAAATGAATTAGAAAACAGAAAAACAATTGAAAGAGTTAGCACCACCAAAACCTGGTTTTTTGAAAAGGTTAACAAAATTGATAAACTGTTGGCTAGACTGACAAAAGAAAAACAGGAGGTGACGCAAATAACCCAAATAAGAAATGAGATGGGTGGTATCACAATAGACCCGACTTAAAAGAATCATAACAGAGTACTATAAAAAGTTGTACTCTAACAAATTCAAAAACCTAGAGGCAATGGACAAATTTCTAGAAACACACTACCTACCTAAACTAACACAAACAGAGACAGAATAACTAAATAAACCTATAACAAAACGAGGATGAAAAAGTGATTAAAAAAAAAAACAAAACTCCCAACTAAGAAAAGCTCTGGCCCTGATGGCTTCACTGGAGAATTCAAACTTTCTGAGAAAGTTAACAGAGAACAGTTAACACCACTACTACTTAAGGTATTTCAGATCATAGAAAAGGATGGAATACTCCCAAACTCATTCTATGAAGCCAGCATAACCCTGATACCAAAACCAGGTAAAGACTCCACAAAAAAAGAAAATTACAGACCTATATCCCTCATGAACTTACACACAAAAATCCTCAACAAAATTCTAGCCAGTAGAACTCAACAACATATCAAAAAAATAATTCACTACAACCAGGTGGGATTCATACCAGGTATGCAGGGATGGTTCAACATTAGAAAAACAATCAATGTAATCCATCACATAAATAAAACAAAAGACAAGAACCACATGATGTTATCAACTGATGCAGAAAAGGCATTTGACAAAGTTCATCACACATTCATGATAAAAACTCTCAGCAAAATAGGAATAGAAGGAAAATTCCTGAACATTTATACAAAGCCAACAGCCAACATCATCCTAAAAAGAGAAAGATTGAAACCATTCCCGTTGAGAACAGGAACCATACAAGGATGCCCTTTATTACCACTCTTATTTAACATTGTGCTGAAGGTGCTAGCCAGAGCTATAAGGCTAGATAAAGAAATAAAGGGTGTCCAAATTGGCAAAGAAGAAGTAAAAGTATCTCTGTTTGCAGATGACATGATCTTGTACACAGAAAAACCTAAAGAATCCTTAAGAAAACTACTGAAACTAATAGAAGAGTTCAGCAGACTTTCAGGATACAAGATAAACATACATAAATCAGTTGGATTCCTCTACATCAACAAAGAGAGCAACCAAGAGGCAATCACCAAATCAGTACCATTTACAATAGCCCCTAAGAAGATGAAGTACTTAGAAATAAATCTAACCAGAGACATAGAAGACCTATACAAAGAAAACTACAAGACACTACCTCAGGAAACCAAAAGAGACCTTCACAAGTGGAAAACATACCTTGCTCAAGGATAGGAAGGCTCAACATTGTAAAAATGTCTATTCTGCCCAAAGCAATCTATAGATACAATGCAAACCCTATCCAGATACAAGTGGTATTTTTTAAAGAGATGGAGAAACAAATCACCAACTTGACCTGGAAGGCAAAGAGGCCCCCAATAAGTAAAGCATTACTAAAAAGGAGAACAAAGTGGGACGACTCACATTACCTGACTTTAGAACATATTATACCACCATGGTAGTCAAAACAGCCTGGTACTGATACAAGAACAGATTCATAGACCAGTGGAGCAGAATTGAGAATCCAGACATAAATCCATCCATATATGAGCAACTGATATTTGACAAAAGTCCAAGGTCAATTAAATGGGAGAAAAGACAGTCTCTTTAACAAATGGTGCTGGCATAATTGGGTATCCATCTGCAAAAAAATGAAACAATACCCATACCTCACACCATGCACAAAAACCAACTCAAAATGGATCAAAGACCTAAATATAAAATCTAAAACGATAAAGTTCATGGAAGAAAAAATGGGA
Organism: Loxodonta africana; assembly: GCF_030014295.1. Lineage (NCBI taxonomy): Eukaryota > Metazoa > Chordata > Mammalia > Proboscidea > Elephantidae > Loxodonta > Loxodonta africana. The sequence goes on from NC_087351.1 coordinate 52,223,170, forward strand.
ACAATGCAGGGGCCCTAATACATGGCATAAACAGTATACAAAACATTACTAGAACTGCAAAAACAGCAAAACAGAAATTAGATAACTGGGAGCTCCTAAAAATCAAACACCTATGCTCATCCAAAGACTTCACCAAAAGAGTAAAAAGATTACCTACAGACTGGGAAAAAGTTTTTAGATATGACATCTCCGATCAGCAGCTGATCTCTAAACTCTACATGTTACTGCAAAAACTCAACTGCAAAAAGACAAATAACCCAATTAAAAAATGGGCAAAGGATATAAACAGACACTTCACCAACAAAGACATTCAGGTAGCTAACAGATATATGAGGAAATGTTCACATTCATTAGCCATTAAAACAAAAAACAACCAAACCCAGTGCCATCGCGTCGATTCCAACTCATAGCGACCCTATATAGGACAGGGTGAAACTGCTCCACAGTTTCCAAGGAGCACCTGGCAGATTTGAACTGCCGACCCTTTGGTTAGCAGCCTTTGCACTTAACCACTACACCACCAGGGTTTCCATTAGAGAAATGCAAATCAAAACTGCAATGAGATTCCATCTCACTCCAACAAGGCTGGTATTAATCCAAAAAACACAGAATAATAAATGTTGGAGAGGTTGTGGAGAGACTGGAACAATTAAATACTGCTGGTGGGAATGTAAAATGCTACAACCATTTTGGAAATCAACTTGGGGCTTCCTGAAAAAGCTAGAAATACAACTACCATAAGATCCAGCAATCCCACTCCTTGGAATATATCCTAGAGAAGTAAGAACTGTTTCACGAACCGGTATATGCACACCCATGTTTATTGCAGCACTGTTTACAATAGCAAAAAGACGGAAGCAACCAAGGTGCCCATCAACAGATGAATGGATAAATAAATTATGGTATATTCACACAATGGAATTCTATGCATTGATAAAGAACAGTGAGGAATCTGTGAAACGTTTCATAACATGGAGGAACCTGGAAGGCATTGTGCTGAATGAAATTAGTCAGCTGCAAAAGGACAAATATTGTATGGGACCACTATTAAAAGGACTCAAGAAATTGTCTAAACAGAGAAGAAAATATTTTTTGATGGTTATGAGATGGGGGAGGGAGAGAAGGAGGGAGAGGGGGATTCACTAATTAGATGGTAGACAAGAACAAATTTAGGTGGAGGGATGGACAACACAATACAGGAGAGGTCAGCACAACTGGACTATACAAAAAGCAAAGAAGCTTCCTGAGTAAACTGAACCCTTCGAAGGACAGAGTAGCAGGGGCGGGGGTTTGGAGACCATGGTTTCAGGGAACATCTAAGTCAATTGGCATAATAAAAGCTATTAAGAAAACATTCTGCCTCCCATTTTGGAGAGTGGCATCTGGGGTCTTAAACTCTTGTAAGCAGCCACCTAAGATGCAAGCATTGGTCTCAAACTACCTGGAGCAAAGGAGAATGAAAATCACCAAAGACACAAGGTAAGTATGAACCCTAGAGTCAGAATGGGCCACATAAATCAAAGACTACATCGGCCTGAGACCAGAAGAACTAGATGGTGCCCAGCTACAACCAATGACTGCCATGACAGGCAGCACAGCAAATAATACCTGAAGGAGCAGGAGAGCAGTGGGATGCAGACTGCAAATTGTAGTATAAAGACCAGACTTAATGGTCTGACTGAGACCAGAGGTATACCGGATGTCATGGTCCTGAGACCTTCTGTTAGCCCAAGACAGGAACCATTCTTGAAGCCAACTCTTCAGACAGGGATTGGACTGGACTACAAGATAGAAAATGATACTGGCGAGGAGTGGGCTTCTTGGATCAAGAAGACACATGAGACTATCTGGGCAGCTCCTGTCTGGAGGGGAGACGTGAAGGCCGAGGGGGAGAGAAGCTGGCTGAATGGACACGGAAACACAGGGTGGAGAGAAGGAATGTGCTGTCTCATTGAGGGAGAGCAACTAGGAGTACATAGCAAGGAGTATATAAGGTTTCGTACGAGAGACTGACTTGATTTGTAAACTTGCACTTAAAGTACAATAAAAATTAAAAAAAAAATCTATGTGAAATCAAATTGACAACAGCAGCTCAAAAGTTTAGATGAGAAGCTTAGGGGCAGTGAGTCTAAGTCAGTTGTCGTGGAACAATTTGTAGAAGGATGGTAAGAATGTTTGAACAACTTGAAGAATGTAATCAATGTCAGTGAGTTGTACATGTAGAAATTATTGAAATGATGCATGACTGTATATTTTCACTGAAACCAAACAAAACATATCAGACCCTAAATGTCTTTTCATGCATGAAATTTTGAGTAAAGATTTTGAGAAATAGAGAAAAATACTTTGTTTTTTAGCAAAATGAGAACAGGAACATTTTCCAGATAAATGAAATTAATATTAATATATTTTTAATTTTATTATTTTTAATGAAATAAGAACAAACTATTTTTAAAAACTTCATGCATTCTTAGGGACTAGTGAGCATAATTTGGCCAATTCGAGGTGACTTGGGATTATCATTCTACATATCTGTTTTTCTACTATGTTAAAAATGTTGTTAAAGCTGATAACTGACAAAAGAAATGAACTTGGGAAACATGGATAAAAAGGTTTCTTGACTTCAGGCGTTCCCACTAAAATCATGATCTTAATAATGTGCATGAATTCACTTTGCACTTGGCCCTTGCTGCCTTTTTCTTAGAAGCTGAGGAAAGTAGACCTGGCTCTGTTTCAAGCAAAGTTTATTAGTAAGTAAGTGCTCAAGCAACTCATAGGGTTTTTATTGGTTGATATTCAAAAGTAGCTTGCGAGGCCTTCTCCATCTAAACCAAGAAGGCCGACTGAAACTAGTCCAGCATCATGTCGTTGTTAGCTGCTGCTGGGCTGACTCAGACTCATAGCAAGCTCACGTGTGCGGAGTAGACTGCTCCATAGGGTATTCAAGGCTGTGACCTTTTGGAAGCAGATCACCAGCCCTATCTCCCAAGGCACCTCTGGGTGGGTTCAAAACAATTCTAGTTAGCGGTAGAGTGTTTCATTGCTTGCACCAGGCAAACTCCACTGACAGACTGGCAGCAGTTGCTTGTGAGATGCATTGGCTGGGAATCAAACCGGATTTTCTACATGGAAAAGAAGAATTCTACCATGGAATCACCAATGCCCCCTACAATTAATGCTCTCAGCTCCTAACTGAAGGGCTGGCAGTTCAAGTCCACCAAGATGCACCTTGAAAGAAAAGCTTGATGGTCTTTTTTTTCAAAAAATCAGCCATAGAAGAGTCTATGGAGTACGTTTTACTTTGACACTCACGGAGTTGCCGTGAGTCAGAACTGATTCCATGGCAACTGGTTAAATGAGTTAGGTACTATGCCGAGCATTTTTGCCTTCCTTGCCTCACTTCAAGATGGAAGTAGGAGCCCCATAATGCCGTATTTTAAATGCTCTGTAATGAATTTACTCTTTTAAAATATGTTTTTATGAATAGAGCATCATGTTTCTCCTGTCATAACACAGGCCACTTTTTCTGCTTTTCCATTACACACAATGGTTAAATTTTAACAGTATGGTAAAGTTCTGAAGAAGTGTTCTTGTTTATTGTTTATGCCTTATTCTAGGAATTCATGAATTTTAAGGCAAGATGATCTTTTATTTTATGTGTATATATGGAAACCCTGGTGGTGTAGTGGTTAAATGCTATGGGTGCTAACCAAAAGGTTGGCAGTTCGAATCTAACAGGTGCTTCTTGGAAGTTCTACTCTGTCATATATATATATACACATATATCAAAAAAACAAAAAACAAACCCACTGCCATCGAGTTGATTCCAACTCATAGCGACCCTGTAGGACAGGGTACAACTGCCCCATAGAGTTTCCAAGGAGCGCCTGGCGGATTCAAACTGCCGACCTTTTGGTTAGCAGCGTTGGCACTTAACCGCCACACCACCAGGGTTTCCATAGATAGATAGATAGATAGATTCCTAAGTCTTCAGTTGCGATATTGAAGGATTCTATAGGGAAAATATTGAAAGGCACAAAGTATGGAAGGAGTCTACAGAGTCGCTGCACCAAAAAGAATTGGTTGATGTACCAAAAAGAATTCAGGAGGTAGCACATGGTCAAGAACCGCTGGTACTGAAGGAAGAAGTCCAAACTGCCCTGAAGGCATTGGCAAAAAACAAGGCTCCAGGAATTGACAGAATACCAATTGAAATGTTTAAACAAACAGAAGCAGTACTGGAAGGGCTCATACATCTATGCCAAGAAATTTGGAAGACAGCTACCTGGCCAACTGAGAGGAAGAGAACCATATTTGTGCCCATTCCAAAGAAAGGTGATCCAACTGAATGCAGAAATTATCAAACAATATCGTTAATATCACACACAAGTAAACTTTTGCTGAAGATTATTCAAAAGCAGCTGTAGCAGTACATTGACAGGGTACTGCCAGAAATTCAAGCCAAATTCAGAAGAGGACGTGGAACCAGGGATTTTATTGCTGATGTCAGGTGGATCCTGGTTGAAATCAGAGAATGCAAGACAGATGTTTACCTGTGTTTTATTGACTATGCAAAGGGATTCGACTATGTGGATCATAACAAATTATGGATGGCATTATGAAGAAAGAATTCCAGAACACTTAATTGTGCTCATGGGGAACCTACACATAGACCAAGAGACAGTCGTTCGCACAAAACAAAGGGATACTGCATGGTTTAAAGTGAGGAAAGGTGTGTGTCCAGGTTGTATTCTTTCAACATACTTAATCACTATGCTGAGCGAATAATCTGAGAAGCTCGACTATATGAACAGGGCATCAGGATTGGAGGAAGATTTATTAGCAACCTATGACATGTAGATGATACAGCCTTGCTTGCTGAAAGTGAAGCAGACTATAAGGATTTACTGAAGATCAAAGACTACGGACTTCAGTATGGATTGCACCTCAATAGAAAGAAAACAAAAACCCTCACAAAAACCAAAACCTGTTGCCATCGAGTAGATTCCGACTCATAGTGACCAAAATCCTCACAACTGGACCAGTAAGCAATATCATGATAAACGGAGAAAAGATTGTATTTGCCAAGAATTTCATTTTATTTGAATCCACAATCAACGCCAATGAAAGCAGTAGTCGAGAAATGAAATGACACTTGCATTGGGTAAATCTGTGGCAAAGCACCTCTTTAAAGTATTAAAAAGCAAAGATGTCACTTTGAGGACTAAGAGGCACCTGAACCAAGTCATGGTGTTTTCAATCACTTCATATGCATGCGAAAGCTGGACAATGAATAAGGAACACCAAAGAAGAATTAATGTCTTTGGATTATAGTGTTGGTGAAGAAAATTGAATATACATGGGCTAACAAAAGAATGAACAAATCTGTCTTGGAAGAAGTACAGCCAGAATGCTCCTTGGAAGCCAGGATGGCAAGACTTTTTCTCAAGTACTTTGGACATGTTTTCGGGAGGGATCAGTCCCTGGAGAAGGACATCATGTTTGGTAAAGTAGAGGGTCAGCGAAAAAGAGGAAGACCCTCAGCAAGATGGATTGACACAGTGGCTGCAACAGTGGGCTCAAACATAACAATGATTGTGAGGATGGCACAGGGCTGAGCAATGTTTCATTCTATTGTGTATAGGGTCACTATGAGTTGGAACTGACTCCTTGGCACCTAACAAAAACACCAGAGTATTTTAGCCTAACTACCCTGTGCCAGGAACAAATGACATTTGTCAATCAGAATGATATATATAAAGCAGGTGGGAATGGGAATTACAATTCTTACCTTCAAAGCAGCTTACCTGATGTGGAAGAGATTCACCATGGGAAAAGAAAGAGCACCTCAAGTTGGTTCAGGAACACATGAGAAATGCTCATGAGAATGGTTGACTTGTTATGTCCTATGTGATACCACTTCCATTTTCCATTCACCTTTTCTCTGGAAGCATTAGAATTAAAATATTATAATATGAGGAACTGTATAATGTCAAAAAATAAACCAGGAGTTACATAAGAGATGTAAAGAAACTATTAGGGAAAGGTGGTTCAATTTTTGTCTTACTAAATAAATTTTAGCTCGGTAGGAAGAAGATGGTAGTTATTGAATAAAAAGACAAGATCTTGCCCAAAAATTTCATGTCTGCACTCGCCAGCTATGTAATGTCAAGGATAACTTGAAGAATCACATCCTGAGGGAGCAAGAAAAAAAGAATCACCTCCTGAAGCAGCAAGAAAAGTAACATCGAAGGCCAGGAAAGGAGACGAAGCGACCACGGTGTCCCTGGCCACAGGTACAGGAAGTAACAGAGAGAAAGAAGTCAGGTAAGCTCATGGAAATGGGACAAACATTTATTTATTCATCAGTCCTTTGTGGGTTCTATTTTGTATTGATCACCTTAGCACACAAGGTAATGATGTGATATGTTTATCTCAACTATTAATATTAGTTAAACTTTAATCTAGAAAAATTTTCAAAGTTGTTTTGTTTTTTAATTCCTTCTGCTCTGCACCTGTCTGAATGTAATTAATGTAATTAATAAAGCACATTATCATATGTATCTAATCAAATCATCTGCACAGCAAAACGGAGTCTGTTCCCTAATGGAAAGCTTCTGTCTTGAAACTGTTCTATTCATTCATTTAGAGATTTTACTGCCTTGCATTAAGCTCTTCCGGTCTATTCACTTGAACGGAGCTTGCTTTTTGCACTTCAGTGTGCCCATTTAAATTTTCATTGTGTCAGTAAGGATTACTTATCTGAAGAAGTGAAATCTCTGCACTTTGATGTTTAAGGTCAACAGTCTTTTATGCACAATTTCCACTCAGCCTTGAGCAAGCCAGCTGGCATACTATCTAGATACCAACACCTCAATTTGGTTACATTTCTGTTCATATAAGCTGGAAATATTGTCTAAAGTAGTATATATATATATGTATATATACATATATATGTAATTTTCATATACATGTATATGTATGTAAATACATATTCTTGTAGATGTCATATTTCATAGATTATGAATATTTCACAACACAAAACAAAAACCAGGGTCTTTATTGTATGAGAGGTACATATGTATATGTATATATATATAATACGTATGTATATATATATATATGCTTTTTTTCTTGACTATCAAAACAAAACATTCCTTAACTCCTGTTGCATAGTTTTTTATATATTTGTGATATTCATTTCATACTGGGCCTCAAGTCACAGAATTAGATTGGTTCACCCATCATCGTCCATACCTGGGCTCTATTTTTTTTTTCCCTTCTCTTTTGTCCCCCACATCAATCCTTCTCCTTCTCACATTTATCACATGCATTATCACATATTTAATGCTTAATCTGCCAATCCTCCATCTCTACATTTATGCACAGATATAAGTGGGCCATATTTAATGTTGTATTATGTAAGCTTTTAAAAGTTTTATAAAATATTTAATGTGCATATTTCTGGATAGCATTGCTTCATAATTATTTTGGAGAGGGTCTAAGGGTGATAAACTTTCTGAATATATCAGCATCTGAAAATAATTCAAATATTTAAATATTACTCTATTTAAATACTACTCTAGTGGGTTGTGCATTTTTATTATATATGGCATTTTTTTCAAACTTTATGCCATTGTTCACTTGCTTATAGTGCAGAACAGAACTTAGATATCAATCTAATGCTGAGTCACTGTGGGCATTTTAGTAATCTCTTTGATATATTTTAGAGGCCTCATTTTATCCTTGATATCATGACATTTTACTACTATGTATCTAGAAATGATTAATTTTTTTCAATTTATTTTTCTTATACTAGTCTGGCCCTTTTAAAATGTTCACTATGAAAACATGTAACTAGCTTCAGTTCTGGGAATTCTTTACTATCAATTCATCAACTGTTTTCCCCCTGACTTCTCTCTCTTTCTTCTTTTGGAACTTTTATTAAAAAGATACTGAACTTTAGTTTTTATTCTTTATTTTTCCAGTTCTACTTTATATTTTCCATGCTTCTCTTCATTTCTACTTTATACTGGAAAATTGACTCAATTTTCCAACTTGCTAATTGGATCTTTGCCTATGCTTATATACCGTCACCCATTATTTTTTATTTTAATAATTCTGTTTTTCATTTCCAGTATCTTTAACTGTTTCCTCTGAACACGCCCTAGGACATTTTACCATCACAGTTTATGAATTACTTCAAATTCTAGAAATTGTCTCCTTTCAGCTTTAGCCATGACCATACTCTGGATCATGCCATCATCTAAAATTCTAAAGAATAAAAAAATTAGATTTTGTTATCCTATTATCCAATCACAACTTTCAAATTTCTAGGTCTCATTGGTTCCATATTTGCTCCCACATGTCAGAGATATCTCTTGGGCTATTTCTTTTATTCCATCCTTTTCTTCCTGACCTTTCTTTATTACATCCATCAGCTGTTTTAAAACATCTTTTTAAGAAACCAACAGATAAATGCAATAATCCCAATATTACCAATAAAATAAATGGTTAAAAACAGTTGCCACTGAGTTGATCCTGACTCACGGCGACCCATTGTGTGTCACGGTGACCCCTTGTGTGTCAGGATAGAACTGCACTCCATAGGGTTTTCAATGGCTGATTTTTTCAGAAGTAGCTCTCCAGGCCTTTCTTCCTAGTTGACTCTGGATGGACTTGAACGGCCAGCCTTTCAGTTAGCAGCTCAGCATGTTAACCATTTATACCACCTAGGGACCCCGGAGTACATATAAAAATTCCTACTTAGAAAATTGGAAAAATTCGTAGTGATCACTGTTTGTATCATTCGTCACACACGCCAACAAGAAACAGTAAGATAAATTTTTCTGGCAGTGGCCTTATTATATAAGGCATTTTTTTCAAACTTTATGCCATTATTCACTTGCTTATAGTGCTGAACAGAACTTAGATATCAATCTAATGCTGATTAACCGTGGGCATTTTAGTAATCTCTTTGATATATTTTAGAAGCTTCATTTTATCCTTGATATCATGACATCTAGTCTTATCTACCAAAAAATTCTTCATTTCTACGGGCCACACCACTTTAACAAAGCGTTCCCTTTTGTCACAGTTATGGGAACCTGAGAATTGTCATTGGAATTATGCAATAGTAGCCTGATGATATAAAACTCACTACCAAAACCCACTGCCACTGAGTTGATTCCGGCTCATAGCAACTGTATAGGACAGAGTAGAACTGCCCCCATAGGGTTTCCAGGGCTGTAATCTTTACAGGAACAGGCTGCCACATCTTTCGCCCATGGAATGGCTAATGGGTTCAAACCACTGACCTTTCAAATAGCAGCCAAGCACTTAACTACTGTGCCACCAGGGCTCCTTGTCTGGCAATATATACCCATTAAATCCCTGAGAGAATAATGATCTGTTTTGTTTTTGTTTTATTTTCCCAGGAAACTCTGTGGACTAGTAGCTAAAGTTGGAAATTTTGCCTAATGATGGAATATGGATCTGTTGCTAGGGTTTCTGTATCGTTTCAACAGACCTAAGGCTGGGCTGGACACGCTGGCAGAGTAGTGGTTAAGAGCTATGGCTGCTAACCAAAAGGTCTGCAGTTCAAATCCACCGGGTGTTCCTTGGAAACCCTATGCGGCAGGCAGTTCTACTCTGTCCTATAGTTTCACTGTGAGTTGGAATCAACTCAACAGCAACGAGTTTGTGTTTTGTTCTTTTTTTTGAAGGCTGGATTGTCATGTTTTTATATTAGCCTGCCTTGCTTTGGAGAAATAGCTTTACTACTCACCAGTAATGGGCTGGAGTGTTAAGACAGCAAAACCGTTTATGACTAAAAGATGTAACTAAGTGGACACAGGCAGAGAGGGAGCAACACTGGGTATTTGAGTGGAATTTGAAGTTTCAAGCTTCTTTCATCTCTCCGATACCCTCCTGGAACCTTATAAGAGATCAACAAAAAAGAAAAAAAAAGCCAAAGTAACACCCCTTCCAAATAGGACTTTTTTTGCTAATCCTATAAAAAGGTGGGCTTTACCTCTCTACTGAATTGTTTTGACTAATTAAAATATTAGCAAATGTAACATTACCAGTGACTTAAAAAATGCGATTGGGCACTGTCTTCTCTTGGTGCTTTTGTGACTTGGACTCTACGTGAAGAAGCCTGGGTTAGCTTCCTAGGTAATAGAGACATGTGGCCCAGTTGCCCCTGTCACAGCAGTCAAAAGTTAGACATGTGTGTGAAGCCATCCAAAAACAACGAGTCCCTGCAAGCCAATCTGCCAACTGTGAGCCCACAGGGGACCGGCAGAACCACCAAGTGAGCCTAGTCCAAATTGCCACTTACAGTACTAAAAGGGGGTAATAAATGATTGTGGTTGTAAGACATTAAGTTTCACAGAGGTTTACTGTGGATCAAAAGGTAACTGGTACAGGTCTATAACTTATCTTCCCCCACTTTTCTGCCCTTCTGTCATGGCTAGTTTTAACACATAGTAGAAATTTTTATTTTATTTTGCAAATTCCTAAGCATTCTTAGATAACAGCCCATGACCAGAAATAACCTCTTTAAAAAACTTAGCTGCCTCATTTCTGCTTTCAGATGCGGGAGCTTGGACTGAAACTTAACTCTTTCATGCAGAAAGTGCAAACAATAGCCAACAAACCACAATATCTAAATATTTGGTCCAAGTCCTAAACTAGAACATACAACCATTTATCTGGTGCTGGAATACTAAATAAAGAAAAACAATTCTCATCTGAATATGGAGTAATTGTCATAATTCTATCTCTATTGCTTTGCTCTTTCTCTCTGTCTCTTTACTGTTCCCTTCTCTCCCTCCATCTTGCCCCTCCACTCCTCTCTCTATGTTGCCTTTATTCTCTTCTACCATAGATTGTCTTTTCCCACAGAAAATATCTGCAAAGTCTATTTTGCCATATAAGGTAATATATTTACATGTTCCAATAATTTAGGGCATGGACATTTTTGGGAGGCTATTCTTTTTTGCTTGCTGAAAGTGAAGAGGGCTTGAAGCACTTACTAATGAAGATCAAAGACCACAGCCTTCAGTATGGATTGCACCTCAACATAAAGAAGATAAAAATCCTCACAACTGGATCAATGAGCAACATCATGATAAACGGAGAAAAGATTGAAGTTGTCAAGATTTCATTTTACTTGGATCCACAATCAACAGTCATGGAAGCATCAGTCAACAAATCAAAAGACACATTGCATTGGGTGAATCTGCTGCAAAGGACCTCTTTAAAGTGTTGAAGAGCAAAGATGTCACCTTGAAGACTAGGGTGCACCTGACCCAAGCCATGGTATTTTCAGTCGCATCATATTCATGTGAAAACTGGACAATGAATAAGGGAGACTGAAGAAGGATTGACACCTTTGAATTGTGGTGCTGGTGAAGAATATTGAATATACCATGGACTGCCGAAAGAACAAAGAAATCTGTCTTAGAAGAAGTACAACCAGAATGCTCTTTAGAAGCAAGGACGTTGAGACTGCGTCTTACATACTTTGGACATGTTGTCAGGAGGGGTCAGTCCCTGGAGAAGGACATCATCCTTGGCAGAGTACAGGGTCAGTGGAAAGAGGAAGACGCTCAATGAGGTGGATTGACGCAGTGGCTGCAACAGTGAGCTCAAGCATAACGATTGTAAAGATGGCTCAGGACCGGGCAGTGTTTCGCTCTGTTGTGCATGGGGTCACTATGAGTTGGAACCGGCTCGATGGCGCCTAACAAGAATAACAACTCTTTAGCCTACCACAGATGAGTTTTAAATGTGTCGTTTAAAAGACGTTGGAGACTAGGGATAGTTTCACAGGGTAGAAATCAAGAGATTGGTTATGGGGATGTTATATTTGAAATGCCAATGAATAACAACTATGGAGGTGTCACAGGGGCAAATACCTCTGAGTGTCAAACTTATTAGAGAGATTTCCACAAGTGTTGTCAGTGTTGGAAAGATGCTGTACTCTGTTTCATTTTTTGACATTTTTGGGAAAAGAATGAAGATTTATATATGCTTAAAGTTTTAATTTTGATAATTCTCCAATTTGTTCACGAGATAGTACATATTGCATTTTTTTCACATTTTAAGTTGTTCTTTATATATATATATATAGTTTTTGTTGTTAGGTGCTGTCGAGTCAGTTCTGACTCATAGTGACCTTATGTACAAAAGGATGAAACACTGCCCAGTCCTGCACCATTGTCAGAATTGTTACTATGTTTGAGCACATTGTTGCAGCCACTGTGGCAATTCATCTCATTGAGGGTCTTCTTTTTCCATGACTCTCTACTTTTCCAGGCATGATAACCTTCACCAGGGTCTGGTTCCTCTGGATAACATGTCCAAAGTATGTGAGACGAAGACTTGCCCATCCTCCTTTCTAAGGAGAATTCTGGCTATACTTCTTCCAAGACAAATTTGTTGTTTTGGCAGTCCATGGTATACTCAATATTTTCGCCAACACCATGTTTCAGATGCATCAATTCTTCTTCTATGTTTCTTATTCATTGTCCTGCTTTCGTACCCATATGAGGCTATTGAAAATACCATGGCTTGGCACAGCTTATTATTATATCTTCAAAAACTTCAATTTATATTTGAATTTATACTCTTAATTTGAATCTTAGTTAATGAGCTATCATTATCTCTTGCTTAATAATAAAAACATTAAATATTACATATTTTGCTTGAGATAGAGTTTTTAAAAAAATTTGTAAAATTTGATGTTTCATTTTCATTATTATTTATTTTTAAAATTTCTGTAATTAAAGTTTGAGTTTACTTAACAATCCAGGCATTAGATGGATCTGTTTTCTACACGATCTTTTTATTTGTTTATACTGCCTATTGTTAATAATTTTTGTTGCCTGCATTGCTTTTGATTTTTAAATTAATTGGTCAATTATATATAAATATTCTACATACACAGGAAAAGTTAGCCATTTCTTAAAGACAGAGTTTGACATATTTCTATTTAATAAAAATTAATTTTCTTACTCATATGACCTAAATTCTCACTAATTTTTGCTGCCTAATCTTTTTTGAATCTGCAAAGTACTAAACTATTATGTTATCATCTGCATTACTGTATAGCTGTACTTTTCTCTGTTTGTTATTTATGCACCTATTTATGTCACTAAGGACATATGCATTGATGGACTGATCGTTTTGTTATATTAAACGTCTAATGGTTCCGAGCAGTTAAAACTTCATTGCGCATTAACCTCCTCATATAATTTTTCACTTGAATTCAAGTGTTAATGTTTAAATTCGTGCTTTTCCTTTGTTTAATGTTTCATGGAATTTCTTAGCTGTTCTTTTCTGGCTTTACAAAATCACTTTGCTTTAAAGCTGTTCGTGTCTATGAGTGAGGACACGTGCATTTGTATGTGTGTTGTAGAAATCACTTTTTAAAGAAAGCGTGTAGAAGTTGCTTTTTTGGCTGAATTTATGAGTTCAGTTTAAATATAAATAAAGGTTAATAATTGTCTATGTTACATTTATTTTCCATAACTGATATCATCAGACTTTTATTACCATTCTGATAAGGATCACTAGCAGCGGCTGCTTACTACCAGGTGCTTCACAAAGTCAGAAAAGATGTTGGTACTCGGTGCTGGAAAAAAGGCACTCTGAGTCTTGGTAAGATAAACTGAAGAAACTCTTTAAGAATAAACAGTCCTAGAGGGAAAAAGAGTCATTCATTCATCCACGAATTTATTCATCCAACAGTGATCAAAGGCAAGACCCCTGCCATCATAGAACTTGCTTTTTAGTGGAGATGCTGTGGACATTTATGTAGTTTGACCCTAAGAGTTAAATAAAGATGAGCACCATAAAAAAAATAAATAAATGCCATTTCTGTGCAGGCACACAACTGCCCTTAAATTGATGAATAAGTGAGATTCATATGAGTATCTAAATGGCACATCAGCAACTTGGTGAAATGTTCTTCCCATGGAATCATGGAAGGGTGAGGTTTAGAGACTCAACACCTCCTAAAATGAAGTCACAAGGTTTGGGGGTGCTTTGAGGAGAAGGCATATGTAGTTAGTAAGTAATAGATATTACTGAATTCAAGTACTGTTTAGAAAGGTCAGCTGAATTCTCAGTGTCCAAGAATTTGAAGGAAATAGCTATACTTAGCACATCACAATGAGCAGGACCTGGAGTAGACACAGGAAGCTGGGCATTCATGATGCTACTTCACCTTCTCAAAATAGACTGTCATTGAGTCTTTGGCCAGTAGCACTAGGTGGGTTAACAAATTTCAAACAAGTGCCACCGGAGCCAGTTTTGTGTCTGGAAAATGGACTACAACACCTAAATTGCTTTCAGGGTGACTCAAGGGCTATGGATTGAACTAGTAGAGTTGTTTACCATTTGTCCCTGATGTTCCACAGACATCAGTGTGTAGAAGATAATATGAGATTTTAGAAGATGGGTAGGTTGGCACTTGCTTCAGAGGTGGTAAACAGGGATAGTTGTGGCTTTTGGCTCTATGCTACTTGTTCCTCATCAAATTAAAGACATACGTCTTTGAGTTAAAAGAGATCAAACAGTAATCGTCTATGCTTTTGCCTTGAGAAGTCATTCATTCCCTGGTTTAAAAGTTCTTGAGCAAGTATCGTGTTGACATCAGACAAACTGACTTGCAGCACCTCCAGAATCTCCAAGGTTTTTTTTTTTTTTTTTTTAACCCAGCTAGTAAAAGAAGAGACCAGAGCTGTTGGGTTGTAAATGGTAGGAATACCAGGTAGGGAGTACAGACATATATACTGAAATATTTTTAGGATCCACAGTCTTTTCCCCTGCTAAACCAACACTGAAGAGAGATGATTCTTTCTGGAAGATCGGTGAGAGAGAAAAACAATTTTACACTCTGTAGGTATGTGTGCGTGGTGGGGAGCTTCCCGAACAGGGAGCAAAATATATAACTAGAGAAGGCAAGTTGCTAGGATTCAGTAAATTGAGAGGATTGACAACCCAGCCTGGAGCCTGGGTTTAGGTGGGGATACATGAATGAGCATAACACAAAACAAGACCTGCATTCTTTCTCAATCTGAACATGCTTACAATGACCTGAATCTCTTTTCTGTGAAGGCTGAAGCTTCCAGCACCCGAAGACCAGTCTTTTTCTAAATTTTAGAGAGCAGAGCTACATAAAATTCCAGCATAAAACATTATGCACATGGTCTTGTTTTTTCTGAGAAATTTAGAAATACCCACTGTATTGTATGCCTTCTAGTGTTCTCTGCAAACCTGAGAAAGTTAGTATCAGGGGATTTTAAATAACTTCATTTTTGTTGTTGTTAATTCTGGCAACAGCATACATTTCTGTTCGGAGATTCCCAGCTTCATTGTGTATTTCTCAAGCTGCTGTCAACTGTCTCCTTCTGAGCATATCAAAACCTTTCCACAAATACTTTAACCTGGTTTTACCAGACAAAGCAGCAATAACGCTCTAATACAAAAAACCCCAAGGGTTAAACAGGAAAATAAGAAGATGTGGAACTTCCTACCTCTTTCTCTTGTCAGTTTTATCTGGCTGCCAGTCAATATTCACTGTATGCTTATTATCTCATCTCTCTCATCTGAAAGGGTACCAGAGCATACTGAATAGAAATTAAGGTCATCTTGTCAGTGACCCAACTGAATTGCAATGCTGCATCATTTTCGTCTTAGTAAGGTCCCTATTAGTCAGAATTGACTCAATAGCAATGGGTTTTGGTTTTGGTTATAGTAAAGTTTTATTTTATTTTTTATGCTTCATAATGTGTTTAGCCTCATACTTCAGTTAAAAGCACCAGGAAATTAGAATTAAGCCTGAGTATGTTTTTTTATGTTTTTCAGATGTACAAAATGAATGAAAGTGTGGATTACATTCTCTCAAAAGTCAGCATCAGACCCCTTCCCGTTTCTAATCAATGTAAAGGACCTGGATCATGAAATCAATCATAAATCTGTAAAATTAATGATGAAGAAAAACTGGGAAAGCAGTATGTGCTCAGCAAGGAACAGTGGCAACTGTGAATGATATAGACCTACTGTATAATTTTGCTACAATATGCCCAGCATTTTAATATTGATATATATTACAATGGGGCAAAATTGCTCAAGTGTGTAATAAGGAAATAGATGTGAAGAAAAGCAAAACATCTGGATTAGTTTAGAACACATATTGACAAACTAAGGCCTGTGGGCCAAGTTTGGTTGACTACCTGTTTTTGTAAATGAATTTTTAATGGAACCCTGCCACATTCATTCTTTAGGTATTGTCTATGACTATTTTCGTAATACACCAGTGTTATAGATTGAATTGTGTCTCCAAAAATGTGAGTCGACTGGGCTAGGCCATGATTCCCAGTACTGTCTGATTGTCCACCATTTTGTCATCTGATGTGATTTTCCCATGTATTGTAAATCCTACCTCTACGATGTTAACAAGGCAGCATTAGAGCAGTTATATTAATGAAGCAGGACTCAATCTACAAGATTAGGTTGTATCTTTAGTCAATCTCTTTTGAAATATAAAAGAGAGAAGTGAGCAGAGAGACAGGGGACCTCATAGCACCAAGGAAGTAGTGCCAGGAGCAAAGCATGTCCTTGGGACCTGGGGTCCCTGTGCTGAGTAGATCCTAGACCAGGGAAAGATTGATGACAAAAACTTTACCCCAGAGCTGACGGAGAGAGAAAGCTTTCTCCTGGAGCTGGCGCCCTGGATTCAGACTTCTAGCCTCCTAGGCTGTGAGTGAATAAATTTCTCTTTGTTAAAGCCATCCACTTGTGGTATGTCTATTATAGTAGCACTGGATGACTAAGACAAAGGGTAAAGTTGAGTATTTGCCATAGAGACCTTATGACCCATGATGTCATAAGGTTTAGGCAAGAGACCAAATTGTTAGAAAAGAAAAACAAGGAAAGGGCACCCAATCATGATCTTAGTTCTTTGCCTTTGCTTTAACCAATCATTGTCTGTAAGAAATTTACTCATAATGAATCAGCAACTGTCAAAATTGTATAAAAAGCACTTGCAGATTGTACTTCTTTGGAGTTCGGTCTGTTTATAATCTGAGTGCTTGCAACCAATTTACCATCTTTGTTTTCTGATATGTCACAATAAAAATCTGTGTTGCGGAAGGCTTTGGCGAAAGTTGTTTCACTACAACAATGCCCATATATTGAGAACACCTTGAGCTGAAAGAACATCTCAAGCTGAAAGAGCTGAAGAAAAAATGGAAGGCTTAAGTTTCAAGATGAAGGATTTTACATGGAAAATATTAAATGACACAGGAAGCATCAAAGGAAGATGGAAACAATACACAGAGTCACTGTACCAAAAAGAATTGATTGATGTTCAAACATTTCAGGAGGTAGTAGATGATCAAGAACTGAAGGCACTGAAGGAAGAAGTCCAAGCTTCACTGAAGGCATTGGTGAAAAACAAGCCTCCAGGAAGTGGTGGAGTACCAAACAAGATGTTTCAGCAAAAGAATGCAGCTCTGAAAGTGCTCACTCGTCTATGCCAAGAAATTTATCCACCCAACTGCATAAAGCCACATAGTGTTTCTAACTGCCTATGATATGAACAAATAATAATAATAAAAAAATCAAACAAGATGAAACCAACCAAAGAAACAACAGTAACATAAAAGGAAAAACAACATTCCTTATAGAAACTATTCAACTATTTGTCGCAATTCTCAAACACTACTCAAATGTGTTTGATTTCTGCAGATAACTTTGCTTATGACTTTACAGACAGAAAAAGAAAAAAAGAATTTTGTGTGAATTTGCTGACATTTTCACTTGAAATTCCAATTGTATCTATAGCCGCTAGAGTGTTTGTGTTCTCAGCCTCTCTTCTTTAAGAACAATTTTTCACACCTGAATTCAGGTACAAAGAATGGAGTGAAGTCCTCCTGTTCCCTCAGGGCCTTCACGCTATTCTTTGTCCCCTCTCTTTTGTGTCCTTCAAACCTGCCTTCTCTGACTTGTCTCATATAGCCCGTAAAGTTACATCTCTCAATCTGGCTTTCTTTTCAGTTACTCAAAGAATATTTATCAGGCACCAACCCTGAGTCAGGCTATATTATAGAGACCATGTTCAGCGGTGTACAGAGCCAAGCTTTGGGCTACTACCAAACTTATCAACGTAAATATATACACGAGGACATAATTATGAAAATACAACAATCTTGGCATTGAAATCTACAGTTCACTCTAACAAGTTGCTAGGAGACCTGGGATTGCAAAATTATATTACTAAAGTTTCAATTTTTGTCAAGATAGAAATGGCCCTAGTAAGACTGTAAAACATTAATATATTTATCAGCTCTTAATATCTTTGTATAAAGTATTTTTATCAATACTCTTTATAACAATTAATATAATTTTGAAGGACTTTCCACACAAGGTATCACTAAAGAGAAGTTCTGAGGGTTCCTCTTGATTAAGACACACCCACCTGTATAATTTGCTCAGTTTGGACCTGGTTAGTCAGAATATCATAAATAAGTGTGCAGAAAGTGTGAGTAAGAGTAATTTTACAGATTTACCCAGGACAAGATTTGACTCTAAGTCGATTTTGTACCGATTGCCTACATCATATTTTCTAAGCCACTAGATAATACTCAGATTTTTAGACCCAGCATCAAGCCTACAGAATTAGAGTCATTTGGTATGGGACTTGGGAATCTTATTTTCAACCAGTTACCCAGGGTTGCTTATGTACTCTAAATTTGAGAACAAGTCCACTAAGTGGTTAAGAGGACAAATAGATAAAACATTTGGGATTAGTCACTGTTTATGAGAATTTTGTCTGCCACCCACATTCTTAATATTTACTTCACTATTTTTTCAGGTAATTAGTTCCAGCTCTGTCACAGTGACTGATGCTAGCTATTAATTTATACCATTGTTTGGATGTTTGAAAAATAAAATAAAATTACATATGTGTGATTACTATTCATTTTATCAATCATAAATTTGGTTTGACATGTCATTAGCTAGCTAGAATTTTGTTTAAATGGTAATGTCTACCTATCATTTATAATGACATTAGTTATGTATTTAGAAGGTATCGAAAGAGAATGTTATAATTAAAATTAAGCAATTGTAGGTATTGCCAAAATGACATCCTGGAAAATGTAAACAATTCTTAGTAGATGAGTTCTCAATTTTTAAAAAAGGATATTTGTATTATTTATGCTTTGTTTGGAAATTCAGATTTAAAAAATTCATAAACAGCCATTACAACTCATACAGGTAATTGAATGCAAAGTTACAAAACCTCATTTCTACCTACAGCTTGAAAGAAGATAAACTCAAGTACTTGCCATAGACTCACAGGCTCCATGTGAAAGTTTATAGCTGTAGAATACTAGTACGAAAGATTGGCGGTATGGAAAAATCTGCTGAAAAACACTCAGTACAAACCCAAAGTGGGGCGGGAAGATATTACCAAATACTGGTCAATATGGGCCATTTTTATGATTAGATTAAGAGTATAGTTTATATGGGGAATATTTGCCTAACAAATACCCTTAAATAAAGCACAAAAATAACTGGAAAGAGGAATATTGGAATTAAGATTCTGAATTCACCAACTGACAACATGAAGCGGTTGAAATTGTAAGCCATATAACAGGAAAATATATTTTCACAATATATAACTAATGAAGAATTTATATAAAACAAAAAGTAAAAACAAATAATCCAGTAGAAAAATGGACAAGAGGATTCAACACGAAGTTCATGAAAAGCAGATGTCAATAGCCAATAAACATATGAAGACATGTTCAACTCGGTAGTCATCAGGGAGAGGCAAGCTAAAACTATACTGAAATAGCCCTACACTCACAACTGCATGACTAAAGTCTAAACATAAACCAATAAATACATGAAAAATTAAAACACAATAGTAAATATTGGCAGGAATGTGAAGCAATGGTACAAACAAGTGGTGTAAAATCTCTACGTTGTTGTGATAACAGAAAGTGGCCCCACCTCCTTGGAAAATTGTTGCTATCTACTCAAACGGAAAATGTCTGTACCTTATAACCCAGTGGTTTCACTCCTAGGTATACATATTCAGCAAAAGTGTGTACACTTATGCAGCATACACACACGCAAAAATGTTTGTAGCAGCTTTATTTGTGATCACTTTACACTGGGATATATCTGTATTTTCATCAACTATAAAATAATTTGTGATGTATTCATAGAGTGGGTACACTGCAGTTATGAAAATGTAGTTCACAAATACAACATTGAGCAAAAGAGGCAAACAAAATAGTATGTCTGGTATGATCCCATTATACAAAGTTCAAAACCAGATAGAACTTATATTTTGATAGAAATCAAAATAATGGTTTCTTTGGGGAGGAGGAAGGTGCTAGCAATTGAGAAAACACAGGAGGGGATCTTCTGGGGGTGCTTGTATTCTGTTTCTTGAACTGAGTGGTGAGTTCATAGTTATATTCACTTTGCCATAATTCATTCAGCTATATACTTAGGGTTTGCATACTTATGAAGGTTATACTTCAATAAAAAGTTAAAATAATATAGTTGTAATTGTTGTTAGGTGTGGTTGAATTAGTTCTGATTCATAGCGACCCTATAGGACAGAGTAGAGATGCCCCATTGGGTTTCCAAGGAGTGCCTGGTGGATTGGAACTGCCGACCTTTTGGTTAGCAGCCAAGCTCTTAACCACATACCACCAGGCCTCCACTTTATGATTTTTGTTATATAATTCAACAGATACAGTCCGGATTTGAAAAATTTAATAAAAAACTTGGACTGACAGCAAATGTCAAGTTTGTGGTATATTTAATGCAAACAATTTTCTGTTGCCTGAGATAGATCCACCAACAATAGCATAAGACAATGTAAAATAAAAAGACATTAAATTAAGTTAAAAAAAAAATAGGAGTATGTGAGGCCCTTTAAACCCTGTCATTTAAATCAAGGGTGTTAAGTTCTCATCAGTGATAATGTACATGTGTACTCTGCTTTAATAACATATGATCAATTCAGAATGTTTATTGAATTCTTAAGTGTGCAAGAGGAGCTGTGACAGGTAAAAATAAGGTACAGATCTAGCGGGGGGGAATAGCCATCTAAATAGTAATTTAAGGCACTTTCACTCCTTTGTATTTAATATATTTTCATATATACAGTATGTATCGCTTAACGTTCACCATACGTTCAGTCAGATAGGATGTTATGCAATTTGGGTGTTGTACAAACACCATATTATATACAGGACAGAGGCACACAGGATGGCCGTCGGTGGGGCACAGGATCGCGCCACCGCCACCCCCTCTGCGCGGAGTGACCGCGAGAAAACTTTGGCCCCCACCACCGCAGGTCCTGTGTCTACCAGGTCTCCCGGAGCCGCGCTCACTGCCACCCCCGCCCGCACCTGGCTGGGCTGCTGCACGCACTTGCCATCTAGCCAGTTGCCCCCTGCCCTGCCACCCCCGCCCGCACCTGGCTGGGCTGCTGCACGCACTTGCCATCTAGCCAGTTGCCCCCTGCCCTGCCACCCCCGCCCGCACCTGGCTGGGCTGCTGCACGCACTTGCCATCTAGCCAGTTGCCCCCTGCCCTGCCACCCCCGCCCGCACCTGGCTGGGCTGCTGCACGCACTTGCCATCTAGCCAGTTGCCCCCTGCCTTGGCACGCCAGGCCACCACCGACTCCTTGCCTGCCTTCTCCGACTCTCCTAATGGGCTTTAAACTCTTCCAGCCCCAGGTGTCACGTGCAGGGAGCCCGGGCGAGTGGGGCAGCGGCCTCGGGCGGGCATCCCCCTTGGGGGTTCCCGGCAGCATCCGCACAGCGCCTGCCTGAAAGAGCGCGCAGGGACAGGCAGCTGCGGGTGGACCTCTTCCTCTTGCCGCCCCAGGGCCTGGGCGAGACCTTCAGAGCTAGGGAGAGACAGATCGGACCGCCCTGCTGAGCAAAGCACATCCGCTGCTGTTCTCTGATGGGTATAACCTTGGACCAAGAACTTAAACGCGGTGGGATGTTGCCTGAGTGGACGTTAAGCAACTCATACCTGCAATGTGAATATAAGACATACAAAAATCATTATTACAATGGCTGTGTTTTTTATCTGCTTTAATCTTAAAAGTGAAGTTCATGCCAGTGGTTTAAAAGAATATATTAGTGTGGGAGGAATTGAAAAGGATTTTAAAGGATTGACGAACAGCTATACTTGTGACAGGATATAATTAAGGGTAAGGGCGAGGCAAGGTCACCCCAGGAAAGGACGATTACTTGAGCTGAGAAAGAACTGTTGGAAACTGTGAAATATTTCCAAATAACAGCTGGTCATATTGTTTACCAGCATAGGAAAAAAAAATCTGAAAGAGATACAAGATTTGGAAAGTTAGTGGGGTTACTTTTTAAAGGTCTTTTTTGTAAACTAGGATGAGGATTATCTATTTAATTTGGTAGGCACTAGAGGAATCCCATTGAAAAGTTTTGCTTTTAGGTAATCTGTTTAGGATTTTTAATCCACCACTAACATTTATGTGAATTAGAAAGGAAGGCTTAAAGTAAACTGACCTTTAAAAAAACCCCAGCTCATAGCGACCCTACAAAAGGTTTGCAGACAGCACCTGATGTATTTGAACCGCTGACATTTTGGTTAGCAGTCATAGCTCTCAACCATGATGCCACCAGGGTTTCCAAAGCTGACCTTTAGGAGGGTACAATAATAACCTAGATGAAAGTGAATACGCAAGTCCCTCTGAGCAGTAAAAATAAGTAAAAAAACTTAAAAAAAAAAAAGTATGGAAAAATATGCAAGGATCATTGTGCAATCTATTGGTCCTTGTGTTTGACTGAAAATGTGAGAAAAAGAAACATTGACTTCAAAATTTGATGTGCATGTGGCTAGGTAGTAAATGGTAAAAAAAGGTGGAGTTACCAAGTCAGCAAAGTGAATTTTTTTTCTTTATGTCCTTAGAGACTTGCTAACGGGGTGAAAGAGATTAGAGGATGGATGGAATTATGAAGGCAGATGAGGGTTAAGGGAAAATACATTGTTCTTCGAGTAAAGTGATGTTTACTTTTACTCTCATCAGATTTTTTCAAACATTCATTATATTTCAAATGTGCTTTTTAAAAATTTTGTTGAGGAACGAGGTAATAATTTGAACTGATTTAAAGTATTTTTCCCAAAAGCAATTATTTTTCATTTATGTGATAATTGATATATGTGGGAAGACAGGTGTTTTTCCTAAGTTGAAGTGAATCCTAATAGATTTTCATGTTGTTTGAGTTAATTATTTAAAGAAAGAAATAAGTAAATTTGTAAACTGTTGGTTAAATATCCCAAGGTTCACACTAGCCAGGTTGGGGTTTTACAAAGACAGTGATTAGAATGAGAAGATATTTGACAAGAATGTAACTAGTACTTCAACTGGGCTAATGTTTATAGTTAGAGTATCTTAAAATTGTGTTTTAGTTTCTTTAGATAGTGTGTCTATATTCTCCAGCTGTTATGGATTGAATTGTGTCTCTCCAAAATATATGTTAAAGTTCTAAACTAATAACTGTGAATATGATCCTCGTTGGAAATAAAGTTTTTACTTTGTTATGTTAATAAGATCTTAAAGGAGTAGAGTGAGTCCTAAACTTAATCTCTTCTAAGTGGTGTCTTATAATGGGAAGTCCAGATGCAGGGGAGGAAGCCATGTGACAATGGAGGTAGATGGATCTACAAGCAGCCACGGAATGTCAAGGATTGTCAGCAGTCATTACAGAACAGAAGGATTTAACTTGGCTAACACCCTAACTTGGAATTCTGGCCTCCAGAACAGTAAGAAAATAAATTTCTGTTCTTTAAAGCCTCTTACAAAAACAAAAACAAACCTGTTGCCGTTGAGTCGATTCCAACTCATAGCGAACCTACAGGACAGAGTAGAACTGTCCCATAGAGTTTCCAGGGAGTGTCTAGTTGACTTGAGCTGCTGACCTTTTGGTTAGCAGTCGTAGCACTTAACCACTATGCCACCAGGGTTTCCTAAAGCCACTTACTTGTGGTATTTGTGTTACAGCAGCACTAGGTGACTAAGGCATTGGGTATGTGTGATGATATATGTTGTTGTTAGGTGTCACTGAGTCTGCTCTAACTCATAGCAACCCTATGTACAACAGAATGAAACACTGCCCGGTCCTGCGCCTTCCTCAGAATTGTTATGCTTGAGCCCATTGTTGCAACCACTGTGTCAATTCATCTTGTTGAGCGTCTTCCTCTTTTTTTTTGCTGACCCTCTGCAATACCAAGCATGATGTCATTTTCCAGGGACTCGTCCTGCCTGATAACATGTCCAAAGTATGTAAGACAAAGTCTTGCCATTCTTGCTTCTAATGAACATTCTGGCCGTACGTCTTCCAAGACAGATTTGGTTGTTTTTTTGGCAGTCCATGGATTCAATATTCTTCACCAACACCATAATTCAAAGGCATCAATTCTTCTTCAGTCTTCCTTATTCATTGCCAAGGTTTCACGTGCATATGAGGTCATTGAAAACACCATGGCTTGGGTCAGGCACACCTTAGCCCTTAAAGCAATGCCTTTGCTTTTTAATACTTTAAAGAGATCTTTTACAGCAGATTTTCCAAATGTCATGCATCATTTGATTTCTTGACTGCTCCTTCCATGGGTGTTGATTGTGGATCCAAGTAAAATGAAATCCTTGACAACTTCAATCTTTTCTCCATTTATCATGATATTGCTCATTTGTCCAGTTGTGGGGATTTTTGTTTTCTTTATGTTGAGGTGCGATCCATACCGAAGGCTGTGGTCTTTGATCTTCATCAGTAAATGCTTCAAGTCCTTTTCACTTTCAGCAAGCAAGGTTGTGTCATCTGCATAATGCAGGTTGTTAATGAGTGTTCCTCCAATCCTGATGCCATGTTCTTCTTCACATAGTTTCCAGCTTCTGGAATTATTTGCTTAGCATACAGATTGAATAAGTATGGTGAGAGGATACAGCCCTAACACTCACCTTTCCTGACTTTAAACCATCCAGTGTCCCCTTGTTCTGTTGGAACAACTGCCTCTTGGTCTATATACAGTTTCCTCATGTGCACAATTAAGTGCTCTGTAATTCACATTCTTTGTAATATTATACATAATTTGTTATGATCCACACGGTCCAATGCCTTTGCTTAGTCAATAAAGCACAGGTAAACATCTTCTTGCTATTCTCTGCTTTCAGCCAAGATTCATCTGACATTAGCAATGATAGTCCTGGTTGCATACCCTCTTCTGAATCTGGCTTGAATTTCTGGGATTTCACTGTCCATGTTCTGTCTCAACTGCTTTTGAAGAATGTTCAGTAAAATTTTATTTGTGTGTAATATTAATGATATTGTTCAATACTTTGCACATTCTTTTGGATAACCTTTCATTAGAATTGGTACAAATATGGATCTCTTCTAGTCAGTTGGTTAGGTAGCTGTCTTCCAAATTTCTTGGCATAGATGAGTGAGCACTTCCAGCACTGCATCCTATTGTTGAAACATCTCAATTGGTATTCCTTCATGTCCTGGAGCCTTGTTTTTCTCCAGTGCCTTTAGTGCATCTTGGACTTCTTCCTTCAGTACCATTGGCTCCTGATCATATACTACCCCCTGAAATGACTGAACATCAACCAATTCTTTTTGGTACCGTGACTCTGTGTATTCCTTCCATCTTCTTTTGATGCTTCCTGCATCATTTAGTATTTTCCCCGTAGAACCCTTCAGTACTGCAACTCAAGGCTTGAATTTTTTCTTCGGTTCTTTCACCTTGAGAAATGCAGAATGTGTTCTTCCCTCTTGGTTTTCTATCTGCAGGTTTTTCCACATTTCACTATAATACGTTACTTTGTCTTCTCGGATTCACCTTTGAAATCTGTTCAGCTCTTTAATTTCATCATTTCGCTTTAGCTATTGGATGGCAATGGAGTAATGGGATTTGATGTTCAAGAGCAATTTTCAGAATCTCTTCTGACATCTATTTTGATCTTTTCTTTCTTTCCTCTCTTTTTATTGACCTCTTATTGCTTTCTTCATATATGATGTCCTTGATGTCATTCCACAACTCATGTGGTCTTCAGTCATTAGTGTTCAATGCATCAAATCTATTCTTGAGATGGTCTCTAAATTCAGGTGGGATATAGTCAAGGTTGTACTTTGGTTCTTGGGGACTTGTTCAAATTTTTATCAACTTCAACTTGAAATTGCACACAAGCAATTAATAGTCTGTTCTACAGTTGTTCCCTGGCCTTGTTATGACTGATGATACTGAGCTTTTTCTATCATCTCTACACAGATGTAATTGATTTGATTCCTGTCTATACCATCTGGCGAGGTCCACGTGTATAGTCGGCATTTATATTGTTGAAAAAAGGTATTTGCAATGAAGAAGTCCTTGGTCTTCCAAAATTCTATCATGTGATCTCTGGCATCCATTCTATCACCAAGGCGGTATTTTCCAACTACTGATCCTTCTTCTTTGTTTCCAACTTTCACATTCCAAATGCCAGGGAATATCAGTGCATCCTGATTGCATATTTGATCAGTTTCAGACTGCAGAAGTTGGTAAAATCTTCAATTTCTTCATCTTTGGCCTTAGTGGTTGGTGCGTAAATTTGAATAATTGTCATATTGTCCTATCATTGACAGCATTGATAGATCTTGAAATGTTCTTTTTGATGATGAACAAGATACTGTTCTTTTCCAATTTGTCATTCTCAGCATAGTAGACCATAAAATTATCTGTTTCAAAATGGCCAATACCAGTCCATTTCAGCTTATTAATGCCTAGTGTATTGATATTTATGTGTTCCATTTTATTTTTGATGATTTCCAATTTTCCTGGATTCATACTTCATGCAGTCCACGTTCTGATCATTAATGGATATTTTCACTGTTTTTTTCTCCTTTTGAGAAAATGAAGGTCCTGAAAGATTGAATCCATCCATGTTGTTAACGTTGACTCTACTTTCAGGAGGCATCGCTTTCCCAGCCGTATTTTGAGTACCTTCCAACCTGAGGGCTTATCTTCTGGCACCATATCAGACAATGTTCTACTGCTATGCATAAGGTTTTCACTGGCTAGTTTTCTTCAGAAGTAGACAGCCAGGTCCTTCTTCCTAGTCTGTCTTAGTCTGGAAGCTCAGGTGAAACCTGTCTGCCATGGGTGACCCTGCTGGTATTTGAACGTTAACATGGCTTCAAGCATCACAGCAACATGAAAGCCACCACAGTAGGGCAAACTGACAGACCCATGGGGTGATGACGTACACTTAAAATGAATTACTAGAAGTGGAATTATTGCTTGAATATTTCCAAATAGAAGTCTCAATTGCTTCCATGAAATTACAATCCATGAAGCATATGAAAGTGCTTTTTTTCCTCCATATACTGTACTATATTTTGTACTTCCAGTATTTAATTGTTGGAAATGGCATTTGCATGACAATTTATTTTCATTTCTCACACATCTTAGGCTTAATAACTTTTTATGATTAAAAGCCATTTTATTTCCTTTTCCTAGTAAACTATTTGGTCATATATTGTACCCAATTTTCAACTCTTTTTGTATGTAGAATTTTCTCAAATAAAATGACTGTTCTATTAAATGACTGTTGTCTGTCTGAGGTAAATACTACCAGTGATCTTCAGTCTTTCAGCTTTCCCTGCCCTTCTAATCACTCACATGGTTGAGGGTCAACTTGGTCATCTCACTCATTTTGGAAAATTGTATGAGTAGTAGTGACTTAGGAGTCCTGGTGACGTAGTGATTAAGTGCACAACCGCTAACCAAAAGCTTGGCGGTTCAACCCCCCAGCTGCTCCACACGAGAAAGATGTACCAGTCTACTTCCATAGATTACAGCCTTGGAAACCTCCTGGGGCAGTTCTACCCCACCCTATTGGGTCACTCTGAGATGGAATCAACTGTATGGCAAGGAGTTTTAGCATTTAAGAGCAGGTGTCTATGATTTTTTTGAATTCTCTTCCCCTGTTCCAGAGTATCCTGAAACTTCATTTTGAGGTGCTGGCAGCTTTAGATGATGACGCCTCTTTTGAACTGAGTACCTGAATGCCTTGGATTAGAGTGCCTTTTCTAACCTGAACTGGACATGTCAAATGAGTGAGAAATACATCTTTGCTGTTTTAAGCTACTGAGATTTTGAGGTTGCTTCTTATCAAACATAATCAACTCTATCCTAATGATCACACATATTTTTTAATGTTCTAATGCTATACAGAAATCTTTAACGTAATTGTATTCAAATGTTTCAACCTCTTTATTATACCTCTGGGCTTGGGTCATGTTGAAAAAGCCTTCTCTTCTTTGAGAAAATAAAACAAGTTCCTATGGTTTCTTCTAAACCAAAAAAAATAAACCAGTTGCTGTCTAGTCAATTTCAACTCATACGACCCTTAGTACTTCTTAGTTTTTTGTTTTAGTTTTTACATGTTTTAAAATTATTTTGGTTTTGAATGAAGTAAAGTTTCATTGTTTTTAAAATTTGGTATTCATTTACTCTAACAGGATTTACCAATTAATACATTTTCTTCTCACTGTTTTTACATTCCATAATTCTTTTACTTAATTTCTGTTTGTTGTTTTAGTTTTATTCAGGACTTTCTATTCTATTGCTTTGAACTATTTGTTCATATCCTAGCAAGATGTTTTAATTAATAAACTACTAATATATTTGATATCCATTAGGATTTACTCTTCTCTATTAATTTTGTATTTTATTGAGATTACATAAATTTAATTTATAGCATAAATTATTTTAGGGTAAATTGACATATCTATAGTATTCAGCTTATCTAAGAATATATCTTCCCATTTATGAAACCCTCTTCTATGCCATTACCCATAAGCCACTGCCATCCAGTCGGTTCTGACTCATAGCGACCCTATAGGACAGGGTAGAACTGCCCCAGAGAGTTTCCAAGGAGCGCTTGTCGTATTTGAACTGTTTATGCCATTAGGGGATATAAAGCATTTACCTTATAGATTTTGCAAAATTTTTATTATTTTTTCCAGATATTTTGTTTTCGATCCTATTATAGTTTTATTCTATTTCTAATTATTTACTTTGACTTTTCTTTCAGAAGCTGCCTCAATGTTTTTTGCACTCTCCTAAGATAGTCTGACCATTAAAGTTACTTCAGATATTCATGCCCTAGACTTTTTTTTTTTTCACCTAAAATTTTTCTTTTAACATTTACCCATTCTCGTTCTTGCTATTCTATCTCACAAAAAGTTGTGTATCATTTCATTTTAAGGTAAATATTTCCTACCCATCTCTTTGGGAACCACTGCTCATCAAGTAGTTTTAGGAACATGGCCTACTCTTAACCAGGTCTGTTTCCTGTACCTTTGATTTTTTTTTCCTTCTCTTTTAGCTCCTTTTCCTCGAATGTCAAATAAGTATGTATTTTACAGTTTCTCAGAACTGTCAGTCCCTGACTTGCCGTATTTCTGTGTCTTCGGAGAAAAACTTTCCAAAGACCAGAATAATACACTTCTACTTCTTATCATCTTATCAATAATAAAAGAAATATTTTCCCATCATTTTATTAAAATTTCACTAAAAAAAATCAAAGCCATTTTAGTTTTTATATTGAAGACCTTTTGCAATCCATCCATCCTTGGCTTTCTTTAATAACATGTGTGCCTGTTAAATGCTCTCTCCCTCTTGAAAACTAATTCTGTGCACTTCCAGAACTTCTCCATGCCCTTTGATGATTCTTTCTCTTACTTTAGATTCTGTATTTGGGCTTCTCTCTCTACTGTCTCCCATTAATGATTAGATTCTCTAGTATCACTCTTTCTGTTTTGTGACACTGTCACACAGTTGGTCTTTTTTTTTTTTTTTTTCCATTAAATTCCAGTAGGGATTCAAACCTGCATTTGTGCTAACAGCTTTGTTTGACTACTCCATGCTCACACTGAAAATTTAACAAGTCTGTAAACAAACTCCTTATTTTCTCTTCCATATTTGAAATTCCTCTGGCTTATTTCTGTTCCCTAAATGATACCATCCCTTGCTTTTACTTATTCATTCTTTCCAAAATATTTTGGGACCTCCATGCTTCATGGAATCTACTTGATGGCAAATAACAACAACAAAAAATGTCTCAAGGAGGTCCCTGGGTGATGCAAATAGTTTGTCCTTGGCTGCTAACCTAAAGGCTGGTGATTCTAACCCACTCAATGGTGCCACAGATTAAGGCTTGGTGATCTGCTTCTGTAAAGATTACAACCAAGAAAACCCTATGGAGCAATTCTACTCTGTAACACATGGTGCCACCATGAGTTGGAATAGACTTCAGGACATTGGGATTGGCTTGTGTTTCGTTTCAAGGCTAGGCACTTAATGTGATTTTTTTTTTTTTTAAAGATGGTTTTTTGTTCCCAGGATTAGTGAGAGAGACAGATACATAATTCCTAGGATAGGAAGAAAGCAGAATAGAGTTGGAGACCATGGCCAAGTGATTACAGGACTTCTGAGAAACTTTATGGCGTATAGATGAAAACCATCTGCCTGAAGAATCAAAGGGGTAAACATTTATCCAGCATTTCCCATGCATCATTGGATAAGATTTGTCTGCTTATGAGTAACTCTTCCATACCTCTAAGTTGTATGCCAAATGCCAAGGGATCCTGTGGTTATTCTACACCAGGTCTCTGAGAAGCTTCTGGACAGAAATAAAGCAGCTCACAGTAGGAACTAGAGGCAGGTGTAATGGGATTACACTTACAAGAAGCTAGCTGGCTGAGCTGGCTGAAAATGCATGGAGTTGGTCCCCACAGCCACATCTCAAATAAGAGATGAGTGTAGAGAATGCCAAGCGGTGTATGAGAAAAACAAAACAAAACAAAAAAGAAAAAAAGAAAACCTGGCTTTCTGTTATTGTTCCACAGTCTAACCGACCAGATTACTATCCGTACCAAACCTGATCTTTGCTTTCCCACTTGCTCATCATGACCAGGCTAATCTGCACCTAAAGGTGCTTCTTCCCAGTTCTGCCTATTTTAATCCAAATTTCTAACTCAAATAATTCCTCCTTGAGCTTTCTTATTAATAAGAGGCAATCTCTTCCTTCTAACTCTTAAACCCAAAACAGGGAATTCTGTTTATTCTGATAAAAAGGATTTTTTTTTTTTTTTTGGAGACAAGAGCATTTTCTTTTCCTCCTTGTAGAGTATGATTCTATTCCAACAAATGAGATTAGAAAATTTTGTCAAGAGGGATACCATATCTGTGATCAGTTATTAATTCCATTCGAACCTCAATTTCCTCATGTATATAATCTGAGTTAATAATATTGATTTCATTGTGTTAGTTCACTGTAAGTAATGTGCTTGCCCAGAATAAATGCTGTTCAAGTGTTCATTCTCTTTTCACTTGCAAGACCACTATAGAGACTAGACAAATGTTTTTTTTTTCCTTTATGTCCCTCTGAAGTAATTCATTGCAAATTTAGTTGTCTATCGCTAAGCAATCTTTGCTCTCTAGTGAGGATGACACATTTTTTTTTCAGTTTATCTGGTTGCCCTGATTGTCTCCGAGAGCCATATTGCAACCACAGAAGTGGGAGCAGCCTTGGGCTAGAGTTAGTGCTGAGGAAGGTAGAGCAGAGGGACAGGGAGAGCCAATCTTTGAGGACACAGTGTTTCCTCTGACTATCGTGCTCCTGGCCCTCCTCTACCTCTGAACTCCTATTTTTGAGGAACTAATGCATTTCTTCATTGTTCAGGCCTGTTTAAGTTTCGTTTTCTCTTACTTACTGTTAAAAATATCCTGAATAACACACACTTCAACTTAGCTTTACTGTTTATTCTTTTCACTTATCTCAAGCTCTGCTGCTATCCCTTCCATAAGGTCAGGCATCAGCAAAATATTAAACTACAGGAAACACAACAGCCTCAGAGAAACTTGACTGAACATGCTGGGCAGGACAGTTCACGGCCCCTCCACTGTGCCCAGCATTTGTTCTGCTTTCCAGGTGCCCCACAGCATCTGAAGCTTTACATCCCTGGAGGCAACTGCCCATATGTTCACCTTTATTACCAGCCTGCCGTTTCTAAGCATCTGCTAAATTACAGTTTTGAGTGTGCAATGGTGATTTCATTTGTGGGGAAAAAAAGAGACTCCTTACCTCTCATTAAGTCAGAATACTATTGCACCATAGTGTAGGGTTTGCATATAGGTGTATTAAAAGCCTCGGAAAGAGTTAAGAGGATTAGAAGCTTATGTGTGCAGTTAGGAGGTGAGGAATCAGGTTGTATTCATGTGTGCTTATTGTTCTTTCTCAGAACAATAAAGTAAACGAACTCTCTCCTCTGAGAGAAAAGGAAGTTCCAAAAATACAGAATTAGCCTTGCTCTTGTCTAGGGCCCTTATGTTTTTTTAACCTCAGGGGTTACTCAGGGTATGTAGGAGAATATTGGCCCACTTATAAATGACTATAAAGGCCACAGAGCTACAGATGTTCCCCAATCCTTCGCAAGCTGATGCTTCACGGAGGCTTTCTTTCTGTAAAGCTTCCAGCTTGTTCTGTCACAGCACCTGATTAGACAACAGTGCCTGCAGCCCCCTGGACTGTCCTTTCCTTCTGTGGTTAACTTCTCTTGTCTGTGCAGTTGAGTTATCAAAACCGTGTTAAGTGTTATGTCAATGCTGTTTCAAATATAAAACACTAGCCATGCGAAGGCAAAGGCAAATTGTTTTCCAACTGAATGCTGGCAGCCTGCACTTATAGATTAAGACACAGTCTCTCCACAAAGCACTGAAGCAGCAAATTTAAAAGGAGGCAAATAGAACATAGGCTATTTGGCAACAGAGATAAAACAGTTCATTACCTGGTTAATGTTTGCATTTTCCTGGTTTAGAGCAAGCATAAAATTACAGATAACAAAGTGACACTTAATAGGCACTGGACATTTCAAGAGAACTATAGTTCTTAAGGAAATTTCTCTTCCATTCAAAAGAAAAAGGGAGAAGGGGTTGTATTAGGTAAAAATCTCAAAGACAGAAAATATAGAGAAAAAAATCAAAGGCCTAGCCCCAGTTCTATGAATTATTAACTGTTGGAATCTGGCCAAGTCACTTTCTTCCTCTCAGGGATTTAATGTTCAAATTCATTAGGTAGGAATTAAAACACTTGTGTACTTCACAGAATTGTGGCAGAAAGACCAGGACCCTGTATGTAAAAGCATGACAGCAAAATGTAAGCCACTGCCTTACCCGCAGATACACTACTACATCATGTTTGCATTCTGATAACCTGAGAGCAACAAAGACATGACACAGGCAGCTGAAACTGAGAGAGACAGGATTCACAAAGGTGTTATAGCCCATCTGACTTGGGCTTTCCGAGCTGAGAGGCACTTCAGAAACTATTGAGTCTGTCAACTCACCTAAACTCATACAGTTCTCTGGAAGGAGTTTTTCTGTCTGAACTTGGACACATCTTGTGATAGGAAATTCACTCATTACTTACTTGAGCCCAGTCTCTGTTGTCTGAAGTGAGCCGCATCATGCTGTTCCTAAAGCCCGGGGTCTGAAAGAAAAGGGCTCAAGACCTGGCATTACCATTTGTTGCTTTTCTAATACTAGGCAAGGTATTTAATCTCAGCTTCAACTGCTTCATTTATAAAAGTCTGATAATAATACTACACATATCATGGGATTATCATGTGTTTCAATGTCCTCTACAGGTGTTAGTTATCACTCTAAAGAGCGAATTCGCTTTTACCTTACCAGTCATATTATTATACTTGGTAGATGAACACGTGCAGGGATAATATAGTCCTATTTGAGGAGACATGTGACATTTATATCATCTTAGGTACCATTATGTACCGTATTACCTTTTAAGAAATGTTTGTTATTCCATTAGCTTTGTGAGAAAATGAGTGGCTGCACATCAGTTCTGAACTTCTCTTAGCACAGCTTAGGTAAATACCACTGTGTGTTATGTATAAAACACAATACAACAAACAAGAACAACAACAACAAAAGCGTTTGGACACTGGTGATCTTCAGTAATGCGCAGAATAGAGCATAGGTTAGTCAGCCTTAGAGTATTTAAAAAAAAAAAAAATTTTAAAAGGGAGCCCCTAAAGTTCCCTGACATGACCAGGCACAGGCTGGGATGAACCAAACTGTGATGTCGACAACTTACGCTTGTCTTCCTTCCACCCGACTCTTGCCTTTCTCCTGATTCTGTCTACTTTGCTCACACTCTCCATCTCCCCACACTGCTTTTCCATACCCACTTCGGCAAGGCCCTTCTCTGGTGCCTATTAGAGTCCTCAGCTAATTGAACTTAAACTAATTTTGGTATTGCATCAAATCAAACTAATTTCATTTGTTTGTGTTGAGTTGTTAAACTCTCAAAATTCTCATTCAGTTCTTCATCTATAAAATGGTGACGATAATGTCACAGCTTTAGGATCAAATGAGGAAGTCCATGTAAAGTATTTAGCACATTGTCCCCCACACAGTAAGCATTCAGTAATTTCAAGAAGTAATTACAATATTGCAATTAAGATCCAGTTTTATTTTATGCTTTTAAAAACTAGATCTCCAAATAGAAATAGCGTTAGAACCAAAACACCTGGATTTGAAACCTAGCATTATCAGCTACTGGTTCTGTGGCATTAGGCATAATTTCAGCTCTGTGATTTCAATTTTCATAAATGCAAAACAAGGGAAGAAATAACATCACAGTGTTATTGTGAAGGTTAGTGAGAAAATCCTTTCAAAGGACTTGGCACAGTAAATACTGTGTAAAGTGGCACAGTTTGTGATTGGCTACTGCCTTAAAAGGAGTCCTGGTGGTGTAGTGGTTAAGGGCTTGACTGCTAACCAAAAGGTTGACAGTTTGAACCCACTAGCCACTCTTAGAGAGAAAGACGTGGCAGTCTGCTTCCGTAAAGATTACAGCCTTGGAAATTCTATGGGACAGTTCTAATCTGCCCTAAAATTAATCACGATTGACTCAACAGCAATGAGTTTGGTTTTAGTTCACTAACCTAAATGTTGGTGGCTTGAATCCACCCAGTGGCATCACGGAAGAAAGGTCCAGTGACTTACTTCCCTAAGATGGCCCTGTGGAGTGCAGGTCTACTCTGACACACAAGGGGTTGCCATGAGTCATAACTGATTCCATAGCAATAAGTTTAATATTGTAGCTGTTTAGGAATGATTTTATATTGTGTTTTTAAAACAGAAACATTGAAAATAGAAAAGGCTGATATTTTATATCACCTACTAGTAAAAATATGAGTGAAGAATAATGTCCAGAGGTGTAAAAAAAAAAGAAAGAAAAAGCGGAAAACATTTGCGCAGAAATTAGGAGAGACATTTCATTAATATCATCTAACCTCTCTTCTTCCTGACCCTTTATGTCTGCTTTCAGAAACAAAGACTCAGGGTAGCATTTTACTACCAGTCTATTGACCTTATCAAAGAATGACATGGATCCTATTGTGTTTTTGTGGGGAGGAAAATTGCTGCAAGATCTCTAGCTGATAAGCACTACTGTATCCACCCAGAAACTCTCATCTTTTTGAGAAAATAATTTAAAAGCTGGTTAACATATCATCACAAAAATGTTAGGGACTGATGTATCTCTTTTTCTGCTTAATTGGTTGGGCAGATAAGAACATGGAATGAGCCATGTCTTCACCTAACATTAACTCCTACCTCACATATGATATTATTATAGCCTTCTAATATAATCAAGTTGCTTCCATCTTGCTTTTGACATCAACCCCATTCTTAGTGATTCAATAGAAGCAAGATGATGTAGGAGTGGTCTCTGCTCTTCATCCTCCCTAACTTTGAAGGTGGAGTGGTAGTCCCAACTAGCTAGCTGGGCAAACAAAGGTGTAAGTATGATTCGCCAAGTGGAATTGGGTAGCGTAATAGTGACAATGCTAAAAACAGTAATAGGCAACTCAGTACCACTCAGTAAATATTAATCATGTAGTATTCTGTCATGATTTTATTTAAAATCCTCTGTAATATTTTAAGTGTTTGTTCTTTATTTTAAATTATAAATTGTGCAAATGTTTCCTTTTTGGTATAAAACACTAAACAAATAAGAAAATAAAAAGACAGCTGCTTAAACATAATACATATTCATACAATTGATATTCAAGCAATTCTTATTTAATTAAATTATTTATAATTTATACAATATAAATGCACCGAAAATATTATGGATGCTGTATATGGAGATATTATTCTATTATTTTATACATACTTAGTCCCTGAAGATTAGGATGATGTCTAGGAGAAGAATTTTCTATTTAAACAATTCAGAAGATAATATTTAATTCTAAATTAAATAATTTAATTCTACTGATGCTTAAATCATGTAAGTAGATATTTTATGCCCACGGTAATCTCTAGAGCTTGAAATCTTTATGGATTACGATGGCAAAATATACAGCCCACATTTTCATGGCCACTGAGTGAGGTCACAGTGGGGAGGGGGTGGAGTTATTGTCATGGGATTGTAGATAAATGCAGAAGAATCAGGATAATTGCTTAGTAAGATATAAATGTAGAAGAAACAACAAAATTGAAAATGCCATGTGATAGCTGTGATTTTTCTGGCTACCCAGCTTCTGATAATTCTTACTATGTTTAGGCAATTACTACCATTCATTCATTTACAAATTAAATCCTTTATTTAATCAATATATGAAGTGCGAACTATGTGAATATTCAGCATGCAGGGCTGACAAAATAGGCAAACTCACTGCCCTCATTGAGCTTACCTTCTAGAGGTTTATTATAGGAAAAGAGAGACCACTATCCATTTTAACAACAACAAAAATAGATATTCTCATTTGCAAGCCTCCCTTTCCCTCCTCTCCCCCTCTCACAAAGACCCCTTGCAGCATGAGCCAGGGCTCATAACCTAATCTTAGCCAGTTAGGAGAAATCACACAGGATTTTGAAATAGGAGCTACTGATGAATGCAAAGAAGCAGGAAAACTAGCAAATCCATTCTGGTCATGTCATTAATGAAGGTAGCAGTGCCCAATCTCCTGTCCACAAATTAGGTCCCCATTCAATTCATTGCAATGATTATCACCAAATAAAAATGTAATTTTTATTTTAAATTACTGTTATGGATTGTATTATGTCCCACAAAATATGCGCTGTAAATCCTGACCTCTGTGCCTGTGGCTATAATCCCACTGGGGAATGAATTTTCTGTTATGTTAATGAGGCAGGATTGGTGCAGGGTGTGTCTTGAGTCTATCCCTTTTGAGCTATAAAGAGGTTAAACAAGCAACCTAGAAGTAGAAATGGGGGAAGAGAAATGACAAGCCACATGAAGACTACCCAGGAGCAGAAGCTCAGAAGAGAAAAGGACTTTCCTCCAGAGTCAATAAAGTGAGAGAAAGCCTTCCCCAAGGGCTGGTACCTTGAATTTGAACTTCTAGCCTCCCAAACTGTGAGAAAATAAATTTCTGCTCATTAAAGCCATCCTTTGTGGTATTTCTGTTACAGCAGCATTGGATAACTAAGACAAAATTTGGTACTGGGAGTGGGGTCTGCTCTAACAACTACCTACAATATGGAAGTGGTTTTGGAATTGGGTAATGGGTAGAGGCTGGAAAAATTTTAAGATGCCTTCAAGAGACTGTTGATAGAATTATGGATGTCAAAGGCAATTCTGGTGAGGGCTCAGAAGGAAGTGAGGGGAGCTCTTGAGAAAGTCTCTATTGTCTTAGAGAATACATATGGCACCAGTAACAGAAAGTTACTAGAAATATGGATGTGAAATGTGCTTCTAGTGAGGCTTTAAAAGAAAGTGATGAACATGTTATTCGGCAATGAAGGAAGAGTATTACTTTTTATGCAACGGCAAAAAACTTATCTGAATTATGTTGAAATGTTTGGTGGAAAGTAGAACTTGTAAGTGAACTTAAGCACACATGTCCTAGAAAGTTCACCAAAGAAATGGTGATACAATCTTTTGTTAAAGAAATTAAGCTTATGACTGATGGATCTGTCTACCACAGAAGAAAATTCATCAGCTTAGACTGAAGGGGACAAGGAAAGAATGAAAGGAAAGAACATTGTCTGCCTGTTGGAATTCTGCAGGCAGGAAAAAGGCCTAAGGGGCTACATCTGTTTTTCTTCAAGAAAAGGACTATCCCTGGAGTATCCCAGAGATCAGCAGAACTGTTGGAAGGACCAAGGGAAGCAGGGCCTTCTCGGTTTCAAAGTATGGGGTCACAGCCTTCTGGATTCCAATAGGTATGTCCAGAACCTTCTAGGTTTCAAGGAGTCAGATCTTCATCAACTCGTGTCTGGAGCATGCAACTGCCATTAAGGTGTGCCTGGGGATAGGATTGCCACTCAAAGCTGAGGGGGTGGGGCTTCCATGCCCAAAAGACAGAACAATGAGGCCTACTGTGGCCAGGGGATGGGGATCACCACTCAGATGGACTAGGAGAAAGGGGCCGCATAAAACCAAAGGAACAAAATTGCCATCCCAGAGGGTCAGGAAGGCAGATCTGAAGCCCAGGGTCAAAGAGCTTACACCCAGAATCCAGAAGGCATGGCCACCAACCAGAGTCTGGAAGGTGGGGCCATCGTCTAGATGGTCTCAAAGAATAGGATTATTTTCAAGCTTTGAGAGGTAATGTAAATTGTTCCAGTCATTTTTGGACTTGCTTGGTGCCAGTTATCCATTCTTTCCCTCTAATTTCTCCCATTTTTAATGGAAATGTATACCTTGTACTTGTTCCATCATTGTATTTTAGAAGCAGATAAACTATATTCTAGATTTCATAGGTTCTCAGATGGAGAAGAATTTTTCCCCAAGATGGAATATGCCAAATGTCTTACCCATATTTGATTTATATGATTCAGAAGATAATATTTTGGACTGAGTTGATTTAAGGCTTTTAGGATGACATGGTGGGGTAAATGTGTTTTACATGTGACAAGGATGTGAATTTTGGGGGGCTATGGGCTGGAATATTATTGATCTAATTGTGTCCCCCAAAATACGTGTTGTGAATCCTAACCCCTTTGCCTGTGGTTAAAATCCCATTGGGGAATAAGTTTTCTGTTACGTTAATGAGGCAGGATTAGTGTAGGGTGGGTCTTGAGTTAATTTTACAAGAGATAAAAACAGATTAGGCAAGCAGAGATGAGGAAAGAGACATGCCAAGCCACATGAAGATAGCCAGGAGCAGAAGCCCAGAAAAGACAAGGACCTTCCTCCAGAGCCAACTGAAAGAGAGAAAGCCTTCCCCTAGGGCTGGTCCCTTGAATTTGGACTTCTAGCTTCCTAAAAAAAAAAAAAAAAACTAGTGCCATCGAGTCGTTTCCTAAACTGTGAAAAAATAAATTTCTGTTTGTTAAAGCCACTCATTTGTAGTATTTCTGTTATAGCAGCACTAGATAGCTAAGACAATGATATATGTAAAATTACCACATTCTAATATTATTTTTATCCAAGTACAGAATTTCTTTTTTATTTTTTTCAGATACGCGTATGGCTTTTCTTTTACAAATGTCTTTAAAAATTTTCTGTCTTGAAATAAAATTAAAATCACTTCTGCATACTTCCACAGAGTTTCCTTATCCATTTTGACCCATTAGTTAGCATAACGCTCAACAGGGCATATATGATAGTTAGGAAGGCCTATACCGATGGAGTAATTTGCAAGAGTTCACCATAAGGTCAGCAATTCAAATCCACCAGCTGCTCCTTGGAAACCTTATGGGGCAATTCTACTCTGTCTTACAGCGTCACTATGAGTTGGACTCGGCTCAACAGCAACTGGTTTTTTTTTTTTTTTTAGTTGGTAAAGGGAGCATAGTGGTTAAAAGCCTGGGAGCTAACCAAAAGGTTGGCAGTTCAAATCCTCCAGCCGCTCCTTGAAAACCCTATGAGGCAGTTCAACTCTGTCATATATGGTTGTGATGAGTTGACATCGACTTGACGGCAATGGGTTTATTATTATTATTAATTGATTATTATTATTAATTGATAAAGGAATCTTTAGGATTACAGTAGATATTCAATATGCTTGGAGTACTATTTAATTTCCAAGTAGTGGAAAATGACACCTGTCTTAAGTCATAATGCTTGAGATTCATGACTATTCACCCAATTTTAAGACCTGAGTTGCTTTACAGATTCATAGAGTTGGAACGAAGGGGTACTCAGGTATCCTTGAGGAAAGTCCCTGTAAGAACATTACAAATACACATTGTGAATCATTTTCATTATTTTCTCCGAAAGATTTTATGATCATTCTCTCAGTTTCTGAACACATGGCTGATAAATAAATCTTCAGAAAGTGATAAAATCAGTATAATTGCACTGAATTCATCACTCAATAAAGTAAAAGTCTTTAGGTTGAGAAGTCCTGGAAAAAGTTCCTAGATCTCCCTTTTTGCCAAAGTAATAAATGAAAAGGCAATACCACATTCCTGAGGGAATGACAAAGATTAGTAACTGTCAAAGACTTAAAAGATTCTACGTGATTATTTGTATCCCATTTCCACTTAATTCTCTAATTTGATGAATGCAGAAGATAAAGGAGACATGGAGAATGGTGATGGATTATTTTGAGCCTAATGCAGTGGTGATTTTAATTGCAGGTCTTGTTCCAAATGTGGTATTTTTGCTGGAAAAATTCAATACTAATTTAGGCACTTGGAATGAAGCCATTTATCTCACCAATTTTTTTTCTCAGTTCCAGTAAGAATTGAACTTTAAAATTAACTTATTTTCACAATTAGGGGCAGCAAAACACCTTCACCATTATGTTTTAAGATCACACTATCTCATAAGATATGCTGGTTCACTACTTAATAATATATTGTTGATGGGAACTGGGATAGTAGGAAGTAGAAGGCACAAAGTTGCCTCAGCAAGAAATAGTTCCGTAAAATTTTTGCTGTTCACTATAACGGCACACATGGGATATCCTCGCCAGGCCAAATGAGCAGTTTTGCTTCTAAGAAAGAAACAACAATTAACAGGTCTCTTCAATATGGGGAACAACATGTACCAGTTTTGAGTATACTGCTTTTACTCATATACCTGGTGACCTAAAATGCTGCTACCTTTGATTGGGAAAAAAGACTCTTTAATGTGCCCAGGCTGCACTACAAAATTTGTCATTCATCAATTATGACACATTGCATTTTATGGCCGTTGAAAAGTCTGTGGCTGATTGTGATGTTGTACGGAGTCTGTAGCAAGCAAAATAGGAAAACAAAGAAGGAGCCTTCAGTGTTTTAAAATAATGCCAAACATTCTTGAATACATAACTATTCTGCTTTTCACAAATATATATTGGGTTTCTTGTGGAACCAAGAGTTAACCACAGGCCAGAAGGCAAGCCTGTGACTCATGATATCATCTGCTATCATATCCACCTAGTCATAAACTTAATTTAACCAGCATCCTGCTCTAGGGCTCAGTAAGTGTAAGCAATTTGCATAAGCAGGATCTTCCAATTATCTAATCTGCCACACTGCTGCCTCTCCCTCAGTGCACAGCTGTGGTTTCAAGGGGTATTCTCTGACTATTTGACTGAGGTAGGAGAAAAAGTGAGTCTGAGTCACAGATAACTCTGTGAGATACATTGATCTTAGCCACAGGCAGCCCTAAAGGAGAATGGAAAGGAAAAGCTACCCAGAGTGCAGACTTCTGGGCATTATATATCACTCTTCATGTTAAAAACCACAAACAAAACAAAACAAAACAAAAAACCCAGTGCCGGCGAGTCAATTCCGACTCATGTTAGCTGGCTTCAATGTAATGACTTTCAGATTATGACCACAAGTCAAACGAATTCATGTGAGTGATCCATGATTTAATTAGGATATCATAATAATTATCCTTATTGATGCTACGTAGATGATATTCCATGACATTCAAAGGTCTTTATCATTACACTAAAAGTACATGTACATACCTTAGGATCCCATTATCCTTTCAAGAGTCATTAAAGTTAAATGGGTGAATATGGGCACATCTTTTAAGAACAACAACAGATAAAAAAATTGCATTCCCCTGATCAACCTAGGTGGGAATTCTATACCTCTGTAATTAGATAATCCTCCTTTGACTGTTGTAGCTGCAAGTGTAATAGTTATTTTTGAAATGGCTCATTGAGAATACTGAGTATGCATGTCTGCAGCTCCAGGTCTCACACCCAACTGAAAACTGATTGAAAATAACTTCAATTAACTTGGATAATGCCTGTGTTCTTCCTGGATGGGCAAGCTCATTTAAATGGGATGTGTTGTGAAACACTTGAAGGTGTTTCTTTAAAATATTTTTAAAAAGGAACAAGCTCCCTTGAAAGTGATTATTATAAAATACTATACTTGTAAACAGAAGAAAAATGATTTTCTGGCTGAATTCAATAGCCTGAAGAATTCCTTTTTATATTTATAACTTTGAAGCTTAAAGGCTAATTGTTTAAACCAAAAGCAAACATCTAAACATTTTAAAATAAAGCTAACCTGAAGTTAGTATCTACATATCTAATGGTTCAGTGGGTTGACCACAGAATTGGAAGGGACATGATTGGAACATTAATGACACACAGACGCTTGGGTTCAAAGTGTGAGAATATTTGTATTCCATGTGAATGCATTTGAAGTTTTTTTCCTCTATGGTAAGAAATCTCAATGATCTAGTGCAGGGATTGGCAATCAATAGCCTGCAGGTCAAATCCAGCCTGCTGCCTGTTTTTTTGTAATAGCCAAAAAATACCAAAAGTAGAATATTTCACTACATGTAAAAATTACATGAATTTCAAAAATAAAGTTTCAGTGGAATACAGCCATGCTCGTACAGTTGTACACTGTCTGTGGCTGCTTTTGTACTTACACAGGCAGAGTTGATGAGTTGTGATAAGCACTATAAAGGACTTGCATAATCTAAAATACTATCCATTGCCAACCCTTGAGTTAGATGACATGTTTTGACGGTTTCATTGGATACTGCAATCTTTGGACTGATCGTGTACCTTCTCTATGGTCATTTTGCTGCAGCACCAGCAGCACCGAGTTCCGAAGCTGCAACGCTGGAGGTGCTAGCGGCAGGGTGTGTCCTGCGCTGAGTCTTCTCAGCTCTGGATCTAGCTGAACAGCCCGAAATTTTATTTATTTATTTTGAGACTTCGAAGAGGTATCCTGCTTTCCCAGGGATTTTGTGAACTGTCCAGATATTCTTTCAGTCACTTCCTTTTCTCAGTAGAGGAGCCAAAGCGGTTACTGGCAGCTAAGAACCCTGACTATTACACAACCACACTTATAACTAAGCAAACAAAGTAGGATTGAGAAGACAACATAATGAATTTGGGTACATTTTGCGTGGGCGTACACAAATGTTTTCTGTATCATATATGAAGAACTCAGCATCAAAGACCCATACCCCTAAGACATCAGTAATTAGAACAATAGAAATATGGCCCACAATGTTCCAAGACTCATGGGTGTGGAAGCTGAATAATGAAAAAGAAAGACTGAAAGAAAATCGACAAGTTTGAACCTTGGTGTAGGTGAAGAACACTGCACATACCGGGGACTTCCAGAAGAATGAACAAATCCATCTGCAAGGAAGTACAGCAAGAATGCTCCTTAGAAGAGAGGATGCCAAGACTTTGTAGTGCTTATTTTGGACCCATCATTAGCAAGGACTAATTTCTAGAAAAGGATATAATATTTTGGTAAAGTGAAGGGCCAGCAAAAATGAGGGAAACCCTGCATGAGATGGGTTGACATGGTGGCTGCAACCATGGGCTCAAACATACCAAAGATTGTGAAGACGGCACAGGACCGGGCAATGTTTCGTTCTGTTATACGTAAGGTTGCTAAGAGTTGGAGCCAACTCAACGGCAACTAAAAACAACAACAATGTTCCAAGAAATATGAAATAGAAAAGAATTGGTAAAATTTCAGGGATAAACTAAAGCAACCTGTAAAATAAAGCAAACACAAAGAGAGACACAATGAAAATCTCTTTATAAACAGTAGCTACATTTTTATTTTCCCTTAAAAGGAACATATTTCTTAACAGTTACTGAATGTGAGGAAACCAGTAAGTGTTGGTGAGTGTCAGTAAATCAATAGATGTCACAAAGGATGAGAGGCCAAGAAAAGAACAACAGGGAGTGAAGGGAGGGAGGGACTGCTGCTCTCTATGTGACCTGGAAGTTCTCCTGGCTCAGGCAGTCATTATCCTCCCAGACTCTTAGTTTCCTCATATACAAAAAAGAAGAGTGAATTATGAGGATGGAATGAGTTCTGGTTAAGGGCATGAACTCAAATCAAACACTCCAGAGATAAAGTTTTGCCTCTGAAATTTACTAACAGCATTGGCTTGGGCAAGTTACATATCCTTTCTAATTTGAGTTTATTCTTCCTTAAACCTGTTGCTGTTGAGTTGATTCTGACTCATAGCAACCCTATAGACAGAGTAGAATGGCTCCATAGAGTTCCCAAGGAGCACCTGGTGGATTCGAACTGCCGACATTTTGGTTAGCAGCTGCAGCTCTTAACTACTACACCACCATTCTGCCTTAAGTGGGCATTATAATGGTAGCTTCCATATAAGTTTGTGAAGCATTAAATTCAA
The DNA here is from genome assembly GCF_030014295.1 of Loxodonta africana. Lineage (NCBI taxonomy): Eukaryota > Metazoa > Chordata > Mammalia > Proboscidea > Elephantidae > Loxodonta > Loxodonta africana. The sequence continues at coordinate 52,267,882 of NC_087351.1, forward strand.
TAGTATATTTTAGTTCTTAGCAGAGTGCCTGCCCATAAAAAGTAACCTATAAATGCTAGAAAAAAGGAAAGAGGCATAGTGGTTTGGCTGTGATGGTCAAAGAAGGAAGAAGTAAGGAAAACCCCCAATTTAGCCTAATTATCTACTTTGGAACCAGAACAAATGCTCTCGTGATCTGGGCATGTTTCCTCTGGATGGGCAAGGCTGACAAAAGATGCCATAAAAGTAACATTTCTTAGACAATACTTTGGTATCTTTCAAATCAGACCTCCATATTCAATCATTTTCTTCAGTAGTGGAAAATTGCACAGTCCTGTGAACATACCCATATGTAATGGAATCCCTCCCATTCAGTGTGCAGAACTAAATTTTCTGTAACCATTTTCCAGCCCTATCCCCTTGCTAGGTAACAGGGCCTGATCCTCATTGCCCATCTATTCCACTTGGTTACATGTGATGTCAAGACTGGCTTCTCACTGGCTTATTTATTCTTCAGGGAACTTCTTTAGAAACAAGAGTCCATTAATTTTGCTCCATTGCTTACCTTGTCTAGTGAAGAAAGAGTTTAATAACACTGCAAAATCAAATTTTGTAGTCAGCACTTGGTCCCAGGGGCAGATGGAGGAGTTTTTAGTTGCTTTCTTATCACAGCACTATTCTTTCGTCTTTATTTCTAATAATCACACACAAAAAAGAATTTAAAAAATACCACGCATGGTTAAGAAGGTATATTTCATAAGCATCTTATTTTTGAGAATTAAAAGTAACACATACAAGAAATTGTGGACCATTTCAGTATGAGTATGCTCAAATTACATGTGATCAAAGCATTTGATCAATCTCACTTAGGTCAAGGAAATTTTAAAACTTAGAAATTCTACTTTTGACATTTTTCCGAAGTCTGACAAATCTCAGAAATAGTGAATCAAAATGACACAATTTTAAAAGGTCCCTAAATTCTCTTCTGATCATAGATATTTTGCTTAGCATCAATATATAACTTTAAACCAAGGTGCTTAATTCCAGGCTTATCTATTTATAATTACCTGCTTTTCCAGTGAAGAAGACTTAGAAAATATCTAAATCTCTCTTCAATAAATTTGCAATTACTGCTATAAAACTTTGCAGGCATAGGGCCTATTGATGAACACCAGACCTGAAGAGACCCAAGTCTAATCCTCTTTATTAGGTAAATTGAGTTCTCTTTATGCTGTCTCCTCTGAGAAAGCATGTCTGGTGAAAAGGTTAGACATTTATAAAAACTGGTTTTACGTAAATCAGAGAAATCATGTTTAGTGAAGATACTAAATTTATAGATGGTGTTGGAGTGGGATAAATTGATTGTCATTTTTTCTAAACTTCTGTAAGAAAATAAAGGTTTTTCTTTTACAATCTTACTGGGCTTTGGCCAGTCAGACTGATATCTGTAATTATATTAAGAACAGTAATATTACGGAAGATTTATTGGTTTCAACAGCCAGTTAAACTATTTTTCAACCTCTTAAGTAAATAGCAGTTGTTAGACTAGTATTAAAACAAAACAAAAACCTCTCTTCTGAAAAATAAGCTATTATTAAATTAATTATGTGTGATAGAAAACAAAGGGCCAGATGTCAGCAACAGTGATGAGATCCCTAAGGGGAAAAAACAAAACTAACTCATAACAATGATTGTGTAGAAGGATTTAGACTCTCTAAGGAATAATATACTCAAGAAAACAAATCATAGATAGAGTAACTTTTATTTCATTCTTTCACTAACTTGAGAAATGAGAAGTCCTTACTGGGGAAACTGAATTACATTTCTGGTTAAACACCTCCACATAATTAAACACTTTTGAAATACCTTGTGGAACTTGAAGTATTACTATATTTGGAAGAAAGTGAGAATGTTAGGAGGATCTTGGAGTTTTCCTCTTCAATGAGGCTTACTGGTTTCACAGCTAAATACAGACACCCACCATCGTAAAAACCAAAACCTGTGTTTCTGACTTAACAAGTGGAAAAGTTACAAAAAGATGTAAGAAGGCCCAACTTGTAGCCTTCTTAAGTCTTCCCACTGCTCAAGAGAATGAGTGACACTGAGGGACAGATGAGAAAATAACCACTTCTCTCAGTGGTTGAAACACTTGACTGCTAACCAAAAAGGCAGCGGGTGGAAACTACCAGCACCTCCATGGCAGAAAGATGCAGCAATTGGCTTCTCTAGAGATTTACAACTTTGGAAACCATGTGGGATCGCTGCACATTCTGCACTTGAAACAATACATAATGTCCAGCAATATGTGCATTATTATTGCTCAAATTAATATAGAATGCTTTAGGTTTATTAATACACACGTTTTTCCCTTGAGATAAAGACCAGAGTGGGAATGACACTTTGCTTGAGCTCTCTAGTGAGGCAAGGAATAGACCTAAGGGATCTCTCTTCATGGGAGCTCCTGGTCTATTCAGACTGTGCAGAGGCCTTTTATTCCTTAGGTGACAGCCTGTGGGCAGACATTCAAAATCTTTGGCAACAAGTTCAATTAAAAGGAAAAATTCCAAGCTCCTGCTGGCATCACTGGTACATATATGTTTATTATGTGACTCATTTTCAATGAAATAAAATTATAAATAATAGATGATACTTTTCAATGAGAAGTGCTTAAATTGCGTTTGAAAAACAGAATATATTTACATTAATCGTATTAAAAGAAAATCTAAAAGATAGGAAAGAAAGTCGTAAAAAAATACGCTAGTGCCAGGTACGTCAGATATTTGTGACAGGTTTCTTTGTAACCTTTAATGATTGAAAATTACTGTTACATAAATTGTTTAAGTTATGGAAAAGATGCAAAAATTCCTTGATAATTTTACAAAACTAACATAATGCTTATCAAAATACAACAAAAGAGAAAAGAACAGGATTCCATAGAAAAGTTTCACACATGAATGGATGTAAAAATCTTGCTGAGCAAGTCAAACCTAGCAACATATTAAAACAAGTACACCAAATCCATATAACGTTTATTTCAGCATTATGAAGATACATAAAAAGCAGAAAAGATTACCTACAATTTCACCATTCAGAGAAAATATCATTATTAGCAGTAGGACAATATCATTCCAGATTAACTCTCTGCGTATATGAAAGCACATATGCACACGTACATACCAAAAAAAAAACCAAACCCAGTGCCATCGAGTCAATTCCGACTCATAGTGACCCTATAAGACAGAGTAGAACTGCCCATTAGAGTTTCCAAGGAGCTCCTGGAAGAGTTGAACTGCTGACCCTTTGGTTAGCAGCTGTAGCACTTAACCACTACGCCACCAGGGTTCCTGCACACATACATAGAGGCATGCAAACAATTTTTTTTCTAGAATAGAGCCACAGAATTCATGCAATCAAATTTAATGTTTTATTTAATTTAAAGGGAGAAGCTGGAATGAGGGAATAGGATGAATTCACATTGATTTTATTCTTCTACAGACATATGTTTTTAAAATCGTACAAGGGAGAAAACTATTTTGAAAAGGAAAATAACTGAAAATATTAAGAATGTAAAATCATTTAAAATTATTTGTATATATTTTAGAAAATGTCTATTGACTTTTTGTCCTGAAAGGTGAAATTTGGAAATGGTTAGATTACATAAATTAGATACTAATATTAATATTAATGACAACATTCAATAATATGAGGGCAGTCCATGACATATTCTAAGTTAAAAAAATAACACAAAGCATTACAAGTCATTTGATAACCATAAGTATATGGCTATATATACTTATTTACATTGGGGGAAAAACTAAGTAAAATAATATTCTCAATTTAAAAATTAATATCTTTGATCAGATAACAGGTTGATTTTCTTCTTTATGCTTTGTGAATTCTTTTTTTCCTTTGATGGATGTGTATAATATTTATGATGATGAAATAAGCTTTGTTAAGTGTGCACAGTAATATTCCAAATTTGTGGGTGTGAGTGTGGGTGTGGGTGTGGGTGTATGGCTCCCTCCAACACACATACTTTACTGGTAAACATTGTTAATGTCCACTATACAAATACCACTATAACTGTAGCCCAACAAAACTGGGTTTATTATTTGTTGCAGAAAGGGAGACTGTACATCATGGAGAAACATATAATAGAATTTGTGCTTGGGTTAGGTGACTTGAGGTTCTATTAGGAGTTTTCTTGGGATTGGATGATATAAGAAATCAAGAATAATTCTATGATTGGATATGTTAAAAATTTTTATATGGAAGGCAGGAAGAATTGAGAGAGGTTAAAGCTTTTTTTTTTTTTTTTTTTAAATAAAATGCAGCAATTGCTCCTGTTAGCTAGGAAAGATGCTTGATCATCCAGTTTTTGTCTGTTGAGACACAATTCGATAACGATATTTTTTTTTCTCCTGATTAGCTACAGATACAGAGTGACTTCAAATGGTTTGGCGCCTGGGAAATTGTTTAAGGCTAAGTTGAAACACCGTGGCCTACCTGTTAGTGCTAGCTGTCAGGGCTGATTTTTTTTTTTTTTTAGATTCTGTAGTGTGGGGCCTTTGTTCTCCAAGTGTGGACCCTGGACTGCAGCATCAGCATCATCTGGGAACTTGTTAGAAATGAAAACTTGCAAACTCCACCCCAGATACACTTAATCAGAAACTCTGGGGATGGGGCCCACAAATCTGTGTTTTAACAATCTCTCCAGTCCAGGTGAAGTCACTGGTTAGTGCAAATGGTTAATGTGCTCAGCTGCTAACCAAAAGACTGGAAGTTCGAGTCTACCCTGAGATGCCTCGGAAGAAAGGCGTGGCATTCTACTTCTAAAAAATCCACCACTGAAAACCCTGTGGAGCCCAGTTCTACTCTGACACACATGGGGAATCAACTTCACAGTAACCGGTTTTTCATTCCAGGTGATTCTGATGCAAGCTGAAGTCTGAGAGCCTCTGATGTAGCTTTTCTCCACCCTGACTGCAAAGTATAATCATATGGAGGGCTTTAAAATAGTACTGATGTCCAGGCCCAATCCTTGCCCAATGACAATCAGAGTCTCTCTGTTCGGTCCTAGTGTTCGGTAATTTATAGAAGTTCCTTGACTATTCAAATATCCGGCCTCTGTTCTACTGTATTTGGGAAAAGGAAAATAATTTTTCCCCCTTCTCCGTCTACCCATGATATAGTTGCTTCTTTTCGGAGGAGAATTTTGAAATATCAGTTAAATTGGAAAATGCACATAATATAAAAAAAAAAATTTTTCCCCCAGCAATTTTATTTTGAAGCGTACACCTTATAAAACATCTTACATGTGCACAAAATAACCTGTATAAAGATGTTTATTTCATTACTGTTTGTTTAAGAGGAGAAGGAATAAATAGAGAGCAACCCACAGTTGAAAGATAGATAAATTTTTAGGATACTTGTAAAATACTACACAGCCCTGTGGCTAACATAACATATCGGTGTGGATAACCTTAAAAAAAACTGTAATGATCAGTGAATACAGAAACTTGAAAAATATTACATACAGTTTTAGTAAATCTTAAAAACACTGAACAATGCTGGATGCTGTCGTCAGTGCAAATGACTTTAGTAAAATATTTAAAACAAGCATAAGTGATTTGTGCAATCACAAGAGAGGAGTTACACCTGTGGGAAATAAAGGGGAGATAAAATTATTGGGATTTTAGAAATACCTGTGATATATTACTTCTCTAAAAATAAGTGAAGCAAATGTAACACACTGTGATATTTTTAAAATAAGCTAGAGGTCGCCACGTAGTGGTTAAGTGCTATGGCTGCTAAGCAAAAGGTCAGGAGTTGGAATCCACTAGGCACTCCTGGGAAAGTCTATGGAGCAGTTCTACTTTGTCCTGTAGGGTCGCTGTGAGTCGGAATCCACTCGAGGGCAACTGGTTTGGTTTTTCGTCCTCCTTCAATCCAGTGCTGACACTGCCAAGCTGGCCTCATTTCCTTTAAAACCCTGTATGTTAATCCTCCGCGTGCCACAAGGCTGTCTTTGTGAACGTCTTTGAGGATGACCGGAGGGAACTGCGGAAAAAAACAAAACGAAACTAAACAAAAACTGGAAATTGAAGGCGAGGTATGACTGTTTCTGGGCTCCAAAGTCAAAGAAAAAACGCAGACTCCTTCGACAGGATGTCTTAATGGGTAACCTTCAGTGTCTCTCGGTTGAGATCCCCCTGATTCTCCCCTTCTCTGAGAGCCTCTCTTCCCATTCTACCCTCCTTTAGGAGAACCTAAACTTCTACTCACAGGAAGTGATCTTATCCTGGGATTTGCCACAACTCAGTTTTCTTGTTACCTCCCGAGCCATACAACTAACCCGCCATAGTACAAGAGGGCAAGGCAGGGTTGAGGTGGGTGGTGCTTCAGTTTGGGGGGCAGTTTGGCAGAACTGTCGCTGGTAGGTATGGCCGCATTCTGTCCAATTGTCTTTGGGCTTATTTTAGCTGCGTTCTGTGAAGATATATTTATTCATTCTTCAGCTGAATTTCCATTCTCTTATATGGAAACCATGGTGGCATAGTGGTTAAGAGCTACGTCTGCCAACCAAAAGGTTGGCAGTTTGAATCCACCAGGCACTCCTTGAAAACTCTGTGGGGCAGTTCTATAGGGTTGCTATAAGTCGGAATCCACTGGACTGCAACAGGCTTGGTTTTTTTTTTGTTTTTTTTTTTAATGGATACCTCGGGCAAAACATATGCAACCATTCACACACACACAAGTTAATAACTATTATTAGTGATACCAAAAAAAAAAAAAAAAAAAAAAAACCCATTGGCGTCAAGTAGATTCCAACCCTATGTATAATAGTCGAAATTCATGTTAAGGAAAATAAACATCCTAGAGGAATAGAATTATAAAAAAAATATACCCAGCCAAGGATAGGAATAGCATTTTACCTTAGTCTGAAGAAAAGCTTCATTGATATTTTCTCATTCCCTTTCCTCCATGTGGTGAAAACTAAGTCTACTAAAAAAATTATTGCCGGTTACCATCCATCCACAACTACTCTCATTTACAATATAAAGACATTAGAGGAGTTTTTTAAGTAAATGTTTTTTCTGTTTAACTTCAACCAGAAAATATTTCTAGGAATACTTTCCTTTCCATCCTCATTAATATTTCTTCTTGGTAAAATGGAGCACCAGGGTGGCAACATGGACAGGAGACAGCTGACTTGTGAACCTGAACACAAAGTTTAAGTCCAAGGGTCACTGGTGGACTCTTGATAGCCTCTAGGCCCTAGAGTCCTGAACTCCTTCTGTGTGTAACGTAAACCAAAGCCTGATTTTACGGCATTTCAGCACCATTCCGGTGGTCTAATTTCAAGCAATTTCCTGAAACACACACCATGTCTACCACCAGGGACAATCTGCTTTTGAACTAGGGCTGCAGGACAACTCCAAAGGCATGAGTCAGACTGTCTTTGTTTTTGTGAACAATGTTTTGTGAAATCCTTGGGTTACAGTATCCTCTTGTTTTAAATTATCAAAGACAGTTCAATTGATACTTGATATCAATATCTTGAAGAGAGGTGGCCTTAAATGTTATGAAGCAGTTTCTTTCTTGCAATTCTTAGGCCCACTGTGGTTTAACAGAGTTAAAACTTAAATAAAGTTAAATGCAATTTCTTGAATATTTCCTAACCCAAACAGACGCTAAGACGTACATAAAATTCTATAGAAACAATGTATGTTGTAGCAGTGGTAATATTAAACTAAACTCTTTTTCTAAAGCAATAACATTGCAGAATCGAAATCGGTTTCAGGGGGCATTGAGAGAAATAAAATTCCATCTAATAAATCTGTGACAAGACAAAGAATTTAGACAACTGATTCCCCCCCTTTGCTTCAATGTACTTAGACTCTCAGATACACATAATAGTGAAAAAAAGCTCTCAGAGAACATTAATCTAAACGGGTTTTTAGTTTCAGTGCTTGATTTATACCCAGAACAAGCATAGCACATGTCCTTAAGTGGCTGTGTTGGGAAGAATATAAAATATAATTTTATTTATTGCAGAAGAGCAATTTATGTTTTAACGGCTATTACATTTTCTTTTTTAAATATACTACTTAATAGTGGAGAAGAAGAAATCTCTGTGGTGTCTGTGATAATTAAAGGTGTTTGCTCATGTTTTGATAAAAGAATGTCTTTCCAATTACATGTATTTTTAATGAACTTTTTATTTTGGAACAATTTTGATTTTTTAGAAAAGCTGCAATGATAATTCAGAGAGGCCCATACATCCCCTGTGTAATTCCTCTGTTGTTAACATCTTACATTTCCATGGTATATTTGTCAAAACTAAAAAACAAACTTACCTTAGTTTCAACCTGTAACTGAACTCCAGACTTAATTTAGATTTTACCAATTTTTCCATTAATATTCTCTTTTTGTTCTAGAGCCCAATCCAGAGTACCACAATGCATTTAGTTGTCATATCTCCCGAGTCCCCTCTGGTCTGTGATACTTTCTCAGTTTTTTTTTTTTTTTCCATGACCTTGGACATTTTGAAGAGCACTGAGCAGGTGTCCGATAGAATGCTCTCCAATCTAGTTTCTGTGCTTTTTTTTTTTTTTTTTTCTTTCTTATGGTTAATTTGCAGTTATGGGTTTCTGGGAAGAATACCAAAGAGTTGAAGTGTCCTCATCACATCACATCAGGGACACATGATATGACATCATGTGTCATATGACATCAGCAGTGATTTTAACCTTCATCATTTAGTTATGATATTGGTTACCAGGTTTCTACACTGTAAAATTTTTCTTCCTTTTACCTATTCTATTCCTTGGAAGTGGGTTGCTAAATCAAACCCACACTCAAGTAGGATAATGTTCACATCTTAAGGGGGGAGTAGTATCTACATACACCAAATAGAATTCTTCTGTAAGAATGATTTGTTTCTTCTCCATTTATTATTTTATTCAACCACTGATTTATATCATTATGGGCTCATGCATACTTATGTTATATTTTGGATTTAATCCAATATTATGTTATTTAATTTATTACTCAAATTGTTCTAGTTTTGACCATAGGGAGTTCTTTCTGGTTAGTTCCTTTGTCCTTCTGACATGTCCCCATCCCTTTGTATTTTCACTATTTTATGGATTGAATTGTATCCCCAAAAAAGATATGTTAAGTCCTGCCTCCTGTACCTGTGCGTGTGACTTTGTTTGGAGGAAGGAATTTTCTTTTGTTATCAGTTAAGTTAAAAAGGTCATGTATAACTAGGTTGGGTCCTAGTCTTAATCCCTCTGAGTGGTGTCTTACAAAAGGGAGGAAAAGACATGGACGCAGACACACACGAGTCAGTCGTTAAGAGCTCATTTGCTAGCCAAAACGTCAGCAGTTAGAATCCATCAGCCACTCCTTGAAAACCCTATAACCCTATGGGGCAGTTCTACTCTGTCCTATAGGGTCGCAATGAGTCGGAATCAACTCGACAGCAAAGGGTTTGGTTTAGGGTGGAAGTGGAAAAGAAATGCAGGGCCAAGGTATGTCACTGCTAGAGAAACATTTGTATCTTTGATGCCTCTCAGTTACCAGGCAAGGACTGGGACAAGAATCAGACACCAATACACAACTGGAAGTGATTTCCCAAAGTCAGATTGTGCATAAGATTCACCCTAGCTCTTTGGCTCTTTTCTCCGTCAGGTTCCTGTGGTTCTGGAACAAGGAACAGAGAAGAGATAAAGGGGACCAGGAAGTCTGTTGCATGTTGCTCCTTTGTTTTGGGGCTGTATATGAATAAAATATCTCATAGGGGAGTTACTCAAACATATGCACATCTGATATATTAGAATTAAGCATAAATTTATCCTTTGAGTGTATTGCATTACATTCTTATGTAGCTTGTTAATTTGAAGTATTTTGTCATTAATATAAATACCAACTGTGCTTTTCAAGCAAGGGAGGGGTATAGTGAGAGGCTAAAAATAATGGTAAGTGAATAATCAGACTTAATAAAATTGTCCTCATGTGAACTGCAGTTATTTGAAGCTATAGATCAGTGGTGCTCAGCCTCAGCTGCACATCGTAATCACCTGGGGAATTAAAAAAAAAAAAAAAATGCTGATGCCTGGTTCTCATCTCGGGAGGCTCTGATTTAATTTGTCTGGAGTTCAGAATGAGTGTAGAGATTTTAAAAGCTCCCCAGGTGATTACGATGTGCAGCCAAGGTTGAGCCAAGGTTCAGAACCTCTGTTGCGCTGGGCTAAGCCCATGCTGATTGCAGCAACTTCTGTGCTGTCTTGTTTTCTGGATAGATATATCCCAAGCTAAGTAAACTGTGAAAGAGTTATATACGCTTGAGTCTGGGGAGTGGGGGCCATTGTGTTCTTACGGCTGGTGTGGTGACTGGAGCTCAGTGGTAGCTGCTATGAGAGAGCTATTAAATGTGGTGATCTATACAGAGTAGTGTGATATGCTGCTTTTTTAGAATATAATTTTGGATTATAAAACAGGTCACATAACTAAAATTGCAGGCTTCTAAATAAGGGTACTGCAGAAAAAAAAAAAAAAAAAAAAGCCAAATCTGTTGCAGTCCAGTCAGTTCTGACTCATAGCAACCCTACAGGACTGAGTAGAACTGCCCCACAGAGTCTCCAGGGAGCACCTGGTGGATTCGAACTGCCGGCCTTTTGGTTAGCAGCTGTTGCTCTTAACCACTCTATGCCACCAGAGTTTCCAGGTACTGCAGGAGTAGAGTTATAGTCCCATAAAATCATGGCCTGGACATATAGGTGCTTATGCTTGCTTCAAATCAAAATGTTCCTCAAATCATTCTAAGATATCCCCTTTTCACTAAAAAAAAAAAAAAAGTATACACTATGACCCAGCAATTCCACTTCTTAGTGTATAGATCAATAGATAAGTATGCATATGGATTGAGAAATGTTAGAAATAGTCATTGTAGCAGTATTCGTGATAGCCCCAAACTGGAAACACCCCAAAATCTAATCTTAAGTGTACAGTATGAGTTTGACACAGCACATAGCCAGGTAATTCACACGTCTATCACAGTATACATCATCTCCACCACACCAGAAAATTCCTAAATATGCCTTCCCAGCTAATGTCTCACACCAAGAAAACCTTGCTTTTTAATTTTTTCACTATAGATTAGTTTGCCTAGTCAAGATCATAATTTAAATGAAATCATAAAAATTTGGAGAACCAGAACAACATAGACTTTCAGCAGAAAAAATACTTCTAATATTTCTGTAATACTTTTACTAAAAAAAATCAGTAATATGATTGCAAAAATGTAGTGTCTAAATAGTTAAACAAATAAAGCAATAAAATTAATATATTCTATAGTAATTTATTTTTGTACTTTAGGGAATGCCCTTCCTTATCTTGATCAAAAAAAAAAAACCAATGCCGTCGAGTCGATTCCGATTCATAGCTACCCTATAGGACGGAGTAGAACTGCCCCCGTAGTATTTATCATCGATTGTCTCATATATCTTTGACATGCTTCCACAATTCACTTTGAATTAAAATAATGCATCATTCCAACATGAATCAGTGATTAACAGCAGGTAACACAAAGTATTTAGATTTGATGATTTATTCAATTTAATAATAGTCACTCTCTATGTGGCTGATGCTTTCTGTATTTTTCTAAGTTTTTTTGGACAAATATGGATGTCCATAATACCCAAACTCAATATATTTTAATGGTATGTCTTCAAGACATTTTATGTCAGTAGGTTTACTGTAAAAGAATGTGGTCCTTTACGTGATTAGAAGAAAAATGGTGCAGTGCTAGAGTACATTTTTTTCCAGCACAGTTACTTTTCAAAAGGTATACTTGCAGTGCTTAAAGAACTTACCTTTGAATATAAATCAGTACTCATTTAAATAAATAACCTTAATAATAAACAAAACCCATGCCGTTGAGTCAATTTTGACTCCCAGCAACCCTAAGAAAACCCTGGTGGTGTAATGGTTAAGAGCTACAGCTGCTAACCAAAAGGTGGGCAGTTCAAATCCACCAGATGCTCCTTGGAAACTCTGTGAGGCAGTTCTACTCTGTCCTATAGGGTCACTATGAGTCGGAATCGACTCAATGGTAATGGGTTTGGTTTTTTGGTTTCAGCGACCCTATAGGGTAGAGTAAAACTGCCCCATAGGGTTTCCAAGGAGTGACTGGTGGGTTTGAACTCCCACCCTTTTGGTTAGCAGCCAAACTTTTATCAACTGCACCACCTGGGCTACCTGTCATTTGCGTGTACTGTGGTGGCTTGGCTGTTGCTGTGATGCTGGAAGCTATGCCACTGGTATTTCAAGTATCAGCAGGGTCACCCATGGTGGACAGGTTTCAATGGCACTTCCAGACTAAGACCAACTGGGAAGAAAGACCTGACAATCTACTTCTGAAAATATTGGGCAGTGAAAACATTAAAAATAGCAGTGCTACATTGTCTGATATAGTACTAGAAGATGAGTTCCTCAGGTTGAAAGGCACTCAAAATACAACTGGGGAAGAGCTGCCTCCTCAAAGTAGAGTTGGCCTTTAATAATGTGAATGGAGTCAAGCTTTTGGGATCTACATTTGATGATGTGACATGACTCAAAATGATTAAAAAAAAAAAACTGCAAACCTCCATTAATGATCGGAACATGGAATGTACAAAGTATGAATCTAGGAAAATTGGAAGTCTTCAAAAATGAAATGCAATACATAAGGCAGTACATAAGTATCAATATCCTAGGCATTAGTGAACTGAAATGGACTGGTATTGGCCATTTTGAAGCAAACAATCATATAGTTTGCTATGCTGGGAATGACAAGTTGAAGAGCAATAGCATCGCATTCACCATCAAAAAGAACATTTCAAGATCTATCATGATTACAACACTGTCCAAAACAAAAACAAAAACACATTGCCATCCAGTCTATTCCAACTCATAGCGACTCTATAGTAACTGCCCCATAGGGTTTCCAAGGTATACATATATGTATATATATATATTTTATATATATATACACACACACACACACACACACATACATATATATGGAGCCCTGGTGGCACAGAGGTTAAAGGCTTGCCTGCCAACCAAAAAGTCAGCAGTTTGAATCTACCAGATGCTCCTTCGAAGGGTCAATATAAGTTGGAAACAACTTGATGGCAATGGGTTTGTTTTTTTTTGTTTTTGGTTTGGTGTATATATATATATATATATATATATACACACACATACATATATATATATATATGCCAGTAGTTCTTCAGTATAGAAGAAACTGATCACATTTTAAAGCAATCATTCACTGATTAACATGAATGTAAAGGCAGTTCTATGCTATTGTACATGTAAAATCATTTTTACTCTTCTATTATCTTGTTAAAATATGGCAAAGGATATTTGAGAGTCCCTGTGTGGTTCAAGTGGTTAACAAGTTTGGCTGTTAACAGAAAGGTTGGAGGTTTGAGTCCACCCAGACACATTTCAAAAGTCTTAGTGGTCTATTTCTGAAAAATTAGCCTTTGAAAACCCTATGAACACATTTCTACTCTTACACACATTGGGTCTCCAATAGTCGAGATAGACTCGACAGCACCCGGGTTTTTGTTTGTCTGTTTGTTTTAAGGGTATTTAACTTGGTACACCAATGTGTAATCTATAAGAAAATTAGAATTTTTCAGCACAAATTCTAGGAAAAGGAAGTAGATAGGAAGCTAGAAACTAGGCTTTAGGAATCTATATTCTACAGGAGAACTGCTTTGTAGCTATCTTTACTTATTCAACCCCGCCCATGTAACCTAAGCAATAGATGTATTCTCTTGTAAAGTTAATTATTTATATTGGGAGAACCAAGGCAGAATATAAGTGAAACTTTTACTGTTGCCAATGTAAAAAACACCTTAAAGATTAAATTTAAGTATGTACTCTTTGAAAAATAGCATCAAAAATGCAACACCTTTTTTCTTCTAAAATTCAGTAGTGTACCTGCTTTGCCAAGTACATATCCTATGAATCGTAATGGTAGAAATTTTCCTCCCTTGGATTTTGTCTTCACATTGTTAGTGTTTGTTTTTACGTTTTGTTTTATCTCTTCTTTTCTCAATAGAACAAGAAGACATGCTGAACCAGATGACTGCATAGTTCCCTTTATCAGATAGGCCACTTAGAGTTCATGAAATCTTTCTTTCTCTTCTTAGATGGAGTCAGTACTGCCCCATCTGCACATTTGTACTTCAGATACACACAAACATCTGTTTTGATGGTTCTTTTATGGAGAATACTATACATCTTTCATATGAAAGTTCCTTTGCTTGTCACCAGAGGATTAAAATAACGCTTACCCTTATAAGACTGGAGCCCTGGTTGTGCGGTGATTAAGAGCTCGGCTGGCTAACCAAAAAGCTTTGCAGTTCGAATCCACCAGCTGCTCCTTAGAAATCCTATGGGGCAATTCTACTCTATCCTATAGAGTTGCTATGAGTCGGAATCAACTCAACAGCAACAGGTTTTACAAGACTAGCTCAAAGTAGAATAGTTGAAACTAGCATCTGGGCTCCATTGGGACATAAAATGTAGTTCCCAGAGACTGCCCAGTTGAGACCCATCCTCAGATGGACAACCTACTAGCCAGCCGGTTGTGCGATCCCCTAGTTGAAGGGTGTCCTGTCATCAGTACCATTGTTGTGTTGTAGGAACGTTGCTTAAATAAACTGCTCCAGCATTAACAACTGTGCCTCTAGACTCTTATCTGGCATTAGACAGAGTGGGTGACCCAGAGGAATGATTTAAAGTGGTATAGCCCCATTCCTCTGAGATTGCAGTATCACCTCAGAGGAGTTACTCAGGAAACATCACTGAAAGCCTCTACCTGTTTACTCAGACTAATGTACTGATCTTGGTGTGTCTGTGGACATAGGGTTTCCAGGTGGCCACTGGTAGTCAGCTTGACCCACTTTCTTTGTCCCTATCTCTACAGTTACATTGTGTAGAAATTGAACCTCTTGTGAAAGGAAATAAAGGCTTTTGAAAGTAAGTAAATGAATTTGAGTTGCAGGGGATGGTGTCTAGCCTTCTATCTTCGACCTTATCACCTACTTACCGTGCTATTTAACTATAAGATAGTGTTTCCAGGAATCTAAATTTTGATATAGTTCTTCTAGAAAACCATTGATTCCATTAGTCTGTATCCTGTATCACATACAAAAATGCAGTGAAAAGCAATTAGAAACAGAGAAAGATTCCAAGAATTTTAAGAAAAATTCTTCATGTGCAGTTTTGTCTCTGTTTAGAGTAAGAAATGGTATTTAACTGCACCTGGGAAAATTTGAATTCTTGAGTCTCTTTACGTAAATAAGGAAATTGTTAGAATGCAGCATAAATGATGCACCTGCATATCCACACCTAGACAAATATTTTTATGAAAAAGTGCTTCTCCAATCAGGTGGTCAGTTCAACATAATTATATTAAAATTGCTTTCCAATGTACCTATCACATCTGCAAAAGAAATTAGATAGGAAAAGCAATATCTACATTTTAAAGTTTAAACTTCGTTCACTTAAAATGATAAACCGTCTCTAGTTTCTTAGGAGAGAATTAACTAAATGGAAAGATAATATATTCCTCATTGTAAATGCTCAGTAATGTGAAGATATTAATATACCCCAGAAATATGTACATGTTTAATTGTATTCTAGTTAAATAGTCCTGAAAAAATGACTAAAAGTGATTAACATTTATCTGGAAAAACTTATGGAAAGAGTGGATATAAAAATGGACAATGGCCAAAACATATATGACAATGGAACTCTGACCCACAACCTCTGTTGCAACCAGCCTGGAAGCCAAGCCACAACTTCTGCAGCAATTCGCTCCAAATCAACAATGACTGCCAGCATCCCTGTATCAGCAACTTCAAGTCACAGCATAACGGAAATCTGTGTGTTTTCACTATAAAGCTTCTACACTCCCCTGTCTGCTTTAGAGTTTCTGCCAAATGTAAGAGATGATGACTGTCTCCTTTGGTATAGCAATCTCTGAATAAATTGTAGCTGTTTTATTTGAGTCATCTTTGCTTGCTTCCACATTTTCTTGTGGATTCTCCCAAGGTACAGTCTGCACTATCTGTTGCTGTGGACCTCAGCCTTCGACTTTCCACTGGGTACAGTATTCACAGAGGGCTCTTTTGCCTGTCTGTTCTCAGCTTGCGGAGTCCATGCCGATGTACTAAGTCAGCACCATGACTGCCCTGAACTCTTTTCATTGAGCTTCTCAGCTATTTATTTTGTTTTGTACCCAGAATTTCTTATTGTTTTCAATTTGTTTGGCATCCTCGATGGAATCAGGCCATCCTTTTCACCCCTTTTTGCTTCTATTTTGTTGTGTGCTAAGTGTTGTTTATTGTGAGAATGAAAATCTCAGGTTAGAACATAGACATAAACCTTATAAGCCTATTGTTTGAGCTGGTAATATAGATAGGTGAGTTTGTAGTACTTACAGCACTGACATCCATTTGGAAAACTGCTGTGGGCCACCAATAAAATAGATGAAGTTCTTCTGACATCTGTTGCCGAGTGAAAACTCCAGGTTTTGCTTGGTGTGACTTGTCACAGCCAATAAACAAGAACTTGAGATGAGAGATCAGAAAGACACTTTTACTTTGTTGTACAAGGAAAGAAGCAATCGGGGCTTCGCCTCTAAGACTGCTCGCGGGCAGCTTGGAGAGGTGGGCTTTTACAGAGAGCAGACAAGGAGATGCAAATTAATCATGAATATTCAAGACTGATGTTCATGCAGGCACTCAGGCTTGGGGATGACTATGGATTTTCTTTAGACAAGAGATTTGTCACTGTTCTTTATCGATGCGTAGTATTCCATTGTGTGAATATACCATAATTTATTTAGCCATTCATCCGTTGATGGACACCTTGGTTGCTTCCAGCTTTTTGCTATTGTAAACAGAGCTGCAATAAACATGGGTGTGCATATATCTGTTCCTGTAAAGGCTCTTATTTCTCTAGGGTATATTCCGAGGAGTGGGATTTCTGGGTTGTATGGTAATTCTATTTCTAACTTTTTAAGAAAACGCCAGATAGATTTCCAAAGTTGTTGTACCATTTTACATTCCCCCCAGCAGTGTATAAGAGTTCCAATCTCTCCACAGCCTCTCCAACATTTATTATTTTGTGTTTTTTGGATTAATGCCAGCCTTGTTGGAGTGAGATGGAATCTCATCGTAGTTTTAATTTGCATTTCTCTAATGGCTAATGATCGAGAGCATTTTCTCATGTATCTGTTAGCTGCCTGAATATCTTCTTTAGTGAAGTGTGTGTTCATATCCTTTGCCCACTTCTTCATTGGGTTGTTTGTCTTTTTGTGGTTGAGTTTGAACAGAATCATGTAGATTTTAGAGATCAGGCCCTGGTCGGAGATGTCATAGCTGAAAATTCTTTCCCAGTCTGTAGGTGGTCTTTTTACTCTTTTGGTGAAGTCTTTAGATGAGCATAGGTGTTTGATTTTTCGGAGCTCCCAGTTATCGGGTTTCTCTTCGTCATTTTTGGTAATGTTTTGTATTCTGTTTATGCCTTGTATTAGGGCTCCTAACGTTGTCCCTGTTTTTTCTTCCATGATCTTTATCGTTTTAGTCTTTATGTTTAGGTCTTTGATCCACTTGGAGTTAGTTTTTGTGCATGGTGTGAGGTATGGGTCCTGTTTCATTTTTTTGCAAATGGATATCCAGTTATGCCAGCACCATTTGTTAAAAAGACTTTCTTCCACCCAATTAACTGACACTGGGCCTTTGTCAAATATCAGCTGCTCATATGTGGATGGATTTATATCTGGGTTCTCAATTCTGTTTCATTGGTCTATGTGCCTGTTGATGTACCAGTACCAGGCTGTTTTGACTACTGTGGCTGTATAATAGGTTCTAAAATCAGGTAGAGTGAGGCCTCCCACTTTCTTCTTCTTTTTCAGTAATGCTTTACTTATCTGGGGCTTCTTTCCCTTCCATATGAAGTTGGTGATTTGTTTCTCCATCACATTAAAAAATGTCATTGGAATTTGGATGGGAAGTGCATTGTATATATAGAAGGCTTTTGGTAAAATAGACATTTTGGTATGTTAAGTCTTCGATCCATGAGCAAGGTATGTTTTTCCACTTAAGTAGGTCCTTTTTAGTTTCTTGCAGTAGTACTTTGTAGTTTTCTTTGTATATTTGTATAGGTCTTTTACATCTTTGGTAAGATTTATTCCTAAGTATTTTATCTTCTTGGGGGCTACTGTGAATGGTATTGATTTGGTGATTTCCTCTTCGATGTTCTTTTCGTTGATGTAGAGGAATCCAGGTGATTTTTGTATGCTTATCTTATAACCTGAGACTCTGCCAAACTCTTCTATTAGTTTCAGTAGTTTTCTGGAGAATTCCTTAGGGTTTTCTGTGTATAAGATCATGTCATCTGCAAATAGAGATAATTTTACTTCTTCCTGGCCAATCCGGATGCCCTTTATTTCTTTGTCTAGCCTAATTGCTCTGGCTAGGACCTCTAGCACAATGTTGTGTAAGAGTGGTGATAAAGGGCATCCTTGTCTGGTTTCCGTTCTCAAGGGAAATGCTTTCAGGCTCTCTGCATTTAGAATGATGTTGGCTTTTGGCTTTGTATAGATGCCCTTTATTATGTTGAGGAATTTTCCTTCAATTCCTACTTTGCTGAGAGTTTTTATCATGAATGGGTGTTGGACTTTTTCAAATGCCTTTCTGCATCAATTAATAAGATCATGTGGTTTTTGTCTTTTGTTTTATTTATATGGTGGATTACATTAATGGTTTTTCTAATATTAAACCAGTCTTGCATACCTGGTATAAATCCCACTTGGTCGTGGTAGATTATTTTTTTGATATGTTGTTGAATTCTATTGGCTAGAATTTTGTTGAAGATTTTTACATCTATGTTCATGAGGGATATAGGTCTGTAATTTTCTTTTTTTGTAATGTCTTTACCTGGTTTTGGTATCAGGGATATGGTGACTTCATAAGATGAGTTACGTAGTATTCCATTATTTTATATGCTTTGAAGTACCTTTAGTAGTAGTGGTGTTTACTCTTCTCTGAAAGTTTGGGAGAACTCTGCAGTGAAGCCATCCGGGCCAGGGCTTTTTTTTTTCTTGTTGTCGTTGTTGGGAGTTTTTTGATTACTTTTTCAATCTCTGTTATTGTTATGGGTCTATTTAGTTGTTCTACTTCTGATTGTGTTAGTTTAGGTAGGTAGTATTTTTCTAGGAATTCGTCCATTTCTTCCAGGTTTGCAAATTTGTTAAAGTACAATTTTTCATAATAATCTGATATGATTCTTTCAATTTCAGTTGGGTCTGTTGTGATGTGGCCCATCTCGTTTCTTATTCAGGTTATTTGTTTCCTTTCCTGTATTTCTTTAGTCAGTCTGGCCAATGGTTTATCAATTTTGTTATTTTTTTCAAAGAACCAGCTTTTGGCTTTGTTAATTCTTTGAATTGTTTTTCTGTTCTCTAATTCATTTAGTTCATCTCTAATTGTTATTATTTGTTTTCTTCTGGTGCCTGATGGATTCTTTTGTTGTTCGCTTTCTATTTGTTCGAGTTGTAGGGACAGTTCTCTGATTTTGCGTCTTTCTTCTTTATGTATGTGTGCATTTATCGATATAAATTGACCTCTGAGCACTGCTTTTGCTCTGTCCCAGAGGTTTTGATTGGAAGTGTTTTCTTTCTTGTTGCATTCTATGAATTTCTTTATTCCCTCCTTAATGTCTTCTATAACCCAGTCTTTTTTCAGCAGGGTATTGTTCGGTTTCCAAGTATTTGATTTCTTTTCCCTAATTTTTCTGTTATTGATTTCCACTTTTATGGCCTTGTGGTCCGAGAAGATGCTTTGTAATATTTCGATGTTTTGGATTCTGCAAAGGTTTGTTTTATGACCTAATATGTGGTCTATTCTAGAGAATGTTCCATGGGCACTAGAAAAAAAAGTATACTTTGCAGCTGTTGGGTGGAGTGTTCTGTATAAGTCTATGAGGTCAAGTTGATTGGTTGTAGCAATTAGGTCTTCCGTGTCTCTATTGAGCTTCTTACTGGAAGTCCTGTCCTTCTCCGAAAGTGGTGTGTTGAAGTCTTCTACTATAATTGTGGAGGTGTCTATCTCACTTTTCAGTTCTGTTAAAGTTTATGTATCTTGCAGCCCTGTCATTGGGTGCATAAATATTTAATATGGTTATACCTTCCTGGTCTATTGTCCCTTTAATCATTATGTAGTGTCCTTCTTTATCCTTTGTGGTGGATTTAACTTTAAAGTCTATTTTGTCAGAAATTAATATTGCTACTCTTGCTCTTTTTTGCTTGTTGTTTGCTTGATATTTTTTTTCCATCCTTTGAGTTTTAGTTTGTGTCTCTGAGTCTAAGGTGTGTCTCTTGTAGGCAGCATATAGACAGATCGTGTTCTTTATCCAGGCTGAGACTCTCTGTTTCTTTATTGGTGCATTTAGTCCATTTACATAATTATAGATAAGTATGTGTTCAGTGCTGTCATTTTGATGCCTTTTTGTGTGTGTTGTTGACAATTTCATTTTTCCACCTGCTTTTTTGTGCTGAGACGTTTTTCTTTGTAAATTGTGTGTTCCTCATTTTCACAGTATTTGAATTTATGTTTGCTGAGTCATTATGTTTTTCTTGGTTTTTATTTTGAGTTATAGAGTTGTTAGACCTCTTTGTGGTTACCTTAATATTTACCCCTATTTTTCTAAGTAAAAACCTAACTTGTACTGTCCTGTATCATCTTGTTTCCCTCTCCATATGGCAGTTCTATGCCACCTGTATTTAGTCCCTCTTTTTGATTATTGTGATCTTTTACATATTGACTTCAATGATCCCCTGTTTTGAGCATTTTTTTCTTTTTAAAATTAATCTTAATTTGTTTTTGTGATTTCCCTATTTGAGTTGATATCAGGATGTTCTGTTCTGTGACCTCGTGTTGTGCTGGTATCTGATATTACTGATTTTCTGACCAAACAATTTCCTTCAGTATTTCTTGTAGGTTTGGTTTGGTTTTTGCAAATTCTCTAAGCTTGTGTTTATCTGTAAATGTTTTAATTTCGCCTTCATATTTGAGAGAGAGTTTTGCTGGATATATGATCCTTGGCTGGCAGTTTTTCTCCTTCAGTGCTCTATATATGTCATCCCATTGCCTTCTTGACTGCATGTTTTGTGCTGAGTAGTCTGAACTTATTGATTCTCCATTGTAGGACACCTTTCTTTTATCCCTGGCTGCTTTTAAAATGTTCTCTTTATCTTTGGTTTTGGCAAGTTTGATGGTAATATGTCTTGGTGATTTTCTTTTTGGATCAATCTTAAATGGAGTTCGATGAGCATCTTGGATAGATATCCTTTCGTCTTTCATGATGTCAGGGAAGTTTTCTGCCAACAGATCTTCAACTATTCTCTCTGTATTTTCTGTTATCCCTCCCTGTTCTGGAGCTCCAATCACACACAAGTTATTCTTCTTGATAGAGTTCCACATGATTCTTAGAGTTTCTTCATTTTTTAAAATTCTTTCATCTGATTTTTTTTCAGCTATATTGGTGTCAATTCCGTTATCCTCCAGGTCCCCCACTTTGCATTCCAATTGCTCGAGTCTGCTCCTCTGACTTCCTACTGATTTGTCTAATTCTGTAATTTTACTGTTAATCTTTTGTATTTCTGAATGCTGTCTCTCTATGGTTTCTTGCAACTTATTAATTTTTCCACTGTGTTCTTGAATAATCTTTTTGATTTCTTCAACTGCTTTATCAGTATGTTCCTTGGATTTTTCTGTAGATTGCCTTATTTCATTTTTGAGGTCATCCCTGATGTCTTGAAGCATTCTGTAAATTTGTTTTTTATATTCTGCATCTGGCAATTCCAGGATTGTATCTTCAGTTGGGAGAGATTTTGATTCTTTAATCTGGGGATTTGTAGTTTTGGAATCGACTCAACAGCACTGGGTATTTTTTAGAAGCAATCATGCTCTGTTTCTTTATGTGATTTGATATCAACTGCTGTCTCTGAGCCATCTATAAGATATTGTAGTGATTTATTTTATATTTGCTCACTGAGTCTTATCTCGTTTTGTTTTCTTTCAGTATACGTAGATGAGCTACTAGATTGCTCTGTCTTGATTGTTGTAGCCCTTGAATCACTTATATCCTATTACCAGCTGTTTTGGGCTATTACCAGATGTATAAGCCTAAAAGTCCATTCACTATTCTTGAGTAGAATCTGATTTTGGGTCACCAAGTGTGTGGTGCAGACTGTCATCTACCCACCTAGAGGAGTAGTGGTGCTAGTTGTGTGCACCAGATTCTAGTTGCAGCCGGGGGGGGGGGGGCGGGGCAGGATGCTGACAACACCCCTTTTTTTTAAGGCAATAGTTGTTGGTGTAAAACTTGTTGATGCTTCTGTTGAACTTGTTCTGGGTTCTATGTTTTATTTCTTGTTTTTTTTTTTTTTCCCTACAGTACAGACATGACTACTGGTTGAGAATGCACACTTTTTAGTGAGTTGATTAACCTCTTATGAGATTCTGTTACTCCCTCCTTCTTGCATTGCTATTCACTGCTACAACACTGAGTCTTGCCATTCTACTCCCTCTACAGGAAGAAGGAGAATCTCGTGATTGTCTTATCTCAGAGAATTTTCTATATCTGGCTTAGACTTATTGGTGGTTCCATTGAGACCCTCACCTAATATTATTTATTGATGGAGTGTACTTGAAAACTGAAACTGAAGTTTATCAAGCAGGATATGCTATCACTAACTTAAGCTCTCCGTTAGACTATAGTTCTCTACATGAAGTAAAATTAGGCCAGAAGCAGAACTTAGAGCTTGTCAACTAGCCAAGACCAGAAATTAAACACATATAGAGATAGCAGCTATTCTTCTGGAATAATACATGAGTTTGGAATGCTTTGGGAATAAAGACAGTTTCTCACTTCTGTTGAAACTTCCATCAAAAATACACAAGTTAAAAAACAAAAAAACTCCTACTTCCTACAGAGGTGGTTATTATAAAGGTTGAGGCTCGTGAAAAAAGAGATAAAGTGAAAAGTAAAGAAAATGCTGTAGCAGACTATTACGCTAAACAAGTAGCCTTAACCAAGGTATGATCCTATATAAGCACTAAAATACATATTTCTGGAGGGTTGCAAAAACATTAAATATCAGTGTTTAATCTTATATTTTGGAGCCCTGGTGAGGTAGTGGTTAAGAGCTGGGCTGCTAACCAAAAGGTCAGCAGTTCACATCTACTAGCCGCTCCTTGGAAACCCTATGGGGCAGTTCTACTCTGTACTATAGGGTCTCTATGAGGCAGAACCAACTCAATGGCACCTAACAACAACAATCCTAGATTTTGATTATTAGGCTTCCTGCAAGAATAGTTACTCAAATTGTTGAGGATGTTGGGAACAAATTTAGTAGTCAAAACAATTATTTTGAGTGTTTTCCCTTGGAAACTTCAGCATGTGGGAGTGTGGTAGCCTGTGTAAGATCCTAGAACAGAAAATAGATATTAGTAAAAACTAAGGAAATCTGATAAAGTAAGAATTTAGCTAATAATAATGTACTGTTACTTGTTCTTTAATTGCGACAAGTATACCTAATATAAGATGTTAACAATAGAGAAAACTGGGTATGGGATACATAAACTCTTTGTACTATCTTCTGAACTTTTCTGTCAATCTAAAAGTATTCTAAAATAAGGTTTATATTAAAAAAAATGCAGTTGGGGCAATTTTTGTACAATATTTTTTACAAAATCAAATATTATTTTAATTTTTATTATAATTGTTGGTAGCTCTTTTTTTTTTTTCTGTCATGATTCCCTTTCCAGGGCATTTGAGTTCTATAATTGGAGTGAGTTTATAATGTAAACTAGGGAATTAACAAATTTATATTTGTACGTTTGTCCATGGCACTCTGGAAAATACTTATTCATTGGAATAAATATATTTATATTTCAGTTGTTTAAATTCAGCTAGTTCCCTGGTTTATGTTTGTGGATTATCTATGTATATTGATATTTCACTAAAATACAGCCAAGGTTACAAGGAAATTATCATTATCAAATTTGCTAGGTGAATCAGCTGGTTGGTGAAATGGAAATGAATTTCTATTTAAAAAAAGCCATATCTTTTTATTTCCACTGTTTCCTATAGAGAGCACTTAGGAATTATTTTAGGTTCCTAGAGCCATGAGAAAGAGATTAAGAGCATTTATCATGCAGCTGCATCAGGATTCTCTTTAACTCTGAGGTCTTTGTGAAATCTTTTATGGGGCCAGGATGCCTCTAAACATAGTGGGTTAAGATCTGAAACTTTTGGACAATTAGTAATCTCTAAAATGTGTAATAGGGTTAGGACTTACATAATTTTTATAAAAGAGAATAATGGTAATTACATATTTATCTTCTGTAAGTTCTTACAGAATTACTAACATTTTATATTTAATTATATTAGGCTGAAATTAAATAAGTTCATTATGGTGAACTACAAAATCACATGAGAAGTTCTCTTTAACCACTGATGACATTACATTAACTTTAAGATGTGATTAGAATACTATTAAAAACACAGTTTCCAGAACCCAATTTTAAGTAGTAACAGCAAAGAAACTGGGTCCTTACACAGAGATTGAGTTTAGGCTATGCTCATTTTTTGGTGTATAAAGACGGTGTTTTAGTTTCTTAGTGCTGCTGTAACAGAAATATCACAAGTGGGTGGCTTTAGCAAACGGAAACATTTTCTCACAGTTTAGGAAGGAAGAAATCCTAATTCAGGATACCAGCTCTGGGGGAAAAATCTTTCTGTCTCCTCTGGGGTAAAGTCCTTGTCTCTTTCAGCTTCTCTTCCTCAGTTCCTTGGTGATTTCATGTGGCATCACTTTTTCCTCATTTGTGCTTCCTTGCTTCTGTGCCTACTCTCTTCCTTTTATATCTCAAAAGTCATTGGCTCACAACTCTTCAGACAATGATTGGACTGGACTATAAAACATAAAGTGATACTAGTGAAGAGTGTACTTCTTAGTTCAAGTTGATACAACAGACTAAATGGACAGCTTCTGTCAGGAGGTGAGATGAGAAGGCAGAAAGGGATAGAAGCTAGTTCAATGGATGCGGGAAATATGGGGTGGAAAGGAGTGTGCTGTTACACTATAGAGATAGCAACTAGGGTCACATAACAATGTGTGTATAAATTTTTGTAGGTGAAACTAACATGAGCTGTAAATGTTCACCTAAAGCGCAATAAAAAAAAAAAAAGTGGTTGGCTTGTGACACACCCTACACTGATATGGACTTATTAACATAACAAAGAAAACTCTATTTCTAAATGGAATTGCATCCATGGTTACAGGGTTTAGGATTTACAGCACATATTTATGGGGGACACAATTCAGTCCATAATGGATTCAATATTTCCTTTGCCCTAAAGACGTTTCATGTAGGAGAAGAGGCAAGTTAACTACAGCACAAAGCCCTATGATAGGCTTCTGATAAAGGAAGCCGTGTATACCAGGGGAGCACATAGAAGGATAATGAACCCAGGATAAGTTAGGACATGTGATAGGAACTGTTTCCTGGAAAATGGAATCTGAGAATTAGGTAGAAACCAAGAAGCTGATTCTTATAGGTAGAACACATGTAAAGACAATGAGCAAATCAAAATATTGCTTACTGGGGAAAGTTACAAGGGTTCAATTTGCTTGAGGTCAATTGTGAGAGTTGAGGCTAAAGAAATAAGTAACAGTCACATTTAGCTAAGCCAGTAGCAATGTACAATTAATTAATATTTACTTTATATTCATCATTAGAATAATGACAACAAGTATTTTTGTAATTTTATCATATTATAAAAATCTTTGCCATACTGAAATACAAAATTATGGCAACAGTTATAATGGCTAATTTCTTAATATATGCTGCTGTTTAAAATTATTCAGAATCTAGATTCCTTGTTGTGAGGGAGGGCAAAAAAGAGTAATTAAAATTGTTTCTTTATATCATCTAGAGGATTCTAGGACCTGGGTGGAATTTAAGGGATGATGCCCACTGGTACGTAAGCTGAAGAGGGAAAGTACAATTTGCTTAAGATGCAAGTGTCTTGTTGTGATAAATTTGCCTAAGTTTCTTCAGCTGCTGATTTGGCCTCTGAAACTTACTAGAACCCTCATGTATTAATTTTCCACTACAGCATTAAGATAATATTTTGCAAAGCATAGCCTGTATACTTAAATAATGATGGACTTGCCCATACCTGTTTTATTTTCACACCTTTTAGAGGAAATTTAATCAAAGACAGATTATTTGACTTCTGCTCTTTACCTTTACATCAGTTTTCTGTATAAAGCGGCTCCAAACAAATGCTCAGAATGACTAGATACTTTAACAAAACTTCAGATTTTGCTTACCTAATGAAACAAATAGTTTTAAAGGTATGTAGTTCACTATTCCCCCACGCATCTGTCAGTTTGTCATACTGTGGAGGCTTGTGTGTTGCTGTGATGCTGGAAGCTATGCCACCGGTATTGAAATACCAGCAACGTCACCCATAATGGACAGGTTTCAGCTGAACTTCCAGACTAAGAGAGACTAGGTAGAAGGATCCAGCAGTCTACTTCTGAAAAGAATTAGCCAGTGAAAACCTTATGAATAGCAGAGAACATTGTCTTATATAGTACCACAAGAGGAGCCCCTCAAGTTGGAAGGCACTCAAAATACGAATGGGGAAGAGCAGCCTCCTCAAATTAGAGTCCACCTTAGTGACATGGATGGAGCCAAGCTTTCAGGACCTTCATTTGCTGACTGATATGGCACAACTCAAAATGAGAAAAACAGCTGCAAACATTCATTAATAATTGGAATCTGGAATGTACTAAGTATAAATCCAGGAAAACTGGAGATTGCCAAACATGAAAATAAAACACATAAAGATCTATATCCCAGGCATTAGGTAGCTGAAATAGACTGGAATTGGTCATTTTGCATCCAACAATCACATGGTCTAGTAAGCCAGGGATGACAACTTGAAGACAAATGGCATTACATTCATCATCAAAAGGAACATATCAAGATCTATCCTGAAGTACAATGCTGTCAGTGATAGGATAACACCCATATGCCTACAAGGAAGACTGGTTAATACAACTATTATTCAAATTTACACACCAACTACTAAGGCCAAAGATGAAGATATTGAAGATTTTTACCAGCTTCTGCAGGCTGAAATTGATCAAACATGTAATCAGTATGCACTGATAATTACTGGTGATTGGAATACAAAAGCTGGAAATGAAGAAAAAGAATTGGTAGTTGGAAAATACAGCCTTGGTGACAGAAACAATGCTGGAGATCACATGATTGAATTTTGCAAGACCAACGACTTCTTCACGGCAAATACTTTTTTCACTGACATAAATGGCAGCTATATACATGGACTCATAGAGATCCTATAGGACAGAGTAGAACTGCTGCATAGAGTTTCCAAGGAGAGCCTAGTGGATTTGAACTGCAGACATTGTGGTTAGCAGCCGTAGCACTTAACCACTATGCCAACACGGTTTCCACATGGACCCTGCCAGACGGAACACACAGGGATCAAATTGAATACATCTGCGGAAAGAGATGATGGAAAAGCCGAATATCATCAGTTGGAACAAGGCCAGGGACCAACTGCAGATCAGACCATCAATTAGTCATATGCAGTTAACATTGAAACTGAAGAAAATCAGAACAAGTCCAGAAGAGCCAAAATATGACCTTGATTATATCCCACCTGAATTTAGAGACCATCTCAAGAATAGATTTGATCCGTTGAACCCTAATAACTGAAGACCAGGAGAGTTGTGGAAGACATCAAGGACATCATATATGAAGAAAGCAAGAGGTCATTAAAAAGACAGGAGAGAAAGAAAAAACATAAATGTATGAAACTTGCTCTTGAAAGTCAAGCAGCTAAAGCAAAAAAATTGATGAAGTAAAACAGCTGAAGAGAAGATTTCAAAGGGTAGGTTGAGAAGACAAAGTAAAGTATGATGACATGTGCAAAGACTTGGAGATAGAAAACCAAAAGGGAAGAACACACTCAGGATTTTTCAAGATGAAAGAATTGAAGCAAAAATTCAAGTCTTGAGTTGCGACACTAAAGGATTCTACAGGTAAAATATTAAACAATGCAGGAAGCATCAAAAGAAGATGGAAGGAATACCCACAGTCACTATACCGATAGGAATTGGTTGATGTTTAACCATTTCAGGAGGTAACATATGATCAGGAACCGATGGTACTGAAGGAAGAAGTCCAAGCTGCACTGAAGGCATTGGTGAAAAACAAGGCTCCGGGAATTGATGGGATACCAATCGAGATGTTTCAACAAATAGATGCAGCTCTGGAAGTCCTCACTCATCTATGCCAGTAAGTTTGTAAGATAGCTACCTGGCCAACTGACTGAAAGAGTTCCATATTTAAGCCTATTCCCAAGAGAGGTGATCTAATCAAATGTGGAAATTATCGAACAATATCGTTAACATCACATGCAAGTGAAATTTTGCTGAAGACCATTCAAAAGCAGCTGCAGCAGTGTATAGACAGGGAACTGCCAGAAGTTCAAGTTGGATTTAGAAGAGAATGTGGAACCAGGGATATCATTGCTGAAAGCAGGGAACACCAGAAAGATGTTTACCTGTGTTTTATTGACTATGCTAAGGCATTCAACTGTGTGGATCATACCAAATTATGGATAATATTGCAGAGAATGGGAATTCTGGAACACTGAATTGTGTTCATGAGGAATCTGCACATAGATTAAGAGGCAGTTGTTTGAACAGAACAAGGGGATACTGCATGGTTTAAAGTCAGGAAAGGTGTGAGTCAGGGTTGTATCCTTTCACCATACCTATTCAATCTGTATGCTGAGAAAATTATACAAGAACTTGGACTATATGAAGAAGAATGGGGCTTCAGGATTGGAAAAAGACTCATTAACAACCTGTGTTATGCAGATGACACAACCTCGCTTGCTGAAAGTGAAGAGGACTTGAAGCACTTACGGATGGAGATCAAAGACCACATCCTTTGGTATGGATTACACCCCAACATAAGGAAAACAAAAATCCTCACAAACTGGACCAATAAGCAACATCATGATAAATGGAGAAAAGATTGAGGTTGTCAAGGATTTCATTTTACTTGGATCCACAATCAACACCCATGGAAGCAGCAGTCAAGAAATCAAAAGGCACATTGCTTTGGGCATGTTGGCTGCAAAAGTCCTCTTTAAAGTGTTGAAAAAGAAAGTTGTCAAGTTGAAGACTAAAGTACACCTGACCCAAGCCATGGTATTTTCAGTAGCATCATATGCATGGCAAAGCTAGACAATGAATAAGCAGAGCAAGGAAGAATTGATGCCTTTGAATTGCGGTGTGGCGAAGAATATTGAACATACCACAGACTGCCAAAAAAACAAAACCAAACCCATTGCTGTCAAGTCAATTCTGACTCATAGCAATCGTATAGGACAGAGTAGAACTGCCCCATAGGGTTTCCAAGGAGCACCTGATGGATTTGAACTGCTGACCTTTCTGTTAGCAGCCATAGCTCTTAACCACTATGCCACCAGGGTTTCCTAGACTGCCAAAAGAATGAATAAATCTGTCTTGGAAGAAGTACAACCAGAATGCTCCTTAGAAGCAAGGATGGTGAGACTACATCTCACATACTTTGGACATGTTATCCGGAGGGATCAGTCCCTGGAGAAGGACATCATGCTCGGTAAAATAGAGGGTCAGCAAAAAAGAGGAAGACCCTCAATGAAATGGACTGATACAGTGGCTGCAACAATGGGCTCATGCATAGCAACAGTTGTGAGGATGGTGGAGGACCAGGCAGTGTTTTGTCCTGTTGTGTACAGGGTCACTATGAATTGGAACCAAGTGGACAGTACCTAACAATAACAATGGTTCACTATTATGCATTTGTTGTCATTGTTAGTTGCAGTTGAATCAATTTTTATTCATGGCAACCCCATGAGTGCAGAGTAGAATTGCTCGATAGGGTTTTTAAGGTTGTGACCTTTCAGAAGATCACCAGTCTTATCTTCTGAGACTCCTCTGGGTGGATTAAAACCCTCGACCTTTCAGTTAGTATTTGAGTGCTTAGACCTTTTCATCACCTAGGGACTCATGAAGTAAGTGTTCATAAGCTGAACACCTACTATGTCCAGAGATTGTTCTAGGCACTGCTGAGGTGGAGAACAAACAGTGTCAACCATTCTCCTATAGGTTTTATCTTAGGAGTATTCTGCGCTAATGTGTAGGGTATATACTTATCTCACTAAAACAGCTGTATACTCGTAGCAGACAGTGATAAGAGCATACCTAATTTTGGAGAAATGAATGAATATTTTTAGGATTCTGGATGTTTACATCTAACCTAGTCTCTTTCAAGTAATGGTTAACAGTTAAGAATTGGATTTTCTGTTAATACAGTCTATGGAGATTTCTATTGGTAATTACATCTCAGAAAGAATGTATTTGACAATCTTTTGAAATCTAGAATGTGTACCACTTGTGGATAGCCAAGATATTTCTATTAACATCAGCTTTTGTTGAGCTCGAAAAGGTAAGCTCCGTTGTCACCCAGTTCATGAAAGCTAGAGTACTAAAGCAGTTGTCTAAAATTCTGAAGTTCACCTTACATAGATGCATACTCTACAATGTAAATTCTTTAGCTATTTTTTTTAGATTTGTTGTGTTTTAAGGAAAATGAATCTAAAATTTAATTTGTTGACATTAGAAACATATTCCACAGATTGATTTCATATTTTTATTTTTCTATTAATATCAAATCAGAATAAAATGTAGATTTTAGATGCAAGCAGAGTGTGCTTCAAATGGGGGCTGAGAGCTGACTAATGAAAATATACTTTTGAAATTCTAGTTTTTTATCTACAAAGGCCCCAAATATTCTTTAATTCTAATTTCTGCAATATCATCATTGTTGTCTAATTTGGTCTAAAATTATATAGCCCTTTTAATTCTGCTTTATTTTCCCTGATTGTAAGTCAAAAGAGATTTACATTCTATATGAATTTTATTTTCTTAAAACAATGATGGATTTTTCACCAATGCCATCATTTGCTATGGCAATGCCCCCAATATCATCATGAAGACTGCATGAAACAAATGTTCAAAGAAGCTTAATATATCACAACAGGAAGGCCATACGAGAATAGGACAGTTGCCACAACAGAGCAAACCAGCAAGACCAGGTGGCCAATTAACAGAGAATATTTATTAAACAATATTCTTTAATAGTTTCACAAAACCCAAACCAATATTGGAACATAGTCATAATCTGAGGTACTTGGAGCAGGATTCTTTGAGAGAATTTAGGCAATTTAATTCCTGCTTATATCAAAAATGTGACTAAACATTGTTCACATTTGTTTCATTCAACAGTTACTTTGGGCTTCTTACCTGCCTGTTTCTGCAAAATCTGAGTTATCTGACTCAGGTTCAATTATAATGGCAGGGTATGGAGACAAAATAAGTGCCTCTCTTATCCTAGAGTAAAAATTAGTGGTACTTTAATATGGAATGGAACACATGAATACCTAGAAAGCCAAGCCCATTAAAAACAGAGATAGGTACCTATATCACATTACCATCAGTAGTGTTAGGATAGAGAGCTCATTAGAAAATGAGCATAATCATTATGTAAGCTTATTTTCATTCAACAAGTACTTGTAACAGGTAATATAAGAACTTAAGATACTAAAAGAATAAAATATTTTATCATTTTTAAAAATGTTCATAACACACTGAAAGAAAAAAATAGAACAGGTAATTAGAATTTAGGTTAACCAATAGGATAGAGCTCTAGACATTGGTAGGAGTGGCAAAAAAAAAAAAACCAGACTTTACTGGCGGAGGGATCAAGGAATAAAGCTAGAAGGTGCTGCTTTAGATAAATATTAAAGAATGAGTAAGAATTAGTTTTTCAAAATAGTGGTAAAATAACATTTCAGTGAATGGTAACTGAACAGGCAAAATTGCCAAAGCATGAACAATCATGGATTATTTGGGTATAGATTTATTTGGGAGCAGTTTATCTGGAGATGAGAATGAACAGATAATTGGACAAGTCAATCAAGGGACTCTAATCCATTTATTTCTTCATCCATAAAATAGAAATAATCTCCCTCGCAGGATTTCTTTTCAGATTAAATGAGAGAAATTTGACCCAGTGATTGGTTCAAGGTAAGCAGACAATAAATATTGGTTGAAATTACTTTTACACCAAAGAGCTAAAGTGTTTTAATAACAGCACTGATTTGTTCATTTATTTCAAAATATCAGTCACATCCTATGTGGCAGAGACTCTTTCTATTACTCTGGTGATGTAGTAGAAAACAAAACAGAAAAAAAAAACCCTGTTCTGATTGAGAGAGATATAATAAATAAGTAAATTTACTAGTTTGTTAAATACTAATAAGTGCTAAAGAGAAAACATAAACCAAGGCAATATGATGTGAAATATTGTGTGGGGAGGAGATTGAAATTTTAGGTAAAGGGGTCAGGGAAGGCTTATCAAGAAAGTGGATTTTGACTAAAGACTCAACTTGAAAGAACTGAATCAGCCACGTGACTGTCTAGAGAAAAAGATTTCCGTCAGAAAGCATAGGAAAAGCAAAGGTGTAAAGGCAGAAGTGTGTTTCAGATTTATGAGCAAATAAAAGGAGTGAATACAGCTCCCAGGATGTGAAAGAGAGGAGGGTAGTAGCGGATGAGATCAAATGATACACTGGGCGTGGGTAGATCATACAAGGCCTTCTACAATCACAATCACAACCTTTGGAATCTTCATCTGTAATATCGACAAGTAGTTGGAATTGTATAAACTTGGAGGACATGACCACTCTGACATTATTAGCGCAGTAACAAAAACATGACCACAGTGAGGAACAGAGAGAGCAAATGGTAAATTCTAATAGATGAACAAGGAGAACTAGTCAATTTTTCAAAAATATGATGCCTCCATCAAAATTGTGATGGTCAGAAATATCTGAAAGGAACATGAGTGTGTTTTTGTGTGTGTTTGCACACGTAGCTTTGTAGAGTAGATGGAAGCAGAGCCAATGAAATAATGTTTTAAGATTTTTATCATAATCCTATTCACAAATGTCCCTAGAGGGTGCCAATGGGTAACATGCTTGGCTACTAACCAGAATGTTGTTGGTTGAAGTCCACCCAGCAGTACCTTGGAAGAAAGGTCTGGCAATCTGCTTCTGAAAAATCAATCATTGAAAATCCAATGCAGCACAGCTCTACTCTGCCACACATGGGGTTGTCAAGAGTCAGAATCAACTCAACAGCAACTGGTTAACTGGTTATTCATAAATAGAAACAGGTGGTTATTGTGACCGTATGCAGAAATACAACCAGAATATTAAAAGTTGGTTCTCAAGTTGTTTATGCTGTTCATACTTCATATTGGTCCTCCTGTGACTTTGCATGCCTGAAAATTGAGATTTTCCTTCTCCCTAAACAATCTCACCCTCTATTACTGGATCTCCTACTCGACCTAAAATCTTTTGGACTGTTCTTAGATATTGCCCAGAGATGTCTCTTCAGGGACCCTATGTAGGTCCATTTTCCTTCTTTTGTCTTCTGCACCCATATATTGTCTCTCTATAAAAACCCTGCCTCATCTATCAGTCTTCTATAGCTGAGTGTATTTCCTGCGGAGGGCTCCCAGGATAAAACATTGAGATTTCTCCAACAAAGTAAAATAGAGAAACTACTTCATTGCCCCAATTGCAGACACCTGTGATTTCCAGATTAGTGTCAAAATAATCACAGAGAAAAGTTGTCTTCTAAAAGTCTGAAATATTTTATGTGGAAAACATGTTTTCAGTTTCAATTGGCACCCCTTTTTCCTTATGACTTGGGCTGAGTTTGTGGAAATTTCACAAGGGACTAGTTTCTAATATCTATGGTGTATTTTCTACTCATTGTGTGTGTGTATATATGTGTGTGTGCACCTAAAGTGTGTGTCCATGACAGAAAATGAGAGATTATAATTAATAGAATTCTTTTTCATGTAAGAAAATAAAATGTTATTTCAAGACTGAAATTGTTTGGACTATATCCTTAGCCACCACGTCTGTCAGTTTGTTGTACCGTGGTGGCTTGTGCGTTGCTGTGCTGCTGGAAGCTATGCCACTGGTATTTCAAATATTAGCAGGGTCACCTATGGTGGACAGGTTTCAGTGGAGCTTCCAGACTAATACAGATTAGGAAGAAGGACCTGGCAATCTACTTCTAAAAAAATTGGCCAGTGTAAACCTTATGAATAGCAGCAAACGTTGTCTGATATACTGCCGGAAGATGAGCCCCTCAGGTTGGAAGGCACTCAAAATACAACTGGGAAAGAGCTGCCTCTTCAAAGTAGAGTCAACCTTAATGAAGTGGATTTAGTAAAGTTTTGGGGATATTCATTTACTGATGTGGCACCACTCAAAATGAGAAGAAACAGTGACAAACACCCATTAATAATTGGAAAGTGGGATGTATGAAGTATGAATCTACAAAAATTGAAAGTTATCAAAAATGAGATAGAACACTTGAAGATAGATCCTATGCACTAGTTAGCTAAAATGGACTGGTATTAGCCATTTTGAATTGCACAATCATATGGTCTACTACGTTGGGAATGACAAAATGAAGAGGAATGTCATTCCATTCATCACAAAAAAAAAAAAAAAAATTCAAGATCTATCCTTAAGTACAATGCTGTCAGTGATATGATATTATCCAAATGCCTACAAGTAAGAGCAGTTAATATGACTATTATTTACATTTATGCACCAACTACTAATGCCAAAAATGAAGAAATTGAAGATTTTTACCAACTTCTGCAGTCTGAAGTTAATCAACATGCAATCAAGATACATTAATAATTACTGGTGATTGGAATGCAAAAATTGGAAACAAAGGGTTGGTGGCTGGAAAATATGGTCTTGGTGGCAAAAATGAAGCTGGATATTGCATGAAAAAATTTTGCAAGAACAACTTATTTTTTGGAAGTTTTTTTTTTTTTTCTTTAGCAACAGAAACAGCAACTATGTATGCAGACCTTGCCAAATGGAATATGCAGGAGTCAAATTGACTATATCTATGGAAAGAGACAATGGAGAAGCTCAATATTATCAATCAGAACAAGGCCAGCGGGCAATTGTGGAACAGACCATCAATTGCTTATAAGAATATTAAACAAGTCCGTGAGAGCTAAAGTATGACCTTGAATATATATCTCCTTAATTTAGAGACCACCTCAAGAATAGACTTGACTCATTGAATACTGGTGAAAGAAGACCAGATGAGTTATGGCATGACATCAAGGACTTCATAGATGAAGAAAGCAGAAGGTTATTTAAAAGACAGGAAAGAAAGAAAAAAAACAGAATGGATGTAGAAAGAGACTCTGAAACTTGGTCTAGAATATAGAGTAGCAAAAGAAAATGGAAGAAATGATGAAGTAAAAGAGCTGAAGAGATTTCAAAGGGCTGCTCAAGAAGACAAAGTAAAGTATTATGATGAAATGTACAAAGACCTGGAGATAGAAAACCAAAAGGGAAGAACACATTCGGCATTTCCCAAGCTGAAAGAACTGAAGAAAAAATTCAAGCCTTGAGTTGCAATATTAAAGGATTCTATGAGGAAAACACTAAACGGCACAGGAAGCATCAAATGAAGATGGAAGGAATATACAGAATCACGGTACCCAAAAGCATTGGTCCGCTTCCAACCATTTCAGGAGGTAGTATATGATTAAGAACCATTGGTATCGAAGGAAGAAGTCCAAGCTGCACTGAAGGCATTGGTGAAAAACAAGGCTCCAGGAACTGACTGAATACCAATTGTGATGTTTTAACAAACGAATGCAATACTGAAGGTGCCACTCGTCTATGCCAAGTGATTTGGAGGACAGCCATCTGGCCAACTGCCTGGAAGAGATCCATATCTGTGCCCATTCCAAAGAAAGGTGATCCAAAAGAATGTAAAAATTGTTGAACAATATCATTAATATTACACACAAGGGAAATTTTACTGAAGTTCATTCAAAGACAGTTGCAGCCGTACATTGACAGGGAAATGTAGAAATTCAAGCTGGATTCGGAAGAGACATGGAATGAGGGATATCACTGCTGAAGTCAGATGAATCTTGGCTGAAGGTAGAGAGTACCAGAAAGATGTTTACTTATGTTTAATTCACTATGCAAAAGCATTTGACTGTGTGGATCATAACAAATTATGAATTACATTGGGAAGAATGGGAATTTCGGAACATTTAATTGTGCTCGTGAGGAACCTGTACATAGACCAAGAGGCAGTTGTTGGAGGAGAGCAAGGGAATACTGTGTGATTTAAAATCAGGAAAGGTGTGTGTTAGGGTTGTATCCTTTCACCATACTCATTCAATCACTATGCTGAGCAAATAATCTGAGAAGCTGGACTATATGAAAAAGAACAAAATGTCAGGATTGGAGGAAAACTCATTAACAACCTTCAATATGCAGATGACACAACTTTGTTTGCTGAAAACTAAGAGAACTTGCTGGTAATGTACAAAAAAAAATGTAGAGGGTCAGCAAAAAAGAGGTAGACCCTCAACATGATAGACTGACGTAGTGGCTGCAACAATGAGTGCAAATATCCAATGATTGTTAGGGTGTTCCAGGACCAGGGTAGCCTTGAGTTGGAACCCACTTGAAGGCACCTAACAACAGCAACAACAAATATCCTTTATATGCTTTTAACAGGTATCTAGATTCATAAGAGGAGCATGAGATGATGAATTAGTTATGTCTTATTATCTATGTTTTCAGATTTTGATGTTTTCAGGATCCCCGATCAATTTTACCTGTAGTAAAAGAAGAATATAGGCTAGGAGAAGCATATAAATATAAATCCATATATTTATATACAATGAAATTAAATAAAAAGGGAGGAATTTTAGGACTGGAACTCTAAATTTATGATCATTTTCATATTTGGTCATATTCTGGGAAAAGCTTCTTTTATATTTTTATTAGGAACAGAATATAACAGTACAAAGTATCCCTTATTTTAATTACATTCCATGTATGATAAAAAGTATTTGTCAAGTTTAATGCTGAGCTTTATTTGATCACCCTTTGCAAAGTTATGAAGTGCGCTAATGCACTACTTTATTTTTCATGATACTTTCGTGAATTATTATTTGGAAATATTGATCTCATATGTATAAATCTTACACTAGTTTATGAAGAAGTTAGTTTCTTAATTTGATGTGGTGTGTTCGAAGTCTGTTTAATAATAAGGCCTAAAATGTTTAGAAAACTGAAGAAAAAAAGAAAATGTACCAACTAACAAACATAAGCAGGTTTTGCTTTTTTTCAATAATGAAACGTGGTTCGCATATTTATTATGGACGAAACATGACCATCAACAGCACTGTTTTCGTTCACTGTCCATCAAACCTGGGTGTATAAATAAAGGGGTTATTCCATCTCTGGAGAACTGATGTTCTTTCAGGCTTGTGATTATTAGCTTGAAAAAGCATCAATAAGCTGGTAATTTTATTATGCATTTTTTATAGCTTTTTACGTTCATTTTCTGTCCATCATATCAAGAAGAGCAAATAATAAATCCTGGTCCTTTCCAGTAATTGCAATTTTCTTACTTCACTACTGTTTTAAAATAATAAATCAAAAATACTTCAAGAAGAAAAAAGAAAAGTGAATGTGAGCAAATTTTCTGGGTAAAATTTTCATTTAATTTGAGGCTTTTAGGAGTCACACATATCATCCCAACAAGCTTTTGCTATTTAATTTGCAGAATTCAAAATAAGAAATAACAGAAATGAAGTGACCTAGTTATCTGATGTAGTAAATGTCAATGATATCCTGAAGTACAGAAGCCAGGACGTATTAGACACAGTTATTTGTGTGTCTGTGTCCAGATGATACAGAATAAGTAGGGAGAGCTGGCTGAGCAGTTGAGATTGTGACATGATCCAGGACAAATACCATTCAATTCACTGGCTTTATTGTCCTCTTTTAACCAAGAGAAAACCCTCTTTGCTATTTTGTTCTTCAGTGCAATTGATTTGCCTTAGTATTACTCAGAACAAATATTATTTGCTAAATAGTCTTCATTCTTAGCCATAAAGAAAAAAAAATACTAGAAAAAAAGAAAGAAAACTCTCTGCCTTTAGGAGATTTATAAGCTAGTGAATAAATGGAAATGAAAAAGAAATAAATAACATAGGATATTAGAAAATTCAAGCGCTACTGGGAAAAATAGAACAAGTTAAGGAGGGTTAGGAGTTTATGGGGAAGTGTGGTCAGAGTAGGCCCCATTGAAAAGACAGCATTTGTCTGGGGGCCAGTACTTCCAAAAACGTGTATAGTGAAAAAAAACCCTTTTGTTGGGTTGATGTATACTTCAACAATAACCAGGATTACTTACCAATAATGTAAAAATTAATCTAAAATCTCAGAAATAATTTTCTCTTAAGCAGAGTGGGTTTCTTAATGACTCTCACATTTTTTTTTTTTTCTCTTTGGCATTGTATGGTGTTGAAGTTAGTTTGAAAATGTCCATTACAGTTTGAGAATTATTTCTATTTTTTAGCAGAACAGATAACTGCGTTGACACAGTGATAATTATGGGAAAGCCAGAGTATCTGAGCAAACTTCCAAAGCTACTAAACCTCGTCAGTGGTTGTCTAAGTCAAGATCAAATCAATGATATTAGATTCTTTTTTTCTTTGTTTTTATTTTTTGTGCTTATTTTTGTTTTGTTTTCTTAAGCTATGTTTCTTATTAATGATAGATAATAAAAATCTGGTTCTTATCATTGGATTTCTACTAATTACAGTTTTTAGGTTTAATTTGGAAAAAAGATGTTAGAATGTGCTTCAAAAAGACTAATTTCTTTTTAATGAGACTTGGAGATATGCTAATTGTTTCTAATCCCTGAACAAAATGAATGTTCCGGTCAGCAAATTGAATAAAGTAGGCAAAATAATCACTTTCAGGTCTGAATTATTTACTTTGAATTGCTACATTGGTTGAATAAATAAGATATATTTCCATATTTCCATTTATCTTATACTGTTTTTATGTGGCATTAAAAATAATTTATATCAGGTATTTCCATGGAGAAGTCAAGTAAAGTCAGCATCAATACCAAAATAAATTGTTAAAAGTAAATTGGAAAATAGAGTATTGAATGATTTACATATTATTCTTTTACTCATTTGTTGAGTATATATTTTAATCAGGCAAGGTAGGAGACAAGGAGGAGTCAAGTGACAGGAGGAGAGTAAGGGGTGTTCTAAACACAGCTGGCATCTCTGTAAAAGCATTGAGAAAAATAACATGGTGCATTTGGGGGCATATAAGCAATCTGATATGGTTAGAAACAGGATTCCAAAGGGAGTGGGTCAAAAGGAGAGGTTGGCAAGGTAAGCAGAACTACATAGAGACTGATTACTGTGAGAACATATTTTTGTTTTATCATAAGTACATGAAAGGGTTAATAGCTTTTGGCAGAGGAGAAATTTATGATTACTTTTTGTTTTAGGGATTTCACTTTGTCTGGATATAAGGTTGGCTTTGAGAATACATATCGGAATCCTGAAGTCCCTGAGTGGTGCAAATGGATAATGTACTCGGCCACTAACTGAAAGATTGGAGGTTTAGGCACCATGCAAGAAAGACCTGGCACCTGCTTCTGAAAAAATCAGCCATTGAAAGCCCTATGGAGCACAGTTCTACTCTAACATACGTGGGTTGCCGTAAGTCAGAATCTACTACAAGGCAACTGCTTTTACTGGTATCTGAATCCTGGCGAATTAATCCTAGTGTGAATGTGGAAAATAACATTGACGATAAAGGGAAATCAGATGGATTCAAGAGATTAGAAAAGAGTCAAGATATTCAAATTTTGGTGAAAGATTAGACCTGAGGGTGTAAAGGAATGTATAGAGACAACGATGCCCACTTGGACAACTGCATGGATCTTGGTGCCATTTGCACCAAAACAAAAACAAAATAAAACTCATAGCCATTGAGTCAATTCTGACTCATAGTAACCTTATAGGACAGAGTAGAGCTGCCCCATAGGGTTTCCAAGAAATGGCTGGTAGATTCAAACTGCCTGCCTTTTGGTTAGCAGCCAAGCTCTTTACCACTAGGCCACCAGGGCTCTGCCATTTGTACAGATAGCAATAAAGCACAATAGATAAGTTTTAAGAATGGATATGGTGCACTCAGTTTGTAGTGTTCTGGGTTTGAGGTGCTTGACGGTCATTCAGGCAGATATAAAGAGGATAAAGTGTACATAAATTTTAGCATTCAGAGTAGAGCTATCACTGGACAATGCATAGATTGGTTTGGAATAATTAGCACAGTAAAGTCAGGAAGTCTGCAACATCATCCAGAGAATCCATATCATGAAAGAAAAGAAGCCAGTAAGGAGCCCAAGTTAATACCAATGTTTGATAAGGCCAGAAGAGTGGCCTAGAACATACATTGATAAGGTGGAGACTAAAAGGGTAAAAAAAGAAACAAAAGAGGCTGGAGTCCCATAACTTAATGGAGGAGAGAGTTTCAACAAAGTAGGCATTGTTAACAGTGTCAAATAATAAAATAATTGAAAAATAATGGCCAATGAACAGTGTCCATTGTATTTTTCAACAAAAAAGATTATTTTTGTCCTGTGCCAGAGCAACTACTGTGGAATTAAAATGGTGACAAAGAGACTGATGCACAAGTAAGGGAGAACAAAGGAAAGAATAGAAAGCAGATAGCCCAAGGGCCCTAGAAATAATGAGAGATGACAGGAACCAAATTTTCAATGGATGAGTTAGCTTTATTTGTAGGACGTGTTCAACACAAGGAGGAAAGAAGCAAGGCTAAAAGAAACAGATATGTTTATGGTAGGAGGAAAATGATACTAAACGATCCCCCCCCCCCCCCCGGTTATCTCTAGATTCTCTACAAAGGAGCAGTGATTTTGTGTTTTTTTTTCCTCCTTTAGCTTACTTTGGTCAGTTGTCCTTGGCTTATTGCTTTGTGGCACCCTTTTGCCTTCTCTGACTCCTTTCCACCCCCTCTCACCACCTCTGCCATACATAAATGGAATATCTACATGACTTTATCCTTGTCTTGCTGTTTTCATCACAGAAGCTAGGTCATGGGAAGACATTCATAATACTCCCTGATGTTATCTTTTAAATTAAGATTTTTTTGGTCAACAGTTTAGGGCAAAACAGTCTAATTTAGATAATCAACCCAAGCCTCATATCCAGAAAACATAAAGAATGCCAGCACATTAATAAGAAATAGAGAGATAACCCAATAAAAAAAAAAAATGGGTAAATGATTTAACTAGGCACTTTACAAAAAAGAATAACCAAATGGATAATAAATATAATAATTAAAACAATTTGTCACAAATTCAGTCCACAATGTTGCTTCAGAGTGCTAATGCTAATATTAAAAAGACAATCAAGTATCGACAAAAAAACAAAATCAAACCTGTCTCAGTCAAGTTAATTCTGACCCATAGTGACAGTATGTTGACCCAAGCATTGACAAGGATGTAAAATTACTGCAACTCTAATACAGTGCTAGTAAGAGTGTAAATTAGTAGATATTTAACAATATCCTTTAAAGCCAAATATATATATGGAGCCCTGGTGGCACCATGGGTAAGATTTCAGTTGCTAATCAAATGATCGGCAGTTCTAATCCACCAGCAGCTTCTTGGAAGCCTTATGGGGGTAGAACTATTCTATCCTATAGGGTCGTTATGAGTCAGAATTGACTAGACATCAATGAGTTTGGTTTTTTGGGTTTATACCTATGGAAACCCTGGTGGCATGGTGGTTAAGAGCTCTGGCTGCTAACCAAAAGGTCAGCAGTTTGAATCTATCAGGCACTTCTTGGAAACCCTATGGGGCAATTCTACTGTGTCTTATAGGGTCGCTATGGGTCGAAATCAACTCGAAGGCAATGGGTATGGTGTTAGAATGCAGCCCTGATGGTACAATGGTTATGCACTTGGCTGCTAGCCAAAAAGGCTGGTGATCTCAATCCACCCAACAGCTCTGAGGGAGAAAGACCTGGCAATACACTTCCATAAAGATTACAGCTTAGAAAACCCTATGGGACAATTTTACTCTGTCACATGGGGTTGCTATGAGTAGAAAATCAACTCAACAGCACATGACAACAAGAAC
The DNA here is from genome assembly GCF_030014295.1 of Loxodonta africana. Classification (NCBI taxonomy): domain Eukaryota; kingdom Metazoa; phylum Chordata; class Mammalia; order Proboscidea; family Elephantidae; genus Loxodonta; species Loxodonta africana. The sequence goes on from NC_087351.1 coordinate 52,310,229, forward strand.
AGGGTGTTAGAAGGTCCCTGGGTAGCACAAAAGATTTGCTCTTGACTATAGATGTAAAAGTTGGCAGCTCAAACATACCCAGTGGCACCACAAAAGTAAGGCCTGGTGAAGTTCTTCCATAAAGATTATAGCCAAGAAAATCCTATGGAGCAGTTCTACTCTGCCACACACGCTGTAGCCATAAGTCAGAATCATCTCAATGGCAATGGGTTTTATTTTCTGGTTTATGGTATTAGAAGGCAGGATAGTGTTTATTCTCCTGGAATGTGTTCTTGTGACTTTCAGTAGGTCTAAAGGGAGCTTTTGCATGCTGTAAGGGTACTACTTCTTGTTCTAAATTCTGATTACACAGGTGTGTTCAGTGTGAAATTAATAAATTGTGAACTTTTGATGTGTGCACTTTTTTCTATGTATGTTATAATGCAACAAAATATAATTTTTTTTAAAGAGTATGAGGAAGCAATCTATGTATGGATATGGAAAAGTATCCAAAAAATATTGCTGATTGATAAAAAGCAAGGTGTAGAAAGGTGTAGAGGGTGAATAGAATATGCTACCTCCTGTGTAAGAATGAGTAGGATGCCCAAGATATAATAATTGTTTTTTTTTATTCACCTAGGAATCAGAGGAAATGGACAGAGGCCTAATTTCCTCCATGACCTACTTCCTCCTTTGCCATGAGACCAGAAGAAATAGATGGTGCCTGACTACCATAACTAAACATTTTAATCAAGGGTCCAATAGCTGGATCTTGATGAAAAGGAGGGAACAAATGTGCAACAGAACTTCAAATTCTTATTGGAAACCAGACTTACTGGATACATTGAGACTGGAGGAACTCCTTAATCTATTGTCTGCAAAAAGACTTTTTTAAACCTTGAACTAAAACTATCCCATTAAGTCATCTTTAAACTAAACAGTGATTTAGCTCATTTAATAAAGAATATTCACTTGAACATTACAGTCTTTTAAAGAATTATATATATGAGATTAAATAGACAACCGTAGTTCTAAAACACAGATGAGACCTCTAAGAGGCAAAGAGACTAAGTTAATGGTATTGAAGCAATATGGACAGAGACAGGGAGAACGGTGACACAAAGTGAAGTGTGTAACCACTGTCAATCAACTGTGCATGTAAAAATTTTTTAATGGATGTATGTTTTGTCATGTACATTTTCACCAAAAATTTAAAGAAAAAGAGGGTAGGATGTACTAAGTATTAACACCCTTATTTACATCAAAGAAACATTGGATGGACTGCTTAAAATCATTACCTATAATGGGGGATGTAGTAGATGGCTACCGGTGTGGAGATGATGCTTCTCTTAATATATTTTTTGTGTAGTTTTGATTTTGAAATTTGTGGATTGATTACTTACATAAAGGAAAGTGGAAGAGAGGAAGGAAAGGAGGGAGGGAGGAAGAGAAGGAGGAGGGCAGGGGGAGGGGAAGAAGGAAGGAAGGAATTAAGAGAGGGAGGAAGGAAATACGAGAGGAAGAAAGCATACTAATGCATAAAACACCAAGCAAAATTGTGTTAAGGATAATCCATACTAATACAGAATTGACAGGTATTTACATTAATTATTTTATCTAGATTTTCAAGAATTTTCCACCACCACCTTGCAAACATATTTTAATGTATAATATAAATGGGTTTATGGAATTAAAAAAAATCAAACAAACAAAATTATAAAATAGTGTAGAGCTATCCTTGAAAATTTATTTTTCTTTCTACCCAAGGAAGCCTACTGGCAAAATTGATTATTATCGTGTTATTTGCAAGTAATTTTGACTCAACCATAATTCATTTAAATTTATTTGCAAACTCTAAAATTTTAACTCTCGTTAATAACAGTTGCACAAATAATACCCTGTTATTGGCACTGAGCAGTTTACAGCAGCCATGCCTAAGAGATAAATAGCTAAATATATTGTGATACTTCTCTCACTAATCCTGAATCATTCTTAATCTTTTCACCCTTATAACTTCATAAAGCGAAACCTTAAAAACCTCCTTACCAAAACCAAAACTAACATAGTAGATTATTACCTATATTGTAAACTAAAAGTTAAAATACATTCTGCTGTTAAAAACTCTCCTTGATCTTTGCGTCTGTTAAGGAAACTGTTGAGAGATAAGGAGGCTGCCTTCTATCTGTTTGCTAGGTCCTCATTTTCTCAAATGGCAATTCAAATTGCAGAAGCATAAAAAGAAAAAACAAAACATCCTGGGGCAATTCTTTATGAAATGTGTCAAACTGCATAACTAGTGATTTTCTTGAACAGAAGGGAATAATTTTACAATCTCTTTAGAGAACAGAGATGACTTTCTTTCTTCTTAAACATTAGCATAGTTCTTCACCATGCAGTTGTTAAAAGGTGACTGCAGCAATATTTTCTTTTTTAGTTTCCCTCATCAATTTAGTGTGCTTCTTTACAGCATAGATTTGGTAGAACTTAAAATTTGCTAAATTGTTAAAATTGTCTAATTTGCTACAGTAACTTACTGCCTTTAACAAAGATTCAAGTTATACATTCAAATTGATGCCAAAATAAAGATTAAAAATAATTTGAATGGTATTTATGTTCTTAAGCATTTATTGAAGTGGATTCATCATAATAGAATGGACAAGTATTTATACATAGATCTCAAAAACAGGTTGAAGTTGGATTCATCACACTAGAAACTATCTGTTCAATTAAAAAAAAAATTGCCATTGAGTCGATTCTGATTTATAGTGACCTTATAGGATAGAGTAGAACTGCCCCTTAGAGCTTCCAAGGAGCGACTTGGTGGATTTGAACCGCTGATTTTTTGGTTAGCAGCTGAGTTCTTAACCACTACGCCACCAGGTCTCCATCTGCTCTATAATACTCCTCAATTCAAATGTATTTTACAATGATGTTAATGCAAACCATTTTTCTTACTCTCAATGAAGTTTTCTTGAAGCAAATTGATATCAGACTGCTAGCACATAGCATGACTTTCAATACAACAAAAGTAAACTGTTACAGATAACTGTCTCATGCACTTGTAAGACAGTCATTCTCAGACACAATCACACTGCACGTACCAGCAACATTGGGTACATAGAGTGATTCCTTTCTTTTTTCACTTCTCTTCTTCACATTATCTTTGTTTACTTTCTCTAGCACTGGCCTTTTCTAATCATTTTCTTTTTAAATTCCTCCTTTCCAGCCTCTAAATCTTTTCTGTCTAAATTCACACCCTAGGTGATGTCATCCAATTTTATGCTTTTAAGTATCATCTATATACGCCAAATTCCCAAAGTGACATCTAAAACTAAGACCTTTCTCCTGAACTCTGGACTTAGATAAGTAATAGACTTATGAAACTTAACAAACACACAGAATCGAACCACTTTGCCACCTCAAATCTGACTCTGTCTCATATGTCTTTTGCTACTCTACCCCAGCCACACTTTTCTCCTTGTTTTTCTTTAAACACCCTAAATGCCTTCTTTCCTCAGAGCTTTGCACTAGTTATTCTTCTACCTGGGATGTTCTTCCCTTGCCATCCTCATGGAACTCTCCCTCTTCTCCTGAAAGCCTTTGCTCATATGTCAGCATTTTCATTAAGCCTATTCTGACTGCTATATTTAAACTGCAATATGCCCATACTCAACCTGGCATTTCCAGTCCCCATCTGTACTCTATTTTTGGGAGCATTTATCACCTATTATGTGCTGTTATTCACATATTACGCTTATTATTTGTCTCTACCAACCAGAATATAAGCTACACAGGAAGAGAGATTTTTGTCTATTTTGTTCACTGTTGTGTCCCCAATCCTACTGTTCGGCATATATTGGTAATTTACTAAATAATTGTTAAAATAGTGAAGGAAGAAAAAATGCAATCTTTCTGCAGAGCTTGAAGGCCCAGTGTAAGACACAAAATATTGGCATGAAGTTATTCATTTATAAATACTTGAGCTCCCTTTTTGCTACCGTTGATAAGAATAAACCCATTGCCGTCAAATGATTCTGATTCATAACAATCCTATAGGACAGAGTAGAACTGCTCGGTAGGGTTTCCCAGGAGCACCTGGTGGATTCAAACTGCCGACCTTTTGGTTAATAGCCATAGCTCTTAACCACTACACCACCAGGGTTAGCAACTATATTTAATTATGTTCAGAAAGTATAATGGGATGTATATTAATGAAAGGAAAAGACAATCATATCATCTTAATTTTAAATAGAAAGTTATTCTTTCTACTAAAGGAGTCTACATTATATTTATTTAAAATATGAACTATACACACATATATATATATTTATAAACATACACATACACAGTCTATAATCAACATGAGCTTTGCGGCAAAAAAAAAAAAAAACTGTTGCCTAACCACTCTCTATATAATATATATACTTTTTTTTTTTTTTGCATTTTTACAACTATGACATTCCATTTCTATTGGTAGAATATCACATCTTGCTTGTTATGTCTGTACCACAGCCAATTACAAATGCATCAATTTAGTAAGAACATGATATTTCTCATGGTGCTCAGCAATATAAAAATTGTATTCTAATTAGCAATACCAAACTCTTTAATTTTGAACTTCTTAGTTGAGTTTACAAACTTTCAATAGCAATTATCATGTCATTATTTTAACTTCTATAATATGAATTTTCAAAAGCTTTAATTTAATTCCCAGAAATGAATGAAAAAAATCAAATAAATAATGAAATAATCTTAATAGAATAATTATTTGAAGTGTCAAATGAAAGTTATAAGTAACTTGCATTTTTTCTTTGTGAATTTTTTTATTGTGTTTTAGACAAAATTAGTTTTTCATTAACAATTAATACACAAATTGTTTTGTGACATTGGTTACTAACCTCACAATGTCAACACTCTCCTCTTCTTGACCCTGAGTTCCCCATTTCCATTAGTCCAGTTTTCCCATCCCTTCCTGCCTTCTTTCTTTGCTTTTGGGCTAGTTCAACTGGCATAACATAGTTTATAAAGAAAGTATTCTACATCCTACTTTGGTGAGTAGTGTCTGGGGTCTTAAAAGCTTGAGAATGGCCATCTAAGACACATCTACTGTACTAAGATACATTCCATTCCATCTGGAGCAAAGAAAAATGAAGAAAACCAAAGACACAAGGGAAAGATGTTTGTGAATATTTTAAAAAGTCAGTGCATTAGCAGATATTGGTTTACATTTTGTATGTGGATAAGAAAATATAGAATATGAGTGAACTAACTTAGTCATGTTATTCAAGTACAAATTCCTAGAAAAACACAAACTGCTGACACTGACTCAGGAAGAAATAGAATATCTCAATATACCTATAACAAGTGAATAAATTGAATTGGCGATCAAAAATATCCCACAAATAAAATCCCTGGACCAGATGTCCTCACTGGTGAATTTTAGCAAATGATTTCAGAAAAATTAACACTAATCTTTCAAGAAGTCTTCCAAAAATAGAAAAGAATTCTTGCTAACTCATTATATGAAGCCTGTATTATCCTGATATCAAAACCAATCAAAGCATCACAAGTAAACAGAATTACTTATGAATATTCTTTATGAATATAGACAAAAATCTTGAAAAACATCAATAAATTGGATTTGGAACATATAATAATGATCATATTCCATGATCTAGTGGAATTTATCCCATGAATGCAAAATCGTTTCAATATATGATAATCATACAATGTAATACACCATGGGAGTTGACTAAAGAAAAAAAATAATCATCCCAATATATACCAAAAAATCATTTGGCAAAATCCAACACTGTTTCATAATAAAACATTGAATAACCTAGGAATGGAAAAAAATGCCTCAGTCTGTAAGGGGAATCTATGAAAAACCAACAGCTAAGTTATCCTTATGGTGAAAGTCTGAAAGCTTTCCCAATACCATCATGAACAAGACAATAATGTCCACTTATGCTACCCTGTATGCATACATATAAAGTAATACCTATATAGTTAGGGACTTTTAATAAGAATATATAAAGGATTATTTTTGTTGTTAGGTGTCGCCGAGTCGATTTCTACTCACAGGACTCTGCGTAACAGAATAGAACTACCCCATTGGGCTTCCTAGGCTATCTTTCCCCTGCAGAACTGCCAACCTTTCAGTTAGCAGCTAGGCATTTAATCATGTGCCACCAGGGCTCCTTAAAGAACTCTTACCACTCAATAATAAAAAGACAAAAATAATACAATTAAAAGTGGAAAAAGAATCTGAAAAGATATTTAAGACAAAGTTCTGGGTCCTAGGGTGAGCAAGAAAGTTGGACATCACTTTATAGAGCATCAGAGGTTTATATTTCATGGAAATTTATATTTGTAGCTATGTTATTTTATTTTATTGAACACATGGATGGGGTATAAAATTGAACTAGAAGACTTTTTTTTTAATTTTACTTTTAAAGAGCAAATTTATTTTCTCACAGTTTAGGAGACTAGAAGTCCAAATTCAGAGTGTTGGCTGTAGGGGAAGTCTCTCTGTCAGCTCTGGAGGATGGTCCTTGTCTCTTTAGCTTCTGTGTCCCTCTTCCTTGGAGATATCATGTGTCTTGGCATCAATCTTACCCCATCTCTGCTTGCTTGCTTGCGTTTAATCTCTTTTTATATCTCAAAAGAGATTGACTCAAGACACACCTTACACCAATCCTGCCTCAGTAATATAACATAGACAACCCATTCCCAAATGGGATTAAAACCACAGGCATAGAGGTTAGGAATTACAACACGTATTTTTTGGAGACGCAATTTAATTTATAACACTCCCAGATAACTTCCTTAAAAGATAGCTGGTGTATACGCTTTGCCCTATTTTCTTCATCCATGCCTTCATCCGGCTGCCTACAATGTGGGTGTGATAGCTGGAACTCCCGCCACCATCTTGTACCTTGAAGTCGGGACTACACCTCAGAAACGGCAGAGCTATGAGCTAAAAGGAGCCCCAGTACTTGAGGACTTCAGGGAACAGGCCAAGTTACAGCTCTGGATTGCCTATACTGAATTTTTATTTGATAAATAAATAAAACTCTGTCCTATTTAAGGCATTGTAACTTGGATTTTTGTTAGCAACAAGCCTAATCCTAACCAGAACATCCTGATGGCAGGTCTAAGAATATATTATGTAAGAAATTCAATTATTTTGCAAGATCTCTTTGACTAGGCATGAAATCAAAGGTAAAAACAGTTAATGTTGTACACAAATTTCATATGATGTTGATACACATGCACATAATGTACTGATACTGTTCGAACTAGAAGACCTTTTAAAGATAATCTAATTTTCATAGATTTGGTTTAGTTATCTTCGTGTCTCTCCTTTGCTCCTTCAAAGTATTTTATCTACAGTCTGTATAGTTGAATATTCAGAAAGACAAGTGTTGCCAGTGTTACAGAGTAAATCTAAAAATTGAGAATAAGTTTTCCAGAGAGATAAACTGTTACACTTCTGATCCAACTTGGGTTTTATTTCGGTGCATAAAAACAAGTTAAATAGTATAAACAGGCATATCATTCCTGCCTACTTAAATACTGATTTCTTAGTTTCAAATCTGAGAATTTTGGGTTATTTCCTAACCTTAAATAACAAACTTATAATTAATACCATTCCTGTGATTCTTTGAATTATACGATTTATTTTTTTATATTCCCCCACCCTTACCCCTGAAAATCTCTGTGAAAGAGATATGACTGCTTGATGAATTTGCTCCCTTTTGTAATCTAAACAGGAACGTCAATGCATAATAACACCTTTGACAGCAGCAGATACATATATGATTACTTTCTGCTCCTGTGCCAATGTGAAAAGTTGCTCATGTTTTCATCTTTCTTTAAAATTCAGTGAAATGGTCCACAAAACTGTCTCCTTTTCTGTGACTGATTTGTTCTGGTTGGCTTCCTTTTAAAATTCCATTAACATTTAATAAAATAAAGATTATGAAGAAGTATTCAAAATGGTAATTTTCGAAAAGATTGTGTCTATGAGGTGGAACAAACACTAGAAGTAAAAATCGAATTCTAAGGAATACTTCAAGGTGTATGGTGAAGTTTAAATCATTTAATGGGTTCTTTTCCATGTAAATTTAATTCTATTTCTAATGAATATCTTCCTTGAGGTATTTTGCTAACATTTACTAATTATATTAGAGGTCTTTCAATGCATTGTAAAATAGGAAGAGGGGACACGAAATAACTCTCCAAGAGACATTTTCTTAGTACAACAATTTATGGGCATTCTCAGAATGATCAAGTTCCTATAAGAAGAATGACTCATCTGAATTCTGTGCTACATAGTAGTTAATTAGATCTGTTTTTTCTGAGAAGTAGGATACATTCTGTGCAATTCTGTTTCTTGACTTGAAATATAATTATTAAAAGTTCATTTTGCTTTATTATCTTCTTTATTGTCCAAAACAACAGCAAGGTTCTTCCTATGGGTGTTGGAGAGTTCTTATTTGATGACTACTGAATGATTTTGAATCGTATAAATTTTATTTAATGATAAAACTATTAGATAGTAAGGTTCCTGGGTGCCATAAACAGTTTGTGCTCAGCTACTAACCCAAATGTTGGTGGATTGAACCTACCCAGCGGAGCCACCGAACAAAGATCTGGTGACAAGCTTCCATAAAGACTACAGCCAAGAAAACCCTGTGGAGCAGTTCCACTCAGTAACACATCGGTTGTCATGAGTTAGAATCCACTCAGTGGCAACGGGTTTGAGTTTGGCTTTGGTATTAGGAAGTAGAACAATGTTATGACATTGGATAAGCCTCATTTTTCCACCTGTTGAGGGCCTATGTCTGTCTTCTTCTACAAATCATGAAACACTCATGCAAATTCCCATTGTTTTTTAATTCTTCCATATACTTATCCTACCTTAAAAACAAGCTAAAAATCAGTAAGTTAAAGTAAACTAGTTAATCAAATTATAACATTTATATAGCAAATTGAGCAGTCATTAAGTATTTCAAATATACACACTTTGCAGTTCCGTAACAAGTTTCTCAAAGTTTGCCCAACTCAAAGTATTGTGACCAGAGTCATATTACCTTGAAGAGATTGGATATAACCCTTCAAAGTGAAGAAACAGACAAATTCAGGCTCAGTATCAGCTTGTCCTAGTTATTTCCTTGGTCATTTCTTTCAGAGGGCAAATACTAGACACAGTGATAGCTATTAAGGTGGATATCCTTCCTCCCAGAGTATAAATGTGAGCTTCTGAGAGAGTAAGAATCTCTGGGTGGTTCAAACATTTAACGGGTTCAGCTACTAACACAAAGATGGAGGTTGGCGTCTACCCAGAGGTGCCTCAGAAGACCCAGCAATTCACTTTGGAAAAATTCAGCCACTGAAAACTCTGTGGAGTACAGTTCTACTCTGACACACATAGAGTTACCACGAGTCAGAGTCAACTTGGTGGCAACTGGTTCTGGTTTTAACAGGACAGTATGGTGAAAGAAGTTCTTTCTCTCCATTTCCCATGTGTACTTCCCTGTTCTTGTCTGTGTAATATATTATTCTCTGCCTGTAAAATTTATTTCCCTTTTTGCAGTCTATATACTCTAACGTGATCCCTCTTTTTTTACAAGCCAATCTATTTCTTTCAATTCAAATTTCTGGGGTTGATGAAGAAGACCTAATTAGCCTGTTTGTTTCAGGTTCTGTGTAGTACAACATCTGTGCTTATCCCAAGAATGTCTGCGAGTCTGACACCAGGTCTTGGCAAATGTAAGGATGGAATAGGCTAGCAAGTGATTATGATGTGCTATTTAAAGTTCAATTCTCTCCCTGTTTGCATTGCTCAGGGATGTGCAAATCGAAAACTTATACCTAGTTTAACAGTTTACACAATTTTGGCTTAGCTAGGTGAGCGGAGGAAACCCTGGTGACGTAGTGGTTAAGAACTACAGCTGTTAACCAAAAGGTTGGCAGTTTGAATTCACCAGGTGCTCCTTGGAAAATCTATGGGGCAGTCCTATTCTGCTCTATCGGGTTGCTATGAGTCAGAATTGACTCGATGGCAATGGGTTTTTTTTTTTTTGTTAAGGTGAGTGGAAAAAAATTGCCATGGGATGGTTTCAACTCATAGGGACCCTATAGGACAGAGCAGAACTGCCTCATAGTGTTTTCAGGGAATGGCTGGTGGATTCAAACTGCCGACAGTTTTGTTAGCAGCCAAGCTCTTAACCACTGTGGCACCAGGGCTCCCGGGTGAACAGCTCCTCTGAAAACCTTTCCCTGAGTTCTTCTGAAACAAAGATTCCTCACATATATCTTGTGGTTCATAATCCTGACATGAAGTCCATCCTACATATGACTAAGAGCGGGTCCTGAGGAGCCGCATGGGGAAGTTTCCCTCCCAGCTCCCCAGATTTTGCTAGGGCTCTTTATTTGGGTTTGTTTTTGGTACTATACTTTTATTAAAGCCTTAACTTGAATCTTTTCAATAATCTGACCTTATGTAATCATTGTAGACCTAAATTCCAGATTATAATGATGTGTAAATATAAAGAACATATTGGACCTACTATTAACACACTGTCAGAGCAGAAAAACAAGAGGTTTTCCAGAAGAGGGAAGGCTGAAGGGATCAAAAATATACACATACTAACATAGAAAAGGAAACCCTTGTGGCATAGTGGTTAAGTGCTATGGCTGCTAACCAAGAGGTCAGCAGTTCAAATCTGCCAGGCACTTCTTGGAAACTCTATGGGGCAGTTCTACTCTGTCCTATAGGGTTGCTATGAGTTGAAATCGACTCGATGACAGTGGGGTTTTTTTTTTTTTTTTGGTTAATATGGAAAAACGAGCCCATGTGGTATGGTGAAGTGTTCAGCTGCTAACCAAAAGACCAGCAATTAGAATCTACCAGCTGCTCCTTGGAAACACTATGGGGGAATTCTACTTTGTCCTAGTGGGTCTCTATGAGTCAGAATATGCTTGACAGCCATGTTTTGTTTTCAATATAAAAAAAATACCTAAAATAGTCATAAAGAAGGCAAGAGAATAAATTAGCTGTAAATCCAACAGAGGTGTCAAGATTTGAAATATGTATTTAGGAGTGGTCAGCACATATATGTCTAAAGCAGTGACGAATGAGTTTCAGTGAGGAAATAAGATTCCAAGGGAAAAATAAGCTTTTAGGAAAAGTAGCACTTGTGGAACTGTGTAAATGACAATAGCTCTGTGGGGAAATTAGTATCAGAAGAAGGTTGTAGTTGCTTTTTTGTTGGTGATATTGGTTAGAAAAGAGCTGAGAGATCTGAAAATTCTTAAAATGTGGCTGAAGTAAAACAGTAGAGATATGTAAAATAAAGATGTGTGAATTGTTAATTTTTTTTTTTGATGTTTGCTTTGGTTTTTTTTTTAAATAATTTTTATTGTGCTTTAAGTGAAAGTTTACAAATCAAGTCAGTCTGTCACATATAAACTTATATACACCTTACTACATACTCCCATTTACTCTCCTGCTAATGAGTCAGCCTGCTCCCTCCTTCCAGTCTCTGCTTTCATGACAGTTTTGCCAGTTTCTAACCCTCTCTACCCTCCCATCTCCCCTCCAGACAGGAGACGCCAACACAGTCTCAAGTGTCCACCTGATACAAGGAGCTCACTCTTCATCAGCATCTCTCTCCAACCCATTGTCCAGTCCCTTCCATGTCTGATGAGTTGTCTTCGGGAATGGTTCCTGTCCTGGGCCAACAGAAGGTTTGGGGACCAGGACAACTGGGATTCTTCTAGTCTCAGTCAGACCATTAAGTCTGGTCTTTTTATGAGAATTTGGGGTCTGCATCCCACTGTTCTCCTGCTCCCTCAGGGGTTCTCTGTTGTGCTCCCTGTCAGGGCAGTCATCGGTTGTGGCCGGGCACCATCTAGTTCTTCTGGTCTCAGGATGATGTAAGTCTCTAGTTCATGTGACCCTTTCTGTCTCTTGGGCTCATAGTTATCGTGTGACTTTGGTGTTCTTCATTCCCCTTTGATCCAGGTGGGTTGAGACCAATTGATGCATCTTAGATGGCCGCTTGGTAGCATTTAAGACCCCAGATGCCACAGTTCAAAGTGGGATGCAGAATGTTTTCTAAATAGAATTTATTTTGCCAACTGACTTAGAAGTCCCCTTAAGCCATAGTCCCCTAAACCCTGCCCTTGCTCTGCTGATCTTCGAAGCATTCAGTTTATCCCAGAAACTTCTTTGATTTTGGTCCAGTCCAGTTGAGCTGACCTTCCCTGTATTGAGTATTGTCCTTCCCTTCACCTAAAGTAGTTCTTATCTACTAACTAATCAGTAAATAACCCTCTCCCACCCTCCCTCCCTCCCCCCTCTCGTAACCACAAAAGAATGTGTTCTCAGTTTGTACTATTTCTCAGGATCTTATAATAGTGGTCTTATACAATCTTTGTCCTTTTGCTTCTGACTCATTTCACTCAGCATAATGCCTTCCAGGTTCCTCCATGTTATGAAATGTTTCACAGATTTGTCACTGTTCTTTATCGATGCGTAGTATTCCATTGTGTGAATATACCATAATTTATTTAGCCATTCATCCGTTGATGGACACCTTGGTTGCTTCCAGCTTTTTGCTATTGTAAACAGAGCTGCAATAAACATGGGTGTGCATATATCTGTTCCTGTAAAGGCTCTTATTTCTCTAGGGTATATTCCGAGGAGTGGGATTTCTGGGTTGTATGGTAATTCTATTTCTAACTTTTTAAGAAAACGCCAGATAGATTTCCAAAGTTGTTGTACCATTTTACATTCCCCCCAGCAGCGTATAAGAGTTCCAATCTCTCCACAGCCTCTCCAACATTTATTATTTTGTGTTTTTTGGATTAATGCCAGCCTTGTTGGAGTGAGACTTTTTTTTTTTTTTTTTGTTGGAGTGAGATGGAATCTCATCATAGTTTTAATTTCCATTTCTCTAATGGCTAATGATCGAGAGCATTTTCTCATGTATCTGTTAGCTGCCTGAATATCTTCTTTAGTGAAGTGTGTGTTCATATCCTTTGCCCACTTCTTGATTGGGTTGTTTGTCTTTTTGTGGTTGAGTTTTAACAGAATCGTATAGATTTTAGAGATCAGGTGCTGGTCAGAGATGTCATAGCTGAAATTTTTTTCCCAATCTGTAGGTGGTCTTTTTACTCTTTTGGTGAAGTCTTTAGATGAGCATAAGTGTTTGATTTTTAGGATCACGCAGTTATCTGGTTTCTCTTCCTCATTTTTAGTAATGTTTTGTATTCTGTTTATGCCTTGTATTAGGGCTCCTAACGTTGACCCTATTTTTTTCTTCCATGATCTTTATCGTTTTAGTCTTTATGTTTAGGTCTTTGATCCACTTGGAGTTTGTTTTTGTGCATGGTGTGAGGTATGGGTCCTGTTTCATTTTTTTTGCAAATGGATATCCAGTTATACCAGCACCGTTTGTTAAAAAGACTTTCTTCCACCCAATTAACTGACTCTGGGCCTTTGTCAAATATCAGCTGCTCATATGTGGATAGATTTACATCTGGGTTCTCAATTCTGTTCCTTTGGTCTATGTGCCTGTTGTTGTACCAGTACCAGGCTGTTTTGACTACTGTGGCTGTATATGTTCTAAAATCAGGTGGAGCAAGGCCTCCCACTTTCTTCTTCTTTTTCAGTAATGCTTTACTCATCTGGGGCTTCTTTCCCTTCAATATGAAGTTGGTGATTTGAATTCTCCACCACATTAAAAAATGTCATTGGAATTTGAATGGGAAGTGCATTGTATACATAGATGGCTTTTGGTAAAATAGACGTTTTTACTATGTTAAGTCTTCCTATCCATGAGCAAGGTATGTTTTTCCACTTATGTAGGTCCCTTTTAGTTTCTTGCACTAGTACTTGGTAGTTTTCTTTATATAGGTCTTTTACATCTTTGATAAGACTTATTCCTAAGTATTTTATCTTCTTGGGGGCTACTGTGAATGGTATTGATTTGGTGATTTCCTCTTTGATGTTCTTTTTGTTGATATAGAGGAATCCAAGTGATTTTTGTATGTTTATCTTATACCCTTAGACTCTGCTGACCTATTCTATTAGTTTCAGTAGTTTTCTGGAGGATTCCATAGGGTTTTCTGTGTATAAGATCATGTCATCTGCAAATAGAGATAATTTTGCTTCTTCCTCGCCAATCCGGATGCCCTTTATTTCTTTGTCTAGCCTAATTGCTCTGGCTAGGACCTCTAGCACAATGTTGAATAAGAGCGGTGATAAAAGACATCCTTCTCTGGTTCCCGTTCTCAGGGAAAATGCTTTCAGGTTCTCTCCATTTAGAATGATGTTGGCTGTTGGCTTTGTGTAGATGACCTTTATTATGTTGAGGAATTTTCCTTCAATTCCTATTTTGGTGAGAGTTTTTATCATGAATGGGTGTTGGACTTTGTCAAATGCCTTTTCTGCATCAATTGATAAGATCATGTGGTTTTTGTCTTTTGTTTTATTTCTATGGTGGATTATATTAATGGTTTTTCTAATATTAAACCAACCTTGCATACCTGGTATAAATCCCACGTGGTCAAGGTAGATTATTTTTTTGATATGTTGTTGAATTCTATTGGCTAGAATTTTGTTGAGGATTTTTGCATCATGTTCATGAGGGATATAGGTCTGTAATTTTCTTTTTTTTGGTGTCTTTACCTGGTTTTGGTATCAGGGAGATGGTGGCTTCATGGAATGAGTTAGGTAGTATTCCATCATTTTCTATGCTTTGAAATACTTTTAGTAGTAGTGGTGTTAACTCTTCTCTGAAAGTTTGGTAGAACTCTGCAGTGAAGCCATCTGGGCCAGGGCTTTTTTTGGTTGGGAGTTTTTTGATTGCCTTTTCAATCTCTGTTATTGTTATGGGTCCATTTAGTTGTTCTACTTCTGATTGTGTTAGTTTAGGTGGGTAGTGTTTTTCTAGGAATTCTTCTATTTCTTCTAGGTTTGCAAATTTGTTAGAGTACAATTTTTCATAATAATCTGGAATGATTCTTTTAATTTCATTTGGGTCTGTTGTGATATGGCCCATCTCGTTTCTTATTTGGGTTATTTGTTTCCTTTCCTGTATCTCTTTAGTCAGTCTGGCCAATGGTTTGTCAATTTTGTTAAGTTTTTCAAAGAACCAGCTTTTGGCTTTGTTAATTCTTTCAATTGTTTTTCTGTTCTCTAATTCATTTAGTTCATCTCTAATTTTTATTATTTGTTTTCTTCTGGTGCCTGATGGATTCTTTTGTTGCTCACTTTCTATTTGTTCTATTTGTTCAAGTTGGCTCTTTCTTCTTTATGTATGTGTGCATTTATCAATATAAATTCACCTCTGAGCACTGCTTTTGCTGTGTCACAGAGGTTTTGATTGGAAGTGTTTTCATTCTCGTTGTATTCTATGAATTTCTTTATTCCCTCCTTAATGTCTTCTATAACCCAGTCTTTTTTCAGCAGGGTATTGTTCAGTTTTCAAGTATTTGATTTCTTTTCCCTGATTGTTTGGTTATTGATTTCCACTTTTATGGCCTTGTGGTCTGAGAAGATGCTTTGTAATATTTCAATGTTTTGGATTCTGCAAAGGTTTGTTTTATGACCTAATATGTGATCTATTCTAGAGAATGTTCCATGGGCACTAGAAAAAAAAGTATACTTTGGAGCTGTTGGGTGGAGTGTTCTGTTTAAGTCCATGAGGTCAACTTCATGGATTGTAGCAATTAGGTCTTCCATGTCTCTATTGAGCTTCTTACTGGATGTTTTGTCCTTCTCCGAAAGTGGCGTGTTGAAGTCTCCTACTATAATTGTGGAGGTGTCTATCTCACTTTTCAGTTCTGTTAAAGTTTGTTTTATGTATCTTGCAGCCCTGTCATTGGGTGCATAAATATTTAGTATGGTTACAGCTTCCTGCTCAATTTTCCCGTTAATCATTATATAGTGTCCTTCTTTATCCTTTGTGGCGGATTTAACTTTAAAGTCTATTTTGTCAGAAATTAATATTGCTACTCCTGCTCTTTTTTGATTGTTGTTTGCTTGATGTATTTTTTCCATCCTTTGAGTTTTAGTTTGTTTGTCTCTAAGTTTAAGGTGTGTCTCTTGTAGGCAGCATATAGACGGATCGTGTTTCTTTATCCAGTCCGAGACTCTCTGTCTCTTTATTGTTGTATTTAATCCGTTTACATTCAGCGTAATTATAGATAAGTATGTGTTTAGTGCTGTCATTTTGATGCCTTTTTGTGTGTGTTGGTGACAATTTCATTTTTTCACTTACTTTTTTGTTCTGAGACGTTTTTCACTGTAAATTGTGCATTCCTCATTTTCACAGTAGTTGAATTTATGTTTGCTGAGTCATTATGTTTTTCTTTGTTTTTATTTTGAGTTATGCAGTTGTTAGACCTCTTTGTGGTTACCTTAATTTTTACCTCTATTTTTCTAAGTAAAAACTTAATTTGTATCGTACTATATCACCTTGTTTTTCTCTCCAGATAGCAGTTCTATGCCTCCTGTATTTAGTCCCTCCTTTTGATTTTTTTGATTATTGTGATCTTTTCAAAATGACTTCAATGATTCCCTGTTTTGAGCATTTTTTCTTTTTAAAATTAATCTTAATTTGTTTTTGTGATTTCCCTATTTGAGTTGATATCAGGATGTTCTGTGCCTTGTGTTGTGTTAGTATCTGATATTATTGATTTTCTGACTAAACAATTTCCTTTATTAATTCTTGGAGCTTAGGTTTGGTTTTTGCAAATTCTCTAAGCTTGTGTTTTTCTGTAAAGGTTTTAATTTCACCTTCATATTTGAGTGAGAGTTTTGTTGGATACATGATCCTTGGCTGGCAGTTTTTCTCCTTCAGTGCTCTATTTATGTCATCCCATTGCCTTCTTGACTGCATAGTTTCTGTGGAGGAGTCTGAACTTATTCTTATTGATTCTCCTTTGTAGGAGACCGCGCTTTTATCCCTGGCTGCTTTTAAAATGTTCTCTTTATCTTTGGTATTGGCAAGCTTGTTCATAATATGTCTTGGTGATTTTCTTTTTGGAATCAATCTTATATGGGGTTCGATGAGCATCTGGGATAGATGTCCTTTCATCTTTCATGACGTCAGGGAAGTTTTCTGCCAACAGATCTTCAACATTTCTCTCTGTATTTTCTGTTATCCCTCCCTGTTCTGGAACTCCAATCACACACATGTTATTCTTCTTGATAGAGCCCAGCGTGATTCTTAGCGTTCCTTCATTTTTTTAATTCTTTTATCTGATTTTTTTCAACTATATTGGTGTCAATTGCCTTATCCTCCATCTCCCCGACTCTGCATTCCAATTGCTCGATTCTGCTCCTCTGCCTTCCTATTGAGTTGACTAATTCTGTAATTTTACTGTTAATCTTTTGTATTTCTGACTGCTGTCTCTCTATGGATTCTTGCAGCTTATTAATTTTTCCACTATGTTCTTGAATAATCTTTTTGATTTCTTCAGCTCCTTTATCAGTGTGTTTCTTGGCTTTTTCTGTAGATTGCCTTATTTCATTTTTGAGGTCGTCCCTGATGTCTTGAAGCATTCTGTAAATTAGTTTTTTATATTCTGCATCTGGCAATTCCAGGATTGTGTCTTCATTTGGCAGAGATTTTGATTCTTTAATTTGGGGAGTTGTAGAGTTGGAATCGACTCAACGGCACTTGGTTATTTTTTAGAAGCAGTCATGGTCTGTTTCTTTATGTGGTTTGATATCGGCTGCTGTCTCCAAGCCATGTATAAGATATTTAATGATTTATTTTATATTTGCTCACTGAGCCTTATCTTGTTTTGTTTTCTTTCAGTATACGTAGATGGGCTACTAGATTGCTCTGTCTTGATTGTTAGAGCCTTTGAATCACTTATCTCCTATTACCAGCTGGTTTGGGCTGTTACCAGAGGTATAAGCCTAAGAGTCCATTCACTATTCTCGAGTAGAATCTGATTTTTAATCACCAAGTGTGTGGTGTAGACTGTCACCTACTCACTTAGAGGAGTAGTGGTGATAGTTGTATGTACCAGAGTCTAGTAGCAGCAGGGGTTCACACTCCGGGGTAGGCAGGATGCTGACAGTCTTCCCCCAAGTGCCAGTGAGGTAAGTGTGTCTCTATTCCTAAAGCACTTTGGTGGGTGGCCTCTGCAGCTGTACCTTAGGCACCCAATGCATGTACCTCTACAGATCGGTAGGTGTCACTGTCCTCAGACCCCTATGGCAGGAGGCTAGGTGGTTTGGGTGGATCTTCAGCCCTCAGTTCCCTGTTGTGGGTCAATGAGGGCTCTGTTTAATAGGTAGAGATATCAGACCTGGAGAACTTGTCTTTTCAGTAATCCACTAAAACAATTACAGTCAGATTCCTATCAGAATTGCCTTTGCATTATAACAGCCACCTTTTTCCCTGTAGGGATGAAAGCCCAAGACTGTGGATCTCATATGCTTGGCTGGAGCTAGGTCTGTATTTTTATTCCAATTTCAGGAAGTCAGGGAAGGATTTTTGGTCCCTGGGTTTTTTGTAGCTGCTTTTCTCAGGCCAGGAGAATGGGTTAGGAAAAGACAAGAAAACAAAAACAAAAACAAACCACAGAGCACTTCACTCTCTGGCCCAGGAAATTCCAATGTTAATGAAGCCAACTGGGAAGGGAGGGGAGGAATCAGATAGATAGGAGAGAGTAGCACTCAGGAATATAAACAAAGTTACTTATCTTGCTTGGTGTTGACTGTTTTGTCTGAGATTCCCGAGGGGCATGTAGCCTGTGTGGGCTGGCTGGGTCAAGATTTCCCCTGAGGGTCAGGCCTGCATCCTGTGCTTGTGGTGTCTCAGAAGACGTGGTCAGTTCCTCCGCTCCCAGTCCAAAGCCCAGCACCAAGGTTCCCTGGCTGGGACGCTGCACTCCAGGCTCCACAACCAGTTGCTGCCTCCCGGTGACTTCTCCTCCTATCAGCCGTGTCGCTGTGCTGCCTGCGTGCATTGGCTGTGCCTCCCCTCATGTTACTTCAGGGGGCTAGGGCTGCATCCCATGTTTGTGCTGTCTCAGGAAGCTATGCTCAGCTCCCCTGCATCCAGTCCAAAGCCTAGCACCAAGGATTTCTGACTGGGACGCTGGCTCCAGGCTCCGAGAACAGTTGCTGCTTCCCCGTGGTTGCTTGTTCTCTCGTAAACCCTGTTAGTGTGTAGCCTGCTTGTGCTGGCTGAGTCTCTGTCACTCAGGTCAACTCTTTAGATCTGTGTTTGATGGTCAGTGTTCGTAGATTGTCATGTGTGTGATTGATTCACTTGTTTTTCTGAGTCTTTTTTGCAAGAGGGGTCCGAGGTAGCTTCTAACTAGTCAGCCATCTTGGCCCCACCTCCTGAACTGTTAAATTTTCGAAAAAGGAAGAGGAAGTGGAATACTGAGCATACATAGAGAAGCTGACTTGGAACAGGAGGAAGGACACAATTCTCACATTGTAACAATCAGAGAGACAGAAGATAGATTTGGATAGACAGGAGGATCACTAACCATCTGTATAAGGACCAATTTTGACACTCAGGTCCTTTAGTGACCATGCTGACACCTTTATCCCCAGAAAAATTTAGACAGCTTTCTCTAAAAGCAAAGAAAAAAGAATTAAATAGTCAAAAATGTTATAAAAGCATAGAATTAATTATCACAACTTTCAAATTTATATTGATTTAGTCAAACAGGTAAGCATTTCTGTAAGAGAACAGAAAAATGAAGGTATTTTGATAATAAATATTAAGTGGATGGAGAATTGAGTTGTCATATTTACTAAATTAATAAAAAAGTTGAATAATTATTCTACTTCATGGTACCTCTCATGATTTCATTATGTCTCTAAACCATCTAACCCTGGAGATGGAGAGTGATAATTCACACTGATGTATTTTGTTCATCTCATGGAAATACATGACCACAAAATGTTACTGACTTGGATAATGCATTATTTGTGTTAATTGCTTGAATGGGTCTATTATAATCATTAAATTTTTTATGAACTTAACTTTTTACACTTTCTGTGGAATTCCCACTCTGATAAAATCTTTTCAGGATGAAAACCAAAATACCCTTGCAAATGATAACTGTCTACAGGATTCAATGACTTCAGATGACAGTTTCTCAAGTCATGTTTTTAATAAAAATTCCAGTTCACAAACAGTTACATAAAGTTTAAAAAGAAGAACAAAAATATCTTTGTGTTTCATCTTTAAATTCATTAAAAAAAAAAAAATGTTACTTTAAGCCTAGAGAAACAAAATAATTTGGTAGGTAAAAAATAAACTACATTTTCCTAAAGTGGATATTATTGTTGTTAGTTGCCACCAAGTTGATTCCAACTCATGGTGACCCCATGTGTGCAGGGTAGAGCTACTCCATAGAGACCTAAGGCTGTGACCTTTGAGAAGCAGATAGGTAGGCCCGTCTTCTGAGGTGACTCTGGGTGGGTTTGAACCTCCAGTCTTTGAACTAGTAGTCAAGCTCTTAAACATTTGCACCACCCACAGACTCAGCTAGAATGCTACCTACATACATTTTTTACTTATGGACTACTGTCATTGGGAAATCTTAGAGAATAAAAATAAATTGTTTCTTATATATTTTTACTATAAATAATTCTTCCTCCTATTCTAGTCATCTGATGTCTCTAATATATTACAGAATAATTTTGGAAATGTTGATAGATAATCATTAAGCATTTAATCATATATTAATGTTAACCGTATCATAAATCATTATAAATATTAATATAAAATCACTTTTGTTGACCATATATAATATAAATATCCTATATTAATATAAAATATACTTTATCACATTAATATAAAATCAGTTTCTAACTTTTCACATTCTTAAATTATTTTCAACTATGTGGTTATCAACAAATCATATGATGTATTGCATCGGACAAATCTGCTCCAAAAGACCTCTTTAAAGCATTAAAAAGCAAAAATGTCACCTTAAAGACTAAATTGTCTAATCAAGAGAAATGACTGAATTTTAATAAGAATAGTAAGCTTCATGGGCCAAAGTAGTTTTCCAATAAAAATTAATTAAATTAGTTGCAAAATACTAGAATGGATCCTGTTCATGAAATAGGTTTTGATTGCATATTGCTTCAGTATATGAATCAAGATACATCCCCCTGTTTCTTCCTGTAAAATCGTTTTGTTATTTTGGGGAAAACCCAATGTTAGGTGAGAGACCAATGGCATTAACATGATACGATGGTGGTATTTGTTATAACGACCATATTCTAATTATAAATAAACAGTTCAGGGATAAATTCAGTGCAATTACACTTTCTCTGTCAGTATTACAAATAATTATATTTAAGATAAATCTGAGGCAGTTCCAATTACCCCGTATTACAGATAGATGTATTTGAAATATACTTGAAACATTTTGATAGAAATTCTGAGAAAATGTTATAAAAATATGCACTTCTTAGAATTCCTTATGTGAAAAGGTATTGGGTAATATAAAAATAAAGATATGAAACATTGGCCTACATATTTCTTTCCAAAGTTTGTTTTATTAGTACATGAACAAATTCTTATCTTCTGTTACTCATTTAAACATTTTGTCCCTATTCATTGGGTGAGACTTTTATTTCTATCTCAAAAAGTATATATACTTGAATTTAGATGGTTTGAAATCTGAATATATAAATAGAAATTGGTTTCAACATAATGAAAATTTAAAAAATGGTTTCTTGAACATTTTCAGGTAAAGAAAACCATTCCATGTATTGTTTTATATAAATGCTATGTTAAAAAAAGAAAAGACCTGTACAGTTGTCATATAATATGTATAGGTGATTTAAAATACCAATTATAAAATATATTAAATAATTACATGGGCAGTTATAATCTTGTCAAGCATTACACAGTTAATGTCTTGAACTTTTCAATTTTTGCCAATACTATTCTGTTGTAGAGCAAAAAAACTAACTTTTGAACATATTTTTCTTCTGCAACAAGATTTCCACAAATTTCTGCTTACCTAATTGCCAACAAATTAGTCATATTTCATTGTAAAATCTAGTGAATCACATTGTACTATAGCAACACATTTTCTGTATGGTAACTGCAAAACTTTGAGTTACGTATTCACCTTATCTGAAAGGGCTTATTTGAAACAATGCTACTGTAAAACTAACTCACATCTGATATCATTTTACATACGATATAGAAGCTTTAAATATTTTTAAAAAATATTTTTAAAGAATAAAAATGAAGTTATGAGAGTGAAACTTTCTGTCCCTGAAAGCAGAAAAAAAGAAGCCTCTAGATGCCATTCAATTATTACCATGTGCTGGTTTCAGATCAGATTCTGACCTTAATTTCATGCTGTCTGCTTTAGTTCTGCTTTGTACACAAAAGTGATAAAACATCTTCAGTCAGTGAATAGATCCTGTTTACACAACAGTTGAGTTATTTGGAATGATTTCATTTTAAAAAAATGCAACAATATGAAACTGTCATTCAGTCTGAAGCACCCTTGGAAACTTGTCTCATATTGTGATAAACTGTGCCTTCCTGATACAAATCATAAGTTTTATTCTCTCTAGGATTCCCTTCTTTTTAGTTAACTAATAAGAATAAATGTATTCAGAGCTATTTTGGGTAGTGTGAAACTTTTTTCTCTTTTATCTGAACATGAAAATGAATTTATATTTTGCTGATGTGCAAATCAACATTTTTCAGCAGAACCAATTTTCTGAACATTGGAAGGATGCATGTTGTTCATTTATATTAAGGAACTAATCTTTGGAGACAAAATCATGAAAAACTTAAAGTTTCTATGAGCCATTTCTAAGTTATTGAAGCATATTTTTGTATCAAGATTCCATTGCAGCAAAAGTTGAATTTTAGTAACTAATTTTCCCAACATTCCATTTATGATAACTCAAAATATATCCCTACCAATATCCTGTTATGTTATTATTATTTTGTTTAAGGAAGAACATGTAAATAATTAAAAAGGAAAATTCAAATCAGAAGTTGTTTAGGTAATGAGTATTTTTTCCGTGGGTGGCAAACTGTTCTGAAAAGAAGTGGCACATCATGAGTCAAAGTCAGTTATTTTGATGCTATTGTCTAGGAGGATATTATGGGGTTATTGTTTTCACCTTTTTAGAATATTTAAATATCTGGGTGACTTTTACAGGTGATTGGAAACGAATGTTTCATTACACCAGTCTTGTATTTATTAATGCCAGTACATTAATAAAGATTCTGGCTAGGCTTTTGAGAGAAATAAATATGCTACGCAGTGGGAGAAATGAAAATTAGTAAACATGGGAAAAATAAATGAGAATTTTTGTTCTATAATGGGAGCAACTGCACCATAGTAGTGCTGTCAGGACACAAAGGACATCTTTAGTGCATTGTATCTATTGTGCTATAGCAGCCATTTAACAAAGGTACAAGAATAGCTCACAATGATTTAGAATGTTGATGTCTTATAGAGTGTAGAGTTCCAATATCTCCTGCCATGGTTTATATTATTTGTTTCTTTTCATAAAAAATATGTGTTTGTTACAGAAAAGTATGAAAGTGTTGCATTAAAATATCCATAATCACTGTCATGAAGGGACACAACTGTTCACACACTATAATCTTCCAGCTTCTTGAGGTGTGCACACCTGTGTATGTGTTATGTCAGTATACTATGTGTTATGTGTGTATACTATGACCATACTCTAGTGCTCGTTATAGCCTGCTTTTTACACTTGAAATGGTTGTGTGTCAAATAATATAAAATTTCAAGATTTTTGAGTTTATCATCTTAGGCTCTGAAGTTGAAGCCTCTCAAGTATTATTAAACCCACTGCTGTCGATTCGATTCTGACTCATAGCTACCTAATAGGTCAGAGTAGAACTGCCCCATAGAGTTTCCAAGGAGTGCTAACACTAAAATATTGTTCCCTTTATAAAGAGGTATAAAATACCTATAAAATTGATATCAATTTAGTTTATTATGGAAGTACATCTTTAGCATCTTTCTTATGATTTTATTCCATAATATAATCTATCACCAGATAAAAAGAAAGACTGGAATATATTATTCAGGGTGCAAATATTTGGAGATTCTACTTTTGTTCAAATTCTAATCATATAACACTTTAAGTACCTGATTGGTTATATATTCTTTTTATAACTTTTATCTTTGCTTCAAGTATGCAATTCTGCAATGGTGAACAAGTAGATTTCAAACAAATATAACATAAAAGATTAAAAAAAAATGTATAGAAGGGTAATTGCTCCAGCTGGGCCAGTGGGTTGTTCAAGGGGTATATCTATAACTATTCCATCTCCCTTGCTTTCTAGGCAACCTGGGGCACCTCTTTGGTATCATGAAAGCTATTATGCAGGAGTCCTGATAGGCTCTGATAACTGTGATACTAATGAGCACTGTTCCTTTCTAGTCTGCAAGCTGACTTTGAAGTGGATGTTCCATAAAAGAAGCCCCCATTGTATGGAGTTCTTCCAGAGAGTCTCTTCAGGTCAGACTCCCTAGTCTGTTTTACCTGTCTTTCCTGTACTTGTTCCTAGACCCTGGTACGTCTTCCTGCCTGCTCCTTTGAGCTTAGTTGAATCTTCATATGTTTTCATGTTGAACCCAAGTTATCTTAGTTCAGAGATTCTGAATTCACTTTTCAGTTATCTGAATTAATAACCAGTCTCCCATGTCATTTCTTTTCCCAACTGTTGCTCTCAAACATGCAGATTGATCAAAAGAGGAAGACAGATTTTAGCTTCATTGCTCTTATTCGTATTTTGATTTTCTTTTAAAGTTAATGCCTTTTCATTATTGTCCCTAGAAATAGAAGAGAAATGTTGATATTTGTGCTGAGTGAAGCATGGAGAAACTACATATGTAAATATGAAGGTGCAACAAGACTAATTAGAGCCACTATTGTCTTTTATGGAATTATTTTTCCATAGATTAGTGACCTCAAAATACAATTATCTTCCTTATTAAAGTTAATAGCTCAGAAATAGAAATTAAAAATTCAGCTGGTTATTTTTTCCCCTTTTTGCTTGTTTTGTTTTGTTGCTTAAGTCAATCTTGAAGGTATAACTTAAATATGGTGGCACAGTGATTAAGTGCTGGGATGCTGACCAAAAGTTAGGTGGTTCGAACCCACCCACTGCTCAGCAGGAGAAAGATGTGACAGTCAGCTTCCATGAAGATCTACAGCCTTGGCTATTCTATGGAGCAGCTCTACTCCGTCCTTTAAGAATCAATTTGATGGCAATGGGTAGCATTCAAAGGAAAATCAAGTATGATCTCTGGCAACACTGGGCCACTGCAGGCTCCCATCGAGTTTAGCACACAGTGAGATAATAGTGTAGAATGCACTGTCTCTGCACAGAAGCAGATCTGAAGAGAAAAGAGACAGTAGACTCAGTACTTTCCCCAAAACCCATCAATTGAAATAATTTATTCTCTCCAACCTCGAGAACACAAAATGGATTGTGGGTGGGGACAGATAAAGAAAGTGGTCTATCTAAAGCCCTTCTCCATGGAAAGGCCAGGGGTGGAGGACCAGGGTCCCCACTAGACTGCATCCTTCTCCTGCTCTATTCTTTTAGATATTATTACAACTTTTATTTTTCCCTCAATTTCAACCTTTTACAGAAGGGGCACTAAGGAGCTGGTGCAAACAAATTATTCAAAATATTACAAACATACACTTTTCATAATCCCTTCAAAATCTTTCTTGACTAGGATTCATTTAAATACCAAAACCAAACCAAATCCATTGCGTTGGAGTCAATTCTGACTCATAGTACCATATAGGACAGAGTAGAACTGCCCCATAGGGTTTTCAAGGAGTGCCTGGTGGATTTGAACTGCTGACCTTTCAGTTAGCAGCCATTGCTCTTAACCACTATGCCACCAGGGTTCAAAGACTAAATAAATAAACAACACCTGTTCATGCACACCGAATATTCTATTCATTTTGACTTTCAGTTTTATAGCTAAAATGGGATTTTTTATTGAAAAAATAGCTCTTAAAACCATAGTTTAGTCTAGCTTTTTGTCATAAAATCCTTATTCAGCTTGATCTGTCTTCTATGGCATCTTTTTTTCAACCTAAAATTGTGTAATATAAGAAAGTGATTTGAATTTCTAGCAGCCCTTTTTATAATCTAAAATATATTCTTCTGCATTTGTAATTTCTTTCTAGCAGGTATTCTATAACAGTAATATGTGCTTCACACAGTAGCCACATCTGTTCCACCACAGGTGATGTGGGCAAAGCTTCCATGAAATTGCTCAAACACTCAATAAAGCAGTTAGGCAGATGTCTTTGGGTTTCTTTGGTGTACCGTTTTGTTAGATTTCATGCTGATCACACAACAGACAACTGTTAAAAGTGTGCGATGGTGAAATACTATTGACTGTATGGTGTAATGCTAAATTTAAATTTAAAATCCTAATTGTACAGCTGCTTACACAATAAAAGTTGAAAGATTGGCTCGTTGGTGAGCTTCCTGGAAGAAAAACACAGTAACCAAATAAGACTTTTATATAGGACCTATTATGTATTATCAGGTGTGTCATTTCCTTTAAAATGTGACTTCACTCTCAACCAATGTTATCATTAAAGAACACTGGGACTTGATAGTTAATGTTGATCTATTTATAACCTGTTAACATAAAAGTGAGATAAAGGAGCTTATTAACCTGCCTGCCTACTCCCCAGAGTATCCTGAGAATAGTTTAATAGGGCTCTTGTTTCTCCTTATAACACTGCAAAATCTTGAGTTATAACTTAGTCTGGAGTTACGTGAAGGATGTTACATTCTCTTAGTATGAACTGTTCCATATACAAATGAAAGAGTAACAGGCTTTTTTTTTCTTTAAATACTGGGTATATTTTATATCCTTACCTTGAGAGTCTGCATAGTAATTTTAAAGGTAAGGGAAAAGGTCTCAAAAAGTTAGATCTTTAACATAAGCAACAATTACACTTATCTTTAGAAAAATGATAAAAAAAAATTCCTCCACCTGGTTTTTCGTGTTATATGCTGATATTTTCAGTTGAGAAAGTTCTTTTTATAAAAGCATAGAGGTTTTTCTGTTGTTTCTTTCCTTCCAACTTGGTGCTAATGATTCGCAAGTCAAGGGTCCTCTTTTTTCGTTCACTCAATATGGGATGTTTTTTTTGAACATCCCATATTAGAAAAAAAAATTAAAACAAAGGCTCAGTAAATATAGAGCAGGTTGCAGATTTATTCCCTGCATGCAAGTATTAATTTAATCTTATTTTCTAGTTGATCTAATAATGTTCCTAAGGATGCTACATCTAAAACAATTAAACTTTCTATTGATGGCGTGTAAAGTACGAATAGCAATGGAACATTGTCTTATATAGTGCCTGAAGGTGAGCCACTCAGGTTGGAAGGCGCTCAAAATATGACTGAGGAAGAGCTGCTTCCCCAAAGTAGAGTCAGCCTTAATGAAGTAGATAGAGTCAAGCTTTCAAGACTTTCATTTGCTGATGTGGAATGACTCACAATGAGAAGAAACAGCTGCAAATATCCAATAATAGTTAGAATGTGGAATGTAGGAAGGATGAATCTAGGAACATTAGAAGTCATCGAAAATGAAATGGAATGGATAGAGATTGATATTCTAGGCGTTAGTGACCTGCAATGGACTGGTATTGGCCATTTTGAATTGGATGGTTTACCTGGCCTGGAAATGGCAAATGGAAGAGAAATGGAACCACATTCATTGTTGCAGAAGAACATTTCAAGATCTATCCTGAAGTACAACACTGTCATTTATAGGATAATATCCAGAGGCCTACAAAGATCAGTTAATACCAATATTATTCAAATTTACCCATCAACCACTAATGCCAAAGATGAAGAAACTGAAGATTTTTACCAACTTCTACAGTCTGAAATTGATCAAACATGCAATTAAGGTGCATTGATAATTACTGGTGATTGCAATGCAAAAGTTGGAAACAAAGAAGAAGAATCAGTAGTTAGAAAATAAGGCCTGGGTGATAGAAACACAGCTGGGTATCTCAAGAGAGAATTTTTTTTTTAATTGTGCCTTTAGGTGAAACTATACAGTATAAGTTAATTTCTCATATAAGAATTTATACACATATTGTTATGTGACCCTAGTTGCAATTCCTATAATGTGACAGTGCACTCTCCCCTTCCACACCACATTTCCTGTGTCCATTCATTCAGTCCCTATCTTTTTCTGCCTTCTCATTCTGCCTCTGGACAGGAGCAGACCTTTAGTATTGTGTATCTACTTGAACTGAGAAGCTCACTCTTCACGAGTGTTATTTTATGTTTTATAGTCCAGTCTAATCTTTGTCTGAAGAGTTGGCTTTGGGAATGGTTTTAGTTCTGGGTTAACAGAGAGTCCAGGGGCCATGTTTTCTGGGGCTTCTCCAGGCTCAGTCGGACCATTAAGTCTAGTCTTTTTACTGCTGTCATTATGCTCTCATATAACCTTCTTAAGTGCCTCTGTTGCTTTGTCTGTGTGTTCCTTGGCTTGGTCTGCATTTTGCCTGATCTCCTTCCTGATCTCTTGAAGAGCTCTGTAATCTTTTGAATTCTACCTCTGGTAATTCCAATATCTTGTCTTCCTCTGGGAGGTTTCTTGGTTCTTTTTTTGGTCACTCGCTGAAGCCATCATGGTCTGCCTCTTTATGTGATTTGATATTGACTATTGTCTTTGAGCCATCAATAAGTTGTATTTATTTATTTTATGTTTGCTTTCTGTGCCCTAGCTTCTGGTTTTGTTTTGATATGACCAAATAGGCTGGTCATGTAAGCTACTTTGATTATTGGCATCTTTGAAGCTCTCATGTCCTGTCACCAGGTGGTTAAAGCTGTTACTAGGTATGTGAACCCGGGAGTCCATTTATTTGTCTTGTGTGGATTCAACTCAGGGTCACTGAGTGTGTGGTGCTGGCTCTCCCCTACAGTCCTAAATGGGCAGGGCTATGTCCAGGTGATTGGAGTAGGCACAGGTATCTGGCAGCAGTAGGGGGTTATGTCCTGAGCAAGGTAGGGGGCTGACGACTGTCCCTGAGTGCTTGGGTGGAAGGCATGTCCCTGTTCCCTAGAGCTTGTAGGTGGGTGGGTTTTGCAGCCAGACTTTGGGCACCCAATGCTATTGGCTGTAAGGACTGGGAGGCACCACTTATTCTTGGACCCCTGTTGCAGGTGGTTAGGTAGAGTGGGTGGAGCCACCAGTCCTTAAGCCCCTGATGTGAATATGTAAGGACCCTGCTTAATGGGCAGGATGGTGTCAAATGTCACAAATCTGCCACTAGTAGAACAACCTGTGATATGCTGATGACACAACCTTGCTTGCTGAAAGTGAAGAGGGCTTGAAGCACTTACTGATTAAGATCAAAGACTAGAACCTTCAGTGTGGATTATGACTCAACATAAAAAAACATAAAGAAAGTGAAAATCCTCACAACTGGACCAATAAGCAACATCATGATAAATGGTGAAAATATTGAGGTTGTCAAGGATTTCAATTCACTTGGCTCCACAATCAGCACCCATGAAAGCAGCAGTCAAGAAATCAAATGAGGTATTGCATTGGGCAAATTTGCTGCAAAAGAGTTAAGTGCCAAGAAGCAAAAATGTCACTTTAAGGACTGTGGTGCACCTGACCCAGCCATGGTATTTTCAATCTCCTCGTGTGCATGTGAAAGCTGGAGAACAAATAAGAAAGACAGAAGAACTAATGCCTTTGAATTATGGTGCTGGTGAAGAATATTGAATATACCATGGACTTCCAGAAGAAAGAACAAATCTGTCTCGGAAGAAGTACAGTCAGAGTGTTCCTTAGAAGTGAGAATGGTGAGACTTTATCTCACACACTTTGGAAATGTTGTCAGGAGAGACCAGTCCCCAGAGAAGACCATCATGCTTGATAATGTAGAGATTCAGTGAAAAAGAGAAAGACCCTCATTAGATGCATTGACACAGTGGCTGCAACAATCAGCTCAAACATAGCGGTGATTGTGAAGATGGACAGGACTGGTCAGTGTTTTGTTCTGTTGTATATAGTGTCACAATCAGTTGTAAATGACTTGATGGCACCTAACAATAACAAAGATATAGTATGTCTCATGTAGAAAGCATTTTTTTTTTAATTCAGTCTGACCACCTCTGCCTTTGATCTTATTATTTAATCCATCCACATTTAATGTTATTATTTTTATAATTGGGTTTGTATCTAGTACTATTTAATCTCTGTTTTCTATGTCTCATGAATTTTTTGTTTTTCTGTTAACTCTTTAGGGCTTCCTTTAGAGCTTAGTAAATACTTTTTAATGTAGTATTTTAATTACTCTGATGATTGTTTCACTATATATTTGAAGTTATTTTCTTAGTGGTTGCACTAGGTTCCATAATATATATGCTAACTTACAGAATCAGCTTTTATTTATACTAACTTAATTCCAGTGCAATGTGGAAATACTATTCCAATCTAGCTATTTTCCTTTTATTCTTTTTATGCATATTGCATATTGCTGATGTCCTGTTTTTCCTGGGTATATGGTCTTCTGACTGTAGACTGAGATTATAGGGAACCTTGTATTCCTGAATGCACTAGTTTGGAGTGGAGTTTCTGTGTGGCAGAGCTGGAAAGAGAGAGGGAAAAATCACATCTCCTTTCAAATACCGTAGATTTTCATTGTGCTTACCAAATCATAGTATATTTTCTTGAATATATGAGTTTTTCTCATTTGCTGTATATCTTTAAGATAGTTACCAGAGTTTATTTATTTATTTTTTTCAATGATTTCCAGCAGTGCTTCTGGAAAGCTGTTCTGCAGAAATCCTCATACTGTTATTCTGGAAGTCCCTCCTCATTTCTCTTTCTTGTTGAGATAATTGTTTTCTCTAAAGCCATTTTCCCTGTTAGGTTTACTCCAGGGCACTTGTAGAGTTTCCAGTGGGCAACCCTGATTCTTACCTTCCTCTTTCCTTTTCTTGCCTCCCCCTCACCTCACTGTTTTCTCCTGCTGTCTATTGTTTGATGTCCTGCTGAGCACTGAACACAAACTCCTTTTTACATTTTTTCTCCCTCCAGGTAGAAATGGTTACTTGCTTTTCCTACAAGAAGCTCACTTATTTTGAAAAGAAGGACTTGATTGTATGATCAGACCCATTGCTGTTGAGTCCACTCCGACTCATAGCGACCCTATAGGACAGAGCAGAACTGCCCCATAGGGTTTCCAAGGAGCACCTGGTGGATTCAAACTGCCAACCTTTTGGTTAGCAGCCGTAGCACTTAACCACTACCCACCATGGTTTCTGCACGCACGATAATCTCCTAGATTACAAACTCAACATCTTTAAATGTAGAACATGAATTCCCTGAAAGAAGTAGCTAGGCCTTCTTAATCTTTGTACCTTTTGTCTAACATATAGAGCAGATTAGTGGAGTAGTGGTTAAGTGCTACTGCTGCTAACCAAAAGGTCGGCAGTGTGAATCCGCCAGGTGCTCCTTGGAAACTCTATGGGGCAGTTCTACTCTGTCCTATAGGGTCGTTATGAGTCGGAATCGACTCCATGGCACTGGGTTCTGGGTTTTTATAGAGCAGATACTCGTTCCATACTTTGGTCGAGGACTTCTTTTATGCTGCCTTTAGGGACAGAAAGGAGAAATGAAGGTGAACAATGTTGTGGAAAAAAATCAGCAGAACTTTTGAACTGATAAAATATTAGAGAGTAGAAAATTAAAAGAATCAATGATTTTAAAGCCTAATTACTGGGAGAAACAATGTGGTTTCACAAACAGTGATATAGTATGTTAGAAAGAATTGTGAGTTAATATTTCCAAACAATTGAAATTGAGTTTACGTGTGAACAAATCCAGACGCATTTTGTGGGACAAAACCTGGAGTTCAGAGAGAACATTTTAAGTACTGATTTTACTCATTTTAAAAGCTTGCTGCATTATTTAGTTATAAAACACATTTTCCTCATGAACTCTGGGAAGTATGGACCTCTATATCTGTTTGTATGCATGAGTCATTTGTAAAACAACGATCATGTTACTTTCAATCAAAATCATCATTAAAAGTCTTTTGAAGGATATTCTATTTCCTCTATTACAAATAATAATGGGCTTTTAGAACTTCTCGCAATTACATTTTTTAATTTTGGATTATTTTTATGAAATGATGAAAGGTTGTTTATGATGCAATTTAGTGAAAGAAAGAAAGCACAGGGAAGTCACAACCTTCATTTTTAAAATATATTAGCTATTCAAATTTTTATTCATTTATAGTAGGGACGATAATGTGCATTGCTATTCTTTGTTCCTCTTTTTTCTCTGATTCAGATGATCACATTCTCCATTCATCAAACAATAAATATGCTCATATTCCATTTCCCTCTATTATTATTAGTGACCCATGCCTCTGAATATTGAGGAAACCAATATGCATATTGGTGGGAAAAAAGAAACATTTGCTGTGACAGAGGCAGAGTCATGTTTTATAACGAGCTTCCCAAAACCAAAACCCAGTGCCATCGAGTTGATTCCGACTCATAGCGACTATATAGGACAGAGTAGAACTGCTGCATAGAGTTTCCAAGGAGCGCCTGGCAGATTCGAACTGCCGACCCTTTGGTTAGCAGTCATAGCACTTAACCACTACGCCACCAGGGTTTCCAAATAATGAGCTTAGGGGTGTTAAAAACAACTTTCATATTTATTGTAGAAACTTAAAAAAATTTGTTCATGAGATAAATTAGAAACATAATTCTATTTGATTCTATTAAGTGATATCTATGCTATTTTTTTATGCTATAGGATCATTTTGAGTTGGAATCAATGATGGCGACAGGTTTGGTGCAATGAGTTATGCATTTAAAAAATTAAGAAAATTAAATTTTGTGATGGATTTAGTAAAACGTCAGATATCTGGCTACCTTCTGTAGAAATTAATTTTCCTCAGTTGAATCACACTAACATTTGTAAGTCACCAACGTTCATGTAAAACATGGGGCAGATACAGACTGTTATTTTCAAAATTGATTTTCACCTTCTTTTCCTGTTCCTTTTTCCAGACCGATCATCTACTCTTGACAGTGTTACCTCCTAAACATTTACTGTATAGTCATAATTCTCACTTTTTAAATCTGTCATCCTCTCTCATTTGGTTAGTCTAAATAGCCTACTAACTCTCCTAATACACTCAGGGCCCCTTCTCCTTTCACCATCTTTTTTTTTTTTTCAGTATAAAAATTGTTATGTCATTTCTACCCAGTTGCCATTGAGTCAACTCCAACTCATACTTACGCCATGTGTGTCAGAGTAGGACTGTGTTCCATACGGTTTTCATGGCTGATTTCTCAAAAGGAGATCATCAGGACTTTCTTCTGAAGTGTCCCTGAGTGGACTTGAACTTCCAAAGTTTCAGTTAGCAGCTGAGTGCCTTAACTGTTTGCACCATCAAGGGATTCCATATCATGTCATAGTCTACCCTTTTCACCCTCTTGACCACTGCACCCAAAACTTAAAAGCCTTCAGTGGATTTTCACTGTTGTTAGAGTAAAAACCGAAATTCTTAACATGGGATTGACAAGGACATGTGTGATTTAGTTCCTACTTTTTTTTTTTTTTAGCTCCCCGACCTTCTTAAGATTCTTGGCACTGTTGTTCTGCAGGCTCTCAACTGTACCACCTTGCTTTTGTAAGAACAATCTCTACAAATGCAGCTCCTGCAACCGTAGACAATGAACAAATGTATGTTGCTGTGTTCCAATAAAATTTTATTTATATAAAAAAGTTCAGGACTGAGTTTGCCTACAGTTTGTAGTTTGTCCACATCTGCTTTAAACTATATAAGAACAGAGACTACGTATATTTGCTATTTCAACCCACAATTCCTAGCACCAGGCCCAGCACATAACTAAAATATTGAGAAATATTAAGTATATACTATATTCAATATAAAGGAGCCCTGGTAGTAGCAGTGGTTAAAGCGCTCCACTGCTAACCACCAGAAGTCTACTTCCCTAAAAATTACAGCCTTGGAATCCCTATGAGGCAATTCTACTGTGTACTATAGGGTCGCTATGAGTTGGAATCACTCGATGGCAATGGAATGTTCAATGTATTATAAGTGCTTAATGCAGCAGTATATAAGTGCTTAACAGCATCACTCTGAGGAAACTGAGTGCATAATAAAGAGCTTGAGAAAATTATTCAAGCTAATACAAGTGGTAAGGACCATAGTTCGGTAAATATATAGTGGGTTGCAAATTTATTTTCTGAATGCAAATATTAATTTAATTTAATTTTCTATAGTTCATCTGGCAACTCTGGTGGTGTAGTCTCTAAGAGCTATGGCTGCTAATCAAAAGGTTGGCAGTTCGAATCTACCAGGCACTCAATGGAAACTCTCTGGGGCAGTTCTACTATGTCCTATAGAGTTGCTATGAGTTGTAATTGACTTGGTGGCAATGGGTTATAGTTGATCTAATAATGTTCCTAAAGAAATTGTATCAAAAAAGGTTAAACTTTCTATTAATAGTGTCTCAGTCCCAACTGTCCTAGTTCCGTTTAAAACAGATCATTTTAGGTAAAAGTGCAGTCTTGCAGATTTCCTTCCCCTCTTTCTCCTGCCATCACTAGCCTTGGGCCTGTGGGTTCAATGGATCTCAGCTCTCTAGGTCCTCTTGGGCCTCTGTGCAAGTCATTTGTCTTCTGGATTACAACAGCTCTATTTGGTATTGGCTGAAAAAGACGACAGGTGGAGCATTTGTGCTGTTTCATTAAAGTGTATGCAGAGCCTAACAGTTCTAGATGACCTAGTTCCACCTTAACTCATGGTAGCAAACCCTGGTGGCTTAGTGGTTGGCAGTAGGTCAGCAGTTCAAATCTACCAGGTGATCCTTGGAAACTGTATGCAGCAGTTCTACCCTGTCCTATAAGGTCACTATGACTTGAAGTTGAAACTATGAGTTATAATCAACTTGATGACAACTGGTTTGTTTTGGTTTTTTGGCTTAAATTTTGAACTACCTGAACTATTTATCTGGAAGATTCCTTCACCCTCACAGTAGTGACCTCCTTTAAAATCACCAGCTGGCATTACAAGCTTCCTTTTGTTTCCCTCTATAAGGCACTTACTAAATCCTACATACTGTGCATGCAACCTGAGAGCCAAGGATGATTCTAGGGAGCTGAACTCATTTAACCAAACCTCATCATGCCATGGATTTTTCTGATGTGTCTTTTAATGTGGTATGTGGCTTCTTTTGTGAGGCAGGTACTGAGCTGGAAATGATTCAAAAGCCTCTTGATTTCAGCATTTTCTACAGACTAACTCTCACCACTCCACAGAGATCTGGGTCTAGAAGGTTGAAGCCATATCAGACCTCCCTCTGCTCCCCCTCTTCTGCTTCTCAGCCTCCTGAGAAATTGAAGCAAAGCACTTTACAGGAGTGTGCTTTCTGGAACTGGATTTTTCTCCATCATAACTTCCTTCTTCCTGGAAGTGGCATGCCTACAGCTTAGTCTTAATAGTGGCAGAGGTATCTTCTCTACATGGAAGAGAAAATGTTGTAGATAACCTTCTTGGTCTGATGCTTGGTGTCTAAAGCAGGAGTGTTAGAATTTAGAAACCCGTCTTTCCACAAGAGTAACTTCTAAAATTATTCCTTTGCTATGTTTTTACTAGAATGGTCTTAAAGCTGATCACAGATATTTGTTCTTGATGGCACCTGACCTCTACTTTTTTGCTGATCCAAGATACATAGTTGTATATAGACTTGGGAATGATGATATAAGGAAGATATTTAGGTGCCATAATGGATAATGGGTCTCAAGGCACTTTGCATACTGCTTATTGCAAAGTTTCAGAGCTCTTTTCCTAAAGTTAGACATCGTAAGTATGAGAGGCGCTTCTGCTTTCTTTCTCTGATAGTCTGCCTACGACTTACTTTTATTATCTGTAAAATAAAATAATAATAGTACTTAATTGGAAGGATATCTGAGACAGTAAAAAGAGATAATGCATGCACATGCTTTAATAGGATTGACTTTTCAGTGGGTCCCTCAATGGATGCTAAGAATTATTGTTATAATTATGATTGTTATAAAATCTTTGCTTTTAGAAAGGGGTTAGTGATGTTGGCTAGTCTAACATTCCAACTAAGTCATATTCTCTTACTAATAAGCCATATTCTCATACTAACTGGATCTCTTCTAATGAGTAAATGAGAAAAATGAAAACATAGTAAGAGATCAGCCATTTTTCTTTCCTACATCCTCCATTCTGCTATCCCCCCCTTAATAAAAGTACCTCTCAGCATCCTACAGTTTCCCTGGGAAAGTACACATTTAATTAGCTTTGGTGGCTAAGACAGGGTGCACGCTTAGTCTTTTGATGAGGGCATATCAATCAGTTATTTTTGAAGAGTCCTAATTATTTGATAAATCTTTTGTGTTTCATTACAGTTACCTGATCTTGTGTCTTTAAAGAGTGATAGCAATTTATTTCTCAGAGCGTTGATGTGAAAATATATTAAATTCAAATAATAAACCATATGAAACATATTGATACATTTCTATATGTACAGTATATTTCATACATCACCCCAGTTCTCACGCTCGAACAAGAGAACAGATATTTATAATTCTATGAAATAGATGGAGAATCTATGAAAGGGAGGAGACTGTTTCGCTGGCTACCTCACCTTCCCCCACATCCAGTGATGTCGTATAAGTCCCCTAAATGTGTACATTTGCCTTAGCAAACAGCAGAATAACATCTAAACTCTGGAGGGGACGACATATCTGGAAATGCGCGATTTTATAAAAGTACAATCTAAATGAAGTGCTTCCTTAGTTTCGAATTAGCTGATATTGGAGAGATTCAAATTAATATTTCTGATTGCTTCAAATAATATGATTACAATAGTCTATATAAATGAGATTAAAAAGTTAAGTATGTATGCCTTGAAATGTCATATAATGAATTTCACATAATGAAAACATAAAAGCCATTTACAGATTAAACTTTCTTTACCTACTGATACCTTTGATTCCCATTTGTACTAACAGTAATTGAAAGCTAACAATATCAAAATAAACTGTGATTGTACCAAAAAAAAAAAAAAAAACTGTTTATGAAATCCCTGCCAAAATACCCAATGATGTAGGATAAAATTGCCTTGCTTCACTCTGGCTCCATTTCAAAAGCATAATTAGTTTTTCTGACTGTGATTTTTGACTTGTAATTTTTGAAACAAACAATAACTTATGGAGAACTCCTAGACAGATATGCATGTGGTAGTAAATCATAATTATATGTTGAATATTAATCTTCCCTTTGGTGTAACATTTTGAAAATATCACAAATAAATGAAGACATATATTTGTATTACAAAGTTAGTGGCGTAATGTATATTGATGAACATGGAAGAGAGCTTTTTGACAAGATTATGAGCTACGGAATATAGGAAGTTATTTGAAAGAAGCTAACCACGTTAATATGCAAACATATCTACACAATGCCAAAGTGACTAATGATAAGTAAATAAAATAATTCAGCAGTAAAGAGTGGTCCCGCTGTCTGTATTGGCTGAGTTGATTTGACACTGACAAGATGAAGCCTAGAAAAGAGTTTCCCCTTTAACAAGTTTAGCCTGATAAATGTCTTCAGAAAAATCCTCCTTATTTCTGGAGCAGAATGGGAATGGACGTGGGGGATAATGATGTGATAATTGAAATATTTTCAAATTCTTTTTGAGATTTTGGCATGATTTCTTATATATAAACAAACAGAAGAAAATACTGCTGAAAAGTAACTACCTTAGAGACCAATCAGCCTAACTTAAGTGAGAAATTCTTATCTTGAGTCTTTCAAATGGAAATAAACTTATTTAAAACATTTGAATGTAAATCAGATAGAAATAAGTAATTCTAACAATACAATTCCTGGCAATTTTTACAATATCTCCATGTTTAGTTGCAGATCCCATTTCTCAGGGTAGATGATGATGGCGTGGAGCGAATTGGAAGACCAATTGTTTTTGTTTTGTGTGATTTCTGTCAAGATTTTAAATTTGTTTAATTTTTCCAACCAGAAAAAAATCTAAGGTTGAAGAAAGT
This sequence comes from Loxodonta africana, assembly GCF_030014295.1. Lineage (NCBI taxonomy): Eukaryota > Metazoa > Chordata > Mammalia > Proboscidea > Elephantidae > Loxodonta > Loxodonta africana. The sequence goes on from NC_087351.1 coordinate 52,348,392, forward strand.
AAAGTGTTTTATTATATTAAAAGCAATGAAGAAAATAGTTCTTTTGGTTTTTCTTCTATTTTTAATGCATAGCCATATTTAAAAAATAAAAAAAGTTAGTTCTACCTCTTTATTATCACCAGGAAATATGGGAGGTCATAAACCATAAAACGCTGTGATAAAAACAATCTGCCAGCGCTACAAACTCAACCACATTAAATTAACCAAAAAATAGTTTGTTTTTGCTTACATTAACCACTGCGCCACCAGGGCTCCACACTTTCTAACAGAAAAATAAAATTAAATGACTAAACAATATTATTTCAGAATTAATTTCAGAAAACTATTAACATAATTTTACTAGCTATAATTCCTTCAACAAGTAGATATTACTTCAGGCATTTCAAGAAAAGAGAGAATTAATAGAGGACTTAAAAGCTCGTAAGGGTACAAGTCAGAGAAGCTGCTCCAAGGGCACAGGGAGCCAGGAAAAAAGAGTTACAGGAATCTATGCTGATGAGATTAGCTGCTGGCGACAAAGAAGTGGGTGATTTCCTGCAGGTCCCTGAAAATTACTGATTATACGGATCTGGGGCGATAATGGCATGTTACTCTCTCCTGCCTTGCAAAACTTTTACAATGTCTGTCTTTTGTAAATGAAACCTAAACAGGAACCAGGCCGTCCATGGAGTCTATGAAATGTACTTTACAGAATTCCTGCCTCTGCAGAAAAGGGAGATGTTGAAGGAGAGGAGGAATGGAACCCACATTCCAGCTCAATGACCTACTCTGTGGTCAGTAATCATTTAATCTGCTATTTTTACTTCCATACTATATGAGAAATACTGGTAGCATGTGTAAACAATTTGTGTTCAATTCTCCAGAGAAAAAAAGTAAGTTGTGCAGAATTATTTGATGTAGGGTAAGATGATATTAATATTTTTAAAAATTTTATGCAATAGTTAAAATTAAATAGATTATGTTCTGTTTAACAACAAAAAAGAAACTTGGTGACCAACCATTCCTCTTTGCCCAGAACTGAGGGATTTCCTAGGGTTCAGGATTTTCAGTGCTAAAACTGGGAAAGTTCTGAAAAACTGGGGCAAAACAGTCACCCTAGAATATCCTTTTGAATGGAAAAGTTCACACCATAAAAGTGCCTGTTGAACTTAGAGTTGGTTGAGTTAATGTGATAGAAATTTGAAATAATCTGATACATAATAGGGTATCTAATTGCAATCTGAGCATCATTGTAGTGAATCATATTTGTCTGTCTACTACTTAAACCTGTCTTTTCTGTTCATAAGAGAAAGGGGTAACATCCTCTCCTTTGAATCATCTAAGATTAATTTTTGTTCATAAGTTAACATTTCTGAAAAGAGTTTGCATCTCAAAATCAGTGGCATCTGACAATTATACTTGACAGCATTTTTCTTCTCTCTCAGTACAATGCAAAATGCAGTGTATCTTAATGTCTTAGTTTTGATGACATATGTAGCAGTATTTATTAATTTGCAAGTATACATAAACATATACAGTGAAACCTGTGTGCCAGAACTTGACGGGACTGCCTGTTTTTCCAGGCCTCACTAGTTTTCTGCTGACGGGATGCCGTTTTACCACTTTTCTATTGCTCCTTTTAGTGGAAAATATTTGCATTTTCCTTCTATGGTAGGTTTCCGCCTTACACGGGTTCCAGCTTTTGCAGGTTTTACTGTACATAAAAACATATATGGATAGTTCCTAGAATTTTCATTGCCTAGGAAGGTATTTGCTTTTATACTGTTACATTGGGCTTTGTGATTGGATAAACAGCCAAGGTCTCAGTCCAAGGAAAGACTGGAAAATTGTCTCACCAAGAGAAAAATAAAAATAGAAGCATATATTATTCATGAGATATTCAGATTAATACATTGATCTCAACTATTTCATTTCCCTGCATGCTTAAAGTGAATCAGGTAGTACTACCAATTGCCAGGGAAAACTTCTGTTCATAACTGTAATTTGTTTGCTTTTGGCTTGATCCCAGAGGTCAGATGTATCAGACTTTGAATAACTTCTAGAAATGACAGAAGAAGGAAATATCAGCTAGATCTAGACAGTTTACCAAGGCCTCCAAAAGCTGGACCACTGCTATTACACACAGTTTCTTTTTGGAACTGTATCAGTTCGTATAATTTTAGTAAATCTCTCCATTAAGTGAAAGAAAGTAGGATTGTATCATTGTTTCAGTAAGCCCATAAAATGATAAACAATTTCATATGATGTAGAGCAAGCAGAGAGAGTTGGTCAAAACTGTTATATCCAATAATTTGGCAGCCTGAAAAGATACAAATAAGTAATACGCTAGGGTGTTTCTATGTAATGTGTACATACACATATTCATCCGCACTCGAAACGCTGGTGGCGTGTGGTTAAGTGCTATGGTGCTAACCAAAGGGTCGGCAGTTCAAATCCACCAGGCGCTCCTTGGAAACTCTATGGGACAGTTCTACTCTGTCCTATAAGGTTGCTATGAGTCAGAATCGACTCTGTTTTTTGGGGTTTTTTTTTTAGTGTGTTTCTATGTAATGTGTACATACACATATTCATCCATACTCATGAAGACTGTTTAAAGAGAAAGCATTTCCCAGTGAATTCAAATCTCTGCAACAATGTGCATACAAAAATTTTGCTTGGCAAGACTAAGTATGACTAGAAGATTTCATATGCACTCCTGGATTACTAAAGGGACTAATGGGAGGGCGAAGACTGTAGTTGCAATGGAAAACTTAATTGGTATAATGAAAAACTGGTAAAAAGGAAATGCATTAAATATACTATTTTAAAGAAGACACATGTTAGCTCTGCAGTGCACCTGAAAGAAGTATAAGCAATGAGATGCTACAAATATTGCACTGAGTTTTTATGAAGAACCCCATGAAGAAGTGATTTGAGTTCCAGGAAAGCAAGCCCACAAGCCATTATCCTAATGGAAATAAGTATGCTACCGCTGAAAGACAGTTCAGTCCTAGAAGTGTAGATAGATTAACCTGTGAGAAGACCACCCTCTACAGGCTGATATCTGAGTGATAGTAGGAGGAAGAGTTTAGGGAGAGAGAATGCATACCTGTGCAGAGAAGCAAATTGCATTGTAAATGCAGAGTGTAGGAGAACAAAAATAAAAGGGAAGAAAAGGTATAGAAAGGGAAAAAAAGCAGCATTATAAATATGTTCAAGAGAAGCAGTAAATCCTAGTAATAATGGCAATGTTATTAGAGAATCTATAAACACCTCAAAAGTGTACAGTCTTCTGGATTCACAGCATAAGTCTTACTGGATTTGCTTCAAACTGGGGAAGACACCAATTTTTTACCTAGGTGAAATATTGCCAACTCCCTTATAATGGAAAATTCATGAGCAAAATTCACTTTAGATAATATAGTATGAATTATAATATAATGTGTTTCATTTTACATTTTAATTGTTTAGTTAATGTGGTTTATACTTTTATACAACAGTGATTATTAGGTCTTTTTTTTTTTAATTATGATCTCTAATCCATTACTGTGGGCATTTTCTGTAAATGAATGGAGCCGATTGTTGGGTAGAAATGAAAAGGAGTCCCTGGACCACGCAAATGGCTGAGAGGTTGTTTTTTAACTGAAAGGTTGGCAGTTCTGAACCCAAGAGGCACCTTGGAAGAAAGACCTGGTAATCTATTTTAGAAAGGTCACAGTTATTGAAAACCCTATGCGCACTTCTACTTTGAAACACATGGGGTTACCATGAGTTGGGATCGACTAGACAGCAACTCGTTTGATTTTAAAAAGGAAAATTATTGCTTCCGAAGTAGAGATACTTGCATAACTAACATTATAAAGCCTTATTAACATATAGTTAATAAGTTTACAAAGCATCCCTTCATATCACATTCCTCAAAGATAGATTGAAAGGTCTTCAGATTCCAGGCACTGTTTTAGGGGCTTAGACTATTTCAATGAACAAAATTAAAAAGATCCTTGCCCTTGGGGAGCTTATACTCTAGCAGGTAGACAAAAGAGTAGTGTGAGGAATAAAAGAAATACTACAGTGGGGCTAGGGAATAGACCATGTGGGGACAGGAAGGCAGGGATGGGTAGGGGTGCCAGAGAACAGTACCAGGTTTAATAGGATGGTTAGATCTTACTGCAAAGTGGAGATTTAAGTAAATACTTGAAGGATGTGAGGAAACTCATCACAGGAATATGTGGGAGGAGAGTGTCCCAGGTTGGAAAAAAAACCTCTAGAGCAAAGCTTCTACCTAAGTGGGGAGTATTTTCGGCTAAGAGGCCAGTGTGGCTGGAAGAAGAGTGAGCAAAGTTGGGGAGCAGAGAGAGTTGTAAGAGATGTGATCAGAATGGTCACTGTAAGGAATTTTCTTTTTTTCTGACTGAAATGGCTCCCTATTGCAGGGTTTTATACAGAGGAGTGGCATGATGTGACATTAATGTAGCACATCATTTTGTATGCAATGGAGAATGGCTGGGGAGGGCAAATGTAGAAGCATACAAGTCTATGGAGGCTATTGTAATGAATTGAGGAATAGAAGAGGAGACTGAGGTCATGGTGGTAGCAGCGGCAATGCTCAAAACTTAAAATTTTTTTTAGTATATTTTGAAGGTGGAACAAAGAGGATGTCCTAATGGAAATGGGTTGGATTTCGGTTTGTGAGGAAAAGGAAGGAGACAAGGATGAGTCTTAGCGTTTTTGGACTAAGAACCTGGAAAGATGTTATTACCGAGATGTGGAAGGCTGTGGATGCAGCAGAATTGGGCCAAACAATCAGTAGTTTCACATTGAACCGGTAGAGCATTTTACATATTTTGTTTTATATGTCACCCAGGATGACTGTGAAATGTTATTGCCTTTTCACAGAGAAGAAAATTGAAGCTCTCTAATCATGTTCAAGCTTTACAAGGATGACAGCAAAATTGCTTTCATTTTAGTTCAATAGTGGGCCTAATACAGTTTAGAGAGTCATGTTCACCACAGTATCTCATATAAATCATTTACTAACAAAATGAAAATGCACCTTTTGCTCCTTGTTGTGAATGTACTACTATGTTAGCTTGATGCTATAAAATGCCAGCAAGCATGGGAGTCATTCTCAAAGAACACCTGTAGTTCTAGCTTCCTCCATTTTCAGTTATTAAAACAACCAAACATACTTGCATTTATGTGCCCCCCTCCTTCCTTCACCATCAGGGAACTATTATTATCCACTTCTGCTATCCTTGCAATATTCTTTGATTGATTAGCTAATGACTTAATTTCTCATTTTGTCATCTGCAGACATCTTATACTAATTGTATTTAATGGACTGTGAGCTACTGAAATATTTAGTCATTGCTAGTAAATGCAAAATTTGCTTACTGATAGAATATAAAAATAAGCAATTGGTAAACCAATGATGATGTACATTATCTAGGATCATTGAGCTTATAAAAGTTTAATGGAGGCTAGAAGAAATATATCATTACCATTCTAGGGAACTACAAAAAAAAAAATGCGGTAGGCAGATTGATGTACCAAACTAACATTTGAAAGTCATCTTGTTACTTCACTGATTTTTTTTTTTTTAATTTACTATAGCTAAGGTTAATATTTCCTCCTGGTTGATTGATTTTTACAAACAGAACCCATCATACTTGACTCTGTTGAGAACTAGTTTTCTCTTCAGTTTTTATCTCTGTCTTTGATGCTATCCATTTTGAGTATATTTCTTGGCATTATTATCAATAGCCTTTATCAAAGTAGAGATTCTACATGCTCATATATTCAAAGTGTATTTTAATTGTATAAAAATACACTTTTGGTTTTATTGTTTTATGTTAAAAATTGTTAAATTATAGTGCTCTGCAAGTTATTTCTTCTTTGGCAATGTTTGATTTTGAATGTATTTATATGAGTAACTTTGAATGATTAAAATGTTGAATAAAATGGGAGAATACATTGAAATATTTTAATATTTTATTTTTCTTTATATTACATAATATTATTAGCATTTTTCACTTACAGCAAGTGTGCTAGATTATGCTTCTCTAGGGACTGGTCCCTCCTGATAATATGTCCAAAGCACATGAGGCAAAATCTTCCCATCCTCACTTCTAAGGAACATTCTGACTATAGTTTTACAAGACAGATTTGTTCACTCTCTGGAAATCCATGGTGTATTAAATATTCTTTGTTGACACTATAATTCAAAGGCATCAATTCTTCTTCAGACTTCCTTATTCATTGTCCAGTTCTTACATTCATATCCCAGTCAGGTGATTGAAAATACCATGGCTGGTTTGGGCGCACCTTAGTCTTCAAAGTGACATCTTTGTTTTTTTTTTTTTTAACACTTTAAAGAGGTCTTTTGCAGAAGATTTGCCCAATGCAATACTTGGTTTGATTTCGTGACTGCTGCTTCCCAGGGTGTTGATTGTAGATCCAAGTAAAATGAAATCCTTGATGGCTTCAATATTTCCTCCATTTATCATGATGTTGCCTTTTGACCCAATTGCGAGGACTTTTGTTTTCTTTATGTTGAGGTGTAATCCATACTGAAGGCTGTGGTCTTTGATCATCATCAGTAAGTTCAAGTCCTCTTCACTTTCAGAAAGCAAGGTTGTGTCCATCTGTATATTGTGGGTTGTTAATGAGTCTTCCTCCAATTCTGATGCTGTGCTCTTCTTCATATAGCCCAGCTTTTTGGATTATTTGCTCAGCATGCAGATTAAATATGTATGGTGAAAGGATACAACCCTGATGCACACACCTTTCCTGATTTTCAATCAGTCAATATCCCCTTGTTCTGTTGGAACAACTTCCTCTTGGCCTATATACAAGTTCCTCATGAGCACGATTAAGTGTTCTTGGATTCCCATTCTTTGTAATGTCCACAATTTGTTATGATCCACACAGTCGAATGTCTTTGTAAACAAAACAGAGGTAAACATCTTATTGGTATTCTCTGCTTTCAGCCAAGATCTGATATTCGTAATGATATCCGTAGTTTCACATAGTCCTCTGAGTCTGACTTGAATTTCTTGCTGCTCCCTGTCAATATATGGCTGCAACTACTTTTCAAGACAATTTTACCTGTATGTGACATTAATGATGTTGATCAATGATTTTGGCATTACACCGGATCATGTTTCTTTGGAATGGGCACAGGTAAGAATCTCTTCCAGTTGTTTGCCAGGTAGTTGTCTTCCAAATTTCTTGGTGTAGATTTTTGAGGGCTTCCAGCATAGCACCCACTTGTTGAACCATCTCAACTGGTATTCCATCAATTTCTGGAGCGTTGTTTTTCCCCAATGCCTTCAGTGCAGCTTAGACATCTTTCTTCCATACCAATAGGTATTCATGTTATCAGGAGTGACTAGTCCCTGGAGAATTAAATCATGCTTTGTAAAGTAGAGGGTCAGCAAAAAAGATGAAGACCCTCAATGAGATGAATTGTTACAGTGGCTGCAACAATGGGCTCAAAGACAGCAAGGATTGTGAGGCTGGCGCAGCACCAGGCATTGTTTTGTTCTCTTGTACTTAGGATCTCTATGAGTCAGAACCAACTTAATAGCACCAAACAACAGCAACCAACAACCAGTAGGTTATGCAACCTCAATTTTAAGAAACCGACTTAAAAAAGCACAAAGAGAAGTATGAAATGACAACAGCTGTAAGAATTATATGTTCTCACATTTACTGTGAGTCATAATTACTTGTGTCTTTTCATTGAACTAAAAGCATCTTCCAGATGGAGAGTTTGTTTTAGCATCCTAGCATAGCTCGTGGTTCTTAAGATATCCAATAAATATTTGATAAATAAGTAGATGAGTTTTAACTTTCAAATGTACTGTAACAACTGCATAACAAAAAATGTATTATTCTTCATTATGGTAATCAGAATGAAATTTTTCATTATTCTGAATTCTATTCCACTTTGAAAAGAAAATCAAGAACTGTATTCTTTCAGTATCACTGCTAATTTCTTTTTTTTTCATTTTTAAAAATAATAACTCTTACAGGAGAAGTTCCTTGGAAATTCTTAGGACATGAGATAATTTCACAGCTGATAGGAGGTAAGAGTATATTTATGTCTTATTATACAGCTTTCTTCTTAATTACATTCAATGCTTTCATTTTCTGTAGGGCCAAAAATACTTAGCATAGTTGATTCCTCTGATGTTATTCCCCAATGTGTATCACTAGCTTCATACCTTTATTTTTCCTCTCAGTGATCTCGACTGCAGTGAATCCTACAGAATTTATCTTTTCTGCAGTGTTAATATTGAACAATAACAGAATACTTCCTTTGTAGATCATTGCACAAGTTATCAGGGGTGTAGAGACAAGATTAACAGAGGGTGTGATTACACTCCTTGTTAATGTCCAAGTCCAGCTATTTTACCAATTATGGATTATACATGGTAATGTTTCCCAAGTAGAATGGAGTGCTTTAGAATACTTGAGCTACATACATTTTTAATTTTATACTTCTTGCCTCTACGTTTTCTAAGATTTTGAATGGGCATAACATAATGCAAGGCGACACATGAGATGGTACAAGTGACAAGAAAAAATATTCTAAGTGCCTCTTAATTGAACTAAGAGAGAATTTGGTGTCAAGGAATAGTGAACAATAAACTTTGACGATAAATAATAATTACAACCACTTTTTTGTTATGTGCAGCATTTTTTTTTTGATATTACCTTAAATGTTCAAAACAATCCTATAGTTTACGTACAGTGGTCCTTATTTTACAGTTCAGCAAACTGAGGATACGAATAGTTGTAAGAGGCAGAGGGGGATTTTATTGAGATCTCTCTGATTCCAAAGTCCATACTTTTTATACTATGCATTACTCATTCATCAAGGTGAAACAGTTAGTGCTACCAAGATTTAAAGGAGAAGGTGGAGAGCAGTCTAAGATGTCTGGATATTTTCCTTTAGGCAATAGTGAACCACTGAAGCATTTGGATAAGAAGGCCATATGATAATCATGGTTGTTGTTGTTAAATGCCATCGAGTCAGCTCCAACTCATGGTGACCTTAGGTATAACAATGAAACTATACTCAATCCTGTGCCATCTTCATGATCATTGATGTGTTTGAGTCCATAGTTGTGGCACTTTTGTCGATTGAGGTGAGGGTTTCCCTTGTTTTTGTATACCCTCCACTTTGTGAACATAATGTCCTTTTTCTATGGATTGGTCTTTTCTGTTGACGTGTCCAAAGTAAGCAAGACAAAGCCTACCTAATCCATTATGACCTCATCTTCACCTGCTTAGATCTACAAAGACTCTACTTCCATTTAAGGTCACATTCACACCCACTGGCGGTTATGGCTTCAATATATCTCCTCAGTGGGCACAGTTGAACTCACAATATTCTCTCTCATCCTGCTCTCTTATTCCTTCTAATGCTACTCTACTGGATTGGACCTCAAGTACGATGTTGAACATAGGTGGTTATAGTAAACAAATTTGTCTTCTTGACATTAAAAAGATATGTTTCTAACATGTCAATCTTGAGTAGAATGATTGCTATAGGTTTTTGTAAGTTAACCTTTGTCAGGTTAAGGAAGTTTGGGCCTATTAATAATTTCTTAAGTGTATATCATGAATAGGTATTGATGTTATCATATTGTATTCTTCATCTACTAAAACAATCTCATGGGTTTTTCCTTTTTATGCCTTTATGTGACTACTATGCGAGTACATTTCCTTAAAAGTCCACTCTTTGGACTTATTACACATCTTGGTCATGAGTAATGCTGGCCAGAATTTTTCCTTTCTCCTTCTCTCATCATTTTGATTCATATACCATGATCCTATTAGATGCATAGAATAATTTCATAATCCCTCTTAATCTATTCCCTATATGAGCTCATGCAAAATCTTAAATTTCTCTCAAGTATTTGGTAGAATATTTAAATGTCAAACTCTCTCTACCTGTTAATTCATTTATAGAAAGATTTTTATATACAGCTTTTACTTCTTAGGTATAAGATTTAACAGGATTATTTGCATTATCTATTCCTTCTTGATTTTTATTTTGTTTGATTTTTTTTAGCTTACCATTTTGTCAATTAGAATTTATTATATTAAATTTGTTTACTGAATTGTGTTATCTTCATAATTTTTGCTGTATACCTGGTAATAGCACCAATTTCTTTTCAGATACAATTTTTTGAGTCTTGTCTCTATTATCCTTGGCCAATATTGTCAGAACTTTGTCAAGTTTACTACTGTTTTCAAAGAACCAAGCTATTGTTGGGTTAATCCCTTTATTGTGTCTTATTTTGTATATTAATTTTTTGGTGAAAATATACACAGCAAAACATATACCAATTCAACATTTTTTACATGTACAATTCAGTGACTTTGATTACATTCTCCAAATCATACAATCATTCTTCCTATGTTTTTCAAAATTATTTTACCACCCTTAACGTAAACTTGCAGTTTCCTAAGCTTCCTATCTAACCTTTAGACTTGTCTTAACCTTCAGATCAATTTGATCACATATAGATAACTTTCTAAAAGAACACAATATTTAGTGCAAACATTTTTGTCAACTAAGCTAAACTATTGTTTAGTTTAAAGTTTACTTCAGGGGATAGTTTCAGTTTAAAGTTTAAAGATTACCTCAGGGCAATAGTATCAGGAGAGTCACCCCACCTCATGGGTTTCAGAAAGTCTGGATTTCATGAGAATTTTAAACTCTATTCCACATTTTTTTGCCCTTTTGATAAGGATTTTTCTATAGAATCTTTGATTGAAATATTTAGTAACAGTAGCCGGGCACCACCCAGCTCTTCTGGTCTCATGGTAAAGGAGGCAGTTGTTCAGGGAGACAATTAGACACATATTACAGTTCCTTCTCCAGTTCCTGACTCTCTTTCTTCCTCTGCTGCCACAGATGAATAAAGACCAATTGTTGTACCTTGGGTAATCTCTTGCAAATTTGTAAGACCCTAGGCACTATACAATGAACTAGGAGGTAAAGGAGAAACAATAAAAACAGTATTAGGTAAATTGACTAATGTCCCACGAAGCCATGATCCTAAAGATCTGAACAACAATAAAAACAATTCCTGTGGGGTGCTTGAGCGTACATAAATAGGTTCAGCAGCTACATTTTTTTGTTAGTAATAATATATATAACACAACATTTGCCAATCCAACTGTTTTCAGGTGTACAACTTAGTGGTATCAATTACATTAATCAAATGTGCAACAATTACCTTTAATCGATACCAAATTCCCCAATACCATATACAGAAACCCACTGATTTCCAAACAATAGCTCCCTCCTTTCCCCTGATACCACTAATAAAATCTAGTCTCTAAACATTTGCCTATTCTTGTAATTTCATATAGATAGATCTTGTGTGTTCTTTTGTGTCTGACTTATGTTACTCAGCATTATGTTTTCAAGGATTATCTATGTTGTGGCATGTATCAGGACTTTATTTCTCTTGTGGAATAAAACTTACATTAAAAATAGATATTTTGCTTTTGTCTCAAGAGGCTTTTCTAGTCCACAACCCTAAAAATTCCTGACCCACAATTTTTCCTGCCTGTGGCTTCATTGGCCTGTTTTTTTTTTTTTTTTTGTTACCCAATGTTGCTAATCAACTCTTCTTTCCTGTTCAAAGAGTAGTCAATAACAAAACCATTACCTTGTGATTTAATTTCGAGAAGTCTCAAGCTAACAATGGGTAAAGGGACAAAATTTGCAAAAGTCTCTTTTTTTTAATGCTAACTCAGTAACCATTAAGTTCTTCATCACACGGAAATTTGTATTTACCAAGCAGAAATTATTTAAGTCTCTGTGAATTTGCCGTTCTCAGGAAGCAGGTTCCTCTTGCATGAGGAAAATGTCACCTCAATTTGCAAATTGTTTATTAAATCATAGAGCAATCATACATTGTGTTAGTGTTTTGAATTAATAGATTATATTATTTTTTAACATTCTTTATGGCTGAGTAGTATTCCGTTATACGTACATACCACATTTTGTTTATCCATTCATTTGATGATAGACATTTAGGTTGTTTCGGCCTTTTAGCTCTTGTGAATAGTGCTGCAATGAACAATGGTATACGCGTGTCTGTTTGAGTTATTGCCTTTAAGTCCCTTGGGTATATACCTAGGTGTTGGAATTGCTGGGCCATATGATTGTTCTGTTTTTAATTTTTTGAGGCACTGTGACACTGTTTTCCATAACAGCTGTACCATTTTGCATTTCCATCAGCAATGTTGAAGGGTTCTAGTTTTGCCACAACCTTGCCAACATTTTTTTATTTTCTTTTATTATTACTTTTTAATCTTAGCTATCCCTAGTAGTATCCTAGTGGGAGAAAACCCTGGTGTTGTTATGAGTTGGAATTGACTCAACAGCAATGGGGTTTTGTGATCCTAGTGGTATTCTGTGTGGTTTTGCTTTTCTCTCTCTGATGGCTACTCTGATGGCTAAAGACATTGAACATGTTTTCAAGTGTTTGTTGGCCACTTGAGTATCCTTTTTGGTGAAATGTCTATTCAAGTCCTTTGCTCATTTTTTCATTGGGTTATTTGTCTTTTTGTCATTAAGTTACAGAAGTTTTATATATATATTGGGTATTAAACATTTGTCAGATATGTGGTTCCTGAAAATTTTCTCCCAATCTCTAGGTTGTTTTGCACTTTTTTGAGAAAGGCTTTTGATAAACAAAATTACTTAATATTTTAATGAGGTCCCATTCTTCTATTTTGTTTTTCGCTGTTTGTGCTATTATTATATCTGATAATACATCATTGAAAACTAAGCCTGACAGCCATGACCCTGTATTTTCTTCTAAGAATTTTATGGTTTTAGTTTCCACATTTACGTACTTCATTTTGAGTTTGTTTTGGTTTATTGTGTGAGACATGGATCATGATTCATTCTTCCGCATGTGAAAATTCAGTTTTCCCAGCGCCATTTATTGAAGAGGCTCTTCCTTCTCCACTGAATGATCTTAGCATCCTTGCAAAACATCAGTTGACCACAGATGTGTGGGTTTATTTCTGGACTCTCAACTCTATCCCATTGGTCTATGTGTTTATTGTTATAAGCTGTTTTGATTATTGTAGCTGTATAGTTTGTTTTGAAATCAGGAAGTGTGAGTTCTTCTACTTGGTTCTTTCCTGTGATGTTAATTTAATATTTTTGTTTTTTTTTTGACTTTCATTTGATATTTTATTTGATTCCTGTTTTGTTGAATTCTTCAGTCATTAATGTTTTAGCATTTGTCTTTTCTAATCACTTCATGCTGTATATTTCTCACCAAGTACAGATGTTGATGCATCCTACAAACTTTGACGTGTTCTATTTATTAGCATTTAGTTGTAAGTATCTCATTTTTATGATTTCTTCTTTAACCCATGAAGTATTTAGAAATCTTATTATTATATTTTATTATTAATACATCCTGCTATTCTTACTCAGCCCTGGTGGTGCAATGGTTAAGCACTTGGCTGCAAAGCAAAAGATTGGCAGTTCAAATCCACCAGACACTCCTTGGAAACCATATGGGGTAGTTTTATTCTGTCCTATAGGGTCACCACTAGTAGGAATCAACTAGTTTTTTTTTTTTTTTTGGCTATTCTTCCTATCTCTATTGTTAATACCTCCTGTATATCTTTGAAATTCTGTCATTTTATTATATATCTGTCTTAATATATCATTTTATTCATCTTGCTTAGAATTCCCTGTGGTTCCTGAATCTGAGGAAATATGGCTTTTCTCTATTCTGGAAAAAAATTTCAGTTATTATCTACTCCAATATTTCTTTACCTTTGTCCTGAAACTGTAATTAGATAATATTGGGCCTTCTTGGTTTATGTTTCATGAGTCTTAACTTCTCTTTCATGTATCCTTCTGTCTCTCATTCTTGCATTTGGTGAAATTTTTTTAGTTCTGTCTTTCAGTTATTAATTCTTTCTTTAGGTCTAATATCAAATATTATAACTCTATTTCCTTTTTAGAAGTTAGGTTTTCTAATCATATTTGGTTATTTTGATAGCTTTTTCCCACTTAGGTTTTTTTTTTTTACTCCCTCATTGTTTCTTTAAACATATATATATACAACTCATTGTAAGACCTCTGTCTGATACTATTAATATTAAAGCATTTTAAGCTTTGTTTACATTTTACATTTGTTTGTTTTGTTTTTATGAATGGTGTTAATTCAGATTTTGCATTTACTCAATGGCTGACCTATGGCTACTAATGCCCAGGGAAGAATATCATTTTAATTAGAATCAAGGCTTACCTAGAGAGATTTCCTATCATTCTTTTTCTAAAGTTTGGACCCCACCACCTTCGAGGTGATCCCAACTCGTAGTGACCCCATGGGGGTTCCAAGGCTGTAAATCTTTACAGAAGCAGATTGCCACGTCTTTCTCCCGTGGAGGAGATGGTGGGTTCCTACCACCGACCTTTTGGTTAGCAGGTGACTACTTTAACCACTGTGCCACCAGGGCTCCTTTAAAGTTTGGAAGTTTTAGTTTCTCCTGTTTTTTGGTTATTCACCCTGTATGTATCCACCCTGAGTCCTGCAATATGCAGATGATACAACCTTGCTCACCGAAAGTGAAGAAGACTTGAAGCACTTATTAATGAAGATCAAAGGCCACATCCTCCAGTATGGATTATACCTCAACATAAAGAAAACAAAAATCCTCACAACTGGACCAGTAAGCAACATCATGATAAACAGAGAAGAGAATGAAGTTGTCAAGGATTTCATTTTTCTTGGATCCACAATCAATGCCCATGGAAGCAGCACTCAGGAAATCAGACGATGCATTGCATTGAACAAATCTGCTGCAAGAGATCTCTTTAAGTTATTAAGAAGCAAAGACGTCTCTTTAAGAACTAAGGTGCGCCTGACTCAAGCCATAGTGTTTTCAATTACCTCATATGCATGTGAAAGCTGGACGATGAATAAGGAAGACAGAAGAAGTATCGACACCTTTGAATTATGACGTTGGCCAAGAATATTGAATATACCATGGACTGCCAGAAGAATGAATAAATCTGTCTTGGAAGAAGTACAGCCAGAAAGCTCATTAGAAGCAAGAATGGTGAGACTTTTTCTCACATACTTTGGACATGTTATCATGAGGGACTAGTCCCTGGAGAAGGACATCATGCTTGGTAGAGAGTCAGCGAAAAAGAGGAAAACACTCAATGAGATGGATTGACACAGTAGCTGAAACGATGGGCTCCAACACAGCAATGATTGTCATGATGGTGCAGGACTGGGCAGTATTTCATTCTTCTGTGCATAGGGTTGCTATTAGTTGGAATCAACTTGATGGCACCTAACAACAACAAAAACACCCTGTATGGACTCAAATTATTGGCATTATTCCCTTTGCGTGGCCATTCACACATAAACGTTAATCTACCATATATTGATAGGAGCCAGTAAGGAAACCTAAAGAATCAGTAATCACTGCCATGGATTCACTTCATTACTGTCTATATTAGTTTTCTGTTGATGCTGTAATGATTTATGTAATGTAATGTTGTAATGGGCTGGTTTGGGTAATGATTTAGCACAAATTTAGAGGCTTAAATAATACAATTTTTAAAAAAAATCTTACATCTAAAAGTGAGATATGACATGGGCTTAACTCCTCATTTCAAGATCCACAACTTCTAACATATCTACAAAGTCCCTTTTCCTGTATAAAGTAACATATTCATGGGATCCAGGGATTAGGTTTTCTTAGTCTTTGAGATTCTGCCTACCACACTGTCCTCAATTTCTCTCTCTTTTTTTTTTTTTTACAAGCACATTCATACATTTGAAAAGGGAATGTTTTTAACAAGAATTTTGCATTGTTACTAAATTAGAGATTATAGGATGTCTGTTGACAAAATGCCAGAAGGAGAAACTCCAAGGCCTGTATGTCCACACCCTCTACCCTACAATGCATTAGTCACAAATTGATAGCGTAAACTGAGTGTATAAAGCAAATACTGTAGGAATACCTTTGGGGCTATGCCTGCTGATCTTACCAACAACACTAAAGGGTAAGGGAATTCCTGGTAACATTATAATAAAAGCCTAAGAGAAGAATATTTGCAAGATTTCACTAATTATATGTGCCTCTGGAACTCAGCAATCCAGAAAAACTGACCAGTACCTTCTGGTGGTATAAGATACCCACCAAGAATTTTTTGTTTGCTGCAGGGGTGTTTGCATTATATTCTGATTAGTATTGAACACCAAGAGGACAAAGCTGATGGTGAGATGTCCTTTTACTCTGATCTATA
Source organism: Loxodonta africana (assembly GCF_030014295.1). Lineage (NCBI taxonomy): Eukaryota > Metazoa > Chordata > Mammalia > Proboscidea > Elephantidae > Loxodonta > Loxodonta africana. The sequence goes on from NC_087351.1 coordinate 52,364,698, forward strand.
CATGTGTTTGTTTACATTTTTTTAAAATCATGTCAGAACTGAAAATACACTATCTGAGTCTCATCAAAGTAATAATACACATCAAGAAGGAAACCACTGATTTCTGACTACTGTAAGAATGAAACCACTTAAGGAAGTGGGGATAGAATGAAAATCACTGTGAGACTGAACACAATTCTTGACAAGAACAGGGAAAGGATAACACGAAAGTAAGCTGTTGTAGAGTCACAGAGATGACTTCAAGTGGAAATCTGACACTCTCGGGTGTCCTGTATTAGAATAATGTCATAAAAATTAATGCCATTGTATTACATTGAAGACAATACAAAGTTCTTATGCTGACTTGAAAACAGTAGCTATAATCATTTGAGATAACAAAACTTACGAGAAATGAAAGCTATCGGTTAAGTTTTAAAACTTTTGAGAAGAGTGGGAATGCATCCTAGAAGTTAGTTTGTGACAGGAAGAGAAGAAAAGATGATGTGACTTTCAAATGAGAAAATTCTTTGAGAGAGCTCTAGGAAATAATGAAATGGAAGTGAAGTGTATGGAGTATGACAACTCCCAGACTCACTGTGAAATCCAGGCATTGAAAAAAGCTTCGTTCTGATGTATATAACTGTCACAAGAGATTCTTACAAATTGTCAGAGAATTCACTAAGAGTAAACTGTAATAGGTTAAATAATTAATTGGCAAAACATTATTACTTCAATGCAAATAATTTTTATCATTGAATTTTATATCCAATGTTGATATTTACGAGTTAAATTAATTTTTCTTTTGATACAGAAATAAAGGTATTTGCACTCCCTTTTTAGTAGAGTCCTTTTTTTATGCATTCTTTTTTATCAAAAAGGCTGAAGTACCAGCTATTGATTGTGTGACTGTAATTGATTTGGCAGTGGAAAGTGGAATTTTTCCAGTTGGTGCAGTGATTAGAATTGATTTAGCAGTAGAACTCATAAAAGAGTCAATAAAATACAGAGAATAAGGCAACAACTGCTCTTAGAAAAGATCGTAATTCAATTACAGCAGTCAGTTCTACCTACCTTAATTAATCTAGTCAGCATTCAGCAGGATACTGAAGTTGCTATTTTAGGTTGGCTTTTTAGAAAGCCACGTACTGTTTTTAACAAAAGAACCATTGTCTACAGGAATTTTAAAATCTAGTCATACATTTACCGCTTTTTCTTTTTTGCTTCCCTTTCCTGTTAGATGCATGTTCCTAAAAATATGTAGTAAATTGTGTATTTGTTATAAGATAGATTAGTTAACAGTAGTTATAAAATTATAACCACAAGCTTACATTCTTCGAGGTGTGCTATTTCAGAAGTTCTTGGTAGTTGTTGACAAAATACTTGTATTCAGTGTGTTTAATTCTTGACACAAACATCTCACTATAATATTCACAATTATAATACATGTTTCCCATATTATATTTTTTGGTATTTTTTACAAGTTAGTGATTATTTTTTCTCATAAAGTCCTTAAACCAAACCCACCGTCATCGAGTTGATTCCTACTTCTAGTGACCCTATAGGACAGAGTAGAACTGCCCCCTAGGGTTTCCAAGGCTGTAGTCTTTATGGAAGCAGAGTGTCACATCGTTCTCCTGCAGAGCTGCTCATAGGTTCCAACCGCTGATGTTTCAGTTAGTGGCGAAGCTTTTTAACCACTGTGCCACCAGGGTTCCTTTTTCTCATATCTGTCTTTATTTTTATATAGTTTTTGTTCTTCCTCTCCTCTCCACCTCTTCTTCTCTCTTTTTAGTGTTTCTTATGTGTTATTTTCTATCTGATTTATATAATGGTTTATTGTATATCATGATTTTCTGAAAGTTCTTACACGTGGTTCAACTATTTTCTTGTACTTAAAATATTCAGATCTTTGACAAGAAAATCATAACAGTTTGACATAACTTGGCTAAAAACTTTTAATGATGCCCCCAATCCTTATAAACTCTCTTATTTTAAAATTATTTTTTTAATTTTATCAAATAAGTATACATGGTCGAAGACCCACTAAATAGCTTTTAATGAAACTAGAAATCATCTACTCTGTTCAACCCCAACCTACTTGCCCCATTGTTTGTGAATGCAAACAATATTTGCATTTTTAACTTTTTAAAAATTTACTTCAATGTATCTTAATTATTATACTGCTGCTTTTGATTCCTTCATTTTAGATAAATTTTAATTTTCTGTTTTATAATTGGAGAATGTAGTTCTCTTCCACCACCAACCATTCTCACCTCCTCTTTCTCCAGTTCTCTCAGCACTTTATCATCTTCTTTCTTCAAATCCATAGTCAGTAAGCTGTGTTAGTGCAATGGGATTCAAAGTTCTGGGTCTGCGATAGAATAAGGAACTCACATAGGAAAGAAAATCAATGTACTTCTTTCTTCATAGAGAAAATCTTGTGTGAAAAATATCAGTGGAACAAAACTGTGTACTTCTTGAAATAGCTAATTTGCATTCTGATGAAAATTCCTTATCTCCTTGCTAACTGATAGTACACTGTTCGAAGGCTAGCAGCCAGTTTCATTTTTAAATGTTACATCACTTTCTTCTGTTTTAAAGACTCCAAAATATCTGTCAAAAAGTGTTTAAACCCCCAAATCACCAATCATCTATCAGTCAGCATTTTATTCAATATCAAGTCTTTGTTCCACACATTTCTAACCTCTTACTACAATGTGGCTTGGGTGCCCAGTAGGCTTGCTGCAAGTAATCATCGTCTTAATCCCCCTACTCCTTGTTTCTTTGTTGAATTCCCTGTCTCCTGAACCCTGTATCCTGCTTTTTCATAACTCCCTCATTTTGCTGAATGACAAAATCACTTTTGAGATCTTACTAGTTATGCTGGGCATAGAGCTCTAGAATGTATGCAATATTCTTTCAGAATTTTGAATGCTTGTATCTACAGTTTACTAGAGTTTACGGTTGAGCTATTTGATGCCATGTTGAACAATGTTTGTGTGCATTTGTGTAAGTATTTTGGTTCCCTTTGGAAGTGTTTACAACTTGAGCTTTCTCACTGATGTTATCTGTATTCAGTCTTTTGGCTGACAATTCATTGCGTCCTTTCAATAAATATATTATACTTTAAGTCTTGAAAATATTTTCTTAGGTATACCTTCAATAGTCCCTGCTTTTTTGTCTCAATTAAATAGAGCTGCCATAACAAAAATACCACAGGTGAGTGGTTTTAAAGAACAGGAATTTATTGTCTCATAGTTTTTGAGTCTAGGAGTCTGAATTCAGGATGCTGGCAGGGCTAGGCTCTCTCTCTCTGTGTTCTAGGGGAAGCTCCTTGTCTCTGCTTCTATAACTTGGACATTCCTTGGCATTCCTTGACTGACTGCCAAGGAAAATACATTTGTATTTTCCCATAGCATCTGCCTTCCCCCTGTGTGTGTCTCAGTGTCTATTTCCCCACTCAGAAGGGATTGGGTTTAGGACCCACCTACACATGTATGGTTTCATTAACCTAACAAAGGGAAACCCCTATTCCCAAAACCAAAAAACCAAAACTCATTGCTGTTCAGTTGATTCTAACTCATAGCAACCCTATAGGACATAGCAGAACTGCCCCATAGGGTTTCCAAGGAGAAGCTGCCTGGTGGATTTGAACTGCCAACCTTTTTGCTGGTAGCTGAGCTCATAACCACTGTGCCCCCAGGGCTCCATCCAACGTCTACACAGGGCAAAATTGATCAATGGAAGAGCTAATCCTAGAATTCTAATATAATTTGATACCATTTTTTTCACCAAATATAGAACCTACAGAATGATAGATGACTTAAATATCTCAATGTTACTCCTGAAAGGCCTATTATAATAAAAGAACAGTGATAGGTATTTGGAGTTGATCAGGAAGAGAAAGTTGATTTAGACACAAATCTCACTTTTAAAGTGCTTGCAATTGAATATGAAAGATATATTCAAAGACATGTGCCTGAAAATTTCAGTCTCAAAACCTATACATACCTAAAGAGTTACTAAGTGAAACTGGAATGTTTGGGACTGACCTCAAACTGAATATTTATATTTGTCTAATGTATGCTCCTTTTTGTTACCAGAATTTGAGACCATAATGATGATGACCTAGTATGAGAATTCATGTATTATGATACTTATGGTTCTAAGGAATCTATTCAGAACACCTTCTAGTTTTAACACATACCTCATAGTGACTGTATTTTTAGTTTCGCTCTAGATGATACTTTACATATATTACATAACCACATATACATATGTATGTAAAGATTTATGAAACGATTTTCAAACTAAAGTTAGGGTGCTTACTGTAAAAGAATGGAAGGGAAAATTCATTCTGCCAAATAAAATACGTATATTCACACTCTTTCAGTAACAATTTTAAGGATAAATATAGATGTTTATAGAAACAAATTATGCAGTGTTTAAATTGATTAAATTCATCTACCTTTCTGAATTTCCTAGGTTTGCTTACTAGATTAGAAGGAAATGAAAATGTGGTATTCTGTTATTTACAATGATTGATGCTCTGTAGTAATATTGGAAATGTTTAAAGGAAAACATGAACATAAGAGAGCATAGGAAGTAATGAGCAAAACAAGATGAACAATGAAATGACAAATTTCTTACATATATTTGAGCAATTTTTTTGGCTCAATTTTAATTCGATCTTCTTGACTCACTTGGTTACATGCTTTGTATTTGTTAGAGGTCAAGTTGGAGTTCATCAGTATAATTCCTTAGCCTGTATCTTCATTTATTTTCTGTCCTTGAAACTAGTATTTTGTCAGAAACATTAGGACCCCTGAAAATACATTTGGAACCCCAAAGACACCTTCTTAATTCTCAAATTAAATATAATTATGTAGCCTATTCATTAAAGCATCACGGTGACACTCCCCTGTGGCAATCAGAACATAAACCACTTGTTGAGAAGAGAAGGTAAGTTCTGCAATGGGACTTTAAACATAATATCTGATTTAATATTGTTCAGTTCCACTCTCTGCCCTAATTTAGCCCTCCAATCCCTCTCAACTAGACTAAATTCCTCATCTGTGAGCCTGTGGGTCTTTTAGTGGTGCAAGTAGGGAGGCTGATTTACTTATCAGTTAAACACAGAAGAGCGTTTGTAACTTCTAGGTCCCAAGAAGACTAGGGAGTTCTATTCTGTTGTCTTTCCCTTCATTTTAATTTAATCCTGATTAAGATGTCATTTTGAGGAATAAGGTGCACCTGACCCAAGCCAAAGTATTTTCAGTCACCTCATACACATGTGAAATCTGGACAATAAATAAGGAAAACTGAAGAAGAACTGATATATTTGAATTATGGTATTGGCAAAGAGTATTGAATATACCATGGACAACCAGAAGAATGGAGCCCTGGTGCTACAGTGGATAAGAGCTCGGCTGCTAATAAAAAAAAAAAAAAAAAAAGTTGGCAGTTTGAATCCACCAGCTGCTCCTTGGAAACCCTGTGGAGTGCTTCTACTCTGTCCTATAGGTTTGCCCTCAGTCGGAATCCCCTCTACAGCAATGGGTTTGATTTTTTTTTTGGGGGGGGATGACCAGAAGAAAGGACAAATCTATCTTGGAAGAAGGACAGCCACAATAATCCTCAGAAGTGAGGGTGGTGAGACCTCATCTCACGTACTTCAGAAATGTTATCGAGGGGGACTAGTCCCTGGAGATGGACATTATGTTACTAAGGCAGGGGGTCAGTTATAAAGAGGAAGACTCTCAACCAGATGAACCGACATAGTGGCTCTAACAATGGGCTCAAACATAGCAACGATTGTGACAATGACACAGGACCAGGGAGTGTTGTACATAGAGTTGGTATCAGTTGGAACTGACTCAATAACACTTAAGAATATAGTAAGTATCTGATACAACTAAACACTTTCTAGTTCTTTAAATTATTTTCTATTTTGATTTGTGTAACATAGTTTCTAGGAGCCCTGGTGGTGCAGTGGTTAAGCAAACATTCAGCTGCTAACCAAAAGGTCAGGGGTGCAAACCCAGCAGCCAATCTGCAGGTGAAAGATGTGGCAATCTGTGTCCATGAAGATTACAGCCTTGGCCATCCATTTATGCTCAATTGATCTTCAACAAGGGCCCAAAGTCCGTCAAATGGGGAAAAGACAGTCTTTTTAACAAATGGTGCCTGCAAAAGTGGATGTCCATCTGAAAAAAAAAAAAAGAAACAGAAGCCTTACCTCACACCATATACAAAAACTAAATCAAAATGCATCAAAGTCCTAAATATAAAGCCAAAAATGATGAAGTTCATAGAAGAAAAAATAGGATCGATGCTAGAATCCCTAATACACGGCATTAATGTCTTACAAACCACAACCAACAACATACAAGCTCCAGAGGATAAGCAAGATAACTGGGGTCTTCTAAAAATTAAACACCTATGCTTATCAAAAGGCTTCTCCAGAAGAATAAAAAGAGAACCTATGGACTGGAAAAAATTTTGGCCATTACAAATCAGACAAAGGTCTAATCTCTAAAATCTACAAGAAAATCCAATACCTCTACAACAAAAAGACAAAAAAGTCCAATTAAAAAATGGGCAAAGGAAATAAACAGACGTTCAAGCAGCCAACAAACACATAAGGAAATGTTCACGATATCTAGCCATCAGAGAAATGCAAATCAAAACCACAATAAGATACCATCTCACACCAGCATTACTGACATGAATCAATAAAACAGAAAATAATAAATGTTGGAGAGGCTGTGGGGAGATCAGAACTCTTATGCACTGCTGGTGGGAATGCAAAATGATACAACCTTTTTGGAAAACTCTATGGCGCTCCCTTAGAAAGCTAGAAATAGAAATACTATAATCCAGCAATCCCACTGCCAGGAATATATCCTAGAGAAGTAAGAGTCATCACACGAATAGAAATATGCACACCCATGCTCATTGCAGCATTGTTTACAATAGCAAAAAGCTGGAAACAACCTAGATGCTCATCAACCGATGAATGGATAAACAAACTGTGGTACCTACACACAATGGAGTATTACGCAACGATGATCAATGATGAATCTGTGAAACATCTCATAACATGGATGAACCTGAAGTGTGTTATGCTGAGTGAAATAAGTCAATCACAAAAGGACAAATATTATATGAGACCACTACTGTAAAAACACATGAAAAGGTTTATTTATAAAAAGTAACAATCTTTGATGGCTACGAGGGAGTGTGGGGGGTAGGGGTGAGGATAGAAAAACACTTAATAGACAATAAATAAGTGGTAAATATGGTGAAGGGTAAGACAATATACAATACTGGGGAAACCAGTACAACCTGTACAAGACAAGGTCATGGAAGCTCCATAGACACATCCAAATTCCCTGAAGGACCAAATTGGGCTGAGGGCTGTGGGGAGAATGGTCTCAGGGAACATCTAGCTCAATCCCCATAACATAGTTCATAAAGAAAATGTTCTACTTTCTACTTTGGTGAGTAGTGTCTGGGGTCTTAAAAGCCTGTGAGCAGCCATCTAGGATACTCCACTAGTCTTGCCCCTTCAGGGGCAAGGAAGAATGAAGAAAACTAAAGACACAAGAGAAAGATTACTCCAAAGGACTAATGGACCACATCTACCATGGCGTCCACCAGACTGAGTCCAGTACAACTAGATGGTGCCTGGCTACCACCACTGACCACTCTGACAGAGATCACAATAGAGTGTCCCAGATGAGCTGAAAAAAAAAGTGGAACAAAATTTTAACTCAAAAATAAAAAGGGCCAGACTTGCTGGCCTGGCAAAGACTGGAGAAACCCTGAGAGTATGCCCTCCAGACACCCTTTAAGTTCAGTAATGAGTTCACGCCTGAGGTTCACCCATCAGCCAAAGATTGAACAGGTTTGCGGAACAAAACAAGACTAAATGGGTTCACCAGCCCTGGGCCAGGAACTGGGAGACAGAAGGGAACTGGAAAACTGGTTATAGGGGATGCAGAGTTGAGAAGGGAGAGCGTTGACATGTCATGGGGTTGTTAACCAATGCCACAGAACTATGTGAGTACTAACTGTTTGATGAGAAACTAGTTTGTTCTGTAAACCTTCATCTAAAGTTCAATAAAACAACAACAACAAAAAAAAAAGATTACAACCTTGGAAACTCTGTGGGGCAGTTCTACTCTGTCTAAGGTTCACTATGAGTTAGAATTGACTCTACAGTATCTTTTATTTCATTTTTTTAACATTGTTTTTATTATACTTCATCTTGATTCATTAAAGTCCATTTTGAAGTCACTAATTCTTCCTTTGAGGCTTTAACTGTTGGTGTTATTCAGGGTCCTTACCTCTTCTTTTTTCTTTAGCCTCTTTCTGTGTTCTCTTTCACTATTCTTGACAATGATAATGAAAACAGATTTGTTAAATACTTATTAAAAACCAATACTATGTTAATAATTTTATATCTTTAAAAATTTAACCTTCACAATAACATTGTGAATTAGAAAATTTAATTGTCACATGAGGAGCTTGAAACTGGAATAAGTTAATAATGTGCACAAGATGCTGGAGCTGGTAACTTGCAAAACCAAGATCCACAATCTGGTGTCTCTGGTTTCAGATCTCCAGCATATACTTGGACTCCTTCATTTAACAAGCTTGACATCTTGATCAAGTTAATCACAAATATATTGGTTTGCCAGGTCATAAAAAGCATTAAAATTTGGCTTTTACTCCTTTTTTTGAGTGGTAGAATCACAATTACTTTCCTATTAGGAGAAAGTGAGGAAGGGGAAGGGAATGAAGACAAAGAAAAAGAAGCAGAGAAATGTGGCAATGGTGGAATGGATTGGGAATGCGGAAGAAGAAGGAAAAAGTGTTGAAACCAGAAGAAGAAGAGGTAATATAAACAATTAAGAGAAAAAGAGGAGAAACTTTCAATTATTAAATATAAAGCAATATATCAGTACTTTGACATGCGTTAGTGTATTTATTAATTTAGCATTCACAGTTCTGTAAGTCTGGTATTATTATATATGTTCTTATTGATGAGAACATAGATTATTAAGCCCAGTATATTTTAAACTAAACTTATTAATTCCCCTACCAAAGATGTCTAGTTAATGGGAACGTCTCTTATTTCAGTGCTGAAAATACAAAATCCAGAATTATGTCCGATTCACTGTTTTTCCTGTTGCTCATAGTCGATGTTGTGAAAATAAAGACAACAAATTCAAATTAAGATTGTATCATTGACTGTTATTTTTTAATCAGGTTGTTGTGTTGTTGTTAGGTGTCTTTGAGTCAGTTCTGTCATATAGTAACACTATGTACAACAGAACAAAGCATTGCCCAGTCATGTGCTATAGTCACAATCATTGCTACTTTGAGCCCATTGTTGCAGCCACTGTGTCAATCATATGAGTAATGGATGGTCTATTCTATAGTAGGCCCTGGCATTATTCTGAGTGATGATATTGAGGTTTATAAATGTCTCTTTCTATACATGCGGTCCAATAAAAACCAAAATCAAACCCACTGCTGTCGAGTTGATTCCGACTCATAGCAACTCTATAGGACAGAGTAGAACTGCTCCATAAAGTTTCCAAGGAGCACCTGGTGGATTTGAACTGCCGACCTCTTGGTTAGCAGCTGTAGCGCCTAACCACTATGCCACCACGATTTCCATGCAGTCCAACAGATCCCTGCATTTTCCATCTGTGAGGTTCACGTCTGTAGTCATTGTTTATGTTGTTGAGAAAAGGCATTTGTAATGAATTAAGTTGTTGGTCTTGCAAAATTCTATCATGGGATCTCTGGAATCATTTCTATCACTAAGTCCATGTTTTCCAACTACTAATCCTTCTTCTTTGTTTCCAACTCTCACATTCCAATCAACAGTAATTGTCAATGGACCTTGATCGTTTGATCAGTTTCAGAAATTGATAAAAAAAAAAAAAAACAAAACTTCAATTTCTTCATTTTTGGCATAGGCTGTTGAGTAAATTTGAATATTAGCTGCAGTAACTGATCTTTCTTGTAAGCCTATGGGTTTTATCCTATCACTGACAGCTTTGTACTTCATGATAGATCTTGAAATTTTCTTTTAGACAATGAATTGATGTTATTCCTCTTCAATTTTTCATTCCCAGCATAGAACATATAGTCTGATTCAAAATGGCCAATACCAGTCCATCAGCTCACTAATGCCTACAATATCAATCTTTTTACATTCCATTTCATTTTTGATGACTTCCAAGTTTCATAGATTCATATTTCATACCTTCCATAATCCAATTATTAAAGGATATTTGCAGCTGTTTCTTTTCATTTAGAGTCATGCCACATCAGCAAATGAAGGTCCCAAAAGCTTGACTCCATTCACATCATTAAGGCTGACACTACTCTGAGGAGACAGCTCTTCCCCAGTCATATTTTGAATGACTTCCAACCTGAGGGGCTCAACTTTCAGCATAATATCAGACAATACTCCACTGCTTTCATAAGGTTTTCACTGGTCAATTTTTTCAGAAGCGGATCACTAGGTCATTTTTTTTCTAGTATGTCTTATTCTGGAAGTTCCACTAAACCTGTCCACCATGGGTGACCCTGCTGGTATTTTAAATACTGGTGGTATAGCTTTCAATATCACAGCAATATGCGAGTCACCAAAGTATGACAAACTGACAGGCACATGGTGAATTAGATATTAGACAGATGAAATAAGTACTAAAAACAAGACATTACGTTTTACAGATGAGTAGAAATAACTGCAAACATCCATTAATAAATGGAATGTGAAATGTATGAAGTATCAAAATTGGAAGTTGTCAAAAATAGAATGGAATGCCCAAAGATTGATATCCTAGGTATGAGTGAGCTGAAATGCACTGGTATTGGACATTTTGAATCAGACAATAACATGGTCTACCATGCTGGGAATGATAAATTGAGGAAGAATGGCATCTCATACATTGTCTAAAAGAACATTTCAAGATACGTCCTGAAGTACAACACTGTCAGTGATAGTATTATATCCATAGGCCTACAAGGCATACCAACTAATATGATTATTTTTCCAATTTGTACACCAACCACTAACATCAAAGTTGAAGAAATTGAAGAATTCTACCAACTTCTGTAGTCTGAAATTGATCAAACTTACAATAAAGATGCACTGATAATTACTGGTGATTGGAATGCAAAAGTTGGAAACAAATAGGAATAGTAGTTGGAAAAAAATGGTCTTGGTTATAGAAACAGTGCCAGGGATACAACAATAAAATTTTGCAAGACAAAGACTTATTCATTGGAAATATCTTTTTTCAACAACATACACAGTGACTATACACATTGACCCCACCAGATGGAATACACTGGAATTAAATTGACTACATTTGTGAGAAGAGATAATGGAGAACCTCAACATCATTAGGCAAAACAAGGCCAGGGGCTGACTGTGGAACAGACTATCAATTGCCGAGATAAAATTCAAGGTGAAGGTGAACAAAATTAAAAGAAGTCCATGAGAACCAAAGTAAGACCTTGAGTATATCCCACCTGAATTTAGAGACCATCTCAAGATGCATTGAATACTAATGACTGAAAACCAGATGAGATATGGGATGACATCAAGTACCTCATAGGTGAATAAAGCAAAAGGTCATTGAAAAGAAAGGAAAGAAAAAGCCAAATGGATGTTAGAAGAGACTCTGACACTTGCTCTGAATTGTAGAGTAGCTAAAACAAATACAAGAAATGATGAAGTAAAAGAGCTGAACAGAAGATTTCAAAGGGCAGCTCGAGAGGACAAAGTAAAGTATTATAATGAATTGTGCAAAGACCTGGAGTTAGAAAACCAAATGGGAAGAATACAAGTGGCATTTCTCAAGCTGAAAGAACTTAAAATTCAAGACTCGAGTTGCAATATTGAAGGATTCCATGGGCAAAATATTGAACAATGCTGTAAGCATTAAAGAAGATGGAAGAAATACAGTCACTGTACCAAAAAGAACTGGTTGCTGTTCAACCCTTGAAGGTAGCATGTGATCAAGAAACCATAGTACTGAAGGAAGAAGTTCAAGCTTCATTGAAGGCTTTGGCAAAAAAACAAGTTTCCAGGAATCGACAGAATACCAATTAAAATGTTTCAACAGATAGATGCAGCACTGGAAGTGCTCACTCGTGTATGTCAAGAAATTCGGAAGGCAGCTACCTGGCCAACTAACTGACTGGAAGAAATCCATATTCATGACCATTCCAAAGAAAGGCAATCCATCTGAATGCAGAAATTATCAAATAGTATCATTAATATCACACTTAAGTAAAATTTTGCTGAAGATAATTCAAAAACAGTTGCAGCAGTCCATCAACAAGGAACTGCCAAAAAATTCAAGCCTGATGCAGAAGAGGTCATGGAACAGGGATATCATTGTTGATCTCAGATAGATCATAGCACAAAGCAGAGAACAGGTATTTCATTGACTATGCAAAGGCACTGACTATTGTGGATGATAACAAATTATGGATAACCTTGTGAAGAATAGGAATTACAGGACACTTATTTGTGCTCTTGGGGAAATGGTAGCTAAACCAAGAGGCAGCCATTTGAACAGAACGAAGAGATGCTACATGGCTTAAAAATAGAAAATGTGTGTCAGGGTTGTATCCTTTCATATATTTATTCAATCTGTATACTTAGCAAATAATCCGAGAAACTGGACTATACAAAGAAGAGAAGAAGAACATGGTATCAAAATGGGAGGAAGACTTATAAACAACTTGCAATATGCATATAATATAACCTTCCTTGTTGAAGGTGAAGAGGACTTGAAGCACTTACTGATGAAGATCAAAGATTACAGCCATCAGTACGGATTATACCTCAAAATAAAGAAAACAAAAATCTTCACAAATGGACCAATAAGCAACATCATGGTAAAAGGAGATAATATTGACGTTGTCAAGGATTTGATTTTACTTTATCCACTATCAGTGCCCACGGAAGCAGCAATTATGAAATCTAATGACATACTGCATTGAGAAAATCTGTTGCAAAAGAGCTTCTTTAAAGTTTTGAAAAGCAAAGATCTCACTTGGAGGACTAAGGTAAGCCTGATGGAAACCATGGTATTTTCAATAGCCTCATATACATGTGAAAGCTGGACAATTAATAAGGAAAACTGAAGGAGAATTGATGCCTTTGAATTACGTTCTTGATGAAGAATGTTGTGGAAACCCTGGTGGCGTAATGGTTAAGTGCTATGGCTGCTAACCAAAAGGTCAGCAGTTTGAATCCGCCAGGTGCTCCTTGGAAACTCTATGGGGCAGTTCTACTCTGTCCTATTGGGTTGCTACGAGTTGGAATAGACTCAACGGCAGTGGGTTTGGTTTGTTTTTTTTGAAGAACAGTGAATAAATTGTGGACTGCTAGAAGAAGGAACAAATCTATTTTGGAAGAAGTATAGACAGAATGCTCCTTAGAAATGAGGAAGGCAAGACTTCATTTCACTTACTTTGAACATGTTATCAGGAGAGACCAGTCCTGGAGAAAGACATCATGCTTGGTAAAACAGAGGATCAGGGAAAAAGAGGAAGACCCTCAATGAGATGGATTGACACGGTGACTGCAACAAAGAGCTCAAATATAGCAATGATTGTGAGGATGGTGCAGAACTGGGCTGTGTTTTGTTCTGCTGTACAAAGGGTCTCTATGAGTCACCTAACAACAACAGAAGTAGAATCACAGAGAAAAGATTGACCTGTGTAACCTAGTACTGGCCTGTAGACACGTGATACAATTAGGCTCACAACTAACTCCTGGGACATTCCACAGCTCCTCTCCATTCTTTCTGAGAGTTTTCGTAACACATGATGTTTTTCTCTTCCTTCAGCTCTGGCCTCCATTAGATACAATCCCTATTGTATCAAAACAAACCCATATTCAGAGTCCAACACTGTCACCTATGTTTATAAAAAACAATCTCCTTTTATGAGGTTGGCCCTTCATAACTCTGCTAAAATTTGAGGAGCTTATTGGAAAATCCTGCCTTTCTCCCATGTCCCCAAACACTCTTCCCTTCTTCCTCTCTCAACTTCTTAAAGTAACAGCCATATTCTCCCCTTTGTCTTAAAAAAAATAAAATAACATTTTTTCCTAGTTCTGGATATAGAAGAGTTTCATTCATATTTAGTTCCCTTAGAGACACATTGTATCCCAAACTGACTTTTTCTGACTATTAAATACTCTCCCTCAAATGGATTCCTGGTTTGTTTGTTTTAATCTTTTACTAAGAAAAAGTAAATTTACTTTTTTGTACTTCTTTTGAATGATGTATCACATTCTCCCTAGTTTCACATTCTCCCTCACTACCCTCAAATTATGTATATGTGTGTCGCTTTGGAATAATCAGTCTGGGTGACCAAAAAAGAGTTGAAATTTCTACCTTGCTTTCCCTATTATTTACAACATATTACTTAACATTGAGAAAAAAAAAAAAAAAAAAAACCTTAAAAAATATAATGATATAACTATCCTAATGGAGCTATCTCAAAATATATGTGTGAAAACCATTAGATAATAACTCATTAATGACTGATTATAGCTCTGGTATCTAATTTTATGTAGGAATCTTGGTAGAAAAACTTGCAATCCACTGGGTGGCATTACATTTAGAAGATCATTAAATATTAATTATTCTGTACTAATACAATTTATAAAATCTGTAAATCTTTTAGATCATATTTCTTTCAAGTAATAAAAATGAGTTGATGCATTGCATCATGCACAAAACTGAAAACTCAATCATGTTTGTATAAAATCACACTGGCTGATTATATATTAATGATGGCTTAAAAGTTGAATTCATTCATCCCTCCCACATCTTTGTGGAATAAATAATAGTTTTTTTTCCTGTTATAATTTATTTTGCATTATTCTTTCCACCTACTTTTAGCAAATGTTGCAAAAACATGTCCTAATAATTTAAAGTTTTAAAATTGATTTTGTTTTGTCTTGTCTGATTAATCACATTTAGGAAAGACTATTTGTAGTAAGTTACATGTTACACTTTAAAGCATAAAATAAGAAATGGAATACATATCACATAAATGCAAGTCTGTCTCTGATCTCTTAAGTAACTCTATATGGTTTTATCCAAATCGACATTTTCTTCTCCTTGTTAATGCTGAAAAATTTTCGATACTAATATTTAAAGATTTACCCTGCTTACATGTTATTCAAAACTTCTGCTATTGAAACATGAAATATTAATATCTGCAGAATTTGTATAGATTAAGCAACACTTCTGAATGGAAGCAAAATTTATTTTCTTCTCTGCATCCCAATGTTAATGTATAAATGAAAAGCCCTTTACATGAAATAAAGGTGAGAGTAATACTGTGGAGAAATATTGTTTCATTTTGAACAAATTATAGAGTATCTACAGTGCTTAAAATAATATGGTCATTAGAATTGGGGAAAAAAAGGAAGCTATATCTTGGTAACTGTTTTTCTGAAAATATAGAGTAATAAATAGCTTGTTTTAACATCTAAAGCAGTAAAAATGTGTTTATTAACTGAGGAAATTATATACTGCATAAAAAATAAACACTGTGATGATAAGATTTTTTCCACAGACTTGGTTGGGAATGTAAGTCATTTTATCAACTTAAATTTAGCAGGGAGTTTCCCATAAAAAGTGATTGCTATGACTCAAGATAAGAAGCACAGGATTTCTTTGCAATATTTGGGAAATGCACCAAAGTGAATAAGGGCACACAATGGGGAGAAAATATTGAAAATCACATATTGGATAGTCTAATGCCTGGAATATATAAAGAATATTCAAAACTCAATAATAAAGAAACACCTAGCCTAATGAAAATGGGCAACAGTCTTGAGTAGAGGCTTCACCAAAGATAGCATTTGAATGGCGAATTAGCAAATGAAAAGGTGCTCAATCTCCTTAATCATTAGGAAAATTCAAATTAAAACCACAATGAGATGTCACTATATACCAGTTAATATGTTTAAAATTAGAAAATTGACTACATCTCGTGCTGACAAAGCTGTGGAGCAACAAGAATTCTTATACACTGATAATGGAAATGTACAACAGTACAGACACTTTGGGAAACAGGTTAGTGATTTTAAAAAGTTAAAGGTACATCCACCGTATGACTTATCCCTTCCTCTCCTAGGTATTTGGGACTTGGACACAATGTTCATATTAGGTTTCTGTGGAATAGCCCAAAACAAAACAACCCCAATATCCATCAGCAGGTAAATGGACAAATTGTGGTCTATCTATACAATTGATTTTATGCTCATGAGTAAAAATGAAAGAAGTCTTGACGCATGTAAGACCATGGACAAATCTCAAAATAATTATTTTAAGTGACAAAAGTAATTAAAAAGTGTATATACTATACTATACTATTTATTTACATGAAATTCTAAAAAAATGCAACCTGATCTATAATGACAAAGAGAACACCAGTGGTTTTTCTGGGGACAGGAGGAGGTGAATGGGAAAGAGGTAATGAGAATGGATGTATTACAAAGAGACACAAGGAAACATTTTGGAATGTGGAAATGTTCATTGTCTTGAAAGTGGCTGTAATTTTAGGCGTTTATAATAAGTCATAACTCATCAAAATGTACACATTAAATATGTGCAGTTAATTCTATGTCAATTATCTCTTAATAATCTATAAAAAGCCAATTGTGCAACATCTTTCAGCTTTGGAATATTCAGAAATGTTTAGGACAGAGTAGAACTGCCCTGTAGAGTTTCCAAGGAGCGCCTGGTTAGCAGCCGTAGCACTTAACCACTACGCCACCAGGGTTTCCTTATATTTCACAGTTACTTTTGATGCATATTTCACAAAATATTGTATTCTGAGTTGATGTTCCTTTGTCTTTGGGCATCTATTGTTTCTGAAAAGAAAACAGCTTGTCATTCTTTGTTCACCTGTAGGTAATCTATCCTTTTTATTTCTTTACTACTGTTTTATTTTTCTTTTCCTTTTCACTTATTTGATTTTTCTATGCCTATGTGTGCATGTGTGTATGCATGTATGTGTATTTATCTTGCTATACTTCTTGGATCTGTAGGTTGATATTTTTCTGAAATTTGAGAAACTTTCAGATGCTATTTCTTCAAAAAATGTTTAGATCCCCTTTCTCTCTTCTCTTCTTTTGGAACTTTGATTACAAATATGATAGAGTAGTTGATACCACTTCACAGAACACAGAGGATCTGTTTGTTCTCCAATTCTTTGTCTTTCTGTTCTTTGAGCTGATGATTTCTATTTCTCTCTCTTCAAGTTCATTGACATTTCTCTTGTAGTGTTCAATCTAAGGATATAGAATGTTTATTAATCAATATGTTGTATTTTTTAGTTCTAGAATTTCCATTTTTATCTTTACTCGTTAGGTTTATCTTTTACCTTAAGGCATAGAACACATTTATAATAACTGTTATAAAGTCCTAGTCTACTAACCCCAGCATCTGGGTCATCTTAGCTTGTGTTTCTATTTTCTACTTTTTCTCCCTTGAGTTTGGCTGGAAACTCTGGTGGTGTAGTGGTTAAATGCTACAGCTGCTGGCTAAAAGGTTGGTAGTTCAAATCCACCAGGCGCTCCTTGGAAATTCCAAGAGGAAGCTCTAGTCTGTCCTATAGGGGCTCTATGAGTTGGAATCACTCAACCGCAACAGGTTTTTTTTTTTTTTGAGTTTGGATGATATTCTTTGCTATTTCTCCTATTATATATATATATATATAATGTTGGCACATTTTGAATGATAAGGTAGCTTGATTTGTAGAGAACATTGATTATGATTTTATCGGTTACATACGGTTTATTTTTGTTGTGTCATATGTAAGGAAAACCATAATATATATGTAATCTAAAATCTTAAAATATATTTCAGCTTTAAACAACAATTTCCATATCACAAAGAGCTCTTCAAATCTTAATTTTAATGTTAAGCTGCATCTGCAATTATTTTGTATCACAAGGTAAAGAACTGACAATTATTTTTAGAAGCTTTTTGGAGCCAGAAAGTGTGTTAAAAGATGTAATGCACATTACCTTATTTATGTTTTAGAACACACAAAGACCCTTAAAAAGCCGATTTAAACGCTCTACAAAAACAATCTCCATAGTGTTTGCTAGTGGTAGTTTCTGAGGAGGTAATCTTAGTAGGACTAGATTTACAAAATAAATAATTTAAATAAGTTATTTAAGTAGTTTATTGGCAAATGTTGGACACATGCTAACTCAGGGTCTCAGAGTAACTGATTATATTTTTTTTATCTGATCTAATTAGATATTGGGATAAGTAACTTTATAACTTTCCATTGTATGTTTGCTATTATTGAATCTGATATAGGTAAACAATGTAAAAGGCGTAAAATGTGATGATTTAGATGCTAAAGAATATACTCAAAATATCCAAATTGGATCTATTTCCTTTGCATCCCAAAGTGCAGCAATTGTTACTGTTTGAGATAAAGTAGTTAGAACCGTATATTCTTCAATTAAATGGGTACTGAAAGCATTGCTTTCAGGTGTCTAGTGGACAGTAGACTTCATGGGGTTCATTCTGTGAAAAGCCCATCTGGTTTTATTTATAAAAAGAAAGCTTAGAAAGCTAAGTCTTCCTTTAATTTTGTTTTCAGATTGAAAAACTCTCTTGGAAACAGAAGAAAAAAATCATTCTGCTGCTTTTTACCAAGAATGAAGGAATTAACCTGTTTTTCTGGAGGCTGGAATAATGGAAAGGGCAGTTTCTGGCTAAAGAATTTTATAAAATAAAAAACATCACGAAAACCTATTTTCAGGAACAATGGAAAATTTATATTTGCAATTCCATGAGGTCTAGTATTAAATTTCACAAAGTCTTGCATTAAATGATTGTACCCAGACATATGAGTTATCAAATGGAAGTCTTATGTTTTCAATTGTTTAATAATTCTCACACATTGCTTCTAAATACCTGAATTCCTTCAGCTATTACCTTAGGCAATAAGATTAAACAATAATTAAGGATTCTTTTTTTTCCCCCTCTTGGTTTAAAATTAAGAACTTTTAAGAGGCTCCAGCTAAATAAAAAAGAAAATGGCACAAGTGCCAATATTTTATTAGCCAGAAAGCCAGACAGTTATCAAATCACTATCTTATAGTACAAAACATATGTGGTCATATTTTAGCATATACACAGCAAACACTTGAAGTGTACATATTTATGTAGATACATGATTATTAGAATTTTATAGCCTTTGTACTGGTGAATAACACTCTTTTAGTCTATATAGTCAAAGATAAACATAAATTGCAAATATTTATACAGATATTTTATGACAAATATTTTTCTTATTTGAAATAGAAATTGAATATAAGGATGATTTCTTAATACTCACCATTACAGGATTTTTACTTAGTGCATACTCTTCCCAAAGCTAGGCAAAACATAAAATAGCCATTATATTGTGGTAAATTTCAGCGTTTTTATGTGTGGAAATGGCCTCTATTAAGTTGTGTCCATGAACTACCCTGTGACAAATCAAAGTATTGGCAGAAGTACATTCATTCAAACAGGAAGAAAGGATGACTATCTTAACATGAGATCACGAATCACATTTTTCTTCTTTTTGTATTTGCTTCCAAGTTTTCTTTTCAACATTTCTTTCAATAGTCTAAGCAGAAATGCTTTTGACAAAAAGGTCTGATTGATAGCAAGTCGGCTCACACCATGTATTTTTTTTATATCACATTTTTTCAGATCCATAAATAACAGAGATATTTATCTCCTGGAGACAGTG
The DNA here is from genome assembly GCF_030014295.1 of Loxodonta africana. Taxonomy (NCBI): domain Eukaryota; kingdom Metazoa; phylum Chordata; class Mammalia; order Proboscidea; family Elephantidae; genus Loxodonta; species Loxodonta africana. Next base: position 52,384,510 of record NC_087351.1, read on the forward strand.
TTGCTATAAGAAATCCATTGTGTATCTTGAGCTTCCAACCTCAACCACTAGCAGAGGAAAAAAAAAAAAATGATTTAGGTATCAGCAGCATTTACCAATAGTGTTAGAAGAACGCACGTTAAAGGTATTTATTCGCACAATAAATTTAGCTTTAAGGGTTTTTACAGTTAAATATGGATGTTAATATGACCCTAGGGTACTTATTTTATTTAGTTTACTTAATTCATTCCTCTATATCTGGGCAGTGAATTAATGAATTATTAAACAGTCTGGCAGCCATTGGAAATATTTTGGGTTCTTTGGAAGCAGATACTGAGACAAAATACGAGGAGTGAGATGTTTATTAGGGACCAACGCCATGAAAGAAAAACAGAGCAGGATTGAGCAGTGGGAAAAACTGAGCTGCCATGCAGACCCAAGGAGCCTCAGCCCTTGTGGGGTGCTCTGGAGCCAGTATTAACCATCAGTGTCCAAACTGGGTGAAATGGACAGGTCTTTATATACTTTTTCGCAGTTAGTAATCGGACACAGATATCCCAGGGCAGGGTGTAACTAAAGTGGGGGCTGCTCTCTGTAGCTGAAGGCGTCTACAAAGAAGAAGATAGCTGGAAGTCGCCTGCTGACAGCACTTACCTGGCCGAGCAGAAAGTCCTTTGATAGGGGCTCTGAGTGGCTCATGTCTGTGTGTCCTCTATCGCTTATGATGTTGTATGTTCATTGGCCCTATGTATATCTTTTGTGAACTGTCTGCTCAAGTCTTCTGCCCTTTTTATTTTTTAATGTTTTATTCTTTTTCTTATGTTACTGTTCTGACTAGAACTTCCAGTAAAATGCTAAATAGAAATAGTGCAAGTGGACATTTTTGTCTTGTTCCCTGTCTTAGGGGCAAAACATGTAATATTTCACCATTAAGTACAATGTTAGCTGTTGGTTTTCTGTATATGTTCTTTATTAGTTTGAGAAAATTTCTTTTATTCCTATAAGAAGCCCTAGTGACTCAGTGGTTAAATCATTTGGCTGCTAACCAAAAGGTCGGCAGTTCAAACTAACTAGCCCTTCTGTGGGAGAAAGATGCTGCAGTCTGCTTCTGTAAAAAATTACAGCCTTGGAAACCCTATGGGGCAGTTCTACTCTGTCCTATAGTGTCACTATGAGTTGGGAGTTTGCTGACCATTTTTTTTTTAAAATTACAAGTGTTGTATTTTATCAAATACTTTTCCTACATCTATCAAAATGCTCATCTAATAATATCTCTCTGATGAATTATATGCTGTATCATCTTTTTATGTATTGCTCTGTTTGATTTACCCATATTTGGTAAGAAATTTTGCACCTATGTTGACGAATGGTATGGTTTGTACTTCCGTTTTCTTGTACTATCCAAAATAGTTGTAGTAAAGTTAAATTTTATACTGACCTTACATGCATAATCTAATGAATGGAGAAGGAAGTTCACATCTTTAAAGTATAATATTATGAATTTTAATATGGCTGGAACAAAGTCTTTGTGAATAAGAAGAAAGTATATTTTTTTACTCATAAGTGACACATGACATACATGTGTGGGTGCCTGTAATTCTTATCAAGAATTAAGAACAGTATTATTATTTTATTTTTAGTGAATTTTATTTATTTATTTATTTATTTTTATTAACTTTTATTGAGCTTCAAGTGAACATTTACAAATCAAGTCAGTGTGTCACATATAAGTTTACATACATCTTACTCCTTACTCCCACCTGCTCTTCCCCTATTGAGTCAGCCCTTTCAGTCTCTCCTTTCGTGACAATTTTGCCAGCTTCCCACTCTCTCTATCCTCCCATCCCCCCTCCAGACAGGAGATGCCAACACAGTCTCAAGTGTCCACCTGATATAACTGGCTCACTCTTCATCAGCATCTCTCTCCTACCCACTGTCCAGTCCCTTTCATGTCTGATGAGTTGTCTTCGGGGATGGTTCCTGTCCTGTGCCAACAGAAGGTCTGGGGACCATGGCCACCGGAATTCTTCTAGTCTCAGACAGACCATTAAGTCTGGTCTTTTTGTGAGAATTTGGGGTCTGCATCCCACTGATCTCCTGCTCCCTCAGGGGTTCTCTGTTGTGCTCCCTGTCAGGGCAGTCATCGATTGTGGCCAGGCACCAACTAGTTCTTCTGGTCTCAGGATGATGTAGGTCTCTGATTCATGTGGCCCTTTCTGTCTCTTGGGCTCTTAGTTGTCATGTGACCTTGGTGTTCTTCATTCTCCTTTGCTCCAGGTGGATTGAGACCAATTGACGCATCTTAGATAGCCGCTTGTTAGCATTTAAGACCCCAGATGCCACATTTCAAAGTGGGATGCAGAATGTTTTCATAATAGAATTATTTTGCCAATTGACTTAGAAGTCCCCTTAAACTATGGTCCCCAAACCCCCGCCCTTGCTCCGCTGACCTTTGAAGCATTCATTTTATCCCGGAAACTTCTTTGCTTTTGGTCCAGTCCAATTGAGCTGACCTTCCATGTATTGAGTGTTGTCCTTCCCTTCACCTAAAGCAGTTCTTATCTACTAATTAATCAATAAAAAACCCTCTCCCTCCCTTCCTCCCCCCCTCGTAACCGCAAAAGTATGCGTACTTCTCAGTTTATACTAATTCTCAAGATCTTATAATAGTGGTCTTATACAATCTTTGTCCTTTTGCCTCTGACTAATTTCGCTCAGCATGATGCCTTCCAGGTTCCTCCATGTTATGAAATGTTTCACAGATTCATCACTGTTCTTTATCGATGCGTAGTATTCCATTGTGTGAATATACCACAATTTATTTACCCATTCATCTGTTGATGGACACCTTGGTTGCTTCCAGCTTTTTGCTATTGTAAACAGAGCTGCAATAAACATGGGTGTGGGTATATCTGTTTGTGTGAAGGCTCTTGTTTCTCTAGGGTATATTCCAAGGAGTGGGATTTCTGGGTTGTATGGTAGTTCTATTTCTAACTGTTTAAGATACCGCCAGATAGATTTCCAAAGTGGTTGTACCATTTTACATTCCCACCAGCAGCGTATAAGGGTTCCAATCTCTCCGCAGCCTCTCCAACATTTATTATTTTGTGTTTTTTGGATTAATGCCAGCCTTGTTGGAGTGAGATGGCATCCCATCGTAGTTTTAATTTGCATTTCTCTAATGGCTAATGATCGAGAGCATTTTCTCATGTATCTGTTAGCTGCCTGAATATCTTCTTTAGTGAAGTGTGTGTTTATATCCTTTGCCCACTTCTTGATTGGGTTGTTTGTCTTTTTGTGGTTGAGTTTTAACAGAATCATGTAGATTTTAGAGATCAGGAGCTGGTCGGAGATGTCATAGCTGAAAATTCTTTCCCAGTTTGTAGGTGGTCTTTTTACTCTTTTGGTGAAGTCTTTAGATGAGCATAGGTGTTTGATTTTTAGGAGCTCCCAGTTATCGGGTTTCTCTTCGTCATTTTTGGTAATGTCTTGTATTCTGTTTATGCCTTGTATTAGGGCTCCTAGGGTTGTCCCAATTTTTTCTTCCATGATCTTTATCGTTTTAGTCTTTATGTTTAGGTCTTTGATCCACTTGGAGTTAGTTTTTGTGCATGGTGTGAGGTATGGGTCCTGTTTCATTCTTTTGCAAATGGATATCCAGTTATGCCAGCACCATTTGCTAAAAAGGCTATCTTTTCCCCAATTAACTGACACTGGGCCTTTGTCAAATATCAGCTGCTCATATGTGGATGGATTTATATCTGGGTTCTCAATTCTGTTCCACTGGTCTATGTGCCTGTTGTTGTACCAGTACCAGGCTGTTTTGACTACTGTGGCTGTATAATAGCTTCTGAAATCAGGTAGAGTGAGGCCTCCCACTTTCTTCTTCTTTTTCAGTAATGCTTTGCTTATCCGAGGCTTCTTTCCCTTCCATATGAAATTGGTGATTTGTTTCTCTATCACCTTAGAAAACGACATTGGAATTTGGATCGGAAGTGCATTATATGTATAGACGGTTTTTGGTAGAATAGACATTTTTACTATGTTAAGTCTTCCTATACATGAGCAAGGTATGTTTTTCCACTTAAGTATGTTCTTTTGAATTTCTTGTAGTAGAGCTTTGTAGTTTTCTTTGTATAGGTCTTTTACATCCTTAGTAAGATTTATTCCTAAGTATTTTATCTTCTTGGGGGCTACTGTGAATGGTATTGATTTGGTTATTTCCTCTTCGGTGTTCTTTTTGTTGATGTAGAGGAATCCAAGTGATTTTTGTATGTTTATTTTATAACCTGAGACTCTGCCAAACTCTTCTATTAGTTTCAGTAGTTTTCTGAAGGATTCCTCAGGGTTTTCTGTGTATAAGATCATGTCATCTGCAGATGGAGATAATTTTACTTCCTCCTTGCCAATTCGGATGCCCTTTATTTCTTTGTGTAGCCTAATTGCCCTGGCTAGGACTTCTAGCACGATGTTGAATAAGAGCGGTGATAAAGGGCATCCTTGTCTGGTTCCCGTTCTCAAGGGAAATGCTTTCAGGTTCTCTCCATTTAGAGTGATGTTGGCTGTTGGCTTTGCATAGATGCCCTTTATTATGTTGAGGAATTTTCCTTCAATTCCTATTTTGGTGAGAGTTTTTATCATAAATGGGTGTTGGACTTTGTCAAATGCCTTTTCTGCATCAATTGATAAGATCATGTGGTTTTTGTCTTTTGTTTTATTTATGTGATGGATTACATTAATGGTTTTTCTGATATTAAACCAGCCTTGCATACCTGGTATAAATCCCACTTGATCGTGGTGAATTATTTTTTTGAGATGTTGTTGAATTCTATTGGCTAGAATTTTGTTGAGGATTTTTGTATCTATGTTCATGAGGAATATAGGTCTGTAATTTTCTTTTTTTGTAATGTCTTTACCTGGTTTTGGTATCAGGGAGATGGTGGCTTCATAGAATGAGTTGGGTAGTATTCCGTCATTTTCTATGCTTTGAAATACCTCTAGTAGTGGTGGTGTTAACTCTTCTCTGAAAGTTTGGTAGAACTCTGCAATGGAGTCGTCTGGGCCAGGGCTTTTTTTTGTTGGGAGTTTTTTGATTACCTTTTCAATCTCTTTTTTTGTTATGGGTCTATTTAGTTGTTCTACTTCTGAATGTGTTAGTTTAGGTAGGTAGTGTTTTTCCAGGAATTCATCCATTTCTTCTAGGTTTGCAAATTCGTTAGAGTACAACTTTTGGTAATAATCTGATATGATTCTTTTAATTTCAGTTGGTTCTGTTGTGATATGGTCCTTCTCGTTTCTTATTCAGGTTATTTGTTTCCTTTCCTGTATTTCTTTAGTCAGTCTAGCCAATGGTTTATCAATTTTGTTAATTTTTTCAAAGAACCAGCTTTTGGCTTTGTTAATTCTTTCAATTGTTTTTCTGTTCTCTAATTCATTTAGTTCAGCTCTAATTTTTATTATTTGTTTTCTTCTGGTGCCTGATGGATTCTTTTGTTGCTCACTTTCTATTTGTTCAAGTTGTAGGGACAGTTCTCTGATTTGGGCTCTTTCTTCTCTTTGTATGTGTGCATTTATCGATATAAATTGGCCTCTGAGCACTGCTTTTGCTGTGTCCCTGAGGTTTTGATAGGAAGTATTTTCATTCTCGTTGCATTGTATGAATTTCCTTATTGCCTCCTTGATGTCTTCTATCACCCAGTCTTTTTTCAGGAGGGTATTGTTCATTTTCCAAGTATTTGATTTCTTTTCCCTAGTTTTTCTGTTATTGATTTCCAGTTTTATTGCCTTGTGGTTTGAGAAGTTGCTTTGTAATATTTCGATGTTTTGGATTCTGCAAAGGTTTGTTTTATGACCTAATATGTGGTCTATTCTAGAGAATGTTCCATGTACGCTAGAAAAAAAAGTATATTTTGCAGCAGTTGGGTGGAGAGTTCTGTATAAGTCAATGAGGTCACGTTGGTTGATTGTTGTAGTTAGGTCTTCCGTGTCTCTATTGAGCTTCTTACTGGATGTCCTGTCCTTCTCCGAAAGTGGTGTGTTGAAGTCTGCTACTATTATTGTGGAGGTATCTATCTCACTTTTCAATTCTGTTAATATTTGATTTATGTATCTTGCAACCCTGTCATTGGGTGCATAAATATTTAATATGGTTATGTCTTCCTGATCAATTGTCCCTTTTATCATTATGTAGTGTCCTTCTTTATCCTTTGTGGTGGATTTAAGTCTAAAGTCTATTTTGTCAGAAATTAATATTGCTACTCCTCTTCTTTTTTGCTTATTGTTTGCTTGATATACTTTTTTCCATCCTTTGAGTTTTAGTTTGTTTGTGTCTCTAAGTCTAAGGTGTGTCTCTTGCAGGCAGCATATAGATGGATCGTGTTTCTTTATCCAGTCTGTGACTCTCTGTCTCTTTATTGGTGCATTTAGTCCATTTACATTCAGGGTAATTATAGATAAATAAGTTTTTAGTGCTGTCATTTTGATGCCTTTTTATGTGTGTTGTTGACAATTTCATTTTTCCGCATACTTTTTTGTGCTGAGGCGTTTTTCTTAGTAAATTGTGAGATCCTCATTTTCATAGTGTTTGACTTTCTGTTAGTTGAGTCGTTACGTTTTTCTTGGGTTTTATCTTGAGTTATAGAGTTGTTATACCTTTTTGTGGTTACCTTATTATTTACCCCTATTTTTCTAAGTAAAAACCTAACTTGTATTGTTCTATATGGCCTTGTATCACTCTCCATATGGCAGTTCAATGCCTCCTGTATTTAGTCCCTCTTTTTGATTATTGTGATCTTTTACCTGTTGACTTCCATGATTCCCTGTTATGTGTATTTTTTTTTTTTATTGTTTAATCTTAATTTGTTTGTTTTTGTGATTTCCCTATTTGAGTTGATATCAGGACGTTCTGTTTTGTGACCTTGTGTTGTGCTGGTACCTGATATTATTGGTCATCTGACCAAACAATACCCTTTAGTATTTCTTGTAGCTTTGGTTTGGTTTTTGCAAATTCTCTAAACTTGTGTTTGTCTGTAAATATCTTAATTTCGCCTTCATATTTCAGAGAGAGTTTTGCTGGATATATGATCCTTGGCTGGCAGTTTTTCTCCTTCAGTGTTCTGTACATGTCGTCCCATTCCCTTCTTGCCTGCATGGTTTCTGCTGAGTAGTCTGAACTTATTCTTATTGATTCTCCCTTGAAGGAAACCTTTCTTTTCTCCCTGGCTGCTTTTAAAAATTTCTGTTTATCTTTGGTTTTGGCAAGTTTGATGATAATATGTCTTGGTGTTTTTCTTTTTGGATCAATCTTAAATGGGGTTCGATGAGCATCTTGGATAGATATCCTTTCGTCTTTCATGATGTCAGGGAAGTTTTGTGTCAGGAGTTCTTCAACTATTTTCTCTGTGTTTTCTGTCCCCCCTCCCTGTTCTGGGACTCCAATCACCCGCAGGTTATCCTTCTTGATAGAGTCCCACATAATTCTTAGGGTTTCTTCATTTTTTTTTAATTCTTTTATCTGATTTTTTTTCAGCTATGTTGGTGTTGATTCCCTGGTCCTCCAGATGTCCCAGTCTGCATTCTAATTGCTCGAGTGTGCTCCTCTGACTTCCTAGTGCGTTGTCTAATTCTGTTATTTTATTGTTAATCTTTTGGATTTCTACATGTTGTCTCTCTATGGATTCTTGCAACTTATTAATTTTTCCACTATGTTCTTGAATAATCTTTTTGAGTTCTTCAACAGTTTTATCAGTGTGTTCCTTGGCTTTTTCTGCAGTTGTCCTAATTTCATTTGTGATATCTTTAAGCATTCTGTAAATTAGTTTTTTATATTCTGTATCTGATAATTCCAGGATTGTATCTTCATTTGGGAAAGATTTTGATTCTTTTGTTTGGGGGGTTGGAGAAGCTGTCATGGTCTGCTTCTTTAAGTGGTTTGATGTGGATTGTTGTCTCTGAGCCATCACTGGGAAACTAGTTTTTCCAGAAAATCCGCTAAAAAAAAAAATGTAGTCAGACCCCTATCAGAGTTCTCCCTCTGGCTCAGGCTATTCGGATGTTAATGAAGCCGCCCGGGGAGGGTGAGGGAGGGAACAGAGAGATAGGAGAGTAGCACCTCAAAATATAGCCAGAGTTGCTTGTCTTGCTTGGAATGACTATTATATCTGAGATTCCCGCGGGCGCATCGCCTATGTGTGCTGGCTGTGTGGAGATTGCCCGGGGGGTCTGGCCCGCTGGAGTCACGGTCAGTTCCTCCGCTTCCAGCCCCACGCCCAGCGTCAAGGCTCCCCTACTGGGACGGTGCACTCTCGACTCCAAAATCAGTCGCTGCCTCCCAGGGACTCCTCGTCCCTCCAGCTGCATGGCCATGCCGCCCCCGCGAACCAGGTGGGCCGCCTCCCGGGGTTAGTTCAGATGGGTGGAGCAGCTCCCCGTGCTTGTGCCATGACCGAGTGTCCCGGCTGGGACGCTGTTCTCCCCGATCCAATACCAGTTGCTGCCTCCCGGGGACTTCTCCTATCGGCTGCGTCCCACGCCCCCCGCGCGACCCGGCTGGGCCCCTTCCCAGGGTTAGTTCAGGGGGGTGGAGCAGCTCTCCATGTTTATGCCGTACCTGCGTCCAGTCCAAATCCTGGTGAGACGGTTCCCTGGCTGGGACGCTGCTCTTCCTGCTCCAAGACCAGTCACTGCCTCCCGGGGACTTCTCCTACCGGCTGCGTCCCACGCCGCCCGCGGAACCGGCTGGTCTCCCTCTCCGGGTTAGTTCAGGGGGGTGGAGCAGCTCTCTGTGCTTGTGCCGTACCTGACTGGTACGCTGGCTCCAAGCTCTGGAAACAATCGCTGCTTCCCCGTATTAGTTCGTTCTCTGTCTCTAAATCTGTGTTTGTTGTTCAGGGTTCGTAGATTGTTATGTATGTGATTGATTCACTTGTTTTTCCGTGTCTTTGTTGTAAGAGGGATCCGAGGTAGTGTCTGCCTAGTCCGCCATCTTGGCTCTGCCCTTGCAGTCTGCATTCTAATTGCTTATTTTGCTCCTCTGACTTCCTATTGCGTTGTCTAATTCTGTAATTTTATTGTTAATCTTTTGGATTTCTACATGTTGTCTCTCTATGGATTCTTGCAACTTATTAATTTTTCCACTATGTTCTTGAATAATCTTTTTGAGCTCTTCAACTGTTTTATCAGTGTGTTCCTTGGCTTTTTCTGCAGTTTGCCTCATTTCGTTTCTGATGTCTTGAAGCTTTCTGTAAATTAGTTTTTTATATTCTGTATCTGATAATTCCAGGATTGTATCTTCATTTGGGAAAGATTTTGATTCTTTTTTTTGGGGGGTGTAGAAGCTGTCATGGTCTGCTTCTTTATGTGGTTTGATATGGACTGCTGTGTCCGAGCCATCACTGGGGAACTAGTTTTTCCAGAAAATCCGCTAAAAAAAAAAAAAAATGCAGTCAGATCCCTATCAGAATTGCCTTTGGATTATAACCGCCACCTTGTTCCCTGTAAGGATGAAAGTCTGAGATTTGGATCATATATGCTTGGCTGTAGCTGGTTCTGTGTTTTTAGTCCAATTAGGGGTGGATTTTTGGTCCCTGGGTTTTTTTTGGGGGGGGGGTTCCTTCTCTCAGGCCGAAAGAGTGGGTTAGAAAAAGATCAAAAGAAAAAAAAAGGCAGGGGGAAGCAAAGCCGACACGGAGCCGGAGCCGTTCCCCCTCTGGCTCCAGAAATTCCAATGTTAATGAAGCTGCCTGGGGAGGGTGGGGGAAGGATCAGAGAGATAGGAGAGTAGCACCTCAGAATATAGCCAGAGTTGCTTGTCTTGCTTGGAATGACTATTATATCTGAGATTCCCGTGGGGCGTGTCACCTATGTGTGCTGGCTGTGTGGAGATTGCCCCCGGGGGTCTGGCCCGCTGAAGCCACGGTCAGATCCTCCGCTGCCAGTCCAAATCCTAGCGTCAAGGTTCCCCTACTGGGACGCTTTACTCCTGGCTCTAAAATCAGTCGCTGCCTCCCAGGGACTTCTCGTCCTGCCAGCTGCTTTGCCGCGCCGCCCTCGAGAACCGGCTGGGCCCCCTCCCGGGGTTAGTTCAGGGGAGTGGAGCAGCTCCCCTTGCTCGTGCCGTGACAGCGCCCAGTCAAATGCCCGGCGGCACGAATCCCTGGCTGCAACGCTGCTCTCCCAGCTCCCAGACCAGTCACTGCCTCATGGGGACTTCTCCCACCTGCTGCGTCACCACGCCGCCCGCAAGAACCGGCTGGGCCCCCCCCAGGGTGAGTTCAGGGGGGTAGGACTGATCCCCTTGTTTGCACCGTCAACTCCCCTGGGCTCTGCCCTAATTCGGGCGCCTAGGTTACCTGACTGGGACGCTGGCTCCAGGCTCCGAAAACAATTCCTGCTTCCCCGTATTTGTTCGTTTTCCGTCTCTAAATCTGTGTTTGTTGTTCAGGGTTCGTAGATTGTTATGTATGTCATCGATTCACTTATTTTTCCGAGTCTTTGTTGCAAGAGGGATCCGAGGTAGCGTCTACCTAGTCTGCCATCTTGGCCCCGCCTCCAATTTTATTTTTTAGAAGAGTTTTAAACCTATAGAAAAATTGAGAAGATAATGTAAGAGATCCCACCTACCTCACACCTAATTTCCTCTATTATTAACATCTTACATTTTGGGGGGTATTTGTGATAAACAGTATTGATAAATTACAATTAACTTAAACTGTTCTTTAGTTGACTTTGTCACATGCTGGCAAAATTTTGCTGAATTAAAAAATGGCTGCAACATATATTGACAGGGAACTGCCTACCAGAAGTTTGAGCTCACTTCAGAAGAGGACTTGCAATGAAGCTTATCCTTGTGGATGTCAGATGAATCTTGGCTGAAAGCAGAAAATATGAGAAAGATACTTATCTGCTTTTTAGTGACTATACAAAGGCATCCAACTGTGGGGATCATAACAAATTATGGATAGCATTGAGAAGAATGGAAATTCCAGAACACTTAATCGTGCTCACGCAGAACCTGTACATAGACCAAGATGCAGTCATTCGAACAGGGCAAGGAGATACTACTGCATGTTTTAAAAATTGGAAAAGTTATCTGGCAAGGTTGTATTCTTTCACCTTACTTATTCAATCTATATACTGAATAAATAATCAGAGAAATAGGCTATAAGAAGAAGAACTCATTAACAACCTGAGATATGCAAATGACACAACTTTGCTTGCTGGATGTAAAGACAATTTGAAGTAATTACTGAAGAAGGTCAAAGACTACAGCCTCCAATATGGATTATACTCGAACCCGAGGAAAACAAAAATCTTCACAATGAGACCAATAAACAACGTGATGATAAACGATGAACAAATTGAAGTTGTCAAGGATTTCATTCTTCTTGGATCAACAATCAATACCCATGGAAGCAGCAGTCAAAATCAAATGACATATTGCATGGGGAAGATTTTCTGCAAAAGACTTTTTTAAAAGTGTGAAAAAGCAAAGATATCACTTCCATGACTAAGGTGCACCTGTCCTAACCCATGGTGTTTACAAAATTATGCATGGAAAATCTTGACAAGAAATAAAGAAGACCAAAGACGAGCTGATGCATTCACATTGCGGTGCATGGGAAGGATATTGAATATAACTCGGACTTCCAGGAGATGGAACATATCTGCGTCAGAGGAAGTATAGTCAGGATGCTCCTTAGAAGTGAGGATAATGAGACTTTGGCTCACTTACGTTTTACATGCCATCAGAAGAAACTAATAGCTGGAGAGGGTCAGCGAAAAAGAGGGAGACCGTCAATGAAATGGATTGAAACAGTGGCTGCAGCAATAGGCTCAAACATGGCAACGATTGTGAGGATGGCACAGAACTGGGCAGCATTTTGTTCTGTTGTACATAGTGTGCGTTGAAACTGACTTGATGGCACCTAACAACAACAAGTCCATACTTTATTCAGATTTCCTTAGTTTTTACTTTAGGTCCTTTCTCTGCTCTAGCATCTTACCTAGAATGCCCCACTACATTTAGTCATCATATTTCCTTAGACTTCTCTTGGCTGTCAGAGTTTCTTAAAATGTCCTCGTTATTTATGACTTGATTGCTTGATGAGTACTGGTCAGGTGTTTTGTAGAATGTCAATTAGGATTTGTCTGATATTTTCCCCACAATTAAACTTGGGTGATGGGTTTATAGGAAGATGACCACAGAGGTAAAGTGCCATATTTATTACATCACATCATGAGTACATACTATCAACATGATTTATCACTTTCAATATTGACCTTCATCGTCTGGCTGAAATTACATTTGTCAGATTTTTTTTTTTTTTTTTTTACTAACAATGGACATATAGAAACACTAATTTAAATACAATCACTCCAAAAAATTAAATACGTAGGTATACACTTAACAAAACGTGTATAAATCTATATACTGAAATCTATAAAATATTGATAAAAGATTTGTGAGAAGTCCTAAATAAAGGGAGATACTGCACTCATGGATTGGAAGACTCAGCATAGTAAAGATGTCAGTTCTCCCCCAAATTGACTTGTTTTTGTACCCTGTTGAGGCGATTCCAGCTCACAGTGACCCTAGTAATTTGTAGGAATATAGTACTGATTTCTTAACAAATTCCAGTAAGAATTTTGGAGACATAGATAAGGTCATTCTAAATTTATATGAACAAGTCACAAGACCTAGCTAAACCATGAAGAATAAAGTGGGAGGAATCACTGTTCCTTATACTAAGGTTTACTATACAACTACTGTAATCAAGACAGTATGGTTTTAGTTGAGGAGGGATAGACATATAGATCAGTGGAGAAGAATAGATTACTCAGAAAGAGACCCAAAGGCTGTTACACAAAGGTTCAAAAAACAATTCAATGGGAAAAGGATATGCTTTTCAACAAATGGTGCTGGTGCAATCGGACATCACACTCTGTACAAAATCAACTCAAAATGGATCATGGATCTAAATGAAAATGTAAAACTAACATTTTAGAAAAAGAACACATAGGGGAACATTTTTGTGACCTAAGAATAGGCAAAACTTTTAAATATTTATACCAAAAGTAAGATTCATGAAATAAAAATTGATGAATTGGGCAGCATCAAAATTAAAACCTTTTGCTATGTCAAAGACTCTGTGAAGACAATGGAAAGAAAATGTACAGATTTGAAATAAAAAAAAAAATTGTGAACATTGTATCTTACAAAGGTCTTATATCTAGAATATATAAAGAACTCTCAAAACTCAACAGTAAAAAATACAAGCAATCTAATGAGAAAATGGGCAAACTGAATGAATAGACATTCCTTGGTTTTCTTATTGTACTGCAGTTATCCTGTTGTAATCCATAGTGTTTTCACTGGCTAATTTTCAGAAGTAGATCACCAGGCCTTTCTTTTCAGTCTATCTTAGTCTGAAAGCTCAGTTGAAACCTATTAACCAAAGGTAGGCCTGCTAGTATTTGAAATACCAGTGTCATAACTTCCAGCATTATAGCAACATAGGCTCCACCACAGTATGACAACTGACAGATGGGTGTTGGTTTGGTAATATAACAAGTAGGAAAATATGCCTCATGAACTTGGTTATATATCTAAGGAGATTTCCAGACAGAATGCTGAATCTGCCACCTGCGTTCTTGCTACTTAATTTACAGTTCCAAAGGAGACAGGTACGGTATTAGAAGACTGTTTATAATTTTGAAAATTCTCAGCCTTTCCAGACATCAAGTAGTGCTAAAATTAAAAAATGATTTTCAGGCAAATATTAAATCTAAAGCCCTCTCAGAAACATGGTCTAAAGATGAAACTGAGGGTGTGGCTGTGAAATCACTTTTTTAAGATCTCAGAAAGATCAATAGTGGTGTCTCAGAGGACATTTAATCAGAAGAAAGGCCCTCTAAAGATTTTGAGGCTATGTGCCAGGCATCTTCTCAAATACTAAGGATTCTAAGAAGCTTATGGGCATTGTACCTCAGAAGTCCAAGTCTACTAATGCATAGAAACGCAAAAACCAAACCCATTGCAGTCAAGTCGATTCCAACTCATAGCGACCCTATAGGACAGAGTAGAACTGCCCCATAGAGTTTCCAAGGAGCGCCTGACAAACTACTGAACCTTTGGTTTGCAGCCTTAGCCCTTAACCACTACGCCACCAGGGTTTCCTAATGTGTAGAGTGAGGTGGAAATAATGGTGCTACTTCTGAGATTGGGCTATAAAAGGCATTGTAGTCTCCTCCTTGTGCTCTTTCTTGAATCACTCACTCAGGGAGAAACTGTTACTGTGTAAACACTCTTACTTATATTATCATTTGAAGGAGCCCCAGCGGTGCAATGGTTAAGCACTCATCTGCTACCAAAAGGCTGGCAGTTCCAACTCACAAGCAGCTCTGTGGGAGAAACATGTGGTAGCTGCTTCGGTAAGGACTACCTTGGAAGCTCTATGGGGCAGTTCTACTCTGTCCTATAGGGTAGATGTGAGTTGGAATTAATTCAATGGCAACAGGCTTTTATATTATCTTTTATTGATTTAAGTTATATGGAAAATCGTGAAAACTCTAGTAAAAAATTGCTGACCTTCTTCTGATTATTAAAATAATGGGAATAGAAAGTTCATCAATTGTTGATGTTGTTCATGCTTTTTGTTTTACTTTGGGAATTTTAGAAAATATCAACTATTAAAATTTTAATGGATTGGAAAATTGAACGATAAGAAATGTCAGGCATTCTTGTTTGAATTGCAGCTTTAGTTCTCATAAATGGAAGGCTCAATACTCAATATTTTGAAAGCTTAGCCTCTTTTCCACAAAACTACATATTAGATTTCCAATGAATAAATCTGTCTTGCAAAATTCTATCATGCAATCTCCCATGTCATTTCAATCACCAAGGCCATATTTTCCAACTACCAATACTTCTTTGTTTCCAACTTTCGAATGCCAATCACCAGTAATTATCAATGCATTTTGATTGCATATTTGACCAATTTCAGATTGCAGAAGTTGGTAAAAATGTTTAATTTCTTCATCTTTGGCTTTAGTGGTTGACGTGTAAATTTGAGTAATAGTTGTATTAACTGGTTTTCCTTGTAGGCATATGGATATTACCCTATTATTGACAGCCTTGTAATTCAGGATAAATCTTGAAATGTTCTTTTTGATAGAACCTGTACATAGAACAAGAGACAGTTGTTCAAATAGAAAAAGGGGATGCTGCATAGTTTAAAATTGGAATGTGTGTATCAGGGTTGTATCCTTTCATTATACTTATTCAATATGTATGCTGAGCAAATAGTCTGAGAAGCTGGACTATATGAAGAAGAATGGTGCATCAGGATTAGAGGAAGACTCATTAACAACCTGTGATATGCAGATGATACAACCTTGCTTGCTGAAAGTGAAGGGAATTTGAAACACTTATGGATGGAGATCAAAGACTACAGCCTTCGGTATGAATTACACCTCAATATTAAGAAAACAAAAATCCTCACAACTGGACCAATAAGCAACATCATGATAAATGGAGACAAGATTAACATTGTCAAGGATTTTTTTTTACTTGATTCACAATCAACACCATGGAAACAGCAGTCAAGAAATAAAACAACATATTGCATTGGGCAAAACTAAAAAATTGCTGCAAAAGTCCTCTTTAAAGTGTTAAAAAGCAAAGATGTCACTTTGAGGACTAAGGTGCACCTGATCCAAAGCAACAAACCACATTTCAGGTGAGAATGGTGTGTTCTATTCTACAGCCTGAACCGGTCTGATCCAGGTGCCGGATCTATAACATTAGTAAAAATAGATTGCCATCCACTTGCCTGATCTTTCTTGATTTGCTTTCATTGCCTTGACCAGTACTACACTGTGGTCCTACACAGTACTGCATGTCCTTCTACCACTAATAGTTTACTATCCATATATATTTATAGAAGTCTGGACTCATTAGAGTACAAGACTGAAGCTTGGTCTAGCAATTTGGTTAACTTCCACACTTCACCCAGAGCCCTACATATTTTAGGCACTAATTAATACAACTGAATGAAAGAATAAATACATAGTTCAAATTAAAAAGTGCATTGCAATGGAAATATTTGACTCATAAATTGTCCTATTTCTGAGGCTATGTGTGCTAAGCTACATACTGACTATAATTTCATTTCCTTGTATCTTACATTTTTGTAGGATGTATTAACCACAGGATCTGCAAGTTTATTCTTTTTAGCCTTTATATTTCTCATTATATGTTAATGAATTGGCCTTCTGTTAAAAACATTAGTCCTGTATTAAGCCTTATTAAAATTAGTCAACATCGCAAAGTTTTACTAAATTTTTCTGACACTGCCAAATCAACTTTTTGAGTGAGTAAATTTTGAGCGTGAGCCAGAACTTGAAATGTAGGGAGTTCAGGAATGTAAAAGCTACTAAGTGAAACCTCACAACAAATACCTAATGGAAGACATCATATGACTTTAATTTTAAATGTATTTAGTATGTTCGAGAAGTATTTAAATTCCATGTTGTACTTTAAAATGTTAAATATTAATTTCAATGTTTAAATACATGCATAACAAAGAAACAACACTGTACTTACTGACTGCACTTTGACTATGAAAGGATAAAATAAGCTACTGTGATCTAAGTACCAATATGGAAGCTAAAGTTATTTGCAAGTTAGGTAAGAGAATGCTCAACATAGTATAATTAAATGCAAGTTAATCTTCATTTAGTAAATAAGAAAGAATATAACAGCCAGTGCATATTTTGAGAAGTTATCAATATGTTGTTGTTGTTAGGTGCCCTCGAGTTGACCCTATCTATGATAGAATGAAACACTGCCTGATCCTGCACCATTCTCAGGATCGTTGTTATGCTTGAGACCATTGTTGCAGCCACTGTGACAATCCATCTCATTGAGGGTCTTCCTCATTTTCAGCAACCTTCCACCAAACATGATAGCCTTCTCCAGGGACTGATCCCTCCTTACAACATGTCCGAAGTATGTGAGATGAATTCTCGACATTCTTGCTTCTAAGAAGCAATATATCAAAACTAAAATTTTTACTTTTAATTTAGAAAATACTCTTCCTATATATATTATTTGCACCACTTTTTTTTTTATACTGCTAAATTTTTGGAAACCCTGGTGGGCTAGTGGTTAGGAGCTACCATTACTAACCAAAGGTCGGCACTTCAAATCCACCAGGCACTCCTTGGAAACCGTATGGGGCATTTCTACTCTGTCCTATAGGGTTGTTATGAGTTGGAATCAACTCGACGGCAGTGGGTTTGGTTTTTTTTTTTTTTTTATTGCTCATGTTGGGCAGAAAAGAAACTTGGAAATACAAATTATGCTGAGATACATTAGAGAATGTAGAGTTCACATTAAAAAACAAAGAAACTTTAGTCAATACTTCAAGGTCACTATTTTCTTCACATTTGTGGAGTATGAACCATGTTGTTTAGCTTAGACAGTGGACCAGTTCGATGTCATGTAAAATACATTTTACTGATGGAAGTATTTAAGGAGGTATCGTGCCTGAATGTTAATGATTCTATGAAGTAGGCAGGAAAAAATTTAAGAAAGGCTGTGTACAGAAGGCATTTTCAGGTCATTGGTGTTTCTTGTGATGTATGTAATTTACCTAATTATAATTATGAAATATTTAAGAATATACACTGAATTTGAGGGCAGGCAAAATTCTAGTAATAAAAAACAAAAAACTCACTGATGTTGAATCTATTTGGACTCTTAGCGACCCTATAGGATTTCCAAGGCTGTACATCTCTGCGGAAGCCCACTGCCACATCTTTCTCCCACAGAGCTGCTCATGGTTTCAAACTGCCGGCCTTTTGGTTAGAAGTCGATCCACTGAGCCATCAGGGCTCCTTTATTAATAAAATGCAGTACTAAAAGGTGAAGTTCAGAAAAAGAGTATGTTCAAGATAATTGCTAAATTTGAAATTTTTTTATGTATGTTATTTTGTCAATTGTGAAAAACTTTGAATCTGAGTTAAAGAAAAATATTTTCATTGATATCAAAATTTTATTATAATTTTTTCATGAAACAAAATGTCATGGTTTGACAAAATTGGATTTATGCTCTGGTGATGGTCATAACAGGATGAATTGCATGCTATTTTCACATCGTTATGCACAGTAAATAACTGAATGCTACATATCTTTATGAGCTTTATGTTACTAATTTCTTACTTTAAGGTTGAAAACGGGCACATGATTAATAAAAAGCAGAAGAGAACAGGAATCGTGAATTCTAAATTCTATTCCTGGAGCTTTAAAAAAAATTGTGCGTTTGGTGGAAATGTTCAGAACATCTTATTTTTGTTTCTATTTATAACTGCATAAATTAACTGAAGTCACATGTAGTTACAGCTACACTGAAGAAATGTGTTAATGTTTCTAAAAGACCTCTGGCATTACAGAAATTGAAAAATACGATGTTCTTTTGTCTTAAAAAAGCGTCTGTGCTAATAAAGAGTTTTACCTAGTTTGACAGAAAGAGCACTGCTTTTTAAAAATTATTGTTGTAGTTAGGTGCAGTCAAGTGGATTTTTGAGTCATAGGGACACCATGTGATTGAGTAGAGCTGCCCTATGGGGTTTTCTAGGCAGTAATCTTTCCAGGAACAGATCGCCAGGTGTTCCTCCCTTGGAGCTGCTGGGTGGGTTGGAACCACCACTGTTTCAGTTAGCATGCGAGCACTTACTCATTGCCCCACGTGGCTCCTTTTTAAACCATTAAAACCTCTAATCAAATGTTACTTTCACTTCCCAGTGATCTGTCTTCTCTATTTTCTTATTATTTCCATGAAACAATTTTAAGAGAAATTGTATGTTTCAGACATCTGTATCATTTCCCTTACAGAAATTAACCTCTTTTGACAAATGTTTTCTTCTTTTTTTTTGTTCTGTGACAAGGCATTTGCAAGCTGGATGGTATAGAAAGCATGCCACATGAACTATATACCGCATATCAGGCCGACTTTGCTTCCTAAATACAAACTAAGTATACAGCAAGCAGGTATGTACTTCTTCTTAAGCTAGTAGGGATCATATTGCCTTTAATGATATAAATGAAGCTCAGTTTTAACAACTCTCCTACATTTCCTAAGGTTTTAGTGGTGACTCCCCAAACACACACACACACAAGATTAGTATGAAATTTTAGATATTTACATTTTTTTCTTTTACCTCCGGCTCAGATTTTACTTCTCTTGGAATCTTAATCTTCAGTCAGCTTTTGGTTGTTGCTGTTAGCTGCCTTCACATTGGCCACCAATTCATGCAGACCTCACACACAACAAGAACAAAAGGTTGCCTGCCTTATGCCATCCCCATGATCAGTTGTGAATCAGACTTTTGTAATCCATAGGGTTCTTACTGGCTGATTTTCGGAATCAACCAGATGTTTCTTCCTAGTCTACCTTAGTCTGGAAACTCTGCTGCAACCTGTTTAGCATCATAGCAACACACAGCCTCCACTGACAAATAGATGGTGGCTGCACATGGGGTGCACTGGCTTGATTTGAACCCGAATCTCCCACTCGGAGGAAGAGAATTCCACCACTGAACAACTAGTGCCCTCATTTATCTCACCTCAAGACCAAGCCAATCATGGATTCAGACTGTTTTACTTGATTTTTACTAAGACAACCTTTCATACAAGATCTTTTAGTTTATAGCAGATTCTGCTGTAGTTTTGAGCGGAGTACAAGTGATTATACTGTAATGATACAAACAATGAAATTAAATATTTGACATTTTTTTAAGAAGTCCTGCTTTCATTTATGATGCGCTGGGCTCCAAACACCTGTCATGCTGTACAGAATACTCTCTCTTGATACTCCTCTAGCTCTTATCCCCAAATATCTGCTTATTTCTTATCGTTAACTCATTAATTACCTTTTTGGTCTACTTAAAAACCCATTGTCGTTGAGTCTGTTCCAACTCATAGCAACCCTGTAGGATGGAAGGAAATTCCCCATAAGTTTTCCATGGCCCCATCTTTATGGAAGTAGACTGCCACATCTTTCTCTTGTAGAGCAGCTGGTGGGTTTAAACCACCAACATTTCAGTTAGCGGCTTAGCCCTTCACCACTTTGTCTACTTAGAGCCCTTCATTTAGAGACTTTATTTCAGATATCATTATTTCAGTGTTTTGTTAAACAAGAGTTCTTTTCCTAACAAGAACTTTGGTGCCAAGTGGTAAAATAATATTTTTCTTTTTCACACCAGCATATGTACAAATGTGTGCCTATGTGTATAGTATGAACTTCAAATCAGCTTAAGATTTTTTGCATTTCATTTTGAATTACTTTACTTCTAGATTAGCAACACATAAAAATGGAATAGTTTGCTGTTTCTTAAGTTACATTATCTATCTCATAAAGACTATTTCTAAATTATTGCTAGATTTAAAAGAAATTTATGTAAGTATAGGCCGAAAGGAAATGTACCAAATTGTAAGAAGATTTTCTTCTTTGCAGGAAAATAATGAGTGACAACTTTTGTGTTTTCTCGGTATTTTATAAGATTTTCCACTGCTCATCTGTCAGTTTGTCATACTGCTGTGGCTTGTATGTTGTAATGCTAGAAGCTATACCACCGGTATTTCAAATTCCACCAGCATCACCTATAGTGGACAGGTTTCAGTGGAGCTTCCAGACTAAGACAGGCCAAAAAGATGGATGTAGGTATCTAGTCCTAAAAAAAAATTGACCAGTGAAAACTGTATGAATAGCAGCTGAACATTGTCTGATATAGTCCTGGAAGATGAGACTCCTCAGGTTGGAAGGCATGCAAAATGTGACTGGGGAAGAGCTGCCTCCTCAAAGTAGAGTCAACCTTAATGACGTGGGTGGAGTAAAGCTTTCAGGACAGTCATTTGCTGGTGTTACATGACTCAAAATAAGAGGAAACAACCGCAATCATCCTTTAATAATCGGAACATAGAAAGTATGAAATATGAATCTTAGAAAATAGGAATTCATCAAAAATGAAATGGAATGCATAAAGGATGATTTTTTTTTTAGTGTACTAAAATGGATTGGACAATCATATGGTCTACTATGCTGGGATTGACAAATTGATCATCAAAAACAACATTTCAAGATCTATCTTGAAGTGTAATGCTATCAGTGATGGGATAATTTTCATATGACTACAAACAAGACCAGTTAATATGATTATCATTCAAGTATACACACCAACCACTAATGTCAAGATGAAGAAATTGAACTTTTTTTTTTTTTTTTTTTACCAACTTCTGCAGTCTGAAATTGATGAAACATGCAATCAAGGTGCATTGATAATTACTGGTGACTACAATGTGAAAGTTGAAAACAAAGAAAAAGGATCAGTACTTTTAAAATATGACCTTGGGATTAGAAACAATGCTGGAAATAGCATGATAGAATTCTGGAAGACCAATGACTTATTCATTGCAAATATGTAATTTTTTAACAGCATAAACGGTGACTATAGACATAGCATGGGTTTTTTTGTTTTTTGTTTTTTGTTTTTATGGGTGTAGACATAGACCTTACCAGACAGGAGTCAAATTGACTACATCTAAGGAAAGAGACAATGGAAAACTCAGTATCGTCAATCAGAAAATGACCAGGGGCTGACAGTGAAACAGACCATTAATTGCTCTTATGCAAATTCAAGTTGAAGCTGAAGAAAATTTTAAAAAGTCCACAAGAACCAAACTACCACCTTGAGTATATCCCACCTGAATTTAGAGGCCATTTCAAGAGCAGATTTGATGCAATAAACAGTAATGCATGAAGGCCATGTGAGTTGAGGAATGACATCGAGGATATCATATATGAAGAAAGTAAAGGTCGTTAAAAAGGCAGGAAAGAAAGAAAAGACCAAATGGGATGTCAGAAGAGACTCTGAAACTTGCTCTTGAACATAGGGAAGCTACAGCGAATGGAAGAAATGATGAAGCAAAAGACTTTAACAGAATATTTCCAGGGATGGTTCAAGAAACAAAGTAAAGTATTATCATGAAATGTACAAAGACCTGGAGTTAGAAAACAAAAAGGGAGGAATAGACTAGGCATTTCTCAACCTGAAAAAAATTGAAGAAACAATTCAAGTCTCCAACTGCAATATTGAAGGATTCTACTGGAGCCCTGGTGGTGCAGCTGTTAAGGGCCTGGCTGCTAACCAAATGGTCAGCAGTTCAAATCTTCTTGGAAATCCTATGGGGAGTGGTAGTCTGTCCTATAGGGTTGCTATGAGTCAAAATTGACTCAACAGCAACTGGTTTGGATTTTGGGTTTTTTTTAACGGGCAAAATATCGAACGGCACAGGAAGCATCAAAAGAAAATGGAAAGTATACACAGGGTCACTGTACCAAAAAGAATTGGTTGATGCTCAACCATTTCAGGAGGTACCATATGATCAAGAACCAATGGTATTGAAGCAAAAAGTCCAAGCTGCACTTAAGGCGTTGACAGAAAACAGGAATCGGCAGAATACCAATTAAGATGTTTCAACAAATGGTTGCAAAGCTGGACGCTCTCATTCATCTAGGCCAAGAAATTTGGAAGGCAGCAATCTGACCAACCTCCTGGAAGAAATCCATATTTGTGCCCATTCCAAAGAAAAATCATCCAATAACAGAAATTATCAAACAATATCATTAATATCCCACACAAGTGAAATTTTTCTGAAGATAATTTAAAAACTGTTGTAGCAGTACATCTACAAGGAACTGACAGAAATTCCAGATGGATTCAGAAGAGGATGTGTAATGAGAGATGTCTTTGCTGATGTCAGATGGATCTTAGCTGAAAGCAGAGAATACCAGAAAGATTTACCTGTGTTTTATTAGCTATATAAAGGCATTCAACTGCATGAATCATAACAAATTATGGATAACATTGAAAAGAATGTGAATTCGAGAACAGTTAATTGTGCTCATAAGAAGCCTCTTCGTAGACCTGTTGTTGTTAGGTACCATCGAGTTGGTCCCAACTGAAAGCAACCCCATGAACAACAGAATAGAACACTTCCCAGTTCTGCACCATTCTCACAATTGTTGTTGTGTTTGAGCCCTTTGTTTCAGCCACTGTGTCAACCCATCTTGTTGAGAGTCTTCCTCTTTTTTGCTGACCCTCTCTTTTAGCAAGCATGATGTCCTTCTCCAGGGACTGATCCCTCCTGATAACATGTCCAAAGTATGTGAGACGTAATCTCACCATCCTTGCTTCTAAGGAGCATTCTGGTTGTACTTCTTCCAAGACAGATTTGTTCATTCTTTTGGCAGTCCACAGTATATTCAATATTTTTCACCAACACCGCTATTCAAAGGCATCAATTCTTCTTTGGTCTTCCTTAGTTTGTAGACCTAAAGGCAATCATTCCAACATGGTTTAAAATCAAGAAAGCTGTGCATCAGGGCTGTATTTTTTCACCATATTTATTCATTCTGTATGGTGAGCAAATGAACCAAGAAGCTGGGCAATCTGAGGATGAACACGGCATCAGGATTGGAGAAAGACTCATTTACAACCTGCAATATGCAGATGACACTACCTTGCTTGCTGAAATTGAAGAGTACTTAAAACATTTACTGGAGAATATCAAAGACCACTGCCTTTAGTACGGATTACAACTCAACATAAAGACAACAAAAATCCTCACAACTAGATGAATAAACATCATGATAAACTAAAAAAATAATGAAATTGTCAAGGATTTCATTTTACTTGGATCCACAGTCAACACCCATGGAAACAGCAGTCAAGAAATCCAAGGACATCTTGCACTGGGCAAATCTGCTGCAAAAGACCTCTTTAAGATGTCACCTCCGGGACTAAGGTGTGCCTGACCCTAGCCATACTATTTTCAATCACCTCATATTGATGTGAAAGCTGGATAATTAATAAGCAGACTGAAGAAGAATTGACGAATTAGAGTTATAGTGTTGGTGAAGAATACTGAATGCACCATTGACTGCCATAAGAACAAACAAGTCTGTCTTGGAAGAAGTATAGCCAGAATGCTCCTTAGGGGCAAAGGTGGTGAGACTTGGTCTCAGACACTTTAGATATGTTATCATGAGGGATCAGTTCCTGGAGAAAACATCATGCTTGGTCGAGCAGATAGTCAGCAAAAAGAAGAAGACCCTGAAGGATATGGACTGACACAGTGGCTTCAACAATGGGCTCAAACATAGCAATGATTGTGAGAATGGCACAAGACCAGGCATTGTTTTGTTCTGTTGGATGCAGGGTTGTTATGAGTTGGAATTGACTCGATGGCACCTTAGAACAAGTATATAATTTTAAAATACATATATTTGTAATTGGGGAAAATGATTTTTCAAAACTAAGAGGTGAACAGAACTTTAAGAAATTTTGTAAAAATTATTACAAAATAAATCTTGTCTTAATCTCTCTAGTAAACAACTTTCACAATTTGAACGAATCAAACATTTTGCCCAGAATTTAGAATAAAAGAGAAAGAAGCATTGAAGGCCTTAAGTTATTCATCTACTCATGAAATATTTATTTATATTCTATCGCAAGTGTTGTGTTAGATAATGAACTTTTAAAAACATAAGAATTTCTGCCTTTAAGACTCTCATAGGTTAATGAGAAAAAAAGATACATAAATAATGATTTTGAAATAATTTTAGTGAATGTTAAATTAGTGACATATAAAGACATAGCTTTGACAAGAAGGAAGAAGCTGCCCGTGGAATTGTGCACTGAGCAAGGTGGAGGGATTGCTTTAGAGATGGGTGGGTGACTCTTGATCTGTATCATGAGTAATGGGCCAATGTAAGGCATTTAGGGAGGGCTATAAAGAACAAATTCAAAATAAAATGAAATAATAACAACAAAAATAACTACCGCCTGTTGGGCTAAGGGAACAAAAGGAAGCAAATAAGGTTATCAAAGTACAGAAATTCAGGGGATGGCCCCTGTGAAGCTGAGGGGGGGAAATGACTGTTCAGCTGGTGCTGATACCTTTGAAGGTGCATGATAAATAAGTTTTGGATAACAAAAAGAAGCTGGAGTAATACTGACAAGAACAGCAATCAAAATAAAAAAGTAGGACATTGATTCTCTCTGGTTTCAAATATTTGTTTAGTGCACTATTGATAGAGCCCGATAAGAAGTCAACTGACAAAAGTGAAATGAAGTTTATGGTGTTCTCAGACTCAGCATTACCATGAGGAGCCTAGATTTGGAATGGAATAAAGTATTTATCATCCCAGTCCACTTTATTAGTAATGCAGTGTTCACACAAACTCTTCTACATATTTCAATTTCCATATCATAGCAATATATTTATGCTCGATGTAATAACATGTAAGCATACTTTGTACAAATGACACTTTCACCCTCTGTTATAGACTGACTTTTGTCCTTCAAAATATGTATTGAAATCTTAACCCCAGTACCTGTAAATGTGAACCTGTTTGAAATGGAGGTTTTCTTCTTTTTGTGTTAATGAGCCATAACAGAATAGGGTATGTCCTAAACCCAATCACTTCTAAGTGATAAAAAAGTGCCGAATAAGCAACAGAGACACACCTGAGTGATGACAGACACCAAGAAACACCAAGGAACTCTAAGGAGATCCTGGGGCTGCTGGCAAGGAAGGGCCCTCCATTAAAGCTGATGCCTTGATTTGGACTTCTAGTGTCAAAAACTGTGAGGAAATACATTCCTGTTCTTTAAAGCCACTTGCTTATGGTTTATTTTGTTATAGAAGCACTAGGTAACTAAAACACACTGTCTGCAAAAACAAGAGACACAAAGTTCCAATGCTTACAGCATAGTTTGTGGGCAATAGTCACTGTATCCTTCTCTGAGCAATGTGAATTACTCCTCTCATTCAGCCACCGTGACTTCTGAATATGCCATAAATTAGAGATAATGATATAATGCTAACGACTACTAGGAATTCTTATATAAAATGATAAGGGTGAAGGACAGAAGAATAAAAATAGTTAATATAAATCTCTGTGTATGTGTGAGAATGTGTGTGTGTACAAACACAAAATACATAAGGAAGACTATATACATAACTGTATCAGTCCTGTTTCTATAACTATTGAAGATGCTGTGGGTTATAGTTATAATTTCCTTCTTCTACCATCTATTTCTTGGTCAATTTTGACTACTAATCTAAAGGTTGGCAGTTCAAACCCACCCTGTGGCACAGAACGGCCTGGCAATCTGCTTCCGTATATATTACAGCCAAGAAAACCCTACAGAGCAGCTCTGTTCTGTAACACCGGGGGTCACTGTGAGTCAGAATTGACTCAATGTCAGTGTCAATGTTTTTTTGGAGTACCAGAATTAGTCTGAGTTATTTATCTGCAGGGATTGTCACCTGCAAAGGAAACTAATAGCTTCAAATTAGCAGTGCTCAAAATTGTGGGAATAGAAGGCCAAAGTTATGTGTAATAGTGAGAGGAGCCACTCATAATTCAGCCTTTCTTTCCTGGATTCATTTCTTGGAGTATGGGCAAAACTGCAGCATTTATCTTGATTATTCAGAGTATATACTGCATCCTGAAGGATCAAAATGCAAATCTTCAGGATGTTCTCTCCCAACTGGTGCCATAATTGAGTCTTCAGTAGGCTCGTCTGCCATTCTCCCACTACAGCTGCTTCTAAGTAATGGAATATACAATAAGACTAGTGAATTCTTAGGCAGGAGCCAAGTGTCCTACTTACTTTGTTATGAAATAAATTCCTTGGCAAAAGCAACTTTGGGTAAAATACAAGGACATAAATCATTTTCTAGGTCCACAGGTTTTGATACTGGAAGAAGAGTTGTAAATATGAAATGCCTATTCATGGAAGTAATTTCAATGTGTTTATTTCAACGAAGCAAAGTAGTGCTTTAGCAGTGTAATCAACCTGCCCCCAGTTACCTGGCTGGTCCCTCCAGGAAATTGTGCCATCTTAGGAGCTCTATATCAGGAAAGCATTTGTCTATGCTGTCGGCAGGAAAGGTACTCAGCAGTGGTGGTAGCCAGATCAGACTTGGTGAGGAAAGTTCTCTTGTGCTGAGCCCATGTCTGGACTACATCTCTTTTGTCATGACCACTGACAGCTTGGGCTCATTAAGCAAGCACCAGAATGGCTGACAAAAGAGACTCTTGTCCACAGTGTGTATGTGTGTGTGTGTGTGCGTGTGTGTGTGTGTGTGTAAAACCCACCTACTCACACTTTGGTAAACATCTTAATAGGCTTTGCCTTTTCTAAAAATATAGAGCTTATACTTCTTCCAGTCTTCCAATTCTGTTCATTCCAGTCCCTGAGAAGAAGGCCAAACCATTAGCAATCACCCATTAATTTGTGCAGATCGATGTATCTAACAACTTCTCTGTGTAGTTAGATTATTGTATAAATATATGCCTCTCAGTTTTGTCTATTGCCCTCACCACTGTCTTTCAGGGAATTATTTAATTGAGGCTGTGATGCAGCAGGCATCCAATTCTAGTTGGTATTATTATGTCATGAAAAAAACTAATCTATGAAAGAAGCAAAATGTCCTTCTCTTCAACCAGCTGGTCCCTATGTACTTCCTATGAGGTTGTAAATGTGGACTGAGGGAGAGGATACGATAAAACAATAGTAGGTGTTATTGGAATCTCAGCCATTTGTTCATTCAGCTTTCTTGTGCCTTTTGAACCAGGTGGAATTCAATTTCTCATAAACTATTTGTACTTGATGATAGACAGTAGTTATGCATGCTCGGCATTTAGCTTGCTGAGTGAAATAATACCCACTTCATTATGGACTACTGAAATCCCTCTATCATTTTATACCATGTGATCAGGTATTTAGTCTCTACAAGGCCTAAAAACAAGACAGGAATAATTTTTCACAAATAGAATGAGTATCTCCAGAAGAGTTCATGGTTTACAAAATCTCAATCAAGCGTTACAATGCATAACAGAAGAGAAGACTTGGAAATGAGAGATAACAATACAATCAGCATGGATTGTCTGAGAGAACAACGAGGTAAGTTGAGTTACCATCACAAAGATCCTTGTAAACTTCGAAAAAAAAAATACTTTATTTTCCATTAAGCAACCATCCACTGAATTGGGTTGACTTTGGAAGTAACATGGAGTATTTACATTTTAGTAAGAAAAGTCTGGAAGCACGGTGAATAATAGACTTGGAAGTGAGGGGGACAATTCTAAGCATAGGGAGTCTAGTTAGTAAGCTTTGGCATTAGTTCAATCCACAGGTGGTAAGGAAATGAATAAAGCATAGGCAAAGGGAGGGGGAAGAGGAAGAATAAAACACATAGTGAAGTTAATGTTCACATCATTTGTTAATTAATTGGTTATGTAGTGTGAGGGAGAGAGAAAGAATTAAGATAACATTCTAATTTTTTTTTTCTGTGTGGATAATGATTTTATTAATTAGGATAGTAACATAAGAGGAATAACATGCTTTAGGGGCAAGAAAATTTTAAAACCTTTCACAGGGGATGAGAGCTATGTGTCACTGGCAGAATAATGGCCCTCAAAAGATGTCAAAGTTCTTATCCCCCAAACCTATATGGCAAAAGGGACTTTGCAAATATGACTATGTTAAAGATCTTGGGAGAGGAATATTATCTTGGATTATCCAGATGGACTGAATATAATCACAATGGTCCTTATAAGAGGGAAACAGAAGTGTCAGAATCAGAGTGAGAGAATTGAAGATGCTACACTGCTGTCTTTGAAGATGGAGGAAGAGGACAGGAGCCAAGGAATGCAGGCAACCTACAGAAGCAGGAGAAGGCAAGGCTATTGATTCTCTATTAGAGCCTCTAAAAGTAACATAGCCCTGTTGACACCTTGATTTTAGCCCAGTGAGACTTCTGATCTTCAGAACTGTGAAATAATAAATTTGTGTCCATTTGAAACCACTACATTTGTGGTAATTGCTTACAACAGCGATAGAACACTGGTATAATCTGGAAGGACCGTTAGGGACTAGAATAGCAATTCTCCCAGTCACCACTGTGGTCATTAGAGAATGTCAGAATGTGTGACCCTAATACCTCACAGCATGTTTTCTCCTTTTCAAAATGGACGATTGAGAGTGTGCCGTAACTAATGCCATAATAATACTCTAAGAAACATATAAGCTTTTTTTTTGTTTGGCATTTTGTACACTTGCACTTTTAATGTCCTTTTTTTATCATACCAGCTGCACTGGTCTCTTTCCAAAGGTGTGTAGGGCCTTCTCGGCTCTTGCAGTCTTGGTCTCCCTCCTTTTCTTTGTTTTCTTGGGAGATGGCCTTCAGCCTGCAAAGCAGCAGCTACGAAGGTTGTCTGGCCCTTTTAGTCTGTAATTTTCTTTCTTGCTCCTTATCTTGGTCAGATAAGCTTGGCAGACCAGTTCCACTAGCCGAGAGAACTTTTATGTAAGTTTTTTTTGCCTGTTTCAAACATAAAGATTACAGCCCAGATGTCTGGCTTGCATGTCTTTAGTTTAATAAAGAGTTTCTTCCAGTTTTGTGATGTATGCTCATCCAGCCATCTGTGGGCTACATGCTTGTAATCCTTACAAAAATGATGTATAAGCTCTGATGTAGAAATTGCTTTTCAGGACTCCATAAATACAGCCTGCATTGCTGTTGGGCTTTCCGTTGGTGTTACCTCCTAATAAACTTTCTCTCTATTTCTGACTTGGAGTATGTTTCATTGGCTTGCCTGCTCCAGGGCATGGACCCTAATTGGATAACAAATGCTACAAAGGAAGCTGGCATTTATCAAGTTTCAGTTGCTACAAAGATGTGGAAGCAAATTTTGTATCAAGAATTTAAGTAGTAGCGAAGTTTGAAATGTATTTGAAGGAACTTTGGTAGAGGAAGGGGCTAGCAAGAAGAAAGAGAAAGTTCATGTAGATATGGAAAAAGTTATCATAATGCGTAATGATGGGGTCAATTTGTGAAATCACCAAAGAAAACATTAATGTGTAATGTTACATTCAGTTTTCAAATATGTCTTTACTTTTAGGTTTTAATTTTAAAATTTACAATGCACTTGCACAAAACAATTTACAAAAGCATAACTGGAATTAATACATCTTCATCTAATGTTTTATACTGTATCCATGTCATTCTTTTTTTAGAGGAAAATTTTAAAAAATGAAAACAAAAGCAGTGGCAGAGTAGAAAAATAAGGGTCGTATAGTTTGGGTTCTTATGATGAGGGAAAGTACAAGGAAGATGTTTTAAACACCCACACCATCCAGGTCAGGAAACAGCACCATAGAAGATTTCCCATTACCACATTTATCATTATTTGTAAAGATAATCAGTATACTGTCTTCATCACCATTTTTGTTTGTTTTTGAAATTTATATAAACAGAATGATCAGTATATACTCTTTTGTGACTGGCTTTTTTTTTTTTTCAATATCTTCTTTGTGAGTTTCCTGACAGTTGTTGCCCAAAGTAGTAGTTTATTTGTTCCCAGTTTGAAGCTATTGCAAATTATACTTTTGTAAATATTCTTATATTATGATCAGGAACCGATAATGCTGAAGGAAAAAGTCCAAGCTGCACTGAAGGCATTGGCAAAAAACAAGGCTCCAGAAATTGATGGACTATCAAATGAGATATTTCAACAAATGGATGAAGTGCTAGAGGCACTCATTTGTCTATGCTAAGGAATTTGGAAGACAGTTACCTAGCCAAACGACTGGAAGAGATTCATATTTCTGCCTAGTTACAAGAAAGGTGATCCAACCAAATGTGGAAGTTATCGAACAATATCATTAATATCATACTCAAGCAAAATTTTGCTGAAGATCATTCAAAAAAGGGGCTGCAGCTGTATATTGACAAGGAACTGCCAGAAATTCAGGCTGGATTCGGAAGAGGATGTGGAACCAGGGATATCATTGCTGATGTCAGATGGATCCTGGCTGAAAGCAGAGAATACCAGAAGGATGTTTACCTGTGTTTTATTGACTATGCAAAGGTATTCGACTGTGTGGATCATAACAAACTATGAATAACATTGTGAGGAATGGGAATTCCAGAACACTTAATTGTGCTCATGAGGAGCTTGTACATAGGTCAAGAGGCAGTCGTTTGAACAGAACAAGGGGATACTGTATGGGCTAAAGTCAGGAAAGGTGTGTGTCAAGGTTGTATCATTTTACCATACCTATTCGATCTGTTTGCTGAGCAAATAATCTGAGAAACTGGGCTATGTGAAGAAGAACGGGGCATCAGGATTGGAGGAAGACTGATTAACAACCTGCATTATGCAAATGGCACAACCTTGCTGCTGAAAGTGAAGAGGGCTTGAAGCGCTTCCTTATGAAGATCGAAGTCCACAGCCTTCAGTATGGATTGACGCAGTGGCAGCAACAACGTGCTCAAGCATTACAACGATTGTGAGCATGGCACAAGACCAGGCAGTGTTTCATTCTGTGGTACATAGGGTCTCTGTGAGTCGGAACTGACTCGATGGCACCTAACGACAACAGAATTTCTTGTATATGTCTTTTGGGGCACAAAAATACACATTTCCCATGTATATACCTAGGAATGGAATTGTTGCGTAATAGAATATGCAAATGTTCAGACTTAGTAGAAGTTTCCAAACAGCGTTCCAAACTTGTATCAATTGATACTCCCATTAAAAAAAAAATTAGCAGTGTATAAATTTTAGTTTTGCCAACATCCTCATCAACAATTGTCAGTTTTGTTATGGTGGTGGTTGTTCTTAGCCTTTGTTGGGCATATAGTAGTTTTATTTTGTGGCTTTATTTTACATTCTTCTGATGAGCTAATTTTTCATATGTTTATTGGACATGTTGGGATTATCTTTTGTGAACTGCATTTTCAAGGCTTTTGCCTGCATTGTAAAATGTAGTTGCCTTATCTTTATAAAATACATTTTAGGAATTCTTTATATAATCTAGATGAGTCATTTGACAAATATATGCATTGCAAGTATTTGTATATATGTATATACACACACACACATATACCTGTATATATGTATGTTAAATACATACATATACACACAAACATATACACTTTAAGGTATTAATTAGTGCCACATGATTTATCACTATATTGTGTGGTTAATGTTCTCATGCCCTGTTTAAGAAATCTTTGATTCTTCTGAGGTCATGAAGATATTCTTTTACGCTACCTTTTAGAAGTTTACTGTTCTGTCTGTTATATTTATGTTTAAAACCCACCTGAAATTTATAGTTTGAAGTAAGAATCAAGATTTATTTTATTTTCTATATAAATATTCAATTGTTCCAACACAATTTATTGAAAAGGTCACCACTTCATTGCAGGGTCATATTTTGTATTAATTAAATTACTATATGCATGTGATTCCATTTCTGGACTCTAATCAGTTCCATTGCTCTATTTGCTTATCCTTTGACCCAAACCGCACTATCTATATTACTTTGGCCTTATTAAGAAACAAAACAAAAAAAACCCTGATGCTGTTGAGTCAATTCCTATAGAACAGAGTAGAACTGCCCCATAGAGTTTCCAGGGGGCACCTGGTAGATTCAAACTGCCAACCTTTTGATTAGCTGTAACACTTAACCACTACACCACCAGGGTTTCCATAGGTACTCTTAATTATAAAATTATAAGGTAGTGTAAATCTGCTGACTTTGTTCATCTTCATCAAGATTTTTCTTTTTTTTTTTGGTTCTTCTGGCCCGTTACACTTCCAGTTGTATTTTAAAATCAGCTTGTTAATGTATAGATGGCTGCTTTGGTTTTTGATTGAGATTCCTTTTGAATATATAAATTGGGATAGATTTGATATCTTTACAGCTTAATTTTTTAAATGCAATTTTCAGTCACCCTCAAAGTGTTTTCTGTACACCCAATCCCCAGCACCACTTAGGGACTGACTCACAAAACACTTCTACTAATGATATTCTATAGAATTTAAAATTGATCCTAACAATCTATTACTGAGTTCTGTCGATTCGATTCATATTTTAATTATTAGGTCTAAAACAAAAGTACAGCACTAATATTAAAAACTTTAAAAACATAAACAGTTGCATAGTAACATTATTACGCTGTCCTTTATATGATGGTTTATGGTCTTGCTCTTTCCATTGCTCCCCCTTCCCTCTATTATTTCTCTCGTAATTTTTTCACTATAGATTCCCTTTGTAACAAAACGAGTAGTAAGTCATAGGACTGTAAGTCATAGGACTTGAAGCAATTCACTTGGCATTCCCTATAAAATTACTGTTGTTAAGAACATGGACAGGTAGCTAAATTGTCTGATTTAAATCCAAGCTCCACCAATCACAGTTTGGAAAATTTAAGCAGGTTATATAACATTTATCTTTCTTAGTGCCTTCATTGATAAAATAGAGATCAAAAAAGCCAAACCAAACCCGTTGCAGTTGAGTCTTTCTTAGTGCCTTCATTGATAAAATAGAGATCAAAAAAGCCAAACCAAACCCGTTGCAGTTGAGTCAGTTCCAACTCACAGCAAACTTACAGGGTAGAGTAGAAATGCCCCTTATGGTTTCCAAGGAATGGATGGTGAGTTCAAACTGCCAACCTTTTGGTTAGCAGCTGAGCTCTTAACCACTGCACCAATAGGACTCCCAAATAGAGATAGTAATGTTTAAAATTATTGTGTGAATTAAATGAGTTAATATTTATAAACTGCTTTGAAGAATGCCCACCATGTGTTGTTGTTGTTGTTAGGTGCCACAGACTCAGTTCTAACTCATACTGATACTGTGCACAACAGAAAAAAAACATTGCTTGGTTCTGCTCCATCTTCACAATTGTTGTTTATGCTTGAACACATTGCTGCATCCATTGTGTCAATCCATCTCCTTGAGGGGCTTCCCCTTTTTCACTGAACCTCTACTTTACCAAGCATGATGTCCTTCTGCAGAGACTGATCCCTCCTGATAACATATTCAAAGTATATGAGATGAAGTCTCACCATCCTTGCTTCTAAGGAGCATTCTGGCTTTCCTTCTTCTAGGACAGATTTGTTTATTCTTCTGGCAGGCCATGTTATATTCAATATTCTTTGCCAAAACCATAATTGAAAGGCATCAGTGCTTTGGTTCGTCCTTATTCATTGTCTGGTTTTTGCATGCATATGAGGCGATTGAAAATGCCATGGCTTGGATGAGGTGCACCTTAGTCTTCAAAGTGATTTGCCCAAAGCAATATCCCATTTGATTTCTTGACTGCTGCTTCCATGGATGTTGATTGTGGATCCAAGTAAAATGAAATCCTTGATGACTTAGATATTTTCTGTGTCATGATGTTACATATTAGTCTAATACAGTAAGCATTTAATAAATGTAGTATAAATATTTAATAAATGTAGCATAAATGATAAATATTTTCTCTATTATATCTATCTCCTTATCTATCTCCTTTTGCAATGTTATTTTTAAAGTGAATTATTTTATGCAAATATGTGAGGGTAATTTTAAAAATCAAAAATTATCATGTAAAAGTAAAACTTAGCAATCATTTTGTTTTCCAGAAGAAGACTTTTCTCAGTAGGTAAGAGTATTTGTTTATACATTTATATCTATCCATTATTAGACTACTTTTGAAAAAATCAATATTTCAAACATATATATTTATTTACATATGTGAAGACATTTCCAAATATCCTGATTTAATACATATGTATATGTGTGTGTGTATATATATACATACATATATATACACTTGTAAATTTCTTCATAGACTTCAAAATTTGTTAGCAGGTGACAGAAACTTTTTACATTATTCTCTCTCTTCCTAAGACTATTTTCTCAGTATAATTCAAATTTGAAGAGCATTGGCACCTGGGCTATATGCCAATGTGCTTCAGAAAGAAGGGGAAATTGGATCAATTACTTATATCACTAACTTTGTGGTATGGATGTATAATAAATTCAGTGAAGGGTAAGAAACAATTTAAGCCATCTGATAAAATTTGAAAGGTATAAATTTTAAGCCAAATTGAAAGATTTATTTGAGTGACAAGGAATGAAATTTACATTTTAAAAGCCTGATATTGAAACTCTAGACATAAAGTCTAACCCTGGGATTTTTAATCTCATTTTCAACATAACCTTGAAGGGTAGCAATTTCTAAGATGTTCTCTTATAAACAAATATCAAACACTACCTCTAAATGCTTTATAAACAAAATTCAGTTATATATCTTTGGTCTCTCTAAACAAACAAAAATCTACCCTTATAGAATTTTGAATGCATATAAACATTAATCAATAGTAAATAAATTCCCTTAAGGAATTTTATTTTAGAAGGTGCATTAAAAAACTCTTAGAACTCTGGCATGGTGATTTTTTAATGACATAGGCATAATAATAAGAGAAAATATTTTTTTATTTATACTACATTTATCAAATATTTATAGGACATTTATTAAATGCTTTCTGTATTAGACCAATATGCAACATCATGATACAGAAAACATTGAAGTTGTCAAGGATTTCATTCTACTTGGATCCATAATCAACAGCCATGGAAGCAGCAGTCAAGAAATCAAATGGCACATTGCTTTGGGCAAATCATTCTCTATGTAACAGAAGTATTTGTTCTTCAAAGGAAGTGCAATTCTTCAGTAGAAATATAGTGGAAATCAATTATAATTTAAAATTTTCTCATGAAAACATTTAAAAGACTAGAAAAGAAACATGTGAATAATATCAATGATATACTTTAACCAGTTACAATCAAACTATCATTTTAACATTTTTGCAATATAAAAAAATTGCTGAGATATTTTACATTCTTTTTTTTGTACTAAGACTTTGAAACTCAGTGTGTATTTTATGCCTACAATATGTCTTAATTTGGATTGGGCCACATTTCAGACGTTCATTAGCCACTCGTGCCTAGTAACTACTTGCATTGGACAGTATAGGTCTAGACCATATGAAGAGAGAGAAGGAAGGGCTATGCAAATGCTGACTACTATGTTGCAGTCCATGACCATAATAAGTCCAGATGCAGTCATCTGATTATCGGCTGAAGTAGTTTCTAGGTCTTAAATATCTCTGCCAGGTAGATAAAAGTCTTCAGGGAGATCTTCCTATGTCCGTTTTTGGGAAACATGTTCATGCTACGTTATATATCCATGACTCATTAAATTTGCAGCCCATTTTTATAAAATTTCGAGGTATTAGCCAATATTTAAATTAGGAAGGAAGAAGCTAAAGCAGAGAGAACGTTATGATAATAAGAATTAGGGGTTTATCTAACCACTGAAAATGCAGAATATAGTATTCAGAACACTATCTTCAGGAAATCTGGAAGTTTAGGCCAATCACTGGGGACCACAACTGACTATCCCAGCTACCTACATAGATTAATGGAGCTTCTGTCACCGGAAGCAGAGCAATTTGTCCTGAAATGGTGAAAGGAATATGGCAAATCATGCATTGGATCCTGAAGAATTTCATCTCAAAGCTGAAACATGCTGTTTTTAACAGAGTACATTGACCAAAGTAAGTCATATATCCAATTCTAACTCAAGAGGGATGTGAAGTGCAATTCTAACATGTACTGAAAGGAGAAAAAGAATAGTATTTGTTAACTATCCCAAAGACTACCAAAGAAAGAATAGAGGGAATGATAGAAGCCATGCTAAAACAGGTAATGGCAGCAAACTTTAGTAATGTGATGAAGTCAAATATATCCAGGTTGAAAAGGCACATTTAAATCCTAGAAAGTTACTAAGTATGATTCTACACTAATACACAGTGTTATAAAGAGAAGCAATGGGAAATATTAGAAGCAAAAGAAATACACAAAAGAAAGATTACCTACCAATTAATACAATTAGACTGACAGATTACTCATTAAAAAAGATACCACATAATGATTGCTGTTGTTGTTAGGTGCCATGAAGCCTGTTTCTACTTATAGTGATCCCATGTACGACAGAACTAAACACTGCCTGGTCTTGCGCCATCCTCACAATCATTGTTGTGCTTGAGCCCACTGTTATAGCCACTGCGTCAATCTATATTGTCGAGGGTCTTCCTCTTTTTCACTGATCCTCTACTTTACCAAACATGATGTCCTTCTCCAGGAACTAATACCTCCTGCTAACATGTCCAAAGTATGTGAGATGTAGTTTTGCCATCCTCGCTTCTAAGGAACATTCTGGCTGAACGTCTTCCAATACAAATTTGTTTGTTCTTTTGGCGGTCCATGGTATATTCAATATTCTTTGCCAACACCATAATTCAATATATTATATTCAAAGTGCCAAAAGAATTCAAAAGGGAAGGCTTACAACATACAATTACAAACCCAAGTTTTGATAAAAATAATAATTTGGAAATTTGAGTAATTAGTTAGCTATTAGGTATATCTTCCTGTTCAAGACCACATTGGCTTCTCTGTAGTTCTGGCTTTTTATGTGTCAACCTAGCTACGCTTCAGGCTTCTAATTAGGGTATGTTACAAAATAATTTTTTTTTACGAGATTTTGAGATCACTAGTGAAGCAACCTCATGTTGTTTTTACACTTAGAAGTTTAGGGAAGGCTTTTTTTTTTTTTTTGCAGCTTATACAGGTTTTTGTTTATCTACTACCTTGCCTCATTGGTGTGGGACGGCTTCGGGCTTGCATTTGCTCCACTTTCTCCTAGATACTTTTTCGGCTTCTCTGACTCCAGGATCAGATATGTGGTTAGACTATGCCAATTTCTTTAGGACACCCAGTTAGTGAGGTTGAAGATGGTAAGAATGGTCACAAGTTTCCAGTATTGCCTCAAGGATTCCAGTCTACCCATGCTCATGGGTCCCAGCATCTTCTCATGGGGTAAAGCTTGGCTTTACTCTTTCCTTCTTTCCATTCATTTTTCCTTTCCATTTCCAGGCCTGCAGACATCAACCTCCGGCATCAAACAAACAGGCTTACAGAAACTGTTTAACCAGCTTCCACAATTATATAAGTTCCAATCTCTGTGACACACCTCTCATTTCATATATAGGAGTGATTATACTTTCTTGTTTGTTAATCACTGATACAGAATTTGATATTGAGAGTGATTCTGAAGGAACGAAATCTCAGGGATATGTTCTCTGAATTCATTTTGGGTTTTGGAATTGATCTGATTAGATTTAAAAGTATTAATAACCCTCTTTCCAGTAATAAAGAGGACAATTAGATGTTATTACCATTTTACAGAAGAGTAAACTGAAGCTCAGAGACGTTAAACAACACATTGCTAATTGATGTATAATTGATTCCGCTTCACGGCAGCCCCATGTGTACAAAGCAGAACTGCCCCATAGGGTTTTAAGGCTGTGGCCTTTTGGAAGCAGACTGCCAGGCTGTCTTCCACAATGCCTCTGAGTGAGTTCAAACTGCCAACTTTTCAGCTAGTCATCCAGTGCTTTGCCCCACCCAGGGACTCAAACACATAGACCTTTCTTAAGTCAGGAATCTTAAACCAGTAATGGAATACATGTATGAAACGTCTCCAATGAATAAATTTGTAATCTTTCATTATCACGCTATCTTATCTTAGTGGCATTTATACCAACTTTATTTTACAACCTTGTCTTGATTTTACAATCATTTATGTTAACATTTAAGAAGAGTCATCTATCATCACTATCGCTCTTGCATTTTCTGTAGTTTATAGTACATGTCCAGTTTCATACAAAGCCATTCAGAGGTTCTTTTCTTTTCTTTTTCCTAAGCCATTATTACTTAGATAGTCTCTCTTCATTAAGCTAAATAAGAGTGCAGTTTTTCAATTCTAGGGGAAATTCAGAGCTATCGCTCCCTATTACCTTTTTATTATTCCTTCATATTCTCATTTGGTACCTTCCGGTAAATTTCAAAGGGCAAAAATGTTCACTTCAGACATGTATTCTGATTCTAAGATAAAAGACAGGCCTGGAAGGGTAATTTAAGATAAAAAAGATGGAATCTGGAAGGTTCAGGGAAATTTCAATGCACTAATTCATTCAATTTCCAGATCAAGAGTATGTATTTCATTTTTGGTTTTCTTCATTAGGAGCATATATAACTTACAAAAAAAAAGTTTCTACATACACATTTCTCATTTATTTTCTGGATTAGTTTCTAATGATTTTCTATCCATTTCTATGAATCAAATCTTATCTTCTCTTAGAATTCCTTTCAGAGTTCTTTTTGGTATGTCCAGGCCTCGTGTTTTATAGCCTACTCTGACTTTTTTCTTTCATTGTGCCTATCATCTTCTCTTTTCACGGCAGCTATTAAGTTTAAAAAAAAAAATCAGAAAGCTATTGATGTCACTGTCTTTCTCCTGTCACTTTCATCAGAAAAAAATGGAGTTCCAATGTACAGCAACCAGTTGCTTAGCAACAATATTTTCAGCATCCCTGCCAGCA
Organism: Loxodonta africana; assembly: GCF_030014295.1. Lineage (NCBI taxonomy): Eukaryota > Metazoa > Chordata > Mammalia > Proboscidea > Elephantidae > Loxodonta > Loxodonta africana. The sequence continues at coordinate 52,423,911 of NC_087351.1, forward strand.
TGAAGACTGTGAAGCTGTGTCTGCTAATGTGGCCGCATTACAAAAAAGAGCATAGTTTGAGTGGAAATAGGGGGAAAAAAAAATCTCCCAAATTAAACAATCTTAGAATATAATGAATGCAGATGGGCATTTTTAGTTGGATGCTTTCTTTTTACCACAAGACATATCACCTGCAGAAAAGTTCATTCTCTAAAGCAGTGCTTTGGGGAGTTACACAATCAAAACGCCAACATGACTGTGTCCTGCATCAGGTTCCTATACTGCTTGATTACTTTCTTTGTCTATACATGTATCGACAGTTCCACAAACTAGCTTTATTAGGGTGGTTTAACACAAAATAGAGTAAAAAAAAACTTTTGAATAATATCCTTTCTAAGTTTGTTACCATTGTCTGTTTTAATGAGCAAGAACCCAAGGCCCTACTATGTAAGTTTGTAAATGCATTACAATTATTTTATGGCTTAATTTTAATTACACATTTTCTTTGACTGTGTAATACTAACTTGCATTTTTTCCAAGTTTAGAACCTTTAATGTTGTCTGATTTTAAAATACAGTTTATATACCAAAGTTATAGAAAATCAATTACAAACTTTTTAGGAGATGTTCTTGAAATTAAATACATTTTAATATAATGTGGCAATATTCTACTACAGGTAGAAGTTGCAGAAGCTGATAGCTTGTGTTCCAGTTTTTGCTTTGATCTTTATCTGCTCTGTAGCCTGGAATGAGTTTTTTAACCTGCCTAGGATTCAGTTTTGGCATCTTTTAATGAGAATCATAATTCCTAATTTAAGTCAGAATTGACACAATAGGTACTGTTATATATTGCAAAAATTAAAATGATATAATGGATGTAAAACACTAATAATATATTACATGCAAAAATATGCATTATTTAAGGCTATTGTTATTCAGAAATATTCAGAAAATAAAGCACCTGGGCCAGATGGATTTCTTTTTGTTTTTAAAAGGAACTATCTACTAGTTTTTATCTACTTAAAGCCCTGGTGGTGCGGTGGCTAACACCTATGGCTGCTAACCAAAAGGCTGGCAGTTTGAATCCACCAGCTGCTCTTTGGAAGCACTACGGGGTAGTTCTACTCTGTCCTATAAGGTCTCTATGAGTTGGACTCAATTCGACTGCCAAAGGATTTAGCTTTTGGGTTTATCAACCTTTTAAAGATAAATATGTTTATTAACCAACAGGCAGTACTGAGAGTAGTAGCCTTCTTGACATTAAATGCTTTAGCTTCTGAACTTACAGAAGGAGATGATATATGAATAATTAAAAAACCTTAATAATAACCAGGAATATACAGTGGGTAGACATTAATATTTATTACTATTTTTGAATTAAAGTGTAAATAGTAGAGTTAGGACATGATCTTAATTTTTTTTTTTCTTTCTTTCTTTTTTTTTTTTTTTTTACTACTTTTCTTTCTTTTTTTAGAAGGGAAGACTTCCATTTAAAAAGTAAGAAGCAACTTTATAATGGCAAGAAATTTTCTCTCCTGAGATTGCAAATAATAATACGGAAATATTTTAACTGGTGTAAGTTTATAAGAATGGAAATAATGACAGTAAAATCATCAGGAAACACTTCAATCAAAAAAGATTTGTAAAGATGCTACATTTAGGAAAGAGTCGAATGTATATGCAAGCCACTGAAGAAGCTCTGATCTTTGAGAAAGGAACAGGTGACATCCAGTGTGGAAGTGAGATGTGAGACAAAGAACAGAGAACCAGTTAAAAACAATATATAAAGTAATAGACTCCGATGCCCCTGATACTTTGGAAGAACACTTGGCAGGCATGCAAAAATAATAGGTGTCTTACAAAAGCCACAACATTCTGACATTTAAGTCTTCAGTGCCATGGCCAGGTTTTTGACCTATTGCTTCAAAGTGAAGATCCATGAATTAGCCCTACAAAAACAGATTTACATAACCTTTATTGACTAGTTCTTAAGTGTGTGCAGGATCAAAAGGTATTTGAAGAACGCTTTGAATAGAAAGCACATAGCACAAAATAAATGAAAAAAAAAAGTCTCCAGAGAAACATAAAAAAGCTAAAGGAACCTCAAGATATACTCTGAGATATTGCCAAAACTACAGTATATGTAATGAGAAAGAATGTCATTTTAAGAAGAAATAATACTAAAACTAGAAAATCATCTTGTAAATTAAAATTCTGATAAAAATATATATTTAAAGTTGATTAAATATACCAAGACAGGAATATAAAGAAAAAGAAATAAAACTATGCAACCAAAGATAAGAAACACGAGACACAACTAAGCAGTCCAACTTTTGACTTGTAGAATTCTTTACTGAATAGCAATTATGTTATTCTAGTATTTTTGTGCCTGACATAACACCTCTTCAAATATCAAATGTACTGTAAAATAAGCTTTAAAATAAAAAAAGACGTAACTAAGAGTCAACTTTAATCACTCACAAACGACAAATACCAAAAGGGGCCTTTTGAGTTGGGAATCATAGCTGATTCCTCACACGTTCTTTTCTCTCATCACATTTGTCCTTACACAAGACAGATATTTTTTATGGCCAATATTTAGTTTACCAGATTATTAATACAATGGCTAATAACATTTGACTTCCTCTGTTCTTAGGTATACACAATGTATTTCCATTTTTTCCTGTTATAACAGGCTAAAAGTATCTGGATTATCTGTTTATATTATTATGTTTTCCCTCAAATATGGAAGATTATATAACATATTTCATAGTTGATTTATATATTTTATTAATTATATATATATATATATATATATAATTAAAAAATTCTTCTTCTGGAAAATTCCAGGAAGTACGACCACTTTCCATTACATAACTTTTACAAAGCAACTATGAAACCCTGGTGGAGTAGTGGCTAAGTGCTACAGCTGCTAACCAAAGGGTCAGCAGTTCCAATCCGCCAGGCGCTCCTTGGAAACACTAATGGGCAGTTCTACTCTGTCCTATAGGGTTACTATGAGTTGGAATCAACTCGACGGCACTGGGTTTTGGGCTGGTTTGTATATATATATATACCTGCCCTTTTCTGTGATGTTGACAGAATATTCTCCTTTTTGCTCTTACGCCTGTGCATGTGGTCCTGAAAGCTTTACTCCACCCACATCATTAAGGTCAACTCTCCTTCGATGAGGCAGCTGTTCTCCAGTCTTATTCTGAGTGCCTTCCAACCTGAGGGGCTTATCTCCCAGCACTGTATCAGACAATGTTCCTCTGCTATTCATAAGGTTTACTCTGGACAACTTTTAAGCAGGTTGTCAGGTCCTTCTTCCTAGTTTGCCTTAGTCTGGAAACTCTGCTGAAACCTGCACACCATGGGTGACTCTGGAGGTATATGAAATACCTGTGGCATAGCTTAAAGTATCACAGCAAGAAGCAAGCCACCACAGTATGACAAACTGATAGATGAGATTTGCTGATGTGGTGTGACTCAAGATGAGAACAAACAGCTGCAAACATCCATCAGTAATTGGAACATGGGATGTGCGAAGTATGAATCTGAGAAAATTGGAAGTGGTCAAGAATAAAATGGAACACTTGGAAATCAGTATCTTAGGCATCAGTGAGCTGAAAAGGACTGGTTGGGCCATTTTTGAATCACACAAACATATGATCTGTTATGCCAGGAATGGCAAATTGAAAAGGAACAGCATGAAATTCATTGTCAAAAAGAACATTTCAAGATCTATCCTGAAGTGCAGTGTTGTCAGTGACAAGACAATATCCATATACCCACAAGGAAGACCAATTAATATGGCTATTATTCAAATTTACACACCAACCAGTAATGCCAAGGACAACGAAATTGAAGCTTTTTACCAACTTCTGCAGTCTGAAATTGATTAAACATGCAAATAAATATAATAATTACTCATGACTGGAATGTGAAAGTTTGAATCAAAGAAGGATCAGTAGTTGGAAAATATGGGATTTGTGATAGAAACTATGCCAGAGATTGCATGATAGAATTTTGCAAGACCAATAACGTATTCATTTTTTCAACAACATAAACTGTGACTATATCCAAGGACCTTGCCAGATGGAAATTGATTACATCTATGGAAAAAGGCCTTGAGGACTAAGGTGCAATTGACCCAAGCAATGATATTTTCAACCACCTAATGTGCATGGGAAAGCTGGACAATGAACAAGGGAGACAAAAAAAGTATTGAGGCATTTGAATTACGGTGTTGGTGAAGAATATTCGCTATACCATGGACTTCCAGAAGAAAGAAAAAATATGTCTTGGAAGAAGTTCAGCTAGAATGCTCTTAGAAATGTGACTTTGTCTCATGTACTTTTGGATATGTTATCAGGAGGAACAAATCCCTGGAGAAAGATATCATACTTGGTAAAACAGAGGGTCGATGAAAAAGAGAAATACCCTCAATGAGATGGATTGCCACATTGGCTGTAACAATGAGTTCAAACATAGCAACCATTGTGAGGCTAGTGCAGTACTGAAGTTCTTGTTCTGTGGTACTGTCTTAGCCATTTAGTGCTGCCATGACAGAAGAAATATATTTCCTCTGAGTCTAGCAGGTTACAAGCCCAAAGTCAGAGTGTCAGCTCCAGGGGAAGGCTTTCTCTCTCTGTCAGCTCTGGAGGAAGGCCCTTGTCCTCAATATTTCCCTGGTCGAGGAGCTTCTCAGGCACAGGGACCCTGGGTCCAAAGGACGCACTCTGCTTCTGGTGCTGCTTTCTTGGTGGTATGAGGTCCCCTGTCTCTCTGCTTGCTTCTATTTTTTATGTCTCAAGAGATTGCCTCAAGACACAATCTAATCCTGTAGGTTGAGTCCTGCCTCACTAACACAACTGCCGCCCATCCTCCCTCATTAACATCATAGAGGTAGAATTTACAACATATAGGAAAATCACACAATCCTAGGAATCATGGCCCAGCCCGATTGATAACACACATGTTTGGGGGACATAATTCAATCTATGACATTCTACCCTTAAACCCAAAACCACTGCCGTTGAGTCAATTCCACTTAGACCCCCCAAAAATCACAATCTTGTAAAGTGTAAAACATATTCATCCCATTATATCATAGGAAAAGTCTTAGCTCCAAGTCCAAAATCAAAAAATTCTTCTACATCTGTTAAATCTAGAACACAAGTTATTTGCTTCCAAAGGTACCATGGCAGAACAGGCACAACCTAGATATTTCCACTACAAATGGAAGAAACTGGAGGAAGGGAAGGAATAACAGGCACCAAGCAAATCAGCAGAACACATTACATTAACTCTCAAAGCTTTGAAAATAATTCTCTGTTCTCTGAGACAATTTACACAGTGGCTCTGCCCTCCAGACCCTAGGTATTGGCCACACTCTCTGGATTCTGAGTGGAGGCTTCTTGGCCCTGAGCTTTACCTCCACCTTTCAGGCCCACTGGGATAGCACTCTGTTCCCAGGGCTTTAGGTGCACCATTCTCCTAGTCCATCTGAGTGGCAACTCCAACCTTAGAAACACCAGAGGGCATGGCTACACTCTTTGAAACCCCTGAGGTCATGGCCATAACTTTTGAGACTGAGGCAGCTCAGCTTCTTGTGTTCCTTGTCTCTTCAGCTTCTGCTTCATGATTTCTTGCCCTCTTGGCTCCTAGGGCCTCACACTTGCATCTGCCCTGCTGGGGCAAGTGTTCTAAAGCTCTGTAGCTCCACCGATAAGTGTCTGGAGGCACCCTACTCCACCAGGAAGCCTCCCGTACAAAGGCACTCAGCTCTCTCACTCCGTGGGTTGGCTCCAGTGCCATCTCACCCTGGTCTCCTGGTTCTGCTGCCTTTGGTTCTCTACTGTTGCCCCTTCTCTGCTGCTGCAGGTTCTCTGGTGCTCTGGTCCTCTGTCGCTGTCACAAGTCTGTCCATTCAGTTTCGAAACCACTTCCATACTTTAGGTATCTGTTAGAGCAGCACCCTACTCATGGTACGAAATTCCAAATTCTGTCATAATCATCTAGTGCTGCCATAACAGAAATACCACAAGTGGATGGCTTAACAAAGAGAAATTTATTTTCTCAGTCTAGTATGTTACAAGTCCAAATTCAGGGTGTCAGCTCCGGGGGAAGCCTTTCTCTCTGTCGGTTCTGGAGGAAGGCCCTTGTCCTCAATCTTCCCCTGGTCGAGGAGCCTCTCAGGCACAGCGACCCTGGGTCCAAAGGACATGCTCTGCTCCTGGTGCTGCTTTCTTGGTGGTATGAGGTCCCTCATCTCTCTGCTTGTTCCTACCTTTTATATCTCAAGAGATTGCCTCAAGACACAATCTAATCCTGTAGGTTGAGTCCTGCCTCACTAATACAACTGCTGCCTATCCTCCCTCATTAACATCATAGAAACAGGATTTACAACATATAGGAAAATCACACAATCCTGGGAATCATGGCCCAACTCAATTGATACACACATTTTTTGGAGGACATAATTCAATCTATGACAGGTACATAGGGTCTCTGTGATTTGGAATGAACTCCATAGTACTTTATAATAACTAATGAACATGTGTCAAATATCTCTAAGTAGCAAAATCAGTAAATGTAGTGAAGTGTTTTAATACCCAGTAAGTATTGATTTTCTCTTCTCTTCCATTTCCTATTGAAAGTGTATATTTTTTTTCCACTCATATAACTCATTACTTGCTTATGTGATTTTTTTGTGAACATTGTGTGAACAGAGGCTTTAGATGTGATCATGCAGGTTTGCTTGACCACCTGCTATCTTGTCCTCCGCCATGAGAAGAGTGTGCCTCAGCTAGCTGCTTGTCCCAGACTGTGGAAACAAATGAAACACACTTGAACTCAACCCTTCGGCTAGAGTGAAGTTCAGCTGCTCTCGGCCAATATCAGTTGAACCTAATCAAGCCCCTCTGAACCATAGTGGGCAAACAGACCTACAAAAGAAAAATAATGTTGCTTATTAAAGTCACCAATACACAGTCATACTGAACTGCATTCAGTAAGTAAGTAGTAGAATTTGATCCCCAGAATCACTGGATAGCTCTGATATTTCAGAAATACTGCTTCTCATATCACAATCATTTTTACCTAAAGTCCCCCTCTTCTCCCCCCCCCAAAAAAAAACCCAAACCCATTGCTGTTGAGTCGATCCCAACTCACAATAACCTTACAGGACAGAGTAGAATTAGCTCATGGGGTTTCCAAGGCTGTAATCTTTATGAAAGCAGACTGCCACATCTTTCTCCCACAGAGTAGAGAGGCCAATGACTTAGAATTGCCAACCTTTTGGTTAACAGCTGAGTGTTTAACCACTGTGCTACCAGGGCTCCTCATCATTTTTACCTAAAGACTCAAATCCCCTCTAAGAGGAGAATGTGTAATTGGAAAGTAATATTTATTTATTTAAGACAATCATAGGGACCTCAGCACTATCGTAGTCCATGCAGATAAAGTACTACCTACTTTTTTTTTTTTTTTTTACTTCTACTGTGTGAATGAGAAAATTAGAGAATTTCAGGGGTGACTTTTTATACATTTATTCAGGCCTCAAATGTAGACTTTTACACAGGTGTTGAACTCAATTTTAGACTATCACATTTATATGATACAGATCTCTCTTAAAATGTACAAATCCCATCTACATAATTAATACATTTCTTCAGATAGAGGATGTTTGGAAAAAATAATTTGGCATATACTACAACTGCAACAATTTTTTCAACCTTTTATACAGAGGTTGTTCCTGTTGTTAGTTGCTGTCAAGTCAACTCTGACTCATGGTGGGTCCAAGTGTGTAGAGTAGAACTCCTCCATAAAATATTTGAGGCTTCGGAAGCCTTGAAAACCTTTCGGAAGCAGATCATCGGTTCTTACTTCTGAGGTGCCTCTGGGTGGCTTTGAACTGTCAACCCTTAACCTAGGGACTCCTTTTTATAGAGATATCAGTATTTGTATGGCAAACGCACACCTAATAAAATTTTTATTTTTCTAACAATTGTTGTATCTAATGAGTAACATTAACAAAGTGTTTGGCCGGGGATATGGTTATATCTGAATCTAACTCCTGATGAGCAAATCTTCTCAAGGTCTCCAAAGAAATGGTATCCTGCAAGGAAGATGGTGAGCAGCAGAGAAATAACTAGGACTTTGCCCTCAAATAATAATGCAAAACATTTCACCTCTCCAAACTATGATAAAAGCTCACCATATCTCAGATTACTAATTCATCGAGTTTTGGTTAAATTTCTTTTCTCTGAAGGTAGGAAAAAACAAAATTCCATTGTGCCGTTTCTTCTCACTGTAACAACACATTATTCTTCGTCTCTAAGCCTTTCTGACAATAGAAAAAACTAGGGAAACTTGAGCCACTGTAGCAAAAAACTATGGCCCCTATCAGTCCACGGTCCCAGCCATGCCAAGATGGAGAAATCCATCTTTGCCCATTTTCTGGTCCTAGATATGATTAATTTTTCCTCTAGATCTATGAAAACCAGAAATGATGCTGAAGATATCAGTGTCTTTTTTTTTTATTATTATTGTTTTCCTTTATCTGTTTTCTTTTAATCCAAAAGTAGCTCTGTCTTATAGAAGCAAGGGCATTTTTGCAATCTGAGGTCACTATGGAAATTATCCTTAAATCAAAAATAATTCTTGATGGTCCATGTCCAGATTCAAGCCATTATCTTGCAACTCAAAGTGTCCATGGATAAGCAGTCTTGGCAACATCTTAGAGTTTTTTAGAAATGCAGAATCTCAGTTCTCATCTTAGACCTCAGAGTCTCAATTTAACTAAGATTCCCAAGTGATTTAAATGCACATTAACATCTGAGAAATGCTAGTCTAGCAGATTTTCTTCCACAGCAGAAGCATTGCCCTTGATCTAGGACTTTTCTACAACAAATGCAGATAAACTAATTTGTTATCATTTAGCACTGTCCAATAGAATATGCTGTGATGATAGAAATGTTCTTCATCTATGCTTTCCAATACAGTAACAATTAGGAACATATAAAGTTATTAAACACTTGAAATGTGGATAGTGTGAAGGAGGAAAGGATTTTTAAATTTCATACTATTTTAGCTACTGACATTTAAATTTAAATAACCACATGTTTCTAGTGGCTACCATATTGCTCTTTGAGGTTCTAGACAATGCTGTTTTGTCCCACTGTTAATGATAGATATTTCTTCCTGCATTAAGGGCATTGCAAGCAAAGTTTTTGTAGTAACAGTATATAAACAGGGTTCAGACTTTCTGGGTTCAAGTACAACTCAACCATTTGCCAGTTTTACGACCCTGGGTAAATTCTTTAACCTCTTACACCTCTTTCTTCATCTGCAAAATGAGAAAATAGTACTTATCTATGATTATTGTAAATATTAAATGAGTTAATAATTTAAAGGCATTAGAAGTGTTGGGACAATAGTAGTGCTGAATTTATATTTGTTAAATTAATAAATATCCTCACAGGTCTGCCAGAGATAGAACTATAAACATTAAAAGAGTGAGTGCTTACCATTTTTCTAAATTCAACCATACATTTCCTTCAGAAAATTCTCTTTAAGCACAGTTAATATAAACATTAATGGAGAAGGAAGCAATGCTGTGAGCGAATGCATATGAGAATCTTCAGAGCTGAGAATAGTTTGGAAAAATTTCTTGTGAAAATCTTCTGTCATCTAGATGGGGAATCATTACCCTTGAAGCCTTTCTAAATTCTGGACTTCAGTGGATATATTAGTTGCTCTGCTGACACTATGTCAAATATAAGAGATAGAGCCTCTAATTAAGGCATCCAGGGATGCTGGAATCTTGCTGTTAATCAGCAGTCTATGCCTCAAGGTCTCCATGGACATAGGCACTCTGGGAAAAAAAAAATAAATCAATATTGGTTAGATCATAGACCCCAAACTCCAAAGCAAATTTTTTATCTTGTTTATACCAGGTATACCCATTTGTTTACTGTGACTAGATAAGGTTTCAGTGGCCTCCTTTGCCATAGATCTCAGGCTGGTTTCTGCTTGATAGGCTAGGATGTGCAGAGCCAGAGTGGGGAATATATTTTATCCAAAGCAGGGGGGAGTCTGAGGGCCATTTACCTCACTGGAATAAAGAAGTATGCGTGTGTGTGTGTGTGTGTGTGTGTGTGTGTTGTGTGCATGTGAGTGCTGCGTACAAGTGACAGAAGCAAAAAGGGAGAAACAGAGAAAGCAGAATGAGAGAAATGGTCATCTTCTTCCTTATTTAGTTACCCAGAGCTGCTGTAACACAAATACCACAAGTTGGTGGCCTTAGAGAACAGCAATTTATTTTCTCACAATTCTAGAGGCTAAAAGTTCAAGTCAGGATCTCGGCTGAATCAATTTCTTCTTTGCGTGTAGCCCCAGGGATTCCTTGGCTCTTGGTGGTCATCATATGGCATCTGTCTTCTCCGTATGTGCTTGCATCTCTGTGTCTGTCTCCGCCGCTCTTTATGTAACTCGGAAGTGATTAGGTTTTGGATTCACCCTACACTGGTATGACTTCAACTGACTGATTACGTTAGATTATTTCCACAGGTATAGGTTTCAACACATATTTTGGGGGAGCACAATTCAATCCATAACACTTCGGAAGTAGGGAATATCACCAAATGCTTCCATTTAGCTAGGTTCTAAACAAAAAGCATGCCAGAAGTGAGACTGTATCTAAGCACATTTGCCCTTAAACTAGAAATGTGGTCTTTAAATGCCCTTGCTTTTAACCAATAAAGACCTTTTTGCTCCTTAGGAATAAGTTATAGAATGTGGAGGAGGAAGAGAGTAATGAATAAGTCTGAGCCTTCTGCAAGTGGCTAAAAATAACATTTTAGCCAAGTATTACACAAATGTAAAATGTTTTATATCCTGTGACTCTGGATTTCTCACTGAAGAACCACTACTTAGGAGCTAAATTATATAGCTAAAGTTTCTGGATATAATTTTGTTTCCTTTTAACAAAAGGTGTAAAACGGCATGGTGGCAGCATCTGACCTTAACTTCACAAGGGGAAAGGAAAATCAAGATCAACAGCCCAAGGCTGATTCCTATGAGGTAGAGGTCAGACATGCCTCCTTTCTCTGCCATCTTTACCAATTCTGACACCAACTGTCCCTCATATATCACTCTCTACTTCTCTGCTGGGTTCAGTAATTCATTGCAATGGCTACACAGAACTCACAGACAATATTCAGGATTATGGGGTTTATAGGGAAGTAAAGGGTTACTATTCAGGTTCAGGAATGCTCAGGATACAGTTCTTCCGTCAGAATGGCTTCTTTGCAGACATACCCACAGGCATGTCTCTCTGGTCCTTTGGCCTCTGCTCTGCTTGTCTTCAATATTACATCTCTCTCTCTTGGTCCCCTGGTTCCAGGAGCTTCTCAGCGCAGAGATCCCAGATCCAAAGGACACTTTGCTCCCAGCTTTTCTTCCTTGGTGCTGGTAAGATTTTCTCTTCCTGCCTCCGGGATAGCTCATTTTAAGACTAGGGGGATGGCAAAGCTGACCAATCCCCTTGTTAGGATTCCTTATGCCTTATTAACATAGTCCCACCCAATCTTTTGGTGGGAGTTACAAAGACTATGGCTAGAAGGCCATATTAAGTAATTCATTGAGCCACAAAAGGAAACAGTTGGTAAATGAATCTTTTTCTTGCAGGATTTGATCTTGGTCATTGATCTAACTCCAAAGACATCCCTATTAAATTACAGCGACACAGGCAAAAATCTGCTTTGTGAAAATACAGTTTTTAAGCTTGTACTTATTTGCTTTAAAGGAGATGCACAGTCAACAGAGCAACTTAATAAAAGTTGAGTGCACACTGTGCCTTCACCAATTTGGTGTGGTGGTTATAGCAGAGGTGAAGGAGAAAATAAGAGAACTTAGGAATCAGTGCGCGTGAAGATAATTGCACATAGGAAATGGGAGGCTCTGATTTTAAAGGGTGAAAATCTGGGTAAAAATAATTTAGAAATATAAAATGATTCAAAAACATAAAATATAATGTTGTTGCTGTGTACCATTGAGATGATTCCAGCTCACAGCGACTCTATAGAACAGGGTAGAATTGTCCCATGGGGTTTCCAAGGCTGTAATCTTTACAGAAGCAGACTGCCACATCTTTCTCCCTCAGAGCAGCTGGTGGGTTCGAACCTCCAAACTTTTGGTTAGCAGCTGAGCACTTAACCACTGTGCTGCCAGGACTCCTAATAAAATATAATACGACCGTAGAGTAACATAACATGAGAGGTGGGGAAAACTTGTAATTTCAGCTTTCACTTCTCAGATGATTTACAACCTTTTTCTAACAGTGAGAGAGAATATGACCCGGTATTACTCTAACTTTTAAATCCATTTTCATTATGATTATTTCTCAACTCTCCCTTCTCCATCTGCCTATTTTTCCAAAACACATATTAGGCATACAAAAAATTCTGATTGAACAAATAAATGAATCTTTTAAAAAAGTTGCAACAAAAGAGAAACTAAGTAAGTTATGAATTTGGCATTTATTTTAGAATTCTGTGTATTATAACATATTTCAGTAACTAATCTGTTGAGTGTTATGATGCCAGGTGCTATGCTATGAAATTTCTCTAGCTTCAGGAGAGCTCCAAGTCTTGTAGGATCCACCTCATTCATATTTTTTCTTAGTGATTCTTATGAGCTTTTAACATATTGCATATCTATTTCACACATTTTAAAAATATTTTCTAATTTGTATTTGTTATCAATTTTAAGTATTTTGGCACATATAACATTAAAATTTTATGTAATCACATTTATCAGCCTTTTTTGGATATATATATATATATATATATATATATATATTATTTTATACATATATCCAAAGATTTACATTTGAGAGATTTTAGGGGCCAGGCTTGGGTGAAAGGGTGGTACGTCTCTACCCCTTTCCTTAAGGAGCCCTGGTGGTGCAGTGGTTAAGAGCTCAGCTGCTAATCAAGAGGTTGGCTGTTCAAATCTATCAGTCGCTCCTTGGAAATTCTCTGGAGCAGTTCTACTCTGTCATATAGGATATAAAATCAGAGTGAACTGCAAAATGTAGTTTTTGTTTGATTAGGAAGCACAAGAAATGCTGTCATGGTTAGATATTTTTGTTTTAAAGGATGATTGATGCCAAATGCTAAGGAAGAGATATGAGGATATAACCTGGTGCAACTGTGAAGTCCAGAGAGTGACAATCTTTAAAACGAACATTAATGCTAATTAAAAGGCATGTACAGTTAATAATGCTTTTTATAATTAAATGGGGAAGATAGTTCACCCTGTGGATGTCAGTTAATTTATTTACTCAAATATACCAGTGCTTCCTCAATAACTATATGAAATGAGGAAGATTATGCATGAATTCAATAACAGCTAAAACTGACAAAACCATTGCATTTCTAGGTTCCTTCTACTTGGTAGCAACATCCAGTCCTGCACCCCAGTATGCTCCATACTCCAGGACCAGCCAATTGGCTGAGCGTTGGTTACATTGAACACTTTTTATTATGGACAGATTAAATATTTGTCCCTACTGGAATAGACACTTAGTCTAGATCTAGATCTGCTTGATTGCCAACCATGCTTATGTCATCAATACTACCATTCATAGATTTTCTGAATGCATTGCTCATCATTATTGTTACCATGCACTATTACTTCTGTCCAAGGAAATCAGTATACTTGAAAATAATTGATTGAAGTCCACAGGCTTTTCTGTTCTCCCACGCCAGAACACTGAACTTTAGAAGATTATTAAAGCCCCTTACAGCACCAGTCCAGAGAGAGCATGTTGAAATTTGGGGCACTGTTCTAAAGATTGGAAAATATTCCATGAAACAATGACTAATATATGTAGCTTTTTATATCATTGCCAACATACATTCTGAGCTCTAGGAACTAAAGGGGGAAAAAAAAAAACAAGTGGCATTTCTTCCTAGTAAACTTTGTTCAATTCCAACATTTCTGACTACCATCTCTGCCACTCTGGGTTCTGCTTTTTGGAGATTTTGAAACCCAAGAGTAGAATACTTCATATCAAAGGACGGAAAAATGGTTCTACAAGATTGGAAGTTGTGACCTCCACCTCATAAACTCTGTTTCCTCGCAAACACAGGTAGACAGCAAAAATTGGAGAAATGATGTTTGATTGAGTGATGATTTTTGGCTATCGGGGTCAAAGAGAATTGCTAACATACAAATCTTTAAAATAACAGCATACTGATGGAAGCCAAAGAAAATGCTAGGAACATCTTAGAATCTCTAGGATTCTCCAACCTCTCTGGTAATTCTGGGAGACTGGTTTTGCCAGCTTTAAAATTAATTAGACTTTTACTCTTGATTTTGGAATGTATAATAGTTCTAGTACCTTGGTGAAGTGAAACATTTGTTAATGCATACATCAGTGCACAAAACATAAAGAGAAATGTAGATCAGTTTAGCTAGATTATAATTAAAACCATAATTCTGACAAAAAAATGTTCATAAACAACATGAGAAGGCAGCGATTTGTCTTTTGAAAACATACATTGATCCATGCTATAAGTTGGAGTCCACTTGACAGCATTGAGTTTTTGTTTTTGTTTTTTTTAATATCCTCAATAGATTGCAAGCATTTGATGTTAGGAATTATCTTATACTCAATGGTGGTAAATAAATATTAACTTATTAATTTTTTGAATGAATTGAATATTACTACCAGGAAAAAATCTGTAAAGAACTGCATACTTTAGAAAATAATATAATATACATATAAAAGATTAACTTCTACATGTATTTGAAAAAAAAAATTAAACTACTCGACAATTGAGATAAACTACACCATGACCTAATATTTTAGCTAATGGAATGATATTTTCCAAGAAACCATGTACAGGTCTACCACACTGACAGGGCAAATAAATGTCATGCCGAAATGGATAGTAGTTGTTGTTTTTGTTTGTTATATACGTATTTTGCGACTGTTACATAAAAGATTTTATCATGACAAATTTGACTTAATTTCCATTTTCCTTTTTAATAAGGGAAGATCAGAATCACCAAAAGTATGGTCAGCAAATTATGAAAGGCACTAGCAAGTTACAGTATAAAATAGAGATACAAACGATAGCAACAACAACATCTTAAATATGTTAAAAGAAAAAAAAAGTAATTCAAGATGCATCTTGGTTAAATAGTCTCCAGATGGCAGTCTAGTACTATCTCAGCCAAAAACTCCGCCGAGACATATAGGGTGTCCCCTGCGTTTTTAATTTCTGGCAACAGGACCACTCAATATTCACCTTTCTCCTTGTTGAAACATAGTCAGTGGAAAATCAATTTATACAGTTTGCTGTTTGTGACTATAATAACACAAAGTAATCAAATATAATGTTGATTGATTTTTATTGTTTATATTTTTAAAAGAGATAAGGGTTCACATTAAAAAAGGTAATATATTGTTTTACAATATTACTGTTCAGTCAACATAACATCCTAACAAAGTCGAAGGAATAGCAGTTCTTTTCACTCTCAAAATGGCGCCACTTCCATTGGATCCATATTCAGATAATATCAACTATAAATATCTCTAAAATAGTTCCTTTCATGTAAAATTTCTACAAAATTGCACATTTTATTGTTGATACTATATAAGACAGTAATCTGATCCTAACGTAACAGTTTAAAAGTTTAAAATTATGGGCCTTCACAAATGCTCAATATTGTCAATTCTTCACTTTAAAAAATGCCTTTAAATATAGTAGTAGAGACAATTTCCTCTCTTGCCACATTTGTATAAATGAGAAGCTAGTAATGTATTGGCTATTGCTTATTTAGTAAAATCTCTGTTAAATTCTCTGTTGATTTCCATTAAAAATAGGGAAATCATGATTCCTAGTATAATGAAAATGAAAAATAAAATAATCAATACATACTGTATTGAAGAAAAAAATAAAGAGAAGAAATCAGTAGAAAGAAATACAATTGATGCTTTTTTTTAAGATTGTTTTTTGATACCAAAAGATAATGGTTATAGCAATTGAATAGAAAAGTATCAGAGGTATAAAGAAAATCAGTGGGAGAGAAGCGTTTTTAAAAAAACAAATTCACATTTAGAACCAGCTAAGACTAGAATGGAACCCAAAGAACATCAATACATTAACCTGATATATCAACTAAATACATACATGTGAATTTTGCAATAATTAATTTAAATCCAATTGGATACATTATAAATTATTTCATGTGGTAAATAAATAACATTAGTGAATCCATTATTTCAAGGAGCCTCATCTACTATTTGCATACTGTGTTGTGGACTTTAAAAAAGGACTGTACATAACATGAGCCATAGTCATTATTTTAAAAGTGTGATTTTTTTTTTTTTTGATTGTGTGGGATGTACATTTTCCCTTAAAAAAAAAAATTAGGGAGATACAAGAAAGTAGAATACGTCACAAGAGAACGAAATAGACCAAATCTCAAAATGCATAAACTTCTATTAGGAGGGAAAATATAATCATTTAAATCTAAGCAGTTAATTGGAAGTCAAAAATAGTAAGCCAGTGTTAGAAAAACTTCAGCAATTTTGTAGGCAAGAAAATTTATATAAAATAGAACAGGACGTAAAATTTCACACCAAGAAAAGTGAAACTGATGTATTTTAATTATGGAATGAATTGCCAGTGTTACACTAAAATGGCATTTTATACCACTTCGTGAATTTGCATACCATATACATGTATTTTGGAAACCCTGGCGGCGTAGTGGCTAAGCAAGAGGTCGGCAGTTCGAATCGCCCAGGTGCTCCTTGGAAACGCTATGGGGCAGTTCTACTCTGTTCTGTAGGGTCGCTACCGGTCGGTATACACTCGACGGCAGTCGGTTGGGTATACAGGTATTTACAGTTTTGACATATTAAAGAGCAGCTGGAGGCTAAGACTATTGAATATTGAAATACATTTAATAATTTTAGTATCATTACTTCATTTATTATTCCTCAAGAATATATAATTTAATTATCCATCAAATTTGTGTTCTCATTTATAATAAGTGAATGAAAGTATAGTGGATTTTGGGAATTTCTCTATAATGATTAATTTTCTTGAAACCTAGATGAGACCGTATAAAAATAGTTTGAAATTTTATATCATTGTAAAGCAAATTAAGAAATGGGTAGAAAACGATCTACTATTTAAGGCACATGTTGTTTTTTTGACTTCCTTGTTACTCCACAAAAAAAAAAAAAAACCTGCTGCCGAAGAGTCGATTCCGACTTACAGCGACCCTATAGAACAGAGTAGAACTGCCCCATAGGATTTCCAAGGAGCAGCTGGTGGATTCCAACTGCTGACCTTTTTTAGTTAGCAGCTGAGCTCTTAACTACTGTACCACCAGAGCTCCTCCTTGTTATTGGGGGCATAAATAATGTTAAAATATGGAGAAGGCTGTTTCCTACCTCACTTAAGAAGATTTTTAAATGGTACCATCATCATTAATAAAGCAGTATAGAAATAATACAGAGCGCAATGTGAAGAGGATTTCCATTACCACGTGTGTCAGTCCAGGTCCCAGCAGGACCACACTCAGCAAAGTAAAATTAAACAAAGATTTAAAAATAGAACCTATTTACCAATGTTTACACTGCAAAATGTTAACAGCAGTTAGCTGCTAACCAAAAGTTTGGAGGTCTGAACCCACCCAGAGGTGCCTTGGGAGAAAGTCCTGGCAATTTACTTCTGAAAAGTCAGCCACTGAAAACAATATGGAGCACAGTTCTACTCTGAAATACATAGAGCTGCCATGAGTCAGAAATCACTTGATGGCAAGTGGTAGTGGTACTAGACATAGCCTAAGGAAGCTACAAGAAAGAGTACAGTATTCCGCACTAGTCATAGTGAAACTGTAACCACCCTGAGGCTGGAAGGTACAAAAGGTGGGGACAAAAATTAAAAAAAAAATAACAAGAGGTGGGGACAGCTCCTGGGAACCAGGATACAGTCACATGCAGAGCGACACCCTGAAAGAAGAAAGGACCCTCAGTCAAGGGACACAATTGTGCTTGGAGCACTCTGCAGGAAGAGAGTCAGGGAGATACATACCCTGACCTTACTCTCCTCCTTCCCTTCAGTCTTCTGCTAAGGACCTTATTAGCTAAGCTTTGTCCCAAACCAGAGGGCAAGGGAGCCCTTTGATATAATCCATGCGGATCAGCCCTCAACAAAGAGAATAGGGTGGTGAAGGGTAGAGAATGGATCTGGAGGGACAATTGGTAGCTATCTGGAAGATCATGTCTTTCTAACCACAGTTCCAACAATCATGGAAAATACTTATGAAATAAGTATAGCCAAGAAGGCAGCTCCTCTTTGCCTGACAAATAACTAGTTAAATTTATTTACAGTAGACAGGGCTTAAGATAAAACATTTGAAATCTACAGTGAAACCCACAAAAGCCGAAACCTACATAATGTGGAAACCTGTCAGTGAAGGAAAACGCAAATGTTTTCCACTAAACCCAGTGATAGAGAATGGCATAACTGCGCTGTCAAAGGCAAAAAACTTGCTAGACCCAGAAAAACAAGGCAGTCCCACCAAGTTCCGGCTCTCACAGGTTTCACTGCATATATGAAAATGACATTCTTACCAATTCTAGAGACCTGAAGGGCAGGAAACGTCTATACTGGGGCAAGCTTGCATTTATAGGGTAATTCAGTTCTCTCTTTTTTTTTAAGTATGTGTTTAATTTTCCCTGGCTCCACACTGTATACAGAATAAATTGCAACCTCTTTCTCCTTTCTTCTAGCATTTAAGAAGCTCCTCAATCTAGAATTAACCTATCATTTTCTATCATATTTTCTTGTTGATAAAACATTAAAACAGCCTTCCAAGGTTCTGACTATCTATTTTTGCCTTTTTTCCTCCTAGAAATTTGATAAAAATGAAATGTCAGTTATGCTATTAGGCTACATCGTTATTGGAAAATATGCCAAGACAAGTAGGCTGCATCTGGATGAGAGCTATAACTACTGGGTGAAATATATCTTTGGGCTTCCCTGAGTTTGGTGATTTATATAAGTGGCATACTCCATGCAGGGACCCAGGAAGGTGCCTATGGAATTTTCACAAGAGATACTGTCTCCTAAGGACCATGAGGCTTTGGACGATTCCTATACCTGCCTGATGAATATTATTTCATTGCTTCTGAAGCATCTTTGGAGAGCCAAAGAGAATCACTCCTAGGTTACACTGAGGACTGCTGCAAAAACTTTTCCAATTGAAGAGAAATGCATAATTTGGTTCTGCTGACTATATAATACTTTAGAATTACTTGTCATTGGTTTGAACCTACCAGCCTCTCAGTGGAAGGAAAGACCTGGTACTCTGCTTCTGTATATATTACAGCCTGGGAAACCCCATAGGGCAGTTCTACTCTATCACATTGGGTAACTGTCAGTCCGAATTGACTTGACAGCACACAAAAACAATAGACCAGAGACAACTCATCTATTCTCTATTGCTAATGAGCTCCTGGAACCCTGGTGGCGAAGTGGGCCCACATTCCTTCCCCATCACTGTGGAGCCCACAAGCGTTGGGTGTAGTGTTGGTCATGATCAGGGGTTGCCTTCTGCCTCTGGAGTAGCAGGGTCCCACCATTACCAGGTCGTGCTCCAGCCCTCCTCATGGACCCCTGCATTTTGCCTTTCCAAGTTCCCGCTTCACCAGCCCTGGAGACGGGCCTCTTCTGCAGGTGGCCCCCGAACTGAGGGCAGGTGAGGCCCGGCCACCTGGGCCCTGGAGGCTGCAGAGGTGGCAGAGTGGCCTTTTTGGAAGAGAAGACTTCGGAGCCCCCTGCAGGACTCCTGCTAGCCCCGGCTCCCATGGCCTCCTTAAGGACTTACCGCCTACACCTCCTATACAACACCCACCTTCTCTGCACTCAGCTCGTCATGGCCGGGCTCATCTACCTTATCCAGGTTAATACTTCTCAAGGCCCACAAGGCCTCAGTCCATCACACAAACCTCACCCTCCTCTTCCTCCACCCCCTCTCACCTCAGCTCCTCATTAATGTTCAAAATATTTGGTTAGTAGATTTTTTCCATTGTTGTAAATGTGAAATGTCAGATAAGGAGATAGTTGATAAGTGAGAAGTAGGTGTATTCTTACCTGGCCATGCTAGTGCTATTTAAATTTATGTAAATATGTGCATATTTAAACCCTATTAAGGATTATGGCTGAGATGGAGAGAATTCTCAGGATATTTCTAATGCATATCAATTAGGAAAGATTAGGCTTTAAATATTTCCTAGTGTGTTTGAGAACACTTAACTGTATATTGTAGAAAAAGGATTAAGCATGTAAATGATTCTTGCCTATTTTGTGTGGGGGTCTTATTTTGACAAAAGAAGTCTTTATTTCTTATAATATTGATTGCTGTTATTAGGCAGTGCTGTGTCTTATCTTCTCTTTTAAAGGAGCATTTGTGTTTTGTTTCTCTTTTTTTTTTGTAGAATAATTTAGTTATTAACTAGTTCCACCTCTATGCCATTTCGAATGTGAGCAAGATATTATTGACAGTTCATCATTGATATTACACTGAATACTGAAGGAATTACATGAATAAGTAAAATCTCTTGATATTTTGTTCATCTACCTTCTTTTTGTGTAAGTGCACACAAGTTAGATTAAGTATTTTAGGGAATATATATTTATTATTTTCCCTTGGTTAGTAGTTTCCTCAGACTTGAAGCCCACATGGTTTTTAGAATATAATGTATGCTGTAACCTTTTGTTCTGTCACTATTATTAATTTACTTTCAAATAACATAAGTAAACCAATGAATTTGATCACTTTTTAGTAGCAGAAGTAATCACATTTTAATGAAACAGCAAGAGGCTTTCTTGTGGTAATTCTTCCCACTTGACCAATTTATGGGAAGACGATATGTGAATGCTTTCAAGTGGGCATATGTTCTATGCAATTACTTGAAATGTAGTTTTGGAATATGTTAACAGCACACCAAAATGGACATAGAACTGCTTAGTCTAGAAGGGTTGAGATAGCTAAGATGTGAGTAGACGATAAAATATAGCTTCGACAATTACTCTAACACCAATTCATTTGCAAGTTCCTCTTACAAATAAGGGAAAGGTGTAAGATGGGGAGGAGAAGAGAATAAGATTCATGTATTATTTTCCCATCTCTGCTTTTGACTTCACTTTGTAACCAGCAAGAAAGACATTTAAACCTCCTAGCCTCAGATTCCTTCTGCATACAATGATGTGATATGATTTACTGCTTAACTGGTTATGAGATAGTTCTTCAAATAACTTTTGAGAAATTCAGGCTCTAGAAAGGTTGGTGGTTCAAACCCGCCCAGAAGTACCTTGGAAGGCAGGCCTGGGAATCTACTTCGGGAAAGTCACAGCCTTGAAAACCTTATGAAGCAGGCCAACTGTGAAACACATGTGGTCGCTATGAGTCAGAATTGACTCGATGGCAATTAACAACAACAAAAACATCAGTTAAGATTATAAAATGAAAGATATTTTTCAGTTATCACTTTAAATAAAATTTAATGACATAATAAAAGGAAAAAAGTAAATTTTTTGTGACTTATTACACAAATTACTGCTATTAACCACATATTTTATATCTATATAAATTAAAATAAGTTAAGCTACTGAAGGGATTTAATGTCACTCTTGAAGCATTTGTAATAAAAATATATGCTTGCTATTAAAGGTTCGTTCCCCAAACAACACAATCTTTGTGTTGCCACAACATAACCTTTTCATTACCAATAACTTTTTTAAATTACCAAACTATGATTAAAAATAGATCGTGCAAAAATAAAACTATGGTGGGAGACGGGGCCAAGATGGTGAAATAGATGGATGCTTCCAGGGAGCCCTCTTACAACAAAGACCCCAAAAAACAAGTGAAACGAGTGTATTTATGAAAAGCTAGGAGACCTGAACATCAAAGGCAAAGTTAGAAAACAAACTGAGGGGCAGGGGATGGAAGAGACGGCTTAGAAGCAGAGAGGAGTTACTGGACCTGAATTGCTGGGGTCCCTCAGACACCATTCCTGGGAGCAACTGCGGCAGGCTGGTACTAGCGTTCAGCCGCAGTTTCCCCAGGGAGAAGCAGCCAGCCACACGGCCTACTCACACCTCCGGAACCAAAGAAGAGTGGTGCTCTCAGCAAAAGCTAAGTACTTGCATATATTTTACTGTGCACCCCCCCCACCCACAAGCCAGCTTCAGTAGCTGAATTCCCTGGGCCTGAGATAGGCCCTGTTGAGTGCCTAGAGCCATCCTCCCTGTCTTGGAGAAGGGAAAAATTTGCAACTGGGGGAAAAGATAATTTACCAGCTCCACTAACTGGGGGAGCTCAGGACAGAAACGGCTCCTATCCAGGCATAAATGGTCTGCGGACTTTGAGTCCATTTCCCCTCTGCATGGACCTGTGTGGGCCAATTTCAGGAGGCCCTTGTTGGCAGACTACAACTGTTTCAGCTGTGTGGTGGAGAAGTAGGTATTTGATGTTCCACATTGCTTTGCCTATTAAACAGCATCCTCACCTACCCACATCAGGGGCCTGATGACTGGTGACTCTACTCAGGTCACCTAGCCAGCTGCAACAGGGGTCCAAGGATAACTGGTATCTCCCAGTCCTTACAAACAAAAATATTGGGTTCCCATGGTCCATCTGCAGAACCCACCCACCTGTACACTCTGGGGAAGAGGGACAAGCTTTCTTCAGAGACAGTTGGGGGACAATTCTCAGCCCCTTGTTCAGATCATGACCCCCTGCTGCAACCAGATACCGGTATCTACACCAATCACCTCTGCCCATCTAAGTCTGTAGGACAGAGCCTGTACCACATACTTGATGATCAGCTACCTGGACACCTGAGCTGAATTCATACAAGAAAAAGAAAAGTCAGTGGACTCCTAGACTAATATACCTGGTAACAGCTCTAACCATCTGGGGACAGGACGTCAGAGCTCCAAAAGCGAAAATAATCAAGCTAGCTCACTTGAGCAACCCATTTGACATATCAAAATAAAACAAAGCAAGAAGCTACAATACAGTACTAAAAAAAAAACAGTAGCAAACATAAAATAAACTAATACAATAACTTACAGATGGCTCAGAGACAGCAGTCAATATCAAGTCACATAAAGAAACAGACCATGATCACTTCAATAAGCTCTCAGAACAAAGAATCAAGGGAACTTCCAGATGAAAGTGCCTTCCTGGAATTACCAGGGGCAGAATACAAAAGATTAATATACAGAACCCTTCAAGACATTAGAAAGCAAATCAAGCAATATGCAGAACAAGCCAAAGAACACACAGATAAAACAGTTGAAGAAATTAAAAAGGTTATTCAGGAACATAAGGAAAAATTTAGTATGCTGGAAAAATCCATAGACAGATAGCAATCAGAAATTCAAAAGATTAAAAATAAAATTACAGAAGTAGACAACTCAATCGAAAGTCAGAGGAGCAGAACTGAATAAGTGGAAGGCAGAATTTGTGAACTTGAAGATAAATCACTTGGTACCAATACATTTGAAGAAAAATTAGTTAAAAGAATTAAAAAAAAATGAAGAGACCTTAAGAGTCATGTGGGACTCTATCAAAAGAAATAACCTACGAGTGATTGGAGTACTAGAACAGGGAGGGATAACAGAAAATACAGACAGAATTGTTGAAGATTTGTTGGCAGAAAACTTCCCTTATATTGTGAAAGATGAGAAGATATCTATCTAAGATGCTCATCAAACTCCACATGAGGCAGATTTTAAAAGAAAGTCACCAATACATATTATAATCAAACTTGCCAAAACCAAAGATGGAGAGAATTTTAAGAGCAACGAGGGATAAACAAAAAATCACCTACAAAGGACAGTCAATAAGAATAAGCTCTCACTACTCAGCAGAAACCATGCAGACAAGAAGGCAATGGGATGACATATTTAAAAAATTGAAGGCAAAAAATTGCCTGCCAAGAATCATATACCCAGCAAAACTGTCTCTCAAATATGAAGGTGAAATTAGGACATTACCAGAAAAACAGAAATTTAAGGAATTTGTAAAAACCCAACCAAAACTACAAGGAATACTAATGGGAGTTCTTTGGTTAGAAAATCAATAATATCAGGTATCAACCCAAGCAAGACTGGAACACTGGAGAGAGCAATCAGATGTCAGCACAGATAGGGAAATCACAAAAATAAATCAAGATTAAAAAACACTCAAAACAGGGAAACAGTGGTGTTATTATGTAAAAGAAAACAACATTAAAACAATAAAGAGGGACTAAGTAATGTAGTCATAGATCTTTCATATGGAGAGGAAGACAAGACGATACAAAGAAATAAAAGTTAGGTTTAAATTTAGAAAAATAGAGATAATAAGGTAACCACAAAGGAAACTAAGTATCCTACACATCAAAATATGAGAAAAAAATAGAGACTCAGCAGAAACAAAAGCAACAATAACAAATATGAGGAAAAGACAATATATAAAGATAAACTACTCAGGACAAAAAATTAAGTAGGAAAAAGAAACTGTCAATAACACACACAAAAAGACATCAAAATGATAGCCCTAAATTCATACCTATCTATAATTACCCTGAATGTAAATGGACTAAATGCACCAATAAAAAGACAGAGAGTGGTAGAATGGATTAAAAAATGTGATCCATCTATATGTTGCCTACTAGAGGCATGCCTTAGACTTAGAGATACAAACAAAAACTCAAAGGTTGGAAAAAAATATATCAAACAAACAACAATCGAAAAAGAGCAGGAGTGGCAATATTAATTTCTGACAAAATAGACTTTAAAGTTAAATCCATCAGACAGGATAAGGAAGGACACCATATAAGGATTAAAGGGACAATATATCAAGAAGATATAACCATAACAAATATTGATGCACCCAATGACAGGGGTGCAAGATACATAAAACAAACTCTGTCAGCATTGAAAAATGAGATAGACAGTTCCACAATAATAGTAGGAGACTTCAACACACCACTTTCAGTGAAGGGCAGGACATCCAGAAAGAAGGTCGAAAAAGACACAGAAGATCTAAATGCCACAATCAACCAACTTGACCTCATAGACATATATAGAAAACTCCACCCAATAGCAACCAAGTATACTTTCTTTTCTAGTGCACATGGAACAGTCTCTAGAATAGACCACATATTAGGTCAGAAAGCAAGCCTTAGCAGAATCCAAAACATTGAAATATTACAAAGCATCTTCTCCGACCATAAGGCCATAAAAGTAGAAATCAATAACAGAAAAAGAAGGGAAAAGAAATCAAACACTTGGAAACTGAACAATACCCTGCACAAAAAAGACTGGATTATAGAAGACATTAAAGAGAGAATAAAGAAATTCATTGAATCCAATAACAATGAAAACACTTCCTATCAGAACTATTGGGACACAGCAAAAACAGTGCTCAGACTGCAATTTATATCAATAAGTGCACAGATCCAAAAAGAAGAAAGGGCCAAAACCAAAGAATTATCCCTACAACTTGGACAAATAGAAAGAGAACAGCAAAAGAAACCCTCAGGCACCAGAAGTCAGCAAATAATAAATATTAGAGCAGAATTACATAAAATAGAGAACAGAAGAACGTTTGAAAGGATTAACAAGACCAAAAGCTGGTTCTTTGAAAAAATCAACAAAAATGATAAACCATTGGCCAAGCTGAGAAAAGAAAAACAGGAGGGGAAGCAAATAACCCGAATAAGAAATGAGATGGGCGATATTACAACAGACCCAACTGAAATTAAAAGAATCATATCAGATTACTATAAAAAATTATATTCTAACAAATTTGAAAACGTAGAAAAACTGGATAAATTCCTAGAAACACACTACCTACCTAAACTAACACAAACAGAGGTAAAACAACTAAATACACCCATAACAAAAGAAGAGATTGAAAAGGTAATCAAAAAACTCCCAATAAAAAATCCCTGGCCCCGATGGCTTCACTGCAGAGTTCTACCAAACTTTCAGAGAAGTGTTAACACCACTACTACTAAAGGTATTTCAGAGTATAAAAAAGGCTGCAATACTCCCGAACTCATTCTATGAAGCCACCATATCCCTGATACCAAAACCAGGTAAAGACACCATAAAAAAGGAAAATCACAGACCTATTTTCCTCCTGAACTTAGATGCAAAAGCCTTAAACAAAATTCCAGCCAATAAAATTCAACAAAATATCAAATAATTCACCATGACCAAGTGGGATTCATATCTGTTATGCAGGGGTGATTCAACATTAGAAAAACAATTAATGTAATCCATCATATAAATAAACAAAAGACAAGAATCACATGATTTTATCAAGTAATGCAGAAAAGGCATTTGACAAAGTTCAACACCCATTCATGATAAAAACACAGCAAAATATGAATAGAGGGAATACTCCTCAACATAATAAAGGGCATTGATACAAAGCCAACAGCCAACATCATCCTAAATGGAGAGAGCCTGAAAGCATTCAACCTTGAGAACCGGAACCAGACAAGGGTATCCTTTATCACCACTCTTATTCAACATTTTGCCGGAGGTCCTAGCCAGAGCAATTAGGCTAGATAAAGAAATAAAGGGCATCCAGATTGGCAACGAAGAAGTCAAAGTGTTTCTATTTGCAGATGACACGATCTTATACACAGAAAACCCTAAGGAATCCTCAAGGAAACTACTGAAACTAATAGAAGAGTTCAGCAGAGTATCAGGATAAACACACAGAAATCAGTTGGTTTCCTCTACACCAACAAAAAGAACATCAAAGAGGAAATCACCAAATCAATACCATTTACAGTAGCCCCCAGGAAGACAAAATGCTGAGGAATAAATCTTACCAGAGATGTAAAAGACTTATACAAAGAAAACCACAAAACACTTCAGCAAGAAACCAAAAGAGACCTACGTAAGTGGAAAAGCATACCTTGCTCATGGATGGGAAGACTTAACATTATAAAAATGTCTATTCTACCAAAAGCAATTTATACATTTAATGCAATTCCGATCCAAATTCCAATGACATTCTTTAATGAGATGGAGAAACAAACCACCAACTTCACCTGGAAGGGAAAGAGGCCCCAGATAAGTAAAGCACTACTGAAAAAGAAGAACAAAGTGGGAGGCATCACTCTACCTGATTTTAGAACCTATTATACTGCCACAGTAGTCAAAACAGCCTGGTACTGGTACAGCAACAGATACATAGACCAATGGAACAGAATTGAGAATCCAGATATAAATCCATGCACATATGAGCAGCTGATATTTGACAAAGGCCTCAAATCAGATAAATTGGGGAAAGGCAGTCTCTTTTACAAAAGGTGCTGGCATAACTGGGTATCAATCTGCAAAAAAAAATTGAAACAAGACCCATACCTCACACCATGCACAAAAATGAACTCAAAATGGATCAAAGACCTAAATATAAAATCTAAAACAATAAAGACCAGGGAAGAAAAAATAGAGACAACGTTAGGAGCCCTAATACATGGCATAAACACTATACGAAACATTACTAACAATGCAGAAGGGAAACTAGATAACTGGGAGCTCCTAAAAATCAGATACTTTTGCTCATTCAAAGACTTCACCAAAAGAGTAAAAAGATTACCTACAGACTGGGAAAAAATTTTTAGCTATGACATTTCCCATCAGCGCCTGATCTCTAAAATCTACATGATACGGAAAAAGCTCAACAACAAAAGGACAAATAACCCAATTAAAAAATGGGCAAAGAATATGAACGGGCACTTCACTAAATTCAACCAGCTAACAGATACATGAGGAAATGCTCTCGATCATTAGCCATTAGAGAAAAGGAAGTCAAAACTACAATGAGATTCTATCTCGCTCCAAAAAGGCTGGCATTAATCCAAAAAAACACAAAATAATAAATGTTGGCAAGGTTGTGGAGAGACTGGAACACTTAAACACTGCTGGTGGGAATGTAAAATGGTACAAACACTTTGGAAATCGATTTGGCACTTTGTTAAAAAGCTAGAAACAGAACTACCATACAATCCAGCAATCCCACTCCTTGGAATATATCCTAGAGAAATAAGAGCCTTTACATGTACAGATATATGCACACTCATGTTCATTGCAGCACTGTTTACAATAGCAAAAAGATGGAAGCAACCAAGGTGCCCATCAATGGATTAATGGATAAAATATGGTATAGTCACACAATGGGATGCTGCGCATCGATAAAGAACAGTGACGAATCTGTGAAACATTTCATAACATGGAGGAACCTGGAAAGCATTATGCCGAGTGAAATCAGTCAGTTGCAAAAGGCTAAATATTGTATAAGACCACTCTTATAAGGACTTGAGAAATAGTTTAAACAGAAAAGATGGTTACAAGAGGTGGGAGGGAGGGAGGGCAAGGAGTATTCACTAATTAGACAGTAGATAAGAACTACTTTAAGTGAAGGGAAAGACAACACACAATACAGGTGAGGTCAGCACAACCGGACTAAACCAAAAGCAAAGAAGTTTCCTGAATAAAATTAATGCTTTGAAGGCCAGCGTAGCAGGGGTGGAGGTTTGGGTACTGTGGTTTCAGGGGACATCTAAGTCAATTAGCATAATAAAATCTATTAAGAAAACATTCTGCGTCCCGCTTTGGAGAGTGGTTTCTGAGGTCTTAAAGGCTAGCAAGCGGCCATCTAAGATGCATCAATGGGTCTCAACCCACCTGGCTCAAAGAAGAATGAGGAACACCAAGGACACAAGATAATTAGGAGCCCAAGAGACAGAAAAAGCCACATAAACCAGAGACTACATCGGCCTGAGACCAGAAGAACTAGATGATGCCTGGCTACAACCAATGACTGCCCTGACAGGGAACACAACATAGAACCCCTGAGGGAACAGGAGAGTGGTGGGATGCAGGCCCCAAATTCTCGCCAAAAGACCAGACTTAATGGTCTGACTGAGCCTAGAAGGACCCTAGTGGTCATGGCCCCCAGACCTTCTGTTAGCCCAAGATTAGAACCATTCCCAAAGCCAACTCTTCAGCCAGGGATTGGACTGGATGATGGGATAGACGCTGGTGAAGAATGAGCTTCTTGGATCAAGTAGACACTTTGGAGTATGTTGGCATCTCCTGTCTGGAGGGGAGGTGAGAGGTCAGAGGGGTCAGAAGGTGGCGAAATGGACGTGAAAAGAGAGAGTGTCTTATTTGGGGGTGAGGAATTAGGAGTATATAGCAAGCAAGGTGTATATAAATTTTTGTAGGAGAGACTGACTTCATTTGTAAATTTTCACTTAAAACACAATAAAAATAAAATAAAACTATGTTTAAAATATAAATCGATTTGATTTTAAATAAAGGTAAAAAGGAAAACATGTGTCTATAGAACATAGAGAAGGTAAGGCTACCAGTAAAACTCAGACGCCAGAATGAGACGTACTCTTAATCAGCAGCCTCTAGAAAGCTGCATGAGCCCTGAAGCCTCAAGTGCTGCCTGATGGTGCTTAAGAAGCAGTGAGAGGAAGAACCCATATGCTGCAATGTATCCCTCAGGCACAAGTGGTCTTTTGGATTTAGTTTAGTACTTGTGGCTGCCACACAAGCCACAGGGTGACCGTCCCCTTAATTTAGTCTAAGGATTTCAAAATAGTTGCCTCACTGTGAATAAAAGACAAAATTAAAAAAAAAAAAAAAAGTTGAAACTCATACTGCTGCCAAACGAACAGAAAAAGCTGCTTCAGCTGTGCTTGTACACAGCAGTAGCAGAGATCACCATTAGAGCAGGGGATGGTACCTGGGGCATTAGTAGCTATGGGCTGTGGTTCATCAGCCGCTCCACAGGACAAGAGCATAGGCCAGCAACCAGTGAGGGCTGGCTCTGTCTCAGCAGGCACCTGTGTCTTCTTGTGGAAACAGTCATGGCAGTTACTTGCTTGCCAATAGTAATAAGTGCGTGACATGAAATATACGGATATACAATGAGTGTTTCCTCAGGGATATTATTCAAATGTCTCTCCTTAACTTTCCTTTTAGGTTGCCCATCTTTTATCTAAGAGCACTGAATAAAGGGCAAATGGAGGAAATTATGTTAGAATTATTTGATAACATTATCAGTCTTTGTGTTTTGGAGCAACTCAACCTAACAATCTCATGCCTAAGAGCAGATGGGTAGTAAAATGGGTAAAAGGGATTAAAAAGTTATTCCTGCTGTTTTTACCTACTACAAGTCATCAATATATTTTTATGAGCTCTAAAGTCTCAAATTTTCTGAAATCCTTTTATTACATTATCTCTGTTATAAAATTAGTTCTGAGACTAATTTTCCCCAGGTGTGTTTTTGGTTTTCTGTCCTTGTTTTTCTCAATTTTGCCTAGGAATTGTCAACATTATGTTTCTAGTCAGGATTTCCCAAAAGATTAAAAGGTTTTATTAGCTAGTTTATGCCCATTCTGAAAGATATTACTTGGAAATATTTTTCTCTTTCCTAATTGAAAGGAAAAGGCTACATGATTAGAGTTCAAATTTAATGACTTGAACATCAGGAACTGAGTTTTTATTAAAGCTACAGAAAACAGTTACATGACAGGGAGATATTTTCTGAAAAGGGAAGGATTACATTTGATCACACAGAGAGATCAAATTGAATATTCTTTAGAATGACTGTGAACTACAACAGTTGCTCTACAATGATGAAAGTGGAAGAATTTTCAAGATTGTCCTCATTGGTACACTACAGTAAACTTTTCTAGTTGATTTCAGTGGACATGTTTGTAGCACAGGTGAAGTTACAATATCATTAATCGTTTTAGAGCTGTACTATTAAGCCATTGTTCCTCCATCATACACAGCTAGTGAATATGTCCAAGTATGGTAGCTTTAAACGGCCATGTGTCCCCATCCCCAGAACCAAACCCTCACCTGGCACTGCAGTGGGGTCCTAATTGTTGTCCACCTTTATTACAGTCTCCGGGAGGTAGGTAAAGTGATGCTTTAGAAATATAAGTAGGATCATGTAACTGCAAATGCTGTCCCAGCCCTCTACCCCCAATTGAAGTGCCAGCAGTTCAAATCCATCAGGCACTCCTTGGAAACGCTATGCAGTAGTTCTACTCTGTCCTATAGGGTCACTACGAATCGGAATCCACTCGAAGGCAATGGGGTTTGTTTGTTTGTTTGTTTATGATTAGGTTAATGTTTCCTAGGTTATGCTTTTATATCATCACAATCAGTTTGTAATGCTCCAGATATTAAGAGCGAAATCCTTCACATGGTATGTATGGCCTTGCATGACCTGGCCACTTCTTTACTTTTTGATCTCTTTCCTTGTACATTCAGTCTCACTTCTGGTCCCTTTCCCTCTGTCTGGAATATTTTCTCTTCCTTTATCTAATTAATTTTTACTTTTTCTTCTGAATTTAATCCCTGATAATTTCCTTATCTCTATGATTAGGTTTAAGAGCTCAACTGCTAGCCAAAAGGTCAGCAGTTCAAATCCAGCAGGCACTCCTTGGAAACCCTATGGAGTAGTTCTACTCTGTCCTATAGGGTCACTATGAATCGGAATCCACTCGAAGGCAGTGGGTTTGTTTGTTTGTTTATGATTAGGTTCATGTTTCCTAGGTTATGCTTTTATATCATCATAAACAGTACAAATACAAATAATAGCTGCAATTCTATATTTCGTTTTTGTGTGTGTGTGTCATTTTAGTCAACTTCTTTAAGCAAGGCTTTTTCTTTTTTTTTTTTTCTGGTATATCTCAAGTTCAGGTACTCTGCTCAATACATTTTTTAAAAAAACTAATAGAACTGTAGCTATTTTTCTTTATTCTTATATTTCAAAACAAAAATTGTATCATCTCCTTTAAACGAGAATAATTTCAGTTCTTGGAAGCAACTATCATCCTCTCTAAATTAGTATCCACGTGGACAAGTTGAAGATTTTTGTCTCCCAGTCCTAGTGTAGACATTTTTGAATTTAATATCTTTGAGGGTTGGCAGGTCTGTTTTAAACTCATTTGAAAGATCAGTACTCAAAGAGACTTCTCAATACAAGTAGTCCTGGTAAGACTGTCTTCACATAGCCTATAATTCCATGTGCAGCATATTATTCACAATTATTTATCTTGTTCTCTGTCTATTTCATAGCAGCTTACTTGTTTTTGTAGCCCATGTCCTCTAGAATGTTTTCAAGTAAATTTATTAAAATTTATATTCTAATTAAAATTTATAATTATATTATAATTTTTATTATATCCAATTCTTTTACCTGTGGGGTAGTCTTTTTATTTATTGATTTTAAACAGTCTTTCTTTTGGTCTTGTGTCTCTTGCATCTGTTGGTTTCCTCAAATGCCAGTGTTGTTGTTGTTAAAAACTTGTTAGCTGCTGTCAAGTCAACCCTCCATTTATGATGACCCCAATAGACAGCCAAACTAAACATTGCCTGGTGCTGCACCATTCCCATGATTGTTTGAAAGACAGACCATTGTGATCAATAAAGTTTTCACTGGCTGATTTTCAGAAGTAGATTGGCAGGCCTTTCTTCCTAGTCTGTCCTAGTTAGGACGCACCAGTGAAGCCTGTTCAGTATCATAACAACATAAAGCCTCCATTGACTACCAGAAGGGTGGTGGTTTTTTTTTTTTTTTTTTTGCCTAAGGTACACATTAATTAGTATACAAGTAGCTATCATAACCAAACCAAACCAAACCAAACCCAATGCCATCAAGTCAATTCTGACTCACACCGACCCTATGAGACACAGTAAACCTGGCCCGTAGGGTTTCCAATGAGCAGATGATGAATTCAAACTGCTGACCTGGTGGTTAGCAGCTGAGCTCTTAACCACTGTGCACCAGGGCTCCAGTAGCCACCAGAGGTTATCTTATTTATGATCTGATATATTTAAAAAGAGAGGATTCTTATTTTCTGGCAACAGAGTACTTTAATATACTTTATTTCCAGAAAAAAACTACTTTTTTGTCTTCTCTCCACTTTCTGCCAGCCCTGCATTTCCATTCTGAATAACTGAAGTTATCTCTAGCTTTGATCTACTACATGCTGTATCTCCAATAAAACACTCTCCCAAGAGTTTTTCCTTAAAACAAAAGAAAGTATGATGCTTCAGGTTGTGGCAGAGTAATTTGTATCAGACTATCACTCTTGCTACAGTTATAAGAATGAACAATATATATGAGGAACTGTTTCTGGGTGTTGTACTACAGGTTGACCAGGACTATGGTCATTATGAGATAAGAGATGCATATGCATCCTTTTTCACTCACACTTTTTTCCTAGGGAAGTTCTTAAAATTCAGCACATTGTATGGAGTCCAAGAGGAGCATGGTATTTCTTAACACTGATGTGTTAAGAAATACACTTAACACAGTGTTTGAGGCTGCATAGAAAGGGGCCAGAAGCCTACCTGAGAGTTTTCAAGGGCCCTAGGACAAGTACTTGGCTACACATACACAGAGTGAGACTGCATAGGGCATGTAATTAAACAGCCCTTAGGAAATAGGAAAGTTTCGTATAACCTGAGCAGAGAAACTTCACTGAGCACTCAGAAAGGCTATGTTTATAGGTAATAGATACACGCTTTACCGAAGTTTCCTGACCTAGGACTAGGAAAAAGCACAAAGCCAAGACTGAGAGACTCAATAATATTTTTCAGTAATTTGTCTACCTGGCAGAATAAAACTCAACATCCTCTTCAAAATGGTATATAATACAGACTATCTGAAATGCATCTTCCACAATATCCAGTTTACAATAAAAAATATATATGAAATGAAATGGGAAAATGTAAACCATAATTAAGGAAAAAAGTAGTCAATAGAAATAGGTCCACCAAGAAAGCAGTGTCAGGGGCAGATCACATCCTTTGGACCCAAGGTTCCTGC
The DNA here is from genome assembly GCF_030014295.1 of Loxodonta africana. Lineage (NCBI taxonomy): Eukaryota > Metazoa > Chordata > Mammalia > Proboscidea > Elephantidae > Loxodonta > Loxodonta africana. The sequence continues at coordinate 52,457,870 of NC_087351.1, forward strand.
ACAGAGAAACTCCTAGTCTGGGGGAAGATTGATGAGAAGGCCAACAGGGAGATAAACCCTTCACCTGGAGCTGACATCCTGCATTTGGACTCCTAGTCTACTTACTGTGAGAAAATAAATTTCTCTTTGTTAAAGACATCCACTTGTCGTATTTCTGTTATAGGGGCACTAGATAACTAAGACAATGGACATCAAACACATGAAGAAATATTTAATGTCCCTCTTAACCAAAACCAAACTCACTGCCGTCGAGTCATGTCGACTCATAGCGACCCTATATGACAGAGGAGAACTGCCCCACAGGATTTCCAAGTAGTGGTTGGTAGATTCAAATTGTCGGCCTTTTGGTTAGCAGCCAAAGCTCTTAACCACTGTGCCATCAGGGCTCCACTCTTAGAGAGGTATAAATTAAAGCAACCATGAAATTCCCTTTCTCCCCTATCCAACCAGCAAACATTAAACTATTATGACAACATATTCTGCTGGTGAGGCTGTTGGGAAAAAAGGCACTCTTATAAAATGTTTGGTGGAAATGTAAATGGTGCAAAGATTTGAGGAAAATTTTACAATATCTAACTAAACTACATAGACATTTACCTTCTGACCTAGCAATTTAACTTCTAGGAATCTACATGAATGTATACCTCTGACAACACAAAAATACATATGCACAAGTTTACTCACTTGAACACCTTTTATAATAGAAGAATATTGTAAACAACTTAAATATATATGCATAGAAAAGTGGTTAAATTGTGTTATTCATACTTAATGGGGCTCTATGCAGCTGTAAAAAATGAGGAAGATATTTAAGAATTGATTTAAAACGAGTTTCAGGACATATTGCTAAGCAAAAAACCGAACTGCAAAAGAAAATTGATGGTATGCTCTCTTCATATAAGAAAGATGCATACCTGTTTATTTATGTAAAGGGAATGTCATAAGTATAAAACATAAAATCCAGAGATAGGTTACCAGAGGGTGGCTGTGAAAATCATATAACAAAAGAGGAAATGTGTATAGATTAGCGGGGATGAAGAGTGAACAACGTTTCTCAGAGTATAACTTTTCACAGGGCTAGGACAAAGGTGAGAGAAGCAAGGTGCCTGGGGTCCTTGAATTTTGCCCCCTGTGTGCCTTCTTGCTTCACCCTAATCTTGGTCCTGTTTCTTTGTATGGTTTTGACTATTGGGCCCATACATTTTACATACATACATACAAAAATAGATTCAACCAGGATGTAGAGGCAACCCAAAGTGAAATACAAACAGTAACAAATGGGCCTGCTTACACTACAAATGTACAATATAGACTCACTGAATGGATGGAAAAGAATTAAAAAAAAATAATTTGAAGTTAAAGACAAAAAGAACTGTTCACGAACACTGTACTCTAGTTAATTTCATTTTTTCGTGAGAACAAGGTTAGCAGCTCTGTAACTACATTATGTGTATATTATAATTAAAAAAATGACTAAATACAGATAATGCAAATCAACTTTACACTGTCGGAAAAAGAAGTTACAAATAAGGAGAAGGAAAAGACTAAAATGAACTTTATGGCATTGGATTGCAATCAGAGATCTTAGTATAAACTCGTTTTTTAATATATAGGCAGATAGAGAAATAAATATACATGCATGTGTATACATGACAGTATACATATATATATTTCGTAGCTTTGTCCACTGAAAGTGCCTAGATGAAATGGCATCTCAGTAGCAATGAGCACACCTAGGGCAGAGACCTTGGTTTCCATATACCATTTCCCAGTAAAAGGAATAAAATCTTCTTCAGGGATTTAATTTTAGGCCTGGAACAGGGCAAAATATAAGACAAGCCTGTAACATCTTCTGATGCCAGAAAATAATCAAGGGCTAAGGAAAAAAAATGGGGGCATGTTAAAAGATGTTTTAAAAGATACTTGGTTAAAACAAATGGAACTCACAATAGCCACAATCAGAGAAATTTGAGTAAAAATATAATGAGTGTATTAAATTATGATCTGTGGAATAAAATTAAAACCAATGAGTTCATACTGAGCATTCTCTCTATACATACGTATATACACAGAAAGAGAGAGAAGAATTCCAATTCCAGTTAATAAATGTAAAAATAAGAAAATCACTGTTAAGCAAACATCACAGTAACAATTCATGAAGGCATGAAATGCCAATGGGTGATAAAATCGTTAAGTCAACATTTTGAGGAAAAACAATATGGGAATAGTCTCAAAGTATCTTCCCCAAGGTACATATTGATTTCAAAAGGGGGAAAAAAAATAATTTACAATGGAGAAACTCAACAGACCCCATTAATCAAGTGGTGAAAATTAACATTACCAGTAAGAGACATATCGGCATCAAGTAACCCCTTAGACAATGCACTGAGTAAGACCTAACAAAATTTAAGTGGCTCCTTGCATAAATGCATAATGTCAATCTACTTATGAGAAAAGAGTTGACAAATCCAAGGTGAGAAACGTTCTACAAAAATAACTGGCCAGAATAATTAAAAGATGATAAAGCCATGAAAGACAAGGAAAAAATGAGGAATTGTTAGATTCAAGAAAGCTAAAGGGATACAGTAATTAAAACGCAATGCCAGATCCTGGATTGGATTCTTGAACAGAAAAATGACATAAAGGTAAAAACTGGTGAAATGCTAATAAGATCTCTTCCTTACTTTTGAAAACTGTATTATGGTTTTATAAATTGTTACCGTTAACGTGAACTGGATGAAACATATACAGAAAATCCCCACGCTCTTTTGGCAATATGTTGCAAGTCTAATATTACTTCAACACACACATTAATTTGAAAAAAAAAAGAAGAATGAAATCTCAGTAACCTATGGGATAACATCAGGCTGTTTATTGTTTATGTAATTAGAGTCCCAATCAGAGAAGAGAGAGAGAATTGTCGTCAGCTGCCATGGAGTCAGCTCCCAACTCACGGCAACATCATGCAGAACAGAACAAAACTCTGCCCTTCCCTGTGCTATCCCCATGATTGGTTGGAGATAGCACCACTGTGATCCCTGGGGGTTTTATAGGTAATTTTCAGAAGTAGGTCACCAAGACTTTCTTCATAGTCTGTCAGTCCAGAAGCTCTACTGAAACCTGTTCGGCATCACAACAAAATGCAAACCTTCACTCACAGACAGATGGTAGATGCTCATGAGATGCACTAGCCAGGAATGGAATCTGGGCCTCCCACACAGAAGGTGAGAATTCTACCAGCGATACACTGATGCCCACGTAGGTGACCCCCCTAGTAAAATCTGTGAAGAAATACAATTAAAAATTTCCCCCGAATTGGTGAAAAACAACCTACAAATACTAAATGCCCAGCTAAGTACAAGCCAATCAATGAAAACCATGCACTGGTACATCATAGTCAAACTGTTGGAAAACCAAACCATCTTAATACAAAATTCAAATACAATATAAAATTCATGTTAAATTTTCCAATTATTTTCTACTATTTGTCATTATTACTTGTCTACTACTTGTCTATGGGGCAGTTCTACTCTGTCCTATAGGGTCGCTGTGAGTCGACGGCACTAGGTGGTTAGGTTACTTGTCATTAATATCATATGGGGAAGGTTAAAAATTTACAAAGAATGCCCGATGAATTCTTCGTGACATTTTAAGCACAGATACCCAAATTCTTGCCAGTATGTCATGCCCCTGTTCTCATTAACCACTCAAATTTTTATAAAGCTACATGACAGGAAACACAATAGCTTCTTGGTTGCATACTTCATCCTGAGCTTCTCTAATGTTTCTTGCACTAGGAATTCTTTGTTTTTCTGTTACTGAAACCAAAAAACCAAACTTGTTGCTGTCGAGCTGGTTGTGACTCATAGCAACCCTAAAGGACAGAGTAGAACTGTCCCACAGAGTTTCCAAGGAGCTGCTGGTAGATTCAAACTGCTGACCTCTTGGTTAGCAGCCATAGCTCACTGTAGCTCTTAACTACTGCACAACCAGGGCTTCTTTCTGTTACTTAGCTTGGACATGTAAAAAAAAAAAATTTGCCCAAATTGTTGTTGTTGTTAGGTGCCGTCAAGTCGGTTCCGACTCATAGCGACCCTATGCACAACAGAACGAAACACTGCCGGGTCCTGCGCCACCCTTACAATCATTGTTATGCTTGAGCTCACTGTGTCAATCCACCTTGTTGAGAGTCTTCCTCTTTTCCACTGACCCTGTACTCTACCAAGCATGATGTCTTTCTCCAGGGACTGATCCATCCTGACAACAGGTCCAAAGTATGTAAGACACAGTCTCGCCATCCTTGCCTCTAAGGAGCATTCTGGCAGCACTTCTTCCAAGACAGATTTGTTCATTCTTTTGGCAGTCCATGGTATATTCAATAGTCTTCGCCAACACCACAATCCAAAAGCGTAAACTCTTCTTTCGTCTTCCTTATTCATTGTCCAGCTTTCACATGCATATGATGTGATTGAAAATACCATGGCTTGGGTCAGGTGCACCTTAGTCTTCAGGGTGACATCTTTGCCCTTCAACACTTTGAAGAGGTCCTTTGCAGCAGATTTGCCCAATGCAATTTGTCTTTTGATTTCTTGACTGCTGCTTCCATGGCTGTTGATTGTGGATCCAAGTAAAATGAAATCCTTGACAACTTCAATCTTTTCTCCGTTTATCAAGATGTTGCTCATTGGTCCAGATGTAAGGACTTTTGTTTCCTTTATGTTGAGGTGTAATCCATACTGAAGGCTGTGGTCTTTGATCTTCATTGGTGAGTGCTTCAAGTCCTCTTCACTTTCAACAAGCAAGGTTGTGTCATCTGCATAACGCAGGTTGTTAATGAGTCTTCCTCCAATCCTGATGTCCCGTTCTTCTTCATATAGTCCAGCTTCTCATATTATTTGTTCAGCATACAGATTAAATAGGTATGGTGAAAGAATACAACCCTGACCCACACCTTTCCTGACTTTAAACCAATCAGTATCCCCTTGCTCTGTCTGAACAACTGCCGCTTGATCTATGTAAAGGTTCCTCATGAGCACAATTAAGTGGTCTGGAATTCCCATTCTTCGCAGTGTTATCCATAGTTTGTTATGATCCACACAGTCGAATGCCTTTGCATAATCAATAAAGCACAGGTAATCATCCTTCTGGTATTCTCTGCTTTCAGCCAGGATCCATCTGACATCAGCAATGATATCCCTGGTTCCACATCCTCTTCTGAAACCGGCCTGAATTTCTGGCAGTTCTCTGTCGGTATACTGCTGCAGCCATTTTCGAATGATCTTCAGCAAAATTTTGCTTGCGTGTGATATTAATAATATTGTTCTACAATTTCCACATTCTGTTGGATCACCTTTCTTGGGAATAGGCATAAATGTGGATCTCTTCCAGTCAGTCAGCCAGGAACCTGTCTTCCATATTTCTTGGCATAAATGAGTGAGCACCTCCATCGCTGCATCGGTGTGTTGAAACATCTTAATTGATATTCCATCAATTTCTGGAGCCTTGTTTTTTGCCAGTGCCTTCAGAGCAACTTGGATTTCTTCCTTCAGTACCATTGGTTCCTGATCATATGCCACCTCTTGAAATGGTTGAATATCAACTAATTCTTTTTGGTATTATGACTCTGTGCATTCTTTCCATCTTCTTTTGATGCTTCCAGCGTCTTGTAATATTTTCCCCGTGGAATCCTTCACTATTGCAACTCGAGGCTTGAATTTTTCTTCTGTTCTTTCAGCTTGAGAAATGCCAAGTGTGTTCTTCCCTTTTGGTTTTCCATTTCCAGCTCTTTTATTTGCCCAAATTATGTTACTCATTTTTCTTCAAGAATACTTTTATTTCCAAATTTCCTCTTGTCCTGTGTATCTTTTTCATTTGTTTCAGTCCCTTGAACTATTTTGTATCCTTTTACATATCATATCTTATATGGACTCTATAACCACCTTTTATTTTCCTCTTTCTAAAAAGTTTTTTAAAAATCTAGAAGCAACAAGACAAAAAACAAAAGTTTCATATAATTTGTGCAGCTATAATAGACTAATTCTCCTAAATCCTTGGAGGAGTTATGAACCATATACCCTCCTGGTGTTCAGTAAACTTCTAGAATACTGAAGATCTACCATTCTTTATCAATTCTTCCTCTAACTAAGGATTGTAAACATATCCATTAAACCTAAAATATTCTCAATTACCGTTTTTTTCACCATATTTCCAACTTGCCTTTCATTTAATATTTTCTCATCTCCTTTTGGTTCTATGTGATTCACCTGTCTTCTTGATTTCCTCCCCCCCACCGCCCCCAAGCTGTGTTTTGTCCCATTTCTGGTCTATAATTAACATTGATTTTCTCTAAGATAATATTCATCACTTTCTCCCTGAGATCTCATCAAATGTTCCTTGAGCCAACAAGCTCTTTCCATAATGTGACTTGGTAACTTGACTCTCTACTACCAACCAAGTCAAATTGACATTATTGTACAAATAAATAGAGAACATTTATGACAAGTGTTAAAGGAACAGTGTATGACTTAGCATTTTAAGGAATGGGTATGATTAACTTAAATACTGTTTCACAATTCTCCTTGACTTTCTCTTCAATTGCAAATCTGAGCTTAATAATTTATCATAATTAAAATACCAAACCCATTGCCCTTGAGTCAATTCTGACTCATAAACACTATAGGGCAGAGTAGAACCTGCCTGCCCCATAGGGTTTCCAAAGAGAGCCAGGCGGATTCGAACTGCTGACCTTTTGGTTAGCAGCCGCAGCACTTTACCACTACATCACCAGGGTTTTCATAATTAAAATAGAAACTTTAAAACTATGTTTAGTTGTACCGATGCAGCCTGAAAGGTAGCAACATCAGAACTATCCTCCATGAGTAATATGGGGACTGTCATTTTCTTATTAGCCTGTAGGAAATGTGCCAAATTCTTAGTCATTAACTCTATTTCCTATGGAGATGTGGTGGCAGACTTCAAGAGAAATGCAAATACGAGCTACAGCCACCTCTTCAGAATTGACAAGAGGAAAACCCACAGCTATATGACTCTGGACTTCTGACATAAGCAATCTTGTATAAATAACTCTGAGTTTAGGATATATGGGTACATTGAAATTCAAATGAGGGGTTGAGAGTGCCAAGGTTCATTTAAACATTCCAGGATGAAACATGTTTAGCAATGCTCACAATCATCCAACATGGATGATTCTCTGGGGCTGCTGATTGTCTTTATGGAATTTAACCCTAAAGCAACTCTGCTTATTCTGTGTATCAGGGCAATGTGGATTTAGAAAAAAAAAAAAAAAAAAGATTTTAAGGAAAAACTATAAATGAGCTGTTGATAAAGAGGAAGCCCTGGTGGTGTAGGGGTTAAGATTTACAGCTGCTAAACCCTGGTGGCATAGTGGTTAAGTGCTACGGCTGCTAACCAAGAGGTCAGCAGTTCAAATCCACCAGGTGCTCCTTGGAAACTCTATGGGGCTGTTCTACTCTGTCCTGTAGGGTCGCTATGAGTCGGAATCGACTCGACAGCAGTGGGTTTGGTTTGTTTTTGGTTTAACCAAAAGGTTGGTAGCTTCAATCCACCAGGTGCTCCTTGGAAACCACGGGGCAGTTCTACTCTGTCCTATACAGTCGCTGCGAGTTGGAATCAAGTGGACGGCAATAGGTTTTATGGGTATAAAAAAAAAATATCTTCCCTTATACCAGTGCCATTGAGTAGACTCCAAGTCATGGCAACACCATGTGTGCCAGAGTAGAATTGCGCTCCGTAGAGTTTTCAATGGCTGATTGTCTGGAAATACAGGACTTTTTCCTGCTGCATGTCTGGGTGGGCTCGAACTTCAAACCTTTTTGTTGGCAGCCTGGTGAGTTAACTGTTGGTTTCAGCCAAGGATTCCTCTTAAAGATCATTAATTAGGCAAAATTTTCTACAATAAAAAGTATATGAATTGATTTTACTTAATGACAAATAACATTTCCTTGATTCATACTTATTACATATGCCAGTATTACAGTGTTTGTTAGAAGGAAGGGAAGGAAGGGAGGGAGGGAGGGAGGGAGGGAGGGAGGGAAGGAAGGAAGGAAGGAAGGAAGGAAAGAAGGAAGGAAGGAAGGAAGGAAGGAAGGAAGGAAGGAAGGAAGGAAGGAAGGAAGGAAGGAAGGAAGGAAGGAAAACTAATTTGTTACCTCAACTAAGAATTATAGATAGGGTGAAACCAGAACAAATCAGAACACTTTTCAGAGTGATGAGAATTATTTTAGAATAAATTATAAATTGGAACTGCACTGAGCAAATCAAGATGCATGATTCCCCATGTTTTGGAGAATATGTATCTACTTGCTCTTTTTTTAAAGTTGCAGATATTACTCTCACTGGTGATTGATCTATAAAAGCAATTCTCCCACCCTCACAAATAGACCAGAGTGTTTTAAATAAAATAAGTATCATGGATCCATATTATTTGTATTGGATCAGCCTTTTAAAGTTGAGTTAAATACTTATAGTTTTCCAAGGTTTTTGAAGGACATTCTAAATTATTCCTTGGCTTCTAAAGTTATTTGTCTATTTAGATTGAATCAAAGTAATGAGGACAGCAAAATGTGTAATCTTTTTCAAAGATCATATTTAGCAAAAGTTTCATTTGGAAGCAAATCACTTTTTTTTCATAGAATTAGGAGAATGTAATTTTATTCCTAAATACCATGTTTTATAACAAACTCTCTGAGATCTTCCTAATTCTCAATGAACATCATCACTGTAGTGATTATTAGTATAGCTGAGATTTCATAGTGTTTCTCTGGAGATATTTATTTAATATCACACATGTATTTATTTTCAATCCCTAACAGTTACTAGAACTACAGTCTGAGGCTTTATCTTACAGGAAAAATCAAGCTTGTCTGCCATACATTTCAGTAAGTCGCATTACTTCTTTAATTGTGAGTAGGGCAGCCATTTAACATTCAGTATAGCTTCCTGTAGTCATAAATGCTGATATTCTAGACCCTGTATGTTTCTATTGGTCCAGTGCAATGTAGAAGCTGTCCTGGGTCTAATTACATAATTATGTGACTGCCTTCTTTCAGTTTCAATGTGGTTCGAGAGACATAATTCATAAGAAAATATCCTCATTTCTGTGTTAACAATGGATGCTACAAAAAGTTTTACTTCCCCTGCCATACTCATTTTTTGAAGCAGCATGTTTACTCTTTCTAGACTTATGTAATTTTCTTTTTTTACATGATTGTGTGATTCCTGTCCCCAGAAGTCTTTTATGTCTCACTCTATGCCTGATACGTAGGGTGGTCTGAGTCGGAATTGACTTGACAGCACCTAACAACAACTATGCCTGAAAGTTTTTCTTAAACCATGACATGATTCTCCATGTGAATTTCTTAACCCAAATCTAATTTAATTGTAAGAAAAGTAATCTATCAAATGATTCTAAGCAGAAATTTCCCTAATTGCTGCGAATTTACCATTTCTTTTTCTGTGTGTAAATTATTGTGTGATGGGTAACTTTTTTTTCCAACTTTTTGCTATCTTGTGATTTAGATCAATGTATCTGTCTTAGAATAACAAATTGAGAAAAACCACTAATGAATTTTTAACTTGCTTTGAATAGCACCAAAAGTGCCACTAGGTGTAATTTTGACAATTAAATATACTTTGGTACATGAAAGTAATTTGTCTCTGTTTTTGTTAGGTGTCATCCAGTCGATTCCAACTCATAGGGACCCTATGTACAATAGAAAAAAACACTGCCTGGTCCTGTCCCATCATCACAATCGTTCTTATGCTTAAGCCCATTGTTGCAGCCACTGTGTCAGTCGAGCTCATTGAGAGTCTTTTTTTGCTGACCTTCTGCTTTACCAAGCATGATACCCTTCTCTGGTGACTGATCACTTCTGACAATATGTCCATAGTATGTGAGAAATAGTCTCACCATTCTTGCTTCCCAGGAGCATTCTGGTTGTACTTCTTGCAAGACAGATTTGTTCATTCTTTCAGCAGTCCATGGTATATTCAATATTCTTCTCCAACATCGCAATTCAAGGGTGTCAATTCTTCTTCAGCCTTCTTTATTCATCATCCAGCTTTCACATGCAAAGGAGTGGCAGTCTGCTTCTGAAAAGATTTAGCTGGTGAAAATCTTCTGAATTTATCTTTAGAGGACAATACTATTCTCAAGAAGAATTTGACAATATACCTGTAAGTGGTTTTTAGTTCTCAGATAGAGTTAATATAGTTGTTCTATGGGTAAATATGTATTGAATTGTTACTTTTATATTTCATTGAACAAGTTAACTTATAAATTTACTATGTTTTCACATATTTTTTAATATTAATTTTACTCTTTGGAAAAATGTTCAACAATTTAATAAACCATGACAAGATAACTTTACTATATTAAAGTCATAAGAACCAAACCAAACCCACTGACACTGAGTCAATTCCAACTCATAGCAACCCTACAGGACAGAATAGAGCTGCTTCATAGGGTTTCCAAGGCTGTAAATCTTTTTGGAAGCAGACTGTCACATCCTTCTCCCATGGAGTGGCTGGTGGTTTCGAAACACTGAAATTTTGGTTAGCAGCCTAGCACTTTAACCACTGCCTCCAGGTCTCCCCATTAAAATCATGCTACAAATCCAATGGGAAGAGGCTTAAAAGCAGTGGATGGCAAATATTTATGAAGCTATTTACATTTCAGCATGAATAAAGGTAGTTAATTAGTGACTTTGGTGCCCTGAAAGGATGTAATGAGAGCAGTGTCTGTCTAATGCACCTGTGGGATTATGTCTAAAATAATGTTATTTCTCAGTAAAAGAGAGGTTGCGGTTCTATACATCATTTATGCATGTACTATACTCTCATTGAAAATTAAAAGTAGTTATGCTGTACATCAGCAGCATAAGGTAGTTCAAGTACTTGCCAGAGTGAATGTTATGTAGGAACCTCTCCAGATGTTTGTGTCTATAGAGAACTCTCTGCCTACATGTGATTGTTCTCATCTTGGCTTACACTTCTAAATGCAAATCCAGCACGAAAGGATGTTGTGAATTTATGACACGCAGGAGATCCATTAATTCTGCAGACAAGAATTAAGCTTCATGTATTCATCTTTAATGAAAAATGGCACAACACAAAAATTAAGGGTATAATTTAATAAATGTTATTTGAGTGTGGTTTAATTCAATTTTTTAAATGAAATTCTAATGCCTATTTTATTTCAGTTTTGTCCCTCCATATTTGAAATGGCATCTAGAAATAAGTTTTACTTCATACATGAAAACAGACGGATTCTTTCATTTGTTGGCTGGCTGTTAATAACTGAGGGATGGACTAAGTGGTGTACTAATGATGCTAAGAGCAATTATAGACTTACCTCCTTAAAAACATACATTACTTAAAATGCAAGGCCTTCTTTTGTTCACTTTGATCTCCACTTTGTGAAATATGGAGATCTTAGTATGTTAATTATTATGGCTGGAATTGTGCCCAAAAAATGTATCTTGTAAATCCTAACCCTTGTACTTGTGGCTATAATCCCATTTGGGGATGGGTTTTCTTTGTTATGATATCGAGGCAGCATTAGTGCAGGGTATGTCTTAAATCAATCTCTTTTGAGATATAAAAGAGAAGATAAGAAAGGAAATACAAGGAAAGATAGGAGAAGATAGATGCTAAGCCAAAAGAAGATCACCAAGGAACCGAGGAACAGAAGATTGAAAGAGACAAAGACCTTGCCCCAAAGCAGACAAAGTCTTCACCTAAGGCCCATTAAAAAATCATTACCATTGAGTCGATTCCAACTCATAATGAGCCTATAAGACTAATAAACTGAATATTTTACTTATACTTCAGTATTTCTCAGGTTGTCTAAGGAGTGGGACTCCGACTGACAACACTGATTTTAAATTGCCCCATTAGATAACATTCCACATGAGAATTACGTTAACGTGACTGAAAAATTAGAGTGTAATGATGAAGCCCAGGAAAAACTTAGTATAAGATATTCATGGCTAAAATAATGAGTACAATTTAAAAAATTATAGTTTGTATTAATGGATTAATGACATAAAATTCCTTATAATCTAGATTAGATTATACTCCTTTTTAATGTTATTATTTTCATGTTCCACACATATAGAAAACATAACAAAGTTGTATTGAAACTCATATGCTACCAAACTTACCTGAATTTTGGAAACATTTTACACTATTTTGAGATCATAAATCATTATTTTAGTTTAATTTAACAAACATTATTTTGTGAGTGACTAGATTGGCTAGGTGACTTTGAGGAGTCCCTGGAAACAGTTAAATGCTTGACTACTAGTTGAAAGGTTGGCAGTTCAAACCCACGCAGAGGTACCTCAGAAGACAGGCTTGTCAACCTACTTCTGAAAGTTCCCGACCATGAAAACTCTATGGAGCTATAGAGTGCAGTTCTACTCTGCACAAGTGGGGTTGCCATGAATTGGTATCCACTAAATCGAAACTCATCTAGTCTTGGTTTTAGGTGACTTTGGTGATACAAAAATTTAACTTCCGACGTTGTTGCTTTTTGTTTCTAGATTTCCGTATGTGGTTCTTCCACTTTGGAATGACATTGGCCTTTAGAAAACTTGAAGTTGTCCAGATGGGCTGAGTCCTGGGGCAATTTAAAATGCAAAAATTAAAATAAGTCAAATTACCGTGGATGACAGAGGCTTACAGCTATGTGAGTCTTAAAGAAATCAAAGAAAAGACAATGAGTTGGAATCAAATCAATAGCAATGGGTAAGCTGCAAAAAGAAGTTTACAAGTATATTTCCTTGATCCCATTCTATCCTTAACACTTTCGGATATGTTCTCTTGCCCTCTTGCCTAATACACCCTGCATTCACACATTGCTCATATTTGCATTCATTTTATAACAGATGTATTCATTTTTATATCATATTATACTGAGGAGAAGCATTTTCATTAAGATATTTGAACACCTCCTTGAATTTTTTGACTAAAGGACTTTGAATGAAGAAGAATCGTGTTGCGTTTATCATCAAAAAGAACGTTTCAAGATCTACTCTGAAGTGCAATTGCTGTTAGCAATGGAATAACATCCATTCGCCTGCAAGGAAGACGGGTTAATATGACATTTATTCAAATAGTTACCAACCAACCACTAAGGCCAAAGATGAAGAAATTGAAGATTTTTACCAATTTCTGTAATCTGACATTGATTGCACATGTAATTAGGATGCATTGATAATTACTGGTGATTGGAATGTGAAAGCTGGAAATAAGAAGAATCAGTAGTTGGAAAATATGGCCTTGGTGATAGAAATGATGCTGGAGATCACATGATAGGATTTTATGACCAATGATTTCTTCATTGCAAATATATATTTTCAACAACATAAATGGTGTCTGTACACGTGGATTTCACTAGATGGAACACATAGGAATGATATCAACTACATCTGTAGAAAGAGGTTATGGAAAAACTCAATACCATTAGTCAGAACAAGGCCAGGGGCCAACTCCAGAACAGACCATCAACTGCTCAAATGTAAGTTCAAGTTGAAATTGAAGATAATTAGTACAAGTCCAAGAGAGCCAAAGTACGACCTTGAGTATATCCCACCTAAATTTAGAAACCAACTCAAGGATAGATTTGACATGTCGAACACTAAAGTTGAAGACCAGATGAGTTGTGAAATGTCATCAAGGACATCGTACATGAAGAAAATCAGAGGTCATTAAAAACACAGGAAAGAGAGAAAAGACCAAAACGGATGCCTAAAGAGACTCTGAAACTTGCTCTTGAATGTGGAGCAGCTAAAGCAAAAGGAAGAAATGATGAAGCAAAGAAACCAAACACAAGATTTCAAAGGGCAGCTCAAGAAGACAAAGTAAACTATTATAATGACATGTGCATAGAGCTGGAGATAGAAAACCAAAAGGGAAGACATGCTTGTCATTTCTCAAGCTGAAAGAACTGAAGAAAAAATTCAAGCCTTGAGTTGCAATACTGAAGAAGTCTACAGGGAAAAATGAAACAATGCAGGAAGCATCAAAAGAAGATGGAAGGGATACACAGAGTCACCATATCAAAAAGAACTTTACGACATTCAACCATTTCAGGAGGTAGCATATGATCAGGAGCCGATGGCACTGAAGGAAGAAATTCAATTTGCATTGAAGGCATTGGCGAAAAACAAGGCTCCAGGAATTGATGGAAGATCAATTGAGATTTTTCAACAAATGGATTCAGTACTGGAGGTGCTCACTCATTTATGCCAAGAAATTCGGAAGACAGCTACCTGGCCAACTGACTGGAAGAGATCTATATTTATGCCTATTCCCAGGAAAGGAGACCCAACATAATGAGGAAATTATTGAACAATATCATTACTATCACACACAAGTAAAATTTTGCTGAAGATCATTCAAAAGCAGCTGCAGCAGTATATAGACAGGGAACTGCCAGAAATTCAAGCTGGATTCAGAAAAGGATGTGGAACCAGGGATATCATTGCTGATGTCAGATGGATCCTGGCAGAACACCAGAAAGGTGTTTGCTTGTGTTTTATTGACTATGCAAAGGCATTCGACTGTGTGTATCACAACCAATTATGGATAACATTGCAGAGAAGGGAAATTCCAGAACACTTAATTGTCCTCATAAGGAATCTGTACATAGATCAAGAGGCAGTTGCTCAGACAGAACAAGGGGATACTGATTGTTTTAAAATCAGGAAAGGTGGGTGTCAAGGTAGTATCCTTTCACTGTACCTATTCAATCTGTATGCTGAGCAAATAATCTGAGAAGCTGAACTATATGAAGAAGAACAGGGCATCAGGATTGGTGGGAGACTCATTAACAGCCTGTGTTATGCAGGTAACACAACCTGCACATAACACAGAAAGTGAAGAGGACTTGAAGCACTTAACTGACAAAGATCAAAGACCACAGCCTTCAGTGTGAATTACATCGTAACATAAAGAAAACAAAAATCCTCATAACTGGACCAATAAATAACATCATGATAAATGGAGAAAAGATTTAAATTGTCAAGGATTTCATTTTACTGGGATTTACAATTGACACCCATAGAAGCAGCAGCCAAGAAATCAAAAGACGCATTGCTTTAAGCAAATCTGTTGCAAAAGACCTTTCATTTTACTGGGATCTACAATTGACACCCATAGAAGCAGCAGCCAAGAAATCAAAAGACGCATTGCTTTAAGCAAATCTGTTGCAAAAGACCTTTTTAAAGTCGAAAAGCAAAGATGTCACCTTGAAGACTAAGGTGTTCCTGACCCAACCCATGATGTTTTCAGTCTTCTCATATGCACGTGAAAGCTGGATGATGAATAAGGAAGACCAAAGGAGAATTGAAGTCTTTGAACTGTGGTGTTGGGGAAGAATACTGAATATACTGTGGACTGCCAAAGAATGAACAAATCTGTCTTGGAAGAAGTACAGCCAGAATGCTCCTCAGAAGCAAGGATGGCGAGACTACGTCTCTCACATACTTTGAACATATTATCAGGAGGAATCAGTCCCTGGATAAGGACATCATGCTTGGTAGAGGGTCAGCAAAAAAAGATCCTCGATAAGATGGATTGACACAGTGGCTGCAACAATGGGCTCAAGCACAGCAATGATTGTGAGGATGGTGCAGGAATTGGCAGTGTATGGTTCTGTCACAGATAGGGTTGCTATGAATGGGAACCGACTCCATGGCACCTAACAGCAACATAAGGCAACTATCCTGGCCTAAGGAGTTTATTCTCTAATTACAACACCATTTCCCCAATTTACATGTGGTAGTACTGGTTTTGGCCTCTTTTACATGTTTTAATGGTGCTTCCTATAGCGGGTGAAGCAATTAGTATGTAAGTTTGAGGAAATGAAAAAAAAATCGCTATTTTTTTCTTCAAGGAATTTAATCTAGTGGGGTAGAAAGAAGCATACAGAAATAAAAATCGGCAGGAAGAGATGTGGGTTAAGAGCAATAACCAAGCTGCAAGCAAGGGGTTTCTTTAAATAGAGTGTGCTGCAGCCTGAGTTGATCAGGGAGATGATATCTGAATGGGACTGTAAAGAAGCTATAAAGGTGTGTGATGAGATTGGGGATGGAGCAGGCAGATTGTGACGGTGTTTCTAGTTGATGAAATACAATGAATTTATGTGCCAAGACTTGAAAGAACAGGATCATTGGTCACCCAACACTTTTTAAATGAGTAACTACAATAAATATGTAACCACTTTTATTAAAGCCAGAGAATGTGTAGAAAGATAAAAATACAAAAAAAAAAAAAAAGATTTAAGTGTAAATTTTAAAGGGCATGGCAAGACATGTGTTGAGTGTAAGACAGTAATTTGGATTTTATTTGATAAGAATCAGGGAGCTTTTGAATGAATTTGAGCCGGCACAGCAGCACTGTAGGATATCTCATGGCAGGGCTATTTTAGCACTAAAACCCAAAACCCGTTGCCCTCAAGTCCATTCTGACTCATAACTCAAGGTTAATTTGAACCCAGCACAGAAATATACCATGTATATTTGCAGTAAGTCCCAGACATGTTTTTAATTATTTCGATTTATTTTTTAATTATATAATTTATGTACATACAAATGATACTATATGTATATAAGGAAACCCTGGTGGAGTAGTGGTTAAGTGCTACGGCTGCTAACCAAAGGGTCGGCAGTTCGAATCCGCCAGGCACTCCTTGGAAACTCTATGGGGTGGTTCTACTCTGTCTTATAGGGTCGCTATGAGTCGGAATCGACTTGACGGCACTGGATAGATATATATGGATATGTATATAAATACGGAGCCCTAGTGGCACAGTGATTAAGAGCTCAGCTGCTAATCAATAGGTTGGCAGTTTGAATTCACACAAGCCACTGCTAGGAAAACCTACGGGACAGTTGTACTCTGTCCTGTGAGCCACTATGAGTCAGAATAGACTTGAAGGCAACAGGTTTGGGTTTTTTTTTTTGGTTATATATGTATGTGTATATGTATATATATATAGTTTTGTACAAAACTATCAAGCTTTATAGTCTGCTTTTTAAAACTTGTTTCACCAGATTGTTGTCTGGTGACATTAACCTTTTAAAACCCAATTTCATTGTTGACTAATATCACATAAAATTTAGTTATGCATCACCTGTGGTTAAGCATTTAAGTTGCGTCTGATTTTTTGATTTTTTTCTGTTGCATTCTGAATGAGATCTTTATTACTAAAATCCTTGTGTACCTTTCTAGGTTTTTCCTTAGTATTAATATCTAAATACAACATTAAATTAGAAATGTTACCTCAATATAAACTCACATCAGATATAAATTAAAAAACATCCACCACATCCTATTTAAACATTATTATAATTTTTCAAAATCATTGCTGATTGGATAGATTAAAATGATTTTGTGGTGTTTAATTTTTCATTATTGGAATGACATTTCTATGTGTTCGTTAGTAATTGATGCAACCTCTTTGAACTTTTTGTACCTTGACCTTTTCACAGTTTCTAATTTAGTTTTATGAGTTATTTATATAAACAGTATGGATCAATTTTCAGTGATATTTTGTATAATATTTTGAACTTTGTCTCTAAACAATTTCTTACATAAGCATCATGTTTCAAAAAAGTCTTCCCTTCATGATTTATAGTTAATCTGGTACGACTATTTAGCATCCTTTCTCCAATTACAATATAACTTGGAAAGTATACTTTAAAATTATATACAAGCTCTAGCATTAATTTTTATATCTTCTTTTCTCTTGGACTATATATTGCTGTGTATATGAAATTATCTCTGTTTGCATTGCCATGGTAATTTATATCTTAGCAAACCATTAAATTGTACTGACTAACTTTGTGCTATTGTCTTAGAAGAAGTACAGCCAGAATGCTCCGTAGAAGCCAGGATGGCAAAACTTTGTTTCAAGTACTTTGGACATGTTATCAGAAAGAACACCATGCTTGATAAAGTACAGGGTCAGCGAAAAAGAGGAAGACCCTCAGTGAGTTGGATTGACACAGTGACTGTAACAATGGGCTTAAACATAACAAGAATTGTGAGGATGGCTCGGAACTGGGCAATGTTTTCGTTCTGTCCTACATAGGGTTGCTATGCTTTGGAAGTGATTCAATGGCACCTGACCACAAGAAGATTGTATTAAGAAATTTTATCTACATTATATTTATAATTGGGATTATTCTGAATTCTTTTGTGTTGCATTTGCCAAGTTTTAGTTTCCATAGTACGTAGGGTAAACAAAATAATTTGAAAAGCTTTTATATTTCTCTAAACTGAAAAATATTTTAAAGTATATATTTTATAGCATAGGGATTATGTGTTACTTGAAAGAGTAAAATAATACATTGGAAAATATCTAATCTTTGTGACTTCTAAACAAACCTAAGAGCACTCGTGGTACAGAGGTTAAGTGCTCAGCTGCTAACCAGATGATTGGTGGTTGGAACCAACCAGCCGCTCCATGGGAGAAAGATGTAAAGATGTAACAGTCTGCTTCTGTAAAGATTTACAGCCTTGGGAACCTTATGATGCAGTTCTACTCTGCCCTATTGGGTCGTTATGGTCATGGCAGTGGGGTTGGTTTGATTTTTTGTGTGACTTCTAAAAAACATTTTCAGTGTTTTTAATGGTTAATGATCCATTTAACTATCACCTTTTTTCCCCCGGAAACTATAAATTTCATACAGATTTTTTAATATACTAATATAATTGATGATAGTTTTTTTGTTTTTTAAATATCATCTTGGTATAACCACTTTTTAAATGTAATTACTTCTTTCATTTTATTTCTGTATTGTTTGCTATTGCCTTGAAGCTCTAGGATTCCTTGATTATACTCTATCCTATGTTTTAATTCAATTTTACTTTTATCATTCTACATTATTTTCTCTTTTTCTAACTTTTTGACTGATAAATGTGTTTATTCATCCACTAATTTTATTAACTTATTAAAATATATTCATGTTTAAGACACATTTCAGGCTTTGAATTTCTTTTAATATTTTAATTTTTTGTTTTGAATAGGTGATGTTTAAAAGTTGGCTGTTTCCAAAGCCCTTCAATTGCATTTCTGTTTTCCTATTTAATCCAATAATATTTAGAAGACTTTTATAATTTAAATGTTAATAAATAATATGTTTTCATTAACGTTGTTTTATTTTTGGTTAGAGAATATAAACTGCATTGTTTTTTGTAATATAACCTTATTCAATATATATATAATCATACAGTAAGCAAACATATAGACATATGGCTTATAATATAATACAAATAAACATAATTATGTGAATTCTCCTCATATTTATAAAATAATAACATTTTACCATGTTAGAGTTGGATGCATTTTTTAAAAGAATGAAATATTATTGATGTATTTGAGAATGACTATGAATGATAAGGAAACCCTGGTAGCATAGTGTTTAACTGCTATGGTTGCCAACCAAAAGGCCAGCAGTTCAGATCTACCAGGTGCTCCTTGGAAACCCTGTGGGGCAGTTCTACTAAGTCCTATAGGGTCTCTATGAGTCAGAATTGACTTGAAGGCAATGGGCCTTTTATGGGTTTATGAGTAGTAGTTGACTCAATGGCAATGGGGTTAAGGTACTCTCTCTTCAATCCTTATATTTCTTTTCTCCAGAGACAATCATTATCATGTATTCCCGTGCTGATCAAGTCAATTAATGTTTTAATGTATCCCTAATACTAATAATGGTTATATTTTCATGATGTTAATATATCCCTACATACAATATATTACTCCTTTGCAGGCCTTAAGTTAAACATAAATTATATATTTTATCTGCCATTCTGCATCACACATTTTTTCCTCATTGTTATAGGTTGTGAATTTCCACGTTGACCATTACAGCCATAATTCATTTTTTTTGGACTACTGAGTAATATTCCACAATTATTTATTGGTTCTTCTGTTGATTGAAATTTTCATTGCTTCGGTTTTAATTTGTTCTTCTTCCTTTTATAAGCAAGGCTTTCATGACCATTCTTATAAAGGGCTTCTTTTGCACATGTGTGTAATGTTCCTAGGGTATGTACCTAAAATGAAATTGCTGGATTTTAGATGAGAACATTTTTAATTTTATTAACTATTTGTAGCAATTTCTACTTTAGCTCTAAGTCAGTGAGATTTCCCCTTTATTCGGATGTTTTCCAATGTGCTAAAAGTCGTCAAGCTTTTAATTGTTGAACCAAGTTAATAAATGTGAAGTTATAACTACTAATGTGGCATCAGGATTGGAAGACCCCTTACCAGCCTGTAATATACAGATGATGCAGCATTATTTATTAAAAATGAAGATGATTTGAAGCACTTAATGATGACAGTAAAAGACTACAGTATGGATTACACCTCAACATAAAGAAAATGAAAATCCTCACAACTGGACTGAGAAATAACATAATAGCAAATGTAGAAGAAATTGAAGCTGTCAGTGATCTCACTGTACTTGGATCAACAATCAACAGCCATGGAAGTAGCAGTCAAGAAATCAAATGATGTATTTCACTGGAAAATCTACTGCAAAGGGCCTCTTCAAAGTTTTAAAACATAAAAGTGTCACTTTTATGACTAAGGTGAACCTGACCCAAACCATGGTCTTCTTAATTACCTCATATGTATAAGAAAGCTGGACAAAAAAAAGGAAGACAGAAGAATCGATGGATTCAAATGGTGGTGTTGGTGAGGAATATTGGATATACTGTGGACTGTCAGAAAAAAGAGCAAATCAGTCTGAGAAGAGATAAAACCAGAATGCTACTTCGAAGTGAGAACAGATAGACTTCTGCCTGCTTATTTTAGACATGTCATCAAGAAAGATCAATCTCCAGAAAAAGACAACATGTTTGATAAAATAAAGGGTCAGCAAAAAATGAGGGCAACCCTGTATGAGATAGATTGACACAAGAGCCACAAAAATAGACTCAAACATACCAAAAATCATGAAGACGGCACAGGACCAGGCAACATTTCATTCTGTTATAAATAAAGCTGTCATGTGTCAGAGCCCATTCAACAGCAACTAAAAACAACATATTCAAAAAAATCAGCCATTGAAAACCCTATGGAGCACAGTTCTACTCTGACATGCATGGAGTCGCAATGAGTCGGAAGTCTGCGCCGGGGGAACTGTTTTTTTTTTTTTTTTCTTTAGTTTTGATTTTAGTAGAGTCATTGGTGGTCCAGTGGTAGAATTCTCACCTTCCATGTAAAAAAGCCAATGAAAACTCTATGGATCGCAACAGTCCCGAAGAACCAACCATACGGATAGAACAAGACCACGCAGCATTTTGTTTTCCTGTGCTTGGGGTCCCCATGAGCCACCCACTCAAGAAAAAAAGGGCAACTAGTAAAAACAACAATCCTTCAATGTGAGGGTCATGTTAATTCCTCTTCATATCTTCATGACTACTTCGACAAAAGTTTTCTAAAATTGAGCGTGAACCTATGAGCATGAACCTATGAGCATGAACCTATGAAATGATTAAACTCTGTTGTTTGATTCCTCAACACATTTTTTCTACACAGCACATTCTTTCATTAACCATCTAATTACCTCATTAACGTTGCAACTGAAATAAATTAGATAAATATACTTAGAAAAACCAACATAAAAACAAATAATATTTTGTTATCTCAGACATTAAATTTACAAAAAGAACTGTAGTTTCAAAAAATAAAAAATGCGTAATTTAATAGAGTATTTTAACTGTTTACATATTACTTCAGAAACATATTTAAAAAATACATATATTATCAAATTTGGAAAGTATGTTAATGGAAAAATATGATAACAGGGACAACATAACCCCTTAGCTCAGAAACAGCATTTCTATATTGCTATATTATTTGTGCTCAGAAAATTTGCTAATATTAGAATTTGCATCTATTATTCCCAGGAGTTTATAAACCTTATCCTGATGTGTGCTAAGTATAACAAGTTAGTGCATCATTTATATAACTAAACCAAAAGGAATAAGTAGTATGTATGGAATTTTTTTTTTATGGAAACAGGCTTGTTAGAAAAAGAAAAACTGTTCAATTCCCCAGCTTTACTTTTCTTTGTTTATTAAATTTTTTTCATCTGTGATTGCAGATATTCAGAAATGCCTAAGCCTGTTGATAACATAGATATAGGTAATTTGGAAAATTGTTGCTTTATTAGGTTACAAACTATGTGCTACTAAGTACTTGTGCTAGATTATGTCCAAAAAAAAAAAATTTTTTTTTTTTTTTTATGTCCAAAGAACCTTCTAATTCATACTTCCATATTTCTGGGAGACCTGTTCAGATAATCCACTTTAACTGTCAAAAGCTACTGAACTGCATAAAAAACCAGACTTGCTGGTATGAAAGAGACTGCTGGAACCCCCAAGACTATAGCCCTTAAGCACCCTTCAGACCTGGAACTGAACCCACTCCAGGAGATTTCCTTTCAGCCAAACAATAGAAAGGCCTATAAAGCTTACAGAAACACCCGTGAGGAATGTGCTCCTCAGAACAATCAACCATACGAGAGGGAAAGGGCAGAATTTTCTCAAACACAAAGTTCAGAAGGCAGGAAGGGGGCGGAAAGATGGGTGAATGGAAATGGAGAACCCAGGGAGGAAGTTGGCAGAGTGCTGTCACATTGACAGGATTGCAACTAATGTCATGAACAAAAAGTGCATAAATTATGGAATGGGAAACTAATTTGCTCTGTAAATTTCCACCCAATCTACAATAAAATGTTAAAAAAAAAAAAAAAGCTTCTGAATTATTAAATGAGTGCCATTAAATTGATCATGTGATTTTAAAAACAGCAACAAAATTCACTGCAAGAAAAGAGTTGTTGGCTGTTGTTGAACAGATTCCAACTCCTAGTGATTCCATGTATGAGGGGTAAGTGGAACTGCTCCATAGGGCTTTCAAGGCTGTGACTTTTTGGAAGCAGATCACCAGGTCTGTCTTCCGAGGTGCCTCTGGGGGAGTGTGAACCACCCGTCTTGTAGCTGGTAGTCAAGTGCTTAAATTTTTGCACCACTCAAAAAAGGTGTATGCGTCTTAAATGATATTTTAAGTAAGCATACTGGTGAGGTGTACTGAGTAATGTTAATTCTATCCCCTGTTCTTTTTTTGAACTCTTTCAAGAAAAGCAAAGACATGATCAATACTGAGTTAAAATTTGAAAGAGCTTAGTCAGCTAAGAGAATTAAACTGAAACGAAAAATAGGTATGAACTTCCCTAGTACGGAATAAAGCAATAAAGAATTTTGGTATGTTAGATGGATAATTGAAGCAGATATTGTCTTTTCCTGAAATTTGATTTTTTTTTTCTCCCATGATAGAGCTTTTTTGTTTCCTGGATAGAATTATTTATTTCTAAAATAATACATATTTTAATACATATTAAAACTGTAAATACAAAAATATTTATTAAATCTCCAGCAATATGATGCTGTTTTATATTTCTTCAGATACCGTTTGTTTAGTTAGCATAAATAATCAGACTATAGTGTTTTCAACTTGCCTTTAATGAGCTATGGATGAATGGAAGAGAGTACTTTCTTGCCTTTGTGTCATCCCCCTCATTCTGAACCCCAGATTCCTCAGTGCCAAATGAGGATCATATTACTTGTTCCACAGAGATGTGGAAAAAATTGTTTATGTGATTTTCTCCTTTATTATGTACTGAGTTTTTTTTGAACAGGGATTGTCTTTTTCATCTTTATACCTCCAGGGTTCTATTTGGTATATGGTGCATAGAAGTCACACACAAAATGTTGGTTAAACAAAACTGCTGTAGTGAAAATAAAATGAATTAAAATAGGAGACAATGCTTTATAAATTGTTTATGGTTATGTATTGTTGTTATTAGAAAAGACCTGGTGACCATATCCCATAAAGATTATAGCCTAGAAAACCCTACAGGGCTGTCCTACTCTGTCCTGTAGGATCACTATGAGTCGGAACCAACTAGATGGCACCTAACAACAAGATAGTACATAATTTACATAGTATATTCTTTTGTTTGTGATCTGTCTTCCCCGTCTAGAATCTAAGCTCCACCAGTACAAGAATCTTTATGTAGTTGTCCCTTGATGCCAATTAAGCACCACAATGGTATCTGACTCACAATAAAAGTACAATGTATATTCACTCAATGAATAAAAAAATACATGATATTTAATATTTTATATTTCAACCTAGTACATTATTTTGCTTGGAATACTCAAGGAGTGAAAAGTTAACTATGCCTCCTTTTACTTATATCTTATAAATGTATATTTTTTATTTTAAGAGTAATGCTCATTGTAACAAAAAGACAAAAAATTCACAAAGAAAGTATTAATCATCTGCCCTATTATTCCAATCATATTTCTCTTGAATTAACCAAAATTGTCCACTTGGTATATAAAACCAAAAAAACCCAAAGCAGTTGCTGTCTAGTGGATTCCGACTCACAGCAACCCTATAGGACAGAGCAGAACTGCCCTATAGAGTTTCCAAGGAGTGCCTGGTGGACTTGAACTTCCAACCTTTTGGTTAGCAACTGTAGTGATTAACCACTACATCACCAGGATTTCATTATTTCAATATTTTCTCATGTTATTATATACATATGTATTTACATATGCATACATACACATAAATTTTTGTTTCATTACATTTATTCATTTGCAGTTTTTGATATACCTTAAGAAAACATGAACAAAATTTCAGATGGGCAAAAACAGTGATGGTTAATTATCTTATTAGCTATATCGATGGCAGTGGGTTTTTTTGGTATTAGTCACTTAAGGCTGCTGTAACAAAATACCAGAAACTGGATGGTTTATAAGAACAGAAATTTATTGTCTTAATCCTGGAGGCTAGGAATTCGAATTCAGTTAACAAGGGCACACTCTCTCTGAAAGCGTTAAAGGTAGATTCTTTTTTGTCTCTCCAGCTCCCAGTAACCCCAGATACTTCCTCACTTGGCAACTGAAGCATTGCTTCATTCTCACATGCATTCTTCCCTCTGCTTGTCTTTGTGTCTCTTTTCCTCTTTCATAAGATTATATTAGGACCCACTTTAATCTTTTTTTTTTTTTTTTTAATCTAGTATGACTTCCTGTTAACTGATATCTTAAAGGCCTTATTTTCAAACAAGGTCAAATTCACAGGTGCCAGAAATTAGAACTTCAATGTATCTTTCTGGGGGACAAAATTCAATCAAAATATTAATACTATATAATATTTTGAGAGTATAGCTATCACATTTACATACAATTCCTCAATATTCCATTGTTCCTTTTATTTTTTTAACTGAAAAAAGTACTCTGCTAAAATTATCAAATATTTCAGTGGGCATGAATTCCAAAATTGGGGCTACTTGGTCATGGTGTATGTGCATTTCTAATTTTAATTATTATTACCAATTAGTTTTACAAGTGTTTTAAATATTTAATTAATCCACAGAACACCTTTGCATAATAAATATATTGCCTTTTTTTTTAATAAAATGAAGAATTTGAAAGCCAGCACAAAATTTGAGATTTCAGCACTATCATAGATTTGGGCACATTTTTTAAAATGAAGATTGTTGACATGACGTAGGATGGATCATTTTCGGAAGAGACTTCCAGAGCTGTTATCAAGTAATGCTATTTTTCCTTTAATTACTTTCTACTATTCAACAGCCTGATAATTTCCTGCATGCTGTACTTGCTCAGTAAGTTCCACTGAACTGAATATTGATTACTTGTCCTTAGCAAGTAAGTTCCCATTAAAAACAGCCACAGCATACTATTGCCAGCTGATTAGGCTATTTTGACTAAACATGTCTTAGAAATAGATAGGCTGAGAGTACATTTTTCATATTGAATAGCTACCTTGATCTATGAACTCTTTCAATTCAACTTACTTGAGCCCTTTCCATAACAGTAAGAATGTAATGTTTTAAAAGATACATTAGTTTTGTTTTTACTGATATGTTTTCTTGAACTAAAAATGAAATTTTTAAAATTTTGATTTGAGAAACTCTTTTATTTACCATAGATTATGTCTCTTTCACTTTACCTGTTTTTGTCATTGACAATATTTGTTATTGTTGTTAGATGCCATCAAGTCATTTCTGCCTCATCCAAAAGAAAACCAAACCCACTGCCGTTGAGTCGATTCTGACTCATAGCAACCTTATAGGACAGAGTAGAACTGCCCCATAGATTTTCCAAGGAGCACCTGGCAGAGTCAACCTGCTGACCTCTTGGTTAGCAGCCATAGCACTTAACCACTACGCCACTAGGGTTTCCTTCTGCTTCATAGTGACCATATATATAACGGAAAAAAACAGTCAAGCATCATCCTCACAGTTGTAAAGCTTGAGCCCATTGTTGCAGCCACTGTGTCAATTCACCGCGTTGAGGCTCTTCCTTTTTTTTTGCTGACTCTCTATGTTACCAAGCATTTGGTTCTTCTTCAGGGACTGATCCCTCTTGATAACATGTCCAAAGTCTGTGAAACAAAATCTCACCATCCTTGCTTCTAGTGAGCATTCTGACTGTACTTCTTCCCAGGCGGACTAGTTCGTTCTTCTGGCAGTCAACGGTATATTCAATATTCTTCAACAATACCACAATTCAAATTCTTTTTCAGTCTTAATTATTCATTGTTCAGCTTTTGCAGGCAAATGAAGCAATTGAAAACACCATGGCTTGAATCAGGTACACCTTATTCCTAAAGTGAAATCTTTCCTTTTCAACACTTTGAAGAAGTCTTCCGCAGCAGATTTGCCCAATGCAATGTGTCCTTTGATTTCTTGACTACTGCTTCCATGGGCATTGATAGTGGATCCAAGTAAAATAAAATCCTTGACAACTTCAACCTTTTCTCTATTCATCATGAGGTTACTTATTGGTCCAGTAGTGAGGATTTTTCTTTATGTTGAGGTAGAATCCAAGCTGAAGGCTGTAGTCTTTGATCTTCATTAGTAACTGCTTCAAGTCCTCTTCACCTTCAGCAAGCGAGGTTGTGTCATCTGCATAATGCAGAATGTTAATGAGCCTTCCCCCAAGCCTGGTGCTGTGTTCTTCATATAGTCCAGCTTCTCAGATTATTTGCTCAGTATACAGATTAAATAACTATGGTGAAAGGATACAGCCCTGATGCACACCAATCCTTTTTTAAACCACACAGTATCCCCTTGTTCTGTTCGAACGACTGCCTCTTGGACTGTGTACAGGTTCCTCATGGGCAAAACTAAATGTTCCAGAATTCTCGTTCTTTGCAAAGTTATCCGTAATTCTTTATGATCCACACAGTGGAATGCCTTTGCATAGTCAATAAGAGCACAGGCTCTGTTTTCAGCCAAGATCCATCTGACATCAGCAATGATATCCCTCATTTCAAGTCCTCTTCTGGATCCACCTTGAATTTCAGGCACTTGCCTGTCAATGTACTGCTGCAACCGCTTTTGAATGATCTTCAGCAAAATTTACTTGTGTGATTTTAATGACATTGTTCGATAATTTCCGCATTCTGTTAGATTACCTTTCTTTGAAATGGGCACAAATATACATCTCCTCCGGTCTGCAGCTGTTCCTTTGCATTTTGAGTCATGTCGCATCAGCAAATGAAGATCCTGAAAGCTTGGCTCCATTCATGTAATTAAGGTTGACTCTGCTTTGAGGAGGCAGCTATTCCTGAGATGTCTTTTGAGTGCCTTCCAAACTTAAGGGCTCATCTTCCAGCACTATATCAGACAATTTTGCTTTGCTATTCATAAGGTTTTCCCTGGCTTATTTTTTTTTTTTTCCAGAAGTAGACTGCCAGAACCTTCTTCCTAGCCTGTGTTAAAGCTCAGCTGAAACCTATCCACCATGGGTGACCTTGGCAGTATTTGAACACCGGTGATGTAGCTTTCAGCATCACAGAAAGATACAAGCTCCCACAGTATGACAAACTGACAGACACATGGGGGATTTTCCCTACAGAACTCTTCAGTATTGCAACTCAAGGCTGGAATTTTTTTTTCAGTTCTGTCAGCTTGAGAAATACCGTGCATGCTCTTCCCTTTTGGTTTTCTAACTCCAGGTCTTTTCACATTTCATTATGATACTTTACTTTGTCTTGTGAAGCCACCCTCTTGAAATCTGTTCAGCTCTTTTATTTCATCATTTCTTCCTTTTGCTTTAGCTATTCTACTTTCAAGAACAAGCTTCAGAGTCTCTTCTGACATCCATTTTGGTCTTTTTTCCTTTTCTGTTTTTTTAATGACCTTTTGTTCTCTTCATGTATGATGTCCTTGATGCCATTCTGTAACTCATCTGGTCTTCAGTCATTAGCACTCAATACTTCGTATCTATTCTGGACGTGGTCTCTGAATTCAGGTGGGATATACTCAAGGTCAAACTGTCACTCTGATGGACTTGGTTCTAATTTTCTTCAGCTTCAATTGAACATGCAAATTAGCAATAGATGATCTGTTCCCCAGCCGGCCCCTGGCCTTGTTCTGACAGATGATATTGAGCTTTTCCACCATGTCTTTCCAACGATGTCTTTGATTTGTTTCTTCTGTATTCCATCCATGAGGTCCACATGCATAGCCATTGTTTATGTTGTTGAAAACAGTGTTTGCATTGAAGAAGTCTGTGGTGTTGCAAAATTCTATCATATGATCTCTGGCATTGTTTCTATCACCAAGGCCATATTTTCCAATTACTGTTCTGTCTTCTTTGTTTCCAACTTTTGCATTCCAATCACTAGTAATTATCAATGCATCTTTTTTGCCTGTCTGATCAATTTCAGACTGCAGAAGTTGGTAAAAATCTTCAATTTCTTCATCTTTGGCCTTGGTGGTTGGTGCATAAATTTGAATAATAGTCACATTAACTGGTCATTCTTGTAGGTGTATGGATATTATTCTATTAGTGACAATATTGTACTTCAAGATAGATCCCAAATTGTTCTTTTTTGAAGATGAATGCCATACCATTCCTCTTCAAGTTTTCATTCCCAGCATAGGAGACCATATGATTGTCTGATTCAAAATGGCCAATACCAGTTCATTTCAACTCATTGATGCTTAAGATTTCAATCTTTATTTGTTCTATTTCATTTTTGAATGCTTACAATTTTCCTATACTCATACCTCATATATTCCATGTTCCAGTTATTAACAGATATTCTCAGCTGTTTCTTCTCATTTTGTGTCATGCCACATCAGCAAATGAAGGTCGCAAAAGCTTGACTCCATTCACATCATTAAAGTTGACTCTACTTTGAGAAGGCAGCTCTTTCCTAGTCATATTTTTGAGTGCCCTCCAATCTGAGGTGCTCATCTTCTGGCACTGTATCAGACAATATTCCACTGCTATTCATAAGGTTTTCACTGGCTAATTTTTTTTCAGAAGTAGACTGTCAGACCCTTTTTTCTAATCTGTCTTATTCTGGAAGCTCAGCTGAAACCTGTCCACCATGGGTGGCCCTGCTGGTATTTGAAATACTGAGGGCATAGATTACAGTATCACAGCAACACACAAGCCACCACAGTACAACAAACTGACAGACCCATGGCATGACAGTATTTAGGCACTGGAAAATATCCTCAGTGATTTGAGGGGAGGAAATGACGATAACCATCTTAATAAGTACTTCATTGTGTTTTGACCCAGCAAGTCATTAGCAATTTGTAGCAATTCTACCTACCTCTTTCAGAAATATGTTTAGCACAACAGATTAGTGATGTCAAAAAGTCAGCACATTTTGACAATTGTTGGTTAGTCAGAGGATGGAGGGAACCAGCTCACTGCCCAGGTGTGATTTTCCATGATAATGAAACCTCTTGGAAGTGTGAATTTACAGCCAAAGGAAAATAATCTCCTACAATAGATTCTCTATCTGGATAAAAGTAGCTGTGGACAGCATGTATCTCCAGTAGATGTCTGACCTAAGGCAAATTAGCATGATAATTTTCTTCATTTGACCCTGAGAATCCTGTAGACCATTATAGTTCTAAAAAAAATTTTAAGATACCCCAAATTAGTTATTACACTTAAAAAGTCATTATCTGAACTAGACCTAGAGTAATTAAGCCTTTAAAAGCAGGCATCGTTATGGTGTATACAGAAATACTATGAACTAAAACTTTTTCAGGAGCAAAAATGTTAGTTTGCGAACCTGTTGGAACTCAAAAGCTGCAGGTGCTTCTTTGAAAAATGATATTTCCATCATCTACCTGACAAAAAAAAACAGCCAAAATATCAAAGTTATAAACATTCTGCTTCTGCGTGCCAGCTGCTGTTTCCGTGGAAACAGGCTGAGTTGCAAAAGCAAGATAAATCCACTTAACTTCAAATTGTGAGTCTATGAATATTTTAGTAAGTATATATCTTGATATAACTGGCATTTTGAGATTAAAAAGTGATCGTTTTATTTTATTCATATATATATAAATGATTAGACCTGATAAGATCAAGATAAGATCAGATCACATTACATTATCTAATAATTTTTAGGGTTTTTTTGGTAACTTTAATTCTGTATGATGTAAATGTTATAACTTATTAGATGACTTATACTTATCACAAATGCTATTGACTATAGTGTTCAAAGGTGTTTTAAATTAGGGAAAAAAAGTCCATATATAATATATTGTTCTTTTTTTAATATAATCTAGCCACACCTAAAAGAAGAAATTATTCCTTTATTAGTCTAAAAATTAACTCCTGTGTATACTTATGATTAAGTATACACAGGAGTTAATTTTTAAGAGTTTTTTAGTATTTTTTGATCTGTATAATATATGTATGTTATGTATATAGAAAGAGAGAGAGATTTTTGTCAAGAAATTGGCTCATGCAGCTATGGGGGCACTGGCAAGTCCAAAATCGATAGGTAAACTGACAGGCTGCAGATTAATGAACACTTCCATCCCAAAATCTGTAGGTCAGGCAAAGGGGATAGTGAAAAGAAAGTTCTGCCAAAATTGCTGTTTATATTCTGGAGGCAAAACACACCCTAGGGAAACTCTCTTTTCCACTGATTGCTTGATTACATTATATTATGGAAAGTAATTACATTACAATTTACATTATACTGCATTATGGAACAGCAACTAATGTTTGGCTAAACAACTGGGAATCATCTCCTAGCCAAGTTAGCACATAAAATTAATCATTACAACACCTTTCATGATTATGTGATATATTCAGTGAACAATTTTCATTGTCTTTCAGTATATTTTCCTAAACTTAGAATTCTTACTTACTTTGGACATGTCATCAGGAGGGACCAATCAATCACTGGAGAAGAACATCATGCTTGGCAAAGTAGAGTGTCAGAGAAATAGGAGACCCTTAGTAAGATAGATTGGCACAGTGGCTGCAACAATGGGCTCAAATATAGCAATGATTATGAGGATGGTGCAGGGTCAGGCAAAGTTTCATTCTGTTAAACATAACATCTCTATAAGTTGGAGCTGACTCAATGGCACCCAATAACAAGAGAATTCCTAAAGCAGTAATTATTTTTATAACCTCAAGAAAGATGAAAATATAACTATATGTTATGCATATGCCTCTTTTATTGTGAAAGGGCCAATGAGATTTAAAAGAAATATATGTTCTAGGACCTAATAGAACTGAGTCATATTATTAGAAGATATGCTATGCCCTGTCTCTTAGTGGAAACCCTGGTGGTGTAGTGCTTGGAAACTCTAGGGGAAGGTCTACACTGTCCTATAGGGTCGCTATGAGTCAGAATCAACTCAACAGCAATGGGTTTGGTTTCGGTTTTTGATATCTTAGTTATCTAGTGCTGCTATAACAGAAACACCACAAGTGAATGGCTTTAACAAAGAGAAGTTTACCCCCTCGCAGTCTAAGAGGCTAGAAATCAGAATTTGGGGTGCCAGCTCCAGGGGAAGACTTTCTCTCTCTGCCGGTTCTGGGGGAAAGTCCTTGTCATCAATTTGCCCTGGTCAGGGAGATTCTTAGCACAGAGAACCCAGGTCCAAAGGATGTGCTATTCTCCTGGCTCTTGTTTCTTGGTGGTTTAAGGTCCCCTATTTCTCTGCTTGCTTCTGTCTTTTATATCTCAAAAGAGATTGGCTTAAGACACAACTTAATCTTGTAGACTGAGTCCTGCCTCATTAATATAACTGCCACTAATCCCATCTCATTAACATCATAGAGATAGGATTTACAACACACAGGGAAATCAAATCAGATGACAAAATGGTGGACAATCACATAATACTGGGAATCATGGCCTAGCCAAGTTTATAGATATTTTGGGGGGACACAATTCAATCCATGACATTCCACTCTTTGGTTCCCAAAAATTCATGTCCTTGCCACATGTAAAACATATTCACCCCATCATATCATAGCAAAAGTCTTGAATCAACTCCAAGTCCAAAATCCAAAATTCCTCTTCATCTGCAAAATTTAGAATATAAGTTATCCACATCCAAAGTAAAATGGTGCAATAGGCAAGCACAAGCTAGACATTTCCATTACAAATGGATGAAATTGGGAGAAAAGTAGGTATGACAGGCATGGAGCAAATCAGCAGAACACATTACATTAGCCTTCAAGGCTTGAAAATAATCCTCTCTTCTCTGAGGACATTTAGGCAACAGCCCTGCTCTCCAGCATCTGGGTGTTGGCCACACTGTCTGGATTGTGAGTGGAGGTCCCTCAGTCCTGGGCTTCAGTTCTTCCTTCCATGGCCACTGGAATGGTGACTCTGCGAATCTGCTCCCTTGGGTCTTGGCGGCCCCATTGTCCTAGTAAGATCTGAGTGGCAGCTCAACCCTTTGAGGCTCAGGTGTTGCTGGGTGAAAACCCCAGGTTTTGCTCGGCATGACCTGTTACAGCCAATCAACAAGAGCTGAGGTGGAAGATCAGAAAGATGCATTTATTTTGTTGTACAAGGAAAGGAGCAATAGGGGCTGCTGCCTCCAAGACTGCTCACAGGCAACTTGGGGAGGTGGGCTCTTTCAGAGAGCAGACAAGGAAAGGCAAAATCATCATGAATATTCAGGATAGACTTTCACACAGGCTCTCAGAGCATGGGGATGACTGCATTTTCTTTAGACAAGGGTTTGATTCCCCCAGGTTTGAGGAAGGAATGAATTTTTCTTCATTAGGTTGTTAAGTCTCCACCTAGAGGCAGGTTGAGGCAATCTATGGCCTGTTCTGTGGTTATCTTGTCAAGAACAATTTCAGAAAAAAAAGGGCAGCTTAATCTGCTCGGTGTAGGAGTATAAGTCAGAGCAGGTGTGTCTTAGAAGGGTTGGGCTCTGAGGCTGCCTGCCTCAGAAGCAGCTGTGCTCCTGTGTTCCTTGTCTTTTCAGCTTTGGTTTCCTGGTTCCTTGGCCTCTCAGCCCCTTGAGCCTCCCTGTCCGTGTCTGCTCTGCTAAGGCAAGAAGACACTATGTTTCCATCCCATAGCATTTTAAGAATTGATTCTATCATATTTTTCATGATAAATAAAATGGAAGATATATTAACTTTGGATTAAAGAATTTAAAGTTTCTCACAACTGTGCATTAATAGTTTTAAAACATTGAAAATAAAAAAATATATAATATTTTTATATATTATAACATATATAATATATATTATATATAATATATAATATAGAAACAAAATATGGATGATACATGCACATTTATATAAAAACATTTTTCTTACATGAGGTGATTTTTCAAAGTGACTGTGTTAAATATTCATTTTAATAAATACATGCTTAAAATAAGAGGTAAAGGTTATGAACTTCAGTGGTATAGCAATTAGTTTTCTTAGTCCTTAGATTACAATCATTCCACCTAATTCTGAAAGTGCTTGAAGTTAATGTTTCTGTGTTAACCTGGATTCTTTAATGCATTGGCAAGTGATAGCCAAGATCTCAGGCTGAGCAAGGTGATTTTCTGTGGCCAGTTGCCGTACCTTTTGTACATAGATATACCTCCATATGAGGACAGTTAGGAAGTCATATTCTACATGGACTATTATTTTTGAAATAAACATGGGTCTTATTGGGAATAAAAAAATAGATGTCATAAATCTTCTTCTACACTTCCAACCTCCTCCATGCTTTAAATTTGTTAAAATCCATTTTTTCTCTTTCTTCCCCTTTCGTGTATTTTTCTCCTTTCTTTGATTCCCAGGCTGAGTGCCTCCACCCTACTCTTTGAAAATATAATGTAGCCCATCACAGGTCTGATTATTTTTATATTACTGATGAAAATAAAGCATTTGTAAGCCATGCATAAAAAAAAAAAACATACTTGGTAGAAAATGTGTCAAGTGGCTCCATCAGTCACAATCCATTTTCCTGCTATTGCTTTCCTTCCCTAATATTACCCTGCATCATCATATATATATATAAAAAACCCAAACCCAATGCCGTCGAGTCGATGCTGACCCTATATAGTAGCACTAAAAAGGCAGGAATGTGGGCCCTGAGATGTTAACCTCTGAACCACGTTTACTAAGCTACTTAGTCACAGATTTGAAACTCGAATTCAGTTTCATCTGCTGCCCTTAATTAATTGTACGTGATTTAGTTCTGAGATTCAATCAAGCACAGTATATAGCCCAACCCACAGTGTTCTACTCTTTTTGTCTAAAGATAATGTGAGAACTTCCATTTTCTCATCATTGTCCTGGTTAGATAGGTTGGTATATTACACTTGATTCTTATTGTCTACTCACTAGTAGCAAGGAAGAATGGGAAGGCAAATGACTTTTTAGACAATGCATTGTATTATTCATATAATTATATGGTATAACTCATTTAATTTCTGTGTGAGCCTAATGTCCAAATACTAGCCTAGAAAATGCACTAAATCTTATCCTAAATGATTTAAATTAATCTATGTCAATAAACATCATTAATAAAATATATTAACTTATACATAATTTTACATTAAAAATCATAGATCATCTCATTTACTCATTAAAATAACCTACTTAAGTTATTTTATAGAGAACAAAGTGAAGGATTAAAAATTTCTTGATTTTTCCAAGAATAAAAAGTAACTTTAAGGAGCCACCTCTTCTGGATTCACATTTAATACATTTTACTTGCCATAGATTTATTTAGTTTAATTCCTATTATTAGATATTAAGTGAAACACTAAAATGATTATTTAAACGTGACTAGCAATCATAGATAACAAAATAGGAGGTCTGTATTTTAGTAATCATCTAAGTTCACTTTAGAAATATCTAATAAGATTATTTGTCTAAATTCTGGCTTAATGATTTATTCAGTACGTGTGCATATTTTATGAAATTGAGGATGTGTGTAGGATTTTGATTTTAATATTAATAGCTAATAAAAACATTAGGAATTTATCACAGTCATATCTGAATATGAACTTATGTTTGTTTCTTAATTCTATGATTTCATTAGGGATTTTAATTTGTAAGTTACGGTTAGAGTTAAACAGGGGGAAAAATATTGGAGAAAAATAAATATTGTTGCTTGGTTTGTCACTGGTGTATTATTCATATTAACTGAATTTTACAAGCTGAGCTGAAAAATAAGTTTTTTTTCCTTGTAATTATCTAAAAAGTAGATGATATGTTGTTATAAGAGTCACTAAATTCTATAGTTTTTAGTGAAAAGAATGATTATAGCCCAATTTAATGAAAAAGGGAATTGTCTGTGTGGACTTAACAGAGAGAATGTTATCTCCACGATGACAAGCATCTGTATCTATTTTGTTCATTTGTTGTATCCCAAGAGCCTAGAACAGTGCCCAGCATGTAAAATTAGCTCAATAAGTACTTGTCGAATGAATTTAACTCAACTTTGATATGCAAAGAATGTGTTATGAACATATCGTATTAACATATACAATGGTTGTTGCATGTGTGACTTGTATTTATACACTTTCTTTTCGATAATTGAGAGGTGAATCAGCCAATTATTGTATGAGAAGGCACAACCTAGGAAATTCAATTCTAAAAATCATATTTGAATAGATTAGGAGAACACTCATACGGGGTAGTCTAGCTCTAAATCTATCTACAATCTTATTAAGTATTTCTCTTATGTGACTAGAAATATGTCATACATTTTTGCCGAGTGCTAGTGATAAATCATCTAACTCAGGAATTGTAATTTCATAGCATGTGGGTCAATTTACATCATCAGGCATGTTTTGATTATTGTTGTCGTTAGCTTCCATGGAGCTAACTTCAACTCATGGTGACCTTACGTACAACAGAACAAAACATTGCCATATGCTGTGTCATCCTTACATTGTCAGCATGTTTGATTCCGTAGTTGCAGATACTGTGCCAATCCATCTCACAGAGGGTCTCACTCACCCTCATTTGCCCTCTACTTTACCAAACATAATGTCCCCTCTAGCTATTGATCTTTCCAGATGATGTGTTCAAAGTAAGAAAGTTGAGCAGTGCTCTACTGTGATCCATGAGGTTTTCATTGGCTAATTTTCTTTGGAAGTAGATAGCCAGACCTTTCTTCTTAGTCATCCATAGTCAGAAGCCTCTACTTAAACCTGCTATGCTGATATTGGAAATACTAGTGGCATAGCTTCCAGCATCATGGCAACATGCAAGCCGTCACAGTAAAATTAACAGATGAGTGGTAGTTTTTAACTACTGTTGTTGTTGTTGTTGTTAGATGCTGTTAAATCAATTTTGACTCATAGCAACTCTACGTGACAGAGTAGACTGTCCCATATGATTTGATAAGCTGTAATCTTTACAGTAGCAGATCATCAGGTCTTCCTGCCTCAGAGTGGCTGGGTAGGTTTGAGCCATCAACCTTTTGGTAGGTAGCCAAGTGCTTAACCCTTGGACCACCAGGGCTCCTTTTTTAAATTACCATATTTTCATGGAAATAATGCCCGCTGAGCTCTCCCACCGTGAGGTATATTTTATAGGCACACTATGGTAATTTTTTTACATGTTATAGTAAAAAAAATTAGCATAGTGTGCTTACAAAAAATACCTTGTGGGGGAAGGGCATGGTTGGCAAATGAAGAGTGCTTTATTGGGTAAGATTATGGCATACTAGCATATATAAAAAATTAATGAATTTATTTATTTGGAAATCTACAGGGATATCACTTTCTGCATATCATATTACTTACCCAGTGTTCTTAAAATAGTCGTATAACATATATTCTGGGGCTCTATTTTCTTAATGAATTTGAGTGTCTTATTTGCTCATTTGAGTCTTATAAATGCTGAACCAAAAAACCAATTAATTCAGAGATGAAAGATAAATTATGTACCAAGCTAATTTTGGAGAAATTTTGTGTCTAGTTATATTAAGTCCTATCTGTTGCCTTTTCAAATGATTATCAAGATGATTTTTAATGATGTAAGGAACTCTGGTGGCGCAGTCATTAAAACAGTTGGCTGCTAAAGGAAAGGTTGGGATTTGAACCCTTCAGCTGCTCCGTGGGAGAAAGATGTGGCATTCTCCTCCCATAAAAGTTTACAGCCTTGGAAATCCTATGGGGCAGTTCTATTCTATGAGTCTGAATTGACAATAGGGTTGTTTTTTTTTTTTTAATTTTAAACCATTCATCTTCTGTACTTTGGTTGTCTGAGTGAAAGAGCTCACAACTCTTCTAGGAAGCTGGTAAATTTCCAGATTTATGGACCCTTGGATAAGACATTTTATCTTTTTTCCCATGGTCTAATTGATAACAAAACTTGTTTATTTGACTTATCAAGTTTGTTAGATAAATCAGAGAATATGAACAGATCAAAACCAGTTAGACGGGACTGTATCTGACTCCATTTATTTCAGCCTGTCTCCATCCTTAAATTATTGAGTCATATGTTTTTCCTGATTTGTACTATCATCAGAGTAGGGTGATACATATAGGCACAGTTTAAGAAATTTTCCTGAAGTTTAAAAGATTCAGAAAAGAGCAAAATAATACACATAAATTAATGTTATTCTGATATTCAATACTAGTAATTTAGAAGTCATAATGCTTATTATTAAAAAAAGAGCTGAAAACAAACCAATTGCTAGTATACAAAATGAATTAGTCATGGTAATGACTCTATGTCTTCTAATGAAGCATTGCCTGTAGTCCCTCGACCTAGGTAGCTATATTTTTGCAAAATGACGAGTAAACCCCTAGCTATATTTGATTTTACCCAGATAGGACTCCTGTCTAGAGTGTATGATATATGGTCTTCTTGGAGCACGGAGGATAGTTTGCAATGGGAAATTGGTGTAGAACATTCATATTCCTTCATTTAAATTAGGAAATGTCAAGAAACTGAGATTATTAGGCATAGGGTTAATGTAGACAGAAGACAGAGGTATCTGTAGGCATACTAAGTTTATGAATGAGAAGGAATTAAGAGTAAGTAAAAAAAAAAAATTTTTTTTTTTTAGAGGCAGTCAGATAGTGTTGAGAGACGAGAACAGGGAAAATGGACATGGACAAGTCAAAATTCATGAAAAAATTATATAACATGTAGAAAAATAGAATACTTTATAGTATCTCTTGATCCTATAAAGATTAACCATTTAATCTTGACATAATTTACACCAGAGTTGAGTGATAGGATTCCTCATATACTAAAGTGACTTTTATTTAGAAGGAAAATCTATGAGAATCCTAGTAAGAGAACTTCTCAATAAAAATATTTTAAACTTCTCTTTTTAAGCCTTGTTGAGATAAATGGACTCAGAAGGTGCTTAGTGCTGCAATAGTTTGCCTTTCAGAACTCCTTAAACATTTTCATATCATTTAACTTATTCTGGACGTTCTGGCCTTTTCTCCTTTAACAAGTGTCATCCATTACTAGCTGTAGTTTCACATCAATGCTTTCCCTGCCAGAAGGCTAGATGAGATTTAATCCAAACTTCAATTGTTTTGAGAGTAATGGTTATGATTCCTCAAATGATATAGATCTCTAGCTTTCATTCATGAAATAATATGGTTTTTATAAGGTCATATTTCCAGGTAATTATATCCAACAATGAATGTCTGTTAAGGTATGTAAGTCCTCTTCATGCTGGTTATTTTTTGTTAGGTTCTTTACACATGTTTCTTTCACAGATCTAACTAGTGCTCCTGAAACAAATCACTATTTCACAGAACAAAAATACAGGCTTTTCTTGTGGATAATTCTTAATAAGGAAATAATTAATGTTCCTTGGTAGTGGTTAAGTGCTACATCTGCTAACCAAAAGGTCAGCAGTACAAATCCACCAGGCACTCCTTGGAAACTGTGGGGCAGTTCTACACTGTCCTATAGGGTCGCTATGAGTCAGAATCTACTCAACGGCAACAGGTTTTTTTTTTTTTTTTAATTAATAACTTGGTGAGCTTAAGGTGCCTGATATGTTTTCTTCTACTCTCTTATTAAAATATCCAGTAATATTTATTTTTTTTAAAAAAAAAAACCTAAAGAAAAGCTTTAAATAATCTTGAGGGAAAGATATAAATATATGAGATTTAAGTAATTTATATTAACCTCAATATTTAGTCATTTCTATGTAATTTTAGTTCATGATTATGAAATAGGCATGCAGTACATCTAAGCCAGAGTAGCATGGGCAGCTGAGGATGGGGTAGACAAAAGAAGTAGAGACTTACCTACCTTTCCTTCCTCTAGTTCAGGGACATATGCCTACCCAGTACGGAAACTAGGAAATGAACTATCCAACCGGAGTTAGTCTGGTGAGCTGAATATTTGCTCATGTTTTCAGTGTCTAAAGATCCATAAAATATCACTGTGATACAAAAACATCAATGTAAATGAAGCATAGGAAAAAAAATTATTTTTCAGATTCCCTCCCAATACTTTATTAGGATAAAAGAAAGTGAGTTAGAGAGGAAGAAATAATAAAAGACCTATCGTAACACATTTCCTAAAACAGAAACACCTAGATGAATGTTTGTTTAAATAACTGAGTACTAGACTAGCCCAGCCACCGGTCTGTCAGTTTGTTGTACTGTGGTGGCTTGTGTGTTGCTGTGATGCTGGAAGCTATGTCAGAGGTATTTAATACCAACATGGTCACCATGGTGGACAGGACTCAGTGGCGCTTCCAGATGAATACAAACTAGGACGAACTTGTTGATCTATTTCTAAAAAAACTGACCAGTGAAAACCTTATGAATAGCAGCAAAACTTTGTCTAACATAGTGTCAAAAGGTGAGCCCCTGAAGTTGGAAGGCACTCAAAATATGACTGGGGAAGAGCTGCCTTGTCAAAGTAGAGTAGACCTTAATAATGTGGATGGAAAAAAGCTTTCAGGACCTTCATGTACTGATGTGGCACAATTCAAAATGATAAAAAAAAAAAAAAAAAGCTGCAAACAGCAAACATCCACTAATAATTGGAACATGGAATGTATGAAGTATTAATCTAGGAAAATTGGAAATATTAAAAAATGAAATGGATGCATAAAGATTGATATCCTAGGCATGAATGAGCTGAAATGGACTGTTATTGGTCAGTTTCAACTGGACAATCATATGGTCTACTATATTAGGAGTGGCAAAATGAAGAGGAATGGTATCGTATTCATCGTCAAAAAGAACATTTCAAGATGTATCCTGAAGGACAATGCTGTCAGTGATATGATCATACCCATAGGCCTAGAAGGAAGGCCAATTAATAGATTATTATTCAAATTTACCCACCAATTGCTGATGCCAAAGATGAAAAAATTGAAGGTTTTTACCAAGGTTTGCAGTCTGAAATTGATCAAATATGCTATCAAGATGCACTGATAATTACTGATGATTGGAATGTGAAAGTTGGAAGCAAAGAAGGGGGATGTCTTTATTTGATTTACTTACTCCTTTAGCTCATTACCTTGTTTCTTCATTACTCAGTGCTAAACCTCATATATAATCCTGATTGACTCTCCTCACAACTGGACCAACAAGCAACATCATGACAAAGGGAGAAAAGATTGAAGCTGTCAAGGATTGACCTTAATACTGGGTACACTTGTGTGGAAATTGCTAATGTTAAGTCTTTAATATTCTGTTTCATGTTTTGTTGTTGTTGTTAGGTGCCATCAAATCAATTCACTCGTAGTGACCCTATAAACAACAGAATGAACACCACCCAGTCCTGTGCCATTCTCAAAGTCCTTGCTATGTTTGAGCCCTTTTTTGCAGTCACTCTGTTAATCCATCTCGTCAAGGGCCTTCCTCTTTTTTACTGACCCTGTAACTTACCAAGCATGAAATTCTTCTTCAGGGAATGGTCACTCCTGATAACATGTCCAAAGTACGTGATGAGAGGAAGTCTTGCCATCCTTGAGCCCAAGGAACACTCTGGCTGTACTTCTTGTGAAACAGATTTGTTCATTCTTCTGGTAGTCCATGAAATATTGAATATTCTTCCCCAACACCGTAATTCAAAGGAATCAATTCTTCTTCAGTCTGCTTTATTCATTAACCAGCTTTTGCATGCATATGAAGTGATAGAAAATATCATGACTTGGGTCAGGTGCACCTTAGTCCTCACTATGACAACTTTGCTCTTCAATACTTTAAAGTGGTCTTTTACAGCAGATTTGCCCAATGCAGTAATACGTACTTTGATTTCTTTACTGCTGCTTGCATGGATGTTTGTTGTAGACCCACGTAAAATGAAATCATTCACAACTTCTATCTTTTCTCCTTTTGTCATGATGTTGCTTATTGGTCCAGTTGTTAGGAGGGTCAATTTCCTTCAAGTTTTTCATATTTGTCCCATTCATTTCCATTTCCATTAAAGTAATATTGATACATTTGAATTGTTATTGCAGCTTAGTCTGGTCCTCCAGAGGAAAAACAAAACAAACAAAAAAAATACACTAAGAGGAAATTTTTTTTGGAAGATGAAAACCCAGGGCTATAAAAATGAGGAAGGAGGAAATGAGATATGGAAGAGTGTGGAGCAATTGAAGTAACCCATTGTGGTGATTGTTTCTGTTTTGTGATGAGCTCAAAAGAAACAAAACACATTTCTTTGCAGGTGTGCACCATTGGCATTTCTCTAGTTGGAATGTATGGAGAAACTGACTCAAACTTGTCCATGGAAGAGGGAGGGAGTTCATCTACCAGGCTCTCTTCATGTTCTGTTTGCTTTGGTCAAAGTTCACACCACAGTGTTGATTTCCCCACACTTCTGTGTGGCATGATGAAGTCACTTGGAGGCTACATCAAATTGCCCTAAGAGTTTGAGTAATTAGCAATTTTATATGTATCAGGTTGCTGTAACTTTCCATTGTGTTTTCAAGTGATATGGAATTTCAAAGATTCTAGGCGACCTCCCATGTAACAGATATACTCTTCATTATCCTCATTCTGTGGCAACAAACACAATGAATCTCTCCAGTAAGTAAAGTAAGATCTTTCTCTGCCTCATTTGGCATGAGCAAAGTAGCCTGATGACAGCTTCGATTATTAGTTTAATGGAAAAAAACCCAGATGGAACCATTGTTGAATTCCAGTAGAAGTATTTAGTCCCTTGGAAAATTCTATTGCTTTGTAATGAATTACCACAATCTTCAAAGCCATCAATTGTGCCTTAAATCCTTCTTGTGCTTCTAATCTCTCTTACTGGTTCTCTTGCTGCTAGCTGGAGAAAACTCTACTTTTAAAGGATATACCTTGTTGGGTCAGGCCCACCGAGACCGGCCTCACTAATCCAAGGACAATTGACTTGGGGTTTTAATTCCACAGCAAA
Source organism: Loxodonta africana (assembly GCF_030014295.1). Taxonomy (NCBI): domain Eukaryota; kingdom Metazoa; phylum Chordata; class Mammalia; order Proboscidea; family Elephantidae; genus Loxodonta; species Loxodonta africana. The sequence continues at coordinate 52,500,614 of NC_087351.1, forward strand.
ATTCCTTTACAGCAGCACTTTAAGGTTTGATTGAATAACCAAAGGACAAGAATCTTGAGGCAGACTTTTAGAATTCTATGTACCACAACCTCTGAACCAGCAGAGACCAATGTTTCAAAGACGGGAAGAAAAATTTTGCAGACTATAATTAGGGATAATTATGAGAGGGGAAGAAAAAAACAAAAACACGGCTATTGAGTCTATTAAGACTCATAGCAACCTTACAGGACAGAGTAGAATTGCGTATAGAGTTTCTAAGGCTGTAAATCTTTACAGAAGCAGACTACAACATCTTTCTCCTGTGGACTGAAGGCACTCCCAATTCCATTGTTCGGTTATAAGACACATGAATCCATGTTATGAGAGAAACAGCAGAATATATTAGTTATTGACTCATAGCATATATCATATCAAGGATGAAATTATCCCAGCCCCACAGTGTTGCCACCAGCCTGGCACCACAACTGAATTTGCAAAAGGATGTACTACCATTAATCGGGGTGATGGAAAATGTGGAAAGACCAGTGAATTCCATGAGAATGAACTCATTACTAACTTCATTTTATGAAAATAAGTTCTCTGATCAGAAGCAATGATCTTAATGACGATTTAGACATTCAGTAAATACATAATAGATGGTGTTTTTTTGCAGAACCCCTAAAAGCAGAAAAGGCTAATCAACGTTCAAAGTAAATATGTATTCCAATGAGAACAGTGAGCTCCACCTTCCATGACAGAAGTAATCCAATGTCTTTGGAAGATTCTTTAAGGGATGGTGGCTTATTGTGGAGTCATGGCTAGTCTCTGGTGTTGGCAAGCTTGTCAACTAGTTGACTTTTGGTGTATGGAAGTGCTTGTTGCTGAGCCTATGACTCACTTGAAAATGACACAGCTGCTTGATTTAGGCATTCCCATATAGACATCGTTTTGGAAGCCAGAAAAAGAGTTAATCTGATCTTCATCCTACTTTCTGGACTGGTCATTAAAGGCTTCCCTCCAAGACAAACTGCACATAACTTTAGTTACACTAAATGCTGGTGGTAGATTGTTAAGACAATGCTTTCTACCTAGATTCTACACTTTGTTATGAGGTGTATGTATGTTTGTATGTATATTTATACAAATGTTCGATTGCAACATGATTAACATGGTATACAACCAAACAAAATACTCTTAATTGAGTGATTTTATTGTATTAAATATCCAATTTAAGTTATTTTTAGGTGATAGTTTACTTAACTTCTTTATGTAGTTTTGTATATGCATGCTTAATTTTTGGCACATTTTTTGCCCCCAAACACTCTCTACTCTGCTTCCCCAATCCCACATAAGTCTGCTTTCCCAGCAAGCAATCCATGCTAACCATTGAATGCATACCCTTTCTTATCTTTTTCTCCCTGCTGATAAGATCAGGAAAGGAAGACAGGCACTAAAGAATATGTAATCAAGCAAATTGACATTGTAAGCAACTGGAACTAAATGTCATTGCAGAATTCAAGGGGTCAATGTAGAACATGCATGTCAAATTATCCACCCAAAAGATCAAGGGAAATGGGATATTTATCTACCAGCTCCCAACAGTCATTGGTTGAGCCCTGTTCCTGAGGACATTCATTACCAGGCAGCCCTCGCAGCCAGCTGAGTCTGCAGACAGAGTGGATTTAAGCTGACAAAGGAAGTCTTCAGTCAGATGATATAGATGCTGGCAGTTGGGAGCCAGGCTAAAATGTACTGCACGGTTAAGGTCCATGAGGCTGTAGACACGGAAATGACAGAAACCACTGACAGAGCAACCTTGGAAGCCACTTGTTGAAGATGGAAGAGCTGTCATCAGCCTGCCCTCAAAAACCACTATGCAAAACCCTCACTCCAATAGTGTAGCTTGGACTTTAATAAAGCAAGAAGTAAAATTATAACATGTTGAAGAATGGAGATTTGGGGGTTGATGAGTTAAAGTAGCAAATGTTACTTATATCTGGCATTTCCTTTACTCTAATGACTCTAAAAACAAAGAATCAAAATTTTCAGTAGCCTTATTCTGTCACAGGAAATCAGGATCCCCTTCTTTCTGTTTCAAATACTTTATTTAAACTTCTTGGAAAGGGGTATTGAAAACTCTTTTAACTCTTATTCTGAAATGCCATGGAGCAATCTATAAAAGATTATCATGTGACTTGTTTTTAATATGACAATTTCCTGCCTGATCATCACCTAAATCACCAGAATCACCTAAAAAAATCAAACCTATTGCCATCGAGTCCATTCTGACTCATGGTGACTGTATAGGAGAGAGTAGAATTGCTCCATAGGGTTTCCAAGAAGCCACTGGTGGATTCAAACTGACAACCTTTTGGTTAGCAGCTGTGCTCTTCACTCTTGAGCCACCAGGGCTGTTAAATCTGATTATATCCTCTTTATTGACCAAGATGCCTGCAGGTCTTATTTGGCTTGCCTTATGTTTTACCATAACCAGGCCATCCTCAAGGCCTGGTTACATTCAAAGTTACATGCAACTTTGGATTTCTGGTTTTCTTTAAATTAATTCAAATTCAATATGTTTCTGTTCTATTATCAACTGCCTTTATTGTCTTTGTGAGAGTTAATTGGTTTTTTTATTAACCATAGAAAACTCTGTCCAAGAGTTTATATGCATTATACATTTTTATCACCATAAACACCCTAGAGGATAGCCACTAATATTATGACTGACAGATGAAAGTACCAAAACTAGTAGCTATATGTTGCCAAAGATTATAGAGCTAGTAAATGGCAAAGCCAAGTCAAGCTAAGCCAAATATATCCACTGTGGTGTATTGCCTTCCTCATTGAATGTATGTCCAATGCATCTAATGCTTATTTTTCTAGTCACAGAAAAAGCAGACACATATTAAGAACTCATTATATAAATCACATATTAGGATATTTCTCATTTCTCATTAACTTTAATGATTAAGAATATTTCCTATTAATGAAAATATTCATTGGTGGAAATCCCCATTCATTTTAATGTTTATCTTAGGTTACTTTACAACAATAACAAATTGTACACAAAGACAAAAAAATGTCACGGTGCATTGTTCCTAGGTTATAAATAGATTAACCATAAATCAGTTACCAGTTGTAATGTTTTCTGGCTTATAAAAACAGTATACACACATTTGGCAGATTCCTCTATTTGTTTTTATTTGAAGAAATCTTTTAATATCAAATGTGTGGCATTTTGAGCAAAGTAAGGAAAAATAATTAATGCAGTGCAACAACATTGTGTGGGATTTACTCACATTACTGCCAAAATTCGAGCAGAATATAAGAAATTAGCATTGATCATCAGCCTCTCACAATTTCTTGCATCAAGCTAAATCAGAGTCACATCTGGAGTCTCTAATTGTGCCTTACAATTAGTTTGGCATACTGTAAGTGCCAATTAAAAGTGTCGGAAAAGGCAACATGAGGGTAAGCAATTTCAGGAAATAATATATTTCTCTTTAAGCTACTACTAGCATATGCAGTTAGTTATAAAATTACCCTTTCATTTCCATTGCCTCGTAGTTAGAAACCTGAGTGTAATGAAGTGTTCTAGTAAATAAACGTTCTTGTTCTTCCTTTTTTCATTGTTTCCGTCTTACTTGTTTTTAAGTTCTTATTCGTTAAACTTTCAATCTTTATTTTCACTTTACTATTTTTTCTTTTCACTCTGATTGAAGGTGGCAATTTATTGGCTATAAGGAATTTGTCTGGTTCTTGAAAGAGGGTGTTATAGGTTGATTTGTGTTCCCCCAAAAATGTGTGTATCAATTTAGCTGGGCCATGATTTCCAGCATTATCTGGTTGTCCTCCATTTTGTGATTGTAATTTCATGTTAAAAGGATTAGAGTGGGATTGTAACACCACTCTTATTCGGGCCACGTCCTTGATCCAATATGAAGGGAGTCTCCCTGTGGCATGGCCTGCACTACCTTTTATCTCTGGAGAGATAAAAAGGAAAGGGAAGCAAGCAGAGAGTGGGGGACCTCATACCACCAAGAAAGAAGCACCAGGAGCAGAGTGTGTCCTTTGGACCTGGGGTTCCTTCACCTGAGAAGCTCCTTGACCAAGGGAAGATTGAGGACAAAGACTTTCTCCCAGAGCCAAGAGAGAGAGAGCCTTCCTCTGGAGCTGACACCTTGAATTTAGACTTTTAGCCTATTAGGCTGTGAGAAAATAAATTTCTCTTTGTTAAAGCCATCCACTTGTGGTATTTCTGTTATAGCAGCACTAGATGACTAAGACAGAGGGGTTACCTTCTCCTTGAGAGTGCCATAAATAAGCTCCCAAGGTAATAATTTCCTAAGTGACAGTAGAGCATAATGCAGTGGTTTCAAATTTAATGTGCGTGAGTCACCTGGGATGTTTTAAAATATTGCAGATTTTAGTACCACATCATGAGATTTTTTTTTTTTAATTGTGCTTTAGATGAAGGTTTACAGAACAAACTAGTTTCTCACTTAACAGTATACATATTTTTTTATGGCATTGGTTAACAACCCCACAACATGTCAACACTCTCCCTTCTCGACCTTGGGTTCCCTTTACCAGGTTTCCTGTCCCCTTCTGCCTTCTAGTCCTTGCCCCTGGGCTGGTGTTCCCCTTTAGTCTCGTTTTGCTTTATGGGCCTGTCTAATCCTTGGCTGAAGGGCGAACCTTGGAACTAAAAGGTGTCAGAGGGCCATATTCCCACCATTAGATATTTTAATTCCATAGATAAGGAGGAAGAGCAGACAACTGAATTTTAATAAGTAACCTGGTGATTCTTATCAGGTAGTCTGAGATTGGAGAATCATTGATGCAGATTCTGAAAATGAAAGACATGAAATCAAAATAATGAAGCCCTTGATTGTCAGTCTACATTGGTTTCTGGGGAGGAGATATTTAACATTTACTTCCATGTTCTTTCTTGAATTCCACTGGGTCTGATATTAACATGCAAACTTGGCTTGAATTCCAGAGAAAACAACATTGAGGCCCAGTTATTATGTGCCAGATAATTCCAGCAGTCTTTCCACGGATCTTCCAGCCTATCTCAACTACTCATATATCTAGTGCTGATATCTAGAGGGTCTGAATATAGTAATACTACCCAGTTTGTATAAAATAGGCAGACAAAGCAACTCAGCTCTTCAGCACCCTCCTCCCAGTGGCAGGGCATCACTCTAAGGTTGAAAGTTTCAGGTACACTGTAAGCGGAAGGTTTCTCTGTCATCATCAAAAAATAGCCCTTCTTGCATAATACAGTTCTAATTAAGTATTCCAACAGTAGTCCTGGTTGAAACAGTAGCATCGAATTTAATATTTTTTTCTTCTTACTTAAAATATATATTTTTTTTATTTCTGTGAAGAGAAATTTTGGTTTTTAAGAGAAAGAAATATTTTTTGTAAGCAATAAGCATCAGAATTTATTCACTACCTCTTAATATATGTGCTTTTCTCATTATAAATGAGCTTTTTTCGTTTGATTATCTTTGTGCTTCATTTACTTCATCTGATCCCTCCATCAGAATTACCACCTAGTAGCCACACAGTAAACTCTCATTAAGCTTTGTGTTAAACAAATCATAAAAAAAAAAACATACAGACCATTATTTCAAAATGTCTTCCACGCATCCTTAATATAAAAAATGTTCTGTTTTGCAAACATGAGAAAATTTTATCAATATTGACTCTGAGATTTAAAAATTTATTATAATTTGAGCAGTGTATCATCTAAAACGTACCATGAAAATGACATTTATTACCTATTTCTTTTTTTTAAGGTCTTGAGAGAAACAAGCCTTAAATAAACCATTTTTAAACGTAGACTGTTAGATGTATTATTTTATATTAAATTAATTTGATTAATAATGAGCTTATTTTTATCCAGTTTAACATATAATTTCAGGCACTTATTAGGCAACAGTTCGGTGGAGAAACTTCTTCTGTTTAAGTGTTTCCTAGTCTCTTAAACAGATGAAAACTACTTCAATCAAAAGACACTCCTAGTATGGCAGATATTTTCCTTCTGAGCACCAACAGTGGGCAGAAAATTCCACTCTGCTTTTCTGAAGTGCCAGCCTAGCTCTTTTTTAATGTTTTAATTTTAAATACAAACCCAGAGAAGAGTTGCAAGAAAAGTGCAAAGACCGCTTGTATACCTTTCACCCAGATTTATATAAGTTAACATTTTGTTCCTTTACCTACAAATTCTACCACTACTTCTACCGGTTACTGTTAAGGTAATTCTGACTCTACTTGAACATAAATGTTTTTACAAGATATTTGTTCATATAACCACAATAAACTTATCAAATTAGGAACATTTTAAAATGGAAAATATTATTATTTAATATTGAGTCTATATTCAAACTTCATGAATTGTCTTAACAAAGACCTTTATAGCAATCTACCAGAATCCCTGATCAATCTACTACCATCAGAAGCCACATTTTGGTGTTGTATGTCTTTAGTTCCCTAAAATCTGAGTCAATTTTTCTGTCTTTCTTTTACTTTTACAATATTAATATATTTTATAGAGTAGAGGTGAGTCAACTTCAGTGAACTTCAATTTGGATTGCCTGCTTTTCCCTCATGATTGCATTCAGATTATATGTGTATGTGTGTGTGTATATATATATATATTTTTTTTTTTGCAGATTTCTATACAAAACTGGTTTTGATTATTCTCAGCAGATTAACTGTGAAGTTTGATCATTTGGTGTAATTGGAGTCCACTGGATTCCTCCACTATAAAATTAGCATTCTTCTTATTATAATTACTATGTGAGAAGATGCTTTGAGATTTATAAATATCCTATTCTTCATTTTTCCAGTAATTTCACTTTCCATTGATCAATCTATGTGAATCAAATATTACTATGATGCTAGCAAAATGGCGACTTTCTAATTCTATTATTCCTTCGACACTAACGATTTGGCATTCTACTGTGGAAAAGAGTTTTCCTTCATTCTCTCTCTCTCTCTCATCCTTTCACAATAAGTTACTTTTATCAGAGTGGATTGGTTTAGTAATTGGTTCAAGGGTTATACTCCTTTACTGCCATTATTCATTTTTTTACAATCAAATTATCCTCAACTGGCTAGTAGAAGCCACTTCCACCCAACTCCCATATTTTGTTGACATGATACCATCATTTTTGAGTATTTTCTTATTTCCTGGTTAGAGACATTGGAGACTCAACCTGTATATTCCTTACCCTGACCCTAGAATCACTAATTTGGCCAAGTTTCTATGAAGACCCAAGCTCCTTTTATTGGAGAATTATATGAAACCCAACCTGGGAAGTAATTGTGCCTGTTGATACTTGAATATCATTGTGTCTGGGCTCTATCAGTAGACAAAGCTAGGATGGAGGCATAAAATCTCATAGATTCAGACCAATATATGAGAAGACTTCTAAATTCTAACCCAATGCAAAGGTTTTTATTTGTGGTTGCCAATTCTATGTATGTACCATACTATTCCAATAAAGAGAAATCTGAGTCTCTGAGCTCCAAACAGCTTGATTTTACTCATTTGCTTAATCCTCTGAAGTAAGCAAAAAGTTTAGGTTATACAATTACTAATTTAAAAAAATCATATTATTTAGAATTTTAGATTTGTGGTATCTATTTTTGTCTTTAGAACGCTACTGTCGTTGTGTTGTCTAGTCGGTTCTGACTCACAGCTTCCCTATGTACAACATAACACTGCACAGTCTTGCCCCATCCACACAGTCCTCACTAAGCTTATCAATTTGGCCAGTAGCTTATTTATTTTGTTGATTTTTTCAAAGAACTAGCTTTTGGTCTTTTTCTTTCAATTGTTTTTCTATTCTCTATCTCATTTATTTCTGCTCTAATCAATATTATTTTCTTTGTTCTGCTGCCTGAGGACTTCTTTTGCTGCATTCTATTCAAGTTGTCAGTTTAATTTGTTCAAGTTGTCAGTTTAATGTTTTGATTTTGGCCTTTTGTTCTTTATTAATGTGTGTGTTTATTCCTATAATTGTGTTTTCATTCTCATTTGATTCTATGAGTTTTTTATTCCATCCATGATTTCTTCTATTACCGGGTAGTTTTTTATTTTCTATGTTTTTTTTTTTTCCTGTTTCTGTTATTGATTTCTACTTTTATGGTATTATGATCAGAGAAGGTGCTTTGTATTATTTTGATGTTTTGGATTTTATTAAAACTTGTTTTGTGGCCTAAAATATGGTCTATTCTGGAGAATGTTTCATGTGTATTGGAAAAGAATGTATACTTTGCTGCTGTTGGGTGAAATATTCTGTGTATACAAGGTTGATTTGGTTGACTGCAGCATTTAGATCTTCTGTATCTTTACTGATTTTCTTTCTATATGCTCTGTCCTTCACTGAAAGTGGTGTGACATCTCCTACTGCTATTGTGGGACTATTTCTTTTGTCAATTCTGTTAAAGGTTTGTTTTCTGCATTTTGGGGCCCCAAGTTGGATGTGTATATATTTATTATGATTATATCCTTTTGATGTATCAACCCTTTAATCATTATAAAGTGTCCTTCCTTGTCCATTATGGTATATTTTGCTTTAAAAAGTCTATTTTTTCAGAGATTAATATTGCCACGCCTACTGTTTTTTGATTGTTGTTTGCTGGATATATTTTTTCCATTCTTCAAGTTTTAGTTTATGCCTTTGTCTCTGAAGTGTGTCTCTTGTATACGGTATATAAATAAAAAGTTTTTTAAATCCATCCTGCCACTCTGTTTCTTTTCTGATGCACTTAGGCCATTTACATTCAGGGCATTTACATTTGTTGATAGGTATGAGTTTACTGCTGTTATTTTGATTTTATTTGTATATTTGTGGTGTTGATGGTTTCTTTGTTCTACTTAATTTTCTGTGCTGAGTTCTTTTTTGTTTATGTATTTTCTTTTCATCTCTTTCAATACTGTTGGTTCTGTGCTTGCTTAGTCTTTATGTTTTCTTCCTTTTTATTTTGATGGGTAGGTTTGTTAGCTTCCTTTGTGGTTAACTTGAAATTTACCTTTATTTTCCTAAGTTTAAACCAGTCTTTTATTTCTTGATATCGCCTTGACTTCCTCTCCATATGGAAGTTCTATGACTACACTGTTTATTTCGTTTTTTGTTTGACATTGTCATTGATTACATATTGACACATATTGATGTCTCTGGTTCCCTATTTTCAGTCTTTTAGCTTTGATTTGCTTTTGTGAATTCCCTGTCTGGGTTGATATCTGGTTGATCTGTCCTATGTCCTAGTCTTGGATTGTTGTCTGATGTTGTTTTCTAGGCAGCATGCTGGCTTTAATATTTCTTGTAATTTTGGTCTGGTTTTTACAAATTCTGTTTATCTTGAAATGACCTAATTTCACCATCATATCTGAGAGACAATTTTTCTGGATATATAATTCTTGGCTGATAATTTTTTTTTTCCTTCAAGGCTTTATATATGTCATTCCATTGCCTTCTTGCCTACATGGTTTCTGCTGAATAATCTGAGATTAGTTTTACTGTTTCTCCTTTATAGGTGACTTTTTGTTTATCCTTAGCCACCTTTAGGATACTTTGTCTTTGGTGTTGGCAAGTTGGATTATGATATGCCTTGGTGACTTTATTTTGAGGTCTATCTTGTATGGGATTCATTAAGAACCTTGGATAGATATCTTCTCATCTTTCAGCAAATTTTTGACAATTCTCTCTGTGTTTTCTGTTATCCTCCCCTGTTCTGATACTCCAATCATTCATATAATTCTTAGGCTTTCTTCTTCTTTTTTTTTTTTTTTAGTTTTTTTGTCTGATTTTCCCTCAATTGATTTGGTGTCAAGGGATTTATCTTCAATCTCACTAATTCTGACTTCCATTGTCTCAATTCTGCTCCTCGTTTACTGAGCTGCCTAATTCTGAAATTTTATCATTAATATTTTGGCTTTCTAGTTGCTGTTTCAGTATGGTTTCTAGCAGCCTGTTCTGTTGTTTTGTTTTCCTGAATTCTTCTATTACTTTATGTATTTGTTCCTTGGTTTGGTTTGTGTTTTGCCTGATCTCCTTCCTGCTCTCTTGGATTCCTGTGTATATCAGTCTTTCAGATTTTTATTAGGTAGTTTCATTGCCTTATCTTCCTCTGGAAAGTTTACTGGTTGTTTGCTTTCTAGAGCCATCTTGTCCTTCTTCTTTTTGTGATTTGGTATTGACTAGTGTCTCCAAGGCATCAATAAGTTATTTTATTTGTTATTGTTTTGCTATGTCAAGTAGGTTGGATGTGTGTACAAATCTGATCATTGATGCCATTGAAGCTCCTGCTTCCTGTCTCCAGATGGTCAGAGCAACTACTAGGTGTGTGATCCTGAAACTCTCTTCACTATTCTTGCAGGGGTGCAGTTGTTTGGGTCTCAATTCCCTGGGTGATCTGTTACTGAGTGTGTGGTGCAGAGACTCTTATTTACAGTCCTAGGTGGACAGGGCTGTGTGAAGGCATTTGGAGCAGGTATATGTCTCTGGTTGCATTGGGAGGTGATGTGATGGGGTCAAGGCAAGGGGCTGTTGGCTACCTCCAGGTTCCTGCTTGGAGAGAATGGCCCTGTCCACTAGAGCACGTATTGGGTGGGCATAGTGCAGTTGGACATTGGGTGGTGCCATTTGCTAGAGGGAGAGGGAAGCACCACTAATTCTTAGGCCCCTGTCATGGGTGGCTAGATGAAGTGAGTGTAACAGCCAGCCCTCAGGCCCCCAGTATGTGTTGGTGAGTCCCCTTCTTAGGGAGTGGGGTGACATCAAAAGTCACAAATCTGCAGTTTTCACTTGGCTCTCGTAGGTGAACATGGACTTCAGGTGGATGCCCTGCCTATGTTGTCCTAATGAGGGCATGAAGTGTTTGGATCGATCTGCAAGGCATTGGGTTGGGGCTGAAGGGCAGGGGTGAAGGGCTCTGCAAGTCTGTGGACCCCTTATGCCAGTGGCTGGGTGAAGGAACTGGTGCTTCTGGACCCAGCCATGAGTTTCAGGCTTATGGGATGTGGTGTTGCTGAATGCCTCAGGACTGGTGCCAGAATGGGGAAGAATGGGTGGTGGAAAGGGAGTGTTCCTCTCCTCAGCTATAAAGCTCTGATGGGAGAAGGGCTTGGGAGCTTACACTTAACATTTGCAGGTCTGGTGTCACTCCTGTTTGGCTCTGGAGTTGTGTGCTGATTTGCTCCTGCTTGGCTGCACCAGTTGGGCTGGGTTTTAGCTTGGGATGAAGATGGGGTGGTTTTCAGCTTGGGATGATGCCTCTTGCCTCAGCCTGTGTGCACTGTGCAGATTCAGTTAGCAGGACGCTGGCGATCCCACAATTTGTAACTCCCTTTCCACAGTTTTTGAATTGTCTCTCTTTCCACCTGTTGCTCAGTCCAATTCTTCAGCTTTGTCTTTGATGATTAGGGTTCCAAGATTGTCATATATACCCAACTCACTTTTTTTTGTGTGTGGTCTTTGTTGTAAGAGGGATGACACAAAGCATCTGATTATTCCACCATCTTGGCCTTGCACTCCTAAATATGATGTGTAGATAGAGCTCCAGTTTATAAGAGTATTTTGATGAACTTAAAAAAAAAGACGACTGGGAAGCCATACACAAAAACTAACTCAAATAAATCAAATACTTAAATATAAAACCTAAAACAAAAAAGGTAATGGGGGAAAAATTAGGAACACTTTAGGGGCCTTAATACATGGCGTATATACATTGCAAACCCTAACAATGTACAAACAACAGAAGATAAACTAGGTAAACTGTGAGCTCCTAAAAACTAAACACTTTTTTCTTCACCAAAAGAGAGAAAAAAGAACCTACAGACTAGGAAAAAAATTATGACTGCCACATTCAACAAGGGTCTAATCTCTAAAATCTACAAAATACTTCAATACCTCAACAACAAAAAGACAAATAATCCAATTAAATAATGGGCAAAGGATATGAACAGACGCTTCACTAAAGAAGACTTTCAACTGGCTAATAGGAAATGCTCTTGATCATTATCCATTAGAGAAATGCAAATCAAAACTGCAATGAGATGCCATCTCATCCCTACAATACTGGCACTAATCAAAAAAAAAAAAAAAAAGAAGAAGAACAGAAAATAACAAATGTTGGGAAGGTTGTGGAGAGATTGGAACTCTTATGCATTGCTGGTGGGAATGTAAAGTGGTATAACCATTATGGAAAATGATATGGCACCTCCTTAAAAAGCAAGAAATAGAAATACCATAGGATCCGGCAACCTACTCTTAGCAATGTATCCTAGAGACATAAGAGCAATCACATTAAAGAAATATGCACACCCTTATTCATGATAACATTATCCACAATAACAGAAAGATGGAAACAACATGAATGCCATCAACAGACAAATGAATAAACAAATTTTGCTGCATTCACACAATGGAATATTATGCAATGGTAAAGAACAATGATGAATCCATGAAACATCTCATAATGTGGGTGAATCTAGGAGGCATTATGCTGAGTAAATAAATCAATCACAAAAGGACAAATATTGTATAAAACTACTATTTTAAAAACTCAAGAAAAGGTTTTTAAAATAGTAGTTTTATACAATATTTGTCCTTTTGTGATTGGAAACACAGGAAAAAAAAAATCATTGATTGTTACAAGGCAGGAGAGGGGTGAGATGGGGAAATCACTAACTAAAGAGTAAACAAGTGTTAACTTTGGTGAACGGGAAGATAGCACACAATATAAGGGAAATCAGCACAACTGGACCAAGGCAAAGTCATGGAAGGAAGCTTCCTAGACACATCCAAACACAATGAGGGACTTAGTTACTGGAGCTGGGGGCTGGAGACCATAGTCTTGGGGGACATCTAGGTTAACTGGCATAACATAGTTCATAAAGAAAATGTTCTATGTCCTACATTGGTGACTAGCATCTGGGGTCTTAAAAGCTTGCCAGCAGCCATCTAAGATACATCTATTGGTCCCATCCCATCCAGAACAAAGAAAAATGAAGAAAACCAAAGACACAAGGAAAAATATTAGTTCAAAGGACTAATGGACCACATGAACCACAGCCTCTACCAGCCTGAGCCTAGAAGAACCAGATGATGCCTGGCTACCAACTGACAGGGATCACAATAGAAGGTCCGGGACAGAGGGGGAGAAAAACAGAGAACAAAATTCAAATTCGCAAAAAAAGATGAGACTTACTGGTCTGACAGAGACTGGAGGAACCCCTGAGACTATGGCCACCAAACACCATACTAAGTAAGAACTGAAGTCACTCCTGAAGTCTACCTTTCAGTCAAAGATTAGACAGGCTTATAAAACAAACAATGAGTGCTTCTTGGTTCAGTTAAGTATACAAGACCAAACAGGCCCATGTGCCCAAAAGCAAGACAAGAAGGCAGGAAGAGATAGGAAAACTGGAGGAATGGACACAGGGAACCCTGAAGGGAAAAGGCGAGAGTACTGACCTATTGTGAGGATTGCAACCAATGTCACAAAACAACTTGTATATGTATTTTTGAATGAGAAACTAATTTGCACAGTAAACTTTCACCTAAAGCACAATAAAATTTTCAAAAAAGATTACAAAAAAAAAAGACTCTTCACAACAACATTGTTCATAGTATTTCCATTGGAAATAATAAACTTTTGTCAAGTAAAAAAAGAGTAGGAAATAACTTTAAGCTTTCCTCCTACTCTTCCCTTTCTTCCATGTAAGTCTGAATTGTTGTCCAACAGAAGGAATAGAAATAAATAACTCACAATATTATTAATAAAATATGGAAACATTCTGCACTTCATCGTGTTTATTGTCATATATGTGATTTTATATTGTAGCATTCTATTCTTATTATGAAATTATTACTGGATATTTAGAACTATTCTAATTTTGATTTTTCACTGCAGAATTTGTCACAGGAGTAAAGCAATATAATCATAATGTTTCATATATTTTGTGAATAGTGGCAGAATATTATAATGTACTGATATATGTTTTCAGTTATATCCACATTTTAGATATAAGCAAATTTGCACCTTTAGTATTTGCAATATTAGTATACTAAAATTAACAGTAATAAGATATTTAAAACAATATAAAGATTATATATCTGCTTTGTCAATCTACCTGGCTGACAGTCTTTCTTTAGGTCTAAACATATCTAAAAAAGAAAACAAAGACCTAAAAAATATGCCTGGTTTTGAGGAAATTTATAGATTCTATGGGCTTAGTCTGTATTTTGACCACAAAATCTATACTTCTAATTGATTCAAAGCCCCTGGGTAGTGCAAATGATTAATGCACCCTTCTGCTAACCAAAAAAAAAATTAGAGGTTCGAGTCCACGCAGAGGCTGTTGGAAAGAAAGGCTGGATGATCTACTTCTAAAAATCAGTCATTGAAAATCCTGACACACACGGGGTTGCCAGGAGTAGGAATTAAGTCCAAGGCAACAGTGTTTGAGGTTGTTGGTGGTTCAGTGGTGGAATTCTCACCTTCCGTACAGTGTGTTTGTGGTGGCTTGTGTGCTGCTATGATGCTGAACAAGTTTGGCAGTGTTTCCAGGCTACCATGGATTAGGAAGAAAGGCCTGACGATCTACTTCCAAAAATCAGTCAGTGAAAACCCTATAGATCACAGCAGCCCCATCCAGATGTGCATAGGGTCACCGTGAGGCAGGTCAACTCCAAAGCAGCTAACAAAAGCAATCCCTCCGACAATGCTATACTTTTTTCAATATTTTTTTTTTACCACCTGACTCTGTGTGTGTGTGTGTGTACATGCATGAATATTTATAATTTATCTTAGTAATACAATCAATGCTTAAAAATTAATTACTAATTTAAATTACTGACAATAAATTATATCTACCTATGTAAACTTTCTTTACCAAATCACTTTCCCTACCTAAGGTGACTGATTTCTGAACCTGATATGTATTATTTAGTGGGTTATGTATTTTTTTTTTATTAGTTGCTTTTCACCTGATAAAAAGGGTGTCATACATTTAAAGTGGTTGTGTAAGTGTAGCCTCAGTGTTAGCTATTTGGGATAATGTTTTTAGAATATTTCATAGGCTGTTCTACTTGATTAGTGATACCTGATGGGGTCAGTTACTTCCTACATTTCCTTAAACTCTCTTAAGTTATTTCCTCTCTTGCTCTCTCCCTCTCAGTCACATTCTATTCCTGACTAGATCTCACTCACTTAGGTTGTATGTACTTGTTCAGTGAAATAGTAAAAATTTTGATTCGTATTGCATACAAAAAAAAAATTTCCAATATCTTTTCTCTTTTCCTCTCTCTGTATTTTAAGAGGAATTTCAAAATGTCAAATTTCCAAACTGTTTAGGCAGTTAGAAATGTTATTATTCCACGTTGAATACATAATTTCCTTATATTTGTCTAAATCAGAAGTTTTTGAGATTAATATGTAGCTTTTGCACATCGTCTGTTCTTTTAGTGGTTATGTTTATGTTACATTTATTTGGGATCTGGGACAATTAAACTCTTGTAGCGTAGTGGTTAAGAGCTATGGCTATTAACCAAAAGGTCAGCAGTTCGAATCTACTACGAGCTCCTTGGAAACTCTATGGGGCAGTTCTACTCTGTCCTATAGAATAGCTATGAGTTAGAATCGACTCTATGACAATGAATTATGGGTTTTTTTGGTTTAATCAAGAGTCCCAGTGGAAGTGATAATAAAACATGACCATAAAAGATTTTACATTATATAAAACTGATACTGAAGGTTGAGAATGTTCTTTATCAATTGCCATAAGATCTTTTTGTGTAAAGCGTTTCACCCAATTTGTTCATAGATTATAACCCATGTGACTATATAAGATTTTCCATATTTAGGTGAATATCAGGGAAAAAAATATGGCATCATTGCCAGGCATTAACTTTGCTTTATTTTATCTTCCTTGTATAATATGTATGATGTTTAATCAAGACTCTTTAACAGTTTGTGAATACAAGGTTGTGATACTCATCATAAATATATCGTTGCTAAGTGTTTACACACCTGGGGTGAATTATGATAATTAAGTACTGTATCTTTACGTTCTTATTTTTTTCCTTTCCAAACCCTGCTGTGAAAATTCAATTTCCAGATGCTTCTGATGTTTTCGGTTTAGGGGTATAAAAGAGATCTGCATTTTTAGGATCTCAGTTTTGTCATATTAGAGATTCATTTTACAGAACTCTTTCAGTAGTTTCTTACTTCTCTAGCCAAATTAGGACACATATTTTTCCAGGGAGAGAATGATTCTGCATTTATAGCTTGGGTTTAATTGGACAAATTTTAATATTTTAAATTATTTATTAATTAGCATTTCTTTGGAGAAGATAAGCAAGTGAGGAATAATTAAAATAATGTTGAATTTGTAGTCTGAAGACATTCCATAAAATTTTAGATAAGTTATATGACCTTGAGTGGGTCAGTGAATTATTTGGTCACAATTTCCTTATTTGATCAAATGGAGATAATGCTTCCTGTCATGGATTGAATTGTGTCCCCCCAAAATATGTGTCAACTTGGTTAGGCTATGATTCCCAGTATTAAGTGGTTGTCCTCCACTTTGTGATTGTAATTTTATGTTAGAGAGAATTAGGGTGGCATTGTAACACCACGCTTACCCAAGTCACATCCCTGATCCAATGTAAAAGGAGTTTCCCTGGGGTGTGGCTTGCACCACCTTTTGTCTCTCAAGAGATAAAAAGGAAAGGGAAGCAAGCAGAGAGTTGGAGACCTCACACTACCAAGAAAGCAGTGCCAGGAGCAGAGTGCATCCTTTAGACCTGAGATTCTTGCACTGAGATGCTCCCAGACCAAGGGAAGCCTGATGAATCACAAAGACCTTCCTCCAGAACTGACAGACAGTGAGAAAGCCTTCCCCTGGAGCTGGCACCCTGAATTCAGACTTCTAGCTTACGGGACTGCAAGAGAATAAACTCTTTGTTAAAGCCATCCACTTGTGGTGTTTCTGTTATAGCAGCACTAGATGACTAAGACACCTTCCTAATACGACTGTCATGCATATTAAATGAGATAACTAATATAAAGCATTATATGAAATGTATAACTCTATACAATAATTAAAGTGGTATTGTTATTGTTGCAGTAATGGTGGCTTTCTTTAGATACATATTCCTATATTTGATCCTTGATGTAGAGAAATATCATGTAGGGTATTTTGTTGTTGAACAATGGATTAAAAAAAAAAAAAACCAGTGCCATTGAGTCGATTCTGACTCACAGCGACCCTGTAGGACAGAGTAGAACTGCCCCATAGAGCTTCCAAGGAGTGCCTGGTGGATTTGAACTGCCAACCCTTTGGTTAGCAGCTGCAGCACTTAACAACTACACCACCAGGGTTTCTGAACAATGGATACAGGTAATTATTTGTTGATGGGCATGGAGAGGCAAAACATATAGCATGCAATGATTTTTAAATTAGCTTAAAAGAAGTTGCCTAATTTTCTTTATCTGCTTCTTAACTGAGAGAACAAATTTTGATGGTAAACTGTTCAATATGATTTTGATTTAATATTCTGTAAATGACTAAAGGGGCAGTAGTGGTTCAATGGTAGAATTCTCACCTTTCATATGGGAGACCTGGGTCCATTCCAGGCCAATATACCACATGAGTAGGCACCGCCTATCTGTTAGTGGAAGGTTAAGTGTTACTATGATGCTGAACAGGTTACAGCCTTGGAAACTTTATGAGGCAGGCCTGTTCTGTCCTAGAGGGTTGCTATGAGCTGGAACCAACTCAAGGGCAATGAGATATTTATCAGTTTCTACAAAATCAGAAATTAAACATAGAGAAAAAAGATGCCAAGCTATAGAGTCTATATTCTTAAGAATGCCAGTTTGTCATTCTTTATTCATAATTTATTTGTCTCTATGCTTAAATGTTTGATTTTTTTTTTTTTTTGATGCTTAAATGTTTGATATAGTAGTCTTTTTTTTTTTTTTTTAACTGTGGAGCATAACTTGAAAATTTTATGACAGACAAGAATACAGTGTTGGACCTTAGAAAAGTGGAATTATATTTTGACATTTCTGACTTTGGAAACTTACAAAAAAGATAAAGATCAATGGGAAGAGAGAGCTAGAGCAAATATTGATAAATCACTCTTCCAGACAAGTATTTTTACTAGAAAGGTGGTATGTATAATGGTTATGACTCTGGAACCAGATTGGGTTTAAAATTCCAACTTTCCAATTTTCTATTGTGTGATCTTGGGCAAGTAACCTCTTTGTTTACTAATTTCTAATTAGTAAACAGAAGTCCCTGGGTGGTGTAAACAGTTAAGTGCTCAACTATTAGCCAAAAGGTTGGCAGTTAGAACCCACCTAGAGTGCCTCGGAAGACAGGCCTAGAGATCTGCTCCTGAGAGGTCACAACGTTGAAAACCATCTGGAGCACTTATACTCCACACATGTAGGGTCAGCATGAGTCAGAATTGACAGTAACGAGCAACAACAACAATCGGTAAACAGGGACTAATTTAGATAAATTCATATAAGCCTTTTACAAGACAAATTAGGCGTTCCATCTTTCAGACTTTAACCCATTGTGATTCAAGTAGAAATAAAGATTATGTTAGGTTTCTACCAAACTATTTTATTCTTATAATTTATCCAGCAAAAATAGATTGACCATGGATGTATCATCTAAAGACTTCTGGTTTGTAGACTGAAGATAAACATTGGGGTCTAAACCATGACTTGACAAAATCTCAAAACATTTTGTGAAATGCGTGAATTAGCTCTTTGGTCCTCTGAAACTTGGTCATTGGTAAGTCTTGAGAGGGTAGACATGGGCTGGAGGAGCAGTAAAGACAAAACTTGAAATCCAGAGATGAGACACTCTTAAATGACACTTTTAGGCTCTTAGGCTACATTTAATCTGAGAATGAAAGAGAGAGGGGAAAAAAATCTTCTCGATTACTTATATCTACAATTGAGCCTTTGAGCTAGTTTGGGTCCAGAATATGTAACTATTGAATGGCCAACAATTCCGTTGCCTAAATTACATTTTAGAGCAGTCTGTTTAACTTGCTTAATGATATTGAGACTGATCAATGAATTCGGCGGGGGGGGATACTCTGTTCTCTCCATTATAAGTCTTTTTTTTTTTTTTCGTTCCACGATGAGAAAGTAAATGTTGGGCAGCATTTTGGCACTTTGTGACATATGCTTTTCCATCTACATGTCACTTAAAGGTTTTAGCAACTCTTGAATGGATACCTGAAGGGCACAAATGGTTAAGCACTCAACTACTAGGCAAAAGGTTGACAGTTTGAACCCATCTGTAGGCATCTCAGGAGACAGGCCTGATGATCTGCTTCTGAAAGGTCACAGCCTCAAAAGCCTTATGGAGCAGCTGTACTTTGTACACATGGGGTTGCCTTAAGTTAGAATCAACTCGAGGGCAACTAACAATAGCAGCAGCATCTGTTGATGGTTATTGACTAAAAATAAAATATTGAAATAGATTTAGAAATAGAAATATAGTCAAATAAATAGAATAAAATTTTGGTAAAACATGAAAATATAGTAACATTAAAATGAATGTTTCTAATAATCTCAAAACAGGTCAAGAAAATTACAAGGAGAAATTTAACAATATTTGTTATGTTTTGAGATTTTTATATGCTTTCTCAGCAATTGTTAGGGCAAGAAAACAAACAGACAGGAAAAACTTTGAAAGGTTTGAAGAGCACAGTTCTAACCTGGCCATGGACTTTAGTAAGATATTCAGTTGAATAACTGAAGAATACCCATTTTTTCAAGTACATGTGGAGTATTTAAAATTATTGGCCATATTTTTGGCCACAAAGGAGTTGTTCTCAGCAAACCAAAGTATCAATATATTCCTTGACCGAAGTGTAATTGCTAGACATCGATTAATTTAATTATAAATTAAAACAACCGTATATATTTAGAACTTTAAAAAAAATGCTCTTCTAAATCTCATTGGTCTAATGAAAAGAAGAACATAGAAACAAAAAATGATAGTCTTAATGTTTTCTTCAGAAAATTTGCTGTTTCTTCTCTCTCTCATGGTGGGTACGTTGTTTTTCTCACCTTTATTCTTGAAGTGTAGTTCTACTCTGACACACATGTGGTCTCCATGAATTGAAATTGACTCAGCAGCAAAGAATTTGTTTTTTTGGGCTTATTCTTTGAGCTCAGCCTTTTGGCTTGCTTTGAGTAAAGGGATGTTGCATATATACAAGTGCGAACTTGAAATGTGATTGATTGAGGGTTGCAACTTGAACTTCTACCATAGCCATTGGAAGAATTTCCCATTGCCAGCTGCTGTTTCCTCAGTCTGGACCCCAGAATGAGGATACGTAGAACAAACCTGAGTTCAACCCACAATGACAAGCTAGATCAGCTGAATCAGCTCAACTGAAATTAGTAGAGCTTTCTTAGGTGCCACATAAAGGCAAGACATGAATGTTTATGTCATTGAAACCTTTTGTTATGCAACATTTTTGTTATGTAGCATTATTTTACCAACAGTTAACCAATACGGGAAAAATAGTAATATATATCTAAACACAAGGAAATACAAAAGGGCACCACTAAGGAGAAATTTTACAGTCGGAAATAATTGTATTAGAAAAAAAATAAAAATTAATGTGCTAAAATACAACAAAGGGGTTACAATTAGGAAAGCAGGATGACCCTAAAAATATAGATAATAAATATAAGATCAGAAATTAATAAACCAGTAAAACAAATACAACCAAACCAAAACTCATTGTCTTTTAGTTGATTCTTACCCTAAAGTGACCTTATAGGGTTTCCAAGGCTGCAATCTTTATGGAAGCAGACTGCCACACTTTCTCCCATGGAGACACTGGTGGGTTTGAACAGCAGAACTTTCAGTTATATAGAGTGTATTAAAACATCTAAAAGTGTTTTCTCTATAAAATCTAAAAAACAAGACAAATCTCTGGCAGAAGTAATAAAAAAAAGAAGGTACAAATGAATAATTATAGAAATAAAAGAAGTTACATCAGTGCATCCAGCAGAAACCAACAATACAGAATATGAATATTGAAAAAATATTCTGTAAATAAATTTGATATAATTACCTAAACTGGCAATTGTCAAGAAAAAAATAAAAGACATAAAACAAACAAGATTAAGAAAAAACTCTAATGGTACTATAATCCTTATACTTTGCATGACTAATATCCTTCAACGAAGAAAATACTAGGCTCTCATGGCTACAGAGGCTAATTCTAGCAAATAATATTTCAGAGATAGATTATGTCAGTCTTACAGTAATTAATTCAGAGATAAGAAAAAGAGCATTCATTTCTCAAATTATTTTATGAGGTTTATAATAATTAGATATCAAAGGCAGATAAGGACAGAATTCAAAACTAAAATTTTGATTCAAACTTATTGTCAATTCAAATGAAAAATACTAACAAAATATTAGCCACCTGATTCCACAAACGAAAATTAATAAACCATTACTACATTTGGTATATTTTAGGAATTTGAAGTTATTTACACATTAGATTATATCTTCATGAATTTATCATATGTGCAGATTAAAGGATAAATAGAAATTATCTCAGTATGTGCAGAAAAACATTTTGTAAAATTAAAAAAAAAAATTGCCATTAGGTATTTTTCAACTCATAGTGACCCTATAGGACAGAGTAGAATTGTCCCATAGGGTTTCCAAGGAATGGCTGGTGGATTTGAACGGCTGGTCTTTCTTATTATTTTTTTGATCACTGTTGAAGTTGGTCTTTGATTTTTCTTATATTCAATGACCCTCATATTTTTTTTATTGTGTTTTAGATGAAGGTTTATAGAGCAAACTGATTTCTCATTAAATAATTAATACACACATTGTTTTGTGACATTGGTTGTCAATCCCAGAGCATGTCGATACTCTCCCCTTCTTGAAGTTGGGTTCCCCATTACTACCTTTCCTGTCCCCTCCTGCCTTCTCATCCTTGCCCCTGGGCTGGTGTGTCCATTTAGTCTCATTTTGTTTTATGGCCTGTTTATTCTTTGCCTGAAGGGTAAACCTCAGTAGTGATGTCATTACTAAGCTATATGGGTGTCCGGGAGCCATACTCTTGGGTTTCTCCAGTCTCTGTAAGACCAGTAAGTCTGGTCTTTTTTTTTTTTTAAGTTAGAATTTTATCCTACATTTTTCTACATCTCTGTCTGGGACCCTCTACTGTGATCCCTGTCAGAGCAGTCAGTGGTAGTAACTGGGCACCATGTCTAGTTGTGGTAGATTCAGTCTGGTAGAGGCTGTGGTAGTTGTGGTCCATCAGTCCTGTGGATTAATCTTTCCCTTGAGTCTTTGGTTTTCTTCATTCTCCCTCACTCCAGATGGGGTGAGGCCAGGGGAGTATGTTAGTTGGCCATTCACAAGCTTGTAAGACCCAGATCTTACTCACCAAAGTAGAATGTATAACATTTTCTTTATAAACTATGTTATGCCAATTGAGCTAGATGTTCCCTGAGACCATGGCCCCCATAGCCCTCAGCCTAGTAACTTGGCCCATCAGGGAATTTGGATGTATCTTTGGAGCTCCCATGACCTTGCCTTGGTCAAGCTGTGCTGGCTTCCCCAGTATTGTATGAACCACTGACCTTTTGGTTAGCAGCCTGAAAGCTTAACCACTGTACCACCAGTGCTCCAAAATTCAAAAACTGTTCATAAGAAAACACTCATAATAAACTAAAAACTGAAGCAAACTTGGTTACTGTGAAAAATGATAGCAACCACAAAACTTAAACAAATTAAATGCTCAATGGAAACATTTTAAGAGATTATTTTAAAATCACTAACAAAATAACATTGCCCCAAATTGCTATGTCTTTTTAATATTTTCCCTAAATTTTTCCTCCAGTACAATGAGATATGAAAGTATACAAATTCTTAAGTATTATAAAGTACAAAACAAGTTGGTCATAATTTCCTCTCAGTAGAATCAGCCTTTAACGAACACATATGAACACACCAAAAACAAGGAAACAAGCAAAAATACCTATTACCAGGCATATTAATATAATTATCATAAAGGTTGGAAAGGAGTTTGAATTTTAAAAATTTATAAAATATTTTTAATTATTTTATAAACAAATTTTGAAACTTTGATAGGAAATAAATATTTATTCTCTTGAAAGAGGTAGTATTACCTAAACTTCAAATCATAATGATGAAAACTGATAAAATTTAATAATAATATATTTAAAACTTCTGGTCATCAAAAACCTTAATTTAAGCCATAAAGTATATTCAGTGGAAAAAAAAAAAAACATAAACTAGGAGATTTTCAAAAATATATATAATAAAAAAAAAGATTGATAGGATATCAAAGTTTCTCTACAAATCAATAGGTAAATGGCAAACAGCACAATAGAAAAATGGGCCAAAAATATTTATAGCAATTATATAACATAGAGCATGCGATGGCTCACAAACACATTAAAGTATACGTGGCCGCATTAGCCATTGTTGAAATGGAAATACAAACCTAGTAGAGATATCACTGAATTCCAAACCATGGTCAATGATTGAAAGGTCTGATAAAACTATAACTGACAGTGATGTGGAACCACGATAATCATTAAAAAAATCATTACACACTGTTAATGGGAGTAGACATTTGTTTAACTTCCTTAAAAATGCTTTGTCATAAAGTAGTAAAGATAAAGATGTTCATATCTTAATATCTAGCAATATTACTTGTAGGTGTATGTACGTATGTGTGTATACATAGATAGATATATACACTTCTCTGAGTAAACACTCTTGGCTGCTAACCAAAAAGTTGGAGTTTCAAGTTCACCCGGAGGTGCCTAGGAAAAAAACCTGGCGATCTACTTCTGAAATAACAGTCAGTGAAAACCATATGGAACACATAGATCATCATGATTTTGAATTGACTGGGCAGCAAAGAAGCCGTAGTGGTGCAGTGGCTAAGCACTTGGCTGCTAACCAAGAGCTTGGCAGTTCAAACCTACCACCTGCTTCTAGGGAGAAAGATGTGGTAGTTTGCTTTCGTAAATATTTACAGCTTTGGAAACCCTATGGGACAGTTCTACTCTGTCCTATAGTGTCACTTGAGTCGAAATTGACTCCATGGCAGTGGGCTTATATGTATATATATGTCGTATATATATACTTATATGTATATTCATACAAATACACACATTATTGACCCATAGGGTCGGGGTGTGTGTGTGTGTATTAAAAGCATTTTATTCTCCAATCAGTCTCAATAATTTAGAAGTCACTGCACACAGTAAAAATGGGCTTATCATCAAAGGCACTTTTTTTTCCAGCTGTGTATAGAAATATGTTTTGGTCAGAGCAATTATGCTAATTTATGTAGTGAAATTATTGCATTAAGTGATTTAGTCATCAAAACACTAATTTTTGTTATCACAATATAAATATAAAATTGATTTCAAATCATCAAAGTAAAGCTATTTGCAATGGAAATGTAATTGAGGTGATAAGATGAGAAAATTAATGTTGAGGTAAATGAGGTTATTTAAAACATCTTAAATCGTGATTGCATTACTTTAAATTTTCACTTTCATTTGAAGAATTTAAATATGCAACAAGATAATACTTAAGATAAATGATTTTCATTTTTCGTGATATTTCTACAATTTCAAATAAACCTTATCTCTAATCAGCTTTCTTTTTTTTTCAAGAAACATACCCAATTCTCAATTTTAAAAAAAAAAATTGCTTTTAGTTCTCTAGTGAACTCTATACTGTCTTCTCAGAAAATATGAGAAAATGTAAGCAATCCTGTGACCACAAGTCAACAGTACCATATATAGGTTAAAACCAAAACTTCTTAGCATGGAGTATAAGAAACTTCATGAATTACTATTGTCTTGCCTTTTTACTTGATGTACCCTCCCCTTTTTACATTCCTTTATTCACTGATATTTTCATTCATTTTTCATGTATTTACTAAAGGTCTACTCTTTACTTGGAACTGCTTTGGTGCTGTGGATACCAGAATGAATATATTTATCACTTTTTTTAAGCACTGTAATGGTTAAGGTTATGTGTTAACTTAGCTGGGCCATGATTCTCAGTGGTTCAGTGGCTGAGATGTACTTGGCGGTGATATTGTAATCACTTCCATGATGAGATTTTACATAATGTGATCCCTCCACGATGGGATCAACTGTGTAGTCAATCAGCTGAAAGGGAGTTTCCGTGGGTGTGTAGCCTGCTCCGAATATAAGCAGACATTCTGGCAAGGGTCGCGGGCTTTTGTTCACTCCGGATCCTGCAGCTAGTTCCTGTTCCTCTGACCTCCAGTTCTTGGGAGCTGAGCTAGCAGCTTACCTGCAGTCCTGCCTGCCAGTTTTGGTTCATCGATCTTCGCAGCCTGTGAGCAAGAGCACTGCCCTCTGACCTGCCAATGTTTGGTTTGTCAGCCCCTGTGGCTATGTGAATCAGGGGAAGTTGTTATCCTGACCCACGGACTTGGGATGTTCCAGCCTCCACAACCCCAGTGAACCATTTCCTTGATATGAATCTCTCTCTATGTATTTATACATTTTGCTGGTTTTGCTCCTCTAAAAAACCTAGTCTAAGCACATATCTTATCACTACCCTTAATTTCCTGAATATATCAGGAAGTTTCATATTTTGTGCATTTGTTCAAGTTTCATTCTCTCTAGTGGTATATCCTTTGCTACCACATGTGCTTAGCAAATATTCTATAATTTTTTCATAATTCCAATCAGGCTTAATTTCTGCGAAGGCTTCTCTAAATTCAGTTCTCCAACAGAATTCAACATTCATAGTCATGTTCTAGTTCTCTAATTTTACATATATATCCAGTATGAATGGCTCTATTTTCAAGTACAAAATCTACTTAAAAAATTGTATAAGGCTGAGTTTCTTCCACTTAGGGTATGTATAGTTCAGATGGTCTTTCCAATTTTTAGACAAAGACAGAAAAGTCCTGTTGTCTATTATTCTTTTGCAACTATCCGTGCTATGGCTCCTGACTGACACATAGTGTTGCTTTTTATGTGTCTTCCAACATTGAGTCAGTAAATTACAGCCATACTAAAGCTAAATCATGCAGATCCAACAGCCAGTACAGGTCAGTATGGTCATTTAAAGGAGAGAAATACTATGACTGATGCTTCTCTCAAAGTATTACATAGTGTGCTCCTACCTGAGTTTTTAAGGCCATAGCTCTTAACACCCATATAGGTTTTTTGTTTGTTTGTTTTTTCCTCTAGGTAATTCACATAGGCATTGTCCCCTGAGGTCCCAACACCACAGATGCATTCTCCAAAATAACTTAGAAATCCACCTCTAGTGGAGCCGATAACAACTTTCTCTGGTTCTGGGCTCTGAATCCCACCAGAGTTTTGGACAATGTTCTTTTCAACTCACTAAACACCATAGAATCTCTACAACTTGCCTCCTTGACACAAATATTTAGTTTCCCCAATAAGGCCAAAACACTGGAAGACAAAATGGTTGTTTTTGGATTGTCTTTGGATGTCCATATCTACTAAAGAGTTCTCCTTTCGCACAGGCAATACAAATGGCTCATTATTCTTGGCCTTCCATGTAGAATATTCTACTCCCTACCTCCATCCCTAATGCATAATATCTGGGTTGAGGAAAGCTTCTGTAAATCTATATTCTCCCATCTTCTTATAAGGGACCAAGTAGGCATCTATGCAAGAGCAGAGAGCAATACAAGATAAACTGCATAGATGTTTAACATACAAAGATTCTTTTTGATAAACATGCTTCTTGGTGGTACTTAAACAACACGTCACAATAATGTGATTTTGTGGCTGACTATCCTTCTTTAATGTAAAATATTGTAAGCCAAGGTTCAATTTATTATATGAGTTTAGATTTAAATATGCATTTCAGGGTCATAGTTACACTCTGTAGTTGAATCCATGACTGTTGATGAGCGATTTCATGGAGGTGTGTCATGCAAAACAGACACCAAATATTGTTGTTGTTAGGTGTCACCAAGTTAGTTTCTGACTTATAATGACCTTGTATATAACAGACTAAAAAACATTGTCCAATTCTGCACCAATCTCACAATCATTGATATGTTTGAGCCCATTGTTGCAGCTAATGTGTCAGTCCGTCTCATTGAGAGTCTCTCTCTTTTTCACTGGCCCTATACTTTACCAGGCATGATGCATTTCTGGATCCTGCAATTGGTCCTCCTTGATGACATGTCTAAAGTAAGCAAGATGAAATCTTACCACCCTCGTTTCTAAGAGCATTCTGACTGTACTTCTTCTGAGACAGATTTGTTCATTCTTCTGGCTGTTCAATATTCTTCAGCAACACTGCAATTCAAATACATCAATTCTTTCTCAGTATTCTTTTTTAATTGTTCAGTTTTTCTCATGCATATTGTGGGGATTGAAAAGACCTATCTCTTGTGTCAAGTGCTCCTTAGCCATTCAAAGTGACACCTTTGCTTTTTAACACTTTAAAGAGGTCTTTTGCAGCAGATTTGTGCAATGCAATGTGTCTATTTGATTTCTTGACTGCTGCTTTCAGGGGCATTGATTTTTGACCCAAGAAGAATGAAATTCTTGATAACTTCAATTTCTTCTCTGTTTATCATGATGTTGTCTGTTGGTCCACTTGTAAGGATTTTCATTTTCTTTATGTTTATGTGTAACCCATACTGAAGTGAGTCTTTTATCTTTATCAGTAGGTGCTTCAAGTCCTCTTCACTTTCAGCAAGCATGGTTGTATAATCTGTATATCACAGGATGTTAAAGAGTCTTCCTTGAATCCTAATGCCATGTCCTTCATATAGCCCAGCTTTTTGGGTTATTCATTCAACATACAGATTGAGTAAATAAAGTGAAAGAATACAACCTTGTCACTCACTTTTCCAATTTTAAACCAACCAGTATCCCCTTGTTCTGTTGAAACAACTGTCTCTTGATCTATATACAGGTTCTGCATGAGCACAATGAAGAGCTCTGGAATTCCCATTCTTCTTAATATTATCCATAATTTGTTATGATCCACACAGTCAAATGCCTTCTTAATAAAACACAAAAGATAGACCCCTGAAAAATCTCAACTTCAAGGAGTTCACAGAGGAAGAGAATCCCGAGAAGCGTAGATGTGGAAGGGAGTTAAGAACCAGGAGAGAACCCTCATTCCTTAATCTTGGAAATATCAAGTTTAATGATATTTAAATAGAAAATAGTGCAAGTTTTTAGTAGGATCAAAGCTTTAGTTGTATTTGGCATTAGCATGTCATTGAAAATGTTTCGAACTATATGAGGGAAAGATTGGAAATATAGTATGATGGGTTTGAAACATTATGGGAAAAGGTGAAATGGAATAAGCAAAGAAGCACTTCAGGAAAATAATTCGAAGCAGGTATCTTAAGAAGTAGATACTGTTTTCAGCATGATTGCGGAGCCTACTTCCCAACCTGTGGAAATTCTCCAAACCAAAATCCTGACTGATAGGTAGAAATGTCCTACGCATTTCCTCACTCCTATCCTGGGCATGCCTGTTTATATCACTGGTAGCAATCTGACACAAAGGATGCCACTTCTTTAGTTGTCCAGGGAATTTTCATTTGGCTGGATCCAAAAAAAAAAGGAGCTCAAACAAATAAATTTTTACTTTCTTGATTTCAAATTAAGGCATACAGAGATAGTGAAATAGTAGGTCGGTGTTGAAAAGATGACATGTGAAGTAATACGTGTGGGACAGCAAGCTGAAATGATATGCAGGATGGAGATATAAGGGCATAGAAACTATGAGAGAAAAGTGAACGCCTGTCAGCAGGGAGAACAAAACAAAACAAAACAAAAAAATTGTAAATCGTATTGAAACTAACCTAAGAGAGCATGCTTTTGAAAGAGAGGCTGCTCCCACACGTGAGATTTTCTTGGGAAGTTTTCTTCCCAGCTTCTTGAATTCTTAATAAAAAATTAGTTTGAAGAATTTAAGCTAGCGTTCTTTGTGCATGCTTCTTTTTTGTTTCTACCAAAAGAACCAAAATAAAACATGTAAGTTTTGAGAACAGTTAGTTGAAAACTTATTCAGTTGTTGGCAACACATATCCTCCCCATGGATGAATGAGCTCAAAGGCTTGGGAAACATGAGACTCTTGAAGCATTAGGAGAGGCCAGGTGTAGGTCGAGAGGAACAAAACGTGGACTAACTTTCCAAGAAATTGGACTTTATCACAGGGACAAGGTAGAAATGGCAAAAACAGAACCAGGATGAAACACTATAAACAGAACTAGAAAACAAATCAAGGTTACCATGAAGCTGGGTCACCAGGCTTATACAATTAGGACTTCTTTTTATCTTTGATTAGAAACTAGATTGATCCAAGATTGAATCTCTAGCTGGAGAACTGGAGATCATTTTTAAATGTGAGAACTGACCCAAGTATTGGAAGGATCCAATGGTGTGCTGTATGTGTCACTGGATGCATATTTTCTACTAATTTATTATCGGTTGGTGAACTCTTATTACTTATAGAACAGAAACTAGTTGTAAATTTTAAGGTCTTTTGGAATGCACATTTTAATATTAAATGTGATGCTGTCTTGTTCCCTCTCTGAATATAAAACAATTAATCCTCATTATTTGTGGACTGTATTTGCAAATTCACTTACTCTCTAAAATTTATTTTTAACCTGAGATCAATAGTTTCACATTTTTGCTATCATTCATTGACACACACTAAGCAATGAAAAATTTGAGTCACCTGGCATAGATGTTTACAAAACAACAACAGTTGAGGTCAAATGAGGTGACACTCTGCCTTCTTCTTTCATTCTGTTCTAATACTGTGAACAAGTGTCCTTTTTATGGCTTACTTTTTTTTTATTGCTATATTTTTCACATGATTTGCCTTTTTTTGTGATTTCACTGTGTAAAATTGCCCTCAAGTGCAGTGCTGAAGTGCTGCCTAGTGTTCCTAAGCACAGGAAGGCTGCAATGTGCCTTACAGAAAAGAAATGCATATTATGTAAGCTTTGTTCAGGTATGGGTTATAGTGCTGTTGGCTGTGAGTTCAGTGTTTTAATGAATCAACAATATATATTAAATAAGATGCCTTTAAACAGAAACACACGTAAAACAAGTTATGTATCGATTGGTTGACAAAAAAAGTGACTAGCAGCTTGCAAGAACCTAATGCTGTATCTCCCCCAGAAACAATAAGTCAGAATTTGCTATTCTCTGTGTGTGTGTGTATATATATATAGTATGTGACATTTATAAAGTATGTAATCTGTTTTCATAGAAAATAGAGGCACTTCTCTCATGCAAGGAACTTGCCAAACACTCAAGACTACTTGAAAAATATGTCATACACCAGAGTTTAAAAATATCTCCACTAAATCAAAAGTATTGCAAGTTTCTTTGAACACTGATGCTTCTCAATTGTAGAGCTTTAATGTGAAACTAGCAATCAAATCAAATCAAAATATTTTCTGATTACAAACACAAACGTGCCTATTTCATATGTATTAGCACATTTTTTAAATCCTAAACAGAATCTGCAGGATGGTGATTTCTAATTCTACATAAAAAAAAAAACTATATTGGACTAAACAGAGTTTTGCCATTTTTAAAGGAAGTGCAGCTAATGGGTTTTGGATAAACCGTTAAAACCAAATTAATACACACTCTTCTTTGGAAATTCATCAGTCTATTCACATGAATTTCAAGTTTCTCCTCAGATAATTTTCTAGGAATACTCAATCCAAGGTAGGATACATGTTTATCATTATCACATGATTACTTGCATTGCATATTCATTCTACTGCATGCTAATAAGCAGTAACAATGTCTGTATTTTACATCATTGAATCCGTGCTACCTAAAACAGTACATGGTAGAGAGTAAAAAAAAAAAATCAGTAATTTTTTTTTGTTGTTGAACTGATAAAGTAATATAAAGGTCAAGATTCTATACTTATTGCCTTAAATTTATAGTACTTTGTAGACACAAGGAACAATTACAGCAAGACCTAGTATATGGGGATGAGTTTGAGATATTAGTGAATTCCTATCCAATTCAATAAGACAAGAAAAGAAATCAATAATATAGGAATTAGAAAGAAAAATAAAGACTTTTTATTTGCATAAAAATGATTGTTAACATAAAAATAAAAAGATAATCTACACATATTTTAATAGTGCTAATAAGGTCATTAGCTAACTGGTAAATATAAGGCCAATGTAGGAAACCAATTTTATTTTCTGTAGGTAAAGAAGGAGCCCTGGCTGCTAACCAAAAATTCAGAAGTTTGGTATGGGGCAGTTCTACTCTGTCCTTTAGGGTCGCTATGAGTTGGAAATGATCAATAGCAACAGGTTTGGGTTTGGTATATGTAAAGAAAGAGTATAAAAACAATTTTAATAGATGGCATTTATAATCTTAAGGTTAGAGTGCCTCCTTCTATTGTAATACTCTCTTTTCTCACCTTGAAATTATTATTATTTTTTTTGAATAAATTCTTTTCCTGGGTTCTTTTTTATTTGACATTGGTGAACTTGATAAAGATATTCCTTGATAAATCAACTCTCGAGGAACAAAATTCAGCAAAATATGGGCTACTTCTCTACACTGAAAACAAGAAAATATTATTGAAAACAAGTAGGAAGAACTAAACAACTTGAAGGGTATTACTTATTCATTGATTTGGAAACTCAGTATCTTAAAGATGTTAATTTCTTTAATCTCTCTGAGTGGGAATGTACTTGATGGCACTGGGTTTGGTTTGGTTTTTGTTTAATTGATTTGAAAAAACCAGCATTGAAAATACCAGCAGGTTTATTTATTTACTTAGTGAAAAAAAAATTAACATAATTAAGGGTAATTACAGGGCCCCCTGGTGGTGTAGTAGTTAAGCCCTAAGCTGCTAAGCAAATTGCACAGTTCGAATCCACCAGCTGCTCCTTGGAAACCCTATGGTACAGTTCTACTCTGTCCTATAGGGTCACTATGAGTCAGGATTGACTCGAAGGCAATGGGTTTAGTTTGGTCTTGGTAGGGTAATTACAAACGTTTTGATGAAACAAAAAGTTTTTCCTAAAATCTACATCGAAACACAAAGAGTCAAGAATAGTCAAAATAATATATAAAAAGAAAAACAAGAAAGATGCTGGACTTTCAATACCAAATAATATGTTCTACTTTAAAGTTTCTTATTAAGATACTATGGTATTGTTGAATGAATAGGCGAATAGACCAATAGAATAGAACAAATTCAGGAAAGAGAGAGAGAAAAAAGAAAAAAAGCCCAAGCACAGTGTTTAACCGAATTTCAATGGAGAAAGGAAGATCCTTCCAATAAATAATGCTTCATCAATTATAATATATATGTGTATGTGTGTGTGTGCGTGTATAAAGACACCTGGTAGTGCCACGGTTAAATTCTTGGTTAAATGAAAGGTGAGCAGTTGAAACTCACTAGCTGCTTTGTTTGAGAAAAGACCTGGCAATTTGATCCTATAAAGATTACAGCCTATGAACCTCTACGGGAAATTCTACTCTGTCATATAGGGTGGCTATGAGTCAGACTTGACTCAATGGCACACAACAACAACCTTATAGAAAAATAAAATGAATCTTAACCCTTACCTCACTCCATACAATAATAGCATTTTCTAAGTATTTGTAGAGCTGAATTGTGAATGGTGGAACACATGTGAAAGAAAGAAAACACATGAAAATATTTTCATAACTTCTGAGAAGGCCAAGATTTCTTAAACAGGTCACAAAAGTACCAACCATGAAAAAAACAAAATTGATAAATTGGAGTATATTAAACTTCTGTTAATTAAAATACAACATAAAGAGATTAAAAACCAACACATAGAGAAGATATTTCAAATACAAATATCCTACAGACAACTTGTATCAAATCATATAGAATATCTCTAAGAAAAAGACAAATAATCCAATAGAAACATGGGCAAAGCCTTGAGCAAGATTTTAAAATAGAATGCAAACACATGGCCAATAAGTCTATGAAACAATGTTCAACATCATTAGTCATTTGGGAAATGCAAGTTAAACTACAATAGGATACTTCTAAATACCAACTAGAAATGCTGAAATGACCAATGGTAGAAAATGCCAAGTACTGGTCAAGAAACAGAAGCACCCAAGCTCTCATCAATACTAACAGAAATTATTTTTGTCATGAGTAATGTATATGAGAAGCTCCAGTGGTGCAGTGGTAAAGCATTTGGCTGCTAACCAAAAGGTTGGTGGTCTGAACCTGCTTTTAGTCATTTGGTCCTGCAAATGACTAAATGACATGTTATGAGGATTGTTACGCATTCTAATAGGGTTAAGGTTAAGAAGTGAGAATGGTAGTATCAGTGTGTTAGAATATTTGATGATATTGAAGATTTGTTGTTATATGCTAGATAAGCAATAAGTGTTTTGATGGCCAGAGTTTAGGAAATTTGAGGTAGAACTTTCTGATATGACACAGTGAAAGGTATAATAGAGTTATTGAGAAACATAGATAACAGGAGAAAAATATATTTGCAGTTGATGGAGTTAAGAAACTGAGTGACCAAAGTTTCATATGATCCGGAGTGGTGGTGGAAAGCAATAAAGGAATCAGATACCGAAATATTCAGTTAATGAGTGGAAATGTGAAGACCTGGAGGGAGGTGGAGAGGGGAAGGGCAGTTGATGAAAAGTCAAAGAGAAGCAGAGAATAGCAGAAGTGTGGATTCTAAAGGAGTTCTAAGAGTGAAGGCATTGAAAGAGGGGAGTGGCCCTGAGGTCACAGGATCTGAGGAATAATATAAGGTATGAGAGTAATCAAGAGGAGAGTAGGAGAAGCCATGGCATCAAGGGGAAAGCCTGCTTCAGTGACAGAAAGAAATGCAACATAATTTTCAGGGAAGAGGTAAATAATACCAAAGATTTTATTAATGTCTCACTTTTCTAACATAAACATTAAGAGAATTTGAAAAGGAAGAGGAGGGTGTAAATCGGAATTAAAGATGCACAGGGAACACATAAAAAGCTTTCAACACCAAACACTAGAGCCAAAGATGAAGAAATAAAAGATTTTTTCAGCTGCTGAAGTCTGAAATTGATCAAACATGCAATCAAGATGCATTGATAATTACTGGTGATTGGAATACGAAAGTCACAAACAAAGAAGAAGGATCAGTAGTTGGAAAATATGGCCTGGGTGATAGAAACAATGCCGGAGATCGAATGAGAGAATTTTGCAAGACCAACGACTTCTTCATTGCAAATACCTTCTTTCACCAACATAAATGGTGACTATACACATGGACCTCCCCAGATGAAACACAGAGAAATCAAATTGACTACATCTATGAAAAGAGACATTGGAAAAGCTCAATATCATCAGTCAGAACAAGGACAGGGACCAACTGTGGAACAGACCATCCAACTGCTCATGTGCAAGTTCAAGCTGAAACTGAAGAAAATCAAAGCAAGTCCACGAGAGCCAAAACATGACCTTGAGTATACTCCACCTGAATTTAGAGAACCTCTCAAAATGGACTTGACACATTGAACACTAGTGACCAAACACCAGACGAGTTGTGGAATGACATCAAGGACATCATCCATGAAGAAAGCAAGAGATGATTGAAAAGACTGGAAAGAAAGAAAAGACCAAGATGGATGTCAGAGGAGACTCTAAAACTTGCTCTCGAACGTCAAGCAGCTAAAGCAAAAGGAAAAATTGACGAAGTAAAAGAACTGAACAGAAGATTTCAAAGGGTGGCTCGAGAGGACAAAGTATTGTAATGATATGTACAAAAAGCTGGAGATAGAAAACCAAAAGGAAAGAACATGCTTGGTGTTTCTCAAGCTGAAAGAACTGAAGAAAAAATTCAAGCCTTGAGTTGCAGTAGAGACGGATTCTATGGGGGAAATATTAACACAGGAAGCATCAAAAGAAGATGGAAGAATATACAGAGTCATTATACCAAAAAGAATTAGTCGATGTTCATCCACTTCAAGAGGTGGCATATGATCAGGAACCAATGGTACTGAAAAAGGAAGTCCAAGCTGCACTGAAGGCATTGGTGAAAAACAAGACTCCAGGAATTGATGGAATATCAATTGAGATGTTTCAACAAACAGATGCAGTGCTGGAGGTGCTCACTCATCTATGCCAAGAAATATGGAAGACAGTTTCCCGGCCAGCTGACTGGAAGAGATTCATATTTATGCCTGTTCCCAAGAAAGATGATCCAACTAAATGTGGAAATTATAAAACAATATCATTAATATCACAAGCAAGCAAAATTTTGCTGAAGATCACTCAAAAGCAGTTACAGCAGTATATCGACAGGGAACAGCCAGAAATTCAGGCCGGTTTCAGAAGAGGATGTGGAGCCAGGGATATCATTGCTGATGTCAGATGGATCCTGGCTGAAAGCAGAGAATACCAGAAGAATGTTTACCTGTGTTTTATTGGCTATTCAAAGGCATTCGACTGTGTGGATTATAACAATTTATAGGTAACATTGCAAAGAATGGGAATTCCAGAACACTTAATTGTGCTCATGAGGAAACTGCATAGATCAACAGGCAGTTGTTTGGACAGAACAAGGGGATACTGCATGGTTTAAAGTCAGGAAAGGTGTGTGTCAGGGTTGTATTCTTTCACCATACTTATTCAATCTGTATGCTGAGCAAATAATCTGGGAAGCTGGACTATATGAAGAAGAATGGGGCATCAGGATTGGAGGAAGATTCATTAACAACCTGCATTATGCAGATGACACAACCTTACTTGCTGAAAGTGAAGAGGACTTGAAGCACTTACTAATGAAGGTCAAAGACCACAGCCTTCAGTATGGATTGCACCTCAACATAAAGAAAACAAAATCCTCACAACTGGACCAATAAGCAACATCACGATAAATGGAGAAAACACTGAAGTTATCAAGGATTTCATTTTACTTGGATCCACAGTCAACAGCCATGGAAGCAGCAGTCAAGAAATCAAAAGATGCATTGCATTGGGTAAATCTGCTGCAAAGGACCTCTTTAAAGTGTTGAAGAGCAAAGATGTCACCTTGAAGACTAAGGTGCGCCTGACCCAAGCCATGGTATTTTCATTCGCATCATATGCATGCAAAAGTTGGACAATGAATAAGGAAGACCAAAGAAGAATTGACGCCTTTGAATTGCGATGCTGGCGAAGAATATTGAACATACTATGGACTGCCAAAAGAATGAACAAATCTGTCTTAGAAGATGTACGACCAGAATGCTCCTTAGAGGCAAGGATGGTGAGACTGTGTCTTACATACTTTGGACATGTTGTCAGGAGGGATCAGTCCCTGGAGAAGGACATCATGCTTGACTAAGTACACGGTCAGCAGAAAAGAGGAAGACCCTCAATGACATGGACTGACACATTGACTGCAACAATGAGCTCAAGGATAACAACGATTGTAACGAGGGCACAGGACCGGGCAGTGTTTCATTCTGTCTTACATAGGGTCGCTATGAGCCAGAACTGACTCGATGGCACCTAACAACAACAACAACAGGGAATGCATGAACCATGATGGTTCTATAAAATTGAATATGGTTTCAATGATTTTAATTATCTTACGATCTGAAAGGTACATAAGATATAACTGTAAATGAGAAAAATTCAATACTCTCTATACTATATAATGTTGGAGTTTGGGTTTGCAATGACTATATAGTCTCGATACAACCTACCTCAGCTTCTGATTCATACTAAAAACTATGTACAAAATACAAAAACAAATACCTCAGGATTGTGAAAAAATAAACAAAATGAAAGAATTATTGAAGGAAGTCAAAAGTTGGGGAAGCAACACTTTTTCTCAGATGAAAGAAAACAGAAAATCGTCACCAGAAGACATGTTCTACAAAAAGTGTTAAAGAAAGTCTTTGACCTGAAAGGAAATGATGCCAAAGGAAAATGCAGATCTTCAGAAGTAAAGAAAAAGCAAAGGAAATGGTAATTATCTCAGTAAACATAAAAAGTCTTTTTTTTGCTAAATTTTTAAAAATATGTATAACTGCCAAAAGTACAATGACATTAATTTTTGATAGGATGTATGTAAGGAGCCCTGGTGGTACAGTGGTTAGGGGCTAGGTTGCTAACTATGGGCCAGTGAAAACCCACAAGCCTCTCTGAAAGCTGTGGCAGTCTGCTTCCGTAAAGATTACAGCCTTGGAAATCCTATGGGGCAGTTCTACCCTGTCCTATAGGGTTGCTATGAGTTGGAATTGACTCAGTGGTAATTTTGTTTTGTTTCGGGTTTCAGTATATGTAAATGAAACACTTATGACACCTAAAATGTAATGATTGTGAGATGGTAAATGAATATATATCATTGCAAGTCTTTTATGTTTTTCTCGAGGTGGTAAAATATTAACTCTAAGTCGGCTATAAAAGCACACGTGTATATTATAGTCACTAGAGAAAACAGTAAAAACAAAATCGTATATATATATACAGCCAAAAAACAAATAAAATGAAATTTTTAAACAAAATTTGAACAACCCATAAGAAGGCAAAAAGAGTGGTAGAGAAGTACACACACACACACACGAAAAAAAAAAAAACAGAAAATAAATAAAAGTATAAATCAAAATGTATCAACGACTACCTTATATATAATTTCCCAAAACAGGAGTCAGCAATCTTTCATTTATAAAAGAGAGTCTAGTAAGCATTTTAGACTTTATGGAGCAGATGGTCTCTGTCACAACTACTCAACTTTGCTATTGCAGTGAAAAAAAAAGCCAGAGACAATACTTTGCTGTCTTCCCATAAAATTTTGTTTAGAAAAATAGATTGTAGGCCACATGGGGCCTGCTGGCTGTAGTTTACCAACTGCAGATCTAAATACACCAATTTAAATGCAAATATTGACAAAGTTAATAAAAATAGTAAGACTTTACTACATACAAAAAAAAAAATTTTTTTTCTTTTTTTTTTTTTGTATACAGCCAAATAAATATAAGCCATACATATGTTGAAAGTAAATGCATGAAAATATATAAACCATTCTAACAGTGCATCATCAGCTTTGTCATTAGCTGCTGTTAAGTCTGTCCCCAACTCTCATGTCAACCCCATGCACAAGAAGATCTCAGACCGTTGTGATCTATCAGGTTTCTATCTCCTGATATTTTGGAAGCCACGACCTTGATCTGGAAACCCTGGTGGCATGGTGGTTAAGAGCTATGGCTGCAAACCAAAAGATTGGCAGTTAGAATCCACCAGGCACTCCTTACAAAGCTTATGGGACAGTTTTACTCTATCTTTAGGTCTCTATGAGTCGGAATCCACTCTATCACGACCGGTTTGGTTTTGGTTTGGTGGTAGGATGTTGGAGATGGAGAGCTTTCTATAATCACATGATTAAATCTCAGTCTTTTAATAGTCCTGTGTTTCTGGGCTGTGATCTTCAGAAGTGTTTCTCCAGTGATATAGCTTTTTCTTTTCTTCTTTAGGCATTAAAGCTAAGAAGTCGAGATGAAACTATAGTAGGAGGAATAACCTTTGCTCAGCTGGAATAATGCTCTAGTAAAGGTTTTTTTTTTTTTTTTTTTTTTTGCTTTTTTTGTTCTGGAATGTAGGCCTTTGTTATAATGAGTGTGCTGAACATATTCCACAATGATTACTCTTCCTCTCCCTCTCCTACAGCCACAATGGGATTTTTGTCCCATCTTCACTGTGAGAACCACCTTGAGTTCCTGGAGGTAAAACTTATGATAGTGTGGAGACCAGTTTAAGACTTCAGCTCCCAGGAATTTTTCATTCTCACCCTAGACAACATCCAGTCTCTCATTTTCTTTTCCAATTTAGGGAACCAAAGATCTCACTTCTGTTTTTGATTTTAACCAGGATCTACTAGATTGTTTTTAGTTGAGTGTATCTTTGTGTTTATGAAAGTATTTCATCTGCAAAAAGTGATGTTGAAAGATATTTTAACTTACTCCATTTTTATAGTAAAAATAGAATTAACTTGCTCCTTTTCCAAAAGGGTCCCAAAATCTTATTTTACATTCTATTAAAATCCTTTGTTTCATGTGTTCAATTTACCAACCCCCACTGAAAATTTCAGATGACTTTTTAATGTGAAAACTTAGAAAGTACTGTCTTAATTGGTATATTATTTCTGAATATTTTAACGAGATTCAAAATAATTACATTTATACCTCATGTTTTTTCCTATTACTTTGCTATCAATATTATTTTGTTTGTTATTGTTGTTTTTAGGTGTCACCGAGTTGATTCCAAATCCTAGCAACCCTATGAACAACAGAATGAAACACTACCCCATCCTGCCCCATCCTCATAATCACTGCTATGTTTGAGCCCATTGTTGCAGCCACTGTGTCATTCCATCTTGTTAAAGATCTTCCTGTTTTTCGGTGACCCTCTAATTTACTGGGCATGATGTCCTTCTTCAGGGACTGGTCCCTTCTAATAACATGCCCACAGTATGTGAGATAAAGCCTCACCATCCTCCCTTCTAAGGAGCATTCTGGCTGTATTTTTCCAAGACAGATTTGTTTGTTCTTCTGGAAGTCTATGGTATATTCAATATTCTTAGCCAACACCATAATTTAATATATCAATTCTTCTTCAGTCTTCCTTATTCATTGTCTGGCTTTTGCATGCATATAAACTGATTGAAAACACAATAACTTGGGTAAAAAAATAAAAAAAATTTAAGGCGCACCTTAATCATCAAAGTTACATCTTTGGTTTTTATCACTTTAAGGAGGTCTTCTGCAGCAGATTTGTCCAATGCAATAAGTAATCTGATTTCTTAAACGTTGTTTCAATGGGTTTTGACTGTGGATCCAAGTAAATAAAATCCTTGACAGCTTCAATATTTTCTCCATTTTTCATGATGTTGCTTATTGGTCCAGTTGTGAGGATTATTTTTTTTCTGTATGTTGAGGTATAATCCATACTGAAGACTGTAGTCTTTGATCTACATCAGTAAGCGCTTCAAGACCTCTTCCTTTTCAGCAAGAAAGGTAGTGTCATCTGCATATAGCAGGTTGTTAATGACTCTCCATCTAATCCCAATGCCATGTTTTTCTTGATATATTCCAGCTTCTTGGATTACTTGTGAAGCATGCAGAATGAATAAAAAAATTTTTTTTTTTTTTATTTATACGTATGGCGAAATTATGCAACCCTGAAACACTTCTTTCCTGATTTTAAAATAACCAATATTCCCCTCTCCTGTTTGAACAACTGTCTCTTGGTCTATGTACAGGTTCCACATGAGCACAATTAAGTGTTCTGGAATTGCCATTCTTCACAATGTTATCCATAATATGTCATGATCCACACAGTCGAGTATGTTTACACAGCCAAAAAAACACAGGTAAGCATCTTTCTGGTATGCTCTGCTTTCATCCAAGATCCATTTGTCATCAACAATGATATCCCTCATTCCATTTCCTCTTCTGAATTCAGCTCGAATTTCTGGCAGTTCCCTGACAATGTAATATTGCAGCCATTTTTGAGTTATCTTCAGCATAATTTTACTTGCTCATATTAATGGTAAAACTGTTGCCATCAAATCGATTTTGACTCATAGCGACCATATAAAATAGAGTAGAACTGCCCCATAGATTTTCCAAGAAAGGGCTGATGGATACAAACTGTGGACTTTTGATTAGCAGCCATAGCTTTCTATAGCTCATAACCATATTGTTCAATAATTTCTATATTCTGTTGGATCACTTTTCTTTGGAATAGACATAAATATGAATCTCTTCCAGTTGGTTGTCTGAGTAGCTGCCTTCCAAATTTCTTGGCATAGATGAGTGAGTACCTCCAGCCCTGGATCTGTTTGTTGAAGCATTTCAGTTGGTATTCCATCAATTCCTGGAGACTCGTTTTTCACCAGTGCCTTCAGTGTAGCTTGGACTTCTTTCAATACCATTAGTTCTTGATCATATGCTACCTCCTGAAATGGTTCAACATTCACCAAAT
The DNA here is from genome assembly GCF_030014295.1 of Loxodonta africana. Taxonomy (NCBI): domain Eukaryota; kingdom Metazoa; phylum Chordata; class Mammalia; order Proboscidea; family Elephantidae; genus Loxodonta; species Loxodonta africana. The sequence continues at coordinate 52,541,686 of NC_087351.1, forward strand.
CTTTTTGGTCCAGTGAACCTGTATATCCCTTCCATCTTCTTTTGGGGCTTCCTGCATCGTTCAATATTCTGCCCATAATCAAAAAAACAAAAAATCCATTGCCAGTGAGTCAGTTCTGACTCATAGCAACCCTACAGGACAGATAAGAACTGACCTATAGGGTTTCCAAGGGGGTGTCTGGTGGACTTGAACTGCAGACCTTCTGATTAACAGCCCAGCTCTTTACCACTGCACCACAAGGGCTCCATTTTGCCCATAGAATCCTTCATTATTACAACTTAAGCCTGAATTTTTTTCTTCACTTCTTTTAGTTTGAGAAAAGCCAAGCATGTTCTTCCCTTTTGGTTTTCTAACTCCAGGTCTTTGCACATTTCTTTATAATACTTCACTTTGTCTTCTCGAGCTGCCCTTTGAAATCCTCTGTTCACCTATTTTACTTCATCATTTCTTTCATTAGTTTTAGTTACTCTACGTTCAAGAATAAGTTTCAGAGTCTTTTCTGACATCCGTTTCTATACACTACTGCGATATTAAGCAAAATGTCTAGTCTCCTTTCTCTGCTAAAAACAAACAAACAAAAATAAAACCAATTACTCATTGAGCCAATTCCAGCCTTTGGTTTCTCCATGTGTTTCAGAGTAGAACTGTGCTCCACAGGGTTTTCAATGACTGATCTTTTGGAAGTGGGTCATCAGGTCTTTTCTTCAAGTTGCCTCTGGGTGAACTTGATTCACCAAACTTTTGGTTAGCAGCTGAAAGCTTAGCCATTTGCACCACCCAGAAACAACTTATATGATTGATAATAAAGCCCCTAAAAATGGGTAAAAAAAAAAAATACTAACATAAAATATCAGAGGGTTCTTTACATTCTCTCTTTATGAAAAAAAAAAAAGTAGATAGATTCTTCATGGACAAACTCCTATTAGTCTGCTTCAAATCCATGAGCAATGAGCCATACACATGAATTCAACAGAATCATTTAAAGCATCCCTTTCTTTCTATTTCTATTGGATATGTAAATATGGTCATAATAGATAAATGATTTGCTTTTCACCTGTTTTCTTCTATAAATTAACACAAGAATTCTTGTGCAAACACATTATGCATATTTATTTTCTTATTATACAAATCTCCAGAAAAATACATTTTCAGTTTAATTTTTATCTAAAAATTCATATATATTAAGGAATATAACTATATTCAGCTACAGTTTAGTATAACTAATCATTGTAATCAGGTCATGCTGTTTTATTTGGATAATGAGCTCAAATATTTTACTAATGATACGTGAATAATATTAAGTTAAAATGCTCTGTCAAAATTTGTTGAAACTCAACTCCATTGTACCATGATATTAAAATCTACTGCCAAAGATTCTATTGAAACAATCAATTAGAAAATCAATTTATGTATTCAACTTCTAATTGAAAGCATAAAACCATCTTCTATTTGAAATATTCATAGAATATAATTAAATTTATATTTATACTCAATTGGTTTATTTTCATTTTTTTTTCCCTGAAGTCACTGATAATGTTTGCATTGGGGAAATTGTTTTATATTTGTCACTATGAAAGAAATGTATTTTCAATACAATAAAATAACTTATGTAGTTATATTTATGCTTTTTTCCTGTGGTAAGGGACCATAGCTTTCTTTAGACTCTCATATTGTATTTTGTGCCCAGGCAACATTCATACTAACACTTTTAAAATTTACATAGAATAAAATAGTTAAATTAACTTTATGGGAATGTACTTAATTGTTCTCAATTGTAGTTAGTGAGTGAGCACCTGTTATTTATAAGTCATTGGGTTAGATGCTATGAAGACTCAGCTACAAAATATGACATGTTCATGACCACAGGGAAGATTTCAGCTGAGTAAGGATCATAAAATAATACTGATAAGTACCAAAAAAAATATCAAATACTATAGGAGAGTTAGTAACATAGTGATAACAGAAGACATAATGAAGCCATATCTCACATAGCTAAGGTATTAAGAGTGTCTTCCTAGATGAGTTGCATCATTTTGGGGCTTTGAAAATTGAGGAGTATAGTGGAAATTTTTATTTCTACCAAATTTAAAGCTCAGTAGTGGGATGTTAGGTGCTGAGATGGATGGGGATAGCATCCAAGATTGGTAAAGGCTCAGCACAGAGTGAGGAGAGTGTCTACACATGGATATGATCCATAGAGATATTGCAGAGCCAATGAGGCTTCTGAGAGGAGGGGCAGCCTGTTGCAGAGTATCAAAACTTGAGTGAGAGGATGTCTTTTCCTTAGTGGTGTAACCCAGTGGGAGATGTGGGAGTAGGAATGGTGTGAGAAGGGCATCCATGCATGGAAGAAGTAGAGAGAGTAAATTGGTTATATATGAAAAATTGACTAAATGAGTAAAGATATTAGGTTACCATGAGCAAGATTTCTTACTGTCAGAGATCGTAGTTACAGTTATGGAAAAGGGGAAGGTAGCGTGTACTCTGTGGTATTGGATTAGAATTGGAGATATTAGTATAAACTTAGTTTTCAGTAGATAGATGTATATGTTTATTTTTACATATATACAGTGATAAGTAAGGACAGCAACACTCCAAGAGTAATAAACACTACTAGTGCACAAATCTTGGCTTCTAAATATCACTTGACTATACAAACCAGAATACCTCCAAACAAAAATGGGCTGTGGCACATGATGAGCCTAGGCCAGAATACCCTGTTCTAGTAACCAAGGAAGTGCTTGCAGAAGAATGGGAACATGACAAAGGGACATGGAAGCCAACCACAATTGCCTAAATCTAGGAGTACTTAAGCACAAAAGTAAATAATGATTTTGATAAATTGTATTCCATATATAAAATATAAAAACATAAATCCACCGATATAAATAATTTTAAATTTTGATATAGTACTGAATATTTACATAATTGTACAGTGCTTCCCCACAAAATAATTTATTACAAAGAGGAAATATGAGTACTTTATAATGGAAAAGCAGGTCAGGTTCCACCTAAATGAAGTTATCAAAGTGAATTTCACCAGTACTGGGACAAATTGAAACTGTTCACTATTTGTTAGGATACAAAGGGAACACAGCATAACTAATATGATATTGTTGCCAAAATACATACCTTGAATCAAATTAGAAGGAAACATCAGACACATTTAAATTGATGAACATTCTTCAAAACAAATGATCTGTAATCTTAGCATATTTTAAGATCATGAAAGGCAAGGGAAGAAGGGAACTCTTCCAGATTGAAGGCAACTAAGAGGCGTGGTAATTAAATTCAATGTGAGATTCTGAACAAGATCCTTTTAGATTATTGGACAATTGGTGATACTTGAAAGGGGCCCAAGGATTACATAGTGATAATTTAACATTGTTAATTTCCTAATTTTGAATGATTATGGTATTGTTAAGCATGTGAATGTGCTTGGATGTAGAAAATATGCAATAAAATATTTGGGAGGTGGATGGGAAACAGGTCAGCAAAGTACTCTCAAATGTTTCAGTACTTATGGCTTTTATGTAAATTGAAGTTGTTTCCATTTTTTTTTTAATAAAAATATAATTTAAAAAACAGCTCAATATCCCAAGACTTGGAGGTAAGAAAAGATATAACTGATTTCAATAGTTTTGCTAGTTCTAATGTAATATACTTGCAATGCAAAATTAATTTCCCATATTAAAGAGAAAATGCCAACCATGGTTAATATTTATTCTGGTTTTTTTGCAGACACAGGTCTGGATCAGTACCCAAGTATGGTCAATTCTATCCAGAATACCTCACTTTTTTTTCTTTTTAGGTTCCTTGGCATCACTCTTTCAGAGCTCTATTACTTTGGTACTCACGGTGTTGATTCAAGATAAGTATTTTCCGAATAGTCTGTCTATATTAGGTCCTTCGTTGTCAAATTCATTAGCATGGCTCTTTTCACGCTAATGGAATCATTCTAAAACTCTCCAACATCTTTATATATTATACTGTTGTGGAACCTGTTTAACTCCTGAATCTACCTTCTACTAGTCCTTAAATGAAAATTATTTCTAGTTGAATTACTTGCTGATCATCAAATGGAACTCAATTTCATCCAATTACATTTTTTTCTGTGAAAACCTTATTATTCTTCAATACTAGCTTATCTTTCTTCTTCTTCATGAAAGTGTTTGACTCCTTCAGCTGAATATAGTTTTTTCTTTCTTCAAACTAACACTGATCACATTACTTTTATGATACTTAAATGTATCAGCCTTGCATTTTACAGGTGTATACAATCTTTTCTCCCTATTGCATGTATAGTCTTATGAGTGGGGACTCTAATTTATCCTCCACAGCCTCTAGCAAAAAAAGTAGTTGCTTACAAAATTGCTCAAATTTTGAATTATTGCTGTGCACATGCTTGAGTGAGAAAAGCCATAGGGCACAAAAAACTGTATATGAAATTAGTAACAGTCAACTTCACATGACTCTTTGGTCGAAGAGACTCCCATTATTTAAATAAACACCGTAATTTGCCTTGGAATGATGGATGAATGTTATTGTAAATATTATTAAGACATATCTAAATGAACATTTTATTTATAATTTAATATTAAATTACACCATACCCTGGAACACGGAAGAGTTAACACTCTATAGCATCCCTTCCTCAGCCTAATGAATGATATTAGGGTATCAATGAGTTCTGCATAACCAAAATCCATGAACAATGCAGTAATAAAAAGAAAAAAGGCAGAATTTTATGTTTTCACATTTTATCTGTGGAAGTTGATAAGACAGAAAACTCAGTATAGACTAAAGACACCTCAGAATCCACCTACACTATATGTAAATAAGAAAAACACTTAGGTGTCCAGATGTAATATATGTATCTTACCTGTCTATTGTTCATTTTTAAAATAGCAATGCATCGTTTATGATAGTGGACGGTGGCATGTAATTGTAGGTAACTGGTATTGCACCTAAAAAAAGAATTTCACCAGCTCTAAATTGTCAAAAATAATCCAAATTTGTTTAGAAAAATTGCATCCCTATTATTCAAATGGAAACCCTGGTGGCGTAGTGGTTAAGAGCTATGGTTGCTAACTAAAAGGTCAGCAGTTCAAATCTACCACACGCTCCTTGGAAACCCTATATGGCAGTTCTACTCTGTCTTCTGGGTCGCTATGAGTTGGAATCAACTTGATGGCAGCAGGTTTTTTTTTTTTTTTATTCAAATAATACTGAACAATATGGGCTTAGTTGTTTCTCTTGCTTTCTATAGGGGAAAAAGTACTACACCATCAAAATCATGAAAATTTCAATATAATATTTAGTGTTTTCCTACTATTTTATTTCTTGGACACTTTGTGTGAACAAAGTATCAGTCTAAAGTTCCTTAGCTGTAGTCATCTACCCACCTCCACAAATCTATTCGGTCATTCACTGAGCACTCACTTAATATGATGTATTTTGATAGGAATTTCATTTACACTCGCCCTTTTAATGATACCACTCATCCGGACTGCAATCCCAAAGCATTTGATTTATTCCTTCATGTCTATTCACCTACTCCTACCAAACAGAAAATAATCAATTAGCAAATAACCAAATAAAATCTTACTATAAAAGTATTCCCTTTTCTTTTTCAAAGACTTCCCTGTCCCTCCAGTCAGCCACAATGCAAACCTGACAGGTATCCATTCCAGACTGCAACCTTCCTCTAATTCTTGCATTCAGTTAGCTATTAATTAATTTTTATGATTAATTAACTCCTACATCTTTCTGGCTAAATTATCATAGTGCTATACTCTAGTAGTAGTAGTACTATAAATTGTAGTCTGCCTTGTAGCAATAGATTCTTAACTGGTCCCCTAGACTTCTGTATACCCCCTGCACTGAGCCGTATTCCACAATGCTGCATGAACAATTATTCAGGTGACCCACTGCAATCACTACTGCACCAAGGTTACCATTAGCCTAACTTCCTGTTAGTGCCATTTATTAGTGGAGTCGATTTTGACTCATGAAGACTCCATGTGTATCAGAGTAGAATTGTGCTCTGTAGAGTTCTCAGTGGCTGATTTTCCAGAAGTAGGTCACCAGGGCTTTCTTATGAGACATCTCTGGGTGGGCTCAAACCTTTCAGTTAGCAGCTGACTTCATCTACCATTTACACTACTCACAGACTCCCTGACTTCCTACACCATGATTAACTTTGCCTGTTGTTGATCTTCATATGAATAGAATCATGCAGCATTTACTCTCTTGTGCCTTTTTTTTTTTCCAAAGTTGTAAACAAATATTGTTTTTTTTTTTTTTTTATTCATAGTAACCCTATGTGACAGAGCACAACTGCTCCACAGGGTTTTCTAGAATGTAGTATTTACAGAAGCAGATCATCAGGTCTTTCTCCTGAGAAGTCACTGGGTAAGTTCAAAACCACCAATCTTTTGGTTAGTGGCTTAACCATTTGCTCCACCAGGGCTCCTACCAAACATTAAGTGACTAAAATTCATCTTTGTTTCTACTTGTAGTTTTAGTGTATTTGTTCTGATTGCTAAAAAGCAATTCATGTATGATTTTTAAATAAGGTTTTGTATCAAAAAGTTTTATGCTCATGAGAGAGACTACATCATGATTATTTTTTCTTGCCTACTCTTGTATGAATTTTAGTATCAGGGTTAAAACAGCCTTTTAAAATAATGTAACTTTCTTGCTTTCTTTATTCTCCAGAACAACTGTATATCATGAGGATCAGCTGGGTTGAAATGCTGACTGACAGAAAACTAAAACCAAACCCGTCGCCGTCAAGTTGATTCCAACTCATAGTGACCCGATGAGACAGAGAGAACTCCCCCATAGAGTTTCCAAGGAGTGGCTGGTGAATTAGCAGCCGTAGCTCTTAACCACTACATCACCGGGGATCTTGAGTAACGGAATATGATTGACAGAACATGTATTCTACCTGGAGATAACTCTGTTTTTTCTTAACACACTGCAGTGGAAAATCTGATTCAAAAATTTGAAAATGCTCATTTGGAAGGAGATAATATTAAAATTGCTACTCTTAAATTCAGTTTGTACTATCTTTTTAGAATCTCTGGTATTTCACTTTACACATTTTTTTTTAAATAAGTTTTATTGTGCTTTAAGTGAAAGTTTACAAATCAAGTCAGTCTGTCACATATAAGCTTATATACACCTTACTCCATACTCCCACTTACTCTCCCCCTAATGAGTCAGCTCACTCCCTCCTTCCAGTCTCTGCTTTCATGATGGTTTTGCCAGTTTCTAACCCTTTCTACCCTCCCGTCTAACCTCCAGACAGGAGATGCCAACACAGTCTCAAGTGTCCACCTGATACAAGTAGCTCACTCTTCATCAGCATCTCTCTACAACCCATTGTCCAGTCCAATCCATGTCTGAAGAGTCTTTGGGAATCGTTCCTGTCCTGGGCCAACAGAAGGTTTGGGGACCATGACCACTGGGATTCTTCTAGTCTCAGTCAGACCGTTAAGTCTGGGCTTTTTATGAGAATTTGGGGTCTGCATCCCACTGTTCTACACAATCATTTTTCAAGGTTGCTTGTAATACTGACTGACACATAGTAACTCTAAAAGAAATATTGATATTGATAAAGCATTTTTATTGTGACCATCTTCTCTTTCCTCAAAATAATACTATGAACTTTTTATTATGAAAAAGAAAATTTTCTTGCAGGGATTCCTTTCCATCTATACATTAAATAATGCTGCAGATAACCTTTGGTTAAATTTTTACAAGTTTTTAAGAATTACTAGAGTTGATTTTTCAATATCGGATTTCTTTTCAAGATTTATCTCATTCAGCAACATTTCAAATCTACTTTAGATATTTGGCAAGAGTCCTATGAAACCCATGACAATTTACATTTTCATACATACAGTCTAATACTTTTTTCAGTTAAATTTCATTTTCTATTTCAATGGCTATTGATTTAGACCATCACATGATTGGATGCAAGAAATAGAAGTTCAAACAAAATATGTTTCTCATGGTCTATGCATTTTTACTAAATGAATATTTTTAACATCTGACTCATGGCAAACCCAAGTGTGTAGAGTAGAACAGCACTCCATAGGGTATTCAATGCTGTGATCTTTCAGAAGCAGATCTCCAGGCCTTACTTTCAAGTTGCCTCTGGGTGGGTTAGAACCACCAACTGTTCAGCTGACAGTCCGGTGTTTAAACATTTGTGCCACCTAGTGACTCTGGTCATAATACATACAGAGCAAAATGCCAAATATTTATGTTTTACTTGATATGTGGCACTTATTTTAAAATAATTTTATGTTTATCAATGTTTCTGTATTTGTGAAATGAAGTAATTATTTCATTTATTTTCATTGTTGTTTAATGACAAATTTCCAAGTTTCCTAAACTTTTCCTTTTACAACTATTTTTATTTTACTATTTATACTTATTCTTCCTCATTAAAAAGCTTGAATTGGATGCTTATGAATCAATAGTTAAATCCAATCCAGGATATTATTCTGGAAGTAATTGATATATATTTGAAATTTTATTTTAAAACAAACTTTTATAGCTGCCTTTGAAATATGACTAGAATCTAAGTTATAATTTACATTTTATGATTTTGCCATAACGTGTCAACTTAATGAAGAGTAATAAAAATTATGATATAATACACATGAGAAAATATTTAACTACTCCTTATATTATTAATTACTATAACCATAAAACTGACACTATAACACTTTAATAATATATAAAATTAATTGCTGAATGCTACAAATTAGCTTCCAAATATTGCTCACTTTTGCCAAATGTATTGTTAATTAGTTGATAAAATTTGGCAGCTAGGTAAAATATATTTTAAAAGAGTATGGGGTTAAGGAACACCAAGCAGGAAGCCAAAATGAAGTTTCTGTAGCATAAATTTAAGAGCACTGTCCAACAGAAAAGAAGCCCTTGTGGCGCAGCGGTTTGAGCCCACCAGCCACTTCCTGGGAGTAAAATGTGACAGTCTGCTTCTGTAAAGATCTGCAGCCAAGGAAGCTTTATGTGGCAGTGCTACTCTGTCCCATAGGGTCGCTATGAATCGGAATAGACTTTGAGGCAACAGGTTTTTGGTTTGGTAGAAATATAACGCAATGCCCTTTTGTAATTTCAAATTCTTTAGTAGTCACAGTTGAAAAAAAGTAAACAGATGAAATTAACATTAATAGCATTTTATTTAACACAATGTATGCAAAAATTTTGACTTCTACACTCATGAAGGTAAAATTATTAGTGAGATATTTTTCATCTCGGGTTTTTTTTTTTCACGGTAAGTCTTAAAAATCATATGTGTTTTTACAGTTACAGCACATATATCATTTTGGGCTAGCTCTATTTCATGTTTGAATGTGGCTAGTGGCTGCTCTATTGAAGCATGTGGGTATAAATAGTATCTTAGAATGTCAGCCTCAGACAGTGTAAATTCTATATACAAAGCAGGAAAGTTTAGGTCCAATGTCTTTTCCGTTTGTTTTTTTACTTTTATGGAATATGGATAAGCATTTATTGGATCAAGCCATATCTCTACTAATTTTGCCATCCATTCATGGCAGCTCAGTTGCAAATAGAGCACATAAACATTTAGGGCAGTATATATAGAGAGAGAGAAAGAGAGAGTGAGAGAGAGTGAGATCAACAATAATATCCAATAATATGCATGTTCTACTTTCATTCCTCTTTCTAATTTTAAAATGAGGGTGCTAAGGCTTACAGAAAAAAAAAAAATCCAATGAAACATATTTAATCATTTTAGAACAAGGTATGCCATTTTCTAAACATTTCCTTCAGAATCAACATCCTGAACCACTGCAATGAATTATCATGTCACCTATGATTCTTCTTTAAGGTAATCTAGATGGAAGGGAACAACCCCCACTTCACTTGATCAATCCTCTTTTAGTCAAAAGAATAAAATAAAATAAAGAATGTGATATTAACATCACTGATCATGCTGAATAATATTTCTGATAGATGTATGTTCGTTTTGTTTTTCCAGTATTGGTACTTTTTACTTATAGCTTTTTCCAATATTAATAATATCATGTATTCCTAAACAATTTTTTAAACTTATTTTCAGAGGTTATAATACTGTATCGGTCCTTGTGTGGTACAAACCATTTAAGCTTGACTGTTAACCAAAGTTTGGCATTTTAAACAAAACCAGCAGCACTGTGGAAGAAAGGCTGGGTGACCTGCCTCCATAAAAATTACAGCCAAGAAAACCCTATGGAGCAGTTCTACTCTGTAACATATGGGGTTACCATAAGTTGGAATGGACTCAATAGCAAGGATTTTTTTTTTTTTTTTGGTTTTTAATAGTATATCACATTGTTAGAATTCTCATTCCTTTGCCTAATGATTTCTGTATTTTACTTCAGGTTTAATAACATAAACTTAATACCTGAAACATAACATATATACATATAAATATGTCAGCTTGTCATACTGTGGGAGCTTGCTGTTGCTGTAATGCTGAGAGCTATGCCACAGGTATTCAGACACCAGCAGAGTCACTCATGGCAAACAGGCTTCAGCTGACCTTCCAGACTAAGACAAACTAGGAAGAAGAACCTCGAAGTATACTTCTGAAAAGATTCAGCCAGTGAAAACCTTATGAACAGCAGCGGAATATTGTCTGATATAGTGCCAGAAGATAAGCCCCCCAGGGTGGAAGGCACTCAAAGTACAACTGGGGAAGAGCTGCCTCCTCAAAGTAGAATCAACCTTAATGACATGGATGGAGTGAAGCTTTAGGGACTTTCATTTACTGATGTGGCACAAGCCAAAATGAGAAGAAACAGCTGCAAACATCCATTAATAATCAGAAACTGGAATGTATGAAGTACTATCTAGGAAAATTGGAAATCATCAAAAAATTAAATGGAATGCATAAACATCAACATCCTAAGCATTAGTGAGTTGAAATGTACTGGTATTGGCCATTTCGAATGGGATGATCATTCAAACTTGAAGAGTAATGGCATTACATTCATTGTCAAAAAGAACATTTCAAGATCTATCCTGAAGTATAAACCTGTGAGTGATAGGACAATATCCATACACCTATAAGGAAGACCAGTTAATACAACTATTATTCAAATTTATGCACCAACCACTATGGCCCAGGATGAGGAAATCGAAGGTTTTTACCAACTTCTGCAGTCTGAAATTGATCAAACATGCAATCAGGATGCATTTATAATTACTAGTGATTGAAATACAGAAGTTGGAAGCAAAGAAGAAGGATCAGTAGTTGGAAAATATGGCCTTGGTGATAGAAACAATCCTGGAGATTGAATGATAGAATTTTGTAACACCAGCGACTTCTTCATTGCAAATACCTTTTTTCACCAACCTAAGCAGTAACTATACACATAGACCTCGCCAGATGGAACACACAGAAATCAAGTTGACTACATCTGTGGAGAGAGACGATGGAAAGGCTCAAAATCATCGGTCAGAACAAGCCCAGGGGCCAGCTGTGGAACAGACCATCAATTGCTCATACGCAAGTTTAAGTTGAAACTGAAGAAAATTCGAACAAGTTCACAAGAGCTAATAATGACCTTGAGTATAGCCCATCTGAATTTAGAGACCATCTCAAGAACAGATTTGATGTGTTGAACACTAATGGCTGAAGGAAGACCAAATGAGTTGTGGAAAGACATCATACATGAGGAAAGCAAGAAATCATTAAAAAGACAAGAAAGAAAACACCAAATGGATGTCAGAAGAGACTATCTGAAACTTGCTCTTGAACATCGAGTAGCTAAAGCAAAAGGAAGAAATGGTGAAGTAAAAGAACTGAACAGAAGATTTCGAAGGGCAACTTGAGAAGACAAGGTAAAATATTATGATATGTGCAGAGAGCTGGAGATAAAGAATCAAAAGAGAAGAACATACTTTGTATTTTTCAAGCTGAAAGAACTGAACAAAAATTCAAGCCTTAAGTCCCAAAGTGAAGGATTCTATGGGGAAAATATTAAATGACTCAGGAAGCATCAAAGGAAGATGGAAGGAATACACAGAGTCATTATACCAAAAAGAATTGGGAGACATTCAACCAATTCAAGAGGTAGCATATAATGAGGAACCAATGGTACTGAAGGAAGAAGTCCAAGCTGCACTGAAGGTACTGGTGAAAAACAAGACTCCAGGAATTGACAGAATATCAACTGATATGTTTCAACAAATGGACACAGCACTGGAAGTGCTCCTTGTCTATGCCAAAAAATTTTGAAGACTTCTATCTGGCCAACCAACTAGAAGAGATCCATATTTATGCTTGTTCCCAAGAAGGGTGATCCAACCAAATGTGGAAATTATCGGGCAATATTATTACTATCATGTGCAAATAAAATTTTGCTGAAGATCATTCGAAAGCAGCTGAAGCAATACATTGACAGAGAATGGCCAGAAATTTAGGCCGGATTCCGAAGAGGATGTGGAACCAGGCGTATCATTGCTCATGTCAGATGTATCTTGGCTGAAAGCAGAGAATACCAGAAAGATGTTTACCTGTGTTTTATTGACTATGCAAAGTCATTCGACTGTGTGGATCATAACAAATTACGGATTACATTGCAAAGAATGGGAATTGCAGAACACTTAACTGTGCTCATGAGGAACCTGTACATAGATCAAGAGGCAGCTGCTCGGACAGAACAAGGGGATACTGCAGGGTTTAAAGTCAGGAAAGGTGTGTGTCAGGGTTGTATGCTTTCACCATACCTATGCAATTTGTATGCCGAACAAATAATACAAGAAGCTGGACTATATGAAGAAGAACAGGGCATCAGGATTGGTGGAAGACTTATTAATAACCTGTGTTATGCAGATGACACAACTTTGTTTGCTGAAGGCGAAGAGGACTTGAAGCACTTACTGATAAAGATGAAAGACTACAGCCTTCAGTATGGATCACACCTGAACATAAAGAAAACAAAAAATCCTCACAACTGGACCAATAAGCAACATCATGATAAATCGAGAAAAGATGGAAGTTGTCAAGGATTTCATTTTACTTGGATCCACAATCAACTCCCATGAAAGCAGCAGTCACAAAATCAAAAGACATTGCATTGGGCAAATCTACTGCAAAAGACCTTTTTAAAGTGTTGAAAAACGGAGACATCACCTTGAAGACTAAGGTGCACCTGACCCAAGCCATGGTATTTTCAGTAGTAACATATGTATCTGAAAGCTAAACAATGAATAAGGAAGACAGAAGAATTGATGCCTTTCAACTGTGGTGTTGGCAAAGAAAATTGAATACAGCATGAACTGCCAAAAGACAGAACAAATCTGTCTTGGAAGAAGTACAATCAGAATGCTCCTTAGAAGAAAGGATGGCAAGATTGCGTCTTACATACTTTGGACATGTCGTCAGGAGGGATCAGTCCCTGGAGAAGGACATCGTGCTTCGTAAAGTACAGAGTCCACAAAAAAGAAGAAGACCCTCAATGAGATGGATTGACACAGTGGCTATACCAATGGACTCAAGCATAACAATGATTGTGGGCATGGTGCAGGACTGGGCAGTGTTTCGTTCTGTTGTACATAGGGTCCCTGTGAGTCAAAACAGACTCGACGGCACCTAAAAACAACAACATGTATATATACAATAAACACACATTCAGTTTTTATACTGTCTTTAAAGTACCTTACATATAGACAGATTAATTAAAATATTAATGAAATTAAGCCAAATTGTAAAGAACAATGGCACTATCAATACAAAATGTTTGAGGTGTCCTCATGCTCTGCAGCCCTAGTGGTGGTGTGTTGGGTGGTTAGGAGTTATGACTGCTAATCAAAAAGGTCAACAGTTTGAATCTACCAGCCACTCTTTGGAAATCCTATGAGGCAGTTCTACTCTGACCTATGGGTCGTTACGAATCAGAACAGACTCGATGTAAGGGGTTGTACTGCTCTGCTATCATATTTAAATGGTAGAACAGGCATTTGATAAACACATGAGCAGATCTATAAACACAGTCATATTTATAAGCTTTTCTTCTTTAATTTGTGAAAGAATTTTTAAAGTTAAATCATCTCGAAAATATTAGCTGATATTTGTTTTAAAAATTCAATCTTAAATAGATGAGAAAGTGTTGAAATATTCATTATAATATGAACTGGAGAAATAGATCTTTTTCAACGAGGTCTCTTTGCTTTTACAATGATCTTGAATTATTTAATATATTTCTAAGATCTTCAGTGAATCATGACACAATGATTTTTTCATGAGCTCATTTACCACATTGGTAGAATTCTAAGATTTTGTAAATGCATTTTCTTCTCACTTTGAAGGAGAATAAAATCACTCCTCAGATCATGTAGACTTATTTACCTGTAAATTCATGTGGAAATGTGATGAGGAATACAGCCTGTAATATCAGTTTCTTGTGCAAGCATGAGGTAATGATATATGCTGAATAAACTTTGAATATCTGGTGTTTCTTTTTGTTTGTTTATTTGTTTCTGTTGATGCATCAATTCGTGTAAAACTAGATAAGAAATCATCCCAAAAGTGGGCTGACAAGTAATCCATTGTGAGCCTCTGGTGTCTGTTAGCAATTCTAAGCATTCTTTTGTTATAGTCAGGTTCTCTGTTGGCATTTGCCATCTCCCTGTGTGTCGGTGTGTCCATTCTACAGAGAGAGAGAGAGAGATAGTCCCCAGATGTTGCAAATAGTTAATATACTCAGCTGTTAATTGAAAGTTTGGTGGTTTCAGTATACCCAGAAGCAGAAGAAAGCCCTGATGATCTACTTAAGAAAAATAAGCCAGTGAAAACCCTACGGAGCACAGCTCTACTCTGACACGCGTGACGTTGCCATGCAGCAAATCAACTTTAAGCAACTGTTGATATACATATTATATAATATATATATCTGACTAAACCTGTTGAAATATACAGTTAAACTTTATTAATGTTGTAAAGTCTTGAAAATATTTTCTTCTCAATGAAAACACTCAAATAATTAATGAAGAACCCACTCAACTATACTTTGGAAAAGGCCTGGTGATCTGCTTCAGAAAGATCACAGCCATGAAAACCCTATGAAGCATAGTTCTACTCTGCAACACATGAGGTCACTGTAAATTGTAATCAACTTGTTGACTACTGGTTTTGATTTATATCCATGTCTTTTTTTTTTTCTTAATGATATCACCAATATAAATCTGATGTAAAAATGACCTTTAGAATATACATAGTAGTGGTAATTTAGGCTCCGTAATTGAAAATTTCCCAGGCTCCCTATCTTAGTCCAATCTTGACAACACCAAGTGTTTGTTTCT
This sequence comes from Loxodonta africana, assembly GCF_030014295.1. Classification (NCBI taxonomy): domain Eukaryota; kingdom Metazoa; phylum Chordata; class Mammalia; order Proboscidea; family Elephantidae; genus Loxodonta; species Loxodonta africana. Next base: position 52,557,037 of record NC_087351.1, read on the forward strand.
CTTTCATATAATCCTGGTCATTGATGCCAAGCTAAGCACCATGTCATTAGGAGACAGCACATTGATAGCATCAACTTTAATCTAATCAAATAAAACTAAAAACTTGGCAGGAGCTATTTTCAGTTTATTACTACTGCATGTTTTAAAGTTAGGAATGGTGTGCATCAGGGTTGTATCCTTTTGCCATACCTATTCAATCTGTATGCTGAGCAAAGAATCTTAAAAGCTGGACTATATGAAGAAGAATGGGGCATCAGGTTTGGAAGAAGACTCATTAACAAACCTGCATTACGCAGATGACACAACCTTGCTTTCTGAAAGTGAAGAGAACTTGAAGCACTTACTGATGAAGATCAAAGACCACAGCCTTCAGTATGGATTATACCTCAGCATAAAGAAAACAAAAATCCTCACAACTGGACCAATAAGCAACATCCTGATTAACGGAGAAAAGATTGAAGTTGTCAAGGATTTCATTTTATTTGGATCCACAGTCAACACCCATGGAAGCAGCAGTCAAGAAATCAAAAGACTCATTGCATTGGGCAAATCTACTGCAAAACACCTCTTTAAAGTATTGAAAAGCAAGGATGACATCCTGAAGGCTAAGGTGTGCCTGATCCAAGCGGTAGTGTTTTCAATAGCCTCATATGCATGTGAAAACTGGACGATGAATAAGGAAGACCAAAGAAGAATTGAAGTCTTTGAGTTGCAGTGTTGGCAAAGAATATTGAATATACTATGGACTGCCAAAAGAAGAAACAAATCTGTCTTGGAAGAAGTATGGCCAGAATTCTCCTTAGAGGCAAGGATGGCAAGACTTCATCACAGATACTTTGGACATGTTGTCAGGAGGGATAACTCCCTGGAGAAAGACATTGTAATTGGTAAAGTAGAGGTTCCTGCAAAAAAGAGGAAGACCCTCAATGAGATAGACTGACCCAGTGGCTGCAAGAATGGGCTCAAGCATAACAATGATTATGAGGATGGTGCTGGACCGGGCAGTGTTTTGTTCTGTTTTACATAACCAAAAACCAAACCCATTGCTGTCAATTCTGACTCATAGCGACCTTATAGGACAGATGAGAACTGCCCCACAGAGTTTCCAAAGAGTGCCTGGTGGACTCAAACTGTCAACCTTTTGGTTAGCAGCTGTAGCACTTAGCCACTATGCCACCAGGGTTTCCCTGTTTTACATAGGGTCACTATAAGTCCGAACCGATTCTATGGCACCTAACAACAACTACCACTTGCAAACTTTCTATCTCTGAAGATCAGGGAGGCTGGTGTGTCCAAAATTATAAGATACAGTTCACTCTTCCTTCCTTCTTCCCAGCCTCCAGTTTTCCAAGTTCCAAATGTTCCACATTACTTTACCACCCTCCCTTTTTTCCTTAAGACCTTTTTGATTTTCATTATAATTGGTAGGTTTCATCCAGATGCTTCTTCCCCAGACACAGTAGGCAATACCTTTGGAGGGAGCCCTCTTCTTAAGAGTTTTCTATAATAGAGCATCTTACAACAAATTACTGTACCCCTTTTCTATTCATGATTATATGTGATCACTGATGCTGAACAAGTACTTTCTGTTCTTGTTAAACAGTATCAAATTTTTCTGTGTCCATCTGAATCACCCCCAGTTCTCTTGATATATACATAAGCATGTAGATATAAGCCATATTTACTTACTTATTATGTTTATTGTTTATTTTATATGCTCACACAACTAGAATTTGAGTTTTGCACAGGCAAGGACTTGTTCTGTTTTGTTCACTGACCCAAGCTCCTGGAATACTGCCTGTTACATAACAGTTAATAAATATTTGCTAATTAAGCAAATGACTGAAAGAAGAATTTATATTTAGGGTAAGATAAATAACATAAAAACAGGATGATCGTTTAGTGATACACAAATCCTATTGTTTCTAATTTAACTATATATTACCAAATAATTATGCATCATTGTATTACCATATTCTTTCTCCCATCTTGAGATCTCAGTTCTGATTAATGCATTCAAAGCTTATTCAATAAATAGCTATTGAACCCCTCAAAGGGCCAGGTGCTGAAAATAAAATGGTGAAAAATTGTAATCAATAAGAACATTGAGAAAATGCTTAAATTTAGGTAGCATTAAGTTCCATGAAAAACAAAACAGAGTAAGTTATTGGAAAGCATTAGTTCAATAAAGACGTGGGAGAATTATGGTAGGTTACTGAGGAGAAGACATTTGAGTAGGGACTAAAAATTGAGTCATGAGGATGGAAATATAGAAAGAGGGATTTTCAGATAGAAAATAACTTTTATTCTTGGCACATTCAGGGAATGCAAGACAAGCTAGCAGAGTTGGTGCATAGTGAGTCAAGAGGAGAGTGGTCAAGGTTTGAAGGCCAGAGTGAGGTGCTGGAACTTCACTGTAACAATGATGAGATTTTTATTATTATTATTTTAAACAAGTGAGCCACACAGTCTGACTCTTGTTCAAAAATATCACTAATATTTTTAAAATAAACATTTTATGATTGAGGAACTGAAGATTGTGGAATAAGTTGTTAGGAAGCAAATTTGGAATACCTCAGACTACACAGGATAAAAAAAAAAATTTTTTTTTTTTGAGAGACAAAAAGATTTCAAGGAAAATATGCTTAATGTTTTTTAAATACAGAAGAGGTAACCGTATTAAAAAGTATATATATATATATACACACACACATATATATATGTGTGTATATATATGTTGTTTGGAAACCCTGGTGGCATAGTGGTTAAGTGCTACAGCTGCTAATCAAAGGGTTGGCAGTTCAAATCTGCCAGGAGCTCCTTGGAAACTCTATGGGGCAGTTCTACTCTGGCCTATAGGGTCGCAATGAGTTTGAATCGACTCAGCAGCATTGGGTTGGGTTTTTTATATATATGTTGTTGTTATTGTTAGATACTGTCAAGTTGGTTTAGATTTGTAGCAGCCCTATGTACAATAGAACGAAATACTGACTGGTCCTGTGCCTAAATTGCCCGGTTCTAATCCAAGCTCCACCAATCACAGCTTGGAAAACTTTAGCAAGTTGTATAACTTTTATCTTACTTAGTTCCTCAATCGATAAAATAGAGATAAAACCAAACCAAAAACCCTTTGCCTTCGAGTCGATTCCAACTCATAGCGACCCTATAGGACAAAGTAGAACTGCCCCATAGGGTTTCCAATGAGAGGATGGTGGATTCGAACTGCTAACCTTTTGGTTACCAGCTGAAGCTCTTAAACATTGCACCACCAGGGATCCATAAGAGAGGCAGTAATGTTTAAAATTATTATTGGGATTAAGGGAGTTAATATTTATAAAATGATTTGAAGAATGTCCATTATGTGTTGTTGTTGTTGTTAAGTGCCACGTAGTTGGTTCCAACTCATAGTGACCCTATGTACAACAGAACAAAACACTGTACTATTCTCACAATTGTTGCTATGTTTGAGACCATTGTTATAGCCACTGAGTCAATCCATCTCATTGAGGGTCTTCCTCTTTTTCACTGACCCTCTATGTTTCTAAGCGTAATGTCCTTCTTCAGGACAATTTCATATGTCCCTTCTGACAACATGTCCAAAGTACTTGAGATGAAGTCTTGCTGCCCTTGCTTCTAAGGATCATTCTGGCTGTACCTCCTCTAAAACAGATCTGTTCATTTTTCTGGCAGTACATTGACATATTCGATATCCTTTGCCAAAATCATAATTCGAAGGCATCAATTCTTCTTTGATCTATTTTATTCATTGTCCAGGTTTCCCATGCATATGAGGCAACTGAAAATACCATGGCTTGAGTCAGGCACACTTTAGTCTTTAAAGTGGCATTCTCCTTTTTTAACACTTGAAAGAAATCTTTTCAGCATGTTTACCCAATGGAATACTTGATTTCTTGACTGCTGCTTCCATGGACATTGACTGTGGATCCAAGTAAAACAAAATCCTGACAACTTCAATCTTTTCTCCATTTATCGTGATGTTGCTTATTGGCCCAGTTGTGAGGATTTTTGTTTTCTTTATGTCGAGGTGCTCCACACTGAGGGCTGTGGTCTTTGATCTTCATCAGTAAGTGCTTCAAATCCTCTTCTCTTTCAGCAAGCAACGTTGTGTCACCTGCATATTGCAGGTTGTTAATGAGTCTTCCTCCAATTCTGATATCCTGTTCTTCTTCATACAGTCCAGGTTCTCAGATTATTTGCTCAGCATACAGATTGAATAAGTATGATGAAAGGATACAACCCTGATGCACACCTGTCCTAACTTTAAACCATAGAGTATCCCCTTGGTCTGTTTGAATAAGTGCCCCTTGGTCTATGTACAGCTTCCTCATGAGCACAATTAAGTGTCCTAGAATTCACCGTTATGTGTAATATTATCCATAATTTGTTGCTATCCACAGAGTCAAATGCCTTTGCATAGTCAATAAAACACAGGTAAACATCTTGCTGGTATTCTCTGCTTTCAGCTAAGATCCATTTGACCTCAGGAATGATATCCCTCATTCCACATCCATGAATACATATATTTTATATATATATGTATTCGTATGCATATATGACATCATACATGTGTATATGTGTGTATAAATATTGCTATAACACAAAATATATATGAGCTAGATAACAGTAAGGGAAATACCAACAAATCAATAGAATATTGTTAGTTGCTGTCAAATCAGTTCAGACTCGTAGCAACTCTACAATAGAAGGAAATACCACCCAATCCTGCACTATCCTCACAATTGTTGCTACGATCGAGCCCATTGTTACAGCCACAAATAGAACAGACTGGACATGTACACAGACAATTCAAAGAGGCTGCCAGATGGCCAATAAATCTACCAAAAGATGCCCAGCATTATAGGTAATCATAAAACAGTTAATTAAAACAAAACAAAGAGATACAATTTCATACCTATTAGCCTGAAAAAAATTAATATCTGATTACACCATGTGTTGGCTGGGGAAAATTGAACTCTTGCTTATTACTAATGGAATAAGTAATTAGCACAATTTCTTTGGAGAGCAATTTAGCAATACTTTCTGGAGTTAAGAACTGTGTACCATAATCTGGTACTTCAGTTTCCATGGGCTCTTCCATAGGGAAAATTCTGGCCTGGTTTCTTTATGGGAATATAAAGAATCATGCTCATTATAGCATTATTTGGAAGAGCTAAGAGGTGGCAAATGATCTAATGGTTTCTCATTAAGGGAGTATATGAATAAACATTGGCTTAGTCACTAAAACGAAAATAAAAGAGATGTTCCAGTGAATGGAATAATTCTATAAATATCTAAAAACAGGGAATTTCAAAGCAATTTTTGTGATAGTCTTCGTATTATATTTTAAAATATCAAAATAAGGATATATACCTAATAAATACTGAATAGTGAAATTTCTAATATTTGATTTTTTGACCAACATTAGTGGCAACTGCACATATTCAACCTAAGAACTTCAGAAACAGAATACTGGTACTAACTACTACATGAAAATGATCCATCCCAGTTATGGATAGTGTTCGTCTTTCAGAAAAAAAGAAGTTAAAAGGTAAAACATTGGGGCTTTAGCTGTATTTTTAAATTTGTATTTATTTAAAGTAAGTTAAAGAGATGAGGAAAAAAATGTTACACTAACAACAAATACAATACTTAGAATATATTTCATTAAAAATATAAGTAACTGTGGTAAAAAAAAAAAAAACTATAATGCCTTCTTATGGAAGTAAGATAAGTCTTAATTAAATAAGGAAACAGGGCATATACCAAGACTAAAATTTTTGGTCACTATAAAGAAGTTAATCCTTGAAAAATAAATGCATTTTAGGGAAAGTCTAATTAAAGTTACAATGAGAATATTTTTCATTTTGAAAGTTGAAAAATGCTTCTGTGCTTTATAATATAGTGGACATAACAAAATGTGATAACTGAGGGAAGATATTATATTTTATTATATATGTTGTATATGTATACTATATTAAGAAACTACTATAATTAAAGCTATGTAATACATCAAAATTGATAGAAAGATCTAAAATTGATAGAAAGATAAATGAATGGCTAAAGGAATTTCAGAAATATATATGTTTGTGTGCTAATAAAATGCATATTCCAATAGATGAAAGAGAGATTTGGGAAGGAGTGACTTTTTTTTTTATGATTTTTATTGTGCTTTAAGTGAAAGTTTACAAACCAAGTCAATCTCTCACATATAAACTTATATACACCTTAGTGCATACTCCCATTTACTCTCCCCCTAATGAGTCAGCCCACTCCCTCCTTCCAGCCTCTCCTTTTGTGACCATTTTGCCAGTTTCTAACCCCCTCTACCCTCCCATCTCATGGGGAGGAGTGACTTTGAAGTGAAAATAAACGTCTCTGGAGGGGATTGAAATTTTGTGGTCCACTCTTGGTCTTTTGAAATGGTTTAGCTTATCCTCTACAGAGAGGGTTATAAACTAGTGGAGTTATTTAAAAGAGATATTATAAACTCTGGGTACAATGAAAATCCACTCAGACATTCAACTGACCAAAAAAAAAAAAAAAAAGTTAATAGAAAGCATACACTCCCCCCTATACTCTCCTGTGCTTAAAAAGCAGAATATTGGAAGGATAAAAAATTTTGGAGAGAACACATATTATATTCATTTTTATTGTTATGTGAGTTCCTAGCTGTAAGAAGTACCTGAATAGTTTAATGAGCAGCAGATATCAAGAAAGCAAGCCAGTATGGGAGAACAAGAACAGATAGATTGAATACCTCACAATGACTAGAGCTGGTTGTGAGTTTGTGGGTGAATGGCAAGCACTTTTTTTTCTTTTTTTAGGGATGAAGGGAGTTTCTTTGGAGTGGGATAAGCTGAAGTCATTGAATTATGAATCTGAATTATCAGTAGGCTCCAGATGCTTCTATATAGGAATATAAACAGGAGAATTAGAAACACCTATCCTTTCAACATTTATGATAAAGTCTATTGACATATTACTCTAGAGTCTGGACATTTTCATCTGTGAATTTGTAGAGGGCCATTTATAACACTTTAAAAATAAAATCAGAGCAGTGATAAACAAGTTCTTATCTTATTAAAATAAAATACCATGAAAGTTAAGATATACATAATATGTAAAATTAACACAAGTGAAAAAATTCTGTCTTAGTTATCTAGTACTGTTATAACAGTAATATCACAAGTGGGTGACTTTAACAAACAATTTAACAAACAAAATATATTTTTTCACTGTTCAGGAGGCTACAAGTCTGAATTCAAAGTGCCAGCAGTAGAGGAAGGCTCTGTTTGTTTGCTCTGAGGCAACATTCTTGTCTCTTTCAGCTTCTGTCTGTTGACTTCTTGGCAATCTCCACATGACATCATTTGTGCTTGCTTAGACATCTACTCAGTCAAATATCCAAGTTCATCATTAACAAATTCTACCTTCCACCAAACATTTGCATATAATTCAGATGAGTTTTTTGCTATGGCATAAAAAAGCATTGCCCTTCCTCCATTGTCCAATCACACGTTCATCATTTTCTTTTAAAGTCTCACCAGAAGCACATTTCAAATCCACATTAGAGGTGGGGCCAAGATGGCTGACTAGGTAGAAGCTACCTCGGATCCCTCTTGCAACAAAGACTCAGAAAAACAAGTGAATCAATCACATACATGACAATCTATGAACCCTGACCATCAAACACAGATCTAAAGAGTTGACCTGAGTGACAGAGACTGAGAGCGAACAACCACAGGGAAGCAATGATTGCTTTTGGAGCCTGGAGCCAGAGTCCCAGTCAGAAAACCTTGGCACCTGGCTTTAGACAGGGCTCAGGGAAACTGAGGACTGCATCCTGAGATGGTGCAAACACGGGACGCAGCCCTAGCCCCCAGAAGTGACCTCAGGGGAAGCCCAGCCCGTGCACGCAGGCAGTGCAGCGACGTGGCTAACAGGAGGAGAAGTCACCAGGAGGCAGCAACTGATTTTGGAGCCTGGAGTGTGGCGTCCCAGCCGGGGAATCTTGGCCCTGGACTTTGGACTGGGAGCAGAGGAACTGACCACGGCTTCTAAGACAGCACAAGCACAGGAAGCAGGCCTGACCCTTGGGAGCAATCTTGAACCAGCCAACACACACAGGCTACACACCCCTCAGGAATCTCAGATTAAACAGTCATCACCAAAAAAGATAAGTCACTTTGTCTATATTCCTGGGTGCTACGCTCTCCTATTTATCTGATCCCTCCTCTCCCCTTCCCAGGTGGCTTCATTAACATTGGAATTTCCTGAGCCAGAAAGTGAAGTGCTCTGCGGTTTTTCTTTCTGTTTTGGTCTTTTCCTAACCCATTCTCCTGGCCTGAGAGAAGCAACTGCAAAAAACCCTGAAACCAAAAATCCTTCCCTAATTGGACTAAAAATACAGAACCAGCTCCAGCCAAGCATATGAGATCCACACTCTTGGGCTTTCATCCCTACAGGGAACAAGGTGGCTATTATAATGCAAAGGTAATTCTGATAGGGATCTGACTGTAATTGTTTTAGCCGATTACTGGAAAGACAAGCTTCCCAGGTCTGATATCTCTGCCTATTCAATAGAGCCCTCACTGACCCAAAATGGGGAACTGAGGGCTGAAGCTCCCCCCAGACCACCTAGCCTCCTGCCTTAGGGGTCTAAGGATGGTGACACCTACCAATCTGTAGAGGTAATTGCATTGGGCACCTAAGCTACAGCTGCAGAGCCTACCCACCAAAGTGCTTCAGGAATAGAGACATACCTTCCTCACTGGCACTTGAGGGAAGCCTGTCAGCATCCTGCCCCTCCAGAGTGTGACCCCCTGCTGCTACTAGAATCTGGTGCACACGACTATCCCCACTACTCCTCTAGGTGGATAGGTGACAGTCTGCACCACACACTTGATGACCCAAAATCAGATTCTACTCAAGAATAGTGAATGGACTCTTAGGCTTATATATCTGGTAACAACCCAAACCAGCTGGTAATAGGATATAAGTGATTCAAGGGCTACAACAATCAAGACAGTGCAATCTAGTAGCCCATCTATGTACATGGAAACAAAACAAAACAAGATAAGACTCAGTGAGCAAATATAAAATAAATCACTACAATATCTTAGAGATGGCTCAGAGACAGCAGTCGATATCAAACCGCATAAAGAAGCAGACCATGATTGCTTCTATGACTCCCCAAATTAAGAATCAAAATCTTTCCCAAATGAAGATACAACCCTGGAATTGCCAGATGCAGAATATAAAAAAACTAATTTACAGAACGCTTCAAGACATCAGGGATGACCTCAGAAATGAAATAAGGCAATCTACAGAAAAAGCCAAGGAACACACTGATAAAGCAGTTGAAGAAATCAAAAAGATTATTCAAGAACATAGTGGAAAAATTAATAAGCTGCAAGAATCCACAGAGAGACAGCATTCAGAAATCCAAAAGATTAACAATAAAATTACAGAATTAGACAACTCAATAGGAAGTCAGAGGAGCAGACTTGAGCAATTGGAATGCAGAGTGGGGGACCTGAAGGACAAGGGAGATGACACTAATATAGCTGAAAAAAAAATCAGATAAAAGAATTTTAAAAAATGAAGAAACCCTAAGAATCATGTGGGACTCTATCAAGAAGAATAACTTGCGTGTGATTGGAGTTCCAGAACAGGGAGGGATAACAGAAAATACAGAGAGAATAGTTGAAGATCTATTGGCAGAAAACTTTTCTGACACCATGAAAGACAAAAGGATATCTATCCAAGATGCTCATTGAACCCCATAAAAGATTGATCCAAAAAGAAAATCACCAAGACATATTATCATCAAACTTGCCAAAACCAAAGATAAAGAGAAAATTTTAAAAGCAGCCAGGGATAAAAGAAAGGTCTCCTACAAAGAAGAATCAATAAGTTCAGACTACTCAGCAGAAACCATGCAGTCAAGAAGGCAATGGAATGACATATATAGAGCACTGAAGGAGAAAAACTGCCAGCGAAGGATCATATATCCAGCAAAATTCTCTCTCAAATATGTAGGTGACATTAAAACATTTACAGATAAACACAAGCTTAGAGAATTTGCAAACACCAAACCAAACCTACAAGAAATACTAAAGGACAAGAAATACTAAAGGAAATTGTTTGGTCAGAAAATCAATAATATCAGATACCAGCACAACACAAGGTCACAGAACAGAACATCCTGATATCAGCTCAAATAGGGAAATCAAAAAAACAAGTTAAGGTTAATTTTAAACAGAAAAAATGCTCAAAACAGGGAATCATTGAAGTCAATATGTAAAAGATCACAATAATCAAAAACAGGGACTAAATACAAGAGGCATAGAACTGCCATATGGAGAGGGAAACAAGGCGATATAGGACAATACAAGTTAGGTGTTTACTTAGAAAAATAGGGGTAACCAAAAAGAGGTATAACAACTCCATAACTCAAAAATAAAAACCAAGAAAAACATAATGACTCAGCAAACACAAATTCAACTACTATGAAAATGAGGAACACACAATTTACAATGAAAAACATCTCAGCACAAAAAAGTAAGTGGAAAAATGAGGTTGTCAAAAACACACAAAAAAGGCATCCAAATGACAGCACTAAACACGTACTTATGTATAATTACACTGAATGTAAATGGACTAAATGCACCAATAAAGAGACAGAGAGTCTCATACTGGATAAAGAACACGATCCGTCTATATGCTGCCTACAAGAGATACAGCTTAGACTTAGAGACACAAAAAAAAAACTCAAAAGATGAAAAAAAAATATATCAAGCAAACAACAAGCAAAAAAGAAGAGGAGTAGCAATATTAATTTCTGACAAAATAGACTTTAAAGTTAAATCCACCACAAAGGATAAAGAAGGACACTACATAATGATTAAAGGGACAATACACCAGGAAGATATAACCATATTAAATATTTATGCACCCAATGACAGGGCTGCAAGATACATAAAACAAATTTTAACAGAACTGAAAAGTGAGATAGACACCTCCACAATTATAGTAGGAGACTTCAACACACCACTTTCAGAGAAGGACAGGACTCCCAGTAAGAAGCTCAATAGAGACATGGAAGACCCAATTGCTACAACCAACTTGACCTCATAGACTCCACCCAACAGCTGCAAAGTATATATATTTTTTCTAGCACACAAGGAACATTGTCTAGAATAGACCACATATTAGGTCATAAAACAAACCTTTGCAGAATCCAAAACATCGAAATATTACAAAGCATCTTCTCAGACCACAAGGCCATAAAAGTGGAAATCAATAACAGAAAATTTAGGGAAAAGATATCAAGTACTTGGAAACTGAACAATACCCTGCTCAAAAAAGACTGGATGATAGAAGACATTAAGGAGGCAATAAAGAAATTCATAGAATGCAATGAGAATGAAAACACTTCCTATCAAAACCTCTGGGACACAGCAAAAGCAGTACTCAGAGGTCAATTTATATTGATAAACGCACACATACATAAAGAAGAAAGAGCCAAAATCAGAGAACTGTCCCTACAACTTGAACAAGTAGAAAGCGAGCAACAAAAGAATCCATCAGGCACCAGAAGAAAACAAATAATAAAAATTAGAGCTGAACTAAATGAATTAGAGAACAGAAAAACAATTGAAAGAATTAACAAAGCCAAAAGCTGGTTCTTTAAAAAAATTAACAAAATTGATAAACCATTGACCAGACAACTAAAGAAATACAGGAAAGGAAACAAATAACCCAAATAAGAAACGAGATGGGCCACATCACAACAGACCCAACTGAAATTAAAAGAATCATATCAGATTATTACAAAAAATTGTACTTTAACAAATTTGCAAACCTAGAAGAAATAGATGAATTCCTGGAAAAACACTACCTACCTAAACTAACACAATCAGAAGTAGAACAACTAAATAGATCCATAACAAAAAAAGAGATTAAAAAGGTAATCAAAAAACTCCCAACAAAAAAAAGCTCTGGCCCAGACGGCTTCACTGCAGACTTCTACCAAACTTTCTGAGAAGAGTTAAGACCACTACTACTAAAGGTATTTCAAAGCATAGAAAATGATGGAATACTACCTAACTCATTCTATGAAGCCACCATATCCCTGATATCAAAACCAGGTAAAGACATCACAAAAAAAGAAATTTACAGACCTATATCCCTCATGAACATAGATGCAAAAATCCTCAACAAAATTCTAGCCAATAGAATTCAACAACATATCAAAAAAATAATCCACCACGACCAAGTGGGATTTATACCAGGTATGCAAGGCTGGTTTAATATTAGAAAAACCATTAATCTAATCCACCATATAAATAAAACAAAAGACAAAAACCACAAGATCTTATCAATAGATGCAGAAAAGACATTTGACAAAGTCCAACACCCATTCATGATAAAAACTCTCAGCAAAATAGAATTGAGGGAAAATTCCTCAACATAATAAAGGGCATCTATACAAAGCCAACAGCCAGCATCACCCTAAATGGAGACAGCCTGAAAGCATTTCCCTTGAGAACAGGAACCAGACAAGAATGCCCTTTATCATGGCTCTTATTCAACATTGTGCTAGATGTCCCAGCTAGAGCAATTAGGCTAGACAAAGAAATAAAGGGCATCTGGATTGGAAAGGAGGAAGTAAAATTATCTCTATTTCCAGATGGCATGATCTTATATGAAGAAAACCCTAAGGAATCCTCCAGAAAACTACTGAAACTAATAGAAGAGTTTGGCAGAGTCTCAGGGTATAAGATAAACATACAAAAATCACTTGGATTCCTCTACATCGACAAAAAGAACATCGTAGAGGAAATCACCAAATCAATACCATTCACAGTAGCCCCCAAGAAGATAAAATACTTAGGAATAAATCTTACCAAAGATGTAAAAGACCTATACAAAGAAAGCTACAAAGTACTAGTGCAAGAAACTAAAAAGGATCTACATAAGTGGAAAAACATACCTTGTTCATGGATAGGTGAACTTAACATAGTAAAAATGTCTATTCTACAAAAAGCCGTCTATACATACAATGCACTTCTGATCCAAATTCCAATGACATTTTTTAATGTGATGGAGAAACAAATCACCAACTTCATATGGACAGGAAAGAAGCCCCGGATAAGGAAAGCATTACTGAAAAAGGAGAAGAAAGTGGGAGACCTCAGTCTACCTGATTTTAGAACCTGTTATATAGCTACAGTAGTCAAAACAGCCTGGTACTTGTACAACAACAGGCACATAGACCAATGGAACAGAATTGAGAACCCAGATATAAATCCATCCACATATGAGCAGCTGATATTTGACAAAGGCCCAGTGTCAGTTAATTGGGGAAAAGATAGTCTTTTTAACAAATGGTGCTGGCATAACTGGATATCCATTTGCAAAAAAATGAAACAGGACCCATACCTCACACCAAGCACAAAAACTAACTCCAAGTGGATCAAAGACCTAAAGATAAAGACTAAAACTATAAAGATCATGGAAGAAAAAATAGGGACAACCTTAGGAGCCCTAATACAAGGCATAAACAGAATACGAAACATTACTAAAAATGACGAAGAGAAACCAGATAACTGGGAGCTCCTAAAAATCAAACACCTATGCTCATCTAAAGACTTCACCAAAAGAGTAAAAAGACCACCTACAGACTGGGAAAGAATTTTCAGGTATGACATCTCTGACCAGTACCTGATCTCTAAAATCTACATGCTACTGCAAAAACTCAACTACAAAAAGAGAAATAACTCAATTAAAAAATGGGCGGAAGATATGAACAGACACTTCACTTAGGAAGACATTCAGGTAGCTAACAGATACATGAGGCAACACTCACAATCATTAGCCATTCCAAAAAACCCAAACCCACTGCCATCGAGTCGATTCCGACTCAGCAACCCTATAGGACAGAGTAGAGTTTCTGAGGAGCGTCTTACGGATTTGAACTGCCAAACTCTTGGTTAGCAGCCATAGCACTTACCCACTACACCACCACGGTTTCCCATTAGCCATTAAAAACCCAAACCCAGTGCTGTCGAGTCAATTCTGACTCATTAGAGAAATGCAAATCCAAACTATGATGAGATTCCATCTCACTCCAACAAGGCTGGCATTAATCCAAAAAACACAAAATAAGAAATGTTGGAGAGGTTGTGGAGAGACTGGAACACTTATATACTGCCTGTGGGAATGTAACACGGTACAACCATTTTGGTAATCGATTTGGCACTTCCTTAAAAAGCTGGAAATAGAACTACCATACAATCCAGCAATCCCACTCCTTGGAATATATCCTAGAGAAATAAGAGCCTTTACACAAACAGATATATGCACACCCATGTTCATTGAAGCACTGTTTACAATAGCAAAAAGATGGAAGCAACCAAGGTGCCCATCAATGGATGAATGGATAAACCATGGTATATTCACAAAATGGAATACTCTGCATCAAGAAAGAACAGTGGCGAATCTGTGAAACATTTCATAACATGGAGGAACCTGGAAGGCATTATGCTGAGTGAAATTAGTCAGAGGCAAAAGGACAAATATTGTATAAGACCACTATTATAAGATCTTGAGAAATAGTATAAACTGAGAAGAACACATACTTTTGTGGTTATGAGGGGGGAGGGAGGGAGGGTGGGAGAGGGTTATTTACTGATTAGTTAGTAGATAAGAACTACCTTAAGTGAAGGGAAGGGCAGTACTCAATACAGGGAAGGTCAGCTCAACTGGACTGGACCAAAACCAAAGAAGTTTCCGGGACAAACCGAATGCTTCGAAGGTCAGCAGAGCAAGGGCAGGGGTTTGGGGACTATGGCTTAAGGGGACTTCTAAGTCAATTGGCAAAATAAACTCTATTATGAAAACATTCTGCATCCCACTTTGAAATGTGGCGTCTGGGGTCTTAAATGCTAACAAGCGGCCATCTAAGATGTATCAATTGGTCTCAACCCACCTGGCTCAAAGGAGAACGAAGAACACCAAGGTCACATGATAACTATGAGCCCAAGAGACAGAAAAGGCCACATGAACTAGAGACTTACATCATGGTGAGACCAGAAGAACTAGATGGTGCCTGGCCACAACCGATGACTGCGCTGATAGGGAGCATAACAGAGAACCCCTGAGGGAGCGGGAGAACAGTGGGATGCAGACCCCAAATTCTCATAAAAAGACCAGAGTTAATGGTCTAACTGAGACTAGAAGAATCCTGGCAGTCATGGTCCCCAAACCTTCTGCTGGCCCAGGACAGGAACCATTCCCGAAGACAACTCATCAGACATGGAAGGGACTGGACAATGGGTTGGAGAGAGATGCTGATGAAGAGTGAGCTACTTGTATCAGGTGGACACTTGAGACTGTCTTGGCATCTCCTGTCTGGAGGGGATATAGGTGGGTAGAGAGGGTTAGAAACTGGCAAAACCGTCACAAAAGGAGAGACTGGAAGGAGGGAGTGGGCTGACTCATTAGGGGGAGAGTAAGTGGGAGTATGGAGTAAGGTGTATATAAGGTTATACGTGACAGACTGACTTGATTTGTAAACTTTCACTTGAAGCACAATAAAAATTATTTAAAAAAAATCTACATTTCTGGCAACATTCTGTTGATGACACCATATGTATTCCCTATGACAATAGAGATTTTCTCTATAGCTCTTCCCTGTGAGCCCTCATCAGAATTGCCTTTGACATCCATAATTCTACTACTAGTTTCTTCAAGAATCCAGGCTTTTAGTACTGGCACCTTAAAACTCTTCCAGCCTCCACCTGCTACCCAATTCCAAAACCACTTTCACATTTTACATATCTTTCAGAGCAGCATACCATTCCTAGTACCAAAATGTCTTAGTTGGGTTCTCTAGAAGAACTAAACCAGAAGACCTATATATATAAATACATAGAGAGAGATTTACTTTAAAAGAAAATAATTCATGCAATTGTAAGGGCTGGCAAATTCAAAATCCATAGATCAGGTGGCTGGCTGGAAAATTCTACAGGCTTATATTCCAAGATCCAGTGGTCAGGTGACAGGAAGAGTGCAGGGTTGAGGGAGAGTGAACTCTGCCAGAATATCCATTTATATTCTGGAGGAAGAGCACATCCCCAAGGAAACGCCCCTTTCAAATGACTGGTTGATCTTATCAGATCTCGTGAAGGAAGGTCACTGCATTACATTACAATACATTAGAATACATTTTGGAACAACAGCCAGTCCACTATCACGCCAAACCACTGAGAATCATAGTCTAGCCAAGTTGATGCATAAAATCAAGCATCACAAATTCTAAGATAACCTTACCGTATGATACCTAATAAGTAATTGCAGAATATTTAAGTTGTTTTCAATTTTCCCTACGATAAGTGTAATAAATAATTGTGGAATATAAACACATGCACATAAACATATACATAGATATATTTATACATATGAAATTGGAGAAATCTGTGATATCAGAACATGTGATAAATGGGTGGAATTATACCATCATTTAAAACACTTAAATTTCCCTCTATAAAGACCATATAATTTACAATGGGCTATCAGGCTGAATAAAATTTATCTCAAACACCCACTGCCATCAAGTGATTCTGATTCATAACGACCCTATAGGACAGAGTAGAACTGCCCCATAGAGTTTCCACAGAGCGCCTGGTGGATTCGAATTTCTGACCTCTTGGTTAGCAGCCCTAGCACTTAACCACTACGCCATCAGGGTTTCCAAATTTATCTTTTTTTTTTTTTTTTTTTTAGTGCTATCAAGTCGTTTCCGACTCATAGCGGCCCTATGCAACGCCCCATAGGGTTTCCTTAGTTAATTGCTATTGACTACTATTGTACTGGAGCTCTGGTAGTGCAGTGGTTTTACCGTTTGACTGCTAACCAAACGGTTGGCAATTCAAATCTATCAGCTACTGCTTGGAAGCCCTGTGAGGCAGTTCTCCTCTGTCCTATAGGGTTGCTATGAGTCAGAATCCACTTGATGGCAATGGCTTTTTTTTTTTAACTCTTGTATTATTACACTCTCTGTACTAACTTTTGATTTGAATTAGTTTTTTTCTTAATTTGATTTTCTCTGTTTTAAGGTCACATGCATCTAAAAATGATCCCTAGCTTTATTTTTCTAACTCTACATTTTATTAGAAGTACAGTTGTACATACTTTAATTCAGTTTTATATGCTGGAAGCAATTTTAGTGTTCTTAGTGAGGAAAGAAATTTATTAAAAGCCTCTTTTAATGCAAAGTAATAGATATTAAAATTAGCATCTAAATAATCCCTTAAATCTGCAATTAGCATTATCACAGTTTTCAAAAGAGCCAACCAAAGCTTGCTCCATACAATGTCAGCAAGTGTTATCTCATTAAAACTAACCCTTGGGCATCTCAGTACTTTTTATTGTGTGTGCCATATGAATGTTTTACTTAACATTTAAAAGACATATGACAAATTGAATTCATCTCAAATACTTTAAAATGTAATTTCAAAGCTACAGCTTAACATTTGCAATATCACAAGTGGTTTTCTTTCAGATTCCATTAAATACCAAAACTATTCTACCCACATTGACAATTTAATTCACCAAAAATGCTTTGAAAATTATTAATATTTGACATGAAATGTCAAACACTATTTTGTTGTGAATTTTGTAATTTTAAGTAAAAGATTAAATAATTACATGTCAGTATTTCTGATATTTCACTGCAAGTGTTATCATGGTGCTATGCTTTGTGTCTGAATAGAAAGTAAAATAAAAATATAATAATAATCAGTGAGTCTTAAAATTGGTAAAATTTCACATTCCTAGCAATGTAATTATTAAAAGAAGAAAATAGCTAGCTTAACATTCAAAATTTTAGCACTTATATTTTATGAAACCAGCCAAAATTAATATTTATTTTGATAGGTTGTGTTATAATTTATAGAATCTGCCTTCTCTTTAAACTGTGTTTCTTACAGGAACTTTGGGGTAAACACAATCATAGTTTTCCTGTTTATTTCACTATCATTTAGGTTAAATATAAAATATTTTCCAGGAAATAATTCTGAATAAGCCAAAATTACTCTTCATTCCTACCACTCATCTGTCAGTTTGTCATACCATGGTGGTTTGTGTGCTGCTGTGATGCTGGTATTTCAAATACCAGTGCAGTCACTTATGGTGAACAGGTTCCAACAGAGCTTCCAGACTAACACAGACTAGGAAAGACACCCAGGTGATGTACTTCTAAAAAAAACTGGCCAGTGAAAAGCTTATGAATAACAGCAGAACATTGTCTAGTGTAGTGCCTGAAGACAAGCCACTCACATTGGAAGGCACTCACAATACGACTAGGGAAGATCTGCCTCCTCAAAGTAGAGTTGACTTTAATGACATGAATGGAGTAAAGCTTTTGGGGCCTTCATCTGCTGATGTGGCATTACTTAAAATGTGAAGAAACAGCTGCAACATTGATTAATAATTGGAATGTTGAAAGTACAAACTATGAATCTGGGAAAATTGGAAGTCATCAAATATGAAACAGAATACATGAAGATCGATATCCTAGGTATTACTGAGCTGAAATGAATTGCTATTGGCCATTTTGAAGCAAGCAATCATATTGTCTACTATGCCAGGAATGAAAAATGGAAAGGAATGGCTTTGCATTCATTGTCAAAAAGACTATTTCAAGATCTATCCTGGAGGTGGGGTCGTGGAGACTCCATGTGTACATCCAGACTCTCTGAGGGACTGAATTCCTGGACTGAAGACTGTGGGGACCATGGTCTCAGGGAACATCTACCTCAATTGACGTAACATCGTTTATATAGAAATTGTTCTACATTTTTCTTTGGTGAGTAGCATCTGAGGTCTTAAAAGCTTGGCAGTGGCCATCTAAGATATAACACTGGTCTCACCCCACTGGGAGCAATTAAGAATGAGGAAGGCCAGGGACAAGGGGAAAAGATTGGTCCAAGAGGACTGGTGGACTGCAACTGCCATGGCCTTCACTAGACTGAGTCTAGCACAACTGGATGGTGTTTGACCACGCCACTGACTACTCTGATAGGGATCGCAGAGAAGGGTCCCAGACAGAGCTAGAGAAAAATGTAGTGCAAAATTTTAACTCACAAGAAAAGACCAGGCTTACTGGACTGATAGACTGAAGAAAACCCTGAGAGTATGGCCCCCGGGCAGCCTTTTAGCTCAGTGATGAAGTCAATCCTGAGGTTCACCCTTCAGGCAGCGATTGGACAGGCCCATAAAACAAAATGAGACTAAAGGGACATACCAGCCCAGAGGCAAGGACTAGAAGGCAGGAGGGAACAGGAAAGCTGGTAATAGGGAACCCAAAGTCAAGAAAGGAGAGTGTTGACATGCCGTGGGTTTGGTAACCAGTGTCGCAAAACAATATGTGTACTAATTGTTTAATGAGAAGCTAGTTTGTTCAGTAAATCTTCGTCTAAAGTACAATAATAATAATAATAAAAATCTATCCTAGAGTATAACGCTGTCAGAGGTAGGATAATACCCATACACCTACAAGGAATACCAGTTAAAGTGACTACAATTCAAATTCATACACCAACAAATACTGTGAAAGATGAAGAAATTGAAGATTTTTTACCAACTTCTGCAGTCTGAAATTTATCAAACGTGCGGTCAAGATGCATTCATAATTACTGGTGATTGGAATGTGAAACAAGGATCAGTGCTTGGAAAATACGGCCTTAGTGATAGAAATGGCACTGGAGATTACATGATACAATTTTGCAAGACCAAAGACTTATTTATTGAAAATACCTTTTTTTCAACAACTTTAACAGCAACTATACATAGGGACCTCACCAGATGGAATACACAGGAATCAAATTGACTAAATCTGTGGAAAGAGACAGTGGAGAAGCTCGGTATCATCAATCAGAACAAGGCCAGAGGCAGATGGCAGAACACCACCAATTGTTCATATATAAGTTCAAGTTCAAGCTGAAGAAAATTAAAACAAGTCTATAAGACCTTGAGTATATCCCACCTGAAATTACAGACATCTCAAGAATAGATTTGACACATTGAACACTAATGACTGAAGACCAAATGAGTTGTGGGATGACATGAAGTACATCATTCATGAAGAAAGCAAAAGGTCATTAAAAAGAAAGGAAAGAAAGAAGCATTCAAAATGAATGGCAGAAGAGACTCTGAGACTTTAGAATAAATAAGAATAACTGTATTATAACAAAAACAATGACATTTTATTCTCCAGAAACTGGTCCCTGGACAATCTCAGATCTGAAACCACTCCTGAATTCCACCTTTCAGCCAAAGATTAGACAGGCCTATAAAACAAACAATAACACACAGGAAGAACATGCATTTTTGTTCAGTCACGTATACAAGACCAAATGGGCAACACCTGGCCAAAAGCAAAGACAGGAAGAGACAGGAAAGCTGGACAAATGGACGTGGATAACACAAGGCAGAAAGGAAAAGGATGGGAGTGCTGACACACTGTGGGGATTGTATCCAAGGCCACAAAACAATTGGTGCATAAGTTTTTGAATGAGAAATTAATTTGCGCTGTAAACTTTCACCTAAGACACAATTTTAAAAAAAAGTGATTACTCCCAAAGACCAGAGCTAAAAATGGGCATGGAATGGAAGGCTACTAATTTTAATTTTATAACCTTGCAAGATGTTAAATGTTTACATCTGTATGCGTATACTATACCAGATTTTAAATTATCCTTACCCAGACTAGATTTCTGAATATTGTTAGAGGTAACAGTGGGTTTCCATAGCACAGAGGAATGTTTGCTTGACTAGACTTGGGAAAAGACAGATTGTATTTGTGCCTTTGACTTTAACTAGTGGTAAGATTCTGGATATTATTATTATTACTTTGGTTTTGCTTTGTTTTTGTCTTTTGGTTCCTTACTTCCCATGTGTGAAAAATAAGAATAATTTTATATTTATTTTTCTATCTAATTTACAAAGTAATATTCAACATCTATGAATATGCTTTAAAAGTAAATAGTGCTATCTAAACTATCTGAAAAAAAAAAAAAAACTATCTGATGATGTTTGCTCAGCCTATAATTTAATTTTTCTCATTCTTATAGCTGTATTATTTTCATGAATCTTTTGGTGACAAGTGAAATATTTTCTGCCTAAATAAATTACAGATTTAATGTAAGAAAATAGGCCATGGACATTGAACTTAATTAATCATGGAACCTAATAATGTTTAGGATACTGACTACGACAAACAAATATAGTACATACCAAAATAAAAACGTTGCCACAAATCATGACAGATTTTCAAAGTTAGTTTCTCAATATTATCAAAAACAGGCATTATTTTTCAGATATATTTGTGAATGCTTCTGCAAAAATTATACAGAATAACTTTAGGTGCTGTGTTTGAGCATTGGCAATGATTTCTATAACAGTCAGCTAAATGTTATGGGCACAGAAAAAAATTTTAATATTAACTGCCATAACTTTTGTTATTCTTTTGATTTGGATAACTAGACCTTCTGAAAGGACATAATACTACCTCTACAAGGGATCACAGTGGCTTGCTCCACATCGTTGTTAGTTATAAACCTTAAAATAAAAACAAAGAAAAAAACATAAAATTGGCATAGTTATCACTTATTTTCAGTAATTACTATGTAGTATTTATTCCTAGACTTACAAAGAATTTATGCTTTAAAATACAATGTATACCAAAACGTTTAGCGTATATTTATATCATTTTCATGATTAAATATTTCATTTTGAGATTTTGAATTAGAGATACATAGGCATTTATTATGGATTGAATTGTGTTCCCCAAAAAATGCTTGTCAATTTGGTTAGGCCATGATTTCTAGTATCCTGTGGTTGTCCTCCATTTTGTGATCTGATGTAATTTTCCTCTGTATTGTAAATCCTAACCTCTATGATGTTAATGAGGCAGTATTAGAGGCAGTTATGTTAATGAGCCTGGACACAATCTACAGGATTAGGCTGTTTCTTCAGTTAGCTTCTTTTGAGATATGAAAGACAGAAGCAAGCAGAGAGGAGAGCAACCTCCTATCACCAAGAAAGAAAAGCCAGGAGCCGAGTGCATCCTTTGGACCCAAGGTCCCTGTGCTGAAAACTCCTGCATGGATGACAAGGACCTTCCCCCAGAGCTGACAGAGACAGAAAGCCTTCCCCTAGAGATGGCTTCCTGTGACAGAATAAAACTGTCTCTGTTAAAGCCATCCACTTGTAGCATTTGTGTTATAGCATCACTAGATAACTAAGATCAGAAAACCAAAATCAAACCCATTGCAGCTGAGTCGATTCCAACAGCATTCAACAATAAGGAGCAGCTGGTGGATTCAAACAGCTGACCTTTTGGTTAGCAGCCCAGGTCTTAACCACTGAACCACCAGAGCTCCATTATAGTCTATATTATATCAACAATATTATAATACATCTATATTTATATAACAAAAACTATATATTTATTGTAAGGAGCCCCGGTGGCACAAGTTAAGTGCTTACCTTCTAACCGAAAGATTGGTGGTTTAAACCCATCTAGTGATCTGCTCCCAAAAAGATTACCAGACTTGACGATCTGCTCCAGTAACGATTACAGCCTAGAAAACCCTACAGGGCAGTTCTACTCTGTCACATGAGGCCTCTAGAAATCAAAAATTAACTTGGCTGCACCTAACAACAACAACAATGTAATTATTATCATGTGTTATCCGATAAATATGGTATATGATGTAAATGTGTGTGTGTGTGTGCGTGTGTGTGTGTATCTTAGTTTGCTAGTGCTGCCCTAACGAAATACACCATAGTAAAAAAAAAAAAAAATTTTTTAGGTGGCTTTAAAGAATAGAAGTGTATTGTTTTACAGTTCTGGAGGCTAAAAGTACAATTCAGTGTCTTAGCCATGGTGATTCCTTCTGGGGGTTTCTCTCCCAGTTTCTGGCAACTGCCAACAATCCTTGGCATTTCTTTGCAAATTTCACATGGCATCTATCTTCCGCCTGTGTATGTCTCTGTATCTGTTCTGTCTTTTTTTGTAAGACACCACACGGAAGTGATTAGGTTTAGGACCCACTCTACTCTGATATCACCTAATTAACATAATAAAGAAAAAACACTATTTCAAACACAGTCATTTCACAGGCATTAGGATTTCAACATAACTTTTTGGAGGAAACAATTCAATTCATAACTATATACAAATATAATTATATATATATATACACCAGTTGCCTTCAAGTTGATTCTGATTCATGGTGACCATGTGTGTCAGAGTCGAACTGTGCTCCATAGGGTTTTCAGTAGTTGATTTTTTGTAAGTAGATCACCAGGCCTTTCTCCCTATGTGCTTTTTAGTTAATAACTGTTATGGATTGAATTGTGTCCCCCCAAAATATGTGTCAACTTTGCTAGGCCATGATTCTGATGGGATTTTCCTATGTGTTGTAAATCCTACCTCTATGATGTTCACAAGCAGAATTAGAGGCAGTTATGTTAATGTGGCAGGACCAATCTACAAGACTAGCTGTGCAAGCAGAGCTGGAAGAGAAGCATGTCCTTTGGACCCAAGGTTCCTGCACTGAAAAACTCCTATACATGGGGAAGATTGATGAGGAGGACCTTCTCCCCAGAACCGACAGAGAAAGAAACACTTTCCCAGGAGCTGGTGCCCTAAATTTGGATTTCCAACCTCCTAGACTGTGAGAGAATAAATTCTCTCTGTTAAAGGCATCCACTTGTGGCATTTCTGTTATAGCGGCACTAGGTAATTAAGACAGTAACCAAGTTCATTAACCATTTGCACCACCCAGGGGCTATCATCTGTCTATCATCCATCTATCTATCTATCTATCTATCTGTCTGTCTGTCTGTCTGTCTGTCTATCTATCTATCATCTATCTATCTATCATCTATCTATCTATCTACCTATCATCTATCTATCTATGCATCTATCTATCATCTATCTATCTATCTTCTATCTACCTACCTACCTGCCTGCCTGCCTACCTACCTACCTACCTACCTAACTACCTGCCTGCCTGCCTACCTACCTACCTATCTGTCTATCTATCTATCATCATCATCTATCTATCTATCTCCCTATCATCTATCTATCACCTATCATCTATCTGACTTTTTGCCAGGACCTAGAAACAAGATTAGTTCATAATCTAATGAAAATTAGAGAAGTAAAATAGGGTGGGAAGGGAGATAAGTACAGGTCGTCTAGGCTATAAATCAACTTCTTAATAGTGAATTATAATGGGCATTTATATTTTAACCTTATCTCTTTTAGTTTTATCATTCAATACATATTAAGATCTGTAGGCTGGCAAAACTATATTAACCTCCTTAAAACCAGGCCTGCATAAGTACTTAGCAGCCATATTGGATATGTTAGTATATTGAGTATGTTGAACAACATGCCAGAATTTACATTCCTGTTATAATTAGTGAATCTGAAGAAGCATTTTAACCTTATAAAATATTGCAAACATTTGATACACAAGGAAATTTAGAGTCTGATCATAGACACTTCTCCTACTCTAGTGATGTACTGGGACACTTAAAATTATTCTGATATCTGGGAGAAGTTGTGGAAAATGAGAGATGTAAAATTGATGTGCCCTTATTCTCTGAGGTCAGCTTTTCCTAATTCATGTGATGCATAATTTAACTCTTCATGGACACAGAACCCTTTTATTAAAATGGCATTTCATGAAGAGGAAGTATTGTTTAAAGCACCATTTTTGTCCAAATACTTTGTCACTTTTCCCTCAACAGAATTTATGTGCCATAATACTTTCTCAGCAATATTTTGGAAGAAATTTGTTTTGTATTATTTTCTAATATAAATATTATATATATATGTGTGTGTGTGTTGCAGGTTTGTTAAGGATATCACCATGAATCAAAATTTAATATTATTCTTAGGGAAACTTGTTCTATGCAAAATTCACGTAATTTGTACCCAGACATGTCCTAAAACAACCAATAGATTCATGGATTTATTTGAAGCTTTTTTGCTTAAATTATTAGTTTGCAACAAATACATGAAAACTTGAATTAGAGTTTTGGCTACTGTGTTGAAGGATTACATGTGCTTTTATACGAATATGTAGATATGGTGTTTTTTGATTCTAGAGGCAAATATGTATTTCAAGTGTTTCCTTATTCCAAATATATATTTAATTCTCAGTATTTTCTTTTTTTGGTAGCAAAGATATTTATCAGGAAGAGTGTCCATCGCTTAAATAGTCCATAGTTGGATTTACAAGAGAGTCTTATCACCATCAAAATCTGAACAATGTTAGTTTAGTTTAATTCATAATGTCAAAAATAATTTTGTATTTTTTTAGGATAAAATTTAGACCAAATATATCTATATTCACTAGTCACTATGAGCTGGAATTGACTCTACAGCAACTTTTTTTTTTTTTTTTTAATATCTATAGTTGTTTCTTCATTTGTTTGTTTTTAACATAGCAATTACCTTCTTTCCTAGATTCAACTAGTTCTACAAACAACTGTAAAATATAAATAATAACCACCAAAAAACCTTTTATATTTCCTTATCAACTTATAATAATCTAGTAATGCAAAAAAATAAAAATAAAAAATTGTTGGAATTTTAGATATTACAAAATTCTCAAAACAGATCAGATGTTGCCAGGGTATAAAATGTTAAATGAAAATTTAATTATTATAACTCAGAAACTATAAAAAAATCTCTAGGCTTAAAATAAATAATAAAAAAATAATAATTTTTTAAAAATCAGACTAGAGATTAAAAACCATCATGAGAATATGTGGTAAAAAAGCCAACCTTGATAGAGGAAGTGGTTATGCAAATATTTAAAAGGACTTTCTGATTTTATTTTCTTTAGTTTAGGTGACTCCTCTGAGCCCAGATAGGCAAATGATTGCAAACAAAAAATTAATGCAATCTAGTAACCCTAAAAGCTTCAGTGCAGCTTGGACCTCTTCCTTCAGTACCATTGGTTCTTGATCATTTGCTACTTCCTGAAATGGATGAACATTGGCCAGTTCTCTTTGGTACATTGAATCTGTGTATTCCTTCCACTGTCTTTTGTTGCTTCCTGCTTCATTTAATATTTTCCCCATAGAGTCCTTCAATATTGCAGCTCAAGGGTTGAGTCTTTTCTTCAGTTCTTTCAGCTTGAGGAATGCCTACCATGTTCTTCCTTTTTGGTTTTCTAACTCCAGGTCTTTGCACTTGTCATTATAAATACTTTGCTCTGTCTCCCTGAGCAGCCCTTTGAAATCTTCTGTTCAGCTCTTTTACTTCATCATTTCTTCCTTTTGCTTTAGTTATTCAACACTCAAGAGCAAGTTTCAGAGTCTGTTTTGATATCCAAAGTGGTCTTTTCTTTCTTTCCTGTCTTTTTAATGACCCCTTGCTTTCTTCATGGATGATGTCCTTAATGTCATTCCACAACTCATCTGGTCTTCTGTCATTAGCATTCAGTACATCAAATCTATTCTTGATATGGTCTCTAAATTCAGGTGGGATATACTCAAGGTTGTACTTAGGCTCTTATGAACTTGTTCTCATTTTCTTCAACTTCACCTTGAACTTACATATGAGCAATTGATGGTCTGTTCCACAGTTGGCCCCTGGCCTTGTTCTGACTGATGGTATTGAGCTTCTTTAGCTTCTCTTTCCACAGATGTAGTTGTTTTGATTCATGTGTATTCCAAATGAGGAGGTCCATATGTTTACTTTAAGTTTACATTGTTAAAAAAAAAAAAAAAAGGTAATTGCAATGAATAAGTCTTCAGGCTTGCAAAATTCTATTATGCGATCTCTGGAATCATTTCCATTGCCAAAGTCATATTTACCAACTACTGTCCCTTTCTTTGTTCTCAACTTCCCCATTCTAGTAATTATCAGTGCATCTTGATTGCATGTTTGATCAATTTCATACTGTAGATGTTGGTAAAAATCTTCGATTTCTTCATCTTTGGCCTCAGTGGTTGGTGTATAAATTTACATAATGGTCAATTTGTCATGTCTGTCAGTTTGATTCTATGGTGACTTGTGTGTTGCTGTGAAGCTGGAAGCTATGCCACTGGTATTCAAATGCCAGCAGGGTCACCCATGGTGGACAGGTTTCAGCTGAGCTTCCAGACTAAGACAGACTAGGAAGAAAGAACGGGTGGCCTAATTCTAAAAAAATTAGCCAGTGAAAACCTCGTGAATAACAAAATCTTTTACTCTCCTTAAAAACATGTTAACACAATTAATTAAAAAGCATGTAGTGTATATTGAATAGAATGACCTTAATAGGCAGGGGTATTATAACCTGTAAAATTTTAGAAACATTTTCAACTTTTAAAACTTCACAAATATAGAATAAAAGAAGTTTACAGTCTGAACACAGCCCCTTCTCAAAAGCCAGTAACTCTGAGAAATTTACAGTCATCACAGGAACATCTAATTTTAGTAGTAAGAAGAAACGTCTAGGAGAGCTGCTTACATGGTTAAATAATCACGATAAACGGTAAATCTTTGAAACACTCCTCTGGTAAATCAAGTGAGTGAGTTCTGAACCTGTGTCACAATGAGTACAAGGAACAGATTTGACTCTCTATGACTGTTAACCTTGAGTGTTAGGAGTAGTTGGCATTAACATAAATATCAGCACTCAATTTTATAAGAAGACTTTGGTAGAGTGGGAAAGGCATGGTTTTTGTACCAGATAGACAAGAGTTTCATCTGCATACACATCTACCACTTACATTATTTGGCATATGGCAAAATCCTTTAAAATCTGTCTCACTTTTATTCTCTGTAAAAGGGAATTAACAAGTAATGACAAAGTCTCTATGGTAGTTTTGGAAAGTTGATGAAATAATGGCTCTAACCACCCTGGCATATTCCTGCTGTTTTCTTATAAATCTTCCAAGCTATGAAGAGGTATGTACATTATTAGGGAAACCCACCTGAATTCCTTTAAGAACGCATGTAGGACAGCAGTCTCCATGATAAATTTAACTCAGTCACATGATTACCCATCAGCCTTGCAGGCTCAGAAACTGAATTTTTCTAAAACAAAACAATGGTTCTTTGTGACCTTCTTATAAACTTGATCCATACCATTATGTCAGTATATGCTTACATAAAATAATGATAATAATAATACTGTCAAAAGAGCCAGATTCTGTTCTTCTAATACGCAAGTTTTATGGTAAACCAGTATAATAAGCCAAAGTAGCATCCTCAAGCCATGAGCCAGGATGAGTGTCTCTGTATGGTGCACATTCAGAACACACCAAGGAGACCTGGTGGTGCACCAATTAAGTGCTGGGCTGCTAACCAAAAAGTCTGTGGTTTGAACCCACTAGCCACTCATGGGACAAAGATGTGGCATCTGCTTCCCTAAAGATTACCCACTGCAGTCGAGTCAATTCTAACTCTTAATGACCCTAGAGGACAAACAACTGCTCCATGGGGTTTCAAGGCTATAATCTTTATGGAAGCAGACTGCCACATCTTTCTCCTGAGGAGAGGCTCGTGAGTTCGAACCACCAACCTTCCAGTAAGCAGCTGGGATGCTTAACTGCTGGGCCACCAGTACTCCTTTTTCTGTAAAGATTACAGGCTTGGAAATCCTATGGGCAATTCTAGTCTGTCCTGCAGGGTTGCTATGAGTTGGTATTGACTCCACGACAACAGGTTTGATTTTGGCCTTTTTTTTTTTTTTTTTTTTTTTTTTGACACACCTGCCAGATAGATGGCAGACCTTCAGCCTGTATAGAGTTCATGGATGGCAATGAAACTACTTTTACTTTCCCAACAGGTTGATCTTAATTTTTTCCTCTGGTTTTTCTCTAGATGAGGTAGAAGTTAATGAATTAGGTTTCTGATTTACCAATTAAAATCACACGTATATTTGTCTCTCTGATATTATATTCTTCGTATTACGATTGCAATTCTGGATTTTCTCAAACTCTTTACAGAAATCCTTTACGCAGTTCCTTGACTTATTTTCCTAACCATCTCATTTCCTATGGAGATTTTATTTTTTAATTCTCAGCTAATAATCTTACTATTATTACTTTTATTCACCGTATATTTTAGAGTAAGTCTATTGTTATTTTCAATTATTTAAAATATTAATCCAAAATAACTGTTGAGAAAGTCAAAGGAATTTTGAAGTTTTGTTTTATAATGTAGGAACTTTCTATGTTTTTTCAATCACTTTTTTACCCCTAAAACAACTAGGTATAGTGGGTTGGGAAAGGCAGAGAAAATGTTCCGAGGACTTATTGGAAAAAAACAACACTATTTTTCCACTAACTTTCCTTTGTTTCATCACAAGAATATGTTAGAAGTTACTTTATAGAATGTGTCTAAAAACGGCTTTTATGCAATATAGTTATGCTCTTATCTGCTTTTCTGCTATTTTGGTCCAAAAAAGAAAAAAAACTAAATTGAATTGAATTTTCTTAATTCACTGGCTGTACTATTCCTATATTATATGCTCATAAAATATTATTTCTGTGTGTTTAATAAATGGTATCTGATGATCATCTTTATAGAGGCTTTGTTATTTAAAAGTAAATTAAAATGATGGAAGTTTATTTAAAATATTAATATTATTTTATTAAATATCCCCTTTTCACATACATTCTAATCCTGGTATTAAAAGTTAAAAATGTTAAAGATCTTGCCCAAATGAAACCACAATATGTTAGAAAACAAAGTTTTACTTTAAAAGAGTGATTAACAAAGACTGATTTTTTTTTAAATGTGGAAACTACTCTTTATACTTAAGTCAATTTTTATTAATTCCATTTCAATGTTGTGAACATTAGTATAATTACTAAGAGATAACATGATACCAGAAAAAAAAAAAAAAAGTTGCCGTAAAGTCAATTCCAACTCAGTGATCCTATAGGACAGAAAGTAACTGCCCCATAGGGTTTCCAAGGCTCTAATCTTCATAGAAGCGAACTGCCACATGTTTGTCCCACAGAGTAGCTGGTGGGTTCAAACTGCCAACCCTTCAAATAGCGGCCAAGCTCTTAACCACTGCATCACCAGGGCTCCTACATGATAAAAAAAAAAACAAAAAACAATAGCTAATCCTTAATCTTTGGAGTTGCTACTCTTAGCTAGGTTATGACAGGTTTTATAATCTCTTTTACTTTGACAACCTACTCTATGAAGTATGAATTAATAATATGCCATTGTATAAATGAAAACATATTTCTTGTAATGGCAATGCAAATGACTATAAGCAAAAGACCTGATAATTTTATATTTTTTGAAAAATTGTTGTACTATAGCAGTTATTCTCAAAGTGTGGTCCACTGAACCCTGGGATGTTTCTGATATCAAAATTATTTTCCTAGTAATTCTCAGGCATTAAATGTCTTTTTTACTATGATGACATCTGTACTGATGATGAAAGGCAATGATGGGTAAAATTGCTGTTTCTTTAGCCTGGATCAAGGCAGGGACAACAAACGGTACCAGCTTATCACATCCTTTACCACCATGCACTTGTAGAAAGGAAAAAAAAAAAAAAATGAACCAAAGAAACAAAATCAAACATTAAAAAAAAAAGGCAATTTCACTTAAGAATGTCTCAGATGAAGTAGCAAAAAATTAATTTTATTAAATCTTGACTAAAACCGGAAACCCTGGTGGCGTAGTGGTTAAGTGCTATGGCTCTTAACCAAGAGGTTGGCAGTTCAAATCTGCCCGGCACTCCTTGGAAACTATATGGGGCAGTTCTACTCTGTCCTATAGGGTAACTATGAGTCAGAATCAACTCGACGGCAGTGGGTTTGGTTTTTGGTTGACTAAAACAAACCCAACCCATTGCCCTCAAGTTGATTCCACTCATAATGAACCTATAGGACAGAGTAGAACTGCCCCTTAGAGTTTTCAAGGAGCGTGTGGTGTATTTGAACAGCTGACCTTTTATTTAGCAGCCATAGCTCTTAACCACTAAGCCATCAGGGTTTCCCCAAATATTGACTAGTGAGTATATATTCTTTTGATATTTTCTGTGATTATCTGGGAAGTCCACATAAAGAAACTGTGGTGCATATTAAGGAATGATAGTTTTCTCATGAAGAACACTTGTGTAAATGTTCAATCCCCAAGCTGACCTAGTCATTTATTTTACTTGAAAATTTTACCTGAAAAAATGATTGACAAGCTATAACTGTTCAGACTGGTTTATTTTGCAGACTATTTTTTGAACATAAATTCAAGAAAAACAACTAAGGTGTTTGTTGCCAATGAAAAAGTGAGCTTCTAAGAAAAATAAAAATTTGTAAAAACCACTTCCAAGAGTTTGATAGCTGTCCAGTACTTAGAATATAGCTGATGAACATGATGGTGATATCAAATTTAATCTTCCAATATCATATAATGAATTTTTTCAACTTTTGGAAGATCTCTACAATTCAGTGAATTGATTTTTTTTAATGGCCAAGTGTTAGATTACAAAATCATGCATAGGAAAATGATTTATTCCAAGTACATGATAGATTATTGGATTGTAGCATAACACAGCAGGAAAACTTTACCCATATGGTTTCAGATTGCATACTGAAATTAACTTTTAATTTTCTCTTGTCAAGTTTTGATGTAGCATCACAGAAGAATATCTGAAGTTTTCTAAAATGACTACTAAATACTTGTCCTTTTTCTAACTATGTATCTGGGTGAGGCTGGGTTTTCTTCATGTACTTCAAATGAAACAAAATGTTAAGACAGATAAATATATGATAACCCACTTGTCTTCTATTAAACCAGGCATTTAAGAGATTTACAAAAGTATAAAACAATACCACTCTTCTCAATGTTATGTTTGTGTGTATATGTGTGTGTATTTGAAAATATAGTTATTTATCATAAAAAATGTTATGTATGTAAACACAGAAGTTACTATATTTAGTTTTAAATAAATTAATAAACTATTTTAATTGCTCAGTTTTCATTTCAAATATGTTAAATAATAGTAAACATAACTTATTTTGACAAAAGCTCTTTCAATTTAAAAGTACAAGGGAGTTATGAGCCTGAAAAAGTTGAGAAATGCTATACTAAATAGTAAAGAACATTTTATAGGAATTCAATTTAAGAGGCAGGGAAAGAAGCTAAGAGATTAGGGACAGTGAGAGTTTAGACTAGTGACGCTGGTTATAAAAAGAAATGGACAGATTGAAGTTGCATCTAAATACAGATAAAATAGGAATTGTTCACTGATTCATTATGAGACACGAAAACAAGCAAGATTCAAGGATGACCCAGGGTTATCTAGCATAGCAATTGGATGGACAGTGATATAGCTTGCTGAAGTCCCATTGCTGACCAGTGGATCTTGACTCATAGCTACCCTACACAATAATGTAGAACTGTCCCATAGGGTTTCCAAGGCTGTAATCTTTACAGAAGCACACTGCCACATCTTTCTCCCTTGGAGCAGTGGGTGGATTAGAACTGTCAACCTTTTGGTTAGAAGCCAAGCACTTAACCACTGTACTACCAGGGCTCCTTTTAGTGACACCAGGATATAAACTTGGAAAGGGAAAAGTTAGTTTCGTCTCCCAAGATACGGAACATAACACTCTGGGAAGGTTCCCAGGGAATGGTGCAAATTTGCATTGCAATGGTGCATTTCTTGGATAGTTCCCAGATGCACATAAAATGTGATAACCAATTTTGATTAAAGTTGAAATGCCAAAGTTGTGGTAAGAAATGGGGGAGGAAAGGAGTTAAAGATAAGGAATTGGGCATGTTGTACTGGATATATTATCTATAGTTGGAAGATTCAGTAAAATACTATGTCTCATCAGAAGGCTGGGAAGGCACATTATTCTTAAAACCATAAGATTTTTACTGAGGAGAGGAGCACATGCACCACTAAAAAGATAAGTGTTTGCTCCCCAGTGTAGGCAAGTGTCGATGGTAGGAATAGTTGTTATAGAACTTGGCTTGCCAATAATAAAAGATATGCTGAGACCCTGAAGCAATAGAAGTCAGGTGACAGTGCTTAACTACATGAAGGCAAGTAACGCAAGTATAATGAATGGTAGGGTCAAGAGGTTGGCAAGGAAGCCTCACCACAGATAGTCATGGACATAGTGAATATAGGACAGTCATACTAGGGAGAAAATAAATGGGTAGCCAAAAAGACTTCTATTCAACTTGTACCGTTTCAAGAAATCAAGGGTGGCTAATCAGAAAGCTGACAGCATTGGTTGTAACAAATAGTTACAACTGCTTGTCAAGTTTCTGGACTTTTGCTAGTTTTCAGACCTGGAATCCACTGACTGATATGGAGGCCAGGTTCCCACCAGGAAGAACAGCAGGCAATAATACAGCAAGTATACAAGATATGTTTTCTCCCAATCCTTCACACTTTTATTGAGGTATAATTTACAAATCATAAAACTTGTTGTTTGCTGTTGAGTTGATTCCAACTCATAGCAACCCTACGGGACAGAGTAGAACTGCCCCATAGGGTTTCCAAGGCTGTATTAAAAAAAAAAAAAATTTTTTTTTTTAATCTTTATGGAAGCGAAGTGCCACATCTTTGTCCCACAGAGTGGTAGGTGGGTTCAAATCAACAACTTTTTGGTTAGTAGCCGAGCATTTAACAACTGCACCACCAGGGCTCCTTATCATAAAATTTACCCATTGCAATTGTCATGGATTGAATTGTGTCCCCTAAAAATATGTGTCAACTTGACTAGGCCATGATTCCCAGTATTGCATGGTTGTCTTCCGTTTTGTGATCTGTGTATCCTATGTGTTGTAAATCCTAGCCTCTATGCCTGTGGTTATGATTACTATTTGGGAGAGCTCTGTCCATTATGTCAATGAGACAGGACAAATTCTACAGGATTAGGTTGTATCTTGATTCAACCTATTTTGAAGTATAAAAAAGAGAAGTAAGCAGAAAGGAGAGGGAACTCCTACCACCAAGAAAGTACAGCCGGAGTGGAGTGTGCCCTTTTGACCTGGGGTCCCTATACTGAGAAGCTCCTAAACCCAGAGGAAGTTTGATGACAAGGACATTCCTCCAGAGCTGACAGAGAGAGAAATCCTTCCACTGGAGCTGGCACCCTGAATTCAAACTTCTATCTTCCTAAACTCTGAGAGAATAAATTTTTTGCTTAGAGCCATCCACTTGTGGTATTTCTGCTATAGCAGCACTAGAAAACTAAGATAGTAACTTACCCATTATAATTTTGTTGTTGTTGTTAGGTGCCCTAGAGTCAGTTCTGACTCATAGCGACCCTATGCACAACAGAATTAAATGCTGCCCAGTCCTGAGCCATCCTTACAATTGTTGTTATGCTTGAGCTCATTGTTGCAGCCATTGTGTCAATCCACCTCGTTGAAGGTCTTCCTCTTTTCTGCTGACCCCGTACTCTACCAAGCATGATGTCCTTCTCCAGGGACTGATCCCTCCTGACAATGCATCCAAAGTATGTAAGACCAGTCTCACCATCCTTGCTTCGAAGGAGCATTCTGGTTATACTTCTTCTAAGATAGATTTGTTCGTTCTTTTGGCAGTGCATGGTATATTCAATATTTTTCACCAACACCACAATTCAAAGGCATCGATTCTTCTTTGGTCTTCCTTATTCATTGTCCAGCTTTTTTCGTAGTCTGTCTTAGTCTGGAAGCTCAGCTCAAATCTGTCCTCCATGGATGACCCTGCTGGTATCTGAATACCAGTGGCATAGCTTCCAGCATCACAGCAACACACAAGCCCCCACAGTACAACAAACTGACAGACACATGGGGGCATTATAATTTATGAACCACAAAACTTACCCATTGTAAGTGTATAATTAAACGATTTTTAGTGAATTTTGAGGGGTGTGCAACCGTCACCACAATCTAATTTTAGAAGTTTCCATCAGCACAAAACATATACCTATTTTCTGGTAATATTCATCCCCACTCCCAAACTTAGGTAACCACTGATCTGCTCTCTGCACCTATAAATTTGACTTTTCTAAATATTTCATATAAATGGAGTTATATAAGAAACATTTTTGCATCTGACATCTTTCACTTAGCATAATATTTTTTAATTTCATCCATGTGTTGGCATGTGTCAACAGTTCATTCTTTTCTTTCTTACTGAGGAGTATTCCATTGTATGGTTATACCACATTTTGTTTACCCTGTCTCAGTTGATAGACATTAGGATTATTTCCAGTTTTGGGGCTATGATGAATAGTGTAGCTATGAACATTCACATACTTTTTTTTTTAGACATATAGGTAGATTCTTAGCCTTGAAATTGCAAGTATATGGAAAGTATATGTTTAACGTTTTGAGAAACTTCAAAATTCTTTTCCAAACTGGTTGTATTATTTTATGTTCCCTAAAAATAACCAAAAAGTCAGCAATTCAAACCCTATGGGGCAGTTCTACTCTATCTTATAGGTCGCTATGAGTCAGAATCCACTCCATGGCAAAGGGGTTGGTTTTTTGTTTTTTTTATGCAAACGTTAAGCTATATAATTTCACTAACTTGAATCACATGGCCTATTCTTGTAGGTTTGACCTATATGGAAAATAATACCAAAGAACCTCTTATAAACCCAAATTCTCTTTTGGTGAATTATTTGGAAAATTTCCCAATGATGGGATATAGTAACATTTCTTAAAGTCCGTCTCCTTGATAATAACTTCTTCACTAAACTTCAAAGAATTACATAGCTCTAGCCTGATGCGAATAGTTGTTAAAGCTAAATAGCGGTAGAGAGCTCACAGATGTCTGAACTTGCTTTTTAAACATCCCTTGAGGTTCTTGACTTAAGGATATTTTGGTACATATATATATATATATATATACATTTTTTTTTCACCTTTTCAAAACAGATTCATCTCTTCCCTTGACATCTTTGGTGGTTAATAATTCATTCTGGTCCCCATCTAAAGGGTTGATGGACTAGATGCCCTTCTTTAGCATTTCAGAAATAACCTTTCTAGGGAGTCACATTACAGTTCTTCTTGTAATTAGGTTTATGTAATGGCTAGATAAAACACAATTTTAAAGAGCAAAACTGACTTTTGCTTTTCAAAGAAAGAGGTTTAACTTGATTTAAAAATACAGTTCCATCTTAACTTAATTGGCCCATATTTTCTTATCTAGTTTATATAAGAAAACACAAAACTTCATTCCTTAAATAAGAATATCCAGTCACCTGCAGACTAGTGATCACAAACACAATAGGGGAAATATTGTGGCAAATCAGAAACCACTAGAGTGCTAGAAAAAAAGATTATGTGTGTTTGTGAAAAATAAGTTTTAAGATTATTTTTAACAATTTATAGTTAGTTAAGTAAATTATGATATATTCATATGCTGAAATAAAATGCAGATATCTATACAGGTAGGCCCAGATTTACAAAATGTATTCAAGTTACAACAAACCACAATTATGACTGTCCATTTTTTTTTCTGATCTGTGTATTTTCTCATGTAAGTATGTATACATTAAAATATATCTGTAAGTTTATATATAATATTTCCAACCCTGAAAGACAAATAAAAATAGGAATTATAAAATTACTGACAATAAAAGGCAACAATAATAAAAACTAAAAACAGAGGCACAGGCAGTCCCCAGGTTATGAACCTCTGGCTTACATACAACCTGTACTTGCAAACCAACCCCTGTAAGCCCTATTATATTGAAAATTCAAGGTACATACAATGGCTCCTAAGAGCAAATTGGTGCTACTTTGTGACGTGCATCAAAACATTACTATTTTTGTATCATTATGTTAAAGAAGTTTCAGTGTATCTGGAGTGTTTCTTCAATGTTTTTTATACATAGAAAGGTAAGCGATAGACTAACACAAACATTTGACTAACTGATGTTAGCTAGGAACTGTATCTAACTGTTCCTACTTACATACAAATTCGACTTAAAGACACTGTCAGAAATGGAACTCCTTCGTAACCTGAGGACTGCCAGTATTCAACTTATGTCAGAACCGACTTATGATGGAGTCGTCAGGACGGAAGCCTGTCTTAACTCAGGGACTACCTGTAACAGTATTTCAGAAGAACTTTCACAGTCATTGAAAGGGCTTAGGACATAGCAGTGAAAAACAAACAAACAAAAAGACATAAAGCAGTGTGACATTAGGTAAAAAAAAAAAAAAAAAACTTACATACAGAAAAAAGTGATGAGAAGTACAATAAATATTAATGTAAAATATCTGTTTGGATATTCATATTCATGGAATTATGAATAATCTTCCTTTCTTCTATTTAATGTTTATTTTTCTGTTATATGAGTATGCTATTTTTGTAACAAGAAGATTGTTTGAAACAGAAAAGTACTTTTGATAAGTTAAAGATAATTTTGCTCAAAACAGTGTGTTTTCTCTTTAACTTACATGATTTTTGAACTGTTAATCATTTTAGAAAAGAGTTTCATTTTTTTTTCAAATTCCGAATCAATATTTTTCCCAGGCATATTTTTGTAAAAATTTGGGCAGGCAGGTAAATCTTTGTTAAATAAATACTTTACTCCTAAATCTGTAGTATGCTAAATTACCTGATTTTTTCCCCACCTTTTAAAGTTGTGGAAGTAGACAAAAGACATTCAACAATCCATTCAGTATGTAGTTGACCTTAGTAATCAAATGCAAAATATTCTCACAAAAGATCTTTCAAAATCTTGTGATGATAAAGTAGTCATAGCACCTA
Organism: Loxodonta africana; assembly: GCF_030014295.1. Taxonomy (NCBI): domain Eukaryota; kingdom Metazoa; phylum Chordata; class Mammalia; order Proboscidea; family Elephantidae; genus Loxodonta; species Loxodonta africana. Next base: position 52,594,842 of record NC_087351.1, read on the forward strand.
GGTGTTCATTTCCTCCCAAATTAAAATCTTAAAAAAAACCCCTGAAACCCCAAACCCATGATATTCTTAACATTAATAATCCAATTTTACTAACACTTTTACACTGATAGTGTTTGAGGAGTTTTATACATTTTTTTATTAGGTTCTGCTTGTATCTATTAAAACACACCAATCTTCCAATGATTGAAATTACAATCTTTTCAAGGCCACAAGGGTGTTGGCTGCTATTTGATTGTTCAAGTTAAGTTACTAAAGTAAACCACGTAAGCTTCTCTCCTCTTGATTTTCACCTTTATTTAAAAGAGTCATAACTGTGATATCTCTCAAAGGACAGCATAGAAAATGACAAGACAGTTGTAAGGAGAATGCGTACATTAGACTAGAATTGCCCACAATCTCGTATGGTGCTATCAAAAAGTTTTTTTGCCACAAAATATGTTGACTGATAGATTCTTAAATTAAATTAAATGTAAATATTCATTAAAATGTTATGATTTCAAGTGAAAATATAGATTGCATTATCACCATTATTTCTTTAATTCTCACAATTTTATGATAAAGTACTTATAAAAATCATCATTTTGTAAAATGCAATGCCCCATCATTTCCAACTAATAAGAAACTCAGAAGTTTATAGATCACTCTTAACTGACTAATTTGTCTGAAAATTTATCTGTTGTTTTTGTTGTTTGGTGCAGTTCTGTTGGTTCCAAATCACAGTGACCCTATGTACAACAGAAGGAAACACTGACCAGTCCTGCACCATTGCAGCTAATGTGTCGATTCATCTGCTTGAGCGTCTTCCTCTTCTTCGCTGACCCTGTACTTTACCAAACACAATTTTCTTCTCCAGGGACTGTGCCTCCTGATCAAAAGTCCAAAGTACAAGACTCACTTTCATCATACTTGCTTCTAAGGAGCATTCTGGTTGTACTTCTTCCAATACAGATTTGTTCCTTCTTCCGGCAGTTCATGGTATAGTCAATACTCTTCACCAACACCAAATTCAAAGGCATCAATTCTTCCATCTAACTTACCCATTGTCCAGCTTTAGCATGTGTATGAGGCAATTGAAAACGCTGTGGTTTGGGTCAGGCACACCTTAGACCCTTTTAATGCCTTTTAATACTTTAAAGAGGTCCTTTGCAGCAGATTCGTGCAATGCAATGCATCCTTTGATTTTGTGACTGCTGCTTTCATGGGAGTTGATTGTGGATCCAAGTAAAATGAAATCCTTGACAAATTCAAACTTTTCTCCATTTATTATGATGTTGCTTATTGGTCCAGTTCTGAGGATTTTTGTTTTCTTTATGTTGAGGTGTAATCCGTACTGAAGGCTGTGCTCTTTCATCTTCCTTGGTAAGTGCTTCAAGTCCTCTTCACTTTCGGTAAACGAGGTTGTGCCTTCTGCATAACACAGGTTGTTAATGAGTCTTCTTCCAATCCTGATGCCCCGTTCTTCTTCATTTAGTCTAGCTTCTTGGATTATTTGCTCAACATACAGACTGAATAAATATGGTGAAAGAACACAAGCCTGATGCACATCTTTCCTGCTTTTAAACCATGCAGTATCCTCTTGTTCTGTTCAAATGACTGTCTCTTTGTCTGTGTACAGGCTCTTCATAAGCACAATTAAGTGTTCTGGAATTCCAGTTCTTCACAATGTTATTTGTAATTTGTTATGATCCATAGTTGAGTGCCTTTGCATGGTCAATAAAACACAGGTAAACATCTTACTGGTATTCTTTGCATTCAGCCAAGATCCATCTGACATCAGCAATTATATCCCTAGTTCTATGTCCTCTTCCAAATCCAGATTGAATTTCTGGCACTTCCCTGTCTATGCACTGCTGCAACCACTTTTGAATAACATTTAACAAACTTTTACTTGTGTGTAATATTAATGATATTGTTTGATGATTTCTGCATTCTGTTGGATCACCTTTATTTGGAATGGGCACAAATATGGATCTCTTCCAGTCAATTGGCCAGGTAGTCGTCTTTTAGATTTCTCGGCATAGAGGATTGAGCACCTCCAGTGCTGTATCCATTTGTTGAATCATGTCTATTGGTATTACATTGATTCTTGGAGCCTTGTTTTTTGCCAATGCCCTAAGTGTGGCTTGGCCTTCTTTCAATACCAACAGTTCTTGATCATATGCTACATCCTGAAATGTATGAACATCAACCATTTGTTTTTGGTACAGTGACTCTGTGTATATTTTCCATTTTCTTCATATGCTTCCTGGGTCTTTCAATATTTTGCCCATAGATTCTTTCAATACTGCAACTCGAGGGTTGAGTTTTTTCTTCAGTTCTTTCAGTTTGAGAAATGCTGAGTGAGTTCTTCCATTTTGGCTTCCAAACTCCAGGTTTTTACACATTTCATCATAATACTTTATTTTGTCTTCTCAAGCTGCCCTTTGAAATCTTCTGTTCAACTCTCTCCATCATTTCTTCCATTCGCTTTAGCTATTCAACATTGAGGAGCAAGTTTCAGAGTCCCTTCTGACATCTCTTTCAACTTTTTTTCTTTCCCGTTTTTTAATAACTTTTTGCTTTCTTCGTGTATGATGTCCTTGATGTTATGCCACAATTTGTCTGGTCTTCAGTTATTAGTGTTCTGTGTGTCAAATTTATTCTTGAGATGTTCTCTAAATTCAGGTGGGATATATGCAAGGACATACTTTGGCTCTCATGAACTTGTTTTAATTTTCTTCAGCTTCAGCTTGTGCTTACATATAAGCAATTAATTGATGGTGTGTTTCACAGCAGGCCCCTGGTGTTGTTCTAGCTGATGATATTGAGCTTCTCTATCATCTCTTTCCACAGATGTAGGTGATTTGATACTTGTGTATTCCATCTGGCAAGGTCCATGTGGATAGTTGCTGTTTATGTTGTTGAAAAGTTATGTATTTTCAATGAATAAATCTTTGATCTTGCAAAATTCTATTATGCCATTTCTGGCATCATTTCTATCACCAAGACCTTATTTTCCAACTATCAATGCTTCTTTGTTTCCAACTTTTTCATTCTAATCACCAGTAATTATCAACACATATTGATTTTAGACTGCAGAAAGGTAAAGCTTTCAATTTCTTCATCTTTGGTGTTAGATGTTGGTGCATAAATGTGAATAATAATCGTGTTAAATGGTCTTCTTTGTAGAGGTATAAATATTATCCTATCACTGAAAGCATTGTACTTCAGGGTATATTTTGAAATGTTCTTTTTGATGATGAATGTGAAGCTATTCCTCTTCAATTTGTCATTCCCAGCATAATAGACTGTATGATTGTCTGATTCAAAATGGCCAATACCAGCCCATTTCAGCTCACTAATGCCTAAGATATTGATCTTTATGCATTCCATTTCATTTTTGACAACTTGCAATGTTCCTAGATTTATACTTCATATGCTGCTTGTTAATGGATGTTTGCAGACCTTTCTTCTCATTTTGGGGAATGACATGTCAGCAAATGAAGGTCCTGAAAGCTTTAGTCCAGCCACATCATTAAGGTTGATTCTACTTTGAGGAGGCAACTCTTCCCAAGTTGTATTTTTTGTTCCTTCCAAACTGAGGGGCTCATCTTCTGGCACTACATTAGATAATGTTCCATTGCTATTCATAAGGTTTTCACTAGTCAATTTTTTAGAAATAAATCAAAGGTGTCTTTTTCCTAGTCTGTCTTAGTCTGGAAGCTCCACTGAAACCTGTCCACCATGGGTGACCCTGCTGGTATTTGAAATACTGATGGCATAGTTAACAGCATCATAGCAGCATGCAAGCTACCACAGATTAAATTTATCTTAAAACAAACCACCAACAACAGTAAAACCAAAACTGATGTTGCCGACTTGACTCTGACTCATATTGTCCCTATGGGATAGAGTAGAACTGCCCCATAGGGTTTCCAAGGAGTAGTGGTGAATTGGAACTGCTCACCTTTGGTGGTTAGCAGTCTGAGCTCTTAATCACCCTAAAAAAAAATCTGGATTTAGATAACAGCTTAAACTGCCTTTACTGTTACTGTGTCTATCTTAATTAATTGAAAGTTCCCAGAAGTAATCTACGTTTATGCTTTGAAATAAGTAAATGCATAAATTGAAGTCAATAGAGCAAATCCTTGTTTAGGTAACCACAGTAAGCTTGGGAAGGCAAAGGCTGTTTAATATCACTCCCTGGCAGGGCTGCTGCCACTGTTTCCAATTGCCAGACAAGCTAGAATGTGGTTAGAGTGCTGGAAATGGGGGACTGTTGATCCAATAAATGTATTTGTGATAAATGTTTAACACTTATTTTCTTTTCAACACAGTTTCTTAATATGATTATTTTTCTCATTCATTGCACCTGTTTTCTCTATCTGATCTTCTCAGAGGAAATCTTAAGTGTTAAAATCTCTCATTTTTTCACTTTTACCTTTTGACTTTTTTACCTTTCCTCCAGTGAAAATCAGATAAATTCCAACTCTGGCTAATAAAGCTTCCAATCACAATAGCAAAACAAGGACAAACCACTTAACATAATCACCAAAGCAATCAATCATTAATTACTATTTATTAAATAATATACACTAGACAAGGCTACAATGCAAAAGACTATTCAGAATGTCAATGATAAAATGCTTATTTAAAGCTTGCCATGGAATGAGTGCTTTGGGAACAATACCCTAGTTATAGTTGGCAGATGCTTTCCAAAGAACTATTATCTGTTAACCCTAGATGATTCTGATGGATCCTATCAGGAGTCTCTGGAGCCCTGGTGACATGGTGGTTAAAGAGGTCGGCTGCTGTTGGAAAGTTCTGTGATTCAAACTCACCACCTGCTCTATGGGAGAAAGATGTGGCAGTCTCCTGTAAAGACTTACAGCCTTGGAAACCCTATAGGGAAGTTCTAGTCTGTCCTATAGGGTCACTATGAGTCGAAATCAACTTGATGGCAGTGGGTTATGGGTCAGGAATCTAGATATACCCTAATTTGGGATTTACATACTTTATTGCCAAGTCATAGGAAAAGTTATTATGAAAGAAGACCATATATCTTATTTGAATTCAGAATATCTATCTATGTTTCCTTGGATCAAGGTATCCATTTTAAAATGACTGCTGCTCATTAATGGGCTAATGTATAATGAGCATCCACAAGATAAATATGTATTTGGAAAAACTGATGGACTTAGTCGAATCATGCTATCACCACTCTGGAGGTTATAAATCATGTTATCCTTTAGCATAATGTAGCATCACCATATTATACATTTGTCCACCAACAGACAATCAATAGGACAAGAGAGAGATTAGTTTGTAGTAGTATTAATGCAGAACTAAGGGGTGAAACAACAGTTCTGAACTCTTATCCCAGATCCAGTGGTACTTGGAACATAATCTTGAATTGATCTTCTGAAAACACTGTCCTCCAGAATGAACAGTGAACAAAGATAAATGTAGAATGTTAACTGGCCTGTTTGTATGTGAATATTGTAATTGGTGGGTATTTAATGATTGCAGTGACAACAGGAAGTGGTGCATTGGGCGGTACTCGCAGAGGGCTATATGACAGGCAGAGTCAAAAAATAGGTAAGTAATGGAGGGGATAGTTTCTCCAAGTCCATGTGAAAAGGACCTGTACCAGAGATGTGATGAGATTTCCCAATACAATTGCTCTTTGGGTAAGAGCTATATTGCCTCCTTTGTACCTTTAAAGCTAAGCATTAGGAGTGGCACAATTTGTTCATTGTGTGTCACTTGGTCAAGTCCTAGGTTTTACTGATATTGAGGCAGCGTCATATAGCATATATTGATGAAAGTCTTTTCCATTATAAATTCTTTTTTTTTCTATCAGGTCTTCCTTTTCATTCCAAAACTATCCGTGTTCATTAAACAAAAAGAAGAAAATTGTTCCCACAATACAAACAAAGCAAAAGGCTATGTTTCTTTAAGTTTTGGGAAGCAAAGAACTTAGGTTAAATTTAACAGTGTAAGTGTTTTGATTGACTCAGACTGAAGCTGGACTGATCATTGACTGAATGGGCTTCAGAAGCAGGTCCTATGGGAGCAGGATTTGCTGACTCTGCCTGACTCAGCACATGACTCCTGTCAACCAGTCTTGCAGTGTCTTATGGATATGCCTGAGGGGGACTGTTCAGACCCTTCAGGCAAGAGCAGAATTTTCTATTCTCACCTAAGATAAACATGAGTATTACCTTGGTTTATATATAAGCTATTTAGAAAAATGAATTTTATTACCCTTGAATGAGATGAAGAAAGAGATCGCTCAGGTTTTGTCACTTTGTGTGTTAAAATATTTTCTTACATTGAGCCCTGTTATATTTTTATATCTATCTAAAAAGATGAGGCCATACTGACTTGGTTTAAAGTTCCAATAATATAAATGTTTTACTTTCAAATATATCAGTGATAATTACTCATTTGTCACCCCAAGCTTGTCAAAGAGAAATAGTGTTACTTTTGCTAATGTTAAACTAATCAAGTTTAAATCTGACTAAAAGAAAAAAAAAAAAACACAGAACCAGTAACAACCAAATTATAAAGAAGAAATGTGCTACTGGAAAGTAAGTTCTCACTTCTAATTTAACAGCTTTGTGGTGGCAGGGTCTCTGGGTTGGTTCTGCTTTGATAGAAACTAGGCAGAGAGTGATAGAAGAGGCCTGAGTCCCAGTCAGAAGGTGGAACAGCTGTGGTGCATATATAAGTTTAAATGATAATTTAAGACTGAGATACACCCATTTTTTCTATCCATTTTAAAGGCAAGCAACCAACAATAAATAAGGGACCTGATATTTGCCTTTAATGTCCACTGCTGCTGTCCACATTTATCCTGAGGGGAGTGGCATACATTGAGACTTTCCTTTCTTTTTCTCTTTTTTTTTTTTTGAGACAGGGGATGAGATATTAGGGTATTGGCCAAGTAGTGACATTTGTAGTTTCTATTTCACTTAAACCCATTGCTTCAATAGATAATTATCCAGTACCTATTACCACAATGTGGTGGGTGCTGGGGATACAATGTTGGCAAAAATCAGGCATTGTCGCAACTCTCATAGACCTTTTAAGAGGGCCAAGATAAATAATAAATGAAGACCATGCAAACGAATGTAAAATAAAAACTAAGATAATAGCTATGAAGAAAAGTACTCTACATACGAAAGCTTTTAACAGGGAAAACTAACCAGTCTGAGAATTCAGTGTTTATTTCTAAGGACATAGTTTCTATAAGAGTTTGGGGGAATATGTACATGCTGACTAAGGGAGGATGGTGGATGAGGGTAGGGCTCAAGGAAGAGGGAAAAGCTTGTACAAAGCCCCCAAAGAAGGCTTGGATAGTACGTATGTAGAGACCTAAAATCAATTATGATAGTGGCATAGGATGAAGGTTGAGAAGTAAACATGGGCTAGACTAGCTAGGTTGTATTGAAAATTTCATAGATTTACTTTTAATTCTAAGGGTCGTAGAAATACATTAGAGAGTTTTAAGCCAAAGTAATTTGATGAAGTTTGCATTTTGAAAAGTTCATTTGATTTTTCGCCATTGAGATGAATTTGAATTGAATGGCATAGATGCAAAACCAACAAGACAATTGCAGGTCAGGTGAGAGATGATGGTAGTTTTGACTAAAGAAGCTATAATAGAAAAAAATATGTATATAAAACAGATTCGAGAGAAACTAATAGACAGAACTCTTCTTTTTTTGTTTGCCTGATTGTTAAGAATACTTAATTTTACTGAAGCATGTAGGTAGTCTAGGGAGAATTTAAAGAAGCTTCATATAATTTAAGCCATTTCTACAAGTGACTATGTCTGCCTTTATTTTTATTAAATGTTATCTAAAAAGTATACTTTCTGTACTAGTAGTGACTTAATTTCTTAATAAGTATTTTTTTTAATTTAATCATGTCAAAAGCTCTGTGAGGTAGCTGATATTATTCTCTTCCTTTAACAAGTGAGCACACTAAATTATTTGCCAAAGACTGTTCAGCTAGGAAGTTTCAGAGTAAAGAATTTAAAGTTAAGTAGTCTAAAGCGCAAACTCATGGTTTTCACCACTGTGCCAAATGTAGTAGGTTGAGATTTAATATACCACATCTGGATGAGCAAATATATATATATAGAGAGAGAGAGAGAGAAGGGGGGGGGAGGGAGGGAGAGAGAGAAAAAAAAGAAAGAGGGAGGAAGGAAGGGAGGGAGGGAGGAAGGGAGAGCGAGCCCTGGTGGTGTAGTGGTTAAGAGCTTGGCTGCTAACCAAAAGGTATGCAGTTCAAATCCACCAGCTGCTCCTTGGAAACTCTATGGGGCAGTTCTACTCTGTCCTATAGGGTCACTATGAGTCAGATTGACTTGACGGCACCTAAAAAATACAACAAATACATATATACACACACACATATATATGTATATATACTTTATTCCTTGCAAGTGATCTGATTTTTCTCATAAGCCTCCAACTCTGTCAAGAGGGGAGTGATAGTTGAACTGAAGGAGGTGTTGGGGCAGTATATTATCAAAAGTAACTTGCAGCCATTTCCTGTCATTCAACATTCTGCCTTGGAAATTTGTTACCTAGTTGTAAATGTGTATTAGATACTTTTTTTTGTACTTGACCTGAATTTTTCATTACTACATAATATGTGGTATCATTTTTCAGCTTTTATTACAATTTCATCATTGTTCATTCCTTGGTCCCAAAGCAAATGCACACATTTCAGCCCCCCCCCCAACTTTGGCACATTTTCTGGTATCAAATTCTGTATCAATCACCTATGCTCATAATAATGCTAACATAACAAATTACCCCCAAATTCAGTGAGTATACATATCATCTTTTATTTAACCCATTATAAGTCTACATGTCAGCTAGAGAGGCTCAGTTTTTGGCTGTATGTCTGAGGTTCAGCTGTTGTGATTGTTTCAGGATGTACGCTGGCTAGGCTTGCCTCCAGCTTCTGGATCTTTTCCATGTGTTTCATTCTGTGGTCCTGCAGAGTGACAGCAAGTACCTGAGGAGTATTTTTCTTATGCACTGGAAAAACCTCAATCAATCAATCAATAAATGAATGAATGAATGCCTGAAACAACTTGCAACCCTCTACTTACATCGCATTCACCCATCATACTGGCCAAAGGAAGTCATATAGCCAAACCTGAAATAAAGGGTGGAGAAGTTCACTTGACCCATCATAAGGCCATGGCGAAATGGCTGTAGAAAAGCTTACTTACTCTAACAGGTATTTCCATAAGCATCCTTGAGTAAGTAGAATAAAAACAATGCAAGGATGGTGCTTACTTTTCATTCATTCAGAAGAAAATTCCTTAAGTGGTTGTTTTTTGTGTATGAATTTTTTAAAAATACATATTTCCATGTTATAATTTTAAGCAGATAGTGTATATGCCTAGAAAAGTAGTAAAATGTTCATTCACAACCACAAATTACATTTTAATCAATCAGTAAACGATTGTTTTATCTCAAGTTCACATTTTTATGATTTCTGTAGATTGTCACACCAATAGCCTAAAATCAGCAGGTAGTAAAACATAAAGTGTGATTGTATAAGGCTCTTAGAGTGGCCACACTCACTTGCCTAGAGTAGTGCATTAGTAATGACACTGTCAAAGCCCACTGTCCAAAGACTACAGAGGACATACGTTTAGTAAACAAAGTTAGATTTATTCGATTTGTTGCAGCAAGGTAGAGCTAAGGGGCTCTGGGGCATCTTGGGAAGAAGTTGGGCGGGGTTCATTATAGGATTTGGGCATATGCTGGTTAATTCTGAGGAGGGTTTAGGGAAGTAAGAGTCAGTTTTAGAGTGGGTGCTGATAGAAAAAGGCCAATAAAGTGATCGTATATCTTGGTAATTTTTTTCCCAGTAAGTGAGGATAGCAGGGGTAGAGTTTTTATTGATAAAGAAATGTCATTGCTCACATTACCCGGAAGAGGGGACTATTTAGTTATTTTTGTGGTTGCAGTTGGTTGCAGCCTCAAGATGTCACTGCCTGAGGAGCAGAAGGCTTTTGCTTGTTACAATAGGTTTGCAAAAGGTCCAGAATGCAGCTAGGGTTTTGTGTCTGCATACCACCCAAGGAGTAGTTCTTTCAGGTATTCTGTCCTGTTTTCATCCTCTTTTGTGAGTACCCAGTAGAGGCTCACAAAGAGTTGGTAAGAAAGTGATGACTCTTTTGTGCCTGGGACCCTGCCCCCTCAAAAAAACCCCAGTTGCTATCAAGTTGATTTTAACTCATGGTGACCCCATATGTAACGCAGATTGTTAAGTGCTAGACTACTAATGGAGAGGTTGGCAGTTCAAATCCACCCAGAAGAGCCTCAAGAGGCAATCTGCCTCTGAAAGGTCACACAGCCTTGAAAACCCTATGACGAGGTTCTGCTCTGCAACGCATAGGTCAAGGACTCCCAGTGATGCTAAACTGTAACCCCAGGCCATATAAGCCTTTTAAAAGTTCATTAAAATTTTAGTTGCTTTTTTCTTACCCACTTTTATAGCTACTACCTCTTTCTCCCACACTCTGCTAAAGTTTAGTTAGAAAATAGTTTGCATATTCCATCTCTGCTAGGAAGCACTTATCTAATATTTTGGAATTCAGTACATCTGGTTTCCTTGAAACCTCAGCTCTTTGATTTTGGAGATTGTTATGGATTGAATTGTGTCCCCCCAAAATATGTGCTGTAAATCCTAACCTCTGTGCCTGTGGTTCTAATCCTATTTGGGAATGGGTTGCTTTGTTATGTTAATGAGGCAGGATTAGTGTAGGGTGTGTCTTGAGTCAATCTCTTTTCAGATACAAAACATATTAAACAAGCAAGTGAGCAAGCAGAGATGCAGGAAAAAAGATGCCAAGCCACACGAAGATCGCTGAGGACCGACCAGGAGCTCAGAGGCAAGGACCTTCCTTTAGAGCCAACAAAGAAAGAAAGCCTTCCTCTAGAGCAGGCACCCTCAATTTGGACTTCCAACTTACTAAACTGTGAAAAAAATTAATTTCTGTTTGTTAAAGTCACCGATTTATGGTTGTTTCTGTTATAGTAGAACTAGATAACTAAGAGTTTACACAGCTTTTTCCATAGTGAGAGTACATTCTCTTGTAGCTTTCTACACCCTAAGCCTCTAACCTCCAAACTATTATTTTCATTGACAAAAGCCTGATCTTTCTAAAACTCAAGTTTAATGTGCTTCCATTAGCTAAACAGAGAAAATAAGAATTGTATACAAAAAAAACTTCAATATAGTTAGAAAATCAATGTTTAAACATTCAGTATGCTAATGACCCTCCCATCACATTCCAATGATCATTATTTTCTCTTCAAAAATGAAGAAGGTATGTTTCAGGAAGTTTAAGTTCCTTGCCTCAGGTCAAGTCAGTAACATTTGGTATAGCTAGAATGCAGGTATCAATGCAATGTCCATGTAAATTGCGCTATACTACGCTGGCTACATAAGATCCTTCCAGGCCCGCACTCCTTCAGTAAGTACCAAATTAATCTTTTGCTCACATAAATTACATTTCCCCACATCATCCTCCCTAACTTTTTTCTTTTTTGGTCAAAGAATGTTATGCAACATTAAATTTTAAAATTTAACATCTACTAAACATTTTAAATTCTCTCATTCTTCCTCTTAAAAGGGTCCCCAGACTTGGACAATCTCCGCATTTCACCAAAACTTGATCCACCTTTCTCAGTGGGTGCTAACTGAGAAGTTAATCGGGATCTAGATAATATGGACTCTTTACTTCCTGCATTTCAGTCTTAGGCAAAAATAAAACCTGAATGCTGCTTAGAGTGGTGAACAGTGAAACTTCATCTTACTTGCTTTGGACACATCATCAGGAGAAAACAATCTCTAGAGAAGGAGATCATGTTTGGTAAAGTAGAAGGTTTGCAAAAATGAGGGAAACCCTCTGTGAGATGGATTGACACGAGAGCCACAACAATGGACTAAACGTACCACAGATCATGAAAGCAACAAGTAACCTTGTTATGCAGAAGGTTGCCACCAGTCTAAATTAGCACTTAGGCAACTAACAACAACCAATTACATAACCATAAAAGAATTGGATTCAACAGTACATACATACATGAAATAATGGGCTAGTTAGGAGGGATAATGATAACCGGTATTTTAAGTATTTATTGTAGTGAGAAAGTATCTTTCCATTCTAAAGGGCATGACAATTTATACCTGGAAAGTGGAATTACTGAAGCACAAACCACTTTGACATCAAAATATGTCTTGAATTTTGTTTTAGCTATGATCAAATTGTGCTTTAAATGATGGGTATTTTAAAAATTTTAGCCAAATTTGCTCAATGGAACAGTCACAGGCTAGTTACAAAAAAATGTCAAGTGAAATACTATAGATGTTATAAGAATATTTTGTAAAAGAGGAATTGAACTAAAATAATCCATCTTGGATCTCCCTTTCAGGAAGGTAATGCTATTATAGTCCTGTCTCTTCATAGTAGAGATGCTTTCTCTAAATGAGAAATAACATCACAAGGAAGTAAGAGGTTCTGCACGATCCCTACCAGTGGCTGCCTCATTCTATGTGTTTAATGATGCCTGTAGGAAAGCTTACTTACTCTGACAAAGTATTTCCATCAGCATCCTTGAGTTGAGCAGAATAAAAATGATGTGAAGATGGTGCTTGCTTTTCATTTGGGTGAAGAAAATTCTCTTAGCTGGTTGCTTTTTATGTTAATATTTTTAAAACACATATTTCCATGTTATAATTTTAAGCAGATAGTGTATACACCTAGTAAAGTAATAAAATAATTCACTCACAACTACAAATTAAAATTTAATCCTTCAAATAATTATCTTATCTCAAATTCACATTTTTATAATTTCCATAGATTTCCATATCAATAGCTTAAAATCACCAGGTGGTAAGAAATATCTAAAAGGTCCTTATAAAATAATAAATACCTGTGTTCTTTATTTTTGTATATTTATTGACTTGAGAGTTGTGAGGAGAAAAGTGTTTAGATGAGGAAATTAGCTATAAACACATCAACATCATTTGCATATTCAAGAATACTGTCCTTGTGTCCTAAATGTATTATTATTATTATTATCCTAATGATGATAACAGTCTATATAGGATGATTCAAAAAAAGAATTATGCACTTTCAAAATGTGTTATTCATAAACTATTTTATGTATAAATATCTAGAAAAAAATCTTCTAAAAGAAAAATCACAATATTTCTACAGTCTTAGATGTTCTCGATATTGTTGGCAACATCTTTCCCTCTCATATTTGTCTCACCCTTCTCCCACAATCCAACTTTGAGTCCCAAACACAACAGTATAGTAGCTCCTTTTCTCCATGGCAAAATACAACAAAAGCAGTTTGATGTACTGCACCAATATATTTCCAACAACAGACCTACCAAGCAAGTGAAGTCTGAGAATTTTGCCAATTTTTTGTGCATAGAGTATATCCCACTGAGAGTGGGCAGACTACACTTCTTAAATGTTACTTAAATTATTTGATGTTTATATGGATATAACCAGTGACAACTAGTTGTCATCAAGTCCTTTCCAAACCCTGGCGACTCCTGTATGTAGGAATAGAACTGTGCTCCGTAAGGTTTTCAATGGCAGATTTTTTGAAAGCAGATCTCCGGGACTTTCTTCGGAGGTCCCTGTGGGTGAACTGGAACCCCCAACCTTTCAGTTAGCAGCCAAGCATGTAGCCATTTGTGCCACACAGGGAAATAGAGATATCCATGTGTTTAAAAATTCATAGAGGTGTACACATAAGATTTATGCACTTTACTGTGTGCAAATTATGCTTTAATATTTTAAAAATTTCTTAAGATTCTTTTCTTGGGAGACTTTATGTTAACAATTTGATAAGCAATTACAGTCATTGTTTTTCATTTCTTTTTTAATTTTTTATTTAGGTCTGCTTTAATTTCTCTGAACAATGTAGTTTTCAGTGATGAGTTCTTATACCTATTTTGTTAAATTTCATTTCTTTAGATAAAGTTGTAAGTTATGGAGTGTTTTCCCATTTGTTTGAATTTTTTGTCATAGAAAACATCAATGTGATTTATTAGTGAAAATTACATAAATGATATATTAAAAGCAGACACTTCTATCTCTACCCCTTTCACTCTGTACCCTCTTAACCCTTGTTGATAAGCAATATCATCAATTTCGAATAATCATTCTGAACTTTTAAAAAATATAAGCATACATATGCATTTGCATATCTGTCCCCTTTCCTTACCTTATTCATACATTTATATCCGCATGTTTGTCCTTCCTCTTCTTTCTTGTGTTTGTTTATATTCAATAAATATATATATATCTCTTTAATAAATATACATATATATACAATTGCAGAAACCCTGGTGGCATGGTGGTTAAGTGCTACAGCTGCTAACCAATTGGTTGGCAGTTCGAATCCACCAGGTGCTCCTTGGAAACTCTATGGGGCAGTTCTATTCTGTCCTATAGGGTTGCTATGAGTCGGAATCGACTTGACGGCAATGGGTTTTGGGTTTGGTATACATTTGCACTTTCCTTATTTCACCGAAAGACCTCTGTGATAGATGTTCAAAATATTTTCTTTCAGTTCATTGTTCCTTATTGTCCTTTTGAACACTGAAAAAAAAATTATTCATAAATGTTTCATATTTGTGCTATTTTAAATGTCTTTTTTTTTTTTCTTAGAATGTTTAATGTTGTGTTTTTGCCTGTAAAGTATGGAAATGTGAAAAATGAATGCACAGGTATGTTTTTGAGTAGCTGGCTACCTGATTTCAACTTGTGACTGATCTTATGACATTGGTTTCCAAGAAGGGCAAAACAAGTGCCTTGTAAGGTGGAGAGGGAGAAGACTTATCTGCCATCTCCCACTTCTCATTGGTCAAAATTTTACCCCATGGATGTTAATGGCCCAGCAACATCAGGTTTAAATAGACATGAGAGCCATTCCTCTGGGTCAACAAAGAAGTCCAGGGAATACAGGCTGAAGGTGAGCTATTCTCTGGTTGTGCCTAGGTAAAGTTAATTGGAGTTGATGCAGAATTGAAAACAAAGAATGGAGTCACTGGGGCGAGAAAACATTGCCAAAACCTCAGTGAAAATGAAGACAAGATGCCGGGGGCCAGCCTCAGCAAAGAACAGGGTCACCAGAGGAGGGGTAGAGTTCGGCGAAAAAAGAATGAGAGGTAGTGTGTCTTATATTTTCATTCTGCAGAAGAAGAAGCCTCTGCTCTTTATTTTTTACATGGTCTTTTATATCATAAGCTTACAAAAGCATAACATCGCATGATCAACAAAGGGGCAGTATAACATCATTTCCCAGAGACATAATTTTCCAAGTGACACATAGTACAGTTCCGCATACACACACAAATACAATGAGCTTTTGTTTAGTTGATTTAGAGTAACAATTGACTTCACACTGCTTTACACTTATGCTTAATCTTGCAATACCTTCCACAGTTTTTATAACAATTAATCTTTTTGCAAAACCATTGCCACATAGGCTTTGTCCATCTTGTCCAGGGTGGCCAAGTTCTTGAAGTCCAGCCACTTTGGGTTACATTATATTGTCCACGATTATGCCAAGGACAATTAGCCCAATCTCTATACCCAAAGACCAGTCAAGCGCAGCAGTGAGCGGGGTAGACGAGAAGGTTGACCTGTAATTGGCTGAGAAATTGGCTGAGAGAACTCACTGCCTTTTGTTTTTCCACTTTTATGGGATCATGTGTGGGTGGTGGTTTAATCACAAAAGGGCCTCGGTAAATACCAGGATTCCACCATCCTGTTTTTGTTTTCCATAGTTGAGCTATTCGTTTTCCCCCTAAGACAACTTCATGCTGATCCCCAGGTAATACACGGGCTGTCCCTACCCGGGATTTCACCAGGGGATTATGAGTAGGATGCCCCCCGTCCAAAGGTCCCTAAATCTATAATGGAAATTTATGCTTATACATTCTGCTATACACAGGCTGAAAATGAAACAGAAACATAACACAGATGACAGAGATATTCCTGACTTTTCAGGAATTCTTCGATGTTTATGCTGGGGGCAGTGGGTGCAGAGGGGCCGCCCTTGCAGCCTGGCTCCTCCTGACTTTTCAGGAATTCTTCGATGTTTATGCTGGGGGCAGTGGGTGCAGAGAGGCTGCCCTTGCGGCCTGGCTCCTCCTGACTTTTCAGGAATTCTTTGATGTTTATGCTGGGGGCAGTGGGTGCAGAGAGGCTGCCCTTGCGGCCTGGCTCCTCCTGACTTTTCAGGAATTCTTTGATGTTTATGCTGGGGGCAGTGGGTGGAGAGGGGCCGCCCTTGCAGCCTGGCTCCCAGCAACAAGATGATATGAAGGAAGAATTCTCTAATACAGATCATTTCTTACATCACTCAGATTCATATTTGTTCTTCCATTACATCTAGCTCCCACACTACAAAAAGATGACTATGTATTTATGGCAAGAAGATGCCTACAACCTATCTGTCTTAGTTATCTAGTGTTGCTATAACAGAAATACCACAAGTGGATGGCTTTAACAAAGAGAAATGTATTTTCTCACAGTCTGGTAGGCTAGAAGGCTAAAGTCAGGGCGTCAGTTCCAGAGGAAGATTTTCTCTCACTGTCAGCTCTGGAAGGTCTTTCTCGTCAATCTTCCCCTGAACTAAGAGCTTCTCTGCGCAGGAATCCCGGGTCTAAAGGATGCGCTCTTCTCCCAGTGCTTCTTTCTTGGTGGTATGAGGTCCCCAACTCTCTGCTTGCTTCCCTTTCATTTTATCTCTTGAAATAAAAGGTGGTACAGGCCACACCCCAGGGAAACTCCTTTTACATTGGATCAGGGACCTGACCTGGTAAGGGTGTTACAATCCAACCCTAATCCTCTTTAAAATAAAATTACAAATGGAGGACAACCACACAATACTGGGAATCATGGCCTAACCAAGTTAATACACACATTTTTGGGGGACTTTTTTTTTTTAATTCAATACATGACACTATTCAAGGGGAAAAAACTTAATACAGGAGGTTTTGTGGCTATAGTCCATATCCCTGCAACTAGTTTTTCCCACCCTTTACTAGAAGTTTGACTGGTTTTCACTGCTTGTCTGGTAGTGGGACATGACTCCATCCATGAGAGTCCTTAACCCTTAGATTTCCTATCCTTGTCAAGACCCAGTTGTTGCACTTGCCCATTTACCATTATCACCTATCCCTGAGCATGGAAATATCAAGAGCCATGCCCATTATTCTCTGGGCTCAAGTATAATGTTTCCTGTCAGTCAGTACAGTAATCTCTTTTTTGCCAGCTGGCATAAAAAACCCAAAGTATCTAGTAGACAGTGTTCACTTCAGATTTACTGGTGTATTTTACTCAGTCTTGGAAGGAACATTATATTATGTGGAAATCATTGTTTCAACCTAGTACAGTTTAAGGTTGTGGGAATAGGAAGCGCATATTCAGGCTGTTTGTCACCAGCAGTAATGTTAAGACAGATATACTACCTCTCCTTCCAGCTTTTTAGACATGTTTCCAGACATGCCATTGTTCAGAAAATATGCAACAACTTTGAGGACAATGCCTCTGCAGTGCAGGGTATTGTCCCTGAGTTGGCAACTTAGGTGAGTCTTTAACAGGTCATTCTATTGTGGCCAACAGCTTTTGCAGGTTGTGTTATATGGTAAAATCATTGATTCCATTGCCAAGAACCTCTTGTCCCAATTCTTCTTTGGCGTGAGTTAAAATTGTGTGGGATTCTATGTTGATAGATTGATCATTCTGTAGGTAATAAGAAGATGATGCGGGAAGAGGAACTCTGAGCATGGAATGTAAACACATACCTAGAGCAATCAATTCTGGTAAGTGTGAATTAGTGTCCCTGAAAGGGTTCCAATATAATCTTCATGCCACTGAGTGGCTGACTGGCCTCCTTGAGCAAAGTTTCTTTATATAGGGCTCAGCATACTCTCTGCTACCTGCTAGTTGGACATTGATTGGTGGTAGCTAAATCATTATTGATGATATGCAGTACAATTTTTTTTTTTTAGTTCCACATATAGGCTCATCATGAATCCATTTCACCAACACTGGGAAGCTAAGGAAGAGTCCCTAGGTGGCACAGTTAAGCACTAGGCTGCTAACCGAAAGGTTGGTGGTCTGAATCGTCCCAAAGGTATCTCGGAAGAAAGGACTGGCAATCTGCTTCCAATAGTTCACGGCCATGAAAACCTTAGGGAATGCAGTTCTATTCTGACACAGATGAGTCATCATGAGACAGAATTGACTTGATGGCAACTGTGTTTTTTTTATTTTTGGGGGGAGACTGAGAAAAGGGGTCTTCTTAAGTCCAAAGGATGCATGATGTCTACCTAATCTATGAAAGCTTGTATTAGTTTTCTGTGACAGAGCTATAACAAATTACTACAAACTTGATGGCTTAATACAACACAAAATGTATTCTCTTACAGTTTCAGAGGCCTGTCTAGGGGACAATGTTTCCTCTTCTAGTGGCTGTTGGCATTGCTTGGCTTCCATGGTTTGTGGCTACATCACTCGAATCTCTGCCTCTATCTTCACATTTCCTCCTCTTCCGCCTGTGTGTCTCCCTTGTGTGTATCGCTTACAAGGAGAATTGCTTTAGGATCCACCTGGATAATCTAGGATGATCTGAACAGCTGAAAATCTTTGACTTGTTAACACTTACAAAGATATAAGTATATATATATATGTGTGTGTGTATATAAAATATATATATATATATATATATTTTCTCAGAAACCCTGGTGGCATAGTGGTTAAGTGCCATGGCTGCTAACCCAAAGGCTGGCAGTTCAAATCCACCAGGTGCTGCTTGGAAACTCTGTGGGTCAGTTCTACCCTGTCCTATAGGGTTGCTATGAGTTGGGATCAACTCGACGTCAATGGGTATATATATTCTCAAATAAGGTAACATTCACACATTGCAGGTACTTTACATGGATATATCATTTTGAGGCCCACCCCTTAAGCTAGTACATCTGCCAGCTGAAAAGCTTAACTGGGTGAAAAGATTAATTTTCACCAACATATCATCCATCTTTTATTGAACTTAAATTAACTACACACTGATAAAACCATTACAGTGAGGAAGTTTTTAAAAAGTCAGCAAAAAATAAGGAAAATGCTATAACCCCTATCCTTCACCCTCATTAATATATACCCTAAGACTTTTTTTCTGAGATTTGCCATATTTAATACATGGCACAAAATGAAAAGTGTGCTAAAGTTCTTACAGTGCTAAACTGCAAACCGTCATATTTAAAGCCCACTAATAATTTCCTTCTTTACTTGGAAATAGTACTATTTTGCAAAATAAAATTATTAATGCCAAGCTTCAGTATAATTTATTATCCAATGATACTGTCACTGCAAGATTTGTAGGGAAACATTTGCAGGGATAATATCACAAACAAATATTTCATGTCTTAATGTGCAAGTTTGAATATAATTTATTTATAAAGGGTCATCTAGTTTTCAAGTTTAATTATGCCTTGGTTTTCAATTGTCATTATTATTAGATGTAATCCACCACCAACATTAAATCATAATATAATTTTGTAGCCTGCATCATATTGAAACACATTACTTTTTGTCCATTCATTACCAGATATTTAGTCTTGTTGGTAGCACACACTTTAAAATGATTACATTTGAAAGAGGCCTGGGGGTAACATCAATATTTCAAAATTTCTTATTTACACTAAAATTCTTAAACCCATAATTTATTGGTTTCTCATGGTGCAAAAAAAAAAAAAAATTTTTATAAATTTCTAATTGAGTCATTCAGAGTATATGGATCGCCTCTTAAGAAAGGATAAATAATCTCATTTAAAAAGTTTAAGTGGTAACTTTGGTGAAAGGTTAGATGGTACAAAATAGTGGAGAAGTCAGCACAACTTGACCAAAGCAAGGTCATGTAAGCTTCTTAGACACATCCAAACTCCCTGAGGAACTGAAGCCACTGAGCTGAGGGCTGGGAACCATGGGCTCAGGGGACATCCAGCTCAATTGGCATAGTTTATAAAGAAAATGTGCTACATCCTACTTTGGTGAGTAATATCTGGGGCCTTAAAAGCTTGTGAGCGGCCATTTAACATACTCCACTGGTCTCACCACATCTGGAGCAAGAGAGAATGAAGAAAACCAAAGACACAAGGGAAAGATTAGCACAAAGGAATAATGGATCACACCTACCACAGCCTCCACCACACTTAGTCCAGCACAAATAGATGGTGCCTGGCTACCACCACCAACTACTCTGACAGTGATCACAGTAAGGATCTGGACAGAGCTAGAGAAAAATGTAGAACAAAATTCTAACTCACAAAAAAATACCAAACTTGCTGGTCTGACAGAGACTGGAGAAATTCTGAGAGTATGGCCCCTAAATACCCTTTTAGCTCAGTAATGAAGTCACTCCTTAAGTTCAACCTTCAGCCAAAGATTAAGCAAAAAAAAAAAAAAAAAAAAAAAAAACCAAACCTGCTACAGCTGAGTCAATTCCAACATATTAGACAGGCCCATAAAACAAAACGAGCCTAAAGGGCACCCCAGCCCAAGGGTCAAGGATAAGAAGGCAAGAGGGGACGGGAAAGCTGGTAATGGAGAAACCAAGGTTGAGAAAGGGAGAGTGTTGACATGATGTAAGGTTAGCAACCAATGTCACAAATAATATGTGTTTTAATTGTTTAATGAGAAACTAATTTTTTGTTGACTTTCATCTACAGTCAATAAAAAATTAAATTAAGAAAAATGTTTGTTTTTCTTCCTAACGGTTAGGTATGAACAAGTAAAGAACGTGATAATGAGAATTGCAGACTGCAAATTTTCAGAGCCTTTCAGGGGTTATTTTTGTTTGTTTTGTTTGTTTATATGAGGTAATACAGTCCTCATGAAGAGGATAATGCCACAGAAAATATAAGTCAGAGCTGAGTAAAGCATGCAGACTTCTCAAATAGAGAATGCTACATCAGGAATATACTAAGATTGCCTTTTTCCCCCTGGTACTTTTCATCAAAGACATCTATGCAAGCAAAGGTTAGGAGGCTTTATGATTTTAAAGTCTGATTCACTTGTATAAGTGCACTGGAGTTATTAGGAGAGAAGACTCTGGTCCAATAGCCTTAGGTCCAAATTTCAACTCTGTAGAGTATCACTGTGACCTTGGGCAAGTTACTTAACTCTTTTACACCTATGTTCAATAGTTTGTAAAAATGAAATTGATGTAAACATGAAATAAGGGACTACAAATGACTTGCATACTGCAATGTCTGGTACATAGAAGTCATTCAATAAATTGCTCAGAGTTAAATACATTATTACTATTATTAATGGTATTTTGCCTCAATGGCTTTCGTGCCTTTGCTCAATTGCCACTTATCAACGAGAACATTCTGATCTCCTTATGCAGCCTCTGCCTCTTTCCAACTCTTCCATTGGTCTATTCTACTTGATAACATCATCATCATCTGAGGTACACTGTTTTTTGCTTATTTAGTTATGGTTGTAAGTAGGTATGCGTTTAATTTATCATCTCCTCTATCAAAATACAAGTTCCCTGAGAGAGAAACCTGTCCAATGAGTTAACTACAATTTTCTCAGTGCCTAGATCCTAGACCTTAAAACAATGTCTGGCATAGAGTAGATGCATAATTAATGGTTTTGAATTAATAAATATGATTAAAATGTTGTAAACTTCAGGCTATAGAATTTTACAGCCCAAGAGAGAACTTGTTTTACAAATAAGAAATCAAATCTCAGTGCTCATCTAGCTAAGTAGCTTATCCAAAATCAAAATGCAAAATAGTAGTAATGCCAAGGCTCTATATAGCCTGGCGCCCTTGTGGTGCAGTGATTAAGAGCTACGGCTGCTAACCAAAAGGTCAGCAGTTCAAATCCACCAGCTGCTTCTTGGAAGCCCTACAGGGCTTCTACACTGTTCCATAGGATCACTATGAGTCAGAATTGACCTGAAGGCAAGAGGTTTTGTTGTTGTTTTCTGTATAGCCTGTTCCTCTGATTTCTAGAAATCTTTGGTCTACAAAATAACCATAGTTTCCTGTACTTACGGTTTGTTGATAATCTAATACATAACTACCATATTGTTACACAAATAATGTGCACCGTCTACATTTGTTTGCCAGTCACTCCCTCCCCTCCAGAGGTATTTTCACAAGTGATGCTATGCCAATTTTTTAATATGTTCTGTTTTAAAAAAAAAAATAGCATAGCACACTTATGAAAATACCTCATGGAGGAGGAACTATTTAGAAAATAGACGTAGAAGGCACACATTATTTGGGTAAAAATAAGGTACTAGTTTAATTGATATCTTACGCACTATACAACCACCCAGTGCCATGAGAAAGATTAGGTATTTTGCTCATTTGATAAATAATTTTAGAAGTTCACAGTCTTTGTGGTGCCTCTTTCCTTGCCTTCGATTTTTTCCATACTAACTACCATGTAGGGAAATTTTTTCAATGTTCTTGGGTATCAGCCTTCACTGTTAGGAAGAAATATCACCACTCAATCACTGAACCTACCATTATGTCTTCCCTCAAATCCCCATAAAAAAAACCCATAAAGCTTACAATGAATACCCCAGTCTTAAAGATTGCCACACAAGACATCCCTTCCTGTTCTGCTACAGCATCTTTTACCTTTGAAACATTTTCCAAAATATATTATAGGTGGAAAATTCAACTTCTTATTACTGCTGTTCAGAGACATACATAAACATGAATATACTGACCATTGAGTGGCTATCGCTTTTGGAGAACTTAGGAATCTTACTCCTTTATTAAATAAAACTCTGCTTAAAAATGAACTGAGAGTTTCTAGGTTATTCAATAAAGTGTTCAAATTGTGCCAAATTTGCCCCTTAAGTGTTACCTATTCTTTATATTTTGTCAATTACTTGTACACTGACAAGGCTATTATAGAAATAACTTCTTTAAAAAAATAAGCATAAATAATAAAAATCCTAGTGGCATAGTGGTTAAGAGCTCAGCTGCTAACCAAAATGTCAGCAGCTTGAATCCACCAGGTGCTCCTTGGAAACCCTATGGGGCAGTTCTACTCTGTCCTATAGCATTGCTCTGACTTGAAACCTACTCAATGGCAACAGTTACAGGTACTGAGTACCTAGCAAAAGTGTGGTAGGCACTTTACATGCACTGTTTCTGAAAGATAGTGTCATTCCATTTTTTCATTGAGGAAAATCATGCTCAGTGTATATAAAGGAATTGAAAAAGGTTTCAATTGGCTGACTATTCAGATGTGCTTACTTGCAAAATCAGTGTTCATTCAAATATGCTATATTGTCTCTCCACTAGAGGCAGAAGTAAAAGTAATCATGTACAGAGCATTACTGCTATAAGAACTTTACATCCCACCCATACATTGCCTGGATAATAGGGGAGAATTAAAGGATGTTTGATGGATTATTATTGTTTTTTTTTTTTTTTTTTTTGTTCCTACTGACATTATGAGACTAGAAAATGCCATATTTCCATCACAACTCAGAAAGGAACCCTGGTGGTACAGTGGTTAAGTGCTAGTCTGGACGGTTGGCAGTTTAAACTCACAGAAAATCCTCAGGAGAAAGATGTGATGGTCTGCTTCTATAAAGATGACAGTCTGGGAAACCTATGGGCCGTTCTATTCTGTCCTATATGGTCATTATGAGTTGGGATCAACTCCATGGCAATTTTTTTTTTTTGTCAACACAACTAAAATCAATGAACTTCTACAAAGATTTATGAAAGTTGCAAAATATTGAACAATATTCTCCCCTGCCTATCTCTCTTGAATGATCAAAAAAATTCAAATTCATTGTAAATGCTATATATATATTAGCCAGGATTCGCTAGACTAAGCAGGTCCTTCCAGGGATCTATAGTATTTTCTACCTTTCAATGACATGAAGGTCTGAATATCTTTAGAAGAAGAGCCCAAAATGTCATGTGGGATTTCTTATTAGAAGAAAAACAAATAAAAAACATTGTTCTCTTATTATTATGTCAGACACCCATTCAAAATAGATATTTGAAAGACTGAATCAAGAAGATATTTCTATCTCCCCTCATACACCAAGCCCAATAAAATGACCATGTACGGGAATGAGAGAGTGACTGGGAAGAGTGAAGACTTCACCATTATTGTTGCTGGAGTAGGAGTATAGGATGATGATTTTGATTATACCCATTCAACTACAGGATCTGAAGTAGGAGTGTTCTTATTTAGGCTATTTTGCCTATTGGCGACTATGGCTCTACTTTTTCTTTCAGGAATTTTACTATGTTGTATGGGACATTTTAAAGGAGGTAATCCTTAACTAGGGCACAGATGTCTCTCATTCTTGCTAGACAACTCCCAGGCAACTCTCAAAACATAGGCCCACACCTGCTGGAAACTCAGGCAGTCTCTGTGTATTGACCTTCATTGTGGGTTGGCTATAATGGCAATAGTTTACGGGACTGCTCTGGATGGGGATGTTGGGTCTTTCTTGTTCTTTCCAAATGGCTCTTCTGGATAATGGGAGGCGTATTCTTGCCTCCTACCTCATGCCCCCTTAATGACTCTCCCTTCTCCCCCAGACTAGTTAAACTTAACTGTTAAATTTCACTTTTAAAAATATTATATCTGGGTAAGTTTTATACACAGATCTTTCAGGATTTTACCTTTGGGTTCTCTCAAATTCCCTCCTCCTTTCCCCACACCCCAATAAAATGGTGGCTCCTTACAAATAAAAACTTTTGTAATTTAGAAATACTGACTTGGAAGACAGCATAGAATAGAAGTCAGGATCCTGAACTTATAACTCAGATAAACTGGGTTCAGTGCTTTGGTACGCTACTTCCTAGTTGTACAGTTACTTAGCCTTTCTGATGCTCAGTTTCCTCATCTGTAAAATTAAAATATAATGAAACACATTCCTATGGTATTGTAAAGGAAAAATAAATTTATTTATATAAAGTTGTAGAACAGTGCCTGACATATTCCAATCACTAGATAAGTGTTTATATGTTACTGTGTTGATGTTTTTATTGTCATTATTTTGTAAATAACCAACAGAAACTTACTTTGGAAACCAAATAATACAATTAATTTTATTTGCATTCTTCCTATAATAATCCTAATGTTTGTCAATGATTTGACAAATCATTGTCAATGAATTTTGTTGATTAAAAGAGAGAAGGGTTACTAAAATAAAATGTAAACACAGAGCTTCCATTTTCCTGAATGGAAGCTACCATTCCATAAAAGCAATGAGAACACTGGCATACACTGTTAAAATCAGCTTTTTCAGAAATCTGGAAATTAAGTAAAGACGAACTCAGGATAGTGTTTTTTGTTTGTTTGTTTTGTTTTTCAGAGAAATGGCTGAATGCAAGAAAAGCAAGATTTGGGGTGTTTTAACTTACTCTAGTCTCTTCTTACCTCTCATTAACCTTGAAAACCACAGTCACACAATCTTGGTAGCTGTGAAAACCAACAGCCTAATATTCAAAAGGAAATAGATAAATTTTGAGCATACCAACATTTCTACACCCAGAGGTTTACAAATGTTTAACATGTTGGGAGTACATTGAAAACCTTTTTTTTTTAAATGGCAATATTCTAGGAGCCCTAATACATGGCATAAACAGTATACAAAACATTACTAACAATGCACAAACACCAAAAGAGAAACTAGATAACTGGGGGCTCCTAAAAATCAAACACCTATGCTCATCCAAAAAGTTCACCAAAAGAATGAAAAGATTACCTACAGACTGGGAAAAAGTTTTTAGCTATGACATCTCTGATCAGTGTCTGATCTCTAAAATCTCCATGATACTGCAAAAACTCAACTACAAAAAGACAAATAACCCAATTAAAAAATGGGCAAAAGATATGAACAAGCACTTCACCAAAGAAGACATTCAGGCAGCTAACAGATACATGAGGAAATGCTCATGATCATTAGCCATTAGAGAAATGCAAACCAAAACTACAATGAGATTCCAACTCACTCCAACAAGGCTGGCATTAATCCAAAAAAACGAAAATAATAAATGTTGGAGAGGTTGTGGAAAGACTGCAACACTTATACACTGCTGGTGGGAATGTAAAATGGGACAACCACGTTGGAAATCAATTTGACGCTTCCTTAAAAGCTAGAAATAGAGCTACCATACAATCCAGCAATACCACTCCTTGGAATATATCCTAGAGAAATAAAAGCCTTTATACGAACAGATATATGCACACCCATATTCACTGCAGCACTGTTTACAATAGCAAAAAGATGGAAGCAACCAAGGTGCCCATCAACAGATGAATGGATAAATAAATTATGGTATATTCACACAATGGAATACTATGTATCAATAAAGAACAATGACGAATCCATGAAACATTTCATAACATGGGGGAATCCGGAAGGCATGACAGTGAGTGAAATTAGTCACTTGCAAAAAGACAAATATCGCATGAGACCACTATTATAAGAACTCAAGAAATAGTTTAAACACAGAGGAAAATATTCTTTGATGATTACAAGGGTGGGGAGTGAGGGAGGGGGGTATTCACTAATTAGATAGTAGACAAGAACTATTTTAGGTGAAGGAAAAGACAGCACACAATACAGGAGAGGTCAGCACAACTGGACTAAACCAAAAGCAAAGAAGTTTCCTGAATAAACCAAATGCTTCCAAGGCCAGGGTAGAAGGTGGGGTGGGGGGAATGAAGAGTCTGGGGACCATGGTTTTAGGGGACATCTAAGTCAATTGGCATAATAAAACCTATTAAGAAAACATTCTGCATCCCACTTTGGAGAGTGGCATCTGGGGTCTTAAATGCTAGCAAGCGGCCATCTAAGGTACATCAATTGGTCTCATCCCACTTGGAGCAAAGGAGAATGACAAACACCAAGGACACAAGGTAATTATGAGCCCAAGAGAAGGAAAGGGACATAAAAATCAGAGACTACATCAGTCTGAGACCAGAAGAACCAGATGGTACCCGGCTACAACTGATGACAGCCCTGACAGGGAACGCAAGAGAGAATCCCTGATGGAGCAGGAAAGCAGAGGGATGCAGACCTCAAATTCTCATAAAAAGACCAGACTTAATGGTCTGACTGAGACTAGAAGGACCCCAGAGGTAATGATTCCCAGACCTTCTGTTAGCCCACAACTGGAACCATTCCCAAAGCCAACACCTCAGACAGGGATTGGACTGCAGTATAAGATAGAAAATGATACTGGTGAGGAGTGAGCTTCTTGGCTCAAGTAGACACATGAGACTATGTGGGCAGCTCCTGTCTGGAGGGGAGATGAGAAGGTAAAGGGGGACAAACGCTGGCTGAAAAGACATGGGAAATACAGGTTGGAGAGAAGGAGTGAGCTGTCTCATTGGGGGAGAACGAGGAGTACATAGCAAGGTGTATATAAATTTTAGTCTGAGAGACTGATTTGATTTGTAAACTTTCACTTAAAGCACAATAAAAATAAAAAAGATAAAATAAAATGGCAGTGTTCCATTCTCTAGAATAGACCACATATTAGGTCATAAAACAAACCTTTGCAGAATCCAAAACATCAAAATATTACAAAGCATCTTCTCAGACCACAAGGCAATAAAACTAAAAATCAATAACAGAAAAACTAGGGAAAAGAAATCAAATACTTGGAAACTGAACAATACCTTCCTGAAAACGACTGGGTTATAGAAGACATCAAGGAGGGAATAAGGAAATTCATAGAATGCAACGAGAATGAAAATACTTCCTATCAAAACCTCTGGGATACTGCAAAAGCAGTGCTCAGAGGCCAATTTATATCGATAAATGCACACATACAAAAAGAAGAAAGAGCCCAAATCAGAGAACTGCCCCTACAACTTGAACAAATAGAAAGTGAGCAACAAAAGAATCCATCAGGCACCAGAAGAAAACAAATCATAAAAATTAGAGCTGAACTAAATGAATTAGAGAACAGAAAAACAATTGAAAGAATTAACAAAGCCAAAAGCTGGTTCTTTGAAAAAAATTAACAAAATTGATAAACCATTGGCTAGACTGACTAAAGAAATACAGGAAAGGAAACAAATAACCCGAATAAGAAACGAGAAGGGCCACATCACAACAGACCCAACTGATACAGCCACAGTAGTCAAAACAGCCTGGTATTGGTACACCAGGCACATAGACCAGTGGAACAGAATTGAGAACCCAGAGATAAATCCATCCACATATGAGCAGCTGATATTTGACAAAGGCCCAGTGTCAGTTAATTGGGGAAAAGATAGTCTTTTTAACAAATGGTGCTGGTATAACTGGATATCCATTTGCAAAAAAATGAAACAGGACCCATACCTCACACCAAGCACAAAAACTAACTCCAAGTGGATCAAAGACCTAAGCATAAAGACTTAAACGATAAAGATCATGGAAGAAAAAATAGGGACAACCTTAGGAGCTCTAATACAAGGCATAAACAGAATACAAAACATTACCAAAAATGAGGAAGAGAAACCAGATAACTGGGAGCTCCTAAAAATCAAACACCTATGCTCATCTAAACACTTCACCAAAAGAGTAAAAAGATCACCTACAGACTGGGAAAGAATTTTCAGCTATGACATCTCCGACCAGCACCTGATCTCTAAAATCTATATGATTCTGTCAAAACTCAACCACAAAAAGACAAACAACCCAATCAAGAAGTGGGCAAAGGATATGAACACACACTTCACTAAAGAAGATATTCAGGCAGCTAACAGATACATGAGAAAATGCTCTCGATCAATAGCCATTAGAGAAATGCAAATTAAAACCACGATGAGATTCCATCTCACTCCAACAAGGCTGGCATTAATCCAAAAAACACAAAATAATAAATGTTGGAAAGGCTGCGGAGAGATTGGAACTCTTATACACTGCTGGTGGGAATGTAAAATGGTACAACCACTTTGGAAATCTATCTGGCGTTATCTCAAACAGTTAGAAATAGAACTACCATACAACCCAGAAATCCCACTCCTCGGAATATACCCTAGAGAAACAAGAGCCTTTACACAAACAGATATATGCACATCCATGTTTATTGCAGCTCTGTTTACAATAGCAAAAAGCTGGAAGCAACAAAAGTGTC
The DNA here is from genome assembly GCF_030014295.1 of Loxodonta africana. Classification (NCBI taxonomy): domain Eukaryota; kingdom Metazoa; phylum Chordata; class Mammalia; order Proboscidea; family Elephantidae; genus Loxodonta; species Loxodonta africana. The sequence goes on from NC_087351.1 coordinate 52,624,041, forward strand.
CATCAAAGGATGAATGGGTAAATAAATTGTGGTATATTCACACAATGGAATACTACGCATCGATAAAGAACAGTGACGAATCTGTGAAACATTTCATAACATGGAGGAACCTGGAAGGCATTATGCTGAGCGAAATTAATCAGAGGCAAAGGGACAAATATTGTGTAAGACCACTATTATAAGATCTTGAGAAATAGTATAAACTGAGAAGAACACATACTTTTGTGGTTAGGAGGCGGGGAGGGAGGGAGGGAGGGAGAGGGTTTTTTACTGATTAATTAGTAGATAAGAACTGCTTTAGGTGAAGGGAAGGACAACACTCAATACATGGAAGGTCAGCTCAATTGGACTGGACCAAAAGCAAAGAAGTTTCCGGGATAAAATGAATGCTTCAAAGGTCAGCGGAGCAAGGGTGGGGGTTTGGAGACCATGGTTTAAGGTGACTTCTAAGTCAACTGGCAAAATAATTCTATTATGAAAACATTCTGCATCCCACTTTGAAATGTGGCATCTGGGGTCTTAAATGCTAACAAGCGGCCATCTAAGATGCATCAATTGGTCTCAACCCACCTGGATCAAAGGAGAATGAAGAACACCAAGGTCACACGACAACTAAGAGCCCAAGAGACAGAAAGGGCCACATGAACCAGAGACCTACATCATCCTGAGACCAGAAGAACTAGTTGGTGCCCGGCCACAATCGATGACTGCCCTGACAGGGAGCACAACAGACAACCCCTGAGGGAGCAGGAGATCAGTGGGATACAGACCCCAAATTCTCATAAAAAGACCAGACTTAATGGTCTGACTGAGACTAGAGGAATCCCGGCGGTCATGGTCCCCAGACCTTCTGTTGGCACAGGACAGGAACCATCCCCGAAGACATCTCATTAGACATGAAAGGTTCTGGACAGTGGGTAGGAGAGAAATGCTGATGAAGAGTGAGCTAATTATATCAGGTGGACACTTGAGACTGTGTTGGCATCTCCTGTCTGGAGGGGGGATGGGAGGATAGAGAGAGTTGGAAGCTGGCAAAATTGTCACGAAAGGAGAGACTGGAAGGGCTGACTCATTAGGGGGATAGCAAGTGGGAGTAAGCAGTAAGATGTATATAAACTTATATGTGACAGACTGACTTGATTTGTAAACGTTCACTTGAAGCTCAGTAAAAGTTAATTAAAAAAAAAAAGGCAGTGTTCCCCAAATTTTCCTACAAATTAAACTTAATCCCCATTAACGTCCCAGCTGCCTTTTTTTTGCAGAACTTGAGAGACTGATCCAAAGATACATATGGAAATGCAAGGAATCAGACTAGTTCAAACAATCTTGAAGAAAAATAAAACAAAAACGGAAGTCAGAGAACTCTTACTTCCTTATTTGAAAACTTACTACAAACCTACAGTAATCAATAGAATGTAGTACTGACCTGAGGATTGAAATATAAACCAATGAGATAAACCCTGGCTTAAAGTAAATTGATTTTCAACAACTTGCCAAGAGAATTTAGGGGTAAAAGAATACTCTTCAATAAATGGTGCTTGGACAACTGGATATTCACATACAAAAGAATAATGGTAGATTCTTAATTTACACCGTACACAAAAATTAACAAAAAATGAATCAAAGTCATAAATGTAATACCTAAAACCATCAAACTATTAGGAAAAAGAAAAAGTGAGTAATCTCCTTGACCTTGGATGAGGCAAATGTAATGCTACTTTTTCTTTTCCAGTACCTATGTCTTTGATTTGTTTTTCTTTCATATAATTAATTGATTTAATGCATTGTACACTAATGACCAAAGACCAGACAAGCTGTAGGATGATATCAAGGTCATTATACATGAAGAAAGAAAAAGGTCATTAAAAAGATAGAAAAAACCAAAGTGGATGTCAGAAAAGACTCTGAAACTTACTCTTGAACATAGTATAGTTAAAGCGAAAGGAAAAAATGAAGTAAAAGCACTGAATGGAAGACTTCAAAGAGCAACTTGAGATGACAAAGTATTATGACAAACTGTGAAAAGAACTGGGAAGAACACCCTTGGCATTTCTCAAGCTGAAAGAGCTGAAAAAAAAAAAATCAAGCCTCGATTCACAATATTGAGGAATTCTATGGTCAAAAAATTAAATGACACAAGAAGCATCAAAAGAAGACAACGAAATACAAAGAGTCCTTGTACCAAAAAGATTGGTTAACATTCAACCATTTCCGGAGGTAGCATAAGATCAAGAACCAATGGTACTGAATGAAGGACTCCAAGCTGTCCTGAAGGCATTGTCAAAAAACAAGGCTGCAGGAACTGGGGGTATACTAGTTGAAATATTTCAACAAACAGATGCAATTGCTGGAAATGCTCACTCACCTATGCAAAGAAATTTGGAAGACAGCCGCCTGGCCAAATGACTGGAAGAGATCTTTACATGTGTCCATTCCAAAGAAGGCTGATCCAACAGAATGTGGAAATTACCAGACAATTTCATAAATATCACAAGCAAGTAAAATTATGCTGAAGATCATTCAAAAATGGTTCCAGCAGTACATTCACAAGGAACTGCTGGAAATTCAAGCCAGATTCTGAGGAGGACATGGAGCGAGGGATACCATTGCTGATGTCAGATGAATCTTCACTGAAAGCACGTAATAATACCAGAAAGATGTTTACCTGTGTTTCATTGGCTATACAAAAGCATTCAACTATGTAGATTGTAACAGATTATCAGTAACATTGCAAAGAACGGGAATTCCAGAATACTTAATTGCGCTAATGTGGAACCTCTATATAGATCAAGAGGCAGTTGTTCAAACAGAACAAGGAAATACTGCATGGTTAAAAATCAGGAATGTTGTGGATCAGGGTTATATCTTTTCACCGTACTTATTCAACCTATATGCTGAGCAAATAATCCAAGAAGCTGGACTATATGAGGAAGAACACAGCATCAGGATTGCAGGAAGACTCCTTAATAAACTTCAATATGCAGATGATACAACCTAGCTTGCTGAAAGCAAAGAGGACTGGAAGCACTTACTGAAGAAGATCAAATGCCGTAGCCTTCAGCATGAATTACACCTCAATATGAAGAAAACAAAAATCCTCACAACTGAACCAATAAGCAACATCATGATTAGTGGAGAAAAGGATGAAGTTGTCAAAGTTTTACTTAGACCCACAACCAACACCCATGGAAATAGCAGATAATAAATCAAATCAAATTACATATTATTAATTTGGGCAAATCTGCTGCAAAAGACCTCTTTAAAGTGTTGAAAAGCAAAGATGTCACTTTGAGGACTAAGGTGTGGCTCACCCAAACCATGGTATTTTCAATTGCCCCACATGCCAGTGAAATTTGGATGATGAATAATGAAGACTAAGAATTGGTGCTGTCAAATTATGATGTTGGCAATGAATATTGAATACAGCATGAACTGCCAGAACAACCAAATCTGTATTGGAAGAAGTACAGCCAGAATTCTCCTTAGAATCTAGGCTAATGAGACTTCATCTGGCTTACTTTGGACATGTTATTAGGTGGGACCAGTCCCTGGAGAAGGACATCACGCTTGGTAAAGTAGAGGGTCAGCTATAACAAGGAGGGCCCTCAACAAACTGGACTGACACAGCAGCTGCAACAATGCTGTCAAACATAGCGATGAGTGTGAGGAAGGAGATGGACTGGGCAATGGTCCGTTCTGTTGTGCATGGGGTCACTCTGAGTTGGGACTGACTCAGTGGCACGTAACAACAGCAACTACGGTTTTACTTTTCTTTTCTAAAATTTATGTCTTTTGTTTTCTTTCATTTAACTGTCTGGGACTTCCTGTGAAATGATGAATAATAGTTATCACCATAACTATTGGTATATTTTTACTGTTTTTGCTCTTAGGTAGATAGTACTGGACATTTTATCATTTAGTATAATATTAGCTATAGGTTTTTCATAGATGCCTATTATCAGATTTAGAAAACTCCCTTCTACAATTAGTTTTCTAATATTTAATCATGGATAAGTGTTGAATTTTTTTAAATAGACTTTATTTTTTATATTTACCAAAAAAAAAAGAAAGGATAATACAGAGTTCCCAATAGTCCTTTGCAAGTTTCCCCTATTATTTGTACATTTGTATGATAATTTTGTTACTGTTGATGAACCATTATTGATATATTATTGTTAGCTAAAATCTATACTTTATTCACATTTCTTAATTTTTGCATACTGCTCTTTGTTTTCCTCCAGGACATTATTCAAGATAACACATTACATTTAGTTGCCATATCTCCTTAGGCTTCCTTTGCCTGTGACACTTTTTCAGACTTTCCTTGTTTTCAGTGATCTTGACAGTTTTGAGAAGGGACTGGTCAGGAATTTCGTAGAACATTCCTCAATTGGAATTTGTCCAAATGTTTTCTCATGATTAGACTTGGGGTATAGATTTTTTTTTTTTTAGAATAAGAGCAAAGAGGTAAAGTGCCATTCTTACCATATCAATCAGATCGCATATCATATATCACATCATGGGGATAGCCACTATTTTAAAATATTTCTCTGCCTCATTCTATCACCATCTCCTTCTGGAACTCCAGCTGTATTTAGGTTAAAAAGTTAGACCACTCAATATGATTCCTGAATTAAGGATGCTGTTTATTTATTTATTTATGCCTCTCTATACAACATTTTTCTATCCATCTTTTACTTTAAGTTTTTCTAAATGTATTTACAGTAGCTATTTTCATTTTTTGTTTTCATGGCCTTGCCTACTAATTTCAAGTACTGTATCACCTGAGTCTCTGCTTCTATTGAATATTTCTTCTCCTTATTCTTGTTCATTTTTCTTTAGTTCCTTTTGATGCTTCATGATATTTTATAATATATGGAGTATTGTGTCTACAAGAATAAGGGTGAATAAATTACAATATTTATTTTGCTTTGGTTTGTTTTGTTTTTCCTAGAATGAAAGGCTTGCTTCTGTTTGGCAACAAGGTTATATGGCTGTGCTTTAATAACCTTCCACTAGAGGAACTCGGCTGGAGCTTTAATTAGGTTGATGTCTTTTCAAGTTTTAAATGTAATTAAGAAGTATTCTCTGTGCTGTTTGGCATAATCCCCAACTTTCTATGAATATTCTTATTGACTAATCCTACTAGAATTACCTGAATTTAAATTGGTATTGGTTTGGTTTACAATTTGTATTAGTTCTGGTTTGCATCTCATTTCAACTCCAGAAGGATTGTCTAAACTAAGTACCAGGAAATTTCATGAAATTGTGAGATTATGGTTTTTAGCCTCGCCTCTTGCACTTTCCCTGTAAATTTCCCAAGTTATTTAGGTGGAGAACTGTCAGGGTTATTTTTGCTTTTGTAGGTCTTTCAGATTCTACTAGTGTTTCCTCATTCTTGAAAAGGCTCCCCATCTCTGATAGGTTTGCTTCTCTCTTGCTTATGTCCAGATTGGGAATTTGATCCCGATATGACAGCAGCTTTTGCTTTTTTTTTTGCTTTTTAATCCCCTATGAAGGGCTTGCTGCTCTCTAGAATTTAGTTCAATTAAGGCTTCTTTGCATTCAAACACCCTTCAATGTGTTTAAATAGAAGAACATGTTTAATTTTATCTATTATTTTTATTATTGTTATGGGGGCTAATCTACTCGATGGCAGTGGTGGTGGTGGTTTGGGGGTTATGATGTTTTATGTTCTCTTGTTTTCTAGCTAGAAGTAGAACTATGCTTAAAACTGAATTTTTTTTTTTTTTTTTTTTTTGCCACTGAGTTGATTTCTATTCATAGTGACCCTATAGGACAGAGTAGAACTGTCCCATAGGGTTTCCAAGGTTGTAAATATTAAAGGAAGCTGACTGCCATGTCTTTCTCCCACAGAGCAGCTGGTGGGTTTAAAACCTCCTTGGAAACCCTATGGGACAGTTCTACTCTGTCCTATTGAGTTCCTATGAGTCATAATCAACTCAATGGCAATGGTTTAGGGTGTTTGTTATAACATTGAGCAAATTGGTTAACATTGCTGAAACCCGCTCTTCTTCTATAAGCAGGAATAAGAATATTTTTTTTTTTGCCCTAGAGTCTAGCTATAAACAGCAAATTTTTTAATGTATTATATGTGAAAGTGATTTGGGAATTTTAGGGTATTACAGAAATCAATAACGTTAATATTAACTAACTCTATCTCATTTGCTTTTAAGAAAATCCTCTAATTCAGGACTTAGGTTTAACTCTTCGCAGCTCTCCTATCCTTATACTTCTGCTTGTTTCTGTTTCATCAGATATTTATGAATTTTCATATCAAAAATATTAACTCATTTAAATTATGCTTTTAAGTAGCCAATGTTTTAAGTTTAATCCTTCTGAAAAGGTTCTATTAATTTCTTTTGTTTTTAGAGCATGAATGGTAAGAAAATGAAGCATGGCTGATGGGAAAGTAATGAATGTATCCTTTAACCTCTGGCCATATTCCTCTGACGAGGATCTAATTTTTATTATTCCTTAAGATAAACTTCTGTAGTTACTTCCTTCACATGATAAAAAATGGTTCCTTACACAGATAATTATTATGCTAAACAAATATTTTTTTCTGTTGAAAATAATGAAACAGACCCAAATCAAACCCACACAGAGGTGCCTTGAAAGAAAAGACTTGGCAATCTGCTTACAAAATGTCACAATCTTGAAAACCCTATGGAGTGCAGTTCTACTCTGCACACACAGGGACACCATGAGTTGGAGCTAGCTTGACAACATCAAAGTCAAAATTTTTACACTTTCTGAAATATACACAAATTTCGCAGATACATTTACCCTCTTCTGCCTTTTGTGCAATTATGCTGACATTTAATTTCATCTACTTTAAATCTTTCCCCCTTGAAGTTGCTGGGTGGGTTCGAACTGCCAACCTTTCAGTTAGCAGCCAAGTGCTTAACTATTGCAACACCACGGATCCTTAAACCATACTGTTGTTGTTTCTATGAAGTCCATTTCAACTCATAGGGACCCTATACAACAGGGTAGAACTGCCCCATAATATTTCCTAGGCTGTAATCTTTAAGGAAGTAGACTGCTACATCTTTCTCCCACGACGCTGGTGGGTGGACCTTTCGATTAGCAGCCACACACTTTACCATTGCTCTACAAGGGTTCCTTTAGACTATATTAATGGGTTATTATTTGAAATATTGATAGTTGAAAACATCAAAAGATTAAACCTGATGCTGACACAACATAACAACTAATAAACAATGATATTAGTTATAGAAACTGTTGGTTTGTAGGTCCTTACACGAGAGCTCATTGAGGTGTGTGTGTGTGTGTGTGTGTTTATTTTCTACGCGTATTCATTAGGACAATTCTGGTTTCTGTACACTGCAAAACCTCAGTAGCTTAGCCGTGTTTTTTTTTTTTTTTTCCTATCTATCAATCATGTAACAATATAATGCATGTTTTCTTTCATGAGAAACCTTCCTTCAAATGGCCATTCAAAAGTCTGGGCTTTTTTTAAACTCTTGTGGCTTTGGCATTAAAGATCCTAGGAGCTCTCTACATCGATGAAGTTGTACTCCATAAATACTTGGCCTGGGAATGAAAATATCACTTCCACTCACATTTTATTAGCAAACACTGTAGCTACATTTAGGTGAAAGAAATTAAAAATTGATTGTCAGCTGACTCACAGACTATTACACATTATGAAAGTGGAAGCACATTTTCATTTTTCTTTTTTAAACTATTTGTTGTCTCTACAACACTAATAGGAAAGTCCACCTGATTTGAATCAGGCAATGACTAAAAACACATTTATACACAAAATTCGTAAGATCATTTCAACATAGAAATAAATGGAGATTTAAAAAAAACTAGGTTATTAAAATGGAATAACACGATGGGGTTAGTGTTGGGGCAGTTTATTATGTAAGTTTCCAGAAAACCCAAGAAAAAAATGAGTAATAATGAAAAAAAAATAGCATAAAAGCATTGCGATGTGCAAAAGGAATTATAAGTACATAGGTTTATAATTTTTTTTTCCTGTTACATATTGTTGTTGTTAGGTGCCATGGAGTTGGTTCCAACTCACAGCAACCCTATGTACAACAGAACAAAACACTGCTTGGTCCTGGGCCATCTTCATGATTGTTGTTATGCTTGAGTCCATTGTTATAGCCACTGTATCATTTCATCTCATTGAGGGGCTTCCTCTTCTTCACCGATTTGGGTGTTGGGTCTACGTTACCAAGCGTGATACCCTTCTCCAAGGACTGATCCCTCCTGGTAACATGTCCAACTGTTATGTATAAAAAAACTATAGCCACATAAAAATATTAAATGAAAAAGTCAACATCCAAACATGTTTTTACTTAATTTAAAATTACCTAAATAAGAGCTCTATAATATTTAAACAAAGTTGTTTTTGTGCATCTATTTGACTCATGTTGAGGACCTCACTCAAATCTCAATCTTTTCCTATGCCTATTCTGAAACTTACATAAAAATATATCAGAGCATGTCTCCCACCTAACATTTTTGGTAATATCCTTTAGGAAAGGGTATGCCATTTAACGTTTTATGTCTGCAGAACAGCATTTTTGTCATTTCTTAAATGTTGTACTAAAATATGAAAGTTTTGTAATTTTCAACAGTTGATAGAATATGTTTCTATACATTTTATTTCATTACTTAAAATGCACTGTATACTAACCAAAAATAACCAAACTCGTTGCTGTGGAGTTGATTCCAACTCATAGCAATGCTGCAGGATGGAGTAAAAGTGCCCGTAGAGTTTCCAGGAAACCCTGGTGGCGCCATGGTTAAGAACTACAGCTGCTAACCAAAAGGTCGGCAGTTTGAATCCACCAGGCACTCCTTGGAAATCCTATGAGGCAGTTCTACTCCGTCCTTTAGGGTTGCTATGAGTCAGAATAAACTCAACAGCATTGGGTTTGTTTTTTCGGGGGTTATAGGGTTTCAAGGAGCCTTTGGTGGATTCAAAATGCCCATCTTTTTTGGTTTGCAACCATAGCTCTTAACCACTGCACACCAGGGCTTCCACTGTGTACAAGAAGTTGTAATTTTGCCCTTCAAAATAATAACTATTTATAATTATTTTACTGTTATTTGTAAAAGAATGTCCAGATTACAATCTTGACCTTAAAAAAGCTTTATTGCTTTTACAGAAAATGTATTTATATCCAAAATATAATTTTTTAGATTACATTCTAATAGTCTAAATAGGAAATAATTGTGTCTAGTAGAGTTCCTCTAACTATTGAAATAGTTTTAATAAGTTTCAAAGATGAACATTTGCCCTAAAGAACTTGAAATGAATGGCAACTCTGAGTAATAAAAAACTACTGATTGTCAGAATACTATTAGTATTAAAGAGAGCCCATGAAACTTGGAATTTTACAAAAATTCAACAATATAAATGACTTCATCAAAGCTTGATAATTTGTGACTTTATGATAATATCAATAATTTTCTGCAATAAATCTCATTGAAATGTAAAAGATAAATGCAGGAGGAAGTGCCATGACACTATTTTAAAAATTCTTACTAAGAAATTTTTTCTCTCTCTTTGCTAATGTCTTTGAGAGAAGTCAAATTAGATATGTGGTTTTGTGGGTAAATCATTAGCATGTTATTGATTTCAAGAAAGTAGCATCAGTAACAGGAAACAACCTGCTTCAAAACAGAACTAACCCACTACTGAGTCCACAGCATTAACGAAATTCAAAAGAAAAAATCAGGCTGAATCATACAAGTAGACAGATTTTTTAAGAAGATATTGCATCAAAACTTTGCTCCAGAGAGCGCCATATCTCACCTACACAAGACAAATATCTGTTCTTATTTTTTTTTCAGAATCTGATATGTTATACCTTTCTACAATCTTTTTTCTTATATTTTGACTTCAGTGACAGGATTATACCTGAACTGTTCTGTGATTTTAAAAATACAATAATTTTTAGGTTATCTCTTACTGCCTAAATTTAGATAATTTTATTTCGTCTTCTCCATACTGAATGGACACAAAAGCAGCAATTCACTTAAATTGACATTGTGAGTTTGATGAAAATTATTAAAAGGGAAATCTTATTTTCCTATTCAACAATTCTATATTCTTCTCATACTTTATTTCTTTTTCTCTTTATTATCAATGGGTTTTCTGAGTCTCTTAAAAATCTTCATAATTTATTTGCAGTGGATATGAATGATTATGATAAAGACAATGATGACAATGAGGAGTGTGATGATAACAAACGGTAAATATGAAGTTTCAAAATTTGCCAAGCACTGTGAGAATTCAGCTAAATAATTCACTGAAAATTCTTAGCCTCATGCCTGACATTATACGTACTCAATATGTTATGTCATGGTGGTCAGGAAAGCATGCCAATTTTCTAATTTTACTGTTTCTTCTTTTTTGTTCAAAATAATTAGTATGTTAAAAAGGAATACAAAGTCAGATGGCTTTTAAAATTTATTTAATTAAAGGTAAAGTCTACATGTCACTTACAGTTTAGATAATTCAGTAACTATTTTCTATTTCCTATAATAAACACTATCCATAAAAATTTTTTTTTTTTTTTTGCTTAGGGGTAATTATTTTCTGTTTATATTTTCTATTAAGGCCAGTCTTTGAATTTTCATTTAAAAATTTGCCAGCAATGTGACCTTAAGAAAGTTTATTTTGAGTTTCTGTGTCTGGTATTTGCATCTTTACCACATTTGGTATTGAAACATAATGAACATTTATTTTTCCTCCATAAGTTTTTTTTTTCCTTTTTTATTTTTTTTGGTCTAAGGATAAATATTTGCAATTAAAATTATTTTGTCTAAGTATATGAACATTGAGAAAAAAAATTTTTTTGGAGTAGTTCAAAGTTGCTTTCCAAATGAATCATGTTAAAATTTTGTTCTATCACGGCGATGTAAAAGAATATTGAATTCTAATGGCATTTGGTATTTTTTTTTTATGTTTGATTTTTCTTCACTGATGACAGAAATAAAACACAAATTTTAAGGTTTATATGATTCTTAGGAAAGTTTGAAATATCCTTATGATTTTTAAAATTTTGCCTTCTTATGAAAATTGTAGATAATATGTGCATTTTAAATGAATATATATTCCCTAAATTGCACAACTAAAAGTTTATTCACTCAGCTAATATTAATTCGCTAGACACTACACTAAAAACCCACTGCCATCGAGTCAATTCTGACTCATAGCGACCCTATAAGACAGAGTAGAACTGCCCCATAGAGTTTCCAAGGAGCACCTGGTGGATTTGAACTGCCAACCTCTTGGTTAGCAGCTGTAGCACTTAACCACTACACTACACTAGGAGCTAAAAATAAAGCAGTAAACAAATTAGACAAAAAATTTCTACATGCAGAAGATTTACAAACAGCAGGTAAATAGACGGAGTGTTAAGAATGTTAGGAGTTAATAAGTGCTATGGAACAAAATGGTTGTTAAGGAAAGCCTGTCTTGCAAGGTAACTTGAAGGACGAGGGAGTGATTCATGTAGATATCTATGAAAAGAGAGTTCTAGACAGAGTGAGGAGCTTGTGCAAAGAAGCTTAGGAAATACACTTTGTATGATGTATAGGGAGCAAAGATTCCAGTGAGCTGGACTGAAGTGAATGCACTTCAAAGTATTAGGGAACTAGATCAGACAAGTATTAAGTAACCAGATGTTGTGATTGCTCTGTGGAGGTGAGATGGACCTAGCAAGAAAATTTGTTCAGATTTAGAACTGATGATGCCACACACATTCCAAGCAGGTATGAAAAGACTTATTTTTCACATAGAGAAGATTTTTGAGTAGAGCACTCCAAACTCCTAAATGATTCCAAAACTAGCTTGAGAGATCAGGAAGGAGAGACTGGATTGGGTTTTATTGTGGTTAAGTGGTGGGACTGAGGTGAGGGCTCCTGTGCATGAGGCCAGGGCTTGTATGATTTGAACTGCCCCCCGTGCCAGAGAGAAAACATGAGGAGAAAGTGAGGAAGAAAGAGGTGAGAGTTGAAATCTGTCAGCGTCAAAAGTTAAAACTGAAGTCAACATAAACCTGGTACAGTGTAGTCAATTCTGACTGATAGCAACCCTGAAGGACAGAGTAGAACTGCCCCATAGGATTTCCAAGGCTGAATTATCTTGAAAGCAGACTGCCGCTTCTTTCTCCCATGGAGCATCTGCTAGGTTGGAACTGCTGACCTTTCAGTTAGCAGCCAAGCGCTTAACCACTGTGCCACCAGGGATCCTAGAAGTCTACGTAGCTACCAACACACTCACTGGAGAAAGTCTGAACTTTTATCAAGAACAAAACAGGGATGCCTGCTTTTGCCATTGCTACTCAGTACTGTAGTGTGAGTTCTAGCTAGAACAATTAGGTAAGAAAAAAAAAGTTAACTAAATCAGAAAGAAGTAAAACTATCCTTATCCCTATTCACAGATGGCATGATTCTACAGAGAGAGAAAATCCCAAAGAATTCACAAGAAAGCTACTACAGCTAATAAATGAATTCAGCAAAGATGCAGGATATAAGGTCAACACACAAAAATCAGTTGGGCTTCTCTACATCACTAATGAGCAATCTAAGAAGGTTATTTTACAAATTCCATTTATAATACTATCTAAAATAATAAAATAACCTAGGAATAAATTAAAGCAGGGAGGTGAAAGTCATACACTGAAAACTACAAAACACTGCTGAAAGAAATTAAAGAAGACCTAAATAAATGGAAATTCATTCCCTGCTCATGAATTGGAAGACTTAAAATTTTTGAGATGTCAATAAAACCTAAAGCTACCTTCAGAGTCAATACAATGCCTATCAAAATCCCAATGACTTTTTTTGTGGAAATGTAGAAGTTGTAGATTATCAACTTCATATGGAATTGCAAAGGGCCCAAAATAGCCAAAAAGATTTTGAAAAAGGAGAGCAAAGTTGTAGAAATGTACATTTCCTGATTTTAAAACTTATTACACAGCTAGAGTAATGAAAACAGTGTGGTACCGGCAGAAGAATAGACATACATTCAACAATAATTTTTTATCTATACATCTGCTGTTTGTACATAACTTCATATTTAAGAGGCATTTTTTACTCCATCCAAGGGTCTATTGGAGTCAATATTTAAAAAGAAAAAAATAAAAGAGAAAAAGAAACTTTCTAACATTTTTATTTAAATGTAGCATCCTCTTTAACAGATTTTAATTGAATTTTTAATTTTGAGCTTAGTAGACTAACATGATGAAACTTGCCAATTAAACAGAGGATATTCTCTATCGGAGTGTTTTTGGATTTAGGTGCATGTGTAGGACTGACGGTAGAGTATTGTTTAACATGTAAAAAGAGTTACAGTGCTTTCATTCAAATTACTTTAGATGTTTGAAGAATTCCTAATTTCAGAATTGCCAACATTCTTTTTAAAACTACTCAATTCCCACAGATAAAAATATTTTATCAATTTACTGCTTCATATATTTGAAAATATAACAAGTATTATTTTTATATTGTTTTAATAAAAATTAAATAAAAAACACATATTAATCTTCTTCATAATTTGTAATTTTTAAAAGAACAAACAAAATTACTTTTCCTTCCCAAATACCATCATTAATTGAAATGCCAAAACAACCTCAACATTTTTTCCTCCATTGTAGGCAATAGATTTCTGGCTCAAGCTATTGTTCATGTTCCATATTTCTAGTTGACATATGTAGTTTTATTTACAAAGGAGTCTCAGTTTGTTTTCATTGTTCTAGTTTCTTTCTAGATGAATAAGTAGCTTCTAAAAATTTTTTTTGTGTGTGTTTCTCATCAAAGGAGAAATTCAAGTAAAATAAATGTTTCCTCCTCAAATAGGTAATTGCAGTAAGAATCCTAATATATTAGTAACTGATTCCATAGCATAAAGAGAAGGAACTATGAAGTGAAGCACTGCAATATTAGAATTTGATAAGCTTTAAGATTTATAGAGACTACTTTGAGTAGTAAGGTAGGTAATATTAGATGAGAAAAATGGGATAAATAGTAAACATTAATAGAATTAATGTCAGTGTGAAAATATAGTGCCATAGGAAAAGCAGCTTCGCTTTTAATTGTTTGGCTAGTGTATTAACTGGACAGAAAATTATGTAAATTATGAAGTTTTTTAAAAGCACTTTCACTGACAATATAGACTCCAAGGGCTATCATCTCACCATCATATCCCTGCCAGCATTTCAGCACGCTATTTAATACAAGAATCATCTGGAAATATATATGACCCAAAATAGTTCACCATTAAGAGGGATCTATGAATGTTCTTTTGGGTTAAAATTTTACTTTTGTAAATCTTAAGTGGGTGACACACAGAACTGTTAAATACTTTGTGATTTGAGTGTTAATATGGACAGCTGGTAAAAGCACTCAGGGTGGGTCAGGGTTTCTAGGGTTTAAGGTGTAGCAAGGAAGAGTAATTTTAGAACATGATCCTTGAAATTGGACAGATAGTTGCTAAAGTAGAAACATGTGGACATTAGAATCTGGACAAAGTGGTAATTAATTAAGAAGAGCACAGAGAGGAAAGATCAAGTTAAAAATAAATTGTCCTACTTTGCAATTTTGCCTGAGCATAAAAGCGCCCTAATTTCTTGCAAGATAACTTGTTTTTCCCTGAAAGACCGCTGATGTAAAGTGTCTATTTTTAGACCTTTTCAATCTGATCAGGACTCTGGATCAAGAAATATTTTTAAAATGTCAAAATGATATATTATCTTTAAAAAAATGCACCATAAATCTATGGTTATATCCTTAATTGTATAAGGATTAAGGGCTTACGTACTACAAGGTGAAGAAAACTAAAAAAACAAACCCAGCGCCATCGAGTCCATTCCAACGCACAGCGACCCAAAACGACAGACTTGAACTCCCCCATAGGGTTTCCTAGGAGCCGCTGGTGGATTCGAACTGCCAAGTTTTGGTTAGCAGCCGAGATCTTAACCACCGTACCACCAGGGCTCCACAAGGGGAACTTGTATAAATGGCTGACAAAATGCAAATTTCAGAAAATTTGTAAACACAGAAGGTATCATCAATACCTGAAGAAGTATTGAAAACTACGTGTTCAGATCTGTAATGAACAGAAGTAACTGATATTTTATTTTATTTTTAAATTACGAGATTTATATTGTGGTACCCTATTTCACATGTATTAGAAGATGCCCTAGAGGTGTCACAGTGTAGTAGGAGGCGATAGTCCCAGACGTAGTCCTAGCATCACTAGTTCAGTAGTAGAGGTATGAAGAAAATGCTATAGAAGTAAAATAAGGAAGCTCTACAATTTCCTTCAGGTGATTATGTGAGAGGTTATCCGAGGGAGGTAAATTTTGAGCCTTGTCTTGAAGGGTTAGGGAAAAAAAAAAAAAAAAAAAACGCAAATAAGGTAGAGATAAGAGCATTCCAGGCAAACTTAAGAACAATAGCTTTGAGACATTAAATTGTGTGATCTAGTTTAGCTAGTTTAGCGGTGGTAAAAGTTTCAGCAAGGTTAAGCTTATAGTAAGAAGACATATAGATTAAACCATTTAGTTTAGGAATTTACATATTAATGCTAAATATATATGAGAGTCATGGAGTATACGAGAAATAATGATGCATTTGTCTGAGAACAGATTTTTATTTTTGGAAGGTAATCCTGTTTGTAGTATAGAGGGTTTTTGATGTAAGAGAATAATTGGATCCATACAACTGCCTCCAAAACTACGGTAGTCTTCCAAAGACAAATACAAGCTCTAACCCTTAGAGCTGTGGAGAAATCTATCTTAGAGTTTCAAAATATCCATTTTGTCCCCACAAAGGTCAGAAATATAAATGTCTAGTCTCACAGGTATCAGTTACTAATATATGAACATCACATCTTGAAGAAAACCATCACACATCCTAGATTGTCTTTACTTTTGTGATGATCAAATGGCTTCTGCCTGAAATGCCCCTATAGTTCTCATAATCATAAGGAGTTAAGCCCTTTAATTTATAACATAATATGTCATCAAAAATGAATTTTTAAAAACCCACTTTCATTGCACTGGTATTGATTTTACAGTCAATTGTCTTTTCAATTTATATTAAAAATAATACTTGAGCTTCTAATATAATGCAGGCACTCTGCTATTTCTAACAAACCTGTGGTTTACAAATAGAGAAAAATAAAACAAAAAAACTTAAGAAGTTTAGAAAGTAATAGATGGGATAGATGAATAAACAGCAAATTACAATACTGTGATAAATGTCTCATCCAGAAGAAGAAGTCACATGATTTTCTTAAAGTAATTTATGATACTTGCAAATATATGTGCCTTTAAACCAATCTGTTATTAAGAACGAGGCATACAATTAAAAATACTTTTATATGCCCTGAAAATATGTGATCTATTGAAATGTGATTTTCTTTAGCATTCATAACATGTTATTAACTTAGAAATAGCTAAAATAATAACCTTTTGATTAGGAATCCCATAGAATACACTAAAGCAATAAAATACAAGTAGTTACCCATGGACAAGGATGGGCATGCACATAAATCACTGACACTCTGAGAGAAACCCAAGATATCAAATATATGATATTTATTGAAATATGAACATTCAGCATATTTAAATTATTTTTAGTAAGAAATGTGTCTTAGTTATCTAGTGCTAATCCATTGCTGCCGAGCCAATTCTGACTCTAGAGACACCGTAGGACAGAGTACAACTGCCCCATAGGGTTTCCAAGGTTATAATCTTTACAGAAGTGGATTGCTACATCTTTCTCCCACAGAGTGACTGGTGGGTTTAAGCCCCCGACCATTTGGTTAGCAGTAGGGTGCTTAACCACTATGCCATCAAGGTTCCTTTATCTAGTGCTGCTATAACAGAAATACCACAGGTGGATTGCTTTAACAAACAGATATTTATTTCTCATGACCAGGAGGCTGAAAGTCAGAATTCAGGGCACCAGTTCTATGAGGCTTCTCTCTGTTGGCTCTAGGGGAAGATCCTTGTCTCTTCAGCTTCTATCCCTTGTCTCCTTGGTGATCTTCACATGGCATGACATCTATCTTCTTCCATCTCTGCTCTCTTGCTTTCTTGTTTATTCTCTTTCATATCTCAAAAAAGATTAATTTAAGACACACCTTACACTACTACTGTCTCATTAACACTAAAAAGAAAACCCATTCCCAAACGGAATTATAACCACTACCCAAAAACCAAAACAAAGCCCACTGCCTTTGAATAGATTCTGACTCATAGCGACCCTATAGGACAGAGTAGAACTGCCTCATAGGGTTTCCAAGGAGCACCTGGTAGAATTGAATGGCCAACCTTTTTTTTTTTTCTAATTTTATTGTGCTTTAAGTGAAAGTTTACAAATCAAGTCAGTCTCTCATACAAAAAATTTATATATACCTTGCTATATTTTTTAGTTTTTATATACTCATAGTAGCTCTCCCCCTAATGAGACAGCACACTCCTTCTCTCCACTCTCTATTTTAGTGTCCATTCGCCCAGCTTCTGACTCCTTCTGCCCTCTTATCTCCCCTCTAGACAAGAGCTGAGCACATAGTCTCATGTGTCTACTTGATCCAAAAGCTCACTCCTCATTGGTATCGTTTTCTATCCTATAGTCCAATCCAATCCCTGTGTGAAGAGTTGGCTTTGGGAATGATTCCTGTCTTGGGCTAATAGAAGATCTGGGGACCATGACCTCTGAGGTCCTTCTGGTCTCAATCAGATCATTAAGTCTGTTCTTTTCATGAGAATTTGAGGTCTGCATCCTGCTCCTCTCCTGCTGCCTCAGGGGTTCTCTCTTGTGATCCCCATCAGGGCAGTCACCAGCTGTAGCCAGGCACCATCTAGTTCTTCTGGTCTCAGACTGATGTAGACTCTGGTTTACGTGGCCTTTTCTGTCTCTTGGGCTATAATTACCTTCTGTCTTTGCTGTTCTTCATTCTTCTTTGCTCCAGGTGGGTTGAGACCCATCGATGCATCTTAGATGGCCACCTGCTAGCGTTTAAGACCCCAGAAGCCACTCTCTAAAGTGGGATGCAGAATGTTTTCTTAATAGATTTTATTATGCTGATTGACCTAAATGTCCCCTGAAACCATGGTCCCCAAACCCCCACCCCTGCTACACTGGCCTTCAAAGAGTTCAGTTTATTCAGGAAACTTCTTCGCTTTTGGTTTAGTCCAGTTGTGCTGACCTCTTCTGCATTGTGTGTTGTCTTTCCCGTCACCTAAAATGGTTCTTGTCCACTATCTGATTAGTGCACACCCCTCTCCTTCCCTCCCTTCCTACTCTCGTAACCATGAAATAATATTTTCTTCTCTGTTTAAACTATTTCTTGAGTTCTTATAATAGTGTCTCATACAATATTTGTCCTTTCGTAACTAATTTCACTCAGCATAATACCTCTCAGATTTCTCCATATTATAAAATGTTCAGTGGATTCATCATTGTTCTTTATCGATATGTAGTATTCCATTGTGTGAATATACCATAATTTATTTATCCATTCATCGTTGATAGGCACCTTGGTTGCTTCCATCTTTTTGCTATTGTAAACAGTGCTGCAATGAATATGGGTGTGCATGTATCTGTTTGTGTAAAGGTTCTTATTTGCTGGATCGTATGGTAGTTCTATTTCTAGCTTTTTAAGGAAGCACCAGATTGATTTCCAAAGTGGTTGGCCCATTTTACATTCCCACCAGCAGTGTATAAGTGTTCCAGTCTCTCCACAACCTCTCCAACATTTATTATTTTGTGTTTTTTTGATTAATGCCAGCCTTGTTGGAGTGAGAGGGAATCTCGTTGTAGTTTTGATTTGTATTTCTCTAATGGCTAATGATCTTGAGCATTTCCTCATGTATCTGTTAGCTGCCCGAATGTCTTCTTTAGTGAAGTGCCTGTTCATATCCTTTGCCCATTTTTTAACTGGGTTATTTGTCTTTTTTGTTATTGAGTTTTTATAGTATCATGGAGATTTTAGAGATCAGACACTGATCAGAGATGTCATAGCTAAAAACTTTTTCCCAGTCTGTAGGTAATCTTTTTATTCTTTTGGTGAAGTCTTTGGTTCAGCATAGGTGTTTGATTTTTAGAAAAGTGAAAAAAGGACTTGAAGCACTTACTAATGAAGACCAAAGACCACAACCTTCAGTGTGGATTGCACCTCAACATAAAGAAATCAAAAATCCTCACAGCTGGAACAATGAGCAACATCATGATAAGCAGAGAAAAGGTTGAAGTTGTCAAGGATTTCATTTTACTTGGATCCATAATTAACAGCCATGGAAGCAGCAGTCAAGAAATCAAAAGATGCATTGTATTGGGTAAATCTGCTGCAAAGGACCTCTTTAAAGTGTTGGGAATTTTTAATTACCTTTTCAGTCTCTTCTTTTGTTACGGGTTGATTTAATTGTTCTACCTCTGTTTGTGTTAGTTTAGGTAGGTAGTGTTTTTCTAGAAATTCATCCATGTCTTCCAGATTTTGAAATTTGTTAAGAGTACAATTTTTCTTAGTAATCTGATATGATTCTTTTAATTTCAGTTGGGTCTGTTGCAATATTGCCCATCTCATTTCTTACTCAGGTTATTTCTTATTCAGGTTATTTGCTTCCTCTCCTGTTTTTCTTTTGCCAATTTGGCCAATGGTTTATCAATTTTGTTAATTTTTTCAATGAACCAGCTTTTAGGCTTGTTAACTCTTTCAGTTTTTTTTCTGTGAACTGCCAACCCTTTGGTTAGCAGCTGTAGCTCTTACCCCCTATACCACCAGGGTTTCCATAACCACTACAGGGGTTAGCATTTACCACACAAAATTGGGAAGACCCAATTCAATCTGTAGTAACATTTTTTTTTTTTCTTATGTAAAGAGTATATCAGTTTCTGGTATTTAATTTGAAACATAGACTTCTTAAATATCTATTTAGGCAAGAAAGTTCAACAAAATCTAGTTCTTGAGTACTATATTAAAATATATATATATATATATATATAATATGAGAAAGAATAGTTAAAAGAATACCCTATTTGGAATATACTCCTTTGTACAAAGGCTACATATAAAAATAGTTTTGAAAAAAAAAATAATGTTCATGGAATGATCCTTTACCTTTTAATTTAGTACTTTGTTTACAGTGTGTGCAATGGCAGGTTCCAAAGTCCCTTTTCAAAATGTGCCAGATGATCTTTGAGAACACATATTTGTCTACTGTAATAAGCTGTGCAGCTCTGCATGATAGCTGGAGGCAAGAGTGATCTTATGATAATCTACTATTAACTGACAGACCAAAACTTGTCTTTGAGAAAACAGCCATTATTATTTTTTTTTTTTTATTTCTCTCACAGATGAAGTCAGAAGTCTTTGAAGTAGAAGCTGTATCTGAAGAAGCTTTCTATGATGAACACAATTCAAAGCATGTAACTCAAATATTACCTTAGAAAGTAAACTCTGTCATTAGGAAATAATTGCTTAGTTTCGTCAACTTCTTGTTATGGCATTTGAAGTTACAAATAAATTGGGGCAGTATGTGTACATATGGCATCTAATTAAAAATCAAAATGTATGTCTCAGGCAATCATAGCCCATTGTGGAAAGATAGTTTTAAACAGGACTGAAGCAAAACACCTTATGGGATTCAATGGGTAAAAACAACACGAAACTTCCACAGGAAGCAAAGACAAAGAAAATTAAAGCCATCTTAAAAATATCAAATTTATTAGAATATAATAGTATCCTGGTAAAATCTGGTGATGGATATTAAGCAGAAACTTAAGCACACAAAATAACGAAGTTGAACTAAACGCGAACATTTTATGAGTCCTGGGAGTCTAGTCATACCCACAGCTTCACACCCTCATGATACTGATGCTTCTGCTTGAATGTGGTAGAAATGGAGATGTTACCATTACAGTACCTTAAGTGTCTTTAGTTATCTAGTGCTGCCATAACAGAAATACCACAAGTGGATGGCTTTAACAAAAAGAAATTTATTTTCTCACAGTCTAGCAGGTTACAAGTCTAAATTCAGGGCGTCAGCTCCAGGGGTAGGTTTTCTTTCTCTGTTGGCTCTGGAGTAAGGTCCTTGTCTTCAGTCTTCCCCTGGTCAATGAGCTTCTCAAATGCAGGGACCCCATGTCCAAAGGATGTGCTCTGCTCCTGGTGCTGCTTCCTTGGTGGTATGAGGTCCCCAACTCTCTGCTTGCTTCCCTTTCCTTTTATCTCTTGAGAGATAAAAGGTGGTGCAGGCCACTCCCCAGGGAAATTCCCTTTACCTCGGATCAGGGAGGTGGCCTGAGTAAGGGTGGTGTTACAATCCCACCCTAATCCTCTTAACATAAAATTGCAATCACAAAATGGAGGACAACCACACATACTAGGAATCACGGCCTAACCAAGTTGGCACATATTTTGGGGGGAACACAGGTCAATCCATGACATTAAGGTTGTACTTAAAGGAATGATTAAATAATTTTCATGACCAAGGCATTGAATTGAGAAGTACTCAGATTGTTGAAAAGGAAGAAAGAGGAAAAATAAAATATAATATCTAGCTTTTAACTCTCTGTAGGTATGGGTGGAACAAAAATAGAACAATATCTTAGATGTTCCACAGGGTGATTTGAGATTATTTCTTCAAAAGTGGGCTTTCCTGGATCCCACTTCCTGTGAGACCAGCAATTGAAAGGGAAATCCATTCCCAGCCAGGACAGTAATCAACACCCAGAGAGTGAAGCTAGTGTAAACTGTAGACCTACTTTACAAAAGGATTTTCTCTTTAGGATGCAACTAGAGATACGGACTAAAGAGCCAAATTTAAGAACTTATTTCAGACTTTAATTTGGTATATTAATGTATTAGAGAAATTTTTAAAATGAATATTTATCCTAAAAACTTTTTTTATTTAAACGATCTTCTTGTTTGATTGTTTTTATAAAAGTAGAAGAAACTGTACAATGCACTTGGTAAAAAAAAACAAGTACAGAATAAATCACAATAAATGAGCTCCCTAAGGCCAAAAGAATGTTTCAACACAGAAATATTCAACATGGAAATATTGTTTCTGCAGAAATGATGGAGCAAAAGTATATTTTAAACTAGATTTAATAATCTGCTTACTAAATTTGTTATATGCTACACACAGCATTTTCCCATTTTGCTCAATAACATGGATATATTAAATAAAAGCTTCTACTTTTATTCCCTGTTTAAAAATATTTCTGTTTTGCTATTAAAAACTGTCACACTGAACTGTTTTTCTTCCTGGCATTATTCTTAATAATGTATCTTTGGATATACTTACTGAAAATTACTTGGTATATATTATAATAACCTTGCTTTTATTGAAGAAATTAATTCCACTATTCTTTTTCTTCATCTACATCTTAGACTGTGTACAATTTTAACACATTAAACTTGATAGCAATAATTTTTCACCCACATTTCTGTAGCCTCCTAATAGCTGAAAAGACTATAATCTTAAAAAAAAATCTTAGAGCATCTAAATTGTGTTTCAGCAGTAAATGAAGGTATAGAAGTGAGAGGATAGAGGGTTACTGAGTCTAATGACTAGGGAAAATAAGAGTTTCTGGAACAAATAAGATGTCTATTGAATGTCAATACAGATAAAGAATGAGTTTCACTGCTGTCCTCAGTATCTTCTAGGAAGCTATAGCTAAACATCAAATACCTTTGAGGCAATTTTGGCTTGTCTCCTATGTGACCTAATTACATCCCAACTTCTTTTCTGAAGCATATTCTCTGGGAAAAGTAATGCATCCAGGTAAAATGAAAGGAGCAAAATGAAACAAATGCAGAAAAATAATTCCACCTGTCCCTTTCTCCCATGATGCCCATTTCCTTCCACAGTTCTTTTGTTATATCACAGGTCAAGTTTAAGAAATATACTAGAGCATATGGCATAACTTTTCAAGTGTTAACCTCATCATTTCGTGTGTGCTACAAATGAGTGAGAAGAGGCCCCATCCATATGCTTAGTGTGCCTTTTGATTTATCCAAGGATATGGACATTTAACTAAGAGAGGAGCAGATACAACCTATCTTAAGCAAAGCTTCCTCTGACTCTCGGATCTGTTATGGGCACCTGCTGGCTGGAAGTTAACCTGTCTCTGTAGGGTAAGGTCATGCTCTGGAAAAGTTCAGTTCTTGCTAAGTGACAACCCTATTATATTCAAGTATTAAACTGCCAGTAAGGAAGAACTTTCATGGACAAACTGTGTGTTTCTTGTTAAGTGAACTTGTTTTCCAATTTTGACCAAATCACCATCAATAATTATGCAAGCTCATTTAGGGAAAAAAGGGGCATTTGCCCTTATCTCCTTTAAAATCTGGTCCTTCAGGTTTTAAGCGTTCTCAAAGTGCCATTTCCATTTAGTTCTTTTTGGATCCTGTTGTGTAGATTTCTTTGTACCTAAATAATCTTCCCTACTTTTTTTTTTTTTTTTTTTTTAACTAATCTGGCTTCTCCACTGTCTTTCCTTGGGTAGGTTTGGTGAATTGTCTCATTAAATTTGTAACATATATTCCATTTAGGTACGGTCAGATTATCTAATAGGCAAAGTAAGCATAGGCTTACTTGTGTTTACTTACTAATCTGTAGTGAACAATTTCACAAGGGTTTCACCACATGTCATGAATTGAGTTGTGCCCCCCCCAAAAAAAATATCAACTTGTCTAGGTCATGATTTCCCAATATTGTATGATTTTCTACTGTTTTATTATCTGATGTGATTTCCCTATGTGTTGTAAATCCTACCTCTAGATGTTCATGAGATTGGATTAGCGGCAGTTATGTAAACTCAATCTATGAGTTTAATCTACAACTAAAGCCAATCTCTTTTGAGATGTAAAAGAAAGAAGCGAGCAGAGACACAGGAGGACCTATACCACCAACAAGGGCTGGGAGAATAGTGTGTTCTTTGGGCCTGGGTCCCTGTACTGGGAAGCTCCTGGACCAGGGGAAGACTGATGACAAGGACCTTCTTCCAGAGCCAACAGGGAGAGAAAGCCTTCCCCTGATGATGACACCCTGAATTTGGACTTCTAATCTACTAGACTGTGAGAGAATAAATTTCTCTGTTAAAGCCATCCACTTGTGGTATTTCTGTTATAGCAGCACTAGATAACTAAGACACCACATCTCTTTCTAATGAAAAGATTCTAATCTAGGTTTTATCAGAGTCAATACTGTTGTAATTACAATTCTCAGTTTTTTCTTACCATATTATTTTTTCCTTTCTTTCTCAACAGTCAAAACAACCACCATCACACAACGTCATTGCAAACTCAAAAATAAATGAACTGAAGAAAAATTTATCACATATGCAATGCAAATACTCATTAAACTCAAATACAGTTAAACTTCTCAGCGGGGTGGGGTAGTGAAAGTGAAATTTAAGTTACTTTTATGAAATATAATCTTCATTGCTGAAGCACCTAAATGTTATTATTACTGATGAACTGCTACAAGAGATAATTGAACCTAGTCTTACTTAATTGAAAAGCTTTGAAGGTTCACTGTTTTACAAGCAAATTGGTAACACTGAAAATGTTGTAGTATATGGAGTTGTTTGAAGCTTAGTGGCATGGTACCATTGGCACATTTACTGAATTAAGCTGGGTCAACTTCCAGTTTTTCTTGTGTAAAAATGGCTTGGTGCAATGTCATCAGACCTCCTCTTCTGACTTCACAATGGGAAGGAAAGAATCAAGATGCACATCAGCCCAAGGCTGATTCCTATGAGGTGGAGGTCAAACATACCTATACCCTCCAACCTTTTTTACCAATTCTGACACACTTCCATGGCACTCTCTTCTCTGCTGGGTTTGATAATTCATTGCAATGACTACACAGAACTCACAGACAACACTCATGATTATGGGGCTTATTAGGGAAGTACCAGGTTACAACTTTACAACTTGGGAAAAAGAGTGATAGGCTACAACCAGGGAGCAGGATCAGGAAGTATGCAGGCAAAGTCTCCCTTCTTCAGTGCAGGACTGCTCTCTCAGCTCTTCTTAGCCACATAGCGCTCCTCTCAGCCCCCTGATTCCAGGCTTCTCCTGGTCCTGAGGACAGGATCTTCCTGGCCCTATGAGGACAGGCTCCTCTAGGCCACCTCAGGACAAGCTTCCTCTTAGACCCCTCAGAACGGGCCTCCTCTCTCAGCCCTAAGCTTGGTTTCTACCCTGCTTGCCAAGTATTAAGAAGCTCTTTTAATTCTGTTGATAAGTGCCCAGAGGCACTCCACACCGCAATAAAGCCTCCTGCCCAAAGACACTTAGTTTTCTTGCTCCATGGGCTGGCTTTCCCACTCTAGCTACCTTGCTCTGTAAACCAGGAAACCCACGGTACCATTTCACTCTGAACTCCTGGTTCTGCTGCCACCATTTCTTTGCTGTGCTTGCCACTGCTTCTCACCATCTCCCACCTTCTCCAGTGATAAAGCTCTCTGTCTTCTGGATCTAGGAGGTTCTCAGTGCAGGGACCCCAGGGCCAAAGGATGTGCTCCACTCTTGACCTTTCTTCCTTGATGATAGTGAGGTCTCCTCTTTCTACCTCTAGGCTCACTCATTTTAAATTCACAGGGATGGCAAAACTGACCAATCTGCTTGTTAGAGTTTTATATACCTTATTTACATAGCCCCACTCCTACAAAGCTACTACACACCTTATTTGCATTACTAGTAAGCTGTCCAATTCCTTTGGTAGGCCACAATAACCTTATTTTCAGAGTCCCACCCAATCATTACAAGATCATGAATGTCCAAAAGGGCCATGTTAAGTAATTCACTTCACTGTGTCTCGTCATGGATTATTTTCCTGAAATAAATCTTACTATTCGCCTTAAAATGTTTGAAAAATTACATATGTTCTGGTTAAAGTGATAAACAAGATAATAATGAAAAAGGAGGACTTTGAAATTGAACTTCTTTAGAAAAATAATGTAGTTAAATTTCATCACTCCAAGATATTACATACCACCAGCTTTCAGTTTATTTCATATCTTCCTATTAAGAGAATAAGCAATGTTCATTAAGTCAAAGAAAAAACAGCCTTTACATTCAATGACATTTATTTGCTCAATCTCCAAAGAATTCTTTGAAAACACATAATTATTTTTAAGAATGTTGCTAAATGGCAACCAATTTATTTCCTTTCCTTGGAAAGTGAAGGTCCAAGTCTCAGAAGAGATTTGAAATGTTCATAATGGTTTTCATCCATTTTTAGTTCTATTGTTGCTTTGTCAAAGGAAATGTATTTCAAGTTTAAATAACAAGCCACATGAATGAGTCAGATGCTAAGCAAGGATTAGGACTTGCTGTGATTGTGTTTTAATGTAAAAGTGTCTCTAGAGGAAACAGATGTGGAAAAGCACAAATAGGGAGTTTAAATTCATTATTCTCTGAGTTCATTTTATGATACTGAACACACGAATTAATCTTTTTTGATAAAAATTTTATGTGGAAATTACATCTTGTTTTCTTTTAAACAGCAGATTTTTGTTTGCTTTCGTTAAACCAATTTTATTTAGTAGCCCTAAAAAAGAAGACACAAAGAAAAATATTAAAAAAAAGTGAAGAGCGAGGAAAAGAGATTTGTCCTTTTATCCCAAATATTCTCACAAATACAATAAAATCAACAGCCTGTTATCCTTGCATCCACAGAAAGGAACCCTAGACCTGGCGAGAGAATATCTAAATGCAGCATGAGATAGATTTGTATTCGATAGGGAATAATAATATTTGCACTCTGTTCAAACCATGATCTCAGAATTCATGGCCACACTTTAAAAAATAAAACAACCCAGAACAGTTGTTTTTGTATCCCCATTTTAAAGATCAATAAATTGACACTTCAAGAAGTTTAGGAACTTGCCCAATATTGCATAGTTTTTAATGATACATTAGTATTCAGACACTTATTTCAGTAATTTTAAGTCTTATAAGCAGCACTGGGTTAGTCCCTACATTAAAATGATATCATATATTAAGAATATAATGTTTTTATATATGCATTATATACACATATTTATTATCATATAATATATATAAAAATAATATACACATATTAAGAAAGGCTATAATAAATACCACATAAAGTATATGTAATAAGGTTTTTATTACATATACTTTCAATAAAATGGTTTATTTTTAAATGCATTTTTAAAGCTAAAAACATTAGCTAGAATTCTCCCCTGAGTTACCAGATTATTTGAAAACATATCACATTCACAAGCATGTTTGATAATCATGTCCAAGGCAACACAATCGAACAGAACATTTCTTTTTCCATCCTCACCAACTCCATTTCCTAATCATCTCAGACTTAAGAAACGGTATTACCATTCATTTGAGGCTCAACAAACAGCCTGGATGCCTCATCTCATCTTCTGTTTTTCTTAACACTCGATACTCAATGTATCAGCAAGAGCTATAGACTGCCTGCAAATATACACAAAATCTATTGTTGTTAGTTGCTATCAAGTCAAATTCCAACTCATGACAACCCTTTAGACATGCATTTTTTGGGTTTGAATCTCCAATCTTTCAGCTAGTAGTCGAATATATACAGAATCTAACCACTGTTAACAACTCCAAGCCACCATCAACCACTTCTTGAACCAGAAGAATATCCTCTCAACTTTTCTCTGCTTCCGATTATACCAATAACCTTCCAACCCTTTTCTGTCCTACATATAGCAATCAGAATGAGATTAGAAAATATAAATCAGATCACATTATACCTTGGTTCAATCACCCCCCTGTATAGCTTCCCAGCAGACTGAAAATTTTAAATAATTAGCTTATTTTCAGCATGTGACCCTAGCATTACTCCCTGCTGGGGCTACTCCTTAGCCATATTAACCAAAAAAAAAAAAAAAAAACTATTGCCGTCAATTCTGACTCACCAGCATACTGGCCTGGCTCTCCCTTTACAATGTCTAGATAGACCCCATTTTAAAGCCTTGAATCTGCTGTTCTTTCTACCTCTGGTGTTCTCCCCACATACTTAGCATCCACTGTAAACTTGTGTCACTCAAATGTTACCCCCTCAGAAAGATATTCTCTTTTTACCCCAACTAAAATATACCTTCATCTATTTATAATCTATATCTATCTATCTTTTTTATCATCTATGTATCTATTTATCTATCTATCTATGGTGTGTTGTTGGGGTTGTTAGGTGCTGTCTAGATGGTTCCAACTCATAGTGACCCTATGTACAACAGAATGAAACACTGTCAGGTCCTGTGCCATTCTCACAATTGTCATTATGCTTGAGCTCTTTGTTGCAGCCAGTGTGTCAATCCATCTTGTTGAGGGTCTTCCTCTTTTTTGCTGGCCCTCTAATTTACCTAGCATAATGTGCTTCACCGGGGACTGATCTCTCCTGATAACATGTCTGAATTATGTGAGACATAGTCTCGCCATCCTTGCTTCTAAGGAGAATTCTGGTTGTGTGTGTATATGTATAACCCAAAAAAACCCACTGTCATCGAGTAAATTCCAACTCATATCGATCCTATAAGACAGAGTAGAACTGCCCCGTAGAGTTTCCAAGGAGTGCCTGGCAGATTTGAACTGCCAACCTCTTGGTTAGCAGCCGCAGCACTTAACTACTATGCCACCAGGGTTTCCATATATATGTATACACACATTAAATTGCACAAGTCCCCATCCTATGAACAATCAAGAGACAATCTAGAGGCTTCTCATCTGCCTTCTGATATTTCCAGGTCCCTACAAAAGATAGGGCCCATCCTGGACAGCAAGGTCAAGCTTATCCTACAGAAGTTGACCGCAACCAGGATGTAGACATCAAGTACTTTGCCCAGGCGGCTCTGACTATTCTACCTCTTGCCTGATGCTGGAAAAGCCAATGCCAGTCTCAGGTGTCCACTTTCCCTTTACAGTCTTCCCTCAGGGGTCAGTCAGGATCTTCTGATTGTCAATCTCTGTGCATAGTGTGACCTCAGAATCCTTCCCCCTACACAGTTCTCCCTTACCCAGCCCGGGAAGACTTCTCACTATCCACCTCCCAGGGGTCTGGAGTACACAAAATGATACAGAACAGAGACCCAGGGTGAAAAAAATCTTTTCCCCACCCACATTGGCAGAGAGATGTGAACATCACGGGTCACTGACTCCTGCTGCTTAGTGAGGAATCATTCCTAATCAACTTCTTGTTAGCTGCCATCCAGTCCACTCCAACTCATAATGACCTTATGTATAAATAATAGAATAAAATTCTGCCTGCTCTTGTGGTATCTTCACGAGCCTGGGTATATTGTACATGAGGTCATTGTTTTTGCTGTGTCAACCCGTCTCACTGAGGGATTTCCTCTTTTTCGCTGGCCCTCTACCAAACATGATATTCTTTTCTAATGATTAATCTTTCCTGAGAATATATCCGAAGTAAGTTAGTCAAAGTCTTGCCATCCCTGCTTCTAGAGCACATTCTGTTTGTATTTCTGCTAAGACCGATTTATTTGTTCTTTTGGCAGACCACAGTATATTCAATATTCTTTGCTTAATCTTATCAAAATGAGCTTTAAAGATTTTTTTAATGAAAAATAAGAGGCCTATGCAAAGGAATCACTCTATATTATACATCTCTTTTTAATAAATATTGGGTTAAAATATTCTGAAATTTTTGGAAGACAGGACAGGGGAAAAATCATAAAAACAAATAGGACAATTGAGGATGCCAAATTAGTTTAAATTTGTTAAGTATAATTAGGCTTAATTATGGAAATAGAATTTAAAAATACAATGCAGAAGAAAATTTGGATAAATGAGAGTTGAGAATAAACTCTAACTTTGCAAAAGAAGACAAATGGAAATTTATAATACTTGAAGAGTGTTTCAGGGTTTCTAGGGAAATCACTTTATTGCAGCCTATTACAGTTCGTTCTCTGTTTATATAAACTGAATAGCTCTTGAAGATGATCATCTATACAAATGATAAAAAATGAAACTTTCCTGAAAATGTCAGTAAATCAAAAGCGTAGTTTATTTATATTTCTTCTGTTATTTAAGCAGATTTGATTGAACTAAACTTGCTGCATGTCATCCCACAGGTTAATTTCAGAGAAGATTTCTCTTGTTTTCACTTTTCTTCCTACAGAATGGCTCTATGGTCCTTCTACAACACTGGAAACCATATTGTTTTCCAACACAGCATGTTGAACTGATACTCAGCCCTTGCTTCCTGAAAGTATAGTATTTTCTACAACTGTTCTACTCCTAAAGCTGCTAACTTTATGTATTACTAAGTAATGCATCTTATGGAACAGCAAGATTAAACATAATCACAATTTAGACTTTTGTTATTTTTGTATAGCATCTCAATATGATATCTCTAAAAAGCCTTTTAAAAAAAATACATGTAAAAACTCACATTGGCATGATCATTAAGCAGGCAAAGAAATCAATGAGAAATGATGAAAACATTATTGGTTTCATTTCCCCTCCTCGCCCGACTTAATGTTCCCAACATGCTCTGACAATCAGATTTTTATTTTATCAACAAATAAAGTCTTCATATAGCAAACAACCTAACTGAATAAAAAGGAAAGTTAGCTCTAGTGCAATTAAAAAAAAAAAATCAATCTGATCCTTCTCCAAAGGAACAATTGACTCACTTTGGTGAGATGCATTAACTAGGCCACCATTTAATAAATTGTTATTTATACTAAGCAAATGGCCAAAAAAAAAAAAAAAAAAAAAAGATCCTCGGATCTATGAAAACGTGGTACTTACAAGAGGAACAAAATTAGGAGTGCAATTTTCCTTTGCTCATCTGTAAATGGACTGAGAGCTGTGGAAATGTGGGGATGTGGGGGTTAGGGAAAGTGCTGAGGTGCTCTGTGTCCCCAGTCTCATCTTTCATAATCCAGAACAAGCATAGTTCACAAAGAATACAATGTATAATCGATGAATGTAGTTTATTTCTGCACTTTCTCAATTGGTTAGTAAGTGCCTATTTCCCAAGTGGCTTCACTTTTCTGGAATCAAAGCCAAAGGCAAACTGCCTCTAAGATCGCATGAATCTTCTACATAAAGAACACTTCAGTGCTTTTCAGGAGAGAAGATGTCTGAATGAGTTCACGTACCAGTTGCATCTAAGTTGACAATAAAAATGTGTCTTTTTCTTGCCAATGTTTGGCAACAGGTGCTACATAAGAATGCTGTGGAATAGGTTGTTTAGACTTAATATCAGTCATAATTCACACCCCTATTAGTCATGTGACTGGAAGTGTGCTGTCTTTTCTTGTATATTAAAATGATGCAACCTACTCGTTGTATATTTTAGATGACAAGTGATTATGTCAAAATTATCAGCTCACAAAATTAGCTCATTATGGTGATCTGTAACAATACAAAATGGATGTTTCTTTCTTGTGCACAGCTCATCTACTGGCAGACAGGAAGTGGGAGGGAGAGAGAGTGAAAGAGAGAGAGAGAGATAGTGAGAGAGTTTTAAATAAGAGAATATGAATTATGTAGACCTGCTTTTTCTTAGGGACTGCAATAAGCAGTTAATATCATTTTTCCTAATTCCAACAAGGACTTTAAGGGTAGAAATAATGCTTCTATTCTATTTCTGATATAGAAATGGATGGTAGTGAATGACAAGCCATCTAATTCAAAACTCCATGTCAGTCTAGGACACGACACTTCCTTTTTTTCTTTTTTTGGTAGTATCTTTTTTTACATCCCCCCCACCTGCACTTTTCTGCTTTCCTACAAATGTCACAATGACCTTGAAGCTCAGAACATACCTCATTCCATTTTTATCATTTTGTCAGCTCTGCCCCTTATTTCTTACACTGAGCGTTTCATACTCATTCTCATAAAGGTCGCTATGTCCTGAAAGCATATTGGAATGTTTAACTTCAATCCCTTTGTAATTGACTAGTCTTCAGTCACTTTTTCTTAGACCCATTAATATCTCACTTTTCTCTGTCCTATGCAGAGGACAGAGGAATTCACATTTCAAACTGT
Organism: Loxodonta africana; assembly: GCF_030014295.1. Classification (NCBI taxonomy): domain Eukaryota; kingdom Metazoa; phylum Chordata; class Mammalia; order Proboscidea; family Elephantidae; genus Loxodonta; species Loxodonta africana. The sequence goes on from NC_087351.1 coordinate 52,656,109, forward strand.
ATTGTATTTTATCCCAAAAGAGGCATTGGGATAGTCATTACATGAACTTCGTTGAGACTTTAAACTGATTTGTGTCATCCTGGTAATTATTATCCTGAGATATCAAATAGGAGAAGATGGAAAAGTAGCTTCTATATGAACTACTAATTTTTTCATCAACTGTTCATGATTCTAATATTCCAGACCCGTGCTGTTCAATACAACATTCCTTAACTTTATGGAGTTATTGAATACTTGAAATGTGGTTAATCAAATTGAGATGCACTGTAAGTAAAAAACACATAAGATTTCAAAGATGTAGTATAGCAAAAAAGAATAAAAGATACCTTTGTCTTAGGCTAGGTTCTCTAGAGAAGTAAAACCAGTGAAGTATATACACATGCTTATGCACACAGAAAGATTCATCTCAAGAAATGACTCATGTAGTTGTAGAGGATGGCAAGTCCCGAGTCCTTGGGTAAGGCATTAGGCTGGAGGCTTCTCTTGACTAATATAGTTTCAGACGCTGGTGAGCCCAAGATCAACAGGTCAGACCACAGGCTGCTGGCACATGAGCTGCAGAAGGTGATGAATCCCAAGATTGACAGCAAACACAGCAGGCCACTGACTCAAGTTCCAAGAGCCAGATGTTAGATAATGATGAACCGGATGCAGGATCCAGAGGAAGTAGAGCCAGCAATCTTTGTCAGAACATCCATATATATTGGATGAAGGCCATACCCTCAAGAAAACTCCCCTTACAACTGATTGGCCAATCACATCATATCATGTTTACATTATATCACAAAATGGAGGCTACTACATCATTACTTTACTGCCAGGTTACATCATTACATAACTGCCAAACCATTGAATTATGGCCGAGCCAAGTTGACATATAACCTTAACCATCGCAATCTCGTTTATATTTTATATTGATTTCTTGTTGAAATAATAATATTTTTGATACATTAAACTGTTGTTGTTATTGTTAGGTGCCTTCAAGTTGGTTCCAAGTCATAGAAACCCTAGGTACAACAAAACGAAATGTTGCCTGGTCCCACGCCATCTTCACAACCATTGCTATGTTTAAACCAATTGTTGCAGCCAATGTGTCAATCCATGTCCTTGAGCTTCTTCTTCCTTTTTGCTGAACCTCTGCTTTGCCAAGCACGAAATGCTTCTTAAAGGACAGGTCCCTCCTTATAACATTTCCAAAGTAAGTGAGGCAAAGTATCACCATTCTGGCTGTACTTTTTCCAAGATAGTTGTTCATCCTTCTGATAGTCTGGGGCATATTCTATATTCTTCACTAACACCATAATTTAAGGCATCAATTCTTCTTTGTCTTCTTTATTAATTGTCCAGCTTTCACAAGCATATGAGGAGATTGAAAATACCATGGATTGAGCAGGGCACACCTTAGTCCTCAAAGTAACATATTTGCTTTTTAACACTTTAAAGAGGTCTTTTGCAGCAGATTTACCCAATGTGCTATGTCATTCAATTTCTTGACTTCTGCTTCCATGGGTGTTGATTGTGGATTCAAGTAAAATGAAATCTTTGACAACATCAATCTTTTCTCCATTTATCATGATGTTGCTTACTGGTCCAATTGTCAGAATTTTTGTTTTCTTAATGTTGAGATGTAACCCATGTTGAAGGTTTTGATCTTCATCACTAAGTGCTTTAAGTCCTCTTCACTTTCAGTAAACAAGGTTGCATCATCTGCATATTAATAGGTGTTCCTCCAATCCTGATGCTGCGTTCTTCTTCATATAGTTCAGCTTCTCTGATTATTTCCTCAGGATACAGATTGAATGTGTGTGGTGAAAGGATACAGCCCCGACACACACGTTTTCTGATTTAAAACTATAGAATATTCCCTTGTTCTGCTTCCTTGAGTGGTCTCTGTATAAGGATAATTAAGTGTTCCAGAATTCCCATTCTTCACAATGTTACCCATAATTTTTTACGATACCACACAGTCAAATGCCTTTTCTTAGTCAATAAAACACTGGTAAATATATTTCTGGTATTCTCTGCTTTTGGCCAAGATCCAGCTGACACCAACAATGATGTTCCTTGTTTCCTGAAAGCTTCTGAATCAGGCTTGAATTTCTGGCAGTTCACTGTGGATGAACTCCTGCAAGCATTTTTGAATTATCATCAGCAAAATTTTACTTGCATGTGATATTAATGATATTGTTCAATAATTTCCACATCCCATTGGAGCACCTTTCTTTGGAATGGGTGAATATATGAATCTCTCCTACTTGAGTGGCCAGGCAGCTTTTATCAACAACATACACAACGACTATGCACACGAAACTTACTGGAATCAAATCAACTGCATCTGTAGAAAGAGATGATGGAAAAGCTCAATATTATCAGTCAGAACAAGGTTAGGGTCCAACTGCCTTATAAACCATCTATTCCTCTTATGCAAGTTCAACTTGAAGCTGAAGAAAATTAAAATAAGTGTACAAGAGCCAAAGTACGAGCTTGAGTATATCCCACCTGAATTTAGAGACATTTCAAGAATAGATTTGACAGACTGAACACTAATTACTGAAGACCAAATGATTTGTGGGATTAAACCAAGGACATCATACACAAAGAAAACAAAAGGTCACTAAAAAGACAGGAAAGAAAAAAAGATCAAAATGGGTGTCAGAAGACACTCTGAAACTTGCTCTTAAATACAGAGTTAGGTAAAGCAAACAGAAGAAATGGTAAAGTGAAAGAGCTGAACAGAAGATTTCAAAGGGTACGTCAAAAAGACAAAGTAAATTATTATGATGAAATTTGCAAAGACTTGGAGTTAGAAAAGCAAAAGGAAAGAACACATTCAGCATTTCTCAAGCTAAAAGAACTGAAGAAAAACTTCAAGCCTCGAGTTGCAATACTGAAGTATTCTATGGGCAAAAAAAATGAGTGACACAAGATGGAATGAATACCCAGAGCTACTGTACCAAAAACAATTGGTCGACATTCAACCAGTTCAGGAGGCAGCATACGATCAAGAACCAATGGTACTAAAGGAAGAAGTAGAAGCTCTACTGAAGGCATTGGCAAAAAACAAGACTCCAGGAACTGACGGAATACCAATTAAGATGTTTCAACGAACAGATACAACAGATACTCGTCTATGCAGAAGACAGCTATTGGGTTAAAAAATATTATTGCATGAATTTCAACTTTCTTTTTATCTCTTTAGTTGAGTTATTAGAAAACTTAACATTACATATGTCGCTCTTATTTGTGGCTCACACTGTATATTTCTAGAGGAGTTTCACAGTAAGATTATCTGAAATAACAAAGGCACAAGAGGCACAGGTGCTTGTACATATAAGGAGAAGTACATGAGACTGGAGATGAAAAGGCGATTGGGAGAAGGAATTATTTGTAAAGTTTCTTTACTTTTAGAAACTACTGGTAAGTGCCAGAAGTGTTAGCAATATTTTCCATGTGACACTTTATAGACATGTGAAATCTTCAATGCCCACTTCCTCTAGACCATCATCTGGAAGACCAGGAAAGGGCAATTTCTTATCAAGCTAACTCTTGATAAGAACTAGTTTCTGAATAAATATACAGTTAAACACCCAAACAAACCCATTGCCATCCAGTAGAATTTGACTTGTAGTGACCCTATAGGACAGAATAGTACTGTCCCATAGAATTTACAAGGAGCTGCTGATGGATTTGAACTGCCAACTTTTGGTTAGCAGCTGAAGTTCTTAACCACTGTGCCACCAGGGCTCCAAATATATAGTTAGTTGAATATAATTGAATCAGAGAAAAATGGAACATGTGTAAACCCAGCCAAGATGAAATCTGAGTACCGACAAGCCAAATGTAGCCAAGAAAAACTGTCATTATTTCTCAAATCTTTTTCCTCTCAGTAATGACACCTGTATCCTCCCACACATTTAAGTGCAAAGTGAAATGATCCTTGATTCCTTTTTTTCCTTTGTTATTGTGATTGTTAAGGTTGTGTGTCAACCTGGCTGGGCCATGATTCTCAGTGGTTTGACTGTTATGATGTAGTTTGGCAGTCATACAATGATGTGATCATTTCCATGATGAGATTTGATATAGTGTGATCACCTCCGTGATGGGGTCTGCTGTGAATAGCCAATCAGTTCACAGAGAGTTTCCTTAGGGATATAGCCTTCATCGAGTATAACTGGACTCTCTGTCAGGGCTCTTGTGGTGAATATCTCAGTTCCAATGTTACTTCATCAGAAAGGATTCCCTAATAAACTAATATGCCCTCCACACCCATAGTGATTTATTTCATTATCTTTTATTTTCCTCATATAATTTATTCCTACCTGAAATTATCTTCATCACATGTTTGCTTATTTGTTTGCTATCTGTTTCCCTTCCAGTGAATTGTAATACCCACTGGAACACGGGTCTTAGCTTTCTTGTCTCCCTTGCATTCTCAACAATTCTAACTGATCTAAATATATACATGTTCAAAAATATGAGTTAAGTGAATTAGGCAAAAGGCAAACTACAATGACCCTTAAGACATGAGAGGAGTTCCTAAGGGAAAATTTAAACACTGAAAGATACCCAAAACATATCCTCAACTATTCATATTTTTTTATGGACTACTGCATACAGCTGGATTTTCTGGGATTTATATGACACTGTGAAAATGTTATGCTTTCAGACACTAACAGCAAATGCTACTGAGAAGTATGGGTTAGTTATATGATAACATCTAATAGGTTTGTGTATGATAATGTTCTGACCTTTATAACTAGGACAAGTTCTTTAAAATATAGAGGACTGAGTATATATACCTACTAAACATATTACCCCCAAAGGATCTCTTAGACTAATTTCATGGGTGATTCAAAAGATACCTCATAGTTATTCAGAGTGGGTATTGATTCATGTATTAAAATTTTAAGGGTGTCTGAGAAGACCGCCTATCAAAATATTTTGCCTTATGTGAACAGACTCAGCACTATCATTAGTCACCTATATTCAAAATATATTTGACTTTAGCACTAACATTTGATAACTGCAAATATTTTCCGATATAGAAATACATTGAACTTTGATCTGTGGTTAACATTCCTATGTGATTAAGAGCATGAGGATAGCTAGCTGAAAGAAGAGTACCAAGAGGCTGAGAATTTGACAAGTGGAACCGAAAGTAATTTGAGTTTATTTCTGTTTACCTTGCTGTTATGGGAGGTTCCAGAAATACAGTGGTAGCATGAAGTGTCTGAAACGTATAGAGGAATCACTTCAAAGATGAACAGAGATGAGCAGAATGGGACAAAAACAAAAAACTAGAATAAATGCTTACAACAATTCGAAGAGGTGCTGCATGGAATACCTTCAGGGCCAAAAGAGAGAGCACTTAAAGATCTTCAGATATTAGAGATGAACACCTTAATAATGCCTCTCCTTCCCAACTACCACCATAAGGATATTTACAAAAATTAATAATTCAGAAAATACTCTTGCATGTACTATACTTATCTCATTTGAGACTCACAATATACCTGTCAAATAAGGAAGTTATGAATGGCTTGATTGGTAGAAAAAAAATACACAGTTACTATAAAAAAAAAAAAAAGTTACTATAGAGTAGTTAAAAAAAAAAAAAAAAAAACACCACGTGTCTGTCAGTTTGTTGTACTATGAGGGCTTGCGTGTTGCTGTGATGCTGGAATTTATGCACTGGTATTCAGATACCAGCAGCAGCTCCCATGGGGGACAGGTTTCAGCCGAGCTTCTGGACTAAAACTAGGAAGAAGGACCCGGCAGTCCACTTCTGAAAAGAATTAGCCAGTGAAAACCTTACGAATACCAGCAGATCATTGTCTGATATAGTGCCAGAAGATGAGCCTCACAGGTTGAAAGGCACTCAAAAGATGACTAAGGAAGAGCCACCTTCTCAAAGTAGAGTCGATGTTAATGACATGGATGGAGTCAAGCTTTCAGGACCTTCATTTGCTGATGTGGCATGACTCAAAATGAGAAGAAATAGCTGGAAACATCCATTAATAATCAGAACGTGGAATGTATAAAGTATGAACCTAGGAAAATTGGAAATTATCAAGCGTGAAATGGAATGCACAAACATTGATATTCTAGGCATTAGTGAGCTGAAATGGACTGGTATAGGCCATTTTGAATAGGACAATCACATGGTCTATTAGGCTGGGAATGAGAACTTGAAAAGGAATGGCACTGCATTCATTGTCAAAAAGAACATTTCAAGATCTATCCTGAAGTACAACACTGTCAGTGATAGGATGATATCCATACCCCTACAAGGAAAGCCAGTGAATACGACTACTATTCAAATTTATGCACCAACCACTAAGACCACAGATGAAGAAACTGAAGATTTCTACTAGCTGTCACAGTGTGACACTGATTGAACATGCAATCAGGGTGCACTGATAATTACTGATGAAGGAATGCAAAAGCTGGAAACAAAGAAGGATTGGTAGTTGGAAAATACGGCCTTGATGATACAAACAATGCCAGAGATCACATGATAGAATTTTCCAATACCAACAACTTCTTCATTGCAAATAGCTTTTTCAACAACATAAATGGTGACTACACAAATGGACCTCGGCAGGTGGAATACACAGGAGTCAAACTGATTACATCTATGGAAAGAGATGAAGAAAAAGCTCAATATCATCACTCAGAACAAGGCCAGGGGCTGACTGTGAAACAGACCATCAATTGCTGGATGCAAGTTCAAATTGAAACTGAAAAAATTTAGAACAAGTCAATGAGAGCCAAAGTATGACCTTGAGTATAACCCACTTGAATTTAGAGACCACCTGAAGATTAGATTTAACACGTTGAACACTAATGACCAAAGACCAGATGAGTTGTGGAATGACATCAAGGACATCATACATGAAGAAAGCAAGAGGTCATTAAAAAGACAAGAAATAAAGAAAAGACCAAAATGGATGTCAGAAGAGACTCTGAAACTTGCTCTTGAACTTCGAGCAGCTAAAGCAAAATGATGAAATGAAAGAACCGAACAGAAGATTTCAAAGGGCAGCTTGAGAAAACAAAGTAAAGTATTATAATGATGTGTGCAAAGAGCTAGAGATAGAAAACCAAAAGGGAAGAACACACTTGGCATTTCACAAGCTGAAAGAACTGAAGAAAAACTTCAAGCCTTGAGTTACAATAGTGAAGGATTCTATGGGGAAAGTATTAAATAACCCAGGAAGCATCAAAAGATGGAAGGAATACACAGCCACCATACCAGAAAGAAATGGATGACATTCAGCCATTTCAAGAAGTAGCGTATGAGCAGGACCTGATGGTGTCGAAGGAAGAAGTCCAAGTGCACTGAAGGCATTGGCTAAAAACAAGGCTCCAGGAATTGATGGAAGACCAATTGAGATGTTTTGACAAATGGCTGCAGTGCTGGAAATGCGTACTCATTCACGCTGAGAAATTTGGAAGACAGATACCTGGCAACTGACTGGAAGAAATCCATATTTATGCCTATTTGTAAGAATGGTGATCCAACTGAATACGGACATTATTGAACAAGGTCATTAATATTACATACAAGTAAAATTTTGCTGAAGATGATTCAAAAGCAGCTAGAGGAGTTTATTGGCAGGGAACTGCCAGAAATTCAGGCCAGATTCAGAGAGGATATGGAATCAGGGATATCATTGCTGATGTCAGATGGATTCTGGCTGAAAGCAGATAATATCAGAAGGATGTTTACCTGTGTTTTATTGACTATGCAAAGACATTTGACTGTATGGATCATAACAAATTATGGATAATATTACAGAGAATGGGAATTCCAGAACACTTAATTGTGCTCATGAGGAATCTGTACATAGATCAAGAGGCAGTTGTTTGGACAGAACAAGGGGATACTGTGCAGTTTAAAGTCAGGAAAGGTGTGTATCAGTGTTGTATTCTTTCACCATACATATTCAATCTGTATGCTGAGCAAATAATCCTAGAAGTTGGACTATATGAAAAAGAATGAAGCATCAAGTTTGGAGGAAGACTCATTAACAACCTGTGTTATGCAGATGACACAACCTTGCTTGCTGAAAATGAATAGGACTTGAGGCACTTACTGATGAAAATCAAAAGACCACAGCCTTCAGTATGTCTTGCACCTCAACATAAAGAAAACAAAAATCTTCACAACTGGGCCAATATACAAAAAAACATCATGATAAACAGAGGAAAGACTGAAGTTGTCAAGGATTTCATTTTACTTGGATCCACAATCAACACCCACGGAAGCAGCAGTCAAGAAATCAAAAGATGCATTGCATTGGGCAAATCTGCTGCAAGGGACCTCTTTAAAGTGTTGAAAAGCAAAGACATAACTTTGAAGACTAAGGTGCACCTGAGCCAAGTCATGGTATTTTCAAATGCATCATATGCGTCCAAAAGCTGAAGGATGAATAAGGAACACCAGAGAAGAATTGATGACTTTGAATTGTGGTGTTGGAGAAGAATATTGAATATACCATAGACTGCCAAAAAGAACAAATATGTCTTGGAAGTACAACAAGAATGCTCCTTAGAAGCAAGGATGTAAGACTGTGTCTTACATACTTTGGACATGTTGTCAGGAGAGATCAGTCTCTGAAGAAGGACATCATGCTTGGTAAAGTAAAGGGGTCAGAGGAAATGAGGAAGACCCTCAAGGAGATGGATTGACAGGGTGGCTGAAACAATGGGCTCAAGCATAACAATGATTGTCAGCATGGCACAGAACTAGGCAGTGTTTTTTCCTGTGGTACATGGGGTCTGTATGAGTTGGGACTGATTTGATGGCACCTAACAACAGCAACAGTTAAAAAAAAACACACACAAACAAATATACAACAGCAACAATTAAAAAAAAAATTAGTCTCTTATTTCCCAAGGAGGAGGGGGACATCTACAAAAGAATGGAGTAAGGGGTTCTGTTAAACCTGCAGTTACAGTTGACACCTAGACATCTTAGGCTGTTCATGCAATTAGACAAAGGACAAAAAAGAAAAAAAAAAAGAGTTGCTATATTATTAACAGTAAGTGGCCCTGATTATCCTTGAGTAGATAGAATTGTTCCTACTTTATGATTTAATGGGGACATGAAAGAGCAAGTCTGGAACTCAGGGAAACTTCTCTGCTTCCACGTCCAGTGATGTCCATAAATGGGCAATGTACCAATCACTGAGAAATGTATGGTGGTCAAGGGCATGTAGCCCTCAAGAGTGAAGACATGGTTTATGAGCACACAGTTCAAGAAGTTCTTTACAGTATCAACCTGTATAAATGGAAATGCCCACTGGGGATGACAACACTGTTTCTAAGGCATCTGATTAAGATCTCACCCTAAATAAGGCTAAAATGACAGGGGTACTGGGAGCACTGGATACCAAAGGAGAACTTTACTCAAAGCACAATGAAATTTGCTGTCCAATAGGCGTCTCCGTTTTCTGGATGATCTATGTTCATCTTTCCTGCAGTCCTTTCACCCCTTTCCGTTTTTGTGTTGCAGTCTGAGAAATATGGAGACTCCTTTGAATCTTGTATCACTCCTCTTGAAACATTTTATTTAAGCTCTTTTTTCCTCATCTGCTAATGCTGAGGTAGTGACTATGATCAGATTTCGTTTGCTGTTGTCTTTGCTGTTGTCTATATCATAGTCAGTGAAGACATAGATAGAAAGGACTCAGAATTCTGTCTATATGATTAAGAACACTATATGGGGTGTGTTACATAATGGTAATTCAGCAGGCGTTTTTTTAATTGTTGAGTAAATTAATTCTAATTAAGAGAAAAAAATAATTTAAAATACCATGAATTCTAGGTATGTAATTTCATTACAAAGATCAAACTACTTAAGCAAACACCTTAGTTGTTAGTTATTGTTCATTTTATAAATTTATTATTACTATATACTAATAATAATAATATTAACATTTCTGTATTCTAATATTAGGAATTTACCTAGGTCAAATATTGGTTAATTTACCAATTTATTAAATATTTTTAAATTAAGAAATTTCTGGGTTTTAGGAATAAAAAGAAGTAAAAATATGAAGAGATGTCAGCCCACAGGAGACATAAAATATGGAAACATAAACATATAAAAGTAAATGTAATGCAATGGTAGAGGTAGTATGAAGATAAAAAATAAGGAATTAGTATTTTTACTAGAGGATGTCCAGAAGGTAGTCAAATATGGTAGTGCATTCTAACAAAGGACTAACACAGCTGTGGAAAGAGAACAGAGATGTAGACAGAGTAGAACATAGTAAGTGCAAAATAGCAGCCCATCAATGACACACAGTTTCAAAAGGTAAAATAGTCAAAATGGAGACATTTGGGAAACACTGTGACAATAAGTTGAGTCTTCAAGTAGAATTCTTTTTTTTGTTTGTTAATTTGCCTTGTAAAAATGTACGAAAGAGTTTTAATTAGGAGAGAAATACAAAGATCAGGCATAATAAAACTCATATAGCCTGTTTACCATACCTGATATGCTATCATGTTTGCTGTGTTATATATTAAATATAAAAGGAAGAAATCACTGTGAACTCTTGCCCTTACAAAGCCAGTGTTAATGGAGGAAATTGGTAAGGGAATCAATGTGTAGAGAGAAAGGGAAGAATTTGATTTGTGGTCCCAGGACAGGGAATTGTCAGGAAGTCAAGCCAGATTCAGAAGAGGACATCAAGCAAAGGATACCATTGCTGATGTCAAATGGATCTTGCCTGAAAGCATAGAATGACAGAAAGATGTTTACCTGTGTATTATTGACTATGCAAAGGCATTCAACTGTGTGGATCATAACAAATTGTGGACAACATTGTGAAGAATGGGAATTCCAGGACACTTAATTGTGCTCATGAAGAACTGCACATAGACCAAGATGCAGTTGTTCAAACAGAACAAGGGGATGCTGCATGGTTTAAAATCAGAAAAGGTGTGCATCAGGGTTGTATCCTTTCACTGTAATTATTCAATCTGTAGGCTGAGGAAATAATCAAACAAGCTGGACTATATGAAAAGAACACAGCAAAAGGATTGGAGGGAGACTCATTGACAATCCGCTATATACAGATGACACAGCCTTGCTTGATGAAAGCAAAGAGGACTTAAAGCACTTATTGATGAAGATCAAAGCCTACAACCTTCAGTATGGATTAAACCTTAACATAAAGAAAACAAAAATCCTCACAACTGAACCAATAAGCAATATCATGATGTTAAGGATTTAATTTTACTTGGATCCACAATCAACACCCATGGAAGCAGTAGTCAAGAAATCAAACAAGATAGTGCATTGGGAAAATCTGTTGCAGTAGGCCTTTTTAAAGTGTTGAAAAGCAAAGATGTCACTTTGAGGGCTAAAGTATGCCTGACCAAAGTCATGGTATTTTCAATTGCCTCAAATGTGTGTGAAAGCTAGATAGTGCATAAGACTGGAGAATTTATGCCTTTGAATTATGGTGTTGGTAAAGAATGTTGAATGTACCATGGACTGCCAGAAGACAAACCAATCTGTCTTGAAAGAAGTACAGCTAGTATGCTCCTTGGAAGCAAGGATGGCGAAACTTGTCTCACATACTTAGGACATCTTATCAGGAGGGGTCAGTCCCTAGAAAAGAACATCATGCTTGGTAAACAGAGGGTCAGCAAAAAAGAGGAAGACCCTTGGCGAGATGGATTGACACAGTGGCTGCAACAGTGGGCTTAAACATAGCAACAATTTTGAGAATGGTGCAGGACCAGGCAGCGTTTTGTTCATTTGTACCTGGAGTCGCTTTGAGTTAGAGCTGACTTGATGGCACTTAAAAACAACAATTACAACTACATCAGCATGGCTGCACACCCATATGCTTAGGGTATTTAAAACTATGTTAATGAAGGTAGTCAAGTTTATCAAGCTTACAAAGGAATGGGCAGTGAAATATATCTGAGATAAAATAATCCCCAATAATTAGGAGTGTTTTAAAGGTTATTAATAAAAGAAAAATCTTATCTCTCTTTTTCTATGTTTGCTTAGGAAAGAAAACAAGAATAACCCCAAGCAGTCAAAGATCTAAGCATCATATGCTAACCTTCCTATGAATAATGTATTAAGAATAAGTAAGCACATTGCTGGGTTCACTAATAGATTTCAATTTATATACCCAAAAATATAAACTATATTTTGAGTATTCTATGGGTTTAAAGGGGGTGGGATAAATCTTAGTGAGTAGTGAACAATATATCTTTTGATACACCAGACCTGTCCCCAGTCTTAAAAAAATAAAAGTGGCTGAACTGCAAGATCATTAGTTCTACCGTTCAGTTTATTTATTAGATTTAAAGGACAGCATCTGATCCGACTGGAGAAAGGAAGGGAGCTCCTGGTTCCAACTGAAGGAAATAAGAAGGATGAGCTCTGAAGAGTGACTTTTGTCTCCCACATTGTTGTTTACTATCTCTAATAGTGACCCTATAGGACAGAGTAGAACTGCACCATACTTAATAAAAAAAGAGAAATCAATAGATATAATATTAATTTTAGAAAATGAAGAGCTATGAAAGGAATCACCTTGTAGAATGTAGTTCATTTCTTCAGCAACTAACCCCCAACCTCACAGGCACGCAGATAAACTTCACCGGTTTCCTTATTCTTTTTTTTTGCAAAAAAGTGAGGTATCATATACTTCAGTGTTTTGCCATCTAACACAGTAACAGGAGTTACAGTGATCAAACTAATCATTGTTTTTGAAATTAAATTATTTCTAAATGATCTATCTTAATTTATTATTTAAGAGTTACATTTCAGTTATGCAAATGTATTAAAACCCTGCTATGCTTTTTTTTTATGCTTGGTTTTGATAAATGTTTTATTTAAGGTAAATTAATTTAAAATGAAGAAAAATACACAACATCATGGAACACAGAGAATTACCTGCTCGAAAACAGTAAACCGGGATCCTTTAAGACTTTTTCCATCAAAAAAAAGCCATGTGAATAATAGATTGTACCTAACACTTGGTCATTTCTTGGCTAGTATCTTTAGGGACAAAAGGAAAAAACACTGTAAAGAGTTACACACTAACTCTGTATAATTAAGATACTGAAAAGAAACAGCCACAATTAAACAAATTAAGACTTGATAATACATTGATACGAATGATCGGTTTACAAACCTTGCAGTGTCATAAGTGGTGAGAGGTCTGTCACCATGATAAAAGCCTACTTATGAAATGGACACAGTGAGGAATATTCGTATGATGATGAATTTAAAGTCTATGGGATATATTTGGCAGCTGCACACTTATGATAATGTCCTACAGCCATCCAGGGATGGATTTAATTACTGAGCCATTATGGCTTGTTTTTTAGTATAATATGTGTTGATATTACTAATAAGGGTCTGGCTGTATCATTTATTATAGGATATGTTTAGCAATTTATAAGTATTTCCTAACTAGTAAACAGTTAATTAAATACTGAAGGCTTTTCTTTTTTCTGCTTTAAGCCCAAGTTTATGATGGGTATAGTAGCCTAAATTTTATAATTTTTTAATCAAATTGAAAATCATATCATATGACCTGGAAACTCCCAAGAAAATACCTGCAAGTATAAGCATTAAAATAATCTCAGTAAGAAATAAAAATATGATAATAGTTACTGTGCGGATTATAATTTAATAAATATCTCCTTACTTTTAAAACCTTAAAATGGCATACTTAGATTATGTATCAATCAAGAACGTCTTGGTTACCTGTGAAAACAACAAGTGAACAAACTATGAATTCACTTTCAGATAATTAAAGGTATTAATAACTTTAATCAAAATAGAAATTCAGAATAATAAAAGGAAATAAAATAATAATCACCTTAGGCAGTAAAAGTATTAATGAATAAATCCCAATTAAACAGTTTGCACATACCTCTTTATGCATAGACTTTATCAATACAGTTATTATTATTGTTCAGTGACACATGTGTGACTTTTATTTTGAGAATACATTAGTATTAAATCACTTTGAATATGTGCATTTTTTTCTTATCGAGCCACTTCTCCAATATGACGTCCCTAATGCTTGGGATTTTGCAAAATAACTAAGCTATATTTATCAGATCATTTTTATCAAGAAAGACCTGACTAAGAAATTGTTGATTTTTTCCCCCAATCATTTCTCACTTAGGAAAATACCATTTAGTAAATAACCCAATATCAGGGGAGAAAAAAAGCCTATTGTTAGCCTATTAAAACTGAAGGATTTTTGTCTGTTTTTTATATTTCCATTTGATTAACTATTAAGACTACTAAACTTGATTCTGATTTTAGCCTTCTTCTATTTCATTCTGTTCCTAGACACAACCCTTGCACTCCGGGACTTTATAACCCATGCCTTCAAACCTATTCAGTTCTTAAAACAGTTGCCTTTGTAATTTTCTTCACAAAAAAATCTTTTATAAGTGGACACGTAATAAATCCTACCACAACATAACAGTTTTAGAATTAGCTGAAGCAGCATGTCCTTCCAATTGTCCATAGTCTCTGTCCATCGCTCATGCAAAATTCATTAATTGCTTGTGTTTATAATTAATTTTTCATGAGAATACTGGCATAGATGTAATCGTCAAAAAGCTCACTTTTTAGTTCAATCTAGTTAGCCATCACACGCAAGTAAAGGACCCCATGGCAGCTTACCAGACAGTAGGGAGTCCTTGACTGTTGGTTTGCTGCCAGCTTAGTATTCACAGGATATTTATTTGCCCACCCACCCCTGTCTGCTTATTTAACTAAGGAAAAAACACTTGTATCTTGCAGCAAGCTGTTACCCTCAAATTGGCTTACCAGGGAAATTAAAAAGTGATGTATAAAATAGCTATTGACTCTGCCAACTTAAAATATGAAATTAATTAAATCATAATTGTTGATGATCTTAGGTGCCATAGAGTCCATTATGACTCATAGCAACCCCATGAATAACACAATGAAGTACTGTCCGATCCTGCACCATTCTCACCATCGTTGTTATATATATGTCAGTCCACCTCATTGAGGGTCTTCCTCTTTTTCATTGACCCTCTACTTTACCAAGCATGATGTCCTTCTCCAGGGACTGGTCCCTTCTGATAACGTGTCCGAGGTATATAAGATGAAGTGTCCCCGTCCTCCCATCCAAGGAGCACTCTGGCTGTACTTCTACCAAGACTGGTTTGTTCATTCTTCCAGCAGTCCATGGTATATTCAGTATTATTTGCCAACACCATAATTCAAAGGCATCAAGTCTTCTTCTTGGGTCTTCCTCATTCATTATCTAGCTCTCGCATCCATATGAGGCAACTGAAAATACCTAGGCTTAGGTTAGGCACATCTCAGTCATCATAGTGACATATTTGCTGTATAGCAGCAGAAATGCCCAATGCAGTGCATCATTTAACTTCTTGACTGCTTTTTCCATGAGTGTTGATTGTGGATTCAAGTAAAATAAAACCCTCAACAATTCAATATTTTCTCCATTTAACATGATGTTGCTTACTGGCTCAGTCGTGATGATTTTTGTTTTCTTTATGTTGAGGTGTAATTCATACTGAAGGCTGTTGTAGTCTCTGATCTTCATCAGTAAGTGCTTCAAGTCCTCTTTGCTTTCAGCAAGCAAGATTGTGTCATCTGCATATCACAGGTTGTTAATGAGTCTTCTTCCAATTCAGATGCCATGTTCTTCTTCACATAGTCCAGCTTCTAGGATTATTTGCTCAGCATACAGGTTGAATAAGTGTGATGGAAGAATAGAACTGACACCAGAAATCACATGATAGAATTTTGCAAGGCCAATGACCTCTTCATTGCAAATATCTTTTTTCAGCAACATAAACGGCAATGATACATGTGGACCTTGCTGGATAAAATATGCAGGGATCAAAATGACTACATCTGGGGAAAGAGACAATGGAGAAGCTCAATATTATCTTTCAGAACAAGGCCAGGGACCTACTGCAGAGCAGACCATCAATTGCTCACATACAAGTTCCAGTTGAAGTTGAAGAAAGTTAAAGCAAGTCCATGAGAGCCAAAGTACAACCTGGAGTATATCCCACTTGAATTTAGAGACCATCTCAAGAATGGATTTGACTCATTGAACACTAATCACCAAAGACCAGAAGAGATGCAGATGCCATCAAGAACATTATACATGAAGCATGCAAGAGGTCATTAAAAAGACAGAAAAGAAAGAGAAGACCAAAATGGGTCAGAAGACACTCCAAAACTTGCTCTTGAACATGGAGTAGCTAAAGCTAGTGAAGAAATGATAAACTATAAGAGCTGAACAGAAGATTTCAAAGGGCAGCTCCAGAAGACAAAGTAACATATTGCAATGAGATGTGCAGTGACCTGGAGTTAGAAAACTAAAAGGGAAGAACACAGTTGGCATTTCTCAAGCTGAAAGAACTGAAGAAAAAGTTTAAGCCTCCAGTTGAAATATTGAAAGATTCTATGGGCAAAATATTGGACAACAAAGAACCCATCTAAAGAATGTGAAAGGAATTCATAGAATCACTATACCAAAAAGGTTTGGTCAATGTCAACCATTTTAGGAGGTAGCATTTGATCAAAAACTGGTAGTATTGAAGGAAGAAGTCCAAGCTCCATTGAAAGCACTGGCAAAAAATCAAGGCTCCAGAAACTGACCTAATACCAACTGAGATTTTTCAACAAACAGATGTAAGGCTAGAAGTGCTTGTTGATCTATGCTAAGAAACATGGAAAACAGCTACTTGGCCAACCAACTGGAAGGGATCCATATTTGTGCCCATTCCAAAGAAAGGTGATCCAATGGAATGCAGAAATTATCAAACAATATCTTCAATATTATGGAGTAGTAAAACTTTGCTGAAGATAATTCAAAAATGGTTGCAGCAGTACAGCGACAGGAGACTGCCAGAAATTCAACCCAGATTCAGAAGAGCATGGAGAACCAGGGGTATCATTTCTGATGTCAAATGGCTCTTAGCTGAAAGCACAGAATACTAGAAAGATGTTTATCTGTGTTTTATTGATGTAAAGGCATTCAACTATGTGGATCATAACAAATTATGGATAATATTTCAAAAAATGGGAATTCCAAAGTACTTAATTGTGCTTATGAGAACTTGTACATTGACCAATAGGCAGTCGTTCAAACAGAACAAGGGGATACTGCATCATTTAAAATCAGGAAAGATGTGCATCTAGATTGTATCCTTTTACCATATAATTTAATCATAAATTATTAAGTATGAGCAGGTAACGAAAAACATTCCAGGCCCATGGGGAAAAATAACAGGTCTAAATGGGTGGGTTGTGTTAAATAAATGCCAAATACAGTTAAAATTTGGGACACAAAAAATTAAAAATTTATAATTAATATTTTCAGTGACATGTAAGAAGATGGACTACTCATAAAATCATATATAAATTTTATTTATAAAAAATTTGGAAAAAATATACATCAAAGTATCAATAGTGACAATGGTTTACCTCTGGAAGTATGTCATAGTTATCTAGTGCTTCTAGAACAGAAATAACACAAATGGATGGCCTTTACGAAATTTATTCTCTCACAGCCTAGTAGGCTACAAGTCCAGATTCAGGGTGTCAGCTCCAAGGGAAGGCTTTGTATGTCTGCTATGGAGGAAAGTCCTTGACATCAATCTTGGTATAGGAGATTCTCCACCTAGGAACCTTAGGTTCAAAGGACTTACTCTGTTCCCGGCACTGCTTTCTTGGTAGTATGAGGTCTCCCTATCTCTCTGCTTGCTTCTCTCTTTTATATCTCAAAAGAAATTGGTTTAAGACATTATCTAATCTTGTAGATCTCATCAGTATAACTGCTGCTAATCCATCTCATTAACATCACAGTGATAGGATTTACAGCACCTAGGGATATTACCTCAGATGACAAAATGGTAGACAATGATACAATTGATACTGGGAATCATGACCTAATTAAGTTGACAGGTATTTTTGAGGGACACAATTCAATCCATGACAGTATGATGAGATGTAAGATAAAAAATATTCTTTTTAGTTTCTATTGCACACATTTCAGTGTGTTTTTTTTTTTTTTTTTACCACCCGAGTCTGCTTTAGGCTTATGATTAAGAATATCTCTAACATAGAAACATATGACCATCAAAAAAAAAAAAGTATTGGAGACTGGAAAATATATTTTCAACCCTCGTAACTGATATATAATTAGCATATTAAAGTAGAGAGAATTTCTGTAATCAACTTGAAAAACAACAGAAATGAAATGACAAATGAATAAATATGCATTCCATTGACTAGGGGTGTTTGTGTGCATTTGTGTGTATACATATATATTTAACTTCAACCTCATTGTAAATAGACCAATGAAAACATAAAGCACAATGAGGTGTTATTTTATTCAACTAAGAAATAAAATAAAATTCTATGATACAGGAAAGAATGTGCATATCCTGAGACTCACTATTGTACATGTGCACTAAGATACGAGAAAGAATAGTCAGAGCTGCATTTATTAAAATAATACCAATTGGAAACAGTGGAAATGTCATTAAAACAGGGAATAGTTAAGCAAATTGTTTATATGCATGAAAGCTATGCTATATAGCAGAGAACATAAATATAATAGAGATACAAGCATAAATATGGCTGAATTTCACTAACAATATTAAACAAAAAACAAACTGGAGAAGAATATACACAGTATAATTCTGTTTATATCAGATTCAAAAAGCAAGCAAAGTATATATTATAGGCACACATATATATTTGGTTAAAAATGTGAAAAGCAATACCATTTCATGCAAAAGTCAACATAGTGGGTTTGTTTCAGTTTGAGATGCAGGGCTACTGTCAGGGAGGGACACAAGGATGGTAGAAAAGGTACCGGTAATATTTTATTGCCAAAAATGAGTGGTGGGCACATGGATGCTCTTTGATTATTTTTAGGCAATGTTTATATGATGTGTATGTTTTCTTTATCTAGAAAACTATAATTTTAAAAGAGAAAAATATATTTCTATTTCAGAAATGACTATATTATCACCTTTTGAATTAACAATGGCATTAGCATTTTTTTCAAAAACTTATTAAAGACATCATTGAATGGATTGTAATCCAGTATAAACCAACTATTTATCAGACATAGGGTGTTTGAGACTATTCAGTAAATATGCTATTATCTCACATTATTGTTGCATAAGTTTCTTTAATTATTTAAAGATTGGTTTTTGCTTGTTTGGATGTAAAATGAAAGATGAAAAAAATATTTTACCACTTGAATAGAATTTAAAAATTTTCCTAAAGCAAAATTATTGTGAAAAGTGCCATTATCTCATTTCAGCATTCTTTCTACAAATGTCACAAGTAGAAAAGAAGTTGAGGTCGTATTAATTATTTTTCTGATAATTCATTATTTCTATAAAAATTTTTGAACTACTATTTGCAGTTTTACGGACTATGTTGAGACTCAGCCATGCATTTTGCATCTCCCACCAGGAAGAAGGAAGAAATATAGTACGTTCCCCGTTACCCTACAATCTGCCACAGTCTTTGTTACTGGAGGTTTCAATGGTAGGAAAATATGCAGTAAGCACTTTATGGCAAGCCCCAGGGGTAGAATCAAAATGCAAGCCCTGAGACACTGGAACAAGGCAATGTCATCTTTGGCAGAGATTTCTATGCCGTTTTAGAATTACCCCTTGACATGTTAAGACCCTGGCAGAGACAGAATGCTTGACCATGGGACATTGTCTTAGTTTCCTAGCACTAGTGTAACAGAAATGCAAATGAGTGGCTTTAAAGAATACAAATTTATTTTCTCACAGTTCAGGAGGCTAGAAGTCCCAATTCAGCATGTGCTTTCCTTGTCTATTTCAGCTTATAGAAGCTTGCAAGTCCTTGGAGTTCCTGGGTTTGTAGATTTGTCTGCCTCCATGATCATCAGATAGCATCTGTTTTTCCCCTATGTCTGCTTGCTTCCCTCTGTCTGTACTGCTCTTTATATCACTCAGAATTAATTCTATTTAGGACACACCCTACACTGATATGGCCTCATTAACATAACAAAGAAAGCTCCGTTCCCAAACTGGATTACATCCACAGGTATAACAAGCCAAACCTAGTGCCGTCAAGTTGATTACAACTCATAGGGACCCTATAGGACAGAGTAGAACTGCCCCATAGAGTTTCCAAGGAGTGCCTGGTGGATTCGAGCTGCCGACCCTTTGGTTAACAGCCGTAGCACTTAACTACTACACCACCAGGGTTTCCATCCACAGGTATAGGGGATAGGATTTCAATACATATTTTGCGGGGACACAATTCAATCCATAACGAACTGCTTATTATGAGCTCTGTTCTGTTGCTCTCATGAAGTCAAAAAAAAATGGATAGCTGCAGAAGCAGTCCATCACAAAATGGAATTAGCTCATCTAGGATTGAGTCTGAGTAGGGTCACATCGACAGGGAACTGCCAGAAGCTCAAGCCGGATGCAGAAAAGGACGTGGAAGGAGGGATACCATTGCTGATGTCAGATGGATCCTGGCTGAAAGCAGAGAATACTAGAAAGATGTTTGATCCTGGAAGGACCAGTGATTTCTACTCACAGGGATAGATGCTTAGTATATATATATAGGTTTGCCTTTTCTGCTCAGATATATTCAGCCAACCACACTGTGTGGAGACTTACAGAAAGTCAATGCTATTAGGCATGGAATTCCTGATAATGCAGCACAATATCAGACTGTGTGACAAATGACTCATTGGATGATTTTATTCTTCCCACACCTGCAACTCTAGGCTTAGCAGAGTTGGAAATTCTGGTTCCCAAAAGAAGCACACTTTTGTTCACACTTTTGCTCAATAGGACAGCAAGGTCCTATTATCTATTATCTAATAGCCATTATTAGAGAACTTTGAACCAGGGCTTCAGGCTGGTTCAATCCAGTTCAAACCCCTGCTGAGGATTTCTATTTCTAACAAATTACCTGCTGACAATTTGCATTTCCACCCCAGATGTACTGAATCAGAATCTACATTTTAACAATATTCCCAGGTGATTCATATGTATAACTTCCAGGGAACTTGTTAGAAATGCAAATTTTCAGCAGAGATTTGAAACACAGTGAACCAGTTCAAAGCCCTGGATCACTGGAATAAATAAGAATATTTTCAATCTGAGTAGTCAAACTGAGTATGATAGCATATTTCAAAAAATATTGAGATTTAATCTCTCTGCACATCTGACAATTATTCTTAACTAAATCAGATGTTTTGTTTCTAGAGCCCTCGTCATTTATAAACTACATGTCCCTAAGGTTTTACAAATTAAATTGACTATTTAATCTTCATGAAGATTTGGATACATTTAAATATTTATTTGACAAATCTTAAGGAGTCATACTTATGGAGATTCCACGTAGTACAGAGTAGAACTGTTCCATAAGGTTCTCTTGGCTATAATTTTAATGGAAAGAAATTAGTAGGCCTTTTCTTCCATGGTATCACTGGGTAGGTTTGAATGACCAACCTTTAGGTTAGAAGTTGAGCACAAACCATTGACTGGATGGCAACTAACAACAGCAAAAGAGTCATATAGACTTTTGGGGGCCAAGATGGCTGATGAGGTAGAAGCTACCTCGGATCCCTCTTGCAACAAAGACTTGGAAAAACAAGTGAATTGATCACATACATGAAGATCTATGAACTCTGACCATCAAACACAGATCTAAAGAGTTGACCTGAGTGACAGGTGAGCGAAAAGCTGCACCCTGAAGCAGCAACTGCCTCTGAAGCCAGTGATCGGCACCACAGCCTTGAGCCCTTGTGGTTCCCTGGTGCTGAGTGGCAGGGCTGATTGTGGCTTGCTGAGGTGGGGTAGGCATGGGACACAGCCTTAACCCCTAGCCCCATGGGGTAACCTCTGTAGAGACTCAGCCAGCGAAAGCAGGCTGCACTCTGGTGGGGCTAACGAGAGAACGAGCAACCACGGGGAAACAGCGACTGTTTTCAGAGCTTGGAGCCAGCGTCCCAGTCAGAAAACCTTGGCGTAGGGCTTTGGACTGGGCACAGGGGAGCTGAGCACGGCATCCTGAGATGGCACAAACACTGAACGCAGCCCTAGCCCCCAGAAGTGACCTCAGGGGAAGCCCAGTCAGTGCACGCAGGCAGCACCGCGACACGGCTGACGGGAGAAAAAGTCACCGGGAGGCAGCGACTGGTTTTGGAGCTTGAAGCGTGGCATCTCAGCTGGGGAACCTCGGCGCTGGGCTTTGGACTCAGAGCAGAGGAACTGACCATGGCTTCTGAGACAGCACAAGCACAGGACGAGGGCCTGACCCTCGGGGGCAATCTCGAACCAGCCAACCCACACAGGCTACATACCCCTCGGGAATCTCAGATAAAACAGTCATCACCAAGCAAGATAAGTAACTTTATCTATATTCCTGGGTGCTACTCTCTCCTATCTATCTAATCCCTCTCCTCCCTTCCCAGGTAGCTTCATTAACATTGGAATTTCCTGGGTCAGAGAGTGAAGTGCTCTGCAGTTTGTTTTTTTTTTTTGTTGTTTGTTTGTTTTTTTTGTCTTTTCCTAACCCATTTTCCAGGCCTGAGAGAAGCAGCTACAAAAAAACCCAGGGACCAAAAATCCTTCCCTGACTTCCCG
Source organism: Loxodonta africana (assembly GCF_030014295.1). Lineage (NCBI taxonomy): Eukaryota > Metazoa > Chordata > Mammalia > Proboscidea > Elephantidae > Loxodonta > Loxodonta africana. The sequence continues at coordinate 52,678,786 of NC_087351.1, forward strand.
AAATTGGAATAAAAATAGAGAACCAGCTCCAGCCAAGCATACGAGATTCACAGTCTTGGGCTTTCATCCCTATAGGGAACAAGGTGGCTATTATAGTGCAAAGGCATTTCTGACATGGATCTGACTGTAATTGTTTTAGGGGATTACTGGAAAGACAAGTTCTCCAGGTCTGATATCTCTACCTATTAAACAGAGACCTCACTGACCCACAATGGGGAACTGAGGGCTGAAGCTCCCCCCAGACCACCTAGCCTCCTGCCTTAGAGGTCTGAGGATGGTGACACCTACCAATCTGTAGAGGTACATGCATTGGGTGCTTAAGGTACAGCTACAGAGCCCACCCACCAAAGTGCTTTAGGAATAGAGACACACCTACCTCACTGGCACTTGGGGGAAGCCTGTCAGCATCCTGCCCCTCTGGAGTGTGAACCCCTGCTGCTACAAGAATCTGGTGCACACAACTATCACCACTACTCCTCTAAGTGGATGGGTGACAGTCTACACCACACACTTGGTGATCCAAAATCAGATTCTACTCAAGCATAGTGAATGGACTCTTAGGCTTATATATCTGGTAACAGCCCAAACCAGATTCAAAGGCTACAACAATCAAGACATCGCAATCAGAAGTAGAACAACTAAATAGACCCATAAAAAAAAAAAAAAAGATATTGAAAAGGTAATCAAAAAACTCCCAACAAAAAAAAAGCCCTGGCCTGGACGGCTTCACTGCAGTTCTGCCAAACTTTCAGAGAAGAGTTAACATCACTACTACTAAAGGTATTTCAAAGCATAGAAAATGATGGAATACTACCTAACTCATTCTATGAACCAGAATATCCCTGATACCAAAACCAGGTAAAGACACCACAGAAAAACAAAATTACAAACCTATATCCTTCATGAACGTAGATGCAAAAATCCTCAACAAAATTCTAGCCAATAGAATTCAACAGCATATCAAAAAAATAATCCACCAAGACCAAGTGGGATTTATACCAGGTATGCAAGGTTGGTTTAATATTAGAAAAACCATTAATGTAATCCACCATTTAAATTAAAAAAAAGACAAAAACCACATGATCTTATCAATTGATGCAGAAAAGGCATTTGACAAAGTCCAACACCCATTCATGATAAAAATTCTCACCAAAATAGGAATTGAAGGAAAATTCCTCAACATAATAAAGGGCATCCATGCAAAGCCAACAGCCAACATCACCCTAAATGGAGAGAGCCTGAAAGCATTTCCCTTGAGAACGGGAACCAGACAAGAATGCCCTTTATCACCGCTCTTATTCAACATTGTGCTAGAGGTCCAAGCCAGAGCAATTAGGCTAGACAAAGAAATAAAGGGCATCCGGATTGGTAAGGAAGAAGTAAAATTATCTCTATTTGCAGACGATATGATCTTATACACAGAAAACCCTAAGGAATCCTCCAGAAAACTGCTGAAACTAATAAAAGAGTTTGGCAAAGTCTCAGGTTACGACATAAACATACAAAAATCACTTGGATTCCTCTACATCAACAAAAAGAACATCGAAGAGGAAATCACCAAATCAATACCATTCACAGTAGCCCCCAAGAAGATAAAATACTTAGGAATAAATCTTACCAAAGATGTAAAAGACCTATACAAAGAAAACTACAAAGTACTAGTGCAAGAAACTAAAAGAGACCTACATAGGTGGAAAAACATACCTTGCTCATGGTTAGGAAGACATAACATAGTAAAAATGTCTATTCTACCAAAAGCCATCTATACATACAATGCACTTCCAATTCAAATTCCAATGACATTTTTTAATGTGATGGAGAAACAAATCACCAACTTCATATGGAAGGGAAAAAAGCCCTGGATAAGTAAAGCATTACTGAAAAAGAAGAAGAAAGTGGGAGGCCTCACTCTACCTGATTTTAGAACCTATTATATAGCCACAGTAGTCAAAACAGCCTGGTACTGGTACAAAAACAGGCACATAGACCAATGGAACAGAATTGAGAACCCAGATATAAATCCATCCACATATGAGCAGCTGATATTTGACAAAGGCCCAGTGTCAGTTAATTGGGGAAAAGACAGTCTTTTTAACAAATGGTGCTGACATAACTGGATATCCATTTGCAAAAAAAATGAAACAGGACCCATACCTCACACCATGCACCAAAACTAACTCCAAGTGGATCAAAGACCTAAACATAAACACTAAAACGGTAAAGATCGTGGAAGGAAAAAATAGGGATAACATTAGGAGCCCTAATACACGGCATAAACAGAATACAAAACATTACCAAAAATGACAAAGAGAAACCAGATAACTGGGAGCTCCTAAAAACCCAACACCTATGCTCATCTAAAGACTTCACCAAAAGAGTAAAAAGATCACCTACAGATTGGGAAAAAATTTTCAGCTATGACATCTCCGACCAGCACCTGATCTCTAAAATCTATATGATTCTGTTAAAACTCAACCACAAATAGACAAACAACCCAAACAAAAATTGGGCAAAGGATATGAACACACATTTCACTAAAGAAGATATTCAGGCAGCTAACAGATACATGAGAAAATGCTCTTGATTGTTAACCATTAGAGAAATGCAAATTAAAACTACGATGAGATTCCATCTCACTCCAACAAGGCTGGCATTAATCCAAAAAACACAAAATAATAAATGTTGGAGAGGCTGCGGAGAGATTTGAACTCTTATACACTGCTGGTGGGAATGTCAAATGGTACAACCACTTTGGAAATCTATCTGGTGTTTTCTTAAAATGCTAGAAATAGAATTACCATACAACCCAGAAATCCCACTCCTCAGAATATACCGTAGAGAAATAAGAGCCTTTATACAAACAGATATATGCACACCCATGTTTATTGCAGCACTGTTTACAATAGCAAAAAGCTGGAAGCAACCAAGATGTCCATCAATGGATGAATGGTTAAATAAATTAAGGCATATTCACACAATGGAATAATATGCATTGATAAAGAACAGTGACAAATCTGTGAAACATTTCATAACATGGAGGAAACTGGAAGGCATTATGCTGAGTGAAATTAGTCAGAGGCAAAAGAACAAATATTACATAAGACCACTACTACAAGATCTTGAGAAATAATATAAACTGAGAAGAACACATTCTTTTGTGGTTACGACGGGGGGGAGGGAGGGAGGGAGATTGGGAGAGGGTTATTTACTGATTAGTTAGTAGATAAGAACTACTTTAGGTGAAGGGTAGGACAATAATCAATACACGGAAGGTCAGCTCAACTGGACTGGACCAAAAGCAAAGAAGTTTCCGGGATAAACTGAATGCTTCGAAGGTCAGCGGGGCAAGGGTGGGAGTTTGGGGACTATGGCTTAAGGGGACTTCTAAGTCAATTGGCAAAATAAATTCTCTTAAGAAAACATTCTGCATCCCACTTTAAAGTGTGGCATCTGGGGTCTTAAATGTTAACAAGTGGCCATCTAAGATACATCAATTGGTCTCAACCCACCTGAATCAAAGGAGAATGAAGAACACCAAGGCCACACGATAACTATGAGCCCAAGAAACAGAAAGGGCCACATGAACTAGAGACTTACATCATCCTGAGACCAGAAGAACTAGATGGTGCCCAGCCACAACCGATGACTGCCCTGACAGGGAGCACAACAGAGAACCCCTGAGGGAGCAGGAGAACGGTGGGATGCAGACCCCAAATTCTCATAAAAAGACCAGAGTTAATGGTCTGACTGAGACTAGAAGAATCCCGGTGGTCATCCCATTCTGTTGGCCCAGGACAGGAACCATTCCCGGAGACAACTCATCAGACATGGATTAGACTGGACAATGGGATGGAGAGAGATGCTGATGAAGAGTGAGCTACTTGTATCAGGCGGACACTTGAGACTGTGTTGGCATCTCCTGTCTGGAGGGGAGATGGGAGGGTAGAGAGGGTTAGCAACAGGCAAAACAGTCACGAAAGGAGAGACTGGAAGGAGGGAGTGGTCTGACTCATTAGGGGAGAGTAAATGGGAGTATGTAGTAAGGTGTACATAAGTTTGTGTGTGACAGACTGACTTGATTTGTAAACTTTCACTTAAAGCACAATAAAAATTAAAAAAAAAAAAAAAGACTCATATAATACTTATAATGCCCAGTCATGTTTCACTAGCAGGAAGGAAGAAGGGAAGGGAGGGAGGGAGGGAGGGAGGGAGGGAGGGAGGGAGGGAGGAAGGAAGGAAGGAAGGAAGGAAGGAAGGAAGGAAGGAAGGAAGGAAGGAAGGAAGGAAGGAAGGAAGGGAAGGAGGGAGGGAGGGAGGGAGGGAGGGAAGGAAGGAAGGAGGGAGGGAGGGAGGGAAGGAAGGAAAGACTATAGAAATTAGCTTTAACATCTGATTTTTCTTTTTTTTCTTCATACATGGAAGATAAAATAGTTTTGGCCAAGTGTTTTGGTGTTTTGGAAGTATCTTGAAGAGATTGTGCTGTGCTTTCCACATATATCTCTGAAAAAGATTTAGAAATTTAGAATTTCAGTGACTTAAAATGAATGTGTCTCTGAAGGGTAATCAATTAAAGAAGAATTTAATTTATTTTTCTGGAACATAAATAGTATTTGCTGTAGTGAGAGAGTTGTTATCTATGGACAGTTTTAGAAGAGTGTACCTGGTCTACCTAGGATTTATCATGGTAAACATGGTAAATCATGGATTTATGGGACATAGCTCCATGGTAAATGTTATGTAAACCTGTAAACTGTTTGGTATAAAATAGAAAAGTTTTAAGACAAAAATAGCTCCAATCTGAATAAAGTGTAATAATTTAATACTAAATAAGAATATACTAATAAGTTCATTATTTAGACACACCAAAAGTTAATTTGGGCCAAACCATATTCTATGTTTTGTGATTACTTGCATGCTTTAAATTAGTGAGGTTTTGTACTGGGTGTGGGTGCTGATTTGTATGAATTTCATTTGGTAATCTGATCCTTTGAGTTATTGCATGTGCCCAAAAATGTAGTCTGGTGTCCAACAGAATGATTTAAAGTTTAACGAAGAAATAAGCAGAAAATGTGATTTATAAATGACTTACAGATGATGAAAGAACATCATCAATTTTGTTACTAAAAGTAACTTGGAGATCAGCCAACCCATTTGTCTTAGTTTCCTAGGATTGCCCATAACAAAATACCACAAAGTGGATGGATTTAGAGAACAGAAATTTATTTCCTCACAGTTCTAGAGGATAGAAGTCTGAATTTAGGGCACTGACAGGGGAGATTCTTTCTTGTCTCTTTAAGTTTCTGTAGCAGCTAACTTTTCTTGGCATTGCTTGGCTTATAAATGGATCCTCATATGTACCTTCAGGCCTGTGCAGCTCTCTGTGTCTGTTTTGCCCTTTTAATAAAACACCACTCAGAAAGGATTAGGAGCCACCTTGCCCTGCTATGGCCTCTTTAAAGTAACAAAATTTTATTTCCAAACATGGTCACATTCACAGGTACAGGGGTTAGGACTTCAAGATATATTTTTATGGGACACAATTCAATCTATAACACCACTCTCCTCATTTTGTGGATGAAGTAATTAAGTTTCAAATTTTCTCAGACCTTAATATGTACTCATTTTCAAAATATTTGAAATGATTTACTGTGTCTTGATGTTTAACCATTTATAGATGTTGTGTGTGAAAGTCTCTTGTAAATTTAAACTTCTGAGGTTTCCTTCATTTCTATTAGTGATTTTATTTTTAATATCAAAGATAATTTATGAAATTATTTTGACATTTAAAAACAAAATAAACTTTTAAGGAAAAACATATCTAATTGTAGAAATATTATTATAATTGTGATTCCCCCATGTACATATTTTAGATTTCAAATAAAAGGTACAAACATTAGTATACTTGAACATCACTCAAATTGTGAAACTAACAAGTGTGTAAATGTCAAATGATTAATTTAAAAAGATGAGAAGTTTTTAGTTATTTGAAATATCAATAAAAAGACACACTAAGAAACGTGTTTTTTTAATGTAATTACTGTTATTTTCATACCACCTTCCTCTAGTTTTAAAAGGTTACATATAAAACAAGTTGCTGTCTGTATTTTTTTTCAAGTATAATCCTCCCTGATATAAAAATATTTTAAGAAAATTACCAAAATATTTCACTACCACTCACAATAACTGCAACTATGTGAAGAAGATGATTGCCTCGTTTTAATCAAATTTACTTCCAATTATTATAACATCTCTTGACAAAAGAACTGATGATGGTAACATGGGGGAAAATGCATTTAGTTACCTGAATACAGGATGTCTCTGTTTTGAAATAGGTTATGATATAAATTGATGGGGCAGAATAGCATCTAGTGACATTTTATATTTGAAAGTTTTTTTTAAGTATTAGACTACCAGTTTTGCTTTTCTCTTTTTTAGCTTTCTTCCCTCTCCCTCTCCCTGTCCCTCTCCTGCCCCTCATCTCTCTCTTCTCCTACTCCTCTCCCTCTTACCTAGCCTTTCTCCTCTTCTCCTCCTCTTCCTCCTTATCTTCTTCCTTTTCCTCCTTCCTTCTCCTCCTCCTTCTTCTTTTTCATTAGGAGAAAACAAAATAAACTAAGAATTCATAATAAGGCTTTTTTATAGAGGGGTGGGGCAACATGGCAAAGTGAGTGGTCACTCCCATTTATCCTCCAGTAGCTAATCCACTGAACAATGAATAAAAACAAACACAGATTGAGATCTCAGAACTCTGGACATAAGCTGAGGTGTTCGAGAGTCAAAGTGAGTGCAGAAACAGGGGTGAAGAGGATGAAGAGGTACCACAGAAGTTGTGAGAATCTACCCACTAGCATTTCGAGTACTCGTTCATTGCAGCCATTTTGGGACAGGGTTGGGCAACACCCTGAATGAAAAACAAAGAACAATGGGAGTTAAACTGAGGAAGTTATAGCTCAGTTTCTAAAGCTGCACAAGTTGGATGTTGGAGTCTGGGAGCCATGCACTTGGGAGGGGATGAAGGGAGACCATGGCACTGTGAGAGAGTGCTGTTGAACCTCACCACTCCATACAGATGGGCACTAGTGCCTGGAGGTATTGAAAAGTCACTAGGACAAGGGGAATACTTCAGGCAGGCAACACAGAGGAAAACAACTGACTCCCTGCCCACAGAGGGACACTGTTGGAGAACCTGTGCAGGGGTGCCTGTGAGGGACAGACTTATTGTACTCCCAAACTTTGCCACAGGAAAGCTGAACACTGCCGCTTACATCAGCATCTGCTGCCAGCTAAAATCTTCCTCCCACATGTGTACTGAACTCCAGAGGCCAAACACCCCGAACTCCTGAATCAGGAGTAAAAAAAACTTAAGAGTAGCCTATAGTGATTCTTAGGAGAATATAACAGAACAAAATCAACAAAGTATAACCAGAAAATTTTCCCATGAAAAATAGAAAACAAAATTTAAACTATTAAAGTTTCTAAAAAATTTTTAAAAAGATATCAAAATAACCCAAGTTCAACCAAAAATAGTAAAAAATGGAAAATCACAAGAGAAGAAGAGTCATCCAAAAGGGAAACATGAAGAAGAGGAAATTTCTCCTATGGATGCCATGTTAATGGAAAAAAAAATAGAAAAATTTCAGACAATGGTATTAAGTATGTTTAAAGGAAGCAAACAGAACACAGAAAAGAAAATAACAGAGACCAGGAAAAAAAAAGGAGGAACAAAATGAGAAATTCAACAAGGAATTGAAATAATCAATCAATCAATAAAACCTAAAGAAAACTATGGAACTGGAGAATAAAGCAACCAAATTAGAAAAAAGCAAGAGAAACACCCAAGTAGAGTTGAATAGACAGAAGATAGACTAAAGTGATCTAGGAGACAGAATAAACGAATTTATCAAGTCTCAAGAAAAGCTAGAGAAAAGAACAACAAAAAAAAATGAACAAAGTCAAATGCGAATATGGGATTCAATTAAGGAATCTAACATTAGAATTACTGGAATTTTAGAGCACTAGCACAACAGTAAAGACATAGAAAGAATTTTCTTAGAAAATCAGAGAATTCTGCAGGCCTGGACAGAGAGAACCAAGCCTGAAAATACAGGAAGTTACATGAAACTAATTAAAAGAAATATAAAAAGATCAACTTCGCTCCACATCTTAATGATTCCTGAAAACTAAAAACAAGAATTCTGAAAGCAGCAAGAGAAAAACAAAATGTAATATAAGAAGAGTCCTTCATAAGTATCAGTGCAGATTTCTCCCCAGAAATTCTAGAGGCCAGAAAACAATAGAGTGACGTATATAAAATATTGAATGAAAACAATTGCTAGCCAAGAATCCTTTACCCAGAAAAGTTGTCATTAAAAAACAAGAGGTAAATCAAATCACTTCCAAATAAACGGATGTTCTGAGAATTTGCCACTACCAGAGCAGCTCTGAAAGTATTACTCAAAGGAGTTCTCCAAATAGAAAGGCAATACCACTAAATAAATACTCGAACCTATACACAAGGGAAAAAAAAAACACCACTTAAAATAAGACAGAGAGTGTCTTGGTCATCTATTGCTGGTATAACAGAAATACCGCAAGTGGATGGCTTTAACAAACAGAAATTTATTCTCTCACAGTCTAGTAGTTTAAAATCCAAATTCAGAGTTTCATCCCAGGGGATGGCTCTCTCTCTTTGTTGGCTCTGGATGAAGATTTCTTGTCACCAATCTGGTAAAAGAACTTCTCAGATGCAGGGACCCCAGATCCAAAGGACACACTCTGCTTCTGCTGCAGCTTTCTTGGTAGTATGAGGTCCCCCACTGTCAGCTTAATTCCCTTTCCTTTTATCTCTTGGGAGACAAAAGGTGGTATAGGACACACCCCAGGGAAACTCCCTTTACATTAGATCAGGGATGTGACCTGGTAAGGGTGTTACAATCCCACCCTAATCCTCTTTACCATAAAATTACAATCACAAAATGGAGGACAACCACAGAATACTGGGAATAATGGCTTGACCAAGTTAATAGACACTTTTTTTTTTTTTTGCGGGCGGGGGGAACATAATTTAACCCATGACAGAGAGAGAAAGAACTCCAAAAAACACAACAGCACAAGCAACTAGTAAACAAAAAAGAGCAGAGGAGGCAATACTGATCTCAGATAAAACAGACGGTAAGTCAGTCCATTGCAAGAGATAAAGGGCTTTAGAGAATAATAAAAGGGTCAATCCACAAGAAGACATAAAAATTATAAATAAATATACACCTAAAAGCAATGCTCCAAAATACATGAAACAAACCAATAGGAAAGGAGAAATAGACAAATTCACAGTAATAGTAGGGGACTTCAACATACCACTTTCAATTCTAGATAGAACATCTAAAAAGAAGATCACTAAAGATAAAAACTGCTGGAACTAAAAATAGAGGAATTCAGCAATTTTGCAGGGTACGAGACCAACACACAAAAACAGTTGAATTCATTTTACACTAACAAAGAATACTCCGAAAAAAAAAAAAAAAATCAAGAAAATAATACCATTTACAATTGCCCCCAAAACTTTAAAATACCTAGGAATTAAGCTAACCAGGGACATAAAAGACTTATACAATGAAAATTATAAAACACTACTGCCAGAGACTAAAGAGAACTATGAAAATTGGAGGACATCTCATGCTCATGCATTGGAAGACTTAATGTAGTGAAAATGTCAGTTCTACCTAAAGTGATCTACAGATACCACACAATTTCAATAAAAATCTTAACAACATTCTTTAATGAAACAGAAAAATTAATAACCATCTTCATATGCAAATTAATATTGAAAGAAAAGGACAAAACAGGGGGCCTCACACTCCCTGATATCAAAACATACTATATAGCCATTGTAATCAAAACAGCCTGGTATTGGTTCAATGATAGACACATAGACCAGTGGAATAGACTTTAGAACGCAGAATTAAACTGAGCCATTTATGGACATCTGATTTTCGATAAGGGGTCAAACTCCATTCAGTAGGAGAAAAACAGTCTCTTTAATGAATGGTGCTAGCAAAACTGGATATCTGTTGTTGTTTGGTGCCATCGAGTTGCTTCCAACTAATAGGGACCCTGTGTACAACAAGAGAACAAGAGAATGAAGTATTGCCTGATCCTGCGCCATCCTCACGATTGTTGTTATGGTTAAGCCCATTGTTGCAAACACTATGTCAGTCCATCTCATCTAGGGTCTTCCTCTTTTACCCTGACTTTCTACTTCACCAAGCATTATGTCCTTCTCCAGGGACAGGTCCCTCCTAATAACATGTCCAAATATGTGAGATGAAGTCTCGCCATCCTCGCTTCTAAGGAGCACTCTGACTGTATTTCTTCCAAGATAGACTTACTTTTTTGTTCTTCTGGCAGTCCGTGGTATATTCAATATTCAGTACTGGACATCTACTTACAGAAAAATGGAACAGGATTCACACTTCATACCCAAGTACTAACTAGATTGGTAAATCTGTCTAATTTTGTAATTCATTTCTAAAAACCTATTATTGCCAATAGATCACCTATGTAACTTTCTCCAATGTCAGCTAACCTGTAAATTAAGAACTTGACCAAAGGAAATTAAAGGGGAAGGGAAGTTTGAATTTTAGGCTCCTGAAAAAAGAATCTCTCCAACTAGACTGTGTTCTTTTGAAGGATAAAATCAATATTTAATTATCGTTTAATCCTGATTATCTTTGAATGACAGCTAAATTTACTTTTATGTAATATGTATTCAATTGACTCAACTGAAAAGAGTTTTTTATCTAATATTTTGTGTAGGAAGATTGTATAACCAGGCTACAATACACCGACTTAGCCTCATGCCTACCACTTTTATTTTTAATATGGCCTAAATGTACTTTGCCATGAGAAAAATAGCACTACCTAGATAAATTGAACTAAGTATCTGTTCTATACTCAGCTCATTCTTAAGAGATAATAGCTCAGGGTTCAGTGCCTCTGTGAAGTTTTCCTGAACAATTGAGTCAACAAGTATTTGTCAAGTATTATATGCGACTCCTCCAATGAGCCTGTCAGTTTGTCGTACTGTGGGGGTTTGCATGTTGCTGTGATGCTTGAAGTTATGCCAATATTCAAATACCAACAGGGTCATCCAGGGCCAACAGTTTTCAGCTGAGCTTCCAGAGTAGGAAGAAGAATCCAGTGGTCTATTCTGAAAAGAATTAGCCAGTGAAAGCCTTATGAACAGCAGCAGACCTTTGTCTGATACAGTGCTGGAAGATGAGCCCCTCTGGTTGGAAGGCACTCAAAAGATGACTGGGAAGAGTTGTCCCCTCAAGGTAGAATTGACTTTAATAACATGGATAGAGTTGAGCTTTCAATACCCTCATTTGCTGATGTGGCACAACTCAAAATAAGAAGAAACAATTGCAAGCATCCACTAATAATAGGAACCTGGAATGTGCAAAGTATGAATCTAGGAAAACTGAAAATTGTCCAAAGTGAAATGAAACACATAAAGATTGATATCCTAGGCATTAGTGAGCTGAAATGGATTGGTATTGACCATTGCGAATCAAACAACCATATGTTCTACTCTGCAGGGAATGACAACTTGAAGAGGAATAGAGTTACATTCATCATCAAAAAGAACATTTCGAGATCTATCATGAATTACAATGCTGTCAGTGATAGGTTAATACCCATATACCTACAAGGAAGACCAGTTAATAAGACTGTTATTCAAATTTACACGCTAACCACTAAGGACAAAGATGAAGAAATTGATTTTTACCAACTTCCGCAGTTTGAAAATGATCAAATGTGCAGTCAGGATGCATTGATAATTACTGGTGATTGGAATGCAAAAACTGGAAACAAAGAAGCAGGATTGGTAGTTGAAAAATATGGCGTTGGTTATAGAAATGATGCTAGAGATTACATGATAGAATTTTGCAAGACCAATGACTTCTTCATTGCCAGTACTTTTTTTTCAATAACATCAATAGTGATTATACACCTGGACCTCGTCAAATGGAATACATAGGAATCAAATTGGCTATGTGTGTGGAAAGAGATGATGGAAAAGTTCAATATCATCAGTCAGAACAAAGCTAGGGGAAGACTTGGGGACAGACCATCAATTGCTCATATGCAAGTTCAAGTTGAAACTGAACAAAATTAGAACAAGTCCATGAGAGCCAAAATACGACCTTGAGTATATCCCACCTGAATTTAGAGACCTTTTCAGGAATAGATTTGAAGTACTGAACACTAAGGACAAAGACCAGACAAGTTGTGGGATGACATAAAGGACATCATACGTGAAGAAATTGAGACATCATTAAAAAGAGAGAATAGAAAGAAAAGACCCAAATGGATGTCAGAAGAGACTCTGAAACTTGCTCTTGAACATGAAGTAGCTAAAGCGAATGGATGAAATTATGAAGTAAAAGAACTGACCAGATTTCAAAGAATGTCTCAAGAAGACAAAGTAAAGTATTATAACGACATGTACAAAGACCTGGAGGTAGGTAACCAAAACAGAGGAGTAAGCTCAGCATTTCTCAAGCTGAAGGAGCTGAGGAAAACATTCAAGTCTTGAGTTGCAATATTGAAGAATTCTATAGGGAAAATATTAAGTGATTAAGGAAGCATCAAAAGAAGATGGAAGGAATACACGGAATCACTATACTAAAAAGATTTGGTCAAAGTTCAGCCACTTCAGGAGGTAGCATATGATCAGGAACCAAAGGTACTGAAAGAAAAGGTTCAAGGTTCAGTGGAGGCATTGGCTAAAAACAAGGCTCCAAGAAATGATAGAATACCAATTGCGATGTTCCAAAAAATCGATGCAGCACTGGAAGTGCTTACTCATCTATGCCTTGAAATTTGGAAGAAAGTTACCTGGCCAACCAACTGGAAGAGATCCATATTTATGCCTATTCCCAACAAAGATGATACAACCAAATGCAGAAATTATAGAATATCATTAATATCACATGTGAGCAAAATTTTGCTGAAGATCATTCAAAAGCAGCTGCAGCAGTATATCAACAAGGAACTGCCAGAAATTCAAGCTGGATTCAGAAGAGCACATGGAACCAGTGATATCATTGCTGATGTCAGACGGATCCTTACTGAAAGCAGAGAATACCAGAAAGATGGTTACCTGTGTATTATTGCCTATGCAAAGGCATTTGACTGTGTGGATCGTAACAAATTATGGATAACATTGTGAAGAATGGGAATTCCAGATCACTTAATTGTGCTCATGAGGAACCTGTACACAGATCAAGAGGCAGTGATTCAAACAGAACAAGGGGATATTGCACGGTTTAAAATCAGGAAAAGTGTGTGTAAATGCTGTATCATTTCACCATACCTATTCAATCTGTATGCCTAGCAAATAATCTGAGAAACAGTACTATATGAAGAAAAATGATACATCAATTTTAGAGAAAGACTCATTAACTACCTGTTAATGTAGATGACACACGTTACCTGCTATAAAGTGAAGAGAACTTGAACCATTTACCAATAAAGATCAAAGACCACAGCCTTCGATATGGATTATGCATTGCATTGGGAAAATCTAATTCAAAAGACCTCTTTAAAGTGTTAAAAAGCAAAGATGTCACCTTGAAGACTAAGATGGGCCTGACCCAAGCTATGGTGTTTTCAATCACCTCATCTGCATGTGAAAGCTGGACAAAGAATAAGGAACACTGAAGAAGAATATTGAATGTACCAGGGACTGCCAAAAGATACATGAACACAGTTGTTGCAGCAATGGGCTCAAGTATAACAACAATTGTGAGGTTGACGCACGAAGGGACAATGCTTCATTCTGTTAGGCAGAAGGTCACTATGAGTCGGAACCAATAAGAGGGTGCCTAACAACAACAACAACATACATGTCTCATGCTCTGTACTAAGTATCGGAAATAAAAATAATAACAGTTTAGTAAATATGACTATTTCCAGAGTAGTGGGTTGGACAATCCATATGTATTTGTAATACACAGATGTAAGGAAGAGAAAAAATGATAGTTGGAGTAAAACTGGCATACCCAGAAAAACCCAATGCTGCCGAGTCAATTCTGACTCATAGCGACCCTATAGGACAGATCAAGGAATACTCTTAATAAATATGTCAGTGTTTGGTTTTGAAGGATGTATAAGATACAGTGTAGCAGTATATTGACAGGGAACTGCCAGAAATTGAGGCCAGATTCAGAAGAGGATGTGGAACCAAGGGTATCATTGCTGAAGTCAGATGGATCATGGTGGAAAGCAGAGAATACCAGAAGGATGTTTACCTGTGTTTTAGTGATCATGAAAAGGCATTCAACTGTGTGGATCATAACAAATTAGGCACAACATTGCAAAGAATGGGAACTCCAGAACACTTAATTGTGCTCATGAGGAACATATACACAGATCAAGAGGCACTTGTTCAGACAGAACAAGGGGATTCTGAATGGTTTAAAGTCAGGAAAGGTGTGTATGAGGGTTGTATCCTTTCACCATACTATTTAATCTGTATGCTGAGCAAATAATCCTAGAAGCTGGGCTACTTGAAGAAGAATGGGGCATCAGATTTGGAGGAAGACTCATTAACAACCTGCTTTATGTAGATGACACAAGCTTGCTTGCTGAAAGTGAACAGGACGTGAAGTACTTACCGATGAAGATCAAAGACTACAAATTTCGGTGTGGATTATATCTCAACATAAAGAAAACAAAAATCCTCACAACTGGTCCAATAAGCAACATCATGATAAACGGAGAAAAGATAGAAGTTGTCAAGGATTTCATTTTACTTGGATCCACAATCAGCACCGATGGCAGGAGCAGTCAAGAAATCAAAAGACGCATTGCATTGGGCAAATCTGCTGCAAAGGACCTCTTCAAAGTGTTGAAGAGCAAAGATGTCACCCTGAAGACTAAGGTGAGCCTGACCCAAGCCATGGTATTTTCAATCACATCATATGAGTGTGAAAGCTGGACAATGAATAAGGAAGACCAAAGAGGAGTTGACGCCTTTGAATTGTGGTGTTGGTGAAGAATATTGAATATACCATGGACTGCCAAAAGAACGAACAAATCTGTCTTAGAAGAAGTTCAACCAAAATGCTCCTTAGAAGCAAGGATGGCGAAACTGTCTTACATACTTTGGACATGTTGTCAGGAGGGATCAGTCCCTGAAAAAGGACATCATACTTGGTAAAGGAGAATGTCTGTGAAAAAGAGGAAGGCTTTCAACGAGATGGACTGACACAGTGGCTGCAACAATGGGCTCAAGCATAATAACGATTGTGAAGATGGCAGAGAACTGGGCAGTGTTTTGTTCTGTGGTACATAGTGTCGTTATGAGTCAGAACTGACTCGATGGCACCTAACAACAGCAACAATAAAAGACAGAACAAAGAGAGCAAAGCATATGGATACATAAGTGTCACTTTCAGGATATACAAGGAGTTTGTTGATGACAGAATATAAATGAGATTAAAGCCTCTGTGATTTCCTGAGATATGGCTATTTAAAATTCACCTCAATGACACCCGACAATAGAAGCAATAGCATGAGCGATTCCAATATTGAGAAAGACACAGAAACAAGCATATGGTCCACTGATTAGTTGAATGAGAGACACATAAATGGAGACTTCAAACTGTTTGAATGAAAAGGTAAGGCCAGAGAGGTCAGAGGGGGATGTCGGGGAAGAATCTTTTGAGGACAGACAAGTTTGAATATACTTGTTGAGTGAAAGAAAACGAGAACTTGGAAAAGAATGTTGAATGCTTATAAGAATGAGGAGATAGCAGATCATGGTGGTGAAAAGAACACTATTGGGATGAGAATTGTGGGGTTTATCATGGACCAGACACGGGATACCAGAACCTTGGTACCTTGAGAATAAGGAAATATGATGTGGGTGTGGATGTGCTGATGTAAAATAGTTGGTAACGGTGTGGAAATCTTTGGGGATTCATGCTAGAGGCCCCAGTCTTCTAGGGGAATGAGAGGGTTTGTCTGATAAGAGGCTTTAAATAAAAGTACTGAAAAATGATAAAAGTTCAGAAAAGCTGCTCAATAAATTAAGACTTGTTGTCAGCTCAAATGAGATGAGAAACAAAGAATATCTTTAACCTGTACAACGTATTTTCCCCCAGCATCATTTTATTTCTTTTCCATTTCTGCCAAAGTCAACTGTTATCTTTAACAAGGTTTCCTGCCACAATCGGAAGTCACACAGCAGAATTTAGGGGAATTCCATCCTCTGTGGGGAGAGAGAACTCACAGAAGGATGTTTCTTCAGGAAGGTTCAGGTGTATTTAAGTGAGAAACACATGAGCCTTGTTCACAGATATTTTCACATAATATGTAGGTACCTTTTGGGGTGACCCTAAAGGACAGTGAGGAAAGGAAATAGTCTCAGTACTCAGAAATTTGAGTAGTGTATATAGCTGTCCACTATGTTAAAAGAAGAAGTGGCTAGAGGAATCGACCTAATAAATATGCAGGGACAAAGAGTTTGGTTATATATGTATGTATGTATATCACACTGTAAAATGTCATGATGGTGTCTGACCTCCTCTAACTTCATGAGGGAGAAAACCACCATCAGCATCAGCTCAAGGCTGATTCCTATGAGGCAGAGGTCAGACACACCTCCTCCCTCCAAACTTATTATCAATTCTGATACCATCCCCCCCCCCGCCACAGCACTCTTCTCTGCTCGGTTTGATAATTCATTGCAATGACCACACAGAACTCATAGACCATACTCACAGTTATGAGGTTTATTAGGGAAGTAACAGGTTATAATTCAGGATCAGAAGAGACTCAGGGTACAGTTCTTCAATCAGGAAAGCTTTTTTTCAGCGGTGCTTGCCAGCAGGCTTCTCTCAGCCCTCCTCCCTTGGCCCTTGGCCTGCCTCTTCCCTGCTAGGGCAACTGTTACAAAGCTCTTTAGCTCCACCAGTAAGTGCCTGGAGGCAACCCAGTCCACCAGCAGGTCTCTTGCCAGAATGCACTCAGCTCTCTCGCTCCACGTGTCGGCACCCCAATGTAGCTGCCTCTCTCCATGGACTGGGAAGCCCATTGCACCGTCTTGTGCCAGTGTCGTGGTTCCGCTCCTGCCATTTTTCTGTTGCCGCTTCTCCACAGTCTCATGTAGTCTTCGGTGTTACAACTCTCTGTCTCCTGCGTCGAGGAAGTTCTCAGTGTAGGGGCCCTGGATCCAAAGGATGTTCTCCATTTCCAGCTCTTCTTTTTTGTTGGTAATAAGGTACCCTTTTCTATTCTCTGGGATGGCTCATTTGAAGCCTAGTGAAGCGGCAAAACTGACCAATTACCTAGTTAGAGTACCATACAACTTATTTGCATGGCCCCACCCCACAAGGATTCCATTCACCTTATTTGGATTATTAGCAGGCTGTCCAATCCCTTTGGTGGACCACAAGCACCTTACTTGTAAGTTGTTGTGTGCTGCCAAGTTGATTCTGACTCATAGCGACCCTATAAGACAGGGTAGAACTGCCCCTGTTTCCAAAGGGTGTTTCCAAAGTGTGGCTGGTGGATTCAAACTGCCAATCTGTTGGTTAGCAGCCTAGTTTAACCACTTTGACATCAGGGCTTGCTTACTTACATAGTCCCATCCAATTGTTGTAGGAGTCACAAGACCATGAATGGCTAGAAAGGCTATATTAAGTAATTCACTGCACAATTTTTTCTGGAAATTTGTCTTATTACAGACCCATAAATATAATCAACTTGCCAGTATTTTCATTGCAATCACTAAAAAATCCACTATTAAACCAAGTAAATGATAAATGAGCAATGCAATTATTTTTAAGCAATTCTCAAAATAGGTTTAATTTTCTTAAACTTTGGTACAAATTTTATGCAATTTAATTTATAATGTTATATGCATGTAATACATATATTTATTTAAAGTTCTTACAAATGATGAAAATAGACTATTGGGGATACAGATTCGATAAATACTTTCCTCTATTGTTGTACCCATTGTTTCAGCTCCCTTAAAGCTTCTCTCAAAGAGGAGCTGTTAATCACAGTGATTACAAAACAGGAAAATAAGATAGCTATGTTTTTAAACTGGATGAAATGAATGGGCCTTAAAGATAAGCATCTCTTACTTATACATCCAATCTAGTACAGGAGGAACCAGTAAGTCTCAGCGAATGCTCAAACAAGTATCTTTCCCCTTCTAACTCTGCAGTTTCCACAGATTCAAAAAGTGAATCAAGGACCAGATTCTCTGCAGAACTGGCCTTAGCTTGTTACGCCTTCTACCACGCATGCTTGAGTATTGTGATGGCAGTTCTTTGTTATATTTGGAGTATCGTATTTTTATGCAAATAACACAAGCTTTCTATGTCCGCCAACTGTGCCCTTCCCCAGTTAGGTATGCTAATTTTCTTTTACAGTAACATGTAAAAAAGAAATTGGCATAGCTACAAATTATGAGGATATCATGTGGGGGGGGTGGGCGTGGCTGATAAACAAATGTAGAAGGCATGTTATTTGCATAGAAATACAGTAGGGTAAGATTCATTCAAACTGTTAATTGTGTGCTTCATCTCAATACTTGAAAACCCTGTGCTGAGGTCTGTCTGTTACTAGCCTAAAAGCCTAGTTATTAACAAATAAAGTTAAATGCAATGTACAGTGAAATGTAATGTATAGTGTGAGCAAACTTTTTGATGTTTCTGTTCAGTTAGAAAAAAAAATACTGGAAACAATCTAAACACTTATTAACAGATGTGGTTAATACAGAAGGTGCATTGTATAAAATGCTATTCGGAGGTTTAATATAAGGAAAGGATTCATTTGAACTGATATAGAAAGACCTAAAGAACAATTGTTAAATTGAAAAATTATATTCTGATATACTAGGTACAGTATCATGCAGTTTATACAAAAACAAACCTGAGTGCTCGCTTTGGCAGCACATATACTAAAATTGGAACGATACAGAGAAGATTAGCATGACCCCTGTGCAAGGATGACACGCAAATTTGTGAAGCGTTCCATATTTTTTTCTGGACCCACCATTGAGGAAGTTGATTAGGCTGATCTCTGAGCGGAGATACTTGAGCATTGTTCCACAGTAAAAAAGAATTGAAGGGCCCAAATTTGTAGTACACACAGTGGCAGTTTTAAACATTGTACTGCTATACTAAGTTTCCGGGTATTTTCAATACTTGAATATGGGATATGCGTAGGGGAAAGGAAGTCAACACTGCACTTTACTAGCACTGTATTGTAAGTGGAAAATACAATGTCTTAAATAAAACTGTATTTAAAATTGGCACCAAAAAAAAAAAAAACCTGAATGAAAGCCATATAGTAGATCTTTTTTTTTATGTGTATATGTATACAAATGTATAGAAAAAGAATGGAAACCTACAAAGGGTAATGTTCATAGCTGTATTCTCTTGGAGGTAGAATGAACCATGTATTTCCAAGGCAGGGATGCTTCACCACAATGTATGATATTTTTGTAATAGAAAAAAGTATACATATTTGTGCAAATAAGTATATTTTTTTAACTAAAAGGAAGAAATAACAGTATGAAAGCATATAAAAAAAACTCTTGAGAGTCAGTATTTCTGGGTGGTAAGATTATGGGTAACTTCCCATTTCTCCCTGTGTATCTATGAATTTTTTGTGGATCCAAGTAAAATGAAATCCTTGACAACTTCAACCTTTTCTGCTTTTATTATGCTGTTGCTTATTGGTTCAGTGGTGAGAATTTTTGTTTTCTTTATGTTGAGGTATAATCCATACTGAAGGCTGTGGTCTTTGATCTTCATCATTAAATGCCTCCTCTTCTCTTTCAGCAAGCAAAGTTGTATCATCTGCATAACAGAGGTTGTTAATGAGTCTTCCTCCAATCCTGATGTCCCATTCTTCTTCATACAGGCCAGCTTCTCAGGTTATTTGCTCAGGATACAGATTGAATAAGTATGGTGAAAAGGTACAACGCCGAGGCACACCTTTCCTGACTTTAAACCACACAATATCCCCTTGTTCTATTTGAATAACTGCCTCTTGATGTATGCACATTTTCCTCATGAGCACAATTAAGTGTTCTGGGATTCTTACTCTTAGGAATATTATCCATAATTTGTTATGAACCACACAGTCAAATGCCTTTGCATAGTCAATAAAACACGGGCAAACATCTTTCTGGTATTTTCTGCTTTCAGCCAGGATCCATCTGACATGAGCAATGATAACCCCAGTTTCATGTTCTCTTCTAAACACGGCTTGAGTTCCCCACAGTTCTGTTTCAGTGTACTGCTGCAGCTGCTTTTGAATGATGACTTTTTTGAATTCATCAGCAAAATTTTACTTGGGTGTGATATTAATGATATTGTTTGATAATTTGTGCATTTG
Source organism: Loxodonta africana (assembly GCF_030014295.1). NCBI lineage: Eukaryota > Metazoa > Chordata > Mammalia > Proboscidea > Elephantidae > Loxodonta > Loxodonta africana. The sequence continues at coordinate 52,699,213 of NC_087351.1, forward strand.
GTTGGATCATCTTTCTTGGGAATAGGGATAAATACGGATCTCTTCCAGTCGGTTGGCCAGGTAGCTATCTTCCAAATTTCTTGGCAGAGACAAGTGAGCACTTGCAACATGGCATCTCTTTGTTGAAACATCTCAGTTGGTATTTCCAACAGCAGTCAAAGGACACATTGCATTGAGCAAACTGCTGAAAAAGACCTCTTTGAAGTGTTAAAAAGCAAAGATGTCACCCTGAAGACTAAGTTGAGCCTGACCCAAGCCATGGTGTTTTTAATTGCTTCATATGCACGCAAAAACTGGACAATGGATAAAGAAGACTGAAGAAGATCGAATATACCATGGATTGCCAAAAGAGTGGACAAATCTGTCTTGAAAAAAATACAGCAAGATGCTCCTTAGAAACAATGATGACAGACTATGTCTCACATAGTTTAGATGTGTTATTAGGAGGGACCAGTCCCTGGAGAAGGACATCATGCTTGGTAAAATAGAGATATACAAGAGATAACAGAGAGGCAGGGGGTCCTCATATCAACCAGAAAGTAGTGCCAAGAGCAGAGTATGTCCTTTGGACCTAGGATCCCTGTGCTGAGAAGCTCCTAGACCAGGGGAAGACTGATGACAAGGACCTTCCTCCAGAGCCGACAGACAGAAAAAGCATTTCCCTGAAGGTGACACCCTGAGTTCGGATTTCTAGCCTATTAGACTGTGAGAGAATAAATTTCTGTTTGTTAAAGCCATCCACTTGTGGAATCCCTGTTATAGCAGAACTGGATAAATAACCTGTTGGAGTCCTGGTGGTGCAGTGGTTAAGCTACCCAAAAGATTAGCATTTTGAATCCATCAACCATTCCTTGGAAACCCTATGGGACAGCTCTACACTGTCCTGTAGGGTTGCTATGAGTCAGAATCGACTAGACAACAATGGGTTTTTTTTTTTTGTTTAGATAACTAAGACACACACACATATATACATATATTCACCATTTATAAATGTACCATTTACATTAACTCTGGAGTTGAAAATATTTAACCACTAAATTTGACTGGTTTAATTAAACCTTCTATTAACTTATTTTATATAGCGTCTACAGGGTCGCTAAGAGTCAGAATTGACTTGAGAGCAACAGGTTTGGTTTTGTTAAGAAAAGCAAAAATTGTATGTGCTACAAGATTTGAATCTTTCATTTACTCGCAAACTTTCTAATATAAAATAATGTTCTTTAAAATCTACTTAAGACTTCCCATTTCAGTTCTAACATGTAAAAAGCTTAAAAGTCACCAATCTCATCTTTACAACAAGAAAAAAAGCTGAACAAATCGAAAAACAATGACTTTTTTGAACCCATCAGTGAATTGAGGTCATAAGCAAACTGTAATCTTGAAATCTGGCGACACAGGTGAATAACGAAAATTGAAGCCAAGATCAGTTTACCTAGAACAGAAACAGCTGCAGCCATAATTTAGCAGAAATATTTAAATGATAGTCTTTGATGAATTACTGAAGGCCCAAAGAGTAATAGTTTAAAAGTCACAAACCCCTGGGAGAATGCAGTTTTATAGGTGCTCCCCACACTGTCATGGGTTTTACTTTCAGGAATTCTACCAGATAGAGTAATCAGTGTGGGAGAGAAGACTCTACAGTTTTTGGCAGGGGAAGGGGAAAAATAACCATATTCAAGTATGCCCAGAGAGTTCTCTGTAACAAAGGCTTACTTAGCAAGGAAGATGACTTTACCAGTGCCTTATCTTATCTGGATGGATCCATAAAAAACATCATGATAAATGAAGAAGAAATTGAAGTTGTCGATGATTTCATTCTACTCGGATCAACAATAACATCCCTGAAGCAGCAGTCAAGAAATCAAAGGATAGGTTGCATTGGGAAAATCTGCTTCAAAAGACTTCTTTAAAGTTTAAAAAGTAAAGATGTCATGTTGATGACTAAGGTGCACCTGACCCATGCCATGGTCTTTTCAATGTATTGTGCATGAAGGTAGACCATGAAAATCGATGCATTTGAATTGTAGTGTTGGTGAAGAATATGGAATATTCCATGGGCCCAAAGAAAAATTAATACTTTGTTGTAGGGTACCTGCACTATCCATGAAGTGCTATATTTGCAAGTGGACATAGAATAGTTGCAAATGCATATTGCAAACTCTAGGTCAATCATTAAAACTTTTAAATGTAATCGGTATGTTAAGGGAGAAGAGAAAAAGGAATCGTATAAAATATTCAATTAAAATTAATGAAGGCAGAAAAAGAGAGGAAGGTTTAAAAAAAAGAACAACTACAATGAATAGTAAACTTAAAAGCATGGTAGGTAGATATTAATCCAACTACATCAATACTCACTTTGTGTGTGAATAATGCAAATAAACTCATTAATGGGCCAAGATTGTCAGTGCGTATTTAAAAAAAAGAAAAATGTGAAAGAGAAGACCCAGCTCTATCTATAAGAACCACATTTTAAATACAGATAGGTTAAACATAAAGAGATAGAGAAAAATATACACTGTAACACTAAAAGGATAAAGAAAATATAGAAAAAACAATCGTAGAAAAAAATTGTTGGCAGTGATGTATTAGACAAGTCAAGACTTTATTTTTTAGAGCAGTTTTAAATTTACAGAAAAAATGCCCAGAAAGTACAGAGTTGCCATATAACCCCTACTCCCGCTGCCAATATTGATGCATTATCATTAACTTTTATAGTTTACGTTAGGCTTCACCCTTTATGTTATACAGATCTATGAGTTTTGATTTATAACAAATGCATAATGCCATGCGTATACCATTACAGCATCCTGGAGAATAATTTCACTGCCCTAAATTGTCCCATGCTCTACCAATTTGTCCCTTCCCTTTTCCCCTGAATCCTTGGTAACCATTGATCTTTTCACTGTATTTTCCAGAATATCATATAATTGGAATCATACAGTACATATAACTTTTTCAGATTGGCTTATTTCACGTAACTTGTTGCTGTTGAGTAGATTCCAACTCATGGGGACCCCATGTGTTACAGAGTAAAACTGTACCATAGAGTTTTCTGAAAGTAGATTACCAGAATTTCTTCTGTAATGCCTCTGGGTGGGTTTGAACCACCAACTTTTATGTTAGTAGTATTGAGTACAAACCGTTGCACCACCCAGGGGCCATTTATAAAGGGTTCGGTTTTGGTTTAATATACATTTAAGTTTCCTCCATATATTTTTTTGTAGCTTGATAGTTCATTTAATTTTATTGCTGAATAAAACTCCACTGTTCATTCACCAACTGAAGAACTTTTTGGTAGATTACAATATGGGACAATTATGAATAAAGATACTATACAAATTCACGTGCAGGTTTTCATGTGAACATTGCCAAATCCTATGGCAAGCCTATGTTTAGCTTCCTAAGAAACTACCAGACTATCTGCCAAAGTGGCTGTGCCATTTTGCATCACTGCCAGTAATGAGAGCTAACGTTGCTTCACAGTCGTATCAACATTTGGGATGCTCAGTGTTGTGGATTTTAGCCATTTTAGTAGGTGTATGTTGATATTACAACATTTTAATAGATTGTTTTATTTATATCTGTATAAATTAAATGACATTTAAATTGCTATGTGATCTTTCTCTGTATTTTCTTAATAATTACTTAATATTAATGAATTAATTTCTTATAAATCTTTACAAAAAAGGAAACATTTGAAAAGCATAAGATAAATGTTAAAATATATTATCCTTCAAATGAAATATTTTTTCCTATTCACTAAATAATTAAAATACATCTAAATAAACAATGTGATGGCAAATTAATTATTGCACCTCATTAATAATAACAGAAAGCATGGCCTGTAAAAGAATTTATTTTGCCCATGTAAATGACAACCAGTAAGGCATACCCCTTAATTCCTGTCTTCAGGCATGTGAGATTTTGAATATGATCTTAAAGTCACATAATATAATTTTCTATTTTATAACTAGTAATTTATTTGTAAAATGCTAATACAGTCAGTTGGGTTTTGCCATTGTTGCTAAGTTTATTTGAAAGAGTTATCAAATTATAATTAAATGAATACGGATCTGCTCAACCCGTGAAAATATTATAATTGGTTCATAAATATGTAATATTAGTTAATGAATAGTCCCCGGCAAATCTGGAATAAGTATTGTTGTCTCCAATGACCATCTTGTTTATAAAATATTTTTCATTCCAAGAATGCATTTTGACAAGAAAAAGCCATAATTTATTTGAGGAGAACTTTTCTTAAATGTTGTTGTTGTTAGCTGCTGTCGATTTGTCCCCAACTTATGACAACACCACAGCCAATGAGACTGAACAGTTGAGATCCATAAGACTTTCATTGGCTGATTTTCAGAAGTAGATCGCCAGGCCTTTCTTCCCAGTATATCTTAGTCTGGAAGTTCCACTGGAGCCTGTTCAGCATCATAGCAACATGCAAGAGTCCACTGTCAGATGGGGGGTGACTGAGCTTGAGGTAGATTGACCAGGAATGGAATGTGGGGTCTCCCTTATGAAAGGAAACAGCCTACCGTTGAACCACCACTGCTGCCATCTTAAATGTAAATAATAGAGACAAAAATTACCAATGCCTTGGCAAATTTACTCTTTATAGCATTGTCTCACTTGCCTTTAAGGTTTTAGTGACAAGGTGCTGACAGAACTTCCCCTCCTATGAAACGGCTACAATCCCTTCCCATTAGAAATGTCCATGGAAAACGGTAAGTTGCACTCAACTCTCTGTCAATTCCAATTCTTTATGTCAATAAAAATACTTCCCTTCAAAAAATAACTCATTAGTCCTCATTTAGAAACTGTGAGTACATGTTTTCGACCTAGAAGAAAAAGACTACATAAAATAAGGCCTCACAAACCTGTAATTCACATTCATTTCCTAGCCTTTTCACATCTTGGTTTTTATAGTTTGCTTCTAATTTTTTACATTGTCTTCATTTACCTTTTCTTTATATATTTTCCAGAATTTCTTTAATCGGATTAATTTTTAATGGGAAAAGATTTAAAACAGGATGTTTTATTTACTGATGTAAACGCTTTCTGTGCAGGTTTTAACAAACCAAACTGGGAGCATGAGGCCAAGTGCATATTCTCCCCCTTAGTGGAAACACTGAAGATTTAACCATAAATATTTTGCTGTTGGGTCAGCACAATTTCCTGATTATTCAACAGTGAGTCCCAGGAAGACGAATTCGATAAATGAGTAAAATGTGAACAATAAATAAATAGATATCCAAACAAACAAACAGAACAAAAATAACAAAAGAGTTAACAGCTCTTAACATTTTACTTTCAGAAAACTTGCCCCTTCATGGCTTTTCATCTATTTTTATCCAAACTTCCAATTAATACAACAGAATAATAATGGTTCAAAATGAATGAATTTTGTCCTTCTTAAATTGTTTAGCTAAGAGTACAAGATAAAGAAAAGGTGAACAAATAAATGTGGATGAATTAATTAAACAAATGAGGTAACTGTATATTCGTTGGTGATTGGCAATTAATTTTCTTTTAGGAAGCATATCTTGGCATTTCAGAATAAGCGACTCTATCCAGGAATCTTCTGGCATTCAGTACTGTGCCTATAAATTATTCATTCATTTGCAGATTTCTTTTATGTCAAATCTTGTTAGAACAGTTAATTTTACTTGAAAATTATTCTCAGAGGATGTTCCTAACAATTGTGCATTAGCATTTTTTGAGTGAGTCAGCATTTTCAGTGTAACAAGATTCCTGTCCTACTCTGAGTAATAGCGTTTGCATAATTTAATCAATGCACAGTGTAGCTGTCTTAGGCTGGGTGATCTAGAGAATCAAAACCAGTGAAGTATGTGTGTATATATGTATGTGTGTGTATGTGTTTATATGTGTATATATAGATACACACACAAATATATGTATATATGTGTATGCATGTGTGTATGTAAGGTTGCTATGGATTGGAATTGATTTGACACCAATAGGTATGGAATGTATGTATATATAAAAAATAGAGAGAAATTTATCTCAAGGGAATGGCTCACACAGCTGTAGAGGCTGGCACATCCCAAGACTGTGGGTCAGGCATCAGGCTGGAGGATTCTCCTGACTCACGTAGCTGCAGGGGCTGACGAACCCAAGATCAGCAGGTCAGACGGTAGGCCACTGGCTCACAGGCTATGGAGGCTGACAAATCCCAAGACTGGCAGGCAATATGGCAGCCTACTGGCTCAAGTCCCAAGAGCTGGAGGTCAGATGATGATGAGCAGGATGCAGGATCCAGAGCAAGCATGTGAACTTTCCTGGAACATCCATATATATATTGGAAGGAGACCACCCCCACCTAGGGAAACACCCATTACAACTAATTAGCTGAATACATCAGACCACATGATGGAAGATGACTACATCCTTATACAACTGCCAAATTACATCATCACATACCTGCCAAACCACTGGAAATCATGGCCCAGACACATTGGCACGCAATTTAACCATCACAGTAGCATAGATCTAACAGCCCTGGTGGCACAGTGGGTAAGAACTCAGGCTACAAACCAAAAGGCCAGCAGTTCAAATCCAATAGCCTCTCCCTGGAAACCCTGTGAGGCAGTTCTATTCTGTCCTCTATGGTTGCTATGAGTCCAAACTGACTCAATGGCAATTTTTTTTATGTATTAAATTATGTGCATGGTAGTGTAATCACTTATAAAAGAATAAAGAATAGAGCATTATCAAACATATATAATCAATCTATTACAATAAGGAATGAAATATGTCCTTAATTAAAGCATTGCTTTGTAATCAAAATTACCTTTGTGGTTAAAGACAGTTTTCAAAGGTCAGAATTGTAAAAAAACTACATAGTTAACTACTATAAATTTTGCAAAATAACTTTAAGTTGATCATAATAATATTTTTATGGATAATTATATATGATTAGAGTGTCAGATACATTACTATTTATCACGTAAGATTAGTTTGGCATTAAATTTAGATCTGTCTCACTGGAAATATATTTGTTTCTCTTATATAAAAAATCTTTCACAATTAGCAGCTGATAAATTCAGTGTATCTAAATATTCTCTCTGTCTTCTTAAAGAAAAAAAGATAACAAGGCTGGAGACTGAGTTAATACCCAGGATTCTCAGTAATTGGTGTTCTGAATCTGCTTTCCACCTCCTCCATTACTAACTCTGCCTTTCCTCAGTTACTTGTTTGACATTAAAGTTAATTTTGTCCCAAAGAACTGTTCTTGATCTCATTGGTGCCTTATATGTCAAGAATTGCTAATAGGATGTGCTGAAGATGTCTTGTTCCTCCGAGTTAGAGAGCACGGTTATTAGACAACAAGGAGTTTTATACCAAGAGACTTCAGCAGGAGACTGGGGTCTGTACAGCCTGCTCATAGTGAGGAAAGATTGCTTTTCCTTCTCCAGTTGCAGGACTACAGGCACCTGGGATGATCCGAAATAAGAATCTGAACCCCTATGTACAAAGAAATACATGAATAATTACACAGATGAGCAACAACTCTCTCACCAGAGCCCTGCAGCACAATAGAGGAAAACCAGGTAGGAAAAAAGAGCCACACAATCCATAAAATGGTGCTACTGTAGGGAGGCAGTTAACTACATGATTTCTCAGGAAAACTCTTTAATGAGTATATTATTGTAGTTACGTATCTGGCATTCAATACTGTATTATAGTTAATGATCTGAAATAGTGGACTAGAATATTGAATGGAATAATTTTACTAAAATAGAGAGAAAAGATAGTGTCATAGTGTAACAACTGATACTTTGTTTAAAACAAAATCAAGAGATTTATTGAAAATAAACAGACAGCCCAAGCTGGGAGGAGACTGAATTCCACAGAGTGAAAGCCAGAATTTCAAAATGGTGGCGCTGTAGGGACGTTTTATAAGGGGAGAACAAAGAACTAGAAGAACACTACTTGGTTGGTAGTTACAAGCTTAAATCATCTCAAGGCAGAAAGTATTCTACTTGATTGGTAGTTATAAAACTTAGATCATCACAAGGTGGGACTTCCTGTGGTAGGAGCTTGTGCGACGACTGGCTTAATGTACATATGTGTCTTTCTTAGATTGGATACAGCGGGGTAATTCCAAGGTTACATGACAAGAGGGTGAGTCACAGAGTAGTTACATCATAATTATCAGACGTTCCTTCCTTAGAAACAACCTGCTCAAATGGAACTCTTCCTGTGGGCATTTGTGTGGGAGATTTAGATAAGGGTTAACACCAAGATCTCTCAGACACATTGTTTTTACATCCTTAACTATATCACACAGGAAAAACATCTTAACTACATGGTTAAGTCTGCACAGAAGACGGTTGTTGTTAGGGTGAAAACTGTACTAATGATAGGGAGTTGAACCCAGACCTCAAGCCAGTCATTTCAGGATTTACCAGAAACCTCAATTACAAATTCCCTTACAAAATAGAAAGAATATACGAAGAAAATGCTTAGTAATTGGTTAGAAAAATTTAGGAGACCTAATATGTGAATGGAATGGGGCCCTGGTGGTGCAGTGGTTAAGTGTTTGGCTGCTAACCAAAAAGTCAGCAGTTTAAATCTACCAGCCGCTCCTCGGAAAACCTACAGGACATTTCTACTCTGTCCTGTAGGATTGCTATGAGTCAGAATCAACCTGAAGGCAATGAGTTTTTTGGTTTTTTTTTTTTTTTTTACTATGCAATAATAAGAGTTTCAAAACAATGTAATGAATAAGAAAACAAATTAGTTAATAGAAAAAAATATTTTTATTTGAATAGACTTGTGTCTAAGTTTGAAAGCTTCATGGAGTTTCAGGGGGAAATAATCCAAGGGTAAAGAGAAAAGCTCACAAGTTTCCAAATGAAAGAATGAGTTAATTAGGAAGAGAAAGGTATTAGTGTATTAGCATAAGACATACTGAAACACTTCAAGCTAGAAAATATTGTAATATTATCTATACTCTGATGAGAGAAATTGGAAGAGTGGGACATAATAATTCTACACACAACCAAGATATCTTTTCTTTGTTAGGGTAAAAAATCAATGCTTATGAATTAAAAAAAAAAAAAAATCAGAGAGTATATCACAGGTTCTCCAAGAGGAAATGTTCAGCAAGTAATGACTCCAATCAAAATTCTAAAGTAAATGAACTGCAGATCCTTCAAAGTGGGAAAGATAAAGAGGGAGGAGCACAATAAATTATGAAACTTTTTATATTACTATAAGGAATGTGAAATGTCATATCGTTCTGGAAAGCAGCCTCGGAGATTTTAAAATTAAAAGTGGATTCACTTTTTTACTCTGCAATCCCACAATCCCATGCTAGAAATCCAACACATAAAAGCAAAAGCACAGCTAAATAAGGATCTATATATAAGATTGTTTTATGCATGCTCATTTATACTAGCTAAAAAGAAAGAAAGATATACATGGAGGAAAAAAGAAAAAGAAATGACCACCAACAAAAAGTGTATACACCTATACATGATTTTGATTATATCCATATGTGTAAATATGTATGTAATTATATATGACAACATGGTCCTGAAAAACATAGACAAAAATAAATTTTTTAAATGAAAACTTAAGCTTATATGTCAAGTACTCTTCTTCGACTTGACAGGTTTAATGTGTATTCCTTATCTTTCAAATGTATCACTTAAATGTTTCATCTAGGGAAAATTTCAGGAAGGATTTTTTTTTTTAAATTGCATACGTAGACTTCTGGTTCTGGACAATATGGTTTAGATGTACTTATCTCTATTCCTTCAAGTGAGTACAACTGGACATTATATATAAAAAAACATAAAAAGACTCTGAAAGGTGGAGAGAAGAAGATAGACCCGCTAGGGACCTTGAGATCCAAGGAACAACACAGCACCCTGTATTTACTTTCTGCCATATTTACCCTGTACTGGGTACTGGAGAAAACAAATGGGCACAGACCAAAAAAAAAAAAAAAAAAAGCCCTCAAGAAAAGCCTATTTTATCTTATCAAAGAATAAGGAAAAGTCCAGACAGATATGATAGAAAATTCTAGACAATAATCACTTTATTGGAGACAAACACCTGGGGGGAAATAAACTGCAACCTTGCCTCCAAACCCATCAGCAAAGACTCAGCGGGGAGTCTAGACTTCCTCCTTCTGCAGGATGTAATGGGGCCTTTCAGGTTCCTAATACAGTGATATTATAGAAGATCTAGTGAAATGTCAGGCATCATTCCCACCAAGCAATAGTAAGCCAGGCCCTATCATAGTATCAGTGGAAGCCATATGGGTAGCAGTATCAGGGCACCTCACTCCACCCTACTTCCTCCACTCAGGGTGCTCTTAGAGGAGGTCTCTAGGAAGTATGAACAGCCACTCTTCCCTAACAGTAATGAGGTTGGCCTCCCCACACTAGGGCTGACAGAATCTGGACTTCTTACCTGGAAGTAATGAGATGACAACACTTTTCCACAGACAGCACAGGATCAAAGAACTGTTAAAACAGAACATTTAAATAAGATCAAAAGTCTCATAACAGAATATTAAAAAAAAAAAAAATTATTAGGGATACAATAAAAAATTACCCAACATACACAGAACCAGGAAAATCTCAAATTTACTGAAAAAATGGATCAACAGAAGTCAACAATAAGATGGCAGATGCTGGAAGAATCTGCAAGGATTTTAAAGCAGCCGTTAAAACCAAAAACCAAAACTTCAATGAACAATTATGAACATGCTTGAAAACAGTTTCAGCAGGAAATCAAAATTCTCAGATGGAGAAGATAAAAAGAAGAATCAAATGAAAATTTTTAGAAGTGAAAACTACAATAAATAAATAGAAAACTTAGTGGATTGGCTCAAGAACAGACTGGGGAAAACAGAAGAAAGAATCAGTGAACTGGAAGATAGAACAATAGAAACTACCCTATCTGAGCAACAGAAAAGACTGAAAAATAGAGTGTTAGAAACTTGTGAGACCATAAGAAAAATAATATCCATGTTATCAGAGTCCTAAAAAGAAACGGAAGTGTGGGGTTAAAAGAGTAATCAAGAAATAAAGGATGAAAATTTCCCAAACGTGGCAAAAGTCATATATCTAAGATTCAAGAAGCCGAATAAATCCCCAACAGAATAAACCCCAAAATATCTACAAGACACATCATAGTCAAACTTTAAAAAACTAAAGAAAAATGTAGTGAAAATACCTCACTGATAGTGGGAAAACAACTCAAATATATATATATTTTTACTTCCATCTGACTTCCCTGGTTTCTGAAGAGAAATCGATTGTCATTTGAGTCGTTTTTATTAACTGCTGAAAGAAATAAATTGCTAGCCCAGAAAGGGAAATCAAGACATTCTCAGAAGAAGAGAAATGCAGAAATAATGTTATCAGAAAACCACTCTGGTGAAGTTCTTCAAACAGATAAGAAACGATAAGGAAAAGAACCTTGAAACATCTTTTTGAAAAAAGAAAGAAGAAACAAGGGAAAGAGTAAAAATATAGTTAAATACAATGACTTTCCTCATCATATTGAATTTTAGCTTGTATCTGATAATTGAAGCAAAAAATATACCATTATCTGAAGTGATTTCTTCATTTTCTAAAGTGTGTGGAGGAAATATTAAAGACAATTGTATTATAAACGGGGAAGATAAAGAGACTTATGGAAGGCAATGATTCTCCACTTAACTTGAACTGAGCAGTAGACTCTAATAAATTACGTATGTAAAATGTAGTACCCAAAGCAACCACAGAAAAATCTATGAAAAGATTTAACACAACAACACTATTGACGTCAAAATGGAATTTTTTAATAAATGCTCTTTTAACCCCAAAAAAGCCAAGAAAAAGAAAGCAGAAAGAAAAACACAAAGAAACAGCAGAAAACATGAAATAAAATGACAGACTTAAGTCCTAGCATAATAATAATTGCACTAAATATACCAATAAAAAGACAGAGATTGGCAGAGTGGATTAAAAAATATAACCCGACTACATGCTGTCAATAAGAAATTCACTTAAAATATATGAATGTAAAGGGTAGAAAAAGAATCCATCATATGAACATTAATCAAAAGAAAGTATGTCTATATCAATATTAGACTTTTTTTTTTAAAAAAAAGGTGTTTTTGAAGTATTTCTGACTCACGGCAACTCTGTGTGTGTCAGAGCTGAACTACATTTCAGAGAGTTTTCAGTGATTAATTTTTTTGGAAGTAGATTGCCAGGGCTTTCTTCTGGGGTTCATCTGCATGGACTTGAACTTCCATCCTTTTGGTTAACAGTCAATCATGTTAAAGATTTGCACTACCCACGACTCCACAGGAACATCACCTGAAGAAAAAAAGACCAATCTACCAAAACGATACAGCACATCCTGAGTATGTATTCACCAAAAAACAAAGCTGCACAACATATGAAGCAAAACTGAGAGAAATGAATGAAAAACAAAAATTTACAGTTATAGGTGGGAACTTTAGCACTTCTCTCTCAACAATTAATAGAAAAAATACACAGAAAATCAGCAAGATACAGAGAAACTGAACAACAGGATCTAATCAATATTTACACAACACTATAATCAATGACAAACCCTGGTGGCATAGTGGTTAAGTGCTACGGCTGCTAATCAAAGGGTCAGCAGTTCGAATCTGCCAGGCGCTCCTTGGAAACTCTATGGGGCAGTTCTACTCTGTCCTATAGGGTCGCTATGAGTTGGAATAGACTCGATGGTTTTTTTTTTGTAATCAATGACAGCAGAATGTACATTCTTTTCAAGAACCCATGGAGCATTTAATCAATGACAGCAGAATGTACATTCTTTTCAAGAAGCCATGGAGCATTTACCAAAATAGATCATATTTTGGGGCATAAAACAAATCCCAGTGAATTTAAAAGAGTTAAAATCATACAGGGAAGGAAAGGGAGAGATAAGACAACCCATAGCTCCTTTTCCTTTCATTCCTTCCTCACTCATCAGTAAGCCTAATACAGAGATGGTTGGTAGAATATATGTATATCAAGACATAAGGTAAAAAATAAGTCAGCCACATAAGGACAAATATTGTGCAGTTTCACACATATAAAATGAAAAGAATAGGTAATTATATAGAGATCAGTGGTTACAAATGGTTACCAGGTGTGGGAAGGGGAGGGAGGAGAGGAGAAACCAATCTCTGGGAAGTAGTAAATTTTTTTTTAGGGTGATGGGAAAATTGACTTTGACTAAGGGTAATACTGACACAACTTGACTAATAAAGCTATTATCACCAAATTGTGCACCAGGAAAAAGGGCAAAATTACATTTGGGTTTTATATAATTTTACAGCTACAACAGCAGCCAAGAACACAAACAACCAAAAAAATCAGCAACAGCAAAAAAGAAAAAAAAAAAAGGCTGTGACGGTCGATACTACTTAGTCAATACAACTAAAAGCAATTCATGGGATCGATTTTCTCGGTTCAAAAGTTTAGGGTCATGGCTTCATGAATCCATCCAGTTGATTGGCCTAAAGTTGTTTTTAGAGTTTGTATTCTACCTCCTAGTTTGGTGAGTAGCGACTGGAGTCTTAAAAACTTGTGAGTGGCCACCCAAGATAAAATAATTGGTCTCTATTCACCTAAAACAGCAGCAGAAGAATGAGGCCTAGGAATTAAAGGAGGAAATGGACTGCAGGTTTAATTGCCTCTATGAGCTACCACCTATCTGGCGTGAGACCAGAAGAAATGGGTGGTGCCCGGTTACTGTTACTGAATGTTTTGAGCAAGGATCCACTAGATGGATCCTGAACAAAAGGAGGAGAATCAGAGAACAGCACTTAAGATTAATATGGAAACCAGACTTACTAGATCCATTGAGACTGGGAGTACCTCTGAATCTATCTCCGAGAAAAAAATCTTAAACCTTGAACCAAAACTATCCCACGAAGTCGTTGTTAAACTTTCCAAACCCATTGCTGTTGAGTCAATTCTGACTCATAGCAACCCTGTAGAACAGAGTAGAACTGCTCCACAGTGATTCCAAGGCTGTAAATCTTTATAGAAGCAGATTGTCACATCTTACTCCCATGGAGCAGCTAGTAGGTTTGAGCTTCTGATCTTTCGTTTAGCAGCCAAGCACTTAGCCGCTGTACCACCAAGACTCCTAAACAACAGTTTAGCTCAATTAATAATGTTTTCCTTGAGAATTGCACTCTTATAAAGAATTATTTATATAAGCTCAAACTGAGTTAATCTGAAGCACAGATGATAACGTTAAGAGGCAGAAAGTCTAAATTAGCAATGATTTAAAATTATGGGTAGAGATATACGAATGGTGACACATTATAAATATGTCGCCTATGTCATTGAGCTGCACATGTAGAAATTGTGAGTGGATGTATGCCTGGATGTATGTTTGGTGACCACCAAAAATAAATTAAAAAAAAAAAGAAGTAAGGTAAAAAGTCTAGTTAGCTTTGTGTAACCTTTTTGAAATTATGGTGAGAAAAAATACATACTCATGTATGAGCTATGAAATACAAATTATATAATTTCAGTGATCGGCATATGAGATAAATGCTCTTATATTTGCAATTAAAATTGGCATTGCACAATATATAAAGGAAAACCCATGTTAATTTGAAACCTTAATTTTTATTTATTTAGAAAAACATTAAATTGCAAATAAAAACCACTGTGGCAAGTAAAGAGAGAGAACATAGGAAAAGGGAAAAAATATATATATTCTAGTACATGTGAGCACAATTTGTTCCTGATTTTTAAACACAGGGCACCACATTTCAAAATTATGTAACTGGACCTGTCCACATACAGACTGAAAGGAAACCATCTGAAATACAGCATGTAATTCCATTCTACTAAACAAAATGAAGTTTGTATTGTCTATACATGTAGTCTCCCATTTACAACTTATTCTAGTTACAAAGTTACAAAGAACCACACTTATGGCCATCCTTTTTTTTTTTTTTTTTGTACAACTTATCTTTAGCAATATGTACTACATACAGGGTTGTAGAATGTAATTTGCTAATATCATCCTATCTGTAAGTTTATATGTAATATTTCCAACCCCCAAAGACAAAGATTAAATTTATAAAGCTACTGATAATAAAGGGTGATACTGACAAAAACTGAAAAAAAAATGGTGTATTTGACTTATGTCAGAACCAACTTCAGACAGATTCATCAGAACAGAACACTGTCTTCAGTTAGGGATGACCTGCATGTCTGTTCTTAATTTTTCTGTCCCATGCAAGTGTTTATACTCTATGGAAGTAGACTACTACATCTTTTACCCACTGCTAATGTGGACTGTCTAGCTATTGGATTGGGTTGAACAGTATACAGAAACCTGTTGATTATGGAAGGCAGAATTCCTAAAATGGCTCAGTCATGGTAATTAGCCAATTAGCCATGTTAATTGTCAGAATTGTGAATAAGATATTACTCCCATGATTATGTGATAATTATATACCACAGCTAACCTTAAGATTCATTGAAAGGGCACACTGCAAGGTCGTATCCTTTAACTTATTCATCTATATGCTGAATAAATAATTTAACAAAAATTTTTTTTTTTTAATCTCAGAAGCCAGGCTATATGAAGAAGAACATAGCATCAGGTTTAGTGGAAAACTCATTAGCAACCTGTGATGTGCAGATGACACCACCTTGCTTGCCAAAATGAAGATGGCTTGAAGCACTTACTGAGGAAGGTCAAAGACTACAGCCTTCAGCATGAATTATACCTGGATTTTGTGAAGAAAACAAAAACTCTCACAACCAGACCAATAAACAACATCATGATAAATGGAGATAAATTGAAGTTGTCAATGATTTTATTCTACCGGCATCTACAATTAACATCCATGGAAGCAGCAGCCAAGAAACAAAAGAATGTATTGCTGTAGAGGAATTTGCTGCAAAAGATCTTTAAAGTTTTAAAAAACAAACATGTCACTTAGGTGACTAAGGTGTGCCTGACCCAAACCATGATCTTTTCAAATATTTCATATGCATGTAAAAGCTGGGCAATGAAAAAAGAAGACAGAAGAATTGATGTGTTTGATGAGTGGCACTGGTGAAGAATACTGAATATACCATGGACTGCCAAAAGAACGAACAAATCAGTATTACAAGTAATACAAGCAGGATGTTTCTTAGCAGCAAGAATGGTGAGACTTCCCCTTGCTTACTTTGGACACATCACAGGAAAGACCAATCGCTAGAAAAGTATACCATGTGTGGTAAAGTAGAGGGCCAGTAAAAACGGGGGAAACTCAATGAGATGGATTGACGCAATAGCCATAACAATGGACTCAAACACACTAACGATCACGAAGATGGTGCAGAACTGGCCAACTTTTTTTGTGATATCATACTTAAGGTCACCATGTGCTGGAGCTAACTTGATGGCAGCTAAAACAACAATCACAGTAACATCAGCCTGGAAATAGGGAGATTAGCTGTATTGGTCTGATCTACTCAAAAAAAAAAAAAAAGAGCACCTTTAAAAGAAGTCAGAGAAATTTGAAGTGTGTGAAAGACTGAATGCACACTTACTATTTTAAAGGTGAAGGGAAGCACATAAGAAGACGTATGAGAGGCCTCTAGAAGTAGACAACTTCTCTTGGCTGGCAACCAGCAATGAAACGAGGACCTTAGACCTACAACTGCAAGGGATTTAATTCTGCAAATAACCTGAATAAGCTTGGAATTAGATTACTCCTCGGAGCATTCAGATAAGAGTTTAATCTGACTGAAATCCTGATTTTGACTTTGTGAGATCTAGCCAGAGTACTTAGACCAGGCAACTTAGACCTCTGATATGCATAATAACAATTAATCGTGAAATAATACTCAGAAGTGGTTTTTAAACTGCTAAATTTGTGATAAGCTGTTACCCAGCTGAAAAAAAGGAATACTCAGATAATAATCTGTATTACCCACAGAAATGGCAATTTCGTATCGTTTAATCCAATAGATTTGTGTTTTATCCACAAAATATGAAAACTGAGCTAAGTAAACAATATTTAATATATTCCTACAGATTATTGTTTATGTTTTCACTGAATTGAATGACTAGGCTATTAAATTTTGAGAGGGAATGAGGATGTTGTTGTTAGTTGCCTTCGAGTTGATTCTGACCCATGGCAACCCCATATGTGCAGAATTTAACTACCGTATAGGGTTTCCAAGGCTGTGACCTTTCAGAGGCAGACTGCCAGGCCTGTCTTCTGAGGTGCATAGGGGTGGGTTTAAACTGCCAAACTTTTGGCTGGTAGTCAAGTGTTTAACAGTTTGTACCACCCAAGGACTCCTTACACTTATCTGTCAATTTGAAATTGATTGAATGAATGTCATGAGAGAGATAGACATTTTAACAGTCCCTGGAGGAGGACATCATGCTTGATAATGGTCAGTGAAAAAGAAGAAGACCTTCAAGGAGATGGATTGACACATGGCTGCAACAATGGGCTCAAGCATAACAATGATTGGGAAGATGGCTCAGGACCAGGCAGAGTTTCCTTCTGTTGTACATAGGGTCACTATGAGTCAGAACTGACTCGTTGACACCTAACAACAATGACAACAGGTTAAATATCAATAAAGGTATTGCTCAACCTATTAATACATCATAAAACTTTTCTTGAAAAGTGGAGTAAACTGTCATTTAAAACACAATGAACAGGGTGGATGATCCAAGATGTCTGAAATATGTCAACTTTTCTCCATTCTCTTACTTGATTCATGTATAATTCTTCATCAGAAGAGTCACAAAGACTGTGTAATGTGTAGATAAACTAAAGGGAAATCTGAGTATATACGTTATAATGAGGTTTGGTTTGTACCGGGTTAAAGCCGAAGGAAAACCTGCTATATTATTGGCAGCTGGATAATACCGGTCTGTGACTCTAGAAAACATTTCTTTAGTAGCTCTTGTAAATGTACTCTTCATTTCTTCAGCACCCATTGTAAAAGTACATTGCTTTGATATCCTTAATATGATAGCTGGCATTTGTCACCTTAATGTTGTTGTTGTTGTTAGGTGCCACCAAGTTGTTCCAACTGATACCAACACGTACAACAGAATGAAACACTACCCAGTTCTGTGCCATTCTCACAATCATTGCTATGCTCGAGCCAGTTGTTGCAGCCACTGTATCAATCCATCTCACTGAGGGTCTCCCTCGGATAACGTGTCCCCAAGTACATGAGACAAAGACTCCCTATCTTCACTTTTAGGGAACATTCTGGCTGTACTTCTTCCAAGACAGACTTATTTGTACCTGTGGCAATTCGCAGTATATTCAGTATTCTTCACCAACAACGTAATCCAAAGGCATCAGTTCTTCAGTGTTCCTTATTCACCGTCCAGCTTTTGCACGCATATGAGCAATTGAAAATATCATAACTTGGGTCAGGTGTGCCTGAGTCTTCAAAATGACATCTTTGCTTTTCAACACTGCAAAGAGATTTTTTGCAGCAGATTTGCCCAATGCAATGTGTTGTTTGATTTCTTGACTGCTGCTTCCATGGGCATTGATTACGGATCCAAGTAAAACGAAATCCTCGACAACTTCAATCTCTTCTCCATTTATCATGATGTTACCTAATGGTCCAGTAGTGAGGATCTTTTTTTTTTTTTAAATGTAGGTGTAATCCATACTGAATTATGTAGTCTTTGATCTTCATCGGTGATTCAAGTCCTCTTCAGTTTCAGCAATCAAGGTTGTGTCATCTGCATATTTCAGGTTAATGAGTCTTCCACTAGTGCTGATGCCAAGTTCTTGATAAAGTCCAGCTTCTCAGAATATTTGCTCAACATACAGATTGAATAAGTATGGTGAATAGATTCAACCCTGAAATACATCTTTTCTGATTTTAAACCACTCACTATCCCTTTGTTCTGTTTGAAATACTGCCTCTTGGACTATGACAGGTTCCACATGTGCATAATTAAGGGTTCTGGAATTCCTATTATCCACAATATTCTTCATACTTTTTTGTGATCCACACAGTTGAGTGCCTTTGCACAGTCAATAAAACACAGGTAAACATTTCTAGTATTCTCTGCTTTCAGCCAAGATCCATCTGACAACAGCAATGGTATCCCTTATTCTATATCCTCCTCTGAATCTGGCTTGAATTTCTGCCAGTTCCTTGTCTATGTACTTCTACAGCCATTTTTGACCAATCTTCAGCAAAATTTTACTTTCATGTGATATTAATGATATTGTTTGATAGTTTCTGCATTCTATTGGATCACTTTTATTTGGAATGGGCACAAGTATGGATCTCTTCCAGCCAGTTGGTCAGGTAGCTGTCTTTCAAACTTCTTGGCACAGATGAGCGAGCACCTCCAGTGCTGAAACATCTCAATTCGTATTCCTTCAATTCCTGCAACCTTGTTTTAAGCCAATGCCTTCAGTGCAGCTTAGACTTCTTCCTTCATTACTGTTGGTTCTTGATCATATGCTACCTCCTGAAATGGGTGAACTTCAACCAATTCTTTTTGGAATAGTGATTCTGTATTCCTTCCATCTTCTTTTGATGCTTCCTGTATCATTTAATATTTTGCCCATAGAATCTTTCAAAATTGCAACTCAAGGCTGAATTTTTAATTCAGTTCTTTCAGCTTGACAAATGCCAAGCGTGTTCTTACCTTTTGGTTTTCTAACTTCAGGTCTTTGCACATTTCATTATAATACTTTGTCTTCTTGAGTTGCCCTTTGCAATCTTCTGTTCAGTTCTTTTACTTTATTCATTCACTTTAGCTATTCTACATTCAAGAACAAGTTTCAGAGTTTCTTCTGACTTCCATCTTGGTTTTTCATTTTTTCCTGTCTTTTTAATGTCCTTTTCCTTTCTTCATGTACGATGTCCTTGGTGTATGGTCTTTGGCCAGTATTATTCAATTTGTTAAATCTATTCTTGATACGGTCTCTAAATTCAGGTGGAATATACTCAAGATCATATTTTGGTTCTCATGGACTTGTTTTAATTTTCTTCAGCTTCAACTTAAACTTGCATATGAGCAGTTGATGGTCTATTCTGCAGTCAGCCACTGGCCTTGTTCCCACTGATGATATTGAGCTTTTCCATAGCCTCTTTCCACAGGTATAGTCAATTTGATTTTGGTGTTTTCCATCTGGTGAGGTCCATGTGTATAGTAACCACTTATGTTGTTGAAAAAATAGAGTTTGTAATGAATAATTAAAATTCTGTTACCAAGGCCATATTTTCCTACTACAGGTCCTTCATTGTTTTCAACTTTGGAATTCCAATCACCAGGAATTACCAATGCATCTTGACTGCATTTTTGATCAATCTCAGACTGCAGAAGATGTTAAAAATCTTCAATTTCCTCATCTTTAGCATTAGTATCAGCCTAATATTTTTCATTGTGTTGCTGTTTCCATAAGTATAGACAGCATGAGTTTATCAAAATATACAGTAAAAACAGCTGGTTAAAACCATTAATACAGTGAAAACTTTATATATATGAGAAACAGACTTTTGAAGAAAGATAAATAAAATATTTTTTCTCATCAAAATCATTTAATCTGAAATAAACATTAAAAATAAGACACTTCTACCCTCTTAATGACTTGTGAATATTTCTTGCGAATATGTATGTATTTTTTTTCCATGCATTTTATTTTTCAGAAGATATATGGAGACAACTCCTTTAAAATAGATCAGTGTTTTTTCTTCTTCAGTATCAATTGTTGATTACATATTCCATCTATCATGCACTGCTCCATAGAATAGTTTATTGCCCAATAAGTAGAACATCTTTTGTCTCTACGATGCAATTTCTAGAAAATGCTCACAAGATTTGGCTTCCCAGCTGACAAGAAACAAGTAGATACAACATAAGTGTAGCCTTTTTCCAAGTGGATTTCAATCCAATTTAATTTAATCATCTCCCTGTAGGCTTGTTCGTTTATCTTGCTGATCAGTACATTTGACACTTTCATTCTGGATTATCTTTTATGGTTTACTATATCTTCAGGCTTCTCTCCAATTGGTAGGAAGTCTATTTTGCCAAGGCAGTGGATTATAAATAACACAAATAGTGCTATACGAACTTTAAAATAGTCTGAGTCCAGTGTCAGATCAAAGCAAAATAATTATATTCAGAGTCATAAAATATATTTTTTGAAGTTCTCAATGACTATCTGTTAAGATAGGTCTAAGAAATTTTACTGTAGAATCTTAAATAAAATCATAGCTGCCGGCATAAAGGAAAGTATTTTAAAAGAAGAGAAGGTAATTGATTTTTGAAAAGCATGGACTCATTTTCCATCCATAAGGAACACATAGACAACTCCCAAAGAGAAGGAACCAGCAACAGGTAATAAGAAGGTCACTTCAATGTTGCAATTAACTTCTGTCAAAACACATGCACAGAGAAAATCCCTAAATATCGTATAGAATCAAAAATGATATTATACATTGCACTTTACCCTCTGAAGTAAAAAGAAAGAGTATTTCTGCCCTACGGAATTTATCAATAGAGAAAGCAGTAGGAAGAAAGTTTTCTTTAGTATAAATTTTTCATTATGTTTTTGGTTAAGAGTTAGATACACAAAACATTGTTGAATATCCAGCATCTAAACAGGGAAACAAACAGAGAACATATACATAATATTGTATTCTCATAATTCCCTATGGTTAGAATGACTTTTGGTCACTTTTCTAGCATGAAAAAAAATGTGAATGTACTAAAGGTCACCAAATTATAGATTTTAAAATGGTGAATTATGTATTCTTTGTATGTTAACATAAAAAAAAAAAACAGTAAATTCATATGCCTGAATGGCAGCACTGGAGTCCCTGGGTAGCACACATGGTTAAGCAATTGACTACTAGCCAGAACTCATAAAATGATACTTACACAGTTCTCTGAAGAACCAGCACTGCACTGCCAAGGTCATGTCTACCATTAACATCATATTGAGCACTGAAAATGTGGCTAGGACGACTAAGGGAATACATTTTTAATTTAATTTTAATACATTTAAATTAAAAACATAAGTAGGATCAAATAGTGTTCTATTAAATGCAATCTAATTGTTCTGATAGGGTTACATCTCACTTTAACTGTTGTATTACATTAGATATTATTGGTTCATTTTGGTGTGCTTTATTAGTTGTGTGTTTTGCTCCAGTATTAAAGAGACACAAGTCACCTACTTTGTGTCAACTGATTGATTTAGTTTGATTTTTCTATGCATCAATGTAAAATTGTAATATGATGATTTGAATATTTTATGCAGACAATGTGAGTTACAAGGATACTTACAGAAATCCTAATTGGCAATTAAATTGAAATATTTTAATTATTATTTAATAATAATTAGTCATTACTAGTTCTCTAGTTATGTTAGGTAAATCAGGAGTATTTGTAATTTTAAAACAAAGAGTCTGATGATTTTCTTATTGATTTGTTCCACAGTATGATACATAATGAAAATATTTATAGCATTATGAAAAGTTTCATGCATGTGGTTTTAAAAACTATTCAGTATTTATGTGCAAGGATATGAATTCTCACCAATTTACGGAAACATTCAAAGAAATAGAAGAATATGAAATTAGTAATCTTTTGATTCTTTGTCAAAGCTCATTTGTTGAGTCTTAGAAGATTTTAACAAAGACTTATTGTACTGCTAAATTTAATTAAAAACTTTTCTTGTAATAAAGGAAATGCTTGTGAAATATTCAATAATCTAAAAGAAAATGGCAACATGACTATTTCTCCTTGCTGATACTTTGTGTTGCTGCTGTGTGCCATTGAGACAATTCTGACTCATAGTAACCCTATAGGACTAAGTAGAACTACCCCATAGCATATCCTGGGCTGTAATCTTTAGAGTAGTAGATTGTCAGGTAGGTAGCAAATTATCAGGTCTTTTCTTCCTCAGAGAAACCCTGGTGGCTTAGTGGTTAAGTGCTATGGCGGCTAACCAAAAGGTAGCAGTTCGAATCCGCCAGGCGCTGCTTGGAAAATCTATGGGGGAGTTCTACTCTGTCCTATAGGGTCACTATGAGTCGGAATCGACTCGATGGCAGTGGGTTTGGTTTGGTTTTTGGTTTTCTTCCTCAAAGCTGCTATTGGGTTCCAACCACTGTGCTTGCACGTAGTACCCAAGCAGTTCAAACACTCTACCACCAGGGCTCCTGATGTCTTACTGCATATGAATGAAATGGAGTCCCTCAGTGGTGCAAACAGTTAAAGATTGGACTACTACCCAAAAGGCTGGCAGTTCAAATTCACTTTGGAAGACAAGCCTGGTGATCTGCTTCTGAAAGGTAACAAGCTTGGAAGCCCTATGGAGCATTTCTACTTCACACACATGAGATAGCCATGAGTCAGGATCTACTGGAAGGCAACTAACAACAGTATGAGTGAGATAAATTTGAAGCGCCAAGGAAAGGAAATGTGCACTTGTGACTTACCCAGACAGGTTTAAAACGTATGTTGAAATTGAAACAATTCATAATATAAATCAGTAAGAATCATGTATGCAGACAGTTTGAACAAAAATTTGTATATTCTGGTTTATATTTGGGTGTGTATTATATTAGTTTGTTCCAAAGAGGGTTGCATTTTCTTCTGGAAGGCATTAGTGTACTGTTGGTATATGAACTCTGTAGAGGGATGACTTTAGGTTTTTACAGTGATAGACAGTCTGAGTTTTGTCTTTATTCCCAGGATTCAAATCTTATTTTGACTTATTTAAGTTGATATCTTTCTTGTTACACCATAAAGTATTTTCATGCTTGATAGTGACTTTCTTGTTGTTGCTTAATTTTGTTCTTTCTCCTTCTAAATACCAATTTAAAATATTCTTTATTCATTGGAATTCCATATACATAATTCCAAAGTATTTTACTCTTTCTAGTAACTACTTTTGATACCCTTATTTATCTATTCAAGCAAATATTCTAAACATTTTAGTTTTTCCTTTTGTA
This sequence comes from Loxodonta africana, assembly GCF_030014295.1. Lineage (NCBI taxonomy): Eukaryota > Metazoa > Chordata > Mammalia > Proboscidea > Elephantidae > Loxodonta > Loxodonta africana. Next base: position 52,723,221 of record NC_087351.1, read on the forward strand.
TCTCTGTGTAATAATTAGTAATTTTCCAGTTATTATTCACAGTAGTTTTTCATAAATTATAAAGGAACTAAAATCAATCAACCTCAAATATTTAAAACAATTTGGTAGCTCTAGTGTCCTAGTTATCTAGTACTGCTATAACAGAGATACCACAAGTGGATTTTTGGGAGGACACAATTCAATCCATGATTCCACCCTTTGGCCCCCCAAAGATCACATCCTTGTGACATGCAAAACATATTCACCCTGTCATAACAGGCACCAAGCAAGTCAGCAGAACACATTACATTAGCCCCCAAAGCTTTGGAAAATAATCCTCTGTTCTCTGAGACAATTTATACAATAACCCTGCCCTCCAGACTCTAGGTATTGGCCACACTCTCCAGATTCTGAGTGGAGGCCCCTTGGCCCTGGGCTTCAACTCCACCTTCCAGGCCCACTGGGATGGCAGTTCTTCTCCCTCGGCTTTAGGCACACCATTCTCCTCAGACACCTTTAGAAACACAGAGGCCATGGCTCCACTCCTTGAAACCCCTAAAGTCACGGCCGTACCTTTTGAGACTGAGGCAGCTCAGCTTCTTGTGTTCCTTGTCTCTTCAGCTTCTGCTTCATGGTTTCTTGTCCTCTTGACTCCTCGGGCCTCACACCTGCATCTGCCCTGCTGGGACAAGTGCTCCAAAGCTCAGTAGCTCTACCGATAAGTACCCGGAGGCACTCCACTCTGCCAGGAAGCCTTCTGCTCATAGGTACTCAGTTCTCTCGCTCAGTGGGTCAGCTCCAGCGCTGTCTCACTCTGGCCTCCTGGTTCTGCGGCTGCAGGTTCTCTGCTGCACTGGTCCTCTGCCGCTGTCACAACTCTATCCATTCACAGTTTCAAAACCACTTCAACATTTTAGGTATCTGTTAGAGCAGCATCCCACTCTCTTGGTAGCAAATTCTGTCTTAGTCATCTAGAACTGCCATAACAGAAATACCACAAGTGGATGGCTTTAACAAAGAGAAATTTATTTTCTCACAGCCTAGTAGGTTACAAGTCCAAATTCAGGGTGTTGGCTCCAGGGGAAGACTTTCTCTCTCTGTCGGCTCTGGAAGAAGGTCCTTGTCCACAATCTTCCTCTGGTCGAGGAGCTTCTCAGGTGCAGGAACCCTGGTCCAAAGGGCGTGCTCTGCTCCTGGCACTGCTTTCTTGGTGGTATGAGGTCCCTTACTCTCTGCTTGCTTCCTTTTGCTTTTATCTCTTGAGAGATAAAAGGTGGTGCAGACCACAACCCAGGGAAACTCCCTTTACCTTGAATCAGGGAGGTGACCTGGGTAAGGGTGGGTTTACAATCCCACCCTAATCCTCTCAACATAAAATTACCATCACAAAATGGAAGACAACCACACATGGTCTAACCAAGTTGATACACACATTTTGGGGTGGGGGGGACATAATTGAATTCATGACATCTAGTAATGAAGTTGCTATAACCCTTTAAGGATCCTCATGCAATTCATGCCCTACAAAACATTGTTCATTGCTGTCTATTTTTTCTGGAGAAAAATTTCTACCATATTCTCTGTTTTATAACCATTTTTTCTAGAAGCTGAAAGCGTACATGGTTAAGTGTTAACAAACAGAATTCTGCGGCAGGAAAATGGCAGAGTTTCTCTGAATCGTAGTGGCAGCTCAATTATGGAAACTCCCCAATGGTTTCAGGTATAAATTGATCATTTTCTTTCAATAAACTTTTTCTTTAATCAGAATTTTCATCCCCACCTCCTTCGCCCCCCGACTGTGGTTCTTTGGTGCTTCTCACAAGATTTTTTTTTTTTTTTTTCTGGTTAAAGCCCTGGAATTAGCAGGAGAGTATTATTAAAAATAAAACAAGCAGAGCAAGAACTCGCATTTAACTCAATGTTCATTTCATCTTATATGATGCAAAACAGTAACAGCCTTCTTAGTGAGCAGATGCAGTAGTTACCAGGGATGCGTGACTAAGAATTCACAGCTGAAAGAACAGTATTGTAATAATGTAACTGGGTTTCCTTGAGATGTGGAATAATCTCCCTTAAAACATGGAGTACATACTTCCCTCACCCTTTTAGGGGAGAATTGAGGAATGACTATATAATAACGCTATTTGTTATTCCCTAACTGTCTGTCAGTTTGTCATACCGTGGAGGTTTACTTGTTGCTGTAATGCTAGAAACTATGCCACAGGTATTCAAATATCACCAGGGTCATCTGTGGTGGACAGGTTTCAACTGAGCTTCCAGAATAAGACAGAATAGGAAAAGGAACCTGATGGTCCTTTTTTTTTTTCTGAAAAAAAATTAACCAGAGAAAATCTTATGAATAGCAGTGAAATATTGTCTGATATAGTGCCAAGAGATGAACCTCTCAGGTTGGAAGGCTCTCAAAATATAACTGGAGAAGAGCTGTCTCCTAAAAAGAGAGCTGGCCTTAATGATGTGGATGGAGTCAAGTTTTCGGAACCTACAGCTGCTGATATGGCATGGCTCAAAATGAGAACCAATAGCCGCAAACATCCATTAATAATATGAACATGGAATATACGAAGTATAAATCTAGGAAAATTGTCAAAAATGAAATGAAACTCATAAATATCAATATCCTAGACACTAGTGACCTGAAATGAATTGGTATTGGTCATCTCAAAATCAGATAATCATATGGCCTACTATTCTGGGAATGACAAATTGAAGAGGAATGACAATTACATTAATCATCAAAAGCAACATTTCAAGATCTATCCTGAAGTACAAGGTGTCAGTGATAGGGTAGTACCCATGAGCCTACAAGGAAGACCAGATAATAGCTCTATTATCCAAATTTATGCACCAACCACTAAGGCCAAAGATGAAGAAATTGAAGATTTTTACCAACTTCTGTATCTGAAATTGATCAAACATGCAATCAAGATGCATTGATAATTAATGGTGATTTGAATGCAAAAATTGGAAACTAAAAAGAAAGATTGGTAATTGGAAAATACGGCCTTGGTGATAGAAATGATGCCAGAGATCACATGATAGAATTTTGGAAGACCAAAAACTTCTTCATTGCAAATACTTTTTTTCAACAACATAAACGATGGCTATACAAGTGGACCTCACCTGATGGAATACACAGGAATCAAATTGACTGCACATGTGGAAAGACATGATGGAGGAGCTAAATATTTTCAGTCAAAACTAGGCCAGGGGCTGACTGTGGAACAGACCATCAATTGCTCTTTTACAAGTTCAAGTTGAAGCTGAAGAAAATTAGAACAAAGTATGACCTTGAGTATATCTCACCTGAATTTACAGACCATCTTATGAATAGATTTGCTGCATTGAACACTAATGACTGAAGACTAAACGAATTGTGGAATGACATCAAGGACATGATACATGAAGAAAGCAAGGGGTCATTAAAAAGACAGGAAAGAAAGAAAAGACCAGGATGGATGGCAGAAGATACTTTGAAACTTGATCTTGGATGTGGAATAGATAAAGCAAAAGGAAGAATGGATGAAGTAAAAAAGCTGAACAGAAGATTTCAAAGGTTGGCTTGAGAAGACAAAGTATAGTATTATACTGACATGTGCAAAGACTTGAAGTTAGAAAACCAAGAGGGAAGAAAATGCTCAGCATTTCTCAAGCAGAAAAAACAGAAGAAAGGATTCAAGCTTCAAGTTGCAATATTGAAGGATTCTATGGAGAAAATATTAAATGACACAGCAAGCATCAAAAGATGTTGGAAAGAATACACAGAGTCATTATACCAAATATAATTGGTCGACATTCAACCATTTCAGGAGGTAGCAAATGGTCAAGAACCAATAGTACTGAAGGAAGAAGTCCAGGCTTCACTGAAGACAATGTCAAAAAAAGCCTCCCAGAATTGATAGAATACCAATTGAGATGTTTCAACAAACAGATGTGGCACTGAAAGTGCTCACTTGTCTGTGCCAAGAAAATTGGACGACAACTACCTGGCCAACTGACTGGGAGAGGTCCATATTTATGTCTATTCCAAAGAAAGGTAATCCAAAATAATGTGGAAATTATCAAGTAATATTAATACAACAAGCAAGAAAACTTTGCTGAAGATCAGTCAAAAGCTGTTGCAGCAGTACATCAACAGGTAGCTCCCAGAAATTCTAACCAGATTCAGAAGAGGATGTGGATCCAGGGATATCATTGCTGAGGTCAGATGTATCCTGGCTGAAAGCAGAGAATACCAGAAAGGTGATAACCTGTGTTTTATTGACTATGCAATGGCATTTGACTATCAGGATCATAACAAATTATAGATACTTAATTGTGCTCATGCAGAACCTGTGCATAAAGAGTCAGTTCTTCAAACACATCAAGGAAATACTGTTTAGCTTAAAGTCAGGAGAAGTGTGTGTCAGGGTTGTATTCTTTCACCATACTTATTCAATCTGTTGCTGAGCAAATAATCTGAGAAGCTGGACTACATGAAGAAGAGTGTGGCAACAGGATTGGAGGAAGACTCATTAACAACCTGCTATATACAGACGACACAATCTTGTGAATAGAACTTGAACCACTTACTGATAAAGATAAAAGACTACAGTCTTCGAGATGGATTAAAAAAAAAAGCAAATCTGTTGCCGTTGAGTCAACTCCAACTCATAGCGTCCCTATAGGACAGAGTAGAACCACCCAGAGAGTTTCCAAGGAGCGCTTGGCGGTTTTGAACAACTGACCCTTTGGTTAGCAGTTATAGCATTTAACCACTACGCCATTAGAGTTTCCCAGGATGGATTACATCTCAATACAAAGAAAACACATATCCTCATAACTGGACCAATAAGCAACATCATGATAAACGGAGAAAAGATTGAAGTTGTCAAGGATTTCATTTTACTTGGATCCACAATCAATGACCATGGAAGCAGCAGTCAAGAAATCAAACAATGCATTGCATTGGGCAAATCTACTGTGAAAGACCTCTTTAAAGTATTAAAAAACAAAGATATCACTCTAAAGAGTTAGGCACGCCTTACCTAAGCCACAGTGTTTTCAATCACCTAATATGCAAGCGAAAGCTAGGCAATGAATAAGGAAGACCAAAGAAGAATTGATGCCTTTGATTTATAATGTTGGCAATGAATATTGAATATACCATGGACTTTTTTTTTTTTACCAGAAGAACGAACAAATCTGTCTCGGAAGAGATACAGTCAGAATGCTCTTTAGAAGCAAGGATGGCAAGACTTTGTCTCACGTAGTTTGGACATGTTATCAGGAAGGATCAGTTCCTGGAAAAGGACATCAACCTTGGCAAAATAGAGGGTTAGTGAAACAGAGGAAGACCCTCAATCAGATGGTTGGACACAGTGGCTGCAACACTGGGCTCAGGCTTAACAATGATTATTAGGGTGGTACAGGACTCGACAATGTTTCATTCGGTTATGCATAGGGCTGCTATGAGGTAGAACCAACTGGACAACACCTAATAACAACATTTATTATTAGCGTGGTTAGCAGTAGTTTGATGGCCATGATTTTCAAAGTGACACCAAAACTGTGTACTCACCCTAACTAAAAATCAAAGCCAGCTCTCTGTGTATGCCTGGCCAAGAAAATCGGGATAAACTAAATCTAAAACTTCTGTTTCTTAAAACACAAAGTTGATTTCCTCATTTAAGAGTCAAAAGAGTAAGTTGTGAATAATATCTTGGTGAGAGTTTTTTCTTTTTTGTGTGTTGTTTTTGTTTCTTTGTGCACAGAATAAATTTCCCCATGCACAACTTCTGGCTCAGTGGCAGGACAGTAATGTGAAAGCGTCTATGACTATTTCTGGGATTTCTCATTTTGTTTTTTAATTTTTTGATCCACTAGAATGTAAACTACTTGAAAGCAGGGATCATTTTTTGTTTTTTATATTATTTCTTTATGTATTTTTAAATTAATTTCTCTGTTAGACTCCAGAGTACCTGACATGTATTACATTCTTAACAACTATTGGTTCAATAAATGATGAACTCTAGGCTTACTATTTTTATCTATTAAGATGGAACTGATAATGCAGTGTGAGCCTAACATACCCAATGTGAAAAAAATAAATGAAAATCATTTATATTCTTCACCTGAGTACTACGTTCAATTTCATGCTTTCTAAAACTCCTATTATTATAATAACATATTCTTAGCTTTTTAATTGTAATATATTTTTTGGTTGGTTGGCGGCTCAAGTTACCATTTAAATCCTATCAACAAAAGCATGAATACAGATGAGCGATCCTCAGTGGAGTCCGGTTGGACTCAGATCAGCAAGGGTTCCAGATGTTGTATGCTGATAAAAATGCTGTATGAACTTCTGAAGCTTGTTCAGTTGAGCTACACATCCTGGAGGAGTCCTTGCTATAACATTTTGATTTTCTAACATCTGTTCCCAGAAGCAACCACTCAATTGCAGAATGTCTTGGGAAGGGTTGCTTGCAATTAACGATATTGTATATGTTCATTATTACTGATATTGTTATTGTAACATTTGAGACTCATATTTTTTTTACATGAAATTGCATAAGGATATAAATTACTTTGAAAAGCGTCTGTCACATTACTTTACCTTAACCAACTAAACCCATTGCCATTGACTCTATTCCGACTCTTAGCGACCCTATAGGACAGAGTAGAACTATCTGCTGTAGAGTATCCAAGGCTGTAATATTTACAGAAGCAGACTGCCACATTTTTTCCCCATGGAGAAGCTGTTGGGTTCGAACCTCTAAGCTTTCTGATAACAGCCAGAGGCTCAACTACTGTGCCACCAGAGCTCCTTACATCTCCTTAAGAAATTAGCAAATAGGTAAGATTATCTGAAGTCAAAACTTCACCTTCTCTTACTTTAGATTAGCTCTATCTGTTCATCTCCCCAGGTCTTCAGATAACCTCTGGGTTTGCTAACTGTCTTCACTGGAGAGAGAAGAAAAGAAAGAGAGGCAAGTTTGAGTAAAATTAATTCCCAATGTTTATTTCTACTTTTCAATGGATCAAACACCACAGTTCTAGGAAAAATATGACTAAATTGTGACTGAATTTTCAGTCAAGCCAACAAGTATAGCTTCTGGGTAACTGGGAAGTTAGAATGAATAGAGACCGATAATAACCCAATAGAAATGGATCACTCATCTTCATGTAAGGTAAATTTTAATAAACCATGAAAGAGAGGAAACATTAAGAGAACCCAACCATCTCATTTATTTTTACCAAAATCTTAAAAAAAAAAACTATTGCCATCAAGTTGATTTTGACTCATAGCAAAATCTTAGTGGGAGTTAAACCAGTTGCCGTTGAGTTGGCTCCGCTCATAGTGCCCCCATGTGTGTCACAATAGAACTATATTCCATAGAGTTTTAAATGACTGATTTTTTTTCAGAAGTAGATCACCAGGCCTTTCATCTGACGTATCTCTGGTTGGACTCAAACCTCCAACATTTTGGTTAGCATCAGAGCTTGTGTTAGCCATTTCCACCACCCAAGGATTGTTGGGAAAGGTGGCGGGGGGAGGAGGGGACTTAATAAGACAAGTAGATCACATATGGTCTGATTCTTAAGAAGTTTAAATAATGGGAAAAATTTTACTTTGAAAAATAAGAGTTTTTTTTTTTTAATATTAAAGGCACTTGAGATGTTTCTTTAAATAAGTCAGAAATATTTCTTTAAAAAAGTAACCACTTGATACGCAAAAATTTCTCATCCATTAACATGTGTTCCATGGAAATTGTTCATCTTTGTTCCACAAAACCTCAATCAAAGTGTCTCCCGTGGGAGCTGGAGGATCTGCTTTCAAGATGGCTCACTTCCATGGCTGGCCAGATGCTACCCACTCTGTAGGTTGGGTACTCAGCTGTATGCCTCTCTTGTTCTTCTCTAAAGTCTCTTCACAGTCTACTGTAGCTTCCTCAGAGCAGGATGGCCTGGTTCCAAGAGTGACTATCACAAGAAAGGCTGAAGTATATATTATTTTATGACCTTACTTCAGAAGTCATGTGGCATCATTTCTGCTGTAGTCTACTGTTTGAAGCAGCCAGGAAACCCTGCCCAGTTTCAAGGGGAGAGAACACAACCTCTATTGATGCCAGAGTGGTAAGATTCTAGAGCTTTTGTACCGGTCATCTTTGGTGAAAAGTCCAAACCCTCATGTTAGGTTTGTCTATGATCCTCACAGAAAATTTATACAAAATATATATAGAAACACTAGCCCTCAGCAAGAAATACCAAAAACTCAATGTGTCCACACTTGTTTCCTCTGAGCACTTTTAGAGGCTTAAGTTCACCTTTGACAACATAGATTTTAATGTTTCAGTTGTCTTACTACTAAATTTATTTAAAAATACCTATGCTTGGCTAGCTTATATTTTACATTTAGCATAACCCAGGACCTACCTTCCTGCAGACATGTTTACATTATACGATGCTGAAAAAAGAATATATATTCCTTTATTTATAAAAATCATAAATTCTTTATCAAGCTATAGCATAACGAACCAAACTATTGACATTGTTTTCTTTTTTACTTTTCTTCCTTTTGAGTTTGATTTTTTTTTTACTCATATTCCTTTTTATTTCAAATTGGCTTACTCTAAACCATATTAGAATCAGTATATTTTTATAACCACATTTGTTTTGCTTCAGTTTAAAGAGGTAGAAAATATCAATTAAGCACGGCATAATATTCATCTCTTAAAAAAAAGAAAAAAAAAATTTTTTGTAAGAATTTCTTGGAAAACAAACGAGTAAAATAGAGAATTATGTATAAAAGTGTTTTTCTTCATTTAATTATAGTAAACCAATGGCAATTTCTCATTGTTTCCCAGATAAATACCTTTATGATTTTTCCTAATTGAGGTAAAACAAATTCCAAAGTATAATGGGGATATTGTAAAATGTAAAAATATAAAAAAAAAACCCTGTAATATGTACAGACATGATACATATATCTCAGTATAATAATTGGCCATCTCTATGAATTGGCAGATAAATTATAGGTTTAGTGTTACCTTTTTGCATTCTGACTGTACTTCTTCCAAGACAGACTTGTTCATTCTTTTGGCAGTCCATGGTATATTCATTATTCTTCACCAACGCTACAATTCCAAGGCGTCAATTCTTCCTCTGTTTTCCTTATTCATTGTCCAGTTTTCACATGCATATGAGAAGATTGAAAACTCTATGGCTTGGGTCAGGTGCATCTTAGTTTTCAAGGTGACTTCTTTGTTTTTCAACACTTTAAAGAGGTCCTTCGCAGCAGATTTACCCAATGCAATGCATCTTTTGATTTCTTAACTGCTGCTTCCTTGCGAGTTGACTGTTTATCCAAGTAAAATGAAATCCTTGACAACTTCAATCTTTTCTCCATTTATCATGATGTTACTTATTGGTCCAGTTGTGAGGATATTTGTTTTCTTTATGTTGAGGTGTAATCCATACTGAAGGCTGTGGTCTTTGATTTTTATCGGTAAGTGTTTCAAGTCCTCTTCACTTTCAGCAAGCAAGGTTGTGTCATCTGTGTATCTCAGGTTGTTAATGAGACTTCCCCTAATCCTGATGCCACACTCTTCTTCACATAGTCCAGCTTCTCAGACTATTTTTTCAGCATACAGGTTGAATAAGTATCGTGAAAGGAAACAACCCTGATTCACACACGTTTTCTGACTTTAACACATACAGTATCCCCTTGCTCTGTTGGAACAGCTGCGTCTTGATCTATGCACAGGTTCCTCAGGGGCATAATTAAGTGTTCTGGGATCCCCGTTCTTCCCAATGTTATCCATGATTTCTTATGATCCACATAGCGGAATACCTTTGCATAATCAATAAAACACAGGTAAACATCTTTCCGGTATTCTCTGCTTTCAGCCAAGATCCATCTGACATCAGCGATGATATCCCTGGCTTCACATCCTCTTCTGAATCCAGCTTGAATTTGTGCTAGTCCCCTGTTGATATACCGCTGCAGCTGATTTTGAGTGCTCTTTAGAAAAATTTTACTTGCCTATGATTTTTTTTTTTTATGATATTAGTGGTATTGTTTGGTAATTTCTGCATTTGATTGAATCACCTTTCTTGGGAATAGGCATAAATATGGATACCTTCCATTTGGTTGGCCAGGTAACTGTCTTTCAAATTTCTTGGCATTGACGAGTGAGCAGTTCCAGGTCTTCATCTGTTTGTTGAAGCCGCTCAGTTGGTATTCTGTCAGTTCCTGCAGCCTTGTTTTTTGCCAGTGTATTCAGTGTCGCTTCAGCTTCTTCCTTTGGTACCATCAGTTCCTGATCATATGCTGCCTCCTGAAATGGATGAACATCAACCAATTCTTACTGGTACAGCAACTCTGTGTGTTCCTTTCAACTTCTTTTAACGCTTCCTGCTTCATTAATATTTTCCTGGTAGAATCCTTCGATATTGCAGCTCAAGTCTTGATTATTTTCTTCAGTTCTTTCAACTTTAGAAATACCCAGTGTGTTTTTCCCTTTTGGTTTTCTACCTCTAGCTCTTTGCACATGTCATTATAATTCTTTTGTCTTCTCGAGCAGCCCTTTGAAATCTTCTATTCAGCTCTTTTACTTCATCATTTCTTCCTTTCACTTTAGCTACTTGATGGTCAAAAGCAAGTTTCAGAGTCTCTTCTGACATTCATTTTTGTATTTTCTTTCTTTCCTGTCTTTTAAATTGATCTTTTGCTTTCTTCATGTATGATGTCCTTGATACCATTTCACATCTTGTCTGGTATTGGGTCATCAGTACTCAATACACCAAAGCTATTCTTGAGATGATCTCTAATTTCAGGTGGGATATGCTCAAGTTTGTACTTTGGCTTTCTTGGACTTGTTCTAATTTTCTTCAGTTCCTACTTGAACTTGCATACGAGCAACTGATGATCTGTTCCACAGTCAGCCCCTGGCCTTCTTTCGACTGATGATGTTGAGCTTTTCCATTGTCTCTTTCCACAGATGTAGTCGATTTGATTCCTGTGTATTCTATCTGGTGAGGTCCACACGTATAGTCACCATTTAGGTTGGCGAAAAAGTATTTGCAATGAAGAAGTCGTTGGTCTTGCAAAATTTTATCATGCAGTCTCCAGCATCATTCCTATCAGCAAGGCCATATTTTCCAACTACCAATTTTTCTTCTTTGTCTCCAACTTTTGCATTCCAATCACCAGTAATTATCAATCATCCTGATTGCAAGTTCGATCATTTTCAGACTTAGAAGTTGGTAAAAATCTTTGATATCTTCATCTTTGGCCTTAGTGGTTGATGTGTAAATTTGAATAATAGTCATATTAACTGGTCTTCCTTGTAGGCATATGGACATTATTCTATTACTGACAGCATTGTACTTCAGACCATACACACTATCAGCTTTACTTTCTTCTTGAAATGTTACATAACAGTGGATTCAAGATGCTAATATCTTATTTAGGGTTACATATATAGAGAAAAATTTTTTTTTTTTTTTATACAGAGAGGAACCCTGGTGGAGCAGTGGTTAAGCATTCAGCTGCTAACCAAAAGTTCGGCAGTTTGAATCCACCACCGCTCCTTGGAAACCCTATGGGGCAGTTCTACTCTGTCCGATAAGGTTGCAGTGAGTTGGTATCAACTCCACGGCAATGAGTATATCAATATAGAAGTGAAATTGGCCAATATTTTTCCACCAGTTTATTGTCTGTTTTGGTTTTAGCATAAAACAAAATGACACTAAAAATGTATATTGAGGTTTTGGATTCTGTTTCAGACATATAAGCACGTATTACCCAATGTGTTCTAAGGAATACAGAGGACCCTAAAATGGTTGAAAGCTGTTGAGACTGGAGAAGATATTCAATGAGGGAAGACAGAAATATTCACTTTTACTCACTGCCATGTCAGCAGCTATAAGTTAAGAAAGAAAGATTATAAAATTATATTCAAGGCTTGATGATACTGGTAATAACTAGTATCTTTTAGTGAATGCCAATATGTGTAAGGCACACAGCATGCATCATCTTTAATGCCTCCACTAACCCTCAGACTTTTATTATCCTTGACTTGGATGACTGATTCAAAAATGTAAAATTAATTTTTCAAAAATAGCCCAGATAGTTTATGATAGAGGCATAATTAAACCTTACAAGGAAGGAGTTGTATTTACCCCATCATGCTGGCTTTCATTAACAAATTTAATAAGGATTTATTTAACTAGACAGAACTGTGACAGATGACTCAGGTAAGAATGATGGAGATTAAATGGTGGACAGAAAAAAAAAAAAAACACAAGAACATCAGTCAATGTGACTTAGTTGAGCTGTGCATTTATCTTTTTCTGAGGAAATTTTTGAAAAATTGACAACTATTTTAGCTTCTCCATTATATGCAAGATTTTCCAGGGCAGTAATTTACAAAGAAATGATGGAAAAGGGAAGGAGCAAGAAAAAGAGAGATAGAAAATAAATGAAGATCCACTGCCAAATATGAGACTTTATATGGATAGTAAAAAAAAAAAAAAAAGTAAAGAAGCAAGAAAAATAGAATGGGATTAAATGGGCAAATATTACATTGAAGAAAATCTTGGCCAATTTCCCTACCTTGTGTATTTCTTGGATTTCATAATGCTGTACTTAGTATAAAGGAGACCCAGAAGATAAAAACTTTCCCTCCTCAAAGCCAAGTATAATTAAATGAGTGGGAATTGAAGAAAAGTGAACAGAACAAGATGATACTTTGTAGTTTAAAGTCAGGAAAAGTATGTGTCAGGGTTGTATTCTTTCACCATACCTATTCAATCTGTATGTTGAGCGGACTATATGAAGAAGAACTGGATATCAGAATTGGAAGAAAGACTCATTAACAGCCTGTGTTACACAGATGACACAACCCTACTTGCTGAAAGTGAGGAGAACTTGAAGCACTACCTGAAGAAGATCAAAGACCACAGCCTTCAGTATGGATTACACCTCAACATAAAGAATACAAAAATCCTCACAACTAGACCAATAAGCAACATCAGAATAAATAGAGAAAAGATTGAAGTTGTCAAGGATTTCATTTTACTTGGATCCAGAGTCAACACCATGGAAGCAACAGACAAGAAATCAAAAGACGCATTGCACTGGGCAAATCTGCTGCAAAAGATCTCTTTAAGGGTTTGAAAAAGCAAAGATGTCACCTTGAAGACTAAGGTGCGCCTTACCCAAGCCATGGTGTTTTTAATTGCCTCATATGCATGTGAAAACGTGGCTGATGATTAAGGAAGACTGAAGTAGAATTGATGCGTTTGAATTACGGTGATGGAGAACAATATCAAATATACCGTGGACTGCCAAAAGAACAAATAAATCTCTCTTGGAGGAAGGGCGACCAGAATGCTCCCTTAGAAGCAAGCATGGCAAGACTGCGTCTCACATACATTGGACATATTATCGGAGGGATCAGTCCCTGGAGGACATCGTACTTGGTAAAGTAAAGGGCCAGCAAAAAAGACGAAGCCTTCAACAAAATGGATTGACACAGTGGCTGCAACAATGGGCTCAAGGATAACTACGAGGATGGTGCAAGACCGGGCAGTGTTTCGTTCTGTTGTACATAGGGTGGCTATGAGTCGGAATCGACTTGTCGGCACCTAACAACAATTACAACAACATAATGATGATGAGATATCAAAAGTTTTTACTGTACCGACAATAGTTATTGTCTTTTATTGAATACCTAATATATTTAGGGCACATCACATGCATCGTTTCATTAAATCCAAAAGCATCCTCTCCCTCCCCTCTCCCCTTCTCTACCTCTGTATACCGAGGCTTTGGAGTTTATTTCCTTGTCATTTTTTTTTTTTTCTTTTGAGGAAAGACAAAGAGATTAATGACAAAAAGAAAAAGTTTCATTTTTACTTTTAATGTTATGTAATGTGTTATAGATTTGTTAGTGTAGGAAGGGTTTGTGCTTATATTTTTATTTCTTAACTTTGTGTTTAATATTTTTCACTATTTATAGATTTTTTAATTGTATTCATTACTTTCCCTGCCAATCTCAACTTGATCTTGCTGTCACCTTTGCTCTGTCAGTGAAGTTGCTTCAAACACTGGTCAGCAAGGTCCTTTGTCCTTGTTACCTTCTCTTTCTCTGTCTTAAGTATTGACAGCTTGTCCTTGATACCACCTCCCTGTGCATGTTCACAATACAAGTGTCACCTTATTGAATGGCACCTCTGAAAATTGCTTATCCTGTCTCTCAAAAATAAGAGAGTTTTTGGTTTCTGGAAAGTACAGTAATTTTTTGAACGAATCCCTGCCTGAGCCCATCGAATGCCCTGCAAGTGTCTGGATAACTCAACATTCTGGTAGTTATAACTGGTTTTAAGTAACAGAATCTGTATGATTAATTAAGAGTTGGAGAAGAGGCAAAGCGATTAACAGAATCTGCCAACATATCACGATTACCAAAGTTACTTAAAGTTTATTACGTGTTCTAAGCACTTCACTAGCATTCCTCCATTTAATCATTAAAAATACCCTACCCTATGAGGTAAATGGAAACTCTGGTGGCATGGTGGTTAAGAGCTATGGCAGCTAACCAAAAGGTCAGCAGTTTGAATCCACCAGGAGCTCCTTGGAAAATCTATGGGGCAGTTCTACTCTGTCCTGTAGGGTTGCTATGATTTGGAATTGACAGGACAGCAACAGGTTTGGTTTGTTTTGGTTTTTTATGGGGTAAAGAATATTATTGTACCCGTTTGTTTCACAGAAAAAGAAACTGAAGCATGGAGAAGTTAACTAACTTCTCTATGCCCTCGCAATTTGTCAATTGTGGCCTCCAGATTCTAAGGTGCATCTTTTTGACTCTAGAATCCATACTTTTACCACCATACTCTCTACTCCCCTATACAAAAAAAACATTATTACCATTTTTATTTCTACTACCAAATACCTCCTTGAGGTTAACAGCAATCACTCTCTATACAACGGCAGCAAAATTACTTTATGTTTTGTAAGACTGTATTGTAAGTCTTGTTTTTTGGTTTCTTTAAAAAGAGCAGGAGAAAATGCCACATAAAATTTGGGTTATCATTTTCAAAGCCACTGTAAAACAAAGGCTAGAGAACAAAGGCTAAAGATTTACTAAGAACAAGGCTGAGAAAAAGAATTGGGTAGAAATTAATTAGTTTCAAGGTCTCTTCTAGCTGTCTGAGAACATGGGAACCTATGATTTCCAGATCATAGACTTTTTATTTTATAATTCATAACTGACCTAAACGTTTGCATAGTTTATTTTTTTACTTTTTTCTGACCTATTTAAGGGCTGAAGGAAGCTTGCTTATTACTGGGCATGACAAACTAAAATGTTTCAAAAAAAGAATTGAGGGAGAATGCCCTTATTAAGCACTTAGTGAAACAGACATGTCACTTCTATTTAAATTATAATAAGGATATCAAGAGCTTTATATAAAATGACCCATTTATTTAAAAAAATTTAGGATGCAGCTACTATTACCAGCCCAATTTTATAAATAAGTGTACTAAGGTTTAGATAGAGGCAACTTGTGCTTTAGTTAAACAAAAATAAGCAGAAATATGGCACCCAGAGAAGATGAAGGAAGAACCTATGCTCTTAACTATGGTGTTATATTTTCATATCTTTTACTGATGTGAGGACAGTATATATTAACTATTGGAACCACTAATAGTGGAGGGCAGAGTCCATGAACTGTATTCATTATTACTGATTTATAAACAACAGTAATTTCAGTTCCAAATATCAAATAGTTGCTCAATAAAATAGTTAACTGGTAGATGAGTTAGTGAATAATTAGTAGATCAATTGATACATTTTTTGCCCCATATTAGGATGTCTCTGGTATACCAACATAGCCTATAGGGCAATGATTTATTTTTCTTATATATCCTTAATAATACTTACTGAGATAATTAACAACTTTGAAGTTATATTTGTTTTAGTCTTGAGAAGATGTTAGAAATTATTTACTCTCTCCTTCAATTTAGTAAACTCATTAAGGTTATTGGATATTAACTGACAATATAGAGAATAAAATCAACAAAAGTTAAGCTTGGCATAAAACCATTTCAGTTGTAATAGAGTATATTTTTGGGAAAAGATGAGGAAAGGAAGGCAGTCTGGTTTTTCAACTAACAGTTTAATAAAACTTCCTATTAAAAGAGTGACAACTAATGCTTAGATATGTTTGTCTACTGATAAATAAGTTTTGCTAGTACCTAACAATTCTTTCTGTTGGAGTTGACCAATTTTATATGGCTTTCCCTTAGTAGGACAACTCATTAACTTGACAGAGGTTCTAGAAAGAAATGAATTCTCCTCACTGGAAGTTTCCCTGTAAGTTTCAGATGGGACTCAGAAGAGGACACGGAAGGAGGGGTATGATTGCTGATATCAGATGGATCTTGGCTGAAAGCACATAATACCAGAAAGATGTTTACATGTGTTTTATTGACTACGGAAAGGCATTCCATTGTGGGAATCATAACCAAATATGGATAATATTGTGAAGAATGGGAATTCTAAAACACTTAATTGTGCTCGTATGGAACCTGTACGTAGACCAAGAGGCAGTAGGTTTAACAGAACAAGGGAATACTGTGTGGTTGATAATCAGGAAAGGTGTGGGTCAGGTTGTATCTTTCACTATACCTATTCAATCTGTATGCTGAGCAAATAATACAGGAAGATGGACTATATGAAGAAGAATGCAGCATCAGGGTTGGAAAAAGACTCATTAACAACCTGCAATATACAGATGACACAACCTTGCTTGCTGAAAGTGAAGAGGACTTGAAGCACTTACTGATGAAGATCAAAGACCACAACCTTCAGTGTGGATTGCACCTTAACATAAAGAAAACAAAAATCCTCACAACTGGACCAATGAGCAACATCATGATAAATGGAGAAAAGATTGAAGTTGTCAAGGATTTCATTTTACTTGGATCCACAATCAACATCCATGGAAGCAGCAGTTAAGAAATTTAAGGATATATTGCATTAGGCAAATCTGCTGCCAAAGACCTTTTTAAAGTGTTCACAAGCAAAGATGTCAGTTTGAGGGCTAATGTGCACCTGAGCCAAGCCATGGTACTTTCAATTGACTCATATGCATATGAAAGCTGGACAATGAATAAGGAAGACCAAAGAAGAATTAATGTCTTTTAATTACAGTGTTGGGATAGAATATTGAATATACCATGGGCTGCCAGAGGAACGAACAAGGCAGTCTTGGAAGGACAGCCAGACTACTCCTCGGAAGTGAGGATGGTGAGGCTTTGTCTCAGGTACTTTGCACACATTATCAGGAGGAACCAGTCCCTAGAGAAGGACATGATGCTTGATAAGGTAGAGGGTCAGCAAAAAAAAAAAGAGAGAGAAAGGCCCTCAGTGAGATGGATTGACACCGTGGATGCAACAATGGGCTCAAACATAGTAATAATTGTGAGAATGGGGCAGGACCAGGCAGGGTCCCTATGAATCAGGACCAACTCAACAGCATCTAACAACAACAAAGCTTCCTTGTAAATTAATTCGTATTTATTTCTTTCCTTATTCTCTGTTGGGAACCCTGGTGGCATAGTGATTAAGTACTATGGCTGCTAACCAAGAGGTTGGCAGTTCAAATCTGCCAGGCACTACTTGGAAACTCCATGGGGCAGTTCTACTCTGTCTTATAGGGTCGCTATAGGATCACTATGAGTTAGAATTGACTCGATGGCAGTGGATTTGGTGGTTTTACTCTCTGTTTAGGAACTTTATATAAAAGGTGTATATATTATGAGTTTTAAAATGTTTTATTATATGTCAAAAAAGTCAATTGTTTGTGACCTCAAAGTATTTTAAACAATTTTGTAGCAGTCCTGTCTCCATTTCTTTATAAATACAATATTCTTTTAAACATGTATTCTTAAGAGCTAGAAATAATTAGGAAAATGGCAGTCTTTTCTGATTATTCTGACACAACCATTAGGTCACTGATCATAGGCTAATTTTGAAGAGTTGTAATTTTTTCTTTGTATGTCAAAAGACTTATTTATTCTACATTTTGGACTTGATTCTTTCCCTCTTTCTTTTTTCTTTAGCCTGCATCACACATGTAAGTTAATATAAACAACTTGATGAACAATTTTTGATCTTGGTAGTTCAGATCAAAGTACACTGCCTGAAGATTACTAAGAATGTATTATGTAGAATTGAAATTGCAAGTTTTCACTCAATTAAAATTCTAGGTAGCAAGTCATAATGATTTGTCATATATTTTTATAATTTCAAACCAGATTTAGTGCTCTTTTTGAATATTATTCTAAATAAAATTGTTATTTTCAAAAAGTTTACATTCATAAATAAACATAAATGCTTAATTTATATTAATAGGTTTGATATAGCTGAAACAAAGAACATTTTAACCTCATGTTGCACTGAGGGGCTAAATTATTAGACATGCAGCCACATACTTCAAAGCAAAACTATATAAAGGACTTAAAAGCGCTGATTTTTTGAAGGGGAAAATGAAAGCTCTAGATCAGAATTCTGAAGGTTTCATTTTATATGAAACTAAAAATGCCTTTTGTTATGGATTGAATTGTGTCCCCCCAAAATATGTGTCAACTTGGTTAGGCCATGATTTCCAGTATTGTGTGGTTGTCCTCCATTTTGTGATTGTGATTTTATGTTAAAGAGGATTAGGGTGGGATTGCAACACCCTTACTAAGGTCACAGCCCTGATCCGATGTAAAGAAAGTTTTCCTGGGATATCACCTGCACCATCTTTATCTTACAAAAGATAAAAGGAAAGGGAAGCAAGCAGAGAGTTGAGGACCTCATACCACCAAGAAAGCAGAACTGGGAGCAGGGTGCATCCTTTGGACCTGGGGTCCCTGCACGGAGAAACTCCTAGTCTAGGAGATTTTTGAGAAGGCCGACAGAGAAAGAAAACACTCTCCTGGAGATGACACCCTGAATTTGGACTTTTAGCCTACTTCACTGTGAAGAAATAAATTTCTCTTTGTTAAAGCCATCCACTTGTACTTCTGTTATACCAGCAGTAGAGAACTAAGACACCTTTTAAAGAATATTTCATTGAAAGATTTTTATTAACTATTCCAAAGAATAAAAAAAAAATTTACCAACTTACTCTATAATTCCAACATAAAATTTCTACTGAAAAGGACAAAGACATTATGAGAAAGGCAACAAGACGCCCATATTTCTAATAAATTTAGATGAAAAAAATTTTAAACATAATGTTACCAAATCATACACTATGATTACTAAAAAATGTACTACACCATGACTTAAATGATTTTATTGAAGAATTTAATGATGCTAAACATTAGAAAATTTGTAAATATAAATTACCATATTACCAGAAAATCATTACAATAAAAATAGAAAAATCATATAATATTATTTAACATAAATTCATAATAAATACTGTTAGAAAAATAAATACAGTCATGTACTGCATTACTGTCTATTCCAACATCTGACCACATATCCATCCGTGGTTCCCTATAAATTTGCGAAGTATGTTTGCACATAAAACACTTAAGAAACACATCCAAACCACTCAGTGCTTTCATGAGTGTCACAGAATAGTGCTTTGCTAGAAATGTGGGTGTTAAATGTGCTCCTGGTGAGGCTTTAAAAGAAAATGACGAAAATGTGTTTGGACAATTGAAGGCGGGAGATACTTTTCATGCAGTGGCAAAGAACTTGTCTGAATTATGTTCAAATGTTTATTGGAAGGAAGAACTTGTTAGTGATGATCTTGGATATTTGGCTGAGGAGATTTCTAAGCAAAATCTTAAAGGGGCCATGTGGTTTCTCCTTGCTGTTTATAATAAAATGTGAGAAGAAAGAAATGGATATAAAAATGAACTCTGCAAAAAGAAAGCAAAACTTAAAGATTCAGAAAATTTTGCTGTACAAACTAAGGATGTGTGCTTTAAAACTCTCACCAAGGACTTGGCGACTCAATCTTTTTTTGAAGAGATTAATTCTGTGACTGATGGATCTAATCAACCACCACAGCAGAAAACCCATCAGCTTAGATTGAAGTGAACAGAGACAGGATGAAAGGAAGGAAAGCTGTCTGCCTCTTGGAATTTTACAGTCAGGAAGTACGCCAAAGGAGCTATATCTGTTGTCCTCCAAGAAAAGAAAAGGACAATCCCTGGAGAACTTCAGAGATGAGCAGTACTATTAGAGGGGGTACAGGAAGCAGGGCTGTCTTAGTTTCAAAGCATAGAGCTACAGCTATTAGGTTTCAAAGGGTAGAATCATAGCCTTCTAAGTTTCAAAGAGTCAGGTCTCCATTAACTCCATTCTGGAATGTGGGGCTGCCATGTCCAAAGGCCAAGAGGATGGGGTCGTTGCCCAAAGTTGAAGGGGTGTGGCTAAAATGCCCAAAAAGCAAGAGAACAGGACCTGCTAGGCCAAGGGGGTGGGGTTGCCACTCAGATGGACCAGGAAAATGGGGCTACCCAAAGCCAAGGGAGCAGAGGTGCCATCCCAGTAGGCATGGAAAGCAGGGCTGAAGCCCAGGGCCTACGCGCCTCCACCTAGAATCCAGAGGGCATGGCCAACACCCAGAGTCTGGAGGGCCAGACCATATGGCCCAAATGGTTTGGGAGAGAAGAGAATTATTTTCAAGTCTTGAGAGCTAATGTAATTTGTTCCTCTGGGTTTTCGACTTCCTTGGGACCCGTTATTCCTTCTTTCCCTCCAATTTCTCCCATTTGTAATGGAAATGTCTACTTTGTGCCTGTTTTACCATTGTATGTTAGAAACAGATAACTCCTATTTTAGATTTCACAGGTTCACAGATAAAGAGGAATTTTGCCCCAGGATGGAATACGCCTAGAGTCTCACCCGTATTTGATCTAAATGATCAGAAGATGAGATTTTGGGCTTGGAGCTGATGTAAGACTTTTGGGATGATATGATGGAGTGAATGTGTTTTGTATGTGGACGAATATGAGTTTTGGGGGGCCAAAGTGTGGAATGTTATAGATTGAAATGTGTCCCCCCAAAAATGTGTTGTAAATCTTAACCTCTATGCTATGGTTAGAACCCTCGTGGCGCAGTGATTAAGAACTTGGCTGCTAACCAAAAATGTCTGCAGTTTGAATTCATCAGTCACTTTTTGGGAACCCAGTTCTACTCTGTCCTATAAGGTCCCTCTGAGTCCTAATGGACTGGATGGCAATGGGTATTCTGCTGTTTATAATTGAATGGATTGTCTTTGTTAAGTTAATGAGACAGTATTAATGTAGAGTGTCTTTAAAGTCAATCTCTTTTGAGATGTAAAAGAGATTTAACAAGCAAACAAGAAAAGTAGAGACAGGGGAGGAGAGATGGCAAGCCATGTGAAAATCTCCCAGGAACAAAAGTAAAAAACAGACTAGGACCTTCCTCCAGAGTCTACAGAGAGAGAAAGCCTTCCCCTAAAGCCAGCACTCTGAATTTGAACTTCTAGCTTCCTAAACTGAGAAATAAATTTCTGTGAGAAAATAAATTTCTGTTTGTCAAAGCCACTCATTTGTGTAGTATTTGTGTCATAGCAGCCCTAGATAACGAAAACAGATATCATGCAATGACAATTAAAAATTCAAATATTTAGTAATACATCTCACAAAAAATTATAAGGCCTTTATGGAGGAACATATAATAAATATATTTTTGGAAATGCCAAAACTATCTACACAAGTGTAGAACTCTTCTACCATGTTAATTTAAGGGAACACTTGACTTTTGAAGATGTCAATTCTCTCCTACCTGGTATATAGATTCAATGTAATTCTGATCTAAGTCTCAACAAGATTTTATATGAAAATTAGAAGCTGCTTTTAAAATTTATATGGAAGATTAAATAGACAAGAAGTGCTCATATATTACTTTCAGAAAAAAGATCATGGAGGTTGGGATTATTTTATTTGAAGTGTTATTATAAAGGCATTGCAAATAAGACACTGTAACATGTTTCTTTGGAGTGGGCACTGAAATATAATAAAGAACACAAAAGTAGAGCAGGTGTGTATATGGTAGAGCGATGACTAGAATCTACTATTCCTGAGAGAGTAATGGTGAGAGAATAGGGTTTTCTGAGCCTGGTTTTTTTTTTTGTCAGGGCTGAATGGGTTTCAGTGTGGTGGTTGGGCTGTCCACTGATAGCTATGGTGTTGGAAGGAAGTGCTCATTTCCAGAAAAACAGTGCTGATGCAGGAGGTAGCCATGAGGGAATACTCTCTTGTCTTTTCTGATTTCTTATCAGTAACTCTCAATGTTTGAACCTATTCACAAACAAGTTGATAAGGAAGCTTGGGTGATACCAAATGCAGAATTAAGATTGCTATTACAAAGGGTAATACAGAGATTGGAACTGAAAGGGTGGGAGGAAACTGAGAAAAAAGGAACACACATACCCGGACTACAAGACCCTACAGCACTATTCCTCTAAGTATTCCACGTACTCTGTCCCTTTTTTGTTTTGGTATATCTCCCCCTCAGAAAAAAGAATTTTGTCTGTTTTATTCACTGATGCACCCCAAGCACCTAAAACAAATGGCTGGTGCAAAGCAGGTATTCGGTAATATTTGGTAAATAAACAAGCAAAACAAAAATACTTTCCCTTTCAGTTACTCCTAATTTGCAGACCATTCTCCCAAGTTACATGCAAAATTCATTTCAATAAGTCTCAATGCTTGATATCATCAACTGTATCTGACAGGATGTATTTTTATGAGACAATGTGAATTTAATTCAGTGTTTTTTCAAATCTGTTGATACATGATCAACACAGTTCTCTCCAAAATGTCTCTCATTTATAACTTCAATAGCTTTTTGAAGCATACTTTATTATTCCTATATGTCTAGTGAATGATGTAACTGAGAGCTCACAGAGATTAAATAACTGTCTTCAACAGCACAGCTGATGTAACAGGGACTGGTTTTAAAAACTTTCATTTTCTTTACTCTATCCTTCAAAACCGATCTTAGATACCACCTCGTCCTGAAATCTATTTCTGACCAATATTTAGTTACAGTAACCAACTCCTTGATGCTACTTCTAAATCTTGTATGTGCAACCTTCATTACTTAATATATGGCATATTCAGGGAGAAACAATCTTTTCTAAGCAATAATCTCTAAAGGGTGTTTTAGTAGCTGAGAACAAACTGGACCTCAGAAACTTGACATTCATTTTTGGGCAGGGTACACTGATTACAGATCATTTTTATCTATAATAATGCCTGCCAGGAATTTTTACAGATAATAACTATTTTAATTTGGAGTGAGTGAGCCATCCATACAGTAATAGGTGTATGGTTTGCTACCAATTGAGTATAAATACATGCAATAAACTATTAAAGGATGTAATTTGTAGTTCTGACTCTCTTCATTGTGTACATGATGAAAATTCTTAGAGAAATAAATAGAATATTCTTTTTCTTGTCCATCTCAGGGTTCTTTTTCATTATTTATATTTTGCTGACTTTTTCCTATATGCTAATATGCTCTAATTTTACATTCAATTTTTTATTAAAAAGTTTTTAGTAGGGCCTTCATTACTGCTACTAGAAAATTTTTACTTTCTACTTATGCACGGATAAAGTTTACTTTAGATATTATCAACTGTGCTATTAGAATATTTTGTTCATTCTAAAGGTCCCATGTTGTGCAAGTCAAGTATCACTTACATTTTATTTTCTGTGAATACAATGCAATGTAAATAGTTCCCAGTGGAGCTGGGCAAAGTGGATGTAGTGTTTCCGATGGACTTTAAGGTTTGTGCCACTAATTAATTGATTAATTATTATGAAGCTAATGTATGGTTCTTCTTGTTTTTAAGTTTCTGTTTTACTTCAGTAGATTTTTTATTTGTATGTGCTTCCTCTAATCTTTTTTGAGTAATTTGGTGAATGGTCATAGGGAATAGGTAGGGAGCATAACTGGAGGTTGTACCAAAGTGGGTTTTTTTGTTATCATGTTGACCATGGCTCTAAATTAAGGTTTAATCTGCAAAACTAGAGCATAAATAGAAAATTAATAGTAACTATTATTAGACATTTATTGAATGTGTACTAAGTTTCATTAGTTCTCCAAATTATCTTATGTCGTAGGTATTATCACCCCCAATTTGTGTATATAAACCAAATCATTAAAAGGTAAATAACTTGCCCAAAATCTGGCAGATAATATGTGACGGAGCCTTAACACTGCAATTTGACACATGTTGTAATTCTATGGGATCAACAGTCAAGTATGTTATGCCTGTTGTTGTGTTGTAATTTATTTATTCACATGCCTCGAGAGTAGAGATATGCTGTCTTCATTGCAGTATCCTCAGCCTCAGCTATGTCTGGCACAATCTAATGGGAGAAATTGACAATAAAAAACAACAACGAATCTAGCCTAAGAAACAGCTATAAGGGCTACAAAGAAAAACAGAACACAGAATCGTGAAAGTGGAATATTTTCCAGATAGCATTGTCAGGAATAGCTTCTTTCAAAAGATGATATTTGAGCCTAAATGAAGTGAGGGGGCAAGACATACAATCATCAAGGAGAAGGAAGAGTATACTTGATAAAGAGAAGAACAAGTCAAGGCTCCTGAAGTTGGCATAGGATCCTGTGATTCAGGGCTCCAGTGATTGAAGAACAGCAAAAAGTCAATGTGGCTAAAGGGAGGTCAAAATGTAGGAAAAGTGGTCATTGAAAGAGTGGGACCAATTAGTTTGTATCCTTGGAAACCATGTCTTAGTTATTTCATACTGCTACAACAGAAATATCAGAAGTGTTCTTGTTATTGTTGTTAGGTGCTGTTGAGTTGGTTCCAACTCATAGCCACCCTATGTACAACAGAAGGAAACACTTGCCTGTCCTGCGCTGTCCTCACAATTGTTGCTATGTTTGAGCCCATTATTGCAGTCACTGTGTCAATGCATCTCATCTAGGGTCTTCCTTTTTTTTGCTGACACTTTACCAAGCATGATGTCCTTCTCTGGGGACTGGTCCAAAGTACGGGAGACAAAGTACGGGAGACAAAGTCTCGCCACCCTTGCTTTAGTTTGTCTGTCAGTTTGCTGTGTTGGCTTGCCTGTTGCTGTGATGCTTGAAGCTATGCCACCCGTATTTCAAATACCAGCAGGGTCACCCATGGTAGAAAGGTTTCAGTGGAGCTTCCAGACTAAGACAGACTAGGAAAAAGGACCTATTGCTCTACTTCTAAAAAAATTGGCCAGTGAAAACCTAGTGAATAGCAGCAAAATCACAAGTGGATGGCTTTAACAAACAGAAATGTATTTGCTCACAGTTTAGGAAGATAGAAGCCCAAATTCAGGGTGCTAGATATAAGGAAAGGCTTTCTGTCTCTGTCCACTCTGGAGGAAGGTCCCTGTCTCTTCAGCTTCTGCTTCCTGGTTCCTTGGAGATCTTCATGTGTTCGGGCATTTATTTTACTACATCTCTCTTCTGCTGGTTTGTTTAATCTCTTTTATATCTTAAAAGAGATTGACTCAAGATAAACCCTACACTAATCTTGGCACTAATATAACAAAGACAACCCTTTCACCCATTCCAGTGGGATTATCACCACAGGCGTAGAGGTTAGGATTTTCAACACGTATTTTGGGGGGACATAATTCAATCTGTAACAGGGAGTTAGGATCTTTTTTTTTTTTTAAGTCATTAAAGAATTTTGAACAGGTGAATGTGATAATATGACATCTTTTTAAGAAGACCTCTCTGACTATTAGATGAAGAATTAAATATGGAAAATAAGGATAAAAGCTCATTTCAGCGCTGATTGAATTACACGTATCATTAAATCTAGAAACTTTTCTGGAAGTGACAGATGCCTTTTGCGCAATAAAATCAAATATAAAAATTTCAAATATCCATCTTTATTTTGGATATTTTTTAGTTTTAAATAAGGAAAAATGATTTCTGATGTTAAAAAATACATATCTACAATTAAGTCTATCAACATGAATTGCTAAAAGGTATTGAAATTATATGTTGGTAACAATAAAGAACAAACATTTATAAAATAATCAATCACTTTTATTTAGTAGATATTTTGAGATTTTAATAATTTTAATGAAAGGCATATGTTTCATATTCTTTCTTCTTATTTTTTAAATTAACTCAATAGGCAATGTTTCTACTGCTGTTTACTAACCAAACAAAATGATATCTACATTGTCACTTTGACAATGTTTATGAAAACATGGAAATGTTCAAACATGACTTTTGTATTTCACCACTTTAAGACGTTGTTTTCATACTGAATGTCAATAGAAAAGAAATAAATTCACAGTGTTGATGTACATTCTTATGACTAGAAAATAAGCATAATATTTTTCTTTCCTTCAGGCAAAAGTTGACACTCCTCATGGCATTATTCCTTAGGCTTACAAATCTTTCCTTGCATAAGCAGAAGTCATTTTCCTATTGTGACTTCACAGAATTTAACTGCTATATGGATATACAAATACATTAATGAATTTCATTTTCCGGGCTTTTTTTGGCATCTGAAACACATGTATACATAAACGAATTAAAATGCTTTAGCATGACTTTATATTATAAATTAGTATATTTTATGTGACATATTGAAAAGAAAAAAACAAACCCATTGCCCTCAAGTAGATTCCAACTCATAGTGACGCTACAGGACAGAGTAGAACTACCCCATAAGGTTTCCAAGGAGTGGCTGGTGGATTCGAATTGGTGACCTACTGATTAGCAGTTGAGCTCTTAACCGTTGTGCCACTAGGGCTCCATGTGACATATATGCAACTTTATATTCTTTATAGTCATCAGAGAATGTGCAACTTAACCATTCTTGATTATTGTTGTTTGAAGAGGGCTTCGAAGAAAACTTTAGCATAATAATAATATTATTATTATGATTTCTAGGAAAATGGAAACAATAAAAAACATAGCTCTAGATTCTGTTTTTTAGGAATATCCCTTTCAGTTCATTCTCGTGACTTAATTGAGGTGCATCACTTATGTTAGAACCAAACCAAGAGATTTATGTGTGGCAATTAACGCTTCTCACTGCACTTATACACACAGTATAAGTGTGGCAAAATGAGGCAAATAAATTCAAGGATACAAAATATAAAAATCTCAAGTCCAAAGACTTCATGAAATATCTACTACAGAAACTGAATTGCCATGGGATTTTTGTTTAGAAAGTTTTTTCTAATGTACGAAATTTGTTTAAAGGAATTATGTCAGTGTGTGTACAGGTATTACTGGTAATTATGATAGCATATTTATTGTACAAATTAGCCTGTGGTTAATTTTCAAAAACAAAATGAAATTTGAAAAGCAATTGAATAAGCAGCAAATTAAATTATTATTATTTTTTTTTCACAAAAACACAACTAAGCAGATTTTTTTTCTCATTGGGACTGAGAAAGAAAATTGTCCCAGACCTCATTGGTACAGAACATTTTTGCATGATGTAATTCAGTCCTTTGTGGACATAACTGATATTCTGAATTAAATACTTGAATGCTATCCTGATGAGATAAAAACTCCTTCTGGCAAGCTAGGCTTATCAATTAAACAGACTGCTTAATACTCTGAAAAATCTTAAAAATTTTCTGTTTTGTATTACTTTTTTTCCTGGGCTTTTTTCCCCCTCTTAAGGCAAAACTGAACTATACTTTTGACACATGGTTGTAATTATTTAGTCTGAGAAACTTATCTAATATCACATTTATTCCATTGAACATGAAGGCATATATTCATCAATAAACACGGCTTTATGCATTAAATTTTTCAGAATAAGAGCTCTCATAGATGGTATAGATAAAATCTAAGCAGCTCATGCTATATGACAGGCTCTATTCAAGCCACTTACATGTTTTATTATTTCATTAGTCTCAAAATAATCCTGCATATAAAAATGCTACTCTTCTCATTTTCCAAGTGAGGAATCTGAAGTACAATGAGATTAAGAAATGTAATCAGGTCCTCACAATGGTGAAAAACACGTATGTTAGATACTTGATTCATTTCAAAGAAGCACAAAAAATATTAAATTTCCAGTGAAAGTAATCCTATCCATTATACAGTACAATTTCAAAAGTGGCAATTTTTCTAATCATCAAAGATGAAATCATATGAATTTTTTAGTTATTTATCAAATCCCCTTGATAGAAAAGGTTTCAATGTAATAAACCATTCATAAGCATTTTAAAGAAACAAAATAGTTCTTCAATTGCTTATAATAAAGCAGTTTATTTACCTCCTCAGAATACTGTACATTAGTTAAAATGTTTTAGGGATTTGGCATTACTGAGCTGTGTTTCAGAATTAAAATTTTAATGAATGATATATCTCGACTATAAAATAAAAATATAAACGTATGTATAATTGGGCTTCATATAAACTTCCATATTTATATTTTTACTCTTCTCCAAAAATATTATGAACTACCAGAATATTTAAAACCCACTGAAAAGGCTTATTCATGCATGCTTGTATTTAAATATTAGTTGAGTATAATGTTATGTAAAAGGCAATAAACCTGGTGTGTAAAAAATATTGAGTTTATTTCTCTAACAAATGTTTCTAAATACCTTTGTAGCCTTTCCTGGTTCATAGAATTCTTCCTCAGTCATTAAATGAAATATTTTGAGTTCTTAACAGTGTTTTTCTAGATCTTGGTGATACAGCAAAAGACAAAAAGTGAAACATGAACATAACTTCATGCCTCTGCCTTTAGGTATCTTATATTCCAGTGGTAGAGGACAGAAAACAAATATATAAATAAGCTATTTAATTGGTTAGAGCAGCGTTTATCAACCTTGCCAAACTTGACATTTTGGACTGTTAATTCCTTATTCTTCATTGTGGGCTCCTATTTTTGCTTATTTTAGAATGTTTATCAGAATCTACCCACTAGATGCCAGTACCCTTCCCCTACAGTTATAACAATCAAAAATGTCTCCAGATATTTCCAAATATCTCTTGAGTGAATAGAAGAAGGTACAAAATTGCCCTCCCCCCAGTTGAGAAATTTTGGGTTAGATCATTATAATGTTCTGGAAAAACAAAATAAGACAAAACAAAGAATTGGAATAAGACTCGGTTGTGTGCTGGATCAGGCAATTGTAATTTGAAATAATCCCTCCATAACCCTCACTAATTGTCATCTTCATGGCAAGTGCAGGAACCCAGACATGTCTTTAGGGGCAATGCCCCCTGACTGCAGGTCTTTGGCCAGCTACTTGTTTCTGGGTCACATCTCATTCAGCTCAGCCTGTCTCGTGTCACTGAGGGAAGCACAGGTACTTTCAGGGTAGTTTAGAGATCCAGGTCATGAATGCACCCACCATAGGAAATGCCTTGATGGCTAAGGCTTACAGTTCCACAAAAATGTGGTCAAGGTCATTGTTCAGGCATGACGCTTTATATGCCCTAGCCACTGATTCTTATGGTGCCCCACTCTCTGCCACACAAATATACTTGACCATGGACACTTAATCTAATGTCATACAGAAGTGGCTAGGTTTTATATTAAATTCTTTACATGGATTATTACATTTACACTCCCAATAATCTTGTGCTCTTGCTCGCTATACTGTGCTTTCCCCTGTATATATAGTTCCTTGTGGATGCCATAATAAATCACCATAGACTTGGTGCTTGAAACAAGAGAAATTTGATCTCTCATAGTTCTGGAGGTCAGAACTCTGAAATCAAGGTGTCAACAAGGCTGTACTGTCTGTGAAGGCTCTAGGGGAGAATCCATTCCTTGCTTTTCCAGCTTCTGGTGGCTCTAGGCATTCCTTGGCTTGTGGTCAAATCATTTCAATTTCTGCTTCTGCCTTCACATAGCTTTCTCTGCGTGTCTCATCTCCCTTTGTATTTTTCTCATAAGAATACCACTGAAAAGGTGACTAACATCATTAATCATCATGAAAATGCGAGTTAAAACAGTGAGATAACACTGGATCTGTTTATCGATTTCTTAAAAAGGTCAACATACACCCATCCTAAAACCCAGCAATTTCAGTCCTATGTATCTATGCATTTATGCAAGAAAAGTGAAAAATAAATATTCATAGAAAGAGTTGTACAAAGAATATTGGCCTAATTATTAATAACCATGACTAGAAGCGATGTAAATATACATCAACAAGAAATTGCATCAACTTGTACTAAGTGCCGGCAATGAAATACCACTCGGTAATTACAAAGAATAAACTACTATTACACAAGGCAACATGGATAAATCTCAAAAATACTTTCAGTGAGTTAAAAACAAACAAACAAACAAACAAAACACATGACAATTCCATTTATATGAAGCTCAAGAACAGATAAAACCAATGTAAAATGATAAAAATCAGAAATGGGTGTATACCAGGCATGTGGGGACTTATTGAGGTGTTGGAAATGCTGTATATCTTGTTGGGAATTTTGTTTATACTGAAGTAACATTTAACAAAACTCATTAAATAGTACATTAAGATTTCTAAGCATTTTACTATATCTGACTTTTCCTTTTTTTAAAAAAAAAAACTAACAATAATCTTTGTGAAGAGGAGCCAGGCTTTCAATTTTTTTCTTCCTTTGAAGTTAGTTGCATGCCATAATTATATATACATTTTTAGGACACAGATTGTCTAAGTTTGATTCTTGGCTCAAGAATGGAATTTGTGGAATTTCAGGGAAGTTATTTGACCTTCTTATGATATTTCCCTCTGTTGCAAAGTAGGGATATTTGGAGTACCAACAACAGAGTATTAGTGAAAATTAAATGAAATAACACATGTAGTTCTTGATGGCTGCAGTTTTTGTTTTTATTCTTTATTTTGTGAAGTCACATGTACATGTATTTTCTCCCTCCATAATTGATGCCTCTCTGAAATATTCCTGTTTTCTTCTATCTTACATTTCAACTTCATTTACCTGAAGAAGGAAATGGTAGAAACGTTGGTCTGGTAACTTAATTTTTCCTTCCTTTTTTTGAGAAGAGGTTGCCACTTAGGGAACGGCAAATAAGCGGATAAAATAATAATTGCAGAGCACAATAGCCAAACCTACGTTAGCCTTGTTATGCTCAGATCTTCTTTCTCTTAAGTGTGCTCTCTCTCTCTCTCTCTCACACACACACACACACATACACACACACACAGAGAAATAGAGAGAAGCTGTGGGGATACTTATTTTGTTCTGCAATGTGTAAACAGGTAGCTTAGTTGAGCACATTCTCGAGTATTATGTGATTGATCTGCTTATTATTTGCAGCATAAGCCGCACTGTGGCTTCCATATCTTTGCTCAAGTTTCATTCTCCACAAGAAAATACTTTCTTGATGCACTTATGTATATCCACGTCCTTCAAGGCCCTCAACAAACTCATCTGCTCTGGAAGTTTCCCTATGGGAATTATAGATGACTTCAAGATCTCCTTTTTTAAAATTTATGTGAAATTGCAACTTAATGTCTAATTATTTTTAAACTTATTTCAAAAGGCATCTTTGTCCCTTTTCAAATAATAAGTACCTTGAGAATAGAGACATCAAAAAGCAACCAATTCTCTGGGAATGAGCACAAAGTCATATTTTAGAATATGAGACAGACGTGAGCTAATACCTGGTTTTACAAAGAAAGTAAAGTCTGGGAAAACCTAAAGGGCCTATACAAACTCTCAGAGAGACCACAGATTGTCTACTTGAATGAAGAGAACTTGACATCATGGTTGCAAGTCTTGAGCTGCTGCTTTTTAGTCTGTTACCTCAAACAAGCTTTACAAAATGTTTTCTAATCTGTTAAAATTCCTTGTCCTTTCCTCCGATTAAAATTAACTTAATGTTAGAAAAAGAACGTTTTGGAAAGACACATCTCAGAGGAACTCTTGCTAATTTAATATGTGACTTTTTTTTTACATGTTAAATCGAGGATATTATGCTTATTTTGCATGAATAAGCTATATGTTAATATTTTTTCTCCATAGTCTTATATAGATTTGCTTATTCTGGCATATTTTTTTTTTATATGATGAATACCACTGTCAAGCCAGGAACGATAGTAGAAATAGTCATTGTCATGATATCTAATTAAAACAGAGTGTGTTATCAACCTTTATATGTTTACGTATGTATGTGTATGTGTACATGTGAAACTGCATGTCTAAGAACCATTTTTAAAATGTTTTAGGTCATACAATCTATGCCTTATGCCCTATTACTAAATTCTAAACCAGTAATCCAATTCTACCAGTGGAGATTTTAATAGAGGTACACTGGGTGTCAGTATCAGTACATAGAGATTGGGGACATTAGGTGCAAATGTAAATTTGTCACAGAGTACAATTTTTCTATTGCTAATTACTTGATATTTCGCCTTTTAGGATAAATCCCTCGTTTCTTCTCCACACAAAAGCATTTCAGAAGATTCATTAGTTCTTCGTTAAATAATTAAGCATTTTATCTCTACGTTGCCTGAAAGCAGTTGTAAATTACGTTTTGCCCATGCTGCTAATTTGATGTCCGGCAAAAAGACTTGCCTGTGGAAATTTTAGAAATCAAGCTTATGATATATTGGCCGTAGTTTGCACGTCTCTCTTCCATTTCCTCTTGGTGGTTGATAATGCACATGGAGCCACATGAGTGATAACCTGACAGAAGAGGCAGCTTTGGAAAGCCATACTCACATTAATACAAACTATTCCAAGTTGTTACACGGAACATTTCTCTCTATAATTAAGAAGAAAAAGATGGCAAAGAATATGCTGCTTCATCAAGTTTTGCATATGAATCGTTCCTAAAGTGAACTTTTAAAACAAATGCCATGCTTTCTGTCTGACCTAGCTATGGTCTTTTACCATAGCTAGGTCAGCAATTAAGTCTCTGATAACAAGAAAAATAAATTTGATATTTAGTTATACTCATTAAGTTTGCAGAAACCCTGGTGGCATAGTGGTTAAGTGCTACGGCTGCTAACCAAAGGGTCTGCAGTTCGAATTCGCCAGGCGCTCCTTGAAAACTCTATGGGGCAGTTCTACTCTGTCCTATAGGGTCACCATGAGTCGAAATTGACTCGATGGCACTGGGTTTATTAAGTTTGTAAACCAAACTATCTGTATTATAGAAGTGCACCTGATTTTGTCAAGACAATATGTGAGTCCAGGGTGTGAGTTTATAATACAGATTTCTTGATGTGTAGAGTCTAGGAGAACCAGTTTCTCTATGAAATAACAGAAGCGACTTCAACTTTCCGAGGCTGTGTCTTATTCTTCGTTAAATTACTAGCACCTAGACCAGAGCCTCCCACATAGAAATCCTTCAGGAAGAAAGGGCATCTAAGTAAAATCAGCGTAGGAATATAATTAGATCTGAAAAGTGCATTTAAAGGCTTTATCGTTTACTGAACACCACTCTAAACCCTAGTGGAGTAGTGGTTAAGTGCTACGGCTGCCAACGAAAGGGCTGGCAGTTCAAATCCACCAGGCGCTCTTTGGAAACTCTATGGGGCAGCTCTACTCTGTCCTGTAGGGTCGCTATGAGTCGGAATCGACTCGACAGTGCTAGGTTTTCATTTCTGTTAAAAAAGAAAAAAAAAAAAAAAAGAGCTGTGTCATAGTAAGGTTACTTATATAGAGAAAAGGAACATGAAGGGAGGTTCAAAGAAAGGTGGCTTTGCCTCAGAAAGAGTTGATGATGTAAAAACCGGAAGGCTGAAACTGTAATAGTTTAACCCAATAAGGCTTCAGAATAAAAAAAAAAAAAAACCCATTCCTGTTGAGTTGATTCCAACTAACGGCCACCGTGTAGGAAACACAAAAATAGAATGGCTGCCACTCTTTGGCTGAAGTCACCTGACTGCTACTTTGTAGGCTTTTGAACGTAGAAAGTAAGTCTTCTGCTCAGTGTCCCCTACTGCTTCCTGAGCATATGGTATAAAAAAGGTTCTCAATAAAACTGTATTTTGTTTACTTGAACAGTTGAAGACGGGGAGCTTAAAGAAGTATAGAAATCATCTTAACATCTTACTAATGAAAAATTTTTCATGTAGAAACATATATAATTTTCCAGAAACAAAATACATTTTAGAGGACATAGTCCATAATAACACTTTATGTTTCAGAAGAAAAACTGTACTTAAGCTTATATTTTGGACACACATTAAAGCATTATATTGTTTTTTTATTACTGTTCTAGAAATATTTCACACTTGTCTTTTGGCAGTCATATTTGCAAAAGTAAATCAATAAATAAATTATAAACTGATCAATATTTTATTCTTTCCCTCATGGTCTTTTATTTTACTATGAGTAGTTTCAGTGCTTAAGCCGGTGCTTTATAATTTGAAATGATTTTAATGTCAAGCAGGAGACTATTAAAAACAAATGACATTTCTTTGGCAAAGCATTTGATGCCTTAAATGATCTTTATGTAACTGAAAATATTCAGCATTCAAGCACTGAAAGAGCTTGCATGCCACAGCAGCTACAAAACTTGAAGTTTAGATTCTTTCTTAATGGCGGAAACATAAGCTATGGTTCTGCACAGGCCAGATTTCAAAAGACGAAGTTTAATCCTTATAATACTGAAAGCTTGAATAGATATATTGTATATACTTAGCTGCTTACTCTAAGTAGGAATGTCTGAGACAGGAAATGAACGTCCCAGGCAGAAGCAAATCAATCTCAGAGGAATTATAATGCAAAGTGGCATAATGATGGACATACAATGTGCTTTACCTTGTGAGTGTAAGACTGCATAAGACAGAAGAAGGCTGACAAATTGATTGTTCTGCCTTTTCCTTATGTGCCATGTCACTTTTGAGGCTCTTAGATAAGACCTGATTGCTCCTCAGTCCTTATTAGTTCTTTTCAGAATTCCTTTGTTACCAGATTTGTCACCATGAATCCATGAATCCTTGCCTTGGTACTTTGACAAACAGGATTGGACTGTTTAACTGGAATTGATAAATATCTTCCATTTCCTTCCTGAAAAAAGGAATAAATATTTATTCTGTTTCCTGGATTTTATATGTAATCGACAGCTAGAAACACCATTGGAATGGTAATAATAAAATCTCCTTTGTTTACTCCAAAGCATTAAATAGAAATGTGTAGAAATACATTTGGAATTTCTACCACACACAGAATATGCTGAGTAAGTATGTATGAATTCTGTACCATTCTAATTTTATAATTAAGAAAATTATTCATTTCTCAGATTTAATCATAACTGACCAAATGATTCGGACGTTACATCACACTGTGCCTCTTAAATGGCCGGTGATATGATCATAAAGACAATTGGGTTGTCATTTATTGTAAAAACTATGTTTTTATGTTTTTTAGGCATTAATAACACATTTCAGAGTATGAGTGGTACATATTTTGGTTGCTGTTTTTTGCTTTCCTGGATATATGATTTATTATTGCCATGTTTATGGTTTGTTCCCATGCATTGAATATTTACACCCAAAACCAGAACTTTCAAGCATTCTAAGAATAATTCAACTGCTGTTGTTAGTTGCTGTCAAGTAGGTTCCAACTCATGGTGACAGTATGTATACCAGAAGGAAACATTGCCAAATTCTGTGCTATCTTCATGATTGTTAGTATGTTTGCACTCAATGTTGTGGCTATAATACAGCTACCCCACTGCCATCAAGTTGATTCTGACTGATAGCAACACTATAGGACAGGGTAGAACTACCCCACAGTATATCTAAGGCTGTAAACCTTTTCAAAAGAAAACTGCCCAATCTTCCTCTTATAGACAGGCTGATGTGTTAGCAGCTGAGTGCTTTAACCACTGTGCCACCAGGACTTCATAATACAGCTTTTTACTGTTGTTGTTAGAGGCCGCCGAGTCAGATCCAACTCATAGCGAACCTATGTACAACAGAAGGAAACACTGCCCCATCCTGTGTCATTCTCAAAATCCTTGTCATACTTGAGCCCATTGTTGTAGCCACTGTGTCAGTCCATCACATTGAAGATCTTCCTCTTTTTCGCTGACCCTCTACTCTATCAAGCATGATGTCCTTCTCCAGGGGCTGATTCCTCCTGATAACATGTCCAAAGTGTGTGAGACATACTCTCACCATCCTTGCTTCTAAGAAGCATTCTGGTTGAAATTCTTCTAAGACAGATTTGTTCCTTCTTTTGGCAGCCCATGGTATATTCAATACACTTCACCAACACCAATACCATAATTCAAAGGTGTTGACTTTTCTTTGGTCTTCCTTATTCATTGTACAGCTTTTGCATTCATATGAAGAGATTGAAAACATCATGTCTTGGGTTAAGCGCACCTTAGACTTCAAGGTGACATCTTAGGTTTTTAACACTTTAAAGAGTTCTTTTGTAGCAGATTTGTCTAATGCAATGCATCCTTTGATTTCTTGACTGCTCTTTCCATGAGTGTTGACTGTGGATTGAAGTAAAATGAAAACCTTGACAATATCAGCCTTTTCTCTGTTTATCATTAGGTTGCCTATCAGTCCAGTTTTGAGGACTTTTGTTCTATTTATGTTGAGGTGTAATCCAAACTGAAGGCTGTAGTCTTTGATCCTCATCAGTAACTGCTTCAAGTACTCTTCACTTTCAGCAGGCAAGATTGTGTCTTCTGCATAATGCAAGTTGTTAATGAGTCTTCCTCCAATCTTTATGCCACATTCTTCTTTATATAGTTCATCATCTTGAATTATTTGCTCAGCATACGCATTGAATAAAAATAAGTACGGTCAAAAGATAACATCCCTGACACAAACCTTCCTGACTTTAAACCACGCAGCATCCTCTTTTTCTGTTTTAATGACTGCCTCTTGATCTATGTATAGGTTCCCTATGAGCACAATTAAGCATTCTGAGATTCCCATTCTTCGTAATGTTGTCCACAATTTGTCATGATTCACACAGTCAAATGCCTTTGCATAGTCAATAAAACACAGGTAAACATCTTTCTGGTACTCTCTGCTTTCAGGGAGGATTCATTTGACTTCAACAATGATTTCCCTGGTTCCATGTCCTCTTCTGAATCAATCTTCAATTTCTGGTAGTTCCCTGTCATACTGTTGCAACCACTCTTGAATGATCTTCAGCAAAATTTTACTTACGTGTTATTAATGATATTGCTTGATAATTTCCACATTTGGTGGCATCACTTTTCTTTGGAATGGACATAAATATGGTTCTTTTCTGGTTGGTTGCCCAGGTAGCTCTCTTCCAGGTTTCTTGGCATAGACAAGTGAACAATTCTAGTGCTGCATCAGTTTGTTGGAAAATCTTAATTGATATTCCTTCATTCCTGGAGTCTGTTTTTCACAGATGCCTTCAGTGCAGCTTGGGCCTCTTCCTTCAGTATCATCAGTTGCTGATCATATCTACCTCCTGAAATGTTGGAATGTCAACCAATTCTTTTTGATGCATTGACCCCGTGTATTTATTCCATCTCCTTTTGATGCTTCCTGTGTAGTTGAATATTTTTCCCATAGAATCATTCAATATCACAACTCGAGGCTCGATTTTTTTTTCTTCAGTTCTTTCAGCTTGACAAATTCTGAGCATGTTCTTCCCTTTTGGTTTTCTAACTCCAGGTCTTTGAACATGTCATAATATTTTACCTTGTCTTCTCGAGCTGCCCTTTGAAATTTTCTGTTCAGCTCTTTCATTTCATTCCTTCCATTTACTTTGGCTACTCAATGTTCAAGAGCAAGTTTCGGAGTCTCTTTAGACATCCATTTTGGTCTTTTCTTTCTTTCATATCTTTTTAATGATCTCTTGCTTTCTTTATACGTAATTTCCTTGATGTCGTTCCACAACTTGTCTGGTCTTCAGTCATTAGGGTTCAATGAGTCAAATCTATTCTTGAGATGGTCTCCAAATTTAGGTAGATATACTCAAGGTCATATTTTGGTTCTCATAGACTTCATTTTCTTCAGCTTCATATGAAACTTGTCCACTGGTATTTGAATACTGGTGGCATAGCTTCCAGCATTACAGCAACACACAAGCCTCCACAGTACGACAAACTGACAGGTGTGTGGAAACTCCTATAATACAACTAGTGAGTTTTAAATATCAGCCTTTTTGGCCATTCATACAAGTTTAATAGCTGTAAGATTTCAGGAATCAATATATGCTAAAATTAACATTATCAATTAACATATTGTCCCAATTTATAATCTGTATTTTTTTTTTTTTTATTGTTGTTAGATGCCTTAGAGTTGGTTCCAACTCACAGCAACCCTGTGCACAACAGAATGAAGCACTGCTCGGTCCTGCACCATCCTTACAACCATTGTTATTCTTGAGCTCATTGTTGCAGCCACCGTGTCA
This sequence comes from Loxodonta africana, assembly GCF_030014295.1. NCBI lineage: Eukaryota > Metazoa > Chordata > Mammalia > Proboscidea > Elephantidae > Loxodonta > Loxodonta africana. Next base: position 52,761,581 of record NC_087351.1, read on the forward strand.
ATCCACCTAGTTAAGGGTCTTCCTCTTTTCTGCTGACCCTGTACTCTGCCAAGCATGCTGTCCTTCTCCAGGGACTGATTCCTCCTGACAACACGTCCAAAGTATGTAAGACACAGCCTAGCCATCCTTGCTTCTGAGGAGCTTTCTGGTTGTACTTCTTCTAAAACAGATTTGTTTGTTCTTTTGGCAGTCCATGGTGTATTCAATATTCGTCACCAACACCACAATTCAAAGGCATCAATTCTTCTTCGGTCTTCCCTATTCATTGTCCAGCTTTCACATGCATATGATGCGATTGAAAATACCATGCCGTGGGTCAGGTGGAACTTAGTTTTCAAGGTGACATCTTTGCTTTTCAACACTTTAAATGGGTCTTTTGCAACAGATTTACCCAGTGCAATGCATCTTTTGATTTCTTGACTGCTGCTTCCATGGCTGTTGATTGTGGATCCAAGTGAAATGAAATCTTTGACAACTTCAATCTTTTCTCCGTTTATCATGATGTTGCTCATTGGTCCAGTTGTGAGAATTTTTGTTTTCTTTATGTTGAAGTACAATCAATACTGAAGGCTGTGGTCTTTGATCTTCATTAGTAAGTGCTTCAAGTCCTCTTCACTTTCAGCAAGCAAAGTTGTGTCTTCTGCATAACCTGTATTAACATACTAAAATCTAGTAATACTTAAATGAGCTCCTCTGAAATTTAAGTAATGATTTCTCTTTTACCTGAACATAATTCAAATATCAAATGTCAAGACTGAAATGATTTTACAACAGTTTCTTCTTTGCAAGGCAAGAATTTTAACATAATTTTATTAAATGCAGAGCTATACCTCCTACATTTTCTGATTTGTAAGATAGCCCATGGTTTTAGATACAGAATATTATTATTTAATTCATGTATTTTATGTAATATATCCTCTTTTTAACTGGTTTCAATGATTCCAATTAGTTTTTATCATATCTCATTCTCCAGTTGTAATCTTTGATTTCTTTTTGAGTCAGGTAGGTAGATGATATATTTTATGAACTTAAGCATATTTCAAAACTCCTTGTTTTTTGCTTTTCCTAATGTAAATATTAAGATTTTTTGGTCTCATGTTTTGGGGGAGGGCTCACAACACAGCACAGGAGGCATCCTCTGCAACCTGACTTGCCAGCTATAATTCCTGCTTCAATCACTTCAGAGGGTCTATCCTTAGACAAGATTTTTAAGTCCTCTCTGCCTCAGTTTCTTCACTACTTGAAGAGTGATAACACTAACATTTACCTGATAGAAAATTTGCTCTGGATATACTGTGCCAAGTGTGTAAACCTCTAATAAATAGTTCGTTGCTAACCCCTATAGTTGACACCACACTGACTCCTGACATTTATTGTTGAAGAAAAAAACAGAGAAAAACAAGACAAATCTGAACTTAATTACATAATGGCTAATATAGCCCCTAAATTTGATGTAGATATGTTTTACTTTATCTTGGTGTTTTTAAAATTACAGTTATATTTCACATTTGGGTCTTGTTTCCTTGATTTTATCTGGATTATGTTGAACTCTTTTGATTTACTTTCTCAGATTATTTTTCAGCTCAGGAAATTGCTTAAACTTGTTCTATAATAGGCTGAGAGGTAGACGACACGTGCTTCCCTTCTGTCTTTACTTGCTTATTAATCAAATCCCCCTCAGATCTATAGTCTCAGCAAGAAGTCAGGTATATATGGAAGAGTCTAACCAACTCCCTGCGATTAATGCAGTTCTGCTGTCCTGAGATAACATTATTCTTGGCCAAAAGTCTTGGTTCTCTGGGATAGAACAAACAGAAAGTGTAAAGGTCTTGATTCTGTCATCATGTACCGCACAAAGGTTTTTACCCCAATCTAGAAAGATGCAATTGACTACCTGCAGTTCAACACTGCTACCACTTTCTTTTCAACTGTTTTTCAAGAATGGACAGCCTGTGACGCTATGTGTAAAAAAAGAGGGTGGGTTCCTCAGAAAACAACCCACACAGAGAATGAATAGATCGAATTTCTTATTGGTACAAGCCTTGCATTTATGAACCATGTGTTCAGAAAATAAAGAAAAGATAAAAGGTCTTTTTGTAACATCTCCTGAGAGCCGTCTCTTTCTGCTTTTGGCAAAAGAGCATGCATGGTTATTGACTTTTTAAATTCTGACCAACAATTAAGGGTAAATCCTCTCAGATTCTTGCAAGTCTTTAGTCCTAGATTTTAGCAGCAAAGGCTGATTTATTCTTTCTAATGGTATATTTAGGTAGATATCTGTAAGAGGCTTTACCATTTAGTTATAATCAGTTGAATTTAAGTGACTTTTTTTTTTTTGTCTCATTTGGAAGTCTACATGTTTAATGAGCCTTGAAAACTGTAATATGAATTACTTATTTTCCCAAGTGATTTTCCAAGTAATGGCATATCAGGTATAAATAAGTTTGAGGGAAAAAATCTATGATAATAAATATAACAATAATAACTAAAATTAATAGGCCATGCATGCATTATGTTGCAGTCGCTGTGCATAGTGTTTTTACATGGAAATCTCATTTGCTACTCAACAATAGCAATATAAGATAGGCTACTTATTGCTATCACTGTATTACAAGTTAAATAACAACAACCACAACAATGAAAGCAATTGTAGAAACATGAAGTAGATTTTGTAAGACCACATTCAGCTGGCATCTGCATGCAGATTCCAGAAGCGCATTCTGGAATTTGAAAAGCTCCCCGTTAAAACTGTTTGGGGTGTTTTAGGTTAAAGAGGTACCTTAGTTGGAAAATTACTCAGAGCATCTAATGGACCCCCTTGCATTGTACATCCATCGTATTACTTGTCTCATTCTGCTTCTCATCAGTGGGTGACATTTCCCTTTTCCTAGAAACAACCAAATTAAACTATTTCAATATTTGTATTCATATATCTGAGAAACATGGTTACACTAATTTTTCAGTTCTTGGATTGCCTGTGAGTACTTAGCTTGGAAAATGAGTAACTCTTACTGCCCCTCCAACACCCTACACATGGAAGTTTCCTATCCTACTATATTCCCAATGCAGTGTTCAGTATTTTCATTGTTATGACTAAGTAAATGTGATTTACAGCTTATCAGTACAGTATACTATGTTTACTTTTTGTTTCTTACAGAACATTTTATTTTCCTTTAAATTGATAAATTCTGGTTTTGGTTGTCATTAGTTTGTTTTTTTCTATTTAATAACTAATTCATTTAAAAACTCTGCCCCAACTGTCTCTCTCTATATTTCTTCTCAATCTGATCACACATATCAAGTACTTTATCAATTTTATCTTCTTGAAGTCATGACTACCAGAGCCTCTTGTTGTATGTAGTTAGGTGCTGTTGAAGAGGTACCGACTCCATAGTGTCCCTATATACAACAGAAGGAAACGCTGCCCGGTCCTACTCCATCCTCACAATCGTTTTTATGCTTGAGCATGTTGTTCCAGTCACTGTGTCAATCCATCTCTTTGAGAAAAAAAAAGGGTCTTCCTTTTTTTCCCTGACCCTCTACTTTGTCAAGCATGATGTTCTTCTCCAGGCACAGATCCCTTCTGATAACATGTCCAAAGTGTGTGAGACGAAGTCTAGCCATTCTCACTTCTAAGGAGCATTCTGCTTGTACTTCTTCCGAGACAGATTTGTTAGTTCTTCTGGCAGTCCATGGTATATTCTATATTGTTTGCAAACAGCATAATTCAAAGGCATCAATTCTTCTTAGGTCTTCCTTATTCATTGTCCAGCTTTAACATGCATATGAGGTGATTGAAAATATCATGGCTTGGGTCAGGTGCACTTTAGTCCTCTGACTTGCCTCAATATGGACATGCTGCTCTTGAGGCTTGATAAATGCTTGTAATTTCTCTCCTGTGTTAACTTCTGTCATGGGTTGGATCTACTACTTCATGCATACCAAGGCTTCCCTCCTGTTTAATTCTCTCATCTTATGGGGACATCAACTCTACCAGTTTCCTGAAAGGGATGTGGGGAGTGGATAGTAAAATCCATTGAAATCATGCATATCTGAAAAATTTCATCTTCTTACATACTTACATAACAATTAGGCTGGGTATAGAATTCTAAAGGTCCCTAGGTGGCAAAAATGGTGTGCACTCAACTGCTAACCTAAAGTGGTACCACAGAGGGAAGGTCCTGGGGATCTGCTTTCATAAAGGTTATAGCCAAGAAAATGCTATGGAATAGGTCTACTCTGTAACACATGTGGTTGCCGTGAGTCATACAACAACAAAAATAGAATTTTAAGTGGAAAATTCTTTTTCTTCTCAATTTTAAGGCATCGTTTCATTGCCTTTAACTTTTAGTGTTACTCTGGAGAAGTTTCAACCCATTGTATGATTGATTATTTGTAAGTAAATTGTTTTTAATTTTCAATATTTCAGTCTTTACTTTTTTTTCTGTTCTTACTCATTATTTCATGATGACTTATGACCTTAATGAGGGTCTATTTATATTTACCATGGTGGATACTTGATAGTACCTTTCCTTTAGAAAGTCAAACAATCTAATTTGAGGACTTTCCTTTATATGTTGATGATTTTTTCCTTCCCTATTTCTCTTTTCTGGAACTGTTCTTATTCAGAAACTATCTTCTTATGGTGACTAAATATTTCTTTTTTGCTTTTCTCTTAGCTTCCCATCTGTTTTTATTTTTGCTCTAACTTATGATATTTCCTTACATTTATCTAAGAAAATTTAATGAATAATTTAATAATTATATTTTTAAATGGATTTTAATCACTTTCTTGTTTTCTGCTTTTTCTAAAGTATTCTTATTTGTGTTCTTGTTTTATGGATGCAATATATTCTCTTATATCATCGAGACTTTTTGCAATTGTCTTCTCCTGACACAGTTTGGATTTGTCCAAGTACTTTTACAGATATATATATATATATTATATATATATACATATTTGGTATTTCCTCTCACTTTCTTCAGCTGTCTGGATATTCTTTTTTTTTTTTTTTAATTTTATTCTGCTTTAACTGAAAGTTTACGAATCAAGTCAGTCCCTCATACAAAAATTTATATGTACCTTGCTATCTACTCCTAATTGCTCTCTCCCTAATGAGACTCACACGCCTTCTCTCCACTCTCTGTTTTCATGTCCATTCGGTCTGCTTCTAACCCCCTCTACTCTCTCATCTCCCTCCAGAAAGGAGATGCCAACATAGTCTCATGTATCTACTTGATTCAAGACACTCATTCTTCACCAGTATCATTTTCTATTCCATTGTTCACTCCAATCCCTGTCTGGAGACTTGGCTTTGGGAAAGGTTCCTGTCCTGGGCTAACAGAAGGTCTGGGGACCATGACCACTGGAGTCCTTCTAGTCTCAGTCAGGTCATTAAGTCTGGTTTTTTCATTAGAATTTGAGGTCTGCATTCCACTGCTCTCATTCTCCCTCAGGGGGTCTCTGTTGTGTTTCCTGTCAGGACACTCTTCGGCTGTAGCCAGGCACCATCTAGTTCTTTTGGTCTCAGGCTGATGTACTCTGGTTCATGTGGCCCTTTCTGTCTCTTGGGCTCATAATTACCTTGTGTCTTTGCTATTCTTCATTCTCCTTTGCTTCAAGTGGGTTGAGACCCATTGATGCATCTTAGATGGCTGCTTGCTAGTGTTTAAGATCCCAGATGCAAATCTCCAAAGTGGGATGCAGAATGTTTTCTTAATAGATTTTATTATGCCAATTGACTTAGATGTTCCCTGAAATCATGGTCCCCAAACCGCTTCCTTGCTACTGGACCTCAAAGCATTCAGTTTATTCAGGAAACTTCTTGCTTTTGGTTTAGTCTAGTTGTGCTGACCTCTCCTGAATTGTGTGTTGTCTTTCCCTTCACCTAAAATAGTTATCTAGTATCTAATTAGTGAACACCTCTCTCCCTCCTCTCGTAACAAAGAATATTTTGTTCTCTGTTTGAACTTTTTTCAAGTTCTTATAATAGTGGTCTTATACAATATTTGCCTTTTGCAATTGACTAATTTCACTCAGCATAATGCCTTCCAGATTCCTCCATGTTATGAAATGATTCACAGTTTCATCATTGTTCTTTATCTATGTGTAATATTCCATTGTGTGAATATACCATAATTTCTTTATCCATCCATCTGTTGATGAACAGCTTGGTTGCTTCCATCTTTTTGCCATTGGAAACAGTGCTCCAATGAACATGGGTGTGCATATATCTATTTGTGTAAAGGCTCTTGTTTCTCTAGGATATATTCCAAGGAATGGAATTGCTGGATCGTATGATAGTTCTATTTCTAGCTTTTTAAGGAAGAGCCAAATCAATTTCCAAAATGGTTATGCCATTTTACATTCCCACTAGCAGTGTATAAGTGTTCCAGACTTTCCATATCCTCTCCAACATTTATTATTTTGTGTTTTTTGGATTACTGCCAGCCTTGTTGGAGTAAGATGGAATCTCCTTGTAGCTTTTATTTGCATTTCTCTAATGGCTAATGATCCTGAGCATTTCCTCATGTATCTGTTAGCTACCTGAATGTCTTCTTTAGTGAAGCGCCTGTTCATATCCTTTGCCCATTTTTTAATTGGGTTATTTGACTTTTGGTGGTTCGGTTTTTGTACTATCAGGTAGATATTAGAGATCAGAGTGAGAGGTAAAATATACTCAAGTACTTAGCTTTTGCAGAGAGCTCCATTCTTCTCTGGTTCCAGAGGTCTGAGTAGGCCGTACAGCTGACTGCTTGTCCCTGACGAAACTGCAGCCGAACGTTACTACCAGCACCCCCACAGCTGCTCCCAGGAATTGCGCCTGAGGGATCCCAGCAATTCTGGCCCAGCAACTCCTCTCCACTTCTGAACCATCTCTCCCCTCCCTCTGCCGCTCAATCTGTTTTCTAGCTTTGCCTTTGGTGATCAGGGCTCCTAGCTTGTCATAAATATAATCGTTTCACTTGTTTTTTTGGGTCTTTGTTGCAAGGGGGATTGCCGGAAGTGTCTGGTTATTCTGCCATCTTGGCCTGCCTCTCTCTGGATATTCTTGACTGTCCACACAGGTATGAGGGCAACACTAGACAGTGATGGGAGCCTGTGCATATGTGTATAGCTTTCCACACTGGCCACCGATGTATAGGCTATTTTATTTGAGAAGTCCCTATCAATACAATATGTTCAGGTTATTTCCCCTAAATGTTCAGATTTCCTAAAAAAGTCTCCTTCAACCTCCAGGTTGTAGGAAGTAAATCTTATTGTCAGTATTCTGGGAGCAAAGTTGGAGAAGGTGTTCTGTGACCTCAGAATTTATTTCACAAATTCCAGTTTCCAGTTTGGTGTTTCCCCTGAACTAGGTCTGTGTTTTCTAAATATCACATACCGTTTGTTTTACTCTCTCAACAGAATAATTCTCCAGTCTTCTTCTGGCTCCATTAAGTGGGTAATTGTTTTTTGAATGCTTCAAGAGTATTTTACTGTTTTATGCCCCTCCTTCAACTCTATTTCATATGTACCAGGTGCCAACTATCCCTAAGATTTGGGGCATTTTTATTTTAAGTCATATTACTTTTCAAATCCCCCAACTGATGACTTAGAATTAGGATTATCAGACAAAATACAGAACTTGCAGTTAAATTTGAATATATTTATTCTTAAAGTATTCATTGTTTACCTAAAATTTAAATTTAGCTCAGCATCCTGTACTTATATCTGCTAAGTATGGCAATTCTACATAAAGTATGATCTCTTTGGATCTGCTAAATCAGCTACCACCTACACTTTAGTTTACAATTTCTAAAATTTGTGGCTATCATCATGTCTCCTGTCCTCACTGTACTTCTTCATTTATACCTTAAAAAGAAAAAAAAAAAAACTTTTAGTAACATTTTACTGAGATTCTTTCATTTTGTCCACTCCACTACCTTAATCAGAAGCAGTTCTTTTCAATGCAAATACCAGAATTATGTCTTAATTATTAAAACAGAAGCTGAATCTTCTTGATTTAATCATGCCTAGACATGCATTAACCATTCAAAATACATATGAATTTCCTTTAAATTGGACATCACCACTGAGATTACAGTGCCTATGAGGACAATAGGAAGAATATTTCTTGAACTATTTATGTGAATGAAAACTGAGACATGCTTTTTATGTTTACTAACATCACTTAGGAATATCTAATTGGTACAAATGGTTAATGAGCTTGGCTGCTAACCGAAAGGTTGGAAGTTTGAGTCTACCCAGAGACACCTGGAAGGAAAGACCTGGTGATCTTCTTCCAAAAAATCAGCCACTGAAAACTATGGAGCACATTTGTACTCTGACACACATAGGGTAGCCATGAGTCCGAGTCGACTTCATGGCAACTGATAAGTTTCACTTAAATTAATAGTCCTCCCGGTCACTCCTTGGAAACCCTAGCGGGCAGTTCTACTCTGTCCTATATGGTCTCCATGAGTTGGAATCAACTTGATAGCAACAGGTTTGGTTTTGGTTTAAACAGGAAAGATGAAAATGTAAAACTTCTGAGGCGTTATTTTTATTTCATTGATTTGCTTAATATTTTTTTAATTTATTTTATTTTGTCGTTAAGAATATACATAACAAAACATATACCAGTTCAACAATGTATACATGTAAAATTCAGTGACATTGATCACATTCTTCAAATTGTGCAATGATTCTCACCCTCATTTTTTAAATTGTTCTTTCCTCATTAACATAAACCAACTGCCCCCTAGGTTTCCTATCCAATCTTTTGAGTTGCTGTTGTCAGTTTGAGCGTGTATAGATAATTCTTTAAAGAGCTCATTGTTCAAGGCAGATTTTCTTAATTAAGTCAAATTATTTTTTGGTTTAAAAAAGACTTCAGGGGATATTTTTGGCTTTAGGTTTAAAGATTATCTCAGGGCAATAGCTTTGTGGGGTTTATCCAATTGCTCAGAAAGTCTGCAATCCATGATAATTTCTAGTTATATTCCGTTTTCCTTCTATTGACCAAGATTCCTCTATGGAGTCTTTGATTAAACATTCAGTAATAGTAGCAGGATACCATCTCGTTCTTCTGGTCTCATGGCAAAGGAAGCAGTTGTTCATGGAGGCAATTAGCTACACGTTTCCTATCCTCCTCCTATTCCTGACTCTTTTCCTTCCTTTGTTGCTTCCCACTAAGAGAGACCGATTATTATACCTTGAGTGGCTGCTTGCAAGCTTTTAGGACCTCAGGCACTATGAAACGACCTAAGAAGTAGAACCAAAACCAAATTCTGACTCATAGCGACCCCATAGAGTTTCCAAGGCTGTAAATCTCCACAGAAGCACTGACACATCTTTCTCCCATGGAGCTGACGGTGGTTTCAAACTGCCAACATTTCAGTTAGCGGCCCAACACTTCAACCACTGCATCACCAGGGCTGCAGAGGTAGAACAGAATCACTGAACATAATATTAGGCCAATAAACTGAGATGTCCAATGAAACCATGACCCTAACCTTCCAAACCAAGAAACCAAATTCCATGAGGTGTTTTGTTGTACATAAACAGTCTCAGCAGTTGATGTTTCTTGTTGTTATTGTAAACATATCTATCATCCATTTGAAAATTCAATGTTTTATAAGTATACAAATTATTGGCATGAATTACATTAATCAGCTGTGCAGCCCTTACCCTTAATCAATGTGACTTTTTAACAGCGTGATAGCTAAAGAGGTCTTTTTGAGTTTGGAAATAATAAGATTATCCTCAAATTCATTATATAAAACTCATATCAAGATTAATCTGTGATCCATTTATAAATCAATATGTAAGAGAGAAGTCTGAAATTTTTCTGAGATTGAAATATAAGATATGGAAGAGGTCTTAAAAGTCAAATTTCTCTGTATTCTGATGGCTGTTTATATGCCTCTTGTCTCCTTTGCAGGTCCCAACTTTTCCACTGACTTATTAAATCATACATTTTAAAATAAATTATTAAAAACAGCATAAAATATTGCACACCAGTTTGGATTCTTTCTCTGAATTCTGACAACTATATTTAAGATAACCTTGCTTTATGTAAAACTCTACCACCTTGATTTTCATACCACTAACACTCACGTGCTTGTCTGCTAACCAAAAGATCAGCTGTTCAAACCCACCAGCTCTTCTGCAGAAGAAGGGTGTGGCAATCTGCTTTGGTAAAGATTACAGTTGCAGAAACCTTATGGAGAAGTACTACTCTTCTACTTTGTCCTATACGGTCGCTATGAGTTGGAATTAACTAGAGGGCAGTGGGTTTGAGTTTGAATTAACACTAATGTTCTCCTCTTGAAGCAGGGTTTGAAACCAGGCAAAAAGTATGTATTTAGAAGTCAAATAGTAAGCAGCTATTTTATTCTCCATTCTGGGACAGCTTTAGTAAATTATGAAAGTTGAGGGTGGTTAAACATACATTAATAGTGTACATTAGTTTTGTGAAATTGTTGTCAGAACCATTTCTATTACCCAAAAAATCACCTTGGGCACCATTACAGGACATTAATATTTCTTTTAAATAGCTCTCTGGAATTTGTTTATAATAGTTACTAGTTTTAAGTGTTAAGGATGATATTTAGCTTCTATGACATGAACTTTTTATATGTAAGTTAGTGTTGTGTGTGTGTGTGTGTGTGTGTGTGTAAAACAGGGATCCCTGAAGGACCTGTTTCTCATTTCTGACAGTTAACATTATTGCACTCTGACAATGGATCTGTGTTACCATCTGTCATTCGGGGAATGTGTCTGTCAATTAGCACTTCTACAATGCTATCTGTCGACCCACAAAATAACTTGAAAGGTACTGTCAGAAGGAAATTGAACTAGGTATTGAGTTCTTTGGAAGTACATTTATTTCATAGCATCTGTGTGTCAAGTAGTGATGAATGCCCTTTTTAACTAGGTGAGGAAGTGAAATACGTCTCTTTAAAGAAACTTCTATAAAGTAGGCTATGCTCTTTCAACAATGCCAACTGATCTATAAAGTGTCTCAAATTTCCTCATTTATTCATATGCAATTTTAAAGTGCATTTAAAGAAAACCTCATTATGATAAAAAAAAACTAGATTTTGAAAATGACTAGAACTTTAGAAAATTACTAATACAAAAAGGCCTGATACTCCATTTATACTACTATAATCTAAGTCGTAGTATTTTGATGTTGTTACTGAAAGTGGACATGCTTCCACAAAAAAATCTCCTTCCATCATGACCATATATTTTGTTTGTATTATTATTTTGTTATACTTTTTTTTTTTTTTTTACCCTATGTGTGTCAGAACAGAACTGCACTCCACAGGATTTTCAATATCTGTGATCTTACAGGAGTAGGTTGCCTATCATTTTTTCTGTGATGCCACTGAATAACTCAAGCTGCCAACCTTTTGGTTAGTAGACTAGTGCAAACCATTTACACCACCCATGGGGTTGACTACATATTTTTTCTAAAGGTTGGTTTAGATGATGATTTTCCCTGAACTCTTCTGTATATAACAGCAATATAATACCTATTTGGGGGACAGATTTCCAAAGCCTAAATGCAGTAGAATACAGTTGTGAAGGTATAAGTGCAAAAGTCTTTCAGTTGCCTTTTGTTCTGTTTGTTCTAATTGCATAATCTAATTACATATTTTAGAGTTTGAAAACAATTTCTTTGTCCAACATTCCCATAAACCAAGTTTATTATCTTTCCATCACTAAACAGAAGGAGTGGATTTATATACAACTATATATGTATGCTGAGCCCTGATAGGGCAATGGTTAATACCTGGGTTGCTAACCAAAATGTCAGCAGTTCAAATCCACCAGCTGCTCCTTGGAAACCTTATGGGGCAGTTCTACTCTGTCCTATGGGGTTGCAATGAGTTGGAATCAACTGGACAACAATGGGTATTTTTTTTTTTTTTGGTATATGTATGCGTATATACGTGCATGTATATGTATACAGAATATATGTGTGTGAATATATATATGCATGTATATGTATTAATCCTTAACATAACAGGTTAGAAAAAATAGAAAACTTTTAAAACTAGATAAAATTATTTTAAAAGCACAGAAATAAAATCTATTTAGCATGAGAATGTATGCACACCAGTTAATATTAAAGAGTTTTGGAATCTAACAATAGCTCAGATCTACCACATATCAGCAGTATAACATCAACACTTTTTTTTTTTTTTAACATCTCTCAGTTTTAGGTCTGTAATCTATGAAATAGGAATGGGAATATTCTAATGAGCATTCAACAAGGTAATAAGTGTAATGTGCTAACTAGAAAATACTATGTAGCAAGCACTCAGGAAAAGTTAGCTAACAAATGGTAATATTGTATCACACATCTCAAGAACTTTTAAAGGTATAACTGTAAAGCTGAACAACAAAAAAGGAAGACAGAAGAAGAATTGATGCATTTCAACCGTGATGTTGGTGAAGAATGTTGAATATACTCTGGACTGCCAGAAGAACGAACGAGTCAGTCTTAGAAGAAATACTCCTTAGAAGCAAGGATGGTGAGACTTTGGCTTACTTTGGAAACACCAACTGCTAGAAAAGAACATTCTGTGTGATAAAACAGAGGGTCAGCAAAATGAGGGAGACCCTCAATGAGGCAGATTGGCAAAATAGCCACAATAATGGACCCAAACATACCAATGATCATGAAGATGGCATGGGGAAACCTCATTCTGTTACACATAAGGTGGCCGGCCATGAGTCAGATATCAACTCCACACCACCTAACAACAGCAGCGGTTGTTGTTAGTTGCTGTCCGGTTGGCTCTAGCTCACTGAGACCACATGTGACAGAATAGTACTGCCCCATGGGGTTTTCTTGGCTGTAGTCTTTATGGGAGCAGATCTCCAGCTCTTTTCTCCCACAGAGCAACTGGGTGGGTTTGAAACAGCAACCTTTGGTTGGCAGCTGAGCACTTAACTCTTAAGCCACCTAACAGCAACAGAGCTCAATTCCTAATGTTCGTTTGTGATCTGGGGTTCTTAGACAATTTTTCTACACCCTTTTCTTACCAATTAGTAAAACAATTTTATAACATATCTGCCTTATCAATGGACAAAATTTTAACTTAAGAGAAAAAAAATGGAAATTGTTAAGGTCAGTGTACATGTATTTTTTTTTTTTTTTTAAATGTCATGTCACCATTAGAACAACTGACTCTAAACTTCCATTCTTACCTATATTGTTTGAGATTGGGGCAGTCAGCTAATGTGTCCTTGATTCTGAAAGACATGTAAGAGAACAAATGAACTCAAATAGTCTGAAAGGGACAAATGAAACAATACGATATGAAGGGTGATTGGTTAAGTATTAATTTTGGGGCCCAATATCAACATCTGGGTAAGCCCCTTAAACATAAAAAAAAAGACCTGTTAAATTCCAGGAAAATTAGTGTCATTTTGGCAAATGGATGATTTGCAGATTTGGAAACTACTAGAAACAAAGTCATAGCCTCTCCTGAAGTGGGTAGGTGTGAAAGATAAGCTATTTTTATTTGCATATCATATTCACATGAAGATAGAGGAAATGTGGATGGCAACCTGAAAGCTCTCACTCATGTGCTTTACCATATGAAATTGTATTTTATAAGATTTATGTTGTTGTCATTTTTTTTCTATAAGGTCTGTGTGTGTGTCTGTCTGTCTGTCTCTTTCGTTCTTATTGTATAAGGGAGGAACCCAAACCTTCATAAGACAGAATAATGAGGCAAGATGCAATGAGTAAGACCAAGACAGATATTATTAACAACACAGAAAGGAGCATCATCATAGGAGTACTGCTTCTCCTTGCCCAGCTGTATGGGGCAACACATGGCCCCTAATGGAGGATATGCATATCCAGTGGAGGATATGCATGCTCTCTGTTGAGAAACACAGGGCCAAGTTCTTAGCGTCTTTTATAGCAAGTATAAACAAGCCAGTCCCCTTCAAAGGTGTGATGCAGTTGCATGAAATTCATGCTGTAGTCACCTTGACCTACTTAGTTAATAATGCGAACAACTACAGAAATTCTCAGTAGTTTCTATGCTGAGATAAGCCTTGTGGCTTGACACATTCAAAGAATGTGCAGGAATTCTCAGAGCCCCTTCTGGATTGCTTTCTTTAGCACTTTGTTACTTTTTTTTGTTTTATCTATTTTTGGGGGGGCGGGGGCAGGGAGGCTTATATTTGTTTTGTTTTTTAAATCTCAGATTCAAATAATTGAATGAAACTTATGTTCACCCTGGATCCCACATTTTAGCTAAACCCTCTTATGTCTACAGGTTTTAGCTGACTTTATTGGATTTCTATGTAGGTAATTGTATCTTTTTCAAATAATGACAATTCTCTCTTCTCTTCCAAACACTGTACAGTACATTTTCTGTTACATTCACCAGGATCATGAAAATGTTTGATGTTAACAGGAATGCTTGTCTTGTTTTTGATTGTTGTGAGAAAAATTTTCATGGCTCTATTTTTGCATGTCTTCAAAGAAATTTTTTTTCTTTCAAAGAAAGACACTAACTGCTCTTTGTTCTAACGTCAAGGATGTTGGTAGTATAGCAAACACCCCTGGTACATACAGGTAGTGTCTTTCATTGGAAAAATAGGAAGTATTCTCATTGTTCATTATGATAAAATAATGCCTCAATTGAGAACAAAGGATAGGCATGCTTACTAAATACCCAAGTTCTCTATGATTAGAGGTCTTCTCCTATAATGCAACCCACTATGTGTGCATGTATCCATATGAGTCATTTGTGTTTCCCCTTGGGTTTGAGGGACAAGATGAACTGGCATAAATGTGTTGATGCTCATGCTACTTATTGTGCCATGAGAAATAGGGCTCTTTTTCTCTGACTTAGGAGTTATGTGTCTTCTATCAGCACCCATGAAATTGTGACAAGCTAATTTATATGCTTACCAGTACAGTAAATCTTAAACTCTTCACCATTATTGACAGATATTCCAATAAGGATGGGATTCTGAAAGACATACGATGTTATAGAATTGGAAGAACAAGGTTCCTCTGAGCTATGAGATATGAGAAGATTACCTGAGATACACTAATGTATGTTCTAACCCAAGTGGTGTGTTGGTGGTAAGGGGGATAAGGTCTGTCACTCTCCTATCTATTAATAAATGCTTAGAGACTGAATATCAAAAGGAAAATTGAAGCAAGCTGTCTAGATGGTTTGTTGTGTTTGGCTACTGACCAAAATGTCAGCAGTTCAAATCCAATGGCCTCTCTTTGGAAATCTTATGAGGCGTTTCTACTCTGTCCTGTAGGGTCTGTATGAATTGGAATTGACTCAAGAACAGTGAGTTTTGTTTTAGTATCCCCTGTGCAGTCAGAGGAAGAGCCATTATCATAAAAATGGGATAACAAGACTTCCATCTCACTGAAGAAGCAATTTGGCGGTATCTGCTGAGCCAAGGAATCCCAAAATTACTCATCAAAAGACTTGTCAACACCTCTGGATGTTTTTCTCATACTCATTCCTGTAGCTATTGCTCAGGAATTTCATGGAGAAGACTAATGCCACCCGGTTGTTGGCATGGGCAAACAGGGCATGTTAGACTAAGTGTGGTTAGGTTGTTCCTATAAAAACAAGAACTAGACTCAATTATTCAAAGTGATCTGGAGACTCTAATGCCTACCAAATGGCTAGAAGACCATACTGGCAATGCTGTCAATTGTGACCAAGTAAATTGTAAACGTTTCCTCTCCAGTTGAACCTTGTTCACCCCAGGAATTGTAATTGTTTTGCATGTCAAGCCAGGCACTCGCAATTCACCTACCATTTGAAAATATGATGATTTTTACTTTAGGAGTGATCACGAAAGGCCTTCACATATGTAAACAAATTCCACCGTAGATTATGTAGTCCTCAGGTGTTGCTATGAGTCAAATTTGGCTCGACAGCAATGGGTTTGTAGGTAGATGTCTGTAAATACATCTTCAATATAAGGCTAACCTTGGTTTCTCAGGGGAATCTCCCAGAGCAATAAATGACTCATCCCTAAAATGGGAGTAATCCAATTAGAAAAGGTGCATGAAATTTATCCTTGACACTAACTGAGATCAATGAAGCCACCTAAGCCACAGAAGGCATTCAGGTGTTAGCCTTTACTCACTGGTCAGAGTGATTCTGGATGATAAAATTGCACTAGACTTCCAACTTTCAGGTCAAGACGGTTTCTGTTAAGCAGTTAATACAATTAATGTTTCAAGCCAAGTAGAAAGGACAATTTTAAAAAAATTAAGAAGGGACAATCTGATGGTTTTTTCTTCACCTTTTTGACCCAGAACCCTGGACATGGTTGAGTTCAACACTGTAGGCTGGCCTCTTCCTCCTGCTTGGAGTCCTGCTAACAGTAGCCTTACTTAAATGCTGTGTGAGACAAATGGAATGAATATAGTACTAGTCTCTACCGGTCAGATTAATCAGTGATGTACACATGGGAAAATTAACCAGAAGTCAAGTTGGTGTAGAGACAGTTCTCCAAGGAGCTCTAACATTTCTGCTTGTCTTATGAAAGAAAGCTGTGACTGACTTTATTCAGGACTATTCTTTCAAGGACGTTTATATGCAAACACCCTTGGAAGTTAGAGGCAGTGAACATCTAGGGAGCAAATAAAGAGTTTGTATAGATAAAAATACCAAACCATTTGGCATCGACTCAATTCTGATGCGTGGCAGCCCCATGCATACAGAGTAGAACTGTACTCTATAAGGTTTTCATGGCTGTCTCCTTTTGGAAGCAGACTGCCAGGCCTTTCTTCCAAGGCACTTCTGGGTGATTTTGAGACTCCAAACTTTTTAGTAATTGAGTACTAAAGAGCCATTTGCTCTACCCAGGGACTCCTTGCTTACATAGATCTTTGGGATATAGAGACAGTTTCTTTCCTAAAAGTAAAAGACAATCATTCTTTCCCTTTTTTGTTGTTGTGAAAATATCGATAATACATTTGCCAATTCAACATTTTTCATGTGTACAATTCAGTGAGACCAACTACATCAATCATGTTGCTAATATCCAGGATATCCATTGGATCACCAATATCCATTGCCAAATTTTCTATCACCATAAACAGAAATCCACTGCTTCCTAAACAATGATTTCCCTGTTTCCATGTGTCTCTTGATCCTAATGACCACTATTAAATTTTGATCTCTATACATTTGCTTATTCTAGGTATTTCATATTAGTGAGATCATACAATATTTGTCCCTTTATTTCAATCTGCAAAATGTTTTCAAGGTTTATCTGCATTGTGCCACATATTACCACATCATTTTTCTTTGCGGCAGAGTTATATTTCATTGTTCATCCATTCATCCGTTGAAGGGCATTTAGGTTGTTTCCACATTTTGACTATTATTAATAGTGCTGCAGTGAACAATGGTGTTCATGTGTGTGTGTTTACATCTCTGCTTTCAAGTCTTTTGTATATATACCTAAAAGTGGAATTTCTGGGTCATGTGGTAGCTCTATGTTTGACTTTTTGAGGAAGTGCCAAACTGTTTTCCACAGTGGCTATACCATTTTGTATTCCTACTAGTAATGGATGAGGGTTCTGATCCCTCCATATCCTTGCCAACTATTTTTTGTTTAGTTATTGCTTGTTATTTATTTGTTTATTTATCTTAGCCTTCCTGGCGGGGTTGAAGTGGTATCTCATTGTGGTTTTAATTTTCATCTCTGTAATGGCTAATGATAGAGGAACATCTCTTCTTGCGTTTGTTGACCATTTGTATATCCCGTTTCGTGAAATGTCGATTCAGGTCCTTTGCACATTTTTCAATTAGATTATTTGCCTTTTTTGTTGTTAAAATGTAATTCTTATATATTCTAGAAGGATGGGAATTCTTACTGTCCAGTAAAATAAAGACAATTTCTTACTCTGGAGCAAAGGGCAGACAGCCTTACCATCCATTATAAAAAGACTCATGCTTTGCAGAGCATACCTCACAGAGAAGAGCCCTTCCTGACATTAGAAAGCTTCAGGTATGTCAAACAGGGGATCAGTTTTATAATGTTAACCCCCAGTTCCTTCTCAGAGAACCTCACTTTATGCACACTCTAAAAACTGTTCCTTGCAAACATTGTCTCATTCAGTTATAATTACATTGCTTAAAAGGTAAAGTTAAGGAGAATTGATCATATGAGGCCAGATAACCCTACCGAACTGTTTGTTGACTCTTCCCCATGCCAGGATGATTCACTGTAATCATGATCTTGCCATACTGTCCTTAGTTGCCCTTAGCTAATGTCTTGATTTCTCAGTGCTGCTGTAACAGAAATACCACAAGTGGGTGGTTTTAAAGAACAAAAATTTATTTTCTCAGAGTTCAGGAGAATAGAAGTTCAAATTCAGGACACTGGCTCTAGGAAAAGGTCTCTCTCTGTCAGACTCTGGGGAGGAAATACTTGTCTCAACTTCTGTAACCTCAGTGGACCTTGATTCCTTATCAACCACCACTTGGCATTTGTCTTTCCCCCATTTGTGCTTTCTTGCTTCCCTCTGTGTCTAATCAACCCTTTCTAAATCTCAAAAGTCATTAGGTTTAAGACACGTCTTACACTGATAGGGACTCATTAACATAATAAAGGAAATCCAGTTCCCAAATGGGATTATACCGATGGCTATAGGGGTGGGGATTCCAAACATATTTTGGGTGAACGCAATCCAATCCATAACAACTAACTTCTACTGCATTTCTGTACCATGTTAGTAAACAGACAAACATTGATGCACACAATGTGGGAAAAAGAAAGGGCACAACTAAACCCGAAAACCAAACCCACTGCCCTTGGGTCAATTCTGACTCATAGCGACCCTATAGAACAGAGTAGAACTGCCCCATAGAGTTTCCAAGGAGCACCTGGCGGATTTGAACTGCCGACCTCTTGGTAAGAAGCCGTAGCACTTAACCAGTACGCCACCAGGTACAACTAGAAGCTATTTATCACCTTATCTCATAGTTGAGACATCTGGTTCTCTTTCTCTCCAGGCTCCTTTAGGTTTCTAAAAGACCAAAACATAGAATCACAAGACAGTATTTTACCTTCTTATATTATGAACAAAATCACGAATAAACCTCCTAATGTTCATAGCTAGTAAATTTAAATTTGTTAATTCCATTTTCGAGATTATGTTCTTAAGCTAATGGCCTACACTGCTATTGTAATATTTCACCAATATTTATAACCCGTTGCCCTCCAGTCAATTCCGACTCATACCAACCCTACTGGACAGAGTAGAACTGCCTTATAGAGTTTCCAAGGACCACCTCGTGGATCCGAACTGCCGGCCCTTTGGTTAGCAGTTGTAGCACTTAACCGCTATGCCACCAAGGTTTACAATATTTATAGACGTGTTAAAATACTACTTGTTCGGGTGACAAGATTGATTTTAAAGTGTTTTTTGTCCATATAATTTCTACTTTGCCTTACTATGCAACATTGAATACTCCTAAAAGTACACAGAAATGAATCAAAGAAAACATTAATAGCCTAAGTTTACTTCAAAGGGAAATTTGTCTATTTTATTACAAAAATAGACTTGATACCCACACACATTCTTTAACTCCACCTTCACCAAGCCACCCCTCCCCTCCACGTGCAAACTCACATCACATTTCCTCCTCACCTCTGCTTTTTGGATTCTTACTAAGTTTTGCCTTCTATTTTCAAATTCTTAACTCTAATGTTCACTCCTGCAGAATTTTATCATGGCCCAGGAAACCTCTAAGCTATCAGTTGCTAATTAGTAAATGGTTTTTAATACTAAATTTTGGCAAGATAATCCATATAATGGCTAAATCAAAACAATTTACAAGTGTGAGAGTTTCTAGAATCAAAACTCTGGGAAGGCTGATACAGCACTTTCTTGGAGATACTTTTAATTATAATGATATACCCATTTCCACCTAGTTGATATAGCAGTATGTAACTCTCTTAACCATGTGAAATGGAATATAGTTCATTATAATTCAAGTAAATGGGCTAGTAAGAGTAAGTCATATTGAGCATACAATATCACTGTTGATAATTACAAAAATATTAATGGAAACATTTTTATTGTATTCAGTTTGGGATATGTAGTTTCTTCATAGATAGCTGCAAACTCGAGATAACATAGATGTTTATGGTGCTAGTAAATTCCCTCATGGGCAAATGAATAACAATATAGTGCATTTATCTGTAGTATACAAACTTTACAAAAATAGTTTCTTGTTAAATCTATTTTTACTGTAGGAAATAATACCCTGATTCTTAATATGAGCCTCTGACTATGTTGCTGTCATTGTTAGGTTCTGACTCATAAAGACTCTATGTACAACAGAATGAAACACTGCCCCGTCCTGTGCCACACTCCCAATCATTGTTATGCTTGAACCCATTGTTGCAGCCACTGTGTCAATCCATCTCATTGAACGTCTTCATCTTTTCTGCTGACCCTCTACTTTACCAAGCAGGATGGCCTTCTTCAGGGACTGATCTCTCCTGACAACATGTCCAAAGTATGTGAGACGTATTCTCACCATCCTTGCTTCTGAGGAGGATTCTGGCTGTTCTTCTTCCAAGACAGACTTGTTTATTCTTTTGGCAGTCCATGGTGTATTCAATATACTTCATCAGCACCATGATTCAAAGGAGTCAGTTCGTCTTCTGTCTTCCTTATTCATTGTCCAGGTTTCCCGTGCCTATGAGGAGATCAAAAACATCATAGCTTGGGTCAGGTGCACCTTAGCCTTCAAGGTGACATCTATGCTTTTTAACATATAGGACAGACATATTTACTTAACACTTTCCAATGAAATCATTCATATATTTTAATGAATATAAAATATTAATAACTATCTAGTTTTATTAAATTTTAATTAAATAATAGTAGATTAACACATTCTCCTTTATATCATATGCATATTGTTAATAAAGCTAAAATCTCTCTCTCCATCATCCCAGATCCTACTCACCTCCCTTCCTCACCAGATGTGATCTTTTTTTTGCCTCATTCTGTACTTATTTTTGAACTTTCATATACATATATACATACCACCAAATAAACATTGTAAAAACATAGATAATATTTATATATACACATAAACATAAAAACATAGAGAATATTTTATATCATTTTCTATATTCTTTCAGATAAATGGAAACTCACTTTAATAGTGCACAGGAGTTTACTTTTTTAACCATTTTTTGAGAATCTTCCACGTTAAAACATGGAGATCTAACATTTAAATATTGTTTATACTAAATTGTATTAATACATCATGTTAAATTTAAAAAAATTTAGATAATAATAATTGGTGAACCCTTAGATTGTAACTTTTTTTTAATACTAAATGATGACATTAACATCTAAGACATCTTGCATACAGTTGGAAACTTCTAAAAGTTAAATACAAGGAGGTAGAAGTTCTGAACCATAAGTAGAAACATTCTTAACTTTAAGAGATGGTGTTAAGCTACCACCACAATAATGTATAAATTCATACTGTCAAAGGCAGTATATTAAAATACCATTTCCCTACAATGTTGCTAAACCATGATATCATTATATTTCTTACATTTTGTGTATCTGATGGGTGGAATGGGCTGTCTCTGATTTTTTTTTTTTTTTTACATTAAGAAATTCAATTTAATTTGGGATTTCCTATGATGCTGTGCTGGTGAAAGAGAGAATTTACATAATAAATATCAGTTCTCTTAAAAAAAAAAAAAAAAACTCCATCATAACACAAATTTGGCCTTTTCTCTTTAAAACACCTGAAAAGTGAGATGTCTGTTTGGATTCATGGGAATCACCTATCATGCAGTAAAATTAGCTTGTTTGGTGGCGGCAGTGACTCTTTACTTCCATAAGTGAATTCAAGATAGTGATTGCCTCTGATAGAAAGGAGAACAGAGCGGGATGGAAGAAGACTGTTATTTGGATTTAAAACCTTTAAAAATAGATTCTAAGCAAAATTTACTAGAGTGTGATCATGAATAAGTCATTTCAATTCCTTGGAACTTAGTTTCTCACCTCAAAATATGTAAAAATTAACACTACCTATTTTATCTAAATTCCATTAAGCTATGAGTATCAAACAGAATATGTGCTTAATTTTAATTTATATAGTCCAGAGTTTCATACAGAGATTCTGCCTTCATCAGAAAGCTAGACAAAAATCCCACCAGACTTCATTTATTCAAGAGAAAATATTACTGTATTAGTTTGACAGAAAGGGACTTTCGTTTGAACCTGTTCTTCCAGCGTAGCGGTTTAATAGACTGCCATTGAAAAAATGTTCTGATTCAACTACATGATGGTACATTTGGGAGTCCTTGAAAATAAGCCCCCTTGTTTATATTAGACGTAAAGACATTTTACATCCAAGACCTTCAATGGGGATTTTCTCTTACTGTAGCTAATAAAAGCATTTTGTTTTATTCTTTTATTTTATGTTTGCTTTCTTTGGTCTCCTCTAGGAATTCCATTATTTTACAATATTGGTTCCAAATGATATTTTGTGTGGCATTTACAGACAATGAGGAAAAGGTAGGGAGTTCATTTGTAATTTGGAAAAATAATAAGCAAGCTATCATCTTCTACCAGTAAACGAGAGTGTGTCCCCAGGCACAGGCACACACAATTAGCTGCCAGACCTGTTATTCTTCCCTCAATTGATCATAGTCCCTTTTCGGAGTTCCCAAGTGATCAATACAAAATGTGCTAAGAAGCTGTTCACAAAAAGTCCATTTAGAAATGACAAATGTGTTCAAAGCCATGGCTTAAAATATATATACATGTATATGTATATATACATATAAAAAAAATAAAATTTTTTTATACATATACATGTATATATATATTTCCAAAACTTACAAAATGACCTCCCAAAGAAAGTTTTTATGGCTTTTTACTTGATTTTAAACAACTAAAATCTGATTAGGAGACCGTTTCTGATTAAAGATATCCTTTTAAAAATATAAAATATCTTGAGGTTTATTGTTTCTTTCAATTTGAGACCAGCTATTAAATCAACAATATCTGAGTTAAATAAGCAAGTGCATTACAAATATTAAGAAAAAAATACTTTAAAGTGCATTAAAAAAAATTTAAAAAGCTGTGGTGGAGTCAATTCTGACTCATGATGACCCCATGTGTGTCAAAGTAGAGAGAGCAGTGCTCCACAGGGTTTTTAATGCACAATTTTTCAGAAATTGAGTTAACATGCCCTAAAACGTTGGAGGTGAGAATGGATTGAGAAAAAATGAGAAATGAATTTTTTATTTAATCAGAAAAGTAGCATGTCTTTTTTTTCTTTTACTCTTAACGACTGTACCACTAGGGCTCCAAAAATGTGGTGACGTATATGTAAATAAAATTTAACCAAGTTAGGGAATCCCTGCACCTGTAGGAGAGGCTAATTTGGAAGAAGGGAGCTTTGATTTTGAAATCAAGACACAACAGAATAAAATATGGGCCTTGTACCCTAGGTTTTACAACTTAGAGAAGAAGCAGATGCATATCTAAAAACATCTATAAATCAAGCCCAAAGAATAGTTTACTTAGGGAAGTACAAACAATATGCACAAAGTACAGTTAGCAAAAACAACACAAAGAGAAGTTTTGGGGAGGTGGATATTAGAGAAAAATTGTTTTGTTTTGAATGTCTTTGACATACAGAGACTTCTGGATCAAAAAAAGACATTTAAGGCAAAGGTACTGACAAAGACACTCAAAAAACTCATTGCCTTCTAGTCAATTCTGACTCTTAGTGACCCTATAGGACAGAGTAGAACTGTCCCACAGAGTTTCCAAGGCTATGATCTTTACAGAAGCAGACTGCCACATCTTTTTCTCATGGAACAGTTTCTAGGTTCCAACTGCCGACTTTTCATTTAACAGCCAAGCTTAACCACGTCACCACTTGGGCTCCTTCAACAAAGAAGGTGTGAAAGTCCATGCTGTGTGCTGGGACCACTGGGCAGTTTGGTTTAGTTCCAGTAGAGGAGTAAGGACTGAAGAGAGACAAACCTGGAAATATAGATTGGACCACGTTGTAGTACCCTGAATGCTTTATTCTGAACATAAAAACAGATGACTAAAAGTTTTAGAAGAATATGGTAACATGATCAAATATATGATATAGAAACATAATTTGAGTGTCAGTGTGTACGATGGATAGGAAAAGAGAAGCGGAAACGTGGAAATAGTTGCAATGTTTGGAGGGTATTTCCATAGTTTAGTTCAGTGTGTGTGTGTGTGTATGCATGTGTTTTAAACATGCTTTTCTGACAGTGTTAGTTTGTGTTCTATGATATACAACAATATATTTGAGAAACATTGCATCCCTCTCTCGGAGCATCTCAAAAAAAACTGTTAAAATGGTGTTATGGATTGAATTGTGTCCCCCCAAAATATGTGTTGTAAATCCTCATTTCTATGCCTGTAACTCTATGGGGCAATTCTGCTCTGTCCTATAGGGTTGCTATGAGTTGGTTATAATCCTACTTGGGAACGGGTTGTCTTTGTTATGTTAATGAGACAAGATTAGTGTTAGGGTATATTTTGAGTCAATCTCTTTTGAGATATAAAAGACCAGATTAAGCAAGCAAACTAGGAAGCAGAGATGGGTGATGAGAGATGTGAAGCCACAAGAAGACTGTCCAGGAGCAGAAGCTCAGAAAAGACAAGGACCTTCCTTCAGAGCCGACAGAGAGAAAAAGCCTTCTCCTAGAGCCGGCACCCTGAATTCAGACTTCTAGCCTCCTAAACTGTGAGAGGAGCCCTGGTCGCTCAGTGGTTAAGCATTTGACTGCTAACCAAATCGTTGGCAGTTCGAATGCCTTAGCTGTTCCTCCTATAGTATCACTGTGAGTCAGAATCAACTTGACAACAACAGGTTTTTGGTAACCTGTGAGAAAATAAATTTCTGCTTGTTAAGGCCACCCACTTGTGGTATTTCTGTTATAGCAGCACTAGATAACTCACCACTAGACACAGGGCCTGCCACAATGGGCTCAAGCTTAACAAAGATCCTGAGGAGGGTGCGGGACTGAACAGTGTTTCGTACTGTTGTACCTAGGGTTGGTATGAACCTACTCATTTTTTTATGGAATGCAATATATTAAAAGCTTGACCTTCTATAAACTATTATTTTTATCAATATTTCTCCCATCCAAGAAGCAATAAATGATCTCCATGATTTACATACTAAATTTACCTTTTCACTGAAACATCTTGTTTCCCTTGTATTTTGATATTTAAGAATTAAAAAAAAAATGGTGGAAAATCCATTGGACTTGGAACCAAAATATCCCACAAAATAATGTTGAATTGAATACCTAATAAAACTTAAAGAGTTATTAACAGAAATCATTTCATGCCTATTTTCATCATCCATAGCATTAATTAAAAAAAAGAAAGCATAACAATGGTATATACTGAAAGAACTCCAAATAATAACTTGTATTTTATAATAACATATACACTGAAAAATGCTACATAAACTTTCCTGGTTTTCATGGGTGAGTTTGCAAAAAAGATGCAAATGTCCTTTCAGTGTCTAGAATGTAGTAAAAATAACAAAAGGACAGAGTATATTTCCAATTCAGACATCATTTATCAAGTATATACAATGCACTGGTGTTGAAAATACTGGAATTAATAATGAACAATGATCTCTGCCTTGAATGAGTTCACTGACAGAGTAAGCAGACAAGTAAACACAGAGTTACAATTCAGAGTGACAAGTATTGTGATGAGGATTTGCTTTAGATGCTAGAAAGAAACAAACATTGGTGGAGTTATCAAAAAAGATCCCAGGAAGATATGACTCGCCTATACATCTTAATTTGTTTTTTTAATTATATTAATCCAACAATTTTGTTGCTTTCCAAAGTGTCTTTCAAAATATCTAATCAGGCATATACCTATTAAAAAAACTATTACTTCTGGGAAAAAAAAGAACAAGTTTGGCTTTAGCTCTTCTTTTATTTAAAAAACAGCATATTGTTTTTATTATGTTTCAACACCCATAAGTGTTTAACGTACTTACTATCTTCTGATTAAAAGCTTGATCAAATTATAATCTGAAATTTATTCCCTAGCTTTTGAATAGGACAATGAGGTTATGTGCCATTAGTAGTAAACAAAACAATTTTTTCTTATATTTTTAAGTAACAGATTGGTTTTTAGCAAAAAAATGACTTTTATTCAGTTTTTTTATGAAACCATTTTTCCAACATTTATCAAAATACACGTATTATCTTCTTGAGAACAAGTCTATACCCCTCTTCTACAAAAGATTTTCAAAAATAACTACTTTTGGTGGAAATGTTTCCCATATTCTAGATCACTCTTTCTTCAGGCTAAGAAATTCTAATTATTGCTCAGGGAACTAGGTTTAAATCCCTATTATCCATTAATCAATCCCATTGGGATGTTTATGAATTTAAGAACATTCCTTTAATGTTTGGTGCCCTGAATAGACTAGCCCTGTAGGATTTCCAAGGCTGTAGATTTTTATGGAAGCAGACTGCCATATCTTTTTCCTGTGGAGCGGCTGCTGGGTTCGAATCACTCACCTTTTGGTTAGTAGCCACTTAATTTAAAATTGTGAATTAGGTGCAAGCAAAGGAGAAGCCCTTTATACCTAACTATCATTTTTCCTAGAAGATGGCATTTACTCTTTAATCAATTCCCTCTAGCTGAGGACATTTGATAGCTATGCCAGTAATTTAGCTAATTGAATTGGCATCAAACTCATATTTCTTCACCTTAGCTATGAGAAAATAAGACTTAATGTATTATATATTGTAGTATTAGTTATAAGTTTTATAGCCCAGGATTTCTTTTGTGAATAATCAATTAATCCACTGGAAAGCATTAGTGTCTTACATGTAAACCAAAAAAACCACACCCATTGCCATTGAGTCAATTTCGACTCATAGCGACCCTATAGGACAGAGTAGAACTGCTTGGTAGAGTTTCCAAGGAGTGCCTGGTAGACTCGAACTGAGACCATTTTCCTTAGCAGCCGTAGCACTTAACCACTGTGCCACGAGGTTTTCCTTCATAATATAACATTTAGATTATTCATGAGTACAAAATATAATTCATCACCAACAAAATAATACATACGAGAAAAAATTTCCTGCTCTCCTCAATAATTTCTATTTTTAAAATACATTCTTAATGTATTTCCTTACTGTGGACCATGTCTATGGAATCTTCACACGTCCCTTGACTGCCATTCTTTCTCCTAGCATTGCGTCATGCTCTGATCCCTTCTCTCTTATTTTAGCCTTTTTCTTGGCTTGTGTCTGTATTCCCTCACTTTAAAAAACAAATAAATTTTTCACGACCTCAGTATTGGCTTTTAATGGATAATCAATCCATATATGCCTATTAATAATGTTTAAGTATGTAAAATCTTGCTTCTCTCAAGTAACTTGTTAGCATTTGATCTTCAGTGAAAACTTTCTGAAAATGATGTCTTAAGTCAAAGAATCAAACTGTGGAACAAATTTTGAATGAATTATTTCTTGGAGATGAGATTACTAAGAGAGTTGAGTGGTACTTTATAATTTTTGAATCGTTTGTATTCTTTAACAAGAAGCATAAAAAAATTATCTTTAATAATTTATGTAATTGCTTAAATCAAAAACAAACCAGTTGCAGTCAAGTTGATTTCTGATTCATGGTGCCCTGAGGTGTGTCAGAATAGAGCTGTGCTCCAGAGGGTTTTCAATGGCTCAGTTTTTGGAAGTAGATCATCAGGTTTTTCTTCAGAGGCATCTTTGGGTGGACTCAAATCTCCAGCCTTTTGGTCAGCAGCCAGGTGTGTTAACTGTCTGTACTAACCAGGGACTACAAATAACTGCTTACATAATTTTAATTCATCATTGTGGAATTCTAAGATGTTCAATGCCACATTATTTCATTATTTTGTATATTAAAAACAAAAAACTTAAATGCCCACAAACAATAGAAATTTAAGTACGTTTTGGTAAATTCATGCAAATGAATGTTATGTAGCTAGCTTTAAACATGATATATATATGTATACATATATATGCACATTATAATGATAAAGTTTGTGTGTCAACTTGACTGGACCATTATTCTCATGTCCTGTAATTATATAGTCATCCTCCATGATGTAATCTTATGTGATCCAGCTAATCAGTTATAAGAAGAGTTTCCTCAGGGGTGTGGTCTGGATCCAATATATATATGAATGTTCTGTCAAAGTTCACTCACTTGCTCTGGGTCCTGCATCCAGCCTTTCTCCATCTGATCTTTGGTTCATGGGACTTGAGCCAGTGGCCTGCCGTATTGCCTATTGATTGACACACACAGACATTTTGACTGAGTAACTATACTTCCTGAGATTTCTATTGTTAAAAACACTTTTATTTATTTATCAAAAGGATACCTGTCTCAGTTTCCTAGAGCTTCTGTAACACAGTGCCTCTAGTGGTTTTTATAAAGAACAGAAATTTATTTATTCACAGTTCCGGAGGCTAAGAGTTCAAATTAGGGTCTTGGCCATGTGGATTCCTTACTTGTAGGTAGCCTCAGGTGTACTTCTGTGTCTAATCTGCTCTTTTTATAACTCAGAAATGATTGGATTTAAAACCCACCCTACTTAGGTATTATCTGTTAACATAACAAATGAAACCCTATCTCCGAACAGGATTACATCCACAAGTATAGGGTTTAGGATTCCAACACATATTTTAGTGGAACATACTCCCCTTGTTTACTTGTAACTTCCAATCCAGCAGTAAGAAACCTGGCTCTCACTATCCTCCATCCATTTAGCTAGTTGTTCAGCTCCAGTATACATGTCATGAACATTTGAAGGGCATAAAAATCTAAGTTTTCAAGTCGAACTCAATTAGGCAAAGGAGAAATAAGTGATATATGTATGCATCCAGATCACAGAAATCATTTTTGTACATACATAGAAAAATTATGACAAAATAGATTGTCAACTTTTCCTGACAAGGCAATATATTTTATATTGCTGAAGAGCTATACACATCCATGTGTAAAATTGCTTCCAGAAAAAAAAAAAAAGATATGCCAAAGAACTAGAAAAATATTTACATATCATATATCTTTATACCTGAATCTAGAATATATAAAGAACTCTTACAATGCAATAATAATAAGAAAACAACCCAATTCAAAATGGGCAAAATATTTGAATAAACATTTCGTCAAAGAATGCATAAAAACTGTTAACATGCATTTGTAAATGTTCTTAGCATCAATAGTTATTAGTAAAATGCAAATTGACCACAATTTATATACTATTGCACATCAACCAGAATGACTGTGATAAAAAAGACAGACAATACCAAAGCTTAAGAGGATTTCAGGAAACTGGAATCTCTCTATATTGCTGGTGGAAATGAAAATGATTCAATCTCTTTGGAAAAGAGTCTGCTACTTTCTTGAAAAGTTAAATAAAGGCTTAGCATATGGACTATCAATTTTACTTCTAGAAATCTATCCAAGAGAAACAAAATGAAGAAAATAAGTAAAAACATATCCACTCAAAAACTGTTGTTGTTGTTGGGTGCCCTCAAGTCAGTTCCAACTCATAATGACCCTATGTATAACAACAGAATGAAGCACTGCCTGGTCCTGTACCATCCTCATAATCGTTCCTATGTTCGAGCCCATCGTTGCAGCTACTGTGTCAATCCATCTCGCTGAGGGTCTTCCTCTTTTTCTCTGACCCTTTACCTTACCAAGCATGATGTCCTTCTCTAGGCACAGGTCCCTCCTGATAACATGTCTGAAGTATGTGAGATGATGTCTAGCCATTCTCTCTTCCAAGGAGGACTCTGGCAGTACTTCTTCCCAGACAGACTTGTTCGTTCTTCTGGCTGTCTATAGTATATTCAATATTCTTGACCAACCCCATAATTCAAAGGCATCTGTTCTTCTTTGGTTTTCCTTATTCACTGTCCAGCTTTTGCATGCATATGAGGCAATTGAAAATATCATAGCTTGGGTTAGGCACACCATAGTCCTCAAAATCACATCTTTGGTTTTTAACACTGTAAAGAGGTCTTTTTCAGCAGATTTGCCCAGTGCAAAACATCGTTTGATTTCTTTACTGCTCCTCCCAGGAGTGTTGATCTGTGGTTTGCTGATAAAGTGGTGGGAGAGGGAATTGGCTTCAAACAGTTTCAGTGGAATTGTTGGAGGTGATGGAAAATTTTAAATATGTTTCTGGGTTGATCTTTGCACAACTTAATAAAATGATTAAAAATTATTGAATTGTACAATTACTGTGTATGAATTTTGTCATGTGTAAATTACACTTCAGTACAGTTGTTAAAATTATCATCAGAAAGTAAAAATGAAGAAAATAAGTTAATTTTGTTAGATTTACTTTTTAAATGTCCTACAGTAGGAATCAATTATGATATGGTTCATTCTCTGTGTTTCTAGACAAATAATAGATTTTTAAAAAAATTCTGACAGAATTCTGCAAAACGAAATAATTTTTGTGGCACTTAGCTTTATATGATAGGCACTGTTCATTTCTGTGATCATTAGCACTATAAAAATGCTAAATTTTTCAATTGTTTTATTTTGCATATGGTATAAAAAAAATTGTTGCCGTCAAGTCAATTCCAACTCATAGCGACCCTATAGGACAGAGTAGAACTGCCCTACAGGGTTTCCAAGGAGTGGCTGGTGGATTTGAACTGCTGACCTTTCGGTTAGTAGTCAAACACTTAACCACTGCACCACTAAAAAAAATTGTACCACTAGGGTTCAGCATATGACACGGTTCAAAGAAAAAAAAAAGCGTTGGATTTGGCAATACATTTTTTGGAATGATCACTTTTTGGAGTGATCACTTGCTGGAGCTCTCAAAAATACATAAAAAGGATGATGGCTGTTAACAGATTTCCTGTTAGCTTATTTGTGGAACATATAATATGTAATGTTTGTTCTCATAACCAAGGTTCAGAAATTATTACTAGTTTATGCTCCTAACTCTCAGCTGTGATAATAAAGAGTTTACTGTTAACATAATTTAAGGATTCATCATTTGCATGAATATATTCATTACTTCATATTGATACAGGTTTTATTTTATTGCACGGTTCACACATGCTTCAGCAATATTAGATGATATGAATGACTTGAAGGAAAACTAGTATGAAATTTGAAATAAAATTTTAGTATTGACAGCAGAGGCACTGTGATGAACACATGGCATCCATTTCATCTTCCTCTTGAGGATAAAGAAAGGGCACATTTTCCAGTCTGCATGCAGCTAATTCTGGCCAATGTAATGTAAGAAAAAGTGATGTAAACCACCTCTACATTTGGCTTATAAATATATCCCACATGAAATCCTGCCCCACCCTTTCCCCTTGTGGTATAATTTTGAAAGGGAGTATACAGGCTGGTGATTTCCCAAGGTTGGAAAAAATTCCTTAATGATTTCTTAGATTAGAACCCTACAATCACTTTAACCTCATTAGACTTTGAAGTGGTCAGCAATAAAATTGATAGAGTGGAGCCAGGATTCCAACCCAGGTGGTGTGGTGCCACAGTGTGTTCTCTTAATTACTGTGATACTCTCTGTCCCCAGCTAAATTCAAATCCTCCATCATGAAAGTGAAAACATGGTCAGGGCTAAAATGACAACCGTGCAAACAAAATTCCATTATGTAAGGGATTTATATTTTGCATAATAGACACAGATCTATGGCTATGTTTCACACTTGCATCATTTAACTTTAAACCAAAATTATATTCCCAATCCCCTTATTAATCATAGGTATTTTTTTTATAGTCATTATAGGTGAAAATAGGGTAAAAAACCCTAAACCATGAAGCAAAGTAACACCACAGTATCTTATATGCTGCTCACCTTTGCAAATACTCTAAATTGGAAACTTAAGTTGGAGGTTTTACTAGCTTACTTGCTGACTATGCAGGAATTTTCTGACAGGCAGATAAGACAACTTGCTACATGCTGCCATTTGAGGACTGTTAGGACTTTTCAGTCCCCAATTACATTCTCACTGACTTGACTCAATGCCTAAATGCCAGCTCTACAGCCTTACAGATGACAGTTAAAATTTAAATATGTTTTCTGGAAATAATAATGCTATAATCCATTATCAACTACTCATCCATTAAATTATTAATAAATGTAATATATAATTTATAAAGTGAAACAGGATCCTTAAAATAAAATGGATATAACTTACTCTCCCTTTTATCATGACTGTCATAAGTTATCTTTCACAGTGTCTAACAAAATAGATACACAAAACAGTTACAAATATTTGCTCATAGAGAGCGAGCCACTTTTTGAAGGGAATTCTCTCGTTTTGTTTTTTAATCCTGGTAATATATATACATGTTTTTCTCTTTTGCTACCAAACTCTTTGACATCAAAGTGATTCCAGTTCATAGCAACCCATAGAACAGAGTAGAACTTCCTGAGGAGTTCCAAGGTTGTAAATCTTTATGGATGCGGACTACCATATTTTTCTCTTTTGGAGCGGCTGGTGGGTTTGAACCTCCAAAATTTTAGTTAGCAGCCAACCTCTTTAAGCACTGAGCCACTGGGGTTCCTAATATAAATATATGTATACACATATAATATAACATTTCCCATTTCAACCACTTTTATGTGTATAATTCATTGGCATTAATTATGGTCACCATGGTGTACATCTGTCAACACTAACCATTACCAAATTTTTCTAGCTGACTTACCAGAAATTTTTTGCCCCTTAAGTAATACTCCTCTTTCCCTTTCCCACTCATCCCAGTAACCAGTAATAAAATTTTATCTGTCCGTATTTGTTTATTCTGGGTATTTCATGTAAGTACTATCAAACAATATTTGTGCTTTTGCATCTGACTCATTTCAATCAGCATAATCTTTTCAAGTGTCATCCACGTCATAGCATATATCAGAACTTCATTTCCCTTTTTGGCTGAATAATATTCCATTGTATGCATATACTTCATTTTGTTTATCCATTCCTCTGTTGACGGCAATCTGAGTTCTTTCCTTGTTTTGGCTGTTGTGACTAGTGCCACAATAAAAAGTGGTGTACATGTATCTGTTTGTGTGATGGCTTTCAGTTCTTTTGAGTATATACCAAGGAGTGGAATGCTGGGAGAGATGGTAGTTCTATGTTTAACTTTTTGAGGAACACCCACACTGTTTTTTTAATAGTGGCTATTCCGTTTTAGGGAGCCCTGGTGGTATAGTGGTTAAGAGCTCAGCTGCTAACCAAAAGGTCAGCATTTAAAATCCAACAGCCACTCCTTGGAAACTCTGTGAGGCAGCTCTACACAATTGCTATGAGTCGGAGTCGACTTGACTGCAATGGGTTTGGTTTTTTGGATTTTATATCATTTTACAAACCTACCAGCAATGGGTTAGATTCCAATTTCTCCACATCTTCGTAAATACTTGTTGCCTTTGTTTTTCCGATAGTGGTCATCTTCTTGAGTGTGAAGCATTATCTTATTGTGATTTTGATTTTGATTTTCATAATGAAGAGTGTTGTTGAGCATTTTTTCATGTGCTTATTATTTCCATAACTCCTTTGGTTTCGCCCAGTTTTTAGTTGGATTGTTGGTCTTTTTGTTGTTGAGTTATAGGAGTTCTTTGCATATACTGGATATTAAACTCATCAAATATGTGGTTCCCAAATATTTTTTTTTTTCCATTTTGTAGGTTGTTTCATCACAGAGCAAGTCACTTTTAATATAGCCATAGAACAATCTGAAGCACGGGGGCACTTGTCAGATGGGTAGGTTTGGGTTATAGATCACAGTAAGTAGCAACAAGCAGGTGGAGCAACAGCAGGAAGATACTGATTGGTACCCCAGGGATCAGACTAGAGAATAGTAAAGCTAAACATTAAGCTACCAGGATAATAGAAATGAATATGACAATAAATTATATTTTTACCCAAATTTTGTATAGGGATGACTTTCATGGGGATGATTCTAATGAATTTAAAAAATTAAGTACCATATAAATCATTAAAAAAAAAAGTCAGAAATTTTTACCTGACGTTTACCAAACACTCAAAGATATGTCCAATTTAGCACAAGGTTTTTTTTTTTGCTTTTCTTTCCATGAAACTGAAAAAAAAAATGGAAACTCAACAATGCACTTTGTCAGGCTAGTGTAACCTTGGTAACAAAACCTGACAAAGTAAAAGAAAACAATGTCATAGAATATATATATATATATAACATGAAATATTTGCAAATGATAATATATATATCAAACTAGAAATAAAATGATGCCAGAGTCTTAACCAGAAAAAGATAACTGCAAAAAACATATACCAGACATTAACTTAATGTGTTAAAATATTTAATAAATAATCCTTCAGTCAATAACAACAAATACATGTATGGCACCACTTATTCTATACAACATAGTAATTTGAGACACCAGCTATTACATGTAATTTTAGGCACTACAAAATAAACAGATAAAAAACAAGATACCACTTACAAAAGCAACAAAAAAATGTAAGCTACCTAAATAAATATAGTAAAATACGTCCATGGTATTATGCACAAAATTGCCTAAATATTTTAAAAGATATTTTAAAATAGCTAAATAAATGTAGTTAATATATTTATAGAGGAAGACACAATATCATAAAAAGTTACTATCCCACAAATCCATCTATAAATTTAAATGCAATTCCAATCAAATTTACAAATAAGATTTTCATGAAACTTGATTAACTGATTCTATAATTTACAGGAATAACCCAAGGGTCAAAAATAGTTACAACATTCTGGAGAAGAATAAGGAAGGGAAAGTTGGAGTGACTGATCATACTAACTATGAAATTGTACTACTTAAGATCGTGTGCTATTGTGCAAAAGTAGAAAATTAAGTGAATAGATAGAATAGAGATCCAAGAAAATGTCTAAAGTTCTCTGGAAACCTAATTAATGAAGTAGGTCATATTCGAGAGCAGTAGAAATAAGTTAAACTACAAAGAAATGGTGCTGGGAAATTTGATGAGCCCTATGCATTCAAAGGAAACCCTGGTGGTAGAGGTTAAGTGTCATGGCTGCTAACCAAAAGGTTGACAGTTCAAATCCAACAGGCACCCCTTGGAAACTCTTTGGGGTAGTTCTACTCTGTCCTATAGGGTCTCTATGAGTAGGAATTGACTTCACAGCAACGGGTTTTTGGTTTTATGCTTTCAAAAGGAAATTAGATCCTTTCCTGACACCTTGCATAAATTTAATATTAGAATAAATAAAGACTTAAACCACATAGTTGTAGCTAGAGGATAACTTCTAAAAAAGACATAAAATAGAACCACAAACCATAAAGTAGAAGATTGATATATTAAACTATATTACACTTAAAATAGTTGATTTGAAAATTACAAACCTATAGATATATTTACAATACCTAGTTGACATCCCCTACATGTCTGTCAGTTTGTCGTACTGTGGGGGCTTGTGTGTTGCTGTGATGCTGGAAGCTATGTCACCAGTATTCAGATACCAGCAGGGTCACACATGGAGGGCAGGTTTCAGCTGAGCTTGGAGAAAAGACAGACTAGGAAGAAGGACCTGGCAGTCAACATCTGAAAAGCATTAGCCAGTCAAAACCTTATGCATAGCAGCGGAACATTGTCTGATACAGTGCGGGTAGATGAGCCCCCAGGTAGGAAGGCACTCAAAAGATGACTGGGGAAGAGCTGCCTCTTCAAAGTAGCATCGACCTTAATGACTTGGATGGAGTCAAACTTTTGGGACGTTCAGCTGCTGATGTGACATGACTCAAAATGAGAAGAGACAGCTGCAAACATCCATTAATAATGGGAACCCGGAATGTGCAAAGTATGAAACTAGGAAAACTGGAAATCATCAAAAATGAAATGGAATGCAGAAACATCGATATTGTAGGCATTAGTGAGCTGAAATGGACTGGTATTGGCCATTTTGAATAGAACAATCATACAGTCTACTATGCTGGGAATGACAACTCAAAGAGGAATGGTGTTGCATTCATCATCAAAAAGAACATTTCAAAGGTCTATCCTGAAGTACAATGCTGTCGGTGATAGGATAATATCCATACGCCTACAAGGAAGACCAGTTAATATGACTATTATTTAAATTTACGCACCAACCACTAGGGCCAAAGTTGAAGAAATAGAAGATTTTTATCAGCTGCTGCAGTCTAAAATTGATCAAACATGCCATCAGGATGTATTGATATTTACTGGTGATTGGAATGCCCACATTGGAAACAAAGAAGAATGATCGGTTGTTGGAAAATATGGCGTTGGTGACAGAAACGATGCAGGAGATTGAATGATAGAATTTTCCAAGACCAACGACTTCTTCATTGCAAATACCTTCTTTCACCAATGTAAACAGCAACTATACACATGGATCTCGCCAGATGGAACACACAGAAATCAAATTGACTACCTCTGTGGAAAGAGACGATGGAAAAGCTCAATATCATCAGTCAGAACAAGGCAAGGGGCCAACTGTAGAAGACACCACCAATTGCTCATATGGAAGTTCAAGCTGAAACTGAAGAAAATCAGAGCAAGTCCACGAGAGCCAAAATATCACCTTGAGTATATCCCACCTGAATTTAGAGGCCATCTCAAGAATAGATTTGATGCATTGAACACTAGTGACCGAAGACCAGACGAGTTGTGGAATGACATCAAGGACATCATACATGAAGAAGGCAATAGGTCATTGAAAGACAGGAAAGAAAGAAAAGACCAAGATAGATGTCAGAGGAGACTCTGAAACTTACTCATGAACATCGAACAGCTAAAGCGAAAGGAAGAAATGATGAAGTAAAGGAACTGAACAGAAGATTTCAAAGGGCTCCTCAAGAAGACAAAGTAAAGTATTATAATGACATGTGCAAAGAGCTGGAGAAAGAAAGCCAAAAGCGAAGAACATGCTCGGCGTTTCTCAAGCTGAAAGAACTGAAGAAAAAATTCAAGCCCCGAGTTGCAATAGTGAAGGATTCTATGAGGAAAATATTAAATGACACAGGAAGCATCAAAAGAAGATGGAAGGACTATGCAGAGTCAGTATGCCAAAAAGAATTAGTCGATGTTGAACCATTTCAAGAGGTAGCATATGATCAGGAACTGATGGTACTGAAGGAAGAAGTCCAAGCTGCTCTGAAGGCACTGGTGAAAAACAAGGCTCCAGGAATTGACAGAATATCAATTGAGATGTTTCAACAAATGGATGCAGCGCTGGAGGTGCTCACTCATCTATGCCAAGGTAGATAGAAGATAGCTTCCTGGCCAAATGACTGGAGAAGATCCATATTTATGCCTACTCCCAAGAAAGGTGATCCAACCAAATGAGGAAATTATATCACATGCAAGCAAAATTTTGCTTAAGATCGTTCAAAAACGCTGCAGCTGTATATCAACAGGAACTGACAGAAATTCAGGCTGATTTCAGCAGAGGACATGAAACCAGGGACATCATTGCTGATGTCAGATGGATCCTGGCTGAAACCGGAGGATATCAGAAGGATGTTTACCTGTGTTTTATTGACTATGCAAAGGCATTGGACTGTGTGGATCGTAACAAATTATGGGTAACATTGCAAAGAATGGGAATTCCAGAACAGTTAATTGTGCTCATGAGGAATCTTTACATAGATGAAGAAGCAGTTGTTCACAAAGGACAAGGGGATACTGAGTGGTTTAAAGTCAGGAAAGGTGTGCATCAGAGTTGTATCCTTTCACCATACCTACTCAATCTGTATGCTGAGCAAATAATACCAGAAGCTGGACTATATGAAGAAGAACAGGGCATCAAGATTGCAGGAAGACTCATTAACAACCTGCATTATGCAGATGACACAACCTTGCTTGCTGAAACTGAAAAGGACTTGAAGTACTTACTAATGAAGATCAAAGACCACAGCCTTCAGTATAGATTGCACCTCAACGTAAAGAAAACAAAAATCCTCACAACTGGACCAATGAGCAACATCATGATAAACGGAGAAAAGATTGAAGTTGTCAAGGATTTCATTTCACTTGGATCCACAACCAACAGCCATGGAAGTAGCAGTCAAGAGATCAAATGATGTATTGCATTGGGTAAATCTGCTGCAAAGGACCTCTTTAAGGTATTGAAAGGCAGAGAGATCACCTTGAAGACTAAGGTGCTTCTTATCCAAGCGATGGTATTTTCAATTGCATCATAGGCATGTGAAAGCTGGACAATGAATAAGGAAGGCTGAAGAAGAATTGATGCCTTCGAATTATGGTGTTTGCGAAGAATATTGAATGTACCGTGGACTGCCAAGTGAATGAACAGATCCGTCTTGGAAGAAGCA
This sequence comes from Loxodonta africana, assembly GCF_030014295.1. Taxonomy (NCBI): domain Eukaryota; kingdom Metazoa; phylum Chordata; class Mammalia; order Proboscidea; family Elephantidae; genus Loxodonta; species Loxodonta africana. The sequence goes on from NC_087351.1 coordinate 52,800,008, forward strand.
CAACCAGAATGCTCCTTAGAAGCAAAGCTTACATACTTTGGACATGTTGTCAGGAGGGATCAGTCCCTGGAGAAGGACATCATGCTTGGCAAAGTACAGGGTCAGTGGAAAAGAGGAAGACCCTCAACAAGGTGGATTGACACAGTGGCTGCAACAACGAGCTCAAGTATAGATGGTACAGGACTGGGCAGTGTTTTGTTCTGTTGTGCATAGGGTCGCTGAGTCAGAACCAACTCAATGGCACCTAATAACAACAACAACAGTTGATGTAAGATTTGTATCTATTATATAAAATATTCAATATAAAACGGTAAGAAATAATAGGGAAATGGCCAAAAGACATGAACTGTCAGTTTATAGAAGAGGAAGCACAAAGTTGCAAAAACATAAAATGCTCAATCTCACTAGGTGTTGAGACACACAAAATAAAACCATGAGATGAATTTTCATGCCGAGTATGCTGGCAAAAATGAAAAAAAAAAAAAAATCCTGATAATACCAAATTTTAGTGAAAATGTTATTTTCTTTTACTGCTAGCAATAGTATACACAGGCACTTAGGCAAAAAAAATTTCTTTATTAAATATATTTGAAAGTGCCCATATCCAAAGATGCAATAATTTCAGTCATAATATATATTATAGAAAAACTTTCATATGTGATCCAGGAGCCTTGTGTGCAATAAAAATAAATCTGGACGAAATTTAAATCAGCAATAAAATGGATAAGTAAATTGATGATTCTATACCCAAGAGAATCTCGCACAGTAGTGGTAACTAAGAAACTGAAGGAATTTCAAAAAATCTACATGCAGTAATTAAAGCAAATCACAAAAATCTGTCTATAATGATTCCATTTATATAAACATCAAAGCCCGTGAAAAACAAAAGGATATGCTGTTTATGGATAAACACATATGTGGGATATCAGATAGGAAGTGTGCTAAACTCCTACTAATGGAGACCTTATTCTAGCAGCTCAAATACTTTAGAATTTTATTTTTCACCTAAAAGAAAGCTGCAGGTAGGTGTACAACCCTGGGATTATATGAGATTCCAAAATACTCTTTCCTTCTTTTTTTATGCTACTGCATGCTTATCATTATACTCTTTGTTCAAGCTCAAAACGTGATTGTTGAGGCTCAGACAGCAAGACTACATTTTAGGCAGTAATAAGTGGAAGCAGAAGAAAAAGCGCTCTCCTGGAAAGCCCAGCCAATGATTTTCACTTAGATATTTCATCTCCGTGGCCACCATTATCTTCGAGGCAAGCCAGGAAAGGCAGTAATTTAGCTGGACACCTTGCCACCTGCAATAAAATCAGGGCTCTGAACTATAGGAGAAGGGCACAAAACACATGGGATAAGCAACCAGAAATTATTAAAAAAAAAAAAAGGTAAAACAGCAAAGTCAAGCAAATGGGAGATTAACATAAAATTAGAGGTTGTTATTGGAGACTGTGAATGGTGATAGTTTGCACTTGGAGTACATATGGTTTTACAAATACATTAGCATTGTTTTGTTTCTGAAACGCGGTGGTGGGTGCATGACTGTTCATTTTATAATTGAAGCAGCTCTACTCTGCATACACGGGGTCGTCATGAGTTTAAATCAATTTGACGGCAGTTAACAACTCCAGCAACATATATGTTAACTACATTCTGTTCTTACTAGTATTAAAAGTAGAACAAATTAAAAGTAAAATAAATGAAAAGATTTCCCCTATTAATCTTTCAATTCCAATGTAAAAAAAACTAAATGATGAGATTTTTCTTTCTACTAAAAAACTAGCTACCAAAAATAGTGCTATTTAGAATCTGACTATCTTCTAGGAACAGAGTCAAGTCAAGCAAGTACCACATCCATGACACACTTAGATGGAACAATGACACTATCAGGTTCTTGATGTATTGATTTATATTCCTTACGGAAACCCTCGTGATGTAGTGATTAAGTGCTAGGCTGCTAACCAAAAGGTCAGCAGTTCGCATCTGCCAGGCGCTCCTTGGAAACTCTATGGGGCAGTTCTACTCTGTCCTATAGGGTCACTATGAATCAGAATCGACTCAATGGCGGTGGGTTTGGTTTTTTATGTGAAATAAAATAATTCACTTTTTTTAATGGATCTAAATATTATATATTCATAGACTTTTTTCTATTTTTAGAAGAAAATAACAAGGCAGCTTGCTTACTCTCAAATCAACAGGAATTTATTTTGTGGATCTTCTGCAAAAGAAACTAGCTTTAAGTAATCTACAAGCCTTGTAAATTTTTCAAAGGGCAGAGAAGGAGATGACAGTGACATTTGTGAAACACTTATTTTTATTTTTATTTTTTTTTATTGTGTGCCAGGCACTGTGTTTAGTTACCTTCTAAAGTGGTTTCTTTCTGGGTTACCTCCTCTCATGCAACATGGCTCGTTTTGAATTCCACAGATGTATGAGTTAAAGAAATAGGCTTTATAGGAATAACAGGAAAAGAGAGCTTTTGCATCTCAATCCCGCAGTTGTCTCCAGTGACAGGTATGCTGGTACCAAGTATGTGGTGTGTTTTTGCATTTCCTAGGGGTTCTCAGTCTCTCCTTATTTTCTGTCTTTCTACAGGGTGTGCATGACAAACTGTATCTGTCAGAGAAGGGAGAATTAGACTTCTGACCCAAGGCCATTTGGGTTTCAGGTTTAGAGGAGATGTGTGGGAAAATCAAATACCCAGTACATGTGGATCTTGGGGCCCAAGGGGAATTAAGGTTAGGCACAAACTCTCTTTCCAGGAAAGGAAGTCACTAGTCAGTGGGAAACTAAGTTTGGGAGTAGCTCCTCTTTATAGTGTTCAGAAAGAATTCCCAGAATCATTTTCAGACTATGTTGTTCCTCACACCCTAGTAATTTTACATATATAATTGTATTTAATTCTCTTAGCAATTATTATATTAAGAATCTTGCAGTACACCAGAGTAAACAGCTCAGAAGTGTTAATTAACATGTCCAAGGTCACACACTTAGCAGATCTCAGAATTAGATCTATGAATTCAAAGTGCATAGCATTTTTCTACCATGCTACGTTGTCTCCTATTCTGAGCATGACTGAGGCAACCACAGAGCTCCATCAAGTTTTATTTATCCTAAATTGTGTTTGTTTCCAGACCTTAGGGGTCTATTTTTTGACAGAGCTTCACTCATACGTACACATGCACACACGCATATATTTCTACATAAATATTTATGATCCTAAAATATGCATAAAGTGACAGATACATATGTTGTGAGATTATAAATTGTGCAAAGTTTATAGATTAACACTATCACTAAAAGTGATACTATAATATGAAAAAAAAAAAAAATCAACAATTCCAAAAACCTTAGAAAAGAAACAGAAATACTAGGTGCAGTAAGGTGGATCACTTTGTGTGGCCTTTCTCATCATGGTCTCATAATTCTCACCCAAGTGATTGGGTGAGACTATGCAAATAAGGTAATTGTGGCCCGCCAAGAGGATTGGTCAGTTTTGCCTTTTCTTCAGGCTTAAATCAGCCAATTCCAGAGCAGAGAGAGGATCCCACCACTACCATGGAAGAACAACCAGCAGCAGAGTGAGTCCTTTGGACTCAGGATCCCTGTGCTGAGAAGCTCCTGGAACTAGGAGTCAGAGAGGGAAAGAGAGAGCTGTAACACTGAAGACAATGAGAAACAGTGGCATAGAGACCAGCCGGAGATGGCTCAGTGGGCTTCTTGGCCCATGAACAAGAAAGCTGAATCTTTGGGCGGGAGGCTTGTTGGAAGAATAGGGTGCTTCTGGGCACTTGGTGGAGCTAGGTTTGCTGACCCACAGAAACAGAGCTAAGTGCCTTTGGGCCGAGGCTTACTGATGGAGTAGGTGCCTCTGGGTACTTATTAGCAGAGCTAAAAGACCTTTGTAACACTTGTCTGAGCAGAGCAGAGGCCAAGTAGTCAGGGAAAGGCATCCCTGTGAGTACAGCTAAGAAAAGGCTGTCCTGATGGAAGAACTGTGTTCTGAATGTTTCTGAAACTGAATTGTAAATTGTTACTTCCCTAACAAACTCCATAATCATGAGTATCGTCTGTGAGTTCCGTGTGGTCATTGCAATGAATTATTGAACCTAGCAGAGTAGAGAGTGCTGTGGGAGGGACCATTGGTGTCAGAATTGGTAACGATGGAGAAAGGAGGCATGTCTCACCTCCGCCTCGTAAGAATCAGCCTTGAACTGATGGTCTTGGTTCTCCTTCCCCCTTGTGAAGTGACAGGAGGTCAGGCACCATCCCCACATCATTTTCACACTGGGTATTAACTAGCACAATATGATATCTTAAACCTGAATACACAAGTCAATAAAAGCTATACAATTTGTTTCAGTTTTCTAAATTTCTGGTTATGGTCCTTCACAATAAACCCATGACATAAGAGTCAAGAAAGTTTAGTTATACAAATATCAAGTAGGAAGGACAAACTCAGAAAATTACAATCAAGGTTTTATTTCATTTTTGGAAGAAGTAGAATCACTTGAGATGATTCTGAAAATACAATGATTTGATAAGTTTACCTATGGTTTAGAGAGTGAGGTAGTCTGCAACTCTTTGACCAAGTTGGTCAATACTTTTAAGGAGGCCATGATCAAAGGTTAATTCACACTTGAGAACAGTGAGCTTCACACTGTTTCACCCTGCTGAATTGTACTGCTAAGTCTCAATGGTCTCCTTGTAGATGTGTGATTTTAATTAGAAAGAAAAAATGACAATAGAATGTGATAATCATACCCAAATTTAGGCTACTCATAGAGAACTTCAATAATATGTCCTGTGTATAATCTGGTTATTGCTGTTACCTTCATAAGCAAAAAGAACATGTTTAACCAAAGAGGATGATAGAAGGTGTGCCCATTCTGACATCAGTCAATGACACAGAAACATGAAATTAAATATCAGGTGGAGAATGTCTGATTTTTGTTCCACTGACTCGGAAACTATTTTGATTACAGTTTATCTCCCCAATTAAAACTAATCTTGACATTCAATGATGGATGACAAGGAAGACTTAAAATTTTCCGATAATTGTAAACCATTACATAACTCCTAATTTTAAGTTGTCTACAAAAATTTCACTGCAATTTTTTTAGTAAAGAGACATTGATTTATCAATATGAATTTCATTCAAGTTTGCATTTTAGTGGAAATGCTAACCCATATAAATAGATTTTACTTTATATGAAATCTTATGCAATGTTTAACGAAACCACATTTTTGCAGTCATAGCTACATGTACAATTATGTTAGCTGCTAAAGGACTTTAATTTCTTCAGCGATATGACATATCAAGAGTTAAATGAAAGACGGTCTGCAGAAGGATGAAATGAAGTAAGCAAATCTTGTTGCTGTGGAGTCCATTCTGACTGATAGCAACCCTACATGACAGAGCAGAGCTGCCTCATAGGGTTTCCAAGGCTGTAACCTTTACAGGGGTAGACTGCCACATCTTTCTCCCATGGAGCTGCTGGTGAGTTCGAATCAACAACATTTCAGTTAGAAGTTGAACGCTTTAACCGCTGTACAACCAGGGCTCCTACTACACAATACCAAAAAAAAAAAACAAAAAAAAACCCATTGCAGTACAGTCAATTCCCACTCTTAACAACCCTATAGTACAGAGTAGAGCTGCCACATAGGGTTTCCAAGGAGCGGCTGGTGGATTTGAACTGTCAACCTGTAGGTTAGCAGCTGGGCTCTTAACCACTGTACTATTAGGGCTCACTATCAGACCCATATAAAATAAGTCTAAAATTATAGTGTAAGGACCTATAGCCTGAATTTTCTGATGAAAAAATTGTTTAGTTGTGAATAAGGGCATAATCTTATCAAGAAAACAATGATTATTCAATAAATATTTTATAGGTTACTGGAAATTTTTGAATCCCATCTTAACCTTCCTGCAACAGAGTATTCGTTCATTCTTTCTTTCATTATCAAAACTGTTCTAATCTCCTGGAGGAAGTATTTTGTTTCTGTGGTATAGATGTTTATACGTCAAGTTTCCAAAACTGACAGAAATCCTAGTAATCCTTTGAGAAAAGAAATTTATCATATCGTAAATTGGTAAATAAACCTGTGTGGACATTTTATATGGTAATTTATCTTTGAACTGCTAATTTTATCCAATCCATCAATACTCTGGTTGCAAACTTCATTGAGGTATTAATTGGTATGGGGTTTTTTCTACTTTAGAAGAGGAAAATAGATGAGAACCAGTCTAAGAAGGTTATAAGGACTCTCTCGTTGTAAGAATTCTGTACTACTAAACCTCAAGTTATCTTTAAGTGCCTTTTAAAAAGTCCTATATATTTCCCAAGTCCATTTGTTCTCCCACACTCACAAAATCTTTTCTGTCTTTAAAGGCTGTAGGCCTTGCTTCTTATGTCACTGTGAGTGTTAGGCGTGATTGAAGAGGGCCTGCATTAATTCCTACCACCATATTTACCCAGCCATCTGCTTTTGTGCCAATATGTCTGGCTTCTTTCTATTGTTAAGGATTGAACATAAGAGCTTTAATCTAGAAACAACTTCTGTCTTATTCAATAGATTCCATCCTCACTCAGGTACTCGAAGGTATAGCCTCAGTACTTTTTTTTTTTCACCCGCATTATGACTTCTTATCTCTCTGTGGGATAATTCCCTCAAGCCTATAAACATGCTCTGTTTTTTCTCATCTTAAAATTTCCATCTCCTCCTGGAACCTCTCTCCTAAACTCCAAACATGTGTATTCAATTGCTTACTTTTCTCTACTTGAATGTGCATTTCAGGTCTGACACATTCAAAGCCTAACTCTTATTGCCCTTTTATAAAGTATATTCTTCTTGCAATCTTCTCCCTTTGATATGCTCAGGAAAAATAATCTTGCATTTCAAAATATTCAGAATTTAATCAATTCTCACTACCTCCACTGCTAGCATGCACATCAGAGCTACCATCTTCTCCTGTCTGCTTTACTGCAGTTGGCTTCCAACAGGTCTCCCTGCTTCTATTTTTGCTCTACACAATCTATAATACACCCAGCATCCACAGGAATTCTTTAACACGGTGTCAAGGGAGACCATGCCACTTCTCTTTTCAAAGCCTCCAGAGGCTTCTTGTGTAGCTCATAATGCAAGACAGTCTCTGCTGTAGCCTAGTCTGACCCCATAGTCCCTCTCTAACCGTGTCCCCCACTTCACTCCTCCCTTCTCACTCTGCTCCATTCCCTGGCTGTTTTGCTCTTCCTGTTTTAGGAATATGTTCCTGTTTTTGGACTTTTACAATTATTAGTATCTGAGCACTCTTCTTCCATATAGCATACGATCCACTTCTCGTTTTCTTCAGGCCAAGGCTCAAATGTCACTTTAGCTTCCTTATCCACCAAATATAACAGAACACACACATCCCCTCAAAACTCACCCTCATTTCATATCACGTTTCTCTAAAGAATGTGTGTAATGTCTACCTCCTCTTACAGGAGAGTAGCCCCATGGGACACATTTTTTTTCATTTTGATTCCTGATATATTTCCAGTGCCTGGAGTGTTGTCTGGCACAGAGTGGATGAAGACAGTCAATTGGGTTATGTCAGATTTGCTCTTCCTTACTACCCAGTTCTAAGGCTTTAAGTAATCATACAGTTCTAGGCTAGCTTCAACCTCTGAAATAAGGAAAGACCATTTACGCCTAGTGAAACTCGTTAATGTAGCTTTTAGGATCTTCTTAAGCAATACTTTGCTTTTAGTGCTGATTACCTGGCACTTGGTAACATTTATAGACTGTAGATACTGACGGTAGAAATTATACATGGCACACAGAAAGGAGTATAAAAATGAAAGCAGTGACAACAGGCTCATTACAGGAGAAATGATGATGGCAAATAGAGATATCCACAATGTAAGAGAGAGCACAAACAGACATTCCCAACAGTCTAAGATTTTGGGTATAGGAAACAATGAACTTTCACAATTCATTGACCCTTGAGGGTTATGGGTCCTCAATATAAGACACCTCTTCAAGAAAATATCTACTCCAAAATCCCTCCAAAATGTAAGATACTCACTTACAGCAATCCTTTATATAAAGTAATTCACTGATATTATGTCATGGCTTATGTTTAGAACAATTTAGAATTGTTCTGTTTTACATTGCAAAAAATATACATGCTATAGTTTTTGAAGTGTTTTCATAAAACATTTAGATAACTTTTCCAGGTATGTTCATTTATAAAGAATGACTTAGCTTCTTATGTTACTGGGCACTTGAGACGTTACTGAATTGTATTTTATCCAATGTTGTTTTCATAGTTGTATCAGCAAAATAGAAATGGTTTGTACTTTTATAGCTAGTACTATCCAAAATTCACACAGACTCTTGTAGAATCAAAGCTATAAAGAGCTTTAGGTAGGATAGGGATTAATGCGTATGTTTGGATTAGCCATTATATTAGAAATATGATGATTTTATTAAAATTGCCAAAATATTATCTAAGTATAACCTATAAATGAGAAAATAATAAGGAATCTGGAAACAGCAAAGGAGAATAATGTAAAAGAAATAAGCAGCTAAGAGAAACTGTAGCAACTTTATATATTTGGACTCTCCTTGAACTAAGTAGCTAAGGTACAAATTTAACTGACGGTGTTCCAGAATCACCACCAATATTCTTTCTCAGGAGGCCACCTTTTATCTTTTGAGTAATTGTACCTGTGAATTAGATACAGTCTTTAGAAAATCAGAGTATCACTTTTTTTTCCTATATGTATTAGAGGTAAAGCAGAGGCTTAGAAATAAGTAGCTAATGATTTATCTTCAAAGAAAATAGCTCAATCTATTAAACATCCTTTATTTTATTCCTAAAACTCATTTCTCTCTCTCTCTCCCTCAGACTAGACACATTTAGTGAAAATATTCTGAGGTTTTTTTCTTTACTTAAAAATATTTATTTCTTCCATTTAGTAACAATATGAATTTTTTAAACCTTCCAGTAATTTATTTATTTAAAAGATATTTATTAAAGGTCTACTCTGTCCTATAGGGCCACTATGAGTTGAAATTGACTCCACGACACTGGGTTTTTGGGTTTACATATATGCATAAGGCATCCCGATGGTGCAGTGGTTAAATTGCTCAGCGGCTAACTGAAAGGTAGGTGCTTAGAACCCTCTAGCTGATCCAGAGGAAAAAGATATGGCAGTTCCACTCTGTCGTATAGGATCACCCTGAGTCAGAATCGACTGGACAGCAATGGATGAGGTGTATATGCCTAATAACTCTACTTGTTGCTCTAGATACACCAATGGATGGGGTATATATGCCTAATAACTGTACTTGTTGCTCTGAATACAGCAATGAACTAGACTGACTGTCTTTGTGCCATTTAGGTTAAACTCTAGCGATAGCTGAGGTACTAAACCAAAGATAATAATGTTAAGTATATTGAGGTAGTAACAATTAATAGAATTATTAATTGACTATTTGTAGGAAGAATGTGAAATGAGTGAAAAATTGAGATAAATTGATAGGTATATATAGCTAAAATTTTCATTTTAAAAACTTAAATAATTCAGGCTTATATTACCCTGATAACCATCCCAGTTCTCACACCTTGCAGATATAAAATAATCAAGAAGGGAAGAGTAACAGAATTTCCCATTAGAATTCTGCCATGTTTATTACAGCATTTGAAGAAATGCAACATGGGCAATTCCTATAATCAATGTATTAGTGATTTATTCTTGTGAAAAAAAAAATTATCCCAAAACTTAAGAGCATAAAGCAACAACAAACATTTATTATCTTATAGTCTCCATGGATAAGGAATTCTGAAGGTGTTTGTGTTTGGCAGGCAGCTCTGGCTCAAGGTTTCTGATGAAGTTGCAATCAAAACGGCTGTGAGGTTGCAGTAACGTCAAGGCTTGACTAAGGCTAGAAGATCTGCTTCCAAAGGAGCTACTGTTAAAAGGCTTTAGTTTTTATTTACACAGATTTTTCTAGAGGACTGCTGGAGTGTTGTTGTTATGATGTGGCTTCTGGCTACTTTCAGGGTGAGTGATCCAACAGACAACAGGGCTGAAGTGTAGTGTATTTTATGACAGCCTCAGAGTCATGTACTGTCATTTCCGCAATGTACTATTAGTTACATAAACCAGTTGCCATTGAGTTGATTCTGACTCATGGCAATCCCATGTGTATCAGAGTAGAGCTGTGCTCCATAGGGTTTCCACTGGCTGACTTCTTGGAATTAGATCACCAGGCCTTTTTTATGAGGTGAACTTGAACCTCCAACCTTTTGATTAGCAGTCGAGTACCTTAACTGTTTGCACCACCCGTAGACTTCTATTGGTTATTTAGATCAGCCCTATTTTATACGGGAGGGGATTGTGTAAAGGGGTGGATACCATGAGGAAGAAATCATTGGGGGTATCTTGGAGTCCAGCTATCACATCCAGAATCATTTTATTTCCTCTTTCTTTGAAGTCTTTTTCACTCGAAATCTGTCATATTTGGAATGAGTGGTAATTAAACTTAAAGTATTTTCAAATCTCTGTAACAGATGCTATGTTGTCTGTAAATTTGTTTAAAGCCCTAAAGCAAGACCCTCACAGCTAAACACCTGTTGCGTTGCCTTTACTTCTTATGTGACGTAAACTATGGAAAGCCTATATCTGTTTTGGAAATTCACAGGTTATCTTTTGTCATGAACATTAACATGTTTTCAGGCAATGCTTTTGAAGTTAAAAATAGTCTTTGTTGTCTAGACATTACTTTTCCTTGACCCTTTACATATGAGAAAACTAATATCCAGAGAGGTGGAGTGGCGAAGGTCACAAAATTTGGAATAAAATATAGGTATCCTGACTCTGAATCTTTGTCTTTCATTTACAGCTTGCTAACAGCTGAATAGTTTTCAATAATTTCATGCCAGTCAAGAAACCTTTCATAAAGTTAGCATTAGAGATTTCTGGGCTGGTAATAATGGAACACTTCACAATGCCAGCAGCTATAAACCTTTCCCTGTATGATTTCCTTCTTTTCATTATGCTGGAGACTCAGCTCAGCATTTCAAAGACCTAAAGCAATGAAATGGGACTTCCCCCAAAGAGAAAACAAAAATAGTGAAAATATCTAGAAAATTGCAGTTTAGAAATATGTTTGACAACAAAATAAAATTTTAGAAAAATCTATCTGGATAATTCATGTGTAGTTTGACATGCTCTACTGAACAAACAAGGAAAGGGTATAAAATCACTCAAGGCAAAAACACGCACATGCATGGTTCCTTCAACCCTTAAAATCTACGTAGCACAACTGTCTTCGCAAATATATTTCATTCACTTTCAAATAAAGAATGATTCTTCTCTCCCCAAACAAGCTTATTGGTGTTAGAAGCAATGTGTCTAAGGATTGAACCACTTCAGGAGTTTTAAATCAAGTATAAAATGGAAATTCGTTTATCAGGGAACAAAAAGAATGCAGATAGAACAGTGGATCGCCAGCTATTGTACTGTGTTATTTGCTTGGTGTATTGAAGTATGGCATACCATTTTGTGATTCTTTAGCAGTTTGTCTTCTTTTGACTTTTTATTATTTAAGATGTGATTAAAAAACAGAAGAAAATGACACAAAGATGACCGTGTACTATCTTACTATTTTAGAAAAAAATAAAGTTATCTGCTGGGATATCTACTGTTTCATTTTTAATTGATTGTCTCACTGACATCACCGTTCTGCAACAGCACATCTACAAGATGGTTATGATGGAAGTAAGAAAAAAGAACAAAGTACGTGCTTTGTTAAGAGGAAGAGGGATGTGTTTATAGTGAGACTTTGTTGTTTAACATGAAATATTTCATACCAAATATAATATCTCACAATGCAATGCCATTCCTTTAATAAATTATGTTTTAGAACAGTCAGATTTCAAAAAAACAAACAAAAACTGAGTAGGTAATCTAGTATAACCCATGCCCACTTTCCCCTATTATTGACATTTTACATTAGCATTGGTATATTTGTTATAGCTAATAAACTATATCAATACATTATTATTAACACACATTAATCAGATTTTCTTTGTTTTTACCTTAGGTCCTATTTCTGTTCTAGGACACCACATTACATTTAGTGTCATGTCTCTTCAGGCTTCTCTTGGCTGTAACAGTTTTTCAGACCCTCCTTTTTGATGACCTTGACAATTTGAGGAGTACTCATCAGGTATTCTGTAAAATATCCCTTAAATGGGGTTTATCTTATGTTTTTCTCATGATTAAAATTGAGTTACCTGTTTGGGGGAAAAAGACCACAGAGGTAAGTAACACCATTTTTAAAGACATACATATCATCAGCTTATTAATATTATTATGACTCTCATTTTATCCATCATGTGCTCAACTTCATAATGTTTTCATGAGTTTCTAGGCCTGAATCCAGAGAGTCTTTTGACTCAAATGCCTAATATTAACTTGATGTTCTTTAAGTATAGATGTCTACAGAAAGTTTGATATAGTCTTTAAGATTTTTATGTATTATTCATAAGTATATGATTAAAATGCCAACTTTCTTAAAAAAATTTGGAACCTAAAGGTCAGAAAATTGTTTTCAACTTTATGACTATAATATAAACTCCATCTCCATTGGCACTGTAAATCTCTATATATATCCTGAGTTAGATTCTCTATGAATTAGTTTAATACACCCTTATGAATGGCATTTTATGAGTCCATCGATAATATTTTTCCCTCATCGCTAGTAAAATTCAATTTTTATTAAGTTCTTAATATATTAACTATATTGTCTATTAATTTTGTATAACTATTTCCTGACAGTGGAATTTCGGGGGACATGTATATCAAATATAGTATGCATATATAAGTCAGCTGGTGTAGAAATATTACTAGATATGTGAAACATGAGCCCTTATAAAGCGTAATAAAATTTAGTTGAAATCTACATAACATTACATTTTAGCTGCCACATAAACTAATTAATATGTTAGGAAATTAATTTTTTTGGTCCAAGCTATGTTATTATCAGAGTATTATTGTTAAGGCCAAGATAGACTGTAAAATTCTGTATTAAAGCCCTCTATATACACAGTTGATATGATCATAATAATAACAATGGCTGGATTTTTCCCTCTGGGGGAAGAGAGGTTTTAAGAGTGAGAGCATAAACTAGCCACTGTTGGGAGTACTGCTGAGTTAAAATAGCTGGCCTTGGTTCACAAATGGCGAGAACCGTGGTTCTCAAACTTTAGGGTTGTGCATCAGAGTCACCTGGAGTCCTGGTTAAAATACATTTTTCTGGATGCTACTCTTGGAAATTCTGATTTGCAGCTCACAGTGGGGCCTCACAGTCTGCATTCTTTAACAAGACCTAAGTGAAGAAGCCCTGGTGGCACAGTGCTTAAAGCACTTGACTGCTAATCGAAAGGTTGGCAGTTTGAACCCACCAGCCAGTCAACTGGAGAAAGAAAAGATTTACAGCCTTGGAAACCCTATGGGGCAATTCTACTCTATCCTACAGGGATGCTATGAGTCTGAATCAACTCTGACGGCAGTGGGTTTGGTTTGGTTTTTTTAAGTAATGTTGGAGGTGCTGCTCTGAAGACCAAACTTTGAGGATCAGGGGGCTAGTATGTGGGATGTTATATATTCATTTACAGGAGTGATCTCTTACTTTTAGGGACAGTATTCTGGGGAAGAGTTTGAGCTAAGTTTATTAAATAACAAATTCCAGGGAAGAAAATGGAGTTACTTTCTCTGAAATGTAACTAAACCATCATATGGATATTAGCTGTCTGTCATTACATTATACAATATACTCAAAATTACTGTGTGTTTCAAAAAAACGTACTGGTTTTACATCATGGTGGCTCTGGAATGATTTTGCAAGCAGTTTTCAAGATGATTTTCATTCATGAATCTCATCCTACATTTGTTAATTTTATAAGTCAGTATCTTGGTCATAACAAAGGTAGAATTCATTTAAGTAGACAGAAAAAATAGAGTGAAACTAAAATGGAAAATAAGAAAACTAATAGTAGAACTCATTTTAGTTCTATTTTCTTGTTAGTTTTATGTTACTAAAGTGGTATGAATTTGTTTTCAATCTTTGTTTAAAGTAAGGATTCCAATTATTTTTATTGAAACTGATGATTCCTATTACAAATATTATTTCTGAGGTGATTTTTACATGATTTTGACAATCACAGCACACCATTCCCAGAGAATTAAACAACGGATGATTATATAGATAGCATTTCAAAAAGAGAATATTGTAAGCCATTGCTGAGTTATTTTTTCAGTTCAAGGTGGCATATAAAAGAAAAAAAGAAAAAACGTATTTTTCTGTTATAGAGATATCCACATGATGTTTATATCTTATAGATGTTAAAATTTCCTCTGAATATTTTAATCTTACTAAAAAAAAAATCTCACTAGCGGTCAAGTAATTCCTGCTGTTTGAGCTAATCCATGAATATTGTTCTAGTATACTTTTTCAATAATAAATATCCAATTATAGATCATCAATAGTTTAGAAACAGTATTATTAATACCAAACCTATATTCCCAAATAAAATCCCTGGTCTCTACAATCATTTCATGGCTCTGTCTACTAAACTCATGATTTCCACAAAAAACTGTTGCTGTCATGTCAATTCCAACTCATAGTGACCCTATCAGACAGAGTAGAACTGCCACGTAGGGTTTTCAAGCAGTGGCTAGTGGGATTCGAACTTCCAACCTTTTGGTTAGCAGCTGAGCTCTTAACCCTTGCACTACCAGGGCTCGCATGATTTCCACAAAGATACTTAAGTTTGTAAGCTTACATAAATTTGTAAGATTTGAATTTTTCTTCATATTTTCTTTGTAATTTTTTCTCAAAACATGTTTCATCAAAAAGGAATTTACAAAAATAAATAAAATTGCTTTGAAATTTGGTTTGTTTCCATACTACAATTGCTTAAAAAAAAAAAAAGCATGCACTTTGATATTTAGTAATTCCCTGATACTTTCATCATGTATTCATTTCAGTTAAGAAATAATTGCAAAGTAAATCAAGCTATGGTGGGACAACAATCAAATGAATGCTAAATGCAATTTTCTGAGCTTTAGTCAATTCTCATTAGAGCTACACACTACTACAACCATGAAAATATATATAAGAAGTGTTTAGTGATAACTTTTCAAAGAATCTATGCTAGAATAAATTTTATTTTATATTAGTATCACTGTAAATCAGCTTTAGCATAAAACATAGTTTTCATAAGTGCATTATATGAATTGAAATGCTTGGTCCTTATCCAAATTAATTTTTTCCTTCAGTATTACTGAATATTTTTTTAAATGATTATATTAACTTTAAAATTAAACATAATTGGTTCGTAATCTTAGGGATAGTTAAATTACCTATATAAATGTATAAAACCTCTGTATCTGTTTAGAAGGAGCCCTGGTGGCACAGTGGTTAAGCACTCAGCTGCTAACTGAAAGGTGAGTGGCTCGAACCCACCAGCCACTCCACTGGAGAAAAGACCTGATGACTTGCTCTTGTTAAGACCTAGAAAGCCTAGAAAATCCTATGAGGCAGTTCTACTCTGTCACACGAGGTCACTATGAGTCAGAATCAACTTGACAGCACAGTATCCGTTTACACAAATAATATACTCACTTCATATTTCTTTATCAGAGAAAATTCTAAATATACAAGTTGGGAACAAGGAGCACATCAATTTTTTCATGAAATAGAAGTGAGAAAAAAACGAAAATTCTGTAGTTCCAAATATAAGTATTGAAACAAGACATAATTTATAAACCTGCATTTTTAACTGTTAAATTTTTCTGGTTGGAGAGGAGTGGGAAACAACAACAACAAAAAAACTGGAAGTAATGAAGAGTATAAGAATGGAAATTTTTTTGAATTATGCCAGAACGAGAATTTAGGAATTTATCCTACAGTTATTATGCATAAAATATCCCATAAATTCCACAAATATGGCAATAGGGGTGGTGGGCTCTTTTAAATCATATCCTGATTTTCTGCCTTTGCAATTCTGATGCACTTTCAGGCATTTCTGTTTCTCCTAGAGCCTGCCCTTTAGATGATGTTTAAACTGCTTTATTCTGTGTAATGATGTCGATGGAAAGGGATTCCTTCCACCTTAAAATTGGAACTGAGGTGTCCCCAATGAGACAATCCTTTATGCAAATGAAATTTGAATAATATATTAACAAAATTTTTAAGTGAAATATTTTTCCCCTTACTAAATATTATCAATAATCTCAATCATCCAGTCATTTGTGTGTCCTAATTCTAGAACACCAAAAAACATCACTGCACGTTTATTTTACTTCTTGAACAGAATTTAGCTAATTATCCTATGAATTTCCAGTTTGGGAGGATTTACCTTTTATGTCAGTAACCTAGCTAAGTTTAGTGAGGGCAGCCACTCTAATGTTATGTGTGCTCCTTGAAACCATTACAGGTTCATGATTAGCAACCAGCTAGGTTTTAAACATTGTCTGTTAATATTAAAGTTTACTAATTTTATTAAGAAATGTCAGTCAGGATCCTGGCAAGAAAACACAATTTAACAGCATTGGTTCAAATGAAAAGACTTTAATACAGAGACAATCTCCAGGCAAAGTTGGCATTAAGGAACAAACAAGAGATGGTATTGCACCCAGAGACCAGCAACAGCAGAAAGCTGCTACCATAATGGCTGAAGTAGCTAGGAAAGAGTCACCAGTACCAAGCAAGAGCTGCAGCCACTGAGGGGGTTGATCTGGAGCTATGGTCCTAAGTAACTCAGCTACAGCAAAAGACACTGATCTCTTGACAAGAGTTTCCCATATGTTGACCCAACAAAATGTCCTCAGGAATGAGTCTGGGAGATACCTGCACAAGGTTCAGCCACAGGGTCACAGAACAGGAAAGAGGACAGAACTGGGGAGGCAAACAAGGAATACCCAGTACCTACAAGGCTAGGGAACAACAGGGTGAATTCCCGTAGTCCAACATGCAATTTTATCACATCTTAACTTTCTTTTCCACACTTGCCTCAGGTATTACCATTCATGTTTTTGTGTTCCTAGTTAGCTCCCACTCCCTCAGGGGCTTTGCTTTTACCATTATCCTCAAGTTCCTGATTTTTTCAGTCCTCCCTGAATCATCTTTAGCAGGCAAATTTAGCAAATTGAGGAGAGAAGAAGAACGGCAAAAATAATAATAAAAGGTAGAATACATTCTTGGCACAGTGTATAAAGACTTCTGTGATCTTGCAATTTGGGTCCTGCTTACCTCTTTCTTCTTTATATATACTACAACTTCTCCATTTGAGTTTGGTGGAATTAAACATCCAAGCAGATTTTCTGAAAGGTTCAATCACTTCTTCTTCTCATTTTTAAGAAACTACCTTTTTTTTTTTTTTTACCTTTACCACTGAACGCCCTCCTAACTGCGTTAAGATTAAAGTCCCCTAAATTTCCCAGCAGCATTTCTTAGATGTTGTTCTAATATCTGCTGGCATCTAATTTTGATGTGTAGAAATCTGAAGCCAGCTTTATTTCTTTGGAGGATGACTTGCTATTATTTCTGGATAAGGTGAAGAGTCTGTCTTTCCTGGAAGCTAGTAGTTCATTCAAGATAAGACTTAATCTTGTCAACTCTGTATTTGTTTTGTACATTGTTCACAACATAGCCTTCAAAACTTCATTTTAAGATGTTTCTTCGTGTGTGTGCGTTTTTTTTTTTCTACTAGACAAGAAATTTACTTTTTTTCTTCCTTCCTTTAATGATATTACATCTTTTCGTGCTACTGAATAGCAACTCGACGAGCACCTCTTATTTTACTTTCAGGTAATATTAAATTTTCTAATCAGTAATTAAAATTTCTCTCCAAGGCCTTTCCCCTGCTCCTTGCCTGTGTGTGCAAGGAGCAAAGACTTCTTCCCTACCTCGCCATGCATCTCTCTTCCTCCATATTCCCAGCTGGTCAAGCCAGTTTTATCACTTCCAGGTTTGGAGCAAAGTGGATGAAGTATAAAGCAAAGAGATGGGGGAGACCAAAAGTTTTTACTTGACAAATGTAATGGATACTCTTGTAATTTTGCTTTGTTCTTTCCTTAAATAATTTTACACAATAGTGTCATATAAATAAATTGGCATTTAATATTATGGTTAAGCATATGTTCTAAATTCTCTGAGTTTCACATCAAAATTGTCCATATATGCTGGACTTGGCTTGTTTTTTCTTCTTTTTCATTATTAAGACATTAGCCAGATTATAAAACCCATTGCCTTCTAGTCAATTCTGACTCATAGTGACCCTATAAGACAAAGTAGAACTGCCCAATTGGGTTGCCGACAAGTCAATTCGGACTCATGGGGACCCTATAGTTCAAGGTAGAACTTCCTCATAGGGTTTCTAACGGGCAGCTGGTGGATTCAAACTGCTGACTTTTTGGTTAGCAGCTGAGCTCTTAACCACTGAGCCACCAGGGCTCCAGATGCTAATTAAGGTAATTGTTGTATCTGTTTTGTGTTGTGAATGGTGTTCCTTCATCTCTTAAATGTACAATTTTTTTTTAATTTTATTGATTCTATAAACCAAATCTACCTATTCTCTTCCCTATCTTCAACTAATAAAAGATCTGACTGTTTTATAATTATAGCTAATATTACACAGCATTTACTGGGAACTCTTTTAGTTTTTTATGATATCCTTTAATTTCATCTTTGTGATAGTCCTATGAGGTAGAACCTATGAGTATTTGCATTTCATATATGATCATTTAAAACACAGAAATATCTCATTTACCCATGGCCACATAGCTCACAAGGTAGACAAAAGGTTTAGGTTCAGATGTTCTGACTCCAAAAAAGTACTCACAAATAATAATGTTATCCCCATTAAAGCATAGGAACATAGGAAAAGTGAGGTCCCAGGGCCATATGCATCAAAATAGATCTGTAGCTCTTGGTAAAATATGCATTCGTGGTCTCATCTGCTTCAGTATATGTTCAATAATCATTCGAACAAGAACTACCAGTGATTCTAAGGCATCATAACATTTCAAAATCAATGAAATAGTGGCTATATTTATAACATGTACACTTTAACAATAAATTCAAAAATGAGAAAGCTATATCCTTTATTTTGATAACATTTACTCTAATGTCGTTTTTCTGCTAATGAGATGATTTCTGGTTCTAAAAACACGATTCAGTATTCTTATATTTTAGTTATAAATTTCACAAATAATTAAATAACTACATATTGCCAAATGAGACTGAATGCCTTTGACTACAGGTAAAAGAAAACTTAACAATGACTAAAATTGGCAAATTTGTCTCACATGAAATTCTTACCCCTCTGCCTTCTGCAACACATAAACTTTTAATTTCATGTGTTTTAAGATGGTAAATTGAATTTTGAGACTCACATCTGTGTTACATACAGAATGAAGGGAAAAAGGGAAAGGAAAAGGGTTTCTTATAGGAAAAAAAATTGCCTTTTTAGAGTTCAATATAGACACTTTTCTCAGGGACTCAAATGGCTTTATACCGTCCTGAGCTGTGTTACATGGACTCCCTTTGCCAGAAGGTGACTGGCAGTGGAGTTGTATGTAGGTGTTTAGTCAGACAACACAGTGCAGACCAGGGCTCACCCCTGTATCTACCCATTGTCCACGTGCACTACTGTCTTTTATACACAAAACATATCATCTCCTTCCCTAGGTTAGGCTGACCGCTGCCTCAGTCAGTTACTGCCTCCGGCTTGAAATTAGGACCTCTCCATCAGATCTGGATGTTGTTTCTTTCAATTGCTGTGGAGTCAGTGATGACTCATGGTGATCCCATGTGCATCAGAACAGAATTGTGTCCCATAGGGGTTTCAATGGCTGATTTTTAAGTAGATGGTCAGGGATTTTTCAGAGGAGCTTCTGGATGGACCTGGACCTCCATTCTTTTGGTTATTAGCCAGGCACTTTCACAGTTTGCATTACCCAGGACACCTTTTGTTTCTTAAAAAAAAAAAAACAAACCCATTGCCATAGAGTCAATTCTGACTCATATCAACCCTATAGGACAGGGTAGAACTGCCCTATAGAGTTTCCAAGGAGTGCCTGGTGGATTCGAACTGTGTACCTTTTGATTAGTAGCCATAATTCTTAACCACTTTGCCACCAGGGTTTCTTAGGGTCTAGTAAATTAAAAACATAGTAAAGAATGGGAATTCCACGACACTTAATTGTGCTCATGAGGAACCTTTACATAGATCAAGAGACGATTGTTCATAAAGAACAAGGGGATACTGATTGGTTTAAAGTCAGGAAAGGTGTGCATCAGGGTTGCATTCTTTCATGCCTATTCAATCTGTATGCTGAGCAAATAATTCGAGGAGCTGGACTATATGAAGAAGAACAGGGCATCAGGTCAGAGGAAGACTCATTAACAACCTGCATTACACAGATGACACAACCTTGCTTGCTGAAAGTGAAGAGGGTTTGAAGCACTTACTAATGAAGATCAAAGACCACAACCTTCAGTTTGGGTTGCACCTCATCATAAAGAAAACAAAAATCTGCACAACCGGACCAATGAGCAACATCATGATAAATGGAGAAAAGATCCAAGTTGTCAAGGATTTTATTTTACTTGTATCCACAATCAACAATCAAGGAAGTAGCAGTCAAGAAATCAAAAGACACATTGCATTGGGTAAATCTGCTACAAAGGACCTCTTTAAAGTTTTGAAGAGCAAAGACGTCACCTTGAAGACTAAAGTGCGCCTGACCCAAGCCATGGTATTTTCAATTGCATCATATGCATGTGAAAGCTGGACAATGAATAAAGAAGACCGAAGAAGAATTGATGCCTTTGAATTGTGGTGTTGGAGAATACTGAATATACCATAGACTGCCAAAAGAACAAACAAATCTGTCTTGGAAGAAGTGCAACCAGAATGCTCCTTAGAAGCAAGGATGGCGAGACTGCGTCTTACATACTTTGGACATGTTGTCAGGAGGGATCAGTCCCTGGAAAAAGACATCATGCTTGGCAGAGTACAGGGTCAGCGGAAAAGAGCAAGGCCCTCAATGAGGTGGATTAACACAGTGGCTGCAACAATGAGCTCAAGCATAACAACGATTGTGAGGATGGTGCAGGGCCGGGCAGTGTTTCGTTCTGTTGTGCATAGGGTCGCTAAGAGTCAGAACTGACTCGAGAGCACCCAACAACAGTAATTTAAAATTTAAAATACAATTTATCTTCAATAACTACGAAGTGGCAGTACAGAAAGAGGGAAACCAGAGCACAGTTTCTATTCAAAGGGGGCAGGGAGAAACCCTAAAGCAGTCACTCATCTGTAGCACAAATCAATTTCAATATGAAAGCTCTGGTTCTATATTTAAAAGAATTATCCTGATACATCACAATTCCATTGTCACTTCTGAATGGAAGTAGGCTTTTCTGGCAAGCTGTATAGCTTTAGCAAACCACTTTGGGTTGCTCAGTGGAAACGAAAGTCTCCTAGAATTCTACTTTGTCATGTGGTATTCCTATGACTTGAATTGACTCAAGGAACCCAACAACAATAGATTGCTTTAGGCAATGAACAATTACAGGCTGTTGCAAGGCAGGCCAGAGGTTTCATATTGGCAACAGAATTCCCTCAAAACTTTTATTTATTTTTTATAATAATTTTTATTGTGCTTTAAGTGAAAGTTTACAAATCAAGTCAGTCTCTCACACAAAAACCCATATACACCTTGCTACACACTCCCAATTAATCTCCCCCTAATGAGACAGCCTACTCTCTACCTCCACTCTCTCTTTTCATGTCCATTTCACCAGCTTCTAACCCCCTCCACCCTCTCATCTCCCCTTCAAGCAGGAGATGCCACCATAGTCTCAAGTGTCCACCTGATCCAAGAAGCTCACTCCTCACCAGCATCCCTCTCCAACCCATTGTCCAGTCCAATCCCTGTCTGAAGAGTTGGCTTCGGGAATGGTTCCTGTCCTGGGGCAACAGAAGGCCTGGGGGCCATGACCACCAGGGTCCTTCTAGTCTCAGTCAGACCATTAAGTCTGGTCTTAATGAGAATTTGGGGTAAAAAAAAAAGAAAAAAAATTTTTTTTTTTTTTTTTTTTTTTTTTATCCCACTGCTCTCCTGCTCCCTCAGGGGTTCTCTGTTGTGTTTCCTGTCAGGGCAGTCATCGGTTATAGCTGGGCACCATGTAGTTCTTCTGGTCTCAGGATGATGTAGTCATTGGTTCACGTGGCCCTTTCTGTCTCTTGGGCTCGTAATCACCTTGTGTCCTTGGTGTTCTTCATTCTCCTTTGCTCCAGGTGGGTTGAGACCAACTGATGCATCTTAGATGGCTGCTTGCTAGCATTTAAGATACCAGATGCCACTCTTCAAAGTGGGATGCAGAATGTTTTCTTAATAGATTTTATTATGCCAACTGACTTAGATGTCCCCTGAAACCATGATCCCCAGACCCCTGCCCCTGCTACGCTGGCCTTTGAAGCATTCAGTTTATTCAGGAAACTTCTCTGCTTTTGGTTTAGTCCAATTGTGCTGACCTTCCCTGTATTGTGTGCAGTCTTTCCCTTCACCTAAAGTAATTCTTATCTACTATTTAATCAGTGAATAGCTCTCTCCCACCCTCCCTCCCTCCCTCCCTCCCACTTCGTAACCACAAAAGAATGTTTTCTTCTCAGTTTAAACTATTTCTCAAGTTCTTATAATAGTAGTCTTATACAATATTGGTCCTTTTGCAACTGACTAATTTCACTCAGCATAATGCCTTCCAGGTTCCTCCATGTTATGAAATGTTTCACAGATTCATCACTGTTCTTTATCGATGCATAGTATTCCATTGTGTGAATATACCGTAATTCATTTATCCATTCATCCGTTGATGGACACCTTGGTTGCTTCCAGCTTTTTGCTATTGTAAACAGTGCTGCAATAAGCATGGATGTGCACATATCTGTTCATGTAAAGGCTCTTATTTCTCTAGGATATATTCCAAGGAGTGGGATTGCTGGATCGTATGGTAGTTCTATTTCTAACTTTTTAAGGAAGCGCCAAATCGATTTCCAAGGTGGTTGTACCATTTGACATTCCGACCAGCAGTGTAGAAGTGTTCCAATCTCTTCACAGCCTCTCCAACATTTATTATTTTGTGTGTTTTGGATTAATGCCAGCCTTGTTGGAGTGAAATGAAATCTCATTGTAGTTTTGATCTGCATTTCTCTAATGGCTAATGATCGTGAACATTTCCTCATATATCTGTTAGCTACCTGAATGTCTTTTTAGTGAAGTGTCTATTCATATCTATCTTTTGCCCATTTTTTAATTGGGTTATTTGCCTTTTTGCAGTTGACTTTTTGCAGTATCATGTAGATTTTAGAAATCAGGCGCTGATCAGAAATGTCATACCTAAAAACTTTTTCCTAGTCTGTAGGTAGTCTTTTTCCTCTTTTGGTGAAGACTTTGGATGAGCATAAGTGTTTGATTTTTAGGAGTGCTCAGTTATCTAGTTTTTCTTCTATGTTCTTTATAATGTTTTCTATACTGTTTATGCCATGTATTACGGCTCCTAATGTTGTCCCTATTTTTTCTTCCATGATCTTTATCGTTTTAGATTTTATATTTAGGTCTTTGATCCATTTTGAGTTAGTTTTTGTGCATGGAGTGAGGTACGGGTCTTGTTTCTTTTTTTTGCAGATGGATATCCAGTTATGGCAGCACCATTTGTTGAAATGACTGTCTTTTCCCCATTTAACTGTTTTGAGGCCTTTGTCAAATATCAGCTGTTGGGCTTTTTTTTTTTTTTAATCTTGCTTTTTTCTTTTTTTTGGATTTCCCTGTCTGGGTTGACTTCTGGTTGCTCTGCCCAGTGTTCTAGTCTCGGGTTGATACCTGATATTATTGATTTTCTAACCAAAGAACTCCCTTTCGTATTTCTTGTAGTTTTGTTTTGTTTTTTTTGAATTCCCTCAACTTGTGTTTATCTGGAAATGTCTTAATTTCACCTTCATATTTAAGAGACAGTTTTGATGGATATATCATTCTTGGCAGGCAATATTTTTCGTTTAATTTTTTAAATATGTCATCCCGTTGCCTTCTTGCCTACATGGTTTCTGCCGAGTAGTCCGAACTTATTCTTATTGGCTCTCCTGTGTAGGTGACTTTTCTTTTATCCCTCGCTGCTCTTATAATTGTCTCTTTATCTTTGGTTTTGGCAAGCTTGATTATAATATGTCTTGGTGACTTTCTTTTAAGATCTACCTTATGTGGAGTTCGATGAGCATCTTGGGTAGATATCTTCTCATCTTTCACAATATCAGGGAAGTTTTCTGCCAACAAATCTTTGACAATTTTCTGTTATCCCTCCCTGTTCTGGTACTCCAGTCACTCATAGGTTATTTCTCTTGATAGAGTCCCACGTGATTCTTAAGGTTTCTTCTTTTTTTTTTTAATTTTTCTACTGAGTTGTCTAATTCTGTAATTTTATTGTTAATCTTCTGAATTTCTGATCGTTGTCTGTCTAAGAATTTTTCCAGCTTATTAAACTTTTCATTATGTTCCTGAATAATCTTTCTGAGTTCTTCAGTTGCTTTATCTGTGTGTTCCTTGGCTTGTTCTGCGTATTGCCTCATGTCCTCCTGATGTCTTGAAGGGTTGTGTATATTAAACTTTTGTATTCTGCATCTGGTAATTCCAGGAATGCACTTTCGTCTAAAAGATCCCTGGATTCTTTGTTTTGAGAGCCTGTTGAGATGATCATGGACTGTTTCTTAATGTGACTTGATATTGACTGTTGCCTCCGAGCCATCTATAAGTTATTGTATTAGTTTATGTTTGCTTACTGTGTCATAGCTGCTTGCTTTGTTTTGTTTTGGTATACTCCTATGGGTTGCTTGAGTGAGCTAACTTGATTATTTTTGCCTTTGAAGCTCTGGTGTCCTGTCCCCAGCTGGCTAGAGCTGTTATCAGGTATATCAGTCTAGGAGTCTTTTCAGTTTTCTTCTATGAATTCAGCTCAGGTTTCCAGGTAGCTGATATCAAGTGTGTGGTACAGGTTCTGTCCTGCAGTCTTAGAGGGGCAGAGGTGATTGAAATATATACCTGTACCTGGTTGCAGCAGGGGTCACGCTCTGAACAAAGCAGAGGGCTGAGAACCGACCCCCAGTGTCTCTGAGGAAAACGCATCTCTGTTCCCTAGAGTGTGCTGGTGGTTGGGCTCTGCAGAGGGATCATGGGCACCCAAAGTTTTTGTTGTAAGGACTGGGAGGTACCAGCTATCCCTGGGCCCCTGTCACAGGTGGCTGGGTGACCCAAATGGAGCCACCAGTCCTTGAGTCCCTGTTGTGGGTAGGTGAGGACCTTGTTTAATAGGCAAAGCAATGTCAAACGTCAAACACCCACCTCTCCACCACACAGCTGAAATGGTTGGAGTTTGCCAACAAGGGCCTATTCTCTGTAAATAGGCCCACACAGGTCCATGCAGAAGGGAAAGGTGCTCAAGGTCCATGGACGGTTTATGCCTGGACAGGAGCCACTGTCCTGAGCTCTCCCAGTTAATGGAGCTGGCAAATTATCTTTTCACCCCGGTTACAAATTTTTTCCTTCCCCAAGGCCGGAGGATGGCTCCAGGTACTCACCAGGGTCTATCTCAGGCCTAGGGATTTGGCCGCTGAAGCTGGCTTGGGGGTGGGAGGGTGCAGTAAAATATAAGCAAGTACTTAGCTTTTGCAGATAGCGCCCTTCTGCTCAGGTTCCGGAGGTGTGAGTGGCTGTGTGGCTGGCTGCTTCTCCCTGAGGAAACTGTGGCCGAACACTAGTACCAGCCTGCCGCCACCGCTGCCGCTGCTCCAGGAATGGTGCCTGAGGGCTCCCGGTGATTCAGGTCCAGTAACTCCTCTCCGCTTCTGAATGGTCTCTTCCTTCCACTGCGCCTCAGTTTGTTGTCTAAGCTTGCCTTTGATGCTCAGGGCTCCCAGCTTGTCACAAATACACTCGTTTCACTTGCTTTTTTGGGTTTTTGTTGTAAAGAGGGCTCGACAGAAGCGTCTGTCTATTCTGCCATCTTGGCTCCACCTCCCCTCAAAACTTTTAGAAGTTTATAATCTATTAGCTTACAATCATTTGCATGCATTCCTAAACATAGCCAAGATCTTACATAAAGATAGCTTTTAATCCTGAAGTTTCAAATATTTCATTTAAGGCCTCTGAATTCTGCCTATTTTGTTTATTTTTATTAGCCCATAGGTTAATGATCACAGCCTTGACCACACCATTCCACTTTTCCACAATAAAACAACCATTTTTTGGTTTCTCTCCACCATTTTGTGTGGCTGAACACCTTTAATGGATGTTGCTTAAGAAAATTTGGGGTCCTAACTGTATATGCTGTTGAGGCTGCCACTTGACATCATCTACTTCTACCAGAATCACTATGTACTGAAGCACGTGTTTTTGTCTTTGTTTTTTTGTGGCATGATTCTGAGCTAGGGAACTCTCAGGCAATTTAGATTTCATGCTGGAAGCAGAGAGTGCTTCTCTTAGCAAAGCTGATTTTATTCTCTGTCATTTCTACTGGCAGTCAGGTTAATTCTAGTTTCAGTTCATTCATCTCTTGTAGGACTTTGCTGACAGCTGCACAAAGTTGGTAAAAGCACACTAATAGACTAAATTTTAAAAAAAAGAAAATTTTTGAAATTTTTGTTTTTGTTTTGTTTTATACCAATTCCTCTGAACTATGGTGTCATTAAGGATGTGGTCTGCATTCAAATGCATACAGGAGAAAATCTTGACCAATTATTTTTCCGTCACACAACAGGGGGATGAGCAAGTTTCTAATCATCCACAGGCAGGCACTCATCTCCCACTGCTTGACTTAGTAAGCCAGTGTCACTCATCTGTCTCACTGCCCAGTACTTTTTGAACATCTTTATATAATTTGGGAAATTTTCCACCTCATCTCCTCAAGGTGAAAACTAAAACATTTGCATCCCAGGGTTTCTTTGCATCACTGACACCAGCAGTTGATGCATATTCCGTTAATCACATGCCCATGAGAAATACGAGGAAAAGAGGAACAGTGTAGAAGGAAGATGGAAACTGAAATATCCAGATTCTAGCGATGTCAATGAGTTCAAGATGCAGAAGCAGCTTTGGTGCATGAGGCAGTAGCAGATGCCTCAGACTATAGTCACTGCAGCAACGTAGACGGTACTGGGGCTCCACAACCGCAGCAGTCACAGTAGTGATGGGAAAGGCTTTGGTGGCCTCACGTCAATTCTGCAAAGTGATTTAGGAATGATGCTGGGAAATTCAGTCTCAAGCATGATCCATTACAATCTGTATAACTAAACAATAAATGTGATGAAGTTTAATTTTTTCAGAAAAAATAGAAATGTTATTGATTAATATACAGCAAGTGATAAATACTTGCTTACATGGGAAAACCTGGTGGAGTAGTAGTTAAGTGCTATGGCTGGTAACAAAAAGCCGATGGTTTGAATCCACCAGGCGCTCCTTGGAAACCCCGTCGGGCAGTTCTACTCTGTCCTGTAGATCGCTATGAGTCAGAATTGACTCAACGGCAGTGTTTTTTTTTTACATGTATAGACATGCTGTTTTATTCACTGGAATACAACCTCCTTGATTTGGGTTTCTAATCTTATTCATATACTTTTTATTCAGTAATCTGGGCATAACATGTACTCCTTGTTAACTGAATCACTAAGTCTGGACACCCACCACTCAGAAATTTGGAAAAGTATTGTGATGTCCTAGATTGTGCCTTCAATACTGAAATCTTCTAGAACGATGCTGTGGAGAAATTAAACAGTAGTGGATTATTTTGATTCCATTATTAAAAGAGTGTCCACAATCTTACAAACCTATGGCCAATGTTATTTGAATCTTCGATAACTTCTATCTCCATATTTCTGAATTCAACAAGTGTAATTACTTAGATTGCATTTACTTTTTGTTATTTCCAACTCAAACTTGGAAAAGAATGCATGAAATAACAAAATAAAGTTTAGGACATCTTGACCTGAAGTAGACAATGTTAAACCAGAGGTACGTTATTATGTAAAGCATAGAAAGGGAGGCTATTAAACTCATTCTGCTTTCTGAAAAAAGTTGACTATATTTAAATTTCTATATTCAAGGGCTTTTTAAAAAATTCACTAATGGAACAAATTATAACAAAAGAGAGTCCGTATAATATTAAAAATGCCATTTTAATTATCATTTTAATTTATTGTTATAGGGCTAAAAAGAGAGGAAAAAGCAACTTAGGCAATGCCATGTGTTAATCAATATCTGTATAATTATTATCTTTATTTATTTTGTACTTTCGCAATTTTTTTTAACTTCTAAGATGCTTGAAATTTTTGTAAAGCTATTTATTATTATAAAATTCTTGTCTCTGACTATTTCAAGATCTAGAAACTTTCAAGATAGATTTTTACTTTCCTTGATGCAGGTTTACTTTCTGTAGGCTGTAAACTCATAATTAGACTTTTTTTTTGTATGCTGTGATGGTTAATGTTGTGTGTCGACTTGGCTGGGCCATGATTCTCAGTAGTTTGGCACTTATGAAGTAGTTGGGCAGTTATATAGTGATGTAATTTAGCAGTTATATAATGATGTAAACAACTCCGTGATGAGATAGATCTGCTATGAGCAGCCAATAGTTGAAAGGGAGTTTCTTTACGATTATGACCTGCCTCCAATATATAAACAGAGCAAGTCTCCAGCAAGGCCCTTGCTCTGGATCCTGCATCCAGCTCATCATCATCTGACCTCCAGTTTCTTGGGACTGAGCTAGCAACTCAGTCAGCCTTTAAAGCTTATGGCCAGAAGCCTGCCATTTAATATGCCAATCTTCAGTTCTTCAGCCTCTGTTACTACATGAGTCAGGAAAAGCCTCCAGGCTGACACCTGATCCACAGACTTGGGACTTGCCAACTTCTACAACCACTTGAACTGTTTTCTTGAGTAAATCTCTCTCTCTCTTTATATGTATATATATATATATATATATATATATATATATATATATGCCTATATCCAAAAACCAATTGCTGTTGAGTTGTTTCTGACTCATAGTGACCCTATAGGACAGAGTAGAACTGTCCCACAGGATTTCCAAGGAGCAGTTGGTGAATTCGAACTGCTGACCTTTTGGTTAGCAGCTGAATGAATAACCACTGGCACTACCAGGCCTCCACACATATGTGTGTGTGTGTGTACCTGGTAGGACAGTGGTTAAGAGTCCGACTGCTGACAGACAAATGTTGACAGTATGAATCTACTAGCTGCTCCTTGGAAACCCTATGGGGCTGTTCAACTCTGTCCTATAAGGTCACTATGAGTCAGAATCGACTTGTCAGCAATGGGTTTGGCATATATATATATATATATATATATATATATATATATGTAATTTGTTGTTGTGTGCCGTTGAATCAATTCTGACTCTTAGTGACCTTATAAGGCAAAGTAGAACTGCCCCATAAGGTTTTCAAGGAGTGGCTGGTGCATTTGAACTACTGCCATTTTCATTAGCAGCCTGAGTTCTTAACCACTTCTCCACCAGGGCTCCGTGTGTGTGTGTGTGTGTGTGTATATATATACTTCACTGGTTTTGCTTCTCTAGAGAACCCAGCCTAAGACACACATAGAACATGTTTTTGCAGACACTCCCTCTCTTAGGTCTACTAGTGACAAGGAATTAAATGAAATTTGAATTGACCAATTTCTTTAAAAGATACTCATAAAAATAATTGGAAAACTCACAGAAGCTTAACAGATAGAGAATTATCCTCCATATTATTCTCAAGAATATAAAAATCTGCTCTGATCTTTGACTTTGTGTGTCCTTGTTATCAACTGCCCTGAGTAGGGCCTGGAGTCGTGATTACCACGGGCACAACCAACACAGACATAGACTACCCAGTCTTGTGCCATCTTCATGATTGGTTGCAATTGGACAGTTGTGATTCACAGAATTTTCATTGGTTGATTTTTTCAGAAGTAAGTCACCAGGCCTTTCTTCCTAGTCTGTAGTCTGGAAGCTCCATTGAAAACTGTTCAACATCAAAACAACATGCAAGTCTCTGCTGACAGATGAGTGGTGCCTATACATGAGGTACACTGTCCAGGACTTGAACTGGAATTTTAGAAGGAAAGTGAGAACTCTACCACTGAGCCACCAAATGCTTCATGCTTGCCATAGAATACATCAACTATTTTGAAGCTCCTAATTATGTAAAATTTTGTGTATTCTCTCATAACAATTTGTTAAGGGTGTGTTGTTGGCTTTGGGCTCTTATTAGACAAATACAATGGTTAGTGTATTTGTTTCTTTGTTGTTGTTATTCTTGGGGCCATCAAGCAGGCTCTGACTCAGAGTGACCCCCATGTACAACAAAATGAAGCACTACTCAGTCCTGCAGCATTCTCAAAATCATTGTTATGTTTGAGCTCATTGTTGCAGCCACTGGGTTAATCCATCTCATTGAGGGTGTTCCCTTTTTTTCACTGACCTTCTACTTTACCAAACATGATGCCCTTCTCCAGGTACTGTCCCCTCCTGAGAACATGCCCAAAGTATATGAGATGAAGTCTTGCCATTCTCACTTCTAAGGAGCATTCTGACTGTACTTCTCCCAACACAGAATTGTTCATTCTTCTGGAAGTCCATGGTACATTCAATATTCTTTACCATGTTTCTTAGGGCTGCCATAGCAATATACAACTAACTGGGTGGTTTAAACAACATGAATTTATTCTCTCACAGTTCTGGAAGCTAGAAGTCTGAAATCAAGGTGTCAGTAAGGCCATCCTCTATCTGATAGCTCTAAGTGAAGACTCTTTCCTAGCTTCTTATAGCTTCTGATTCTCCCAAGCATTTCTTGACTAGAAAGAACCTAAAAAAAATATGGAGATCTAAATAACACAATCAGCCATCTTGACATCATAGACATATACAGGACACACTACCCAACAGCAGCACGGTACACATTCTTCTCCAATGTGCATGAATTATTGTCCAGAATAGACCATGTTTTAGGCCACAAAGCAAACCTCAAAAACTCAAAAAAAGTCAAAATAATACAAAGCATCTCCTCTGATCATAACACTATAAAATTAGAAATCAATAAAAGAAAGAACAAGGAAAAAATTAAATACGTGGAAAGTACATAACACCATATATAAAACTGTTGGGTAAAGAAAAAAAAAAAAACTAAACCCATAGCCATGGAGTCGATTTCAACTCATAGCAACCCTATAGGACAGAGTAGAACTGCTCCATAAGGTTTCCAAGGAGTGCCTGGTGTATTTGAACTGCCAGCATTTGGTTAGTAGCTGTATCTGTTAACCACTACACCACCAGGGTTCCATTGGGTAATAGGAGTAAATAAAAATGAAATCAAAATTCTTATGACTTCCAAAAACCTTGGAAAACGGTGAAACCAGTGCTCAGAGGAGAATTTATAGCAGTAAGTGCACAAATCAAAAAAGAAAAAAGGGCCAAGATGAATAGCTTTACCTGAGAACTTGAACAAATAGAAAAGGAGCAGCAAAAGATGACCAGAAGAAAGGAAATAATAAAGATCAGAGCAGAAATAAAGAAATAGTAAACATAAAAACAACAGAAAGCCTCATCCACATTAGAAGTTGGTTCTATGAGATGATCAGTAAAGTTTACAAACCACTGGCCAAAATGACAAAGGAAAAAAATGAGAATATGTAAATAACCAAAATGAGAAATGAGGTGAGTGACATTACAACAGAACCAACTAAAATAAAAAGGATCATAACAGATTATGAAAATTATACTCCAACAAATTTGAAAACCTAGATGTGGAGAAATTTTTAAAAACACACTACCTATCTAAACTAACACAAATATAGGTAAGAAATATGAACAGACTCATAATGAAAGAAGAAATCGAAGGTGTCATAACCCTCCCCCAAAAAAAGCCAATATCCAGTCTCTTCACCAGAGAATTCTACCAAACATTCAGAGAAGAGTTGACACCAATTCTATTCCAAATATCCCAGAACACAGAAAAGAAAGGAATACTCCTCAATTCATTCTATGAAGCCAGCACAACCCTGATTCCAAAGCCAGGCAAAGACACTACTATAAAATTACAGACCAATATCCCTCATGAATATAGATGTAAATATTCTCAAAAAAATTTTGCCAACAGAATTCAACAGCATTTCAAAAAAATAATACATCATGATCAAGTAAGATTCATACCAGGGATGCAAGGATGGTTCAAAATTAGAAAATCAATCAACATAATTCACCATGTAAATAAAACAAAGGAAAAGAATCACATGATCCTCTCAATTGACCCAGAAAAAGCATTTGATAAAATCCAGTGTCTTTTTCTGATAAAAACTCTAAGCAACATAGGAATAGAAGGGAAATTCCTCAACATAATTAAGGGTATATATGAAAAATCAAGTAAACATTATTCTCAATGGAGGAAGATTGAGAGCTTTCCCCTTGAGAATGGGAACAAGACAAAGATGCCGTTTATTACCACTCTTATTCAATACTGTACTGGAAGTACTAGCTAAAGCAATATGGCAAGAATGGGAAATAAAGAGTATACAAACTGGAAAGGAAGAAGTAAAACTATGCTTATTTGTAGATGGCACAATCCTATTCATAGAAAATATCAGAGTCTCCACATGAGAGTTGCTGGAACAAACAGAATTTAGCAACATGGCAGAGTACAAGATCAACACAAAAAAATCATTTGAGTTCCTCTACACTAACAAGGTGGACTCGGAAAAAAAATCAAGAAAACATTACCATTTACAATAGCCTCCCAAAGGATAAAATATCTAGGAATAAACCTAATCAAGGAAGTAAAAGAGTTACACAAGGAAAACTATAAAACACTATTGCAAAAAAATAAAGAGATCTACATAAATGGTTCAACATCTCATGTTCATATTTTTAGAATATCAATACTACCAAAAGTGATCTATAGATCTAATGCAATCCTGATCCAAATTCCAATAACATTCTTTCATGAAATGGAAAAACTAATCTCCAGCTTTATACAGAAATGAAATAGTTCCCAAACAGCTAAAACAGTATTGAAGAAGGACAACAAAGTAGGAGGTCTCACATTTCCTGACTCAAAACTTACTACACAGCCACAGTAATCAAAACAGCTTGTCACTGGTTCAATGACAGACACATAGACCAATGGAATAGAATTGAGAATCCAGAACTAAATCTATCCATCTAGGGGCAGCTGATATTTGACAAAGGGTCAAAGTCCATTCTTTAACAAATGGCACTGGCAAAACTGGGTATCCATATACAGAAAATGAATCAGAATCTATACCTTGCACTGTGCACAAAACTGACTCAAAATGGATCAAAGACCTAAATGTTAAATCTAAAACTATAAGGTTCCTAGAAGATAACATAGGGTCAAAACTGTCATTGTTAGGTGCTGTTGAGTTAGTTATAACTCATAGCGACCCTATGTACAACAGAACAAAATGCTGCCCAGTCCTGTGCCTTCCTCATAATTGTTGTTATGCTTGACCCAATTGTTGCAGCCACTGTGTCAATCCACTTCATTAAGTGTCTTCCTCTTTTTTGCTGACCCTCTACTCCACTAAGCATGATGTCCTTCTCCAGGGACTCATTCCTTCTGATAACTAGGGGACCTAATTTTTGGTATAAACAGCCTATCAAGTAAAACTAAAAATGCACGAATGACAAAAGAGAAGTTAGATAACTGGTACCTCCTACAAATTGAATACTTATGCTAATCAAAATACTTTACCAAGAGACTAAAAAGAGGATCTACATACTGGGAAATAATTTTTGGCAACAACATGCCTGATAAAACTCCAATCTCTGAAACATAGAGAAAACTTCAGCAACTCAACAACAAAAAAATAAACAATCCAACCCAAAAATGGAAAAAGGACATGAACAGACACTTCACCAAATAGGACATTCAGGCAGCCAACAAATACATGAAAAGATGGTAGTGATCTTTAGCCATTAGAGAGATTCAAGTAAAAACTACAATGAGATACCGTATCATCCCTGCAAAACTGGCAACAAACCAAAAAAACAACAACAACAACAACAAATGATGGCAAGGTTGTGGAGGGATTTGAACTCTTATATATTGCTGGTGGGATTGTAAAATGTTACAGCCACTGTAGAAAATAGTATGGCACGTCCACAAAAAGCTAGAAATAGAAATACCTTGTGATTCAGCAATGTCACTCCTAGCTATATATCCTAGCGATATAAGACCAGTGACATGAATAGACATGCACATCTATGTTCACTGCAGCATTATTCACAATATCAAAAGATGGAAACAACTTAAGTGCCCATCAATGGATAAATAAATAAACAAATTTTGGTACATACATCCCAAAAAAGAATTGATGTCTCTGATTTATGGTGTTGTCAAAGAATATAGAATATACCATGGACTGCTAGAAGAATGAACAAATCTGTCTTGAAAGAAGTACAGCCAGAACGCTCCTTGGAAGTGATGATGGCAAGACTTCATCTCACATACTTTGGACGTGTTATCAGGAGGGACCAGTACCTGGAGAAGGACATCATGATTGGTAAAGTGGAAGGCTAGCAAAAGAGAGGAAGACCTTCAATGAGATGGATTGACACAGTGACAGCAACAATGGGCTCAAGCATAAGAACAATTTTGAGGATGGCACAGGACTGGGCAGTGTTTCACTGTGTTCAACATTGGGTCACTACGAGTCAGAAAGAACTCAACAGCAACTAACAACAACAACATACAATGGAATACTCCACAACTATAAAGAATAATGAGGAGTTCATGAAACACTTTATAACACAGATGAATCTGGAGGACATTATGTTGAGTGAAATAAATCAATCACAAAAGGTCAAATATTGTATGGTCCCACTATTATAAAAAGTCAAGAACTGATATACATACAGAAAGCAAAGTTTTTTGATGCTTACCAGCATTGGGAAAGTGAGGGTTGGAATCACTTTCTAGATGGTGGACACTTGTTACTTTTTGGTGATGCAAGAAGCAATCACAAATATGGGGGATGTTAGCACATCTTGAGCAAAGTAAATAAAGACACTAAGAAGTACACAAGAAAAAGGGACAATGTCAATAAATGCTATAATATACAATTTGGCAACAATAGTAAAAGCAACCAAAAAATTATGTGTGTGTTTATGTAGGTAGATATGGCTACACGTGTCTGTATAGGAAGGCATATATGAGTAGAGGCACATGCATGTGTAGGTGTATCTGTAGGTATATGTATACACTTGTTTGTATGTGCTGTATGTATATCCAGATACATAACAAACCACATACAGTGAATGCCCATTGCATTAGGCAAATCTGCTGCAAAAGACCTCTTTAAAGTGTTGAAAAGCAAAGATGCCGCCATGAAGGCTAAGGTGCACCTGATACCAGCCATGGTATTTTCAGTCACCTCATATGCATGTGAAAGCTGGAAAATTAAATAAGGAAGACTGAAGAGGAATTGATGTCTTTGAATTGTGGTGTTGGCGAAGAATACTGAAATACCATGGACTGAGAAAAGAATGAACGAATCTGTCTTGGAATAAGTACAACCAGAATCTCCTTGGAAGCAAGGATGGTGAAACTGTGTCCTACATGCTTTGGATGTGTTGTCAGGAGGGATTAGTCCCTGGAGAAGAACATCATGCTTGGTACAGTACCGGGTCAGCAGAAAGGAGGAAGGCTTTCAACAAGATGGATTGATGCAGCGGCTGCAACAATGGGCTCAAGCATAAAAACGAGATAGTGAGGATGGTGCAGGATCAGGCAGTGTTTCATTCAGTGGTACGTACGGTAGCTATGAGTTGGAACCGACTCAACAGCACCTAACAACAGCAACAACAACAACATATGAAGAAGTCAAGTTCTGGGCCCTAGGAAGAAACTTGTGAGAATGGAATTAGTCTCCACAGGTAATTTGGAAGAATGGTTTCTTATTTTGTTGTTATGTCTTTATTTTAGTTACTTGGTGTATGTGTATTTGTGACTGACTAGGGAGAGGGAAGAGAAAGGAAGACCAGAAAACATGGCAGAGTGGTTGAGGACATTTTAATAACAGAATTCAATGTTAAATACTTCAAGCAGAAAAATAATCACTCCTTCCTTCCCAAAAGGAAGTGGCCCTATAGGACAGAACAGGACTAGCCCATAGGGCTTCCAAGGAGTGGCTGGCGGGTTCAAATGTCTGACTTTTGGTTAGCGGCCAAACGCTTAACCACTGCACTACCAAAGCCCCTTATATGTATGAAGTATTCTGAAAAGAAGTACTATGATATGTTAAGAACGACGAACTCTAGGGAGTAGAAAAATAGTTGATCTTCATTGCATTTTATTATTCTCAAAGACGTGAATGTATGAGTGTGTGCATATATATGTGTGTGTGTGTATGTTTTATAATGACCATATGTTACATTTTTATCTTGTATCTGAAAAATAGAATAGGCTTTGTAAATACAATACATAAGAATATTTTCCTTTATTATTCAACCATTTCATGCTTCTTCAGTGTTAAAAATAAAAACAAAAACAAATAGAATGTCAAACATACCTGAACTTTGAATTTTGAACATTCTAGAGAGGTTACTTTTAGGTAACATGGTTTAAAATGTGAATATAGACAGGTAGGTGATAGACAGATGATAGATAGATGATAGACGATAGATAGATTAGATAGATAGATAGATGATAGATAGATGATAGATAGATAGATAGATAGATAGATAGATAGATAGATAGATAGATAGATAGATAGATAGATAGATAGATACATAAATAGATGATAATGTTTTTTTCTTTTTTTAATGAAAGAAGAAAAGCCAAAACAGGGCTACCACAAAAATACACATAACCTTTCTTGCTAAGAGATTTTTTTTTTTTTTAATTAGGAAATTTTGGTTAAATTGGAATCCAATTCTAGTTGAAGTTATTCTATCATGTACTAAGATGAATTTAACTCAGCAGTTAACTAATGTGAACTGGGTGTGAGAAAGTTTGAATTCCCCTTCTAGTTCTAACTCTTACTGGCCATTTGATTTTTGAAAACTCTATTGTTGCCTCTTAGCCTAAATTTCCTCACCTGTGAAATGTCACCTTGTTACAGGGCAATGTTTCAAAATAATAGGCTCTCTTACACCTGAATATAAAGAAAGCAAAAGTCTTCACAACCGGACTAATAAACAACGCCGTGATAAATGGAGAAAAGATTGATGTTGTCCAGGATTTCATTGCATCTTATTTAGAAGTAAAGTTTTTTCTTCTTTCAAATTTCTGTTAACATCAGGAGAGCTAGATCAGTTTATTCCCTGAAACTGACAGAATAAAGTACTGTGTTATTTTTCAGAGGTTTCATCCAGCTTCAATGATGTCTGACTCCTGACATATACTTTTCTTAATTACCCTAGATGAAACCTGGTTGTTTATATTTGATAATCATTCCAAAGAAGCTCTTAAACCAAACTGCTTATCTTTTATACAAGGATTTTAACAGTTTGTCATTGGCTCTGTTTTTTTTTTTTTTTAACTTTGAGATCTTTAGGTTTCTTATAATCAGCATGCCAATTACTTTGCTGTAATTAAAGATAATGGAACTTTGATAATGACTTTGCCACCTATGATACTCAAGATAATAGG
Organism: Loxodonta africana; assembly: GCF_030014295.1. Lineage (NCBI taxonomy): Eukaryota > Metazoa > Chordata > Mammalia > Proboscidea > Elephantidae > Loxodonta > Loxodonta africana. Next base: position 52,837,797 of record NC_087351.1, read on the forward strand.
CTTGTAGAAAAATATCAATAGCTACATGGTAGTGTTTTGAATGGTAATCAATGTAACAGTGGCACGCTGATGTGAACACAGCAGCTGTCTATTTCTTCAAGTGTATATGAACCCTAACCCATACCAGCTGTGCTGGGTGGAGATGCTGAACACTAGTTCAACTCAAATAGCCAATTATTTCAAGAACAGCTTGAGTCGTATGCAACCTTGCAGTTCAGACTTGAGAGAGGATTCAATAAAGGCATAAGAAATCAACTAAATTTTTTTTTTTTTCTTTTTCAGGGTCTGCATACACTTTGTAATTTGGTGTATTAAAAACAAGGTAGAATATCAATAGAAATCACATTTGTATTAGATTTTTTTCTTGTTTTTCATTTCTTGGATAAATAAAATTTCAAAAAATTTGTAAATATGATGAAGCAGAAATTTCTCCTTAGGGGCTGCTGTTGGTTTTTAATTTAAAGAATGCTATCTTCCCCAAAATATCCCCACAGGAAACCTAGAAAATCCACAAGGTGTGGTTAAGAATGAATGTGGGAAGCAAGGTCAGTTTTCAGCAGGGTAAAATTTGGAACCAGGAATCAGTGATTTTGGAGGTCATTTCTTTCTTTTTTTGCATTTCATATATTGTTTCATGTAAATAAACACTTTTGAGATATGCCATGTTTATTTTCTTTATGTAATCTTGGAAAACAGAGACATTAAAAAAAAAAAGAAACACTTTTTTATAATCTAACTGAGAAGACCCCCCTATACTTGAACCCCTCAGCAATTATGTCCTGATTACAATTAATGTTTCTTTATCCCTTGCCTTCCCTGGATACCATTGTTTTATGGAGCATATTCTTGAGCACCTTCTATAATTCTTTCTTTCAATTATGAAAATATAGGATTAATAAACATCTATTTATATGCTACCACTTGTAGTACACATTTTGTTGTTGTCAAGTGCCCTCGAGTCAGTTCTGACTCATAGCAACCCTAGGTACAACAGAACAAAAAAATACCCGGTCCTGCACCCTGCCCACAATTGTCATTATGTTTGCTCCCATTGTTGCGGCCACTGCCTTAATCCATCTCACCAAGGGTTCCCCTCTTCCTTACTGACCCTCCACTTCACCAAGCATGACATCCCCCTCCGGGGACTGATCCCTCCCTTGCAACACATGCAAAACATATAAGACAAGCCTGGCCACCCTCGCCTCCAAGAATCACCCTGGTTACTTCCCCCAAGGCAAATCCATTGCTTTTCCAGCAGTCCACGGTACACTCAACACTCTTTGTCAGCACCACAACCCAATGCATGAACATCAATTAGGTCCTCCCCACTCACTGTACAGCTCTCTCATGCACCAGATACTACCAAAAAACACCATGGCTTGAGTCAGGCACACTCCAGTCCTCAAAATGACATCCCTGCTTTTCAACATTTCAAAGAGGTGACCCACAGCAGATCTGCACACTGAAACACCTCATCTGATTTCTCCACTGCTGGCTCCACAGGCACCAATGATGGATCCAAGTACAGTGAAATGAAATTGCTGACAACTTCAATCTCCCCTCTGTTCATCATGATGTTGCTCGTTGGTCTGGCATGAAGATTTTTGGAGGTTTCTCCTATAGTGCACTTCATTTCTATTCTTCATTCTTCAACTTCCTGGTTTCTGTCAGCTGTACTTCTATGATATCAAGGTTGAAACATTAACATTCTGTTCTACGATCATGTATAAATACACTAATCTTTGTTTGAAGGCGGTCCTTCCAGTAGGACAAGGGGATACTATATAGTTTAAAAACAGATTTAAAAACCCTGCATCAGATTTGTATCCTTTACCATATTTGTTCAACCTGTAATGCTGAGAAAATGATTCAAGAAGCTGACTATATGAAGAAAAACAAGACATCAGGATTGCAACAAGATTCATTAATAACCTATGATATGCAGATGACACAACCTTGCTTGCTGAAAGCAAAGAGGGCTCGAAACACTACTGATGAAGATCAAAGACTACACCCTTCATTATGAATTACACGTCAACATAAAGAAAACAAAAATCCTCACAACTGGACCAATAAGCAACACCATGATGAACAGAGAAAAGATTGAAGTTGTCAAGGATTTCATTTTACTTAGATTCACAATCAACACCCATGGAAGCAGCAATCAAGAAATCAAATGATGTATTCCATTGGGCAAATCCGCAAAAGACTTCTTTCAAGTGTTAAAAAGCAAAGATATCACTTTGAGGGCTAAGGTGCACCTGACCCAAGCCATGGTATTTTCAATTTCCTCTCATACACATATGAAAGCTGGACAATGAATAAGGAAGATTGAAGAAAAATTTACACCTTCAAATTACAGTGTGGATGAAGAATGCTGAATATACTAAGAACTGCCAGAAGAATGAACAAATCTGTCTTGGATGAAGTATAGCCAGAATGCTAATTAGAAGCAAGGATGGTCAGCCTTCATCTCAAGTACTTTGGACATATAATCAGGAGGGCCCAGTCCCTGGAGAAGGGCATCATGCTTGGTAAGGTAGATGGTCAGCAAAAAAACAGAAAGACCCTCAACGAGATGAATTGACACAGTGGCTGCAACAATAGCTCAAACATAGTAATGACTGTGAGGATGGTGAAGGACTGGGCAGTGTTTAGTTTTGTTGTTCTTAGAGTCGCTATGAGCCATAACCACCTGGTGTTGGCACCTAACAACAATGAACAACAATCTTTGTCTAAATGTTGGTTCTAGAAGCTGAAAAGGATTATGAAGTATTTACCTTATATGAATATCAATATAATATTCACTGTTGTATCAGGTAACTATTGTATATTACAAGCAATTACAAAATCCCAGTAGAATACAATAACCATTCATTCCTGTCTCACTCATGTACTTGTTAGCTGGAGTTCCAGTTAACAAGGTGGGCTTAGTTAGGCTTATCTCCAGGTTGCAAGTTCATATTGAGGCTGTTCCACATATCTCTCCTTCTGGAACCAAGCAATCCAAGAAAGGTTTTTCTCACAGAGACAACTCCAACCATGCAGGAAAATTTTTAGACTTTGCCTTAGTTATAACCGCTAAAATCCCACTGGCCAAAACAAATCAGTTGGCCAAATCCAAAGTCAAAGGGTGATGAAACACCCTCTCACCTTCCTAAAGCCATAGCAAGTGTACGAATGTATAATGCTATAAAATTGAAGTGAAAAATTTAGAACAATTATTCAATATAATGAAAAACTGAATATTCAAATGAAATACTATATTTCCTTTTTTGTACCATGTTTGTTGTTTGTTTTTGTTTTGTTTTGTCATACAGTCCCATCATTGCTATATTCCTAAATTATCCCAGCATATCATATGTAATATTCTACTCACTTAAAAAATTACAACTCAATGTTCCTATACTCTCCTTGATCTCTCTCATTTTTTATTAGTTTTCTCCAGAGCTGAACTAAAGTTATCATCCCAGGAATTCTCTTTATTGTGTTTCTAGATTAAATGCACTATTTTTCAGTCTCATGTCTCCATCTTTATTACTTTATTGTCTTGTTTTTTTGAAGATCATTCTCAAGTAACTTCTTCAGAGAGAGTTCATTAGAGGTGAGGTATACTTTTTTAAGATGTGGGAATCTAAAAATTTCTTTATCTACCTTTATACATGATTGGATGTTTGACTGGACATGAAATTTTAGTCTAAGAATATTGATATCTTTATTAAGATTTAGCTGATGAGAACTCTAATTCTCTACTGATATTCGTTCTTTGTATTTAACTTATATTTACTTTAAGAAAATATTAAGGCTCTTTTTGCTATTATTGCTTCTAAATTTGATAAAAATAAGCATCCTGGATGTGTATATTTTTATTCTAAATTCTAGTTTAACCCTATCCTGTAATTATTTATTTCACTTGGTATAGGAATGTTTATGGACACGTCTGCATTTATATACCAGAGGATCAGAATATGTTCATTTTGTAATTGTTACCTTGGATTTCATGGTCATCTAAGCTGCTTAGTCAGGTCAAAAGCAAGGTAAAGGCTGTTGCCGAAAGGAAATTAAATACTCGCTGAAGAAAGACATACCTCTTCTCCCAAAGTCCCAAGTGTCAGCATTGAGATTCTCCTTTACTTGTTTGCTACAATATATTCATGCCATCCTGTTAAAGCTATGGACATTTTAAACTCAAAGGAGGGCAAGGTTTAAAGATGCATGCAGAAGCCTTTCATTGGGTAAGTTTAGCTTATATGTCTGCATTATGGCTGTCAGAGAGTAAGGAGAGGAAACACTTCACCTCCACTTTAGCTTCCATGGAAGTATCTTGACCCCTGACTCCCAACCAACCTGGAATTCTCCCAAGGTAAAAATGTCATTCAGATGCAGGCAGTACCAATGAAAATGAAAGGATTTGACTGACTTGCTGCCTGGACCAACTGAAAAGTTAGACCATTGCAATTAATACACAGACCTTCCTACCAGTCACAGACACCATGTCCATTCTACATCTTAGCAGTTAGGTACTTCTACTTCGTTTCTGAAAGCCGTGGTATTTTCTGATAATTTTATTCCAACCAATTGTATTGTTGGCTTAATAAGGGAAGTCACAGAACATTTCTGAAAAAAATTTTGCTTCCCTCACAATGGAAATTTTAAAACCTCTTCTGAACCCCCTTTTGAAAAATAGTTTGGGGGTGGGTGACCAAGAAACAAAAATAGATTCATGCTAAAAAAGCCCAAACACATTGCTGTTGGCTCAGTTCTAACTCATGACAATCCCAAGTGTGTCAGATTAGAACTGTGCTCCAGAAGGTTTTCTTATTGTAGTCTTTATGAAAGCAGATCACCAGCCCATTATTCTATGGTGTATCTCTGGGCAGGTTCAAATTATCAACCTTTAGGTTAGTAGATCCAAGCTAGCATCACTAAATTCCAACCAAAGTAGTGTAGTTTCCTACTCTTTATGATGCAAAATAACTTCTTATATCTCACCATGCTTCAGAATCAGACTGTGATGAGTCCAACCTATGCAGCTGAACAAAATGTTAGAAACACATTCAGTTACATGAGCAAGCCCACTGAGAGAATTTCTGATAAATATACCATATGCACAAATTCAGTTTTAAAAATAAAGGCATACCCTAGAGAACAGAACAAAATAATAATAAAAAAAGAACAAAATAGAGACATTTAAAATCCATTCTCAAAAAAGTCTTCAGAAATTTGGAGATAATGGGCAACTTTCTAAAAAATTCTTCAGCAAGCAGACCTTCTTTTCAAAAGTCTGTTATTGCTTTTTGTTTATTTTTTTTTAATGAGTCTAATTCTATTAATTACCTGAGATCGGTGATGATAGCATTTTTAACTTCCTGAGGAAAGGAACTTTCTCAGAAAAGGAAGTTTGGTGTCCTCGAACAACATCCATTAGAAAACGTCTTTCAGTAAAATTACTAAGGGATTTTGTTAAACCAGGGAACCTAAATGAGGGAGAATTTTTGAGGAATTGGGGAGCTGAGGGAATTTCAGAGCCCACTGAATCTTTCCAGATATCCCATTCTGTTTTTTGGGACCATGTGGTTTCCCAATAAAGGTCACAACTTTCACATATTCCTGGTGACCTTTGAAATAAACTGATATTTTATTTCAGCAACCTACTGAATAAGGCTTTCTGATTTTTACCTTTTATTTCATCAGCTGCAAGAGATACAAGACTGTTGGAGCGTGGTTGTAAAGAGGCACATTTAAGCCTTCCTTTAAAATATTTAGTGCCGCGAGTAACAACCACCCTACCAGGTGTCTCTTTGAGATTTTGAAATCTTGGTAATATTCTATGGCATCTGATATGTGAAGTCCTTATCCAGACATTCCAAGACACTAATTTTTCCATCAGCTATATCCATCTTAATTTTGTCCTATGAGTTGGTTCTTTACTTAAATTACTATGTAATGATTTAACTAATATTTTTGTTTCTATTAATTCAGTAATTTTAATTTTGTTAAAATAGTTCCTTGTCTTTTACATGTTTCACATACTTACTTAAATACTATCTCCATTCATTTCTACTATTTTGCTCAAAGTTCAAATATTGTTGTTTTGCTTTCTATTTTAGAGGTTGTATTCTATTCATATCACATTATTTTGGTCTATCAATTTATGCTACTGTATATTATGCAGGGGTTGAAAACTATGCCCTAATGTGTGCCCGTCCAGGTGAAATTAATGAGGGGAAGGGGATGAGCCCCAATGTGGAGAGTGTTAGGCACCAGAAAATCACAGTTGAAAAGTTTCATTCTACCATACAATTATTCTAGCCAGTGGTTCACCTTTATACCCTTGGGGAGGGGAGAGAAGCATTTGGAGGGTGCAGACTCACTTTTTGTGATCCATCAGGTAAGATAATTTGGAGAATCAGAACATACAGAGCAAACACAAGATATCATCTAGTTTTCACTCCAGCAAGGCTCTTGTACTGTTTTGATGTTTTCTTGTTAACACCAAAACCAAATATATACACACCCACAAAATCAGTTGCCATTGAGTCAATTCTGACTCATGGCAACCTCAAAAGCTGTAGCTATAGGTGAACTACAGATCAATTTGTATTGAATTTATATTTTAGCAATATCGAGACTGTCCATCCATGAACATGATATATCTTTCCATTTATTTTATGCCTCTTTAATTTCTCCACTACTATTTTCCTTTTTTTTTTTTATTTTTTATTTTCTAGTGTTCAGGATCTGTATACCAACCTTATATTTTATTTTCACATAGGATTTTATTGTTGGTGCTGTTGTGAATGGTATGCTTTAGAAAGTGGGTTACATTTTTTATTGTACGCATATAGAAATGCAGTAGACTTTTATATATTGACTTCATATATTATGACCTCGATAAAGTCAATTACTAGTTTTAGGAGATAAGTTTTAAATTCAATGAGATTTTCTAAGTATTTTATCATGTCTTCTGTAAGAAAGATAGTTTTATTTTGTATTTGTGATCAATATGCTTTTAATTTCTTTTTCTTGCCTTGTTTATTGGGTAGGATTTCTAATACAAAGTTGAATAGTTGTGATGACAACAGATACCCTTGCCTTGTGTGGATAGTACTCAATATTGAATAGAACTGATGAATTGGTATTCTTGCCTAATTCCTGATCTGGGGGAAAAATTTCAGTCTTTCACCATTAAGTTTGATGTTATGCCAGAGATCGAATAATAGAATTTTGCAAGACCAACAACTTCTTCATTGCAAATACCTTCTTTCACCAAAGTAAACAGCAACTATACATGTGGACCTCCCCTGATGGAACACACAGAAATCAAATTGACCACTTCTGTGGAAAGCCACGATGGAAAAGCTCAATATCGTCAGTCAGAACAAGGCAAGGGGCCAACTGTGGAATAGACCATCAATTGCTCATATGCAAGTTCAAGCTGAAACTGAAGAAAATCAGAGCAAGTCCACGAGAGCCAAAATATGACCTTGAGTATATCCCACCTGAATTTAGAGACCATCTGAAGAATAGATTTGATGCATTGAACACTAGTGACTGAAGTCCAGATGAGTTGTGGAATGACATCAAGGACATCATCCATGAAGAAAGAAAGAGGTCATTGAAAAGACAGGAAAGAAAGAAAAGACCAAGATGGATGTCAGAGGAGACTCTGAAACTTGCTTTCGAACTTGAGCAGCTAAAGCAAAAGGAAGAATTGATGAAGTAAAAGAACTGAACAGAAGATTTCAAAGGATGGCTCAAGAAGACAAAGTAAAATATTATTATGACATGTGCAAAGAGCTGGAGTTGGAAAACCAAAAGGGAAGAACACACTCAGTGTTTCTCAAGCTGAAAGAACTGAAGAAAAAATTCAAGCCTTGAGTTGCAATAGTGAAGGATTCTGTGGGGAAAATATTAAACGACACAGGAAGCATCAAAAGAAGATGGAAGGAATGCACAGAGTCATTATACCAAAAAGAATTAGTTGATGTTCAACCATTTCAAGAGCATATGATCAGGAACCGATGGTACTGAAGGAAGAAGTCCAAGCCACTCTGAAAGCATTGGTGAAAAACAAGGCTCCAAGAATTGATGGAATATCAATTGAGATGTTTCAACAAACAGATGCAGCCCTGGAGGTGCTCACTCTTTTATGCCAAGAAATATGGAAGACACCTTCCTGGCCAACTGACTAGAAGAGATCTATATTTATGCCTATTCCCAAGTAAGGTGATCCAACTGAATGTGAAAATTATAGAACAATATCATTAATATCACATGCAAGCAAAATTTTGCTGAAGATCATTCAAAAATGGCTGCAGCAGTATATTGACGGGTAACTGCCAGAAATTCAGGCTGGATTCAGAAGAGGACATGGAACCAGGGATATCATTGCTGATGTCAGATGGATCCTGGCTGAAAAAAGAGAACACCAGAAGGATGTTTACCTGTGCTTTTTTGACTATGTAAAGGCATTCGACTGTGGATCGTAACAAATTATGGATAACATTGCGAGGAATGGGAATTCCAGAACACTTAATTGTGTTCATGAGGAAACTTTACATAGATCAAGAGGCAGTTGTTCAGACAGAAGAAGGGGATACTGATTGGTTTAAAGTCAGGAAAGGTGTGCATCAGGGTTGTATTCTTTCACCATATCTATTCAATCTTTCTGCTGAGGAAATAATGCAAGAAGCTGGACTATAGGAAGGAGAACTTGGCATCAACATTGGAGGAAGACTCATTAACAACCTGCATTATGCACATGACACAACCTTCCTTGCTGGAAGTGAAGAGGACTTGAAGCACTTACTAATGAAGATCAAAGGTGTAATCCATACAGCCGTCAGTATGGATTACACCTCAACATAAAGGAAACAAAAGTCCTCACAACCGAATGATGAGCAACATCATGATAAACGGAGAATAGGTTGAAGTTGTCAAGGATTTCATTTTACTTGTATCCACGGTCAACAGCTGCGGAAGCAGCAGTCAAGAAATCAAAAGACGCATTGCATCGGGTAAATCTGCTGCAAAAGACCTCTTTAAAATGTTGAAGTGCAAAGATGTCACCTTGAAATCTAAGGTGTGCCTGACCCAAGCCATGGTATTGTCAATTGCATTATATGCATGTGAAAGCTGGACAATGAATAAGGAAGACTGAAGAAGAATTGACACCTTCGAATTGTGGTGTTGGCAAAGAATATTGAATATACCGTGGACTGCCAAAAGAACGAACAGATATGTTTTAGAAGAGGTACAATGAGAATGCTCCTTAGAAGCAAGTGCGGCAAGGCTGCGTCTTACATATTTTGGACATGTTCTCAGGGGGGTTCAGTCCCTGGAGGAGGACATCATGCTTGGCAGAGTATAGGGTCAATGGAAAAGAGGAAGACCCTCAACAAGGTGGATTGACACAGTGGCTGCAACAATGAGCTCGAGCGTAATGATGGTAAGGTTGGCTCAGGACTAGGCAGTGTTTCGTTCTGTTGCGCCTAGGGTCGCTATGAGTTGGAACTGACTCGATGGCACCTAACAACAACAACAACACGGAGTACTTGTAGATTTTCCTTATTAGTTTAAAGAAATTTTCATTTATTCCTAGTTTGCTAAAAGTTTTATCATGACTGAATGTAGAATTTTGCCAAATGTTTTTTTCCCAATACCTGTTGAAATGATCATGTGGTTTTTCTTTTTTAGTCTGTTGTGAATTACATTGATTTATTTTATAATATTGAACAGTCTTGCATTATTCATGAAGCAAATTTTAAATTGCTTACTGCAAATTATTACATGGATGATATGGAAAAATACAAATTGGATTGCAAGTTTTTTGTGTATAGGTTCATTTGTGTTTGTGTGTGTGTACATGCGTATGTGTGTGTGATGACCAAGCAATTCTATCCACTGATAACAACAAATTATTTTTATTAACAAGATATCATTTCAACTTTCTGTATTACTGGAAAGCTCTTGAAAATTTTTGACGAGAAAATTTCTTAATTTTTTAATATTACATTCCTAAAAGGCATTGTTACTTATTGCTATGACTTTTATATATTGTTTATATTATTCATATCTTATGTTTAAATAAATGTGAATTATACTCATGCCTTGTCTTCTTCCCAATTCCTCCTGATTTTTCTTTTTCTTATTCATTATCAAGTCCTTATTTGGTATATTAAAATTGTTAAGATGTGTTTTATAAGCCTAAGCTCTCTTTGGGTTTTCTGGAATGCCCACCAAATTACAGAAGTATTTGTTTGTTTACCTTATAAAAAGGACTACAAAATAATTATTTAACCATTGATAATTATTTTTTACATTCTCCCAGTTTATTAACTCAAATCTATTGTGATAAGTCTCTTCTTTCCTAAAAATACATGGAAAATGAAAAAAATGAAAAAAAAAACTGTCAAATCAAAAAGGTCAATCTCCTTAGCTTGAGAATGTTTAGGTAAAAAGGATTATGTAAATATATGTCAATGATTATGTACTTTTTAGGTTAAAGGAAACATGTTTAAGAAAGAGTTAAAAAATAGTTAATTATCTCATGTTATCACTGGGCTATCCAAGGACCACCCAACCTAAAGAAAAACAACAACAAAAATTTTTCATTACTTTTATTTCTCTTCTTTTAAGTGAAAATTATTGCATGTAATATAATTTGATTTATTATAAAATATGTTTTCTCCTTGCTCTTAAACCTAAATTCTTAATAATTGGTAGAATCCTACAAAACAGTGGTTCTCAAACATTTATAAGCTTATAAATTGCCTTGATTTTCTTAAAATGTATTTTCTGATAAGTGCATCAAGAATGAGGCTCATGATTCTGCATTTCTACCAAGTTTCCAGGAGATGCTGATGCTGCTGATCCTTGGATAACAATCTGATAAATGATTCAAAAGTTCTGAAGAATTTCTGTATGTCTCAATATGAGATTTTGCCTTACAATTTTTTCAATATTATTATAACTAATTGTTGGGATTTATTTTACCCTTTATAAAGTTTAGGGCGTATGTGTGTTCACTCTTGAATGGGACCACATCATTTTCTGATTCGCATGCTTTAACAATTCTTTCACTAAACCAATATTTATTGCTTGTTAATTCTATCAGATGTTCGAAGCAATAAGAAGGCACGACACAGTTCCTGCTTTCAAGACATTTACAGGATGGCAGGTAAGATAAACAAAAACTTGTTGCCATTGAGTAGACTTTAACTCATAGAAGTGATTTCCATACAGTCTGACAAATAATATAAGAAAATTAGGGCCTGAGTATCATGGGAGATCTAGGAAGAGTATATAACTCAATTCAGGGAGATGTGACACTGTTTTTGTTCTGTTTTGTTTTGTTTTATACAGAAAGGAATATCTAAGTTGATATAATAAATAATATTTGTTATTTTAGATATCATGTTTAGTAAATTTTTTGTTTTAACTTGTGTGTATTATTTATCGTGTTGAGTAAATGAATGTTCTTGACTCTGACTCAAATTAGTGAATTATGCTTGATTCCATTATTTCCAGAATTCTTTGAAAAAATGTTGACTTGTTTCAAATATTTTATTAGATTTCTAAATTATTATGTTTGACCTGCAGTAAATAGCAAAGGACCATCTCCAAAGGAAATTTCCTGGTTGAATAAACTTTTCAAAGACATGCACATGGCTTGTGACAATTTCTCTTGGTTTAGAACTTTTGTGTAATTCTTATATGACTTATAACAAAGTAATGTAAATACATGTTGGTAAGGAAACAAAGCAACATGACAAAGAGCAAATTTCTCTAACAGGAGAGAGACTAACTACTATTTGTTTTACTCATCTCATGTACTAATGACAGGCTAATAAACCAGAAGCCAAAACAATGCCCACTCTCACTGACTCATTTCTGACACATAGCAACCCTATAGGACAGAGTAGAACTGTCCCATAGTGTTTCCAAGGCTGTTAATCTTTACAGAAGCAAACTGTCACATCTTTCTCCTTAGGAGCCGCTGGTGGATTCGAACCTTAAGGTTAGCAGTTGCTGCATCACCAGGGCTCCTCAAAGGCTAATAATCAAAACCAAACCCATTGCCATTGAGTTAATTCCAACTCATAGCAACTATAGGACAAAGTAGAACTGCCCCCTAGTTTTCCAAGGAGAGCCTGGTGGATTTTGAACTGATTAGCAGCCAAACTCATAACCACTGCCATCACAAGCTAATAGTTTACATAAATGAAATACTTCAAACTCTAACGTGGTAATATTGTCCATACTGCAGACAAGCAAAATGAGTTTCTGAAAAGTTAATTAGACCTTCAAAAACTTTTTTTTAACATCAGTTCAAACTTTAGTTAGCAGCCATATCTCTTAACCAATACTTCACCAGGGTTTCCCTGTGTGTGTGTGTATGTATGTGTATATATATATATATATATATATATATATATATATACACACACACACATGCATACACACATACATATATTTAAAATGAGGAGCCCTAGTAGTGTAATGGTTGAAAGCTTGGCTGCTAACCAAAAGATCAGCAGTTTGAATCCACCAGCTGCTCCTTGGAAACCCTGTGGGGCAGTTCTACTCTGCCCTATAGGGTCGCTATCAGTTGGAATTGACTAGAAGGTAATGAGTTTTACCTGCAATATAACAGTTACGTTAGAATATTTATTTTTCATAGTGGAATGCCTCAAGCCCTGCTTGCCTCCGGTTATTCTCTGAACCATAGCTAGATTGATCTTTTGAGAAGTAGTTTTGATAATATCACTGTATGCCCCCAAAGCTTTAATAGTTCTCTATTGCCTTTTTTTTTTTATTGCCTTTAAGGAAAACACTGGAATTCTTTATCTGAACTTGTGTGTCCTTCCATCACCAGGGTCCTGACAACAAATTCAGCTTACTTCTATTCAGTCTCCTAAGAGAAATTTGATTTCTCTTTAACCTGAACCCCCTCTTCCCATCACTACTCGGCTTTATCTAACATCCAAAACTTTCCTTAACTTCTTTTCCCTTTTCAGAACAAATTATACCATGACAACACTTTCAGTGCCAGAAGCCTCCCTTCCCATCCTCCAAAACCACCTCAGGTTAGCATTTCCTTAGTCATGACATTGACCTCACTTTGGGCCTTTATATCTAAAGTACCCATTCCCTGACTGTCATACTAGACTGCGTTCCCTCTTTTATGTTCAAAACGTTAGCTTATCTCTTCAACATAAATCTAACCCAACTTTAGATTCTGAAAATTTTCATTTACAAAATTAAAAAAATTGGGGACATTACCACTTTGTTGATATTTGAAAACTAAAAAAATAAATAAATAAAAACTATATTGTATTTGGATATAAAATGGCTAGGGGAATTTATTGACATTCTTCTTTTTCCATCTCTTTCTCATTATTTAGATTAGACCTCATTTTGCCATGATTTCTTGAATGTCATTCTGAGACCATGGCCATCTCAACTCAAGTATTTTAGAATTACTACTAATGAGAAAAAAAAAACGGAGTTTGTAACTAAAGTCATGAATCATCTTTTGTCAAACTTAATATTTTGTGAAGTAATTTTGTTTGATATGTGGTCAATTTTATTACAACAAAAAAATTAATTACGTGTGCTAATACCATAATTTTTTTTTAATACCATAAGTAAGTCTAAAGACCTACCCCATAGATCTTTCCCATATCTCATAAAAATCTATCCTGAAACTAAATCGTATATAGTCTCCCTCTTATTCTCTGCCTGAGAGACAGATCTGTGTGGAATATAGCAATGGATTCCTTCTCATTCTAGCTTCTAGCAGTTGGGGTCCAATGGAAATCTCTGGCTTAAAAGAGCCGAGTCACAGTGACCCCACGGGACAGAGTAGAACTGCTCCATAGGGTTTCCTAGGCTGAATTTTTAAAGAAGCAGATAGTTAGGTCTTTTGAGCCTCTGGGTGGTTCAAACCACCAACTTTTGGTTAACACTTAACTGTTGTGCTACCTGTGCTCTTTTCTTTCAGGGTAGGGTTTCCAAATTTAGGGGAAAAAATAGAAGGCCCAGTTAAGTTTGAATTTCATATGAACAATGAATAATTTTCATGGTATATGTATGTACCATTCAATAACTGAGACACTACAATTAAAAAAAAAATGCTGCTTTTATAAAATTCAAAGTTAACTGGGCATCCTGTATTTTATCTGGCAATGCTACTTTAGTATTGATGGGCTTGTGGAATCCCTCAAAGATCATAAGAATTCTCAAGGCAGCCCTTCTAAATAATACCCTTATTCATCCATGGTTCTGGTGTTTTCATATCCTGCCCCCACCTCTTAAGGGAATCCCAAAATATCTTTCTACTAAAAGGGTATTCAGTTCACTGGGAGTTTCATTAAGAATTGTTGTAAAGTACAGCATTTTTCTAAAAAAAAAAAAAAAAGCCAGCAATCTAATTTCCATATCACTTTCAGTCAGGAAAAGTGGAAAGGAAAATGGAGTTCTTAACCTTAAATTAGCCAGAATTCTGTAAACCCTTGACTTTGTTGATCTAATGAATTGCTTTTGACTCTAATGACAATGAGGTCACTTCTTCTGGAACCTCACTGATACCCTCCTTATGAGTGGATAACTGGACATCCTATTAATCTAGAAATATTATCCTCAAACTTATATTCTGTTTATTACAGCTGATGAGGCTGTAAGATGTTAAATTCTAGGGACCTTAGCTGAGGAGTCTTTAAGAATTCCCTAGAAGCAGATCTTTTCTAGTTAAAGGTGCTAAAATAAGACCTTCAAATCAAAACAATGTTGGCACAAAATAAAAAGCTTTCACCTACAATGACAAAAAAGAATCTTGTTTTGAGATTTTTACTTCTCCTTTGTCCTGACTTTACTGTAAATATTGTTTATTTAAATGAGCCTTAGCAACTGCCTAACAGGGTTTTTTAGATTTATGTTATACGTTTGTCCCATTACCACTCTTAACTCTCCTTAGCCTTTCTCTATCACCGCAGAAAAGAAACCACTGTCTTGTGAGTTTTTTTTAGGCCTTGGATTTTAATGATTGTGGGGTGTATCACCTCCCCTCTGAGCTCCTGCTAAACATCTAATTGGTGTTTCATTAAAAACTACAGAGGACAGATTGCCTTTAACTGGTCTATTTTGTACTGGAATTATTCTTTCATGTTAACTCCAACTTTCAATCTTGTCACAATTGGACACTCACCACAAATTACCAGAATGTTTTTGTAGGAATAATTTCACCCTGTTAGTATAGCAAGCTCGCCAGGGGGAGAAATTAATGCAGGGGCTATTCTCAGTATTGTAGTCAGTCTGTTCTTTTTAGACATTCTCCAGCCCATTTCTCAGGGATTATTCATTTCTACTTAGAAAATCTGCTAATCTCACAAGATGGACAACTGGTTTATTCCTGTTGTGATAAATTATACAATCCATGGATTACTGGGATATTATTTCCTACACAGAAAATAGACATTCAATTGTCTACTGCCTACAAGCCTATTTTGTGTTTATGATGCAATGGTTAGAGATTTCCATATATTAAAAATTCCTACTTCTCCAGGGGACCGTGTCTCCCTGAGAATGTTAACTAGAAGCTTTGAAAATAAGGCAAGCACAGGCTACTCAGAATTGCTTCCTGGAGGGATAATTGATTTCCTCTTCATGTGTACCATTTGGGCTGCTATTCCAACAGTAAGATTACCAAAAACAAGAAATGTTGGTCTAGAATTTATCATTAAACCTGAAGAAGTAAAAAAATATATATACTGCTTTTGCTCTAGAGGCTAAGTTTACATTTATTAGCTGGAGTTCAACCATAGCTCTGGATTTATTTTTGCTCAAGCAAGGTAGAGTTAATAGCTAATATTTTATGTTCCACCAATATAAATACCACTGGTCAGGTGAAACAATCTGTGTCTAAACTTAAGGAAAAGTTCACCTGACTTCCTAAGATTAAACTCAATTAAAGACTGCGACATGTCATTATGGTCCAAGCTTGAGAATTTAGATATGTGCACTCATATTAATTCAGGAGGACTAATAATCAGTTTGTTTCTGATTATTTCTCTGATTTCATTCGGTTCTTGTATTCTTTCCAGAGTATTAAATTTTAGTATGCAGTCATTTCACATCAGCTGATTCGGCAAAAATATATTCTAGTGGACCTTGAGGTTTCTCTGTGACATTCTCTCCACCCTTTACCAGTTGTATAGCATATGGTTTGAATGTGGATGACTGCTCCCTCAGATTATGAATTAAACCATTTAAGATGATCCTATGCCTCTTGCCTCTGTTGCTTCTCTGAAGAAAGTCAGTCTGAGGATGAAACTGACAGAAAAAGGAGAGTATAGTTGATGTAAAGTAATACATTAATAGAACAAGAATCCTGATTAAAGAAAAAAGATGCCTGAACAATCGTTTAAATATGAAAAGTTTAAAACCAAACCCATTGCTATCGACTCACTTCTGACTCATGGTGACCGTATAGGACTGCCTCCACAGGATTACCAAGGCTATAATCTTAAGGAAGCAGACTGCCATGTCTTTCTTCAAAAGCGCAGCTGATGGGTTTGAATTGCCAAACTTTTAGTTACCAGCGAACTGCTTAAACCACTGTGCCACCAGGGCTCCTTATGAAATGTTTAAAGAAACTCAATTTCTCTAAAGAAGGCTACCTGGAATTTGAGCTTGAGTGATATTTGACTAATATAATTTGAATATTCTTGTGGAATTATGGGTGATTGGTTTTGATGTTTTAAATAGTATGGTTCCTTTGTTTTCTTGAGCTATGTGACTGTACAATGTTGTTTGCTTATTAATTTAAACAAATATTTATTTCATATCAATCTGTACTGGTCATACTGGAAGTATATGGTAAAACAGGACACAGTACTTACCTTCACAGGATTTATATTCTTCCCTCCCGGGAGTCTAATTTCACAAGATACTCCCCTGTTTCTAAATGCTGCTTTTCCCTTCTGCTTGGTGGCACTTTATTCTATGGTTAAATTGTCTCTCATTCTTTTCAGCTTGCATCTCTTCTACACTGTAGAAGTTATAACCATATCAGTAGAATGTAAAACATTTTTAAAAATTGTTTATGTATGCTCATTTTTATATTATGATTGCATATAATGTAGTATTAATTATGTGGTATAAAAGGTATTACCTTTCACTAATTTTGGAGATTTTTCTAAAATTTTGATAATGACATTAATTAATATTTCTATTGATATAAAACCAAATAAAACCTGTTTCTGTGGAGTCGATTCCTACCCATGGCAACCCTATAGGAGAGAGTAGAACTGCCTCATAGAGTTTCCAAGGAGTGCCTGGTGGATTTGAACTGCCAACCTTTTGGTTAGTAGCTGTAGCACTTAACCACTATGCCACCAGGATTTCCTTCTATTGATATAATAAATATTTATTGAGCAGCTTCTATTTGATAGACACTTTTCTAGCTGTATGCAAGCCAACTCACTGTTACTGATTTTCTTTATAATCTTATCAAAGAGGAAAATACATATTTTACAAAGTGAAGTAGTGCAGAGATAATGATTTGCCCTAGCATAGAGGCAGTATGCATTATACGAATATTTTGTGCAAGACTAGAAAATCTCACCTTGGTAAAACGACATGCAATGAGCATTTTTCATTTGCCTTAAATGTATTGTTTGATACTTTATAAATTAGTTTAGAAGTCCTTTGAAATGATGTATTTTTGCTAAGTTGCTTTATTTTTGTAGGAGTTTGTTCAATATTTTTTTTTTTTATCATTTTAAAAAACCTTTCCTGAAAATGCATGAAGACATACTATTCATTTGTCTACTTTTATAAGAATGGCATCAGCACAAATATATTGACCATAATAAATAAAAAAAAAAATGCCTTATATGTTTTTCAGAGAATGTTTTTAAATTTGAATATTCATACTATTATTAAAATGTATGCAACCCAACAGTTCTATTATAAATTATGACTATTATTTGGTCTATTGTAGCCAATTTGTACTTCGTACTGACATTTAAATTTTAATCCACTAAAACATTACAGATTTTTAATGATGCTTTTTTCTTGCGTTATTTTATAGGAAATATATTCTCTACATAAATTTATAAAATGTGGATATGTAGTGTCACAATTCTGGCACTGGTGGTTAAAATTCCCATAGATATCTTCTCTTCTTTTATTAAAAAAAAAAAAAAAGAACTACATAATAAAAAAAAAAAACAAATAAACAAAGAACAGTGGTGGTCAAGTTGATTCTGACTCGTGGTGACCCCATGTATGTCAGAGTAGAACTGCACTCCTTAGAATCTTCAGTGACTGATTTTTCAGAAGATGATCAGGTCTTTCTTCCAAGGTGCCCCTGGATGGACTTAAACCACCAACCTTTTGCTTAGCAGTCAAGTGCTTTAACAGTTTGTACCACCCGGAGACTCGAATTTGGGTGAAGCACTGTATCAATGTACTAGTTAGAATGGTATAAAGTCCAGTAACAAATATAACCCAAAACTAAGAGTGGTACAACATAATAAACCTGAATTTAATGGTTGTTCATGTCAATGGGGCCACTATCATTCAATTGACCGTTTAAGAACAGGGTTTCTTCCTCTTCCTCATCTGCTTCCAGAAGGCATAGAGAAGATGGAGATATAATTACTGCTTTAAGAGCCAAGGCCTGAAAAATATCATTTCCATTCACATTCCACTGGCAAAAACCAAACACTGGGCTCCAAGGGTATTTGGAGTATTTGGTCTTGAGCTGCTTGCAACATACAACTGTTTACCATGGAGGAGGACAGCAGAGGCGTGGGAAAGCTAATCGCCTTGCTGCATTCCACTTCTTGGAGCACTGTTTAACACACAAAGCACACACTACATTCTCTTCACTTTGTCTCCAAGGGAGACAACTCAAATTCATGCTATCTTACTGCATGCAGCTCAAAACCCAGGTTCTCATACTTCACAGTCCTCCCTGCAGGTCTAAATATGGTTCCTTTTGGTTTGGGGGATTTTCAAACTGGGGGACATCTCTTCAAGTGGTCATCGAATAAGTAAATGTAAGAACCAGAACCTATGGTCAGGCTTTATTTTTACATCTTACTAACCTTGTAAAATGTCTCTAGAATTGCATTCTAAGGAGATGCTTCCATTTATGCTAATATTTCATACCGTGTCGCTTACTCAAGGATTTACTTCCTGCAAGAATTCTCTTTTACCTTCCCGCCCCTCAAAAAAAAAAAATCAATTTCTTCCTCTCTTCTAAAGTATCCCACTGAGGTACAAATAGAACTTAATTTTTTTTAAATATAATTACCATGAAGCAATTGTAATCTGATGTATATTTAGTTGTAGGTCAGTAAATAAAATATAGTAAAACCCTATGTACTCTTGGATATCTTATTTCTTCAATATTGTAAACAACTTGACTGTTACTTTGTAAGAAAATATTGTTTTCATCACTCTTCCAGTGATGACCATTTGCTTCAACGAGATCAAATTTATACCTCAGTGCTTTGATTTTATACATATCTCTAGACATGACAAATTTCTGTTGCAACGCTGAATTTAAAGTGATCTCCTTTGAAAATTAGCTGACAATTAAACTTAACATCTGTAGTACCAAACAATATGCAAAAGTCAGTTGAAATGACCAAAGTATGACAAGTATGATCAATTTTTCACACATATAAGTAATGACAACTATATTACGGCAGCTACCCACACAGCTGCAATTTTAAGATGACAACCCTTTAAGATACAAATTAATTTTAAAGGTATCAAAATGAGGAAAACATGCCTCTTAGAACTGATGAAATGTAGTCAAATATAGAAAGATATAGTTTGGTAGATTTCTAAAGAGATGCATAGAAAGAATAGGTAAGAGTGTATACAAAAGTCATGATTTGAAAGTTTGGCTTGTTTTAAGAGAGAGAAGTCCTTTAAGGCCCTCCAGACAGTTATTTGGCAGTGATGAAATTTCAAGTGCAATGATAAAGTGGAGGCTAAATCATGTCTGGAAAAATGCACCCAGTAAAAAGCACATTGAAATCAAGGCAAAATAAAGAAGCAGAAAGCTCCTAAGTTACCACTTTAAAGTTTAAAGACTGAAAAGGAAAACAATATAAAAGGAGAACAAAAAAAAAAAAAAGAGGAAAAGTTCACTGTAGGGGAAATAATAATGCACAGTGGGTTAAACTCTAGCAGCTCTCGAGTTTTAAATACCAAGATTTCAGGGCAACTGAGCACATGAATGTCTGCCACTGTGACCTAAAAATTAGGTATGTAATTCATTTTTGGTCAGCAGGAATTCATAAAAGGAAGATTGTAGTAAGTATGACTGAATTTCTTTTAGGAGCAGCAGTACAAAATTGACAGAGGGTGGCTCTTGATATAATTCCCTGACCTTTTAAAAGGCTTTTGTTACTCTGTCTTACAAAGGATTATAATATAATGGAAGAAAGTATGGCATTGAAGGCAAGCCATTTGAATGCATGAAAAGATGCTTTTACTATCAAAGGAAAATGGTACTAATTGAAATGGTTTGGAAATGAATAGAGTATTTTAGGACTTAAAATATTCCAGACTTTAATTGTTTTCCTTTACTTAATTGAACAATAATTTAAGTGATGTATTACATAAGAAAGGTAGGACATGTATATACTTTTATAAGCCATGCACATTGAGGTACATGGAATTCAGTTATCCATCAAGTGCCACAATTCATTAAAAATTAAATGACACTAAGATAACATATGTGAACCTTCCATTTTAGAAATGTACATTTTCTTTGCAAGAGCGTACATTCTTGACATATATGATCCATTGTTGTAAGAATGAGACATAAGAGGTGTAAGTTTCCTTAAGGCTGCTGTAACAAAATACCGCAAAATGGATGGCTTTAACCGATAGAAATCTATTGTCTCATGGTTTTGGAGGCTAGAAGTCCAAATCAGGATATCGGTCATGATGATTCCTTCAGAGGGCTCTGAGAGAGGAATTGTTCCATGCCTCTGTACTACCTTCAGGTGGTTCCTGCCAATCCTTGGTGTTCCTTGGCTTGTAGATGCATCTTGGCATGGCCTTCTTTCGTCTGTGTTTCTTCACTTTATAAGGACAGCACTCAAATGGGATTAAGGCCCACCTTACTCAGGTATGGCTTCATATTAATTGATCTGATCATATCTTCAAAGACCATATTTCTAAACAAGAATACATGCACAGGTACAGGTGTTAGGACCTTCACGTATCCATCCATAACTAGAGGTTTTGCATTTCATGCCAAATAATCAAATGTATAGGGAAATATTGGCTAAGCAATTATTCTGTGTACGTACCAGGAGGGGAGCATTTACATGACTTTGTATTTCAGCCATAATCTTGTCCTAGGCCTATTCTTTTTTCTATAGCAATCCGTCTATACAACATTTTCATAAATTTTTGGTTTTAACTCTTTCTTTGAAAAATATTTTTTCTACATGAATAAGTATGTATACTACCCTTTTAAGACTTGAGTCATTCTAAAACACAGTGTTTGTGCTTTGTTTTTGTTTAAAACACAGAGCAATACAACTATCATTCAAATTTATGTGCCAACCACTAAGGCCAAAGATGAAGGAATAGAAGATTTTTACCAGCTTCTGCAACCTGAAGTTGATGGAACATCAATTTCAGGATACATTGATAATTACTGGTTATTTGAATGCAAAAATGGGAACAAAGAAGGGTCCATAGTTGCAAAATATGGACTTGGTGATAGAAATGATGCCAGAGATCACATGATTGACTTTTGCAAGACCGATGACTTCTTCACTGCAAATACCTTTTTTCACCAACATAAACAGCGATTATACACATGAATCTCACCAGATGGAATACACAGGAATCAAATCAACTACATCTGTGGAAAGAGATAATGGAAAAGCTCAATATCATCAGTTAGAACAAGGCCAGAGGCCAACTGTGGAACAGAGCATCAATTGCTCATATGCAAGTTCAAGTCGAAACTGAAGAAAATCTGAACAAGTCCATGAAAGCCAAAGTACTACCTTGAGTATATCCCACCTGAATGTAGAGAACATCTCAAGAACAGATTTGATGCATTGAAGACTAATGACTGAAGACCAGATGAGTTGTGGAAGGACATCATTCATGAAGAAAGCAAGAGGTCATTGAAAAGACAGGAAAGAAAGAAAAGACTGAGATGGATGTCAGGGGAGACTCTGAAACTTGCTCTCAAATGTCAAGCAGCTAAAGCAAAAGAAGAAATGATGAAATAAAAGAACTGAGCAGAAGATTCCAAAGGGCGGCTCAAGAAGACAAAGTAAAGTATTATACTGACATGTGCAAAAAGCCAGAGATAGAAAACCAAAAGGGAAGAACACGCTCGGCATTTCTCAAGCTGAAAGAACTGAAGAAAAAATTCAAGCATTGAGTTGCAATAGTGAAGGATTCTATGGGGAAAATATTAAATGATGCAGGAAGCATCAAAAGAAGATAGAAGGAATGCATAGAGTCATTATCCTTTCACCATACCTATTCAATCTGTATGCTGAGCAAATATTAAGAGAAGCTGGACTATATGAAGAAGAACAGGGCATCAGGATTGGAGGAAGACTCATTAACAACCCGCGTTATGCAGATGACACAACATTCCTTGCTGAAAGTGAAGAGGACTTGAAGCACTTACTAATAAAGATCAAAGACCACGGCCTTCAGAATGGATTACACCTCAGCATAAAAAAAAACAAAAATCCTCACAATTGGACGAATAAGCAGCATCATGGTAAATGGAGTAAAGATTGAAGCTGTCAAGGATTTCATTTTACTTGGATCCACAATCAACACCCATTGAATAAACATTCAAGAAATCAAGAGACGCATTGCATTGGGTAAATCTGCTGCAAAGGACTTCTTTAAGGTGTTGAAAAGCAAAGATGTCACCTTGAAGACTAAGGTGCACCTGACCCAATCCATGGTATTTTCAATCGCATCTTAAGCATTTGAAAGCTGGACGATGAGTAAGGAAGACAGAAGAATTGACACCTTTCAATTGTGCTGGCTAAGAATATTGGAGGTATCATGGACTGCCAAAAGAATGAACAAATCTGCCTCGGAGGAAGTACAACCAGAACTCACCTTAGCACCAAGAATGGTGAGACTGTCTTACTACTTTTGACATGTTGTCAGGAGGGATCAGTCCCTGAATAAGGACATGAAGCTTGTTAAAGTAGAGGGCCAGTGAAAAAAAAGAAGACCCTCAAAGAGATAGATTGACACAGTGGCTGCAACGATGAGCTCAAGCATAACAAGGATTGTAAAATGGCGCAGGACCGGACAGTGCTTCGTTCTGTGGTATATAGGGTCACTATGAGTCAGAACTGACACAACAGCTCCTAACAACAACAACAACAAAACACGGTGCAAACTTCTGATTTGAGCAAAATGATGGGATGTCCTGAAAATCCATCTACTACAGACCTCAAGAAATACTCACTAAAACAATCATAATTTTAAGTGCATAGATGTGCTTTAAGAAAACGACAAAATAAAAGCTCCCTATTTTTTTTTTTTCTATGGTATAGCACCACTACTAGAGCAGAACAAAGAGGGAATTGGAAACCCAGGCAACCCACCTGAACTAATATGGTGATAGCCCCATGGGAATTTGTTGGGCTTACTGTTCTCCCAGACTGTTTGTTTTAATTAACTGATTTTATTTTCATATAATTTACATACAGAAAAATCACGTATTTGAATTAAACAGTTTGATGAACTTGGTACCTTGGAAAAATGTCATCACATTATCCCTCTTTCAAAATAAGCCCTTTGGAAGTAGGTCCCACACTGACCTGGGTACTAGTGGACTTGCAGTGGCCACTGGGATATTGGCAGAGACTTGCAAAGTGCTTTCACTTGCTTGCTTTCTGCTCTTGGGAATCCTGAAAACTTTATTCTGTGAACAAAGCAAGGAAAGGAAGGCTAGTCTGCTAGAAGAACAACATGTGGACATTCATTTCCTTTGCTCCAACTGAAACCTAACCAACCACACGTATTGCCGTCTTAGACATTTAATTCAAACCTGGACTTCAGCTGACCTAGAGATCAACTAAGGTGGCCCAGACCCGAAGAACATCCAAAGTGGCACATAGACATGGATGACTTCATGAATGTGTGAATACACAAGGCTAGTGATCAAAAATGTTAAAAGTCCCATGCTTGGGGTTTAATGTATTTTGGTCACTGTCTTCAAATTCTTAATAACTGTAATTTTAAATTTGTATTTTTCGAGTGAAGTCCAATGTGACAATGGAGTATGCACTAAGAGCTTGGATTCTTAGCCAACATGTGCTCCTGCCACTCCAGCCTCCCCGCTTCCATGGAATGGGTTCTTAGCAGTTGCTCCCCTTTCTTTTGGTGCCCTGGCCTTCTCTCCATGCCCCTGCCCAGAGACCACTGCTGCCCTCAGGAGTCTATGTGCAAGTTCTTAGAGTGTCATGTCAGCTTTTGCATTCTCTGCATCAGAGTGAAGTATAGTGGTGACTGACTCTGCCCCGGGGTGCAGCGTCACAGGCCTTTCTGCAGACATTCCCTCTGGGTAATCAGCGCATCCCTGCATGGAGGTTGCAGTCCCTTGGGGGTCACCTCCTTGCCGTAGGTGAGGGAAGTGGGCTGTGGGATGAGAAGATTGAATTTCCTGTCCTAGGTGGGAAGACAGTGTGTTTTTTTCTGGCAGCTGGCAGGAAGGGGAACCCTGTAGCCAGTAAGCTACTTGCAGGCACCAAGTGATGAAGCAAGCACTCTCAGGGAAAGCGTCCAGTGCTATGACAGGTGGAAAACAAGAAAGACTAAGAGAAGAAAAAAAAATTACGTTTTATTGCCTTTAACACTCAACCCTCCACCCCGTCAACCCCCCTACCTGCTGTTTTACACAAGAAAATGTTTAAAAACATTTCCATTTTGAACAAGGCTCTGTTATTACATAGCTGACCCTACCCACAGAATCGTGAGAAACAATAAATGATTTGTACTTTAGGTCACTAAATCTTGGCATAGTTTGTTATGTAGCAAAAATATAAATTGACAAATATATAAACAAACAACAAAAAAAACAAACCCATTGCCATCAAGTCAATTCTGACTCATTGCAACCTGTCATGGATTGAATTGTATCCCCCCCCCCAAAATATGGTCAACTTGGCTAGGTCACGTTTCACGTGTATGATTGTATAATTAGCTACCATTTTATCTTCTGATGTGATTTCCCTAGATGTTGTAAATCCTATCACTATAATGTAATAAGGTGGATTAGCAGCAGTTATCTTGATGAGGTCTACAAGATTATGTAGTGTCTTAAGCAAATCTCTTTTGATATATAAAAGAAAGAAGTGAACAGAGAGACATGGGGACCTCATACCACTAAGAAAGCAGTGCCAGGAGCAGAGCACATCCTTTGGACCTGAGGTTCCTATGCTGAGATGATCCCAAACCAGGAAAAGACTGATGACAAGGACCTTCCTCCAGAGCCAACAGAGAGAAAGCCTTCCACAGGAGCCAACAACCTGAAATCAGACTTGTAGCCTGCTGGACTGTGAGAGAATAAATTTCTCTTTGTTAAAGCCATCCACTTGTGGTATTTCTGTGGTAGCAGCACTAGAAGACTAAGATACAACCCTATAGGGCAGAGTAGAACTGCCCCATAACATTTCCAAGGAACGATTGGTAGATTCAAACTGCCGACCTTTTGGTTAGAGGCCATAGCTCTTAGCCACTGAGCCACCAGGGCCTAAATAAATATATAAGCCCCATGTAATTAACACATCAATCATTTGATAGAATATTTTCATCATCACAAAAAATAACTTGATATTCATTTCTAGTCAATGCTGACTGCCCAGATACAAATGCCGTTCTGATTTTTAGCACTTTAGATTAAATTTTTCAGCTCTTGAATTTCATGTGAATTGAATCTTACATTATTATTTTCTTGTATATGGTTCTTTTGCTCAAGAATTGTTATATTCATTTACATTTTTTGTCTATGCAGTCCTGTTTTTCATTGTTGATTAGTCTTCAAATATAAGACTGTATTACAATATATGAATCCATTTTCTTGTTTGTAGGTATTTGTGTTTTTCCAAATTTTGTCTATTTTGAATAAAGCTGCTATAAACATTTATGTAAGAGTAATTTTGTGGACATAGTTTTTCATTTCTCTTGAGTAAATTCTTAGATGTAGAAGTGCTGAGTATTACAGTCAGGCTGGGAATAAACTTACAAGAAACTGTCAAATTGTTTTTACCATTTTACACTGCTACCAATAATTGATGGAACTTTCAGTTGCTCCATATTTTTTGCATCTGGTATTGTCATTTAAAAAAAGAAAAAAACAAACAAACTAACAAAAAAAAACTTTGTTCACATTCTAGTGTTATCCCGTTAAATTTTTTTTTATTGTGCTTTAGACGGTTAGTTTCTCGTTAAACAATTAATACACATATTGTTTTGTGACATTGATATTTTGATTTGTCATTGTCTGTGTCTAATGGCGTTGAGCCCTTTCTTACCTAACTGGCTACTTAACTATTGTTTACTGGATGTTCAAGACTTTTGCTTGTTTTAAATCAGTTTTTCTTTTTTTTTTTAACTGATCAGTAGGAATTTTTTAAATATATTTGAGATAAAATCCATTTTCAGATACATGTGTGGCAAATATTTTATCCCAGTCTCTTATCTTTTTTTAATAATCAGTTGATAGCTTTCTTTAGCAGAAGACTATATTTTTTAGATTCACCCATGCTTTTGAGTATGACAAAGTGTATATTTCATAGATGGACCTAAACATACTCTTTTGTACTGCAATTTTACCACCACCTCATCAAGGGGTAGAGTATTTTTATACATTCTCTTGAATCCTATCATCTTCACCACTTTCACTACACGACTTTTTTCAGACTAACAGACCAGTTGAGTGTTAGCACATAAACGTTTCACAATCTAGATTTATCTGATTGTATGTTCTGTTTTTTAACTTGTTTTATTGTTACTATTTCCTGTGAACTGGTGGTTTTAAATAATTGATTAGGTGTAGGTTAAGCAGTTTTGGCAAGAAGAATTCATAGATCATGTTGGGTATTTTATAATGAATATCGTCATGGGCGTATAATATTAGTTTTTCCACTATTGATGGGATAAGTTTGATAGTTTGGTGAGGAGACACCTGTTTAATCGCATTAATGATGAGAGAAATGTAGATTAAAATATTAATAACATATCAGTACACACCTATGTGAATGTCTGAAGTAAAAAATACTAGAAAAAAAGTGTTGACAAGGATATGGAAAAAGAGGAACTGATACAGTACTGGTATGTGCTGGTATGCATATACATCAGTATAAGCAGAACAGCCTGCTCAGCCATATCTTGAACAGCATCTATGCCATTTTTTCCCTCCTTCCCTAGCTTTTCTCTGCCTCCAAGTATGATTTTGCTGTTAGCTCCTCTAAAAGTTAACCAATGTTCCCTCCAAGACTGTGGAAAAACAAGTGACTATTTTTTTTTTTTTTTATAATCTAAGCCTGTCAAACAGGACAATGCTCACCAGGATAGCACCAGTCACCCCCTGGGCTGATGAGATAATGGCAGGAAAAGATCAATATGTTTGAGAAGAGACCACCAAAACCACACAGAAGGAGAATGGACATCCCACAAGTTCCTAAAACCCATGTCCTCTTCTCCCTATAAAACCCCAGTTGGCCTCCAGTTTCAGGAGACAGACAGGTTTAAGAGGAGATCATTCCCCTCTGTCTCCTGTATATCAATACACCATAACGCTCTTGCTACCTACTTCATCCTTTTCTCAAGAACTGGCTGTTTGGGGCAGGCAGCTCTAACTCGCAAATTGTGGTACCATAAGCATTTAGAAAAAATTGGTATGATTTAATAAAATTAAACACATTTCCAATTTTTATGACTCAACAATTCCACTCCCAAAGGAAATGTGTGCACATGAGCACTGAAACTGGAGCACCCAAAGAGTGATCTCTAGAACTCTGTTGGTCAGCAAAGTATTTGTTCCTGCCAGTTTGAGTAACGATGCAGTAAATAACGAGTATAAGCATGTTCGAATCAGCATTGTTCATAGCCCAATTCAGAGATAAGCCAAATGTTCATCAGTAGTGGAATTTCAGAAAAATTGTGATGTATTTATATAATGGAGTGTTGTGTAGCAATGAACATTCTTCTACATAACCATACGTAATGTGAGAACTTCTGAATGTGAAGCAATAACATTTAAGTCATATATTAAAAAAGAA
Source organism: Loxodonta africana (assembly GCF_030014295.1). Classification (NCBI taxonomy): domain Eukaryota; kingdom Metazoa; phylum Chordata; class Mammalia; order Proboscidea; family Elephantidae; genus Loxodonta; species Loxodonta africana. Next base: position 52,866,122 of record NC_087351.1, read on the forward strand.
AGCAAGTCACAAAACAATGTGTACTCTATAAATTTTTTAAGTTAACATTTAAAATTTTTTAAATTTCATGTCATCTGTGGAATTAGGAGTCAGATCAGGTTTGGGGAGTAGGAAGAAGGGGGTGGTAGATACTTGTTGTTTCTAGTTTGCTGATAATGTTATATTGATATGTTTCATTATGCTGAGTATCTATAACAATGAAACTTTAAAAATCGTAAAAGAAAGTTCCAAGGTTTTATTTATGGGATGGAAAATTTGGCAAGGGATATTGGTAATGGTTGCACAACATGATTAATGTAATTGGTTTTATTGAATGGTACTTGTGAATTGTACAAATGCCATGTTATCTGTATTTTTATAACAATAAAAATAAAAAGAGAAAATATAGGTGGAATGCCCAATTTCCCAGAAGGAAAAAATTCCACACTAAAACTTACTAAAGAACAAATAGAAAATCTTAATTGTCAGATGAAGATTAAAGTAATTGATTTAGCTATTAAAAATCTATCTACTATTAATACCAGGTCCATTTTCTTTTATAGAATTCTTCCTATCTTTCAAGAATGCAATAATCCTAATTGTATTTCAACAAATTTAGGGAAAGGCAGTTGATAGGATTGTTCACAAGGGACTTCAATTATACCTATAATGTTTTATTTTATTTTTTAAAAAGCTCAAGAGATAATAGGGCAATATAATAAGATGTGATATAGCTTGATTTGGGGTAGATGCAAGTATTGAAAATATTCTCTATACCCATATTTTTTTAAATATTTCATAATATCAATTATGAAAAATGAAAGAGAGTATATTCTAAGACATAAATAGATATGGATTTCAAACAATTTTATATTTTTTTATCTAGGTTTCACTGTTCATATTAGATGTCACCACTACAAACTTTGTAATTACAACCATTTGGGTTGTACTTAAAGTAGCAAAGAATGTTATTCAGCGTCTTCATTCCTATAAAGTTGTGATTAAAAGAACTGAACAGTGGATATTTCCCAATTGTCATCAGTTATGTTGTTAATCAGACTATCAATCACCTATGGCTTAGAAAAAGCCACAGTGATCCAGAGAAAAGAGGTCGAAGAGAATTCTAAGTCTTTGGCATTCAATGCTTATCTGTAAAATTATGTAATAAGGCTACAAGTTTCCTAAGTGTTTTCTTCTCTAATGATATCTGAATCTATTTACTAAATTAGCTGTTACATGGTTTCTTTTGTTTGCTTTTTCAGTTAAGCATGCAATTGGGACTATTGCAGAAAACAAAAATCCTCACAACTGGACCAATGAGCAACATCATGGTAAACGGAGAAAAGATTGAAGTTGTCAAGGGTTTCATTTTACTTGGATAAACAATCAACAGCCATGGAAGCAGCAGACAAGAAATCAAAAGACACATTACATTGGGTAAATCTGCTGCAAAGGACCTCTTTAAAGTGTTGAAGAGCAAAGACGTCACCTTGAAGACTAAGGTGTACCTGACCCAAGCCATGGTATTTTCAATCACATCATATGCATGTGAAAGCTGGACAATGAATAAGGAAGACCACAGAAGAATTGACCCCTTTGAATTGTGGCGTTGGCGAAGAACACTGAATATACTAGGGACTGCCAAAAGAACGAGCAAATCTGTCTTAGAAGAAGTACAACCAGAATGCTTCTTAGAAGCAAGGATGGCAAGACTGTGCCTTACACGCTTTGGACATGTTGTCAGGAGGGATCAGTCCCTGGAGAAGGACATCATGCTTGGCAGAGTACAGGGTCAGCTGAAAAGAGGAAGACCCTCAAAGAGGTGGATTGACACAGTGGCTGCAACAATGGACTCAAGCTTAACAACTATTGTGAGGATGGCTCAGGACCTGGCAGTGTTTCGTTCTGTTGTGCATAGGGTCGCTATGAGTCGGAACTGACTCTAGGGCACCTAACAACAACAAGTAACTGGGACTATTGCAGAAAAGTTAGAAATGTAGATTTTTTTTTTTCCTTATCAAGTTTTAGAAAATAGAGCATTGAAGTTAAGAAGGTATTTTGGAAAAAACTTCTATAGCTCCATACTTATTAGCTAGTTGAACTTAAAAAAAAGGGCAGACGCTGTCTTTGTCTCAGTTCCCACAAATGTAAAATTGTGGGATAATAATGTCATATCGTTCAGAGGGTTAAATATGATCAAACTACATGTAAAAGTGCAAGTGCTTAGCTGAGTGTTGGCATGGTAGTAACTGATCAATAAATAAAATGTAAATCATAGTCATACCTAGGAGTTGGGATTCCTAATGACATGTGTTTACAAATGTAGTATTAGCCCAGCTACTCTATAAAAAGTAGAGCTTAAGTTCTGTTGGGGAGTGCAATCTCAGAGAAGCAAGAATGAGGAAAAAGGGAAATGAAACAGGGATAGACGGAAAGCAAATACATGAAGGTGCTTTATCAAGCTGTCCAGTGTGTCGCAGAAAACCATACCAATTGCTTTGTCTCACGTAAGTTGTTCAGAGCCTATTTGAAACCTAAAGTTTTTTAGAACAGTTTTGGGGGAAGGAGTATACCCAAAAGTAGTATTTTTCCTGTTGGTTCCATGCTGTCCACCATCTTCCAGTGATCATACTGGTTGGGTTACTCTCTAGGTTGCCAGCTTGAAGCCCAGGGTCTCTGTAGGTCCAGTCCAGCCAATGCAGCTATCTGAGTTCTGTGATCATAGCAATCGTGTGATCCATCTCTAGAGTAGAGTAGCTCCAGCTGGAAAACAAGGGACATGTAAATGGCTCTGTGGTAAGGGGGAAAACGGTACTGGCCAGGATAAGTGAATATAAATTAACATATAAACTGAGTCCATTATGCAATCATGATTTACATATTGTTTTGAATTTTTTTTGTCTCATCTGGGTGACATTTATATTTAACACTGAAGAAATTCCATTTAACTATATGTCCGTATTTTTTATTCATTGTACTATTAGTGGACACATGCTTTATCATTTTCTTGCTATTGTAAATATTTGGAAGTAATTGTCCTTGCTGCCAAATATGCACAGTTCCTGTGGGTGGACTAGCTGTGTCAAGGGTTATACACAGTTTAGATGCTCCATATGTTGTTAGTTTGCTCTGCCTCCAGAAAGGTAGAATCAGTTGATATTCCCTAAGTCATTTATGAGTTTGCCTGTCTACACACACTCCTATAAATCTGAGTTTTTAAATAATGCCTAAGCCTGACAATTTAATTACAGAAAAATGCAGAGTATATGGAATTTCTTATTTGGGGTGCTTTTGAATAATTTTTCAAATGTTTGTTGTCTATACACATTTTTCTCAATTACCTGTAAATTTCATTCACAAAGTGTTTCATTCTTATTCCTGTTTAAAAGTATTTTATATGTAAGAATATGAATTGTTTGTAACATTTTCCCATTAATCATTTGCCTTTTCCTTTTCTTATTAATGGTGACTATGCCATAGAGAAGGAGCCCTAGTGACTCCGTGGTTAAAGTAATCATTTGCTAACTGAAAGTTCAGTAGTTCAAAGCCACCAGCAGCCCTGAGGGAAAAAGACGTGGCAGTCTTCTTCCACAGAGATTTACAGCCTCGGAAGCCCTATGGGGTCGCTGTGAGTCAGAATTCACTCCACAGCAGAAGATATGCCATAGAGACCCATTGTTGTTGCCGCTGTTGTTAACAGAAGGAGCTCTAATATATTCTCCCCTTACAGTTACTATCTTAAATGTCATCTTGTAAAAGATTTTCATATTCTTATAGTGTATATTTGCACTTTATTATTATTACTAATTTTATTACAATTTTACTTTTACTGTAAACTCTTTAATAAACTTAGAAATTGTTTTGATGTGTGTAGCATACAACTATAAAGTTTTTTACCTTTTTTTTTTTAGTATTTATAGTGGGTAACATCATTTATTAATTCATGCCTGGTGGTGTGTATAGCGACCATGAACTTTTTCAGCCCCTGGGGATTATTGGGAAGCTGCTGGGGCAAGGTAAGGGCCTTTATGACTGTTTGAAGCCAAAGATTCGTGTGTGTGCCTCAAATTACTGTATTGTATGATGCGTCTGAATTTTGCGTACGAAAAACAGAAATTTTGAAAATTTTTATTTGTTGCACGTATGTACCAATAGACCACAGTGGAGATTGTGATGTAAAGTTAGTGATAATTTAGATGTATCACTAAACACTTAGGCTAGGCTTGTGGGAGGGGACAAGGAAAAAAAAAATCCATTCTGCCAACCAAAAATTCAGACACGCCCTATGACTCAGCGTGCTTCCATTAATGAGAACACATGGTATCAACAGAAAATTCAACGCAGAGAATAATTGAGTAATCAAAGTGTTAAAAAAAACTTTAATTGCAGAATTAAATGTCACTTTTATTCTACTCTATTTTCTAATACATATTTGCATCTCTTTCTGGATTTTTTCCTCTTTTGTGTGTGTGTTTCAGTTACCTATCTTATCCTGTGCCTATGAAGATGGTTTAATTACTTTATATTATGTAAATGTAACTGGTGATAAACTTTGTTAATCTTCTTTTTAGAAACTTTTAAAAAAATATGTTATTCCAAATGAATTTAGATTTTCTTAGCCAAGTCTACTAAAATTTCACCGATTTTGGTTATGGCTAATATAAATAAAATGATAATAAGTACCCTTCTTATAATATACATTTTTTCCACCTAGGAAGAAAGGATTGTAAGGATGGCTCAGGACTGGGCAGTGTTTCGTTCTGTTGTGCATAGGGTCTCTATGAGTTGGAACAGACTTGACGGCACCTAACAACACCACCACCAAGGAAGAAAGCATGTATTATTTCAGGTAACATACGTTCTGGTGAAAGGGTGTTGAACCATGTTACTTCTTTATTTTTTCTTATTTTTAATATTTTTGTATTGTGATATCTTTTAGTAAAACTTGTGGCTGATTATAATTAGACTATGAGGTAATTAAAACTTTCTATGCTTTTTAGTAAAGGCCATCTTTCTGAACTTTTTTGACTCATTTGATTATATTTGGTTATCTAGAAGGTTCCCTTCCAATGGTATGTGTCATGGATTGAATCATGTCCCCCCAAAATATCTGTCAAGTTGACTAAACCATGATTCCCAATTTTGTGTGATTGTTTAATATTTCATTGTCTGATGTGATTTCCTTATGTGTTGTAAATCCTATGATGTAACGAAACGGATTAGTGGCAGTTATACTGATGAGATCTACAAGATTAGACAGTGTCTTAAGCCAATCTCTTTTGAGGTATAAAAGAGAGAAACAAGCTGAGAGACATAGGGACCTCATACCACCAAGAAAGCAGGACCTCATACCACTGGGAGCACATTGTGTCCTTTGGACCCGAGGTTCCTACACTGGGATGCTCTCAGACCAGGGGAGGACTGATGATGAGGGCCTTCCTGCAGAGCCGGAGAGAGAGGGGCTTCCCCTGGAGCCGGCGCCCTGAATTCGGACTTTTGGTTTGCTAGACTATAAAAGAATAGACATCTCTTTGTTGGAGCCATCCACTTGTGGTGTTCCTGTTGTAGAAGCACTAGATGACCAAGACAGTATGTTTCCTTTATTTCCTTAGTTTCAGCTAATGTCTATAAGATCCCTGCTAATCAATTTGTTTTCCACAGACCAGCCACATTGGCATCAACTAGGAGACCATAAGAAATGGAGAAACTCAGGTTCCACCCCAGATCTATTGCATCAAATTATATATTTTAATAAACCCCCAGGTGACTCATATGCTAAAGTTTGAGAAGGTTGTACTAGACAGAACCTCAAAAACAAAATTTAAATAGGCATTGTGCTCATAATTCTCAGGTTCGCATTCCTTATTTTTGTCTGCTACTGGTGGAAGCCATCTCTAAACCAGCATTCCAAGATCAAGATACACCTGATAATAACTGCAAAAGCCAATTATCTGCATGTGTGAGTAAACTCTAGATTCAAGTGTTGGGTAGAATCCCGGGTAATATTAAAAAATCAATGTCAGTATAATCACAAATGGAGCCCTGGTGGTGCAATGGTTAAGAGTTCCACTGCTAACCAAAAGGTTGGCGGTTCTAATCTGCCAGCCACTCACTGGAAGCCCTAGGGAACAGATTTGGATCTGGTTATAATCACAATGTATTTCTCGAACTCTAGTACTAAGAAAGTCTCTAGGTGACACAAGTGGTTTGCATTTGACTGATAGCCTAAAGGTTGAAGGTTCAAACCCATCCAGCAGTACCACAGAAGATGGGCCTGGCAATCTGCTTTCTTTACGATTATAGCCCAGAAAACCCAATGGAGAAGCTCCATTCTGTAACAGGTCGAGTCAACATGAGTTGGAAACTACTTGATGACAATTAACTACAATAAGTAATATGATATTTAACAAAATAAACACAGTGATAAAATAAAATTTCTCTAACAATTACTGTATAGAATTTAAAAAAATATTTATTGTATTTCTTTCATTAGGTATTGAGCCACACTCAAACTCAGATATCATTTTATTTTGCGTTGCACTATAGGTATATTTAGAGCCCTGGTGGCACGGTGGTTAAGAGCTCAGCTGCTAACCAAAAGATCCACAGTTTGAATCCACTGCTGCTCCTTGGAAACCCTATTGGGCAGTTCTACTCTGTCCTATAGGGTCACTGTGAGTCAGAATCGACTTGACGGCAATGGGCTAGGTTTTTTTTGAGTTACAGGGCTATTTACGTACATATTGGAAAATGCAAACAAGAATTGCAGGGAAAACTCTAAAAATCTTTGGCAGTGGCTTTTTTTTAATGCTGTTTAGAGAAGTGACTTGATTAACATTACTCTCACTTCCTACACTCAATAATATCTGAGGCAACTCTTAAAGCTTATATGAAATGAATTATTTTGAAATGATAAATATATTTTGCTTACACACGTAACTAGGGTAGTAAGGCGGGCAAAGTTTTAATTTTCATGCAGGCAGTTTTAGAACTAATGATTGCAATTTCTGTTTTTTGTTTTTAATTTTACAATGTCTTCCCTTCCTTTCTGTTTTATCTTCCTCAAATGTAGATATTTATTGTGCTAGCTATGCGTAATGTCTGGTTTAGTGTGTCTGAAATGCATTTAGGGCTTCTCAATTAACTCTAAAAGCATATTAAAAGATATGCTAGGTCTTCGAACCTGTTAGTGAATATGTAACAATTTAGCATTATTCCCTGGGGTCACATCTATACTAGTATGGTTCTATAAATCAAGTCCAGAACTTTAAATACGCCAGCTTATCTAGAATAAATATTATCTAGTTTGTAAAGTTGTTATTTTCCACAGAATCCTATGTCAGAATGATTGTTGAACATGAAAATAGTCAGCTTAAAAAGGAATGCGTGAAAGGCCATACAGGTTCTTTATTATCCAAGCTTTTTCTGTTCCCCTAGTTGATGTCTTCTTGCTTAGTGGGTCATGAAATCTAAATCTAGCATTTTTTTTTTTTTTTTTAAGAGAGGTGTTAAAGGAGAGATGTATTATTTTTGGAAACAGTTACTTGAAACATGAATAAAATTTTTCAAAACTAAAAAAAATAAATAAAAGCAACGATCAAAGCAAAACATTGAAAACCACTACTAAATTCTGTTTTCCTCATGTGCAAGTGGAGTGAGTTACCAAAAATATCACCACCATGCTCGGTCCCAATACCCCTTTAGAATATGTCTGAAGGAACATGGAAATCCTGGTTTGGGAAATGGAGTCCTTGTTGGCAGATCTGTGAATTTTACTTCTCTTTTGAGAATTAAAATTGAAAGAGAAACAAGCATATGAGGAAGGAATAGTGGAAGATGGAGATGGTGATAAATGATATTTCATTTCCTGGACTACATCTAATGTTACAAGCATACTAACTTTTCGGCACATGATTTGTCATTAAGTTAAGGAATAATGTGCTTAGCTGTAGGATTGCAATTCAATTGGAGACCTTAAATTGAATACGAAGTAAAGTGTGAGAAATAGTCAAAGATATAAATAAAGAACAACATAGTATAGATGACATACAGAACAGGTGACATTAGGTCTGAAAGAGATTTTAAAACGGGGGAGGATATCTAATATCCTTAAGAAAAAGTAATTAAAAAAAAGTTGGTGACAAAACTATAGTATGTGGTTGTTACATGCTGTCAAGTCAGTGACCCTATAGAACATTGTAGAACTGCCCCATTGGGTTTCCAAGAAGCAGCTGGAGCATTCAAACTGCCAACCTTTTGCTTAGCAGCTGAGCTCTTAACCACTCCGCCATCAGGGCTTCTACAAATTATAGTACAGAATGTGGTAAAAAATTATACTTGAAATTTTAATGTGACTGAAATATGATCACAGTGATGTTAACATGATTAAGACGGCTCGTAACCAAATTGACAATGGAAAATTGATTAAACAGAATGGAACTGTAGGTCCCAGACTTACAGTGGGGTTCCTTTCCAACAACTTCCAAGTCGATTTTGACATAAGTCAAATACCCCTTTTTTATTTAGCTTTTTTTTTTCATTATTATTGCCTTTTATTATCAGTATCTTTATAAATCTGATCTTTGTCTTTAGATGTTGGAAGTATTACATATAAACTTACTGGTATATTTTAATACATATCCCCCCAAAATACATATATACATCCATAAAAAATATATAAATAATAAAAAACTACTCTGCCAGTGAAGAAGAGTTGGGTGATGTTAGCATTTTGTCAGTTGTGGTAAGAACTCCTCTTATGGAAGGTTCTAGATCATCTGGTTTATCCTTGGGAATGGGGATGGCATTTCTACTCAGAAAAATTAGTGAGAGTTGTCTGTGTGGTGCTTTTTCTATTTTTCCTTCATATATTTCATGGTAACATCTCACTGCTTCCCAAATCTGCCAATCGACTTTAGCAAAGCCATCAGTGTTTGGTTCCATGTTTCATGTTTTCTGAAGCCCCTGATTTAGTTCAACTAAATATATACAGCAGTGTTTTGAACAGTAAATCCTAAAATTGAACATCTGGGTGTAAACATCTGAGAATGATAACATCAGCAAATTATGCACTGTAACATTGTATACAGTACACATTACTGATAATAAAATGTAAAAGGAAAACTCAAAAAAACAGATAGTTGCAAGTGCTGTTTGTCATAACTTGAGTACATCATAAGTCAGGAACTACCTGTACATAAATGTAAAATTTTAAAAATGAGAAGAAAATATTGGAGACCATTTAGATGAAGATAAAAGGGGAGTATTAATATGGCCCACTGAGCAAGACAGCCTTATTGTAGACAGAAAATCAGCAGTAAAGAAAAACACTGGAGGCAAAAATATCTTGACATTGTTACCTAATTTTCCAAAATATCGTATATTCTGATAAATTCTGTCTTTGTGTTGGCTCAAATTATTACTGCTGGTTTAGCAAGCCAAAATGATTGTTTGGTTGTAATTGTGACTTCCAAGATAAAAAAATAAACCAAAGTGGAAATGGTAGAAATCTTGAAATAAATTGATCAGATGAAGTATGTGTTTGTAATCCAAAAGAAAATAGATGTTGAATAATAATGACAACTACCTTTGACTAGTTGCATTTTTTGTGTGTGACAGTTTCTTGCAAGCACACTACCATATCAAGCACGTCCAACTGTTTTGAGTTTAGTAATATTGTCTTCCTGTATTTGCACTCTGAAGATAAAGAAACAGAGGCTTAGGGAGACATTTAAAAAGAACGATAATTAGCTCAAAAACCACATTCAAATAAAATGTCATAGTGGTGATATAATGCATATTTTACAGATCCAATAGTTTAACATACAATTTATATAGTTGGTCCATGAATTCAAAATTAATGATTAAGCAAGAAAGGCTGTAAAAAGTGTTGCTGTCTCATTATTATTATTATTTGGTGGTAAAATACAACATGAGTAATTTCATTTTGTTATACATAGGTTGCGGTAGGTTGGACCTACCAAAAAGCACCTAACAACAGCCATATTCAATAATGAAGAAATTGTGCCTGAATTTGGCTTGATTCTCCAAAAATGTTAGCTTCAGATACTCAGACATGAATTTTGGGTAAGAAACTTACATTACTTACAGTTTGACTCTCCAGACAATTAATTGGATATAAAACTTGCCACATAAAACACTTTAGATAACATATTAATTCCACTGAGAAAATTATTTATTAGGAATTTGTTGTTTAACAAGATTGGAATCCATCAGTCAGGACAGTGTTGAAACATTTTCACTACTAAATGAACTTCTCCAGAAAATTTTTCAGTATATATTGTTTAGGTTGATTTATGATAATGGTGAAAGGATTTGACTTGTAAAGGGTATAGGATAACTTTTGTTTCATTCGTGGTGTGTTTACCAGCAACAAGTAAAAGCACAATTAAAAGGGGTTTGGACAGAAGGGAAATGCATTATGCCATATAGAAAATCCAGAGTTGAATGATTACAAAATTCTTTAAGTCATTGACTCAAAGCCTCCATGAAGTTTAATAATTTGCCTCCTACTTTGACTCTGCTATTTTCACCATGTTGACAGTGCCAATCACATTTGCATAATGGTTGTAAGATACATACGGATTAAATCAAACCTAACCAGTTGATATTGAGTCAATTCTAACTCATGGTGACTTCATGTGTGTCAGATTAAAACTGTGCTCCATGGAGTTTTCAGTGGCTGTGCCCATTCAGAAGTAGGTCGACAGGCTTTTCTTCTGAGGTGCCTCCAGTGGATTCAAACTGTCAACCTTTTGGTTAGTAGCTGAGTTTTTAGTCATTCATGCCACTCAAGGACTCCTATATAGGGACTTTTGTCATTATTATATGCCATCAAGTAGATTTCGACTCACAGTGACCTCATGTGACAGAGTAGAACTGCCCCACAGGGTTTTCTTGGCTACAATCTTTACAGAAGCAGATTTCCAGGTCTTTCTCCCAGGGAGCCCCCAGTTGGTTTTAAACAACCAACTTTTCAGTTAGCAGCCGAGCATTTAAATAACTGCGCCACCAGGATTCCTTTTACAGGGATTACAACTACACAGCTGAATAGCCAGAGAAGGGAAGAGGTAATGATAATAGTGTGTCTAATTTTTTGAACATTTTACTTTATATAATTGCATATTCACAAAAGGTTACAAGGATAAGCAAAAATAACTGCATATACACACATTTATTTTTTAAGGTATTTCTTAGTTAATGTAGCTTCTGTCACATTTCTGACCGTGAATTTACAAGTTTCCCCCCTTTCTATGCAATGAGTAAGTATAGAGGAGGTGCTGAGACTATTTATTTAGCAGATGTTCCATGTCAAATTTTCCACCACTAGTTTTAGCAAACATTATTTTTGTTTTTCTAAATTCATTACTCCTTTTACCTTAGTTGATACTCATAAAGAAGAGATTTCCTTCCTTAGTCATTTATTTACTTAAATCAGTAGATTAAATCAGATCACAGTAGATTTAATTAGATGAGGCAACGCCCCAACCGTTCACTCTTTATGACTATGTTTTACTTTTACTTTTGGTCCTTGAACATATTTATAATACTCCTTAAAAGTCTTTTTTTTTTTTTTTCTACCTGTAACGTTTGCACACTTTTTTGATCAATTTCTATGGAATTATTTTTCTCTTATCTGTAGGTCCACATGCTCTTTTTTCTTCATGTATCTAGTACTTTAATTGCATTCTCTAAGTTGTGAGTGATGCATTGTAGAGTCCCTATTTGTGTTATCTTTCCCTGAATAGGAAACCCTGGTGGCGTAAGAGCTACAAGCTGAAAACCAAAATGTTGGTAGTTCAAATCCACCAGGCGATCCTTGGAAACTCTATGGGATGGTTCTACTCTGTCCTATAGGGTCACTAGGAGTTGGAATTGACGCAACAGGCTTGTCTTGTCTTTGTTTTCTCTGAATAATGTTGCTTATAATTTTAGAAGGCTGTTACTTTGGCTAGACTTAAATGCAAACTCTGTTTCCACAGAGGCATTGAGCCAACAGCACAAGCCCCTACTCATCCTTTTTTATGCCTCCAACTGTTGTTTTCTGTTGGAGTATTTCCTGCATATGTGCAGATTGAGGGTAATTCAAGTACTTATGTATGGTTTATATGTAGATTTTTAAATTCCCATGTTTCTCTATTGTCTGTAGTTTTCCTTTTCAATTTCTACAGGATATGATAGCCTCAAAGTTAATCCTCTAAATTCTGACTACAATAAATGTTCTACTTGAATTTTAGCCAAATCAGGTTTTTTGTTTGTATTGTAGCTACACCATGCTTCATAAATTTGGGAAGTCCCTCAGGTAAAAAGCCTTATAAATGTGGATCTCACTCAGTATTGTTTCCTTCTTTCCTGGTTATATAAATTTCCAACATCTGCCTGCTTTTGGTCGCTCTTATGAACTGAATTGTGTCTACCCATAAAGATATATTAAAGCCCTAACCCTATACTTGTGAATGTGGTGACCCTTTGGAAATAGGATCTTTCAAGATGTTATCAATTAAGTAAACATGAGGTCATACTGGAGTCAGGTAGATTCTAATCCTATATGATAGTGTACTTATGAAAAAGACAATACACAGAGGCAGGGAGAAAGAGGAGGGATACCATGAGTCTCTGTATCTGCAAGCCAAAGAACACCTGAAGCTACCAGCAGCTAGGAAAGAGACATGGGACAGTTTCTCTCTCAGAGCCCTCAGTAAAAATCAGTCTGGCTGATACTATGAATCCAACTTCTAGACTAGACAAGTATGAGACAATAAATCTCTGTTGTTAAAGTCACCCATTTTATGTTACTTTGTTATAAGAGCCTAGGAATTTAAATACAGCTACTCTCCAGTGGCTTCAGAATGTTTTTCTTTGTTTTTAAGTCCATAGTTTATATGTTACTTTCTACTGAATCTAGGACTTCTGTTCATCTGATTTTAATAGCAAAGACTTGCAGACTTCTTTGGGTTCCACTTACAGAAAGTTCCTGAATGCTCATCCATAAGCCAATCAATTAACATGAAGAATGACTACCAAGATGAACTATACCCAGCAAAAACCCAGTGCCGTCGTATATAACAAGTCAAATTTTGACTCCTCACTCTGGTGAGGAGGTTTATTTTCTATTATCTGGATGCTAGAGAAAGCTGAAACAAAATCAGAATTTGTAGCCCACAGGAAGGAAAATGGAAAAGGTTTTTTTTTTTTTTTTTTTTTTTGATAACCTAGAGTTTACCACAAATCAAACACTGAAAAATGAGTATAGGTTTTTCCTTTTTAAACTGGATTTGAAATATCCCAGAAAATGTCCTTGGCTAGGTTATGACATTCAGAATGCCATAGGGTAAATATGATACATACTTCTGGAAGGTACACTATACTTGCTATTATGCAATATTAAGATATTATTTTGATATTAATGTTTGGAGTGAAATAAATACTGAATTACAGCGTACGGCTCAGGTTACTTTTATGGAGTAATTATTATTATAGTTACACTAAAACACATTCAACCTTGCCAGATATGCATATGTCAAAATTTGATTAATGATGCAGTAATTAGAGTCTATAGGTCTGAACATTTCTATTTTATAAAATTTAAATTAATTGATTAATTTTAGCATAAAACAAAGTTTCGTGGTAGCCCAAACTCCTTTGAATGTTTTGAAATATTTTATTATGTATTAAGATATTTTTCTTTTAGCTTTTAGTTTTCCTCTTTTCATACGTATTTCCTAACTTGATTTAAATACATTGCTCTTTATTTATTCTGTCTAACCTTTCCTTTTCATCCCATCTGCCCCTAGTGTTCTTTAATGATGCACATTATTAATACTGACAGGAACTTAGACAAACATAAATCTGATGATCATGTGGAAGAAAACTTGTTAAGTCAAATTATCATTATTTCATAATGTATCAACTGGGGAAAATGCTACATCATGGCATCTGGTTGATTTTTTCTAACACAGCTTTAATAATCAGATATTAGTTGCGTAACTGACTTTAAGAATATCAGTGAGCTGTTCTATTGGTGTGTAAAATTTACAAAGCAGAAACAGTTATAAAGTAAGACATTTGTGGGCTAAAAGAAGGTAAGACAATTCATGATAACGTTTGCTGATTCATCTTGTTCGATCAAAGACCTAGGTGTTGTGATTTATTGCAGGAGGGTACCAGAGGAGGAAATACTTCCATTTTGTTTCCTTCTTACAAACATCAATTGTGGATAAGCTAGCCGAAGTCACATTTATCAATTTCTACTCTGTTGTGAGAGAATTCTACTGGGTTATAAAATATCACAGATTCACTAAAATGGATACAGATGCAGGCTTTAAGTAAAACAAAGTATACATTTGTCTGTCTTTCCTTGTTTTCTTTTCTCTAGTCCCATTCTACAGCTGGAGTTACTTCATGCCAATAATAACTCTCCCTCCCTTCACCTTCAAGTATGAATCTTTACAGGAAGTAAGAAAAATTCAACCATTTTTTAGCCCAATTACCTGGTACTCTGTTGTACATTTTTATTAGTCTCTGGTCATGTTTAGCAACAGAGCTTTTATTCTGCATTTGAAATTTCCACCATCTTCCTATCTCATCTCCAAACCTCAACCTATACCACCACCATTTCACCAGTTTTATAAAAAGAATTTAATGGTTTGTCCTAATCTTGAATTGTCTTTTCAGATTTTTGGAAGTTGTAGGTCCCTGCTTCGTCAGTGTATATCCATTTAATTCATTATGTCATTTTCAGATCTTCTACCTAGCACCTTTTCATGGTTAGTTTTAACTGATTAACTATGACAACCTTTTTTTTATACTAAGCATTTAGGAGTCCCTGAATAGTGCAAATGCTTAAGCCCTGGACCACTAGCCAGAAGAGTGATGGTTTGAACTCACCCAGAGGTGCATCAGAAGACAGGCCTAGTGTTCTGCTTCTGAAAAGTCATAGCCTTGAAAAGCCCATGGAGCAGATCTACCCTGCATACATGGTGTCACCATGAGTTGGAAATGACCCCAAGGCAACTAACAACAACAACATGCTAAGTGTTTAATAAAGCACTAAAGTACAGTAACATCTCACCTACCTAGTATTTTCAGACCTAGATATTCTGCCTAAGTCATTTCCTGCATGATTGATGATTATCCTTTTAAGGACCAAACTACATATTTATACAAAGCATATTAATAGAAGCAATTCTTATATTAAGGGAAATATAAAACTACCTCAAAGATTAGTCTGATAATTACTGTATGTAGAGGAGAAATAAGGTATTGGAATCAAAACAGACACGTCTTGAAATCTGGATCTCGTAATTCCTAAAAGTAAATAACTAGACCTATTATTTAATCATTCCAAATTTCAACTTCTTATCTGAAAGTAAACAATAAACACACAAAAATCCTACATCGTGAGGTTAATCGCAGGGGTAGGGGGAAGAGCTTAGATTATCGTTCAGTAAATATTAACCTCCTTCCTCTTCTCCTTTGGGTGGAGTATACTTCCCTGCTCCACTGGCATTGGGCTTGGCCATGTGAGATGCATTCGCCAATGAATTATTAGTGGATATGTTTCAAACAGGCCTTAAATATGTTGCACAGTTTAACTTGGCTCTTATGACCATCCCATTCTTTAAGAGTCCAACATGTCCAGGTAGCTGCTGGTCCAAGGATACTTTGACATTCAAATGAAGCAGATCTGGTAGCCTGGGACAGATCTGCTGAACCAAACATAGCCTAAATCTGTCAAACTACAGCCAATCTGCAGACCTGTGTAAGAACCAAATTTTGGTTTTGATAAGCCACTGAACTTTGGGATTACTGTGGCATTAGGTACAGTGTGACAGTAGTAGCTGGCAGATTCAGCCGTTAAATTTTTTTTTCTTCTTGTGCCACCAGTGAAACCTATGGGTATACTATTTTCAGAATAATGTTTTCAGATACTTAAATTAACAATAAATACAATTACCAAGGATATCAAGTAAATTGAAATATTATAAAAAATGAATTTGGTAGAGAGTATGATAGGTGTTTATTTATTAATACATTAAATAACCAAATCTATCAGTGAGTTTATTAACTATAATTTTGAAGATGCGATAAGGATAAATATTGTGTTTAAATGTCTACAGCATCAGTAATGTGATATGAAAATATCTGTGATGTATTGGTGAGGAAAATTCTTAATGAACTAATACTACTATGGTGTGTAGTCTAAATATATTTATACATATAATTGATAAATGCATCAAATGGAAGTAAAGAATTTGGTGAAAATATTTTTTCCCCAAGCCAGGTCACACACCCACTGAAGTGTAGGATTATATACAGAAAACATGTAAAGATGTCCAGAACAGTGGATGGAATTATATTCAAAGTGACCAACATGTTTTAAATGTAGTTTTCATCAAGCTACAGCTTTCCTGGGTTATTGAAACTTTTTATTTGTCCCTGTACTAAATATTCTTAGATTTTGTGTATTTATAGTTTTGTTTTTGCTTTTAACAGGCTTTTCTGTCTTGTGTAAGAAATCTCAGAAAAGCATGGTTTCGCTGATTGGCAAAAATGAAACTGAGTCATCAGGTTTACCAAATGTGCTGTTTGCTAGGTCAGGTTAAGAGGGTACAATCTCCACATATTAGGGAGCAAGTCATCTGGAGTCTTCTCCGTTCTTCCTGGCAGGTTATTTTTAAGTCGCTAGTAGTGATATTCTGCATCAGCAGGGCAAAATAATCTTCCAAAGCCAGAACTAGGTGAAGAGCCTTTGTGACAGTTTATAAAGCTTATTAAATCTCCAATGATATCACTATATGTTGCAATGTCATGTAGCTTTCAAAATATGTCATTTATCTCTAATATTAGGGCTTCAGGTATATTTTGTTATTATACCAACAATGTCACCATGGTATCTTGTTCACAATGTAACAATAAAAAAAAAAAATACTAGGGATCACATATTCCCAGTGTATAAAGATGGCCAGTCAAAGCTAATTTACAATGCAAATGAAGTCCCTGCCGCTGGGCTCTTGATCACCACCTAATACTTTTTAATCTTTTGTATGTGAGTGACTAGAAAATTTGAGAATGAAAATTAAAAGTGTGAGCTATTTTTGTAACTAATAGTAAATATATTACAAAATTAAATGCATTGCCACAGGGAAGAATTTTAGCTCATATTGCTCAAACACTTGAATAAGTGCTCCTCAAAAAATATGTAATTTCCAAAAATATAAATATTAAAACAATTTCAAAAAGTATAAATATTAAACACAGTTACAAATATTCTCTGGCAATGATTCTCTTACTATAACTTTAGAACTCAAAGCTCTGAGCAAATATATGTCTGAGCATATAATTTTCATAATATTCTAATGTATATGTGCATGATATTGTTACCTGTCATATGTATTTATATAATGTCATATGTATTTATACAAAGTATATATAATGAAATATATGTCTATGTGGTATATATTTTATATATGTTATATAACACTGACATATACTACATTTAGTTGTCAAAACATGTAATACAAGAATCTGCTTTAATTGCTTCCACCTTGTTTTTGACTCTTCATTGGTTGACCTGATTCTTGGACTATAACTTTAGTCATCTAAATGTATATATACATGTATAAACACCTGCCTAGGAAGACTTAAATTCAGTGTATGTCATTTCAATAAACACTTGTCCCTACTGGTTGCAAAATATTCACATATTCCATAAATATTTATTAAACACTACTTTATTCCAGGTACTGCTCTAGGAGTTGGACTAGGGCAGAAAGCAATAGAGAAGGCAAAAAAGATCCTTGCTCTCCATAAGTTTACGTAAAGTTGGGATACAAAGAATAAACAAGTAAATTAATACATATGAGCAAGTAGAATTAAGTGCTAGGAAGAAAATACATTTGTGTCAAAGAGAAAGTGACTTCGTATTTGATTTATTTTTTTCAGGTTTTTTTTTTTTTTTGACAGTGTGCTCAAAGAAAATGTCAGTGAGGAGGAAATAGTTGAGTTTAAATGTGAAAATTGTGCTAGACACAAAGTAAGACCAAGTGGTATTTAAGCCACAGAGTGTTAGTTTTGAATTTGTCAGATAATGCTTTGACTCCTAGCTCAGATATTCATGACCATGTCTCCTTGAATAAGTTATTTAACTCCCTTACATGTTAATATCTCCGTATATGAACTGATGTTTTTGATTATTATATAAGCCTTTATAGGAAAATTTCTAAGCCTTAAAAAAAAAACAAAAACCTGTTGCTGTCTAGTCGATTTTGACCTATAGCTAACCTATAGGACAGAGTACAACTGCCCCATAGGGTTTCCAAGGAGTGCCTGGTGGATTTGAACTGCCGACCTTTTGGTTAGCAGCCGTAGCACTTAAACACTATGCTACCAGGGTAGTGATATTAGAAGTTATTAGAAGATATATTCAGTACCCATGTATGTGAATTAGTCATGGTCACTCCAAAAAAATGTTTTACACATATATTTGAAAATGTGATTGATGTGAGAACAAGTAGAGTGGTTGAACCATTACCCCTACAAAGGCAGAAATAACATAGTACCAGGGAAGTCTAGGCACTATGGAGAATTCTACAGAGAATTTAACTCTGACAACAGATCAAGAAATTCTTCTTGACTATAGAGATTAACTAGAAATAAAGAGACAGCAGGAGCACAAATTTGGAGGCAGGCAAGTTGAAAGTATGGAAAAGAAAAGGTAAGTAGAAGTTTGTGGCTACCAACTGGAAGAAAAAAAAAAAAAAAACACTGTCATAAAGTCAATTCTGACTCATA
This sequence comes from Loxodonta africana, assembly GCF_030014295.1. Lineage (NCBI taxonomy): Eukaryota > Metazoa > Chordata > Mammalia > Proboscidea > Elephantidae > Loxodonta > Loxodonta africana. The sequence continues at coordinate 52,884,914 of NC_087351.1, forward strand.
GTGACCCTATATGGCAGAGTGGAACTGCCCCATAGGGTTCCCAAGAAGAGACTGGTGGATTCAAACTGCCAACTGTTTGGTCAGCAGCCACTGGCATATTAGGGTATTGAGGAGATGAGTCTAGAAGAGAAATATAAGTAAATTTGAGGTATTCAATTGTGGAGGAGGTTAAAAAAAAGCTAGTATATATTTATATAGTTCTGTAAGTAATGAAAAATCATGGTCCAAAAAAATCAAATTTTTGTGTTTGGGCAAAAATTTTGTAGAGTTTGTATTCAAGTTTGAAGACAGTTGTTGTGGCATGTCGTTGAGTCAATTCTAACTAAAAGCGACTCTGTAGGACAGAGTAGTACTGCCCCATTGAGTTTCTTGGGCTGAAATCTTTATAGGAGCAGATTATCAGGTCTTTTCTCCAGCGGAACGGCTGGTAGGTTCAAACTACCGACATTTTGTTAGCAGCCAAGTGCTTAACCATTGTACCACCGGGGATCCTTTGAAGACAATTAGGTTTTTTCAAAAAAATTGCCAAAATATACAATAAACAGACAGGAGGAAATAAAGACTTGCAATAAGAAGGTAAAAATCTCAAAGAAGGCGTAAATGCAAGAAATTCTTAAACCCAATTCTGAACTTACTAACTTACTGCAAAATGATTCTCTTAGATAGTGATTATTCCTTTGTCTTTCTATGAAACTCCATGTGGTTATCAATCTCTTTATTTACAACTTTATATATAAAGTTAGCAAAATTTCCACCTCCAAGTCTTAACGAAAATCCTCTACTTCCCCTATACTTCAGATATACATTACAGATCTCTCATTATAGGATATAATATCTTGACAAGTTGTACTTTCCAGTATGGCATTATTTATAAAGGAAAATAAAAATTTAAAGTCACAATCACATACAGACTGCAATTTAATAAAACTTGCTCAATATTATTCAAATATCAAATAGAATTTTAAGTACATCCTGATCCCAACTCAACACAACTCCAGTTGAAGTATATATATATGTATATATATATATAAAAAAAAATTTTATATATATATTTCTTTTTTTTTTTTTAGTTTGAACTTTAAGTACCCAAAGTCTCTGTTCCTAGCAGGATGCAGTAAAGCATTAAATTTTATCTGAGATGAAAGCAAGTGCAAAGGCTAAATATTAAACATATCCCCACACTGTCTGGCATCTGTCAGAGAGGATAAAACAAAGAAATGAATACTGGTTTACAAAATTTGAAGGTCTGGGTTAAAAGTTCTTTTTTATTGACAATTGTGTGAAATTATTTTATCTCCAAAAGCAAAATGGATATATTACTTACCTCACGGAGTTGTTTTAAGAATTGAATGATTAATTCTAGTAATATCTATTAAATATGTAGGTCATAGTAGACTCTCAAGAGTTCAATTGGAATAAACATCTTGTCAAAGGCCCTTATGCATAGCATCACCCACTTAAGCTATCTACCACACTTCTGCTGCATGGCTTCCCAGAAAGAAATAAACATCTGGGGAAAATTGCAAAAGAACAGAGAAAGGGAGCAAGAAGCAGGACTAAGATTGATCAAACCTATTATCACAAAGAAAAAGTCTATAAAATAAAATACTGAAAAGATCTATTGGTAGATCAGAGAACTAACTGCAGAGAAGGCAGTTAAAGGTGCACAGGAGACATGAGAAGGCAGCCATGGAACGATAATGGCCCAAGGACAGAAGATAAATAAAAACAAATGTGAGGTGCCCTATGGAAAATGAGCAGTCTTGGGGAAAAAAAATCAGGAGAGTAATATTTAGGATGGTCTAAGACAAAAGAAAATTACAAATGGAAAGAAACACAACTTCCCAGCCTCTCAAAACATACAAGCAGCTCCCCAATAAATACAGAAGCTAGATTTTGCTACACTAAAAAAAAAAAAAAAAGAAAGAAAGAAGGAACATACTTTTGATTTACGAATCTGGTAAACTAAACAAAGCTGCTAGCCCTGTCCACTGAAGTGCAAAACTATGAGCAGTCTTCATCTATATAAAACATTATAAAAAATCAGACAGAAAATGAGAATCCAAACAACTTTACACCCTCCTCACCCCATAATAGCACAGTAGAAGAAAAGTAAAATGCAGACCTCCATACTGAATTGCATTTTGGATAGGGGAAAACCGCTTGAATAAGGATTTTTAAAATAATAAATGAAATGTAAAAAAACTGAAATGAAATGAGACATATCATAGAAGGCAATCTTACCAAATGTTTTCGATGAATTTGTCAGCCTCTCCTCTTCACAACTTGATATTTATTTTAGGAATGATGGTCCTTCCTTCCCAGTGACTCCTCCTTCTTCTAGAGCCTTGTTGCCTTTCACTCGGTCCTCTGTATAGGTCCACGAAATGAGGGACATTTCATATTCCCAAAGTTTTTAAGAGCATACCTGAAAATTTCATGCAGGTTTTCCACCTACATCCCATTGGCCAGAACTAATCACATGGAACCAACCAAATTCAAGAGGGCTAATAAGTGTGCTCTAGCTATTTTTTTAGCTATACCAAGGAAGGAAATTTGTCATAGATATTGGTGAGAACTAGAACTCTCTGTTGTGGTGTATTTAATGGGCAATATTTTGGCCACCATGCCTATCAGAGTGTGAGGGTGCACAAAATAAATTAAGTAAAGGAAAATGGCAGGATTCAGATCAAAAAGATATCATATTGAATTTTTTTTTTCTAATTGTGAAGAGAATGAGATCCCCTAGGGGGAGAACTCAGGTGAGTAGATACATGAAACATGGAGATAAGAATGAGGAAGGGAAGCCAGCAAAGGAGACAGTAAAAGAAAAATGGAATTTGGAGGAAAAAAAATAAGGCATAGGCTTAGTTAAGGCATACTAAGATGACAGTTGTTGTGGATTGAATTGTGTCCTCATCAAACATGTTGAAATCCTAACTTGTACCTGTGAATGTGACAGCTTGGAAATAAGAGATTTTCTTTTGTTATGTTAATAAGGGCATAATGGAGTGTGTTGTTGTTGTGTGCCATGGAGTTGATTCTGACTCATAGCTACCCTAAAGGACAGAGTAGAGCTGTCCCACAGAGTTTCCTGAACTGTAATCTTTAGGGGAGCAGATTGACAGATCTTTTTTTCCTGCTGAGTCACTGGTGGGTGCAAACCACAAACCTTTTGATTAGTATCTGAGCACTTAACCATTGTGCCACCAAGGCTCTTTAAACTGGAGTATGCTGAGTCTCAAACCTAATCACTTCTGAGTGGTATTTTATAAAAAAGAAAAACAGGCATAGAAAGAGGCAGACACACTTAGGGAAGGAATCATGTAGGAACCCTCTACAAATCAAGGAATGCCAAGGAACACCTGGGGCTGCTGACAAGGAATGGCCTCCCCTACAGCCATTGAACTTATATTTCTGTTCTTTAAAGCCACTAGTGATTTTTTTTTTTTTTTTCACAGCAGCCATAGGAAACTAAGACAACAATAATAATCCCAAGAAGGAATGTTAAATTATGGCAAATGCTGCTCTGAGACAAATTAAGATGGGGACATAGAAATAATATTTGAATTTTGGTAAAATGTCACCATTTGGTGACTTCTTTAGTGGAGTCATTAAAGATTTAAAAATACATTAAAATGAATGGGAGAGATTAGTCATCTAAGAAGGGAGACAGTGATTCATACTTGTCCTTTAGCCTTTCCTGAATGAATCATTACTGTGTAATCAGCACAACCGTGCTGACTCAACTTTTAATACTTACTGTGTGCCAGCCACCTAAGAAAGCACTAGAAAAGATAAATAAAACACAATTTCACCTCTCAAGAAACTCACAATTTAGTGGATAGCCAATCGAATCAGGTAGAATATTAAATCTCATTTAATGTTTTAGGCTTTCTCCTGGTTGTAAAGAACATGACTCACTGGGGACACAAGGCATGAGAGTATCAACTTAAACTGATTAAACATTCTATTGTCTCTGAAGACAAGTGGCAGATAAAGTATATCCTACCTGTGGTCAAACTTAAAATACACTGACTGCTTTTTGCAGCTTCATCATACATTCATGTATATAAATTTCTCGTGAATAAATTTTCATCTTTTTCCTCTTTAAGTATTGATATGAAGGGATTATTGGAGTGTATTTGTTATATAAATTTATTACCTTTTATTTTCCCTAATCTCTATTCTTTTTCCTTACTATTATTTTATAAATGAATCATATTTATTTTATCAAATCTATTATCATAGAACCCCTACGTGTCTGTCAGTTTGTCGTACTGTGGAGGCTTGTGTGTTGCTGCAATGCTGGAAGATATGCCACCGGTATTCAGATACGAGCAGGGTCACCCAAGGAGGACAGGTTTCAGCTGAGCTTTCAGACTAAGACAGACTAGAAAGAAGGACCCGGCAGTCTACTTCTGAAAAGCATTAGCCAGTGAAAATCTTATGAATAGCAGCAGAACATTGTCTGATATAGTGCTGGAAGATGAGTCCCCCAGGTTGGAAGGCACTCAAAAGATGACTGGGGAAGAGCTGCCTCCTCAAGGTGAAGTTGACCTTAACGATGTGGATGGAATAAAGCTTTCGGGACCTTCATTTGCTGATGTGGCATGACTCAAAATGAAAAGAAACAGCTGCAAACATCCATTAATAATTGGAACCTGGAATGTACAAAGTATGAATCTAGGAAAATTGGAAATCATCAAAAATGAAATGGAACGCATAAACATCAATATCCTAGGCATTAGTGAGCTGAAATGGACTTGTATTGGCCATTTTGAATCGGATAATCATATGGTCTACTAGCTGGGAATGACAACTCAAAGGGGAATGGTTTTGCATTCGTCGTCAAAAAGAAAGTTTCAAGATCTATCGTGAAGTACAACTCTGTCAGTGATAGGATAATATCCATATGCCTACAAGGAAGACCAGTTAATATGACTATTATTCAAATTTACACACCAACCACTAAGGTCAAAGATGAAGAAATAGAAGATTTTTATCAGCTGCTGCAGTCTGAAATTAATCAAACATGCAATCAAGATGCATTGATAATTACTGATGATTGGAATGCAAAAGTTGGAAACAAAGAAGGATCAGTAGTTGGAAAATATGGCCTTGGTGATAGAAACAATGCCAGAGATCGAATGATAGAATTTTGCGAGACCAACGACTTCTCCATTGCAAATACCTTTTTTCCCCAACATAAACGGTGACTATACACATGGACCTCACCAGATGGAACACACAGAAATCAAATTGACTGCATCTGTGGAAAGAGACAATAGAAAAGCTCAATATCATCAGTCAGAACAAGGCCAGGGGCCGACTGTGGAACAGATCATCAATTGCTCATACGCAAGTTCAAGCTGAAACTGAAGAAAATCAGAGCAAGTTCACGAGAGCCAAAATATGAACTTGAGTATATCTCACCTGAATTTAGAGACCATCTGAGGAATAGATTTGCCGCATTGAACACTAGTAACCGCAGACCAGATGAGTTGTGGAATGACATCAAGGATATCATCCATGAAGAAAGCAAGAGGTCACTGAAAAGACAGGAAAGAAAGAAAAGACCAAGATGGTTGTCAGAGGAGACTTTGAAACTTGCTCTTGAGCATTGAGCAGCTAAAGCAAAAAGAAGAATTGATGAAGTAAAAGAACTGAACAGAAGATTTCAAAGGGCCTCTTGGGAAGACAAGGTAAAGTATTTAATGACATGTGCAAAGAGCTGGAGATGGAAAACCAAAAGGGAAAAACACACCTGGCGTTTATCAAGCTGAAAGAACTGAAGAAAAAATTCAAGCCTCGAGTTGCAATAGTGAAGGATTTCATGGGGAAAATGTTAAATGATGCAGGAAGCATCAAAAGAAGATGTAAGGAATACACAGAGTCATTATAACAAAAAGAATTAGTTGATATGCAACCATTTCAAGAGGCGGCATATGATCAGGAACCGATGGTATTGAAGGAAGAAGTCCAAGCTGTTCTGAAGGCATTGGCAAAAAACAAGGCTCCAGGAATTGATGGAATATCAATTGAGATGTTTCAAAAAATAGTTGCAATGCTGGAGGTGTTCACTCATCTATGCCAAGAAATATGGAAGACAGGTTCCTGGCCAACTGACTGGAAGAGATATATATTTATGGCTATTCCCAAGAAAGGTGATCCAACCAAATTGTGGAAATTATAGAACAATATCATTAGTGTCACACGCAAGCAAAATTTTGCTGAAGATCATTCAAAAACGGCTGCAGCAGTATATCGACAGGGAACTGCCAGAAGTTCAGGCTGGTTTCAGAAGAGGACGTGGAACAAGTGATATCATTGCTGATGTCAGATGGATCCTGGCTGAAAGCAGAGAATAGCAGAAGGATGTTTACCTGTGTTTTAATGACTATGCAAAGGCTTTTGACTGTGTGGATCATAACAAACTATGGATTACACTGCAAAGAATGAGAATTCCAGAACACTTAATTGCACTCATGAGGAACCTTTACATAGATCAAGAGGCAGTTGTTCGGATAGGACAAGGGGATACTGATTGGTTTAAAGTCAGGAAGGGTGTGCATCAGCGTTGTATTCTTTCACCGTACCTATTTAATCTGTATGCTGAACAAATATCCAAGAAGCTGGATTATATGAAGAAGAACAGGCCATCAGGATTGGAGGAAGACTCATTAACAACTTGCATTATGTGGATGACACAACCTTGCTTGCTCAAAGTGAAGAGAACTTGAAGCGCTTACTAATGAAGATCAAAGACCACAGCCTTCAGTATGGATTACATCTCAACACAAAGAAAACAAAAATCCTCACAACTGGACCAGTGAGCAACATCGTGATAAACGGAGAAAAGCTTGAAGTTCTCAAGGATTTCATATTATTTGGATCCACAATTAATAGCCATGGAAGCAGCGGTCAAGAAATCAAAAGACGCATTGCACTGGGCAAATCTGCTGCAAAAGACCTCTTCAAAGTGTTGAAGAGCAAAGATGTCACCCTGAAGACTAAGGTGCTTCTTATCCAAGCCATGGTATTTTCAATTGCATCATATGCATGTGAAAGCTGGACAATGAATAAGGAAGACCGAAGAAGAGTTAACGCCTTTGAATTGTGGTGTTGGTGAAGAATATTGAATATGCTGTGGACTGCCAAAAGAACGAACAAATCTGTCTTGGAAGAAGTGCAACCAGAATGCTCCTTACAGGCAAGAATGGTGAGACTGTGTCTTACATACTTTGGATATGTTGTCAGGAGGGATCCGTCCCTGGAGAAGGACATCATGATTGGCAGAGTATAGGGTCAGCGGAAAAGAGGAAGACCCTCAATGAGGTGGATTGACACAGTGGCTGCAACAATGAGCTCAAGCATAACAATGATTGTAAGGATGGCACAGGACTGGGCAGTGTTTCATTCTGTTGTGCGTAGGGTCACTATGAGTTGGAACCAACTCGACGGCACCTAACAAAAACAACATTGTCATAGAATATGATAGACTTCATGATTGATTAATGTGCTGTTAGGTATAGTTTTAATAGTATGATTATACAAACATTTTTGAAATACATGACTCCTAAATGCATTTTAAAAAGTGATTCTCATCTTGAAATGATTGTGTTTGCTATTATCATGCATTTAATTACTTATTTTTTTCTCTAATTTGAGGTAACTGAAGAGAAACATCTCGATAAATATCACTTTGTTACTTATTAAGTCATATGATAATTATATATTGAATCCTTGCCCAATTAATTAAGCTCCAAACACAAGTCATTGTACAAAAGACATCTGATATTTGTGTTCCTTTTTCTAAGAATGGACTCAATAACAAGGGGCTGAAGTGCATCCAAAGTAATAAACATTCCATTGTTTTTACAAAGTGTATTACAGTCCATCTACTGCATACTGAAAACTCACATATAATTAAAACTCTATTATGCTCATCAAAACAAATGAACAAAGTGCACTCTCTTCTGCATATATTTTGTTGTGTTTATTTACCTAATTGTTTTTCACCAATATCCATAAATTGCAGTATTTCTGCTGAACTTTAACATATATGTATTACATAATGCATTATTCTTACATTTTCTGCTAGGATTTTTTACTTCTAAAGCTATTATTGCTTTTCTCAAAAATTTTTTTTTACAATTGATCAGAGATTTTTTCCCAACGTATTTAAAAAGGTAAAACATATCCGAGTACACATTCATTGATCTCAGTCTCTGATTCTTTCACACTTATGCATGGTTAAGGGAAAGAATCTGCCACAGCATCATTTTTTGGGAAAAAAAAAAAAAAAGACTTTTTAAAAATGGAGTGAAACCAGTTTTCAGTAAAAAAAGAGAAATAATTGGAAATAGCTTCCCTACCTCTGGTCTAGTCTTCTAGATTTTGACAAGAGCATTTCCTATCAACCTCTTTTCAAAAGTCCCGATGTAGAGCTTATAGAGATATGCAGAACTCAGATAACCCACAAGGAGCTCACTATAATCAAAGTCCTAGATATAATCCAGCCCCTTTTGTTTGTAAACCCAATGAAATTAGAAGACCTGTACATTGTACGGGGCTCTGGAAAATACTCGTCTTGGTATGGACCAGATATTTTACCTTTAGTTCCAATATAAATATGATTCTTTAGCTCCAGCTATACTTACTTCTAAAGAATAGAACACAAAATATAAATCTGGTAGAGCCCTTTAAAGCTTTCCTCTGTTAGAGTGAAGTCCACTTCCTCACCATGACAAAGAAAGTCTTGGTTTCTAATCAGTCCTTATCAGTGACTCCTCACCCCTTCTTTCTCCCTCTTCTAGTTCTGCTCTCCTTTTTCCTGTTCCTTGAACACAGCAGACACATTATCCATCCTCAGTACTTATTTTTTCTCTTACCTGTCTTTGAGTGTTCTTACCCTAGATGTTCACATAGCTAGAACACTCACTTCCTTTTAGCCCTTTATTGAAAATTAAATGACAACTCAAAATTAAGTGAGAACATCTCTGGAAATCTTACCTAAAATTTCAACACCCCTCTGCTGACGTTTCTTATCCTCTTTCACTAATTTTTATGCTTCTCCTTAGCAGTTAACACTAAATAACATACTAAATATGTAGTTTATCTATGTTGTTTGCTTTCTCTATCTCACACCAGAATGTAAACTCCTTGCAAACAGGTAGTTTTGCTTGTTTGTTTATTACTTATTATATCCCCAGCATCTAGTACACGGCCTGACACATAGCAGTTGTCAACAAGAGAAATACTGTTGAATAAATTAAAATATCATTTAATTTCAAATGTGAAATTTGTGTGTCCTCATCAGAATATACCAAAAAACATGTAAAAGGGTCAATGAATGCAATGCAAGATGATTTATTATTTATTCCTCTTTATTTTTCCATCTAAATTTACATCAATTCTCCCAAGTGTAAATGCCCTCGTTTTTACATAGTAACAAATTCTCTTTGTTCTGTTGATATATGTTGCACAAATGCTACATATGACTTAATCAGTTTTAATGATGTTATGGTTGTCATTGTTCAATGGTATCTCCTGTTTTTAAGTAATTTTCCTCTAAGGATTTCAAGCTTTTGCAAAACTTTATTGGCAAGTTAGGAGATCATCTTTCCCAAACCCTTGTGGAGATGGACACTATTATTATAAATCCTGTGGCTGGCTGAAATTTTCAAGTAAAAAGAAAGAAAATCTGAAAAGTACGAAGAGTTATTCTAAGTTCTTACTTTTGTCTCCCTCCTATCACTCATTCTAAAATTTTCATCAGAGAAAGCAAATATTATTTAAAAAAAATAACATCCCGTAACACTTCTGGACCTGAAACACTTACTAATGAAGATCAAAGACCACAGCCTTCAGTATGGATTACACCTCAACATAAGAAAACAAAAATCCTCACAACTGGACCAGTGAGCAACATCATGATAAACAGAGAAATGATTGAATTTCTCAAGGATTTCATTCTACTTGGATCCACAATCAACAGCCATGGAAGCAGCAGTCAAGAAATCAAAAGACACATTGCACTGGGCAAATCTGCTGCAAAGGACCTCTTCAAAGTGTTGAAGAGCAAAGATGTCACCTTGAAGACTAAGGCACGCCTGACCCAAGCCATGGTATTTTTAATCACATCATATGCATGTGAAAGCTGGACAATGAATGAGGAAGACCGAAGAAGAGTTGACCCCTTTGAATTGTGGTATTGGTGCAGAATATTGAATATACCATGGACTGCCAAAAGAACCAACAAATCTGTCTTGGAAGAAGTGCCGCCAAAATGCTCCTTAGAGGCAAGGATGGTGAGTCTGCGTCTTACATACTTTGGACATATTGTCAGGAGGGATCAGTCCCTGGAGAAGGACATCATGCTTGGCAGAGTATAGGGTCAGAGGAAAAGAGGAAGACCCTCAATGAGGTGGATTGACACAGTGGCTGCAACAAAGAACTCAAGCATAACAATGTAAGGATGGCGCAGGACCGGGCAGTGTTTCTCTGTTGTGCGTAGGGTCGCTATGAGTTGGAACCAACTCGACGGCACCTAACAACAACAACTACACTTCTGCAATCAAAATGAACACACAAACAGATGGTAATTTTAGCATGCTTTACAAAATTATTTTAGTATTTTATGAACCTTGTTTATAGGTATGGTTTTTTGATATTTCATAAATTCCATATTCCAAAACCAAATCAAACCAGCTGCCATTGAGTCGATTCCAACTCATAGCGAACCTATACGACAAAGTAGAACTACCCCATAGATTTTCCTAAGCTGTAATCTTTATAGGAGCACATTGCCAGGTCTTTTCTCCCTTGGAGCCATTGGTGGGCACACACTGTTGACCTTTGGGTTAGCAGCGGAGCCCTAAACCATTGGTACCTAGAAATCATATATTCCATGTTGATAATTAGTGAAAATGTAATGGAAAAGAAGAAAACATCATTGAGCAAGAAACATCTTGATAAAATCTTTAGAATTCAAGTGAATTTATATTCTTTTAAAGCAGTTTATTTTATTGTAATTTTTAAATAAAATATAGTAAAGTGCATAAAACTAAAAAAATATTGAACTGATAATCTGAGAAGTATCTAAATTTCCTTTTTAACAAACAAATGACCAAATAGCTGTGTGTTTTAAGCTTTAAGACCCTTCCAAATCAGGGATCAATAGTACCACTGTTAATTGCATTTTCAGAAGATAATTTCCTATAATAAATCATTATTTTAACAAAAATAAAAAATTAAAACTGCTGTAGGAAATAAAAATGACTTTGATATGCATAATAGGAACACAGCCTTATTCAAAATGATAGAAATGCAAATTAGGTTGTCAAAGATCACAGTTTGATAACAAGCTGTGTTAGTGAATATCTGGGAAAAAAAAATCCACCCACATATTACTGGCATATATAAATTGCTACAACCCCAACGAGAGTTAAGATGGATATAACTAAAAAAGTTGAGTAGGCATACAATTTATTGGCGATTCAATTAATTACTTCATGTTAGCAGATGAACAGAGGTCTATATGTGTGGGAATATTTTTCAAGGTTTGATTCATAATTTATGCAGGTCTAATAACAGATTTGTCAGGGAATCTAGTAGTGAATTCTTGTAATTAAAACATATTTGGAAAATGCAAAAAGGTTGTTATACAATCCTGAAGTCTCTTCATAGTTTTTAATAGGAAAACTATGCATGCCCAGTTACTAGAATATTTGTGTCCCTCACTCCCAAAGGAGCTTATTCCAGATTCAAGGAAGATTTTAGACCCAACTATGCATCAGATATTTGTTAAATAAATTTAGAAACTTGAAATATAAAGGGGTATACTCTTAAGTGATACTTCTTTTAGCTCAGGTAAAACATGATATATTTAACCTACCCACAATGAAGTGTATTACTCCAGGCACAGATGCACAAGAGAATTCCTTTAAAGAATGATGAGACAGCATTTCACATTCTCCCTCTTTGGGTTACAGTAATTCAATACATATACTTTAGTTCATAATTTTCTAAGATAGGGGAAAATCTCATAAAACAGAATCTACTCTGTTCCAGGTGATTTCTAGAGTAGAATCTGTTTCCTTGTCTATTCCAGCTTCTAAAGGCCTATATCCCTTAGCTCGTGGTCCCTCATCATTCCTAAATTTGCTTCCATTGTTGCATCTCAGACTCTGAGCTTCCTGACTCTCACTTATCATGACTCTTATGATTACATTGGGCCTACCTGAATGATCGAGTATAATTTACCCATATGAAATCTTTAACTTAATCATATCTTCAAAGTCCCATTTGCCACATAAAGTAACATATTCACAGGTTTCAGAGATTAGGACTTGGATATCACTGGAGGACCATAATCTGTCTATACAGTAGAGTTGTGGTAAAGATCATTCTCTTTGCAGTCAGATTTAGAATCAAAATTCTGGCTCTGCCACTTAAGTGTGTGTAACTTTGGGTAAAGGTTTAGTAGCCCTGGAACCAGAGATTTTTAAGATAAAGTGATAGCTACTTCAAAATGTGAAACGCAAGAGGCGATGCTTATAGTGTGCACGGACAGTGGTTCGTTCTGTCGTACATAGGGTCACTACGAGTTGGAACCCACTCAAGGACACCTTACAACAACAACAGCTTATAGTGCGTCTGCAAAAGTAACCAACACCTTTATAAATGTGTCCAATAAATGTTTATGAATGTTCATTTGGTAAATTGAAGGCTTGTGTTTTATATAAGTATGCCTAGAAAAAGTGTTAGAAACTATGAAAATAGCTTCAATGCCTATAAATGCTTCCATTTAAATAACTTCCTGAAAATATTTTATTTTCATTTTATGGAAAATGTGTTAAATTAAGAAAAAATACAGATTTTATGTCAAATATTTAAGTTATGATCATAGAATATTTCATAGAGTTGCTCAATTTCTAAATGACATGAATATTCATGTTGACTAAAAAAAAAAAAAATGTTGACTATGTACCTAGATTTCCCATTTCTTCCTTCAGTTATAACATTGAGAAAACTTTTTTTTCTTTCAAATAATGCAACATGCCACAAATTCATGTTAAATTAACTGTGGGAGAGAGTAATTAACAAAGGCTAAACACTATTAAAAATGATTCATAATTGAACAACTCTTGTTTTAATTCTGAATTTTCTTAGAGAAAATTGACTAGCAATAAGATTTTTTAAAATTTTTTTATCTGTTTTTCTCCACATACAAGAAAAAATTTCCAAAAATTGAAAACTAAGAAAAAAAAATCCTAAACATTATCATTAATGATTCTTTCATTCTGTGGAGGGAAGCAATACTTCCTTACACATTATTTCTGTTCATTTGAACTATTACATTTTATTTAATTGAAAGTTTTGGGGTGGAGAAATTTATTCTTTGAGCATTTTTCTAAAATATTTCTCTTTTATAAATTATTAATGTTATTATTTATTCTCTAGTGCACTCTCCAATATATCAATTTTTAAGCATTTATAACAAAGTAATATTTGTATATGTTTCAGAAAATTTGATTTCTACTAAGTAAGCAGCTTTGGAGGTTTGTTAGTTTTGTGCTTTTTTTTTTCCTACTAGATATATTTTTCTTACATATTCAGTGATTCATTTTGATTACATAAGAAGGAAAGTTACTCATTACTATATTTAGATCATTTTTCTTTATGACCAGAGAGGTAAGAATAAAATAACAGTAGCAAAGGTAAGAGACAGAGCATGCATCTAAAACTTCCTCCCAATCCCTTATGTTAACAGCGTTTGACTAATTTAATGTATCACCATTTAGCTGCTTTCAGTTCTAGTTGTATTATTAAAATAATTATGTTAGCATTACAATGTCTGATCGTATTGTTTCTTATGATTAATCTTTGTTTCTTAAGAAAATCCCAAATGAGGCACTTAGGGAAGAATATTGGAAACTTAATATTTATCAAATGGTAACATAGATGAGGATATTACACTAAAATTTTATCTGACACTAATAAACAGTCTTTACTAATTTGATATTTTCTGAAAAATTTCTTTTTTTCATTTACTTTTCTAAAGTTCCCTTTTCCCCTCTTTTATTGCTTTTATTTAAGCAACTAGGCACTTCTCAAAAGATAATCACATTATGGTGTTTGTGTTAGAAATATAAATGGAAAATTTGCCTGTCAAGTAGAACCATGACAATGTAATCTATATTGAAACAGTTTTGGTCTCTGTAGCTGATTTTAGGAGCCCTGGTGGCGCAATGGTTAAGTGCTCAGCAGCTAACCGAAAGGTCGGCAGTTTGAACCCACCCACCGCTCTGAGGGAGAAAGCAATGACAGTCTGCTTCTGTAAAGGTTACAGCCTTGGAAACCCTCTGGGGGAAGTTCTTCTCTGTTACAGAGGGTCCCTAGGAGTCGGAATCCACATGATGGCAATGGGTTTGGTGGTTTGATGATGGGATAATGACTTCCTGGCATTAAATTTCTTTGTTATATGAAAGTTTTGTTAGGAATTTTTTGAATCTTCACTATCAATTTTTCTTTCATAAGTAATGTTGCTTCCTCCCATATATGCTAAGAAAACTCTTATGCCATATATATATCACACTAACAATTTGGTGTAAAAGGCCTTTTATTCCAAAAAAGAGAATAAGGAAAACTCTAATTGAAAAAAAAGCCAACTATCAGAAAACTCGATAAGAAAGATCAATTTCTCAGCTTTTTTAGGTTATAGAATGTCAGGGATAACTTTAAAAAAAATAATCAACATCTTGGCATTAAAAAAAGTAGTTATATCATGAAACACATGGGTCTGCATGAATTGGAATCAACTCAAAGGCAACTGGCTTCATTTGATTTTACCAAAGGGAAAAATCAGGCTAGCATGAGAGTTTTGCTATAATAATAAAAAAAATAGTCAATGCTAAAATCTGATGTACCATTTATAGAATAATGAAAGAAAAAAAATGGTTTCAGAAATTTATACCCAGCCAACATTTCATTCATTTATAAAAACAATAGACATGGACATACATATAAACAGTTCTTAGGGATAAAATAGACTTCATTTAACAATTAAAAAGAGCTAGGTAAAGAATTACTTTTTTTTTTTTTTTTTTAGGTAAAGAATTAATAAATATAGAGAACTCAAAGAAAGAATTTGAAATAAAATTCTGGCAATGAACATAGATTTACATGATGAGCATGAAAATAAAGAAATAAAAATTCTTTTGTCACTTATGATTCTATAAAAGCATGTAAATACTAAAAATAATGTCATTATAAAATAATGATTAAACTTTCAAAACTGAGACATGGTGGAGAAGAGATGAAAAGAAGTGTGAGAGTGACAATGCCCTCAAGATACAAAGCTGTCAACAGATATTTTGAAACTAGAAATATGTTTTAAAACTACCACACCTATTCCTGTTTTCCATTGTTTCTCTTTTTAAAATTATAGGTATATCTTAGAGATAATTTCCTGTAGTTAAAAAACTCTTATTTGAAAGAAAGAAATCCTTTCAGTTTTATTTCTGTTAAAAAAAAAAAAAAATCAAGTGATTTAGCCTCTTGGAAAGGAAAAAGGAGATTTCTCCTGAACTTTGGTCAGGAATCTAGTTAAAATTTTAATATACCATGAATAGAGTTGAACTTCCCGGTCTGATAAATATAACAAGTGTACCTGAGTGTTTGTGTATTGTCATGCGCGTATCAATAGGGAGCAAGCACACTTAATGGTAAAGATCTAGTTGCATTACCATTGAAGCAAAAAGCATACAATTAATGATCATTATCAATGTTTAAAACATTTTTTAAAAATCCTGGTTACTACAATTACATGAGAAAAGTACAACTGAGCTATATATTTACTAAAATGGAAAACAAAATCAGAATTTGTAGATGATTTGTCTATCTAGAATTTTCAAGATACTTAACGGGAAAAATGTAGTAAATAATGAAAATATTCAGAAGTGGCTAAAGACAAAATATGTCCACCCAAATTGGTTATTTTCTTCTCCTTTTTTAACGTTGATAGATTGTTCTCCATGGGTCTCTTGCATTCCTGGACATCCTGTAAGCAGTGGCACTGATTACTTTTTTTCTCAGACTGTCCTTTCAAGGGTACTTGTATAGCAAACCACCTTGGATGATTAAGATAATGTCTACCTTTGGACAAAGAGTCATGTTTTTTTACTTTCTGGTAAAATAAAGAAAATGTCTTTCTCCAGCCAATTATGAAAGATTTAGGTTTCCTTAAGCTTGGAGTTTATCAGATGCAATACAAACCCACTTCATGCACAACAACTACCTGAGAAGTTCCACTTCACCCACTTGGGATTTAGTGTCAAGGAGATCTGATAAAAACATGAAGCTCAGGCCTCTTGCAGTGCCATGGGTAATAAAGTCCTTCATCTCTGTCCTAGGAGTCTCATATCTTCTACCAAACCAACAACGAACCAACCCGTTGCCATCAAGTTGATTCTAACTCATAGCAACCCTGAATGACAGAGTAGAACTGCCCCCGTAGGGTTTCCAAGGAGCCCCTGGCAGATTCAAACTGCCGACTATTTGGTTAGCAGCAGTAGCTCTTAACCACTGTGCCACCAGGTTTTCCTATCAGCATCCATATGCATAAAATGGTAGCAAGCTAATTTGTTAACTAGCAGGTAGGGTAAATTCTCAGAAACTTCACTGTTCTGGACATAATATAGCTCCTTATAAGATACAGTAAGCGGAACATGCTTTTTAATAAAGATACAAACTCCAGTACATATGGGAATGTAATATGATATATTAGTGACATTTAGAAATTATTTAAAAAAATCGTTTAATAAAACATACTAGAAAAACTGACTCGGGTAGTAGTGCTAAGGCACAGGAAAAAATTCATTCCTAATTGCAATATAAATTCCATAAATTATATAAGAGTAATGTGATTATACAAAACTATACAACTTTTAGGAGTCCCTGAGTGGTGCAAAAATTAAGCTCTTGATTATTAGCTGGAAGATTTGCAGTTCAAATCTACCCAAAGGCACTTTCAAAGACAGGCCCAGCAATCTGCTTTAAAAAGGTTACAGGATTGAAAACTTTATTGAGCAGTTCTACTCTGCACACATGGAACAATCATGCATCAGAACTGACTCAACAACAACAAACAGTAACATAGAACTTTTAATAGCAAAACAGATCTAAAACAAAAAAGGCCAAATATAAACATGCTTAGTTTTTTTTTAGAATACGGAGAACAATCAAAGAAAAAGACAAAAGCAGATTAATAAAGACTAATATCCAGGTTTTTAAAAGCTTGGGCTAAGAATATTATAGGCCTTCTAGAAATCAATACACATAAATAATCAACAAATACATGAAAAGCAGAGGCCACATTGAGCTGGATATCAAAGATAATTTAGTAAAGGACTATATTCACAGTTATGGTCATGTTTAAAGAACCACCGAGAAATGTTAATGAACCCAGAGACCAGCAACAGTGGGAGACTGTCCCCTAAAGTGGACCTGAAAGGTGCTAAAAATGGTGCTACTAGAGTGAGCCAGCAGAACCAGGCGGTGTTTCGTTCTGTCTTATATAGGATGGCTTCGAGTCGGAATCGATTCCAAGTAACCTAACAACAGCAACATAGCAAGGTAAGTGTTCTAGCCATGAAAATATAAAATTTGAAAGAAGTGAGAGGTTCAGTGGGTCACAACCGTTCCAGAATTTCTAGGGACCAGTTGGTTAAAACAACAAGCAGGAAAAAGAAAAGCAGAGAAAGGCTTTGAGGGGTGGTAATACCACCAATGGAGTTATTGAACAATATCATTAATATCACACACAAGTAAAATTTTGCTAAAGATATTTCAAAAATGGTTGTAGGATGACATCATCAGCAAACTGCCAGAAATTCAAGCTGGAGTCAGAAGAGGATGTGGAACCAGGGATATCATTGCTGATGTCAGAAGGACCTTGGCTGAAAGCAGAGAATACCAGAAAGATGTTTACCTGTATTTTATTGATTATGCAAAGGAATTTGCTGTGTGGATCATAGCAAATAATGGACAACATTGTGAAGAATGGGAATTCCAGATCACTTAATCGTGATCATGCAGAACCTGTGCATAGACCGAGTGGCAGTCCTTTGAAAAGAATGAGGAGATATTGTGTAATTTAAAATCAGGAAAGGTGTGCATCAGGGTTGTATCCTGTCACCATACTTACTCAGTCTGTGTGCTGAGCAAATAATCTGAGAAACTGGACTATATGAAGAAGAATGTTGCATCAGGATTGGTGGAAGAGTCATTAACAACCTGCGATATGCAGATGACACAACCTCCCTTGCTGAAAGCAAAGAGGACTTAAAATACTTACTGATGAAGATCAAAGACTACAGCCTTCCGTACTGATTACATCTCAACACACACATACAAGAAAAAGAAAGTTCCCACGATTGGACCGATAAGCAACATCATGATAAATGGAAAAATATTGAAGTTGTCAAGGGTTTCATTTTACTTGGATACACGATCAATGCCGATGGAAGCAGCAGTCCAGAAATCAAATGACTGTTGCATTGGACAAATCTTTTGCAAAAGACTTCTTTAAAGTGTTAAAAAGCAAAGATGTCACTTTGAGAATTAAGGTGTGCCTGACCTAAGCCATGGTATTTTCAATCGCCTATGCATGCAAAAACTGCACAGTGAATAAGGAAGATTAAGAAAAATTGATGCATTTGAATTGTTGGCAAAGAATGAACATACTGTGCACTGTGGGAAGAATGAACAAATTTGTCTTGCAAGAAGTATAGCTGAAATGCTTCTTAGAAGCAATGATGGCGAGACTGTCTTATATACTTTGAACATGTTATCAGGAGGGACCAGTACCTGGAGAAGAACATTATGCTTGGTAAAGTAGAGGGTCAGTGAAAAACAGAAAGACCCTCAACAATATGGATTGACACAGTGGCTGCAATGACAGACTTGTACATGACATGGCAGTGATTTTGAGGACGGCAGAGGACCGGACCATGTTTTGTTCTGCCGTACATAGGGTTGCTATGAGTCAGAGCCAACTCCATGGTGCCTGCCAACAACAAGAAATTCAGATTTACCAAAACTCTACTATTAAAAGGCATTCGAACAAAACAAAACAAAATTTGCCATTCATCAGTAATCCTATTTTTCCAAAGCTATATGAAATGACTGTGTTTTTACACAAATAATGCACATATTCTACCTTTTGACAACCATGCTATTGGCATGTGAGGTATGTTTGTAAGCGTACTGTGCTAATTTTTTTTATAGCACCATTAGCGTAGCTGGCTTTGAAATACCTCATGGAGGCAGGGTGCAGTTGGAAAAAAAAGTAGCGAAACAAGCATTATTTGCATATAATATGGTAGACATATATATAGAGAGAGAGGGAGAACATTTGTTGTTTTTCAGCTTTAAATGATTAGATATCAACACTACATGTGTACAAATTTTGTGTACAATATTATTTACATCCAAAAAGATGAATTCTGGTGATTTTTAACCCCCTTCACTGGTGCAGTTAAAAACTCTTAACTGCTAACCAAAAGTTTGGAGGTTCAGATGCACTCAGAGGATGACACACAGTTCTATTTTTATACGTGCAGGGTTTCCCATAAGTCTAAATTG
Source organism: Loxodonta africana (assembly GCF_030014295.1). Lineage (NCBI taxonomy): Eukaryota > Metazoa > Chordata > Mammalia > Proboscidea > Elephantidae > Loxodonta > Loxodonta africana. The sequence goes on from NC_087351.1 coordinate 52,904,564, forward strand.
ATTCCATGACAGCTGATTTTTGGTACTACATATCTTAGTGTAGTCTGATCTAGTTTCTTGTCAGTGGGCTGATTGCCTTTCTATAAATAGGAAAAAAAATTAGGAAATTTGCCTGTATAGATAAAATTGAATAAATAAATACACTTAAAATGTTTTACATCTCAGATACAATATTAGTACATCTAGTATTAACACTAGACATAACACTAGATCATCCACCAATCTGGCCTACTTTTATATTTGCTTTTATAACACTTTATTTGTTACGTGCAATTAGATTTTGATATATACTCATGAAATTTAAAGTATTTTACTTGTATTTCCAAGATTTAGTCTTCCCCTCTAGTACTGTGCTACCAACCCGGAGCATGTCATCTACGGTTAGAGTATGCCTACAGTTTACTATATTTAAGATGACGTAAAATTAAAAAGAAATTTAAAAAACTCTTTTTGAATTTCTCTATTATACCATTTCATTTTATTCCACACTTTAATTTGGTAAATGTTTGCTTTTAAAGGCAAGAAATATTATATCTAGGAATAGAGGATAAGATGCTGCAGAGGCTGTTTTATATATAACTTTCTATTGAAAAGCAAGAAGTCTAGCTATTTGTGAAATTGACCAACTTTCTACTTTAGGATTTTTTTCCCTCCTCTTTAATATTGATAAGCCAGAAGTATAATTTCTACTTAGAAATTCCAAGTACAGTATGAAACATAATATCTCCACAGTGCAGAGTGAAGCAAGGCTCTAGGCAACTTGGCTCATTGTGAGCATGCCATATTTCATTTTATATGGAAGGCAGAACAGTTTTGAAATATGAAATCTTTGTTTCTAAAAAGATATCATTCATACTGGTGAGAAGTGAGCTTCTTGGTTCAAGTAGATGCATGAGACTACATGGGCAACTCCTGTCTGGAGGTGAGATGAGAAGGCAGAGGGGGACAGGAGCTGGCTGAATGGACACAAGGAATATAGGGTGAAGAGGAGGAGGGTGCTGTCTCATCAGGGGGAGAGCAACTAGGAGTACATAGCAAGGTGTATATACATTTGTGTATAAGAGACTGACTTGATTTGTAAACTTTCACTTAAAGCACAACAAAAAAAAGAATAAAAAGAGAACCTACAGACAGAAAAAAATAAAAGATATCATTCATTATTTAATTTGTCTTAAGTGTTTTGCAATTTATTTTTTTTTAATTTAGGTGTAGGTAGTTTTCTTATATAATGGTACAAATACATGAAATTTTATAATTGAGGTTTAAGCCATTGGCTAGTATTATCCTAATGCTGGTGCTGTGTTTATCCCTCACCCTCAGTCATCTCACTTTAGGCTTAGCTCAAAAAGACTTGGTGGCATTTAGTTCTATGGATGGTGATTGTCATAGTCTTGAAGCCCAGTGGAATTTTTTGTGCTTTTTGAGTCCCTCAGAAAGGAGGTAAAAGCAATGACTCCTCAATTCAAGAAATGTATTGTCTAGGCTTCCCCATTGCTGGCTCAGCTTTCATTGGCCTTCTGATCCTGGGCACATGTTGTGGATTGAATTATATTCCCCCAAAATAGGTGTTGAATTTCAGTCCCTCGTACCTGGAGATTTGATCCTGTTTGAAATAGGCTTTTTTGTTCATTTGTTTTATGTTAATGAGGTCATACCTATGAGGGTCAGTCCTAAACCTAATCACTCCTGGGTTATATGAAGACCAGAACAGGCAGACACATGGGAAAGACAGATGCCAAGAAACTCCAAGGACTGCCGAAAGCCACCAGAAACTAAGAGAGAGACTCACAGAAGCAAATGATAGAGTCCCTGATTTGGATATTTAGCCTCCATAACTATGAGAAAATAAATTTCTATTCTTTAAAGCCATTCCATTATGGGAGCACTAGGTTACTAAAAAAAACCCAAAAACTAATACACCACAAAAGTTGCTCTGCAGTCCTCTTTGCATTTTCCTGCTTTGTCCCATCTTTGTGGTGAAAGGTCCCGATGCCATCTAGTTTTCAAATAATCTGCCTTTAAATCACATCCGCAGATCTGTTTCCTTCTCTAATCACCTTCTAATTTCACTGTTGCAGTATAAACTTTATGCTCTGCTTTCCACAGGTCCTCTCTTTTCATCTTCAAAATACCCTTTTTGTGTAAAAATGAATAAATGAATGACTTAATCGAATAATATACATAAACTCTTTCTTACTTCATCTAAGCTGCCAATTCTACTTGTTTTCCTGGAACCAGGGAGTTTTCCTGTTTGTAAATATGAAGGGTTTTGTTGTTTATTTGTTATTTTATAAAAACAAGGATATCCAAAGCCATATTTAAGTTGTTCAATTAGCATTCTATGGTAGTATAAGATGATTTTTTTTAATTGCCTTATTGCTCTATTAACCTAAATTTTGCATTTAAAACTTTGATCCTTATGTTTCAGTCAATGGACAGACCTAACTATATAAAGAAATCATGGATTTTATAGAACTGAAATGCAGTACACACTTTCTTCTGTAACTGGAATTGCCCTGATGCACATAAAATCTAACTCTGCAGTGAGCGGTCCTTGAAGATGAGTTCGGCTAGCTTTGCGGACAGATTTCCTGGATAAGGGTTTAAGTGACAACCTAGGGAGTTACACTTCAAAAACTTCCCTAATCCACTGTCTTCAGGGAAGAAGGAGGGCCCCTTTTACAGTGGTGGCAGATTGCTTTAGCCCATGTTTTATTTCTAAAATTTTGGTCTTCCCTATCAGTCAATAATTTTTTTGCCCTATATTTATTCTGTTAGATTTCTTACTCTGTTTCTTTAATTGGGGCATTTCAGTCCGCTGACAGATTTGGTTTCCAGAAAATAACAGAATAATTACAGTTGCATGAGAGGATTTAAAACTAACAGATTGAGCATATCTTTCGGGTGCTAAATGCGTAAAAATTTTACTAAAGCAATAGCGAGCAATTATTATATTGTGAAATGATATCTAAGTTCCTGTTAGACCTGATTCAATATTGTCTTATTGAAAAGATCCCATGATTGTTAATTCTGAACATTACTTAGTTATTATGTCTCTGGAAAAAAGGTGCATGACTCATAAATAATTGAGAGCTGATTTAAAATATTTCTTCAGTGGGCTGAATTATACTTAATTTATAAATTCAATTTCCATATAAGAGCAACCCTTGATGAGTTACCTGAACTTTGCAATATTATGCATCGCGACCCATGAGCTGGGTAATATTGTAGATGTAGTCAATTTACCATGAAATATACTTAACGGAGGTTTCCAATTAGCTTCACTGATTAAAATTGACACTTCAGAAAAATGTACCATGGTTATCCTGTGTTGTTTTTTTTTTTTTTCCTGCACTCTGACAGATGGCTACGCATTCCTAGAATTATCTTTACCTCTGTTTCAAAAGTTCACTCAACCAGTGACCTAGTATTTATTTCTTTTTATTACCTTCCTGTATGCTAAAAAGTAATAATTATCATAGTTACTTAGAGAGGCTGAATAGGCACTACATGTTATAAGTTAACCTATGCATTCTATTTTGTAGGGCAAATGTGGAGATCAACAACCCAGAGTTTATCTCCTCTTCCTGTGATGGGTTAACCAAAGACAGGATGAATTACCATTCCATATACAGATGCAGAACTAAAAACACTTACATTCACTCCCACTGCAGAGAAAAAAAAAAAAAAAAAGAACCATAGTACAATTAACAATCTCCTTATTTTTCAAAGCCCTATTATGTTCAGACTAGACTAGAAGACATACGTTTCAGTGCGATTTTAAAAAAAATTGTACTTTTCAATTCCTTAAAGTTTCTAAAAGAACTAGAGTTTCATTCATTGTGGAAAAAAACAAAGTTGCAAAGTGCATCCTTTATATATTTGCAGTTTAATACCTTGTTCCTTGTCTCATCATTTTTTATTAAATACTTGGATTTCACAAATAAAAAGGACAACTATTTTAGAAAAACCATAAACTCTATACAAATACAAAGAATAATCTCACACCAAACTCCATAACTAAAAAGATACCCGCGCATATATTTGAGCATATACCATTAAAATGTTTTACTCATATTTATTCAACATAATTTTACTGATCAAATTGTAAGTGTCAGTCTCTGTTGTCACTTAAGCTCTTTATGACAAATTGAGTAAGGAGACCTCTCAAGATAGTTTTCTTTCTTTACTCTGCTACTGAAGTGGCCCTTCTTCAAAATTTTAGATTTTTTTTTAATAAGGAGTAAGATTAATTATGAGAGACAGGTCAAGCCCCTAAAATACGTGTCTCTCATGACTTAGTGAAGGAAAGGAAATAGAGCACATCCCACTATTCTTGATTTTTTCTCATACCACATCTTTTATTGCTTTATTTTGCTTTGGGGATTTGTTGTTGTTAGGTGCCATTGAGTCAGTTACGATTCATAGCGACCCTATGCACAACAGAACGAAACACTGCCCGGTCGTGTGCCGTCCTTACGCTTGAGCTCATTGTTGCAGCCACTGTGTCAATCCGCCTCGTTGAGGGTCTTCCTCTTTTCTGCTGACTCTGTACTTTGTCAAGCATGATGTCCATCTGAGGGACTGATCCCCCCTGATAACATGTCCAAAGTATGTAGGAGGTAGTCTTGACATCCTTGCTTCTAAGGAGCATTCTGGTTGCACCTCTTCCCAAGACAGATGGTTTGTTCTTTTTGGCCTAAAAACCAAACCCACTGCCATCGAGTGGATTCCGACTCATAGCGACTCTATAGGACAGAGTAGAGCTGCCCTGTAGAGTTTCCAAGGAGTGCCTGGCAGATTCGAACTGCCGACCTTTTGGTTAACAGCTGTAGCACTTAACCACTACGCCACCAGGGTTTCCCCCTACTTTTAAAGTATGTACATATTTACAAAAAAACTTTTAAACTGTGTACATATTTACAAAAAAACTTTTAAAGTGTGTACATATTTACAAAATGTAAACATCAAATCCCTTTACTCTCTGGTTGATTCCAACTCATACTGACTCTATAGGACAGAATAGAACTGCCCAATAGGGTTTCCAAGGCTATAATCTTTATGGAAGCCGACTGCCACATTTTTCTCCTGCTGGGCTGCTGGTGGGTTCAAACCACCAACCTTTGGGTTAGCAGCCAACCTTTTAACCACTGCAGCACCAGAGCTGCTTAAATGTAAGCATAGTTTTCCAGTATTGACAAACAACAATGACTATAATAAATTAAACCAACCTCAAGCAAATATATTGCTTCTATAGAATTTATTTAATTAATTTTTAAAATTTTGACCTGTTAAATGCCAAGGACTGTCTTAGGTAATAGAAATATAAAGATGTATATGACTCAGTCTTTTCTCGCATTGAGTTCAAGAAGCAATTTAAAAACCTGTAAATATTACTGAAATTAGTATATTGTGTTTTTTATCTTTAATGATATTAGCCCTAAAATCAAGCCTATTTTATTGGCCTGAATTTGTGGCCACCTCTAAGTTTATAGAATTATCTCAAAGACTATTTATAACTGCAAAATATGTTATAGGCTATCAAGTACATATCTTTGTAACAATTTAATAAAACAGTGACTAGGCGTCTATTAATTATAACATTTAATTTATTCTCTGTGAAGCTCCCTGGAGTTTATGAAGAGTCTTCTTTGACCATAGAGGGGAAAGTTTGATTAGGAGAAATGTTTGATTAGGAGAAATGTTAGCCCCTACTATTCAAATTCAAGTTAGTGCACTTTTTTTTTTTTGGTATGGTTCACATGTTAAGAAAGTTTTTTTTGGCATTTTTAATGATTAAGGAACATACAAAAATAATATTTCCTGACAAATGAACATTTTATGATATTCGAAGTCCAATATTCATAAATAAAGTTTAATTGGAGCACAGTCACGTTCATTCCTTTACGTATTGTCTATGACTGCTTTCATTTTATAATGGCTGACTTGTGTATCTGCAACAGAGACCTCATGGTCCACAAAGCCTAAAATATTTACTATCTGGCCTGTCTTAGTGATCCAGGGCTGCTATAAAAGAAATACCACATGTGAATGGCTTTAACAAAGGGAAGTTTATTCTCTCACAGTCCAGTAGGCTAGAAGTCCGAATTCAGGGCACTGGCTCCAGGGGAAGGCTCTCTCTCTCTGTCAGCTCTGGAGGAAGCGTTCTTGTCATCATTCTTCCCTTAGTCTGGGAGCATCTCAGCGCAGGAACCTCAGGCCCAAAGGATGCCCTTTGCTCCGGGCACTGCTTTCTTGGTGGTCCTAGGTCCCCAACTCTCTGCTTGCTTCCCTTTCCTTTTATCTCTTGTAAGATAAAGGTGATGTAGGTCACACTCCAGGGAAACTCCCTTTATATTGGATCAGGGATGTGACCTTAGTAAGAGTGTTACAATCCCACCCTAATCCTCTTTAACATAAAATTACAATCACAAAATGGAGGACAACCGCAGAATACTGGGGATCATGGCCTAGCCAAATTGATACAGACATTTTAGGGGGACATAATTCAATCCGTGACACAGCCCTTTCCAGAAAATGTTTGTAGACCCCTGAATTAGGTCGTCTTTACATAATACTTATTTATGTTCTAGAATTTCACCCAATAATTTGTTAAAAACAATATTCTGCAGCTAGTTGTGTTTTTTCTAAAAAAAGCTTTGAAAAACACTGTAGTATAGGATTTGATCTTCACCGAAACCCTGTGGTATCATATGATATTGACTGTAACCTAAAAATAAATATATGCTGAAGGGCATACCACATGTCCTGTGGCTAGTTAATGGTTGAGCAAACATAGGAGCTAGTTACCCTGAGGGTAACTACCTTAGTCACAACCATTCAGCACTAGTTTCTGATCTGACTGATATCTGATTATGCATACCACTATCTGAAAGAATAAGTATATAGCATTAAAATTTATTACACAAATCAACTTCCAGTTAAATGTGAGAATTTACAGAATAATTGAAAAATTTCTTTGAAATCTGCATCAGGGCATGAAGTAGGTCAGTTGGAGACTTTTATTTACATAAACAGCCATTCAGCTTTAAGTTCTAAATGTCCCCGGGTAGTAAATGGATCTAATCAGATTGTTTTCCTTCTAACCAAAACAAACTACATTGAAAAAACTGTAAGACATGGGAGTGGGAACGGTCGAATGAGAGGAAATACCAAAAAGAAAATCTCAGCAATGTATAGCATTTTATGTCCAATGAAGGCCAATTATCTTTGTTTCCTACTGGTTTTGAAAGAGAAGTTGGAGGCAAGTTTCTTTACATGGCAAATTATACTTTTAAATTCATAATTTTTAGATGGATGAGACTATTATTTTTATTAACACTTGAAAGGGTTTCTCTACCAGATGCCATTATAAAACAATGTAATTAGAAAAAAAAAAGTAATTTACTATGCCAAACCTCAGCTAGCATTGTGATACAATTTAGTATTTAATAAATTATGTTAATATGAAATAAGAAAAACGTATCTATTATCTAAGTGCCTTTGACATAAAGATGTAAATTATAGTTTCATTCTGATGATTCAGTACATAATAATTATTTCTAAAAAATATTTTTGGAAGTCAAGCATGTGGGCTAAATATTGAACAAATTTATGTAAATCTGTAAAGCTTTAAAATATCAATTTATTAACTTTATGAAAATCGTCCAGATGAACAAAGCCCTCTACCATCCGTAAACTAGGATATAATTAATATGCCATTTTTTCCTTTCCCTATGTTTTCATTTGACCTTTTCTGATATTTTAAATGCACACAAAGATGAAGAAAACCTTTATATTTAATCATTTCATTAACTCCGTTTACCCATTAAGCAGTTCAGCTTTGGTAGTTTTGGGTGCTGCAGAAAATATTTCTCTTCATTTGCTTCTTCTAAAAATATTTACTTTCAGGCTTTTAGAAAATGAACATACATTAGAAAATTTAGTTTCAATTTCCATGTTACAGGAAGTAATGAAAAAAATCCAAAATGTGTATTTAATTTAATGCATTCCAATATATTAAAAGTGCAATAAAGGTGAAAGTGTCAAGCTTTCGGACTGACTTGTTGAAGACCATCTTTGTGTGTGTGTGTGTGTGTGTGTGTGTGTGTGTAAAAATAAGACATGTGCAAATAAAGACATATTTCAATGAACGGATAACGATTATAATCCCTGAAAGCTTAAATAGAGACATAAGGATATATGGAACCACCATATTACCATAAGTTTTGCAAGTATTTCATTACTTAGGGAAAAAAAAAGGTGCTTTAGTAAAAAATTGTGCACCATCTAAGTATGTCTTTTGAAGTTACAAAAGGCTATTGAAGCTACGTTAAAACGTTATAAATAACAGGTATTTAAAAGTAATGCAAAAACAATTCTTGCCTAAAGACAAATTCTTGTCTACGCAAATTTTCTCTGTTCTGTAGAGGTTAAATTGATTAGGTTCCCCTAGTTTGGGAAAAGCTAGTTTTGCCTTTATTTTCAAATTTATTTAAATATCATTTTTTCTAAAGGAATTCTTTGGATTCTCCTTTGAACCTGTTAAAATATCTGTCTGCTCTCCTCATGATGAGGTAAATAAAATCGTTAACACACGTTTATTTGTGTATCTGTATAAAAATTATGATTTCACATTTTCATTAAAAATATCTTTTAACAGTTTTGGAGGTCTTCCACTGGAATGCCCAGTGGAGTCACCTAACCCCACCAAGTGAACTTCATCACCAGAGACCTATACCTCACAAGCAGTTTAAGTCTAGGAGTGTGTTTTCTTGGCTAGTAGAGGAGAATCCAAAGTGGCACTAGAACTGTTGTTTCCTACTTTTATTTTTCTTCTCTAAGTTTACATTTTGCTGTGCTGTTTGTTTTTGTATTTAGTTCATTTACAGCCAATAATTATTGCAGACAGTAATAATTGTGAATTTGATTTTTTGTATGGTTATTTCGTGATCTCTGAAAATTGATTAATGGTTTATAAGCCTCTTCCTGATTACTTTTTTCTTTGTTCGTTTTAAGATCAAGTCAATTAAGAAGTCTAAGCTCACAAGGAGAAAACATTTTGCTAACTGGGCCAGTTATTTTTTATGTTTCAGTATTTATTTTGATCCATGGCAGAAATGTTAGTATTGAAGCTATAAGGTTTTTCTACATGTGTCTGTCCGTATCTGTAATCTGTTAAGATCTCTAATTATATGAGTGTCTAATGTTTCCTAGCCTGGATTGGTATTTACAAATGATACCACAGTCTCAGATCTAAGCTTTATTATTCATATCATGTGCTCCCTTTTGCCACTATTTACAACTGCCTTTTCTATCATCTTTGATTGATGCATATATAAGAAGAAATTTAGCAGTTTATTAAAATTTGACCATATATTCTCTAAGGTGAATTTGGCTTCAGAGCCCCAAGCTTCATCGTATGATTTTTTTTTGGTAACATGAATGCAAAGTACTGCTCTTTCAGTTGCTCGTATGCAGTTATAAATTTAGTATTTGAACCCAGATCTCTGTTCACTCCCCCTTACTTTAGTTTTAGTTCATTGAGGTAGTCTTACACTAAAAATCCATTTTGTGTGGGTATGTATGGGTAGTAAGTTCCTGTTATGCTAAGTGTGAAGCCCAGTTAATTTTAAATCCTCAAACAACGGTCACTTCTCTGTAGGCTCTGGTCACTGTGGTTGGGGCTGAACATTTGTTATGAACTGATTCAAGATGTCTGAGATGCACAAGACCGCAAGCACCTAAAAGGATTAAAATTTATTTTTCAAAAATGTATTATGTACATATTGAATGAAAACTAATTTCCAGTTTAACAGAAACAGAAACGTTTCTTAGGTATTTTCAAAATACTGAAACCATGCACTGTTATATTTTCTGATTATCTAGACAGTTCACACAGTTTTTAATAGTGCATTATGCCACAATATGCAATTCCAAATGATGTGCTCTTTCTACAGTGCCTCTTAGGTTTATGGTGATATTTCAGGAAATATCAAAGTTAGCATTTGATCTATCCATTACATTACACTATTGTTCCAAAGTCTGACAGTCATCATTAAAATGCATCCTATCTTGGCTGTACAGTGTTGACATAAATACAGGATTCAGCTGAGACTACGCCTGATATATGAAGACCTAAAAGAGTCTCATCCAAAATGTAATACACCTGAACTATAAAGCCATGTATTTCAAGATGAAACTTATACTGAAGAAGAACAGGTCAACTGCTAAAAGAATAATTTAACAGTGTTTTTTTTTTTTTTTATAATATCTAGTTTCCCAACTGGAATTTATAACTGAAATGATTTTGCGTTAATTATGAGTACATATATCAGGAAGCACACAATGAGAATTTGTCACATACTAGTGATATTGACATTCACGGATAAGAGGATCCCTGACATGTTTCTCCATTGGATAGTTAATAAGCACTGAGTATTTATTCATTTATGAATCTTTAATAAATGTTTGGCAGATGGCTAATTTTAGACAATGTAAATAATCTTGTTCCTCATCAAACTGTCTCCCAGTATTTAATACAAGCATACAGACTCTTCCAAGTTCTGCTGATGGAGGCAGCAAGAAAGGTATAATCTTACCTCACGTTCACAGAAGTATTACAATTAAGACAGGTAAACGTTGTGTCACGAAAAGAGAAAATAGTCAAACTTCGCTGTTGTAAGAAATATAACAGCAGAATTTTGGAAAACACAAGGAAAAGAAAATGGCTGAGCCTTAAGGTTTTAAATGGACATAAAAACTTAAAAGGAAATTGGTTTCAGGAATCAGACAGCAGCTCAAGAGTTACTAAATTCAATAAAAGTCTTTCCACCTATTTTTAAAAGATAATACAAACTAGAGAAACCTTCCCAGAGCCCTGTTTTTGAGGTGATTCCCCTAATCAGTTGCTACTCTTTATTTAGATATATTTTTGTTCCTTCACTCTGATAATTTCTCTCCTCACCCATCTTGTTCATGCCTATTCACAACCTCCAAGGTAACGAAGCACAAAATATACCAGCACTTCCTCAAAATATGGGAGAATATGCTTAGGAAATCAAATGCTCCAAGGGATCCTTGACGTCTAACAAGGATGGAGGCAGGGGATTGGGAATTAATTCAGTCAGGAACATACACAGTCATATATAATTGTGACACATTAATGGATCATGAGGTCACGCTACTAAAGATGGCTTCTACGGCACCTGGGGTCAGATCTTACGTGCTGGGGGATTTACAGAGCCCTGGTGGTGCAGTGGTTAAGAGCTTGGCTGATAGCCAAAAGGTCAGCAGATTTAATCCACCAGCTACTCCTTGGAACCCCTATAGGGTAGTTCTACTCTGTCCTACAGCATCACTGCAAGTCAGAATCAACGCGATGGCAAATTTTTTTTTTTTAAGTTCTGGGAGTCACTGGGCAGTACAACAGTTAACATGCTCAGCTGATAACCAAAAGTATGAGGTTCGAGTCCACCTAAAGTTACCTCCAAAGAAAGGCATCTGTGAACTATTTCCAAAAAATCAGTCACTGAAAACCCTACAGAACAGAGTTCTACTCTGGCTCACATGGAGCCACCATGAGTTGGCATCGACTTGACAGCAACTTTTTTTTTTAAACTGAGCTCTGTTAATAGATAAATAGTGCTAACTTTTGACTTTCTTGATATCATCACTTCCAGTACTGTCAATTCTGCACATTCAAGATTTAAAGATTCACTGATTTTTTTTCTTATTTTTTCATTTTCAACAAAAGTAGCTATTTCTCAAGGAGGATATAATCTAAATTTCTTCTCACCATTATCTCTCCCTTTATGATAAGATTTCTAATGTTTTGTAAAATAACTTGCATTTAACGACTTTATTCATCATGCTTCATGCAGAAAGTTGTACCTATCCTTTGAAAATCAAGGCAGCAGTTTACTTTTTTTTGTTTGTTTATATACACCAAGTTCACAATTCCTAGGTTATAGTGACAGGTGAGGTATAATTAAGATACTGGATCAAAATCCCTATCAGTGTCATAGCTAAGAATACTGGTTCATAGTTGTACCTTCCTTCTACTTTCATGACTCCAGAATGGTTCATGCTTTTCTCCTTGTAACTGTTACGAGTAAATTCTGTTTGAAGACAGTGGTGTTCTCTCCAAATAAGAGATCCTTATCTCATTAAACACTCAAACAAAGAATAGGATATTTTCTCTCAGTGTACTTCAAAACTTCTAGTTTGTCAATTATTTTACTTGACTTGCTCTTCCTTCTCTTGGAGACTTGCCCTTAGTGTCTTGAAAAGATGAAGAGGTCAGGTTCTTCAGAGTTTAGGGTTGTGAATGATGTAGTACAATAAAAATCATCCTACTCAAACACACCCAGTGCTTAAACTTGGGTGAAGCTCCCTAGATATTTCTCATCATAGAGAGATAAATAATCTAATAGGGTGGCCTACAAGGAAAGAGATAAATAATAGATAAATAATATAATCCTAACTTTCTTTCCTATATCCACCAACCCCAAATCAGAAATCCTAAAACTGAGAGAGAGGAGATAAGCAGGGGCTGTAGGGTTATTTTTTGCAGAGTTGGTTAAGTCAGTTTCTGAGAATATTAAAAAAGACAAACACTTGGAGGATATCCAGAACATATCATTTTACTAGACTCTAACTTTACCTGACTAGCTAAGTGCAACCAGAATATATATGTAATCAAAAACTTCTCTTACTCTTTGTTGAGGTGTATATCTTGTTATGTATTGTAATTCAAAACATTTGATTCCTGATAATATTCTGTAAAATTGATACAAATTTGATGCCTTACATTATACTACTCGGTCTTCATTGTGAACTTTTTCACTATCTAGTGTCACATAGAAAACTAGATGTATTTTGTGTCTGAAAAATGAGAAAACAACAAAAAAAAAAGTCATCGCCCTCGAATCAATCCCAACTCATAGCAATCCTATAGGACAGAGTAGAACTGCCCATAGGGTTTCCAAGGAGTGGCTGGTGGATTCGAACTGCTGAAGTTTTGATTAGTAGCTGAGCTCTTAATCACTGTGCCACCGGATGTGTTTTGTATCTGAAATAACAGAAAGTGTTTCTAATTTAACTGAATCATCATTATGGCTGAAAATCTCATTATTCAAATCTGCATCATGTCTTGAAATTAAACACTATGCCAAGATCCAGTGCACTGAACCCTGCCTGGAGTCAGGTCTTCTAGATTCACCAACAGCTTTTTCCTTTCTGAGGTCTAGAAGTGTTGCCAGATAGGGGAAACTAAACTCCCACCACCAGTGAAGCTATCAGTTTTCATCACTATTACGTTCTAGAGAAAATATCCCCTTTCTTGATATTCCTGGCATCACTCCTCACGCTCTTCCTTCCATCACAATTCATTCCACAACTCAGGCTTTTGCAAAATACAATCAAGGAAAGAAAATAAGGAAATGGCTTTTGGTATTTTCAATCTTTTGTTTTGTTTTTTCATTTAAATAGAAATATCTCTGCCTGAAGAGGGAAACAAAATACTCTGAACACCTTGGTGGAACAGGGAAGAAAAAAATACCACGAAAACAAAATAGAAATTAATATCTGAGTAAATTATTGCCCTGAAACACTGCAACTCAACTCAAAGTAAATTTACTCTACATCTCAGTTTCCATCACAGGGAGAAAGCAAATCCACGTCTCTCTCAGGTACTCGTATCTCTGTTCTGCATTTATTCTCTAGTGGCATTTATTCCCTCACACAAAGCAGCACATTGATGTGCATGAGTTGTTCTCTTGAGTCTCCATAACGGAAGAGAATTTTCTTGTAAATGCAACTTTCCTTATGGGACTTTATCTCCTCAGAATAAAATCCATCAGAGGAACCCTAACTATGCAGACTTTTTCCCAAGGTTGCCTAACACTGTCTTTTACCTATTATCACCGCAAGTCTTAGATTGAAAGGATATTGTAAGCAGATTTAATTTTGCTTTGTCTTCTTTCTCAATGTCCATAGTCTACTAACACCATCTTGGCTCCTTGGATTGATAGCTGTCTTTACCACTCATGGAGGAGCAACCTTGTTATGGTAGCTCTTTTGTGAAAGGCCAGCCTCTCTCACTGCCTAGGTTATTAGAGAGGTTTTCGGGCTTTTTTTCTTTCTGTTTCCTTTGAGGACCGGTAGTAGGTACAAAGAAAAATTAGCTCCCACAGAGATGAGACTCTTACAAGATCAGAATGAATCATTCATTGATCACTCTCAATTTTATGAGATGAGTAAGGATACCTTAGTTTCCTTGTAACTATGTATTTTTTTGGGGGGGGGTAAAATCTACAATTTAGTGGTTACATTTTCCTAAATACTTAACAGCTTTTTAAAACAAGGCTTCCCTAAGAAAAGACAGTTGGGGATATGGTTGACCTTCTGATAGAACATTGGGAAAGAAGTAAACACTATGCAAATAATACACTCAATAGTATAAATTGACCTATAAAATCATCTATTTTGTAGAAAAGTGTGGGAAATTATTTTAAAAAAATGCACCTTAACAACTATTGGTCTCCTAACTTGCAGTTGTTGTTAGGTGCCTTCAAGTTGGTTCTGACTCATAGCGACCTTATGCACAACAGAATGAAACTTGTCCTGAGCCATCCTTACAATCATTGTTACACTTGAGCTCATTGTTGCAGCCACTGTGTCAACCTACCTCGACTAACCCGTCCTGACAACATGTTCAAAGTATGTAAGATGCAGTCTCACCATCCTTGCTTCTAAGAAGCATTTGGTTGTACTTCTTCCACGACAGATTTATTTATTCTTTTGGCAGTCCCTGGTATATTCAATGTCCTTCGCCAATGCCACAATTCAAAGGCATCAATTCTTCAGTCTTCCTTATTCATTGTCCAGCTTTCACATGCATATGATGTGATTGAAAATACCATGGATTGGGTCAGGCGCACCTTAGTCTTCAAGGTGACATTTTTGCTCTTCAACACTTTGAAGAGGCCCTTTGCAGCAGATTTACTCAGTGCAATGCATCTTTTGATTTCTTGACTGCTGCTTCCATGGCTGTTGATTGTGGATCCAAGTAAAATGAAATCCTTGACAACTTCAATCTTTTCTCCATTTATCATGATATTGCTTATTGGTCCAGTTGTGAGGATTTTTGTTTTCTTTATGTCGAGGTGCAATCCATACTGAAGGCTGTGGTCTCTGGTTTTCATTAGTAAGTGCTTCAAGTCCTCTACACTTTCAGCAAGCAAGGTTGTAGCATCTCCATAACTCCCAGAGCAAAGGAAACTAAAGAAAACCAAAGATTCAAGGGAGCAGTCCAAAGGCCTAACAGACCACTTGAACTCTAGCCTACGTGAGGAAACCAGAAGAAATAGATGGTGCCCAGCTACCACCAGGAGAAGCTGCCTGGATCTTCTCAACTCTGTCCTTCTGTAGCTCCCCCTCCCTCTGCCCTAAACTCAGGCAGTGCACCCCCCTACTCTGTAAAGCAGGTGCAGCAGATCCCGCTGCAAACTGCTCAGCCGGCTGATCACCTTACACCGCCAGTCAGGCCTCTTCTTTGAGTCGCTGTGCCTGAACGTGAACATTCTGGACCACCACCTTACCACACCAGTGCCTACAGACTCCTTCCAGCTGCTTGGAGTCACGTCCCTTCTCATCGCCTGCGAACATATGGAGGTACACCCGCTGAGCGTGAAGCAGCTTCTGGCCCTATGGTCTGGCACCTTCTCCAGCAGCAGCTCTGGAGCCTGGAGTCCATGTGCTGCACAAGCTGCACTTCAGCCTGTGCGCACCCACCATTAGCTTCTTCCTGGAGCTTTGCACGCATGCGCCGGGAGGCCAGGCAGGCTGACGTACCACCCTGGAGGGGCAAGACCTAGCGCAGGGGATAACTGCGATCACAACAGAGGGTACTGGACGGAACAGGAGAAAAATTATAGAACAAAAAATAAAATTCACAAAAAAGACCAGATTTACCGATCTGACAGAGATTGAAGGCACCCCTGAGACCATACTCCTAAAACACCCTTCTGAGCTGAAACTGAAGCCGTTCCTGGAGACCACCTTTCAGCCATCTTTATAGACAGGTCCATAAAATAAACAATAGCATCTGAGAGGAACGTGCTCCTTGGAACAATCAATTATACAAAATCGAAAGGGCAACATTTTCCTGAAAGCAAAGATGAGCAGACAGGAAAGGGTAGAAAGTCAGGACGAAAGGAAACAGGGAAACTAGGAAATGGGAAGAGTGCGGACACATTGTGGGGAATGAAACCAATAACATGGAAAACTTCATGTACAAACTTTCAACTGGGGAACTGATTTGCTCTGTAAACTTTTACCAATGCACAATTTTTTTAAAAAAAAAAAGTAATTTTTTTTAATGTAACTAAGACCACACGGTGATTAAGGTTTAAAAATAAAGTCCTGCTCTCTTGTCATCAGATTGGATACAAGGTTAATATCTTTAATTTTGTGTATTGTTGCTGAAGTCAATAGGAGCACTACCATGAAGTTTGTCCTAATATTAAAGGTAGGGAATATGGTAGATACGATTGACAAAGATAATATTTATAAATCATCTATACTAGAAATCTGACACAGTGCATGTATGATATCAGCTCATGATATCAAAATACTTTGATGACACAGTATCACTATTTTCAATTAGAGGTGAGGAAACCAAGCCCAGAGACATGCAGTGACATGGAAAAGCTACAAACCAGAACGTGGCAGAACTAAGATTTGAGAATGTCTGTATTCATTACATCACCCACAGTTCCCACTACGTGTAGAGTATGTATTTTCGTCCACTAGCATAGGAGTATTAGCTAAATAAGAGAATATCTCATTTTTCTATTCTCTTTTTATGTCTGACTCTTATTGCTTGTATAGTATATATGGAAGTGTACTTGGAAAACTACAAGAATATAAGCTCAAATTATTTTTATATATGACATATCTGAAAGTGAAAAATCAGAGAAACATGAGTTTTTATTTTTTTATCTCCTTTCTCATTTAAAAAAACTCTAAGATAGAAAAGTGGATTTTTGGGTGTTACTATTAAGCTTGGAGCTCTGGTGGTGCAGTGGTTAAGAGCTAGGCTGCAAGCTGAAAGGTTGGCAGTTCGAATTCAGCAGCTGCTCTTTGAAAACCTTATGGGACAGTTCTACTCTGTTCTATAGGGTCACTATGAGTCAGAATCAACTCAACAGTCAACAGATACCATTAAACTTATGTATAAAAGATGTTTTGAATAAAGAGAAAAATAGACTGAAACAATGTTACCATAAGCATCTCTGATGATTCGCTATGAATTTATGTAGTCTTTGCTTTCTCAAAATTGACTAAAACTTCTGTTTTGCTTAACATGTTTTAACTAGCAACTAAGCTTAAATTGATGTTAAGATACTTCATATGGAAAATATGGATCTGCCATTTAATCAGGTTTGAGAGGTAAAAAACAGTAGCCTCATTTTTCCTTCCCTTGCCTGAAGAGAGCTAGTAGTGAACTGACATGCACACACTTTAAAATCTGGTGTTTTAGGTAACAAAAGAGTAACACTTCATCATTGTCTCAATGAGAAGAGAGAAAAACAAAATGGATAACCTTTTCATGATCAATACCTTTGCAAAATACTAATTTTCCTTCAGATGCCATAAATCACGTAAACAGAATGCGTTATGCTGTGGCTTGCACCATCCATCTACTTAATTTTTGTAGCCTTTTTTTTAATGTGTGAATTATTTAGTTCGTTCATGATTTATCTCCCACCTATATTCAATGGAATAAAAAAGTTTCCATTGCCTAGAACATATTAATTACTTCAGTTTACCAACAAACATAATTCTGAGCATACTGGCAGACAAAGCAAAAATATGAAATCATTGAGTTACCATTGAATTATATAGTACTAGGAGCATTCATGTTCCCGCCTGGTTTTTGGGTAGGAGCATTCAAAAAGAAAATCGCTTGTAGAGGCTTTCTTTTTATGACTACTACAACCTGGAACAAATTTCAAAACTACATAATTTTAACCAGAGAGTTTTTTTTAATAAAAAACTTTATACATCAATTTATTTCTTAGTATAACCAGCTACAACTTTTAAATGATAACTTCAAGAATAACTTAATGAAGTTTAAATGGAGAATATAAATATAATATAATATGCCATAGAGATAATTCAGAGCATGTAGGAAAAGAAATTGTTTACTTCTCAATAAATAATTTCCTGAGAAATTTTTTATATTTTTTGAAATGCATGTAATTCAATATTGAAAATTCCAACTAGAGTCAAATTACAAGTTCTCTCTGTTCTTGCAATTAGGCCTAGAGAACAAAGAAGGATATAAATTATATACTCAACTCTCCTATATACTCAGAGATACTAACCATTCTAAATATCTTCAAAGATGAGTTCCAGATTTGCCAGTAGATAAGATCAATAATTTCTCTCAGAAAAATACTTATAATGACCCCATGATGCAACAAAGACGATGGGAAAATCTGAAGGTAATTTTGATTTCAAAACGTTAAGCGTATTTGTGGACATTTGTGTCTGAAAATGAGTATTGGCTAAAAACTGTCCATCTCAAATAGGTGCTATTATGTAGTAATGAAAGTGATGAGAGAAGCCACCATGCATTTAATTGTCTCAAATATCCTTGAGATGTGTTTGAAGTTCAACAGTCTCTCTTTCAGGCATTAGTTTTAGGGCCTTTGAGAGATCTTTAATTTTTGTTCTTTTAAAAGCTACCTTAAAAGAAGCACCTAAAAACTTAACCTAATTTTATTAAAAAAATTTTATTGCGTACATGAAATCTATCTGGCTGTCCTCTTTTGTGGAGGTAGCCTGACCAAATTTTAATCAGGCTTGTGGAACAATCACTACCCAAAGGGATATAAAATAAATGACAATAGCTGTTCAATGAGCAGTGAAAATCAATGAGGCAAAAATACTTTGCTTTTTTTTTATTAATTCCAAATTTATTTACCCTGTCCATTTGCTTATGTTCTATTACATTTGATTTGTCACTTCTTTACATGAGTTTCCAAGTGTCAAGAACTGACTTTCTGAAAAGTGAATACTGTTTTTGTGTTTCAAGCTTTCAAGCTTTTTGGAGAAAAAAAAAAACTTTAAAAATTGTGTTCTTTAAAAAAAAAAAGGAAAGGAGATAATCATTGGTGATGGTAATTAAAATTCAAATAGCAAAATTTGTGGAATACATGTATAAAATAATGGCATAAAAATGATTGGAGTAAATAAACAATTTGAGAGTTAGTCCTGCTTTAGATTTTTAAAAAATATTAAATACTGAAACTTTGTAAAAGGATGACTTAAAACAAAAAAACAAACCCTTTGCCATTGAGTCGATTCTGACTCAGAATTAAACAAAACATTCGTTGACCATCTGCCCATAATGCAGTTTAAACAGTTATCTATATTAATTTCTGGAAAGAAAAATCTTAATGGCAAGCTTAAGTTTAATTTTGGACGATTTTAACGATTATTGAAGAAATAAACATAAAATTTGAACATCAGCAAACCATCTCACAATTTTTTTTTTGACTGTTCAGCATTCTTTGTGAGGCAGATAGAGCTAATGATGTTATTTAAATTGAGGGAATCAAATACTCCAACTAAGTAATGAGGAAAAATGTAAATTGTTATACTTGTTATAATGATTTGAGGGTGGCAAAATGATATTTCCACTTTTGAAATTAAGCATATTTTTTCTTAAATAAAGCATTGTTAAAAATTCCTCTTAAGTTATTGCAATCATTGTGTTAATAGCATGTTATTAAGTGCAAATTTGATCATGTATTTCCTTTTGATTTTTATTTGTGTTTTGCTCTCCCAGACATTTACTATTTCTCCTTGAGTTCTCTTAACAATAATTTGGAAAATTTAGAGTAACTTGTAATGTACTCTGCCCAGTGATAGACTTATCTAAGCTTCTTGCAAGGCTTAACCTATATGGATTACTTACAACGGCCAATAAACTGTTCAAAGAGGGTGAGTCAGAACGGAAAAGAGGCTCCGTGACTTCAGCAGGTGATTGGGGTTGCTACCTAGTCTACTGGACAGAAAAGAATCATTAGGAAGAGAGTATATTATGTATGTGTCTAAGATTCTAAAAAGTGCAGGCTTAAAGAAGCTGCAAAGCTGGATTATGAAATAAATATTTAGAAAACTTACCATTCAGTTAGAAAAATATAGTTTTTTTCATTCACTACCTCAGAAGAAAAGCAAAATAAATTGTAATTGAATTCAAAATTTAAATGTTAACACAATTATAAATATGAGATAAGAAAATATACAAGAATAAATGTGTAATGTATTATAGATATGTGTGTAGATAGATAGATGATAGATAGATTAGAGATAGAGATAGAGAGAGAGACAGAGACAGAGACAGAGACATAGACATAGACATAGACATAGACATAGACATAGACATAGACATAGACATAGACATAGACATAGACATAGATATAGATATAGATATATTCATTGCCATAGAGTCAATTCCAACTCATAACGACCCTACGGGAAAAAGTAGAATTGCCTCATAAGTTTTTCAAGAAGTAATTGGTGGATTTGAACTGCTAACATGTTACTTAGCAGCCAACATTTTAGTTAGACTCAATGGCAACAGCTTTTGGTTATAAAACCAAAAGATGTTGCCATTGAGTCACTTCCAACTCACAGCAGCCCTATAGGAGAGAGTAAAACTGTCCCATAGGGTTTCAAGGAGTTGCTGGTGGATTCAAACTGTTAACCTTTTGGTTAGCAGCCGAGTTCTTAATTTCAGTGCCACCAGGGTTCCATATATATATGTACATATATAATCAAGAAATAATTATTCAAACATAATAAGGAGATACTGCACAGTTTAAAATCTGGAGAGCTGTGTTGCTGCTGAGAAAATAATTCAAGAAACTGGACAATATTAAGAAGAACACTGTGTCAGGATTGGAGGAAGGACTCATCCACAGGCTGATATGCAGATAACACAATCTTGCTTGCTCAAGTAAAGACAACTTCAATCTCTTACTGATGAAGATCAAAGACTACTACCTTTGGATTAGTATGGATTACACCTCAACGTAAAGAAAACAAAAATCCTAACAACTGGACCAATAAGCAACATCACGATAAATGGAGAAAATCTTGAAGTTGTCAAGGATTTCATTTTACTTAGATCCACAACCAATGCCCATGGAAGCAGCAGTCAAGAAATCAAATGGCATATTGCATCTGAAAATCTGCTGCAAAAGGCCTCTTTAAAGTTTTAAAAAGCAAAGACGTCACTCTGAGGACTAAGGTGTACCTGACCCAAGCCATGGTATTTTCAATCATCTCATAGCATGCAAAAGCAGGACAATGACAAAAGAAGACCTAAGGAGAATTTATGGAGTTGGATTATGGTGTGATGAAGAATACTGAATAGACCACGGCCTGCCAAAAGAACAAACAAATCTGGCAGGAAGCACAGCCAGAATGCTTCTTAGAAGGGAGGATGGCTAGACTTTGTCTCACTTACTTTGGATGTGTTATCAGGAGGGACCAATCTGTAGAGAAAGACATCATGCTTAGTGAAGTACAGGGTCCAGAAAAAAAAAAAGGAAGTTCTTCAATGAAATAACTTGACAGAATGGCAACAACAATGCGGTCAAACATAGCATGATTTTGAGGATGGTGCAGGACTGGGCAATGTTTTGTTGTGTTATGCATAGGGTCACTATGAGTAGATGCTGAATCGTAGGTACCTAATAACAACATATATATAAAATACCATATGTATGTATGTGTATGTGTCTGTGTACATATATATATATATATATATATATATATATATATATATATATATATGTTGTTGTTGTTAGGTGCCTTTGAGTCAGTTCCAACTCATAGCGACCCCATGTACAACAGAATGAAACACTGCCCGGTCCTGCGCCATCCTCACAATTGTTGCTATGCTTGAGCCCATTGTTGCAGACACTGTGTCAATCCATCTCATTGAGGGTCTTCCTCTGTTTCGCTGACCCTCTACCTTACCAAGCATGATGTCCTTTTCCAGGAACTGATCCCTCCTAACAACATGTCCAAAGTATGTGAGATGCAATCCCACCATCCTTGCTTCTAAGGAGCATTCTGATTGTACTTCCTCCAAGACAGATGTGTTCATTATTTTGGCAGTCCATGGTATATTCAGTATTCTTTAACAACACCACAATTCAAAGGCATCAATTCTTCTACAGTCTTCCTTATTCATTATCCAGCTTTCACATGCATATGAGGCAACTGAAAACACCATGGCTTGGGTCAGGTGCACCTTAGTCCTCAAGCTGACATCTTTGCTTTTTAACACTGTAAAGAGATCTCTTGCATCTGATTTGCCCAATGCAATGTGTCTTTTGGTATCTTGACTGCTGCTTCCATGGGTCTTGATAGTGGATCCAAGTAAAATGAAATCATTGACAACTTCAGTCTTTTCTCTGTTTATCACGATGTTGCTTATTGGTCCAGTTGTGAGGATTTTTGTTTTCTTTGTCATGAGGTGTAATCCATATTGAAGGCTGTGGTCTTCAATCTTCATCAGTAAGTGCTTCAAGTCCTCTTCATTTTCAGGAAGCAAGGTTGTGTCATCTGTGTAACACAGATGGGCGTATCTGTTTGAGGTCTGACTGTAACTGCTTAAACTGTGCGGTGGAGAGGTAGGTTTTTGAAGTTTGATACTGCTCTGCCTATTAAACGGGGCCCTCACCTACCCTGGTGGCATAGCGGCTAAGTGCTACGGCTGTTAACCAAAAGGTCGGCAGTTCAAATCTGTGAGGCGCTCCTTGGAAACTCTAAGTGGCAGTTCTACTCTGTCCTATAGGGTCACTATGAGTCAGAATTGACTCGAAGGCAGTGGATTTGGGTTTGGTTTTTGGTTCTCCTACCCACAGTGAGGCCTCCAGAGTTTGGTTGTATTCAGGAAACTTCTCTGCTTTTTGTTTAGGCCAGTTGTATTGACTATCCCTGTGTTACGTGTTCCTCTTCCCTTCACCTAAAAAAAATTTTGTCTACTATCTAGTTAGTGAATATCCCTCTCCCTCCCTGCCCTTGTAACCATCAAAGAATATTTTCTTCTATGTTTAAACTTTATATAGAGTTCTTATAATAGTGGTCTCATACAATGTTTGTTCTTTTGCAATTGACTAATTTCACTCAGCATAGTGCCCTCCAGATTCCTCCAGGTTATGAAACGTTTCATAGATTAATTGTTGCATAGTATTCCATTGTGTGAATATACCATAATTTATTTATCCATTCATCCATTGATGGTCACCTTGGCTGTTTCCACCTTTTTGTTATTGTAAACAGTGCTGCAATGAACATGGGTGTGCATATACCTGTTCATGTGAAGGCTCTTATTTCTTTAGGGCATATTCCAAAGAGTGGAAGTGCTGACTCGTATGGTCATTCTATTTCTAGCTCTTTAAGGAAGCGCCAAATTGATTTCCAAAGTGGTTGCCCCATTTTACGTTCCTACCAGCAGTGTTTGGAAACCCTGGTGGTGTAGTGGTTAAGTGCTATGGCTGCTAACTAAAGGGTCAGCAGTTCGAATCCACCAGGTGCTCCTTGGAAGCTCTATGGGGCAGTTCTACTCTGTCCTATAGGGTCACTATGAGTCGGAATCGACTCGATGGCACTGGGTTTGGGTTTGGTTTTACCAGCAGTGTGTAAGTGTTCCAGTCTCTCCACAGCCACTTCAACATTTATTATTTTGTATTTTTTGGATTAATGCCAGCCTTGTTGGGGTGAGATGGAATCTCATTATAGTTTTGATTTGCATTTCTCTAAAGGCTAATGATCGTGAGCATTTCCTCATGTGTCTGTAAGTAGCATAAATGTCTTCTTTGGTGTAAAGCCTGTTTATATTCTTTGCCCATTTTTTAATTGGGTTATTTGTCTTTTTGTTGTTGAATTTTTGCAGTATCATGTAGATTTTAGAGCTCAGACTTTGATCAGAAATGTCATAGCTAAAAACTTTTTCCCAATCTGTAGGAAATCTTATTACTCTTTTGGTGAAGTCTTTGGATAAGCATAGATGTTTGATTTTTAAGAGTTTCCAGTTATTTAATTTCTCTTCTGGTGTTTGCACATTGTTAGTAACATTTTGTATACTGTTTATGCCATGTGTTAGGGCTCCTAGCATTGTCCCTATTTTTTTCTTTCATCATCTTTAAAATTTTAGATTTTATATTTCGGTCTTTGATCCATTTTGAGTTGTTTTTTGTGCATGGTGTGAGGTATGGGCCTTGTTTCACTTTTTTTTTTTGCAGATGGATATCCAGTTATGCCAGCACCATTTGTTAAAGAGACTGTCTTTTCCCCATTTAATGAATTTGGGTCTTTGTCAAATATCAGCTGCTCATAGGTGGATGGATTTAAGTCTAGATTCTCAATTCTGTTTCCTTGGTCTATGTATCTGTTGTCGTACCAGTACCAGGCTGGTTTGACTACTGTGGCGGTATAATATGTTCTAAAATCAGGTAGTGTGAACCCTTCCACTTTGTTTTTCTTTTTTGGTAATTCTTACTTATCCAGGGCCTCTTTCCATTCCAAATGAAGTTGGTGATTTGTTTCTCCACCTCATTAAAAAATGTCACTGGTATTTGGATAGGGATTGCTTTGTATCTATAGATCATTTTGGGTAGAATAGACAGTTTTACATGTTAAGTCTTCCTATCCATGAGCAAGGTCTGTTTTTCTGCTTATGTCGGTCTCTTTTGGTTTCTTGCAATAGTGTCTTATAGTTTTCTTTTTATAGATCTTTTACTTCTCTGGTAAGATTTATTCCTATGTATTTTATCTTCTTAGGAGCTATTGTAAGTGGTACTGATTTGGTGATTTCCTCTTCAATGTTCTCTTTGTTGATGTAGAGGAATCCAACTGATATATGTATGTTTATCTTGCAGCTTGATACTCTGCTGAACTTTTGTATTAGTTTCAGCAGTTTTCTTGAGGATTCTTTAGGTTTTTCTGTGTATAAGATCATGTCATCTGCAGACAGAGATACTTTTACTTCTTCTTTGCCAATTTGGTGCCCTTTATTTCTTTATCTAGCCTAATAGCTCTGGCTATGACTTCCAGCACAATGTTGAATAAGAGTGGTGATAAAGGGCGTCCTTGTCTGGTTCCAGTTCTCAAGGGTAATCCTTTCAATCTCTCTCTGTTTAGGATGATGTTGACTGTTGGCTTTGTATAAATGCCCTTTATTAAGTTGAGGAATTTCTCTTCTATTCCTATTTTGTTGAGAGTTTTTATCATGAATGGGTGTTGATCTTTGTCAAATACCTTTTCTGCATCCCTTCATAAGATCATGTGGTTCTTGCCTTTTGTTTTATTTATGTGATGGATTACAATGATTGTTTTCTAATGTTGAACCATCCCTGCATACCTGGTATGAATCCCAATTGGTCATGGTGAATTATTTTTTTGATATGTTGTTGAATTCTACTGGCTAGAATTTTGTTGAGGATTTTTGCATCTAAGTTCATGAGGGATTTTGGTCTGTAATTTTTTTGTGTGTGTGTGTGGTGTCTTTACCTGGTTTTGGTATCAGAGTTATGCTGGCTTCATTAAATGACTTTGGGAGTATTCCATCCTTTTCTATTCTCTGAAATACCTTTAGTAGTAGTGGTGTTAACTCTTCTCTGAAAGTGTGATGGAATTCTCCAGTGAAGCTGTCACGGCTAGGGCTTTCTTTGTTGGGAGTTTTTACTTTTTCAATATCTTCTTTTGTTATGGGTTTATTTAGTTGTTCTATCTCTGTGTTAGTTTAGGTAGATAATGTGTTTCTAGAAATTTATCCATTTCCTCTAGGTTTTCCAATTTGTTAGAGTACAATTTTTCATAGTATTCTGTTATCATTCTTTTAATTTCAGTTGGGTCTGTTGTGATAGCACCCATCTCATTTCTTATTTGGGTTATTTGCTTCATCTCCTGTTTTTCTTTTGTCAGTGTGGCCAATGGTTTATCAATTTTGTTAATCTTTTCAAAGAACCAGCTTTTGGTTTTGTTAACTCTTTCAATTGTTTTTCTGTTCTCTATTTCATTTAATTCTGCTCTAATTTTTATTATTTGCTTTCTTCTGGTGCCTGAGGGTTTCTTTTGTTGCTCTCTTTCTATTTGTTCAAGCTGTAGGGATAATTCCTTGATTTCCACCCTTTCTTCTTTTTGTATGTGTGCTTTTATTGATATTAACTGGCCTCTGAGCACTGCTTTAGTTGTGTCCCAAATTTCCTGATAGGAATTGTTTTCATTCTCATTGGGTTCTATGATTTTCTTTTCCATCCTTAATCGATAATCCAATCATTTTTGAGTAAAGTGTTGTTCAGTTTCTATACGTTTGATTTCTCTTCCCTGATTTTTCCATTATTGACTTATAGTTTTATGACTTTATGCTCAGAGAAGATGCTTCGTAATATTTCTATGTTTTGGATTCTGTTAAGGCTTGCTTTATGGCCTAATACTTAGTCTATTCTTAAAAATGTTCCATGTGCACTGGAGAAGAAAGTATACTTGTCTGCTGTTGGGTGGAGTGTTCTGTATATGTCTCTGACATCGAGGAAGGACAGTGTCCTTCCTTATCCTTCATGGTTGGTTTAAGTTTGAGGTCTGTTTTGTCAGGAATTAGTATAGCCACGCCGCTCTTTTTTGATTGATGTTTGCTTGATGTATTTTTTCCACATCCTTTGAGTTTTAGTTTGTTTGTGTCTTTAAATCTAAAGTGTGTCTCTTGTAGACAGCATATAGATGGAGTGTGTTTTTTTTATCCATCCTGCCACTCTCAGTCTCTTTTTTGGTGCATTTAGTCCATTTACATTCAGCGTGTTTATAGATAGACATGAGTTTAGTGCTGTCATTTTGATGTCTTTTTTGTGTGTGTTGTTGACAGTTTCATTTTTCCACTTATTTTTTTCACACTGAGTAGTTTTTCTTTTTTGTAAATTGTGTGTTCCTCTTTTTCATTGCTGATGATTTCGTTTTTGCTGAGCCTTTATGTTTTTCTTGTATTTTATTTTGATGTGTAGGATTGTTAGTCTCCTTTGTGGTTACCTTAATATCTACCCCTATTTTTCTAAGTTTAAACCTAACTTATATCTCTGTATATTGCCTTGATTTCCTCTCCATATGGAAGATGTATGACTACTTTCCTTAGTCCCTTTTTATACATTTAATGTTGTTATCTTTAATGCAATGACATCACTGATTCCCTGTTTTGAGCTTTTTTTTTAATCTTGATTTATTTTTATGATTTCCCTACCTGGGTTGATATCTGGTTGCTCTATCCTGTTTTCTAGTGTTGGGTTGGTATCTGATATTATTGATTTTCCAACCAGAGAATTCCCTTTAGTAATTCTTGTACTTTTGGTTTGGTTTTTGCAAAGTCCCTAAGAGTCTGTTTATCTGAAAATGTCCGAATTTCGCCTTCATATTGGAGAGACAGATTCGCTGGATATATGATTCTTGGCTGGCAATTTTTCTTCTTCAATGCTTTATATAGGTCATCCCATTGGCTTCTTGCCTGCATGGCTTCTGCCGAGTAGTGTGAGCTTATTCTTATTGATTCTCCTTTGTAGGAGACTTTTTGCTTATCCCTGGCTGCTCTTAAAATTTTCTCTTTATCTTTGGTTTTGGCAAGTTTGATTATAATATGTCTTGGTGACTTTCTTTTGGGATCTTCCTTGTATGGGGTTTGATGAGCATGTTGGATAGATATCCTTTTTTCTTTCATGGTGCCAGGGAAGTTTTCTGCCAACAATTCTTCAGGAATTCTCTCTGTATTTTCTGTTATCCCTGCCTGTTCTGATACTCCAGTCACTTGTGGGTTATTCTTCTTGATAGAGTCCCACATGATTCTTAGGGTTTCTTCATTTTTTAAAAATTCTTTTATCTGATTTTTCTTCCAATATATTTTTGCCAAGTGTTTTATCTTCAACCTTGCTAATTCTTAGTTTCATTTCCTAAATTCTGCTCTGCTGAATTTCTACTAACTTGTCCAATTTTGAAATTTTATTGTTAATCTTCTGAATTTCTGATTGCTGTCTATGGATTCTTGCAGCCAATCAAATTTTTCATTATGTTCTTGAATAACCTTAATTTCCTCGACTGCTTTATTTGTGTGCTCCTTGGCTTGTTCTGCATTTTGTCTGATCTCCTTCCTGACATCTTGAAGAGTTCTGTATATTAATCTTTTGTATTCTACATCTGGTAATTCCAGGAATACATCTTCATCTGGAAAAGTCCTTGGTTCTTTCTTCTGGACATTTGTTGAAGCAATCATGGTCTGCTTCTTTATGTGATTTGATATTGATGTCTCCAACCCACCTATAAGTTATTGTATTAATTTATTTTATGTTTGCTCACTGTGTCCTAGCTTCTTGCTTTGTTTTGTTTTGATATACCCAAATAGGGTACTACATTGAACTAGCTTGGTTATTGGAGCCTTTGAAGTACTAATGTCCTGTTACCAGATGGCTAGAGCTATTACCAGGTATATGAGCCTAGGAGCCCATTCACTATTCTTGTATAGATTCAGCTCAGCTGCCCCGGTAGTCAGTCAGCTAATGTGTGGTACAGGCTCTCACCTACAATCTTAGAGAAACAGTGGTGATTGGTATATGCACAAGTTTCTGGTAGCTGCAGGGGGTCACACTCTGAGGGAGGCAGAGGCTGACAACCTTCCCCTGAGTGTCTGTGAGGAAAGCACATCCCTGTTCTCTAGAGTACTCTGGTGGGTGGGCTCTGCAGCCATGACATAGGCACCCAATGCTTTTAGCTGTAAGGACTGTTAGGCACAACTTATCCTTGGACCCCTGTTGCAGGATGCTAGGTGACATGGGGGAGCCTCCAGTCCTCAGGCCAGAGTAGCAGTGATAGGGGTCTGGGGACCATGGTTTCTGGGAACTTCTAGGTCAAGTGGCATAACAAAATGTATAAGAAAACATTCCACATTCCACTTTGGTGAGAGGCATCTGGGGTCTTAAACTCTAGCTACCAGCCATCTAAGATGCATCAATTGGTCTCAACCCACATGGGGCAAAGGAGAATGAAGAACTCCAAAGACACAAGGTAAATATAAACCAAAGAGACAGAAAGGGACACATAAACCAGAGACTCCATTAGTCTGAGACCGGAAGAGCCAGATGGTTCCTGGCTAAAACTGATCACTGCTCTGACAGGGAACACAACATAGAATCCCTGATGGAGCAGGAGAATAGTGAGATCCAGGTCTTAAGTTCTCATTAAAATACCAGGCTTAAATCTGACTGAGACTGGAGGGGCCCTGACAGTCATGGTCCCCAGATCCTTTGGTGGCCCAAGAGTAGAACCATTTTTGAAACCAACTCTACAGACAGGGATTGGCCTAGACTATAAAATAGACAATGATACTAGTGAGGAGTGAACTTCGTGGCTCAAGTAGACATACGAGACTATGTGGGTGACTCCAGGCTGGTGGCGAGATCAGAAGGAAGAGGGGGATAAGAGCTGGTTGAAAGGACACAGAGAATACAGGGTGGAAAGGAAGAATGTGCTGTCTCACTGGGGGGAGAGCAGCTGGGAGTGCAGGGTTCGGTGTGTACGGCTTTTTGTATGAGAGACTTGCTTGATTTGTAAACTTTCACCTAAAGCACAATAAATAAATTAAAAAAGAAGAAGAAGAAGAAGTCAAACGATGTATTGCATTGGGCAAATCTGCAAAAGACCTCTTTAAAGTGCTAAAAAGCAAAGATGTTACTTTGAGGACCGAGGTACGCCTGACCCAAGCCATGGTATTTCAATCGCCTCATATGCATGCAAAAGTTGAACAATGAGTAAGGAAGACCAAAGAAGAATTGATGCCTTTGAATCATGGTGTTGGTGAAGAATATTGAATATATCATGGACTGCCAGAAAAATGAATGTCTGTCTTGAGGGAAGTAAAGCCAGAGTGCTGTTTGGAAGCAAGGATAGCTAGAATTCATCTCATGTATTTTGGACATGTTATCAGGAGGGACCAGTCCCTGGAGGAGGACATTGTGCTTGGTAAATTGGAAGGTTATCAAAAAAGAAGAAAACCCACGGCAAGGATTGACGCAGTGGTTGCAGCAATGGGCTCAAGCATAAGAATGACTGGGAGGATGATGCAGAACCTGGCACTGTTCGTTTTGTTGTGCATAGGGTCATTATGTGTTGTAACTGACTGGAACATCTAACAACAACATAATACCTCAGATAAGGTGTATGGAAAGTGACATAATTTACTTTTTTTTTTTTAATTAATTTTTATTAAGCTTCAAGTGAACATTTACCATTCCAATCAGTCTGTCACATGTAAGTTTACATACATCTTACTCCCTTCTCCCACTTGCTCTCCCCCTACTGAGTCAGCCCTTTCAGTCTCTCGTTTTGTGCCAATTTTGCCGTCTTCCCTCTCTCTCTATCTTCCCATCCCCCCTCCAGTCAAGAGTTGCCAACACACTCTCCAGTGTCCACCTGATTTAATCAGCTCACTCTTCATCAGCCTCTCTCTCCCCCACGCTGACCAGTCCTTTTCATGTCTGATGAGTTGTCTTCGGGGATGGTTCCTGTTCTGTGCCATCAGAGGGTCTGGGGAGCATTGCCTCCAGGATTCCTCTGGTTGCAGTCATACCATTAAGTATATAATTTACTTTTTAAGACATTAATGAATTACATCTCAAGTAACTACATAGTGTAGCTTAGGGATTTCATATTATGACAGCTTTGACTCATACATTTGGTTTGTAAATACAAAAAGCATTCTCAATATCACTTCTATGCTAATGGAGATGTTTTCCTGTAATGAATGCTTTGAGAAAGAATATCTGTGCAATTAGTTTGTTAGAAAAAAATCAAAACTTAGTTAAATGCATAAGTGCTTAACTATCATTATGATAGATTATTCATGTATTATTCATAATTTATTTTGTCATAGCGACTTTGAACAACATAAATAAAAATTTTTCTCATATATACTCATTTTATCTAAGCATCCGTACAGATTGCCATTTAATGCATTACCTATTTTATGCTTCACAAGCCTGTTACCATGGCAGCAAAATCAACTTCAAGATATCAAACAACCCTTCAATTTACAAAACTTTGATCATGCTTTGGGGGAATGACTATATATGACAATCTTGTTGATAGTGTTTGGAACTTTTTTTTTTTAATGGAAAGACTAGGAAAAACAAGTAATTGACTATTGTTGAACTGTCAAACTATAATTTTTTATTTACATAAAATTGAATAGAGTTTGACATTTTCTTTTCACAAAGCTAAAAATCAGAGATTTCTGGGATAATTATTTAAGTTAATATATTTTTTAACCCACAAACAATAAAGTCAAATTGGTTACCAAAAGCCCAAAAATGTCAGCCATGTATTACAACATTAAACAGTGAGAAGAAATGCAGGAGGGGGAATTTAACCAGCTTATTGTCTGAGTCTTAAAAAAAAAATCCTGTAGAGAAAAAAAAATTTTTTTATTTTATCTTTATGTCTGAAATGGATTTTAAAATGTCAATGGTTTTGTAGAAAATGTGTGTAATGGACAAGTGTAACAACATTATTTTGTGTTTAAATGCTATAATTTTAGTAATATGGTGGTATTAATAAAAAGCCACTTTCCAAATTCAAAGGCCATACTATGAGCATTTGTATTCAAATGTTAATATGCACTTGCTAGTGACGTGTTTGTCCCTGGATAAATATAATCAATTCAAAAAATTTAGAGATTTTTCCAAACCGCACATCTAGGTCCTTACTACAAAAATAGCCTCACCCACTAGTTTCCCTATGCCTTGAAAGCAGAGCTGATAGAGAAAATTGCACAACACTGAGCGTTGGCTCTATATCTGATCTGTGCCCTTGAGGCTCATCTCATTCCACATCATTTCAATTTCAGTATTTTACTGATCTTCAAATATCTAAAGAGTTTTTATAATTTCATATCCAAAAGTTATATTTATTGAATAGTCACCAAGACAAACTGATGTTGTGTTTCTTGAGTATATTTCCAGAGACTGTATATATATATATAGAAAAATGTATGCGTGTTGTAATAAATATTTGATTTAGAAAATACTTTTTTAATGTTAAATTAATTATTGTTAGTGTATGTACATATAATGACCTTTTTACTACTAACATATTTGGATATAGGTAATACATTCACATGATTGAAGTAATGTAATTAATGAGATATACAGTGAAAAGTGGAACTTCCTATAAGGTTTCCAAGGCTGTAAATCTTTACCAAAGCAGACTGCTGCATCTTTCTCTCATACGGGGGCTGGTGGGCTCAAACTGCTGACCTTCAGTTATCAACTGAGCACTTAACCACTGCTCCATAAGCAACATCATGACAAATGGAGGAAATATTGTAGTTGTCAAGTATTTCATTTTACTTGGGTCTAGAATCAGCACCCATGGAAGCAGCAGTCAAGAAATCAAACAACGTATTGCATTGGGCACATCTGCTGCAAAAGATCTCTTTAAAGTGTTAAGGGCTAAGGTGTGCCTGATCCAAATCGCGGTATTTTCAATCAACCCATGTGCATGGAAAAGCTGAACAACTCATAAGGAAGACCAAAGAAAAACTGACGCATTTGAATTATGGCATTGGCAGAGAATATTGAACATATCACAGATAGTCAGAACGAACAAGTCTGTCTTGGAAGAAGTACAGCCAGAATGTTTCTTAGAAGGGAGGATGGTGAGACTTCATCTCAAGTATTTTGGCCTTGTTATCGGGAGGGATCAGTCCCTGGAGAAGGAGAGGCAGAGGGTCAGTGAAAAGGAAGAGGAAGACCCTCAACAAGATGATTGACACAGTGGCGGCAAACATAGTAACCATTATGAGGATGGTACAAGACCGGACAGCATTTGGTTCTGTTGTGCATGGAGTTGCTGTGTTGGAAACCACTTGAAGGCACCTCACAACAACAACAACAATGAAAAGTGTTCCTTTCATACCTTTCCTCGCAGAGAAACAATTCTCCTCCAGAGAGACAACAAATGTTATCACTTTTTAATCCTCCTAGAAATAATTCACAACAAACAGGCAAATATATAATCTTTTATTGTTATATTGTGTATTAATAAACACAGACTTTCAATTTGTCTTACCACTTAACAATGTATATTCGACAATTTTCTATGCCATTACATGAAAAATATAAGCATTATTTTTAAAGTTTATGAAAGTACAATATTTTATTTAACCATGCATTTTATGAGTGACGTATTGTTTCCAAATACAGTTGTGCAAAGAATAAAATTATATGCAAGTTATTTCACATGTGTGCCTACGTATCTGCAAGTTAAGCACTTAAGAGAATTTCATTTTATTGAATAGTAGATTCACTGATAATGTTTATAGATTTAGGCACAATGTGTTTGATAAGAATTGAGCCAGTTTACAACACAATGCATCATTAAGATACTGATCATTGTTTAGTCTAAAAAATGAACAAAGGGTATATCTATGCAATTTGAATTTTCATTTCTTTTATTTTATGTGAGCTAGAATATTTTTTAAAAAAATCAATAGTTGCTGCCTTCCCTTTCTGTGATCTGTCTGTTATAATCTTGCCCATAATTTTTTATAAGGGGTAGGAGGACGAGCAGAGGGGAGTGAGGGATGAATAGGCAGAACACAGAGGATTTTTGTTGTTGTTGTTAGGTGCCGTCAGGTCAGTTCCGACTCATAGTGACCCTATGCACAACAAAACTAAACACTGCTCTGTCCTGTGCCATCTTTACAATCGTTGTTGTGCTTGTCCTCATTCTTGCAGCCACTGTGTCAGTCCACCTCGTTGAGGGTCTTCCTCTTTTCCACTGACCCTGTACTTTCTCAAGCATGATGTCCTCCTCCAGGGACTGATCCCTCCTGACAACACGTCCAAAGTATGTAAGACACAGTCTTACCATCCTCACTTCTAAGGAGCATTCTGGTTGTACTTCTTCCAAGACAGATTTGTTCATTCTTTTGGCAGTCCATGGTATATTCAACATTCTTCTCCAATACCACAATTCAAAGGCGTCAACTCTTCTTCTGTCTTCCTTATTCATTGTCCAGCTTTTCAGGGCCTTAGTCTTCAAGGTGACGCTTTTGCTATTCAATACTTCAAAGAGGTCCTTTGCAGCAGATTTACCCAATGTAATGCGTCTTTTGATTTCTTGACTGCTGCTTCCATGGCTGTTGATTGTGGATCCAAATAAAATGAAATCCTTGACAACTTCAATCTTTTCTCCGTTTATCATGATGTTGCTCATTGGTCCAGTTGTGAGGATTTTTGTTTTCTTTATGTTGGGGTGCAATCCATACTGAAGGCTGTGGCGTTTGTTCTTCATTAGTAACTGCTTTAAGTCTTTTCACTTCCAGGAAGCAAGGTTGTATCATCTGCATAACCCAGGTTGTTAATGAGTCTTCCTCCAAACCTGATGCCCCATTCTTCTTCCTACAGTCCAACTTCTCAGATTATTTGCTCAACATACAGATTGAATAAAACCCAAAAAACCAAACCCACTGCCATCAAGTCAATTCTGACTCATAGCAACCCTACAGGACAAAGTAGGACTGTCCCACAGGGTTTCCAAGGAGTGCCTGGTGGATTCAAACTGCTGAACTTTTGGTTAGTAGCCGTAGCACTTAACCACTATACCACTAGGGTTTCCACAAATTGAATAGGTATGGTGAAAGGATACTACCCTGACGTACACCTTTCTTGACTTTAAACCACACAGTATCCCCTTTGTCTGTCCAAACAACTGCCTCTTGATCTATGTAAAGGTTCCTCATGAGCACAATTAAGTGTTCTAGAATTCCCATTCTTCGCAACATTACCCATAATTTATTATGATCCACACAGTCGAATGCCTTTCCAGAGTCAATAAAACACAGGTAAACATCCTTCTGGTATTCTCTGCTTTCAGCCAGGATCCATCTGACAACAGATATGATACCCCTGGTTCCACGACCTCTTCTGAAACTGGTCTGAATTTCTGCAGTTTCCTGTTGATATACTGCTGCAGCCACTTTTGAATGATCTTCAGCAAAATTTTGCTTGCATTCAATATTAGCTATATTGTTCTATAATTTCCACATTTGGTTGGATCACCTTTCTTGGGATAGGCATAAATATGGATCTCTTCCAGTCATTATACCAAAAAGAATTAGTCGATATTCAGCCATTTCAGGAGGTAGAATATGATCAGGAACTGATGGTACTGAAGGAAGAAGTCCAAGCTGCTCCTTAGGCATTGGTGCAAAAAAAGATCCCAGGAATTGACAGAATATAAACTGAGATGTTTCAACAAACAAATGCAGCACTGGAGGTGGTCACTCGTCTATGCCAAGAAATATGGAAGACAGTTTCCTGGTGAATTGACTGGAAGAGAAATTTTTTAGGGCAATGAAACTATACTGTATGATACTGTAATAATGCACACATGAAATTATGCATTTGTCAAAACCTGTAGGGTGGTTCAATACAAAGAAGAAACTCTAATGTAAATGATAGGCCTTAGTCAATAATAATGTATTAATATTGGTTCATCAATAGTAACAAATGTAACATCTCAATGGAAAATATTAATAATACAGGAAATTGTGTGCAGGGGGAGAGGAAGTATTTTAGACTTCTCTGTACTGTGTGCTCAGTTTTGCTGTAAACCTAAAATTACTCTACAGATAGAATTTATTGTTAAAAAGAGAGAGGGAGAGGTATCTGGCTAGCACTTCTAAAATAGTCTTTTTTATAATTTTTCACTGAAATTCCCATGAAGATATATCACAAGACAAAAACTCAAAACTAGAACTTATCGGTCAAACTACTTCCCTATCTTCACTGTTCTATCGGAAATAGTGCAAAATTCCCTGAATGAAAAACAGAACAGTAGGAAGTTGTTATTTCAGGTTCTCTTACATGATTCAAAATCACAAAGAATACACAAATAAAACCTATTCATCTACAGTAGTCTAAAAATTTTTTTTTTTAAGAAACAGATTGTTTTCCTAGCTCCCATAAACAGTGACTTGCTTTCTTTATGTATTTTCCAGCAGGTATATGGGCATAAAATACTGACTGGGATATTTGTGTTCTGGGTGATTTTCATTTTGACTGTTCTTCTAAAATTAAAGCACTATTAGGTACAGTCAAGTCAAAAGAAAAAGTCTAGCATTATTAAGCAATTGTGATTACAGGTTTCCAATCAAATCAAAGAGTTACAATATCAGGAAAGAAGGAAAAAGAAAATCTTGTTTCTGTCCAGTGAAACAACACGTGAATGATTATAAAGCTGCTTTGTTGGGAGAGAAATTCTCCACGGGTCTCTTGGATTTCTCATTGTCTTGTGAAAGGAAGCTGTGGCTGCCTTTATTCTGGACTATTTTTTAAAGAATGTTTGTATAGCAAACATCCTTGGAAGACAGTTTTTCTATGAAACACGAAGTAGTTTTGTTTATTGCCCAGTGTAATAATGATAATGTCTTTTTCTGGATTAAATGTTAAGCAGCTTTCTCACATCTCATTATAAAAGACTGTGGTTTCCTAAATTTTGCCTTCCTTGACTGTGACACAAAACTATGTGTGCACAGAATCCATGTATGTCCACCTGCATCAATACCATGAGATCGGGGTCCATGGGAAACTCCACCCTCTACAACTGAACAACAAACCACTCCTCAAAAGAATATCTGGGCTTTGCAGTTCCTTGTCTACCTTATGTGCTGCCTGGGACCACTTTTTCATATGTTTGGGAACAATTTTTCCAGGATTCTGGCAGGTTTTCCCACCTGAGAAAACCTAGAAGAGGAGGGTTAGCGAGACAAACTACAGTCACCACTACTTCTGTTGGTCTTGGGGTCTCAACTGTCTTTCTCCTCCACTACCCATTCCAGATATCTCTTATCCTCAACTATCACCTCTTAAGCCTTGGTAGCTTACATGGTGATGTGACCAGCACCTTCATCCCTATGACCTCTTCAGCTCAGGGTCACTTTACCTGAACATTTACATTCAAACATGGGCAAGAGGCTCTCAATGGAATCACCTGTATTTCCCCCTCTACCCATTACACAACTGCACCCTTCCTCCTCTTGATGATCAGGATCTATTACTCGCCTATTCTCCTATGTCTCTTTTTGCCTGTTTGCCCTTGGGTACAAGGAGCTTGAAATGCCACATAGCAGCTATAGCTTTTAGCTATAACTTATAGAACTATTGCTCTATTTCCTTTTTGTGGACAAGAATTCCAATCCTGATGATTAAATAATTATAGGGCCAGGAGACATAAAGTC
This sequence comes from Loxodonta africana, assembly GCF_030014295.1. Lineage (NCBI taxonomy): Eukaryota > Metazoa > Chordata > Mammalia > Proboscidea > Elephantidae > Loxodonta > Loxodonta africana. Next base: position 52,941,927 of record NC_087351.1, read on the forward strand.
GTTCAGTGAGTAATTTGGAGTGACATTACGGGAACCACTCCTGCTTTTACTCCTTTATTCCCAGACCCATATATTCTTCCCTTGGGGGATACAACTTCATATATATCTCTGGATATGTATGTACATAAATACATATGTACATATTCAATGCATAGATTACATCCATTCATGCAGAGTACTGCCTCCAAGCGTGTGCTTCACATTGTCTTCAGCGGGGTGTTCCAACCCCAATTAGTTAATAGATTTTGTGGTATATAGTACTACCTTAGGTACTGTTTTTGTGGGCATACTCTTGTACCTTCTTTTCTGTAAAGTATTTCTCATAATCTAGCACAATCTTATATGGGATCTTATACTTCTGCTAGTGGGGCTAGCTGAGGCCATGAAGGCATTACAGACAATCCCATACTTGAAATGAATGTCTATTTCTATGATAAGAAACTAGTGGCTTTAAAAGATGAAAGGAACCCAGTGTAGTCAATTAACCACCAAATAGCCAGTTTTTCTCCTCAAAGAATGCCACGTAAGGAAATCAGCAGAAGATTGATCTCTGTTCCTAACAGGTTAGGTAGAGTTGGTAGTGGTTAGATAAGCCTTGATATGTGGGTATCCATGCTGATGGAGCCATGTGTAATTTCCATCTCTGACACAGTTTCCACATAATTCATGTCAGAAGCTCTCCTGTGAATATCACCTTTCACAGTATCCTGCACCAGGCCAAAGTTTCAGGGCCTTTATACCCTTACCTTACTTATTCACCAGATGTGGGCTTCTCTGGGAAGGGCTTGAGCCTATGGAAAAGCAGCTATCAGTAGCTGAGGCTGACTTTAAAGAAGTACGCTGATAGAGGTTGTCTGCTGAATGCACTTTCCTCAGCTGACCAGCAAATCTCTCACTGAAGGCAAATCTTGGCAGCATATCTCTTATCAAACTTACACTATACCTGTGAATGCTATTATTACTAGTATTATATATCTGAGCAGAATTTGGGCCTTTGTGGAATGGGCAACTTCTTATGTGGCCAATAAATTTTCTTCCTTAATAATTTGAATTTAGAGTCTCAGAGTTTATAATGAGTGTTGCTTATTTGGAAATGAGATGTCATGACGCAGATAAAAGGTGCAAGGTTATAAATTGGAAGGAATTGAAGGAAGCATGTACCAGATAAGGAATTAGAATAACTTAGTTGAAATAAAGAACAGGAATGGAACAGGTGCACAGGCAAGGGTAGAAAGAGAGAGGAGATGAAAGAAAATTTTTAATTCCTTAGAAATGAGTGAGTAGACCCAGGTTCTGACTTTGCAAAGGTTATTTTTGTGAACTTTAACTGTATTCTGTCACTGTCCTTGGGAGTTAGAAATTGTGTGGTGCAAATTTACAACAAACCCTCCATGAGCTTGTTTGAGGGCTTTCTGTTCCTTCAAACCAAAAGTTCCATGAAGAAAAAAGAAACCAAAAGGTCCTTGGGCAGTAAAAGAAAAGCCTAAAGTTCAGTTTTATTAACCGTAACTATGGCTGCAGAATAGATAGCAAATGTTGAAATATATTTCTTTAAAGAACAATTATATGTAAAATCTAAAATTAGAATTCTTTCTAAAAACTTTTAACAATTTTGAATAGTTTTATTAAAGTTTAATTAATGTACAAAAGCTGCACATATTAAAAATATGTAATATAATAAGCTTAACACATGAACACCTCATTGAAATCAACACTACAGTCAAGAAAATGAACATTCTCATAACAAATCACTATACATTTAGAGGCTTAAAAAGAACATACATTTATTTTCTCACAGTTTTTATCAGGATTCCGAGCAGGGTTTAACTGAGTGCTCTCTAAGGCTGCAATCAAAGTATAGGCTTGGGCTGAGTTATCATCAAGAGGATTGACTGGGGAAGGGGTTGTTTCCAAGCTCACATAGATTGTTGGCAGAAATCATTTCTTTATGACTGTAGAACAGGACAAAACTAAATGAAAGAACGACAAACCTCTCCCAGCCTTTACAGGTTAGTTCTAGGTTTACCGCCCTTTCAACACCTAGCTGGACTTACACTGAGCCTAAAAATTAGCCTGAAATGAAACTTTAGGTTCTTTCCTGGTGTTTTCTGAGCATCTGTCTTGCACTGGGTATGTGCTTAACTTTATAAATACCCCCAGTCGGCAGTTTGGATCCACCAGGTGCTCCTTGGAAACCCTGTGGAGCAGTTCTCTATCCTGTAGGGTCGCTATGAGTCAGAATTGACTCGACAGCAGTGGATCTGATGTTTTGGTATACATGGGTGATTTTGGAAGCTCTAGTTTTTCGAAAAAGCTCTCTCTCCTGCTTTTCCTCACAGACTTTATGCAGTCTACTTTATGTCTCAATTGTAATTTTTTGCCCAGGGGAATATAGCCTGACCATGCATATTACAGTATTTTTGAGCAGTGCCTGCCACTTTTCCTACCTGAGCGAGGTTTAAAGTAGGTGAAATAGGGATGAAGGTCATGACTTTGTCCTTCAGATAGTCACCAGGCAGGTTTAAAAAAATAAATAAATTCAGTAATTTGTGAATACGGTCTACCCTGTACCTCTGGGTCACCCACTGAGAATGCAGGCTTCCATCTTCAAGCTTGGTGCTGAGCCAGGGAGAGTATGGGGGATGTGCATATAAAAAAGGCACAGTACTTTCCTACCATTTTGAAATTGCCTTTTACTGCCTACATAGCTCACTTGGTTACTGTAAAGCTTTGACTGCTTCCCAGAATTCTGACAAAGTTGGTTCTGACAGTTTTTTTTTTTTAATGTTTTGTGGAATAACAGGAATTTGGAGCTTCTGACAATGCCATCTTGTAAACATCAGTTCCCTAACTTTTACAATTCTTAAAAGTTTCTCTTCATTTCTAGCAATATTTTTTTCTGAAGTTCATTTTTTCTGCTGTTAATATAGCCACTGTACATTCTTTTTAAAACATTCTTTTTTAGTAGGTTTAGCATGGTATAGTCTATTTTTAATATATGCCACGCTAAACCTAGTAAAAAGAATGTGGAGTGGCTATATTAATAACAGAATAAATGGACTTCAGAAAAAAAATTGGAAGGTGTCAAAAATGAGATGCACCACATAAAGATTGATATCCTAGGCAATGGTGAGCTGAAATGGACTGGAATTGGCCATTTTGAATCAGATAATTCTTTGTTATACTATGCTGGCAATGACAAATTGAAAAGAAATGGTGTCTCGTTCATCATCAAAAAGAACATTTCAAGATCTATCCTGAAGTGCAACCCTGTCAGTGACACTATAATACCTGTAACACTACAAGGGAGAACAGTTAATACGACTGTTACTCAAATTTACTTATCAACCACTAATGCCAAAGATGAAGCACCTAAAGATTTCTACCAACTTCTACAGTATGAAATTGAGCAAACATGCAATCAAGATGCATTGATAATTATTGGTGATTAGAATGAGAGAGTTGGAAACAAAAAAGAAGGATCGGTAGTTGAAAAATATGGCATTGGTGATAGAAACAACACCTGAGATTGCATGGTAGAATTTTGTAATAGCAATGACTTCTTCATTGTAAATGCCTTTTTTAAGCAACAAAATGACTATACATATGGACCTCACTGAATGGAAATCAAATTGACTACATCTGTGGAAACAGATGATGGAGAAGCTCAACATCATCAGACAGAAGAAGGCCAGGGGCTAGCAGGCCATCAATTGCTCATATGCAAGTTCAAGTTGAAGTTGAAGAAAATTAAATCAACTCCACGAGAGCCAAAGTATCACCTTGAGTATATGCACTTTAATTAAGAGACTATCTCAAGAACGGATTTCATGCATTGAACACAGAAACTAAAAACCAGACCAATTGGGGGATGACATCAAGGACATCCTTCATGAAGAAAGCAAAAGGTTATTAAAAAGACAGAAAAGAAAGAAAAAGCTGAAATGGATGTCAGAGGAGACTCTGAAACTTGCTCTTGAACATAGGGTAGCTAAAGAGAATGGAAAGAATGATAATGTAAAAGAGCCGAACAGAAGATTTCAAAGGGCTGCTTGAGAAGACAAAGTAAAATGTTATAATGAAATGTGCAAAGACTTGGAGGTGGAAAACCAAAAGAGAAGATTACCCTCAGCATTTCTCAAGCTGAAAGCACTGAAGAAAGAACTTCAACCTTCAAGCTGCAATTTTAAAGGATTCTATGGGAAAGATATTTAAAGATGCAGGGAACATCAAAACAAAATGGAAGGAATACACAGACTCACTGTACCAAAAACAATTGGTCAAGATTTAATCATTTCAGGAGGTAGCATGTGATCAAGAACCAATGGTATTGAAGGAAGAAGTCCAAGTTGCACTGATGGCTTGGTGAGAAATAACACTCCAGGAATTGATGGAATACCAATTGAGATTGTTTCAACAAACACATGCAATGCTGGAAGTCCTCACTTGTCTATGCCAAGAAATATGGAAGATACCTGACCAACCAACTAGAAGAGATCTATATTTGTGCCCATTCCAAAGACAGATGATCCAAAAGAATGCAGAAATTATTGAACAATATCATTACCATCAGTCACAAGTAAAACTTTGTTGAAGATATTTCAAAAACGGTTGCAGCAATACATTGACAGAGAACTGTCAGAAATTCAAGCAGGATTCAGAGGAGGACTTGGAACAAGGGGTATCATTGCTAATGGTAGGTAGATACTGGATGAAAGCAAAGAAGGCCAGAAAGATGTTTACCTGTGTTTTATTGACTATGCAAAGACATTAGACTGTGTGGATCATAACAAAGTATGGATAACATTGCAAAGGATGGAAATTCCAGACCATTTAATATTGCTTATGTGGAACCTGTACATAGAATAAAAGGCAGTTGTTCTAAGAGAACAAGGGTATATTCTGTGGTTTGAAATAAGGAAAGGTATGTGTCAGGGTTGTATCCGTTCACCATACTTATTCAACATGTATGATGAGCAAATAATTCAAGAAGCTGGCCTATGTGAAGAAGAATGCAGCTTTAGGATTGGAGGAGGTTTCATTAACAACCTGAGGTATGCAGATGACACAACCTTCCTTGCTGAAAGAGAAGAGGACTTGAAGCACTGATAAGACAGCCTTCAGTGTGGATTATACTTCTACATAAAGAAAACAAAAACCCTCATAACTGGACCAACAAACAACATCATGATAAAGAGAGAAAATATTGAAATTGTCAAGGATTTCATTTTACTTGGATTCATAATCAAAAACCATGGAAACAGCGGTCAAGAAATCAAAGAATGCATTGCATTGGAAAAATCTGCTGCAAAAGACCTTTTCAGTAATTATGAGCCCAAGAGACAGAAAGGGCCACATAAATCAGAGACTACATCAACCTGAGACCAGAAGAGCTAGATGGTGCCTGGTACAACAGATGACTGCACTGACAGGGATCACAACAGAGAACCCCTTAAGGAGCAGGAGAGCAGTGGGATGCAGACCTCGAATTCTCATATAAAGACCAGACTTAATGGCCTGACTGAGACTAGAAGGATCCCGGAGGTCATGGTCCCCAGACCTTCTGTTAGCCTAAGACAGGAGCCATTCCCAAAGCCAACTCTTCAGACAGACATTGGACTGGACAGTAAGATAGAAAAAGATACTGGTGAGGAGTGGACTTCTTGGATCAAGTAGACACATAAGACTACATGGACAGCTCCTGTCTGGAGGGGAGATGAGAAAGCAGAGGTGGACAGCAGCTCGCTGAATGGACACAGATAAAGGGTAGAGAGAAGGAGCAAGTTGTCTCATTAGGGGGCGATCAACTAGAAGTATATAGCAAGGTGTATATAAATTTTTTGTATGAGAGACTGATGACTTGTAAACTTTCACTTAAAGCACACTAAAAATTAAAAAAAAAAAAAAACCTTTTCAAAGTGTTCAAAAGCGAAGATATCACTTTTAGGATGAAGATGCACCTGAGTCAAGTGATGGTATCTTCAATCACCTCATATGCATGCAAGAGCTGGACAATGAATAAAGAAGGATGAAGAAGAATTAATGCCTTTGAATTATAGTGTTGGTGAAGAATATTTAATATACCGTGTACTGCCAGAAGAAGGAACACATCCATCTTGGAAGAAATCCAGCCAGAATGCTCCTTGGAAACGAGCATGGCAAGGCTTCGACTCAAGTACTTTGGACATTTTATCAGGAGGGACCAGTGCCTGGAGAAAGACATTATTCTTGGTAAAGTAGAGTGTCATTGAAAAAGAGGGAGACCCTCAATGAGATAGATTGACACAATGGCTGCAACAATGGGGGCAAATGTAGCAAAGATTGTGAGGATCATGCAGGACAGGGCAGGGTTTCTTTCTTTTGTACATTTCTATGAGTTGGAATCGACTCTAAGCACCTAACAAGAACAGCAACAGAATGGTATATATTTCCCATATTTTTACTGTTAGATATTTGTATCTTTTAAACCCTGGTGGCTTAGTGGTTAAGAGATATGGCTGCTAACCAAAAGGTTGGCAGTTCAAATCCACCAGGCGTTCCTTGAAAACCCTATGGAGCAGTTCTACTCTGTTCTATAGGGTCGCTATGAGTCAGAATTCACTGGACAGCAGTTGTTTTTTGTTTCTGTTTTTTATACATAGTATGGGTTTCTCATGACAACTTATAGTTTGTTCTTGTTTAATTATCATCCAATCTGACAATCTCTGGATATTATTTAGGAATTTAATTGGGGTTTATTTGTTTTTTTAATATAAATATTGATGTGATTGTTTTAAAATTAACAATATTTCTACTTGCTTTCTATGTATCACATCTGTTCTTTTTTCTACTTTTTTGATGATATTACTATGATTCATTTTTATAAAATTTATTAGCTAATAAACTATGTCTTTTATTACTTGCTTTATGGTTTACGTTAACATCTTTAACTTATCAAAGGCAATCTTCAAACAATATTTTAACACTTTGGGTATAGTATAAAAATCATATAACATACTTTCATTCCTCCCCTCCCAGCCTTTGTGCTATTTTTGGTGTATATTTTGCTCTACATTTTCTTTTTAATTCCAGATAAATTGCACTTAAGAAGAGTAATTAGAAAAGATATTTAGTGTCTATCATATCCCAGACATTATGCAAAGTATTGTAAACTTTATTTTATCTTCACAGTCCTATTAGATAAAGATCAATATTTCCATTTTTCAGATGTGGAAACTGAGGTTGAAAGAGATTATAAGTAAGATGAGAATCAAACGTACATTTCTGACCCGAAAATCTATATTTTTTACCTACCACCCTTTCCAATGAGTGTTTGAATGAATAAGTGAAGGAATCAGTGGACTTCTAAACTGATATGATTTTAGGAACAAAATAAAGGTACTTCATTCCAAAATATTTATGTTTGATTTTCTTTGTAATACCTGAAATTTCCTAAGTAGAACTTACCCCTGTAACTTAAAATGACAAATTAATCAATAAATACAAGACCTTAAATGTTAATTTAGACTAGATCAGTAATCATAGACGGGCTAATTCACAGGCCAGGCCCATTTGGCTTAAATATTTAGTTAAATATTGCACAAAAAGTAGCACTATATAATGGGAAGGTCCATTTTCTTCTAAGATCCCAATGAGGAAATAGTACCTCCATTGAAACCACCTTTATTATCTACACAGAGAAGGGGACATAAAAATGCAATAGAGTGCTGCCATTATCTATTTCAGAGATTAACAAGTGAAGTTAAAGCCCCACACTCTGAAAAATAACATGCAGAGAAGCTCAGCCTATGGACAGTTAACTGCTAAAGACTGATTAAATAAGCAAATTTATAAGCAGAATTTTCAGGTTTTCATATGAGCTGTGTGTCCACAATAGAACTTATTATTTGGTTAAAGGCTGAAGAAGAGGATAAATTAAGGGCATAAATCTATATTGTCTTATTCTCTTTAGCCCAGCATGAACTAAGATCATGTTCTTACAATGAAAACAAGTGGAAGGATTTCGGGGATGAAAAGAAAAATAGGAGGACTCACTAAAGAAAAATAAAATATTCCCAAAATGCTAAGAGTATTTTTTACAGGTTAAGCACTATTTCATGGGGTATTAACTCCAAAGAAATAAGCAAGAGCAAGTACAGCAGCAGGTGAGGCTGAGTTCTCCACAGTTTGTTGACCATATTGCAATGAAAGGGAAATGAGTGAGTTTCAAGGAAAGGTGCAGGGTATACTGATTAATTGATAATAAAATCAGAGCTGATTAGAGTTTTAGAAGGGAACTGATGGACTGAGTGAATTATGAAGTTTGGGTTGGTCATGGAGAATTAGAAACTGTGAGAGTCAATGAATGTGAAAAGAGTGTACTATGACTGTTACTTTGGAAATGGAACAGTTTCTTGTAACGGCAGGGTTTGGGGTTGTGCCGTGTGGATGGGTGTTGAAATGTATTAATGATGGAAGCTACTTAGTTTAAAGATTCAGAAATGCTGTGACATAAACTGATGGCTATGATTATTTAACTACACTTGAATTTATCTAAATTTATTTAATATTTATAATTACTGAATTTAGAAGATAGTCATTGGGTATGATTATTAAGAAAAAAATATAGTATAGATAGGTAGATAGAGGGCAGATAGATGATAGAAAGAGAGAGAGAGAGATGATAGATGATGGAGAGATAGACAGATGATAGACAGGCATGTAGGTAGGTAGGTAGGTAGGTATGTAGTTAGGTAGGTACATACACATACATATATACATACATGAAATGAATGTGCAGTCAAGGTTACTTGGCTAATAACTTGTTTTTCTACCTTGTGTTAAGCACCTAAAACTTTCTTAAGCACAATGATAACAGATTTCTAAGAAATATCTGATACTCAACAGCAATATTAAATTTATTTTTACTTATAATAACCCCTTAAGACATATAAAATTTTATCAAATAAAAATATTGAATATTGAGAGCACAAATATGACCACTGGAAAATATATTTAAAATATTTTGAAAGAAGCTTTTTTGAAAGAACTCTTCCCTTTAAAATGTTAGATGGATGTATATATGTATGTTTAGTTTTTAACTCTTTTTATTTTATATTTATATATATTTTTCTTACCCTAATTGGTAAGAGATGTTACAGTGCTATCTTGTGACTTCGGAAAATTACCAAAAGTTTTTAATGCTAACAAGACAAGGCCCTATTCCTATATTATTTGGATTTTCTTTTCTTTCAGGAGTTGCTAAATATCCTCTTGGATGTAGAGCAAAACAAAAACCTTGAATCCTGGTTTAATAGCCTTACTGGAAGCAGAAATGAGGTGCAGGACAGGAGAAAAACCAAGCACCTTAAACTTGTTTTCAGGTAACAAGTTACTAGTTCAAAAAAGTGTGCTACAGAAAGACATTCTGTTATATTTATATGCAGAAACACTATCTCGTGACTCATAGCATTAATCCACATCAGATTGCCTTGTCGGGATAACAGAATTTTACATTACCTTAGTGCTTTTTCATAATTCCAGCCTATGATTAAGACAGGCTATTTTTTTTTAGCCCACCTATTATATGACTTTGGAGCCCTGGTGGTAGAGTGGTTAAGCTCTGGCTGCTAATGAAAAGATCAACAATTAGAATCCACCATTGGCTCCTTGGAAACCCTAAAGGACCCTGTTTTAAAGGGTTGCTATGAGTCAGAATTGATTCGATGACAAGTTTTTATATGACTTTGCACACACAGAGAAACACAAATTTTCTTTTTTAAAAATAAACATATTGTATAATCTCTCACCATTCTCGGTGATTTATTTGGTTGGGTTTCTGGATTTACGCTTTTGTTTTACTAAGCCTGATATTTAATTGTTGCCCAGCTGTAGTTTAACCAATACTTCATTTTCTTCAGCTTAAAGTTATTGTCTCCAAAAACTTTTCATGACCTCCTACAACTGGGTCAGTTCCCTTGTGTACACACTTTACTGATACTGTCCACATTATATATTTGTCATACCACTTTATAGTTTTATGTTTCTTTGCCAGTCTGATACAATGATATATCATAAAGCCCTTCAAGTCAACAAGCAAACCTTATAAATAGAGTGTTTATACACCCTGCTTTGCCAAAGAGAGTCAGTTTAGAACTGTTGGCCCAAGATCCTATATGTTAGCATCCCTTTTCCTACTCAGAAGTGCCCCAGTTTGGATGATAAAATACAGGTCACCTTACTTATAAACCCTGTGTTCTTAACAACTACCAGGATGCTAGACATGCTACTGTTATTGAATAAAAATTGTGGAATTAATGAGTAAATGTATATCTGAGTAAATGTATATCTAAGTAAATGAGTGAACTGACCACCAAACCAAACCAAACCCATTGCCGTCGAGTCCATTCTGAATCACAGTGACCCTGTAATTCTGGTTTTTCTGGCTTTTTTTTTTTTTTTTAAGATATTTTAGAACATAGCCTTTTAAAAGCATGATCATTCACATTTCATTCTCGACATAAAAGGAATCAGTAAATAACAGGCTCAAATATTTGTGGTAAAATCTATGAATTTTTTACATATTACTTATAAACAAACTATTTCTGTATTTTATAAGGACAGTTGTATAATTTTCTGTTTGCCTCTTTCTCTGCCTCTCTTTTTGTTCCATTTTCCTCTCTGTCTCTCTTTGATTCTTTTTAGTGGCTTGTTATTTTTCATAATTCTTCATGGTATCGGTGCATTTAAGACTTAAAAGGTCTTTATACAGTGCCTCTGTTAAGTATAAAAATATTTCATTTATAGCTTTCAGTTACTTCTTATCTATTTCTTTTGAAGAATTTGGTCATGAATTATACATACTAACACAGTATGAAATATTCAACACATGTTCTTTCATTCCAGTTCAGCCTACCAAAGAAAGAAAGAGTGGTTTGCACACAGAAAAGTGAGGCTATATGGATAAAAATATGCCAGCGCTATTTAATAGTATTTTTCCATAGCAGGTCCAGATGAAAAACCCAGTATAACAAGATTTCATGCATTCAGTTCAACTCCATATAAGGCATTCAACTCACTGCAACAGAAACTTAGTTTTAATGAAAGCTGTTCATCATAAATTTGAATAAGTAATTGATTGATTATTCTGTTCAGTTAAAATCTTTCCACTTGAAAGTTTCGTACAATATCTCTCTATATGTCTAAGAAATAATAAAGTTCTTTCCATTTACTGAGGAATTCTGAGTTATATCTGGAGACTACATGGCTGAGACCTGATAATGTGTTAAGGTGACTGTTGGCAAATTGTTCCTTAGGGAAAATTCAATGCAATAATATGCTTTATTGGGATAACTTTCTCTGAAGACATCCAATTTTCAGTTACCCTCCTTTTATAAACCAGATAATCCAGAATTTGACTTTTTGTTGACTATTAGTAACAAATATCTTACTCACCAATGAAAACTACTTTCCCTACATACTTCTTGTAGGGAAATAAATGGAAGGCAACAAAAACAAACAAAATAAATAACACATTTGTGAGGTCTTTTTGTCTATTTATAACATCCCAGTGCCGTCGCAGAATCTAAAACTACTCCAGAAAATGTTGCATATATTTGTAAAATTTCTAGATTGATTGTGGTAACAACTTTTATACTCTGACTTTTTTGTTTGGAAAAACTTAATCTTACTCCATTTGATGGAAGCTTTTCTTATGTCATTATTAAATATCTGTTTTAGATTTTCTTCAAATTTTTTCTTCAAGCTAAAGCATTCATTTATGATTGGGAATCTCTAAAATATTGATCTTGGATAAATGTTTGAGATATTAAAGCTATGTTTCTTACTTCTTTGTAATTATGATACAGCAAATTCCAAATTTTGAATATTCTTGACTATATTTTTGGTTTTTTAGTATATTTAAAACTCATTTAGTTGAATATTAATTTTCCATTGTATATTGATTTTTGTTCTAAAAAATCATTTAATTCATTATTCTTCTGCCCCTTAAGCCACTTAGATAAACAAATATAAACACAAAACTGAAATTAGATTTCAAATATTTTATCCTAATAAGTCATATTTACAACACATTGAATCTGTGCCAGCATGTATTCACAATACCTTTACATGGGTGTATTATTTAATACTCACAGCAATCTGATGCCTAATCATTATTTTTATGTCCTTGTTACAGATGATGAAACCAAGGTTAGCATGTTAAATACTTCAAGGCCACTTAGATATTGAGTGATGGAGTTTGAATTCTAACCAGGGAAATTGACTTTGGAATTTTATGTTTCCTTCAGTAGTTGCCCACGCATACCCAGAGACATTGTGTAACAACCCTCGGTTCTAATAAAAACAGGAAAAAAAATTGAAATAACTTTTCAACATATAGTGATAAAAGGTATTTTCTCAGCAAGGTAAAACAATAATCAATATGTTAAAAGTAATATACAACAAATTTTACTTAGAATAAGAAACAAGATGAAAAAGCTTTCTTTGACTATAATCATTTAAATGACACTAAAAATTCATGCTAAATTAGAGAGCAATTGTAAATATGTATCGAAAAGAGAAAATGACATTATTATTTGCACAAGGTTGTGCCCTAGACAGCACATGGGAATCAACTATAAAAATTCAGATTAAATATCACAATGAAATAGAAGAACTTTATGTACTTATGTTTGTACATATTTATATATTTATTTAAAATACTTCTATAATGCTTACTCTGTACTTTTACTCCAAACAAATAAAAATAATAATTCATTTAATAGTCACAAAATCTTATGATATACTTATTATTATTATAATCATTTTACTTGAGGAATCTGGCACAGAGCAGTTAAATAGATTTCTCATTGTCACACAGTAACCAAGTATAAAAGATTTTTTTAAAGCATATTTTTTGTCTTTTGGCAGACTGCCTATGCTCCCTTTGTGTGTGTGTGTACATATATATATATATATGTGTGTGTGTGTGTTATATAATTTATAAATCAGTGTTTTGATGGCTTTATAAAACAAGTTGGGAATTGTGTCTTAATTTTCTATTCTCTGAAAAAATTAAGATAGGTATTAATTCTTATGGAAACCCTGGTGGTGTAGTGGTTAAGTGCTCTTGCAGCTAAACAAAAGGTTAGCAGTTTCAATCCACCAGGTGCTCCTTGGAAACTCTAGGGCGCTGTTCCACTCTGTCCTATAGGTCTCTATTAGTCAGAATTCACTCAAATGCAATGGGTATTCTTAGTTGGAAATTTTTTAATTGCTCTAATAGAATAACAACTTCATATTGTCTATTGATACAGTGACAATTTTTAATAAATTATTTTCTAGAAATTTGCCCATTTCCTATGCATATTTTATTTTGTCAGCATAATATTTTTATTATTGCTCTATTTTCTCTTCAATTTTATTAGACTTTTCTGAGCAGTAATCTTCAATTTAGTGACCTTCTCTATAGTGTATTTCTTTTTTCATTGATAATCTATTCTTAGTTTTTAATTCTTATTTGTCTTCCTCCCCTTGATTTAAAGGGCCATTCTGTTTCTAAATTTTTGTATTTTATATTTAAATCTTTGATATCTTAATGGTTTCTGTTCTTCCTCCCCCCCCCAAAAAAATGCATTTGAGGCTTTATTCTTTTCAAAGAATGACTTATCTTCATCCCACAAGTTTTGATACTTTATGATTCCATTATCTTTCACAAAAATTTTGTTATCATAAACTAAAAAATATTTACTGAGCTTGTTATAGATTGAATTATGCCCCCCAAAAATATGTGTCGTAAATCCTAATATCTATGAATGTGTTACAATCCCATTTGGGAATGAGTTGCCTTTGTTATGTTAATGAGACAGGATTAGAGTAGGGTGTATCTTGAGTCAATCTCTTCTGAGATATAAAAGAGATTTAAAAAAACAAGTAGAGGAGAGATCAGGTAAGATGGATGCCAAAACACGTGGAAACCTCCAAGAAACCTGGCAGCAGAAGCTGAATAGACAAGAATCTTCCTCCAGAGCTGACACAGAGAGAGACTTTCCCCAGAGCCAGTGCTCTGAATTTGGACTTCTAGCCTCCTAAACTGTGAGAAAACAAATTTCTGTTTGTTAAAGCCATCCACTTGTAGTATTTCTGTTATAGCAGCACCAGATAACTAAGACAGAATTTGGTACCGGGAATGGGGTATTGCTGTAACAAATTACTAAATTGTGAAAGCAGTTTTGGAATTGGGTAATGGGTAGAGGCTCGAAGAATTTTAAGGTGACTAATGGTAATTTTTTTTTTTTTAATAGTTTTTAATGGTAAAGCCTAGATTAAGAGTATGTTGGTAGAATTATGGACATCAAATGCAATTCTAGTGAGGGCTCAGAAGGAAGTGAGGAGAACTCTAGAGAAAGTCTTTATTATCGTACAGAAAACATATAGTGTCAGCAACAGAATACTGCTAGAAATGTGGATGTTAATTGTGCTTCTTGTGAGGCTTTAGAAGAAAATGTTGAACATGTGATTGGGCAATGGAGGAAGGGCAATGCTTTTTATGCAGTGGAAAAGAACTTATCTGAATTACGATCAAATGTTTGGTGGAAGGTAGAACTTACAAGGTATGAACTTGGATTTCTGGCTCATGAGATTTCTAAGCAAGATCTTAAAGGTGGCACATAGTTTCTCCTTGCCACTTATAGTAAAATGTGACAGGAAAGAGATGGACTAAAAAATGAATTTGCAAAATAATAACAGATTTCAAAGATCTGGAAAATTCTGTTGTACTAACTGAGGACATGTGTCATAGAATGTTCACCAAGGGCATGGTTATACAATCTTTTGTTAAAGAGATTAAGCCTCTGACTGATGGATCTAACCAACTACCACAGCAGAAAGCCCATCAGCTTAAACTGAAAGGGACAGAAAAAGAATGAAAAGAAAGAACCTTATTTGTCTCTTGGAATTCTACAGGCAGGAAACTGGCCAAAGGAGGTACATGTATTGTCTTTCAAGAAAAGAAAACGATGATCCCAGCAGCTCAGAGATCAGCAGAATTTTTGGAAGGAGCATAGGAAGCAGGGCTTTTCAGTTTTAAAAGTTGGAGTCAGTCTCCTGGATCTCAAGGGGTGGAGCCACAGCCTCATGGGTTTCAAAAAGTCAGATCTTCGCCAACTTAGTTCTGGAGTGTGGAGCTGCAGTTAAGGTGTGTTAAGGGGACGGGGGCGGGGGGTTGCCACCAAAAGCTGAGGGAGTGGAGCTACCATGCCAAAAGGGAATAAGAATGAGACCTGCTAGGATCGAGGGGGAAAGGTTGCCACTCAGATGTATTCACAGAATGGGGCCGCTTAAAGCCAAGGGAGCAGAGTTGCCATCCCGGAGTGCTTAAGACAGGGAACTGAAATGCAGGGCCAAGAGGCCTCCACCCAGAATCCAGAGGGAGTGGCCAACACCCAGAGTCTGGAGAGTGGGAACATTGACTGAATGCTCTCAGAGAACAGAGAATTACTTTCAAGACTTGAGAGCTAATGTGAATTGTTAGGCAGGTGTTGCAGTTGCTTAGTGCCCATTATCCCCCCTTTCCCTCCAATTCCTCCTATTTGTAAGGGGAATGCATTCCTTGTACTTGTTATACCATTGTATTTTGGAAGCAGATAATCTGTATTCTAGATTTCACAGGTCCTCAGATACAGAGGAATTTTGCTCCAGGGTAGAATAAACCTAAAGTGTCACCCATACTTGAGATAGATGACTCAGAAGATGAGCTCTTGAACTTTCAGTTGATTTAACACTTTTGGGTTGTTGTGATGGGATGAATGCATTTTGCATGTGGCAAGAACATGTATTTTGGGAGGCCAAAGGGTAAAATTTTAGATAACTAAGAAAAAGCTTTAATGTTTGTTCATTTTCCCTACATATATAGGCTATTCAGAAGTTACTGTTGTTAGGTGCTGTCTAGTCTGTTGTGACTCAAAATGATCTTATGTCCAACAGAAAAACAGAGCCCAGTCCTGAGCCTTCCTCAGAATTGTTCCTATGTTTCAGCCCTTTGTTGCATCCACTGTACCAATTAATCTCATTGAAAGTGTTCCTCTTTTTCGCTGACCCTTTTCCTCACCAAGCATGATGACCTTCTTCAGGGGCTTGTCCCTCCTGATAACATATCCAAAGTATGTAAGACTAGGTCTCACCATCGTTGCTTCCAAGGAGCATTCTGGCTGTGCTTCTTCCAAGACAGATTTGTTCATTCTTCTGTCAGTCCATGGTATATTCAGTATTCTTCTCCAAAACCATAATTCAAAGGCATCAATCTTCTTTTGTCTTCCTTATATATTATTCGGCTTTCACATGCATACGAAGCCATTGAAAACATCATGGTTTGGTCAGGCATGCCTTTGTCCTCAAAGTGACACCTTTGCTTTTTAACACTTTAAAGAGATCTTATGTGGCATATTTGCTCAGTGTACTACATCATTTGATTTCTTGACTGCTACATCAGTGATATGATCTACACAGTAGAATGTCTTTGCATATTCAATAAAACACAGGTAAACATCTTTCTGGTGTTCTCTGCTTTCAGCCAAGATTCATGTGATATCAGCAATGATTCCCTCATTCCGTATACTCTTCTGAATCCAGTTTGAATTTCTGGCAGAACAACTGTTTTTTAATTATCTTCAGCAAAATTTTACTTGCCTGTGATATTAACGATATTGTCTGAAAACTTCCTTGGTGGTAAATCTCCACCCCCCAAATCATTTAACTGCCTTTCTCTGTCTTGCTGGTTGCTCCTTAGAAGCTACAGCATTGTTTTGATCAGCAGAAACTCTCACTTCTTTTAAATTTTACATTTCCATGACTAGAACACTTACCTTCCTCTGTAGCTGTTATTGTCAGTTTCCCTTGAGTCAGTTCTGATTCAAAACAAGCACAACAGAATGAAACACTGCCCAGTCCTGCTACCTTTCTCTGGCAGCACCATTTTTATACTTCTACTTTTCAGATCTAGTTTTGGGGATATTCTCCCACCCTTGCTAGTCACTGAGTTCATTAATATTTTTGGGTGGTTCTTTAAATATAACCATAGCTGTGGATATAGTCCTTTACTAAATTGTCTTTGAAATCTAGCTAAACGTAGCCTCTCCTTTTCACATATTTACTGAATGTTTACAGGTATATTGATTTCTAAAAGACCTATAAAATTCTTAGCCCAAATGAGACCCCAGTCATCCCTCTGTACTCTGGACAATCCCCTGGACCTTGGAATTCCTGAACATAATAAAATGGCTATTGTTTCATGCCACTAAAAAAAATAAAGTTGCATGCTGTTGTTTATATAGTCAATAAAACACAGGTAAATATCTTTCTGGAATTCTCTGCTTTCAGCCTCAAGACCCATCTGACATCAGAAATGACATCCCTCATTCCACATCCTCTTCTGAATCCAGCTTGAATTTCTGGCAGTTCTCTGTTGATGCATTGCTAGAACCATTTCTGATTCGGTTATCTTCAGCAAAATTTTACTTGTGAGTGACAGTAATGATATTGTTCAATAATTTCTGCATTCTGTTGGATCATCTTTCTTTGGAATGGGCACGAATATGGCTGTCTTCCAGTCAGTTGGCCATATAGCTGTCTTCCAAATTTCTTAGCATAGACAAATGAGCACCTCCAGTGCTGCATCTGTTTGTTGAAATATCTCAATTGTTATTCTGTCAATTACTGGAGCCTTTGTTTTTTGCCAATGTCTTCAGTGCAACTTGGACTTCTTTCTTCAGCACCATCGGTTCTTGATCATATGCTACCTCCTGAAATGATTGAATGTCATCCAATTCTTTTTGGTACAATGACTCTGTGTATTCCTTCCATCTTCTTTTGATACATCGTTTAGTATTTTTTGTCCATAGAATCCTTCAATATTGCAATTCAAGTCTTGAATTTTCTCTTCAGTTCTTTCAGCTTGAGAAATATCAGACATGTTCTTCCCTTTTGGTTTTCTAACTCTAGGTCTTTGCACATTTCATTATAATATTTTAGTTGCCTTCTTGAGCCACCCTTTGATACCATCCGTTCAGCTCTTTTACTTCATCATTTCATCCCAGTGCTTTGAACCAGTTAATTCTAGTTCAACCCCCTGCTGATAATTTCCATTTCCATTCTAGATATATTGAATCAGAATGTACGTTTTAACAAGATCCCCAGGTATTTCTTATGCGTAATAAAATTTTGTTATACCTAAGAATCATCTGGAAATCCTGTTAAAATGTAGATTCTGATTCATTATATCTGGGGTGAAAATAAAAATTCTCAGCAGGGTGCCGAACCATAAGGGACCAGTTCTAAGTCCTGTTTCTTTCTTCACTTTAGCTACTCTACATTCAAGGACAAGTTTCATAGTCTTTTCTGACATCCACTTTGGTCTTTTCTTTCTTTCCTGTCTATCTAATGACCTTTTGATTTCTTCATGTATGATGTCCTTGGTGTCATCCCACAACTTGTCTGATCTTTGGTAGTTAATGTTCAATGCATCAAATATATTCTCATGATGGTCTCTTAATTCAGGTGGAATATACTTAAGGTTGCATTTTCACTCTTGTGGACTTGTTTTAATTTTCTTCAGTTTCAACTTTAACTCACATATGAGCAAAAATCTTTTTTGAAGTCAGTCTCTGGTCTTGTTTTCATCAATGATATTGAGTGTCTCCATCGTTTCTTTCCACAGATGTAGTAGATTTGATTCTTGTGTATTTCATTCAGCTATGTCCACATGTGTAGACACTCTTTGTATTGTCGAAACTGTATTTCCATTAAGTAGGTCATTGGTCTTGCAAAATTCTGTCCTGTGATCTCCAGAGTAGTATTTAGAAGTACACTGTTTAATTTTCAAATATTTGCTGATTTTTAAATTGTATATTTTTAATAATTATTCCTATCTTAATTCTCCTATAATCAGAGAAAATACTTTGCATGACTTTATTACTTGGGTTTCTTTTGATATTTGCTTCAAGGTTTACTATGTGGCCTATTTTGCTCAGTGCTTCATGTGTAATTGAAAAGAATATGTATTCTGCAATTGTCCTGTTCCATATATGAAAATTAGGCCAAGTTCTTCATCATATTGTTTAAATATTTATAAGTTTACAGATTTTGTCTGCTTGTTCTTAAAATTTCTCACTCTGCTTATAATATTTCTAAAGATTCTTTCTTTTAAATCCATCATTTTTAATGCACATATTTTGAGATGAATACATATTTAAATTTTATATCTTCTTAAAAAAAATTTTTTTTAATGTATTGATCCTTTTTATATGGAGAAATATTCCTCTTAGTTTATACTAATAGTTGTATCCTTAGTGTTTCCTTACATTAATATAATAAAATCATTGCATTTTTTTTTTTTAATATCTGTATGGCCTGTTTTTCTGATCTTTTCCTTTCAACCATATGTTTAAAATGTACCCTTGTTAGCAGCATGGCATTGCATTTCCCACTTTGGGGAAGTTATATTTACTTTCAATATACTAACTGATCATTTGATTTAAATTTATAACTTACTATTTTTTTTTTAATTATTCTACATTCTCTTCCTATTTTTCTTAACATTTTGGAGTAATTGTTTACTATTACTCAATTTTCCTTCTATTAGCTCATTTGGGATACATTCTTTTACAATAAATATGCTATTTCATTTATAGATTATAACATGCATCCTTGACAAACTGCATTCAAATCGAGATTAGTATTCTGAACACATTAATTGGACTGTTATTACTTCCCAGATAATGAAGGCCTTTAGAATACTTTAGATTCATTTACTATCCCAAATTATGTACTGTTGCTGTGATATATTTTAAATATACATATATTTAAAATCAATTTTGATAACTCTAATAAATAAATCAACTGTGGGTCTGCTCCACTGATTTTTTTCTCCTAGTTTGGTTGATAAATTTTGATTAATTATTAAAAATTAATTATTAAACACTGTATTAAAAAAGGCATTACTAATTCAAAGATGCTTACTTTGTTTCTGGTATGTGGTTAAAGTAGGAGCAAATCACTTTAGTATTGGATGGAGCTGAACCAAGCTGGATTTTATTCTTTGTGAAGACTGTTGTATTCTCAGTTTATACTTAGCCTTCTTGTTCCTGATGCATGCTGTCCAGTTGACTCTGACTCATAGAGACTCTATAGGACAGAATAGAACTACTCCATAGGGTTTTCTAGGCTGTAATCTTCATGGGAGCCGATTGCCAAGTCTACTATGGAGCAGCTGGTGGGTTGAAACTCTAACCTTTCATTTAGCAGCCCAGCACTTTAATCATTGTGCCACCAGGGCTCCTAGTTTTAGAGAAATTTTTTTTTTCAAAGATCTCAACTGAATTCTATCTCTCTTGGCAGACTCCAAAATCCACTGATTTTTTTATTTCTCAGTGAGACTGCTGAAAACTCTTCTCATCTTCTCAGCTCTGTTCTTCTCACCAGTGGAGAAATGACTGAAGAATTAAAACAGTGTCCAGTCTTGAAAATGATTCTATGTCCTTCCATTCTCTCTGGGTTCTTGCATCCTTACGCTCTGACTGCTGTGGAAACTCTGAATTCCATTTGCCTTCCCAGCCTCAGGAAACTGCTAAATGTTGCTCAGCTCCTCAGCTGCTTGTCAGTACTTTCTCCTTGCTTTTTAGCCTCTTATGCTTGTGAACTGGCAAAAGCCTTGAGCACAAAGTTGGTAAAATGTTAGGTCTAAAAACATGTATGGAAACCCTGGTGGAGTAGTGGCTAAGTGTTACAGCTGCTAACCAAAAAGTTGACAGTTCAAATCCATCAGGCACTCCTTGGAAACCCTGTGGGGCAGTTCTACTTTGTCCTGTAGGGTCGCCATGAGTCAGAATTGACCCGACGGCAATGGTTTTAACAACATGTGTATCCCATCTCTCCAACACTCTGACCCTTGAAGACCTATCTCCCTTTGTGGTGGTGCAATGACTTGAAACAGGTGTTTTTGTTTTTTTTTTCCAGCTTCCTTAATTGTACGTGAAAGCAGATTTGTTCTTATAAAAGCTGATCTGCTATAGCAGGAATTCCTCTTCATTCTTCACTTAGTTAAATTGTACTGTTATTTAATCACACCCTTTCCTTTTATTTTAAAAATAATTACCTCAGTTTGTAAGTTTGCATTATGTGTTAAACTACAAGCTTCATGAGCACAAGAAATATGTTTCTTTTATCACAAAATCCTAAGCATCTGATCCAGGGAGCTTTAACTGAGTTCTACATATACGAAAGAAAGAAAGGGATGGAGAGAGGGAGAGAAGGAGAGAGGGAGAGAGGGAGGGAGGGAGGGAGGGAGGGAGGGAGGGAGGGAGGGAGGGAGGGAGGGAGGGAGGAAGGAAGGAAGGAAGGAAGGAAGGAAGGAAGGAAGGAAGGAAGGAAGGAAGGAAGGAAGGAAGGAAATTACCTCTAAGAGATTATGATATTGTACAAAATACCCACTGGCCTTTTTTGGGGAGGGTTACACTTCCTTGTCTGTTGATGTCTTGTATAGCCATAGGACTTGTTTTAGTTAAAGAAATGTAAATGGAAGGGAAGCATTTTCCACTAGAAACACAAAGAACCACCATGTGGTTTCACTAGACTCAGTCCTTTCTCTCTGGCAAGAGACTAGCCAGCAATGGGTCTGTTTCATAAAGTGGTCCATCAGCCTGGGTCCCTGAATAAAGAGGCACAAGAACAGAACTGATGCCGATATATAATATTCAAATAATATAAGAGAGAAATAGATTTTTTTTTCTTGTAAGCTGGAACTGTAGCATCTTGTTTTATTGCTGCATGATTTGGGTGAGCTGATAAAAAAAAAAACTTAACAGCAGGAGTGTGTTGCTGCACTAATAAATAACAAAATACATGACACTAGTTTTGGGACTTGGCAAAGAGTAGGGAAGAAATTATTACTGGATATTTGAAAAATATAGAGCCATGTTATGTAATGTGAAATTTTAATTAAAACTGTAACCTTATATAATTTGAAAGGTATAAAATATATCCCACTAAGCATTTGACTTTAAGTGAAGAAGTTGGAAAATTGAAGGTGAGTTATATGTTATTGATTATATTTGACAGGATTCTACAATAAAGAGATAATATTTAAAAAAAAAAAAAGAATTGGTTCATTTTTTAAAGTAAGGATGAAAGGGAATAATAAGTTTTCAGAAATTGTGGAATTTAGTTAATTCTTATCTCCAGTGAATAAAAGCTAAAATTAAGGATTCTATGAGTAACATAAATCAATTAAAATTTAGTCTTGTGAAAAGGATCCAATCAAAGACAAGACTAACCAACCCTTTATAAAAGTTTTAGTTAATTCAGATGGCATAGAGTGAATCATTTTAGTTGGGGTAAAATGGTTCAGAGAAAAGATGCTAAAAGTATCACTCTCTCATGAAAGTCTAATAAGTTCAAGACATGTACAGTCTAGTCTAGAAAGAGAGAGAAAATGTTCTGTATCAAAAGAGGTATGTAATTGACTGTTGGCACAGTAGTTAAAAAAAGAAGAAAAAGAAAAATCCGTGTAAGTTCTAGAGAGAGATGACCTATCAAAAAGCACGATAACTAAGGTGAAGCAATCCCTTGCACCAACTATCTACGCCGGAGGCAAGCCTAGAGAACTGCTCAGATTTAGAAGGGTATATTCGCCATCTTTTCTTCAGATATGTTCAAGGAAACTAATTATAAAGAAATAACTTCCCTGATGGTGAAGCCATGAGACATGAAGGATAATGGATTTGGGAGATATTCCCACGGAGTGGAATCTTGGTCTGAACAAGGATTAATCCCAAGAATAACAGGCTTTTGAAACACATGCCTGTTAGGATTTCAAAGTTGCCTTGGACCAGTAATATGTGTGCCTATCATTCTTCATATAGTCTAAAAATCCTGGAGAAAGAATTTTAGAAACAATTCTGATAAATTATAAGCCAGTACTTCTTTGAATCTCTAGCTCAGGTTCTCCTTATAGTTCTTTCTAGAATTCATAGCATTATTTCTGTCCTCATTCTGTCTCCCATGTCTCTCTTTTGTTCTGAGTGATTTTTCTCTAGTTCAGTTTGTCTATTGATTCTGTCTTCAGGTATTTGTTGGCTGCTTTTTACCTGTTTACTAGCTATTAACTTTTAAATACTGCAACTTTTTCTTCCTGTTTAATTATTTTTCAACTCTTCCCTTCTTTACCATGGTGGACATTTTTCCATAACTATCTATGTATTTTGTTTGTCGCTGTTGTTATTGCTAGGTGCCGTCGACTCTGTTCCAACTCATAGAGACTATGTAAAACAGAATGAAACACTGCCAGGTCCTGCACCATCCTCACAGTTGTTGCTATGTTTCTGCCGGTTGTTGCAGGCACTGTGTCAATCCATCTAATTCTTTTCCCCTTTTTTGCTGATGCTTTCCTTTACTAAGTATGATGTCTTTCTTCAGGGCCTGGTCTCTCCTGACAGCAGGTCCAAAGTATGTAAGAGGAAATCTAACCATCCTCACTCCCAAGGAGCATTCTTCCAGGATAGATTTGTTTGTTTTTTCAGTAGTCCATGGTATACTCAATATTCTTCACCAACACTGTAATTCAAAGGCATCATTCTTCAGTCTTCCTTATTCTTTGTCCATCTTTCACATACCATGGCTTGGGTCAGACCCACCTTTGTCCTCAAAGTGACACCTTTGCTTTTTAACACTTTAAAAAAGGTCTTCTCAGCAGATTTGCCCAATGTAATACATCATTTGATTTCTCAGCTGCTGCTTCCATGGGCATTGATTGTGGATCCAAGTAAAATGAAATCCTTGACAACTGCAACATTTTGTCTGTTTATCATAATGTTCCTTATTGATCCAGTTGTGAGGATTTTTGTTGTCTTTTTTTGTGTGTGTGTGCTGAGGTGTAATCCATACTGAAGGCTGTAGTCTTTGATCTTCATCAGTAAGTGCTCCGAGTCCTCTTTGCTTTCAGCAAGCAAGGTTGTGTCAGGTGCATATCACAGGTTGTTAATGAGCCTTCCTCCAATCCTGATGACAGAATCTTCATCACATAGTCCAGCGTCTAGGATTATTTGTTTAGCATACAGATTGAATAAGGATGGTGAAAGGATACAACCCTGATGCTCGCCTTTTCTGATTTTAAACCACACAATATCCCTCTGTTCTCTTCAAATGATTGCCTCTTGATCTATGTGCAGTTTTCACATAAGCACAATTAAGTGTTCTGAAATCCCCATTCTTTCTAACGTTATCCATAATTTTTTTGATCTACACGGTAGAATGTCTTCGTACAGTCAATAAAACACAGGTAAACATCTTTCTGGAATTCTCTGCTTTAAGCCAAAATCTATCTGACAACATCAATGATATCCCTCATTCCATGTTCTCTTCTGAACCCTGCTTGGAATTCTGGCAGTTCCCTGTCAATGTACTGCTGCAACTGTTTTTGAATTATCTTCAGCAAAATTTTAATTGTGAGTGTTATTAATGATTTTGTTTAATAATTGCCATGTTCTGTTGGATCACCTTTCTTTGGAATGGGCACAAAGATGAATCTCTTCTAGTCAGTTGGCTAGGAAGCTGTCTTCCAAATTTCTTGGCATAGACAAATGACAACCTCCAGCGCTGTATCTGTTTGTTGAAACACCTCAATTGGTATTCTGTCGATTACTAGATCCTTTCTTTTGGCCAATGCCTTCAGTGCAGCTTGGACATGTTCCTTCAGTACCATCAGTTCATGGTCATATGCAACCTCCTGAAATGGTTGAATGTTGACCATTTCTTTTTGATACAGTGACTGTGTATTCCTACCATCTTCTTTTGACAATTCCTGTGTTGTTCAATATTTTGCCCATAGAATCCTTCACTATTGCAACTCAAGGCTTGAATTTTTTCTTCAGTTCTTTCATCTTGAGGAATGCTGAGCCTATTCTTCCTTTTTGGTTTTCTAGCTCCAAGTTTTGCATATTTTGTTATAATACTTTGTCTTCTTAAGCCGCACTTTGAAATCTTCTGTTCAGCTCTTTTCTTCCTCATTTCTTCCATTCTCTTTAGCTACTTTATTTTCAAGAACAAGTTTCAGAGTCACTTCTTGCATCCATTTTGGTCTTTTCTTTCTTTTTTGTTTTTTAATGACCTTTTGCTTTTTCTTCATGTATAATGTCCTTGATGTCATCCCACAGCTTGTCTGGTCCCAGAGACAATGATCCCTACAGCCCTCATCCCAGAAGTTCAGTCCCTCACGGGGTTTGGGTGTGTCTGTGGATCTTCCATGACCTTGCCTTGTACAAGTTGTGCTGGCTTCCCCAGTATTGTGTACTGTCTTACCCTTCACCAAACGTGCCATTTATCTATTGTCTATTCAGTGTTTTTCCATCCCCACCCCTCTCCTCCATCATAGCCATCAAAGATTGTTTTTGTGTGTAAACTTTTTCATGAATTTTTATAATAGTGGTCTCATGTAATATTTGTTCTTTTGTGATTGACTTATTTCACTCAGCATGATGCCCTCCAGATTCAACCATGTTGTGAGATGCTTCCGAGATTCATCATAGTTCTTTATCATAGCATAGTATTCCACTGTGTGTATGTACCACAGTTTGTTTATCCATTCATCTGTTGTTGGGCATCTAGGTTGTTTTTATCTTTTTGCTATTGTGAGCAATGCTGCAATGAATATATGGTGTGCATATATCTATTTGTGTGATGACTCTTATTTTCCTAGGATATATTCCTAGGAGTGGAATTGCTGAATCATATGGTATTTCTGTTTCTACCTTTCTAAGGACATGCTATACCATTTTCCAAAATGGTTGTTATCATTTTGCTTTCCAACCAGTAGTGCATAAGAGTTCCAATCTCCCTGCAACCTCTGCAACATTTGTTATTTTCTTTTTTTTTAATTCATGGCAGTAATGCTGGAGTGAGATGGTATCTCATTGTGACTTTGATTTGTATTTCTCTAATGGCTAGTGATCAGGAGCATTTCCTCATATGTCTGCTAGCTGATTTAATCACTTCTTTGGTGAAGTGTCTGCTCATTTCCTTTGCCCATTTTTTAATTGAATTATTTGTCTTTTTGTTGTAGAGGTGTTGGGTTTTCCTGTAGATTTTAGAGATTAGAACTTTGTTGGATTTGTCATAGCCAAAATTTTTTTCCCAGTCTGTAGGTTCTCTTTTTACTGTTTTGGTGAAGTCTTCTGATGAGTGTAAGTGTTTAACTTTTAGAAGATCCCAGCTATCTAGTTTATCTTCTGGAGTTTCTGTGTTGTTAGTTATGGTTCATATCTTGTTAATGCCATGTATTAGGTCCTCTAGCATTAATCCTATTTTTCTCTTCTATGACCTTTATAGCTTTTGGCTTTATATTTGGTCTTTGAATTAGTTTTTGTGTGTGGTGTGAAGTATGGGTCCTGTTTCATTTTTTTTTGCACAGGGACATCCAGTTTTGCCAGGACCATTTGTTAAAAAGACTCTTTTCCCCATTTGATGGATTTGGGGCCCTTGTCGAAGATCAGGTGGCTGTAGGTGGATGGATTTACACCTGGGTTCTAAATTACATTCCCTTGGTCAATGTATCTGCCATTTGCCCTGTGTAAACATTCTCAACAAATATCTTTAAACAAACAATTCCTTGTACAAACTAAAGTCTCGACCTTTGTTCTTTTCTGTGCTACAAGCAGTTAAGATTTTACTAAAATCTGAAATGTCTCTTTAGAACATCAGCAATGAAAATTTCAGGCCTAGGCAAGGCTTTATTTAAAATGGAGTTTTTAATGTTAGTTCTGGGGCAGCTATCTAGTTATGCCTCAGTTTTCGGAGTTTGCTTACACAAATAAAACATATTTTGTAATATTAAATGTATTTGTGTTCTATTAACTGCTTTTGTTTGTTATTTCAAGATCTTTTGGAGCTAAACATTACTGCAAATTTTTAATATTCCTGTTAGATCATTTTTATGTGTTGATTATTACTTTCGATAGTGAACTCTTTTGCTGTTACAGTAGTCTTCTATTGCTGTATAACAAACAACCACAAATTAAGCAACTTAAAACAATACCCATTGACTGGCTCAAAGTTCTGTAAATCGGAAGTGCAGGAAGGCTCTATTGAGTTCCCTGTTTAGAAGACCATGGCCCAAGTAGGCTCTTATCTGGAGGCTCTGGGAAGAATTCTGTTTCCATGCTCATTCAAGATTCGATGGTATTTTGTTCCTTTTGATTGTAGGACTGAAGGTCCCAATTCCTTGATGATTGTCAACTGGGGTAGGGGGAGAGGTCAGCCTCAGCTTCTAGAGGCTGCTTACTTTCCTCCTCAAGTGTCTTCCTACATCTTCAAGTCAGCAACATCATGTCAAATCTTTCTCAGTCCTGGAATCTCTCTAACTTTCTCTTCTACTAGAGTCAGAGAAAACTGGTTTTAAATTATCCCACTCAGATAATCCACCTTCTTTTAACTTAAAATCAACAGATTAGCAACCTTAATTACAACTCAGCAGATTAGCAACCTTGATTACATCTACGAAATTCTTTTGCTATGTAATGGAACATAATCAGAGCGTGATATCTCATTACATCCTCAGTCATGGGGATTGGGGAGGGAAAGTTCTGGGGTGGGGGATTCATTTAGAGTTAGCTACCTCATAGCTGTTTTAGTCTGTTTATCTGTGGCTTTTGTTGTTGTTGCTGCTGTTGTAATCTGCTCTAGTTTGTTTTCTGCTTTTGTGTTTTCATTGAGTTTCACTAGTCTGGATGTACTTTTTTAAGGCTTGTTTGTATACTGGGACTGCCTTTACCTCAGAATCCATGAAGATTTGGCCTCTGCATGTATGCTTCTTGCAGATGTGTTTTTTTTATATTATTATTTTACAAGAGAAAATTATCTTTTTCTTCTTCCAAAAATCCTTAGTAGGCTGCTTCCTCATTGCTTCCATGGATATATTGACAAGGTCCTCCCAGTCCTTTTTCCTTAAAGGACAGCCCTTCCTATGTCCCTATGATATTTAAGGATCTAAATTTACCTTGAGCAGATCTAAGATTTACCCAAGTGTCAGTGAGAAGGTAGTGGTCATGGGAACTGTGTTCATGAGGCCCCTGTAATGAAAAAAGCATAGAAGTCTCTCCTTTGAAGTCCCTGGAATAAAGCAGACACAGATGTCCACGCTTTGAGAGTTAGATCCCATGAAATACACAATTTGAGTTTGTCTACAGTTGGACCTTTTTTTTTCGCTGATAGACATTTGCCATTTGTTCTATATAAGATTTTTTTAGAAGTTTTTTTTTTTCTTGCATTCTTATTTACAAATTACAGGGCTGCATTAAGCAAGAAATAGTCTTTTGCATGGGTCATGGTCTGACATTTCACTGTAGTCAGTGTTATTCCTAGAGTAATATAGCTGTGCATTTTACTAAAGAAAATCCAGTTTCTGATTAGACACGACTGGTATTAGTGTGCTCTATGAAGACAACTTGACAAAAAATACTGCATTCTCTGTCCTGGAAAAGGTAAGTTCAAGAACAGGAAAAACTAATCTATGGTGGTTGAAATCAGAACAGAGATGTCCACTGGAGTGGCAGGGATGGATATTAACTAGTATGGAGCATGAGGGAATGTTCTCGAGTGATGTAAATATTTGCAATCTGTGTGGTGATTACTTACGTAAATAATCATGAAGATGTACAGTTAAGATTTGTGCCTTTTGCTGACTGAATATATTTTATATTTGAATTAAAGAGTATGAATGAAAAATAATAATAATTAAATAAAACCATCAAAATCCCCCTTAGTTAGAACGATTAAGTATATTTATATAATATGCCCCATTTCTAATTCTTTTACTTGTGTTAAATATGATTTTAATTTTCCTCTTCAATATTTTATTCCAGTTAATATATTTCTTACATATTATATGAATGTGTGTTTCTCATGTTTAATTAAATAACTTTGTAAAAGAAGAGCATCTAAGAACATTTTTATATAAAGTCCTTGTGTAGTTTCTTGAACACTTTAAAATTAAACACCTATGAAACAGATTTTAACAATAACAATTATCTGTAAAATTAGCAAGTATTCCCCAAACAGTCCATTTTGTACTATAGGAATAAAATTCATACTCTCAGGGTGATAAAAAGAAAATAGGTAAATGTTGAACAACTACAAGGGAGAAGATAAAGCAATCGACTCGAGGGTACTGGGTTGGGTTTATCCTAGGAGAGGGGTGAATACAAAGGTTAGTACTTAGAGGTCAGATCTCAACTAAATCATCCCCTTGTCCCTAAATAGATGCCTTCAGCTAACTGTAAATGGTAGATTTAAAACAATTTAACTGGCATAGAACTGTTTAAAAATTAGAAGTTTCCCTATATAAATATTTAAAATCATTCTATAATCACACTATTTTATTTTCAGATAAAATTGACAAGTGTTCCAGTAGAAGCTCAAAAAAAAGAAAACCATTTTTTTCTTAATCTTCTAATTATAGTATTTAGGTTTCTCAGTAAGAAAAGTAGTTGGGTGCTTTATTCTGATATTTTATAGGTTGATTTAGAGGACATTTTTTTTTACAGAGACTACAAAATTGTAGTAATGGTTTTCAGTCACAATTTATCTAAAGAAGAATGACTATTCATGCACTGATCTCAACAAAAACCTTTTAAAAATTTGCATTTGCTAAAGTGCCATAGGTTTCTAATTATAAGGGTATTTTGAATGATTTTCCATGGATATACTATACCATAGGTAGAATTATGATTTTAGAACTGATTTACAGCTAACCAGAAATAGCTATCTCTGTCAGGGAATGATAAGGTTCAGAAATTGGATATTCCTCATCTTCAAAGGAATGGTGAAAGAACAGGGTCAGTAAATGAAAATAAGTTACTCACTGTGCAATTATTGTTAACATTTTAGTGACAGGAAGTAGGATGGAAAGAAATATTGTTTACAGATGACTCAAACCAAACTTGTTGCCATCCAGTCAATTCCGAATCATGACAACCCTATGTACTGCAGAGTAGAACTGCCCCACGGGGTTTTCTTGGCCGTAGTCTTAACGGAGGAGCCCTGGTAGTGTAGTGGTTAAGAGTTCAGCTGCTAACCAACAGGTTAGCAGTTCGAATCCAGCAGGTGTCTTTGGAAACCCTATGGGGCAGTTCTACTCTGTCTTATAGAGTCGCCATGAGTCGGAACCGACTCGACAGCAGCACATAACAACAATCTCTATGGAAGCAGATTGCCAAGCCTTTCTTCTGTGGTGCCACTTGTTGGGTTCCTCCTGCCAATCCTTAGGTTAGAATTCAAGCACAAACCATTTGGGCCATCCAGAGACCTATTTATAAATAGAAAAACAACCAAAGCCTGTTTTGGTAACTTAGAAAATATTGTGGTGACATTTTATCTTTTATACCTTCCTTCCCAACTTTATTTTTTTTCCCAACTCTTCTATACTTCTTTTTAGCTCTGTATTCTAGTTCATGAGACACAGATATATACAAATATTGAAATAATGCCAAGGTACTTTTGTTAAAACAAGATATCACATCCAATTGTTGAGAATGTTGTATGCAGAATGCAGAGCAAGCTTTGTTAGTTTCCTTTGTTCCAGACTTATCTTTGAAGTATCCTTAATTTCATCAACTATTCTAGAAAAATAACATGCGGAAATGAAGTTAATGGCACACGTAATGAAAGAAAAACGTAGGGTTTGGGAAATTTCTATCAATACTTGATCAAATAACTACAGATAGTAGTTGGTGAGGCATTTTTCCTTGGCAAATGGAATACAGAAAATGTTGTATAAAGTACTGGTTAGACAAGACACATCTTAAACTTAAAAAAAAAAACCTAAGTCCCTCATCAATACTTTATCTTTTATTAAATGATAGAAATACCAGGAGCCCCCCAGGAAGCAGCCTCCTTCTCTTCCATGTTGTTATAATTCAGTGGAATTGTTCCCTATAGTGGCATTCCATGTAATCCAGAATAGCTCATCTTCATATGTGCTGTGAACAGCCCATTTTAAATAAATATACTGATATTTCTTAGGTTTCTTTGAAGCTGATTGACTCATAACTTAATCAGCAATTTTCCACCTTTAACATTAATAGGTATTCATCAAAATGGGAAAAACTTTATTTTTAATTGTCTAGGAAGAAAGTTGTAGCAAAAGGCACACTTGTTATGAGATGAGTCACAGAATAAAATGTTGCCAGCTTTAAAATCTATCGTATCTTCAGTAAGTTGGGTAATATCTTTAAGCCATTTTTCTTCTGAGAAATACGATTTTATGGCACTCCTAAAGGAGTTGCCTGGATGTAATTACATATAACATTCCATCTGTCTAAGTAAGGGGTGATGAATCAGTCAGAACTGTCTTGAATTAACTATAGCAAGCTTGCTGTAATGATGTTAACTACTCTTTATTTAATACTTGTAAAATTGGAATTTTTAAAACACTTTTTGGTGACATTTACTCTATTCTGTTGGTAATAAGTTGGTAATAGAAATGCTTATTTTCTTAAGCTCCTGACAAGACATATTTTTAAAACAGTATCTCATTTGAAACTAAAAAATTCTGCCATCAAATTTAAAGGCACATCTTTTATAAATTATTGGTGAATCTTGTGTGGGTTAAGATACTGTCACGTCAAACATATAAGATTGGTTATATAGTGTATACTACTGTATACCGATCAAATTGTATGGCAGGGAGAATGCTATCAGAAGTTTTAAACTTATTGTTATATAAAATCTATGAACACTGCTACACTATGAAGACAAATCTAAATGTTTCATATTCAAGTATACTTTTTCAAAATTCTATCATCTACTTCAAAGAAAAATTATTTTTGATAAAGTAGCTGACAAATAAACATTCAGCTGTGCATTGCTCACTTTGATGCCTTCCATTGTCAAGATGGATGTTTTGCTGTATTTTTCTGCTAAAACTCACCTCACCAGGGGATTTCTCCTGCCAAATAAGAAGCAAACTTTCACATAAATGGAAAAATGTTTTTTACCCACAACAAATGAACCATCTCTGTTGAGTGGTTCCCCAGGCTTCTGTAAAAATTCACCTGTGAAGTTTTGCCACCTTAAAAAGAAAACCAAAACAGCTTTAATCAGCTAAACAGAAATAGTTTTTATGCCAAGCACATTAAAATAAAATAAAAAAAAAAATTAAAGTGCAAACACTGGTGTAGGTCCTTATTTTCTTGTTTATGATATTTTTATAATAAAACTTTGAAATACACTTAAAAATATTTTCTAACTTTAAAAGTATCATTTGAAACAATACCATGCTAAGTAGGGTATTTAGTTCATTTTTTCCTCTGTGTTTTATGATCCTGACTCTTCTTTCTTTATTTATTTAAGAAACTGTTAAGAAGCAATATCATACTTAATCTTTCTTTAAAGTCATTATTTCAAAAATAAATATTTTCTAATCTGAATTAAGCTATTAAATAATGCAATTGGGTTGATAATCATAAAAATATTTTTGACTCTAAAAATATCAGTGATTGTTAGTAATTATTTTCTTTGCCCAAAATGGTAATTTTTAAAAAGATCTAACATCTGTTTACTTTCTGAGTAAAAATGTAATAATCGTTCAGTTCATGTTATCTGAACTGTATAGAAAGTTGGTAAAAATTTAAAAATACATATGTAAGTCCACAAACATAGAGGCCAACAGCTAATGTGTTTGATTGGTATACAGTTGATTCTATATGGATATATGCATTAAATGTGTGGCAATTCTGAGATACTATTTTGTAACTAATTCCTATTGTTTATCTCAATATCATGTTTTAACATTTGTTTCATTTGTTATTAAAGTAAATAGAGTACGGTTTCAATTTTCTCTTGTACAGCTGCATCACAATTTGTCTTTTCTAGCTATTTCATTTTTTTCAGTTTTCTCTGTATTACAAACACATCCGATATGATTATCATTGTTATATCTTGAAACTATCTAATTTTTCTCAGTAAAATTGGTTGGTAAAATTGTAAAAAAAAAAAGGGGGCATTTAATAAGTATTATGAAGTTTTCAAGGGGCCAAGTCAGTGTATTCTACCAAATATGATGTATAAGAATAATTGATCAGACATATGCACAGATTATTAGTTTAAAACACATTGTCAGTTGGTAAATTAATTTCATTGTTGTTTTATTTTGAGTGTTTTTTCCATAACTACTAAGATTACTATTAAATTTATTTATGAATTATATTTATTTCTGCATCCATGAAATTATCTGCATTTGTCCCTTTATTTTTCTGTTGGAGTATTGTTTATTGTTTTATAAGAATATCACTGTCTGGTTGTATTTTTTAAAAAAATTTTGTATCCTTTTTTTTGTTGGGAAGGAACATTAGTAGATCTTATTATACCCTATATAGTTAAGAGCTTGGATGCTAACTGAAAGGTCAGCAGTCCGAATCTACCAGCTGCTTCTTTGAAATCCTATGGGGCAGTTCTACTCCATCCTATAGGGTCACTATGAGTCAGAATGTCAGAATTGACTTGACAGCAATGGGTTTGGCTTGGTTTATATAATAAAATCTATCAATATCATCTACTATTTTTTCAATGTTTTCTGCTGGAAACATCATTCCCATTTGAATTAATAAAATAATCTCATATTTTCAAATATCATTTTTTAACTTTGGAATTGGTATTCTGTAGAAATTACTTTTGAAAACTTGCTTTAATGTTTCATTGTTAATTATTATGTTTGCTTTTGAAATAAAAAAAAAGACAGCATTCCACACTTCATGGAAGTATGTGACCATTACTAGCTTGTTATGAGATTTTTCTCTGTCAGTATGAGTAAATGTATGTGTGTGTATATTTTCAAAATTGTTGCTACATCTTCAAATGTTTACACTTTCTAACTATTTACAAAACATGTTAATGAAAGTCTTCTTTTATTGGAGGATATATACATCAGTTCCATGTATGTGTTGCTGTATAACAATTCCCCCCTCTCTGCCAAGTGTAATGATGTAAAACAACATTTTTTTTTTTTTTCTGCACATGGATTTTGCCATTCAGGAATTTGGACAGGGCACACCAGTGATAGTTTGTCCCTGCATCCAAGATGTCTGGGGCCCCAGCAGGAAAACTGAAAGATGACTCAGTGGGTTAAAGACATCATCCTTCCATATGGCTTCCTAATATCGTGGTGATTAGGTTCCAAACATGAACACCACAAGAGATAATAAGGTAGAAACTCCATTGAGTTATAATGTAGCCTTGTAAATCAGTCACTTTTGCCAAATTCTGTTCATTAGAACCGATTTACTAAAGCTGGCCCATATCAAGTATAGGGGAAATTTTTAAACTGGAAGAATTCAAAGGAATGTACATAAACCTTTTAAAACTGCTACAGCAATCAATGCAGTATTCCTTTGCGAGTACTTGCATTGTCATAATAACTGTTCTAGGAGATTCTTCCTCAGAATGATTGCAAACCAATAAATACTTCTTTCTTTGCTTCAGGGGAAGCTTATATACCAATTTATATAGGCAAGCACTTTGCTTATAATGACAGACAGGTGACATACCTGGGAAATAGTATGGACATTTGGACAGATAGATAGCTTATCAGGACATTACTTTTCTTATCAAAAGTCACCCAAGATTCTCATTTCACTGTGTGCATCAGTAATAGTTGAGAAAAGAAAAATGCTTTGCCCAATTGCAATGGAGCTATACAAGAGAATACTATATATCCATGGATATATTATTGACCTTAATCAGTAAATTGCTATTTTCTGGGTGAACCTTTGTCCAATTCAAAATGCCCAGTATATCCACTTTAAAGTATCACTCTTAGTCATCTTGTTTTCAGACACTCGAGGTTATAAGTATTTACCCTAATTTCCCCTTACTAGACATTAATAGTACTATTGTATGGAGTCATCCCTTGTTAAAGCATGCTCTAAAAATTGTGCACTGCTTGATCAATAGATTTTTCTTATTGGTTTTGTTTGAGGGTCAACAATTAACAATCCTGGAGGTTTCATGGAGACTCAATGGAGATCTTCTCATCTCACTACTATAGATAACCCGTTGCTGTCAAGTCGATTCCGACTCATATTGAAAAAGTAGTGTGCTTCTTGCAGGACCCTCAGTCTACAGCATGATGATGAGAAGGACCTGCATTGAGTCTGAGCACTGACTTTTTCTTTTTCCAATTAGTTACCAAACGCCAAGTTTATTTTGTCCCCTAGAAATACGAATTTCTTTTTTAGGAAGTAAATTATTTTCTTGGGTGAGAATCTGCCATGATTCTAACAATTTTACTGTTTTTCTTTTTTGTCCTTGTTATATTTTGTTGTGAGTATATATGGAGAAATTCACAGGTAAAGAACAGTACTAGATCTAATAATCATGCCAAAATTTCTAAGCTCTTTCTTCATATTTTATAATCTAGGAATCAAGACCATTACTCAAACTCACAGTTGAATCATTTTCTTTTTCTGAGTTAAAGTCATGGCAAGGGAAAAAAAAATTAAAGAGCAAACATATTTAAGGGAAATTAAGCATTGCTTACTTTTTATTTCCTTTTAGAATTCTTGATTGTTTATCCTAAGTATTTACTATTATGTGTATAATTGCAGAACATAATTTTTATGATCAGTTAATGTCCGAAGTTTTCCAGAGTTGAAAAGACATGGTCAACGAAAGGCCTAAAGGAGAGGTGGAGGAAACTCACCACAAGCAAGCATGAAACTATAAAAAATTGATATTACCTCAGCAAGCTGGAGAGATGGTGCAGAGGCACAAAAACACATTTTGACATGAAAAAACTCATAATAGAATTAACCCACCAAAAAAACTAGTGCAGACATATTAAAAGATAACTTGGACTCTTGGTAATTTCATCCAGTCAAACAGTAAAGCCTGTAACTATTAATCAGACAGGTATGAATACAAAGGATAAAGGTCTACTAAATTAAACCGAGCGCTCTTTCATTTGAACAGAAAATTCAAAAGAGTCCCCCTTAAATGTCTCCTCCCTACTCATTCAAATATGCCTCCCAAAGAACAATTTTGTTCATGTCCAAAGTTCATCCAAGTGGCCAGTTGATTTCAAACTGTCCTTGATTAAATTATCCAACTAGAGAGAAAGAGAGGGATGTGCACATGAATTAAAATTTCAAGGGAGCAGAAGTTTCATTTGACAAGTCAAAGGAACACAGAAGATCCCATAAGAGCTGTTAAGTGGCAATACGGAGTTTGCTTGTCTAACCTTGTATTTTCAGAACATAGTGAAATATCACTCATCACCACTGGGGGACCCAATGGAAGCCAAAGATCTGCCAGGTGAAATTAAATAAAGCAGTTATCACGGACACAGCTACAAGATTGTTGGAATTCTCATAAAAGTTTTTACAAATCACCATTTTGAACTCACTCAAAGGTACCGTGGGAGACTGGCCTGGATATTGGTTTCAAAAGGCCATAACCTTGAAAACCTTAGGGATTGACTGAAGGACAACTAACAACAACACTAAAGAGTATGAAATTTGATGTATGAATGGAATGCAGGGGTTTCTAAATTATATTCAAAAGTGCCCCGTATTATTTCTGATAAAAAATCCAAATAGTAGATGATATTGGGAAAATATTGTTGTATTATTTTATTAAAAAAAAAAAACAAAACCCTATATAGCCTTCCTGATTTTAGCACTACATAAATATAATGTTAGAACATTTTGTTAATACAAGTTTGCTCTTTTAAAATTTAAAAACTTGCTACAATAGCACTATATTATTATTGTTTCCACAAATTATAAAAGATATAAAAGTATTTTTTAAAAAATCTTTAGACAATGAAATTGTAATAATGGATTTTAAAAGCAGTTTAATCTTGTGAATTCTTACAATGTTACAAAATATTTCAAGATCTTGAGTAAGCTCTACAACTCAAACTAATATTAGTGAGAGAATTCAATAATCTCTACAGCAGACAAGGAGCCCTGGTGATGCAGTGGTTAAGAGCTCAGCTGCTCATTAAAAGGGCCTCAGTCTGAATCCACCAGCCACTCCTTGGAAACTGTGTGGGGCAGCTCTACTCAGTCCTGTAGGGTTGCTCTGAGTCAGAATCAACTCGAGAGCAAGGGGTTTGGGACAGAAGAAAAATGACTAGTTTTTTAATACTCTGAAGGGACACTGTTTTTAACATAGAATATTTTTAAAATTGAAAAGCCAAATATCAGGGGAGATACAATAACTATATATTCAGATGTGGAAAAACTGAAATTTTATCTAAATACTTCGTATTCTAAAAGAAATTCAGAATGTTCAGCAATAAAATGCAAAAGAAAAGAAAATTAAAAGGCAATATTAGACCTTCACTTAGGATGTTAAAAGCTGGGAAAATTATCCTTCCCAATCATACAACAACAATAAAACAAAAACATAAAACAAAAATGCCAGATAATCTTCAAAGTCACAAGTTTATCTGAAACTTCACCAAGCTAAGAACACAGAGCAATCAACTTACATGAATTCTAATTAGGGAAAGGTAGAGAGAGAGAAAAATCTTTCTGCAACTATAATAATGGCTTTATTCATAATCGCCAATAACTGGAAACAACCGAAATGTCCCTCACATGGTGAGTAGATATACCAGTTAGAGGATATCCATGCCACGGCATACTATTCAACAATAACGATGAATGCATGCAGCAACCTAGATGCATCTCAAATGCATTTTATAAAGTAAAAGAAGCCAGACTTAGAAGGGTACATACTGTATGATTCTACTTTTATTATATTCTGGAAAAGGTAAAACTACAGGGACAGAAAACCAATGAGTGGGTTGCCAGGGATTGGGGTTGGGTAGAAAAATTCACTACAAAGCAGCATGCAGGAATTATTGAAGTGCTGGAATCATTCTGTATCTTGACTTTAGTAGTAGTTACTTGACTTTACGTGTTTGTCAAAACTGGGGAACTGCATACTAATAAGAGTGCATTTTAATGAATATAAATTATATCTTTTTAAAAATAAAAAGGTGTAAATGTGATTTATGAGATAATGAAACTAATCTATATTTCCAATTAAAAAAAAATAGTGCCAAGGGAAACACTAAGGTAGAAAGCAAGCAGTTTCAATTAAAACAGAAACTTACAAAGCTTTTAAATTAATGTCTTCAATAAGAAAAGGCAATCTGTTTAGATCGTAAGTTTAAAAGGTTGTGTGATCTTAGTGAAAAGGAGAAAGCGTACATATTTTTTTTAACTGAATAAAGTTTATTAGAACTTGCAAAGGAAACAAAAGTATATACAAACAAGAATTGCCTTTTTAAAAACCACCTGAAATATTTTATTACTTTAGCAATTTATGGCTAGGCATTGTATTATTTGTGCTTCATGGTAGTGAAGACACATTTTAGCTTGAGTTTCACACATGGTTACCATATTATTACAGAGTCCCAACAATGCGATTTGGGGGCACCAGTGAATCGTGTTTGTAAAATCATAATGTACTAAATGTTTCTGTCATACACTGCTAGTTGCTGACCCAATAATTGTCCTGCCTTTCTAACCGAAACCCTATTTTATCTACACCTGCAATATGGATATATAAAAAATAATTGTCTTCCCAGACTCCGTTGCACCACTGCTTAGCCATGAGACTGGATTCTAACTAATAAATAAAAGCAGAATTACCTTCTGTGGAGCTTCTAGGAAAGCTTCTTTGTTTTTTCCCCCATGTACAAAGGGGATAATCTCAAGTTAATACAAGTTTTTTGCAACTTGCTTCTTTTCTTCCTGCCTGCCTGATATGTCCACATGAGGTGCAGAAGACAGCTTGTTAGCATGAAGAAGACAGTCACAGGATATGGAACCATTATCTAAGCCCTGCGTATACTACTTCTGGTCTTCTAGAAAGAGAAGAAAAATAAACCTCTTAGTTATTTAAGTCAGATTACAATGACATGCTGTGCAATAAAACCCTACTTGATAAAAAGTTTAATAATAGTTTTGTTTTTAAAATCAACTCATAGTTAAAATACCAAAGACTTAATCATTATTATAGAACAAAATATGTATATCCTAAACTTCCATCATGCAAAAGCAGTGTTATCGATAACAGATCAGTAATTTCATGTCTCTATTTTGAATTTTTCTCGAAGGAAGTATTTTAACAGGAGCTGATTTATAAGAGTGGGAAGTAAATGTCAAATAAAAATTTTAAATAAAACACTAAAATTTTAGTTATCATTCATAATTATACTGATTGTCTTATACCTAGTGCTGTTGTAGCACAAATGCCACAAGCGAGTGGCTTTAACGAACAGAAACTTATTATTGAATAGTTCCGAAGGCTAAAAGTCCAAATCAGAGTCTCAGCCCTGTGGATTCCTTCCTTTGTCAGTAGCCCCACACACTCTTTGGCTCTTTGTCATTCCACCCCTGGGCTCGTAAACAATCCTCACATAGAGTGTGTCTTCGCCTATATGTCTCTGTGTTTATTCTGTGTTTTTTTTTTTTATATAACTTAGAAGTGATTAGGTTTAGGATCCACCCTCTGCTGGTATGACCTCATTAGCACAACAAAAGAAAACTCTATTTTTAAATTATATTATAACAACAGGTACAAGGGCCAGGAATTCAACACATATTTTTGGGGAACACAATTCAATCCGTAACACTTATATCCACTAAAGAGCTAAAGACATAAATGGTTAACCCTTAAAACTGGGCTTGGTGAAGATGAAAGGCAGGAGTTGATGACACTTCTAATCTGTATTCAATATCATTATAAATGTATGTTACCATGTCCATGCATTATCTTTTGATACAAATGAAATATAAAATACAGGTATAATACATATTCCAAATAATATAATTTCAGTATTTAATCACATGTCTTAGTTTTCTATTTTTCCGGAATTCATTGCATATTGTCTGAAACTTAATGATTATACTGTTAATATTAACTGTTGATGATTAAGATATATTTCTATAAAAAAGCATATCTTATGCATTCTATATTTTCCAAATAATCTTTAATAAATTTTTTAAAAGAAGTAATAATAATTGTAAATAAAGAATAAATGTGAGGATCATT
Source organism: Loxodonta africana (assembly GCF_030014295.1). Classification (NCBI taxonomy): domain Eukaryota; kingdom Metazoa; phylum Chordata; class Mammalia; order Proboscidea; family Elephantidae; genus Loxodonta; species Loxodonta africana. The sequence continues at coordinate 52,982,013 of NC_087351.1, forward strand.
TTCTTTTTGCCAGGATTAGTACCTATTAAATTTTTTAATGAATGCCTCTTAGAGTGCTCAATCTTTATGTCCAAAGTGTGGAAATCTGTCTTCTAACCTTATTAGGAATTCTGGAAAAATGAGGAAAGTGGCCTGGGAGTAGAAAATATCTCATCCTTCATCATAGGTTTTTTTTTTTTAGAACTTAGGTCTTTTTCTGAGTCTAAGATTCAAGATATAGTTCCTTTGAAAAGAAATGGGAAAGATAATGAAACAAAACAAAACAAAATGAAGATAGCACACCCACCTCACACAAACACACAAAGTAAGAAGAGCTTCCTATGTTCAACCTCAGTAGAATTTTTTTTTTAACAATTGTCTTTAGTAGGGTACTTTCCTAGTTTGGGTATGTGAGTTATATGCATAATACCTCCGAGAGTGGGGAATTTTAACTCTTGGCACCTCCAGTTTGCCTTGCCTGTTGACGGAGCAGCCTCTGGTAATTGAGAAAGCCCACAAGCAAAAGGACACTGCCATGGTAGTGAGAAGTCCAGTCAGCGTAGTCAGAAATTACAAGGGCCAAGAAGGTATGGGTGAGGCACCAACATCATCCGACATAGATACCATCATTAATGGACTCAAGCACCATTCAGGGCCTTAAAGTATAAATCATCTTTAAGTCTAAGTAGATATTGAAGAATATATGTTCTGAGTATGCTTAAGTAATTAGCTCTGTCTGATCTTGCAAGTCATGATAAAGATTTGCTTATGACAGTACCAAATCACAATTATCTTTCATTTAAAAAATATTTTAATTTTTTGTCAATAAATAACTGGTGATTCTTATGGTTTTCACTCCAGTGTGCTTACTGAATCCAATAGGAAGAGTTTATTTTTTTGGGAAACTAGGAGTACACATAGGTCTTCAATTAATGATATGCATAATGAGTACATTTATATGATGAGTTCTGAATAGAAATTTCTTTATCATGAAATGTAATAGAAAGTCAGGTGCAGTTCAATTATCTCTCTATAACTTCCCCTCATTTGAATTTCCAAGTACAGCATTCTCATACTGAAAACAAACTACAGAGTAAGTGAGTTCATAACTCTTGAGGTTCTGGTCACAAAGACACTAAAAGAAAATAAAGCTCACTCATATGTGTTTAGATAAAATAATTATCAATCGCCACCTCAAGGGTGTTTTAGGAAACTTTTCAAACTTTCATTTTCCTACTGAGTATTAGCTAATAGTCTTTGATTTGATAGTTGTTTAGATTGCAAGCTATTGGATTAAATGATGCCCTGAGGCTACCCTTTGGCAAAATTGAAATTCAGTATTTCTGCTGGAAAATTACGCTAGCTTTATTTAATTAGAGATTTCAAGGTGTCTATTTTTTTTTTCTTTTTTTGTCTGACATATAAAATGCTTTGCTCTAACAGATAATAAATCACAAGAGAGGAAAATATTTTTTTTTCTTTTGAACAATATAGAATTTTAGCAATCAAAAGAAGAAAAACCGGTTCCTAGAGAAAAATCTTTAATTAAAGAAATTATTGGAAGTTTTAAGAGTAGATCCTTGTGAAAGTAGTACAGAGAAAATAGCTGGTTTTGCATAATGTGACATCCTTATCCATCTCAAGGATGGCCCAAGTTTCTGTTATTTAAAAACCAAATGAACAAACATAAGGGCTTGTGTAAGTTGGGCTAAAAGCACAAGGCCTTCAGGCACTAAAGGGATATAGTCACATTTTCATCAGAGCTGGAACAAATTTTAGGAAAATATTTAAAAAATTAAAAGGTTTATGGTGTTCTCAAATATAAATTGTTTCCTAGTAATACAACTCTGAATAAAGAGTATTTTAGATGCATTTTAAATTAAGGTCCTTAAGACAGAAATGGATTTTGGAAAGAAATATTATTGAACTCTTTTGTACAAAAACAAAAAATAAGAACAAAATTATATCTAGACATACAGTTGCTTGTATTAAAAAACAGACACTTAAAATCAAGAAAAAGTAATGGTGAGTTTGAGGTCAATGAGATTCATAAAAGAGAAGTTTTAAATTAAAAAAAAACATTTCTATATATGTAACATCAATTTTTTCTATAGCATGGGTAATAGCGGTACTTTTTATTTCATTACAGGAAGTAGGGAAATTCCATCTATTAACATAAGAATTGATCAATATTTTATACCATTTGTTATATTAGAAAATTCATTAAAGTTTTAATGCCATAATATATCAACTTATTCTAGTGAAACATCTCCCTACTGGTAACAATTTACTACAATGGTAACAATTCTATATAAATTAAGAAAATAATTAGCTTCTTCCAGGCATAGGTTAATTTTCATTTTATACATCTATTTAAATGGCTCTCCTTATTTTATGTGGCATTGGCAACTCTCTTAAGCTCTCTGAGGGTTAGTTTCCTCATCTATAAACTAAATAAAAAAAAAAAGCCAATAGTATTATTCACCTCAAACTCAGGAAGAACTTAGAATAGCACCTGCCACATCTAAAACCAAACCAAACCCATTGCAGTAGAGACAATTCCAACTCATAGCAACCCTATTAAATGTTATATACAAGCTCATAAAATAAAATACATAAATATAACATAATGGTCTACTGAGATAGATTCCCCAGTAATTCTCTACTATAAAAGGAGTGGATAGAGAAAGACAATACCCATTGCCGTAGAGTCAATTCTGACTCATAGAGAGAGACGCCATAAGGTTTCCAAGACTGTAATCTTTATGGAAGTAGATTGCCACATCTTTCTCCCATGGAGTGGCTGGAGGGTTCAAACCACCAACTTTTCAGTTAGCCGCTGAGTGCTTAACTACTACACCACCAGGACTCTGAGAAAGACAATGTTGTTAGGAGCCATTCAGTTGGTTCTGACTCATAGAGACCCTATGTGCAATAGAAGGAAACACTGCCTGGTCCTGTACCATCTCTACAATTGTTGCTATGCTTGAGCCCACTGTTTCAGCCACTGTGTCAATCCATCTCATTGAGGGTGTTCCTCTTTTTTGCTCACCCTCTACTTTACCAAGCATGATGTCCTTCTCTAGGGACTGATTCCTCCGGACAACATGTTCGAAGTGCATGAGACGTTGTCTCGCCATCCTTGCCTCTATGGAGTATTCTGGTTGTACCTGTTCCAAGACAGATATGCTCATTCTTTTGGCAGTTCACGGTATAGTCAATATTCTTTGCCAACACCATAATTCAAAGGAGTCAATTCTTCTTCGATCTTCCTTATGCATTGCCCAGCTTTCGCATGCATATGAAGCGATTGAAAGCATCATGGTTTGAGTCAGGCACATCTTAGTCCTTAAGGTGACATCTTTATTATTCAACACTTTAAAGAGGTTTTTTTTCAGCAGATTCGCCCAATGCAATGCATCTTTTGATTTCTCGACTGCTGCTTTCATGTTGATTATGGATTCAAGTAAAATGAAATCCTTGACAACTTCAATCTTTTCTCCGTTTATCATGATGACACTTATTGCTTCAGTTGTGAGGACTTTTGTTTTCTTTATGTTGAGGTGCAATCCCTACTGAAGGCTGTGGTCTTTGATCTTCATCAGTAAGTGCTTCAAGTCCTCTTCACTTTCAGCAAGCAAGGTTGTGTCATCTGCATAAAGCAGGTTGTTAGTGAGTCTTTCTTCCAATTCTGATGCCCAGTTCTTCTTCATGTAACACAACTTCTTGGAGTATTTACTTAATATACAGATTGAACAGGCATGGTGAAAGGATACAACCCTGACACACACCCTTCCTGACTTTAAACCATTCAGTATCCCCTAGATCTGTTCAAATGACTGCCTCTTGATCCATTTACAGATTCCTCGTGAGCGCAATTAAGTGTTCTAGAATTTCCATTCTCCACTATGTTATCCAGAAACCCTGGTGGCATAGTGGTTAAGTGCTACTTCTGCTAACCAAACTGTTGGCAATGTTATCCATAATTTATTATGATTCACACAGTCAAGTGCTTAGCATAGTCAATAAAACACAGGTAAACATCTTTCTGGTATTCTGTGCTTTCAGCCGGGATCCATCTGACATCAGCAATGATATCACTGTTTCCACGTCCTCTCTAAATCCAGCTTGAATTTCTGGCAGTTCCCTGTTGATATACTGCTGTAGCTGCTTTTGAATGATCTTCAGCAAAATTTTGCTTGCATGTGATATTAATGATATTGTCTGATAATTTCCACATTCGGTTGGATTACTTTTCTTCAGAATAGGCATAAACATGGATCTCTTCCAGTCGGTTTGGCCAGGTAGCTGTCTTCCAAGTTTCCTGGCATATACCAGCCAGCACTTCCAGCTCTGCATCCATTTGTTAAATATCTCAATTGGAGTCCCGTCAATTCCTGGATCCTTGTTTTTTGTCAAAGCCTTCAGTGCATCTTAGACTTCTTCCTTCAGTGCCACTGGTTCCTGATCATATGTTACCTATTGAAATGGTTGAACGTGGACCAATTTATTTTAGTATAGTGACTGTGTATTCCTTCCAACTTCTTTTGATGCTTCTTGAGTTGTTTAATATTTTCCCCATAAAATCCTTCAGTATTGTAACAAGAGGCCTGAAACTTTTCTTCAGTTCTTTCAGCTTGAGGAATTTTGAGTATGTTCTTCCCTTTTCATTTTCTATCTCCAGCTCTTTGCACATGTCATCATAATACTTTACTTTGTCTTCTTGTGTCGTCCTTTGAAATCATTTGTTCACCTCTTTTACTTCATCATTTTTTCCTTTTGCTGTAGCTATTCAAGGTTCAAAAGCAAGTTTCAGACATTCATTTAGGTCTTTTCTTTCTCTCTTACCTTTTTAATGACCTCTTGCTTTCTTCATGTATGATGTCCTTGATATCACTCCACAACTTGTCTGGTCTTCGATCATTAGTGTTCAACATGCCAAATCTATTTATGAGATGGTCTCCAAATTAAGGTGTGATGTACTCAAGGTTGTACTTTGACTCTCAAGGACTTGTTCTGATTTTCGACAGTTTGAACTTGAACTTGCATTTGAGTAATTGATGGTTGGATCTGCAGTGGGCCCCTGGCCTTGTTCAGGCTGATGATATTGAGCTTTTCTATCATCTCTTTCCATAGAGGTAGTCGATTTCATTCCTGTGTATCCCATCTGGTGAGATCCAAGTTTATAGTCTTTGCTTATGTTGGTGAAAAAAGGTATTTGCAATGAAGTCATTGGTGTTGCAAAATTCAATCGTGATCTCTGGCATTGTTTCTATCATCAAGGCCATATTTTCTAACTACCGATCCTTCTTCTTTGTTTCCAACTGTCATATTCCAATTACCAGTAATTACCAGTGCATCCTGATTGCATGTTCTATCAATTTCAGACTTCGGTAAAAATCTTTAATTTCTTCATTTTCGGACTTAGAGGTTGGTGTGTAAATTTGAATAATAGTTGTGTTAACCGGTCCTTCTTGTAGTCTTATGGATATTATCCTATCATGTTCAGAGTTGTACATCAGGATAGATCATGAAATGTTCTTTTTGACAATGAATGTGACACCATTCCTTTTCAAGTGTTCATTCCTGGCATTGTAGACCATATGATTGTCTGATTATAAATGATTAAGACCTGTCCATTTCAGCTCACTAATGCCTAGGATATCGTTTTTTTCATGTTCCATTTTTGACTATTTCCAATTTTCCTAGATTCATACTTTGTACATTCCAGGTTCCAATTATTGGATGTTTGCAGCTGTTTCTCCTCATTTGGAGTCATGCTACATTAGCAAATGAGGGTCCTGAAAATTTTACTCCATCCACGTCATTAAGTTTGACTCTACTTTCCAAATACTTCCCTAGTCATATTTGGAGTGCCTTCCAACCTGAGGGGCTCATCTTTTGGCCCTATATCAGACAATGTTCCACTGCTATTCATAAGGTTTTCACTTGCTAATTCTTTTCAGAAGTAGACCACCAAGTCTTTCTTCCTAGTCTGTCTTAGTCTTGAAACTCAGCTGAAACCTATCCACCATGAGTGATCCTGATGGTATCTGAATACTGGTGGCATAGGTTCCAGCATCACAGCAACACACAAACCCCTATAGTACAATAAACTGACTGAAGCATGGGGAGAGAAAGACAGTAGTAGTAATTAAAACACTGTTTGCCATATGGAAAAATTCCTTTGGATTTTCAGAAATATCAGTGTGCCTTTCTCATTTTACCTGTGCTTCCAAAAAATAATGACTTAAATTTGCCTGGAGAATTTTAGATAATCATAATTCATTCTCCATTAATGTAGTAATGAATAACAAAGTAAAAAACATACGGCACAGAATGAAGGATGTAAAATATTGATCAAGAAGAGGATATGTATTATATGTATTAAAGTTCCTGTCTATCATTTCCCTGAAGTCATTTGCTGTACCCAAATGGCCAATACGGGAAGTTGGATGTTGCATAGATGATGAAATGAATATAATTTATTATGATATAGAAATAAAACATTGTTGTTATCGTCATGTATTTCCTTGATTAATAACATTGCCTGGCCTTTCTTTTTATGTAGTGTTCCAAGGTATATTTCTTATCCGATTGTAGAAACAATGAATTTAAACAGTATAATACTGAAGTAAGGGGTCAGATTTCTTTAGTTTGTCATGTCTACTGTCTTAGATAATGAGTTTTTCATAAGTTATAGTGCCACTTTTAGCATAACAGTGAAGCCACAATAAATATTTAACAGGGAAATAAAATGTAGAAACTAAGCTTCTCTAAAGCCATAAGGAGACACTCTGTCTTTGTTTCATAAATCTAGGAAGTTTACTCTGATTTATAAATTTGCAATACTTCATCCTGTTCTATAGTAGGTTAAATTTATTTGCAAAATAGCATTGTCTTCTCATATCATTTAATATTTATGAGAAACACAAAGTTTTGAAAGTTATATACGCATGAAGTAATAAGTGGTTTATAATTCACAAAGGTATTTCTTTCAATGCAGGTTGTACTAGGTTGACTTCTTGTTTTTACTTGATTGCTCTTTATCTGGGTATGGCCCTCGATGCACATGAGAAGATCTCTCCTGGCTAAATTTACACTCATGATTGTTCTCCCATGTCTATGGTTGATAGGTCAAGTGGCAAATGTATAATTCAAATGCTCTGTCATATGCTTTGTCTCAGAAATTTGAAACTTGAAACAGAGAAAAGAAAATCTAGGAGTTCCTGAATCTAAATCTTGTAATTGAGAGCCCTTTTGAGAGGGTATCCATAAACATTCTTGTGGAGGTTCTAAAAGTTTCCAGGTTCTTGCCCTTCTTAAGTTTAGGTTTTCAATGTTTCCTTTATGTGAAATATCCTTTTTTTATTTCAAAATTTAATTTCTTTACTTAAGGTATCCAGCTGTAGTTTTTTGTTTGTTTACAAGTAAAATAACTTTAATACATAAATTAAAAGCATATTGCTAGATAATGCCTGTAAAAGAAAAAATTTAATTGTGAAACTTGTATGTGTATATAAATTTAGAGTAAAAAATAATAGACATAGTGAGTTTATGTGAATAATATAGTCACCTATTCATTTTCAAAAATTTTAAAAAGGAATATTATAAATTCCTGGAGAAGTAGTAAAAATAGCCTGGTCTTCTATTTCAAGCAAGGCTTCTTCTTGATTCTATGACTACTGACAAGTTAATTAAACTCTCTGTATCTTTATCATTAAAACACAGATACCAAAAAACTCTGTGTCATCCTGAGTATTAGATATCCTAATACACATAAAATATCTATCTCAATGGCTGATCTTATAAAATGCACTAAAGAATATATGTTCTTTCTCTCTTTCACATTGACAATTCATACATTAAGGGGTTTGTAGGGGCCCAATAAAAAGTACTGTTCTTTCCTTCCCTGTTCGTAACAGTGGGAGATGGTGGACGAATAACAACTTACTTACAGATAATAAGAAGGGATTTTGTCTATGGGCAAATGACTCTCCATTGCTGAATTTCAGAATCAGGCAGATGTTCTCACTGATTCACAGTCTGAGCTGGAAATCCTCAGGCCTTGACTTCAGAGACAGGGTCAAACTTATGGAAGACCAAAAGCAGAGGTGAGTATAGGTTCTTTGCATAGAAACAGGTTCCAGAATGATGAAGAAAAATAGGGGGCTGAACTACCCATTCTCAGGTTTTTCTTTCAAACTCACCAATCGGGAATGTGTGAATGGTGAGTGTACAAAAAAATTAAAAGGTGTGGGGGTAGGGGGAGGATGTGGAACACCAGGAATGAGGGAAATGATTTTATCGGTAAGAATATGTCCGGAGTCACTTGTTTCACATTGCTAACAGTATAACTTTTAAAATACAAAATTTAGTGAATGTGTTTGAATAAGCTAGTACAGCTATGCATAGTTTCAATAATATTGGGATTGCTAAAAGGGACAAGAAAAACTTATAAATGAAGACTTATTGTCAGGAGTCAGCTAAATAAGTATGGGTTAGGAAGAAGCAATTAGAGCAACACAGAACATGAACTATGACCACACGTATAAAAAAAGAATAAAGAACAATATGATCTGAAGGAATTAAAATGGGGAACAGATATGAAATACTGTTAAAAAGAAATTTTTAAACATATTTTTCAAGCCATATCCTTAAAAAATGTCTATTAAGATATGAACTGATCCCTAAAACTGCTTGTTTGAATAAATTGCATTGAAAAATCTTGATAGATGAGAGGTAAAGCAGAAATGAGTAAACAGCTCATCATACACACAAAGGTGTATGTGTGTGTGTTATATTACTTTTTTCTACTTTTCAATATTTATCTTGAATATATTTGTTGTAGGCAAAATAAAAGCCTACCAAAGATGCCTACACCCTAATCACTGGAATCTATGAATATGTAATAAACACCCTAATCACTGGAATCTATGAATATGTAATATGGCTAGTTAAATGGAATTTGCAGATAAGATGAGGGTTATGAACCTTAAAATAGAGAGATTACTCTGGACGATAAGGGTGGCTCCAATCTAATCACATGAGCCTTATGAACACAGAACTTTCTCCAGCCAGAAAATGAAAAGTGATAGAGCACAAGGGGAGAGCAGAGAAATTGAAGGCATGAGAGAGATGCAGCCCACCGTTGGTGCCTGGAAGGTGGAGGGAGTGGGCCGTAAGAAAAGGAAGGGAATGGTATCTAGACGCTGAAAGTGAACTCTGACTAACACCCAGGAAGAAAATATGGATCTTAGTCCTATAATAGCATGAAACTGAATACTGTCAACAATCACAATGAGTTTGGAAGCAGATTCCTGCCCAGAGACTCCAGAAAGGATCACAGCCATGCTGACGTCTTGATTTCAGCCTTGTAAAACCTGGAGCAGGAAATCACCCAAGACAAGCCATACTTCTGACCTACAGAACTGTGAGAAAATAAATTTATGTTGTTTTAAGCTGCTAAATTTGTGGCTATTTATTTTGGCAGCAATAGGAAACGAATACAATATTAACAAGATATTTCTAATATTTTGTGTTTTCTCCATGACTTGCAGAGAAGAGTGGATTTTTGTTGATCAAAGAAATAGAAGCCCTATGTAACAGGTGGAGATGAGAATGGGGCATTCAGTTATAAATGGCATACTTCCATGAAAGTGAAAAGAATGTATGAGATAAAGGAGTCATCAAAGTTAGATACTGGAAAGAACAGAAGAATTTGGAGTATATGTTTAGGTTAAAATAGGTAAAAGATGATAACTGGAAAGTTATTGACATAATACCAAAAAACCCAAACCAAACCTGTTGCCATCGAGTTGATTTTGACTCATAGCGACCCTACAAGAGAGAGTAGAACTGCCCCATAGTGTTTACAAGGAGTGCCTGGTGGATTTGAACTGCTGATCTTTGGTTAGCAACCATAGCTCTTAACTACTATGTCACTAGGGTTTCCACTGACATAATGGCATAATGAAAAGTAAATGCTGTGCTACAGGGTAATACTTTAGCCAGTGCTTAACGGAAGAAAGTAAAGCTTATTTATTGTGGTTGTATGTGGTTGAGATATTTAGATCAGTGTGTTCATAAGTTAGCTCTTACACAAACCAGGGTCTTTAAATTTCCCTATTAGGAAAACATTATACTAGTTAAAAGGGTGCAATGAAGAAAAGTAAATTTAATAATCCTGATAAAAAGATGCACTGAAAAAATAATTGGCTATTAGCATAAAGGAAGAACAATTAAAGATATATTTCATCAAGCTAGGTCCCTGGGTAGTGCAAATTGTTTGCGCTAAACTACTAACCTAAAAGGTAGCGGTTCAAACCCGAACAGTAGCCCCACGGAAGAAAGTCCTGGTTATCTGTTTCCATAAAGATTGTTGTTATTGCAGTTGGGTTCCCTTGAGTCAAGTCCCTCAACTCATAGCAACCCACATGACAGAGTAGATCTTCCCCAATAGTTTTCTTGGCTGAAGTATTTACAGCTGATCAGTTAGCAGCCAATCTCTTAATCCTTCTTACCACCAGGGCTACTTCTGTAAAGATTACAGCCAAGAAAACCCTATGGAGCAGTTCTACTCTTTAACACGTGGGTTCGTCAAGAATCAGAATTGACTCAATGGCAATGCATTTGTTTTTTTCTACCATGTTAAACTCATGGAATGAGTAACTGATAACATATTTCTAATAAAAGGGCAAGAGGGATGGGGATAATGACATTGATGTTCTAACTCAGATGCTTGATGCCTTATCTGTGATACTGAGAGAGAGAGGGTTAATTTGGTCCTTTTGAACTTGGTAGCATTGAGAAAAATGAGCAGCATTACTATATGAGCACTAAGGTAACTCAAATAGCTTTGCCTATAAAAATTAAGTTTTGAAACCTTCTTTAATTGATTTCATTATTTAAAAAGATACCTTGTGCCCTTCTTCTTGTCTACTTTATAATTACATTTGATATTTCTTGTATTGTTCCAGCTCCCGTAAGTACCTATCAATGTACTTGGAAAAAGAACAAACTCTGCTGGGAAAGATGAAGGGCACACATATTTTCTTGATGTTCTTGATGAAGTATTGTTCTTGCCTTTTAGAAAAGACTGAAAACTTAGAATAAGTTACTTGGAAATTATTTGAATTTTTGAAAATCAGATAGTCCAAGGATCAGGCATGAGTAAATACACAAAAAGTTTCTCAACCTCTTCTAGAGTTTAAACTTCATGTACCTTATTCACGCATTCTCTTCTCTAGGGAAAATTGCAAAGGAAAAAAGAAAGAGAGAAAGAGAAGGAAAGAAAAGGTAAGGTAATTAAAACACTTCATAATACAGTTGCAATTGTCCTTGTACTATTATAACCTTACCAGGTGGTACTGTCTCCTGTACCAATTATCATTTATTATCTATTATGTTGGCTCAGGATGGAGCCAGGCTGGCTTTCCTGGAATGTCTTGATAATGAATGTGTTGTCAACTGAGGTCAACAGCAGCTTATTTACTACTTCCAATGGGAAAACTTCAAATGGGTTAGGTCATTTAGACACAGGGTTCTGTGCATTCTTAGCTGATGCCTATATATTGCTGATCATGGTTATTGATTTCACATCCCATTCTAAGATAAATGTGCAGCATAAATATTCATTGTCACCCATGCACTCCTACTGAACTCTGTGGTTAAACCTCATATGTCTAAGATTTTGACTGTGCCAATTTCTCCAAAATGTTTGTCAGACAGGAGACTCACAGTAGATTTTCATTAGAGACTTCATCAAAATTAAAAACTTTTGTTCACCAAAGGACTTTATCAACAAAGTAAAGCAACACCCCACAGAACATCTACTCTGCTAGATATTTTACATATACACATTCCTCACCAAAATTTACAAGCATTGGGCAAATGAGTACATAAATTAATGTTTGAAACCTTAAACTACTTTCCTAAGTATATAAAAAAAAAAAAGTATATACCAGTAATAAATACTGGACTCATTACTTGAACATTAGTCTGTGTTCACAAGAGAAATATTCTCTTCCTTCTTTTTTTTTTTCTGGTTTTATTTGTATCTCACACAGTGGCTACAACACTTACTTTCATATGGTAGACACCTAATAAAATCTATTTAATTAAAAAGATAGTTATCACCTTTTAGAACATAATTATCATATTTAAAGTCACATTTTCTAAATAGTTTTCTATTTTGGAAATGAAAGCTGTGCTAACGCATTTGACAGGGTTTTTGACTGATCCTCTGTGAACAGCAGGGGGTCCAGGACTCAAATCCTTGAGAAGGAATCTCTTTTTTGAGATGGTAAGGAAGTCTAGTTAGAGTCTGTCAGGACCCTGGCCATATTTGCTGCGTAATCCTCGTTACCATTGATTGAATCAATTCCAAATCATAGTGACCCTGTAGGACTGAGTAGAGCTGCCCATAGGATTTCCAAGGCTACAATCTTTATGGCAGCAGACTGCCACATCTTTCTTCTGCAGACCAGCTGGTGGATTCACACTGCTGGCCTTTTGGTTAGCAGCCAAGCTCTTAACCACTGTGCCACCAGGGCTCCTTGATTTGCTCAGTAGGCAGTCAACACTGGAGCATGTATGCTTGAAAGAAAAGCAGTTTCCTGATGGAGTCCCGAGTGAATTAGCTGGACAGAGTTCTTCAGCACCAACTTCTTGCCTTTAGTCCTGGACACAACCTCAGAACTCTGGATATTCCTCAGGTAATTGGTTTCAAAGTAAAAGAAAATCTCTCTCACATGGTATAGCTCTACGGAAAAGAGAACATAAGCGTTTAGATGGTAAAACGATCAGCTAGGACAACTGACCAGGAACACTAACTGTGATTATGTAAAGAAACAGGAAGACATTCATGTGATTCATCACTGTCTGCTTCTTCTGTGCACAATAAAGGCAAGAAACAAATACTGATTTTACTGAGAATAAAATCAGCCCTAAAAGAGCTAATTGCTTGATATCAGCTGCAAATTGTCAACCACATAGAGTTATCAATACTTCCACTTAAAGTCACAATACGGACTAGAATTTTAAAAACATATGTTTAATGATCATACATGAATTTTTATATTTACATTTTTAATATAAATTCAAAATTTTAAAAATAAAGGAAATTTACTATATTATTCTTCTGTCATCTTTTCCATTAGGCCATGTAATTTTGACCTTTATAGCAGGTTATGAATGGGTGTATCATTCTCTGCTCAGACAGAGGGAGGGGGAAATCCTTTTACCTTTTTTTTCTATTGCTTTTTGATTACAGTTAGCGTTTAAAACTTCAGTAGAGTGGTCTTGATTATGTGGACTATTCCTAACACTATTAGTTTAGAATGAATCAGCTGTGGGAGTGTTCAGAGTTGACCTTTTATATTGAATTTCAATTCAATATGTGCATTTAAGAATCTCATATACAATGCATTGTTTAAGATCTATATTCCAAAAACATTTATAACAAGCAAAATGGAAATGCTATGCTCGTTCTTCTTCGTGTATACACATTTATGGTATGGTCCGTTCTAATAAAATTTAACAATATAGAATTTTAAAAATAATTCAGAGGTTAATGAAATTATCCAGAATCTTTCTCATGCTTGCTGGTTCATTTTGGGTAACACCTATCTATCTGCCATGTATTTTCATGGAAAATGATTCAGCTTAAGACAATTTTGAAAGTGTTATCAATACTAATGTTGGTAAGTCATTGCTATATTTAAGAATGCCACAATGCGTTCATTGAGATATCAACAATCAGAGGTATTAGTCAATAGATGAAGGTATATTTTAATTATATAGAGCTTAATCCATGAGATTTTCAATCATCATGTCTGAAATAGTAATTTTTTTTAACATGAATGTTACATAACATTGGGAAAATTACATACTGTTTTATTTTCAGGAGAGACTGAAGAGTAAATGGTGATACATGGGGAGGCAATATTTGTTAGTCACAGTTTTTTAAAACTTGTTACGTAATATCAGTCTTCCTGTATTACATCGATGTTTTCTTATGTAAAATTTTACTGTAAAATTAGTGCATTTTCATGGTAAAATGCTAAATAATTTGATTAATAGTTCCAAATTTTCGTATGTATACTTTGGTCAATAGGATATATAGATGTCAAATATAAATTTTAAGTGCAATGTACTCCCTAACAAAATATCTTTCAATACTATTTTATTAGCTAGATAATTGTCTTTTGAGATCTCCAGTTTATTCACACTCTCACTCACATATTTCTCCTTCAGAATCATTAAAAAAAAGAACGCTTCAGCAAAAGAAAACACTACTGGCAAAGTGAGAAGTCATGATCTGTAAAGGACCCTACATGGAAAGGACTTCATTCTTCTACAAGCCAAAGTCTGGAGAAGTCACAAAGTGAAGGAGCCATAAATGAAAATGTGTACTGTATATTGCCAAAACAAAGTACACCCTCGGAAAGCATTGAGTTCTGCTGGAGGAAGGTAGCACATTACCATTTGGGGGACTCACCTATAATGACCTGCCAGGTATTTCTACATCAGAGAACTGATGGTTTCCACATGGTGGACAAGAATAGGGGGTATCTAATTCTTACCCCTGCAGAGATTTCAGAGCCCAAAAATACTCTCAAGAAAAATAAATAAATAAATAGAAGATTTTTCCATGAATAGAAGACATGATTTGCTACATTAAAATAACTGAAATAAGAGTAAAATTGATAATAATCTGTCATTAAAATTAAACTATTTCAGCAAAATCTAGGATTTGAGTGTTGGATTGGGAAGAAGGAAAAAATAAAGCATTATGAAGGTTTTTTTTAGAGTAATTTATGACTATATAATGTCTCTTGTTGTAGAATAGAGTAGATATATTTAGATATGGTAGAGATATATTAATTGATTACTGGTATTCAGAATATTAAAATGAACACTAGACAAATATAGAGGCTTGGCTTAGATGAATTTCAAATTAACTGAGTAAAAATAGGGATGAATAAAAACTAAACAAGGAAATTAAGAAAAAGGTACAAGAGAATGCAACAAAGTAAAAAATAATTTTAAACATGATAGGATAAAAGTAGTAAAATTAGACATAAATAATTATCATAATGTAAATGAATCTGCATTTTAAAAGACAGATTTTGAAATCTGGATTAAAATAAAAACTTTGTGCATTATTTACAGGAAACTCCATTAAAACAAAGTTGTTATTGTTGTTATCGAATTGGTTCCAACTTGTAGTGACCCTGTGTACAAAACAACAAAACACTGCCTTCATTATCGTCGCAATAGTTGCCATGTTTGAGACCATTGCTGCAGCCACTGTGTCTATCCATCTCATTGAGGGTCTTCTTTTTTTTTTTTTTTTTCTGACCCTCTACTTTGCCAAGCATGATGTCTTCTCTAGAAACTGGGCCCTCCTGATAACAAGTCCAAAGTACATGAGACAAAGTCTCACCATCCTGACTTGCAAGGAGCACTCTGGCTGTGTAATTCTTCCAAGACAGATTTGTTCGTTCTTCTGAAAGTCCACAGTATATTCAATATTCTTTGCAAACACCATAATTTAAATGCATCAATTTTTCTTCAGTCTTCTTTATTCATTGTCCAGCTTTTACATGCATGTGAGGTGACTGAAAATACCATGGCTTGAATCAGGCTTACCTTAGTCCTCAAAGTGATGTCCTTGCTTTTTAACACTTTAAAGTGGTCTTTGCTGCAGATTTACCCAGTGCAATATGTCTTTTGATTTCTTGACTGCTGCTTCCATGGTGTTGATTGCCGAACCAAGTAAAATAAAGTCCTTGAAAATTCAATCTTTTCTCTGTTTATCATGATGTTGCTATTGGTCCAGTTGTGAGGATTTTGGTTTTCTTTATGTTGAGGTGTAATCCACACTGAAGGCTGTAGTTTTTTATCTTCATCTCTAAGTGCTTCAGGCCCTCTTGTCTTTCAGCAAACAAGGTGGTGTCATCTGCATAATGCAGGTTGTTATTGAGTCTTCCTCCAATCTCCATGTCTCATTCTTCTTCATACTTTCCAGCTTCTTGGACTATGTGCTCAGCACACAAATTGAATAAATATGACAAAAAGGATACAACCCTGATGCACATACACACATTTCCTGATTTTAAATTACAGTGCTCCCTTGTTCTGTTCAAAAGACTACGTGAGCACAGGTAAGTGTTCTGAAAGTCCCATCCTTTGCAATGTTATTCATAATTGGTTATGCTCCACTGATTTGAATACATTTGCATAGTTAATAAATCACAGGTAAGCATTTTCCTGGTATTCTCTGCTTTCAGCCAGGATCCACCTAACATAAGCAATAATACCCCTGGTTCCACATCCTCTTCTGAATCCAGCTTGAATTTCTGGCAGTTCCCTGTTGATAGACTGCTGTAACCATTTTTTAATTATCTTCATTAAAATTTTACTTACATGTGATATTAATGATATTGTTTGATAATTTCTTGCATTCTACTGGGTCACTTTTCTTTGGAATGGGCATAAATATGGATCTCTTCCAGTCATTAGCCGGGTAGCTGTCTTCCAAATTTCTTGATGTAAACAAGTGTGTGCTTCTAGCATTGCATCTGTTTGTTGAAACATGTTAATTGGTAATTAATCAATTCCTAGAGCCTTGTTTTTCACCAATTCCTTCAGTGCATCTTGGTCTTCTTCCTTCAATATCATCAGTTCTTGATCTTGTGCCACCTCCTGGCATGGTTGACTATTGACCAATTCTTTTTAGTATAATGATTCTGGCATTCCTTCCATTGTCTTTTGATATTGTTGTATCATTCAATATTTTGCCCACAGAATCCTTTAGAATTGCAACTTGAGGCTTGAACATTTTTCTTCAGTTCTTCCAGCTTGAAAAATGCTGAGTGTGTTCTTTCTTCCCTTCTATTTTCTAACACCAGATTTTTGCACATTTCGTTATACTTTGCTTTGTCTTCTCGAGCTGCCCTTTGAAATCTCTCCAGTTATTTGACTTCATCATTTTTTCCATTTGCTTTAGCTACTCTATGTTCAAGAGCAAATTTCAGAGTCTCTTCTGATAACCATTCTGGTCTTTTCTTTCTCTCCTGTCTTTTTATTGCCCTTTTGCTTTCTTCATGTATGATGTCCCACAACTCATGTGGTTGAGGATAGAGAATATTTGAATAATGCAACCAAAATATAGGACTTAATGTTGTTGTTGTTAAGTAACATCCAGTCAATTTCCACTCATAGCAACCCTATATGATGGAAAAGGACTACATCGCAGGGTTTTCTAAGCTTTAATCTTTATGGGAACAGATTGCCAGGGCTTTTTCTCTAGGAACCACTGGGTGAGTTCAACCTTTCTGTTAGCATTTGAGCACTTAACAGCGGCACCATCAGGGCTCCTTAGACATACAAATGAACTTGCATTTTGTAAATGGAAAATATATATTTATGTGAAATAGATAAACCAAAACTTTCTGGAGGGTCTTAACACAATCTTAGAGAAAACAATACATCAAGAAGACCAAAAATAAGCACAGATATTGAATACCTGTCCAATACAAAGGAATTCAGCAAGAAACTTGAGTATATAGTCAATTTAAATTTTTTTTTTTTTTTTTTTTTGTAACAGCACCAGAGATCTCAAACAAGTTAACAGGTAATTGAGGCAGGTTATTTAGGAAGAGGGTTTATTACATTCAATATAAAGAATAAACCAATTACTGTTCTTCTCATAGAAAGGAATAGAAGCTTTAACGCCAAAATACAGATAAGAAGTAGTGATTGACTTCCTGTAAAGTAACCCATATTCCTTTCAACCTGCACCAGAGAATAAAGCTGTAAAAGTCCCCAGCAGGGTATATTCTCTAATGCCCACTTCATATGGAGATTAATGAACAAGGAAAAGCTCTCAGAGACCAGAGTGAGGGCCCAGGGAAAACAACAGCAAAAAAGGTGTAATTGGTTCCATTTCTGGATTGGTAGATCAGAGTGGGAAGGGAAATATTGGACACATATAAATTAAAATTACCTTATCCTGAGAAAACACATAAATTACCTTATGCTGAGAAAACACATAAACTGCATAATTTTTTCATTATATTATCTCTGCTTGCCTATGATGAGAATGTGTGGACTAATGCTCATATTTAAGTTGCTCTAACTTCATTTTCAAAAAACATAGCAAGATGAGCTATCCGTACATCAGTGTTGTAATGATTCTATTATTTCTTGACTAAGAATAGTACAAAGAAGAATTTCTTTTCTCTGATATTAAGAAGCATGCTCTTTTGTCTTGTTAACAACTTTTCCGACTATAGAATTTTCCCCGTCTTTTTTTTTTTTAAATGATAAAAGAAACTATAAAATGAATAACTTTAAAATGTGGGATAATAAAAGAATGTTATTTGGCATTTAAGTTGAGATTCTCTTTCCCCCAAAGTATCTGAATTCTTCTAGACACTTATCATGGACTTGATTTTTTATTATTCCAAACGTTGTCGTCTAGTACATGCTGCAATGGATGTTTCCAAAGGGAGAAGAATTTTTTTTTTTTAACCTAAAGTTATATCTATCTATACAAAAGTCTGAAAGTATTCTGAGAGCAGAAATTTATAGCTTTTTGCCTGTAACAGGACACAATTATGATTACAATACTTAAATAGCATAACAATGCTGGCTATCCTCAAGATATTCAAAGTTTTGAAAAGGAACATTATACCCTAGTAACTGTTGTAACTATTCCATAAACCGGAGAAAGGAGTATTTCCACCAAAAAGGTGGCCATTACATCTGGTAAATATTCTTGAAACCCAAGATATGTATCATATAAATAATATATTTTAATATAAGTTGAGTAATATAATCGAATACTTACTTTAAAGTATGAAGATAAGAACACTGAATAGTACGTGCAGGGAATCATTATGTAAATGAAATGTTGATTATTAGAGGAGTCTTGTTTCTGGTACATTCTTAACAAAAGTTTGTCAGTTTAAAGTTATTTATTTAAATAAAGGCTGTTTTTGCAAAATAGATGTATTGAACCTTCCATATATTTAAAATCATTATAGACTAGCATCCTAATTTTCTAAATTGTACACATCTGTTTAATCTTACCCTACTTAGAGGGGTCCATTTACCTACAGACAAAATGGTATTTGGTATAACGTGAATTATTTTTTAACCATCATGTGAAACTGAGGTAACTAAAGAGGAAAACTGATCAATTTTCTCATTATTGTCAACCATACAGCTGGTGTGCTGTTCTCTTCAATTGATTAGGTGTCTTGTTTGAGGCAAACCTTGTTATCGTCAGCCTGCTGAAGCAGAGGTATCTGTACCCCAAATTTGGTTTGGATATGGAGACTGATGATGACATACATACAACACACACACACACACTTCAAGATAGTATAAAAGTGTCTAAAGGCAGACTTCTCAAGCAGGTTTGAAATAGTTTGAGAGAGCAAGGAAAATAGATTGACTCAGGCCTTGAGTTATTTGAATGTTCCACTGACACCAAAGGAGAGAGCAACCAGCCTTATCAGCTTATCCAGATGTGGGGCACAAGTGGAGAGGGAGAAATGGTGCTTCAAAGTTGTCAGCAGTCCAGCATCAAAAAATGGTGTCAGATTCCTCATTAAATGATGCTGCTTTGGTCAGTCATCTGTGAGCAGTTGTGCCGGATAGTTTGAATCATTGACTAATGAAAAGGAAGGCATTCATACTTTGTGAGGCATTATTAAAAAGGAAATCATACAAATAATGTATCATTGCATTAATGCATTAGGAAGACATGATGCTTGGATGGTTTGTAATAGTGATACTTTGTTTCTGTAACATTTTCTCTATTTTTCTCAAGTACCTTTATAATGATAAAATCATACTCTTCAAATTTCTCCAACTATGTCATTACTCGTATTCAGAATATAAATTAAAAAACACTGAAGTCTGCATAGAAAAATTAGCTTGTTTAATGTTGCGCTAACTGCAATAAAAACACATTTCTTTTGTCTTGGAAATTTCTTGATTTGTAATCCAATTTAGCCTCAATTCATTTTTTTTTTTTAATCTGCCAAGATAATATGGTAAGGTGTAGAAATGAGTTATCTTACAGAGATCCACCAAAAATATGAATTGGTCTGCCACAACTATAAAATAGTGAAAGACTACTAAATTAATTATATCTTAAATTTGATTAATTACATTCACAAAACAATTTGTACACTGAATACAATCCAGAAGAATTTTGATCCAGATAAGATTTCATTTGATCTCAGTACTTTTCAACACAATAACAATAACAGCAATACCACAAACAAAAGTAGCAACTTTTTTTTTTTTTTCTGAAGCTACTTAAGTTCTGGAATCCCTGGTTGCCTAATGGTTAAGAACTACAGCTGCTAACCAAAAGGTCAGCAATTGGAATTCACCAGGCGCTGCTTGGAAATCCTGTGGAGTAGTTCTGTTCTGTCCTATAGGGTCGCTGTGAGTCAGAATCAACTTGACGGCAATGGGCTTATTTATTTTTTTTAGAAAAGTTCTAATTCTAATCAATTAATATTAATGCTCATATGAAAAACATAAACATTCAAGAATAGCTGTAAAAACAATGAAAATAAAAATAAATGTTGGGAATTAGTCCTGATATTAAAAAATAGTGTAAATTCTCTACAATTAAAACATTAAAAAAAGATTTATTTGGGAGAGAATAGAGTATCAAATACTAATATATTTAGTATGGAAATTTAGCATAAGATAAAGGTGTGATTTCAGATAACTTTTGACTGAAAGTTTGGGAATAACTGTATAGCTATTCAGAAATAATTACAATTGGATCCAAATATCACACCCTACCCTGAAATGAGCTCCAATTGGATCAAAGATCTAAATGGTAAAAAGTTGTTGTTGTTTTGTTGTTCTTGAGTCAATTCCGACTCATAGATAATTGATGTTATAGAAAAATTTCTGAGTGTATTTCTTTACATCATGAATGTTTGGAAAGAGTTTCAATTCTGGCTCAAAATCTAGGTGCAAATTTTTATTATTGTATTAGTCCATATAAAAAATAAAATATAAACTACTGCATGGCCAAAAAGTAAACAAACAGAAAAGGCAAAATTCAAAGGCAATAACTAATTGGGAGACTATCCTGTATCATACAAATAAAGGGCTAATACTCCCATTATAAAAAAGATGAAAAATGATATTTAATTTAAAAATTTTGAAGGCAGTTCATAAAAGTAAAAACTATACAAAAAAAAAAAACATTGAAAATGCTTAAACCCACTTGTAATAAGAAAAATACCAATGAAAAGCACACAGAGAGGGAGGTCTGGTCCCATCTGGCAGTGTGAGTCAAACAACGCAGCGCTTTCACTGGTCGCCAAATTTGAAGAAGTGATCCACACGAGAGTGACTGTTCCTGTTTTATTACTTTATTTTTTCTCATGCAGCTTTGTCTAGAGGGCAAGCTCTTGAAAGGCTGACCCCAGTTACAGAGCTGTGCTGACAGGTGGCTAAAATTCAGAAGAAATATCTACTCCACTGCGGAAAAATATCTGCGACTTCCAAAATCCATATTCCCATTGCCTTCTACCCATATTGTTGTTATTGTTGTTTTTTTTAACAATTTTAGCCAGTTCTGTAATCTTATTCTTTCTATACCCCTGCCCACTTAAACAGATCCATGCCAAGGCATGTATACCCTAGCCTTTTGCTGCCACATTTTGATGTCTGTATTAGTTTTCCGCTAATACCATACCAATATATCACAAATTTATGGCTTTAAAACTACACAAGTTCATTATTTTATCCTTCTGTAGGTCAGAGGACCAGGTTGGCTTGGCTGTTTTCTCTGTTCCCGTTTTCACAGGCTGAAATCAAGTTGTCACCTGGTTGGGTTTTTATCAAGAGTCTCTGGGAAGAATCAGCATTCAGATTGTTGGCAGAATTCTGTTCCTTGTGGGTTTAGAACTGAGATCCTTGTTTCCTTGCTGACTGTCATCTGGGGGCTGCCCTTAAGCTTTATCAGCCACTCTCTGATCTTTGCACATGGGCCCCTAAATTTTAGGGGACCACTGCTCGTGCTTGAAAACTTTGACTTCCCTTGTCTTGTGGAGTATCTCCTATCTATGACCAGTGTAAGAAACTTCTCTGCATCTGAAGTCCCATGTAAGATTCCTGGGTGATGCCAAAGATTTATGCTTTCCTACTAACTTAATGTTTGATGGTTTGAACCCGCCAGTGGTATGTCAGAAAAAGCTTGATGATTTGCTTCCATAAATATTAGACAAGAAAACCCTATAGAGCTCAGTTCTACTCTACAACATATCGGGTCACCATGAGTTAGAATCAACTTCATTGCAACAGTTTTTTTTTTTTTTTTTTTTTTTTGTGTGTGTGTATGTGCTTTCTTTTTAATTGGCTCATATGATTAGATTGATCCAGGAAGCAAAAATCTCTTTGTTTTAAAGTCAATAATCTTAATTATATCTGTAAAGTCCTTTTGCCATATGTGACGGTTAATGTTATATGTCAACTTGTGGTACATGATTCTCAGTGGTTTGGATTATGCTCTTCCATGATATAATCATGTTCCATTTTGTGATCTGATACAAGCAGCCAGATAGTCAAAAGGGGAGTTCCCTTAGTGGTGTGGCCTGTTCCAGTATATAAGTGGATATTCTGGCAAAGCTCACTTTCTTTTTTCCCTACACTCTTCTCATCACCCTACCTCCAATTTTTGGAATGAAAGCCAGCAAAAGTCTCTGGCCTGCCACCTGACCTACAGATTTTGGATTTGCCAACCCCCACAACCCTATGAGCCAGCAGAGGCTTCCAGCCTACTGTCCGGCTGGCAGATTTTGGGTTTATCAACCCCTGCAACAACGTGAGCCATCAGAGGTCTTCAACCTGCCACCTGACCCATGGATTTGAGGATTTGCCAGCCTTCGCAATTGTGTGAACTATTTCATTGAAGCAAATTTCTCTTTATATACGTTTATATAGGCTTCACTGGTTTTGCTCCTATACAGAACCCAGACTAAGACATGCTACAATTTAGCATATTCACATGTTACAGATTAGAGTACAGGCATCTTTAGGGGCCATTCTGCCTATTCCAAGTGCTAAGTAGTTAATGATATGTATTGTTCAAAGGTCCATCTCTTCTCCAACGAAAGTTTCTCTTTATTGTTTTTCAAGGTCTGTCTTGTGAGCAGTCTATTAAACCCACATTGGCATATGATACAATGTGTATACACACACCACACACACCCTTACACATGCAAGTATATGTGTGTTTGTTTGTGTTCTGGACTCCACGCAAACCTGAAAGCAGAAATATACCATGTTTTTACACAAGTGACTTGAAGCTTCTACATTTGTTTTCCAATGGCTCCCTCTTCCTGCAAGGTATTTTCCTTAGTGTATTATGCTATTTTTTTTACAGCAACATATAAAATAAATTAGCATAGTGGCACTTATGAAAGTACCTCATGAGGGGATGGAGTGGTTGGCAAACAAACGTAGAAGGTAAGCACTATTTGCCTGAAAACACACACCCTACCTTCTTTTTAGAGGTTAAAAAAAAGAAAAAGAAAAAATCAAGTTTCTTCCATATCCTTCACTCTAGTAAGAAATATCATTTTATTCCCCACACAAGACCTTTACTAAGCACTAAAACCAAACTAGCTGCCGTCAGGTCGATTCTGACTCACGGCAACCTCACGTGTGCAGAGGAGAACTGCTCCATAACGTTTTCAAGGCTATGACCTTTCAGAAGCAGATCACCTGGCCTTTATTCTGAGGTGCTTCAGGGTAGATTTAAACTGCCAACTTTTTGTTTAGGTGGCATTTAACTGCTTGCACCACTAAGGGCACTAAATTATTCATGAATAGAACAATTTATCTATTACTGTTTTAAAAACAGCAAGAATCTCCATATATATGAAAATTGGCTCAATTCAGAACAATTCACTAAAACTTATTGACGAGGCTTTTAGTTAAAGTGGAAGACTAAGATTAAAGATCAGTGATTAATATGCAAATATCCAACTCATAGAGATGCTATAGGACAGAGTAGAGCTGCCCCCTAGGCTTTCCAAAGCTGTAATCTTTATGGAAGCAAATCTCCAGGTCTTTTTTGCCAAGGAGCCACTGGTGGGTTCAAACCACCGACCTTTTGGTTAGCAGCTGAGCACTTGCTTAACCACTGTGCCACTAGGGCTCCTTGGGTAAAGGGTAAAGGTCAATATTGTATAAATAGGCTCCTCTTGTAGGGTTGCTATGAGTTGGAATCAACTTGATGGCAACAGATAAAGGTATATATATATATATGTACACACACAAATATTCATGTAAGAAATTAAAATCATTTTTTAATTGAAATTGATTTCCTCACATTATATCAGAAGAGGAAAGGCTATAGTCAAAGCCTCTTTCTCTGGTATTTGGTACCCTCCATTACCTTCTGTCTTACCAAGTCACTTAGCCAAGCACCCCCACTACAATTATTCTTGATTTCATATGTACCTCAAGTCTACTGATTCTTATATCCTGTTACGTGTAACTAAAACCATTTTCTTTAAAACCTTCCAAATCCCTTATTTTCTTATCCTCCTTCTACAAAGTCCATGAAATGCACGGTGCTCAGCCTTGACTGCAATACTTCAATTTATGTGTATCTTCTAAAATATCCTTTCCCCTGTTCTCAACTTTTCTAATTTCTTCACAGTCTTTAAAAAAAATTAAAACACAAAAAAAGCAAACTCATGGTCACTCCATACGTATCAGATTACCAGGCCTTTCTTCTGAGGTGCCTGTGGCTGGACTTGAATCTCAACCTTTCACTTAGAGGCCAAGTGCACTAACATTTGTGTCACCCAGGCGTCGTGTGGAGCTCAAACTTTAGGAGTGAGGCAATTTCTGCTTTTTTACAAATCTTTAACTTTCCAACAATCGGTGTTGAACTTTGTAAAAAATTGTGGTTTTTATTAGTCACTTTTTCCACTTTACAATATTATTTAACATCTTTTAATGCATGTGGTTGTATATCTAACAAGAGTGTGACATTATGTGGATGTGGATTTTAAATTTATATCTTTGCGTATATACAGTTGTTCATCAAATAAAAAATGCAGGCATAGAAAAAACATGACTGAATGCAGATATTTTCTGTGCCTAAATATCTTTTTTTTTCTTTCTCGATACAGCTCTGTTATTGTTTGTACCGGAGTTTTGAGCCCACTTTATTGTCAAGATTGTTCTTTACTTTTTTCAATTTCTGCTTTGATGGGACGTGCCTTGTGCTCAAAATTTCAAGCTATGGAAATATGTATAGGTAAAAATGATAAAGGAAAATGTTTGGCAATTTCTTAGCTAAACCTACTCATTAAAGGACAATTGAAACTTTTGGTTCAATTATTTTTCTGTTAAAAAATTCTACTTTAAGATCTTAAAAATATCTATTATTTTGCAAAATCATATCAATA
The DNA here is from genome assembly GCF_030014295.1 of Loxodonta africana. Lineage (NCBI taxonomy): Eukaryota > Metazoa > Chordata > Mammalia > Proboscidea > Elephantidae > Loxodonta > Loxodonta africana. The sequence goes on from NC_087351.1 coordinate 53,007,470, forward strand.
TCTTGATTTTCAACCAGTCTCATTTTCTGTAACCTGAAAGTTCTTGTAATGTTTCATCCATTCTACCTGCAACCAAGTCTTATATCTTGTATTACATATCTTTCTTCCCCACTACACAATGAGCTATTTAAGGTTAGCGACTATATATATACACATACACATATATGTTTTATTATGAGGCTCTCTGATGGTATAAGTGTTAAATGCTCAGTTGCTAATCAAAATGCTAGTGGTTCCAACCCACCCAACAGTTCACCGGAAGAAGGACATGGGCATCTGCTCCCATAAAAATTACAGCCTAGAAAATACAATGGGACAGTTCCACTCTGCCACATGAGGTAGCTGTGAGTTGCAAATAGGCTCAAGAGCATCTAACAACAACAACATATATATACACTTTACACATACATCATTTATATATATGTATGTATATGTAAATGATGTTTCCTGAAAGCTGTGTCAGGGTAAGGGCCTAGTAGATTCTAAAGCACTTTTTTAATAATAGACATCCTTGAATGGCTAAAAAAAATCCTTATTACAGATTGCTTTATATTTTAAAATGAAATATTTTGCTATAAAACATCTCAACATTTGTTTTATATTTCTAAATTGATCATTGTTACAAATCTTCTAAATGATAGAATGTACTAAAATAATATTCATTTCTTTTAGGATAGTATTTCTTGTTGAAAAACAAAGAAAGATGAACTTCATGAGTAGCTGCTCTTAATGTGAAAAATGATATAACAAATGAAATATATGATATTGAATGTAGCAGAATAAAAGTAATGGATGTTTAACTTCCCTGCAGTGCCTAAGGATAACTAATTCTCATTAATTATCTCAGTTATTGAGAAGCTTGGTGTTTTATTTAAAGATACTCATATTTTTGAGGTATACATATCAGTTTGTGACAAATTACTAAAAGCTTATCTAAATGCTGAAGTATATTAGTAGATACTGGGTTATACTAATGCCTGAGATTTCTGGCTAACTTTATTGCATGCATTTAGCTTTAAAAACCAGAGGACAAATTATATTTTATGATTTCCGCTTAGAGCTTATCAAAAATATGTTGTTAATTCTCCTGTATTTATATAATCAAATCATTGTGAATTTTGGTTATTTTATGTGTAGATGCAGGGTATTTGTTACAGAAATTATGATGATTAATTGCTAATTTTTCTTGTGTGTTAAAATCATAGATTCCATATTTTTTAATATTCTCCACCAGGAAGCAGCAGATTATAAATTTGGGGGAGTGGAACAGATTTTCCAGTAGGATAAAATTTTAAGTCATATAATAATTTTCTTTTAAAATTTGAATTTATACCGTGTTTATTAAAAACAGTGGATTATGCATTCTGATATCAACTTTAGAGCCAATTAAATTCCATGAACCTCATTATCTTTTTTCCTCAGAGACTCTAAAATCGGTGTTCCATCCACAGGCCATTAAGGATAAATGTTTTATACATCTTCTTCAGTAACTGTGTTGGTAGCTGAAGCATGTGAAAATTTTACCGCTGGGAGTTTCACAAGAAATAGGAAAAACGACATCCCTAAAGAAATATTTTCAGGCAAACTTCCTTCAAACTAGAATTTTCTACTATTTTAAGTTTTTTTTTTTTTTTTTGGTCCAGGAAACGTGTGTATATATATATATAAAACTCTTTATAATTTAAGAACTATCTAAAATATAATTTAGAAAATAACCAAAATGGCTATATTTAAAATAACCAAGAACTTTAATAAAAGACCTAAATAAAATTTAATTTTTCTCAATAACTTGAAAATGCCAAAAATATAAATCAGAGTTTATATTTTGAAATGTTTGACTGTATTCTCTTTTACTTTATTTATTTATATCAGAACCTCCCCCTCCTTCATTTTTTGACTGCCTTCATTATTCAGGTGTGCTGATCATGATGATATTTTTTCTCATCTATGGAAACATATTTTAACAAATATCAGTAACTGAATTTTATGAAGAATGATGTATCTTTTATAAAATTCATTATAAATCGTAGTGCAAGTTCTTCAACAATGTACAAATGAGGGATTTTATTTTTAATATAATTATTTACACAAAGTATATTTTTCCTAACATGTTTAAGTTCCTGATGAATTTTTATTTAATATGCAAATCAGAAAAGTATTAAAATACCTTAATGTTTGAAAATATACAATATAAACAATTTTATAAAATTTGAAATATAGGCTATGCTAAGCAAGGTTGTGTAGTATTCAAATAAGAAAAAAATACTTTGTACTGAACAGCTGAGGGACCAGTTTTCTGGAGCCAGATGTGTAGAGTAGTTTCCAGAACAAGTTGCATACGATGTTAATAATAGACCAATTGAAGTCAGTTTATACAAAATAAGATCTAGGAAACGTGCTCAGCAGATGGAAGCAATAGAGTCTGGAATCATGATAGCCTTTGGAGCACTGTAAGAGATGGTCAGAGTTCATTCTAAAGTTCAAGATAACCCTACCTATAAGTGTGCAAAAATGAAACAAGTTAATATAGTTTTGGCTTCTGGGTTAAGAAGAGAATTGAAAAGTTAAGTAATTTTCTACTTCCATACTTTCCAAATTATATTCAAAGAACTACTTTATGTAATGTTCATAGATATTTTGTGAGGAAAAGTGCTCTATAATCTATTAGTTTGTTAATTAAATGCAATGTTTTAAAAAAACAAGTAGGTGTTTATAGAGCGCCGTCAGAACTTTAATAAGCTAATATTACACATTGCAAATCTCTAAAAGGGGCTATAATAGGCAGCATATGAAAACTGACTTTAAGGCATCTGGAAAAGCCCTGGTGGCGCCATGGTTAAGAACTAGGCTGCTAACCCAAAGGTCAGTTTTTCCAGCCCACCAGTGGCTCCATGAGACAAAAGACCTAGTGATCTGCTCACATAAAGATTTCTTCCTAGGAACCTCTATAGGGCATTTCTACTCTGTCTAATAGGGTCCCAATGAGTCGGAAACAACTGGATGGCACCAACAACAACAAGGCATCTGTGGGGCAGGAGCTTCGCAGTACATAATTTGGAGAAAAACTCCAACCTTAATTTCAAATGTTTTTATGTATCTCCTGTTGGAGCAGGTAAAATAAGTTACTGATAAAATACTAGTGATGAGTGATGGATGGTTTTTTAAAGGATTTGTCAAGTAGTTTTGCTACAATATGAGGTTGAAATTTTTCTGTTTTTAAAATAGTATACTTGGATGAGAAGGCACATTTATAAAATACGAAATTCACGATATAATAGGAAACAATGAAACCAGAATAAATTCTTTATTTATAACTTATTAAAATGTTTATTATTCTTTATATTGTTTGTATGTTTATGTTCATATTGACCTTCTATTGGTTATTATATTATTGGTCATAATAACTGTATTTTTATATGTAACGTTAGCCTTTAAAATTATTTTTAAGTTTTTTATCTCATTAATTGCTCACAAACGCCTTGCAAAGTAGAAGAAGCAGATTACATTTATCACATTTGAAATTTGAGGAACAAATATTGGGGGTGTCTTAGTTATCTAGTGTTGCTGTAACAGAAATATCACAAATGAGTGACTTTAATAAACAGAAACTTGTTTTCTCAGGTTAGGAAGTTAGGATTCTGAATTCAGGATGTATGCTTTAGGGAAAACCTTTCTCTTTCTGTCAGCTCTGGAGGAAGGTCCTTGTCTCCTCAGCTTCTGCTTCCTGGTTCCTTGGAGATTGCCGTGTGACTTGGCGTTAAGGTTCCGCTATCTCTGCTCTGTTGGTTTGTTTAATCTCTCTTATATCTCAGAAGAGATTCCCAAAAGGTACACCCTACACTAATACTGCCTCATTAACATAACAAAGACAACAGACCCCCAAATGGAATTATAACACATAGAGGTTAGGATTTACAACACATATTTTGGGGGGACATAATTCAATCCATAACATTCCACCCTTTGGCCTCCAAAATTCATGTTCTTGCAACGTGCAAAACACATTCACCCATCACATCATCCGAAAAGTCTTAAATTAACTTCAAGTCCAAAATCTCATCTTCTGGATCATCTAAATCAAATATGGGTGAGACATTAGCTGTATTCCATCCTGGGGCACAATTCCTCTTAATCTGTGAGCCTGTGAAATCTAGAATACAAGTTATCTGTTTCCAAAATATAATGATGGAACCAGCATAAGGCAGACATTTCCATTACAAATGAGAGAAACTGGAAGGAAAGAAGGGATAACAGGCACCTAGAAAGTCCAAAATCCAGCAGAACAAATTACATTAGCTTTCAAGGCTTAAAAATAATCCTCTGTTCTTTGGGACCATCTGGACAATGGCCCTGGCCTCCAGGCTCTGGGTGTTGACCATGCCCTCCGAATTCTGAGTGGAGGCCCCTTGGCCCTGGGCCTCAGCTCCTCCTTTCAGGCCCAGTAGGACAGCAACTCTGCTCCCTCAGCTTTGAGTGGTCCCATTTTCCTAGTCTATTTGAGTGGCTACCCCACTTGGCCCTGGCAGACCCCATTCTTCTGCCCCTTGGTGTGACAGCCTCACCCTCTCTGCTTTAGGTGGCAGTCTCACTCCTCAGGCATACCTGAACAGCAGCCACATACTCTGGAATCGAGTTGGCAAAGATTTGACTCTCTGAAACCTAGGCCCCACCCTTTGAAATCCAAGACACCATAGCTTTGCTTTTTGCAATCAAGAAGGCCCTGCTTTGTGTGCTTCTTCCAACAGTTCTGCTGACCTCAGAGTTGCTCCAGGGGTCATCCTTTTCTTTTCTTGGAAGACAAAAGATATAGCTTCTTTTGCCTGTTTCCTGCCTGTAGAATTCCAAGAGGGAGACGGTATTCTCTCCTTTTGTTCTTTCTCTGTTCCCTTCAGTCTAAGCTGATAGGTTTTCTGGTGTGGTAGTTGGTTAGATTCATCAGTCACAAGCTTAATTTCTTTAACAAAAGATTCTGTAACCACATTCTTGGTGAACATCCTAGGACATGTGTCTTTAGTTTGTACAAGAGAATTTTCTGTTTTCATTTTGCATAGTTCATTTTTAAGTCTATCTCTTTCATCTTGCACTTAACTGTAAGTGGCAAAGAAAACCACATGGTCCCTTTAAGATCTTGTTTAGGAAACTCATCAGGCAGATATTCAAGTTCATTGCTTACAAGTTCTACCTTCCACCAAACGTTTGAACATAATTTAGGAAAGTTCTTTGCCACTGCATAAGGAGCATTGCCCTTCCTCCGTTGCCCAATGACAGGTTCATCATTTTCTTTTAAAGCCTCACCAGAAGCATGTTTAATGCTCACATGTCTAGCAACATCTGTTGCTGGTGCCATCTACATCCTCTAAGAAAACAGATGTTTCTATAGCTCTCTTCACTTCCTTCTGAGCCTACTCCAGAATTGTCTTTGACATCTGTAATTTTACCAATAAAATCTTAAAGCCAATTTACTATTAATGTGTCTGTCGGTTTGTCACACTGTGGGGGCTTACATGTTGCTGTGATGCTGGAAGTTATGCCACTGGTATTCAAATACCAGCAGAGTCACCCATGGCTGACAGGTCAGCTGAGCTTCCAGACTAAGACAGACTAAGAAGAAGGACCCAATAGTCTACTTCTGAAAAGATTTAGCCAGTGAAAACCTTATGAATAGCAGTGGAACATTGTTTGATATAGTGCTAGAAGATGAGCCCCTCAGGTTGAAAGCATTCAAAAGACGACTGGGAAAGAGCTGCCTCCTCAAAGTAGAGTCAACCTAAAGACGTGGATGAAGTCAAGCTTCCAGAATCTTCATTTGCTGATGTGGCACAACTCCAAATGAGAAGCAGCAGCTGCAAACATCCATTAATAATTGGAATGTGGAATGTATGAAGTATGCATCTAGGAAAATTGGAAGCCGTCATAAATGAAATGTAACACATAAACATTGGTATACTAGGCATCAGAGCTGAAACGGACTGGTAAAACTCTTTGAGCCAATTCCAAAACCACTTCCACATTTTAGGTATCTGTTAGAGCAACAGTCTACTCCAGGTACGAAATTCTGTCTTAGTTATATAGTGCCACTGTAACAGAAATATCACAAATGGATAACTTTCATGAACAGAAATTTATTTTCTCACACTTTAGGAGGCTAGAGTCTGAATTCAGAGTGCCAGCTCTAAGGGAAGGCTTTCTCTCTGTTGACTCTGGAGGAAGACCCTTGCCACTTCAGGTTGTTTCCTGATTCTTTGGAGATTTCCGTATGGCTTGGCATCAGTCCTCCCCCATCTCTGCTCTGCTTGCTTGTTTAATGTCTTTTCTATCTTAAAAGAGATTTACTCACGGTACACCCTACATTAATTCTGCATCATTAACATAACAAAGACAGCCCATTCCCAAATGCGATTATAAACACAGGCATAGAGTTTAGTATTTACAGCACATATTGTTTTGGGGGGGGGCATAGTTCAATCCATAACAGGGGAGGGCATATACCAATATAACCAAGAAACCAATGGAACCAAGTAGCATAGTTTTTATTATATTAAGATCTGCTTTGAGGACACCTGCTTTATTAGGCAACTGGGAACAGTTAATTTAAAATCCATTGAAAATATTTATTATTTGGCCTGTGTATATTCACTCATGCTTTTTTGTTAATGACAAGTAGTTGACTTCCAATCTAGAGACATTCATTTGACTTACAGAAATAAAAATGTATCTGCAGTGGTGCATTACAGCAGGTTTAGAAGAAAATTTTTTTCCTTCCTCTAGATGTTCAGCTTCAGTACAATAATTGTTATGCAAAAATGCTGAAAACACCCTGCCAAAGAAACAAGTTTACTGGATTTTCATACTGAAAATCAGCCAAGTTACTTTTTGGCTATTCAGGATATTCTTTCTGCTCTCATTTTCTACATTCTAATTTTAAACCTTAACAATCTTTTCTTTTGTTTTTCCCTTAAGAAAAGATACCATACACTTTTCATTTAACAAAATTTGTTTATGCTGAAATAATCACAAAGTAGCAAATTTCTACTTAAACAGATGAAATTAATGTGGAATATGTAGTTATATATTTTATTAAGTACCACTCTCCTTCCTATAAACAAATAGAAACTTCAGGATCTTAATTTTTCTTGCTTTATAACAGCACTGTTATAAAATCACACATTGGAACAAGCCCCATAATTAGAGCAAAAAGTTTGCTACGCAAAAATCATTCAACAAAAATTCTCAAAACTTCAGAAAGTATTCATGCAAATGACAAGTTATTTATTAAAGTAAAATTCAAATTGAATTAAAAATAATAAACTATAAAATTGAATCATATTAAGACTGATATTGTATAACAGTCACTGAAATTTATGTAATGTCTTAAAATATGAAATTAAATTATATTTAAATCATTGTAATACATTATTGTTTTATTGATACCATGGGCTCGTATTATGTCATAAAAATTGAATATTTTTTTAAAATATAAAGTTAATAATCAAAGGGTATTTCAAAAAAAATTATAAATTAATCTATATGTTTTATACATACCTGCAAGGAATTAAAATTAGGGAGGAAACATATATTTAACTATAAATTCCTATGCAGTGTGTCTACTCTAAAAGAGTACTCTTTGGTTGTTGAACACATTTTCTGTTTCGGTAACAAATTTCTAATTGATTTAGCTACAACTTTACACTCCCGATGGAGCATAGGTAAAAACTTTTCATGTCATATCCCTTCTGGTTTGAGTTGGTTTTCTCCCATTATCCTTGTATATATTACTGAGATTTTCCATATGTGGACAGGCACAGTTTCTCCTGCTTGCAAGATTCATGTAGAAGCGGAAATAAAGTGATAATATTCATTGCATAAACATGTTCTGTAATGTCATGAATTTTAGTACACAGTCAAAAGGGATAAAGCTCATTTAACTGATAAGTAAATTCTCCATGTTCATGCAAATTACTACTACATGTTTTCTGAATTTTAGTGCCAAACTGAAAGACAGCACTGATTACAAATGACTGCTTGATTTCTATACACTACAGATTATTTGAAAATTAATTTATTGTTTATCACACCTAAAATACGATCAAACTATATTTTAGTCCTATGCTGGCTTCCTTCTCTATTCTTATTTGATTTCCATCATGCTTCTTGGTTTTCTTTCCGTTTGTTTTTCTTTCTCTCAACTTTGTGTCTAATTACTCTATCTCTTAGCCTATTTTCATTGTCATTCTCTCCAATCTCTTTCATTGAACTTTCTCTTTTATGTAAATGAAACAAAATTGTATGTCTCTACCTCTGATCCTTCTCCAAGTTCCTATCTTTCATTTTCATAGACCAATTGAGACTATGGCAGGTATGACACAACACAAAATAGATTCAGAATTGAAGATATACAATGTCCCAATTTCAATTAGTGTTTTGTTTTGCCATTTCCCACTCATTTTTAGGAAACCATAATCATTTTAGTCATCTTATTTTGCAACCTTGAAATCCTGTTAGTCTTGCAGTATTAATCGAATATGAACGAGATAAAAACTCTAAATCTAAAACCCAAATAATAATTGCCTGTGGTTACAATAAGCAGAACCCACATCCTATGATATTCTACAGGACTTATGAACTGGTTTTTAAAAAAAATTGCAAAAAAGAAAAAAAAAGAAATGTAAGGGAACTCAAAATATTAAAAGAGATTTAAGAGTCATTTCTCCAAATAACAATACATGGAAATTCTTTGAAAGATGATTAAAGCAGTTTCATAAGTGAATATTGAAGAGATTTAGAAAACTAGTGTTTAGTTTTAGGTTAAAATGATGTTATGATTACGTTTTTTGAGTGTGCATTGTTTATAAACACTGAAATGTTTCCAGATAAAATGAATGATTCACTGGATACGGTTCAAAATAATCCATGTGCATAGATCCCTGGTGGCACGGTGGTTAAGAGCTCGGCTACTAACTAAGAGGTTGGCAATTTAAATCCACCAGCCGCTCCTTGAAAACCACATTGGGCACTTCTACTCTGTCCTATAGGGTCTCTATCAACTTCACAGCGATGGTTTTTCTGGGTTTTTTTGGAAAGGTGGAAGGTTGTATGGATAAAAAAAGATTGCTTGTACATTTCATAACTGCTGAAGTAAGTAGTAGGTATGTTATATTATACTTTCAAATTCTATTTATGTCTAACTTTTCCAGAATTAAAAGTTTTGACAATATCATTTTTTCTTCTATTCTCTGTTCTTTGAAAAACTACTTTTCCTGTCTCTCTACATTGAAATCTCACTCAATTTTATTTGTACCAGTTTTTAAGTAAAGTAAATATGAACAATCTTTCTCCTCAGATAGAGTTGAGACATTTTCTTCATTTAAAAACAAACAAAAAAAGGAATAATACTATACACTGCATATAATGATTAAGATGGCTAGGTCAGATAACACTCACAACAGCACAATTACAGTGCTTGCTGGCATGTAACAATGCTCTTTTCTTCAAAAAATAGAAATCTCAGGAGGATTCATTTTGCCAGAATCCACATTTGTTGCAGCTTTTATTTCTTGTTAAAACAAACCTTAGATCATTTGCCTGAAAAAAAAACTAACACTTGCTCTGTCAAATTAATACTTTTGTAACAAACTTGTAATTATAACTAAAAAAAAGTGGAAACAATAAGTTATATAAATACCTTTACGCCTTTGTACATTTAATTAGATAGAAAATTGTTAAGTTTCCCTACATTGCTTCCACAAAGTTTGATCTAGTCTTGAGCCATCTCTGTATTAAAAACAGTTCAGGTTTAAATATTCACCTACCCTACCGTAATTTGTTGTCAAGTTGTCAAGGATTTCGTTTTACTTGGGATTCACAATCAATGCCCATGGAAGCAGCAGTCAAGAAATCAAATGATGTATTTATTGATTTGGGAAAATCTGCTGCAAAAGACCTTTTTAAAGTGTTGAAAAGCAAAGATATCACTTTAAGGACTAAGATGTGCCTGACCCAAACCATGGTGTTTTCAACATGGTGTTTTGCCTCATATGCATGCAAAAGCTAGACAATAATTAAGAAGACTGAGGAAGATTGATGCCTTTGAATTACGGTGTTGGCGAAGAATATTGAAAGTACCATGGACTGCCAGGAGAAGGAATAAATCTGTTTTGGAAGAAGTAGAGCTGTAATGCTCCTTAGAAGCAAGGACGGTGAAAGTTCCTCTCACATACTTTGGACATGTTATCAGGAGGGAGCAGTCTCTGAAGAAGGACATCATGCTTGGTAAAGTAGAGGGTCAGCAAAACAGAGGAAGACCCTCAAGGAGATGTATTGACAGAGTGGCTGCAACAATGGGCTCAAGCATCACAACAATTGTGAGGATGGTACAGGGCCAGGCAGTGTTTCATTCTGTTGTACACGGGGTCGCTACAAGGGGAACCAACTTGACAGCACCTAACAACGACACCTAACCATAACTTGCAGTCATAGTGTGCTTCCTGTAATCAAGAAATAGAAAAGATGTAGATGACACTACAAGCAAGACCTCAGTTTAGGCTTAGGGGTTAGTTAACAGGAATGCCCATATTAATTCTATCTGGTAAGGAAATGCTAAGCCATGAAATGCAGTTGTAAAGAGAGCCAGAAAAAAATGATCAACTTAACAATAGTGAAGGTCAGTAGGCAGAAAGGAAACAGGATACATGAGCATTAATAGTCAGCACTATATAGTACTGTATGCATATTACTTTCTGATAAAACAATTACTTTATTATAATCACAAGACATATGTATGTATAAAACCACAGAAGAGACAAATATATGTCAGCATATTTGTCCATGAACATTAATGAGGCAAATTTGCAAAGACATTCTCCTGTAAGGGCTTAGCATTAACTATAAGGGGGTCAAATATTCCAAATAATTAAAATTAAATAAATAAGTTAGCTGGAAAAATGTTTCACACTTTGTTCTGAATGGTCTAACTCTTTAAGCTTTTTGTGATGACTTTAATTTTCTCCCTTCTATTATCTCAGCACATAATTATACCTCTGGGTCACTATGAGTCGGAATTGTCTTAACAGCAGTGGGTTAGGGTGGATTATTTCTCACAGCTTTTATCCATTCAGTGTTATTTTCCTCTGGAACAAATCCAATCTCAAAAAAAATTTTTTTAAATCAATGTTAAAAAGCTCCATACTGGGAAGATTTTATGGGCCGTAAGACATTTAGTTTGTGCACTATGCTTAATGAATTTCACCTAGTGACTTAGAAAATGTGTCTTATTTTTAATTTCACTGAACTCTCCCTTAAGATTTTTCTAACCACCTATTCAGGAATATAACATATTCTATTTACTTGTTCTTTCCAAGGTCAGTCAATTAGTATTTTTTAATTTCCCCACAACATCTAGACCTCTTCCTCATATTCAAGAATACCATATAATATTTTAGAGGTAATGTATCTTTTTGTACTGCCCTTATTTATTTTAAAAATGTTATATAATTTTATGTCTTGTTACCGTATCTTAAATGCTGCAACAATGTAATTTTTAAATTAATTAATTGAGTATTCACCAGCGACCCTTCTATAGAACAAAATCCCTGGGTACTATTTTTCTTTTTTTTATTATTCACCTTTTCTTCTCTTGTAAATCTTTCTAAAAACTCTAGCTGAAAGCAAGTAAGAAATGTATTATATCCATGGCATTCCCAGAAGGAAACAATTTATGGATTGTTTTATCCTAAGGCAGTTTCTGTTCTATTTTTGCTGAAGTCAATATACCATATGGGCAATTGACAATGGCTCTCCTCCTTCCTGGTACAGGATATAATTTTACCAAGTATAAGTTAAAAAAGAAAACAATTCCCTTGTAAAAGTCTCTTCAGAATTGCTACATCCACAACCACAATCTTCCTAACTTTATAACTTACTGTGTGAAGTAGTCATATATGCCTGGGGTCTCTAGTTTCAATTTTGCCAAACACCTTAGTGAATCAAAAGCAACCGTGTGGCATTAAAATATTGCTTATATAGCAGAAGTAATTAAGCTTTCATATATTTTCTGCTACTTTCAGCTAATTGCACAGTTACAGCTCTGACTTAATTCTACGTATTCACATTGGTAAGGAATAAATAAAAATAAAATAAAACCATGACTGAATTAGTTGTCTAGCATTGCTGTGTATGTAACCAAATATCACAAATTTAGAGGTGATTGCTTCCCTGAGACCATGCTTTTTCTTAGGTCAGTAAAGATTTTAATTACTTTTGAGCATTCTTTGTTTACTGTATCCCATGTATCTCATATGCGACTCGAAGGCACTGGGTTTGGTTTTTTGGTTTATGAGAAAATAGTTAAAGTTCTTATAGTTTGATCCCGTCTTTTCCTGGTTTCTAGAGATAATTTAATGTTCTTATCACTTCTACTGAACATTCTTGGTTACGAATTGTCATGATTGAATTGTGTCCCCCCAAAATATCTGTCAACTTGGCTCGGTCATAATTCCTTTGTATGATTGTCTACCATTTTATCTTCTGATGTGATTTCCCTATATGTTGGAAATCCAACACTGCGATGTAATAAGATGGATTAGTGGCAATTATACTAATGAGGTCTACAAGATTAGGTTGTGTCTAAGCCAATCTCTTTAGAGATAAAAGGAGAGAGAAGCAAGTAGAGAGTTGGGGACCTCATACCATCAAGGAAGCAGCACCAGGAGCAAAGCGTGTCCTTTGGACCCAGGATCCCTAATCCTGAGAAGCTCGTCGACTAGGGGAAGATGGAGGACAAGGACCTTCCTCCAGAGCCCACAGAGAGAGAGAGCCTTTCCCTGGAGCTGATGCCCTGAATTTGGACTTTCAGCCTACTTTACTGTGAGGAAATAAATTTCTCTTTGTTAAAGCCATCTATTTGTGGTATTTCTGTTACAGCAGCACTAGATGACTAAGACTTAAGTTAATAACTTCAAATCTCTCTGTCACTAGCACACATACACCACACACACACACACACACACACAATAAAACAAGTGTACATTCTAACATTTGACTGGGTCCATCTATGGGTGCTAGGTTGTGTGGTATGCTGCTTTGTTTTTCCTTGCACCCATATTTTCCAAATGTTTATAATAAAAGTAGTACTTTTTTCTTCTATAAATAAGGATAAATATTAAAAAATTATTAAACAAAAAATAAATGCTCTTAAACAAGTTGCTTTTAAGTTATTATAAGTAGTCATTGTTAATATGCAGATAATTATATGATTGTTATCTATTATTTTGAATACATAATTTCATCTTTTGGTAAAAGCTTAAGTTGCAACACATGCTGTGTGTTTATTTTATCAATGCTTTTATATTTATTTGTGAAAATATTTTATGTAAATAGCTTTTTAAATGGACTAGAAGTAGAGTCTTTCAAATATAAGTGATGGCTTGGGAAATTGCTGCCTTTATTTTCCATTACAAATAAACAATTGAAATATGCACACACAGTTTTTTCATACAAAGAACAAATATGTCACTCTATTTCTCATCTATTCATTTGTTGTTCTGCCAGCATCCTAAATCTTATCAGTATATATTTTGATAATTCTGTGAAATTTAGTTTTTTAACTATATGAACATTTTTTAACTATCTTCCTGGCTCATGGACAGGTCTGTAGCAGGTATTAAAAAACATTTGCTCGGTAAATTAATGCTATGGTACGTACTTAAGGAGAACTGGAAGGTATAATAATAGTTATATTATTGTAAAAGATATCCTTCATATCATAGGGTCTTACATAACTTAACTTGTTCACCAAATATGCCCAGAATGAAATCGAGTGCAAAATTTCTGTGATTGCTTAAAAAATCCTGTGAAAAAAATAAGAGGTTGTTTTGGCTTTTTTTTTTTTTTTTTTTTTTTGATAAATGTGTTGGCTAAATAGAATCTATATTACAAAACAAAGTTTCCAGTTGGATTTTGGCTTTTCCCAGATATCACATTGTTAAATTATTTAAAAATACCTATTCTTGGACACATTTGCCAGCTGAGAGAAGGCTATTTTAAGTAGCATTCTATATGGTTTTATAATATAGATGCAACTTATTTTCAAAATGCATTAGAGGTTATCTTTTCCTATGAAAACTAGTGAATGTTTTTTAATGAAAAATAGTCCTCAGACGGGGTGATTTTGGCTTGTAGTTGCATCACTCCAGTCTCTGCCTCTGTCTTCACGTGGGCTTCTTCTCTGTGTCTTTTTTTCCTCTGCATCAGTCTATTATTCTGTGGCTTCTCCTCCTCTTATGAGGACACCATCCATTGGAGTCAGGTCTCACGCTCATCCAGTACGATTCTGATCCTTAATTAACTGCATCTGCAAAGAATCTATTTCCAAATAAGGCCACATTTTGAAATTGTGTGTGAATATTAATTTTGGGTAGGCATTTTCAACCCTTTACAATTAATAGATTATAAACCTGAATTTATGGATAATATTTTTAGTTTTTTTTATAACCAAAGTGGGAAAAAAGGAAGAGATTTCAGTCTCAAGATCAGAATTTAGGAAAGAAAAATGTAACAATCACAGAGCAGATGAAAACCTTAATATATGAGTGTTTAGAATTTAATATGCATAGATTTGAAAATGGAAATAAATGGATAATTGTCTATAAAATAAAAACTAGTCCAAATATAAAGACTAGATATGAAAAGTCAAAATAAAGTTTGAAAAAATAAGTGGGTGGATAAAAGTTCTCATAGAATTATTCTCTCCAGTACTCAGTGGTCCAATTATTTTGAACTATTAAAGAAAAAAAAGATTGTTCTATTTAAACCATTCCAGACCAATTAAAAGAGGAAGAGAATTTTTCTATTGATTTTAAAATATAACAGATTCCTGATATCAACTGTGGATGAAAATAAAAAATTATAAGATCATAACAATTTGAATATATAAAAGTTTCAAGTAAAATAAAAATTTAAAGACACTTGTATTAAAAAAATAATTTTTTAATACAAGTTTAAAGCAAACAAATCTAAACTATAAAGAAAATGAAGAAAAGGGTTACCTCAAAAGTCAAGATGAGGGGTTTGATCGAAGAGAAGGAGGCTCCTGCAGCGCCATCAGTGTTCTGTTAGCTGACCTGTGTTGTTGCTCACCATATGATATGTGTACATTTTGTGTGTACATATATAACGTGCATATATTTGTGTATACACACACAAAGCACATTTCTGTACGTGTTTTGTATTGCACTCTAAATACAGAATGAGAGAGAGAAAGCACAATAGAAAAGATTGAGCTCACTGGAAAACCATCTGTTTTAGGACAAATTCCCACTTCAATCATGACCTTTCCTTTTACAGCCACCATTTAACTCTCAAATATTAACTCCCAAAAATTAACAAAAGAGATTGATTAATATTACTTGCTGTTGTGGATTGAACTGTATCCTCCAAAAGATATATACAAATCCTAATCTCTGGTACCTGTAGATGTGACCTTATTCGAAAATAGGGTTTGCAGATGTAACCTAGTTATACCATATTAGATTAGGGCAGATTAGATTAAGATTAATCCAATATGACAGGTGTCCTTATAAAAAGAGAGAGACTTGAGCACAGAGATAGAGGCACAAAGAGGAGAAAGCCTTGTGAAGAGCAGAGATAAGAGTGATGTGCCCAAAAGCCAAGGACTGCCAGCAATATAAGAATCTAAGAGAAAATCATGAAATAGATTCTCCACCAGAGCCTTCAGAAAGAACATGGCCCTACCAACATCTTGATTTCAGACTTCTAACTTTCAGAACTGTGAGAGAGTAAATGTCTCTTGTTTTAAGCCATCCAGTTTGTAATAATTTGATATGGCATTTCTAGGAAACTAATGCACTAGGCTTTACAAACCCCCACGTCCCTGTCACTTTGTCATACTGTGGAGCTTCCACATTGCTGTAATGCTGGAAGCTATGCCACCAGTCTGCAAATACCTGTAGGGTCACCCATGGCCGACAGGTTTCAGCTGAGCTTCCAGACTAAGACAGACTAAGAAGAAGGTGCCAGTGGTCTACTTCTGAAAAGAATTAGCCAGTGAAAACCTTACGAATAGCAGCAGAACATTGTCTGATATAGAGCCAGAGATGAGCCCCTCAGGTTGGAAAGCACTCAAAATACGACTGGGAAGAGCTGCCTCTTCAAAGCCTCAGTAAAATAGAGGGTCAGCGAAAAAGAGGAATATCCTCTATGAGATGGATTGACACCGTGGCTGCAACAAGGGGCTCAAGCATAACAACAATTGCGAGGATGGTGCAGGACTGGGCAGTGTTTTGTTCTGTTGTACATAGGGTCATTATTAGTTGGAAGCAACTCCATGGCACCTAACAACAAAAAAACAACCATTGCAAAAAGCCACGTGCATGGATAGTCTATGGAAATGGTTCTCTAATCATAGAAATGAAAAATAAAACAAAATAAAACTGAAACTCACCATGCTGTAGGCGTATGTGCTTTCTTTTTATTTTCACATTTTGGTAATTTTAAGTAAGCAAAGATTTTTAAAATTATTTATGATCAGTGTATGAAATACCTAATTTAATTGTGATGGAGAGAGAAAATTAATATAGATTTTAGTCAAAAAAGTTACATAAATACTGATAATATGTTCAGAGGATTAAATGCACATGCAGCCTACCAATGATATTTATTGGTTTTCTCCTTAAAAGTAATAAAGAGTGATAAAACATTCCCTTTGGGTTATTATTATATAATCTTGATTCAACTGGTTATTGCACCTTCCTGTGATCTAAAATTATGGGGCAAATTCCTGGGGAGAAAAAGTTTCTGTCACCATGTGGAAGCAGTCATGCCCCTTCACAAAGTTCTGATTCTTATGAAAGGAAGATGGAGAGTCATTTCAAATGTGGCTTTTTTGGGGTCTACAAGCCAGGCTCTATTCAATCTAAAGTTCCTTGATGTATAAGTTAATCACTACCAACCAAAGTAAATACTTTATATCATATCAAAAACAAAAAGCAAAAACAGAAAAAAGGCATGCAATAAGTAAAAACCTCTTATTCATTTCGGCCATCATTTATGCAACCTTATTGGGTAAGAAATCACCTTTAGTGTTAAGTAGCCAATGCATAAACAGGGCAGAACCTGTGCAACAAGCTCTTTGAAATGCAAACTAAACCCACTTTTCTAGAACGCCAACACTAACCAAATATGGAGATTGACATGTTAAAATGTTCCCTTACTTACAGCATTTTAATTAAGGCAAGTTCAGGGGAGAAATCTAATTTTCACAGGCATCAGTCATCTGTAAAATCCCTAGCTTCTGCTGAATGCAAATTCGTTTTTAAATATACATGCTAAAAGATATTTAAAGTTTAAGAATCTTCCCAGTAGTTATAGAAGAATTCTCCAATGGTTCAGGGATGAATAATTCTAATATTTTTAATTTATTTTTTCAATTTACTCATTTCTCATTTATTTAAATCCAGTTTCAGAATTATTAATGCACAAGGTCATTCTGTGACTACCTCCTTCAGTTGTTCAGAAGAACTATGACATTGTAGCAATGAAAGGCCGCCAGGTGATTTGGAGTAAGGAAAATAGAGGTTTGAGAGAAGCCAAAGCAAACAAGGGGGAAAAAATGACAATTCTTTGGTAATTCACCTTCTATTGCACACAAAATAGGTATCTTTAATTTAGTTCAAATGATCTCCATTAAAGAAGTGAAAGAGGATTTTACAGAGGTTCAAAGGCAGTATTCAGTATTCTTTATTGCAGAGTGAAATATAAATACACATAAACACACTATTCCCTAAGTTAGAAAATTTTGCCCAAAGACAACAATTTGAATAATGGGGTTCAATGCCTTGCAGGCCTCAGCATCATCAACCGTAATCAATTAATAAATAATAGAAATATGATGCCTTGGTGCCTTTACTCCAGCTACGCCCTCTACAGAGAATACTGTTCTTCCCTTTTCCTGGCACCAACCTGGATAAAATTCTACTCACCCCTCAAAGCCCTTGCTAGTTTTTAGCAAGCTTGAGTCCATGTCTTAAGACCCCATGAAATCTAGTGCTTAGCTCAGTCCCTGTAATATTTTAGGCTCTTGGGTGTTTAGAAGATGAAGGTTCAACACAAACGTCATCTTTACTTATGGGTGCTTACTCCCATCTGCAGACTACTGCTATATTTCCCAAACAGACATAACCATATTCCTAAATCCATCAGAGTACTCATCAAATTATACTATTCTTAATGGATATATGATGTGTTACCCATCCATCTGCTACACGCACACCTACTAGACCCTGACCAAAGTGGAACCTTAATCAATTTTTAATTTCTAATACCTGTCTCAGTACCAGTAACATGATAGCTTTCCAATAAATTCGAAATTAAAATTCAAAAGTGATTAGATCTTTCTTGCCACAAATAAATAAAAGATAAAATTCAGAGAATATTATATATGCATTCGCTTGCATAGGGAAGCATATTTCCAGCCATCTAAAAGAAACGTAAAGAGCCTTAGTGGTACAAGTGGTTTGTTACTGAAACGTTAGCAGTTCAAACCTATGCAGCAGCTCTGCAGAAGAAAGGCCTGGTAATCTCCTTCCATAAAGATCACGGCCAAAAAATCCCTGTGAAACAGCTTTACTTTGCACACATAAGCTCACCGTCTCTCTGAGGCGGACTCAGTGGCAGATAATAACGACGAAAGAAATATATAATGAATACCTTAAAACAAAATGAGCTTTTTTTCCCAAATTTTGCCATCTTCTATTCATTAAAGATGGAGTGCACTGTGTATATAACCAATGAATAATTTTAAATGTGCTTAAAATATTACAACTCAAAATCTGCAATTTTCTAAAAAATGCAACCAAAAACAGACCATCTCTTTTCTTATAATTGTCCATATGATTTAATTTTCAAGGCCATTTTATTGTGTAATTTAATTAATAGCATCATTTGATATTAAATGTACTTAGACTCCAAAATATCAAATTTATCAATTAAAATGAGGAATTATATCAATATTTTTAGAAATATCTCATTTGTTTATATAACTATAATCAATATAAATATCAGGTAATATATGTACAATGTTATTCATATTTTAAATATTTTCACAATTTAGATTTGAAATGAAAGTAAACACAACACACTAACCCTTCTTAATGGATCCTGTTTCCCACACAAATATTTTACTTCTCAAACCCAACCATATTATTAGCAACTTTGGATATATACAAAAATTTTAATTCTTTAATAGCATAATGTTTTACCTCAATGACTTAGAATTCAATTAAACAAAACAGGTAAACAACGCTTTATGAAAATGACATGTAAATCCAGGAACTATTTAAGCAATAGTACAATAAACTAAATAAGCCACACTGAAAATAAATTTTTGGGAAGCTGTTGGATGGCAGAGAAAACACTTCAGCAATCCCCAAAATAAACTGAATGTCTGGAGAGTAGTGCTGATAAAAAAAAAAAAAAGAGGAAAATTACATTAAATACTTTACAATGGACATTGCAACAGTATCATTTCTATGACATTAAAAGACATGGTAAGGTGGCCAACAAAAGAACCTACCATTTTATTCACTTCCAATCATGACCCCCACCCACCATCACCATCTGCCTCTCTCCTATTTATCTGTTGAAACTCAGATTAAGCAAAACATCATCTGCAATTTTTTCCTTGATTTTCCCTCATGCCTCCACTCTTCCCCCAAAACTCATCTCATCAGATACATCACCAAAGGGTCCTTTCCATTGTGATGCTACAATACCTACTACACTTGACATATTGTGTTGAAATGCACTGTTAGCTCCACTAGAACGTAATTTCCTAGAGGTTAAAAAAAAAAAAAATAGGACTATATAATTCTAATTGTATTTCTAATCCCCACATAGTGCTGGGCATGGAAAAATGTAGTATTAACTAAAGTGATCCAACTAAAAATTAGAGATGTGAAAAATTCATATGTGATATGGAAGTTTCTTAGATTTTTTTTTTTCCTTTCTAACTCAACTAGGATATTTCAAATAGAGGAATAAATTAATGATTTGAAGACACTCTACGATGTGATCTCATAGAGGATTTTCAAGATAGTTCTAAAACTCAAATATTTCTTTCACGAGATGTGCTCATCTTATTATTCAGTCAGATCCTGTTTGAACCAAGACTTTCCACAGTAGATGTAACTCATCACAAACATTAGTAAAGGGTTTAAGTAACAGTTTCAAAGCTACCAGTAAGGAAATGCAGAGAAATACTAGTAATTATTCTATGAATCATCTTCATTGGCATCTTCCTTCTAGTATTTCCAGGCTCTCTTCACTCCAGAGGACCAGCAGAAACCCTACAGTTGGCTCTAGCCAGATCAGAAGAACCACCTTCTACTCTTGAATGACTGCTACCCATTACTTAAGCTGGTAGTGTAACATGTGTACATACCTTGATGGAAGATTTTTACCCAAGTTTCTACCTGGTTTACCTTATGGATAACACTTTTGCTGGCTGCTTTTCACAGTTGCCAGAAACATTTTACCGGAGTTGCTGTTAGAGCACCTTGCATTGGGACTTTCTTGCTTTTCATAGAGTGGAAAACAGGTGGAACATTTGTGATTTATGTTGAATTTAGGCATATTGTTTTAAAGGCAAATGCTACCAGTTTCCGACAGCTGTGTGAAAACATGTACTCAAGTCTCTTTCACCCAATGCAGAAGAAAATGACCATGAACGCACATTGCCACAACCTCTATGGCAGAGGGGACCAGCTCCCAAACACTGGAAGGTACACTCAACTTTATTAGCCACATAAGGTGTTTAACTCTTATATAGTCCTTTCTTCCAAACTTATCTCTCACTTCTCACAAAAAAAGATTGCATAAAGTCATTATCATTCTTTCCTATACTTTGGAATACGATTTTAGAGCTTACAAAACGCCCCTAAGATGCCATTAAAGGGGTTAGAGTATGCATAACAATGCTTTTTTAAGGAGGGTAGATTTTAGTTGATATTAGCAGTTTGCAATTTTTTCCCTACACTGAAAGACAGCTATTAATAATTCTGCCACAAAACAGCACATACATTTATCTTTTAATGCTTTATGAATGTTTCCCAAAATTAAAGTAAATCCAAACATTAAATTACTGACAGCTCATTTTGAGCCCTGTCTTCTGTAGCCATCACCTGATGAATGGTAAGTTTTACCTAATAATTTGTAAAAGCAATATTAGGAAGTTGATATGCCTATGTAAGTAGAAGTAAAAGCTAAATTTGCATTGGAATAATTTTGGTTGAACTACAGAACAAGTTGACTATTTTCCAAGTCAACTAGATGAATAGGAAAGCTAGACAAGTCTAAAGATATTAAAATAGAAAATTTTGAACACAGTGAACATAATCTTCATGGGACAGATTTTCTTGATGATACTGATTCTCATATTATAAGACATACAAGTAAAAATAAAATTTGGCAGTTAGTCTGTGATATTAACAGTTCAGTCTCATAACAATAGGTTTTATTTTATAAAGATTAAGATGTCAGATATGATAAATTATTATTAACACATTTTAAGATTAATCACTTCTTTGTTTTGTTATTTTTTAGTGATTATCTACCAAATGACTTTGGTGATACCGTTTTCAGATATTTAAGAAGTTCGCATTGAAAAGACCATTACTCATTGGCAGCCACTGAAAGACAGAGTATCAAGCCCATCAAGGTTTAAAGATAGTAGGAGGATTAATCTTTGCATGTAACTGTGGTACTTGCATGTAAAACTTTGGTTTTTTTCAACAGTTCACTCAGCTTTAGGTTCCCTTGAGTGGAGATTATGGCTAGCAGATACTTCAGTTGATTTACAATATCTGTTGATGGCAGCTGAGTTGATACTGGATTTGAATTAACACACACAATCACACACATGCAAACATGAACAAAAACAAACATGCTATTATACACATACATGGGCATATGTGCACATATATATGCACACAACGTATGTACAAAAACTCACACATATGCTGTTTTATCACCCATTTTCAAATAACCTGTCTGTTTAGGAGGATTAATTGGCATCATATTTATCAATATGTAGTTTTAATTTAAAAATATGTATCTCTACAGGAAGTGAGTAGGAAGGGAAACTTTTGGATAGTTGGGGTCTAGAATTTAAATGAAAGTGTGACCTGAGTTCAACTATTTGCAGTAGAGTTGAATATTTTACATATTTACACTAATGTTCACTATATTTGCAGCAAAGATCACAAATAAAAAAAATTATTGCAAATTGCTTTAATAAAATTTAGGTGAATACTATTTGTAATGTTTACTTGTTATATTAGTTTATGTTCCTCCATAGTTTCCTGAACAGGTTCTGCAATAAAGAGTTATTCAATAAACAGAGGCAACCATTTTGGCTGTCATTCTGTATTTGTTGCTAGGGCAGGATGGTTTCTGAGTAAGCCTGAGTAATTTTAGACAGCATATTTCATTTTTCCCTAGTCTATGTGCACATTTGATTTAACTTAGAACTCTATTCACCAAAACCAAAAGAAAAGGAAAAAAAAAAAAAAAAACCCTGACCTTTTGCCATCGAGTTGATTCGGACTCATAGCAACCCTATAGGACAGGGTAGAACTTCCCCATAGGGTTTCCAAGGAACACGTGGTGGATTGAAACTGCCAACCTTTTGGCTGCAGTCATAGCACTTAACTGCTGTGCCACCAGAGCTCCTCTGTTCATCAAACACTTAAAAAAATTAAAAAAGGGTGATTAACATGCTGTTGCACACCCAAATTTGAGTCAACTGACCAATACCCAAATCTTCCATCTCTACTACTATGTAAGACATCATCATTGCACCTCCTAGCCAGCCTTCACACAGACGCAGAAGATTTTAGGATTTAAGGTGAACCCACAAATTTTCTTCTGCTTCTGGAAAGCCCTTGCCCTCTCCACCTTACCTTAACACCGTAATACTACTAGAATTACTCTATAAGTAACCTAAAAAATATCCATAAGTTAGTTTTTATAAACATCAAAAACTTGTGCAGGACGAAACAAAATACCAATACCAATATCAAACAGGAAACCATCAGCCAAGAGCTGATTATAAGCTTCCCCTGATAAGACCATCGAAGGTAATCCCATTATGTCCTACATACCCTTTAAGGACAACCCAACACTAGAAATCTAAACCACAAAGAGAACGACTGTTTAACCAAAGACAACATTGAAATGACTGCATTGTACTAAGTGAACAATGTCTTCAACATTGTTGTGGTAGCACTTCAATATAAAAGATATTTTAATTCTGTGTTTATTTCCATTTTTAGGTTTTTTTTTAATGGAAAATACTTATAAAATTACAAATTCAAATCTACAAACAAGTTATATTCAGTGATGCAGATCTTATACCTCTGACATGTCCACTATGCAAATAAATATCAAAATCTTTATATATAACATTTATCTTAGAAAATTCAACTTAACAATGTTCATCCAAGAATTAATAGAATGTCTAAGCAGACACATTTCTATAGAAGAATTATAGTAAGTTCTCAAAGATATACTCCCTCCAAAAAATTAAATGGCCGTGGGTGTACTCTGAGAAATCTTTTAAAATGCAAATAACCCTAATGTTAGTTTAGCATAAAAACAGAATTACCAAATTATTGTTTGTAAATTACTTTTACATTGATAAAAGACCTAATTTAAAAATTGCACCAAAAGTCAAATCTACAGACAAATGTAGACATTTGCAAACATTCTAACAAAATATTAGCAAGCATAAGTAACAATATTACATCATAATCAAAAAAGACTTCTCCCTAAATGTAGGATGGGTCAATACCGGAAACCTTGTTCATATAAATTATTATTTTAATAGATCTAAAGAAGTTAAACCATATCATCATCTCCAGAAATTCTGATGGGGCATGTCTTCTATCATCATTATTAATTTAAATTTTATTTTCAACATTAGACAATGAAATTAGAGAATATGTCTGGTAAAGAATTGGAAATTAGAAGGCAAAGCCCTATTTTAGAATATGTGAATTTTACCTTAAGCAAAAAATACTTTGAAAAGTCACTGTAATCAATAGGAAAATGTATTAATTTGTCAGGATATAAATTTAACTACAAAAATCAATAGACTTGGTATATCCAAACTACCATATTATCACACAAACGATGTACACCTTCCATGTTTGTTTGCAATGGCTCTCTCCCCCAAGGAGGAATTTCCATAAATGGTGCCTTGCCAATTTTTTTTTTACATGTTGCTGTTAAAAAAATAAAAAAAGAAATTAGCATAGTGCCCTTACTAAAATACCTGGCTGGGGGGAGAAAGTGGTTGGCAAACAAATGTTAGAAGGGCATTTTATTTGCCTAAAAATAAGGTACAATTGGCTCAAAAACATAATGCAAGAGAAGACATCATTTTATAAAATAGTAATAAACATAGAATACACACAAAGTCACTCAAAAAGAACTGAGTAAAACCTTATATAACAAAAAACTTAAAACTTACTAATGAAACATCAATAATGAAATTAGAAAAGATTCTTGATTAAAAAGACTTCATCTCACAAATATGCCAACTCTGTTATTATACATGTTTATTTTTCATGTTTTTTTTTTAATTTTGGATACAAAATAATTTGATTCTAATGTTCTCGAGAAACATAAATAAGAACAATCAGATAAGTATTGCAAAATCAGAATCGTGAGATTTGAATTACTCTACCTCATCAAACACTCATACAGCCTTAAAACAGAGTAAGATATTGCAAGTGAATAGAGAGACTGGCTACTGGAACACAGTAAAATGTCCAGATACAGATCCAAATACAAATAGTAAATTAGTAAATGATAAATCTTGTGTTTTAAACTTGGGGCAATGGACAGAAATTTTGAAATAAGACCAAACATTACTCATATATCATACATTCTGTAAGGATAAACATGCAGATATTTCTTAAACAAAAATATAAATGCGAAACACATCGAATTCATTTATAACCTCTAGTGGGAAAAGCATTCCAAGGATGACTAAAATTCTAGATTCTATAAAAGAAAAAAAATTGATAAATTTGTTTATATAAACATCAAAATCTTGTACAGAGAAAAACCAAACCAAAACTACAGAATGTAAAAGACAAGAAATTTGGAAGATATTGAAACTCCTATCACAAAAAAAGGACATTTTATTAATATATAAATAGACAAAAACATGAATAGACAATTCATTAGGAAAAAAGTACAAGTGATGCTTATACATGCTAAAAGATGATCAATTATACTCATGAGATATTCTCTACTCATGGCACAACATTTTACAATAGCATAGTTAGAATTTCTTTGTGAGTTATCTCCTGCATTTATGATATTATCTTAATATCTTAATTCAGAAAAATGAGATTTATTTTCCAAAAATATCTTGAAGAGTGTTTTTACGAAGTTCAGAGCTTCACCGTCCAGGTCTTTCCTCCTGGGCATCACACTTATTTTTAAAACCCAAATTTCTGACATTTCTACCTCTATAGAAATGGTTGGAGTCTTTTTCCTGTTTCTAGAATTCATCATTAGTAATCAGGTATTCTTAATTTAAACAATTGGTCATAATCAATATTTGCTTTATTCCAAAGACTTAATTCAGAATACATGATTTATAAATCAACCACATAATAAAAAATCATAAACAAAATTTTAATGACTTCCAGTTTTTAGAATAAACAATCATTATTTATATGGTTCCTGCTTTTTTCCTCATTGTCAAATATTTATAATACATTTTAAACTTTAATTTCTGTTTGATTAAATTCAAGTCACGTAATTTGAAGACAACATGGTAAAATTAAGATTATATTAATAATTACCTTCCGTATTTAATCTGATTGATTTAAGAGTATAATTTGCTAATACATTTGAGTTAATATTGACAGAAAAGTGCATACATTATAAAAAGATGTGGATATTTTAATTACATAGTTAATGAATCTTTTTTATTATAACAGGCCTAAAAGTGTGTTTACTCTGAAAACACTATTAAAATTGCTAAATTTTGAAGTAAATATAATTCTTTAAAGTTGGATAAAATTCAGATTCTGCCTCTCCTTAACTATTTTTGCTAATTCGTGGAGTTTTTTTTTAGATTCTATAAAATCTTCAATATGTTCAATACAACTTTCCTAATATTTATATTATATTCTTGGATCATTTTTAAAGTGCCAAGTAATGATATAAAAAATAAAAATTTTTATTTTTTATATAAAGAGAAGTATAATTTCAGCATTGGAGCCCTGGTGGCACAGTAATTAAAAGCTCGTCTGCTAACCAAAATGTTGGCAGTTTGGATCCACCAGCCATTCCTTGGAAACCGTATGGGAAGTTCTACTCTGTCCTATGGAGTGACTATAAGTTAGAATCAGTTCAATGGCGAAGGGGATAATTTCAGCACATTACCTAAATTTAAGGCCTTAGAATAGTCAGACTTTAAATATACCCATTTGTTGTAAAAGTTAAGATCTCAAGAACATGACACATCTAACAATATTTTCAAATACAATGCTGGAAAACAAAACGTTTAGCCATTAGTCTTCTATTTCTTATACTTGCTAAGAAATATGGACCTATTTATGAAACTTACATTTCTTTATAACATTTAGGCTTCAATGTCAACTGTCCAAAAAAGAAATAATAACAGTATGTTACATGCCATGGTCCTTCCTGTTTCCCCACATTTTCAACAAATGTGGTGGCCATTCTTACAACTCTCCTTTTCTTTACTAGAAAAGTCCTACTCTATCCCCAAAAACTTGTCTTACTGCAAAAGTCAGATACAGTTGCTCCTTCTCCAGTGCAATTTCCCTACATTTGCATGTGTTCTTGAATTTACCACATTAAATTGTAAATTATACCTGCATCTCTTTGCCTTCGCTTCCTAGCTATAAACTATTTGAAAGGAAGAACAAGTATTTTTCAACTTCATAACATTAGAACCTAAAAAAGAAGAATTTAACAATATTTATTGATTAAATGGATATTTTAAATAAGGTCAAAATTCAATGCCTATCATTTACTAATATAACTTTGCCTAACTCATTTTTTTTTTTTTTACTCTCATAAGTATCAACAATAACACCTAAGCACCTCCACCGAAGAACTAGTTTCAATGAGAAAAAAAGTTATCCTAGACTTATAACAACATAAGTTTGCTGTGATTTCAATAGACTGGTTACCTTTCATACTAAACCAAACCTAAAATACCAAGGCTGTTGCCTTCCAGTCATTTCTGACTCATGGTGTCTCCATGTGTTACAGCGTAGAAATGCTTCATAGGGTTTTCTTGGCTGTAATCTAGAAAAGCAAATCATCAGACCTTCCTCCCACGACACCCTGGGCAAGTTGGAACCACCAACCTTTAGGTTAGTAGATGGAACACAAACCATTTGTATCACCCAGGGACTTTTACCTTTCATAATACAGTTGTTAAAAATACCACCAGAATGTTTGCACTTTGAATCATGAATAAAATTTCTGTATAATAATATCATGGATTTGATATAGTTATAGTGAGCCCTGGTGGCGCAGTGGTTAGCATTTGACTGCTAACCAAAAGGTCAACAGTTTGAACTCACCAGCCTCTTCTCAGGAGAAAGATGTGGCAGTCTGCTTCCATAAAATTTCAACTTTGGAAATCCTATAGGGCAGTTCTACTCTGTCCTACAGGGTTGTCAGGAGTCAGAATCGGCTTGATGGCAACAGGTTTGTTTTTAATTTTGTTTTTGTTTTTCTTTTGGTGTACATCGGCTTGGCTTAGCTCCTGCTATGCTCTTTGGTTGACTCACATCCTAGAGGTAATGGCTGGAAGCCCTGAGGAGAATGTATGCATCAGTAGTAAGTCTCTATAATTTTTAGTTCCTTTTCCTAAACATTTCTAGGCACATTCAGCGCAGGCTATAATGGTGGCAATAATTCCAGAATGTACACGGCCAGGCACTTTTGAAGTGTTGGGTAGTCATTGTCTCCTAGGAAAACCCTGATGCCCCTCAGCACCTCATAGTTACTGTCCCAGTAGTGCCTTCACAAGTTGGTTTCTGCTAATATAAACTTGGTTGATACTCAAGTTTTTCAAAGGAGAATTAAAGAAACTCAGACAAAGCAGTGTCTTCAGCTGACAGGAAGAAGCATAATAGATAGAAACCTGAATTTTCCTAAGTTTTTTAAAGAATTATTACACTTAATTTTTTGTGATGGCAATAAAATATGTTACCAATGGAACTATAGCAAAATTTTATTTTCTTTAGTTTCTTCTAAACTTAAAGCAGTAAAATTTATTAATAGTATTGGTTCAATTTTCAGTGATTAATAAAGTTATTAATCCTCTTTGTTGTTATTTTAAAAAATAATAGTAATAAAATTTATTCTCAACAATGTTACAATTTTATATCCATAAAACTTACCAATATTGATAAATAGAACAGTAGCTACTTATAAACTTATGTCACTCTCAGCAAAAAATTGTTTTTATTATGTGAGTCCCAGAGGCACACCATATTTTCAACTGTGGAATCAATTTCTCTCAATATTCTCTTTATACTGCTGTATCACTTTTTCTCTTAAGGCATTTGACACAGTCTGTCCTGGTTTATGCTTGTAGGCATATATTTTCTACCATATTAGATTTTATCCTCCTAAAACACACTATTTATCTTTAGATTTATACTACAAACAGCATGTATTGCAGGACGACAAAATGTATAGCTGTTGTTGTTGTTGCTGTTAGGTGCCGTCGAGTTGGCTCCGACTCATGGTGATCCTATGCACAACAGGACGAAACATTGCCCCATCCTGCGCCACCCTTTACAATCATTCTTATGCTTGAGCTCATTGTTGCAGCCACTGTCAGTCCACCTCCTTGAGGTTCTTCGTCTTTTCCGCTGATCCTGTACTCTGCCAAGCATGATGTCTTTCTCCAGGGACTGATCCTTCCTGATAACATGTCCAAAGTATATAACACACAGTCTCACCATACTTGCCTCTAAGGACCATTCTGGCTGCACTTCTTCCAAGACACATTTATTCATTCTTTAGGCAGTGCACTGTATATACAATATTCTTCGCCAACACCACAATTCAAAGGTTTCAACTCTTCTTCAGTCTCCCTTATTCATTGTCCAGCTTTCACATGCATATGATGCAGTTGAAAATACCATGGCTTGGGTCAGGTGCACCTTAGTCTTCAGGGTGACATCTTTGCTCTTCAACACTTTGAATTGATGCTTTGCAGCAGATTTGCCCAATGCAATGCGTCTCTTGGTTTCTTGACTGCTGCTTCCATGGCTGTTGATTGCGGAACCAAGTAAAATGAAATCCTTGACAACTTCAATCTTTTCTCCATTTATCATGATCTTGCTCATTGGTCCAGTTGTAAGGACTTTTGTTTTCTTTATGTTGAGGTGTAATCCATACTGAAGGCTGTGGTCTTTGATCTTCATTAGTAAGTGCTTCAAGTCCTCTTCACTTTCAGCAAGCAGGGTTGTGTCATCTGCATAACACAGGTTGTTAATGAGTCTTCCTCCAAACCTGATGCCCTGTTCTTCTCCATATATTCCAGCTTCTCATATTATTTCCTCAGCAACAGGTATTGTGAAAGAATACAACCCTGACACACACCTTTCCTAACTTTAAACCAATCAGTATCCCCTTGTTCTGCCCGAACAACCACCTCTTGATCTATGTAAAGGTTCCTCATGAGCACAATTAAGTGTTCTGGAATTTCCATTCTTCACAATGTTATCCATAGTTTATGATCCACACAGTCAAACGTCTTTGCATAGTCAATAAAACACAGGTAAACATCCTTCGGCATCCTCTGCTTTCAGCCAAGATCCATCTGACTTCAGCGATGATATCCCCAGTTCTAAGTCCTCTTCTGAAACTGGCCTGAATTTCTGGAAGTTCCCCATCAATACACCGCAGAAGCCATTTTTGAATGATCTTCAGCAAAATTTTGCTTGCGTGTGATATTAATGATAAAAAAAAATAAATTGTCCTGTAATTTCCACATTCATTTGGATCACCTTTCTTGAGAATAGGTATAAATAGGGATCTCTTCCAGTCAGTTGGCCAGGAAGCTGTCTTCCATATTTCTTGGCATAGATGAGTGAGTACCTCCAGCATTGCATCTGTTTGTTGAAACATTTCAATTGATATTCCATCAATTCCTGGAGCCTTGTTTTTTGCCAATGCCTTCAGAACAGCTTGGACTTCTTCCTTCAGCACCATCGGTTCCTGATCATATGCCACCTCTTGAAATGGTTGAACGTCGACTAATTCTTTTTGGTATAATGACTCTGTGTATTCCTTCAATCTTCTTTTGATGCTTTCTGCATCGTTTAATATTTTCCCCATGGAATCCTTCACTATTACAACTAGAGGCTTGAATTTTTTATTCAGTTCTTTCAGCTTGAGAAACGCCGAGCATGTTCTTCCCTTTTGGTTTTCCATCTCCAGCTCTTTGCACATGTCACTATAATACTTTGTCTTCTTGAGATACCCTTTGAAATCTTCTGTTCAGTGCTTTTACTTCATCAATTCTTCCTTTTGTTTTAGCTGCTGGACGCTCAAGAGCAAGTTTCAGAGTCTCCTCTGACATCCATCTTGTCTTTTCTTTCTTTCCTGTGTTTTCAGTGACCTCTTGCTTTCTTCATGGATGATGTCCTTGATGTCATTTCACAACTCGTCTGGTCTTCGGTCACTAGCGTTCAATGCATCAAATCTATTCTTGAGATGGTCTCTAAATTCAGGTGGGATATACTCAAGGTGATATTTTGGCTCTTGTGGACTTGCTCTGATTTTCTTCAGTTTCAGCTTGAGGTTGCATAGGAGCAATTCATGGTCTGTTCCACAGTTGGCCCCTGGTCTTGTTCTGACTGATGATATTGAGCTTTTCTATTGTCTCTTTCCACAGATGTAGTCGATTTGATTTCTGTGTGTTCCGTCTGGCGAGGTCCATGCGTATAGTCACCGTTTATGTTGGTGAAAGAAGGTATTTGCAGTGAAGAAGTGGTTGATCTTGCAAAATTCTATCATTCGATCTCCAGTGTTGTTTCCATCACCAAGGCCATATTTTCCAACTACTGATCCTTCTTCTTTGTTTCCAACTTCCACATTCCAATCGCCAGTAATTATCAATGCGTCTTGATTGCATGTTCGATCAATTTCAGACTGTAGCAGCTGATAAAAATCTTCTTTTTCTTCATCTTTGGCCCTAGTGGTTGGTGCGTAAATTTGAATAATAGTCGTATTAACTGGTCTTCCTTGTAGGTGTATGGATATTATCCTATCACTGACAGCCTTGTATTTCAGGACAGATCTTATAACATTCTTTTTGACAATGAATGCAACAGTATTCCTCTTCAAGTTGTCGTTTCCAGCACAGTAGACTACATGATTGTCTGATTCAAAATGGCCAATACCAGTCCATTTCAGCTCACTAATGCCTAGGACATCAACGTTTATGCATTCCATTTCATTTGTAGAGCTAGAGAGGTAAATAAAGACAAATGTCTATCTGTGCACCAAATAGCCCTGAGTGGGTGACATCAACTAGTCTTCATCAAGTGCAACATTGACCACTGATCAGTATGAAAGACAACCTGTTATACTGTCAGCCACAAAGACAAAACCTTACTGCATGCATTATTATTCCGAATGTAGTGTGTTCTGCATTTGGATATTGCTATTGTGAACGTTGGCCCTCTTATACATCTGTTCTATAACAATACTTTGTTGTCTCAGTATTTGCTTGCTCTATTGTGAAATACAGAAACCCTGGTGGTGTAGTAGTTAAGAGCTATAGATGCTAACCAAAATGTCAGCAGTTCGAATCCACTAGGCCCTCCTTGGAAACCCTATGTGGCTGTTCTACTCTGTTCAATAGAATGGCTATGAGTTGGAATCAACTCAATGGTAAAGGGGTTTGTTTTTTTATTTTTTTATTCTAAAATACCTACCTTTCCTAGCTCCCTCTCATGAAAACAGTATCAGCCATCTGAATGTGACTTGATAATTTAACAACAGTAGAGACCCATTGTCTCTAATAATAACCAGTGACTGAAAATTTTGGTTGTCTGAAATAATATGCCTATGGTCTTTAAAATCCTGAAGTACCATGTACATCTTTTACGTGAAAATGGATTGTTAATTTTTTTTAGTTGTCATGTCACAAGTCAAAATGCCTGTGCCATTAGGTATCCATACTGTGATCACTTTGGGAAGAATAATATTTGTCCCTGGTTGATAATTTCATTGTTTAATGCTGCTAGTTTTAGCAGAAGGTTGATACCAATATCAGGGGTTCGAACCTGCAAAAGTCTGTATTCCACGTCCACTTACAAATAAGGTTTCTGGAGCAGTTTTTCCCAAAATGTGTGCCAGAGGACACTGGCTCCACTGGATTTTTTTTTGGTTTTATGCAAAAAGAAAGTGTGAAAATAAGTTGGAAAAATGAGTTGGAGAATCACTGAATAGTAAAATTCTTGTCTTACACAATTGCAGGGCACAATAGCATTTTAAAGACCCTAAGCTATCCTGCACTAAACAAAGGCCTTTTACTTTGTTTAACTCAGCATTTACAAAATTATTTGACCACAGAACACTTTTTTCCTTCCCTTCAGAACACTATTACCATCTCAAATAGAATGTATGTTCCACAGGAACTGTAAGGGGTGTACTGACTGGCTTTATCCAATCCCCTCATTTTGTAGTTGGAAAGAATTGGGACCTAGATAAGTTATAAAATTATCCTACATAAGCTAGAAAATTACCACAAATCACATAGCAAGCCAGTGACAAGGATGAGACAATTCAAATCCAATTAATTACCCCCAGCCTGCTTCATTTTCTACAATCTCATACTCTGTTTTTTCATTATTGAAATGAATGTGTTATACTCCAACAGGAATGATTTGAAGAATATTTAAATGTTGTTATATTTACTTTTTAAAGGTAATCATAGCTGTTTGTGTGTTTATTACGTTAAAAATCTCATGTGTGTATATACGAGTGTTTATGTCTATATTTTTATAAGTGTATATTATGTCTCCATGAATCTTATGTGCGTGTACCTATATATTTATGTTTATTTAATTAAATATTAATAAGAATTGGGAAAAAGCACTGGTATTTATGTAAATCACCTTAGTAAGGACGCCGTCTTAGATCACAATAAGCACACTATATTTGGATGTTATCTGTAGGTTTGAAAGAGTACTCTAAAACTGAGGCACTTGACATAACTAAAATGGCTGACACAGGTCTAAATGAGGCTCCATTTTGTCCTAGACCCATGTTTCTGCTTTTTAGAGTACATGACCCATGGCCACACTTTTGACCAAAATAACTTGTTCTGCAAAATTCTGAGGTGGTCCACCCAGATTGTTGCAGGAACCAGCTCTGAAACACAGGAAGCTGAGGTTAAGGTTGAGTACCCCAGCCAATAGAAGTTCTTGGTAAATGAGTCTTACAGCCCATTTAAAAAAAAAAAAAAAAGCCATTGCCGTTGAGTCAACTTTGACTCATAACAACCTTATAGAACAGAGAAGAACTGCCCATAGGGTTTCCAAGGAGCGGCTGGTGTTTTCGAACTGCTGAGATTTCAGTTAGCAGCCAAGCTCTTAACTACTGTGCTACCAGGGCTCAAGTCTTACAGAGGATGTTGAATATCGACCAATTAAATGCATTCCTGTACTCTTCCCCAACTCCGTACAGAGTTCTGCAAAACTGAATATAAAAGACTTGTGCTTATGCTCCCTCTTCAGGACACCATTTTGAACTTTCATTTTGGTGCTCCCTGATTTGCATATCTTTGAATCTGAATAAAACTTTATTTTATAGAAACTGTGTTTCATTTTTAACAATGATTTCGTATCGGGGTGGGGCAGAAGCAATCAACCTACCACCTGAAATCCCTTGAAGGACACAGGCGAAGGGTCCTGCTGAGCCATTTTAGGCTCTCCATCTCCAAAAGGAGCCTTGGAGGCCATTGGTGAGTCCTCTCGGATTGTGAACTCTGACTCCTTATATCGCAGCTCAACTTCATTATATTCAGATTTTCAGTTGTGTCTGCAGACGTTTGTCTCTGTCTTTTTGCATAGTTATGCATTCTGCCAAATCTAAACCTGCAGATTTCCTTAGTGAATCTCCTGCTACACATCCAAGACTTAAAAACCCAAAAAACAGGTTTTTTTACAGACCTCTAAATATTTGCATTTAGAATTCTGGTATGCCATGACTAAAGACAGTTTGTCTTACCAGTGGCCCCTTCCGGGTTACTTTGAACTGGGAAAATTGGTATACCTGAGATCTAAATTAGAGAACTGTTTAACTAAAAAAGTTCAGGATGTTTACTTTGATTGGTATTTAGAAGCTTCTAAAATGTGTTTATGATTTTTAAATTGGCTTCTTTTCAAGGCACTGTACTCAAATTAACCAAGATTAATAAGTCTCTTAAAGAGGAAACACACAAGACAGTCAAGGAGCCCACTACTTCTGACCCCTCTGCTTCTTCTCTATCTTTGTACTGTACTCTCCTTCTGAGTCCTGGAAAGGATCCTGGTCTGTCTGAAATGCCACTTGCAAGTGATGACCAGCCTTTTGACCCTAAACTTTTTTCAAGGTCTCAGATGCCCTGTTAGATTAAACCAGTTGAAGGGCAAGAGAACAAGTCTCATGTAATTACTTTCTTTCCCTGATCTAAAACTGAATTTAGAACAATAGCTAAAGAGTTTCCAAAACCCATCCAGGATCCTCAAAAATTGAAAAAGGAAGCCCACATTTTAATTCAGGCTTACCAACGTGGTCTGGTTGACCCATATCAATTAATCCACATGACAGTCGGATCAGGAGAGGCCCTAATTTGGATTAGACTCGCAAGTTGGAAAGATGCCAATAAATCAATTGATCTTAAAAATCATATGAATTCAGCAGCCTATTATGATAAATCAAAAGTTATTGCTGAAGAACTACTAGTAGCAACTCTGAAGGCTTTCTCCCATAAAATTGATGGAGAAGGATTCAGGAATGCCAACAAGAACCTGATGAATCTGTGTATAATTTTAAAAAAAGAATTAACAAGGCTTTCTCTGAGCACTCTGGTCTAGAGCTGGAAAATGCCTGAATAGCTTTCAATTCTATGTTTATCAATGGTCTCAAAGAAGAACTGATAACCTTAGTAATGCACCATCAACTGGACTGGGAAACTATTCCTGTAATTGAACTCACTAACATAGCCAAAAATATGGCCCACATTCTCCAAACAGATAAATCTAAGAAAACAAATTGCATTATACCTCTGCAGCTCCAAGAGCTGCAAACTCCTTTTAAAGATAATAATCTTAGACCACCTTTTTCTGGAGTGTTCCATTATTGCAAAATAACTGGACAATGGAAAAAACACTACTGTAAATTCAACATATACCCCAATCTATGCTAGTGTCAGTGTCCATAGGACCCTTGTCTGAAAGTCACTTCTTCCTTTTATGTAATACTACACCTGTCAGTCCTTTAGGACAAGGTTTATTAAGTGAGACTTCTCTATTTTCTTTGATAAAAAGGGGAAAATAATCCTATGATTTCCAGAAAATCCCAAATGCACCTTTTATGTCATTAGAGGCTTTGACGATAGATAAGAAGGATAATTCTACTTTAGAAAAAGAGTACCCATGGTTATCCTCTGTGTCTCCAATCTTAGGGGCTTCTTCATTCACAGATTGTGGAAGAATACTTATTGCACAACCAATTAAAGTTCCAACAGACCCAGTGGAACCACTTCCCAGGATTTCTTAATACCCTTTAAGACAATAAGCAATTTAAAGGTTAACCCCTATAATTGAGGTATTAATTAATAAAGGCTAGTAATACATTTCACCCGTCCAAGTAACAACCCAATTCTTACAGGAAGTAAACCTAATGGAAAGAATTGGAGATTTGTTCAAGACCTTAGGGCTATCAATCATCTGGTGATTTCCAGTAGCTACAAATCCTTATATTTTGTTGTCTCGAATATGTCCCGAGACCAAGGTCTTTACTGTAGTGGACCTATGTAGTGCTTTATTTAGTGTCCTGGTCCACCCTGATAGTTAATATGTGTTTGTCTTCACTTGAGACTGGCACTCATATACCTGGACTTCATGCCTCAGAGCTGTACTGAACATCACAGCTATTTTTCCCAAGCCTTAAAAGCTGATGACCTAATGTTTCCAAATAACTTTCTCCTCATTCAATATGTTGATGGTTCGCTACTTTGTTCCAGGAATCCCTCAGACTTGGAAGAAGATTTTACGTATCCTCTTAATTGCTTGGCCACTGGAAAGTAAAGTCTGTAAAGATAAACCTCAGTTTGTTAAAACCCAAGTTAAATATTTAGGCCATATTCTAACTTCACTGAAGATTCAGTTAGATACACAAAGACTTCAAATGACTTGTAGCCACCCCTTGACAACAACAAAAAAAAAAAAAAAAAAAAAAGCTTAGAGGCTTTTTTAGCCTTTGTGGCTACTGCTGCAAATGGATTTCAAACTTTTCTTTGATTTCTCAACCACTCCATGCTTTGCTTAAAACTGAGATCGCAGAGCCCCTGAGATGGGCTTCTGAACAAATAGACCATTTCCATGAACTT
Organism: Loxodonta africana; assembly: GCF_030014295.1. Lineage (NCBI taxonomy): Eukaryota > Metazoa > Chordata > Mammalia > Proboscidea > Elephantidae > Loxodonta > Loxodonta africana. The sequence continues at coordinate 53,044,164 of NC_087351.1, forward strand.
AAGGAGCTCTAACAAATCCCCCACCTTTAAGCCCACCTAGATATGACAAATGTTTTTCACTATATATTCATGAAAGAAATGGAAATGCCTTAGGAATCCTTACTCAATCACATGGAAATCATGAGACGTATTGAACGAATTAGATCCTGTAGCCAGAGCCTATCCACTTTGCTTAAGAGCATTTGTCGCTACTGCCACTGCTGATATTGTTATGATAAATTATTTATATGTGCTTGTCCCACCTTTGGTAGAATCCTTATTAAGTTCTGCTCTCTCTGAGCATTTCTCTGTTAGCTAACTCACTTATGAAATTCTTCTTTTATCTCTTCCACACAGTCATATGTATCACAGCACACTACTTAATCTTGCTACTCTCTTATCTTTGCCTGATGACAGAACTCGTGACCATGGATGTCTACATTTTACTGAACAACTATTAGTTCCTAGGGCTGATCTTAAAAATGTTCCATCACATAATGCAGATCTTGCTTTATTTACTGGTAGATCTTATTTAAGAACTTCTAATGGTTTTTACCAAGTTGGATGTGCTGTAACTACTTACACTAATATATTAGGAAGCTCTCCTGAGGTTAAAGGAAATGATTTTAGCAGATCATGCTGCTAGAGCTGCTAGAAATGTAACTGCTCAACCTATGTATGAGTTGAGTGAAGTCACTACCCTAACATGAGCGTTCCATCCTACGAATTGGCCACTAAACAATGACAAGCACCTAGTAAAGAATTAAATGAATGGAAATCATAAAGGTGAAAATATGACAAAAATCTAAAGTTATGGATGGGGCCAAATCAAAAACTTACACTACCAGGAAGTCTAAAGACCTCTATACTGTGTACATTTTATTTTCCAAGCCACTATGCAGTTGACAAAATAGTTCAAATTATGGAAAGACATTGGTGGTGGAATTTCCACTGTATAGCCAACGAGTCTATGTGCAATGTCAAATATGTCAGTGGCACAATCCAAGAAAGCCCTTGAAGGCATCACCAGGAGAATTTCCTCCACCACTAAGTCCAGTGTTGGAATGGCAGATGGATTTCATTCAACTGTTTCCTTGTATGGGATATAAATTTGTCTTAGTAATGATTTGTATGTACTCTCATTGGATTGAAACTTATCCTATTCACCAAGCAACTTCCAACTTTGTTGCTAAGAAAGTTATAGAGAATATCATACCTTCATGGGGTACTCCCACCACACTCCCCAGTGACAGAGGAGCACCGTTTTAAAGTCTCATTTTAGCATTTCCAGATTTTAAAATCTTTGACTCTGAATAAAACTCTTATTTTACAGAAACTGTTGTTTTTCACATGGAAAAAAAAAAACTTATCTTCTTTACCAAGCCAGAAATAGCTTCTGTGGGCTATATTATATCATTAAAACACACAAGACAAAGCCCAAGTGAAAGAAATCGACTCATTCAGTGTGTCAGATCTTCGATTTATTAAATACAATATAAAGAGCGAACAGAAGGGAGGTGGAAGAAAGGAGACACAAGTTTAAGAAAATAGTATTCTTTTTCAGTTTAGTTACCAAATGTCATCATTACAGAAACTCAGCAAGTAGTTCCAGACATCAGGTAGGATTTTTTACCTTGATCTATTTGCAAGTCATTCTTATCTTTTTAACTTTTCTCATGTTCCTAGCAAGTATACAGGATCTCCACCAATACAAACCCGTTTTCCCAAAGAAAAAATGTCAGTTTCATTTCCTAATTCTCCTCCTTTTCTTATAAAAAGGAAATATTTTAACAACCCAAAATACATTTTTCTAACATGAAATATAAAATGGTGGTTTACTACTTAATGATTTTCTTTTAATTGAAACATGTATTATTTTTTTTATTCAGGACATTTGCGTGGACTAATTGAACAAAGAAATGCTGAGCTACTGAAGTTCCTGATTAGATGCTTAATAACATTTCATATGAATTATAATGGGACCCATGTTTCTGTCCAAAAGGGAAAAATCCATTTTTAGCATGGTTCACAATGCGTAAGTTATTCTTGTCAGAAAAACACATCTCTGAAGACTCCTATCAGCACAGCAGTATGGGTAGAATGCTGAAAAGAATCATCTGGGATGAGACACACAGAGAGAAATGCTAAATAACCAGGGCCATGGAAATAGAAAGGAATGTCCTTCCTTGCATAATAACTACTACAGGAAATATTTTACAGGCCATATTGGAGAAAACAACTGGTGCCAGAAAAGCAGTTGATCAAGATGAAAATTTTTAATATCTGAATGTTGAGATTCAGTGAGACTGAAAAATCATCACACAGTAAAAAATATGTGTATACTAGATGCATTCATTTTCTATTGTTGCCCAACAACTTATCACAAACTTAGTAGCTTAAAACAACACAAATATATTATCTCAGAGTTTCTGTGGGTTAGGGGTCAGGCACCGTTTACCTGAGTCTGCTGCTCAAGGTCTCACCAGACTGAAGTCAAGATGTCAACTGTGCTATGATTTCATATGGAGGCTAGTGCCCTGTTTACAGCTGTTGGCAGAATTCAGTTCCTTATGGATGTTGATTTGAGTCCCCTGTTTTCTTGCCAGCTGATATTAGCCTCCAAGAGGCTATCTTTAGATATCAACGTGTGGCCCTCGCACAAAGCAACTAACTTGTTCAAAGCCAGCAGGGGAATCTTTCTCCAGACTTTCTCCAAAGGATTTTTATAAAATACGATATAAACATTGACGTGACTATTCCATGACCTTTGCTATGTTTCCTAACCAATAGGGCTATTGTCCCATTGTATTTACAGATCACACCTACACTGAAAGCAGCGGAAATATGCAGACAGGTACACAGGACATGGAAATTAAGGGGCCATCTTTGGAATTTAACGACCATTTTGGAGTTCCGCCTACAATACTAGAAAACAATATTCCATTTTATATCAGGTTGGAATAAGGAAAACATGTCAACATAGATAAATTGGCCACAAAACCTGAACTGCTCAATATAAAGTTAGAATAGAGATAATTCTGTTACCCAAATGCAGATAATAGGAAATGTAGGTTCTCCAGTTAAGATGTACATCATACCTCGTCAAAGACCTGACATTTTACTTGTGTTTTCCCTTTGTTGTTGTTGTGGTTAGGTACCATAAAATTGGTTCTGACTCATAGCTACCCTATGTATAGCAGAACAAAACACTTCTGGTCCTTTGCCATCTTCACAATCATTGCTACATTTGAGCCCATTGTTGCAGCCACTGTGTCAATCCATCTCCTTGAGGGTCTTCCTCTTTTTGGCTGAGTCTATAATTTACCAAGCGTAATACCCTTCTCCAGGGGCTGGTGCCTCCTGATAACATGGCCAAGGTTAACATGGGAGCCTCACCATCCTCACATCTAAGGAGCACTCTGGATGTACTTCTTCCAAGACAGATTTGTTCATTCTTCTAGTAGTCATGGTATATTAAATATTCTTCATCAGCACCATAATTCAAAAGTGTCAATTCAGTCTTCCTTATTCATTGTCCAATTTCACATGCATATAAGGCAAATGAAAATCCCATGGCTTGGATCAGGCACACCTTAGTCTTCACAGTGATATCTTTGCTTTTTAACTCTTTAAAGAGGTCTTTTGCAGCAGATTTGCACAATGCAATACATCCTTTGATTTCTTGATTGCTACTCCCATGGGTGTTGATTGTGGATCCAAGTAAAATGAAATCCTTGACAACTTCAATCTTTTTTCTGTTTATCATGATGTTGCTCATTGGTCCAGTTGTGAGGATTTTTATTTTCTTTATGTTGGGTGAAATCCATACTGAAGGCTGTAGTTGATCTTCATCAGTAAGTGCTTCAAGTCCTCTTTGCTTTCAGCAAGAAAGGTTGTGCCATGTGCATATTGCAGGCTGTTAATGACTTTTCCTCCAATCCTGATGCCTTGTTCTTCATACAGTTCAGCTTCTCAGATTATTTGTTCAGCATACAGATTGATTAAATGTGGTAGAAGGATACAACTCTGACACACACCTTTCCTGATTTTAATCCATGCAGTATTCCCTTGTTTTGTTCAAATGATTGCCTTTTGGTCTATTTACATGTCCCTCATGAGCACAATTAAGTGGTCTGGAATTTCCATTCTTCACAATGTTATTCCTAATTTGTCATGATCCGCATAGTTGAATACTTTTGCACGGTCAATAAGAAACAGGTAAACATCTTTCTAGTATTCTCTGCTTTCACCCAAGATACATCTGACATCACCACTGATATCCCACATCCCAGGTCCTTTATGAATCTGCGTTGAATTTCTAGCAGTTCCCTGTCAGTGTACTGCTGCAAATGTTTTTGAATGCTCTTCAGCAAAATTTCACTTGTGCGTGGTATTAATATCGTTCAATAATTTCTACATCCTTTTGGATCACCTTTCTTTGAAATGGGCACAAATACGTGTCTCTTCTAGGTGGTTGGTCAGGTAGTGTCTTCCAAATTTCTTGGCATAGATGAGTGAGCACTTCCAGTGTTGCATCCATTTTTTGAAACATCTGCATTGGTATTTAGTCTATTCCTTTTGAAAGTGTACATTTTTTTTACTTTATGATTCTAAATACACTAAAACTTAAAAAAATTTAAAAGTAGTTTTCATGGATTGAATTACGTCCCCCCAAAAATGTGTGTATCAATTTGCCTGGGCTATGATTCCCACCTTTGTGTGGTTGTTCCCCATTTTGTGATTGTAATTTTATGTTAAAGATGATTAGGATAGGATTGTAACACCATTACCAAGGTCACATCCCTGATCCAATATAAAGGAAGTTTCCTTGGGGTGTGGCTTGCACCACCTTTTATCTTACAAGATAAAAAAGGAAAAAGGAAGTAAGCAGAGAGTGAGGGACCTCATGCCACCAAGAAAGCAGTGCCAGGAGCAGAGTGCTCCTTTGGACCCGGGGTCCCAGTGTGAAGAAACTCTTAGTCCTGGGGAAGATTGATGAAATGGCTGGCAGAGAAAAAAAGGCTTCCCCTGGATCGACTTCTAGCATACTAGACTGTAAGAAAATAAATTTAACTTTATTAAAGATATCCATTTGTGATATTTATGTCATAGAAGCACTAGATAACTAAGACAGTAGTGTTGTAGTGTTGGATATTCATATTAGAGGTCTTATCTATGTGATGTTAAATATATTGTTTAAAATAATTACTGGTATATATTAAGGTAATTATTATAGAACAAAATGTATTTCCACTCCATGATGTTATTTCTATCTTTCCTAATCAGTTTATTTTTCCAAAGTCACAAATTAAAGAAATATAAAAATTGTTGTTATTGTACAAGATGGATCAAAACAACCATTTTATCTGATCTTCTGATACCCAGGGAAGAAACATTTATGTGTGTGTGAAGTGCCTCTTTAAAAGACCTACCTCAATAAATATTATTTCTGAGAATGCCACATATTACACTGCTATTTACATAATCTGACTTCACATAAATGTTTACTAAACTGCATTTACAATGTAGCCTCATGGCATATTAGGCAGCCAGCCAACAGTCTCTTAGTATTATAGACTATGTAACAAAAAACTTCAACAGAAAAGTTAGATCCTTTAGCTAAGGAGCACTACATTTCTCATCAGAAGCTTAAAAATTCACACTGTATGTAGTTTCTACTGTGATAAACTTGCTTATTTCATCTTATAAATTCTAAATGTGATATACCTTATGGACTTAATTTTTATTTATGAAAGCAATGTAAATGTCTTTATGCTGATGATATTACATGAGAAAGATGAAGCGTTGGGAAATTTTTGAAACATAAAAGTAAAACTTTATTCCTTTGCTGCAGGTTTGTTTCAACTCACAGCACAATTGACATTTGGGGCCGAATAATTCTTTGCTGTGAGGGGCTAGCCTGTACGTTGCAGGATGTTTAGTATCAACTTTGGCCTCTATCTCCTGCATGATAATAACTCCCCAGACATTGACAACCATCCTCCTTGGGGGCAAAAATTACCCCTGGTTGAGAATGACTGCTTTGTTGTTAAAGGATGAACAGATAAAGACATTGCTGTTAATTCCACATATTTGTGATTTTTTTAAGTATTAATTCATAAACCAGCTCATTCTCTTCCTTACATCTGGAATTGTAACAAAAACAGGAAATCATTCTAAGACATTTATTCTCCTATTAATCTCTAGGCGGGTTTGGTCTGATACAACAGCATCTAAACTACTATCAAAGGCAAGCTAATACTGCTGTTAGCTGGGTCTTTTGAGTATGTGAGGGGAAAGACAACTTTAGAGACTATAATGCATATACCAGAAGCCAAGTCACACTACCCAAATAAAGAGACCAAGTTCAGAATTTGAGAATTGAAATTAAATAAATTAATAAATTATAGGCTCTGGGATTGGTTATTTTCTCTGAGGACCTTATCCCAAAACTATAGAGTCTACTACGCAGCATACAAAATGAGACAAGTTTCCTTCAGACTAGAGTGATAGGAATATACCTGGCTAGAGTAATACTATGTCAGTGCTTTACTAATACTGCATACATAAGGTATTTGTTGAACTTAAGTGTATGTTTTTCTTCTAAATTCAGCCCAAATGTCACCTCCTCCAGGAATTATTCTATGATCTAAAATTTGGATCTGTATTCTCACTTCTATGCTATTACAAAAAGGAGCCCTGGTGGTGCAGTGGTTAAAGTGCTTGGCTGCCAACCAGAAGATGGGCAGTTGGAACCCACCAGTTGCTTTGCAAGAGAAAGATGTGACAGTCTGCTTCCTTAAAGACTTAACAGCCTTGAATACTCTGTGGGGCAGTTCCACTCTGCCCTATAGGGTCTCTCTGAGTCATAATACTTCGACTGCAATGAGTTTGGTTTGGCTTCATACTATTACAGAACTCTGTGCATGCTTCTGTTATAACACTTACCATAATGGATGTTAAAGGCTTATTTCTCATTGCCTTTAATTACACTGGATATACCTTTAAGAATCAGGATGATGCATTTTACTTTGTATTCCTAATAACATAGACCAATGTCTGGTGTACAGTCAATGTTTGCTTGATGAAGATGTTAGTTAATTAAATAGGACATCTAATCAAAAGTAGAATCCCTCATCAAATAATAAATTAATAAACTGAACAGTTTATTATAAATGAAAGACACAAGGAAACAATTTAATAAAGTCATAGAATTCTGCCACATTTGATAAACTACTATTTAGTTTCTTATTCTTTCCCATCGTATTTTTTATACTGTGAGTTTTCAAATTCTTTTTCCCTGGCATCCATCTCTCAGTTTTTTTTCCTGTATAACATTTATAAAAATAAAGTGAAAATACAAAAAGTTTCTGTTCTGCTCTTTTGCTTAAGACTCCAGAGGCTCATTTCCCAAAGAAAACATTTTCGTATTGTGTCTACACTTGATGCATCATATACTATCCTATCACTGGATTATTCAAAACTTTTGTTAACAATGAATGCGACTCTGCAAAGTAGTAACCACAAACCACATTGTTTCTTTAAAGCAAAGGTCATTCTTTTTTCTGCTTAAAAAAAAAAAAGTACACTTTTAAAACTTAAATGTTCATAGTCCAAAAAAAAATTTCTAGTATAGCGCATGTAACCTTAAGGGTTTTGTTACAGTAATTGTTTCAGGTTTGTCACTAACAGGAAACTGTTTGCTTGTTGTTTTTTTAATTTGCTCTCATATATTGTGAATTTGTATTGATGCAAAGCTCAGTGCATGAGCTTAAAAATATGAGACGTGCACTCATAGTTTATTAAAAACAACCCTGTCCTGGGAAATGTGATGAATAATCTACACTCCTAATGCATGTCAATTATATGCAATCCTTTTCTGGGACACAGAGACTTCTGCTGAATCCACATGAATGCTCCTTATGTATATTTAATAGATGCGCAAGTCATTTCACGCGGATATTCTCTGAACAGAGATAAAATGAATAGACCAATAACAGAATGAAAGATAGCTATCCCACAGAGTTGACTACAAAGAGATCTAAAATGATAAGTGGAGAACAGAATGTAATGAGGGAATCTAATCAAGGAAGAGGATATAAAAAAGTAAGTTTGAAAAGCTGGATAGACATTCAGGATAAAATGGACATTAACTTCTGATTTAGTAAAACAAGTAAGCTTGAAAACCACATTTATGATGCCAGAGACCTGAGAGGAGATTTTTGCCAGAGTCCAAAAATTTTACCTATATAACAACAGAGCTAGAGTTTTGTTTCAAATACTGGGAGATCCAGAAGGAGAAATCTATTATAGTTCTGGGGTAAAAAGATAAATATCAGTAAGAAAATATACTCCACTGGTTCAAAAAAAACTCATAGTTATGCAGGCTGTTAAAATTTACATACTTACTAATTATTCCTGAAATTCCCTTTGCAGTAGTTATTTCAAATTGTCTTAACTGATTTTCAAATATGGTTGAAAAGGACATTCCAAGGAGAAGGAAGATTATCTGAGATATTGAGAGCAGGGTTTCATATTTAGAACAAAAGCCAAACAAGGAGATCTTCCATTAATCCCTTGGAATGGAGCAGCAAGTTTGCCCACCAAAAATTCAGCTTCTCTAACAGGAGATGCTGCTGCAAATTTTGTCACATGAAAAACATAACAGAAGGTGTATCAGAGGAGATATGTTATACAAAGCACATTTCTTAATTTACCTCAATTTAATAAATCTGCCTAGTGGGCAAGAAATTACATCTCAGTGTTGGAAAGATGGTGGGACCTTCACCTACCTATGATTGTGCAATAGCCTCAGAGGTCTTAAGCAGTCTTAGTCACAATTGTTGTGTTCATATTCAAAACTCTAGTGTTTGCTGCAGTGGTTGGAAGTTTAATTGGTCAAGTTTGGGCTCAGGCATCTTTGCCTAGCTGGACCCTGACTGTAATGTCAGCCTTCCCTAGCCATACTTTGTAGTCATTCCCAGTTTAAATACTTCCACTTTCACAGTGCCATATATGGAAATGGAGGCTCTTTACTCCATGTATACTACCACACACCAATACTAGAAATAAATGCATCCCTGAGAACAACAGAAGTTTCACATTTGGACTCCTCCTAGACTCTGCCCTGTATTTCTCTTTTGTTGCCTGATTTTAACCTGTATACTTTCCTTGTAATAAATATAACTATGAGTATAATAGGTTTCAGTGCGTTCTGTCAGTCTTTCTAGCAAACTATCAAACCTAAAGGTAGTTTCAGGAAACATTGAAATTTGCAGTTGGTGTCAGAAGTCTTGGGAACACTTGCGGGTCTGAAGAATTGTGTCCTTAACCTCACAGTTTTGCTAACTCTGGGTAAGAAAGGAGAAAGTACTAGAATTTCCATGGTAATATTTCCTGTGTCTCATTGTACAATTAGAATGGATGCAATTTAAGAATGCTGACCCTTCTAATTATTGGTTTATAGCCAACTGCCAGGCCCTTTGTCCAGTTATGTGAGCCCTTACAATTGTCCAAACCCACTTCTGTAGTAAATGTAAACAAATTTCCACAGGAACATCTTAATCATACTTAAGGAAATGGTGAAAGAGTTAACCCTTACCAATTCTCTCCCTAATAGTCCAATGGGGCAGTAAGTAAAAGGAATGCCTCTTGGAACCTGATTGCATTCCATTGTCATTTAAGTAAGGTAGTATATTCCACGCATTAATAAGTTTGGAAGATGTGCTTGAGATGTTTTATAGCTTCATCCCAAAAATAGTGATGCTGTACATGCTATATTTCCTGTTCTTTATCCTTTCACAAAGAGCTAGGCTAAATTTTGATATTTAATCCAAATCTGAAAGGAGTGCTGGTGACCATGAACATAATAACACCAAAGAATATGCCCACAGATAAGCAAGAAATGGAAAGAAATGTAAATCCCCAACTCTAGAATACTAATAACATAAAATTCCATTAAAATACTTAGTCTGCATTATATGAACTAGACAATGACTACCTCAAAACAAAATCACTTTATGATGCAGATTTAATAAACTTTTAAAGGTTTATACATTTTTCTAAACAGCAAGATAAAACAAAGAAACAGAAGCAATAGAAACGCCTGAGTAGTTTCAGATAATTAGAAGAAGAATAGTGATATGAAAATAATTGAGAAAATGACTCTGGACAAAGGCTTATGCAGGTGAGGGAGTTAAGCACGTGCTTATGTACAGGAAAGTTGTTTCAGACATACAACTGTGCATGTTTTCACAACAGTGAGAATGCCAGTGTAGCTGAAGCAGATGGAACAAGAGAGGGATTAGAAGATTGCCAGGGGTACCAGAACTGAAAGAACAGGAAACGCATTGGAAATTTTAAGCAGAGTTGTGATACAACTCAGTTTACATTGAAATAAACTAAATCTAGGAGTGGGCTGAGAATAGGTACTGGAAGCTGTCTTAGGATGGGTTCTCTAGAAGCAAAAATCAGTGAAACGTATAAATATACATAGAGATTTATATCTAGGACATGGCTCACCCTAAAGTTCCAAGTCTGCGAGTCAGGCTGGAGGCTTTTCCTGACTCACATAGCTGGTGAACCCAAGATCGGCTGATCAGATACCAGGCCTGGCTCACAGGATGAGGAGGCTAATGAATCTCAGGATTGGCAGGTGAGTTGCTAGCTCAAGTCCCCAAAACCAGAGGTCAGATGAACAGAAGCCAGCTGCAGGATCCAGAGTGAGCAAAAGCCAATGAGTCTTGCTACATATCCACCTATATTGGACGCAGGCCACACCCCAAAGGAAACTCCCTTTCAACTGACTGGCTGCTCATTACAGATCTCATCATACAGGTGATTGCATTACATCAGATCTCATTACGGAGGCATTACATTATTACATAGCTACCAAACCACATGATAACCATCAAACCACCAACAATCATGACCCAGACAAGTTGACACACAACCTTATGCATCACAGGGCCCAAGATGGAATAGGAGGGACCATTTATCAGGCTACATAAATAATTTATGTGAGAATGACAGTGTTTTCCACAACTATGTAAGTGATGGATGCTGTAAAAAGTGGTTAGATGTTGGCTATATTTTGAATGTATACCCAGTAAAGACTAGCTCAAAGATCTAATAACGGGTATAAGAGAATGAGATGAATCTATTTTCTTAGTTATCTAGTGCTGTTATAACAGAAATACCACAAGTGGATAGCTTATCAAACAAACTTATTCTTCCACAGTCTAGTAGGCTAGAAGTCTGAATTCAGGGTACCAGATTCAGGGGACAGCTTTCTCTCTCTGTCAGCTCTGGAGCTTCTCAGCACAGGGACCTTGGGTTCAAAGGAAACACTCTGCCTCTGGCACTACTTTCTTGGTGGTATGAGGTCCTCCTGCCTCTCTGCTTGCCTTTCTCTTCTATATTTTAAAAGAGATTGGCTCAAGATACAACCTAATCTTGTAGATTGAGTCCTGCCTCATTAACATAACTGCCTCTAATCCTGCCTCATTAATATCATGGAGGTAAGATTTGCAACACATAGTAAAATCACATCAGATAACAAAATGATGGAGAATCACACAATACTGGGAATGGCAGCCTAGCCAAGGTGACACACAATTTCTGGGGGACACAATTCAATCCATTACATCTATCATGACTCCACTTGCTCAAGACAACTAGAACAAAGGAGTGACCATTTATTGAAATAAAGTAGATAGTGGACAGAAGAGATATTAGGAGTGCTGTGGAGATAAAATTTTCAGATTAGAACATATTGATTTTGAGAGGTTTGCAAATATCCAAATGGGAATGTCAAGTAGGCTGATAGATATATGAGTCTGTCGTTCTGAGGTCAGATTTAGGAAATATAAATATAGACGTCTTCAATATATAGATAGTATTTAAAGACATGACAATGAATGACATCACTAAAAAATCGAATGCAGAGAGAGAAATGAAGAAATATAAGGACAAGGTGCCTTAGGACATAACACATTTTACACTTTGAGAAAAACAGAAGGTACAATAGCAAAGGAAAATAAGGAGAGACCAATAAAATAGCAGGAAAACCAAGAAAATGTAGTATTTTAGGAGCCAAGTGAAGAAAGCATGCGTAAGAATGAGGGAATAGTAACTCCTTTGATTGCTCCTTACACGTTAAGTACTATGAGGACTGAAATCGTATATATTTTTTTACATTTGACTTAATTATCCTCACCATCATATTGGGTAGGAATGAAAGAAATAAATTAATACAAACTGTCCACTTAATGGTATATCAGACTGCTCCATTTTAGCAGAATGTTCTGATTTAAAAATGTTTTTGTAATATGTTAATTAAATCATTAATGTCTAAGAGGTTTACTGAATGTAAAGAAATACCATCTTTTGTACTTTTTAAAGCTCAGTTTACTGATTTAATAAAACATTAAATGAATGCCTTTAAGTGTTCAAACACTGATCTTAAAACAAGTAGAAATCTATTTCAGTTAATAAATCGTATCCCAAGTAATTATGCAAAATCACGTATATGTCAGATCTTCTCATATTTTCCAAAATAATTTTTTCTAAAAAGAGGAAATCTAAACAAATGATTCCAACAATTATAAACTACAATTACTTAAACTATATATAAACACCATGGTTTAAATTTGTTTAGCCCATATAAATATGATGATTTTAAATTTGTTTCTTCATTTTTCTATTATTCATTTGCTTCCTTCTTTTTGTCTGCCTTTTAAGGTTCATATTCTTACATATCCGTAAGAAAAGACAATCACATCAGTGGTAGGCAGAACCATAATTTCCCAAATATGTTCTCAACATAATCCCTGTAGCCTGTGAATACATTAGGTTACGTGGCAAAGTGGAATACATTTGCAGATAAAATTAAGGTTGCTAATCAGCTTATCTGAAAATAGTAAGATTATACTGGATCATCTGGGTGGCCCAATGTGGTCTTTAAAAGTGGACAAAGAACTGACACCCTCGCCTATTTGGTGAGGGGCTACAAACACTCCCACACCACTGGGCCAACATAGGAGGCAGAGAGCATCTGCCTAGTCCACCCTCAACCACCTCGCCAAACAAAATGTCTTAGTCATCTAGTGCTGCTGTAAAAGAAATACCACAAGTGGATGGCTTTAACAAAGAGAATTTTAGTCCAGTAGGCTAGAAGTCCAAATTAAGGATGCCAGCTCCAGGGGAAGGCTTTCTGTCTCTTTTGGCTCTGAAGGAATGTCCTTGGTCTGGGAGTATCTCAGCACAGGAACGTCAGGTACAAAGAACATGCTCTGCTCCTGGTGCTGCTTTCTTGGTGATATGAGGTTTTCCACTCTCTGCTTGGTTGCCTTTCCTTTTATCTCTTGTAAGATAAAAGGTGGTGCAGGCCACACCCCAGAAACGGCCTTTACATTGGATCAGGGATATGGCCTGAGCAAGGGTGTTACATCCCACCCTAATCCTCTTTAACATAAAATTACAATCACAAAATGGAGGACAACCACACAATACTGGGAATCAAGGCCTAGCCACATTGATATACACATTTTGGGGGGGACATAATTCAATCCATGACATTCCCATCCTTTGGTCCCCCAAAAAATCACAACCTTGCAACATGCAAAATATATTCATCCAACCATATCGTAACAAAAGTCTTAATTCCAAGCCCAAAATCCAAAAATTCCTCTTTATCTGTGAAATCTAGAATGCAAGTTATCTGCTTCCAAAGTGCAATGGCAGGACAAGCACAAGCTAAACATTTCCGTTACAAATGGGAGAATTTGCAGAGAGAAAGAAGGCATAACAGGCACCAAGCAAGTTAGCAGAACACATTACATTAGCCTTCAAGGCTTGACAATAATCCTCTGTTCTCTGAGACAATTTACACAATAGCCCTGCTCTCCAGATTCTAGGTATTGGCCACATTCTCTAAGTGGAGTCTCCTCAGCCCTGGGCTTCAGCTCTGCTTTCCAGGCCCACTGGGACATCAACTTTGCCCCCTCAGCTTTAGGTGCACTATTTTTCTAGTCCATCTGAGTGGCAGCTCCACCCTTAGAAACACCAGAGGCCATGGCCATAAAAGTAGAAATCAATAACAAGAAGAACAAGGAAAAATATCAAATACATGGAAACTGAATAATGCCTTGCATAAAACAACTGGGTAACACATGAAATCAGAGTGAATCAAAAAATTCCTAGACTGAAATGAATGAAAACACATCATACCAAGGCCTTTGGGACACAGCAAAGGCAGTGCTCAGTCGTCAATTTATAGCAACAAGGGCACACATCAAAAATGAAGAATGAGCCAAAGTCAAAACTTTAGCCCTACGACTTGAACAAATAGTAAGAGAACAGCAAAAGAAGCCCACAGTCACCAGAAGAAAGGAAATAATAAAGAGTAGAGCAGAAATAAATGAAACGGAGAACAACAACAATAACAAAATAGAAAGAACAAGATCAAAAGGTGGTTCTTTGAAAAGACCAACAAAATCAACAAACCACTGGCCAAACTGACAAAAGAAAAACAGGAAAGGAAGCCAATAACCCAAAGAAGAAATGGGATGGCGGGGGAAGGGCATTACAACAGACTCAACCTGAATAAAAAGGATCATAACAGAATATTATGAAAAATTATACTCAACAAATTTGAGAACCTAGAAGAAATGGACAAACTTCTAAACCACACTACCTGCCTAAACTAACACAAACGGAGATAGAAAATCTGAAGAGATCCATAACAAGAGAAGGGATTAAAAAAGTAATAAGAAAATTCCCAACAACAACAAAAAAATCCCTGGCCCAGACAGCTTCAGTGGATAATTCTACCAAACATTCAGAGAAGAACATAGAAAAGGAAGGAATATCCTTGAATTCATTCTATGAAGCCAGCCATAACCGTGATCTGAAAGCCTGGCAAAGACACTAAAAAAAAAGAAAATTACAGACCAATATCTCTCATGAATACAGTTGTAAAAATTCCCTACAAAACTCTAGCCAATAGAATTAAGCATCATATAAAAAGTATATGTATATATATCACAATCAAGTGGGATTCATACCAGGTATTCAAGGATGGCTCAACATTAAGAAATTCACTCAATATAATCTACCACATAATTAGAACAAAAGAAAAGAATGTCATGAGCATCTCAATTGAAGCAGAAAAGGCATTTGATAAAGTCCAACACTCATTCCTGAAAAAAATTCTCAATAAAATAGTAATAGAAGAGAATTTCCTCAACATAACAAAGCACATCTATGCAAAACCAACAGCCAACATCATTCTCAATGGAGAGAGGCTGAAAGCATTCCTCCTGAAAATGGAAAAAATACAAGGATGCCCTTTATCACCACTTCTATTTACCACTGTGGTGGAAGTCCTAACTACAGCAATAAGGCAAGAAAAAGAAATAAAGGGTGTCCACATTGGAAATGAAGAGGTAAAACTGCCCCTACTCACAGATGATATGCCCTTATACATAGAGATCCCCAAAGATTCCACAAGAAAACTATGGGAACTAATAGAAAGATTCAGCAGAGTAGGGGAATACAAGATCAATATACAAAAATCAGTTGGATTCCTATACACCAGTAAAGAGAACTTTGAAAAGGAAAGCAGGAAAACAATGCCATGTATAATGGCCCTAAAAAGATAACATAAAAAAAAAAAAAAAATAGGAATAAATCTAACTACAGATGTAAAAGATCTATTAAAAAAAAATCTACAAAACACTATTGCAAAAAACCAAAAGAGACCTACATGAATGGAAAAACATATCATGCTCATGGATAGGCAGACTCAACATTGTGAAAATGTCAATTCTTCCAAAGTGATCTACAGATATAATGCAATTTCTATCCAAATATCAACAGAATTCTTTATCTAGGTAGAAGAACTAATTACAGTTTATATGGAAAGAGGCCCAGATAAGCAAAGTGTTATTAAAGAAAAAGAACAAAGTAAGAAACCTTACACTACCTGATCTCGGAGCCCGCTATACAGCCACAGTAGTCAAAATAGCCTGGTACTGGTACAAAGACAGACACGTAGACCAATGGAACAGAATCAAGAACCTAGATGTAAATTTACCAATCTATGGTCAGTTGATCTTTGACAAAGGACCAAAGCCCATTAAAAGGGGAAAAGACAGTCTTTTTAACAAATGATGCTGGCAAATCTGGATGTCCATCTCTTAAAAAATGTAACAAAACCCATACCTCACACCATAAACAAAAACTAACTCAAAATGAATCAAAGACCTAAATATAAAACCTAAAACGATAAACAGCATGGAAGAAAAATTAGGGGCAACATTAGGAATCCCTCATACATGGCATAAATAGAATACAAACCATAAATAACAATACACAAACACCAGAAAGTAAACTAGATACCTGGGAGCTCCTAAAAATTAAACACATATGTTCATCCAAAGACTTCAACAAAGGAGTAAAAAGAGAGCCTAAAGACTAAGAAAATTTTTTTGGCTGGGACATATCCCACAGGAGTCTAATCTATAAAATCTATAGAATACTTCAACACCTCAACAACAAAAAGACAAATAACCCAATTAAATAATAGGCAAAGGATATGAACAGACACTTCACCAAAGAAGTCTTTCTGGCAACCAACAGACACATGAGGAAATGCTCGAGATCATTAGCCATTAGAGAAATGCAAATTAAAGAAATGCAAATCAGAAACCATCTTACCCTGACATTAATGGCACAAATCAAAAAAACAGAAAATAACAAATGTTGTAGAGGTTTCCAGGAGAGTGTAACTCAGTGCTCTGCTGATAGGAATATAAAATGGTACAACCACTATGGAAAAATGATATGACACCTCCTTAAAAAGCTAGAAATACCATACGATCCAGCATCCCACTCCTTGAAATATATCCTGAAGAAATAAGAGCCTTCACAAGAATAGACATATGCACACCTATGTTCTTTCAGGATTATTCACAATAGCAAAAAAAAAAAAAAAAAAAAAATGGAAACAAGTTTTTATCAACAGATGAATACATAAAGAAATTATGGTGAATACACTCAATGGAACACTACACAATGATAAAGAACAATGATGAATCCACAAAACATTTTGCAACATGGATAAATCTGGAGGGCATTATGCTGAGTGAAATAAGTCAATCACAAAAGGACAAACATTGTATGAGACCACTATTAGAAAAACCAAAGAAAAGGCTTACACAGAAAACACACACACACAGTATTTGATGGTTACCAGGGAAGAGAGAAGTGAGAAGGGGAAATCACTAACTAGATAGCAGACAAACAGAAACTTTGGTGAAGGGAAAGACAACACACAGTATAGGGGGAGTCAGCAAAACTGGACCAAGGCAAAGTCATAGAAGCTTCCTAGACACATCCAAACACCTTGAGAGACTGAGTTACTGGAACTGAAGGCTGGAGACCATGGTCTCAGGGGACATCTAGGTCAATTGGCTTAACATAGTTCTTAAAGAAAATAGTCATCATCCTACTTTGATGACTAGTATCTGGGGTCTTAACAGCTTGCAAGCAGCCATCTAAGATACATCTATTTGTCCCACCCCATTTGGAGCAAAAGCAAATGAAGAAAATGAAAGACAAAAAAAAAAATGCAAATGAAGAAAATGAAGGACAGAAGGAAAATATTAGTCCAAAGGACTAATGGACCACATGAGCCACAGCTCCCATTAGCGTGAGCCCAGGACAGCTAGAAGATGCCCAACTATTACCACCAACCACTCTGACAGGAATCACAGCAGAGGGTCCCAGACAGAGCAGGAGAAAAAGGGAGTACAAAATTCTAGTTCACAAAAAAGACCAGACTTACTGGTCTTCAAGAGACTGGAGGAATCCCTGAGACTATGGCACCCAGACACCCTGCTAAGTCAGAACTGAAGCCACTCCCGAAATTTACCTTTCAGCCAATGGTAAGACCAAAAAAAAAAAAAAAAAAAACTCATCATCAAGTTGATTCTGACTCATAGCGACCCTATAGGACAGAGTAGAACTGCCCCATAGGGTTTCCAAGGAGCAGCTGGTGGATTCGAGCTCCCTACCTTTTGATTAGCAGCTGACCTCTTCACCACTGCACCACCAGGGCTCCAAAAGATAAAACAGGCCTATAAAACAAACAATAACACATGTGAGGAATGTGCTTCTTAGTTCAATCAAGTATAAGAGACCATATGGGCAACATCTGCCCAAAGACAAAGACAAGAAGGTAGGGAGGGACAGGAAAACTGGAAGAATGGACATGGTGAACCCAGAGTTTAAAGGGAAAGGGGGAGAGTGCTGACACTTTGTGGAGATTGCAACCATGTCACAAAAAAAAAAAAAAATTGTGTATAAATTTTTGATTGAGAGACTAATTTTTGCTGTGAACTTTCACCTAAATCACAATAAAATTAAAAAAAAAAAAAAAGTGGACTAGAAAGGCAGAGAAGAAGGTCAGAGTGATGTGATGTGGAAAGGAGTTGACCTGCTATGGCTGACTTTGAAGATGGAGGAAGGAGGCCATGAATGAAGGAGCGTCAGCAGCCTATAAAAGATGGGAAAGCAAGGAAATGGATTCTCCTCTAGAGCCTCCAGAAAGGAATGCAACCCTAGAGATACTTTGATTTTAACACAGTAAGAAGGAGCCCTGGTGGAACAGTGGTGAAAGTACTCTGCTGTTAACCCAAAGGTCAGTGGTTTGAACCCACCAGCTGATTAGAGGGAGAAAGATGTGGAGGTTTGCTTCCATTAAGATTACAGCCTTGGAAACCCTATGGGCAAGTTCTATTCTGTCCTATGGGGTCACTATGAGTAGGTATCGACCCGACAGAATTTTTTTTTTTTTAGGATCCTTGATGATGTTTAACCTACAGAACTATAAGATAATAAATATATGTTGCTTTAAGCTACTAGCTTTATGATAATTTGCTCCAGCAGGCATAGAACACTAATATAGTACACTAGTCAATAACAGCCAGTTGAGTTGTTCAGGACACTTGAGGTGGTTATGCCATCAAAGTTTCAAACATTTTCTTTGTTGGACTTTTCCTGCCCCATTAGTAGATTTTCAAATCATTTGAGGCTCTTTCTAAAAGGGTAAAGCCAAAAAAGTTCTGAGAAAGAGGGTGGTGATTTTTAAGAGATATACAAAGTCAATCAGTGATGTTTGAGATTATGTGTATTCGTACGTTACTATTGTTCTCCCACCTACTTTATCAAGGTTGCAAGGCTGAGTTCCTGCATACCCTCTACTACCAACGAGTAATACCGCAGTGGTTGTTCTTATATAAGAAGCGTAATGATTTAACACCTTAGCAGAGCTTGTGAGTTGAATTTGCATTGGCTATCTAGGAGAGTTGTAGATACCTGGTGTAAAAGAGAAATAGGAGTCATCAACAATGGCCACTGAGGTTAACAAACAAACCCCTTTATATTTCATCCCACATCCCCAAAGTCCATGTTTTCTCCTACTGAAATGTAAAACTAATAGAAAATGCAGATCGTTAGGGGACATGAAGTCAGAAGACTCACTAAAATAAAAAGTGACTCAATATTTAATAGATTGTGATTTCAGCATATCATTAATTACATTTCCTGTCAGTGTGAAACCCGATAGATAATTTCTCATGCATGAAACGCTAAAGGCCAAGATCTGAAAAAAAAAAAAAAAAAGCAAACATTATACAAAATCTAAACTTTTTTATGACAAATCTTTGAAGAGAATCAACAACAGATTTAGAGGAACATACATTTCGTGTGTCTAAGTTGTAATTTCTGATCACTTCCCCCTGCTCCTTCATAACTTTAAAGTTAAGGAAACCTCTTTATATATCATATGCAGTCAAATATAATAAAGACAAAATTATTAAATATTAACATAAGCCAAAAACAATCATGATATGAAATTTAACCCTCAAAGTCTCACTAAAGAAGATATACTCCAAAATAAAATATAAATGATTTAGGATATTTATGTTTTAATTATACATTCCAAATGCAAATAACTGAAATTTAATCATGTTGTTGTGTTTCATCAAGTTGATTCTGGCTCATGGCGACCCTATAGAAAGGAGTAGAATGGCTGTATCTTTATGGAAGCAAATTGCCTGGTCTTTTCTCCCACAGAGTAGCTGGTGTGTTCAAACCACTGATCTTTGGGTTAGTAGCCGAGCACTTAATGATTATACCACGAGGGCTCCATAATACATCTAATTTGATCTCATCGTGAACGCCCTTTTTCTTGTTTAACCACACATTCAGGAACTGTATAGTTTGACCCTACTTACAGATTAATATTTCAGTTTAATTGCATAGTACACATTCATAAGTATTTAGCAATTGATCAATCAATAAAATGGAAACAATCCATATATTAAAGTAGAATCCTACTTAAATTTTTTCCAAGAGCATTTTATCTGTGAAAACTACAAATAGACATGTTCTATGCTTAAAGATGTCTTATTGCAAATAAATGAATATACTTCTATGTTTCTCAGCTAGGAAAATTTCAGAAAGATATCATGTGAGGTTGAATTATTCCAAATTTTATTGGAATAAACAACCTGCAAAAGCTTCTGTAAATGTGTAGTCACAAGACAGCCATCTGGCTCCATGTAATTATACCCATCTTTCATCCAGTTCTGAATACTAAATGCAAAATTGGGTCCAGGAATATCATACAGATTTGTGACATACCCTTGGGGACTGTCAAGCCATAAACCAATTAAAGGATTTTATTCATATGGGTGTGTTCCTGTCTTCATTTATAGTGCACATCCAGAGTACACGTTTAGAGAGTGCTGAATGAGTCACTGCTAGTATGAATTATTTCTAGAGAAGTATTTCACAGCAACATGAAACAGGAATTAAGACATAATATGGCTGTAGGACAAAAAGCAGAATCTGCTCAGTGTTTTTCATACAGAATGTTTAAAGCAAGTTGATAAATGCTTTGTAAGTGTAGCAAAATAATTGTAGCCATTTATTGTACACGATCACTAACTTCTGCAAGTTCGCTCTTAAGAGATCATGTTTACTGTTAGCATATTATGGCCAAACATGCATTTATTAGTTTATATTTTGTCTAGGTTACTTTTGTTTAGAATAGCACATCTTTGGCATAGGAACAGAAACTACTAGGGAAGTTTTAACCCTAATACGGTAACATTATGATCATAAATATTTAATTATAGATAACACATTCAGTCCTTACATGAAAGCAGTCAATTGTTCCATTTCATACCCCTGCTACATGCATGACCACTCATTTGTTTTCACCCAAACCAAAAAACCCATTGCCATCGAATCGCTTCTGACTTATAGTGACCCTATAGGACAGAGTAGAACTGCCCCCATAGAGTTTCCAAGGAGCGCCTGGTGGATTCAAACTGCCAGCCTTTTGGTTAGCAGCTATAGCTCTTAACCACTACACCACCAGGGTTTCCCACGTTCTGTTTTATATCACGGATTCCAGTTTGATGTCCTGTTCATGTGTTATTAATTGTATAGCCAAATCCTATTACAAGAATAGTGGGTGTCTTAAAAACAGACTTTCACTAACAACTCCTACCTGGTGGCAAATATAAGATCATCTTTCATAATTTTTGTTTCTTATAATAAAAATATGGTTAGCAAATTTGCACTACTAACCTGGCCAAAAAAATTATTCTCAGGCTATGTCATCCTTATTTATTTTCTTAGCAGTTGTCATAGTTGAAAATTTAATATTAAGTAATTTACTGTAAATGTATCCTTAGTGAATAATTTGAAATGTATACAAAGATACGTAAATAAACGTATTCATATACGATATCACCCTTTCACATACGTAAATATTATGTAGATAAATTAAAACCAACTTAAATGCCCAATAATGTCTGATGCATTGAATGGATAATAAGGATCTATAAAAATCAACACACTATATTTATTTGTATTGTAAAATAACATCAAGGAAAAAACACACAACAAGACGTATGCACGGAATGCTGTAATTTCTACTACATATATTAACATACACAGATGCAGGTATAATTTTTTATTCAAGAACATATGTACAAATATATATATGCGCAGGATACATTGTGTAAAAAATGGAAACCAGGGTAAAAGTGTTTCAAGCACTGAGTTACAAAAAATAAAATACATGCATCAAACGCTTTATTTAATATTCTAATATGAATTAATAACTGTCCCAAAGAGATCTATATGAATTGTTTCCCAGACAAATCCTAACGGTGAGTCATTTTCTGCAAATCAGAACTGGCATTTTGTTATTATACCAAAATAGTACAGAGTGAAGAGCAGGCATAGACGAAGAGGAAAAGACGAGGATGAAGAGAAGGGGAAATGGGAGACAGGGTAAAGTAGAAGCAGAAACAAGGAGGCAGAAGGAAAAAGGAATGAAAAACTACGAGTGAGAAAGATGTGTGATCTACTCCCTCCTCCCAAAGCACATTCTGAGCAAGTTTTGAGTTTTGTGGTGGATTCTTGGCTGGCGGCTTTTCTCCAGCCTGGTATTAGCCTAAAGTAACTGTAGGAGGCAGCAAAGCCCTAGCTGAGATGGGGAGATTTAAGAAAATCCTTATGAGAAATAAAGTCCTTTTGGTTATACTTTTGAGGTTTTCCAATGTAGAATATACAAGTCCCTTCCAACTTTATTCCGCTTATAATGAGAAGCGAAGATCACTAGCCTTTTCTTTTCTGAAATACAAATGTTCAGGGATTAAAAGAAACTACACATATTTGTGTATAGAAGATCAGGCTCTTCGGAAAGGAGGAAAAGTGGTGGCTGAGAAGACTGGAAAAGCACAAGGTGTCAGCTGTTGACTGGGTGATGACTGGGGGTTATTAATGGTAAACAAAGGCAGGTACTAGGGTGGCCAGAAAGAGGAAATGTGGCGGAATGCTTAATGCATGCTTTGAGGAATTTCACTGGTGAAATACTCATGCTAAAAATCTGAGCATCCTTGCTCAAGGTTGAAAAATATTACGTGTAATATTGACATCGAAACCTTTGATATCAGAATACTATTAGTTGATTAAAAATAGCATTACATGACCCACATTTTTCTCCTCTATTAAATTTAAAATTTTGTTATAATTACACATGCAATTCTCTATTCTTTTCTAATACACATTAAATAAGCTAAATACCTTCAATATGACAATGGCAAACTAGGTTACTATAACCTACTCACCTACAGAAGACAAAAATTATTAGAAAAAATATTGTTAAATCATTCATTCAACAAATATTGATTAAGGTCTTATATTCCAAGCACTGATATAGATAAATGGATTACAAACCAAAGATTCCTGTCCTTCTGGTCTTTACATTCTAGCAGGCAAAAACAGACAATATTCAACAAATAAATACTTTTTTTAGCATTTTAGAAAGGTGGAAAGTATCATGGACAAAAGTAAAAGTTGAGCAGTATAGAAAAATCTAGAGTACTAGAAATATAACATGGTCTGTCATTTCAAATAAATTGGCCGGGGTATTCTTTGTCGTAGGAGATAAGGTGCAGCAATTTGTCTTTTAATTTGGAGGGGATATGCCCCAATGCCCCTGACCACTCGGCCAATAAAAAACCACAGAAATGGCAGGTTCCTGAATCCTCATAGAGTTACTTTCTCATCTCTGCGGTGCTTGTATTTCACCAAGGCCTCCAATGTACTAGCCACTTCTTGCTTGTCCTGTCTAATCAGCATGATGTTATTGATATAATGCTCTATGTGATTTCAGCTGATCCACATTTCTTCAAACTCTCTTAGGACAGAGAGCAAGAGATACAACGTACCTCCAAGGAAAAAAAAATCAATGAGTATCCTTAACACAAACACAAGCTGTTTTGATACTCTTTTCTGATGGGAATGAAAAAGGATAAATTCCCAAATAAATGACCACATACCGTGCATGTATGGCAGTATTAATCCATGCTCTAGCAAGATAGCAAATCCAAAATAGCATCTGTGACTGGGGTACTACTTGGTAGTCTGTGAGAGTTTTCTGTCATTATCCAGGATCTATCCAGTTTCTGCAGGGACCAGGATGATGATGTCAAGACGACATAAGTAGGTCCTCCATCTCTACGTCCTTTAACTTATTAATGGTGGCTGTAATTACTGTCATCCACCTCCAGGAAAAAATGTTACTTTTTCTGATTTGTCATTTTGCCTAGTGGGGATGGATAAGTAGTTTCAGAAGTTGTGCCAGATTCAATGTGAAAGAACACAGATATTTCCTCTGAGTGGGAGGGATATACAGCACAATGTAACAAGATCATGCGGCATGGGAGACCTTGTACTGGCCATCAGGAATTGCATACTCTACCAGAATAACTGGAAAAAAGAAAAAAATGGAGACACCAGGTGAATGGTATGTAAAGATTTAGGTTTATTTTTTATCTTTTCTTTAGGCAAAAAGTTCACATAGAGTTCAGAAATTGGCTGTGTGGAGATAGAGTTTTTAGGGTTATTATTCCAAAGGGCACTACAAGAAATCACCTTGGTAAGAGTTAATGGTAGCTTTAGGGTGAAAAAAAAAATTTTTTTTTTTTTTTTTAGGGTGGGGTAGTGATAGTAAAGTTGAAACTAATTGGATTAGAGGAACATTTAGTAGATAAAATTGAATTTAGGAAAAAATTGGATAAAGTAGATACAAGTAGAGTAGATATCAATGGTAACACCTAGATTTCTGGCAGTGCAATAAGATGAGTGATGCTGCTATTTAAGCAAGAAAAAACAGAAGTTTAACTTTGTAAATATCAAATTTGTGGTGATTCATGACAATCCAACAGAGGACTGGATAGTCAAGTCTGTATCTGAGAACAGAGGTTAAGATTGGAGATTTAAATAGGTTAGGCAGCTGAGGGTGTTTGAGGCTGTGGTAACATGGTATTATCTAGGGAGAGTGTCAAATGTGAATAGGAGGGCTTCCAGGGAAGAATCAAATTAGTACACTAAAACCTGTGAAAGCCAGAATCTGTGTAAGGTAGAAGGAAACCTGTCAGAGATGGAAAGCTCAAATATTTTCCACTATGGAAACCCTTGTGACTTAGTGAGTAAGAGCTATAGCTACTCACCAAAAGATCAGTCCTTCAAATCCACCAGGCTCTTCTTAGAAACCCTATGGGGCAGTTCTACTCTGTCCTATAGGGTCGCTATGAGTAAGAATCGACTCAACAGTAACAAGTTTAATAGAGAGTGATAGAAAAGTGGTAAGCTACACCTTGTCAAAAATGGAAAACTTGCAAGACCAGGAAAAACAAGGCAGTCCCTTCGAGTTCCGGCTACCACAGGTTTCACTGTAATTTAATATTAATTATCTGATTGAGGAGAATAAACCTGCTAGGAGACTGATAATGAGTGCAAACAGGTAGGCAGAGAGATTTCGATTTGTTTTCCACACAACACAGTTGACTCATATCAGTTTTAACATTATACTAACTATAATATAATTAAGGAGCCCTGGTACAGTGGTTAAGCACTTGGCTGCTAACCAAAAGGTCAGCTGTTCTAACCCTCCAGAAGCTCTTCAGGAGAAAGATACAGCAGTCTGCTTCTGTAAAGATTACAGCTTTGGAAGCCCTATGGGGCAATTCTACTCTGTCCTATAGGGTCACCTTAAGTCAGAATTAACTTGATGGCAATGGGTTTGGGTTTGTTTTTTTTGTAATAAAATTATTGAAATGAACCAATTAAGATTAACGGTTAAGAAAAAATAATGTATATATAATTTAATGATTCTGAAATCAGTAAACAAATACTTCTGGACATTACTTTAGGAATGAAATAAAAGAACATCAGTGTTGGACTATTTATGTTCTGTCTTAGTCATCTAGTGCTGCTGTAATAGAGGTACCACAAGTGGATGGCTTTAACAAACAGAAGTTTATTCTCTCACAGTCTAGGAGGCTGGAAGTCCAAATCTGGGGTGTCAGCTCCAGGGGAAGGCTGTCTGTCTCTGTTGGCTCTGGAGGAAGGTCCTTGTCATCAATCTTCCCCTGGACTAGGAGCTTCTCTGAGTAGGAGCCCCAGGTCCAAAGGATGCACTCTGCTCCCAGCACTGCTTTCTTGGTGGTATGAGGTCCTCATGTCTCTGTGTTCACTTCTTTCTTTTATATTTCAAAAGATATTGACTTAGGACAAAGTCTAGTGTTGTAGATCTCATCAATATAACTGCTGCTAATCCATCTCATTAACATCATAGTGACAGGGTTTACAACACATAGGGAAATTACATCAGATGACAAAATGGTGGACAATCACACAATAACTGAGAATCGTGGCCTAGCCAAATTGATACACAGATTTTTTGGAGGACACAATTCACTCCATGATAGGGTCTCTAAAGTATTATTGAAAAAAAAAAAAATGCTAGACTTCCTTCCACATTTTTAAACCCTGAAACATAGCTTAAGCAGAAGTTAAGTAACAGCTAGGGAAATCTAAACTGTCCTCCATATTTGAAGTATGAAAACCTCTAAATGAGGTTCTGGAGAACTTGTAGTAACCAGTTGCCATGGAGCAATCCCATGTATGTCAGAATAGATTTGTGGTCTTTAGGGCTTTCAGTGGCTTATTTTTCAGTGGCAGATCACCAGGCCTTTCTTCAAGGTGCCTCTGGATGGACTTGAACCTCCAACCTTTTCGTTTAGCAGCTGAGCACATTAAATATTTTCATCACCCATGGGTTACACCCATTGTCCTCTGGTCAATTCCAACTCATAGGGACCCTATAGGGTAGAATTGCCCATAGGGTTTCCAAGGCCATAATCTTTATGGAAGCAGGTTGTCACATCTTTCTTCTGTGGGGTAGCTGATGGATTCGAACAGCTGACCTCTCAGTAAGCAGCGGAGCTTTTAACCACTGCACCACCAGGGCTCCTTTCAGGGACTATAGAAGAATCTTATTTCTGGTAGTGCTATTTTGATATCTTTGGGAAACTGGTGATAAAGCACATTTTTAAAATTTTAAGCAGAATTTTTTTTCCAAAAGCTAGGATTTTGATGGATTATTTAAAGAATAAGCTGAAGTATCATAAACAATGTTTTTTGGAGGATCTTTTCACAAAACTTACTTAAGTAATAATATTTATGAAAATCCAAGTAATTTCTTATTGATTGGGACAAAATCGGGTTCATTTAAATATATACATGTATATACAGGAAACCCTGGTGGCGTAGTGGTTAAGTGCTATGGCTGCTAACCCAAGGGTTGGCAGTTCAAATCCACCAGGAGCTCCTTGGAAACTCTATGGGGCAGTTCTACTCTGTCCTATAGGATCGCTATGAGTCAGAATTGATTCGACGGCACTGCGTTTTTTGGTTTTTTATGTATACATAATAAGAAATTATTGATATTAGTGTGGGTTTGCTCAGTTTCCTAAACTGTAGTTTTAGGCTTAAACCTTATTTTCAGTCATTGTGTCATCAATTTTAACTACTCATATCTCTGTATAATCAAGTGATCCAGACCAACTGAAGGAGAAATGTAATTTTTATTTTATTAACACTAGTCCTATAATACCATGGAAAGCTTCAATGAATAGTTTAGTATTTACCTTAAAGCAAGATGGATGGTTTCACTTTACAACCTTTTTCAAAAAAGTTACACTAGTCGAACGAATACTTGGAAAGAGTAAAAACATGTGAAGGAGCTTTGTATTAGAAATAGGGGGAGCTAAAGAAATGGATTCATATTTGGTTTCATTTAACACGAAGAGATTTTAGGTGATTATAACAAACAAACGAAAAGAAACATCTGAGTTTTTAATTAAAGCTGAATGTTTTAGGCTTTCAAGAGTCTATAATGCTTATTAATTCTATTGCTCATTATTGGTGGTGTGCAAAGAAAACAGAACCCAGGGCTAGGCGGCCTGGATTCTGTGTTTGGTTTTGTGGTCTTTGGAAGATCAGGTCCAAACAGCCAACCACCTAAGAAGAATTCGACAGGCTCTTCAGGGTGTCAAATCTGTGTCCAGCTTAATTTCTTTCAATCAGTCTCTCAAATTTTACACTATATTAATAATGAAATTTACACTGAACATTTATAATGTATTCCATGATTTCAAGCTCATCTGATAAACTGTGAGATCCATGAGGGTAAGGACTGTCTTTATCCTGGTTAGCATGCTTTAACCAGCACCTAACAAACTTGGGACATAAATGACAGTGCATAGTTATTGAATGATAGATTTGATGCGTACTTATGGCCTATTATATTTCTCACTTCAGAGATTTCCAAAAATGTTGCAATTCTATTTTTGTACCCTATTCCTTACCTCTGAACTCTTCCCCATTTTCTTTATGTGCTTATTATGTGTTTTCATTTCTAAGCTTCGATATGTTTCCTGATTCTCCTAGCCTCGGCTACGTGGTTTTTAGTTGCAAGTGGCAGAGTGCCAGATTAAACTGGGTTAGGTAAAAAAACTTTTTTTCTACTAATATAACAAAAAATCCAAGACCTGGTCTGCCTTAAAAACACATCTGGATCCAGTTTTTCAGTAATATTACCAGGACCCAGCCTCTCTGTCCTGTTATTCTAATCTCTGTCTTCGTATAGTCTGGCTGTTCTCCTTAGCAGATCCCTCAGTATTAAGGACCCCAGCAGTTCCAGCTTAGTAGCAATTTTTTTTTTTTTTTTAGCTTAGTTGCCTTGCTTTTTTTTTTTTTCCTTTTGGTCCATCGGGGGGAGGGGGCGGGGAAAAGATCTTTCCTTTCTGCTTGACTTTAACACTATTCAAAGATTGTGTCTTATTGGCATGGCTTGACTTATACACTGTCACCAGAGGGATGGAATGTTCTAACTGGCATAATTTACATGTTAATTCCTGAGGTTGAAGATAGGTGTGCTTATTTTTAAGCCCTGTAGACTAAGAGTGGTAAGTAGTTCCCTAAACAAAGTAAAATATCATTACAAAAAGAACAGAAATTGACCCCTAGCTAGCAAAATCAAGCAAATTATTTCCAGCACAGTACAGAGAGTTGATTTCTCATAGTGTCCTTGCACAATAATCTCTACATCTGCTATCCCATTAAATTATACTTGCCTTACTAAGTAAGAGCAACACGAACCAAGTCAAACTTATTCATTATTGTTTCCCAAACCCACATCAAAGTGGCTGGTGTATAGAGTCTGTGAACTGAAGTTAAGGATTTGCTGAATGAAAATATGATTGACTGGGAAATCCCTCTTTTCAAGTTGCAATTTCCTCTTAAATTTTAATATAATAGTATTATATTTATGGGGTCCGTGGGTGGTGCAAATGGTTAGTATGCTCAGCTGCTAACCAAAACTTGGAGGTTTAAGTAGACCGAGAGGTACCTGAGAAGAAAGACCAAAAATCTACATCCAAAAAAAATCAGCCACTGGAAACCCTAAGGAGCACAGTTCTACTCTGACAAACATTAACTAGAATAATTTTGCTAATAGTCTTAATTATCAAAGTTACTATGATCAATATACCAATACTAGTTGACTAATATATTTGGCGTAAGACTTACATAAATAAGTTAATACTTCTAATATTATTAGAATGTCCCTGACCCATAGTAAGCACTCGATAAATGTTAGGATTTAGCTATTATATTAACTATTATAAGCCAAATGAAGCAATGTTGGAAGACTGCTGGAACACTGCAATTTCACTAAGATCTAAAGTTCTATGAGTCCATGTTAGTAGTTTGATAATTGATCAATGCCGCTAAATTAAATGGCTTGAGTTTCCTTTTTGCTTTTAATGAAATTGGTTTCCAATGTTGTCTTCATAGCATTTCTCCAGAGAAAACAGCATGATGTTTTGCTCTAAATCCATGCAGGATAAATCACCCAGAGTCATTAGGATATGGTATTATGCACAAACAACTAGACAGGAATTCTATCACAAATGATTAGTCAACCGTGAATTCAGCATCCAGCAGATGGACAGCTCCAATGTACCACATAAATTACGTGAGTTACAGCTGCAGGTCTGGAAAAAACAAAATGCTCTTGATGAACAGCTGCAGCTTTCTTAGGATTCTAGGCAAGGAATACCAGTTACATTTTTTTTTTTATTGCTATAGCACATGGAGTAGGAAGGACTGATTACCTTGAAGGAAGGTTGTATTAGAAAGCATTTATAGTTTGCTCTGTTAACTTTATATTTAAGGGCCTTTCCATATTTACATTTTGAGCACTTGCACCATATTATCTGGTGTGTATTTTATATGCCTATAACTCAAAATGAACAATGGTAAAATTGTTCAAGCTCTTAGCTAATCACAGAAAAATGTGCCTTACGTGGGTCTATAAAAAGACACAAATTAAAATGCTGAGATATTGGGATTTAAAAAGGTCAATTGCTTATACTTAGTAGCTGAATAAAACCAGTTTGCATGTTTATTTTTGATTATAGATTCTTTTTTATTTGATACGCTATTTCAAGGACCTTTTTTTCACATACTCCACCTCAGTTAAGAAGGCGTCAAAGTTCTTTTCACTTCTGAGTGCTGAATTAGGTGAGAGCTAAAGAATAAGCAAATGTATATTAGAATTCTGTTTAAAATTTATAGTACTGGGTTTAACATATGCTTTTTTTTATGCTAATATTAAAATACCTAACTTGTGAAGAGAGGGATGCTTTCACCAAAAACAACTTTACATGAAATCTATTTGGTTTATTTTTATAAGTGGTTCTAAGTTATTCTTTGAGGTTTCTAAAAGGAATTATTTTATTTATTCTGGCTGGTTATTCTATTTATTTTTCCATAGATCCATCTGCATATGTAAGTCTTCTAATAACTACATTCTCATCTGTAAAACTTATTTAGGCTTGCAATGTTTGCTGTAGACCATTCTTTCTTATATGAAATAATTTTGAAGCCTCCCAAGAGATAAGAAACGACACCTGGGTATTTATTTTATAAAGATGAAAACAATTTATACTATTTATTAGGCAGAGAAAAAATACTAAATGTATTTCTCCCAGGATATTGTTTAGTAAAACTTTATTAATTTGGACTGTAACAAATCCTATACATGACATAAAACTGCTTTGCAAAATTATAAGTAGCAATCAAAAGTAAAACACTGCAATTTAAATGTCTTTAAATTTTTTCATGAGTCATATTTTAATACTTTGTCTTCTCTTTAATTATTTTAAATTAGTGAGGTTTTTTTAAGCCAAAATTTGAATATAGATTTTGCTAAGCATACATGCTGAATATATTCATATGTATATTAGTCACCTAAATATCTAATATGTAGTGATATATAGGTATCAAACTCTAACACATATATATATATATTTGTTGCCCTTGAGTCGACTCTGACTCACAGTGACCCTATATGATAGAGTAGCACTGCCCCATAGAGTTTCCAAGGAGCTCCTGGTGGATTCGAACTGCCAACCTTTTGCTTAGCTTCGTAGCTCTTAACCATTACACCACCAGGGTTTCCAAATAAAGGTGTGTGTGTATATATATATATATATATACACTTTACAACAATCTTACATGTTGGACATACACAAATAAAAAAACAATGCTATAACCCCTCAAGGAATTTATTATGAAAATACATCAGATAATAAAATATGGCACAGAAAGAAAACTATTATACTAAGTGTATAGATAAAATATACTAAAAAAAAAAAACAACTAAATAAAACCTGTTGCAGGCGAGTTAACTCTGACTCACAGCAACCCTGTAGGACAGAGTAGAACTGCCCTGTAGGGTTTCTAAGGAGTGCCTGGTGGATTCAAACTGCCAACCTTCTGGTTAGCAGACGTGGCTTTTAACCACTATGCTACCAAGGTTTCCAGCTAAAATACGGGGGCACAGAAATAGAAGTCATCACCCTTGCCTGGGAAGGCTTATATGAACATTTGGTCTGACAGGTGAGAAGAGCAGGATTGCATTAGTTTGGCAGGAAAAAAAGATACGCAATCACAGAATTGCATCACAGGCTCATCAACCATCAATCACGTGATGAAGAATGATAGGAGGTGGATTTAAAAGTAGAAGTTGAGGCTTAAAAAATACACTGCTAATGATTTTACCAGTGAAGTATTGGGAAGCCATCATCACATTATTTAACAAAGTGAGCATTTATTCATTCAAGAATTCTTCAGTTGCCTAATATATGACAGGAACTTTTTATTATCAAGAGGAAATATATATAATATATACACACACATATATATAGATAGCATTTTATATATGTACATATATATAGATGGAAACCCTGGTGGCGTAGTGGTTAAGTGCTACGGCTGCTAACCAAGGGGTCGGCAGTTCAAATCCGTCAGGCGCGCCTTGGAAACTCTATGGGGCAGTTCTACTCCATCCTATAGGGTTACTCTGAGTCGGAATTGACTCTACGACACTGGGTTTTGGGGATATAGATAGCTTTATATATATATATGTATGTATATACATTATCATTTGCAAAACTTACTTAAGCCATGGTATTTTCAATTACCTCATATGCATGTGGAAACTGAACAGTGAATAAGGAAGGGCGAAGAAGAATTGATGCCTTCGAATTATGGTGTTGGCGAAGAATAATGAATATACCAAGGACTGCCAGAAGAATGAATAAATCTATCTTGGAAGAAGTACAGCCAGTACGCTTCTTAGAAGCAAGGGTGGAGAAACTCCATCTCACATACTTTGGACATGTTATCAGGATGGACCACTCCCTGGAAGACATTATGCTTAGTAAAATAGAGGGTCAGTGAATAAAGGGAGACCCTCAATAAGATGGATTGACACAGAGGGTGCAATAACGGTCTCAAACATAGCAACGACTGTGAGGATGGCACAGGATTGGGCAGTTTGTTTGTTCTGTTGTACATAGGGTCTGTATGAGTCAGAGCTGCCTGGATAGCACCTAACAACTGGGCAATAATCACGGATAGTTCTCCAGTCTCAACTGGTCTAGTAAGTCTGTTTTTTGTTTTTGTTTAGGAATTCGAGCTCCTGTTCCATATTTTTTTTCTCATTTTATCAGAGTCTATCTAATGTGGCCCTGATCAAAACAGTCAGTAGTGGCAGCCGGCCACCATCTAAGCCTTCCGGACACCATCTAAGTCTTCTGGTCTCAGAGTAGATGAGACCGTGGTTCTTGTAAACTGTTAGTCTTGTAAACTATTCGGTTTCTGGTGATAAAAACAGAAAATTTTCCATTTAAAGCATTGACGTGACTCTTCTAGTTTCGTCTACAATATTCTCTCCTCCAACTCACAAGCTGCATTCATTCAAATTATTTTTAGTTTTTCAAGAACCATGGCCATTTGAATTTCTCTCTCTCTCTTTTTTCCTACCTCAGCCTAGCATTTCCTTTCTATTCCTGACTACCTGGACACCTCTTTCCCTGTGAACCATCCTCGTATCTCATGCATAGACTATACTAGCCCTGTGTCTTACTTTCCTGGGTCTGCTGAACAAAATACCACAAAGAGGGTGGCTTTAAAAACAGAGAAGGATTTTCTCACAGCTCTGGAGGCTAGAAGTACAAATTCAGGGCATTGGCAGGGCTATGTTTGCTTTCTGTCAGCTTAGGGGTAGATTACGCCTTGTCTCCTTTAGTTTCTGGTAGCCCCAGGAGTTTCTTGCTATCCCTTGGCTTGTAGATGAATCTTCACGTGCTGTCTTTATTCCATGTTTTCCTCTGATTCTGTGTTGTCCTCCTCTTTTATAAAACAGGAGTCATAGAGGATTAGGACCTACTCTGGTATGACCTCGTTAACCTAATGGATAACATCTGAAAATGAAAATCCTATTTCCCTAAACAAGGTCACACTCACAGGTACAGAGGTTAGGATTTCAACATATCTTTTTTGGGGGGGAGCACATTTAGTTTGTAATATCCTCCCTCATTTGTGCCAGCATTGAATCCTGTGTATAGCTTTATTATACACAATTTTTTATTTGTAAATCCTTCCTTTACATGTATATTTACATGTGCATTTTCTAGCTAGACTACATGAATTCTTTGAAGCCCAGGTATGAAAAAAAAAAGGTATAAAAAAAAAGGTAGGTCTTATTCATGTTTATATTCTCAGGAGAGAATATCACATGAGAAAATTACAAATCGTTCCATATTTCCAAAATGATTAAATCTGCATGTACAGTCATGTAAGTGGTTGTTGAAAATCTGTACTTAAAAGTATTAAGATGCTATGGAGAGGAGAGTTTCTGCCCCACTTAGGAGATACTACTGGTCATCTCTGAGTCTCACCTGCAGAGAATTTGTTCTGTAACTCTCACTCTGATATTAAAAGACAGCCATATCTTTACCAGTCTTATAACTGATCCAAGAATTAAAGCTTTGGTGATGAACAGAACACCTGCCACCTGCAGTTTCATTCCCTCCAGAGGGACAACTAGTTATACAATGCAGATATACAACAAGAATATGTCAATGATTGTAGTCTGATCCCATCTGAGCTCACAAAGGCTGCATTTGACTGCCAACATAACTTCCTTGCAATGATGGAACAACGGCAAGAAATGGAAATTGAGCTTAAATTGCATACGAAATCAGGGACGCATAAAAAGAAAACACAAGTGTTCTGTCCCTTTCGACACAAAGCTTAATATGCTACAAGAAGTTGATAACACTTCCCACTGTTTCTGCAATACAGGAAATCTTAAAAAAAAACCCACCTTGGCTTCAGCTAGTAAAGGTTATTACTTCAAAGTGTGGATATTAACAGGTGATTCTCATATACAAAAAATGTTGGTGGGAACTGTGATATTGTGGGCAGAGGCCCCAAATGCCCAACAGCTAACTGCTGTCTCTTAGAAGATGGCTCTTGTTAGTTTCCAGGAAAAAAAATCATAGTATAGTATTCAGAGACATGGGAGTTTAAGCTTACTTTCTATTAATGAGCAGAGGAAATAAGTAACCTTTGTTTTGAGAGATTATGTTTTTAAGTGTCTTCTTAGTGCTACTGAAAATGGAATACTCTGCTGTTGGAATCTGCTCAATTGTGCATTGGATTGGACTGCAAAGTTAATTATTAGACTTGTGGAGCTTGATCCCAATTCAGAGAAAAAAAAACATTGCTATAATCTCTTGCTGTCCAAAAGATTAAAATTTGTTTAAATTGAAACCCAGAATCACTGGTGGCGCAGTGATTAAGTGCTCGGTTACTAACCAAAAGGTTGGCAGTTTGAACCCACCAGCAGCTCCACAGGAGAAAGACATGGCAGTCTGCTTCTATAAATATTTACAGCCTTGGAAAGCGTATGGGGTAGCTCTACTCTGCCCTGTAGGGTAACTATGATTCAGAATCAACTCGACAGCAACAAGTTAAGCTAAGTCCATTTTGTATTCAAATAATATTTCCAGAGAGAAAACACTGGGGAGTATTTGTTCCTGAGATATCTGCGAATCATTCACCTCAGAAGCTTACCACGGGCAGAACATATCACAGATTTTACTTATAAAAATCACAGAACTTATTAACATTTACTCCAAAGTCTCTGGAAGAAAAATCCACCAAAAAACAAATGGTTAATCACAGAAGAAAGTGGTCCAACAACCCCATTTTATTTCACAAATGAAAGCTGAGGCAATAGTAGGACTAAAAATTGAATAAACCTTTGGGTGATGACTGGTACTATTACCCTTAACAGAAAATATACCTGCAATTAGTGAGCTTGTTCCTGCTGTAGCCCGTACTCTGCCATCTGCTTTTCTATGCTCCATGTTTGCAAGTTCATGGCTGCTATCCAAAAAAAAAGTGATTCAAATAAAGAAAACTATTTAATTTGGTACAATATGTTGTTAATTGAATTGTGTTGCCAAAAAACATGTGTTGAAATCCTAACCCCTGTACCTGTAACCATGACCTTGTTTGAAAATATTTTTTTCTGTTATGTTAATCCCTAGGACCATGCTCTGAATTCAGACTTCTAGCCTCTTGAACTGTGATAAAATAAATTTCTATTCTTCAAAGCCACCCACTTGTGGTATCTTTTGTTATGTGAGCACTAGATGACTAAGACAAAACATGATACAGATTTTGGAAAAGACACTGACAATCAGCTGTGTAAAACTGAGAAAAAAGAATAAAAATATTTAAGGAAAATAGAGTACAGCTGGAAAACTATTCTTTAAGCTTTGGTAATGAGGGTGGGTTTATATCCCCAAAACATTAAGTTTAATGTTATTTCTAATATGAAAAATGAAAAAGTAAATTTAGGAATCAGAAGGTAGGAAAATAGAAGTATAAAAGGAAAGAATTGAACATGGGATACAATCACATGTAAAAACAAATAAAATTAATTTTATAAAGATTATCACAAATTTAATTTGAATTGGAAAATCAAAGAAAACTTCTGAGAAATATCATATTGACAGTAAAAGGAAAGGTATGTCAAAATATTTAAATATTAATCCCATTTTAAATTAGTGAATCCTGAGTTGGAGGTTATAGAAAAACAAAAAGATGCTAAGTTCTTTGTCCATGTCAAGAGAAATCAAATGATATAATTTTTCCATCCTTTCAGAATTAAGAAAAGTATATAATAAAAAATGAATTTGGTTCCTTACAGATAATCACCCCTTTATAATCACGAGCAAATACAAGATAAAATTCAACTTGGTTCATATGAAAAATAAAAATGAAAATTACCAGAATGCATGAAGTATAAAAAAGAGCATAGTATTTCAAAACGTTGTTGTTGTTGTTAGGTGCCGTCAAGTCGGTTCCGACTCATAGCGACCCTATGCACAACAGAACGAAACACTGCCCGGTCCTGAGCCATCCTTACAATCCTTGTTATGCTTGAGCTCGCTGTTGCAGCCATTGTGTCAATCCACCTCATTGAGGGTCTTCCTCTTTTCCACTGACCTGTACTCTGCCAAGCATGATGTCCTTCTCCAGGGACTGATCCCTACTGACAACATGTCCAAAATATGTAAGATGCAGTCTCGCCATCCTTGCCTCTAAGGAGCACTCTGGGTGCGCTTCTTCCGAGACAGATTTGTTCGTTCTTTTGGCAGTCCATGGTATATTCAATATTCTTCACCAACACCACAATTTAAAGGCATCAACTCTTCTTCGGTCTTCCTTACTCATTGTCTAGCTTTCACATGCATATAATGTGATTGAAAATACCATGGCTTGGGTCAGGCACACCTTAGTCTTAAGTTATATAAATTAATTTAATTTCATAAGAGAGAAAGTTTTGAGGTTAAGGTGAGACCATGCATTCAAATGTATGCTATTTACAGTCATTCACTTAGAACAAATAATCAAAACCAAAAACCAAACCCACTGTCGCTGAGTCGATTCTGACTCATAGCAACCTTGCAGGACAGAGTGGAACTGCGCCACAGAGTTTGCAGAGTTATGACTCTTTACAGAAGCAGACTGCCACAACTTTCTCTTGCAGAACAGCTGGTAGGTTTGAGCTACCGACCTTTCAGTTAACAGCCAGGCGTTTAAGCATTGCACCACCAGGGCTCCTCAAAAAGGAATGTAGAATAGTTAAAAATAAAGGATGACAAAGATATGTCTAGTAAATTCACCTCAAAATTGAACAGGGGCAGCGATATCAACTGCAAATAAAAAGTAATTTAAGGAAGAAAGCTTTTCTGTATATTATTCTAAACAGATTAACAATCCTATATATCCAAATGTACAATTTCATGCCCCAAAGCTTCTTAGTTCTCTATCAATTTGTAATTCTCTTCTCCTCAACCGATCTGATTGGAACGTTTATTTTTAACTAAACTCAGTTCAAAAATCACATCTTATAAATTCTTTTTCATAAGGAATCTACCCTTATCAAACCTTCCAGACTTCCCAGTGACAAATTGAATATGTTCTCGGTTGCATCATCTACATATGATTATTAAAGTTCTTATTATTCTGTAAAATGTCTATTTATCTTCCAATTTATCCAAATAGGTTATGAGTTCCTTAAAGTTAAGATACCACGCCTTACTCATATTTGTGGCAGAGACGAGCTAATCATTCACCAGACCTGTTTTCTCCTGGGCACTTTATTAGTCAATATTTTTGGCCCTTCTTTCACTGGGGTGTAGCCATAAGTTCTCACTAATGAGATGTGAAATGCACACTTTCAAGGCCTTGCTCATACAAAGTTTTCAGCTGGCATTCTCTATGCTGTTTCCCCTTCTCCTGGCTTGATGCATATGATAATGTTGACTTAAATGCTGGAAAAAGTCAGTTTCCCCAAATCATCACTATGAGGGATTGCATCCTTCAGATTCCAAACAAAGTTTTGGACTTCTCATTAGAAAAAAAATAAACATAAACTTCTATGTATTAAGCTACCGAGAGTTTGTGGTTCACCTCCTACAGTGGCGGAACCAAAAAAAAAAAAAAAAAATCTGTTGTAGTAGAGTTTGACTCATAGTAACCCTATAGGACAGAGTAGAATGCCCCATAGGTTTCCAAGCAGCAGCAGGTAGATTCAAGCTGCTGTCCTTTTGGTTAGCAGCCAAACTTTTAATCAGTATGCCACAGTGGCTTGTTGATGTTGTTATTGTTAGGTGTCATTGAGTTGGCTTCTGATTCATGGAGACCCTACACAATTTGATGCTAACTTTGTGTCCTTTATATGTGGCACTTTGGAACATCTCAATAGTAGTTGCTGAATAAATAACATGTCAAAGTAACAACTTACACCTCCAAAGAATATAATACAGCTCTTTTCAACCATCCAACATGGTCTTCTTGTTCTAATAATCTGAAACGTGATAAACTATTGGTTTACTCCAGAATCTCACAAGAACGTTAGCTTCAATATTTTCATTGTATCTAGGGGAAAAAATTGAGCTGAAATAGTTTCTAATATAATTTTTGAGGCAGTATATAAATACCCAATTAATGAGATATTTTATTGAAGCAATGAAGGACAAGGCCCATATGTTTAAAAATGTGTTTCAATTAATTTAAACATTTTTTATCTTAAGAAAAAAGCATAAGCATGCTTTATATACTAAAAATTTTCATAACGTGATGGAATTGGATGGATTGGCCAATGGTATACTTTGTTATCTGTTAAGAGAGGATATAGGTACAGCACAGTGACTTATTTTTCTTAATAAAATATTTTACTTTTTGTAAAACTAGGAAAAATCATTTCATTGATAACATACCCTGTGTTATAAATCCCTATTAAAAATGAACTCAAATAGGAATCCCTATAAAATCCCTGTCAGCTGAAGCTAGAATATGAGTGGTTCTTGACTTGGAAGAGCACTTATTAAGTTTTATAACACTCATAATTCCTTGAATTATTAGAGAATGTATTATATCACTGCTGTATCCAAATTACTTTCCCTTGTACAGTAATATTTCATTGCCAAAAGTGTAATGGCATGTTTTTAATGAAATGTATCTAATTGTAATATGTATGTATTATTGTTATTAAATGCATATATATTTATATGTGAAATGTGTTGATTGTAGTTTCTATGAAGTATATATGTATAGAATATACAAAAATCTTTTTTTGTATTTGTTTTCCCTGTAATACAGTAACTATTATCATGATGTCTCATACACATTAAAAGACTGTACTAGCAATTGTCTAACCCATGTATTTTTACTATCAACTTCAAATTTTCATTATTTGACTCATATTCATTGAGATGTGGTGGTAAAGGTAAGGAAGTGAGGAGGGATATAAAGCAAAGATCATCAGAAATAGTGTGTTTCCATACATATATGGGTAATGAAAGCGGAAATGTGAGTGATACCAGAGGCAGAGAACAGAACTGAATATGTCAAGAGTCAGGAATGCTGAGATCAAGGCACAAGAAAAAGGCTTTAGAGAGGAATAAGAATATTTTGACCTGTGATACTGAAAGGAAACGAGGCTAGATGTAAATACAAAACTATTTCATCGCTGAGAAAGTAAATGGGCCTTCCATTTAGTCAAGTAGGATATCACATCATTTAGAGATAGATATAGAAAAAGGGAAGGAAGACCATTCAGGAACTCAAAAATATAAAGGCAGAAAAGCAAGCTGTTTAAAACAGATTATAAGGGGGATGGTCTGGATCAGGAAGGGACCCTGTAGTTGTCAGTTGAAAAAATCTGAATTAGATCAAAAAGAGATAACTGGATTCAAGCTAAGAACGTTACCAATGCACATCATTTTTGGAGTAGTGTACAGATAGACACCTACTTAATTAAGTATGTTACTAAAGTAATAAAAAATGAGGCCCATTATATGTTTAGAAATATGAGTCAAATAATTTAAACACTTTTTATCTTGAGAAATAAGTATAAGCATATTTGATCTACTTAAAATGTTCACGGTATGATGGAAGTGGATGGATTGGCCAATGGTATTCTTTGTAATCTACTAAGAGAGGTTATGAGTTGAACACAGACATGATTCTCATATTTAAGGAGAGACTATGAAGTAGAAGAGATATTTACACCCATATACAGAAGAGATAAAAGATCAAAGGGCAGTAATGAGTTCTTACTTGCATGCTTAATATACCTGGGGCTTGTAGGCACTATATATATGGTAAAAACTGTGTCATAGGAAAACCAAATGGTGGAAGTATCAAACCAACATTGTGACTGTGATCTTTCAAAAGCTTAGACAGGCCCTAGCTTAGGGGAATTGCATCCCTTCTTAGAAATCAGACTTAACTAGAGTGAATCACTGTTGAAACCCAGACAAATGACTCAACGTCTGATATGATTCGCTGTTTACTATGTCTGCCTGGAAGCAGGGCCTCTAAATTTTACTTGTACTTTGGAGGAAGAAATTAGCTCTGTTTAAAACCATAACAAAGTTGTAGTTAACAGATAAATACCAATTCTGCTAGTCAGCATGGGACACAACAGATAGAAAAATAAATGTTGTTAAGGTATTGCTAATGGTATAATAACTGAAGTAAGCATGGACTGTATGCAGCAGATTGTATTGTTGTTTAAAATATTTGCTGCCCCTCTCCAGATGGAGTGATTTTATATCCCTGGCCCACTGACATCAAGCTTAATTATGTGTCCTGCTTTGGACACTGAAAGTGAATAGAAGCGAGGTATGAGAGTCATCACAAGGTTCTGCTGTGAAGACAATGTGGGGAAGGGCATCAACATGTAGCATGAGAAAGAAATACATGTTAGTATTTTAAGTCACTGAGATTTGGGGGTTATTTTTTACTGCAACATAACTTAGCTTATGCAATATCGTGTATCACTTGTTGCTACTCAGCTCTGAAAACGACCCCATACCAGCTCACCTTATGAATAAAAGAACTTAAAAAAAAAAAAAAGTTAAAGCTTTCTGTCAAGTACCTTTTCTTACCAAAAATATGGAGTGGCTTGCAAAAAAGAATTATTTACAGGATGAAAGGAAATAAATGCATTTGCAAATGAAACACAAGCATAATGACCCTTATTGAAGGGCAAAGAGAGTGATATCCTGGAATTCACACAGTATGACAGGAAAAATTAAGTGGAAATGGATATATGGAGTGGGAGGGAGTAATAATTCAATAATTTTTATAAAACTGGTTGTGTATTCCCGTTTGTTATTCATTTATCAATGGAGTCTAGATTTAGTTCATTTTTTTCTTGCTCTATTTTTTTTTATATGCTCATTCAATAACATAGAAGATTTAACTACTTAACTCATAAATGAATGATTCTCAAAACTATTTTCTCACCTCAAAACCCTCCCCTAAGTTTAAAATCTGTATAACTAACTACTAGATATTCCATAAAATAGTCCAAAAGTACCTTCCCATATTTCACCTGGATAAATGGTTATAGAATTCTTTCACAACATAGATTCAAAACCCAGGAGTTGATCTAGACACATCTCCATTCTATTAATTGGTTAATAAGTCCATTAAGAAAACAAAAACCAAACCCACAGCTGTTGAGTCAATTTCAACTCACAGTGACCCTGTAAGACAGAGTAGAACTGCCCCATAGGGTTTTCAAGGAGCACCTGGTGGATTCGAACTGCTGACCTTTTGGTTAGTAACCATAGCTCTTAACCACTAGTCATTAGATTATATTTTTTTAACCTTTCTTCAATTAGAGGGCCTCTTATCCATATTCCTCAGTGTCTCACCTGGATTGTTACAATCATATCTTAGTTACTTTGCTTCCAGGCTCACTACATGCATATCAGTACTCAACACTATCATTTTAGAGATCTATCTGAAAATGGAAATTTGACCATAAGTGCATTTTTTTAAGTCTTTATCAAATCTCCATTTGCTAAAGAATGTGCTCAAATTTTGTAGTGCATAATTCAGGCTCTTCATGTTCATCTCTAATTTCTTCTCTGATATATTTTTCTACCACTTGATTCATAAACCCTACACCCAAAGCTTATTGATCACTTTCCCTTACAAAAATATTCTTTCATCATAAAACACATCATATAAAAGTATATCAGAAATATGGTAACAGCATACTCAAATATACTAAAAGATACTGTTTGTTCCATATTTATCTGAAAAAGCTTTTCATCTCTAATCTTTAGCAAAGCTGTTTAGCTGTTTTGATTACTTGTTTGCTTTTTCATGCCACAGTGACGTATACAGTATCAGAACAATGAAACTAAGTACTGATAGTGCCTGACACAATGTAAAATCATCGCAACCACAAATAATCTATTTCTATTGCACTAAGGCGATTTCAGAAATACATTTTCGGATAGTGCATACAAACACAAAACGAATTGGTTTGTTTTGCTTTAGTGTGTGCATATATAGCTGGTGGAATGCAGTGTTTTCTAAAATGGACTTCATCCACATATGATCCAGGAAACTAATTTGATATGAAAAAATATTTGTGAATGGGTGATTCACACTGAATACAATAAAAAACATAGGCCCAGTAGTTTGTATGTGTGCCTCAAGCTTTAAGACACAGGTTCCCTATTTCCATTGCTTGTCACAACAGGAGATTCCTGGATGAATAGCTTTGAGATCACATTAACTGCCTTGCAGTTTATCCAGGTGTTAGAATCAAATTTAGAAAACGGATATTCCCTTGTAGAAATCAACCCTTTACAAATCTAGGTGCAAAGATCCACTGCAGGGTATAAAAAAATGCAGGGGTACTAAACCAAAGATGCCTCACTCTTCTTGATCATAATTTCCATCACCCTACGGCTATGGAGAAAGCCAGAATTCAGTAGCAGTAAAGGAAAATAAATGAATGCAGTCGATCATTTTTCAGACTTCTGAGTTCTGTCATGTAGAGTTGAGATAAATGTGATTCTTTTTTTCCACAGACATTAACACTGAAAGCAAGTGATTACACTCATTTTACCTATGACAAAAAGAAGAAATACTATTAAAAACTTCCTGAAGTCAGAAGCACTATTTACTACACGTCGTATACTAATAAATCTGTATTTTTTTTTATTTTAAATATTTTTTTTAATATGTAAAGCTGATTTTACCTGATTTCTGACATCTTCTGGGTATTTATCTTAGACGAAAATATTTTTCACTTGTCTTACTTAATTATTCTAAGCTCAATGATATTTATTTTACCCTCTGCTACCATTATGGGAACTAGGCCCAGGTAATAAGAATTAACTTTAAATCTCATTGAGGCAAATCATAAATTGAAGAGTAAACATTTCATTTAGCAACATCACAGACACTTGCCAAAAGCAAACAATTTTTTTTCCCCCTAACTGCACTGATGCTTCCCTTCCATTCAGTTGAATAATTGAGTTCATTGTGCAATACCTCAGCATCACTTAAGATTATCTCAACTTACAAAAAGGTAGTTTACTGTCTGGACCCCCAATCAGCATTGATCATGCTAATACTGAATAAAGCAAGAAAGAAAAAGACAGAAAGAAAGAAAAGAGAAAGGAAAAAGATCCGTAGAGCCTGTGTAGATAGGATTAGCAAAGAAAGATAAAAGCTACATAAACAAGAGCTTCCAGAAAAAGTAGTTTGCACTATTTTGTTTCTTTTATCTTCCATTCACTCCACCACTCACCATAATTTGATTTCTCTCCTCAAAAAATTTCTTATTTAAAAAAATGAAAAGTTGGGGGCGGGGCCAAGATGGCGGACTAGGTGGACGCTACCGCGGATCCCTCTTGCCACAAAGACTCAGAAAAACAAGTGAATCGATCACATACATAACAATCTACGAACTCTGAACAACAAACACAGATTTAGAGACGGAGAACGAACAAATACGGGGAGACAGCGATTGTTTTCAGAGCCAGGAGCCAGCAAACCAGGCAGGTGACCTTCGGAGCCTGATTCGGGGCAGAGCCCAGGGGGGCAGACAGCACAGACAAGGGGCCCAGTCCTAGCCCCCGAACTCATCCCGGGGCAGTTCCAACCAGTTCGCGCGGACCCAGCCGGTTCGCATGGGCGGTGTGGCAGAGCAGCCAGTGGAAGAAGTCCCCAGGAGACAGTGGCTGGTCTTGGAGCAGGGAGAGCAGTGTCCTAGCTGGGGAGCCGTCCCGCCTGGATTTTGGCGGGCACGGGCGGGGCGTGAGCGCGGGGATCAGTTACATTCCCCTGAATTCACCCCGGGGCAGTCCCAACCGGTTCGCGCGGGCCCAGCCGGTTCGCGCGGGCGGTGTGGTGGAGCAGCCGGTGGAAGAAGTCCCCGGGAGGCAGCGACTGATTTTGGAGACGGGAGTGCACCATCCAGTAGGGGAGCCTTAACCTTGGGGGTGAGGCTGACAGTGGAGGATCTGACCGTGACGACAGCGGGCCAGAACCCCCGGGGGGCAATCTCCACACACCCAGTACATATACGCGACGCCCCCGTGGAAATCTCAGATATAAGAGTCATTCCAAGTAAGACAAACAACTCTGGCTATATTCTGAGG
This sequence comes from Loxodonta africana, assembly GCF_030014295.1. NCBI lineage: Eukaryota > Metazoa > Chordata > Mammalia > Proboscidea > Elephantidae > Loxodonta > Loxodonta africana. The sequence goes on from NC_087351.1 coordinate 53,088,989, forward strand.
TGCTAATTTTTTTTTTTTTTTTTACACTCCTAGCTCTCTGATCCCACCTCCACCCTCCCCAGGCGGCTCCATTAACATCCGAATAGCCTGAGCCAGAGGGAGAACTCTGATAGGGATCTAACTGCATTTTTTTTTTAGCGGATTTTCTGGAAAAACTAGTTTCCCAGTGATGGCTCGTAGACAGCAGTCCATATCAAACCACTTAAAGAAGCAGACCATGACAGCTTCTCCAACCCCCTAAACAAAAGAATCAAAATCTTTCCCAAATGAAGATACAATCCTGGAATTATCAGACACAGAAGATAAAAAACTAATTTACAGAATGCTTCAAGACATCACAAATGAAATTAGGCTAACTGCAGAAAAAGCCAAGGAACACACTGATAAAACTGTTGAAGAACTCAAAAAGATTATTCAAGAACATAGTGGAAAAATTAATAAGTTGCAAGAATCCATAGAGAGACAGCATGTAGAAATCCAAAAGATTAACAATAAAATTACAGAATTAGACAATGCAATAGGAAGTCAGAGGAGCAGATTCGAGCAATTAGAATGTAGACTGGGACATCTGGAGGACCAGGGAATCAACACCAGCATAAAAAAAAAAAAAAACATAGCTGAAAAAAAAATCAGATAAAAGAATTAAAAAAAATGAAGAAACCCTAAGAATCATGTGGGACTCTATCAAGAAGGATAACTTGCGAGTAATTGGAGTCCCAGAACAGGGAGGGGGGACAGAAAACACAGAGAAAATAGTTGAAGAACTCCTGACACAAAACTTCCCTGACATCATGAAAGACGAAAGGATATCTATCCAAGATGCTCATCGAACCCCAATTAAGATTGATCCAAAAAGAAAAACACCAAGACATATTATCATCAAACTTGCCAAAACCAAAGATAAACAGAAAATTTTAAAAGCAGCCAGGGAGAAAAGAAAGGTTTCCTTCAAGGGAGAATCAATAAGAATAAGTTCAGACTACTCAGCAGAAACCATACAGGCAAGAAGGGAATGGGATGACGTATACAGAGCACTGAAGGAGAAAAACTGCCAACCAAGGATCATATATCCAGTAAAACTCTCTCTGAAAAATGAGGAAGAAATTAAGATATTTACAGATAAACACAAGTTTAGAGAATCTGCAAAAACCAAACCAAGGCTAGAAGAAATGCTAAAGGAGATTGTTTGGTCAGATGACCAATAATACCAGATACCAGCACAATACAAAGTCACAAAACAGAACGTCCTGATATCAACTCAAATAGGGAAAGCACAAAAACAAACAAATTAAGATTAATTCTAAAAAATAAATAAATAAAAAAAATAATACACGTAACAGGGAATCATGGAAATCAATAGATAAAAGATCACAATCATCAAAAAGAGGGACTAAACATAGGAGGCATTGAACTGCCAGATGGAGAGTGATACAAGACGATATAGAACGATACAAGTTAGGTTTTTACTTAGAAAAATAGGGGTAAATAATAAGGCAACCACAAAAAGGAATACCAACTCCATAACTCAAGAAAAAAGCCAAGAAAAACGTAACGACTCAACTAACATAAAGTCAAACACTATGAAAATGAGGATCTCACAATCTACTAAGAAAAATGTCTCAGCACAAAAAAGCATGTGGAAAAATGAAATGGCCAACAACACACATGAAAAGGCATCAAAATGACAGCACTAAAAACTTATCTATCTATAATTACGCTGAATGTAAATGGACTAAATGCACCAATAAAGAGACAGAGAGTCACGGACTGGATAAAGAAACATGATCCATCTATATGCTGCCTACAAGAGACACACCTTAGACTTAGAGACACAAACAAACTAAAACTCAAAGGATGGAAAAAAATATATCAAGCAAACAATAAGCAAAAAAGAAGAGGAGTAGCAATATTAATTTCTGACAAAATAGACTTTAGACTTAAATCCACTACAAAGGATAAAGAAGGACACTATATAATGATAAAAGGGACAATTGATCAGGAAGACATAACCATATTAAATATTTACGCACCCAATGACAGGGCTGCAAGATACATAAATCAAATTTTAACAGAATTGAAAAGTGAGATAGACACCTCCACATTTATAGTAGGAGACTTCAACACACCACTTTCGGAGAAGGACAGGACATCCAGTAAGAAGCTCAATAGAGACACGGAAGACCTACTAACAACAATCAACCAACTTGACCTCATTGACTTATACAGAACTCTCCACCCAACTGCTCCAAAGTATACTTTTTTTTCTAGCGCACATGGAACATTCTCTAGAATAGACCACATATTAGGTCATAAAACAAATCTTTGCAGAGTCCAAAACACCGAAATATTACAAAGCATCTTCTCAGACCACAAGGCAATGAAACTAGAAATCAATAACAGAAAAACTAGGGAAAAGAAATCAAATACTTGGAAAATGAACAATACCCTCCTGAAAAAAGACTGGGTTATAGAAGACATCAAGGAGGGAATAAGGAAATTCTTAGAAAGCAACGAGAATGAAAATACTTCCTATCAAAACCTCTGGGACACAGCAAAAGCAGTGCTCAGAGGCCAATTTATATCGATAAATGCACACATACAAAAAGAAGAAAGAGCCAAAATCAGAGAACTGTCCTGACAACTTGAACAAATAGAAAGTGGGCAACAAAAGAACCCATCAGACACCAGAAGAAAACAAATAATAGAAATTAGAGCTGAACTATATGAATTAGAGAACAGAAAAACCATTGAAAGAATTAACAAAGCCAAAATCTGGTTCTTTGAAAAAATTAACAAAATTGATAAACCATTGGCTAGACTGACTAAAGAAAATCAGGAAAGGAAACAAATAACCCGAATAAGAAACGAGAAGGACCACATCACAACAGAACCAAATAAAATTAAAAGAATCATTTCAGATTACTACGAAAAATTGTACTCTAACAAGTTTGAAAACCTAGATGAAACGGATAAATTCTTGGAAAAACACTACCTACCTAAACTAACACATTCAGAAGTAGAACAACTAAATAGACCCATAACAAAAAAAGAGATTGAAACGGTAATCAAAAAACTTCCAACAAAAAAATGTCCTGGCCCAGACGGCTTCACTGCAGAGTTCTACCAAACTTTCAGAGAAGACTTAACACCACTACTACTGAAGGTATTTCAAAGCATAGGAAAAGACGGAATACTACCCAACTCATTCTATGAAGCCACCATCTCCCTGATACCAAAACCAGGTAAAGATACTACAAAAAAAGAAAATTATAGACCTATATCCCTCATGAACATAGATGCAAAAATCCTCAACAAAATTCTAGCCAATAGAATCCAACAACACATCAAAAAAATAATTCACCCTGATCAAGTGGGATTTATACCAGGTATGCAAGGCTGGTTTAATATCAGAAAAACCATTAATGTAATCCATCACATAAATAAAACAAAAGATAAAAACCACATGATCTTATCAATAGATGCAGAAAAGGCATTTGACAAAGTTCAACACCCATTTATGATAAAAACTTTTACCAAAATAGGAATTGAAGGAAAATTCCTCAACATAATAAAGGGCATCTATGCAAAGCCAACAGCTAATATCACTCTAAACGGAGAGAACCTGAAAGCATTTCTCTTGAGAACGGGAACCAGACAAGGATGCCCTTTATCACCGCTTTTATTCAACATTGTACTTGAAGTCCTAGCCAGGGCAATTAGGCTAGACAAAGAAATAAAGGGTATCCGGATTGGCAAGGAGGAACTAAAGCTATCACTATTTGCAGATGACATGATTATATACACAGAAAACCCTAAGGAATCCTCCAGAAAACTACTGAAACTAATAGAAGAGTTTGGCAGAGTCTCAGGTTATAAAATAAACATACAAAAATCACTTGGATTCCTCTACATCAACAAAAAGAACACCAAAGAGGAAATAACCAAATCAATACCATTCACAGTAGCCCCCAAGAAGATAAAATACTTAGGAATAATTCTTACCAAGGATGTAAAAGACCTAAACAAAGAAAACTACAAAGCTCTACTACAAGAAATTCAAAAGGACATACTTAAGTGGAAAAACATACCTTGCTCATGGATAGGAAGACTTAACATAGTAAAAATGTCTATTCTACCAAAAGCCATCTATACATATAACGCACTTCTGATCCAAATTCCAATGTCATATTTTAAGGGGATAGAGAAACAAATCACCAATTTCATATGGAAGGGAAAGAAGCCCCGGATAAGCAAAGCATTACTGAAAAAGAAGAAGAAAGTGGGAGGCCTCACTCTACCTGATTTCAGAACGTATTATACAGCTACAGTAGTCAAAACAGCCTGGTACTGGTACAACAACAGGCACATAGACCAATGGAACAGAATTGAGAACCCAGATATAAATCCATCCATGTATGAGCAGCTGATATTTGACAAAGGACCAGTGTCAGTTAATTGGGGAAAAGATAGTCTTTTTAACAAATGGTGCTGGCATAACTGGATATCCATTTGCAAAAGAATGAAACAGGACCCATACCTCACACCATACACAAAAACTAACTCCAAGTGGATCAAAGACCTAAACATAAAGACTAAAACGATAAAGATCATGGAAGAAAAAATTGGGACAACCCTAGGAGCCCTAATACAAGGCATAAACAGAATACAAAACATTACCAAAAATGATGAAGAGAAACCAGATAACTGGGAGCTCCTAAAAATCAAACACCTATGCTCATCTAAAGATTTCACCAAAAGAGTAAAAAGACCACCTACAGACTGGGAAAGAATATTCAGCTATGACATCTCAGACCAGCGCCTGATCTCTAAAATCTACATGATCCTGTCAAAACTCAACCACAAAAAGACAAACAACCCAATCAAGAAGTGGGGAAAGGATATGAACACACATTTCACTAAAGAAGATATTCAGGCAACCAACAGATACATGAGAAAACGCTCCCGATCATTAGCCATTAGAGAAATGCAAATTAAAACTACGATGAGATTCCATCTCATACCAACTAGACTGGCATTAATCAAAAAAACACAAAATAATAAATGTTGGAGAGGCTGCGGAGAGATTGGAACTCTCATACACTGCTGGTGGGATTGTAAAATGGTACAACCACTTTGGAAATCTATCTGGCGTTATCTTAAACAGTTAGAAATAGAACTACCATACAACCCAGAAATCCCACTCCTCGGAATATACCCTAGAGATACAAGAGCCTTCACACAAACAGATATATGCACACCCATGTTTATTGCAGCTCTGTTTACAATAGCAAAAAGCTGGAAGCAACCAAGGTGTCCGTCAATGGATGAATGGGTAAATAAATTGTGGTATATTCACACAATGTAACACTACGCATCGATAAAGAACAGTCACGAATCTGTGAAACATTTCATAACATGGAGGAATCTGGAAGGCATTATGCTGAGCGAAATGAGTCAGAGGCAAAAGGACAAATATTGTATAAGACCACTATTATAAGATCCTGAGAAATAGAAAAAACTGAGAAGAACACATACTTTTGTGGTTATGAAGGGGGGAGGGAGGGAGGGAGAGGGTTTTTTATTGATCAATCAGTAGATAAGAACTGCTTTGGGTGAAGGGAAAGACAACACTCAATACAAGGAAGGTCAGCCCAATTGGACCGGACTAAAAGCAAAGAGGTTTCCGGGATAAAATGAATGCTTCAAAGGTCAGCGGACCAGGGGATGGGGTCTGGGGAAAATGGTTTGAGGGGACTTCTAAGTCAATTGGCAAAATAATTCTATTATGAAAACATTCTGCATCCCACTTTGAAATGTGGCATGTGGGGTCCTAAATGCTAACAAGCGGCCATTTAAGATACATCAAATGGTCTCAACCCACCTGGAGCAAAGGAAAATGAAGAACACCAAGGTCACACAACAACTAAGAACCCAAGAGACAGAAAGGGCCACATGAACCAGAGACCTACATCATCCTGAGACCAGAAGAACTAGTTGGTGCCTGGCCACAATCGATGACTGCCCTGACAGGGAGCACAGCAGAGGACCCCTGAGGGAGCAGGAGATCAGTGGGATACAGACCCCAAATTCTCATGAAAAGACCTTACTTAATGGTCTAACTGCGACTAGAGGAATCCCGGCGGCAATGCTCCCCAGACCTTCTGTTGGCACAGGACAGGAACCATCCCTGAAGACAACTCATCAGACATGAAAGGGACTGGTCAGCGGGTGGGAGAGAGATGCTGATGAAGAGTGAGCTAATTAAATCAGGTGGACACTGGAGAGTGTGTGGGCAACTCCTGACTGGAGGGGGGATGGGAAGATAGAGAGAGAGGGAAGACGGCAAAATTGGCAGGAAATGAGAGACTGAAAGGGCTGACTCAATAGGGGGAGAGCAAGTGGGAGAAGGGAGTAAGATGTATGTAAACTTACATGTGACAGACTGATTGGAATTGTAAATGTTCACTTGAAGCTTAATAAAAGTTAAATAAAAAAAAAAAATGAAAAGTCATAAGATCCTCTACATCTCTCCTCATTTACCAGAAATGTATCTATACCTACTTCTAGTAGGAAGCACTTACTGATGAAAATCAAAGACCACAGCCTTCAGTATGGATTACACCTCAACATAAAGAAAACAAAAATCCTCACAACTGGACCAAGGAGCAGCATCATGATAAATGGAGAAAAGACTGAAGTTGTCAAGGATTTCATTTTACTTGGATTCATGATCAACGGCCATGGAAGCAAGAGCCAAGAAATCAAAAGACGCATTGCATTGGGCAAATGTGCTGCAAAGGACCTCTTCAAAGTGTTGAAGAGCAAAGATGTCACCCTGAGGACTAAGGTGCTCCTGACCCAAGCCATGGTATTTTTAATCCCATCATACGCATGTGAAAGCTGGACAATTAATAAGGAAGACCAAAGAAGAGTTGGCGCCTTTGAACTGTGGTGTTGGTGAAGAATATTGAATACACCATGGACTGCCAAAAGAACGAACAAATCTGTCTTAGAAGAAGTATAACCAGAGTACTCCTTAGAAGCAAGGATGGCCAGACTGCCTCTTACATACTTTGGACATGTCAGGAGGGCTCAGTCCCTGGAGAAGGACATCATGCTTGGCAGAGTACAGGCTCAGTGGAAAAGAGGAAGACCCTCAACGAGGTGGATTGACACAGTGGCTGCTACGATGAGCTCAAGCATAACAATGATTGTAAGGATGGCACAGGACCGGGCAGTGTTTCATTCTGTTGTGCATCGGGTCGCTATGAGTGGGAACCAACTGGAGGACACCTAACAACAACAGTATGAAGCTAAACTTTTCATTCACACTTATTATTCCAATCTCCTCCTGCTCACTCAGGATTTTGGCAGCCCTATACAGGGTCGCTCTGAGTTGGAAAGGTCTCCTCGGCACTGGGTTTGGTTTGGTTTTTTGGATATTGTCTTCAGTGGAGCCTGGTGGCACAGTGGTTAAGAACTCACCTGCCTAACCAAAAGGTCAGCAGTTCAAATCCTCCAGGTACCCCTTAGGAAACCTATGGGGCAGTTCTACTTTGTCCTCTAGGGTCATGGAATCCACAAGATGGCAAGGAGTTTGTTTGGTTTCGTTTATATTGCCTTCAGTGGCTTCCACTTTTCAGTGTTAATCAATTCTTTCCCTTAAAACTAGCAATATATTTTCACTTTTCTAACCGAAAAGGAAACTTGAAAGTCCTAGTATCTTACAGGATTTCCTCTTCCAAAATGAGATAGAGAAAAAATGACAGAGATGCAAAATATCTATACCAATAGCTATCAAACAAGAAAAGCTGTAAATTAGAATTTATTAACTTTCAAGCTTGGGTGGCCGAACGCCATGTGTCCCTTTAAGATTGACGGGTTACCGCACCTGCTGGTGTAGGGTAGGCACACGCTGAGCTAGTCAGTGCAGCCGGGTGCAGCCCCAGACATCTAAAGGCATCACAGACCTGTTATTTCTCAATCTCCTCTCAAGCTCTAGGGGCAAAATAAATTAATAAATGATTTCGGACTGGTGCGGATATAAAGACGTTACCCCTAGCATGGACTCTGCAGACTTCACACTGTTGAGATAAATCTGTGACATTTCAGTAATATGTCAAAATCCTAAAATAATCCAGATAGACAGGAGTCTACATCTCTTTGAAGAGTTGAAACTGGCTGCTGCTGTGAAAATGGTGATATCAGGGAAGCATATAATGAATTTGATTGACTAAGAATGAAGAAAAATCTTACAGCAAAACAATTCAAACCCTATCGGTATGGTAGCAAATTGTAAGTTTGTGATATCCAACATTATATAGAAATTTAACCCAATATCAGAGAGTAGAGGCAGGTATTCTAAGAAAGCCTGTACACCACCTCATTAAGTAATCCTCCTCCCACCTTACCATTTCTTTTAGCTACAGAAATGTCATAGAACACAAAAGTCCCAGCCCTCACATTACATGGGGGTGGGGAGTTATCATACAACGGAAAGACAATCAAATGTTATGAAAAATTGTGTATGAACAGAACCACCAAATTCTGACCAAAGTGAAAAGTAATGAAATAGAAAATATTTAAAACACTACAGCCTGAAAGAAAAGAAGAAAGGAACAAAAATTATACAAAAAAGCCTGCATGCACAGGAAACAATATTAAGGAACCCCCCCCAAATGCTGTAGACCAATGAAATAAAAACACAAAGTCCTGAAGATAAAATGATAAAGCAAAATATAATATAAAAAGTACAATTCCAAATTTAAGAAAACATACTGAAAACCAAAGCCATACCATTAAAAGGCTTAAAAAATGAATTAGGAACAGAGAGGATTCTAATGAACAGTCCATAAAACTCCATTATTGCAATAAAGGGCTTTGAAAATCATAGTTCACACCAATGAAAAATGACAATTTGATTAAGAAGTTACAGATGAATAAATACACATGGAAGATAAAGGAAACCCAATAAAAAATTTAATCAATATCCCCGAAGAAGAAAAAGTCAATAAATGGTAAAGAATGTTTATTCAATAATATACTCAAAAGGAGTTTTTATAAAATGGAGAGGGGAGGAAGCTGAATCTGAGTTTTGATAATATGTACTCTGCTCCAAGGGCATTTGATATACAATGTTCGGTACAAGACACACTATTCATACGTTACTGTCCCTCGTCTAAAGAAATCAGTGAACAAAACATAAAAAAAATTCTTACTTTTTTTCTTTTATTGGAATTATGACACGAAATGTGCCAAATCAGTAGCAGAGTTCATTCTGAACTATTCCAACAAGATCATTTCTATGTTCTTTGAACTTCTTGGTACTTCTAAAGTTTCTGAGAAAAGAAAAAATAAAATCTGTGAGTTAGCATTCTCTTTTACCAACTCCTTTACCAACCTAATTTTTCTTCTCCCAAAACCACTTTTCTCTTTACTGTTAATCTACTAGAATAAGTTATCAAATATTTACATAGAATTTCTAAAATTCCACAGGAAAAAAATAACGCTTCAAAAACTGTATACTTTTAAAAAATAATTACAAAGAATTAAATGTAGAGTAAAGCAATTATCAGTCCTTAGGTATCATAGGGAGGCAATTTTAGTACACTGTATGTGGAGAGAGAGAGAGTGTTTCTGATTCAAGTCCAGCCTGTGCTACCTATTACCTGGGTAACTTTGAGAAATTCACTTAAATATCCCATTCTTCGGTTTCTTTAACTGTAAAATTCTGGTAATAATGTCTACCTCATAGGATTATTGTGATATAGAGTATGCAAGGGGATTCATTTTCTGCCTTTAATTACTACATGATGAAAGTTAGTTCTTAATCCTATTCTCATTTCCCATTTACTTTCCTTTTTTTTTTTTAATAAGTCAAAATCACATCTGGAGAATGATTTAGACAGCAGTGGTGCTCAGTACTGCATACACATTAAAATCACTAGGGAAGCTTTTTAAAAATACAGATGCCCAAATCTGATCACCAGGGATTCTTATATAATTGGTCTTGGGAGGGAATGGAACATCAATTTTATTTTATTTTATTTTATTTTTAATCTCCCCAGGTGATTCTTATGTGTAGTCAGGTTTAAGACCCACTTATTTAGAAAAATTTCAAATTTTACTGTCTGCCCCCAAAACTATAGCCCCTGGACACTCTGCTAACCCACAACTGAAACCATTCCCGAACTCACTTTTCAGACAAAGATTAGATGGGCCTAGAAAACAAATACCATACGTGAGGAATGTGCTCCTTAATTCAACCAAATATCAGGACCAAATGGGCAGCTCATGTTCAAAAGCAGGATGAGAAGGTAAGAAAGCCTAGGGACTAGATGAATGGAAACAGGGAGGCTAGGGTGGAAAGAGGAAGCATGCTATCACATTGTGGGGATTGCAACCAATATCACAAAACAGTATGTGTATAAATTTTTGAATGAGAAATTAACTTGAGCTGTAAATTTCCACCAAATCACAATTAAAAATTTTTTTTTACTGCCTGACTAGATTTATTTTACTTCAAGTCCTTTCATTTGCATTTGTTGAGTTGTGTTTGCCCTATAAAACATTCACAATCAATCCAAAACAAACCCCTGTCACTTTTACCTCCTAAATATTTCTCAACAATGTGAGGATGTGAAGGACCCAGAAGTGTTTTGTTCTGTTGTATAAAGGGTTGCTGTTGGTGGGAACTGACTCGAAGGCACCTAACAACAACACATATTTCTCAAACCCACCTTCTACCTTCTTTCCCTCTACTAGCAGTCTGATCTTTATCATCTCCCAAAGGGATTATTGCATAGTTTCCCAACCGCTTTCTCTCATTCAAAGCTTGCTCTTCTTAAATTTATTTTTCAGGCTACCATGAGAATCTTTATTCTGCTAAATTCTCTCAATGTTTACATATGCAGCATGGAGCCCTAGGTCAGTGCCTTGTCTTTCATTGTCCTCCACCACTTTTCTCCTGCCTGACAATGAGCATCATCTCTTGCCACTTCTGCCACACAAGTACCACCAAACTGGCACTTGTGTTCTAGTACTGCCAAACTGATTGTAGCGTTATAACACTAAATAAAGTGTCAATCATTTCTGTCTTTGCCCATGCCGTTTCTTCTAATTGAAATGTCCTTTCTTCTCCTCAATTGTCCTTCGAGACTTATCTCAGAAACTTAGTCCTACCCCGAAAAGCCCTAACATCCCTATGCCAGGCAAAGAGCTCTTTCTCTATTCTCATAAAACTATCTTCTCATTAACCACTTTGTTGAACTTCTTCTACTAGACTGTAAGTTCCTCAGTGAAGATATAATGTCTATCTTATCTTCGTATCCTAAAAACAAACAAACAAACCCGTTGCCATCGAGTCGATTCTAACTCATAGCGACCCTATAGGACAGAGTAGAACTGCCCATACAGTTTTCAAGGATCGCCTGGTGAATTCAGATTGCTGACCTATTGGTTAGCAGCTGTAGCACTTAACCACCTCTCCACCAGGGTTACATATTACCTGTGAAGGCCGGAAAATGTTGACACGATAAAATCAGTATTAAGCCAATAATAGAAATTGATAGACATTTATTTAATTTACAAGTTGCAAATCAGGCAACATATCTGACTAGAGAGTCAAACAGTGCACCGCAGAAGAAAGTTTTTTTTTTTTTTTAAGGCCTTTATATATAAGTTTATTGCTAGTAATTATACATTGTCATGAAAACAGGGTCAGAATATGCGCTATAAAATAACATGTGGACATGCAGGATTCCATGAAACATTTTTTGAAAAACAAGTTAAATAATCAGTAATAGACCTTAAAGCACAGCTTCTCATTTAACCTTTGAGTTGCTGTTGTCAATTTGCTCACATGTACATAACATCTTATAAAAGAAATCAATGCTCAAGGCAAGCATTATTTACTAACAAAGCAAAACTGTTGTTTGGTTAGGAGACCTGGTAGCACAGTGGTTAAAATGTTGGGCTGCTAACTGAAAGGTCAGTGGTTTGAAGCCACCAGATACTCTGCAGGAGAAAGGTGTGGCAGTCTGCCTCCATAAAGATTACAGCCCTGGAAACCCCATGGGGAAGCTCTACTCTGTCCTGTAGGGTCACTATGAGTCAGAATCCACTTGGCGGCAATGGGTTTGATTTTTGTTTGGTTTAAAGATGAATTTCAGAGGACGGTTTAGGTTTAAGGTTTAAAGATTACCTCTGGGCAATGGCTGCAGAGGTCATTCAACTCGAGAAAGTCTGGATTCTACAAGAATTTGAAATTCTGTTCCATAGTGTGATTCAAAGAGGAGAAAAAGATATCAACAGAGATCTTATAGTTTCAAGATTAGAAAAGTATCCCTTTGTAAATTATAATTAAGAGAATTTTTGCTGAGCTTTTAAGAGTATACATTATTGTTGTTGTTGATTGCTGTTGAGTCTATTCCAACTCATGGCAACAACATGTGTTACAGAATAGAACTGCTTCATAGGGATTTCTTGGCTGTTATCGTAAGTGAAGCAGATCACCAGACCCTTTACTGAATGATATCACTGGGTGGGTTCTAACTGCCTGATAGAATAATCAGAGAGTGCAACCCTTTTGTGTCACTCAGTGACTTTTATAATTGATTGTTGCTGTTATGTGCCCTCAACTTGATTCAGGCTCATAACAACACTACAGAACAGTAGAACTGCCCTATAGGATTTCCTGATCACCAGATATTTTCTTTGACAGAGTACTTGATGGGTTTGAACTGCTGACTTGAACTTAACCAGTGTGCACCAAGGCTAAAATCAACCTTAAGATTACCACATGTTGTTGTTGTTAGGTTCCCTCGAGTCATTTCCAACTCATAGTGACTCTGTGTACAACAGAATGAAACACTGCCCAGTCCTGGACCATCCTCACAATCATTGTTATGCTTGAGCCAGTTGTTGCAGCCACTGCGTCAATATACCTCTCGTTGAGGGTCTTCCTCTTTTTTGCTGACCCTCTACTTTACCAAGCATGACGTCCTTCTGCAGAGACTGATGCCTTCTGATAAAAACGTCTAAACTATGTAAAATGTAGTCTTGCCATCCTTGCTTCTAAGGAGCATTTCGGCTCTATTTCTTCCGAAACAGGCTTGTTCATTCTTTTGGCAGTTTATGGTATATTCAATATTTTTCACCAACACTGTAATTCAAAGGCATCTATTCTTCTTCCATCTTCCTTAGTCATTGTTCAACTTCCACACTCATATGAGTGAGGCAACCGAAAACACCATGGCTTGGGTTAGGTGCACCTTAGTCTTCAAGTTAACCTTTTGCTTTTTAACACTTGAAAGAGGTCTTTTGCAGCAGATTCGTCCAATGCAATACATCGTTTGATTTCTTGATTGCTGCTCCCACAGGTGTTGATTGTGGATCCAAGTGAAATGAAATCCTTGACAACTTTAATCTTTTCTCTGTTTATCATGATGTTGCTCATTGGTTCAGTTGTGAGGATTTTTGCTTTCTTTATGTTGAGATGTTATCCATACTGAAGGCTATAGTCTTTGATCTTCATCAGTAAGATCTTCAAGTCCTCTTCACTTTCAGCAAGGATTACCACATACAGTGATGCAAATGCTGTGCTATGCATTCTAAAAAAACCCATTGCCATCAAGTAGATCATGATTCATAGCATCCCTGCAGGACAGAGTAGAACTGCCCCATAGGTTTTTCAAGGCTGTAAATCTTTAGGGAAGCAGAGTGCCACATCTTTCTCCCACTGAACAGCTAGTTGGTTTGAACCATCAAGCTTTTGGTTTGCAGCCCCATGCTTAACCAGGTCTCCTCACTATAGATTCTATGGGATCATTATTTATGTGTCAGACTATATGAATGGGATCCCATCCCCTTGAATTACACTGACTATATGTGGTGGCCTAGGCTAGCTTGACCTAAACCCGAAACCAAAACCCATTGCTGTTGAGTCAAATTCCAACTCATAGCAACCCTATTGGACGGAATAGTACTGCCCCTTTTTGTTTCCAAGGCTGTAATCTTTATGGAAGGAGACTGCCACATCTTTCTCCCACGGAGAGACTGGTGAATTCAAACCGCTGACCTTTTGGTTAGCAACCCAGAGCTTAACCACTATGACACCAGGGTTCCAGCTTGACCTACATACATGCATACTTTGAAGCAATTACTTTAACAAAGACATTTTATTATGCTTACAATTTAGTAGGAAAACGCTGATTCAAAATTAAGCCAAAAGTCTTTTAAAAACAGTAGAATTAAAATTCTGGTATCATAAGTCTTTTAATTTTGTAATTCTTCAAATCTTCTTTAAAAAACAATGGTATTTCACCAGAGTAGCCTTTTTCTCTTCAAAATACTTTGTTTAATTTTAATTATGAGAAGCAGATTATCAAAATGACAAGTTAACAAAAAAATAAAGAGATTTTTTTTTTTTTATTATTGGATTTTAAATGGTCAGTTGAGAAAAACCATTTCTGAGACTGGTTTTTAATTGATTTTATAATTGATTTAAACCAGTGTGCTAGATATATACATCATAATCATTCTTCTCCTTGAAAAGACCTTTGACATTCCCTGACTCAGCAGCACTGTGCACTGCCTAATGTCACCCATAACACCAGTTTATCTGATAGAAGAATAGCCAAGCATCACAAGGAAAGACAGTGTAAGAAATATTCCACAAACATGAACCGGGAGGATTCATGTTAGTGATGTTAGATCACAGAGTTTAAGAATTTGAGGCTGTCCTCTAGTCCTTGTTAAGATTATGATGAATTCTCAACTGCAACTCGGTACATTTGCAAGCAACATAGTCTGAGAGCCCAGAACAGATGCTGTCTTAAGTTGTATTCTCTAAAGAAGCAAAACCAGTAAGGCAGATAAACATATATAGAGAGATTTATATCAAGGAAATGGTTCACATCATTTAGAGGCTGGAAAGTCCCAAGTCCCTGGATCAGGCTAGAGGCTTCTCCTGACTCATATAGCTTCAGGGGCTGGGGAACACAAGAGCCAGGCCATGAAGGCTGATGAATCCCAAGATCATTTATAAGTTATCATTTATAAGCCCCAAGAACCAGAGGTCAGATGAACAGGACCCAGCTGCAAACAAATCCTATATTGGATGCAGGTCACATCCCCAAAGAAACTCCCTTTCAGTTGATTGGCTACTCACAGCAGATCCCATCATGGAGGTGATCATATTTATCAGAGCTCATCATGGAGTTGATGACATTAAGAATCATGCTCAGCCAAGTTGACATACAGCCTTAATGATCACAGTCATTTAATCCTTATGACAACTCTACTGAGGCAGGTTCCATAATTATGCCTGGTATATAGATAGGGAAACTGAGGCATAGGAAGCCAAAGTAGCCTACTCAAGGACATATATCCCAGAAGTGATGGAGCTGATATACTACAGTTTTTGCTATTAACTACCTTATTATGGCCCCACTTGTAATTACTACATAAATTTTATAACTTTTTTTTTTTTTTGCTATCTACTGGATTTAATTTGTTGAATATTAAAAAAAGCTTTTCTCAAAAAGCAAATTAGTATTTACAAAACCAACTAACAATTTAATTATCCTGTTACTATCACTCATAATGTAAAACCTAAAGAGATACTTTTTAAAAAAGAATAAATGTGGTAGGACTGGTACAAAGAAGCATTTTCTTAAAATATACAGTCATATCACTCTAAATTTTATTTGGCCTTAAATTCTTTACAGACCAATTTTACTTTTTATATTTCATTAAAATGGTGTTCATTATTATTAGTTTCCACAGGCAGCACTTCGTTGAGCCTATGGAACAAATTCCTTTTACATTGGCCTAGTGAGCATTTTTTTGATTGAAGACACATTTTAGAGAGACTGCTGAGCTTGAAGTTATAAATGATAAGTCCTTTTTATCACAGCTGGTTCAGTTTAATCACTCAGCATGGATATCCGCGTGGTGAAATGTACCTCTCCTCTGTGCATATTACTAAGCATTATTTTTGGGAGATTGTTGGATTTGTTTCTTTGCAGCTGCCAGATATGCCTTGTTACATATCGCTTAAACATGAGTTTCTGAGAACATGAATAAACAGTGTTTTTGATAACAATAGCTTTCACTCTCACAAGGAAGTGGTCTGCAATTTAAAAAGTTTTCAATGGAAAATGCAAAGGAACTGGCCAAATTGAAGCTTGATCTATGCTAAATTACCCCCACACCAGAACAGATGTACTCCTGCTTGGTTTCCCAAAAGTTTACATAATTTAAATGATGTACAGTTTTCAATAAACATGTTTCCATAAACATAGATTACTTTCATTTTCAACAATAAACATTCACTATGTTCTTATATGTGTTGCAAATTCTGCTAGATATTAGATACTATAATGCAAAGATACAACTCCTATTCTCAAAATTCAGTATGGTGCAGAACAAAACCAAAAAAATAAATAAATAAATCCATTGCCATCAAGTCTATTCCGACTCACAGCAACCCTATAGGACAGAGTAGAATTGCCCCACAGGGTTTCCAAGGCTATTAATCGTTATAGAAGCAGGCTGCCACGTCTTTCTCCCACGGAGCATCTGATGGGTCCGAACAGCTGGCCTTCCGATTAGCAGACATTTAACCACTGCATCACCAGGGCTCCTATTAACAAACACTGGTACCCATTTAACAGAGTATAGCACAAAAAAGGAGACAGAGGTCCTCTTTCTCACTACTATGGACTTGCTTCATGCTACTGTGGGTTTGCATCCACAGTGCTAAGACGTATTATTAAAATAACTTATCATGTATCAGAATAATACACATATGTTCCATAAGTGTCTGTGTGCACACTATCTAAATGCCTATTGAAAGGTCTTGCAAACTATGATCCCTTGGTAAAATCCAGTTTGCCACTGGTTTTTTAAAATAAAGTTCTATTGGAACACAGTCCCACCCATTCTTCACATATTATTTGTATCTGCTTTCACTCTATAGCACAGGTTTGAATAGTTGCCACAAGGGCCATATGACCCACAAAGCCTAAAATATTTCCCAACGGACATTTTAAAGAAAAAGTTGGCAGCCATGGATGTATACCAAACTACGCCTGGTGAATAAAAAGTGCTCATCGTTATTATTAAATTATTAAATTATTTGTATTTGATGTTTTATTCATCTGGGTCCAGCTCATTTGAAATGGAAAATACATAGCAGCATCAGAAATCAATGAGGAATGAATGTATATTTCAACAAAATCATAATTAAAACTGAAGTGTTTTACAATTTAGACATTTACTTCTTGCCCCTACCATCATGAAAGTGAAAGTTCACATTAATGCAAAATCCCTGAAAAGCATTTTGGTTGGGGGCATTAAGAGCGTGAGAAATGCTTATCCTTTCATCAGAGAAATTTCAATTCCTGAAACTTACATGATGATTTTGCAAATAATGAATGTTAGTAAATATTTACTTTTTAATTGTAAAAATTTTTAAACATTGGAAAGAAGCAATGTAGAAAAGAGTTTACTTATTAGATGGCATTTTATAAACATTAAAATAACTTCGTAAGGACTTTTAATAAAAATATTTATTTATTAAATTTTTTATTCATTGGAAATGCATTTGTTCAGAGAAAAATATTTATTGAGCATCTACTTTGCCCAGATACAGTGCTGAATGCTAAATAAATAATGGTAAACAAAGAACACAATGTACTTGCCTCCTTGGGGCTTATAGACACCAATCAATTAAAAAAGAAACAGACATCAATCAAATAATCACATAAATGTAAAATTTTAAAGTATACTAAGAGTTGTGAAGAAAAAAATGCTGATAAATACAGAGCATTTATTTATTTTTTTAAATAAGGCTTTTCTTACATTGGGTTAAGAAAGTAGTAAAAGGAGGTGGAAGAGCCAAGTTAACTCCTTTGCATCCGTGAACAAAAGTTAAAACAAATCTCCTAAAGCATGTTTCTGTATCTCTTTTAAGAAAATTAATCTGGCCATAATAGACAGGGAAGAGGTGAGAGGCAAAGAGATTGATAAGAAGGCTATAATGTGAATGGACGTAGATGAATGTATAAAGGAAACATGAAGAAAAACTCAAGAGAATCTGAAGATTGATTAGATAGTAAGGTAAAAATAAGAAGTCAAGTATTACAGGAAAGTCATGACCAAAGTAAAATAAGGCTTTCCCTGGCACAAATAAGTGAGTATAAAAAGAAATTTGGTTGTAGAAGAAGGATAATGACTTTTATTTTAGGCATGTTGAGTTTGGGGTGATGCTTGGACATGAATTAGTTTAATTGAAGTAAACAAGAAAAAGAAGAACAAGCTTTAATCAAACAGGCAAAAAGTATTTACTGAGTACCTACTAAGGTCTTCAGAAAAATATGACTTTTTACCTAAAATTGATAAAACCACTAAAACTCTGTTTTAAAGACCCAGAAAATGATTATTATGTTAGAAATTCTATCTACATAAAAAATGCAGCATGCATAATTTATTTACAAAATAAGCAACTATGTTTAATTTACCCAGATACTTACCTTCCTACCAGCTATCAGATGTACCTGAAAAAAATTCTTGCAAATTATAGATAGATAACATAGATACACAGACAGAAAGATGTAGACAGAGATATAGAGATAACCCATAATCCATTGCCATCGAGTTGGTTCCAACTCATAGGGACACTATAGGACAGAGAAGAACAGTCCCATAAGGGTTTCCAAGGAGTGGCTGGTGGATTCAAACTGCCAACCATTTGGTTAGCAGCTGAGCTCTTAACAACTGACTCATAGGCGTGTCTGTATATACAGAATAATGTTTGTGTCTGACTTGCAATTTTTTTATTCTGTTCTATTCTTTAAATAACTGCTAAAATTTTTATTAATATTTTTCTTCCATGTCTAATCACATTATGATTTGGATGCTAGATCATAAAACAAAGATTTGATGGATGAAAATTGTATGCACCAAGTATTAAACGACATTGTCGTTAGGTGCCATCGAGTTGGTTTTGATTCACCGTGGCCCTATGTACAACTGAACAGAACACTGCCCGGTCCGTTGCCATCCTCTTAATCTTGCTATGTTTGAGACCATTGTTGCAGCCGCTGTGTCAGTCCATCTTGTTGAAGGTCTCCCTCTTCTTCGCTGACCCTCTACCAAGTAAGATCACCTTATCCAGAGATGGCTCCCTCCTGATAACACGTCCAAAATATGTCAGAAAAAATCTTGCCATACTAGCTTCTAAGGAGCATTCTGACTCTACTTCTTCCACGACAAATTTGTTCATTCTTCTGGCAGTCCATGGTATGTTCAATGTTCTTCATTAACACCATGATTCAAAGGCATTAATTCTTCTTTGGTTTTCCTTATACATTGTACATACACATGAAGCCATTGAAAATACCATGGCTTGGCTCAGGCACATCTTAAGCCTCAAAGTGACATCTCTGCTTTTCAACACGTTAGAGAGGCCTTTTGTAGCAGATTTACCCAATGCAATGCATCTTTTGATTTCTTGACTGCTGCTTGCATGGCTGTTGATTGTGGATCCAAGTAAAATGAAATATTTGACAATTTCTATCTTTCCTCCATTTATCATGATGCTGCTTATTGGTCTAGTTGTAAGGATTTTTGTTCTCTTTATGTTGAGGTGCAATCCATACTGAAGGCTGTGGTCTTTGGTCATCAGTAAGTGCTTCAAGTTCTCTTCCCTTTCAGCAAGGAAGATTGTCATCTGCATATCACATATTGTTAATGAGTCTTCCTCCAATCCTGATGTCACGTTCTTCTTCACATATTCCAGCTTCCCAGATTATTTGTTCAGCTTATAGATTGAATAAGTATGGTGAAAGGATACAATCCTGACACATACCTTTCCTGATATTAAACCACACAGTATTCCCTTGTTCTGTTCAAATGACTGTTTCTTGCTCTATGAACAGGTTCCTTGTGAGTACAATTAAATGCTTTGGAATTCCCATTCTTCCCAATGTTGTCCATAATTTGTTATGATCCACACAGTAGAAAACCTTTGCATAGACAGTAAAACACAGGTAAGTATCTTTCTGGTATATTCTGCTTTTAGCCATGATCCATCTGATATAAGCAATGATATCCCTCAATCCAAGTCTTCTTATGAATCCATCTTGAATTTCTGGCAGTTCCCTGTCAATGTGTTGCTGCAACCATTTTTGAATTATCTTCAGCAAAATTTTACTTACGTGTGATATTAATGACATTGTTCTATAATTTCCACATTCTGTTGGATCACCTTTCTTTGGAATGGGCACAAATATGGATCTCTTCCAGTCTGTTAGCCAGGTAACTGTCTTCCAAATTTCTTGGCAGAGATAAGCGAGCATCCATTAACTGGTATTCAGTTAATTCCTGGAGCCTTCTTCTTCACCAATGCCTTCAGTGCAGATTGGACTTCTTCCTTCAATACCACTGGTTCTTGATCATATGCTATGATATGCAATACCAACTGGTAAAAATTCATTTAAAATTTGTAACAAATTCCTGAAACCTTTAGAAACCATGGCAGCCACAGACATAAGGGGAATTCTGATCCACTATCAGGAACTTCTCCACAAACATCATCTCGTGCTCATGAGAAAAACAGTAGAGGAGGTCAAACATTCTGCAACATTTTCCTTGTGGGTACAGGGAAAGGAATAGCAGTAACTGCTAGGAAGTTACAAAGCCCCACCTCAATCCATTTTCCCTATCTCTTCTATTAAAAAAAAGAAAGAAAGAAAAGCCTTAATGCATTGAAGGGCAGTTAATCACATTGATTTTAGGGCACAGGTAGAGACCCATTACAGCTGAGACAAGAGAATAGGAATAAACAACAACAACAACAAAAAAACTCAACCACTGTGGTAGGGACAGGTATGCAGCCTGGGCCCAGACACAGGACCTCCTATACCTTGGAGAGGTGTAGAATCATTGCAAGGATCCCACTTTTAACAATCCAGAGACACAGTACCTCCTTAAATGTGGGGCCGAGCCACAGTAACAAAGAATGCTCCCCTATCCACCAGTAGTCTACAACTAGATGACAGCCAAAAGAATGGTGAGACACAGAAACATTCTCTAAAGCACAGGTGCAAATCCCAAAGCTAACAGTAGCAGATATTGAAAAAAATCTTCTGGTATACCAGCCATCACCCTAAACACAAGGTAACACTTGTAGAATTTGAAATTAATGGCACTATGAGAGCAGCAATAGGTTACGAATTGAATTGTGTCCCCCAAAACATGTGTTGGAATCCTAACCACTGTACCTGCGGATGTAATCCCCTTTGGGAGTGGGGTTTTCTTTGTTATGTTGATGAGGCCGTATCCGTACAGTGTGCGTCCTAAACATAAACACTTTGGAGTTATAAGGAAGAGCATAGACACAGAGACAAGCATACACAAACTGGATGGAAAATAGATGCCATGTGTAGATCACCAAGGAATGAAGGAGCTACAGCAGCTGATTTAGACTGACTCAGTCCCCGACACTAAAGACCTAGCAAAATATAGATTGGTTTATCATTTCATTAACAAACATAAGTTAAAGTTACAAACAAAGTTATCTTTGTTTATAATATACAAGGGATCGTGTTATGATTTAGGAATAATTTAAAAATAGGATATTGCCAGTTATCTAATTAACTCATAAAATATTTTATCACGAATTGAAATCCAATAAATTTGGTGAAGGGAATCTGTATCTTAAATCATAATACTTGGGCCTAATAGGCAAGGATATAAAAATCTTGTAATTATTTATACCAAAAAAAAAAAAAAAAAACCTGCCACCTGTGAGTTGATTTAAGCTCATAGTGACCCTATAGGACAGAGTAGGACTGCCCCATAGGGTTTCCAAGGAGCAGCTGGTGGATTCAGACTGCTGACCTTTTGGTTAGCAGCCAACAACTAATTACATAGGTAGAGTAATGTCACATCCTACACATTTTCTAACTTCCTAGATATCATTAGATGAAATGGTAAAAACAAAATGTGTTTTGCCACTTATGAAAGGACAAGTGTACAAAGGAAATATAAAGATAGGCAAGTAAGTTCTAACAACTTTCACCTAAGTGTAATAATCATCTTGTAAACACAAAAAATAAGCTCTGATTACTCACATCATAGTGCAGGAAAAGGCAAATCATTTTCGGAGAAAGGTTACATTTCACTCTCACATTGAAAACATCAATAAATGTGTCTGTAAAATGTAATAAAAGCTTATAAAGGTAACGGATTATTTTCAAAGAACTATATGACTTGGTCTTGAAGCCAAGGGAAGAATACCTATGTGAATACCTCTAATTAACGGCAGGTGAGAATGAACTGAAGGGAAATGAGTTAAGTACCTGGCTGGCACTGATGAGTTGAATGCCCAATGTAAGTAAACATTTCGGAGTAACAGAAGAAATATACATTAAAACTAGGAGAAGAAAATAAAATGAAAGTAGCTTTTGACTGAGCATTATGTCACCAAAACCAATAGCCTATAGTTGAGATAGAATTAATGTAAAACTTCACTGAACTGATACATTCCATTTTAAAGAAATCTGAAGGGTATATAAGAAGAAAGCACTCCATGAATGATTACAAACGCTATTTCCAGAAGCCATGAATCTTGGTGAGGAATTTCTTAGCTGAAATTAAACCTACAAGACAATAAGTAATAATTGCTTCTTATGCTAACTTTTATTGTCTGAGAAAATTGATTTTTAATCTATACTAAAGCAAAATTAACTGACATATCTAAAATAAATTCCTCTGTGGTAGATATGAAAATCAATGAGGTAGATATGTGAAATTATTTGCAGTTTTGGGGAAGGGACTAATACATGTCTTTTTTTTTTTTTTTTCATCAAATCTTGCTAGTATCACAAAAGCTCTAACAAAGATTCTGATATCTAAATTAAAGGGAAAAAAATACCCAGTCTTTGAAGTAGAGTTTTCAATAACTTTTTTAAATGCTGGAGATTACTCACTTTTCACAACTGATAAGAGACTTCAGATGCCTAGAATTTAATTATTAGCAGTGTTTTATAAGGCTGGACCTTGATTTAAAGTGTTCTCTTGAGCATTTAATGGGATTGCTTGATATTGTATTCCCCTACTGATTTAAGGTCCTATAATTTCAAGGCTGTTTGAATAAAAATGAAATTTCAAATAATCATTTCAATGTTTGGCTTACATAATGATATGAAGTTATAACTAAATTGTCTTTAAATCATCATAAGAACACAGATTTAATAGATTATTTGAAATTATTTTGTTTAACGCCAGGTGAAATAAGTGAAACAGAAAATCCTGGTAATTTAGCTAGTGATATAAAGCCAGTTTTGAAGGTCACCAAAACCATTGTATACCAGTTCTAATGAAGAACAGCAAAGCCCTTTGAAGTTTTACAGCATGAAGATATTTGTTTGGGGAAAAAAAATCTAATTAGTTAAAATAAGTCTCCAATAGATAAGTGGTGACTTTGGTGAAGGGTAAGACAGTACACAATACTGTGGAAGCCAGCACAACTTGTCCAAGGCAAGGTCATGGAAGCTCCATAAAACCAAAAAACCAAACTCATTGCCATCGAGTCAATTCCAACTCAAAGCAACCCTAGACACATCCAAACTCTCTGAGGGACCAAATTACTGGGCTGAGGGCTGTGGGGACCATGGTCTCAGGGAACATCTAGCTTAACTGTCGTAACATACTTTATAAAGAAAATGTTCTACATCCTACTTTGGTGAGTAGCGTCTGGGGTCTTAAAAGTTTTTTTTTTTTTTTTTTTTTTATAATAACTTTTATTAAGCTTCAAGTGAACGTTTACAAATCCAATCAGTCTGTCACATATAAGTTTACATACATCTCACTCCCTACTCCCACTTACACTCCCCGTCTTGAGTCAGCCCTTTCAGTCTCTCCTTTCTTGACAATTTTGCCGGCTTCCCTCTCTCTCTATCCTCCCATCCCCCCTCCAGACAAGAGTTGCCAACACAATCTCAAGCGTCCACCTGATATAATTAGCTCACTCTTCATCAGCATCTCTCTCCCACCCGCTGACCAGTCCCTTTCATTTCTGATGAGTTGTCTTCGGGGATGGTTCCTGTCCTGTGTCAACTGAAGGTCTGGGGAGCATGGCCGCCGGGATTCCTCCAGTCTCAGTCAGACCATTAAGTTTGGTCTTCTTATGAGAATTTGGGGTCTGCATCCCACTGATCTCCTGCTCCCTCAGGGGTCCTCTGCTGAGCTCCCTGTCAGGGCAGTCATCAATTGTGGCCGGGCACCAACTAAGGTCTTAAAAGTTTTTGAGTGGCTACCTAAGATACTCCACTGATCTTACCCCATCAGGAGCAAGGGAGAATGAAGAAAACCAAAGACACAAGGGAAAGATTAGTCCAAAGACTAAAGGACCATAACTACCAGAGCCTCCACCAGACTGAGTCCAACACAACGACCACCACTGACTGCTCTGACAGGGATCACAATAAAGGGTCCAGAACAGAGCTGGAGAAAAATATAGAACAAAATTCTAACTTACAAAAAAAGACAAGACTTACTGGCCTGACAGGGACTGAAGAAACCCTGAGAGTATGGCCCCCAGGCACCCTTTTAGCTCAGTAATGAAGTCACTCCTGAGGTTCACCCTTCAGCCAAAGACTACACAGACCCATAAAAGAAGACTAGACTAAAGGGACACACCAGCCCAGGGGCAAGGACTAGAAGGCAAGGGGCAGGAAAGCTGAAAATGGGGAACCCAAGGCCTAGAAGGGAGAGTGCTGACATGCCGTGAGGTTGGTAACCAATGTCATAAACAATATGTATACTAATTATTTAATAAGAAGACAGTTTGTTCTGTAAAATTTCATCTAAAGTACAATAATAATTTTAAAAAAGTCTTTCTCAAACATTTTCTCTGTCATCTGGGAGCTGAGGATAGAGATTTTTGTCTATTTTTTTTTTTCATTTCCTTCTTTTTTTTTTTTTTGTTAATGTCAAGCACAGCGACTGGCATAAAAAAAGTTTTAATAAATGGTTGTTGAATGTATGAATATGAAAACAATCTTCGAATTTCATTGAAGGATAAGAAATAGAGAGATTAAGGCCTGTAGAAGAGATGACAGCAAGAAAAATGGCAGGGGGTTGGGGGAGTTAATAAACCAAACCCACTGCCATCGAGTCATTCTGACTCATAGCGACCCTATAGAACAGAGTAGAACTGCCCCATAGAGTTTCCAAGGAGTACCTGGCGGATTTGAACTGCTGACCTCTTGGTTAGCAGCTGATGTCTTAACCACTACACCACCAGGGTTCCCGGGAGGGGGTGGGGAGGTTAATAGGCATATATAAATTAGGTATCCAAGAGTTTAGATATTCTGTACAATGTTTGACACTTAATTTAATAAATAAAGATATAAATCCAGAATTACCTTTCCAAAGCATGCAAATGATCATGTGATTTCCTGATTTGTTGTTCAGTAATTATGTATTAGCTAGGAGCCCTGGTGGTGCAGTAGTTAAAGTGCTCAGCTGCTAACCAAAAGGTCAGCAGTTCGAACCCACCAGCTGCTCCTCTGGAGAAAAATGTGTCAGTCTGCTTCAGTAAAGATTACAGCCTTGGAAATTCTATGGGGCAGTTCTACTCTGTTCTATAGGGTCCCTATGAGTTGGAATTAACTCCATGGCAACAGGTTCGGGTTTGGTTTGTGCATTAGTTATTCCAGTAAATCTTTAGTAACAAAGAATAGAAACACAATCTAACTAGTTTGAGTAAAAAATATATATATATACGAGGTAAAGAGATCTCACGCGCTTCAAAAAGAATAAGATCCTGGAAACACAGAAAGCTCCAGGGTTTTTAACAGCTGAAGCTCGTCAAAGCAGCTCCAAGGCTTCACCATTTCCCGTCGTCACTGCATTCTGTAATCTGCTTCTATTTTATCACCAATCAATGCAGCCTCTTAATGTCCCGACTGGTATTTTCAGAAATGTTTAGCTCTGCACAGTCTAAGAATTTTTGTTCTGTTTAGTCATGTGCTGACTTCTAATCCAGCTCTTTTGGGTCATAGTCATCTGCTGTGTAGGCCTGCCTCTTCTAGGGAATGTTTTTTCTTCTTTTTTTTTTTTCTATGGTAGAATCCTATTTTGTATTTTTATTTTGAAATATCAATATAATTTTGTAATAAACATTTTTTCACACACATTTCAAAGTAATATAACGATATCAAGAATTCTTTTTTCCGTTCAGGTTGTATCTCTTTGCAGACCATCCATTTCTTTAAAGTCTTTGAATTTCTATCCATTACTCTTAGGATAAAGAAAAAAGGAAAACTTTTTATCTGATTAATAAAACTGTGCATGATAAGGCCACCTACTTATATCTCCACCCTAATCTCACATATTTCTCCCTGCCTGAACTGTAAACTCCATGAGAACAGGGACTTTGTCTATGGAAGATGAACATATTCCTAAAGTGTTTTTGATCCAGAGGTTTTAATACAAGAAAGGAAACGTTTATTCTGACAGTAAAATTGATTAACATCTAATATTAAAATCTTGAGAATAAGTTCCAAACTTTCTAGAATGACTTCTTACTAGTGTCAATCTGCTTCCACTCACACTCCACACATGACACTCATTTTCTTTTGAGGCTCAAGCCTATGCCTTGACTTTCTATTTCCTTCTGCCTGCAATGTTTACACCTAGAAAGAATCTTACTCAACTTTAGGGCTTCTTTCAAACTATGGCTTCTTCTGAATCCTCAAGGCAAAGTCGAAGGTCATCTTTGCACTTTTTTTACACCGCTTAATGGCTACTGCACGGTTATAAGGTGCCTTTGTCATGGACCCTATTATAGATCCATCCACAGAGCACAACTCCAAGGCCTCTTGTCCTTTTCTGCATCTTTCCTATTTTTGCTCAAAACTTCATTTTGAAAGCTTCTCCTTCATTATTTTCATTTATTTTATCTCCATTTTTTTCCTTCCTGGTTGCACATTTGTTAAGTCCTCCTCTGCTAACCAAAAGTTGACAATGCAAAGCTACCCAAAAGCTCCACAGGAGAAAGGCCTGGCAATCTCCTTCTATAAAGATTACAGCCAAGAAAACCCTCTGGGGCAGCTCTCTCCTGCCACATGAGGATACTATGAGTTGGAATCAACCGAACAGTAACCAATAACAACAACAATAATCAACACACCACTCTTCTTTTTAAAGTTAGCTCTTAACATTATTGTAAGGAACTGGCACTGTTGGGATTGTTGAAAATGTAAACCAGCACAAATGGTACCTACAAAATATCCTGGATGGAGAGTATCTTAAAGAAAACATCATACTTTAAAGAGCCTTGAAATTTAAGAAATGCATTTGCAGCAAAAACATTTGTTTTCTGGCAGCTTAATAGTTAATGCAGTATGCCTGGGCTAAGGTCAGTGGTTATCACCTTCGGCAACCCAGTACGGTCAACTGCAAATTTTCCAATCTGGATACCCAGACCGAGCTGCAAACCAATTAAATAAGAAATTCTGGGAGCAGGACCCAGGCACCAGTATTTGCTAAAGCTCCACAGGTGGATGCTACCAAGACTGAAAACAAAAAGGCCTAAAAGGGATGGGATGGTGTGCAAGGGGTGGCTTGTGCACAACTGAGGTGGGAACTCTAAACTGGTAAATCAGTGCAATCCATACCAAAGTTGCACATTCCCCAACCGAAAATAAACACACAAAGACACAAATAATATGTATATACATGCCTAAATACGTATCTAGCTGGTCTGTATTTAGTGAAAATAAAATGCATATTTCCATTTCACTAAAACTCCAGCTCATTATGTTACATGAAATTAATAATTGAGAAGTGATTTTTAGAAGCTGGCTGCTCCTTCCAGATGTACCATAAATACTTGATATGTGATGTTCTCTGTATTTCCAGTCATCAATGTTATAGAAGAATCAAGCAGACTATGCATCTCCATTATAGAGAACTGTAAACAATAAAATGGTTCCCCAGAAAATATAAAAGGGTACTAAATAGGATTGATTCTAACTATAGATACATGAGAAGAGCTTGTATTAAAAACCACCAGGCAAATTTACATACAAATTTCTCAGTAATTTGAAATCAGTAGCTTTTTAGCTAGCACTGATTTTATATTATACATCACAGATATCCTTCTGGGTTATGTTAATATGGAGATTAAAGATGGGAAAAAATAAAACGTGCTATCTTATTATAACAGTTTTCTCAAATCAGTTTTCTGGCACAACTAAAGGAAATTTGTATTCTTGCTAAACAGCCAAGACAATAAAGTTCTACTTTTTTTTTTTTTTTTTTAAGGGATATATCCACTGTGTTCTCTAGAAACAGGCAGCTTACTTTCCAAAGTACTGAGCATGATACTAAATCTTGACTGCACATTTTATTCACCTGGTGAGTTTTACAAAAGTACTAATGCCCAGGTACTATTCCCACAGACACCAGTTTAATTCTTTAAGGTATGCACTGGATTTCAGGATGACTAAAAATTCCCCAGTTTATTCTGACCATTGCCCTAGAGTTAGTGTACATAGATTGCATGTCTTAGAATATAATAGTTCAAAACGTGGTAGCTAATAATTTCACAGAAAAATGGACATTTTCCTCCCTTCTAGAACCAGTTGTTCACATTTGCTTAGGGATTACCAAAATAAACTCCTAAGAATGTAAGTTTTCTACTGCAACTCACTAAGATCAAGAAAGGGAATTTGATAACCATTTACTGTGATCTCTTCCTGCTCTCTGGAAAATCCCAGAAGTGGCAAACATAAATTTCAGTCCTGTATTTCGAACTCTACCAAGCATTAACAAGTATGATAAAATTTACCATTTAGCAAGAAGATGGGAAAGAGAATTTACATCACATGCCAAGCAACAAACCTTATATCTCCCTTTAAATATATCTATTCTCTCTCCTAAGTTTCTTCATTTTAGGGAATCTTCATCTCCATGTCTACCTCTTATTTTTCATCTCTAAAATCACCATTTTAGGATTACCATCACAATATTTATCTTTCATAAAGCTCCAAAGCCCAGCAATTAGCTCCCCCCACTCCTCTTAGAGGAAACCCTGGTGGCATAGTGGTTTAGCGTTAGGGATGCTAACCAAAAAGTTGGCAGTTCAAATCCACCAGGCACTCCTTGGAAACTCTATGGGGCAGTTCTACTCTGCTCTATAGGGTCGCTATGAGTCAGAATCAACTTGATGGCAACGGGTTTGGGTTTTTAGGTTTACCCCTCTTAGAAACAGCCCAAGGACCCACGTATTATTATTGAGCATATTCCCATATGAATCTAATTCCCTGTCCACATCTCTGTAACTCCTAGCAGCTTACTAAAATATTTGCTCAAGAAGAAACACACACACACCACACCCACTGCCATCGAGTCGATTCCGACTCATATGAGTCAAGAAGAAACAGATACTGGTAAAAAGGAAGATAAAAGAATGGAGACACCTCCAGATACTAAGAAAATCAATCTTTCTCCACATTGTTATACTGGTATGAAAATGTCCAAAGCCACCCTCTGTTTCCCCCTAGCGTTCCCTTCAACCTGACATATTAAATTCCATTTTATTGAACATAGCGAGAACCTTGTTGCTGTTGTTGTTGTTAGTTGCCATCTAATTGATTTCAACTCATGGCAACTTCATATGTTACAGAGTAAAACTACTCCACAGGGTTTTCTTGGCCATAATCTTAAGGAAAACAGATCGCCAGGTCTTATCTTCCATGGTACTGCTGGATGGGTTCAAACTACTAGCCTTTAGAACTTGAGTAAAAGAGGCAATATGGTGCACACACCATTTCTGATTCATGTGGATAATCATGTGACAAAAAATGGAAGTTTAAATGGAAACCCCAAGTGCCCCTTAATTTAAAAAAAAAATTAAGACTCCTGGTAACTCAGGAAACCGGCCTTTTTTAGGACCCTTTCCAATAAGCAGCTAAACTAAGAGAAAAATGACAGGAAGCTTATCAATCAGTCACTATTGAAGCCTGCTGTATCTTAAAAAAAAAACATTACTACAAACATAATGTCCTAATAAAAATAATAAAGCAGGAAATGTTGTTTTTTGCTATGTTCCAGACACTGTTCTAATGGATTTACGAGTTTTGACTCTTTAATTTTTCACATCAAACCTATGAGGCAGGTACTGGTATTATTTTGATTTTCAAAGGAAGAAACTAAGGCTCATAGAAGTTAAGTAAAAAAAAAAAAGAAAAAGAAATCCCAGAAATTACAAGAAGACTCTTCAGTATTGTGGCATGTAGTGTTTCTCCGTTAGCTAAGATACCTAATTTGTGAACAGGGTTTGACATCAGCAAATGTACTGGCCCAAGCTATACGAAGCTTCTGACCTGCAATATCCTCATTGTTTCTATATTCCTCCAAACTCCCATCAGTGCATAAAATTACTCTGAAATAAACAATCCATCAAGTGCTCGAGTGCCCACTTACAGGCTACAGTCTACTGAATCATAAAGGATGAAGGGGCGAGGGAGCAGGCTGTTCTGGTTCCCTGTGATCATGGTGCTGTTTGTTTTTAATTTATCCCTCAGTCTCGATTGGGTGGATAGAAGGTATTTTGATTCCTTGGCTCATTTTTCAAAAACCATCTATCCTACATGTCAAACCATATAATGTTTAAATTCCCTGTAATCAGCATAATTGAACCGATCGGTGGTAATGATAATGATTGTGATGATAACAATAACAGTAGCTGTTCTAAATCTGTAAACTGTATTATCTCATTTAACACAGTAAACCTAAGAAGTTTTGTTACTATACCCATAGTACAGGTGAAGACTATGAGGCACTGAGAGATTAAGTAATATGCCTAGGGTCTGTACCTACCCAATTTGTGATGCTATATGTCTAAATTATTTCAGTGATCCTGTAGAACTGGTAATGCTAAATGGCAACTCATGCATACATTTTTTCAGACTATTAAGTATTTTGAGTAGTCTATATTCATAGAACTCAAAATATCATCTATGTAAAGTAGCCATTCTAGATAGCACATTTTCAATCATTGACTCTTTGAAGATATAAGCATCATTAACCTCTAAGGGGGATTACTTCCAATCAATAGCCTACCCTCTCAAGGTACAAATGCCATATTTTCTCTGACCTCTTTAACCAAAGGTATTTGATAATAAGCATCTGCAAAATCCAGCACTTAGAAATACTGTCCCTAAACGAAATTGCTATGATAATGGTTCCCAGATCTACCTGCACATTACTAAACCTGGAGATTTTGTCAGAAATAGATCCCTGAGCCTCATTGCAAACCTGATGGATCAGAATCTACAAGAATAAGTATTAAGAATCAGCATTTTTAGCAAGTGATTCTAAGCCAGACAGTCCATGACTGATCCTCTTTCTTATTGGTTTGAGAGAAACCAGCGCTTCAGTGCTCTCCAGACCTGCAGTATCGGCATCACCTACTCAGACCTCCTGAATCTCTGTTTCAACAAACCTTCCCTGTGAATCTGATGCATCCTGCAGCTGGAGAGTCATAGCTCTAGACGTGTTGTTATTGTTGCTGATGTTAAAAAAAAAAAAAAAAAAAAATTTAGGTGCCGTCAAATCAGTTCTGACTCATAGCGACTTTATGCACGACAAACGAAACACTGCCCGGTCCTGCGCCATCCTTACAATCGTTGTTATGCTTGAGCTCATTGCTGCAGCCACTGTGTCAATCCACCTTGTTGAGGGTCTTCCTCTTTTCCGCTGACCCTGTACTCTGCCAAGCATGATGTCCCTATTCAGGGACTGATCCCTCCTGACAACATGTCCAAAGTATGTAAGATGCAGCCTCACCATCCTTGCTTCTAAGGAGCATTCTGGTTGTACTTCTTTCAAGACAGATTTATTCGTTCTTTTGGCAGTCCATGGGATATTCAATATTCCTCGCCAACACCACAATTCAAAGGGGTCAATTCTTCTTCAGTCTTCCTTAATCATTGTCCAGCTTTCACATGCATATGATGCAATTGAAAATACCATGGCTTGGGTCAGGCGCACCTTAGTCTTCAGGGTGACATCTTTACTCTTCGACACTTTAAAGAGGTCTTTGCAGCAGAGTTACCCAATGCATTGCGTCTTTTGATTTCTTGACTGCTGCTTCCATGGCTGTTGATTGTGGATCCAAGTAAAATGAAATCCTTGACAACTTCAATCTTTTCTCTGTTTATCATGATATTGCTCTTTGATCCAGTCGTGAGGATTTTTGTTTTCTTTATGTTGAGGTGCAATCCATACTGAAGGCTGTATTCTTTGATCTTCATTAGTGAGTACTTCAAGTCCTCTTCACTTTCAGCAAGCAAGGTTGTGTCATCTGCATAACACAGGTTGTTAATGAATCTTCCTCCAATCCTGATGCCCCATTCTTCTTCATATAGTCCAGCTTCTCGGATTATTTGCTCAGCATACAGAATTGAATAGGTATGGTGAAAGAATACAACCCTGACACACGCCTTTCCTGACTTTAAACCAATCAGTATCCCCTTGTTCTGTCTGAACAATTGCTTCTTGATTTATGTAAAGGTTCCTCATAAGCACAATTAAGTGTTCTGGAATTCCCATTCTTCCCAATGTTATTCATAATTTGTTATGATCCACACAGCCGAATGCCTTTGCATAATCGATAAAACACAGGTAAACATCCTTCTGGTATTCTCTGCTTTCAACCAGGGTTCATCTGACATCAGCAATGACATACCTGGCTCCTCGTCCTCTTCTGAAACCGGTCTGAATTTCTTGCAGTTCCCTGTCAACATACTGCTACAGCCATTTTTGAATGATTTTCAGCAAAATTTTGCTTCCGTGTGATATTAATGATATTGTTCTATAGTTTCTACATTTGGTTGGATAACCTTTCTTGGGAATAGGCATAAATATGGATCTCTTCCAGTCAGTTGGCCACGAAGCTGTCTTCCATATTTCTTGGCATAGACAGGTAAGCACCTCCAGCGCTGCCTCTGTTTCTTGGAACATCTCAATTGATATTCCATCAATTCCTAGAGCCTTGTTTTTCACCAATGCCTTCAGAGCAGTTTGGACTTCTCCTTCAGTACTGTTGGTTCCTGATCATACGCCACCTCTTGAAATGGTTGAGCATTGACTAATTCTTTTTGGTATAATGACTCTGTGTATTCCTTCCATCTTCTTTTGATGCTTCCTGTGTCGTTTAATATTTTCCCCATGGAATCCTTCACTATCGCAATTCGAGGCTTGAATTTTTTCTTCAGTTCTTTCAACTCGAGAAACGTTGAGTGCGTTCATCCCTTTTGCTTTTCCATCTCTAGCTCTTTGCACATGTCATTATAATACCTTACTTTATCTTCTCGAGAGGCCCTTTGAAATCTCCTGTTCAGTTCTTTTACTTCATCAATTCTTCCTTTTGCTTTAGCTGCTTGACGTTGGAGAGCAAGTTTCAGAGTCTCCTCTGACACCCGTCTTGGTCTTTTCTTTCTTTCCAGTGACCTCTTGCTTTCTTCATGGATGATGTTCTTGATGTCATTCCACAACTCGTCTGGTCTTCAGTCGCTGGTGTTCAATGCATGAAATCTATTCTTGAGATGGTCTCTAAATAAAGGTGGGATATACTCAAGGTGATATTTTGGCTCTCGTAGACTTGCTCTGATTTTTTTCAGTTTCAGCTTGAACTTAATATATTATATATACATAGGAGCAATTGATGGTCTGTTCCACGGTCGGCCTCTGGCCTTGTTCTGACTGATGATATTGAGCTTTTCCACAACGTCTTTCCACAGATGCAGCCAATTTGATTTCTGTGTGTTCCATCTGGTGAGGTCCATGTGTATAGTCGCTGTTTACGTTGGTGAAAGAAGGTATTTGCAATGAAGAAGTTGTTGGTCTTGCAAAATTCTATCATTCGATCTCTGGCATTGTTTCTATCATGAAGGCCGTATTTTCCAACTGCTGATCCTTCTTCTTTGCAGCTTTCACATTCCAATCGCCAGTAATTATCAATGCGTCTTGACTGCATGTTCGATTAATTTCAGACTGCAGCAGCTGATAAAAATCTTCTATTTCTTCAACTTGGCCCTAGTGGTTGGTGCATAAATTTGAATACTAGTCGTATTAACTGGTCTTCCTTGTAGGTGTATGGATATTATCCTATCACTGATAGTGTTCTACTTCAGGATAGATCTTGAAACATTCTTTTTGACGATGAATGCAACACCATTCCTCTTCGCGTTGTCACTCCCAGCATAGTAGACTATATGATTGTCTGATTCAAAATGACTGATACCAGTCCATTTCAGCTCACTAATGCCTAGGATATTGATGTTTATGCGTTCCATTTCATTTTCGACAATTTCCAATTTTCCTAGATTCATATTTCGTACATTCTAGGTTCTGATTATTAATGGATGTTTGCAGCTGTTTCTTCTCATTTTGAGTCTTGCCACATCAGCAAATGAAGGTCCTGAAAGCTTTACTCCATCCACGTCATTAAGGTCGATGCTTCTTTGAGGAGGCAGGTCTTCCGCAGTCATCTTTTGAGTGCCTTCCAACCTGGAGGGTGCATCTTCCAGCACTATATGAGACAATGTTCTGCTGCTATTAATAAGGTTTTCACTGACTAATGCTTTTCAGAAGTAGACTGCCAGGTCTTTCTTCCTAGTCTGTCTTAGTCTGGAAGCTTAGCTGAAACCTGTCCTCCTTGGGTGACCCTGTTGGTATCTGAATACCGGTGGCATGGCTTCCAGCATCACAGCACCACACAAGCTGACAGACACTTGGGGAAGTCCTGGGATAGAGCCCACAATTCTGCATTTTTAGTATGCTCCCAAGTGATGCTAATAAATGAACCATGCTCTGAGACTCAAGCCTCTGTCTATAACTGCACTGACCAATATGGTACTTTAAGTTTAAAATAATTAAAATAAAACAAAACAAAAAGATTCAGTTCTTCATCCACATGGTTAGCTGCTACCACATTGAACAACACAGATAGAAAGCTTCTCATCATTGCAGGAAGTCTACTGGACTGCATAGTTCTAGGACTTCTGTAACAGGGAGATGAACGCAATACTATGCATCTATTCAGAGTACAGAAATCCATGCAGTTCTGTATTTTCTCCAATTTTTTTTCTTACCACTAATATGTGAAAACTCTGGTAAAGGATTCACAAATAATATTGCTAAAAATAACTCCTTTTAAATGATTCATAAGTCATTAATCAGAGCAAGCTGGGAGCTGAGTATACTATATGATGGGTGAAAACTACTCCTAGTTAGAATGTTTATATATATATTTAAATTTTTCGGGTATGATCCAAATTAAAGCAATGTGAATTGAATTCAAAGTACCCATTTGGGACACTCTGAGGAATGAAAGCATGGTGTTAGTGTATTTGTCTTTTGTTACCTCTATTGGTTTTAGTAAGCTTATGTATATAGCCTTTGAATGAGAAAGATGTCAAGATTCTTTTTAAGTATGTTGAGTATGACTTTAAACAAACACATTGAATGTTTTAAAGTTGGCTCAATCAACACTGTCACCTTCATTGTCCCTTCTGTGGAAGAAGAAAAGCAAAACAAAATCCATTAGCTCAAATCAAGCATTTATTAAAAAGTTACAAATGAGAATAGCCCTCAGATGGCACTTATAGGAGGAGCAAAAACTTATGAATTTATAGAGGAAGATCATTCAGAATTTACCTTGTTTTAATCATCCACTGTTCAAATTCTCAGAAAGTCTGAGGAAAATAAAGTCTTCACATGGGACGTAGAGGTAGAAAGACTGGGATCATGGCTTAGCTCCTGGGCAATTTTGGTTCAGCAAGAAAAGTACCGAGAAGCAACTTGAGCTAAATTTTTACTAAAGCCTGTAAAAAATATTTAGTCTTCATTTTTCAAGCTACTCTCTTGAATGCCATATATCTTTATGACCACCTATGCAAGAGAGTAATAAACATCAACACTCAAACACTTCATGACTCACTCACTTTTTTAAAAACTAGGTCAGTGTTGTTCTTTGAACTACTTAAACTTTTGAATACTGTGGTAGATATTGTCATTGCCTATAATAGTTTTCCCTCAACTTTCTTATAAGAGAATATTTCCCCCTAACACAGGACTCATAAAAGTCCAAAGCATCACATTCTCCTGGCAGCATGATTCTATTCATTCACTCATTCAACATACTAAATCACTATTCTAGATTCTAGAGATGAAGCAATGAACAATCAAGATAAGTTCTCTAACTAGTATTCCAATATGTGGAGAGAGACAATAAAAAATAAAAAAGAACAGCTCAGTAGGGGTTTGTGCTATGAATTTTAAAGGAGCCAACATAAATAACAATGATCATCACTAATGCCAGCTCCACACATCCTTTCTACATTTGGTTTAATAATCCAACAAATCAGAGAACCCTGCTTTGCTGGGCTTGTAACTAGTGAGAGCACATTCTTATTGCTTGGAAGCAAAGAGCATTAACTCTTGACCATACTGCAGAATCACTGAGCACGAAACCCCTTGCATTCCTTCTGCAGACCTTACCCATGTTCCACAAATCCCTATGAGGTAAAGGCTGCAGCCTTTCTCTGGCATGAGCTGGGCTTTTTCATTTTTTTTTTTCTTTGTCATTATTGTTTTAAACTTACAACTGTTCTTCAACCTTCAAACCCATTTCAGTGGGTTTTGTACTTGGTCACTTCTTTTTATGTGTGTATAGTTTCTATCCTGCCTACATCCATTAGAGGTTACTCGGTAGGCTTATGTTATCTTCAGGATGCTGGTTTCCTGTGATTTCTGCATTTTAAAGGTTTATCGTCCATTCCCTTTTCACAAAAGACAAGTCTGGCCTGTGATATAGTGTGTCAAGGGCTCATCTATACTTGTTACTAGCATGCTTTCTGGTCTCAAGTCATTCTGTTTCCTGTTCTCATCAATCGGTTCACTGCTTCCTCTTTCTCTGCCCATCCTTAAAGTAGTTTCAGTATTTGGAAGAAGGCTTGGACTGGCAGCTAGGGCTTGAACTGAAGTATTACTTTCAGCAATTAATCCTTTAGGGCTCCTTTACCAGAGATCCTGTTACCTATTTTCCCTTTTTCTATTACAGCCTTATATATTAGCATATTCAATCTTAATATTAGAATAATGCCTTCTTCCACAAGGTAGTGAGTACATGATATCTGACCTGATCCATCCTATGGTTTGAAAATAGCCTAGAACATTCTCACTGCCAAGTTTTTGCCTTGAGAATGTCAGGTTTCCGAGGCCTTCAGCTCATTCTTTTCTCTCTTCTTTTAGAATGTTAGAAGTGTGCCATAGTCTGGTATCTGATGTCTTTTCCTCAGTAGTGAGGCAGTAGTCCCTGACCATACCCTCATTTTTAGGTTTTTTGAGTTCCACAACAGGCTAAATAGCCTTTCTTTCTCTCTTAGGTCACTTATTTAGGTTTATGTCCAAACCAAGCACAAAACCAAAGATGCTATCTGACCTTGTTTGCCCCAATTTCTATAGTAAGACATTGCCTTTTTTTGCGACTGAAGACTTGAGGTAAGAAACTTAGAATCATTTTGCAGGTGCTTGTTTTGGATATCTTCATAGTTATTATTTATAGAAAACTTAGGTTATATTCATGTTCTTTTTCCTCCTAAAGATTCTAATATGGTGTATGTTTTGCACATATATTCTTAACAACAACAAATAAATTTTAAAAACACATTAATTTGAACTATTTTATGACTTGGTTCATTAAAAGATGGAAGAGCAACTTGAGAGTATATACTTTTTAATATTATTCGTAAAATGATTTAATACTTGTTAAATAGTATTAGTTCATTTTATACCTTAAAGTCTAAAGAATAACTGAGTTTGTTTCAGGTCTATTAATTTTTTTGTTTTATTGTGGTAAAATATATGTATATATAAAACAAAGCATTTGCCAATTCATCATTTCTTATATGTACAATTCAGCGGCATTGATAATGATCATGTTGTGTAACTGCTGTCACTATCCGTTTCCAAATTATTCTACCACCATTGACAGAACCTTAGTGCCCCCTAAGTAATGACTTCCCATTTTCCTTTCTCTCCTGCCCCTGGTAACCACTAATGTACAATGGCCTCTATACATTTACCTATTCTAGATATTTCATATGAGTGGAATCATGTAGTATTTAAGGTTATTAATTTTTGTGTTTCCAATGGGGTATTTCATATATTTTAGACCAACTCTAGTCAAAAGTTTTTGATTTTAGGTTCCCGAAGGGTAGGTTTGTTGTGATGATTAAGGTTGTGTGTCATCTTAGCTGGGCCATGATTCTCAGTTATTTGGCAGTTGTGATCACTTCCATGATGTGATTTGCTGTGAGTAGCCAATCAGTTGAAGGGGAGTTCCCTTGGTCATGTGGTCTGCATGGAAAGTAAGTGGGCACTCTGGCAAGGCTCATGGGCTTTTTGCTCATGCTTGATCCTGCAGCTTGCTCCTGTTAGTCAGACATCTGATTCTTGGGACTTGAGCTAGCAGCTTACCTGTGGTCTTGCCTGCCAATCTTGGGATGCATCGATCTTTGCAGCCTGTGAGCAAGTGCCCTTCTATCTGACGTGCTGATCTTGGGTTCGCTAGCCCCTGCAGCTACATGAATCAGGAAAAGCCACTTTCCTGACCTGCGGACTTGGAAGGTACAATTGCATGAGCCATTTCCTCTCTATATATTTCTATGTATTTATACTCTTTACATATTTATACGTTTTATGTATATATATATATACACACTTTAATGGTTTTGCCTTTCTAGAGAACCCAGCTGAAGACACTTGTCTGCCTAAATTTACTTTACTCAGATTTAAACAAAATATGGTACGAATAAACCTGCTTGAACATTAATAATAAAGGCTTTTTGATAATTACCTGAAGTTTGGGAG
The DNA here is from genome assembly GCF_030014295.1 of Loxodonta africana. NCBI lineage: Eukaryota > Metazoa > Chordata > Mammalia > Proboscidea > Elephantidae > Loxodonta > Loxodonta africana. The sequence goes on from NC_087351.1 coordinate 53,127,947, forward strand.
CTCCTTCTTTGGTAAGATCACAGATAATTTCTTCTACTGTGGTAGGGTTCTTGATGTGAATGGAATTTTTCTGGAACTCTAACATCTAAAAAATAAAAGGAAATTAATTATTTTTAATTCCTTTTTTCCCAAGTTCCTCTGACACCAAACAGAAGGTTGTACTATTTAAAGATAAAATGTATGGTGGTGTACTATTAAAAAAAAAAAAAAAAAGACATTAAATTATCACTTACACAAAAAATGTTTAAAGCACATCAATAGTTTGCCTCTACATTAAGACATAACTACATTCATAACTAATTTACTTTATCAGAAAGTGTACTTTTTTCTAATTATAAAAATAATCCATGCTTACCACAAAAGTTACAGGAAAAGCATAAAAAAGAAAATAGAAATCACCTAGAGTCCTACTACCCAAAATAAAACAAGGAGACCTTTTAGTTTATTTCCCATTAGTCTCATTTCTCTGATCACACACACACAAGTGTGTGCAGTTTTATCTCGTTCTTGTTATGTGCTTTTTCATCTGACTTTGTAAAATTCATGTAGTTATAAAAATGTTTTTTAACAGAATTCATTAATCAAAATATAACCCCAGAATTGAAAGATTAATATTTGAACTTTGTAATAAAATGATTTCCTATAAAAGCTTTTCTACTTAAGATTCAGCTTGTGTTCATATTTATACTTAAAAATACTTCTGAATAGAAAGTAAATAAATATTACATGGTTATTCCCTACAAAGAAAATATTCTAATATCATCCCAGAATATTGAAAACAGCTTGAAATGTCTGTCTGATTTCACCCTTATTACAGTTATACTGTATCCCATAAACCCACATTGACCTCTGTGAGTTCACATTCATTTCCATCTACCAAAGCCATTGCTATTGTTGGATTCACCAATTTTCTCTAATTTTAGGACAAATAAATAGGTTTTGGTATAAAAGAACATTCACAGAAATTCATGTAAAAGTCAAATGAGACTTTAAAAGATTTCAAATAAAGGTATGTGCGTGTGACTCGTATTTTTCTGGAAATAGACACTTTCAGAGTAGTCCAAATTTTTCACGTGACTAGATGTAACTTTTGCCATCAATCACCCTCTGCAGTGCATGTGTGTGTGTGTGTACATACACACACATACACTTACACATAGACCACTTCAAATGCGTACACAAACCACCACCACATCTATGACACCCTACAGCAATGCCAATTCCACTAAAAATGTTAGGTCAAGTTGTATATTCAAAACCAGTGAAAAAGATGATTATCATGACCAAGTAAAGAGATTTTCTTTAAACTGTTTAAACAGTTATCATTTATAGTTATTAACCAAGATATTAAGACAATTGAAGAAACACACCAGACATTGAAAGCAAAGGAATTATTTTCCAAGAGTCAATATTAAACAGTATATAGAAATAAATTAAAAATGAAACATATAAGGTAGGTTGAAACTGTATCATCACAATTCAGATAAGCACAAATGTAAATTTATTTCCTCTGTACTGAATTCAGTCTAGTTCGAAAGCAACAATACCCTCTTATTTTCTAATAGACATGAATTTGTTCCTTCTTTGTAATGTTGTCAATACCAGTTTAAAAGTAATCTTTCTCAGATTAATTTAATCTATCCAGGGTCAATACTTAGTCTTTTAGTGTTTTCCCTCTTTTTTTGTTTTTTCTTTTCTCCTTGCCTCATCCTGTGGTAGCACCTGGATGTATTAAGTAGTTTATACATAATAATGGCATTTTGGGATGAAGCTTCAATTCCACGTAAAGCATGTCAGATTCTCTAATTCCCATTTAGGTGGATCATCCTGCTTGGTGTGGGGCATAAGTAGGTGTCTGCTGTTGTCAATATCTATGTCCAGAATCATGACCTCTATATAAAAGACACACTGGCTCTACAAATGTCTCATCCCAGACCTAAGCCCCTTCCAGTCCACCAGCCTTTCAGCACTTTGGGATACATTGGAACTTTTTTATGCTCTCTACATCATAACAGGCTCTGGGGGTGAGGGCTAGAGAGACAGAGTGAACAGCTATTTCAAGCCCTCTCCTCTACTACATACATGACATAATCAATTCTATTCCATTGAGAAGACTCTTTGCTGTCATAGACACTCTTCCAATTATTCTGGTCACAGAATTCCCATGGGAAGCAGGGCAGAAGCCAACTTTGTGACAAGATTTTCAAAACTATAAGGGCCTTTATTCCCATCCCTCAGAGTTTCTAACTCATATGCAGTATGCAAGATGCAGACCTTACAGCTATCTTATCTCTGAAACTCTTCAACCTTCTCTCCCAGTACAGCAAGGATTTGACTGGCTTCTTCACAATATGGGTGAAAATTTTCTTCAAATTATCCCACATACATCTCTAATTATGATTAGCTTTAATCAACTCTGGTACAGACATTCAAGCTCTGACTTGATATTTTTCTCAAACCTATTTTAGATTTCAAAGCTCAGCTGCTAACCAAAGGGTTGGCAATTCTAACCCACCAGCCACTCCTTGTCCTGTAGGACAGTTCCACTCTGTCCTATAAGGTTGCTGAGTCGGAATGGACTTGACAGCAACGGGTTCAGTTTTTCAGGTTTTTTAGATTTGGTTTTAGGCCAATATGTCCCCATGCGCTATTGTGAACCTGAACTGACTTTCATTTCCTAGGCTCTATCTGCCCTTCCCCTACAGCCATAAAAAGCTTTAATTCAATTTGTGGGGTAACTTTAAAAATTTTGGAAAAAGAAATCAACTTCCAAAATCTCCAAATTTTGTTCTCTTAAAGTAGTATCATACTAATGACTACAATTTATCAATCCATATATAAAACTTTTAAATTATATCCAAACCAAAAAAACCAAACCTATTGCCATGGAGGGTTCCCAAGGTGTGGCTGGCAGATTTGAACTGTGGACTATTTGGTTAGCCTCCAAGATCTCTTAACGACTGTACTCTTATAAAAGTGTATACAAAAAAAAAAAAAGCAAGATACTTGCTTGAAATGGGCAAATCTGTTACGTGAAAATTCAAAAAGCAAATAAAAAATTAATGATTTTAGTATAAGATTAGTAAAAAACCTATAGTGAATGTAATGCAAACTATTTTTAAATCACATAAAATTGCTTTATCCACAGTATTGGACTTTGTCCTTGACGTGCATAATCATGTGTTTATTGATTTAAATTAAAATTACATGGATTTATTCAGTCATGTAGTCAACCATAGATATTGAATGTCTAACAGACGTTGTTAGAGACACTTTGTAAGTATAAGTAAATATACACAAATATATTCTACCTTTAATTCATATTAGTAGTTTATTCTGTTACAATAAAAAATGCTGTTGGTATATTTCTGTAATATGTTATACACACTTCAAACCAAAAAAAAAAAAAAAACACAAACACACACACACACACACACACACACACACAAAGCAAAACCCATTGCCCTAGAGGCAATTCCTGCTCATAGTAACTCTATAGGACAGAGTAGATGCGCCTCCTAAGGTTTCCAAGGAGCAGCTGGTGGGTTCAACCTTCTGAACTTTTGGTTAGCAGCCAAGCTCTTAACCACTGTGCCACTAGGGCTCCAAGACCTTTATGGAAAGAGACTGCCACATCTTTCTCCCGCAGAGTAGCTGGTGGGTTCAAACTACCCACCTGTCAGTTAGAAACCAAGCACTGTTAACCACTGTGCCATCAGGCTCCTGTGATTAAACTATTTCAAACTCTTTATTTTCTTAGGTTGTGAGAATTTCATAAGGAGATCTGTTTGTTTTTCCTCAATAGGAACTTCAACAAATTCAGCCAATAGACATCCCATTTGCATGGGTTTCCAATAGCTATGTTAAGTTGGAGTTGATGCATGGAAGTCCAAGTAACAGTGTAAAGCCCTAAGAATATGTGAGGGTCTGTCCAGTCATCAGGAGGGGACAGCACTGAAATATAGCTAATTCATTAAGAGACCCTGGTGGCCATGAAAAAGCACCTTGTAGACTTCCAAGTACAAAGAGTGTAATGGATTGACGGTGCCAGAAACTATTCTGAAATCAATCACCGCTTTTGCATAGAGGCCACACCCTCCTGGCTATTCCCCGCTAACTACTGAGAGAGGCAGGATACTGAAGCAGGTCAGTTCCTAGGAGACTTGAGACTCATCTCAATGTTGACTCTGGCTCAAGGACTCTCCGATGGCCTTGTTTGACATACTTTAATTTAGTCTGTACAGCAGTCTAGGACTCTTCCACCCAACCTTCCTTCCCTTACTCCTTCACTTGGAGTCAGGTTTGCATAGTGATGTGATAGTTATCCCCATCTCTCCAACTACCTCCCCATTTTCTCTTACGAGCTTTTCCCCTAATAAAATTCTTGCACATTTAATCCTATCTTGGTTGCTACTCCTCAGAAGACCTAGACTAACACAAGGCAGAAGGGTGAGTTGTGTCAACAACAGTTAAACATAGGCTAAAAAGGAAAGTCCTAAGAATCTATTGAGGGATTTCTCAACTGAGAAGGTAAATTTCAGAGTCCAAACTATTTTCATCATTATGTTTCCTTGTTCCTTAAATCCGTGTGATAGTGTTTCTCCAGGGTGGTATTGTTTGGCAAATTAAGGTTCAGCTTATTATTTCAGTTTAAGTGACTAAGCAAAACGTTAAATTGATTACTCACTGGTAGGAAGGGTGGTCCACCATGGATCCTGAGGGTCCCTGCTCATTTATGCTGAGCGTCCCTCACTATAAGAATTATTCTTCTCCTTATACTGAGTAGTTTCTGTAGCTAGTCACATAGGCAACTTAAGTTAGTCAAGACAACCAGAGACTGAGATCATGTACACTCTCATTCCCTGGAGAGAGGGGGACTGGCTTGTTTACTCTAGCTCAAAAAGTACTGAATCCTTGCCTCTGAGTTTCTCTCCTATAAGGTAACCCACTCTATGTGTAGATGCCATCTGTACCTCCATGTTGCCCAATGGGCCAGGGAGCCAGTATAAATTTACTGACACTGGCTACTGGTTTTGCTGCTTGTAATATAGGTTGTGCCCACGATGAACGGGATCCATTCCAATGACTTCTTCTAAGTTGGTTCTGAAGTAAGTAGAATACCTCTTTTTTTTTTTTTCTTTTTTTTACTTTTTCATTATTATTGTCTTTTATTATCGGTGTCTTTATAAATCTAATCTTTATTTGTCTTTGGGGGTTGACATGACAATGATAAGAAACATCAGCAAATTTCACACTGCAACACTGTATGTAGTACATATTACTAACGATATACAAAAAAAAAAAAAGAAGAAGGTGGTAGGGGCCGTAAGTGAGGCTTGTAAGTGAGTCCTAACCCGTAAGTCAGGACTACACGTAATGCCTTTTGTCTCGTTTCTTCTGTCAGCATCCATGTACTGTGGCAGGCTAAATCGTTAGCTCGCAAGTGAAGTAAATCTCAGAACTTTCTTACTTGGTTACATACACTACGTCTTCATAAATGTGTTTGTCTTTTTGTCTTCCCTATTTCAGTGAATGAAGGCACTATTCTTCCTACAAAGAAGAAAAGAGCTCAAATATCTGAGGACACCAATGTCCCGTGTAATATATAAAGGTAATCTAATATCTTAAACATTTTTTCTTTACCCAAGAAACATTGTTTTAATTAACTCAGTGTAACTATTATTCACTGAGGACTCATCCTATAGGATTTAATGAGGTATCATTCATGTTCAGGTTATGGTTAGAAGAATAACAATCATGCTTTTAAAAAATTATATTGGCTTGAGTGTAACACCAGTTAATGAGCTGCATTTTTTCACTCCAACAGTTTCATTCCAACCCTGCAATTTACCTTAATTAAGCGTTTGGGTCAAATTATAATTTAAAGAGTTTACACAAACACAATTAAACTGTTCTGCTGTTAAGTATGTTTTTGTCTGAGTATAGAATCCTGGATATGTGTGCATGAACGCCTATGTAATGACTTCACAAAACTAAGGGCATTGTATAATTATATTCTTACTGCTGGCATTTGGCCCATCTTGGTAGCATCCAAGTGTCCAGATGTTTCAGAAAATACTCACATAATTAGAAATTACACGCACAAAAAATCTGTTTCTTCCAAATATCTAAGGAACATTAGTTAATGACTTCACAATAAAACACAACTCTGGGTTAGAAAATAAATTTTCAAAGCTTTAAAATTTTAATTCTTTTAAAATCTAGTTATATAAACTAACTAACCCAAAACTTTAGTATTTTAAACTTGTGTTTTTTAAATCGTACAAATAGTATGTTGTGGTGAGGACTTGTTCTATTTTCTTGTTATATTAACTTCAATTTAAGCATACCATAAAATAAGAAAAAGAAAACCTGTTGCATGGAGTCAATTCCGACTCATAGAGACCCTATAGGACAGAGTAAAACTGCCCCACAGGATTTCCAAGGCGTGGCTTCAAACTGCCAACCTTTCAGTTAGAACCTGAGCTCTTAACCGCTGCAGTACCATGGCTCCTTTTACCCCAGATATATCATTCATAGGGAGCCCTGGTGGTGCAGTGGTTAAGAGCTAAGGCTGCTAACAAAAAGGTCGGCAGTTCAAATCCACCAGCTGCTTCTGGGAAACCCTATGGAGCAGTTCTACTGTCCTATAGGATTGTTATGAGTCAGAATCAACCAAAAGGTTTGGCTTTTGGTTTTCTCACTCATACAGTATTAACAATTTATTAGTAATATCTCCATATCATTACCTATGAACATTACATGACAATCAAATTATGAAGAAATGATTCAGATATTTTAGAACTGTTAACATTTATTTGGGGAACAGTAATAGTGACTGTCATACTTCATATTTCTTTTTGCCTTTGTCTTTCATATACTAATGTTTGATCCCTAAAGTATGTCAGAGAATAAAAGTTCTGAACCTTATAAAACTCTGCCCTAAAATGTTGTTTTATATGGTTACAATCTGTTCATGGATTATAAGTAAAAGTCTGTCCCATTACCAAATACCAAAATTACTCTCAAGAAAAAAAATGAATCATGAAAACAATTTTTTTGGTATGGTATAAACAAACACACACAAAAAAAATCAGCCATTTTTTTTCACTTTTCAAAATGAAAGCCATGAGTTGTATAACTAATATTTGGCAGTTTGTTTACTGTGCCACATCTCATAAATAGCTTACAGGTTTTATTGACATGAACTAATTAGTCTCTGATTTCTGCTTACTATTACTCACATTCCTGATGGTGTTTCTATAATACTTCACATTATATAAAATACGAATATGAAAATTACCATTAAAGTTTAATAAATGCCCTTATACTTTGAAGCAGAGAAGTAATAGAGAAACTAAAATGGCTTTGCAGTTCAAATTAGAAAAGTATGGATTTGAATCTATGATCTACAATACTGCTTCAAGCAAATTATATGGCTTCAGGGATTCCCCATCCCTGTGAGGTAAATTGAGGTTACTGCCTACTCCAAAGAATTGTAGAGAAGATTAGAGATGCTTTGAGTAATGAATCTGTAATGTGTCTAGAATGCCATAGTTTCTCAATAAAATATCACTCTTGTTACTGGTATACTTGTAAAACTATACTCCTTCAGTATTATTTTAAGATTTTTCATAGACAGTTATTAATTTACCTATTAATTTTTTTGAAATAAATTAAAATTAATTTGGTGAAATAAGTCCTGTTATTACTGCAGTTGAGTTATTCTTCACAGTCTCCTTGTTTTATCAAAATTAAATTTATGTGCATCTTTAAGTTATTTTCTTGTTTCTTCTCACCTATAATCTACATAAATACAAACTCATATTTACTTAGGAATTCTCACTTTAATTTTACTGGATATACGTATATGAATGGAAATATTTATTATTTTAGTTTCTAGGAGAAACTGTTAACATATTCTTGTTTTGCTACTCTCATGCATATACTGTTGACTATTTTTTACATAGTCACATTTTGTAATTTAGGCTTAAAAGTTGATAAGCCAGAGAGGTGGGGCCAAGATGGCGGACTAGGTGGACACTACCGAGGATCCCTCTTGCAACAAAGACTCGGAAAAAAAAGTGAATTGATCACATACATAACAATCTATGAACTCTGAACAACAAACACAGATTTAGAGACGGAGAATGAACAAATATGGGGAGAGAGCGATTGTTTTCAGAGCCAGGAGCCAGCGCACCAGGCAGGTGACCTTTGGAGCCTGAATTGGGGCAGAGCCCAGGGGGGCAGATGGCACAGACAAGGGGCCCAGCCCTAGCCCCCGAACTCATCCCGGGAGTGAGCCCAGCCGGTTGGCGCGGGCGGCGTGGTGGCGCAGCCGGTGGGAAAAGTCCCCGGGAGGCAGTGACTGGTCTTGGCGCGGGGAGAGCAGCTTCCCAGCCGGGGAGCCGTCCCGCCGGGAGTTTGGCAGGAAGCGGGCGGGACGCGAGCGCAGGGACCACCTACATTTCCCTGAATTGACCCCGGGGGGTCCAGTCGTTCGTGCGGGAGGCGCCCACCCAGTTCGCGTGAGCGGCGTGGCGCGCCAGAGGGAGAAGTCCCCGGGAGGCAGTGGCTGGTCTTGGAGCTGGGAGAGCAGCGTCCCAGGCAGGATGCACAGTCGCACCCGCTTCGCGGGAGCGGCGTGCGACGCGGCTGGAGGGACAGGGAGCCCCCGGGAGGCAGCGACAGATTTTGGAGACGGGAGTGTACCGTCCCAGTGGGGGAACCTTAACCTTGGGGGTGGGGCTGACAGCGGAGGATCTGACCATGACGCCAGCAGGCCAGACCCCCGGGGGGCAATCTCCACACACCCAGTACATATAGGCGACGCCCCCGCGGAAATCTCAGATATAAGAGACATTCCAAGTAAGACAAACAACTCTGGCTATATTCTGAGGTGCTACACTCCTAGCTCTCTGATCCCTCCCCCACCCTCCCCAGGCGGCTACATTAACATCCGAAAAGCCTGAGCCAGAGGGAGAACTCTGATAGGGATCTGACTGCATTTTTTTTTAGCGGATTTTTGGGAAAAACTAGTTTCCCAGTGACGGCTCAGAGACAGCAGTCCATATCAAACCACATAAAGAAGCAGACCATGACAGCTTCTCCAACCCCCCAAACAAAAGAATCAAAATCTTTCCAAATGAAGATACAATCCTGGAATTATCAGATACAGAATATAAAAAACTAATTTACAAAATGCTTAAAGACATCACAAATGAAATTAGGCTAACTGCAGAAAAAGCCAAGGAACACACTGATAAAACTGTTGAAGAACTCAAAAAGATTATTCAAGAACATAGTGGAAAAATTAATAAGTTGCAAGAATCCATAGAGAGACAGCATGTAGAAATCCAAAAGATTAACAATAAAATTACAGAATTAGACAATGCAATAGGAAGTCAGAGGAGCAGACTCGAGCAATTAGAATGTAGACTGGGACATCTGGAGGACCAGGGAATCGACACCAACATAGCTGAAAAAAAATCAGATAAAAGAATTAAAAAAAATGAAGAAACCCTAAGAATCATGTGGGACTCTATCAAGAAGGATAACTTGCGAGTGATTGGAGTCCCAGAACAGGGAGGGGGGACAGAAAACACAGAGAAAATAGTTGGAGAACTCCTGACACAAAACTTCCCTGACATCATGAAAGATGAAAGGATATCTATCCAAGATGCTCATCGAACCCCATTTAAGATTGATCCAAAAAGAAAAACACCAAGACATATTATCATCAAACTTGCCAAAACCAAAGATAAACAGAAAATTTTAAAAGCAGCCAGGGAGAAAAGAAAGGTTTCCTTCAAGGGAGAATCAATAAGAATCAGTTCAGACTACTCAGCAGAAACCATGCAGGCAAGAAGGGAATGGGACGACGTATACAGAGCACTGAACGAGAAAAACTGCCAACCAAGGATCATATATCCAGCAAAACTCTCTCTGAAATATGAAGGAGAAATTAAGATATTTACAGATAAACACAAGTTTAGAGAATTTGCAAAAACCAAACCAAGGCTACAAGAAATGCTAAAGGAGATTGTTTGGTCAGATGACCAATAATATCAGGTACCACCACAATACAAGGTCACAAAACAGAACGCCCTGATATCAACGCACCTCAAATAGGGAAAGCACAAAAACAAACAAAGATTAATTCTAAAAAATAAATAAATAAAAAAAATAATACACGTAACAGGGAATCATGGAAATCAATAGATAAAAGATCACAATCATCAAAAAGAGGGAATAAATATAGGAGGCATTGAACTGCCAGATGGAGAGTGATACAAGGCAATATAGAACGATACAAGTTAGGTTTTTACTTAGAAAAATAGGGGTAAATAATAAGGTAACCACAAAAAGGAATATCAACTCCATAACTCAAGAAAAAGGCCAAGAAAAACGTAACGACTCAACTACCATAAAGTTAAACATTATGAAAATGAGGATCTCACAATCTACTAAGAAAAATGTCTCAGCACAAAAAAGTATGTGGAAAAATGAAATGGCCAATAACACACATGAAAAGGCATCAAAATGACAGCACTAAAAACTTATCTATCTATAATTACCCTGAATGTAAATGGACTAAATGCACCAATAAAGAGACAGAGAGTCAAGGACTGGATAAAGAAACACGATCCATCTATATGCTGCCTACAAGAGACACACCTTAGACTTAGAGACACAAACAAACTAAAACTCAAAGGATGGAAAAAAATACATCAAGCAAACAATAAGCAAAAAAGAAGAGCACTAGCAGTATTAATTTCTGACAAAATAGACTTTAGACTTAAATCCACCACAAAGGATAAAGAAGGACACTATATAATGATAAAAGGGACAATTGATCAGGAAGACATAACCATATTAAATATTTATGCACCCAATGACAGGGCTGCAAGATACATAAATCAAATTTTAACCAAATTGAAAAGTGAGATAGACACCTCCACATTTATAGTAGGAGACTTCAACACACCACTTTCGGAGAAGGACAGGACATCCAGTAAGAAGCTCAATAGAGACACGGAAGACCTACTTAAAACAATCAACCAACTTGACCTCATTGACTTATACAGAACTCTCCACCCAACTGCTGCAAAATATACTATTTTTTCTAGTGCACATGGAACATTCTCTAGAATAGACCACATATTAGGTCATAAAACAAATCTTTGCAGAATCCAAAACATCGAAATATTACAAAGCATCTTCTCAGACCACAAGGCAATGAAACTAGAAATCAATAACAGAAAAACTAGGGAAAAGAAATCAAATACTTGGAAAATGAACAATACCCTCCTGAAAAAAGACTGGGTTATAGAAGACATCAAGGAGGGAATAAGGAAATTCTTAGAAAGCAAAGAGAATGAAAATACTTCCTATCAAAACCTCTGGGACACAGCAAAAGCAGTGCTCAGAGGCCAATTTATATTGATAAATGCACACATACAAAAAGAAGAAAGAGCCAAAATCAGAGAACTGTCCCGACAACTTGAACAAATAGAAAGTGAGCAACAAAAGAAGCCATCAGGCACCAGAAGAAAACAAATAATAAAAATTAGAGCTGAACTAAACGAATTAGAGAACAGAAAAACAATTGAAAGAATTAACAAAGCCAAAATCTGGTTCTTTGAAAAAATTAACAAAATTGATAAACCATTGGCTAGACTGACTAAAGAAAATCAGGAAAGGAAACAAATAACCCGAATAAGAAATGAGAAGGACCACATCACAACAGAGCCAAATGAAATTAAAAGAATCATTTCAGATTACTACGAAAAATTGTACTCTAACAAATTTGAAAACCTAGAAGAAATGGATAAATTCTTGGAAAAACACTACCTACCTAAACTAACACATTCAGAAGTAGAACAACTAAATAGACCCATAACAAAAAAAGAGATTGAAACGGTAATCAAAAAACTCCCAACAAAAAAAAACCCTGGCCCGGACGGCTTCACTGCAGAGTTCTACCAAACCTTCAGAGAAGACTTAACACCACTACTACTGAAGGTATTTCAAAGCATAGAAAATGACGGAATACTACCCAACTCATTCTATGAAGCTACCATCTCCCTGATACCAAAACCAGGTAAAGACATTACAAAAAAAGAAAATTTTAGACCTATATCCCTCATGAACATAGATGCAAAAATCCTCAACAAAATTCTAGCCAATAGAATCCAACAACACATCAAAAAAATAATTCACCCTGATCAAGTGGGATTTATACCAGGTATGCAAGGCTGGTTTAATTTCAGAAAAACCATTAATGTAATCCATCACATAAATAAAACAAAAGATAAAAACCACATGATCTTATCAATAGATGCAGAAAAGGCATTTGACAAAGTCCAACACCCATTTATGATAAAAACTCTTACCAAAATAGGAATTGAAGGAAAATTCCTCAACATTTTTTATGCAAAGCCAACAGCCAATATCAATCTAAATGGAGAGAACCTGAAAGCATTTCCCTTGAGAACGGGAACCAGACAAGGATGCCCTTTATCACCGCTCTTATTCAACATCGTACTTGAAGTCCTAGCCAGGGCAATTAGGCTAGACAAAGAAATAAAGGGCATCCGGATTGGCAAGGAGGAAGTAAAGCTATCACTATTTGCAGATGACATGATCGTATATACACGGAAAACCCTAAGGAATCCTCCAGAAAACTACTAAAACTAATAGAAGAGTTTGGCAGAGTCTCAGGTTATAAAATAAACATACAAAAATCACTTGGATTCCTCTACATCAACAAAAAGAACACCGAAGAGGAAATCACCAAATCAATACCATTCACAGTAGCCCCCAAGAAGATAAAATACTTAGGAATAAATCTTACCAAGGATGTAAAATACCTATACAAAGAAAACTACAAAGCTCTACTACAAGAAATTCAAAAGGACATACTTAAGTGGAAAAACATACCCTGCTCATGGTTAGGAAGACTTAACATAGTAAAAATGTCTATTCTACCAAAAGCCATCTATACATATAACGCACTTCTGATCCAAATTCCAATGTCATATTTTAAGGGGATAGAGAAACAAATCACCAAATTCATATGGAAGGGAAAGAAGCCCCGGATAAGCAAAGCATTACTGAAAAAGAAGAAGAAAGTGGGAGGCCTCACTCTACCTGATTTCAAAACCTGTTATACAGCCACAATAGTCAAAACAGCCTGGTACTGGTACAACAACAGGCACATAGACCAAGGGAACAGAATTGAGAACCCAGATATAAATCCATCCATGTATGAGCAGCTGATATTTGACAAAGGACCAGTGTCAGTTAATTGGGGAAAAGATAGTCTTTTTAACAAATGGTGCTGGCATAACTGGATATCCAATTGCAAAAGAATGAAACAGGACCCATACCTCACACCATACACAAAAACTAACTCCAAGTGGATCAAAGACCTAAACATAAAGACTAAAACAATAAAGATCATGGAAGAAAAAATAGGGACAACCCTAGGAGCCCTAATACAGGGCATAAACAGAATACAAAACATTACCAAAAATGATGAAGAGAAACCAGATAACTGGGAGCTCCTAAAAATCAAACACCTATGCTCATCTAAAGACTTCACCAAAAGAGTAAAAAGACCACCTACAGACTGGGAAAGAATATTCAGCTATGACATCTCAGACCAGCGCCTGATCTCTAAAATCTACATGACTCTGTCAAAACTCAACCACAAAAAGACAAACAACCCAATCAAGAAGTGGGCAAAGGATATGAACACACATTTCACTAAAGAAGACATTCAGGCAGCCAACAGACACATGAGAAAATGCTCCCGATCATTAGCCATTAGAGAAATGCAAATTAAAACTACGATGAGATTCCATCTCACACCAGCTAGACTGGCATTAATCCAAAAAACACAAAATAATAAATGTCGGAGAGGCTGCGGAGAGATTGGAACTCTCATACAGTGCTGGTGGGATTGTAAAATGGTACAACCACTTTGGAAATCCATCTGGCGTTATCTTAAACAGTTAGAAATAGAACTACCATACAACCCAGAAATCCCACTCCTCGGAATATACCCTAGAGATACAAGAGCCTTCACACAAACAGATATATGCACACCGATATTTATTGCAGCTCTGTTTACAATAGCAAACAGTTGGAAGCAACCAAGGTGTCCATCAACGGATGAATGGGTAAATAAATTGTGGTATATTCACACAATGGAATACTACGCATCGATAAAGAACAGTGACGAATCTGTGAAACATTTCATAACATGGAGGATTCTGGAAGGCATTATGCTGAGCGAAATGAGTCAGAGGCAAAAGGACAAATATTGTATAAGACCACTATTATAAGATCTTGAGAAATAGAAAAAACTGAGAAGAACACATACTTTTGTGGTTATGAAAGTGGGAGGGAGGGAGGGAGGGAGAGGGTTTTTTATTGATCAATCAGTAGATAAGAACTGCTTTGGGTGAGGGGAAAGACAACACTCAATACAAGGAAGGTCAGACCAATTGGACTGGACTAAAAGCAAAGAGGTTTCCGGGATAAAATGAATGCTTCAAAGGTCAGCGGACCAGGCGATGGGGTCTGGGGAAAATGGTTTGAGGGGACTTCTAAGTCAATTGGCAAAATAATTCTATTATGAAAACATTCTGCATCCCACTTTGAAATGTGGCGTGTGGGGTCCTAAATGCTAACAAGCGGCCATCTAAGATACATCAATTGGTCTCAATCCACCTGGAGCAAAGGAAAATGAAGAACACCAAGGTCACACAACAACTAAGAACCCAAGAGACAGAAAGGGCCACATGAACCAGAGACCTACATCATCCTGAGACCAGAAGAACTAGTTGGTGCCCGGCCACAATCGATGACTGCCCTGTCAGGGAGCACAACAGAGAACTCCTGAGGGAGCAGGAGATCAGTGGGATAATACTGACCCCAAATTCTCATAAAAAGACCATACCTAATGGTCTGACTGCGACTAGAGGAATCCCAGTGGCAATGCTCCCCAGACCTTCAGTTGACACAGGACAGGAACCATCCCCGAAGACAACTCATCAGACATGAAAGGGACTGGTCAGCGGCGGGGAGAGAGATGCTGATGAAGAGTGAGCTAATTAAATCAGGTGGACACTAGAGAGTGTGTTGGCAACTCTTGACTGGAGGGGGGATGGGAAGATAGAGAGAGAGGGAAGACGGCAAAATTGGCTCGAAAGGAGAGACTGAAAGGGCTGACTCAATAGGGGGAGAGCGAGTGGGAGAAGGGAGTAAGATACATGTAAACTTACATGTGACAGACTGACTGGAATTGTAAATGTTCACTTGAAGCCTAATAAAAGTTAATTTAAAAAAAAAGTTGATAAGGCACTGATGCTTTCAACAGATTTTTAAACTTAATTCTGTTTGTTTCTGAAAATTACTTTTTCTCTACTTCTGTTACAAATCAGATGTTTTTTACACTGTTCAATTTCCTCTCCTCATCATTTTCATGCTTTCTATCTTCTTGTGTTTGTAAGAACTGGTTTAAATTCCTTATCCTATGATTATAACACTTTTGTCATTTCTGAGTCTGTTCTTATTTACTAATATCTCTTCCAGTTTATGTGTTGGATTTTTCTACTTCTTTGCAGTCCTGTTAATTTTGTATTGAATGCAGGGCATTGTAGATTGTACATTATTAGGTGCTGGATTTTTTTTTTCCTTTGAATAATTTTTGTCTTTGTTTTGGGACATAGCTAAATTATTCAGAAACAGTTCCATCCTTTTAAAATATTGCTTTTAAGCTTTGTTAGGTAAGACCTGAACAGCCTTTAATCTAGGGCTTAATGAGCCCAGTTACTGAAGAAATACCCAGTGAGGACTCTATGCACCACGCTATGTGGAAGAAGGTCTTTCCACTCTGATTGATGGGAGCTCATACTATTCCTTGTTCTGTGTCAGGTCCAAGGATGGTGCCTCCTGCTCCTTTCCTGTGGTTCTTTCTCTGGCTTCTATGGTTTTTCCATATTCACGTGCTGATTGGTGCTTAGCCAAAGTACCAATTGGTGAGGCTCCTCTGAAGATCTCCGGAGCTCCCTTTCTCTATGCAGTTTTTTCCCCTCCAGAAATTCTTTGGCCTCCCTGAACTTCAACCTCTGCCTCATCAACCTAGGGAAACCTCCTTGCTCTCACTAGGCTTTTCTTCCCTGGGCTGAATCCTGAAACTCTCTCCAGGCATTGAATTAGCAAGCTTGAGCATTTATAGAACAAGCCTTATGTTCTTCCCTTCTTCCAGAGATTACTGTACTACACTGTTTACTGAAACTACTGCTTCATATTTTTCCAGTTTTCAAGTGTTTAAGGCAAATCCTATCCCAGTTGTACCATCATAGATGGAAGTAGAAGTCCCTACTTAGAATCCTTAATAGGAATAGTTTTTAAGTACCAATAGCTTTTATTTCCAAACAGAATATGGTAAAAGAAAAAATTTTGTGCCTGTGTTATTTGATTAAAGAATACATTAAATACTCTCATATTTTTTCAATGAACGGAACATTCAGTTTTCTTTCTACCACATGAAACAACATATATCTAAGCAATCAAGATATAACCTCTGTGCTTTTTTGTCCTTGAGGCATTCATAAAAAAATGTAAATTTTACAGTTTCTATTTTTTTAAAGACTAGAGATGGGAAGAATTATTATTCACAGGTATTATAACTGAACCTTTAATACTTAATATGTCATATATTGAGACGTCAACACACCACTTTCAGTGAAAGACAGAACATCTAGAAAGAAGCTCAATAAAGACACAGAAGATCTAAATGCCACAGTCAACCAACTTGACCTCATAGACATATACAGAACACTCCACCTAATAGCAACCAAGTATACTTTCTTTTCTATTGCACATGGAACCCTCTCTAGAATAGACCACATATTAGGTCATAAAGCAAGCCTTAGAAGAATCCCAAAGTATTGGTATATTACAAAGCATCTTCTCTGATTATGAGGCCATAAAAGTGGAAATCAATAACAGAAAAAGCAGGGAAAAGCAATCAAACACTTGGAAACTGAACGATACCCTGCTGAAAAAAGACTGGATAATAGAAGACATTAAGGATGGAATAAAGAAATTAACAGAATCCAATGAGAATGAAAACACTTCCTATCAGAACCCTTGGGAAACAGTGAAAGCAGTGCTCAGAGGTCGATTTATATCAATAAATGCACACGTACAAAAAGAAGAAAGGGCCAAAATCAAAGAATTATCCCTACAACTTGAACAAACAGAAAGAGAGCAACAAAAGAAACTCTCATGCACCAGAAAAAATAAGTAATAAAAATTAAAGCAGAATTAAATGAAGTAGAAAACAAAAAAATTGAAAGAATTAACAGGGCCAAAAACTGGTTCTTTGAAAAAATCAACACAATTGATAAACCACTGGCCAAACTTACAAAAGAAAAACAGGAGAACAAGCAAATAACCCAAATAAGAAATGAGATGGGCGATATTACAACAGACCCAACTGAAACTAAAAGAATCGTATCAGATTACTACGAAAAATTGTACTCAAACAAATTTGAAAACCTAGAAGAAATGGATGAATGCCTGGGAACACACTACCTACCTAAACTAAGGCAAACAGAGGTAAACCAAATAAAACCAAACCCAGTGCCATTGAATTGATTCTAACTCATAACAACTAAATAGAACCATAACAAAAGTAGAGATTGAAAAGGTAATAAAAAAAACTCCCAACAAAAAAAGCCCTGGCCCGGAAGGCTTCACTGCAGAGTTCTACCAAACTTTCAGAGAAGAGTTAACACCACTACCACTAAAGTTATTTCAGAGCATAGAAAAGGATGGAATACTCTCAAACTTATTCTATGAAGCCAGCATATGCCTGATACCAAAACTAGGTAAAGTCTTCACAAAAAAAGAAAATTACAGACCTATCTCCCTCATGAACATAGATGCAAAAATCCTCAACAAAATTCTAGCCAATAGAATTCAACAACATATCCAAAAAAAATTCACCATGACCAAGTGGGATTCACACCAGATATGCAGGGATGGTTCAACATTAGAAAAACAATTAATGTAATCCGTATGTAAATAAAGCAAAAGATAAGAATCACACGATTATATCAAGTGATGCCAAAAAGGCATTTGACAAAGTTCAACACCCATTCATGATAAAAACTCTCATCAAAATAGGGATAGAAGGAAAATTGCTCAACATAATAAAGGGCATTTATACTAAGCAAATAGCCAACATCACCCTAAATAGAGAGAGCCTGAAAGCATTCCACTTCAGATCGGGAACCAGACAAGGATGCCTTTTATCACTGCTCTTATTCAACATTGTGCTGGAGGTCCTAGCCAGGGCAATTAGGCTAGATAAAGAAATAAAAGGCATTCAGATTGGCAAGGAAGAAGTAAAATTACCTCTATTTGCAGAAGACATGATCTTATATACAGAAAACCCTAAGGAATCCTCCAGAAAACTACTGAAACTAATAGAAGAGTTCAGCAGAGTCTCAGGATACAAGATAAACATAGAAAAATCAGTTGGATTCCTCTACACCAACAAAAAGAACATCAAGAGGAAATCACCAAATCAATGCCATTTACAGTAGCCCCCAAGAAGATAAAATACTTAGGAAGAAATCTTACCAGAGATGTAAAATACTTAAAACCTAAAAAAAACCAAACCTAGTGCTGTCGAGTCGATTCCGACTCATAGCGACCCTAGGGGACAGAGTAGAACTGCCCCATAGAATTTCCGAGGAGTGCCTGGAGGATTTGAACTGCTGACCCTTTGGTTAGCAGCCATAACACTTAACTGCTACGCCACTTCTGCAAGAAACCAAAAGAGACCTACGTAAGTGGAAAAACATACCTTGATCATGGATAGGAAGACTTAACATTAAAAAATGTCTATTCTACCAAAAGCAATCTATACATTTAATGCAATTCTGATGCAAATTCCAATGATGTTTTTTAATGAGATGGAGAAACAAATCACCAACTTCATATGGAAGGAAAAGAGGCCCCAGGTAAGTAAGCATTACTGAAAAAGAAGAACAGAGTGGGAGGCTTACTCTACCTGATTTTAGAACCTGTTATACTCCCATAGTAGTCAAAACAGCCTGGTACTGGTACAACAACAGACACATAGACCAATGGAACAGAATTGAGAATCCAGACATAAATCCATCAACATATGAGGAACTAATATTTGACAAAGGCCCCAAAACAGTTAAATGGGGAAAAGACAGTCTTTTTAACAAATGGTGTTGGCATAACTGGATATCTATCTGCAAATAAATGAAATAAGACACATGCCTCACTCCATGCACAAAAACGAGCTCAAAATGGATCACAGACCTAAGTATAAAACCTAAAACAACGAAGATCATGGAAGAAAAAATAAGGACAACATTAGGAGCCCTAATACATGGCATAAACAGTATATAAAACATTACTAACAATGCAGAAGAAAAACTAGATAACTGGGAGCTCCTAAAAATCAAACACCTAGGCTCATCCAAAGAAGTCGCTAAAAGAGTAAAAAGGTTGCCTACAGACTGGGAAAAAGTTTTTAGCTATGACATTTCCAGTCAGTGCCTGATCTCTAAAATCTACATGATACTGCAAAAACTCAACTACAAAAAGACAAATAACCCAATTAAAAATGGGCAAAAGATACAAATAGACACTTCACTAAATAAGACATTCAGGTAACTAACAGATATATGAGGAAATGTTCAAGATCATTAGCCATTAGAGAAATGCAGATCAAAACTACAATGAGATTTCATCTCACTCCAACAAGGCTGGCATTATTCCAAAAAACACAAAACAATAAATGTTGGAGAGGCTCTGGAGAGATTGGAACACTTATGCACTGCTGATGGGAATGTCAAATGGTACAACTTTGGAAATCGATTTGACTCTTCCTTAAAAAGCTAGGAATAGAATTTCCATACTATCCCGCAATCCCACTCCTTGGAATATATCCTAGAGAAGTAAGAACTGTTTCATGAACAGATATATGCACACCCATGTTCATTGCAGCACTGTTTACCGTAGCAAAAAGATGGAAGCAACCAAGGTGCCCATCGATGGATGAATGGATACATAAATTATGGTATATTCACACGATGGAATACTATGCATCAATAAAGAACAGTGATGAATCTGAGAAACATTTCATAACATGGAGGAATCTAGAAGGCATTATGCTGAGTGAAATGAGTCAGTTGCAAAAGGGCAAATATTCTATAAGACCACTATTATAAGAACTCGAGAAATAGTTTAAAGAGAGAAGAAAATTTTCTTTGATGGCTACGAGAGGAGGGAGGGAGTGCGGGAGGCTGGGAGAGGATTATTCACTAATTAGATAGTAGATAAGAACTACTTTAGGTGACGGGGAAAGACAACACACAATACAGGCAAGGTCAGCACAACTGAAGTTTCCGGAATAAACTGAATGCTTTGAAGCCCAGTGTAGCAGGGGCGTGGGTTTGGGGACCATGGTTTCAGGGAACATCTAAGTCAATTGGCATAATAAAATCTATTAAGAAAACATTCTGCATCCCACTTTGGAGAGTGGCATTTGGGGTCTTAAAACGCTAGCAAGCAGCCATCTAAGATGCATCAATTGGTCTCAATCCAACTGGATCAAAGGAGATTGAAGAACACCAAGGACACAAGGTAATTATGAGCCCAAGAGACAGAAAGGGCCACATAAACCAGAGACTACATCAGCCTGAGACCAGAAGAACTAGATGGTGCCCGGCTGCAACCGATGACTGGCCTGACAGGGAACACAGCAGAGAACCCCAGAGGGAGCAGGAGAGCAGTGGGATGCAGACCCCAAATTCTCGTAAAAAGACCATACTTAATGGTCTGACTGAGACTAGAAGGACCCTGGTGGTCATGGCCCCCAGACCTTCTGTTGGCCCAGGACAGGAACTATTCCCAAAGCAACTCTTCAGACAGGGATTGGACCGGACAATGGGTTGGAGAGGGATGCTGGTGAGGAGTAAGCTTCTTGGATCAGGTGGACTCTGGAGACTATGTTGGCATCTCCTGCCTGGAGGGGAGATGAGAGGGTAGAGGGGGGTTAGAAGCTCATGAAATGGACACAAAAACAGAGAGTGGAGGGAGGGAGCAGGCTATCTCATTAGGGGGAGAGCAATTGGGAGTATGTAGCAAGGTGTATATGGGTTTTTGTGTGAGAGACTGACTAGATTTGTAAACTTTCACTTAAAGCACACAAAAAAAAAATTTAATTAAAAAAAAGGATTTAATATGACTCAGTTTCTAGCCAATCAGGCACTTGTATACCTGAATATTTTACCCAAATAGTTACTCATGCCTTACATTCAAATTACCTTATACTTAGTTTCACTTTTGACCCATATCTTGCAAAAGGACAAAAATGAATCTCATTGCTCATCATTAATATAATTAAAGTTAAAATCTTGATTTTTTTTCAAATAGTATTGTGTAAGCAGCTCAATTACAAACATTCAGATAGAACAAAAGGAATAGGTCTCAAAGTTTGCTATTTTACATTTCTTTGTGCATGCTCTTTAAAGTCATTTAATCACTTTTGATTCTTTAAAAATTAAACAATAATGACAGTTTTTTTGGGGGGGAGGTCTTGGCTCAGTATCTGGCTAAATAAAATGTTGATACAAGATGAGTTATTGTGTAAACTCTCTGCCAATAAACAATATATCCATTAATGTTTTCACAATGGAACCTGTTAAATTTGTGGGGAACTTATACATTCTTCATAACATTCCCTTCCTGGTTGAACTGTCATTCCACAGCACATAGAGTCAATGCCAATGATTTCTTTAAGAGGAAGGTAGAACATAACAAATAGAGCATTTTTTAGCATTGAATATAATTTAGTTGTTTCAAGACTAGATCTTTAGAAAACAACAGCATTTTTGAGGGACAAAGTGTGTTTCTAAATTCTAAAATATCTAAAGAATATTTTGAAGTTTGAAAACAGTTTTATTGAAAGTCACAATTTGTACAGAATTTAGAATATAGTTTTGGACCCTCGTCATCAGTAACACGAAAAGTAAGCAAAAACATAGGCAGCATATAGGAAATGGGAGACTCACAGAGGATAAGACCAGAATTTCAATGCTGCCTGGACCCTAAGAAAGGAGAGGTGAGGCAATAAATACCTAGGTAGAAACCTTAGACAGGTTGAAGGAGAAACAAATAACATCTGGGCAAGTTCCTCATTTCCCTGGAACAGCCAGCCCAGCCCTCTACTGATAGAATACTTTTGGGAAAAAAATTGTTGTCTGGGTGGTGGACCTGAGAGAGAGAGTCCTAGAATGAGAGATCATGCAAGGCATTTACATCTTCCCAGTATTTTCTATGGGAGTGGCAAATAGAGGTACTGAGAAGATTTGGTCTTTATCTGTCAAGTTTGAGATAGAGTTAAAGTCCTCATTCTTCTGAGCATCATCTCCAGAAAAGAGACCAGATTAGAGAAGGTGCAACAGACACAAGCATAAGAAAGCAAGGGTGAGATGAGAGCAGCCACACTTGGTGGGAACTATCTGAAGCTCAGAAAATGGGCCCTGAGCAAATGCCTTTCCTCGGCAGCTATGACAGTATGTAAACCGTATGTCATATACAGACGTCAGTGAGGGAGTAGGTAAGGAGAAAAAAGGAGACATTAATTTTCCATGAATATTGGTACATGATTTTAATATAATTACTTATATGCAAAAATACAGTATTGTCATTAGTACAATTATTTCACAGAATTCGTCTTTTTTGTTAATTATAATCTTAAGTATATTAATTGCATTCACGCAGAACATTTACATAGACCAAGAGGCAGTCGTTGGGACAGAACAAGGCGATACTGCATGGTTTAAAATCAGGAAAGGTATGTGTCAGGGTTGTATCCTTTCACCATAGTCAATCTCTATGTTGAGCAAGCTGGACTATATGAAGAAGAACATGGCATCAGGATTGGAGGAAGACTCATTAAATACTTGTGATATCCAGATGACACATCATTGCTTGCTGAAAGCAAAGAGGACTTGAAGCACTTACTGATGAAGATCAAAGACCACAGCCTTCAGTATGGATTACACCTTAACATAAAGAAAACAAAAATCTTCACAACTGGACCAATAATCTACAACATGATAAACAGAGAAAAGATTGAAGTTGTCAAGGATTTCATTTTACTTGGAATCACTATCAACACACATGGAAGCAGCAGTCAAGAAATCAAATGACATATTGCATTGGGAAAATCTGCTTCAAGGACCTCTTTTTAAAGTGTCGAAAAGAAAGATGTTACCTTGAGGACTAAGGTGCGCCTGACCCGAGACATAATATTTTCAATCACCTCATCTGCATGCGAAAGCTGGACAATGAATAAGGAAGACCGAAGAAGAACTGATGCCTTGGAATTGCTGTGTTGGCAAAGAATATTGAATATACCATGAACTGCCAGAAGAACAAACAAGTCTGTCTTGGAAGAAGTACAGCCAGAGTGCTCCTTGGGGGTGAGGATGTCGAGACTTCATCCCACGTATTTTGGACATGTTATCAGGAAGGATCTGTTCCTGGAGAAGGACATCATGCTTAGTATGGTAGAAGATCAGCAAAAAAGAGGAAGACTCTCGATTGACACAGTGGCTGCAACGATGGGCTCAAACACAGCAACAAGTGTGATGATGGTGCAGGATGACTGCGCAGTGTTTCATTCTGCTGTACATAGAGCCACTGTGAATGGGAACTGACTTGATGGCACCTAACAACAACAACAAGTATATTAGGGGATCCTACATCCCAGTTTTGTCAAAGGAATAGGTTTATGCCTATTGCCTCAGCATAATCATTTAATCCAAACCCATAAAAAAAAATTAGTCGACATTTAATGCTCAAAGTATCCCAGTTTGTACTATAAATTATATGGCCACCCCACTTAAAGTTCATTTACATGTGCTTTGTACTATGCCTTTATCTTGCTCACATAGATTACATTTTTATAACAGATACATAACATAATCTACTTAGGGTTTAGTTTTTACCTGTGATGATAAAAATATCTGCTGCTTAATGCACGAATATATCATACATACCATTCTTGTCCTTGCAAATACTTTTTAAATTATTTCATTCCATGTTCATTTACAATTTGATCCATTTTAAAACCATTCTCCATAGTAGTTTTTTTAATTAAACCTATTCACAGCTTGGAAACCCTGGTGGCATAGTGGTTAAGTGCTACAGCTGCTAACCAAGAGGTCGGCAGTTTGAATCCAACAGGCTCCCCTTGGAAACTCTATGGGGCAGTTCTACTCTGTCCTATAGGGTCACTATGAGTCGGAATAGACTCGACGGCAGTGAGTTTGGTTTTTTTGGCTTATTCACAGGTTAATGTAAAAGAGAGTTCTGGTGTAATTACTAAAGGAGTGAATAGTTTCCTGAAGAAGAAACAAATAGCCCTAATCCATTTTACACTTACCAACTTGTACTCCCATTGATCGAGCATATATCTAGGACCGTTTCCACAGCTAGAGAAGAAAACACCAAGCTAGATACAGTAGTTTATATTTTTGGCAGTGATGAAACTTCAGGTGTTCACCTATGCTCCCATAAATTGACTCTTCTGCCCAGCTATTTCCCATTTCAGTGAATAAGAAGAAACAAATCCCACTACACAGAAGCATTTTACTTTATGGCAATCAGAACAAAATGATCAAAGCATTTTAATAATTTGGACATTTTCATTACACTAAGGTTCAGTTGCTGTTTCTCAAAATCATTCCCGTGTCTAATATAAATGTCCAAAAATGAAAGCAAAGAATAAACAACTTTAGTTATCAACGTAGCCAGGCATTTTTTGAGGGAATATAATGGATATTGTCGTATGGAACCAAATTATGTCAGCAGCAGTGTTTCTGATAATTAAAAAGATTGGTCACAGGTGTAAATTGGAGTACTCAAGGAAAACAGTAATACCTAGGCTTTTAGTCATTTAAGCAGTGGTGCAAAGGATAGGATTTAGATGAGTATGCATTACAAAGGAAAAACAGCTACACACCTGCTTCATGCTTTATGAGCATCATGAGAATATTTGATGCTCAATTAAATCATCATAATTATGATTTTGGGCACCGCCCTCAAGAAAGAATATCTTAACTTTAATTATCTGGCCAGGAATTACTATGCGGTTTTGCATAGATGTGAGAAATCATGTTCAATCATAACATAATGAACCAAACTTTAAAACAGCCTAGAAAATATTTTTCTAAGATAAATAAGAGAGTCACTCAGGCAATAAAATATTTACCTTTATTTTCATAGGAAACTATTATATTGATATGCATGTAAAAAACATGATGCATAAATCAATAATATATATGACATATATGTCAATAACCCCCATGTGTCCGTCAGTTTGTCATACTGTGGGGACTTGTGTGTTGCTGTGATGCTGGATGCTACGCCACTGGTATTCAGATACTAGCAGGGTCACCCATGGGGGACAGGTTTCAGCTGAGCTTCCAGACTAAGACAGATTAGGAAGGACCCGGCAGCCTACTTCTGAAAAGCATTAGCCAGTGAAAACCCTGTGAATAGCAGCAGAACATTGTCTGATACAGTGCTGGAAGATGCACCCCCCCCAGGTTGGAAGACACTCAAAAGATGACTGCAGAAGACCTGCGTCCTCAAAGTAGACTCGACCTTAATGACGTGGATGGAGTAAAGCTTTCGGGACCTTCATTTGCTGATGTG
Source organism: Loxodonta africana (assembly GCF_030014295.1). Taxonomy (NCBI): domain Eukaryota; kingdom Metazoa; phylum Chordata; class Mammalia; order Proboscidea; family Elephantidae; genus Loxodonta; species Loxodonta africana. The sequence continues at coordinate 53,153,744 of NC_087351.1, forward strand.
GCAAGACTCAAAATGAGAAGAAACAGCTGAGAACATCCATTAAAAATCAGAACCTGGGGTGTACGAAGTATGAATCTAGGAAAATTGGAAATCGTCAGAAATGAAATGGAACGCATAAACATCGATATCGTAGGCTTTAGTGAGCTGAAATGGACTGGTATTGGCCATTTTGAATCAGACAATCATATAGTCTTGTATAATGAGAATGACAACTTGAAAAGGAACGGTGTTGCATTCATCATCAAAAAGAACATTTCAAGATCTATCCTGAAGTACAACACTGTCAGTGATAGGATAATATCCATATGCCTACAGGGAAGACCAATTAATACAACTATTATTCAAATTTATGGACCAACCACTAGGGCCAAAGAGGAAGAAAGAAAAGATATTTATCAGCTGCTGCAGTCTGAAATTGATTGAACATGCAATCAACATGCATTGATAATTACTGGTGATTGGAATGTGAAAGTTGGAAACAAAAAAGAAGGATCACTAGTTGGAAACTATGGTCTTTGTGATAGAAACAATGCCAGAGCTCGAATGATAGAATTTTGCAAGACCAACAACTTCTTCATTGCAAATACCTTCTTTCACCAACATAAACAGCGACTATATACATGGACCTCGCCAGATGGAACACACAGAAATCAAATTGACTACATCTGTGGAAAGATGCGATGGAAAAGCTCAAAATCATCACTCAGAACAAGGCCAGGAGCCGACTGTGGAACAGACCATCAATTGCTCGTATACAAGTTCAAGCTGAAACTGAAGGAAATCAGAGCAAGCCCATGAAAGCCAAAATATGATCTTGAGTACATCCCACCTGAACTTAGAGAACATCTGAAGAATAGATTTGACGCTTTGAACACTAGTGACTGAAGACCAGATGAGTTGTGGAATGACATCAAGGACGTCATCCATGAAGAAAGCAAGAGGTCATTGAAAAGGCAGGAAAGAAAGAAAAGACCAAGATGGATGTCAGAGGAGACTCTGAAACTTACTCTCCAACGCAGAGCAGCTAAAGCAGAGGGAAGGACTGATGAAGTAAAAGAACTGAACAGAAGAGTTCAAAGGACCTCTCGAGAAGAAAAATAAGGTATTATAATGACATGTGCAAAGAGCTGGAGATGGAAAACCAAAAGGGAAGAACATGCTCAGTGTTTCTCAAGCTGAAAGAACTGAATTAAAAATTCAAACCTCAAGTTGCAACAGTGAAGTATTCTATGGGGAAAATATTAAACGAGGCAAGAAACATCAAAAGAAGATGGAAAGAATACAAAGAGTCATTATACCAAAAGAACTAGTCGATATTCAACCATTTCAAGAGGTAGCATATGATCAGGAACCGATGGTACTGAAGGAAGAAGTCCAAGCCGCTCCAAAGAATGGGCAAAAAACAAGGCTCCAGGAATTGACGGAATATCCACTGAGATGTTTCGACAAACAGATGCAGCGCTGGAGGTGCTCACTCATCTATGCCAAGAAATATGGAAGGCAGCTTCCTGGCCAACTGACTGGAAGAGATCCATATTTATGTGTATTCACAAGAAAGGTGATCCAACCAAATGTGGAAATTATAAAACAATATCATTAATATCACACGCAGCAAAATTTTGCTGAGGATCATTCAAAAATGGCTGCAGCAATATATCAACGGGAAACTGCCAGAAATTCAGGCTGGTTTCAAAAGAGGACGTGGAACCAGGGATATCATTGCTGATATCACATGGATCCTGGCTGAAAGTAAAGAATACCAGAAGGATGTTTACCTGTGGTTTATTGACTATGCAAAGCCATTCGACTGTGTGGATCATAACAAATTATGGATAACATTGCAAAGAATGGGAATTCCAGATCACTTAATTGTGCTCATGAGGAACCTTTACATAGATCAAGAGGCAATTGTTCAGACAGAACAAGGGGATACTGACTAGTTTAAAGTCAAGAAAGGAGTGCTTCAGGGTTGTATTCTTTCACCATACCCATTCAATCTGTATGCTGTGCAAATAATCCGAGAAGCTGGACTATATGAAGAAGAATGGGGCATCAGGATTGGAGGAAGACTCATTAACAACCTGCATTATGCAGATGACCCAACCTTGCTTGCAGAAAGTAAAGAGGACTTAAAGCACTTACTGATGAAGATCAAAGACCACAACCTTCAGTATGGATTGCACCTCAACATAAAGAAAACAAAAATCCTCACAACTGGACCAGTGAGCAACATCATGATAAATGGAGAAAAGGTTGAAGTTGTCAAGGATTTCATTTTACTGAGATCCACAATCAACAGCCACGGAAGCAGCAGTCAAGAAATCAAAAGACGCATTGCATTAGGTAAATCTGCTGCAAAGGACCTGTTTAAAGTGTTGAAGAGCAAAGATGTCACTTTGAAGACTAAGGTGCGAGTGACCCGAGCCATGGTATTTTCAATTGCATCATATACATGTGAAAGCTGGACAATGAATAAGGAAGACTTAAGAAGAGTTGACGCCTTTGAATTGTGGTGTTGGCGTAGAATATCGAATATACCATGGACTGACAAAAGAACGAACAAATCTGTCTTAGAGGAAGTACAACCAGAATGCTCCTTAGAAGCAAAGTTGGTGAGACTGCATCTTACAAACTTTGGACATGTTTTCAGGAGGGATCAGACCCTGGAGTAGGACACGATGCTTGGGCAAAGTACAGGGTCAGCAGAAAAGAGGAAGACCCTCAACGAGGTGGAATGACACAGTGGCTGCAGCAATGAGCTCAAGCATAACAATGATTGTAAGGATGGCACAGGACCAGGCAGTGTTTTGTTCTGATGTGCATAGGGTCGCTTTGAATCTGAACCAACTCGACGGCACCTAACAACAACCACAACATATATCAATAATATTGATATAAAAAAAAATGGAGAAGTTGACTTGCCAATATGGGAATTTTTGTTTAGTATTTAGTAAAAAGGAAATTTTTAGTTTATTTACGAAGTATGTTACAAGTAACCACTATTACATTTTGTTAGAAGCTGAGTGATTTACATCTTATTTAACATTAAATTTTCCTTTTTCAAGGGCTTCATCATATAATACTTATGTAACCCTGGCTAAGTTACAGAAAGAACCTCTGTGTCCTCAGATTTTCGTTTATAAAATGGGAATGATAAAGATACCTATTTAGCATGATCCCATTGCCATCAATTCCAACTCATAGTGACCTTGTGGAACAGAGTAGAACTGCCCCGTAGGTTTTCTGAGAAGTGGCTGGGGGTTTCAAACTGCCGAGGTTTTGGTTAGCAGCCCAGCTTTTAACCACTGTGCCGCCAGGGTTCCCTTAGCAGTGGAGTTTAGAGGAATAAACTAGTTAATGCATGTAAATTTCCTAGAGCAATGCTTAGGATGTAGTAAGAGCTCAATAAATGTAGCTATTGCTTTGAAGATGAAACCAAGGTATGGTATGGCTAAATTTATACAACGTGCTAGTACAAAAGAAAAAAATTTTTTTTTTTTTTTTGTAGTTTAAAAACAATATTCAAACTAAAGTTCATAACATATAGGGTGGTTATGCTAGCATTGTCTTTTTGATCTTGTGTTTTTGCTTCTTAAAATGTTTCTTTTTTTTTTTTCAAAAGGAGCTTCTATTAACAACAAAAAAAGGTAGTTTTAATTAATGCAGCAACAAACGTGTGAAAATCCCAATATTACTTTTTGTTATTTGACTTGATATTAGTAGTATTTTGGGCAGTAGAATCACAAGTCTACCTGACAGTGCAAAACTGGATCTAGAAACTGATTGTTGATGCCAACCTTTGTGCTTTGTCCAGTTTACCAGTGAGTTCATTATACCACACCCCACCCAATGCCCCAATAAGCACAAACCCAAGCACACACCACATACACACACATACTCACAGAAATACCCCCTAATATACACCCATACACACCTACATTATGGTGTTTGACTCTTATACATTTTTGCCCTAAACTGCCTATTATTTCTTTCTTTTTTTTTTAACTAATAACATGGCTAACACATAAAAGTATTCTTTTCCCCCAATGTGATGGAAGCCAAATAGCACTGAAAATCGGCGCACTGGTGATTATTAAAATGGACTTTTTACATATCTGATTATAGCCCCCATTTCATAAGGGTAATTGAACAAAGATCAATGGTAAGACCCATTTCATCTGACATGGACAAGTGCTATTTCTTCTCTGTAAAAATTTTTTCACTGCAAAATGTTGAGTCCTGTACATTAGAGACCCTCTTTAATTTTATGTGAATTTACTAAATCATTCTGTCAAAATCTAAAGGCAAATTATTCTTTTTTTTTTCCTCTCCATCAGCTTACTTAATTCCCTCCACCATGAAACCTATCCCTACATATTCTATATTTGTCTGTGTCAAAGTACTTATGATACTTCATTGTATTTACATGTTTAGATATCTGTCTCCCATTCCTAGACAATAATCTCCTTGCATGGACTGTCTGACTTCATATAGGAAGCATACAGCTTAGGGTGTGGTACATAGATGATGTTTCTGAAGGAAAGAATAAATGCACGGATATGTAAATGCAATGATTAAAAACTGCTTAGCAGTAAAGAGTGTATGTTGTGAAGACATCACATAAATATTTGAACTTTAGTTTCCTCATGTGTAAAAAGATAATAGCAGTAATACCAGTTTCATATGATTGTTGTATAGAACAAAAGGAGCGTATATATTAAAACTTCAGTAAACTGAACACTAAACAAGTATGAGTTACTATTTTTACATCTATTTTCTTTTCACCTTTTGATGCCTTTTTTTTTTTTTCCCTCTGAAACATACCTCTATTTCACTTCTTTTCGTTCCACTGTTCCCTAGTCTGAGACATGAGTGATTCTTAACCATGGCACCATTTGCCCCACATACGGTGCTGTCTGCCCCTTTGCTCTTTAGAGGATAGTCAGAGAATACTTCTAAAGACATAAACCAATAAATCATTCACATGCCCCAAGTCCTTTAGTGTCCCATTGTACTTGGAATAAAATCCCAAATATTTATTATGATCCCTCTTCCCACACTTTCTTCCACTTTTTCTAATTCAATTCCATCCTCCTACATGGATCCTCTTTCAGTTCCTTAAACTCAGTGAGAAACTTCCCCACTCAGAGCCTTTCCACATTGTCTTCTTTTGTCTGACATGCACTTCCCAGCATTCCTAGTTATTTTTTGGGTCTAATCTTAACTGTAAGGAGCCCTGGTGGCACAACAGTTAAGCTCAGCTGCTAACCAAGAGGTTGGTGGTTGGTACCACGCAGCCACTGCACAGGAGAAAAGACCTGGTTATCTGCTCCCTGAAAGATTAAAGCGTAGAAAACCCTATGGAGCAGTACTACTCTGTCACAGGTAGTCGCTTTGAGTCAAAATCGACTCAACAGTACCCAACAATGACAACAATCTTAAGTGTGCTTCCTTAATAGGCCTTCCTAAAGGTTGCGATCTGAATTAGGTCTTCCAGTTTTGCTGTTGGATTGTATGCTATACATATCCTTCAAAGCAAGTATTGCTGTCTGTAGCTTTCTAAGCTTTTGTTTGTATTTGACTGACACCTGACTCTCCTCACAAACAACTAAGCAGGATGAAAACAAGGATAATGACTGCTTTGATCTCCACTCTTGAATAAAGCAGAGAAGCTGACAATTAGTAGGTTTTTAAAACCTTTTTTGATGGATATTGTCAGTCTTATTACTGTATTTGATCGTTAGAATAATACACTAGAACTGTGCTACTAGGGCCCAAGACAGTTTGGTATAATTGTATATAATCCATACATTGCTTAACATGATTAAGATAAATTGCTATTTCTTCACATGCATTCATCTGTATATTTCAGACTGTCTCTGGGAAGACACTCAATGTATATATTTTTTCTTTCCACAGACAACAAAAAGTCAGCATCAGAATTTAGCTCTACTTTATACAGGGAATACCATTTTAACTATCTAACAATTTTTAGGCACGTATTATCCACCAGGCGCTCCTTGGAAACGCTATGGGGCAGTTCTACTCTGTCCTATAGGGTCGCTATGAGTCAGAATCGACTTGACGACAATGTTTTTTTTTTTTTTTTTATCATCTTTAGATCTAAGAAAAGAATGTTGAATTTTAGCATTTATTACTTTCAGAATAATAAGACTTATTAAAATGTATGTGGTTAAAATGTCTGGCATTGTTTTTTTTATTATTGTTTTAGTTATAATAATACTACATGGTTTGAATAACTCCAAAATGTCAGTAGTTTCAAAGTTTAGACCTTTATTTCTCATTTATGTAATAGTCCATTGCAGTTACCTCCGGTATGCAGATGGCTTATCTCATGGTAATTAAGGGACCCAGGCTCTTTCAGTCATGTGAGTCCTCTATCTCCTAGTGCCTCAGTGTCCTCTCTTTTTAGATGGAGGGGAGGAAATCAAGAGTGGTAAAAGTACATCTACTTGTTAAACACAATGGCTAAGAAATGACACAGCAATTCCACTCATATTCCATTGGTGGGAACGGGCCACATGGCCCCACCTAGATGCAAGGGGGGCTAGAAACCTAGCTTGTGACCATATAGCTGCTTCAGATGACACCTCTACACTATGGAAGGCAGAACATAAATTTTTGATTGACAACCAGCATTCCCTGTAACAATAGTATAAATCCAGAAAAAGTGTTGAAGCACATGACCAGTATTGCATAAAATAAATGGTGGGACTAGCCGTAACGTATTCTGATTTTGTTGAGGTCATTTATATTTTTCTCTGAATAAGGATACAATATGAACGAAATTTTAAAATTAAAAAGCTTGCAGTTCTGTTTTTGTAATAAAAATTGATCATTTCCTTATTATTAGAAATTACATTCTCTATTTAAACTTTGAAAAACACTTTTTCAATAATCCCAATTTTATTTACTAGGTCAAAAGATTTATTTATTTTTGAATACTCCCAAAGAGATTCAGCATTGCAAATCTGTACTGAACTGGAGAAGACAATGGGAAATAAAATAACCATTCATTTTTATTTATATTTAAGACTCTCAAACTTTATGCAAATTAGTAAGACACCATTCTATATAAGTTAAACCAGTTGCCTTCTAATAGATTCCAACTCCTGGTGACCCCCATGTTTGCCACAGTAGAACTGTGCTCCACAGTGTTTTCCATGGCTAATTTTTTAGAAGTAAATTGCCAGACTTTTCTTCTGAGGCATCTCTGAGTGGACTCAAACCACCAACCTTTTGTTCAGCGGTTGAACACTATAACCATTTTCACCACCCAGGGACTCCTATGGAAATTACCAACCTGTACAAAATACACCTTTATTAGCATTCGTTATCTCTTCCATTTATTTGTTGTTTGTTCATTCATTCATTCATTTATTGACTTATTTATTGATTTATTTTATTGTGGTAAAACATACACAACATAAAATTTGTCATTTCAACCATCTTCAAGTGTACAATTCAGTGGCACTCACACTATTACATACACATCATCACTATTTGTTTCCAAAACTTTTCATTACTTCAGACAGAAACCCTGTACCCATTAAATAATATCCCTATTGCCTCCACTGCCACTCCATGGCAATTACTAATCTACCTTCTGTCTCTATTCATTTGTCTGTTCTAGATATTTCATATAAATGAGATCACAAAATATTTGTCCTTTTATGTCTAACCAAGAGGTCAGCAGTTCGAATCTGCCAGGCACTCCTTTGAAACTGTATCGGGCAGTTCTACTCTGTCCTCTAAGGTCACTATGAGTCAGAATCGACTCGATCGCAGTGGGTTTAGTTTTTGATTTGGGTTATGTCTGGCATATTTCACTTAGCATAATGTTTCCAAAACTCATTCATGTTAAAGACAAACTGTGAGTACTTTATTCTACATAAAGCTTCAAAAAAAAAAAAATCTATTCTGAAAATGTCATGAAATAGGAATTTTAAAATAGTTTATACCAGCAAGCCTCCAACAAAACAATACTAAGATTTTTATTTCAAAATTATGTAGTTCACATATGTATGCACAACCAGGAATAAATGGATGTATATTGGTTGTTTTATTTAGTCCACAAGGTCTTACTGATATTTATCACAAACATTTGTGATATGAAGTAATAACTTTTTATAATTTTCACCTATTGGCATTAAAATATTGTATATTCAGATCACAGTGGGGTTTTTTTAGTTATAATAACCCAGTGCTATCGAGTCAATTCCAGCTCATAGCGACCCTATAGGACAGAGTAGAATTGCCCCATAGAGTTTCCAAGGAGCGCCTGGCGGATTCGAACTACCAGCCCTTTGGTTAGCAGTCATAGCACTTAACCACTACGTCACCAGGGTTTCAAGTTAATAACAAGGTAGATGACTTCCAGGATGTTATCAAAGTACCACATTACAGGAAATAGTAAATATAAAACAAATACTGGCAAATATTTTTTTTCCTCCTCAGAATATTGAACTTTTTAAGCATCAAATGTCTAATCAACTGCTATGTTTTCCAAGGAAAAATTGTATGTATCCTACAATAGATAAAAGACAATACAAGATATCAAGCACATTGAATAATACAAACACTATTAATTGGAAATTTTAGAGTAGAATAAACAGTTTGTATGATGGGTAATTTCATATGTGAACTTGACTAGGTTACAGCTCCCAGTTGTTTGGCCAAATGCTAGTTTAGCTGCTGTCATGTAGTAGTTCCATGTGATTAAATCAGATAACCTTGGGTAGGCCAGATTACTTAATGTAATCTAATAAAATGTAACATAATTGCCTCACATCTACTGCCATGTAATGTACATTTTCTCACTTATCGACTATCCTCTTATTTGACATCTGGTATTTACTACAGTGAAAAATCCACTAATCAACTATTTTGCACATTAATGACATAGGTCTTTTGCAGTAACAAGCACCAAGTTGTGAAGCAAGAGTAACACTGGCTTTGATGGTTACCATTATGTGTCAACTTGGCTGGACCATGATTCTCAGTGGATTGACAGTTACAAAACGATGCAGTTTGGCAGTTATGTAATGTTATTTAGCAGATATGTAATGAAGCAGTCATCCTCTATTTTGTGATCTGATGTGGTAGTCCTCCATTTTCACATAATGCTGATTTCTCATAGGGACTTGGTCTTTGGAACCTAACCATGTCAATAAGTGAGGAGAGGGTGTAATATAATCACCTCCACCATGTAATTTAATGTAATATAATCATTCAACTAATCATTTGAGGCCATACCAGTATAGAGTTGATTCTAAACCTAATAGCTTCTTATTTATGAAAAGACCAAAATGGAAAGACACACACACACAGGAAGACAAATGACATATGAGGATTGTCTATAAGCAAAGGAATGTCTAAAACATCCAGCAGACTTCAGAAACTAGGAGAGAGGCTCACAGAAGGAATTCACACAGATGAAACCCTAATGTGGACTTTTCATGTCCAAAACTGTGAGAAAATAAATTTCTATTCTTTAAAGCCACCTACTGATAAATATGAGAGAACTCACAAGGAATTTCAAATCACATGAGGATATCCAGAATATCTACATCTTATATCACCTTTACTTTGGTCCTTAGATCATTAAATAAATGAGGCATAACCCAGCATCACCAATAAATTAGCTGTGAATCAGAGAAACAAAGAGAAGACATGTCCAGGATTTTTGTATTACTATGACCATTACTGTTTTTCTGGTCTTAAAAAAAGGAGACTATCAATCCCCAAAGAAGAAAAGTAAAAGTTATATTTCAGAGATATTTTCTACTTCTTGGCTCATAGATCCAAGAGACAGAGAAAGAGATAAAATATTCTGGGTACACATCCTGAAAGTAGGTTTTACTGTTCCTGTTTGACAATAAATGATGAGACATCTCCAAGACACTGGTAAGAAAAGTGCAATGGTGGCAGAAATTTTGACAACAGCTTTGGTAGTTAGGCTCAAGAAGACGGAAGCACATGTGAGGTTAGTAAGAAATAACACTTCGGAATACTCTGGAACGTGAGGGACCTACCCTGATAATCACTGATGCTTAGACAACAGAAGAAAAGATGACCACAAGCAGTTGTATTTAAAATTAGCCTCTGGGGAACAGTGAAAAGACTAAATTCCATGACCATGACAAAACAAATTTGTATTTTTCAGTTGGATTCCCAAGGCTAGGAATTTAAAGGCAATTAGTCTCTTCAAGTTGGGAATTTTCTGGATGTTAACAAAGAAAGGAGAACAAATTATGGATAAGGATGCGAAGAATGGGAATTCCAGAACACTTAATTGTGTTCATGAGGAACCTTTACATAGATCAAGAGGCAGTTGTTCAGACAGAACAAGGGGATACTGATTGGTTTAAAGTCAGGAAAGGTGTGCGTCAGGGTTGTATTCTTTCACCATACCTATTCAATCTGTATGCCGAGCAAATAATACGAGAAGCTGGGCTATACAAAGAACGGGCATCAGGATTGGAGGAAGACTCATTAACAACCTGCGGTATGCAGATGACACAACCTTTTTTACTGAAAGTGAAGAGGACTTGAAGCACTTACTAATGAAGATCAAAGATCTCAGCCTTCAGTATGGATTGCACCTCAACATAAAGAAAACAAAAATCCTCACAACTAGACCAATGAGCAACATCATAATAAACGGAGAAAAGACTGAAGTTGTCAAGGATTTCATTTTACTTGGATCCACAATCAACAGCCATGGAAGCAGCAGTCAAGAAATCAAAAGACGCCCTGCACTGGGTAAATCTGCTGCGAAGGACCTCTTCAAAGTGTTGAAGAGCAAAGATGTCACCTTGAAGACTAAGGTGTGCCTGACCCAAGCCATGGTATCTTCAATTGCATCATATGTATGTGAAAGTTGGACAATGAATAAGGAAGGCCAAAGAAGAGTTGACACCTTTGAATTGTGGTGTTGGCGAAGAATATTGAATGTACCACGGACAGCCAAAAGAACGAACAAATCTGTCTTGGAAGAAGTGCAGCCAGAATGCTCCTTAGAAGCAAGGACGGCGAGGCTGCATCTTACAAACTTTGGACATGTTGTCAGGAGGGATCAGTTCCTGGAGAAGGACATCATGCTTGGCAGAGTACAGGGTCAGCAGAAAAGAGGAAGACCCTCAATGAGGTGGATTGACACAGTGAATGCAACAATGAGCTCAAGCATAACAACGATTGTAAGAATGGCTCAGGACCGGGCAGTGTTTCGTTCTGTTGTGCATAGGGTAGCTATGAGTTGGAACTGACTCGATGGCACCTAACAACTTCAACAACAGGATATTCTTTATAAAAAGACCATGGTACACTTTGACATATAACATTATTTATAAACACGCTCCTCTCCAATGGCTTCTTTTCTTACTCCTCAGCATGTACATGTAAAAATGCAAAACAATGACTAAAAATATTCTAGAAATCATAACTGGTTAGTCATAGTCAGAGTGTTATATTCTACTTTAGTAGAGTTGAGAATATCAGATGTTCTGGACAAAAAAAAAATTCTCACAGGAAATATTTTTAGTCACATTTACATTTTAATCTCTTCCTTCTTTTTATATCACCTCATACAAGAGTCTATCATAAGTATCTACTGAATAAATCAAGTGCACAACACTAAACTAAATTCTTTTCATTCTCATGTATAAAATTCTTGCTGGATACAAAAACTTGATATCCTGCTTCCTTGCAAGATCAACTATAAATTTATCCACTTTGCTTCTCCCTTCCTAATCCCTCCCCAAATGTGAGCCTCTGTATGCTCTCCAGGGAGGTTTTAGACTTTGGGAACATAAAGTCTACTCCCCTGATGTGTGCCATTGTAATGAAGAAATTTGGGTAAAATCTTCCAATGAAAGTTGATTATTTGGGTAACAGTATGGTCTCTCTCCTGAAACCCCAGAAATAGCTAAAAGTAGCATAATATTGTCTCACTTTCTAAATGGATTAATTAAATTTGAAAGAGCTAATTCAATGACAGCAATTATATTTGAATTAATGCTGCTTTATCAGCTTATCTCACGGGTTCACACAAGCTACATCATACGGCTTAATCTTGTAAGATATTTAGTAGCAGCGGGATAGGTCCAAGTAATTCCTTTTTTTTTTTTTTTAAATATGGCTTCTATTTTTATTTTAAAGAAAAAATAACCTTAAAATATTTAATTTAAATGAAACACACACACATACAAGTTGATATCAATGTGGTGGAATTTCTAGAAACAAATATGCCTCCATGGGGCACTAAATAGCTGATTTATTAAATGTATGTACACATTCTTATGAAACAAGAAGTACAAATATTCAAGAGCCTAAAAATGGAAAGAAATTTTTGAAGATAGGCAGTTCTATCTGTGATATGGGAATTAAATGAAAGCTCTTAAGGAGGTGGTTAGTGTAATTTAGCTGTAGATAAAGCTGACTTGGTGCTTCAGGCTTCTATTCTTACCCTGAGGCACTAGTCTCATTAGGGAGGGAGAAAATAGTAGCCTATACCTCAAGTTAATGCTTTGAAAGTTCGTGATGCTGAGAGAGAAGTGTTAGAAGTTTTTTAGATCATTTTTGTTTCCAAGATAGAAAATAATAAATGCAATTTTATATTCAAAGCTTAACTTCTGTTTGAATACTTTTGTGTTTGTCAATATCTTCAATTAAGTCAAATAAGACTGGATCTTACAAGAAGTGTTGTCATAGTTCCTATATTTAAAAAAAGGTAATAATAATAATAGCAAGCTTGAGATTATACTACTACTGCATATGAATGAATTTTGGTAATTCCAATTTGCAGTCACCCAAAAATTCATTATTATACTTCAGCAACTCAAAAGTACATTTCAAATTATTTTTTGTTAGCTCATAATTCAAAATACAAGAGATTTGAATATTTGATTACCTTATGTAACAACAGCTGGCTAAAAATGAGCAAAATACTGATATATTAGACTCATAATTCCTGTTAAATGAAAGGTGAATGCTGACCACATCTTTAAAATCCAAAGACCTATTTTTCCTTGAAATAAAAACTCAATTTGAATATCTTTTTTTTTTCCTTTCTAGGCTTATGAAGATCTTATCATTTATTCCTCTACCTCCCTCTTCCCACACAGCCCTAATGAATGTAAGTATTATCAGTCACAATTGGGTTATGCCTAAATGTTTCTAGTTTGTTCAATAAAGTTCATTTATCACAATGTGCACTAAATCATAATAATAAAAATTTCAATAATAATAAGCAATCATTGAATGAATGTTAAACTCTAAGCACTGTGTGAACTGCTATATGTTCATCTTTTTAATTTTAATACTCATAACAACCCTGTGAGCTTAATATTATTATCCCTATTTTAAAAATGAGACTAGGTTTAGAGTAGTTGATTAACTTGCTCACGGTCACAAAGCTAATATTCTTCACAGATTTGGTGTTCAAAGCCATTTCTGCCTTAACTACGATGTTATATTGCCTGTTTGTATTGTGCAAGAATAAAGCACATTGCTAAATTAAAATCCACGAGAACTTGTATCTTGTCTATTTTATTTGTCTGTCTACTTCATCATTACATTCCCCATGTCCTAGAAAAGTTTGTGGTGCCCAATAAATAGATATAGAATGAATGAGAGTATCTGTTATATTAAGAGTCTAAAATTTTCTATTATATGAAAACCAAGGTCATTTTTTTTTTCTCTCTTTTCTCTGATTCATCTCCTTAACTAATCTTATTCTTAATAGTAAAATTTTCCTCTACTGTATTTCTTGCTTTTGTATTTATTCATGTCACCCTGGAACATATCTTCATTACTTCATGCCTCCTATATAGTCACCCTGACTTCATTCTCTCTGGCATTTATTCATGGATAGAAACCTGTAATCTCTGATAAGTCAGTTAGCAGTTAGTCTTTTTAGAATAGGAGCTCAGAGAAAATAATGAAACCTAGTTTTTTGTTTTTTTTTTAGTTCTTTATTTACCTGAAGGAGTGATGGTCTCTGTTCACTGAGAAATGGACCAACAAAACCCCTCATCATCTACTGTTGACAACAGGAAAACTGTGCCTTGAACTCCTGTATGGAAAGGTAGGAATTACTGGAGGGAGAATTATGGAGAAGACAGAATTTTCTAATGAGCTGAACGTACTGTGATAGAAATTGGTCCTCCAAATTCAAATTTCCTTTAAAAGGATCAGAAGCATCTTTCTCTTTCTCTCTCTTCCTTTAATTACATTTAGAACTCACAGGAGGTCACCATGAGTCAGAACTGACTCAATAGCAACTGGTTATATTTGTTTGTTTTTTATTTTTGGAACTACTGTTAGACTTATAGAAAAAAATTAAACTTGGTTATCCTTTCTAACTGAGTACATTAGATTATAGAAGAATGACACTTTTTTAATTACACAATAATGACTGAGATCAAAATTCAAATAATTACAGAAAAAGCTAAAATTCGTATATGTATACATGTTGTCTTAGGCTGGATTCTCTAGAGAAGCAAAACCAGTGAAGTGTCTATATACGAAAAGAGATTTATCTCAAGGAAATGGCTCACAGGTTGTAGAAACTGGCAAGTCCCAAGTCCCTGGGCTAGGCATCAGTCTGGAGACTTCTGACTCACACAGCTGCAGGGGCTGACGAACACAAGATCAGCAGGTCAGATGGCAGGCTGCTCTCTCACAGGTTATGGAAGCCAATGAATTCCAAGATCAGCAGGTCACTGGCTCAAGAATCAAAGATCAGATGATGGTGAGCTGGATGCAGGATCCAGAGCAAGCAAGCGAGCTTTGCCAGAGCATCCATATATACATTGGATGCACACCACATCCCTGAAGAAACTCCCTTTACAACTGATTGGCTGATCACATCAAATCCACATCATGGAGGGTGACTACATCATTACATAACTACCAAACTATATCATTATATAGTTTGGCATTATATCATGATCCAGCCAAGTTAACACACAACCTTAGCCAACTCATCTATCTGGTCTGTGATGATCTCACTTCTGCAACAATGTTTGAAATTATGCCTCAGAACTTAATAATGATTTGTCTTCCTACTCTCTTGCTCAATTTCTCTCTGTTACCCAAACTACCCACTAAGATTCTGTTGATTCTATTTTCTAGGCCCATTATTATTTATAATATTGGAAAAAAAAAAAAAAAAAACTCTTCTAACTTGCACTTACAGTCCAGTTCCTCTCAAGTATTTGTGCCTATAAGTGGCATTAAAAAATGCTTTGTGAGAGAACATCATTAATGTTCCTTTAAATAACTTCTTTGTTGAGATATATGTAACACATGTCCTTATGCTACCTTAAATATTGTTATCTGGTATAATTATTTTTTCATGTTTTCTACAAGAAGCTATAGCAAATATAAAAGTAAGGATGGATTAAAAGTGACGGAATGGACAAAAGTATATCCTGCTAACAGTAATCAGGCAAACCTGAATTAGATACATTAATTTCAGACAAAGCAAATTTCAGATAAAGGAAAATTATTAGGCATAAGCAGATGCATTACACAATGACAAAGGGATTAATTCTTTAAGAAGACATAATAATCCTGAATGTGTATCTGCCTGAGAAAAGGACATCAAAATACATAAGGCAAAAATTGTTAGAACTGCAAGAAGAAATAGAAAAATATGCTATCATAGTTGAAAATTTAAGAATCCTTCTATCAATAATTGACAGATTCAGCAGGAAAAAAATCAGTAAGGATTTAGTTGAACTGAATGGTATTATTAATCAAATAGAAGGAATTTACATTTAAAGAATATCCAACAATAGCAGAATACAATCTCAAGCTCACATGGGATATTCACTAAGATAGACCACACCTTCACAGATTTAAAAGAATAGAATTCATACAAAGTATGCTCTCTGATCACTATGGAAATTAAACTAGAAATCAGTAGCAGAAAGATAGCTAGAAAGTCCCAAAATATTTGGAGGTTGAATAACCCACTTCTAAATAACCCATGGTTTTAAAAAGTCTCAAGATAGATTAAAAAATATTTTGAACCAAATGAAAATGAATACCACTTATCAAAGTTTGTGGGATGCAGCAAAAGCAGTGTTGAGGGAAATTTCTACCATTGAATGCATATATCAGAAAAACAATAAATACCTAACATTGATAATCTAAGCTTCTACCTTAGAAAATTAGAAAACAAAGAGCAAATTAAATCCAAAGGAAGCAGAAAAAAATAAATAATAAAAAATAGAACAAAAAACAGTGAAATTGAAAACAGGGAATTAATAATGAAAGTCAATAAAACCAAAATCTGGTCTGTTGGAAAGATAAACCTGTAGCCAACTAATAAGGAAAAGAAGAGAAAAGACAAACATTACTAACATCAGAAATGAAAAAGAGGTCATACCTACTGACCACATGGATATTAAAAAGGTAACAAGAATATTTTGACCAACTCTATGCCCACGTATTTGATAACTTAGATGAAATCGATCAATTTCTTGAAAGACGCAAGCTGCCAATACTCACATAAGAAGAAACAGATAATCTCAATAGGCTTGTATCTATTTTAAAAATTGAAGTAATTATTAATAACCTTCCAAAATATAAAGCACCAGTCTCAGATGTTGTAACTGGTCAATTCTACCAAACATTTAAACAAGAACTGACACCAATTCTCTGCAATCTCTTCCATAAAATAGAAGCAGGGGGAATACTTTCTAACTCAGTCTATGAGGCCACCATTGCCCTAATACCAAAGCCAGACAAATACATTACTAGAAAGGAAAACTACGGCCATATATTTCTCATGAACATAGAAGAAAATATCCTTCAAAAATATTAGCAAATTGAATCCAACAATGTATAAAAATAGTAATAAACCACAACCAAGCGGGATTTATTCTAAGTATGCAAGGCTGGTATAACATTCAAAAATCAATTAATGTACCTCATGTCAACAGTCTAAAGAAGAAAACTTATATGATTATATCAACAGATACAGAAAAAATATTTGACAAAATCAAGCACTCATTCATTAAAAACTCTCAGAGAGGGGAACTTCCTCAACTTGATAAAAAACATTTTTTCTTAATTTATAGTTAACATCATACTTAGTGGTGAGAAAATAAATGCTTTACCCCTAAGTTCAAGACAGCAATAAGACAATAATAATAATACAAGACCCCTGCGTGTCTGTCAGTTTGTTGTACTATGGGGGCTTGTGTGTTGCTCTGATGCTGGAAGCTATGCCACGGGTATTCAGATACCAGCAGGGTCACCCCTGGAGGACAGGTTTCAATTGAGCTTCCAGGCTAAGACAGACTAGGAGGAAGGACCCGGCAGTCTACTTCTGAAAAGCATTAGCCAGTGAAAACCTTATGAATAGCAGTGGAACATTGTCTGATATACTGCTGGAAGAGTGCCCAGGTTGGAAGGTACTCCAAAGATGACTGGGAAAGAGCTACCTCCTCAAAGTAGAGTAAACCTTAATGACGTGGATAGAGTAAAGCTTTCAGGACCTTCATTTGCTGATGTGGCACGACTCAAAATGAGAAGAAACAGCTGCAAACATCCATTAATAATCGGAACCTGGGATGTATGAAGTATGAATCTAGGAAAACTGGAAATTGTCAAAAATTAAATGGAATGCATAAACATCAATATCCTAGGCATTAGTGAGCTGAAATGGACTAGTATTGGCCATTTTGAATCAGACAATCCTATAGTCTACTGTGATGGGAATGACAACTCGAAGAGGAATGGTGTCGCATTCACCATCAAAAAGAACGTATCAAGATCTATCCTGAAGTACAACGCTGTCGGTGATAGGATAATATCCATATGCCTACAAGGAAGACCAGTTAATATGACTATTATTCAAATTTATGTACTAGGGCCAAAGATGAAGAAATAGAAGATTTTTATCTGCTTCTGCAGTCTGAAATTGATCGAACATGCAATCAAGATGCTTTGATAATTACTGGCAATTGGAATGCAAAAGTTGGAAACAAAGAAGAAGGATCAGTACTTGGAAACTATGTCCTTGGTGATAGAAACAATGCCAGAGATCGAATGATAGAATTTTGCAAGACCAACAACTTCTCCATTGCAAATACCTTCTTTCACAAACATAAACGGCAAATATACACATGGACCTCGCCAGATGGAACACACAGAAATCAAATCGACTACATCTGTGGAAAGACGAGATGAAAAAGCTAAATATCATCAGTCAGAACAAGGCTAGGGGCCGACTATGGAACAGACCATCAATTGCTCATATGCAAGTTCAAGCTGAAACTGAAGAAAATCAGAGCAAGTCCACGAGAGCCAAAATATGACCTTGGGTATATCCCACCTGAATTTAGAGAGCATCTCAAGAATAGATTTGATGCACTGAACACTAGTGACCGAAGACCAGACAAGTTGTGGAATGACATCAAGGACATCATACGTGAAGAAAGCAAGAGGTCATTGAAAAGACAGGAAAGAAAGAAAAGACCAAGATGGATGTCAGAAGAGACTCTGAAACTTGCTCTCCAACGTTGAGCAGCTAAAGCAAAAGGAAGGATTGATGAAGTAAAAGAACTGAACAGAAGATTCCAAAGGTCAGCTCAAGAAGACAAAGTGTCATAATGCCATCTGCAAAGAGCTGGGGATGGAAAAACAAAAGGAAAGACCATGCTGGGCATTTCTCAAGCTGAAAGAACTGAATTAAAAATTCAAACCTCAAGTTGCAACATTGAAGGATTCTATGGGGAAAATATTAAACGAGGCATGAAGCATCAAAAGAAGATGGGAGGAATACACAGAGTCATTATACCAAAAAGAATTAGTCAATATTCAAACATTTCAAGAGGTAGCATATGATCAGGAACTGATGGTACTGAAGGAAGAAGTCCAAGCTGCTCTGAAGGCATTGGTGAAAAACAAGGCTCCAGGAACTGATGGAATCAATTGAGATATTTCAACAAACACACGCAGTGCTGGAGGTGCTCACAAGTCTATGCCAAGAAATATGGAAGACAGCTTTCTGGCCAACTGATCGGAAGAGATCCATATTTATGCCTATTCCCAAGAAAGGTGATGCAACTGAATGTGGAAATTATAGAACAATATCATTAATATCACACAGAAGCAAAATTTTGCTGAAGATCATTCAAAAGTGTCTGCAGCAGTATATCGAAAGGGAACTGCCAGAAATTCAGGCCAGTTTCAGAAGAGGACGTGGAACCAGGGATATCATTGCTGATGTCAGATGGATCCTGGCTGAAAGCAAAGAATACCAGAAGGATGTTTACCTGTGTTTTATTGATTATGCAAAGGCATTCGACTGTGTGGATCATAACAAACTATGGATGACACTGCGAAGAATGGGAATTCCAGAAGGCTTAATTGTGCTCATGCGGAACCTTTACATGGATCAAGAGGCAGTTGTTCGGACAGAACAAGAGGATACTGATTGGTTTAAAGTCAGGAAAGGCGTGTGTCAAGGTTGTATTCTTTCACCATACCTATTCAATCTGTATGCTAAACAGATAATACAAGAAGCTAGGCTATATGAAGAAGAACAGGGCATCAGGATTGCAGGAAGACTCATTAACAACCTGCATTATGCAGATGACTGAACCTTGCTTGATGAAAGTGAAGAGGACTTGATGTACTTACTAATGAAGATCAAAGACCACAACCTTCAGGCTGGATTACACCTCAACATAAGGAAAACAAAAATCCTCAAAACTGGACCAATGAGCAACATCATGATAAATGGAGAAAAGATTAAAGTTGTCAAAGACTTCATTTTACTTGGATCCACAATCAACAGCCATGGAAGCAGCAGTCAAGAAATCAAAAGACGCATTGCATTGGGCAAATCTGCTGCAAAAGACCTCTTCAAAGTGTTGAAGAGCAAAGATGTCACCCTGAAGACTAAGGTGCGCCTGACCCAAGCCATGGTATTTTCAATTGCATCATATGCATGTGAAAGCTGGACAATGAATAAGGAAGACTGAAGAAGAGCTGATGCCTTTGAATTGTGGTGTTGGTGAAGAATATTGAATATACCATGGACTGCCAAAAGAACGAACAAACCTGTCTTAGAAGAAGTGCGGCCAGAATGCTCCTTAGAGGCAAGGATGGCGAGACTGTGTCTTACATACTTTGGACATGTTGTCAGGAGGGATCAGTCTCTGGAGAAGGACATCACGCTTGGCAGAGTACAGGGTCAGCGGAAAAGAGGAAGACCCTCAACGAGGTGGATTGACACAGTGGCTGCAACAATGAGCTCAAGCATGACAAAGATTGTAAGGATGGCTCAGAACCAGGCAGTGTTTTGTTCTGTTGTGTATAGGGTCGCTATGAGTCGGAACTGACTTGACAGCACCTAACAACAACAATAATACAAGAAAAATAACAAATGCAATCCAAACCCACATCTGTTCCTCTGAGTTGATTCCAAGTCATAGCCACCCTATAGAACAGAGTAGAACTGTCCCATAGGGCTTCTAAAGAGCTGCTGGAGGATTTGAACTGTCGACATTTCAGGTTAGCAGCCAAGCTGTTAACCATTACACCGATAATGATACCATAAGACAAGAAAAAGAAATAAAAGGTATAGTGATTAAGAAGGAAGAAATAAAACTTTATGATTGTTGTTGTTGTTAAGTGCATTCTAGTGAGTTCTGACTCATTTACAACCCTGTGTACAACAGAACGAAACACTGCCCGGCCCTGGGCCATCCTCACAATCGTTGCTGTGTTTGAGCCCATTGTTGTAGCCACTGTGCCCAACTCATTGACAGTCTTACTCTTTTTTGCTGACTTTCTCCAGGGACTCTTCCCTCCTGGTAACATTTCCAAAGTATGTGAGATGTAGTCTCGTTATCCTCGCTTCTAAGGAGCATTCTGGCAGTACTTCTTCCAAGACAGATTTGTTGGTTCTTCTAGCAGTCTATGGTATATTCAATATTGTTTTCCAGCACCATAATTCAAATGCATTCTTCTTCAGTCTTCCCTATTTATTTTTCAGTTTTCACATGCATATGAGTCAACTGAAAATATGGCTTGAGTCAGATCCACCTTGCTTTTTAATACTTTAAAGAGATCTTTTGCAGATTTCTTGACTGCTACTTCCATGGGCATTGATTGTGAATCCAACTAAAATGAAATCATATAGATCGAATAAGTATGGTGAAGGATATAACTCTGACACACACCTTTTCTGATTTTCAACCACACAGTATACCTTTGTTTGCAGTGGTATGATTATCTACATGGAAAATCCCAAAGAATTGAAAAAAATATTCTCGGAAGTAATAAGACATTACAGTAAGATTGCAGGATACAAGGTTAATATACAAAAGTTAATTGCTCTCCTATATGCCATCAATGAACAAGTGGAATTTGAAACTAAAAATACCATTTACATTAGCTCCAAAATAAAAATGAAGTAATTTAGGTATAAATTGAACAAAATACGTACAAGATCTATATGAGGTAAACTACAAAACTTTGGTGAAAGAAATCGAAGATCTAAGTAAATTAAAAGATAGTCCACATTTACGAGTGTTAATTCTTCCCAACTTGATCTACATATATAATGCAATTCCAATCCAAATTCTAGAAAGTTATTTTGGATATCGACGATCTAATCCTAAATTCATATGGAAAGGCAAAAGACCCAGAATAGCCAAAACAATACTGAATAATAAAATCAGAAGACCAGCACTACCCCAGGTCAAGATTAACTATAAAATTACAGTGGTCAAAACAGTTTGATACTGGCAAACGGTGTGGAGAAACCAGGAATAGATACACAAATGTAGCCAACAGTTGTTTGACAGCAGAGCAAAAGCAATCCACTAAAGAAAGGACAGTCTTTTCAAAAAATGGTGCTGGAACAACTGAACAACCACATGCAAAAAAAAAAAAAAAAAAGAGAGAAAGAAATGTGTCTAGACACACACCTTATTTTTTTTTCACAAAAATTAACTCAGAATGGATCATAGATCTAATGGTTAAACACAAAACCCTATAAATTTTGTAAGATAACAGGAAGAAAATCTAAGTTACCTTGGGCTTAAAATAGGTTTTTACTTACAACACAATATTGAAAATTAAAGCAACAGTGGGAAATCACTAAAACCCAAAACCCTACACAACTATTAATCAAAAAAACAAAACCTGTTACCATGGAGTCAGTTCCAACTCATGGCGATTCCGTGTATGTCAGAGTGGAGCCCTGTTCCATGACACCCCTATTAGAATGGCAAAAGTCTAACACACTGACAACGTCAGATGCTGATGAGTCTGTGGAGCAATGTGAATCCTCCTTCATTGCTGATGAGAGTGCAAAATAGTACAGCCATTTTGGAATACAGTTTAGTAGTTTCTTAGAAAGTTAAACATGGGCTTACCACAGAATCCAGCAACTGTATGCTCCTAGGTATTAGCCCAAATGAGATGAAAACTATGTCCACAAAATTTCTGCTCGTAACTGTTTATAGCAGCTTTATTCATAATTTCCAAAACTTGAAAGTAACCAATAAGACCTTCATAGAGAAATGGATAAACAAACTCTGGTACATCCACACAATGGAGTATTATTCCATCACTAAAAATAAATAAGTTATCAACCCACTGAAGTACATAGAAGAACCTTAAATGTATATTGTTAAGTGAAAGAAGCCAGTCTGAAAAAGCTACATACTGTATGATTCCAACTATATAATATTCCAGAAAAGGCAAAGCTGTAGAGAATATTAATTGTTGCCAGGGTTTCAGCAGGAGGAGAGGAAGGATGAATGAATGAATTACAGGGCATTTTAAGGACAGGGTAACTATCCTACATGATACTGTAATGGTGGATACATGACATTTTGCATTTGTCAAAACTAATAGAACTGTACAAAACAAAGAGTAAACCCTAATGTAAACGACGGACTGCAGTTAATACTAACATACCAATATTGGTTCATCACTTTTAACAAATGTGCCACACTAATGCAAGTTGTTAAAAAAAAGAAACTGTTTGCTGTGGGAATGTGTATGGGAACTCAGTATTTTCCATACAATTTTTCTGTAAACTTAAAGCTTCTTTGAAAAATAAAATGCACTAATAAAAAATAAATAAGTGGAGAGAAACTTCGGAACAGCTTAGGCATAGAGAGAGATAAAGCTGGATAGATAGGCAGAAACCAGATGTTGAAAATCATTGTATAATCTGCAATGTGGACTATTACAGTGTCTTAAGGAGAACAATTTTACAGAAAAAAAAAAAAAACTTAAAAATATTAACAATTTTTCTCACGTTTCCTTTTTCCATTAGCATTACCAATATTTAAGCAGAAAGCCATTCTGCACAGACTTCTAAAACAATGGAAGGAGATTTCACTTTCTAGGTAAAGAACAGGAGAAGCAGCAATTTTCCAGACACAGAAAATGAAGTTTTGTGTGTTTAGGAGCAAGGGCGTCAGACAGCTTTACTGAAATTTCCTGTGCCCAGGCATTATGGAAGAGCTACAGAATAATTTTTGAACATGCAAGAATAGAACAGAAATTGTACAGAAACCTGTTAGACCTAAAAGGACCATGTGGCCAGGAACCCAAAGTATCTCTAAAGACTCCCTTCTGAGGAGATGACACAGAAGACAAGATGCCTTTCACCTCTTATAGTTTTGAATATATAAATACTATCATCAACTTCTTTATCTCAATCTGCTCTTTTCATTCAGATTATAAACACGTTCATTTCTTTCAAATAGTAAAAATACAATGACAACTAACATTCCCTTCGGCTCAACAGTTTTTTGAGACAGTAAGTTTTATTTACTTTCTCTACTTTTTCAACACTCATTCAATTCATTAATGTGTTATAGAGATGTTACTTAATGGTAGAAACAAAATGGATTTTTTTATAAAGGAGGAAATATTTCAATAGAACCTAATAACTGTCCAAGTAACATTGGTTTTTGACTTATTAAAAGGAAGAATGGATGTAAAAACACCTGTTGACCACATAGTATGTATCCTGCTGTACTGTTTCTTGGTACAAATATAGAGTGCTTAGGTAAGAAATTACATATTAGAATATTGCACTGAATAAAAGCCAAATTAAACACCTCAGAGTTAACACTGAAGAGGAACTCTCAGTTAAAGATGGCCTAATATTAAAATGAAAATGGCTTTGACACACTCACCAAACTTTTAATCCCTCTTTTACTTTTTACGCCTCCCTTCACATCTGATGATATAGTGTAAGTTGATAATAGATTATAAAATGACCTTCACAAATCTATAATAATAACTGTCTAGAACATCATGGTATTATGGATTACCCAATGAATAATGATCAGTTTTAAGGAAAAGGCATAGTGAAACTTATTTGACCCTGACACTTCCGTGTGTCCTTCCAGAGAGCCACAGTAATATCTCACGCCAGTCATTCCCCATAACTCACTGATTTCTGATTTAGCACCTTTATACCTGCAGGGAAAAAAGATCTCTGGAAATTTTAATCCTATTTAGTAAAATAAAGTTGAATGATAATGCAAAGGAATAAAATTTCATTGGTATTATTTGACTTAGAGCTTGATTTATCTGTAAGGCCAACCACAGATGGAAAGTGAGAGCATGCTTGTGTATTATGCTAATGAAACTAACATGTTGAAGAGAAAAAAAAAAAAAACCCTCCATACCAAAGAATAAGTAAATAAATAAAATAACTTTATTTCCCTAGACAAATTTTTTTTAATGTAATTTAAGCAGAGAGAAGCTGAGACATCTAGATAAAATTGAATCTCTGAAAAAAAAATTATTTGCAGGATTACATACCTAATGGAAGTTTGTGCCAATTTACTAAAGCATCTATTTGAATGAACTGACTGTAGTTAGAGATTGAGTGATCACGCAGGTTTTATGATATTCAAAGATATTAGTGGGTTTTAAATCTTTAGCTATAATACCTCAAAATAAAAATTAAGAAATCCAGATCAGCATATTTCACAATAATACTCTTTATACAGTGTCCTAAAAGTTAACAAACCAAAGCAGATAAGTTATATGTGCATAATGTGCCTCAATAAATGTGGTAAGGTAGACTCAAGCTAACTTTCCTCTCTGAAAGGAGTTAATACTTTTTCATTTTTGCTGCAATAAAGATCCATTCATATTTTAGCTTTCAATGTCATATTGCCAATACCCAATTTTTATTGTCTCCTCTACTATAAAGCATATCTCCTTCTTGTCAAGCTCCAAAGGGCACTGTGATAAACTTCGCATTGTGTCAGCTCATGATCGTTTTTCTGCCAACATCTATCATAATACCGCAGGGTGTCTTTCCTACAGTCGCCACAATGAGGCTGTTATACGATCAGCGCTTACTACGCCTGAAAGTCACTGCTCAAACTCTCATTTAGCAGGAAAATAAAAAAGAAAGTTTTGCCTGTTCTGGTTAATGATGTGCAGTACGATATGTATGTCAAGTCATTAGTTTTCAAAAGAATCCTACTTTTAAAAGTAAACTTGCTGATTTATCCAAAAGTATCCAAAAATTGTGAGAATACAGCACATTTGGGTCAACTTCAAACCTTTATCGTTTCTTTATAGTTTCCTGAAACCAGGAAGATTTTATGTCCTCAGAGGAAGCTGATGTTCTAAGTAATTTAATGGGAAAATGATGGAGATAAATTGACCAGGTTATGAGCTGCAACTATACCAGATGAACAAACTCGGCACGGTGGAAATATTAAAAGATTACTCTAAGGAAGCTGATTGACTAGTCTCTGAAACATAGTCAGCTTGCCAAGTGAATACTTTTTGGCAGAGATATAGAAAATTAGGGTTATTACCTCTGCACCTCTCATTTTTTAGGCTCCTGAAAATGCTCAGTCCTGAAATTAGACTGCCCTAAGTTCAGATTTGTGCTTGGTCACTTTCTTACTAACAGTGTGAGGCTGTAACTGTAATTTGTGTAGCTTGTCTGTTAGTGTCATCATTCTTCAAATGATGCAAGCTTGGAGGGTGGATTAGAACTATTTTCACAAAGTATATAACATCATGCCTGGTGAGTTTTCGTTTTATGATGACAATGATAATGGACATGAAGTTAATTTAAATAGTAATATTAATGAGGTTGGTTTAGCAATTCTGGTCTTATGGTAGAGCCCTCATTGATCTTAAAAGAGTACCATAACATAAAGAACACTTTAGAGACACTTTCTGGGTAGAGAGCATTATAAATGGCTTGCTTAGAAACTAGTCCTTCAGCATTAGATAAATAACCTATCTAATCTTATCTACATATAGAGACCAATTTTTATGTTTGTGTTTAGGTAAAGTTTGTATTTCCCACTTAAGAGAGTAATTTCAGCCTCAAAAAGTAAAGAAAAAGACCAAAGTCGGCTAAAGGAAAAGCAATTCCAGTTAAAGCAACAAGAGATATTTTTGCCTTAAGCAACTAAAACACAACTTTGAGTCACTTGGAGAATGACTATTTCAAAATATTTAGTCTAGAGACAGCCATCACTGAAGACAGCCTAAACACTATCTGTCGCTTTCTGTTTCTGTCTATGGTCTATGCCTCTCTGTGCTTGTCAATTTCATACATTCCGTTTTCTCCATAGTACAGAAACCATGCTCACAAACAGCCCTGGAGTCAAGTATTTCTAGCAACACTACTCAAGAGAAACACCCATCTCCAAGATGAAAATTCTAAGAACAGTTTCTAATTCACCTACAGTGGATTATTTTTGCTAGCCCTGTGACAAATACCAAAACCCAGTACTTTAAACACCAAAATTGTCCCAGTCTTGGATCATTCGCTGCTCACTATGAGTGATCAGGAATCAACGTTTTTCAACTTCTAATAGAAGTACAGTCTGACCTCAAAGAAACTCAGTTCCTCTAAAAAAAAAAAAAAGATTACTAGTGCCAATGAGCAGGAGAAAATATAGGTTAGAATTGGAACATAAAATATTGTATAGCTAGAGTGGAAATTCCTTTTTGTGCTAATGCCCAGGAATAACCTGTGGCTTTCTGTCCTTCAACCCATATTCAACAAAGAACACTATAACTTATAGAAAGAATTCTCATAAAAGGGAAAACAGTGGGAATAATAAAGCTAACACTTTCGTTTAAGACAAAAGAGAAACAAGATGGATATACTGAGATTCAAGTTATATATTTTTTTCATAGCAAACACTTATTTCTCTGTGCATATACAAATTATATAACTTATAAATTATCTAGATACATCTATATATGTTACCCAGAGATCAAATTTAATTCATTTGTTCCTAAATGAACAATTTAATAATCCTTTTTGAGCAATTGCCTTAGAAGAATGACCTGGTGCTCGTTTCATGCTTATTTGTATAGGGTCAATGATGTATTAGCTAGCCAGACATACACCATGAATGTTATTATTAGTTAGGGTGTACTCAACCACAAACAACAGAAAACACGTGAGTTAAAAACATTAAGTTTATTTATCTTACGCACAAGAAGGTCACATGTTGGCAATCCACACAGGAATGAAAGTTTATCAATGTCGTCAGGAAATCCCGTTCCTTCCATTGTCCTGCTTTATTATCCTTAACTGTGGCTTTTATTCCCATAGTCACAGGATGGCTGTTACACTTTAAGTTTTCATTCCAAAAGAGAAAGGGCAAAGAGGAAATGCAGAAGGAGAAAGCAAGCCGTATTTCCTTTCATAAAGCCTTTTTTGGAATTCCTATCCAGCAACATCTTCATAAAATCCTTTGACTAAAACTGAATCATAATGGCCTTCCTTTGCTTCAAATTAATCTGAAGAAATAATAAGTATTTTTAGCAATCACATTCCCATTCAAGGAAAATTATTTTTAGTAAGGGAAAAAAAGAATGACTTTTGGATCGGCAATGACTTGCACTGAGAGTGCTATCCTGACATAAATATATGACCTGTAATGTATACCCCACAAAGGCATGAAACTAACATCTGGTATTATAGGTGGAAGGAACCATCAAAAATCACCGTAAACCAAACCAAACCCGTTGCTTTTGAGTTGATGCTGACTCATAACAACCCTCTAGGACAGAGTAAAATTGCCCCATGAGGTTTCCAAGGTTATAGTCTTTACAAAAGCAGACTGTCACATCTTTCAACCCATGGGGTGACCTTTCAGTTAACAGCTGAGCACTTAATCACTAAGCCACCAAGGCCCTTCAAAAATCACGGTAGCTACTGCCAATTAATGTTAAAATAATAATAATAACGATGATCAATTTAAACCTGGTGTCTAAAGAATAGTTTTCAATTTGCTATGAGTTCTACATGCATTTTGGCCCCTCCCCATATAAATAATCTATGATATGGGTATATCATCTTTTTACAGATTAAAAAGCAACTTCCACAGAGCTTAAGCAATTTTCCCACAGCTAGAAAATGTCAAGGTCAATAATTTAATCCACATTTTTTTTATTTCATATCTTCAGTATATTTTTCTTCCATTCATACATTTCAGGCTGAACTATTTTGCCTTTTTTTTCCTCCATCAGGTGTGCATTGAAGTTCATTTCAACCAAACTTAAACTTTTGTAAAAGTACAGTTTAGATGTAGCTCATATTTAAATTAGTTTTAGGGCTTGAATTGTTTGGGAAATAAACATGAAGAGATATCAATACATTGATTGCTGCTAAAAATAATGAGTAATAAAATCAATCAATCAATTTATAATGGGCTAATTCTCAAGTGTGCTAAATGTGAGTGATGAAGAGAATGTTTTGATTACACCAAAATATGGCTAGCAATGTTTCCAGAAGCTGTGATTTTTAAAAATGAGAAACAATTACTATAGTAATTGATTGAGTTTTATAAATATATGTATATGTAAATTTCTGACTAGGTGTTTCTAAGTGGGAATGATATCTTGATATTTTGAAGCAGTACATAAAGCTTCTTAAAGTAAATTAAAATTCAATTTTACTAAGAGGTTTATGTTGCCACAACTATGGAAATTCCATGGAAAACCTAGTGTTGATAGAATGCTTTCCATTCAAGAAATAATAAACAAGGGTTTTCATGACACATGAAATAATTATAAAATATTTTATTTAAAAATAAAAACAAAACACTCACCCTATTTAGCACTCCCTAAGTAATTTATGAACAAATTATCTGTGAATAATTTCAACAAAGCTATTATATATTATTTGTTGTTAATTGCTATCACGTTGGCTCTGGCTCATGGTGACCTTATGTATGACAGAAAGAAACGTTGCCCAGCTCTGTACTGTCTTCACGATCGTTGGTATGTTTGAGTCCATTGTTTAGGCTATTTTGTCAGTCCATCTCATTGAGGTCTGTCCTCATTTTTGTTGCTTTACCAAACACAATGAAACCGATACTCAAAATGTTAGGAAAATTGTTTAAAACCATATACATAGTATCAAAGCCAATATATAAATATGTATTTTGATTTCAAATTCTGTAATAATCTAAGTCACATTTAGAAGACAAATTACCTAAATTCAAATGAAAAAGTACTAGGTTATTGTTTGCATCTATATCTTTATACAAGTCATTGATAAAAAATAATAATCAGATGGTAAATGTTATGGGTAAAATTGTGTCCCCCCCCCCCGAAAAGTTGTACTGAAGTCCTAATCCCTGTACCTATTGGAAATAAGGTTTTTTGTTTTTGTTTTTTGTTATGTTGATAGGTCATACCAAAGTAGTGTGAGTCCTAAACCTAATTCCTTCTGAGTGGTGTGTTATAAAAAAGAGTACAGATACAGACAGACACACATGCAGGGGGAAGAGACCATGTGAGGAAGTGTCTACAAGCCAAAGAATACCGAGGAACTCCTGTGGCTGTGGACGTGGAGAGACCCTCCCCTAAAGCCAATGTCCTGATTTAGACTTACAGCCAAAACTGTCAGACAATAAATTTCTATTATTTTAAGCCACCCATTTGCGATCATTTTTGTTATGGCATCACTAGGTGACTAAGACAGTAAATAAAGAGATTAAAGCTCTTACCTAGAACTACTGTGCCCATTTTTTGATAATGTAACACTCTACCAATTATGAATAGACTTAAGTGTAAGTTATTCAGATTTTATTTCTTCACTATATCCATTCTGAAATCAAGATGAAATACACAAATAACAGTCCATTATTATCAATGCTACATATTTTCCTGTTCACAACTCTGGATTAAGAGAACAGGAATTTTTAAATCTCAAGTAAGAAAATTTATTATAAGTGTAGATGGGAATGTTATGGAAACAAAATATAACCAGGCCCCAGATAAATCAGAATTAGAAACTGAAAAGTCAAGAAGAAATATTATTCTCTCCATCTCTCATTAGGTGATATTTGCCTCTCTGAGTGCCCCTACTAAACTATGTGTGTGTATATATATATGTATATATTTTTTTTTTTTTCCTCAAAAAGCTTTTCGCCTACACATGGCTAAATACAGTTTGTCTGGTTCTTTCTTGATGCTACCTTTCACTTCAGGTACCTACATCATAGGTTACTTATGTGAGGAGGGTCAAAAAGGCATATAGAACTCATACCAAATTGAAAACTATCCTTTAGACACCAGGTTTAAATTAATCATTATTATTTTTAGTTAGTAGCTACCAAGATTTTTGCTCCCACATGTCTGTCAGCTTCTCATACTGTGAGGCCTCGCATGTCACTGTGATGCTGGAAGCTTTGCCACCAGTATTCAAATAACGATAGGGTCATCCATGGTGGACAAGTTTCAGATGAGCTTCCAGGCTAAGATAGACTAGGAAGAAGGACCTGGCAGTCTACTTCTGAAAAAAATTAGCCAGTGGAAACTTTATGGATAACAGAGGAACATTGTCTGATATAGTGCCAGAAGGTGAGCCCCTTGGGTTGGAAGGCATTCAAAAGATGAATGGGGAAGAGCTGCCTCCTCAAAGTAGAGTCAACTTTAATGATGTGGGTGGAGTCAAGCTTTCAAGATCTGCATTTGCTGATGTAGCATGACTCAAAATGAGAAGAAACAGATGCAAATATCCATTAATAATCAGAAGGTGGGAAGTATGAAGTAAGAATCTAGGAAAATTGGAAATCCTAAAAAAAAAAAATGGAACGTATAAATAGATATCCTAGATATTAGTCAGCTGAAATGAACTGGTACTGACCACTTTCGATCAGTCAAGCATATGGTGTGCTATATCAGGAATGACAAATTGAAGAGAAATAGCTTCATGTTTGTTGTCAAAAAGAACATTTCAAGATCTATCCTGAAGTACAACACTGTCAGTGATAGGATATTATCCATAAGCCTACAAAGAAGACCAGTTAATACACTATTATTCAAATTTACACACTAACCACCAAGGCCAAAGATGAAGAAACTGAAGATTTTTACGAACTTCTGCAGTCTGAAATTGATGAAACATGCAATCAAGATCCACTGATAATTATTGATGATTGGAATGTGAAAGTTGGAAACAAAGAAGAAGGACCTGTAGGTGGAAAATACGGCTTTGGTGATAGAAACCACTCTGGAGACAGCATGATAGAATTTTGCAAGACTAACGACTTCTTTATTGCAAATACCTTTTTTTCAACAACATAAACAGCGACTACATATGTGGACCTCACCAGATGGAATACACAGGAATCAAATCAACTACATAGAAAGAGATGATGGAAAAGCTCAATATCATCAGTCAAAACAAGGCCAAGTGCCAACTGTGGAACAGATTATCAATTGTTCATATGCAAGCTCAAGTTGATGTTGAAGAAAATTAGAACAAGTCCACGAGAGCCAAAGAACAACCATGGGTATATCCCACCTGAATTTAGTGACCGTCACAAGAATGGATTTGATGCATTGAACACAAATGACCAAAGACCAGACGAGTTGTGGAATGATATAAAGGACATTAAACATGAAGAAAGCAAGAAGTCATTAAAAAGATAGGGAAAAAAAAAAAAAAAGACCAAAATGGATGTTAGAAGAGACTCTGAAAGTTGCTCTTGAACATAGAGTAGCTAAAATGAGAGGAAGAAATGGTGAAGAAAAAGAAATGAACAGAAAATTTCAAAGGGCAGCACAAGAAGACAGAGAATTATAATGAAATGTGCAAAGACCTGGACATAGAAAAATCAAAAGGGAACAGCACACTCTGCATTTCTCGAACTGAAAGAAATGAGAGAAAAAATTCAAACCTCAACTTGCACTACTGAAGAATTCTACAGGGAAAATACTAAATGATGCATTAAGCACCAAAAGAAAATGGAAGGAATACATAGAGTCAATATTCCAAAAATAACTGGTTAACATTTAACAATTTCAGGAGGTAGCATGTGACTAAAAACCGATGGTACTTAAGGAAGAGGTCCAAGGTACCCTGAAATCATTAGTGAGAAACAAGGCTCCAGGAATTGACAGAATACCAACTGAGATGTTTCCATGAATGGTTGTAGCCCTGGAAGTACTCATCTATGTCAAGAAATTTGGAAGAGAGCTACCTGCCCAACCAACTGAAAGAGATTCGTATTTGTACCCATTCCAAAGAGAGGCAATCCAACCAAAACCAGAACTTACCGAACAATATCATTAATATCACATACAAGTAAAATTTTGCTGAAGATCATTCAAAAGCAATTGGATACATCTACAGTGAACTGCCAGAAATTTAAGCAAAGTTCAGTGGAGGACATGGAACCAGGGATATCATTGCTTATGTTAGATGGACCCTGGCTGAAAGCAGAGAACACCAGAAAGATGTTTACCTGTGTTGTATTGACTGTGCAAATCGTAACAAATTATGGATAACGTGGTGAAGAATGGAAATTCCAGAACGCTTAATTGTGCTTATGTGGAACCTGTACTTAGATCAAGAGGTAGTTACTCTAACAGAACGAGAGGATACTGCATAGTTTAAAGTCAGGAAAGGTGTGCATTGTCAGGGTTGTATTCTTTCACCATACTCATTCGATCTGTATGCTGAACAAATAATCTGAGAAGCTGGACTACATGAAGAAGAACACAATATCAGGATGGCAGGAAGACTTACTAACAACCTGTACTATGCAGATTGACACAAACTTGCTTATGAAAATAAAAAGGTCTTAAGTACTTACTGATGAAGATCGAAGACCACAGCCTTCAATATGGATTACACCTCAACATAGGACAACAAAAATCCTCACTACTGGACCAATAAGTAACATCATGATAAACAAAGAAAAGATTGAAGTTGTCAAGGATTTCATTTTACTTGGATCCACAATCAATTCCCATGAAACAGCAGTCAAGAAATCAAAGGACACATTGCGTTGAGCAAATCTGCACAAAAAACATCTTTGTTAAAAAGCAAAGATGTCACTTTAAGGACTAAGGTGCTCCTGACGCGAGCCATGGTGTTTACAATAGCCTCATATGCATGCAAAAGCTGGACAATAAATAAGAAAGACCGAAGAAGATTGATGCCTTTGAATTATGGTGTTGGCAAAGAATATTGAATATACTATGGACTGCCAGAAAAACAAACAAATCTGTCTTAGAAGTACAGCCAGAGTGCTCACTGGAAGTGAGGATGGTGAGACTTTGTATCACATATTTTGGACATGATAGCAGGAGGCATGAGTCGGTGGAGAAGGATACTATTCTTGGTAGAGTAAAGGGTCAGTGAGAAAGAGGAAGATCTTCAACAAGATGAATTGACACAGTGCCTGGGCTCAAGCATAACAATGATTGTGATGATGACACAGGACAGAGCAGTGTCTTGTTCTGTTGTACATAGTGTACATAGCCTAGCTATGAGTTGGAGCCACCTTAGGGCACCTAACCACAACAACAACAACAACCATGATTTTTGAGGGGCCCTGTTGGTGCAATCATTAAGCGCTTGACTGCTAACTGGAAGGTGAGTGGTTCGAACCCACCAGCAGCTCCATGGGAGAAAGATGTGACAATCATCTTCCGTAAAAGATTATAGCCTTGGAAACTCTATGGGGCAGTTCTACTCTGTCCTATAGGGTTGCTATGAGTCCAAGATGACTGCACTGCAACACGTTTGGTTTGATTTACCATGGGTTTTGATAATACCAGATGTTACTTTAATGCTTTTGTGGGCTATAAATTACAGATTATGTATTTATATCAGGATAACACTCTCAATGCAAGTCATTGCCTATCCAATAGTCATTCTTCTTTTCTGTTCTAAAAATAAATCTAATTTTTTAGCATTAACAGGATAACATCTTTGCATAACATTTATAAATTGTGAATATAACCATTGAGTCAGCACTAGGATCATAACTGCTTGTTGAAAGCTTCTTCTATAAAAGATGCTCTCTGTTGGGGACAAACATGAGAAACTAATATTTTCACTCTTTTACATATTCCCTTGATTCATTAACATGCCTCTTCCTGAGACTTTTTTGTCCCTGATCTTCCAGCTTTATTACTTCCAGGCATCTAACAAATAAGCTCTTAGCTGTTTCTCAGTGATGTACGTGTATACCTACCTCTGGCTACATCTCCCTCCACACAAAGTGAAAGCAAGCGTAGAGTTTGCAAACTGACCATTAGGAGGAATTCTCTTCACCATTGTCTTTTAGGATCACCCTTGAGTGGGACTGTAATGTGGAAGCAGAACAAACAAATCACAGTCAATTGGTCCAAGGGAAATTCCCTCCAGAAGTCATGGATTTTAGTTGCAGGAGAACATGTTGGTGCAGAAAGATGTAAGTGACATAGGAATCTAGAGTACCTGTTCACATAGTTTATATGTTCTTTATGCTGCTTGCCCAGCACCATTTCTTAATTTACTATGTCCATTTATAATGACCTGACTGAATTTTCTCAAACTTTTGAATTGATGAAGGTGATAATAATCAGCTTTTGATGACCAGTACAGGTCACATAGCCACTTTGTGTTGCCCAGTTAGGTGCTCAGTCTTTATCTGGGTGTAACAGCATGCCAAGATTCCACTTGCAAATAGACAAGTAATTTTCTGCTTGTATGTCCTCACTCAATTACTCTAAAGATCTTCACTAAGAATCACTGCTTAGAGATTGCCATATATGGCACACAGCATCTTTATATATTAAAGATATTTCCAGCATACTTGGATGTGCTCTGTCGTATGATTTGAGTCACAGGAAAGCTTATAGTTCAGCTCGAACTTGCTGCAAATTGCTCTTGTGCTTTGTGCTCCACTCAAAGTCACTCAATAATTGGTTCAATGAAGTATTCCCTGATGCAGTGTAAGATCCCAGTATGCCCAACGATCAACACACCACTTCCCTAGTAGTAGGCAATTCAAGGTGAGACAACTTGTGTTTTCCCTTAGAAAGGTTGTTCTGGCATACTCCAGACCACCGCACTCTTAAAATTTTTACTGATGTTACAGCCTTTGAATCTTCATGTATGTAGTTTATCTCCTACCTAGGGCATTTAAGATACATGTTAACTTCCTGTTCATCAGTTCCAGTTAGCATGATGTCATTAGTACATTGAACAAGCATTTTATTTTGCAGAATATCAACACAATGTATTATGACAGAGAGCAGAAGTTGACATAGTCCTAAAACAAACCATTGTGCATAGTTGTCTTTGACATGTAAATGCAAAGTGTCTTTGATACACACTACTGATGGAGTTTGTGAAGAAATTATCACTGATGGCCATTTATCAAGAACTAAAAGTTTTGTGTTTTATCTACTCTAATAATGATGTCAAACATCAGCAGCAGTTGCAATTGAGGCTATCCTTTGGTTATGCTTATAAAAATCCAGCTCCATTTTCCAAGATTCCTCTAGTTTCTCAGTGCACAGGTAGAAATTTGAACAAGGATATAATAGGAATCACAGGTTTTACATCATTTTATGTAGAATTTTATGGTGGCAAAAATCTCTGAATTCCTTCATTCTGCACATATGTGAGGTTTTGGAGACATTCTTAAACACCTGAGGAAAATGTAAGGAACCCTGGTGGTGCAATATATAAAACCAAACCAAAACCAAACCCACTGCTGTCGAGTTGATTCCGACTCATAGCGAACCTGTAGGGCAAAGTAGAACTGCCTGATAGAGTTTCCAAGGAGCGCCTGGTGGGTTTGAACTGCCAACCTCTTGGTTAGCAGCTGTAGCACTTAACCACTACGTCACCAGGGTTTCCATTGATGGGTAATGTTGTTTTATTCGTTCTGCGCCACCAGGGTTTCCGGTGCAGTATATAGAGAATAGCAATTCCAGGCCCTGTAAGATATTGGTCTTAAATACTTAAATACTGTGAAAGTCAGAAAATGTTTTGGGAAAAATGCTCTGTATGAATTAAAGGAGCTGTTTCCATCAATAATTGCAACATTTCAGACCACAAGCCACTTTAATAGGATACATCCCTCAACTGAAAATTTGGGAGTTGGGGAGAGAACATTTCACTACTTAGGCAAAGCAAGTAGGTATGAGCAAATTGACCAAAATAGCATCTTTTAGGTCTGTTCTAATTTAAGCTATAAAATCTTGGCATTTAAAGCATCAACCTCAGCAGTGGTTTTGTTCCATTTTTGGTGTGACAAAGAAGTAGTCACAGAGTATCTGAGCCATAGGTAACAGGGGTTCTTGACAAACTCAGATCAACAGATAAAGGTAAATGGAATGAGAAACATTTCCTCAAGGTTGGCAGATGGGCAGAAGATGCAGAACTACCCCCTGAGGACTCCCATCTCAGCAGATGGGGCTAGATCAAACCAGAAGAAATCTAAAAGATCTATAGAACTCGAGACATTTTTGGAAATCCTAGAAAATACCTGGGTTTCCTGCTGCTAAAGATAAAAAAAAAAAAAATTTTTTTTTTTTTTTAAAGATAAGGGACTAAGAATATTTATCAGCTAGGAATATTTATTAATTAGGATAACCTGGGAGACATGCTGACGTAGGAAAAACCCCCAAATCTTAGTGAGTTAATACAACTAAGCTTTATTTTCAGTTTATGCAGGAGTTGGCTGAGGCTCTAAGTAACTCTTCAGTACAACTGTTTTTGCAGCAACTCAGCAATTCAGGCTAATGAAGGCTCCGCCACTCTGTAGCTGGTCTATCTAGAACACACAGTCTTTCCAGTCTACGTGGAAGAGGAAGAGAGTGCTGGATGGCCTCCCGCCAGTAATTAAATGCTTTGGCCCTGAAATGTCACATTACTTCCATTCACAGCGCCTTTGCCAATTCTAGTCACATGGCCCTGTCTAACCGCAATGAGAAGTCATGGATCAGCAGTGAAAGCCTCTAACGCAGAGCATCAAGCTGTGGGATATTGCTGTAAATGAGACTTAATTTGTACGCAGGGTAGTAGACTTTGGAAATACTAATGGTAGGCATTTCTTCTACTTTACAGAGATTTGGGGCAGGAGGAAAGGGAGGGATGACTCAAAAGTTCTCAGTGTTCTTTCTTTGTCAAACAGTTTATTTCTCCTGTTCAAATACATTTATATTCCTTACAATTTAAGGCTATACCACTAAGGATTCCAATTTGAGGTTCATTGTCCTAGGAGTCATTAATCAAGCAGAAATAAAAATACACTTATGTCTAAAACTAATTAAGCTCTGGTGAACTCTGATAAAAATAAGGATTAGATTCTGAGTGTTAACACCCCCTCCCAAACAAATGTAAAGGCTTTTTTTTTTTTTGAATTTCAGATTTTTTTTTAATTTTTAATAAATGCCACTTTAATATGTAATAAGTCAGTGAACATTTTTTATCTAAAATTTCCTACTATTACTCATCTTTTTTTCTATTTTTTTTTAAATGAATGCAAAGTAATATACACTGAAAATGTTAGAAAAAATATGGTCAGTTTAAAGATACCTTGTGTCAAGTTTTTTAAAAAAGCATATTTATTACCTTAAATACTCCTCCCCCTATTATGTTTATATTCAGAGTATGCATGTTTACACACTCACACACCATGCCCAGATACACACATGAAAGACACACAACACACACACATCAAATACACCATACACACTCATGTCACACCATATCACACAAATACACAGGCCACTAAGCACATCACATACACCATTCACTCCACCACTCACCACCCTCACACACATACCCCCCATTCCGCCTTCACACAGACCACACGCTCAGAATGCTGAATTTTGTATTCCACAAACTTTAGATCACTAGTTCAGGTTGTACAAGGGATTATGGCCCTTTAGAATTACTTCTTTGTTAGCATATTTGTGTTATAAATGAAAATTTAATGTCTTCTAACAAAACTTATAAAGTTAATTTAATTTACATGTTTATGTTTGTTATAATGCCATTGTCTTAGAAAATAATATTCAATATTCTGTTAGAGGTATCCCAAGGTAAAATGTTTGTTCATAAGATTTTGCAGAGAAAAAGTGAAATCTCTTTTCCAAATAATTAATTCTTTTTTTTTCCTCAAAAAAAAAAAAAAGCAGCAATTACTAATTGCTAATTACTTCTAACTTTTTAAAAAGTGTTACAGGGAAATAATGCTATAGTGCAATTAGCTCTTAACTTCATAAACATATTTGCCATAATCCACTTTAATATGAAGTATATTATGGTAAAATAAAATTTTGTTCTTAAGAGAAATTTATTTCAAATATTAGTTAAAAGTATTAAACCTGAGTATTAAATATTGTTTCTCCCAGTTTGAAGATACATTGAGGTAAAAATGTGCACATGGAATTCTGGACACAGACATGTTTAAAAATTCTTATTCTGAAGAAGTTTATTAAATCATATTTTATCTCTATCACTTGTTGGAAGAACCAGAAAATATTAGAAAAAGACAAATGTGAAAGCCGTAATTATTGGACCAACTACATATTTTTTCCATCTCTTCATAATTATAACTATCCTCTGCCCTCTCTCTCAAAGGAGAGTAATTGAAAGAGATATGTACAGTCTGAGAGAGAGGGACAAGTTCAAGCAAGAAAGAGAATATTAAGAAGTCTCCAGGGAATAGGGGGCATGACATGTGTAATAAAAAGAAAAAAAAGGATGAGAGGAAGAAAAAGAAGAAGGAGAGGAAAGGAAAAGCAGAAGGAGAGAAGGAAGAACAAGAAGAAAAGGAGAAGAAGGCAGCCACATAAAGAGTTTAAACCAAATAAGAGAGAAAGTGGCCTAAGTTTGAGCTACTGTGTCACAGCACAGCCTCTGGCAAAGCTAACTGCTGAAAATTACAGAATTCCTGTGTGTACGTATGCATGCACGCATACATAGACACTTTCATGTGTAAGTAGGGAAGCAAAGGGATGTACACGCATGGCAAAGGGAAATGTGGAGAATAACTTAAAAAATATTTTCAACATTTTTCTAAGGCCATCCATGACTGATTCAGGTTCTCTTTTCTTCTACTGTGGAAGAAAAAAAGAAAAAAACTTGTCTTCTATTGTATAACATGTGACTAAAATGATCGAATTGACAACAACTCAAAAAGTTAAATAGGAACCTTAGGAGGCAGTGAGCTTATGTTAATCGGAGAGGAATAACTCAGAAAAGGTGAGTGAAAATGGTTGCATAGCTCAAAGAATATAATCAATGTCACTGAATAGTACATGTTGAAACTTGAATTTGGTGCATGTTTTTGCTGTGTATATTCTCAACAACAGCAAAACAATAAGATAAATTATTACAATTAATTAATTTAAAAATTTAATTTATATTATTGGCGGACCATTCTTCACTTCTCATGCCATATGAGGGCCACGTCAGAATAGCATCATTAACCCTAATGATCAAAAGAGCGAAGATGTCTACGATGATTCATTTCCTAGTGCTCCTAGTAACCCAAAATATTATGCAATTAGTTGGTAGAGAAGAAAATACCTGTGTAGTGTAGTCTTGAATTTGCTTCTCTGAATATTTGATAATATACTGAAAGACCATGGTTTCTTCACATCTACCAGATACAATTTTAAAGAAAATGTTCCCAACAGTTTTGTTATTTCAATTGCTGTTGTTGGAAACTCTTGTTATTTTACACACATATATTAAAAGAAAGGCCCAATCCCAAAAGATTGGAGTATTTGGGTCTTATCTGTTTGTCCTCATGAAAGGCTATCCTGTCATGGTCTTTCCTGAGTCCTTTTTGGAGGAAAAACATATCTGAAATGAACTACTACTTGGTTCTGTAGATGGTTGAACCAACATCTGCTGCTTTTAAAAACTAGAAGAAGTTAAAAATTGGACTCATTGCTTTACTATCTATGTTAGTGACCCAAAAGAAAGTTACAGTTGTCTTACAGAAACTGGCACGTCCATTCAAAGAAATACAAACTAAAGGAAGTAATAGTGCTCTCATTGCTCTCAGTGTCAAAATATAGACTGGTCATAAAAAAGGTAAGGCAAAGTCACCTTCAATAGTCTGAAGGAACTCACGACACCAAAACTGGACTGAATATTCCTCTGTATACCTCTGGTGACAAAACTATTTGCTTTTTGGTTTTAAAAATAACTGCGACAGGCTGCTAAGTCTGAATCTATATCTAAGCAGGAACTCTGCTCTCAATTTAACAGTTTGAGATTTCTGAGCTGCCGTTACACCTAGGGTTAGTTTAGAAAGTGTAGCAACTATCCTTTGCTTCGTTTTCAGAACTTTCCATCCTAGTTACTCCAAATAAATGTACAATCTAAGTAAAAACAGTGTTCTTTCTACCCAAATCACATCTTAAGGACAACTCCTAGAAGTTCTACTAGACCCAGAGATTGCTCCCTCAAAGTCCCTCCTTTAGAGAAATTATGGAGTAATCACACTTATCCACGGACAGTGCTGTCAGTTTGAAACCCAATCTTGGAAGGCTCAATAAAATCAACACATTTGAAGACACAGCCAGCTTGTCTTTTCCTGCTGGTTGCTTTCTTTCATTGTTAACATTTTTCAAATGTCTACATAATCTAGCAAAAAGCAATTTCCCTCTAATTTGTATGTTAGCAGTGTGCTGTGAATACCTCTTTTTACCGCTCTTAATATATTTTTTTTTTTTTAATAAAGAAGATAATGCTGGAGAATGGTAAAAGACTGGAGAAGTGTTAACTGGTTGTTACTAAGACTTCACCATGTGTTCTTCCTCCACAGCACCCCTGGCAAACTGCAAAGCAAAAGCAATGTGGAAAAAGTGACTTTACCAAGCGCAGAGTCTAAATTACCAGAAGGAAGCATGTGTGATGCTTGCTACATACTAATCCCAGGCTTCTGAGTTGGCAATGGCTCTGCTTTAGCAAAAATGTGGAACAGGAGAGCATATAAATAATTTTGATCCTCATCAGTTTAGAAAGGAATTACCCTTATTAAGCCTCAACAGGATTTTTTTGCTAAATATTGTGTCCATCAAAACACACACACACACACTAAAAAAAAAAAAAGAATTATCAGATAGAAAGTAAGAAAGGGTGAGTAAAAATGTGACTCAAATATATCTGACTGGTAGGAAATTTATAATATGTAATATGGCAAACCCTGGTGGTGTAGTGGTTAAGTGCTATGGTTGCTAACCAAAAGGTCGTTAGTTCAAATCTACCAGGCGCTCCTTGGAAACTCTATAGGGCAGTTCTACTCCACCCTATGGGGTCACTATGAGTCGGAATCGACTCAATGGCAGTGGGTTTGTTTGGGTTAATATGGCAAAAAACCAAAAAAACCAAACCCAGTGCCATCGAGTCAATTCTGACTCATAGCGACACTATAGGACAGAGTAGAACCGCCCCATAGAGTTTCCAAGGAGCACCTGGCAGATTCGAACTGCCAACCCTTTGGTTAGCAGCCATAGCACTTAACCACTAAGCCACCAGGGTTTCCAATATGGCAAAGGCTATTTTAAATCCAGAGACAGACACAAATTCAATCGTTCACTGAAAAAAAAAATCCTTAATTCTATTATTAAAAATAAAAACTGTCAGAATTCTATTGAAACAAATTACCACTTACTTCTAAACCAAACCGATTGCCCTCAAGTAGATTTCGACTCATAGCAACCCTATAGGACAGAGCAGAACTGCCCTATATGCCTTTGAAGGAGTAGCTGGCGGATTCGAACTGTTAGGCTCTTAACCACTGTGCTACCAGGGTTCCACTACACACTTAGGGGCTTAAAACAACATAAATTAACTATATTGCTGTTCTAGGGGTCAGAAGTCCAAAACAGGTCTCACTGGGCTGAAATCATCAAGACTGTGCTTTTTCTGGAGGCTGTAGGGGAGAATATGTTTCCTTGCTTTTTTCAGCTTCCAGAGGCTACAGGCTTTCCTTGATTGAGGACCTCCTTCCAGCGAACAATTGTATCACTCCAACTTCTGCTTCTGTTTTCACATCTCTTTCTTTGATTCTCCCGATCTCCTTTTCCCTTATAAAAGCCCATGTACTTTTATTGAACCCCTCTGGATAATCCAGTATAATTTCCAAATTTCAAAATCTTTAATTAATATTGGCAAAATTCATTTTGCCATCTAAAGTAACAGATTCCAGGGATTAAGAAGTGGACATTTTTGGAAGGTTTTCATTCTGCCTACCACAAGTATATATTACCTGCATGATTAAATATGAGCAAGTCAGAAGTAAAAGTTATGGACTTTTTTTTCTTTTTGCTACTCTTTTGAAAAAACAGAAATACTATCTTTCATAACCTTGGCTTTCAGATGATGGTGCTCTTCCACAGTCACTATGCTTGAGTTTGCATATTTGGTATGGCACATCCCAGCTTATCTTCATATTTGCACTAAATTCAGTGAGATAAAAAAGAGAACATGCCTTTATTTTGACTGAAATCCTGAAGACTTGCCATCTCTTAAATGACAACCACCTATAATTTTAGGTTACAAACATCTTACAAAACATTTTATCATTCTACACTCAGTTTAAAAGAAGATAGAAAGTTTAGGAAGAGTACTCTAAAAAATCACTGAATGGATGCTATAAATAAGCAGAAGTTTTTGTTTAGAATAGGTACAGGTTTCAATATTCCCACTTCACTGCATCTACAAACAAGCATCCAAAGCTACGTGGTATCAACGGCCAATCCAGATAAACACTGACCTCTGCCTCAAGAAAAAATTTAAGGACAACCTCTTTCAGTGTTGCTTTTTCTTGTTTTTATTTTTGTTGTTCTTTGTTTTTATTACTTCATATGCTGATCCTTCTCTATTGAAGTAGCACAGTAAAATGTAGTTCCGGATTTCATCTTGATTGTGCCAGTTTAGAAAACTATGTAAGTGTAGCCAAGTTTATTTGACACGTGTTTGAACAATCACAACAGTCAAGTCAGTGCAAACAGCCAATCAATTCATTGTGTTCATTTTGAAACACAAAGTTCTGAAAATAGAATTAAAATAGAAAGGTTAAAAAATAAAATATTCAAGAAACATGTTCTGTAGGGGTTAGCAAGATTTTTAATAAATATTCTCTCTTCCCTGGCCATTGCTTTTGCCTTTACCTTTAGCAGGGATGTTCCAAATTTGACCCTTAGCCCCTGGAGAAATGTTTTAAATGGTGCAACTGTATTTGTATAAATAACTAGAAAAGTGTGACAGAGAGTCTGTATTACCAACTTCCTATAACAATCAACAAAAAAAGGAAACACATACTGATAAAAACAATACTTGTGTATTTACACGTGCCAGGCCCTGGGTTGACAGTCTTAAATGCATGGTTTATTTAATCTTTATAAGTACCTACACAAGATATGGACCATTATAATTTTGCTTTTACAGCTTAGCTAAGGAAAACAAGGTTTAAAGAAGTTAAATAAATTTTGATGAGTTACGTGGCTTATAAGCTAAAAATCTTGGATGAGGATCCAAGCAGTTCAGTTGAAGAGCCAGCACATATAACTATACAGATAGTCCCTGACTTTCAACGGGGTTCTGTTTCAATGACTCTGATGTAAGTAGGTTCTAACATAAGTCAAATACCTCATTTTTTTTTTTTTTAGTTGTCATTACTATTGTCTTTTATTATCAGTATCTCAATAAATCCAAACTTGATTTGTCTTTTGGGATTGTAAACGTTACATAAAAACATATATTTTACATAAAAAATACACAACTCAAGCATCTGGTGTCTTAAAGGCCTGTGATCGGCCACCTAAGATACACCATTGGTCTCACCCCCTCGAAAGCAAGGGGAATGAAGA
The DNA here is from genome assembly GCF_030014295.1 of Loxodonta africana. NCBI lineage: Eukaryota > Metazoa > Chordata > Mammalia > Proboscidea > Elephantidae > Loxodonta > Loxodonta africana. Next base: position 53,197,898 of record NC_087351.1, read on the forward strand.
AAACTAAAGGTTCATGGGAAAGCTCAGTCCAAAGGACTAATGGACCACATCTACTGCGGCCTAGCCAGTGCTCGGCTACCACTAATGACTGCTCTGACAGGGATCACCATAGAGGGTCCTGGACAGAGCTGAAGAAAAATGTAGAACAAAATTCTAACTCACAAAAAAAGACCAGACTTACTGGTCTGACAGAGACTGGAGAAACCCCAAGAGTATGGCCCCTGGACACCATTTTACCTCAGTAATGAAGTCACTCCTGAGGTTTACCCTACACCCAAAAATTAGACAGGCCCATAAAACAAAACAAGACTAAAGGGGCACACCAGCCTGGGCAAGGACTAGAAGACAGGAGGGGACAGGAAAGCTGGTAATAGGAAACTCAAGGTTGAGAAGGGAGAGTGTTGACATGTTGTGGGGTTGTTAATCAATGTCATAAAACAATATCTGTACTAACTATAACTGTTTAATGAGAAACTAATTTCTTCTGTAAACCTGCATTTAAAGTACAATTAAAAAAAAACACACAACTCGTAAAAATTGACAATGAAGAAGAGTTGGAGGACATTGGCATTTTGTCCATTATGTAATAACTCAACTTGTGGCAAGTTCTGAGTCACTTAGATTATGCCTGGGGATGGGGATTACGTTTCTAGTCAGAAAATTAGTGTGAGTTGTTGGTATGGTCCTTTTCTTTTTCCTTCATATATTTCGAGGTAACATCTCAGTGCTTCCTGAATCCACCAATTTACTTTAGCAAAGCGATCAGTACTTGAATCCATGTTTTTAAGCAAATGAAGCCCCAGTTTTTTGAGCAGTAAATCATAAAATTGAACATATGCTAGTGAATATCTGAGAACGATAACATCAGCAAATTACATGATGCAACATTATATGTAGTACATATTACTAACAATATTACTAACAATAAGATGTACTGAAAAAAATTCAGATGATCATAAGTGCAGTTTGTCATAACTCGCATATGTCGTAAGTCAGGGACTGCCTATACTACTGACTTGTCTGTAATGATAAAGAACTAAGTTAAAATAATGAATGGAAATATAAAGCTTACCAACAAGATTGATGTCAAATGGATTATCTATTTCAAAATGACAGGACAAAGAAGACATAGCCATAATTCCTATGTGATTTGGGTTAACATTATCCTTATCTTAATCATTTACCCTCTAGCACTCACGCAAGGCAGAGCCATGTGAGGTTTCTAAACAAGGGACCAAGTTTACTGAGTTTTGACAGCTAAAATTGAAAAGTAGTAGAACTGTCTCAGCAAATTAAATGTTTAGTGGGTAGCTTTTATTATACCTGTTTCTTTCAGTATATTAACATAGTTTTCTAAAAGATCACAAAAGAGAAAAATATATTTAATGTCACAATAATGATATTATCATTAAGTAGTTTAGGCTAGAATTTAGTAACTAAATTTCTTTTCCTGTTTTGCCACAACACTGGCTGAATGTGGAAGATCTGTTTATATAAAACAAAGATTAATTATCTGATATGTTCTAATATGGATCATTAAAATTTAATTCCTTCTGTTTTAATTTTTAAAATCTCATTTTGAAAGTTAGTTTACCTCGTGTGTATGTGTGTGTGCGTGTATACATGCATACACAGAGGCAAACAGTAAAGTCATTGTAAACATTTGTGGAATATAGGATCATTATCACAGATGTTATTTTATATTAATTTAGATTAAAATAAAGTATAGTTTATATCAAACATTTTATCACTGTGCCTGGAAACCAATCTCAAGCCCATTGCCATCGAGTTGATTCCAACTCGTAGACACCCTATAGGACATACTAGAAGTGCCTCATAGGGTTTTCAAGGCTATAAATCTTTATGGAACAGACTCCTACATCTTTCTCCCACAAAGCAATGGTAGGCTCAAACCCCCAACCTTTTGGTTAGCAACAATACTTTTTAACCACTTCTCCACCAGGGCTCCTATTGTACCTGGTACATTGCTAATAACTTTCTACTAATGAGTAAATGAGTTTATGATTTTAAGTTAAGCACTTGAGACATACATTTTGGCAACTATTTACAAGTTAAATCAACACTAGTTTTACATGGATAGTTATTTTAAAGACTTGGCACCATTTCTAAAAGATTCCTAACTTACAATCAGAATACCTTATATAGGTGTTCACACTATAAGTATTGTTTAAATAATTAATGTGAAAATATGAATTTTTAAGGCACAATGATTTGAAATTTTTTATCTACCTAGCAATCATTCATTTCACACAAACATAGTCATGTAATTAATGAATTTCAAACTGTATTTGTAATTTTATTTTTGAAAGTTAATATTCATAAACTTTTCAAAAACACACGTATTTTGTAGGGTAAGAAAAGTTATATTTGTATAGGGAGAATCAAGAACCCAAAGTTTAACTCAAATGCACTATGAAAATATATTTGATATAAAAAGACATTCACCAATATTTAGAGTTATTTATAGCAATAATGAATTCATTAAAAAAATAGACTAAGGTATAAGTATATATAAACAGATATTGAAAAGATTTTCTATATCAATTCATTACATAAATTGTGACATGGAGGCTCTATGATTCACCTTGATTTCTTGAAATAAGAACTGTATTTGGCACTTCAGAGGATATCCTGCACTTAGATATGAAGGAAATATTCTCAAGACAAAAAATAATGATGATGACGAAGATGGTAATAGCTATGGTAATGACAATAAAGACAATAGCTTATATATGCTTAATGAAAAGTGGTTAGGCCCTTTTAATAGTCTAAGAATATGTTGTGCTTGTTCTTCGGTGCCCTTGAGTCTGTTCTGACTCATAGAGAGCCTAAACACAACATGATGAAACACTGCCTGGTATTTCACTATCTTCATAACTGTTGCTGTGTTTGAACCCATTGTTGCACCTACTGTGTCGATCCATCTTATTGAGGGTCTCCCTCTTTTTCTCTGACCCTCTGCTTTACCGAGCATGATGTCCTTCTCCAGGGACTGGTTCCTCCTGATAACATGTCCAAAGTACTTGAGATGAAGTCTCACCATCCTCACGTCTAAGGAGAATTCTGGCTTTACTTCTACCAAGACAGATTCGTTCATTCTTCTGGCAGTTCATGGTTTAGTCAATATTCTTTGCCAACACCATAATCCAAAGGCACTAATTCTTCTTTAGCCTTACTTATTCATAGTCCAGCTTTTGCATGCGTATGAGGCAATTGAAAATACCATGGCTTGGGTCAGGCACACCATAGTACTCAAAGTGAAATCTTTGCTTTTCAAAACTTGAAAGAGATCTATTGCAGCAGGTTTGCCCAATGTAAAACATCACTTGATTTCTTGACTGCTGTCTCCATGGGCATTGATTGTGGATCTTAGTAAAATGAAATCCTTGGCAACTTCAATCTTTCCTCTGTTTATCATGATGTTGCTTATTGGTCCAGTTGAAAGGATTTTTTTTTTTTTTTATGCCAAGGTGTAATCCATACTGAAGGCTGGGGTCTTTGATCTTCATCAGTGAGTGCTTCAAGTCCTCTTTGATTTCAGCAAGCAAGGTTGTGACATCTACATATTGCAGGTTGTTAATGAGTCTTCCTCCAATCCCGACGCCCCTTTCTTCTTCATATAGAGCAATTTCTTAGATTATTTGCTCAGCAGATGGATTAAGTATGGTGAAAGAATACAACTCTAACACACATCTTTCCTGATTTTAAACCACACAGTATCCCCTTATTCTGTTTGAAAGACTGCCTCTTTGTCAATATTCAGGTTCCCCATGAGCACAATAAAGTGTTCCGGAATGCCCATTCTTTATAATTTTTTTTTTTAATCTATAATTTGTTATGCTCCACACAGTCTAATGCCTTTGCATAGTCAATAAAACACAGGTAAATATCCTTCTGGTATTCTCTGCTTTAAGCCAAGATCCATCTGACGTTAGCAATGATATCTCTCTTTCCACATTGTCCTCTGAATCTTCCTTGAATTTCTGGCAGTTCCCTGCTGATGTATCACTGCAACCGTTTTTTGATTACTTCAGCAAAATTTTACTTGTGTGTGATATTAATGATATTGTCCCATAATTTCTGCATTCTGTTGAATAACCTTTCTTTGGAATGGGCACAAATATGGATCTATTCCAGTCAGTTGGTGAGTGCTTCCAGCATTGCATCCCTTTGTTAAAACATCTCAATTGGTATCCTATCAATTTCTGGAGGCTTGCTTTTGCCAATTCCTTCAGTGCAGCTTGGACTTCTTCCTTCAGTACCATCAGTTCTTCATCATATGCTACCTCCTGAAATGGCTGAACATTGACCAATTCTTTTTGGTGCGGTGACTGTGTATATTTCTTCCATCTTCTTTTGATGCTTCTTGCATCATACAACATTTTGCTCATAGGATCCTCTGAAATTGCAACTCAAGATCTAAATTTTTCTTCAGTTCTTTAACCTTGGGAAATGTTGAGCATATTCTTTCTTTTGGTTTTCAAACTCAAGGTCTTAGCACATTTTATTATTATATTACTTCATCATCTTGACCCACACTTTGAAATCTTCTGTTTGGCTCTTTTACGTCATCATTTTTTCCTTTCACTTTAGATACTCTACATTCAAGAGCAAGTTTTAGAGTCTCTTCAGACATCCATTTTGGTCTTTGCTTTTTTTCCTGTCTTTTTAATGATTTCTTGCTTTCTTCATGTGTGAGGTGATCCCATTACTTTTCTGGTCTGTGGACATTAGTGCTCAATGCATTAAATCTGTTCTTGAGATGATCTCTAACTTCAGATGAAATACATTCAAGGTCCTACTTTGGCTCTCATGGACTTGATTTAATTTTCTGCAGCTTTAACTTGAACTTGCATATGCAATTGATCATCTGATTCACACTGGGCCCCTGGCCTTGTTCTGACTAATGATATTCAGCTTCTCCATTGTCTCCTCCACAGGCAGACACTGGCCACAACAACTCTTATAAAATAGCATCAAAGTCCTGGTGCAGTTTTACTGAGACAGAACTCCCACAGGGCTGTATTCTTTACCTGGCTTCCTTCCCTACAATGTTTTATTGAAAAATCTTTTCCTTTGCTGGGCTCCCTGCCCTCCATCAGCTTTGCATTTGAATCCTGCTTTTGCTTGGAGGTTATTTGTAAACCTCATTTTACCTGTATAGCACTATTAAGAATGTTGCTGAGGTACTTGTATGAACTCTTTACTTGTAAACCCGTTTAAAAGTAACCTACCTGCCCAACCTTGGCGAGCAGTCTTGGCAATAACGGCTCAGACAACTCCATTTCCTTGTACAATGGAATAAAGATGCTTTTCTTGTTCTCTCACCTAGGTCTCTCACTTATTGTCCAATACAGGTCATGCTAAGTAAGAACCTGGGGTTGCCACCAGGTAACATTGCTTGATGATATTACACCAAAAAGAAACGCCATTGTCGTCCAGTTGATTCTGACTCGGTGATCCTATAGGACAGAGTAATGCTGCCCCATAGAGTTTCCAAGAAGCACCTGGTAGATCTGAACTGCTGACCGTTCGGTTAGTAGCCATAGCACTTAACCACTATGCCACCAGGGTTTCCAATGATATTACACAGCAACAGTGTATTGTTGTCAGTTAAAATGTCAATTATTATTTAAAATATTAGTTTGGCCACAGTTTTACTTTTTAAATTTCAATCTAGCATCTTTTAGGCCAGTGCACATAAGGTTAACTCATTGAATTTTATAAAACACAGGCATCTAGACCCAACCCCACGCTTATTGAATGTCTTTAGTTGAAATGCTTAGAATGAAACAATCATGTTTAAAACAATTGTATCTAAAATATTTTTCTATAAATATGTTATTGATTCATTTTTATAAATCAGATATAATATTCACTGACTTCTTTGAAAATTGGCTTAATAATTTTATCACCATTATTAGGGTATTTTTTTTTTAACCTTATTTGAGTGGTTTGATTATCCTTGTTTTGTATTCCAAAATACAGGGGGATGGAAAACTCAAAAACACATATTCTTATTAGTGCACTAAGTTTATTATATGCTCTCAATAGACTTTTCAGTTTTGAAACTTTTAAGTAGTAAAATAACACGAGCTATTATTTACAGGCAGTTTTTATTTTATTCCAATACTTTCCTGAAGGCTTTGCTACAGCGAAAAGTTTGTTTCTTCAACAAAGAACTGTCTGAGAGCCTTGGGAAAAAGAACTGTACCAGGTACTTCAAACTATTATGATTTCAAAGAATAGACTCCTGGGTACAGACTTCTATCTGACATTGCTTAGAAAACTTTTAGACTAAACCAATATGCTGAGTCAGGTTATGCGGGGCACTTTTGTTATTCGAGAAACTGACAACTTCATGAGACTGCTAATCCAAGATCCCCTAGAACAAGAATTAATTACATAGGCTTGAATGATGAGAAAAAAATTATCATGATTGTTTGGTTGAAATATTATTGATGTGGTTTTAATGTCTAATTTTCCAGATTTATAAAAAAACCCTTTCTAGTTCTTCTTAAGCCACCCTTTAACTCCCGACAATTTAGTATACTCTGCTTTTATAAACTACAATGAGATATTTTAAAATTACATCTGATTCTCACTGTTGCCCTGAAATCCAAACAATCTTAATTCTTTTTACTTTTCATGCAATATAGTTATTTGCTTTGGTTCAATAAGAATCTGTATTCTTCTTCACTAGAATACAATTACACCAACTTTACCAACCAGGCTTGACCTAGAATATCATATTTGAGAATGATGCTCCTTTATTTAGATATGATAAGCTACTTTAAAGTAACTTTGTTGACATTACTTATAAAACAGTTCTATCACTTCCATCACTTGACTGTCTGTTTGTCATATTGTAGTGGCTTGTGTGTTGCTGTGATACTGGAAGCTATGCCACCAGTATTTCAAATACCAGCAGGGTCATCCAGGGTGGACAGGTTTCAGCAGAGCTTCCAGACTAAGTCAGGCTAGGAAAAAGAACCTGGGATCTAATTCTGCAAAAATTGGCAGGAGAAAACCTTGCCAATAAAAGTGGAACATTGTCTGATGTAGTACCAAAAGATGAGCACATCAGGTTGGAAAGCAACCAAAATACAACTGGGGAAGAGCTGCTGCCTCAAAATAGAGTCTATCTTAATGACATGGATGGAGTAAAGCTTTTGGGACCTACATTTGCTTATGTGGCATGACTCAAAATAAGAAGAAACAGCTGCAAACATCCATTAATAATCAGAATATAGACTGTACGAACTATGAATCTAGAAAAATTGGAAGTTGTCAAAAATGATATGGAACACTTGAAGATAGATATCCTAGACATTAATGAGTTGAAATGGACGAGTATTGGCCTTTCTGAAGTAGACAATCACTATGCTGGGAATGCCAAGTTGAAGAGGAAAGGTATCAAATTCATTGTAAAAAAAGAACAATTCAAGATCTATCCTAAAGTACACCACTGTCAGTGATAGGATAATACTCATATGCCTACAAGGAAGACTAGTTACTACAACTGGTTCAAATTTACCCACCAAACACTAATGCCAAAGATAAAGAAACAAAATATTTTTACCAATGTCTGCAGTCTGAAATTGATCAAACATGCAATCAAGATGCATTGATAATTACTGGTGATTGGAATGTGAAAACTGGGAAAAAAGATCAGTAGTTGGAAAATATGGCCTTAGTGATAGAAAGGACACCAGAGATCACATGATATAATTTTGCAAGACCAATTGCTTATTCATTGGACATATCATTTTTCAACAATAAAAATGGACACTATAAACATGGACCTCATCAGGTAGAATATACAAAAATCAAATTGACTATATCTGTACAAAGAGACTGTGGAGAAGCTCAATATCATCAGTCAGAACAAGACCAGGGGACCATTGCAAAATTGCTCACATGCAGTTCAAGATGAAGCTGAAGAAAATTAAAACAAGTCTGCGAGAGCCAAAATATGACCTTGAGTATATATCACCTGAATTTAGAGACCATCTCAAGAACAGATTTGACACATTGAACACTAATCGACTGAAGACCAGATGACTTGGGATGACATCAAGGGCATCATACATGAAGGAAAAAAAAGGTCATTAAAATGACAGAAAAGAAAGAAAAAACCAAAAAGGATGTCACAGGAGACTCTGAAAATTGTTCTTAAACATAGAGTAGTTAAATCGAATGGAAGAAGTGATGAAGTAAAAGAGCTGAAAAATAGACTTTGAAGGGCATCTCGAGAAGACAAAGCAAAGCATTATGACTAAAACTGCAAAGACCTGGAGTTAGAAATCCAAAAGACAAGAACATGCTCTGCATTTCTCAAGCTGAAAGAACTGAAGAAAAATTTCAAGCCTCGAGATGCAATACTGAAGGATTCTATGGTGCAAAAATGAAGCATCAAAAGAAGATGGAAGGAATACACAGAATCTCTGTACCAAAAAGAATTGGACAAGTTTTAGCCATTTCAAGAGCTGGCATATGATCAAGAACCGATGATACTGAAGGAAGAAATGCAAGCTGTACTGAAAACACTGGCAAAAACAAGGCTCCAGAAATTGGTAGAATACCAATTGAGAGGTTTCAACAAATGGATGCAATACTGGAAGCACTCACTTGTCTATAACAAGAAATTTGGAAGACAGCAACCTGTCCAACCAATGGGAAGAGATCCATATAAGTGTCCATTCCAAAGAAAGGTGATCCAATGGAATATGGAAATTATCAGACAATATCAATAATGTCACACAAAAGTAAAATTTTGCTGAAGATCACTCAAAAACAGTTGCAGCAATACATGAACAGAGAACTGCTAGAAATTTAAAGTGGATTCAGAAGGGGAGGCAGAACAAGGGATATCATTGCTGATGTCAGATAGATCTTGGCTGAAGGTAGAGAATACCAGAAAGATGTTTACCTGTGTTTTATTGACTGTGCAAAGATATTTGACTGTGTGGATCATAATAAAACAATGTTATCCAAAACATTGCGAAGAATGGGATTTCCAGAACACTAAATTGTGCTCATGCTGAACCTGTATATAGACCAAGAGGCAGTCATTCCAACAGAACAAGAGAATACTGCATGGTCTGAAATCAGGAAAGGAGTGCATCAGGGTTGTATTTTTCACCATATTTATGCAATCTGTCTGCTGAGCAAATAATCCGAGAAGACGCTCTATATGAAGAAGAGTGGGGCATCGGGACTGGAGGAAGACTCTAACAATGCGATATGCAGATGACACAACCTTGCTTGCTGAAAGTGAAGAGGACTTGAAGCACATGTTGATAAAGTTCAAAGACCACAGCCTTCAGTATGGATTGCACCTCAACATAAAGAAAACAAAAATCCTCACAAGTGGACCAATGAGCAACATCATGATAAACAGAGAAAAGATTGAAGTTGCCAAGGATTTCATTTTACTTGGATCCACAATCAATGCTTATGGAAGCAGCAGTAGAGAAATCAAATAATATATTGCATTGGGCAAAACTGCTGCAACAGACCTTTTTCCAGTGTAGAAAATCAAAGATGTCACTTTGAGGACTAAGGTGCACCTGATCTAAGCCTTGGTATTTTCAATTGCCTCACATGCATGTGAAAGCTGGACAATGGATAAGGAAGACCAAAGAAGAATTAATAACTTTTAACTATATGTTGGGGAAGATAATTGACTATACCACGGACTTCCAGAAGAATGAACAAATCTGTCTTGGAAGAAGTACAGCCAGAATTCGCCTTAGAAGCAACAATGGAGAGACTTCATCTCATTTATTTTAGGCATGTTATCGGGAGGAACCAGTCCCTGGAGAAGGACATCGTGCTTAGTAAACTGGAATATCAGGGAAAAAGAGAGAGACCCTCAATGAAATGGACTGACACAGTGGCTGTAACAATGGGCTTAAACAAAACAACAATTGTGAGGATGGGCACAAGACTGGGCAGTATTTCGTTATGTTGTACATAGTGTTCTTATGATTTGGAACTGATTTGGCTTCAGCTGAAAACAACAACAAAGCTATGTTCTGTTCAATTGATTCCAATGCAGGGTGGCCTCATGTGTGTCAGAGTAGAACTGCGGTCCATACAGTTTTCAGTGTGTGATTTTTCAGAAGTAAATACCCAAGCATTTCTGCCAAGGCACCTCTGGGTGAACTCGTATCTCCAGCTCTTTGGTTAGCAGCTGAGCGTGTTGACATTTTGAACCACTCAGGAACTCCCTATAAGCCTCTAGAATAATTTACCCAAAAATATAAGCAGGTGAAATGTGGTGAAGAGAATGTCTTGGGATTATTTTCAGAGCCTTGGAATGTCAAATAATAGAGGCTTTTAACTAACTGTTGATAAAAGGCTCCTAATTTTCCTGGAATGCAGATTTCTGGCTTTCATGGAAGTTGTGGTAACTCACACAAGCCATTGCACTTGGGAGTCTTTTTGAGGGCCCAGCCTCAAAAAACTCATTCCTAAAAGCCACTTTTGAGTCAGACAATGGTCCAGATAAACTAGTTTTGCTTGGGTGTTGTGCTTTTTTGAAGAATTCAGTCAGCTTTGGGAAACAGACCCCAAGGGTCAGATTGGGATGTTTAGGGTAAATCAGTAATTATTTTAATTGTTTTTCAGGACAGTGCTGTATGAAAACCCTTCCTGACCACAGATTTGTTTACAGTTCTGTTTCCACTCATTTCACTGCAATGCCAATAAGATTTGGTATAAGATTTTTGAAAGTTCTTCTCATTTTCAGAGCATTTCTGACACTCTAGGTGAAATGCTGCTCCAATTTGCAAATTGTATATTTAATAAACTTCAGTTAATTTCTATTATTGGCTTAATACGATTTTTATTTTAACAGAGCCCAACCTGAGATTCTTTATGACAACTTCCTGACACAAGTTAATTTGGGGTCTTATTAATTGTTCAACACTGTCTGGCCCTAGATTTTGCAAAGCAAACCTAAGGAGGCCTATAGGGTAAATTAGTGCTCTTTCTACACCTTAATGAGGCCAAACCTAATGTGACCAGCACACCAGTAGTGGTGAAAGATTTTGAACTGTTGTTGTTGTGTGCCATCAAGTAGATTCTGACTCCATCTCGACTTTTTGTTATATCTGCCTGTCATTGTATTAAGCTATTTTACAACTCTAAATTGTAGAAAACTGATATTAATGCAAATTATTTTTGATTACAGAATTTCAAGTTAACTGGGTACTGTGGGATGCAATAGGTTATTGCCCTGCCAATGTTCATTTTGCCTCTCTTTTTAAATTTATTTCCGAATTTCTTATTCTCGGTATTTGTCTCAACACTTTGAACTCTCTTTTGAACCACCTGTAACATTTAGGCAGTTCATTTATTAACAAATCAGTTAAATAAAATCTTTGATAAGTATTATATATATGCATATGTATAACATATATATACATATATACATACATACATATACATATACATGCACCCAATAGTTCCCCTTATCCACGGTTTCAATTTTCACGGTTTTATTTACCCACCATCAACCAAGGTCGGAAAATATTAAATGGAAAATCCCAGAAATAAAAATTTAAAAGTTTTAAATTGTGCACCATTCTGAGTATTATGATGAAATCTTCCACCATCCCACTCCGTCTTGCCCAGGGCATGAATTATCCCTTTGCTATCCATGCAGTATATGCTACCAGCCCTTTCATCACTTAGTAGCTGTCCTGGTTATCAGATCAACTGTCAGGGTATTGCAGTACTTATGTTTAAGCAACACTTATTTTATTTAATATGGCCTCAAAGTGCAAGAGTAGTGATGCTGGTGATTTGGATATGCCAAAGAGAAGCCATTAAGTGCTTCCTTTAACTGAAAAGGGTGAAAGTTCTTGACTCAATAAGAAAAGAAAAAAATCATATGCTGAGGTTGCAAGATCTCCAGTAAGAACAAATTTTCTATCTCTGAAATTGTGAAGAAGGAAAAAAAGGAATCCTGCTAGTTTTGCTGTCACACCTCAAACTGCAAAAGTTACTACCACAGTGCATGATAAGTGCTTAGTTAAGATGGAAAAGCTATTAAATATCCAGGTGGAAGACATGAACAGAAAACTTGCTCTGATTGATAGCAATGTGTTGCACAAGGAAGCATTGAGCCTATAAGAAGACTTCAGCAAGGGATCCCCTGAAATGAGTGATACCAAGCCATTTACTGAAAGAAACAGATGGTTACACAGTTTCAGGAACAGGTTTGGACTGAAAAATTAAACTTTATCGTAGGTGTGTACATATATGAAAAACACAGTGTATATAGATTCTGGTACTACCCATAGTTTCATGTATTCTCTGGAGGTCTTGGGAGGCATTTCCTGCAGATGAGGGGGGACTACGGTATATGGAACATATGTCAAAAATTATTATGGTTCAGATATCTGTATATAAATACGTAGATATCTTAATATTGATTATACAATTATTCTTTAACATAATAAATGCATCCAAATAAAATTTTAAATTAGACTTTCATGTTAAATTTAAAATATGTTACTGTTATGGCCACTTTATTATAATTATTATATAATTTCCATTTTGCTCAGACAGAAAATAAGCTTATAAACTATTAAAAATGTATAGCCTACCTTATGAATAATCATCAGAATTTGAAACACAATCATTTTAGCAACCAAGCCAAGTGCTAAAGATCATACGGATGAGGGCATTTTGTGGGGTGATATAATCCTTGCTATCAAGAGAATTCTCTTCTGAATGGAATAAAACAAAACTACAAATGCAAACAGGCAGAGCAGAGCTCTGATTTTTCTTTTTCTTTTTATTTTACTATTTTTACCATATAAGGAAGATCAGGCCAAAAAGTCTGAAAGGGTAATTAGAAGATCATTCTACTCCCTACAAAGCCCAAGTTTCCCTGGAATTATTGCATAGATGCTTAGAGATTTCCAGTGCTAATTAAAAATGCTAAAAAGAGAATTAACACCATCTCTCTCTAATAAACTGCAAACAGGTAGTTAAGTCCCTTTAATAATGCTCCAAAGCCCCCCAAACAGATGGAGAAAGTCCAAAGAGATTGAAGTCGACAAAGCAGGCAACATAAAATAAAGGCAAATTGTCCAGGCATTTGGATACTCAAAGGCTGAATAGTAGAAAGTTAAAGGTCCAATCTGGATCAGAATGTGTAGGATTTTGTCTGGAATAAATAGAAGTTAACAAAAAATAAAAATGTTGTTACTTATTTTTTTTTAATTTGTTTGGTAGCATTCTTTCATTTACATCTTTGTAGTTCTTTTCATTGTTAATAAACCCGTTGTCCTCGAGTCGATTCCAACTCATAGCGACCCTACAGGACAGAATAGAACTGCCCCATAGGGTTTCCAAGGCTGTAAATCTTTAGGGAAGCTGGTGGATTTGAACTGTCCACGTTTTGGTTGGCAGCGAAGCTCTTAACCATTGCACCACCAGGGCTCTGTTCATTGTTAGTAGAACTGCTTATTTGTCATTTTCTCCACTTATATCTCATTTCTCTTGCTTTCTGTTGATTTTTCAGGATCTAACAAGACCAGAACAGCCCTGCAATGTTTGTTTCTTCACATAAATAAATGGATGAGTGAGTAAAAGGAATGAATGAATAAATGAAGTAAAATCGAATAGGCAACGTTTAGAAATATACAGAAATTATTTGCAATTTTATTACTATCAAAATATATCTACTTGTAATACTTCCTATAAAAATGAGTGTTTGCATATGTCTTTTTTCCTGCAGTCATCTATTCTCCACCAAAGAGTCAGTCACTTTTTTTTTTAAGCAACATAATAGATCACATTCCTTCCCCATGACTTCATTCAAAACTCTAATCAAACACCAGTTTCTTAGAAAGACTGTCCTCAAGGACACTGTCTAAAAAGGCTCACTCTCCTTGTCAGTTGCTATCCATTTCCCCCGCGTTTTCTGAGTAACACAAATCTATTACCTGAAATTGTTTTATATATTTGTTTATTGGTTTACTGTCTCTTCTTGACAAAAGATATATTTAGTTATCAGGAGGGACCAGTCCCTAGAGAAGGACATCACGTTTGGTAAAGTAGAGGGTCAGCGAAAAAAAGGAGGATCCTCAAGAAAATGGATTGACACAGTGGCTGCAACAATGGGCTCAAACAGCAGCAATTGTGAGGATGGAGCAGGACCAGGCAGTGTTTCCTTCTGTTGTACATAGGGTTGCTACGAGTCAGAATCGACTTAACAGCACCTAGCAACAACAATGTTTTGTTCACTTCCTCATTCCCAGTGAATCAAACTTTCTAAAAATACTTCCTTCTTTCTCTCAATGTATACACATCACACACGTATGTGTGTATATACACATAAAATATACAATATATACATATGTACTACATAATGTATAATATATACTATATATTATATAATACATACTTTATAATATATAATAATTCATATATACTATAAATATATATGTATATTTGTTTAATTAATCAATATTTATATGTAGATATATAAATATTATATGTAAAAAAATGTATAAATACTGTGTGTATAAATATTACCTATAAAATTTGTAGATAATAATGTTTATGGATGGGAGGATTCCAGATTGTCAAGGCTGAATTAATTTCTAAATTTCAAGTGGCTGTCTGGAGCTAGTGGCTTTTCTAATTACCACCACACACACAAACAACAGGATTTTTGAGAGATTGATAACTGATTTGAAAATTTTTGGAAGATTAAGTATACATAAGCAGTTAAGACAATTTTGGAAAAAGAACAAAGAAGGGTGAATTAGTCTATCATATACCAATAAATTTTATATTTAATTACATCAGAGTTAAACAAATTAAATCCAGTTAATATTAGAGCAGAAATAGAACAGCAGAAACAGAAACAGAGTAAAGGGTTCCGAAAATGACCTGCACATCTACAGATACTTGGTATGTGACAAGTTGGCATCATGAATCATTTGTGGTAAAACAGATATGCAATGCATCTTGTTCAGAAAAATTGACTTTGCATAAAGGAAAAACAAATAAAACTAGATCACTACCTCTGAGACAAAATTCCACATGACTCAAAGACCTAAATGTGAAAAACAAAGTTTTGAAATAATTGGAATAAAATATAGGAGAACATTTTTATCACCATGAGGTAGAAAAGCCTTTCCTAATAAGGAAAAAGAAACCACACACCATAAAGGAAACCATAGACAAGTTCAACTACATCAAAATTTAAAGCCTCTGTGCAGAAATTCTCCATTCAAAAGATGTTAATAGACGCACAACGGTCTGGGAGAATATACATGCAACACACATGGGTGGGCTTCGTTTTAAGAACCCCTACATATCAATTTTAAAAACAACAACAACAAATCCAGTAGAAAAATGGGTAGAGGATATGTACAAGGAAGGGTTTCATAGGAGAGCAAATGTGAATGGAAAATAATAATACGTAATTCTAACTAAATATATCCATAGACAAAATCACAATCATCAATTATCCTTAAGCACACTTAACTGTATTTTTTCAAGCAAAGACTACCATCTCCCATGTCCCCAGGCAAAGGGCTTAATGTTGCAGAAGTATGCCTTTTCTTTTTGCCTGAGTCCTCCACACCCTTCATCAATGGCTCAGTCCCAAAGGCTAATTAGCTGACGGTTTAAGTTCAAATCTGCAGGTTAATTACCTGTTATTTGAAATTACTTACTGACTTCAACTAAAATAATCACAGATACGTGTGTTTCCTGGCACAAAGTAATTTCACAAGGAGGATTTCAATAAAGACCCATTTTTTGTTCTGATATTTTTTAAAGTGGATTTATGGGTAAAATGGTAATTCATGTAAATATGTTCATCTCTTTCCTTTTAAGAGTTCTATTGGAATACCATTGAATATTAAAATTAGGAACATTCTGTGTCAGTAATGGAAAATAGAGATGGGCAGCAGCCACTTGCTGGTAGAATCAAATAATTTAAACTACATATGATTTTCAAAATGGCCATATTGAACAAAAAAAAGCATGGCTTAAATGTAACTTCCTATCTGTGAGGGACTAGCTTGCCTATGGGTTAAGTTGAAGAGACTAAAGCCTAGTGGAATCTCAGTAATTATCCCTATCCTGACAAAGACAGAATGTAAAGCAGTCAGGACAAGCATCTGGTTAGAACCAGTTACTCTTTAAAGAGCATGACAGGTTTAAGGCCACTGCATTCTTTACTGTTGCCCTAATCCTGGTTTAGATCGATGTGCCAAGCACAAAACATCACCATGGCTTACTTCTAGTGAGGGAGACAATGGTAGACCAAAGGGGAGCACCACCCCACGAACTCTTAGCTAACACTAGAAATTTAGAAGAACATTGCTTCAGGGCAGCGTCAAAACTAAATGGCATGGCAGCCTCAACTTGGGCCACCTTCATTTTATACTAGGGCTGCTCTTGGTGCTGAACCAGCAAAGCCAAATAATGACAAATAGAAATTCTTCGTTTCTCCTTCATTGCGACCTAAAAAAAAAATTCTGATTAGGATTTACAAACCTTTGTCCTACTGCTGAATAGGCATAGTCTTCTCCCGGTTTTTTTTTTTTCCCCCACCCGGAAAGGATGAGCAAAGGGAAAAATATGCCACAGATCAAGGTGTGTATATGGATATTCAGAACAAACTCTTTCCTATTTAATGGAATTATTACAATACTATAGGAGAATATTGTATAAAACATTTAAGTTGTGGCTCCAATAAAATTTAAGAGAGCATGTTATCTAAGGTACTAGAGTAAGAAGTTGTAAAGGATTCAGAAAAGACTTCTCCAAGGAAGAAAAATCACTGTGCACATTGAGAACATTCACTGGTGACAATACAAATAGAATAAAAGTGATAGCTCAATATCTTGGTATGAATTTTGAATTTCAAGGATGAAAGAAAAAAAACTCTACGAAAAGCCAGGCAAAAGAAACAAAACAAAAAGAATTTTGCCATCATTCTTCTCAAAGTGTAAATATCATAATAAAGAGCACTATATAACAATCAAAATAACCAACCTGTGCTGCTGTTATCTCCCATGAACACTAACGTGATGCTCAAAGGTAGGACTTGTTTTCCAAAGTTACAGTTCATGAATGGTAGAGCTAGGATTAAACCCTTGTCTATCTCCAAAGTCTAGACTGTTGGCTAGTGCCTCTACACAGACTTGTGTGGAAAAGATTGAGACTCAAAAGTTCAATCTTCAGCAAATGTTTTTCCTATTCAAACATAATAAAATAAATTTGCATTTATCCGTATTTCAGAAAGTAAACTTTCTATACAGCCTTCTAGGTGGGAAAAATGCTTAAAATATACTCCCTCTGATCAAGCAATTAACCAAATAAATGGAAGTAGTCAAAAATGGGGAAATCATGGCATAAAGAACTGGCGATTAACAAAAAAGTACATTCATTAAAAATCACTAATTATGATTAATAAAAATTATATTAAAATCACTAAAACTGTGTCAATTTTATAATCATCATTATTATATTTGAATGCAAATATCAAAGTGTAAACTCCCAAACCAAACTAGCACCAGGTCAGATCCAGGTCCCCTCTCAGTACAGCCTGTCTGAACAGGAGCAGACATAGCTGTTAAGGCAAAGTGAAAAGCATTTATTCAGTTTGTCAAGTAGAGAAGTATGCTGGGATTTGAGTCGCCAAGGCAGCTCTCCAAAACTGGGTGGGGGTCAGCTTTCACAAGGTGATAATAGTAAGCAGAATCAGGAAGTTATAAATATTCAAGATTTTTGCTGATTATTCATTGCGGGGCAAGGCTAGGAACTGGCACAGAAGTAACTAATGGACTCTTTGCTTCTGCAATGGGCTCAGTTACTGCAGGTGATGTAAATCCAGTGATTTTTTCGATCCCTGGCATGAGTTTTCTGATTCATCTATGCATATCTGGTGGTCTGCCTCCAGTTTTTCTTGGAACTTGTTTGTGACTCTTAGATGCAGAATAACCCTGAAGTTAAAACGATGTAAAGAATAGGGAAATAGTAAAACATAGACAGTTTTGATCTGAAGCCCCGATACAGCTGGCCTCTATTGTCAGCCCAGAAATGCAGTTTAGCAACCAACTCAAAAGCAACTTGTTAGAGAGAAATTGCTGAGTCAGTAAAAACACTGCTTTTAAAAAATGAGAATATATTTTTAGTAAGGAAATTTCATGGAATAAGGAGAAGAGGAAGAAAAACTTATGCTAATTTTTTGATGTAAGGCTGTGCGTAGTGTTTCAGTCTTTATATAGGTAACTGGAAAACTGTAGATACAGACATATATTTCCATTCTTAATTTTAGATAATCACTAATAAAAACTAATAAATAGGATCAGATAAGGAGAAAAAATACTGTAACAGGTAAGTATCTACAATAAAATAAATGTGAAAAAAGGTTTACAAAAACAGTATAGTAGTTCCACCTTATCCATGGTTTCACTTTCTGAAGTTTCGGTTACACATGGTCAATCATAGTCTGAAAATATTTAATGGAAAACTCCAGAAATAAACAATTTATAAGTTTTAAATTGGGAGCCACTCTGTATAACGTGAT
This sequence comes from Loxodonta africana, assembly GCF_030014295.1. Lineage (NCBI taxonomy): Eukaryota > Metazoa > Chordata > Mammalia > Proboscidea > Elephantidae > Loxodonta > Loxodonta africana. The sequence goes on from NC_087351.1 coordinate 53,216,496, forward strand.
GAAATCTCCAGTAGTTCCACTATGTCTAGCTGGGAACATGAATCTTCCTTTTGTCCAGCATATCCATGCTGCATATGCCACCCGCCTGTTAGTAATTTAGTAGTCATCTCTGTTATCAGATCGACTATTGTGATAACAGAGTGCTGTGTTCAGCTAACACTTATTTTACTTAATATGGTCCCAAAGTGCAAGAGTAGGATACTGGCAATTCGGGTATGCCAAAGAGAAGCCATTAAATGCTTCCTTTAAGTGAAAAGGTGAAAGTTATTGACTTAATAAGGAAATTAAAAAATAATATGATGAGTTTGCTAAAATCTGAAGTAAAAATGAATCTTCTATCTGTGAAATTGTGAAGAAGGAAAAAAAAAATTCATGCTAGCTTTGCTGTCACACCTCAAACTGCAGAAGTAATGGCCACAGTACATGATAAGTGCTTAAATAGGAAAGGCTTTAAATTTGTGGGTGGAAGGCATGAACAGAAAACGCACTCTGATTGACAGCAATGTGTTGCGCCAGAGAGCATTGAGCCTATATGAAGATTTCATCAAGGAATCCCCTGAAACGAGTGTCACTAACCCATTTATTGAAAGTAAGAGATGGTTGCACAGATTCAGGAAAAGGTTTAAGAGGTTTGGACTGAAAAATGAAACTTTATCATAGGTATGCATGTATAGGAAAAAACAATATTTACAGGGTTTGGTACTATCCATGGTTTCAGGCATCCACTGTGGGTCTTGGAACATACACCCTTCGGTTAAAGGGGACTACCATATGTACCAAGTGAGTTCAATTTTTTTTTTTTTTAATTATCTCTTCTTTCTTGTCCTTTCACAATATTTAAAAGAATAACTATGAATTTTAGTAAAAAAAAAAAAGGATTCCAAATATAAGAGAAGAAATCTAGACACCGAAATAAGAAAAGAAATTGCAATGAAGTAAAGGAAAGAAGAAGAAAGAGAGGGAGGAAGGAAGGAATATTCAATGGGTTATTTTGTGTTGTATGAATGATTATGACACCTCCAGTAATTCACCTGGATTATGAGTTCAGTATATTATCATCTCTTCTCTCTCTCTCTCTCTCTTTTATAGTACAATTAGTTAATTGTTCCCTTATCGGAGAGAAGATTTGTGCTGTACACAATAAATAAATAAATAAATAAAATCTAACAAAACACTTGGTACCATTAACCAAACCCGTTGCCATCAAGTCAATTCTGACTCATAGCAACCCTGTAGGACAGAGTAGAACTGCCCCACAGAGTTTCCAAGGAGCACTTGGTGGATTCAGACAGCCGAGCTTCGGTTAGCACTTAACAGCTATACCACCAGGGTTTCCATGCACCATTAGGACTTAAAGACTTCTGAGAAACTGTTCCACAAAGGTCAGCAGGTCAAGTCTTAAATGTAAAGACTCTGATGAGACATTCCTGAGATGTTGAACAATATATGTCTGCAGGAAACCTGAGCTTTAGAGTATTTATCTTCCTATCTTCAGGAATTTAAGAGTACAAGTTCTCTGGTAGTCAGGGAAAAACACTGAGTTCAATTTTTATTGACTTTTCTTATCTCTCTGCCTGCTCCTCTCCTTAGGAAATGTTTTCTCTTTGTATTTTGATTTAGAAGCCCAGCAGAGTTGATTTAATTTGACTTACTGTTTGTGTTTTTCCCTGCAAGACATATTTATTTTCTTTAGATATGTACATGGGCTCTTTTTGAAAATTTAAAATACATTAATTCTATGTAGCTCATGAAGGAATGAAACATTTTTAGTAATTTATTCAAATGTCAACTGGAGTTACTGATAAATGGAAGATTATTTGGCCATTACAGGGGCATGTATTCATCTAAAGTAAAAATGCTAAAGAAACTTACTTAGAATTAGAATTTGGTAACACTGATTACCAGCATGTTTATTAAGCCATTTCCTTTCAATCCAAACTGGGTGTCAGTACTCTATCATTTTAATTTTTTCCAACTTTATCCCTAGGCACCTACCATTCTTAGATTTGGTGTTCTGGATCAGATGGAAATTCATTGCCTTGATATTTAACCTGAGAATGTATTCCAGAATACAGGATTGATCATGAAAATATGGAGAACTGAGAAAGTTAAAATGCCCTGAGGTCCATTCACACTTGAATATCATTACCTGAGGACTACTTAAAATGCTGTTAATGCACTACTAATAGAACCAATTCCTAAAGTTCATGCCAGAATGTTAAATCCTGTGTCGGGAGATTCCCACCCCCGACCCCCACATGTGAATGCACAATTGGGAGGAAATCAGAGCGTAACCAGGTGGGGTTATCAATAAACTCCCCATAGCTAGTTTTTTTTTTTTTTTTTTTTTCCCTGCCATCTTGATTCAGGCCCTCAGGATCCATTCTGAAGCACAATCTCCTGTTGGTAATGTCACCCAGATCCTACACCTTCGTTAGTGCATAAACCCTCTCTTCGTTTAATTTGTTATTAGCTGCTGTTCAGACAGTTTCAACTCACAGTGACCCCATGTAATCTTTACGGAAGCAGATCACCAGGTCTTTCTCCCACAAAGCTGCTGAGTGGGTTCAGACCGGAAACCTTTAGATCAACAGTAGAATGCTTAACTGTTGTGACACCAGGGCTCCTTCTTTCGGAAATACTCTGGTTGGGTCACCAGGGCTCTTTCTTCCAGAAACACTCCAGTTGTGTTATGCTCATTTTGCCCATTGCGGGAATTTGAGGGTTCAAGTTTCTTAAGGTTCTTAAGTGCATCTATCCCGATATCCCTATCACAAATTTCATGGCCCATCCCTTCCCTCTTGGGCCCTGGCTTGTCTAGACTAAATAATAAACAGTCTTTAATTCTGTCACTCTTAAAACTAATATTGAATTCTGTCTTCCATCTAGCTACAGGAAAGGAGTCTCTTGCAATGCTGCTAAGAAGGGCCTCTCACTCTCACAATTTGCATGAAAATATTCAAACTAAACCACTGTAGTGTCATCCACTAAGAAAAGCTGAGTGACAAGTAAAACACTGGCAACATATATTATTGGCATAGATAAGAAAAAAGGAACTCATATGCATTGCTGTTATACATTGAGTATATAAATAGGTACATTCACTTGAATAAAGATTTGGGAATAACTAATAAAGTAGGTTATTATTCAGGAAATATTTACTCTTTTTTCCCTTTCTTCTACCTCCATAAAAACCCAAAATCCATACATCAATGTTCATTGTAACACTTTTCACAACAGCCAAAAGGTGGAAACAACAAAATGCCCATCAATAGATAAATGTACAGACAAAATGTTCTATATATACACAATGGAATTACTACTCAGCCATAAAAAGAAATGAAGTCCTGATGTATGCCTCATGCATGGATGAACCTTAAAAACGTCAAAAGTCAGTTGCAAAAAGACAAATACTATAGATCTCACACGAAATAAGCAAATTGAAGATTTTTACCAACTTCTGGACTCTAAAATTGATCAAACGTGCAATCAAGATACATTGATAATTACTGTTGATTGGAAAGTGAAAATTAGGGGAAAAAAAGAAGAATCAGCAGTTAGAAAATATTGCCTTAGTGATAGAAAGGACAGTGGAGATCACATGTTAGGATTTTGCAATACCAACGATGTCTTCATTGCCAATACATTTTTTCAACAACATAAACAGTGACTATACACATGGATCTCACCAAATGAAATATGCAGCAATCAAATAGACTACATCCATGGAAGAGATGATGGAAAAGCTCAATATCATTAGTCAGAGCAAGGCCAGGGGCCAACAGTGGAAGAGACCATCAATTGCTCATATGCAAGTTAAGGTTGAAGCTGAAGAAAACTAGAACAAGTCCATGAGAGCCAAAGTATGACCTTGAGTATATTCCACCTGAATTTAGAGACCATCTCAAGAATGTATTTGACTCATTAAACACTGATGATTGAAAACCAGACGACTTGTGCAATGACATCAAGAACATCATATATAAAGAAAGCAAGAAGTCACTAAAAAGACTGGAAAGAAAGAAAAGGCCAAATGGATGTCAGAAGAGACTCTGAAACTTGCTCTTGAATGTAGAGTAGATAAAGCAAACGGAAGAAATGATGAAGTAAAAGAGCTGAACAGAAGATTTCAAAGGGCGGCTCCTGAAGAAAAAGTATTATAATGAAATGTACAAAGACTTAGAAAACCAAAAAGGAACAACACGCTTGACATTTCTCAAACTGAAATAACTGAAGAGATTATTCAAGCCTCGAGTAACAATATTGAATGATTTTTATGGTGAAAATATTAAATAGTGAAGGAAGCATCAAAAGAAGATGGAAGCAATATACAGAGTCACTATAGCAAAAAGAATTGGTTGAAGTTCGACCATTTCAGAAAGTGGCACATGATCAAGAACTGATGGTAATGAGGGCAGAAGTCCAAGCTGCACTGAAGGCATTGGCGAAAAACAAGGCTCCAGGAGTTGATGGAATACCAATTGAGATGTTTCAACAAACGGATGCAGCGCTAGAAGTACTCACTCGTCTTGACAAGAAATTTGGAAGACAGCTACCTGGCCAACCAACTGGAAGAGATGCATATTTGTGCCTTTTCCAAAGAAAGGTGATTCAAAGAATGTGGAAATTATTGAACCATACCATTAATATCACACACAAGTAAAATTTTGCTGAAGAACATTCCCAAGTGGTTGCAGCAGTACATCAACAGGGAACTGCCAGAAATTCAAGCTGGATTCAGGAGAGGATGTGGAATGAGGTATATCATTGTTGATGTCAGATGGATCTTGGTTGAAAGCAGAGAATACCAGAAAAACATTTATCTGTGTTTTACTGACTATGCAAAGGCATTCCCGCCATGTGGATCATAACAAATTATGGATAACTTTACAAAGAATGGGAATTCAAGCACACTTAATTGTGCTCATGTGAAACTTGTACATAGATCAAGAGGCAGTCATTCGAAACAGAACAAGGGGATATTGCATATTTTAAAGTTAGAAAAGTTGTGTGTCAGGGTTTTATCCTTTCACTATATTTATTTAATCTGTATGTTGAGCAAATAATCAGAGAAACTGGACTATATGAAGAAGAACTTGGTGTCAGGACTGGAGGAAGATTCATTAACAATCTGGGATATGGAGATGGCACAACCTTGCTTGCTGAAAGCAAAGTGGACTTGACATACTTAGTGATGAAAATCAAAGAATACAGCCTTCAGTATGGATTACACCTTAACGTAAAGAAAACAAAAACCCACACAACTGGGCTAATAAGCAATATCATTTGATAAATGGAGAAAAGATTAAAGTTGTCAAGGATTTCATTTTACTTAGATCCACAGTCATTGCCCATGGAAGCAGCAGTCAAGAAATGAAATGCATCTTTATTGGGCAAATCTGCTGCAAAAGACCTCTGTAAAGTGTTAAAAAGCAAAGAGTCACTTTAAGGACTAAGGTGCACCTGACTCAAGCCATGGTGTTTTCACTTGCTTCATATGCATGTGAAAGCTGGACAATGAATAAGGAAGACTGAAGAAGAATTGATGCCCTTGAATTATGTTGTTGGCAAAAAATGCTGCATATACCATGAACTGCCAGAAGAAGGAACAAATCTGTCTTGGAAGAAGTACAGCCAGAATGCTCCTTAGAAGCAAGGATGGCAAGACTTCATCTAACATACCTTGGAAGTGTTATCGGGGAGGCCAGTCCCTGGAGAAGTTCATTATGCTTGGAAAAGCAGAGCGTCAATGAAGAAAAAGGAAGACTCTCAAGGAGATGGAATAACAGAGTGCCTGCAACAATGGGCTCAAACATAGCAACAATTGTGAGGATGGGGCAGGACTGGGCAGTGTTTCATTCTATTGTACTTAGGGTAGCTTTGAGTTAGAACCAATTTGATGGCACCTAACAACACAGCATAGTAACCAAAGACTATTAGTGGTTATCAGGGGTGGCAGGGAGGGGGAAAGGGGTAGTTTTTGCTTAGGGAACATTGAGTTTACATTAATGGTAGTGGAATGATTTGGAAAAGGATAGTGAGAATGGTTGTCAACTTGAAGAATGTAATAAATATAATTGAATCGTACATGTAGAAATTGTTGAGATGGCATATGTTTTATGTATATTTTCCCCATAATAAAGTTTTAAAAAACGAAACTAAACCTTTCCTAAATTAAGTCAGCTTAAAGATTCAGTAGTAAATAATCATCTTATAGGAAAAAAGTCTAAGTTAAACAAAAACATAAATTAAAAATTGGTGCTCCAACTCTTGAAATATGCTTATCCTCTAATGTTCCTCCCTTTTACCGTAAGAAGAAAATGTCTTAGATAGCCTCTGACCCAAGGAGGATGCAAGTCACATGGAGGTGGCTTGGACTCAGTCCTCAGCTTAAAGCAAAGTTCAGCCAAGTGTAGGCTTAGGTGGGCTGAACACCAACCAACTTGCAGACACATAAGTGAGGAACGAATGTTTGCAGTTGTATGCCACTGAATTCTGCTGTGATTTGTTATATAGCATTATTGAGGCAGAGGGTGATTAATAAACCTCCTTAATTGGAAGATGTATGGATACTATAGCCCAGGAATTCCATACATATCCATCCTAGACAAACTCTTACACATATACGTAGAAGATATGTAAAATGATGTTCACGACAGTAGTATTTGTAGCAAAAATTAAGAGGAGGCAATCTTATTATCTTACTGTATTAGGAGGGTGCATAAGTGTTCTGTGGTTTATTCACAATGAAATGTTATTTGGCAATTAAATGAACAAATGGATAGATAAATCTCAACACACGCTAAGTAAAACAATTTTTAAAAGAGCACATATAGCATGATTTTTATGTGTTAATAAAAACAAATGTGTATATGTACATATATGCTTATATAAACATATGTATTTACTTACAGTAAAATTCAAAAATATACATGGGAATGATAATCACCAAATTTCAGGACAGCGGTTACCTCTAGCAAGGGAGGAGGTGAAAAAGATTCTAAGGTGGATCTTTGTTTTATCTGCAATTTTTTTTTTTAATATTTTAAAAGAGAAAAAGAGAGATTATAAACAAATGTTGCAAAATATTGGTGTTTTTTAAATCTCTAATTAGTATACATGTCTCTTATAGTCATTTCTAATATTTGAAATATTTCCTAACTTTACATATTAAATTTTAAATGTGTTCACAAATTATCTTTGCTATAAAAAAAAAAAAAAAAAAACGTCCGGTGAAAGCTTTGTGGGGACTTGAGTAGGCTATGAATTCTGCCACAGGGTACAGATTCTGAGAGGTCAGATGGTTGAATCACGAATCTTGTAAGTGAAATGACAGGGGCCCAGATCTCTACTAATTGCTGAAAGGGACTCTTTCTCTACACTTGAAAAAAAAAAAATTGTTCTAGAGTTACAGTTTTCAAAGAATATTTTGACTGTGGGCTACCAACATTCTCAGTGTTCAGTTTGTTAAAGAAAAAAAAAAAAATCCCTTAAAGCATCCTGAGAAGGCTTACATGGTAGCCTCCTATTGTTGATAATACGTTTTTCATGCGTGGCCCCAGCAATTTAGACCAACTCCAAAACGGGATCCCTTTACTCCCTATAAAATACTCACTTATTTATTTTTCTGGATATTCTACCCAAATAGAATGCCAACTATTTGCCTGGGCAAGTGGTAAACTGAAATTACGGACTGAATACTTTGCCTGAGGAAGAGGATGGCTTTAGTTATTGCTCTCTACACAGAACAGGGTTAGACCTTATTATGAACTTCTTCGGAACAACAGCTTTTCTAGACAATGGCCGCCGTGACTAGAGGTAATATTTGTAGACCAACCTGCACAAGCTCAATAGAGATCGTAGCGACTGTAGGCCACTCAGAACCACATCATATTGCTCTAGTGCACAATGAGACTCAGTAGGAACACTAGAAATTGCAAGAGGTGTAGAACTGATTCTTATTCTCCTTCTTTCTTAAAAAAGTTTTTATTAGCCTTCTTTGGACAAATTTTGGTGAGACTGACCTGCTATCCGTAACTAATAAATGTGCAGTCCAGTTACAAGCAGTCATTATGTGTAGGTAATAAAAAGATTATTTTCTGAAAGTAAGTGTGATATAAACAGAAAACTAATACTGCCAGCTAACAACTGGCAGAAGAAAAGACACTAAGCAACTAGCTCTTCCATAGCCAAAACGCAACTTGTTGGGTATTTTAAAATATTTAATAGGTTTATAAGCACCATTTTTTTTTTACAATAAGATACCTCATTCTTAGTCCTTGTCACAGATTTCCCAAAAGTACATGCAGAAAATAATAATGCCCAAAGCAATACCCTCTCTAGATGGACGCTTTATGCAAATTTTGTTTGGGCTCAGACAGTATCAAATTACCCCTGACTCAAAAGTCTTTCAGAATAAAAACATTTAAACAATGTTGAGTGGAAAAGAACTTTATCTATTACTCATCCTTTTATGAACTGGAACAGAGTCAAAACAATTATCTGAGAAGAATCAAGGTCCTGTTCTGTGATTGTGCCCTAAGCTCACCTAAAATGAAAAGAAGAAACAGCTCCTATTTTAGTTCATATCGTAGTGAGGTACCTTGTCATCCATTAAAAAACAAAACAAATACCAGGAGAGTAACATACTTTCAGCTTGATCATTTGTTCAAGTGTACGTGTCTTTACAACTAGCAATGTAGATAGCTCTCCCCAGGTGTCTGTTAGTGAGTATGATTTTGAGCTCACTAAAACAATCAACTCAAATCTCAGTTGATAGAAATGATATTCAGATTATACAAAATGTATGTATCCCATTTGTCGTTCTGATATTCTAAAATATATCCTAGATCAAGCCACACCCAGAAAGCATAGAAGATTGTGACAGAGACTGCAAGTTCTCAACTAATCATTCTCCCCAGTCACAAAAACACCCAGATTTTTAGCTGTATACCTGACTGCTCAGTGTAAAGACTGCATTTCCTTATTCCCTTACACTTAGACACATGGGCTCTAAGTGTGTCTGTGTGGTAGAGTCTACTTAGCGGCAGAATAAAACAATTATCTCGGTATACAAGGGCAGAAGTCTGCAGTCAACACGGCAATAAGACGTTGCCCTCTCACCCAAGCATTTTTTTTTTTTTTTAATTAAATAACGACCACTATGCTGGGGAAGCTGGGATGGAGGGTAGTGGATATGGTACAGCCAGTAAAAAACGACCACAGTCTTCAGTCTCAAACACTGTATCTAGGTAAGATTTTTAATTTTGAGTGTTTACATATAGGCCTAAAATTAAGTACTTAGAATCCCTTCAACAAAAACTAAGGTTGGTTTGCAAATGACAGTGATTTCCAGCCTCCAAAGAAACCAAGAGCAACACCTCCTTCCCCCCCGCCACACACGTGTACACACACACTAACTGCATCAGCAGTAAGCTGGCTGTAAGAGTTGTACAGCCCCCAAGATACAATTATGGGAGGAAATAGACAAGGAAGAACTGTCCAGAGGACTGTGCATTTTCAGTTGAACTAGCCAAAGAACTTGATCTTCATTACTCACCTACAGTGGGATTTGATCATTGCTTTGGATCTAAAATTACTATTTGTTTCTCATTCTCCTTTTCCCCAATTGGGAACCTCATGGTTATTCCACATCTATACTAGGGTGGGCGAACTATAGCCCATGGCCAAATCTAGTTTAATGCCTATTTTGTAAATAAAGTTTCACTGGAACACAGCCATCCCCATTCATTTTGTCTCTGGTTGCTTTCGCCCTTCAACAGCAACCAAGTAGCTGTAAAAGAGATAATACGGTCCGCAAAACTGCACCTATACACTGCCTGGCCCTTTATAGAAAAAGTTTACTAAACCCTGGTCTTCATTGTCATTTTCTTGAGTATTTATTAAGGGTGCTAAGAGTAAACTGGAAACCCTGGTGGGGTAGAGGTTAAGTGCTATGGCTGCTAACCAAAAGGTCGGCAGTTCGAATCCGCCAGGCGCTCCTTGGAAACTCTACAGAGCAGTTCTACTCTGTCTTATAGGATCGCTATGAGTTGGAACTGACTCAGTGGCACTGGGTCTGGTTTGGTTTTTTTGGTTTAAGAGTAAATCAAATGTCTCAAGATTAACAATAGCTGTATTAGACTTCAGGGAAAGGATTGTACATCTCCCAAAGATCCTGAATGTTAATCTGGATGTAGTAACTGGATAGGACTTTGCCCTAGAGAAACGATGATATGGAAGAAAGTGCATGGTGAGTTGGTGTTCAAAATGGCAGATTGTGTCAGGGAAATCATTCATTCTGTTTTTTTCCCTATAAAAAAGTGGAAACTTACATGATTCAGATATATAAATTGAATGTTGTTGGTCCCTGAAAAATATTTTTTTCTTTAATTGTTCTTTTAAATTATAACATCTGCTTATTTTGAAGATTCTTTTAAGAAAAAGTCCTATGAGTTTTTTTTAATTAAGCCTTTTGTAAACGTATCATTCAGATAGTTTATTCGCATGTTGTATTTTATTGTGCATTCATTTACCTCAGGAGAAACTAGTAATCTTTTAAATCTTATCAGAAATTTGTATTTATCTCATGAACATAATAAATTATGTAAATGATAAAGTTTCTCTTTTGCTTCTTGAAAGTTAAGTGACAGATTTATACTTCTTACAGAAAACATATTTTTCATTATCTTCCTATATTCCTAGCTCCATTTCACTGCAATCTTGTTTTTCTCTCTTCACTCTATTTTTTTCTAGATACGTTATATGCAGTCCCTCAGTGACACAAATGGTTATATGCTTGACTACTAGCTGAAAGGTTGGTGGTTCAAACCCACCCAGAGGCACCTTGGAGGACAGGCCTGGCAATCTGCTTTTGAAAGGTCACAGCTTTGAAAACCCTATGGAAGAGTTCTACTCTGCACACATGGGTGCAGAATTGACTTGATGGCAACTTACAACAGCAACAACAAGATACTTTATGTAGCCTTATAAACCACTTGACATGTTTCCTAGAATAGGCAGATATAAAAAATATACAATTAATCAATCAAAAATTAAGCATTATATCATTTAACCCTAAATATAAATCTTTGGGTTGGTTATTTACATTTTACAGGAGAAGGAAGAGACAAACTAAGTAGCATGTAAAGGCAATCAGAAAATAAGTAGAAATTCTAGACTTTAAACCTAACTCTAAAAATTATATTTTTTCCAACTTTATCACGTTGCCTCCTTTTCGAATGAAGGTGGTAATAAACGAAAACCCATTGCTGTCGAGTCGATTCTGACTCATAGCAACCATATAGAACAAAGTAGAACTGCCCCATAGAGTTTTCAAGGAGCGCCTGGCGGATTCAAACTGCTCACCTCTTGGTTAACAGCCGTAGCACTTAACCACTATGCCACCAAGGTGGTAATAGTGCAATGTTATTCTAAAGTTTTAATTAAATTAAGTTAAAGTTTGAAATAGACCTGTGGATAAGAAGTTCTGTAGTATTGAATTTAAGTGTTTATTGCTGTCAATATTGAAAAGGTTAATATGTATATTGGTAGCTTGAAAAACCTTTAATAGAACAGTGACAGTAGTAAAAGAACTGGTAGATTTAGAAAACGGAAAACCACCCCCAAAAGTCAATAACATGTAGTAATTTGTAATACTGTTGAAACTGCTAAAATATATGTCATTAGGCTGAGATAGCATATGGGACCCATGGCTGGAGAGGAAGCCTAGCCTACCATCTAGCAACCCACTTTCAACCAAGTGTTCTTGTTCTCTGCTTGTCTTTATGTGGGCAGTTACTCAGGAAAATAAAATAAAACCTTAATTTCAAGACTAAAAAGAAAACAATAATACTTTAAATATAAAGTGAAGAGGCCTAAAATGGTTCTTAGGCAGGAAAAAATATATATATATTTTAATAAATTAAAGAATACAAGAGCAAATTCTAAAAGGGCCCATATTGATAACGTATCTATTATATTTATAACATTATATTATTTTTTCATTCACTAAAAACATTTCGTGGAGTTTTATCACCACTGAAAAGTTTCTCAGTAATAGATAGAAAGAACTTTAGTGAAATCTGAAGAGGCAGGTAGCTTGTTCTTTGAAGTTACATAGTCCCAGGAAACACGAAACTATTTCAAAGAATTCTTTGTGTCTATAAAAAAATTTTTTTTTTTTTTTATGAAAATATAAGACAGGCAACATTAATGTTTCTTCCCGAGCTTAAATAAAAGAAGAAGAAGAAGAAAGGGTTATAAGCAGGAACAGGAGTTTCACCCTGATGAAATTCAACCAGTTTTAAAACAAAATGCCTATGAAAGGGAGCATCATGGTTAAATGCAGCCAAGCACAGACTGATTCTTATATTGTAGCAATGCAGTAGGTTTCATATTTGACCTTTGTGTGCTCTACAATCACGCTAATCACAAATCATGAAGAAAACAAAAATAAGAAAATTCCATTCTTCTAGTCAGATAGTCCATTACAAAGTTTGCACCGTGGCACAATTAATTTAAACACAGTGCCACAGCTATATGGATGCTAAAGTGTTAATTCACGTATATAAGGTTTTGAAAAGATCATAAGCTATTTTCCTTACATACATCAGGAGTCTACTCAAGTTGCTTTTGGCAAAGCCACCTAAATTCAAATGGTCCCTAGCTGATTGACATATCTTCCCAATAACAAGTCTCCAAACTGTTCCATTTCAACAATCTTGCTGAAATCCAGCTGGCTCGTATGCAATTACGATAAAAATCCAAAGTGTTGCTAATTGACTAGAGAACAGAATTTGAAATTCTGACAAGAAATACTTCCTCACCCTGGATTGAGGGAAACAGTGCACAGATGGTCAAGGTGATACACATTCACGGGGCCCTTCAAAGACTAATTTCTTCTCAATCCCCGTGTAGAAAGAGTGCTTAATTAAAAAAAAAAAAAAAAAAGGAGCTCATTTTTCATTTCTGATTTAAAGAAACCATTGTTAACTCCTGCCATAATTTAGGTTTTTAACTAATTCATTCGTTCACTCTTGCCTCTAGTTTTGATTATGGCATGCATTTCCAATTCTACTACAAGCAGAAGTTTCTGTGCCAATTACAGTTCTTCCAGGGCACAAGAACACTGAGATCATGTCACATCACATCAGTACGATCAAACACTGAAATTAATTTAGGGTTTTGGCCCTTAGCCTTAGGGCACAAAACTCAATACTCTAGCAATTTCAGAAACTTTATCATGTTTAACACCACTAATTACTCATAGCAACTATTTTCAACAAGTAGTATGTGGTACTGATCCTAAACTGAAATGAACATGATTCTAGATCAGAGTACTCTTTTAAAATCAATGAAATTTTAGAAATTAGTTTGAAAGCTTCTATAAGCACATTAGAGCATTTTCAAAAAATCTTGGCAACAATTTAGCAGATTCATTCTTTGATTTCCTTACCAAAATATCATTCTTGAAGTCTTAGCTGTACTTAATTCCTTTTCCCATTTCCAACAAGAGATATTTCACAGTTTCTCAAAGGTCCCTCCTCCATTTTGTGGTCTATAATTCTCCACATCTTTATCTCATACTTGAGCAGGAAAACAGAAGCCATAAATCAAGAATACTCTCTATTTCTGCTCCTCCCTTCCACCCAACTATATCGATATCTAAGTGTCTGTCCCGGTTCTTATTTGCAAAAAGCAACCCATTCGAACTACTTTAAGCAGCAAAGCTATTCATTAAAGAGGTTTTAGCTCCATTTCTCTCAGGCACTTTCTTCTCTTCCTCTCTCTTGCTCTCCTTTTCTATCGCCTCTCTTCTCCTATTTCACCAGTTCAATATGAAAAACGAATTACCACTGGCCACTATCTTTCATTGACAAACTCAAACTTTCAGTAACAACGAGGACAGAAAACAGATAGAGATCTTTAAGATGTCTACTTGGAGCTTAGAGTCACTAGCCTGCCTAATAGGTATCCACCTTTACTCCATAGAACCTTGTGTTTCAGAAAGGACTTGACCAAGAGTGCCTATAGATTAGTTCCTGATAAACCTCGTTTCCCTCACTGCTATTTAGTTTAGTAAAGAACTTATAAGAGGGTTTTGGGAGTTCATAAAGACATCTCCTCTTTTAATATCATCATAGATGTATTACATTGTCTGACTTGAAATTTTAAGCACTATGGTTAAATTCTATTTTTAAGTCTTAACATATTTTTTAGATAGTAATCATTTTGTAAAAAAAAAAAATCAAAGAATCGAAATACAGTGCTTCGTTTTCTCCCATTACCAAGAATTCAAGAATGCAAGGCTATTCTTGGCTGCATTCATTTGAAAATGTAATACAATCAAAAATGAATAAAAAATGACATATTGCATGTATCAAAAATGGACCACTGCAATTATTTTGAATCTTATATATTGACTTCAAAGCTTAGAATAGTAACAGAGTAATAGTTTACATTGTTTTCAATACATAAAAAAAGAGGAGAACAAAAACAATGATAATTCAGCATATTCTATCAGATTCTCCTTTAATTAGGCATTTTTTCATCCAATATGATAATTCAAGGCTACCAACATCTTGTTTGGTTTCCGGCAAGATGGAATTTATATGTAGACAGGACAGTGGTAAAAGTACATTAAAATGTTATGTCAAAAATTTGTTCAGTCATACCTTTAATTAAAATTGGTTTAGTCATACCTTTAATTTACTAAAAAGTGACTATAATAATTCATCATAAATAAAATGAGGACAATATCCGTGAATACAAAGTAAGATGAGGAACAAGTGCTTCCTTGCCTTTTTTATCAAATTTATTGTCCATGTATGAATTGGACCTATTCGGAAAAATATCTGAAAGTTCTTTTGGTAATCACTAACATTATGAAATGCAGTAAACATGCTCAACGCAGTGCGGGTAGTAGCATTTAACTTCCCTGGTACGCCTATTATCTGATTAATTGTATTTGCAGGTCATCTTGGAGCCTCTGGTGTGTCTGAATAATGAACCACATTCAATATCATGCTGCAAGACTTTTTCTTCATTCTGTCTTCAGCTGACATGAGGGAATGCTATGCGGAAACCTAATATGGCATGTAGGGGATGTTAAAATAATGTCCTGATTGTTGAATTCATATTATCCTCTCACTAGGGAGCCATCAGCCTCATAAATTAAATAAAAATAAATAAAAGAAAGAACCCATTCTTCTGGTTGCCAACTGAAAATAAGTTAAAAGCTGCTTCCTTTTTAACTATGTTCAATTGTCCTTGTCCACAGGGACCAGGCTTTGGAAATATAAAAGAATATATTTAGTTCTTGTTGAAAGAATAATAATTTGGTAATTTCTCCTAGAAAAAAAAAAAAAAAGCACTAAAGCTGTGTTATACAAAACCATTTTCCTGTCCATGAAGTTTTCAGATTTAAGACTCTAAAATGCTTTAGAAAACATTATCTCAACACCCCAGTGGCCTAATGTTTTAATTCCTCACTTAGAAAGAGGAAACAGAAAAGTTTGAAGCATAAAGATGCTAACTGGCTTTTCTGATCTCCCAAAAGTCAGCTGTTGCGCTGAAACCTAATTCATAAGTCATGATCTCTAAGCGATCTCAGCATAACACCTTTCCTGCATTCAGAAATCCTTTGAGCAAAGTATAGGAAAGTTGAATTTGTGTCTTTAAAATTATAAAATAAGTTTTAAAATTAAATATATATATATATTAAATCAGATATTTTTGTTGTGACTATATGAACTACTCTAGATACTTTATAATTGTTGTTTTATTTTTTTTTCCTTCTGCTTGTTTGCTTTTAAATCAACAAATAGGCAAAACTGTGACATTGTTGACCCTATAAGGGAGTTTCTTCAGATAAAGAAATAAACAGAAAGGGTAAGGGAGTAATTTTTATTTTTAAAAATGTTACACAAGTAAATACCATTATATAAGTATAGTTACATTATTTCCATAATCAAATTTATATTAAAAATTCATATTATTGTCAGTGTAGCATTCTCATTGTAAGACTATTAAAAAAAATAAATAGATAGTCGTTAAAATATAATCTCTCTCTTGGAGCAAAGTAAGCCTCTATTCCCTTAAACAAAATTTCTAGATTCTGAGTAGGACCAATCTAGAGTTGTTTGTTTTGTTTTGTTTTTAATACTATATGTGCCCTAAACAACCTGCATTAGAAATCTTCCGATTTAATGGCATAAAAAAGCCCTAAACAACCTGCATTAGAAATCTTCCGATTTAATGGCATAGCTAAAATATTTTCAGATGAACCTGTGATTCAGAACGTGTATCCAAGGATTTGTTAGAGAGCACAGTTTATCCCTATACCGTGTCCCTGTATTTGGCATACTAGCAAGGTATAAGAACAATGTGGTTTTATTTCCTCAGCTCGAGCGTGGGCTTGGGTATTATTGCTTGTATTTTCAAATAGAAATACTTGATCTGCTACTCAGACTTAATATACTCTCAGAAGAATAAGCTTGCTTGTCTTCCTGAGGAATGCGTACTGACTTCACACCCATACTTTTTCCACCTCACTTGATGACCTTTCATGTGATCCATAAGAAGGATTTGCTCCTGCCACTTTTTCCACCAGAACACTGCTTACAACTTTGAGAGCAAGAAAATGACATATACTTATCCCATGGGCTACAATAAACGCTATTAACTAAAATCTATTTCATCCCCAAAACCTGCTACACATTCTACATATTTTATTTCAAAGTATAAAAATGATCCTGCACTGTAGGTATTATTTTTCTCATTTTAAAAACAAAACTGAAGTTCAGAGAGTTAAACTGAATTGACCGATATGACATAGACACTAAACAGCATGTCAATAATTAACCTAACACTATATGAAAACAGATCGCCTTTTACTGTGAATAAATACTGGGTTTTCCAAAAGCCAATTATCTGTCATTGGCATGAACTACAAAACCAAACCAGTTGCCTTCGAGTAGATTCCAATTCATGGCGACCCACGTGTTGATGTTGTTGTTAGGTGCTGTGGAGTTGGTTCCAACTCATAGCGACCCTATGCACAACAGAACGAAACACTGCCCGGTCCTGAGCCATCCTCACAATCGTTGCTATGCTTGAGCTCATTGTTGCAGCCACTGTGTCAATCTACCTCATTGAGGGTCTTCCTCTTTACCGCTGATCCTGTACTCTGCCAAGCATAATGTCCTTCTCCAGGGACTGATCCCTCCTGACAACATGTCCAAAGTATGTAAGACTCAGACTCACCATCCTTGCCTTTAAGGAGCATTCAGGCCGCACTTCTTCCAAGACAGATTTGTTCATTCTTTTGGCAGCCCATGGTATAGTCAATATTCTTCACCAACACCACAATTCAAAGGCATCAACTCTTCTTCAGTCTTCCTTATTCATTGCCCAGCTTTCACACGCATATGATGTGATTGAAAATACCATGGCTTGTGTCAGGTGCACCTTAGTCTTCAGGGTGACAACTTTGCTCTTCAACACTTTGAAGAGGTCCTTTGCAGCAGATTTGCCCAATGCAATGTATCTTTTGATTTCTTGACTGCTGCTTCCATGGCTGTTGATTGTGGATCCAAGTAAAATGAAATCCTTGACAACTTCAATCTTTTCTCCATTTATCATGATGTTGCTCATTGGTCCAGTTGTGAGGACGTTTGTTTTCTTTGTGTTGAGGTGCAATCCATACTGAAGGCTGTGGTCTTTGATCTTCATTAGTAAGTGCTTCAGGTCCTCTTCACTTTCAAGGTTGTGTCATCTGCATAATGCAGGTAGTTAATGAGTCTTCCTCCAATCCTGATGCCCCATTCTTCTTCATATAGTCCAGCTTCTCGTATTATTTGTTCAGCATACAGATTAAATAGGTGTGGTGAAAGAATACAACCCTGACGCACACCGTTCCTGACTTTAAACCAATCAATATCCTCTTGTCCTGTCCGAACAACTGCCTCTTGATCTATGGAAAGGTTCCTCATGAGCACAATTAAGTGTTCTGGGATTCCCATTTTTTGTAGTGTTATCCATAGTTTGTTATGATCCACACAGCCGAATGCCTTTGCATAATCAATAAAACACAGGTAAACATTCTTCTGGTATTCTCTACTTTCAGCCAGGATCCATCTGACATCAGCAATGATATCCCTGGTTCCACGTCCTCTTCTGAAACTGGCCTGAATTTTTGGCAGTTCCCTGTCGGCATACTGCTGCAGCCATTGTTGAATGATCTTCAGCAGATTTTTGCTTGAGTGTGATATTAACGATATTGTTCTATGATTTCCACATTCGGTTGGATCAAATTTCTTGGGAACAGGCATAAATATGGATCTTTTCCAATCAGTTGGCCAGGAAGCTGTCTTCCATATTTCTTGGCATAGAGGAGTGAGCACCTCCAGCGCTGCAGCTGTTTGTTGAAACATCTCATTTGATATTCCATCAATTCCTGGAACCTTGTTTTTCGCCAATGCCTTCAGAGCAGCTTGGACTTCTTCCTTCAGTACCATTGGTTCCTGATCATATGCCACCTCTTGAAATGGTTGAATATCGACTAATTCTTTGTGGTATAACGACTCTGTGTAGTCCTTCCATCTTCTTTTGATGCTTCCTGTGTCGTTTAATATTTTCCCCATGGAATCCTTAACTATTGCAACTCTAGGCTTGAATTTTTTCTTCAGTTCTTTCAGCTTGAGAAACGCCAAGCACGTTCTTCCCTTTTGGTTTTCCATCTCCAGCTCTTTGCACATGTCATTATAATACCTTATTTTGTCTTCTCGAGAGGCCCTTTGAAATCTTCTGTTCTTTTACTTCATGAACTCTTCCCTTTGCTTTAGCTGCTCGACGATCAAGAGCAAGCTTCAGAGTCTCCTTTGACATCCATCTTGGTCTTTTCTTTCTTTCCTGTCTTTTCAGTGACCTCTTGATTTCTTCATGGAAGATGTCCTTGATGTCATTCTACAACTCATCTGGTCTTTGGTCACTAGTGTTCAATGCTTCAAATCTATTCTTGAGATAGTCTCTAAATTCAGGTGGGATATACTCAAGGTGATATTTTGGCTCTCGTGGACTTGCTCTGATTTTCTTCAGTTTCAGCTTGAACTTGCATTTGAGCAATTGATGGTCTGTTCCACAGTCGGCCCCTGGCCTTGCTCTGACTGATGATATTGAGCTTTTCCATCGTCTCTTTCCACAGATGTAATCAATTTCATTTCTGTGTGTTCCACCTGGTGAAGTCCATATGTATAGTCACCATTTATGTTGGTGAAAGAAAGTATTTGCAATGAAGAAGTCATTGGCCTTGCAAAATTCTATCATTCGATCTCTGGCATTGTTTCTATCACCAGGGACATAGTTTCCAACTATTGATGCTTCTTCTTTGTTTCCAACTTTCTCATTCTAATCGCCAGTAATTATGAATGTATCTTGATTGCATGTTTGATCAATTTCAGACTGCAGCAGCTGATAAAAGTCTTCTATTTCTTCATCTTTGGCCCTAGTGGTTGGTGTGTAAATTTGAATACTAGTCCTATAAACTGGTCTTCCTTGTAGGCGTATGGATATTATCCTATCACTGATAGTGTTCTACTTCAGGATAGATCTTGAAACATTCTTTTTGACGATGAATGCAACACCATTCCTCTTCGAGTTGTCATTCCCATCACAGTAGACTATAGGACTGTCTGATTCAAAATGGCCAATACTAGTCCATTTCAGCTCACTAATGCCTAAGATATTGATGTTTATGCATTCCATTTCATTTTTGATGATTTCCAATTTTCCTAGATTCATACTTCATACATTCCAGGTTCTGATTATTAATGGATGTTTGCAGCTGTTTCTTCTCATTTTGAGTTGTTCCACATCAACAAGTGAAGGTCCCGAAAGCTTTACTCCATCCACGTCATTAAAGTCGACTCTACTTTGAGGAGGCAGGTCTTCTGCAGTCATCTTTTGAGTGCCTTCCTACCTGGGGGGCTCATCTTCCAGCACTATATCAGACAATGTTCTGCTGCTATTCATAAGGTTTTCACTGGCTAATGCTTTTCAGAAGTAGACTGCCAGGTCCTTCTTCCTAGTCTGTCTTAGTCTGGAAGCTTAGCTGAAACCTGTCCTCCATGGGTGACCCTGCTGGTATCTGAATACCAGTGGCAAAGCTTCCAGCATCACAGCAACACACAAGCCCCCACAGTATGACAAACTGACAGACATCTGTGTTGCAGAGTAGAAAAACAGAGTTTTAAAGACTGTAACCTTTTGAAAGCAGACCATCAAGCCTTTGTTCTGAGACACCTCTGAGGAGATTTGAACCACCAATCTTTTATTTATTTATTTGATAGAAGCAGTGATCTATTTAAAAGGAGACTTCAGCAAGCAGAAAGTTATGGCCCTCAGGATTTTCTTTGTGGATGCCCTCATTTTAGATAGTCTTTTTTCCCAGCTCAGTTAACACTATATTTTGATTTAAACATTTTCTTTTCTCCCAGAAGTAACTGCAGGGAATTTATCCCAATTTTGTAGGTTTCTAAGTAGTGGCCACCAGAATAAATGTGAGAATCAAAGTATTCCTGGGTGTTCCACACACTCCCATTGTGTGGGAGGCAAAGCATCATGGTAATTATAGCATGGTGGTTAAGAGTGTGGACCCTGGTGATTGATGCTACAATATGCATACCTACTCTATTGCTACCTGCTGTATGGACTGGAGTGAGTCAATTAAGCTTTCTCAGTCTTGGCTTTCTTTTCCAAGAATGGAGTGACAATTGTATCTACTTTTTTATGTTGAAATAATTATATAAGCTAATGTAATGTATATAAATATAGGACTTTGGCCCCAGAAAAAAGACTTAGAGATCTACTTTCAAATGGCCACAGCCTTGAAAACTCCATGGAGCACAGTTATACTTTGCAACACATAGAATCACCATGAATTGGAATGAACTCTATGGCAACTAGTTTGAGTTTTTGAACCATCAACTTTTTACTTAGTAGCCATGTGCTTAACTGTTTGCTCATCACAGGGACTCATAAACCATACTTTTGTCTAATTTTTTAAAATTACAATTGATCTGCAGAAGCTTCCCCTAAAAACTGCTTCAGTCTCACCATCAAACACATTATTTCTTTGGATTCCAATACAAACAATAACATATCAAAGCAGCTTATTTTGTTCTAGTAATTTTAATGTTCTCCAGTATGAGACCCTTTAAGAAAACCTAATCAAATTCTAGGTTGTTTCATATGACCACACTATGGTCCAGAAATTCCATTCATAGGTATTTACTAAAAAATGAAATGAAAACATTTCCACAAGAAAGATTTGTACAAGAGCACTTATGTCAGCTTTATCCGAAATCATCAAAAACTGGAATCAAGCCAAATGTCTATAAAGACAAGAAGGATTAAATAAAATGTGGCATCTCCATGCAATTGAATAATATTCTACAAAAAAATAAGAGAAAATTGCTAATACAGAAACAATGTGGATAAATCTCAAAACATCAGCTCGAGCAAAATGAATTAGACACAAAAGAATACACACTATGATTCCATCTATATGCAGTTTAGGAAGAGTCATTGTTCTGACAAAGATTACTCAAGTACTAGGAGTGAGTGCTGACTAAAAAGAGCCATAAGGGAATGTCCAGGTTTAAGAGAAACACTCAAGCTCTCGATCTCAGGATGATGTTTACATGGGTATGTACATTTTTGAAAGCTGATCTAACTATGAATTCAACTATAGCTCAATTTTTAAAAACACATCTTACTCTAATTTCAATTAATACGCTCACATCATTGGCCTAACATCTACCTCATCTGTGATGTTCCTCATAAATAAAGAAAAAAGTGAACAACTATAGTGAGTTTGAGGTTTTCAGTCACCCATATTACTAGTCAATAAAATAAACCAAGTATTCTCTGGATGTTTATTAGGATAACCAATTAACAAAACTGAAAAAAATTTTAAAGAGGCAAAAAAGCTTGTTACGACATTGTGCACTTTCAAAATCAGATTCTAGGCAGCTATACTGATAGTTTAAGCTACCTTTTGTACTTATCTTTTTAAGTGAAAAGCCTTGGAAATGTTGGAGCAGATCACAGGGTTCATTGACCCTTGGCTGAGCTCTGAGAAGTAAATAAGAAAGGTCTCTTATTAGGGCAAATATTTTGACCACAGTACTCACCAAATGCATTGTAATGCATCTTAGTTTAAAGTCTATGGATTACTATGCTTCCAAGTGAACAATGCTGTCACTCAGCAGAAACTTTTTCAGAGGAATAAAATCTCAAAAAATATTTGAAGATTGTTGATAGTTTTCAATAATGGAAGTTAACGCAGAACAAATATTTTGCTAGATTACGTTCTGTCTATAAACAGAGATAAAGTAAACTGATATATGGCTATGAGTAGGAATGAGCTGCTCTTGCAAATCCACCAAAAAAAAAAAAATTCCTATAATGTAGCATTTAAAATGTTTTATGATATATAAATACAGATGGAGAAATAAAGAAATTCTATTATATCAATACACTGCCATCTTTAAAAAGACTGTCTGCATGTGATAGGAGTTGTTACAAAACATGTCAGCATCGAGGTTTTTGTTTTTCTTCCCAGAAACTGAATAAATCTGAATAATTTTTCTTCTGTTAGTTGATTACATTACCAAAAATTGACATGGCAACTGTTGGCATTTGTAAGATTCTCCAGAGTGGCATTGCTGTTATTGAATTGCTTTTCAGAGAATTTTGCTCCTAGCATATTTTGTTCTCTTACTGTTTCATGATAATAGGGTTTTTGTAGCTGGGGCTTATAAAATATATGTATAAACACCAAGGGGGAAATGAAGAATAAAGGATTCTGGCTATGCTGTCATCGTACAGATATTTTTTAAAATCTAGAATGGTTGAGTAAATAAGTAAGCTCCAGGATATCCTATTTATTAAAGCTTTTATACCCTGCGGGTGATAACTAATTTAATCTGACAATCTGAAGAGGATACTGAAAAACTAAATAAAAGTAAATAAGTAAACAGGCATATATGAGAACTTGTCATACATTAAACTGAAATACATTTATCATTAAAGCAATTATTATCTTATATTTTTATTATGCTTTTAATAGTTATATTCCATCTATCCCTTTTAACAACTAAAAAGAATTTTAGGCAACTTAAAACACAAATAGAAAATTTAAATTATGATTTAATTCCTTTTTGTATGATCATCTTTTAATCTCTCATTTTGACACATAATTTTAGAGCTGAAAAGAATATTAGAGAAAATTGACTTTGAGATTATCCTTGTGTATACACAGAGCAGTTAAATGTCTTGCCCCAAATTCCACAGGTGCTACCAGACCAGGACTAGAAACTGGTTACAAACTTCTAGTTTAGGATTTTCAAACTTTAATATTTGCTTACAAATCTAGCTTTATTTAATTGATAAAATATTCTGTGATTCTATCTGATGATTTTTACAAATTCTTCCAAATAATTCAACAGATGCATTTTCTCCACCTTAATTCATGCATCAATATCATCAAACAAACATCTTTATTCTTTCAATATTAAAAGACAAGGCTTAGTTACTGTCTTAGTTATCCAGTGCTGCTATAACAGAAATACCACAAGTGGATAGCTTTAAAAAAGAGAAATTTTTTATGCATGGTAAAGTAGACTAGAGTCCAAATTCAGGTCATCAGCTCCAGGGGAAGGCTTTCTCTCTCTGTCCCTCTTCTCATCAATCTTCCCCGGACTAGGAGCTTCTCCATGCAGGACCTTAGGTCCAAAGGGACATGGTCTGCTTCGGGCATTGCTTTCTTGTAGGTATGAGGTCCCCCTCTCTTCTGGCTTCCCTTTCCTTTTTATGTCTTGAGAGATAAGAGGTGGTGCGGGCCACACCCTAGTGAAACTCCATGTACATTGGGTCAGGGATGTGACCTGGGTAAGGGTGTTACAATCCCACCCTAACTCTCTTTAACATAAAATTACAATTACAAAATGGAAGACAACCACACATCACTGAAAATCATGGCCCAACCAAATTGATACACACATTTTTGGGGGGACATATTCAATCCATGACAGTTATGGAGTTTATCCTTTTTCTGTATGTTAATTGTTCAAAAAGGCTCATGGTTGTAGACACCTTACACAAGCATTGACATCAGCTTCTCACAATTCAAAAGATCATAAAGTATTAGTTTCCATAGATACAAAACTCTTATTTATAATCTCCTCGATAATAAATAAATACAAAAGATGTCAATTGAACATTAGGCTACTGTTAGGATAATAAACGAAGATTAAAATCAACACTTGACTTTAAGAAACTAACAATACAGTAAAAAAAAAATAGTGCGGTAAATAAACACATGTTTCAAATAGGTAGACAAAAACATCACTCTATTAGATAGTAATTAATCTTTATTCAACAAGTATGTGGAGTCCTTGAACAGCATTAATGGTTAAGTGCTCAACTACTAACCCAAATTTGGTAGTTCAAGTCCACTATGAGATGCCGCAGAAGAAAATCGCCACAAGCTACTTCCAGTAGATCACAATTAGTGAAAACCCTATGGAGCACAGCTCTACTCTAAAACACATGAGGTTGTAATGGGTTGGAATCAACTCGACTGCACCTGTTTTTTGTTTGTTTGTTTTTTATAGGAATCATAATTTGAAATAAGCCATGAAATATTAAAACTGCTTTTATGTACAGAAATAGAAGCAGAAAGAAGTTACACTGCTTGATAGTGACCAGTATTAACAAAAGAAGATAGAGTAAAACACAGACTATATTAATCTCTGTCAACATGAATGTAAGCAATGTGGAGGAAAATATGCTGAAAACACAGACTTGACACATTTTTAAAGGGTCTTGTGATGCAGGCTGATAAATTGTATGATAAAAGAAGAGCTCATGGTGTCTCCTGATCAAAAGAATATTTCACTGACATACTGACCTCAATTCCATCACCAAAGCATATTATTTAGGGGTATTATTCTGAATATTATTTTTGAAAATTTAAGGGTTGCAGAAATAATCTATTACCAGCCAAAAATTAAGTCAACATTAATTAATAATATTTTACTACGATGTTTCTCAAAGTGTGGTTCTCAAATCACTATATCAGAATCACTTGGAGTCCTGTTAAAAACACAAAGTTCTGAATACGACCTCACTTACAGAATCTCTTGGAAATGAAATTCATAATTTTTTCATTTTAAAAAATGCTCTAAGATTATTACTTCCAGATGAGATGGATAATGGGCCGAACACTCCAGCCAAGAACAACCTGTCAAAATAAAGTATTACATTTATCAGTAGGAAGGCAACAAATAGTTGCTAAGGCAATGAGAAAGGATACCACTAAGTAGTGAGCCAACTTCAGCAGGCATTTTAACCCAAGGACATTTGCCAATTTTGGTCACAGAGAAAAGGCTAAAAATCAAGGTTAGGCCAAAAAGAGGTTCAATCTTTGCTGGGGAACAGAGAAATTTGCAGAGATTAGAGGGGCCCAACACATGGTTGTTTTCTTTTCAGGATTTTTGTTTTTAATTCCAGAGCTGTGATGAGAGATTAAAGATACAGACAGAAAGCCTCTCAGAAGCAGAGCAGACAAAGATAGAGTATGATATCTGTTATCAAGTTGCAAACCTAAGAGGCAGAAGTAAATCAAGGTAGTCTTAACATTACCAGGCGTGCAAATGAGGATCCGTTCAGCAAAGTCCTGCTCCTACCCTATCAGAGGGAACAGTGAACCCTTCCTAGAGGAAGACAGTGCCATCTGGAGCCTCTATAGTGGTGTATTTTAAGTATCTGACATTCAGTCAAAATTCATGAGGCATGTCTATTGGGTCACAATTCTCCTTGGATCTCCAGTGTATTTTCATGTGAGATAGTGATACAATACCTGCCCTTTGTTTCAGATGATCTTTCCAAGCATGTTTATTCAGCAAAATGCCCTGGAATATAGAGTATCTTCTTCTCCTGGAACATTGGGCAGACACACAAATATAGTTGCACATATAATAAAGATAATGTTTACCTCAAGAAAAAAGGAGCTTTTTACTTCCCACTATAAAATCCAGTTTCCCTAACTCAGTAATCCTCAATCATAAAGCAACTCTCTACATCATCCAGCTGAAACTTGGGGGCAAGAAGATCCAGCACAAATACACTGATATTCTTGTGACTTGCTAGTCCATAAGTGAAAAACTCCTTAGTCTCTAAACCAGCAGTTTCTTGGCTTCCACCAACATGCAAAAAAACTATTGCAGGCACATTCCTTAGCTAGAAAGCAGAGTAAAATCTGACTCTTCACAATTTTTGATAATGACAAGAGACAGACCAAATTACTGAAAAACCTGAGAATAAACAAAGAAAAGGACCCATTGCTGACATCTATATTGAAGCTCTAAGACAAAGACTTTAATATGATAAACATGTTCAAGAAAATATAAGAAACATACAGAAAAAATCAAATAGGGTAAAAGGTGGAGATTTTCACTAAAAGATATTATTGAAATTATCAGAAATTAGTAACTCAATGAATGAGTTTAATAGCAGACAAGAAATAGCATAAGACAGAAATAGTGAACTGGAAGACAGTAATATAAACTATCAAAAATCAACAAGAGAAAAGAAATAAACAGAAAAGAACATTAGAAACAGAATTTAGTGAAGCAATAAAACTATAATCTAAGAAAAAGAGACAATGAAACAGAAGTAATATTTAGAGATAATCAATAAAACTTTTCCAAAATCTACAGATTGAAGAATATATACAATCTTTAAATAGGTTAAATATAAAGAAATTCATGCCTAGGAGTGTCATAGCCAAACTGCTGAAAATTAAACAATAAGAAAATCTTAAAAACAGCCAGAAAAAAAAAATTTACATGTCCTTCAATTAAAAAAAAAAAAAAAAACAGAGGCAGAGCCAAAGTGGCACCCTAGACAGATGCATCATGCAGTCTCTCTTCAGCAAAGGCACAAAATACTAAATAAAACAGACACAAACTTCAATTCTTAAACCCTATGCATCAACTGAAGGGATAAAGAACTAGATTAAACACAGAATGGAAGAAAAAACTGGAGGAAAACAGAGAGTGCAGAGAGATACAGAGTGGAAGTCCCCTACTAACTAACATGGCACAGTATCACCACCTCAGAGCACACCCAGAAACCTTGGACAGGGAGTACGGGAAGGGGGCTTTATGAAGCCCACAATAGGAGACAGAGCACCTGGTAACTAGAGAAACACGCTTTCCCACACCTCACCCTTCTGTCCTGTATACCACCCCTACCCCTTCCCGATAGGCCACACCATCTAGCCTGCCATCATCCCAGGTCCAACCCGCCTCTACTCACCAGCTCCTGCTGTGCCTTTTTTTTTTTAACCTTTCTTCCTTTCCTTCCCCCACCCCCACCTAGCAACATATGCCCCCCCACCCCTTCCCAGTGAGCCTTGCCACACCCCTCAGCTAGAGAGTTACTCCTTGCCACAGGTCCACCTAGCCCCACCCGCTGGCTCCTGGCACACCATTTCTTTCCTTTCTTCCTTTTCTTTCTCCCTCCCACCTAGCCTCAGACACCAGCTCTACACCTTTTTGGCAGGCCATACCACACTGTGGCAAGTAGATAGCTACTGGCCTGCCACCAACCCTGGTCACCCCTATCCCCACCCACCAGCTCCTGCGTCATCATTTTTTTTTCTCTTTCCTTCTTTTCTTTCTCCCTCCCGCCTATCCCTGTACTCCACCTCTACTCCTTCTCACCGGGCCTCACCTCACTGCCACGGGTAGAGACCTACAGGCCTGCTACCTCACCAGGTCCCACCCACTCCCACCATCCAGCTCCCACCACACTAGTTTTCCTCCTTTCTTCCTATTCTTTCTACCTCCCACCTAACACTGTATCTCACCTCTACTCCTTTCTGCCAGGCCACACTGCAAGGCCATGGCTGGAGACCAATCAACCCTCCAAAAGCCCAAGTCCACCCCACCCCTATCCACTGGCTCGCAACACATCAGATTTTTTCCCTTTCTTCCTTTTTCTTCTCCCACATAGCCCCAAATGCCACCTCCCGACATTACCACCAGCTCCCAGGTCTGCCTCACCCACAACTGCTGGCAACGCTTATTTTTCTTCTTCTCTTTTTTCTTTTCTTTGTTCCCTGCACCAGGCCCCCTTTGCAACAGCACTCTCTGTGCTGTCACAGCTAGAGTATCCCCAGCTCAGGTCCGCTGCTGCATGGGGCCTGCACTGTCCCTCCCCTCCCACCACTCAACCTGCTGCTGAATAAAGGGAAGTGAGCCTGTACCACTAACCATCTAACACTCCCACCTATCTGGAGAGGGGCTGTGAATGCTTCCATACCACTGGACCAACATCAGGAGGCAGACAGAGCCTGCCCATTCTGCCTTCAGCCACCTTGCCAAACCATACAAAGAAAAGCGGGCATGCACTGGCTGCTGTGCCCTGCCCAAGTGGACAAGGTGGTGAGAGCTATCTGCCCACAGACAAGCAAATAGCAAGCAAGCCTGGCCCACCCACCCTGACATATAGAAACAAAATAAAGATGCAAGATGAAACAAACAAACAGATAGGAAATACAGAAAATAATACCTTAATGTCTCAGAGACAGCATAAAAAATCATAATATATAAAAAAGCAGGACAAGATGGCTTCAGCAAGTGACTAAAATAAAGAGTCACATAACCTTCTGTTAGAAGAAAGAGCAGTGGAACTACCTGTTATGGAAATCAAATGACTAATATTTAGGCTAATCTAAGGAAACAACCCTGGTGATATAGTAGTTAAGTGCTATGGCTGCTAACCAAAAGGTCAGCAGTTCAAATTCACCAGGCAGTCCTTGTAAACTCTTTGGGGCAGTCCTACTCAGTCCATTGGGGTCTCTATGAGTCGGAATCAACACGACGGCAATGGGCTTTTGGGTTTTAAGAGTTAAGGAAAGATACCAAGGAAAATACAGATAAAACCAAGGAAAAATAGACAAAAATCATGGAAAACACAGATTAAACCAATGAACACATAGCCAAAATCAGGAAAAACACAGAAAAAGCCATAGAATAATTCAGGAAAGTAATACAAGAATAAAACATCCACATAAATAAACAATTAGAAATCATACAAACACAGCAACTAGAAATCCAAAAGATAAAAAACAAAATTTCAGAAAAGGACAACACGATAGAAAGTTTTAGGAGCAGGGTGGGGATAGAAAAACACTAAATAGACAATAGATAACTTTGGTGAAGGGGAGGACAGTGTACAATACTGGGGAAGCCAACAGAGTGTGTACAAGGCAAGGTCATGGAAGCTCCATAGACACATCCCTGAGGGACCAAATTGCTGGGCTGAGGGCTGTAGGGACCATGGTCTTGGGGAACATCTAGCTTAATTGACATAACATAGTTTATAAAGAAAATGTTCTATATTCTACTGTGGAAAGTAGCATCTGGAGTCTTAAAAGCCTGCAAGCAGCCATCTAAGATACAACACTGGTCTCACCCCTTTGGGAACCAGGAAGAATGAAGAAAACTAAAGACACAAGGGAAAGATTAGTCCAAAGACTAATAGACCACATCTACCACAGCCTCTGCCAGACTGAGTCCAGTACAACGAGATGGCGCCTGGCTACCACTACCACCTGCTCTGACAGGGATCACCATAGAGGGTCCCAGACAGAGCTGGAGGAAAATGTAGAACAAAATTTTAACTCACGAAAAAGAGCGGACTTACTGGTCTGACAGAGACTGGAGAAACTCTGAGAGTATGGCCCCCTTTTAGCTCAGTAATGAAGTCACTCCCAAGGTTCACCCTTCATCCAAAGATTAGACAGGCCCATAAAACAAAACAAGACTAAAGGGGCACACCAGCCCAGAGGCAAGGACCAGAAGTCAGTAGGGAAAAGGAAAGCTGGTAAAAGGGGACCCAAGGCCGAGAAGGGAGAGTGTTTACAGGTTGTGGAGTTGCTAACCAATGTCATAAAACAATATGTGTACTAACTGTTTAATGGAAAATAGTTTGTTCTATAAACCATCTAAATTTCAATCATAATAATAATTTAAAAAGAAAAAAAGTTTTAGGAACAAATTTGAAACAATGGTAGACAGCATCAGCAAGATAAAAGACAAATCCATGGAGGAAAAATCAGAGAAAAGAATGAAGAAAACCTGAGAATTATGTGGAACACAATTAAGAGCAAAAATTTGCGCATGATTAGAGCTCCAGAAGAGGTGGAGAAAATGGAAAACACAAAGAAGACTGTTGAAGATTTGCTAGCAGAAAACATCCCAAATATCATGAAAGATGAAGAACTGACCATCCAATAAGCTCAACAAGCCACATATAGGTATACCCCAAAAGAAAGTCACCAAGACATGATGTAATCACATTTGCCAATACCAAGGACGAAGAAAGAATCCTAAGAGCAGCTCAAGAAAAATAAAGTCCCTTACAAAGGGGAAACAATAAAACTCAGTTCTGATTACTTAATAGAAAATATGCAGACAAAAAGGCAATGGGATGACATATATAAAACCTTGAAAGAAAAAGACTGCCAACCAACAATAATATATCCTGCAAAAATGTCTTTCAAATCTGATGGTGAAATTAGGACATTTCCAGATAGACAGAAATTAAGGGATTTCATAAAAACTAAACCAAGCTTACCATAAATAATAAAGAAAGTCCTTCAATTAGAGAACAAACAACGTTAGACAACTACAGTATAGGACACATGACAGCATCAGCCAGATACCAACCTACGTAAAGAAATCACAATAAAAAAACAAAGCAAAAAGGAAAACAGATACATCAATCTGTAAATGATGACAACATCAGAGCAATAAAAGGGGAATAAATGGTATAAGTATCAAACTTTCGAATGGAGAGGAAGTCAAGGTGATATCAAGTAATAAAAGGCTGATTCAATCTTAGGAAGATAAAGATAAATTTCAAGGTAACGGAAAGAAAGGTAACAAACCTACTCATTAGAATAAAAAAGAAGAAAAACATAAAGTCTCAGTAAACACAAAATCTATAATAATGAAAGAAAAGAAAAGGAAATTCACAAACAAAAGCAACTCAACACAGGAAATAAGAGGAACGAAGAAAATGTCAGTACCACAAAAAAAGCAGAACAATATGACAGCAATAAACTCATACCTATCAATAATCACACTGAATATAAATGGCTTAAATGCATCTGCAAAGAGACAGAAAGTGGCAGAATGGATTAAAAAAAGCACAACACACCATAAACACAAAGGCATAAATATATTAAAAATCAAAGAACAAAAATATATCAAACAAGCAGTAACAAAAAGAGGGCAGGAGTGGCAATACTAATCTCATATAAAATAGGCTTTAAGGCAAAATCAACCGTGAAAGACAAGAAAGGACATAATATAATGATAAAAAGAAAAATCCACCAAAAAAAAAATAATCTTAATAAATATCCACACACCCAAGGATAGGGCTCCAAAATACATAAACTTTAACAGCACTGAAAAGAGAAATAGACGGCACCACAATAATGGTAAGAGACTTCAACGCAGCACTTCTGGTAATGGACAGAACATCTAGAAAGAAACTTAACAAACGTACAAAAATCTAAAAGTCAAAATTAACCAACTTGACCTCATAGATATATATAGAACACTCCTCAAACAGAAGCAAAGTATACGTTCTTTTCCAATGCATATGAAACATTCTACAGATGAGATCACATTTTAGGCCACAAAGCAACCCTCAATAAAATCCAAAACACTTAAATAATACAAAGCATTTGCTCTGATCACAACACCATAAAAGTAGAAACAAATAACAGGAAGAACAAAGAAAAAAAAATCAAAAACATGGAAACTAAATAACACTTTGATTAAAAACAGCTAGTAATAGAAGAAATCAAAAAGAGAGTCAAAAAATTCCTAGAGTCAAATGAAAATGGAAACATATACTACCAAAACCTTTGGGGCACAGTAAAGGCAGTGCTCAGAGGTCAATTTATAGCAATAGATGCATACATTCAAAAAGAAGAAGGGACCAAAATCAATACCTTAACCATACAACTCAAAGATAGAAAGAGAACAGCAAATGAGGCCCACAGCCCCCAGAAGAAAGGAAATAATAAAGGTTAGGGCAGAAATAAATGAAGTAAACAATGGAAAAAATCATCAAGACAAGAAGTTGTCTCTTTGAAAAGATCAACATCAACAAACCATTGCACAAACTGACAAAAGAAAAACAGAAGAGGAAGTTAATAACCCAAATAAGAAATAAGATGGGGGACAATAAAACAAACTCAACTTAAATAAAAAAGAATAATAGCAGAATACTATGAAAAATTGTACTCCAGCAAATTTGAGGACTTAGACGAAATAGAGAAATTTCTAGAAACACACTACCTATACCTAAGCTAAACACAAGCTGATATAGAAAATCTGAACAGACCCATAACAAGAGAAGTGATTGAAGAGGAAAAAAAAAAAAAAAAAAAATCTCCCAACAACAACATCAACAAAAGCCCAGGCCCAGATGGCTTCACGGGAGAATTGTACCAAAAATTCAGAGAATAGATCACACCAGTACTACTCAAACTATTTCAGAGTGCAGAAAAGGAAGAAATACTCCTGAATTCATTCTGTGAAGCAAGATAACACTGATGCCAAAGCTAAAGCTAAGCAAAGACAACACAAAAAAGGAAAATTTCAAGCCAATATCTCTCATGAATATAGGTACAAAAAATTCTCAGCAAAATTCTAGCCAATAGAATTCAGCATCATATAAACAAAAATAATACACTGGACCAAGTAAGATTCATACGAGGTATGCAGGGAGGGTTCAACATTAGAAAATCAATCAAGGTAATCCACCACATAAATAGAAAAAAAGAAAAGAATCACATGATCATCTCAATTGACACAGAAAAGGCATTTTATAAAGTCCAACCCCTATTGCTGATAAAAACTCTCAATAAAATAGGAATAGAAGGGCAATTCCTTAACATAATGAAGGGCATCTATACAAAACAAACAGTCAAATCATTCTCAATGGAAAGAGCATTCCTCTGAGAATGGGAACAAGACAAAGATGCCGTTTGTCACCACTCCTATTTAACATTGTGCTGGAAGTCCTAGCTAGAGCAATAAGGCAAGAAAAAGAAATAAAAGACATCCAAATTGGAAAAGAAGTAAAACCATTCCTATTTGCATATGATATGATCCTATTCACAGAGAACCCCAAAGATTCCACAAGAAAACTACTAGAATCAATAGAAAAAGATTCAGCAGAGTAGCAGGATACAAGATCAACATACAAATATCAGCCAGATTCCTATACACCAAAAAATAGAACTTTGAAAAGGAAATTGGGAAAACAATACCATATATAACATTCCTTAAAAACATAAAATATTTAGGAATAAATTTAACCAAGTATGAAAAAGACCTATACAAAAAAAAAAAAAAAAACTTTTTTTATACAAAGAAAACTACAAAACCCTACTGCCAGAAAACAAAAGAGAACTACCAAAATGGAAGAACATACCATGCTCATGGATAAGAAGACTCAACATTGTGAAAAAGTCAATTCTACCCAAAACGATCTGCAGACATAAAGCACACCCAATACAAATTCCAACAGTATTTTTTAATGAGATAGAAAAACCAACTACCAACTTTATACAGAAAGAAAAGAGGCCCTGGGTAGGCAAAGTATTAAAAAGAACCAAGTAGGAGGCCTCAAGCTACCTGATCTCAGAACCTACTCTACAGCCACAGTAGTCAAAACAGCCTGGTACTGGTACATCGACAGATACATAGATCAGTGGAACAGAATCGAGAACCCAGATGTAAATCCATCTACCTGTGATCAGCTGATCTATGACAAAGAACGAAAGTCCAGTAAATGGGGAAAAGACAGTCTTTTCAATAAATAGTGCTGGCAAAACAGTATGTCCATCTGTAAAAAAATGAAACAGGGCCCATACCTCACACCATACACAAAAACTAACTCAAAATGGATCAAAGACCTAAATATAAAATCTAAAATGATAAAGATCATGGAAGAAAAAATAAGAGCAGGGCTAGGAGCCCTAATACATGGCATAAACTCAACACAAGCCATAACTAACAATGCTCAAGTACCAGAAGATAAACTAGATAACTGGGAGCTCCTAAAAATTAAAATCTTATGCTCAATCAACAGACTTCACCAAAAGAGTAAAAACAGAGCCTACAGACTGGGGGAAAACATTGGCTTCGAAATATCTGACAAAAATCTAATCTCTAGAACTATAACAAGAAAGACAAATAATCCATTAGAAAATGAGAAAAGGATATAAACATATTTCACCGAAGTAGACATTCAGCCAACTAATAGACACATGAGGAAATGCTTGTGATTACTAGCCATAGAGAAATGCAAATCAAAACTACAATTGAGATACAATTTCACCCCAACGTTACTGGCATGAATCAAAAAATCAGAAAATAGCAAATTTTGGAAAGATTG
This sequence comes from Loxodonta africana, assembly GCF_030014295.1. Taxonomy (NCBI): domain Eukaryota; kingdom Metazoa; phylum Chordata; class Mammalia; order Proboscidea; family Elephantidae; genus Loxodonta; species Loxodonta africana. Next base: position 53,251,050 of record NC_087351.1, read on the forward strand.
TGGGGAGATTGCCACTCTTATGAACTGCTGGTGGGAATGTAAAATGGTACAACCACTGTGGAAATGATATGGCACCTCCTTAAAAGCTAGAAATAGAAATCACCATATGATCCAGCAATCCCACTCCTAGAAATATATTTTAGAGAAATAAGAGCTGTCACATAGACACATGCACACCCGGGTTTGTTGTAGCATTATTCACAATGGCAAAAAGATGGAAACAACCTAAGTGCCCATTAACAATGAATGGATAAACAAAGTGTGGTACATACACACAATAGAGTACTACTCAATGCTTAACAACAATGATGAGTCTTTGAAACACTTCACGACATGGATGAATTAGGAGGGTATTATGCTGAGTGAAATAAGGGAGTCACAAAAGGATAAATACTTATGAAACCACTATTATAAAAACTCAAGAAAAGGTTTACACACAGAAAAAAATTTTTGATGGTAAGCGTGTGGGACTGAGGAGGAGAAATCACTAACTAGATAGTAGACAAGTGTTAACTTTGGTGAAAGGAAAGACAACACATAATATAGGGGAAGTCAGTACACCTTGACCAAGGCAAAGCCACAGAAGCTTCTTAGACACATCCAAACACCTTGAGAGATCTAGTTGCTGGGGCTGAGGGCTGGGGAACATGGTCTCCGGGGATATCTAGGTCAATTGGCATAACATAGTCCATAAAGAAAACATCCTACATCCTACATTGGTGAGTAGCATCTGGACTCTTAAAAGCTTGTGAGTGGCCATCTAAAATACATCTATTAGTTCCATCATGTTTGGAGCAAAGAGATTGAAGAAAACCAAAGATACAAGGAAAATATCATTCCAAAGTATTAATGAACCATGGTCTCCACCAGTCTGAGCCCAGAACTAAATGGTGCCTGGTTACCACCACCAACCGCTCTAACAGGGATCATAGTAGAGTGTGCCTGGCAGAGTGGGAGAAAACTGTAGGACAAAACTCAAATTCACAAAAAAGTCCAGACTTATTGGTCTGACAGAGAGCGGAGGAACCCCCAAGACTATGGCCCCCAAACATCCTTCTAACTCAGAACTGAAACCACTTCTGAAGTTCACCCTTCAGCCAAAGATTAGACAGGCCTATAAAACAAACAATAACATAAGTAAGGAAAGTGCGAGTTAGCTCAATCAAGTATATGAGACCAAATGGGCAACACTTGCTCAAAAGCCAACAAGGGAAGGCAGGACGGGACAGGGAAACTGGTTGAATGGAAACTGGGAAACTGGGGTGTAATGGGAGAGACCGTCGACACTTTACAGGCATTGCAACCAATGTCACAAAACAATTTGTATATAAATTTTTGAATGAGGAACTGATTTTCTCTGTAAACTTTCACCTAAAGCACAATAAAAGAAAAAATACTAATAAGGAGTCATATCATGAAAAACAGAACACTGAGATATTCAAAAGGGAGAAAAACAGGATTAAAATCTACTTTGGACAACCTCCAAATATCATGTTCACTCCACTCTGCCATACATTTCAGATCTCATAAATTAAAAAAAAAAAAAAAACTTGCCATCGAGCGGGCTTTAACTCAAGGTGATCTCACGTACATCAGAGCATAACCAACATTTTTGAATGGCTGATTTCTCAGAAGTAGATTGTCAGGGCTTTCTACAAAGGATCCTCTGAGTGGACTCAAACTTTCAAACTTTCAGTCAGCAGCTGAGCATGTTAACTGTTTGCACCACTCAGGGACTCCGAATGAATAATAAAGGCACTAAATATTAAAATCTTCCTTATTTTCTCTCAACCACAGTTACGGTTTACTCTATAAGATAATCCCATGGAAAGGACACAAACGTAAATAAGAGAAGCACATAAATACATACAAACAATAGTCTATTGGACATAAAAAGTGATTTTTTATTACAAATATCCTCTGCAACCCTATCCCATATTTGTAAAATACTATCATTATGAGATACGAGTTCTACGATATGAACAAAATCTACTTCTCTACAAAGACAAAAGTATAACTGTCAGCCAGAAATACAGAAAGACATAAATGACTCATTTTGCAAGAATATGGTCAAGATCTTTCTGTGTGGTGCTGTTTACTAAAAAGGGTTTATGCTGAGGAACCACTAGGACAAATTACTGCTATTTATTAACCCTTGCCATTTTAGGCAGAGTGTGTAACTAAGAAAGATAGCATCACCTCTGTGTTAAAGGCATAAAAAGGTTTAGAAAAAAAGTATAGAGAAGCATTTCCTATTGGATGCATAAACCAAAAAAAAAAAAAAGCCATTGCCATCAAGTCGATTCAACTCATAGTGACACTATAGGACAGAGTGGATCTGCCCCATAGAGTTTCTAAGGAGCGCCTGGTAGATTCAAACTGCTGACCTTTTGTTTAGCAGCTATACCACTTAACCACTAGGCCACTACGGTTTCCCACTGCATGCATAAATGACTATTTCAAAAGACCACTGGAATGTACGGATATATGTGTAATTCTCTCAATGTCCTGTTGGTTAAGAAGGTGCTTAGCTTCCTTCTTAAGACAGCCACTACAATCATAAAAGGGTGTCCCTACTGGATGTGGTGAAAGGACTCAAGGAAGACAACCAGTTCTAGGTTGTAGCGATCAAGTACAATGTAAGACATCGTTCAGAAACGAAGTCCAAAAAATTTGGGCAAGCAAAGAATTGTAGCCTAGAAAAGGAAACGAAGAAATCCTATGCCCCTGAAATAGGACAGCAGATTTAATACTCATCCCATGAAGGCTGGGCAACCGTGGTAGTGTAGTGGTTAAGAGCTATGGCTGCTAACCAAATGTTCGGCAGTTCAAATCCACCAGGCGCTCCATGGAAACTCTATGGGCAGTTCTACTCTGTCCTATAAAGTCACTATGGGTCGGAATCAACTTGATGACAATTTTTTTTTTTTTTTCTTCACAAAGGCTGACTTTGAGTCACATGAAGAAGCAACACAAAGTATTCTGTAAAGACACAAATTCAGGGAGAACAGCTGATTTTATACAACCACTAACCCCCAATATAAGTAGTAGCCAGTGACTCCTTATTCAAAAGTATAAAGGCAGTCATAAGTGTATGTGACATCATCTGCAGCAAATGTGGTTTTCCTTCGTGTTTATAAAAGAAGTAATGGGAACTCTTTTGGAACTCATAAAAACTGTGATTCCAATTCTATTGATTTAGTTGGCAACAAATGACCAGAGATAGAATAAGCCCAGCAGCCTTTTCAAGTGACTAGGATTTCATACAGAGTAAACTAAAATCTAGATTATGAGTTCATTTTTTCTTGCAGCTGAGTATCATGGTAAGTGGAAAGTAAATAGCAGGTTATGTGGTAGCATAAAATAAGTGACTTAGGTTTTCTAGACAAGGGATTCTAGAAAAAATATATAAAGTGCACATCAGAAAAATCAGAAGAAATCTTCATTAAGAGAGATTTTTGACTTGATCGATAGGGCTTTAAACTGAAATTTGAGGAGAAAGGATTGAAATGTAAATTTTAATGTCCAGTAAAGATAAAACTGCATTCTAGTAGAAAAACAACCATGGCATAGAAAAAAATAACTGCAGAGGATGTATTCAATAACTCTTAGTACAAAACTGATCACGGTTAGTTATAAGCATTCAGATGAAAAGCTTATAAAGAATAAATACTGTAATACTGACATTAATACCTGGAGGTAAGTATACTGTATACAAAACAAATAATCTGAGAAGCTGGGCTATATGAAGAATGCAGCATAAGGATTGGAGGAAGACTCATTAACAACCTGAAATATGCAGATGGCACAACCTTGCTTGCTAAAAGTGAAGACGACTTGAAGCACTTACTCATGAAGGTGAAGGACTACAGCTTTCAGAAGGGTTATGCCTGAATATAAAGAAAACAAAAATCCTTGCACCTGTATCAGTAAGCAACATCATGATAGATGGTGAAGAAATTGACTTGTCAAGGATTTCACTTTTCTTGGATCAACAATCAATGCCCACAGAAGCAGCAGTCAAGAGAGCAAAGACTTGCCACATTGGGCAAATCTGTAAAAGACCTCCTTAAAGCATTAAAAAGCAAAGAGGTCACATTGACGACTGAGGGGCACCTGAACTAAGCCATGATATTTTCAATCACCTCATATGAATGTGAAAGCTGGACAATGAATAAGGAAAACCTGAGAAGAACTGACACATTTTTATTGTGGTATTGGCAAAAAATATTGAATATACTGCGGACTGCCAGAAGAACAAACAAACCTGTCTTGGAAGAAGTACAGCCAGAATGTTCCTTAGAAGTGAGGACGAGGAGATTTCGTCTTGCTTACTTTGGATATATCATCAGGGAGGATCAATTGGTGAAGAACACATCATGCTTGGTAAAGTAGAGTGTCAATGAAAAAGAGGGAGACCCTCAATTAGATAGACTGACACAGTGGCTGCAATAACGGCTCAAACACAGCAATGATTATGACGATGACACAGGACCGGGCAATATTTAGTTATGTTATTCATAAGGTAGCTATGAGTTGGAGCTGACTTAACAGCACCTAACAATACTGTATATGAAACAGATTTGATGGAGCTAAATTATGTCACTTAGAATTACTTTTTTCAAGTGACCTCTGGGAAAGTTAACTAAAAGTAGAGAATAAAAGGGTGTAGATTTAGAGGACACAGATTACAAAGGAGGGGTTGGGAGAAGTCAAATCTACTAGAGAGAAGACAGAAACAATCACATTCAAGAAGAAGATAATCAATATCACTGAATTGTACATGTAGAAGCTTGAATCAGATTATGTTTTTGTTGTGTATATTTTCAACAAAAAATTAAAATAAATTATTAAAAAAAGAAAAAAATGTACAATGAATTAGGAGTCCTTGCAAATTAACTGGATCTCAGGTGGTTTCATATTTCTGAGGTTCTGGCTTCTTTAGGGAATCTAGCCATAAATTTATTTGTGACTTTATGGGACCAAATAGAAAAATGAATATATACCTTCAGGAGAAATGGTTTATATTAATCCTTTGTAATTGCGCCACTATTCAGGTAATTCAAATAATCAGCCATAATACTGACGATGAAAAGAAGTTGTGATATTAACACAGTTGTCAGACAGGGCAATGTTACTACGAGTCAGAGTCAACTTGACAGCAACAGATTGCATTCTATTAAAACACTTAAGGAGTTGTGTTATAATATGAAAAAAAAATTGCCATTGAGTCGACTCCAACTCATAGAGACCCTAAAGGACAGAGTAGGACTGCCCATGGGGTTTCCAAGGATCTGAACTGTCAACCTTTTGGTTAGAAGCCGGAGCTCTTAACCATTATACCACCAGGATTTCCTTTATAACATGAGGAGATGATAAATAAAGGACTGCAGTAAATGCTTCCAAAAATAACATGAAATAAAATCCAATGCCAGAAATAAAATGGTACAATCACAAAGAACAATGGTTATAATCTGGAATCAGTAATTCTTACGCCGATGATAATTTAAATCATATATGCATCTTCAAATCAAAATATTTTAAGGTAATAATTGAATTAGCATAAACAATGAGTTTTAACTGTGAAAATAGTATTAAAATAAAACTATCCTCTTATACCAAAGTAGTGTTAGACCAAACCAAAAACCAAACCCATTGCCGTCGAGTCGATTCTGACTCAGAGCGACCCTATACCCAGACACGATGATTTTCTGGTAGCCATTTTGCTGAAGTGATTTTTGAAAAATAGGAAAAAAAGTGAGATGATCATACTTTCTGTCTTGGCCAGTGACCTTTAAAATAAAACACAGGTACTAATGAGCCACTCTGGTGATAGAACCACTCATGTGTCAGATGTTAATATTTCCTCCAGATTTAATAAATACCATACGTGACATTCCTTGTCAAGCTTCTAGTTAACAAGTCATACAAGTTGAAATGCCTTGAAAGGCATTCCAGGAAAATCAATACTTCGAAGTAAAAGAGGACTCCATTTGTCATATAAGAAAGTGAGTCCTTATTTGTTTTACGAATGCAATTTAACATAAGAACACCCTTTCTAAATCTTCGAATGGATCCGTTAGGATATATACTTATGTTTAATAATCACCTAGCCAAGAAGTGCATTTTAAAAACAAAAACTAGATATACTTGATAGCATACACGAAAGATCCAATTCAATACACATCACTGAGCAGACCTCAATCTGTCATAGAAAAATTGAAAATTGGAAGTATATGAACCATAGTTATTAGGCTTTCATGAACCCTGTAAGTGCCATTATCGTGATCTTTTGGCGTTTTCTGTAATATTTCAAACATTGTAATCCAAAAAGCAAAAGACAGACAGCCCTACCCATTCTCCTTAGCATCATATAAAATAATAATCTGAGATCTTTCTTTGCCACAAACAATTCATTAAAGGTTATGGGGAAATTAAAGGTCAGTGAACAGTGCAAAATTTATTCATATAAGCAGGCAGGAAAGCTTGGTGATATAAAATATTAATAAACAAGACTAAAATATTTAGTCTTTGTACATAAATTGTGCTTTTTATAAAATTGTATAAATCAGGTTTGTAAGATCCAACACATAATTTTAAATGCATTAGAAGAGATGGCTTTGTAAAATAACACCACTCTAAGAACCGGTAGAAAATGACCATCTTTTCATAAGCAAACGCTCTGGACCTTCCTGCCCCCATCTATAGTTTATGTGCATTTTAAGCAAAGAATCTTTTTTAAAAAAGCCACCAAGAACAAAAATAGTATTTGCAAAAAAGAGAACCATGCATAATCAATCTTACAAAAGAATTCCATAGAATTCCTTCAATCAAGAATTATTTGTTGCAAAAATTTTATTTACAAATTAGTTTTTTAGGGCACATAATTTGTGAAAAACAAAGCACTTTTTAATATAGTTTTCTCAAAGTAAAAGTAATTTATTTCATACAACTTAGAAAGCACCTGCTACATGTGACCTGTTAGTTTTGTCTGCAGTATCTAGGAACGTGAGATGAAAAATCCCGTTAGCAGAAAGAAAATAATTTCATTAAATTACTTTTAAAAATGTGCTTGATGGATAGAGATTGTTCCATTCACAATTGTTCCTCAATTTTTTTGTACGTCAGCCTCTGATAGCCAACTCTCTGGTCCTTTTCTCTCTCTCCCCATGAAAATTATTTGTTCATGTCACTCCTCCCCCACTGAATCCTCTAGAACCTAGCTCTCAGTTTTAATGAAAAGATTTAATTTAGGTCTGTGATTGTCATTAATTGTCATTTCCCATGCTTCTGGTAAAATATCTCTAAGACATGCAAATCTTTTGTTTGGTAATACTGACCCCATGTTAATTCGATGTGTTTCTTTTCTCTTCAATGTCTGATCAAAGATGGTCTCCTTAATGGAACCACACCTGCATCAGATTTCAATATATCAGGCGATTCTGTGACATCTATATCCATTTGGGTCTCAGCAATGCTGCAGTCTGTCTTTATTATCCTTGATAACTTCCATATTTTCTCTGTTCATCATGACTTTGTTTATTAGTCCAGTTGTAAAAATTTTTTTCTTTATGTTGTGATGCAATCCATACTGAAGGTTGTAGTCTTTGATCTTCATCGTATGTGCTACCAGTACTCTTCACTTTTAGCACGCAAGACTGTATCATCTGCATATGATTGACACACACCTTTCCTGATTTGAAACAACAAAGTATCCCCTTGTTCTGTTCGAAAGAGTGCCTCTTGGTCATTATACAGTTTCCCTGCGAGCACAATTAAGTATTCTGTGGCAAAAATATTGAAATGTTCAAAAATTTCATTTTACTTGGGTAGATAAACAACACCCATGGAAGCAGAAGTCAAGAAATCAAACTAAGCACTGCATCGGGCAAATCTTCTGCAAAAGATTCCTTAAAGAGTTACAAAGCAAAAATGTCACTTTGAGGACTAGGGTGTGCCTGACCCAAGCCATGGTATTTTCAATCGTCTCGTATACATGTGAAAGCTGCACAATGAATAAGGAAGACTGAAGAAGAATTGATGCCTTTTAATTATGGTGTTGGCAAAGAATATTGAATATGCCATGGACTGCCAGAAGAACGAACAAATCTGTCTTGGAAGAAGTACAGCCAGAATGCTCCTTAGAAGCAAGGATGGAGAGACTTCATCTCGTATACCTTGGACATGTTATCAGGAGGGACCAGTCCCTGGAAAAGGACATCATGCTTGGCAGGGGGTCAGCAAAAAAGAAGAAGACACTCAACAAGATGGATTGACACGGTGGCTGCAGCAATGGGCTGAATCATAGCAACGATTGTAAAAATGATGCAGGACTGGGCAGCATGTTGTTCTGTTGTACATAAAAAAAAAATAGGGTCAGTATAAGTCGGAACTGACTCAATGGCGCCTGACAACAACAACTCTCAGTTAGGGCTTTGGAGTAGTATCTTGTGAATGTGCAGCTCATTTTTCTGCCAAGGATCCACGCAGAATCCTCATGCAGACTTTAGCTTTGCCCCCATCAATGTCTCTCCTTCCTTTCTGCTTCCTTACCCCATAAATTCTAGCAGTTTTTGCGGTCTCAAACTGCAATCCCTGCTTCTTCAGCTTACTTTGAGCACCCTTAGCTTTGGCTTCACCTTCCCTGACCCTTTAGCTAGGAAATGATTCAGGTAGAGAGACTGAGGGACTGTGGAGCTCATCCACTTTGCTTCCTTTCTCTCTAACATCATCATGTTGCATTTCCTGTAATCCATTTCCTACAAATTTTTGTCTCATATGTTTTGTCAGTTTTATACTTGTTTATCATGGGAGTGTAATTCTAATACCAGCTACTGCATCATAGGTAGAACTTTTAAAAACATATTTACTTATTAATTATCAAAATGTCTTATTAAATAGACATACCTTTAAAATAGATTTTAAAATTCTCACAAAAGTGCTATACTGAAAAATAAAAAGCTGGGAGAATGTTAAACCAGATGGGATTCCCAGACAACAGAATCTATGGCATACTAGGGAAATTTTAAGGTTATTTCCAAGGTTTATGAGTTGTGTGACTATAGGAATGGTAGTACCATTTAGAAATTTTATTAATGAGAACAGATTTGTGTTATTATTTCTTGAAATCGTTGTCAGGATATGATTTCTAGAATTTCTGGGGTTACTGTGAACATTTTACTTCACATCTCAGAGGGTAGAGTCAAGAAAATCCAGAGATGAGCATTCAAAGACTTGTTACACTGTGCCACTAACTTATTTCTGAAAATTTTGATTGTCCAAGAATATCAGGATTATTACTTACAGCTAAAAACATCCTGCCTGATACAGTTCTGTAGCCACTGATTCATTTCTGGCTATCAGACCATGAACTGCAGACCTGCCTTGATACTCACGTTCTTCCTAGATCAACCCATTTTTGTTTCCCATTGTCCTCTTCTCCAGATATGACAGTTACCCAATGTAATAAAGCTTTTCCAGAACAAGTTGATCAACTTTTCACTTCTACATTGTCCAAACTTTTTTAAATTGAAAATAGCAAAGATAACTTAGGGAACTCTGGTTGTGTAGTGGTTAAAAGCTACAGCTGCTAACCAGTAGGTCAGCAGTTTGAATCTGCCAGGTGCTCCTTGGACCCCTATGGGCAGTTCTACCCTGTCCTTTAGGGTTGCTATAAGTTGAAACCCACTCAACGGCAACTGTTTTTTTTTTTTTTTTGGCTTACGATAACTTAAGTAGCACTTAATTTCTCTGTGCCTCAGTTTTCTCATCCTTAATTTGGGAATAATTATTGTGGCAATTTACACCACCTGTGTCAACATAACTGATGTCTCGGAGAACAGAGAGCGCTTGTATCAATATAGGTGTTTTCACTACAAGATTCCTGCCCAGGAAGATAAGGCTGCAAACCAGCAAATATCTTTACTGGTATAATAATTTGCAAACGAATTTATCCAAGCAAACAGTTTGATTATTTGGGAAAACAGTTTACTTATCAAGACTACATTATGTTCATGAAAACTCAAGTCAAGACCCTCACCTCATTTTGACCAACAATCCTAAACTCTTATTTTGCAAAAGTTACTCAAACCTAAGGAGTTCCATACCATATATGTGCCATCTTAAACAAAAAAGACAACTCAAGGGTAAACGCCAAAGCCTAATAGTTACCCTTCAGTCATTTGCATCTTTTGAGATATGACTAAGACTCAGTCAAGATGCATTTTGCCTTACTGGAGTGAATTAATTCGATATAGCCTTAATCGATCAATAGATTTCTCTGGTGGTATTTCTGGGAGCAGTTATTCTGGTAAATCCACCAAGACTACCCTCACTACAGTTCGAGGCCCTCAACAAGGCAATAGCATGCTCTCCTAAGGCCGCTTGGGGGTTTCTCCAACCGCAAAGGTGAGGTCTCACATTGAATTTGTGTTCTTTTTGTTACCTGCAAAACTCTAAAATATTTTGTGTTTGAGGACTCCTCTTTTATGGATCTTTAGATTATAGTATCAGTTTCGAAAACTATTTTCCTTTGTGTTAAGTTTTCTCATGAAGGATAGTTAGTAACTTTCCTGTTTGTCTCTGTTATCTTTCTGTTGTGAGTCTATAAGAGAGTGTTCATAGGATAGCAGATGTACATAGTTCTTACAAATCCATATCTTGAGCCAACCTCAGGGACTAACGGGTAAAAGGCCTCATTGGGTCTTTCTCATTCTTATATAGACACATCTATCAACAACCTTGAGTTTGAGTCGTATCTGTTGGAATTCAAAGCTCCTGGAAATTCAGAGCCCCATGCTTAGGAATGAAATTTTAAGGCTATTACCAATGTGTGCTTATATTCCTTTGCCACTCATATACCAATATTAGGCTCTTGCAAGTTTGCACATTTTTTACTAAATGTAATAGATTTTCGTACTGATATACTTGCTATGAGATGATACATTTTCCTCGTGACAAAAAGCTGTGTGTGCATTTTCTTCAATATTTCCTCCTTGAAAAATTATCATCTAGAATCTGAATGTAGATAATACAAATGATAGAATATACATTCACATATATATGCATATGTATGCCAGTATATTAGAAAGAAATTATTTGTTTATTACATTGTAATTTTTCTGAATGATATGGCTTGATTTCAATATTTTATTGTGGAAAATCCTGTGGAGCAGTTCTTCTTTGTACACACAGGGCCCCGATGAGTCTGAATTGACTCCACAGCACATAACGACAACAATGGCACAAATGCTCAATGTATAGCACTTCCCACTTCCAGGTGGTGCCAAAATGCATACTACATTGTCTGTAAACATTTTAGAAACCAAATAACCAGTTTATTTTTCCACAGGTGTTAAGCATTTTCAACATGATATAAATTAAGTTTCATTATATTTGAGGATGTTATTGTTTCAGTATATTCAGGACATTATTGTTCAGTAGAGGTCTCCAGATGGCACAAATGGCTTGCTCTCAACTACAACCTGAAAAGTTTGGGGGTTCAAAACTCCCCCATTGGTACCTGGAAAGAAAGCCCTGGTGATCTGCTTCCATAATAATTGTGTTATTGTGTGCCTTTGAGTCATTTCTGACTCATAAAGACCTTATAGGACATAGTAGAACTGCCCATAGAGTTTCCAAGGCCATCTTTATGGGAGCAGACTGCCACATCTTTCTCTCACGGAGTGGCTGAGTGGTTCCAACTACTGATCTTTGGTTAGCAGCTGAGCACTTAACCGTTGTGCCACCAAGGCTCCCAAGAAAACCCTATGTAACTCAGTTCTACTCTGTAATACACAGGGTTACCAAGAGTTGGAATAGACTCCATAGCAACCAGTTATTGTTTAGTAGAGGCCATAAAAACCACTTTGAGTTTTCTTATACTAAAAATTTGGAGCCCTGGTGGAGCAGTGGTTAAAAGCTCAACTGGTGACCAAATGGTTGGCAGTTCAAATCCACCAGCCACTCCTTAGAAACCCTATGGGACAATTCTACTCTGTCCTATAGGGTCACTATGAGTTGGAATTGACTTAATGGCAACAGGTATACTATAAATTAATTTCTAAATGACAAAAAAATAATTTCATATTTTAAATGCTTATTTATTATATTATTTCTTAAGCATATTTTACTCCCTTACCCTTGTAGGCTAGTACTTTCCATTCAGATTTAGTATTTCTAACAGCGATAGTGTAGTAACAGGACCAATAGCCTACTGATCATGCCTTCTATTTTCTTTCAGTAAGTTAATCCTGAGTACTACCCTTCCCAGTTCCATGATGTTCTGGTGAAGTTTCCTTCCACTGTACTCCCAAACAAGCCAGTCAAATTCTCCCTGTCCCTAGAATTCAATTCTCAATTATAGCGACAAAGAGGCAGGAGACCATTAGACTTTAGTCTTTCCAATACCAACAGGGATGAGGCTAGTCATCACCTCCTCATTTTTAAACTCAATTTTCCTCACTGTTGTAGGTTTTTTTCCAGCCTTTAAAAAAATTCTTTGTGATTCCTAGTGCCCTGATAATAAATTTATTTTTATTTAGCCTCAGTCATATTCCATTACTTACAACCAGAGGTTCCTGACTGATAAAATATTAGCATGTGTATACAGACATATGTTCTTTCCAAACCCCTTCTATGTTCTGAATTAATTTCTGAAAAAGAAACAGTTCCCAGCTATATCAGAGTTGGTGAATTGTATCAGCAGCTGCAGACCAAAGGGCTCTCTTTAACATTCTAACAGCATAGAAAAAGCTGCAACAAAAGGCTCTGAATTGTCAGCCACACCCACAAACCTAGAATGATAATACTAGTCACAGTATCATCTCCAAATACGAAGAGGACAATGTATTTCATTATTAATGTCTTTCTCACATTCTATTCTTAAAGAAAGCCTATGAATAAAAATTCCTGACAGAGTAAACCCTGACCTGATCAACTCCTTGCCCTCTAAAGCTGCACCTGGCACTAAAATGAAGACTGAGAATAGCTGAATCTCTTCAGGGCACTCACAGACCATCAGCGCTATAAATATTAATTCTGTAGGTGACTACAAGGAAACTTGGAGAAAGGGAAGAAAAATCAGTGACTAGTAATGGGTAGAAAAAGGCCAGGTCTGGGAGAGCTAGCTAGAGAGACTAACTACTTAAATTATCAATTTACGTGATAGAGCAATGACCATAAAGGTTAATGAGGCTTTAGACTAGCTATTCAGATGAGGTTATTTTTTTTAATCTTCACTTAGTCAGCTTCCATAAAGATTTACAGCCTTGGAAACCCTATGGGACAGTTCTACTCTGTCCTATACGGTCGTATTGAGCCAGAATCAACTAGACCGAAACAGGCTCAGTGGGTATGCTTAGTTTATGGTAGATATGTCTTATCATCTGGAGCCCTGGTGGTGTAGTCGTTACCAGGTAGAAACCCCAGGTTCTGCTCGGCATGACTCATATTGGCCAATAAACAAGAGAAGGAGGTCGGAAAGCAGAAAAGCATCTTTATTTTGTCATGCAACAAAAGGAGTCAGTTGGAGCTGCTGCCGCCAAGACTTCTCAGAAAGGGTAAGGAGAAAGGTTACATTTAAGGGGTTTACAAGCATAAAAACGATTGTAAGGATGGCACAGGACCAGGCAGTGTTTCGTTCTGTTGTGCATGGGGTCCCTATGAGTCAGAACGGACTCGACTGCACCTAACAACAACAACAAGAACAACAATTAGGGAGTTCATACAAGTTATGGCAGCAACATTCTTAATCATACTGCATAGGCCCAATGGGATTTACATATAACTGTGCATCCCTAGGATTTCTACAATGCAGGCCAAGTAAAGTAACTAGGATTCAAATGGAAAGTTGCAGGGCAGGCCAAGCAAAGGAGCTAGGATTCTAATGCAAAGTTGTGGGCAGGCTGAGCAAACTGCTTGAGGCAGTGGAGTTTTCTGTAGCCTGGGGACCTCTGACTTACAGTGGTTAAGAGCTTGTTTGCTAACCAAAAGATCAGTAGTTTGAGTCACGAGGCACTCCTTGGAAAACCTATGAAGCAATTCTACTTTGTCCTAGGGTTGCTATGAGTTAGAATAGACTAGACTGCAATGGGTTATACCTTATCATGTGAAAGGAATTTTATTCTCTTTTAACTGAGTGAGAGATTTTATCATGAGAGGGCATTGCACTTTTATCAATCTTTTAAGTATCTATTGAGATGACTGCATTTTCTCCTTTAATATGTTACATATTTTCCAACTTTAACTCACTTTTGCATTCCCATGAGGAAATCAGATAGATCATAATGTACTATTATTTTTGTACATCAATGGATTTGTTTTGCTAATAATTTGTTTAGGATTGTTTCATAAATATTTATGAGTAAATTTTGCTTGCACATAATTGTTTGTCAATCTCTTGTAGAATAATTACAGCTTCTGAAGCAAAGATCATATCTTATTCATTTTCATATCTTCAACACTTAGTAAACTTCTCGTTGCACAGAGTGTACTCAATAAATGTTTTTTGAATAGGTACATGATTGATTAGTGACATTCTAAGACAGAAATGAACATATAGGTAGGTTTCAAGTATTCTCAAGTTCAAAAGAGATAAACCGTACTTACCAAATTTCCTTTTTGCCTTTTCCTACTCTCACTCTCAAATCATAGATATGAAAGTGGACTTTGACATCTCCCTTTGACACCTGTCACTAAATCCTATAAACTGTACATCCAAAATATTCTAATTTCTATATTTTGTTCATTTTCACCCTCACTAACATATGTAGAACCACTCAATATCATCTCCTGGCTAAGGTACTATAAATGCTCCCCAATAAGCTTCCCTACTTTCTCAATTCTCTTCTCCCATCCATTGCCTCACCATTTATCATACAGAAGCCAAAGTGATCTTTTTCAAAGCTAAATAAAATTGCTGCTCCCCTTCTTAAAATATCTCAATTATTCCCTACTAGGGATAATATTTTAAATACTTAAGACTGCCTATTTTTTTTTTTTTTTATAAGCCATTACATACCTGCATAACCTCTTGTCTACCTGTCCTACCTCCTCTCATGCCCCTGTTGCCCAATTCACTACCCTCCCACCACTCTGACCTATTAAAATTAAAACATGCCAAGCACTTCCTGTGCAGCATGCCTCCCTTGGCTCTTTGCCTGGCAGACAGACTGATGCATTAAATCTTAGGTTAAATGTCATTTCTACAGAGAGAACTTCCTGGATTTCCAGGTCTAAATTAGCACACACCCTGTTTTTCTCTTTATAACCCTATTAACCCGTCGCCCTCGAGTCGATTCTGACTCATAGCAACCCTGTAGGACAGAGTAAAACTGCCCCATAGAGTTTCCAAGGAGCACCTCGTGGATTTGAACTGCTGACCTTTTGGCTAGCAGCTGTAGTGCTTAACCACTACACCACCAGCATTTCCCATTAAAAACCTATTATTGTTGTTGTTGTTCTTAGGTGCCTTCGAGTCGGTTCGGACTCATAGCGACCCTATGCACAGCAGAACGAAACACGGCCTGGTTCTGCACCATCCTTACAATTGTTGTTATGCTTGAGCTCATTGCTGCAGCCACTGCGTCAATCCACCTCGTTGAGGGTCTTCCTCTTTTCTGCTGACCCTGTACTCTGCCAAGCATGATGTCCTTCTCCAGGGACTGATCCCTCCTGACAACATGTCCAAAGTATGTAAGATGCAGCCTCGCCATCCTTGCCTCTAAGGAGCATTCTGGCCGCACTTCTTCCAAGACAGATTTGTTCGTTCTTTTGGCAGTCCATGGTATATTCGATATTCTTCACCAACACCACAATTCAAAGGCATCAACTCTTCTTCAGTCTTCCTTATTCATTGTCCAGCTTTCCCATGCATATGATGTGATTCAAAATACCATGGCTTCGGTCAGACGCACCTTAGTCTTCAGGGTGACATCTTTGCTCTTCAACACTTTGAAGAGCTCCTTTGCAGCAAATTTGCCCAATGCAATGCATCTGTTGATTTCTTGACTGCTGCTTCCATGGCTGTTGATTGTGGATCCAAGTAAAATGAAATCCTCCACAACTTCAATCTTTTCTCCGTTTATCATAATATTGCTCATTGGTCCAGTTGTGAGGATTTTTTTTTTTTTTTTTTTTTATGTTGAGGTGCAATCCATACTGAAGGCTGTGGTCTTTGATCTTCATTAGTAAGTGCTTCAAGTCCTCTTCCCAATTTCAGCAAGCAAGGTTGTGTCATCTGCATAACACAGATTGTTAATGAGTCTTCCTCCAATCCTGATGCCCTGTTCTTCTTCATATAGTCCAGCTTCTCGTATTATTTGCTCAGCATACAGATTGAATAGGTATGGCAAAAGAATACAACCCTGACGCACACCTTTCCTGACTTTCGACCAACCGGTATCCCCTTGTTCTATCCAAACAACTGCCTCTTGATCTATGTAAAGGTTCCTCATGAGCACAATTAAGTGTTCTGGAATTCCCATTTTTTGTAGTGTTATCCATAGTTTGTTATGATCCACACAGCCGAATGCCTTTGCATAGTCAATAAAACACAGGTAAACATCCTGGTATTCTCTGCTGTCAGCCAGGATCCATCTGACATCAGCAATGATATCCCTGGTCCCACATCCTCTTCTGAAACCGGCCTGAATTTCTGGCAGTTCCCTGTTGATATACTGCTGCAAACATTTTTGAATGATCTTCAGCAGAATTTTGCTTGCTTGTGATATTAATGATATTGTTCTATAATTTCCACATTTGGTTGGATCACCTTTCTTGGGAATAGGCATAAATATGTATCTCTTCCAGTCAATTGGCCAGGAAGCTGTCTTCTGTATTTCTTGGCATAGACGAGTGAGCACTTATTCCATCAATTCCTGGAGCCTTATTTTTCACCAATGCCTTCAGAGCAGCTTGGACGTCTTCCTTCATTACCATCTGTTCCTGATCATATGCCACCATATGTCTGTCAGTTTGTCGTACTGTGGGGGCTTGTGTTGCTGTGAAGCTGGATGCTATGCCACCGGTATTCAGATACCAGCAGGGTCACCCATGGAGGACAGGTTTCAGCTGAGCTTCCAGACCAAGACAGACTAGGAAGAAGGACCTGGCAGTCTATTTCTGAAAAGCATTAGCCAGTGAAAACCTTATGAATAGCAGCGGAACATTGTCTAATATAGTGCTGGAAGATGAGCCCCCCAGGTAGGAAGGCACTCAAAAGATGACTGGGGAAGAGCTGCCTCCTCAAAGTAGTCGGCCGTAATGTCGTGGATGGAGTAAAGCTTTCGGGACCTTCACTTGCTGATGTGGCATGACTCAAAATGAAAAGAAACAGCTGAAAACATCCATTAATAATCGGAACCTGAAATGTACAAAGTATGAATCTAGGAAAATTGCAAATCGTCAGAAATGAAATGGCATGCATAAACATCAATATCTTAGGCATTAGTGAGCTGAAATGGACTAGTATTGGCCATTTTGAATCAGACAATCATATAGTCTACCATGCTGGGAATGACAACTCGAATAGGAATGGCGTTGCATTCATTGTCAAAAAGAACATTTCAAGATCTATCCTGAAGTACAACGCTGTCAGTGATGGAATAATATCCATACGCCTACAAGAAAGACCAGTCAATACGACTATTATTCAAATTTACACACCTACCACTAGGGCCAAAGATGAAGAAACAGATGATTTTTATCAGCTGCTGCAGTCTGAAATTGATCGAACATGCGATCAGGATGCATTGATAAGTACTGATGACTGGAATGCGAAAGTTGGAAACAAAGGAGAAGGATCAATAGTTGGAAAATATGGCCTTACTGATAGAAACAATGCCAGAGATCAAATGATAGAATTTTGCAAGTCCAACGATTTCTTCATTGCAAATACCTTCTTTCACCAACATAAAAGGCGACTATACACATTTTTTTTATACACATGGACCTTGCCAGATGGAACACACAGAAATCAAAATGACTACATCTGTGGAAAGAGGCAATGGAAAAGCTCAATATTATCTGTCAGAACAAGGCCAGGGGCCGACTGTGGAACAGACCATCAATTTGCTCCTATGTAAGTTCAAGCTGAAACTGAAGAAAATCAGAGCAGGTCCACAAGAGCGAAAATATGACCTTGAGCATATCCCACCTGAATTCAGAAACCGTCTGAAGGATAGATTTGAAGCATTGAACACTAGTGACCAGATGACTTGTGGAATGACAACAAGGGCATCATCTATGAAGAAAGCAAGAGGTCACTGAAAAGACAGGAAAGAAAGAAAAGACCAAGATGGATGTCAGAGGAGACTCTGAAACTTGCACTTGAGCGTCAATTAGCTAAAGCAAAAGGAAGAATTCATGATGTAAAAGAAATGAAGATTTCAAAAGTCCTCTCGAGAAGACAAAGTAAAGTATTATACTGACATGTGCAAAGAGCTAGAGATGGAAAACCAAAAGGGAAGAACATGCTCGGCGTTTCTCAAGCTGAAAGAACTGAAGAAAAAATTCAAGCCTAGAGTAGGAATAGTGAAGGATTCCATGGGGAAAATATTAAACGATGCAGGAAGCATCAAAAGAAGATGGAAGGAATACACAGAGTCATTATACCAAAAAGAATTAGTTGATATTCAACCATTTCAAGAGGTGGCATATGATCAGGAACGATAAACCTATTACTATGTATAATTATACTGTTTTTGTGTGTTTTAGTGTTTCCCTCATCCATTAGATGAATGACAACATAAAGTGCAGAGCATATCTATTTTGTCTGCCACTATATACCCAGCTTATAGTTTAATGCCTTGAATTTAATTAAAGCCCAATAAATAATTTTTAAACAAATGAAGAATGTATAATCTGAGTTATAAAATTATTCATAAGTTTTGATCTAGTCACCAACTTTGGGGATAATGCACCAACTAAATAACTTAAAAATGTGTTTTGCTACTTACAAGGATAAAATTTGTCAGTAACACTGAAAACCTAAATAGAAAAACGACTAGATAATTGATGGAATCTGAAATAGCTGTTAAATTTTGTGGGCATGTGAACTATGTTTAAATATACAGGAGTTGACTCAACAGCAACTGGTTTTGGCTTTGTTTTTTTTTTTAGAAAATGTAGTCGATGTCTTTGCTTTGGCTTAAGCTCTATTTGCAGCTCGAGCTGACATATTTGGGAATGATTGGCTTAGCCCTAACAGAATTCTATTTGCGTAAATTACTTAGGGAGAGAACTTGGTCTGAAAAGGGAGTCAGTCAGATTAGCTTGACCTAATATCAAATCTTCAGTCTTATCACGTGACAGGTGGTTTTGAAGATGACATGGTACTTGTTCTTTAGATTTGTCTCCTGGTCTGCTTAAACTCAAATGTCAACCCTACATTGCTATATTTGAAAAGTTAAAATTCTTTTTAATAAAACCCCCAGGTTTCTATTGTAAATATCGATTTGGTAATCCTTTTGTAGAATATAAGAACAAAAGAACTATTAGACAGCCAGTAGAGACAAGACTTGATAGACAGGGATATGAGGCAAAGAAAGCAAATGAATTAGATGAACAAGCAGAGAATGTGCAAGAAAACCTGCTCTCCTGTCTCCCGTGGTTCCAGGCTTCCTTGCAGATTAGGTCCCCAGAGACTGGTTAGTTGCCTAGTTTTGGCAGAGTTAAACAGGGCTTAAATATATCAAAGAACTACCTCACACCAGCTGTTTTTATGAAAGCCAACTACTGAAGCACAACACACCTATATAAACCCCTGCTCCCATACTCAAATCTCTTATTCTACCAGACATCCTTATATCCCAAATTCCTCAAATCAGCAACCAGCCATACGCCAGAAGTTCATGGATAGTCTTTTCCTTCCTTACGTGTTAAGCTCACAGATTTTCATGACTATAAACTTCTTCCAAATCAGAAGCCACAAAACCACATAAATTATACTGGAGACACTAAAAGCCTTAACTAACCATTGAGTTCTTTTACATGTCCATTTATTGCTGTAATTTAAAAGGAGAAAGAAACCTTCTCCTGCACTTTATAACTTGTTTTTGGAGGCTCCAATGATCTATAGCCACCGACCACAGAGCCTACCTGACAGACCCCACTAGGTAGAGATACAATAGACCTAGAAAATGCACCAGTGAGCTGGCAAGAGCCACAGCAAAAGCTAGTAGGGTCAGAAGTGACCAGAGGCCGTGAAAGCACCTGTGTCCATGCACAGGAGTTCAAGGTGGAGGAGAGAAATGAAAGCAGATTTGCCACATCATTACTGAGAATATATGAAACAGGTTACAGACAACCCCCAAAATTTTCAAGCCTAAACGAAGGAGAGAAAACACTCACTGCTGTCAAGTAGATTCTGACTCATAACGACTGATATGACAGAGTAAGACTGCCCCAAAGAATTTCCAACTTTGTAAATCTTTATGGAAGCAGACTGCCACAACTTTCTTCCATGCAGCAGCTGGTGGATTCAAACCAAAGACCTTTTGGTTAGCAGTCAAGCACTTTAACTACTGCTTCTCACCAGGGCTCCTTTTTGAGGGAGAAAAGCAAGATGTAAATTATACACACGCACACATACACACACACAGTTATATTAACCAAGGTTATGACATAACTGAACAACATAATTAGCTACAGTTTCATATAGAGTAGTTTTTTAAGAAAGTTATTCAACCTTATTTTAAAACATAATCGTCTTATATTTATTTATTTTTTTTTAATAATTTTATGTGGTAAGATTGTACCGTTAAAGAGAATATACACATATTAGTACAAAACATATATGATAAATCCTCTGATACACAGGATTGAAGGGCTATTGCTCCATTTTGGAGATAAAAGGGAAAGCTTGTCACTGTTGTTGGAAAAATGAGTTAATCAGGAGGAAAACATCAAGCTGCTGAAACTATGAACAGCCCTTTTCTGAGTTTAAAGCAATGTTTTCAAAAGCAAGTGAAACTGTAGTGACAGGCAGTCTGAAAGAGTATTAGAGACTGACAGTTGATACTGGAGATGAAATATCTATGAACTTGCTAGGCTGGATTCAATCAGAAAGTGTATTTATAAACTGGTTATATTAAATGGAGACTGTCTAAAGCAAGGTGTTTGAGGTTTGGTACAGAGAAGAAGGAACAAAGGACACTGAACATGTGCTTCGAACACAGTGACGGAATAGAGTTCTACAAAAATATCGTGATATCCGGTCAAGAACTTTACCAAATAGGTCAAATTTTTTTGACAAATATTTTATTTAATAGTGAGATTACTCATTTTTAACATTTGATAATGCCCTTTTACACATTTAGCAAGATAAATACTGTTTTTAAATGATGATAATTTAAAGTAATTAAATTATTATCATTTAAAATAAATGAAATAGTCCTACTTTCCCCGTTTCTTATTCAAGAAAGCAAAAGGTCATTTAAAAAACAGGAAAGAAAGAAAAGACCAAAATGGATGTCAGGAGAGACTCTGAAACTTGCTCTTGAATGTAGAGTAACTAAGCAAATGGAAGAAATGAAGTAAGAGAGCTGAACAGAAGATTTCAGAGGGTGGCTTGAGGATAGAAAGTAAAATATGGCAATGAAATGCACAAAGACCTGGAGTTAGAAAACCGAGAGGGAAGAACACGCTTGGCATTTTGTCAGGCTGAAAGAACAGAACTAAAAATTCAAGCCTCTAGTTGCAATTTTGAAGGATTCTATGAGCAAAATGAAGCCCTGGTGGTACAGTGGTTAAGAGTTTGGCTACTAACCAGAAGGTCAGCAATTTGAATCCACAGCTGCTCCTGGGAAACGCTTTGGAGCAGAAGTACTCTGTCCTATAAGGTTGCTTTGAGTTGGAATCGAGTCTAGGGCAATGGGCTATGGGTAAAATAGTAAACACAGGAAGCATCAAAAGAACATGGAAGGAATACACAGAGTCACTGTACCAAAAAGAATTGGTCAATGTTCAACCATTTCAGAAGGTAGCATATGACCAAGAACCAATGATATCGAAGGAAGAAATCCAAGTTGCACTGAAGGCATTGGCAAAAAAAAAAAAAAAAAAAACCCAGAAACTGACGGAATACTAATCGAGTTGTTTCAACAAATGGGTGCAGTGCTGGAGGTGTTTGCTTGTCTATGCCAAGAAATTTGGAAGACAGCTACCTGGCCAACTTACTGGAAGAGATCCATATATATGCCCATTCCAAAGAAAGGTGATCCAAAGGAATCTGGAAATTACCAAACAATATTATTAATATCACACACAAGTAAAATATTGCTGAAGATAATTCAAAAATGATTGCAGCAGTACATCGACAGGGAACTGCAAGAAATTCAAGTTGGATTCAGAAGAGGATGTGGAACCAGGGATGTCATTGCTGATGTCTGATGGATCTTGGTTGAAAGCAGAGAATACCACAAAGAAGTTTACCTGTGTTTTGTTAACTATTCAAAGGCATTTGACTGTGTGGACCATAACAAACATTGTGAAGAATGGGAATTCCAGAACACTTAATTGTGCTCTTGTAGAACCTGTGCATAGACCAGGAGGCAGTTGTTTGGACAGAATAAGGGGATTCAACATGGTTTAAAATCAAGAAAGATGTGCATCAGGATTGTATCTTTTTACCATACTCAATCTCTGTGCTGAGCAAATAATCTGAGAATCTGGACTATATGAAGAAGAATGTGGTATCAGAATTGGTGGAAGACTCATGAAGAACCTGTGGTACACAGATGACACAACTTTGCTGAAAGCAAAGAAGACTTGAAGCACTTACTACGAAGATCACAGACTACAGCCTTCAGTACGGATTATACTAAAACACAAAACAAAAATTCTCACAGCTGGACCGATAACCAACATCATGATAAGTGGAGAAAAGGTGGAAGTTGTCAAGGATTTCATTTTACTTGGATCCACAATCAATGCCCATAGAAGCAGCAGTCAAGAAATCAAACGACATACTGCATTGGGCAAATTGGTTGCAGAAGACCTCTTTAAAGTGTCGAAAAGCAAAGACATCCTTTTGAGGATTGTGATTGTTAAGGTTGTGTGTCAACTTGGCTGGGTGATGATTCTCAGTGGTTTGGTAGTTATGATGTAGTTTGTCAGTCTTATAATGATGTAATCACCTCCATGATGAGATCTGATATAATGTGATCATCTCCATGATGGGATCTGTTATAAGCAGCCAATCAGTTGGAAGGGAGTTTCCTTGAGGGTGTGGTCTGCATCCACTATAGGTGGACTTTCTGGCAGGGCTATTGGGGTTTTTGCTGGCTTTGGATCCTACAGCAGGCTACAGTTCATATGACCCCCAGTTCTTGGGACTTGAGCTAACATCTTACCTGGCATCATGCCTGCCAGTTTTGGGAATTGTTGGTTTCTGCAGCCTGTGAGCCAGAGCCTTCCTGTCTGACCTGCCAATCTTGGGTTCACCATTCCCTGCAGCTAACTGAGTCAGGAGAAAACTCCAGCTTAACCCAGGGACTTTGGACTTTCCTGTCTCTACAACCGCATGAGCCATTTCCTTGATATAAATTTCTATACAAATATTTGGAAACTCTGGTGATGTAGTGGTTAAGATCTATGGCTGCTAACCAAAAGGTCAGCAGTTCGAGTCCACCAATCACTCCTTGGAAACTCTATGGAGCAACTCTGCTTTCCTTTAGGATCTCTATGAGTCGGAATCGACTCGATAGTAACAGGTTTTTTGTTTTTTTTTTCTGCATATACACTTTACTGGTTTTGCTTCTCTAGAAAACCCAGCCTAAGACAAGGACTAAGGTGTGCCTGACCCAAGCTATGATATTTTCATTTGGCTGGTACCCATGTAAAAGCTGGATAGTGAAAAAGGAAGACTGAAGAAGAATTGATGCCTTTGAATTATGGTGTTAGCAAACAACATTGAATATACAATGAGCTGCCAGAAGAACAAACAAATCTATCTTGGGAGAAGTACAACCAGAATTCTCCTAGAAGTGAAGATCGCAAGACTTTGTCTCATGTACTTTGGACATGTTGTCAGGAGGGACCAGTTCCTGCAGAAGTACATCATGCTTGGTAAGGAGGAGTGTCAGTGAAAAAGAGGAAGACCCGCAATGAGATAGACTGACACAGTGGCTGCAAAAATGGGCTCAAATACAGCAACAATTCTGAGGATGGTGCAGAACCAGGCAGTGCTGTACGTACGGTCTCTATGAGTCGGAATTGATTCGACGGCACCTAGCAACAAACACCATCTTGTTATACATAATTGCTTAAAGAAACTATTTAAGTAATGAATGTGGCTTATTCTTAGTCCTAATCAGTGTCATGGTAGTGATCTGCAAACAGAGAAACAGACTCAGAAAATGCTGAAAATACTAATAAATATTTAGGACAGTATCATTAATTCCCAAGAGGTTTTTGGTACAGAATTAATTTGCCCTGAGAGTGTTGCATTAGTAATTGAGTGAAATGAACATTTAGCTCATACATTTGCTGTGTGAAGTAATAGAAAGATAACAGAAGTAGATAATAGAATGACTGAGTTGTGGTATCCACCTTTCACCTCCTCCCTATAAACATACCTTTGTCCATATCACCTCAAGTCTGCCTTCTCTTTCTTTTATTACTGCCTAAATATGTATATATATTCTCAATGTATAAATAGAAGTGTGGTCAATACTCCTATTTCTGAGAGAGGCAAGACAAAATGCTTCTTTAAGACCTCTTGGTAATAGGTGATGAGCTGAAGCAGAAGATAGAAATACAAAGAATGAAGCTCTGATGCGGCTTCAAAGAGGTTTTAGATGGAAATGGAATATTTATAGGATTTATCTGAAGTGTAAGGTAGGATACATTTCTAGGCTAGCTATGTGAAGCATATGGAAAAGTAATGTATATTGTAAATTAAAATTCAGGGATCCCAAACCAACTTTTGGTTAATTCAAAAATAAGCAGATCTCCATATTTTAACCACACTCAGACAAAAACAAGGATCCAAAAACCTCAGCTTTAGCACATACGTTGAGAGGTTGTTCTTGTGTACACAACAGGAGTGCTGATATTCCTAAAGGGTGATAAGACAGCTTCTTCTGGGATGCTGAAGCAGTGTTCCTCATTTTTCAGGGACTGACACGCCCTTGAGGCAAATTCATAAAGGATCTTCAATTAGAGGGGTAGCAGTGGAACACTTACTCTAAATCTAACTAGAGTGATTAGGCACAAGCCCCACCCACCTCAATAGTATAAACCAGAGCCATTTGTCCGGCCTGTGCTTAAACCTGGATCTCTTCTAGAATGTTTCACAACCCATTTTGTGAGGAGACATATGTGTGGCCTCAATAAAGAAGCATTCAGAGCAGGACTATACCCAGGACTCTAATGAATCCACTTAAGGAATCTTCTTCTGAAAAAATGTCAAGATATTTAATACACTAAGCGCAATCTGTTAAATTTTCTCCTACAAGTTAAAATCACTTGTTTATAATATATTCAAACGCTATCCAATGAATTCCTTTTCACTGATGATTTTATGTGCCCCCCCCCCTTTTTTTAAGACAGTCATTGTGCAAGACAGCTTTGGTAAGGAAGACAGTCTAGGCACACAGAAAACGCTGAGCATACACTAAGCCATTTTTTAATTATCTGACAAATGTAGTAAGGATTTTATGCTCACGATTTCAATTTGATCCTCCTAAAAACACCCCTGGTTCTCAAATTCTGGGCATATATTCATTCTCTTAAACTGTGTAGATCCCATAGATGATTTTGCCTCTTCTTATTTCTTTTTTTGTAGTCAAATAATCCATGAAAATAACAGTAGGAAGACTTTTGAGTGTTAAAAATAAAAATAATTCTCTCTCGATCTCATCAATTAGAATTTCAATGAGAAAGATTACGTCAAAATGAGAAGCATTACAAGGATAGTAAGCAGAATCAAAGAGAAAAATGCTTGAAGGAGAGATGAGAACACTGTAAATGAATTAAAGCTTAACACAGAAGTCCAAAATGCAGATACTGTCTGCACATAGTACACAGGGTGAACCAGACAGGGAGGAAGTTGATAGAAAGTGGCGGCTGAGGGAGAGGGGTGGCTATGGTGAATGAGAGATAATTTACATAATCAAAAGGAGGAAGCTTGGTCCCAGTGAATTTCAGTCATGAAGAAATGAGAGCTCATTGTTACTAGGTTTTCTAATTTTTTGGTAGAATCTAATAACACAGATTGTTATAAAAAATTTCCAAATTTTGACTACTAGCTTAAAAAAAAAAAAAAAACTGAGCAGTATGCAACCCAAATCAAACATCTCTGTGGGCCAGATTCTGCCCTTGGGCTACAAGTTTGCTACCTCTGGATGAAAGTGTAGAAAGGCCAAAAACATTTAGAGAAAGAATTGCAATGAGAAGATGAGAAAAATGTTTTAAGACTAATCAAAGAGAAGTACTGGACGTAAATAATCTGGAATCTATAATTAACTTAGAATTGTATAACATAAAATATGAGCTAGAGCTGTCAGCAGTGAACACACTTGGTTAGTACTCTTATTCCTCTTGTTCTATTTAGTACAAATATTCCTGTGATATTAACAATAAAACAGTTTCTTATACATATAATCCTTTCATTTGCTATCAACAATTTGCAAGAATAAACTTTCATAGAATCTGCTTGTGTTTTTTGAAAACTGTATTTAGTCAGGGATAAACTATATGTCATACCCACACAAGTCTGATGAGAATGTCATTTGAAAACACAGTTTTTTATTGTTTTTCTCCCATAACATATACATATGCATATACACATACATATACATATACAACCTAGACATTCTTATAATATTATTTTAAAATAGCTATTAACTTTTTCAAGAAAGGAATATATGGTCACCTACCTCATAAACACCAAAGACGTGAGGCAGTATTTTAAAATTACAACTAGTAGAGATAGCCTTTATAATAACTTCCTCTTACATACTTTAGACACGCTATCAGGAGGGACCAGTCCCTGGAGAAGGACAATATGTTTGGTAAGGTAGAGAGAGGGTCAGCGAAAAAGAAGATTTATAATGTTAAATGTTAATTACTACATTTGGAATATTTAATAAAACATATTAAATTGCTTATTTATATTTGGGGCACTATTTCATAGAATTTTGAATTTCTTTTATATATGTTATCCTATTTAGTCCTCACAACAAACAGATTTTGTTCATAGAATATATGAATGGATTGAGGCTTTGAAATATTAAATGTTATCCAAAGTCACAAATTGGGACCTAAATTAAAGTTTTTGACTGCCAGTTTCTTTGTCTTTGTAATATACCACGATATGACAGGGTCCAGTAGAAAACTCTGAAGCTACATATAGAATTAGGTGGTGATGAAACAGAAAAAGAATGTGTGTCCATAGGCCACTTAAAATTTACTGACTAGTGTAACGGAAACCCTGGTAGTGTAGTGGTTAAGTGCTATGGCTGCTAACCAGAGGGTCGGCAGTTCGAAACTGCCAGGTGCTCCTTGGAAACTCTATGGGGCAGTTCTACTCTGTCCTATAGGGTCGCTGTGAGTCGGAATCGACTCAACAGCCCTGGGCTGGTTTTTGGTTTTGGACTAGCGTAACATTTACACAGCAATATCGAATCCTTTCAGAAATAAAAACCAAAAAAAACCAAAACCAGTGCCATCGAGTCGATTTTGACTCTTAGCGACACTATAGGACAAAGTAGAACTGCCCCATAGCTTCCAAGGAGCGCCTGGCGGGTTCGAACTGCTCACCCTCTGGTTGGCAGCCATAACAACCACTACGCCACCAGGCTTTCCAAACTATGACCCCTGAACAGGGACTTGAACCCCGGACCCTCAGATTAAAAGTCTGGTGCTCTACAGACTCAGCTATCTGGGCTCACTTCAGAAATAAGTAAGGTATAAATAAATAATAAAGTCATTAAAAATATTCTATAGCAGAATTTGAGGGTTTTATGAAAGGCAAGTTGCATGCGAAAAGGTTTCATGATACCAAACAGTCACAGGTACCTACCACAGATAAGGGCATTTTGACCAGAAGAACCATTGTGGAAATGTAATTGTTATCTTGGATATGTAATCTTTGTTCCTCATCCCCTGAATAACAAGAGAGAAAGGTCTTGAAGAAACAAGAGAAATAGAACAAGAAGAAAGCAGCGTCAAGACTGGAGGAAGACTCATTAACAGCCTGCAATATGCAGATAACACAACCTTGCTTGCTGAGAGGCCTTGAAGCACTTACTGATGAAAATCAGACTACAGCCTTCAGTATGGATTACACCTCAACAAAAAGAAAACAAAAATCCTCACAACTGGACCAATAAGCAACATCATGATAAACAAAGAAAATACTGACGTTGTCAAG
This sequence comes from Loxodonta africana, assembly GCF_030014295.1. NCBI lineage: Eukaryota > Metazoa > Chordata > Mammalia > Proboscidea > Elephantidae > Loxodonta > Loxodonta africana. Next base: position 53,279,425 of record NC_087351.1, read on the forward strand.
GGTTTCATCTTACTTGGTTTCACAATCAACATCCATGGAAGCAGCAGTCAAGAAATCAAATGACATATTGCATTGGGCAAATCTGCTGCATAAGAACTCTTTAAAGTGTTGAGAAGCAAAGTTGTTACTTTGAGAACTAAAGTGCTCCTGACTCAAGCCACAATGTTTTCAACCTCCTCTTGGGCATACGAAAGCCGGACAATGAATAAGGAAGACTGAAAAAGAATTGATGCCTTTGAATGATGATGTTGATGAAGAATATTGAATATATTACAGATTTCCAGTCTGTCTTGGAAGAAGCACAGCCAGAGTGATTCTTAGAAGCAAGGATGGCAAGACTTCCTCTCACGTACTTAGGACATGTTATCAGGAGGGACCACTCCCTGGAGAAGGACATCATGCTCGGTAAGGTAAAGGTTCAGCAAAAAAGAAGAAGACCCTTGATGAGATGGATTGACACAGTGGCTGTAACAATGAACTCAAACATAGCAGGAATTGTGAGGATAGCACAGGATCGGGTGGTGTCTTAATCATCTAGTACTGCTATAACAGAAATACCACAAGTGGGTGGCTTTAACAAAGAGAAATTTGTTCTCTCACAGTCTAGTAGGTTACAAGTCCAAATTCAGGGTGTCAGCTCCAGGGGAAGGCCTTCTCTCTTTGTCAGCTCTGGAGGAAGGTCCCTGTCCTCAATCTTCCCCTGGTCAAGGAGCTTCTCAGACTCAGGGACCCCGGGTCCAAAGAACGTGCTGTGCTCCTGGTGCTGCCTCATTTGTGGTATGAGGTACCCCTATCTCTCTGCTTGCTTCTATCTTTTTTATCTAAGAGATTGCCTCAAGACACAATCCAATCCTGTAGGTTGAGTCCTGCCTCACTAACATAACTGCTTCCCATCCTCCCTCATTAACATCATAGAGGCAGGATTTATAACATATAGGAAAATTACGCAAAACCAGGAATCATGGCCTAGCCAAACGGATATACACATTTTTGGAGGGACATAATTCAATCCATGACAAGTGGTATTTCAGTCTCTTGTACAATGGATCAGTATGAGTTGGAACCAACTTGATGGCACCTAACAACAATAACAAGGTATTTTAGCAGGCCAATAATTAACATTCACCTGTCTGGGTTTTGAACCAATCCTTAAGTAAGACAAGAAATAAGGCAGAAATGGACCAAGTATCATCCTTATAACTGGTAAAGAATGTGGCTTTTATTTGAAGGCAATTGTGCAGAATTAGACTAACTTGGCCCCCAAGCCTGTTAGTGACAGACTAGGCTAGGGCTGGTTTCCCTTTGTGGGAGCCTTTAAACATGGAGGAAAAAAATGGGAAAACATATTTCCTCTAAGCAGCTCCCTTCTAAGAGACAGGGGAAAGATTAAGTCATTCTTCCTCACTAAGCCGGAATGAGCGAGGTTGTGAGAGGCCAAGAGAGTTATAGCAGTCTCTGACCACAGGAAGGAAAGTACAAATCTGGGAAGAACTAGTTAGTCTCTCTAACAAACCCAAATGGAACCTGAGGTACAAATTCTGATGAGGCCCAGGAAAGAAGGAAAGCATGACACAGCATAGCATTTTTACATAGTACATGCAGAGAACATCGACCTGTCTCCTGTCATTTGGGAATGAGATTGGCCTCTAAGCATTAAACTGTCAGATCGAAAAAAGCAAAGGATCAAATAGAGGTGTTCAATTGGCCTTAATGGGGCATAATCAATCTCAGATAAGACTTGAATGAAGAGGAAACTGTGCCATTCAGATGAGGGTTAGCCACTGGTGAAAAGAGATTTTAGGAATGACAAAACAAATATTGACACCCCATTCAGAAACAACTGATGAGTATAGGCAATGCTTTCATTCACAGATATATTCTTCTCTCCCTAGGACAGGTATATAACCCCAACTGCAAAGTTGCATGCATCAGGTTATTATTGCCTGATACAACTAAATATTCAACTCTTCCATTTAATTTTCTTTATTTGAAAGGTATAATCAGCATTTTAATTATTACTAAAGTTTACGTTTAGATCTGCTATCAAAAAGAGAAGACCATGATAACACTAATATGGGAATCCTGGTCCAAATGCAGTAAAATTTCACACTGGAAATTAATCAATTTTTTTTTTTTCATCTTATGCCTTACTGTCCAATGAAGCTGGTTAGGGTATTAGCCAGCACACAAAACTCAATGACACACAACAACAGTCTCCTTTAATTTACCTAAAACAAAACCCTTTGCTCTTGAGTCAATTCTGACTCATAGTGACCCTATTTGGTGCAAATAGTTTGTGCTTAAATACCGATCTAAAGACTGGAGGTGTGAACACACCCAGTGGCCACCACAGAAAAAAAGGCTTGATGATCCGCTTGTGTAAAGATTATAGCGAAGAAGGCCCTACGGAGCAGTTCTATTTTAACATATGGAGTTGACGTGAGTCAAAATCGACTCAACAGCAATGAGCTTGGTTTTTGGATAGTCTTTAAGGCTGAATCAGCGATAAACTGAGTGACCAATAGAATACAATGCAACTGAAAGCATGTTGCTTCCAAGGCTAGGTCATAAAAGTCATTGTAGCTTCCTCTTTGGTCTTTTAGACCCCTTATTCTAGAGAAAACCAGCAACCACACTGTGTGGACACTCAAACAGCACCATAGAGAGACTTGCATTGGGGAAACCAAGTCCCTAAGTCACAACCAGTACTAACTTCCAAGCCAAGTGGATGAGGCCCACTGGAACTGAATCCTTCAGCTCTACTCCAGCCTTCAGATGAACATAGCAGTAGTATCAGTGGACATCAGACTGCCACCTCACAAGAGATCCCAAGCCACAACTGCCCAGCTGAGCCACTTCCAAATTCCACAGAAACCATGAGATATCATGAATAATTATTATTGTTTTACTTATTAAATTGTAGGGTGATTTTTTACACAGCATTGGAAAACTAACACAGTTAATGTGCTGTCTTCCAATATGAATCCCCTCTCAGTTATTGCTAGCTATTACTAACTGTATGTAGGAAATATTTCAAATTTATATGTATGTATGTATGCATGTACATATGTATGTATGTTGTTATTCCCTGTTGCCGTCGAGTCGATTCTGACTCATAGAGACCCTGTAGGACAGAGGAGAACCTCCCCACAAGGATTCCAAGAAGTAGCAGGTAGATTTGAACTGCCCACCTTTTGCTTAGCAGCTGAGTTTTTAACCACTGTTCCAACTCATACCAACCTTATATATAACACCCAGTCCTGCACCATTGTCACAATTATTGCTATGTTTGAGCCCATTGTTGCATCCACTGTGTCAGTTCATCTAATCAAGGGTCTTCCTCTTTTTCACTGACCTTCTTCCTTACCAAGCATGATGTCCTTCTCCAGGGACTGGTCCCTCCTGATAACATGCCCAAAGCATGTAAGATGTACTCTCACCATCCTCACTTTTAAGGAGCATTCTGAATATATTTCTCTCAAGACAGATTTGTTCATTCTCCTGGCAGTCCATAGTATACTCAATATTCTTCACCAACACCATAATTCAAAAGCATCAATTCTTCTTCAGTCTTCCTTATGAATTGTTCAGTTTTCGCATGCATATGAGGTGATTGAAAATACCACAACTTGAGCAGGCACACCTTAGTCCTCAAAGTGACATCTTTGCTGTTTAACACTTTAAAGAGATCTTTTGCAGCAGATTTGCTCAATGCATCATTTGATTTCTTGTCTGCTGCTTCCATGGGTGTTGACTGTGAATCCAAGTAAAATGAAATCCTTGATAACTTCAACCTTTTCTCTGTTTATCATGATTTGCTCATTTGTCCAGTTGTAAGAATTTTTTTTTTATGTTGAGCTATATATATATATATATATATATGTGTGTGTGTATTGGAAATCAATTTGGCGCTTCCTTAAAAAGCTAGAAATAAAACTACCATACAATCTAGCAATCCCACTCCTTGGAATATATCCTAGAGAAACAAGAGTCCTCACACGAATAGATATAGGAACACCCATGTTCATTGCAGCACTGTTTACAACAGCAAAAAGATGGAAAACAACCTAGGTACCTATCAACAGATGAATGGATAAACAAACGATGGTATATGCACACAGTGGAATACTATGCAACAATAAAGAAAACATCTCATAACATGGATGAATCTGGAAAGCATTGTGCTGAGTGAAATTAGTCAGTTGCAAAAGGACAAGTATTATATAAGACCACTATTATAAGAACTCAAGAAAAGTTTTAAACACAGAAGAAAACATTCTTTGATGGATACTAGGATAGGAAGGGAGGGAAAGGGGTATTTACTAACTAGATAGTACACAAAAACTGTTTTAAGTGAAGAGAAGGACAACACACAATACAAAGGAAGTCAACACAACTGGATTAAACCAAAAGCTAAGAAGTTTCCTGAACACAAAAAACACTCTGAGGGACAGAGTAGCAGGGGCAGTGGCCTGGGGACCACTTAGGTGAGTGGTGTCTGGGGTGTTAAAAGGTAGCAAGCGGCCATCTAAGATGCATCAATTGGTCTCAACCCACCTGGAGCAAAGGACAATGAAGAACACCAAAGACACAAGGAAAATATGAGCCCAAGAGACAGAAAGGGCCACATAAGCCAGAGACTCCATCAGCCCGAGACTGTAAGAACTAGATGGTGCCCGGCTACCACCAATGACTGCGCTGACAGGGAACACGACAGAGAACTCCTGATGGAGCAGGAGAACAGTGGGATACAGACTTCAAATTCTCGTAAAAAGACCAAACTTAATGGTCTGACTGAGACTGGAGGGATCCCAGAGGTCATGGCCCTCTGACTCTCTGTTAGCCCAAAACTAAAACCATTCCTGAAGCCAACTTTCAGATAAAGATTAGACTGGACTATAAGACATAAAATGATACTGGTAAGGAGTGTGCTTCTTAGCTCAAGTAGATACACGAGACTAAGTGGGCAGCTCCTGTCTGGAGGCGAGATGAGAGGGCAGAGGGGGACAGGAGCTGGCTGAATGAACATGGGAAATACAGGTGGAGAGGAGTGTTCTGTCACATTGTGGAGAGAGCAACTAGGGTCACATAACAATGTGTGTATAAGTTTATGTATGAGAAACTGACTTGAATTGTAAACTTTGGCTTAAGGCACAATAAAAAAAAAAAAGAAGTATGAGCCAAGAACAAGTAATGCACATATTTTATAATCTTATTTTGTACACTGTAAGATAAGCTATCTTTGGAAGGCAATATGATTTTGAAGTCTGCTGACCTATATAAAAAGTCTAATTTGATCACTTACTAATTTGAGTGAAAAGCTATATGTGGATATTATTCTTCACAATTGTTTATTTCCTTTCCTGTTAGAGAATTAGATTCCTAGTAGTCCTTCCAGTGGAAGGAGTGGTAGGATTTATACAATCCCTACCCCACTGGCACTGGGCTTCACCACGTGACTTGCTTTGACCAATGGATATGAGCAGATGACCATTATTTGCCAGGTCCCAGCAGAAGCTTTAAAAGTCTTTAGGCTTTACCAGCTGCCTTTGTCCTTTCACCTCCAAAATGAGATTTCCGTGTTTCAAACAGGGCTGGTCGTTTACACTGTTCCTGGAATAAACGCTTGACCCACACCCGTGAGCATATAAATGCAGAGAAAAAAACACATTTTAAGTCACTGAGATTTGTGGGTTTTATTTGAAATACAGACAAGGTAAGAAATATACACTTATTTTCTCATTTATCAAATGTGGATGATAATCTTAGTTTTATAGGATCACTCTGAATTTTAAGTATATGCTCAGCAAATGATAGATAAAAAAAAATGATAGATATCTACCTAAAAATCTCATATAAAGCTTTAAAGGGAAACACAACAATTAAAGAGTCATTATTTTATTTGACATGAGATTATTAAATGCTTTTGAAAGAGAGCTTGAGTTTAGAGAAATAAATTCAATTTCTGGCCCTGGCACTATCCTCTATCATAGATCCTCTGTGTGCTTCATTTGACACATCCATGAGATAGAAGCAATAATATCAATCCTACTCTCCCATCAGTGTCAGCAAATGGCTCCAGCGAGAGGGCAGTTAACCAGCTTCTGAGAGCAGCTCTGAGGTACAGGGCAGAACACTAGGCAACAGTCCTCCTTAGCTTGAACCCTGATTTCACTTTTTACCTGTCAAAATAAGTACATTAAAACATGGATGAGTCAATTTCTTTAACTAAACACAGGATTATTGTGAGATTCAAATGAGATAACGTGATTCATTAAGTAATTGTGATTAATTGCTCTTATCAACATAGCACTTCATCCTAGTACCTTAAAGATAATATGCTTTTGTAAACTCTTGGGTGACATGAGAGGGTAAGAAAGGAAGAACACTAGTTTTAAAAGCAGAATCCAACCCAACTCTGCCAATTTTAGATATATGGCACTCGGATATTTCTAACACTTCCTGTACATCAGAGTTATCATATGTAAAATGAAGACAGACAAATAATATCTTATAGGGTTATTTGTTTCCATGAATAAGTAAAATCATGTATTTAAGGGCTCTGTTGTCTAAAAATATAACATCACAAAGATAGGATCCCATGTTTGGCAAAACATTGTGTTCTAAGTATAAAGAGTGCCATGTTTTTATCTAAAACATCCATCAGAAATCAGTACAATACCCATTATCTCCCTGAAACATCCTCCTAAAAGAACATTTGCCTTTAAATCTCCATTTCTGGGTATTCAATATAATTTTAATATGTTTTGTTTCATCTTTCTATTCAGATACCTTGAGATAATGCATTAGACAAATGGAAGAGAAACAACTTGGCCAAGATAAGATATACTAAAAGGCAATACTGAAAGTGGTATGCAGATGAAATTCTTGCAATAATGACAACACGGACACCAGTTATCCAATACTTATCTACACATTGGATATTTTTCTGGGAGTCAGTGTGCTGCCATGCCATTCAAGTAATTACCTAGTTAATAACATGAGAAAGTTCTGACTCATGCATTAAACTCTGTCATTAGCATTAAAAACATCAAAACCATGTGACAGAAAAAGGGGCTGTTAGACCTTGGAAACAGAAGCAAACTCTCAATGTATTTTTTTGCCACATATTACTCAGGCTAATGTAGCAACAGTGATGCTAAGAAAATCAATTATGATTTCTGTGGAGGTGTTCTTTTGCAAGCCCATTTTGAGAATAATATCCTATTTAGCTTTGTAATGGGCACAAGCAACAAAAAGAGAAGATTTGCTTGTTTATATATTTAGCTCTTCATTACATATTATAAGAGTTTAGAGAAATATGAATAAGGAAAAATACAAAAGGCAAATTATACAAAGATTATTGTCTGATATCCTATGTGTTCTTCTAGGATTGTTGTTAAACCAAATTAGTATCTTTTCAATGAACTGAAAGCAAAATGTGCACTAGTCCTTCAGTATGAGGGGACAGTTGACTTAATGTGACTGCATTTCATTAAGCCAATTTAGTTACAGAAAGTAGGAAAAAGGATAAAAGAAGCCAGGATCTTCCAAAGAGTCCCTAAGTCTCAGCTCTTGCTTGGAGCATTACAAGTATGCTATGCAGAGAATTCTTTCTACTGAAAGTCTGCAGACAAAATATTATGGCTACTTACCTCAAAACGTCAAATTGTTTTGCAACATTCTTAGTATCACTATTACATCAAAAAATCAATTTCTTTAGTGATATATGTTTATACTATTTTTCTAACAAAATGCTTGAACATATTTAGATATTTTGGCTTGCCTAAGATATGCTTAAAAAAAATTTTTTTTTTTTTAAGCATATATTAAGCCCCTGATGGCACAATGGTTAAATGCTTAGCTGCTAACCCAAAGGTTAGAGGTTTGAGCCCACACAGTAGCTCCACAGGAGAAAACCTGGTGATGTGTTCTTGTAAATATTAAAAAAAAAAAACAGCCTAGAAAATCCTATGGCGCAGTTCTACTCTGTCACATGGAGTTGCTATGAGTCGAAATCAACTCAACAGCACCCAACAACAACTGGCATGTGTTTTTCATTTTGAGAAATTTTTTAAAACACATAAAATTATATAACATGAATCCATCTAGTCAACAACCAGAATTAAAAATCGGGAACATTTTGTTAAAGTTACTTATTTAAAAAATTAAAAAAAAAAAAAAATCAAGAAATAACAACTATAGGCAAGGTTCAAGTATCCATTGTCACTGATTCCCATAAATTTTAAAAACTGGGGATACAATAATTTGAAGGATTAGAGGTGGCCTATATGTCCGACTAGGACCCTGGGTGGTACCAACAATTTGCTCTCAGCTACTAACCTAAATGTTGGTGGTTCAAACCCATCCAGAAGTCCTGAGAAAGAAAGGCCTGGCAACCTACTTCCATAAAGATTACAGACAAGAGAATCCTATGGAGCAGCTCTACTCTGTACCACATGGGGTCACCATGAGCTGGAATGAACTAGGCAATAATTTTGTTTTGTTTCTTTAAGTCACAAATCCAACTGGGCAATTTAAATGATTTGAAATTAATCTTGCTAACACTGTAATATAATCTTTACGTCTCTTCATATTTCAGTCTTTAAACTACATTCATGAACATTTAACATACATTAAAATGAAGAGGGCACCAAGATACACACCTGCTGAATAATTTCAGTCTCCTATTATCTTTATCCACCTCCTCTCAACTACCTTCACCAGATCTAGAAATCAAAGTAGATCTGGATCCAGGTGCTTTGTAGTATGTTTGGTTTTCTCCCCCCATTACGAAGGTCTAATTCCTTAGTGGATTTCAGTGAGAGTTTTCTTGGCTCAAAAAGGAAGCACCTGCTGATTTGAGAAATTCCATTAGCGTTCAGCCAAACAAAAATATTCTACAGGTTTAGTCATGGTCTTAATATCAGAATATAACTAATAATTTTATCATCGTTTTCCTAATATGTGACTGGCAACTTTATTCATTGTCAAGGTATAGAGAGAGATCAGTAGCAATCTCCAAATGCTACTTGAAGTACTATGGAGTTTTGAGTGTAATTTCTAGTTACGATAGTCGGGATTATGGAAGGAGGAAAAAAAATTAGTTGACTATTTTGGAAACCCTGGTAGCCCAGTGACTAAGAACTACAGCTGCTAACCAAAAGGTCGGCAGTTCAAATCCACCAGGCGCTCCTCGGAAACTCTATGGGGCAGTTCTACTTTGTCCTGTAGTGTTGCTATGAATCTGAATCGACTCGGCGGCAACGGGTATCTTGAACCATGTGCACATCGTCAATACAACCGATTAAAAAGTGAAAACATATGGAATCAAAGGCTGTGTTTATCCACAGCAATCATTAAGAAAGAAAACTAATTATCCTTTAAACTGTGGCCCTTTTATTGTCACGTCACTGCAAAGTTCAGTTATAAGGACTTCGAGTGTGTGCTTGGCCTAAGCTTAAAACTGCAAAGTGTTCTGTTCCCCTTTACACCACCCCCACATCCATTATGCACACTAGAGACACCTGTGGGCTTCTGAAAATTGCACAGGTGATGTATGCACTAGACATTCCCGTTTCCAAAAAATATACTCTTATTGATCAAAACACTGCTACCCTTCTAACCTGCTGCTTTATTGACAGAGGTTAAATGTAACCTGCAATTTACATCTAATGACAAAGGAACCACCAGTGGCCAGTTAAGAAGTTTTCCTGAATTTATTCACACATTCATTCATGCATTCAATAAATATACATTGAGTATCCAATAGGGTCTAGATAATGAAGTATTCAGTGAAAGATGCATGCCGTTCACAAATTTCAGTAAATCCAATGAATACTTACAAAGACATGTTGAGTTTTTTTGAAGGGACATCAAGTTGAATAACATAGTTATTTTGGTTAAATGGCTTACAATCTTGTGTTGATATAACCCACTGCTGTCAAGTCAATTTCCACTCATAGTGACCCTATAGGACTGAGTAAAAGTGCCACCTAGGGTTTCCAAGCCTGTAAATCGTTCTGGAAGCAGACTGCCACATCTTTCTCCCATGGAATGGCTGGTGGGTTCAAAACGCTGACCTTTTGGTTAGTAGCCAAGTGCTTAACCACTGTGCTCCTCATATTGGTATAGGTGTGAAGAAATAAAAGCCAGGGCTGGGAGTAAGACAAGTAGATAATAAGCCTAATAGAAATATGGTAAGTCATACTAAAGGAAAGGCTGAAAAATAACTATGAAAGCACAGAAGGCGGAAAAAGTCATTTTTCTTTAATTTTATGGTTACTGCTACATTTTTAAAAGCTCACGGAGGCAGCACTTTGTAAGTTACAGGCAGGGAAAAAGATAGGAAGATCAGCTGAGGAGAGAAAGTGCAGATAAGATGTAGAAAGAGTATGACTTCTGGCAGTAGGGGTAGGAATAGATGAAATTCTGCTTATATATGAACTGTGCAAGTTTGTATGTGCATACGGTATATACTCTCCTTGCCTTAGTTGTGTGGCTTAGCAGAGTGATTACCAGCTCTCAGAGATGTGTGTTGAGTCCCCACTCTTTCACTCACTGGCTATGTGACCTTAGCGCGTGGTTTGTCATTTCTTTTTTCTATTCCTCTTATGCAACCTCTAATTTGGAGGAATGTTTTAAGAATTAAACAACACAATTTGTAAAATCATTGGGTTCAGTTCCTACCATGCTGTGAATATTCAAAAGTCTTTAAATAATCTGTTTCAAAATTGAGGAAAAAAATGTGTAGTTAATAAGAATTCAAACTTTAAAGGAAGAGTTATTGATAGGATTACTGTGTCACTCAAGTATTGTGTTAACGTGTATACTGGGTAGATGGAGTAGAAAGATTGTGAACTTTTTCCCTTAGTAAAAGAATGAACATATCAATAAGTGTTTGCATTAGTCTAATTGTTGTTGTTGTTAGGTGCCCTTGAGTCGGTTCCAACTCATAGCAACCCTATGCACAACAGAACGAAACACTGCCCGGTCCTGCGCCATCCTTACAATCGTTGTTATGCTTGAGCTCATTGTTGCAGCCACTGCGTCAATCCACCTCGTTGAGGGTCTTTCTCTTTCCATCTGACTCTGTACTCTCCCAAGCATGATGTTCTTCTCCAGGGACTGATCCCTCCTGACAACACATCCAAAGTATGTAAGATGCAGCCTCACCATCCTTGCTTCTAAGGAGCATCCTGGTTGTACTTCTTCTAAGACAGATTTGTTCATTCTTTTGGCAGTCCATGGTATATTCAATATTCTTCACCAACACCACAATTCAAAGGTGTCAATTCTTCTTCCGTCTTCCTTATTCATTGTCCAGCTTTCACATGCATATGATGCAATTGAAAATACCTTGGCATGGGTCAGGCGCACCTTAGTCTTCAAGGTGACATCTTTGCCCTTCAACACTTTGAAGAGGTCCTTAGCAGCAGATTTACCCAACGCAATGCGTCTTTTGATTTATTTCTTGACTGCTGCTACCATGGCTGTTGATTGTGGATCCAAGTAAAATGAAATCCTTGACAACTTCAGTCTTTTCTCCATTTATTATGATGTTGCTCACTGGTCCAGTTGTGAGGATTTTTGTTTTTTTTTATGTTGAGGTGCAATCCATACTGAAGACTGTGGTCTTTGATCTTCATTAGTAAGTGCTTCAGGTCCTCTTCCCAATTTCAGCAAGCAAGGTTGTGTCATCTGTATAACGCAGGTTGTTAATGAGTCTTTCTCTAATCTTGATTCCCCATTCTTCTTCATATAGTCCAGCTTCTCAGATTATTTGCTCAGCATACAGATGGAATAGGTGTGGTGAAAGAATACAACCCTGACGCACACCCTTCCTGACTTTAAAACGATCAGTATCACCTTGTTCTGTCCTAACAGCTGCCTCTTGATCTATGTAAACGTTCCTCATGAACACAATTGAGTGTTCTGGAATTCCCATTCTTCACAATGTTATTTATAATTTGTTATGATCCACAGAGTCGAATGCCTTTGCATAGTCAATAAAACACAGGTAAACAACCTCCTGGTATTCTCTGCTTTCAGCCAGAATCCATTTAACATCAGCAATGATATCCCTGGTTCCACGTCTTCTTCTGAAACTGGCCTGAGTTTCTGGCAGTTCCCTGTCGATACACTACTGCAGCCATTTTTGAATGACCTTCAGCAAAATTTAGCCTAATTAGATATGATCATATCTGTATTCTGTAGAATTATATTTTTAAAATTATTGCCTGCCATAAATTTAGGTTGCCTGGGAGCTATGTGAACAAGATCTCTCTTGATAATCTAATGTCTAAAATTATTTTTCCCAGCCATCCCATTTGCCATATATTTGTAGCATTTGGTACAATCAGGCTTTCTCTTTAGAAGTCCCAAACATGTTCAGTTCTCAGGAGACTTTATTTTCTTTACTCATTTCCTACCTCCTTGACCATTCTGTTTCAGTCCACTATGATGAGGCCTTATTCTCATTTTATGCCTTCAGGGAGGACTTCCTTCTGGTTGCCTGTATCATTATATATATATGTGTGTGTGTATATAGATACTCCCATAGATTAAATTATTACTTCTATGAAAATAATTTCCAAATCTTATCCCAGTTCTTCCTTTTTTCAGAGTACCAGTACCTAATATTTCAACTGCCTATGAGACATTATCACCTGAAGTTCCTTCCTCTTGGAACCCTGAACTTAACATAACAAAAGGAAAATACATTGTCTTCTTCTGAAACAAAGATTTTCTTGAATTCTCTTTTGATTTATAATTTTTAACATTTTACATACTAAAAATTTGAAAATCATAATCACCATCCATTGGTAATATTATCAAATTGCATCACCTAAACCCTCTTCATTCCCATCGCGAACCCAATGATTCAAAACCATGTTACTGTGTGCCTGGATATTGTTCATATTAACAAGTGTTCTGTCTGTCCCTAGCCTTTTCATAAAATCATATGGGATTGGGAATCCTTTTTCAATACCCACTTCAATGTCAATCATCTGATGTTAATGCTAAACATCTCAGTTATATACAAAATGAAAAAAATGGGAGCACATTAAACACAGTATTCTGTCTTGTTTTTTTTTAACCAATTATAGTTCTCCAAGGGTGGGATTGGCTTTGAAAACCAGCTGCTTTGCTGATGGACGGGTCTTGCTTGATTTGGAGCAGACAGTGAAAAATCCAACAATGTTGTCAGTAAAAGAGTCATCTTAGTAGAAAGCAAATGAGAAAGGCCACAAAGTTAGCAGGGAAGTCCTGGATATAAAGAGCCAAAAAGCAACTTGATATTCTCTCCATATGCCCAGGAGAGACTGAAGAGGGTTTAATATTTCCACATATCCCTGGCTGACCAGGAGGCTGCACATATATAGAGAGGAAACACAAGAGGGCCCAGCAAAAAGTAAGAGCCAGGGTATGTTTCAAAAGGTTCTGAGCTTTGAAGTGTGCTCCCAACACACTCTCAGATCCATTGGCAGAGGGTGGGAGGCTTACTAGCTTGAAGTGTTTGAAGATTTCAATTATTGGCTGACCACTAAGCTATGCAAATAAACAGGTGATCTCTAGGACCAGGCAAAAAATAAAATTAAACAAAAGCTACTGAGCTGGGACGTTAGTGGCTGCATACCATGGGAGAGACAGATACTGTAGATTTAGTCAAAGCATGTTACTAAAACTATTGAACAAATGAGGGCTTCAAACCGGTTCATTCTAGTTTGACTCCCTGTTGAGAATTTGAATTTCCACCCCAGTTATACTGAATCAGAATCTACATTTTAACAAGATCCCCAATCCCCTGGGTTTGAAGCCCTGTACAAACACACAAAAGTAAATAAAAATAAAAATGTTTAGAGGGAAGAAAATAAGAGTCCAGAGTTATTACAATATATTTTCATAAATGTGCAGTTTAAAAAATGATAAGATGCATGAAGAAATAGAAAAGTGTGACACATTGTTGTTACTTGCAGTTGAGTCTATTCCCACTCGAGGCAACTGATATGTATGGAGTAGAACTGCTCCATAGGGTTTTGAAGGCTATGACCTATTGGAGGCAGATCACCAGGCCTGTCTTCCAAGGTGCTACTGGGTAGGTTTGAACTGATAAACTTCAGGCCAGTAGTCATGTGCTTAACTGTGCCACCTAGGAACTCCTTTACAGGGGAAAGGGAGGGAGTAGAACCAAATTTTGGGTCTATCAGATGATAACTTCAAAGTAGTCATTATAAATAGGTTCAAAGAATTAAAGGAAATCATTTTTAAAGAGCTAAATGGACTCCTCTCCTAAGTCTTCCTTCTTGGTGGTAGTGAAGTTCCCCCTCTCTGCCTCTGAGATGGCTCGTTTTAAGCCTAGTGGGATGGCAAAACTGACCAGTCACCTCATTGGGGTTCCATATACCTCATTGCATAGTACCACTCAGTCATTCTGTGAGAGTTACAAGACTGTGGTGAGAAAGGCCATACAAAAGTGATCAGTCACACTGCAGTGGTGATGGTTATACAATTTTTTTTTTTTTAAAGTAAAATAAGACAAGGCTTCAACAAGTAGAAATTCTAATAAGAAAATATAATATAGAAACAAGTGAAAATTATTGCGTTGAAAAGCATAATAACTAAAATGAATAATTTATTGTATGAGCTCAATCACAGATTTGACATGGCAGAAGAATGAATCAGTGAACTTAACCTCAATCAATAGAAATTACACATCTGAAGAGCATCAAGAAAAAAAATGACGAATTTATAAAAGCTGTCTTCTAGGTCATCAGCAGGCAAGGCAATAAGTAACCTCCTGAGATACTCATTGACCTAGGACACCTGGCAATTCTGTAAGTTAGGAAGGGTGGCTATTCTATAATTTCTGCCTCTAAACTCACCGTGGTTTAACTCCAATTATCAATAGTAGTTCAAAACAAAACACAGTTCTAAACCGCCTCCGAATCAATGCATGGAGCAGGAGTAGGAGTCTGTTTGTACGCGGGACAATCAAACCAGGGATATGTAAAAATATTGACCAGACTTGCCTGACTATTCTTCACTCAGGTTAAAATGACGGACAGTGATGGTTGAAATGACAGACTTGCTAGTGACCACAATACGTCCTGGGAGATTTCCTCAAATTTATCTTGTAACACTTTTATTATAGTTTTCACATATTTTACCAAGTTTTTGTTTTTTATTAGCCCAAACGATAGAAAGAGTCTAGGGATACAACTGCTTATTTTTCTTCTGTTTTTTAGTCCCTATCCTGGTGGTGAAGTTGGTTAAGTGCTTGGCTCCTAACCAATGGTTCTGCAGTTTGAACCCACCAGCTGCTTCCCAGTTGGCTTCTGTACAAATTTCAGCATTGGCAGCCCTATGGGGCAGTTCTACTCTGTCCTGTAGGTTACTATGAGTCAAGGACAGTGGGTTTGGTTTGGTTTGATTTGTTTCCACCCCCACTTCCAGAGGCATCTGATGACATCAGTTCCTGAATGCTCTGAGAATTCGACAGTAAAAATCGTGCTGACTTTTTTCTAAACTATCAGCTATGGACTTGATTTCTGTATCAGTCAAGTTCTTTATCATTCATCTTTTGTCTTTCTTGTTTTCTAAAATTCTGTTGCTATTTTCTCCTCCTATGTTCACCTTTGCTTATTCGCCCCCCTTAAATTCTTTTTTTTTTTTTAATTTTAGTGGGGTTTTGAAAAGGTGCAAAATTAGATGAAAGTATTTGATTTGCTAATAAGCTTCTGTTATTTGCACTTCAGTGAAACATTGCTTATCAAGATCTTCAGCATCTGCCTTGTTGACAAAGTCTGTATTTCTCATCCTTAACCTACTAAAATGCTCAGCAGTATACTACCCCATTGAACATTCTACCCTTAATTATGCTTTAGGTTTCTGTAAAAATATATTCTCTTATTCTCCTTCTTACCTCACGACTATTCCTTCAAATTTTCTTTATTATATCCTCTCCTTCTGCCGTATCTCTCAATGTTGTTCCTCAGGACTTGATCCTGAAGGTCTGCTCCAGTCTCTTTATACTTTCTTCTCAGTTGATTTCATTAGTTCCTACAGTTTATGTATTAACAATATGCTGAGGCTCGTTAAATGTATTTGTAGCCCAGACCTATCTTCTGATTCTCAGATTCACTAATTTCTAACTTGATATTACTCCTTGAATTTCTCATGGCTGTTTTATACTCAACATCTCCAAAGCAGAACACTTGATTTTGTTCCCCAAACCTGGTCCCACTGACAACGATTCTTCTCCATTTAAGCAACTGCCCAACATTGACTCAATTTTTCTAACCAGACATTTCAGGGTCACTTTTCATTCTGTTCTTTCCTCATCTTTTACGTCAATCCATGAAAAATTCTGGTCAATTCAACCTCCAAAATATATATTTTGATCTCCACTGTGATAAATTTAGCACTAATCACTATTTATTGCCTGGTCTGCCAAAAAACAAAACAACTAATTGAATAAACAAAAACCATATGTTACTTTGCTTCTATTGTTCCACTCTAACTTCTCTTATTAAATTGCAGCCACACATTCTTCTAGTTCTTCAAGCACATAAAGGTATTTTCCCCTCAGGGCCTCTGTTCATCTTGTTCCATTAAGCTGGAAAACTCTTTGCTCCTCACTCTCACTTTTCATATGATTAGAAATATTTTATTCTTACTATGATACATCCTCAAGGAGGACTTCTCTTTCTAGTCCATTTACTGTAACACATGTTTTATATACTCACATAATTATTTTCTTTTTCAACTTCTTGTTTCCTTCATAATATTTATATTTCTCATTAATCGGTTTGCTTACATTTTTCAACCCACCCATAAAATTTTAAGATCCTGGTGACATAGACTATGTCTCTCTTGGTCATTGATTTTTACCCAGTGCCTAGGATACTGCCAATGCATAAGAGGCTCTCAATAAATATTCGTGTGAATAAATGAATCATGTAAATGCAAAGTAAATTAGAATTATTTCCCTATGAAAAGAATTCATGTTTATTTTTGAGATTGCTCTTATTCTTATCAGTACCTTAATTTTGATATGCAGAAGTGGGTTTTAGAAAAGAGGTGGGCAAATTTATGTAGGTACCAAGGAACAGAAAAGATCCTAGGAACAAAAGAGATTGAGACCTAATCCACTTCTATTTTGAAGTTCACAATTATCAGAAATCTCTGATGAACTAGAAAGAAGGGAAATCTCTGATGGCTCTGAAAGAGCTCATATGAGACCTCATCATGGAGAAGAAAGTCTGGACTGTATAACCTTGCTCAATGTGACAGGCTAAATGATTATGGGAGGAACGGTAGATCTTACACAGCATGTGGTGGAATTCGAAATCCTTCTTGAACTGGTCACTTGGAAAGCTTTAAATTCATTATCTGAGAACGTGAAGGAGAGCATTAACTAAAGAGGTACCAGAGTACGCTAGGCTACAACAAGGGTCACTTTTCTGAATGTTTTAATTTTTCTCACTGACTTAACCACCTCCCACATAGTGCTCATGGAGCTACAAGACCTATGAACAGGAGCTTCTGGAGGCAGTGATTTAGAAGGAAGTACATGGGTTGCTGCAAAAAGCATGTTTAGATACATAAAATATAAATATAAGTTGGTATCTGAACTTGCTGAATTGTAAGTTATGATATTGTTAATTTGCACGGAAAAGAGTACAGGACTAAGCAAAACTTACTACTATCCATAATACCCCAACCCTCCAGGAAGAATTAATCCCCCGTATGTTCTGCTCCCAGAGCACTTTGTATACTTTGTATAGATTCTATTGGTTATGACTTAGGACAAAGTTTTGTTTTGTTTTGTTTTGTTTGTCTTTCTTGCTGTAATTTAAAGTTCAACAGGACAAGCACTGTGTTTTAATCATTTTTATTTTACTGTTGCCCGGCACTGTTTTTCAGCAAATACTAGTTAGAAGAAGTAATCAAGGACTACCTGTGACTATTCAATCCTACCTTGGCAAATTTACCACGGTTCCTAAAGTCACCATTTCAGTAGAGGTTTCCTTGTTCTTCTAACCCTGTGATCTCCTGCAAAATGACTTTTGATATCACCTAACATAGACAGAGACTAGCTTTCCCAACCTATCTGAAGCAAACTGATATTTACACATTTGTAAAACTTGAAGACAATATTGCTTCTCTTACTCTGTGAATCCAGAAAAAATATTTTGGAGTTAGTTTCAGCAAAATTGGCTGATATCTACTTGGTATTAGATTCGGACAGAATGAGGGGATACTTCATGGTTTAAAATCAGGAAAAGTGTGCGTCAGGGTTGTATCGTTTCACCATGCTTAGTTCAATCTATATGCTCTGCAAATAATCCGAGAAGCTCGGCTATATGGAGAAGAACATGTTATCAGGATTGGTGGAAGACTCAATATCAACCTGTGATATGCAGCCTGATAAGCAACCTGTTATTGCTTGCTGAAAGCAAAAAAGACCTGAAGCACTCACTAATGAAGATCCAAGACTACAGCCTTCAGTAGGGATTACACCTCAACATTAAGAAAACGAAAATCCTCACAACTGGACCAATAAGCAACATCATGATAAACAGAGAAAATACTGAAGTTGTCAAGGATTTCGTTTTACTTGGATTCACAATCAACACCCATGGAAATAGCAGTCAAGAAATCAAATGTTGTATTGCACTGGGCAAATCTGCTGCAAAAGACTTCTTTAAAGTGTTGAAAAGCAAAGATTTTACTTTGAAGACTAAGGTGCACCTGACACAAACCATGATATTTTCAATCACCTCATATGCATGGGTGCATATGAATAAGGAAAACCAAAGAAGAATTGATTTCTTTGAATTACAGTGTTGGTGATGAATATTGAATATACAATGGACTACCAGAAGAATGAATAGATCGGTCTTGGAGGAAGTGCAGCCAGAGTGCACCTTGGAAGAGAGGATGGCAAGACTTCTTCTCACATACTTTGGACATATTATTAGGAAGGACCAACCCCCGGAGAACGACATCATACTTGGTAAGATAGAGGATCAGTAAAAAAGAGGAAGACCCTCGACGAGCTGGGTTGACACAGTGGCTGCAACAATGGGCTAAACATAGCAATTATTGTGAGGATGGCACAGAATCAGGCAGTGTTTCTGTTTTACCTGGGATCGCTATGAGTCGGAACCAACTAGAGGGCATCTAACAGCAACAACAGAGTCATTATCAGATGCTTCCAACTTAGATAGTTATGGACAAGTCTCTCAAAATCAGATATTCACACCCAATTTACTTTCATTTGTAGCTCCATTCAGTCCTGTTTTAGTGCTTATGAGCCAGGAAATATCCCAAATTTTTCATATTCTAAATTACATTCTAATATCTAAGATGAACTCCTAATTCATCTATTGTCAAATATTTTGCCTCATAATGAATGCAAAGAGCCAATTACCCAAGTTCTCACAACCACTTTGGCCTAATGGTGCCTGTAAATAATGTATTTCCATAATGAGCAATATTTATAAAAGCCAATTACTGCTAATATGGATGACCTTTTGGCATCAAGTAAGTTAATAACCTTTGAAATGTGGACCAGATTACATAGTGCTAAAACAAAACTTAGGTGTAATAGAAACCAGGCCCCTTGTATATGTAAGAATAAAGGCTATTTCCTATTTTGGCTGCACTTTTAAAGAAGTGTTAATCAGACATGTGATTTGAATTCCAAAATTAATTCTGTTTCATTTTCAAATAGAAAAGGAATCATGGGGAAATAATTAAAACTAGATGCAAGAGCCTTAATTTTACAAATTAATTAATTTCTAATGAAACAAATTAACTTTCACATTAAATATTAAGATTCAGACATTTTCAAAGTATTAGTTTGCTAAAGGTCATATGTAGTGTACCTGAACAGACAGCTACAGGTTTGTTGAGTTTTCGTTGATTCATGTGTACTTAAAAAAAAAACCTAGCACCATCGAGTCGATTCAGACTCATAGCGACCCTACAGGGCAGAGTAACATATATAAATGATTATTAATAATAATGATTAACCAGGCTGAATTTTTAAATTTTTTTTAAATGGCCAAAATACAATATCTCCCAAAATTCACTGTTTTATATTATGGTATAAAACTAATTTATTTAGCCTGGTGCTGGCAGAACTAGAGCTCATTCTATCAAGGCACTTTTATTTCTCTACATTGCATTTAAAATTGATTATTTACATTTATATATGATCTAAATGGCAGCCTACCTGTGATGAGATAAAGCAATGCAACCACAGAATTGTTTGTGTTGTAACGGTAAATCACTAATGCAAAATATATGGGAATCTGGTTTTGGTTCACTGCTGTCCTCTCTCCTACTTGAATTATTTAGGAGTCAAAATTCAATTCTCTAAAACGTGAATTATTTTCAATGGTATACTGAATGATTTTCAGCACTGATAACATTACCATAGATTTGCTTTCTCCTATCATGACTAACTCTAGATGAAATTGACACTGTCAATCGGAAGAGGAAGATGAAATAGTTATTTTGAGTAATCTGCTTACATTTTCAGCTCTGCCTCTTAGTGAATTTATGCACAGGTGTGGGATTTACACTAAACCCTGGTGGCGTAGTGGTTAAGAGCTACAGCTGCTAACCAAAAGGTCGGCTGTTTGAATCCACCAGGCTGTCCTTGAAAACCCCATGGGGTGGTTCTACTCTGTCCTATAGGGTTGCTACGAGTCAGAATTGACTCAGTGGCAACGGGCTTGGTTTTAGTTTTGCCTGAAGTAATTTGGTCTTTGTCCTTGGTTCCTAAGAGATAATTCTAAATCCTTGGAATTTCCTGAGTAATTGAGATGCCTCTGTTACCTCTGGAGCCCTGATGGTAGACTGGTTAAGAGCTTGGCTGCTAACCAAAAGGTCAGCAGTTGGAATCCACCAACCTCTCCTTGGAAACCCGATGGGGGCAGTTCTACTCTGTCCTATGGTGTTGGAATTGACACAGTAGATTTGTTTTTTTCTTGTTGTTGTTACCTATAGACATTTAAGGGTCACTGAGACCACACCACAGAGTTTATGCTAATGAGATGACTCAGGCTTGGGCTGCCCAGGCCAGAAAGATGAGCTTGTAATGTGATGAGCTGACCTCAGGGAGGATGGGCTGATTCAATCAATCCTGACTAAATGATGAGGCACCAATAAAGGCTCTGAACACCAAAGCTCCATGGACATCCTGGTTGGTGAAAGACATCACTACGCCTAGGAGGGTTGCGTGTCCCTTTTTGAGACATGGAAGCTTCACCTGAAGAACCTTCCCAGACTTTTCCCTAGGCATCTTTTCTTTATATTGATCCTGAGTTGTATCCCTTTTGCTATAATAAACTGTTACTGTAAACATGGTGCTTACCATGAGTTCTGTGAGTTGTAGTGAATTATTGAACCCAACGGAGCAGTGGGAGTCAGTAGGTCAAAAGTGAGGAGTTGGGGTTCCTCCAAGCTTTTGGTTGGTAACCTGACAGAGTAGAAGGAACCCCCAAATTTGTAGCTAGCGGGTCAGAAGTGAGAGTATCATAAGGACTCCAAGCTTGTGGCTAGTGTCTGAGGTCTTGGGCAGACTTGGCAGTTCTGGTGCCCTTTTGCTTGTGATACCTGACCTGGCTCCAGGTGGTTAGGATCAGAGGAAGAAGTGATACATGTGCTGCTGGTATCAGAACAGAAGTGGCAGAGAAGTGAGAATTTGATATTTTCCACTTGCCAGGTGAACAGAAACTTTGCAGTTACTCAGTGATTATCCAGGCCCACTCCCTGGCCCTCATCCATGGCAGCACATGCTGTTATCCCATCCTCATTCATCTATCTGCTATGTAACTTATTTTACTCCTAACAAAATCACATATATCAAATTTACTCAACACTTTGCTTTGGTAACAACCACGTAATGTAGCAAAATGATTGTGATAATTTAATTTTTTAAAGATCTGTCTATGTGCAAGTCTCTGAAAGATACTTAGATGAGTTAGAAATTTACTTTCTCAAGGCACTGGAAATCGAGTGACAGAGGAACAAGTACAGCAGGCAAAGAATAGTAAGTGTTAAAGGTGAGAATGGTGATGGTAATGCCAGTCCTTATTTATTGATTCCTGATTTGGTGAAAGGCACTACTCAAAGATTTTTACAAGGGAACACAAGTGATAAAAAAAAAAAAAAAAAAAGATTTTTTTCATCTGAGTCATCTGGAAAGGTATCACGAACACTTTATCATCTCTTTATTCTGAAGAAAGGCTAAGATCTCTATCAGTAGAAATGAAATGGAAAGACTTCAGAGGGAGCTGGGGGTATTTCAAAGGAGGTGATTTGAAAGTGATAATAAAATGGCAAACTCCTGATAAATTAGGATAAATCCAGACATCATAAAATGTTTACATTGGAAAATAACAAGGATAAATCCCAGAAATAGGATAAAAACTGTTCTGGGCATTGAAACATGCTGATACCTGTACTGAGGTGGGGTTTGTTGAGTCCATGTAGGCCAAGAAAACCTTAAGATGAAACAATTGTTTTAGTAAGCATATAGTATTAGTGGAAGGGAGCCCCGGTGACACAGTGGTTAAAGCACTCAGCTGTTAACCAAAAGGTTGGTGGTTCAAACTCACCAGCCACTCTGCGGAAAGATGTGGCAGTCTGCTTCCTTAAAGATTTACAAACTTGGCAGTTCTACTCTGTCCAATAGGGTCGCTGTGAGTCAGAATCCACTCGGCAGTGGGTTTGGCTTTTGGAATATTAGTGGAAACAATGTTTGATAAAGTAGCATGATGACCACGGCACTGTCAATCAGAAGAAGAAGACAGAGCGTAACAGCTGATGGCATACATTTGCACAAAACTACATCTATATTTGGAAACCCTGGTGGTATACTGGTTAAGTACTACAGTTGTTAACCAAAAGGTCGGCAGTTCAAATCCACCAGGCACTCCTTGGAAGCTCTATGGGGCAGTTCTACTCTGTCCTATAGGGTCACCTATATTTAGTACTCTAGGTCTTCAGTTTTAAGGTAGAGTTTAAATCTAGTCCTTGGGACACTCCCTCATCATGAGGGATAGGCATTTTTTGAAAATAATTATAAAAGGGATAAATTTTAGACAAAACATGATGTCAGACCAATAATTATTAATAAAACAGGCTTTGCAGCATTTTTAATAGCCATCTTCTATGCAACACATCTATGTCATCTATGCATAGTGTAAAACCTTTTCCTTTTATAGATTATTTTCCACATATTAACTCTTTTGCAAGGTTTTGCTTTTATCATCAAAAAAAAATTCTGTAGAATGTACTGAAAAATATATACTATCAAAATTGAATACAGTAGGTGATGATGTTAGTACTTTTCTCCCCAGACCTTTCTTGTTTGACCATTTCTCAATTTTGTAACTTTTCAGAATGCTTCCCCAAATTTTTAAGTTTGAGTTCAGTATGCTGAAATGCTGCAGAGGCAGCTAACTTGTAACTCAAAGCCTGAAGACTATGTCAGGATCAAACATCTTTAAAAAACCAGCTGAAGGCAAGAGGGAGAAAAAAATGGGTCAAAATTTTTGTGTATGTGCTATTTCCAGTGAAAACATCCCTATTACCTAAAAACCTCTGAACAGCAGTTAGCAATCAATTCTGCAAGAGTCACTCCGTGACTAAG
Source organism: Loxodonta africana (assembly GCF_030014295.1). Classification (NCBI taxonomy): domain Eukaryota; kingdom Metazoa; phylum Chordata; class Mammalia; order Proboscidea; family Elephantidae; genus Loxodonta; species Loxodonta africana. Next base: position 53,303,099 of record NC_087351.1, read on the forward strand.
GGCAAAACCAAGGATCGCAATGCAGCAAAGTAAGTGTCACGCATTGGTGTTGGTGAGCACTAATAGCTAGGACTATATATTAGGCTGTAAAGGCCACCATCTCATTTGTAAACCCCTCCCTAGTCTACTTAAGCTCTATCTTCATTCTTTACAGCCTCTTCCCCACATGTACCAACAGATAAAACCTCCTTTCTATGTTTTTTGTTCTTTGTAACCTTTTTATTTAAACGCAACATAATACAGAAAAATGAACAATTTATAAATAACCATTCATTCAGTTTTCAAAGTGAATACGTCTTTGTAGACCACATCTGGATCAAGGGCAGAATATTCTAACATTCCAGAAACGCCTCTTCCTTATCCCCTTCCAATGTAACTATTTCCTGACTTCTAAAACCAGTTATTTTACCCATTTTTTGAACTTTATAAAAAGGTAATCATACAGTACACACATTATGTGTTTGGCTTCTATCAATCAACATATTTGTTAGATTCATCTGTATTCTTGCCTATCATTGTAGTTCCTTCATTTGCCTTGCTAGGTAGCATAGTACAATTTATCTATGCATGCTACTGCCATCCTGATACTTTGTTTTCGTATTTACTCATTAAAACAAAACAAACAAACTTCTAAAGAACATACCAACATGCACAAGTGCTTCAGGTTGCAGCCAACTCTAAAGCATGAAATGTCCATTTCTCCCTTTTTAATGGATATATTCAAATTACTAAAATGTCATGACAATGAAAAGACAATACGTTTCTTTTTATTTTAATAAGTACTAGCTACCAATCCTAGTTCTGAAAATGGTGACAAAATGCAGTTGCTAAATCATTAAATATGATAAGAAATACAGACAAATTTCCTGTAGATATTTTCAGCAGTTGACAATGATTATCTGTGATCAATATAATTAGCCGGGTTTTTTACTCAGAGTACAAAATCTCACTTCAAGTACAGAAACAGGTCTGGAATATACTTTGTTGATTAACAGTTCCTCTCAGTGATATATGTTTAGTAGACCTTATACTGGTCAGATGCATGTAAAATTCTCTATTTACCTAAAAATAAGCCATTTGAATATTTGCTTTTTACTTGCTTATACCATGCATGACCTAGCCTTCCAGTCTCATTATAACTACTTCTTTATGTGTTGATAGATATCTCTATAGAAACTGTCTTGAAAAGAACAGGAATATTTTTCATAAAAGAAACTAGGAAATATTAATTAAAATTGGGGTGGAAAAGTAATCTCTTTACCATACATATGTATTTACTAAAAACCAGTTGCCTTTGAGGTGACTTCGACTCATAGAGACCCCAAGTATGTCAGAGTAGAACTGTGCTCCATAGAGTAGGTTACAAGGCTTTTCTTCTGAGGTACCTCTGTGTGGACTCAAACTTCCAGTTGATTAGCACCCAAGCACATTAACTGTTTGTACCACTCAAGGGTTCCATGTATGTACATGCCCCCCCTATAATGTATCCATAAAAGACTTTTAAGGGATATTTACATTATTGTTAAAAATTTTTTGTGTAATAATAATTTTGGGACATATTGAATTAAAGGTAGTCAAACATATTTGTCTACTACATGATGGTCAGGTTAATTTAACTTGTTAACGCCCATTATGAATCTCTAAAAGAATTCTAAAAGTATGGCAATGTACATAATAAATCTCTACAAAGATGCAAGGGAGAGGTGGATATACTATCCCATTTATTAAGAATGTGAACATTCATTTCATGTTATCTATTTAATTAGGAAACCAGATAGTATTCATAAGTGAAGGCTCCATCTGGGGGGTACTTCAGGGAGTATTTAAGAAAGAGATGCTAAGTTAGGTTTGAGTAACCTTGCTTTTGCATATGGTTATCTTTTCCATTGGCCCTACTACATCAAAATATCCTAAGAGGATTTTTCACAATTTCAGCCCCCAGGGCCTAGTCCCTGAAGAATCTTAACTAGGGAGAGGAATAAAGAAAAGACTTCTTTTATATTCCAATATTTTCTTCCATCTGGAGATAACTCAATTACTGTAACTCTTGGCCTTTCTTCATCTTCTACTCTTTTTTTCCCAGGGGAGTGATTCATCTGATTGGCCAATTTGGGACAAATTAAGTAGACATGCTCATTTTAGCTCTGTCCTTAATTCTCTTGTGAGTGAGTTTCCCCCAGGAAACAAGTGGGGCTGGCCTCATGGGCCTTCAACATGTGGAGTCACACAGGACCTCTCACTGACAACAGTCATCTGGATTTAATGCTCTATTGCCGTCATCTAGAAAGTCTTGATACTTTTTATCTCTGAACTTGTATTTTGAAAATGAAGTCTGATGAGAAAATGGAGCATGTGTACGAGCAAAGGAAATATGTGCTATGTGCATGTCCGCCATTGTTGTTGTTTCGTTTGCGTGTACCCTTTGCACTACCCCATGAGCACAGCATTACTTGACGCACTATAGTACATTGGAGGTAAGAGAGACTCAAAGAGAGTTCAAGGTAAGTGTGTTATGTATATGATTAAGGAAGTGTGAGAGCCAACAGCCCCAACAGGTCATATCAAACCAAAACTTACTTCTTCTAATGCAGAAAGGAGGCAGTGATATTCTAAGAAACCTAAACAACCAAAGAACCCTATTATATCCTTTCTTAGTTATGTTATTTCCCTGTATTAGCCAACCACTGATGCTGCAAATGACATAAAAGGGAAGGGAAACATATGGTAACCTATAGTTCTTTCCCTTTCAGTCCTTCCTTACTCATCAGTAAGCCAAAGTCAGAGGGTGTTGGTAGAAAGTGCATGTATCAAGAAGTGAAATAAAAACAGTTGAGTTAGTTTTATGCAGCATTTCCACTGTTATGGTAAGAACAAAATACATATGTATGTATGAGCTAAGAAATACAAACTGGGTAATTTTGATAATTTTGTGTACAATTACGTTCTCTTTTACTTGTATTTAAAATTGGCTTTGTACAACATAAAGATGGAGGGTGCAATTTATGCTAATAATTTAAATTGTTGATTTTTCTTTACTTAGAATGACATTGAGGAGCCCTGGTGGTATAGTGGTTAAAGCACTCAGCTGCTAACTGAAAGGCTGGCGGCTTGAACCTACCAGACTCTCCTGTAGGAGAAAGATCGTGGCAGTCTTCTTCCGTGAAGATGTATAGACTTGGAGACCCTATGTGGCAGTTCTACTCTGTCCTATAGGGCTGCTATGAGTCAGAATCAACCAGATGGTAGTAGGTTTGGCTTTTGTTAGAATGATGTTAAATGGCAAATTAAAAAAAAAAATACTACGACAAACTGAGACAACAGAAGAAAAGACAAAGCTTTATATTTTAGCACATTCATGATTTTTTTTTTCCTGCTTTTCAAACAAGGCACCTCATATTTTTCTTTTGTTCCCAGCCTGTCTTAGTTTGTGTTCTCTAGAGGAGCAAAACCAGTGAAGCATGTATAAACATATATAGAGAGAAATACACTTCAAGGAAATGGCTTATGCAATTGTGAGGAAATGGTTCATGCAACTGTGTGGGCTGGCAAGTCCCAAATCCTCAGGTCCGGCAATAGGCTGAAGGCCTCCACTGGCTCCTGTGGTTCCAGGGGCTGACAAACCCAAAATCTGCAGGTCGGGAGGCAGGCTGTTGGCCCCCACTGGCTCCCAGAGTTGTGGGGGTTGATGAATCCAAAATCTGCAGGTCAGGTGGCAGGCCAGAGACTTCTGCAGGTCAGGTGACAAGAAGAGTGTAGGGATGAGAAAGAGAGCAAGCTTTACCAAAACACCCATGAGTCAGGTCTCAGCTCCAAGGAAACTTCCCCTGTAACTGATTTGCTGCTCATGTTAGATCACAAAATGAAAGGTAATTACATAGTGTCTGCCAAAACACTGAGAATCATAGCCTAGTCAAGTTGACACATAATATTATCCATCATAGTATGTAGCTGGCCCTGGATGCAAGCATTCTCCTCTGCTCTCTCAGGGACTGGATCTGTTTAACCCTCCAACAGGGGAAGTTGGTGATTGTGCCTAGGTAGATGTTGACCTAAGTCTCTGGTTTAATTAGCAGACCATTACATACTCAATCCTGCTCCTATGAATAATAAAGGTGATATTTTGGGCTCTGTTTGCTACATTTTGTTTTATTTGTCGATTTTTTTTCCGGAAACTGGGTCCCTTCAGAATCTCTAATATTTGCATGTGGGAAGCTCCATGGATGAATCTGACTCCTCGGCCTAGCTTGGGTTAGAGTATACCACTGAAGTAAGCTGCTTTCTACTCCTACTAGACACTGCTAGGTTTTCCCTATGGCATATCTGATTAAATACTGAAAAATTCTTTTCCTCCAAATACATTTGTCAAGACTTTCAAAAAAAGTCCAAACTATCTATTTGGATTTGTCATTACATTAACATACCTTATGACAACAAATTTTTGAACTATATAATAATCCTCAAATGTACTTAAACTATTTTTATTTCAATCAAACAATTTTATACTGACTATTGCCTGAATAAGGAGACTTGGGTGGTGCCATTGGTAAAGCAGTCAACTGCCAACTGAAAGGTTGGCAGTTTGAACCCAACCAAAGTCACCTTGGAAGAAAAGCCTTGTGATCTACTTCCAAAAGCTCGAAGCCTTGAAAACCCCATGGAGTGCAATTCTGCTCTGAAACACATCATGGGGTCTCCACGAGTCAGAAATGACTACACTACAACTGGTTGTTTTTGAACATAATGATAGTACTAATAATAGTTAAATTAATAAAATAGTAACAGCTAATATTTACTATGTTTACCATGTGCCAGCCAAATATTATAGGTTATTTAATTTAATCTTCATAACACCCTTTCAGGTACATGTCATGACAGAAACTGAGATGAGAAGTAGAGTAACATTCCCAAGATCACCAGCTGGTAAACTGCAGAGCCTGCTTTAAACTCCTTTAGGTACATCACCAATTTAGCTGAATCGTAGTTTTGCCTGAGCCACAACAGAGAAACAAACTATAGATAGGCAAAGCCATCTGAGAAGTGCGGTTTCTTGATCATGGCTCTCATTTTCCCATACGTCTGTGTCTGCAGATCATAACCCAAATTTAAATTAAATCTGGGTTTTAGCTTGATACGTCAAACAGTATCTACTATCATTTTAATCCTGATCTCTGTCAAGACTCATATTTTATGATTTTGTTATCTTTGATTGCAGGGTGAAATAGACAATTTTAGCACAAAAAAATAGGATGAGATTATGCGCCATAAGAAACTTGCTGAAGTAAAAGAGTTTTGAAACACAGGAATTGTCATGGATTGAATTATGTCCCCCCAAAAATGTGTGTATCAATTTGTCTGAGCCATGATTTCCAGCATTGTGTGGTTGTCCTCCATTTTGTGATCTTAATTTGTGTTAAAAAGGATTAGGGTGGAATTCTAACACCATCCTTAACCAGGTCACTGCCCTGAACCAACGTAAAGGGAGTTTCCCTGGGGTTTGGCCTGCACCACCTTTTATCTCTCAAGAGATAAAAAGGAAAGAGAAGCAAGTAGAGAGTTGGAGACCTCATACCACCAAGAAAGAAGCCCCTGGAGCAGAGCATGTCCTTTGGACCTGAGGTTCCTGCGCTGAGACACCCCCAGACCAAGGGAAGACTGATGACAAGGACCTTCCTCCAGAGCAGACAGAGAGAGAAAGCCTTCCTCTGGAGCTGACGCCCTGAATTTGGACTTCTGGTCTACTAGACTGAAAGAAAATAAATTTCTCTTTGTTAAGGCCACCTGCTTGTGGTATATCTGTTATAGCAGCACCAGATGACTACGACAGGAATGCAGTGATTTTAACATCAATTTTTATTTTACTACCGATTTAAAATATGCACAAAAAATAAAATTTCTAAATATTAATTTTCCTGTAAAAATATAGCTACTTTTTATTACTCAAAATATTCATATTTTATCAGACAATTGTATAAAGACACTAATTTCAATCATTATTCCTAAAAGTCTTTGAATAATACAGCAAGTATCAATTTTTAATCCATGTTTGCTTATCCAGAAAGTGTTAAAATGTTAAATACATTGAACACATATACGCAAAAATATACAGTTTTTTAATAATGGGCAAAAATTCAAAAGTACAGTATTCTTACTAAATCCTGAATTTTACAGAAATAAAAAAATATCAGTGGTTACTCTATGTGTGTGTCTATAATTACATGGACATTATAACTTTGGAATCAATCATTTAATCCATTTTATTTGTAAGAACACATAGCATAGTACAGTTAGTGTTCAAGTAGTAGTTGTTCGATAAAGATTTGAACTACATGAATTATGGAAAAATAAATTACAATATTTGGGTCTACCAAGGAGATATTAAATTTCTGTAAATTTATACACAGTGAAAGGTAAAATCTTACAAAATAAATTTGTTTTTAATGCCTGGAGGAAATTAGTAACATTATAAGCCTCAAGATAAAACCCAAAGAACAAATTCCCTCTTAAGCTACACATCAGTCTGTTTTTCCCAAAGCCTCAAAATCATATCTTTATATTGCAACCATCTTCCAAGAGCATGAAATTCCAGTTATAAAGTCAGTATTAGCAATTTCCTTTGGTTTCTATAGAACATGCTGCGAACTCATGAAAACCAGTATTTAGATAACTGTTTCTTTCTTAAAGCAAGATAACCAATCTCTGTATGCAAAAAAGGGAACTTTTTAAAGAAGGAATTTTGGGAAATTAATATCAAAGGTAATGAATGACCTGATAACTGTTTTAATAGATTATTCCATGAAGTATGAATTTATATGCTGGCATGTAGATAAAGTATCAATTATTGGGCCATGATATTCATTTGCAAATTTGGGAAAACTGGGTGGATAATAAGTCAATTTTGCAGTGGATATTTGAGCAAAATCTTCATTAGTAGGCATAGCAATCCAGATTATGCAGCGATACGATCAATATACTTGTAATTTTAATCATAAATTGCTTTTGTGATTGCCAGTCAAGTATTACTCTTTCTACTAATTTCAAACTCTGTATTATATCTTATCCCCGTCCTATAAAATTTTTTTTTTTTTAATTCTGTACTACGTATGTATCCATTTCCTTTCAGTAAGGCCCCTCAGTATTCTTCCATGTTATTTTCACCACAGTGATTTTGTGCAAACCATTCACTCCACACATGGTATCTTTCGTTCTCCTTTATATCTATAAAAATCTCCCTACACTTTAAAGTCCAACTCAATAACAATAGTTCATAGGTATGAGCACTTCTGTGAAGGTATTGTGCCAAGTGTTTATCCAAGTTACTACTTAGAACATTCCTGTGAGGTAGGAACAATTAGTATCCCAACTTTACAAATGAGAAGATTTGGGTTTAAATAAGCTAAGTAACTTGTCAAAACCTTACCAGTAGGATGTGATGGGGGTAGACTATATAAGAAGTCTGACTACCATGTTGTAGAAGCAATGTGGAGAAACCCTGAAACCACATGGAAGTATGGAGGCACCCAGCCATCCCCACCAAGGCACAAGGCTACGCATGAAACTTTCTTGGTTTTTTTTCAGACCAGGGCGCTGCCAGCCAAGCCAGCTAGTACCCACAGTCAACGCCATGTAGACCAGTGCAATGGCCAGCTGAGCACTTTCCAAATCCCTGACCTATAAAATTATGAGATCTAATAAAATATTATAAACTCTGAGAGGGCTCAAGTTTAAAGCCAATCCTCTGAATTTAATGTCCTACATTTCAGTCCCATTCAAAGGCCTCTGGGTGGCCCAAATGGTTTGTGCTCAACTACCAACCTCAAAGATGGAGATTGAAACCAGCCAGTGGCAGTGCAGAAGAAATGCCTGGCCACCTGCTTCTGTAAAAATTACAGTCAAGAAAACCCTGTGGAGTTTTACTCTGTAAGACTTGGGTGCTCCATGAGTTGAAACTGACGTGACAATAAGAGTTTTTTTGTTGTTGTTGTTGATTTTCTTTTTTTTAAGTCACATTCAGAGCCCACATCCTCAATTTTTAACTTACTCATAAAACAAATATACCAACTGCCAGCACTGCTCTAGGCACTGGAGATCCAATAGCAAAGAGACAAAAATTCCAGGAGCCTTTTTTATTGTTAAAAGGTAGCTTTCACTCTAAAGAGGGCAGTTAAACAATTAACAATAAACCTACATAGTAAATGGCCTTATATATCAGTAAAATTTTTCAGTATAGTAAATTTTGTCTCTTTTCTGGTATTTTATTTTAGCTGTAGCCTAGAATGCCCAATTTTATATTTAAAAGTTTTATTCTATCATTCTTCATTCAGAGGACAGAAACTCTTCCACAGGACGCCAAAAAAGCGCTTTGGAAATAATCTACTTCCCTTCATACTTTTGAATTCCCATGCTATGTTGACTTCCTCTGTGGATTTTAAGTAGTTTTCTTTTACCCAGAGCACTAATGGCATGCATTTTGAGGACCTCAGATGTAAATTACCATAGGCAAAAAGCAAATTTAGAATTTAGACTTCAAAGGCAGCAGCAATAGCCCAAAGCAGGTCCTAGTTTTTCTTTCCTATATTCTCCTGACATTTATTCTCACCTTTCTTTTTCCCTCAAGAAAATATCTTCATTACCCAGTTTTGTTTGTTTTTTAATTTCAGTTTCTCTATTTAGGGTATACTTTGGTCTTTTTTTTATGGTTCTAAATATGCAATTGCAAATGATCATTTTAGTTTTATCTGCTTTCTTCTCATACCAAAGTCACAGATATGCCAAAATACATAGATAATTTTAGGAACAAATGGAGCACCTGGTGCCTATATCTAGGCAACAGGTAGGCTCCTCTTCCCCAAATTATCTTTACTTCTCCCTATTAAAAACAAACAAACAAAAATCCCTTGGCAACTCCACGCCTTAAAGAGTAGAACTGCTCCATAGAGTTTGCATCGCTGTAATCTTTATAGAAGCAGATCACCAGGACTTTCTTGCACAGCACTACTGGGTGGGTTCAAAATGCCAACATTTCATTTAGTGTTGCTGTTGTTGTTAGGTGCCGTCGAGTCAGTTCCGACTCCTAGCGACCCTGTGCACAACAGAACAAAACACTGCCTGGTCCTGTGCCATCCTTACAATCGCTGCTATGCTTGAACTCATTGTTGCAGCCACTGTGTCAATCCACCTCGTTAAGGGTCTTCCTCTTTTCCGCTGACCCTATACTCTGCCAAGCATGATGTCCTTCTCCAGGGACTCATCCCTCCTGACATTTCATTTGGTAGTCAAATGCAAACTCCACAGAGCCTGAAATAACACTTTATGTGGTTACTTTCTTTAATTCTTAAAGTCCTATCAAGCAGAAAGGGTTTCCAAGTAAAATTTAAATAATTATTTTCTGCAGTGAAAAAAAACATTTAACTTCTGATGATATGCCAGAAGATATTTTTGTGCTGAGAAGTAGTGCCAAGTAGATCTGAGTGATAGGGATATTTCCTACTGGCAGAACATCCTTACCCATCAGGACTGTCTCAAGCTATAGACATCTGAGACAATAACCACACACATATCAAGATCTACTTGTTATCTTAAACTGAAAGATTAGAGAAGGTTGCCTAAATCATTATTAATAACAAGGCTGACTAGCAGCTAAGAGCACTAACTTTAAAATCAGACTGACTTGGGTTGGAATCCCAGCTCTGTTATTTTGTAGCTTATTGTCTATAATTCTATGATACAATTTTCTCACTTGTAAAATGGTGACAATGATAATTGTACCTAACATTCAAGTTTCCTAAAATAACTGTTTAGTGAGCACTTACTAGGTGCTAATATTGTTCCATGTGCTAGAGGTACAGCAGTAAGCACAGACGACAAACACATATGGAACTTACATTCTTGTAGAGCGAGTAGACAATAAAGAAAGCAAGAAGTGCTACGGGGAAAATTTTGCAGAGAAAGAGGTTGAGACAGCTGAGGGAAGGAAGTATTGAATGTTAAAAGAGTATTTAGAAAAGCCCATATTGAACCTGTGATATTTGAACAGCATCCTTAATGAGGTAAGGAGGGCATCACTGGATTTCTGTTTTTAAAAAATGCAGTCTAGTTAGGACCGTAAGCATGCTATAGGGGTGCGTGAGCTGTCCCTCTTTTATTAAACACTGGTACTCTCTGCACAGTGAACAGAGGCAAGGGAGATGCGTGAACCTTCTTGGTTAGCAAGCAAAGTTTCTGTAAATTTAGATGTTTTTTGAAAATAAAAAGCAAAACAAATACATAATACATCGCCTCAGGGAAAAAAATGTAAAAAGATTCAGGAAAAACATACTGAAGTCTCAGTGGAATAATGTATTGTATTTATTCTAATACAAAAAATTCTAATTTAGTATAACATGTTGAAATTGGGACTCAGCTAACCTTGTGTTATGAGATTATTATGTTGGCAACATTTTTTCTCTCTTAATTGTATGGAAAACAATGATGTGTCTTATAGTTGATGGCACTGTAGATTCAATGAAATACGGCAGGTATGAAAATTACTTGAAAAAAATAATTTAGAAAACTTTTGCATCCTCAGCAGGAGGCAAGATTTCTTAATTTCTAGGAAACAAAAAGGAACAGGCAAAAGGACAGAACAATAAGGATGACACAAACGAAGAAGAGGGTTGAGAAAAAAACAAAATGATTCTAAGAAAAATCATATTTCATCATAAGGACTAACTGCTGCCCTAGAGATTGTAAAGTTTGGAATGACTATGAAGCAGTTATGAGGAAGGTAAGATTAAGAAGCTGCCCTTTTTCTGAAACTCATAAGAAAAAAGCAAAAGGGTAAAATCTATGTATGAAAAAAATGTATGAGAAGGTGATAATTACGAGAAAACAAAATGGAGGCCTCACCTCAGCATGATAATTACTCCTGAGGAAAAAAAAATACAGAACAAGAACAAAAAGAGTAATCAAAGATAAAACTGAAAATAAATATTTTTATGCTGAAGGTGCACAAATCTATAGAACAAAATAATTTACCCTTCATCCAAATTTTACAATTTGTACCATTCACACAAGACAAAGTTTTAGGGAGAGGAAGAACTATAAGCATTTAGCAAGAAAAAAAAAAAAATTGAAGGAAGTAAAACTAGTTCACTTATCAATGAACACAAATGTGGACAGTCTTTAACTTTTTTCTGCATCAGTGAATGCTGGAAATCTAAAGCAACAGTGACTACAAAATTTTAAGAAAAAAAAAAATTTCCTAAGAATTTCATACTTAGCTAAAGTGTGTTTATAAGGATGAAAGTTACAACTCCCTTTCCAATTAGGTGATGTATGTGCTGAGCGCTCCATTTTTCTAAATGAAGTTAACTATAAATGCAGCCAAATAGCTGTGTCAGAGAATATACTCTAGAACTTGCTTTCCCATAAGAAATGCCAAAAGCTTGTCTGTGAGAAACAATATTTACAAAAGATTTTCTGTAGGATGTGTTGCCATCCAATTTTATAGACAAATATTTCTCAAATTGTGTTACCTGAACATAATAACCCCAGAGTTATTAGTAGAGAAACAGAAAGAAACATTTCTGTGGTGAAATATGTCAGGAATATGCTGAGCTTAACAAAGTGAAGCCGAATTCTATGCTACAGCACTCCTCAAAGCCTGTAAAAAGCTAATGTGCTTTACAAAGAGCGAATATTCACATGGAAGAGAGCTGGAAAAGGCAAAGAATGGATGCTCCCCTGGGGCCTGCAGAAAGAACGCTTTGCAAACACCTTGATTTTAGGCCTGTAAGGCACATATTTGACTTCTGATCTCTAGACTAGTAAGAAAATAAATTTGTGGGCAAGTCATTTAATTTGTGGTAATTTGTTACATCAGTGATAAGAAACTAATACAAAGCTTCAATGAGGTACATTTTATTTCTGCTAAATTTGCTTTTATTTTCAGGATAACACTAAATTTTCATGAAAGTTTAGTGAAAATAGAACTCTTATACACCAGTGGTAGAATATAAACATTCCCAGAAGGTAGGCAATATGTACCAAGGTCTAAGTCCTTAAAATAATCCCAGAATTTTGACCTATAAATTAAGCTTTTAGGAATTTATGGTGAGGAAATAATCAGATATGTGTACACATATTTTTTGCCCAGTGATGTACACTCCAATATTACATATGCCAAAAATTGGAACCTACTTAAATATTCAATAATATGGAAATGGTCTAGACAAACTTTACTGTATCTGCATAAAGAAATATTATACAAGATCCAACTCCATAAAATGCCAAGTGAAAGAGACAGACAGCAAAAGTTTATGTCTAGCTCTAATGTTATAAAACGTAAATATATGCATGCAGGAAATGTATTAGAAGGAAAAATACACTAAAATAACTGACTTTTTGTATTAAGATTGTGATGTGTTTTTTCCTATATAGAGTCCTGAGCTGTTTTAATTTTTACTACAAAGTTCATATACTACTTTTATAATCATATACTAAATATGTTATTATAAATAAACCCAGTAAATAAAATGTACTGGTACTGCTATGCTGGAGGTGGATTTGGCCAGCCCTGAATTCTTCTCATTTTTACCTTCAATGGAAGGAGGGAGTTTGAAGGGTAGCAAAAAATGATGGAAAGTAAAACCACATTCATTAATGCATCATAATAAAACCCAAAACAAACCCACTGCCTTCAAGTCAATTTCGACTCATAGAGACCCTAGAGGAGAGAGTAGAACTGCCCCATAGGGTTTCCAAGGAGCACCTGGTGGATTCAAACTGCTGACCTTTAGGTTACCAGCTGTATCTCTTAACCACTACACCACCTGGGTTTCTATTATGCATCACAATATCACCCCAAAACTCAAGTATAATGCCAAGGTCATTGTGTATTTTAGATGTGATTGTTTTAATTTGTTAATTAAAATGACAAAAGTACTATACTTGGAAACTGTACCAGAATCAACACATTGTTAATCTGTTACTTCCTTTTTTTAGTGAAAACTGTTTTTCTAACAGAAACTGTCTTCACAAAACTATATGCTGTTGTTGCTCCATGTCATCATTGTCTTTATATCTAGTATAGGTAGAACAGGTAGCTGACATTTCTTTACTGAGTGACATTTTGTTTAGTTTTGGTATATCTTGTTTATTTTTTTCCATCTTCAGAAAATTCTGCCTTCCTCTGTGCAAATTCCCAGCAGGAGCTAGGAAATCTGTAATAAGTAACCCAGTTTCTGAAATACCAAAATCATTTCAAATGGTAAAAGAAGCAAGGAATCAAAAATCAAAGAATTAATCCAACAATAGTTATGCTAGAGATCCTTATCAGGTTGTAAGTACCCACCTTAAATACAAGCCATGGGAGATTGTGGATTTCACTGTTAATTAATATTTTACATTTCCCTAATATCAAAAACATCTTTATTTAAAATTTAAACTAAATTATCATTGTGACATAAATTAAGAGGGATTAAGTTAGGAGTCAGAAGCTATAAATTGTCACCTCAGTGTTGCTTATAACTAAATGTATGAAAGGGTTCATTCACTAACTTCCTGGAATTCATTTTCTCACCAAAAAGATTAAGGTGTTGGACTAGATGATCAGTTAATTTATTTATGGTTCTCAAATTGTTACTCTTGTAAGGGCCTAAAATATTTATCCTACTCATCCCTTCAGACATGAAACTGATATTGCTCTAATATTTCTGGCTAAGTCTTGAGAACTTTTCCCGTAAATTACCCTGGTAATATTGTCTGTAATTCATTATCACTGACTGCATATCTTCGTGTTTCTTCTAGTAGATGAGACAAGGGCTTCTTTATTGCTACACATTCTCCTATTCATACATGTTTATTCTACAAGTGTCAGCTATGTGCCCAGCCATGTGTGGGGAAGATTTTTAAATATATGAAACTTTTTGCCTTTGTACAGATTACAATGTACCATCTGGGAAAATTAATCAATACACTGAACAACTCAACCTTCTATCAGGAAGTAAGGTAGGCCAGTGAAAGTATTAAACTCAAGTACCTATTAATAAATATATAATAAACATGTAAATATGCCGCCTCCTCAAAGTAGAGTCGGCCTTAATGACGTGGATGGAGTAAAGCTTTCAGGACCTTCATTTGCTGATGTGGCACCACTCAAAATGAGAAGAAACAGCTGCAAATATCCATTAATAATCGGAACCCGGAATGTAAAAAGTATGAATCTAGGAAAACTGGAAATCGTCAAAAATGAAATGCAATGCATAAACATCGATGTCTTAGGCATTAGTGAGCTGAAATGGACTGGTATTCGCCATTTTGAATCAGACAATCATATACTCTACTATGCTGGGAAAGACAGCTTGAAGAGGAATGGTGTTGCATCCATCTTCAAAAAAGAATGTTTCAAGATCTATCCTGAAGTACAATGCTGTCAGTGATAGGATAATATCCATACACCTACAAGGAAGACCAGTTAATATGACTACTATTCAAATTTACCCACCAACCGCTAGAGCCTAAGATGAAGAAATAGCATATTTTTATCAGCTGCCGCAGTCTGAAATTGATCGAACATGCAATCAAGATGCTTTGATAATTACTGGCGATTGGAATGAGAAAGTTGGAAACAAAGAAGAAAGATCAGTAGTTGGAAAATATGGCCTTGGTGATAGAAACAATGCCAGAGATCGAATGATAGAATTTTGCAAGACCAACAACTTCTTCACTGCAAATACCTTCTTTCACCGACATAAACGGCAACTATATATAGGGACCTTACCAGATGTAACACACAGAAATCAAAATGACTACATCTGTGGAAAGAGACGATGGAAAAGCTCAATATCGTCAGTCAGAACAAGGCCAGGGGCCGACTGCGGAACAGGCCATCAATTGCTCATATGCAAGTTCAAGCTGAAACTGAAGAAAATCAGAGCAAGCCCATGAGAGCCAAAAATATGACCTTGAGTACATCCCACCTGAATTTAGGGACCATCTCAAGAATAGATCGATGCATTGAACACTAGTGACCGAAGATCAGACGAGTTGTGGAATGACATCAAGGACATCATCTATGAAGAAAGCAAGAGGTCATTGAAAAGACAGGAAAGAAAGAAAAGACCAAGATGGATGTCAGAGGAGACTCTGAAACTTGCTCTTGAGCATCCAGCAGCTAAAGCAAAAGGAAGAATTGAAGAAGTAAAAGAACTGAACAGAAGATTTCAAAGGGCCTCTTGAGGAGATAAAGTATTATAATGACATGTGCAAAGAGCTGAAGATGGAAAACCAAAACGGAAGAACACACTCGGCATTTCTCAAGCTGAAAGAACTGAAGAAAAAATTCAAGCCTCAAGTTGCAATAGTGAAGGATTCTATGGGAAAATATTAATGATGCAGGAAGCATCAAAAGAAGATGGAAAGGATACACAGAGTTATTATACCAAAAGAATTAGTTGATGTTCAACCATTTCAAGAGGTGGCATATGATCAGGAACCAATGGTACTGAAGGAAGAAGTCCAAGCTGCTCTGAAGGCATTGGCAAAAAACAAGGCTCCAGGAATTGATGGAATATCCATTGAGATCTTTCAACAAACAGATGCAGCGCTGGAGGTGCTCACTCGTCTATGCCAAGAAATATGGAAGACAGCTTCCTGGCCAACTGACTGGAAGGGATCCATATTTATGCCTATTCCCAAGAAAGGTGATCCAACCGAATGTGGAAATTATAGAACAATATCATTAATATCACATGCAAGCAAAATTCTGCTGAAGATCATTCAAAAACATCTGCAGCAGTATATCGACAGGGAACTGTCAGAAATTCAGTCTGGTTTCAGAAGAGGATGTGGAACCAGGGATATCATTGCTGATGTCAGATGGATCCTGGCTGAAAGCAGAGAATACCAGAAGGATGTTTACCTGTGTTTTATTGACTATGCAAAGGCACTCGACTGTGTGGATCAAAACAAATTATGGATAACGTTGAGAAGAATGAGAATTCCAGAACACTTAATTGTGCTCATGAGGAACCTTTACATAAATCAAGAGGCAGTTGTTCGGACAGAACAAGGGGATATTGATGGGTTTAAAGTCAGGAAAGGTGTGAGTCAGGGTTGTACTCTTTCATCATACCTACTCAATCTGTATGCTGAACAAATAATATGAGAAGCTGGACTATATGAAGAAGAATGGGGCATCAGGATTGGAGGGGGGCCCATTAACAACCTGTGTTATGCAGATGACACAACCTTGTTTACTCAAAGTGAAGAGGACTTGAAGCGCTTACTAAGGAAGATCAAAGACCACAGCTTTCAGTATGGATTGCACCTCAACATAAAGAAAACAAAAATCCTCACAACTGGCCCAGTGAGCAGCATCATGATAAATGGAGAAAAGATTGAAGTTGTCAAGGATTTCATTTTACTTGGATCCACAATCAACAGCCATGGAAGCAGCAGTCAAGAAATCAAAAGACGCATCGCATTGGGCAAATCTGCTGCAAAGGACCTCTTTAAAGTGTTGAAGAGCAAAGATGTTACCTTGAAGACTAAAGTGTGCCTGACCCAAGCCATGGTATTTTCAGTCACATCATATGCATGTGAACGCTGGACAATGAATAAGGAAGACCGAAGAAGAGTTAACGCCTTTGAATTGTGGTGTTGGCGAAGAATATTGAATATATCATGGACTGCCAAAAGAACGAACAAATCTGTCTTAGAAGTATAACCAGAATGCTCCTTAGAGGCAAGGATGGCGAGACTGTGTCTTACATACTCTGGACATGTTGTCAGGAGGGATCAGTCCCTGGAGAAAGACATCATGCTTGGCAGAGTAGAGGGTCAGCGGAAAAGAGGAAGACCCTCAACAAGGTGGATTGACACAGTGACTGCAACAATGAGCTCAAGCATAACAAGGATTGTGAGGATGGCTCAGGGCCAGGCAGTGTTTTGTTCTGTTTTGCATAGGTTCGCTATGAGTCGGAACCGACTCGACGGCACCTAACAACAACATGCAATTAAGGATCATGAAATTCCAGTAGGGATTCATATTTACTACTGAAATAAATAAATCCAGTTCTGTACTGTTTTCTAAAAAAAAAAGTAGTGTTATTATGGGATACAGGGAAACTTGAAGCATTTTCCCTGAAAATTATTTAAAACTAATTGAACAGAATAGAAGAGTGGGCACAGGTTATGAAGAACATTTACAAAGTCAAGTCAGAGAAGCTTTATTCGAAGAGGAAAAATGCTTTGATAATAGATATTTGTTTATAGCATATTGAACAGATACTTCAGACTCTACTAAAAGCAAATTTTTTTTTTCTCAATTGATGGAATATACAGCATAGCTAATCTATATAGTTCTATGGAAAGTCTTAAAAAGACTACCCAGAAAGAGAAAGTGAAAAGGAAATACCAAAAATCTGTGCTTAAAAATACAATTTATTGCAATATCCAAAACATTATTAAATTAGATATATTAATTCTTTGATTACCATCGAGTAATCTTTGCAGATAATTGGGTGTGTATTCAATAAAGTGCACATAGGAGCAAGTTTACCTAAAACCGGCTGCAATGTTTTATACTACTGACATCATAACTTTAGGCTATTACAAGCTTTTTCACACAAAGTCAGCTTTCTGTGAAACCCAGCAGAGAAAATATGTATGTCTGAGAGAAAAATACTTTTCACCTTTATAGGCACTCAGATTGAATCTGTTTTACTCCCAATCTATTGTTCATAGCTGCTGGCATAAATTTTAAAGGTCCAAGAATTCACTTTTCAAATGAAACAACGACCACTCTTCTACTGAAATCCTTCTATATGTCCCAAAAGAAAACACTACATTCCACATTTTCTACCATCATTTTTACGTATATAAGTTTCTGAAGATGGGAAACAAAGAACCTCATGCTACAGAAAATAGTGCTCAACTATGGAAAGAATGAGTGCAGTTTGGCTTTCCAGAGATACAGGTACAAACTACAAATCTACAAGACAAAATGAATAATTGTGGGGTACTTTCAAAATGCA
This sequence comes from Loxodonta africana, assembly GCF_030014295.1. Classification (NCBI taxonomy): domain Eukaryota; kingdom Metazoa; phylum Chordata; class Mammalia; order Proboscidea; family Elephantidae; genus Loxodonta; species Loxodonta africana. The sequence goes on from NC_087351.1 coordinate 53,321,113, forward strand.
AAGGAAGGGGAACAAAAATTTAGAGAGCAGGACATCTTGTCCAAAGATAAAGAGGGGGTTCATTCCAAAAAGAATATTAAAGCATATTTTTATAGGTCATTAAAGAACTCAAATAAGATTTTCCCCTAAAAAGAGTATTGGCAGCCTTGTCCCAGAGAGTGGAGGCCTTGTCCCAGAAAGTGCACAATCGGGTTTAAGAAGATGGAAAATAGAAGACTAGAGTCCTAAGGGAATAGAGTGTATCGATTTATGTAGAACAAATAAACATTCTACCAGGAAGTATGCTAGATCAGTGGGAAAATTAAACCCTTTATGTATTATGAAAAGGGGCCCTGGTGGTGCAATGGTTAAGCATTTGGCTGCTGTCCAAAAGGCTGGTGGTTGGAACCCACCCAGCAGCTTCATAGAAAGACCTGGTAATCTGCTTCCATAAAGACTACAGCCAAAAAAAAAAAACCTTATTAGGCAGTTCTACTCTGTCACATACGGCCGCTATGAGTCGGAATCAACTCAAAAGCATCCAGCACAACTTATTATCAAATATATAATTACATGTAAATATGCATGTATCATATGAATGATAAGTATAGTTTTTTAGAAACCTAGAAGAGAATATTCTATAAATTTAACCTGAGAAGTATTTTAAAAAATTTTGTACATCAACTTCCCTTAGAGTCACCATAGAAGTTGTTAGACAAATTTTAATATTTATCCATACATTTCAAAGACATAAAGTGATGGTTTAAGGGGAAAAGGTAGAGATTTTGTTATGATATATTTTAATTATCTCAGTGTAGATATCCATTTATTACAGGTTTACCTTTTTATTGTTTCTTACACATCTATAGGCATTCCTTTGGTATTTGTGGCTTTGCTCAGTCCCGCCCCCTCAAAAAAAACCTGTCTTCCCAACAATTTGGAATATTTTCTCTTGTCCATTACATAACCAATTTGCATTTATCATTTAAGGCCTAAAGCAAATTTCATTACCTAAGCTGATAATCAATTTCCTAGCTATCTGGATTCCAGTGGCATATTGAATTCCACACAGTTTGGTACTTTGCTATTTTCTGCTGTGGTTAAGTATACAACACCAAAGGAAATTATATTGATTTGAGTACACATATGTAAAGAATCTTCCAAGATATACGTACATCGTTCTTTCTGAATGCTTCACCTATACACGAACTCATTCAATCTACTATTTAGAGATAAGTCTAAAAGTCATGAATGAAGTCAAGGTCTCCCATCGATGTGTCCTCGTAAATCACTTTCGGTGTCTGTGTTATGGATTGAATTGTGTTCCCCAAAAATGTGTGTCAGCTTGGCTAGGCCATGATTCCCAATATTGTGTGATTGTCCACCATTTTGTCATCTGATACGATTTTCCTATGTGCTGTAAATCCTGCCCCTGTAATGTTAACGAGTCAAGATTAGAGGCAGTTATGTTAATAAAGTGGGACTCAGTCTATAAGATTAGGTTGTATCTTGAGTCAATCCCTTTTGAGATATAAAAGAGTGAAGCAAGCAGAGAGATAGAGGGACCTCATACCACCAAGAAAGAAGCACCTGGAGCATAGCATGTCCTTTGAACCCAGGGTCCCTTGCTGAGAAACTCCTAGACCAAGGGAAGATTGATGGTAAGTACCTTCCCCCAGAGCCTACAGAGAAAGGAAGCCTTCCCCTAGGCTGGTACCTTGAATTCAGGCTTCTAGCCTCCTAAACTGTGATGGAATAAACTTCTATTTGTTAAAGCCATCCACTTGAGGTATTTCTGTTATATCAGCAATAGATAACTAGGACACTCTGTATCCCACTTTCCCCTAACGCCTGTGTTTCTGACATCTCCATAACACTGCACTTTCCTCCAGTCTCTTTCCTCTGAACACCTTATATGTTTCCTTGGTTGAATTGTACATCTGAAACGTACCTATGAACCAACATATTCTCCTTCTCTCTGGTCTTCATTCTCTCCGTCCTTCTCTTTCTTCTTCTGTTTCTTTCTCCCTCCCTCTTTATATAGTAGGCACATCTTTTTCCACAACTTCTAGGTGAATAAATTGCATACCTTCTTCTTTTCCCTGATGTGCCTTATAAGTTCTGTAATCACATTTCCAGAAGTTGGATACCTCTTTTATATATTACTTATGATAGACAAGCCTCTGGATTATTTTTCTTTTCCAAACACATGTGTCTTTCCTCTACAAATAGAATTACCATCTTCTCAGTTATTCTTACTGAACATCTCAGTTGTATTTTCTACTTCTACCTCTCCAATATTTGATGTCTTTGAAAGCAGCGTGATTAACTCATTGATCTAGAACATTGTCAAATGAATCAGGTATTTTGCTGTGTTTGAAACAAACTGCTTGAAATGCCTTTATTTTATTTTTTTAATGTTTCAAAAATTGTGGTGGAGAGTTCATTAAAATAAAATGCACTTTTTCTCAAAGGCAAAGCAGAAGTGTTTTAATTGCTTAAAAAATAAATCACTGGTATTTTTTATCTTTAGTTCCCACACTAAGTTTGAAGTTGTATGATACATAATCACAGGTATAACTATTTGGGAACTACATTTCTCAGAATTCACTTGCATTTCTTCTATTTGTCCCCTCCCCTTGTAATAGAACTATCATAAATTTAGCATGCAGAAATATAGCTAAAGATCTCCTTAGATGAATTAGAGAATATAGACATTCACAAACTTAGAGAGACTCTGAAGAATAAAAATGTAGGATAAGCATATCTTGAATATTCTAGGCAATTATTTTGGTTTCCTAGAGTTGCCATAACAAAATACCACAAAACTGGTGGCTAATAAGAAGAGAAACTTATTGTCTCACAGTTCTGGAGGCTAGGAGTCCAAGATTAGGGTATCAACCATGTTGATTCCTTCTGAGGCTTTGAGGAAGAATCTGTTCTATGCCTCTGTCCTAGTTTCTGGTAATGCCAGGTGTTCTTACTTCCTCTCTTTCCTAGTCTCTGTGTGTCTTCTTCTCTCTGATATCATGTCCAAATACACTACTTCCAAAGAGGGTCACTTTCACAGGTACAGGGGTTAGGACTTCAACATATCATTTTGGGGGGACACAATTCCATCCATAACAGCCACGAAGCAGAGGTTTAAGAAAAGGTGGGCGTTTTATGTTTCCTAATTACCCAAGCCACCACCCATCTGTCGGTTTGATGTACTGTGGTGGCTTGCGTATCATTGCAACGCCGGAAGCTATGCTACCGGTATTTCAAATACCACCATGGTTACCCCTGTGGAGAGGTTTCAGTGGAGCTTCCAGACTAAGACTGACAAGAAAGAAAGACCTGGTGATATATTTCCAAAATTAGCCAGTGAAAACGTTATGGATCACAAGAGAACACTGCCTGACTCATTTGCTTCAGACACATCATCACGAAGAAGGCATCATGTATTGTGAGGCAGAGGGCTAGTGAGGGCAAGGTAGATTCTCAGTGAAATGGATTGGCACAACAGGTTCAAGAATGGATTTGAATGTGCCAGGCAACAATTCATTCTTTTGTATATATGGTCACCATGAGTCAGAGTGGACTCGACATCTATCTATCACCCAAGAAATTATTAAAGGATAAATTCTACAAAAGTATGATAAATGCCCAACTTGAGTTAGATGGACAAAATTGAAGTTTCATGTCTTTCCCAGGGTTCCATCCATTTTCCTTTTTGCCTCTCTCTCTGCTTCGATACTGATCATTTTCTACTCTTTGCTTATCATGCTATTTTTGAACAACTACTTTAAGATGGAAACCAGTAGTGCAAGAAGGGGCAGTAAAGGCTGCTTTCAAATTTCTGATGGATGTCTTCCTGTCTGGGATTTACCAAAACGGCTTTCCCTGAGGAACCACCTCTCACTATTTCATAAAGTTCTTCTTATTGCTATTCTGTGAACCTGGAATTTTCAATGCACCTGGTTTTCAATGCATTATTTTTTCAGACTGTAACTTACTGCTTATTATAAGACTGTGAATGATTGACAGATACCAGCTAGGCAAGTATCAGTGTGAAAAATCCTAAAACATATCTAGAAAGCAGAAAAAAAAAAACCCATTACCAAAATCTTTGCTTCTTTTAAGACTGATCAAGCAGTTTAGCTGATCGATTTTCCCAGACATAAAAGAATATAAGGCTATCCATAAAACTATTGCATAGAATTTAATTATTAGGTAGCATTATTAATATTATTATGCTTTAGGTAAAAGCATACAGCTCAAGTTAATTTCTCATGCAAAAATTTATACAGACATTGTTATGTGACCCTAGTTGCTATCCCTATAGCGTAACAGCACACTCCCCCTTTTCACCCAGGATTCCTGTATCCATTCAACCAGCTCCTGTTCCTTTCTGTCTTCTCATCTCGCCTCCAGACAGGAGCTGCCAATTAGTCTTGTGTGTCTTTTGAACCAAGAAGCACCAGTCTTCACAAGTATCATTTTATATCTTACAGTCCAGGCTAATCTTTGCCTGAACAGTTGGCTTCAGGAATGGTTTTAGTTCTGGGTTAACAGAGAGTCTGGGGCCCATGTCTTCTGGGGTTCCTACAGTCTCAGTCAGACCATTAAGTCTGGTCATTTTACTAGAATTTTAGTTCTGCACCCCACTTTTCTCCTGCTCCATCAGGGACTCTCTGTTGTGTTCCCTGTCAGGGAGGTCATTGGTGGTAGCCAGGCAGGGCACCATCTAGTTCTTCTGGTCTCAGGCTGATGGAGTCTCTGGTTTATATAATCCTTTTTGTCTTTTGAGCTAATATTTTTGTTTTGTCTTTGGTGTTCTTCATTCTCCTTTGCTCTAGGTGGTTTTGGACCAATCGATGCATCTTAGATGGCTACTCACTGGCTTTTAAGACCCCAGACACCACTCACCAAAGTGGGATGCAGAACATTTTCTTAATACACTTTGTTATACCAATTGACATAGATGTCCCCTGAAACCATGGTCCCCAACCCCCGTCCCTGTAAGTAGCAGCATTATTATCTTTTAAAATTTATTTATTTATTGTGCTTTAAGTGAAAGTTTACAAATCAAGTCAGTCTCTCATACAAAAAGTTATACACACCTTGCTATGTACTCCTACCTGCTCTCCTCCTAATGAGACAGCACATTCCTCCTCTCCACCCTATATTCCCCATGTCCATTCGACCAGCTCCTGTCCCCCTCTTCCTTCTCATCTTGCTTCTAGACAGGAGCTTACCACATAGTCGCATGCATCTCCTTGAGCCGAGAAGCTCACTCCTCACCAGTATCATTATCTATTTTATAGTCCAGTCCAATCCCTGTTTGGAGAGTTGGCTTCAGGGATGGTTCCAATCTTGGGCTAACGAAGGGTCCAGGGACTATGACCTTCAGGGTCCCTCTAGTCTCAGTCAGACCATTAAGTCTGGTCTTTTTATGAGAATTTGAGTTCTGCATCCCACCGTTCTCCCGCTCCATCAAGGATTCTACGTTGTGTTCCCTGTCAGGGCAGTCATCAGTGGTAGCTGGGCACCATCTGGTTCTTACGGTCTCAGGATGATGGAGTCTCTCTGGTTTATGTGGCCCTTTCTGTCTCTTGGGCTCATCTTTACCGTATGCCTTTGGTGCTCTTCAGTCTCCTTTGCTCCAGGTGGGTTGAGACCATTTGATGCATCTTAGATGGCTGCTTACTATCATTTAAGACCCTAGATGCCTCCCACCAAAGTTGAATGCAGGATGTTTTCTTGATACATTTTGTTATGCCAATTGACCTAGATGTCCCCTGAAACTATGGTTCCCAGACCCCAGTCCCAAACAGCATTATTTTTTGACAAAACATTACTTTCTTGCAAACTAGGGGAAAAAGCTCAATCAAAATACTTGTTTTATAGAAGCAGCATCATGTACTAAGGGTAAAATACTGGTGAGTAATAGGTTTATTTCTCATCTAAACAGAAACCAAGCTGAAGACCATGAAATGTCATGGAGGTTTATTTCTCATAATTTTCAGACAGTCAGTTAAAGGAGAAAAAATATACCCTCTTGGAATGTTATCTTTTAGCAATGAAAAGTGTGAAACTAGCAATTTGTTATTAGCATTTCTACCAAAAGATGTATACATTTGGTGACATATATCATTTCAACCAATTTTTAAAAGGACATACAACAAGAGTCAAGTCACAAAAGAGAGAAGAGAAATATATGTGCATATATACATAGAAAGAGAGAGAGAGAGTGGAAACCCTGGTGGCATAGTGGTTAAGAGATTGGCTGCTAACCAAAAGGTCAGTGGTTCAAATCTACCAAGCAGTCCTTGGAAACTCTATAGGGCAGTTCTGCTTTGTCCTATAGGGTCGTTAGGACTCAGAATTGACTTGATGGCAATGGGTTTGGTTTTTTGGTTTTATATATTGAGAGAGAGAGATAGATACAGCCAGAATGCTCCGTAGACACTAAGGCAGTAAGACTTTGTCTCACTTTGAACATGTTATCAGGTGCAATCAGTCCCTGGAGGAGGACATCATGTTTGGTAAAGTGCAGGGTCAGAAAAAAAGAGGAAGACCCTCAAGGAGATGGATTGACACAGTGGCTAAAACAATGGCCTCCGACATAGCAATAACTGGGAGGATGACACAGGACCAGGGAGTGTTTCATTCTGTCGTACTCAGGGTTGCTATGAGTAGGAACTGACTCGATGGCAGCTAACAAAAACAACATATATATATATATGTGTGTGTGTATGTATTTATAAATATACATATGTATTTCTTATTAATGCATTTACTAATATCAAAAATATTTAAAGAAGGGAAGTCATAGAGGAGGTATAGATCATAAGGTTTTGTAAAGGGAAAAAGTAAACACGTACCAGTTTTATTTTTGCACAACCACTTTCCCTCTTACACACTCTGATCTCCCTCTTTTCATTCCTTACAATATCCTGGGAACCCTGCTGGTATAGTGGTGGTTACGTGCTATGGCTGCTAACCAAAAGGTCAGCAGTTCAAATCCACCAGGCACTCCTTGGAAACTCTATGGGACAGTTCTACTCTGTTCTATAGGGTCATTAAGAGTCAGAATTGACTCAACGGCAGTTGGTTTGGTTTTTTTTGGGGGGTGGGGGTTTAACAATATCCTAGGTAGATTCTATGATTTGCAGGCCACCTTCAATAACATTTTAATTTTCTCTGCTTTGATTCCATATGTAGTAGGATATCATCAAGGCGAATCACCACCCTGATTATGCTATTCCTTGTCACTATGAGACTGCGTTGGAGTAGGACAGAGATTTCATTTGTTAAATAATAATGCATTGTGCTTTGACGAGGAGCCTTGGCGGTGCAGTGGTTAAGTACTCAGCTGCTAACCGAAAGGTCAGTGGTTCCAACCCACAAGCCACTCCTCTGGAGAAAGATGTGGCAGTCTGCTTCCATAAAGATTTATATCCTTGGAAACCTTCTGGAGCAGAATGAGTTGAAATCTACTCGACAGCAGTGGGTTTGGGTTTTTGTGCTTTGATTATCTAATGTTGCATAATAAACCAAATCCTAGTGGTTGTAAACAACAATCATTAATTTTCCTCGCAAATAATTTATGCCAGTTTAAGAATTGGCAACAGTTGTGTAATAGATATATTTACAACAATACTAAAAAGAAAGAGCAGCTGCTGGGGCTGCTTATGTACAATTGAACACCTCAAGGGATTTGGTTTCTTGCTTTGTAGGTATAGGGTCACAGTTTCATGGACATCCCAGTCGATTAGCCTAATATTGTGTTTAGTGCTTCTGTTCTACCTTCTAGTTCATAGTGTAGTGTCTGGGGTTTTAAAAGCTTGCAAACAGCCATCCAAGTTGCAATAATTGATCTCTATTCATGTGGAGCAACAGAGGAAGAAGAGTTATAAATAGTAGAAGGAAAGGGAACATGTGGCTAATCGCATCCATGAACAACTACTTCCTTTACCATGAGAGCCAAAGAACTAGATGGTTCCCCGCTACCATTACTGAAATTTTGATCAAAGATTCTGTAGAAGAATCCTGATCAAAACAGGGAAAATGCAGGCCAGAATTTCAAATCCTTATGGAATGTAGGCTTTCTGGAGTCATGGAGTATAGAACCCCCAAAACTATTGCCTTGAGACAGTCTATAAACCGTAAGCCTTAAATCAAAAATATCCCCTACATTCTTCTTAAAACCAAACAATGGTTTAGCTTAACTAGTAAAGAATGTCTGCCTTGAGCATTGTGCTCTTTTAAAAACTACCTATATGAGACCAAATTGATCTATAGCCACTCAAAATATTAGATAGGAAACTTGGGGGGCAGTGAGCTTATGTTAATGAAAAAAATAATGTTAATGAGGGAGGAACAATTCAGAAAAGGAGGATGAGAAGGGTTCCACAATTTGAATAATGTAACCAATGTCACTAAATTTTACATGTAGAAATTATTGAATTGGTATATGGTCTGCCATGTATATTTTCAAAAACAATAACAAAAGACAGAGGAGAAGCATCCCCTTGTATAATTTTCCTTTTCACTGTAAGCATGGGGGGAGTAGGGCTGGAGTTAGAGGAAGAAGATGCCTTAGAACAACTAGAATACTTGCTTTCTAACATTACCTGTTGTCCTCAAGACAATCAGTGAAACAGAAGTTAAATTTCAATCTAAGAAAATGGGAGAAAGAGAGGTATGCAAAGACTGTTTGTTTAATTTCAAAACCCGTAGTAATTCACACTAAAAGAATGGTTCCACAATAAGACTTAAATAGCATAAAAATTAATGCAAAATGAGAAAGGCTTTTTAAAATAATTCGTGAACACACAATCATTTTTTCCCTAAGGCCACATAATATTTTCCTCAAATTTCCAACATGGTTTCAGCTGGATGGTCTACAATTATCAACATTTGTGAACAGTAAAGTATTAAAAAAAAAAGTTAAAAAGTCAGTGATAAGACATAACAAAGTATTTTAATGTTATGATACTACCTATATTTACTCTATCGATACACGATAAATTTAGGAGTGAAGATATAAAAGATTTTTTTTTATCTTTATAAAATATATGAGATTAAAAGTAATTGCATTTTCAAAATTTTGCCTATTTTGATAAATATGCTAAGCATCATTTCTCTATAGTGGAAGTGACTCATAATTGTGAACACAATTTAAAATTAATTATTAAGCTATTAATTTTAAAATACAATAATCTGAAAAAAAATATCTATAAAGCGATAATTCCTCTTACTATTATTAGAATATAATGTTGCTGCTATCTCATATACTACTCTTGTAGGTATATCAAAATATTTCCAAATAGAGAAGAGTGTATTATAATAAATACACCTGATTTGTTTAATAGAAAATAATATTTTTCTTCTTACTGTCTCATGAAAATTAAAGTCCTTAATTTTCTAACATTAACTGTGTATTTAATTGGAACTAAATGAAGTGATCAGAGTAAAGATAAGCAGTACTAGGGATTTGTGGTCCTTGGGGTTGAGATAATTAAATAAAAGGGATAAACTACATTGGAACTCAGTAGAAACTGATGATCATGATTAAATTTATTATACATAAAAGAGCCGCTTAAAGCCACCCTTATCATCATTATGAAACAATATTTATGGATCACACATCTTATTATGAGAGTTATAGGGGAAAAGGGCTGCAACTAGGGAAACTCGTGGCCATTAAGAGAAAACAGAGGCTGTGATATATGCATGTGATATTTTTACACAAATAAGGCAAAAGGTATTTTCATAAGTGCACTATACTAATTTTTTTTACAGCAACATATGGAAGAGGATTGGCACTGGGGCGCTTGTCAGGGTGCCTCCTGGGGAGAGGGAGTTGCCAGTGGACAAACAGGAGATTTGTTTTATTTGGGTAAAACACCGTAATCCTCTGCACTCTCCTTTTGTGTTGTCTTAAAAACACTGCCTTCAAGTTGATTCCGAATCATAGCGGCCCTACAGAACAGAGTAGAATTGCTCCAGGGGGTTTCCGAGGCTGTAAATCTGTATGGAAGCAGACTGCCACATCTTTTTCTGATGGAGCAGCTTGAGGGTTTGAACAGCCTGCCTTTCAGTTAGCAGCCAAGCTCTTTAACCATTGCACCACCAGGGCTCCTTTGTGGTATCTTAAGCCACTAAATTTGTGGTAATTTGTTAAGAGTAGCAATAGAAAACTAATACAGGTAAAGTGAGTCACGCAATTTTCATTCTTCCTCAGTATTGTGGTGGCTGTCAAAGTTTTTTGCTTTTACATATAAACCTTAGAAAGTTTGCTGATATCTAAGATCTGGGTTTAAGATATAATTTGCTTGTATTTTGCATGGATTGAATTGAGTCTATAGATTAAGTTGGGAAGAACTGACATTTTAACAATATTGAGTCTTTCAATCCATGAACATACACTATATCTTAATTTATTAAGATCTTTTTTGACTTCTTTTATCAGTGTTTCGTAGTTTCAGCATATAGATCCTACACATACTTCATTAGATTTATAGTTAAGTGTATCAATTTTGGTGCTCTTACAGTGTTTCTTTTTTTTTCTTTCTAATTCTATTTCCAATTTTTCATTCCTAGTATACTGCATGATAAAAGGAGAAAATAATTGACGTTGTCAAGGATTTCATTTTACTTGATCCACAGTCATGGAAGCAGCAATCAAGAAATCAGAGAATGTATTGCATTGGGCAAATCTGTTGCAAAAGACCTCTGTTAAGGGCTAAAAAGTAAAGACATCACTTTGAAAATTAAGGTGCACCTAACCCAAGCTATGATATTTTTAATGACCTCATATGCCTGTGAAAGCAGTACAATGAATAAAGAAAACCAAAGAAGAATTGATTCCTTTGAATTATCATCTTGGCAAAGAATATTGAATATAACATAGACTGCCAGAAGGCTGAACACATCTGTCTTGGAAGAGGTACAGCCAGGATGTCCCCTAGAAGTGAGGATGGCAATACTTCATCTCACGTACTTTGGACACATTATCAGGAGGGGCCGGTCCCTAGAGAAGGACATCATGTTTCATTAAGAAGAGGGTTAGCAAAAAAGAGGAAGACCTTTGATGACATGAATTGACACAATGGTTGCAACAATGGGCTCAAACATAGCAATGATAGTGAGAAAGGCACAAGACCGTGTAGTGTTTTGTTCTGTTATGCATGAGGTCGCTATGAGTAAGAACTGACTCAGTAGCACCTAAGAACAACAACAGTATATTTCAGGACACTTTTTGTCAATTCTTTTGGATTTTCTACAGAGATAATGAGTGACTATACATGTGTGCCTCACCAGATGGAATACACAGGAATCAAATCGACTACATCTGTGGGAAGAGATGATGGAAAAGCTCAGTATCATCAGTCAGAACAAGGCCAGGGGCTGACTGCAGAACAGACCATCAATTGCTCATATGCAAGTTCAAGATGAAACTGAAGAAAATTAGAACAAGTCCACGAGAGCCAAAGTATGACCTTGAGGATATCCCACCTGAATTTGGATATCATCTCAAGAATAGATTTGACACGTTGAATACTAATGATGGAAGGCCAAATGAGTTCTGGAATGACAACAATGACATCATACATGAAGAAAGCAAGAGGTCATTACAAAGACAGGAAAGAAAGAAAAGATTAAAATGGATGTCGGAAGAGACTCTGAAATTTGCTCTTGAACATCGAGTAGCTAAAGCAAACGGAAGAAATGATGAACTTAACAGAATAGAACAGAAGATTTCAAAGGGAGACTTGAGAAGACAAAGTAAAGTACTATAATAGCATGTGCAAAGAGCTGAAGATAGAAAACCAAAAGGGAAGAACACGCTTGACATTTCTCAAGCCGAAAGAACTGAAGAAAAAATTCAAGCCTCGAGTTACAATAGTGAAGGATTCTATGAGGAAAATATTAAATGGCACAGGAAGCATCAAAAGAAGATGGAAGGAATATACAATCATTATACCGGAAAGAACTGGTGAACATTCAACCATTTCAATAGGTATCATATGATCAGGAACTGATGATACTGAAATAAGAAGGCCTAGCTGCCCTGAAGGCATTGGTGAAAAACAAGGCCCCAGAAATTGACGGAATATCAATTGAGATGTTTCAACAAACAGATGCAGTGCTAAAAGTGCTCACTTGTCTATAGCCAGAAATTTGGAAGACAGCTACTGGCCAACCGACTGGAAGAGATCCGTATTTATGCCTATTCACATAAAAGGTGCTCCAACTGAATTCAGGTTATTGAACAATATCATTGATATCACACGCAAGCAAAATTCTGCTAAAGATCATTCAAAAGTGGCTGTAGCAGTATATTGATAGGGAACTGCCAGAAATTCAGGCTTGATTCAGAAGAGGATATGAAACCAGGAATATCATTGCTGATGTTAGATGGGATTCCGGCTGAAAGCAGAGAATACCAGAAAGATGTTATCTGTGTTTTATTGACTACACTAAGGCATTCGACTGTGTGGATCATTAACAAATTACAGATAACATTGTGAAGAATGGGAATTCCAGAGCACTTATTTGTGCTCATGAAGAACCCGTACATAGATCAAAAGGCAGTTGTTTGATCAGAACAAGGGGATACTGCATGGTTTAAAGTCAGAAAAGGTGTGCATCACAGTTGTATCTTTCACCACACCTATTCAATCTGTATGCTAAGCAAATAATCCAAGAAGCTGGGCTATATGAAAAAGAATGGGGCATCAGGTTTGGAGGATGATTCATTAACAATCTGCCTTTTGCAGATGACACAACCTTGCTTGCTGAAAATGAAGAGGACTTGAAGCACTTACTAATGAAGATCAAAGACCACAGTCTTCAGTATGGATTACACCTCAACATAAAAAAAAAAAAAAACAAAAATCCTCACAACTGGACCAATAAGCAACATCATGATAAACGGAGAAAAGATTGAAGTTGTCAAGGATTTCATTTTACTTGGATCCACAATCAACACCCATGGAAGCAGAAGTCAAGAAATCAAAAGACACATTGCACTGGGCAAATCTGCCACACAAGACCTCTTTAAAGTGTTGAAAAGCAATGATGTCATCTTGAAGGCTAAGGTGCACCTGACCCAAGCCATGGATTTTCAATCACATCATATGCATGTGAAAGAAGGACAATGAATAAGGAAGACTGAAGAACTGTGGTGTTGGTGAAGAATACTGAATATACCATGGACTTCCAAAAGAATGAACAAATCTGTCTTGGAAGAAGTACAATCAGAATGCTCCTTAGAAGCATGGATGGCAAGGCTATGTCTTACATACTTTGGACATGTTATCAGGAGGAATCAGTCACCGGAGAATGACATCATGCTTGGTAAAGTCAAGGGTCAGGGAAAAAGAGGAAGACCCTCAAAGAGATGGATTGATAACAGTGGCTGCAACAATGTGGTCAAGCATAGCAAAGATAGTGAGCAAGGCTCAGGACTGGGCATTGTTTAGTTCTGTAGTACATAGGGTTGCTATGAGTGGGAACCAACTGGACAGCACCTTACAACAACAACAACAACACACAGATAATCATGTCATTTGCAAAAAAAAAAAAAAGACAGTTCTATTTCTTTCTTTCCATGTGTCTAACTTTTATTTCCTATTATTATCTTATTGCACTAGCTAGGATTTCATGTACAATGTTGAATAGGAGTAGTGGGAGAAGACACTGCATTTTTGCTGAACTTACAGGAAAAGCATCCAGTTACCGTACAGTATGATGTTAGCTATAGGTTTTTGTACATATTCTCTATCACGTTAAGGAAGTTCCCCTGTATTCCCAGTTTGCTGAGAGTTTTTTATCAGGAATAGGTGCTAAATTTTGTGAATGCTTTTCTTGAATCAATTGATATGATCTTATAATTTATCTTCTTTAGATCATTGATGTATTAGATTACATTTACTGATTTTCCAATGTGGAACTGGAGCCCCGGTGGCACAGTGGTTAAGAGCTCAGCAGCTAACCTCAAGGTTGGCAGTTCTAATCCACCAGATGCTCCTTGTAAATCCTATGGGGCAATTCTACTCTGTCATATACGGTTGCTATGAGTCGGAATCGACTAGACGGCAAAGCATTCGGGGTTTTTTTTTGTTTGTTTTTTAAAAGCTGAACCAGATTTGCATACCTAAATAAATCTCACTTGGTAGGTGCCTTAGGCTGGGTTCTCTAGGGAAGCAAAAACAGTAAAGTGTATATATATAGAGAGAGAGAGAGAGGGAGATTTATATTGAGGAAATGACTTACATGGTTGTAGAGGCTGGAACATGGGTGAAACTGGAGGCTTCTCTTGATTCACATAATTGCAGGGGCTGGCGAACCCAAGATCAGCAAGTCATACAGCTTTGAATCTAAGGCTGCAAAGAGTGATGAATCCCAAGATCAGCAGGCAAGATCTCTGCTAGCTCAAATTGCAATAACAAGTGGTCAGATGAAGAAGAGCCAGCTGCAGCATACGGTGCAAGCGAAAGTTCACCAGCCTTGCCAGAAAGTCCACTTATATTGGATGCAGGCCACACCCCAAGGAAACTCCCTTTCAGTTGATAGGCTACTCACAGAAGATTCCATCATGGAGGTGATTACATCTTTATTCAACTGCCCAACTACATCATAACTGCCAAACCACTGAGAATCATGGCCCAGCCACGTTGACACACACCCGTAACAGTCACAGCATCAAAAAAGAAAAAACTCATTCCCATCAAATTGATTCTGACTCATAGCAACCCTATAGGGACAGAGTAAAACTGCCCCATAGGGTTTCCAAAGAGCAGCTGCTGGATTTGAACTGCCACCCTTTTGATTAGTAGCCAAATACTTAACCACTGTGCCACCAGGGCCACAAACGATCACAGCAGTGGCGCATAATTGTTTTCATACACTGTTGAATTCAGTGTGCTAGAATTTTGTTGAGGACTTTTGCATCTATGCTCCTGAGCATATTAGGTTGTAGATTTCCTTTCTTGTACTGACTTTATCTGGTTTGGATGTCAGAATAATGCCAGCCTCATATTTCTGCTTCTATTTTAAAGAAGATATTACAGAAAATTGGTATAATTTCTTTGTAAATTGTTGAGTGGGTTCACCATGAAACTATCTGGGACAGGTGCATTTGGCTTTGGAAGGTTATTAATTATAGGCATACCAATATTATGTATTTCTCTTTGTGTGAGTTTTAGTAGTTTCTTTCGAGGAATTGGCCCAATTCATCTAAGTTATCAAATTTGTGGCACAGAGTTGTTCATAGTATTTATTATCCTTTTAATATTAATAGAATCAGTAGAGGTTTCACCTCTTTCATTGATGATATTTATAATTTTATCTTCTCTCTATTTTCTTGGTAAGTCTGGCTAGAGATTTATCTATTTCATTGATCTTTTCAAAAAATTCATATTTTGATTTCATTGATTTTTCTCTGTTGTCTTCCTGGTTTCAATTTCCCTGATGTGTGCTCTAAAAAAAAATTTTTTTTCTGCTTAATTTTGGCCTAAAAATTACTCTTATTTCTCTAGTTTCCTAAAATTTAAGCTAAGGTTATTGATTTTATGTCTTTCTTCTTTTTTAATATATCCATTCAATGCTATATATTTCCACCAAAACATCCCAAAAGTTTTGATCATTTGTATTTTTATTTATCTCAAAATATATTTTATTCTCTTGAGACTTCTTTGATGTGTTATTTGATTAGACACATGTTGTTTTAAATTTCAAAATATTTTGGGAATTTCCAATTATCTTTCTGTTATTAAATTCTAGCTTAATTCCATTGTGGTCAGAGAACATACTTTGTATGATTTCTATTTTTTTTAATTTTTTGAGGAATGTTTTATAGTCCAGAATGTAGTGTGTCTTGGTGAATATTCCATGTGAACTTTGGAAGAATGTGTATTCTGTTGTTGGATAGAATATTCTATAAATGTCAGCTAGATCAAGTTGATTGATAGTTATGATGAGATCAACTATATTCTACTGATGATCTGTTTGTGTACCTTGTTCTGAAATTTGCTTTTTTTGAAATTAAAATAACTATTCCAATTTCCTGGTTAGTGTTAGCATTGTCTATGTCTCTCTATCCCTTTAATTTTAATATACCTGTATCTTTATATTTAAATTGGATTTCTTGTAGAATACATATGGTTGGTTCTTGTTTTATTGTATACTCCAACAATCTGCCTTTTAATTGATTTGTTTAGACCATCACATTCAAAGTATTTATTGATAAAGTTAGATTAATACTTATCATGTTTATAACTTTTCTATACAATCCATTTATGTTCCCTTTCTCCTCCTCTTTTTCTACCTTCTCTGGTTTTAACTGAACATTTTATATGATTACATTTATTTCATCTCTTATCACATCAATTATACTTTTAAAAATATATAAGTTGTCCCAGAGTTTCCAACATTCATTTTTAACTAATTTACTTTCAGGAGGGATCAATCCCTGGAGAAGGACATCATCCTTGGTTAAGTAGAGGGCATTCGAAAAAGAGGAAGACCCTCAACGAGATAGACTGAGACAGTGGCTACAACAATGGGCTCAAACATAGCAGTGATTGTGAGGATGGCACAGGACTGGGCAATGTTTCGTTCTGTTGTACATGAGAGTGCTATGAGTTGGAACCAACTCAATGGCACCTAACAACAACAACAAGAGTACGTTCAAGTAACTCCATAGATCTCCATGTGTATTGCAGGAACCTTATAACAAAATATTTCCAATTCTTCCTCCCGCCATCCTTTTTGACATTTATGGCACTCGTTTCCCTTATCAATATGCTATAGTCACTTACACTTAATACATTGTTAATATTATTACTTTGAACACATACTAATCTATTAGATCAATTAAAAATGAATAAAATGAAGATTTCATTTTACCTTCGTATATATTTCTTCTCTGGCACTCTTTTTATTTTTATGCAGAACTAAGTTTCTGACCTATATCATTTTCCTTCTCTCTGAGAACATTTTTCTTTTAACATTCCTTTCAGGGCTAGTCTGTCAGTGAAGCCCACCATTTTTGTTTGTCCGAGGAAGTCTTTGTTTCTTCTTCAATTATGAAGGAAAATTTTGCTGGATATATGCAATTCTAGATTGATAGGTTTTTTTTTTCTTTAAAAAAAAAAAATTTCAAATATTTCACTCCATTCTTTTCTTGCTTGTTTATCTGACGATAAGTCCACTATCACCCTTACCCTTATTCCTCAATTGCACTTTCAATACCCGTGGGACAGACGTTATTCCACCTACTTTTTATGCTTCTGGAGTTCTTTGGAAATGGGGTAGCTCAATTTTAAGGCCTTTAGGCTCAAGGTGGGAGCCTTTTGAAATGATAAAACTCAAAAATCCTGAGTGGGACCCTTATTTTTGTGTAGACTGAGTGTTGTCTTACATGATACCTCCCAAATATGTAAATTTTCTAAACTCTTCACAGATTTGCCTTCCTATCTGCCACTGAAGCCTCCTCACTTTGTTTCCCAGTCACTATGTTCTCATGAGAATGTATTTATCACAAGAATAAGCTATTGCCAGTTTTTATCCAGTCATAGTGGCCATTTTTTCCCTTATTCCATTCATTGTTTCCAGGTGTTACTGGCTCCCTTCTTTTCTAGCTTCTGAACAGTAATTAATGACTTCCCAATAATTTTTTTTTTTTTTTTTTAATAAGGAATAATGCATTGCAGTGGTACTTTTCAAGGATTGGAACTGATATAAGTTCATCTTACGTTGCATTCAGTCTTAGGGTCCAACCGTTGTTTCCTTGAGTAGCAGGTGGAATGTACCACTTTGAACAGTTCTGCAGTATTCCGGGGCTGCTGTTTCTGATACTTAGCCGTTAGTACTGCTTTTGTTATAACGAAGAACACATAGTAGTGATAATTTTTGAGATTCAAATTCCTCTCATTTTATTTATTTGGCCTGTCAGTACTGCTTTTGCAGTAATGAAGAATGCATCGTAGCAGTAAATTTCCTGAGATTAAAAAAAAAAAAATCTCTTGTCTTTATTTGGGCTGTAAGTGCTGCTTTTCAGTAGGGAAGAATGCATTGTACCATGTTTTAAAAAGTTTCATGAAAAACAATAAAAGGGCTAAGAAGAAGGAAACTAGAATAAAATGTATGTGTAGTCATTGCCAAGTGCTTTCATGGTTTACTTCATGCTTTGCAAATCAAGAAATAAAAAAAATTTCAAAACCAATTTTATCATTGACTCATATCAGCAGGATTTACGTTGTCCAGGGGCTGCTGGAACAGCTGGGATCCCAGATAAAGGGTTTCAAAGCCTGTAACTTGTAACAGGTGAGGCTTCATCTTGCTTACTTTGGACACATCATCAGGAAATACCAATCTCTAGAAAAGGACATCATGTTTGGTAAAGTACAGGGTCAGTGAAAATGAAGGAAGCCCTCCATGAAGTGGCTTGACAAGGTGGTTGCAACAATGGACTCAAACGTACCAAGATTGTGAGAATGGCAGAGGACTGGGCAATGTTTCCTTCTGTTATATATAAGGTCACCAAGAGTCTGAACCAATCTGATGGCAACAAACAACAACAGGTGAGATATGACTGGTAAAATATTTTACCCTGGAGCATAGACCTTTGTTATACAGAACATCTTGGAAGTATTTTACAATGATTATGCTTCCCTCCTGCCAAAGCAAAGAAGATATATATTTTTGGGGATCCTAACTGAAAGGACGTGGTAGGATTCCTGTAGGGATAGTGACAAAACTGTCGGTCCCCCATAAGACCGGTAACCTCAAAGCCTTTCTTAATCCACACTCAGCCTCCATCAGTTTGCCAAAATTACATTTAAGAATTCCTTCAAGTTTTTGACTGCAATGGCTTCTATTTAAGCAAATATATCTTGGCTGTTACTCTTCAAATTCACCTGTCTCTCCCGATTTAGGGCAGTAGTTTGCCCTGCAACTTCAGTTCTCTGACAGGTCCAAGAAAAGTTGTTGCTTTTCAGTTAGTACAGCCATTTATTGTTGTAAGTATTGGGGTGATGACTTCCAACTTCTTTACGTATTGAAGTTGAAACTAGGAGTCTCATTCTTTTTCAGTTATGCAAAAAGTTATATTAATCTACTATCTTTTTATTGGTGTTGAAAACTTTGTTCTATTGATTTGATAAGCTTTACCTCCAAAAAAAGAAAAAATCTGGAGAAACCATTGATTTAAAAAATCATATTATAGCCTTTACTTTACTTGATGCGTCTGAACTTATATATTGCATTTTATGTCAGTAAACACCGCATTTGGTTTATGAAGGAAAATATGTTTTTTCTATAAGAGAAAGAAAATCTCATGTTAAACTCAGTGTTTCCTAGATTTCTTCTCTAGGAGTCCTAGGCCCTTGGTGATAATACATTCTGCTCTATTTTCATCAACATCTTTTTGTTTCAACCACTGGCATTCTTTGAATCAGATCATCCCTCTCACACATCACGTACCAACAGCCTTACCTGGACTTACTTTATTTGACTACTTCATGAATAAGCCTGGCTAAGGAAATATTTTATTAGGAATATTAATAAAAATTAAAAAAAAAAAAAAAACCATTCCTGTTGAGTCAATTCTAACTCATAGTGACACTATAGGACAGAGTGGAACTGCCCCACAGGGTTTCCAAGGCTGAAATCTTTACAGAAGTAGACAGTCACATCTTTCTCATGCAGAGCTGCTCATGGGTCTGAACTTTGAGTTAGCAGCTGAGCACTTAGCCAGCTGTGCCACAAGAGCTAGTACTCCTGATTTTCCTGCCCTGGGCACCAGAATCTTGAAATGAGATTATAGTTATCACCATTTCTGCATGGTTGTAAATGTCCTACCTTGAGGCCCAGTTGAGTGTGCAAAAACAAAAAAAAAACTTCAACATTCATTTTTACTTTAGTCTCTCCAACTGCCTTTATTTCCTCTGGCTCAAAATGGGCTCAAAATGAGACACTATCTTCTGTTACTACCTTCTTCTTCATCTTCATGCATGACTGTTATGATTCTCCCTGTTTGATGACCCCATAATAGCCCTCTTCAAAAACTCACACTTCTTTCCATAGAATCCAAAAACCACTGCTGCTGCCAGGGCAATATTTCTCCATGTGAAACCTCCCTGGGCTTTGTACGGAGATGTAGGTAGAGAACTTCCAGAATGAGGCATCATTATGTGAGAGAAAACTGTACATTTCCACTGTGCTCACTTTGTGGTTTGTCTGTATTTTAATCTTAGCTCTTTATACTGCACCTGTGATAAACAACTCCTGTGCTGAGTGCTGACAAGCAGGTCAGCAGAAGGGGTTGGTGCCTCACTTGAGCACCTTTTCTTCCTCACATCCAGGGCAGAAACTTTTCTCAGGGAGTTAAACTGTTCTGCCCAGATCATTGGTACAGTTCGTATCCCACTATCATGTTTCCTTGGTTGCAGTCTCAGGCATTGTGTGCTATTAGGATGAAAAGTCCAATACTTTGCCCTGTCCCCAGGCCATGCCTGATGCCCAGCCACAGCAATGTCTGCATACCATCTTGGAACAACTCCTGCCTTTATAACTATTCAGTCACTTCCTCCTCCTACATTTGTCTCCAGCCATTCAATATAGGTTTTATTTCTTCAATGGCAGTATTTGTTAAGTTTTTTATAGGATAAAAAGAAAAGACTAGATGATAACTGAGTTCCTTTTGAATTCTTAGATTTTATACTTAATACAAATGCCTCCACAAGAATATGCCTATGGAGGATCTGCTCATAACTTCTCACCTTATGTGATTTTCTTATAACTCTTACATTTGAATCAGTGCACTTTACATAAATTTTCCAAGAAATTACTGTCATAGAATACAGCCATTTTTGTTAAGCTTCTTTCCCCGAACTACTGGGATATGAGGGATTGATATTCTTAGCATTGTTCTTCCATAGTAAGAATTTATTTGTATAGCCAAAAAAGAAAGTTTCATCACATGGAAAATAAAAAGTCACACGATGACAAATTTTCAGTCTTTAGATGTTTAATTCTCATGCAGGCCTAAAAAGACAGGACAATTCCTTGGGCGTCTCCCAATGGATGTATCCAGAAGCATCAATCTTCAGTACTTCCAAAACCTGCAAAGATGCTAACTATGACTTTTATTACTCATTTATTCTCTATTATTTCTTTTACATATTTGTTCAGAAAGTATTTACTAAGCACTTAGGCATTGACTGGACAACATACTCCCTCTCCTCACGTAGGAAATCAATAAATGAACATTTCAATTCAGTGTGTTCAGTTCTCTGTTAGGAGAAAACACAGCAGGCAACGGAAAGCACATAAAAAAGACACCTTAAGCCTCATCTGGAGCCCTGGTGGCGCAGTGATTAAGAGCTACGATGAGCTACGGCTGCTAACCAAAAGGTCGACCCTTTGAATCCGCCAGCTGCTCCCTGGAAATCCTATGGAGCAGTTCTACTCTGTCCTATAGGGTTGCTGTGAGGTGGCATATACTCTTCAGCAATGGATTTGGTTTTCTTTGGTTTAAGCCTCATTTGGGAGATGTGGATTATCAGGCTTCTAAGAGTTAATAGTTAAGCATAATCCTGGAGGAAAAGAAAAAGGAGAACACATAAGCAAAGGTAAGAAGGATATTCCAGTAAACAGAAACAGCATATACTAAGGCCCACAGAAGATAGAGAATTAAGATGGGGGTGGGCATGGGGATGTTTGGAATATGGAATTCTATATGAAGAATGGTGTGATAGGTGTGGGCAAGGGACCTGGAGGGGCAAGAGAATAGGTAAGAGAAATAATCAAAGCCTTCTATTACTCTCTCTATCCAGATCATTTTGTTAGGTCAGAACTCCAAGGTCTTTCTTTCTTCCACAATCCTCTAACAGTAGTTTAACACTAGTCCTGTCCTACAGTCTTGTTAATGCATTGGAAAAAAAAAAAAAAACAATAGCACACAAGAAGGCAGGAGAACATAAAAGCAAACTAAATGTTTGAGATACAGCGAATCTCCAAAACAGTCAGCCAGTTTTAGAGGAAATGGTGGATGAGGAGGCTGAAAGATAGACTGACAATGTACTTGAAATAGTTTCAATGCTGTAATGAAAAAGTGGGCCTTTTTTCCCGGCAAGTGCTAAAGGGCTAATTAATATGTTAGAGAATATTGGCACAAACTTTGTTTTATGAGTGTAATTTAAAACTTTTATTTTAAAACATTTAAAGATATTATAATTGAAAAATATTCCACCATTTATTACTCAGATAACAGCACAATAAGGAAGCCTAGATTTTTGCAATTCCAAGGCCATATACCAGGTTAGTGATAGTTTACCAAATTACAGATCACACATCTCCAATGAAACTGATAGCTTTACGAATGAAAAAGAATGCAGCATCAGGGCTGAAAGACTTTTTAACAACCTGTGATATGCAGATGACACAACGCTGCTTGTTGAAAGAGGACTTGAAGTACTTACCGATGAAGATCAAAGACTACAGCCTTCAGTATGGATTATACTTCGACATCAAGAAAAAAAAAAAAAAACACAACTGGACCACTCAGCAACAACATGATAAATGGAGAAGGGATTGAAGTTGTCAAGGGTTTAATTTTACTTGGATCTACAATCAACAACCATGGAAGCAGCAGTCAAGAAATCAAAGGATGCATTGCATTGGCTAAATCTGCTTCAAAAGACCTCTTTAAAGTGTTAAAAAGCAAAGATTTCACTTTAAAGACTGAGGTGTGCCTGACTCAAGCCATGGTATATTCAATTGTCTCATATGCATGCAAAAGCTGGAGAGTGAATAAGGAAAAGTGAAGATGAATTGATGCTTTTGAATTATGGTGTTGATGAAGAATACTGAATATACGATGAACTGCCAGAAGAACAAACAATTCTGTCTTGGAAGAAGTAGAGCCAGAATGTTCCTTAGAAGGGAGGATAGCGAGACTACATCTCATGTAATTTGGACATGTTATCAGGAAGGACCAATCCCTGGAAAAGGACATCATGTTTCGTTATGCAGAGGATCAGTGAAAAAGATGAACACTCTCAATGAGATGGATTGACACAGCGGCTGCAACAACGAGCTCAAACATAGCAATGATCATGAGGATGGCGCAAGACTGGGCAATGTTTCTTTCTTTTGTATCTAGAGTTGCTGTGAGTCACAACTGACTCAATGGCACCTAACAACAACAACATGATTGTTATCCTTATAATCTGTTTCCCTAACATAATTTCTACTTCTCTGATTTTCTAGTGAAAAGATGACTAATTTAAACAATGAAGGCAGAAAAATTTTTAAGAGGTGCTTATGACATGTTGTAACCAGTACACCAGAATATAAATATAAATTGAAACAAAGACCCTGATTGCATTATAGTATGTAGAAATATGTAGGGGTAATAAATTCAATGAACTAGATTAGGGTTGGCTCTTGTCCATGAATAGAGTAGAGAGCCACTTGGATCTTCCCAGCAAGGACTCCAGCTCTTAATTAACAGAGATGATATTTTGGCTGTGTGTGACGTACTTGAATTTGGATAATATTTTGATTAGCAAGTAATCAGAAAGAATTTATTCAGCACTACTCCACTATGGGTCTTTAAACAGCCAAGTAAATTGTCATTGTTAATGAGGAGTTATTATTCACAAGTGAGAACAAATAAGCCAAACACTATTCCTATTGTCTGAATATTGGTGAAAATGCTATGTAAACAAAAAAAAATCTTAAATGAAAATAAGATGTAAAAAATTTAGGCTTAAAATTTTTCACCTGTGTTATTTGCACACCTACTTTAAAAAACAAAACTTGTATCTATGTTTCTTTTCTTTCTTCTACTGTGTTTTGCTGCCTCAAGTTTTTTGATAAGTCCTAATGGGTAGATATATAACCAAATAAACAAGTACATATAGAGGATTTCAGTTAGTGATAAATTGGATGAAGTCAAACAAAGGAGGGTGAAAGGTGCAGGGAATACTGCTGTGGGATGGGAAGGAAGGAGAAAGATCAGTTAAGCCTTTACTGAAGCAGGGGCGTGAGAAGGGAGAGGAGCAATCCTCACGGATATATGGTGGAAGAACCTTCTAGAAAAACTAGCAAAATCAAAGGCCCTGAGTCTGAATCATGCATGTTATGTTTGAGGAAAAGCAAGGAGGCTACCAGAAATTGTACACTACTTTGTCCACAGTATCTCAAAGGAGCTGACCACACAGTAGGAATTCAATAAATATTTGTTGAATGAATCCAGCATGCTCAAGTAGTGAGAAGATGATTATAAGATGTGGATCAGAGAATATCAAGAATGGTCTTGTAGAGCTATTCTAAAACCTTTGGCTCTTATTCTGAGAGAAATGGATTTGGAGAATGGAAGTGACATGATCTGACACATGATATAATAAGACCCTCTAGCTGCTGTGCTTTTAGAGACTTAAGAAGGAAAGGACAAAAGCAAGGAGAACAAGTGGAAATTATAACAATCCAGGTGACAAATGATAGTATCTTGGGCCAATATAATCACAGTGAATGTGGTAGAAGTGGTCAGACTCCATACATGCTTCGAAGTTGTAAACTGTAGGATTTGTTAATAGATTTATGGGATGTGAGCAAAAAGAGTGGCCAAAGATGATTGTTAGCTGAATATCTGTAAGAAAGGAATTATACTTACTGAGATGGAAAAGACCGTGGGAAGAACAAGTTAGGGAGAGTTGTCTAATAAGAAATTAATTTGGGGATATGTTAAGTTTGAAATATGTACTAGACATCTACGTGGAGAAGTGGGCAATCAGATCTATAATGCTGTAGTTCAGATGAGAGGTTGGATTTGGGAGTTCTTAGCACAGATGGTGTTCAAAGCCATGTGACAAGGTGAAGCCATCAAGGGAGTGAGGGCAGTGGGAAAGCATCAGAGGACTAAGCCTTGGGATACACCAATAAACAGAAGATAGAAAGATGAGAAGAGACCCATAAACAGGATTTAGAAGGAATGGCCAGTAAAATAGGAGGAGAACAAAGAGAAAATCTTGGCAGGATCATGTATGAAGAAGGAGAAAGTGATGAAGTCAATAGGTCAAAGAAGTTGAGAACTGGGAATTGTGATGATCAGTGGTGATTTTGACAAAATCAATTTCACTGTAGTGGTAGGAACAAAGGTAGTTAGGGAAAGTTCAAGACAGAATAAGAGGAGAGGAATGATAAATAGCAAGTATAGATAATTCTTTTGAAGAATTTTGCTGTAAGGTTAGCAGAGAGGTGCTCATTTCAGCAGCATGTATACTAAGATTGGAACGATACAGAGATTAGCATGGTCCCTACGCAAGTATGACATGCAAATTCGTGAAGTTAGCAGAGAGACTGGACGGTACCTGGAAGGATATGTGCGCTCAAGGTTTTCGTTTGTTTTAACATGAGTGACACTGCATCCTATCTGTATGATCGTGGAATGATTCATTAGAATGGAAATTTTGCTGATGTGGAATGGAGAGGAAACAAATTGCTAAAATAGACTTTCATACTGATGAGAGTCAGTATGACTAAATGAGGAGCTGGTCTGAAATATGAATGGGGAATTCATCTACAATAACAGAGGGTAGACAGAGACTATGGGCAGATTGGGAATGTATAGGAATAATTTCCTGATTTCTTCTATTCTCCCAGTGAAACAAAAACAAGATCACCTACAGAGAGTTAAGGAGGAGATGCTAGAGGAGAGAAAAGAGAAGTGAAATAACAGTCAGAGGCAGTGGGAGTATAGACAAACTAGGAAACGTAGTAGACTCGCTAAGTACTAAAAGCCCATGAAGGTCAGTGGTTATTATTTAAAGTGAAACTAGTTGACACTGTTATATTTTTATCCCCAATCATATTCAGCCACCTAGTAAGGACATGGAAACCCTGGCAGCATAGTGGTTAAGTGCTATGGCTGCTAACCAAAAGGTCAACAGCTCGAATCCACCGGGCGCTCCTTGAAAACTCTGCGGGGCAAATCTACTCTGCCCTATAGGGTCGCTATGAGTCGGCATCGACTCAATGGCAATGGGTTTGGTTTTTTGGTTTGGAGTATGGACAAGGAGAAGGTGGAGAGCTGGATATAACCAGGATTAGGAGTGAGGATTTGCCATATGAAATGCTATATGATACGCACTCACATAGAAATAATATCAAACTAAAAAATGCCCAGCAACATATATATATGTAGAAAACAATGAAATCCTGCCGTGACTACTAGTCTTAAGGTTAAAAACAACAAAAACAAATTAAATTAGCTACCAGTGTTTTGGCTATAGGAGTCCCTGGGCGGTGCAAATGATTAAAGCATTTGCCTTCTAACTGAAAGGTTGGAGGTTTGCGTTAACCCAGGGACACCTCAGAAGAAAGGCCTGGCGAGCTACTGAAAAATTAACCACTGAATAACTTATGAAGCACAGTTCTACTCTGACACACATAGGGTCTCAAGGAGTTGGAGTTGACTCAGTGGCAACTGGTTAACTGGTTTTAACTAAACAATCTCAAATAATCAGATTTAAAAGAGCATATACTTTATGTCAACATAGACACTGGTATTTAAATGCCTGTATTTTTAGCACAAGTTAAATACCTACCCCTACTGCTTCTCTCTCCACTTACCCCTCTTCTCTACCAACCACAGGTAAGCAGCTTAATTTATTCATCTCTGATAGGGAAATAAATGGTGCCTAGACATGGGTCAGGCACCAATACAGCTGCAACTTGAGAGTGATTCTCATGTCCTTATACCTGAGAACTTCACAATTTCTTCTACTGAGAGCAAATTGTTTCTTTTACCTATAAAGTGATGGGGAAAAAAAAAAGAGTTCTTTCTCTTTCATTAGGGAGCATGTTCATTGTTAATACAGCGTTTACAATAATGCTTTTCCTATCTCTTACAGCTATTTTGAGAAAATAGACTGGAAATTTCATTTAATGAAAAAAAAAGAAGACATCCTAAAAAACAAACAAAAAGTCTAAATGGCCTTTTTCACAATTGGTTCTCACTGACTGGTAAAAAAGCAATTTTGTGAGTCTTTTGACTGGTTCCTTTACAGTAATGTGAGCGTGGTAGGAAGCTGGCAGAAACTCCTCTCATTTGGAACAATAATACCTTAGAAAGAAAAGCAGAATTTGCTCTTAGAAATATATTTTTGAAAGACTTCTCGTAATAGGAGGCTTTTCAAGCATATTGGAGGCAACTTGGATATTTGTGAGGCAGAAATGTTTCACTATTATTCTCATCACAGTCATCATTATAAAAAAAAATAGAAAACATGTAGCAATGGGCTGTGTGAAGTTTAAAGTGATTTACATAGTCAGTCCTTCCTTTTTGGTACCAAAAATTTTGAGGGTCTAGCTGTATTCACAGACTGTTTTGACCCATTTCAGAGAAAAAATATTTTGAGACAAAATGAGTTGAATAACTTACTAGTCTATAACCGACATTCAAAGATGGACTTTTAAGTTTTGTTGCGGAGTCAGGAAACTTGAGTTATCGCTTGTTGTTTTAGGTACCATTGAGTTAGTTTCCACTCATGGCCACTCTATGTGCATCAGAACGAAACACTGCCCGGTCCTGCACCATCCTCACAATCGTTTTTATGCTTAAGCCCATTGTTGCAGCCAATGTGTCAATCCATTTCATTGAGGGTCTTCTTTCTCTTCTTCGCTGACCCTCTATTTTATACCTACCAGAAACTAGCAATGCAAAATGGAGAAACAAGGTGATAGGTGTCTTTCTATCTTTGATGTTCATCTTTAAAATAAGGGATGGGTCTCACAATACTGTTGGAAAAAAAAGAAATTAAATATGTAAGTTATTTTCCCAGTTTTTAACAAAAGCCATGTGAACATGAATCCTTTTGCATATTCTTCTCTGAAGACTTATTCAGCTTTTGCACTGTGTTATTTATTGAGAATCCAACAGTAAATCTCTCTAGCTCTCAGTTACCTCATCTGTAAATGGGCATGATAAACTTAGACTTCTGATCTCAATGATCATGGTTAAAAATAAATAAGACAATATATGTGGTTGTTGTGCGCTGTTGAATTGATTCCAACTCATAGAGACCATACAGAACAGAGTAGAAGTGCTCCACAGGATTTCCTAGGCTGTAATCTTTATGGGAGCACATCCCCAGATCTTTTCTCCTTGGGAGAGGTTGGTGGCTTCGAACTGCCATTCTTTACATTAGTAGCCAAGCGCTTAGCCATTGCACTGTCAAGGCTCTTTACCACAACATATAAAAACAGCTTTTAAATGATAAAGCACTACTCAAATATGAAACATTAATATTAATCTTTATGTCCTTTTTATAAGGCATTCTACTTAGGGCATGCTGGATAAGTAAAAACATTTTTCCAGGTGATTTTTTTTTTTATCATGGTAAATATGTACGTAACAAGTTGTATGCCATTTCAACATGTACAACTCAGTGACATAAGTTATGTCTATCATGTTGTTCAACCATTACCATCATCTGTTTCCAAATATTCCCATCACTCTTCCCATCACTCAGTGTCCTTTAAGCATGAGTCTCCCTTTTCCCCTCCCTCCTTCCCACCCCCGATAACCACTAATAAATAAACTTTGATCTCAAGTTAAACATAGTTATCATGTGATCACACAATCCCAATCCTAGGTATGTATCCAGAAGTATTGAAATCAGGAATGAAGACAGATGATTATATACAAAAGTTCATTGCAACACAATTCACAATAGCCAAAGGGTGGAAACAGCTT
The DNA here is from genome assembly GCF_030014295.1 of Loxodonta africana. NCBI lineage: Eukaryota > Metazoa > Chordata > Mammalia > Proboscidea > Elephantidae > Loxodonta > Loxodonta africana. The sequence goes on from NC_087351.1 coordinate 53,349,854, forward strand.
AAATGCCCATCAGTGGATAAATGAATAAATAAAATATGATACATAAATATAATGGAATATTACTCAGACACAAAGAGAAATAAAACCTGATATATGTTATGACACAGATGAACCTTGAAAACTTATGCTGAGTGAAATAAGTTAGTCTGCTCCAGGCAAACAGAGACCAGTTATTGTACCTTGGATGGCTGCTTTAACCTTTTAAGACCCCAGGCACTATGCAACACTATGATCTGGAAGGCAGAAGAGAAGCACTAAACATGATATTAGGCCAACTGACTGGAATATTTCATGAAACCATGACCCTATACCTTCAAACCAAGAAACCAAATCCCATAAGGTATTTGCTTGTACAAACGGAGCTGCAGTAGCTACTCTTCTATTGTTGTTGTAAACATATGTGTCACACAACATTTGCCCTTCAACTCTTTACTGGTGTACAACTTATTGACATCAATTACATTAATTGGCTGTGCAACTCTTACCCTTAATGTGAATTTTCCATCACTGCAAATGGAGACTCAATCAGTATAACATTTTAAAAGCTAATTGATAAGAACAATAATAATAGCACTTACCCTGTGTCATGGATTGAACTGTGCACCCCCCCCCAACATATGTGCCCACTTGGTTAGGCCATGATTCCCATTATTGTGTGGTTGTCCTCCATTTTGTGATTGTAATTTTATGTTGAAGAGGATTAGGGTGGGATTGTAACACCACCCTTACCCAGGTCACATTCCTGATCCAAGGTAAAGGGAGTCTCCCTGGGGTGTGCCCTGCACCACTTTTATCTCTCAAGAGATAAAAGGAAAGGGAAGCACACAGAGAGTTGGGGACCTCATACCACCAAGAAAGCAGCACCCGGAGCAGAGCGCAGCCTTTGGACCCAGGGTCCCTGAGCCTGAGAAGCTCCTCGACCAGGGGAAGATTGAGGACAAGGACTTTCCTCCAAGCCAAGAGAGAGAGGAAGTCTTCCCCTGGAACTGACACCCTGAATTTGGACTTTTAGCCTACTTTACTGTGAGGAAATAAATTTCTCTTTGTTAAAGCCATCCACTTGTGGTATTTCTGTTATAGCAACACTAGATGACTAAGACACCTTGTGAAGGAAAATATTATAAACTCTTAATCCTTCCAACAACCCTATGAAGTAGCAATAGCTATTTTATAGACAAGGAAACACTAACAAAAAAAGTGTAAGCAAATTATCCAAGGTGTCATCTAGCTAGGAAGTTTTAGAGTGGAGTTTCACATCTGGGCAATCTAACTCTAAAACCCACACTCTGACAGGGAAAAGCATAGTGAACACACGAAGTAAGAACTACTTGTATAACTCACTCATCGGGTCCTACCGAAAGCCCATTATGTGTTCCTGCCATGTGAAGAGAATGCAGAGGTAGAAGAATCAAAACTTTTCAAGTCACGAAAGGAAAGAAAACAAGGTAAGTCACAAGTTTAACGGCCTATAATTCAGAAGGAAGCTTGGTTCATACAAACTAGAACAGTTTTTATTTGATTTTATTATTTTATTTTGGAAACCATAATGGAGGAGGTAGACCTTTGTAAAAAAAAAAAAAAGATTTTTATAGGTGGAAAGGACAGCAGTGAATGTCTCTAGTAACAATGTTAAACTTTACCCTAGACCTGTACTCCCGGTAAACAGAAACCTTTAAGAAATGCCCCTAACCTTTTGTGTCCTGGCATGTGACTGAGATAAGATTCACTCACAGGTATCTTCTTGTTTTCCTATGACAAGGCCAAATACAAGCCTGTCAAATTCCTATTCTTTGCCTTGTAAAAGATTAGCTGAATACTTTGTTCCTATTGACCAACTTGAATGAAAGAGCAGCTACTGTGAAGCAACCTAGCTTTAGTGAAGTTTCCCTCCTTTCTCAGGCCCTGAAATTTGATCCACACTCAGCCTGAGCCAGCCTACAACCTGATCAACTGTTCTATCATGCCACCTGTTCTTATCACTTCCCCATACTATCTCTTTTTTTAGCTGGAGTCTCTGTGTGGTGCGAACAGTTAACGCAAACAGCTGTTAACCAAAAAAACATCAATTCGAGTCCATCTAGGTGTGTTTCTAGTAGTCTTGGTGATCTACTTCCAAAAAGTCAGCCATTGAAAACCAAAAACATACGGAGCACATTTCCACTCTGACACACATGAAGTCTCCATAGTTGGAGTCAACTCGAAGGCAACTGGTTAATTTTGGCTACACAATCCCAAATAATCAGATTTAAAAGAGTGTATACTTCATATCCATGTAAACACCGACATTTAAACACTTTTCTCCTTACCTAAATCCAGATTTGGGTTTTTGTTTTGTTTTTTCCAGTTGTTTGCCATTATTTACAAAACCACCTCTGGGTACTTTTATGAGTATATCTATAGGGTAATGAGAGATTTTGAATGGGCAAAAACAGAACAACTCAGTGACTATGAACAGAGCAATGCACTGAAATGTGCAACAATTAAAAAAAAACAAAAAACAAACCCATCGCTATCAAGTCGATTCCAAATCATAGCGACCCTATAAGACAGAGTAGAACGGCCCCATGGGGTTTCCAAGGCTGTAATCTTTACAGGAGCAGACTGCCACATCTTTCTCCCTCACAGTAGCTGGTGGGTTTGAACCGCCGACCTTTCAATTAGCAGTTGGGCTCTTAACCACTGTGCCACGAGAGCTTTTTGTGCAAATATTAGGCCATACAAATTTAATGCTAGAGACTGAAAGAAAGTAAAAAATGGGCAACTAACATTTGTTTGGTACCATATGAATGTGTGGACAGATTTTTTTCTGAAAACCAGCTTCCACATTAACAAACACCATCCCCGTTTGTAGAGGACTGACCTTAAACTCAGGAGAGAACAAATGTGTTTAAGCAGTCATTCTTAATGGGAGATATTACTGTCACTCAGGCCAAAATATGTGAGACCTGCCTAGCACCACAGAGAGGCTTTGCGGTGGAGCAGGTTTTGAACCCTGCCTGGCCAAAGCTGGAACATTCCTCCTTGAGTATTATACTATACTTTCCCCAAGAGAAGGAACCCTGCTGGCACAGTGGTTAAAGCACTCAGGTGCTAACCAAGAGGTCTGCAGTTTGAACCCACACTAGCTGGTCTTTAAGAGAAAAATGTGGCAGACTGCTTCTAAAGCTTTATAGCCTTGGAAACCTTATAGGGCAGCACTACTTTGTCCTATAGAGTCGCTATGAATTGGAATCAACTTGATGGCAATAGGTTTGGGTTTTTTGGTTTTGCCTCCCAAGAAGAAAGACTGGCAAGAAAAAAAGTAGACATTATTCCTTGAAGGCCTAATGTTCTGCCTGGAAAAGTTACCAAGACAAGATATAGACACTAGAAAAAAGGCAGAGATCCAGGTGTGAGAACATGAGGGATTTTTCTTAGCCAGCCTGGTAGCAGGTGTGTTTGATGCAGAATTCCAGAGAACTGGGCCCATACTCGGAGCTCTAGGGGCCTATGAAAATATAAATGTTACAGACACTGAGTATAGTTAAGTCTTCAAAAGTGCTAATATGATTTGGAGAAAAGCCGTCATTACAAAAATTTTAAATAATTGCAGCAATAAGATAATGTTAACAAAAGTACTCAAGCAGTATCTGCCGTCAATAAATATTCATTATAATTTTGTCTTATTTTAAAAGGTAGTATGCATTTAATAAAAAGCTATGATAGGAATAGGCTTTGAAAACATTTTGTTAATTCAGTGGAAGCTCTACAATTTCTAAAAATTTATAAATAAATAATACACAAATAAAATAAATATTAATAATATATAAAAATAATTTAACACACAAATATAGCTAGACCCAGAAGGAGTTAGGATCTTTAACTGCTGCCCTTGTTGAGAAAAATTAAACTAATCAAAAAATACCTAATTATAAACAAATTTCTTTTAACATGTAAAGTCCTGAGAAATCACAGAATTATTACAAAAAATTTGTATTCAATCAAACCAAATTCTAAATTATTGTGCTTCAAGAGCTTCACTGTATATTAGATACATAGTTTATTTATTAGAGAACATAACAAATAGCAATTTCAAGAATGGCTGAATTCCATTGACAGGGGAAAGAGACAGAACATGACCAAGCATAGCACCTCTATTACAATGGGAGAAATGCGCTTTTATATCATCCTGGAGGATATATCAAATCCCCACTTCTCTGACACCAAACTGTACAGATTAATCCAAATCAATTATTTTCTGCTCCATATCAACTCTCTTCTGTTCTGACACCAGCAGCACATGCAACAGTTCTTCCTCTAACCCTAACCACCCGAAGCTAGGTCAGAACCCACAAGTTAAAGGACCCAGTCCTCCAGACTGTCAAATCTACCCAAGGTGACAGCTACCAGCTTGGCAGTTCCAGAGAAACTCTCATTCCTGACCTACTAACTACAAGTTCAGGTTTTTCCCACCTACCACTTCAGGGTGGTAGCCATAAGCTCAGAGGCCCCCAGGCTCCCTCACTTCTGACCTGTTGCCTATAAATTTGAGGATTCTTTCTATCCTTGCAGGATACCAGCTCTAAACTCAGGTATTCCCAGCTTCCTTGCTTCTGACCTACTGGGTCCCACTACTCCCTAGGGTTTCATAATTTGCTAGGACAACTCATGGAAAGTGGTATACTTACAAATTTCAGTTTTATTATAGTAAAAAGAATAGAAATGAAGAGACACATAGGATGAGTTCCCAATGCAGAACTTCCACATTACAAAAAGGGGCACCCTACCCTCCCATATGCGTCTATGTCTTTCTTCAACTAGGAAGTCCATGGAGCTTCTGGATCCAGAGACTTTACTGGGGCCTCGGTACGTAGGCATAATTGATTGAATCAGTCCATCTTCAGTGGGGTCAGTTGATATTATTAGGTGGTTTTTCTGGCCTGGCTAGCCCCCACCTATCACCTTATTAACATAAACTCTCAGGTATGGTCAAAGGCCTATAGATAACAAACCAAAAAAAAAAAAAAAAATTGCCATCATGTTGATTTTCACTCATAGTGACCCTACAAGACAGACTAGAATTGCCCCATAGAGTTTCCAAGGACATAAATCTTTTCAGAAGCAGACTGCCACATCTTTCTCCTAAAGAGCAGCTGGTGGGTTCAAATTGCCATCCTTTTGGTTAGCAGCTGAGCTTTTAACCACTGTACCACTAAGGTTCCATAGATAACAAAAGCACCTCAATTACCTGGGGAATTCCAAGGGCTTACAATGATCTCAGGAACCAAAGACAAAGGCCAAATTACTTTAGGCAAAGTTAATGTGGGAGTGCCTGAGTGGTGGAAACAGTTAATGTGCTAGGCCGGTAACCAAAAGGCTGGAAGTTCAAGTCCACCTAGAGCTGTCTTGAAAGGAAGGCCCGGCAAACTACTTCTGAAATATCAGCCATTGAAAACCCTGCAGATCACAGTTCTACTTTGACACCCATGGGGTCACCATGAGTTGGAATCAACTCCATGGCAACTGGTAAAGTTACTATAAACCCCACACTATTATATACATAGAAATATGACTTGAGACTTAATATAGTCAATCAGTAATAAATTTATAGCTCATATTAATAGAATTTAATATGTGGTTATCCATTTCTGTAAAATGGTTTATAGTATGATGTAAGACATTGTTTTATAAAGAAATTTATCATAAAATTCCTTAAAGAAATGTGATCCCTAAAGTATTTTAACCATTTTTGTTTTTCAGATGCATATAAAGTTAGTGCAGTTGAATGACGAGGTTTTGAAAATAAGTTATGGTATTAATATAATGATTTTTACTATATACACAGAGCCAATTCTACAGACTGCCAGTCAAGAATAAGGTTTTCATAAGTCTGTAGAGGAAAATCTATAATTTCAAGGGAAGAAAGAAATGCCTTCTCTTTCTATAAAATAATCAGAAAGAGGGGTCTCTACATGTTGTAGTTCCAAAATTATCCCTCTATACCCAAAACCAAAGGTTTCTGTCAACCAAAATTAAATGAACAACTGAGAAGTAGGTGCTGCATCCTGGTGGGACAATGGTTAAGAGCTCTGCTGCTAACCCACCCTGGGGCTCTGTGGGAGAAAGACCTGGTGATCTGCTCCCATAAAGATTAAAAATAGCCTAGAAAAGGATATGGGGCAGTTCTTCTCTGTCACATGGGGTAGTTATGAGTTGACTGAGGAAACCTAACAGCAGCAACAGCAAGAACACAAATGACAGACCTAAAGCGATTGCCTTCTGACAATTAATCGGCTGTGTGTCCATTGGAAATTCTTTGGAATTCAAAAACAGATGCTGATATTAATAACCCGAAGCCCTGGTGGCATAGTGGTTAAGAGTCCAGGTGCTAACCAAAAGGTCAGCAGTTCAAATCCACCAGCCACTCCTTGAAAACCCTATGGGGCAGTTCTACTCTGCCCTGTAGTGTCACTATGAGCCAGAACTGATTTGATGGTACTTAACAACAATCTATAACAATGTTAATAAAAACTGCCTTAAAGCATTGTGAGGATTATATGAATTAACATATAGAAAGCACCTAGAATAGTGTCTAGAATATAGTAGGTGCTATGTAAAGATCAGCTGTCTTTATTAGATTTTTAAAAAGATAAAGATGTTTTTGCTCAAGAAGCTCATAGTCTTGCATGATCTAGACTAAAATCTAGAAAGCTCCAGGGAGCAGTGCTGTTACAATGTGATAAGTATTATGATTGAGATACCTTCAAAGTAGCTCATATCTTACAGCATGGTGTTAAGTATCACCAGGGATTTAATTTAATATTTATATTTTCATATTTATAATCCTCCATATAGAATCTGTCAACATTAGCTTTGCAAAATTATGAACCTCCTGGTAAATACACTTGATTGAATTTCATTTAGAAGCATTACCTTTGATAGGATATCTTTGCCAATATTATTTGCCTTAGCATTTTCTTGAACTTGGTTATGATTGAATTCTCTTTTCACAAAACTTTGGAAAGTTCCACATAAAAAAGCACTTCTAGACTATATAGACCAAAAAAAAAAAACCAAAAAAAAAGGCACCAGGAAATCATTGCTACGTAGCTAAAAACCCAAACCCAGTGCCGTCGAGTTGATTCCAACTCATAGGGATCCTATAGGACGGAATAGAACTGCCCCATAGAGTTTCCAAGGAGCACCTGGTGGATTTGAACTGCCAACCCTTTGGTTAGCAGCTGTAGCACTTAATCTCTACACCACCAGGGTCTATGTACAGCTAAGTTGATAAAATATTACTTAATTATTGCTGCTATTCATCCACAGCCTTTTTCTAACCTACAACAGATCAATGCTTAAAATATTTAATGTTGGATGCAATATTCATAAAAGCCAAATAATCTAAACAACGTTTTCCAAGCTTTTATTTTTAAAGCCACAACTATGCTTAGCACAATTAATCTGGATCCAAGATTCGCTAGAAGTTTTAACTGCGTAAGCAGTCAGTTAGATATTCAGAAGTGGGCTAGCTCGTGGATAGGTCTCTCTGCAATTGTTCTTAAACTTTTCTTTCAGAAAATGTATAATTATTGCTAATTAAAATACATAAGGTTTGGTTTTTATTCTGTAACTGATATTGTGTAGTGTTATTGAGGGTGCTTAGAGTGCCAGGTTAGCCATAAGGTATATTTGAAAACCTCAGATTAAAAATTATAAAGCACAATTCTTGTCAAATATTCTTTCTCCAAACCCTTTACAATCAAACATTAATTTTCTTTAGATTTAATTATTTCTCTTTCTCGTTAAGCCTTCTTTTCTTTGGTAATACAATCAATTCAGGCTCCAGTCATCAGAGTCTTAAAACATTCAAGAATTCCCCTTGAGACTTAACATTTAATAATCCCTGGAAATGAGTTTACAGTATTGGAATTTTTTAAGTCCAGGATTCATTTAAATAATATTTATTTATCCACTTCCTCATTCCACCAAGGAACTAGTTAAGGAGTCTTTGAATTGCTATTTTATATTTATTAATAGATGATGTCATGGGTTGAATTGTGTCCCCCCAAAAAGACATGTTGAAGTCCTAACCCCAGTACCTGTATGAATGTGGCCTTATTGGAAATCAAGTCTTTGCAGGTGTAATTTTTTAAGTTAACATAATACCATACTTGCTTAATCCAATGTGACTTTGTATACTTACAAAAGAGGAGTGGAGACAGAGGGGAAGAGGGCCCTGAGAAGACTGAAGCAGAGATTGGAGTCATGTCGCCACAAACCAAGGGGTGCTTGGGGCTACAAGAAGCTGCAGAGACAAGGAAGTATCTTTCCCTAGAGACTTTGGAAAGATCTTGGCTCTGCTGATACTCTGAATTCAGCATGGTAGCCTCCAGAACTGTGAGAGAATAAACTGCTGTTGTTTTAAGCCACCCAGTCTGTGGTTCTTTGTTATGACAATCCTGGGAAGCTAGTAACAGATGATATCTAGAATATATCTTCTTTCAAAAATGGAAATAATGCTGATAAAAACGATTCTTGATTTAGAAACTGTATTAGCCTGGTACTAACAGAAACAGATGGCACATTCAAATTAGGATCTTTTGAGGAGCACTTATTCATAAAGCAACTCATTGTAAAGGCGTGGGTGAGGCACAGGTGAATCACAAGGATTAGATCACGGATGTGAAGCTGTTACCACCTCTAGTCCTGAATGGATGAGGGGAAGAGAGCAGTTACTAGAACCAAAAAGGAGTCAATTGTGTAGAAAAGGCCACTCTAAATAAGCAGTGACCTTCTGCCTGTGGACACAACAGCCTAAGATAATCTTAAAGGATGAAAACAGGAGAATTAATGCCCCTGTCTGACTCTCCTCCTACCCTGTAATCTTGTTCCATTGCCTCACATCTCTAATCCAATTGGAAGCCAGAGGACATGGGAACCCACTGACGTAAGTCAGCCTCCCCAGGCAGAAAGCAAGATGGAGAAGGACAGAGAGAGGACCTGGAGAGCCAAATGGAAATATCCAATATAGAAATAAAATTGATGAATTATATTGTTGTCATTAGGTGCTGTCGAGTCGGTTCCAGCTCATAGCGACCCTATGTACCACAGAACAAAACACTGCCTGGTCCTGTGCCATCCTCACAATTGTTGTTATGCTTGAGTCCACTGTTGCTGCCACTGTGTCAGTTCATCTCCTGGAGGGTCTTGCTCTTTTTCTCTGACCCTCCACTTTACCAAACATGATGTCCTTCTCCAGGGACCGATCCCTCCTGGTAACATGTCCAAAGTATGTGAGACGTAGTCTTGCCATCCTTGCTTCTAAGGAGCATTCTGGCTGTACTTCTTCCAAGACAGATGGATTTGTTCTTTTGGCAGTCCATGGTATATTCGATATTCTTCTATGTATATGTATTTTACAAAGTCAACCAGGAATCACACATATGCTACAGTATATAAAAACTTAAAAATCACAATAATTGTGATTAATAACGGCTAACTATAGCCATATCGATATTTTGTCACCTATCTCCAAATAAGAAAACAAAGGTAAATCAGGTTAATTTTTTAGGAAACTTGGAGGATTATGAGTTGGGATGCCTACTATTATGGATTGAATTCTGTCCGCCCAAAGTATGTGTCATGAATCCTAACCTCTGTATCTGTGATTATAATCCCATTTGGGAATGGGTTTTTTGTTATGTTAACAAGGCAATATTAGTGAGGAGCATATGTTAAGTCAATCTCTTTTAGGATATAAAAGAGATTAATCAAGCAAGCAATCAAGCAAGAAGAGATGGGGAAAGAAAGATGCCCTGCCACAAGATCATCAAGGGATGAGGAACAAGGACATTCCTCCAGAGCCGACAGAGAGAGAAAGCCTTCCCCTAGAGGCAGAAACTTTAGCTTAGTGGTTAAGAGCTACGGCTGCTAACCAAAAGGTCTGCAGTTTGAATCTATCAGGCGCTCCTTGGAAACTCTATGGGGCAGTTCTACCCTGTCCTGTAGGGTCGCTATGAGTTGGAATCAACTCGAAGGCAGTGGGTTTGGTTTTTGGTTAGAGGCGGTGCCCTAAATTTGGACTTTTCGCCTCTTAAACTGAGAAAATAAATTTCTGTTTGGTAAAGCCACTCAATTAGGTAACCAATAGCAGCACTAGATAACTAAAATGGTTGCTTTTAATTCATTCATTAAATGTGTGATTTTGAACAAATCACTTAACCTCTCAATATTTTAGTCTCTTTTCTGTAAAACAGAAATAATATGTGCCCTGCCTCTCTCATGGAGATGTGGTGATAGTCTATTGGTTACAGTGTTCGAGACATTATTTTGAAAATACAGAATATTATTTGTCTTCAAAAAGGAAGTGCCATGTTGAATTAGGTCATCTGGAAAACATAACTTTACGTTCTGTTTTATTTGTTTTTTAATGGCAACTCTTCTTCAGTAATTACGTATATACAGTATTTAAATACATATGAATGTCCTATTTAGCTTAACCTGGATGTCCTGATTTCTGTTTTTTAAGCACAGATTATTGTCTTTCTGAAGAATAGACAATTGTGCATACAATTCTTCATATAGCACCTGGAATATTTATAGGAGGAATAAATGCAGACATTTATTCTTTGCCATTTTGAAAATTTCTGTCATATACTAGCAAGTGTGCTTATTTAGATAAGAATGTTAAACTACTCTATAAAATGTAAAAGAATTTATGGATGTTCTTAACCAAAAGCAGTTGCCATTGAGTCGATTCCAACTGATGGTGATGCCATGTGTGTTATAGTGGAACTGTGGTCCACAGGGTTTTCAATAAATTGCTGATTTTTTAGAAGTAGGTTGCTAGGTCTTTCTTTCAAGGTGCCTCTGGGTGAACTCAAACCTCCAACCTTTCAGTTAGCAGCTGAGCATGTTAACCATTTGCACCACCAAGGGACTCAATAAGTTTTTAGTCATGGATTAAATATTAGTGATTTCCAAGGCACTCTCCTATTTTTACTCTACATATTCTTCCTGCCTTATAGTACACACACAGCTCCATTTGTCAGCAGTGGTTTCCAAATTGATAACCAATAGAAGCATCTGTACTTAATATGTGTCATAGGCGCCTCAACCTCAATATAATAAAAGACAATGATGTTATTTTCTATCCAAAATTGTACCTCTTCCTTTATTCAACATATCCTTAAATATCTATCACTATCTATCAAATCATCCAGAAACTTGGACACTATGAGAGTAGCCAGCACCCTCCTAATTACCCACATTTAATTATTGCCAAGTCTGCAATTTGGAGCCCTTACTTCCAAGCTAACACTTTCTCAATTTGTTTTTCTTATGATTATTGAAGTGCCCTTCTAAAGTGGAAACATGATCAGTTACTTTTCTGACCAAAAAAAATCACGTGGCCATCAAGTTGATTCCAACTCATAGCAACCCTACAGGACAGAGCAAACTGCCCCATAGGGTTTTCAAGGCTATAAATCTTTATGGAAGCAAACTGCCACATCTTTCTCCCTTGGAGTGGTTGGTTCAAACTGCCTACCTTTTGGTTCATAGCCGGGTGCTTTAACCACTGCACCATCAGGGCTCCCTGTCTTCTGCCTAATACCCTTTAACATCTTCTTAACAGGTTAGTGTCCAGTTAAGGGTGACCATTATTTGAGTTTTCTCCTGTGACCTCTTATTTTACCACCCCCCCACCACTCTACCCCAAACAAACAACACTCTACCCCAGCCCCCACGAATACAGACACGAACTCTCTCAAGCCTTTTCCTAATGCCCTATGCTGTTTCAGGCCTCCTTGTCTGTCATGGATTTAATTGTGCTCACCCTCAAAAATATGTGCTGTAAATCCTAACCCTAGGCCTGTGGTTATAATCCCATTGGCAAATAGGTTTTCTTTGTTATGTTAATGAGGCAACATTAATACCTAGTGTGTCTTAAGTCAATCTCTTTTGAGATATTAAAGAGCAGAATGAGCAAGCAAGCAAGCACAGATGGGGGAAGACAGATGCTGGGCCACATGAGATCTCCAAGGAACCAAGAAACAGAAGCTCAAAAGGGGCAACAACCTTCCACAGAGCCAACAGAGAGAGAAAGCTTTCCCCTAGAACCAGCACCCTAAATTTGGACTTCAAATCTTCTAAACTGTGAGGAAATAAATTTTTGTTTGTTAAAGCCACGTGCTTTTGGTATTTTGGTTTTAGCAGCACTAGGAAGCCCTGGTGGCATAGTGATTAAGTGCTGTGGCTGCTAACCAAAGGGTCGGCAGTTCAAATCTACCAGGAGCTCCTTGGAAACTATGGGGCAGTTCTACTCTGTCCTATAGGGTTGCTATGAGTTGGACTGAACTCGACAGCACTGGGTTTGTTTTGAGATAACTAAGATACTGTCTTTTGGCTGCCCTGTGCTCTTGCCATGGAATAATCTTTGTCTCCACCCTGTAACCACCTCTGTCTGTCAGATAAAAACTAGTACACCAAGAGTTACTACCTCTATGAGTGTTCATAAGCCCTCTTACTTCAGTCAGAACAGACCATTCCTCTTTTGTGTCTGTGTGTGTATTTTTTAAGCCTCGCACATTTATTTATTATTTTAATTAGTCTTTTTTCCATTAGTGGGATGTTCAGCTCCTTCAGATCAGCAGTGTTGACTCAGTATTCACAGTGCCTTGTAAAGGAGAAGGACCCCAAGTGGCACAGTGCTTAAGCACTCAGCTGCTAACTGAAAGGTCAGTGGTTCAAACCCTCCAGCTGCTCCTTGGGAGAAAGATGAGTCAATCTGCTTCCATAAAGATCACAGTCTTGGAAATCCTATGGACTACTCTACTCTGTCCTACAGGGTCGCTATGAGTTGGAATCAGCTCAAAGGGAATGGGTAAGGTAGGGTAGTAGAGAAGTTTAAAAATGCATGTGGCATGAAAGAATAACAAGGACGAAATTCTATAAAGACAATTTTCAAGTTTTCCAGCCTTTGTCTGGACTGTCCAATTGGCCCTGATAAACCTGCAAATAATCATTGTTCTCTCATATAATAAGAGGAGGGTATTAAAAATATATAAAATTAAAAATAATAGATGATGAATACCAGAATAATGATTTATAGTGACACAGTTCTGACCTCATATATTATTATGCAACAGGAAAAAACAAAAACATGCACAATAACAGCACATTTGTCACAAGAAAATCATTACAAGGTCTCACTGTTTCTTTTCAATCAGACTAAGATCAGAGTTTTGTTCTTTTTTTAATTCATGTAACTGTTCTTCACAATGACCTTTCTGCCTCAAAAGGATATAGATTATTAGAGATAAATGCCCTTTATTTTTGCCTAGATGAAAGAGCTGTCTATTAAATTTTTTCTATGCTACAGTAAATTTTTTTTTAATTTGCGTTTTCAGCATAATAATTTACATTTTAAAAGTCAGAAACGTGAATTCGCTGAGTTTTTTTTAAGTCTAGAGACATTTAAAGTTAGAGGGGCAGTTCTGGGCCCTCAAAAAATTGGACATTATCATCTTCAAGTCACAATTCTTTTCTACTTGGAAATTTTTTTTTTTTTCAGATCAAAATTTTGCTTTACACTTATGCTGAACTGATGCAATTTTGGACTAGTTGATTTAATGATAGAATTGTTGAAATATTATGCTAAATAACATTTTCCTGAGGTCATATTTTTCAAGCCATACATTTTGTTAAAAGTTTAATGTGAAATCTGCCTTCTTACTGTGTTTTTCTGATAAAACACAAGAAATTATCATACCATCTACTTTATCTCAGAGGAAGGATTTTATAACAACAACCAGAGCAAGCATACTTTCAATATATACTTTCAAGTAGATGGAAGTTCTTAAAAGTTCAAGTATCTGCACAAGTTTGAAAAGAAGCAAACAGGAAGAGACATTCCTAGAGTATAGAGATCTTATAAAACACTTGACTTTCGAGCCTGAGCACTGAGATATTCTGAACAAAAATATGAATTATTTCCAATTATTACTGGCCCATAATGGAAAGTAATGATCTGATGGATAAGTTATAGCACAGTCCAAGACAGAGCATATAATAGCATGAGTCACAAAGTGGGAAGTGAATGTAGGCTATAAAGCTGGAAAGAGGGCCTTGGCCAGAGTAGAAAGAGTGTATGTTATTGCTGAAAAGTATCCAAGCCATTGCACTCTCTATTTTGTTTATTTTTGAGTCAAAGAAACACAGGAACATAAATTTAAATAACGCATGCAATATCATACAACAAATTACTGACAGCAGCAGGAACAGTTACATCACCTGACCCACCTTTTATCCTACCACATTATATTATCTTACCCACAAGGATGTCCGTCCTCGTCTTTCTATTCAAAAGGTGTTTCCTGGGCAAAATGCTTGTAGTTGAGGCAGAGAAAGGTTCCAAAACCCATCAAATAGGAAGGTGGATGCATGCACACCTGTGCAAGCAAGTACTTGAGATACTGATTTTAGCATGAACGTGTAGACACAGACGGCAGTAGAAGAAACCATTGTTCTAAAAACCTCTCTTCTAGGTCTCACCTTTAAGTCTTTTTTTTTTTTTTAATGGTGTCAATCACAATTTCTTATGTCTTCCTCAACAGAACACTATGAAAATACAAATTCTATCCCACAATGACAGAGTATAATACAAATTTCTGAATACATAAAGATAGTGAGGAAATGCATAGTGAACTAATTATGAGAAAAGATTTTGGAGTTTGACTGCCTAGGATTAAATTTTAGCCCTGGCCTGTGTAAACACTGGCAAGTTCCTTGGCTTGCATTTGCCTCTGTAGTCACATGGCCATTCTCTTGTCCAATTCTCCATGTCTGTTCTCTTTTATAAGATACTACTTGGATGGGATAAGCACTCACCTTTCTCTGGTATGACCTTATTTTTATTGGTAATATCTCCAAAGACCATATTCCCAAACAACATCAAGTTCTCAGGTAATAGTGGTTAGCACTTCAGGGTATCTTTTTTGGGCGACACAATCCGATCCATAACACCATACAGCTATCCATTGCTGGTGGTACTATCATTATCAACTCCAATTTATGGACAAAGAAACTGACATTCAGAGGTTTTAAAATAACCGTTCCAAGATGCTAAGTGTTAGACACATCTTGCAGACTTTCTCCGTGAATAAGTAAGTCAGACAGAAGTGTTTACACAAGCATAGAGATGGCCATCATGCTTAGTAAAGTAGAGAGTCAGCAAAGAAGAGGAAGACCCTCAGCAAGATGGATTGACAGAATGGCAGCAACAAGGGGCTCAAGCATTGAAACGACTGCAAGGATGGCGCAGAATCGGGCAGTGTTTCATTCTGTTGTATATGGGGTCGCTATGAGTCGGAACTGACTTGACTGTACCTAACAACGACAACAACATCACTCACTTATTCATTCACACATTCATTCGTTTGTTCTATAAAAAGGTCACTGTGTGCCTGGCCCCGTGCTTCATATCAGGGAAAGTCTGTTTTCAGGGAAAAGAGCAGTAGCACTTACGAGTGCTTGATGCTTACCTTCATGTTAACACTTTATTCAAGAGTGGGATCCCCTCACTCTGTCTGATTGCTGGTAAAGTTTTGGTCCAGAGGCCAGAATCAAACTTCTACCAACCCACCTCCAACGTGGTGTCCTGTACCATTTGAAACTAATTGCTGAGACACAGCCATTCTTTTTGGGTAAATCCTCTGTGGATTGTTACAAGTCCTTGATTAAATTCCAACAATTTGAAAAGGTTGGTTTTGACAATTTTTGTAAGTGTTTCATTGCTTTTATGGAGGAGATTTTTGGAAGTGCTTACTCCACCATTCTGATATTCCTGCCCACTATGGTTTTAAACTTACTTCTAGTGTTATGTTTTTGCTTCATTTTTTGTGATCGAGTTCCATTATTAGCTTCTGTGAAGTAATCAATGCCTTGATTTTGATTTATTTCTTATTAGTTCAATATTTCTATTATAGAGGTGGTGCTACCTTGTTTAAGCCAACTTTTTGGGTATTGGATTGCTGAATTCCAATATTGGTCCAGGCTTCAAAACTATTTTAAAAAGATGATTGCCTTGCTACTCTTTGTGTATATATTCAGTGCAGACTTTACCTAAGGGGTGGGGTGCCTTCCTTCCTAAGGACATTAGTTTTGGTGTTAATCCCTGTATATGATGTACCTTACACAGAAAAGAAAAGCACCTCTCTGAACTTTATTCTTTGGATCTAGATGAGACAGTGGAAAAGTTAGCCTGGATGGAGTATTTAAAAAATGGTTGCTGTCATATGAAGACAGGAACCCTGAACTAAGGATGGACAAGCTATACTTTTAAAATCAACTTTCTTGGTTGACCGCTACTGTTTTGTTTTATTTTTTCCCCTAAAGTATAACTAATCCCTTAGTATAGTCTTGTATAGAGATTTTAGCTTAGTCTCTGGTGTACTATTGGCATGCTAGGTAATAGTTCTAAGTTTGAGTCTGGGTATTAAAAGGGGGCTTACCACAAGCCTTAAGATGAACATGATTGAGAAAACTATGATTAGTGAGAACCTCAGGGGAAGGATTATCTCTGAGAATAAAAGTAAAACTGGAAGCTATTTTAAGGAAACCCAGATTTTCCTTTATGTAGATATTATATATGAACTGCCCACCTCCCTGGACTTCTAGAGAGAAATCCTGCCTGAAGATGCTAATTGCTCACCTCCCAGACGTCGGGCCTGATCTCCCTCTCCAACTTCGGGCTGGGTTAGATGCCCCTGCTCAGCAACCCCACTGCTCTCTGCCTATACTACATCACACTCTGTCAGTCCTTACTTTACCCTGCATGACTACAAGGATTTTGACTTATTTGTCTTTGTATCCCTATTTCTAAGACAGGGCAGATACTCAGTAAATCGTCTGTGGAACTCTTGTTCAACATTTCTCTAATTTTTTCAGACTCCTTTCCATTCCTTATTATTAGTGCTTTCTTGAAATGCTTGCCAAGCTGGGTTAGCCATTCCAACAGACTTTTCCAGTCTCCTTCAGTGGCACAAATGATTTGTGCTCATTTACTAACCTAAATGTTGGCAGTTCAAACCCACCCAGCTGCACTGTGGAAGAAAGGCCTGGTGATCTGCTCCATGAAGATTACAACCAAGAAAACCCTATGGATCAGTTCTACTCTGCAACACGTGAAGTTGCCATGAGTTGGAATCGACTCCACAGCAATGGATTTGGTTTTGGTAGTTCAGCTCATCTGACCTTAATATTTACTGTATAGTCATCTAGCTCTTTTTTCACTGACACTTCATCTTGACCCTGCTTTTCCTATAAACCACCCCGTTATTGTTTTTCATTTCTTTTACTGACAAATGTCATATTGAGGAATTTACACTTCCTGAACCCATTTCCTCTTTATTCATTTCCTCTTGTCTTCCCTCCCTTTAATACTGCTGAAACTATACGTTAGTTTTCACAACACCTAGTCTCAGTTTTTTTTTTTTTTTCCTTCACTTCCCATAGTTGTCAAGATTGTTCTACATTACTGACCTACATCACCCTCTTAAAGCTTCTCCCAGACTTCCAATGTTCTTCTTATTCTTGATTCTCTTCTTGGTCTCTGACTTGGTCTCTGACTGCTCCTTTGGCAGTGCTCTCCAGAGTCTCTACTCCTCACAAACAGCCAAGGAGGTAGTGGGATGTTGACCTAGAGATTTTTTAAGACCTTCAGTAATTTGAGACTTGTAGGTGCTATTGTACTGGCAAGTAGAGATGCCATGTAAATTCCCACCACTCCTTCTTGGGGCTTTCAGTGCTCGTCTTTGCTTTCCAACTTTGATTTTCTGTCCAATACGCAGAGCCTACCTCACCTACAAATCTTCCCTACCCAGTTAATGCCATAATGTTGTTTTCCTTTCATCTACTAAAACTGTGTCACTTACATAATCCCTTGTCCCCAGTTTTATTAGGACATGTCTTTTGGACATGTCTTTGCCCCAACTTTATTAGATCTCTTGAGTACTTAGTTGATCTTATGGGCTGAGTGCACAGGAGCACACACACAGATAAACACATGTGTGCTCAGACATCCAGGATTGGAACCTTTTTCTTAAGTTCAGAATAACTTGGCTGACTCTAAGACCTTATAACAAGCTAAATCAGAGGGAACAAAGCCTGAACTTACAACTGTATTACAATAAAACCTTGCAAGTTCATAAAAATTCTGCTAGCGTAAGAACTGTTCAATTAGACTCTTTGATGGTGCAATTCATTCTAAATAAAACTTCACCTACATGCTGTGCCCTTTCTACATAAAAATTGGAGAGAACTATGCAGATCCTGCACCTGTTGAGTTATACAGAAAATCTACAGGAAACCAAAGAGTGTAAGTGCACGTGATTAAATACAAAAGACCTGAATAAAATTCGTAGGTGGCTATGGTTTTCTGCTGTTATTTTAACTCCCCAAGTTCTTGTACATCATATATCATTAGTGAGCAAAAACCACGTAATAAAAAATTACTAGGCTTATGCTTAAATTTCTTAGACAATGCATATTATGTGAACATCTATGGCTATTCTGAGCATACAAAATGATTAAGCTGAAAAGAAAGGTTATCATGTTGTATTTACAAATTTTGATAACTAGTGGTCTTGTACTATGCATGTCTGTGACACTGGAGAGCAGATTTAGGTTCAGCCTTGTGGCAGCTCCTGCAGGGGCTAATCAGGAGAGCTGCTGTGACTAAAACTGAAGTGGAAGTTACAGCTGCCTGGGAGATGATTTTCACTAGAGCTGCCTGCCAGTGGCAATACAGAATCCAGACCGGATTTTAGAAACAAAATATGACATTTGCAAGGTACTTGAGCACAATAATTCATAATTTTCTAATGATGGCATTGCATATTTTCACCACGAATGGGAATAGAATCTTTAAACAACTATTGAGATCAAATTCACCTTATAGCAAACTGGCTAAATGTGACTATTTCTATATTTTTTTCTAATGAATTATATATATATGAATAATTTTTCTAATGAATAATTATATATACACATGTATAATATATATGGAGGCTTAACATTTAATAATGAATTGTAGGTATGGATAGATTAGAGGAAAATCCTGAGTTGTGTTAGAACAATGGAATTTTTGTTAACATTTTTTCTTTATTTTTCTGTTATAATTACTGTAATGTTATTTTATTACAATGAAATCAATGTAAAAATGTTAAATACTTTTTGTTCCATTTAAGGGTAACTGTTCATTTTTAGCTAACATTATATATATATAATGTTATATATATTGTATTGTATTATATTATATATAATGTTATATATAATGTTAGCTAAATCAATGATAAAAGTGCAATATCACACACACACACACACGCAACCCCCAACTTACACTAATTTGCAGATGTTATTCTCAGATGGTCATTCACAAAACTCGTGGATGTTCAAAGATCGAATTTATGAAGATACTGATAATAAAAGAAAATAATAATGAATTCTAAAAAAAAAGAGGTATTCTACTATGTCAGAACCAACTTAAGACAGAGTCATTGGGAGGGAACCCCATCATAAGTCGGGGACTACCTGTATATGTATGTATGTATATAAAATATTATACTTTTATCCTTGATTTAAAAACAAAAACAAAAATCTCTATTTATGGAATTATTCCTTCTAGTGTAACAGTTATTTAGGAAAATATAAAATGAAATACTGATTTCAGGAAACCCCTAATAGACGTCAGTCTGAATTTCCATAACCATTAAGATATAGATTTATTAAATATATGTGTATTGTATATATTTAATTAGTCGGTCTATGGATTCCAGCTGATAAAGCATAAAACAATCTCTGTAAAATGCTGGAATTATTTGTTAAAGTAAATTTAGTGCTTAGAAACTAGGCTGACAACATGAAAACACGAAGTATTCTTTTCCAGAGGGAAAAAAGAAAGCAAAGAGGAATCATGTAAGTGTGTATCATAATGTTGACATTTGGCTTCAGACTAAAAACGAACCAAAAAATCATTGCTTTACTTCCAACAAACCACATGCATAACATTTATTTTAAAATAAAATATATATATTTAAGACATAATGAGGAAGTATCTTGTTGGATATCCCCATGCCTTTGAGTCCAGATGATGAGAGTCCACAATAAAGCCATATCTTTGACATATACTATGTACTCAATAAATATTAGTTTGCTAAGTAAATCCTTCTAGTTTCTACTACTGAAATTTAATCAAATTCAAACTGATCCTTATCAGGCTGTGCTCCAAAGTACAGAAAATTTAAATATTCAGAAGATTTTGCAGCAGTAGCAGAAAATCCGTGATTGCTGACAAGAAAAATTTGCTGTTAACAGTATACATTTAAAATAGTATCATTTTAGGCATATTTAATTAAATGCTCCTTGTTTCAATCATTAGATTCTAAAGTTGCCTCTCTCTTTTTTTTTTTTTTTAGCCACCAAAAGAAAAAATGAAATCAACACACAGAGCACATGAAAGAAGTTATTTTTTAAAAACCTTTTGAATTGCCACAAATTGGTGCTAGCTAGGAACTTTACTATCTTAAAATATATGAGCACATTCACATGTTCGTCAAACACAGAAATGTATTGGTATTTATAAAATCTTTCAAGAAAATTCCCCAAGGAGAAGAAAGAAATGGAACTGCTTGAGGAGATGAAGCTTCCAGAAGAACTTGCCCCTCTCTTTTCACACAGGGGGTTGCCACTTCTGCTTGCAGGTGTCAAATGACACACTTTTAATGTGTGCATGCCACTTGAATGTGTGTATATAACCAGTGAATGCAAACACATGGATTGTTTGATTCAATTACTATTTAAATCCCTATAGAAGGCCAGTCATTATTTATATCAACTCTCCTGCTTGAATCTGAGAAAAAATTCCTTTATGCTTAATTATAATACCTGACACATGGTAACTGCTCCAAATTATTAATCTCCCCAGCCCCAGAAACCTCCTGCTGTCATTCAGACCAGGGTTTCCTAATCCAGCATCCTACCCCCGTTTGTCCTAAACAGCACATTTGTTCCACACTTCATTCCTCCTCCTGCAGGCTCACTCCAGGTGCATGATTATAAACTCTAAGACAGAATTTTGAACCAATGCCTTCACAGTTTAAAATTATTCTCCTCTCACCTGAGACAAAGGGAATGAATAAAGTTAAGACTGTCAGATATAAGTTCATGCATTATCTGCCAAAATGCACCTGCTAGGTTTTTTTAGGTAGCTGCATAGGAGTCCCTGGGTGACGCAACCAGTGAACTGCTTGGCTACTTAACTGTTTATAAAGTTTCTGTATGCTTCCCTTGTTATATAAATATATATAAGAAAACCCGTTGCCATTGAGTCGATCTCGACTCATAGCAACATTATAGGACAGAGTAGAACTGCCCCAAAGGGTTTCCAAGGAGCCCTGGTGGATTCGAACTGCCAGCCCTTTGGTTAGCAGCCAAGCTCTTAACCACTGCACCACCAGGGCTCCATATACATAAGAGAGTAAATAGAAATATTTAGTGGTTAAGTGCTTGGCTGGCAATCGAAAGGTTGGCAGTTCAAACCCACCAGCTGCTCCATGAAAGAAATGACCTAGATATCTGCTCCTGTAAAGATGATAGCCTAGGAAACTTTATGCGGCAGTTTCACTCCATCATGTGTGGTCGCTATGAGTTGAAATTGACTTGACGGCACCTGACGACAACAGCAACATGCTTAAAATATATTTTGGAAACTACTAAAAAATATCTTTTCTAACCTGAATGAATATGAGTGACAATTTTATGGCTATTTTAAGTAGAAATCTTTGACTAGAGTAGCTGTAGCAAGATCCTGTGGAATTAATAAAATAAATAGGTACCTGACACCCACTGCTATGAATTGTGATTTAGGGTTGTCAAGGACCAAACCATCTATATAGTTTTGAGTGATCCACAAGTTATTATTACTAAGATTTCAAAGCCTATTAGATTTAGAAATATTGCTTTGAATGGGACCCCCTATGGACACATTTATATATCCAATTCTTCTATATCTCAGGATGCGCAGTAGAAATAAATAGCAATCACCAATACATTTCAAACCTCGAATTTTCTGCTGGTTTACCTCCTGGCCTATTATTTAAAAGAAAAAAGATATCTCCCTTACTTTTTCTACCAACACCTTGGTAGAATTCTTAGTAATCAGTAAACAGATGAAGTGTGAGTATTAAAAGGAGATGGAGGAAAATGAAATGGAGCTAAATAAGATGCTGATGCATATTTGGCAGTAACTTAAAATTGAAAATTTTCCATTTATATATACTTATACTTTGCTGATAACATTACTCTGTGTACCCACATAACAGCTGAAAAAACAACTGCCAGCTCTAACAACTTAAAAACCAAATTTCTTCTCTATGGAATCAGGTAAGTAGCAGTGATTGTCAGTGTATTTCAACTTTACAATCATAAAGCCCCCATGGCTATAGTCTTTGATCTTTTTCAGTAAGTGCTCCAAGTACCTCTTCACTTTCAGCAAGCAAGGTTGTGACATCTGCATATAGCAGGCTGCTGTTAAGCCTTCCTCCAATCCTGATGCCCTGTTCTTCAGATAGTCTGTATACTGGGCAAAATAATTGGAGAAGCGGGACACACACCTTTCCTGAATTTAAACCATGCAGTATCCCCTTGTCCTGTTGGAACGACTGACTCTTGGCCGATGTACAGATTCCTCATGAGCACAATCAAGTGTTCTGGAATTCCCATTCTTCACACTGTTATCCATAATTTGTTATGATCCACACAATCGAATGTCTTTGCATAGTCAATAAAACACAGGTAAACATCTTATACTCTCTGCTTTCAGCCAAGATCCATCTGATATCAGGAATAATATACCTAGTTCCATGTCCTCTTCTGAAATGAGCTTGAATTTCTGGCAGTTCCCTGTCTATGTATTGCTGCGACTGCTTTTGAATTATCTTCAGCAAAAGTTTACTTGTGTGTTATATTAATGATATCATTCGATAATTTCCCCATTCTGTAATGTGACCTTTCTTTGGAATGGGTACAAATATGAATCTCTTCCAGTTCAGTTGGCCAGATAGCTGTCTTCCAAATTTCTTGGCAGACACAAGTGAGCACCTCCAGCACTGCATCTGTTTGTTGAAAAATCTCAATTCTCAGTCTGTCAATTCCAAATATGAAGAAATTGAAGATGTCCACTAACTTCTACAGTCTGAAATTGATCAAACATGCAATCAATATGCATTGGCAATTATTGGTGATTAGGATTTGAAAGTTGGAAATAAAGAAGAAGGATTGGTGGTTAGAAAAATATGGCTTTGGTGGCAGTAAAGATGCTGGAGGTTGCATGATAGAATTCTGCAAGACCAGTGACTTGATTGTAAATACCTTTTTTAAGCAACATAAATGGAAACTATACAAGTAGACCTCACCGGATGGAATATACAGGAATCAAGTCAACTACATCTGTGGAAAGTGATGATAGAGAAGCTCAATATAATTAGAACAAGGCTACGGGCCGACAGTGGAACAGACCATCAACTGCTCATGTGCAAGTTCAAGTTGAAGCTGAAGAAAATTAAAACAAGTATAAGAGAGCCAAAGTAAGGCCTTGAGTATATACCACCTGAATTTAGAGACCATCTCAAGAATAGATTTATGCATTGAATACTAATGGCTGAAAACCACACAAGTTGTGGGAGTATATCAAGGACATCATACATGAAGAAAGCAAAAAGTCGTTAAAAAAACAAGAAAGAAAGAAAAGACCAAAATGGATGTCAGAAGAGACTCTGAAACTTGCTCTTGAAGGTAGAGTAGCTAAAGCGAATGGAAGAAATGATGAAGTAAAAAAGCTGAGCAGATTTCTAAGGGCAGCTCAAGAAGACAAAGTAAAGTATTATAATAAAATGTGCAAAGACCTGAAGTTAAGAAACCAAAAAGGAAGAACACACTCGACATTTCTCAGGCTGAAAAAACTGAGGAAAAATTCAAGCCTCGAGTTGCAATACTGAAGGAGCGTATGGGCAAAACACCGAAGGACAGAGGAAGCATCAAGATAAGATGGAAGGAATATACAGAGTCACAGAATCAAAAAGAATTGGTCGATGTTCAACAATTTCAGGAGGTAGCATATGATCAAGAACCAATGGTATTTAGGGATGAAGTCCAAGCTGTACTGTAGGCGTTGGAGAAAAACAAGGTTCCTAATCGTCTAAACCAAACCAAACCTGTTGCTGTCGAGTTGATTCCGACTCATAGCAACCCTATAGGACAGAGTAGAACTGTCTCATAGGGTTTCCAAGGAGTGGCTGATGGATTCCAACTTCTGACTTTTTGGTTAGCAGCCAAATGCTTAACCACTGTGCTAGCAACAGGTTATTTTCTATTGATAGTAAAGACCTTAAGCTCAGTCAAAACCTTTAGCCTGTCCACCTGGGAGCATGCAGAGATTGGAACGGACAAGAGCAGTTTTAGTTACATTGTATTATTATCTAGTTTAATTATTTTTTCTTTGAACACTGAAATCTCTAAACCAGCAGTCTGCAAAGTAAGGACGATAAGAAGCAATCTTCTTACCAGTAGGTCATTATATGTATGTAGATGTGCCACTTCTATTTCTAGTCCTTTGTTTTCAAGCCTGTGCATTCTGTCCATATTGTTTACTGGCTTGGAATATACACTGCTCACTGCAGGAAGTCACCCTAACATTTACAAGGTTATATATATATCTATCTTAATTTGTGCCACAACAAGTCTTCTAATAGCCATCACAATTTGCATTAAGAGTAGTGCCTTCTGAATGATAGAGAACCTCATAAGACCAGTGAATTCCCTACTTGTCAATTGCCTTTCTTATTTCGCTGTAAAATGAGGTCCTTTTAGAAAACAATATTTTGTGAAATTACATGATCCTGTTATAAGGCATTGAACAATTCCTTAGAGGATGGACTGGCAGAGGCATGATGAAAAGAGAAAACAAATTCAAATTCAGAATATGTCAATTTAAGTGTAAGAACAAAAGTCCAACAGAAGGGGATGGATCCAATGTAATCAAACTTGCACAAGTAGATTTAAGTGCTGGTCCCATCAAGGTAACAATCCATATTGGGAGTCAGTATTGGTTATTGCTGCTATAAAGGTATGCACATAAAAAAAAAATAGTGAGCTTAGCCTTGCTGAGATGAAAATTTAGGTACTGAGTCCATGAATAGCCTCTATCTCTGGAATCATAATATTTGTGACCCTATAGGGTTGCCATGAGTTGGAATCCACTTGAAGGCAACTAACACCAATAACAATTGAGAAAGCACTGAGTAGGCAATTTTCTTCAGCATATCTATTTTGGGAACTTTTGGTGTGAGTATTCATATGATATACACATATTATCAAATTTTAGTTCTTACACCATCCATTAGTCATATACTCATAAAGCAATGTAGATTCTTACTGTAAGCTATCTCTGCTTTTAGTCAAATAAGGCAACAAGATGTACTAACTGGTGTTCGGCCATTGGGTGAATTTCCTTCCTGCATGCTCTTTCGGGGTCTTCACTGAGTAAGACTATAAAACTACAGCAATGCCATTCTGGCTTCTGTCAGCATATTATACTGAATATTTTGTGACCCATTCTCCAATATTTTATTCCTTTATCAACAAGTCTTAGGGACTCTATGTGAGACCAGTTTTAGGTTAAGGGAGAGAAGAAAGTTTGCAGATTTAGCCATACTTGGAATGTAATTTTTTTTTTTTTTAAAGTGAAAATGTTGCTCAAGTATTGATGCTCATTCTCATGACTTTTATATTGGAGCCAGTTACTCAATAGCAAATCTAGGAAAACGTGATTTTTCAGGGATACACTTAGACAAGCAGGCTGGCACTTGTCATGAAGTCTTTTGGAGGTAGTAAGTTATCCAAATAAACAACATTTAATAGAGAAAAAATTTATTTTCAGACAATGCTACCTGGATTTAGATTCAGAAAATTTAGGTTATAATTTTAGTTCTTGAGGGAGTCATTTCTTGAATGATAGAATAACTTCCAAAAATTCACTCCTCCACAAAAACAATGAAAATAATCTCAAACACTGTAAAAATCAACTTTTCAGAGCTCTGGAAGTTAAGTAGGCTTACAACAATCTGGCGAGTGTTTATTAAAAAAACAGCCGCATCTCAATAAAGCCAATGAGCTACATGCCATTTTAACTTGTCTTAATCCCATCTCCCCACTCCCAGCTTCATAATCAGCTTCATAGTAGTGTTAAAAACTGACATCCTCACAAGTATAATATCTGTGAACTACAGCTGCTTAGAAGCACTGGAGGGGACAGAACTGATTCAGAGCTTCGTTTGTGTGAACAGCCTTATCCTTAGCACATTTGTCAGAAATAATTAACAGGAATTGTTTAACACTGTAGCTGCCTGAAGCAGCATTACCAGTTGGGGATAATAAGAGGTTGACTAAAACCTTAAGAGGAAAACTGGGCAATGGAAAGTCCATAGAGGCCTTTAAAAAATCGAACATATTCCTGGGAATCTAGAAACTCATGTGCATGGACAGGGCTGTGCACATAATCAGGAAAGACCTGGGAAGGTCCTAATCTCTCACCTTGGCAGACCTTGAGACTGTGTACAAGGAGGGGGTGAAGACTAAGGGGATGAAGACTATGAGACATTTGTCAACTGCCTGCCACCCCACTATAGGAGTGTCTCTAACACACAGAGAGAGCCCCATAGCAAAGTCTGGGAGATTTACAGTGGGTGTATATGACAAAGAATACATACTCTACAGAATTAGTCCAGGAAAGTCACTAAACAAATAAACATCAACAAACAGCAACAACAGACCCTATGAAGGGAAGAGGTGAATTTGATTTCCAGAACTGGAACACTATAGTGTTTAGTAAGTCAAGTGTTCAATAGAAAAAAGAAATTACAAGACATGCAAAAACGGAGAAGTAAGGCCCCACACAGAGAAAGGAGGAGTTAACAGAAACTGCCCCATAAGGAAGTCCCAATACTGGACTTAGCAGACAAAGACTTCAAATCTGCTATTTTCAGCATGTTCAAGAACTAAAGAAAGTCATGCCTGAAGAACTAATGAAAAGTATGAGAATGCTTTTCTTTTTTTTTTTTTTAAACCAACTAAAGAATATCAATAAAAGAGATTTGTGTGGAAAAGAATTACTTTACACAAAGGATTTGGTCTTTGTCATTGGTTCCTGAGAGATAACCTCTAAAACCCTGGAATTCTCTCAGCGACTAGAGTCTTTGTTATTCATGAAGGGGCTCCAGAACATAACCACCTAACAGGCAATGTTAATGCGGTGACTCGGGTGAATGCTGGCCAGGCCACAAAGACCTGCCAGGTGATATCAGCCTGGCTTCAGGAAGGAGGCCGTGGGTTGAATTCAGTCACATGGGCAATGATTCAACAAATCAAGCCTATGTAATGAGACCTCATTATAAAAACTCTGGACATGGAAGCTCCATGAGCTTCCTGGTAAGTGAAAGACACTGATGCTTGGAAAGGTGATGCGTCCTGTTTTGAAAACATGGTAGCTCTGCATCTGGGACCCTCCCAGACCTTGCTCTCTGTACTTCTTCATTTGTATCCTTTTGGCTATAATAAAATTGTAAGTATAAGTATAGTGCTTTCCTGAGTTCTGTGAGTCATCCTAGAGAACTGCTGAACCCAAAAGAGTAGTGGAAGCCAGCAGGTCAGAAGTGATGAGTGTCGTGGGAGTCCCTGAGCTTATAGTTGGCATCCTGAAGGGGTAACTGGAATCCCAAAATCTGTAGCCAGCAGGTCAGGAGTGAACATGCTGTGGGGAGCTCAAGTTCGTGGCTGGTGTCTCAAGTCTTGGAAGTCTGGGGGCTGTGCTCTTCAACTTGTGAGATCTGACGTAGCTCTGATGGTTAGAGGAGAAAGTAATACATTTGTAATTGGTATAATACAGAATACAATTAAATTGGTTTTGCTCAAATATTATTTAAAAAAAAAAAACATAAATTTTGGAGATGGAAAGCACAATAACTGAAACGAAGAAAATCACTAGAGGAGAGCTACAGCATATTTGAGCAGGTAGAGGACAGAATTAGCAAACTTGTTAGGTCAATTGAGATTACCCAGTCTGAGGAACTGAAAAATAAAGAATGAAGAAAAATGAGCACAGCCTTAGAGGCTTGTCCTATTGCTAAATGGACAAGCTTTATTAATCTGAAAATAGTTTGCAGGATTTTAACTATAAAGTCTTATAAATTCTATTAACAAGCAAAAGTTTATATGTTTTAAAATAAATTAAGTGCATGATTCAAGGATTGTGGGCACATGCAAATTTGCTTAGAGAAGTTATTCTCTGGGCATAGTCTTCACATGGGGGTTTGTGTGGTGCTTGTTTTCACTAAGAAGGAGAAAATGGAAAAGCTTTTTCAGAACCTGATTTGATTGCTTTGAAAACAAACAAAAAGTGTTTCTTTCCTTGTGGCTTTGGGATAATTCCTCTTCCTTTCAATTCTCTAGTTTTTATTTTATCTACTTTCAAGGTAGATTTAACGGCTTGTGAGACAAACTTGTTTATTTCTTTCTTTTGAAAGAGGGTTACTTCTCTATCTTTTCCCGTCTTAATTTCTGAAGTCTTATTTTAGTCTTATCATGTTGAGGAATTAATAATACAGGTGTCTGATTTTTTCACCTTTAAAGAGGTATTGTATAGTGATCTGATCCCAGAAGTGTGACATCTTCATTTCAATTCTGCCCCTGAGAAATATTAAATTATCTTTAGAGAGCCATGATGTAGCCTTATCCACTTATTTAAACTGCCTTTACCTACACCTCAGAGAAGGAGGAAAGTCTGTTTCAGATGAAAGTGCTTTGAGGTTAGAATAAACAAAAAAACAACAACTGTTAAGGGACTTAGGAAAAAATTTTCATGATTCGAAAATACAACATAAATACATTTCTCTAGTGATTAAAGCCTTATTCTCCATAAAATTTTAATTTGGAAGGAAGTTGAAAAGTAGACATTGTCAACTTCTTGAGGCTGGCTTATCTATAAGTGAATGCCAGAGTTCTGATTTTAAAAATGATTTTCTTGCTGATTGAACAAAATGCAAGGTAATCTAGTCTTAAACAACAAGCAATGCTTTTAAAGTCTTCAAGAAAATGTTAGTAATATTGACTTTTATATTACCATAAAAGAATGAAAATTATAATCCACTCAGATATATTATAAATTAATATTTATGGTTGGGTCAGAGGTTTTTCTGATCAAAACAATTATTTACAAGTTTAGGATAAATTTATAATTTTCCTATAAGCATTTTCAATGAGGATCCCTGGTAGCACAGTGGTTAAGAGCTACGGCTGCTAACCAAAAGGTTGGTAGTTCAAATCCACCAGCTGTTCCCTGAAAACCATATGGGGCAGTTCTACTCTGTCCTATGGGATCACTTTGAGTTGGAATTGACTACAGGCAACTGGTTTGGTTTGGTTATTTTCAATGAAATCAACAAGAAGCCAAAACCAGATACATTTGAGTTTGTCTTAATATTAAACTTTTTAAAAATCTATATTACGTGCTTACTTTGGCCCAGGTGCTCTTCTATGTGTTCTACAATTATTACCATTATTCCAACTGCATGAAGAAGCTATTGCTATTAGCGTTTCACAGGTTAAGAAACTCAGAGATGTTAAACTGCTTGTCGAAAATCATATAGCCAAAACGTGGCAGATACAGATAACAAAACTCTAGATCTGATTCCAAAGCCTGTTATCTTGACTATTACCCTATAATGTATGTCTGAAGTTTTTATAATAGTCACTAGTTAAAAGTTTTTCAGTTATCTAATTCTCTCTCTTATACACACAGGCACTGAGCTGCTGCCCAATGACTCTAATCTAAAAAATGGTAATAGAAAATAATTTAATTTCCAACACTCACGTCTATAGTATCTACATCCTATAATTCCCATACATTTAGATATGCTTCTAAAAATTCTTGAGGTTATACAGAAAATACATTAAATACATATTAGGCCTATGCCTTACAGAAGAGCACAGAATTTATGAACAATAATTAAAAAAAAAAAAAAGTTAATCTTAGGTACTTTTTAATGCCTTTAATGTATAAAAATAAAACTATAGCAATGCCAAAAGTTTCTAGTGGTAAACTTTACTCTGATTCCTTTAAATTGAAAGATACCAAATTTTGGTGCTGGACGAGATTTAGAAATCATCTGTTCCACAAATCTCATATTACCAATGAGGAAACCAGAGCTCAGAGATCTTCTGTGACCTGTCTGTTATGGACTAATTGTGTCCCACAAATATGTGTTGGAACCCTAACCCCTGTACCTGTGACTGTAATCCCATTTTGGAATAGGGTCTTCTTTGTTATGTTAAGGAGGCCATACCAGTGTAGAGCATGTCTTAAATTTAAGAAGCAGATTAAGCAGAGACAAGGGGACACAGGCAGAAGACAAACAGTATCTGAAGACAATGGAGGCAGATGAATCTATAAGCCCAGGAACTCTAAGGATTGCCAGCTTCTAGAAGCTGAAACAGACAAGAAATGGGCCTCCCCCCAGACCCATACACCAAATTCAGACTTCCAGCCTCCTGAACTGTGAGAAAAAAATTTCTATTCTTTAAAGCCACTCACTTGTGGTATTTTTGTTACAGCAGCACTAAGAGACTAAGGTCTATTCAAAACCACAGAGCCAGTAATCAGCAGATTTGGCAAGATCTCAATGCCCCCGAATGCGTGTTTGCTTTTTTTTGCTGTACTTCATGTTTTATAAGAACGCTGTATCTAATAATATTTTAATAATATTTGTTAGTTAAAAAAGAGGCACAATACAAATCTCTAAATATGTATAACATTTTATTGACAGAGAAGATCATCTTTGGGTATTATTGTAAGGCTAATTTAACATACAGTTAATGGAAAAGTTATATTTCTCTATGGTCTCACCATATACATATTGTTGAGGTGACAATCATATAAGTAAGATTGAATTACCTATTTAGTTACAGTCCTAAATCATCACATATATTCCAGCTGAGTATTCAGATTTAGTGCTAAAATTATTTTCAGTGTAGTTTTCTTTATATTAATCTGTAATGAGGTTTTAAAAGGTCATGGTTAACAATGGAAAATATTTTTTTCCATTTTCAAACAGAGTTGGATACATTTAATTTTAAATTAGAAGTCTATGACTATGAAATAAACAGGTATTCTTACATTTCAGCATGCACCTCTCCTAGTAGATGCTCTATATTTCAGATAGAACAGCAAAGAAACAACACTGACCCTACCTTGATAGCAGATACCAATGAATTTTTTTCTTCTTTGTATTCAGGGTTGCAGATGGAACGTCTAAAAACATAACTAAATCCTGCATAAAGATAAGCACAATAATCAATTACTAACAGACTAAGAACTAGCATTTTTATTATATTTGATAATTACCAATTCTTTTCATACATATTATCTTTAAGAGTCTTACACAGGCAGGTATTATTGTTTTTCTCAATCTTCTGGAATAAAGGTAAAAGCATCAACATTTATTGAGCAATAAATGCTGAGAATTAACTGGATAACCCGAAGAAAACAACTCTTCTGCATCTCAACTTTTTTTTTTTTTTTAACACTCAGAACAGGGACAAAGATATATCCACTTTTTCTACTTCAAAGGGTGGCTAATAATATCAAGATAAGGCAGGAGAAAAGTAATTGCAAAGAGCCTTTTTTGTCTTCATTTTCCCATGTGTACAACATGAAAGGAGCCCTAGAGTATTACTGAGGTACTTTCTGAAACTAAAACGTTACTGTATAAATGTAAGATTTTTTTGAGTGCCCGTAACCAGGTTGACAACCTAGTTGAGAAAGACTTTAGGTTATAATTTATGTAGTATTAATATTTTTGTTCCTCTCAACATTCATATTGTAGGATTAAAATTTTAAGACACTCTCTACTTCTGTTTTTCTGACCTGGATTCACTCAAGGTTAATTTACAATACATTCCTCTTCTTCCTTCTTACCCTTAACATGGATTAAGAGATTTGTTGAATCTATCAGGATGTGTAAGAGGAAGCATAACCAAACAATAACAATAGAGGATTTATTTTCCCATGAACAAAATTTTCATGCTGTTTCAGATAGATAAACTACCTCACGTAACCTAATAAATGTTAGTTCAAAAATGGAATATTAATCAATATGAACTGTTGTCATAGAAAAAAATTGATATATTGTTTTAAACATATTACTAGTATACCAAAATTTTATAGTTCTAGTAATTAAAGCACTTTTAAAGATACGATTTCATTAGACCATAACCCCTGTTAAAATGTCACATACAAAGGCTTGGGTCATCATTTTTACTACAAATGGTTTTAATTAAAGGAAAATGCTTAGAGGTACAGAACCGGCCAGTATTTTGCTTAATGCAACAGCTCCCCCATCTTACAGACTGAAGAATACAAACTGGAATTCTTCTTTTGATAAATAACATTAACATCCACACTTTATTTTAATTCTGTTTTCTTTCCATCTGGAGAAGAGAAATATCATCACTGACATACCTTTTCCAAAAGTGTCTATAGTAACGATTACACAGGTAAATCAATTAAAAATCCTTTAAAAAATCTAGTCAAGGCAACTCAAGTGCAAAGATTGTTTCCTCCAAATTCCTGAAGAATTGCTTTGCCATATTTATGAGTTTGAGGCAAACGGAAATTATATGGGATCCTGGCAAAAAAAAAGCACAATGTCCACCACATATCATCTCATAGTAATGAAGAGAATTAGGGAAAATTACTGGTATTTTTCATTTATAAAGTAGGTACTCAACCACTTACTACATGTAAAGCAGATTTAAAAACAAAACAAACAAAACCTAAATTTTAATATGAAGTCAAAGACATGGTTCCATTTGGGGGAGGGGGGGAAGTCCCCTCCACTAGATTTGTTGAAAGCATTTGGCAAGAAACATATAAGTGAAAGCTACTGAATATTTAATAATGGAGTCAGTTGAGGTCAACTTTAGTACCATGTAGCCAGTGGTTAAGAGGTCAGCTGCTAATCAAAAGATCAGCAGTTTGAATCCACCAGCCACTCCTTGGAAACCCTATGGGGCAGTTCTACTCTGTCCTATGAGTTCATTGAGTTGCAACTTACAGGGTTTTGGCTTTCAGCCATGATATGGTGGAACCAGCTGGAAGTCTACTTGAAGCCAATGGCATACATCTTATCCCACATCTGTGTTCAGTGATCTCACATCAGTAGCTTGAAATTGGCCAAGATGGGATCATTTAAACCAACGAAATAAGCAAGTGCT
Organism: Loxodonta africana; assembly: GCF_030014295.1. Classification (NCBI taxonomy): domain Eukaryota; kingdom Metazoa; phylum Chordata; class Mammalia; order Proboscidea; family Elephantidae; genus Loxodonta; species Loxodonta africana. The sequence continues at coordinate 53,383,217 of NC_087351.1, forward strand.
ATGTATCAAACCTCCCCTTTCTCCCCCAGAAGTTGGTTTTTAAACACATATCAGCACACTACAGCCTGTAGTACTTGAAAACCTATCAAATACCTTCTAGCATCAACGGTTTCTCTTAGATCTGTTCTGTGTGCAACATTTCCCAAATTGCTGAAATTTCTCTTCCTGGTAACAAATAGGAAACCCTGGTGGCATAGTGGTTAAGTGCTACAGCTGCTAACCGAAGGATCAGCAGTTCAAATCCACCAGGCGCTCCTTGGAAACTCTATGGGGCAGTTCTACTCTGTCCTATAGGGTCACTATGAGTCAGAATTGACTCGACGGCACTGGGTTTGTTTGGTGTTTTTTTTTTTTTTGGTAACAAATAGATCTAGAACTCCTATTTTTGTTTTTTATACTCATATTGTCTATATCATGACAGAACTACATTTGGTAAATGAGAACCATTATCGAATACATGATTTCTAATAGAAAAATTCCATGATTTGTCATGAAATACACAATTGATTGAATTGGTTTGCAATCTTGTGAAATCAGTTCACAAAAGGATGTAAAAAATTGTTTAAATTAATATAATAAGTTACTTATCTTAAACCCCCAACTTTTTTGATATAAACTAAACCAAATTCATTTCTGTCGAGTCAATTCCAACTCATAGCAATCCTACAGAACAGAGCAGAACTGCCTCATAAGGTTTCTAAGGAGCAGCTGGTGGATTCAAACTGCCTACCTTTTGGTTAGCTGCCGAGCTCTTAACCACTGTGCCACCAGGGCTCCCTGTTTTGATATAGATTTATACAGTATTTGCGAACAAGCTTATAAAATAAATATTTGTAAACATGTACAATGTATTAGAACTCTCTGCATACTTTTAAGCATTTTCTTTAAAATCAACAACTAATTTAAACTAAAGACATAAGTACACAGGAATGGACAGTGGAGAAAAATGGAAGAAAATAAAATGAGAAAATCATAATGAAACACAGGCCTAATTAAAATGTTTTGTGATTCTTGTGCTTTTCCATTTTAAATATGTAGTGACATAACTAATGGATAAAAAAATGGATATCAGTATTTAAATGTGTTTTACCATTTACACAAAACCAATAAAGAGTATTTAATATGTAAATGAATTAATATAAAATTGCAATACCTGTTCTGCATCAGTCAGTTCTTTTAATATGGCAACCCTATAGGACAGAGTAGAACTGCCCCTTCGGGTTGCCAAGGAACAAGTGGCTGGGGGTTTTGAACTGTCGACCTTCTGGCCAGCAGCTGAGCTCTTATCCACTGTGCCACCAGGGCTCCAATATTTAATGTAGGTAGGTACTGATCTTAAAAACAGTGGTTCTCAAAACACAGGGTGTAGAGAATCATCTGCAAGGCTTGCTAAAACATAGATTCCTGGACTCTACCTCTAGAGGTTTCAGTTCAGTAGATCTGGAGTGGGCCTGAGAATCCGCATGTCTAACTAGATGCTGGTACAGGGACCACCCTATGAGAACAACTGCCCTAAAAGTGCAAGTCTTCTATGTTTTGACTTCATCAAGGTTAAGCACCCTGACACTGACAAATCACTCAGATCTTTGAAATACAAATAGAGCTGCTGTCTAATTAATAAACCACAGCATCTTTGCTTTTAGAGGCATAATTAAAATCTTTTTGAGGCTATTACCCTCAACTAGTTGGTCACATAATGGAAACCCTGGTGGTGCAGTGGTTAAGAGTTACGGCTGCTAACCAAAAAGGCGGCAGTTCGAAACCCGCAGCTGCTCTTTGGCAACCCTAAAGGACAGTTCTACTCTGTCCTAGAAGGTTGCCATATTAAAAGGATTCCATTTGGGAAACACTGCACAGAGAACAGAGCGAAGAGGAACTCTTGATGTTAGAATGTATTTTATAGGTTTTAAAGTGCTGTAGTGTGCTGAACACCAAAAAAACCAAACCCAGTGCCGTCGAGTCGATTCCAACTCATAGTGACCCTATAGGACAGAGTAGAACTGCCCCATAGAGTTTCTGAGGAGTGCCTGGTGGATTCAAACTGCTGACCCTTTGTTTAGCAGCCGAAACACTTAACCACTGATACATGTTTAAAAACCAGATTCTGGGGTAGAAAGCGGAGGTTTGATACATAGTGAGACAGATAGGGTTATCTGTGCTGGTGGCCGAACAAAAGAGCTTTTAAAAGATTATCATCTAGAAGTTGGGTAAAGAGGCACCACAACCTATTCTGAGACAGATAGGGTTAACTGTGCTCATGGAACAAAAGAGCATTTATAAAGATTACCATCTAGAAGTTGGGTAAACAGGAACCCACCCTGTAAACATGAGATAGAATTGGGGCAGCCCATGAATTACTATCTCCTTCTTAGTGTCTTTCTTAGTGTCTTTCTAGTCTCCTCCTCCTTTGCAGGCTTCTTATGTGCAGAGGAGTAGAGTGTGACTGCTGTTGGACCTTTCTTAGCCCTCCAAGGATGGCAATGTAGTGCCGAAGATCAAGGGCGCATGCGCTATATCCCATAATAAGTGTTCCAGGGCTGCCGAGGGGACTCCATCTTGAATATCAGCAGGTTCCATCTTGGATTCCAGATGCATGCGCAACCTAATTAACATACACACCCATTCTGAGAAGTACCCGCCCCTTGGAAGAAGCCCACTAAATATTCATTACTCTATTTTCTCCACCGAACCCATACAAGCCCCAGTCTTGCTTCCCTTTTCAAGTCAGTCTTTTGGAGAGGCTTAGATTCCCCCTGATTCCTTTTGCTTGGTTCAAGCAAAATAAAGCTTGATGAAGAAAAGTTTGTCTTTCACGTGTATTCTTACTCGGGAAAAGACAAAAACCCTTTGTGTCAGATTGGCAATTGGTAACAATAGCACTTGCCAATTTCCATGGTTTAAGCCCTGAAAATTCTATGGAGGCCAGTTCTCTGAAACACATGAGATCGCCATCAATTGGAATCGACTGGAGAGCAACTGGTATGGTTTACTGGTTTGGTATACTATCACTTCAGGTACCTTCCTTTAGCAATTTATTAACTCTCTTCCCTGTATTTTTATCTCCAACTTTCAATAGACTCTGACTTTTTAGATCATCTTTTAACCTCCTCTATCTGTGCTTAAAGGAGGCTTGGTGGTACAGTGGTTAAGCCTTTGGCTGCTAACCAAAAGGTTGGTGGTTTCAACTCACCAGCTGCTCCCAGGGAGAAGGACGTGGCAGTCTGGTTCTGTAAAGACTGAGCCTTGAAAACCCTAAGAGGCAGTTCTACTCCGTCCTATAGGGTCGCTATATCGTCACTAGGAGTTGGAATCAAAAGCAACAGATTCGGTTTTTGGTTTATCTGCGCTTAAGTCTGCATTTGAATGAGTGATCCATACCCCTACCATTTTCTCCTTGACTTACTGCAAGGACAGTCTATCCTCTGCTCTCATCAGGTCACTAAACTATTCTTGCTAACATCATCTGCAATGCCCTATGAGTCAACTCCCCTCATTCTACTCTTTATATTACTAATCTCTCTGCAACATTTGACACTATTTTCGAATCCCTGGTTCTTGAAATTCTTTATGTCCTTGCTTTTCCTGATATCATTCTCTTCAATTTCCTACTAAAATATTCCTTCTCAACTTCTTTCCATACCTCATTCCATTAATTCTTTAGCTATTCCTACACTTCTGGTGTTCATTTTTAGTCAGATGTTCTCATTTGTACACTCTCATTTAATCCCATGGTTTTATTGGTCATCTATAAATTACTGTTGTGTGCCATCAAGTCAATTCTGACTCATAGTGACCCTGTATGACAGAATACAACCCGTAGGCTGTAATCTTTATGAGGCCAGATCTCCAGGTCTTTTCTCCCTCGGAGCTGCTGGTAAATTCCAACCATTACCTTCGGTAAGCAGCTGAGCACTTACCCATTGTACCACCAGGGTTCCTTACGTATAAATTAATTACTCCCAAATTATATCTGCATTTTCACATTGCTATTCTGAGGTAGACTTATATATCCAAATTCCTCCTGACAACCTTCATTTTTATGTCCCAACCATCTCAAACACATATCTAAAAACAGAATTAATTTTTCTTACCCAAAATGGCTGTCTTTTTCCACTCTTATATTGGTATGCTAGAAACATCAATCTGCTCTTTCCTGCCTCCGTACTTACATCTCAGAAAACTACCCCATGTCTTTCTTAGAGTCTGGCTGTTGTGGTTCCTTCTGAGTGGGTAGGAGGCCATATTACACCACCCCTGAGTACAGCTAGTCTAGTCTAACTCTCTTTTGCAGTTTGAAATTAGGACTTAGAACATGTTATTAGTGGTAGGACCTGAATCTGCAAAGCTATGTAAAGTGACGGATAAGTGGCCATATCTAAGCCAGGTTCTGTAATGAACTAGCAGATAAAAGCTCTTCTGAAGAGAAAGTTCAAAGAAAGTTGATGTGAAGAGAGGAGTTGAAACGAAAAACTGTATAACCCTAGACAGTGAAAAAAGATGATAACTTACCTGTTTTCTCATAACCATCCAGCTCTTCCACACATACGTTTCTTGGGTTACTGGAGATACTCCTATATATTGCAGTAAATTCTGATTGAGATACGTGGGCATCAATCCAGTCTACATCTTTATGTATAGCCATTGGGCCCTAAAAACAAAACAAAAGAAAAAAAAAAACCTGTTGCCCTGTTGCTGGAGAATCAATTCCAGCTCATAGCAACCCTATAGGACAAAGAAGAACTGCCCCCATAGGGTTTCCAAGGAGCAGCTGGAGGATTCAAACTGCCGAACTTTTTGATTAGCAGCCATAGCTCTCAGCCACTGAGCCACCTTATTAACTCTTGAATCAGATCTTCTTTCCCCAATTCATAGCCATAACCCATCATTTCTCACCCAAACTACTGTAACTTTTCTTTAGGGAGTCTTGTTTTCCATTTACTCTCATTTATCTACCTTCCACACTGCTGCAGGACCAATCTCTCTAAAACAGAAACCATTATTTATTATTCTATTGCATAAAGCCATTTAATAGCTCCCTGCTGACTAACAGATAAAGTCAAATCTCCTAAATAAAGCATGTATAATCTTCTGTATATTCGGAAAAGATTTCTGCTTACCTGACATTATCCTGAGGGCTTATTGTCTTGTGGTGGCACAAATGATTAAGTGCTCAACTATGAACCGGAAGGTTGGTGGTATGAACCCACCCAGAGACACCTTGGAAAAGAGGCCTGGAGATCTGCTTCTGAAAGTTTATAGCCTTGGCAGTTCTACTCTGCACACATGGGATTGCCATGAGTCAGGATTGATTCCACAGCAGCTAACAGTAACAACATCTTTTTTTATTTGGCTCCTGTCATTCTTGCTGCCTGGAAAGCCTTTCTCCACTTTGTTGAATGTATCATTTCTGCTTATGTTTCCAGCTCAACTAAAGTTTCTAATTTTGTAAACCTTCCCTGACTTGCCAAGTAGAGTATTCCTCTCATTGAACACACACACGAACACATCTATTCCACTCCGTTTCATTTACTTATTTAAATGTCTTTCTTCTATTCCTGGACACGAGCTCATTTTGGATGGCAGACATTCTCCATTATTTACGTAGTAGTTTTTTTTTATAAGGCATGGAAACCCTGGTGGCGTAGTGGTTAAGTGCTACAGCTGCTAACCAAGAGGTGGGCAGTTCAAATCCACCAGACGCTCCTTGGAAACTCTATGGGGCAGTTCTACTCAGTCCTATAGGGTTGCTATGAGTCGGAATCGACTGGACAGCAGTGGGTTTTTTTTTTTTTTTTTTAATAAGGCATAGTGATCTCTCTAAGCTCAGGAAGTTACTAATAGAATCGGAAGTAGATCTGGGTTTCCAGGAGTCTAATGATTGACTCACCAATTTATGTGTTAGTCCACAATCTAATTCAGTTTTGCTTCAAAAAAAGAGTACATCTTTAGAATTATTGTAATTTCATACTGCAACTCATTTAAATTTCAGGAAGCTCATAAATCCTCAGACTTATTTTAATCAAGGGGTTCTCTTCACACCGCTTCAAATTAGGCCACATGTTACTATGTTTCCTTAGAGCAACAATTTATCTGTTCCTGCTCAAATTCCACAGTTATTTTTAATTTTGGCAATAAGGGAGCCTTAACACTATTGGAGAGCAGAGAGGAGGAGGCATGATGATGATCTAGTTGATTCTAATCCCGCCTTTACTTCTCTCCATGAAGCACCGAAAAGTTTCCTTAGAGTCTTTGGGTCTCAGTTTTCTCAAGTTTAAAATTAAGTTTCTGCTCTTTGGAAATCAGAACATTTCTGAATATGCATTTATAAAAATTGGAAGGTAACAATTACTGACCACCCGTTCATGCTGGTAAATTCTGAAACAAATACTACAGAAACAGAAAAGGGAACAAAAATATAATTGCTTTCTCATCACAGATACTAAATGTGAAAGACTTATTATTGCCTTGGACTGTAGTTTCTTAAAGTCAGGTATTCTGTTTCACCCATGACATAGTTACTAGTTTAGAAAAAGAAAAAAGCACATTTTAAAAATAAATACTATACCCTTACTGAAAATCTAGTCCATGTGAATTTTATGTGTATGACCATATGGCTGTATTTAATATTAGAATAACAGGAGAAACTGAAGTGTTTAAAATCACAAAATAAATGGTTAAAAGGAAGGCTGGCGCATTATCATATGCATTGCAACAGGAATAAATAATAAGTTTGAAAATACTCAAGACAAAAATTAAGTCTGCGATCACTACATTTAAAAAAATGTTCTAACCTTATAGGACGGCTGGCTGAGACCACAGACACCCTTCAGTAACTGTGGATGACACTCAGTCACTTCTCTTCCAATTTTAAAAATTTTGTTCAAATCCAGGATTTACTCTCTTGGGCTGCTCATTACTGTTACCTTTCAGTTTTTTGAGCATTTGCTTCTTAGTGCACACCATGGCACAGATACACTGCATTAAAGCATAAAATAGCAAATGAACCCCACTGGGAGAGATTTTATACCCACAAGTCAAAGCAAAACATGACAAAGAAAGCAACAGTGAGCTTTTACATTTCAAAAAAAAAACCTTTTCAAAAAAAGTAAAATTGGTTTTCAATGAATAGTTCCCACTCGAACCAAAAATGTAATATATGGGTGTAAAATTACCTTGCATATTTTAAAAGAAAACAATGTTTTCATGTTTACATCAGCTAGTCTAGGCATGGCCACTCTACACATATTGTTTTTCTTCTTTAATATTTTCAGTTTCAGTGTAAGTTCCAATTGGGGCCTCTTCTGTGAAATTTTTCAAAAGCATTTTTCATAAGTATTCAAAGAGGTACTTTTCTAATTTTCTAATTCCAAGCAGAGTCATTCTTGTGTTGCTTTGTGTTGGAAAACAGGCAACCATTTCAACTCTAAAAGGGCTCTCTTACCTAGGATAAATCAGAAGTGATTAAATAACAAAAGCAGGAATGAGGAGCTAGGTACCTAGTCTAAAGACATAGCACAATAGGCAGAAATGAGTTCAGGAGGTCCAGGAATCCATCTCATAGCTCATTGGCAATTTTCTAAATGAATGAGTAAGTGTAGTACTACTGAATTCAATCAAGGTTTCTGAGATGAGGTCACTAGAAAAAGAAAAAGAAAACAGTTCACTGCCTCAAACAAGTGTCCATCTCTAAAAATTAATAAAGCTTTTATTTTTTAATATTCTGAGTATTTCATTTAAAGCAAAGATTTAAAACTTTCCTCCATTAAACATATTTCAAAAATAAAACACTTAAAATACTACAAATATCTATTACATGTGCCTGAGAGTATGTGCATGTTTTACACAATTCTATTTCTTTCTTATTAATCTTCCATATATTTTGATCTTATTGAAAGGGTATGAAATAGACGTCTGAAAAGTAAGACATTACTTTTGGAAATAGAGAATTCAGTTTTGAAGTTAAAAAAAAAAAAACACATTCCTCGACAATGTATGGGGAATTGTTCATGCAGTCCTGAACAATCTGTCCCCATTCGTTGCTTTTCCTTTTTTTCTCATTCTAGGTATACTGTCTCTTTTAGAATGAATGAAAATTGGAAAACAATGTCATCTTTTAGTAAATGAAGTGAACAACAGGAAGGGATTAATTTTGAATGTTAATGTTTCTAAACTAGTGGCCACATTCATTAGTACAACGGGAAACCAAGATAATCTTGAAAAATTTCCACTAGAATATATAGTAAATTTTCAAATTTATAAAATTATAAAAGCTACCAAACGAACCCACAAAACTACTGCCCTGAGATCATCTTTAAACTTTAAACCAAAAATATCTCCTGAGGTCTTAAAACCAAACGATAGTTTAGCTTAACTAATAAAGAATGTCTGCCTTGAGCATTATGCTCTTTTAAGATCTATCTATATGGGATCAAACTGACAAGATCAACTTGAAAGGTCAGACAGGAACCTCAGGAGGCAGTAAGTTTATGCAAATGGGGGAGGAACAACTCAGGAAAAGAGAGTGAGAATGGTGCACAACTCCAAGGACGTAATCAATGTCAGTGAATTGCACATGTAGCAACTTGAATTGGTATGTGTTTTTACTATACAAAACTTCTCAATAACAACAAAAATAAAATAAATTAATTGTTAAAAAAGGTACCTATAATCAATGTTGATGACAGGTTTGAAAACCATACAGAAAGACAACAATCTCATATCATCTTTCATGATGATTTACCACCTAACTTACATTAGTTCCTACATTCTGTTGTTAATAAAACCAACACAAAATATCTAAGATGTTCCCACAACTGGTAAGTTTTCATGTTACTTGTTTGAATATATACATATATATACACACACACAGACGTATTTATGTGAGTGTTTAAAATGGCTCTAATTTTATAATATAACCAATAAGTTAAATCATGCCAAACCAAACACAAATCAAGGCAGTATTTTCTTTAAGTTTTGACATATTCATGCAGAAACAAAAGACATACAGATGCATAATAGTTTATATTACGGTTGCCAAAAAGACCAAAAAAAAAAAAAACCAAACCCATTGCCATTCAATTGATTCTGACTCACGGCGACCATATAGGACAGAGTAGAACTGCCCCTATAGGGTTTCTGAGGAGTTGCTGGTGGATTCTAACCACAGACCTTTTGGTCAGGAGTTAAGCTCTTAACCACTATGCTATCAGGGCTCCATGGTTGCCAGTATATATGCTCAGTTTAAGAAACTGGAAAAATACTATTATACAGCAACACAAAACAATAAAAAGCATTTTAAAATAATTATACATTCTATGAATACAAATGTAAACTGGGATTTTAATAAAATGGAGCCTAAATCATTTAAAATATGTATTTAGTAAAGTTTCTACTTTTTAATTTCATATCACCCATATTTTCTATTTTCATCTTTTATAATTCACACTTCTTAATTTTATAATAATTAGTATAGTACTCTCTTTCCCCTGTGATAAGCTCTAGCTACCTTGATAATGGTCAAGAAACACTGTGTATATAGCGTAACTAGTCTGAGAGCTAAGGACAAGATGGGTAAAATTCAAAATAGCTGTTTGGATTATATTCTTGGCAGGGTAGCTCTCTTAAAGGGGAGGATTTGTAACACACTAGTACAAAACTTCTGAAAAACATCTTGAAGGTAAGTAGTGTCTGAAGGGAGTCCCTGGGTGGTACAAATGGTTAAAGCCCTCGCCTGCTAATCACAAGGCTGGAAGTTTAAGACTACCCAGAAGTGCCTTGGGAGACAGGGCTGGCAATTTACTTCCAAAAAATCAGCTATTCAAAACTCTGTGGGGCACAGTTCTACTCTGCCATACATGGGGTTGCCATGAATAAGCGTAGACTAGAAGGCTGGTACTAGTAGTGTCTGAAGGGAGCAACGTGGGTATTCAAAATTTGCTAAACAATAGCCCATCAAAATTACAGAACATTTCACATAAAGGAAAGAAAAACATTAGTAGACTATGTTAGGTTTCTTTGAGGATTTTTATCTCACTGTTATAAGCAGATTTTCTTGATTTAAAAATAGTCTATTTTGGCGAACTTGAATTATTTGTTATATACTTTCAGTGAAATGTCATTTATTTCATAATTTGACATAAATTAATGACAGGAACAGCCATGATATGTATGGAACACCTGCTTCTACGAGGTAGTTAAAAAAAAAAATTCATAGGCAAAATAGTTAAAACCTCTTTAAAACAAACCCAAACCAAACCAGTTGTCATCGAGTCGATTCTTACTCATAGTGACCCTATAGGACATAATCAAACTGCCCTATCAGGTTTCCAAGGAGTGCCTGGTGGATTTGAACTGCTGACTTGTAGTTAGCAGTTGAGCTCTTAACCACTTTGCCACCAGGGCTCCTCAAATCTCTTAACCAACTCCAAAACTAAGTATTATAATTACATTTTAATCACAGACAGTTTAGGATTTAGGCTAGTACTAAATGATTTCTACAAAGAATATAGTAAGACTCAGAACCAAGATTCAAACCTAGGTCTGTTTTATTCCCAAACTTGGCTGACTATGCTGTGCAGCGCCTTCTACTCTGGAAAGGACTTTGTCTCGGTATTTACAGCCTGCCTTCAAACAGTTTGAATGAATATGGAGAAAACAAATCAGAGGCTAAGAACAATGGAGAAACTATGATTGGAGTTAGTGGGTGATAGGTTCCAGAGATCTCACAAGACACTTAATACCTATATTGTTAAGTGCCTGGTTGATGGTCTATGACCTCCAATAGATGGTAAACTCTATTGTGAGGGACAGAGGCCAAGAGGATTTTGCTTACTTTTCTCTCCACAGTGCCTACTGCAGGACATTGGCTCATACTAGGCATTCAATTAATTTCCAAACAATGAACAAAACTGCAAGCAGAGAAAGAAAGCCACTACACAGAGAAGTTTGGTAGTAAACAATCACAGAACGGACTCTCTTTCATTACAGAAATCATGGCAACTAAGGGCTACAGGGTAAATCCAAAGGAACATTAATGCCAAGCTAGCTGAAAGCTTGGGGTCTGTGCAAAAGACCAGGAAGACTGTGGATGTAAACATAAAATTTTTTGCCCTTGAGTCCATTCCAACTTACAGCAACCTTATCAGACAGAGTAGAACTGCCCCATAGGGTTTCCAAAGCTGTATAATCTTCAGGGAAGCAGACTGCCACATCATTATCCCACTGAGCAGTTGAGGGCTTCCAATTGCTGATCTTTTGACTAAGGACCTAGTGCTTAACCACTGTGTCACCAAAACAAACAAAAAAACCCAAACCTGTTGCCACTGAGTGGACTCTGACTCATAGTGATCCTATAGGACAGAGTAGAACTGCCCCATAGGGTTTCCAAGGTTGTAATCTTTATAGAAACAGACTGTTGTGTCTCTCTCATGGAGCGGCTGTTGGGTTCCAACCATTGTCCTCTCAGTTAGCAGCTATGTGCTTAACCACTGTGCAACCCGAGTTCCTTAAAACATAAATAGAGGAGTGAAAAGCAACCCAATCTAAAGACACCATAAAGAAAAGAAGAAAAGAACTGGAACAGAGATTAAGTGGTAAATTATCTAATCACACCTTAGCAATTTATGTTAAAAATGATTGTTCTACAAAATTATGACTCAAAAAGAAACACCAGATTTGCTGGCCTGACAGAGACTGCAGAAACCCTGAAAGTATGGCCCCGGACACCCTTCCACCTCAGTAATGAAGTCACTCCTGAGGTTCACCCTTCAACCAAAGATTGGACAGGCCCCTAAAAGAAAACAAGACTAAAGGAGCACACCAGCTCTGTGGCAAGGACTAGAAGACAGGAAAGGCGGTAAAGGGGAACCCAAGGTCACAAAGGGAGAGTGTCCACGTGTCATGGGGTTGTTAACCAACGTCGTAAAACAGTATGTGTACTAACTGTTTAATGAGAAACTAGCTTGTTCTGTAAGCCTTCATCTAAAGTACAATAAATTGTTCTAAAAGAAATTATCTGCTATTATGTAAATAAAACTTATCTAACATTATTTATTTTAATAAAAATTAACCTTTCATAAAATTAATTAATTCTGAGTTCTAAATCTGCGGTGGCTTGTAAGAAAGCCCAATCTTGTGGTCTCAATCACGTGAGTGTGTCACATTACTGCCGACTTGTGGTCACCTGCCTGAAATTCAGAGACAGCTTTTGGCTATGAATAAACATTACAACACAGAATCTGTAAAACTAATGCTAAAAAACTGAAGCTTTGTTATATGGTTCATCACTGAATTTTCTAGAACTGAGTTTAATATAAAAGCATATTGAAGAAGTCAAAGGAAGTTAAATCCATACGCTTTCAAACAGCTTATTACTTCCACCTAATATGATTTGGTATGTCTACCAGTATTCATAAACCAAGCTGTAAGAATAATAACGAAGATTTTTTTGTTTTTAAGATAATTTTGTGACAGGATCCATTTTAGAATAGAGTTTCAAGATCAAGTGGAAATTTTACCAAAGCACTGTATGTATACACACACCAATTTTTGAAAATCATTCTTCAAAGGTTAAAAAATAAGTTTGAATAATTGTTTACTAACATTATCAAAAGTATAAGAAGTAAAGTATTAAAATAGTACCTTACTAACATTTGATTGTGCATGCAAATTTAAGAATGACTGAGGTGTCCTTGCTTCCCATATGTATAACGTAGTTTGCCAGAAATTCTACTTTTTAAAAATTAAGTTGGTTCCATATTTCTGAAGTGATTCGACTGTCACATTTTAGTAAGATTCAGTCCAATGATTGTTCTCTTTTTAAAAGCTTAATTAGATCCATCTAATTTGACTAACTGGGAGTTTTGATGAGGAGAGAAGAAGAAAACAAATCACAATATTGTGGCATCCTTCTCTGGGTTAGGCAGTCCTAGATGGGATGCTGAACTTTGGAGCTTTGGAGTAATTAAATAGAAGCATCAGACACGTACAAAGAGTTGACACCAGGATGTAAGTGAATTAGTGAGACAAAAAGATAAATGGATACTAAAGATGGCATTTACTTCTTACTTGAAATATTGTCTAGGAATGTCCCTGTCTGTTGAGCAATGTTTATCTCTGACATATCCCCTTCTTTTTGAATACTCTCAAAAATGCCTGCCCAGGACCCAATCTTGAAACATTACCTTTGTATGTCAAAAATTAAGGTTTAGAAAATATTTTTCTTCATTAAAAAAAAAAAAAAAAAAAAGACCACGTCCATCTAGTAGTATTTCGGGCTCTCAGTGTTAGTCTCAGTTTTCCTAAGGTAGACCTCTGTTCACTTAGTACAGCATTACCATAATCCATGAATGTTTAAAAGAATAACAAGTGAGTAAGAAGAATGGAAATATGCTTTAAGTGATAAAGCTCAAGTAAAATGAAGAAAATAAAATGAGTGAAAAATATTTTCTGTACGTCAGAGAAATGTTAAATAGCAAATAAATTTGATTTGTTTTCGGTCCAAAGTTAGATACGTGATATGCTGAGTCTTCAACTCTATTTAGCGCTTAGCTGGATCATGTTTTTGGTAAGATCTAACCGCCAACACACACTGTGTCGCAGGACTTTATAGCCAGGTGGGTACAGGATCAGAAATATGCTGCTAGTATAAGTAGATCTCTTTTTACATTTCAAAGCCATGTAGGACACAATTAAGATTAAAGAAAAGCTCAATGTTTGAATTTCATTTATTCAGTAGTGACTCAATTTTTGGAAAAAAAAAAAAAACAAGCTTGTATTTCCTTGGTTACTTCACACCATACTTTAGTTTTGAATTAACGGAAAACTTTATATTAGTGGGGAAAATCAAGGCCTCATAACAAGAGCATTTTCATCACTCAGAAAATTTGGAGACTAATTCCAATTTAAAATAAGCTTTTAAAGGTATACACCCAACAAAAAATGAAATCAAAGTTACAACATTCCACAGGCTGCCATTCACAGAAATAAGAGAATTAAGGAGGTGAGCAAACTAGCTGTAGTAACAATTTTTAAATAGACTAGGTCATACATTTCTCACTGCTTAACTCAAATGCTAAATAGTATCACCAGAAATTCAGATTATTTCTGGTATTCATCATTTTAACTTAATGTCTGAAGTTGGCAACATTCAACTTTTTTTTTTTTTTTTTTTTTGCCAAATTCTGAGTTATTCCATATGCAGACCAACACTTACAATCATTAATCTTCAGAAAAATCATCGGGGAGAGAAGGAAGTCTGACATAATTTTAAAAGTGATTTGACATACACACTGTATTTTGGGATAAGCTAAGAAAATCAAAGCAAATATCTCATTGAGCAAAGAAAAGTAAAAACTAACTTATCTATTGAAATATCTTTTGGTTCTATTTAGATGCTCATGACTATTCCACAAGGAATTTGGACTCTTAAAAGAATACCAGCTTCAGGTTGGCTAATGCCAACACTAGTTATAAACGCAAACTAGAAAATGTTCTTGCAAACTCTCTAGTTTTTGGAAGCTTTTTTTTTTTTTTTAACCCCCTCTGGCGAAAATAAAATAAAAATACGAAAATAAAATAAAAATAATCTGTTAAGTGTGGAATCTTTTGGGAAAGGATGCCTGGCCCCTCCTCTTCCTCAAAGTGTTGCCACTCTCTGTTGGCAAGCATATAAAACAAACCTTTCTTTTCCCTCTCTTTTGGCTAACACAATCAGTTTGAATAGGAGGGAAAAAGAACAAACACTGTACCAGCAGAGAGTGTGAAGCACCTGGATTTACAAGAGATGAGATGAAACGAGAAAGTAAAGTAGACAAATACTTGTAAAGCAATTTCAAATATAACGCACAATATACAGACAGGTTAAACTAAACAGAGAGGATTTTTTTCCCCCTAAGCTTGGTGGGGCTTTCATCATGGAAGAACACGGAAAAGTTACACATTATTACTCCCTAGTTAAGAAACGTGATTTCATCTTTCTCATGAAAACACATCACATGCTGGGACAAACTAATTTTCTTCACGCTTGCACCCAGGCAAATATTTGAACTTTACCCTGTTCCCAGCTCTTGAATTCTTACAGCTAAGTGTGCCCCTTCCCACCTCGGTTCAGACACAGAAAGAAAGCGGGGGGGGGGGGGATTAAATAATAAATACAAGTTATGCAGCCCAGCATGGCAAAGCCTTTGGGTTTCTCATTTAAATCTCTCTAGACTATGGTTCCCAGAGGGATCTGCAAACCTTTATCTCCCAGACTTTAGCGGTTTCCATCAGCTCAACGGGGAAGGGTGGCAAGTTGGACAATCCTGAAGGAAAAAGGGCTCACCCCCGCGTCCCAAAAGTACTTGGAAATGCTCGCTCGGATCTACCTGGAGTCAGTGCTTGTACAACTCCGCCGCCCTCCAGTGAAGTCCCCAAAGCGGCCAAGCTTAAAGTGAAGCCAGGAGGGAAGCATTTTCTCTTTCTGTCCCTCTGGGAGTCCGGGACCTCACTTCCTCCTCAGGTTTTCGTCGTGGAAACCTCATTGCTCCACCTCGGGAGACAGTCACAGGGGAAGCGTTTCAGTGCAGACTGACTTCGGCGGTGGTCTCAGCGTTTGGTGTATTTGTGTGCAGTCTCGCCATGCAGCCCCTCTGCTTCGCGGAGTTTGACTCTGCGGCTCGCGAACTCGAGTCACCCAGCGCCGCCTCGCCTACAATGAAGACCTCCGAAGTCCCGGACGCAGGACCCAGCGCCTCCCGTCGACTTGGAGGGAGGCGGCGCCGCGCTTCTCCGGACCAAAGCAGTTAGGAGGGTCGAGCGGATTTCTGAACCCGGGATTGGACCGCGAGTCTGCGGGCCGAGGAGGGGGACCCCGAGGAGAAGAGGGAGGAGATGAGAGAAATTTCCAACCCAGGAACTCCACCCCTAGGGTTGTTCTCCGAAAGAGGCGGCCGTGTGGGTTCTGTTTACGCGTGGGTGTCCGTGTGCGCGCTTGGGTGAGCCAGTGGGTGTGCTCGAGGGTGTGTGCAGGTGTGCACCCGCAGGACAACAGCAAAGCCTGGGAGAGCGCTGTTGGTGGTAAAATACGAGAGTGCCCCTTCCAAGACGGCCACCAGTTACTTTGCCAAGTCGGCCAGGAAGAGACCCTTATTAACCAGCTTCCCTTAGTAACCCTGAACTGTTTCGTTCCCTTACAAATCAGACTATTGCAGGAACAGAGGAGAGGGGGGAGGTGAGCGCCGGCCCCGGAGACGACGTGCCGGTGAACCTGTCAAAGGGAAGAGAGAGGGTTTCACCACTCCTACAGAAAGGAAACAGCGTGGTTTCACTTGGGGTTTCCCGAAAAGAGGACTTTTTTTTTTTTTTTTACTTACAGGCTTTTCCAGGCTGCAGGGGAAGGGGTGACGGAGAGGAGAGTGAGAAGGGGGAATCTCGCGGAACTGCTGGCAAAGCCAGGCGAGGACCTCGTTTCCGCGAGGCCCAGCCTCGGCTCCTTTTCCGCCTAACCTCCTGCTTCAGACCCCATCGCCGTCCTGTTGACTTTAGGACGGCCACTGAGACTCTTTCTGCCCTTAGCATACTAAAATGTGGCCAACTACAGCACTCGTACTATCTGATGGTGAGTTGAACTGATCCTCAAATATAAACGTACTCTTCAGCTTCTGCTCCCATCTGATTAGTAAGCAAACCACCACCCACCACTAAGGGGACACTGAAAGCCAGCCGCAGGTGACTGAGACTTCAAGGCCGTAGCCCTCCGTCTCACACTTTCCCGGCATTTTAAATCTAATGACTTTCCCACCGCCGTTAATAGCCGCAGGCTGGCCCAGTGATACTTCTTGATTCTGTAAACGCGGGGTATTGGGCAGTTAGCAAGTTCTCCTTCACAAGAGGCTGAGGAGGCCCCTCTAAGTTCGCCTTCTTTCCCCAGGTTTTCCGCCTTCTCCCTTCCCCCCGCCTGCAACGCCCCCGCGCCTCCCTTGCCTAGGGATTTGCTGGCGTTTTGCTGGCGGTCTCCGCGAGCTCCGGGTAGATTTGCTTGGAGCCCGCCTGGCTGGAAGGCGCTAAGGAGTAGCGTGGCGCGGCGGCCCGGGCCCGGGGCCTCGCCTGACTCCCCGGGTCTGGGCGGCGCGGCCGCTCCCGTCACTGCGGCGAGGGCCCGGCCCACGGCCGCGCGCCCGCCGCCGCCGCCACCTCCATGCTGCAACGCAGAGCGCAACTCCTCCGGGCCCGGCAGCTGCGGTAGCCCCAAAGCGCTGCCGACCGGAGCCCGGCTGCAGGATCCGCCCTGGCCGCCACCGCAGCCTGGGACCTTGGCTGCCAGCACCGTGCCTGGGCCGCCAATTCGCCCTAGAGTCTCGGACAGCAGGCGGGGCGTTGTGTGCAGCGGCGCGCAGGGAGGAGACAAGCGTGTGCAGAGCGGCCGGAACTGAGAACTGTGTGTGCGTGCTTGCGCGCGTGTGTGTGCCGTGTGTTTGCCCGTGTTTTCCCTTCTTCCTTCGAGGATGTGAATGGCTTCGCAGCTGGCTGCTCCCTCAGGATTCTTGACTTTGGGGAGCTCTGGGCTGTGATTACAACCCACCCATATAATCCGTTTTGCACGGTCGGTCATATCAGAAAGGAAGAAAAAAAAAAAAAAAAGCGCAATGGACGGGGGTGGGGCACAGCAAGGAAATCTTCTGGACACACACACTGACACACTCAGGAAAGAAGAAGAATGAAAGACATAGGAAGACTTTCATAACCTCCCTGCTGGCCCTTCTGATTTTCGAAAAGATACTGGATGTTTTCTACCTGTTCAAGTCATCTTGCCATCTGTCTAGTGTTTTGTAAGGCGCTCTCCAATTCGCTTCGTGTGTGTGTGTATGCGCGCGCGCGCTGATCTGATACATTTGACTGTCTTTTATCTAACTGCCCAGAAGCAAATGTGTTACTCTGCTATGCCCCTCCATGCCCGGGTTCTCAGAGAGCGCAGAGAACGTCCAGACCCATTTCCCCTGCTGGATTCGGAGTGGCTGCCCGGTCGTGGACCCAGGTGTGTGGATCCTTTTACCCAGACTCTTGGAAGGAGCCAGGATTAACCTGCTTCCAGGTACGTCGCAAGGTCACCACAGGGTCTTGCAGCTGTCTTGTTTCAGTGCATATAGACCTTCCTGTCTTGGCCAGAAGAACATTTACGTTTCCCTCCACAGTATTTGAAGCCAAAAGTTCAGTCCTTCGAGCTGGTTTGCTGTACAAACAAGGTAACAAGGATTGCTTTTCAAACTGTTTAACAAAATCTCCGACTCCTTCTGAGTCCTTTGCCGGCTCCCTCCTCCCCACCAAAATGTCACCAGCTTTTGAATTACGTGGATTTGGGTTGGAAGAGAACTTGAAGGAAACGTGATCAAACGGCTGTGCGAGACCACTCTCTTCACTGCCCGCGGTTCAGTAGGCATCGAAGCTGATTGTGAGAAGGACCAGTCCCCTCCCTGCTTCTCCTTCCCCGTGCGGCGCAGTGTGTGCGTGTGCAAGTGTGAGTGCGAGTGCGCGCGCGCCGGGCTGTGAGTGTGCGAATGTGAGAGAGAGCGTGTGTGTGTGTGCGCGCGTGTGTGCGTGAGCGGCCGCCCTGCCTCTGTCCGCTCCCCGGGCGCGGATCCGCCGGTTTCAAGGGGTGATCGCCGCGGATCCCCCACCCAGCGCGACCTACGGGCAGCGGCGGCAGTGGCAGGAGCCGCCTTTCCGACTCCCTAGGATGCGGGTGCTGAGCTATGGCAAAGGGCAGCAAAGTGACGAGCGAGACCCGCGTACGACTGTGAAAGCCACCTGGAGCCACCTTGCCGGGATTGTACCTGCGGGCAGAAAGTCCTCCTACGATCGTCTTTTCCCCTAGAGGCACAGGTAACAAGCAAACGACTACCCGCCTCACCCAGTTTTCTTCTGATCTTGTTTCTAGTGTCTTATCTGCATTGCAGGCTACTTTACTTATTAATGTTTTGAAAATCATTAGGAAGGACTCGATGCGTATCCAAGGGCGCCTGCTCTGTGATGTAACATAAATTCTACTAGGTAGAATATAAATCTATACCTGAGCAGTGAAAGCGAAGGGAATATGGTTACGCTCCACCCTAAATGATGTATTTGAGAACTAGGCTGTTGAACCTGTCCGAAGATGCCAGAGATTAAAATCCAGTGTTTCCTTCAGGCTGTGGTTACCACAGACCATTTGGTATCCAAACCTCCCCAGATTGGGGGAGGGGGTGCAAGAGGGTGTTGGTTTCCACCCATCATTTCAGGCTAAAGATCCTTTTGACCCTTCTCTACGTCTGGTGCAGGTTGTTTTCCTTTCCTTGTTGTGGAGGAGCTTGCCAGGTTCTTTAGTAATCTTAAATTACGCATTTGGAGACTTTGATCCGAAATGGAGTTTTCTTGGAACTTGCTTTGCATGGAAGGGTGTGTGTGTAGAGAAATGGTGTTCAACTGCCAGGGTTTGCTTTTATGTAGCAGATTAAATACATCAAAAGAACCGTGTTTATATCTAGGGAAACGAGGCTAACATATCCACCACCCAACACCATCCCAGCTGTATTGCCTTGGTTGCGGAGAGAGTGTGTGTGCGCGTTTTTTTTTTTTTTTTTAATCTCTACATAGTATTATATATTTTGAAAATTCTCTCCAGTGCTTTGATTTATAAGGAGGAGGCTGGATTTGCGACTGCTTACATATTGGGTCTGATAATGTTAAAATGGAGATTCCCAGAGCCGCTGAGGCAAAGCAAATTTAGTTAACTTGCAAAGCCCCTTCCTTACTCTCTCACCGCATTTCTCTCATTTGCTTTTCCTATCACCTCTGTGTCCGTCCCCTATAGAAAATTTCAGTCGCTTCTCGAGGGCATTTAGGATTAACAAGATAAAGCACTTCCAAAGTAGTCTCATCAATGTTTCATTCGATAGTGAAGACAGTCTGAATAATTCAGCTAAGGAGTGTTCGTTTGTCTCTTGCCTCCTAGAGCTGCCTGCTGGCTGCACCGAGCAGGAGATTTCGCGCTGCCGAGCGCACGGCGCCCTGCTCCCAGGAGGCAGTAACCCGGGGTGCTCCGGGGGATTCTCTTTGCTGAAGCCACCTAGGAAGTGCAGGGGCGCTGCCTTCTTTTCCTCTGCTCGCTGCGTTTCTATAGATATCCATATGATGGCATTTGCAGACTACGAGCTGGCCGCTAGCTGCTCTCGCTGTCCCTGAGCGCTGACGTCCCCAACTCCTCCTCTTGAGTCTAGGCTTGGCTGCTGCTGCAACCCTCGCAGGCTGGTGGTGCTACAAGGCCATGTATGCTGCGCGGGCTTGGGGGCTGGGTTCTGCCACTGCAGCGGCCACCTTCCTGAGGCGGGAGAGCTCAGCGGGCCCCTGGCAGACAGCAGACAAATCATGGCCGAGGTGGCTGCCTGGATATGGCTGGAGGTGAGGGGAGGGGCGGAGGGGGAGAAGAGCGGAGGGCGGTAGTGCCCTGCCGGATTGCCTGCGCCTGCAAAACCAAAACCGTACCCTCTCAATTTCTCTGTCTCTCACACACACACTTCTCCCTAAATGAGTATTCAAGAACACGGGAAGCAAACTGGATATTCAACTGCACGGTTGATGATTTATCAGGATTAAAAAGCTGAAGCTAATTGTGTGTTTCCTAGATTTCCAGTTGTTCCTCTCTTCCCTCACCCACCTCCACCTTGTTGTTGTTGTGTGCCGTCAAGTCGATTCTGACTCATAGCGACCCTAGAGGACAGGGTAGAACTGCCCCATAGGGTTTCCTAGACTTTGAATCCTTACCAAAGCCAGCTGTCACATCTTTCTCCCCTAGAAGGTCTGGTGGATTCCAACCACTGACCTTTTGGTTTAGCAGCCAAGCGCTTTAACCACTGTGCCACAAGGGCTCCTACTGCTTGCATAAATCTAAAAATAGGCATTTGGGAGGAGCTAGACTAGGAATTTTCTTTTTTCTTTCCCTTTTTTTTGAATTTATTTGTAATTTCTCCATCACTCAGAAAATCCTAGACAGAAAGCTGATTTTAGTATGCTAAAAATCTGACCAAAGACACTTTTTGTCCCCTAAATTCCTTCAGACTATTACTGCAAAAGAAACTAAGACTTATAGTATTTGTCATATGTGTCTAGATTGTGCCCAAGAAAGAAGGAATAATGGCGAAGGAATAATAAATGTTTGGGGAATAATGTTTTTCCTCTACCGCCTCCCTCCTTTCACTTCCTTCTGGCCATTTCCCAATAAATATTTAATTTTTTATAGGTTAGATCTTGTCCTTGTGTCCTCATCCTCAGGAAAGTCAAAACACATGTATTAACTGGATGTTGAAAGCTCAGAAGACTAAACTCAGATTATGGTGTGATTCATGTTTCAAAATACCATTCCCTGTGCAGATTGGCATTAGCTTAAATGTGATAACCAAATAGAGGCCCTGGCACAGGAAGTCTTCTACAAATGAAAGTTTCTGCCTCTCTACCCTTCTCTCTTGCCTGGAGAGATGAAGACATTGGGAGTCAGTTTGGAGAAACCTGTCCTTGTTGAATTCTGTTTGTAGACTGAGCTGGCATGGCTCACTGGCCTAGCTATCTGATACCTTAAGACTGTGAGGTATTGGAGGAAATTAACCAGCAAAAGCCTCCTTCCTTGCCTGTCCTCTTTTGGTCTATCAAGAAAGGCAGAACAACAGGAAAGTCATGACATCCATGGGAACAGAGGTGAGCAGATAGGTGGAAGAAGTCACTTAATCCCTGTCACCCAGACCATTTCTTTCAGTCATTTTTTTCTTTCTCTGTCCAAGAATGACCTTGAACAACACCAGTCTTCGGTGCTTTACACACCTCTTTTCTTCCCTCAAACATATAATATATATATGAATACACACACTTACTACTTCTTACTTCTTATTCTTGAAATATGAGATTGCTGTGCTGGTGTGTTTTGGGAGAGGTTAATCAAGTTATATCACTGACTGATACTAGCCAGAGATGATATTTCCTTTTTCTCAAAAGGAGAGAGCAAGAGCTGTGATGACATGAAAGAGAACTTCCCAACCCTTATTCCTTCTTCCATTATTTTTGTCTCCTCTGTCCTTACATGAATTCTTGGTGTTAAAACAGCACCTGGTCATGGCATTGGTGTTTAGTGACAATCATGTTATACCCACCTTTCACCTTTTCATGAATGATCATCATTTTCCTTTGTCCATTTAAACCAGTCTTCTGCTTCGCCTTGCTGCTTGAAGCACTTTTGGCTTGGCAGTTTTGCTGAGTTTTCTCGTTGGTGAAATTAGGATCTTGTTTTCTGCTGATACTATTGCTGTGCTGTTATGTGAATGGGATGCACGCCTTGCAGATATCTAACAATGTCTCTGCCTCTCCATAAAACTGGCCAGTTGTTTGAAGTGGAATGTACAGTAAGATGCTAATAGATCTTTTTGCCAATTTTGGGGTTGGAGTAAAAAGTTACATGAAATTTTCAAGAGTCTTAATGAGCTAATCCATTAACTCATTCCAGTGCTTTTTATTTTCTCTTCATTCAGAAATGTAACATATTGGCATTCATCTTTGGAGTTTTGTGTATAGTATAATCAGTTCTAAGTTTTATGTTTCATTGAAAAACAAACATACAAATTTAGGCCATTTAGATGTAATTGTAACCCCCTAGGATACATGGCTAACAGGTAATCTTGCTATATCATTCCGCTGACACATGTACGTAGCTCTGCCTTGTTCAGTAAACCTGGAGTGTGAGGCTGCTTAGTATATTTCCACAGCCCACATTTTTATTCCTGTGGCATCCTTCAATCATTGAGGACTATTTAGAACCTAAGGCAGTATAATTTGTCCATTACACGGTGTGTGCATGGCAAAATTAAGAAGTATTATGTTTATAATTATTGAAGTCATTCTGGTTAAAAGTGAAGCATTTTTATTATGTCTTATCAATGTAAATTGTATGTTATTATGAAAATTTCAGCTTCATGTAAGTATAATAGGGGATAGAAATATAAGAATTCAATTCAGAGATAGCTAATGCTACTTTTAAGCTTTTACATCATAGTGTTCTAATAGAAAATATTCTGACAGAATGCTTTTTACTGAACTATGACATAATTTAATGCTAATTATGAAGGTGGTTGACAAGTGATAGAAAATTACAATGGAATTACCAGGTTATATAAATGGCCTATAATTCTACTGATACCAAGTAAACCACATGAAAAGGCTTTATTATTCAAACTACAAACTACAGTTTTAAGATTTCTCAGAAGTTGACTTTGACAACAGATAGCTGCTAAGTTTCATGGTCACGTTGGGAGGACAATGCCAATTGACCAATTTGGATCTTCCCAGAAAATTTATCTTTTTATAAAATAAACCTTTCAAATCTTAAAGCTTATGCTATTTTGATTGCATGTTCTTTGTGGGCGCATAGATATAATTTATTGTTTAAAAAATCTTCCACTGAAATTGGTGCTATTATAATCCTTGTGAAGAACAATTGCAGAATTGCTATTGAAAATTGAATCTATTTTAGATCTTACAACAAAAAAGGCTTGAAAGAAGAAGTAATAAGATAAATGATTAGAGTTACATGATCCTTTTCACTAACTCTGGGAGCAGATTCTGAATTATTAAAAAAAGAATCGAAGAAATCTCTAATATGTTCAATACTGTTTCAGAAATAGTATATTTAATCAGACCTAGAAACCACAATAATGTTGTTTATCTTAATGTGTTTTCAATTCACCCTGTGCAGCCCTTTTGAGGAAGTTCTGAAAAGCCCTTAAGGACACTCTTTAGTTACTCTCTGGAATCTATTCCCCATGTTGACTTCTCTTTTCCTGTCTTTAAGTGTGTTTTTCATGAATCTTAGTGATATCACCTCCAAAGTTACAAGACACTTGCATTAAAGTGATTAACTAGTGGGGTCATATCAACTATGTACTAATGAAAGTTAACTTTCTCTTATCATATTTATAAGTATAGACTATGGTGTTTTTCTTATTAATTAGCTCTTTTTGTTTTATTTTTTCCCATAGTTGGGAAATTAGGTTATGTGCACTCATTTTATTAGTACTGTGGCATTTGTGTAACAACATGAAAACTGCATATAATTTATATAGCAACATTGAACACTACATTGAGTAGTGTATCTGCTTTATTCTGTTAGATATCTTGATATTACAATTACTCCCAGGTATTTTAATAAATTTAGTAAATTACTAAAAATGTGTTTACTTTTAAGCTGAAAATTTGGAGTTATGTATACAAATTATATGGATATTTGCCAGGTATTGACTGTTCAGATGTCAGGAACTTAAACAACATATCACCAGACATTAGTTCCTAACCTCAAGGAATTTATTTTATAAATAATGTGCCAGATGCATACAAAGGCGAAGGTTTGAAAGTAATTTACTAGATAACTTTTTTTATTCTATTTTGCTGCTTTATGTTTTGTAGTAAGGGAAAGAGGAAATCGTATCCTTGTTTGTTTGGATCATACTGAGCAGTGGTTAGAAGCATAAACTTTGGGATTTCATAAGCATGTGCCTCAGGCCTGTGTAACTTTCATTAAGTCTATGAACCTCTCTGAGCCTTAGTGTCTGCATGTATAAATTGAAGCTAATAACATGATCTAGGTCATAGGGCTGTCTGGAGGTTTCAGTGATACAGTACATTAGAGACTTTGCTGTTATTATCATCTTCATTTAATTATTAGCAGGAGAATGAAGGACACTAAAGAAGGTGAGAGTTGGACGACTTCAAAAACTTCAAAGCCTGTTCTTGGAGTTACAGAACCTTGGGGGTGCAAGGAATACTGAAGCTTATCCATACCAAGAGCCACACACTCCAGTGCCTTTAAACACCTGGCAGAAGATGTAAAGCAGTGAATCTGGATGGGTTTAAGAAATCGTAAGCTGGAGGTTCTCTGGTACACTGACTGTCAAATTTAAATTCACCTTAATCCCTGATGGGCCTGGGATTGTGAAATTTCGGAGTAGTCCTGACATCTGTTCAATCTTAAATTTCCTGTGAAGCATCCATGACATGTGGTCATGTTGCCTAAGCCTGAGTACCTTCAGTGATTCCTAAACCATTCCACCTAAAAGGGATTATTTCATTTCTATATATCTGTATCATAAAAAAAAAATATTTTTTGGGGGGGTTTGAGCCAAAATCTAGCATCCTGTAGCTTCTACATAATTTAATATGGAGGAGTACACACAATAAGTCTAATTCCTAATGATAGTACTTAAGTATTTGAACTGAGTTTCTTGAGGTCCCCACTTCATTGGTCTGCTCATGAGTAAACATACCCTGGACCTAAACTCTCATGGGACAATTTTTTTTTACTTCCTGGTTTCAAGTGCTTTTATCTTTTATGCTTAATAAATGTTAGCTATTATTAGTCTTGTAATCACCCTCTTCTGAACAGGTTCCAGTTTGTCTATGTCACTTTTCACTGAAGTGTGGGTACCCAGCACTGACAACTCACATGAGCTAACTAGTATGGAGTTGAACAGGGCATTATTTCCTTGTTTTCCTAGCAGAGAGACCAAGCACATCCTGCATTTTCGTCAGACCTTACTATTTGATCAATGCCTTCCTTCCTGCTGAGCCTGGAAAGGGCACTGGAATCCTTAACTTGTTCCTTTAAGATACTGTGACTAGTCACTGCCAGATTAGTCACAAGATTAAAAGTGTTTGCTATTCTCTGTCTAAAAAAAAAAAAAAAAAAAAAAATTTTTTTTTTTTTTTCTCTGTCTACACCCTGGTAAAAGTACCTGAGACTACTTTCTCAGCATTCCTATCATACCGTTTACTCACAGTGACCAAATTACTTAAACCTTTTCCACTACATATTGAGAGAAAAGTAACTTATACATTGTAATGTTGTTGTTTATAGTAAATAATAAAAGCAATGAAATGCAGCAAGACAGGAAGAGTAGATTTTTATCTCATCCCTAGGTTATTGCCTGACTGCTTCGCAGGCTCTCTGGTCTAGACAAGAATGACTCAAGGCCCACTTTTTATTCCTTCAGCAAACATTTATTCAACATTTAATGCATGCTTAGATACTCTGCTACCCATTTTTCCTTTGAGATACAAAAGCAAAAAAGGCATAGATGCCACTCGGGGGAAACTGCAGTCTAGAGAGAGGAACAAAGACAATTTCAGAGAGGCAACCCTAGGCCTAAATCAGTCTTGAGGACAGTTCCCAAAATTTTGCCTCTTAATTAGCCCTTGAAACTAGATGATATTGACTTCTAGAATATTTACTAAGATACTGTGTGTTACTTCTTGCACTACTGAATACAATAAACTAGTATTATTGAATACAATAAACTAGCAGTTCCTCAGCCTCCATATGAGGTTATCTGACTTCTAAAAGCAGGAAAATAATTTGAATGCAAGAATAAGCAAGAGTAAAACTTCTTTTATCTGGTGTCCTTGCAGAATGAGTCCTTTTGGTTGTTGACATTATCCATAACCTTCAATATTAACCTTTTTAGGCATCACATTTAAAAATGTTTAATAAAAGGCTTTTATTGTGAATGTAAATAGTTATTAAAATTAACATACCAATTCTAAATATCATTGACACATTCTTAATGATTCTGGATCTTCATTATATATGCTGGTGATTGAAGTTCCTTGAAAGCCTTCAGGGACCAATTCATAACATGTTTAAGAAAGTTTGTACTGATACAAAGTTTTCTACCAATTTCTACTTGTTTTTTTCCTTCTATCTTTTCTGTATGATTTTTCTTTGTTTTCATTTGTTCTCATATAAAACCAACTGTCCTTGAGTGGATATCAACTCATGGTGATTCCATGTGTGTTAGAGTAGGATTGCCTTCCATAGGGTTTTCAATGGATGATTTTTCGGAAGTAGATCACTAGACCTCTCTTCCAAGGCACCTCCAGGTGGATTTGAACCTCCAGCCTTTCAGTTAGCAGCCAAGCATGTTGACATCTGAGGATGTACTCTTCGTCAGGCATTGTTGGTGTTTCCCTTTCTGTAGTCAATGAAATAACCCTATAGCTTAGGTGTGATTGTCTTGATTTTATAGAGGAGCAGATTGAGGGTTGGGGCAGTTAAACTGAGTTGGCTATGATTATACAACTAATAAATGATAGAGCTGGGATTCAAATCATAGTATTTCTGAGTCTAAAGAACACGAAAAATCTGTTATACTTATGGCGTTTCCTTTTTTTTCCTACCTATTTCAGTTGTTTCTTGTTAATTATTACGTAAATGTGTTTATAACTTTCTTCAAAGATGATGAGTATCCTGTCAATATGCAACATATGCTTAGTTTCTTTTGCCCTTTATGGTAGTTTATGCACTGCCATATTTTTAGCTGAAAGTTTATGAAAAGGCTTTATGGTTATCCATTAGGGAATTCTGTAGTTTTTTTTTTTTTTTTTTTTATATTAGGGATGTTTGCACCCAGAATGTGAGATGGAAGTATATACCAAATTTTTGACTAAACTGGACTGCGTGATTTTCAGTGGTTTACTCTTTCTAATTCCGAATTCCCATCTGCAAAAGGGAACTACAAGTCATAGTAAACTAGTTGGTACATCATAAGTAGTTAAGAAATACTTGTTCTACTTAACACATTCCCTGGTGCAGAAGAATCACACATTTTTGTAATGTTAGGATGGGTTAGGACTTAGACATCAGTCTGTTCGTTAAAACGTTTGCATTTGTCTAATTGTCCTCTACATTTCACTTACCTCTTGTTTCTTTTCCATGTTATTTGTTAAGGCTGCTGTTGCAGTGTTTAATGAATGCTTTCGCTTGGGTACCTCCTTCCTTTGGCACAGAGCCAGCATGAAGTCAAGTAATAAACTCATTTCCTCAGCTTGAATCCACATTTCAGTGATGTTACTTCCAAGTCACAGGGCCTGACAGCCAGTCAAAAATCTGATGCGTAATTCTAGATAGATCTTTTGGCAGAACAGATCTTTTCTATTTTAATTGGTGTGTTCCTATCTGGAATCTACTTTCTTACCTCTTGTGGTGGATTCAAACTGACC
Source organism: Loxodonta africana (assembly GCF_030014295.1). Lineage (NCBI taxonomy): Eukaryota > Metazoa > Chordata > Mammalia > Proboscidea > Elephantidae > Loxodonta > Loxodonta africana. The sequence continues at coordinate 53,411,258 of NC_087351.1, forward strand.
ACAAGTTCGTTGCAGTTCCTTCCATGAAGAATTGGTGTCTGTTTCTCATCCCCTTGAATCTAGGTTGGCCTTGTGAGTTGCTCTGGGTGTGGCAGAAGTTACATGCATAACTTACAAATTTATTGCTGAAGAGACTGTGTAGCTTCCACTCTTGTCCTCCTAGAAAACTGTTACCATCATGTGCAGAACCTCAGGGTCCCCTGCTGGAGACAAGTGGCCCAGATGACAGCCAGCACCAATGGCCAGACATATGATTGAGGCTACTTTAGACTATCCAGACCTAACTGAGCCTCCAGATGATTATGATCACATGAGTGACCCCAGGTGAGAGCAGCAGAAGAACCCAAACTGCTGACCAGCAAACCATGAACAAAGAAAATGGTTTGAAGCCATAAATTAGGGGGTACGAATAGATAAGTGAGCACCTCTCTTAAGTAATGGGACACAGCCAGCCACCGTGTCTCTTTTGGAAGACAATGCTGCCTCCCCCTTTTTTAAAAAATATATTTTTTAAATAAATATTTGTTAAGTATCTACTATATTTAGGCATATTGCTCCTCCATCCATGGATTAATTGATTTTTGAACAGGAATTTTTTTTTTTCTTAAACATTTGGAAGCGTTTGTTGATTCTTCAGTAGGTGTCTCTTCCTAAGATATTACCTAACAAGGCCGAATGTACATGATAATTAATTTTGATTTGCCTTGCTTTCTAATATAGCTTCATATTACTACATTAGAGAAGCGTCCCTGAAAAGGTTGTCCTTTTGTCCCAGAGATCATGCCATTCACCTAAACCCTGGGTAAGAATTTGGCTTTGTTTCTCCAAGTTGCGTTTGGGCTTGTTCTAGTTCAGAATGACATTCTGTCATTTCTTCAAGATTTTATCTTACCATCTAATTATATTTTAGTGATTCAAATTTACTATCCATTTCTTTTGTAAATTAAATCTAGATTGCACAATTACTTTATTCTGGGTCCTCATAACATACCTCATTTTGTTTAATAATGTTTTCATTTATGTATCGAATTATAGGAATTTGATATACTGTTATGGATGCAGGGTGTAGGTCATAGGGTAGTACAATTATAGTGGTTTAATGACTTTCTGACTGTTATTTGTTTTTTAAAATAAATACAAATGAATATAGTCAATTTCAGTGTTTTTTGAACTGAGTCAAAGAGATAAATTTGTGAGGGAGCATTGGGACTGACTGCCTGTCATATTCATCTAAATATTTTTTTACAAAGATATTTTGTAATTATTGTTTTGAAAGGCTCCCTGGAAAATAGTAAAGTGAAATAGTTAATTTACATTTTCTCTCATTTTTTACTGTAGTTTTAGAATTTAGGATAAGATAGGTAATGTATTTGTGTTAATTATTTGAGGTTTCTACTAGTGAATTTTTAAATAGCCGGATACTTATTACATTTGCTACATGCTGCAATTTACATAAAAGGATACATCTTAAAAACTAGTGCCATACTAGTTAGCACGTTGTATATCAGTTTCCTTACCTGTAAAATGCGGCTAATGTTGATGTGCATGCGAAAGGCTTGTTGTGAGGAGTAGGTACAGTTAATACAGTCACAGCACTTTACACATTGGCTAGCCAATAATGAAATGCTCAACCTGCACTTGCAATTATTATTATTATATATTGAAAATAAGAAATTTACAATGGTATGCACAGAATTATGGCAAATATTCTTGTATGTATAGCACAATTGCTTTTCTTTAAATACATATCCTCATATTTCACAAATCATCGTATATTTGGCCTGAATAAATTGTTAACTTCCAGATCTGTTCCTGAAGAGGCCTAGAGATGAAGCAGCCTTCTACGACAATATAAGTCAATTTTTTTTTTTTGTTTTAAAATGAATGCAGAAATTAAAAAAATGAAGAAAACTTTCATAGCAGATCTAGAATGACTACATATTGGTAAAACAGAGAGGATAATATCTTAAAAGCAACATCCCAAATAGTATATAACCTTTAGGACACAGTTAGAAAAACTGAGGATAATAATTATTTCATCAATTATTTAATAGGCAGGGCTAATACCAGTTATTTGGGCTTGTAAGGCTATCAAATCTGGGGGAACTTTTTCAGAAAAGTAATATAAAATTACAAACACAAAAATTAGGTACGTGCCTTGGAAAGGGCCTGCTCGTTTGTCATTATTTTTGTGGCAATTCCACCCGCCCCCCTGCCCTTATTAAGTATATGTTCAAAGGAGAAAAGGAATAACTCTCATTACTTTTTTTTCTTTGGGGGAAAGATTAATTTTCCGGTTCTGTAGACTAATCTATGCTTAAAGCTTTGTATTTTTTTGCTTCATGCTTACCTCTTTAATAGTTCTACTTCTTTAAATATGCTTTTTAAAATTGAAACTTAAAATACTTATTTAATTGTCCATATGAGTGTATGATTATAGTAGTTACTGTTTTATTTGGATCCAAATAAATGGATCAATTGATGTGTATAATTAATGACAATTTTTTTTCAATGATATTGGGCAAATCAAGTGTCTTTAGTTCCAAATGTTGTCTGTAGCATTACAGTTGAAAACATGGAATACTTAATTATTTCTAAAGTATCTATGCAAAAGGGAAGAAACAGATTTAAGGGTAATCTAACGGGAAGATAGGCGATTTTAGTGAAAAATATGCTAGATAAAAAGTTTACACTCAGGAAGTATTGATTGAAGAAACTAATTATTGTGTACATTAGTAAATACTGATTTGTAATGTGGGTATAAAACACTAAAATCTATTTATACGTAGCAATAGAAACTAGTTTCATTTTTTTTCAAGTCACTACTTGTATATTGATTACATTTTAATGTTAATATTTATAACATTTGGGAAAACGTGAAGAAAAAAGTCAGAGTCTTTGAAATATGAGAGAAAATCAACCCCTAAAAATGATGACATATGATTCTGAAGATTTTTCCCATCCTTACTGTCGTTACATGTCCTTTTTGAACTACAGTCCATCCTGGGAATGAGAAGTATGATCTCTGTCAAACTGGATCAAAGCACACAGTGCAAAACTTTCTTGGATGGGGGTAGTAAGTATTGTGGGATTTAGTGCTTCTTAGGTGGAGAACATCCATGGGAGCTGAGTGTAAATGGAGCTATACCTCTTGCTGAATAATAACTTAAAGATATGATTTGTCATTGTAAGCTGAAATGATAAATTGACTATATATAGCAGTCCAAGGAGGAGTTAGGACTTTCAGGTAAACTATGTAAAAAAGTGAGACAGATGGAACAGTATGATGGTAGTTAAGTGCTGGTCTGCTAACCGAAAGCTTGGAGGCTGGAATCTACCAGCCGTTCCATGGGAGAAAGATGTGATAGTCTGCTTATGTAAAGATTTACATCCTTGGAAACTCTATGGGGCAGTCCTACTCTGTCCTGTAGGGATGTTATGAGTCGGAATTGACTAAAAGGCAATGGGTTAAGCTTGTTAGGGCTCAAGTTGCGTGACCAGCATTCTATAGCATAAGATTTTTGGTTTTAGCACCTGGAATTAAGGTTGGAAAATAGGGCTGTGTCACTCAGGACTCATACAGCTTCAGGTAGAAAAACAAACACAAATTGGCTTCAGCATTAAAGGAATTTCTTGATTCACACAACCAAAGCCTAAAAAGCAGGGTTATCTTCAGGCTCAGGTGATTCACTGTTTAAATAGTTGAAAAAAAACCAGGTTCCATCTTTCAACTCTTTCCTCTCTGTTAGTTTCTTTCTCAGGCTTGGAAGGATGGATCACTGCAGCCTCACATCATCATACCACCAAGTCCAAAGGCTGAGAAAGACAGAGGAGGGAAGGGAGCTGGGGGAGAGGGAGAGAGAAACTGCTGCAGTTGTTTGACTTGTGCCTCTTATCATTTCTGAAAGTGGTGAAGAGTCAGGCCAGTGCCAGGTTTATCTACCCCTTCCTTCTCCCTATCTTCACTCCCTCTGTCCACACTTCCCTCCATTTTTTCTTTTAGTACGACTTTCTCTGAACAGCCACTTTCCTGTTCCGTCTGTGAAATTCAAAAGCCAGCGCAGCTTTAGTGAAATTTTAACACTTTGCTTTTGTAATCAGTTTTTTCTGCTTTAATATTTCTTCACAATTTCTGTTATTTTAGGGAAACAAATTGTAAAAGGTCAGGCCACAGACTTACTGTAAAATCTTTTAAATTAATGTGTTTAATAGAATTCTACAACAAAGAAGATTGCATTTGTCTGTCATTGAGAAGTAAAATAACACCTGTATTATTTGCACAATCCAAGCTTTGTCTTACTCTAATAGAACAGTAAGAGGCTCTTAATATACACATTCTGTCTACCAATCTATCTACGTACTTTCACATAAGCGTATTCATTTTTTTCATCAAATACTAAATCTCTATTAATATATATGCTGTATATGAAGTACTTACTGGTGAAGATCAAAGACTACAGCCTTCAGTATGGATTACACCTTAACATAATGAAAACAGAGATCCTTACAATGAGACCAATAAGCAACATCATGATAAACGGAAAAAATATTGAAGTTGTCAAAGATTTCATTTTACTTGGATCCACAATCAATACCCCTGGAAGCAGCAGTCAAGAAATCAAACAATATTTTGCATTGGGCTAATCTGCTGCAACAAACCTTTTTAAAGGGTTGAAAAGCAGAGATTGCAGTTTGAGGGCTAAGGTGCGCCTGACCCAAGCCATGATATTTTCAATCGTCTCCTAAGCATGCAAAAGCTGGATAGTGAGTAAGGATGACCTAAGAAGAATTGATGCTTTTTTAATTATGGTATTGGTGAAAAATATTGAATATACCATGGACTTCCAGAAGAACAAACAAGTCTGTCTTGGAAAAAGTACAGCCAGAGTGATCCTTGGAAGCAAGGATGGCAAGACTTCTCACATACTTCGGACATGTTATCAGAAGGGACCAGTCCCTGGAGAAGGACATCATGCTTGGTAAGTTAGAGGGTCAACAAAGAAGAGGAAGACATTCAATGAGATGGATTGACACAGTGGCTGCAATAATGGGCTCAAACATAGCAATAATTGTGAGGATGGTGCAGGACCCAGCAGCGTGTTGTTCTGTTGTACGTAGAATCGCTGAGTCTGAATCGACTCCATGGTGCCTAACAATGACAACAATAACATATTATATTTTTTACAATTATCACACTTCAAAGACTGACTAAATTCTAAGCTAAATGGTAGTGGAAATTAATCATTTTTTGTTCATTTAAGATAAAATGAAGTTAGTAAAATCATAAAAGAGAAGATTTATATCTAAATTTTAGATTTTTCTTTTTTTTAAGTCTCAGGTAACATCTTAATCTCTTTGTAAAACAGAGCACATGCAACTGATGAATAATTAGGTAACTTCTGTAATTGTTATCCTTATCTATTTTTCAGCCTCCCCAAAAGAGCGCTCACCACTAAGATTTATCAATCTCTGAAAGTCACACTCTTTTATGAACGAGATACTTACCCATTTTCCTGCTAACTTCCTTTTTAATTTTGTATTATAATTTATTTTCAGGTTATAGGTGATGATGATGGACCCCATTTTAACTGGAATAAGGCATCATTTTGTGTTTACTTTCTGGCGTGGTTTCAGTTAAAGGAAGGGAGTAGTAATCCCCTGGCATGGGTGAGCAGGAGCCAGCTTTCGAGCCTCAGGGTCAGCGTAGGGTCAGTTATATTGTTTAAGCTCAGCCTTCTACCCCTCTTTTAACTCATTGCTTTTCCCTCAGGGCCATAGCATTCTTGCAGTCATTGAATAAAGAACCATCCATTTGACAAATAAATGAAACAGCTAAAATTAATACCTTGGGGATTTTAAAAACTTTCTTGGTGCTATTAAGTGGCATATCAGAAAAGTGATTAAATCCGATTAATTTGTTTCTAAGGAAATCCACCATAATGCAGTTACTGGCATATGCACCATTTTAAGTGGTTTTGAGATCAGTTTTAATAATCAGTTTTCAGTGTCCTTGATATAAAGCTGTATAAAAGCATAAGGAAAAGTGTAGTCTGGCTCTCTAGCCTTAATTGACCACTGTGGGTAATATTTACTCAAATTGTTATTATTTTTAAGTTGCACTGGGCTGGCTTCTTAAGGTATCATACATTTTTGAGAAGTTGGATATGTATCTTCATTTTACCTTACTTCAGTTTAGTGGAGATGTAAACACGAATGTCTTCTTTTCATAGTCAATTTTTGGTCAGAGTACTCTGACATTTATTAATTAATTATGATAAAATCACAACTTGACATTCTGCATTGGAAGGAAGTTGATGGAATCCTCTGAAGGAAACAATGCAGTGTGGTTGACCTCTCACTCTTGCTGTTTCCTGTAGTGTAACGTAACTAGTTTAATCAGTTACATATGCAACCATAAATTCTGAATTACCAAGAAGGAATGGTTTCTGGGCCACCACATATAAGGTATTTTGATGTCAGATACTTTTGAAATTCTGATACCTAGATTTTGAAACAACCTCTGTCCCTTATATGCAGCACATGATCCATAAATTTTACTAGGTAAGCATACTTCAGAGTATTTAATATCTTTTGAGTATAGTCCAAGACATTGTACTTTAAATCCTTTTAATCAGTGTGGACTGAAAATTTGAATCGCTCATTAGTGTTATTGCAATTAGTTCTTTTGTAGTATTATCATTGTTATTATTTAATTAAAATCAATAATAGATTATTCATAATTGTGAACAAGGAGAATATGCTGCAATGTGGTTTATATCATTTTCGCCCTGTTCAGATCATTTTACAGAGGGGAAAAACATTGAGCAGGAAGGTTATCAGCAAAAATAGAATATTGCAAGAGATATAAAAATAGCACTCTCTTCCCTGTGTTTTTCAGTGGGGTGGAACACTCATTGCATGATTCTGCATGAAATCGGAAAAGTGCTGTAAAGACTCACTTTTAATTGAGGTAACCTTGAGCTTTTTGAAGTGTAACCAGTAACAGATTAAGGTGACACTTGGAAAAAGAGATGATTAAGTTATGAAACGTTACTCTACATCACTGATGGCGATCTTTAATTGGAGTACAGAGTCTAACTAAACCAACGACAAACACAAAGCAAAAACAAACAATACACTGTATTATGCTCTCTTCTTAAATCAGTTTTGTCACAGCTCATCAAAAAAAAAAAAGAAAAGAAAAAAATTTATGACTTTTCCCATTCCCTACTTTTGTTCTTCTATTTGGATCAAATAAAGACTGGCTTTTCCTGATTTTTATTTATTATTATTATTGTTTGGTTTGTCTGAGATTCAGAAAAATTGACTAATCCTCTCCCCACAACAACAACAAAAAAAAACCCTTAATTACAGGAACTCAGTTGCCAGTTTAATTTTTAAGGAGGCAGCTATAAAGATACGCTTCTTGCTAGTATCTCCATTGATATTTTTCTAAGATACAGATTTCTTTATTATCTTCATCATGATTATTTAGGAATAATCATCATGGGTTTTTAGAAATACATTATTGACCCAGTCAGGTCACAACAATTATAGATAGCATTTCTTTATACAGTACTTTGTATAGGGCTCCAACATTGTGAAAAATAACAGAATCAAGATACCACTTTCAAATTTATCCTGTAGATAGACTTGCACAGGTTAAAGGTGTATTACAAGAAAGTTTATTGTAGCATGGTTTGTAATAGTAAAAGTACAACTGTAAAACTCTATACAACCTAAGTATCCATCAGTAGTGGGCAGGCTTCTTGAAAGACTTCTGTGCTGTTCTTTAAATAAGTGAAAAAGATTTATATATGTTGATACAGAAAGTTGTCTAAAGTACGTGGCCACCTAAAATACGGGAGTTATAGTGGGTATAATGTCATTCTCTTTGTGTAAAAAATATATGTATATACAAATGTACATACAGATACACACATATACATACACACACATATGAAACAAAAACCCGATGCCATTGAGTCTATTCCAACTCATAGTGACCCTATAGGACAGAATGGAACTGCCCCAAAGGGTTTCCAAGGAGTAGCTGGTGGATTTGAACCCCGGATCCTTTTGGTTAGCAGCTGAGCTCTTAACCACTGCACCAGCAGGGCTATATATACTTATATATATATAAACTTTTTCTGGAAGGATACATACACACAAAAAATAGATGGTCTGTTCCTCTGGGGTGGGAGGATCAAATGATTTTCCATTTTATCTTTTTATACAGTTTGAAGCTTTTTACCTTATATATGCAATAATTCATAATAACAAAGTTTGAATATAAGATTTTAATAGGCATTATAGTTATATACAGAATAAAGTTAAATATAATGAATTTTTAAAAATAATGATAAAATGACAATATTTGCCAATCATTGTACTATTAAATGTTTACATGTTTAATAAAATATCTATTGTATTTCCAAATTTATTTTCTATTAATGGATTGTAGAAATTTAGCAACCACTTATCCAGAATGCTGCTTACATTGTACAAAACAAACTGCACCTGGCTATTAGTGAGAATTCTATTTAGAGTATGAAATACCAGAATTACTCCATTGCTTGAGCGCTTCTGCTCTTCCTTATATTGTGGTCGTTATTCTTTTTTTTCTTTTTTGTAGGGGGGTTATCTATGAAACCTGAACATTAATCTGAAGTAATATGAAACTTCTGACTTGCAAGATAAAGCGTATTTCATTCCTGGCTCCATTTAAATCCATGGGGTCATGTTCCTAGAGATAGGAATTTTGAGTGTCTGATGCTTCTTTCATCATGTAGGGTCACTATGAGTCAGAATCGACTCGACAGGAATGGGTTTGGTTTGGTTTTGGATGCTCCTTTGCATCAGGGCTCAGCCCAGTGTTTGGTATATAGATGAAAGATGGGATCATTAAGTCCCCCAAATCAAATCATTTTCCTCGAATTTTACCACACCTTAGATATATGACTATATATTCTAATTTACTGCAATTTATTAAACAAGGAAGCAAACAAAAATTCAGGAGACCTTACTAAGAGGCCAATCTAGATAGCTGATGATTGTTATTGTTGTTAGGTGCCGTCCAGTCAGTTCTGACTCATAGCGACCCTATGCACAACAGAACGAAACACTGCCCCGTCCTGCGCCATCCTTACAATCGTTGTTATGCTTGAGCTCATTGTTGCACCCACTGTGTCAATCCACCTCGTTGAGGGTCTTCCTCTTTTCTGCTGACCCTGTACTCTGCCAAGCATGATGTCCTTCTCCAGGGACTCATCCCTCCTGACAACATGTCCAAAGTGCACAAGACACAGTTTCGCCATCCTTGCCTCTAAGGAGCATTCTGGTCGCATTTCTTCCAAGACAGATTTTTTCATTCTATTGGCAGTCCATGGTATAGTCAATATTCTTTGCCAACACCACAATTCAAAGGCGTCAGCTCTTCTTCGGTCTTCCTTATTCATTGTCCAGCTTTCACATGCATATGATGTGATTGGAAATACCATGGCTTGGGTCAGGAGCACCTTAGTCTTCAGGGTGACATCTATGCTCTTCAACACTGTGAAGAGGTCCTTTGCAGCAGATTTGCCCAATGCAATGCGTCTTTTGATTTCTTGACTGCTGCTTCCATGGCTGCTGATTGTGGATCCAAGTAAAATGAAATCCTTGACAACTTCAGTCATTTCTCTGTTTATCCTGATGTTGCTCACTGGTCCAGTTGTGAGGATTTTTGTTTTCTTTATGTTGAGATGTAATCCATACTGAAGGCTGTGGTCTTTGATCTTCATTAGTAAGTGCTTCAAGTCCTCTTCACTTTCAGCAAGCAAGGTTGTGTCATCTGCATAACGCAGGTTGTTAATGAGTCTTCCGCCAATGCTGATTCCCCGTTCTTCTTTATATAGTCCAGCTTCTCATGTTATCTGTTCAGCATACAGATTAAGTAAGTATGGTGAAAGAATACAACCCTGACGCACACCTTTCCTGACTTTAAACCCATCAATATCCCCTTGTTCTGTCCGAACAACTGCCTCTTGATCTATGTAAAGGTTTCTCATGAGCACAATTAAGTGTTCTGGAATTCCCATTCTTTGCAGTGTTATCCGTAGTTTGTTATGATCCACACAGTCAAATGCCTTTGCGTAATCAATAAAACACAGGTAACCATCCTTCTGGTATTCTCTGCTTTCAGCCAGGATCCATCTGACATCAGCAATGATATCCCTGGTTTCACGTCCTCTTCTGAAATTGGCCTGAACTTTTGGCAGTTCCCTGTCGATATACTGCTGCTGCTGTTTTTGAATGATCTTCAGCAAAATTTTGCTTGTGTGTGATTTTAATGATATTGTTCTATAATTTCCACATTTGGTTGGATCACCTTTCTTGGGAATAGGCATTAATATGGATGTTTTCCAGTCAGTTGGCCAGGAAGCTGTCTTCCATATTTCTTGGCATAGACTAGTGAGCACCTCCAGCGCTGCATCTGTTTGTTGAAACATCTCAATGGATATTCCATCAATTCCTGGAGCCTTGGTTTTCGCCAATGCCTTCAGAGCAGCTTGGACTTCTTCCTTCAGTACCATCGGTTCCTGATCGTATGCCACCTCTTGAAATGGTTGAATATCGATTAATTCTTTTTAGTATAATGACTCTGTGTATTCCTTCCATCTTCTTTTGATGCTTCCTATGCAGTTTAATATTTTCTCCATGGAATCCTTCACTATTGCTACTCGAGGCTTGAATTTTTGATTCAGTCCTTTCAGCTTGAGAAATGCCGAGAATGTTCTTCCCTTTGGGTTTTCCTTCTCCAGGTCTTTGCACATGTCATTATAATACTTTACTTTGTCTCCTCGAGAGGCCCTTGAAATCTCCTGTTCAGTTCTTTTACTTCATCAATTCTTCCTTTGGCTTTAGTTGCTCGACGATCAAGAGCAAGTTTCAGAGTCTTCTCTGACATCCATCTTGGTCTTTTCTTTCTTTCCTGTCTTTTCAGTGACCTCTTGCTTTCTTCATGGATGATGTCCTTGATGTCATTCCACAACTCGTCTGGTCTTCGGTCACTAGTGTTCAACGCATCAAATCTATTCTTGAGATGGTCTCTAAATTCAGGTGGGATATACCCAAGGCCATATTTTGGCTCTTGTGGACTTGCTCTGATTTTCTTCAGTTTCAGCTTGAACTTGCATATGAGCAATTGATGGCCTGTTCCACAGTCGTCCCCTGGCCTTGTTCTGACTGAGGATATTGAGCTTTTCCATCGTCTCTTTCCACAGATGTAGTCAATTTGATTTCTGTGTGTTCCGTCTGGCGAGGTCCATGTGTATAGTCTCTGTTTATGTTGGTGAAAGAAGGTATTTGCAATGAAGAAGTCGTTGGTCTTGCAAAATTCTATCATTCGATCTCTAGCATTGTTTCTATCACCAAGGCCATATTTTCCAACTATTGATCCTTCTTTTTTGTTTCCAACTTTCACATTCCAATCGCCAGTAATTATCAATGCATCTTGATTGCATGTTCGATGAATTTCAGACTGCAGCAGTTGATAAAAATCTTCATCTTTGGCCCTAGTGGTTGGTGCATAAATTTGAATAATAGTCATATTAACTGGTCTTCCTTGTAGCTGATTATAGAATAAAAAATATCGTTAGATTCCACATTAACAGAGCTAAAGGTTTCATTTGGATTTTGTACAGAGAAATGAAGCTAAATTTTTAAAACTTTTTTTTATCTCATGTATAAAAATTAAAAAACAATGGTTGTAACTGGAACTATGCATATTCCCAAGAGCAAATGAGGCGTATAAATCATAATTTCTGAGCAGATTTTCAAATAAAAATGATTAATACCATAAAAGGATTGTTTTCAGTTTCACATTAAACTTTCACAGCAGAACTATAAGGTTAATTTTTAGAAATTTATTTCCCAGTGCTTTGTTGAAATATGATTTACATACCATAAAATTCACCCTTTTGAAGTGTACAATTGAGTAGTTTTTAGTATGTTCACAAGGTTGTATAAACATCACTACCAAATTCCAGAACTTTTCATCATTCCCAAAAGAAACCCTGATGCTTATTAGCAGTCAGTCCTTGGACATAAATTTTTGAGAAAAGAAAATAAAACAAACTGAAAAACAACAGCAACAGCAAAACAAAAATATACCAACAAACTGGAGGTTTTTTAAAAAAAATTGGTTTTCTCAAGGGTCTTTCTTAATATTTTAGATAATTAATTATTTTTTTTTTTCTTTAAAACATCCGTCTTAGTTACCTAGTGCTGTCATAACAAAAGATATCACAAGTGGGTGGCTTTAAAGAACAAGAATTTATTTCCTCATAGTTCTGGAGGCTAAAAGTCCAAATCATGGTGTTGGCCATATTGATTCCTTCTATGGGCCTCTCTCTTACTTCCCAGTGACAACTCTTGACATTGTTTTGCTTGTAGACAGTTCCTCATATGGTGCCTTCATCCTGTATGTGTGTGTCTATTCTGCTCTTTATGTAAGATACCACTCAGAAGTGATCAGGTTTAGGAACCACCCTAATGAGGCACAACTGCATTAACATAATAAAAGGTAACAGTTACTTCCAAACAGGGTTGTATTTGCAGGTACAGGGGTAAGACTTCCACAGATATATTTTGGGGGCATAATTCAATCCGTAACGGTGTCCTTGTAGATTTTTTTTTCTTTAGTTAAGAGGGTTCATTCTGCCAGATTTGCATTTGTTATCAACTACGCATTGACTCCAGAAGTTATTCAGCAGGAGTTTCATTGACTTCATGAATTCCTATAAACTAAATTGTAGTTCCACTTTACTATCAACATGTATTATATTTATAATGCAAAAGTTATGATAAAGAAGTTAATATGGTCAAAGACGTAGTTTTCTTTATACCTGTCTGTCAGTCCATCTGTCTGTACTGGTGTTAAATGGAGAAGGATATTGAATAGGGATTGATAAGTGATTAGTTCATTAGTGAATATTGTTTTGTAGTGACACTTTTTGCTATTTAAACAATCTTGTAATTTCAGAGACTTGAGTTAATAATACTAGGCTAAGAGCCCTTTGAAAACCCTGGTGGCGTAGTGGTTAAGTGCTACGGCTGCTAACCAAAGGGTCTGCAGTTCAAATCCACCAGGCGCTCCTTGGAAACTCTATGGGGCAGTTCCACTCAGTCCGATAGGGTCGCTATGAGTCGGAGTTGACTTGATGGCACTGGGTTTGATTTTGGTTTTTGGAAGAGCCCTTTTACATATGTCACTTGAAATTGTATGCATTCTTTTCCTATCTTGAGATAGAAACAATTAAAAATACTTAAATTTTTCATTTATGTTATTGATGATTGAGACTATTCTATAATAACACATTTTATTTGTTGCCGATAAGAAAATTAATATTTTCTCAGTGTCATTCTAGGTTTTAGTGCCAGTTGACTGACAAATAAGTTCAAAGTTGCTGAGTTGATTTTTGTTTATTTCCCCTCTTCTGTAACATGTCACAGCAAAGGACTGTGCTCTAGGACGAGAGTGTTCTGTAAAGGGTGAAGTTTTCTGATGAACTCTGAGTTCTTGAGTCTTGAATATAATTTTAAATTTCTTTTGCCCCTCATGTTTTCCTTAACAGTATTCCACTTTTTTTTTTTTTGTTTCCCTCACGAAGGCATCCATGAAACTATTTATCAGAGTAGATAGAAGGAAGCAAGTATTCTGTCTAGGTAAGCTGGACATTTTTGTTGTTGTTGCTGTCAGGTTTTGATTCATTCATTAAACAGCTGTTTCTTTATAACATTCTGCATGTGCCCGAAATAATGTTAGGAACTGAAGATTGAGCAGTAAACAACAGATATAGTTGTTTCCCTTGTAGAACGTACAGATTAGCAGAAGAAAGGCATTTATGAATTCATGGATTCAATGGATATTTACTGAGCACAAATGCGCGTCTGGCACTGGTATTAGCATAGCATTCTATAAGTATGAATTTACAGGTATGAAGACCGCTGTGACATGGGGAAGCCCATGTGCTCTGGCAAAATGTCCAAAGGGGGTCCCTTCTCTTAGGCTCATCCCCTTTGGGCTTCCTATCAGCCCATACTCTATATGGGTTATTGATGGTACATGGTGGGCTAGCTCTTTATCAGGGCTACTGTTCTGACTCCTTTAAGTTCTCATATTCTGTAAACTATTAAAATTCAAACATTAGGCTAGATTCATCACTGATGATTGAAATATATATATGTATATATATGTATATACATATATATATACTTTATGGTTCTATATGGGTTTTAAAGATGCTGGAGATGTGTGTCTCCATATTTGCAAAACTAATTTTTATAGTTACCAGTTCTGGAGATTTCTCTACTTTACTTTCTACTTTGATAATATAGATTGCTCTGGCTCAAGTTCTGGGTTGAGCACTACTTTGAACAGCATTCCCCATTAAGCAAAAAAAAGTATTGCTCTACAGGTGTTTCTTACATTACAATATCAGATATTTTATCCAAAAACAGAAGCCTAGAGATTACCTGTTTAGCAAACTTCACGCTCAGTTATTTGTGGGCTATGCTTCCGTGCTGCTTTATGGCCATGAAAGAGTTTCTCATTACTTATTTGTAAAATTATTTCACTATTTTACTTCAACTCTCGTTTACACATCCACATATTCAAAGATTACTGCACATAAATGAGGCTGGAGAAATACTATTTTATTTCTCTGAATGGAGTTTCTTAATTGTATAGTCAGTAAAGCTGATACAAAAGCTTGTTCAAGCATGACTAAACCATTTGTAGTTCTCTGAACATATTAAAAGGAGCTGTGGTGGTGCAGTGGTAAAGCACTCAGTTGCGAACCAAAAGGTCGATGGTTCGAACCCACCAGCCGCTCCATGGGAGAAAGATGTGGCAGTCTGCTTCTGTGAAGATTACAGCCTTGGAAACCTTATGGAACAGATCTACTCTGTTCTGTAGAGTTGCTATGAGTCAGAATCGCAATGGCAATGGGTTTGGTTTGTTTTTTTAAAAAAAACATGCAAAGTTATTGCATGTTCTATGTCTTTGCTACTACTCTCCCTTCTGCCTGAAATATAATTTTGCCTGTCATTTCCTAATTGCTTATTCAAGAGAATTTCCAAAATCCACTTTTGGTGAAGGCTTCCCTGATACTTCAAAGTTGAGGTGAGTGTCACAAGTCTTTGTGCCTATACTCTCCTCAAATCATATGTCCTAGAGAAGCTTCAGGTGGTTTTCTGTGTTCCTGTGCACAGTAGCCTCACACTGTTACACATTCAGTCCCAGAATCTATGAGCAGACATTATTTCTGAGAACCTTGCACTTCTTTGTGGAGGCCATCAGAGCATAGCATATATATATTGTACTTAAATTATCTGTTTTTTTTTTTTTTTTCTTCACATATATTAGACACTAATGTCTTCAAGGGCATCATATACATAACATTTTTAAAATAATTTTTCATGGCACCTAAAATAGTGCTTAAAATATCATCTAAATGAAACATTCATTTAAATATAAAGGCATTAATGACAGTACAAAACACGGGCAACAGTTTCCTCAGGGATTTTTCCCTGAGCTCCTTGATATTAAGCTAAATATCTGCAGTAGAATGATATTGGAAGACTTTTTCTCTGTAAAGAAATACTGGGGGAACTCAGAAGGAACTATATATACATTTTGAATAAAATTAAAGAACAAAATTTCTCTGAGTTAAATCAGTTTAAGACAATGGCTTCCTTCAGATATAAAATCAGTCTTCTGAACTGGTTGTTGGATGGTGTAAATTCAGCAAATACTGTTAGTGTTTATCATATCAAAATTTGAATTATTGATTTTTTGAGGCTTTCTGAAGGCTGCTTTTGAGAAATGCATGGCCTTAAAATAACATCACTTTTTTCTAGTACATTCTTCCTGTTTTTTTAATACCAGTCCATATTATTTGCTAACCCAGAAATACTATTTCCATATTGTACATTGTATACTATAGTTATCATTTATGTGCTGCTAAATCAAATGTAAGGTGATTAACAGTGAGAAAATGTCCCATTTCTTTGAGAACACTAATATTTTTGCTTTATATATCATTTTGGTAGGACATAAGTAGAAAGATACTTTTACAGTTCAGCTATGTTAGTCATATAAGACATACCTTTCTTTAATCATTGGACATGATTTCTCTATCATGAAGTTACTTGGCCAGGGTTTCCATGTTTGTTTGTTTTTATATTTCTTTTTCTTTCTTGTTTATGAGTCTTTTATGTCACATTAGACATATTTTATTTTCTTGTACATTTTCCTTTCATATTTGTATTCACTTTTAACATTTTGCTGGTTATCTTCTTTATTAAAGGTATTTCCTTTTAATCTGTTGACCTTAGCTGGAAGAGTTACAACTTTAAAGGTCTTTTCTGACTTATCAAATCTTAGAGTGAATTAAGGTGGAATGAATTTCAGAAAGCTCTGGACTCCACTTACAGCGTTCCTTCTTTTAATCCATACTGTATATTCCTCTAAGATAAATCTTCCTAAAGTACTTCAGTCATGTAATTTCCTCACTCAAAACCCTCCAGAGGTTCCCCATTGCTTATTAAATTAAATTCAAACTTGCTCTCTGACATTCATAGCCCTCCAAACCCCAATAACATCCACCCTCTAGTCTCCACTATGATGACTCCTCTGTTCACATTGTACACAATTATAAAACTGAATTATTTGGCTTTCCCTCCTGCATTTCTTTAGGCTTGTTCTTCCTGAACACTTGCTCTTGTATCATTTCTGACTGTTCAAATTCAACGGATCCCTCACAGCCCATCTCAGAAAACCACGTCTTAAATAAATCAACATCCCCTGATTTGTTTGTTCAAAAAATGTTTATCTGCCAGTCACTAGTCAATGAAATATTGGAGCAGCATTTCCTTCTGTTGTACGTGGGGTCTCTTTGAGTTGGAATCACCATGGCACCTAACAACAACAACAATATTAGTCAAGGGTGCTGTGAACGAAAGAGACAAAATTCTTACTGTGAGCTTATTTTTTCATCAGGTAAGATAAACAATATATAAATTTTAAAAAATATATAAATGTTAGGTGATAAGTGCTATGAAGGAAAATATTGACAGTGAAGCGTGGAACACAGAGTTGGGAAAGGAGAGCTGAGATTTTATTGAGGGTGATAAGGAGCATGACCTTTCATATAAGTCCTAAATGAGTGAGGGAATAAGCTATGAGGCTATCCAGGAGAAGAACAGAGACTGAGGGAACAGTGAGTTCAATAACCCTGGGGCAGAAACATGCTTGGTAGGTTTATAAAATAGCCAGGAGCCATATGTGGCTAAAGAGGAACAAGTAAACAGAGAATCATTGAGGAAGTTAGAGGACAGAAGGTGTTCAGATTATTTAAGTCTGAAGACTGGTTTTCAGTATGAAAAAAATAGGAAGGCAGGGAGGATTTTGAACCAGAGACATAACATGAAATGGCTTATATTTAAAGAATCACTCTGCCTGCTGCCCTTGAATAGATCTTAAGGGAGGGCCTAAAGGGAAAGCAAGGGAGACAAAAGGCTATGTTAATAAAAATTTGATGGTGAATTGGACGAGGGGATTGGTGATGATAAAGCTATGAGAAGTGGCTACATTCAGGTTTAGTTTTGTAAAATAAGGAAGTATGTTTAAAAGGAAGGTAAGACTCACAAAGAAAAACTCAGTAGCATTTTGAGTGATCTTTCTTCATTTTCGAAGCTGCCTGTACAGTTTATTATATTAATACTGTACGCCAGGCTTTTTGCTAAGCTCTTTACTTCCATGGTCATTTAAACCTCATAACAACCTTACGAAGTATGCCTGTTGCCATTCAGTCGATTCTGACTCACAGCAACCCTACAAACAAAGTAGAACTGCACCACAGGATTTCCAAGGAGTGGCTGGTGGATTCGAACGGCTGACCTTTTGGTTAGCAGCCAGGCTCTTAACTACTGTGCCACCAGGGCTCCAATGAAGTATAGGTATTTTTATTGTTAATTTTTATAGATGAGAAATTTGGAATACATAAAGATTGAGTTAAAAGAAAATGGTATACGTATCTCTCTGTATGCTCATGGAAGGAAAAAGAAATAGCTGGGGATAAATATGTCAGAATGTTAATAATTGCTGATAACAGATGATTTTTTATTTATATTTATCTGCATCTCTTTCATTAATTTACGTTAATGGGATATTGTTTTTAAAATCTGAAAAAGAATTAAATGTAGAAGCCATGAACATGAGCTCAATTTACTGGGTTTTCCTTATTTCGTAGTTGACAAAGTATGAGATTTAAGCCCAGACTTGGTTTCAGACTCTGTCACCTTGGGCAAATAATTGAGCCTGTCTGAACCTCAGTGACTTCAGTTGTAAAACAAAGCTAATAATCCCTAAATCTCAGGCTAGTTTCCAGGATGAGAGTGGACAACAAAATGACAGTCTCAGGCCCAATATCTAACCCATAGTAGCCATGACAGATGGTTGATGTTGTTATGTCCGTATTATGTAGGTGTTCAGATCAAATTACTTCACAGTTAAATAAGACAAATTTACTATGAAAATGGATTTGGACAAAGCACTTTCCTTAATTTCACTTCCTTTCATACCCCAATATTATGACTTGCTTATAGGCTTTTTGCCACTTTTGGGTAGTATTCATTCTGTTTTTGGAACTTTTCATGATTAATATATACTGCTTTTTTATCATAGGCAGTCCCCAGCTTACAATTTCTGTTCCTAAATCTGTCTTTAAGTCGAATTCATGCATAAGTCAGAATACTTAGGTTTGTGTCTAACATCAGTTAGTCAAATGTTTGTCTTAGTATATAATATACCTTTGTATGCATTAAAAACATTAAAGAAACACTTTTAGATATACTAAAACAGTTTTAACATAATTATACAGTAATAATAATCATGATATTTTGATACACATTGCAAAGTAGCACCTGTTTGTTATTACAAAACATTGTATGTACCTTGAATTTTTAATATAACAGGGTTTACAGAGGTTGGTTCCTAACTGTGGGTTGTATGGTAAGTTGGACAGGATGTTCATAACCTGGGGACTGCCTGTGCTTAGTTTAAAATGACTCTTTAGCTGTCATCTAGTC
The DNA here is from genome assembly GCF_030014295.1 of Loxodonta africana. Lineage (NCBI taxonomy): Eukaryota > Metazoa > Chordata > Mammalia > Proboscidea > Elephantidae > Loxodonta > Loxodonta africana. The sequence continues at coordinate 53,430,392 of NC_087351.1, forward strand.
AGCTCTGAATCATGGCAACCTTACGTATAACAGAATGAAATGCTGTCCAATCACGCCTTAGGGGGTACCTTTAAATATGTTTGAATATATGTGGATAATCAATTGAAGACCACTTTTAGATACCGGTTTAGTGTGGGCAAGTGTTTAGTAAAAAATTCCACTGACGTTAGTTACAAACAGACTTGACGTCAGTGCCTGTTTTTCTGCATACAGGTTTTAGAATTAGGTCCAATTCCATAAAAATCATTCCAATTTGAATGTTATATGTGGAAGTGTCTAGAGTGTAAGTTAATATATTCTTTATTCAATTACATTTTTAGAAACAGCAGGCAAAAATGCTCTGTAATTTTTGTAAGTGTTGACATCTCTAGTTAAAAAAAAAATAGAAACAACAAACTATTACATGATGTAGGTGTGTGTTCCCAGTAAAATAATGACAGAGACTGCGTTTCCTAATATATTGTTAGGTGCCATCAAGTTGGATACGACTCATAGTGACCCTGTGTATAACAGAATGAAACACTGACCAGTCCTACACGATCCTCAAAATTGTTATGCTTTAGCCCATCGTTGCAGCCACTGTGTCAGTCCATCTTGTTGAGGGTCTTCCTCGCTGAACGTCTGCTTTACCAAGCATTACATCATTCTCCAGGGATTGGTCCCTCCTGATAACATGTCTGAAATATCTGAGATGAAGTCTTGCCATCCTTGCCTCTAAGAAGCATTCTGGCTGTACTTCTTTCAAGACAGATTTGTTTTTTCTTCTGGCAGTCCATGGTATATTCAGTATTCTTCTCTATTCAGTATTCTTCTCCAACACCATAATTCAAAGGCATCAGTTCTTCTTTGGTCTCCCTTATTCATTGCCCAGCTTTCACATGCATATGGGGTTATTGAAAACACCATGGCTTGGGTCAGGTGCACCTTAGTCCTTGAAGTGACATCTTTGCTTTTTCACACTTTAGAGAGGTATTTTGCAGCAAATTTTCCCAATGCCATGTGTCTTTTGATTCCTTGACTGGTATTTCCATGGGTGTCGATTGTGGATCCAAGTAAAATGAAATCCTTGACAACTTCAATCTTTTGTCTATTTATCTTGATATTGCTTATTGGTCCAGTTATGAGAATTTTTGTTTTCTTTATGTTGAGGTGTAATCCATACTGAAGGCTGTGGTTTTTCATCTTCATCAGTTAGTGCTTCAAGTCCTCTTCACATTCATCAAGCAAGGTTGTGTCATCTGCATAATTCAGGTTATTAATGAGTCTTCCTAATCCTGATGCCACGTTCTTCTTCATATAGTCCAGTTTCTCGTATTATTTGTTCAGTGTATAGATTGAATAAGTATGGTGAAAGGATATAACCCTGATGCACACCTTTGCTGATTTTAAACCACGCAGTATCCCCTTGTTCTGTTCAGACAACTGCGTCTTTGTCTAAGTACAGTTTCCTCATGAGTACAATTAAGTGTTCTGGGATTCCCATTCTTCACAATGTTATCCATAATTTGTTGTGATCCACGCAGTCAAATGCCTTTGTGCGGTCAATAACACACAGGTAAACATCTTTCAGAAACCCTGGTGGCATAGTGGCTAAGCACTATGGCTGCTAACCAAAGGGTCGGCAGTTCAAATCCGCCAGGTGCTCCTTGGAAACTCTATGGGGCAGTTCTAAACATCTTTCTGGTATTCTCTGCTTTCAGCCATGATCCACCTGACATCAGCAATGCTATCCCTTGTTCCACATCCTCTTCTGAATCTTGCTTGAATTTCTGGCAGTTCTCTGTCAATGTACTGCTGCAGCAGCTTTTGAATGATCTTCAGCAAAATTTTACTTATGTATTTTTTTATGATATTAATAATATTGTTCGATAATTTTCACATTCTGCTGGATCCGGCAGAAAGGTGATCCTATATAGGTAGCAATTTTTTTTTTTTTCTGTGTCTTATACCTATCAATCCAAATAAGCAAGTGTCAAATGCCAATTAGTATGACTGGATTCCATTTTTCCCTAGGGATAGGGATGTGAAGAAATAAAAAATAATACAATTTTCTGCAATAAGTTTCAAAAGTATTTTTGCACAATTTACATTATCTTAGCTTGCCTTGTCTTTAAGATCGGTTCTTTCCATTGACTTTCACTGTCCTTCAATGTCAAAGGATTCTTCATATTACAGTGACTATTATAAAATAAATTCAAGGTTACCATGCAATGGCTCTTAATAAAACTAAGCAAAGTGGTACAGTATGTGAAGGACCTTCACTGTAATGAGCTGCATAAATTATTCAATTATAAATCTGTGTGGTCCTAACTTTTCTGAAATTAGATCTTTCGGTGCCTTTTCCTGGAGTGGTAGATCATACTCATTTTTGAAGACTATTTTTTTTTTTTTACCTAGAAAAAGTGCTGCTAAACTGGATTGTTCTTCTAGTGATGAAGTAATCCAGAGGTATCCCTCTGTCTAATGAGGGTTCTTCCCATGGAACCTCCTGGTGTTTAAAAACCCATAAAGATAAATAGCTTGATAAAGAAAAATGACATATAGTGCTTTTGGTCAGGCATGAGAACATCTGTACAAGAGAGGAGAAATAAAATAATAGAATCACATTGTTTGGAGCCAAAGGAGAATTTCATAGTTCTCTATGAAATGCTATCTGCATAGACAAAGTCCTGAGAGGATGAAATACGAAACTTTCTTCTAAGGCATGATTAGCTATAACGTATCTTACAGACTGACTAAGAACTGTACGTTCCAATGCATAAAGATCCACTGCTTATATTGGATTAAACCTATCTGATCTCTTTTAAATTATGGAATTTAGATCTACTTTCAATTTTATCACTTTCAGTTTTGATTCTCTTTTGATATATTAAGAAATGTTTGAAAGTTAGGCGTGTTCTTTGGGCTTGTTTACATAGAGTAAATCAACATTTCTCTGAGTTATTCTTAACCTAGTGTATAATCTGATAAGTGTATTGCTATAGTTCCTTCAAAAAAAATTCACAACAGTAAGAGGTTGCTCCCAAAAGGGAAGTAGAAAAGGGCAGCATGCTACTATTTTTATGCTTTTGGAACTCAAAGAAACATTTTTGATTTGTAATGAAACTGGAACTTATTACTACTCTTCAATAAATTTTATTTTGAAGGTCAAGAATCTATACTGAATTCTGAACATTGACCCAAATATATCCTTCAAGACTAAGAAAAGTTAGAATGGGCCATGATACTTCTTTAAAGTGCCTTAGTTTTCATAAATTCTTCTAGAAGGGAAAAAAAAAAAAGAAAGTATATTTGCAGAGCTCTGTGTTGCCCAGCATGTATAATGTATCTGAAACATTTTATACCAAAAAACCCAAATAATCAAGTGTCAAGGTTTTGCATTCAGTTTTAAGAGTTAATGCATACATAAAGTTAAGATGAAATGCCTAATCTTTTAAGTAGATTTAATGGCTTAACAAAGATTTGACAGTTTGTCAGAAGGCACTCTGTAGTATAATTTGACTGATTAAAAAATATGGAAGGTACCATATTTGTTTTTAAGAAGACTTTTATGTATTTTGGAAATATAACAGTGTTACAAATGATTTTAACCAAAGCAGAATGTCATGAATGCCATAAACCAAAACCAAACCAAACTTGTTGCTGTCAAGTTGATTCCAACTCATAGTGACCATATAAGAGACCACTGAATTATGGGGCAAGACGAAAGATAAGACCTAGTTGTTGGAAATCCAAAAAGCTTGCTACAGAGGAGGAGGAATTTGGTATGACCCTTGAAGAGGTGGTTTGAAGTAAGAGGTAGGCATTTGAGAAGAAGAGAAGGGAGAAATAAAACAACAAAAGGAGAATGTGCAAATCGTATTTAGGAACGAAGAGTAATCTAAATATCGATTGATTTTACGGCATAAACAGGATAATAATAGGAAAAAATACCTGAAAAATATTTTAGAGGTAAGAAATCCACATTAAATATTAATGGTAATTGAGAGCCTAATGGCTCAGCTTTCTGAGTTGAGGAATTCCATGTTTGAAACTTGCTTTATGAGTATAATCAGATATTGGTTCACCTGATGAGTAGTAGAGGGGTACTAAGTAAAGAGACTGGTTAAAAGACAGTTATAACACCCTGGGTGGAAGGTAAGAAGGGTATGCAGAATTGAGATGGCATTAGAAATGGAAATAAGCATCTGGCCCAGTGACCTTAATGAACGAAGATCTACTTACATTAGAATTCTTTGTCTAAAAGAAAGTTTATTTCATGAATTCCTCATGGCCTTTCTGATTCTAGGCATTTGCTATGGGCCTTTGAGAGCATGAAGGTGGCTGTAAAAGCCCTCAGCATCCGTTTCATTTATTAGGCCTGACAAAGAGAAGCTACATAGGCTGTTTCTCGATAGGAGATGCCCCTTATTAGTCAGGTTGCTTAATTCCATGATTGTCATCAGGAAGAACTGCTCTCTCCTGTGCTTCCATCATCTTAAGAGAGTGGAATTACACAGTTTTCAGCGTGGTATGTTCATATGTATTGTTTTGTTTTAATTTTACTCATATAAACATACAAACTATCAAAATTGGGGAGAGGGCACAGAAAATTATCGTTTTTTTTCCATTTTCGAAGCTTGCATTGTTCATATTCAAGTATAAACCCAGGAGTTTTGATGAGATCCAGAATTTATCTGACCTCCATTCTGAATGTGCATACCCTACCCTCAGCCTGCTACCCCAGTGCAGCAGGCAGGACTGGATATTCTGTTCACCTAGGTTTGAGGTCCATCTCAGTCAGGGCCAGACCTGTCAGAGTGGACTCCATGCTACTCTTTCTGCTCTGAGTTTCTTATACGTCATTTGGAGGTTTTTAAATATACATAGGTTTATTAGTCAGGGTTCTCCAGAGAACCAATAGGATATAGATATAGATCTACCACCCATCGGTCAGTTTGTCTTACTGTGCTGGCTTGCATTTGCTATGATGCTGGAAGGTATGCCACCAGTATTTCAAATATCAGTGGGACTTACCGATAGTGGACAGGTTTCAGCAAGAGCTTCCAGATTAAAACAAAAGAAAAAAAAAAAAAAAAGGCTGGTGATTTACTTTCAAAATTTAGCCAATGAAAACTTCTGGATCTCAACAAAATATTGTCCAGTGTAGTGCTGAAAGATGAGCTCCCTAGTTGGAAACCACTCAAAATATGCAGTGGCTGCAACAATAGAGTCATGCATATGGAGACTGTGAAGATGTCACAAGACGGGGCAACATTTCATTCAGTTGTACAGTGGGTTGCCATGAGTCAGAGTCACCTTGACAGCAGCTAACAACAACAACATAGGTATAGGCGTAGATATATAGACAGATAGAGAGACTTTAAGGAATTGGTTCATGGGATTATGGGGCTGGCAAGTTCAAATAGGTCAGGCAACAAGCTGGAAACTCTGCCAACCTTGAGCCTGAAGTTCATAGGCCTGCCTGGGAAGATGTCTATGTTATAGTCTTGAGACAAAATCCTTTTCTCTCGAGAAACTTCAGTTTTTGCTCTTAAGGCTTTCAACTGATTGGATGAGGCCCACCACATTGTGGAGGGTAATTTGCTTTACTTAAAGTCTATTGATTATAAATGTTAATCATATGTAAATACTTTCATAGCAACACATGGACTAGTGTTGGACCAAACAACTGAGTACCATAGCCTAGCCACATTGACACAGAAACTTAACCATCACACTGGCGTTGCTTTAGGGGAGGATAAGAATTGCAGTCTTTGTCTAAAGGCAGAGCTAAAAATACAAAATTGGATGGATTTGCATTTTTTTACTAAGGGCACAAGAGTATGATCACATTCTTCACACACACACACACACACATGCACACACGAATTCTCTAGTATCTCTATGGCTGCATCAGATTATTTATGCACCTCAGCACCCTAAAGAGCCCCTCCCAGCCCACTAATTTCACTGTGGGTCCCAAAAAGTTTTCTTCCTCTAGTGTAAACTTACTCTAAGAAATCTTTCCAGGTTTTCTTTCAATACTGATTTTGTTCTTACTCCCTTGAATTTAAGAGTCAAACTTTCCTTTTTACCAGATCCATTCTTGCCTTCCCAGACCCATGCCTGCCTGTTGCACTAAAAACAGACCCTCTTTGCTATGACCTTTTGTGACTGGAGCAACTCTACCCACAAGATAACTCCAACGCGTAAATAGAGGCTATAGCATGAGGACAGTCTTACCTATACAAGTGGAGAAGGGGACCTTGATTTCTTAGGTCATAAAGATGCGGTACCCCCTGAGGACTTTGGCACCGTCGTGGTTTCTGTTGTTATTGTTGAGGACAAAATAGATGCTAATATATATTCATGTAACAATAGATATTATTTGTTCCGCCTAATTAAAATAATAGAGGTTTTAGAAACCAAGGTTGACGCTACCAAGATTTGTAAAGTTTGCTTAGAATGCCATGGGAGTGTCTGCATAGCATTAATAATCAACACTAGATGGTCAGGGGGCAGCTATATTTCCAGGAATTACTGCAAGGCAGCCTTTCACGCCCTTGCTCAAATATATTTTTGGCAAATAAAGGATGAAAACAATGTAGTGAAGACAATATAGGCTGTGAATTGTATTTCATATCATAGTCAAATTGTTTTCTGTTGTTGAATGAGCAAGCGATGCTTTAAAAAATCTGACCTATCAATTTCTGTTTCACAGTTCTCCTAGTGTTACAGGTCTGGTCTGCACACCACCATTTATATTATTAGAGAAAGACTTTGGTTCTTTAAAAATATTAATTCCAACCAATCTTAATTTGTAAAAGTCAGTTTTTAAATTAACATAATCAAAATTATATAAGATAATAAATTAGATAATACACTAACAAACTAAAGTATTTAATTATGTAAGCAAATATATTTAATAGATCTTAAAATAATGATAATTTAATATGTTAAACATGTATCATATACTTTTATTAGAGCCTTTAAAATGTTTCTTGAAATATATTATCAGGTATAAAATAGATGTGGCATTTCAAATACAGTTAGAAATAATATTAATTTTCATTTGTGTACTTTTTGGCATCTCTTAGAAAGCATTTTTTTCTTATGTTATCTTATTTAATCCTTACAGAAATACAGTGAGGTACAAAAGGTTGGTATCATTATCTTCACAGTACAGATAAATTTGTTCAACGGAACATACCTGAAAAGTGACAGAAATCAAATTAGAGTTTTCTGACTGCTGGTATTATTTTGTCTCTATTGAAATGCTCAGATAATATTTTTCTCCCTAAAGACAGAGCTCACAAACCATTCCTTCAACAGCAAGACTAAATTTGGCTCTGGGAATACAAAGAAAATAAGACAGCCTTTGCCCTGGAAGGGTAAATGGTCTGCTAAATGCTTTTTATAGACCTGGAAATCACAGACACAAGAAATAAGTTGTCTTTTGTTACTTCAGCAGATAATATGATACAGCCTTATCTTTTCTCCTATGATGCTATTAATTGAGCAAAAGGCAGCCCGCGAACCTAGATCAGCTTGTTTTATCTGCAGGGCTTTATGCCCTGGTAGAAAGAGCACTCTTCCAGGAACTGGACACCTGGGTTCTGTCTTTGCCTTTGATACTAACTTGTTGTGCAACCTTGAGAATATCATTTAACTTTCTCAGCCTTTAGTGTGCTCATTTATAAAATAATAATACAACCCGACCCACCTAACTTAAAGGATTGGTGTGAAAAAATTTACAGGTAAAGTTGAGTTGAAAAGCGTAGGAGGACTGAACAAATACAGAGTACTACTGACTAACTCTGGTTACTGTGTGGAGAAATTACTATCAGATGATTGAAAGTTATAATAAAAATTGCTACACTGACAATATCCAGTACACACTTAAATTGGGTGCCTCGCCCACTGGGATCACAGGTGAAAAGTAATCCTAGGCAATGGAAATGTTCGAGGCAAAAACATATTTCATCATTCTGAAGACCCTGACATTCCAAATAAACTTTGTCAATATAGTCTTACAGGCTGAGGTGGATTGGTGTGCCACTTTTTCTTTGCCTTAGGCTGTTAATATAAAAATGTACACTGTCTATGGCAAACCAAATAGGGAAAAGTTATTCTTAGAAATATATAATAATTCCAGAATTCTGGGGCAATAATGGATATCAAAGCACTATATGTTATACAATTCTGAGCTGAAGGCAAACTTTTGCTTTTGGGTGAGTAACTGAGAAGATGTTTCCACCCTCTAATTGTTTCCAACGTGATTTTTATTGTATCTTTGAAGGAACAACACACGGGACAGATTAGGGCAATGTGAACTCTGAGTCATGTGAAGTACTCATGAAAAATTAAATGCATTTAGCGTTCACAGAAGTAGGTCATTTCATTCTTAATTAAATTGTATATCATAGCCACTGATTAGCCTGTATTTGGATATTATAGTTAGCCCAGTCTAAGCTTTCCTTGTTGTCAAAGCTTTGTGTAAACCTATCAGGCACAACAGTTAAAAAAAATAAGTGCCGAGTTCAAGGATTATCCAAGAATTTTCTTCCTCAATTTTACTGCACTCTGGCCCATACTGCATAATTTTACACCTATATTTTACAAATTTCTAGGGTTTCCTATTCAAATGATTTATTTTTATCTCCCATTGCTTGTATCAGCAAACGATGCAAAATCCCATGCCTCCATAGAATGCACAGGGCATTACCTTTAGGAACTATACCTGAATCCTCTTATGTTACAGTTCAAAGGATGAGTATTTGAAGAAATGACACAAAGAACTTTAATTTCTTCAAGGTATGGTGTGGCATTTGTAGACAAAGACTAAAACAATACTCTGTCTCAAGTGCAAAGTACATGAACTGTCAGCAGATTTCCCCCTCCTCATGTAAAACCACAGCACAGTGACTTGAGACATATTTGATCATCCCTGGAGACAGAATGGTTTCTTTGGAGGGCATTGAAAACATTATTCTGAAGGTCTGTAAAGGACACTAGATGCGTCATATGAAATATTAACTACACACTCAAGTATATGGGGGCTACAGCGAAATGGAAATGCATGTTTGACTGTGGATTTCATGAAATGGATAAAAGAAGTAAATGAATCTATTCATCATCATTAAGAGAATATGACTTGCACCATTTTTAGTTATTTGCTGATTGATTGAGAAAAGTAATAATTTTGGTCAATGTAAGTTGCAAATTTTAGCTGTTTTATGATCCTAATGTATTTTTAATATTCCAAAACAGCATTAAAAAAACAGCATACCGTAGTAATATTACTACTGCTATCTATCTCTTTACTTATAAACATAAATACTTGCAGCATGGAATGCTCTTTCTGAAAGTTTGTATTCAGATATTTTTCCTGTGTGCTGAGGAAGAGAATTAATACAAAATTTAACACCATATGGCTCTTTAAATTTCACAAACATACTGCCAAAGTGATAATGATCAGACCTGCAGTATCCCAAATCAGATATTCACATGGATCCTTGTGGTTTGATAATGGCTTTATTATTTAAGTTTAAGGTATTTTGAAAGGCAAAGGATAGTTGTCCTTCACTGCCCTGAAACATCAGAAGGTGAAGATTTGAAACATTCCTGCACTCACATAAATCAACCAATTTCCCTTTGTTTTCATTAGACATATTTCTTCTTGTGGAAACAGAGTGCATCAGCACAAAAGGCACTTGAATGAGAAAAATGTATATTGATCACTGTGAGTGCACTTCTGTAGTACCTTGAAGTTATTGAGATTGACCCTGAACCATGTTGTATTTCCAATAGATTACTTTCGTGTGTTGATATTTATTGATTTATAGCTTTACGGGGAAGCAAAAATAATTTTCATTGTGGAGATTACATGTAAGACCTTGCCTTACTATTTGTATTTATTTGTAGCGTTAGGAAAACATCACAAGCATTATATTCAGCATAAGTGTTAACAGATTACTTATCATAACTGTTACAACACTTTTGTCCTCCAACAATGTGTTGAAGTAGGTATGCATGCGGAATCATCTATGTTACCACAAAGCACAACCTGACTAGTAAACACATTGAGAAAACAGATTCTAGAGTGAAAGGCTGTTTGTTACTGTTACAACCTGAATTCTGGTTTTTCTCACATTTTTCATGCACTTCACATTTTCCATTTGGAGGTGGTGATAACATTGCTCAAGGAATGTTGCAGAAATAGATGAGGCAGCATATGTACAGAGTTGCCAGAGCTTTCAAAGAGAGTTGCTGTGCACATTGAGGTAATGTATAGTTCAAATCTATCGGTTAAGGCAAGTGTTCCTCGTTATTTTGTTTCTCCCATTCCAAGGGCAAAGCAGGCTACCTGCCCAGAGACATGGAATAGCATGAGGAACTGGCATAGATTCTAGGACCTGAGCCCTGTCTTCTACTTCTAGGTTCCTGATGACTTGGATCAAATGAAGGCTGCCTGTACTGACTGAAGGAAAAGCAATTTGCTTCATGATTGATAGAGCTCTACTTGCTAATTCTAAACTCTCTTATTTCTTTTCCCTTTTTTCTCAGCATCTCAAACTGCAGAGTAAAAGACTTGAGGAAAATGTCCTCTTGTATTCAAAATTGTAGCTATTATAATGCAGATGTTTTGAATGTGAGGTAAAGATTAGAGACGCAGAATTAACTGAATCAAACCACCAGTCATTTAAATTAAAATAATTTGATATTCTTATATGCTGTCACTTCACACTTCATTGTCAAAACTAATACATTTTGGCAAAAGTAATAAAGAAAGATTAAGATCCTTACATAATCTTTGTGAGACAGTCACACAGAATGTAGTATTAAAAACGTGTCTAAACTAATTTAAAATTCAGATGTAAAATCTAGCGCTTAGGGAAATCATATATATATATTTTTTTTCTCGGAGGTTTTGTTGGTAAATTAATTAAGGAGTATGCAGGTATAAGATGAATTCTGGCCTTCTTTCATAAAATATATCAAGAGGAAAAAGTGCTGTTATAAATTAAAAACATTCTTAATCCCATTATATTTTTCAGAAGAGTTTGGGTAAATGAAGACAACCAAATAGCAGAAACTAAACAATCGAAACCCATGGAATATTGAATACACATTAGTGCAATTAATGATATATATTTTGTTATATAAAATATCCTGGTAGAATATGGAGGTAGAAAATGTTTTGAAATACATTTCCTTTCAGGAGTAATCTTGTAACTATTACATACACGTAGGCACCGTTTTCCCCAACCTCCCCTCCACACCCCAACTCTCTATGTTAACTATTGCTAGTTTCTGAATATTCTGATGTATTTGAAAATGAACTGTCTTTGTATCACTGGGTCATTTCGAGATTCTGATTCTATCTGCAGTAGCTCTCCACTGTACACTAAATGAAGGTGAACTCAATAACCTCATATTCAAGCTCCTCCATAAGCTACCTTTCCTGGGGTATTATCTCATCCCCCACTGGGGCACACACACATGTATTTTCTATTTGTGGCATAGTAGTTAAGACCAAAGGCTGCTAACCAAAATGTTGGCAGTTTGAATCCCCCAGAGGCTCCTTGGAAACCCTACGGGGCAGTTCTACTCTGTCCTTTAGGGTCACTATGAGTCGGAATTGACTCAATGGCAATGGGTTTGGGTTTCATCTGCTCTAAAGCCTTCTGGTCTTCTCATCCTTCCCTACACATGAAACCATGTTTCCACCTCTGTGCCTGTGCTCAGGTTTTTTCCTGGGTAGGAACTACTTCCCCTCCTAATCTCTAACTGTGGAATACTTCCCTTCCTAATCACTAACTGTCCCAGTATCAAGTTGAATCTTACACTGAATATGGCAGCTCACGCTAATCTCTCCCTCCTCAGCATCACTGTAGCCAGTGCACAGTTTAGCAGCTTGCCCTGTATAACATGGGGTGATATAAAAATAAATTACTAGTGTAGAAAGTTGAAATGAAAAATAATTACCATTCTGTTTCTGTTTTCAGTCACTATTGAAAGTGAAAATGGTGTTTTATTTCTGATACTATTCAGTTGGTTGCTTTACTTTGCAAACTTTTGTGGGCTGTTAATTAATAGATACTTGGAAATCCTTAAAGTCCTATAAAATGATTGTAACCAGTTTTGCTATTTCAGATCCTTTAAATGTGAATTTGAAATTTCCAGTGGATGTAAAATCCTTATTTACAACATGAATGCAGGCAACTCCAATGTTATACATGGGTCATTACTTTTCTCCTTGAAATAACATCTTATATCTTTATCTTAGAGAACATAGAAAGGATGAAGACGATTTTTGTCACTTTCCATAACTGCTTAAATCTATCATGTGATAAGAAATATAGCTTCTTTGAAGCTGATTTGTAATGATTCCAGTGCATGATTTGCAAAATAATACATGTCCTGCTGTACCCAGGAAGCCGCCTGTTTCACTATACATCGTGATCCATATACCATACACTCCGTGTGTGTGGTGGGGGGGGGGGAGGGGGCGGGCAGAAGTTGTGATGGAACAGGAGGCAAGACTTGTCCTAAATAAAATGGTGACGACTGTTTTTTGGTGAAGGGATGTTTTTATGTCATTCCCATTTCCTCCATCTTCCGGGCTTTTTACTGACTGATAGTTTAATCTCCAGACATTGAGGACTAGAACAGGATGGACGGGTATCACAGGAGAATCTTGTTTGAATGCAGAAGTTTATCTTCTGCGAAGAACACAAGATCAAAGAATCTTAAGAGTGAGATGGGAAGAAATCTCAGGGGTCATCTTTGTAATTCCAAAGTAAAGCATGAATTTTCTTGTTACTGTTTTTCAAAAAGTAACTGTCTAGTCCCTTTAAAACAACCACAGCAAAGGGTTACCTAGTAGTGTCGAGGTTAAGAACATTTGCTTTAGGTCATCCAGTTGGGTTCTGACTATTTATGCCCTAATGAGCTTGCAGCATTATTTTACCTTAGGTTTGCTTTTTTTTCATGTCAGTGGATTATTAGTTTCCTTAGCCATTTTAGTTCAATTTAATGCATCCTTATCGCGCATCCGTGCTGTGCAAGACAGTGCTCACTGCAATTAGGGGGATGGATCACATTTCTCACAAAGCTCCTTTGATATTGGCCTTGGGCTTTAAGACAGTTTCTGGATCCATCTTTTGGTGGGCTGGCATTAGTGAGCCGAGGCTTCCTAATAGCCTTCAAGTCTAAATTGGCTTGGGGTTAGAACAGGGCACTGCCCATGTTGTCCATATCTGCAGCACATTTAAATTGATGGAAGGTCTGAGTGTGTTCAGAGAACATCAAGTAGTCCTTTGTTTACCAGAAGCCTGTGAAGTAGGAGAAACAATGACAAAAAAAAAAAAAAAAACTCATTGCCATTGAGTTGATTTTGACTGATAGCATAGGGCAAAGTAGAACTGCCACATAGGGTGTCCAAGGCTGCAAGTATTTACAGAAGCAGACTGCAACATTTTTCTCCCACAGAGCAATGGTGGTTTTAAACCGCTGACCTTTTGGTTAGCAGTTGAGTGCTTAACCACTGTGCCACCAGGGCTCCTTGAGAAACAACTAGACAGGTGAATTTGGTGAAAGATTTAGGAAGACTCTAAAGGTTCAAACTACGTTTTTAATCAGTGTTCTCCCATGTAGTCACCTTAGGAAAGCTGCCATATTGCCTGAACGTTAGCACAAAAATTATTTCAGGATTGGATCTTTCCAGCTTTGTCTCATCAAACCCCCTTCGCGTTTATACTGTTGGCATTATAACCAATAGCCACTCTCATCCTGTTTTTATGATTTATGTATTTGGATAACATGCCCAGATTTTTACTCTGCATATTCTAAAATGTTTTTACCATATCAAAAAAATAAAAGATGACACATGCCTGTGTCTGATCTAGGCTGACAGACAGTAGCCCCCGACAACAGGCCCCTGGTCTCAGCTTATCTGAGAAGGGAAATAAAGCATCAAATGTTATGCTAAGAGCTGAACTTTGTTCTGTAAATGTTACATGTCGCAGAGGAATGCAGGCAAAAAGTGACATGCCTAGGAATATTATTTGGATAACAATATATAGGAGATGGGGTACTGGAACATCAGGAGGCCTTGCACTGTGTATGAGCATGAAGTGAAAGGCCACATAGAAGCACATTCAGCAAGCCTTGACAATTGAAGAGAGCAGAGAAAACGGGGAAGGGTTGAGTTGAAGGTAATACTGTGGGCCTTAGCCTGGCTAACTAATAGAGTAATGATGATTTTAACAGGGGTAAGAAAGGCTGGAGGATCTGGTTTGTCATGAAGAGTTTGACTTGAGGTTTGGACATGGTGATTTGGAGCTGCTAGTGGGATAAGAACAAGGATTCAAAATTCAAAACACAAGTAAGAAGAGAGGCCAAAGCTGAAGCAAGAGATTTGGGAATTATTCCGAGAAATTGTTGAAGTGACTGGATGGATGAAATTATTAAAGGCAAAAAAGATTGAGAGATATGGACTGAGGTGGTGAGGTGAGTTGATGACAAATTTTAAATAACAGGAAGAGAAATAGCTGGACTGACGTGATTCCAAGAAGAAAACAACAAAACCCAGTGCCGTCGAGTTGATTCCGACTCATAGTGACCCTACAGGACAGAGTAGAACTGGCCCATAGAGTTTCCAAGGAGCGTCTGGAGGATTTGAACTGCCGACCTTTTGGTTAGCAGCTGTAGCACTTAACCACTACGCCACCAGGGTTTCAAGAAGAGTAAGACTATGTTACATGGTCAAATAGAAGTGAATACAATAATAATTAAGAATACTATGTTTAGCAATTTGGAGGTTATATATTTCTGCGTAAACCTATATTAGCATATCTATATAGCTTTCCATATAGCTGTACTTTTTTTTTTTTTTTAGATGTAACCTTTTAAAAGTAGTATAGAGGCTATATTAGCATCATATGTAATGGGGAATCACCAAATGAGTCATTATTACAATTGTGACCGCCCGAACTGGACTAAGACTGGATCAGGTTCAGGCTTCCACTTGGCACAGCCTGTCTGAACAGAAAACAGACATAGCTGTTAAGGCAAAGTGAATATATTTGTTCAGTTGGCCAAGTAAAGGAGCATGCCAGGGCTCAAGTCGCCAAGGCAGCTCCCTGAAACTGGGCTGGGGCCAGCTTCTATGAGGTTGTACAACAGTAAGCAGAATCAGGAACTTATACATATTCATGATTCCTTGCTGATTATTCATTGTGGGGTAGGGCTAGGAATAGGCAGGAAGCTACTGACAGACCCTTCGCTCCTGAAAAGGGCTTGGCTATTGCAGATGGTGTAAGTCTGGTGACTTTTTGTTCCTTGACACGAGTCTTTTGGTTCCTTGGCATGAGTTTTCCTATCTATCTGCACATGTCTGGTAGTCTGGCGTCAGCTTTCCTGGAACTTGTTTGTGACCCTTATCTGCAGAATTTCCCTGAAGTTAAAACAGTGTAAAAAAAAAAAAAAGAGTAAGAAAGTGGTTAATCCTAGTCAAACAGTTCTGATCTGAAGCCCCAATATAGCCTGCCCCTATTGTGAGGGTAGGCATATGGTTTAGCAACCACCTCACAATCAAACAAAACAAGAGTTATTGTTATCACCAATATTATCTAATAAGGTTCTGGGAGGGAATTTACCATTACTGTTTAACAGTGGTCTTGAAGTATATATATTCGGAAACCCTGGTGGCATAGTGGCTAAGTGCTACGGCTCCTAACCAAGGGGTCGGCAGTTCAAATCCACCAGGCGCTCCTTGGAAACACTACGGGGCAGTTCTACTCTGTCCTATAGGGCCGCTATGGGTCGGAATCGATTCGACGGCACTGGGTTTGGTTTGGTTTTTGGTTTTGAAGTATTCAGAATAAAATAGTATTGGAAGTGGAGAGACATTTATTATTCTTTGCAGATTATCTTCTCAGCCTATAAAACCTACCAAAGCCAATAAATATGTCAGTAATAATAGGAATTCATTAATGTGTCTAGTCAGAAAATAAGTATGGATAATTCAATAGCTTGCTTCTAAAAATCAGCAATAACCAATTGGAAAATGAAAGGAAATGTTTGTGTTTTGAAAATACTAACATAAGCCAAATATACCCAGGAAGAAGCCTAACAGGATGCATGCAGTAAGCTTATAACTAAAACTGAAAAACTTTTTGAGAGAAATTTAAAAAGACTTAAAGAAGAATTAAAGCAGTCATTTGTATACCATGACTCAACACCTCTCAAAAATTTTTATGTATTTTTTAGAATTCACCCCCTATACGATGAAAAAAAAAATTTAAGGATGATGGAATAATTCTCAATTTCATTTGAAGAATAAACCTTTACATTGGAATAATAAATCAAGAAACATTTGGTGAAGAAGAGTAACGTAGAACCTGCCCTATCGACTTCTAACATGTAATTGAAGATATTGTAATTAAAATATTGGTAGAAAAACTGACCAAAAAAGATAATGGTACTAAAAATTATTAGAGAAATAAGCCTAAATAAGTATGATAATTTAGGTTTGAGGACAGAATTTTTACAATATGGACAAAAATACAGATTATTTAATAAGTAATGTTAAGCTAATTTATATTTGGAAGATACTTAAAGTAAGGTGTTTACTTGTGACTGTTGATCAAAATAAATTTCAAAATATTAAATATTCGACTATTAAAATACAAGAATAAAATAAGGTAAATCATTTTTATATTTGGTAGCGCTTAAAACACAAGAATGATTAAGAGAAAGGCTGAAAGATTCCCCTATGTAAACATTTTCTTTTCCATTTTGGTAAAAATACACAAAAAGTTAATAAACTAGTGATATACTGGTAAATTTATATTTGCAACATAGAAGTGAGACAAAGGTTTAATATACCCACAATATAAATAGAATTATGCCAATATAAAAGAGACCAAAGATGAGTAGCCAATTTATAATTGGTGAAATACTCGGGGCAAATGGAAATGAAAATGTATCTAAATTCATGAGTAATTAAAGATGTGCTCCAGTAGGGGCAAATCTGTGAACAAATGGGAGGTTACATGAACCCTTTGTTGGAGGATAAGTTGATACTGTCTTTGCGGGAAGCAACCTGGCATTACGTATAAAGTTTGAATCTTAGCGAGCCTTTCAGTTCAGAAGAATCACATTTAGAAATATTTCTTAAGGAAATAATTAGGTAATTATGTATAGATTTACATAAGAATAAATAAATAAATATAAAATAAAAAATACAAAACTTCTCAAAATGCATCAGTCAATAGTTAAGTTAAAGTACATTACTCTGTGTGTGTGTACATATATGTGTGTGTATATATTTAAAACGTATACACATGCACATGTGCATGCATGTGGATACACACATACACACACATTAGAATATGATGTGCCTATCAAATATTTATGCCAACATGCCCACAATACACTTCAAGTAAAAATGATAGGCTACAGTTCCATTTAGAGAGAGAGAGAGAGAGATGCCTATATATGCAGTGGCCGAAAGTGTATACTCCAGAATTTCACAAAGATGATACCAGACCTATAAATTATATTCATTTTCTTTTTTACACTTTTTCATACCTAAAATAAACATATATAATTGCAGTTGGAAAAAGATAAAGCTATTTTTAAGTATGGTTTCATTTATTTAGACATGAAGACAACAAATACATTCTGTGCTCAGCTCACAGAAAGAGAGCAAATTGTGCAGATTATTTGCTATCACAGCACTCCCAGGAATCCTCAACAACCACAACCAATTTGAGCCTACTTAGTGGAAACTTTTAATGAATGTTCAGGTTGTGCTACTATAATGCAGACTCATTCAGCTGACCTGAAATGGTAGTTCGCTAAGTCTGAAGTTTCCTGAGGCAAAGATTAAATTTTAAGTGTGGAACATTCTCGAGTTATGTTTCTTAGAAAATCTATGAAGTGAACCAAAAAGATATTTTAAGTAAGAATTAACCAGCTATAATACCAAAAGCAAAGCTGAAGAACAAGATTAAATTTATACATATATATTCAAATAAAAAACTTGAAACTGCTAAAAAAAGTGAAAAGACAGCAACAACAAAATTCCATTAGCCCCCCACATCTTTTAGCTGGTAGCTGTAGGGTAGGCTATTCATTTCATGATTCTTTAATTTCACTATGCATTATGATGGTAAGTATCTGAGCTGCATGGGAAATGGTGCTAGAATATGCCATCCTTTAGAGTGAATAAAAATATATATTGAAATACTTGTGTGTAAATGTTAATATTTTTGTTGTAAAATAGTTAATTTCAAAAGATGTAAATGAGCCACAAATACTACCAAGCAAAGCAGACTATATTGGCTGACTGTTTTCTTTGCTAAATTGAACGAATGAATGACTGAATGCATAGATGAATGAATGAATCTTTAGAATTGTTGCAATTGTTTTGTTAAGCTATTTAATTAAGAAATATTCAGAAAAACATTAAATAGAAATGATCTGAAAACGGCTAATTAGAATCCTTATCAGTTCATATTTTATTGTAACATGTTTACATTATGTCATTTCTACGACATTCCTAGAGGCATAAAAGTGTCAAGATTCTGGAACAAAGAAGTCTTTGATTTTGCAATATATAATTATTGTTAAGTCAATGAGTCAGTTGACGAGTAATTATAGAGTGGGCCAGGCATTGTATTTGTTATTTGGGATAACAATGAACCGAGCCCCTGCCCTCAGGGGGTTTATATTCAGTCAGGAAATTTAGGGCTTGTATATGCTTAAAGAAGAGAATACAATATAAAAGAAGAGAATACAATAGGAAAACATGGTGAGGAGTGCCTGGGGCTAAGTCTGCTACCATCGGGAGAGATGCTATCTCATCTTCAAAGAGATAAGGCTTGAGCCTTGACCCTACTGATGAGAAGGACTCTAGGCAAAAGGAACAGCACAAGCAAATTGCCTCAAAATGGAATGACCTTCAAGTGTTGAAGGAGTAGAAGGACAGTGATTATGACTGAAATGAAGTAAACAAAGAGCATGGAGGGAGGAATTGAGTTTTGAAAGGGAAGCAGTCCAGATCATGGAGAGATTTCTGAGTCACACAAAAATTTTTAGATTTTATTCTGGATGTAATTGGAAGGAAAGTAAG
Source organism: Loxodonta africana (assembly GCF_030014295.1). NCBI lineage: Eukaryota > Metazoa > Chordata > Mammalia > Proboscidea > Elephantidae > Loxodonta > Loxodonta africana. The sequence continues at coordinate 53,449,518 of NC_087351.1, forward strand.
AGAGGAGGCAAGGAGACCAATAGAATTCTGCTGTAGTGGTACAGGCGAGAGGTAAAGGTGAATTTCATGAGGTCCAGAGAAGGTGAAATGGGAAGAAGTCATCAAATTTGTGATATATTTTGGAGATACGACTGACAGGACTAACAAATGAATTGGCTGTGTGGTATAAGGGGAAACAAATAATCCAAAATGACTCTTTTTTTTTTTTTTTGGTTTAAGCAATTATGTGAAAAGTGGTAGCATTTAGCTAGAAGTTTTTTTTGGCAGGGGTAGATTTGCAGGATAAATAACAGGTTCTCTTTTGCCAAGGGAAATCTGAAACAGAGTTGGTAATAGGTAATTGGATATGAGTCTTGTTCTTAGGGAAGAATTCCATGCAAAAAAAGGCTAAGTTTGAGAGTCATCAGTGTATACATGATATTTGAAACCACAGGGAGCTGGATAAGGTCACACAGGTGGAGAGGACAGAATGAGAAAAGAAGAGGTTCTAAGATAGAGTTAAAGGGCTTATAACTTTTCTAGGTGTGGAGAAGAAAGTCCCAGTAAAGAAAGAAAAAACGTAGCCCATGAGGTAGAAGAAACCAAGAGTGTAGGGTCTGGAATACCCAGATAAGCTGAGCTTTCAAGAAGAGAGAATAAACATTTCTCTCAAATTCTCCTGAGTGGTTGGATAAGATGAGGGCAGAAAATTTATCATTGGCTTTAGAAAAATGTAGTTCTCTAGAGTTCTTTTTAAGAGCCATTTCAGAGGAGTGATGGTGATTGAAGCACTGTATGAGTACATTTCACAAAGAACAAAGATGAGGAGGTAGATACAAACAATGTAGACTTTGAAGAGTTTTGCTACTGCAGGGAAATGGGCAGTGGTTGAAAGTGGAAGTGGATTCAAGATGATTTGTGCTCTTGGTTGTTTTATCTGTAGATGTTGCTTAAACTGGGCAATATTAATTGGTATGTTTAAATGCATGATGCCATAAAGAACGATAAATGGATAATGCAGATGGGTATATTTCAGGATGGAATTCCTTGAGTGAGCAAGAGGAGATAGGATCCAGGACACAAAAAGTAACATCCATGGTAACAGATTATGTGGGTATAAACCAAAAAAAAAAAAATACCCAGTGCCATTGAGTTGATTTCGACTCATAGCGACCCTATAAGACAGAGTAGAACTGCCCCATAGAGTTTCCAAGGAGCGCCTGGCAGATTTGAACTGCTGTCCCTTTGGTTAGCAGCTGTAGCACTTAACCACTACACCGACAAGGTTTCCAAGTGGGTATAGAAGTAGGTAAGATGAAAGAGTTAGTAGTGGGAAAATAAGGTAGTTCCTGTCCTATTGCATCTATTTTCTGTTGTCATCAGCTGAGAATGGTGAGATGAAAAGGTATTGGAAATCTGAGGAGCACACCAAAACCAAACCAAACCAAACCCACTGCTGTCGAGCCAATTCCAACTCATAGCAACCCTATAAGACAGAGTAGAACTGTCCCATAGGATTTCTAAAGTTGTAAATCTTTACGGAAGTAGACTGCCACATCTTTTTCCCAAGGAGTAGCTGGTAGGTTCAAACTGCCAGACATTTGGTTAGTGGCCAAGCACTTTAACCACTGTGCCAACAGAGCTCCTCTGAGGAGCACAAGGCAGTGTGAAATAGTCATTTTGATGGGGGGAGAAGTGAATTTACTAGGGAGATGTAGTAGTAGTATGGCAGTCTGACATTGTTAAAGGATTCTTTGAAATGTGTAGTTCTAATTTTGCAGAGTGGTGAAAATCATTGACCACTCGACTACTAGCCCAGAAAGTTGGCTGTTTGAACCCACCCTGAGGCTCCTAGGAAGACAGGCCTGGTGATCTGCTTCTGAAAGAGTACAGCCTTGAAAACACTGTGGAACAGTTTTACTCTGCGCACGTGGGGTCTCCGTGAGTAGAAATCAACTCAGTGGAAATTAACAACAAATTTTGTAGTGAGCGCAGTTGTTAATGTTCAGTGATTTTCTCTAGCGATGTTCAGCTACTGGATTGAGTTTTTCGAAGGAGTACAACAGACAGAAAAGAAGAGTCAGGATATTTGGAGGCAAGTTATACTGTAGGTCATTATTCTGGGCTGTGCAGGAGGAGTATGAGTATATAAAGGAGGTAATGAATAGTGAAAAGCTGATATGGTAGAGAGTTAGGTCAGAAATTGTTAGATAGGAGTGTTAGAATAAGTAACCTGGGAAAATTAGAGGTGATAGGTAGTGGGTACAAATTATTAGTGCTGATAGGGCTTACGGTATGAACATATGCATGGGCAGTAGAGGTGAGGTAGAAGAAAAGGTCATTGAGACATAGGAAATCAAGGAAAGAGTGATGGGTGGATCATCTATACGACTTTTGAAGTAGCTAAAATGATTAGAGCATTAGCTGTGGATAGTAAACCAGGAGTTGAAATCATCAGTGAATGACAGACATGACCAGAATGGCAGAAGATAAGTTCAACTAGGAAAGATAAGAAACGATAAAGTCCGATGACATGCATTTCAAAGGAGCTGGGATTTTGAAAGGGAGGGGGGAGACACAGTTTGGAAGTATCAATGAAGAGCAAAGAGGATACTTATTCCACTTCTAATCCCTGAGAGGTACATGAGGTGTAGGGGAAAAACAAAAACAAAATAGTCTCCTCTTGCGAAGGTACCAAAGAAAATGATGTCTTCAGGAAAATCTAGGAGTCAAAATAATACGGTGAATGTATACTAGCTGTTTAATGAGAAGCTAGTTCATTCTGTAAAACTTCATATAAAGTACAATAATTAAAAAAAAAAATGGAAATAATGAGAGCCCAATGTTCTAATAAATTTGCCAAAATCTGAAGGAAAAAAAATTACAAAGTATATGGTGAAGCAGACGTTCAGAAAAAACCGAGGATATTGGACAGCAATAATCATGTAAAAAGAACAGTAATAGGTTTTGTGAGGGCAGAAGGTGGAGGGTTCATGAATACAGGAATTAGTGTTTGTAGTAGTGAATAATTTGGGAGATTGGAACTTCTAGCGGTGACTGAGGTGAATGAGGAATGGTTGTGAGGCAAGATGGAAATAGCTCTGTTTATTAGAATTAGTTGTTAACTAAGATATCAAGGTAGCTATCTCACCTGTGACTGGTGACTCTTTGTCAAGGGAGGGAAACTTGTAATAAATTCAGGGACGTTGGTCATAGCTTTGAAAGAAGAAATCTCTGGAAAAGGAGGTGATGATGAAGGGCTGGGACGTTTGAGAAGTGGGAAAGTGGGGGGCTCTGACGTTCCCAGTGACTACAGTTGTTTTTAAATCATTCTAGAACATAGGGATGTCAAGGCACCTGCCATATCCTGGATTGGCTAGTCAATGTTTATGCCAATCACTCTTGGGTGGGCCTTCCTAAACAACAGAGGTTGGGAGACTAGAAGCTGCATTATCAAGGACTGTTTAAATGGGGATTCTGGATGTGATTTACATTCTGACAACAAGATAGATGAGTTTGGGGAAGGCTTGAATTTGGAACTGAGTTAAGCCAGGAAGACTTAGGAAGTATGGGCACCATTCTCCTGGTGCCAAGACAAAGCAGGTTCCCTATCCCGATATATGGGATCTGCCTTTGATAGTGGCAGGAACAGCAGCAGCTCCTTGGTGCCCAGCTATGAGATATTATTCTTGGAAGCCTAGCCTAGAGTTGGCTTTTTTAGCCCTCCCAGTAACTCTGTAGGCCATTTTGTATTCTATAATAAATGTCCTTTGCTTAAACTGGTGATGCAGTGGTTACCAGCTCGGCTGCTAATGAAAAGGTGGTCAGTTTGAATCCACCATCCACTCCTTGGGAAGTTCTACTCTGTCCTATAAGGTCACTATGAGTTGGAATCAACTAATGGCAGCAAGTTTGGTTTGGTTTTGCTTTTGCTTAAACTGTTGAGAGTGGATTCTGTCTTCTGCAACTGAACCCAAATTGATACATGTAGGCATTTATATTTTGTACACAAGCCTTTCCACTCTTACAACTGCTCTATCCAGTATAGATGTTTGTTTGTTTTTAGACACCCAATTTAGTACATAAATTGGTTTTGGGAGTTAAAAAATTAACTAGAGAATCAAATTTTATTTCTTATGAATATTTTTAGAACTAGGATAAGAATGAGGCAGTTATCAGTGGGATCCAGTGTTGCAGAGATTAGTAAAGAGGAGACATGAGGTAGCGATGGGACCATGAGGGATCATGGAAGCAAAATTCATGGAAGAGAAAAAGCTATGAGTTAGAGAAAACATAATCAGAGGAGACGGAAAGAGTAAAAAAATAAGCAACTCAGTAATATCATGGCTACCTGAATTAAACAAATAAACAAAAATTCCACCTATGCAAATATTGTGATGATTTCATCAACTGAATATAGAATAGACTTATTTAGGAAAACCAAGGGAAAGTTTTAGTTGTATTTTCTTGGTTTTTAGACATTTCTTAAAGGAACAATTTTTTATATATTAAACATTGTCCCTTATATAATTATGTTTCATAAAGTTTATTTAAACTAGCTTAGTAAATTTTTGGAATCACTGGGTGCTCAAACGGTTAAGTGCTCAGCTGTTAACCAGAAGGTTGGCACTTTAAGTCCATCCAGAGGAGCGTTGGAAGAAATGCCTGGCAATCTACTTATGACAAATTGCAGCCATTGAAAACCCCATGAGATGTAACAAACATATTGTGTCACCATGAATTGGAATTGACTTGATGGCAACTGATTTGCTTTTTCTTTTTTAGAATGTTTGTATATGGTGTATTATATCCTAAATTAAACCTTGAATATTATGTATAAGATTTCTGACATAGGATACAGGAAGTAGTTGAGTGCTATTAAAAATTATTTGCAGTTATCTTCCATAAGCCAAGACATAAATTATGCATACTATTGATTTTTTGTGCTTCAAATTATAAGGTAACTTTTAAGTAACCACAGAAAAAGTATTTCTTCTTTTGGAATATTGAATGAATGATCAAGGACAACTGAAATTTTTACTTTTCTCTGAAATATATTTTTTTGTGATTTTTAAAAATTTATAGTTTATTTTATTTTCAGAAGATTGTTTAGTGCGTAGCTGAGAGCATTAATATGTGATTCTAAAACAAATATTTGTTAAAATTACAGTTAACTTAGAATATAATTTTTTGATTTGGGTCAGTAGGTGTGTGTCCTGGTTTCTTACCCTGTGACCGGTAATAAAACGTGTCATCCAGCAACCTCAGTAAACTTTTTAAAAAGTAACCATTTCAGAATATAGACCCTGGGAAACATGTGCAAGCTCTTTCTTATAGGCAAGATGAGTTCAAAGTACAATAGTTAAGAACATGAACCCAATTATCAGATGGTAGTAGAAACAATACTGACAATATTAACCGCGGCATAGTGGTTAAGTGCTACGGCTCTTAACCCAGAGGTCAGCAGTTCGAATCCGCCAGTTGCTCCTTGGAAACTCTACAGGGCAGTTCTACTCTGTCCTATAGGGTTGCTATGAGTCAGAATCGACTCGACGGCCCTGGGTACAAAGAATGAATCTAGGAAAATTGGAAGTTGTCAGAAGTGAAATGGAATGCATAAAGATCTATATCCTAGGCATTAGTGAGCTGAAATGGACTGATACTGGACATTTTGAATTGGACAATCATGTGGTCTCAGTGGCATAGCTTCCAGCATCATAGCAACATGCAAGCTACCACAGTACAACAAACTGACAGATGAGTAGTGGATACATACGGTAACAACCTCAAATCTCAAAGTCTTGAGGGAGATTTTATTTTTCATTCCCATAAAGTGAAATGCAGGTTGATTGGGTTGTTCTGCTCCCTTTGTTGATACAGGTGCGCAGGCTCCTTCCGCTGCCCCTTAATTGCCTAGGCTTCCTCAAAATCCAACACTGCATCCTCAGCCCAAAGAACAAAACCAGTTTGAGGAGAACGCTAACCTAAATGTTAGTGATGCAAACCTACCTTGCAGCACCATGGAAGAACGACCTGACAATCTACTTCCATAAAGATTATAGGCAAGAAAACCCTATGAAACAGTTCTACTTGGTAACACATGGAGTTGTCACGAGTCAAAATCCACTTGGATAACAGTGGATTTGGTTTTGGTGTAGTGAATCTGATACTTAATCGTTTGAACCTGTAAGTGATTGTTCACATTCCATTGGGAGTAGTCTCATAAACCAAAAACCAAAACTGTTGCCATTGAGTCTATTCTAACTCATAGTGACCTTATAGGACAGGGTAGAGCTGCCCCATAGGGTTTCCAAGGAGCAGCTGGTGGATTCAAGCCGAACTTTCACTTAGCAGCCAAGCTCTTAACCACTGTGCCACTAGAACTCAGTAGTCCCATACTCAAAACCAAACCCACTGCTGTTGAGTTGATTCCGACTCATAGTGACCCTATAGGACAGAGTAGAACTGCCCCGTAGAGTTTCCAAGGAGCACCTGGTAGATTCAAACTGCCAGCCTCTTGGTTAGCAGCCATAGCACTTAACCATTACACCACCAGGATTTCCAGTAATCCCATAATAGAACCGCCTAAATACCAGGAGTGGGGAATTTTGGAAACATATTCCTTCACAGGGCAGCTGCTCCCCCAGAAACAATTCTATAGTCTGGAAAGAGAGGACACATTTATGTGGGGAAAGTAGTCATCTCTGTCATACAGGGAGAAAGATACACATGCATTTTGGTGAGATAGTCTCATAAAAAAGCAGATATAGAGAAAAACATGATTGTAAGATGAACAGTTACTAATGTACTAACATTGAGGGGAGGCTGAGTGTAAACAGATATTTTCATGGAAGGAAAACTGATTGGTTTATGTTTGGGTCAAAATGTAAAGTTAGCCACTGGCTATTGGTCGTGATGTCCTCTGAGAGCTAATGGTAGTGTCAATGATCAGCAGAAGTACATATTCTTTCCTAGAACTTAACCAGCGATCCCATTCACAAACATGAAATATTTAGGTTTTCAATGACAGCAAAAAATGTGAATTTAACACAAACTCTACAGTTATTGAGTAAATTTTTAATTTAAGCATGTTATCGCTACTTTTTGCATTGTTCAAGATTCTATATATAAGATCAATGTCAACAATGGGGAATAGTTACATAATTGGGATAACTATGGGAGAATTTCAAGGGGCAGAAAAGAATGTATGAACACAAATGTGCTAGGGACAACAAATTACTTTTATTTTTTAATGTTTTTTAAAAACAATTTTCAAATAGCTTATTTCCCCCAATTTTTCTGAAAAAAATTAACTGACAGAAAATTTGAAAGAATAGAACAGTAAATTTCCATATACTCTTTACTTAGGTTCAGTCATTGTTAATATTTTGTCAAATTAGCTTCCTCTCCCTCTTTCAGTCTCAAATAGATGGTTAGATATAGATAGGTATAGATTTAAGTTTTTTTCTAATTCAGATGAGATGTTACAGGTATCATGACCCTGTTGTTAGTCGCTGTTGAGTCTGCTCCAGCTCATGGCAACCCCATTTGTACAGAGTAGAACCACACTTCATAGGGTTTTTGACCATTTAGAAGCAGATACAAAAAACACCCTGCCAGAAGCAGATACACAGGCCTTTCTTCAGACGTGCCTCTGAGTGAGTTCAACCTGCCAACCTTTTGGCTAGTAGTCGAGTGCTTAACAGTTTGCTCCACCAAGGGACTCCATCATGACCCTGTTGCTGGCATCAAGTCTATTCCAACACATAGTGACCCTATATGACAAAGGAGAACTGACCCGTAAGGTTTCTTAGGCTGTAATCATTGAAGGAGCAGATCACCAGATCTTTTCTCCCAAGTTGCTGCTGGGTAGGTTCGAACTGCCACCCTTTCAGTTAGCAGCCCAGAAAGTAACTATTGGACTACAGGGCTCCCCAGTTATGACCCTATACCAGTTTCTGTCGAATTGAGTTGATTCCAACTCATAGAGACCCTATCACATTAAATACCTGAGCATGTCCTTCCCTAAAAGCAAGGTCATTCTCCTATATATCCAAAATATGGTTTTCACATTTAAAAAACATAACACTGATATAATAATCTTATCTAAAATACAGTCCTTATCAAAAGCTCTGCAATTGTCTAATAATGTCCTTTTGAGCTATTGTTTTAATTGAACCCAGGATCCATTCAGGGATCACGCGTTGCATTTAGCTGTTTGGATGTTTCGGAACACTTTTTCTGCCTTTTTTTTTTTTTTAAATGACAATGACATTTCTGATGAGTACAAGCCAGTGTTTTGCAGAAAGCACACAGAATGATAGTCTGCACATAACGATTGCTAACTATATACCTCCTTTTGACATACCGCATTCAGTTTTGTAGCAATTCTTTATTTTCTGGCACAAGAGGCCCGCTTTGTCTTCTCCTTACCCCAAAAGAGGCCCGCTTTGTCTTCTCCTTACCCCAGTCTGGTTATCAGTTATGTCTCCAAGAACTCTAGTTCTTTTTAATGGGAACCGTATTTAGAAACCAAGGATTGGGCACTAGGTCTAATGGCTTCTTTTTTAAAAGCTGTCTTATAAGGACAAGTAGAAAATGAGTGAGTACTAGGCGTTACTACAGTACTGCCATGGTGGTACCCTGAGTGTTTTTAGGTCACTGGAATGGTTTAGAGAGCATATTGCACGTGAGCCAGCGTGGGCAGTCCTTAAAAGCTCGAATCTGCAACCACAGCGCACAGGCTTTCTTGAAGGCCTTTCACTTTCTGCCTGTGTGACTTACATGCAGTAAGTTCTTTTGTCTCTCCGTACCTCTACTTCTGTCTCTTAATCTCTAAAACGGATATAATATAGTGCCTACCTTGTTTTTTTTTTTTTTTTTTACCTTGTTAGGTTGTAAATTCATCCCAATACGTTCAGCATACTGTTAATTGAGCACCTAGAATGGGACAGACATCTTTCTGGCTGCTGAGGATTTGGCAGTGGACAAGACAGTCTGTGTCTACAGAGGTTTCATTACAAGGGGAAGATAATCTCCCCTACCGACCAAAAAAAAGAGTCAAACCTATTGTCATCGAGTTGATTCCAACTCATAGTGACCCTATAGGACAGAGTAGAACTGCCCCATCGGGTTTCCAAGGCTGTAATCTTCATGGGATCAGACTGCCACATCTTTCTCCCATGGAGCAGCTGGTGGGTTCAAACTGCTGACCTTTTGGTTAGCAGCTGAGCGCTTAACCACTGCACCACCACATAATTAAAAAAAAACAGTGAATAGCTTTTATTGTTATTTTAATACTTCTTAGTTATTTTCCGTCATTTACTTTATACCTTGATGTTTGTTTTCATGTTTTTGACTTCTAGATTTTAAGTGGGCTGTCATTTTAATGCTGTTCTCTCAAGTGCTAACACTCCAGCTGTATAAAGTTTAGTAATGCAGTTATCTTATTGCCAGGGCCTGGAACTGAGATCAGCATACAGTTCACTTAGTGTGTAGCTATGGGCAAAATACTAATCTCTCAAGATCATCTCCTTTGAAATGAGGATAACGATATTTACCTCCCAAGGCTATTATGAAAATTAAAGAATATCCAGATTCAAAAATGAAAGTCCCTACAAAGTGTGAGTTATTGCATTTTTTATTGTCGCCTACACTCTGAGAAGGCTCCTTATGCTAATTCTAGCCACTTAAAGGCCTGAAAGAAATGAATTTGAATGCATTAGTCATTCACACTGAGTTTTATTCTTGTTTGGTAATATTTGAATGTTTTTATTGGTGAGATTTGTTTTTTATATTTCACAGTTTAAGATTTATTGAGACCTGAGCAGCTCTATTGAGCCACTTTTCAAAAGATTTAATGAACCTGAATCTTTCAATCAGCATGAAAATTGGGCTAGAGAAGGACTGTGGTGGTGCGGGGAGCAGTTTAGAATGTATGTCTAAGTCATTCAGTTTAAGAGGGCACCATACCTTAGTGCATATTAGGTACTTCTAAGGTAGGGTTATAGAACATGGTATGATTCTAATGCTTCAAATACATGGCACCATATGATCTTACATCAACTTGACAGCAACGGGGTAACGGCTTATATATATATAAAAATATACACAGGCACATATATATATTCATATATATATACACATGTTGTTGTTGTGTTAGGTACTATCGAGTCGGTTCGGGCTCATAGTGACTCTATAGGACAGAGTAGAACTGCCCCCATAGAGCTTCCAAGGAGTGGCTGGTGAATTTGGTGGATTCGAAGTGCCCACCTTTTGGTTAGCAGCCAAGCTCTTAACCGCTACACCACCAGGGGTCCATATATATATATAACCATTTTATATCATTTTACCATTCATAGAGATCTCTGTATGGACTCATTTTGTTTTAATTCTGTTCTCATTCATTCAGTTATGTTTGTTAGGCAATATTATTATTCCTTTTTTATACAAAAGAAAATTGAGGCCAAGAGAGAATAAACCACAACGTCTTGTGTCTAATAAGTGAAAGAGACAGGAATACAGCCTGGCTTTCCAGTCTGTCCTCTGTATCTTCCATCTCCATTTCCCACCTGCATTCATTGCATTGTGACTTGTTGGTCATTCAGGTCCTAGAGTTGTCCCAATTAGCAGAAAAATAGGTGGTATTTCTGTTTTTGCATTTCTTTAAAAATGTATGGAGAGGAAGAGAGGTTGTATTCTTATTTAATTAGTGCATTTCAAGCACAAGACATGTACAGAATACTTTTATGAACTGTGTTTTCAGTAAGGGTTTGGAGCATATCTATATAATCTGTTCAGCTAACATCTGCAGTGTCCACTTTATTTTTATTTTAAATGATGTAAATGGAAATCAAAGATTCCCATGGTTCATTGGAATTAGTGTGCTAGTCTGACCTATATCAGAAGAGCTTCAGAAATGAAGCATTTTAGATTTAGGCTCTATAAAAATAGTTACTTCATTAGGAAGGAAGCTGATAAGGTGAATTGAAAAATCCCTTTGTAATTAAGACACAAATGGCTTTGAAAAACCTTTGATACTTATGGAAGCCTTCACGGTGTGCTAGAAGCATGTAAAGCTATTTAAAATATTTCAATACTTATTATAACATGATGTTGTTGTGGTTAGGTGCCGCCGAGTCCCTTCCCACTCATAGCTACCCTACGTACAACAGACTGAAACACAGCCTGGTCCGTTATTATAACATGTTAGGCAATAATATTATCATGTGATGAAACAAATTTATGTATACATGTATATATCCATTAGTCACAGTCACTGCGCAACCCCTTCCTGCAAGACTTAAAATAGATATGAAATAATCTAGAAAGCTTCCCTCCTAATGTTTCTCTTTTGTCTAAGGCATTCTATAGAATTGTTGATGATTCTTAAATAAATTTGGCATCAGAAATATTCTTGCTTTCTCTCACCTAGGGAATAAGAATAGGATTTGTTTTGATAAGATTGCAGAGGCTGTTGAAAACCAGGCTTTAAAAAATATTATGGTCCATTTTTACATTTTTTTTCCAAGCCTTTATTAGTCGATTCAGGTATTATCTAGTTGTTTACAAATTACTAAATATTCATATGTTAAAAACTACTTTAATGAACGGAGAGAAAAGTGCTTTCTTAAATCCTATAGCTGAAAAAATCATGTAGTTTGCTTGAGGTTCACGTGCTGAAAGTGCATCATTTTACTGAGATCAATAAATCATTTTAAACCTTATACAGACAATAGCTATTTGTGTTTTTATTTGAACCAGATATTGGAAACACATTTATCAGGGAAGTTTTGACCTTGAGAAAATATCAGACCAATTTTCCAATGAGCGAGGACTGGCATTTTTATTCATAGCATTACAAAGAGGAAAAATTAAACTGTAATTTTACTTGATACATTTCTGATAAGTGTGTGATTGGCATTTGTATCATCTTCCTTTAATCACGGCTTAATTAATACATGCAATTTTGTCTGTTCAGAGAAAGTGGTGAATAAGAATTCATTGATGCTTCAGGCATTCACTTCTCTCTCTTGAAAATAACCTCTATGATCTCGTAATATTTTTCAAATTATTTTCTTTTCAATCAGTAGTATAAAATGCATTTCTAATATATCAAAATTTTCTCACTTGTAAGTATGAAAAACTTACAATGAACTTCATTTACGGTTCTAATTATGTAGCTGGTGACATGCATTTATACTATTAAATTTTAAATTGCATCCACAACTTTGAAATTTTTAACATATCTTTCCAAATACTTAAATATCTTATAAAAATTTTCTTATTGCTCATTTCTCTCTTCAAAAAAAGAGGAAGGTATTTACCATTAGTTTAATATCAACCGTGTCTTTAAATGTGGTTTATCAATAGTCATTGCATTTATAATAAATTTAATGTCATATTCCTTGAATAAATGAGGGATAATTCATTAGAGATTTTAGAATCAAAGCTAGTTTATCTAATTTGGCAAAACTGTAATTTCACTAACTATTTTCCTTATTTATTCTCTTTTTCTGCCTGTCTGTGTAGTTCTTTCTTAACTCCTTAGTCCCTAGCTTTTTTATTTTCATGGCTTATATCCTGTTTAGAGCTTCTATCTCAATCTAGAAACATGCTGAATGAAAATGTTCAAGCATTTGCAAGGCAGCAATTATATGCTGGATTACAATTGTGTTCTGACCCACAAACTTGAATCTTCAATTCTTAAAGTCAGAAAACAGATTGTCTTAGTCTACATGACTATGTGAGCAATTTCTGTGCATGTCCAGGATGCTGGCTTGCTGAGACCTTAGAGGATTTATCTTGTAATTGTAGACATTGGAACAGTTTGTTCTTTATTGCTGTATATCTCATTTTAGCCACTTAGATTTTTTATATTAAAAAAATATTAGTTGTTCTTAAATGTTAGGTGAAGAAGTCACCACCAGTGCTTGTGAAGTTATTGGTTGTTGCCGAAAGACTCTTATTCAGTGGGTGTTGGTTGTAACCTGTGGAACTATCATGTTAAATAGATATTGGTAATATTTCTTTTTCTATGAACTACCTAGAATGAGAAAATAATGAAATTAGGATAGTTTGGCCAAGTCTGAATATTCATTACTGTTCTTCTGTACCTAATTGCAACTATAAGAATAGCTCTACTTTCAGTTTTGTGTAAATTGTATCTCTGCACCCTTGTATGATTTGAAATTATTGTTACTCATTCATTCCTATGAGGTATAAAAGATAGACTCCCGTTTCAGATGGTTTAGAAGAAAATTCATTTGCAAGTATATCAGTAGTTCTTCCAATTTTAAAACTATATATGCTGGCTATATATGTGTGTGTGTGTGTATGTGCGTATGATAGAAAGGGCAGCATAATTTATTCTAATCCCATTTTAAATGAAACTAAAATCTAGTCTTAAAAGATTGTTCATGAAACATCAGCTAGTTATTTGTGTTGTCATTTGTAGATGGAAGACAGGGCTCTTCAATCTCAATAAGAACTCTTTCCATTGAATCAATATATTTTAAATTTTGTTATACATCAGAGTCACCGGGGGTGGTTTTCAAAATGCATATTCTTGGGCTCAACCTAAGAAATTCAGGTGTAGTATGTAAGGAGCACAGGAATTTATATTGTTAACAATCATCTAGGATGATTTGAATACAAGTGGCCCAAGGGCCATATTTTCCGAAATAGTGTAAAATATCCTGGTAGAATGGGGTAAAAAGTTAAAGAAAGAAAGATAACTAACTTTAAATAATTAAGAAAAACACTTAACAGTTAGACTCTGTGATAGCCCCTGGAGGACAATGGATACAACTCCTGCCATTCAAGAAGCCCACCAGTTAGAGGTGGTACACTCATGTAAGTTAATCAACCAATTATGGGATGTGAAGTGATATGCAGCACAGGGCAAGCAGCACCCTGTAGTAGAAAAGTGCCATTTAAGGCCAGGGCGGTAAAAATCCCACATTCCAGAGAAAGTGACCCTTGTAGTGGGAGTACAATGTGGTGAAGGGCGCTCTAGGCAATGAGAGAAGCTTCTGACAATTGTGACAAATTAAAAAAAAAAAGAAAACCTAAACAACCAAATAGCTGTGAGGAGAGGAAGCATGACACATTGTGTTTCCCACAGGAGATAATAGATGTACTTAGCACCTATTGTAAGCATTCCTTAACTGTTCATTATTTGTGGGGAAGGTGAAGCCCAAACAGCCAGCACATACTCAGGGAGGTGCTGTTGTCTCTAGTTGGCTTTAACAAGCTCACTGATAACTGATCTGTTAGAGAGACAGCCTTTTCAAGAGCCTTGAGCGTCCAGGAAGATGGTATTTCAAGGAAGAATCATTGACAGTATCAAATATTGCAGAAAGGTCAAATGTAGGTAGGGACTGAGAAGTCCCCACTAGATCTGGCAGTTACTTATTCATGACAGTATTCCTAATCACCTACGTCAGAGTCAGAGGGGGTGTAGCAGGGTAGCCAGTGCCCAGGGGCAATCTCTAAATTTTGCAGGGGTCCGGTAGGGGTGGCAGTTTCAAGGTGAACAGATATTGATAGCAGCGACTGGTCAGCAGAAACACCTTTTCCCTTCTTGTACTGCTGCCTCAGTCAGGTGCTTTTCCTGTTTGTGGTATCTCTGTAATATCATCCCAGCCTCATCTGCACTTCTCCCCGCCGCCCGCTCTCCTCCCCTCCCCCCCCCCGCCCTTGGACTTGAATCCTCAGTCAAGTCACCTTCTCAAACCCCACCCCCCCACACCTCTGACATCAGAATTGTTTGGGAGTGCTGGTAGGTATTCAAATCCCAGTCTTCTAGTTTGGGATTGTTAAATTAGAATCTCTGGGGCATGTGACCCAAAAATCTGCTTTTTAAACAAGTTAGGGGATTTATTTTGCATGCTGGAGTTTGAGAACCAGTGAACTAGAGAGATATTCTTTTCCTATGTTGTGGAGAAACAAGCCAATTGCGAAGCTTTAAGTAGTACAGGGGAGGAGAGGAAAAAAGCAAGCATAGACAGGATTTCTTGTGAAAGCAAGACAGGAAATAGGATAATTAGGATGATAACTAGGTCAAGGGAGGATTCTTGTTTTTCTTTTTTGTTTGAATTAACAGAAAATACACGAGAGTACTTAAGCATGTTATATTCTGACTAGAGAGTTAGAAAATACCCTGAATCAAATATTTTACTTGGGTTCTAAGGCTGTAGGTTTGTACTAATTTGTTAATGCAATTATATAATCTATGGGACAGTAAGTCATTCAGGAATCTCAAGTATTTGAAACACATCCCCAAAAAATAACTAAAAAAAGGACTTCTGGACTACTTATTCAGGAGTCCAACTTACCTCACTGAAGTCTAGCAGATTATTGACACATCTAATATTAACTGAGTACCTTCTGTGAACTATGCCCTTCTACAAACAAGCATTCTTACTGAGGAATCCCTGGGTGGCACAAATGAGTAATGTGCTCAGCTGCTAATTGAAAGGCTGGAGGTTTGAGTCCACCCAGAAGCAGCTCGGAAGAAAGGCTTGGTTGTCTACTTCCAAAAAATAAGCCATTGAAAACCCTATGGAGCACAGTACCACTCTGACTTACATGGGCTCACCGTGAGTGGGTATTGGCTTGAGGGCAACTGGTTTGGTTTTTGGTTTGGTACCGAGCGCCAAATAATGGCTATTATAGCAACCACAGGAACCTTGGGAAATGCAATAGAAACACTGGGATCTTTGGGCCACTCAAATAACACTTATATCACTGTAAGTTTTATGGGGTAAAGAATTCATAGGAATTAAACTTTACATAATTATAAGAGAAACTGGGGGAATAAAAATCTTGCAGGGGAGTTTTAGAAGGAGTTACTAACCAGCAAATCCAAGAAGCCAACTGTGTCCAGCTACCCATATAGGACCATGACGGACAAATTCACAGAGAGGTCTCTGTGTAGCTCCCATAGCTGTGGGTATGCAAACAAGGTCCTGTTGGGGGCCTGGAGCTGCAGATGGTCAGCGTGGCAGTAGTCAGGAAAAATAGTTGGACATGGAACAGAAGAGAGTGAAAACTACGTGGAACCCACCAGCCCCCTCTGCATCTGTTTGTTACCTCATCCATTCACAAAAAGACCTTCAGAGAATTATGACAACTCCTTCACCTCTGTTTTCTAAGTCTTTCTAAATTCCAATTTGGCTAACTCCAGCCTGACAATACGAAGAGAGAATTCTCGGAAATCTAATTCCCAGTTTAACGAAGTTGATATAGCACAATCCACACCATCGTTTATATTGCTAACTGAATTTTTTACTTTGTGTTTAGGAGTTTGAGTGGTTCTACATAGAATGTGAAGTTGTATCTTGATAAAAACGTAAAGAACACCATGTGAATCATAATGGTGCTTTGCTGCTACTACTACTATTGCTACTAAAACGACCATAAGCAGATAGCATTTATTGCCTGCTCACAATCTGCTAGTAACTGTACATACTGTTTACACGCACTTTAATTTCATCGTCATAGAAACACTGAGAGGTAGGGACACTGTTATTCTTACATGCTGAAATTAAGAGATTATCCTGCCAAGTTTGTAAGATCTTTTTATTAAACACACACACACACACACAGAGAAAACAAAACATGGACTAGGTTGTTATGATAAGGTGAGTAAAATCATATTGGTCTGAAAGTGGGGAGGCGACTGTACGGGGAGGGGTCAGATAGGTGTCTGCAGCCTTTCCTTGTCAGAGAGCAATCACCGAGGCCTATGAAAGGCAACCAGAAGATGACTGTTCACAGGTAAAAGAGGATTGGAGGTGCAGTGCAGAGCCTCACAGGACTGCAAGACTTAAAAGAAGGTATTAGGCATTGAATTATGTCCCCTAAAAGTGTGTATTCTAAATCCTAACCCCTGTACATGTGGCTATAATCCTATCTGGGAACAGGGTTTTGTTTGTTATGTTAATGAGGCCATATCAGTGGTAGTTTGTGTCTTAAGCCAATCACTTTTGAGATGTGAAAGGAGCAGCTCAGGCACAGAAACAAGCAAGAACAAACTGGGGAGGATCGATGTCACCTGAGAGATCTCCAAGAAACCAAAGAACAGAAGCTGAAAAGAAACAAGGACTTTCTCCCAGAGCCCACAGAGAGAGAAAACCTTCTCCTAGAGCCAGTGCCCCGAATTTGAACTTCTAGCCCCTGTGAGAAACTGAATTTCTATTAGAGAAAGCCACCTACTTGTAAGAAACTACAACAGGAGGAGAATCCTTTGGACTGCTGTTTACGTAGAAGAAACAAGCCATCTATTTTCTGCATCTCGTATGAGCTCTTTATGTAAGGATTGAAAGGGAAGAGTACCTAGGGAGACCTAGTTATAAGCCAGAAAAAACTTTAAAGAAGGATCACCATAAATGGAATCTAAGTTTCCATTTTGAGGACATTGTTGTTGTTAGGTGCCATCATTTCGGTTCCGAATCATAAAAAAAAAACCATTTCCATTGAGTTGATTCCGACTCATAGTGACCCTATAGGACATAGGGTTTCCAAGGAGCACCCGGTGGATTCGAACTGCCGACCTTTTGGTTAGCAGCCATAGCTCTTAACCACTGTGCCACCACGTTTTCCTTATGAATCCTAGCGACCCTATATACCACAGAACAAAACACTGCCAGTCCTGCATCATCCTCACAATCATTGTTATGCTTGAGCCCATTGTTACAGCCCCTGTGTCAGCCCATCTTGTTGAGGATCTTCCTCTTTATCACTGGCCCTCGACTTTACCAAGCATGATGTCCTTCTTTAGAGACTTATCCCTCCTGATAACACGTCCAAAGTATGTGAGACGCTGTGTAGCCATGCTTGCTTCTAAGGAGCATTCTGGTTGTACTTCTCCTAAGACAGATTTGTTTGTTCTTTTGGCAGTCCATGGTATATTCAATATTCTTCGCCAGCACCACAATTCAAAGGAGTAAATTCTTGTTTGGTCTTCCTTGTTCGTGGTCCAGCTTTCGCATGCATATGAGGCAATTGAAAACATCATGGCTTGAGTCAGGTGTACCTTAGTCTTTGCTTTTTAACACTTTAGAGAAGTCTTTCACAGCAGATTTGCCCAGTGCAGTGTGTCTTTTCATTTCTTGACCACTGCTTCCATGGGTGTTATTGTGGATCCAAGTAAAATGAAATCCTTGACAACTTCAATCTTTTCTCTGTTTATCATGATTTTGCTTATTGGTCTATTTATGAGGATTTTTGTTTTCTTTATGTTGAGATGTAATCCACACTGAAGGCTGTGGCCTTTGATATTCATCAGTAAGTGTCCTCTTTACTTTTGGCAAGCAAGATCATGTCATCTGCATATCGTAGGTTATTGATGAGTCTTCCTCCAAACCTGATGCCTACTTCTCCTTCATATAGTCTAGCTTCTCGGACTATTTGTTGAGCATACTGACTGAATAAGTATGGTGAAAGGATACAACCCTGACACACACCTTTCCTGTTGTTAAACTACGCAGTATCCCTTTGTTCTGTTCGAACGATTGCCTCTTAATCTACGTACAGGTTTCTCGTGAACACAATTAAATGT
Source organism: Loxodonta africana (assembly GCF_030014295.1). NCBI lineage: Eukaryota > Metazoa > Chordata > Mammalia > Proboscidea > Elephantidae > Loxodonta > Loxodonta africana. Next base: position 53,468,062 of record NC_087351.1, read on the forward strand.
TCTGCAATTCCTATTCTTCACAATGTTGTCCATAATTTGTTATGATCCACACAGTCGAATGCCTTTGCATAATCAACAAAACACACGTGAACATCTTTCTAGTATTCTCTTCTTTCAGTCAGGATCCATCTGATATCAGCAATGATATCCTTGAGTCTATATCCTCTTGTGAATCCGGCTTGAGTTTCTGGCAGTTCCCTGTCGATAGACTGCTGCAACCACTTTTGAATGATCTTCAGCAAAATTTTACTAGAGTGTGATATTAATGATATTGTTCAATAATTTCTGCATTTGATTGGATCAGCTTTCTTGGGAATAGGCATAAATATGAATCTCTTCCAGTTGGTTGGCCAGGTAGCTGTCTTCCAAATTTCTTGGCATAGATGAGTAAGCACTTCAGTGCTGCATCCGTTTGATGAAACATCTTAATTGGTATTCCATCAATTCCCAGAGCCTTGTTTTTTGACGATGTCTTCAATGTAGCTTAGACTTCTTCCTTCAGTACCATCTGTTCCTGATCATATGCTACCTCCTGAAATGGTTAAACATTGACCAATTCTTTTTGATATAGTGGCTCTGTGTATTCCTTCCGTCTCCTTTTGATTCTTCCTGCTTTGTTTAATATTTCCGCAGTAGAATCCTTCAATATTGCAACTCGAGGCTTGAAATTTTTCTTCAGTTCTTTTAGCTTGAGGAATGGTAAATGTGTTCTTTCTTTTTGGTTTTCTACCTCCAGGTCTTTGCACATGTCATTAAAATATTTCACTTTGTCTTCTTGAGCTGCCCTTTGAAATCTCCTATTCAGCTCTTCTACTTTATCATTTCTTCCTTTGCTTTAATTACTCGATGTTCAAGAGCAAGTTTCAGAATCTCTTCTGACATCCATTTTGGTCTTTCCTTTTTTTTCTATCTTTTTAATGACCTCTTGCTTTCTTCATATGATGTCTTTGATGTCATTCCACAACTCCTCTGATCTTTGGTCATTAGTGATCAACGTGTCAAATCTATTCTTGAGATGGTCTCTCTGTTCAGTTGGGATATGCTCAAGGTTGTACTTTGGCTCTCATGGATTTGTTCTAATTTTCTTCAGTTTTGATTTGAACTTGCATATGAGCAATTGATGGTCTGTTCCACAGTCATCCCCTGGCCTTGTTCTGACTGATATTGAGCTTTTCCATTGTCTTTTTCCACAGATGTTGGCAGTTTGATTCCTATATACTCCATCAGGCTAGGTCCACATGTATAGTCTCCATTTATGTTGATGAAAAAAAGGTATTTGCAATGAAGTCTTCGGTCTTGCAAAATTCTATCATGGGATCTCTGGCATTGTTGCTGTCACCAAGGCCATATTTTCCAATTGCCAATCCTTCTTCTTTGTCTCCAACTTTTGCATTCCAATCACTAGTAATTATCAATGCACCCTGATTGCATGTTTGATCAATTTCAGACTGCAGAAGTTGGTAAAAATCTTTAATTTCTTCATCTTTGGTTTTTGTGGTTGGTGGGTAGATTTGAATAATAGTCATATTAACTGGCTTTCCTTGTAGGTGTATGGATATTATCATATCACTGACAACATTGTACTTCAGGAGAGACCTTGAAATGTTCTTTTTGGCTATGAATGCAATGCCATTCCTCTTCAATTTATCATTCCTGGCATAGTACACCATATGATAGTCTGATTCAAAATGGCCAGTACCAGTCCATTTCAGCTCACTAATGCCTAGGATATCAATGTTTATGTGTGTTCCATTTCATTTTTGATGACTTCCAATTTTCCTAGTTTCACACTTCATACATTCCACGTTCCAATTATTAATGGATGTTTGCAGCTGTTTCTTTTCCTTTTGAGTCTTGCTGTATCAGCAAATGAAGGTCCCGAAAGCTTTACTCCATCCGCATCATTAAGGTCGACTTTCTTTGAGGAGGCAGCTTTCCCCAGTCGTATTTTGAGTGCCTTCTAACCTGAGGGGCTCGTCTTCTGACACTGTGTCAGACAGTGTTCCACTACTATTCATAAGGTTTTCACTGGCTAATTTTTTCAGAAGTAGACCACCAGGCCCTTCCTTCTAGCCTATTTTAGCCTCAAAGCTCAGCTGAAACCTGTCCTCCATGGGTGACCCTGCTGGTATTTGAATACCGGTGGGATAGCTTCCAGCATCACAGCCACACTCCAGCCACCACTGTACAAGAAACTGACAAATGCGTGAGGACTGAGGACATTACTCTCATGTAAAGTAACTGGTTGTAAGTGTTACTTACTTCATTTTTCTAGCATAACCTGTCAGCCCACGGTTAATTGTCTATTGGTAGCCTAGCCTAGTGAGAAGTTGCCAGGAAGATTATTCTTAAAAAAAAAATTTTTTTTTTTTTTTTTTATTGTTCTTACGTACTCTGTAATTTGATCTTTGTGCATGCAGAGTGGTGCACTGGGCCATGGATTTGGAGTTAGAAAACATGGGAAGAGTTGGTAGTTACTAAAGAAAAGAAAAAAAGGTAAATAATACCTGTTCAGTCTACTTTAGACAGGGTTTGTGTTTAAATATTAAAACAATGTTAAAATCAAATAAAATGATAAAATGTTATCTGTGGTTGAAGAATCTTTCATACGAGAAGAATATAATTCTTCTTAAATTCATTCCGTATTTAAGATCCAAATATAGGTTTAGTTTGAATTGGAGTTTTTAATGTATTCTTAGTAGGAATCATGCAGAAATGTTTTCCATTTGTTCTCCACCCCCTCCTTTTTGCTACCTAACAGTTTTGGTTGTTATAAACACTGAAAATGTCCTTCATCTCACCTTCCTTCATTCCCGGATGCACAACTACAAAATTAAACTCTCTTTGTAAGCTTTCCAAATCATATGTAGGTGAGACATAGGGGAATTAAAAGCTCTCTCATACACAGTTACCAGATTTTATGAGTGATGTTATATCTTTAGTTTTAAGTGCCGAGAATAGCTAATAAATAAAGTACAAAAGGTATACTATTTTCCCAGTTATAAATCTTCACAGTGCATAGAAAACATGGCTTAACGCAGTTTTTAAGTACTTTGCCATGTTTTGGATATTTTCCTAGTAGAAGCTCTTTCTTGGATGTGTTTACTACTAAGCTTAAAAAAAAAAAATTGAATCTCACTAGTTTGAGATTTTAATTAAAATGTTCTTAATTTATTTAGGGTGTGTTAGCACTTAATCATTCTGGAATTTTCTTTCTAATCAGTGTCATAAAAAAAAAAGCCTTTTGGAAAAATTACATACTATATATTCAATACAAAGAGATTATTTTTCTACTGTAAAATAGCATTTTAAAAATTCTTTCCTGATTGGCTTCTTCCTCCTAACTTGTTGGTATTGATTGAATTGAGATATGGTCCACACAAATCAATACCTGAGAAGACAAGTAGTGTGTGATGACAGTAATTCTATCTGCAGAGTAACTGCCAGTGTCTGGGTCCCAGCAATTAATTTTTGCCAGCTGGTCCACACATGATAATTTGTCAATAAAATGTTTTGCTTTCTTTGATTTGTAAAATAATGCTTATTTTCTTCAAAATACACATTTTGCATATTAACATTATATGTGTCCCAAGACTAAAAAGTTTGAAATAGTCATCCTTAAATCTGACTTCCTTTTCTGACTTTTTTAGAGAATATCTTGTCCCAGAATTCTAGTGCTTTCTATTTTCCAGTATTGTTCTATGCAGGAACGTGCTTGTGACCAGGTATAAGGCCAAAGATATGTGACTGCAACTTTCTCTAATGGAGAAATTTTTGTGTACAAAGATGTTATGGATTGAATTGTGTCCCCCCAAAAGATTTTTTAAAGCCGTAACCCCTGTACCTGCAAATGTGAGCTTGTTTGAGGTAATAATAGGGCCTTTCTTTGAGAATATTATTAACTAATTCATCCTGGAGTAGGGTGGGTCCTAGACCTAATCCCTTCTGAGTGGCTTCTTATCAAAGGGGAAAACAGACACAGGGAGGATCACACACACACAGGGATAAGATGTATGTGTAGCAAAGGAATATGAAGGATTGCTAGCAGCCACCAGAAACTAGAGAGAGACATGGAACAATTCCTCTCTCAAAGACCCCAAGGAATGAACACAGCTGAGACCCTGAATTGGACTTCTAGCCTGTAGAACTGTGAGAAAATAAATTATGCTCCTTAAAGCCACCCAATTTTTGGTATTCTGTTGTGGCCGCCTAGGACTTTAAGACCCATCCATTGCTGTCGAGTCCATTCCAACTCATAGCGACCCTGTAGGACAGAGTAGAACGGCCACATAAGGTTTCAAGGGGCACCTTGTGGATTTGAATTGCCAACCTTTTGGTTAGCAGCTGATCTCTTAACCACTATGATACCAGGGTTTCTGTAAATTAAAACAGAAAGCTAAAGAAGACAAGGTGAAGAAAAACAGCATATTCCACTAGTAGATTCCATAAGGGGCTAAGAAAGGAGGGTGTTATGGATTGAATTGTGTCCCCCAAAAATACGTATTGTAAATCCTAACCTCTGTTCCCATGGTTATAATCTCATTTAGGAATGGGTTGTCTTTGTTATGCTAATAAGACAGGATTAGTATACAGTTTGTTTTGAGTCAAGCTCTTTTGAGATATAAGAGATTAAACAAGCAAGCAGGTAGCAGACATGGAGGAAGAGAGATGCCAAGCACATGAAGATTGCCCAGGAGCACAGAAGAGACAAGGACTTTTCCTTCAGAATTGGCAGAGAAAGAAAGTTTCCCCTACTACCAGCACCCCTTCTAGCCTCCTAAACTGTGTGAATACAAAGTCACTAGAATTGACTCGACGGCACTGGGTACGGGGTATACCAAAAAGAACTGGTCGACGTTCAACCATTTCAGGAGGTAGCATATCAATAGGAACTAATGGTACTGAAGGAAGTGGTCCAAGCTGCATTGAAGGCATTGGAGACCAACAAGGCTCCAGGAATTGACAGAATACCAATTGAGATGCTTCAACAAACAGAAACAGTTCTAGAAGTGTTCACTCGTCTGTGCCAAGAAATTTGGAAAACAACTACTTTGCCAACCGACTGGAAGAGATCCGTATTCATGCCTATTTCAAAGAAAGGTGAGCCAACCAAATGCAGAAATTATTGGATATCATAAATATTACACGCAAGTAAAATTTTGCTGAAGATCATTCAAAAGCTGCTGCAGCAGTACATTGACAGGGGACTGCCAAAAATTCAAGCTGAAGTCAGAAGAGGATGTGGAACCAAGGATATCGCTGCTGGTGTCAGATGGATCCTGGCTGAAAGCATAGAATACCAGAAAGATGTTTACCTGTGTTTTATTGACTATGGAAAGGCATTCGGCTGTGTGGATCATAACAATTTATGAATAACATTGGGAAGAGTGGGAATCCCAGAACACTTGATCGTGCTCACGAGGAACCTGTACTTAGACCAAGAGGCAGTCATTTGAACAGAATAAGGAGATACTGTACGGTTTAAAGTCAGAAAAGGTGCATGTCAGGGTTGTATCCTTTCACCATACTTATTCAGTCTGTATGCTGAGCAAAGAATCTAAGAAGCTGGAAGATATGAAGAAGAATGGGGCATCAGGATTGGGGAACGACTGATTAACAACCTGTGTTATGCAGATGACACAAGCTTGCTCGCTGAAAGTAAAGAGGACTTGAAGTACTTAACTGATAATCAAAGACCAGTCTTCAGTATGGATTACACCTCGACATATAGAAAACAAAAATCCTTACAACTGGACCAATAAACGACTTCATGATAAATGGAGAAAAGATTGAAGTTGTCATAGATTTCATTTTACTTGGATCCACAATAACACCCATGGAAGCAGCAGTCAAGAAATAAAAAAAAAAAATGCTTTGCCCTGGGCAAATCTGCTGTAAAAGACCTCTTTAAAGTGTTAAAAAGCAAAGATGTCACCTTGAAGACTAAGGTGCGCCTGACCCAAGCTGTGGTATTTTCAGTAGCCTCATATGCCTGTGAAAATTGGACAGTGAATAAGAAAGACTGAAGAAAAATTGACGCCTTTGAATTATGGTGTTGGTGAAAAATATTGAATCTACCACAGACTTCCAAAAGAACAAACAAGGATGGTAAGACTGTGTCTCACCTACTTTGGACATGTCATCAGGAGGGAGCAAACCCTAGAGAATGACATCATGCTTGGTAAATAGAGGGTCAGCGAAAAAGAGGAAGACCTCATCGAGATGGATTGACACAGTGGCTGCAACAATGGGCTCAAGCATAGCAATGATTGTGAAGATGGCACAGGACCAGGCAGTGTTTTGTTCTGGTGCTGTGAGTTGGAACTAACTTGATGCACCTAACAACGTAACAACAAACTGTGAGGAAATAAATTTCTGTTTGTTAAAGCTATTCACTTGTGGTATTTCTGTTATAGCAACACTAGATAACTAAGACAGAGGAATAAGAATTAACTTCCAGAGAAGCTGTAAAAGTGTATGTAATTGGGTCTGATTTACAAGGGTCTAATCTATCCTCTATCCAGTACAAGAAACCCACCTGGGCATTTTCTCCCAGCACTTCTTCATTCCTTTGATTTACAGTGTTAATCATTGAGCAGTAAAACATATTTTTATGTGGATAAGAATGATAAACATCAAAGTTATAAGAAAATTATCACATGAAGCAAACATATGGAGGGACTTCAGCTCAAGGGCGACAAAACTTTAGATTTCTATCCTAGAAATATACTTAGTTTCTTGCATGATTCTGCTCTGAATTTTCAGCATAAATACGTGTCATGGATTGAATTGTGTCCCCTTAAAATGTGTGTCAACTTTGCTGAGCCATGATTACCAGTATTGTGTGATTGTCCACAATTTTGTCACCTGTTGTGATTTTCCTGTGTGTTGTAAATCCTTCTTCTATGATGCTAATGAGGCAGGACTCAATCTATAGGATTAGATTGTGTCTTAAATCAATCCCTTTTGAGATATAAAAGAGAAAAGTGAGCAGAGAGACAATGGGGCATCATACCACCAAGAAAGCAGAGCCAGGAGTGCACATCCTTTGGATCTGGGCGGGGTTCCTGTGTGGAGAAGCTCCTAGACCAGGGAAGATTGATGGCAAGGACCTTCTCCCAGAGCTGACAGAGAAAGCCTTCCCTCTGGAGCTGACACCCTGAATTCAGACTCTTAGTCTTGTAGACTGTGAGAGAATAAATTTCTCTTGGTTAAACCATCCACTTGTGGTATTTCTGTTATAGGAGCATTAGATAACTAAAACAATATACAGTTTATTTTTTCAGGAACCAGTAATGAAAAAAGCTGAGGGAACATATGTATAAGAGAACAGTGCGTATTGGAAAAATGTTCACTTCAGTTTTAAAGTCTAGAACTGATACCTGTTATCCACTTAAATTATAAAATACATTTTTAATATTATGATGTATTTGACCATTCCCAATTAGAAATAAAATCAAATAATATGTTAAAATTTCTTTTTCATATTTGTTCTATTTTCCATTGTTACTGAATATTTTATAAAATTGAAGTTACCGCTTTATTATCAAGGAATATTTTGTGTCGATAGTAAATGGGTTTGGTAGTATATTAGGTCATAGGTATTTTGCTTTAAATAGGGAGGTATTTTCCAAAGACCATTTCTCCTCAAAATTTAACTAACATGTTTTCTTCACATAAGAAAAATCTTTTTTAATAACTTTAATTGAAAGGAGCATAGAAACCACAGAAGTCACGTATTCCATAGGTTTTAAAATTATTTTATCCACATGACTCTAGGTGCCTTTGAAAGAAAATTAATCAGTGGTGTGCTTAATTTGTGCTTCCTCTTTCTCTCATCTTGCTGCAGCCCTGAATAGGGATTTCGGTTACAAGATGTTAAGGATCACTTGGAAGGATTCCACAATTGTAAAAGTCATAAAAACCCTGCCCCGGTTAGAAGGTGCTATTATTTTTCCCATTTTTTAGAATGCTTAGAATGTTTAAAGTATACTGTAATGGTCCACACTAATCAGTAAAGGTGATCTGTATCTGTATTTGAAATGACTTTCAAATCACCATCATTAATTCTGTGAAATGGCAAAATGAATCATGTTATAGATATTTACTTTAATTTTTTTTTCCTGCTCTGTCTCAAGTAAGGAGCATGCATGTTTTTAAAGGAAAAATACAAGATGGAGGGGTTAACTTTGAACTCATAAGAAGTTATTTTTATACTTAGGATTCCATTCTTTTAAAGTTTCAATTTTAAATTTCAGGAAGTATCAAGCTAAAAGAAATGAAAGGCCAGGCAGAAATTCTTGTTCCTGTTAAAACCTTTCTTTTGGGTAAGAAGCAGCCCTGGTGGTGTAGTGGTTAAGAGTTTGTCTGCTAACCAAAAGGTCGGCAGTTCAAATCCACCAGGTGCTCCTTGGAAACCCTGTGAGGCAGTTCTCTGTCCTGTAGACTCACTATGAGCTGGAACTGACTCAAGGGGAATGGGCTTGTTTTTTGGTTTAATGGGTAGGAGGTTCATTGCAAGCGTTCCTCCACTGTTACTCACAGCCCAAGAGTAAGAGAATAGAGGTGAGAGGGGCCTGATAGGAGTAAAGCATGGGCAATACCCATAGTTCACTTAGATCAGCATAAATAAATGGATTCAACAATTTGAATCATTGATTTTCCTGGTAAAGACTCATATACAGTCACAATTTATTCCACATATTTCTTTACAAGAGTATGAACACAGTGACTGTTCAAAAATGATTGATGTTTGTAGAATTCATATTGTTAATGAGTGTTTTCTTATTTCACTTTTTAAATTGTTTCCACTCCATGGCCTAACAATACTATTATTGAAAGAAATATATTACAGAGTTCGTGGGTAGACAGGATCAAGGTAAATAAAACATGATGAACTGTTTAGAAAATCATGATGATATGACTTCAATTTTCAATGTAGGCTGTCTCTCTTTCCCTTTTTTTTTTTTTTTTTCCCCTAATTCTACATGTCTTAATTTCTCATGGGTACGCTTCACATATCAGGATTGGAGTGAATTCTTCCTAAAACTTGTGATAAAACAATCGCTCCACTCCACATCCAGCAAGGGGAATTTTTAATTAAGTTGTATACTATAGCAGTGCTAATACAGTCGCTGTTGAGCGCTTGAAATGTGACTAGTGTGACTGACTAATTGAATATTCAGTTGTGTTTAATTTTAATTCATTTAAATTTAAGTTGCCCCATGTGGTTAGTGGCTACCACAGTAGTCAGTGAATTGTGCAGCTCCAGAATTGAGCTGTGTGCCTACGCCTTCACCTCCCATCCTTTCTAGAATCTGTTGAGTGTTGGTTCTTTGGTGGAGCTCATCAATCTTGGCCTGATTTATGAATTTGAGCATTCCTTTTTCCCTAGTCTTGGCCTAGCCTGAATATCTATACCTCTTAAGTATAAAACTCTTTGGTTAAGCAACATCTCCTAGTTGCTCTCTGGGTTTGGACTGTGGGGGGCCTGTCTGCTTTCTCTGTCTTCTTTTAATTGGGATTGGATCCTGTTCCTGCAGTCCTGAGTTACATTGGCAACCACCAAGCATGACACCTGACAGTTATAGCTAATTAAAATCGACAATTTGTGATTCCTGAACATAGAAGTTCCTTTCAGTAAAACACATTGGACATCTTGGCTGTGCTCATTAGGGCTCTATAGCTAGTTGCCTCAGTCTGTCCTACATCTCTGCATGCCAAACCTGGTGATGAGGCTGCCATTTTTAATTTTGTTACTGCACAGCTAGATCATTACTGGCTGTAGGACCTTGGGCAATTTATTTAATCCCTCTTTGATTCAACATCCTTGCTTATAAAATGGGAATAATAATAGTACCTAGCTCATTTGGTTACTTGAGGAATAAATGTATGAATACAAAGGAGATCCTTAGAATAGTGCTTGGCATGTAGTAATTGCCATATAAGTGTTAGCCAGTATTAATATTGTTACTGTAGGTTGCATCAGATGATCCTATTAGGAGTATTTGATTTAATGCATTTTAGCTCTTCATTTTGATTATATGTCAAAATATCATAAAAATAAATTTTATTTTATGTTTACTTTTGTAATACAGACTGAAAATTTTGTAGAGGAGACTTAGGAAAGGAATTAAATTATACATTGTACTTAAAAAACTTGGAAATTGCATTTGAACTCAAGTTCCCTACTCCGTGACCTTGGACAGTTGAATGGGTCCATACTTTTTTTTTCTTCCTTCTCTCATGTATTGTCCATTTTCCCATTGTTGTTATTGTTAGTTGCTGTCCAGTCAGTTCTGACCCACAGCCACCTCATGCGTTCAGAGGAGAACTGCACCACAGGGCTTTCAAAGCTGTGAGCATTCGGAAGCAGATTGCCAGGCCTGTCCTTCGAGGTGCCTATAGAAGGTTTCGATCCACCAACCTTTCGGCTAGTTGTCTAGCTTTATACCATTTGCATTACTGGCTATTAAGTACTGGTTCACAGGAATTTCTTAAAAGGCAATTTATAAGCATCTGTTGTTAATTGTTAATTGCACATGCCCTTTTGGGTTTTAACTCCTAAACTCCCCCAAAAAATAATTTCCTCCACACAGAATACTTTCCCCAGTACAGCTTTTCACACCAGCGTGTAAGAGAAATTTTTAAATGTACTTACATTTATATAGAACTAGTGCCTCTCATACGTGAAATAATTTTTTTTAATATGTAATTGGTGTTTTTACCAGCCAAGCACAGTTTACATAGGAATTGGCTTTCCTGAAGAATAATCAAGTCAGTACCACTGACTTTGCCTGTTGAACCTAGCTTTGTCTACTATTCTTCTAAACATTACTTATGTACACACACACATACAGATATATAATTGCCTTTTTTTTTATTCAAGAAATTATGCCCCATATACAAAAGAAGAGGAAAAAAGTGGGAAATCAGATTAAATAATTTTGGCAGCTCGAGGGCACTGGGTTTTTTTATGTTATATGTACATTTGATCATGAAGCCAAATCACTAGTTTGTGAATAAATGTGTTGTTGTTGTTAGTTGCTGTTGAGTCAGTTCCGACTCTTGAATAAATGTCTTTGTTGTTGTTAGGCGCTGTCAAGTTGGCTCTGACTCATAGCAACCCTATGCACAGCAGAGAGAAACAGTGCCCGGTCCTGCACCATCCTCAAAATTGTTGCTGTGCTTGAGCCCATTGTTGCAGCCACTGTACCAATTCATCTCCTTGACGGTCTTTCTCTTTTTTGCTGACCCTCTACTTTACCAAGCAGGATGTCCTTCCCCAGGAACTGATTCTTCCTGATAACATGTCCAAAGTATGTGAGACGTAGGAGCATTCTGGTTGTACTTCTTCCAAGACACATTTGTTCGTTCTTTTGGCAGTCCATGGTATATTCAGTATTCTTTACCAACATCACGATTCAGAGGTGTCAATTCTTCTTCAGTCTTCCTTATTCATTGTCCATCTTTTGCATGCACAGGAATAAATAGTGTTGCAAAAAACAGACAGCCATCTGGAAAAAAAAAATTGAATCCATATGTCACACCATATACCAAGATGAATAGATAAAAACATGTATATTAAAATATGAAACCTTAACAATGTAAGAAGACAACCTGAGAGATCTTGAAATGGAGAAATGCTTTCTAACCAGAACTCCAAATCTGAAAGTTATAGAAGAAAGAACAGTTAGAGAGATCAATTATATTAGAAAAAATCTATGTATTAAAACACCAAAATTAAAGAAAAAGACAGGAAAAACTATTTGTAACTCATATCAGAAAAAAAGTTATAATATTGCTAAGATTTTCTAGAAATCAAGAACAAGGCAATAATGAAACCAATATGGAAAGGGCAAAATATAAATAGACATTTAATGAAAGAAGAAGATAAAGTGGCCTTTATACATACATATGAAATGCACCCTAACAGAAATTGAATTAAAGCAACACTGATAGAATTTTTTCTGTTGGATTGACAAACATCTATAGCTTATTAACACAAACTATTGGTATGGTTGTTGGTGTCAAAATAGCACTCTTGTATGTTGTTTATGAGAATATAAACTGTATACTCTCACATGTAAGAAAAATTTGCAGGATCTTTCAATATTAAAATATACCCACTTTGAGCTAGCCATTTCTTCTGGGAATTTATTACACTTCTGTAGTTACATATGCATGAAATAATGTTTGTACAGATTTTTTTTTTTTTTTTTTTACTATAGCATTACTGTAGCAAAAGACAAGAAATAACCTAAATTGTCTTAGTATTTTATGGTTATGTGAATTAAGGTATGTTCATACATGGCAATGGCTTCTAACTCTAATAATTAAAAGAATGGGGACATTTTCTATACAGAGCTGTGGAAAGGCCTCCAAGATATATTGTTAAGTGAAAAACTTAAGATTCTGTACCTTATGTAAAGCATAATATAATACAAAAAATATGATCAAATAAAAACACATATTTCTATATGCACATATATACACAAAGAACTCTTGGAAGAATACATAATACCTAATAAACAATGGAAGGTTCTTGGGCTTGAAAGTGATGCCACTAATTGATGTTTTAGAAAGATTTATCTAACAATGTTGTTTGAAGGGAGCCCTGGTGGCACAATGGTTAAAAAAGCTTGGCTACTAAGTCTGGGTTTTAAAAGCTTATAGTGACCATCTAAAATACTCCACTGGTCTCACCCTGTCTGGAGCAAGGGAGAATGAAGTAAACCAATGACACAAGGGAAAGAGTAGTCAGAATGACTATGGGCCACAGGTACTACAGCCTCCACCAGACTGAGTTCAGCATAGCTAGATTGTATCTGGCTACCACCACCGACTGCTCTGACAGGGATCACAATAGAGGGTCCCAGGCAGAGCTGGAGAAAAATGTAGAGCAAAATTAAAACTCACACAGACACACACACACAAAGACCAGACTTATTGGTCGGGCAGAGACTGGAGAAACCTCTAGAATATGGCCCCGGACACCCTTTTAGCTCAGTAGTGAAGTCACTCCTGAGGTTCATCCTTCAGCCAAAGATTAGACAGGCCCATAAAACAAAATGAGACTAAATGGGCACACCAGTCCAGGGGCAAGGACTAGAAGGCAGGAGAGGACAGGAAAGCTGGTAAAAGGGGGAATGCTGACATGTCATGGAGTTGATGACCAATGTCACAAAACAATATGTGTACTAATTTTTTAATGAGAAGCCAAATTGTTCTGTAAACCTTCATCTAAAAAAAAAGTACAATTAAAAAAAAAAAAAAAAAGAACTTGGCAACTAACCAAAATGTTGACAGTTTGAATTCACCAGCTTTCACAGCTGCTTCTTGGAAACTGTATGGGGCAATTCTACTCTGTCCTCTATGGTCACTATGAGTCTGAATCGACTACGGCAACGGATTTGGTTTTTCTTTTGGTTGTTTGAAGAGAAGTAGATTGTTGGAAAAGGTACTAAAGTGAAAGAAACAAGGATTAATTGTCTGAGGAGAAATACAATAGCCCTATTTTTAGGGGGTATATGTTATGGGAATTGGGTGGATGAGGATAGGAATGAGAAGGAAACTTTTCATCGTATACTTTTTTATATGTTCTTTGCTATCAATAGCCTAAGTAATTACCTATTTAAAAATACATAAATTGAGTTTTAAAAGGGTTATTTAGAAGAAACGTCTTTTTGAGAACTCCAAATAAGAAATTTTTGCTTCCTTAGCTTATGTTTCAAGGCATCTGGGACAATATTTAATTTAATTGCTGTATTAGCAGAGTGGACCTTTTGTCCTCTGGAGTTTATTTTTTCAGTTGCATCTTCAGTTGTTTCTAGTTTAGTGAGTCAGAAAATCGTATTCTCACTGAAATAGGCCCAGGATTTGCTCAACATTGTTGTTTTAACAGATAGTAAAACAAAACCCAAGAAGATTACATAATGTCAGAAAGCAACTTGGGGGTAGAAAACAGACCAAGTTTTCTATCTTCTAACTTTCAGCTAGTGTTCCTTTAATGGTGGTGAATTCTATTACATTGCACTTCATTTTCTATATGTTCTAATTTGAAAAGCTTTTATTATTTTGTAAAAATCTTGAACAGGCTATTCTTAAAGGACAAATATGTTAGCAAAATGGAAAAAAAATTTTTTGAAGTGAAAAATAGTAATATCTTTTTTTTTTTCTTTTAAATTATTAGTCTGCAAAGGTCATCCTTTGCTGTAAAGGAAATTCATTTTCTAGTCTGAGAATACTTTCAAAATATGTTGTTGTTGTTAGCTGCAATTGAGTAGATTCAAACTCATCGTGAACCTGTAGGACAGAGTAGAACTGCGTCACAGGGTTTCCAAGGAGTGAATGGTGCATTCAAACTCCTGACCTTTGGTTTAGCAGTCAAGCGCTTAAACTACTGCACCACCAGGTCTCCTTCCAACTCATAGTGGCCCTATATGTACAGCAGAATGAAACACTGCCTGGTCCTATGCCATCCTCACAATCGTTGCTGTATTTGAGCCCGTCATTGCAGCCACTGTGTCAGTCCATCTCATTGAGGGTCTTCCTCTTTTTCGCTGACCCTCTACTTTAGAAAGTTTGATATTCTTCTCCAGGGACTGGTCCCTCCTGATAACATGTCCAAAGTACTTGAGACAAAGTCTCACCATTCTCGCTTACAAGGAACACTCTGGCTTTACTTCCAAGACAGACTTGTTTGCTCTTCTGACAGTCCGTGGAATATTCAGTATTCTTTGTCAACACCTTAATTCAAAGGCATCAGCTCTTCTTTGGTCCTTTAAATTCGTTGTCCAGTTTTCAACTGCACATGAGGCAATTGAAAATGCCATGGCTTGAGTCAGGCACATGTCAGTCCTTAAAGTGACATTTTTGCCTTTTAACACTTAATGTTCCACTGCTATTCATAAGGTTTTCATTAGCCAACTTTTTTAGAAGTAGGTTGCCAGGTTCTTCTTCCTAGTCTTAGTCTGGAAGCTTCACTGAAACCTGTCCACCCTGGGTGACACTACTGGTATTTAAAATACTGGTGGCACAGCTCCCAGCATCACAGCAATATCCAAGTCACTGCAGTATGACAAACTGGCAGATGAGTGGTGGTCTTTGAAAATATATGATATGTGACAAAATCACAGATAGAGATTAGTGTTATCAACAAATTTTATGATTTAAAAAGAAATTGAGTTCACAATATGGTAATTGTCTAAGATGTGATTAAGGACTATTCTGAAGGCTAGAAATTATCTTAATAGGAAACTAATAATTATCTTAGCCTAAAAATAGGGAGCAACTGAATAGTATTTCCATCTTAAAATATTGCTTTTTTTTTTCCCCACTTGTAACAATTCCCTTGTCTTTTGCCCTTATATCTTAGATCTCAGCTTTTTAGCTTGTCTTTTCAATTTGTTCACTCTAGTCTCTCTTCAAGCAATTAATCCTGGTTTCTTTCCTTCCTGTAGTTCTTCTAAGAGTCTACTTCTCTTCAAAAGGATCTTTAGATAAATCTTTCTAAAACATCAGTTTGTGGAATCACTTCCAAGCTTAAGAACCTTCAATAGCTCACAGTTAGCTGCAGGAGAGATCAAATACTTCAAGCCAAATCTTGATTTAAAACCTATTTACTCAGCATCTAGCCATGTGTGATGTCTAGCCAGACTTATTTCCTCTATTCTCAATGGCACTCTTTCCTTATAATTCAAAGATTTATTTAATCTGCCCATGTTCAAATTCTGACTCTACTAAGTCATGCAGGGCAAGTATTTGTCTTTTAGTTGTCTCAATTCCCTGATTTGTAAAATTGGGGTGATAATAATACTCACCTAACTAGTTGTTTTTAGGACTAAATGAATTAATGCATGTAAAATGGTTTAGAAATATGTTTGGCCTACAGTAAGCACTCTATAAATATTAGCTGTTTTTATTCCTTTGCTTCTTGAAATGTCAAGACTGTGTTTAATTCTGCCTTAAGTTTTTCTGTGTCATGTGTAAGATTCCATTTTTCCTCCTCACCATTTATTTCAACTTTATCCTTCCTTCAGATCTTTCTGACAAAGATGTTTCTGTGCACTCCAGTCAGACATCTAGTAGCATAGGACTCCACGTTTCACTTACCTCTTAATCATACACTGCTTATGAGTAGAGATCATAGTTTAATTATTTGATTTCATCTAATGCCTGGGTGCTCAGTATTGTCTCACAAATAGACAATTAAAATCAATAAAGCAACAAGCTTCTTCTATGTTATGTATCTGTATGATGGAACCAGCTTGAAAAACGTGTCGAAGAACCATCTGACTCGTGCTCTGTCAAGAGTGAAAGTAAAGAGTTTATTGAAGATGGTACAACTTGCAAATCGGTCTGCGCTTTGTAAAGACACGAAGTGCTCCAAAGCATGGAGGGAGAAGTGTGTCAATTCATCTCACTGAGGACCTTCCTCACTTTCACTGGCCCTCTTTTTCACCAAACAATATCCTCTAGAAAGTGATCCTTTCTGGTGATGTCCAAAGCAAGCCAGTTGAACAATGTTCTGTTGTGATTCATAAGGTTTTCATTGGCTAATTTTCAAAAATAGATGACAAGGCCTTTCTTCCTAGTCTGTCTTAGTCTAGAAGCTCCACCGAAACTTGTGCACCATATGTGACTCTGCTGGTATCTGAAATACAGGTGCGGTAGCTTTCATCACTGTAACAACATATTAGTTTTTACAACAAGCTGACAGACAGGTGGTAGATAGAAGTGATAATCCTCAGAAGAAAAAATAAAATCACCCATGAACCTTTTACCTGAAGAAAATCTCTGCTAATGTCTTATTGTATTTTTATCTAGAGTTTTTTTTATATATACTTTATTTTTTAGAACAGTTTTGTTACAAAAAATTGCCATAAGTTCCCATATAACCTCCCCCACATACACACACATAAAAAGGATTTACTAATTAACATCTTGTATTCCTGTAATACACTTGTTACAAGTGATGAACCAATATTCACACATTATTATTCACTAAAGTTCATAGTTCATATTAGAGTTCAAAAATGTGTTATACAGTTCAGTGGGTTTTGACAGATGCATAATGTTATGTGTTCACATTACAATATCATACAGAGTAGTTATGCTGCCCTAAAATGTTCTGTGCTTCACCTATTCATCCTTCCACCTTCCCACTGAGAAGCTGGTAACAAATGATCTTTCATTGTGTGTATAGTATTGTCTTTTCCTGAATGTCATAGTTGGAATCACAGTGTGTAGCTTTTTCAGACTGATTTCTTTCACTTTGCAATATGCATTTAAAGTTCCACCATGTATTTTCCTGGCTTGATAACTCACTTCCTTTGTATGGATATACCATAGTTTGTTTATCCATCCAGCGATGGAAGGACATCTTGTTTGCTTCCAGTTTTGGGCCATTGTGAATAAAGTTACTATAAACATTCTTGCACAGGCTTTTATGTGGACATATGTTTCCATCTCATTTAGGTAAATACCTAGGAGAAAGATTGCTGGATCATAGGTAAACCTATGTTTAGCTTTGTAAGAAGCTGTTTTTACAGATTATTTTACAAAGTGGCTGTACCATTTTGCATTTCCAGCAGCAGTGAATGAAGGCTCCTGTTGCTCCACATCCTTGACAGCATTTGGTGTTCTCAGTGCTTTGATTTCAGCCAGTTCAATAGATATGTAGTGGTGTCTGTTGCTTTAATTTACAATTCCCTATTGTCATAATGGTGGGCATCTTTTATACTTATTTCATATATATGTATCTTCCTTGGTGAGGCGCTTGTTTGGATCTTTTGCCCCTTTTGTAATTGGGTTGCATGTTTTCTTATTGTTGCATTTTGAGAGTTCTTTGTGTATTTTGTATACAAATCCTTTTTCGGATATGTGTTTTGTGGATATTTTCTCTCTGCCTGTGGCTTGTTTTTTCATTCTCTTAACAATGTCTTTCATAGAGCAGAAAATTTTAAAGAAGCCCGACTCATCAATTTTTACTTTTATGTATTGTGCTTTTGATGTATGTAAAAAGTCATAGACAAATCCACATTCATCTAGATTTTTCAAGTTTAATTTTAGGGGGAGGAAAATGTTCTATTATTAAATTGTGATGATAGCTGCACGACCATGAGAACATTAGAAAGGATACTGAATTATACCTTGTAATTGGTTGAATTGTATGGTATGTGAATCATATCTCAATTAAAAAGCAACTTATAAAAAAGGATGTTATATTCTTTCTAAGGCAGCATCATTTTTCCTTCAGAAAATTATTCTTCACAAGTTCTTGTTATATATGATAATTTGACATTTATCTAAGATTTAAAATTATATTTTGCCTGTAGAATTCTTCAATATTGCAACTCTAGGCTTGAATTTTTTCTTCAGTTCTTTCAGCTTGAGAAATGCCGAGCTTGTTCTTCTCTTTTGGTTTTCTATCTCCAGGTGTTTGCACATTTCATTATAACATTTTCCTTTGTCTTCTTGAGCTGTCTTTTGAAATCTTCTGGTCAACTCTTTTATTTTTATCATTTCTTCCTTTTGTTTTAGCTACTTTATGTTCAAGAGCAAGTTTCAGATTTTCTTCTAAAATCCATTTTGGTCTTTCTTTCCTGAGTTTTTAATGACCTCTTGTTTTTTTCATGTATGATGCCCTTGATACCATTTCACAGCTCCTCTGGTCTTTGGTCATTAGTGTTCAATGCATCAAATCTATTCCTGATATGGTCTCTAAATTCAGGTGAGATGTACTAAAGGTCATACTTTGGCTCTCGTGGACTTGTTCTAATTTTCTTCAGCTTCACCTTGAACTTGCATATGAGCAGCTGATGGTTTGTTCTATAGTCAGCCCCTGGCCTTGTTCTGACTGATGATACTGAGCTTTTCCATCATCTCTTTCCACAGATGTAGTCGATTTGATTCCTGTGTATTCCATCTGATGAGGCCCATGTGTAATAGCTGCTGTTTATGTTGTTGAAAAAAAGGTATTTGCAGTGAAGAAGTCGTTGGTCTTGCAAAATTCTGTTATGCAATCTGGCATTGTTTATGTCACCAAGGCCACAGTTTCCAACTACTGTTCCCTCTTCTTTGTTTCCAACTTTTGCATTCCAATCACCAGTAATTATCAATGCATTTTTATTACATTTTTGATCAATTTCAGACTGCGGAAGTTGGTAAAAATCTTCAATTTCTTCATCGTCAGCCTTAGTGGTTGGTGCATAAATTTGAATAATATCGTATTAACTGGCCTTCCTTGTAGGCATATAGATATTAGCCTATCACTGACAGCATCATACTTCAGAACTGATTTTGAAATGTTCTTTTTGACAATGAATGGAACACTATTCCTCTTCATTTTGTCATTCCCAGCATAGTAGACCATATAATTGTCCAATTTAAAATTGCCAATACTAGTCTATTTCAGCTCACCAATGCCTAGAATATTGATGTGTATGCGTTCCATTTCATATTTGATGATTTTCAATTTTCCTAGATTCATACATGTATTGTAGAAGTTCAGAACAGTACAATCACTATGCCTCCAGGAATATAGAGAAAGGAGAAGTCATCTGGAATGGATTATGAATCTTCATTTTGAAATGAGTTACAAATCTTCATGGAGGTGATATTTGTTGGCCCTTGAACATTTTTAGTTTTTAATTGAAGTATGACATATATACAAAAATGGGCACTCCTCATAAGGATGCAGCTGCATGGATTACCTGTAATCCATCCTGTAATTAATACTCGGATTAGGAAATAGAATATTATCAACAGTCTAGAATAGCTTTTTATACCCTCTCCAGAAGAACCACTTTACAAACACAACTATTATCCTGAATTTTAGCATTGTAGATTTTTACCTGTTTTTAAACTTTGTATCAGTGGAATCATAGAGCATATCTAGCTGTAAGATCCATTCTTGTTATTCAGTGTAACTGTAATTCATTCATTTTCATTGCTGAATAGTGTTCTGTTATAATAACATGCCACATATAATTGCCCATTATTCTCTTCCGCAGTGACATCATTGTCAAAAGCTGAGTAATTCTATGTGTGGATCAGTGTCTGGGCTCTCTATTGTGTCATAATTTGAGCCAAATATCCTAATTAATCTTGTAAGGTATCAGGTAGTATAAATTCTATGATTTTGTTTTTATTCTTCAAGATAATCTTGGCTGTTCCTGCCTTCCAAATTCCCATACAAATTTTGGATTCAGCATGTCAATTTCAAAAAAACAAAACAAAACAACAACAATATCAAACTCCGCTAGCACTTTTATTGAGATTTCATTAAATCTGTAGATCAACTTTTGTAGAATTGCCATCCACTGAATACGGAGTCTTAGAAATCATTACCTTGCTATTTATTTAGGCCTTCTTTTACTTCCTAATAGCATTTTCAATATGTCCTCAAAACTATTAATGCTACTATAAATTTAATTTTTTTAAGTTTTAATTTATGATTGTTACTGTTGATATTGTATATGGACTTATTATCTAGTGAACTTGGTGATTTAAATAATTAACTTTAAGGTTTTTAGCTGTATTTTTTAATTTTGTAAACAATGAATCGTTATTCATTTGTAGTCATTATAACTTTTTTATTTTCTTATCAGCCTGTCCTGAACCCAGTACAATAATGGATAGAAGTCATGAGACAGGGAATTCTTGTTTAGTTCCTAAATTGATGGGGAAATCTTTTGATATCTTTGAATTACAATGAGGTTTCCTGTAAGTTTTTTCGTGGCTGCACTGAATCAGATTAAGGAAGTTCCATTTTATTCCTAGTTAGTTAAGAATTTCTGACTTGAACAGGTGAAGAATTTTACCAAATCCATTTTCTCTCTCCATTGGGATGATGATATGCTTTTCCCCTTTTTTGTGTTACACTGATAGATTTTCAAATTGTAAACAAAGTGTACACTCCTGGAGCAAAACCAAGATGGTTATGACATTATTATTCTCTTTATATATTGCTAGATTTAATGTGTAAATATTTTGTTTAGAATTTATATCTGTATTAATGAGAGACGCTGTTTATAATTTTTCTTTCTTTTAATGTTCTTTTGAGGTCCTTGCATCAAGGCTATGCTGTCCTTTTTACAAGAGTGTGGGATTCTCTTTTTTATTTTCTGGAAAAGTTAGAATAAAATTATCAATATATCTTCTCTAAATGTTTGGAAAATTTTATGGGTAAAGCCATGTGAGCCTTGAAGGTTTTTTTTTTGGAAAGGATTTTAATGACAGATTCAATTTCATTAATAGGTATAAAACTGAAAAACCCATTGCCATCATTTCAATTCTGACTCATATCAACCCTCTGGGACAGAGTCAAACTCCCCCACTGAGTTTCCAAGGCAGTAAATCTTTACAGAAGGAGACTCCCACATCTTTCTCCCTCAGAGCAGCTGGTGGGTTCTAAGGGACCTCTTGTTAGCAGCTGGGCACTTAAGCACTGTGCCACCAGGGTTCCTATTAATAGGTATGAAAACCAAAAACCAAACCCATTGCTATGGAGTCGATTCTGACACATAGCGACCTGTAGGACAGAGTAGAACTGCCCCACAGAGTTTCCAAGGAGCACCTGCCAGATTTGAACTGCCGACCTTTTGGTTAGTAGCCATAGCACTTAACCACTGCACCACCAGGGTTTCCTTAACAGGTATTAAAAAAAAAAAAAAAAAACCCAGTGCCATTGAGTCGATTCTGACTCACAGCGACCCTATGGGACAGAGTAGAACTGCCCTATAGAGTTTCCAAGGAGCACCTGGCAGATTTGAACTGCCAACCCTTTGGTTAGCAGCTGTAGCACTTCACCACTATGCCACCAGGGTTTCCTTTGTTTATATAATTATAAAATTCATCTTTCACTAGTGTCAATAATTTTTATTATCTTAGGAATTTATTCATTTCATTTAATTGTTCACATTTTTTATAAATTACTTTTACTTGTTTTTGGTCTTTTTAATATATGTAGACTCAGGGATATGCCCATTTTCACTCATTTTCTTGGTGAGTTTTACTGGCATTTTTATCAATTTTATAAGTCTTTTTGAAGAACCATATTTTGGGTTTGTTGTTTTTTGTTGAAGATTTATTTCATTTATTTAGTTTCTGCTCTTTATTATTTACTTATTTCTGCCTTATTTGGCCTTAATGTACTCTTCTTATTTTTAAAACCTGCTTAAGCTATAAACTTAAGTAACTGATTTTTCATTATTTTCCTATTCCAATGGGAATAGCTTGCTTTCTAACTATATACTTCCTTCTACAATAAATTTGTCTGCATTCCATATATTTTGAATTTTCAGTGTAACTTTGTTCGTATCAAAATCTTTCCTAATTTTCATCTATTAATTATGTCAAGCTATGAACTATGGAGATGTCTGTTGCTTAATGTCCAAGAGTTTGAGAATTCTAGTTATCTTTTCATTACTTATTTATTGTTCAAATCTGTTTCTGTCAGAAAACAAACCTGGTATGATTTTGATCCTTAGGAATTGTCAGAAGCCCATTATATAGTCAATTTTGGTAAATGCTCCATGTGTATTTGAAAAGAATGTTTATGTTATTGTTGCAACTTTCTATGAATATTTATCAATTGAAAATTTTCAAATTTATTCATACTTATTAATTTTAGTCATTTTTATATACAATAAAATGGACAGATATTAAGTATTCAGTTCAACGAATTTTTACAATTATATTACTGTGTAAACATCACACAATACAAGATATAGAATAATTTGATCTCTCCAGATAGTTTCCTCATGACACTTTCCAGATAATCCCCTCCCCACTATCCTCAGAGATAACCACTTTCTGATTTCTAACACTGTGGATTAGTCTTGACTCCTTTTGAATTTCATATAAATAACATCATAATTTTTTTGAGATTAATCAGTGTTATTTTACATATCAGTAGTTTGTTCCATTTTCTTGCTGGGTAATGTCCCATCGTATTATTATGTATGATGAAAAGCGCATCATACATAATAATACGATGGGACATTACCCTTGTCAACATCTGTGTTGTTTTCCAGTTTGGGGCTCTTATGAATAAGGCTACTATGAACTTATTTTCACAAATCTTTTTGTGGACCAGGGTTTTGAATTCTCTTGGGTAAAAACGTTGGAGCAGAAATGTTGGACATAGGGTAGATGTATATTAAAAAATATACGAAAATGCTTAATGTTGGACAAAATAATGAACAGATATTAAACGTTCACTGAAGTTTTGCTATTGAATAAGACTTCCTCTCACATCTTTGGACATGTTATCAAGAAGGACCTGTCCCTGAAGAAGGAGATCATGCTTGGTAAGGTAGAGGGTTGGCAAAAAAGAGGAAGACCCCCAACAACGTGGATTGGCATGGTGGCTGCAACAATGGGTTCAAACATAGCAACAGCTGACTCAATGGCACTTAACAACCTGGAAAAAGCGTTCAAGTTGCTTTTTTTTTTATCATAGTCAAAGTTTAGAATTAATTGTTTTTAGTTTAGCTATTGTAAAATGGTATATTGTTCTGCTTTTAGCATTTTTTATAGGAGTTTTTTTATAGATTTTGGATATAAGCCCTTTGCCAGAGGTATGTATTACAAATATTTTCTCCTCAACTGTGACTTGTCTGTGCATTTTTTTAATGATGTCTTTTGAAGATCATATATTTTTAATTTGATGAAGAAAATTTATCAGTCTTTTTGTATTTTGTGGTGCTAATTGTGCTTTTTGCATCCTGTCTTATAAATTTTTAACCTATCCCCCAACTGGCAAAGCTGTTCACTTTTTTTCATTATACTCATTATAGTTCTATCTTTTATGATTAGTTCTATATCCAACTCAAATAAGATTTTGGATATAGAGTCATGTACAGGTTAAGGTTCATTTTTTTCATATAAGCATCCACTTGAACCAACATTACCTGTTAATACAACTCTCTTTCCTCAGTTGATTTGCTGCCTTTGTCGAAAATGAATTGAGTGTGTATGCGTGCATCTATTTCTGAGCTCTTATTTACTATTTCACTGATTTATCTGTTAATTATTTGGCAAATAACACACATTTTTATAATTTACCTTGTAGTAAGTCTTGAAAGCAAGTAGTGGAAGTGTTCTAAATGTATTATTTTTGAAATAGTCTTGCCTATTCTAGCTTAATTGCATTTCCGTGTAAATTTTAGAAATTCAGTTTTTACAATAAACTCTTCTAGAATTTTTTTTGACCACATTGAAATTATAGATTTTTGTTGGGAGAAAAGATACTTAAATACTGAGTCTTTGATCAGGAAAATGGTATATCTCTATATTTATTTGTTGTTGTTGTTATTAGGTGCCATCAAGTCACTTCCAACTCATAGTGACCCTATGTACAACAGAATGATACATTGCCCAGTCCTGTGCCATCCTCATAATTGTTGTTACGCTCAAGCCTGTTGTTGCAACCACTGTGTCAGTCCATCTCATTGAGGGTCTTCCTCTTTTGTGATATCCCTCTACTTTACCAAGCATGAAAGCTTTCTCCAGGGACTGGTCCCTCCCGATAACATGTCCAAAGTATGTGAGACAAAGTCTCACCATTTTTGCTGTCATCTTACAAGATAGATTTGTTCATTCTTCTGGCAGGCCATGGTATATTCAGTGTTCTTGGCCAACACCATAATTCGAAGGCATCAGTTCTTCCTCGGCCTTCTTTATTCACCGTCCAGCTTTCCCATGCATATGAGGCGACTGAAAAACACCATGGCTTGGGTGAGTCTCACTTTAGTACTTAAAATGACATCTTTACTTTTTAACAGTTTAGAGGGGTCTTTTGTAATGGATCATTTGATTTTTTGACTTCTGCTTCCATGGGCACCGATGGTGGATCCAAGTAAAGTGAAATCTTTGACAATCTTTTCTCTGTTGATCAAGATGTTGTGCATTGGTCCTGTTGTGAGGATTTTTGTTTTCTTTATGTTGAGGTGTAATTCATACTGAAGGGTGTAGTCTTTGATCTTGGTCAGTAATTGCCTCAAGTCTTCTTCACTTTCCTCAAGCAAGGTTGGGTCATCTTGCATATCTCAATAAGTCTTCCTCCAATCCTGATGCCCGTTCTTCATATAGCTCAGTTTCTCAGACTATTTGCTCAGCAAACAGATTAAGTATGGTGAAAGGAAACAACTCTGATGCACACTTTACCTGACTTTAAACCACGCAGTATCCCCTAGTTCTCTTTGAACTACTGCCTCTTGGTCTATGTACAAATTCCTCATGAGCGCAATTAAGTGTTCTGGGATTCCCATTCTTCACAATGTTATCCATAATTTGTTATAATCCTTACAGCCAAATGTCTTAGCACTGTCAATAATACACAGGCAAACATCTTTCTCATATTCTTTGCTTACAGCAAGGATCCATCTGACATCAGCAATGATATCCCTGGCTCCACGTCCTCTTCTTAGTCTGACTTGAATTTCTGATAGTTCCCAGTCAATGTACTGCTACATTTTTGAAAGATCTGCAGCAAAATTTTACTTGTTTGTGATATTAATGATATTGTTCTATAATTTCCACCTTCTGTTTGATCACCTTTCTTTGGAATAGGTATAAATGTGGATCTATTCCAGTCAGTTCGCCAGGTAGCTGTCTTCCAGACTTCTTGGCATAGATGATTGAGCACTTCCAGTGCTGAATCCCTTTGTTGAAACATCTCATTTGGTATTCCATCAATTCCTGGAGCCTTATGTTTTCACCTGTGTCTTTAGTGCAGCTTTAACATCTTCCTTCAGTACCATTGGTTCTTGATCTTATGCTACCTTCTGAGATGATTGAACATTGACCAATTCTCTTTGGTACAGTGACTCTGTATATTCCTTCCATCTTGTTCCATTTTTTAAAATTGTACTTTAGATGATTTACAAAGCATATTAGTTTTTCATTAAAAAATAATACACATATTGTTTTGTGACATTGGTTGCCAACCCACAACATGTCAACACTCTCCTCTGCTTGACCTTGGGTTTCCCATTACCAGCTTTCATGTCCCCTCCTTCCTTCTTGTCCTTTACCCTGAGCTGGTGTGCCCATTTAATCTCATTTTGTTTTATGGGCCTGTCTAACCTGAGGAGTGATTTCAGTACTGAGTTAAAAGGGTGTCCAGGGGCCACACTCTTGGGATTTCTCCAGCCTCTCTCAGACCAGTATGTCTGGTGTTTTTTTGTAAGTTAGAATTTGTTCTACATATTTCTCCAGCTCTGTCTGGGACCTTCCATCTTTTTTTGATGCTTCCTGCATCTTTCAATATTTTGCCCATAGAATTCTTCAGTATTGCAACTTCTTGTTTTTTTAAGGACCCCTTGCTTTCTTCATGTATGATATCCTTGATTTCATTCCACAACTTGTCTGGTCTTTAGTCATTGATGCGCTCAATGCATCTAGTGTTTAGTGCATCAAATCTATTTTTGAGATGGTCTCTAAATTCAGGTGGGATATACTGAAGGTCGTACTTTGGTTCTCTTGGACTTGTTCTATTTTTCTTCAGCTTCGACTTGAACTTACATATGAGCAATTGATGGCCTGTCCCGCAGTTGGCACCAGGCCTTGTTCTGACTGATGATATTGAGCTTGAGCTTTTCCATTGTCTCTTTCCATAGATGTAGTTGATTTGATTCCTGTGTATT
Organism: Loxodonta africana; assembly: GCF_030014295.1. Lineage (NCBI taxonomy): Eukaryota > Metazoa > Chordata > Mammalia > Proboscidea > Elephantidae > Loxodonta > Loxodonta africana. The sequence continues at coordinate 53,494,716 of NC_087351.1, forward strand.
CCACCTGGTGAGGTCCACAAGTATAGTTACCGTTTATGCTGTTGGAAAATGTATTTGCAATGAAGAAGTTGTTGATCTTGTAAAATTCTATCATGGGATCTCCAGTGTGGTTTCTTTCATCAAGGTCATATTTTCCAACTATTGTTCCTTCTTCTTTGGTCCCAACTTTTACATTCCAATCACCAGTAATTATTAATGCATTTTGATCGCATGTTTGATCAATTTCAGACTGCAGAAGTTGGCAAAAATCTTACTTCTTCATCTTTGGCCTTAGTGGTTAGTGCATAAATTTGAATAGCAGTCATATTAAGTGGCTCTTGAAGACATACGGATATTGGCATGGATTGAATCTTGTCCCCCAAAAATATGTGTATCAATTGGCTAGGCCATGTTTCCCAGTATTGTGTGATATTCCTATGTGTCGTAAATTCTATCTCTATGATGTTGATGAGATGGGATTAGTGGCAGTTATAGTAATGAGGCAGGACTCAGTCTACAAGATTAGATTGTGTCTTGATCCAGTCTCTTTTGAGATATGAAAGAGAGAATCCAGCAGAGGTACATGGGGACCTCGTACCACTACAAAAGCAGAGCCAAGAGCACACGTCCTTTGAACCTGGGGTCCCAGCACTGAAAAGCTCCTAGACCAGGGGAAGATTGATGACAAGGACCTTCCATCAGAGCCAATGGAGAAGAGAAAGCCTTCCCCTAGAGCTGATGCCCTGAATTTTGACCTGTATCCTACTAGACTGTAAGAGAATAAATTTCTCTTTGTTGAAGCTATCCACTTGTGGTATTTCTGTTATAGCAGCACTAGATAACTAAAATAGATATTATCCTATCACTGACAGCATTGTACGTCAGGATTGATCTTGATATGTTGTTTTTGATGATGAATGCAATGCCATTTCTCTTTAATTTGTCATCCCCAGGTAGACCATATGATTGTCTGATTCAGAATGGCCAATACCAGGCCATTTCAGCTCACTAATGCCTAGGATATTGACATTTATGTGTGTTTCATTTCCTTTTTGACAACTTTCAATTTTCCTAGTTTCATACTTCGTACATTCCGTGTTCCTTTTATTAATGAATATCTGCAGTTGTTTCTTATTTTGAGTTGTGCCACATCAGCAAATGAAGGTCCTGAAAGCTTGAGTCCATCTATGTCATTAAGGCCTACTCTGCTTTGAGGATGAAGCTCTTCACTTGCCACATTTTGAGTGCCTTCCAACCTGAGGGGCTCATCCTCCGGCACCATATCAGACGATGTTCCTCTGCTGTTCATAAGGTTTTCACTGGCTAATTTTTTTCAGAAGTAGACTGCCAGATCCTTTTTCCTAGTCTGTCTTGGTCTGGAAGCTCAGCTGAAACCTTTCCACCATAGGTGACCTTGCTGGTGTCTGAATACTGGTGGCATAACCTCCAGCATCATAGCAACGTGCAAGTCACCGCAGTATAACAAACTGATAGATGTGTGGAGTATATTTATTTAGGTATACTTTAATTTATGTCAGCAATGTTTGGGTTTTGAGTGCAGTGGCCTTGCACGTATTTTGTTAGTTTCTTCCTAGGCATTTTTTGTTGTTGTTGTTTCTGTTATTGTAAATTTTAAGTTTAATTTTCATCTTATAATTGTCATTTTTAATTATACAGAAAGGCAGTTATTTTTATAAATTAATTTTTTGTCTTGTACTTCCTTTTATCTTTTGGTGGATTCTGTAAAGTTTTTTTTATATTTTTAGTCATGTCATCTGTAAATAATATCTTTTTTCTTTTTCCTTTCCAGTCTTTATAACTTTTATTTCTTTTTTGTGTCATATCATTCATCCTTAGACTTTCACAATAGTATTGAACAGAAATGTGTCTCCAGGGATATTAGCCTTTTATGAGTTTCAGTTCATTTCAGTACCTATTTGAAGAATAGAGAGGTTTTATCATATTTGACTATTTAATTAAAAAAGACTTTTTTTCGAAGCTATTGAGATAATCAGATGCTGTTCCTTTATTTTATTAATACAGTGAATTATATTGATTTTCTAATGATAAGCTAACCCTGAATCATGGAGTAAATCCCAAAGATCATATTGCTGTTTTCAACTACTAATATTTTGTTCTGGATGGTTAATCTGTTTTTATGATGGGAAATAGTTTGTAATTTTATTTTTGGTGATACTTTTATTAGGTTTTGTTGTTGGGGTTATGATGACCTCCTAAACAAGGTGTGTAGTATTTCCTTCTATATTTTGTACTAGAGTTTGTATAGACATATCATTTCTTCCTTAATTGTTTGATAAAATTTACATATTTCCTTTTCATTTATAACTATTAGAGTCTTTGTGATCAGAATATGTACACTACATAATTTATCTGAAATTTATCAGATATATTTATGGCCCAGAATGTGTCCTAATTAGTGAATGCTCTTCAAGAAACATAAAAGGTTAAGAATCTTGCATTTGTTGAGAATAAGAATTTCAATTAGGTCACATGAGTGGATAGTATTTTTCAAATCTTTCATAATATTACTGGTTTGTTTCTTTTTTGGTTGACTTTGTCTATCAGTTACTGAGCTAAGATTTAAATCTCTATGAATGTATTTGTAGATTGCTGCATTTATTTCTGTTTCATTTTGCTTCATGTATTTTGAAGCTATTGTATTACCTACATACACATTTATGATTGGTATATACTCTTGATAAATTAATACTTTTGTTTTATCAAATGTCCTTTTTTAATGTGCAGCGTTGCTTCTTGCCATAAAGATTTTGATTAAAGTGTAACCAAGTCAATTTTCTGACGATTAGTGTTCCCACATAAAATTGTTTCTAGCTTTCTCCTGATTTTTTAAATATGTTTATTTTAAACCTGTCTGTGTTTTTACAATTAAATTGTTTCACTTATAAACAGCAGATAGTTTGTTCTTCAGTTTTTTATACATTCTGGAAAACTCTCCTAGTTTGAGTGTTACTTGTTTTCTGTTTGTCTCACATGGTCTTTGGTTCTTTGATCCTCTTTGCTAGTAATCACCTGCATTAATAGAATATTCTTAAATATTCTATTTTATCTTCTATATTGCCCTGGCAGCGCGGTGCTTAAGAGATATGGCTGGTCACCAAAAGTTGGGAAACCATATGGGGCAGTTCTACTCTGTCTTGTAGAATTGACTCAAGAGCAATGGGTTTGGTTTTTGGTTTATTGACTTTTTGGCTACAAATATACATTTTCAATTTTTTTAGTGATTGCTCCAGGGTTTGCAGTACTCATCTTTAATGTCTATCTTGAAAACATATTACAGTATCTGGTGAAGAGTGTAGTGATCTTTAAAAGGCATATAATTTCCCTATTCCTCCCTACCCTTTGTGCACTCATTTTGCATCTACATGTCCTATATATCCACTATACCTTGTTACTATTTTTGCTTTAAGAAGTCAATAGTTTTGTTTGGCTATGTAAAATGCATGTTAAAATATCACACTGAGATCATGAATTTGGTTATTTCTTCTTTGAGTCCTGTCAGGTTTTGCTCTATCTATTTTGAATCTATGTTATTAAAAACAGAGAATTGATCATTTATTTCTTCACTGTGGATTTATTTTTTATCATTATTACATGTTCCTCTTCAACAATCAGTACCCATGAAAGCAGCAGTCAAGAAATCAAATGACAAATTACATTGGGAAAATCTTCTGGAAAAGACCTCTTTAAAGGGTTTAAAGTCACTTTGATGACAAAGGTGTGTCTTACACAAACCACGGTCTTTTCAGTCATCTCCTATGCATTGGAAAACATGACAATAAAAGAACACTGAAGGAGAATTGATGCATTGGAATTGTGGTGTTGGCAAAGAATATTGGATGTACCATAGACTGCCTGAGTTCGAATCAACTCGATGGCAATGGGTTTGGTTTTTGCCCAGAAGAATGAAAAATCCATCTCGGAGGAAGTGCAGCCAGAATGCTCCTTAGCAGTGAGAATGGCGAGACTTTGGCCTGCTTACTTTGGACACATCATTAGGAAAACCAATTGCTAGAAAGGACATTATGTTTGGTAAAGTAGAGGGTCAGTAAAAATGAGGGCAACCCTTCATGATATGGGTTGGCACTGTGGCTGTAACAGTGGGTGAGCATGGTACAGGACTAGGCAGTGTTTTCTTCTGCTATACATAAGGTTGTCTTGAGTTGGAACCAACTCCACAGCAACTAATGATGACATATCTACCTCTCACTCTTTTTGTAACTCTAAGCCTTTTTGTATTACTGTATACTTTCTTTAATATAAATATAGCATTTTTAGGGGGAGGGGTGCCTAGCTTTTTTCAATTCTTTTATTTTCAATTTTTCTATGTCTTCCTATGCAATGTGTGAGTATTGTAAACAGCATATTGTTCTTTACAGAGTCTCTTAATTTTTGTATTTTAAATGCACTATATAATCTCTTTATATTTATGTAATTAGTAATGTATTTATAAGATTTTATTTTATATTAGAGACAAGAGGGGTTATTAAATATTTTTAGAAGTTGAAAAACATGGTGGAAGTTTTATTTTAGAAGGATTAGGCTATTTCATTGCTTAAGGTGGAGAATGAGGTCAAGGAAATCAAATGGAAAATTATTACAATTAACATATATTTGAGATGCTGATATCCTGAAATAGTGAATGCTACAGGGAACAAAAATTAAAGGAGTCCTGACCATGAAGGGGATAGTTACAAATGTTATTTGAAAAGGGGGAGGGTTATAGATTACACATAGGTAATGGACAAATTTAAGAAATGTATAAAGCAATTAGGAAAAATACAGGAATGGAATTTGAGAGATTGCAGGTGAATTTGTATATTTTACATTCTGAAACCCTTTTTAGTTGAGTGGGTTAACGTTGTGTTACGTTAAAGAGCCTTCTTATTAAAATATGGTCTTAGAATCAGCAGCATTAGTTTCATCTAGGTGCTTCTTAGAAAATGTAGAAACTCAGGCACTATTCTAGACCTACATTTATCCAGATTCTGCATTAAAAAAAAAAAAAAAAATTTCCAAGTGATTTTTCTGCACATTAAATTTGAAAAGCATCGGTATAGAGCAGTGGTTCTCAACCTTGTCTGCATTTTAGTATTAAGTGGGGAGCCGTTAGAAATCCCAAAGCCCTGGCCATACCTCACACCGCACAGATTCCTAGGGTGTGGAACTCAGGTATCCGTGTGTCTAAAGTTTCCCAGGTGGTTCTTTTGTGTAAGCCAAGGTTGAGTTACAGTGGTACAGAGACACAGAAGATAATAAGGACTAAATTAAGCTAAGGAAGCAGCACAAGTGAGGGCAATTAAAAAATAGTGAGGATTTCAGAGAATATAATTCTTGTCTTTGTTTTGCCGTTTGAAGATTATCATTAATTATCTGTGACTCAATTTTCTCTTGATACCTGCATGTGTTTTTTCATTCAGCAAATATTTATTAAGGGCATATTTTAAGCCAGACACCATGATAAAGGAGCTGTATTACAATCTCTAATTAAGTCATGGGAGAGTCCTGGACACAGAAAAGAGAAAATGAAGTACTAACAGTGAAAGGGAAGGGGGCTGGTGGAAAAGAACAATGCACATCTGCTGACTGTAACTGTTAAAGGAATTGAGCAGGCAGTGCTGATCTGAAGAGGAATCTGTTGTATCAAAAAATGTGAAAATAATCAAAGTTGGTTTGCAGAAATAAAACTAGGTAAGCCACTAAGTCTATGAAGTGCAAAGTGAGGAGAGTTTGAGGAAAAATGAGAGGAAAAAGTAGATGACAGAAGAGCAGATTCTTTTTTTTTTTCTTTTTTACCACTACGGAAGTGAGACCTAGATAAGTTCTTCTCAAACATTACAGACACAAGAACCACCTGGGAGATTTTGTCAAAGTGCAGATTCTGATCTAGTAGATCTTTGGGGACAAGCTTCTAGGGGGTGAAGATGCTCTTGGTATGAAAGCTGTCCTTTGAGGGGCAAGGAGCTAGAGCTCAGTACTATGATGCAACTAGAGCTGGAGTCTGGGTGAAAGCTAACCTGCTCGTGCATCTTTCTCAGTTGTCTTGGCAACTGCCTCTCCTGAAGTTAATGACAGTCTTTAAAAAAATCTGTTTGAAAATGAGGTAAACTGTAATTAGATTTAAAGCAACATAAAGAAGACATGAGGAAGACTTTTGGAGAGGGGGTTTTATAGTTCAAAAAGATGAAATTATTTCAGGAAGAATTTGGTTCATCTCTAACAGTGTTAAAAACGTGTGAGATTAGGGACTTCTAGGGTGTAGCAAGGCTGTTTTACCTCCAGCTGACTTTGGTCATAGTCAGTGTAAACATCCACATGCTTCACAACTGCATTTCCTCACCGGTTTATATGACACTAACACTGTATGAAAGAGACTCCTATAGGGAAAAATGTAGTTGAGTCAACATTGGACATTAATTAGAAAATGACATGCACTTTATGGTCAATAAAACTGAAAGGAGGATATTATAGGGAGCACTAAAAGAAGTAAAAGTAGAAACACTAGGAGTTGAGTATAAACTATGAAAAGAGAAAAAAAGACCCATTTTGTCTGTTTTAAAGATGCTAAAGGGGAAAAGGCAATCAAAAGGCTCCCCATCTCAGGAGAACAGGAGAAAAGGCATCTGTGAAGATTGAGGAAAAATGTGATAGAATTTATAACTGAAGAGAAATAAAGGAGGGTTTAAACCACTTCTCTTGGAAGTATACCAAAGAATCAGGAAGACATTAGTAAAGAACTTTTCAAGCAGTGTCAAGGTTCTGTTTGCTACTAGACACACAAATTTATGAAGGATTAGGTACATGGTGTTGGTGCTTTCTCCAACAATGCTCTGCACTCTGGGAAAGACAATTAAGAAGTAGATGAGTATGTGTAGACAGGATTTGGTGACTGTTGTTGATAGTACCCCAGAACACAATTATGGAGACAGTAAAGGTTGCATAGAAATAGCCGACCATCCATTTTAAGTGGAACACAGGTAACTAGATAGGAGTCAATGAGCTGAGTGAATTATAAGGACCTTTAGGTTGAAGCTTCTGATGAATGTAAAAAGAAAAAAAATGTGTTTTTTTGTTAGAGCTTGAGTTTTGAAGATATTTGAAATCTTGTAATTGGAATATGGTATAGGATGACAAGTTACAAAGCATGGTTATACAAGGCATGGGTATCTGATGTGGAGTCAATGTGAATCTGAATGAAGTTTTTTAAACTAGGATGCCATGAGTCCCTGCATTGTGATCGTCAGAGTTAATATCAGGCATTGTTTATCCACTAGGCAAGTCAACACAGTGCTTACCTTGCTTACCAGATCATCTCCAGTAAACAATTTCACATTTTTTTTTTTTTTTTTTTTTTACCGTATCGAAGATTCTGCTTCTAGGTATGGCTGGCACCTGTCTCTCCCAACCCCACAGCACCTTCCTACAGAATCAAAGCCCCTTTTCCAAATTTATAGTCCCTGACAGGGGTGGATTACCCGGTAAGGAAGGTAAGCACAGGCTTATTTGTGCTTACTTACTAATGTGTAGTGCAGACTTTGTGAAACCCATGTGAAATTGTGTACTACAGATGAGTAAGTAAACACAAGTAAGCCTGTGCTTACCTTGCTTACTGGTTAATCCACCCTTGATTAATACAGTTGTTAGCATTGTGGGATGGAAAAGAAACACTTAAGCCAGTTAATGAACATCTGAAGGAGGGAGAAAGTGGACCCCATTTTGAAGATTCAAAGAGAGCTGTAGAATCATAATATAATAGAATAATAGGTTTGGAAAGGAATTTAGAGCTAAGATAGTACAATCTGCATAATTTTTAAAGGAGGTAGATCATAATCAAGAGCCCAGAGTCAAAAGATTTTAAATAACAGTTGGGACTAGAATACAAGGTGACTTACTCCTCCTGTTCCTAGTAATGGTGAAGATGATGGCTGTGGTGGTGGTGCTTTTGATAATACAAGCATAGGTATTTAGTATGAGTGCCTACTAAATATGAGAACTTTGCTCTTAATTGATGCAAAAGGTAAAATGAATATTTTATTATAATTTGCCTCCAGTACATTGGCTCCGTAAGGGAAAAGATTTTTGTTTCTTATATTCTCTGCTGTATCTCTGATACATAGTAGTTACTCAATATATCTTTGTCAATTACATGAATAAAGACATTTATAAAATTAGGATTTGCTAATCAGGTAGTTTCTGCTGTAGGATTATGACTCTTCTAAGGGAAATGTTGACAGGATATTTATCACTTCAAGCACTTAGTATTGATGAGCATGGCAGTAAGAATTGATTACACTTATTCAACACATGCTATGGACCATGTTGTACATACGTTATCTCATATCCTCATAACACTCTCAAAAATCATTATTATCATAACATTGGAATGGAGACCTAAATTTACATTTAAATTGTCTGCTACCCACTGCTAGAGTCATGCCAAGAATATAGGGTGGACTTATGGGACAGAAGACAATTTACAGGGGGAACTGAGGACTCTCTTTGGAGAGAATATCTTCTAAAATAAAGAAGAAGCCAGGCCACAGCAATTCATTGCAGACCATTAGTTATCAAATGAAAGGTTCTGACTTGGTAGATGGAGTATGTCCCCAGCCCATTTGCATAGATCCACGTGTGTCCTATGGACAGAGGGGAAAAACACTTTATTAAATGCTGTGATAAAGAGGGGAGTGAGTTACATGTGGGGAAGAGAATCTTCCTCAACTCATTTGACAGAAATCACCTGGAAGATTCATTATTGAGAAAGTTCAAGGTGTTGGTGATAGCATCATGGACACCAGAAAAAAAAAGCTGGGCTTAACAAACTATTCTGAGCATCTGTACCTCTCAGACTTGATCTGCAGACCAATAGAATCATCATCATCTCAAATGATTTTACAAAAAACAGAACCTCAGGCCCCATCCCAGTTCTACTGACTGAGAATCCACATTTTCACAAGATTCCTAGACCACAGTCTGAGAACTACTGGTAGGTGATGCCTTGTTAAGCAGCAACTAGCGGAACGGTGGCAATGTCAGGGAGAGCAGACTTGTCCACAGTATGCAGAAGGCTGGTTCTCGAGATTCTACGCTGGTTGTGTAGATGGATATAGACCCTATGTGAACAGATGAGGGAGAATTTAAATGAAATCTTGGTAAATATTAATGTGACTCCATCTGTAAATGCAAGTCAGGAAGGCCTAGAGAATTTGAAGCTATGTTCATTTTGCAAAGAAAGAAATTAAGGCTCAGAGAAGTTAAGTAACTTGCTTAAGGTGACACAGGCAGGGATGGTCTGTGTTCTCATTGTTGAAATAAAAATCTAAGCAATAGGTCAGTTAAAGTTAAAAGTTTGTATTGGGTGGAAGAAACTGTTCACAAGCAGGGAGCACACCTCTGGACAGATGAGCTCCACACATTGCAATTTTGATCAGCTTATGCATAGTATGACTGTTAGGGGATTTCCCAAAAGGGAAATTTAAAATGATTGCATCATTCGCTTAATCAGCGGGAAGCAGTTTGGATTGGTTCATTAGGTTTGCCTGCCTGCATTTTACAGTCTAGTTATGACTTACTTAATTATTTAAACTTGTCCTAGAAAAGTCTTTATCAGGAATTTTTAGTTTCTGGGAAGGGTTTATGTCCCTGGGTGGCACAAATGGTTTGTGCTCTACTACTAATCCTAAAGGTTGGCAGTTTGAACCCACTCAGTTACAGCAGAAGAAAGGCCTGGTGATCTCCTTCTGTAAAGCTTACAGAGAACCCTATGAAGCAGTTCTACCCTGTAACACGTGGGGCCATCATGAATTGGAATCAACTTGATGGCAACAGGTTTTCTTATGTTGGGAAGCATTAAGTATTAAGTTTAAATGGGGGGGAGGGGTATTTTCTTTGACACAATTCAGCTGCCAATATTTTATATGCGCCATGCCCCTGGCTAACAAGAAGCAGGCCCCTACTACCTTCTCTCAAATAATCAGGAGCCAGGGGAGACGATATGGCCTCCTCAGAACTTGAGCAAGATGACAGTGGATACCATTTCTGCTAAGTCCAAAAAGTGGATGTACTGAGTTCAAGGAATTTCAGGCTGATCAAGGAAACATATATGAAGAATATATATATATATATATATATATATATATATATATATATAGGATAGCAGTGTTGCCAAACGAGCTATGCATTAGAGCGGATGCTTTGATGGGGTGTGCATGGAGAAGTCATTCACGGCAGGAGACCATCCAAAGGCCAGCAGTGCAGGGGGAGGAGAGGACCAATAGAGAAAGAGGGGTAGAGAACCCCCTGGGGAAAGGGAAGCTGGGACGTTATTTGTCTAGGTGATGTTGCTCAGCAGCACAGCGGGGAGTCTCTGGGTCAGAAAGCTCTGAAGTGTCGAAGTGGCTTGGAATCTTTGTAACTATAGAATTTTATCTTGTCTATGGAAGCCCTGGTGGCGTAATGGTTAAGTGCTACAGCTTTGGTTAGCTACAGCTGCTAACCAAAAAGTCAGTAGTTCAAATCTACCAGGAGCCCCTTGGAAACTACGGGCCAGTTCTACTCTGTCCTACAGACTCGTTATGAGTTAAAATTGACTCAACGACAATGGGTTTTTGGTTGGTTTATGGCTAGCAGATGTTAGACACAGTTTTGGGGGGTATGCAAAGCAGATGGGCTCTAAATAGCTGAAAATCTGCTTATTTGCACTGTTTTTAAAGAATTTGGACATGTGAAAAATTGAGCTTGGTTTTGGTGGGTTTTTTAAATGAATGGCCCTAGCCTGTCGTGAAGAAATAAACAATCTGGGGCCAGTTCCCAGAGGCCATCTTTGGATCATTTATATAACAGTGGAGAAGGAAGTTGAGACAAATTTGGTAGTAAAATGGACTTGGTTGATTTGAAATGTCACCAAAAAGAACATATTTGAAATGAGAGTGCTAGAGTAAGAGTTTCAGGTGTAGCTCACAAGGATGATAGCAGAAAATCAAGAAGAGACTAGAGGCACCTGCTAGTGAAGGCAAGAAAGTGGAGAAGGGACACACAGGAATGTAGAGTTAGGAGGGAGGAGAGCTGACACCTCATATAAAGTCTATGCTTCTAAATTAAATAAATATATAACTGGCACAATAAATTTTATTCTTCCTAGAGTTATAATGGAGCACTGGTGGTACAGTGGGTAAGAGCTTAGCTGCTAACCAAAAGGTCCATAGTTCGAATCCACAGCCACTCCTTGGAAACTCCATGGGGCAGCTCTACTCTGTCCTATAGGGTCACTATGAGTCAGAATCAACTCGAGGGCAACAGGTATGGTTTTAGGTTTGGTTTAGAGTCATGATGAAAACAGACCAGCTTTTATTCGAGGGGCTCAATGTGTTTTGTAAAGATATCACATTAATTTTCACTTGATGAAACAGTCTCCTCCCTGCCAAAAAAAAAAAACAAACCTGTTTTTTTAGCCATGGTCACCCTATCTTACTGTCTGTTTGTACTGTCTGCCTTATCTACTGGAAGATCCTTTATTTTGGGTAAGACTGAAAAAGGAAAGAAATGAAGATCAAGATTTAAAAAATATATATTTTAAGCTTGCAATGTAGCCAACAAAGGCTGATGATAATCTCTATATTTATCCACAAATGGAATACAATTATTTAATGAATTAGCAATTAAACAATTTAATTATTTTAATTAATTTCCTCCAGTCGTCTTAATATAACTGATGAGTGGTGGTATTTGATGATGGGTTCTCATTTATAAGTCATCTGCTTTTGTTGTCATGATAAATTTAATATAATTAATGGTTGCCTAAAAATGGCTCCTTGGAAGAGAACTTTTCTACTCAGCAGCATTGGACTTTTTCATTTGTCTTTTACCCTGAACGGTCAAAAGATTCTCCAGGCTCATGAAGCGAAAATATTTTGTCTCCTTGTAAAAAGTTCATTAATTATTGTATTCCATTTAACCAGTTTTCTCAGTTTCCTTTTTGAATACATTTATTCCATTAAAGAGAATGGCCTCAGAGCAATGGCAGTCAGTCAGGGTTTTTTTTTTTTTTTTTTTTCCTTCCAGTGGAAGTGTTTTCTTTTTAAAACAGGCTGCCATGCACAGCAGTTTTTGCTCCTTGTCTTCTTTCCTTTGGGAGAATGACTATTTATAAATACTTGTCTAGAATACTGTGCACATTTCCCAGAGTAAATGCCCCAGATTTGATGATCATTTCATGGCAAAAGCCATTAGAAATCAGCACACTTCCTTCTACAAAGATGATCCTGCCAGAATCATTAAACCCCATTGCCATCGAGTCGATTCCGACTCATAGCGACCCTATAGGACAGAGTAGAACTGCCACCTACGGTTTCCAAGGATTGTCTGGTGAATTCCAACAGCCAACCTTTTGGTTAGCAGCCAAGCTCTTAACCACTGCACCACCAGGGCTCCTTATCAGCATTAGTGTGTCAGTTTGTATCACACCCTGATAAAACAAAACACACACACACACACACACAAGCCCATTGCCGTGGAGCTGGTTCCGACTCATAGCGACCATATAGGACAGAGTAGAACTGCCCCACAGGGTTTCCAAGGAGCAGACGGTGTATTGAACCCCCCGGCTTTTTTGGTTAGCAGCCGAGCACTTAACCCACTGATAAGTGCTCCCACACCCTGGTAGTGTAGATTTATTTCTTTGGAGAATGTTGACCTTCATGTATTTTGGTTTCTTGATAAGAAAAAAAAGAAAAACCTTTTCAGACTCATAACCAAAACCAAACCAAACCTGTTGCAGTCGAGTGGGTTCTGACTCATAGCAGACTCATCAAAAAACCAAAAACCCAGTGCCATCGATTCTGACTCACAGCGACCCTACAGGACAGAGTAGAACTGCCCCATAGTTTCTAAGGAACACCTGGCGGATTTGAACTGCCAATGCAGCACTTAACCACTACGCCACCAGGGTTTCCAGCAGGCTCATAGCGACCCTGTATCTTCTACCTTGTGATAAACACTGCAAGCAGTATGTGAGTCCCTCTTAAGGCTGCTCAGAATACTCAGATCTTAACTGAATTAAAACTACGTGTGTCAATGTGGAGTGGCTTCACTGAAGTGCCTTCTCTGCTCAATTCTAAGGCTTCTTTCTGGGGTAGGAGAAGAGGAAGGTACCTGAAGTGAGACTATAAATCCCTTTTGCTGGTACCTGAGTTAGTTAAGCCTGGATGATTGGCACTGCTCCACTCCCTGGGGCCATGGGGGATGTGCATCTTTTAAATCTACAGCATTTGGGAACTGCAGAATTTCCAAATTTGACTCTTCTGGGGGCGAACTTTAATTTTTCTTCTCCTTTTTGTTTTTGCATATGCTTATAGTGTCCCTGCAAACCCTGATGGCATAGTGGTTAAGAGCTACAGTTGCTAAACCAAAAGGTCGGCAGTTCAAATCCAGCAGATGCTCCTTGGAAACCGTATAGGGCCGTTCTACTCTGCCCTATAGGGTGGCTATGAATTGGAAATGACTGAACAGCAGTGGGTAAAAATAGTGACCCTAAATGTTGATGAGTATAACACTCCTTTTTCCACAGTCATAAGGGAATGAGCATCTCTGTCTCATTATATGTAGGAAGTACAGTATTTCAAAATTTGACTCTTTTAGGGACTAGCTTTACTTACTCTTCCCATTCCCTCCGCCCCCGGGTACAGCATCTATAATTATGATTTTTTAAATTAAGAACAATTTAAATCATTTAAAAAATTTCCACTGTTTTCAGGTGAAATGAAGTCTGATGTATTGTTGTTAATTGCTGTTGAGTCAGCTCCAACTCATGGTGACTGTATGTATAACAGAGCCAAAGCCTGCCTGGTCCTGTGCCATCATCATTATCACTGTGTTTGAGTCCATTGTTGTGGCTATTGTATTAACTGATTCTCATTGAGGATTTCCCTCATTTTCTCTGACCCTTTACTTTACCAAACACCACTGCTGCTTTCCCATCCCAGTGCCCTCGAGTCAATTTACCACTGTACTATTTTACAAAATACCACCCACCACCTGTCTGTTGTATTGTGGTGGCTTGTGTGTTGCTGGGATGCTGGAAGTTATCCCACCGGTATTTCCAATAACAGCAGGGTCACCCATGGTGGACAGGTTTCAGCAGAACTTTCAGACTAAGACAGACTAGAAAGAAAGGCCTGGCAACCTACTTCCAAAAGTTAGCCCATGAAAACCTCATTTTTGGTAAAGCCATTAACATACCCATTGCCACTGAGTCGATTCTGACTCATAGCGACCCTATAGAGCAGAGTAGATCTGCCCTGTAGGGTTTCCAAGGAGTGGCTGGTGGATTCAAACTGCTGACCTTTTTGTTAGCAGCTGAGTGTTTAACCACAGTACCACCGGGGTTACGTAAAAGAGATGCAACGCCCCATAGGGTTTCTGAGGAGCGCTTGATGGACTTGAACTGCCGACCATTTGGTTAGCAGCCATAGCACTTCGCTGCTACACCACCAGGGTTTCCGGTACCGGGGTTGCATAGTGGTCATTAAAGACTGGCAGTAGGTGATTCATTCAGGTGTGGGCCAAAAGAACAACAGAATTGTTCAGCTGCCAAGCTGCGTATCATATGAATGGGCCCTGGAGCACAGGGCTGAGGGGTACGTTCACCATACTGAGGAGAGGTATTATGGAACATATTTTTGGCATCAAGTTGTCCCACAAGGTAATGCATTAGTAACAGCTGATTTGGAGGAGGCTTTCTTTTTACCCTCATACTATGGGTTGAAACTCTCGCCCCTTAATGGTGAGTAATTGCACTTAATTCTCTGTTTTTCTGTGCCAGGCACATATAAGGAACTAACAACCTTTTCATAATAGGAAATTCTTCCTTGGATCCTGTTTCAATCAGAATCTATTTAAATAAATAGATCCATTTAAATAAATCTGAGGTAATCTTTGTGCTACTTAAATTAGTCTCTGAAAGTCCTTACTTGTTCATAATTGGAAACAATTTCCAATCTGCTGGAGGTCATGGTACATTAAACCCTAAAGGCTAGTTTTTCATCTATCATGGGCCTAGATTTATTTTAAGGTCTAATTAATTGTTTCATAAAATCTCTATTGTACAAATATCACTGAGGGAAATCATTTAACTTTCTTTTTTGATGTATATATATATGTATAGTGGGTATATATATATACATTTTTTTTTTTTTCCTGTACTAGGACTTTTTGGGAGGCACTTTTTTTAATGTGACAATGCTCACGGTAACAGTGTTGAGGAGAACTCAAGGATGGAGAGTTTCTTCAAAAATCTGTGTCTGATTTGGTTAGCTCTCCAATCTAAGTATCTCTATTTTTTTACCTTGGAAGTTTCTATTCTAATAATATGACTTTGCATATTCAGTCTCCTCAATTCAAGGAGATGATGAAGAGGCCGAAGGACAACAAATTAAAAAAAAAAAAAAAATGTAAGAAGTCTATGTACCAATGGAGTCCTGATGGTGCAGTGATTAAGAGCTCAGCTGCTAACCTGAAGGTTGGCTGCTCCAATTCACCGGCTACTCCAATTCACCAGCTGCTCCTTGCAAACCCTAAGGGGCAGTTCTACTCTGTTCTTTAGGGTCACTGTGAGTCAGAATCGACTCAACAGCAACAGGTTTGGTCTTTTTTTGGTTTTATGCACCAACAGTGTCCAAAATAGGCCTTTCCATGAAGACACTGGATTGTATTTCCCTGAATTTAAACGAGGGGTGTTCTCTTGTTCTCTAAAGATGGAGGCCATCTTTGAGGTCAGCAGCCATAGCTGACATTTGAGGAATTGTTTATAATGTCTGGAGTAGCCATATGATTCTCATTTTTCCACCCATTGTCTTAGTTTCTCAATACTTTTGCCACATATTGCTTGTACCTAGTAGCCTACAGTGAGAATTTCGCCTTCATTTTCTAGACTGATAATTGTTATATTTGACGTCATTTTCCATATCCCCGTGTCTAATTAAATTGTCACCCATTATACCAGTTGCTAGGGGTATTTTTTATCCTTTGTACTTTTTTTTTTAAAGAAATGTGTTATTAATTTGTAAGCTTATTTCCTAGGTTGGCAAGTATTCTTTCCATGGTCTCTATTGTTAATTCTTCAGACACAGTTCCTTCTGACAACTCACTTCCTTGGCTGATTTTCAAATCTAGTAGTCACCATGAAAGGTGAAGGATTATACAACTTTCCTATTAGTTCATTGGCTATGTAGGGAATAAATATCCTTCTAAAAATATTTTGGGAGAAGAAATAAAGAAGACACCTATTACGTTAGCTAGAAATATATGTCTCTTGAGAAATAAGCTATTGTTTAAGTAATTAGGTTTTTGACTTATGTCTGCTTATGATTTAAATGCTCTTTAAAAATGAAGGATAAGAAAAACACCTTGAGGGAGGGGGCCAAGATGGCGGACTAGGTGGATGCTACCGCGGATCCCTCTTGCAACAAAGACTTAGGAAAACAAGTGAATCAATCACATACATAACAATTTACGAACCCTGAACAACAAACAGATTTAGAGACAGAGGACGAACAAATACGGGGAGGCAGTGATTGTTTTCAGAGCCTGGAGCCAGCATACCAGTCAGGTGACCTTCGGCGCCCGATTTGGGGCAGAGCCCAGGGGGGCAGATGGCACAAACAAGGGGCCCAGCCCTGGCCCCCGAACTCATTCCGGGAGGGGGCCCAGCCGGTTCGCGCAGGCGGCGTGGCAGCGCAGCCGGTGGGAAAAGTCCCTGGGAGGCAGTGACTGGTCTTGGAGCAGGGAGAGCAGCATCCCAGCCGGGGAGCCGTCCCACCGGGATTTTGGCGGGGCGCAGACATGGCATAGGAGTGGCGAGCTGCTCCATTCCCCTGAACTAGCCCCAGGGGGGGCCCAGCCTGTTCGCGTGGGTGGCATGGTGACGCGGCTGGTGGGGGAGGTCCCCAGGGGGCAGCGACTGGTCTTGGAGCGGGGAGAGCAGCATCCCAGCCAGGACGCGAGGTCGCGGCGCAGGGCGGGGAGCTGCTCCACTCACCTGAGCGGACCCCGGGGCGGGGGAGCCCAGCCGATTATCGGAGGCGGCGCGGCAACGCGGCTGGCGGGACGGCGAGTCCCCGGGAGGCAGTGACTGATTTTAGAGTCGGGAGTGCACCGTCCCAGTAGGGGAACCTTGACGCTGGATGTGGGGCTGGCAGCAGAGGATCCAGTGGGCCAGACCCACCAGGGGCAATCTCCACACAGCCAGCACACATAGGCGACGCGCCCCGCGGAAATCTCAGATATAATAGTCATTCCAAGCAAGACAAGCAACTCTGGCTATATTCTGAGGTGCTACTCTCCTATCTCTCTGATCCCTCCCCCACCCTCCCCAGGCGGCTTCATTAACATCTGAATAGCCTGAGCCAAAGGGAGAACTCTGATAGGGATCTGACTGCATTTTTTTTTTTAGCGGATTTTCTGGAAAAACTAGTTTCCCAGTGATGGCTCGGAGACAGCAGTCCATATCAAACCACATAAAGAAGCAGACCATGAAAGCTTCTCCAACCCCCCAAACAAAAGAATCAAAATCCTTCCCAAATGAAGATACAATCCTGGAATTATCAGATACAGAATATAAAAAACTAATTTACAGAATGCTTCAAGACATCACAAACGAAATAAGGCAAACTGCAGAAAAAGCCAAGGAACACACTGATAAAACTGTTGAAGAACTCAAAAAGATTATTCAAGAACATAGTGGAAAAAATAATAAGTTGCAAGAATCCATAGAGAGACAGCATGTAGAAATCCAAAAGATTAACAATAAAATTACAGAATTAGACAACGCAATAGGAAGTCAGAGGAGCAGACTCGAGCAATTAGAATGCAGACTGGGACATCTGGAGGACCAGGGAATCAACACCAACATAGCTGAAAAAAAATCAGATAAAAGAATTAAAAAAAATGAAGAAACCCTAAGAATCATGTGGGACTCTATCAAGAAGGATAACTTGCGAGTGATTGGAGTCCCAGAACAGGGAGGGGGGACAGAAAACACAGAGAAAATAGTTGAAGAACTCCTGACACAAAACTTCCCTGACATCATGAAAGACGAAAGGATATCTATCCAAGATGCTCATCGAACCCCATTTAAGAGTGATCCAAAAAGAAAAACACCAAGACATATTATCATCAAACTTGCCAAAACCAAAGATAAACAGAAAATTTTAAAAGCAGCCAGGGAGAAAAGAAAGGTTTCCTTCAAGGGAGAATCAATAAGAATAAGTTCAGACTACTCAGCAGAAACCATGCAGGCAAGAAGGGAATGGGACGACATATACAGAGCACTGAAGGAGAAAAACTGCCAGCCAAGGATCGTATATCCAGCAAAACTCTCTCTGAAATATGAAGGCGAAATTAAGATATTTACAGATAAAAACAAGTTTAGAGAATTTGCAAAAACCAAACCAAAGCTACAAGAAATACTAAAGGATATTGTTTGGTTAGAAACCCAATAATATCAGATACCAGCACAATACAAGGTCACAAAACAGAATGTCCTGATATCAACTCAAATAGGGAAATCACAAAAACAAACAAATTAAGATTAATGAAAAAAAAAAAATACACATAACAGGAAATCATGGAAGTCAATAGGTAAAAGATCACAATAATCAAAAAGAGGGACTAAACACAGGAGGCATAGAACTGCCATATGGAGAGTGATACAAGGCGATATAGAACGATACAAGTTAGGTTTTTACTTAGAAAAATAGGGGTAAATAATAAGGTAACCACAAAAAGGTGTAACAACTCCATAACTCAAGATAAAAGCCAAGAAAAACGTAAGGACTCAACAAACAAAGTGAAACACTATGAAAATGAGGATCTCAGAATTTACTAAGAAAAACGTCTCAGCACAAAAAAGTATGTGGAAAAATGAAATTCTGAACAACACACATGAAAAGGCATCAAAATGACAGCACTAAAAACTTATTTATCTATAATTACGCTGAATGTAAATGGACTAAATACACCAATAAAGAGACAGAGTCACGGACTGGATAAAGAAACATGATCCATCTATATGCTGCCTACAAGAGACACACTTTAGACTTAGAGACACAAACTAAAACTCAAAGGATGGAAAAAAATACATCAAGCAAACAATAAGCAAAAAAGAAGAGGAGTAGCAATATTAATTTCTGACAAAATAGACTTTAGACTTAAATCCACCACAAAGGATAAAGAAGGACACTATATAATGATAAAAGGGACAATTGATCAGGAAGACATAACCATATTAAATATTTATGCACCCAATGACAGGGCTGCAAGATACATAAATCAAATTTTAACAGAATTGAAAAGTGAGATAGACACCTCCACAATTATAGTAGGAGACTTCAACACAACACTTTTGGAGAAGGACAGGACATCCAGTAAGAAGCTCAATAGAGACACAGAGGACCTACTTACAACAATCAACCAACTTGACCTCATTGACTTATACAGAACTCTCCACCCAACTGCTGCAAAGTATACTTTTCTTTTCTAGCTCACATAGAACATTCTCTAGAATAGACCACATATTAGGTCATAAAACAAACCTTTGCAGAGTCCAAAACATCGAAATATTACAAAGCATCTTCTCAGACCACAAGGCAATAAAACTGGAAATCAATAACAGAAAAACTAGGGAAAAGAAATCAAATACTTGGAAAATGAACAATACCCTCCTGAAAAAAGACTGGGTTATAGAAGACATCAAGGAGGGAATAAGGAAATTCATAGAATGCAACGAGAATGAAAATACTTCCTATCAAAACCTCTGGGACACAGCAAAAGCAGTGCTCAGAGGCCAATTTATATCGATAAATGCACACATACAGAAAGAAGAAAGAGCCAAAATCAGAGAACTGTCCCTACAACTTGAACAAATAGAAAGTGAGCAACGAAAGAACCCATCAGGCACCAGAAGAAAACAAATAATAAGAATTAGAGCTGAACTAAATGAATTAGAGAACAGAAAAACAATTCAAAGAATTAACAAAGCCAAAAGCTGGTTCTTTGAAAAAATTAACAAAATTGATAAACCATTGGCTAGACTGACTAAAGAAATACAGGAAAGGAAACAAATAACCCGAATAAGAAACGAGAAGGACCACATCACAACAGAACCAAATGAAATTAAAAGAATCATTTCAGATTACTACGAAAAATTGTACTGTAACAAATTTGAAAACCTAGAAAAAATGGATGAATTCTTGGAAAAACACTACCTACCTAAACTAACACATTCAGAAGTAGAACAACTAAATAGACCCATAACAAAAAAAGAGATTGAAACGGTAATCAAAAAACTTCCAACAAAAAAAGCCCTGGCCCGGATGGCTTCACTGCAGAGTTCTACCAAACTTTCAGAGAAGAGTTAACACCACTACTACTGAAGGTATTTCAAAGCATAGAAAAAGACGGAATACTACCCAACTCATTCTATGAAGCCACCATTTCCCTGATACCAAAACCAGGTAAAGACATTACAAAAAAAGAAAATTATACACCTATATCCCTCATGAACATAGATGCAAAAATCCTCAACAAAATTCTAGCCAACAGAGTCCAATAACACATCAAAAAAATAATTCACCCTGATCAAGTGGGATTTATACCAGGTATGCAAGGCTGGTTTAATATCAGAAAAACCATTAATGTAATCCATCACATAAATAAAACAAAAGACAAAAACCACATGATCTTATCAATTGATGCAGAAAAGGCATTTGACAAAGTCCAACACCCATTTATGATAAAAAATCTTACCAAAATAGGAATTGAAGGAAAATTCCTCAACATAATAAAGGGCATCTATGCAAAGCCAACAGCCAATATCACTCTAAATGGAGAGAACCTGAAAGCATTTCCCTTGAGAACGGGAACCAGACAAGAATGCCCTTTATCACCGCTCTTATTCAACATCGTACTTGAAGTCCTAGCCAGGGCAATTAGGCTAGACAAAGAAATAAAGGGTATCCGGATTGGCAAGGAGGAAGTAAAGTTATCACTATTTGCAGATGACATGATCTTATACACAGAAAACCCTAAGGAATCCTCCAGAAAACTACTGAAACTAATAGAAGAGTTTGGCAGAGTCTCAGGTTATAAAATAAACATACAAAAATCACTTGGATTCCTCTACATCAACAAAAAGAACACAGAAGAGGAAATAACCAAATCAATACCATTCACAGTAGCCCCCAAGAAGATAAAATACTTAGGAATAAATCTTACCAAGGATGTAAAAGACCTATACAAAGAAAACTACAAAGCTCTACTACAAGAAATTCAAAAGGACATACTTAAGTGGAAAAACATACCTTGCTCATGGATAGGAAAACTTAACATAGTAAAAATGTCTATTCTACCAAAAGCCATCTATACATATAACACACTTCCGATCCAAATTCCAATGTCATATTTTAAGGGGATAGAGAAACAAATCACCAATTTCATATGGAAGGGAAACAAGCCCTGGATAAGCAAAGCATTACTGAAAAAGAAGAAGAAAGTGGGAGGCCTCACTCTACCTGATTTCAGAACCTATTATATAGCCACAGTAGTCAAAACAGCCTGGTAATGGTACAACAACAGGCACATAGACCAATGGAACAGAATTGAGAACCCAGATATAAATCCATCCACGTATGAGCAGCTGATATTTGACAAAGGACCAGTGTCAGTTAATTGGGGAAAAGATAGTCTTTTTAACAAATGGTGCTGGCATAACTGAATATCCATTTGCAAAAGAATGAAACAGGACCCATACCTCACACCATACACAAAAGCTAACTCCAAGTGGATCAAAGACCTAAACATAAAGACTAAAATGATAAAGGTCATGGAAGAAAAAATAGGGACAACCCTAGGAGCCCTAATACAAGGCATAAACAGAATACAAAACGTTACCAAAAATGATGAAGAGAAACCCGATAACTGGGAGCTCCTAAAAATCAGACAGCTATGCTCATCTAAAGGCTTCACCAAAAGAGTAAAAAGACCACCTACAGACTGGGAAAGAATTTTCAGCTATGACGTCTCAGACCAGCGCCTGATCTCTAAAATCTACATGATTTTGTCAAAACTCAACCACAAAAAGACAAACAACCCAATCAAGAAGTGGGCAAAGGATATCAATACACATTTCACTAAAGAAGATATTCAGGCAGCCAACAGATACATGAGAAAATGCTCTCGATCATTAGCCATTAGAGAAATGCAAATTAAAACTACGATGAGATTCCATCTCACACCAACAAGGCTGGCATTAATCCAAAAAACACAAAATAATAAATGTTGGAGAGGCTGCGGAGAGATTAGAACTCTTATACACTGCTGGTGGGAATGTAAAATGGTACAACCACTTTGGAAATCTCTCTGGCATTATCTTAAACAGTTAGAAATAGAACTACCATACAACCCAGAAATCCCACTCCTCGGAATATACCCTAGAAATAAAAGAGCCTTCACACAAACAGATATATGCACACCCATGTTTATTGCAGCTCTGTTTACAATAGCAAAAAGCTGGAAGCAACCAAGGTGTCCATCAACGGATGAATGGGTAAATAAATTGTGGTATATTCACACAATGGAATACTACGCATCCATAAAGAACAGTGACGAATCTGTAAAACATTTCATAACATGGAGGAACCTGGAAGGCATTATGCTGAGGGAAATTAGTCAGAGGCAAAAGGACAAATATTGTATAAGACCACTATTATAAGATCTTGAGAAATAGTACAAACTGAGAAGAACACATACTTTTGTGGTTACGAAGGGGGGAGGGAGGGAGGGAGGGAGAGGGTTTTTTATTGATTAATCAGTAGATAAGAACTGCTTTGGGTGAAGGGAAAGACAACACTCAGTACATGGAAGGTCAGCTCAATTGGACTGGACCAAAAGCAAAGAAGTTTCCGGGATAAAATGAATGCTTCAAAGGTCAGCGGAGCAGGGGCGGGGATCTGGGGAACATGGTTTGAGGGGACTTCTAAGTCAATTGGCAAAATAATTCTAGTATGAAAACATTCTGCATCCCACTTTGAAATGTGGCGTCTGGGGTCTTAAATGCTAACAAGCGGCCATCTAAGATGAATCAATTGGTCTCAACCCACCTGGAGCAAAGGAAAATGAAGAACACCAAGATCACACGACAACTAAGAGCCCAAGAGACAGAAAGGGCCACGTGAACCAGAGACCTACATCATCCTGAGACCAGAAGAACTAGTTGGTGCCCGGCCACAACCGATGACTGCCCTGACAGGGAGC
Organism: Loxodonta africana; assembly: GCF_030014295.1. Lineage (NCBI taxonomy): Eukaryota > Metazoa > Chordata > Mammalia > Proboscidea > Elephantidae > Loxodonta > Loxodonta africana. Next base: position 53,518,038 of record NC_087351.1, read on the forward strand.
ACAACAGAGAACTCCTGAGGGAACAGGAGATCAGTGGGATGCAGACCCCAAATTCTCATAAAAAGACCAAACTTAATGGTCTGACTGAGACTAGAGGAATCCCGGTGGCCATGCTCCCCAGACCTTCTGTCGGCACTGGACAGGAACCATCCCCGTAGACAACTCCTCAGACATGAAAGGGACTGGTCAGTGGGTGGGAGAGAGATGCTGATGAAGAGTGAGCTAATTATAGCAGGTGGACACTTGAGAGTGTGTTGGCAACTCTTGTCTGGAGGCGGGATGGGAGGATAGAGAGAGAGGGAAGCTGGCAAAATTGTCACGAAAGGAGAGACTGAAAGGGCTGACTCAGGGGAAGAGCAAGTGGGAGTACGGAGAAAGATGTATGTAAACTTATATGTGACAGTGATTGGATTTGTAAACGTTCACTTGAAGCTTAATAAAAGTTAATAAAAAAAATGAAGGATAAATATGAGATATACTTTGTTGAAGTAATCTATGTAGGCGAGGCAGCTATATGCATCAGCCATTAATTTTAAGAATAAGTTATTATGTAGCTTGACTAGTTCAAGTGCTTGTTTCTAGAAGCATTTTAGAATACTAAGATATATCATTTTTCAAAAGGGGAAAGTAACAATTTTTCTTGTAAATCAACTAATATAATTGCAAATGAGCCTCAAAATCTGTTCAGTTATAATAAAACACACACACACACACACAATAAAATAAAGACGCATAACACACACTACTCTAAATAGCACCTATGGCAACATTTACTTTCCTGGAGATAGGATAGACAGTAATGTCACATAAATAATAGTGTCGTCTTAGCTGCCAATACTCAGAGTATCTTTTTCTAGGTTGTGAAAATGCTCACAGTAACTAAGGTTGTTTTTGAATTGTTTAGGAATGACACACAATTTGAAGTTAGGGACCATACATAAAAAAATTAATATTATTTTGCATCATAATGAATTTTTCTTTAATAATCATTTTGAAATAGCCGCTAGTATCTTGGTGATTGTTGCTGTTGTTGTTGTGTACCGTTGAGCCTATTCCAACTCATAGCAACCCTATATCTTGGTGATTATTTCTACATAATTCATATACACAGACACAATGCTAGGATCATATAAGACATTATATAGACTTTTTGTGTGGGGTGGACTGTTTTGGTTTTCCCCTTTTCCTGCTTGCTTAGCTCTTTTCTTTATCTGCATCATTCCCTGTCCCTACCCTAAGTAATCCGTGACAATGTTTTTATAATTTCATAGTTCTTATTATGCTTATATATCATATTATACATATAATATGATGTATTATGCGTAGGACTTATACATTTATAAGTTATCTTTGTATAGTTTATACATGTATCCTTTATTTGCCCTCTAAATTACAAATCTGTTTTTCATATCAATTAAAATATACCTAAATCCCACACTTATACACATGTATTATCAATGCTTGTTTTTATAAATCTAGGCTGATGTATATACATTCATAATTTGAACATATCTTGTGGAAATCCTGCCAAGTTAACTAGTATACCTCCAACTTAGTCCTTTAATTACATCATAATAAATCTAGTAATAACTACTTTAACCATGTACTCACCGATATTACTTCCATTAGTTTGTTTATTTTTACCACTATAAACACATTATAATAAAGGTCCCATACGTTATCCTTAAATCTTTATATTCTCGTGCATTTGTTTTTTTTCTCCTGTGGGACAGATTACCAGGAGTGGACTCTTTGGGTCAAAGATATTGTTAATATTGTAAGGTTGATTTCTAAAAAAGCTATCGAAATTCACATTTCCTTAGCAATACATGAGTGTCCCTCATGTCCAGACTAACTGTAGGTATTCTCAATACTCCTAAATTTCTGCAAGTCTTTTTTATTGATGGTATCCAATATTCCATTGTTAATTTGAGTTTGGGCATCGTTTTATATGGTTATTGATCATTGGTTTTCTTTTATATGAACTATTTTCTTACTGTTAGTTAAAACAATACTAGATTTTGCTACTACATTAAATGAAATACTTAAAATAGTGGTAATATACATTGGGAGGCTATAGGCATTCTCTGCCACCTGTAGCCTTTTCCTATCTTGTGATTGGATGGTTTGCCTTTTCTACTCAATTTTAGGTACTCTTTGCCACCTGTTTTGCAAATATTTGCCCATGCATATCATTTTTCTGTTAAATTTGTTTATGGATTATTTTACTGCATAAAGGGTTAACTCTCACATAGTCATATGTGTCTTTCTTCTCTAAATTTTTGCTGGTTAAGAAGTTTTCCCAAATCATTGAATGTATATGATGATGTAAGTTTTTTTTAAGAGTTTACTGTTTTATTTTGCATACTTAAATATACAAGCAATGAGGATATGCTTTTATAAATAATGCAATGAAGAGATCTAAATTAGCCTTCTTCTGTATGGGTATTAGACATATCAGCATCATTTATTAAATTTATGAAATTCATCATTCATTTCTCACTGAATTAAAATTCACCCTTGCCATTTATCCTGTTTTCATATATAATGAAATCTTCTGCATGTCCTCTTCATATTTATTCATCTATTCATCTTCCCTAGCTTGAAGTATGGAATCACACTTTAGGTCAGAATTTTCTTTGTTTCTGCAATCAAGAACATGGTTGTATTTTTTCTCCTTGAAAACAATGCTAGTACACATAGTGCAAAAATGACCAGTGATCTCATTCACTGAACTAGTCTCTTCTTCCCACTAGTCACTCCATTAGACTCCTTTTCCCAACTTCCTTGCACTTAGGTATCTCGTAGGAATGAGATCATCTAACAGATTTTTTTCTTTACCGTTGAGTAGAATAGACACAAGGACCACAGACACATTTGGAGTCACATGCTGAAGATGGCAGAGCCACAAGATATAAGGTCCCTAGATTCTTGAATCACTGTCTGAAAGAGCCAACCAGAAGAGACAACTGATCAGGAATGTTTGCATGGAGTCCTTATGTGAGGGAAAGATGAATCTGTATTGTGTTCAAAATATTGATAGTTTTCTATTTATCTGTTAGAGCAACTAGCATTTTAACTGAACTGACACATGTCTTTAACAAAGACTATCCTGAGGAAGGTTTTTGTATAAAAAATTTTTTTCAGACTTTGGAAACAGCAAATACCCCTCCCCCACCAAAAATTTAAAGAGATAAAATTGTAAATCATAAAATTATTTTTTTTAGTTACCATTACTTTTTAAATATAATCAAATATCCAATCAGTATTCACTTCCCATGATTGTCTCATAAATGTTCCATTTATGATTGGTTTCTTCTAATCAAGAGCCAAATGAGTTCCATATTGCAATGTTTTTAAGTATCTTTTCATCTATTAATTTTCATTCTCATTTTTCCCCCTTGCAATTAGTTTGTTGCAGAAACTAGACTGGTTTATCCCGTATAGATTCTCCACATTTTAAAATTGGCTGGTTGCCTCCTTCTTCAAGGGTTGTTTTTTTTTTTTTTTTTCTCTGTTGACTACATTTCCTGTAGGCTGGTAGTTAAATATGCAAGCCTGATAACATTTATACTCAAATGTTTTGACCAGTATTCTTCACTGATTTTTTTTTTCTAATTCACAAATTAAATTGTGCCTGGGTTTCTGTCCTTTTGGGCTATTACAATGAATCACTAATCACTCTCAAGTATTGTGAGACTGCCACATCTGTTATACTGTTATCCATCAGCCTTCTGCTAATAATTTGTTGATCTTTGCCTAGATTCATGATTTCATTAAGGTTAGCAAAGTGGTGATATTCATGATTTACCATTCTTTATTTATTAGCTGAAAATCTTCTAGAAAATAAAATGCACTCTTCTCAATTATTTGTTAAAGCAGGATAGATGCTTGGTTCTTTCTCTTTATAAGTTTTTTAAAAATTTGATTTGCTAGCATCCTTCAAATGTAATTAATGTGATTTTTATTGGTTTGCTTGATTATTTTGTGTCACTAATCTTAAATTTCCCCAGATTTGACTAGTGAAAGTTCCTTTTAGTTGCTTTCTAAATCTACTTAGATTAGAATCCAGTAGTCTTCCTTGCTTAGTGATGCAATGAGATGTTCCAGCCTCCTATTGTATATTTTTGGTCCCAGATCTGAAGTCCCATTGGGTTTCTGAGGACTAGAAATTGAAATCACTTTCATTTTTTACATCGTTACATACATGTGTTGATAGGAAGATAGTTCATGTATTCCTTTTCCTATTTATGAATTCAACTTCTCATATTTTACTTTAAATATTCCCCAGAACACATAAAAGAAGTGCTTTATGCCTATCAAAAATTTCGTCTACCAGTCTTTTTTATGGCATTAACAATGGTGTGGGATCTCTCTTTGTATGTGAAGAATATCACTGTATGTCATCCATCTTTATTTACTTTGTACCTTTATGGAATTATCATTTTAAAAAATTATCTAATAAGTATTTTAGAAACATATAGCCATAAAATCTGAAGTTAATCTGAAAATAAAATCTTATCTTTGCTTAATATTTTAGCAATATTAAACAAGTAGCTTTGTCTCAATATTACCTAAATAATTTTATCCCAATGTAAAGGTGTAAAGAAAATATAATTTATTCTAGCATAATAAGTGATTTTACCACTAAATGTAAGTGTACCTGAAAATAAAACAACATCCTGTCAAACAAAAGGAAAAAAAATTTAAAAAACCATAAACTGAAATTCAGGGTCTTAGCTCAGGTTCTTCTCTCTAGAGATAGACTAACTGGAGTGATATACATAAATACCACAAGTGGATGGCTTTAACAGATAAATTTATCCTTACAGCCTCGTAGGCTACAAGTCCAAATCCAGAGTGTCAGCTCCAGGGGAAGGCTTTCTCTGTTGGCTCTGAAGGAAAGTCTTTGTCATCAATCTTCCCTTGGTCTGAGAGCATCTCAGTGCAGGGACCTCAGGTCCAAAGAACATGCTCTGCTCCTGGCTCTGTTTTCTTGGAAAGTCCCCAACTCTCTGCTTGCTTTGCTTTCCTTTTACCTCTTAAGAGATAAAAGTTTTCTTTTCCCTGATTTTTCTGCTGTTGATTTCTACTTTTATGGCCTTATGGTCAGAGAAGATGTTTTGTAATATTGCGATGTTTTGGATTCTGCTAAGGCTTGCTTTATGACTGAATATGTGGTCTATTCTGGGGAATGTTCCATATGCACCGGAAAAGAAAGTATACTTGGCTGCTGTTGGGTGGAATGTTCTGTATATGTCTATGAGGTCAAATTGGTTGATTGTGGCATTTAGATCTTCTGTGTCTTTATTGAGCTTCTTTCTGAATGTTCTGTCCTTCACCAAAAGTGATGTGTTGAAGTCTCCTACTATTATTGTGGAGCTGTCTATCTCACTTTTCAATGCTGATAGAGTTTGTTTCATGTATCTTGCAGCCCTGTCATTGGGTGCATAAATATTTAATATGGTTATATCCTCCTGGTATACTGTCCCTTTGATCATTATATAGTGTCCTTCCTTGTCCTTTGTGGCGGATTTAACTTTAAAGTCTATTTTGTCAGAAATTAATACTGTCACACTTGCTCTTTTTTGATTGTTGTTTGCTTGATATATATATATTTTTTCCATCCTTTAAATTTTTGTTTGTGTCTCTAAGTCTAAGGTGTGTCTCTTCTAGGAAGCATATAGAAAAATCGTGTTTTTTTTTTTTTTTTAATCCATTCTGCCACTTTGTTTCTTTATTGGTGCATTTAATCCATTTACATTCATCATAATTATAGATAGGTATGAATTTAGTGCTGTCATTTTGATGTCTTTTTCTGTGTGTTGTTGACAGTTTCTTTTTCATACTTAATTTTTCATACTGAGCAGTTTATCTTTACATATTGTCTTTTCCTCTTATTCATTGTTGTTGATTTTGTTTCTGCTGAGTCTCTATTTTTTTCTTGTATTTTATTTTATTTTGAGGAGTCAGATAGTCTCCTTTGGAAACTAAACAATACCCTGCTCAAAAATGACTGGGTTATAGAAGACATTAAGGATGGAATAAAGACATTAATGGAATCCAATGAGAATGAAAACACTTCCTATCAGAACCTTTGGGACACAGCAAAAACAGTGCTCAGAGGTCAATTTATATAAATAAATGGACACATACAAAAAGAAGAAAGGGTCAAAATCAAAGAATTATCCCTATAACTAGAACAAATAGAAAGAGAGCAACAAAGATAGCAAATAATAAAAATTAGAGCAGAATTAAATGAAATCAGAAACAGAAAAACAATTGAAAGAGTTAACAAGACCAAAAGGTGGTTCTCTGAAAAAATTAACAAAATTGGTAAACCATTGGCCAAACTGACAAAAGAAAAACAGGAAAGGAAACAAACAACCTGAATAAGAAATGAGATGGGCGATATTACTACAGACCCAACTGAAATTAAAAGAATCATATCAGATTACTATGAAAAATTGTACTCTAACGAATTTGAAAACCTAGAAGAAATGGATGAATTCCTAGAAACACACTACCTACCTAAACTAACACAAACAGAGGTAGAACAACTAAATAAAAACCAAACAAAACCCAGTGCTGTCGAGTCGATTCCAACTCATAGTGATGCTATAGGACAGAGTAGAACTGCCCCGTAGAGTTTCCAAGGAATGCCTGGTGGATTTGAACTGCCAACCCTTGGGTTAGCAGCCGTAGCACTTAACCACTATGCCACCAGGGTTTTCCAGAACAACTAAATAGACCCATAAAAAAGAAGAGATTGAAAAGGTAATCAAAATACTCCCAACAAAAAAAAGCCCTAGTCCAGACGGTTTGAAGGCAGAGTTCTACCAAACTTTCAAAGAAGAGTTAATATCAGTACTACTAAAGGTATTTCAGAGCATAGAAAAAGATGGAATACACCCAAACTCATTTTACGAAGCCAGCATATCCCTGATACCAAAACCAGGTAAAGACGCCACAAAAAAAAAAAAGAAAATTACAGACTGTATTCCTCGTGAACTGAGATGGAAAAATCCTCAACAAAATTCTAGCCAATAGAATTCAACAACATATCAAAAAAGTAATTCACCATGACCAAGTAGGATACATACCAGGTATGCAGGGATGGTGCAACATTAGAAAAACAATTAATGCAATCCATCATGTAATTAAACAAAAGACAAGAATCACATGATTTTATCAATTGATGCAGAAAACACATTTGACAAAGTTCAACACCCATTCAGGATAAAAACTCTCAGCAAAATACGAATAGAAGGAAAATTCCTCAACATAATAAAGGCCATCTATACAAAGCCAATGGAAACCCTGGTGGCATAGTGGTTAAGTGCTACGGCTGCTAACCAAAAGGTCAGTAGTTCGAATCTGCCAGGTGCCCCTTGGAAACTCTATGGGCCAGTTCTACTCTGTCCTATTGGGTCACTATGAGTCGGAATTGACTCTACGGCACTGGGTTTGGTTTTTTTGGTTTATGCAAAGCCAACAGCTAACATCATCCTAAATGGAGAGAGTCTGAAAGCATTCCCCTTGAGATCAGGAACCAGACAAGGATGCCCTTTATCACCACTCTCATTCAACATTGTACTGGAGGTCCTAGCCAGAGCAATTAGGCTAGATAAAGTAATAAAGGGTATCCACATTGGTAAGGAAGAATTAAAAGCATCTCTATTTGCAGAGGACATGATCTTGTACACAGAAAACCCTAAAGAATTCTCAAGAAAACTCCTGAAACTAATAGAAGTGTTCAGCAGTGCATCACGATACAAGATAGACATACAAAAAGCAGTTGGATTTCTCTACACCAAAAAAAGAACATCAAGGAGGAAATCACCAAATCAGTACCATTTACAGTAGCCCCCAAGAAGATAAAATACTTAGAAATAAATCTAACCAGAGATTTAAAAGACTTATACAAAGGAAACTACAAGATACTACTGCAAGAAACCAAAAGAGACCTCCCTAAGTGGAAAAACATACCTTGCTCATGGGTGGGAAGACTTAACATTATAAAAATGTCTATTCTGCCAAAAGCGATATATAGATACAACACATTTCCAATTCAACTTCCAATGACATTTTTTAATGAGATGGAGAAAAAAATCACCAACTTCATATGGAAAGGAAAGAGGCCCAGGACAAATAAAGCATTACTGAAGAAGAACAAAGTGGGAGGCCTAACACTACCTGATTTTACAACCTATTACACCGCCACAGTAGTCAAAACAGCCTGGTGCTGGTGCAACAGCAGATACATGGACCAATGGAACAGAATTGAGAATCCAGACATAAATCCATCCACATATGAGCAGCTGATATTTGACAAAGGCCCAAAGTCAGTTAAAAGGGGAAAACATAGTCTGTTTAACAAATGGTGCTGGCATAACTGGATATCCATCTGCAAAAAAAGAAACGACCCATACCTCACACCATGCACAAAAACGAGCTCAAAATGGATGAAAGACCTAAACATAGAGCCTAAAATGATAAAGATCATGGAAGAAAAAACAGGGACAATGTTAGGGGCCCTAATACGTGGCATAAACAGTATACAAAACATTACTAACAATGCACAAGAAAAACTAGATAACTGGGAGCTCCTAAAAATCAAACACCTATGCTCATCCAAAGTCTTCACCAAAAGAGTAAAAAGATTACCTACAGACTGGGAAGAAGTTTTTAGCTATGACATTTCCAATCAGCAGCTGATCTCTAAAATCTACATGACACTGTAAAAACTCAACTACAAAAAGACAAATAACCCAATTAAAAAATAGTCAAAGGATATGAACAGACACTTCACTAAGGAAGACAGTCAAGTAGCTAACAGATACATGAGGAAATGCTCCTGATCATTAGCCATTAGAGAAATGCAAATCAAAACTATAATGAGATTCCATCTCACTCCAACAAAGCTGGCATTAGTCGAAAAAACACAAAATAATAAATGTCAGAGAGGTTGTGGAGAGACTGGAACACTTATACACCCTTGGTGGGAATGTAAAATGGTACAACCACTTTGGAAATCTATTTGGCACTTCCTTAAAAAAGTAGAGATAGAATTAACATATGATCCAGCAATTCCTGTCCTTGGAATATTCTAGAGATATAAGAGCCTTTACATGAACAGACCCATGTTCATTGCAGCACTGTTTACAATAGCAAAAAGATGGAAGCAACCAAGGTGCCCATCAATGGATGAATGGATAAATAAATTATGATATATTCACACAATGGAATACTGCACATCATTAAAGAACAATGATGAATCCATGAAACATTTCATAACATGGAGGAATCTGGAAGGCATTATGCTGAGTGAAATTAGTCAGTTGCAAAAGGACAAATATTGTATAAGACCACTATTATAATAACTGGAGAAATAGTTTAAACAAAGAAGAAAATATTCTTTGATGGTTATGAGAGGGGGGAGGGAGGGAGGAAGAGAGGTTTCCACTCATTAGGAAAAAAAAAAAAAGAAAAAGGTGGCCCAGGCCACACCCCAGGGAAACTTCCTTTACATCGGATCAGGGATGTGACCTGGGGAAGGATGTTACAATCCCCCCCAACCCTCTTTAACATAAAAGTACAATCAAAAAATGGAGGACAACCACAGAATACTGAGAATCATAGCCTAACCAAGTTAACACACACCTTTTTGGGGGACATAATTCAATCCATGACATTCCCTGAACCAAGAACTAATACATGACACACAATAATCATTCACAGACAGTTGTTAAACTGATATATATAGTGCTTTATTGTTTCTAAACTATTACTGGTTGACATTCTCAGATTAAATTTCTTCCCTTGGCAAAGTGAACTATTGGTCTTTTAGTATAATAGGAATTGGATCTAGCTTTAACTTATCTATTTTAATTTATAATATAGAGGGCATTGGCATTTTAAAGATGTTAAAAACCTTTATGATTTTCCAGAATTTTTTGCTTCAACACTAATATCCTCATATATTCCTCAAATGTCCAAAAACATAGACCATCAGTAGGGTTATGTAAAATGCTGGTGTGGAAAGGTATAGATAGGTAGAAAGATTTTTCAAGATTTTCATAACCATGAGTAACATCCCCATGAATTGAAAGAAATTGTAGATTAAAGAATAATAAGTAATGATAGGGAAAGAATGAAAAGGAAATGAGAAAGCATCCTCAAAAGTCTGGCACTTGCCCAATAGAAGGCTCCTCATTACCATTTTGGAGTGGTTTGTTTAAAAATTGTCAGCCCCTGCAGCTACGTGAGTCAGAAAAAGCCTGTACCCTGATGCCTGACCTACAGAAATGGAACTTGCCAGCCTCTACAACCACATCAGCCTTTTCCTTGAGTTAAATCTCTCTCTCCCTTTCTATATATATACATACGTCACTGGTTTTGCTTCTCCAGAGAACCCAGCCTAAGACAATCAGGGTCATCCATGGTGGACAGGTTTCAGTGGAGATTCTAGACTAAGAGAGACTAGGAGGAAAGGCCTGATGATCTGCTTCTGAAAATTAACCAATGAAAATCCTAGGGATCACAAGACAACATTGTCCAGTATAGTGCTAGAAGATGAGCCCCCTGGGCTGAAAGGCACTCAAAAAGTACATACAAAGTACATATTGGGAGATACTTCAGAGGTGCTTCAAAGATACAGGTTTCTCTCAGATGATTCGTTTCCCCTCTATGGCTTCTGTATTTCCTTCTGTTGTACATGGAATTGCCATGAGTTGGAAGTGACTCAGCAGCAACTAACAACAACAACTGGATATTGTGATTACTCTCCACCCTCCATTCTACGCCATTTGATCTTCTTAAGCCAAATGTGTTCAATCTTTTTGTCTTCAGTGATACATTCAGCAATGGCTCAGGCTAGGCTAGGATGTCTTAATACATGTTGAGGAAAGACTTGCTGACCACATTTGGAAAATATTTCTTGTGTTTAAGAGAAGACTATGAAAGCTTGATTTTTCTACCTCTTACTAGATGTGAATCCGAAACATATATCTTTAAATTCATTGACATGTCTGTGGTGAGGTGGACTAGCCTTAGAGTAAAACTAACACTGTGTCTTTTATAACATCCTCGAGCCTCTCAGTTATGCTGAAATCAGTCCTATGGGTTCTTCTTATGTTAACTGATCATTTTTTTACTCTTTTAATACATTTTGAGTTGCATGTTTCATTCTTTGTAGTCAGATACACTCTAAAAGTTACTCCAGACTTCATTAAATGTCTGCTCTGTGTCAAATTCTGAGGTTACATATTTTATAACTCTGAGACTTCCGCAGCCTCAGCAGTATTGGTATGGGCCAGATAAGTCTTTTTTTTTTTTTTTTTTTTTGAAAGGCTATCCTGTACATTGTAGGATGTCTAGAACTATCCTTGGCCCTTACCTGCTAGATGTCAGAAGGACTCCTCCCAGTTGACACAACCAAAAACATCTCCTGACATTGCCAAATAATGTCTCCTATGGAACAAAATCACACGCAGTAGAGAAAAACTGATTTAAAGTAAAACATATTTATCTTATGTGTACATGAGGAAACCAGTGATGAAATAGTTTAAGTGCAGGGCTCAAAGACCACTTGAGTTTCTTCTCCTCCTCCATTCCCTGTCTACTGGTTTCTAGTCTGAGGTTAAAGTTTGGAAAGAGGGGAGATTTAAAGGCTAGGAAGAACTTTACTTGGTTGGTACTGAAAAACTGTGTTTGGGGTTTGCTGAGCATATTCTTGAATATTCTAAGCAAGACTCTTGTGAGACACTTTGGAGGTGTTTAAAAGATACAGGTTTCTCTCATTATTACAGAGCCGATTCTTTTCCTCTGTGTGGCTACGTATGATTCCTGCCTCAGCCTCTAGACACTTGACTATTCCCTGTATTTGGGCAGCAACCAAAATAAACTCAGCTTCCCTTTCTACCAGCAATTTCACATGTGAGCAACTGAAAATATGTACTTTTGACTCACTGTAAGTGGAAGTATAACCTTCTTTACTTTCTATGTCCTTAGCCAGCAAGCCAGTCACAGCCTCTTACCTTTAGACTTTTCTAAGCTGTGCTCCAGTGTCAAATTCAATATCCCCTGCAACCTCAAAGAGACACAGGTCAGTCTCTAAGACCAGCCTCTCTGAAGATTCTTACTCAACTTGAGAGAAAGAATCATATCCTTCCTCTCTTGCACGAGATGTGGGGAGAGAAAATGCCACAACAGCCCTACAAGTTCCTCTCCAGAAAAAAAAGTCTATCTAGTGATTTCTTCAGTCTCAAATCTTGCCCCTAAATGAGGGTAATGGGCCAAGAATCACTAGACAGGTTTTAAATCACTTATTTTATAAGCCTTGCATCCATGATCCAGCTCTTCACTGTGGGAAATGGGAATGGTTGTCACTTTTGTTCTCAGATTTGTCACCAGCTTCAAAACTGTGACAGAAGAGTACCCACTTTTAGCATCTTGTTACATATAGATAAAATGTAGACAAGTTGTAATGCATATAGTGGGAAGGTAACTGAACTCATGGCAGTTGGTTTATGGTCTTGGAACAAAAAATCTTGTCTCTTATTAACTCACTGACCTTGAAGAAGTTACTTGAACTTTTTAAGCCTCAGCTTCCTTATCCGTTAAAGGTGAATATTGTGTCTATTTTATTGGGCATAAATACCTGACAAATATAAGGCTCCCAGTAAGTTGGTTGTGGAATGTAATTCTAAAATATGCACTGCTGTGTCTTGCAATTTGAAGTATCTCTAGCATAAGTGACCATTGAGCTTATTGAAATTAGCCAACCATATCATTAAATGTCAAGTTAAACACTGTCCTTTGATTTGCTTGAAATGGGCTGAGAAAGATGGAGAAATGTAATGCTAGTTAGTGCATTTAATGTAAGCCTGTGTTATACATGTAATTACCTTTTTTCTTTGACATAAAATGATTAATTTCTGGAATTCACATCTTTTGTACTAGTTGTTTATCATGCGATGTCTGTAGGGAAAATATCTCTCTGTCAGGTGAAGTAGACATTGTAGGTGATTCCTTCAAATTCATTTTACCTTTTTCACATTTCATACCCAACTAGGTGAGTGGTCACAACTTCACAGGTGGCCCTGATTAAGCCAGTCTTTTTTTGTTTTGTTTTTTTTAGTAATCCTGCCCCTATTGTTAGCAATTGGTCCAGAAACCTACCTCCAAACACATCAGTGATTGGCATTCCACTGGTCAGAGGTACTGCTTTATGGGTGGGCATGTGACCTGTGTAGGGCCATTAAAACTGATGGGAGACTATTTTTCATGGTTAGAGGGAAGCCCTTGGCCCCACTCTCCCAGCAGATGGGAACGAGGAATGAAGTGTACAAGAGGAAGCACCTTAACCTGAAGCTGAATGCTGTGAACTACAGAGTGCAGAGAGAGAAAGAGCTAGGGTCTTTGATGGCTTTCCTGAACTGCCTTTCCACTGGATTCCAGCATTGTGAGCCGGTAGAATCCTTTATCTTTCATCATCATGGGAAGAACAAAATGATCCGCATCTGTAATAGTGCGTTATTTTCATGATTTTACTTTCATCCTGATTGCAGGTCCTCCAATTATTTAAAAGGGGTTTATTTGTTTGTTTACTCTTTTATTGGAATATAACAATAGTTCCATTTAGGGATAGAGGTTGAGTGAGTGATTTATTGTTTTCAAGATGATAATTTTTTAAATATATGACTTAACAATATGAAAATTTTCCAACACTATAGCATCCTTTTATAGTCATATTGTATGGCATTTTTATATCTATTATACATATGTATATTTTAAGAAAATACTGTTGAACTTACCCTACCATTATAAGAACTGTTATTCCAACTCACCCACATACAGCCTTTATTCCTTACTACTGTTTTTGTCATGACAGCACTTAATTCACTTAGTAATCTTCTATAACCTTCAGTTTACTTCAAATGTAACTTCTTTGTATTATCTCCAATTATACTTTTTGTTTTTGACATAGCTAAATATTCTTCAAATCATTTTATCTTTTTCTTCTTTTAACCATCCATGATGGTTTTTATCATTTTTTGAAAATGTATGTCTGGGAATTTTTTGAATATATATAATATTGGAAGAGAAGACAAATAAACTAAACAGACCAAAAAAATTGCTAGAAGTTTTCAGTAAAACATATAAAATGGAAAATTCTACTTCTTAAAAGAAATTCTAACGGCCTCTTCTGTTTAAAAAAAAAAAAAAAAAAAATTTCTTTTATCATTCAGATAATCTCCAAACATTAAATGGCTTACCTAATTTGTCACAATTAGCACAAATAAAATAGCCTGTTAAGTTTGGAACGTATGTCTTTTGGGGCCACCAGATTTACAAATTAAACAATTTTTAAATACATTAAAACATTTATATATAGTATCATTCAATTGTCTAGCACCTTTAGCTAAATATATTCTAATATCCTGAATTGAAGGCTGAAATTATTTGCATTTGGGCTTTAAAAATAATGGTCATAGCTCATACAAGAGAACTTACATTAATTAAAAGTACAAGTCCATATTATAGTAATTTTTAAATAGTGATATGTCCGGTATAATCAGCTTTCTTTTATCTTTGTGTAATGTAATTAATACGCATATGCACTTGCAGAATATTGTAAAGTTCATTCTATTGCTGAGAATAGATATAAACCTAATGAATATGGTTAAGATATTTAAAATTGTAAGCATGGGTTCAGGAACATCTTACCATTAACATACAGTATTATGTAATAAAAAAAATTTTTTTATTATGTAATAAACCGAACCTAGGAATTGTATTTGTTAATTATTAATTTGATCTTGTTCGCCCACCGTATGGTTGTCACATTGATTCTTAATTCATCTTCTCCCCACATCCAAAACAAAAACCATATTCATTTTTTCTATTCTTTGAATTTTCTATTGCAAGTCTTAGTAATCAGTTACTATCTTTCAAAGGCTCTGTAGATTTTGAAGCACCATATTCTTCTATTTTTTTCTACATTTTGTCAGACTATTCTGTTTTTTAACAGTACTAAATTTTGTTACTTTTATTGATCCTACAGATATGGAAAACCACTAGGACATTTTGCTTTGGGACTATGTCCTTTTCCTTTCTTATTTCTTAGAAGATAGTAACCTAGTACTAGTAACAGAGTTGTTAGTAGCAGTTATGATCATTTAATGAGCACTTATATATGTCAGGGGTAATGCTTAAGATTCATTCTCTCATTTGATTTTTATGACCACTCTAACAAGGTGCATATAATTAGTGTCCACGCTTTTGTGATGAAAACCTTGGAGCCTGGCTGTGAATAACATCCTGATGTGATATTGTTGGTAAGAGGTAGTGTCAGGGTAAGAAGCCAGGTCTATCCGACTTTGGAACACAGTGTTCTATGTTTTCTACTTCTTATTTGCTTGCGCGACTTCATTTGTTGTTTGGAGGCACTTGACATTTTGCTGTATCTTGATTCCCAACTTTCTTTTTCACATATCTTGTGGCAGTTAGGTCAGGCCTAGTGAGATGTATCTTTTCATCCCTTCTAACCCTTACAGATATTTTCTACTGCCCAGTACATGGAAACTAGCCAGCTGTGTCAAAAATAAAACCTGGTAGTCATCCTTAGCTCCTCTGCTGCCATTCCATATGATTTAGGGTAGAATGCTTTTTGTATTTATACTTCTTTTACCCTCAACCAAATCTATTAGTCAGGAGTTGATCAATGTTTGCTAAGATTACTGTAAATTAATACATCTAAATAATTATTTCAGAGTGTTGCTGGTCAATGTTTCCCAGACCCTATTGAACCACATTGCTTCACTTATCAAAACTTTTAAAATCATCCTTAACTCTCTAATTTTATATTTTTATGCTTTCTTTCTGTTATATCAGGTTAAAAATCATGTTGACAAAAGCTTCTGTTCAAAATATTAACCTCTAATATACTAATAGAACAATAAGATGCAGTGGTTAAAGTTTCTCATCGGTTATTTATTGGTAGTGCTTTTGTCTAGTTATATTAAAAAAAAAATACCGCCTTAATCTTAGAAACCCAAGCATTTAGGATCAGGTATGATTGACGACTGAAACACAATCATTAAATATAAAGGGACCATATTATTTATATAGCTTAGCTTGCTATTGACTAGACGACTTCCAGATATGGAGCTCAAAATTGGATGGATGGATTTTGCTTCCCCCCAGTTATTGTTTTTTGTGTCTGTGTCCCTAAATGTGCCACCATACAAACCTGGTTGTTTAAAGGGAACCACAGAACTCTCACCCTTGCTTGTCTTTCCTGTATAGTACCTCCATTTTTTCTTCTTAATTCTTGTCAACCAAATCTCTCCTTTGCTAAGTCATAGTTTGGTGGAATTCAGTCTTTGTTAAAAGCAAATATACTGTATCATTTATATATGTCAGAGATAATTCTTACTAAAAGTAACTTTTATTAATGTGCATTACAGCAAAAAACACACATGCACTATTTTAGGATTATTCTGGAAATAATAACTAAAATAATGTCTATGATGAATTTCCATAGGAGCATTAATATGTTGAAACTGAAGCCTGATTTACTCCTGAAATTGAACATGAACAGTTGTCTGCCCTACTTAATCATACTTTCTCCACAGTCAAAATACAATCTCCATTCATTTTTTCTGCTCTTAACTTTCTTATGGCCATTGCAGGAATCAGTAATTTGCTTTTCAAAGGCACTTTAGATTTTGAAGTACCATCTTCTTCCCTATAAGATTATTCTGTTATTTACCTTCTCTGCTCCTATAAGGTTCAAAGGGATAAAGCAGATTACACATTATAGTTAAGCGGTTAGCAATGTAAGTGATATTTTAATAGATAGTAGATTTTCAGTAAAAAAATGTTTGCCAGAGTATTCATATAGTACTAACATGAAAAGAAAATCAAAGCTTATAATTGTATGTATATATTAGTATTTTAATGTAAAACTATTTATCTTTTACTTTCTTTACCAACTCCTTTTCCATATCTTCCCATTAACAGATGTGTTGTTGTTCTAGGACAGGGCCATAACATCTTGCTATGTTATGAAACCTGTGCAGTATGCTATTACTCAATGTTTATAAACAGGCTTATAAGACCCTTCCAGTTGCAAATGAACCTCCATGGCCTCCCACAGGGGCAAAATATCCTACTAATTAAATCACTTTTTTTGTTGGTTATGACTTTATTCATGTCTGAGGGAATATAATCTTAATGCTGAGAATTAATAAAGGTCATTTTTTAGTGAACTATTTATTGACATTTAATACAGAGGTCACTGCTGTATAAATATCAAATCAGCATTTGAAATGAAGTAGCCAAATTTATATAGCATAGTATAATAACCAAACCCAGTCAAAGCAAAACAAAATAAAAACAATGTCAACAACAAAATTTTTTAAAAATGTTCAAACTTGAAGTCTGAAAAATATGGATACTAGTTATGGAATGCCTTTGACTATGTACGGGACTTTGAACAGGTACTTTTATTCTTTGTATGCCTAAAAATGTCAAACTATGAAAGATGCTTGAGTGTTGGATGGAGATGGGGAAGCTATGACAAAATAATCACAAATGTAATTGCCCTTCCTAACATTTGATTGTAAGTTATCCAGAGAGGCCAATGACAGACAGGACTGTATTTGAGAGGAGAGTAGAATGGTGATATTTGTTGTCCAATGATGGGGTAGGGAATGGATGCTAAAAAGGGAAAGGTGGCCAAAAGAGAAAGATAAAAGGAAAAAAAAAAAATCATCCTTTCTACATCTTTGTTTAAGACTGATTATTAAACACTTGTTTGGGGGTGCTGAACAAGCTTTATTTTTAAGTATCTCTGTGTTGAGAAACACCAGGACTTTTTCCAGTTTCAGAAGGAGCTTCTGGTAGCATTTAGGTTTTATTGAGAACGTGAAAAGCCTTTTGGAAGAAAACCATCTGAATGCACTTTGGCCTTTTCTACAATTTTGTCCGTGATCTGTTTCCCAAGAAAACCATTTTTTCTTCCCCTTATATTCTTTTTGAAGAGTTTGCACTATCTTTATGCACACAAAAATTGCATTAGAACATCCCCAAGTTACTCCCTGCACCCCCCACCCCCATTTTAGAAATAGCATCTGCTTTGCTTTCGTTGACACTGCAAAAATATAGGTGCATCCTTATTTTCAAGTCATTGCTCATACAGTGGGTAGATTATGGTGATGATGTTGGCTGTATTGCTCCTGAATGTGTAGTTTACTGAATCTAAAGGGCAGTTCTTCCCGTTGGGCAATCTGCCATTAGTTAAATTTACTGGATAATCCTGCAGGGTCAGCAATCACTAAAAGCTCATGCAGACAGAATTAGTTGGTGCTGCTTCTTTTTGAAGAAAACACAAATAAAATGGGCTGTAACTACCTCTCTGAGAGTTCAGACTAACAACTTTAAAAAATCTATAATCCAGAGGAAAATAAAAGGCTGAATATAATCACTCAACAGAAAAGTTTAACAGTGTCTGAGCCTCATATAGATCATTTTAATGAACCCAGAGACTCTGAAACAAAAACACATCTCTCCTCAGCTCTTTCAAAAATGACAAACATATTTCAAACATAAAAACATAGCAAATTGGAACCATTTTCTGTCTTTTGATAAGACAAGAGTGAAAGATACTGCACTGTCCTCAAAAATGTTTCTAAATCCTTTAACTCTCAGATTCCTTTGTAATTAAGAATTATATTCTTTCCCAGACTTCTAATTTTCTCTCTTAATTCTTCTCCATTAGGATAATCCATCAAGTCTGCTGTATAAGATTGGGAAAGGTTCCAGATTTTATAGCTGTCTTCTATCTGGAAGCAAAACATTTTATGAGTCTCTTGGTTCTAATGTTCTTAACTCAGCTGAGTGTCTGAGCATTTTAGATGAGAGACATTTTTATAGCCTTGACAAAAATGGCAACTTTAATATTAATAACTCCATCAAAAATTGATCAAGTATGTTGTTTTTCTGAGGTCTTTTAAAAATGAAACTACTAACTAACATTTTAAAGACCCATGCATTTTGGCTTCAAAAAATCCCCCCAGTTCAGTCCATGATTTAACTATTTCTTCAATTACGACATTTAAAACTAATTCTCAACTTCAGTTTGAAACCCAGAGTGAGGTTTTCCAGCAATAAGTTCACTTTTTATGATCAAATTGTCAAGAGACTTGTATTTCCTATTCTCATTTTTTTTATTTTTTGAGTGGTGGATAATAGTTTACTGTTAAGTACAGGAGGCATTCGACTACATGGATCATAATAAATTATGGATAATATTGCAAAGAATGGAAATTCCAGAATACTTAATTGTGCTCATAGGGAACCTGCACTTAGACCAAAAGGCACTCCTTTGAACAGAACAAGGGGATACCGTGTGGTTTAAAGTCAGGGAAGTTATGCATCAGGGTTGTATCCTTTCGCCATACTTAGTCTGTATGCTGAGCAAATAACCTGAGAAGCTGGACTTTATGAAGGAGAATGGGACATCAGAATTGGAGGAAGACTCATTAACAGCCTGTGATACGGAGGTGACACAAGATTGCTTGCTGAAAGCCAAGAGGACTTGAAGCACTAACTGATGAAGGTCAAAGACCACAGCCTTCGGTATGGATTACACCTCAACATAAAACAAAAATCATCACAACTGGACCAATAAGCAACATCATGATAAATGGAGAAAAGACTGAAGTTGTCAAGGATTTCATTTTACTTGGATCCCCAATCAACATCCAAGGAAGGAGCAGTCAAGAAATCAAACTACATATTACCTTAGGCGAATCTGTTGCAAAAGACCTCTTTAAACCGTTAAGATGCAAAGACGTCACTTTAAGGACTAAGGTGTGCCTGCCCCCCGCCCCCCAAAAAAAAGCCATGATGTTTTCAGTTGCCTCATATTCATGTGAAAGCTGGACAGTGAATAAGGAAGACCGAAGAAGAATTGATGCCTTCGAATTATGGCATTGGTGATGAATATTGAATATATCGTGGACTGCCAGAAGAATGAACAAATGCGTTCTGGAAGAAGTACAACCAGAATGCTCATTAAAAGCAAGGATGGCAAGAATTTGTCTCACAACTTTGGACATGTTATCAGGAGGGACCAGTCCCTGGAGAAGGGCATC
Organism: Loxodonta africana; assembly: GCF_030014295.1. NCBI lineage: Eukaryota > Metazoa > Chordata > Mammalia > Proboscidea > Elephantidae > Loxodonta > Loxodonta africana. The sequence continues at coordinate 53,538,203 of NC_087351.1, forward strand.
GTGCTTGGTAAAGTAGATGGCCAGCAAAAAAGAGGAAGAACATCAACAAGATGAATTGACACAGGGGCTACAACAATGGGTTCAAGCATAACAAGGATTTTGAGGATAGCATAGGACCTGGCAGTGTTTTCTTCTGTTGTACATGGTGTCGCTATGAGTCAGAACCAACTTGATGGCCCCTAATGACAAAAACAATACTAAATACAGGGAAGACTGTTAGTTTAAGTAGGAATACCTTTGTAATTTCAGTAAATGCTTACCTTCATTAGATAATGCTTGAATATATCTTGATATCTTAAATAGCTATGAAGAAGTGATTTTTTTAACTGACATTTATTTTCATCTTTGATGCCTTATTTTAAACTAAATAGATTCAAGTTAATGAATTCTTTAAGGATAATGTAAATGTTTCTAAATTTTGAGCAATGATTTTCTAATATTAAATATTTTGGAACATACGTGATTATTATGGTGAAATTTAAAAAAGTACTATTGTATTATCAAATAAGTGAAGAAAAATTCACTTTATAATATGGTTTCCCAGAAGAATTAGTATTAAAAATTATAATTGATGAAATCAAAGTAGATATAAACTTAGGGTTTAAAAATATGACAATCTTCCTAATCAATTCTATAGTCTTTTTGGCCCCAGATTCTCTGTTATCTTAACATTACATTTATTGTTTTAGAGTTAAATTTTTTTAATAAATAAATCTGAAAAATACATATTCCAGATCATCAATGCTATTCATTGTATTATGGATACAAATAAAAATAAATAAATAAATAAAATAAAAAGGGACTTTTAAATATCTGTTTTCTATTTTTTTTTTATTTACCTCTTTTTGCACAAATGATGTGGAATGGTAGTTACAACTAATACTATTATTAAAAAAATATAAAATAGTTTTCATTGCTTACCACCATTTCAACAAATTTTGACAGTAACAACCATTTCTCTATTTCCTACAATTCCGGTCATATGCAAGCTTCTTTTTAGCAGAGGTAATGACTAAATTTACAAGCATTTCAGTGGCATACCTATTTTGCATACCTATTTTGTATTTGTACATAAGCACGGGACACTGCTCATTCTGAAAGTAAAATGGTAGATAAGGCATGGACTTTTCAAGAAGACAAATCTGTAGACAAACACAAAACATAAAGTATCACAATTGGTAAGTATTATATTAGAAAGAATCCAGAATATGATTGACTAACTATACTTGGAAGTCAGGAAAGGACTCCTAGAGGAAATTGAGTTTGAGCTTGGTCCTGATGTGTAGAAGTAGTTATAACAATAGATTAACATTGTAAGTTATTTTTATATGAATATTACTATCTATGATTTTCACTTTTAATGCCTACCTGCTGTTCTAATCAACTTTTACGCAAATATTTTTTTTTTGTTTTTGAGCATTAGTTCTTTTTTATTTCCCAATTCACCTTCATAAATATGTATCTAATGAATGTTTATATATCTAATGAATATTTTTGCATACCTATTTTGTATTTGTACATATTTCTCCACTAAAATAGGCCCCCAATGGTAGTTTTATTTTGTCAAAGAGGATGAGGGTTTTTAAACAATAGAGAATTTTAAGTTGTGTTTTCCTTCTCTGATCATTGGTAATACCTTGTTTATATCTTTTTATGCTAATTAAAGGTCCTGGTCTGGTTATCAGATGGGTAGAATCCAATAGAATATCTTGCACAAAATGGGCATTTGGTCTCTAGTTATTCAATTTCAATAATAACTTTTGTTTTTATACAGTCCAAGAGCCCTACCGTTTATCCCAAATGTTTGATAATGCAAGAAGTAACTTGGCCAAGAACAAAACTAGTATGAGAGAATTGATTCAAGGACAAGGTCTGAGCATGCAAACACTGAAAGATCTTTTTCACTCTATTTTTCTTCTGCCTATGAATTGAAATTATCTAAAACTTTCTCTTTTTTAAATTATATTTTTAATTCATATGATTTCTCTGGTGTCATTTTTTTCCTATAATTTGGCATCCAGTGTCTGAAATGCTGCCTCCCCAGTTTTTTAAATCTGCCCCAAATTTATGAAATTTGATGCTTTTAAAATGTATGCTGTCTTATTGACCATCATCTATGTGCCAGACTTTCGTACTAACTCATCACTTACAGGATCTCATTTGATTCCTGTGTAAAATATATGAGATGAGAGAATTGGTGCTTAGGTGAAATGACTTTCTCAGAATCATAAAACTAGTAAGTGAAAGAGTCAAGATTTTAAATACTGCTTTTTGTAGCACAATGCTCAAGAGTACAGGCTTGGCCTCAGACATATCTGTTGGCAGTTCCGGCTTTGCTTTTGCTACCATCCTAATCTAAAAATCATATCTTTGCCCTAGACTATGGAAATCACTTCCTAACTAGTCTCTCTGCTTCCACTTTGGCCATCATTTGACGTCATAATCATTCAAAAATGTAAATCTGCTTATGTAACCCGTTCTCGATTTCCTTCTCTATCTCAGATATTTGTGCTAAATTTGGAGTGATCCTTCTTATCTAGGCAAGAGGATAAGGATTTTCCATGTTGAAAGACCAATTTGTGCTGAGCTCTCGCATATCCGAAGGCAAGTTGTCTTTAGGGTTTGCAAGTTTAGAGAGAGATTTTAATGTCATAGTCAAAAGTATATAGTTTGGTGTGAATGGAGCTTAGTCTGTGAGGATAGTGGAAACCAGATGCTTATGGGCTTTATATGCCATACTAGTTTTTTATGCGTGGCAAATAGTTTGATCTGCATTTATAAAAATAGTCATTATGGTGGCGACAAGATAGAAGTATGGAACATATGTTGTATCGTGGTAAGACTGGAGTAGTATCCCATTTATGAAGCCGTTGCACTAGTGCGAGTGAGAGTGGAGTACTGAATTACCATAAAAGTAGTGGAGAGTGAGTGCAAACAGAACCAGGGGTTATTAAGGACAGAACTTCACTGATTAGATAAGTTTCGCTTTTTATTTGAGTGTTCACCACCACTAAAATCATTGTCATAGCAAATAAGTAGAATTACTGATGCTGGTTGGAAAACCAGCATGTATTTTAATAAAATAATATCAATAGGAATATATGGACATTTTGAAACTATCTATAAATTTCATTTCTATATTAAAACTTATTTTCTATTTGGTTTATCCATTTTGGTTATGTTGAGATAAATTTAAACATATATTGCCCTTAGCTGCAAAATAAATGACAAGCGAGCATAAATAATTTACCAATTTGTCTCATATGAATTACATTTCCATTTTATTTCTGATGGCTCACATATTTTATAGTACCATCAATTCCCTTCCTCTTGACATCATGACTTGGTTGAAGTTTCTTGTGCCTGAGTAACTTTTTTTCTAAATCCAAAGCATAGGGTTGAGTGGAAGGAGACTGATGAGAAGTCGGAGATTCTAATTTGTTCTTTTACCTGCCACCAAATAGCTGCATGTCCCTGTACAAGGGGCCCCTCATCTCCGGGCCCCAGAAATGAGAGCAAATGATAAGTGTTAGCTGCCTGATAAGGCTATTTTGAAGTTCACACTCAGAAATACGTATGAAAAAGCTTTGAAAACAGTAAAGTACAAATATCTACAATATTAATGTTGGCTTTTATTTTATACTGAGCTCAGTTACCACCTATGCAGAACCATTTGGCTAATACCTGTAATCACTCTAAAGAAGAAACTCAAATTGTGCTCTTGCTCAGACACTTCACAGAGCTAATAGCACTTACCATAAAGTTCAAATGCATACAGTTTTAGAGTTGTAAGTAAAGATTACAGTTTTCCTGGGCAATAATCCCAATCTCACATTAGAACACATTGAAAACCAATAAGTGAAATGATATCCCCTCCACATATATGTGTATGTGTAGGCATAAGAACATATTGCTTATATTTATGTCCTAGGAGATGAGGTGAATTTTCCCATTTACATTTGCTCTTAAAATATTTATCACATTATTCATTCAGTGATGCTACATTAATGTATCCATTTATTCAGGACTTTGGAATAGACCTCTTGAAACAGAGTCTCAGTTTGAGGCTGCATGAAAGTCACTTTGCCTTTGAAGAAGCATGGATGCCTTACTAGAAGTGGTCCTATAGGACTTTAGCATTAGTGCAGATCCTCACGGTCATCTCCTCCAACCCAACATCCCAGCAAGAATGCCATCTTTGATATCCATATAGAATGAGCCTATTAGCAAACAATGAACTCACTGTCTTGAGGCAGCCCAGGCTAATGTGGGACTACGATTAATGTAAAAGTCAAATCCCTGTCCACCTTGTATCTTTCATTCCAAATCATGCTTTCTGGGTTTAGCATCCCCCACCCTGCCAAATGATATTTACTAGTCTGTTGCTTGTACCATATTTCTTTTCTACCCTAAGATTTCCATTTTTTCCAACCATTTTTATTTTCAATGGTTGGGAGTAGCCTTGCTTTCTTTGTGTGTCTTTTTTCAGACCTGTTTCACCAGGATTCAGAATGAGACACATTGTATTCCAGACATGGTTTGATAAGGACCAAATAATTCACTGCAATTATTACACTTGTTGTTGTAGATATTCCATTTATATTAATGAATTCTGAGATTGCAGTCCTGAAGCTGTTGACCCTTAAGGATTATGGAGACAATTAATCCCTAAAGTGCATTTCATATCAATTACTTTTTGAAGAAATTTCCATCGCCCTGAACTTTATTAGTTAAGTTTCTGAATATAAGCATCTTTACCTTTGGCTTTATTGTATTTCATTTTGACAGTCTTGGCCCATCCATTAAACCTATGGAGACATTTTTAAATCCCAGTTTTATGTCAGTCACAGATTCATAGATTTAATAAGCGCTGTTTCTTATGTCCTCTTTCAAGTCAGTGCTAAAATGCTGAATAAGAAAAGACCAAGGACAGCAGGGCTACTGTCTAATGAAATGATGTATCTGAAAGTGCTTTGCAAATACTGTTTTGCATTCATCTTTGGTTAGGCGTCCTTCTTTGCATCTTTTGTACATGCTGCTTTAAAATATGACCTTATGGTAAAATATGACCTTATGGAGAATTCATTCTGTGCAGTCTGCATGGGTTTTATTTTTTTTTAACTTTCTTCTTCACAATGACCTCTTTGTCATAGAAATTATTTTGATTGAATCATACAGAGTTAGCTATTAGAGCATTCATCTCTTTTTCAGTCATCTTTTCTTTTAGAAACTTTCCTGTAAAGCAGTAACTTTTCTCCATTTTCCAGTAAATATTTCTCCATAATTTGCTCTCAACAATCTTTAATTTGTATTTCTTGAGTGTCCTTACCATGTAGATGAGTGTGGTACATGCTGTAGGGAATACAGTTGTCTGTATCATGTTCCAGGTCCTTGAAGAACTTTGAGACTCTTAGGAAATCTAAGGTAGATGATCTACCGTCTGAGAGTGGTATATGTTAATGTGTGAGAGCACTCACTTCCAAGCTCTTAGTTCCTCCCTATAGTTGTAAATGTATATTTAAGTCCCCTCCCCGCCCCGCAAAAAAAGCAGCACCCTTGAGCTTCTAGATATTTTCTACACTCACTTTTTCTTTCAGCATGTTTGGAGTGGTTTTAAACCACTGCATGCTCCATGTGGTCCCTGGTCTGTCTGAGGTTGATACAGAGTCTTATGTTAACCCAATGTGAATCTAATTCCTAATTGCTCAACAGTTGCCTAGAACTTATACAGGCTCAACACATTAGTTTTTGCTGTAGTTTAGTTCAACACACTAATTTCTGTTGGATATAAATTTCTGTTGGATATATATGCTCTATTGTTCTTAAAATGGCCATTATAAAATGAGTTATACATATGTGTGTGTATTGGAAATGTCTACTATATGCATATGTGGATATACGTATGTATATTATGTGTTCCTATCTGTGGGTTTATATTACTCATATTTCAGGTTAATTTTGTTTGATTTATACATTTTAAATAGATATTTTGACATAATTAATTCAGCATTTTGATCAGAGCTTAAAATAAGAAATTAAATGCAAAGATACAACAAAAACAACCCACACAAAATGGTTCCTATTCTCTATTAAGCATTTTCTCTCACTCTTAAACCTCTTCACATTTTCTAGATAACAGAAATCCCCATCCTACCTCCTTTTTTTTTTTCTTTCTGTTTATAAAGGAAAATATATCAGGGAAGAGCAGGTAGAGACTCAACACAGCACCAGTCAAGCAGGGTGCTTAGTAGTTGGTCAGTATACCACACCACATTCCTGGCATAAAACCTAATCCCAGTTCTTTACAATAATGTCATCGATAAGCTCAGGTAACCAAAGAGAGCAGCAATTGTGTTCTTCTCATTTATTATTTAATTAATCAGTTTATGTCTTATCTATTTTTTGTGTGTTTTATTAATTTTTAAACCTTTTATTTCAAGGTAATGGCAGATTCACATGCAGTTGTGAGAAATAATACAGAACGCACTTGTGTATTACTTGTGTAATTAAAACTAATAAACAAATGAAACAGGTACTTTCTCATCCCCACACTAAAAACTGTTCTGGCTTCTGCCAATTTACATGTGAATCAGAATATCTGAAGAGAGTGAGTAATACATGTTTTGAAATTCGATTGAAACAGAGCATTACCACGGAAATACATGAAAATGTACTTTAAAGGAGAGTGAAGAACACCAAAGACACAAGGTAATTATGAGCCCAAGAGACAGAAAGGGCCACATAAACCAGAGGCTACATCAGCAGGAGACAGAAGAACTAGATTGTGCCTGGCTACAACCGATGACTGCTCTGACAGGAAACACAAGAGAGAATCCCTGAGGGAACAGGAGAGCAGTGGGGTGCAGACCCCAAATTGTTGTAAAAAGACCAGACTTAATGGTCTTACTGAGACTAGAAGGAACCCAGAAGTCATGGCACCCAGACCTTCTGTTAGCCCAAGACAGGAACCATTCCCAAAGCCAAATCTTCAGATAGAGATTGGACTGGACTGTGGGATAGAAAAGGATACTGGTGAAGAGTGAGCTTCCTGGATCAAGTAGACACCTGAGACTATGTGGGCAGTTCCTGTCTGCAGGGGAGATGAGAGGGCAGATGGGGTTAGAAGCTAGCCAAATGGACACGAAAACAGAGAGTGGAGGGAAGGAGTGTGCTGTCTCATTAGAGGGAGAGCAACTAAGGGTATATAAAAACCAAACCTGCTGCCGACGAGTCGATTCCGACTCATAGCGGCCCTATAGGACAGAGTAGAACTGCCCCATGGAGTTTCCAAGGAGCGCCTGGCTGGTTTGAACTGCTGACCTCTTGGTTAGCGGCCGTAGCACTTAACCACTATGCCACCAGGGTTTCCAAGGTATATAGCAAGGTGTATATAAGTTTTTGTATGAGAGACTGACTTGGTTTGTAAACTTTCATTTAAAGCATAATAAAAAAAAAAAATGTACTTTAAAGCTCATTGCCGCCAAGTCAGTTCTGACTCATAGCGACCCTATAGCAACGCTATAGGGCAGAGTAGTACTGCCCTTTAGGGTTTTCACATTAGTGGGACCATAATATCTGTTTTTTGACATTTGAGACACCAGTAAGTAATACAAATGTTATATTTTATTTTTTCTTGGTTTCAAAGGCACAAAGTAGGACTAACCTTTAGATTGTCAGAGCAGATCAAGAACTAACAAAGGAAGAAACCCAAGGACCACCCCCTGACTTCATCAATGGATGAAGATGTGGGACTCAAAGTTGTCTTTTGAAAGGAAAAAATGTCCCCGAAATTTTGAAATTCAAAGAAATTTCAAGAAAACATTTAAGAGAGTACATTTTTCTTGTGAAGGATTTAATTTTTGAAGTATATTTTGTTGCTATTTTGGATTCTTTTGACCCAATCGTTTGAGAAAATGTGAGGCAAGTAAAAACACTTCACTAGGTCTATAATCCTCACCTGCGTTACCTTGTATTTCCATTTTTTCTTTTTGTATACTAATTTTGCAACCAGCATCTTGCATATAAAATTTTTATAATTAAGATCAAATTATGATAATGCATTTTGTTCTATGCTATACCAGTATTAATTGTCTATATTTTATAGTGAAAAAAACCATTATGTGAAATAGTCTTTATGGAATTTAATGAAAGAAATAATTCCTCTAAAATAATGCAAAAAAAAAAATCACTTCTACCTGTGATCTGCCCCTCCCCCCAAAAGTCCTTCGCCTTGGGTTGTATCTTACAGAAATACAGTATCACTTAAAGTTAGATTCTGTGAGTCATTACTGGGAAATCACAAATGCAGTAATAAAATTTTTAGTTCACCAAGATTTATGTATTATTTAACTGCTGAACCCTTGCTATTAGAGGAAAGGAATGATTAGTTCTTCTCATTTACAATGTGACATTTACACTAAGTGATAAATGCCCTAGTGGTACATTAATTTATTTATCATATGATTCTAGATGTGCGTAATAATTTGTAAACATTTTCCTATAGCCAAGTATATGGTAGTATATGGTACTGCATTTTTATCAGATAACATAAATATATTTCCATATTCAATCGGTGCCTTTAATTTAATTTTTAAAGTAGGTTTAGTAGTCAGTGATGAGGTAAGCATGTTTTAGTAATAATATTTATATGAATCTCTCTGAATATTTATGCATTTTTTAAAAAACTCATTAATATGAAATAATTTCCAATTTTAGTCTGTTTCCTAGTCCAAATTTATATCTCAAATTATTTTTCTTAATAAAATAGCATTTCTTATGTTATATTCTCATTTTTGGAGCAGCCCTCTAAAGATTATGTCTATTATGCCAAACTTGTATTGTTACATGATTATTCAGTAGGGGATTGAATGAACTGCAGTGGAACAATATGGCTCAATCTTTTATATATTTCCAACCAGCTGGATATTTATGTCATCATGGAGATCAAATACCTGGATGCCTAAATGTTTAATTTTAATCATTTTTAATATCAGATAAATATAATTAAAGACTAATATAGGACACCTCCCTCCATGTGGTTTACTTTGTGCTGTTTGGGATAAGATGGAGAAATGTGGGATGGATAATGATACCATTTACTGGATTCATAATTGTGCAAACTATGAGGGTATTTAACTTGAAGGGAATACTTAGGATTATGGCACTGTCATCTTCAAAAATTTTAAAGATCTGCTTGTTGTCCAGTGGGGAAACTTAGGGCAGCCTTAGAAAGAACTTCCTGAGGTATAAATTAATCGAATACCTATAATGACAAAAGCACTATGATAGGCACTGTTACATATTATGCTTTGAAATAATTACAACTTTTTGTGATAGTTTTCTCACTGTAAATGAATAAACTGAGCAACGCTATGATTCAAACCCAGATTTTAACAGTTTAAAACCGAAGTTCTGCCTTTGCCAAGAATGAGGCTCCTATAAGTAGATATGTTCAGTCAACAGGTAGAGCAGACATTGGAGAGGGGAAGAAAGTTGTCACTGGGAGCTGCAGGAGGTAAGGGTTCTCAGTTTTTTTCAAAGATGTGCCCTAGTAACTTTCTAAATTCCATCCATGTTTCTTGAGTTATTTCAGAGTTTAGTATTGGCATCCAAGATAATTGTTAGAGGGAGACCATATTTCTTGGGAATTCATGTACGTAAACAATAACAGTTGCCAAATTTTCTAAGACTGTGGAAAAAGGCCAACACAGCAACAGCTTAGAACTAGGAAATTGGTCATAATTTCTTATAAGATGTTTCATTTCAACATACTATCAAGAGAAAAGGAAATCTTTATATGATGATACTGGAATATTGTAGTAGTAGAATCCCAAATCTGAAATCCCCTACCTTGGGCTTTGCACTGACTAGAATATAAGGCTAAAAAAACAAGAACACTTTTTTTAGTGCTTCCTTACTGTAGGATATCTTAGTGGCCTTCTGAAACCTTCAGTTACGTCGTAAGACATGAGTGCGTTGATTTGGAGTGGTATACCTCAATGTGAGAGCTCCAGCTTTCCTAGTTCCTGGCTGCATGACCTTGCCCAAGGTTAGCCAACTTTCTTGTACCCTTGCTTTTTTAGCAGTAGTATAGGAATATGTATTTACCTCATTCGATTCTTAGAAGAATGGGATGAGGTAAGAGATGTTTTATGCGTTTAATAAAAGTTATTATGAAAAGGAAAATGTTCTCATAAATAAATGATGTGATCATACATAAAAAAAAACTTTCTCTGGGAGATTGAAATTTAGTTAGGAGTTGCAGCAGTTACTGTGTTTTCCATTGCCAAATTGAAGTGTGGAAACATTAGTGCACAACGCTTTTCTTTTTTCTTTTGGTTAGGGTAATATTTGTAATTACGCCTTGCTATAAAACTGCATTAACATAAAACCTAATTTCATATTTCAAATTTATTTTTTCCTTCATACTACCTCTTATCTTATCAAAGATTCAGGAACACTGATCCTCCTTGGCCTAAATATTTGACTCCTAGGAGTTTATTATACAAGTATTCACTCACATGTGTGCAACATGCATGTATATTGGCCTTGATTATATATATATTTTTTGTAATAACAAAACCCTGGAAATTTTCATATTTTTAACGAAGGATACATTGTGAGAGGATTATATTGTGAGCATATGGTGGATATGTATGACAGACTGGATGGGGTTGATGATGGAAGACAGAAATAGAATATTTCCAAGATACATTCAACTAAAGCAACAGGGAAAAACAAATAGTCCCCTGAGATATGTTTAGAAGGCACCAAACATACTCAAACACATGTTTATATATGCACAGACTATTTCTGAAAGGATGTTCTGAAATGTACAATGGATTCCTCTGAGGATTTATCTTGTTTTGATGGAGATTTACTTTTGGATTTCTTGTATTTTTATCATGTGTATATGAATGTAAACACATTTTAAAATATACATGGAAGGAAATACATGAAAATGCAAACAATAGCTCTCTGTTTATATATATTTAGCATATATATTTATATTCATGTGTGTGTTTTGTGTATGTGTGTGGTCTATTTTAATTATTCTAAAATCAAAATCTCTTATAATAAATATAAAATTTAAGATGTGACAGCATTGGCTGACGTGTAAATAACTTAAAGATTCTGTAGATAACTTGAAATATAAAACTATAGTTTACTTTTATTCAACTTTACCGTTGGTCTGTGTATTGATTTTTAGTATTTCTGAGTAACTTCTTTACTAAATTACACAATAGCTTAACTTTTCATTTTAAATATAAAGTCCCAATTAGCAGATATCTTAAGATAATATAATTTCTCTCTTAAGTTTTGGCTTCATCAGATCATTCACATATCTATGCAAATGGAGACTGCAAAGATAGTAAATTAAAAACCTATTCATGGCCGAGTCCTTGTTCTATTATGTGCTTTTTTGTTTGTTTGTTTATTGTTGTACTTCAAAATTCTATTATGTCTTACTTTTGCTTCTGCAGATGAAATAAATCATGTGTACGTGTGCGTTGTATGCCATTCAGTTGATTTTGACACATAGTGACCCTATAGGGCAGACTAGAACTACCCATAGGGTTTCCAAGGCTGTAATCTTTATAGAAGCAGATTGCCACATCTTTCTCCTATGGAGCAACTGGTGGGTTCGAACCACCATCCTTTTCGTTGGTAGCCAAGTGCTTAACCATTGCCACCAGGGATCCTTAAGATAAATCATAGCCAAATTAAAATTAGAATCCTTTTACTCATCTTAAGAACATTAAAAACAAAACAAAAATAATTTCTGCATTAAAAATATCAGTGGTTGAAAATCAACTGGTACTATTATATGGATCTTAGGGGGAAAGAAAATTAAATATTATTTCTCATAGAGCCAGGAGAACTATCATCTAGATTGACATGGGACCTTCAGAAATGCATAGAAAACAGCCATCATCTGACATGAAGCTGAAGTACAAAGCTCATGTTTGTGTATTTTCTCCATAGACATATGTGGATCGATTTTTCTCTACTGAAGAAAATACAGGCAACAAGACATAAAACTATTAAGGCCATGACGGCAGGATTTTGTCAGCTTCTTTCAGTACTGTTTCCATAGCATCATGTGTTTGGTACAAAGTAGATGCCGAATTATGTAATTTGTAACATTAACGTACAAGCTGAATTGATGGAAATATTAAAAAAATTGAACTATGTGGTTTGCAATTATTTCAGCAATCTTCAGTTTTGAAAGATGAAAACTCGTACCAAAAAGGAAAAGCAGAATGCTGACATAGTACTTGGAATCAGAGCATACTGCATGTTCCACAGGAAAGCCTTATTATGGAAATCTATTTAAATTCTATTTAGTAATATTCCTGATAATAATTTAAAATTGGTCACACTGTTAACAGGAACTTTATTTTTATTTTTCAAGAATACTTCTTAAGCATTTTTTGATGCATTTTTTTTTTTTTTTTTGTGCTTGTCTTCTTTGAAGAGTCCCTGTAACCATTCAACCAGGTGGTGAGAAGATATGTAGTAGCTGAGCATCCTTACTCTTAAAACCATCTTCAGAATCAGCTTTGGAAATGCTTTCATCCTGTCCGTCTTCTGCAACAGCCAGGCAGAGTGCTGACTCCTTCACAGCAGTGAGGAACTCTTCAGGCTCCAGAAGTAAGTTAATTGCATTCAATATGATCATTGCCGGTGGGTTTAAAAACACTTGGAGGAGACTAACTACGAATCTTGCAAATTAATGTACAACTTAAAATCAGTGTTAATCATGACTAATTACTTAGGTTTCTCCCCCCACCCCTTGAGTCATTATGTCTTTCTAGAGATACAGAATGTACCACTTTTTTCTGTTGATGACCTATATACTTATGGACTTGTCTAATTTTTTTTTTTTTTTCAGGAGAGTTTTGTATACATTGTCATAATTATATTTGTAGCCCTGAGGTATAGGTAGAAGAGAGATTATGATAACAGCGTTTGTACATGAGTAAACAGATTCAGGATGACCAAGGATGTTGATCCAAAAATTTTGGATAATCAGTTGTAAAAATGGAATAAAATCCATGGTCTTTTGATTCTTAAAAGTTAAGTAATCTTTACATGACTGGGATCACCAAACACTGTAATGGATGATAATGAGCTGGAGCTAGAAACAGCACTTTTTCTGATTGGTTGGTTTATTGAATCACATGTTTTCTGTGTCATTCAAGGAGAGTTCCTGGCAACCTATAAACATGCATAAAGGGAAAACTAAAGAAAAGGGAAATCATATGTAGGAAAATGAACTGAAATTAGGAAGTATAAAAAGTCTGCAAAATGTATAACATAATGCACTGTATACAACACAAAAACAATATCCCAGCTAGTAGTGAACCAACCAACTTTTTTGGACATCCTAATTTCTGGATCAGTCAGGAAGTACGTCAATCACAAGATTATTTATGGCCATAGGATTTGAAAAATAAAGACAATTTCTCAGGAAAAGTTTAGATTTTCCTGGCCTTTTTTTTTTATCTTTATGTTATAATTCTATTGTTTTGCCATTTTTATAGTTTATTTGGATTATATTTGAGGTATTTCTTCTTGTCAAGGATTCTTCATACACAGATACCACTTACTGCCTTATGGACATGTTTGTATCACATTGTCACTACCAAAATGACTATGGGGTTATGAGTACTTATTTTTTATAGAGGGCAACATTTTGATATAATCTAGATTGTCTGTTTTTCAGAGCTTGGATGCTTAGCAACCAACCGAAACCTCCTTGAAGGGAAAGCGTAGAAAATACATAATAAAAAGAAAAAACATAATAACCTTAGTTTTATTTTACAAATATCACAGCCTCAGTATGACTGCAATACAAGTGTATATGTCTTTAAAAGAATATTATATACTACTGTTAAGCATTTATTTCTGAATGACAGTCCTACAAATTGCAAAAGATTTAATAAAGAGTAGTCAGGCACCAGAGTTTTTTAGAGTAGTCAGGCAGTACATTTGTGCTAGTATGCTTAATCTAATGTTGAAGCACTACGTTTATGACATAAACAAAATGGATATATGTAGGTTATATTGAAGTTAATTCACTATAACTTTAGTTGTAGTGTAAAATGATGAGTTTGAGTATACAGAAGATGGTACAAATCATTATTTTAGTGTAAGATTTTTTTCTATAATTTTATTAAACTGCATTCCTTTTTAAAACGATCTATTCACTTATTGTAAGAATTGCTTTCTTTGTGTTGTTCCATGAGCTTCCTGGTACATGAAGATATTTGACAAAGATGTTGTAGATTTTCCATCTTTTACATTTCTTAAGGAAAAAGAGCACTCTGCCTAAGCTCAAGGTAATCTCACACACTGTAAAGATTCATAAATAAATAGCATATTTTTCTTTAAGGCAACCCCACAAGAAACCCTAGAGATTTTTTCTGCCTGAACAATCAATTAGCGAATTAATGAATTTTTGTTTGTCACTGATAAGGATAATTTTTTCTAAATAAAACCATCTGACTTTATGAAAGCTGGTAGCAAAGGAAATATATTTATTGGCATAGATTCCCTACTGTAAAAACAAGACTTAGTGAATTCAAATACATTTTCATTTACTAATGGGTTATAATCAAGGCCAAAGGATTTATTTAATTAACCTGGCAATGGAAGGCTAAACAGAAATAATTTATATATAGAAAACGGCTCTTCCAAGTTAATGCTTGATTCAATTTTTTAATTACTGATCCATTAGTCTGTAGAAGGAGAACTTCCCTTTCATTTTCTTTCCTTTGGAGTCCCATTAGGTTGAAAGTCTTGTTAATCTCCCTAAAAAATAAAAAAGTAAACACATTCCTAATTAGGTTCCTCAAATTTCAAATAGTTCATTGAAAATTCATAGCATGTCCATTAAAATCCCTTTAAAAAATAAGTGGAATACTGGGAACTTTCTTAAAGTGAAATGCTGAATGGAGAAGTGTAGTAAAATAATAAGGCAATGGAATATCCATTTGTGATTAGGGCAGGGTGGTTGAAGTGATGGTTGTTGTTACTGTGATCATTTTTCTCACTGTGGCTTTTTATTTGGTCTTTGCAAGTAAAATAGTACTTTGGTCTTTTTCTGCTATTCTTACTTTCTCCTTTCATAAAAGCATTGATGAATTTACACAAATGATGCCTGCACAGGGATGGATGCATGGGTGCATGCCTGTGCAAATATGTACATATGCGTATATGTATCTAAAGATAACTTAGTGTGCACAGAACACCAATGAGACTCATTCTGCAAGGCTAATACTAAAGATTAAGGCCGTTAAATGGATAATATATAAAATATTTTAATTGTTTTGTAACTAATTCTCCTATCTTTAAGATTTATCAATTATCAACTCATTACATTAATTGACAATTGCTTTACTGTCTACCATAAAAATAACTGACATATGTGTCATTTGAATATTTATAGTACTGTTTCATAAACATTTATTTATTTGATTATTACACCATCTCTTTGAGGTAGTTTAAATACTTTTTCTCTGCTGTCAACCAAGTAGTAAAACTAGAGATCTTTTCATGCCTACTATTTTTAAGTACAATATGCAAAATAACATACTAATTATGAATGCTAAAGCAGTTGCATGAATTCAGTATTAATTAGGTTCAATAATTCTGAAAAGTAGAGCAAAAGGAAACATGTTAAATTATGCAAAGCTCATTTTAAAAAGGAAACAAATTCTCAAAGCAAAGTTCATCATGACTCTCACAAATTTATGTATTCAGTACATACTTCACCTGTCAATTTCAAATCGATGTCTCTAATCACCTAAGTGTCTTAAATTCAAGATGTTGGAAACTAAGCTCTTGATCATTCCTCCACTGTTTTGGTATTCTTGAGCTCAGTAAATGACATTGCCACTTACCAGAAAGTGTAGGAATTATTACCTCCCTCTCCTTTCTGCAAATTTAAACCATCGCCTAAACTACTCAGATAACCTACAAAAAAACTCTTGAATTCGTCCACTTTTCCCCATTTCTACCATTAATACCTTGGTCTCAAATACCCTAATTTGTCCTCTGTCTACTCCAGAAGCCTCCTAAATGGTCTACATATATCTACTCATGCACCCTTTCTGTTCATTCTCCACAAACAGAAAGAGCTTTCTAAAATACAAAATTGAAATGCCATATCCTCTCTAAAGACTACTGATCTTAGAATAAACACGATATTTCTTATGCGTTACAATGTTCTCCCTGGTTTAGTAGTAGTTGTTATAGTTAGGTGTCCTCAAGTCGGTTCCAACTCATAGCGACCCTATGCACAACAGAACGAAACACTGCCCAGTCCTGCGCCATCCTCACAATTGTTGCTATCCTTAAGGATATTGTTGCAGCACTGTGTCAGTCCACCTCATTGAGGATCTTCCTCTTTCTTGCTGACCCTCTACTTTAGCAAGCACAGTGTGCTTGTCCAGGGACTGATCCCTCCCAATAACATGTCCAAGGTATGTGAGACGTAGACTCGCCATGCTTGCTTCTAAGTAGCATTCTGTTTGTACTTCTTCCAAGACAGATTTGTTCGTTCTTTTGGCAGTCCGTGATATATTCAGTATTTTTCACCAACACCACATTTCAAAGGCAACAATTCTTCAGTCTTCCTTATTCATTGTTCAGCTTTCACATGCATAGGAGGCGATTGAAAACACCATGCCTTGGGTAAGGCCCACCTTAGTTCTCAAGGTGACATCTTTGCTTTTCAACACTTTAAAGGGGTCTTTTGCAGCCTATTTGCCAATGCAATGCGTCTTTTGATTTCTTGACTGCTGCTTCCATGGGTGTTGATTATAGATCCAAATAAAATGAAATCCTTGACAACTTCAAGCTTTTCCCTGTTTATTGGTCCAGTTGTGAGGATTTTTGTTTTCTTTATGTTGAGGTGTAATCCATACTGAAGGCTGTAGTCTTTGATCTTCATTGGTAAGTGCTTCAAGTTGTCTTCACTCTTAGAAAGCAAGGCTGTGTCATTTGCATAAACAGTTTGTTAATGAGTCTTCCTCCAATCCTGCTGCCCCATTCTTCATCATATAGTCCAGCTTCTCGGACTATTTGCTCAGGATACAGATTGAATAGGTATGGTGAAAGGATGCAACCCTGACTCACCGCTTTCTTGACTTTAAACCGTGTGGTATCCCCTTTTTCTGTTCGAAGGACTGCCTCTTCATCCATGTACAGATTCCTCATGAGCACAACTAAGTGTTCTAGAATTCCCATTCTTTGCAATGTTATCCATAATTTGTTAGTCGAATGCCTTAGAATAGTCAATAAAACACAGGTAAACATCTCTCTGGTATTCTCTGCTTTCAGCCAGGTTCCATATGACATCAGCAATGATATTCCTGGTTCCACGTACTCTTCTAAATCCAGCCTGAATTTCTGGTAGTTCCTGTCGATGTACTGCTGCAACCACTTTTGAATGATCTTCAGTAATATTTTGCTTGCATGTGATATTACTGATATTGTTCGATAATTTTGGATCACCTTTCTTAGGAATAGGCATAAATATGGATCTCTTCCAGTCAGTTGGCCAGGTAGCTGTCTTCCAAATTTCTCAGCACAGATGAGTGAGCACTTCCAGCTCTGCATCCCTTTGTTGCAACATCTCAATTGGTATTCTGTCAATTCCCCAGGCCTTGTTTTTTGCCAGTGCCTTCAGAGCAACTTGGACTTCTTCCTTCAGTAACATTGGTTCCTGATCACATGTTGCCTTCTGAAATGGTTGAACATTGACGAATTCTTTTTGGTATAGTGACTCTGTGTATTCCTTCCATCTTCTTTTGATGTTTCCTGCATTGTTTAATATTTTCCCCTTAGAATCCTTCAGTATTGCAACTAGAAGCTTGAGAAATGCTGAGTGTGTTCTTCCCTTTTGCTTTTCTATTTCTACCTCTTTGCATGTCATTATAATACTTCACTTTGTCGTCTCTAGGCACCCTTTGAAATCTTCAGTTCAGTTCTTTTACTTTGTCATTTGTTCCTTTTTCTTTAGCTGCTTGACGTTCAAGAACAAGTTACAGAGACTCTTCTGACATCCATTTTGTTTTTTTCTTTCTTTCCTGTGTTTTTAATGACCCCTTGCTTTCTTTATGTATGATGTCCTTGATGTTATTCCACAACTAGCCTGATATTTGGTCACTAGTATTCAACGCATTAAATCTATTCTTGAAATGGTTTCTAAATTCAGGTGGGATATACTCAAGGTTGTACTTTGGTTCTCATGGACTTGTTCTAATTTTCTTCAGTTTCGCCTTGAACTTGCATATGAACAATTGATGTTTTGATCTGCAGTTGGCCCCTGGCCTTGTTCTGACTGATGATATTGAGCTTTTCCATCATCTCTTTCCGCAGATATAGTCAATTTGATTCCTGCGTATTCCATCTGGTAAGGTCCATGTGTATAGTGACCGTTCACGTTGGTGAAAAAAATATTTCCAATGAAGAAGTCGTTGGTCTTGCAAAATTCAATCATGCAGTCTTTGGCATCATTTTTATCACCAAGGTCATGTTTTCCAACTACCAATCCTTCTTTGTTTCCGACTCTTGCATTCCAATCACCAGTAATTATCAGTGGATCCTAATTGCATGTTCAATCAATTTCAGACGGCAGAAGTTGGTAAAAATCTTCAATTTGTTCATCTTTGGCCTTAGTGGTTGGTGTGTAAATTTGAATAACAGTCGTATTAACTGGTCTTCTTTGTAGACAAATGGATATTATCCTATCACTGACAGCATTGTACTTCAAGATAGATCTCGAAATATTCTTTTTGATGATGAATGCAACGCCATTCCTCTTCAAGTTTTCATTCCCAGCATGGTAGACCATAGGATTGTCTGATTCAAATTAACCAGTACCAGTCCATTTCAGTTCACTAATGCCTAGGATATTGGTGTTTATCCATTCCATTTCATTTTTGATGATTTCCAATTTTTCTAGATTCATACGTCATACATTTCAGGTTCTGATTATTAATGGATGTTTGTAGCTGTTTCTTCTCCTTTTGAGCCGTGCCACATCAGCAAATGAAGATCCTGAAAGCTTTACTCCACCCATGTCATTAAGTTCGACTCTACTTTTTTTTTTTTTTTTTTCCTGCCAGTCATATTTTGAGTGCCTTCCAACCTGAGGGGCTCATCTTCTGGCACTATTACAGACAATGTTCGGCTGCTATTCATAAGGTTTTCACTGGCTAATTATTTTCAGAAGTATACCTTCCTTGTCTTAGTCTGAAAGGTCAGCTGAAACCTGTGTGCCATGGGTGACCCGCTGGTAATTGAATACCGGTGGCATAGCTTCCAGTATCACAGCAACATGCAAGCCCCCACAGTACAACAACCTGAGAGACACATGGGGGCTCCCTGGTTTAACACTTGCCTTAATCTCCCATCTCATCCCACACTATGCTCCCCCTTACTCTCTGCATTCCAGGGACAGAGGCCTTTCATTCTTTTTTCCCTATGGTGTGACTTCCTACTGAGTTCTCTGGATATACTTGTCTTACCATGTCCAAATGCTTTCTGCCTAGTGTCTCACTCACTGGTCACTTCCTGAAGGAAGCCTTCCTTGGCTGGTCTGATTGGTCTGTCCTCCTATTTTGTGGTCTAGTAGCACCATCTGACTACACTTCATTACAATTTTGTTTCTTTGTACAGTTATCTGACTAGACTAATTTTGTTTTCCCTTGTATATTGTAAGCTTTATAAGGCCAAGATCTATGTCAATTTTGCTCAACGTTGAAACTCATTTAAGTTTTTAGCCAGTATAAACACAGATATAGAACCACTGTCTCTCCTTCTATCTCTGTGTATGTATGTGTGTGTCTGTTTTAAGACACAGAAAAACTCTGAGATCTGAAAAAAAAAAAAAAAAAATCACACTTTTTCCACTGGGGTATAAGAGAAAGAAAATTATACCAGGCAGTAAATAAGAGTACTGTAAAATTACCGTTTAAATTTTATTTTATTTTTTTGCCAAATTATTTATTTATTTATTTATTTTTCCTGACTTTAGTGGCTTACTGGAATGGTCTTCTTATTATATCTGTCGGGAGTTTTGTTATAAAATTCCTGAAACAGTGTTTTTACTGGCAAGCACCACAACTCCGTATTTTCTAGGGCTGATGGTATCACAGAGAATAGCGTGCACTTATTTTATTTCTACACTAATGATGTTAAATTTTAAATCATAACGTTTAAATGTTTAAATTTGAGTGTTAAGTCTGAGACATTGGTTCATAAAACATAGAAAGCTTCTCTCTATCATTATGTAAAATACGAAACTTCCTTTGCTTTTGCTTTGGGGAAGAAAAAAAAAAGAGTCCAAAGACTTCAGCTAGAGAAGAATTTTTAGGTATCGGCAAATAGATCTCTTCATTTTTGTTTTGTATTTTCATGTTGTCAAAGTTTGATTCTGTTGAGCTATAGGCTCACCATTCACAATGGGCATCTGTTTTTCCTGTTTATACTGCCACTTTCTCCCCTTTTTAGTTTGAGACCCCGTCCTTGCTCTTATGAAGTGGCGCAAATCAACTCAAATTTTTGTCTGTAAGACAATAAGGGCAACAAGGGTAGTGTAATGCAGAAGTAGGTACTGTAAGATAAAAAAAGATACAAAGATTCGTGTCAGTTCAGTGGAAAAAGTGGTAGCCTCCACCTGAGATGATACAAATATACTTATTAAAGTCAGAATTTGGACCTCACAAGTAGATTTTAAATTTGGGTTACTGTTGTTAATATGCTGATACATTATCTCTTTTAGGTGAATTATTTCAGAAGCTAGAGAAAGAATGCACACTCCTCCCAATTCCTTAAATATTGACACAGATACTAATTAATGTCTTAGCTGGCAGTGTTACTGGGAACTCTGGGTTCTTGGTGTGACTCTGTCCAGGGCCAGAAAGACAGAGACCGAGTTAGGGAGAAGGAAAGGCAACTTTATTGGTTGGCCAAGCAAGGAGACAGTTGGGGCTAACTGCCTTCCAAGACTGCTCACAGGCAACTTGCTGAGGCTGGTTTATAAAGACAGAATCAGTTTCAGAATACAAAATGGCGCTTATGCAAGTGCAGAGGCTTCTAGAATGAGTAAGCATTTTCTAAGGTCCCGGAAGTTAACCATTTTTATTTATTAGCATGTTAACTCTTTACGCAGGGGCAGAGATTTACCATGCGCGAGGCAGTTAATGAGCTAAAGGTCATCTGGAGTGCCAAGATTGGCAGAAGGACTGGCTTTAGTAGGTTGAGGCCAGGCTGTGGCTGTTTCTCTTCAAGGAGCTTCTGAGGAGGAAAAGAAACAACTCTGGAAAATGAGCTGGGTGAGGGTCTGCTGAGGCTAAAAAAGAAAAAAAAAAAAAAAAGGCTCTATGGCTCTAGCCCTGTTTTTGCAGTACTTGGATGCAAGAAAGTCTTCTGCTGTCTGTAGCTATTGTGGCCCTGTGGGTTTCTAAACTGTAGTTTTTACTTTGAAGTGCCCTGGGAAAGGGTCTGAATGAATGATCTGCTTTAGGAAATAATGATTACTGGGCATTTGGGATCAAGAGAGATTGATGTCCTCTGGAGAGTACTTCTGGCAACTGACCTTGGGTGGATGGCAACAATCTTAATTGCAAAATTGCCTGTTGAACTCCAGTGGTGTGGGGGGAACAATTTGTACTGACATAATAAAGGTATTATCTCAGTTATCACAATGAGCAACCTGCTCTTAATGACCCTGCAATTAACCTACCTTATACCGTTGTAGGGTATTTAAGCATAAGCAGATTTAGAATTCTCTCTATAAACTGAGACCTCTCTCATCAATATTTAACAGAGTATGGAAAACTTTACAGCAACAAAAATTTTGGCAGCCTATACAAAGGTTTCTTTTAGAAAAAAAATCCATGATTTACCATGGGGTGAAACTCACAGTTGGGAAAAATCTAGACCATAAACACTAACTTAATAATGATTGGTAATATGAAGGGGATAACATGCAATGAAATTTATAGAGAAGCTAGAGACTTGATTTTGAAGTGTTACTAAATATACCTAGATAATAGAGCTTTATGTAGAAACATGATATCTAGAATCTTTATGAGTCTTGATGGTGTTGAAGAGATTTTAGTTGAGGGAGGATAAATGAAGCACATCATTGGGAATTCTGACATGCTGGGTGTGATATATGGGCTACGTCCCATGATAATCTCTTCTATCACCCTTGATTACACATGTGTGAGGCTGGATGATGACTGTGACCTTGTAATGTGGTAACTTGATCTCATTTATCTAATTAACCTCACCTTTGGTCTCTTAGGAAACCCTGGTGGTGTAGTGGTTAAGTGTTACAGCTGTTAACCAAAAGGTCCGCAGTTTGAATCCACCAGGCACTCCTTGGAAACTGTGGGAAGGTTCTCTTCTGTCCTATAGGGTCCCTATGAGTCTGAATCGACGTGACAGCAACGGGTTTGGTTATTTTGGTTTTGGTCTCTTAGGACTATTCAAGGAGTAACTGATTTGACTTACTGACTTGAAATTCTAACATAAAAACATATTCCTTCTGTGCTTATTCAATGAAAGATCAGGCGAATTAGATGTGGCAACTGAGGTGGAAGCTTTGATGCTGCTTTTTAAGCAAGTGGTTTTTAAAGTGACTGTTCCTCAGGCAATTCTAAATCCATAATATGAATTTGACTTTTTGATCACTTGCATGCAAATATGGATTACTTGGCTAAATCCTGAAGCCTTAACATATTGTTTAATATCTGAAAATCAAATAACCTTTTAATACCTGCTTACTTATTTATGTCTTGTAGAGTTCCATTACAGGCAAATGAGCATCTCTTAGATTATTTCAGTATCTACTACAATAATGATTCCAACACAGAAATAATCCACAATTGCAAACATGCATTCATTATTTATAAAGCCACAGAAAGATGGAATAAACTTTTTCATAGTAAGAATTACCTACTTAAAGGAGAGAACTGGATAGGAAATATTGACAAATTCTCATCAGCAGAAAACATTTTTTTTTTTTTAGTTACAAATTTGTTCTTAAATATATATGTGTATAAATCTAAAACAATATTCTCTCTTTTATCAAGTTATATTATGAAGCACTGTTTCAATATGTCTCATGCATCTTGACATGAAACAGTAGATTCTCATAAATTTAAATCAGGTTTAATTAAAGAATGATTCTATGTGTAAAAATCCTAGCAATAATTAGAATGGGCCCATGGTATTCATAGATTTTAATTAGGTAGTTATATGTAAACTTTCCAGGTTAGAAAATGCTATCCAAGATTGAGTCATATAATAGTGAGCCCAACAGACACCCAACACATGAATCATTATCTTGGGTTTGTTGTTCTCTATTCATCATAACAAAGGAGCCCTGGTGACCCAGTACAGTAGTTAAGGTCTTGGCTGCTAACTGAAAGGTCCACAGTTCAAACTCACCAGCCACTCTGCACAAGGAAAGATGTGGCCATCTACTCCCATAAAGATTACAGCTTTGGAAATTCTATGGGGCAGTTCTACTCTGTCATCTAAGGTAGATATGAGTTGGAATCAACTCAGTGGCGGTGGGTTTGTTTTTTTATGGTTTACCATCATAACATACAAGTAACTCTTATTAAAGATATAAACACATTCTTTAAAATGTTCAGCCATGCTTTACTATATTTTATGGAAAGTATTTTTTTTTTTTTTTTATATTGGTGTCCCTGATTCTTAAATATTTGTGGACAAATATTTAGTTCTGCAAGGGTATTCAGATCCAGGGATATATAATACCCTACTATTTAAAGTAAAGTAATGATAAATAAGGAATATATTGAGAAAACTGTCAAATAAGTGTTGAGTAGTCATCAAGTTGGAGCTCTGGTGGTGCAGTGGTTGGAGCTCTGGTGGTGCAGTGGTTAAAAGCTCAGCTGCTAACCAAAAAGATGTCAGTTCAAATCCACCACCTACCCCTTGGAAACACTATGGGGCATTTCTACAGTCCTATAGGGTCACTATGAGTTGGAATCAACTCGACAGCAATGGATTTTGTTTTATTTTGTTTTTTTGTCATTAAGTCTGAGTCTAGCTCACCGTTTATCCAGTTGTAGCAGTGTCCTTATAATACATTTTTTGCCACATGATGCTAATGTGAATAAGTAAAATATTTTGCTCTCACAGATTTTAGACCTTAAAAGTTGTCATGCCTGCCCTCAATATCTAGACAGGTATTTGACACATACAAAGGGTTTTTTTTTTTTTTTTAATTTAATTATTTTTTTGTTTGTCTCTCGGGAATGAAATTTCTTGCATCACCTTTTGAAATAATTCCAGATATTATTGAAATAGTAACTTCAGTCTTTAGTGAGTAAAAACCCATTGCTATCAAGTTGATTCTGACTCCTAGTAACCCTATAGGACAAAGTACAACTGCCCCATAGGGTTTCCAAGGAGCGGCTGGTGGTTTTGAATTGTCAACGTTTTGGTTAGCAGCCAAGCTCTTAACCACTGTGCCACAAGGGCTCCAGAGTGAGCAAAAAAAAAAAAAAAAAAAAACCCATTGCCGTCGTAAGAGCACCCCACATTAACTTAGGGCTCCCGACATGAGATGATGGCTCTACTAAGGTCTTAGGCTAAAACTATATTTTGAATCAAAAGTAACTTCTGCATCAAGAATGCAGCAGTCGCTTCAGTAACTATCCACTGTACCCTGAGAAAATTACTTGGTAAACAATTTTAGAGAAGACTGTGATTTTGTTGGCCTAAAGGTTTTCCTTTCTTAAGGACACTCCCTGCTCAAGAAACTGAGTCCAAGACAATTCTTAGAATAGATGTTTCCTCAAGATAAACCTTAGTATTAGGCATATCCTCTCTGGAGTCACTCAAGGAGGGTGTCATGATTGTTTTGACACCTAGACTTAATGATTACTTTGTAACTTTTAAAAAACAATTTTAGAAACATATGTAATCTCCTACCAATCAGATGTACCCTTACCAATTTTGTAACCATTACCTAAATGTCAACCAGTAACTGAATTTTTACTGGAGCTCCTTGCAACCATTGCCTAAACGCCATCCAATCACCAAATTTTTGCTGAAGTTCCTTGTATTTATTTATAAAAACCCTCTGAACCATCTCCTGCTTGGATCACTTAGTTCAGAATCTTCTGGACTTGTGATTCCCAATTTGCAAATTGCCTTGCCTCTCAGTAAAAGCTCTTTACTTTTAATTTCAACCAGAGATTTGCTCTACAACAATAGAATGGATTGTTACATGAGAAATTCTAATTTAGTCTACACCAAATAATTCAAAAGATTTATTTTCACATTTTACAATGAACTTATTTGCAATCTACTCATGGGAGAAACAGAAAACAAATTTCATACATACATCAAATACATTAAAACTAATGCAAAGAATGGCAACTCCAAGGCACTGTAAATATTGACAAGGAATGAGTAGGTGTAGAGTGTTTTAGCTATGGACGATCAGGGGTTTACCTCCACAAGTAAGTAAGCCAGTGATTCTTTTTAAATGTAAGTGTTAATGACATAGTTAACAATTCAAACATAGTATTGGTACTTTAATTCAATGTATCTTATTGCCATCAGATTTTATCAGCCTGTTTTATATTGAAGAACTTCAGTCTTTAATTTTAAGGGATAGTCCAGTAACCAAAGAAAGTAAATCTTTCTACAAAGGATTTACTTGAAGGACTCAGGGCTCCAGAAAAAGAGATTGTCCCAAGAACCCCTTATCAATGAAAAGCTGTTTTAATTTTAATGTGGTCAGAATTATCAATTGTCTCGTTTGGCTTTTTTGTGCTGTTTTAAAAAAAATCTCATTTAAGCTTTTTTCCTTTGCTGTAGTGGAATACATATTTTTTCTATGCATACTTTTAATATTTTAAGAGTCTTCACTTTTTTTTTTTTTTGCGTAGAAAAACACAAAACAAACCTGTTGCCATCCAGTGGATTCCAACTCATAGTGACCCTATAGGACAAAGTAGAACTGCCCCATAGAGTTTCCAAGGAATGCCTGGTAGATCTGAACTGCCGACCTCCTGGTGAGCAGCCATAGCTCTTAATCATTGTGCCACCAGGATTTCCTTTTGGCGTAGTGTAGAAATTAAATTGGATTTGGAGTACAGTTAAGTTCTACTTTATTTTTTCCCTGTGATAACCAGTTGTCCCAGTGTTATTTATTGAATAACCCATTCTTTCAACCTTGAATTGAAGTGTTAACTCTGCAATATACAGTTTTCACATATGCATGACTGTATTTTAGAACTTTCTGTTTTATTTCATTGTTGTATTCACCATCTCTGTACAAATGTCATGCTATAGTTTAATAAGCCTGCTTTTAATAGAATCCTTGATAGATTATAAAATGAATAAATCCACTCCTTCCATTTCATCTTCAAAATTTCCTTGGCTAATGTTGGATCTTTACCCTTTTTTCTTTTGTATTAATTTTGTAAAAAGACTATCAAGTTTGGAGAAAAATCATGTTGTAAATTTTTTTGAAGCTATATGTAATTTTTATCTTATTTTGGGAAGAGGTGTTTTACTCTTTTTTTGTTTTTTAGTATTGGATATATCAATCCATGATCTTTTTTTCAAGTCTTTTAATATCATTTCATAAATTTCTCTTTATATACTTGGTATTTCTTTTATATTTCTTGACAAATGATTCTTTTTGCATTTTTGTGAATGAGTTTTAAAAGTCCTATTCATCTTTTAATCGATTGTGTCTGATATACATCAATATGAATGGTTTTTATCATTATACAGCCTAAGCAACTTTGCTGAATTCTTATTAGTTTAATACTTGTAGATGTAATTGAATTATGTAATTGTATTTTTAATTTCTGTGAAAATATCATCTAGAATTTTTCCTCATATTGTTTCTCCACTAACTGAGCGGGCTAGAAGCACTATTACAATGGTAAATACAAATGGTCGTATTGATCACTCTTATATTTTCCTGACTTTAAAGGGAATGCATTTCATGCTTTGCCATAGTGTATGCTGTTTGCTTTAAATGTTTTTTATGGTGGGTGTTAACTTTAGGTATATGCATTTTTCAAACTACAGAAGTGCAATTGTCATTTTCACTATCTTTTTCATGATGGGTGCTACAATTTCTATTGACATAAAAAAAAAATAGCTAGCCTTAATTTTTAATGCATCATGATAGTGGAACTCATCATGCCCTAACCCGGTTTCTGATTCTGCCTTTAAGAAGGTCTTCCTTACTTGCATGGCAAATGGCATTAGAATGCCATTACATACCCTTTTCTTTTTTTGGCAGGGGGGACGGTATTAGAATTTTCTCCAGTAACAGAATATTGTTCCTTCTCTACTCCCTCTCAGGAAGTTAGATTTTGGTAGGCTTAAAAAACAAAATCTTCATAATAAGGGACAGCCCAGTAACAGGAACAGTCTACAAACTGATTCCTAGCATGAATCTAGAAGTAGGAAATTAAAATATTAAAAAATCAGGTAAACAGCTAATCCCACAATGGAATAGAATTTTAAAACACTATGAGTCTTTTCATTTACAACTGAAGGATTAAACCAAACCACAACCAGTTGCCATCAAGTCAATTCCAACTCATAGTGACCCTAAAGGACAGAGTGAAACTGCCCAATAGGGTTTCCAAGGAGCGCCTGGTAGATTTGAACTACCAGCCTTATGGTTAACAACTGTAGCTCTTACACCACCAGGGTTTAAACCAAAAAAACATTGCCCTCAAGTGGATTCCGACTCATACTGACCCTATAGAACAGAGTAGAACTGCCCTATAGAGTTTCCAAGGAGCGCCTGGTGGATTCAAAGTGCCAACCTTTTGGTTAGCAGCCGTAGCACTTAACCACTACGCCACCAGAGTTTCCAAGGAAAGAAAGTTTATTAATTTATCTAAGTCACACAGATCGTTAATGGAAGAAATGAGCATATCTCCTACTCTTCTATAAAAAAAAAAAAATCTGAAGTCCCTTTGAGACTGTTTTACAGGTAAAACCCCTTGGTTTTATTTTCAAGTTTATTTCTTTGTTCATCATCAATCTCCATACTTCTATTTACTCTCATTGACGGTTGTCATTGTTGTTGTTATTGTCATTATTGTTATTATTAGGTAGTAGCATTTAGTTTAATGTTTTAGGGAAAAATGTTATATTCTTACTGTGACATTTAATACTAACAAAAAAGTTCATACAATGTTAAAATGGATAATGCAATGTGAACACCTGTGAAACTACCACTCAAAGCAATCGGATGTTCTCAGGTCCTGCTCTGCTCTTCTTTAAAGATAAGTCATCTTTCTTCACTAAAGCTAATGACTGTAATAATTATTTCTTTATTTTCTTTTAGACTTTTAATTCCTGTGTGTGCATTCATAAAATATATAGTTGGTTTCACCAAATCTTAACTTTGTAGGAATAGAATTGTACTGTTTTTACTGGTTGCATCTTGCCATTTTTTGCTTACAGTGTGGTTTTGAGATTTATCTGTGTTGTTGCATATAGTTGCAAATTGTAAATGTCCATAGCTGTATAGTAATGTATTGTATTCATATACCAAAATTCATTTACCCATTCTATTTTTGATGGATGTTTGGGTTGTTTCCAGTTTGAGGCTATTACAAATAAAGTTCATTTTTGTACATGTGAATTGTTGTGCATGTACACAGTAAATACCTAAGAGTGAAATTTTTGCTGGTTCATAAGATGTGTATCTGTAAATAAGCTAAATATTCCAAACTACTTTTCAAAACGATTCTACCACTGTCTTGTCAACAATTGACACTGTCAGGTTTTTGGATTTTAGCTATTCTAACAGACTTCTTTGCATATTTTGGCTATTAGACATTTATTGGATATGTGTTTTGCAAATATATTTTTCCAGTCTGTGGCTTCTCCTCTAACAGTGTCTTTCACAGAGCAGAAATTTTAAATTTTTGATAAATTACAATTTATACAAATTACACAAAGAACTCTTAAGAACTCAGTGATAAGAAAGCAAACAACCCAATAAAGATAATTTTTTTGTTGATTTTTAAAATTTATGTATTACATATTATGGATGCGTATTAACTGTATGCAATGCAAATATGTGTCACTTTGAGGATTACCTTTCTAATCTCTTAGTAATAGCTTTTGATAAAAGGCCTTTTTATGTAGTGGAATTATCAACCTTTTCCTAACTTTGTTTAAAGCATTTTGTGTTTTGTATAAGAAAATTTATCCAGTCCAAAATCATGAAAATACTGTCTTATGCTATTCTCTAGACTTTACATTGTTTTACCTTTGACATTTGCTTATAAAACCCATTTGACATTGCCTTTTATATATGATATGAAGTAAGATTTGATTCATTTTTGTTTTATAT
Organism: Loxodonta africana; assembly: GCF_030014295.1. NCBI lineage: Eukaryota > Metazoa > Chordata > Mammalia > Proboscidea > Elephantidae > Loxodonta > Loxodonta africana. Next base: position 53,567,613 of record NC_087351.1, read on the forward strand.
CAATGTCTAATTAACCTAGCTTTATATTATTGAAATGGCAATCTTTACCCCACTGCTGTGCTCTGCTACTTTTTTCAGAAATCATGGGTACATGACACTTGATTTATGACAAATGTGGGCACTATATAACAGTGGAGTGAAGATAGTGTTTGGGGACACGTTTTATGTTATATCATTCTATTTGGTTATATTTGTATTTGTACCCAAAACCAAACCAAACCAGTTGTCATCCAGTCTATTCCAACTCATGGCAGCCATAATTAGCATAGGTTTATGTTTTGATACCTGATAGTGCCTATCTACCAATATTGTAACTCAAAAATTTCTGTCTCTTCATGACATTTGTATTGCCATATATATTCTATGACCAGTTTGTTGATTTCTACTGAAAAACCTGCTAGGCTGTTGATTGGGATTGCTTTGTTGAAATCTTTAGTATTGAATCTTCTAATAAACAATCATGATATCTCCTCCATTTGTTTAGGTTTTGTACAATTTGCTTCAATTATTTTTGTATTTTTATACATAGAAATGTTGCATCTTTAGTGAGATTATTTTCTAGGTGTTTTATACCCTTGATTTTGATGAAAATTATAGTTCTTTTTTTTTTTCTGTTCATTTGTATTTAAAATTATAACTAATTTTTGTGTACCACTCTTCTATGCAGGAATGATTTTACTCAATTCACTTATTAATTACAATTATCTGTCTCTATAAACTTAGAGATTTTTTACATGAATGCATTTTCTGCAAACGGGAACAGTTTCTTTTTTCCAATTGTTATACCTTTTGTTTCTTTTTCTTATCTTATTGTACTAGTGCACGCTATCATTGCATTATTGAATAGAATTGATTTTAGAGACATCTTTGCCTCATCCCCAGTCTCAAGGGGAAAGCTGTTCTTATTTCATCATGAAAGCTGACGTTTGCTATCAGCTATAGGGTTTTATAGATAACTTTTATCATTTTTTGCAAATTTACTTCTATTCCTGGTTTTCTACAGCTTTTATCATGATTGTGTGTCATTTTATCAAGTGCTTTTTTTCAGGATCTGTTGAGATGTTATATAATTTTTTTCTTAATTCTGTTAAAGTGCCAAATCACATCAATTAATTTACTATGATAAACTAAAAAACATAAACAAAAACAAAAAAATCTTGAGTTCCTTGATTAAATCTAACCTGATGATCACATATTATTATTTTTATTTATGGCCAAATTTGTTTTCCTTATACTGTTTATAATTTTTTGCTTCTATGTTCATGATAATGATTAGCCTGTAATATTCTTCCTTGTAATATCTTTGGCAGTCTATAGTATCAAATTTATTTTGACCTATAAAAATAAGTTAATAATATGTTTTATTTTCTATTTTCTAGGAGAGTTTGTATAAGAAAAGTATTATTTCTCCAATAATGTTTTGTAGTATATACAGGTGAAATTGTCAATGCCTGAAGCTTTCTATTTGTGGAAAATTTTAAATTATACTTTCAATTACTCTAAGGTTATGGAATTTTTCACATTTTCTCATTGCTTGTGAGGAAATACTTTTCTAAGAAATGTTCCATTTCATTTCAATTTTCAAATATTTTTGCATAAAGTTGTTCCAAATGTTTTCTTCTGATCTTTTAGTGACTGCATGATCTCTAGTAATTTTCCTATTTTCATGTCTGGTATTTTACTTTTTCCTCCCTTCTTGACCAGATTTGCTAGGGATGTTATCATTTCAAAGAATCAGCATTTGGCAATGCCAATATCCTCTATTTTATATTTATTCTCTACTTCATTAAACTCCACCCCTGTCTTTGCTAATCCCTTTTTCTGCCCTTCTTAGTGGAGGAGGAGGATCTGTCTGGCTCTCCATTTTTCAGCTGTTGCTGATGGTGGTGCTTAATGTTGAGTCAATCCTGACTCACGGAGACCCCACGAGTTGCAGAGTAGAACAGCTCCCTAGGGTTTTCAGAGCTGTGCACTTTTAGAAGCAGATCGGCAGGCCTGTCTCCCAAGGCACCTCTGGATGGGTTTGAGCCTCCAGCCTTTCAGCTAGTAGTTGAGTGCTTAACCATTGGCGCCACCCAAGGACTTCCATTTCCAACTCCTTGGCTCGAATTCTTAGATGATTTATCTTCAGTCTTTCATCTGTTCTAATACATACATTTTAAGAATCTGGTGCGTGCTTCTTCCATTCAGACTGTGTTTTTGCCATTTAGCATGCCTTCTATATATACATATATATATATATCTTATATATATATAAGATATATTTTAACTGTACAGGATGCATCAGGTAAAAAGAATCAAGGTAAACAGGTCTTTAGTGTCAGCTTCTGTATTTATCTGGCTAGAAATTAGGCTGCATTTACTGTTTGTTATATGTTTATGTTTCAGAGGCTAAAATTTCCTCTAGTATACTTATTTTTGTCTCCCCTGTTGTGTTTAGATTTCCCTAGAGATTCCTTCTTAAATAGAGTTTGATCCTTGCAGTTCTTTCAGCTCTAATCCTGTGTTATTTTTCAGGAACCCAGTTGATATAGTGGTAAGATATGTGTAAGATAATGATGGGAAGCTTTCTATAATCTTACGGTTAGCAGTCAGTATTCAGTGGACCTGTGCCCCTGGGTTGTGACCTTCATAAGTGCTTTCCAAATTTTGTTCCCTTTTAGGTGAGACAGGAATGCTAGAGAGAGCTGAAGTTGGGTATTTCTCTTTCCCCGCGTCAAAGGCTAGCGTGGCCTGCAGTTGGGTTTGTTAGGCTCTAGTAAAATATTTTTCCTTGAGGGCAGGCCTTTGTTAAGGAGTCCACAGGACTCTGGTTATATTTCAAAATTGTTACTTTTCCAATCCCCCTGCTTGTAAGCATGAGGGTTTTTCTTTGTTTTCCCCCTTATCTTTACCATGGGAATCTGTTAAGGATTCTGGAAAGTATGGGGGGCCTCCTAGCACTGGACCCCCAGGAGTTTTTCTTTCCAAAGCTATTCCATCTCAGGCTCCAGTAGTTAGTCGATTACTGTTTGAGTCTCTGTCAGCTGCTGACTCCAGCACTGGCGCTCCAGTGGTGGCTTCTGTTCCCAGTTAGCTGTGATTCTGTGTTCACCTGCCTCTCTGGTTTGCACAATGGAGTTTTCTCTGTGACCTCAGTTCTATGATGCATCTATTAAGGTGATTGATTTCAGACTCTTCTTTTTTCCTGGTGTGAGGACAAGAGCGACAACTTCCAAGCTCTTTACACAGGAGAGTAGAACCTGGAAATCCCCCATCCTTTTACTTTTAACTCACTTGCATATTTGAATTTAAGGTGGCAGTGTTCAGATCACTTGTATTTCATGTGATTATTGCTATGGCTTGATTTAATTGACCACTTTGATAATCGTTATCAATTCATTCCATCTGATCTTGGTTCCTTTTTTTCTCTCTTATCCTGTTTTCTTTTGAAATAATTGAATATTTGTATGATTCCATTTTATCTTCACTATTTTATTGATTATATAGTTGTACATTATTATTTTTTCTCATAGGGGTTGCTAACTAGAGTTTGTAATATATATCTTTAACTTATCAAAGATTGCCTTTAAATGATGTTATGCCATGTTATGGAAACACTGGTGGCGTAGAGGTTAAGTGCTATGGCTGCTAACCAAAAGGTCAGCAGTTTGAATCCATCAGGCACTCCTTGGAAACTCTATGGAGCAGTTCTACTCTGTCCTATAGGGTCACTGTGAGTTGGAATCGACTCGACAGCAGTGGGTTTTTGGTTTGGTATGCCACGTTACATACAGAGTAAAAACATTACAGCAGTTTATGTCCATATTTTCCCTCCCATCCTCTGTGCCTTCCTGTCTTATATTTTGCTTCTTCATATATTATAAACTCTACAATACATTGTTATTATTTTTGTTTTAAAAATCAATTATATTTTAAAGAAATAAAAAATGAGAAAAATATACTTTTATATTACCCATGTATTTACCATTACTGTACCTTCATTCTATCTTACTATCATTTTCCTTTTGTTTAAAGAAGTTCCTTTATCATTTCTAGTAGTACAAGTTTATAAGGGATTAATTTCTCAGCTTAAATGCTACCAAGAAGTATTTAATTTGTATTTACTTTCAAAGTTATTTTTCACAGACTCTAATCTGACTTTTTTTTTCCTGTCAGTAATTTAAAGATATCTTCTTGCTTGCATGTTTTCTAAGAAAAGCATGCTCTTGTTCTTATCCATGTTTCTGTATGTAATCAGTCTTTTTTTTCTAGCTGTGTGGAAAATATTCTCTTTTTCACTGTCTTGTATTAAACTGATTATGCTGTTCCTTTGAGTGGATATTCAGATTTTTTTTGGCTTGAAATTCGTTGAGTTTCTTTCATCTGTGGATTCATGATTTTCATCAAATTCGTAAATATTTTAGCTGTTTTTTTTTTTTCAGATTTCTTTTTTTCTTCCCTTCTTTTCTTTGCGTTCAAATTAGACTTCTGTTATACTGATATATAGTCTTGCAGATCACTGCTGCTGTTGTTGTTTTTAATATTTTTCTCTGTGTGCTCTATTTTGGATAGTTTCTGTTGCTGTCCTCAGCATTCACAAAAATTTCTTCTGCAATGCTTACTGTGGTATTAATGTCATCTTTGTATTTTTCATTTTTGTGTAGTGCATATAGCATCTTTGGTAACTTCATCATCTATTTCATTTCTGCATTTGTTTGTATTCATTTAGTTTTCCTGGTTTTGGGTCATGTTGCTTTGGTTCTTTGATTTCCTGGAAATTTTTAACTGAATGTACGATACAATGAATTTTACATTGTTGGTTGTTGGATTCAGGGCAATGCTTATGCAGATCTCTAGGGCTTTCTCTCTCTGTGTGTATCTCCCGCCTCTCTGATAGTCTGCTGTATGTGTTCCAGAGATCTTGGCCTTTCTAAACTCTGATAACTGTGCACGCAACTCAGTAAGACTGCTGGATTCTCTTGGGCTCACTTCTTCCTTGTATAACATGGAAACTGCCTCTATGAAGAAAGTTGGGGCAATTTTAGAGTTAAGCTCATTGCTTCTCTTCTTTCAAGGATTACAGTCCTGTGATATCTATTGTCCAATGTTTGAAAAATATGTTATATCTTTGTCCATTTTTCTACTTGCTTAAAAGACAGGAGGGCAATTTCAATTTCTGTTAATTAATTATAACTGAAAGCAGGAATCTCTATATTTACCTTAATTTTTGAAGTAAATTTTACTGGATATAATATTATAAATTTGTGGATATATTATTTCACTGTTTTCTGGTTACCATTGTTCCTTTCATTTTATTTTAAAGGAATATGACATGTTTTCTTGTATTGCTGTGTAGATTTCCTCCTGTGTGTGGTATTTCTATGATGTGACAGTGAGTTATATTTTTTATTTATCATGCTGGGTTTTATAGAGTCTCTTGAATCTGTTTCATTATAACTTTACCAGCATTATAGAATTTTTTTCATTGTATCTTTAAATATTGATTCTTCCCAATAATCTTAATTTCTGGGACTCCAGTTGCAGTTATGGTTGATCACCATGTGATTTTCCATCTGCATCTTCCATCCTTGTTCCTTTTGATGTTTAATCTGGATATTTTCTTCCACTCTATTTTCCAATTTTTCTTTAAAAGTCTTTAATCTGCTTCTAAGCTTATATATTGAGGTCTTAATTTCAGTTCTTGAATTTACATTTGAAGTTTTTCCTAAATTCTAGTTTTCTTCCAAAATTCTCAATTTGTAGCTCATAGTAATTAAATTTATTTTAAAGTCCATTGCATCTATTGCAATTGTACCTTTTATTCTTTCTGTTCAGTCAAATCTTACTTTTTAATTTTACTAGGTTTTTTAATATTATTTTTTACAGATATTAAAGAAAGATATGAAAATAATTTGAGTATATAGATATTTCATGAGGCCACATGAAAAGACCACATAGAGGATTTACTTTTACTAATAATAGGCAAATAATCTGGGGACTATTCAGTTGAATCCAATTAGGCTTTGGGCTGTTGTAAATCTGGAGCTCAGTCCTTGTGATTGTTGGTCTATTTCTGGTTCATACTTCCTCTTTGGATGTTGCTCTTCTTGATGCAAGTCTAAATTATGAGACGTTGGGTAGGACCACTTCTATCTGGCAAGTTCCAAATTCTATCTTTTCCCTTTCAAATTCCATAAAGATCTGCTCAGCTTTTTAGCCCCTCACTCACTTCTATTTCACTATAGAATCATCGGTTACCTTCAGAATTATAGAGCCCCCACTGACTGGCTCTTCATTTTTTGGCTTTCCTTTTCTTTTAGGTCTTGTCACAAACTTCCACTGCCTTGACTCCTTAAAACGCAAATACACACACAAGAGACAGCACATACAATTTTTCAGGGAGGTCCATCCATATTATTACTTAGAATCAACGAGATGGCAATGGGTTTGGTCCATATCACACTATTTAGTTATTGCCAGAAACAGAACTCAATAGATTTTTGCATTTTGATTTTGTATCTAGCAAAGTACTGAAATTCCTTATAAATTTTATATGTTACTTGTTAATTTGTTGTATTTTCTATTCACAGTTATAGGTCTTATGTACATCAGCATCTTTGTTTTTTCCTTTCCATTGCTTATTTTATTATTTAATTCATTTTACTTACCTTACTTTGTTAGAAAGACTTCCAGTACTGTATTTGTACTGGCGGCATCCTTGTTCTTTATCAATAGAAGGATAACTTTAAATATTTTACTTTAGAATATTATGTTATTTTGCCTTCTAATCATAATTTAAAATATTTTCTATTTTTAATCCTAATGGTTAATGGATTTTAGCCATCATTTTTTTTTTCCATGCATCTACTAAGATGAACATTTTATAATGTTTAACTAGCTTTACATTCTTGGAATAAACCCCTATTGGTCATGATATAGTGATCCCTGATGGCACAAATGGTTTGTGCTTGTCTACTAACTAAAGGTTGGTAATTAGAACCTACTGCAGAAAAAAGGCCTGGCAATCTGGTTCTACAAAGATGACAACAAAGAAAAATCTATGGAGCAGTTCTACCCTGTAACACCTGGGGTTGCCATGCTTCGGAATTAACTTGACAGCAACAGGTTTGGTTTTTGGTTTGGTCATGATGTACTATCCATTTTATACTTTATCATACCAGGTTTGGTAATATTTTCCTTATGATTTGCGTCTGTGTTTATGAGTGAGATTTTTCTGTAATGTACCCTTCTCATACTCTTCAAGTTGAGTTTTGTATCAAGATTATTCTGCTTCATAAAGTGATTTGGGGAATATTTTCTCCTTTTTTCTAATTATTGGAAATTTCTGTTTTTTATGTCTTTGTAGAACTTGACAGTGAAGGCATCTAAGCCTGGAATTTTCATTGGAGGATGATTTGGGATTACACTTTCTATTTTTTCAGTAACTGTAAGACAAGAATCTGTCTATTCAGAAATTCCATTTTTGTTTGAGTTAATTTTGAACTGTAGATTTTTTCTAGGAATCTGTGCCTACAGGTTAAATTTTAAAATGTTTTGCCATTTATCTAGCCACAATATACTTTTATTATCATTTTAATGTCAGCATCTTTAGTAGCAGTACCCCCCCCTTTTTTTTTAATTCCTGATCTTGGTTATTTATCCCTTTTTTTCTCTCTCTCTCCCTCTGTTTTTTTTCTTAGCCTTACCAGTCTTCTGTAAATTGCTTGTGCTACTTGCTCTTTGAAGTAATAACTTTAAAAAAATAACTTTTTAAAAAATATTTTCTCCCTTATGTTTTTTTATTCAATTAATTTTGGCTCTTATTATTATTTCTTTCCTTCTACTCTCCATGACTTGTTTTGGTGCACTTTTTCTAACTACTTAAGAAGTTTTTTTTTAATATGCTAATTTCAGCCTTTTAAAAAAATAATATACAAATATAAGACTAAACATTTTTTTCTTCAAAATATTTTCTTATTCGTTTTATAATATTTTCTTTGATCACTTGTTTACTTAGGAACATTTGTTAGTTTACTTGTAATTATGAATAATTTAAAGCTTAATTCATTTTAAGCAGGACTTGTACTTTTTATGGTTTCAGACCTTTGAAATGTATCCAGGTTTTACCTCATGAAGGTATGTAGTCAGATTTTTAAATGATCTCTCTGTGTGTGATATGACTATGTGTTCTATAATTTTCTGGTGTTGTGTATTATATATGTTCATTAAATCCACCTATTATTAATGTGATTAAATATTCTATGTAAAAAAAAAAAAAAACAAGAAAATCATTGCTGCTATGTCAGTTCCGACTCATGGTGACCCTATGTGTTCCAGAGTAGAGCTGCTCCATGGGGTTTTCTTGGATGTGACCTTTATAGAAGCAAGTTCCCAGGTCTTTGCCTTTAGGTGGGTTCAAACTACCAATCTCAAGGTTAGTAGTTAAGTAGAAATCTTTTGTGCCATTCTGAGACCATAAATATTCTATATACTTACTTTAATTAAAAAAAATAATAATCAGCAACTGAGAAATGTATGTTAAAACCACTCACTGTTTGGATTTATCTGAGTCAGAATTGACTTGACAGCAACTTTTTTTTTTTTAATTTCGTCATATAGTTTGGCAAATTTTTGTTCTATACATGTTGAGGCCATGATGTTTGTTACATACAGATAAAAGCATGTTACTTTCCTGGTGAATTGAAAATTTTAGCACCATGATCTCTCTCTCGTTACTTACATTGTATTTTGCCTTCAAGTCAGTTTTATCTGATTTTAATAAAACTACCAGCTTTCTTCTGGTTAGAGTTTTTATGGTATATCAATTTTTTATACTTTAACTTTCAACTGTTTAAGCATCTTTGTAGTAAAGAGCCTATAGTCATTTTATTTACTTATTTATTTTGTATTTTGACAGGAGCATTTTATCTATTTATCACTCATATGATCACTTACATGTATAAGTTTTAAATGAATCCTCTTACTTTGTGCTCTCTATTTGAACCCCATTTCTGCATTTCTTTTTCTCTCATTCCTGCCCTTATTTTGAATAGGATTAAGATTTTCAGGTTAGTCATTCATTTCTCTACCTGTTTGAAAGCTACAAGTTTCTAAAACTTTAATGGTGCCTTGAGGCATTACAAAATGAGTATTTAATTTATCAGATTCCAATTCTAATTTTTAACCCTTTTCCCAGAAAAAAAAAAATAGCACCTTAGTTCACTGTAACACTATTTAAAACTCTTGACCTACATATTAATTTTGTCTTGTGTTTTAAGTCCATTCTTATCATTAAAAGATGTTATTATACTTTTTGTTATAGGATCTGTGTTGTTTTTAATTACCAACACACAAATGCCTCTTTATTCCTTATTGTATATAGACTTTCCAACTACAACCACTTTCCTTTTGCCTGAAGGTTGCTCATTCCTTAGTATTTTATATACTGAGAGTCTGTTTTACAAAACCAATCCTTCTTTTCTGAAAATGTCCTGATTTCGCTGTTATTTTTTAAAATATATGTATTGATTACAGAATTGTATGTTGGAAATCTTTTTTTTTTTTTTTTCTTTCACTTTCAAAGTACTGTTCTTCTTGCTTCCATTTTTTTTGTCAGAAATCGGCTGGAACCTAAGCTTTACTCTTTCATGATGGTGAGTCTCTTTTTCCTCTGACTGATCTTTGCTTTCCTTCCATTCCAATATGATCTTTCTGTGGCTTTTTATTTACTCTGCTCCTGCAATCTGTGGATTGGACTCTTTTACCTGTTTTGGAAATTTTATTATTTTCTGTACCCCATTTTTCCTCCCCTCCCTCTGAAATTTCTATTAGACATATATCTGATTTTTCTACTCTTTCTCCATGTTACTTAACCTGTCTTCTATATTTTCTAACTTTCTGTCTTTCACTGTCTGATAGATTTGGGATAATTTGAGTCCTCTCTTCTAGAAAGAATTTGTGTTTGGCACAAATATTAACTCCTGAAAAGCTATTTCATGTTACATCTTCAAACCTAACCAAATTTGTGGTTGTCTTGGCTCTCTATTTGTTTTAAAGATGTTTTAGAAACCATCTTAACTGTATGAAATTTTAGTTTAGATGCTTAATAGATCACTGCTTAAAAATATATCAATAATCATTTGTAGGCAAGTTGATAACAGATATATTATGCATAATTTTCTCTAGAAATGCAATCAGTCAACATTAGGGGAAGAGTTTAGATGTAATTATCTACCTGTTTCATGTGCATAATGGATTCACTTGGTTCAAAAGAGTTACCAGTTATGTCCAATAATAAAGTGAGACCAATAGGTATTAATAGGAACTGTGGCTCAAGCTTTCCCAGATAGTATATTGCCATATTAGATTGGTATTTATTGGCCAGTAATTTAGGGCATAGATTGGTCTTAAATACTTACTCAGTTATAATATGCAATTACATGTTTCAAGACTAAATAATATTTAGCTTGGTAGTTTTTGTCACTGTAAACTAGTTTTTAACATGTTTCCTGTTAATAATGTTATTGAATATCTGTCTCGGATTTATTACAAATGAAAGCCTCTTTGGTGATACTGTGTTTCCATTAAGAAGCTTATTTCATCTCATTTTCAGGTCATATTTCCAAAAGAGATGAGATATTATCTGTTGGTCATCCTTCTTTGAAAAGTGAGGCTATCATCAGCTAGGCATATATTAAGCAAGTGTTCTGAATGGCACTATCAACTAAGAAACCATTACTGCTGAGTCTTAGAACTTGAGATGTTGCAAAAATGTCATTGTTTTTGTTTGGTTAGCCGATATGATACAACAACAAGTTATGGTACTTTTAAGCCATATTTGTTAAGTGTTTAAATGCTCTCCAAAATTAGATGGAAAGCATACCAGGTATACAGGTTTAATACTAGTCAAAATGCACTCTGTGCACTGTTGTTGTTAGATGCCATCAAGTGGGTTCCGACTCATAGCCACCCTGTGTACTACAGAAAGAAACACTGCCTGATCCTGTGCCATCCTCACAATCATTGCTATGCTTGAGACTTCTGTGGCAGCCACTGTGTCAATCCATCTCGTTGAGGGTCTTTCTCTTTTTTGCTGACCCTCCACTTTACCAAGCACAATGTCCTTCTCCCGGGATTGTAGTGTTTTATAGATTTTATTGTTGTACATACGCAGACACAGGACCGCCAGCTCCTGGTAGAGTGACTGCACAATTTATTGTCTAAGCTGGGACACTTTTAGTTGGACAAATGCTAGTCTAAATGCTAGCCAGAGCAACCAGTGTTGACTAGGACTCACTCAGACTTAACCATAATGTGCAGTCACCCTGTTCCTAAGTTAAATATTAGAACTAGATGATCCTATTGATCAAGAATGGTCCCTCCAATGAGAAACAAGTATCAAGCACAAAAGAGTTTGGTAACAAATAGCTTTCTACATCAGAGATTTTTTTTTTTTTTTACTTCCTTTCCTGGGAATATTTGAAAAAATAGGATAAACAAATTCAGTATATCTGGAATTGAATTCATCAGTGTTTGAAAATCTACTCTCTTACTTCCACATTCCTTTTTCCCAACCAGAAACAGAAGAGTCATTATGAACGCCTCCTGTCACCCACTTCCATAATTAGTCTGTCACCAACTCATAGATTTACTCATCCTTACTGTTTCCACTTCCGTTGCCTTGCTCAGGCTCATATAAATCCTTATATTTAGAAATATGACCTCCTCCAGAATGGTATTCTTGCCTTCAGTCTACCCCCACTACATCGTTGCCAGAATTTTATTTCTAACGTGACACTTTATTCATTACTTCACCAAAATAATATGACTCCCCAGAGCTTTTAAGGGATGTTAAACTCCATATATGTGGTAATTTTGAAGTTTATTCATCACTCTGTACTTCTTTCATGCCCCACCTGTGCTCACTCCCTCTTCCTGTGAATGTGCTTTGCTTAACAGTATTTTTAACCAGTTGCCCTTGAGCCAATTCCAACTCATGTGTGTCAGAGTAGAACTGTATTCCATAGGATTTACAAATGGCTGCTTTTTTGGAAGTAGATCACTAGGCCTTTCTTATGAGGTACCTCTGGGTGGACTCAAACCTCCAACCTTTCAGTTAGCCGCCGAGCATGTTAACCTTTTACACCACCTTGAGACTCCTTAACAGTACTAATCTGGTCATAATTTTTGCCTGTCACATGATACTTCAATACTTTCTGTGCCTTAGACTATGGCATACCTTTCCTGTGAAATATTTCTCCTTCCTTTTGATCTAATTTTCTTTAAACCTTTGAGATTCAATTTGAGGGTTACCTTCTCTTAGACTTTTCTGAATCATTTAATTTATACTTGTACTTCTGTAGAATGTTTTAGGCAGTTTTATCTTATGACTTACTATACTCCAAGAATTGATTTTCTCAGCTTTCTCACCAATAGGACTCATTTCCATGAGGTGATCCCATGTTTATTTGGCAGCTTACACCCAGTGCCTAATACTGTGTGGCATGGAGGTAGGAATTCAACTTGAGATTTAATAACTGCATGGGGAATATACAAAAGCACAGCATGGGAACAGTTCAAGACCATCTTAGACATGGGTACAGACATAAATAAGTGAAGGTCCATTTCTTGAGATGATTGTGCTCTAGTGGGTAACATAAATCTGTATGCATTTAATCATGAGAAAACATGATCTGTGCTGATCAGAAATTGTAGAAGACACACTTTGAGACTAGAATTTTTTTCTCGAGTCAGTAAAGAAATGCATCAGATTAAAAAGTATAATCTGTTTCAAAGAAAATTTTTTTTTCATTATTTGTCAGTTGTATAGAGTCACAAAGATATTGAGTGTGCATACACTATACACATGTATGCTATGTATTAATGTGCATTAGATATTATTTTCATTATATATATACAAACATATACGAGATAGGTAGACAGACAGGCAGATAGATATTCTTGTATGTAGACCTTAAATACGTGCTAGCTCAGTAAGTTAAAACTGTTTCGTGGAATTTTTATTAAAGTGCTCAGACTTGGAAAACAGCTGTTAGATTTTTATGTGCTTTGAAAATCCTTTTTGTTGTATGACTATGCAAAATAACAGGTAATAGATAATTGTATTCTTGTAGACAAAAGTAATTCTCTTTCTAAAAACACAGAAACAGTTAACAGTTGTTTTTAGAAAAAGAAATATAATTATTTATTTATTAACTCACAATGTGCTATCTATTCTATGAATTCAAAAATCTTAATAATGCATTGGGTGAAAAAGCTTTCCTAGTCACCTATAAAGGTTGGTGTTGCAATTTTATGAAAGTTTTTTTTTTGTTAAATCTGGCTATAATAGTCGTGCATGTTCATGGTACACAACACAGAAAATTTGAGGAAAATGTGCAGCCTTTAAGTGTTGTTTTTATGGCTATTCATTTTTATAAGTTTAGTGGATGTGAATATATATGGTATATAGATAAGCAAGTATGTTGAGACTATTTTATATACAATTTCAGTATATTAAATTAATCTATCATTAGCATTTCCTCTCCATTATATAATATTCTTCAAAAATTTTGTCTTAAAAGGCTGAATAATATTTTTATATAAATTTTAGGAAATTTAACCTTTGCTATATCATTTACAGTTTTTATGTGATCAATAATTTAACATAACATTTACATAATTTTTTTTGCATCTTTGATTATTTCATTAGAGATTAATTTATTGTTGTTAGTTACCATCTAGTCTGTTCCAACTCATGGCTACCATACATGTAACAGGAGAAATGTTGCCTGGTTCTGTGCCATCTTTACAAAAGATTATGTTCATTTCTAGCGATTGGTTTTTCCTGATGAAGTGTCCAAAGTAAGCAAGTCAAAGTCATCCTCGCTTCTATGGAGTATTCTGATTGTATTCTTCTGAATTTGTTTGTTCTTTTGGCAGTTCGAGGTATATTCAGTAGTCTTCCCTAACATCACAGTTTGAACCCATCAATTCTTCTGACTTCCTTTTTCATTGTCCCGCTTTCACATGCAGATGAGGCAGTTGTAAAGACCATGGCTTAGTCCAGGTGCACCTTTATTAAGGATTTATATAACAAAGTGTGTGAATTCTAGAATACTACTGACATATGAAGGAGCCCTGGTGAGATAGTGATTAAGGGCTCAGCTGCTAACCAAAAGGTCAGAAGTTCCAACTTACCAGCCGCTCTATGGGAGAAAGATGTGGCAGTCTGCTTCCATAGAGATTACAGGCTTGGAAACCCTATATGACAGTTCTACTCCCTCCTATAGGGTTGCTATGAGTCCAAAATGACTCAAAGGCATATAACAACAACAATAAGGTTCAACGTGGGATTCAGCATGACCTTCTAGTCACATCACCCTTTTTAAAAACTTCACAAGCATTGCAATCCGTGTGCCCGTATGATTTTCATCCCTTAACCACTGTGCCACCAGAGCTTTTTCCTGTTTTGATTATGAAATATTTGAGCATTTTTCTTATATTTGCCTACTATTTTTTATTTCTTATAGTCGTTTATATTTGTATCCTTAACCTATTTTAAAAATTGAATTTTAAAAATAATTAGTAAGCCATAGTGCTTATCTTCCATACTCGTTACAAATGTTTTCATAGTCTTGTGATCAATGTTCTTTCTAATAACTTTTACTTCCCAATATTATGTATTAAATTAAATGCATTAGATATTTTAGTGACTTTTAATGTCCTATGCAAAGAAAACTCTTGCTTGTTATGAAATCAATTAAATAGTCAGCTGTGTTTCCTTACATATTTTTATGGTTGTTAAAATTATTTATCTATTTGGTTATTTGGGAATTAATTTCTCTGAATGTTGTGACATGTGATACCTGGTCTAACAGATTCGTGGAATGGTAAGTTAGAAGAAGGAGAAGAATAAGAATCAGGGAGGCTGTGAAAAGTAAGTAGTTGTATTATGCTCATGCTTCCCAGGAACAGGGAGGCACAGCAGGCCATGATGCAGGACCACACAGGGGGTTGCACCTGAGGACAAAGTAACAAGGTAGAATTGTAGGAGAAGGCTTCTGTATGGCAAGCAGGGCAGGGTTAAGTGAATTTCCCAGGCTTCCTAGGGATTGGGCATTTTTCATAATTCTGCAGGCTCAGGGGTCTTGAAGTCTGTCCTTACTTTTTGGACATTGTGGTCCCAGGATGATTAGGGGTGTATAGTGGCACAGGAGTATGAGACCTTTATAAGAGAACGATTGGAAGGTGAACTTAATCTGTTGCTCAAGAAGAGGAATGGACTGGCTTCCAACCAGGGCCTCAAAACTGTGTCAAGGTTCGTTTTAAGAAAATGATATAACAATTGACCCACTGATGCCTTGATACCAGTTTTAAGTTTGATGATTTGGTTTATTTGAATGGCTAGAACGGTGGAAGAGACTTTTAGGAAATAAAGCAGAATCTGTGTTAAACAATGCAGATAAAGTATTTTACTATAAGAGTAAAAAAGGGGAGAAACAAATAGAAGTATAAGATTTATTGGTAGGCTGGTTCACAGTTAATTTTCTCACTTATTTGGAGTTAGTCAAGAATGCAATTCTGAAAATTTGGGGTTCTCTAACAACATCTTGGTGGAGTTGTAAAGTATGTTAAAAGTATGATATATATGTGTGTGTTATTGTGGTAAATATATATGTAACAAAATATTTGCCATTTCTACATTTTTCACATGTGCCATTCAGTGACACTAATCATATTTACCATGTTGTTCATCATTATCTGCTTTGAAGTTTTCCATTATTCCCCTAAGCAATGAGTCCCCTTTTTCCCCTCCCTCTCATTCCCCGCTGGTAACCACTAATAAACTTTGATCTCTGTATACTTGCCTATTCTAGATATTTCATATAAGTCAGACTATTTTATGATATATTTTTATGATAATCATTTTTATGATAACAATATAATGTTACATTTCTTTTATCAAAAAAGTTAGAGGTATTTGTTTGTGCATAGTTGTAGTAGGAGAAAGCACGGGGGTGGAGGGTCCTCCCTGAAGGGGGTCAAAGGGTGGACCAATATGTGGCATTCACTCCCTGGGGAAAGTAATACACACAGTCAATTTTTAGAATGGCATAGATAGTAAGTAGTAACTTCTACAAGATTTCCCTTAAGCATGAGAATGTAGGTTTGTATGTATGTTTTGGCACAGACTCAGACATATACCAGTATCATGGACTAAAAATACAAAAAAAAAAAAAAAACAGTTTTCTTTGACTCCAACTCATGGCAACACCGCCACATTGTTGTTGTTGTTAACTGCCGACTCCTAGCAACTCTATGTACTGCAGAACAAAACACTGCCAGGTCCTACACCATGCTCACAGTCGTTGTTGTGCCTGAGCCCACTGTTGCAGCCACTGTGTCAATCCATCTCATTGAGGGTCTTCCTTTTCTTTGCTGACCCTGTACTTTACCAAGCATGATGTCCTTCTCCAGAGACTGACCCCTCCTGATAGCATGTCCAAGGTATGTGAGATGTAGTCTTGCCATCCTTGCTTCTAAGTAGCATTCCAGTTGTACTTCCTCCAAGACAGATTTGTTCGTTCTTTTGGCAGTCCATTTGTTCGTTCTTTTCGCAGTCCATGGCATCTTCAATATTCTTCACCAGCATTACAATTCAAAGGCATCAATTTTTCTTCAGTCTTCCTCATTCATTCTCCAGCTTTCGCATGCATGCATATGATGCTATTGAAAATACCATGGCTTGGGTCGGGCTCACCTTAGCCTTCAAGGTGCATCTTTGCTTTCCAATACTTTAAAGATGTCTTTCGTGGAAGATTTGCCCAATGCAATGCATCTTTTGATTTCTTGACTGCTGCATTTATGGGTGTTGATAGTAGATCTGAGTAAAATGAAATCCTTGACAACTTCAATCTTTTCCCTGTTTACCATGATGTTGCTTATTGGTCCAGTTTTAAGGATTTTTGTTTTCTTTATATTGAGGTATAATCCATACTGAAGGCAGTGGGCTTTGATCTTCATCAGTAAGTGCTTTCAAGTCCTCTTCACTTTCACTGATCAAGGTTGTGTCATCTGCATAATGCAGGTTGTTAATGAGTCTTCCTCCAATCCTGATGTTCCATTCTTCTTCATACAGTGCAGCTTCTTGACTTATTTGCTCAGCATACAGATTGAATATGTATGGTGAAAGGATGCAACCCTGAGAAAGGATACACTGTCATAGAATCCATAATATCAAAGGAAGAAAAGCTAAAAATATCCCATGTTCAGTTTGTCAGTGCCTTAACAAAGGTAGTCCATGGCCATTGCTGGGACAATGGTCTCAGCATCTGGGGTGAAGCTTTCCCTGGCATAGGGGACAGAGTCATCTGAGAGTGTAGGACTGGATATCCTTATCAGGTAGGCGGATATACCTTTGGGTTGATGAAGGTCATGTAGTTAAATTTCTAGGTTGATTTTGTTTTTGTTTTTTTTTAGTTTTTATTGTGCTTTAAGTGAAAGTTTAGAAATCAAGTCAGTTTCTCATACAAAACCATATATATATATATATATATATATAAACCCCAGTGCTGTTGAGTCGATTCTGACTCATAGCAACCCTGTATACCCTAAAACCTTTTATACACCTTGGTATATACTCCTAATTGCTCTTCCCCTAATGAGACAGCACACTCCTTCTCTCCATCCTATATTTCTATGTCCATTCAGCCAGCTTCTGTCCCCCTCGGACTTCACAGCTCCCCACCAGATAGGAGCTGCACACATAGTCTCATGTGTCTACTTGAACCAAGAAGCTTGCTCTTCACCAGTATCATTTTCTGTCTTATAGTTCCTGTCTGAAAGTTGGCTTTGAGAATGGTTCCTGTTGGGCTAATAGAAGGTCTGGGGACCATAACCTACGGGGTCCTTCTAGTCTCACTTAGAACATTAAGTCCGGTCTGTTTACAGGAATTTGAGGTCTGCATCCCACTGCTCTCCTGCTCCCTCAGGGGTCTCTCTTGTGTTCCCTGTCAGGGCAGTCTTCGGTTATAGCCAGGCACCATCTAGTTCTCCTGGTCTCGGCTGATGTAGTCTCTAGTTTATGTGGCCCATTCTGACTCTTGGGCTCATACTTACCTTGTGTCTTTGGTATTCTTCATTCTCCTTTGCTCCATGTGGGTTGAGACCAATTGATGCATCTTAGATGGCCGCTTGCTAGTGTTTAAGATCCCAGACACCACTCTCCAAAATGAGATGCAGAACGTTTTCTTAGTAGATTTTATTATGCCAGTTGACCTAGATGTCCCCTGAAACTCCTAGACGTCCCCTGCTATGCTGGTCTAGGCTGATTTTTAATTAAGATAGTTATGATTGAGAGTGGAGTCCTAGCATTAGCTTGCAGGCAGGCCTTCCAGTTTAGCCAATTAGTACGGACCCTTTGCCTCAGTTTATTGTTGCGTTGGTGTTGGGCCTATAGGGGAATCTAAGGTTAACCAGTCGGAGAAGAGTATGTGCCCCTTGATGTGGGCTCTAGCTCTTATGGGATTGGTGTAGGATCAATAATCCATAAAGGGAGGGAGACATTATTAAAAGGCCTCATATATAACATTTTTATTCATATAGTCGATTCGAGTCGACTCGGATTCACAGTGACACCAAAGGACAGAGTAGTATTGCCCCATGGCGTATCCAAGGCTGTAAACCTTTACAGAAGCATACTGCCACATTTTTCTCCTACAGAGCCACCACTGATTCAAAATAGCTGACCTCTTGGCTAGGAGCCAAGCACTTTAACTACTGTGCCACCAGGGCTCTGTGAGTCAGCCAAGAGGCCTTGAATTAGAAGAGATTAAGGACTGGAACAAGAAGGACACCCATTTAGGGCTTTATTTGTCATTTTTAATGTAAATACAAGTTGTTTGAGGATGTATTCTGTCCCTCAATTAAATTGACTGCCTGGGACAGATCAGGGAGATGAAGTTGCATTAATTGCTGTTTTAAAGAGCCCACCATTGTATATTCTAAGAAGTGAAATGTGTTCCTAGGTGATTACCAGTAATGTCTGGATCTCTGAAAGGAAGGTATGTCCTGGTGAGGCTTTGTATTGTGGCCTTAGTATATGCAGAGAGATGTGTGACCTTGTTTTATATTTTGTGTATCTGTGAGGCAAGACTTCCCCAGAGTTTTTTACCCTGAAGGAGCCCTGGAGGCATAGTGGTTAACAGCTCAGCTGCTAATGAAAAGTTCAGCAGTTTGAATCTACCAGTTGCGCCTTGGAAATCCTATGAGGCAGTTTTACTGTTTTATAGGGTCACTATGAGTTGGAATCAACTAGACAGAAATGGTTTTTTTTTTTTTTTTTTTTAATGGGTTGCCATCAGCCTGTTGCCATCAAGTTGATTCCAACTCATCGTGACCCTATAAGACACAGTAGAACTGCCCCGTAGGGTTTCCAAGGCTGTACCCTTTATGGAAGCAGATCGCCTCATCTTTGTCCCTCAGAGTGGCTGGTGGGTTTGAACTGCCAACCTTTCAGTTAGCAGCTAAGCACCTAAGGACTGTGCCACCAGGGCTCCTTTATTGCCATAATAGTGTGTAAAAAATATGCAAATGGAGCCATTTGTTAGCCAATGCTGAGGTGACTGCTTGAAGTAGGGCCATTTGTGCCGACCCTCGGGTCCATTTCTTTATCAGAGACATCCTGATTAAGGGATGGAAAGCAGCACTATTCCACTGAGCACTATCATTTTTCATGGGGACAGTGACATCCATACAATCTACACACTCCTTTGCCGTTTACTCAGTTAATCCCAAGGGGCTCCTCAGGTAGTCATGAGGCCTGAGGGAGGGATGACTTCCTCAACACCATGACATATAGTAAGGTGCTGAGGACAGGGGGAGGCCATCCCTTCTTGTCAGTGGAATATGTCAGAGATTCCAGGTTTGGCTCCATCCTGTATCAAGGAAGCCTGTGTGCTCTGCTGAGTTTGTGGGGTGCTGCTTCCATGAGCCAACACATAATAGGCATGTAGTTATGGGGGGTCACAGGCTCAGGGCCTGTGAGAGCCTTTATTTCCAAGAGAACCCAGTGTGTGGTCAGCAACTGACGCTGTAATGGCACATGACTCAGAGCTGAGAAAGGCAGTTTCTTGCAGCAGAAGCCAGTGGGTAACTTATGGTCATCATGGGTGGTCCAAAGACTACAGGAGGCATCAGAGGAGGTTCTTAAAGCTTCTACAGTGAAGGAGTCTCTGTGAACACTTACCGAAGTGCCTGTTGATCTTAATTTGGGCAGACCCTAAAATCTTTTGTTGGAGGGACCCCATTAAATGTGGACTTCTTTGTAAATAGCAGCATCAGTGAGATTAAGTAAAATATGTGAATGAGGAATATGTTGCCTTCAGAACACCAATAGGACAAAAAATTGTTGACCTTGATGTCCTTAACTAGTGTGTTAAACAGATCTCCTTAGAGAAAGATGTCACTAAAGGAGTGCCATGCCTGTGTTTTGTTCTATAACCAAAAACCCATTGCCTTTGAGTTGATTCCAACTCATAGTGACCCTGTAGGACAGAGTAGAAGTGCCCCATGGGGTTTCCAAAGACCAGATGGTAGATTGAAACTGCTGACCTTTTGGTCAGCAGCCGAGCTCTTAAACACTGTACCACCAGGGCTTCTCTTCCATAACACATAGGTTATTTAGCCTTCCACTTCATTTTAGAGAAATGGTATATTCTGACTTCTCAATATAAAGATTTAAAATAATTGAACATACATATTTAGTAATGCAACAAAAATGAATTAACTCTTATGTGCTAAGTAATTTGTTAGACACAAGGGATGTAGGCAAAACAAACAAACCACTACCCTCACACAGTTTGAGTTTAGTGAGACTCTATGTAAATGTGAGGCACAAACTAAAGTCAATAATTCATGAACGAATGGAATAGTATATTTAAATTTTTAAGCGAGGAATAAATTGTAAAGTACAAGAATACATCACATATACAGTGAAAATGGAATCATAATCTAGAAGCTATTTCCCTTCTAATTCACAAAAGATTTCCCTGAATAAAGGAATACAGTGTCAATTCAGGGCCAGCTGCAGAAAAATCAGTAGTACTGCCAAAGCGTTTTAAGAAAATAGGCAAATTTCTTCTTTTAGAAAATAGATACAGGGAGCATACCCCATGCCAAAAAAGCAAACAAACAAAAACATGGTTATGCACTGCTTAACTTATGAATCAGATAGATGTAAGGACTAGATATAGACATACATATAGATAATATCCATACTTTTAAATAAACCTATAGAAAAGTTAATGTGATGCTCTTACTTTGATATATAATGACATTATCACACTATATGTAACTATTCTAGAGTTAGAAATAGTAAATCTATACATGTGTAAAGACTGGTGAAGAAGTAGAAAAAAGCTGATTTTGGAACATAAAAGGATTTAAATTTGGTCCTCATCACTTACCTATAAATGCTGTGTAAATTTGCACAAGTGCATTTCCCAATCTGTATCCACATTTTTTAGATAGTAATCTTCTCTTAAAAGTCTGAGGATTAAGCACACCCATGCTTGTAAAACACTTAATATAAGTATTAATTAATGATAGGGATGACATTAATGATTGTTAAAATCTTGTAAAAACATGTTTGTCTTTTTCTTAGTACTTCATTCTGAAATCAGTATTAATTAACAACATGAAACTTTCAATTATCACATTCACCTACATGGGCACAAGCCACATATGTCTTTCTTTTTTTTTTATTGTGTTTTAAGTGAAAATTTACAACTCCAGTTAGTTTCTCATACAAAAATTTATACACACATGTTATGTGACCCTAATAGCTCTCTCTATAATGTGACAGCACACCCCTCCTTTCCACCTGGATTTCCCGTGTCCATTCAACCAACTTCTTTGCCTTCTGACTAGTTAGTGTCATATATTTATCTACTTGAACTAAGAAGAATACTTTTTGCAAGTATCATTTTATGTCTTGGAGTCCAGTCTAAACTTTGCCTTAAGTGTTGGTTTTGGGAGTGGTTTTAGTTCTGGTTTAACAGAGAGTCCGGGGGCCATGTTTTCTGGGGTTCCTCCAGTCTCAGTCAGACCATTAAGTCTGACCTTTTCACTGGAATTTGAGATCTGCACCCCTCTTTTCTCCTGCTCCTTAAGGGATTCTCTGTTATGTTCCCTGTTAGCGTGGTCATTGGTGGTAGCTGGGCACTATCTAGGTCTTCTGGTCTCATGCTGATGGAGTCTTTGGTTTATGTGGTCCTTTTGTCTCTTGGGCTCATATTTTCCTTGTGTCTTTGGTGTTCTTCATTGTCCTTTGCTCCAGGTGGGTTGGGACCAATTGATGCATGCATCTTAGATGGCTGCTCTCTAGCTTTTAAGTCCTCAGATGCCACTCACCAAAGTGGGATGCAGAACATTTCCTTAATAAACTTCGTTATGCCAGTTAACCTAGAGGTCCTCTGAAACCATGGTCCCCGGACCCCAACCCCTGCTACTGTGTCCCTCAAAGTGTTTGGCTGTATTCTGGAAACTTCTTAGCTTTCGGTTTAGTCCAGTTGTGCTGACTTTCCTTGTATTGTGCGTTGTCCTTCCCTTTACCTAAAATAATTCTTGTCGTCTATCTAGTTAGTGAGTACCGCTGTCCTTCCCTCTCCACCCTCATAACCATCAAAGACTGTTTTTTTTTCTGTGTTTCTTGAGTTCTGATAATAGTGGTCTCATACAGTATTTGTCCTTTTGGGATTCACTAATTTCACTCAGCATAATGCCTTCCAGATTCATCCTTTGATGGGTGCCTAGGTCGTTTCCATCTCTTTGCTATTGTGAACAGTGCTGCAGTGACAGCTGTGTGACAGCTCTTATTTTTCTAGGATATATTTCAAGAAGTGGGATTGCTGGATGGTGTGGTAATTCTATTTCTAGGTTTAAAGGAAGCTCCAAATTGATTTCCAAAGTGGTTGTACCACTTTACATTCCCAGAAGTAGTGTGTAAGTGTTCCAGTCTTTCCAAAACCTCTCCAACATTTATTAAAATGTTGTGTTTTTTGGATTAATGCTAGCCTTCTTGGGGTGAGATGGTATCTCATTGGAGTTTTGATTTGCAGTTCTCTAATGGCTAATGATCCGGAGCATTTCCTCATGTATCTGTTGGCTGCCTGAATGCCTTCTTTGGTGAAGTGTCTGTTCATACCCTTTGTTCATTTTTTTTTAATTGGGTTATTTGTCTTTTTGTTGTCTACGTTTTGCAGTGTCTTGTATATTGTAAAAGATTAGACCCTGATCGGATATGTCGTAGCAAAATTTTTTTTCTCAGTCTGTAGGTTGTATTTTTTACTCTTCTGATGAAGTCTTTTGATGAGCATAAGTGGTTGATTATTAGGAGCTCCCAATTATCTAGTTTATCTTCTGGTGTTTACACATTGTTAGTAATGATTTATATTCTCTTTATGCCATGTATTAGGGCTCCTAGTGTAGTCCCTATTTTTTCTTCCATGATCTTTAGCATTTTAGATTTTATATTTAGATCTTTGATCTATTTTGAGTTAGTTTTTGTGCATGGTATGAGGTATGGGTCTTGTTTTATTCTTTTGCAGATGGTTATCCAGTGATGGCAGCACCATTTGTTAAGGAGACTGTCTTTTTTTCCCCCCATTTAATGAACTTTGGGCCTTTGTCAAATATCAGTTGGTCATAGGTGGAAGAATTTATGTGTGGATTCTCAATTCTGTTCCATTGGTCTATGTGTCTATTGTACCAGTACCAGGCTGTTTTGACTACTGGGGTGGTATAATAGGTTCTAAAATCAGGTAATGTGAGGCCTTCCATTTTGTTCTTTTTCTTCACTAATGCTTTACTTACTCAAGATCTCTTCCCTTTCAGTATGAAGTTGGTGATTTTTTTCTCCATCTCATTAAAAAAGTCATTGGAATTTGCATCGGGGTTGCATTGTATCTGTAGATCACTTTGGGTAGAATTTACATTCTCACAATGTTAACCCTTCTTATCCATGAGCAAGGTATGTTTTTCTACATATGTCGTTTTCTTTTGGTTTCTTGTAGTAGTGTCTTGTAGTGTTCTTTGTATAGGTCTATTCTGTCTCTGGTTAGATTTATTCCTAAGTACTTTATCTTCTTGGGGGCTATTGTAAATGGTATTGATTTGGTGATTTCCTCTTCGAAGTTGTCTTTGTTGGTGTAGAGGAATCCAACAGACTTTTGTATGTTTGTCTTGTATCCTGATACTTTGCTGAAATCTTCTATTAGTTTCAGTAGTTTTCTTGTGGATTCTTTAGGGTTTTCTGTGTATAAGATCATAAACACCTGCAAATAGAGACACTTTTACTTCTTCCTTATCAATTTGGTTGCCCTTTCTTTCTTTTTCTAGGCTAATTGCTCTGGCTAAGACCTCCAGCACAATGTTGAATAAGAGTGGTGATAGAGGGCATTCTTGTCTGGTTTCCGTTCTCCAAGGGAAGCTGCATACATCTTAAAAGACTCTCTAAATATTCTTTTCCCTTAATGTTGACAGTCACTCCAGATTAAGATTTTCTATACTTCATCAATCTTCTTCCAGTTTTCTAGTTTTCTCCTATACTTGTTTTCTTCTCTACAAGAAAGGTCCTTGAGGATCTTAGAGCTCACGGCATGTGCTCATTATCTTGAATACTGGGGCACTTGAAGCACCACAAAGA
Organism: Loxodonta africana; assembly: GCF_030014295.1. Classification (NCBI taxonomy): domain Eukaryota; kingdom Metazoa; phylum Chordata; class Mammalia; order Proboscidea; family Elephantidae; genus Loxodonta; species Loxodonta africana. The sequence goes on from NC_087351.1 coordinate 53,592,301, forward strand.
TTGTTTTGGAGATGGTAAATAGGTTTTATCTGTGAGTGCCAGCTTTGAATGATGGATAGTGACTGCATAGATTGCTCTGCTGAAAACAAGAATGCTCTAAAGCCTGTAGGAGAAAAACAGCATTTGCCACAGAGCAGGGGGGAGGAGTAGCATCTTACCTAGCAGGTACTTGACATTCCCAGTGGGTCTTAAGGTGTGTATGCCTGACATGAAACAGTGGTGAAAACAAAGAGGGGCCTCATTGAGAATTAAGAAGCAGAATGAGAATGGACTCTAAATCCCCGGAATATGGTAATTAGGGGAGTCCTGTGATTGAGAAACAAGAGGAGATGAAATGGGGTTACGGTGGGAATATTTGGGGACTAATTTTATTCATCCTTCCACCTCTTTGGTTTCAGCCCTCATCAGTGATAAAGTTGATTTTAAAATAGTCAGACTTAAACATAGTATAATTTAACAGGCTAGGAAAAAATAAAACATTGTTGCCTATGAACATCACCATCATTGTAATTTAGCCTAGAATTTTCTTAGCCTAGAGTTTTCAGATCATTAAATTCTAATCACAAAACGAAAACCTTTGCTTCCAGTTACGAAAACCCTAGGTTTAAATTGCAGTGAAGATGATTTTTTGTAAGCAGTATTGTTTTTTTCCTCGCCTGTAACCTTGGGCTCCAAAAATATCATTTACTGAAAGTGTAAGTTGTTTTAGTACAGTGTACCAGACCTGGCCATCTGCTCCTATAAAGATTATAGCCTAGGAAACCCCATGGAGCAGTTCTACTTGGTCATATAGGGTGGCTACAAGTTGGAATTGACGGCACGCAATAGCAAAAACAACAACCAGGTAGTTGGCCTTAGGTACCTGAGAAAGGGTGGAGGATTAGTTGGAACTGAGATGGGGGCAGAAAACAGAAAGGAAACAGAATTGGGTATTATAGAAGACAAATTTTGACAACACTTCTTTTTTTTTTTTTTTTTTTGCATAATCCTTTCCTGTTTATATTCTTCTGGGTAGAAAAAATAAATTGTATGGAAGTATTTTATGTCCTACTTAATATTACAAATGTACCTTACTATTGGTCTCAAGACAAAGAGAAGCCTTAAGTTATAGCCCCCAAATAATCCAAAATAATACTGAGAAGAAATTAGTGATTTCCAAATGTAATATGCCATTTTTTTGTATATAAACATCATTTTATCTACCTAATGAATTATTATAAGGAAACCCTGGTGGCATAGTGGTTAAGAGCTATGGCTGCTAACCAAAAGGTCCACAGTTTGAATCCAGCAGGCACTCCTTGGAAACTCTATGGGGCAGTTCTACTCTGTCCTTTAGGGTCGCTATGAGTCTGAATCGACTCGACGGCAATGGGTTTTATGGGTAATAAAGTATAAAAACCAAAAAACCAAACCCACTGCTGTTGAGTCGATTCAGACTCATAGCAACCCTAAGGATAGAGTAGAACTGCCCCATAGAGTTTCCAAGGAGCTCCTGGTAGATTCAAACTGTGGACCTTTTGGTTAGCAGCCATAACCCTTAAGGATATATGAGTTATTACCAGAACAGTTTGTAAATCTTTCAGTATTTTTTTCATTAAGATTCTTTTGACAACCAATGTAGATACAGTTTTTAGGTTTTCTTCGAATATTGTTTTACAAAGCTACTCATACAGTAAAACCTAGGAAAGCTGGAATCTGTATAAGGGAGAAACCTATCAGAGAAGGAAAATGCAAATATTTTCCACTAAAACGAGCAATAGAAAAGTAGTAAGACTGCACCCTGTCAAAGGCGAAAAACAGGGAAACCCAGAAAAACAAGGCGGTACTATTGAGTTCCTACTCTCAGAAGTTTCACTGTGTAAAAGTAACCAAGTTAAAAAAGCTAGTACAACTCATTGAACAGAGCATTTATGATACATTTATAGTGTTTTGTTTAGAGCAGTGACTATCACATAGCAAGTCCTCAAAACAGATTTGTTAAATGAATAGAAAAGAAAAATGAATTAATGACTTATTCCCTTATTTTCTTTTCTAATTGCCTTATAGTGTTCTGAACAGAAACTGATGATAGTTCTAATACTATCAAACCCTAGGAATAGAAAGGAGCATGCCTTTTTCTTTGAAATGCCAGTTCATTAATTTCAGAAATCATCCTTATATTAGCTATTAGTTGTATTCAAATTATCTTTAGGCCGTTAGGAATGATAATGGTTTTAGTGCAGAAGGAGGGAGGCTGGGAGATCAATGTGAATCACCAACCAGATCAAGCATAATGTTACTAAGATTAGCTACCAAAGAAAAGCAATAAATAGCATCTCTATTTCTAATTTAAGTAAAAATTGGATTACAGCACAATTCTGTGCCTGCTTTGTCCCTGCAGCAAGTGTTTGAGTATCAGAAAATGTCTGAGCCTTGTGTATGAGAAGAAATGTTGGCTAGATTGATGATTAAGGAAGAGAAAAACTTATCAGGAATATTAGACTGGAAGTTTGTATGTATATATATATATATATATATATATAACATAGAGCAAAGTATGGAAGGGCAAATGCATCAATTACACAGGTTTGGTTTGAATAATTTAAATGATGCACAAACTCCTTTGGACATACTCACTTAAGTCTTTATTGAGGTATTAAAGGAAAAAGAGAAAAAAAAAAGTTGTCCTCATGTTGACTCCAACTCATGGCGATCCCAACTGTGTCAGAGCAGACCTGTATTCCATAGGGTTTCAATGCCTAGTTTTTTGGAAGCAGATTGCCAGTCCTTCCTTATAAGGCATCTCTGAGTAGACTCAAACTTCCAGCCCTTCAGTTAGCGACGGATGATGTTAACTGTCTACACCACCCGTTATAAGATACAGTAAAATAGGAGAAAGAAAGCACAGGCAGACATGGGCAGACAGGGTGCTTTCATAGTTGCACAGCACAACTTTTTCTTCTGATTATGAACTACCAAGTTGTGTGTGAGAATTTTTTTTCTTTTTTATCCCTATAAAAACACAATAGTTAATGGTTAGAGAGAGGCTAGTTTGCTTGGAGATCTTGATCTGTCCCACGAAATCTCAATAGCTTGGTTCGCTCATTGGATTCAATGAGATAGTACACACAAAACAGCACCCAGAATGCAGGACCAAGAACATAGGAAGTGTTCAACCAAACATTAAAAACCTGTTGCTGTCAAGTCAATTCTGACTCATAGCGACCCTATAGGACAGAGTAGAACTGCCCCGTAGGGCTTCCAAGGAGCGGCTGGTGAATTCAAACTGCTGACTTTTGGTTAGCAGCTGACCTCTTAACCACAATGCCACCAGGCCTTCAAATATTAGATAATGTTATTATTATTCCCATTATTATGACACCCAGGAATCCCCATAGCAATCCTTGGAGGCTGACACTATCACCTCAACTTTGCAGATGAGGAACTAAGATTCAGGGAATCCTTATGGAGTTATTGGGTCTGTTTGACTCTGAAGCCATGTGCTCTTAGCCACTCTTATTACCTTTTTTTTTTTTTTTTGGCTATAATCTATTTTTTTTTTTTTAAATAGTACTTTAGATGCAGGATTACAGGACAAACTAGCTTCTCATTAAACAATTAATACACATATATGTGCCTGAAATTTTGATTTCAGGAGAGCTTGGGCAAACGTTTTGAGTGGGGTCTTTGTTAACCCACTGGCCTTGCAACAAGCCAGGATATGTAGCCAGTTAAACTAGGTGTAAAGCACCAGCTAAACATGTAAGATGTTAAAGTCTATGTCTTTAATCTCTATAATTTTATGTCTCAAAATGTGAAGAGGTCAAATGATTTTTCTTTCTATTCAAAAGTACATTATTTATCAGTGTCAATTAATTCTGTTACTCAGAATAAGCAAAGGATGATGCAACTTCTGGGCTCTGAGCATCAGCTGATGGCTTATTAGGTCAGGAGGAAATCCACTCCAGCTCCCTACCACTGTCTTGCATCATGCATTTGGTTAAAATATTTTGTCTCCCAGAGTAGCCTTCTAACACACGCTATTTGATCAATTAGTCAGTCATTCTAAAACAGAAAGTCCTATGTTCACCTGTCATTATAACTAGTGTCATGCTTTAGCAGAAAATATACATTCTGTAGAATTACAATTATGCAAAGCAGGAGGTAGTTTTTTCCCTCTAACTGTTCTTCCTTCCTACTACAAACTACTGTGTCGTTATGCTTATCTGTATTTTTACTCTAAAGCAGCACAGACAGATATTCTGGTTTAGATTATTGCAGTTACACTATCTCATGCTACAAGGTAATATCCATTAATAAACCAAACCCATTGCTGCTGAGTCAATTCCAACTCATAGCGACCATTAATAAGGAAGTGATTAAAAAAATGTAGTCAGGTGATGTAAATACAACGCAGCCATTAAAAATGATGTGTAGATTTATTTTCATGGGAATATGACTGTGATTCCCCATTAAGTGAAGAGTAAGCTGGCTAAAATACCTTTAGTAGCTTACTTTTGTTGGGCCTATAATATTGGACAGGCACCTTGTTATGCGCTTCATAGTTTCTGTCTTATTTAATCCTCAGTGCAACTCTTTAAGGTAAGTACTATTGATTTCCCAATTGAGATGGGGAAAGAAATGACACAGTAGTAGCAATTCTATCATCACAAATTTCCAAGAGACAGAACTGCTACATGAACTAGAAAAGTCTAATTTTAAAGTCCATGCTTTAATGGTTATAATACAGATTGAAATACATACATAGAAATACGTGTATGTATGTATGTATGTATATATACATACACATACATAACTATCCAATATTTTTTATAAAAAATATATAAACCACATGAATGGATTCATTAAAATATTAACAGTTCATACCATTGAATGGTAGGGTTATGATTTACCTTTACTTTTCACTTATTTATATTTCCTATATTTATGTTTGTCTGTCAGTTTGTTGTACTATGGTGGCTTACATGTTGCTGTGATACTGGAAGCTATGCCACTGGTGTTTCAAATACCAGCAGGGTCAACCATGATGGACAGTTTCAGCAAAGATTCCAGACTAAGACACACTAGGAGAGCCTGGTGGTCTACTTCTGAAAAAATTGGCCAGTGAAAACTTTGAGGACTAAGGTATACCTGACCCAACCCATGATATTTTCAATCACCTCATATGGATGTGAAAGCTGGGCAATGAATAAGGAAGACTGAAGAATTGATGCCTTTGAATTATGGCATTGGTGAAGAATATTGAACATACCATGGACTGCCAAAAGAATGAACTAACCTGTCTTGGAAGAAGTACAACCAGAATGCTTCTTAGAAGCAAAGATGGTGAGACTGCATCTCACATGTTATCAGGAGGGATCAGTCCCTGGAGAAGGACATCATGCTTGGTAAAGTGGAGGGTCAGTGGAAAAGAGGAAGACCCTCAACGAGATGGATTGGCACAGTGACTGCAACAAGGGGCTTAAACATAGCAACAATTGTGAGGATGGTGCAGGACCAGGCAGTGTTTTGTTCTGTTGTGCATAGGGTCACTATGAGTCAGAAGCAACTTGATGGCACCTAACAACAACAACAACAACCACCTGACAAATGAACAAGTCTATCTTTGTCAAAGTACGGCCAGAGTGCTCCTTGCAAGTGAGAAAGGCAAGACTTTGTCTCAACTATTTTGGACGTGTTATCAGGAGAGACCATTCCCTAGAAAGGAAAATCATGCTTGGTAAGGTAGAGGGTCAACAAAAAAGAGGAGACCCTAGACAAGATGGATTGACACAGTGTCTGCAACAATAGGCTGAAACATAGCAGCAATTTTGAGGATGGGGCAGGACTGGGCAGTGTTTCATTCTGTTATACGTAGGGTCCCTATGAGTCAGAATTGACTCATAGTGACTCTGTAGGACAGAGTGGAACTACCCCATAGGGTTTCCAAGGAGAGACTGGTGGATTCAAATTGCCATCCTTTTTGATTAGCAGCTGAGTTCTTCTCCGTTACACCACCAGGTCTCCTGTAATGGGGGAAGGTAGGGTTTAATCAATCATGTTAAGATTAGCCATGGTTGCTCTTCCTTATTTCTCCCTCTTCCTCTCTTTATAAACCAAATTGTGCCTAGGTTCTTCAAGCTATTTGCTTCTTCTGGAATCAAGATGGCCTCCCTGTATGTATATAGAATAACTACTTAGGATAAACCTTATGTTCAAACTTTGGTGAATTTTGATTACTTTGAACAAGCTCAATTATAGTATTGAATTCATAGTGTTAAAAAAGCCAATATAGTTGTCAAAATATTTTATTTATTATTATTGAAAAGTTGACTTATCTATGTATATATATTTAAGTTTTTACCACAATGACCACAATACCTGAATAGTAAAGTCCTCTATTAAATTAAAATAACAATTATTTTTTAAGAATCTTATCAATGCTTTCTGTGAGAATAAGAGAGTGATATTAACAGGTAGGGCAGTAACCAGCCTCCGTGGTCTTCTTGTAAAGTATACTTTGAAATATTTATATTAATATATTTTACCTGAACAATCACTAAGGGAGGCTGGACTCTTCCTATATAGCTCTTACACTACTATTGATTTAATTAGGAAATATGTAGTAATTCTCACAACTCAGTAAAAAAAAATTGAAAAGTGGGCAAAGGGCCTGAGTAGACATTTCTTCGAAGAGGATGTACAAATGACCATTATGGGTATGAAAAAATGCTAAATATCTGTATCCATTATAAAAACCCACACATTGCTGTCGAGCCCATTGCAACTCATAGTGATCCTATTAAATAAAAAAGGAAGATGCAAATCACACCAAAGTGAGATACACTCACTAGGATGGCTATAAACAAAAAGACACAGAGTAACAAATATTGGTGAGCATATTAGATATTAGAATCATCATACATTGCTGATGGGAATATAAAATATTGCAGTGCTTTGGAAAACCACTTAGTAGTTTCTCAGAATGTTAAACATTAAGTTACCATATGAGCCAGCAATTCCAATAAGTATATACACAAGAGAAATGAAAACATACATCTACATAAAAAGAAGGATGTTCATAACAGTGTGATTCATAATAGCCAAAAAATTGAAATAACCCAGACGTCAATCAACTGATGAATAAATAGATAAAAAGTGGTATACCCATACAATGTAATACTATTTGTCAATAAAATAATGAACATACTCACACATGTTACAGCATGGATGAACCTAGAAAACATTATGATCATTGAAAGAAATCAGTCACAAAAGACCACATATGATATGATTTCATTTATATGAAAGGTCCAGAATAAACAAAAACCCAGAGAAAGGATATTACTTGTTCTCTAGCCCTGGGGTGGGGGGTCCTGAGGAGAAATAAGGAGTAAGTGCTAAAGGATATGGGGTTTCTTTTTTGGACTGATGAAAATGTTCTAAAAATGATTGTGGTGATGGTTGCACAACTTTACAAGGTCACTTGTATGGCACATAAATTACATTTCAATATATCTGTTAAAAAAGAAAAAATAAATATGCAATATAAAATAATTTTTTTTAAATAGTTCTTTGTAGCATAACTTTTTAAAAAAGTATATATTTATACTCTACTTTTTTGAACTTAGGATTTGATATTGGGAAGAAAAAATAAAAATTTTATGAGAGAAGATTGGTCACTAATTAAATAAGATCATAGGTATGTGATAAAACAATGGTTTTAACTTAAAACAATTGATAAAGTGGCAATATAATATTTAAATATGCAAAATAGAAGATATCACAATTTTACAAAATATAAAAACTTTTAGAAATGAGAAAGTTTTGTTTGTTCTTTTTGGTGTTATTTGTTGTAATAATCAAAGGTGTGATAAAGTCAGCACAAAGCACCAAAAATTATTTTGGTTAAACACAGAATGTTTTCTATCTGTGGCAGATTGCACAGAAGGTAAAATTACTATAAGCTAACTGAATACCCCAAAACCAATTTGTCATGTAACAGAGAGAAGAACATTTTATGCAAAAATACCTATATCATGTATTATATTCCACATCACACTAATAATGTCAGGGAAAGAACATATAACTGATTTTAAACAAAATTATCAAAACAGTATAATTTGTGAAGGGATTTACTTTTATTGCATGAATTTGGATTTTAAAATGCTTAACTAGGATTTTCTGTGAGGAGTTTTTTTAATCTAGCACATTAAAGATATTGCAAATTAAGTTTCTTATTTCCTGGGAATTCTATCTATAAATTAATTGAAACAAAACTTCTTTGTTTAAAGGCATTTATTTCTAATTTCTTAGTATTCTCTGAAAGTAGGAAAATATTTCATACCCAGACAACAATAGGTAAAGGTTGTTCTCAATGACAAATATACATGCACACTAAAAGTTTGCAGCTTTATTTTTATATCTTCAGAGGATACATATATATATATATATACACAAATTGACTAGTCAAATCCAAAAAGATCTATTCTTCAGTGGGTACAAAATATTCTCTTAATGATTCGAACTTTCAAAAGGACAAAGAAAATGAATATCAAGCCACGTTCCCTCTTGTCTCTTACTCCACGGAGAATAGCTCCCCCTCATCCTGAAAGAGAGAACCAAGGGATCACATCATTAAGCCTGATTCCCTATCATGGTGGCTACCAATGGGAATAATTTTTCATCCATGCACAAACCACACTCAAAGTACACAAAGACTCTTCTCTCAGATATGTGGTCAGACTGGTCTCTTCAGTTCTGAACACATTAATCCTTGAACTTGGTTGTGGTATGAGACACTGCCCAAACCAAAAGTTGAACAAGATACAGATGAACCAACAAATTTGGCCAAGAAAAAGAAATAAAAATCATGGATTTTAAAGAAAAAAAGAAAAATCAGTGAATGTCAAGATTCATTGCCACTAGGATTTACTTCAAGAACCAAAAATATGTACCTAGGCTTAAAAAACCAGTGATGCAAACTTGCCAGGCAACAGTTTAATCGTTACCAGAAGGTAAGTATCTTTAACACCTTGATGAGACCTCCAAAACACTGAAAGTATAATTTTCATTAATGAGGGAACTAGCAGGATATAAAAACTGCTTCCTATCCTTAATTTATTCCTATTCTTAATTTATTGCTTCTCAATAAATCGTGTATGTTTATACCTTGTGGCCTTAGTGGCACAGTGGTTAAGAGCTCAGCTGTTAACCAAAGGTTCGGCAGTTCGAATCCACCAGCTGCTGCTTAGAAACCCTATGGGGGCAGTTCTACTCTATTCTCTAGGGTCGCTATGAGTCAGAATTGACTTGACTGCAACGGGTTTGGTTTTTTGTTGTTGTTGTTCATACCTTAGGTAGAGGTCTTGATATTACTTTTCCTTAAATTATCTTCCCTTTTTCTCAATTTATTATATTATCACTTGTTTTTGAAGGCATAATACCTGTAGTCTCACCTAATCTTGATCAAAGTCACTGTAACTTTGCTCATCCAATTAAATACATTTACCACATTTACAATAGTCATTTAAACTGTAATTGTGCAGTTATCATGCTCTAAGGAAAGGCCCTTTTCATGTGCTATATTCTTTTGGTGACAGAGGTTGTAATTTATCTTTTGTTTACTCATTTGTTTGCTTGAACAAGTTTTAATACAGTGGGTACTCAATAAAATTTGTCAAATAAAGTCAATGTGCATTAAAGAATTATTTAAATAATTATCTTCTGGGCAGTATTCCACTGAATATAGATCAACAAACTTTCAAAAGAGAATATCTAAGTTGAGATAGTACTGTATGGCTTCATGAAGATGATTATATGGAGCTAAATCTAGAAAGAGGGTGACGATCTGAAGAAACTGGAAGAAGGACATAAATACTTACATATCTATGAACTGAGGAAACTAAGCATTTAGTGTCAGTGGAATCCAATTCATGTGTTGAAAGGTGATCAGAAATAAGGAAGTCGTTTCCTATTCTTAGAAAATTATAGTATTCCTAGTGCTAGCTATATATGCAGATATTATTTGACATATATCCTGGTATACTTTTCATATAGTCCACCCAAATCTATTTTCAGTATGCAACAGAAAACTCTTATATTTACCTTTTCATTCCTTTGATTGTGGATATGATTTAGAGTCAATTCTTGTGACCTCATTAGTATGATCCAATAAAAGCTACAGTTCAAATATAAAATCTTTCTATCGACAACCAATAAGTATTAATTGAGCAATGTGTTTAAATTAAATGGCAGGAAGGATCAAAGACAGAGTGGAGAATGGGGTTATAAAAAATGCGCATAGGTAACCCTATATACTGATATTTATGGAATATACTTTAATGATAGATTCTGTTGTACAAACTGAAAGCACTAAGGAAGTCAGCAAGGAGGGAAATAAATCGGTGGGGACCAAAATAGACCAGGAAAGACAAGCCTGCTGTTATCCAAGTGCTATGCTTCAAAAAATGGAATCTCTCAATAATCTCAGAAGCGTAATTATTCCTTTTTCTCATTTGATGAAATTGACACTGAAAATGATGAACTAAATATTGCTCATGTAGTGTATGACAGAAAAACCTTCTGAATTCTGGATTTTCTGATGTTAGATTCCAGGTTAGCCTACTTTGTGTTTTAAGTCTCTTCATAACCCCAAAACTATGAGAGGTTGATAGTTTTCAATCTGAAATATGCAATACTGATGTGATTTTAATAGGGGTGGGGGAAGAACAGCGTTACAACCTGAAGATGACACCTGGGCCATAGATCATCTTTTCTTTCCTACAAAACAGAGAGATATCAGTACTGTGATCTCCCAGATTTGTAGAGTTTTCATCTACCCCACAATATCTTCTGCTGAATAATCCAGGAGGAAGGGCACAGTCTCCTCTTTCATGCCCCAGTTATTACAAGCTGAACCAATTTCAGTCCCATATATTGCCACACGTGAAATTCTGATGGAAGTTTAAGCAGTTCTTTTTTGAAGATATGACAAGGCAATATAAATTTGGAGGACTGGGGTTTAATCCCCTCAGTCCTTTCTGTGCTCTTCCCAGGGCTCCCACTTTAGGGTCCTGCCCATCTGATATTCACATCATTCCTGAATGAATAGGCAGCTGATCACCTGATGCTAGGTTCTTTCTTGTGTTTTGAAGAGCCTGCTACCTGAGACTAATTTGAGAGAAGTAAGTAAAGCACAATTCAAAGAACTACTTATTGTTTTGCACTTCACAACTCCTGGAAAGAAGTTTTATAATAATCATCCAATTTTATACTTGAAAAAATAAGACAGAATTCTTAATCATTATGCACTACTTCTTTCCTCTTAACCACTATACCCTAAATCTTCTAGCAACCTAACGTGGTGCCTCGTCAGTTCCAACATAGAAAGAGGTGAGTTCAGAACCTCTGGGTTGGGCAGGAAGACGATAGATGATTTGATTCCAGTCTACCCTCTCTACAGATAGTTGCCATGCCCAGTTTTCTCCTTAATTTCTTGCCGTGGAGAGTTTTAATTTCCTTAAAACCATATATTCTAATTTAACTTAAGGAAAGAAACATCAGTTCATCCTATTAATGTGCTGTTGGCCCTATAGCTTGAGTATTAATCCTGACCTTGTTATAAGAACGTTTGTCTTCTTCTTGAGTCTGTCTTCACAACTTAGTAGCCGAGTATACCTCGGACTGGGTTCCCAAGTGTTATGCCTAGTAGCAGAGTTGTGTTTCTCAGAGCTTGAAAGGAGATGGCAAGTATGTATAGATCTGGAAGGAGAACAATTTGGAAATACTACAATGTTTTCCAAATGATGTTTTCCAATTATTGTGGAGGCAGATTATGGCAAATCTGAAAAACAAGACTAAGGAATTGAAACTTGATGTTTGATTTGTTGTTCAAACCAGAAAGCATATACCTTTTGCATTTCCCTTCCTTTATCCTATATATAATCTAAAACCACATGTTATGAATTATGCCTCCAAAATATATCTCACTGTCAACAATTAATATCCCTCTTCATTTTCATTAATTTAAACTTCTTGCCTATCTCACGCGGATACTTGCAATGACCTCTGAAGTAGTCTTTCTACCCTTAACAGTATTTTCTGAGAACCATGTGCATTAATACATGCACAACCCTGTTCAAGTGTATAGCAAACCAGCTCAATAAATGTTATCATTACTATTTTTTAAAAATATTTTATTGTGTTTTAAGTGAAATTTTACATAGCAAATTGGGTTCCCATTTAACAATTTTCATATAAGTTGTTCCATGACAGCGGTTTCATTTGTCAGCTTCCCAACATTCTCAATATTTCCATTTTTTTCTTCTGTTTCCATTAATCTAGCTTCCCTGTCCCTCCTTAGCTTCTCATCTTTGTTTTAGGGTAAATGTTGACCGCTTGGCCTCATACAGTGGATTATTTAAGGGAGTGCAGTATTCACAGGTGATATTTATTTTATAAGCCAATCTATTGTTTAGATGAAAGGTGACCGCCATGAGTGGCTTCAGTCCAAGTTCAAAGATTATTTTAGGGCAATAGTCTCAGGATTTCCTTTAGCCTTAATTGGTCCAGCAACTCTGAACTTTTTTAGGAATTTGAGTTTTGTTCTACATTTTTCTCCCTTTCTATCTGGGACCCTCTATTGCGTATGGGCCGGTAGTGGTAGCCAGGCACCATCTAGCTCTTCTGGCCTCAGGCTAGATGAGGCTGTGGTTCCTATGGGCTATACCGTGGACTTGTCTTTGAGCCTCCGATTTCCTACATTCTTTTTTGTCCATAGGAGTAGAGATCAATTGTTGTGTCTTAGATGGCCACTCACAAGCTTTTAAGACCCCAGATGCTACTCATCAAACCAGGATGTAGAACATTTTTATGAACTATGCTATGGCGTAATGGTTAAGTGCTACTGCTGCTAACCAAGAGGTTGGCAGTTCAAATCCACCAGGTGCTCCTTGGAAACTCTATTGGGCAGTTCTACTCTGTCCTATAGGATTGCTGTGAGTCGGAATCGACTCGACGGCAGTGGACAGTGGGATGTTATGGCAATTGACAGAGTTGTCCCACTAAACTATGGTCCCAAGACTTCAAACCCATGAGGTGTTTTATTATGTCTAGGAAGTATCTGTAACTGTGCCCCTTATGAGATTTTATATATATATGAATATATATGCAGCACACATAAACATGTATATATCTATGCCTACAGATACACCTGTACATGCACACTTGTATACTCCTATGTGCCTTCTTATACACATGTATGCATACATGTCTGCCTAGGTAACCACACACGTATTTTTTAGTTGCTATTACTGTTGTTGTAAAGTTGTATGTTACATTGCTGTTAGGTGCCATCAAATTGGTTCCAACTCATAGTGACTCTATGTGAAACAAAACTACATCCTGCCTGGTCCTGTACCATCCTCACAATCGACGTTATGCTTGAGCTCATAGTTGCTGCCACTGCGTGAATCCATCTCATTGAGGGTCTTCCTCTTTTTCATTGTCTACTTTACCAAACATGATGTCCTTTTTTAGGGGCTAGTCTCTACATGTCCAAAGTATGAGATGAAGTCTCACTATCCTTGCTTCTAAGAAGCATTCTAGCTGTATTTCTTCCCAGGCAGATTTGTTCATTCTTCTGGCAGTCCATGATATATACAATGTTCTTTACCAGCATCATAATTCAAAGACAGCGATCTTTTTCAGCTGTCCTTATTCGTAGTCTAGCTTTCCCATGCATATGCCCACCCAGTGCCGCCGAGTCGATTCCGACTCATAGCGACCGTATAGAACAGAGTAGAACTGCCCCATAGAGTTTCCAAGGAGCACCTGGTGGATTCAAACTGCTAACCCTTTGGTTAGCAGCCATAGCACTTAACCACTACACCACCAGGGTTTCCACCATGCATATGAGGTGATTGAAAATACCATGGCTTGGGTCAGGTGCATCTTAGTCCTCAAAGTGACATCTTTGCTTTTTAACACTTTAAAGAGGTCCTTTGCAGCAGCTTTACCCAATGCAATGCGTCTTTTGATTTGTTGACTGCTGCTTCTGTGGAGGTTGATTGTGCATCCAAGAAAAATGAAATCCTTGACAACTTCAGTATTTTGTTCATTTATCATGATGTTACTTATTGGCCCAGCTGTGAGGATTTTTATTTTCTTTATTTTGAGGTGCAATCTATACCAAAGGCTGTGGTCTTTGATCTTTGTCAGTGAGTGCTTCAAGTCCTCTTCACTTTCAGCAAGCAAGGTTGTGTCATCTGCATAACGCAGGTTGTTCATCAGTCTTCCTCCAATCCTGATGCCACGCCCATCTTCATATAGTCTAGCTTTGTGGATTATGTCTTTCAGCATTTACCAAAATAGTCCCTTTTTCTTGGCTACTTCTTAGTGTCTTCATTTACTTTGAACAAGTTGTGCCAACTTCACCCATATTGGTTATTGTCTTTCCCATCACCAAGATACCAGATGTCTTCTGTCTAGAAAGTTATTCTACCTCCCTTCCCCTCACATCCCTGGTAACCATCAAAGAACATGGCTTTTAGTGTGTGTACCTATTCTTGACTTTTTATAAAAGTGAGACAATACAATATTTGTCCTTTTGTGATTGACTTATTTCAGTCAGCATAATGTCTTCCAGATTCATCTATGTTATGTTTCTCAGACTGTTCTTTATTCTTTATAGTTGCATAGTATTACATTGTGTGTATGTACCACAATTTGTTTATTCATTCCTCTGTCGATGGGCTCTTAGGTTGTTTCCATCTTTTTGCTATTGTGAAAAATGCTGCGATGAATTTAGGTGTGCGTATGTTACTAGTGTCACTGCTTTTATATTTCTAGAATATATACCTAGGAGTGGGATTGATGGATCATATGGTATTTCTAATTTGAACTATTTGAAGAAGTGCCATACTGTTTTCCATAGTGACTGTACTGTTTTACAGTCCCAACAGCAATGTATGAGAGTCCCAATCCCCCTACAACTTCACCAGCATTTGTTGTTTTGTGTTTTTTTAATCTTTGCCATTTTTGCAGGGGTGAGGTGCTCTCTCACTGTACTTTTGATTTGCATCTCTCTAATGGCTAATGTAGATCAAGAGGCAGTTGTTCGGACAGAAAAAGGGGATACTGATTGGTGTAAAGTCAGGAAAGGTGTGCGTCAGGGTTGTATTCTTTCACCATACCTCTTTAATCTGTATGCTGAATAAATAATACGAGAAGCAGGACTATATGAAGAAGACCGGGGCATCAGGATTGCAGGAAGACTCATTAACAACCTGTGTTATGCAGATGACACAACTTGCTTGCTGAAAGTGAAGAGGACTTGAAGCACTTACTAATGAAGATCAAAGACCACAGTCTTCATTATGGATTACACCTCAACATAAAGAAAACAAAAATCCTCACAACTGGACCAATGAGCAACATCATGATAAACGGAGAAAAGACTGAAGTTGTCATTTTACTTGGATCCACAATCAACAGCCATGGAAGCAGCAGTCAGGAAATCAAAAGACACATTGTATTGGGCAAATCTGCTGCAAAGGACCTCTTCAAAGTGTTGAAGAGCAAAGATGTCACCCTGAAGACTAAGGTGAGCCTGACCCAAGCCATGATATTTTCAATCACATCATATGCATGTGAAAGCTGGACAATGAATAAGGAAGACCGAAGAAGAGTTGATGCCTTTGAATTGTGGTGTTGGCAAAGAATATTGAATATACCATGGACTGCCAAAAGAACGAACAAATCTGTCTTAGAAGTACAACCAGAATGCTCCTTAGAAGCAAGGATGGCGAGACTGCGTCTTACATTCTTTGGACATGTTGTCAGGAAGGATCAGTCCCTGGAGAAGGACATCATGCTTGGCAGAATACAGGGTCAGCGGAAAAGAGGAAGACCCTCAACAAGGTGGATTGACACAGTGGCTGCAACAATGAGCTCAAGCATAACAACAATTGTAAGGATGGCTCAGGACCGGGCAGTGTTTCGTTCTGTTGTGCATAGGATCGCTATGAGTCGGAAACGACTCGATGGCACCTAACAACAACAATGGCTAATGACCATGAACAACTCTTCATGTGTTTATTGGCTTCCTGAATGTCCTTTTGGTGAAATGTGTTCCTGTACTTTGCCCATTTTTTTATCGGATTGCTTGTCTTTTTGTTAAGTAGCTGAAATTTTCTATATATTTTTGATTAGACACTTATCAAATATGCCATTGGCAAATATATTTTCCCAACCTGTAGGTTCTTTTTTGGCTCTCTTGGTAAAGCCTTTTGATGAGCATAAGTGTTTAATTTTTAGGTAGTCCCAGTTATCTAATTATTTTCTGTCATTCCTGCACATTTAGTTTGATTTGATAGGCTATTTATGCCAAAAATTAGGTTCCCTAGTTTTGACCTTATATTGTCTTCCAGGAACTTTTTAGTATTAGCTTTACCATTTAGGTCTTTGACCCAGTTTGAGTTAGTTTTTATGCATGATATGACGTATGGATCCTGATTTCATTTTTTCTGCACATGGATATCCACTTTTGCCAGCACGATTTGTTAAAGAGACTGTTAACTCCCCCCCGCCCTCCCCGCCATTGAATGGACCTTTTGTCAAAGGTTGGCTACCCTTAAATGGCTGGATTTACTTCTGGGTTATCAATCCTATCCCATTGTCTACGTCTGTCATTGAACTAGTACTAGGCTATTTTGATTTCTGTGGCTGTGTAGTAAGTTTTGAGATCAGGAAGTGAGAGGCTTCCTACTTTGTTCTTCTTCTTCAATATTGTGTTAGGAGTCAGAATTGATTCAACGACAATGGGTTTGGTGTTTTTTTGGTTTTCCTTTCCATATGAAGTTAGAGAGTAGTTTTTCTATTTCATTAAAGAATGCTGTTGGGATTTGGATTGGAATTGCGTTGTATCTATAGATCTCTTTTGGTAGTATTGACATTTTCACAATGTTAAATCTTTCAATCCATGCGCATGGAATATTTTTTCATTTATGTAGATCTCTTTTAGTTTCTTGCAGTAGAGTCTTATTGTTTTATGTCCCTGGTTAGGTTTATTCCTAGATATTTTATCTTTTGGGGACTATTGTAAATGATGTTGATTTATTGATTTCCTTTTCAGAGTCCTCCTTGTTAATGTACACAAACCTAACTGATTTCTGTGTGTTGACGTTGTACCCTGCCACTTTGCTAAATCATCCTATTAGTTCTGTTAACTTTCTTGTGGCCAAAAATGTGGTCTGTTCTGGAAAAATGATTCATGTGCATTGGAGAAAAATGTGTTGTGTGCTGTTTTTGGGTGGTATGTTCTATATGTATCTATGTGGTCAAGTTGGTTGATTGTGTTCTTTAGATCTTCAATATCTGTTAAATTTCTTTCTTGTTGTTCTGTCCATCATCGGAAATGGCGTGTTAAAGTCTCCTACTATAATTCTGTCTATTTCTCTCTTCAATTCTGTTTAGAGTTTATGTACTTTGGAGCTTTGTCATTGGGTACATAAATATTTATTTTGGTTATGTCCTCTTGATGGATTGATCCTCTAATCATTATATAATGTCCTTCCTTTTCTCTAATAATTGATTTTGATGTAAAGTCTATTTTACCAGAGATTATTATTGCCACCTGCCCTCTTTTGGTTTCTGTTTATGTGATATATTTTTTTCCATCCTTTGGTTTTTAACCTGTTTATGTCTTTGAGTCTAAGATGTGTCTCTTGTAGGCAACATAACCAAAAAAAAAAAAAACCAAACCTGTTGCTGTCGAGTCGATTCCTACTCATAGCAACCCTATAGGACAGAATAGAACTGCCTCTTAGAGTTTCCAAGGAGTGCCTGGCAGATTTGAACTGGAAACCTTTAGGTTAGGGGCCATAGCACGTAACCACTACGCCACCAGGGTTTCCATTGATGGGTAATGTTGTTTTATCCATTCTGCCTCTATCTGTCTCTTGACGAGTGCATTTAGATGATTTACATTCGCTGTGATTATCCATAGGTACGAATTTACAGCTGCCATTTTCTTTTTATTTTGTTACGCTTTTTGTTGTGGTGTTCTGCTTAATTTTCTGTGCTGAGTTCTTTTTGTTTATGGATTTTCTTTTTGTTTCTTTTGTTGTTTTTGTTTTTCTGTTTGCTGAGTCTTTTTGATTTTCTTCTTTATTTTGGTGAGTAGATTTATTAATTTTCTTTGTAATTACTCTGAAATTTACCTTTCTCTTCTGGTTTAGAACAGTCAGTTATATCTTGATATCATCTTCACTTTCTTTCCATACAGAAGTTCTATAAACGCATGATTTATTCTCCCTTTTTGTTTAGAAGTTGTCGTTTTTTACAGATTGACACATCTAGTTCCCTGTTATTAGTTTCACATCTTTATTTTGCTTTTGAGAATTCTTTATCTGAATTGGTATCTGGGTGATGCTGTCGTGTGTTATCTTAGTTATCTAGTATTGCCTTAACAGAAATACCACAAGTGGGTGGTTTTAACAAAGGAAAATTTTATTGTCTCACAGTCTAGTAGGCTAAAAGTCTGAATTCAGGGCGTCAGCTCCAGAGGAAGGCTTTCTCTGTCTGTCAGCTCTGGAGGAAGGTCCTTGTCATCAATCTTCCTCTGGTCCAGGAGCTTCCCAGCACAGCGACCCAGGGTCCAATAGACGCATTATTCTCCTAGCTCTTGTTTCTTGGTGGTATGAGGTCCCCATGTCTCTCTGCTTGTTTTTCACTTTTATACCTCAAAAGAGATCAGCTCCAGAAACAACCCAATCTTGTAGATTGAGTCCTGCCTCTCATTAACATAACTGCTGCTTATCCCATCTCATCACTATCATAAAGATAGGATTTGCAACATATAGGAAAATCAAATCAAATGACAAAATGGTGGACAATCACACAATACTGGAAATCATTGCCCAGCCAAGTTGACAGATATTTTTGAGAGATGCAATTCAACCCATGACATGTTTCTTTATCTCAGGTTGTTGCTGATGTGGTTGGTTCTCTATCCTAAGGACTACCTTTAATATTTCTTTTAAGGTTGATTTGTTTTTTACAAATTTCCTTAATTTCTTTTTATCTGGGAATGTCCTGCTTTGGCATCATGTTTGAAATACAATTTTGCTGGATATATTTGGTTGGCAGTTCTTTTCTTTCAGGGCTTTATATGTGTCATTCCATTGCTGTCTTGCCTGCATGGTTTCTGCTAAGAAATCAGAGCTTAGTCTTATTGATGCCCCTTTGTAGGCGATATTTTGTTTTTCATGAGCTGCTCTCAGAATTCTTTGTCTTTGGTTTTGGAAAGTTTGGTTATGATATGTCTTTTTGACTTTCTTTCGGGTTCTATCCTGTATGGGATTCATTGAGCTTCTTAGATGGAAACCTTCTTGTCTTTCATGATAGTAGGGAAGTTTTCTGCCAATAAATCTTCAACAATTCTGTCTGTGCTTTTTTTTTTTTTTTTTCTTTCTCCAGTTCTGGAATTCCAATTACATGTAAATTGCAGATTTTCCCTGCTATCTGAAAATAGTGCATTCTTATGAAACCTTTCATTAACTGAAGTGGCATAAAGCAAAGAACTAATTGCCGTTAATTTATATAGGAAAATTTTTTGAGTGTTTCCAGATCCCCAAAATAACCTACCAATCATGAAAAATAATACTTAAAATCCAGATGGGAGCTGTGGAGGGTGGTCCCAGAGGAGTGGGCTTCCCAGGGATCAGTGAAGTGTGCCCAGGGGCCATCGAGTGAGGGAGCAGCAGTCACCACCTCCTCCCTGACACCATCTGAAGATGAAGAGCTGGAAGAAGAGGAGGAGAAGGGAGTGGCAGTGGAAGAAGATGGAAGAGATGGTGGCTTTGGGGGTGGAACTGCTAGGCTTTCTGACCAGGTGACACTCAGCCCTGCCAGCCTGGACTGCACATCCCTGGACCACAACCCAGACCTGCCGCCCTCTTTGAATTCCCAGACTACTGCACCCCCAAGTTTACCAAGCTCATCACAGGGGACTGGCATCAGTGTTGCATCACCAGCCAGGTTTTCATCTACTGGTCTACCATCAGCAGAGAGCACCCCCTAAAACAGCTGTTTACATACAGGAATGGTATTTTCACTTTCATCATTTTTTGTAGGAGTGAAAATCTTCTTTGTGTTTCTAGTGGTTAGTGAAAACAGGTACTAATGTAGGTACTTTATAAAAGTACAGTGGCGTAAGGTGAACTTTCAGATAGTGGGGCAAATCTCTATCCCTCTCGATAGTGTCCCCCATAACTTTAGACTTTCTTCATTCTTTTTTCTGATTGTTCCTCAAACAAATTAGTATCAAGGGATTTGTCCTCTGTTTCATTGATTCTTTCTTCCATTGATTGAATTCTTCTATTGAGTTATCTATTTCTGATATTTTATTGTTAATCTGGATTTCTAATTGTTTTTGTATGGTTTCTAATTGTCTATTTTGTCATTTTGTTCTTGTATTGTTTTTATGAATTCTTCCAGGGATTTGTCTGTGTTTTTCTTAATCCTTTTGAAGATCCTGCACATACATCTTTTGAATTCCTTGTCAAGAAGTTCTATTACCGTTTATTTCTCAGGAAGGTTTTCTGCCCCCTTATTTTGCTCATTTTTTTGAGCCATCTTACCCTGTTTCTTCATATGTTGTGTTACTGTCTGCTGTCTCGGAGGCATTAAGTTTAGTGCTAGCAGTTAGTGCATTCTCTGGAGACCAGGGCAGCACATCTCTGTATCTACCGTGAGGGAGTACTACCCAGACGGGTGAGGTAGGTCCAATGTGCATGCACAAATTGGAGTCCTAGTAGGTGGTGAGATATTAAGGGGTTTCAGTGCAAGTTCAGATGGCCTGCAAGAACTGTTTGCAAGTGGGATGTGTGCTGCTGCAGCTGGGTGGATGTTAGATGAGGGCACTAGGATCTCCTGCTATCATTACTATTTTTTTCTTTCTCCACTTAAGTATTCCCAAAGTTTTGAAAGTAATCATTTTTAATAATTTTAATTTTTGTTAAAATAATACAGATATGTAGTTTAAAAACTCAGGCTTTAATACGAGGTAATTAGAAAAAAATATAACTGTCTATGACCCATCTCTACTCAAGCTACAGGCTGTTTCACCTACTATTTATCTCCATATTTGTGAATGATATTCTTGTCTAACAACTCCTTATTTTTCAGACTCACATGTTTATAACTTCTGATCATAGTTTATTCTGGCTTGACACACCCATTTCTCTCCTCACCCCCCCCACAGACCTCTAAGAAATTTTTAATATTAATATTGTTATTAAATCTGTAGTAAGCATTGACACTCTAATGATTATAAAAGTAAGTATTGTTTTCTAAAAGCACACTTCCTTGCCTCTAAAAGCCTTCATTTTTCCTGTGTTTAATAACAAACTTTATTTTTTTCCTGGTTTTCTTCAAACCTGTCTTTATTTTTCCAGCTGATCTAACACCTCTACACGTCTATCAGTATTTTCCACATGTTCAGTCAGATACTCCCTCCCTTTTTTTAAGAGAGTGAGAAAGAGAGAGGGAGAAACCTTGCTCCCAGTGGCCTCAGTTGTCTGGCTTTCAACTGAATAGGCTATTTTCTAATTTGGGCTACCACTTGCCTTCATACTGGAACTTCTTTTCAAAGTTTTTGAGTGTTGGACCCACATTTTCTGGATATTATGGCTTTTTCTTTCTTGATTTAGTCTCTTATTTTGCTAGGACACATCACTTAGTTATCTTTGTACTAGACTCATTGGTAGGTAAAAATTTTGAGTCTTTAAATGTCTAAAAATGTCTTCATTTTCTCCCACCTTTGATAGAAAGCTTTACTGGGTATGAAACAAATTCTGGGATAAAATCCACAAAATTTAGGATTTTGAAGTCATTGCTGAATTGTGCTCTAGCTTCCAAACTTGACGTTATGAAGTCCAATGCTATTTTGATTCTAAATCCTTTTGATATGACTTGATTTTTCTCTGTACATTTTATAATCTTCACTTAATCTGTCTTTATATCCTTTGACTCTGGTAATTTTTATTATTAATAATATGATTATTTTCTCCCCAGTTTCTCTATTCTTTTTTTCATCAAATCATATTAATTGCATGTTGGGCCTCTGGGGTTCTGGCTTTTATTCTCTTATCTTTCCTTTCCTACTTACCATTTATTGTCATTTTGTTCTACTTTTTAGAAGTGGTACTCAGCTGTTATCTTCAAGCCCTCTTTTAACTTTCTTTTAAATTCATATCTCAAATCTTAATGCTTTTTTGTATCCAGTTTCTTTTTTTACATAGATTTCAAATCTCAATTTGTGAAACAACTTTAGCAGAAAACAAAGCTCTTATACCTTGGGAGGTAGAGGAGGTGTTTTCACTTCATTATGTTGACTCTGGATGGAGGCCTTGGAAATTTCACTCTTTTGTATATAGATTGTTAACCAGTGCTTTTGGTTTGGTTCTATAACCTCACATTCCCTCCTTTCAAGTCTTAAATCTTTGGGAGGGGTTCTGTGTGGGCAAATTAGATATCTTCCTCTGATTTTTCAGTTCAGTTGTGGCTTCTTTTGTTTTCAATCATCACCAATGTGTTGAAATATCTTGGGCTTTATTGTTGCCCTTCCAATTACTATTGATTTATGTTAATTCCTTATTTCATAACTTCGTCATCATTTAAAAGTTTCGTGAAGTGAGTAGAATCCCTGGTGGAGAGTGGTTAAAGAACTCAGATGCTAACCAAAAGGTTGGCAGTTTGAACTCACCAGCTGCCCTTCAGGAGAAAGATGTAGTGGTCTGCTTCCATAAAGATTTATAGGCTTGGAAAACACTTGGGGTCACTGGAGTCAGAATCATCTTGACAGCAGTGGGGTTTGGTTTTAAGGGTTTGTGAGATGAGAGTATGAAGAAAGGGAATCTCTTTTAAAATTAGCTCTAACCAACTACAACCCTTCAAAGGCTTCTTATTGCTTTGTAAATGTTAGCCAGATACTTTTCTGTGACCTCAAAAATTACACTCCACTTTTCAAACTTATTTTGTGCTATTCTTTCCTTGACTGTTTATTTCTAATCATGGCTGATTTCCCTTAGTTCTTCAAGTGCCATTCATGCCTTTCCAATCTTGGGACATTTTGCATTTTGTTTCTTTGGTCTGAAATACTCTTCCACCCTGTCTCAACCAGGATCAATCTTTCTCTTCCTTCATGTCAAATCTTAAATGTTATTCCATCTGAAAATTACTTTCTTTCCATTCTTGTTGCAGTAAATGTCCTATCCATCTGACTCACCATCCAGTACCTGAAGATATAGAAGATGCTCAATTTGTCACTTGGTCAAATATATACCCAATGATAAGAAAGAAGTGTTTTGACATCAAATGCAATATATTATTTCAGGAAGTTTGTTGTTGTCACATAAATTATGAAGCAGTGTGGGGTAGTGGTTAGGCTTGTGAAATCTGGAGCCAGACTGCGTGATTGCATCCTGCTCTGCCAGTGCCTATCCATGTGCCTTTGGGCATGTTATTAAGTAATGAGTGCATTGCTGTCTTCATCTGTGAAATGGTTCACAGGTACATCATTAATAGGGTTTATGAGAATGAAATGAGTTGATACATATGAGGTAAATATACTTAACACATTGCAAATATGTTGTGGAGTCTGTTTCAACTCATGGCAATCAATTGTGTCTCAGAGTAGAACTGTGCTCCAAAAAGGTCGTTACTAACTGATTTTTTGGAAGTAGATTGCCAGGCCTTTTTTCTAAGGGGCCTCTGGGTGAATCCAAACATCTTCTTTTCAGTTAGCAGCTGAGCACATTAACTGTTCGCATCACCAAGGGACTCAAAATGCTATGTAAGTGTTGGTTAAAAAAATTAGTTATTTTAATTCACACCGAGTTAATCACATCAACCCTAACTTTACAGATGTAATTTTCTATCATCCTATAAATAATTCCAGAAATATGATTGTACCTTACCTAATTCATAAAAACTGAATTTAAAACTTATATAATAAGTATAAAATTACCCCTACTTAAAGTATAGAAATTTTTTAAGATTTATATCAATTTTATAAGTTTTGAATTGCACATAGTCTGTTTCTTCTTAAGTTCATGAAGCTTAGGGTTATTTTAGGTCTTTTTTATGTTAAAATACCAGCACTTTGCATAACAGAAAATCAAAGCAGGCTTTTAAGACATAAGCTTATGATGACAGTTGCATTTCTCATTTGCACAAAACAGATGTGTGCATTTATTTCAAATTTTCAAGAAGAAATAAATTGTTGGCATTACTGGAATGTGAATTTAAATGCATAAGAATAAAGATAGAAACATCTCTTCAAAAGTTATTGCTTATATTACTTGGAAACATGTATATTTGAAAAGTGCCTACTTGCTTAAGCCAGTTACATTACAAAATATTAAGAGTGTTAAGTATCTAAGGAAAATAAAATAGGAAAAGAAAAAATGCATGACACATTCATTAACCATCCCCTGATAATCTAGTCACCACCTGATTTCAAATTTTCCGTGAGTTAAATCCCTAAAATTATGACGACAAAACCATAAGTCATCTATTGCAAATTAAAGCTTTACTAATTATGTTTGAGTAAGATTGGAATATCCCTCCTAACTTAAAATTCAGACTGCTTTGTTTTGATGATATTTTATTTATGTATTAATAATTTTCTGAAATACCAACAAGTGGTATTGCTTATATGTTTCTAAGTTCAGAAGCTAATTCTAGTTTACAGCTTTCTCTTCTCCTACTTTACCTTACAGGTTAAAAAAAAAAAGACACAGGATCTTTTTTGCCAGTTGTTTGATGATGTGTTTTTATTCTCAAAAGTTTCAAATATTGCCCTTCAAACTTGCCCTTGCTTCAAGGTTGGACTTAAACGTTGAGCGTTTGATTCATGACACAAAGGAACTATATCTATTCCCAATAAAAAGAAATGGGGATTGTTTTATCATGAAGCTGCAGTAAGTCAAAGAGAAATGTTTAGGTCAGCTTCCTGTAGTCATAACCTTTATGTCAATATAGTAGACTGTAGATTTTAGACTTTAAGTATGGAAAAAACAATTCAGACTTAACAAGATTATTTATTTCACACTTTACCTGAATACAGAACTTCTTCTACTTTGCTTTTTCTTGTTATTCTAGAATATGAATCCAACCAAGCAAGGGTTTTTGCTTAAAGAAATAAATATCATAATTCATTACTTGAAATTGGAAAGAATCATCCAATTTTTTGCAAGTTAGATTAGCCTGAAAGGGCAGTACTGTTAACACAATCTAGTTTCTTTCCATTCTTTACAAGCTGTAACCTGAAGCACCATCTCAGGTAGTAGATGAAGGAATGCTATATTTAGGGCGCTGGATGCATAGTTAACCTATTACCAAATGCTATAAAGCAAAATGATCCCTTTACTTGGATCCTCATGTCTTCTCTCTGCCTTCTCTTCTCTAGATGATGATAGCTGAAGACATGTGTTTGAGTATTTTTATCATTATGTTGTTGTTTTTATTAGGTGCCATTGAGTCAGGTCTGACTTATAAAGACCCTATGTACAACAAAATGAAACAGTGCCTGAATCTGCGCCGTCTTCACAATCTTTATTATGCTAGAGCCCATTGTTGCAGCCACTGTGTCAATCCGGTTTGTTGAAGGTCTTTCTCTTTTTCACTGACCCTCTACTTTACTAAGCATGATGTCCTTCTCCAGGGACTGATCCCCCCTGATAACATGTCCAAAGTATGTGAGATGTAGTCTCTCCATCCTTGTTTCTAAGGAGCATTTTGACTGTACTTCTTCCAAGACAGATTAGTTAATTCTTTTGGCAGTCCATGGAATATTCAATATTCAATATTCTTCACCAACACCACAATTCAAAAGCGTCAATTCTTCTTCTGTCTTCGTTATTCATTGTCCAGCTTTGCATTCATATGAGGCAATTGAAAATACCGTTATGCTTGGGTCAGGTGCATCTTAGTCTTCAAGGTGACATCTTTGCTTTTTAACATTTTAAAGTGCTTTTTTTTTTTTTTTTTTTGCAGCAGCTTTGGCCAATGCAATGCACCCTTTGATTTCTCGACTGCTGCTTCCATGGGTGTTGCTTGTGAATGCAAGTAAAATGAAGTCCTTGACAACTTCAATCTTTTCTCCATTATCGTGATGTTGCTAATTGGTCCATTTGTGAGAATTCTTGTGTGTGTGTGTGTGTGTGTGTGTGTTGAGGTATAATCCATACCGAAGGCTGTGGTCTTTGATCTTCATCAGCAAGTGCTTCAAGTCCCTTTTACTTCACAAAGTGAAGGGGACTTGAAAGTGAAAAGGACTTCATCAATATAATTATCTCTTTTTTAAACCTGGCATAAGTGATGTTCACCAAAAGTGGATCTAAACAGTATAGAATGGAAATAACTCATTCTTTTGAACCTCCCCAGCCGCTTACTTCACATGCCCAATATATGTTTCTTTACCAGACATATTGAAAAAATCAACATGTCCAATACTGAACTCATAATCTTACATCTGAAAATTGCCCTTTTTCCCACTTTTATCAATGTGTCTATTCAGTTTCTCAAGTCAGTGCCCTAGAAGTCATCCATGGCAACCTTCCATTTCTTTACTCAAATATAATAAGTCAATAAGTCATATTGATTCTCCCTCTTAATTATCTCCCAGATCTGTCCACTTAATCTTTAAACTTCACTGTCAACACCCTGTTAGTCAAGGACATGACCATTTCTTAACCCTGAACATTACAATATCATATTTTTCCAACCCCAAATTTATTACTTGACAATTTTTCTTAAAGTAGAAAATGTTTAAACAGAAAGTCATCGCTGTTGAGTTGATTCTGACTCATAACGACCTTATAGGACAGAGTAGAACTGCCCCACAGGGTTCCAGGGAGCAGCTGGTGGATTCAAACTGCCAACCTTTTGGTTAGTAGCCAAGCTCTTAACCACTGTGCCACCAGGGCTCTGAAAATGCTTAGCATGGACATAATTCTAAGATCTCTCCACACTTCTCCATAACTCTATCTTCATTTCATACAATTTTCCTTACAAAGAGCAACAGATTCAAGACTTATTTTGAGTTATTCAAAAGCTCCAAGCATTTTCTGATGCAATGCCTTACACATGAACTCTTTTTTTGAAATACCCTTCCCTCTCTTCTCTCTCATCCCTGACCTACATTGCATGACGTACTGTTATTCATTCACAACGATTCAGCTTAAATTTCATTTCCTCAGAGAAATTTCTTCCTACTTCTCTGATAATATAATTATTCCCAGTTTGGTAATCATAAAGAAACTTACAAGTTCTTTATATTAATCATTTCCATAATTACACATTTAACATTGGTCACCACCACAGTCTACACCCCATGAAGACGTGGATTAGCTCTGTGAACTTAGAAACATTTTATTAAATTCCCTTCGAAACAATAGAAAAACAAACCCCACAAAGGAATTTTGGAGAGAATTGTATTATTAACAGAAGGGCCACTGAGATCACGAATATTACTACCTAGAGAGAGGTCATATTTTCCCATCGACTCATTTTTAAAATACATTTCATGAAAATGATGTAGTTTTCTGTATATAAATTCATGATTACCAACTTCAGATAAATCCTCAACTCTGAATGGTAATTTATGTTTATCTTATAAGCACACTCTACCACTCTGCAAAACAATCATTTCCAGCTTTCTCCAATCTCTGTAAACTTCAGAGAGCAAAACAACCACCAAACTTTTCCCAAAATTCAACTTCAGAGAAAAAAATAGAAACCAGCAGAGAAGAACTCTTTCTTCCTTCCGTTTATAAGCATAAAAAACTATCGGCATATACATAGAATCTCCTTAGTCCCTCCTTTGCAATAAAATAAAGGTACTTCCTCTTATAAGGCCTGTTCCTTTACTCATACTTTGGGTTGATTTTTCCTCCTGCTTCTTGCACATCACACTTCTTTTCAATGGTAATTTCCTCAGTGCTTTGGCATTGAAACCATTATAAGCACCTCCCATTTATTTAAAAACAAAAAAAGTTTCCTTCAGACCAGTCACACAGTCACAAAAAAGTACCTAGGGTATGATTCCATTTCTATAAAGTATAAAAATAAGCAAAACTAATCTATGCTGTTAGAATTTAGGATAGTGATTACCCTTGACAGGGAAGTCCATTTAAAAACAATTGAGAGGGATGTGTACAAGGTGCCGGTAGAGTTCTGTTTCTTGATCTGGGTCCTAGTTATGTGACTAAGTTCATTAGCTGAATATTTATCAACCTATACAATTGCGATTTGTGCACTTTTTTAAGTGAATGTTGTGCTTAAATAATAAGAATTTAAAAAAGAAAAAACCTCTTCCTTTTATTCTTCATCTGCCATGAGCTATCCTGTCCTTTCATAGTTCAGATTCTTGAAAAGAGTTATCTCCTTCTTCAATTTTTCTCACTCCTCATTAACATAAAATTTGACCTCTTATCACTTTACTAAAACTCCAATCCTGAGGGAAATACATAGTAAACCTTCTGTTCTCATATTCCTTGACCTCCCTTCAACCTTGGACGTTGTTGAGCACCCCTTCTTTCTTCAAGTAATTTCCTTCTATGATGCCAGTCTTTGTTCTCTTACTGTGTCTCTGGGGTCTGTTGGCACAGTAGTTAAAGCACTGGGCTGCTAGCCAGAAAGTCCGAGGTTAGAATCCATCAGCCATTCCTCAGGAGAAAAATGTGGCAGTCTGCTTCTGTAAAGATTTATAACCTTGGAAATCCTATAGGGTCCCTATGAACTGAAATCGACTCAAAGGCAGTAGATTTGGTTTGGATTGTGTCTCTAGGAGCCTTGATGGTACATTTAAGCACTTGGCTGCTAACTGAAAGGTTGGTGGTTCAAATCCATTGAGCAGCTCTGCGGGAGAAAGACCTGGTGATCTGCTCCTATAAAGATTAAAAAAAACTAGAAAACCCTATGGGACAGTTCTGCTTGGTCACATGGAGTCATTATGAGTCAAAAATAGACTTGAGGACACCTTAACAACAACTGTGTTTCTAGTGCCCCTTTTCGTCTCTTTTTGGATTATATGACAGTGGATATTGGAACTGAGTAGATGTTCTATATTTCTAGCCACATTCTACCTCTAAGATTTTAATTTAATTTTAATTCTACCTCTATGGTTATTATTGGTTTGGTGGCTTTTCAGAAATTCTCGATGAGTATCACCCATTTTGCCAAATGTTTGCTTGATATTTCCACTTGCCTATTAAAGGCATTTTGAACTCATTGTCTCTGATATTGAATTCATTCCCCATCCTTCCCTCTTTGCTACATGGCATCTTCAAACCTCTTCCACCATCAAACTGCCAACCAAGGCCCTCTCTCACTGAGTTTTATTCAGTGAATTATCTCTCTGTCATCTAACTTTCTCCTCACCCCAGATCAGTTTTTATAAATCAAAAATCAGGAGTTCAACTTTGACACCTTTCTTTTACCCTCACATGAAATCCATCACTGAATTCTCTTATTTTTACCTACATAATATTTATCTATTTATCTAGAATGTGTTCCTCTCCATCTTTATTACTCCCACCTAGCTCATGCCACCACGATCTCTCAGCTAGATTAATGCAGTAGCTTCCTAACTCACCTTTTCTCATCTCCTCCAAACCCCTCCAGCCCTTTTTCCATACTGCAGCTGGAGTGATCTTGTCATCTTTTGCAAAGGCAAATGTGATTATGATATTCTCTGGTCAAACTCCTTTAATGAAGTCCATTTCTTTTATGTTAAACTCTAAATCCTCAACCAAACACTACCTACCCAGTACACTTTTTTTCTTTTCCTCATTCTTCACATAGAAACTTTTCACATATTGTTTCTTTACCTTTATTAATTATATTTAGAAGTCATTTCCTCAGGGAATATTTTCCTGACATCTGTACTAAGTCCAGTTCCTGTTGTACTCTTTCATAGCATCATGTATTAACACTTAACACAATAATAATTTTTACATTTATTTGTTCATTTTAAGAATACGCTTTTCCAATAATAACTAGCAACCATGATTTTGCAGAAAATTTTCTTTATTTTCTCTTCTTCAGAGCAGTTTAAATGACATTGAAATTTTTTGCCTCTTAGGAGTTAAAAAAAAATTGCCTTTCAAGTGTAAAGGCATCTTTAACCAACATCTTAAATAACAGATAAATAGCTAACAACATTTTTCAGTCCTGTCAATGTTAATTCATTGGTTACTGTCTATACATTTTTTTGAATCAATCTGCTAATTTGTGTTGTCCTAAAGAAAGGGTGGCGAGACTTCATCTCACATACTTTGGACATGTTATCGGGGGAATCAATCCCTGAAGAAGGACATTAGGCTTGGTAAAGGAGAGGGTCAGCAAAAAAGAGGAAGACCCTCAAAGAGTTGGATTGATGCAGTGGCTGCAACAATGGGCTCAAGCATAACAATGATTATGAGGATGGTGCTGGACCTGGCAGTGTTTTCGTTCTGTTGTACATAGGGTCACTATGAGTCAGAACTGACTTGCTGGCACCTAACAACAACAAGGACAAAGAAAAATTAATTTCATTAGTGATTATAAGTACATTAACACTAATTTTTAACTCTCTTTTTAAGTGATTATATTGCTTTGCTGATTTCAAATTGTGGGTGTGCCCATGCTTTTTTATTGATTAGACAAGGGCTAAAAAGCTTAACTTATTAATGTTTTCACTAAGCAAAAATTTTCAAAATCTTCTGATACTGCATATTTTGTGAAATATGTTCTTAATTTGTTTGTCATATAAAATCTTTCTCCCTTCTTTTATAAGTCCTTTTATGCAATTCCTTTAAAGTTGTTTTTAGTTGAATGCTTATTTTGTTTACTTTTCATTCACTTATAATTATGAAGGTATTTAGAATTTTGGATTCATCTCTGATTATATCTTTAACTACACTCATTAACTTTTGAGCCGTATGTCCTTATTATATTTTCTCATAAATATTTTGTAAACACAGACTTGATCTCTTTTTAGATCAAGGAGTTATTTTTGAAAATTATTAACTTCCAAATGTTTGGTTTATATTTTTTGCTACTTAAATCTGTTTCCTTTCCATTGCAATGGAGTTATGAGGCCCACATATTTTTGTTTTGTTTTTACTTTAATTTGGAATATTTTTCTTTTTGGACTTTTATGATATATATATATATATATTAAATTCTAATTTAGTTTTAACAAACAAGGTCCATAAAAATCAAGGGAACCCAGATTGTTTTATTGATGCGTTCGATCAAACATTAAAAGAAGAAATGAAACCAATTTCCTACAGCATTTTCTGAAAATCAAAGACTTTACTAGGAAGGACAATTACAGAGCAATATCTCTAATAAACAGAACAAAAATCCTCAACAAAATATTAACAAATAAATGCTAAAATGTATATAAAGAATTACACACCACAACCAAGTGAGCTTTATTTCAGTTATGCAAGACTGGTTCAACATTCAAAAATCAATGTAATTCATCATATCAACAACCTAAAGAAGAAAAATCATATGCAATGATGTATTTGAAAAAATCCAACTCTCATGAGGAACCTTTACATAGATCAAGAGGCAGATGTTCAGACAGAACAAGGGGATACCGATTGGTTTAAAGTCAGGAAAGGTGTGCGTCAGGGTTATATTCTTTCACCATACCTATTCAATCTGTATGCTGAACAAATAATCTGAGAAGCTGGACTATATGAAGAAGAACAGGGCATCAGGATTGGAGGAAGACCCATTAACAACCTGCATTATGCAGAGGACAACACCTTGCTTGCTGAAAGTGAAGAGGACTTGAAGCACTTACTAATGAAGATCAAAGACCACAGCCTTTTCAGTATGGATTGCACCTCAACATAAAGAAAACAAAAATCTTCACAACTGGACCAATGAGCAACATCATGATAAACGGAGAAAAGATTGAAATTGTCAAGGATTTCATTTTACTTGGATCCACAATCAACAGCCATGGAAGAAGCAGTCAAGAAATCAAAAGACACATTGCATTGGGTAAATCTGCTGCAAAGGACCTCTTTAAAGTCTTGAAGAGCAAGATGTCACCTTGAAGACTAACGTGTGCCTGACCCAAGCCATGGTATTTTCAATTGGGTCATATGCATGTGAAAGCTGGAAAATGAATAAGGAAGACCGAAGAAGAGTTGATGCCTTTGAATTGAGGTGTTGGCAAAGAATATTGACTATACCATGGACTGCCAAAAGAACTAACAAATCTGTCTTGGAAGAAGTATAGCCAGAGTGTTCCTTAGAAGCAAAGATAGCGAGACTGCATCTTACATACTTTGGACATGTTGTCAGGAGGGCTCAGTCTCTGGAGAAGGACATCATGCTTGGCAGAGTACAGGGTCAGCGGAAAAGAGGAAGACCCTCAACGAGGTGGATTGACACAGTGGGTGCAACAATGGGCTCAAGCATAACAATGATTGTAAGGATGGTGCAGGACCGGGCAGTGTTTCGTTCTGTTGTGCACAGGGTCGCTATGAGTCAGAACCGACTTGACAGCACCTAACAACAACAACTCATAAGTTAAAAAAAAAAAAAAAAGATGCTCAGCAAATTACAAGTAGAGGTGACATTCCTCAATTTGATAAAGAATATTTATAAAAACTTACAGGTAACATCATAATTAGTGCTGAGAAACCAGATGCTTTCCATCTGAGATTGAGAACAAAAAAAGGATGTCCTCTCTTACCACTCCTATTCAATATCATACTAAAAGTCCTAGTTAATGCAATAAGACATGAAGAGGAAGTAAAAGGTGTACAGATTTAAACCACGCCCACCTGTTATTCTGTCATACTGTGGAGGCACCTGTGTTGCTATGATGCTGGAAGCTATGCCCCTGATATTTCAAATACCAGCAGATTCACCAATGGTGACATGTTTCAACAGAACTTCCAGACTAAGGCAGACTAGGAAGAAAGACCTGATGATTTACTTCCAAAAATTAGCCGATGAAAACCTTATGGATCACAAGTGAATATTGTCTAATGTAGTGCTGGAAGATGAGTCCCCTTAGGTTGGAAAGCACTATACATAGCCACAACAATGAACTGAAACATACGAACAATAATGAAGATGGCCTACAAATGGGCAACATTGTATTCTGTTATACATAAGGTTGTTATGAGAGAGAGACAACTCAATGGCAATTTACAACAACAACAGATTGAAAAGGAAGAAATGAAACTGTCTATGTGCACAGATGATAGGATTACCTATGTAGAAAATTCCTCCAAAATTGACAAAATACAAAAACAAAACAAAGGTGATACTAATAAGTGATTAGAGCAAAGTTGCGGTATACTTAGAAAAACAAACTCATTGTCTCAAGTCAATTCCAACTTATAGCGACCTATTGGACAGAGTAGAACTGCCCCATATGGTTTACAAAGCTATAAATCTTTATGGAAGCAGACTGTCACATCTTTCTCCTGTGGAGCAGCTGGTGGGTTGAAACTGTCCACCTTTTGCTTAGCACCTGAGCGCTTAATCACTGCACCACCAGACAAGGTTAATATTCAAAATTTAATTGCTTTCCTTTATACCAGCTATTAAAAATTGGAACTTGAAATTAAAAACAAGACAACAATTACATTGTTGTTGTTAGGGGCTGTCAAGTTGGTTGCGACTCATGGCGACCCTGTGCACAACAGAACGAAGCACTGCCTGCTCCTGTGCCATCCTTACGATCGTAGTTATGTTTGAGCTTATTGTTGTAGCCACTGTGTCAATCCACCCTGTTGAGGGTCTTCCTCTTTTCTGCTGACCCTGTACTCTGCCAAGCATAATGTCCTTCTCCAGAGACTGAGCCCTCCTGACAACATGTCCAAAGTATGTAAGATGCAGTCTCGCCATCTTTGCTTCTAAGGAGCACTCTGGCTATACTTCTTCCAAGACAGATTTGTTAGTTCTTTTGGCAGTCCATGGTATATTCAATATTCTTTGCCAACACCGCAATTCAAAGGCATCAACTCTTCTTTGGTCTTCCTTATTCATTGTCCAGCTTTCACATGCATATGATGTAATTGAAAATACCATGGCTTGGGTCAGGCACACGTTAGTCTTCAAGGTGACATCTTTGCTCTTCAAGACTTTAAAGAGGTCCTTTGCAGCAGATTTACCCAATGGAATGCGTCTTTTGATTTCTTGACTGCTTCTTCCATGGCTGTTGATTGTGGATCCAAGTAAAATGAAATCCTTGACAGTTTCAATCTTTTCTCCGTTTATCATGATGTTGCTCGTTGGTCCAGTTGTGAGGATTTTTGTTTTCTTTATGTTGAGGTGCAATCCATACTGAAAAGGCTGTGGTCTTTGATCTTCATTAGTAAGTGCTTCAAGTCCTCTTCACTTTCAGCAAGCAAGGTGTTGTCCTCTGCATAACGCAGGTTGTTAATGAGTCTTCTTCCAATCCTGATGCCCCATTCTTCTTCATATAGTCCAGCTTCTCAGATTATTTGTTCAGCATACAGATTGAATAGGTACGGTGAGAGGATACAACCCTGACACACACCTTTCCTGACTTTAAACCAATCGGTATCCCCTTGTTCTGTCCGAACAACTGCCTCTTGATCTATGTAAAGTTTCCTCATGAGCACAATTAAGTGTTCTGGAATTCCCATTCTTCGCTATGTTATCCATAATTTGTTACGATCCACACAGTTGAATGCCGTTGCACAGTCAATAAAACACAGGTAAACATCCTTCTGCTATTCTGTGCTTTCAGCAAGAATCCATCTGACATCAGAAATGATATCCCTGGTTCCATGACCTTCTCTGAAACCAGCGTGAATTTCTGCAGTTCCCTTTTGATATACTGCTGCAGCTGTTTTTGAATGATCTTCAGCAAAATTTTGCTTGCATGTGATAATGATATTGTTCTATAATTTCCTCATTTGGTAGGATCACCTTTCTTGGAAATAGGCATGAATATGGATCTCTTTCAGTCAGTTGACCAGGAAGCTGTCTTCCATATTCCTTGGCAAAAATTAGTGAGCACCTCCAGCACTGCATCCGTTTATTGAAAAATCTCAATTGATATTCCATCAATTCCTAGAGCTCTGTTCTTCACCAATGCCTTCAGAGCAGCTTGGACTTCTTCCTTCAGTACCATCGGTTCCTGATCATATGCCACCTCTTGAAATGGTTGAATATCGGCGAATTCTTTTTAGTATAATGACTCTCTGTATTCCTTCCATCTTCTTTTGATGCTTCTTATGTCGTTTAATATTTTCCCCATGGAATCCTTCACTATTGCAACTCGAGGCTTGAATTTTTTCTTCAGCTCTTTCAGCTTGAGAAGTGCCGAGCGTGTTCTTCCGTTTTGGTTTTCTATCTCCAGCTTTTTGCACATGTCATTATAATACTTTACTTTGTCTTCTTGCTGACTGCAGAACAGATCATCAATTGCTTATATGCAAGTTCAAGCTGAAACTGAAGAAAATCAGAGCAAATCCATGAGAACCAAAATATGAGCTTGAGTATATCCCACCTGAATTTAGGGACCATCTCGAGAACTGATTTGATGCATTGAAAGCTAGTGACTGAACACCAGACTGGTTATGGAATGGCATCACGGACATCATACATCAAGAAAGCAAGAGGTCATTGAAAATCTGAACATCCACATACAAAAAAAATAATCTTTCAAAAGTTTTACTCAAAATGGATCATAGACCTAAGCGTTAAACTGAAAACTCTACAAATTCTAGAAGATAACATAGGATGAAATCTAGGTGAGCTTGGATTTGGCAATGCATTTTTTAGATACAACACTGAAAGCATGATCCTTAAAAGAAAAACATTGATAAGTTGGACCACTTACAATACTACAAAAAAAAAAAAAAACTTCTCTTCAAAAGACATTGTTAAGAGAATGAAAAAACATGACTCAGACTAGGAAAAAAATATTTGTAAAATGCATATCTGACAGGGGACTTGCATCTAAAATAGACAAAGAACTCTTAAAAGTCAGCAATAAGAAAACAAACAATAAAAAAGCAGGCAAAGATCTGAACAGACACCACCAAAGGAGATAAACACTTAACAAATAAACTTATAAAAAAGATGTTCAGCATCATGTGTCATTCCCCAATGCCACTGCTGTTGAGTTGATTCCTACTCATAGTGACCCTATTGCGTTTCCAAGGATGTAAATCTCTGTGGAAGCAGACTGCTACATCTTTCTCCATCAGAGCCACTGGTGGTTTCAAACTGAGGAAGTTTTGGTTAGCATTTGATCACTTTAACCACTGCACCACCAGGGGCCCTTTCATAAGTCATTACCAAAAAAAAAAAAAAAACCCACTGCCATCGAGTCAATTCCAACTCATAATGACCCTACAGGGCAGAGCAGAGTAGAAATAGCCCATAGAGTTTCCAAGGAGCACCTGGTGGATTGGAACTGCCGACCTCTTGATTAGCAGCTGTAGCACTTAACCACTACGCCACCAGGGTTTCTGTTTATAAGTCATTAACCAAAACCAAACCCAGTGCCATCGAGTCGATTCTGACTCGTAGCGACCCTATAAGACAGAGTAGAACTGCCCCCTAGAGTTCTCAAGGAGAGCCTGGTGGATTCGAACCGCCGACCCTTTGGTTGGCAGCCGTAGCACTTAACCGCTACGCCACCAGGGTTTCCTCATAAGTCATGAGGGAATTAAAAAATCAAAACAACAGTGAGATACCACTACAGATCTAATAGACTGGCTAAAATCCAAAACACTTGCCACACAATATGCTGGCTGGAATGTGGAGTAATAGGAACTCTCGTTCAATGCAAAATGGTACAGCTACTTTTGAAGATAGTCTGGCAGTTTCTTACAAAACTAAACATAGGCTTTCCATACAATTCACCAGTCATGCTCGTAGGCATTTATTAAAATGACTTAAAAACTAATGTCCACATAAAAACCTGCGCATGAAGTTTATAATGGCTTTGTTCATAGTTGGCAAAAGGTTAAGAGAACCAAGATATCTTTCCATACGTGAATGGGTAAACAAACTGTGGTACATCCATACAATGGAGTATTATTCAGTGATTAAAAAAAAAAAAAAAAGCGTTCTCGAGGTATGAAAAGATGTGAATGGACTTTAAATTCATATTGCAAATTGAAAGAAGCCAGTCTATATAACATTCTGCAAAAGACAGTCTGTAGAAAAAAAAAAAAATTTTTTTTTTTTTTTTTTTTTTCTGCAAAAGGCAGTCTGTAGAGGCAGCAACAAATAAGTGTTTGCCAGATGATTGGAGAGTGGTGGGGGGAGGATGAATATGTGGAGGACAGGGCATTTTAAGGGCAGTGAAACAATTCTGCATGATATTATGGTAGTGCAGACATGACTTTATGCGCTTGTCAAAACTTACAGAACTGCACAATGCCAAGAGGGAACCCTAATGTAAACTATGGGCTCTAGTTGATAATAACGTGTGGACATTTGATTATCAGTTGTAACAAATGTACTACAGAAATGCAGATGTTACTAATAGGAGAAGCTGTGTGCAGAGGAGAGAGGGAGTATATGGAAACTCTCTGTACTCTCTGCAGATTTTGTCTATAGACCTAAAACTGCTCTAAAAAATAAAGTGTACTAATAAAAACAAAAAATAAAAGCTAAACTATGTTAGTTTATCATTTTTTAAAATTTGTTTCTCATGCTTCTTACCAGCTTTGTCTTTTATTTCAATACTATATTACTCAGTAGTAGATTATTTTTACTCGGTAGTAGATTATAGAAATTTTATCTTTATTGTACCTTAAAAAAAATAACCTTCTATATCAGGTAGTGTCTCATCAGTGAAGCTGAACGACTCTGAATATTGAGGAATAAAGAATGTATTATAGGAGTTAAAACCCAGATTGGCTACTTTTAGAATCAGAGGAAAGACTCTAATGAGCTCTACTGGACCACTGGCACAGTGGGTAAATCTGAGCTGCAGGGTTTATAGGCATACTGATCTGCCAGACCGGAATCATAAAGGCAAGGCGGTGGAGAAAGCTGTGGAAGACTGTTGTTGATCACCTGGTGGTGGGCAGATTGGTCAACTGTGTCAGTAGTTGGAAAGAAGAGCTGGACTGGGATTGGCTAAAGCCTGGACAAGCTAGAACTCACCAGCCCTTCCGAGTTTGTCTCTCACCTCATCTCATCACAGTAACTTTCAGAGAATAATAACCATTACTCCATTTCTTCATTCCACATTTCACTCAGAGTTCTCTTTTGGCAATCTCTACCCTTTTTCCATAGCAGGGATTCTGGGAAACATAGACCCAGCCTAGGCAAACTTATACAATATAACACTACCATTATCCACCTTGAAAATTTGGTATTCATATTCACTTTCTTAATCATACATTATTTCCAAATAAAGTGATAGGAAAACCATGAAACTCTTCCTCGAACAACTGAAAAGATGGTAACCTTCTCCAAAAGAGAATGCAAAGTCCCATGTCACTTTATTCATCTTTGAGTATTGTACGTTCATTTTCTAGCTAAGTCACACTCATTCTTTGATAGCTTGTAACTGAGAAATTTAATCACTGTTACCATGTCTTAAGAATAGAAAAATGAATGAGGTGAAACAATTGTGTGTGCATGTGTATATATGTGTGTGTACATATATACATACATATATACACATGCACACTTATATATACACTTACATATGCATATGTATATATGCACATAGAGTATATGTTCAATGTACATATATATAATATGAGGCCCTGGTGGTGCAGTGGTTAAGCTTTTAGCTGCTAATGGAAAGACAGGCTTCTTGGAAACCCTATGGGACAGTTCTTCTCTGTCCTATAGGGTCATTATGAGTTGAAAACCACACAGCAGCAATGGTTTTTTTTTGTTTTGTTTATACACTTATACACATGCATGTGTATGTTTACACACACGTATATATATGCACACCTGTGCATATATAAAATAAATCTGTGTGTATATGTATGTATATATGCATGTGTGTGTGTATACACACACACACACACACACACCAGCATGGACCACACAGCTAGTTACAGAAAAAAAGGACTGTGTAGTTATGAGTGTTTCTTCCTTAAATTGAATGCACATACACACAAACACGCATACACAATTACATTTATGTTATATATGAGTTATGTATATTACTTCCTTAAATTGATATAAACTATATATATTTGCAAATATACATGTTTATATACCATTATGTATTGTATATTTTTATCAAATCAATATAAATAAGAAATACTTGTAACTACCACAGGACTTTTTCTGTAACTAGTCATATAGTCCAACCTGTTATTTGTATCTATTATTCCATTTTCCCTTTGCCCTTATCAAGCATCTTAGCTAGTCATGGTTTCTTGGCTGATGAGGTGACCCAAATCTTTATTCCTGAATGGTTTGTGACATTGCTAGTCTTGCCTATATTGGTTTGATATACTTTTCCATCGACTTATTACAGGAAATGAAAATAGTAGATGTATGCCTGCATTACAGACGTATCACTTTTTCCTTTCATTGTATAGTACCAATCTAGTCTCCCTTCAGTAATTAGGATTAGTGAGCCTTTTTTTGCTTGCTGATTGCCTAACATGAACAATCCAAAGTAACCAGGGTGCAGTCTCATTTTCTAATTTAATGAAACCACTGCTGTGCCATTAATAGAGGCATTCCTCCTTTTGGAATTAAGATTTGTAGACTAGTAGAGCTCGTAGTTGTAGTGATAGGAAGAAAAATTTTTGCTAAAGGGTAATTAGGGATAATAATAAGAGAAGGTATTCACATTTCACAACATGATTCCTGGATTTGTTTATCCTGGCTATTGAAAAATAACAGCATACATGTAAATCAATTATTCCAAGCATACCCCATATCCTGGAACATTGCCCCAGTCGCACAGTGTGTCACAGTACAGGTAGCACCTATCTGAGTCTTTGAAGTGCCACTTTATTTTGCTATCTGGTCAACTATTTCAGGGTGATGGTGACATGGAAACACTAGTAAATTCCAAGAATGGGAGTGCATTGTTATACATTATTTCCTATAAAGTGAGATGTTGGCTTGAACAGAAGCGTGGTAGACAGAAAGGCA
The DNA here is from genome assembly GCF_030014295.1 of Loxodonta africana. NCBI lineage: Eukaryota > Metazoa > Chordata > Mammalia > Proboscidea > Elephantidae > Loxodonta > Loxodonta africana. Next base: position 53,632,438 of record NC_087351.1, read on the forward strand.
AATCTATGTCCCAAATTAAATATCTGTTTCTATAAGAACAACATGCTACCTCTTCTGTGTAGGAAGGGGTCCAATGTAATCAACCTGGCACTAGGTAACTGGCTGCCCCCACTCAGGGAATCATGTCATATCAAGAGCTCAGTATTGATCTCTGCTGCTGACAGTTTGCATATTCTATAGTATGTGTAGCCAAATCAGCCTCGATGAGTGGAACTTCATGTTGCTAAATTCATACACGACTGCATTTCAGCCGTTAACGGCCACTTTTCTCATGAGCCCATTGGACAAAGACATAAGTGGCTAGAGAAAGCGGCTGATTATCATCCACACAAAAGTCATCTTATTCATCTGATTATTTAGATTTTCCTCTACTGAGGTTGCTGTTTGATGGGAATCAATTAAAAAAAAAAAATCCATTGCCATCGAGTCGATTCCAACTCATAGCAACCCTATAGGACAGAGTAGAACTGCCCTGTAGGGTCTCCAAGGAGCACCTGCCGAATTTGAACTGCCGACCTTTTGGTTAGCAGCTATAGCTCTTAACCACTACACCACGAGGACATTCATAGGGGACACAAATATCTTCATCCTCTGAGCTCATCCAGAGAGGTATATCCACATACCACATTCACAGAATCTCTTGTTACCAGTTTTCCAAATATATTCTTTCCAAGTCAACCATCCAAACAATATGTTAGTCACTACCTATTAATTAGAGAAGATCCATACCTATGTCCATCTAGCCTTCCAAAAAAAAAAAAAAAAAATTGCAATAATCAAGTGTGTCTATAGAACTGCCCCAAAGGGTTTTCAAAGCTGCTGTCTTTATGGAAGCCAACTGCACACATATTTCTCCCACTCTGTCCTTTCAGACATATTTAAAAACTGTGGTGCACTGTTCAAAGTTCTGCCCATTGGAAAGATTTTCCTTCACCACTGACCTCCCAGATCACCCTGGAGCAGTGTTTTAACGCTATAGCTGTAGCTGTCTGCATTTGTGATTTTCAGTGAGGACCAAAGACAATCTCCTGAACGTCTTTAAACAGATCATGAATAGTCAATTATTAACTTCAGTGCAGTAGCCAATTTATTATTCATGCTTTGTATTTTAACTTTGCCGACTTCATTTTTTCAGATGACAACCATCTCCTCATTTTCCCTTCACCCTTCAGGTAGATCTTTTTATAGGGAGAGAGTTGCTCAGATTCCACAAATTAGTCTCTTTCTTTTGTACTACTGACTCTAAGCAGCCTTAAAAGGATGGGTTTTGTCAATATTTACTTATTATTGGGCTCTGACAGCTTAGATAAATTTTTTCTTCAATAGTGTATTCCCCAGACATTATGTGAGGGCCTAACGCTTTATATATTTGTTACTTTAGTACAGTAGTGCCATGCTTTCAGGAGAAAGCAGAGAAGAGCTAGAAAGAACATTTCTATTTATGCCCCAGAATGGCCTGTACTCACTTGGATATCCACACTCTAAGCTCAGGGTCTCAGAGGACTCCAATAGAGGTATGCTCCACTTTTTCCTTTTTTTTTTTTTTTTAAACTTTGGATTCAGGGAGCTTCAGAGTGGTTAGGCCTCAGTTTGGTCTTACTTTTTACAATAAGGTTCTGAAAATCATAAAAGTCCTTTGCAAAATTATCTGTTACCTTCTATGTTAGATTTTCTGTTTTATTTATATTTATCTAATTATTCATTTATGTATTTACATTTTGCTTGGTAAGTTTATTGGTAATTTCAGAGCTGATGGAATTAAACCCAAGGGCTCAAATCACCATATTGAATAAGATCTGTGTTTGCTTTTTGAACCCAACTAAATCTAGGAGACTTAATGTTATTAATCTTGACCTGCCTTCATAGTCCGCCAAGATCTTCTGTGTGCTTGTTATAGAACATAATGTATGAGGTGCTCTTTCCATTTTTTTACCTTAACATTTTATAACCATGCCGTCTATATCTTTATCTAATTACTTGATAACCATGTGAAATAGTATGCAAGGACTGATAGCCAAATATGAGGCACCATTGTATTTCAAAAGAAGAATTTTGAAGGAAAAAATTATGGAAGAAAACCTTAGAAATATGGAAGATGGAATCCAATTTTTTTTCATCATAATTTATTTTTATCTCTGGAATATCATGGCTTTATTTTTAAAACAAAGTCAAAGTGAAGCTTGGATTTAAGAAGGAATTTATATGTCAGTTTCTCTCCTCAACTTCCCTGTTGAGAAGGAAAAGAAAATGTGGTCATAATTGCTAAACATACAGAACATCTTTTTTTTTGGTGGGGGGAGGGAGGAGTAAATTAATACCTGTTGCTGGAAGCCACTATTTCACAATGCTTCTGTGGCTATAGGCTAAAAATATGGAGTACTCCCTATTTTGCCTAGGGACAAAAATTGTGCCGTAAACAAGTAGTTCAAATAAATCTCTGGTCTGAAGGATTTAAGTGGATGCTTACGCTTGGAAATAGAACACCTGTCAAGCACTTAGAAGTCAGATAGACCTCATGACTTTAAATAGGGTTAAAAGTAGTCAAGGGAGCATTAAAAACTAATAGGTGAATAAATGAGGTGGAGAGGAAAAGATTTTGAAAACGTAGATGGAAACCTTCGAAGTTCATATTAAAGTAATGATTCTAGATGAAGATAATGATTGATCTACAAACAGCATGGGATCCAAAAATAATTTTAATTGGGTTAAGAAACCTTTTTTTTTTTTTTTTAACCTTTGAAATTATGGCTTTCAATTATTGTCAGAATTCACTGTATGACAAATAATTATGTGACCACACTAAAGAGATATCAATCTGAAGATGAGCCCAGAAATTATATAGATGTTCACCTTAAAAAAAAAAAAAAATCACAAAAGATATAAAAGGCCCCTATGAATAAAATCTGTTTACTTGAAGCATGGGGAAAGGAGACTAGTATACATTTCCATGAAAGCAAACTTTTGTTTCAGCTTTTTGCACTCTGTTAAAGTATCAGTTGCCGTGGTTTCTTTATTCCTAGGATGTGAATATCTCTTGACACATAGAGTAGTAGTGTTTGATAAAGTTATGAGATTTCTAATCTGTGCTGTTGACAAAGGGACATTTTTTCTCTGTTGATCTCAGCAGATAATGATTATATACAGCCACCAAAAAAGCAAACGCATTTGGAGTACATGAGGTAAAAGAAACACAAACTTTATACACACACGTATGCATATATATATATATATATATATATATATATATATATACATGGCTGTGTATGTTTATGTATAAATTAGAATCCACTCAACTACAGGTAACAAGAATGTATACATTATATGTATATGCATGTACTGGCAATCTACTTCCAAAAACTTGGTCATTGAAAAACTTACGGAGCACAGTTCTACTCTGACACACATGGGGTCCCCATGAGTCGGAATCAACTCCACAGCAACATGGTTTTTATGTATATATATGTATGTATTTGACATAATATTCATATGTACATTTGTTATAGGATATTAAAAGGAACCTTTTCATTGCTTCTGAATTTGAGAGTAGGACCCAAGAGGAGAAAGAGGAACTGATTGTACTTGTGTTCTGAAGCAATCTAGTGACAACCCAAATTAGATATTACTGAAGTCTTGCTAATAGACAGAATCTTGGGTCATATGGGATTTGCAGTGCTTATTCTGCAAGGCAGCTCCTTTATATGTTTATGAATGTACCACTGTACCTAAAGAGATTTTTTCATAGAGATTAGGATGGCTTCAAGAAGGGCATTCTTTTCCCCTCATGTTGTGCAGGCCTTTTCCTCTTTCTTGGACATCTGCTTAGTCAGTGCTTTTAACTGTTCAGGCTGTGCCTTCCGAAGGGAATGGCAGAGGAGCAATGTCTAGACCTCTATTTGACAGGACTAGGTAGGTGAATTTTCTCTGAGCTTAGAAGTTACTGGGAAAGCTGACTGCGCATGAGTTGTCTTGCCAGTTCCTCTCCCTGGAGGGTTGCTAGAAAGGAAGAAACCCAAGCAGGAAGCTCTAGGGAGTTGAAAGGTGGTAGAAGGAATTGAGTCCAGTTGGTTTCCCACATCAGGAGACTGACATGCGCTCCACAAAAATGCCAGAATTTGAAAAAAATGTTAGAGAATCATCCATCCCTTGCAGAGTGAAGAGAAATCTGAAGTTCTTTTCCCCATCATACCACCCTTCCCCTGTGGTGAAAGGCTAAGCCTGGAAGAGGGCAGCAGAGGAAGACACGCGAGGACAACATCTACTCCCACTCCATACTTGGGTTCCTTGATCAGTCTTGGGATGCTCGATCTCTGAATGAGAAATGAGATTGGAGTTTTAAACTAGGGGACTGAATTTTTGTTAAAGGAAAGCAACCAAGGTAAAACCAATGAGAGAGAAATACAAAGATAAATGTAAATTTACATTGTAACAGGAAAGATACAGTGATATTTGCTGTATAAATTTGGAGGGAATTGGCCAGAAAAGGGAATAGAACTTTTATTCAGTTATTATGCAGAAGCACTTTTTCTTGCACGTATGACCTCTCTATTATGCAGAAGAATTACTCTGTTTAAAGAGTAGCTGCTTTAAAATAGCTAAAATCATTTTTATGGGAATTTGTAAATGATCTTCAGTTTGAAAGCTCATAATGAAAACCACGGAAAACTAAACGCCTGGATAATTCTGATTTATGTAATTCTGCTTTCTGGGCCAGTTTTTCACAAATACATTCATTATTGAAAACTTAGAAATTATGTATGCCCGTGCTTATGCACAGCATTGACATACACCCATAAAATTGTATTTAGTATTTGAAAAAAAAGTCACGCAGCATCTGAAAAAGGCCAAAGTTTAAGAATGAGTTTCTGAAAAATAGAAAGTTTCATTTTAATAACTTGAGACATAAATAAACCAACAAAGCCCAGTGCCGTGGAGTCGAATCCGACTCACAGCGACCCTGTAGGATAGAGTAGAACTGCCGCGTAGAGTTTCCAAGGAGTGCCTGGCGGATTCAAACTGCCAACCGTTTGGTTAGCAGCCATAGCACTTAACCACTACGCCACCAGGGTCTCCTGAGACTTAAATACAAATCTCTATTTCCAGCAACTTTTCTTTTTATTTAATTGAATGCCTTTTTTTTTAGAAAATAAAGAACATTAAATTTTGAGAAAGGGAAATAGGTAGGTATATGCTTATCATTAGGGAGTCCCTTAGTGGCTCAAAGAGTTAAGTACTTGACTACTAGCTGAGAGATTAGCAGTTCAAAACACCCAGAGGCACCTCAGAAGACAGGCCTGGTGATCTGCTTCTGAAAGGTCACAGCCTTGAAAATCCTATGGAGCACTTCTCTGCACACATGGGGTCACCGGGAGTCGGAATCCACTTGACAGCCATTAACAACAACAACGCGCTTATCATCAGCACAATTACAGAGTAATAAAAGCATTTTAAAAATACCAGTAAGTACTATATTAATCTATTTTATATTATTTATTTCTAAGGCCATATATATTTATATGTTAAAATTTGCTCTAGGATGGAATTCCATACACACTAATGTATATGGAATTATTAATTTTTAATAAAATTAATTTTATTAATTTTGCACTGAATTGGACACAGAAGTGGAACATATGAGGAGAGGGGAATATATGAGGAGAGGGGATGATAGTAAGTATTAAAGGTAATTTTTTTTTTCCTATTAGAGAGTCTTAAAACCTGAATAAAGAAAAAAATATACTACAATCTGGTATCATTCATCATTTGGCTTTTGGAAATACATAGACCCTTGAGGGTTAAAGTCATCACACCCAAAGGAGGGCATATATGACAACTGGTAAATGCAAATATAGATCTCCTATACATTGTTTCTGTTACTCTGTCAGTGTTAACTAAATCCAAAGAAATTTTAATTCTGACATACATTTATTTTTTCTCTTTTGATGATCCCCTACTTTATATAGCAACCATTGTGATATTTTAAAGTCGTGCATTTTATCTTGGAAGATACACGAAAATGACATAGGCAGTACATTGTACTCCCTACCCAAGGGAGGTGGTTCTATGAGGCAGAACTGAGATGAAGTAGTACCATACTGGATGACAGCTACAATTATAGAGAGATGTTGACTTCTAACAGATCGTGTTAAAATGTTGGGTTTTTTGGGGGGGGGCTTGCTTCCACTAAACAGATGACTGGAAACCATTCTTTCTTTTGAGGAGATGGAAGGAAAGCAATTTTCAAAATATGTCTTTTTCCCCTTGGGGGAGCCACGCTATTGGAGAATATAATTTTGTTGTTTATTTCATACTTTTTTTTTCTGTAGCTTTAGGTTTCAATATTAAATTGTGTCACTCTCCTGTGAATGTCTTTGGTGGCTGCAAATAGTCTATTCTTAGATACTACAGACCAGAGTTTTAATTTAATTCTTAAGATGATGCAATAACAATAATTTCAATAGCAATGACTGTATTATTTTTATTATTAAGGAGCCCTGGTGGCACAGTGGTTAAAGCAATTGACTGCTAACTGAAAGGTCAACTGTTCAAAACCACCACTGGCTCCCTGGGAGAAAGATGTGGCAGTATGCTTCCATAGAGATTTACGGCATCAGAAACACTATGGGGTCGCAATGAGCCAGGATCGACTGGATGGCAGTGGGTTTGATTTTGGGTTTTTTTTTTTTTTTTCATTATACTCATTAAGGAGCCCTGGTGGCACAGTGGTTGAGCACTCAGCTGCAAATCAAAAGATTGATGGTTCGAACCCACGGGCTGCTCCGTGGAGAAAGATGTGGCACTCTGCTTTTGTAAAGATTTACAGCCTTGGAAACCCTATGGAGCACGTCTACTCTGTCCTACAGGGTCACTATGAGTTGGAATCACCTTGACAGCAGTGGATGGATTATACTTATTATCAGGCCTTTGAATTTAGGCAGCAAAAATTTTGTTTTTTCTCTGCTGGTGCTATGTCACGCTTTCCGTACAAGCAAGCTCGAATCTTTTTCTCAAATCGTATGCATTCTGGAAGGAGGGAACTATAAATTCAGGTTAAATATGGACGTAATGTGTGGGACCTGTAAAATTTTGGGATTAAAAAGTACTTTCATAACTATTTCTGTGGAGGGAGCTTGGCAATCATCAGCTTTTTTCTTCCTGATCTAAATGCCTTTTGAAACTTTTGCCATACCCTTATGAGGTCTTTCGATTGAACTCCCCTGGCTTCAGCTAATTCAATTTCTAACCAGCAGATATTGCTAACGCATGCTGTGTGCACATATTCTCAGCTTTGATAATGCAGAGGGGAACAGCACAAGATCATCAAATCAAGGCACACATGCTGTCCTTGCTATAAATAGTCACATTATTCTGGCATTCTGTTTCTTTTTTATTCTTCTCCTTTTCATACATCCATTTAATCCCAGTTTCATGATTATCTGAAGGGTAGTTACTCAGGCAATTTGGAAGTGTGCATTAACTATAGAAGATCACTCTTGCTTGATGATAACATCCAGTAACCTGCTAAAGAATCACAATGTCTGAAAGATGTAGACGAAAAAGGATCCATCTGGAAGACTTAACTACATAGCCTTAAAGAAGTTACAAAATATTTATATGCTTTTTTTCTCACCAGTGTAAGAGGATTGACGTTACTGAGGAGCTCAGCAAACACACATGTAGGCTAGTCAGTGAATTATCTAAATGTCTTTGGCCTCTGGTAAAAGAAATTAATATAAATACCATTAGTAAAATTTATTTTGTTGTTATTTTCAAGCCAACTATTTCTGAAGGACATTGAGGCAATGGTGTCATGAAATAAATTCTGTTATAATTTAATCATACCTATTAAATATTTCATGGTAATCATATGCACAAAACATAAAATTTCCAGTTGTGGAATATGAAATCTTTTATCGGTGCTTAAGTGCAATTTAAAATAGCTTTTAACAATTATAAAAATTCTGATGTAGCACTCCTAGGCATAAATGTTTTCTGTGTGCATCAATAATAGATAGCCTTTTTTCCCCCATCCCTTAAGTACAGAAACTTGTCACCTTGCCATTGCATCATCTTATAGGCCAGCTGGGAAAGCCAAAAAAGCCATATCCTTCAGAGGGCTGGAATGCAACTAAAATTATTCTAAGTGAACAGTTTTTATCTAAATTTTACACAATTCACCCTTGTTGGTAATTGTTTTAATAGGCATGGTATGCAAAGCCCGAGGCAGAATTATTTTTCAATTTGATAAAAATATGAATTTACTGAGTGATTTTATTTTTTAATACAAATACACAGGGTAAATATGCAGATTACTTATTTTAATAATCAGAATTTAAATTTAATTCCACTATTCAAGAGATGGAAACGCTGGTGGCTTAGTGGTTAAGTGCTACGGCTGCTAACCAAAAGGTTGGCAATTCGAATCTGCCAGGCACTCCTTGGAAACTCTGTGGGGCAGTTCTACTCTGTCCTATAGGGTCGCTATGAGTCGGAATTGACTCAAGGGCACTGGGTTTGGTTTTGGGTTTATTCAAGAGATCTGTATGTGTTCCAGAAACTCCAATCAATAATAGTATGATTATTGGTGGAGAATCGAACCTGGTCTCCCACATAGAAGGAACTGTCCTTTGGATGGTTCTATGAGTTTTTTTCAGTTTTTGGATATTATGAATAAAGGTGCTTTGAACAACCTTTCACAAGTGTTTTTGTAGACATATGCCTACATCTGTCCTGGATATTTACTGAAGTGTGGATTTGTTGACAATAGGGTAGAGTGGTATACTGGAGTCAGCTAATACCAGCTCACTCGTAGTGCTGATCAAATTTTCAGGTATTTTGTGAGCCAGTTGTGAAACATAGACATTATTAAAAAATTAAATTATATAAATTTACACTTAACAATTACATTAAAAACAAAGTAAATAAATTCTCAAAACTTATCACTCCCTAATTACTTTTCTGTATTTTGCATTTATCTGTGCAGTCGAGGTTACTTACGTCTTTTGTATCTGTATGGTGGAAATAACCATAGTCAGCCCTCTGTATCCCCGGGTATTGCCTCTGAGGATTCAGCCAACGACAGTTGAAAAATATTCAAAAGAATCAAAAAAGTTCCAAATAGCAAGCCATGAATTTTCTGCTCGTTGACCAATATGCTGAATCCACGAGTGAAATAGTATGTAGGCATACCCTGCTGTAGCCTCCTACCATCTCACAGATCCTCAGTCTCTCTCTAGTATGCCTTGTTTGAGCATCTCTCACCTTGCGTCTTACCACGAGTTCCTAACAATACAGTATAACACTATTTACATAGCATTTACATTGTATAAGATATAAGTAATATAGAGATGATTGAAAGTATACAGGAAGATGTGCACAAATTATGTGCAAATACTATGCCATTTTATAGGAGCCCTGGTAGAGCACTGGTTAAGTGCTTCTGTTGCTAACCAAAGGGTCAGCAGTTCGAATCCAGCAGCTACTCCTTGGAAACCCTATGGGGGCAGGTTTACTCTGTCCTATGGTGTCGCTATGAGTCAGAATTGGTTCAATGTCAATCGGTTTTATGCCATTTTATATAAGGGACTTGAGTATCCATAGGAAGAGAGGAATCATGGAACCTATCCCTTATGGATGCCAAGGGATGACTATATAATAGTATGAGACTCTACATCTTTTCCCAACTCTTCATTTAGTCATGTCACACAGAACTGGGCAAATCTTTCAAATCAGGGCTTGACTTATTGTTCTCTTGCTTGTCTAGACTTAAAGTGTTGGAGTAAATGTTACTAGTGCAGGTCAAACTTAAAAGTTCATCCCATCTGTATATATTGTAGTATGAATATAACAAAAACTTGGGGAAATATTCTTTCAGCATTCAAAAACTATTATTGAATTCAGCAAAAATGTTGCACATATTATTCACCAAATAGTTAACTGACGATGTACTTCTTCATTATTTCACTTTTGTCTTGCTTGTTAGTGTAAACAAAAATATCAGCCAATGATTATGTCGGAACTATGTCAGGTGTTCATCAATTGCGATCATAGGTTGGCTACAGGTATTAAAAAAACATTCTATTAGAAAAAATTGGCTATATATAATTCATAATAAATAAAATGGTGCGTTTTGTTATTATTAATAAATTGAATGCTCCATATTCTTTAAATCACTAAAATTTAGAATAAGCTTACATATATATCAGAGTAGAACTGTGTTGTGTTTCAAACAACTGAATTTTTGGAAGTATATCTCTAGGCCTTTCTTATTCTTACCAGGTGCCTCTGAGTAGACTCAGACTTCCAACCTTTTGGTTAGCAGCCTAGTGTGTTAACCATTTGTACCACCCAGGGATTCCACATGCATTTACAACTATACATTTATTTTTCAGAGAGCTGTTTGTTAAACATTTGCGACCACATCGCTTAAAGAGAAGTTAATTACAAGAATTTTTAAGTGGATTTGTAACATTTTATTACCATGAGGAATATGAGTTTTAATTGTTCCACATCTTTATCAACATTTTGTATTTTCCACCTGTTAAAGTTTTAGCTATTTTAGTGTTTTTGGTATTTCATTGTGATTTTAATTTGCATTCCTCTGTTGGAAATGTTGTTAAACACTCTTTTATAATGTCATTGGTCATTTAAATATCTTCTTTAATGTAGTGTTTGTTCAAGATCTTTATTCATGTAAAAACTTTTCACCTTTTCCTTATTGATTTGTAGTAGTTCTTTATATCATGGATATAATTTCTTTAACTATCTATCTATCTATCTATCTATCTATCTATCTATCTATCTATCTATCTATCTATCTATCTATCATCATCTATCCATCTATTTATAGTGAAAATTTTCTTCCAGTCTGTAGCTTGCTTTTGACTTCCTTAGCAGTATATTTGATAAGCAGATCTTTTTAATTGTGATAACATTTGGCTTATCAATTATTTATATTATGGTTAGTACCATTTTGTGTCCCATTTGTGCTATCACTGTTTACCCCATGGTAATAAAGATAATCATTTATGTGTTCTTCAAGAAGCTTTGTAGAAACTTCACATATAAACCAGCGATCCACTTCAAATTAATATTTGTGTATGTGAATTAGCAGTCAGATTTCTTTCTTTCTTTTGTTTTAACCATAGAAATATGTAGTTGCCCTAGCACCATTCGTTGGAAAGACCTTCTTTTCCTCCATTGAATTTCATTGGTGCTTTCTTGCCTACAGTTATGTATGTATGTATGTATTTATCAATATGACCCGAGCACTCTCTGCTTCTTATTAACCTTCCTTTACCACCATTTAGGTGGTAAACAGGAAGGTCAGATTCTTAATATTTTATCATTTACTAAAATAAATTCTGATAGATTAAAGGAATAGTTGTTGATATAAAATGAAGCCATACATACATACAGCAGACCAGATATGTGATCACTTTCCAGGATGGATTTTATAAATCTTAAAGAAGTGGAATGAACCACAAAGGAAAAAGATAAAAATAACACATTCATGAAAATGTAAAAAAGTCATGGAAAAGCATTTACAACAAGTGACAAAATCTTAATAGTCTTTGTTATACAAATAGCTTATGCAAAGTGATATAACGTTTTTTTGTTGTTAGGTGCCATCGATTTGGTTCAGACTCATAGTGACCCTGTGAATAGCAGGAGGAAATACTGCCTAATCCTATGCCTTCCTCACAATTGTTGTTATGCTTGACCTCGTTATTGTAGCCACTGTGTCAATCCATCTCATTGAAGGTCTTCCTCTTTTTCACTGACCCATGAGAGGGCCAGAAGCTAGAAGAGCAATGGAGGTGAAAGACAATTCCTGACAGAGAAATTCGTGACAGGAATTCCTGACAAACTCATGAAAAAAGCCATAATATTTAGAGAAATGCAAAATATAACAATGTTACATTCAACTCTTAAATTAATGAATATTTTAAATATATAGAATTAACAATTATTTTGAAGATATGTTAAGATAGTCATTTTCATAAGCTCCTGATAAGTTAAAAATCATTACCAACATTTTGAAAGACAGTTAGCAATATCAATATTACATCCTTCACTGCTTAAATCACCCTGCCACTGATTCCAAGTAACCAATCACGTGTTAGTAATTCAGCTTTCAGAAAAAAGTGAAGCCCTGATTGTGGCATTTACCAATGTTTGCGGTATGAATTCTCCCACTGTGACCACTTTCAAGCTACTCACAGTTTAACAATCCATTCCTAACAAAATTTCACAGTTGTCTCTTGCAGGCTAATACAAGCCACCACTATAATTGCACTGCATGTAAGTAATTTTTTTTCTTTCATTTTTAAATAGTAGTGAATTGTTAAACAAAAGATAAAGTGTCAATCTTTTTAAAAATAAATTTAATCATATTTCAGGAGAGATGGATCTGAATATGGTTTATTTTCCACATTTAAAATGTGCATGTAAAAGGCTTTGGTTTATGGAAATAAGTATAAAGAATATGGTTCAGTGGTAGAATTATCACCTTCCGTGTGGGAGACCCTGGTTGAATTCCCGGCCAATGCACTTCATGGGAGCCACCACTTATCTGTCATTGGAGGCTTGTGTGTTGCTATGATGTTGAACAGGTTTCAGTGGCGTTTTCAGACCAAGATAGACAAGGAAGAAAAGCCTGTTGATCTATTTCTGAAAAACTAACCAATGAAAAGTCCATGGATCACAATGATCTGATCTGCAAACAATCATGTGGATGGCACAGGACAGGGCAGCAATTCATTCTATTTTACATGGGGTCACCATGAGCCTGGGGCTAAGTTGGAGACAGCTAACAACATCAAGGGTGGAAAAACCTACTTGTCTTTTAAAACAGAAATTCTACTTCTAGGAATTTACCCAGAGAAAATAATAATCCAGTTGCCATTGCATCATTTCAGAGTCATGGTGACTCCATGTGTTTCAGAGTAGAACTGTGCTCCATCGGATTTTTTGTTTTTTAATTTTTTGTGCTTTAGGTGAAAGTTTAAGCTCAAGCTAATTTCTGATACAAAAATTTATACACATATTGTTATGTGACCCGAGTTGCAGTCCCCACGATGTGAGAGCACACTCCACCTTTCTACCCCAGGTTTCCTGTGTCCGTTCAACAAGCTCCTGTCCTTTTCTGCCTTCTCATCCCGCCTCTCTATAGGAGCTACTCATTTAGTATCAAGTATCTACTTGAACCAAGAAGCACACTCTTCATGTGTATTATTTCGTTTCATAGTCCAGTCTAATCTTTGTCTGAAGAGTTGTCCTCCTGAATGGTTTTAGTTCTGGGTTTAGAGAGAGTCCAGGGGCTATGTTTTTAGGGGTTCCTCTAGTCTCGGTCAGACCATTAAGTCTGGTCTTTTTACATGAATTTGAGTTCTGCATTTTTCTCCTGCTCTGTCAGGGACTCTCTTTTGTGTTCCCTTTCAGGGCCATCATTGGTGGTAGTCAGGCACCATCTAGTTCTTCTGGTCTCAGGCTGATGGAATCTCTGGTTTATGAGGCCCTTTATTCTCTTGGGAAACCCTGGTGGTGTAGTGGTTAAGAGCTATGGCTGCTAACCAAAAGTTGGCAGTTTGAATCCATCAGGTGCTCCTTGCTAACTCTATGGGGCAGTTCTACTCTGTCCTGTAGGATCGCTATGAGTCGGAATCGACTCGATGGCAACAGGTTTGTTTTTTTTTTTTTCTCTTGGGCTAATATTTTCCTTATCTCTTTGGTGCTCTTCATTCTCCTTTGCTCCAGATGGGTGGGGACCAATTGATGCATCTTAATGGCCACTTGCAAGCTTTTAAGACCCCAGAAGCCACTCACCAAAGTGGAATGCAGAACATTTTCTAAATAAACTTTGTTATGCCAATTGACCTAGATGTCCCCTGAAGCCATGGCCCCCAAACCCCAGGCCCTGCTAATCTGTCCCTCGAAGTGTTTTGGTTGTGTTCAGGAAACTTCTTAGCTTGTGGTTTAGTCCAGTTGTGCTGACTTCTCCTGTATTGTGTGTTGTCCTTGCCTTCGCCTAAGATAATTCTTGTTTACTATCTGGAAACCCTAGTGGCATAGTGGTTAAGTGTTACAGCTGCTAACCTAAAGTTGGCAGTTCAGATCCACTAGGTGCTTCTTGGAAACTCTATGGGGAAGCTCTACTTCATCCTATAGGGTCACTATGAATTGGAGTCGACTCGATAGCAACAGGTTTTTTTTTTTTCTTTTTAATCTCGTTAGTGAATTCCCCTCTCTTTCCCCACCCTCGTAACCATCAAAGACTGTTTTCTTTTGTGTTTAAACCTTTTCTTGAGTTCCTAAAATAGTGGTATCATACAATATTTGTCCTTCTGCGACCGACTAATTTTACTCAGCATAATGCTTTCCAGATTCATCTGTGTTGTGAGATGTTTCACAGATTCATCATTGTTCTTTATGGTTGCATAATATTCCATTGTGTGTACATACCATAATTTGTTTATCCATTCATCTGTTGATGGGCACCTAGGTAGTTTACATCTTTTAGCTATTGTGAACAGTGCTGCAATGAGCATGGGTGTCTGTCTTAGTCATCTAGTGCTGCCGTAACAGAAATACCACAAGTGGATGGCTTTAACAAAGAGAAATTTATTTCCTCACAGTAAAGCAGGGAAAAAGTTCAAATTCAAGGCGTCAGCTCCAGGAGACGGCTTTCTCTCTCTGTCAGCTCTGGAGGAAGGTCCTTGTACTGAATCTTCCCCTGGTCGAGGAGCTTCTCAGGTGCAGGGACCCGGGGTCCAAAGGATGCACCCTGCTCCTGGTGCTGCATTCTTGGTAGTACGAGGTCCCCAACTCTCTGCTTGCTTCCCTTTCCTTTTATCTCTTGGATTAGGGAGGTGACCTGAGTAAGAGTGATGTTACAATCCCACCCTAATCCTCTCAACATAAAATTACAATCACAAAATGGAGGACAACCACACAATACTGGGAATCATGGCCTAACCAAGTGCACAAATATTTTTGGGGGGACACAATTTAATCCATGACAGTATGCATATATCCATTCATGTGACTGCTCTTATTTCTCTAGGATGTATTCCAAGGAGTGGGATTGATGGGTCATATGGTACTTCTATTTCTAGCTTTTTAAGGAAGGGCCAAATCATTTTCCAAAGTGGTTATACCATTCTACATTCCCACCAGCAGCGTGTAAGTAAGTGTTCCAGTCTCTCCATAACCTCTCCAACATTTATTATTTTGTTTTTTGGATTAATGATAGCCTTGTTGGGGTGAGATGGTATCTCATTGTAGTTTTGATTTGCATTTCTCTAATGGCTAATGATCGAGAGCATTTCGTCATGTATCTGTTAGCCACCCCAAAGTTTTCTTTGATGAAGTGCCTGTTCATATCCTCTGCCCATTTTTTAAATTAATCATCTTTTTGTTGTTGAGGTATTGTAGTATCCCGTACATTTTAGAGATTAGACCCTGATCAGATATGTTGTAGCCAAAATTTTTTCCCAGTCCATAGGTTGTCTTTTAACTGTTTTGGTGAAGTCCTTTGATGAGCATAAGTGTTTGATTTTTAGGAGTCCCAGTCACCTGGTTTCTCTTCCGGTGTTTGTGCATTGTTAGTTCGGTTTTATCCCATGTATTAGGACTCCTAGCATTGTCCCTATATTTTACTTCCATGATCTTTATCATTTTAGACTTTATAGTTAGGTCTTCGATCCATTTTGAGTTAGTTTTTGTGCATAGTATGAGTTATGGGTCTTGTTTCATTTTTTTTGCAGATAGATATCCAGTTATACCAGCACCATTTGTTAAAGAGACTGTTTTTTCCCCATTTAGCAGATTTGGGGCCTTTGTCAAATATCAGCTGCCCATAGGTGGATGATTTACATTTGGATTCTCAGTTCTGTTCCATTGGTCTGTGTACCTGTCGTTGTACCAGTACCAGGCTGTTTTGACTACTGTGGCGGTATAATAGGTTCTAAAATCAGGTAGAGTGAGGCCTCCCACTTTGTTCTTCTTCTTCAGTAATGCATTGCTTATCCAGGGCCTCTTCCCTTTCCATATGAGGTCAGTGATTTGTTTCTCCATCTAGTTAAAATGTGGTTGGAATTTGATTCGGGGTTGCATTGTATCTGTAGAGTGTTTTGGGTAGAATTGACATTTTCACAATCTTGAGTCTTCCTATCCATGAGCAAGTTATGTTTTTCCATTTATGTAGGTCTCTTTTTGTATCTTGCAGTAGTATCTTGTAGTTTTCTTTATATTGGTCTTTTACGTCTCTGGTTAGATTTTATTCCTAAGTATTTTATCCTCTTGGGGGCTATTGTAAATGGTATTGATTTGGTGATTTCCTCTTCGAAGTTCTCTTTGTTGGTGTAGAGGAATCCAACTGATTTTTGTATATTTATCTCCCGAGCACATTTTATGAAGCCAGCATCAAGATCTTGTATCCTGATACTTTGTTGAACCCTTCTATTAGTTCCAGTAGTTTTCTTGTAGATTCTTTAGGATTCTGTGCATAAAGTCATATCATCTGCAAATAGAAATACTTCACTTCTTCCTTACCAATTTGGATGGTCTTTATTTCTTTTTCTAGGCTAATTGCTCTGGCTAAGACCTCCAACACAATGTTGAATAAGAGTGGTGATAAAGGGCATCCTTGTCTGCTGCCTGGTTCTCATTTAGGTTGATGCTGGTTGTTGGCTTTGTATAAATGCCCTTTATTATGCTGAGGAACTTCCCTTCTATTCCTATTTTACTGAGAGGTTTTATCATGACTGGGTGTTGGACTTTGTCAAATGCCTTTTCTGCACCAATTGTTAAGATCATGTGGTTCTTGTCTTTGGCTGTATTTATGTGATGGATTACATTGATTGTTTTTCTAGTGTTGAACTATCCCTGCGTACCTGGTATGGATCCACTTGGTTATGGAGAATTATTATTTTTTTATATATTGTTGCATTCTATTGACTAGAATTTTGTTGAGGATTTTTGTGTGTATGTTCGTGAAGGATATTTGTCTGTAATTTTCTTTTTTGGTGGTGTCTTTACCTGGTTTTGGTATCGGGGTTATGCTGGCTTCATAAAATGTATTCGGGAGTATTCCACCCTTTTCTATTCTCTGAAACACCTTTAATAATACTGGTATTAACTTTTCTCTTAAAGTTTGGTAGAATTCTCCAGCGAAGTCATCAGGGCCAGGGATCTTTTTTCTTTTTGTTGGAAGTTTTTTAGTTACCTCTTCCATCTCATCTTTTGTTACATGTTTATTTAGTTTTTCTACCTCAGTTTGTGTTAGTTTATGTAGGGAGTGTGTTTCTAGAAATTTGACCATTTCCTCTATGTTTTCAAATTTGTTGGAGTACAGTTTTTCACAGTATTCTGTAATGATTCTTTTAATTTCAGTTGGATCTGTTTTTGATATCACCCATCTTATTTCTTATTCGAGTCATTTGCTTCCTCTTCTGTTTTTCTTTTGTTGGTTTGGCTAGTGGTTTATTGATTTTGTTGATCTTTTCAAAGAACCAGCTTTTGGCCTTTTTAACTCTTTCAGTTGTGTTTCTATGCTCTATTTCATTTATTTCTGTTCTTATTTTTGTTATTTGCTTCCTTCTGGTGAATGAGAGCTTCCTTTGCTGCTCTTTTTCTATTTGTTTGAGTTGAGTTAAAGTTTTGGTTTTGGCTCTTTGTTCTTTTTGAATGTGTGCATTTATTGCTATAAATTGACCTCTGAACACTGCTTTTGCTGTGTTACAAAGGTTCTTGTAGGATGTGTTTTCAGTCTCATTTGATTCTGTGAATTTCTTTATTCCATCCTTGAATTGTATAACCCAGTAGTTTGAGCAAAGTCTTGTTTAGTTTCCATGCATTTGATTTTTTTTCCTTGCTTTTTCTGTTATTGATTTCTACTTTTATGGCTTTATGGACAGAAAATATGCTTTGTAATATTTCAGTGTTTTGGATTCTGTTAAGGCTTGCTTTGTGGCCTAATATGTGGTCTATTCTGGAGAATATTCCATGTGCATTGGAAAAGAAAGTATACTTGGCCGCTGTTGGGTGGAGTGTTCTGTATATGTCTATGAGATCAAGTTGGTTGTGCATTTATATCTTCCATGTCTTCATTGAGCTTCTTTCTGGATGTTCTGCCCTTCTCTGAAATGGGTGTGTTGAAGTCTCCTACTATTATTGTGAACTGTGTATTTCTCTTTTCAGTGCTGTTAGCATCTGTTTTATGTATTTACATGTTGTTACGTGTGTAAGTATTTATTATAGTTATGTCCTCCTGGTGTATTGACTCTTTGATCATTATATAGTGTCCTTTATCCTTTGTGGTGGATTTTGCTTTAAAATCTATTTTGTCAGAGATTAATATTGCCACTGTTGCTCTTTTTTGATTGTTGTTTGCTTGATACATTTTTTTCCATCCTTTTGAGTTTTTGTTTGTTTATCTTTGAGTCTAAGGTGTGTCTCTCATGGGCAGCATACAGATGGATCATGTTTTTTAATCCATTCTGCCACTCTCTATCTCTTTATTGGTGGATTTAGTCCATGTATGTTCAGTGTAATTATTGATAAGTGTGAGTTTAGTGCTGTTATTTTGATGTATTTTTGTGTGTGTTGTGACAGTTTCTTTGTTCTGCTTAATTTTCTGTGCTGAGTAGTTTTTCTTTATGTATTCTTTTCATCTTTTTAATTGTTGCTGATTTTGTATTTGCCAAGTCTTTATACTTTTCTTCTTTTTTATTTTGATATATAGGATTATTACTTTCCTTTGTGATTACCTTAATATTTACCTCTATTTTTCTAAGTTTAAGCCAATCTTTTCTTTCTTGATATCACTTACGTTTCCTCTCCATATGAAAGTTCTATGACTACATTATTTTGTCCCTCTTTATAGCTTTAATGTTGCCATTTTTACATATTGACATCTCTGTTTCCCTATTTTCAGTGTTTTAGCTTTAATTTATTTTTGTGAGTTCCCTATCTGGGTTGATATCTGGTTGTTCTGTCCTGTGTTCTTGTCTTGGGCTGCTATCTGATATTATTAATTCTCTAACCAGAAGACTCTGTTTAGTATTTCTTGTAATTTTGGTTTGGTTTTTACAAATTCCATTAACTTCTATTTATCTGGAAATGCCCTAATTTCACCATCATATTTGAGAGATAGTTTTGCTGGATATATAATTCTTGGCTAGCAATTTTTTTTTTTTTTCTTCAAGGCTTTATATATGTGATCACATTGACTTCTTGCCTGGCTGGTTTCTGCTCAGTAGTCAGAGCCTAGTCTTATTGACTCTCCTTTGTAGATGACTTTTCATTTATCCCCAGCTGCTCTTAAAATTCTCTCTTTATATTTGGTTTTGGTAATTTTGATTATAATATGTCTTGGGGACTTTTTTGGGGGATCTACCCTGGGTGGGGTCCAAAGAGCTTCTTGGATAGATATCCTCTCATCTTTCAGGATATCAAGGAAGTTTTTTGCCAAAAAAAAACTTCAACAGTTCTCTCTGTATTTTCTGTTATCCCCCCCTGTTCTGGTGCTCAAATCACTTGTAGGTTATTCCTCTTGATAGAGTCCCACATAATTCTTAGGGTTTCTACATTTTTTTTAATATTTTCACCTGTGTTTTCCTCAGATAAATTGGTGTCAAGTGCTTTATCTTCAATTTCACTAATTCTGACTTCTGTAGCCTCAAATCTGCTCCTATGACTTTCTATTGAGTTGTCTAATTCTGCAATTTTATTGTTAATTTTTTGGATTTCTATTTGCTGTGCCTCTGTGGATTCTTGTAGCCTGTTAAATTTATCATTATGCTCTTATATAACCTTCTTAAGTTCCTCTATTGCTTCATCTGCACGTTCCTTGCCTTGGTCTGCATTTTGCCTGGTCTCCTTCTTGATCTGTTGAAGAGCTCTCTATATTAATCTTTTGAATTCAACCTCCAATAATTCTGAGACCTTCTCTTCCTTCAGATGTTTCTGAGTTCTTTGTTTTGGTCACTTGCTTTGGTCTCCCTCTTTATGTGATTTGATATTGACCGTAGTCTCTGAGCCATCAGTAAGTTATTACATTTATTTTATGTTGATTACTGTGTCCTAGCTTCATGTTTTGTTTTGTTTTGATAAGTCCAAATAGGCTGGCCATGTGAGCTACTTTGATTATTGGTTTCTTTGAAGTTCTCATGTCCTGTCACCAGGTGGTTAAAGTTGTTACTATGTATGTGAACCCAGGAATCCGTTTACTTTTATTGTGTGGATTCAACTCAGGTATCCAGATTGTTGGTCACCAAATGTGTGGTACAGGCTCTTGTCTACAGTCCTAGATGGGCAGAGCTACATAGAGGTGATTGGAGCAGGCACAGCTATCAGGCTGCTGTAGGGGGTTATGTGCTGAGCAAGGCAGCAGCCTGATGGCTGCCCCTGAGTGCCTGGGTGGAAGGCACATCCCTGTGCCATACAGTATGTAGGTGGGTGGGTTTTGCAGCCAGACTTTGGGCACTCAAGGCTGTTCTCTGTAAGTTCTGGGAGGCACTACTTTTTCTTGGAATCCTGTCTTGGGTGGTTAGGTGGAATGGGTGGAGTCACCAGTCCTCAGGCCCCTGATGTGGGTAGGTGAGGACTCTGCTTAATTTGTAGGGCAGTGCCAAATGTCATGAATCTGCCACTCCTCCTTAGCTGTTGCAGTTGAAAATAAGCTTCAGGTATGCACCCTTTTGTGCTATGCTAATGAGGACCTGTGCTTTTGAAATGGGCCCACATTGGTCTAGGCAGGGGTGAAAGGCATTCAAAGTCCAAGGACCCCTTGTGCCGGCGCCTAGGCAAAGAGGCTGTCCCTGCCCTGAGGTCCTGGTTTAGGGGAGCTGGAAAATTATTTTTTCCTGTTTGTTATTTCTATGTTAATTTGTTCCCTCTCTGCTCCAAGCTGAAAAATGACTGGGGGAACAAGACGGGTCCCACTTCTGGCCCAGGGGGCACAGCAATTGCTGAAAGCAGACCCAGATTGGACTAGAGCAGGGAGGGGGCAGGTAAATGGGAGAGAGGTACTTCCCAGAGAGGGAAGGTTTTTTTTGATCCTGGGCAGTAGGTTAAGACTCTTGCACTTAACTTTTGCAGATCTAGTGCTGCTTTCCCCTGGTTCACAGGGTTGTGCAGACACTCGGCTGCTCAGTTTCTTCCGGCGTGGAAAGTGAGTCCTGACACTACTGCTGCCTCAGCCCACATGCGCCAGCTGATCCAGCCTGCAGGGTGCCCATCAGGTCAGGTCAGCAAATCCTTGCTGCTTCTGAACTGTCTCTCCCTCCCCCTGCTGCTCAGTTTGACCCCTCAACTTTGTCTTTGATGTTTAGGGCTCCTAGATTTTCATATACAATTGATTCCTTTGTTTTTTTCAGGTCTTTGTTTTAAGAGGGACCAATAGGAAGCCTCTGATTACTCCACCATCTTGGCCCCGCCTCCTTCATAGGATTTTCAGTGGCTGATATTTTGGAAGTAGATAGCCAGACCTTTCTTCCAAGGTGTCTCTGGGTGGACTTGAACCTCCATATCACTTCAGTCTTCTATAGGATCATCAGTCAGCCATTGCTTTTGCAGTCTACTATCATGGAATGTTGGAACCCTCACAGTGCAATGGTTAAGCATTCAGCTGCGAACCAAATGATGGTTCAGATCTGTCCAGAGGCACCTCAGAAGAATGGCCTGGTGATCTACTGCCAAAAAATCAGCTATTGAAAACTCTGTGGAGCACAGTCCTATTCTGACACGCATGAGGTTGCCATGAATCATACTCAACTTCAGGGCATATTTATGTATTTATTTATGGAGAAGAAGTCCTTTGACTTTTGCACAGCATCCTCTCCGTATCAAAACCAACTTCCTGGAAGTTCCAAGTTGGAAAAACAATGTATGACTCTGTTACTCCTTAAGTGTAATTCTAGTGTTTCAGGAAAAATGAGTGTTACTGAAAGAAAATATCTAGTATGTCCTTGTAGCAAATAAGTGGGTTGGGGCAGAGAAGTATACTTGGAAGAAAAGAGAAAAAAAAGACCTTTTTTTTTTTTTTTTTTTTGCCAGTAGAATTAGTAATGATAAATGTATCACTGAAAATTGATTACCATAAGAGCATGACTTTATTGCTCAAATACAATTAGTATAAATTTTAAAATGTGAGCTGTTTTGTAAGTGTAAATAGTGTAGTACACCATGTTTTTTACTCCAAAGATAAGTTATAATCATATCTGCTTTTCTGGCATATAATTAAGCTATGAAAATTGGCACCTGAATGTACATACTGTATAAATTGTATAGCACAAAAAAACTACAGAACAATTCTTATCAGGGACTCTTTGAAGTGGACTTAGAATCTAACATATAAATTACATTCTAGGAAACTTACTACTTAGTTTATGTAGAAAATACTTTAAATATGATTATTGCAAATATATCATAAATATGCTTTCTCAGCCAAACCTCATTTGGAATATAAAAGTGAAAGATTGAAAAGCAGGGCTTTTGGTTATGTTACATATGGTGTTTAGATTTTTGCATAAAACACTTATGCAAAGGCTCCTCAATATGGAAACATAATTTTGTGAAAAATTAAAAACATGTCCAAAGGTACTTTTTTACATAAATGAGTATAAATAAAACAGGCACATCTGTTAACATAGAAACTTATGGCAGTTGTTCCATTTTCTGAAGCTGTTCATAATAAG
The DNA here is from genome assembly GCF_030014295.1 of Loxodonta africana. Classification (NCBI taxonomy): domain Eukaryota; kingdom Metazoa; phylum Chordata; class Mammalia; order Proboscidea; family Elephantidae; genus Loxodonta; species Loxodonta africana. The sequence goes on from NC_087351.1 coordinate 53,655,135, forward strand.
GGCTATTTAATAAAAATACTGTAAATGTGATTTTTAGCTTCATTTTCATAAACAGATTGGGTGGCTTAAAGTACCAAATACTATAGTGAAACTGATTAAAAAACATCAATTTATATTACATGGGCAGTATATTAGAACTGAAAAATTCCTGTCCAAGCATTTGACAACTTCAGGCCTTTCCACATAATTAATAAACCAAAATTGATGGGTCTGTTACACTTGAGGAAACCCTGGTGGCGTAGTGGTTAAGTGCTATGGCTGCTAACCAAGAGGTCAGCAGTTCAAATCTGCCAGGCGCTCCTTGGAAACTCTATGGGGCTGTTCTACTCTGTCCTTTAGGGCCACTATGAGTCGGAACCAACTCGACAGCAGTGGGTTATGGGTTACACTTGAGACAAAGTCAGAAATTGGGATGTTTTATTAATGATTGAGTTTTAACATAAAAACCAACACCTAATTTGATCTGCATTCTCTGACGGTAGTAATCTTCATAGGCCTTACTATAATTTAATGTAGGGAAGTGAAAAGACCCTCTATGGAAATTGTAACATCCTTCCTTTTCAGCTTAGTTCACATTGCATTTTTTTTTCAATGCAAAATGTAGCTACAACTGTGCACAAGGAGACTAGTTAGTTGGAAATTACAACATTTAACATAAAAGATAATGGAGTATTGGTCTAGGGAAATGGCAAGAAAGATTAAGATAAGTATATGGAGTCAGGATATATTTGGCTGTAGATTGTTAAGATTTGCAAATGGATTGGATTTTGGAGTAAGGAAAGGTGAGAATTACAGTAATGACATAAGTGAACTGTTCAAACACCCTATAGGGGAAAAATGTGGTTATGGGAGCAGGTTTGTAGGGTTAAATTGGGCTTCCATTTTGATTATGTTTTATTTGACATACTTATTAAATTCTAAATGTGGATATCAAGAAGTAGGTAGACATAGTGTCTGGAACTCATCTGGAGATCAGGACTAGAGTTACATTTTTGGAAAATTATGAGAGATTCAAAAAAACAAGCAAAAAAAAAAAAAAAAAAAACCATTGCCTTCCAGTCAATTCTGACTCATAGCGACCCTATAGGACAGAGGAGAACTGCCCCATAGGCTTTCCAAGGAGCACTTGGTGGATTCAAACTGCTGACCTTTCGGTTAACAGCTGTAGCTCTTAACCACTACGTCACTAGCATTTCCACGGTGAGACTACCTGTGGTAAAATGCAGATCGAGGAGCATAGAATCTCAAAGAATTACTGAGTCCTGGAGGAGTTCTAATGTTTAGAGGCCAAGTAGAAGAATAAAAAAAAAAAAAAAGAATAGGAGACTGAAAAATAAAAAAAGTTTTATTGAGAGAGAATAAATAATAGCAGCGGTAGCACTATGTCACAACAGTAGTGACAGCAGCAATTGCAACTTATTATGTGCGTATTTTTAACCAATCAGTATTCTAAGCACTTATACTAGTTAGGGAAACTCATTCAATCCTCGTGACAGCTATAGTGTATGTGCATTATCGTTCGCATTTTGCATGTGGCGAACTAAGCACAAAGGAGGGAAGTGACCTATCAGGATGCGACCATGTATGCAAAATCAGATTGTGAGGCAGGAGAGGGCAATAGGCATTCATGGGAAGTTGTACTTATTTTGAATATGGTGGCCCTAGAATACATTTGTTTGCTATTGGGGATGACCTAGGAGACAGAGAGAGAAAAGAGAGAGAAGATAACGAGAGATTGCTGATTAAGGAAGAAAGACATGGAACTGTAAAACTGTATCCCGAGGTCTAGTGAAGGGGTTGGCCTTTGAGTAAATCATTGTAATTGGAGGGAAGAAAGAAGGTACAAGTATATAGTCAATGGGTGGTTTAGGTATGGGAAGAGGAGGGAGTTCCCTTCTGATTGATTCTGGGTTGTTGTTGTTTTAATGGAGATAATCAAAAAGGAGTGGTTTTGGAGGGGGCCTGATCGTCATACAGGCTTTATACCCAATGCCCTTACATCTTCACATCTCCATTAGATAAAACAATGCTTCACAGATAATACGTATCCATCAAGTATCTGTGGTATAATACTTCTATCCACAGGACTCTTTGCTTTAGAAAGCAATAAAACTTGAGTTGGTTAAATGTTTCATGCAGAAGGCAGATAAATTCTATAAAAAAAAAAAAAAAAACCACTACATTTAAACTCAGTGATCTTGAAAGATTTCATGAAGTAAAACAGATTTCAGTGAGGTTTTAAAGGGCAAAATTTTGAGAGAAGGTTTTTCCAGGTGGAAGTGGCAGGGTTTGTGAAGGCATGACCAGGAGTAATAAAGCTGATTTGGCTTAAATGTAGGATGAATAAAGTTAAGTAGTGGTATATAATTCACAAAAGATATTAGGTACAGATTGTGAAGGGCCTTGAATATCATGCTGAGTATAAATTTATTCTTTAAGAAACATGGAGATATGGGAAGATTTTGAGCAAGTAGAATGACGAGACAAATATATTTGGAAGTAGATAATGAACTTTATCATTTGATAATTTGGAATGTATGATATTTTAATACCAACAACTTATCTAGTTACAGTTCAGGTTGGCATAACTTTTCCTTCTATCATTGTTTTATTCCAAGCATAGAGCAACACTTGAGGACAATGCTCTTTTGTACAGTTGTGCAAGGATGTCCTAGATACAGGGTTTTGTTTTTTTTTTTTTTACTGTTTAAATTATAGCTAAATATTTTAACCACTTAGCATCCCAGGCACATTTCACTTTGAGAAATGTATCTCCAAAGGGATAAAAATACATTTCCACTAAGAAAGTTCTTGATGACCACTTTTAGCAAGCTGAATAAACATTTCTATAAATGTTTAACTAGCCCTACTGGCTAAAATACATTTTTGATATATAACAACCTAAACAAAGAACTCAGTAAAAAAAGATGATTTCAACCAAGAAACTATTCTACCTCTTAGGATACAACCAAATATTTATTTTGTGAAAATTATGTATCACTGCAGACTTTTTTTTTTTTTTTTTAGTGTATAGAGACCTGGTAGATACAGCTTGGAAAATCCAAAATAATTATTTTGCTTTAGAAGTATTTAAGAAATCAACTTGTCACCTTTCTGTGTTCTGTCAGTATCTTGATAGCTAGGATTTTCCATTCAACTAATTTTGCATTGTATGGGGAGTTGCCCTCCATGAATGTATTCAACTGAGACTGATACTTTTACACAGAGGTAGACATTTTATTTATTATCAGTGGGAGCTCAAATCTCAGTAGTGTTTTTCAGGAGAGGCACGTGGTTTGTGTGCATCAAGGCACTGTCTCTCTTAGCTCGTACTTCTTGTAGCAAACAGTTCTCATGAAATTATTGACCATAGTTAGTGATCCAGCCAAAAAAAAAAAAAGTCATTTTCCATATAGAGATGATTGATAGTTAGAGATTGAATGTATTGTTTTAACCTAATTGATTCACGCATTTAACAAATACAACTTGAATACATATTGTACCTTAGGCATGGTACTAGGTGTTCCCATTACCATCCAGTCGATTCCGACTCATACTAGGTGCTAGAGATAGAAATTTGAATGGTACGTCCTGCTTTCCCTCCAGTGGAGGCAATAATAGGAGAAAGAAGCCATGGATGTGTGCTCCCCCTTGCATGCTTGCTCTTCAAACTTTGGTTTAATGAAACACATTTTTGAACCCCTAGCATATGTAAGGCACTGAACTTGTCACAGATCTGTTAATGAGCCTTCTAGATACCCTGGAATTCTCTTCTAATTATTAGTGGCTAATAATAATAGCTTATGTTTAATGAAAACTTATACTTAGTGCAAAGCCCCTACCTAAGTGTTTTATGTCATTTTATTTTACTTTTAAAATTAACTGAAGTGAATATTATTACTACTCTCCTAATTTTAGAGATAAAGCCCAAAATAGAAGACTTCAACAGCATACTCAAGGTCCTACAGATATTCCATGACAGATACATGATTTGATACAGCTCAAGCAATTTGGCCTAGATTTCACAATTTTTACTAATTAAATTATACAATTTCCTGGAAACAGAAAAGAAACAGATACGGTTAATTGTGTTATCTGTGTGGTAGGATACTTAGGAAACAGATCAATCATACAACTACCAGAAAATATCTTTCTGTGAGTTCTGCCTTTGCATTACATACTACTATTCATTTTTCCACCTTTAGGAAAGCAAGGTCATTTACAGTTGGTGGCATTGCTGCTTATAGTTTTGATTTACCGAGATTCAGCTGCTGGGTGCAGCTCATCTTTTTCATGCATTCATTCATTCATAAATTTCTTTTTATGTACCATGTACTAAACACTGTGGTAGAACCTATGGTAGGTATAGTGATAAAAGATGCATATGACATATCCTTATATTTGTTCACCTCACAATTTCTAAAGAGACACAAATATGTAAACAAATTATTATGCAATCTCAAAAGTTTTCTACCAGAGGCCTATAAAATTGTTATTAGGTGAGAAAGGAGATAGCAATAGGGAAGTCAGTGAACATCTCATTTAAACTGAAACTTGAAGGATGAGAATGGATTTGTTAGGCAGGAGGAGAAAGGAAGAGGGATGTTTGCATTGGAAATGAAGTGAAAGCCTGATGATTGAGAAAGAACAAGCTCTAGGGTGACTGCAGTATAGAATTTAGGGAAGTAGTGGTGGGAGATAAGGCTAAAGTGGGTTAGAGTCAGGTTTGAAGAAATTTTAATTTTATATTCTAATTAAATGTTTACAAATATTTTTATGTTGGGTGATGATATGGTTTTCTATTTCAAGCTTCACCTTGAGGAGCTAGCAAAAGGATGGACTGGAGGAACAAGAGGCAAATAACAATAGCAGGGACACTATCATCGCATTATTTTAGCTTTTCCCTCACTCACTCACCCAAGGGACTAGCACAAACCTTTACCACTCTCTCCAAGCCCCACCCAGTCCATGTGACCTCTCCACAAGGTCAGCTGACTGTGTTCCCTCTGCTTCAAGAGAAAAGAGGCCATTAGACATAAACTCCCTAAACTCTCTGAACTTCCTCTTTCCGAACAAAACTTTGTCTGATTCACCGTATAATTCATTGGTTCTTTCCCATCTCCTTGTACAGGTTGTGCTCTTGATTTCCCTGCCTCCAGGCATCACAGCAGTCTTGCTCTATTGAGTACTTTTCAGTTATATATTCATTCTTTCTTTTTTGATTCTTCCTCAATCTGGAATGAACCCACACTATGCTAAAGACAAAATGAAACAAAACAACAAAGCAAAATCTCTCCTTTGATTCTTTGTGCTTCTCTAACCTCTGTCCTTTCAGTCTCCTCTTCAAAGTCAAACTTTTCAGAGTACTCCAGAGAAATTCACTTTTACCACTTCTGTTTTCCAATGTTCTGCTAGAAACTTTGCAAACTGTTTTCTCTCCAACAGTAAACAAAAATTAATGAACTCTGAATTAGGTGCCTAAATGGCTATTTCTCAATCACAATCTTACTTGGACTTTTCCAGGCATTTCACACAGTTTACTCCTCTTTAAATCCTCTGCTATCCTCACCTCTGTAATATTGGTCTTCCTACTTTTCCTTCTGCTTCTGTGTCTTCCGGTACAAACTGGTCCTCAAATAATGGTCCATATGGTCTTGGTGATGATATAAATTAAGAAAAAAAGAGCATTTTTCTGCCAAGCTGCTAAAAACTGGTGTTTTGGCAAATGTTGAATAGCTGGCTGGGGATAGTGGGGAGAAGCCCTGATTTATAGCATTTGTAAATTTCTATGGTGTAAATACTTCCACCATAGGCAATTTCAGGGTGCCAATCTGAGGTGAATGAGCTCACAGATTTCCTGAAAATTTAACAAGCATCTCTCATGAGCTAGTATAAGCCATCTGTAACACTCCACTGGGTTAGGAAACTTTATTAGCAGCAGTCAGATTATATTTAGGACTAACTGGATATAGAGAAGAGTTCCGTAAGATTTTATTAGTGCCAAAGTTATGTTAATGTTCCAAGTCCCATCCCAACAGATTTATCTCTTTCCAAATACGACTCCGTAGCTGAAACCACATCTATTTACATCCATTTCAGAGAGGAGTGTTTAATAGGCATACTCTTATGAGGAAAAGCCACCATCCTCCCTAATATCCGGTGAGTTGGTATCATCTCTTTTAATATAACAGGCAGACAGTGGTCAGATTCCGTTCTGCCTTGGGCCAAAGATCACAAATACCTATTATATATCCCAGAGAGGTGAAAGCGTTCAGCAGTCACTGTGCCCACTTATAGCTATATTTGGGGAGTGCTATAAAGGAGTTCAAATACTGGAAATATGTATTCAACAAAGATTTTCTAACTTAAGAAAGAAGAAATTTAAGCATTATCCAAATATTTATCAATAGTAAAAATATAAATATATCTGTATATATTTATATATATAAATAATAGAAGGCCATAAAGCCAGGAATTGTTTAGGAGAAAAGTAAAGTTTGTTTCCAATAATATTTTAATATTAAATCTTTGTATTTTTATATCTGTTATGCCGTAACATTTCCTTGTAAATGTTATTATATTACTTCCTTTTACTCTTATTTATGCCAAATCTTCTTTAAATTATAACTAACCAGTTATCACATCAATCGTTTTACTCTTTTTTTTTACACTGAGTTTTGGAGCCAGTTAGAATAATTCAGGGAGCTGATGTAGTCATCATGCATTCGTCTTGAATTTGTCCGAGTGTTCTGGAATTGTTTCCAATGAGTATAAGTCTAGATTATTCTCACTGGCAGCACCTTAGCACAATGCCAGTTGTCTAGAAAGAAAATTAAAGCCCAGAATCCTCACTACATCCTCCCCAAAAAACAAACCAATAAATAAAAACATACAGGAAATTTAAAGACAAACTAAAGACACCCAGCATTAAAAAAAAAAAAAATCCTTGTACATGTGAAGCAGTAATGTTAACACTTTTTTTGCTTTTATTGCATTAATTTTATTTCCAAATAATTATAAATATGTCAAACACTATAAGAATATAGAAAGTCAAAAGTGTGACTTTTCTTTGTGTTTTTCTTACAATCTTAGCGATTTTATATTTTTACATCCAGTTCTATGTAAACACAAATACATATGCCCACATAGACAACATATACAATTTTTTATATATGCCAATTCAAATTGAACCAGCAAACTAGATTATTCTGAAGCCGATATATATATATATATATATACACATATTTAATGATAATAATAGAGAGGATTTGATAAGCACTTACTGTATACCAGGCACTGTCCCGATCTCTTTACTATCATTATCTCCTTGAGCCCTCACAACAGCCCTGTGAGGTAAGTATCATCCCCTTTTACAGTCAGGAGTCCCTGGGTGGTGCAAACTGATTGAGTGCTTAGCTCCTGACAGGTTGGTGGTTCAAACCTACCCAGAGCTGCCTCGGAGGAAAGACCTAACTGGTTTGTTTTTTTGTAGGTGAGGAAATGGAGGCTTGGAGAAGTAGCACATTGCTGAAAGTCCGCCTTCTGGGCAATGGCTGAGCAGGGATTTGAACTCAACATTTCTTTAGCTCCAGAATCTGTGTCCTTTCTTTCTTTCTTTTTTTTAAGCCAAGATCTGGAGCTACTTATTACTTTTCATTTAAAAACTATTGTTGGCATTTTTTAATATATGAAATAACCCATACTTGTTTAAAAACCTAAATCAATCAAGGAACTCAGAAGTCCCAAAAAAAACCACTGCAGTCGAGCCGATTCCGACTCATAGCGACCCTTTAGGACAGAGTAGAACTGCCCCCATAGAGTTTCCAAGGAGCGCCTGGCGGATTCGAACTGCCGACCTGTTGGTTAGTAGCTGTAGTCCTTAACCACTAGGCCACCAGGGTTCCCCTCAGAAGTCCATAGGGTATAAAAGAGGAGTTTCTCCTTCTATCTCCCCCCATCAATAAGACTCACCCAGGAGTAACTAGCAATTTAGTGTGGAAAAAAAATTAAAAAAAAAAAAATTTAGTGTACATCCTCCAAAGTCTAAAAAAGTCATATATATGACATGTGACATATATATAGTATATAATATCTAGTAGATTTTACATCATATAATATATATTGTATAATATGATGTACAGGCAGTCCCTGACTTACTACAGGGTTCTGTTCTGACAACTCTTGTCATAAGTTAGTTGTGACATAAGTCAAATGCACTTTTTTTTTTAGTTTCCATTGTTCCTTTTATATCAGTATCTTTATAAATCTGACCTTTGAACATCTGAGAATGCTAACATCAGCAGATTATGTGCTGAAATATTGTATGTAGTCCTTATTACTAATGATAAGATGTAAGTACAATTTGTTGTAACTCAAATACATTATAAGTCAAGGACTACCTGTAATATGAACGCACACTTTTAAAAAAAAATTTTTAAAACTTTACCTAAGTAGGATTACACTTTATTTTTTCGCAACTTGTTTTTTTTCAATCAACAATACATTCTGAATGTCTTTCCATGTCAAAACATGCTACTCTAACTCAGGGGTCTTCGAACTGTGACACATGGGCCAAATCCTGCTCGCCACCTGTTTTGTTTGTTTGTTTTTTAATTTTTATTGTGCATCAAGTGAAAGTGTACAAATCAAGTTAGTCTCTCAGACAAAACTTTATATACACCTTGCTATAAACTCCTAGTTGCTCTCCCCCTAACCAGATAGTACACTCCTTCTTTCCACTCTCTATTTTTGTGTCCATTGGGCCAGCCTCTGATCCCCTCTGCCCTCTCATCTCCCATCCAGGCAGGAACTGCCCACATAATCATGTGTCTCTTGATCCAAGAAGCTCACTCTTCACCAGTATCATTTGAAGCTGATAATTTTTTATTTAACATTTTACCATGGACCTATTTCCACAGCATACACAAATATTTGCAACATTTTTTTTTTTCCTACTGGCTCTTAGCATATTTGTTGTTGTAGTTTTATGTAACCAAGTTCCTGAAACTGATATTAACCATTTAAATGAGGAAAGGGAGACTTTTTCTTCTACTTCCATCCAAGATCAGATAATTAAGGCAGATGACCCAGATTTACCTATTTGCCTCACATGCTTATCTGTATCCTGGGCACAAGGTGCAACCAGACAGAGGACTGTGAGCAGTAATTTCATCAGAACTACCTGGAGGAGGCCTTTACTAGATGAAGGATGGAGTTCTTTACCAAAGAAGGTGAAGGATTTCTGTTGGGGTCTCATGAATTCGGATCGACTCAAGAACAAAGGGTTTGCTTTTTTATACCCCTTGTAATGGTAATCAAGCATGGTTTCATGTAACACTTTTTAAGAAAGACAAGTTTTCACAACTTCCACGCAAAAAAAATGCAATAATACTGCAAAATTTTTCCTTATTGTTCCTTCTTCTGGAATCACAGTAATTAACCTTCAATTGCTTCTCCTTTGCTGCTGTTCCAAGTTCTGTCTCAGTGCTTCACCTGCGGATACCTTTCAAATGCAAATTCTGATTCAGTTTGTCTAAAGTGGGTCCTGAAAAAGTGCGTTTTTAGCAATCTCCCAAGTGATACTGATGATGTTCTGTGTACCACACATTGTTTTAAAGGTATATTTGGAAATAATTTTAGACGTATAGAAAGTTAATCTCCCATATACATATTCTCCATTTGTTAATGTTTTACTACTTTGCTTTATTAACACACACACACACACACACACACTCCCTTATATGTATGTGTATATAAAAAAATGTGGTTCAGGGCCCAATCCAGGATTATGCATTGCATTTAGTTTTCAGGTTTCTTTATAAAGTTACTTTTAGTCTGCAACATTTCTTCAGTATGTTATTGATTTTTATGACAGTGACAATTTTTTAATTATGCAGAGCAATTATTTTATAGAATATCTCTCAATCTGAGTTTGTGTGATGATTCGTTTTTCAGTTGAAAGGAGGCTGTGTCCTTCTCAGGGCATATAATTAGGGGACACATAATGTTGTCCTGTCTCATTACTGGTGAAGCTAATGTAGATTGTTCACTTAGTAAGTTGTATGCCAAGTTCGTAACTGATTTTTTTTTTTTTTTTGTAAGGAGATATTTTGAGACTGTGGAAATATTCTACTTATCATCAAATGTTCACCCTCTCTCTTAACATCCATTAATGATTATGCCTGAATCAATACTACTCTGATGTTTGCCAAATGGTGATATTAGTAGTTCCACTGCCGCTTCTACATTTATTGGTTGGCATTCTACTATTGTAAGGAAGGCCATTCGATTCTCCTCTCTTGTTATTTAGTTATTTATTTCTATCAGTATGGACTCATGGGTTCCTATTTTATTCAACAGGCTATAATCCATTGCTATCACGTATTTTGTTGTTCAAATTGCATGTAACGTACTCTGAGCAGCAAAGTTCTAACTAAATTCATTTTGGCAAACACAGAACTGCATTTTAATGAGTGTATGCTTTCATCTTTACTGGAGAGGGACATTGTCTTATTCATCTCTGTATTTCCAGTGTCTTGCAGCATGCTTGAATTGTAGTAGTGACTGACAAACAATTCTTGGATGGATAGAAGGCTGCAATAGCTTTCATGTGAATTACATTTATTTTAAATATTTTGTTGAAGTAAGAACAATACACAAAAGAGTTCAAAAAGTAAATGAGCAGCTCAGTAAATTACTACATAGTGCACATTTGGGTAAACATCATCTTAGTTAAGAACACAAAGCAAAGCCAAAAAAAAAAGAAAAAAAGACAAGACGCTAAAAACTCTCCGCATGCCCTGCCCAATCAGTAATTCATCCTTCCTCTTCAAGTGCCCATGAGCACGCGTTTGTGTTGGTTATGTACCAAGTGTGGAAATGCTGGCTTCTAGCATAAACACAAACGTTCAGCATTAAGTAGAAAATGCGTAACTGTGATTGTGCAATTTACCAACAGGGTATGAGAGTGCCCATTGCTCCATATGCTCAACATGCTTAGAACTGGCAGCAGTTTTTGTTTGTTTGTTGTCATTTTGTGGACGTGCAAACACGTAGTCTTAAACCATTGAAATTTTATTCTGCGTTTCCTTGATGGCTAATGAAGTGAAATAGCTCTTCCTATAAAAATTGGCCTTTTAGGAATCACCTGTGGTGAAGTGCTTATTCAAGTTCTGTACACAACTTTTAGTGGTCTTTATTTTTCGTATTTTATAGAAATTCTTGACATGATTTGCATATGAATTATTTGTTTTTATATGTATAACAAATATCTTCTAGTCCATGTCTTGCTTCTTTACTCTTTTTATGGTGCCCAATGTTATACTGTTTTAATTATCACAGTAAAATAAAAAATATATATAATTACATTGTTAAATATAAGTGGTGATAGGGAATGATCTCATCACATTACATTCTCAGACAGAAAGCTTTCTGTATTTTATCATGAAAAATATTTTTTGATACAATTTATCAGGTTAAGTACTTTCCATTCTATTTCTGGTCTATGAACTTTTTGTTTTTGTTTTACCAAAATGGGTACTAAATTTTGTCGAATTCCTTTACTGCATCTATTGAAGTGATCCCATGATTGTTCCCTTTACTTTGTTATTTTAAAAAATTGTACCGACTGATTTTGAGCTGTTAACAAAAGTTCCTGAAATTAATCCAAACTGGTGATTATATACTATCATTTTATATAGGTCTGGATTCCATAGAATATTGTATTAATATGTATATCTGTATTACTTAGATTAGTTCATAATTTTCCATCTAGTAATAACCTTCTCAGTATTTAGTTTTAATGTTACAATAAAAAAAAAAAAATGTTACAATAGCTTCATAATATGAGTTGAAACTATTTCATCTTTTTTTTTTTTTAAGTCTCTGAAAATGTTTGTGTAAGATTGCTATTATTTCTTTTTACTTGTTTGGAAGTACTAATCAGTGAAACCATCTGTGCCTGGAGATTTCCTTGTGGGAGGATTTTAATTATGGAATCTACTTCATTAATAATGATGGAATATTCAAATTTATATTTTTTCTTGCACCAGACTTGATAATTATATTTTTATAAAACTTTTTCTATATCATATCCATTTTCAAATTTGTGGGCCCAGTTATTCTAATAGCTTCATATTTTTTTAATGGCTTTATTATCTCTAATGAAGTCCTTTTCTTCTTTCTTTAATAAGTCTTACTAGTGGGTAATCAATTTTATTAGCTATTTTAAATTTATTTTAAATAATATTTTTGTTTTGTTGATCCTTCCTATTGTATATTTGTTTTCTACTTCATTAATTTCTGCATATCTTTATTATTTACTTTCTTTTACTTTCCTTGGGCTTAATTTTGTTGCTTCTTTGGAAACTTCTTACGATTGATGACTAGTCACTGATTTTTATCCTTTCTTCTTTTCCAATATATGACTTTCAGGCTGTAAATTCATCTCTTTATGACTTGATCTGTTTTCCACAAAATTTGATATGTAGAGTTTTCTCTGTCATTTAATTCAAAATATTTCCTAATCTGCATTATGATTTATCTTTTTACCCAAAAGTTATTTAGAGTGAACTGGCCGATGCCATATACATGCAGATTTTATTGATGTTTTACTTATTAATTTCTAGCTTAATTGCACTATGGTTTGAGAACATATTTTGAATAATTCCACTTCTTTGAAATTTCTATAGACTTGTTTTATTTCAGAGAATATGTTTGATTTTTAAAAATATTTTCTGTATACTTAAAAATGTGTATTGCACTGTTGATGCATGTAGTGTCATCATAAACATATATATAATGTTTATTAGAGCAACTAGTTAACATGTTTTTCAAGGATTCTATGTTTTTATTGACTATTTTCTCAGCTTGTTTTGTCACATACAGAAGGTGGAACATTAAAATCTACTTGATGATTGTCTATATATATATTGCTTCATCTATATTTTGAAACTATATTTTAAAATGGATATAATTTTATAATTTTTATAGCTTCCTGTTGAAGTGTCTCCTTTTTCCTCTAATAATGCTTTTTTGAGTTAAAGTCTACATTTTCTGGTATTAACTCCCATAGAGTTGACTCCGGCTCACGGTGACCCCGTGTGTATCAGAGAATAACTGTGCTCCATAAGATTTTCAGTGGCTGATATTTCAGCTATAGAAGACAAGGCCTTTCTTCCAGTGTACCTCTGGGGGAACTTGAACTTCTAACCTTTTGGTTAGCAGCTGAGTATATCAGCCATTTGTACCACCCAGGGACTATAGCAGCTGGGGGAGATGGGGAGTTGGAAGCAGGTCAAGGCTCAAATGCCACCTACTCTTGCTGCTTTTACCAAGGCTTAGTAAATTTACCAAGGTTGAGTAAATTGTCTAAAATAAATGTTATTTACTGTACACCCTAAAGGCAATTTCCAGAGGTATTAAATGTTTGTTTGCTTGTTTTTCAATTTTTATCAGTTAAAAGGTTTATTTGCTGGGGAGAGATTCTACCAAACTTCTCATACCACCATTTCTGAAGTCTCACCCTGACACTCCTTACAGCAGATTTACAACAGTTTAGATTCATTTGTCCCTTCCTGCTTTTTGTGTGATTGTTGTTAAATATTGTACTTTTCTATATGCTCTATATACAACAGGGCAGTATCATAATTAATTGCTAAATCCCAGCTACCTTGGCAGCCCTATGCTCCGTTTTGGTTCTTCCATATACTTAGACCACTGCTATCTGCCTCAACTCTATCTCCCTAAAGCTCGCTTTGGAAGAGAAGGCAGTAAATGTGCGGCTCACATCATCTGCTTTCATTCTCTCAGCGGTCACAGCCTTTCGTTGGTGCCAGTCCAATTCCTGCCAAGAGTAGTTTATCTTTTCAAACTATTGCTTTTGCTCATTTTCTTTCTTTTTCTTCTCTAGGAACCCAAGGCTACATTAGACTTTTTGAACATGCCCTATAATTCTTTTACGCTAATGTTTTTTCACTCTGTTTTTCTCTTTTTACTGTTAATTTCGATATCTGGATCACCTTTGCTTGCCTCAACTTTCTGCTATTTTTCTTAATTATAAGTCATTTTATATATATACTGAACATTTTATAAAAGAAACATAGAAGCTTCAGATGATTTTACCTTCCAGCAGGAATCGTAGCTCCTTTTTTCTCTTAAGATAGGTAGGGTAAGAGGGTGATGACTTTAATCCAATATTAGCTTGGGCCAGAACTTGGTGTAGTTTAATAAGATTCGGATTTTTCAGGAGTAGATTCCCCAGGCCTTTCTTCCTCGTCCATCTTTAGTCTGGAAGCTGTACTGAAATTTGTTCAGCATCATAGTAACACACAAGCCTCCAGTGACAGACAGGTCGTGGCTGTACTTGAGGTATATTGTCCGGGAATCAAACCCACGTCTCCTACACGGAAGGTGAGAATTCGGCCACTGAACCACCACTGTCCCCTTCCTACAGCAGTTGTTGTTGTTATTAGGTGCCGGCAGTAGTCATTCATTTTCATTGTCATAAGGTCTTGCCTTATTTTCGACGGCACTGGGTTTTTAATTCATGTATCAATTCTACTAAGAATGGGACATTGGTTTGTTTCCAGTTTGATGTAATTGTAAACAGTGCTACTGAAAACATGTTTTCTGCATGTATCCTGAACACATGTGTAAAACCACAAATCTGTTAAGAAGTCTCTATTTTCAGAATCAGAAAAAGTTCTCAGGTCAAAATTGGTTTTGCGAAGTAGACTTACCTCTATGGGATCTTATGCTTCCTAAAATTAAATCTGATACTCCTCACTGCTTTCTTAACTTTGTGGGACTCTTAAAAAACTTTTAGTTCATTCATCTTTTTTAGTTATCCTCAGTGAGATGGTCCAAATGAGCTAACTTGATGCTATAGGAATAAAGATTTTAAAATCATTATTTTTACTTTTAGTTTTTACATAATTGGGATCATAGTAAACATTCAATATTATATCTCACATTTTAATCTAAATATTGTGCATTAGTGTTCTACTATTGTGAAATCACCACAAATACCATGTCTTAAGACAACATAAATGTATTATAGTTACTGTAGGTTAGGGGACCGAGTAAAGCTGAGTTTGAGTCTTTTGTTCAGGGTTTCACAAGGCTGTAGATAAGATGTTGGCTGGTTGTATTGCTCTCTTGAGGCTTAACTAGAAAAAGACCCACTTCAGAGCTCCTCCCTTGGGTTGTTGGTAAAATTTATGTCCTTGCTTCTGTAAAATCATGGCAGTCTACTTCTTCAAAGCCAGCAATGGAGAAAGAGTGTTGCTGCTGCTTGGAGTCCCTCACTTCAGGGAAGGCCTGGATCATCTTTTAAAGGACTTGCCTGATAAACCAAGCCACAGAATAGTCTCTTTTTTTATTAACTCATAGTTGACTGGTTAGGACTCTTACTTACATTTGCAAAATATCTTTAACTTTTCCATATTCTATTGGTAGTGGGGATTATACACAGGTGTGTATGCCAGGCAGTGGGAATCTTGGGGGCTATCTAGAATTCTCCCTATTACATATTATATTTTCCTGTTACTTTTAATTGTCATAAAGATTTTTTAAAATTATTATATTCCAACACAAAGTATATTATAACTCACTTGAACACCAGATTGTCAGTACATATTTAGGTTGCGGAAACCCTGGCGGCATAGTGGTTAAGAACTGTGGCTGCTAACCAAAAGGTCAGCAATTCGATTCTACCAGGCTCTCCTTGGAAACCATATGGGGCAGTTCTACATTGTCCTATAGGGTATGGGGCAGTTCTACATGGTCCTTTAGGGTCGCTGTGAGTCAGAACTGACTCAATGGCAACAGGTTTGTTTTTGTTTTCTGTTTTGGATTTAGGTTGCATATACATAGTTTTTAAAGTTTGAAAAACTCAAATAATATATCAGAAGTATTTTGACCTCAGTGTTCTTGGTCATAAATTAGTGGTCTTTAAAATTGGAAAGGAGTCTCTGGTGGTACAAATGATTAATGTGCTCAGCTACTAACTGCAAGTTTGGAGATTGAGTCCACCCAGGATCACATCAGAAGAAAGTCTTTGTGAAAAATCAACCATGGAAAACTCTATGGGGCCCAGTTATTCTCTGCCACACATAGGGTCACTGAGTTGGAATTGACTTTCTGATATTAACATAACTATACCACGAGCTTCCCATAGAGTTGACCCTTGCTCATGGTGATCCCATGTGTGTCAGAGAGTAACTGTGCTCCATTGGGTTTTCCATGGCTGATTTTTCAATAGTAGATCTCAAGGCCTTTCTTCCAGTGTACCTGGTTTGGTTTTGGCCTAAAAACTAAAGAAAAAAAAAAAATGAAGAGTGGATTCATTGTTCCAAAACTGTTTGGTATTTGATTCTGTTTCCAAACGTATAAAGGCAAATAGTAGAAACAAGATTCACCTCATTTAAAAAAAAAGTATGTTGTCAAGAGTGCTGACAGGTGACACCTGAAAAATAATCTTTGAACTTTTGTAAAATAATAAGTGCATAACAATGAAAAAAATGCTCCCAGACTTAGACACTAGAGTGATGTCAAGAAATTTAAAATAACACATACTTGTTGTCTGCCAAACAGCCATAGACATCATATCCTTCAGGGATTGCATGCTCACATAGTTTAATACCATTATACTATTTATTTAAAACTCTTTACAGCCCTGATTTAAACAGTACAGATACATTAAAAAATAGATTAACCCAAGTCAATCTCATCATCTTTCATTACATCTAAACCTTTTTTTCTACCTGTATGCTCTATTGTAATTATTATCACTCCATCCACTGAGTTACCCAAGCCAAAATTCAAAACTGAGGAAATAAACTGAAACTCATGTTTATCCCTCACATTTAATCAATGACAAATGAGAAAGATATTTTTATAGCACATATTTTTAAGGCATGGAATATCTGTAATTAGGCCAATGCCTAATTTTTGTAAAATTTTCCTTGATCAGCTTGAAATAGTTAACGAACTTGCCTATCTAACTTACTATCAAAAAATGCCTCAGGGATTGACTGAACAGTACTTGCAAGCTGATACAAGGCAGATGTATGCTAAATGTGTTTGCTTACTTTTGATCATCATAAAATATTTGTTTTTAGCAATTTTGCGGGTTTTATTATAGCCCGGAGCAATTTCTGTCACAAAATCTCTCAATTAATACACATTTTCTGTGGTTATAAGACTCATTGCTATCATAATATTAATGACTTAGTATTAAAGGAATTCAGGTTAGTTCTAACTTTCTGCTTATTATACAGAAAATGAGTGCTCAATAAATACATTTAAAAAATATTTGAAGTATCTATAGATACATAGACTTGAATGAATAGTGTTTCTTTCTAGTTGTTTCTAATATATCCATAATTACTACTTTGATGATTTTAAAATCACACTGTGACCGGTTGAGATTAGTTTGGCTATAACAGAAACTTTTCAAAGCAGTTGGTTAAACCCAGTGGAAGGTAGTCCAGGGTTAGTGGAGCAATTCCATGGTAATCTGGAATGCATCATCATAGCCCATGACTCCCATCTTTGGCATCACCTCAATGTCCGAGTTGGTAGCTGGAATTCTAGACATCAAGTTCAAGTTATAGGGAAAATAGGAAACACCCCATCTCAGTCATCTCCCTTTAAGCAGTCTTCTGTGAAGTTCTTCTCAACATTTCAGTTATATCTCATTGGAAAGAAATGACTCGTTTTACGACCACTACCTACAAATAGGAGCCCTGGTGGCATAGTGATTAAGAGGTTGGCTGCTAACCAAGAGGTCAGCAGCTCAAATCCACCAGCTGCTCCTTGGAAACCCTATAGGACAGTTCTACTCTGTCCTATAGGGTTGCTATGAGTTGGAACTGACTCAATGGCATGTAACAACAACAACGTACAAATAAGGCTAGAAAATAAAGTCTTTGTTCTAAGAAGCAATATGCCAGCTAAAAAATGGGGTTCTATTACTACAGAAATGAGGAATGGGTATTGAAAAGTAACTAGTACTTCCTTACCCATACAGACATATACCCACACATGAGCATACACACAGATACACATGAACTTTTGTGTGTACATAAAATATATGTATATGTGTATATGTGTGTGTACGTATATGATTGTTTATTCTGTTTTTCACCTAGCACCTATCTAAATTCCTCTTCCACAAACATTTTAATTTCTTGATTAAAAGTCACCAAGGTGATGTATTATAGTTCTCCCTAGAGCTGATAGTAGTCTATTTCCACATTATTAATATTATTATTATTGTTTGCCACGCTGCTGTTGTGATGACTGCTACTGCTGCTTACTGAACATTTATTATGAGCCAGGCATTTTGTTAAATAGGTAAGATACATTTTAGGTGAATAAAATTAGTTTTTCTTGCTCTTGTCTTTAGGCATGGGCCAGGATAGCGCAGCATATGAAGGAAACACAAACAGAAATCCCATAAACATTTACAAATCATGAAAATTTTACTGAAGGTTTTCGTAGGAATATCAGAGGAGATTGCACTGCCCAAAATACAATGATCTATCCTATGATGCTCTTAATCCATCACTTGTTCTATAAGTCAAGGCTGCTGAGTTAATCTCTTCTCTCCCTTGAAAAAATTCTGCTGATATTGGGCATGTTCTTCAGCCTCTAGGACCTTTTTTAATACGAGAGGACATGAAATTCTAAATGTCTATTCCCTCTAGAAATGTATGAGAATATCTCTTTATTGTATCCTCACCAGCACTAATACTATAAAGAATCATAATTGTTATACAAAAATAGTATTTTTATTGACAATTTGATTACTAATGCCTTTGAAGACTTTCTCAAACACTGGCTAAATAGTTGAATTTCCATCTTCATTCATTCAGCAAGTATTTACTGAATATCTTGAGCCTGGCCCTCCTCTATGTGTTGGGGATATAGCCACGACCAAAGAGAAAAATCCCTGCCCTTGTAGGCTTGCATTTTACTTGGTGGACTCGATAGGGAAAATAAATAATAGAAGGAGATGAGTGACTAAGTTACATATATGCAGAAAGCTGGGTGATGAGATCCAGGCAAAAGGAAAAGAGAGTGCTTTAGCAATAGCTTGTGTGATGTGTTTGAGGAAGAACAGCAAAGTGGCCAATGTGATTGAGATGAAGTTAATAAGGGAGAGAGTGGTAATGAAATCATCCTTCCTGTAATGAAGACATTAAGATGTCTCCAGCTTCATCAAGATTTGCCCATATATCCTAGTCCAATTTTCAGGATCTCATTCCTACCCAATCAGTGTCCTCACTTTATCATCAGATACCCTACAAGTTTGGAAATCCAGTTTACGTGGCAATTCAGCTGATTGTAGGATGAGACTCTGGGTTTGGTTTTCAGCAATCTCAGGTCCATGGCTAGAAGACATAAAGAAATGTTTCAAGCAGATGTAGAAACTTTCAGGCAATTTGCACAGTGATTGAACAGAGAATGTGAAGCCCTGAGCTCATCCTTTTCTTTTCCCCCTCTGTCTGGCAAAATTAAGAGCATCCATCCAATGTCATTATACTTGTCAACTTGATAAAAGATGTTCCAAGGTATCGATACATAATTACGCAAAACCTTGTCTCTCATAAGTATTCGTTTGGGAGTGTGAAATGGTGATACATTGCTTATCTCTATTGCTACATCATGCCATGGACTATCAGTGCCCTCTTTACTCCTGAAAAATAGAGACATTAGTGCCTTTAAATCTAACTAGACTTGTGAAACAATTCCGGGAACACTAAAAACAATTTATAAAACTCATCCCTAAGATTCTATCCCTCTAGAACCACTCTCAGTTCTAATCTGTATTAGTCTAATATGTATTAATCAGGTTTCTTCTGAGGAACCAATTAATAAGATGACAGATACATAAATACATGATAGACAGACCAACAGACAGACAGACAGACAGATGAATAGATAGATTTTAAGAAATTGGCTTATGCAATTGTGGGGGCCGGTGAATCCAAAGTCCATAGATCAGGTGACAGACTGGAAATTCTAGCTGTCTGTTGTCCAAAAACTCAGTAGGCCAGATGGTGGACTGAGAACTGTGGCGGGATGTCAATGCTACAGTCTTGAGGCAGAATCATTCTCCCTCAAGGAATGTCAGTGTTTTCTCTTAAGACCTTTTTCTGATTGGATGAGATCCACCCACATTATGGAGGGAAATCTGTTTTATTTAAGAACAACTGATTTAAATGTTAATCACATCTAGAAACAGGGATTTTTTATTTGTTTTTTTGTTCTTGTTATCCTAAAAGAAGATTGTGGAAGTTAGAGGTATCTGCACTAGAGATAAAGGAGTGAAGCCCCACTCCCAACCCCCTACTGGCACACTTTTACACAACTTTTGGAATAGTGAAGAAAGGAGCATTTCTTTCTAAAAATGAAAGGAAAACAACTTCTCCATGTTCTCTCACCCTGACATCTGAAATGGAGTCATACTTTATTTCATGTCTAACAGAGGATTTGAAGACAACAGTGACTTTAAAAGTACACGTAATAATAAAATGTTTTGACGACGTGTTAAAATCTCCTGAGAGCCAAATTTTTATGATTACTCAAGTACATTTGAGAGGTAAAACCCCACTCTAAAATCTACCATTCACCTTTTCTCAAAAATTGCACAGCGATGTCATTAATAGCTATGGCTCTGCATATTTTAAATAAAAAAAAATAAGGTAAGGAAAAATGTTAGGAAGAAGGGGAAAAGTAACCGTGTTTTGCAGGTTATTTTTCACGAAATGTGTATAGACTATATAATTTGTGGGTATAGCACAGATTGTAATAATCCTAATGATTACTTTTCATTTTTCCATTTTTATGTGCTCCTTATAGCAATGTGAATTTCAAAGCCACCTATATAGAGACTATAGAGACAATTTGGAATAACCAGGGAAAGTCCAACAGAAAATGATGAGCGTATGTGTGTGCGTGTGTGTGTGTGTGTGTGGATGTGGATATGAACAGGATTTTGAAATATGTGTAACATTACCTTGAAATGATCATTCCATTATAAAGGGTGAAACAATGTAAATAAGAAAAAAAATTAAGAGAACCAATCTAATAAGAGTGAGACAGTGGGTGGGGGGAGGGTCTGAGGAGGGGAGGGAGAGAGGGAGGAAAGAAGCAGAGAGAGAGAGAAGAGAGAAAGGACAAGTTGCTTTCAGTGACATAAAAGCTTCCATATGGCGTTAGTTTGTCAAAATATTTCTGTAGGAGTACTGCCGGAACTTTCCACCCACACACATATTTAGTATTTAAACCCTCAGCAAATTCACTTCTTCCTTCTGTATGTGTGTTCGTTTCTTTCCTCTCCTAGTTTTTCAGCTTCACCTACTCTCAGCTATTCAGTTAGGTTTTCTTTCAGAAATAACGTGGCTACCTCAATGTCCACAATAATATCAAGAGAAGTTATAATCCACATTTTTTTTCTGAAGAACTATTCATATTTCTAGATGCCTTAATTCTGTCATGTAACATCTCTGTCCTGATTATCCTGTCTGAATTGCTTCACCACTGTGCCTTTTTAATTGCTATGGCAACAACACAACAGAACCAATATAGCCATAGGGACTACAGTTACAGGAAATGTTAAACACCATAGAGAAAGTGAAACATAATGAATAGCATGACCTCGCAAAGGCTTGGAGATTCACCTTTCAAAATTCCAAGGAAAAATGGGTGAAGCACTAAATCATTTACAAGATCTGAAACACTGATTAATACCAATCAAATGTGCATTGTTACCCTTTGCCATATTTTTATGCAAATAAAATACTTCTGCATTTGTTTGCCAGCCTCACCCTCCGCTCTCCAGGCACTCTCACAAAAGCTTCCATGACAATCCTGTGGAACATGTTGCTGTTAAAAATTAGCATAGTGCCCTTAAGAGGGGGCAGGACATGGTTGGCAAAAAACACAGGAGGCATGCATTATTTGCATAAAAATAAGTATGTGCCCTTTCAAGTTGTCATAAAATCAAGGAGCATTTGGGGGTGGGTTGCATTCTTGGAATGTGGAAGAAAAACAGGGGTCATCTACAGTTACTGGATGATGGTCTATTATAATTAACATTTACAGCAATGATCCACATTCTGGACTTTTTCTCTCCTCTGAGTCCACTGAAACCTGTGCCACTGTTGTTGTTAGGTTCCATGGAGTTTGTTCCAACTCATAGCAACCCCATGTAGAACAGAATGAAAAATCCCAGGTCCTGTACTATCCTCACAATGATATCTATGTTTGAGCCCATTGTTACAGCCACTGGGTCAATCCATCTCATCAACTATCTTCCTATTTTTTGCTGACCCAAACAAAACCTTACCAAACATGAGGTCCTTCTCCAGGGGCTAGTCACTCTAGATAAAATGTCCAAAGTACTTGAGATGAAGTCTTTCCATCCTCGTTTCCAAGGATCTCTCTGGTTGTACTACTTCCAAGACAGACTTGTTTGTTCTGGAGTCCACAGTATATTCAATCTTATCACCAACACCTTAATTCAAAAACATCAATTCTTTTTTGGTCTTCCTTATTCATTGTCCATCTTTCACATGGATATGAGGCAATTGAAAATATCATGGCTTGGGTCAGCTGCACCTTTGTCCTTAAAGTGACATCTTTGCTTTTTAATACTTTAAAGAAGTCTTTTGCAGCAGATTTACCCAATGTAATACGTCATTGGAAACCCTGGTGGCATAGTGGTTAAGTGCTACAACTGTTAACCAAGCGGTCGGCAGTTCAAATCTGCCAGGCGCTCCTTGGAAACTCTACAGGGCAGCTCTACTCTGTCCTATAGGGTCACTATGAGTCGGAATCTACTCAACAGCAGTGGGTTTTGGTGGGTAATACGTCATTTGATTTTTTGATTGCTGCTTTCATGAGTATTGATTGTGGACACAAGTAAAATGAAATCCTTGACAACTTCAATCTTTTCTGTTTATCATGATGTTGCTTGTTGGTCCAGGTGTAAGGTTTTTTGTTTTCTTTATGTTGAGGTGTAATCCTTACTGAAAAATATAGTCCTTGATCTTCATAGTGCTTTAAGTCCTCTTCACTTTGAGCAAGTAAGGTTGTGTCATATGCATATTGCAGGTTTTTAATGAGTCTTCTTCCAATCCTGATGCTCTGTTCTTCTTCATATAGTCCAAACTCTTGGATAATATGCTCAGCATACAGATTAAGTCTGGTGAAAGGTTACAATCCTGACACACACCTTTTCTGACTTAAATCAAGCAGTATCCCCTTGTTCTGTTCAAATGACTACCCCTTTTTATATATAGGTTCTTCATGAGCACGATTAAGTGTTCTGGAATTCCAATGTTTTGCAATGTAATCCAAAATTTGTTATGATCAACACAGTTGAATGCCTTTGCATAGTCAAGAAAACACAGGTGAACATCTTTTGGGTATTCTCAGTCAAGATCCACCTGACATCAGCAGTGATATCCCTCTTCCCACATCTTCTAAATCTGACTTGAATTTCTGGCAGTTCCCTGTTAATATATTGCTGCAAGCATTTTTGAGTTATCTTCAGCAAAAATTTACTTGTGTATGATATCAGTGATATTGTTCAATAATTTCTGCATTCTGTTGGATCACTTTTCTTTGGAATGGGCACAAATATGGATCAATTCCAGTTAGTTGGCCAGGTGGCTATCTTCCAAATTTCTTGGCATAGACAAATGAGAACTTCCAGCACTGCACCCGTTTGTTGAAACATCTCAATTGCTATTCCATCAATTCCTGGAGCCTTGTTTTGTGCCAGTGCCTTCAGTGCAGCTCAGACTTCTTCCTTCAATTCTGTCTTATTTAACTAGAGCTGCTACAATGGAATACCACAAGTGGATGACTTTACCAAACAGAAATTTATTCTTTCACATTCTAGGATGCTAGAAGTCTGAATTCAGGTTGCCAGCTCCAGAGGAAGTCTTTCTCTCTATGTTGGCTCTGAGGAAAGGTCCTTGTCATCAGTCTTCCCCTGGGTCTAGGAGTTTCTCAGTGCAATGGCCCTGGGTCCAAAGGATGCACTCCACTCCTGGCTCTTCTTTCTTGGTGGTAAGAGGTCCCTCTCTCTCTGCTCATCTCTCTTCTTTTATCTCTTTTAAGATAAAAAGTGATGCAGGCCACAGCCCAGAGAATCTCCCTGTACATTGGATCAGGCCTGTGATCTGAGTAAATGTGTTGCATCCCACCCTAATCTTCTTAAATATAACCTAATCTTGTCTCATTTAACCACAGGCAGAGATTAGGATTTACAGCACATAGGATAATTACATCAGATCACAAAATGGAGGACAATCACACTATACTGGGAATCATGGCCTAGCCAAGTTGACACATGTTTTTGGGGACACAATTCAATCCATGACAAATACCATTGGTTCTTGATCATATGCTACCTTCTGATATGGTTGAATGTTGACCACTTCTTTTTAGTACAATGACTCTGGGTATTCCTTTCATCTTCTTTTGATGCTTCCTGTGTTGTCGAATATTTTGCCTATAGAGTCCTTCAAAATTGCAACTCAAGGTTTGAATTTTTTCAATGGTTCTTTCAGCTTAAGAAATGCTGAGTCTGTTCTTCTCTTGGTTTTCTAACTCCTGATCTTTGCACATTTCAATATAATACTTTACTATCTTCTCGAGCTCCCTTTGCAATCTTCTGCTCAGCTCTTTTACTTTATCATTTCTTCCATTTGCTTTAGCTACTCTGCATTCAAAAGCAAGTTTTAGTCTCTTCTGACATCCATTTTGGTCTTTTCTTTCTTTTTAATGACCTTTTGCTTTCTTCATGTATGATACCCTTGATGTCATCTGACAAATTGTCTGGTCTTTGGTAATTAGTGTTCAGTGCATCAAATCTATTCTTGAGATGGTCTCTAAATTCAGGTGATATACACTCAAGTTCATATTTTGTTCTAGTGTACTTGTTTTAATTTTCTTCAGCTTCAACTTGAAACCTGCATATTAGCAATTGATGATCTGTTCTGTAGTCAGCTCCTTGCCTTGTTCTGATTCATGAGATTGAGCTTCTCCGTTGTGTCTTTCCACAGATGTAGCTGATTTGATTCTTGTGTTTTCCATCCAGTGAGTTCCACGTGTATAGTTGCCGTTTATGTTGTTGATAAAGTTATTTTCAATAAGTCATTAGTCTTGCAAAATTCTATCATGCCATCTCTGGTGATTCTTTCACCAAGGCTGTATTTTCCAATTATAAATCCTTCTTTGTTTCCAACTTTCACATTCCAATCATTAGTTATTATTAATGTATCTTGATTGCATGTTTGATCAATTTCAGACTGCAGAAGTTGGCAAATATACTTGGTGTGTTAATTCTAGTTTGAAGTCTTAGATGCCTAATAATATCCTCAGTCTTTCACTGAGATTCAGATTCTCCTCATTTTAATACCAACCTGAAGGTGAAACAAAAGCTGTTTTTTCCCCTGATATTTCCCACCAGACATTGATGTGTGGGGCACACTTCTTCACATTTGGGGTTGAAGAACAATATTATAATATTGCAGCAAGCAACATATTCTTTATATAAGAGCTTCTTTATTTCTGACTGACATTTATTTGAAGGTCACGTACCTGCCCCCACCTACACAATATTTACACTTTTTCTGTTCTTTCTCCAGTCCTTTCTCTTCTCTCCTCTTCCCCACCATGCCTTTCATTTAATTTACCAGGCAGGGGAATTTGGCTGTCCCTTGTTTCATTGCACCTTTTAATACTGTGCCTTGGGGACCTCACTTTTCCCACTAAAGGAGATTATCAAATTAATTGCTAGACAAATATCTCTTTACTCCCTAGGTAAATTATGCCTAATCCTTAGGGGCCACTACTGGCTGAATTAGTTGAAGTTTTAAATAGAATCTATCTTTCTCTTTTCTGTACACATCTCTCCCACTTTTCAAAATTTTCCCACTTAGTTCTGAATAACCACAAGAAGTGCTCACAATCTCCAGAAATTAATTTTAGGGAACCACTTGCAATGTGTGTCACCTACTCATCTCCAAACCATTGCTCTTCTGGCACTGTTGCAAATTGTCTCAGATTCTTAGCTCTGGGATGCTCCAGGCTGCTTTCTCTCCCCAAGTTGTTTCTTTGCAAGAGAGAATGTGTTTTCCTTCACAGTTACTAGTAGTATTTACTCTCAGGAACTATGGGACTTTAATGAATTCATAGGGTCTCTACAGGCCAAAAAGATAAAAAAAAAAATCCAATAGGAGAATTCTGAGACCTCTTAATATCCAGATGGCACACTCCTGCATATGAGGTATTAGTTATGTTCTTAAAAGAATACTTATCATTATGCACTTAAGAATGTGGGTAACGTCACTCATGTCTTGACACACCCCTCCCTGCCCCTCCCCAGAAAAAAAAGACTGGTTAAATGTGTCATTTGGATGGCCTTCTAAGACCTTCTATAGTTTCTACCATAGTAAACTACTGGTACCTTTTTAATGTAATTCTATTATAAAGAGAGATAGGAAAATAAATAAATGAACTGCTTGATGAATTTAAAGAGTCATTGTTACTATGATTGTCAATAACCCTTTATGTGAGCATGCTACATTGTTTTAACAATGCAATATAAATAACATTTACAACCAGAAACATATTAAAAAAGCATGAGTTTTGGAAGTAGACATATTTCCATCTTAAACCTACCTTTTTGTTTACCTTCTCTATGACCTTGGGGGAATTGCTTAACATTTCTTAAATTCCATTTTATCACATATGAAATGGAGATAAAAATAATGACTTTATATGGAGTCATGCAAGGGGTAAGTGGGATTAAAGCTGTTGTCATTGAATGGATTCCGACTCACAGCAACCCTATAGGACAGAGTAGAACTGCCCCACAGGGTTTCCAGGGAATGGCTGGTGGATTCGAACTGCTCACCTTTTGGTTAGCAGCCAAGCTCTTAACCACTGCATCATCAGGGCTCCACTTGTATGATAGAGCATGGTGAATTTTCCATTCAGAAAAATTGGTTTAAGTATGATTTATCAATATCTCAATATCAGTTTCCTCATCTGTTGAATAGATGTGAATGTTAACGATTATCATTTTTTCTAATATTTGGTTTCTTTAGGTAATCTACCACTTATCTCTAGTACATTAATACAAATAATAAGTGTTTATGTATACATATGTCATGTTGAGTACAAAAAATCTTATATATGTATTACATACATATGTTGGAACAAAAATGACAGGATGCTATATTAAGAACTCACAGACCCATTTGAACTGTATCATTTTGAATATCAAAAAGAAATGTTAAGTCAAAACTTTTTATAGTCTGCTCTCTATTACATTTATGTATGTACATATCCTGTATTGATCCCAACATTCTAAGGTTGGTGGATTTCAGCAAACACATTGTGCGTGGTGGAGAGGAAATTAATAAAATATGTGAACTTATACATAAAAACCAAACCAAACTTGTTATAGAGTTGATTCCAATTCATAGCAACCTGATAGGACAGAGTAGAACTGCCCGATAGTGTTCCCAAGGAGTGACTGGTGGATTCGAACTGCCAACCTTTTGGTTTGCAGCTGACCTCTTAACCACTGTGCCACCAGGGCCTTGAATTTATGCATGGATGAATGAAAAATTTTTTTAAATTTATTATGTTCAATACACTTAGGAATTTTACTAGTGACTATTGTAATTGACTTGACGGCAGTGGCTTCATTGTAATCAAAGATCAAATGATAATTGCTCTAGGTTAACAGGTTCAATCCATAACATCCTCACTATGTGTTTTAAAAGAGGTTGGCTATAATGTTATAATTTAGTTTATAATCCCACTAGAAGAAAACAAAAATTGGCAAAAAACCTAAAATGCTTGAAATAGAATTATAAACTGTGTTTGATTATCTAAATAATATTTTAAAATATTATTTACAATACCCTCCCATTTCAACACTTCCTAAAACAACTCATTACAGGCATCAGCATCTGTCTCCAGGCATTATTCTGGGCAAAGGAGCAATAATTGAAAATTGGTGGAGCTCTGCTGAATGATGGCAAGGCAGCCCCAGAGGAGACCAATAGCTTTCTCTTAACTCAACATATAAATTGGTGCAATATTGGCTTCTGCAGAGAGTAGATTATCCTCTCAGTTGGTTGTAAAATCTAAATTTGCTTTTATATCCCATTCTAGTTGCCAAATAAATACTGATTCTCCTGAGCATATGTTATCTAATAGCCATTGGCTGAAAGATGGATGCTGTACTGGAAAATTATTTTCCAGTTTGTGTGTGATGGACTCTTCTTTGTTTGTAAATGTGTCACTTTGTGTCTGAAAGGAGTTTGCTTGAAAGAACTTGTAAAACCAAAAAACCAAACGCACTGCCTTTCAGTCGATTCTGATTCATGGCAACCCCACAGGATTTCCAAAGAGCAGCTGGTGTGGACTCGAACTGCTAAGAAGGTCAGCAGCCGAGCTCTTAACCACTGTGCTCCAGAACTCCGAAAGAACATATATATAAAAAATATATATATAGAGAGAAAGATGTGTAAATATTATATGTGTAACTAACTGCGTGACTATTTGCTGAGGTACAGTCCCACTCATGTTATATACATACATATGTCTGCCACTTGTATTTTATTATTTATAGAAAACAATAGACTATTCATGTTTAAAATAGTTACATTCAACTAGACAAAAATGAGCATAGTGTTTTTGATGCTCTTTCTGAATTTTTAAATTATTAATTCTAGTAAACCCAGTGCCATCCTATGGGACAGAGTAGAACTGCCCCATAGAGTTTCCAAGGATCATACAACATGACAACTACTCTGCTCTTCCATTCTCATTCATTTTCTGCAAGTCCTCATGTATATTTCCAATAATTAAGTCCAGGATTAATTTGTGAATTTGTAAGAAGTAAAAATTCTGTGTTTTACATGTCTTACCTTATCGCTTTTACAAACTTTCAAATCTCTATCTTGTCCTGAGATGTGTAAGGAGAACTCGTTAATTGCAATTTATATGATTTTTTTTTTAAACTGGTCTCACTTAAACAGAAAGTAACATAGAATTAAGACAACAGTCTGCATTTTATTGTAAATGTACTCTTAATTATGGGCAGTGATATATAGATGCCTGATGATAATAAGTAAATCAGATTATTTAATAGGAAGCATAAATTGGGTTGGAATGGAATCACAATTTGAAGAATATGACAGCTAAAAAAAAAAAAAACAAGCTCCTAAAATATGAATAAGTTCTGATTATCTACAAGGATGGTGAGACTTCATCTCACATACTTTGGACATGTTCTCAGGAGAGACTAGTCCCTAGAGAAGGACATCATGCTTGGTAAAGTAGAGGGTCAGTGAAAGAGAGGAAGACCCTCAAGGAGATGGACTTACAAAGCGCCTGCAACACTAGGATAACATAGCAATGATTGTGAGAATGGCACAGGAGGGGGGAATTGTTTCCCTCTGTGGTACACAGGGTCACTATGAGTTGGAACCCATGCGATGGTGCCTAATGACAACAACAATATGACATTATATATCCTCCTTTCATTTAAATCGGTATTGGAAAACATAAATGGAAATCCTCTATTTCTTTTTTTATATTTAAATCAACTTTAATGACTTATGATTTATTTAAACAAAGTGCACTGATTTTAAATGTACAGTCAATGAATAGTGATGAATGTTTATTCCTGTATAACCACTACTCCAAATGAGGTATAGACTATTTCTCTGACTCCCCAAAATTCTCTTGTACTCCTTTCCACTTGATTGACTACTCTCCAACCAGGCAACCACTGATCGATCCACTTTCTATTACTGTAGATTCTTTTGCCTGTTCTTGAACTCACCCCTGGCTTTCTGTGTTTTTGCCTGCAGCTACCCTACACTCTTTTTTTTTTTTTACCCTACACTCTAGGAAAGTTGGGATTTCCTCTAAAGAGTTTCTCTCAGCTCTCTAGCACCACCCCAGCTATTCTATGGTTTGAGTGAGGAGTGCCTGAATAGGTGAAAGCAAACTAAGCTCTCCTTCCAGTTGCTCAGTATTTCTTAGCTGAAAGCCTTTAGTGATTTTTTTTTTTTTTTTTTTCCTCTCAGCTCTTCTGCTTCACCATTCTTCCTTAGGTGAAAGTCTGGGTTGCCTGGGAGATTTTTTTCATTTTTTCTTCCTTCTTGTAATTCATTCTTATCTGAAAATACGGAATACTTCAAGGAAATTCTTTGAGCTTTCTTTCCTTGCCCCTATTTTTAGGGTAGTTTATCCCATCCTTCCATGGTGGTTAAGCGATTGGGCTGCTAACCAAAAGGTTGGCTGTTGGAACCCACCAGCTGCTCAGCAGGAGAAAGATGTGGCAGTCTGTGCTATGAACGATGGCAGCTTTGGAAACCCTATGGGGCAGTTTTACCCCATAGGGTCACTATGAGTCGGAATTTGACTGGAGGGCAATGGGTTTGGCTCCCCCTCCCATCATTAACTGAGGACCAATGGGAATGACATGGGTGCTAATACTCCTTGCCCTACCTCTGAGGCTCCTGGGGGTACTGTATCGTCGCACCAGCCTAACAGAATTCTTAAAAGTTTGTTAAAAATTAGACTGGTTTCTCCTTACACCAATTTATGACAGGTGCAACCATCTAATTCCTTTTTTGTTGGTGGCGGAGGCAGGAAGGGAGCAGCTATGGATCTCTTTTCTTTTGCAAACATCTGTACTCTAAACTCTGTCTCTTTAACTTAGTAAGACTGCCCATGTTTTGCTTTGTTTCCCCTGCTTGGGCTATGATTTGGAAAGTGTCTTAGGAGCAATGTAGGGTTTCTTTTCTTTGACTCACTTCCCTCAAGGTTCACAGTCTGTGCCTTTTATTTTCTAACATCTGAAAACTGTTGTTTCATAATTTTTTTTAACAGTGTTCTTGCTGTTCATTGTGGGGGAGTTCATTCAGTACTAGTTATTCTGTCACGAACAGAAGAGGAAAAGACTGTCTTTATTTGTTGAGAATGATCATTCTTATCCATTACATTCATATTTAATCTAGGCATAAAATAATTCAAAATTATAATAACATTTATAAAACTAGATTTCTGTAATTACAAATTTTATATTTTCATTCAATTAAAAAGCTGAGTAATTTTTTTCCAGCTATTTTCTCTTTTGGTGTTTATGCAATTTAAGAGAACTTCTAATCACATGTGTGTTAATATTTTTATATTTAAGGATTAGTTTCAATATTAATAGTTGAAATCTAAGTAAAGAAAACAGTTGTGAAAGTGTTTATTATTATTTCAAAGTTCAGTTTGGATAAAATGTAAATGCATTAAATTGTTAAGAGAAAATAAATGGAAAATAGTATTTTCATAGACTCACTGTCAGATAGTGTCATAACTACTTTCCATAAATAATTATCTTTAGAAATATATGCTTATATCTAACATAAATATTTTACTGTGTAAGGAGCTCAGAGTTTTTGTGGTTAATTTTCAGCCTTAATGTTTTTCTGAGGATAAGATTCTGTATTTGCAGTTAGGATATAAAGGTGGTGCTTGGCGAGACAGATTGTAAAGGTAAATAAAAATCGATCAATAATTAATTACTCCAAAGTCTGCCACAAGATTAAGTTAATAGCAAATATTGTCCCTTACTGTGTCTATTTAGACTAGTTAATTCAACTACTTTGTAGTCCTTACATGTCTTTATGCTTTTAAATTTATTGTCTCACAAGATGTCCTTCAGAGTTCAGGGGACGTTTTCCAGAACTCCCAGCCCTCCAATCTAGGTTTAATTCCTTGTTTTTGTGCAACCACAGAGTCCACAGACATACTTCAAAAATGACATTGAATATACATAATAATAATATACTGTTGACTTCTTTATTCTCCCCATCTGATTTTAATTCCCATGAGACCATGGATGGTGTACTATTCGCCCCTAGTGTCCATTATATTCTCTAGTACAGAGAAGATACTTAATAATTTTTGGTTGGTAAATAAATGAATAAATTGTTTCTGTATGTATTCTAATTTATATGAAAGAGGTTATTCTAATAGGGATATGAACATTAATCAAATGATTGAATGCTAACACTATTTTATTTGTGTTTTTTCCTACAGGCTCTTAAATCTGATCTACAATGGAAAAATTTCTTTTTTATCTGTTTTTCATTGGCATAGCAGTGAGAGCTCAGATCTGTCCAAAGCGTTGTGTCTGTCAGATTTTGTCTCCTAATCTTGCAACCCTTTGTGCCAAGAAAGGGCTTTTATTTGTTCCACCAAACATTGACAGAAGAACTGTGGAACTGCGATTGGCAGACAATTTTGTTACAAATATTAAAAGAAAAGATTTTGCCAATATGACCAGCTTGGTGGACCTGACTCTATCCAGGAATACAATAAGTTTTATTACACCTCATGCTTTTGCTGACTTACGAAATTTGAGGGCTTTGCATTTGAATAGCAACAGATTGACTAAAATCACAAATGATATGTTCAGTGGGCTTTCCAATCTCCATCATTTGATACTGAACAACAATCAACTGACGTTAATTTCCTCTACGGCATTTGATGATGTCTTTGCCCTCGAGGAGCTGGATCTGTCCTATAATAATCTAGAAACAATTCCTTGGGATGCTGTTGAGAAGATGATTAGCTTGCACACTCTTAGTCTGGATCACAATATGATTGATAACATCCCTAAGGGGACATTCTCCCACTTGCACAAGATGACTCGGCTAGATGTGACGTCAAATAAATTGCAGAAGCTACCGCCTGACCCTCTCTTTCAGAGAGCTCAGGTCCTAGCAACCTCAGGAATCATAAGCCCGTCTACTTTCGCATTAAGCTTTGGTGGAAACCCTTTGCATTGCAATTGTGAGTTGCTGTGGTTGAGACGTCTGTCCAGAGAAGATGACCTAGAGACCTGTGCTTCTCCTGCACTTTTAACTGGTCGCTATTTTTGGTCAATTCCTGAAGAAGAGTTTTTGTGTGAGCCTCCTCTCATTACTCGCCATACACATGAGATGAGAGTCCTGGAAGGTCAAAGGGCAACACTGAGGTGCAAAGCCAGGGGAGATCCTGAACCTGCAATTCATTGGATTTCTCCAGAAGGGAAGCTTATTTCAAATGCAACTAGATCTCTGGTGTATGATAATGGAACACTTGACATTCTTATAACAACTGTAAAGGATACAGGTGCTTTTACCTGCATCGCTTCCAATCCTGCTGGGGAAGCAACACAAACAGTGGATCTTCACATAATTAAACTCCCTCACTTACTAAACAGTACAAACCACATCCATGAGCCCGATCCTGGTTCTTCAGATATCTCAACTTCTACTAAGTCAGGTTCTAATGCAAGCAGTAGTAATGGTGATACTAAAACAAGTCAAGATAAAATTGTGGTGGCAGAAGCAACATCATCTACAGCACTACTTAAATTTAATTTTCAAAGAAATATCCCTGGAATACGGATGTTTCAGATACAGTACAATGGTACTTATGATGACACCCTTGTTTACAGGTAAGAAATTTTACACACATTTTTATATTTGCCATGCATTTTAGCACAGGGGTTGCTAATGTATTACTGATTTTTTTTTTTAATAGTAGTGCTATTCTGTATTGTAATTACAGCACTCCATTTTTTAAAGTGTATAATGTAAGGCTTCTGAAAGGTGAATACATGTGGGGAAATATTTTGAATGGTGTTATTTTTAGATTTCAACTTTATATTTATCATGCTTACTTTTCTTCCCCTCATCTAAGAGATGTGACTATCAGAGAACAAGATCGATATATTTAAAAATTCAAAAACATACCAGAACTTACACATCCAAATGAGTGTTCTTTCCTTCAAGGAAGTCATGTTGGGAGGCTATACCATTATCCCAATGATGCTGCCATTGCTCAAAGCACTTTTGGAATTATCTTTAGAACCTTCGTCACACTATTTTGAATATCCTCAGTGGTGGCAAATCTTCGTCTTTTGTGGGTGAATTTGAATTTTGGAAACAGCCAAAAGCCATTTGGAGACAAGTCTTGTGAATAAGGTGGGTGATCAAGATGGGCATTGCCATTTTTGGTCAAAGATAGGATGTAACTATAAAATAATGAGACTGATTTTCTGACTGATTGAGTTATGTGTATGTGTTGTCTTGTGTGCACTGGTTCTTAAGGCAGTTCCAAAGAAAGAGTTTATATATATTTTGAGCAGTGCAAGTATCACTGGAGTTGAGTATATAATCTCCAGATAAGGACATTGATGGGGAATTTACATCTGACTAAAGAATTTCTTTTTTTTTTTTTTAAAGAATTTCTGGTATGTTTTTCTAAAGTTCAGCCTCATTGATTTATAGTCACATCTTGTCCAAGTTTGAATTGGAAATACATGTTTTTCCCCTCCATATAATTTCACTCATGATGGCATATTATTATCCATAGAAAATGATGCAAAATCGTGGATTTGAAACAATTTCTTTTTGTCTTCAAGCTTTTCAGAAATCAGATCAGTTCAGTTCTTATATACCCAGGTGAATTCTTGAAGATCATTTGATTTTCCTCAAGTATGGAACTAAGAGTAATTTTTAAAAACAAGTAGGTGCTTGTAAGGAGGAAACAAAACTGGACTAGCTAGATGTGTGATCTATCTTGAACAAGATTCTCCCTGGCTGAGTTTTAATTTCTTCATTTATAAGGAAGCGATTAGACTAAATAGTGTCTAATATCCCTCTCGCTACTAAAAATATAGGGAATATAGACAGATATATGCACATTAGCATAAAGTAGTTTGCTCTTGTCATACCCAGCTCTTCACCTGGGTTATGGGCTTTTTAACTGGTTGCCACTGAAAAGCGCCTTCTCTTACCCCTCCCTTCTTATAGCCACTGGACAATCTATATATTTTAAGCTTTAGCTCTGTGAAATACTTAGTTTTTATTTTCCAAATGCCAAGATTTGGAAGTAAATTCAGTGTGACTTGAGAAAATTGCTTGAATTCCTAACCCTAAGGTTTGTCATCTCTAAAATACCTGTAATGATAATGCCTCCCTTGTAAAGACCTGGTAAAGATTAAATTGTAATGGATAGAATGTGTTTAGTAATGCCTGGCATTATCCTGTGCTCATGAAATGGTAGTTATTTGAATAGCAAATACCTACTCTGGCCTGAAAGTTTCCTGGTCTGTTTAAAATACATAGTTTTGGTTCTATAACATATTAACATGGACAAATTTTGAAATTCCTAAAACTCACTTTCAGGGGAAAAAAATATAGCTACAAGCTCTTTTATTTCTCCTAATTAAATCAGTTTGCATCTTACTTGATTGCTACTCAGAATGGAAAAAAAGAAGTTAATGGAAGATAGGCATTGAGAGAAAAATTGTAAGATCTAATAGATTCAGAGATGTCTATCAACATTTATCAAGCTTTAGAAACCGTGTTCCGAAGGAAATTTTCATCAGCCTACAATGAGCAGGAGGGATATATGCTCTGGTCAGCAGCCTTGGCTTGTTCATGTTTGCTGAATTAAAAAAAAAAAAAAAAATTTTTTTTTTTTCCTTTATAGACAAAAACATACTCAGAACCAAGTGCCGAAGGCCTAAGAGAGGCATGAGATCTATAAATAAAGTGCTTTAATCTTAGTAAATATCTTAGTTATTAAAGATAAATTTAGTGGGGGCTGTCCTCTAGCAGCTATAACTGATTTGGAAAATATATGCTGGGAAATGCATTTTCCATTTTGGTTTCTAATGTGATCGTCAGTGTTTTCTCTTCCTTCAAATTGGCTTTTAGTCACAGAGGTGTTGTAAGTGCTAAATGGATTTGTTTAGCAGTCAGATAATGTCACAGTCACACCTTTCAAAAGCAATTTGTCATAAATGATTTTTTAGCAGTGGCTTTTGTTAGGAGTTCTGCTTTGCCAAGCAATATAATTAGTAGGCTTGTCAAGGCACAGTGCAGCACCATTAACATAATGTAGACTCCTTCAATGACTTTTCATCATTTTATCTGGGTAAATGTAAGATTAGATCATTTCCCCCATATTTCATATCTGTTTAATGTGCTTATCTTAGTAAGTACCGAAATGAGACAGAACTGAAGCATAATGACTCTGTGTGTGTATTTTTTGTTTTGTTTTAAATATTAACACAAATTCCATTGTCCCTCAGAATGATACCTCCTACGAGCAAAACTTTTCTTGTCAATAACCTGGCTGCTGGAACTATGTATGACTTGTGTGTCTTGGCAATATATGATGACGGCATCACTTCCCTCACTGCCACAAGAGTCGTGGGTTGCATCCAGTTTACTACGGAACAGGATTATGTGCGTTGCCATTTCATGCAGTCCCAGTTTTTGGGAGGCACCATGATTATCATTATTGGTGGAATCATTGTAGCATCTGTGCTGGTTTTCATCATCATTCTGATGATCCGGTATAAGGTTTGTAACAATAGTGGGCAACACAAGGTCACCAAGGTCAGCAATGTTTATTCTCAAACTAATGGGGCCCACATGCAAGGTTGCAGTGTAACACTGTCCCAGTCCATGTCCAAACAAGCTGTGGGACATGAAGAAAATGCCCAGTGTTGTAAAGTTCCCAATGACAATGTGACCCAGCCTTCAGAAACTTGTTCAAGTCAGGACTCTTCTACCACTACCTCTGCTTTGCCTCCTACCTGGACTTCAAGCACTTCTGTGTTACAAAAGCAGAAAAGAAAGACTGGCACAAAGCCAAGTACCGAACCACAGAAGGAAGCTATGACAAATGTTGAGTCCCAAAACACTAACAGGAACAACTCAACTGCATTGCAGTTAGCTAGTCGACCTCCTGATTCTGTCACAGAGGGACCCACATCTAAAAGAGCACATTCAAAGCCAAGTAAGTTTCTCACATTGCCTGCTGAGAGATCCAGAGCAAGGCGCAGGTACTCCCTGAATGGAGAATACTATTGTTATAATATTAACTCACCGAACTCACGTGGACTGTTTTCTAAAAGAAGCATGTCTGTGAATGGGATGTTAATTCAGTCCAACAGTTCTGATCGGTATAGTGGAAAAGCAATTCTTTCAAATTCTGAGTGGATATTGGAAAGCACTGTGTAACCTTTTTTTTTTTTCTTTCTTTCTTTTTAATGAAAAAACCGTTTTGAGAACTCGCATAGGAAATTAGAATTTGGAATTCCAGTCTTGTGTCCCTGATACGTGGCTTACATAGCCAGGGTTGTGTATAAACCTTCTAAAGTTATATATATTTATATATATATATATATATTTTTTAATGTATATATATGCATATATATATATGAATAAAATTAACATACAAAGATAAAATGGTCCAGGGAAAAAAGCATGACACAGCAGCAGTGCCTTTGCCTATGCTAGGACTGGCTTCCAGGTTTTTCGATAGCAGATTACAAAATGAAAATTGCCATAGGAAAATAAAAATTAGAGTCTTGCATAAGAAAAGTTTCCTCCTCAGTCTTATGAAGGACACCTATGGATAATTGATAATTTTCAGTGAGGAGACTGTGTATTTTCTTTCAATGACAATTATGTTGCCTTTGTTTTAGGCAAAATTTGTAGCAAACATCTCTGTGTTGTTATGTTATTAAAATAAAATATTCAATAAGTATACCCAGACAGTGTTAACATAAATGCCATTCTGAACAGTATTTTTGGTTCAGGTGCCTTAATGGTTCTGTGATGTTTCTCATCCTCGACATAGCACTTTCAGTGGAGAGAAGAGAATGCAATTCATTGTGCGTCTATCAAAATATCTAGTTCAGTTTTAAGTCACAGACCACAATGCCTGTGTATACAGGCAATGAAGGTGTCTTAATTCATTCTATACATATTTGCTGAATGAATACATTTTATATTTTTCTAAGTGCAATTTAAAGAAGGAAACATAAATACAAGTCTTCCTTTGTCAAAGGGATGTTTATTTTTATCACCAAGTAAAATAAAACTTCCAATGGCATTCAAATTACATTTATAGGCAATATAAAGTCATTGCTCATTAACCAGATAGTGGATTAGTTTTTCCCTTCTGCACTGTAATTCTGCATTTGAATGTTTCTCTCTTAGAGTAAATGTATTTATTGTTTTAACTGAAGGCTGTGATGATATTTAATTAGGAACCATGCAGCTTAGCGGTAATACATCATTTAAAAGGGGTTGTAAATTTAGTCAGGCAAGAATATTGCTCCTTGATAATATGCCATTCTTGGAAATCATTTAAATGAAGGAGTGTAGATAAACATTCCCATTGTTGAAAACTACAATATCATGTGCCCACTTGATGGTGTTTTATTAAAGACCAATAAATGAAGTTAACATAAAGTTATAATTTTTGAGAATAAGGCTTGTGTGGTAACTTAGACCCAACATCTTTCACAAAAGAACATGAAATTATACCATAATATAATAAGAAAGAAATTTTGTATATGAAAAGCCTCCCAAGGAGTAAGTTAAAGACACAGTACAGGTTTATTAACTTTTTCAGATCATTTGAAATACCATTTAAGACACAGGTGAAGAGTGTCCGAATCCTTAGTTTAATTTCCTCCTGGTAGAGGCATGTGCAAAACTTTCAGTTAATCTTAACTTGAAAGATGCACATCGTGCCGTACGTGATTTACCATGATGCTGTTCAAAGTGGATCAGATTACAGCAGCTACACGTTACTGTCAGTGTCAGTCTTGGGAAAAATATGTCCAGTGAGCCACGTTATCTTAGTTAGACATTTCCTAAATCCTTCTGCTCCTTTTCCCGTTCTGAAAAGTGTACCCTTCAAGTTTCCAGACTCTTGGGACCTATTCAATGTTCAGGTATACGGTTCCTCTTGTGAGGAATAAATGAGGTCACCTGAGTGTCAATACTTTGCAAAATCAAAAGCATTACTCAAAGTAAAGTGTTAATATTTTCAATATTATTGTAATAATGCTCTAATCCCAAATAAATACTTTTAATTAGCATCAATTACATAATTTCTCAGAAGGTGCTGGTTGACAAAAGCTTACTTTTTCCTTTCCTAGCTTTTATCAGCATAGTATTAAAAAGTATACAAAAACTTTCAAGATGTAAAGAACTGAATCTCCAAAGAAAAAAATTCTGGCATTGTGGAAGGTTGTGATCAAGGATAAGCAGGGCCTCAAATTATGTAACATAGCGCAGCTTAGCATATCTACTCCAAGCCACTGATTTACTTATTTTACACCTGCCAGTTGTTTGTATTTTTTAAATCAATTTCCTGCTTCTGTTTCTAATGAAATTTTATGTATTTAAATAACTTTTATTCCTCACAGACATTTAAACTCTATGATATTTGATCATACGAAATACATTGTTTGACTAAAGCCATTGAAAACAATTTAAACTTTTTATTACATTTAACAGACCATTTTCGGGGTGCATTAACCAAATTCTTGAACATTTGTTCCGAGAAGTGTAGAAAGTCAGATTCTCGCCCTTATGTGTTAACTCTCAAAAATATTTTATTTTGAGAGCTCAAGAAAAGGTTGACTTATGAAGAGGGTCAAAATTCTTCTTAGAAAGTATATGAAAAAATTTTTAGGGCAGTTTCAGCCTGAAGTGGCTGAAGAAAAAATATATGGGAAAGTAGGGTTGCTATGAGTTGAAATTGACTCGATGGCAA
The DNA here is from genome assembly GCF_030014295.1 of Loxodonta africana. NCBI lineage: Eukaryota > Metazoa > Chordata > Mammalia > Proboscidea > Elephantidae > Loxodonta > Loxodonta africana. The sequence continues at coordinate 53,694,822 of NC_087351.1, forward strand.
TGGGTTTGGTTAGTTGCTCAGAATGCATGAGTAAATTTGTATATGAATGAATGGATAAATGGGGCCAGGGAGGACAGTTTGCTGAAACATATTTTGATTTAATTAATCAAAATTGCACAATGGGCATTTGTGATACAGAGATTATCTTACTATGAGCAAGAGATTCTCTGTCCCTTTCTTGTTTTTCTTTCTGTCATTTCTTTTATTTGCCTTTTAACCAGCCATATTTACATCATCTGAAGCACATGGCTTGCAGTTTGTTGTTGCTGTGCACAGAGTGTATATTGCTGTTACCTCCTTGTTCTTAATTATTTTTCTTTCCTTTTTGCCATTTTACACTATGGTTTCAGCTTGTTCAATATGAAAACAAACTAACAAAACACTATGTTTGTTATTTAGCATATTTTAAGAGATAGTTACTTCAAGCATTTTTATAATTATATGTGTTCCCGTATTGATTTGCATTCCTTTTGGATCATGGTTCCCTGATTTGAAAATATCAAACTACTATTACAGAAGCTCCCTTTTAAAATGTATGTAATATTTGAGTTTCACAAAGGAATAATGAAATATCCAAAGCTGCCTCAAATTTTCAGAAGGGAACAAATTTCCATTTGATGAGTGTTATTTATTTTTAGTCTATAGATAGATGAATGCATAAGTAAATTAAATACAATTTAAATTAGATAAGGTAACATTCATACTAAGGAGCCCTGGTAGCTCAGTGGTTAAATTAATCAACTACTAACTGAAAGGTCAGCAGTTCAGAATGAACAGCAGCTCTGTGGGAGTCAGATGTGGCAATCTGCTTCCATAAAGATTTACAGCCTTGGAAACCCAATGGGGTCGCTATGAGTGGGAATCGACTCAAAGCAGTGGGTTTTGGGTGGAACATCCACACCATGGTCAATTTATTTCCTTTTTTTTTTTTTTTTTTTAGTCATTAATGGAGTCAGGTAACTTGAGGTCATCGTAAGTTACTTGATGTTTGATTTAAGGTGCTTTGTAGACAAAAAAAAAATTTTTTTTTTTGTAGACATATTTAACTAAAATGATTTTAGAATCTAAGTTTTTGAGCCATTTGTTCTATCCCCTCTGTGAGAACTCTTTCCTTAGACACCTAGTTTTTTCTTCTCACTGTGTCACTTCTTAATGACTACAAAATATTCTGGGAGGAAACAGAATGTGTGCTATGTAGGGTTATGGAAAGGTATTAAACATTTGTAGCAAATTAGAGTATACACAGGGACTTTGAAGACAGAATGCTTTCATTTAGTATTTTAATGTTTGACAGGATAATTTGGCATTTGCTATAACATGAGATCATTTGGAGGGTACTGAATAATGGTTAATACTATAAAATGATTGCTTTCTACTCTGTGTGGTGATATGGTGAAATTATATTTCGTGATTGGGATTCTTTTCTCCTTGATGTATTTTTACATATTAATCATATGCAACTCTGTATGTGAAATGTTAACTTTGAAGAGGAAAAATGAATAGGAGCCTGATTCTCTTATTGAACTCTTAAAACAAAAGCACACTTTATATTAATAATTATTCAATTTAGTTACTAGAACAATATTTTTAATTTGGCATTTATAGCATTATGTACCAGGCCATAGAGAACTGCCAGGTATTATGAAAAGCAGTTACAATTAGGCCAAGACAGGGTAAGTTAAAAGGACAAAAAAAAGTTTATATGTCTTTATAAAAAGGAAAATTATCAAGAATTCAGTGAGACAAAAGGACAAACATTGTATGAGACCACTACTATAAAAACTCATGAAAAGTTTTACATACAAAAAGAAACAATCTTTGATGATTAAGAGGGAGGGGGTGGGCATGAAAAAATACTAAATAGACAATAACCTGGATATATTTTGGTGAAGGGTAGGACAGTACACAATACTGGGGAAGCCAGCACAACTTGTACAAGGCAAGGTCATGGCAGCTCCATGGACATATCCAAACTCCCTGAGGGACCTAACTGCTGGGCTGAGGGCTGTGGGGACCCTGGTCTCAGGGAACATCTAGCTCAATTGGCATAACATAGTTTATAAAGAAAATGTTCTACATTCTACTTTGGTGAGTAGCATCTGAGGTCTTAAAAGCCTGTGGATATTCCTCTGGTCTCACCCCTTCGGGAGCAAGGAATAATGAAGAAAACTAAAGATATAAGGGAACGATTAGTCTGAAGGACTAATGGACCATATCTACCACACCCTCCACCAGGCTGAGTCCAGTACAACTGGGTGGTGCCCAGCTATCACAGCTGACTGCTCTGACAGGGATCACAATAGAGGGTCCCGGACAGAGCTGGGGAAAAATACAGAACAAAATTCTAACTCAAAAAATTCTTACTCAAAAAGAAAGGCCAGACTTTCTGGCCTGACAGATATTGGAGAAACCCTGAAAATATGGCCCCCGGACACCTTTTCAGCTCATTATTCCTGAGATTCACCCTTCAGTTAAAGATGGTGCAGTGGTTAAAAGATTAGATAGGCCCATAAAACAAGGCTAAAGGGGCACACCAGCCCAAGAGCAAGGACTAGAAGGCAGGAGGAAACAGGAAAGCTGGAATAGTGAACCCGAAGTTGAGAAGGGAGAGTATTGACATGTCATGGGGTTGTTAACCAATGTCATAAAACAATATCTGTACTAACTGTTTAATGAGAAACTAGTTTATTCTGTAAACCTTCATCTAAACTAAAATAAAAAAAAAAAATGGAGAATGGGGGAAAAAAAAGAATTGAGAAATGTTTTATGGTCTGTTTCTTTAAAAACGAACTGTTCATTTTATTCCCAGATGCTTTGCCGACTAATGCTGACCAGACTGTCCAGGAAACACAGGTGAGATTTTGTTACTTGTTGTATACCTCAGCACTTATGTGGGTATTATTAATTTACAAATGAATTTTTCATTTTTAGTTTGCTAGTTTGTGTAGCTTGCTGAAATTTTCTATTAAAACTTACTAAGAATGCTCAACAGTAAAGGCAGAAATTCATTTTGGTTAAGTGAATTTCTAGTTCCAAAATTTTTTAAAAATATTTCTGGTTAGCTGAATATTTATGATTTATACTGTAAGAAGTAAAAGTAGTATTGATAATGCTATATGTGACTTTGGAGTCACTCTGTAGTCACACATGATATAACATACATTTTTACAAATATTTCCAAATGTGAAGACAATAGCTTGGTAACTGTGTATTTATGCCTATCCCGACCTCCACATTCTAATAGGAGCTGGGATGATACATTATCCTCATTGGAAGCGGATGAACAGAAGTGTTTCACTGTTATCTCAAATGAATGAAGCAGCTCTGAAATGGAGCAAAAGACTATGTATGAAATATTCATAGTATTCCTTTCGGCAGCAACCAGTTACCCTTATGGAGTTTTTTTAAGTTCCAAATGAGTATTTGATTCCGGCATTTTAATTGGATCAGAAAGTGTGTTTGCAGAGCAGAACAGCACTTTAGCAATCTGTTCAAACAGCTGGAAGCAGCAGTCATTTGCTTAAGCGTTGGCACAGAAAAAAAAAATTCTTATAAAGTTCTAAAAAGGGCTGCGGATGTATTTGGGGTCTTGTTATTTAACATTTCATATCTTCAAGATAATAAGTTGGTCAGTCTTTCAGATTTTTCCCTAATGAATTCAAACTTAAGTCTAGCAAAATGTTTTTCATGCATCATTTCTTCATTCAGTATAGGATCTCATTCTTATGTTGCAAAAGAAGACAGTGGATACGATCAGTAGTACAATGTCTGGCACATGCTTTGTTGTTCTATTTCATGTATGTAATTGACCTGTATGAAGGTGCATTGTTTCTTACTCCCCCTTTTTTCTCTCTCTTTCTCATCCTCAACCAATTCTCTTTCTGTCTCTCTTTCGCCCTCTTCCTTTCTTTCTTTTTCTATTTTTCTGTCTTTCTCATTTTAAAAAGCTCATTTAGCGTCTGACTTTATACATCTGCCAGGACTTAAATTTAGGATTTTTTTAGAAAGGAATTAGGAAGTAAATGTTTAATCCACCAGAAGCAAGATCTAGAATGATGTTAAATGCTGTATTAAGATTTGGAAGAAGAAGGCCAGTGTCTGTCTGAGTCATTTTTCAATTGACCAGTTAATGTAATTTCCAAAATGCTCATATTTCATGAAATATATTATATATTATTGTGTTTATTTATTTATTTTACCACATTGTTAGAGGTGGAATTTAGAGGAAAGTTGATCTCTTTGGGATTCTATGTACTACTCAACATTGCACAAGGTTTGCCTATGTGATCGATATCGAATATTTTTAATATAGACTTTTTTATCCTAAAGTAATTAAGATTAATTATGGAAAACTTTGAAAACACAGTAAAACAATAAAAAAGTAGTCAACCAGGCATAATCCAGCACTCAGACACAAATACTCAGAATCTGGAACATAGTCTTTTAGTAAATTGCTATCTCAAAATATAATAAATTCATGTGTGTTTGTGTGTGCTTTTTTTTTTTTGTATTAAATTTACATGGAGAATATGTATATGTGAAATAGGTCACCTTTTTAAAAAAAGTTTAGGTTGAGTCTTTCCTTAGTTCTCTTTATGAAACAAATGATAACGTCCTAATGTCTAGAAACTTTCCTTCAACGCTTTGCCCGATTTTCTCTTCTTTTTACGGGCCTTAGTAAGAAAAAAAAAAAAAATCCACAGGCAAATAATGATTTTTTTTTTAATACTTTTTATTGAGCTTTAAGTGAATGTTTACAAATCAAGTCAGTCTGTCACATATAAGCTTATATACACCTTACTCCATACTCCCACTTACTCTCCCCCTAATGAGTCAGCCCTTCCAGTCTCTCCTTTCGTGACAATTTTGCCACTTTCTAACCCTCTCTACCCTCCCATCTCCCCTCCAGACAGGAGGCGCCAACACAGTCTCAAGTGTCCACCTGATACAAGTAGCTCACTCTTCATCAGCATCTCTCTGCTACCCATTGTCCATTCCCTTCCACGTCTGATGAGTTGTCTTCGGGAATGGTTCCTGTCCTGGGCCAACAGAAGGTTTGGGGACCATGACTGCCGGGATTCCTCTAGTCTCAGTCAGACCATTAAGTCTGGTCTTTTTATGAGAATTTGGGGTCTGCATCCCACTGATCTCCTGCTCCATCAGGCGTTCTCCGTTGTGCTCCCTGTCAGGGCAGTCATCGGTTGTGGTCCGGCACCATCTGGTTCTTCTGGTCTCAGGATGATGTAAGTCTCTGGTTCCTGTGGCCATTTCTGTCTCTTGGGCTCATAGTTATCGTGTGACCTTGGTGTTCTTCATTCTCCTTTGATCCACTTGGGCTGACACCAACTGATGCATCTTAGATGGCCGCTTGTTAGCATTTAAGACCCCAGACGCCACATTTCAAAGTGGGATGCAGAATGTTTTCATAATAGAATTATTTTGCCAATTGATTTAGAAGTCCCCTTAAGCCATAGTCCCCAAACCCTCGCCCTTGCTCCGCTGACCTTTGAAGCATTCAGTTTATCCGAGAAACTTCTTTGCTTTTGGTCCAATCCAGTTGAGCTGACCTTCCATATATTGAGTATTGTCCTTCCCTTCATCTAAAGCAGTTCTTATCTACTAACTAAGCAGTAAATAACCCTCTCCCATCCTCCCTCCCTCCCCCCTCCCCCCTCCCCCCCCCATAACCACAAAAGTATGTGTTCTTCTCAGTTTATACTATTTCTCAAGATCTTATAATAGTGGTCTTATACAATATTTGTACTTTTGGCTCTAATTTCGCTCAGCATAATGCCTTCCAGGTTCTTCCATGTTATGAAATGTTTCACAGATTCGTCACTGTTCTTTATTGATGTGTAGTATTCCATTGTGTGAATGTACCACAATTTATTTAACCATTCATCCGTTGATGGACACCTTGGTTGCTTCCAGCTTTTTGCTATTGTAAACAGAGCTGCAATAAACATGGGTGTGCATATATCTGTTTGTGTGAAGGCTCTTTTATTTCTAGGGTATATTCCGAGGAGTGCGATTTCTGGGTTGTATGGTAGTTCTATTTCTAACTGTTTAAGATAATGCCAGAGAGATTTCCAAAGTGGTTGTACCATTTTACATTCCCACCAGCAGTGTATAAGAGTTCTAATCTCTCCGCAGCCTCTCCAACATTTATTATTTTGTGTTTTTTGGATTAATGCCAGTCTAGTTGGTGTGAGATGGAATCTCATCGTAGTTTTAATTTGCATTTCTCTAATGGCTAATGATCAAGAGCATTTTCTCATGTATCTGTTAGCTGCCTGAATATCTTCTTTAGTGAAGTGCGTGTTCGTATCCTTTGCCCACTTCTTGATTGGGTTGTTTGTCTTTTTGTGGTTCAGTTTTGACAGAATCATATAGATTTTAGAGATCAGGCGCTGGTCGGAGATGTCATAGCTGAAAATTCTTTCCCAATCTGTAAGTGGTCTTTTTACTCTTTTGATGAAGTCTTTAGATCATCTTTTTTTTAGATGAGCATAGGTGTTTGATTTTTAGGAGCTCCAAGTTATCTGGTTTCTCTTTGTCATTTTTGGTAATGTTTTGTATTCTGTTTATGCCTTGTATTAGGGCTCCTAAGGTTGTCCCTATTTTTTCTTCCATGATCTTTATTGTTTTAGTCTTTATATTTAGGTCTTTGATCCACTTGGAGTTAGTTTTTGTGCATGGTGTGAGGTATGGATCCTGTTTCATTTTTTTGCAAATGGATATCCAGTTATGCCAGCACCATTTGTTAAAAAGACTATCTTTTCCCCAATTAACTGACACTGGGCCTTTGTCAAATATCAGCTGCTCATATATGGATGGATTTATATCTGGGTTCTCAATTCTGTTCCATTGGTCTATGTGCCTGTTGTTGTACCAGTACCAGGCTATTTTGACTACTGTGGCAGTATAATAGGTTCTAAAATCAGGTAGAGTGAGGCCTCCCACTTTCTTCTTCTTTGTCAATAATGCTTTACTTATCCAAGGCTTCTTTCCCTTCCATATGAAGTTGGTGATTTGTTTCTCCACCACATTAAAAAATGTCATTGGAATTTGGATCGGAAGTGCATTGTATGTATAGATGGCTTTTGGTAGAATAGACATTTTTACTATGTTAAGTCTTCCTATCCATGAGCAAGGTATGTTTTTCCACTTAAGTAGGTTCTTTTTAGTTTCTTGTAGTAGTACTTTGTGGTTTTCTTTGTATAGGTCTTTTACATCTTTGGTAAGAATTATTCCTAAGTATTTTATCTTCTTGGGGGCTACTGTGAATGGTATTGATTTGGTTATTTCCTCTTCGATGTTCTTTTTGTTGATGTAGAGGAATCCAAGTGATTTTTGTATGTTTATCTTACAACCTGAGACTCTGCCAAACTCTTCTATTAGTTTCAGTAGTTTTCTGGAGGATTCCTTAGGGTTTTCTGTGTATAAGATCGTGTCATCTACAAATAGAGATAATTTTACTACCTCCTTGCCAATCCGGATGCCCTTTATTTCTTTGTCTAGCCTAATTGCTCTGGCTAGGACTTCTAGCACAATGTTGAATAAGAGCGGTGATAAAGGGCATCCTTGTCTGGTTCCTGTTCTCAAGAGAAATGCTTTTAGGCTCTCTCCATTTAGAGTGATGTTGGCTGTTGGCTTTGTATAGATGCCCTTTATTATGTTGAGGAATTTTCCTTCAATTCCTATTTTGCTGAGAGTTTTTATCATAAATGGGTGTTGGACTTTGTCAAATGCCTTTTTTCTGCATCAATTGATAAGATCATGTGGTTTTTGTCTTTTGTTTTATTTATATGGTGGATTACATTAATGGTTTTCTAATATTAAACCAGCCTTGCATACCTGGTATAAATCTCACTTGGTCGTGGTGGATTATTTTTTTGATATGTTGTTGAATTCTATTGGCTAGAATTTTGTTGAGATTTTTGCATCTATGTTCATGAGGGATATAGGTCTGTAATTTTCTTTTTTTGTGATGTCTTTACCTGGTTTTGGTATCAGGGATATGGTGGCTTCATAGAATGAGTTAGGCAGTATTCCGTCATTTTCTATGCTTTGAAATACCTTTAGTAGTAGTGATATTAACTCTTCTCTGAAAGTTTGCTAGAACTCTGCAGTAAAGCCGTCCGGGCCAGGGCTTTTTTTGTTGGGAGTTTTTTGATTACCGTTTCAATCTCTTTTTTCGTTATGGGTCTATTTAGTCGTTCTACTTCTGATTGTGTTAGTTTAGGTAGGTAGTATTTTTCCAGGAATTCATCCATTTCTTCTAGGTTTGCAAATTTGTTAGAGTACAATTTTTCGTAATAATCTGATATGATTCTTTGAATTTCAGTTGGGTCTGTTGTGATGTGGCCCATCTCGTTTCTTATTCGGGTTATTTGTTTCCTTTTCTGTATTTCTTTAGTCAGTCTAACGAATGGTTTATCAATTTTGTTAATTTTTTCAAAGAACCAGCTTTTGGCTTTGTTAATTCTTTCAATTGTTTTTCTGTTCTCTAATTCATTTAGTTCAGCTCTGATTTTAATTATTTGTTTTCTTCTGGTTCCTGATCGATTCTTTTGTTGGTCACTTTCTATTTGTTCAAGTTGTAGGGACAGTTCTCTGATTTTGGCTCTTTCTTCTTTCTGTATGTGTGCATTTATCGATATAAATTGGCCTCTGAGCACTGCTTTTGCTGTGTCCCAGAGGTTTTGATAGGAAGTATTTTCATTCTCGTTGCAGTCTATGAATTTCTTTATTCCCTCCTTAATGTCTTCTATAACCCAGTCTTTTTTCAGCAGGGTATTGTTCAGTTTCCAAGTGTTTGATTTCTTTTCCCTAATTTTTCTGTTATTGATTTCCACTTTTATGGCCTTGTGGTCTGAGAAGATGCTTTGTAATATTTCGATGTTTTGGATTCTGCAAAGGTTTGTTTTATGACCTAATATGTGGTCTATTCTAGAGAATGTTCCATGTGCACTAGAAAAAAATTATACTTTGCAGCGGTTGGGTGGAGAGTTCTGTATAAGTCAATGAGGTCAAGTTGGTTGATTGTAGTAATTAGGTCTTCCGTGTCTCTATTGAGCTTCTTACTGGATGTCCTGTCCTTCTCCGAAAGTGGTGTGTTGAAGTCTCCTACTATAATTGTGGAGGTGTCTATCTCACCTTTCAGTTCTGTTAAAATTTGTTTTATGTATCTTGCAGCCCTGTCATTGGGTGCATGAATACTTAATATGGTTATATCTTCCTGGTCAATTGTCCCTTTTATCATTATGTAGTGTCCTTCTTTATCCTTTGTGGTGGATTTAAGTTTAAAGTCTATTGTGTCAGAAATTAATATTGCTACTCCTGCTCTTTTTTGCTTATTGTTTGCTTGATATATTTTTTTCCATCCTTTGAGTTTTAGTTTGTTTGTGTCTCTAAGTCTAATGTGTGTCTCTTGTAGGCAGCATATAGACGGGTCGTGTTTCTTTATCCAGTTTGAGACTCTCTCTCTTTATTGGTCCATTTAGTCCATTTACATTCAGCGTAATTATAGATAAGTATGTGTTTAGTGCTGTCATTTTGATGCCTTTTTATGTGTGTTGTTGACCATTTCATTTTTCCACTTACTTTTTTGTGCTGGGACGTTTTTCTTTGTAACTTGTGTGTTCCTCATTTTCATAGTATTTGACTTTATGTTTGCTGAGTCGTTACTTTTTTTTGGTTTTTATTTTGAGTTATGGAGTTGTTATACCTCTTTGTGGTTACCTTAATATTTACCCCAATTTTTCTAAGTAAGAACCTAACTTGTATTGTCCTATATCGCCTTGGTTCCCTCTCCATATGGCAGTTCTATGCCACTTGTATTTAGTCCCTCTTTTTGATTATTGTGATCTTTTACATATTGACTTCAATCATTCCCTGTTTTGAGCATTTTTTTTTTAATGAATCTTAATTTGTTTTTGTGATTTCCCTATTTGAGTTGATATCAGGGTACTCTGTTCTGTGAGCTTGTGTTGTGCTGGTATCTGATATTATTGGTTTTCTGACCAATTTCCTTTAGTATTTCTTGTAGCTTTGGTTTGGTTTTTGCAAATTCTGTAAGCTTGTCTTTATCTGTAAGTATCTTAATTTTGCCTTCATGTTTCAGAGAGAGTTTTGCTGGATATATGATCCTTGGCTGGCAGTTTTTGTCCTTCAGTGCTCTGTATATGTCATCCCACTGCCTTCTTGCCTGCATGGTTTCTGCTGAGTAGTCTGAACTTATTCTTATTGATTCTCCTTTGTAGGAGACCTTTCTTTTATCCCTGGCTGCTTTTAAAATTTTCTCTTTATCTTTGGTTTTGGCAAGTTTGATGATGATATGTCTTGGTGTTTTTCTTTTTGGATCAATCTTAAATGGGGTTCGATGAGCATCTTGGATAGATATCCTTTCATCTTTCATGATGTCAGGGAAGTTTTCTGCCAACAGATCTTCAACTATTCTCTCTGTGTTTTCTGTTGTCCCTCCCTGTTCTGGGACTCCAATCACACGCAAGTTATTCTTCTTGATAGAGTCCCACATGATTATTAGGGTTTCTTCATTTTTTTTAATTCTTTTATCTGATTTTTTTCAGCTATATTGGTGTCAGTCCCCTGGTCCTCCAGATCTCGCAGTCTGCATTCTAATTGCTCGAATCTGCTCCTCTGACTTCCTATTGCATTGTCTAATTCTGTAATTTTATTGTTAATCTTTTGGATTTCTGAATGCTGTCTCTCTATGGATTCTTGCAACTTATTAATTTTTCCACTATGTTCTTGAATAATCTTCTTGAGTTCTTCAACTGCTTTATCAATGCATTCCTTGGCTTTTTCTGTAGATTGCCTTATTTCATTTCTGAGGTCATCCCTGATGTCTTGAAGCATTCTGTAAATTAGTTTTTTATATTGTGTATCTGGCAATTCCAGGATTGTAGAACTTCATTTGGGAAAGATTTTGATTCTTTAATTTGATTCTTTAAAATGGTCTGCTTCTATGTGTGGTTTGATATCGACTGCTGTCTCTGAGCCATCACTAAGATATTGTAGTGATTTATTCTATATTTGCTCACTGAGTCTTATCTTGTTTTGTTTTCTTTCAATATACGTAGATGGACTACTAGATTGCTCTGTCTTGAGTGTTGGAGCCCTTGGCTCACTTATGTCCTATTACCAGCTGGTTTGGGCTATTACCAGATATATAAGCCTAAGAGTCCATTCACTATTCTTGAGTAGAATCTGGTTTTGGGTCATCAAGGGAGTGATGCAGACTGTCACCTATCCACCTCGAGAAGTAGTGGTGAAAGTTGTGTGCACCAGATTCTAGTAGCAGCTGGGGTTCACACTCCAGGCTGGGCAGGATGCTGACAGGCTTCCCCCAAGTGTCAGTAAGGTAGGTGTGTCTCTATTCCTAAAGCACCTTCTTTGGGTGGGCTCTGCAGCTGTACCTTAGGCCCCCAATGCAAGTACCTCTACAGATTGGTAGGTGTCACCCTCCTTAGACCCCTAAGGCAGGAGGCTAGGTGATTTGGGGGGAGCTTCAGCCCTCAGTTCCCTGTTGTGGGTCAGTGAGGGGTCTGTTGAATACGCAGAGATATCAGACCTGGGAAGCTTGTCTTTCCAGTAAATCCGCTAAAACAATTGCAGTCAGAACCCTATCAGAAATGCCTTTGCATTATAATAGCCGCCTTGTTCCCTGTAAGGATGAAAGCCCGAGACTGTGGATCATGTATGCTTGGCTGGTTCTGGTTCTGTGTTTTTAGTCCAATTAGGGAAGGATTTTTGGTCCCTGGGTTTTTTGTAGTTGCTTCTCTCAGGCCAGGAGAATGGGTTAGGAAAAGACAAAAACAAAATGAAAGAAAGAAAAACCACAGAGCAGTTTACTTTCTGGCTCAGGAAATTCCAATGTTAATGAAGCCACCTGGGAAGGGGAGGGGAGGGTTCAGATAAATAGGAGAGAGTAGCACCCCGGAGTATAGACAAAGTTCCTTATCTTGGTTGGGATGACTGTTTTACCTGAGATTCCCGAGGGGCGCGTTGTCAACTGTGTGCGCTGGCTGGGTAGAGGTTGCCCCCAAGGGTTAAGCCCGTCCCCATGCTTGCGCTGTCTCAGAAGCTATGGTCAGTTCCTCCGCTCCCAGCCCAAAGCCCAGCGTCAAGGTTCCCCAGCAGGGACGCCACACTCCCAGCTCCAAAACCAGTCGCTCCCTCCCGGTGACTTCTCCTCCTGTCAGCTGCATCGTTGCGCTCCCTGCCTGCACTGGCTGGGCTTCCCCCAAGGTCACTTCAGGGGGCTTGGGCTGCGCCCTGTGATTTTGCTGTCTCAGGATGTCATGCTCAGCTCCCCTGTGCCCAATCCAAAGCCCGGCGCCAAGGTTTCCTGACTGGGATGCTGGCTCCAGGCTCCGAAAACAGTCGCTGCCTCCCCATGGTTGTTCATTCTCAGTCTCTGTCACTCAGGTCAACTCTTTAAATCTGTGTTTGTTGGTTAGCGTTCGTAAATTGTCATGTATGTGATCGATTCACTTGTTTTTCCACGTCTTTGTTGCAAGAGGGATCTGAGGTAGCATCTACCTAGTCAGCCATTTTGGCCCCCTTCAGGCAAAGAATAATTTTAACATCATTTAGTAGCAGATCATCTTTCGCTCATTAGGCAGCTCGTCCCTACATATCTATTCTCAGATTTGAGTTATTTCGTGACCTCAACATAACTATTCTTGGTAGTTGGTAAATGATTTCGGCTGTAGCAAGCCTATCCTTTGTACAGCTGTCAGGAGAACCAATCCATGATGTCCTTCTGAAAGTGACTGTGACCTGTGTGCTCTTGGTCTTCTCAGAGACTTTCATGTTGTCAGGAGCATTTTACTGCCTGTGAATGAAATGAGGTTCAGACTGGCAGAAATCTCTGTGCTTACAGCTTCTCAGCCTTGTGTTTTCTGTAGCTAATCAATCTGAGGCTTCAGCTAGGATGATTTTTTTTTTTTAATTCTTCTTCTGAGGATAGAGTTAAAAACACTTATTTCCATAACATTAGCTAGAATATTTCCTATACTGACTTTCTTGTTTTAGAAGCCTTCATGCACATGTATAACAATAGAATGAGCTTAAGATATTTGAATGTATTATATACAATCCTTACAGAATATGATCATATGATTGTAATCCCACTAATATGATTTGAAGACAAAGGAGAGAAAAATCAATGATAAAATTAATGATAATTACTCCATAAGTAAACTTTCCCTTACATATAAATTAACCCTTGTGTTTGGCAATGATTTTTTTATGCTTAAAATCAACCTGGTGAAACAATAGATATGCCAGAGGTGACAGTTCAGATAGGAAGACTTGCCCAGTCTGCATTTATTCTGAAAATGCCTTAAGTAAAAGCATTGGCTGTATTCATACCAACAAACGTATATTTATGCGCTCTGTATGTGTGTGTGTGTGTATGTGTGTGTGCACAAGAAATACCATTTATGCCACGGGTTCTAACACTGGCCTTTTAGATAATTGCTCCCTGATTTTTAATAAATTTGACCGCCGATTATTCCATGTTCATTATTAGTCAAGGTATTTTAAAAATCTGTTTTTTATCATAAAATCTGTACTACAGATTCAGTAGCTATGAAAAGAGTTCTCTTAAACAATGTTAATATATAAAGGAATAAAAAGTTAATTAAAAACCCTGATAGAAAATAAAGAGCTACATTTAAGAACTAAGGAAAACACAAGGTTGAAAAGCATATGAAATAAGAGCCAAAAAGCAAAGCAAACATGTATAGATTATCTGAATGTATTTCCAATATTTTTTCAACAAAGAGTGACTAATATAAATTATCTGATTTGGCAGTTTTTGTTCTATATGTTTTCCTCAAGTAAATTTTTAGAACAGGCATATAAATAGAAAAAACTTAATAACAAATAACAAACTTTTTGGCACATTTGATCATTATACCGAATCAGAAATAAAATAATAGAACCCTAGTGTCAGCAATGACCTTTAGAAATCGACTCCTTTTTGTTTGGACATCTAGCTATTTTATAACTATATAAGGTATAATTCATTCATGCTTATTATGTTCAGAGTAAGGGCAATAATAGCATTTTTGCCACAATTTGTTCAATGTCAGGAATTTCTCTTTCTTCTCTTCATGTTCCAGGTAGGTTTCATTTCCTCTTTACTTTGTAATACTGATAATAAGACTGCTCAGAGTGTCTTGTGTGACTTCCTTTTACTTTTAAATCAGGGCTATTACCAAAAGATCCTAAACCTACCCCAAATTAATTATTTTTTGTTCTTTTAACATTTCACCAAAATTATTAGTCTGTTGCCTTATCTTTGTGATGCTCTTGTAATTTTGTATTTTATGTTCAGGTTTTTATGGAATGTTTTTAAGAGTTTGACGTTTGCTAAGTAAATTTATGAAGTATTATTTTGCATATCTTTTTTTATATAATATACAATTTTTTTTCTGCTTCATAATTTGTCACCATTTCAATTATTGGTAATAGTCTCAGGACAAAGAATTCCCACCATAGTCCCTGAAACAGACTGGTGTTTCCTCTTTTTCAAAATTAATAGTCTGTCTATAAACTGTATTTCTACAGTTTGTAAATAAATACTATTCTGTGTAATGTGACGTTGAATCACATACCTTTTAAAATATGTCAAATTATAGAATCATTAACTTGATATTAAAATAGAGTTTGTTATTCTGGAAGGATTTATTAATTATAAAATCAAAGTAGTTTCATTGTTCACTATATTTTTTCTTCTACGTATTTTGAGGCTTTTACTATATTGCTACTTCCCGTATCTTGAAATTTGGTATAATATGTCTTTTTTCCACCAAAGAGGACATATTATTGAAAATACAAAAGGAACGTGTTGCTATTCAATATTATCAATATGAGCTATGCTATTTTAGTGATGTATGCCATTGTAAGCTAATGTGATTTTGCAATTTTTCCTTAGTATTTTCCAGGTAAAGTATGATAGTCGTACCTATATTTTAAGGTGATTTTTTTTTTAATATCGTATATATTGGTCCCTTACCAGTCTTCAAATATTATGTGCATCCCTAATTATTTCTCAAAAATAATTACAACCAAAAATAACTTGAGTTGATTCAGTTTATGAAATACTTTGAAAATTTTCCTATAAAATCTCTATAGCATTTTATATGCCTTTATTACATAAAGTTATACATTTAACTTTAATATATCCATTTAACTTTATCAGATAAAGTTATCCAAGTATAGTCTGCCTCACCAATTTGATTTACAGTATCTAGTAATTAATTAGGAACCCACATCTGAAAAGTAGTTATGATTCAAAAGTAGTTATGATTCATTTGTGCCACGTGTTCTACACTCCCATAAATAAAGGTGTTTTTGAATGCTAATGAGAAACATTATTTCCATTTTGTATGTATAAAACCTTATATTTCCAAAAATGATTTTCCATATTTATCGAGGATAAAATTTATAGGCACGTTTTATATCCATGAGTACTGAGAACCCATAATAGAGGAAAAATATTTGCACAGTTTGTTATTTAAGTAGTTTTAAAATGGATTATGCTTAACTTTGGAGTGTATTATATTGTGAAGTAGTGTCACTTTTGACTTTTATTTTACTTGTTCTCTGGGTCAAGAACTAATCAGTAGTGATAAATGATAGTCTTCATGGTCATTAAATGTATAATTAAAATTTTTATAATTTAATATCATATAAAACTCCTAGCAGAATATATATTTAAAAAATAGAGATCACTTAGCATTTAGAAGGGTTGAACGAATTTAACCTAATATGTTCATATTTTAAAAACCAGTATGAATATTTGTTAAAACTTAAGTGGCATGAATATTTTTCAGTGCCATAAAATCAATATTTATGTTATCTCCACTTGAGAATGTAAATGCAAGAACCAAAAAAGGCATTCCACAATTTGGCTTTGAATTGTGTAACTATTAGGCTTGATGCCTTTAAAAAATGAAATTCTTTTATATATTTACAAAGTTTAAAATGCCAAGTAACATCTTAGGTGCTGATGTGCATGCCTGGGTAGTTTTCAAGGATGTCTCTGGTATTTCAGAACAAGAATCTCCTGCGTCGGTGCTTACAGTTTGGTAATTCTAGATTTTTAGAACAACGATCTTATTAGCTCTATGTTTTCTTTCTTTTTCTTTTTCTCTTTCTTTCCTTTCAGAGGCTGGAGTTAATCTGAAGAGCACTACTTCTTCCCTGACTCCTGAAAAAAGTTGCCACTGATATTTTTACTGGATAAAACTAAAAAATGTTTCAATTCACAAGGCTAAATGTTGAACTGGTGTCCTAGAAGAAATTTTCCACAGGAGCCCAAACAGAATTCTCCCATACTGGCAGAACTGGTTCCATCAGACCATGGATCATCCCCTTTAAAACCAAAATTTTTTTCTGGCCTACGAGTTTTTTTTTTTTTTTTTAAAGAAAACACCCTCCATTGGCATCAAGTTCTGTATCAATCCATGTTACATTGCCATCCATGATTTAAAAGACTGTAGAATCTTGAATAAACTATATCACTTTAACAAATAAATGTTTTACTATGACCGAACGTGCACACTGCCTGATTTGTCAAAATATCTATTGCTTTACGTATGAATAGTGAAATGATGACTGCAAGAACTAATAATGCTATTTTACATTTAGGTAGTGGAAAAACCATAAGGGATCACAAACTGCTTTATAGTATTGGAATTATTTCTTCCATGACTAAAGTGCACTCACTTCCCTGGAGAGCAGTAGTTGTTTAAATGGCTTTACAGCAATTACATGCCTCAGTGTAAGGCAGGAAGTGACAAGAAATCGCTTCTTCTAGTGGAACTTCAGAAAAGATCAAGGTAGGACTATTGTAATTATTCCACATTGATTCATTGCTTCTCTGGAGAGCCAGAGCAAAAAGGAGTTTTAATAATCTCAGGGCTTATGCTTTATTATATAAGTGCCCATTTGACCAGTTGTGCACAATTCTATAAAGAAAGAAAGAAGAATATGCATCAGATTTAACACCCGCATATATGGGGCTATTTTTTGATGGCTAACAAATGTTAATACAGTCAAATATAAGTGGTATCCTAACATTTCAGAGCTGATCCTCATGTCCAACTGGCCTAAGGTCAAATCCTAGAGAGTGTGTGAATTTGGCCAGTAATTTATCCACTTTTATCTTGCGTATTCTTATAAGAGTAATATTACAGTACAGTTTGAAAATATATATAAACTTATCCCAGTACCTGCAAAAGCAATGAATTCAGTATAAAAAATATATAGTAGTAGCATTGAATTCTGATTCTCTAAAACATTAGAGATTTTCTTTTCCTTAACAGTGTTGGTAGTTATCATCAAAAGCAGACTTTAAAACTGAAAATATAAATAAAAAAATAGCTAAAAGTAAAAAAAAAAGTCAAAAACCTGTTTGCCTTTGGGAAATTTAGTTTGATCTGTTAACCATTCCACATTACTTGGGCACTCCAAATATGCAACCAACCAAGGAGAGGTTACAGAATGTCAGCCATGAGTGCGCACTTGGAAGTTGTGCAGTTGTGCCCAGAGCCGAAGTACACTAGACAACAGTTTAAGCCTTTCTCTCTCTCTGTCTGACTCTCCAGCCAAGACACATACAATGCATAATCAAAATAAAAGTAACAGGTTTGAGGTGCAATTTTTTTGTTAACTTGTGATCTTAGGCAACTTACTTAATTCTCCCATTCCTTGTCAACTTCAATGTGTGTCTATATTTAAGTGCACGTGCATACATAAATACTAATGGTGATAAAAAAGGAGACAAATTGAACAATAAGTCATACCTCTCCAAATCTCTTCCAGTTGTATGCAACTTTTCTTTTCAAGTCAATAAGTGTCAAGAACTCAAATAGTTTAACTGTATTTCATTAAAGAGTCTTAATTTTTTTTTAAGATCTCTAACTTTTCTTCAGTTTATCTGTACATCGCTCCCCCCTTGGGATTGTTTCTTATATTTCTTGATGGTGGTAACAAAACAGTGTTCAGTGTCTGACCTCTAATCTACTCCATCTCTTTAGGATATTCATGCTATTGTATTCCAACCAACACATCTTTTTTAGTGCTTTAGAACTAAAATTAAACTTACCATGCACTGAACTAAAATTAAATTTAATCACTTCAGTGTTTACCCGGCCCTAAATCAAAACTTCCACTTATGCACTAGTTCAATCAAACAACATTAAACAGGCACTCATAATGTGCATATCGTGTTTTCTCTCTCTTTTTTTTTTAATATTGTTCATGAGGAAGACTAGAACACACCCTCTGATTCTCAAGGTGTGCAATAATCAAATGCTTTCATGGGTAGATGAATGCTCTACATAAGATTAAGAGAACCCATACATAACCCATAAGTAAATAAAATTAATGGTAATTTACAAATAAAAGTTCTTTAAAAATCACAAAAATGATATTTTGAGGATAAATGGGAACACTTTCTTTTAGCTGAGCATATTAAAATGTACAGGTGTGGTCTAATGGACAGCAACAGGTCTCAACTATAAGGCTAATTGATGTGTTAGAAGTCATCCCTGGTTGCTTTTTACTCTTTACATTCATGAGTAATTTTAGAAGTGATCTAGCTGTTAAGACATATAGTATAGTATGTATTAGTACCTAGAGTTCCATTTGTGACACATTACATATTATAAAGCACACC
Organism: Loxodonta africana; assembly: GCF_030014295.1. Classification (NCBI taxonomy): domain Eukaryota; kingdom Metazoa; phylum Chordata; class Mammalia; order Proboscidea; family Elephantidae; genus Loxodonta; species Loxodonta africana. Next base: position 53,713,543 of record NC_087351.1, read on the forward strand.
CAGCACATACACGGGAAATCCAAATTCAAGTGTTTTGAATGCAATATAGGTATGGTTTGTGAGGAGTAAGAATGAACTAAAATTATACCTAATATTTTGAAAATCTTCAATGCCGATTTTTGAAATCCATAATAATCTTTAGAACTGAAAATGAGTAATAAAAATTGCTATTAGTTGAAAGGAATAATTTAGAGATGGAATGACAGCTAAAATAATTTGAAATTTCCATTTTATGTATGATAATTAGTTTTCGATCAGTTTATGTAGATTTCATTGTCAGCTAGATCACATAATATCACATTTTATATATATGGAATGTGCTTTTTTGCACACTCTTGGTTTGTGTTATCTACTATATATCCATTAACTCTGTTTCCTCTATTATCTTGCTTTAATTATTTTTGGAGCTTATTCAACTTTTACTTCATTACTTTTCTCTTTTTTTTCCTCAAATTTATACCATCTCATAGATCTATTGTTTACATATATGAATGAATATACAATTATTTAAAAACGCAAGTGGTATAAAACATATGAGGTTGGGATATAAAATATATAATGTACAACCAAAGTAAAAGTTGTGCATGACTGTTTTTTGTTTGATATATAGGTGAAATACATGGGGAGGCTATTTACACTAGGACCCTGATATGTAGTGTTTAAGAAATCAGCTGCTGACTAAAAGGTCAGTAGTTCAAATCTACCAGCCACTTCTTGGAAACCCTATGGGGCAGTTCTACTCTGTCCTATAGGGTCACTATGACTTGGAATCAACTTGACAGCAGTGGGTTTGGTTTAGTTATTTATACTAGGTTCCATTTCTTGATAGCTATTTTGCTAATATAAAGAACATGTTAAGACTATGATATGAAAAGGTTGTTTATGAAACTTTAGATTTTTGACATCATGAATCTGATTATTATGATTAACTGAATGAATATATTTTGAGTTCAGTAGGCTCATTTGTTAGGCTTATGTTTGTCACATTTATTTCACTTACTTTCAACACAAAGTGCCATGGATTCTCTTCTTACATTATTTTCTGGCCCTAACATTTCACTTGGAGCCTTGGTGGCACTGTGGTTAAGAGCTGGGCTGCTAACCAAAATGTCAGCAGCTATCCCTCTGGGGAAGTTATGCTCTGTCCTACAGGGTCACTGTGAGTCAGAATTGACTCCACGACAACTTTTTTATTTTTAATGATTCATTATGCCCTGTTGATTGAAATCTAGTTCTAGGGCCTAACACTTACCTCCCACTTGAGTCTCCTTAACTAATATGCTGGTATCTCTGTCATTAATATCTTACCAACTTCTAGGATCCTGCCCACCCAAACTGGCATTCCCAAGTACCACCTAGTCAAATCACCAGTCAAGATTTTCTTCTCTCTCTTGATTAGTAACATGGATGCTCAACAACTCTTAACCAATCCCTGCTATCTGAGTACCAACGTAAAATTTAAAAGAGACCACAAAAGAAATAAAAGTGTAGTAATTTCCAACAGGATGCATAGCCTATCTATATAATCACTCACAATAATTAATAATATAACATATATGAATACATATAAAGCGCAAATCAACAACGTATACTCTAAATATGCTGTAACACACATGCAGGTGAAATGAGGTTTACCAGGAGTTACTGATGGAGTTGTTTTAAGCTGCCCCTGCTGCCCCCTCTTTGTTTTTTTTTGGTAAAGAAAAGGTGCATCAGGGGTATCTATAAAAATGGGAAATAGCATAGTATTTGAAAAACCCAGAAGTATGTGCAAAAGTCTAGAATAAAAACAAAAACAAATTTGGTCCAAATTATTCTTTGAACATGAGTAAAGAAAATAAAGTTGGTGCAGTAAGAGTTGCAAGATATCATGCTTAACAATTTAGACATAAAACATTTAATTGAAAGTGATTGGGAAATTTATTTTTATTTGAATGAAATTCTGAGTGAGGTAGTTTAGGAATATATTCACAGGGGATCACCAATCCCTATAAGATCTCTATTGTATTTTCGAGGGAAGATTTCAAACTCTCTGTCCCCCTATATCTAACTTGTTAAATTCTGCAACCGTTCATTCAACATTTGATATATCGTGGGTTTGATACTGGAAACCTAGTGGTGTAGCGGTTAAGAGCTATGGCTGCTAACCGAAATGTCAGCAGTTTGAATCCACCAGGCACTCCCTGGACACCCTACGGGGCAGTTCTACTCTGTCCTTTAGGGTCCCTATGAGTCGGCATCTACTTGATGGCAATGGGTCAGGGTCTGATACTGTTCAGCAGGGATACATAGATAAATGACTTGAAAACCACCAAAATGTTCACGTTCAGGTGGTAAGTAAATGCATAGACGTGTATAGTCCCATAGGAATTAATAGTGTTAGGGATTTAACGATACAACTCTGTGGGACCAGAGTACAAACCAACCCCACTAATCAACTGAGCAGGAGAGATAAGATTTCAGAGAAACTAGTTTATTCTGTAAACCTTCATCTAAACTAAAAAAAAAAAAAAAAAAAGATTTCAATACAAGGACGATGATAACTAAGATAAGATTTAATAGTGCCTCTAAATCATAATTCTAATTATGGAACCACAACACGTTATGGTCCCATTTTCAATCTGCACTCATTATTTTCATCAACTCAAACCATCCTCCCTAAACCCTGTACTCCACGCACCTTTGCACTAGTTATACGATCTGTGTCTTCCCCTCTAGTCTCAAAAATTCCTTTGAAATTATGAACTACGTTCTATTCAATTTTGGATCTCCTACAATGCTTAGTACAGTGTTCTGACATATAAAATATATGTATCTATCTTGTGGGTGTTTGTGTGTATGTATGTATATGGCAAGTGAACTGAGGAATGACAAGGTTGCATTCAGCTGTCAAGTTGTGGAAAAGTCTTCCTGTGATGAATTAGGGTAACGATCAACAAATATAATGAGAAGCTGAGATATGATAAAAAAAAGAATTAATAGAACCAGCATTTATTTACTCAATAGACTCATGTTTAACACATAATTGTTAGAACTATGTGCTTCTTAATTTTTTAAATGCTTGAGAAAGTGTTGAAATTAGGTAAACTTTGAACATCTACTATGTGTTCATATTAAATCAATGTGCTAGGCATCATAGAAAATTTGGTTTCTGGGGTAAGACAGCTCATGTTTTAAGGAAATAGATCTGTAAGCAGCAAATTCTAATATATTCAAGGCACAATAACTATAGTAGGTATAATAGACACACTGTGAGAAATAAAACAAATGCTTAGAATGTTGAATTTGAAAGCGGGGTGATTAACATGAAGAATAATGGAAAAGATAAATGGAATAATTTATTATTCCATTATTTCCACTTTGGATATACAAATTTTCGAATTTGATAACAATGGCCAACAGAAGCCTGGAGATTTGAGACTGCAGGTATGGATGTAACTCTGAGTGAAAAAACAAAACTTAAACCACTATTGTCGAATGCTTAACCACCCTTCTCTTCTTCTTTTCTAGAAAAATAAACTTATTTTCTATCCTGAATTCACTGTATTTATACCCCATTCATAGCTGTCATCCTCTACAATTACATTCATTTGCTCTAGTTACTTCCTAGGTTCTCCTTTCCAAAACCACTTAACATCTCCTTTGTCTATGATAGTTTCCCTAACTAACCTAAACGGTTTGAGTCAAGTGAATTAATCCACATCTCCTTGGCAATTTTGCATTACTACAATTGGTCATATACATTTATTTATATTTCTAGTATTTTGGAGAGTTTTAATCATATTCTTTTTACTTATTGCTTTTATTATTACTGATTTGATTTTTGCTTATTTTAAATCAGAAAAGAAATAAATTGTCATTGTAAAATATAAATAAATCTAAGCTCTATTATTTTAAGCACCTGAAAATAGAATTTTTCAAGATAATTTCATGTCAGTGCCCTTTTACTGCTCTGCTGTCTTCTATTACCACACTGACAGATGCCTGAATAAATAGCACTCAAGAACTAGGATGGTATTTTATTTTAAAATAATTAAAGTATAATCTCTGATAATACAGGGAATTGAAAACTGGGATAATTATTACTGAGATGCAGATAAGCTATCATTTATATCCCTGATCTTGTGACCCAAAATCGCTTTTCTTATTTATATAGTAAACTACACCCATAGCAATAAACACCAATATTCTAATCCTGCTTTGGACAGACTCTTTGAAACAATGTTACTCGAAAACTCTCAATCTTAGTTCCATGGTCCAGTAGTACCATTACTTTCTCTACTCTGTTGAAGAATGAATAGCGCAGTGTAGGCAAATCTTTTCTGGAAAAGGAAAGTTTTCAAGAATTTGTGTGTGTGTGTGTATGTGACATTAAATGGTCTCTACAGCAATGGTTCTCAAAGTTTAACGGGCTTCAGAATTAGCTCAAGATTAAGTAATTTCTGGTTTTCACCCCTGCTTCAGGAAATCTTGTGTGAGCCACTATATCTCAATAGTTTACATCCTGTACCCCATCACTTACAAGTGATACAGGTGGCCGGAGACCAACACTCTGAGATGACTGGCCTATAAAATATCACAATAACTAGAAAAAAAAAAAAATCAGATAACAAAAGTTGTTCTTCACATTGACTAATTTAAAATTATCTTTACTATTTGGATTGATATCATATAGATGTAATCTCTGTTGATATGAATAATTCATGAAAATTGATTAATAGTTTCTGAAAAAATTAGCTAAAAGTTTCTTTCTTTATTATCAGAGAAGTTGAGCATCTTCCTTAAAAAGTATACTCATTATTTAAAGTGAAATATTTATTTTCACTTAAATAGAAAACTAATTCAATTTTTATTAAATCTCAATGCTCTTAGAGATGTCATCTTGACTTATATTAATTCACAACTTGGAGACCTTTTCTACACTACAAAAATTGTCTTCTGAAACTACTGTCAAACTTTTTTATACATGCAATTTCAAAGAATTAGTTGTTCTATTAATTATACAAATATATTTTTTATGAATTAAACTCCAAGTACAAAAAATAAAACACAAATGCTGTTATTTTATTTGTAAAGATGTAGTTTATTCCTACATACTATTCTAAACAGATAGTAGTGCCTACTTCACTAGTTTAAACATCAACTCACAAGAGAGAAATATGGACATAGTATTAAAGTTGTCAAGAGGAAAAAAATGTCAAGTAAGGCACTTGTTATTGAATTCCTTGCAATTTCAGCTTTTCTCTGATCTCATATTATGACCAACCTTGTTATTAATATAAGACTGTGACAAAGTAAGAGGGTAAATCAACATTAGTAAATCATAAAATATTTTAATGATTAAAATGTTGTTTTGTTGTTAGGTGCCATCAAGTCATTCAGACTCAGCGACGCTATGTACAACAGAAGGAAAGACTGGCCTGTCCTGCACCATCCTCATAATCATTGTTAAGCTTGAGCCCATTTTTGTAGCCACTGTGTCAATTCATCTTATTGAGGGTCTTCCTCTTTTTTGTTAATCCTCTACTTTACCAAGAATGATGTTCTTCTCCAGGGACTGGTCCCTCCTGATAACATGTCCAAAGTATGTGAGACATAGTCTCGCCATTTTTGCTCCTAAGCATCCTGATTGTACTTCTTCGAATACAGATCTGTTCATTCTTTTGGCAGTCCATGGTATATTCAGTATTCTTTGTCAACACCAAATTAAAAGGCCTCGATTCTTAGCTAATTAAAATGGTCAAATTAGTCTAATATTTTTCTTTTAAATCAACTAAGATATCTAATGTCCCCATATCATATTTTTATGCAAATGACATGGCTAGTCCTGTGTTTTTTTTTTTTGCTAACTGCACCCTTCTCCTCAGGTATTTTCTTAAGCAAGCTATGCTAACTTTTTTTTAAAGCAATATGTAAGAAAAAAGCTGATATAGTGTGCTTATGAAAATACTTAGGGTGGGGGAGAGGGAAGGAGAGGGCGCAGTTGTCAAAACAAATGTAGAACTCACCACATCATTTGAGTAAAAATACGTTAATGGAATTTTATTAACATTTAATACTCCATATTTTTTATAACCATAAGATCCGCACCAAAATTTGTATTCCAAAAGCAAGAACTGGATGCTGGCTGGAGCAGTCCTTTTTATTGACTTTATATACTTATTAGCATCAATAGTAGTATATACAGGACAGATTCTTTCCATGGAGACTTTGAAGTTAGAGGCAAGATAATATCCACCATCACCCATTGCTGTCCAGTGGATTCTGACTCATAGTGACCCTGTGAGACAGAATAGAGCTGCCCCATAGGGTTTCCAAGGCTGTAATCTTTACCAAGCTGACTCCCCACATCTTTCGCTGAGCTGCTGGTGAGTTGGAATTTTTGACCCAACCCCTTGACCTTCCCGTTAGCAGCTGAGCTGTTAACCACTGTGTCAGTGGGAAGTAAATCAATGTCCAATTCTTTAAGGTAAGTAAATAAACTAATTTCTCATCTTTCCTAAGAGTGCTGAATGTTTAAATTCTAAAAAATATCTTATTTGTGTAATCAATAAGTTTTGGTTCTCTTTCATCTTTTCAACATTTATTCTATTTCTATTTCAGTGTGGCTTTCAGTATGATATTCGACAATATTTTTTTTACCTATTCCTAGTTTCTTTCAGAATATCTTTAAATTGTACTAGTCATTCATGAATTATACATTTAACTACATTACACTTATATTTATACATACTTATATAATATATACTTATAGCTAACTTTTTGTTCTTTCTGAGTTGGTTTTGACTCTTTTTACCTCTATTAGTGTTACAGTTCTTACAATGAATTGTTTTGCTATTGTTGATAATTCTTCTAATTCAACAATAACCCAAATAAGTATGCATAAAAGATTAAATGTACTAAATAGGTGAAAAAATAACATTTACAAAGGTATGCAACAGTCATTTAGAAATAATAAATGGAAGTAGAATCTGGCTGTCTTATTAAAAATAAACTGGATGAGAGGAGAGACCCAAGGCAGGGAGAGCAGGTGGGGAACTGGAGCTATGGGGTTAAGAATATAAATACAGAGACCAGGGTAGTGGGTGTGGGTAGGAAAAGGAGCTATATTAAAGAAAATTATAGAAGACTGGATACATAACATAGGTTTAGTGATTTGATGAGGAATCTGACGGCAAGTGTACCATAGAAAAAAATTTAATGTTTCTGTATCAGTTGCCTAGGCCTGATGGGACAAAGTCCCACATGCTTGGTGGCTTAAAACAATAGAAATATATTCTCTCACAATTCTGGAGGCTAGAAGTCTAAATTCAGGGTGTCAGCAGGGCCATGTTCTCTCTGAAGGCTCTAGGGGGAGGTTCTTCCTAGTTTTTTACAGTTTCTGGTGGCCCCTGGCATTCCCAGGCCTATGGTAGCATAACTCCAACTCTTTCTTTATTTTCACATGGCCATCTTCTCTGTGTGTCTCCCTGACTGTGTCTCCTCTTTTTTGTGAGGACATCAGCCATATTAAATTAGGGCCCACTCAATCTAGTATGCCTTCATGTTAACTTAAGATCCTATTTCCACATTCACAGGTACAAAGGTTTAGGCCTTGAACATATCAATTTGAGGGACAGATTCTAAATGAGAAAATTGGTGCATAAGTGAAAGAGCATGATAAAGATGTTACCATATATATTTATGGACACAAGGCAAGTTTCAGAAAATAACACACATGACAGTTAAGTTTTGATAGGACATAATCCATTTTGAATAACCCAAAGAATAAGCCAGGTATGAAAGAGCATTAAAAAAAGAGAGAATTAATGGCCAAAGTGCAGGAATATTACGGTACAGGATACCTGGAGGTAGAGACAATAAAAGGACAGCATGCTAAAATTGAAATAGTGATTAATTTTATATGCATCTGTGTCTTCTAAAGCAGGTTCTGGCATTGAATAAGATGGCAACAGACATTTTCTACTTGTAAATTTTGTTTAATCTTACCTACATTTCCTTTTGTGCATTTGACAGTATGGTGCTCTAGAACAGAGAAGATTAAGATTAGGCTGAAGCAGATGTCCTAATTTGAAAGCTCCAGTGTAGTATCATCAGGCTATATTCAAAGCTCATTATGTTTGGCTACTGGTTATTTGATTGATTTTCCAGAGTAAAAATAAATTAATAAAATTTAAAAATTATTAACACAGTGGAAAGTAGTATTCAAGACTTCCAACTCTCCAATGTAACCACTAGACCATATTCTGATGACCTTTTCTGGCAACACAGAAATAATTTATGAAGCTTTAAGAACCATGGTCTAGCATTTTGGGTTTGGAGCCAGGATTGAAGTAGATTACAACAGTAATCATCCAACAAATGAAAATCGATTTTAGTTTTAAGTGTGGTCTAATTCACTTAGCTTAAATTATTTAAGCATCACTTATAAATATACTCAGTACTGAATTACAGCTGCAACCTTTGTCTTCTAAAATAGAATGTTTCATTTTATAAGAGATAGAAGACCTGGATTCACTATGAGTTGACACGGCACTATTTATTCTAGTTTGGTTGGAAAGTGTTATCCAGCATAAGACATCTTATGTATTTTAGAGGACCAATATTTAAATTTCTGTATTTTAAATTTTCTTAATATTATATTTGCTTCATTTGATAATAATACTTTTATACAGTTATCGATATGGTATGTTGAGCCTTATTTTCATTGGTACTCATAGCACTGGATAGAATTGTTGAGTAAGCTAGTTTCTTTCAGATGCCTCTTAGCTCCCATGAAAAATTCCTTAAATCTGACTAGTTGGGGCCTCTCTAAGGCTCTTGCCAATGCTCTGTGGCAGCTCAAAATATTCCCTGTGGCAGGCCATACAGGGTAGAGATATGAGACTGTGTTTTTCATAGCACTTTACATAAGATTGAGACTACTTTGTCTATATTCAATAATGGAACAGGGGCTAATGGAGACAAGCAATCTTTTACTGCCACTGCTATCTTTACAGAAGCCTAAGCCCACTCAGGAAAAGAAAATAAATGCCTTAGAGTTGTCCTACACTAATAACAAGGAATTTGCCTTTGGTGTATGAAACTGCCTAGAAAAATCAGAATAAGTTTTATTCAGGCTTTCATGGTTTTATAGAGACTGCTTTTCATCAGATCTAACACTTACCACTTGTATATAGATTAGATCCCAGTGGTGTGGTGTATTGAACTTTACCTACTCCTCAGTCACTAAATATTAAGAAATCAGCTCAGGCAAACAGCTGTTATGTTAATTTAGAAGGGTTAACTGCTTATAATCAACCAAAGACTGAATGGATATGCAAAGTACACAACAAAGTACAAGGCCCTTTCTAGACTCTCATAGAGAATGCTCTTCAGATGGATTAAACTTCAATTAAAAATCCAAACCAAAAATCTTGCTGACAGAAATGTAACAAGTAATTCCCAAGTGTTCAAAGTTGCTAATTTAAATGGTAAGAAGAAAGGAACATTCTAATAATTATTTTTAAATGAGATATATATATATATTTTTTATTTAGAAGGCATTGTAATCAATACATTTTTAAAAAGGAGCTCTGGTGGCACAATGGTTAAATTGCTCCCCTGCTAACCCAAAGGTTGATGGTTCAAACCCACCAGTGGCTCTGAGGGAAAAGACTTGGCAATCTGCTTCCATTGAGATTACACCCTAGGAGACCCTATGGGGTAGTCCTACTCTGTCACATATGGTCGCTAGGCTTAAAAGCATAGTTGTTAATATGCTGTCTCTAGAGCTCAACATGTCTGAGTTTGCAGATCCATCTCACGACTTGTCAGCGTGACTTTGGGCAAGATAAATTTAAACTCTCTCTCTGCTTCTTCATCCATTACATGGAAAACAGAAAATTCTCCCCTAGGCTTAACAGAAAATTCTTCCTAGGTTTCTTGTGAAATATAAATAGGTTAATAACAGTAAAGTGCCTAAGAGTTGTAAGTGTTCAACTCTTAAATCCCTCAATTTTGTGTTACTAGTTGTATTATATCCTGTTACCAAAACGCTAGCTATTAGCGGTATTGGCGGTTCCTAGGTGGTGTATACTGTTTATGTTGGGCTACTAACCTAAAGGTTGGGGGTTGAACCAACTCAGTAGTACTGCTGAAGAAAGGTCTGGTGATCTCCTACCATTAAGATTACAGCCAAGAAAATCTTACAGAGCAGTTCTGCTCTGTAACATATGTAGTTGATATAAGTTGGGGGCTAACTCAGCAGCAAGAAGTATTAGAAGTGTTATAGCATACAATTAAAACATAGTAAGAATATTGACTTAATTGGTAAGTTAGTATGATAAAGAAATGGTGCAGTGATATAACTAATCTGTTTGGGACCAGTCAAATTAATTAACTGAATCAACTAGAAATAGACAGTAAGCCATTCGGTCCCCTACGTGTCTGTCAGTTTGTCGTACTGTGGGAGCTTGTGTGTTGCTGTGGTGCTGAAAGCTATGCTACCAGTATTCAGATACCAGCAGGATCACCCATGGAGGACAGGTTTCAGCTGAGCTTCCAGACTAAGACAGACTAGGAAAAAGGACCCGGCAGTCTACTTCTGAAAAGCATTAGCCAGTGAAAACATTATGAATAGCAGTGGAACATTGTCTGATATAGTGCTGGAAGATGAGCCCCCCAGATTGGAAGGCACTCGAAAGATGACTGGGGAAGAGCTGCCTCCTCAAAGTAGAATTGACCTTAATGACATGGATGGAGTAAAGCTTGCGGGACCTTCATTTGCTGATATGGCATGACTCAAAATGAGAAGAAACAGCTGCAAACATCCATTAACAATCAGAACCTGAAACGTACAAAGTATGAATCTAGGAAAACTGGAAATCATCGAAAATGAAATGGAACGCATAAACATCGACATACTAGGCATTAGTGAGCTGAAATGGACTGGTATTGGCCATTTTGAATCAGACAATCCTATAGTCTACTATGCTGGGAATGACAATTTGAAGAGGAAACGTGTTGCATTTATCGTCAAAAAGAACATTTCAAAATCTGTCCTGAAGTACAACGCTGTCAGTGATAGGATAATATCCATACGCCTACAAGGAGGACCAGTTAATATGACTATTATTCAAATTTACGCACCTACCACTAGGGCCAAAGATGATGAAATAGAAGATTTTTATCAGCTGCTACAGTCTGAAATTGATCGAACATGCAATCAAGACGCACTGATAATTACTGGTGATTGGAATGCAAAAGTTGGAAACAAAGAAGAAGGGTCAGTAGTTGGAAAATATGGCCTGGTGATAGAAACAATGCCAGAGATTGAATGATAGAGTTTTGCAAGACCAACGACTTCTTCATTGCAAATACTTTCTTTCACCAACATAAACGGTGACTATTTTTTTTTTTATACACATGGACCTCGCCAGATAGAACACACAGAAATCAAACTGACTACATCTGTGGAAAGAGACGATGGAAAAGCACAATATCATCAGTCAGAACAAGGCCAGGGGCCAACTGTGGAACAGACCATCAATTGCTCATATGCAAGTTCAAGCTGAAACTGAAGAAAATCAGAGCAAGTCCACGAGAGCCAAAATATGACCTTGAGTATATCCCACCTGAATTTAGAGACCATCTGAAAAATAGATTTAATGCATTGAACACTAGTGACCGCAGACAGGACGAGTTGTGGAATGACATCAAGGACATCATCCATGAAGAAAGAAAGAGGTCACTGAAAAGACAGGAAAGACCAAGATGGATGTCAGAGGAGATTCTGAAACTTGCTCTCGAGTGTCGAGCAGCTAAAGGAAAACAAAAAATTGACGAAGTAAAAGAACTGAACAGAAGATTTCAAAGGGCCTCTAGAGAAGACAAAGTAAAGTATTATAATGACATGTGCAAAGAGCTGGAGATGGAAAACCAAAAGGGAAGAACACACTCAGTGTTTCTCAAGCTGAAAGAACTGAAGAAAAAACTCAAGCTTTGAGTTGCAATAGTGAAAGATTCCATGGGGAAAATATTAAATGATGCAGGAAGCATCAAAAGAAGAGGGAGGGAATACACAGAGTCATTATACCAAAAAGAATTAGTCGATATTCAACCATTTCAAGAGGTGGCATATGATCAGGAACCGATGGTACTGAAGGAAGAAGTCCAAGCTGCTCTGAAGGCATTGGCGAAAAACAAGTCTCCAGGAATTGATGGACTATCAATTGAGATGTTTCAACAAACAGATGCAGCGCTGGAGGTGCTCACTCGTCTACACCAAGAAATATTGAAGACAGCTTCCTGGCCAACTGACTGGAAGAGATCCATATTTATGCCTATTCCCAAGAAAGGTGATCCAACTGAATGTGGAAATTATAGAATAATATTGTTAATATCACATGCAAGCAAAATTTTGTTGAAGATCATTCAAAAACAGCTGCTGCAGTGTATCGAAAGGGAACTGCCAGAAATTCAGGCTGGTTTCAGAAGAGGACGTGGAACCAGGGATATCATTGCTGATGTCAGATGGATCCTGGCTGAAAGCAGAGAATACCAGAAGGATCTTTGCCTGTGTTCTATTGACTACGCAAAGGCATTCGACTGTGTGGATCATAACAAACTATGGATAACACTGTGAAGAATGGGAATTCCAAAACACTTAATTTTGCTCATGAGGAGCTTTTACATGGATCAAGAGGCAGTTGTTCAGACAGAACAAGGAGATACCGATTGGTTTAAAGTCGGGAAAGGTGTGCGTCAGGGTTGTATTCTTTCACCATACCTATTTAATCTGTACGCTGAACAAATAAAAGGAGAAGCTGGACTATACGGAGAAGAACGGGACATCAGGATTGGGGGAAGACTCATTAACAACCTGCGTTATGCAGATGACACAACCTTGCTTGCTGAAAGTGAAGAGGACTTGAAGCACTTACTAATGAAGATCAAAGACCACAGCCCTCAGTATGGATTACACCTCAACATAAAGAAAACAAAAGCCTCACAACTGGACCAATGAGCAACATGATGATAAACGGAGGAAAGTTTGAAGTTGTCAAGGATTTCATTTTACTTGGGTCCACAATCAACACCCATGGAAGCAGCAGTCAAGAAATCAAAAGACGCATTGCGTTGGGCAAATCTGCTGCAAAGGACCTCTTCAAAGTGTTGAGGAGCAAAAATGTCACCGTGAAGACTAATGTGTGCCTGACCCAGGCCATGGTATTTTCAATTGCATCATATGCATGTGAAAGCTGGACAATGAATAAGGGAGACCGAAGAAGAGTTGACGCCTTTGAATTGTGGTGTTGGCAAAGAATATTGAATATACCATGGACTGCCAAAAGGATGAACAAATCTGTCTTGGAAGAAATGCAGCCAGAATGCTCCTTAGAGGCAAGGATGGCGAGACTGGGTCTTACATACTTTGGACATGTTGTCAGGAGGGATCAGTCCCTGGAGAAGGACATCATGCTTGGCAGAGTACAAGGTCAGCGGAAAAGAAGAAGACCCTTAACGAGGTGGATTGACACAGTGGCTGCAACAATGAGCTCAAGCATAACAACGATTGTAAGGATGGCGCAGCACCGGGCACTGTTTCGTTCTGTTGTGCATAGGGTCGCTATGAGTCAGAACTGACTTGACGGCACCTAACAACAACAACAAGAAAGCCATTCTGTATTTTATGACTCCTTTTTTTTTTTTTTAATTAAAACAAGCAAGAGTACATTTTGTTTCTGGAGAAAAGATCTATGACCACTGAAAGAACATAGACTTCAGTATAATTATCATTTTAGTAAGTTGTAAAGGATTATTCATTAAGATTATGGTGATTTGTTATTATTATTACATACATTTTTATGCTCTAAGTTGAAATTAAATGGCATGAGTTTTTAGAATACTTTGATTTGATAAAACCAATGTTTTAATGTGACTTCATAGCTTTTATTTTACTGAAGTCTTAGCATTTTATATAGTGACACAAGCAGGTAAGTATATTTATTATTTTATATATAATTTTTTCTTCATGATGAAAATATTCATTCCTGGTTTTGGACACATGCTGGATGAAAAAAAACCTACACATCCTCCAGCTAGAAATACCTAGGCATGTGTAATGAAATACAACCACCAAAATAATAGATGATAGAAATATCAAGAAAGATTGGAAAATGCCATTGGGCAGAAATGAAAATCAAAGGTTCGGCATAGGAACTTGTTGAAATAGCAACATCAGCTTGCCTTGGGATGGTGGTAGAGTGACTATCAGACTACTTTATGGAAGAGCTTGGTGTTCACACACAAGCACAGATTACACAACGTTGGGAGAGAACCAAGCAAAAAGCATGAGATAAAACTGCATAAGCCATAACCTTTGAAAGACTACATCACCATGAAAAGAATGACCACAAAAGATTTGCCCATTGTTACAAACAGAAGACAAAGAAGCTGGTTTTTTCCTGGTTTGTGGGAATGTTGATGGCGCATGGTGGTTGGCAGTTTTTTCCCTGAGAATCTGAAACTATGAGTTCACAGTCCTTGAGGTTGAAGACTGTTCAAATCATGGTCCCAGGCTGGTATTACCAGGGTAGCCACTGGCTGAAGCGAGCACAAAATATTTGGGGAGGGGCAAATAAGTCCAAAGAAGAGTAAATAAATAAAGTCCCACATTTATACATTTAGTAAAACTGCAGGGCGTCAGTGACAAAAAGAAAATACTAACAGAAAACAGAAAAAAAATAATTAACAAAGGAACACGGACTGATCTTAACTATAGAAACTATAAAAATATAGGTGTCTTAAATTCAAATATTGGCCAGAGACAGAAAATTTATCTTCAAAGTGCTCAGGAAAAATTTAGGGTCAACCTATATTCTATATGCCATTAAAATATCATATAAGAATACAGATAAAAAGAAAATTTCATGGGAAAAATATTTTGTCACTCACATACCCACAGAAAAGTGAATTTGAACCCAGGTGAAAGAGAGGAACGCTAGAAGCAGTATTGCACAAATTAATTGGTACATTATGAGTAAATCTGAGCCATCATCATCTGTGTAAAACAGTAACGACAGTATTATGTGATTTTAAAATAGGAAGCATGGTCATAGGGAATCAAAGCTGTATTCACTTACTTGATCCCTGAAAAGGGTGATTAAGAGAAACATTCAGAAGGAAGTGAAATATTACATCAATTCATTTTATTTTAGTTATATATATTTTAAACATCCCTAGATATAATTTCTTAGTTTGCAAGCAGGATTCTTGACATAAGTATGTCCACAGAGCACTAGATAAACAAAATAAGCTTTCCACAAGTTCTAATTTTTAAGTGATTCAAATATGAGCAGCTTGTGTACGTGAATGATGTATGTGTATGCATTCATTAACTTGAACTTTCATTTTCATCTCTAATTGTGAATAATTCATAATATTAATGTAAGCTGTGGAGATTGAGGTCAAAATAGGGAACTTTGATAGGAATAGATAATAGTGGGCAAAAAACGTGGTATAAAATTGTTGCACTATAGTTTTACTGACGGATTAAAAGGAAAAATTGAAATTTAAATACTATGAATGGACATCTGAAATGTTGAGATAGACTAATCTTCATGGCTTTATACCCTGCTTCATTTTTTATGAAAGATGTTAAGTCCTAGGTTATTTTGAAGTGGATTTATTTATCTTTAAATGATAGTAGTGTTGCTGTGGAGTTGATTTTCAACTCATAGTGACCCCATGTGGCAGAGTAGAACTGCCCCACTGGGATTTCTAGGCTGTAACATTTCTGGGAGTATGTCTTTCTCCCTCAGAACTGCTGGGTGTGTTTGAACCACCAACCTTTGTGTCAGCAGCTGATGCTTAACTGTTGTACCACACTAGGTCTCCTTTAAGTGATAGTATACTTCTCAAAAAATACTACCCACAATGCTCCCTCCTTGCCTCTTCCTGACTTGGGAATTTCTCATTGAAAGAAAACTGGCATAAATGAGCAAGTTACTATTTGTATGGCAATTTGCAACCTATAAAGTGGTTAAAAATAGAGGTGAATTAAGTATATTTCCCAAGTAAATTCTGGAAATAGAATTTGCCTATATTACACGTGGCAGGGAACTAATGATGGCCATTAGCAATCAGGTGATTAGTACATTGTCCCTATAACGACAGTTCTCTTAATGACAGCACTTTCAGTATCAGTATTGGTCAAGTCTGGGAACAAAGAGGAAGCAAATGACTACTTTGATCTTTTCAGGATCAAGAGGCATTTGACAGGCTTTAAACCACATTAGTGA
This sequence comes from Loxodonta africana, assembly GCF_030014295.1. Classification (NCBI taxonomy): domain Eukaryota; kingdom Metazoa; phylum Chordata; class Mammalia; order Proboscidea; family Elephantidae; genus Loxodonta; species Loxodonta africana. The sequence continues at coordinate 53,729,826 of NC_087351.1, forward strand.
TGGCAGTTATCTGTTGAATGAATCCTTACAAATGGAACAGAAGCTTCGATTTTGATATTGTATTAGCATCTTTTGGATGTTTGATAGCCTTCGACTATATACTTATCAGAGTAATAAAGTTGATAATTTATTGAATAAAATAGGTATAAAAACAAATACATTGGAAAAAATTTTAAGCAGCAAAAGATATTGACTGAGTGGAAACAAGAGACAAAGAAAAGTCTAGAGTCTTCTGTTTCTTTTTGTAATGCTCAGGTTTTAACTTTTGATCTTTTTATTTAGTATTCTCATCTTGATTAAGGGATTTCAGTTTACTCTGTATCTTTCAAAAGTATGTGCTTTTAAAAATAAACTAATCGTGACTGCATTATAAGTGCACAAATTAATTTTAAAGGGAAAGGCCAAGTAAAAGCTTATATCTGTTTAAAATGAGACACAATTTGCTTTAGGAAAGCAGCTTGCTTTTAAAACCAGAAAAACCAGTGCAGCAATTGTTGGCTCTATTGATTATGCCTGTTTGGAACAGTGATCGTTAGTAAATGTTTTGGCCCAGAGATTCAAACTGTAAAGCCTAGTGAGAGCAATCAGGCATGAGTTACTGTGGAAAGGCAACGGGATAAGGTTTCAACAGTATGGCAGATGGAAATTGAAAAGCCAATACCTTCAAGGAATGCAAAAATGTGATTTCTTACGATAATTATAATTCACCTATAGGACGAGTCTGTGATAATGATGAGAATTCCACGATCATTGCCTTTAAGTTTTTCAAGCAAACCTTTTCGTTCTATAAAATTTCTACCTGTATTCATACACGAGAGAACACACAGACATCCGAGAAACATCTACACCTAAACACAACATGTATATCACGTAGCAAAGTTACTTTTTTTTTTTTTTTCGTTTTAGGGTTGTCATTATAACAAAATCAATTACTTTGGCAATATGAAATATAAAGTTGAAAATGCCTTGTATAAATGATATCATTATTTCCAAGTATTCTTCTGTCATCCAAAAAAGCAGCATACTATTGCTGTTACTACTATTACTACTACTAATGATAATAACACAAATAACAGTAAGAGCCACAGATAGAGTACATATAAATCTCCAAATATAGTATTAGACTATTTTTCTCACAGTCCATAGAAATCAAATTTTAAAAAAATGTAAAAAAATGATTACTTAAAAATTGCGATGACAATTATAATCACTGTTGTTGTGTGCCATCAAGTCGATTCTGACGCATAGCAACCCTATAGGATAGAGCAGAACTGCCTCATAGGGTTTCTTAGGCTGCAATCTTTAGGGGAGTAGATCATCAGGTCTTCTCTCCCACATTGCTGCTGCTGGGTTTGGACCACCAACCATTCAGTTAGCAGTCAAGCGCTTAGCCATTGCACCACCAGGGCTCCTATATAATCACTAATGTTCTGTTATTATAAGGAATTTGTACTGTTTGAGATGTGGTAAGGAAAAAAAATATATAAACTATGAAGTACATATGCAATGGAAGCAATTATAGCAGAAATAATACACTTTATTACTGATCTAAGAATAAGTGATATACAGTATTTTTACACAAACCACACATTACACATATTTTGCCACCACGCCCTCTCCCCATGATATTTTCATAAGCATGACTATGCTAATTTTTTTTTGCCAGTTGCTGTAAAAAATTAGCATAGCGTGCTTACAAAAATACCTTGGGTGGAGGGCGTGGTTGGCAAAAAAAAAGTAAAATGTGCACATTATTTGATTAAAAACATGGTATTTGTTAAATTCAAAAAACCAAAACCAAACCCACTGCCATCAAGTGGATTCTGACTCATAGTGACCCTAAAGGACAGAGTAGAACTTCCCCAGAGGGTTTCCAAGGAGTGCCTGGTGGATTTGAACTGCTGACCTTTTGGTTAGCAGCCATAGCTCTTAACCACTATGCCACCAGGGTTTCCATTTGTTATATATGGGGACAGAAATTATACTGACTAATAATTTATGAGTCACATCATTTAGTAAGACAATCATTTTCTTTTTTTAATGAAATTTTTTTTTTCTTTTTTTTCCTTCTTGTTTCAGGTTGTTTGAGTATCAACTGCCAATTTAAGGAAACGTACCATAAGGAATAATCATATCTATAATTTTTTTTTATACCAATACTAATTTTTCCCCACCACAACCTCCCTTTGGCCCATAAATCTGGTTCAAAAATGTTACTAGAGTTATAACAACCATTTATAGTTTATTTCTTAGAAATTAATATATATGCAGAGACAATTAATGGAAAGTCCTAAAGTTGTTCAAATAGGCCACTTGTATGTAATTCTGTGTTACCTTGATTATTTCTTCTTTTCTAAGAAAAATTCCAATATTTTTTAAATTAAAAAAAAAGCACTATAATCTTCAAAATTTTACTTCACTCATCCTGTCGATGATAACAGCCATTGGTTGTTATGTTTACTGAATCAGCTCATACCCACTACTACAGATCATTTGAGTGTTGGTGTTTTCCTTGTCACCACAGGTAAATGTATCTTTCTATAATTTAATAATTGCAAAATAGCACCTTAATTTAATCCATTGTATCTATACTACTTCTTTCAAGTTGGGAAAGTAGAATAGTCTGAGGAGTACCCTACAAGTATAAGAAGGAAAAAAAAAAAAAAAACTCTGCAAAAATTCCAAGCTGGGTTCCCTCCTTTATTATAAACAAGGTTTTAAGTTGTAGGTACATTTTGTTCCTTCAGTCTGAATCATGGCTCCTCATACTAAAAGCATGTTGAGGCACTGCTTTAAATATATTAAAAACATAACTGTACTTCTTTTTCTGTACATTTCCCTACTTTCACATATTCTGAATGATGCTAAATATCTGAAGCAATGACTCAACAGATGCAGAGGTAAGGATTTCTCAGTGGCAGGACTCCCAGGAAGGTCACATAGAGTGATCCATGAACCTGAACAGGAAGTCCATGATGGGAAAGGTAGAACCCAGGAGATGCTTGATTGCTACCTTTGATGTGCAGGAGGAAAGGTAAGTATAGTAGCCAAAATAATTTACCTCAGGACAGGAGGGGAAAAAAAAAAAAACCTTGCTTTTTGCTACCTTCCATTTTATTTACTGCCATTTTTCTCCATTTAGTAAAAGGAATAATGGCAACAAAGGGACACATTCTTTTCCTTTACCTTGCTTTCTAGCACTTATGGTTATCACCCCAGTATCTTATAGCTATGGTGTTCTTCGCAAGAAACCTTGAGGTTTTTATCAAACTCCTATTATAACAGAAGTCATATCAGTGCAGAGCAGCTTGGTTGTTCCTGATAATATCTCCTTTAAGCTCCCAGCCTGTGTAGCTTGTACTCACACAGTGATTTTTGCTCGAGGTTGATGAAGAAAGGATGCAGGTGTGTACTTTGGGAACTGGGAAAATAACCCTGCCTTTCAAGACTGGAAAGTAATAACTCCAACCTTGAAGCTTAAAGGATTTGTACTAAAACAGCTATGACTTTTTTTTTTTTTTTTAATTGAAAGGAGAGCCTGGAAATATATAATATAAACATATAATTTCTTAGTTGTCAAATTGATAAATGTTGGAACTCTATCATATGTGATTATTAAGTAACAAAAGAAATGCTATGTTGCACATGTGAAAATCAGTTTCATTCAATCTTAGATCAATTATAATATGTCTTATAAAGAGATCCACGAACACCCAGAAATGTAGCTTTATTATTTTTAAAGGTTGGATGGAGGAATGGGGATCAGACCTCCAGGTGAGAGAGATTGGCAAAAGGGTGTGGGGCTGCTGAAAAGAAACAGTTTCCAGAAACCAGCTTTTCAGTGGTGAGTATGCTTGTCTCACTGGATTAAAACGAGAGCACATTGCATACTTCACTTAGCACATACATAGCATGACACACACAGTTACTCAATATACTTTGTTCTCTTCCAGTTTCTTCTAATCTCTGCCCTTCTTCCTCCAAGTCTTTGCTTGAGAAGCCACATTAAAGAGGACAAAGAAGGCGGTAATTTGCATATACCCAGGAGAATGTCTACATATGACATAACGGTGATGATGTGCACTAATGATTCCTGAAATTGAAAACACTGTCACCCAAAAACAGAATGGTAAATGTTATGGACTAAATTGTGTTTCTCCAGAACATGCATTGGAGCCCTGACTCCTATACTTGTGGATGTAACCTTGTTTGGAAATAAAATTTTCGTTGTTATGTTAATTAGGTCATACCTGAGTACAGTGAGTTCTAAATCTAATCATTTCTGAGTTACAAAAAAAAAAAAAAAAGCAGATTAGACACAGAGATGTATACACACTGGGGAAGACAGAAGTTATATGAGAATTTTCTACAAGCCAAGTAACAAAGGAATGACCAGGATTCCCCACAAGGGAATCAACAAGGCTGAGACTCTAATTTGCACTTTTAGCCTCTAGAACTATGAGAAAATAAATTTCAGTTCTTTAAAGCTACTCACTGTGGTATTTCTGTTACAGTACAACTAGGTAACTAATACAGTAAAGTCAAATCAACTATGCCTTTTTTAAAGGTGTCATCCATTCCCCAATCCCTCTCAATCCTCCCCCTGGTAACAACACACCTCCCGCAATTGAGAACTCCATGGCACTGATTTTATCTTACTAAAATTCTATATTATACACCAAAGATATTTCTAATCGTCATTGCAATTCGATTGAATTGATATGTCTTAGACCACGAGCAAGTTTAGGAAACCCTTCATTAAGATGTTGCCCTCAGACAATATAATTGGAGCCTAAAAACTAAGGCAATTTTTTGCAGCGTGTTTGCATATGTAAAATTTGTTTTCTTTCATTTAAAAATCACTGTCGTTGTAGTATTCTTGAGAAGATACGTATTAAAATGGCTGAGCCAATGGAGGGAAAGCAGAGAGTTAGGATCAGAGTGATTCATGTGTCAGGTTTTGTTAACCTAAAGAATAATAACCTGAAGTGGATATATCATGTTTTCTCGCAAGTAGCATGCCTACATCAACAACGCAAACCAGTGGAAATGACGAAATTAATGTTTAAAAAAATCTGGCGTAGCGCTCCCATGCATACACCACACACCTCCTGACTTTTCCAGAACTAAATTTTGGCCTCATTTACCCTCATTCAGTAGTCCAAAGAGGTATATGCCCTGGTCAAGAAGTTATGGATGGAGTTTGGTAATACCCCAGTAAATGGAAAATAAACGGCTGAAACCAAGCGTCTGCTCTAGGGCAGTTGTCACCGGCCTGAGAGCGGTGGAGTTCTTGCAGCCCGTCTACGCCCAGGTACATCGCCAGGAAAAGGGCAGAAGGTCGGTGGAGGGCTACAGGCAGGCTGCCACAGTCCTGTCATGGGGCTGGTCCCTTGACAGGCGGGGCCCTTGCCCTGCACTCCCACGTACCCCCAGGTGCCGGCCCCATCCGAAGCTGGCAGTAGGACGCCGCGGGGATGGGTGCGCTTTCGCTCTGCGCTGGCCCTGCGGGGAGCCCCAGGTGGCTAGCTGGACTCATTTAAATCTGAGCTGATCTCACACCCGCCCCACGGCGTCTGCGCGGGTGGGATTTTCAAGTGGCGGGGGGGGGGAGGTTGCCGGCCAGCCTGATGGCACGGTGAAATCCACGCCCTGTGGTGTGCCAGCCTCGTTCTCCTGAGTGGCTTCTCTGGCCCGCGAGCGCAGACCCGCCCACCTGCTGGGCTGGGGTCGGCTTCCCTGGCTAGGGCTGTTTCTGGGGCGGAAAAAGTGATTTCTTCCCGCATTGGATAAAGGGGTTCGCAGAGCTGGGAAGGAGTCCTGCCGGGATTCTTGACGGTAGGCTGATGAGGGCCTGCTTCTGGGAACCAAACCTCAACAGGCACCAAGAGGAAGACAATATTAAATCCCATGAACAGAAAAAGAAAGAAAGAAATTGAAGTCATCAACATCTAAATAATATTGGTATAGTGTACTAATGAAAATAGCATGCAGGGGATTGCACGGTACGCAAAAAAAGTATAAGGCACACATTATATGCGTAAAAACACGTAATTTACATTGAGACACCATTTTCTTAATCAGATGAGATCTGGGTTTATATGCAATACTTCTCATTTGGTCAGAAGAGAAAGACCTTTTTCTTTCTTTTTTCTTGACACTGGCAACAGTTACTCTTACCAAGTGAGAAGGTTAAACATCCTTTAAACAAATTCTCTGGAATTATGCTTCTACTCAGCAGAAGAGACGCTTCTAGATATTAACTTTCAAAAATAAACCATACTTAAATAGTTATGAAATGACTTAGATATTTTACCCATAAAAATAGCTATAAAGAAAATTAAAGTTAGAAAATAACATCTCAAATTTAGATGATATACGTAACTATGACTGAATAGAGAAAATTGATTTGTTTAATTTGAGGCATTTGAGAAGCGAAAAGATCTAACAAATTCTAAGAAAACAAGTTTGTTTTTTTAAATCAATAAGATATAAGAAGAAATTGGCTTAAAATCTTTTATAAAGGAGTTTTGATGTAATATAAATGATATGAATAGCCATTAAACACTCATAGGGAATGACCAGGGAATTAAAAAAAAAATTCCTTTAAATAACAAATGTCCTCTCTATAAAATGTATATCTCTGCTAGGTAAAGTTATGGAAAAAGTGAGTTAAATAGCTCTTTATATTCCCTGGGTGACTCAAATATATTCTACATTTTTGTTTTTGTTTTGTTTTTTAATGCTTATCCCCTATTATGGAGCCTGCTGGCACAGTGGTTAAGAGCTCTGTTGCCTACCAAAAGGTCAGCAGTTTGAATCCATCAGCTGCTCCTTGGAAACCCTATGAGGCAGTTCTTCTCTGTCCTATAGGGTCACTATGAGCCAGAATTGACTGGATGGCAAAGGCTTTTTTTTTTTTTTTTTTAAATCCCCTATTATTACAGATTTAAAAACCATGCTATAATTGTAATAGCATAGGCATACATCAATATACATTTAGTTCATGCAAAAATAATCAGCAGATCAAAAGAATGGCCATCTTAAGGTTGAAATTCCTCATCCAATATAGTCTTATTATTTAAACAGAATCATTCCAGCCCCTAAACACTAGGAAACTGGGTCTTCCTGTTTTTTAGGTATATCTAAAATTATTTTGGTTAATATGGGTGAACATATAGATGAACTTTTGAAATAAATGCAACAAGTAACTATCAAGGAAGTGTATTCATTATTAGAAATTATGTAATAGTGTTTTTATTGCTTCTATTGTTATTTTTTTAGTACATCTTAATCCTATTATCAGAGTAAATAACCCATGTGTCGTTGTTGTTTAATAGATTGGTTTACTAAGTTCCTTATTTAAAGTTTAGAAATGTTTGAGTTTACTGACTGGAATGCAGAAGAACCCAGGAATAAGACATGAATGCAACTTATAGGAATAAATTCCTGGCCTTTTTCTCTGAGCAGATTTCCCCCAAAACAGTCATATGTCTGTGGAAGAATATTGTGGCTTCGGGCAGACTCTACACAATAGAAAATTTTTGGTCTCCATTTCTTCTTCCATCTTCTACCCATCTTTATCATGCTACATTGAGTGTTCTTGAAGTTCCTAAAACTTCTAGAAGGTTCATATTGGTTATATTTGATGTTACAATTATTTTCCTTGTAGAATATATTTAAAGATATGCCTAACCCACTTCTTCCACTTCTTCCCAAACCATATAATTCTCTCAATTAAGACATTCAACGCCCCCATGGTTGTTGGTGATGATATGTATGTATGTGTGTGTGTGTATATATATATATATAAAATCATCACCAACAATCATTGAGGTTGAATTGAGGTAGAACTGTCTTGAGAGAATTATAAGTGTATGTGTGTATGTATGTATGTATATGCATATATATGTGTGTATATGTAGGTATGTGTATATATATATAGTTGTTGGGTGCTATCAAGTTGATATTTGACTTATAGCAACCTCAACAACTCCATATAACAGAGTAGAACTGCTCTATAGGGTTTTCTTGGCTATAATCTTTACAAAGCAGATCACTAGGTCTTTCTCCTGCAAAGCCACTTTCAGTTAGCAGCAGACCACCAGGGCTCTCTCTTTCTGTATAAATGTAAGTTTAGCTGTGCTTTAACATCCCTTAAAAGTAATTATATCTACCTTTAAAAATGGGAGAGAATCAAATACATTTCTTAAATCACTATTAATGCATAATGTAAGATATACAATTTTACCAGTACAAAAAAAATTAAAAAGACAATGCAGAAATAAGAGCAATTCTTAACAAAAGAAGCATTGCCTAATGAATGCTTTTTAGATCAGAAGACATGAAAGGAAGCATTTCAGGTCAGTAGATTTATACTTCCAAGCTCTATTTTACAATAGGACAATATACACTCTATTGCCTTGAAATCATGGCTATTATGTGTTATTCTCAACCCTGATGCAAAAAGACTTGGTTCTAAAACAAAATTAAACATTGGCCTTTCAATGTGGGTTGTGATTATTTATAATTTTTAGATTAGAGGTTGTAATTTTAATAGTTGGGAGAGATTTGTTTTTCATTTTGAAACAAAGTAATAATGTAACAAGGCAAAACAATGCCCGAGTTCTCTCTTCTTGTGCAGCTTCATACAGTAATGAGTGGGTCAATATGTTGTAGGCCATACTGGTCACTGGAGACTGCAGGGTGCATTATGAAAGCATCATGTGGTGTTTCAGCAGAGGAGTTTCCATTAATGTCAATGAAAGTTGTGCTGCAGAAATTTCAGAATATGATTTAAAAGTATACTTTACAGAGAGTATATTTTAAGGAAATGCAGCAAACCACAAGGAAAACAATTTCATCAGCTTTTTGTTATAGTTTTAAATTAAACCACGGTGTAACATCAGAGCTACTGAAGTTTTATTTCGGGTTCTACCCTTTTAGCTCAAAAGTTCAATGGGTAGAGGCAATGGATAGTAACAGTACATAATTTCAAATTTTTTTCTAAGAACAAGTCCTAGTCAAAATCATCGTGTAAAGGTGTCTTATTTGAGCTACTAACTTTGAATATCAGATGAGAAAATATAGATAAGCCTTAAAGTAACATATTCTGGTATCTCAACTATTGTCTGTAGTGGTTCATTAATTTTTGAATGTTATGGAGGGTTTATTAAGCATAGGGTGAACTACCTATACTGTTTATAAGGTTTGGACATAGTTATCATATTTGTGGTAATATGAAGTAATTTAGAGCTATCACTACAATGGAAATCACTGTTAACTTTTAGTCCATTTTCACCGGTATTAATGATTTTGGGTTATTAGTTATTCAACATCTTATGATCTCTTTTCACCTTGCAGTCCCTGTTCAATGCTCATCTAGATGCAGATGAGTCAGATTGTTCATTTTCATATAGGCGTTAGTATCAGAATGCCAGGGCTCATATCCCAACCTTGACTGTACCATGTAGAGCAAGTTATTCTCTCTGCCCAAGTTTTCTAATTTGAAAAATGCAAATAATAATAGTTCCTACTTTCCTGGGTTGTTGTGAGAATTAATACATGTAATATGGTTAAGGAAACCCTGGTGGCGTAGTGGTTAAGTGCTGCGGCTGCTAACCTAAAGGTCGGCAGTTCAAAACCACCAGGTGCTTCTCAGAAACTCTATGGGGCAGTTCTACTCTGTCCTACAGGGTCCTTATGGGTCGGAATCGACTCTACGGCAACGGATTTTTGGTTTTTAACATGGTTAAAATACTACATGGATTATTATAAGTGCTAAATAAATATCAAATACTATTATCAGTGTTATTGTTGTTGTCAGGTGCCATCGAGTCAGTTCACAATTATAGCGACCCTATGTACAACGGAATGAAACACTGTCCAGTCCTGCACCATCCTCACAATTGTTGTTATGCTTCAGCCCGTTGTTGCAGCCATTGCATCAATTCACCTGGTTGAGGGTCTTTCTCTTTTTTGCTGACCCTCTAGCAAACATGATGTCCTTTCCAGGGACTGATGCCTCCTGATAACGTGTCCAAAGTATTTGAGACATAGTCTTGCCATTTTTGCTTCTAAGAAGCATTCTGGCTGTACCTTTTCCAGGACAGATTTGTTCATTCTTTTGGCAGTCCATGGTATATTCAATGTTCTTCCCCAACTCTACAATTCAAAGGCATTAATTTTTCTTTGGTCTTCCTTATTCATCATCCAGCTTTCACACGCCTATGAGGTAACTAAAAACACCATGGTTTGGGTCAGGCTCACCTTAGTCCTCAAGACAACATCTTCACTTTTCAACACTTTGAAGAGGTCTTTTACAACAGATGGGCCCAGTGTAATGCATCTTTTGATTTCTTGACTTCTGCTTCTACAGGTGTTGATTGTGGATCCAAGTACAATGAGATCCTTGACAGTTTCAATCTTTTCTTTGTTTATCATGATGTTGCTTATTGGTCCCGTGGTGAGGATTTTTTGTTTTCTTTATGTTGAGGTGTAATCCACACTGAAGGCTGTGATCTTTGATCTTCATCAATAACTGCTTCGAGTCCTCTTCACTTTCAGCAAGCAAGGTTGTGTCATCTGTATGACACAAGTTGTTACTGAGTCTTCCTCCAATCCTGATGCTCCGTTCTTCTTAATATAGTCCAGCTGCTAGTATTATTTGTTCAGCGTACAGACTGAATAGGTATGGTAAAAGGATACAACCCTAACACATGCCTTTCCTGACTTTAAACCATGCAGTATACCCTTGTTCTGTTCAAAAGACTGCCTCTTGTTCTAAATACAGGTTTTTTGTGAGCACAATTAATTGTTCTGGAGTTCCTATTCTTTGCAATGTTATCCATAATTTGTCATGATCCACACAGTTGAATGCCTTTGCACAATCAATAAAACACAGGTAAACATCTTTCTGATATTCTCTGCTTTCAATCAGGATCCATCTGTCATTAGCAATGATATCCCTCGTTCCACATCCTCTTCTGAATCGGGCTTGAATTTCTGGTAGTTTTCTGTCAATATACTGCTGCAGCCGTTTTTGAACGATCTTCAGCAGAATTTTACTTTTGTGTGATATTAATGATATTGTTCAATAATATGTATAGTTGGTTGGATTACCTTTCTTGGGAATAGGCATAAATATGGTTCTTTTCCAGTCGGTTGGCCAGGTAGCTGTTTTCCAAATTTCAGTGTTATTATGTCATTATTTCTACTGCTAATATTACACAAAGAAGATGTATAGTAATGGGTTTACTCTTTTTGTGAGACCGAAAGTTTAGTTTTTAAAGTAATCTCACATGTCTATTGTGGTTGATATTTTGATCTTTTTGTCAATGGATGACTCCAAGGCAATACCAAAACGGCTTCATATCAACGTGGATACCAAAATGTGAGATAACTTCTACTACAGAGAAGTTTATGAATGTCTTCTCCAACGCTAATGCCCCAAAATGCTTCTGAAATATTTCTGTGCAAACCTCAAAAACACACACAGGAAAAAAAAAGAAGAAAAAGTTCTGCCACCTTGGAGGGAAAGGTTATATAAACTTCCCTGGTTTTACATATGATAATATTATCTTTGGTTGGATTGTTGCCGGGAATAGACTACCCCCTTATTCTGAAACCAATTATTTTAACATGATAGCCTGTGCTATAGTATCTTACAGAGATAAATGGTACCTAATTGTTGCCTTACTTAAATTTTACTGTTTATTTTCCAATAGTTTAAATAGGCACAACTTGAAAGTTTGGTTGTGAAGTTAAGAAAACAGAATGGGCTTGGGATCTCACCTGGTATACCTTACCTGAGCAAGTAGAGGTTATGCAGTAAGCTTCCTTGAGTCCAGCTTCCCCGAAGTAGAGCAAATCTAGCTAGCAATGACTACACAATTCTCAAAGACCAAGTTGCTTCATGCTTCTATAAAATAACTGAAGAACATCCATACTATCAGTCCCTTCCTTTAAACTTCTCTCTTTACCAGCAAGGTGGAAGCACCATATGTATAGAACCAAGTTAAGTTACTTCTGTGATTCGCTTCCCCGATAGTTGTTTTCTTTGTCATTTTAACTTAAGCCTAAGTGATACATTTGAGAAATTACACTGTGTGATTTACTGACCACTCCCTGAAGATTACTTCTATCATAACTCCTACACTTGCTACTCTCCATTTACTGTCCTAAGCTTTCTGAAGTCATTGGAGTCCATTTTGCTTATCTAGGAGAATATGCCCCTTGATTTCCTAGAATTCTATATAAAGCAGTTGACAGAAGTTTTTTTTTTTTTTTTTTTTTTAATGTTTTCTTTGACCTCAGTCATGGCCTTGAGTGGAAGAGAGATTTAATCACCTCTCTGCTAAATTTATTGGGCCATCAGTTTCCCTCTGTTTTTATGCTGCAACCTTTTTAATGTAAGTACATTAAACCCGTTGCCACTGAGTAGATTCTGAGTCATAGTGACCCTATAGGACAGTAGAACTGCCTCATAGGGCTTCCAAGGAGTGCCTGGTGAATTCGAACTGCCGACTTTTTGGTTAGCAGCTGTAGCTTTTAACCACTATGCCACCAGGGTGGCATACATTCCAAAACCCCGTTGCTGTCAATTCCAATTCATAGCGACCCTATAGGACAGGATAGAACTGTCCCACAGAGTTTCCAAGGAGTGCCTGGCTGATTCGAACTGCCGATCTTTTGGTTAGCAGCCCTAAAAAGAATTTTTTTTTTTTTTTACCACTTAACCATTATGCCACCAGGGTTTCCGTAATTACATTAGGAGAGATTATTTTGTTTATAAAGTTTATGTAGTTATGAAAACCAGAATATCATCATTTGGAACAATTTCAGGCAAAAGTCATTTTCATTGTATTTACTTTTTACTTGTATGATTTGTTGATGGGTTTCTCTATAGGAAAAGTAATTTTAGATGCATGATTCCACAGCTAAGCATCACTCAATATTAAGCTTTGGATAGACTCAACCTCTTAATAAAATCTGAATTTATTAAGAGTTCAGAAAGTATCTATTTACAAAGAGTACAGATACATTAGCAACTAAATGCTAAACATAAGTAAAATAACATATATTCTTCATTTTAAACCCACTGCAAACAGAATAAACCCTGTAGCAGAACCTTTTTTCCAAAATCCAAACTAGAAATAATGGTGCAAAATATTTCACTTCTGGATGAGACATCTTTCTCCCAACAGTATACTTAGGAGCCACGTATCATTCAAGCAAAGATCCCCTGAGCTCATTTCATGTTTCAAAGAATTGGTAGAATTGCATTTCTCCCAAGGTGGGTCACTTAGTCTTGTACCATATGATGTTACTTTGGTTTTCTAATGGATCCCATAAAAGAGATTGATTTCTATCGTTGGTCGTTTTTGCCTTTCTGGCCATATGTAGGGCTGTGTAACATGAGTGCTTTCCTTGGTGGCTAGTTTGATCTATTGCTTGTTGCAGGGCTCCAGAGACCTAGAAAACGAAATTGCTGCCGTAGCAAGCACCCTGCAATTACTCAGGCTGTAACTACATAGACCTAACAAACCACATTGCTCCCTAGGTGGCTTTCTTGTGCCTTACTCTTCTGCTGTTAGTCCTTTTGCTGCTCCAGGGATCTGGGAGATTGAGCATGAACCTTTTCTGAGCTTGTTTTCGTATATGACAGCATCCAATCTTTGCGCAGTTGAGTTATATCCAGAGAAATGGGTTTGATAACTTACTACAAATACTTCAAGGAAAGAAGTATATCTTATGTCAATTAATGTGCTGACCTTCTACTAGAAATAGCCAACATCCCTTAGAAACAGACGTTTAACAAAGTAATGCTTATTTTTAGTATGTAAACTTCCTAGATGAGGGAAAAACATTTAAAACAATGGATCTTTTATAAAAATGCTTATGGTTTTATAATTTCTAAGTTAAAAGCCATTTTTTTTTTTTTTTTAAAGAATGGTCACTTTATTGGAAAGCATGACATAGAGGATCACCCACCTAAGCAGTGAGGTGGTTCTACATTCATGAAGGTAGTATGTCAGAAACAGAAAACCAAGAAAAGTGATAAACAGTTCTTTTTTAAAAAATTTTATTATTGTACTTTAGATGAAGGTTTACAAAACAAACTAGCTTCTCATTAAACGATTAGTACACATATTGTTTCATGACATTAATTACCAACCCCACAACATGTTAACACTCTCCCGTTCTCAACCTTGGGCTCCCTATTACCAGCTTTCCTGTCCCCTCCTGCCTTCTAGTCCTTGTCCTGGGCTGGTGTGGCCCTTTAGTCTCATTTTGTTTTATGAGCCTGTCTAATCTTTGGCTGAAGGGTGAACTTCGGGAGTGACTTCATTATTGAGTTAAAAGAGTGTCGGGGGGCCATACTCTTGGGGATTCTCCAGTCTCTGTCAGACCAGTAAGTCTGTTTTTGTGTGTGTGAGTTAGAATTTTGTTCTACATTTTTTTCTCCGGCTCTGTCCTGGACCTTCTATTGTGATAGGGCAGTCGGTGGTGGTAGCTGGGCACCATCTAGTTGTGCTGAACTCAGTCTGGTGGAGGCTGTAGTACTTGCAGTTCATCAGTCAATTTGGACTCATCTGTTCCTTGTGTCTTTGGTTTTCTTCATTTTCCCTTGCCCTAAATGGGGTGAGATCAGTGGAGTATCTCAGATGACCACTCACTAAAGGCTGTTTTTAAAATAGTTTTTGGATTACTGTTTCTTGAACTGTTGAGATATTTATTAAACAAATCCTTATGCACTCAATCACTAAATTTGTGTTGTCCTTTTTACAAAATTATTCTACACGGATAATGGCAAATGCAATATCTTTCTTGAGTTTTTTTTTTAATCCAAACTCTACCATTTATCAATTTTAGCAGACTATGCATAGGAATTATAAGTAAAGCTGCAATACTTTTTTATTTACTCTAATTAATAAAGTATTGTATAACTATGTATAAAAGAAAACAGTTTGAGAATAAAATCCATATAAGCTTGAGTCAGTCTTAGTAAAGGGCTATGCAAAAGAACATGTTAGAAATTTCATTAGTTGAATGCCTATGAGTTATAATTTAGTTACCTCTTTCTCCTTTTACCATATTTAAATTATTTTCTCTTTAGACTCCTTTTACTGAAGGATTTTACTGTTTTAGAGAGAATATAAATGTGCATGTTCAAAGGTGGGGAGTGTTGGTCAAATTTGCATTGCTCATGGTAATTATAAGACATACTAATAAAATGTATTTAATGTATTTACCAGGTAGTTTTTTCAAAGGTCGTTACTGTCTTGGTAAATATATGTATATATATAACCCATTGCTATCGAGTCAATTCTGACTCACAGTGACTCTGTAGAACAGAGTAAAACTGACCCACAGAGTTTCCAAGGAGCAGCTGGTAGATATAAACTGCCGACCTTGTATATATATAATTATGGAATCATAAAGTGATGATCAAATGCATTATTCAGTAATCAACTGATCATTTGAGTTGGAAAGGTTCAGAGAATGAAGCTGATGGGTACACTGGGGGAAAGGCAACATCTAAACATCTGACAGAAAACAGTGTTTGCCAGTGAGAGTAAATATCTTGAGATATTAACTATTGATTACATTTTGTTTCATCACCTTTGAAACCATCAAAGAATTTAGACAAATGATACAGTGAATTTTTGTTATCTGCTCATGATATTCTCATAAAAATTATATTCTAATTGTTCACTACTGGAATTTAGATTGCTTCATTTAATATGAAACCGGGTATTAGATAGACCTTGAAACTTACTACTCAGTTTCAGAGCAGTTTCCATTAATTGGTTACCAGAAAGCAATGGAGTACAATTTGTTGATCAGTCTGGATCTTTAAAGCTGATGTTTTGTTCAATATTATATGAAGTACTCAGCATTGTAAGATTTGAGGTCATAATAAAAATAGTATTATTTACAAATACATATTATTTAGGTATATTTATGCATAAATAAAAGAGACTCATTTAGGTTTAGATTTCTTCGGAGACAAAATTAACAATAAATCGCAGTTTAAAAGTTCTACATAGCTAACACATGTGTTCTGTAAGACTCTGGTATAAACTCAGAACTACAAAATCAATTTATAATGTCTAACAGAGAAGGAAAATCCCTTGAATAGCCTTTCCTTGCTTTTTCACTTCAGCTGGATGTTTACTGGAAATGAGTACTTAATTGCTTAATCACACTAACCATATTTACTCTGGTGGATGGGCAGCAGACTAATGGTTTCGAACTGTAGCTAAAACTGAGCCATTCTTATTTTAATTGGAACATTCTCCTTCAAATTAAGGATAGAAGTTGGGCCCTCTTAGCTTTGCCTGTGAATTTGCATTTATCCAAATTTGTGGCTTTTTCTTCTGCTATGAGCCAATCAAAAACAGTTTTTGAGACAAAAGAAGAGAACTTTTTAGCTCATTAAAAGCTCTGCTCCTTGAATGTGGACAGCAAGTTACGCCATGTATGCTTGTTTTCTCTCTCATCCCAAGTGAGATCTTGGTCCCTACAATATCTTAATTAAATGCCACAATGTTTCCTAAGGGTCAATACTGATTTTATCACTATTTTTTGCATGAACACATTTTGAACAATATAACATTTTAAACATTATTTTAAAACAAGTTTCTGTACATGTAAAAGCATTTTTTTCAAGAAAGTGAACTTGGGTAGATAAACAACAAGGCACTTAAACTTGAGTACAGTTATTAAACTTGGTCCCATTAAGATTCTCACTACAGAAGTGATGTGTACTGTGGACACCTTATCTTTCTATAGAGAAAATCGACCAATCAACTAACCAGTAAACAAGCGTCTCTCTTCTTTTTCCACAATTCTTACAGATCCAATCCACCATTGCTGAAGAATGACTAGCTGGGTCAGAAAGTGAATAATTCCACACACAGGAATACTCACTGGGTGGGTTGGAGGTGATGGTGATAATGGGAGATGCAGGGAAAGCCAGAGACCAATACATGCATTCTTTCAATTCCTCTTAAATAATGTCTTCGTGGCAAAGAGAGATAGCTCAGTGTTAAATGGAATGAGGCAAAAATTTTAAGCTATAACTACCAGATAATTACTCATTATTGTTCAGAAATGGAAAAGAAGCTCTATTTTTTTTTTTAACATGGGCTGTGACTGTTGCCATCCTGTTTTAGTGCTTCTGTGTCCTGAGTAATACTTAGGACAGGCATCAATGTAACAGTAGCTCCTCAGAGCAAGAAAAGAGACAGAAAACAGGAAAACACAGCTGACAACGCACCATTATCACATCCATTCTGGAAATGCTGTCTGACTCAGCACAGTTGTTCTATAGTTCTATAAGGAATTTCATAATTTAGGTGTCTAGGGAAGCCTACTCAAAGATGGAGATTAATGTAGAGGGGGTATATTTGGGAGTTTCTCAGGATGACCCGTGGAAGATTAGGAAAAAAAAAAAAGCAGGATTGGGCAGTGGAAGATGTTAAGTTGCAGTGTAATCTAGAGAAAGTCTGGAGAGCCCTCCCCAGCAGACATGGTGTTACTTCAGCTGAAGGAGTTCCCAAAGGGGGCTGTCAGGACTCCCAGCAGCTGGGTAACTATATCCTTCATTCTTGAAGGGATATAAGATGGTTCATCAAAAGAATGCAATATATTTCCACTGGTAAAAACATTTAATTTTTTTTATCGTGATGCCTATTTCCTCCTCTCTCTGCCTCTTACAATCCATCCTGCATTTAGATTCCAAACAAAAATGTAATCTTGTACATGTCTTAGGTAGGGGGCAAAACTGTTCCTTATTGCTATTTTTCACTCCTCCCTTTAACCAAGGTCTTTGCAATATGTACCTTTATAGTGCCCTCCCTATGGATTTAGTCATTTGACTAGAGTTAGGCAATGGAATGAGATGGAAATGATCATGTACTCCCTGCACTTCTTTTTTTTTAAAAGTAAAAATTTTGAAAGGTAGGTCATGACCTTTATAATTCTTTCCTTCACTCCCTGGCAGTTGTGACAATTGGCCCTGGACTCACTGTTGTAGTTTTTGAGCTTCTCAGTTTGGTGATTACGATAGCAATAATTTTCCCTGGACACCATGTGGATGATGAGCTCGTCCAGTGTTCTGTGTCCTTCCCAAGTTGGCTGATGGCAGACCTTTCACCATCTGTGCCAAAATTCTTTCTCCAGGGTTAGGGTCTTGACATTCTTCCTGAGCAGTTTAACAAAAACATTATAAAAGAACCAAACTCCCAGATTGATTCTCACCTGGGTATTCGGAAATGTATAAAATAATTCATTCTTGAGGCTTGGGGTTTTGTTTATTAATTGATTATTTTTATTACCATTATTATTGTACTTTTTAGATAAAGCGTTGCAGAACAGACTAGCTTCTCATTAAACAGTTAGTACACATACTGTTTTGTGACATTGGTTACCAACCCTACAGCATGTCAACACTCTCCCTTCTCGAACTTGGGTTCCATATTACCAGCTTTCTTGTTCTCTCCTGCCTTCTAGTCCTTGCTCCTGTTCTTGTTTTGTTCTATGGGGCTCTCCAATACTTGGCCAAAGGGTGAACCTCAGGAGCGACTTCATTACTGAGCTGAAAGGGTTCTGGGGGCCATGTTCTCAGGGTTTCTCTAGTCTCTGTCAGGCCAGTAAGTCTGGTCTTTTTTTGTGAGTTAGAATTTTGTTCTACATTTTTCTCCAGCTCTGTCCAGAATACTCCACTGTGATGTCTGTCAGAGCAGTCAGTGGTTATAGCCGGGCACTAATTGTACGGGACCCAGCCTGGTAGAGGCTGCAGTAGTTGTGGTCCATTAGCCCTTTGGACTAATCTTTCCCGTATCTTTGGTTTTCTTCATTCTCCCTTGCTCGAGATGGGGTGAGACCAGGGAGTATCTTAGATGGTCGCTCACAAGCTTTTAAGGCCCCAGATGCTACTGAGCAAAGTAGAATGTAGAACATTTTCTTTATAAACTACTTTATGCCAAAAAAAAACCCACTTCCATCGAGTCTATTCTGACTCATAGCAGCCCTATAGGACAGAGTAGAACTGCCCCATAGAGTTTCCAAGGAGCGCCTGGTGGATTTGAAACACCAGCCTCTCGGTTAGCAGCCGTAGCACTTAGCCACTATACCACCAGGGTTTCCTTATGCCAACTGAGCTAGATATTCTCCAAGATCATGGTTCCCACAGTCCTCAGCCCAGCAATTCAGTCACTCGGGGAGTTTAGTTTTGTCCACTGAGCTTCCTTGACCCTGCCCTGGACAAGCCACACCAGCTTTCCCAGCATTGTTTACCATCTTAGCCTTCACCGAAGCTAGCATTTGTTTATTCTCTATTTTGTGTTTTTCCATCCCCACTCCTCCCCTCCCTCGCAACCATCAAAGATTGTTTCTTTTTGTGTGTAAATCTTTTCATGAGTTTTTGCAGTAATGGTCTCATGCAGTATTTATCCTTTTGTGATTGACTTATTTCACTCAGCATAATACCCTCCAGATTCATCCCTATTGTGAGATGCTTCCCAGATTCATCATTGTTCTTTATTGTTGTGTAGTACTTTATTGTGTGTACATACCACAGTTTGTTTATCCATTTATCTGTTGATGGGCACTTGGGTTGTTTCCATCTTTTTGCTGTTGTGTAGATTGCTGCAATGAACATAGATGTGTGTATGTCTATTCGTGTGACAGTTTTTATTTCTCTAGGATATATTCATAGGAGTGGGATTGCTGGATCATTTGGTGTTTCTATTTCTAGCTTTCTAACGAAGTGCCATATTGTTTTCCAAAATGGTTGTACCATTTTGCAGTACCACCAGCACTGCATAAGAGTTCCAATCTCACCACAGCTTCTCCAACATTTGTTGTTTTCTGTTTTTTTGATTTGTGCCAGTAATGCTGGGGTGAGTTGGTATCACATGGTGGTTTTGATTTGCACATCTCTAAATTTTTTTTTTTAATGGCTAGTGATCATGAGCATTTCCTCATGTGTGTGTTAGCTGCTTGACTTGAATGTCTTCTTTGGTGAAGTATCTCTTCATTTCCTTTGCCCATTTTTTAATTGGGTTGTCTTTTTGTTGTAGAGGTGTTGGATTTTCCTGTAGATTTCAGAGATTAGAACTTTATCTAACTTGTCATAGCCAAATTTTTTTTCCCAGTCTGTAAGTTCTCTTTCAGTGAAGTCTTTTGATAAGCATAAGTGTTTGATTTTTAGAAGATCCCAGGTATCTAGCTTATCTTCTGGAGTTTATGTGGTGTTAGTTATTGTTTGTATCTTGTTAATGCCGTGTATTAGGGCCTCTAGTGTTGATCCTATTTTTTCTTCTATGATCTTTATAATTTTTGGTTTTATATTTAGGTCTTTGATCCATTTTGAATTACTTTTTGTGTATGGTATAAGGTATGGGTCCTGTTTCATTTTGCTGCAGATGCACCTCCAGTTTTGCCAGCACCATTTGTTAACAAGAGTGTCTTTTCCCCATTTGATGGATTTTGTGCCTCTGTTGAAGATTGAGTAACTGTAAGTGGATGGATTGACATCTGGGCTCTCAATTCTATTCCATTGGTCAATGTATCTATCATTGTACCCAGTACCAGGCTGTTCTGACTACCGTAGCTGTATAGTAGGCTCTGAGGTCAGGTAGAGCGAGTCCTCCTACTTTATCCTTCTTCAGTAGTGCTTTACTTATCTGGGGCCTCTTCCCTTTCCATATAAATGATTAGTTTTTTCCATCTCTTTAAAGTATGCTGTTGGTATTTGGATCAGGATTGAATTGTATTTGTAAATTACTTTGGGTAAATTGTCATTTTCACAATGTTGAGTCTACCTATCCATGAACATGGTATGTTTTTTCTATTTATGTAGATTTCCTTTGGTTTCTTGCAGTAGTGTTTTGTATTTTTCTTTGTATAGGTCTTTTATATCCTGGTTAGATTTATTCCTAAGTATTTTATTTTTTTTAAGAGCTATTATAAATTGTTTTCCTGATTTCCTTTTTGTCATTCACTTTATTGATGTATAGGAATCCAGATCATTTTTGTATGTTTATCTTGTATCTTGTCACCCTGCTGAATCTTTGTTTCAGTAGTTTTCTTGCATAATCTTTTGGGTTTCCTATGTATAGTATCAAATCATCCGTAAATAGGGACAGTGTTACTTCTTCATTACCAATTTGGATGCCGTTTATTTCTTTTTGTTTCTTTATTGCTCTATGACATCCAGCACAATGTTAAACAGGAGTGGCGATAAAGGTCATCCTTGTCTTGTTCCTGTTCTCAAAGGGAATGTCTTCAGCCTATCTCCATCAAGAATGATGCTGGCTGTTGGTTTTGTATAGATATCCTCTATTATGTTGAGGAATTTCCCTTCTATACCTATTTCATTGAGAGTTTTTTTCTTCTTTTTTTTAATCAGGAATGGGTGTTAGACTTTGTCGAATGGCTCTTCTGCATTGATTGATTATGTGAATCTTTTATTTTATTTATGTGGTGGATTATGTTGACTGATTTTCTAATGTTGAGCCATCCTTGCATACCTAGTATGAATCCCACCTGGTTGTGGTTATTATTTTTTTGATATGATGCTGAATTCTACTGGCTAGAATTTTGTTGAGAATTTTTGTATCCATATTCATGACAGATAGTTTCTTGTAATTTTCTTTTTTTGTGGTGTCTTTGCCTGGTTTTGGTACCAGGGTTACGTTGGCTTCATAGAATGAATACCCAAGTATCCCTTCTTTTTCTATGTTCTGAAATAGTTTGAGTAGTACCAGTGTACGCTCTTTGAATGTTTGATAGAATTCTCCAGTGAAGGCATCTAGCCCCTTGCACTTCTTCTATTCCTGTGAGGACATACCTGGGCTACTTTCTGGAGGATGAGAGATGCAAGGAACCAAGCTGAGTTGTCTCAGAAGTCCAAACAGACACTCAGGCATGTGAGTGATCTTGGCCATAATCAAAAGGATCCCTTATTCTTGTTTATCCTGAATTGCTGAGCCACAGACTCATCAGCTAAATAAATTGTTACAGTTGTATAACACAGATATTATTTGATTGTTTGTTATGCAACATTATCTTGGGAATAGATACTCTTTCAGTGCTCTTCAGAAAGATTTGTATCATCCACTGTCATCTCTTGGGGACATAATAACTACCAGCATAACTGAATTACTGCTGAATGCTTATACTATTTCTTTTAGAACTTCTAATATTTCATATGTCTATCAAATATGCATTCTCAGCTCAAAAAAGTAGAAACTGACTTATAAGATTTACAAAGTACTTGTGTAAGATTTACAGAGTACTTGTATGTTCATTGGATCCCTGTCATCTAAGAGCTTATATTTTAGAGAAGCAGACTTCAATTTTTTTTTTTACTGTATACTCCTAATAGAATTGAGGAAACAATGTAACTCCTTTCATATTTTTAAGATAACATTTCAAAAACTTTATTCTTCCCAAGGTTAAATAAATTTGTTTCTTATTAGTGGGAGAAAGAAAATATTAGATATTCCATTTTAAAATGTGAAATAACTTGAATATCAACTGCAATAGGAATAAGAAACAAATACTTGATATATTTTATATAGTCAGCTTTAAGTGCATTGATATAACAAATCTGAAAAAAGTCCATGTATTTTGTCTAATGAAACCTGGAAATTTTATCACCCCTGCACAATATGTAAAATCTTATATTTTAAATAAATACTAAGTATCAATTCCTTACGCTTTGGTGATTCTGAGCACAGATTTTAACATGGGCCAAAATATCCCTTTCTAATATAAAACTTCCTGTGCACATAATGTGTGTGTTTGGATTCATATTGTGTGACTGTGAGTGTGTGTGCGGGTGTGTGTAAATAGATGAAAGATTTTAAGAGAGCTTCAATTAATGATTAAAGGAGAATTTCTTTTGTATCCCTTTATTTATCATCCTAAGGTGTTTGTGTGTGTGTGTGTTTTAATTCTTAGGTTAATGTAGATGATTAAGATTAGAGATTTAAGGACAAAGGAGTGTGTGCTGTGATTGTATAAACTGGGTAAGATTATGAGAATTTAGATTTGTCCTCAGATGAATTTTAAGAAAAAGATATATGGATGTGAGGATGTAGAAATCAATTCCATTGAAACTACTTGTGCATTCTGACCTCTTAGAAAGTATTCAGGTTGAAGAACTCTGGTTGGGAAAAGGTAAAAATACTGTCACCACAGTTCCTTAAACAATATAGGCATTCAGTGAAATTGCCTGACTGAGCGACTCTGCATGCAATTAACACTGGCAAGAAAGTAGGTGATTAGGTGCTAAAATAAGCAATGATCCAGGCAACTTAGTGCTAAGGAATTCAGAGAAAGGAGGTGAAAAACTTGTAGAGACGTAATATAGCACATCATATAAAAAGACACTTTTCATCTTCTCTGACCATAAGGCCATAAAAGTGGAAATCAATAACAGGAAAAGCAGGGAAAAGAAACCAAACACTTGGAAACTGAACAATACCCTGCTCAAAAATGACTGGATAATAGAAAACATTAAGGATGGAATAAAGAAATTCAGAGAATACAATGAGAATGAAAACACTTCCTGTCAGAACCTTTGGGACACAGCAAAAGTGGTGCTCACAGGCCAATTTATATCAATAAATGCACACATCCAAAAAGAAGAAAGGGCCAAAATCAAAGAATTATCCCTACAACTTGAACAAATAGAAAGAGAGCAACAAAAGAAACCCACAGGCACCAGAAGAAAACAAATAATAAAAATTAGAGCTGAACTAAATGAAATAGAAAACAGAAAATCAATTGAATTAACAAGGCCAAAAGCTGGTTTTTTGAAAAAATCAACAGAATCGATAAACCACTGGCCAAACTGACAAAGAAAAACAGGAGAGGAAGTAAATAACCCGAATAAGAAATGAGAGGGGCAATATTACAACAGACCAACTGAAATGAAAAGAATCATATCAGATTACAATGAAAAACTATACTCAAACAAATTTGAAAACCTAGAAGAAATGGATGAATTCCTAGAAACACACTACCTACCTAAACTAACACTAACAGAGGTACAACAACTAAATGGACCCATAACAAAAGAAGAGATCGAAAAGGTAATCAAAAAACTCCCAACAACAACAAAAAAGCCCTGGTCCAGATGGCTTCACTGTAGAGTTCTACCAAACTTTCAGAGAAGAGTTAACACCACTACTACTAAAGGTATTTCAGAGCATAGAAAAGGATGGAATACTACCAAACTCATTCTATGAAGCCACCATATCCCTGATACCAAAACCGGGTAAAGACACCACAAGAAAAGAAAATTATAGACCTATATCCCTCATGAATGTAGATGCAAAAATCCTCAACAAAATTCTAGCCAATAGAATTCAACAACATATCAAAAAAAAAAATAATTCACCAGACGAAGTGGGATTCATACCAGGTATGCAGGGATGGCTCTGCATTAGAAAAAACAATTAATGTAATCTACCACATAAATAAAAACAAAAGACAAGAATCACATGATTTTATCAACTGATGCAGAAAAGGCATTTGACAAAGTTCAACACTCGTTCATGATAAAAACTCTCAGCAAAATAGAAATAGAAGGAAAATTCCTCAACATAACAAAGGGCATTTATACAAAGGCAACAGCCAACATCACCCTAAATGGAGAGAGCCTGAAAGCACTCCCATTGAGATCAGGAACCAGACAAGGATCCCCTTTATCACCACTCTTATTCAACATTGTGCTGGAAGTCCTAGCCAGAGCAATTAGGCTAAAGAAATAAAGGGCATCCAGATTGGCAAGGAAGAAGTAAAAGTATCTCTATTTGCAGAGGACATGATCTTATACACAGAAAACCCTAAGGAATCCTCCAGAAAACTATTGAAACTAATAGAAGAGTTCAGCAGAGTATCAGGATACAAGATAAGCATACAAAAATCCGTTGGATTCCTCTATACCAACAAAAAGAACATCGAAGAGGAAATCACCAAATCAATGCCATTTACAGTAGCCCTGAAGAAGATAAAATACTTAGGAATATATCTTACCAGAGATGTAAAAGACTTATACAAAGAAAACTACAGTACACTTCTGCAAGAAACCAAAAGAGACTTACCTAAGTGGAAGAATATACCTTCCTCATGGATAGGAAGACTTAACATTATAAAAATGTCTATTCTACCAAAAGCGATCTATACATTTAATGCAATTCCAATCCCAATCCCAACGACATTCTTTCATGAGATGGAGAAACACATCACCAACTTCATATGGAAGGGAAAGAGGCCCCGGATAAATAAGGCATTACTGAAAAAGAAGAACAAAGTGGGAGGCTTTACTTTACCTGATTTTAGAACTTATTATATCGCCACAGTAGTCAAAACAGCCTGGTATTGGTACAACAACAGATACATAGACCAATGGAACAGAATTGAGAATCCAGACATAAATCCATCCACATACAAGCAGTTGGTATTTGACAGAGGCCCCAAAACAGTTAAATGGGGAAAAGACAGTCTTTTTAACAAATGGTGCTGGCATAACTGGATATCCATCTGCAACAAAATGAAACCAGACCTATACCTCACTCCATGCACAAAAACTAACTCAAAATGGATCAAAGACCTAAATATAAAATCTAAACGATAAAGATCATGGAAGAAAAAATAGGGACAACATTAGGAGCCCTAATACATGGCATAAACAGTATCCAAAACATAAAGAATGAAGAAGAAAAACTAGATAACTGGAAGCTCCTAAAAATCAAACACCTATGCTCATCCAAAGACTTCACCAAAGAGTAAAAAGACTACCTACAGACTGGGAAGCAGTTTTTAGCTGTGACATTTCTGATCAGCACCTGATCTCTAAAATCTACATGATACTGCAGAAACTCAACTGCAAAAAGACAAATAACCCAATTAAAAAATGGGCAAAAGATATGAATAGACACTTCACTAAAGAAGACATTCAGGTAGCTAACAGATATATGAGGAAATGTTCACGATCATTAGCCATTAGAGAAATGCAAATCAAAACTACGATGAGATTTTATCTCACTCCAACAAGGCTGGTATTAATCCAAAGAACACAAAAGAATAAATGCTGGAGATGCTGTGGAGAGATTGGAACACTTATACACTGCTCGTGGGAATGTCAAATGGCACAACCACTTTGGAAATCGATTTGGCGCTTCCTTAAAAAGCTAGAAATAGAACTACCATACGATCCAGCAATCCCACTCCTCAGAATATATCCTAGAGAAATAAGAGCCTTTACACGAACAGATATATCCACACCCATGTTTATTGCAGCACTGTTTACAATAGCAAAAAGCTGGAAGCAACCAAGGTGTCCATCAACGGATGAATGGATAAATAAATTATGGTAATTTCACACAATGGAATACTACCCATTGATAAAGAACAGTAAGGAATCTGTGAAACATTTCATAACATGGAGGAACCTGGAAGGCATTATGCTGAGTGAAATTAGTCAGTTGCAAAAGGACCAATATTGTATAAGACCACTATTAGAAGAACTTGAGAAATAGTTTAAACTGAGAAGAAAACATTCTTTTGTGGTTATGAGAGGGGGAAGAGAGGGAGGGTGGGAGGGGTCATTCACTAATTAGATAGTAGATAAGAACTACTTTAGGTGAAGGGAAAGACAGCACACAATACAGGGGAGGTCAGCACAATTGGACTAAACCAAAAGCAAAGAAGTTTTCTGAATAAACTGAATGGTTCAAAGGCCAGAATAGCAGGGGCAGGTGTCTGGGGACCATGGTTTCAGGGGACATCTAAGTCAATTGGCACAATAAAATCTATTAAGAAAACATTCTGCATCCCACTTTGAAGAGTGGCATCTGGGGTCTTAAACACTAGCAAGCAGCCATCTAAGATGCATCAATTGGTCTCAACCCACCTGGATCAAAGGAGAATGAAGAACACCAAGGACACAAGGTGATTACGAGCCCAAGAGACAGAAAGGGCCACGTGAACCAGAGACTATATCATCCTGAGACCAGAAGAATTAGATGGTGCCCGGCTATAACCGATGACTGCCCTGACAGGGAACACAACAGAGAACCCCTGAGGGAGCAGGAGAACAGTGGGATGCATACCCCAAATTCTCATAAGACTAGACTTAATGGTCTAACTGAGACTAGAAGAACCCCAGTGGTCATGGCCCCCAGACCTTCTGTTGGCCCAGGACAGGAACCATTCCCGAAGCCAACTCTTCAGACATGGATTGGACTGGACAATGGGTTGGAGAGGAATGCTGGTGAGGAGTGAGCTTCTTGGATCAGGTGGACACTTGAGACTATGTTGGCATCTCCTGCCCCGAGGGGAGGTGAGAGGGTAGCAGGGATTAGAGGCTGGCGAAATGGACATGAAAAGAGAGAGTGGAGGGAGAGAGCGGGCTGTCTCATTGGGGGGAGATTAATTGGGGTATGTAGCAGGGTGAATATAAGTTTTTGTGTGAGAGACTGACTTGATTTGTAAACTTTCATTTAAAACACAATAAAAATTATATAAAAAAAGGACACTTTTGCATGCCAAAAATCTGTGAATTTATTTCTAAGTCTTCAATATTTATAAACATCTATGAGATTGAAAGCTGCTTCAGGGCAGAAGCTTTGTGTTATTCATCTTTCCCTCCTTCACAGTACAGCACTAGTGGCTTACCCCCAAAATTGTTTTAATCCAAATTAATCTAATTCACTGCAAAAACAGTATGCATAGTCATTAAAAGTGTGGACTCAGGACTAGGTGGCCTGGGTCAGAATCTCAGCTTTTTGATTTACTAGATGTATGATTTTGGGCAAGCTTAATCCCTGTACCTTGGTTTCCTCATCTGTTAAATGGAATGCATAATGGTACTTTACTTGCTTGATGTGAGGATTAATGCAAATCACAAAAATAATGCCTGGCACATGTTAAATACTTTATAAATACACATTTTTATCTAATTAACTAGCCTTTTCTGAAGTCACACATAGAAGTATTCCCTACAATATTAGAAAATGTTGCATTTTCCTATTCTACTGATTGAGCACTACCTAGGTAATGCCCGTTTACAGGTGCCTTTATGTATTCACTAAAGATAAAATGACAATTGAGCATAGGCTTTTTTCATGCATATTTTAGCAAATATGTTAAAGAGGCTTGGGATCTTCTTAAAAATTCCAAATAAATTGGTAATAATAGACCCTTTGCCTTCAAGTTGATCCTGACTCATGGTGACCTCATGAGTTACAGAATAGAACTGCTCCATAGGGTTTTCTTGACTGTAATATCTACAGAAGCCAGATGGACAGGATTTCTTCCACGAAATTGGTAATAGTTCTCTTTTTATGATTTTTCCAGTGAAGACTGAAATGATGATTTTCACCTTATATTATGCTGAGACAATGTTTTGAATAAATTAAAATTAGCAGGAAAAATGAAGAGAAGAAAAATTCGATTATCCTTCAGACTTTTTTAAAGCTTCTTATCATCACCAACAACAAATAGAAAATACATATTGAGCATTATACTGCTTTAAGGTGACATTAAAGTTTGAAAAAATATTTTTAATGTTTCTGATTAATGCAGAGTTTATTTCTAGGGTGAAAAATTAACTCTGACTTAATTCAACACCTTTTGAAAGTAACTTAGAACACTCTCAAAATTTTTAATGTGAAAAACATGACAATTATTATTTAAATATTTAATATACTTTCAGATCAAATCGTTAATACACAAATCAAAACTGCTTGATGTGTTGAATGCATACTTTGTCATTTATTATTTTATAAGCTGAATGTGAAAAACACATTTATGTGCTATTCAGATCTGAAGCCTATTATGTCATTATGTTTACTGCATAAGGTTGCATTAAATTAACCTTTATTGTGTACTTTTATAGTATATACTATATTCTAGTCAATATAAATATACCCCTTTTAGAAAAAACATTAAATTTATAAATTCCTGCTTTATATTAACACATTCTATGTGATTTTGAAATGAAAAAGCAAAACTTGGAGAGCACTTTATACAATTAAATTTAAACTACATTCAAACTACAATGTAAGGAGAAGTCTGCAAGTACCATTAAGTAATATTTCAGTTTTTTTCATAGCATTTATACTTGGGCCATTTTGAAGCTGCATTATTTTAATATTATTTCCAATCCTTCCTGAATACCTTATTTTTTCCCCAGTGGCAATACTGGTTGTGTGTTTTGATGCTTTGATAAGAGTACATAGTTCATATAGGCCACAGAACACAGAAAAAATATATGTATATATTTAATCTGGTTGTCCATATATTTGTTTCTGCATATTCTGTTCAAAAAGGAGATGATTATTTAATTTACTCATTCAATAAATATTTATTGGCTATATACCATGTAATGAGCACTGAGGTTCAATAGAGTTTTTGTTTTCTTGGAGTCTTTTTTTACGATATAGTGGTAGATATAGATAAACAAAGGTAGGAATAATACACCGTTATATAAGAGAGGCTTACCTCTTTAAAAACAAAAAGTTTATTCTCCTATTCTTCACAGCTTTTGGCATTGACCGTAGTCTTAATTACCATTAACATCAATATCCTTGCCTCCTGATAAACCAGTCACTGAAGTAATGTCACACAGAGCTCAGCGCTTCTGAGGAAATAATAAACTATAATTTTGTAATTTTCTCTATGTCAGTTTCTCTTACATTAAACACTAAAATGAAAATCAACCACATATGTGTTATTTTTCCCTGTCAGGAAAACATTTTCCTGAGGATTATCAAATCTTCATTTGAACATTTCACAAGTAGTTGAAATCATGAAGCATCTCTAATTAACTTATAAAATTCCATACCATGCAGAAAATAACTTGTCCATGGTGATAGAATAGTGTCAAGTTCATGAGCTACAGCATAAAAATGTAACTTTCAAGTTAAAATTTCACATCAGGAAGTACCTGGGAAATGTGTTCCTAAGCAATCTAAAGATATCAAATTATATTCACAACTAATTATTTGTTTTACTAGAGGAGAAACATTTTTTTCAATCCCATCCATAAACTAAAGTTGCAATCCGTACGCAGTACACTAACAGAATACAGATTCCTGCACTGGACTGGAATGGTAATTAATATGCCATTAATATTTTGTCTATAATATTAGGCCAAATTATACTTCCTGGATGTTTATACCTTGCTCTGTCACTGCTGTATTTGATAGAACTAATTGCCATAGATTCTTCTTTAATAAAACAAGAATACGATTGTTTTTCTATGCTTGAGGTTTTTGAGTCTTTAAGGAGCTGATATTTGGGAAATTATTTTTATTCCAAATAGAAACATTGCATATATTGTTAATTCAATAGTGCCAAAATGTTCTAACTTTGTCTCTATAGTCATGCTTTATGTGTCTTGTTCAGATATCCTATTATCAAAATCAAAGAGCACATCATATATATATATCATTTTTCTTTCTAATTTATAACTTTATATTATGAATTTGAATTTTATAAAACATTCAATAGGTTTTTAGTTTTATGCATTCATAAATGATTATGTGTCATAACCACTTATTACATAGTCCATCCTTTCTCCAATGACCTGTAATGATACCCCCCTGATACATCAAGCTTTAATATGTTTAGGTACTTTTCTCAGCTTTGCTGTTGTATACCATTTACTTATTTTTCCATCATGGTGTCTGTATCTCACCAGAGAATCTCTCAATATCTCAGTTTTATAAGAACCTTTATTTCTTCTATGTTGAATCTAGTTGCCTCATTTTTTTTTTTTTCTGTCATCCATGTCTTGAATATTCTAGGGCTTTGATATTCTACGTAAATATTGTTATTATTTGTCAAGCTCCCTGAAAACTTTGTTGGGGTCAGATTTGGAATGACATTGGATTTACATAAAAATTTGCAAATAATTGACATCTTATGAAATTGATACAAAATCCATAAAGGCTATGACAATTTCGTTTGTAGCCCCTTAATACCTTTGAATAAAAATTTTGTAATTTTCCTTTGTACATTTAAAAAAAATTTTATTGGGCTTTAGGTAGAAGTTTACATCTTAATTTCTCATTCAAAAATTTATATATTGTTTTGTGACACTGGCTGCAATCCCCACAATGTGACAGCACTCTCCCTCTTTCCACCCTGCATTCCCTGTGTTCATTCGTCCAGTTCTTGTCCCTTCCTGCCTTCTTGTCTTGCTTTTGGGCAGGAGTTGCCCATTTGTTCTGGTATATTTGATTGAACTAAGAAGCATGTTCCTCACATGTGTTATTGTATTATAGGCCTGTCTAATCTTTGTCTGAAAAGTGGGCTTTGGAAGTGGTTTCAGTTCTGAGTTAGCAGAATGTCTGAGGGCCATCATATTGGGGGGTTCCTCCAGTCTCTGTCAGACCAGTAAGTCTGGTCTCTTTTCTCCCGCTCTGTCTGGGACTCTACATGTGATCCCTGTCAGAGCGGTCAATGGTAGTGGATGGGCACCACCTAGTTTTTCTGGGCTCAGGCTGGTGGAAGCTCTTGCTCATGTGGTCCGTCAGTTCTTTATACTAATATTTTCCTTGAGGCTTTGGTTTTCTTCATTCTCCTTTGCTCTGGACAGAATAGGAATAATAAATGTATCTTAGATGGCCACTCGCAGAGTTTTAAGATCCCAGATGCTGCTCATCAAAGTAGGATGTAGAACATTTTCTTTATGAAATATGTTATGCCAACTGCCCTAGATGTCCCCCCGAGACACTAGTCCCCAGCCCTAGTCCTGGCAACTTGATCCCTTAAGGTGTTTGGATGTGTCTAGGTAACTTCTATGCCTTTGCTTTGGTCAAGTTGTGCTGACTTACCCTATCCTTTTGTACATTTTTCTCTAGAGAAGTAACTTATGTTCTTTGTCGATATTTTAAATGATAATTTATAATATTTTAAATTCTAAAAATTCCAGTTTCTTTTATTGTAGTATAAGCATAAAAAAATATATATTTTTTACTTTTTAATATTACAGCCAGCAACACTGGCCATATTTATTGATTCTAATAATTTATTTGTAGATTATTTTGGCTTCTCAGCATAGACAATGATGCCATTTTATAATGACAATTTTGATTTCCATTCTATTTTTTAACTTTTATTTTCCTTGTAAGCTGTGATGCCTATAATCTCTGCAATAATGTTAAATAAAAGAAGAGACAATGATTTGATTGGTTTAGAGTTATACCTCCTCTCCTTTGGTTACTATTGGCTTTTTTTTTTTTTAATTTAGGTTTTTATTGTTGTTGCTGGCCCCATTTTTTTTAACCTTTAGTGATTTGAAAAATATACATTCTACTTAACTCCCCATTAAATACTAACATGCACTCTTAATTTAAACATCTAAAATAAATTAATATTGTTGCATTTCTTTGGAATATATGTTTTAATTGTTATCAGTGCTTTGAACTGGTTCATTGGTTCAGCCCCCTGTTGGGAATTTGCATTTCCACCCCAGACATGCTGAATCAGAATCTACATTTTAATATGATCTCCAGGTGATTCTTATGTACATATCTATCTGTAAGAAAACCCTGGGAATCATGGTAAACTATAGATTCTGATTCAGCATATCTGGGGTGGAAATGCAAATTCTCAGCAGAGGATAGAACTTGAATGAACCAGTTCAAAGCCCTGTTTGTTACATATCATTATGCTGCCTTTTAGCTGAATCTTTTTTTCTTTTTTGATTCCAAAAATGAAACATTATTGATGATATATACAATTGTACAGTCAAGATTTGCTTTAACTCCTATCGACTATTTTCTTCAATTATTTTTGCTTTGCAGAACTATATTCTGAGGTTGTTTACTTTTTAAAAGTGCACTCTTAGGAAATTTCATTAATAATGCTTTCTCGATAGCAATCCATTTCTGTTTTGTTTATCTAAAGTTATTTTATTCACACTCATTTTTGTAAAATAATTCACTGGGTATAACATTTCTAGTTCGGTAATTATTTACTTTTAGAACATTGAAGAAATTGCCTTCTGGCTTCCACTGTTGCTGTTGAGATGGCTGCAACTGTCAATTGATGTTCCTTTGAAGTAACATATTTTTTAGTCTTTTATCTGCTTTAAGACTATTCTTATGGTCTTGTTTTTCAGTTTGCCTGTGTTGTGGGTTTATTTTTATCTTCTGCTTAGATTTCTTGGATTTCCAGAATCATTTAATAATCTTTGTCTTTAAATCATTATAAATAATTCTTAGCCATTGTCTCCCTCAGTATATTTTCTCCTTCATCTCCTCACCCTATGATCCAGGACCTCTCAAATATATTAACCTCTATTTCCAAATTCCCATTCCTTTGTCTTTCTGCACTGCATTATGTATAAATTTTATATAGTTAAATCTGTCATTACAAATCTGTCATTGCATGCTATTAAATATTACCTTCGAAATTTATTTCTGTTTTTACAGTTTTCATTTCTAGAAGTTCTACTATTTAAAAAAATCTGGGTCATTGCTTTTTGCTCATTTATTACATTCTCTCTTCTATTCCCTTAAGCATGTTTAACATCCTCAGTGTACACGCTGATAATTTTATGAGCTGAATTATTTGTTTGAGAGATCTACTGACTCTTTTCTTGATTGGTCCTTTGTTACTTTTTCGTTTGTTTGTTTGTTTTTGATTGTATGTTCCATTGTATTGAAATTTTCTCCATGAGTGTACTATGAGGCATATTTAGGGGGTCTTCTTCCATGGAGATTTTGTGTTTTGCCTGTATCAAGCTTCTGGTTACAGTATAAATTCCTTCTTTGTTACATGGAATTATTTTTTAACTTTTCATGCTGCACAGATGAAACAGTTTTCAGTTCCAAACTTCTGTGTCTTAGTTGGCTTATATTTATGAAATATCAAAGGAGGCATTTTTTTTTTTTTTTCCTTTCACCTCCAACAAAACCAGGGCTCACTCAGAAAATTCTCTCTGCAGTCTGCTGAGTAAGTTTTTTTAAGGATTATCCTTTCTTTACCCAGTCTTTATATAAAGTGGTTTTCATTGTGACTCAGTACTGTAATCACTGGGCACAAAATATACCTCCCATATCTCGGAATTTCTCCAGGATATGTGTCTGGGGCACTGTTGGCTTACTTCCTTCATCCATTTCTTTCTGGTCTTATGGGAAAATCCATTAATTTTCACAGTCTTGTTCAATCATTTAAAATGATCTCTTTTTATTTATGTAGTCATTTTAGCTATGTTTTAGCAGAAGGAATTCAGGATATCTGGTCCCACATGTAGACTAACAATGGAAGTTCATTATGTTACCTTAAAATTTGATCATACTTAACATGGGTAGCTTTGTCTAGATCTTCTATTGGCTATGATACATTGTTAGTCAATTCTTGTGATTCCTTTAGTTTATTCAGACTATATCAGAAGCTATACTTGGAGGGAGGAGAATTGAAGCCTTAGTTCGAGGGTATGGTTTTGGGTAGCCTGTTTACAATTACATTGCGGAAAAACTAATTCTAGCTGTGTCCATATATTGTTGGAGGAAGCTGACTTTACTGTCCTGATGTATTTTTTGAGTAGGTTTTCACCAGTAATTTTTCAACCTATAGATAAATTATCATAAAAATGGACTTTTTTTTTTATTTTTTAGAATCCATTCACTACACATTATGCATGTACCTCTATAACTCCTAACTTTGAGTCATTGAACTATGGTCCCGTGTCTTAAGCTACCATGAACTTTCTTTTGTTCATATCTTTACTCATGCTCTACCTCTAGCATGTAATAGAAGTTTCACTTGACTATGAAAATATCCTCATAACTTATATCCATATTTTAGTTTGTTATCTATTTAATCAAATAGACTAAAGGTATCAATAAATATAAGCTTAGCAATGAGAAAAAAAATCAGTTTTATTGTCATATTATTCAATAATTTAATATGTAGGTGTTATTTTAATTTGTCACTGCACACTTGGGGTCTACTTTATATTGTTTTAATGAAGAATGAATAAAATTTCATGAAATAGGTTCTTAAGCTCAGTATCATTAAAGACTGACATTAAATATATTTATGACTTTGCATAAGAACAGATATTCAGATGTAAAAAATCATTGAATTGCACGTTTAAATACAATGTTCTTTGGAAATAATGCAGCTTACTAAATGCATAAAATAGTTGATTTTAATACAAGGATATGTA
Organism: Loxodonta africana; assembly: GCF_030014295.1. Lineage (NCBI taxonomy): Eukaryota > Metazoa > Chordata > Mammalia > Proboscidea > Elephantidae > Loxodonta > Loxodonta africana. The sequence continues at coordinate 53,765,038 of NC_087351.1, forward strand.
TATGTATATAAAGAAGAAAGTAAGTGAATTTCAGGCAAAAAAAAAATACGTGACTTAGGCGGATGGCTTAACTCTAATTTTCTTGGTCAGTAGAAAAAAAAATAGGAGAACAATACTTGAGTTTTGTTCCACTTCTATGGATCTTTACTACACTTTATTTAATAGTGATCTCTTTTGGTCTTTAGAAACATTGGCAGGACAAGACCACAGCTGAAAAGATATGTGTGTGTGTGTTTGTGTGTGTATATACTACTACGTACACACTACTGGCAAGTCTGTCTGTGTGTATGTCTATCTACTATATGTATACTTATCTGTATACATACTATTGGTACGTCCACTTGAATTGATTATAAGTAAGCCATAAATTATTATTCTTAGAAATAAGAATGGGATCTTCTAAGACTCTGGAAAAGGATTATTCTTATTCTTTTTTTTTTAACTAATGGATGTATTCAATTTCAAAATATTTTACTACTACATTTACATACCAATTCCTTTGTAAAACATAACAAATGAAGAAGTTTTCTAGCCAATGTGGAGAAAAAGCAATCACTTGTATCTGTAGTCTTTTGTCCTAGCCTGACATCCCATGTTCCCTTTTCAGCTCTCTGGGACAGAAGTTGTTTTAGATAAGAGGACAGAAAAGCCCAAACTTAAAAAAAAATAAAATCAACCTGACCTTCTATAACAGTCTACTGGACCAAAGCACTTTTATTTTTTATAAGAATACTTCTTTAGTGTGCCAAGTATAACACTAAGTTAATTCAAGACAAGGGAGATTTGACTGGTAGACTATTAGGTTTAATTGGCTACATAAGCCTAAGCTCTGCTAACAGTTAGATGATATTTTGGTCAAAACATGACTCAGACAGCAAGGAATTCACAAAGGTTTTTTTTTTTTTTTTTTTTTCTTTCCCCCCAGCCCTAGTATTATACAAAGTTTACCAAATTCTCTTCAGCCTCCTCAGTTTCATTACAATTCAATATTAACCATATGTGGTGAATGGAATTCCCGTAAATACAGAAATGGCAGAAAAGTTATATCCTTAAGACAAGAGATAGTAAATTCTGATTAAATTGCATACTGGCCTGTCCCTTCCTTCATATCACATCATATAAGCTAGAATACCCCATTAAACAAACACATCTCTGGTCCAGACTTTAGACTCAGCTCCAGAACCTCATTTAAATATGACTGTGGAGGTGTGAATAAAACACGTGTCCTTACACTGTTCGAGATAAAAAAAAAAAAAAAAGCGTGTTTTTTTAAGGCTTATTTGGGAATCTACGTGAATTTTTTGAAATGTGTAAATGGCAGCCAAAGATTTAAAAATAAAAATGCAAGAGACAATCAGAAAAGGGTGGATGATGAACTCTGAAGACAAAAAGGAATATCAAAAGAATAAAACATGTTGGAATCATGCTCTAATTCATGAGTTAAAGTTATTTTTTTAAATTCTTGAACATTTGAAATTAAGGACAGAAGTAGGGAATACTCATATTGAAAAAAGGTGAATTGATTTGCCTAAGGTATCTTAGACTCAGAAAAAAAATAAAGTCTTAAACAACCAATCTCATGCTCAATTTAATCTAACATGCTTGGAATAGGTATGCTGATATTGAATTCAGGGTCATCAAAACTTTCAGAGTAGATGCCTTATGGAACAATTTTCACGCAAAGAGCTTTTCCAGCATACTCATGGATGTGTAATAGCATTTTCTTTTGATCTTTAATTCATTTATTTCACTTTTTCCTGCAAGCCCTTGAAGATGACTGCTTATTACCTAACATTATATTCTCTGAAGCATATGGCCTTGACTAAGAAGGAGCATATGCAAGTAGAGAATAGATGAAACAGGACTTGCCATTGTATGATAACGTGGCATGATTGTGACCACAGATATTTTATGTTCAGTTCCAATAATGTTAAAAATTAACACTAAAATAAGCATACTGATCAAACTATAGATATGACACACATTATCAAATACACATCAAATTTAAAACGAAACCCTATCATGCACTGCCTGATGGTAGATTGATGCTATCATTGAAGTTAATGAGATTTCTATCATTTCTGTTTTTCTTTTTATATAGTAATAATCATCATCATAGGAGAGTTATAGTGAGGTATGTTACATAATTATAATAACATATATTGCATAATACATAAAATGAAACTACCATATAAAAAATAATTAACAGGCATATATATTGGAGAAGAAGTAAAACTATTTTTTATTTGCATGACACAATCTTATACATAGAACATCCTAAGGAATTCACTAGAAAATTATTAGAACTAATAAATGAATTTAACAAGGTTCCAGGATACAAAATCAAGACATAAAAATCAGTTGCATTTCTGTATACTTGCAATGAACAATCTGAAAATGAAATTAATAAACAATTCCATTCACAACAGCATCAGAAAGAATAAAATATTTAGAAATTTAACAAAAGGAGTTCGGAACTTTATTCTGAAAACTGCAAAACATCGTTACATAAAATCAAAGATGCCAATAACTTCCAAATGACAGATTCAAAACAATCCCTATCAGAATCCTAGCTGACCTCTTTGTAGAAATTGACAAGCTAATTCCAAAATTCATATGGAATTTCAAGAGATTCAAGATAGCCAAAACAATCCTGAAAATAAGAGTAAATCAGGAAGATTCATACTTCCTGATTTCAAAATTTACTACAAAGCGATAGTAATTAAGACAGTGTGTTAGTGGTACAAGATAAGCACATAGATCAATAGAATTGAGAGTTCAGACATAAGCCCATACGTTTATGTTCAACTGATTTTTGACAAGGATGCCAAGGTTACTGACTGGAGAAAGATCTTTTCAACAAATGGTGCTGGGACAACTGGATAGTTATATGCAAAAGAATGAAGCTGGACCCTTATATCACACCATATACAAAAATTAATCCCAAAATGATCAAAAAAAAAAAAAATTCAAAAGAGCCAAAAGGTGGAAACAATTCAACTGTTCATCATGAGGGAAATGGATAAACCAAATAGATGAACATTGAAAATATTAGGCTGAGTGAAATAAACAGTCTCAAAAGACCACATATGAAAATCCAGAATGGGAAATCTATAGAAACAGAAAGTAGATTAGTAATTGCTTAGGGCTGAGGGATGGGGGATAGGAAATAGGGAAGGTGATAGCTAAAGCGTAGGGGTTTCTTTTTGAGATGATGGAAATATTCTAAAATTGCTTGTGATGATGCGTGCCCATTTCTGTAACTAAACTTGTTGTTAGCTGCCATAAAGTCAGCTTTGACTCATAGTTCTCCCATGTACAACAGAAGGAAACAATGCCCATACCTGCACCATCTTCACAATTTTTGGTATGCTTAAGTCCATTGTGGTGGCCATTGTGAAGTTTGAGTGTTTTCAACCTAGGGAGCTAATCCTCTAGCACTATATAGAATAATTCTGTTATGATTCATAGGGTTTTCATTGGCTAATTTTCAGTAGATTAACAGGCCTTTCTTCCTACTCTTAGTCTGGAAGCTCTGCTGAAACCTGTCCACCATGGGTGATTTTTCTTGTATTTGAAGTACTGCTAGCATAGTTTCCAGTAACATAGCAACATGCAAGCACCACAGTGTGACAAAATGACAGATGGGTGGTGATGAATATACTAGAAGCCATTAAATTTTACCCTTTAAATGAGTAAATTGTATGCTATGCGAATTATAGCTCAATAAAACCAAAAAAAGTCATTGCATTTTTTATTCCGAGTCATAGTAACACTATCGGACAGAGCAAAACTGCCCCATGGGGCTTCCAAGGCTTTAATCTTTATGGAAGCAGACATCTTTCTCCTGTGGAGCCGCTGGTGGTTTCAAACCACTGACCTTTCATTTAGCACTCAACTGCTTTAACCATTGCACCACTAGGGTTCCTTTATGTCCAATAAAGCTGATTTAAAAAACAAAAACAAACAAAAAAAATCCCACAGGTTGATTAGAATAGAACACATACAAAATTAGCTTCAGAACTTTGAAAATAAAGTTATTCAATTTTAGTAAATTGAGGATGAAATTTTGTGAATAAAAGAAGTTTCTCCAGGACCCCTTTAGAATGTAATAGAAATACCACAAATTTAAATAGCAAGGCTTGTCTCTGGATTCCCAGTTGAGATAGTTTTATCAGAAACATTTTATGTTTGTATTTTTTCTACTCTTCATTGTTATGTTAATTACTTTAGATCTAGCCTAATTTGTACTAGATCTCTCACAAATTCTGATATTACAATTTCTTTGTTAGTTATTAAATTCTGCATAACATGGTTCTGATTTATTAAATAATTTACAAGAAAGCCAGATAAATTTGCTTTTAGCTACTAAATAAGGTAACAAAAAATAGCTGGAAGAATTACATACCACTCCTCCAAAGATGCATTTTCTTAAACTATAGTTTGAACAGTTTATAATTTTATATTATTACAGTTTATTTTTTTGCAATGTAAAGTATTTTTATGATGAATTTTCTTCTGACTTAACCAGAAGATAAACACTGTCTTAGTGTGGTATATTTAGAAGAACAAGGGGGAAAGAACACAGAATTGTGAATTATTGCGAATCTATAAAACTAGATTGTGCCACTACAATCTTAGGAGACCTGCATATGTATATATCAATTGAAGGGCTGTATATTGTTGCAGAAGACAAGTCACCCCTTTGGGTTTTTATTTCCTCACATGTAAAATGAAGCAGTTGGAAGAAACACATTTTAAAATCCTGTTCACATTCTTCTAAATTTCTTTCACCTTTTACATGCCTTGTGAATCCCTGTAAATGGTTCACTGGCAGAAGTTTACCTAAATTATTCCCCTGATTAATTTCTTCATAATACTTTGCTTCTGGTGCTAAAGATGTGAAATAGCACTTCTTCCTGATACAAGCAGATTAAGTTATTCTAACTACATATTTGATTACATGTCGTCCAAGAATATTAGAAAAATGCTAGCTGCTGTAATTAATAAACCCTGGAATTTAAGTGGCTTAATACAATGCAATTGTATTTGTTACTCCCATAAAAGTTCAATATGAGTGTTTTATTTTAAGGTCAGTTTTGTCCATGTGAGGATTCTCTGGACCAAGCTTTGTCGTGGCCTCAGTTTTCAGCCAATGGAAGACAAAGGAAGACCATAGAGAAGGAATATCTGCCTCTAAAAACTTAATGAGGGAGTAGCACACATCAGTTTCCCTCATATTCCATTGGTTGGCAAAACCCAGCCACACAGCCAAATCTAGATGTCAAAGGGGCTGGGAAATGCAGTCATTGTCTAGGAAACCGCTTCCTAGTATTAACTCTACTATGGAAGGGTTAGCAAGAACTATGATGATTTCCTAGCTATCTGCAATCATTTACCATTATAATCAAGCCCCCTGGGCAAGTCCAATATGATTTTTTTTTAATTTATAATGGAATAAGTGAATAATGGATTAAATTCTTCTTTGAATATATACAAATATTTCCTAAGTGCTTCTCACTGAAGACATCATTGTGTTAACCATTATAAAGCCACAAAAAATAATTTTAAAATGTAACAGATCTTTAAGACAATAATATAGAAAATAAGATTTACACTCAAACCCCCAGCTTAATTACCAAGCTGAATTATCAATTGCTATATTCGAAAAAATATATATTTTTTAAATTCGATGTATATTGAGTGTACACAATACATATACATACATAAATGTACTCATGTGTCATGTTGTTGTTTTGGTTAGTCACTATCTTCAAAAGTAGATCGCCAGGTCTGTCTTCCAAGGTGCCTCTCGGTGGGTTCAAACTGCCAACTTTTCAACTAGTAGTTGAGCATTTAACTGTTTGTGCCACTTAGGGACTCAATACATGCATACATAATATATATGTATATTTATATAATATACATATATATTGTGCATGTATGTGTGTGAATGTGTGTCTGTGCTTGTGTGTTTCTATATGTGCATGTGTGCATGTGTACACACATACCACAGCAAAGGAAGCACATAATTCTAATTTATGAGGATAACTGAACCTTTACAGAGAAATACGATTTTTACAGATTTAAAAATTCAGGAAGGGTATTCCACATAGAGTGAACATCTTGGGAAAACTCCTGAAGATGTTCAAGAGTATGCTGTGTTTCAAAAAAGTTATAAGTAAATTATTTATTGTCTGGTTCAGAGTGTAAGTGCATGAGGGTTTAGAGGTAAAGAAGATTTATTTAGGTCCTAGAGAATTTGCATGGCATAGGGAGGAGTCTGCATCATATTCCTTAAGAGGAATTAAATAAAGTTCTTTGTAGGAGTATGATGCAACAGGAATATTCAGAAAATTAAACTGAGAAATGTGAACATTTTATTGCATTAACTATAAATTCCTCAGTCTGTCTTTCAATACTCATCATGATCTAATACGAACCAACCTTCACAAGTTGTTATCTGGGCTTTTTTCTTTTCCTCTCCTTTTACATTATACATGCATTTCCCAATTTCTGTCTCCTCCATAAAGCTGTCTCTGGTTATTCCAGTTGTCTTTTGAAGTTTTTCCCCTGAACTCTCATGGAACTGATTTTACCTATCTCTCAATAAAATATGGTCTTACTCATGTGCAGTCTTATATTTTCAATTAAATTCAGGCATTTTCCATCTATGGATTGTGTCTTGTGTCTACTCTATAGTTGCAGCAAGAGCTAAAACCCTACAAAGAACAAGGAAATAAATAGGCACACCGTTCACCGATTGGTTAAAAAAAACACAAAAAACAACAGAAAAACCCACTTCCCATTAAATCGAGTCCATCTCCTGGTGACCCCATGTGTGTCAGAGCAGAACTGTGCTCCACAGAGTTTTCAACGGCTGATTTTTTGTAAGTAGATCACCAGGTCTTCCTTCTCATGTGCCTCTAGGTGGATTCTAACTGCCATTCTTTTGGTTAGTACCCCAGCGCATTAACTGATTGATAAAGAACACATCCTTTTGCTATAAAAATAAATTGTTTAACTCAAGTGGTAGGAGATCTTGTCAACACAATTGCAGAGAAGAGCTGAAGGAATTCTCTGTAAATATCACAATGTTTGCAAAGTGTTAGTAAGCAAATCTGATGGAAATGTGGTTACATAAGTTCATCAAAGGATTTCCTAAGCGGTTTTTGTTCTGTTTTTGAAGAATAAACATCTTTATTCTATCAGATATTAATGGCCAGGCTACTACTGAGTTGTCTGTTTGCACAGTCACAGGCCGATTTTGTAGCAGTTGGACACTTTCTAACTAATAATTGTACATTGAAAGGAGATACTTCCAGAGGATTAAGTTGATAGAGGAAAGCTTCAGGATAAATTAGTTATAACAGAAATATCTGTTCTTCTGAGGAGGCAGAGCTATCATAGTGCTATAGACAAAGCACCAAGTCATCCCTCTATAGCAAAGACCTGAAAAACTAAGTAAAACAGACACAAACGTCAATCCTGGAACCTCAAGTGTCAAATGAAGGAATAAAGAATGTGATAAAGCACTGAATGGAATAAGAAACTGACAGAGAACAGAGAATGAGGAAAGCTACAGAGGAAAGATCCCCTATTAGCAAACGCAGCATGGATTCAACATCTTGTACCTCAGCCACCAAGAACTGCAGATGGGGTACGGGAAGGCAACTTCATGAAGTTCCCAACAGGAGACAGAGTACCAGTAGTCAGGGATATGTGCTTCTCTGTCCCTGGCCCTTCTTCCCTCTATGCGGCCTCCACCACTTTCCAATGGGGCACAGTCACTGGGCCAGAGAGACACCAGTTCGCTGCCACCCTGGTCTGTGGTCCACCCCACTGGCTGGCTCCTTCAGTGCCAGTGCCATTTTTTTGTTGTTTTTATTACTTTTTAAAAAAAAATTCTTCTCTCTTTCCCTTCCTTCTTTTATTTTCTCATGCCCAGCTCGCCCCATGTGCAGTCGCCACCCCTTCTTGACAGGTTGTGCCACCCTGCCAGCAGGTTTCTCAGTGCCATATTTTTTTCTTTTTCAGTTTCTTCTCTCTCCCTTACTTCCTTTCCTTTCTCCTGCCCAGCTAGCACTATGTGCTGTCCCGCCACTTCCTGATGGGCTGTGGCACACAACTCAGCTACAGTGCCACTGGCACATGGCCTCCCTGGGTCTACGTCACCCCCACCAGAAGGCTACCTCAACGCCATTTTTTATTTTGTTTTTTCTTTTTTCTGTTGTTTCTTCTCTCTCTCTCCCTTCCTTCCTTTCCTTTCTGCCATTCATCTAGGCCCTTGCATTGCTGCCCTGTTCCCAACAGGCTGTATGGTACTGCTCTGCTTAAGAGTCTCTGGAACACGGCCTCCCTCGGTCTGTGCTGCCCCCACAGGCTGGCTCCCTCAATGCCATACTTTTTAATTTTTCTTTACCTTTCCCCTTCTCCCTTTTCCTTCTTCCTTCCATCTAGGCTTTGCACTGTCTCCACCCCTTCCAGACGGGCCATGCCATGCTGCCCAATAAGACAGGCATCCGCTCACCACCCCAATCCTGCCCCAACTCCAACTGCCTGTTCCCCCAGCACAATAGTTATTTTTTGATGTTGGTTTTTCTTTTTTGTGTGTGTGTTTGTTTTTGTTGTTTCTTCTCTCTCTTTCCCTTCTTTCCTCTCCTTTCTCCTGCCCACCTAGCCCTGTGTGCCACTCATGCCCCTTCTCGACAGGATGAGCCACACTGCTTGGTTAGAGAGCCACCAACACATGACACTGCATGGTCTCCCTATACCACCTGCTGAATCCTACTGTGCCACCATTTTATTTACTTTTTTCCTTCTCACTTCATTTTTTATTGGCTTTTTTGCTTCTGTTTCCCTCCCTCTTCTCTCTCATCTTTATCTCTTCCACTTAGATCAACACACCACATCCTCTCCCTTCTCTCCTGCCTATTGGCACCATGCACCGAGCACTGAATGCACAAGCAGCACCACCTCAGACTACTGGGCCCTATCTTACACTGCCATCCTGCACCGTCCCTCCCTCCTGTGGACCTGCCATTCTGTACCTTAGCTGAGCTGCCAGCCCTGCCCACCTGGACAAGGTAGTGAGACATATCATGCCCACAGATAAGCAAGCAACAAAGGATGCCCAGCCTGCATGCCCACACATAGCCAAATAAAACAAACAAGAACAAAAAACAGGATGAAAAAAACAAATCTACAACTAATAAAAAACAATTTTTGAATGTCCCGAGACAGCAAACAGTATTAAACCATATTAAAAAAAAGGACAAGATGGCTCCAGAAAGTGAAAAAAATAAAACACCAGATGACCTTCCAGTAGAATATAAGGCCCTGGAATTACCTGATAGGGAATTCAAAACTCTAATATTCCAGGCTTTCTAGGAGATGAAAGAAAACACAGATAAAAATAGCCAAAATTATGGAAAATACAGAACAAATCAGGGAAAAACAGACAAAGCAATGGAGGAATTCAGGAAAATAATACAGGAACAAAAGGTCAAGCTAAACAAACAACTAGAAATCATACTTAACAGCAATTAGAAATCCAAAAGATAAACAACAAGACTTCAGAAATGGACATTGTAATAGAAGGTTTTAAGAGCAAATTCGAAATAATGGAAGACAGAATAAGTATAATTTAAGACAAATCCTTGGATGCCACTTTGAGGAAAAATCAGAGAAATGAAGAAGAAAAATGAAGAAATGCTAAGAACGATGTGGGATACAATCAAAAGCAAAAATCTGTGTGTGATCAGGGTTCCAGAATGGGGTAGAAACCAGAAAACACAGAGAGGATCATTGAAGATTTGCTGACAGAAAACTTCCCTAATATCACAAAAGATGAAATGCTGACCATCCAAGAAGCTCAAAGAACTCTATATAGGATAGACTTCAAAAGAAAATCACCAAGACATATAATCACACCTGCTAAAATCAAAGACGAACAGTTTGAGAAAAACTAAAGTTCACATACATAGGGGAAACAATAAGACTAAGCTCTGATTACTTGATGGAAACCATGTCAGCAAGAAGACAATGAAATGACATATATATAATATGGAAAGAAAAAAAAAAAAAAAAAAAAAACACCTGGCAAAAAAGAACAAAATATCCTGCAAAATTCTCGCTCAAATATAATAGCGAAATTAGAACATTTCCTGATAAACAGACATTAAGGACATATGTAAAAACCAAAGCAAATTAATAAGAATTATTAAAGGGAGTCCTTTGGTTAAACGCCCACAGCATCAGAAAACAACCTGCATCTAAGATGGAGGACAGCATCAGCCAGATACTAACCTAGGTGATGAACTCTCAAGCATTAAAAAAAACAAAAAAAACTAAAAGATTTACAAGAGGAAACCAGAGAGGTCAATCTATAAATGATAATAATGTCAGAATAATAAAGGAGAGAATAAACAGTGTTGGTATAGAACTTTCAAATGGAGAGTAAGTCCACGTGATATCAAGTAAAAAAAGACTGGTTTAAATTTAGGAAGATAAGGGTAAATTTCAAGGTAACTCACAAAGAAAATTAACAAGCTTAGTTATCTAGTGCTGCTATAACAGAAATACCACAAGTAGATGGTTTTAACAAAGAGAAAATTATTTCTTCACAGTAAAGTAAGCTATAAGTCCAAATTTGGGGCATCAGCTCCAGGGAAGGCCTTCTCTGTCTATTAGCCTTCTCATCCATCTTCCTCCAGACTAGGAGCTTCTCTGTGCAGGGACCCTGGGTCCAAAGGATGCACTTTACTCCTGGCAGTACTTTCCGGGTTGTATGAGGTCCCCCACTCTCTGCTTGCTTCCCTTTCATCTCTTGAGAGATAAAAGGTGGTGCAGGCCACACGGCAGGGAAACTCCCTTTATATTGCATCACGAATGACCTGGGTAACGGTGTTACAATCCCACCCTAATCCTCTTTAACATAAAATTACAATCACAAAATGGAGGACAAACACACATGGCTTAACCAAGTTGACACATATTTTTTGGGGGCACAATTCAATTCATTACACAGCCAATGCATCAAAGTAAAGAAGAAAAACATAAAGTCTCAGTAAACATAAAATCTTAAAAAATGAAAGAAACAAAATCTAGAAACAAAAGCAATTCAGTACAGGAGAGTAAGAGGAACAAGGAAAATATCAGCACTATAAAAATAAGCACTACAAAATGACAGAAATAAACACACATCTATCAATAATCACACTGAACACAAATTGCTTAAATGCATCCATAAAGAGACAGAGAGTGACAGAATGGATTAAAAAAAACAGGACCCATTAATATGCTGTCTAAAAGAGACATACCTTAGAAACAAAGACATAAATATATTAAAAAACAAAGGATGGAAAAAATATATCAAGAAAACACCTACCGAAAAAGAGCAGGAGAAGCATAACTAATCTCAGATAAAATAGCCTTAAAAACAAAATTCAACATAAAAGATAAGGCAAGACACTATATAATGATTAAAGGGACAATCCACCATGAGGACATAACCGTAATACATTACGTACACACCTAATGACAGGGCTCCAAAATACATAAAACAAACTCTAATGGCACGGAAAAGAGAAATTGACAGTTACACAGTTATAGTAGGAGACTTTAACACCTCACTCTCGGTAAGGGACAGAACATCTAGAAAGAAACTCAACAAAAATACAGAAGATCTAAAGGCCACAATCAACCAACTTGACCTCACAGACATATATAAAACATTCCACCCAACAAGCAGCAAAGTACACCTTCTTTTCCAACACACATGGGATGTTCTCCAGAATAGATCACGTCTTAGGCCACAAAGCAACCCTCAACAAAATCCAAAACACTGAGCTAATACAAAGTACCTTCTCTGACCACAATGCCATCAAAGTAAAAATTAACAACAAGAGGAGTAAGGGAAAAAAATCAATTACATGGAAACTGAATTACACTCAGCTTAAAAACCACTGGGTAACAGAAGAAATCAAAGATGGAATCAAAAAGTTCCTAGAATCAAATGAGAATGAAAACACATCATACCAAAACCTCTGGGACACAGCAAAGGCAGTCCTGAGAAGTCAATTTATAGCACTAGATGCACACATCAAAAAAGAAGAAAGGGACAAAATCAAAACATTAGCTACAGAACTTGAACAAATTGAAAGAGAACAGCAAAAGAAGCCCAGAGCCACCAGAAAAAGGAAATAATAAAGGTAAAAGCAGAAATAAATGAAATAGAGAATAGATAAACAATAGAATCAACAACACCAAAAGCTGGTTCTTTGAAAGGATCAATAAAATTGACAAGTCACTGGCCAAACTGACAAAAGAAAAACAGGAGAGAATGCAAATAACCCAAATAAGAAATGAAATGGGGGACATTACAACAGACCCAACTGATATAAAAAGGATCATAACAGAGTATTACAAAAAACTATATTCCAACAAATTTGAAAGCCTAGAGGAAATGGACAAATTTCTAGAGATACACTACCTACCCAAACTAACACAAAATGACATTGAAAATCTGAACAGACCCTTAACAAGAGAAGAGATTGAAAATAATTAAAAACAAAACAAAACAAAAAAACTCCCAACCAAATAAAGCTTCACTGGAGAATGGCTTCACCGGAGAATTCTACCAAACATTCACAGAAGAGCTTACACCAGTCCTACTCAAACTCTTCCAGAACATAAAAATAAAAGGAAGAAATACTTCCGAGTTTATTCTATGAAGCCAGCATGACCGTGATACCAAAACAAGGCAAAGACACCACAAAAAAAGAAAATTACAGACCAGTATCTCAGGATTATAGATGCAAAAATTCTCAAGAAAATTCTAGCCAACAGAATTCAGAATCATATCAAAAAAATAACACACTATGACCAAGCAGGATTCATACCAGGTATGCAAGGATGGTTCCAGATTATAAAATCAATCAACGTAACCAACCACATAAATAAAAAGAATGAAAAGAATCATATGGTCATCTCAATCGATGCAGAAAAGCCATTCGACAAAGGCCAACACCGATTTCTGATAAAAACTCTCAATAAAATATGTATAGAGGGGAAGTTTCTCAACATAATAAAGGGCATATATGCAAAACCAATGGCCAACATCATTCTGAATGGCAAGAGGCTGAAAACATTGCCCTTGAGAACAGGAACAAGACAAGGATGCCTTTTATCACCACTCCTATTTAACATTGTGTTGGAAGTCTTAGCTAGAGCAATAAGGCAAGAAACAGAAATAAAGGACATCCAAACTGGTAATGAAGAAGTTAAACTCCCCCTATTTGCGGAGGATATGATATTATACTTAGAAAACCCAAAAGACTCCACAAGAAAACTACCAGAACTAACAGAAAGATTCAGCAGAGCAGCGGGATACAAGAAAAACATATAAAAATCAGTTGGATTCCTATGCACCAATAAAGAGAATGATGAAAAGGAAATCAGGAAAACAATACCATTTATAATAGCCCCTCAAAAAATAAAATACTTTGGAATAAATCTAACCAGGGATGTTAAAAAAAAATAGAATACTTTGGAATAAATCTAACCAGGGATGTAAAAGACATATACAAAGAAAACTACAAAACATTACTGCAAGAAAGCAAAAGAGATCTACATAAATGGAGAAACACACCATGCTAATGGATAGGTAGACTCATTGTGAAAATGACAATTCTACCCAAAGCAATTTACAAATACAATACAATCCTGATCCAAATACCAACAACATTCTTTAAAGAGATGGAAAAAAACTTATCATTAACTTTATATGGAAAGGAAAGAGGCCCCAGATAAGTAAAGCAATACTGAAGAAGAATAAAGTAGGAAGACTCGCACTACATGATCTCATAACCTACTACACAGCTAAGGTAGTCAAAATAGCCTGGTACTGGTACAACAGATGCGCTGACCAATTGAACAGAATTGAGAGCCCAGATGTAAATCCAACCACCTATGGTCACCTGATCTTTGACAAGGCCCCAAAGTCTATCAAATGGGGAAAAGACAATCTTTTTAACAAACAGTCCTGGCAAAGCTGGATGTCCATTCTGCAAAAAAAAAAAAATGAAGCAGGACCCATACTTCACACCATATACAAAAACTAACTCAAAATGGATCAAAGCTCTAAATACCCAGTGCCATTGAGTTGATTCCAACTCATAGAGACCCTATATATAAACCCCAAAACTATAAAGTTCATAAAAGAAAAAATAGGATCAATGCTAGAGGCCCTAATATATGGCATTAACAGGATACAAATCACAACCAACAACACACAAGCTCCACAGGATAAGCTGGATAACGGGATCTTCTAAAAATTAAACACTTATGCTCATCAAAAGACTTCCCCAAAAGAGTAAAAAGAGAACCTAAGACTGGGGAAAAAAAATTTGGTTCTGATCTATCTAACCTCTAAAATCTACAGGAAAATCTAACACCTCCACAACAACAACAACAACAAAAAAACAAATAATCCAATTAAGATATGGGCAAAAGGTATGAATAAACACATCACCAAAGAAGACATTCAGGTGGTTAACAGACATGAGAGGAAATGCTTACGATCGCTAGCCATTAGAGTAATGCAAATCAAAATTACAATGAGACACCATCTCACCCTGACATTACTGGCACAAATCAAAGAAACAGAAAATAAAAATACTGGAGAGACTGTGGGGAGATTGGAACTCTTACGGACTGCTGGTGGAAATGCAAACTGGCATAACTATTTTGAAAAATGATATGCTGATTCCTTGAAAAGCTAGAAATAGAAGTACCATATGATCCAGCTATCTCTCTCCTAAGAATAAAAAATATATATATATATATATATAGCCTAGGGAAATAAGAGCTGTCACACAAATAGACATGTACACCCATGTTCACTGCAGCACTGTTCACAACAGCAAAAAGATGAAGACAACCTAAATGCCCATCAACAGATGAATGAATAAACTATAATGAATAAACTATATAAATTCAAGGTCATATTTTGGCTCTCGTGGACTTGCTCTGATTTTCTTCAGTTTCAGCTTGAACTTGCATATGAGCAACTGACGGTCTGTTCCACAGTCGGCCCCTGGCCTTGTTCTGACTGATGATATTGAGGTTTTCCATCGTCTCTTTCCACAGATGTAGTCAATTTGATTTCTGTGTGTTCCATCTGGCAAGGCTCATCTGTATAGTCGCTGTTTATGGTGGTGAAAGAAGGTATTTGCAACGAAGAAGTCGTTGGTCTTGCAAAATTCTATCATTCGATATCTGGCATTGTTTCTATCACCAAGGCCATATTTTCCAACTACTGATCCTTCTTCTTTGTTTCCAGCTTTCCCATTCCAATCTCCAGTAATTATCAATGAATCTTAATTGCATGTTCGATCAATTTCAGACTGTAGCAGCTGATAAAAATCTTCTATTTCTTCATCTTTGGCCCTAGTGGTTGGTGCATAAGTTTGAATACTAGTCATATTAACTGGTCTTCCTTGCAGGCGTATGGATATTATCCTATCACTGACAGCGTTGTACTTCAGGATAGATCCTGAGACATTCTTTTTGATGATGAATGCAATACCGTTCCTCTTCAAGTTGTCATTCCCAGCATAGTAGACTATATGATTGTCTGATTCAAAATGGCCAATACCAGTCCATTTCAGTTCACTAATGCCTAGGATATCAATGTTTATGCATTCCATTTCATTTTTGATGATTTCCAGTTTTCCTAGATTCATACTTTGTACATTCCAGGTTCTGATTATTAATGGATGCTTGCAGCTGTTTCTTCTCATTTTGAGTCATGCCACATCAGCAGATGAAGGTTCTGAAAGCTTTACTCCAACCATGTCATTAAGGTCGACTCTACTTTGAGGAGGCAGCTCTTCCCCAGTCATCTTTTGAGTGCCTTCCAATCTGGGGGGCTCATCTTCCAGCACTATATCAGACAGTGTTCCACTGCTATTCATAATGTTTTCACTGGCTAATGCTTTTCAGAAGTAGACCGCCGGGTCCATCTTCCTAGTCTGTCTTAGTCTGGAAGCTCAGCTGAAACCTGTCCTCCATGGATGACCCTGCTGGTATCTGAATACTGGTGGCATAGCTTCCAGCATCACAGCAACACTCAAGCCCCCACAGTATGACAAACTGACAGACATGTGAGCCGACTGTGGAACAGACCATCAATTGCTCATATGCAAGTTCAAGCTGAAACTGAAGAAAATCAGAGCAAGTCCATGAGAGCCAAAATATGACCTTGAGTATATCCCACCTGAATTTAGAGACCATCTGAAAAATAGATTTGACACATTGAACACTAGTGATTGAATACCAGACGAGTTGTGGAATGACTTCAAGAACATCATCCATGAAGAAAGTAAACGGTCACTGAAAAGACCGGAAAGAAAGAAAAGACCAAGATGGATGTCAGAGGAGACTCTGAAACTTGCTCTCGAACATCAAGCAGCTAAAGCAAAAGGAAGAATTAATGAAGTAAAAGCACTGAACAGATGATTTCAAAGGGCAGCTCAAGAAGACAAAGTATTATAACGACATGTGCAAAGAGTTGGAGATGGAAAACCAAAAGGGAAGAACATGCTTAGCATTTCTCAAGCCGAAAGAACTGAAGAAAAAATTCAAGCCTCGAGTTGCAATAGTGAACGATTCCATGGGGAAAATATTAAACGAAGCAGGAAGCATCAAAAGATGAAAGGAATATACAGAGTCATTATACCTAAAACAATTAGTCGATGTTCAACCATTTCAAGAGGTGGCATATGATCAGGAACCGATTGTACTGAAGGAAGAAGTCCAAGCTGCTCTGAAGGCATTGGCGAAAAACAAGTCTCCAGGAATTGATGGAATATCAATTGAGATGTTTCAATAGATGCAGTGCTGAGGTGCTCGCTCGTCTATGCCAAGAAATATGGAAGACAGCTTCGTGGCCAACTGACTGGAAGAGATCCGTATTTATGCCTATTCCCAAGAAAGGTGATCCAACTGAATGTGGAAATTATAGAATAATATCATTAATATCACAAGCAAAATTTTGCTGAAGATCATTCAAAAATGGCTGCAGCAGTATGTCAACAGAGAACTGCCAGAAATTCAGGCCGGTTTCAGAAGCGGATGTGGAACCAGGGATATCATTGCTGATGTCAGGTGGATCCTGGCTGAAAGCAGAGAATACCAGAAGGATGTTTACCTGTGTTTTATTGACTATGTAAAGGCATTCGACTGTGTGGATCATAACAAATTATGGATAACGTTTCAAAGAATGAGAATTCCAGAACACTTAATTGTGCTCATGAGAAACCTTTACACAGATCAAGAGGCAGTTGTTTGGACTGAACAAGGGGATATTGATTGGTTTCAAGTCAGGAAAGGCATGCATCAGGGTTGTATTCTTTCACCATACCTATTCAATCTGTGTACTGAGCAAATAATACTAGAAGCTGGACTATATGAAGAAGAACGGGGCATCAGGATTGGAGGAAGACTCATTAACAACTTGCGTTATGCAGATGACACAACCTTGCTTGCTGAAAGTGAAGAAGACTTGAAGCACTTAGTAATGAAGATCAAAGACCACAGCCTTCACTATGGATTATACCTCAACATAAAGAAAACAAAAATCCTCACAAGTGGACCAATGAGCAATATCATGATAAACAGAGAAAAGATTGAAGGTGTCACGGATTTCATTTTACTTGGATCTACAATCAACAGCCATGGAAGCAGCAGTCAAGAAATCAAATGACGCATTGCATTGGGTAAATCTGCTGCAAAGGACCTCTTTAAAGTGTTGAAGAGCAAAGATGTCACCTTGAAGACTAAGGTGCACCTGACCCAAGCCATGGTATTTCCAATCGCATTATATGCATGTGAAACCTGGACAATGAATAAGGAAGACCGAAGAAGAATTGATGCTTTTGAATTGTGGTGTTGGCAAAGAATACTGAATATACCATGGGCTGCCAAGAGAATGAACAAATCTGTCTTAGAAGAAGTATGGCCAGAATGTTCCTTAGAGGCAGGGATGGCGAGGCTGCATCTTACACACTTTGGACAGGTTGTCAGGAGGGATCAGTCCCTGGAGAAGGACATCATGCTTGGTAGAGTACAGGGTCAGAGGAAAAGATGAAGACCCTCAACAAGGTGGACTGACAAAGTGGCTGCAACAATGAGTTCAAGCATAACAATGATTGTAAGGATGGCTCAGGACCGGGCAGTGTTTCATTCTGTTGTGCATAGGGTCACTATGAGTCGGAACAGACTCAACAGCACCTAATAACAACAAGAACAACACACACACAATGGAATACTATGAAACGATAAAGAACAATGACGAATCTGGGAAACATCTCACAACACTGATGCAACTGGAGTGCATTATGCTGAGTGAATTAAGTTAATCACAAAATGACAAAAATTTTATGAGACCACTATTATAAAAACTCTTGAAAAGGTTTACACACAAAGAAACAATCTTTGATGCTTACAAGGGATGGGAGCTGTGGGGAGGGAAAAACACTAACTAGACAATAGATAAGTGGTAATTTTGGTGAAGGGTAAGATAGTAAACAATACTAGGTAAGTCAGCACAACTTGACCAAGGCACGGTCACGGAGGCTTCAGAGACACATCCAAACTCACTGAGAGACCTAATTACTGGGCTGAGGGTTGGAGATCATGGTCTCGGTGAACATCTAGCACAATTAGCATAATAGAGTTTATGAAGAAATTGTTCTACATCCTTCTCTCGTCTAGGGCCTTAAAAGCTTGTGAGTGGCCCTCTAAGATAACTCCACTGGTCTCACCCAATGTGGAGCATGGAAAAATGAAGAAAACGAAAGACACAAAGGAAGATTTGTCCAAAGGACTAATGGACCACAAGTACTACAGCCTCCAGCAGACTGAGTCCAACATAACTAGATGGTGCCTAGCTACCACCACAAACTGCCCTGACAGGGGTCACAATAGAGGGTCCTGGACAGAGCTGGAGAAAAATGTAGAACAAAAAATCCTAATTCACAAGTAAAGACCAGACTTACTTTTGTGACAGAGACTGAGAAACCCCATGAATATGGCCCCAGGACACCCTTTTAACTCAGTACTGAAGTCTCTCCTGGGCGTCATCCTTCATCCAAAGTTTAGACAGGGCCATAAAACAAAATGAGACCAAATGAGCACACTGGCCCAGGGGTAAGGATGAGAAAGCAGGAAGGGATGGGAAAGCTGGTAATGGGGAACTCAAGGTCAAGAAGGGGTGAGTATTGACACATCGTGGGGTTGGCAACTAATGTGACAAAACCATATGTGTACTAATTGTTTAATGAGAAACTAACTTGCTCTGTAAACCTTCATCTAAAGCACAATTACAAAAAAAGTCTCCTCTTCTCATGCCTAATCTCTAAAGTGAAAAGAAAAAGGAGGAAAAAAAATTCTGCAGGCCGCCCAGAAATTTTCAATAAATTTCTTCCCTAAAACAGAACTCAGGATGTGTATTTGACCTAAATATGATAGTAATTTAGTGCCAATTTCTTACATGCTAACCCTAGGGTAAGAGTGAGTCTGACTAAAACAAATTATCTGTCTTGTCATGCTGTTTCAATCTGTGACTTAAATAAAAATTGCATTATTACCATGATTACAGTGGCGTTGTCTCTTTGGAGGGAGTCAGGGTTTAGTCACCTCTTCTATTATCAATCCTGCTGTGCAAGGATCTAATGATCTAATAATATCAAGTTTGCATTTGCATGTAAGTTTGTATTTGTCAATGGGATTTGATTTTTCTCATTCCCTTGTTTCCCCTGGGTGATTGCCATATTTTGCATAGTTTTAGATTATCAACCAAAAGCTCAGAAACAGTGAATTTTGAGCTGTCCCTTGAGCCTCAGACTCATACACAGGTATGTATCCTAAAAGTCTGTTGGGACAATGTCAGACCACATATATCTCTGTGGTCCTATAAGGTGTTTTTTTATTGTTGTTTTAAGGAAAACTGTTCTTCTTTTATTATTTCCCACTAATGGTTTTAAAGACTCCAAGCCCCCAGAGTGAACAAGGTGTGGGGCTCCAGGGTGCATCCCAATTCCCACAGACCCTCCTCCTCCACCTCTTCCTTCCCCGCCTCCTGGCTTCGTTCACCCATCCAGCAGCTGTGTAGACTTTGTTCCCAGTGCAGGGCAGAGCCTGCCTCAGCTCCTCTGCTTCTGCCTGAGTGCTTGCGGGCTCCAGGCAGTAGCAGCAACTGTTGCATGTGATCAGGAAGCAGCTACAGTGAACAGGGAAGCAGCAGTTAGGGCCACCTCTGCCAGCTGCACTCCTGACACCCGCACACCTGGGCCCCCCAGCCACCTCTCTGCGTCCCCCCCCATTCACCCTGCCCCGACCCTGGATGCATATGCAACGTCCTGATCTGGCTGCCAGCGTAGCCTCCGTCCTGTGTAGCTGCACACTCGGCAAGGCCAGCCTCCAGTGTTCAGTGGATACAGCTCTTGGGCTTTGTCCCGCAGGCTCCCGTAAGGTTTTAATATAATCGGCTTTACAGAGATTTAACTATGGAATGTATGAGAACTGCCTATATATAATAATATTGTCTTAGTCATCCAGTGGTGCTATAACAGATATACCACAAGTGGACTGCCTTAACAAAGAGTTTATTTCCTTACAGCAAAGTAGGCTAAAAGTCCAAATTCAGGGTGTCAGCTCCAGAGCAAGGCTTTCTCTCTCTGTCAGCCTTCTCAACAATCTTTCCCTGGACTAAGAAATTCTCCCTGCCCTGCTTTCTTGGATGTATGAAGTCCCCTACTCTCTGTTTGCTTCTCTTTCCTTTTTTATCTCTTGAGAGATAAAAGGTGGTGCAGGTCACACCCCAGGGAAACTCCCTTTACACTGGATCAGGGCTGTGACTTGGATAAGGGTGTTATGATCCCACCCTAATCCTCTTTAATATAAAATTACAATCTCAAATGAAGAACACCAAAGACACAAGGTAATTACGAGCCCAAGAGACAGAAAGGGCCACATAAATCAGAGACGACATCAGCCTGAGACCAGAAGAACTAGATGGTGCCCAGCTACAATCGATGACTGCTCTGACAGGGAACACAACAGAGAACCCCTGAGGGAGCAGGAGAACAGTGGGATGTAGACCTCAAATGCTCATAAAAAGACCAGACTTAATGGTCTGACTGAGACTAGAAGGACCCCAGAGGTCATGGTCCCCAGACCTTCTGTTAGCCCAAGTCTGCAACCATTCCCAAAGCCAACTCTTCAGACAGGGATTGGACTGGACTATAAGATATAAAATGATACTAGGGAGGAGTGAGCTTCTTGGCTCAAGTAGACACATGAGACTATGTGGGCAGCTCCTGTCTGGAAGGGAGAAGAGAAGGCAGAGGGGGCAGAAGCTGGCTGAATGGACACAGGGAATATAGGTTGGAGAGAAGGAGTGTGCTGTCTCAATAGGGGGTGAGCAACTAGGAGTACATAGCAAAATGTATATAAATTTTTGTATGGGAGACTGACTTGATTTCTAAAGTTTCACTTAAAGCACAATTAAAAAAAAAAAAAATTACAATCACAAAATGGAGGACAAACACACAATACTGAGAATCATGGCCTAACCAAGTTGACACATATTTTTGGGGAACACAATTCAATCCATTACAAATATGGTATTTGTACAATGTCCAAATCACATAATGTCCTATTTCACAGAACGTATCCTGGATGTTAAGTGACGAATACCCGTATTTAATTTTTAATAAATGACACACTCACACACACAAAAAAAACCACATTGCTTTCAAGTTGATTCCAACTCATAGCGAGCCTATAGGACAGAGTAGAACTGCCCCCATAGGGTTTCCAAGGCTGTAACCTTTAAAGAAGCAGATTACTGCATTGTTCACCAGTGCATCAGCTAGTGGGTTCAAACTGCTGACCTTTCAGTTAGTAGTCAAGTGCTTAATTGCTGAGACACCAGGGCTCCTTCATGAATGAACAAGGCTCCTCAAAGTCCAATACAGTGTTTTTCCTCTTTTTTCTTTCCCTTCAAAATTATTATTTGTCCTGTGTTTAGGTTTCTGTTTAGTTGCACAGCTATCCCTCTGTATATCTTATTTTGTGGTGCCACCATTCCCGCAGTTACTCAAGCCAGATCTTCCACATCTCCTTAAATTTCCTCAACTCCTCTCCTCTCCATCTTTTCCACAATCGTTTAAGTTCAGGCCCTCAAAATTTTTATATAGACTGTGGCAACATAGGCTCCCAACTCTTCTTACTAGTTCTTGCCTTACCCCCACCTACAACCTATACTCCCCACTGCCAAGACAGTGATCCATATATTCTCCTATGTGGGACACTGTATGTGGGTCTCAATGGCTGTAGACAGTACATGTACCTCTTCACATTCTGCATACTTCTGTAGGACCTAACTCTTCAAATCCCCGTAGGCTCACGTCCTGTGCCACTTTGACCTTCATTCTTTGAATTTACTCCAACACCAAACTTCATATAGCATTCACTGCTCACTGAGCTATTTCATTCCTTCATGTTTTGTAATCCTGATTCTTTCTTCCTATCAAACATGAAGTCCCTGTTAGTTGCTAAACCCATATCCATTTTTCAAAATGTTATGCTGTCGAAGTCTCACTAGACCATTTCCCAGTGCACTGTCTCACATGCCCTCTTCAAACCACTCTGTTCTGTATCTGTATTTATACATAATAATAGCATATATAACATAAATTTATAATATTTTTACAAGTTTTCTTTAACCCAATAGACAGTATGGTCCTTCTAGGCTGAGACCTTGTATTATTCAAACTGATGAGTTTCCAGCAAGTGGTGGTGTAATATCTAGGATATTGTAATGACTTGTGTATTTGAGTTAAGCATATTCTATCTTATGAGATTTTGTAAGATAGGTTAGCAGAAATTACACTTATATTACAGATGAGGGCTAGTTACTAAGACCTGTTCCATATCACACGCGTAAAAAAGTAAAGGCATTAGGAAATAAGCTTAAGGCTGAAATTATAAAACAATATCCCTGACATTTACCCAGGTTAAATTATATTACTTTTGAGATCTTCTAGAGCTTTTGGATGATGACTCAAAGCTAAAATTAAAACACTTATATTGAAGTTATTTTCCATTTTGATTGCTGTGGCAGATAATTCTGCGAAGCAGTATGGTTTAGTGGTTAAGAACATGTACTCAGGTGTAAGGCAGCCTAGTTTAAATTCTGACTTGGGTATTCGCTATTTCTGTGGCCTTATGCAAGCAATTCAGCAACTCTATGCCTCTATTAACTCACTTCTAAGAACTGCTTAATGGGATGTGAGGGTTAAATAAATTAATATTTAATTAATTTATACCTAGCATATATTAAATAATCTATAATATTGTGATTATTAGAACCTAAGATTAAGAATTATCAAGGAATTTTAATGAACACACACACACATATATACACACACGTGTGTGTGTATCTGGTGGCGGGGGGAGACATTACAGAGCTTCTATGACCAATGTTTTGAATCTGTGGAATTAGCTTGTCTTTGTTTTTCAGTTAGTAATGAAGCCATGCTAGTGCAGGGTTTGACTCTGGATACTTGCTTGGGTTTAATGGAGCTCTTTGTTCAGTTACGAAAGATTCATAAAATCTTCAAAGAACTGTGGTTTTATGGTGTTGCTTTCAGCACATTTACCAAAGGAAACACTGCATTTGTAAAGAGGATAAATTATGAAAAGGTATTTTTGGAAGAATTCATTTGATAGCAAATAGTTGTTACCATATGATTGAACATTTCCAGTGTTTAGAAACACATTGCCTTCTGAGCTGACTCATTTTACCTATGGACTTATCTGGAAGTTAGAAAAATGTTCCATGTTAAGAGAAAAATTAATTAGAATTATCAAAAAATTGGACATGGTCAAATGTCGATGTGGAAACTAAATCCAGCATTCATTCTTTGTGTAATATAAGCAAAGTTAACAACGATTTTGAGGTTCAATCTCCACTATAGTAGGCATTCTATAAATATCACAATTTTACTTTATAGAAAATTAAAAATTGGTCTCTTTGTAGCTTTTAGCCATTAAAGCCTTTTGGGATTATTCAATATTAGCACCTTATTCACATAAATCTCTTCATTTAAGAGAAAGACCCAGAGTTTTCCAACTATTTTTTTCTAACATTTTTTAAAAGCCTTATAATTTTATTATTTGAGCAAAATTGTCTGAATGGATTTCCTTAAATATTCTTAAAAAGACAGTTCCTAAAATAAAAGATAATAACCTAGGTGGAGTTTGATGAGAATACACTATAAGAAAATTATCAAGTTATAGATATTTATTTTTAACCAGTGCAGAAAATGATAAAATTTGTTTTATATCTACCTCATAACACTGTCAACCAATACTGAGGAAATATCAGCTGAAACTCTTGAGTAGCTTCATAATTGTCTTCCATACTTTTTGCTGCTAGGCTATATTTTTTTCCAATCGTTTTGTGCAATTTGATTTTTGGACATAAGCTATCCCTTGGGTAACCTTATAATTATTTTGATTAAACCTGTCTTGTTAGATTTGGCCCATCATTTGAGCCTGTCAAGATCTTGGAACATGATTCTGTCATCATGTCTCCCAAATTCATATAACTCACACATTTTCTGAACTTGCCTTAAGCATTTTAATGAAAGTCATTAATGAAATGTAAGATGATAAAGCTTTGAGACTTTCCACCATCATCAAAATTGGTAATGAATCCATAACAACACTGTGTACAGTCAGTTAAGCAGTCATCAATTTACCTAACTGCACAGATATCAACTGAATTTAGAAATGTAGAGGCTAAAACAAAATTCTTTGTGATTATTTAATATTGGGATTTTCAAAAAGGTGAAATACTTTGTATTCAAAATTTCCTCCATTTGTATAAATTCAGACAAAGGCCATACTAATATTGAGCTTAAGTAGTAGATATGTTTTAGCTTCGGTGCACTAATATTGTGTCCTGGTCTGCATAATACAGGCACCAAAAACTACTGCTTTAGAACTCAAAAGGACAATATGGAAGATCAAGTATTTGAACCAATAGTATTTAGACTTCTAGCTTCTGATATTGTGCTTAGAAGGAAACAAGCAAATCCACACCCACCTCCATACTCCACACCCTTCTCTTCCTCTCATTCCAACTTACACACCACACACACACACACACACACACACACACACAAACACCACTAAAGTAATACCCTTACTGAAGAGGGACCAGTAAGTAATCAGTTCTGATTTGACAGAGAGAATTTTGGAGTCACTATAAACTTCTGAGTCCTGGCAAACTTTAAACTGCTGATGTTTACCTTAAAGTCATCCTCAGTAGACTCTGGCACTGGTCATACAGCTGGTCATCAAGGAAGCTCTCAAGACACTGATGTACCTACCAAGTGGCTAATTTGCAATGAGAAATATAAATGGTCCAAATACTTGGAAAAATTGATCCAAATCGTTCTCTCAGCAATTCATCGTCGGCAACTCAAGTTATAATCTGATACTTGTTAAATACACTATATTTTTCTAATATCTGACAAGTAACATTGTTGAAGATCATTCAAAAGCTATTGCAGCAGTACATCCACAGGGAAGCCAAATTCAGAAGACGACGTAGAACAGGGGACATCATTGCTGATGTCAGATGGATCATGGCTGAAAGCAGAGAATACCAGAAAGATGTTTACCTGGTGTTTTATTAACTATGCAAAGGCATTTGACTATGTGGACGATAACAAACAATGGATAGCATAGTGAAGAATGAGAATTCCAGATCTCTTAATTGAGCTCACAAGTAACTTGTACTCAGAGCAAGAGGCAGTCATTCAAACAGAACGAGGGGACACTGCACGGTTTAAAGTCAGGCAAGGTGTGTGTCAGGACTGTAAACTTTCACCACACTTATTCAATCTGTATGCTGAGTAAATAATTCAAGAAGCTGGACTATATGAAGAAGAACGGGCATCAGGATTGGAGGAAGACTCATTAACAACCTGTATCATGCAGATGACACAACCTTGCTTGCTGAAAACTGAAGAGGACTTCAAGCACTTATTGATGAAGATCAAAGACCACAGCCTTCAGTATGGATTACACCTCAAAGAAAATGAAAAATCCTCACACTGAACCAATAAGCAACATCATGATACACAGAGAAAAAACTGAAGTTGTAAAGGATTTCATTTTACTTGGTCCCACAAGCAACATCCATGGAAGCAGCAGTCAAGAAATCAATGTACTGCATCAGCAAATCTGCTGTAAAAGACCTTTTTCAAGTGTTAAAAAGCCAAGATGTCACTATAAGAAATAAGGTGCACCTGACCCAAGCCATGGTGTTTTCAATCATCTCATAGGCATCCAAAAGCTGGACAATGGAGCAAGGAATACCAAAGAAGAATTGATGCATTTAAATTATGCTGTTGGCAAAGAATATTGAGTATACCATTGACTGCCAAAAGAACAAAACATTCTGTCTTGGAAGAAATACAGCTAGAATGCTCCTTAGAAGCAAGGATAGAAAGACTTGGTCTCACATATTTTGGACATGTTATCAGGAGGGATCAGTCTCTGGAAAAGGACATTATACTTGGTAAAGTAGAGGGTCAACAAAAAAGAGGAAGACCCTCAACGAGAAAAAATGAGACAGTGGCTGCAACATGGATTCAAGCAAAACAACAATTGTGAGGATGGTGCATGAGGACACAGTGTTTCCTTCTGTTGTACATAGGGTCACTATGTGTTGGATACAACTCAAAGGCACCTAAAAACAAGCAACGGTGAACAAAAAGAAAACATAGTTTATGAGTTGTTTTCAGAAATCTTATTCTAGCTTTTGATATTCACTACTTTTTATGTTCACAAACTCCCCCTTTAATAAGTTTTCCCCATCTTATTTTCATGCTAAACAGAATGCATTTCTTATCATCCATACCTCCCACCATTTTCATTAAAGTTTCATTTACATTTCTTGCTTCTTTACATGTTTTCCATGATTTTTTTTCAAAGACTACTAGCAGCATTTCAGAGATCTTATTTGAGAGTTGTCTCAGTACCCTGAGCATAATTCATTGTCTCTAAAAATTGAACTCATTTATAACAACTTAGGCACTCTTCCATTTGTTTTTTTCTTTTATAATTTTTATTGTGCTTTAAGTGAAAGTTTACAAGTCGACTTATAAAAAAAAAGAAAAAAAAATTTTTTTCTTTTTTTTTTTTTTACAAGTCGAGTTAGTTTCTCACACAAAAACTTATATACACCCTGCCACATACCCCCAATTACTCTTCCCCCAATGAGACAGCCTGCTCTCTACCTCCACTCTCTCTTTTTGTGTCCATTTCGCCAGCCTTTAATCCTCTCTACCCTCTCACCTGCCTCCAGGCTGGAGATGCCAACATAGTCTCAAGTGTCCACCTGATCCAAGAAGCTCACTCCTCACCAGCATCCCTCTCCAACCGATTGTCCAATCCAATCCATGTCTGAAGAGTTGGCTTCGGGAATGGTTCCTGCCCTGGACCAACAGAAGGTCTGGGGGCCATGACAACTGGGGTCCTTCTAGACTTACTCAGACCATTAAGTCTGGTCTTTTTATGAGAATTTGGGGTCTGCATCCCACTGCTCTCCTGCTTCCTCAGGGGTTCTGTTGTGCTCCCTGTCAGGGCAGTCATTGGTTATAGCCAGGCACCATCTAATTCTTCTGGTCTCAGGATGATATAGTCTCTGGTTCATGTGGCCCTTTCTGTCTCTTGGGCTCAGAATTGCCTTGTGTCCCCTTGGTGTTCTTCATTCTCCTTTGATCCAGGTGGGTTGAGACCAATTGATGCATCTTAGATGGCCACTTGCTAGCATTTAAGACCCCAGATGCCACTCTTCAAAGTGGGATGCAGAATGTTTTCTTAATAGATTTTATTATGCCAATTGACTTAGATATCCCTTGAAACCATGGTCCCCGAACCCCTGCCCCTGCTATACTGGCCTTCGAAGCATTCAGTTTATTCAGGAAACTTCTTTGCTTTTGGTTTAGCCCAGTTGTGCTGACCTCCCCTGTATTGTGTGTTCTTTCCCTTCACCTAAAGTGCTTCTTATCTACTATTTAATTAGTGAATACCCCTCTCCCACCCCCCCCATCTCGTAACCACAAAAGAATGTGTTCTTCTCAGTTTAAACTATTTCTCAAGTTCTTATAATAGTGGTCTTATACAATATTGGTCCTTTTGCAACTGACTAATTTCACTCAGCATAATGCCTTCCAGGTTCCTCCATGTTATGAAATGTTTCACAGATTCATCACTGTTCTTTATCAATGGGTAGTATTCCATTGTGTGAAATTACCATAATTTATTTATCCATTCATCCCTTGATGGACACCTTGGTTGCTTCCAGCTTTTTGCTATTGTAAACAGTGCTGCAGTAAACATGGGTGTAGCTATATCTGTTCGTGTAAAGGCTCTTATTTCTCTAGGATATATTCCAAGAAGTGGGATTGCTGGATCGTATGGTAGTTCTATTTCTAACTTTTTAAGGAAGCTCCAAATCCATTTCCAAAGTGGTTGTACCATTTGACATTGCCACCAGCAGTGTAGAAGTGTTCCAATCTCTTCACAGCCTCTCCAACATTTATTCTTTTGTGTTTTTTGGATTAATGCCAGCTTTGTTGGAGTGAGATGAAATCTCATTGTAGTTTTGATCTGCATTTCTCTAATGGTTAATGATTGTGAACATTTCCCCATGTATCTGTTGGCTGCCTTAATGTCTTCTTTAGTGAAGAGTCTAGTCATACCTTTGCCCATTTTTTAATTTGGTTATTTATCTTTTTGCAGTTGAGTTTCTGCAGTACCATGTAGATTTTAGAGATCAGGCACTGATTGGAAATGTCATAGCTAAAAACTGTTTCCTAGTCTGTAGGTGGTCTTTTTACTCATTTTGTGAAGTCTTTGGATGAGCATAGGTGTTTGATTTTTAGGAGCTTCCAGTTATCTAGTTTCTCTTCTGGTGTTTCTGCATTGTTAGTAATGTTTTGTATACTGTTTATGCCATGTATTAGGGTTCCTAACGTTGTCCCTGTTTTTTCTTCCATGATCTTTGTCGTTTTAGATTTTATATTTAGGTCTTTGATCCATTTTGAGCTCTTTTTTTGCATGGAGTGAGGTATGGGTCTTGTTTCATTTTTTTGCAGATAGATATCCAGTTATGTCAGCACCATTTGTTAAAAAGACTGTCTTTTCCCCATTTAACTGTTTTGGGGCCTTTGTCAAATATCGGCTGCTCATATGTGGATGGATTTATGTCTGGATTCTCAATTCTGTCCCAGTGGTCTATGTATCTGTTGTTGTACCAGTACCAGGCTGTTTTGACTACCGTGGCGGTATAATAGGTTCTAAAATCAGATAAAGTAAGGCCTCCCACTTTGTTCTTCTTTTTCAGTAATGCCTTATTTATCTAGGGCCTCCTTCCCTTCCATATGAAGATGGTGATTTGTTTCCCCATCTCATTAAAGAATGTCATTGGGATTTGGATCGGAATCGCATTAAATGTATAGATTGCTTTTGGTAGAATAGACATTTTTATAACGCTAAGTCTTCCTATCCATGAGCAAGGTATGTTTTTCCACTTATGTAAGTCTCTTTTGGTTTCTTGCAGAAGTGTACTGTAGTTTTCTTTGTATAAGTCTTTTACATCTCTGGTAAGATTTATTCTTAAGTGTTTCATCCTTTTGGGGGTTACTGTAAATGGCATTTATTTGGTGATTTCCTCTTCGATGTTCTTTTTATTAGTGTAGAGAAATCCAACTGATTTTTGTAGGTTTATCCTGTATCCTGATACTCTGCTGAACTCTTCTATTAGTTTCAGTAGTTGTCTGGAGAATTCCTTA
Source organism: Loxodonta africana (assembly GCF_030014295.1). Lineage (NCBI taxonomy): Eukaryota > Metazoa > Chordata > Mammalia > Proboscidea > Elephantidae > Loxodonta > Loxodonta africana. The sequence goes on from NC_087351.1 coordinate 53,794,980, forward strand.
CGGTTTTCTGTGTATAAGATCACATCATCTGCAAATAGAGATAATTTTACTTCGTCCTTGCCAATCTGGATGTCCTTTATTTCTTTATCCAGCCTAATTGCTCTGGCTAGGACCTCCAACACAATGTTAAATAAGAGCGGTGATAAAGGGCATCCTTGTCTGGTTCCTGATCTCAGTGGGAATGCTTTCAGGCTCTCTCCATTTAGGGTGATGTTGGCTGTTGGCTTTGTATAAATGCTCTTTGTTATGTTGAAGAATTTTCCTTCTATTCCTATTTTGCTGAGAGTTTTTATCATGAATTGGTGTTGAACTTTGCAAATGCCTTTTCTGCATCAATTGATAAAATCATGTGATTCTTGTCTTTTGTTTTATTTATGTGGTGGATTACGTTAATTGTTTTTCTAATGTTGAGCCATCCCTGCATACCTGGTATGAATCCCACTTGGTTACGGTGAATTATTTTTTTGATGTGTTGTTGAATTCTATTGGCTAGAATTTTGTTGAGGATTTTTGCATCTACATTCATGAGGGATGTAAGTCTGTAATTTTCTTTTCTTGTGGTATCTTTACTTGGTTTTGGTATTAGGGATATGGTCACTTCATAAAATGAGTTTGGTAGTATCCTGTCCTTTTCTATGCTCTGAAATACCTTTAGTACTAGTGGTGTTAACTCTTCTCTGAAAGTTTGGTAGAACTCTGCATTGAAGCCATCTGGACCAAGGCTTTTCTTTGTTGGGAGTTTTTTGATTACTTTTTCAATCTCTTCTTTTGTTATGGGTCCATTTAGTTGTTCTACCTCTGTGTTAGTTTAGGTAGGTGGTGTATTTCTAGGAATTCATCCATTTCTTGTAGGTTTTCAAATTTGTTTGAGTACAATTTTTCATACTAGGCTGATATGATTCTTTTAATTTCAGTTGGGTCTGTTGTAATATCGCCCATCTCATTTCTTATTCGGGTTATTTGCTTCCTCTTTTGTTTTTCTTTTGTCAGTTTGGCCAGTGGTTTATCAATTTTGTTGGTTTTTTCAAAAAGCCAGTTCTTGGTCTTAATTCTTTCAACTGTTTTTCTGTTTCATTTAGTTCAGCTCTTATTTTTATTATTTGTTTTCTTCTGGTGCCTGTGGGTATCTTTTGTTGTTTTTTTTTTTCTATTTGTTCAAGTTGTAGGGATAATTCTTTGATTTTGGCCCTTTCTCCTTTTTGTATGTGTGTATTTATTGATATAAATTGGCCTCTATGCACTGCTTTTGCTGTGTCCCACAGGTTCTTATAGGAAGTGTTTTCATTCTCATTGGATTCTCTGAATTTCTTTATTCCATCCTTAATGTCTTCTATAATCCAGTCTTTTTTGAGCAGGGTTTTGTTCAGTTTCCAGGTGCTTGATTTCTTTTCCCTACTTTTCCTGTTATTGATTTCCACTTTTTTAGCCTTATGGTCAGAGAAGATACTTTGTAATATTTCAATGTTTTGGATTCTGCTAAGGCTTGCTTTATGACCTAATATGTGGTCTATTCTAGAGAATGTTCCATGTGCACTAGAAAAGAAAGTATACTTGGCTGTTGTTGGGTGGAGTGTTCCATATATGTGTATGAGGTCATGTTGGTTGATTGTGGAATTTAGATCTTTTGTGTCTTTAATTGAGCTTCTTTCTGGATGTCCTGTCCTTTCCCGAAAGCGGTGTGTTGAAGTCTCCTGCTATTATTGTGGAGCTGTCTATCTCACTTTTCAGTGCTGATAGAGTTTGTTATAAGTATCTTGCAGCACTGTCATCGGGTGCATAAATATTTAATATCGTTATATCTTCTTGGTGTATTGTCCCTTTAATCATTATATAGTGTCCTTCCTTATCCTTTCTGATGGATTTAACTTTAAAGTCTATTTTGTCAGATATTAATATTGCCACTCCTGCTCTTTTTTTTAACTGTTGTTTGCTTGATATACTTTTTTCCATCCTTTGAGTTTTAGTTTATTTGTGTCTCTAAGTCTAAGGTATGTCTCTTTTAGACAGCATATAGATGGATCTTGTTTTTATATCCATTCTGCCACTCTCTGTCTCTTTATTGGTGCATTTAGTCCATTTGCATTCAGGGTATTTTTTTTATGGATTAAGTGCTATTATTTTGATTCTTTTTTTGTGTGTTGTTGACAGATTCTTTTTCCCACTTAATTTTATGTGGTAAGTAGTTTTTCTTTATATATTGTCCTTTCCTCATATTTGTTGTTGTTGATTTTATTTCTGCTGAGACTCTATTTTTTTCTTGTATTTTATTTTGATGAGTAGGATAGTTTTCTCCTTTTGGTTACCTTATTATTTACCCCTATTTTTCTAATTTTAAACCTAACTTTTATTTATTTGTATTGCCGTATCTTCCTCTCCATATGGAAAGTGTATGATTACATTTCTTAATTCCTCTTTATTATTTTTATGTTGTCTTCTTTTATACCCTGTTTGGTGCTTTTTTTTTTTTTTTTTTTTTTAATAATCTTGCTTTGTTTTTTTGGATTTCCCTGTCTGGGTTGACTTCTGGTTGCTCTGCCCAGTGTTCCAGTCTTGGGTTGATACCTGATATTATTGATTTTCTAACCAAAGAACTCCCTTTAGTATTTCTTGTAGGTTTGATTTGGTTTTTATGAATTCCCTAAACTTGTGTTTATGTGGAAATGTCTTAATTTCACCTTCATATTTAAGAGACAGTTTTGCTGGATATAGGACTCTTGGCAGACAATTTTTTTCCTTCAATTTTTTAAATATGTCAACCCATTGCCTTCTCACCTATATGGCTTCTGCGGAGTAGTCTGAGCTTATTCTTATTGGCTTTCCTTTGTAAGTGACTTTTCATTTATTCCTCGCTGCTCATTCTCTCTTTATTTTTGGTTTTGGCAAGTTTGATTATGTCTTGGTGACTTTCTTTTAAGATGTATCTTATATGGAGTTTGATGAGCATCTTGGATAGATACCTTCTCATCTTTCATGATATCAGGGAAGTTTTCTGCCAACAAATCTTCAACAAGTCTCTCTGTATTTTCTGTTAACCCTCCCTGTTCTGGTACTCCAATCACTTACAGGTTATTTCTCTTGATAGAGCCCAACATGATTTTTAAGATTTCTTCATTTTTTTTAAAATTCTTTTCTCTGATTTTTCTTCAAATATATTTATCTTTGATTTCAGAAATTCTAGCTTCTACTTGCTCAATTCTGCTCCTCTTTCTATTGTCTACTTCTGTAATTTTATTGTTAATGTCCTGAATTTCTGATTGCTTTCTATGGATTTTTCCAGCTTATTAAACTTTTCATTATGTTCCTAAATAATCTAATTTCTTGAATTGCTTTATCTGTGTGTTCCTTGGCTTGTTCTGCGTATTGCTTCATTTCCTTCCTGATGTCTTGAAGGGTTCTGTATATTAAACTTTTGTATTCTGGCTCTGATAATTTCAGGAATGTACTTTCATCTAGAAGATCCCTGGATTCTGTTTTGAGAGCCTACTGAGATGATCCTGGTCTGTTTCTTTATGTGACTTGATATTGACTCTTGTCTCCAAGCCATCTATAAGTTATTGTATTCGTTTATGCTTGCTTACTGTCTCGTAGCTTCTTGCTTTGTTTTGGTATACCCCTATGGTTTGCTTGAGTGAGCTAGCTTATTTTCTCCTTTGGAGCTCTGACGTCCTGTCCCCAGCTGTCTAGAGCTGTTATAAGGTATATCAGTCTAGAAGTCCATTCAGTTTTCTTGTATGAATCAGCTCAGGTTTCCAAGTAACTGATCATCAAGTGCGTGGTACAGGTCCTGTCCTACAGTCTTAGAAGGGCAGGGGTGATTTGCATATATACCTGTATCTGATTGTAGCAGGGGGTCCTGCTCTGAACAAGGCAGGGGGTTGAGAACGGACCCCCGAGTGTCTCTGAGGAAAGCGCAACCCTGTTCCCTAGAGCACGCAGGTGGGTGGGTTCTGCAGACGGACCATGGGCACCCAAAGTTTTTGGTTGTAAGGACTGGGAGGTACCAGTTATCTTTGGATCCCTGTCATGGGTGGCTGGGTGACCTGAGTGGAGCTACCAGTCCTTATGTCCCTGATGTGGGTAGGTGAGGACCTTGTTTAATAGGCAAAGTAATGTCAAACATCAAACACCCACCTCTCCACCCCACAGCTGAAATGGTTGGAGTTTGCTAACAAGGGCCTATTCTTCTGAAATAGGCCCACACAGGTCCATGAAGAAGGGAAAGGTGCTCAAAGTCCATGGACAGTTTATGCCTGGACAGGAGCCATTTCTGTCCTGAGCTGCCCTGGTTACTGGAGCTAGCAAATTATCTTTTCCCCCACTTGCAAATTTTTTCCTTCCCCCAGGCTGGTAGGATGGCTCTAGGTGCTCAATAGGGCCTATCTCAGGCCGAGGGATTCAGCTGCTGAAGCCAGCTTGGTGGTGGGGGGGCACGGTAAAATATACGTAAGTACTTAGCTTTTGCCGGGAGCACCATTTCTCTCAGGTTCCGGAGGTGTGAGTGGGCTGTGTGGCTGGCTGCTTCTCTCAGAGGAAATTGCAGCTGACTCCTAGTACCAGCTCGACGATGCCATGGCTCCGGGGTTGGTGCCTGAGGGCTCCCCACAATTCAGGTCCGGTAACTCCTCTCCACTTCTGAGTGGTCTCTTACTCTCCCTGCCCCTCAGTTCATTTTCTAAGCTTGCCTTTGAAGTTCAGGGCTCCCAGCTCGTCACAAATATACTCATTTAACTTGTTTTTTCGGGTCTTTGCTGTAAAGAGGGCTCGCTGCAAGCATCTGTCTATTCTGCCATCTTGGCTCAGCCTCCCTCCATTTGCTTTTATCAGTATTCTTTCCACACATTTCAATCTGAAGAATATTTTCTTAAAGGAAGAAGACAACAGCAAAGTAACAGTTACAGCCCTAAACCTCTCCCTCCCTCTCTCTCCGTCTCATCCTTAGCCCTCCACTCACTGTCATGGATTGAACTGTGTCCCCCCAAAAAGTTTCAAGTTGGCTAGACCATGATTCCTAGTATTGTGTGGTTCTCTTCCATTTTGTGATTTGATGTAATTTTCTCATGTGTTGTAATTCTTAATTTCTGCCTGTGGTTAATGAGGCAAGATTAAAACCGAAAACCAAACCAGTTGCCATCAAGTGGATTCCGACACAAAGCAACCCTATAGGACAGCATAGTAATGCCCCACAGGGTTTCCAATGAGCCGCTTGTGGATGCAAGCTGTGCCACCAGAGCTCCAAGGCAAGACTGGGTTATGTTAAAGAGGATTAGGGTAGGATGCAACACCCTTACTCAGGTCACATCCCTGATCCTGGGGCATTTCCCTGGGGTGTGGCCTGCATCACCTTTTGTAAGAGATAAAAGAAGAGAGAAGCCAGCAAGAGATAGGGACCTCATTCCACCAAGAAAGAAGTGCTGGGAGCAGACCATGTTTTTCAGACCTCGGTTCCTTGTGCTTAGAAGCACCTAGACCAGGTGAAGGGTGATGACAAGGACCTTGCCCAAGAACCAAGAGATTGAGCAATCCTTCCCCAGGAGCTGGCACCTTGAATTTGGACTTCTAGTCTCCTGGACTATGAGAGAATAAATTGGTTTATCAAAACCATCCACTTTTGGTATTTCTGTTCTAGCAGTACTAGGTAACTAAGACATTCACCCTCACCAACACCCCTCCATCTTTTTGGAAACCTAGGTTAATTCTGTGAACTTGTATATTCGTACACAAGTTTCTTGAGAAATCCATGTTACTCATTTATACTGGTACTTATGTAGTTGCCTATTGAAATGTTAAAGGAGGTATGTGTTAATTTATTAGTGGCATCAAGAAAGTCTGACTGCTAAGATATCCCTTGGGTTAGCATTCTTGTTTAATTTTTTAAAGTTCACAGTCTAATATTCACTTATTTGGGTTCATAAAGTTCATTGAGTCACTCATATGTGAGCAATCACACAAAGAAAGATTCCTGTTAGCCTAATTTATGTGTGGCTAATACTCAGAATACCAATTTGTTAAATGTTCAAGGCAGATAATCCCATTCAATGACTGTTCAGTATGCATGAGATCTGCTTTAGTACTGTGGAAAATGAATAAGGAAGCAGGAAGTAGTGCGGGCATTGATTTGGATAAAGAAAGAAATGCATTGACAGTATTGAGGGATATGTTTCCAAAATAATGGTGGAGCCTAATTAATCCTTTTTGCCTTTCAAAAGAGAATACCTGATTGAACACTTTTTGGTTTTAGATTCAGTGTCCCTTGTGTTTGCCCAGTTCCTGACAGAATCTACATGTTCTACCTCTTGGAATACCAAATCTTCTACTTCTAATTACAGATCATTTTTCTTTCTCAAGCACATATTTTCCCTTTACATACACCAATATTAACAACTATGGCTAAATTGCTGCTTTGTTGGGCCAGGGAGTTACCCTTTCTTTCCATCTTGCCAATGTTACTCTCAATTTCTTGGTTTGGACATCTTTATCACACAAAAAGATAATTCACTTCATGTTTCATTCAGGTTCTTTTAAAAATATGTGCTCCTTAGAGAGCTCCCCATAGAGTTACACTGATTTGGTAATTTAAAAAAATAAAATCTTTTGGAAAATTTTGTTTGAATCTGGCTCTGAGGCTTACTTGCTAGTTAACATTTTTGTGTCTAAGTCTACTGGGATAACCAAAAAAAAAAAAAAAAAAAAAACTAAGCCCACTGCTGTTGAGTTGATTCCGACTCATAATGACCCTACAGGACAGAGTAGAACTTCCCCGTAGAGTTTCCAAGGAGTGCCTGTTGGATTCAAACTGCTGACCTTTTGGTTAGCAGCTGTAGCACTTAACCACTATGCCACCAGTGTTTCTGTCTACTGGAATAGCTTGTATTATTTTGTAATTCTAGAAATTTTCAAAGTTTGGTTCTATCTTAAATGTGGAAAAATATAGAAAATTAAAACACAAAAAATGGAAATGTGGAGACCTTTCAGATGGCTAGGTATCACTAAATTATTTAAAGAAGCCATAAACTGGTTCCTGCCACCATCACTATACCAAAAATGCTCTCCTTATCTTCAGTGGTGATCTCCAGTTCCAAAAATTGTATATCTACATTGATTTATTCAGTCACTTGTTCAATTACTGAGAAAAGAAAAAGTAGTGTTAGATTCTCCACCTGTCATATCAATGTGAATGTCTCTATTTTTCCATTTATTTAGATCTTAGTTTTATAGACTTCACAGATCTTTTATTATGTATACACACATTTGAGATTATTCTGCCTTCTTGATGAATTACCCTTCTATCATTATGAAATGTTCCTCTGGTAATACACCTTGCCTAGTGTTAATATAATCTTACCAATTTTCTTATGATTAATATTTAAATGATATACTTTCTGCTATTTTACTTTAAATCTATATATGTTCTTATTCTTGAAGTATTTCATTTTAAGAGTATTTACTGGAGTTGTGTATTTTATCCATTTCAATAATTTTTGTTTTCTAGTGGGGTTTTAGTCCATTTACACTTGATTAGGTAAATCTATCATATTACTAATCATTTACTATTTAATCTGTTCTGCTTGTTTCTCCATTTCTGAATTCTTTGGTAATGTTTAGCATTCCATATGCAGATGACACAACTATGCTTGCAGAAGTGTAGACAACTTCAAGTAGTTACTGAGGAAGTTAGGTATGGATTACACCTGAATATAAAGAAAATGAAAATCCTTACAACTGTACCAATAAACAACATCATGGGATGTGGTAAAAAAAAAAATGAAGTTGCCAAGGATTTTATTCTACTTGAATGAACAATCAATGCCTATGGAAGCAGCAATCAAGAAATCAAATGATGTATTGCATTGGGCAAATCTGAAGCAAAAGACCTTTTTAAGGTGTTAAAAAGCAAAGATGGCACTTCAGTGACTAAGGTGTGTCTGACCCAAAACATGGTATTTTCAGTAGTTTCCCATGCATGTGAAAACAGGACAATGAAAAAGAGGACTGAAAGAGATTTGACACATTTGAATTATAGTGTTGGTGAAGAACGTTAAATATAATGTGGATTTCTAGAAGAACAAACAAATCTATCTCATTGGAAGTACAGCCAGAATGCTCCTTTTTGGTGAGAATGGTGAGACTTTGTCTTGCTTACTTTGGACATGTCATCAGAGGGACCAATCGCTTTAGAAGGATATCATGCCTGGTAAAGCAGAAGGTCAGCAAAAAAGAGGGAAACCCTTGATGAGATGAACTGACACAGTGTCTGCAACAATGGGCTCAAACACAGCAACAAATACGAGGATGGCACAGGACAGAGCAATGTTTTATTTTATTGTTTTTAAGGTCTTTTTTTTTTTTTTATGAGTCAGAGCTGACTCGGTGGCACCTAAAAAAACCATCAATTTATAGTTACATATTTGCTTGTTATCTGTTTTGTGGATTCTCTAAGGATTATAATATGTATTCTTAATTCATCATAGACTAGCGTGAATTGATTTTATACCAGTTCATGTATAAGCAGATGCTTACATGTATAAGCAGATGCTTACAAAAGATAATTTCACTGGCCTCCATCTTACCCTTTGTGCTATTGTTAGCTTATATTTAATTTTTATATATGTTATAAATCCTCATTTCATAGTTACTTTTTTTAACTTTTTTTAAAATTGTGGTAAAGATATACATAACAAAACATTTGCCAGTTCAAGAATTTTTACATGTACAATTCAGTGACATTGATTACATTCAGCATATTGTGCAACTGGTCAATTGATTTTTTTTTTTTTTAATAATTTTTACTGTGCTTTAAGTGAAAGTTTACAAATCAAGTCAGTCTCTCACATATAAACTTATATACACCTTACTACATACTTCCATTTACTCTCCTCCTAATGAGTCTGCCCACTCCCTCCTTCCAGTCTCTCCTCTCATGACCGTTTTGCCAGTTTCTAACCCTCTCTACCCTCCCATCTCCCCCCCCCAGACAGGAGTTGCCAACACAGTCTCAAGTGTCCACCTGATACAAGTAGCTCACTCTTCATCAGCATCTCTCTCCAATCCATTGTCCAGTCCATTCCATGTCTGATGAGTTGTCTTCGGGAATGGTTCTTATCCTGGGCCAACAGAAGGTTTGGGGACCATGACCGCAAGGATTCTTCTAGTCTCAGTCAGACCATTAAGTCTGGTCTTTTAATGAGAATTTGGAGTCTGGACCCCACTATTCTCTTGCTCATTCAGGGGTTCTCTGTTGTGCTGGCAGTGCAGTCATTGGTTGTGGCCGGGCACCATCTAGTTCTTCTGGTCTCAGGATGATGTAAGTCTCTGGTTCATGTGGCCCTTTCTGCCCTTTGGGCTCATAATTATCTTGTGACCTTGGTGTTCTTCATTCTCCTTTGATCCAGGTGGGTTGAGACCAACTGATGCATCTTAGATGGCTCCTCGCTAATGTTTAAGACCCCAGATGCCACTCTTCAAAGTGGGATGCAGATTGTTTTCTTAATAGAATTTATTTTGCCAATTCACTTAGATGTCCCCTGAAGCCATAGCCCCCAAACCCCCACCCTTGCTCCGCTGACTTTCGAAGCGTTCAGTTTATCCAGGAAACTTCCTTGCTTTTGGTCCAGTCCTGTTAAGCTGACCGTGCCTGTACTGAGTATTGTCCTTCCCTTCACCTAAAGTAGTTCTTATCTACTATCTAATCAGTAAATAACGCTCTCCCATCCTCCCTCCCTCCCCACTCTCGTAATCACAAAAGAATGTGTTCTTCTCAAACTGTTTCTCAAGATCTTATAATAGTGGTCTTATACAATATTTGTCCTTTCGCATATGACTAATTTCATTCAGCATAATGCCTTCCAAGTTCCTCCATGTTATGAAATGTTTCACAGATTCATCACTGTTCTTTATTGATATGTAGTATTCCATTGTGTGAATATACCATAATTTATTTATCCATTCATCCACTGATGGACACCTTGGTTGCTTCCAGCTTTTTGCTATTGTAAACAGTGCTGCAATAAACATGGGTGTGCATATATCTGTTCGTGTAAAGGCTCTTATTTCTCTAGGATATATTTCGAGGAGTGGGATTTCTGGGTTGTATGGTAGCTCTATTTCTAACTTTTTAAGGAAACGCCAGATAGATTTCCAAAGTGGTTGTACCATTTGACATTCCCACCAGCAGTGTATAAGAGTTCCAATCTCTCCGCAGCCTCTCCAACATTTATTATTTTGTTTTGTGGATTAATGCCAGCCTCACTGGCATGAGATGGAATCTCATTGAAGTTTTAATTTGCATTTCTCTAATGACTAATGATCGAGAGTATTTTCTCATGTATCTCTTAGCCACCTGAATATCTTCTTTAGAGAAGTGCATGTTCATATGCTTTGCCCAATTTTTAATTGGGTTATTTGCCTTTTTGTGGTTGAGTTTTTACAGAATCATATAGATTTTAGAGATCAGGTGCTGGTTGGAGATGTCATAGCTGAAAATTTTTTCCCAATCTGTAGGTGGTCTTTTTACTCTTTTGGTGAAGTCTTTAGATGAACATAGGTGTTTGATTTTTAGGATCTCCCAGTTATCTGGTTTCTCTTTGTCATTTTTAGTAATGTTTTGTATTCTGTTTATGCCTTGTATTAGGGCTCCTAACATTGTCCCTATTTTTTTCTTCCATGATCTTTATTGTTTTAGTCTTTATGTTTAGATCTTTGATCCACTTGGAGTTAGTTTTTGTGCATGGTGTGAGATATGGGTCCTGTTTCATTTTTTGCAAATGGATATCCAATTATGCCAGCACCATTTGTTAAAAAGACTATCTTTTCCCCCAATTAACTGACACTGGGCCTTTGTCAAATATTGGCTGCTCATAGGTGGATGGATTTATATCTGGGTTCTCAATTCTGTTCCATTGGTCTATGTGCCTGTTGTTGTACCAGTACCAGGCTGTTTTGACTACTGTGGCTGTATAATAGGTTCTGAAATCAGGTAGAGTGAGGCCTCCCACTTTCTTCTTCTTTTTCAGTAATGCTTTACTTATCTGAGGCTTCTTTCCCTTCCATATGAAGTTGGTGATTTGTTTCTCCATCACATTAAAAAATGTCCCTGGAATTTGGATCGGAAGTGCATTCAATTTATAGATGGCTTTTGGTAGAATAAACATTTTTACTATGTTAAGTCTTCCTATCCACGAGCAAGGTATGTTTTTCCACTTACGTAGGTCCCTTTTAGTTTCTTGCACTAGTACTTTGTAGTTTTCTTTGTATAGGTCTTTTACATCTTTGGTAATTTATTCCTAAGTATTTTATCTTCTTGAGGGCTACTGTGAATGGTATTGATTTGGTGATATCCTCTTCGATGTTCTTTTTGTTGGTGTAGAGGAATCCAAGTGATTTTTGTATGTTTATCTTGTAACCTGAAGCTCTGCCAAACTCTTCTATTAGTTTCAGTAGTTTTCTGGAGGATTCCTTAGGGTTTTCTGTGTATAAGATCATGTCATCTGCAAATAGAGATAATTTTACTTCTCCTTGTCAATCCGGATGCCCTTTATTTCTTTGTCCAGCCTAATTGCTCTGGCTAGGACCTCTAGCACAATGTTGAATAAGAGTGGTGATAAAGGGCATCCTTGTCTGGTTCCCTTTCTCAAGGGAAATGCTTTCAGGCTCTCTCCATTTAGAATGATGTTGGCTGTTGGCTTTGTATAGATGCCCTTTATTATGTTGAGGAATTTTCCTTCAATTCCTGTTTTGCTGAGAGTTTTTATTATGAATGGGTGTTGGACTTTGTCAAATGCCTTTTCTGCATCAATTGATAAGATCATGTGGATTTTGTCTTTTGTTTTACTTATATGATGGATTAATGGTTTTTCTAATATTGAACCTACGTTGTATTCCTGGTATAAATCCCACTTGGTTGTGGATTATTTTTTTGATATGTTGTTGAATTCTATTGGCTAGAATTTTGTTGAGGATTTTTGCATCTATGTTCAAGAGGGATATAGGTCTGTAATTTTCTTTTTTAGTGGTGTATTTACCTGGTTTTGGTATCAGGGATATGGTGGCTTCATAGAATCAGTTAGGTAGTATTCCATCATTTTCTATGCTTTGAAATACCTTTAGTAGTAGTGGTGTTAACTCTTTTTTGAAAGTTTGGTAGAACTCTGCAGTGAAGCCATCCGGGCCAGAGCTTTTTTCTTGTTTCAATCTCTTTTTTTGTTATGGTTCTATTTAGTTGTCCTACTTCTGATTGTGTTAGTTTAGGTAGGTAGTGTTTTTCTAGGAATTCACCCATTTCTTCTAGGTTTGCAAATTTGTTAGAGTACAATTTTTTATAATAATCTGATATGATTCTTTTAATATCAGTTGGGTCTGTTGTGATATGGCCCATCTCATTTCTTATTCGGGTTATTTGTTTCCTTTCTTGTATTTCTTTAGTCAGTCTGGCCAATGGTTTATCAATTTTGTTAATTTTTTCAAGGAACCAGCTTTTGGCTTTGTTAATTCTTTCAATTGTTTTTCAGTTGTCTAATTAATTTAATTCAGCTCTAATTTTTATTATTTGTTTTCTTCTGGTGCCTGATGGGTTCTTTTGTTGCTCACTTTCTATTTGTTCAAGTTGTAGGGACAGTTCTCTGATTTTGGCTCTTTCTTCTTTCGGTATATGTGCATTTATCGATATAAATTGACCTCTGAGCCCTGCTTTTGCTGTGTCCCAGAGGTTTTGATAGGAAGTATTTTCATTCTCAGTGCATTCTATGAATTTCTTTATTCCCTCCTTAATGTCTTCTATAACCCAGTCTTTTTTCAGCAGGGTATTGCTCAGTTTCCAAATATTTGATTTCTGTTCTCTGATTTTTCTGTTATTGATTTCTACTTTTATGGCCTTGTGGTCTTAGAAGATGCTTTGTAATATTTTGATGTTTTGGATTCTGCAAAGGTTTGTTTTATGACCTAATATGTGATCTACAGAATGTTCCATGTGCACTAGAAAAAAAAAGTATACTTTGCAGCTGTTGGGTGTAGTGTTCTGTGTAAGTCTATGAGGTCAAGTTGGTTGATTCTAGCAATTAGGTCTTCCGTGTCTCTATGGAACTTCTTACTGGAAGTCCTGTCCTTCTCTGAAAGTGGCGTGTTGAACTCTCCTACTATAATTGTGGAGGTGTCTATCTCACTTTTCAGCTCTGTTAAAGTTTGTTTTATGTATCTTGCAGCCCTGTCATTGGGTGCATAAATATTTAATATGATTATATCTTCCCGGTCAATTGTCCCTTTAATCATTATGTAGTGTCCTTCTTTATCCTTTGTGGTGGATATAACTTTAAAGTCTATTTTGTCAGGAATTAATATTGCTACTCTTGCTCTTTTTTGATTGTTGTTTGCTTGATATATTTTTTTCCATCCTTTGAGTTTTAGTTTGTTTGGCTCTAAGTCTAAGGTGTGTCCCTTGTAGGCAGCATATAGACGGATCGTGTTTCTTTATCTAGTCTGAGGCTCTCTGTCTCTTTATTGGTGCATTTAGCCCATTTACATTCAGCGTAATTATAGATAAGTATGAGTTTAGTGCTGTCATTTTGATTCCTTTTTGTGTGTGTTCTTGACAATTTCATCTTTCCACTTACTTTTTTGTGCTGAGACATTTTTCTTTGCAAATTGTGTGTTCCTCATTTTCATAGCAGTTCATGTTTGCTGAGTCATGTTTTTCTTGGTTTTTATTTTGAATTATGGAATTGTTAGACGTCTTTGTGGTTACCTTAATATTTACCCCTATTTTTCTAAGTAAAAACCTAACTTGTATTGTCCTACATCGCCTTGTTTTCCTCTCCATATGGAAGATCTATGCCTCCTGTATTTAGTCCTTCTTTTTGATTATTGTGATCCTTTACATAATGACTTCAATGATTCCCTGTTTTGAGCATTTTTTTCTTTTTAAAATTAATCTTAATTTGTTTTTGTGTTTTCCCTATTTGAGTTGATATCAGGATGTTCTGTTCTGTGACCTTGTGTTGTGTTGGTATCTGAAATTATTGATTTTCTGACCTATTTCCTTTAGTATTTCTTGTAGCTTTGGTTTGGTTTTTGCAAATTCTCTAAGCTTGTGTTTATCTGTAAATATGTTAATTTCACCTTCATATTTGAGAGAGAGTTTTGCTGGATATATGATCCTTGGCTGGCAGTTTTTCTCCTTCAGTGCTTTCTATATGCCATCCCATTGCCGTCTGGACTGCATGGTTTCTGCTGAGTAGTCTGAACTTATTCTTACTGATTTTCCTTTGTAGGAGACTTTTCTTTTATCTGTGGCTGCTTTTAAAATTTTCTCTTTATTTTTGGTTTTGGCAAGTTCGATGATAATGTGTCTTAGTGATTTTCTTTTTGAATCAATCTTATATGGGATTCAGTGAGCATCTTGGATAGATATCCTTTCATCTTTCATGATATCAGGGAAGTTTTCTGCCAACAGATCTTCAACTATTCTCTCTGTATTTTCTGTTATCCCTCTCTGTTCTGGAACTCCAATCACACGCAAGTTATTCTTCTTGATAGAGTCTCACATGATTCTTAGGGTTTCTTCATTTTTTTAAATTCTTTTATCTGATTTTTCTTCAATCCTCCAACTTCCCCCCTCTGCATTCCAATTGCTCGATTTTGCTCCTCTGACTTCCTACTGAGTTGTCTAATTCTGTAATTTTACTGTTAATCTTTTGGATTTCTGAATGCTGTCTCTCTATGGATTCTTGCAACTTATTAATTTTTCCACTATGTTCTTGAATAATCTTTTTGATTTCTTCAACTTCTTTTTCAGTGTTTTCCTTGGCTTTTTCTGTAGATTGCCTTATTTCATTTCTGAGGTCATCTCTGATGTCTTGAAGCATTCTGTATATTAGTTTTTTATATTCTGCATCTGGCAACTCCAGGACTGTATCCTCTTTTGGGAAAGATTTTGATTCTTTAATTTGGGGAGTTGTAGGAGCAATCATGGTCTTCTTCTTTATGTGGTTTGATATCGACTGCTGTCGCCAAGCCATCTATAAGATATTGTAATGATTTATTTTATATTCGCTCACTGAGTCTTAACTTGTTTTGTTTTCTTTCAATATACGCAGATGGGCTACTAGATTGCGCTGTCTTGATTGTTGTAGCCTTTGAATCACTTATGTCTTATTACCAGCTGGTTTGGGGTGTTACCAAGTATATAAGCCTAAGAGTCCACTCACTATTCTTGAATAGAATCAGCTTAGGTGTTCTCATTTTGGGTCACCAAGTGTGTAGTGTAGACTGTCACTTATTAACTTAGAGGAGTAGTGGTGATAGTTGTGTGCACCAGATTCTAGTTGCAGCAGGGGGTCACACTTCATGGGGGGCAAGATGCTGACAGCTTTCCCCCACGTGCCAGTGAGCTAGGTGTGTCTCTATTCCTAAAGGACTTTTGTGTGTAGGCTCTGCAGCTGTACTCAGGCACCCAATGCATGTACCTCTAAAGATTGGTAGGCGTCAGTATCCTCAGACCCCTCTGACAGGTGGCTAGGAGGTTTGGGTGGAGCTTCAGCGCTCAGTTCCCCATTGTGGATCAGTGAGGGCTCTGTTTAATAGGTAGAGATATCAGACTTGTCTTTCCGGTGATCTGCTAAAACAATTACAGTCAGATCTCTATCAGAATTCCCTTTGCATTATAATAGCCACCTTGTTCCCTGTAGGGATGAAAACCAAAGACTGTGGATCTCATATGCTTGGCTATAGCTAGTTCTGTATTTTTATTCCAATTTAGGGACGTCAGGGAAGTATTTTTGTCCCTGGGTTTTTAGTAGCTGCTTCTCTCAGGCCAGGAGAATGGGTTACGAAAAGAAAACAAAAAACCCACAGAGCACTTCACTCCCTGGCCCAGGAAATTCCAATGTTAAGGAAGCCACCTGGGGCAGGGAGGGGAGGGATCAGATAGATAGGAGAGAGTAGCACCCAGCAATATAGACAGTTACTT
Source organism: Loxodonta africana (assembly GCF_030014295.1). Lineage (NCBI taxonomy): Eukaryota > Metazoa > Chordata > Mammalia > Proboscidea > Elephantidae > Loxodonta > Loxodonta africana. The sequence goes on from NC_087351.1 coordinate 53,810,935, forward strand.
ATCTTGCTTGGTGATGACTGTTTTATCTGAGATTCCCGAGGGGTGTGTAGCCTTTGTGTGCTGGCTGGGTCCAAACTGCCCCAGAGGGTCAGGCCTGTGTCCTGTGCTTGTGCTGTCTCAGAAGCCATGGTCAGCTCCTCCGCTCCCAGTCCAAAGCCCAGCGCCAATGTTCCCTGGCTGGGACGCCGCATTCCAGGCTCCAAAACCAGTCGCTGCCTCCCAGTGACTTCTCCTCGTTGCACTCCCTGCCTGCGCTGGCTGGGCTTCCCCTGAGGTCACTTCAGGGGGCTAGGGCTGTGTCCTGTGTTTGCCCTGTCTCAGGAAGCCATGCTCAGCTCCCCCTGTGCCCAGTCCAAAGCCTGGTGCCAAGGTTTTCTGACCAGGATGCTGGCTCTGGGCTCCGAAAACAGTCGTTCCTTCCCCGTGGTTGCTCATTCTTTCGTTAGCCGCGTCAGTGTGCAGCCTACTTGTGCTGGGTGAGTCTCTACTGAAGTTACCCCAGGGAGCTAGTGGTTAGTGCTGTGTCCCGTGCCTGCCCTGCCTCAGCAAGCTGCAATCAGCCCTGCTGCTCAGCACCAGGGATCCGCGAGGGCTCTAGGCTGTAGAACTGGACACCGGTTCCAGAGGCTGTCGCTGCTTCAGGGCACAGCTTTTTGCTCCCCTGTCACTCAGGTCAACTCTTTAGATCTGTGTTTGATGGTCAGGATTCGTAGATTGTCATGTATGTGATCGATTCACTTGTTTTTCCGAGTCTTTGTTGCAAGAGGGATCTGAGGTAGCTTCTACCTAGTCAGCCATCTTGGCCCCACCTGGTCAATTCCACAGTTACTTTTTTAGTTTTTAAAAGTCAATAATCTTTCGAGGATATCAGGGAAATACTAGTTTTTATTATCTACTCACATATTTAAGAGATTTGCTGTTCTTCATTCCTTCTCACAGATCTGTATTTCTATCTGAGAACATCTCCCTTGAACATAAAAATTTCCTTTAGTGTGTCTGGTAGTGTAATTCTACTGGAAATAAATTATCTCAACTTGTGATTGTCTGTAAATGCCTTTGTTTTGCCTTAATTTCTGAATGATATTTTTTGCTGGATATAGAACTTCCAGATTGGCAGTTTTCTACTTTTTCAGCACTTCAAGAATGTTATTCTATAATTTTCTGATGAAAATATGCCATCATTCTTACTCTTGTTCACCTGAATATAATGTTTTTTTAGTTTTCAGAAGTGTGACTGTAATATTCCTGAGTGAGGTTTTTACTTAATTCATCTGGTTTAGGGTTTAGAGTTAGAGCTTTAGCTTGATGTCTTTTACAACTTTTGGAAAATTTTCAGGCAGTATCTTTTCAAATATTTCACATGCCTCATTCTTTCTCTCTTGTCCTTTTGGGACTACAAATTATGTATCTGTGTGCTTTAGTGTGGGTATTTTTTATTGATCTGCTTTCAATTTTACTTTTTTTTTTTTTGACTTGGACCAAGCTGCTCGTGAATACATTCATTGAATCATTTATCTCTGACAGTATACTTTTTAGTTCTGGATTATCTTTTTGGTTCTTTCACAGAGCTTCCATTATCTCTAATGAAATTCTTCATTTAATTTTCCATTCTGTATATTTTCTTTGTCTAAATTTTTGAAAGGTTTATTTTAGAGTTCTTACCTGTTAATTTCAATATCAGTGTCTTCTGTGGATCTGCCTCCAATGTAAATTATACCAGACATTTTATATATTAAAATAGTAGAGACTGAACTAGATAATACATTTTTTTTTTTTTTTCATTTTGGTTAGTTTTTCTGAGACAGCTCATGCACTTTAAGCTGCTAGACATCTAGGGTGAGGGATGAATCACTGTGATCCTACTATGAGATAGTACTGAGTCACAGTTAAATAGTTTTGGGTTATTTCTGGCTTCAAATGAGATTATTGAGATTTCCCTTTGTCCTCCAGTCTGAACCTAAATTCTTGTGTCAGTTGGAGGAGGCGATCTCCTTGATCTTATCAGGAATTAAGTTTACCACTGACAGGGACTGGGTTACAGTTTAAGTGGTGTCAGTTCACTCTAGATTAAACCCTAGGAGGTCCCTAGAATTTAGGTCTGAAATTGTGACTGCTGTGAGATCTCTTCTTTGTAGTTCTTTCTCCACCACTGCTTAATCAGAACAATATTCAGGTCAAGGGGTTTGCTTTTGCTTTTAGAACTACTTCAGATTCCAATCCAATATGCTAGTCCACATTGCCATTAAAAGTTTGGTTGCTTTCTCCTAATCCCATTAAAGAGTCTATATCTGTAATAGGCCCATTCTTCTGTTTGCCTGTACCCAGACTAGATAATTGAATCAGGCACCTCCGTTTTCTAACCTACAAGGACATGTCCTTCACTGGAATTTAGCTCTTTTAGACTTCTTTGCAGCCATCCTTCTTCAATTTTTTTAAAAATTATTATTTTAGCGTATCTTTATATATATATATATATATATTTTATATTAGTATAGTGTTTTCTTGGAGCCCTGGTGATGCAGTGGTGAAGAACTTGGTTGCTAACCAAAAGGTTGGCAGTTGGAATCCACCGGCTGCTCCTTGGGACAGTTCTACTCTGCCCTATAGGGTCACTATGAGTTGGAATCAACTTGGTGGCAACGGGTTTGGTTTGGTTTAGTGTTTTCTTGTTTAAGTATGGAATGATGGTCTTTCGTTACCTCTTACTCCTAAACAGATGTGGAATTACCCCTTTATTCTAAATCAAATAAACACTTTTTATTCATCTTACTTGACTTCTCAGAGGCATTTGTACAATTGAACATTCTCAAATTGTTAAAATTCCTATTTCATTGGATGCATATCATGCTATCCTTCCAGTTTTATACACACCTGTCCAGAAATAAATTCAGTCAACAAATATTTGTTACATGGATACAGTGTGCCAAAGTTGGGCAATTTTTTTTTTTTTTAATAGTAACATGACGGAGAACTGGGGAAAACATTGTAGTTTAAAATAAATTTGTAACTTAATATGTGACCCGCTTTTTACCTGTTAGTATTGTGTTGAAAGTTTGTTAATCAACCCATCTTTAGGTTTGTTTGTTCATGTGAATTGACGAAACTTCTGCATAAAAAGAGAGATTACTTGATAAATTACAACAGCAGAAGAGGATTGCTCTCTACAGTGGTCTGTTGCCAATTTCTGGGCTATTAAAGGGCTTTTGCAGTAATATTGAACATACATAAAAAGGAGGATGAGGAATAATCTAAAGCTTAAATAAGAACAAATCCAGTAATTACAACAATAATAACAATATCAATTGATACTGATACTTGGTAAATACCAAGTGCTTATTTAATGCAAAGGATGAACTACTAAAGATACAAGAATTATTTAATCCTCATAGCAACCTATCTTCTTATTTTGTATTTAAAGATCATTTATTTTCTCTCTCTCACACACACATGCACACACACATACATGGATACGTGTACAACATACAAATATATCAACATAGAAAACAATTTTTTTTCTCTCCCTGTTCATCATCTGACAGCCTTTTCCTTCCTTATACATACTTTTCTTGTAAGAGAAGAAACAAGATTTTTAAGAAACTTAAATACCACATTTTTAAACTAAATTATCTCTGGCTCACACTTAGACATTAATGACCAGGGATGCATACAAGAATCAAGAGGTAAATCAATAAAATTATATATCACACTGAAAGTATTGCACTTTTAGAATTTTGATGGTGGGTGACAATGGCTAAGAGGAAAAAGGTCACACTGAAAAAAAAAAAGTTTCTAAATTGACATTTCTACTTCAAATAGGATAACATGGAAAGAATAATACAGTTACTTTATTCTTATGAAAAGATTACAAAAACATACCAGACATATATTGTAGGAAAATTCTTTAAATTACATAGAAACTACTGGTACATTGTTTTAAAAAGAACAATTACTTTAGCACTAAGTAAAGCTAAAGCACCAATTCTATTTAAGAGAGAAAGAAAGAACAGTCAAGTGTTTGTGGGAAGGTGTACCATTAATTATCTTTAAAAAAATTCGAAATAAACTCCGAACTTGTTTTGCCTCATGTAAATCAATATAGAAATGCTCATGAGTACATCCTGTTCATTCACTCAATTTGCTCAGTCAACAAATATTTATTGGGTTCCAATATAACATGTTTGTATATAACATCAAGACTTTAAAGTGTACATCCCCAGATAATTTAAGACCTAGCACAAGTAACCTTTGTGCTGCCCTCCCTCCCCTTGGTCAGCTCTGCCCATCACTTAAAATACTCTGATATGTCTCTACCTAACAATGAAAATGAGCTGAATTAATGTAGTTATCCAATGTAATACAATGCTGATATGTTTATAATTCAATTCCAATATCTGTTATCTTTTAAAAATGTGATATCCCAAGTAAACATTCTTCTTGAACTCACACTTAGAAAGTATATACAGAAAATGGAAAATTAGGGAGTTAAGCTGATGATTGGCATATAAATGATTTTTACCACAAATCACATACTTAGCAAAATAGAAAATTATAATATAGGGACACATTAAAAAATCAACACGTGTCAATCATTTCAAAATTTAAAGAGATTTAAGAATGCTTCTCGTGCTCCATTAATTGAATTTTTTGAGAGTTGTAATAGATTCCATCGTACAACGAAAAATTTACTTCCAGTTAAATTAAGTATATTTCCAACAGTTGGAGCAGAGACAAAGTGAAAAGTCAAGTCCATTTCTATGAAAGAATTCACATAAAGGAATGACTGCCTAAAAATAATCAGTTATGTTCCAAGAAAGAATGTTTTCATGTTGATACTATGCAATGCTAAAGGAAAGACAGTCCTTGGAAAGAAAAACAGTATAAAGAACAGAATGTAATTTAACTGTGATGAATTAACCATAATTTTTCATTAATCAAATAATAACTTAAAGTATAATTAGTATTTCTGTAATTAATCATATTGTAAGTATAACAAGAAATCCCCAAACCACCTGAGTTATTTTGGCAGAAAGTTTCTCAATAAAAATATGCCACAGTAGGCCTTCAAAGTGCTTCTTGATGATGATTACAACACTATGATAGATGATGATGATGATATATTTACTGAACACCTATCATGTGTTAGGCAGTGTACCAAGCATGTTATTACCTCACTTAAAGAGGGTATTATTTTCTCCTCACTTTACCTAGGTGAGGATCAGATAATTCAAATGATACATCTAAAAGCCATGCCCCTAGCAAATTAGAAGCTGTCCCCAGATTCTCTATTCTTAATTACTATTTGCATACTTAATAAAAGTTAAACTATAGATGGTCCCCAAGAGGAATGCAGAAACCAGACACATAAACATGCAAAACAACTGCATATTCAAGTGTGCATATATATATACATATTTACCTCTCTCTCTATATATGTATATATATATACACACCTATACATACAGGCAGACATATATATATGTCTGTATGTATTTAAAAAAAAAGTATGTAAAGGTATATATATACACATATATATGATGCTCTATTTTCAATATTTTTTTTGTAATATGTATTTATTAAAATGGGAAAGATCAAGACTATTTTAATATATATGTATATATATTTATTTATATGTCAAAACCCATTGCCAACAAGTTGATTCTGACTCATAGGGACCCTATAGGACAATGGAGAACTTCCCCATAGGGTGCCCAAGGAGCAGCTGGTGGTTTTAGGCTGCCAAACTTTTGGTTAGGAGCCAAACTCTTTACCACTGCGCCACCAGCATTCCATCTATTATTTTATATAGTATTCTATAACTTTTAATAGTAAAAGTGATATAATTGTATTTAGTCATCTTTCATTTACATAAATACCCTATTTTATACATTGCTATGATACACTTGTGTTTTTAATGTTATTCACTATCATGAAAAGAATTAAAATTCCATCATAATTTTAAGTGGAAATACATAATAGCTATACATGCTTGATAAGGTCTCCAATGTCCCTCCTTAGGAAATGCCATAATTTAGTCATATTTTAGCTTTTAGTCAAAAGTGTTCTTTTAGAACATAATATCATCCTCAAGTTACAAGGACTGGTTTTCCTTTATTTCCATATCCCCTAAATACGTAGGCATAATATTAATGAAATATTAGACAATCTGGGGACAATTTCTAATTTGCTAGTGGCATGGCTTTCAGATGTATCATTTAAATTATCTGATCCTCACCTGTAAAGTGAGGAGAAAATAGTATCATCCTCTCTAAGTGAGGTAATAACGTGCTTGATACACTAGACGGTGAGAAAATAAACTTGTTTGCTGAAGACATCCACTTGTGGAATTTCTGTTACAGCAGCCCTAGATAACTAACACACTTATATTCTCTCAGTTAATCCTCATTAACCCTACGAGATGCATTTTATCATTGTACTTATCCCATGGATGAAAACACAGAGGCATGGTACACAGGCATTATGTAAAAGAGTCGATAGAAGGAAAATTGGGAATTCTAATATACTCAGTTTGGTATGATTTAAGATCCAGAATTTAAGCACTACCCTGAACTGAGTAAATCTTTTGACACCTTTGCTGAGATAGAATTTACATACCATAAAATGACAAAAAAATTTTTTTTTGCATTACATCTTGGGAATGATTATTGCTAGCATAAAGAAGAATAATTGATTTGAATATTTTTATATCATATATGTTCTATAATTTCATTAGAATTGTATTTTCCTTCAATAACTACTCTGCAAAATATATAAAGACATGATCTTTTTAAGTGCCCTTTCTCTTCTTGGATCAGTATTGGCCAACAGGCACCTTTATATTCTCGTTTGGAGGGGAACTTAATATTTTTAATTTTTAATGTTCTCCATGTATTTCTATTTTTAAATAGAAAACCTGTCTTGAATTTTTCTATCATATTGGTAATTGATAAGAGTGAGTTTTTGGCATTATTTCTCAATTCACTTTTCATTTGCTTTTCTTTTACAGGTGTCTGTTTTCTTTACTAATGGTTGAAATTCAACCACCTTGCATTAAAAGAAAAACAATGGTCTGTGACTTTAAATCTGAGTATTGCTTGTCCTCTGAGTATTGCTTTAACCAATCTTCTTAAATTTTAAAATTAAATGTTTAGGAAGGGTAATGCACATCACCATACAAAGCACACTTTTTAGATCCAGACAGATCTAAGTTTATACCTATGCAAACATGGACTGATTGTTTATCTTATTTACACTAACTCTTGGTATCTTCTGCTTTAAAACAGGAATTATAATTTTTGCCTCATAGGGTGGTTGTGAAAAGTAATAAAACAATGACTATAATGCACATAAAAATGTCTGACTCATAGTGATAATTAATTACCCAGAGTTATAATTGCTAATAATTTTAGCAGGATGAAATTTTTAGGGCCATAGTCATTTGTGCTCTTAACCTCTTTCTCCTGACACCAAATGGTATTTTTCAGTATATGTGTATATATACTTTTACCAATATTGGTATTTATATGTGTATGCAATATATATATATGCATGTATGTACAGTATTACATATATACAACATTCCACATATATTATACGTGTATTACATATACATGTATTTTATATACATTATTTATAGATATAGGAATTATATAATTTTTCCACACATCTTCCTTGTTCTCAAATTATTCCTTTTCTTATAAAAGTCTGTACAAACACAGATCTCTGAGAAGAAAAATTATAATTTTTTGTTTGTTATTGTTTTCTTTTCCCTATATTGTTTCCCTTTAGCCATTTCCTGTGATTGCTTGCTTGGTATATTGCCTCTGGTAAGCTAATTTTTCCTAGTTATCTACTTCTTGTTATTATTGTTTGTTTTTTTTGTTTTCTCTCCTTATTTATACATTGAAAGCTAAATAAATCAGTACATTAATGCCAAGGGTTACTTTAGGAACTGTGTATGTCATTTCACATTATATTACTTCAGGCATACCAGGAAGTGGGCTAGGTAGTGTCATCCTTTTAGAAGCACAAGATGGAGTATGAAAGAGGTGTCTCTCATGTTCTCCTGCCTGACCCTCCACCCCACATGAGAATACAGTGGGGGCTGATAGATTTATTAGTCTTCTTGACTTTCCTCTGATGTAACTGAAACAGATTGTCATGAAATTTTGATGATGCTCTTTGAGTGAGCCTCTAAAATCAGCTCTCTTTGGATTGGGGTAAAATAGGTAACTGTGGAGTTTATTGGGCTGGATGGGTTTCTTTCTGGAGAATATTCTAGGACATACTTTCTGTCCAGTGGATAAATGCAGGATATCGAGAGCAAGTAGAGATGCATATTTGCATGGAAACAAGACTTTTAGTAAAGGTTGACTTTTCCCTTAATACCCAGTGTAGAGTTGGTCTCCAGAGAGGGAAATTGCATGGGTTGGCAGCCAGTGTAGTCTCTCCTGCCCAGCAAGGATTTGGTTAGATATCAGGGTCTGCCTTCGTTCAACAGGGAAAAACAGTGAGCTATACGGAGGTTCTTCTCCCCACTCCTTCTTCATCTCTCCTGACTCCATAGAAAATTCTCAAATCCTGAGGAATCTGTATGTAATACGGATAATTTCTAAGGGTAAATAAGTTTTTTCTTTTATAGCCATGGATTTGTTTTATGTAGAATTTGATAGAAAAAGAGTTATTTTGATTCTGTACCTGAATTAAGATTTAATACCAATTCCTAAAATTATGAAGTATAATGATACAAATTTTACTTAATATATTTTTGTATTCATCTTGAGGGGTCAATAGAATAAGATTTTATTACATAAAGATACAATTTAATCCCCCCCCCCCAGGGGACACAATTTGTCATATATATTGAAGTTTGGTAAATATCAATAGTAATAGATATTATGAACAAGAAGAATTAATAGAGGTCAATATTTTTCATATGATTTTACTCTCCCAACTTAATTGCAACTAGCATGAAAAAGAATAAGTAATATTTGAAAGCAGACAAAGGGTAAATCAAAAATAAGTCTTAGCTAAAAGGTCACACTTTAGAGTCAGTATCCTTAAAGGATGAACTCATAGTTGGAAGCAAATAAGACATTTTCACATCTTCAGACAGAACTTCATTAATTCAAGAAATGCTTTTTCTGCAGCCTAGCTTCTCTACACTTACACCATCTGTCTACACTCAGCTTTGGATTCTATGCCACTTCTGAGGTAAAATAAAATGACTCATTAAAGTTTCTGGAGAAACATCATATGCATAAAATAAAAATCAAACGAGTTCCTTCCAGGTTCATTCTGGCTCACGGCGACCCCATGTGCGCAGAGTAGAACTGCATTCTATAGGGTTTTCAAGGCTGTGACCTTTAAGAAACAGAATGCCATGTCTTTCTTCAGAGGTGCTTCTGGGTGGGTTCAAACCACCAACCTCGGTTAGTAGTCAAGGGTTTAACCAGTTGCACCACTCTTGGACTCAATCACATATACAGACACAAAGAAAGCACTCAATAGCTGCAAATTTATATCTGTACGGAAGATTTCCTTTAAAGTACAAGACTGTAGTCCTGTCAAGGAAGGAGAAAAAAGTGTCAGAACATTGTTTTTATCATGGATGCAGATCACACCCCCAAGGAAATGCTTCTTTCAACTGATTGTCTGCTCACATCAGATTACAAAAGGCGAAGCAATTACAGTGTTTGCTGAACCACTGAGAATCGCATCCTAGACAAGTTGACATAACATTCACCATCACAGTGAGTTCTATCGATAGAAATTCAAATTCTTACTTAATTTCTTGTGGATTCTCATGGAGAATAAGAATTATTTAATTTAGAAGTTGAATTTATCTATCTTGATTTTTAAATGGAATCAGACTTTCTCCCCCTTCAATATCGCAGCTTGAAATATTAATAATTTTCTTACAAATTAAATTTATTCTGGTCTCAAAGCACACCCAGAAGTTTGTGAGAAAAAAAAAAAAAAAAGAATTTCCTTGACATTTCAGTGACAAGGTTTTACATTAAAACTTCATTGTCATCTGTCTTGAACTGAATGCAAGAAAACAAAATCCTGAGGAGACTTTCATTTGCATGTTGCTGAACAGCTCAATGCCCTCAACTGGAGCACGGCAAAATACACAACAGGCCACCTGAATTTTCATGGCAGAGACTGAAATGGGAAGATGAAAAGAAGGAAGAATTTCATTCCATTCCGGTAATTGGTTGAAATTCACTTCGAGGAATTGCAAATGTCTCATTCAGCTTAATGGATACAAATAAAGCCTATAGAGGATGATAGAAACGAAATCACAGACTTTCCCAACTGGTGCAGTTTGGCACCAATTTTGAGATGAATATCACAAAATATTGTTTAAGTGGCTGGAGATTATATTAAAGACCTTGACAGATGTAGAGAAGAAGATGTAGAAGGATATAAGTAATGCTTGGTAAGGTAGACGGTCAGAGAAAAAGAGGAAGACCCTCAACAAGATGGACTGACATAGTGGCTGCAATAATTGAGCTCAAACATAGCAATGATTGTGAGGATAGCGCAGGGCTGGGCGGTGTTTCCTTCTGTTGTACTCAGGGCTGCTATGAGTTGGAACTGACTTGATGGCACCTAACAACAACAGCTAAATAATTTAGCTTCCAGAAGCCCTGTGGCCTGAAAACCAGGTAACCGTAGCAGAAGGGGAATGTTGTCTTTGTACCTAATCATTTGAATTACTGCTATACTACCTACTCCTCTTTCTCTTTACATTTTTACTATGTTTTAAATAATAAAATAACAGATGCAAATGTGTTTGAAAATTGTAAGGTGTATACAAGTTTAATTTTTTTCATTAGTATTGGGGTTATTGGAAACCCTGGTGGCGTAGTGGTTAAGTGCTACAGCTGCTAACCAAGAGGTCGGCAGTTCGAATCTGCCAGGCGCTCCTTGGAAACTCTATGGGGCAGTTCTACTCTGTCCTGTAGGGTCTCTAGGAGTCGGAATCGACTCGATGGCAGTGGGTTTGGTTGGTTGGTTTTATTGGGGTTATTACAAGCCTATGTTAAATCTTATCTCCAGGGCACAAGTGTTATATATTTGAGTCATGGGCATTCGTTTATTCACTATTCAGCTTAGTTACTACTTTGTCTTTGTTGTTGTTAAAGTGCTGTCAAATCTTTTCTGACTCATATTGACCCTATGTACAGCAGAATGATAACACTGCCTGCGTCATTCTCAGAATAGTTGCTGTCTGATCCCATTGTTGCAGCCACAATGTTAATCTATTTTGTTGAGGGTCTTCCTCTTTTTTGCTGACCCTCAACCTTACCAAGCACAATGTCCTTCTTCAGGTACTGGTCCCTCCTGATAACACGTCCAAGGAATGTGAGACAAAGTTTCGCCATCCTCACTTTGTCTTTGTGTAATTTATTTATTTAATTAATTCACTTTATTTTTTAGATCCGTTTTAGGTTTACAGAAAATTTTTGCAGAAAGTACAGAAAGATCTCATATACTCCCCTACCCCCTTGCACACAGTTTCTCTTATTATTAATAGTATTTTGCATTAGGTGTGTACATTTGTTACAATTGATAAACCAATACTGATACATTATTATTAATTAAAATTCATAGTTTATACTGGGGTTTACTCTTTGTGTTGTCCAGTTCCAGGGTTTTGACAAATGCAGAACATCATTTGTCCACCATTATAGTATCATGCAGAATAGTTTCACTGTCCTTAAAATGTCCTGTTTAACCTGTTCATCCCTCTCCTTCCCTCTGAGCCTCTGACAAACACTGATCTTTTAACCGTGTCTATAATTTTGTCTTTTTCAGAATGTCACAAATTTGGAATTATACAGTATGTAGCTTTTGCAGACTGGCTTCTTTCACTTAGCTCTGTTCATTTAAGGTTCCTCTATATTTTTTTGAAGCTTAATAGCTCATTTCTTTTTATTGATGACTAGTACCCCATTGCTCGAGTATACCACAGTTTGAGTAAATACCTAAGAGTGTGATTGCTGGATCGTATAGCAAGCTAAAGTGTCTTCCAAAATGGATGTACCCATTCTGCATTCCCAGCAGCAGCAAAGGAGAGTTCCTGTTGTTCCATATCCTCCTCAGCATTTAGTGTTGTCAATGTTTTGGATTTTAGCCATTCTAATAGGTGTGCAGCAGTATCATTGTTATTTTAATTTGCACATCCCTATTTTTTTAATGACACATAAGGAGCCCTGGTGGCAAAGTGGTTACAAGTTCGGCTGCTAACCAAAAGGTTGGCAGTTCGAATCCACCGGCTGCTCCTTGGAAATCTATGGGGCAGTTCTACTCTGTCCTATAGGATCACTATGAGTTGGAATCGACTCGAGGGCAAAGTTTTTTTAATGACACATAAAGGAGCCCTGGTAGTTCAATGGTTAAGCACTCGGCTACTAACCAATGGGTCAGTGGTTTGAACCCACCCAGCAGCTCCGAGGGAGAAAAGACCTGGCGATCTACTCCCGTAAAAATTTACAGCCTAGGAAACCCTACGTGGAAGTTCTGTCCTATAGGGTCACTATGAGTCTATAGATCGCTATGAGTCAGAATTGACTTGACCACGGTGGGTTTGGTTTGGTTTCTATGGGCTTGCTACGAGTGGAATCAACTTGGGGGCACAAAAGAACGACACATGATGTTCAGCACCTTTTCATACGCTTATTTGCCATCTGTATATCTTCTTTGTTGCCACATCTATTTAAATCTTCAGGTCATTTTTTAATTGGGTTGTTTGTTTTAAACAATGTTTTTTTCTTCACTTGTTTGTGGATTCATTGTGCTCTTTGATAAGCTTTAAGCAGCGCAATCTCTGAAGTCTCCATTCTTTAATGCTAAGTTCTTTATAAATTGATCTCCTAAAATTCGGCTAACTTTGAATCTCAGGAAACATTTCGGTACCTTCATTTTTAAAAAAGACACATATTTTTAAATTATTTTAAAGCATGTTTTAACTATGAAAGGAAACTATGCACAGAATTAGAAGGTCACGTAAGTAGAAAAATATTCAAACAACAATTCTATATGCTATATTATTAAGCAAACTACTCGTCCTTATTACTATAGATTCTCGATTGTAGCTCTATTATTTTCTCTTTCTTTCAAAATATGCTTATTCTTCTATTTTACAATTCATCTGTTTTAGACATTATCTGTTAAATTCTTATAGTAGGTCAACATTTAGTTGATATTGTTAATATCACACCTGGTTATTTCCCTTCTCACTCTCACAAAGGTTAGATTAAGTCAACAGTGGATATTTAAATTAGTAAAATTTTATAAATATTATTCATTCCTGAATCAAATGGTTGAAAAAGGTATTACACTTTTTCTTTTATAATGTTTAATTTTCCTGGAGTTAATGGTTGACTTCTTCTGGATTTGTTTATTATGCACATTTTCCTTTATTTGCCCAAATAGTCTATCATACTCATAAAATACTTGCAATACAATTTTAAATTGCTCAAATGTATCACTCTTTTTGGAATGTTATCAGGCTCCATGATTCACTCACTCCTGTATGGACTCTCATCCTCAGATCTTTATGCTCCTCTCCATTGTTGAAGCCGCTTTTCTAGATGTCTTAGCTTCCTAGTGCTGTTGTAACAGAAATACCATATCCAACAAGTAGGTGCTTTAAAGAACAGAAGTTTATTTTCTAACAGCTCAGGATACTAGAAATCCAAATTCAGGACATTTACTATAGCTGCTTCCATAGCTCTTGTGTTCTTTGATTCCTTGGTTATCTTCTAGTGGCAGCTACCACTCTCACTCCCCACCTTCATTTGTGCTTCCTTGTTTCTGTGTCTATGCCGCTACTTATAACTGAGAAGTGATTAGGTTTAGTATGTACCCTATACTGATAGGGCCTCACTAACATAACAAAGAAAACCTCATTTCCAGACAGGATTACACCACAGGTATAAGCGTTAGAGTTCCAACACATTTTTTTTGGGGCGGGGGGAGGGGGCAATGAGCAATCCATAACACCAGGGTCCACCTTATTTTTTCATTTAAAAAAAAAATTACTTTTGTTGGAGCACATTTTCCTTGTGCTTCCTAGTAGGTGGCAGATAGAAAATAAAAATTTTGTGTGTTTTCTTGTCTAAAAACATCTTTAATCTTTACTCTGGGTTTTTTTTTTTTTTTTTTTTCTGGGTTGTCTGTAAAACTTCAGGCTGATACCCTTTATTCTCAGGATTGTAAAAGAATTTCTACACTCTCTTCTAGTCTTTAATATTGCTATTGACAATTGTGATGTCAATTTCATCCTCAATCTTAATATCTCTGACAATTTTTTCTCTCTCTGTTTTTATAATTTTCTCTTTATTCTTGATATTGTAAATATTTTTTATTCCTTTACTATTCTAGTACTTGTGCCCTGGTGCCACACTGGTTAAGTGTTCAGCTGCTAACTGAAAGGTCGAGTTTGAACCCACCGGTCACTCTGTGGGAGAAAGATGTGGCAGTCTGTTCCTGTAAAGACTACAGCCTAGAAAACCCTATGAGGCATTCTATCCTGTCCTATAGGGATAATATAGGAATCAACTCAACAGCAACACTTTTTTTGTTGTTGTTTGTATTTTAATGGGTATTCTAGTATTCTATAAGCTTTTGTGTTTATAGACCACTAGTGATCTTTCATACTGGAACATTTTCTTGTATTATGCTTTTGAAATCATCATCACTCTCATTTCTTCCTGCCCTACTGTTCTCCTATAAACTGACTATTAGACTTACTGGAATAAACTGTACTTTTTATTCATCTTTTCTTCCTTGTTTTCCATTGTTTGGACATTCTATTTTAACTTCTCACTGATTTCATCTACTTGGAACCCTTCTTATGTTCACATGTGAATGCTGTAAAAATATTCCACTCAGGGCTATCTTGAAAACCACTTGGAAACTTATTACTTGGAACTTTTCATTTAACTTTCAGGAGTGAAAGAAGGCACTGAGACTATGTAATTATACTATCTTCTTGGATGCCGGGAGGGAGCTGTGAACAGAATAAAATATCCCTATCTGTGTTGCTTCTGTCAGGAATTCCTTGGTAGGAAGGAGGAGGGTCATGATGTAGGAACATAGCCTTAATCGGTTCAAGACTCCTCTAAAAACTAGGAGAAATGCATCATCTTTACGTAGCATTCCTTCTTTTCACATCATTCTCCTAATGTTATTATTATTTTATAAATGTACCCAACATCGTGGAACTTTAGACCAACAATAGGCATACATCCAACAAACAACCTGAAGTGTTCCATTCTTGATGCCTTTTTTTTTTTTTTACTGTGCTTTAAATGAAAGTTTACAAACCAAGTCAGTCTCTCATACAAAAACCTATATATACCTTGAATACACTCTCAGCTGCTCTCCCTCCAATGAGCCAGCACACTCCTGCCCTCCACTCTCTGTTTTCATGTCCATTCAGTCAGCTTCTAACCCCCTTCGCCCTCTTATCTCCCCTCCAGACAGGAGCTGCCCACATAGTCTCATGTGTCTACTTGAGCCAAGATGCTCACTCAACACCAGTGTCATCTTCTATAGTCCGGTCCAATCCCTATCTGAAGAGTTAGCTTAGGGAATGGTTCCTGTCTTGGGCTAACAGAAGGTCTGGGGACCATGACCTCCAGGGTCCTTCTAGTCTCAGTCAGACCATTAAATCTGGTCTTTTTACAAGAATTTGGGGTCTGCATCCCACTGCTCTCCTTGTGTTCCCTGTCAGGGCAGTCACTGGTTGTAGCTGAGCACCATCTAGTTCTTCTGGTCTCAGACTGATACAGTCTCTGTCTTATGTGGCTGTTTCTGTACCTTGGGCTCATAATTACCTTATGTCTTTGGTGTTCTTCATTTTCCTTCGCTGAAGGTGGGTTGAGACCAATTCGTGCATCTTAGATGGCCACTTGCTAGCATTTAAGACCCCAGACACCACTCTCCAAAGTGGGATGCAAAATGTTTTCTTAATAGATTTTATTATGCCACTTGACTTAGATGTCCCCTGAAACCATGGTCCCCAAACCCCCACCCCTGCTACGCTGGCCTTTGAAGTGTTCAGTTTATTCAGGAAATTGCTTTGCTTTTGGTTTAGTCCAGTTGTGCTGACCTCTCCTGTATTGGGTGTTGTCTTTCTCTTCATCTAAAATAGCTCTTATTTACTGTCTAATTAGTGAAAAACCGCTCCCTCCCTCTCTCCCCGCTCTCTAACCATCTCGATGTTAGCATGGGGACACAGAAAGGGACTAAGGGTACCATATGTGGTATAAAAAATACATGGTCTTGAGTCCTGGCTATAATACTTATAAACAAGAAACTTTTGGCAAATTATGAACTCATTGTAAGTCAACGATTCACAAAATTGACCACATATTAGAATTAGCTAGAAGTTTAAAAATATATTCATGGCTGGTATTCGATGGCAATGGGTTTTTTTAATGGGTTATTCACTCCAGATCAAATAAATTATAATCTTTGGGGTTGAGGCCCCAGGGTCACTGTACTCCCTCCTGATCCTAACATACAGTAAGGGTAGAGAACCACTGCCTCTAAATTTCATTTTCCTTCTCTTTATAATGCCTGTAATAACAATGCCAGCATTGTAGGGTTATTTTGAGAATTAAATGAAGAAAATGCATTAAAGAACACAGCACAATGAATACAACATTATAAATAATTCTTTCCTTTCATTCCCTTGCTCGGCACTAAATACAACTCACATTGCCTCTGAGAAGAGCCTTTGCTGTACTGAATTATGTTTTGCCTAAAAAAAAAAACAAACCCAGTGCTGTCCAGTCGATTCCGACTCAGAGTGACCCTATAAGACAGAGTAGAACTGCCCCACACAGTTTCGAAGGAGCGCCTGGCGGATTTGAACAGCCGACCCTTTGGTTAGCAGCCGTAGCACTTAACCAGTACGCCACCAGGGTTTCCTATATTTTGCCTACAAGTCCCTTATACATGTTTTTTTTAAAAAAAGGGAACCAAAATGGCAGCGTAAGAAGCTTCAGGCTTCCCTCCGCCTTCTCCCAGGGGGAACAACAACAAAAACAAAGCAGACAATGACGTACTAGCCTTGTTGGAACTTTGTGAGCAGTCGGGTCCACGGCAGCCTCAGACAAAGACTTCTCAGAGCGGTAGGAAGACTCAGACTTTTTTGATACTGGCTTCAGCACCACCCCGCCCCCAGTCGGCAGCCGGCTTGAGGCAGCAGAGATTCCGGTTAGGAGCTGGTCTCTGGTTCTGGAGAAAGAAGAGTACACTTTATTAACGAATTATAATGTTTGCGTCTTCGATGAGTCTGGTAACTACCTAAGACTCAAGCAAAGCTCTTGTCTTTGTTTCATCCATCTTGGCGGTCACTGAGGGCAGAAGAGCAGCAGGCATGGTCTGAGACACTATAAGGTGAGCTGATTGAGACACCAGTAGCAAAACCACCAGGAGAAAATTTCCTTGGCAAAATGGGGTATTGGAAGACACCAGGTGTGTATAATTTGGAGACCCACGTGCATGCCAGGGGCAAGAGCATGCCTATAAAGACCTGAGGTAATGCTAAGCTTTCTCTTCGGGTGTAAGCCTGGTTAAGGATACCACAGTATAGAACCATTCTGTAAAGATGACAGAAGGTGTTTTCCAACAGTTTTCTTTCATTTGTTTTTGAAAAAGTAGTTTAGAAAAGTAACTAACAGACTACCACATTCTTCAACAATAGGAAGAGAGAGGAAACGGGAAAGGAAGAGAAGGAAGGAAAAGGAGGGAGGGAGGAAGGAAGGAAAGAAGAAAGAAAAAAAAAGCCTAGTAAACCCTGATTTAAGGGGAGAGCCTGAGTTCTAGAAATATCATATTATAAAAACTAAACCAAACCCGTTGCCATCAAGTCGGTTCCGATAGCAACCCTATAGGACAGAGTAGAACTGCCTTATAGATTTTCCGAGGAGCGCCTGGTGAATTTGAACTGCTGACCTTTTGGTTAGCAGCCATAGCACTTAACCACTATACCGCCAGGGTTTCCGTTATGCTCTATCAAACCCTGAGTAAGGATTATTTATAATGTTGTAGGCACAGTGTTGTGTCCTTTATGTGCATTTTGTCCATTTAATTCTCAAAATTACCCTACAATGCTGGTGCTATTATTATAATGTAAGTGGTAGTAGCTAGTGGTAGTCAACTGAACAGATGCAGAAGCCAAAGTACCTCAGATGAAAGCTCTGCTCTGCCACTTAATTTTGGAGTGACCTTGGACAAATCACTTGAAATACACACACACAAAGACATACAATAAATATATTTTTGTGGCAGTTCAGGGTTTCTCCAACCCCTGTTGTTGTTGTTGTTGTTAGGTGCCATTGAGCTGATTTGGACTCAGAGTGACCCTATGTATAACAGAAAGAAACATCACCTGGTCCTGTGCCGTCCTCAAAATAGTACTTATGTTTGAGCCCATTGTCGCAGCTGCTGTGTCAGTACATCTTGCTGAGGGTCTTCCTCTTTTCTGCTCTCTACCAATACATACCTGCCCCTTTCCTATGGGGTAGATTTTAGTAAGACAGTGCAAAGAGGAAGTTAAGTAAAGCTAAGGAAAATGGATATTCAAATGTGTGGGAGCTGAAGCCAAATCCTTTAGCTCAGCCAAAGAAATAAACAAAACATGAATGAAATGAATGCAAGCAGGTACTCTGGAACTGTGGGCAGGTTAAGGAGTAGAGTGACATGAGAAAGAGGGGAGATGGGTAGACAGACTCCCTGATATTCTTTATTCAGGAAGGGGCTTAATTTGACTTATTAGGTAACGCAATAGAAAATGCCTATGAATTCTTGGAATCATGTTTTACTGCTTCCTAGCTGTGTAACCTTGGGCAGGTTGCTTAACCTCTCTGTGCCTCAGTTTCCCACTCCATTCCTAGATAAATAATAATGTCAAACTCAGATACTGTTAAGATTAAATGAGGTAGTATGAAGTACTTAAGTATTGCTAGCACAAAGTAACACTAATTGTTGTTTAATATTGTTATTATTATCATAAAACATCATCTGAATCTTGTGTGTTGGCACGTTTGTTTAACAGTAAGTTTCTTATAATTCTAATCTTAAACCCCTAAAACGCAGGCCCATATGCAGTGGCTTACTATCTGTGATTGTTAAACTGTGGCATGTTTTCTGCCTTGCTAGAGTCAAAATATACTTTTAACATAGTCATGGAGAGCTTTTAATCTGGTTGGGAATGGTGTCCAGGCGTGGTGGCCTGCCAGCACAATCAGCACTTGTGATAGACATCTTT
Source organism: Loxodonta africana (assembly GCF_030014295.1). Lineage (NCBI taxonomy): Eukaryota > Metazoa > Chordata > Mammalia > Proboscidea > Elephantidae > Loxodonta > Loxodonta africana. The sequence goes on from NC_087351.1 coordinate 53,830,229, forward strand.
TCTCTGTGGAAGATGGTAGTGATCTCAAATGGACCCACTAAAGGAGTGTAATAGTGAAAATGAATGTTTCAAGCACAATGCGGAGACTTAAGCTTCATAATGTCAGAAAAGAGTCTTCATGCAGGAATATTGGAGGAGCTGTGCTCGTGGAAGGTTGTTCATATACCCTGTTATCTAACATGAAATGTAAAAGGAATGTTGATTTGCACCCCTCCCCCCTCCCCGGGGAAGAAAAGGATCTTTAAGTGTTATGATGATGACATGGCAAAAAACTCAGATGTTTTCCATGTGTTCTGATATATGCTGGGCAAGGAGAAATTTGGACTACAGACTGAACACCCTGAGGGAACGATAAAAGAATAAAATACCTCAGAGATTGAGATACACAGCTGGATAATGGAGAGCTAGATCCTTCAAACCTGTACATGGGGTGAGCGCCAGGAAGACTTTTGCACCTGTGCTTGACTGATTGCTGAATTTAGAACAAGTTTTCCGCAGGTAGGCATTTCTGTGGAAGTATAAGTTTTTTACTGCCCAGCAGAAAAAGATAAAAGGACTTCTACTTTTATGACATTAGATTTTTTTCTTTCCTTTTTTTTTTTTTTTTCTTTTCTTTAGCATCGTGGCTTACTGGAAATGTGGCACAAAGTCAGAGATCAAAGGAATGCTTACATGAGCTGCTTAGGGCTAGGAAAGTTTAGCTAACTTCAGCACAAAGAAAAGCCTGAAGGATGCAGATCTGGTTAAAATTGAAGAGTAGGAGGAGCAGATTGAGTTAAAAACAACATAAAACAAAATAAAAAATAAGATTGGGCGGCTGGAGTGAGGCCACTGGCCCATGTTCACATCTTCATGCAGAGGGGAGAGTTAGCCATTAAGAGGTGATTTGACATGATTACAGCTCTGGTAAAGGCAGAAGGAATCAGAAAACTATGAGCTTCACCTTGGAGGAGAGTAGGGTGAAGCTCTACAGGACTTAGGAAGTTACTGCTGGTAAAGAACGTTATCTGCTAGTAAAGGAACAATGGGCAAGTGCTCTGGACTCTACCCACCCAAAAAAAAAAAAAAAAAAATCCCTTCCTATCTTTAGAAAAATTGTGAAAGTATGTAGAATAACGATGCTGAGAAATTGGCAAAGGATTCAGACCAAAGCCAGTAGAACACTGGACAGGAGGTGTAAAACTAAGTTCGAGCTGTGTCACAGAAGTTTCAGGTACCTTTAACAAATCTGGTGAAGGCTCAGGAAAAAATATATGATCAAGATAGTGGGAAATTAATGCCAAATGGTATTGGATTGTGAATGCCAAGCTATTATTACTTACAGCTATTGGAGCGATGCTTAATCTGTGTACCTGTACAAGAGCTGACATGGTTATATTGCTGTAAACTGACTAGAAACAAAAATTCCAAAAATCTGGAGTGTAATTTAGTGAACCCGTTTTTTTTCAGAAGATACTGTGAAGGCTACATAATAATGACACTTCTGCAGTGGTGTGTCCAGAATTCAGAGACCCAGTAGAGTAAGTGCTCTATTTGTGATCAACTAAAATTTGTTTTGTGCGCTGGCCCCTATTGTCACCAACAGGATAGGTAATAATGTTTTGTCACATAAGCCAAAAAACCCACTGATTCCGACTCATAGCAACCCTGCAGGACAGAGTAGAACTGCCACAGAGAGCTTCTGAGGCTGTGCATCTTTAAATAAGCAGACTGCCACATCTTTCTTCTATGGAGCGACTAGTGGGTTCAAACCGCTGACCTTCTGGTTAGTAGCCTAGCGCTTAACTACTGAGCCACCAGAAAAAAAAATCAAACTCGTTGCCATCGAGTCGATGCCGACTCATAGCGACCCTAGAGAGCCCTGTAAATCATGCCAGGAGGCCTTGGAAACAGTTTTCTGAGAGAATTACATCAGATTTTATGTCGATGATTTTTGAGCCCTTAAGTATTTAAAAAAGGGTAGTTATAAGTAGGTGTACTTTTCTGTCTGTATAAGTGAGATGTGATCTGCTTAAAATGGAAATAGGGCTTAATAGTATAAAAATAACCCAGAACTTTTGAGGAGTGTTGTAGAGTGATTGCTTTTTCCGAAATTGATTTTTTTTTTTTTGAGAGAGAGCATAATAAAGAACTTTTAATTAACGCTATTAACTTGTAGCCTATTAGGTATTATGGGTCACTGAAAGTAGGCATACATAATAAATCTTATCAAACTATAATGCGTGTACCTAAAAGATGACTAAAGAAACAGACTAAGAATGATCACTCTGTCGTCTGCCTTGTGCAGCATTAACGGTTTCAATTTTAGATTTAAAAAGTAGGTGTAACTATATAGCCATTGTAGAAAAGGGTTCTCTTCAGAATCTCAGACATATATGTAGAACTTAGTGCATCTCAAAATTAACATTTACTGAACTGGATTTTTTCTAGTACTCTCCAGAATTGCACCTGTCATCTATTCTTTTTATTTGTAAATGGTACCTCTGTCCTTTGGGTTCAGGTCAGACCTTTACATTGATCCTTGACACCCTAGTTTTCTTTCTTACACACCATTCCATTACCAAATCCTATTGCCTCTCCCTTCAAAATATATCCAACCTTATACTAAATAGACAATAGATAAGTGGTAACTTTGGTGAACAGTAGGACAGTACAAAATACTGGAGAAGCCAGAACAACTTGTACAAGGAAAGGTCATGGAAGCTCCATAGACACATCCAAACTCCTTGAGAGACCCAAGTGCTGGGCTGAGGGCTGTGAGGACCATGGTCTCAGGGAACATCTAGCTCAATTCATATTAGTTTATTGAGAAAATGTTTTACTTTCTACTTCGTTGAGTAGTGTCTAGGATCTTAAAACCTGTGAGTGGCCAGCTAAGATACTCCACTGGTCTCACCCCTTCGGGAACAAGAATAATGAAGGAAGCTAAATGTACAAGGAAAAGATGAGTCAAAAGGACTAATGGACCACATCTACCATGGCCTCTACCAGACTGAGTCCAGTAGAACTAAATGGTGCCTGGCTACCACCACTGACTGCTGACAAGAATCACAATAGAGGACCTTGGACAGAGCTGGAGAGAAATGTAGAACAAAATGGTAACTAACAAAAAAGACCAGACTTACTGGCCTGACAGAGACTGGAGGAACCCCAAGAGTATGACTCCTGGACACCGTTTTAGCTCAGTAATGAAGTCACTCCTGAGGTTTACCCTTCAGCCGAAGATTAGACAGGCCCATAAAACGAAACAAGACTAAAAGGGTCACAACAGCCCAGGGCAAGTACTAGAAGGCAGCAGAGGACAGGAAAGTTGATAATAGGGAACCCAAGGTCTAGAAGGGAGAGTGTTGACAGGTTGTGGGGTTGTTAACCAGTGTCGTAAACCACTGTTTAATGAGAAACTAGTTTGTTCTATAAAACTTACTGTAAAGTACAGTAAAAGAAAAAAGTGTGGGGCAGAAGAAGCAAAGCTGAGCAAAGTGATTTTTGTTCAGTCTAAATGAGTATTAACTTAAAAATTAATATTTACTAAATTAGAGTAGCTAAGTAAACAAGGGAGCCCTGGTGGCAGAGTGGTTAAGTGTTCAGCTGCTGATCAAAAGGTCGGCAGTTTGAATCCACCAGCTACTCCTTGAAAGCCTCATGGGGCAGTTCTACTCTGTTCTGTAGGGTCATTATGAGTCAAAATGGACTGGATGGCAACAGCTTTGTTTTGTTTTTTAAGTACACAAGTTGAGACTAAAATATTCAACACCAATAACATGGACTATTGGAGAGGGCATAGAAAATCAGAGTTCCCACAATCTTTGTGTTGTGGAGAAGAAAAATATTGGCCAACTTTAAATTTAATTATGTAAAAACGTGCATATTTTGTTCTAAAATAATAGCACGATAACATATAACTCATAAATTAGCATGGGAGAAAAGGAGTATAAACAAAAATTGATGTAAGTATAACACATGGATGCGAAGGCTATATAATGTAAAAATGTAAAACCACTGATCAGAAAGTTTCACCCTAATGTCAGGCGAGTTCCTGCCTCTGTTGATTGTGGAAGAGGAGTGGCCTGTAAAGCAGGGGAGAGAGCATATGGTCTACCTGAAGCACCTTTTGTCCTAAAATTACAAAGTAAATGTGACAAAATGGTAGCATTCGTTAAGTCTAGGTGATAAGTGCATGGGTTTCTATCATTTTATTTTCTATACGATTTTATGTGTTTGATATTTCATAATAAAAATAAAGGCAAAAGAGAAAAAAAAAATCCAACCTTGGACCATTTCTTATCACCTCCACAGGTGCCCCTTAGCCCAAGCCACAACTACCTCATGTCTGGATTATTTCACTAATTTTCTTCATGGTCTCTCTCATTGTGTCATTGTCCTCTGTTACTCCTGGGGGGGACTATAAGAACAAAATGATGATCAGCCAGGTGTTCAAAAAGTCAGGTGTTCAGTCAGGTGCTTTGGGCACATTTTAGTATTGAAATTGGACACATCTTAGTGTTGAAATTCTTTACCAACTTGATTTCAGGCAGGTCCATGTAACCTGGCATTGGCCAATAAAATGTGAGCAAATGTGATAGTGTTACTTAGAGGCAGAAACTTTAAGAGACAGTATATGGTTCGTTGTGCCCTTTTCTTTGCACTCTGATTATGGAAGCAAGTTCAGCATGTAGTGTCCATACCAGTGAGTCCCAGAGTAACTGCAGTAAACAGAGTGTAGGTGTAGAATAAATGAGAAATAAGTTTTATGGTTATGTGGTGCAATGAGTTTTCTTTTACATTGCTTTTCTGGCCCTGGGTTTGTTACCCTCCCAAAACAGTTGGTCCGGCCTCAGTCGGCTAAAGGTTTAGTGAATTTGCTGTCCACATTAGCAGTTTGCAAGGATTGGTCAGTTTGCTGTCTGCATTAGTACCTTGCAAGGGATTTGTCCAGTTTATGGTCCACCTTTACATGGATTGGCTAGGGGGGAGGGCTGCCAGTAGGTGACCTTTACCAGGATGGCTAGAGTGCCCCACCCAGGTGAACTGGACCCTGATCTACTGGAGAGCCCTACCAGTGACTGATAAAATCCTAGAACACAGAGACTTAGATGGTGCTTCCTGATCAACAAGAGCCAGAATGGGAGTGCATCCTTTGGACACAAGGCCCTGCGCATAGAACCTGCTGGAAGGGTTGTAATACTGGTCAAGGGCTGAAGCACTGAACTGGTAACACTCACTGAGCTGATAACACTGAAGATGGAGAGAAATGGCACCAAGCCCAGCAAAGTCAAGTGGGAGAGAAAGGCACCATGTGCAAGTGGCACAAACCATGAGACTGGTGGATAGGGGCAGTGGGCAGACTCAGCCCATGGGATAAGCTGCATTGGTGAGCAGAGTAGGCCAACAGAGAGGAACTAGGTACCTCCAGGCAGCAGGTTGCCAGCAAAGCAGAGACTTGGGTATGTATTGTACAGGGGTTGCTGGTAAATGAGTTTTACTTCAAGTGCTGTCATAATGCTGGCCTGTCTCTGGTACTGGCACAGGGTTGTCCCAAAGCTGCTGGTTGAGAGCTGGACCAGCAAGCACAAGGGGCCAGAGCCAGCCATGAAAAGCTGAGGAGAGAGACAGGGAAGGAACACAGCTATGCCACACCTGAGCTGAGCTGATGACACATCTGCTGAGAGAAAGACAGGGAGAGACATCTAGCGACACCCAGTCCACGGTGTGCCATCTCAGTGACACAGAAATGCACGTGGCTAACTTGGGAAGGGCAAGACATAAGTCTCCTCCCCTACAATGCGAAGTGGGATACTCAAAGCAGTGAAGGAGACCAGTTCACCTTATATCTGTTCCTCTTATTTCCTGATTGCTTTCTGTAAGTAATCTGTTCTTATTGTTTACTGTTTACTTTCTAAAAAAAATAGTGATAACGGTTTTCAATTGCCAGCATTGTTTAAGTGTCTGTGTATACAGACCCATGAGATTGGACAGGAGAGTCCTCATCCCAGTAGTCTTACCACTGCTTGTAATTTTGAGGGCAACAGTTCTGGTTGTAGATCACTAAGATTTTTAAGTTGTTTAACACTTCAGCATGATTTAGCCTATAAGGGGCCATGGTGGTGCAGTGGTTAAGAGTTTGGCAGGTGACAAAATGTCAACAGTTCGAGTCTACCAGCTACTCCTTGGAAACCCTATGGAGCAGTTCTTCTTTGTCCAACTTAGTTGTAAAGCTTTGCTTTCAAAATGTATAAAATAGCAGCAATTCCTGATCTTTCCTATCCATCTTAATCTGCTTCACTTTCCTTTATAACACATAAAGCCTACTGTCACAGTCCATGTTTACTGATATGCCACTCTTCTTACCCTCTACATACTCTTACAACACAACTAGAATATAAGTCCAGGCACATTGTGGGAACGATAGCAGGGATTGTTTTAACTATTATGCCCCCAAGGCCTATAACTCTGTCTCACTTATAGCAGTCACTCAAAAATAATATTGAATGTATGAACCTAAAACAAAGAGAGATGGTAGAATTATGGTTTTATTTTTGGAGGTGCTGGTGCACTTGGATAATGTAAATTTGTTTGGAAAGATCTGGGAGCTTTGAAAAAGCACAAGAAGAACCTCATTAAATTACAGGTCATCTAAATTATAGGAATGACATTGATACTTGACATTAAAACATATGGGTATTTGTGTTTACCTACTTTGGGTAAACACAAAAACATATATTTCTTCCTTCTTCCTTTATTCACTGCCACTTGGGAGAGTTAAGAGAGTGAATACCCCTAAACCCATTGCCATCGAGCCAATTCTGACTCATAGCAACCCTGAACGACAGAGTAGAACTGCCCCATAAGGTTTCCAAGGAGCAGCTGGTGGATTCAAACTGTCATCTTTTTGGTTAGCAGCCAAACTCTTAACCACTGTACCACCAGGGCTCCAAGAATAGACATTCCAAATGATAGTGGATGAGTTAATGTGCCATTGTATACTTCTTCTGATTCCTCAGAAAACTTTACACACCAAAGTGCCAAATTGAAAGACTTAAAAGAGGTGTTATACCTTAAGCATTTAGGAGAGAATAAGACCATGACATTCATTGACTGACAGGGTAATGTGGAACGTATACATTAACTCTAGTTTTTGTACTGAGGGGCTTTTTCATGGATATATGTGTATATACACACACACACACACGCACATACATTCTACATATTATATATCTGTGTATATATATACATATATATACATTAAGACCTCAGCTGTAAACCAAAAGATCAGCGGTTCAAATCCACCAGCTGCTTCTTAGAAACCCTGTGGGGCCATTCTACTCTGTCCTGTAGGATCACAATGAGTCAAAATTGACTTGATGGCAACAGGTATGTACAGTATGTGCATGAGGTACCTTTCCTGAGTGAATTGATAATAAATCTCTCCAGCATATAATTTCCAACGGTAATTTGAATCCTAAGAGGCTACAGTGTATGTACAGTGTGCCTCTTTAGTGAACTAAAATGTTAAAGTCGTCATTTGTGAGTTGAGATGTATGGATGTTGATCCTCTGTCTCCCAGGTTCCTCAGATCATTGACTCCTCATCTGATAAATGAGTATGAACTACTGTGGATGGCGGAATCACAGTCTCTACCAAAAGGATGGATGAGACTCAGGTCCACTCCTGACATTTCTGTACCTCAGGGCAAGAGTTCAAATGGACACCTGAATAATTAGTCTCAATATTTAAAAGTTGTAAATGTAGCAGATGCACTGTTAAATATATTTTATATCCTCCAATGTTGACAGATATGCTTTTTTTAAGTGACCTGGAAGGCCAGGTTTGAATTTAGAATTCTTAGACTATCTAAGAATCTTAGACTATCTAAACCCGCACCGGAATATAGTCCTGACCTACATAATGCCTCTTCTCTTCCAATACGTGGTTCCATCTTGCATAGGAGAAGTAGAAAATTTAATTCATTAATAGGGTGTTTTTTTAAGTAATTTGGAACCTCATAAATGTGCAGTGAAAGCAATTGGAGCTATCCAGAGAATAGCCCTTAGATCCTTGGGGAGGGATTGAAGGCCATCATTAAATAGGGTGTTGTTTTTCCAGGATATGATGGCAGCAGATAGTCAGAAAATCGTGTTAGTTGCACAGAAACCATTCACTGCAAAATACTGTGTACCATAGTATTCCATGAACAGATGACAAAAGAAAAGACCTGACTTTTAAGCCTCTGCAATTATTATATGTCAACTTTTGTTCATTAAAACCAGACCTCCTGATACTAGATAATTTACTGGTGATAACAAATCATTTCATTTGCTGGGTTTCAGGCATCGAGGTCAGAAATCCTCCAGGGTGGCATGGCTCTTATGGGAAAAGTGCTTTTATAAAGATACAGCCTGACTCAAGAGGAGGTATTGATTATTAATTGCTATGGGAAACATTTAAAAATGTTTTGGACCATTCCCATTCTTACCCAATGATATCCAACACAAAAGAATTACGGAACTTTGTTAAACATGGAGGGAATCCTTTTCTCAAAATAAAATAGTGGAATTAATGGGTTTCCTAGTCCAGCCATTCTCAATTTTCAGTCTCAGAACCCCTTTATACTCTTGAAAAAAGTTGAGAACCCAGGGAACTTTTGTTAATATGAGTTATAGGTACTGATATTTGCCATTTTAGAAATAACCACTGAGAATTTAAAAGATATATTTATTTAATATTTGTTTTAAAATAATAAAATTTTAACAAACATTTTTATAAAATGTGACTACAAGTTTCAAAAAGTTAAAATACTGGCATTATTTTGTATTTTTTCAAACGTCTTTAATTTGGCTTAGGAAAAGACAGCTGTATTTTAAAATCTCTTGCATTATTGATTCTGTTGTACATCATGCATCATGTGTCCTCTGAGAGCTTTGTAGAAGTGAAAAAAAATCAAATAACTTTTTGTACTATTATGAAAAGTAATTTTGACTTTGTGCCCTCCTGAAAGGTTCTTAGGGAGCCTTAGAGGTCCCTAGAGCATGCTTTGAGAACCACTGTCTTTATCTAATGCCCATTATGGTAGCTACTAGCCATGTGTTGTTGTTGTTGCTGTTAGGTGCCGTGGAGTCAGTTCTGACATAGTGGCCTGATGTACAACGGAAACTAAGACCGCCCAGTCCTGCACCAACCTCACAATCGTTGCTATGTTTGAGCCCATTATTGCAACCACTGTGTCAGTCTATCTCCTTGAGGGTCTTCCTCTTTTACCTGATCCTTTGCTTTAGCAAGCATGATGTCCCTCTCCAGGGACAGGTCTCTTCTGATAACATGTCCAAAGTCTTCTCATCATCCTCACTTCTAATGAGCATTCTGGCTGTACTTCTTCCAAGACAGATTCGTTCGTTCTTTTGGCAGTGCGTGGTATATTCACCATTTTTTACCAACACCATAGTTCAGAGGCATCGATTCTTCTTTAGTCTTCCTTATTTGTTGTTCAGCATTTGCTTTCATGTGAGGCGATTGAAAACACCATAGCTTGGGTCAGGCACACCTTAGTCTTGAAGGTGACCTCTTTGCTTTTTAAGAGTTTAAAGCAGTCTTTTGCAACAGATTTGCCCAGTGCAATATGTCATTTGTTTTTCTAACTGCTGCTTTCATAAGCATTGATTGCAGATCCAAGTCAAATGAAATCCTTGACAACTTTAGTCTTTTCTCTGTTTATCGTGACGTTGCTTATTTGTCCACTTGTGAGGATTTTTTGTTTTCTTTATGTTAAGGTGTAATCCGTATTGAAGGCTCTGGTTTTTGATCTTCATCAGTAAGTGCTTCAAGTCCTCTTCACTCTCAGCAAGCAACATTGTGTCATTTGTGTATAGTAGGTTATTAATGAGTCTTCCTCCAGTCTGCTGCCTCGTTCTTCTTCATATAGTCCAGCTTCTTGGATTAGCTATGTATACTTAAATATAAATTTATTAAATTAAATAAATTTAAAACTTCAGCTCTTAGTCTCCTTAGCTACCTTTCAAGTGTCAAATAACCATGTGTGATTACTGGCTATCTTTTATAGCACAGAGATAGAATTTATCTGTCAAAACAGAAAATTCTGTTGGACAGCACTGTTCTACTATTACTTTTACCTTTTAATTTTGTTTTAGCATTAATAACAGTCTTATCTCTTGACTGTTCTTGCTTTGAAGTAAACAGCAAAGTTTCAGATGTGAAATTCTCTTTCACTGTGCATCTGCCCTGAGAAGAAACTTCCACACAGTTTATGGGCAGGAGCATGCACTGCACGGCCAGAAATACAACTTCCCAGGAATGATCCTAAGAGCTACCAAGTGTTGTGGACTGCTTGCCACACTCTTACAGGTCTGAACTAGCAGACGCCTATGCGGATCCATGTTGAGTGGTGATCAATTCATTAGGTCCCTTTCTGGTTATACCAAAATTTCCTATGGATTATATACTTTAAAATGTGGAATGTCTAGGAGAATGATTGCCTGTAAGGTTGAACTTTTTCTTATGTTAAAGTGAAAAACAGACATCCATTACTTTATTCAGCAGTGCTTAAAACATATCAGTACTCTTCATAATATATTTGGTACTCTTTTCCCGCATGAAGGAGCACTGGTTGCACAGTGGTTAAGAGTGGCCAAAAGAGGCCAAGGTACCTATAACTTGATCAGACAAAGCAGACATGTGAAAGTCGGTGATGATCTGCATGGAGAACATTTTCCAGACACACTGTTGCTAGGTAGACAGAATAGGGAATATCCTGGCAGTTGAACAGCTTGGAAGTGTGGCCCTTCCCAGCTGCCTTACCTACCAAGACGGTCCTCCTGCAACCCAGGGTCAGCCATTTCCTGGCAGGTGCACTTTGGCTTGAAAATACCTTGGAATAACCCTGTTAATACCTTCCCCTGGCTGTCAGGAATGCTTAAAAGGATTGTACGAGACTTAACACAGAGAGATGAAGCATGTGAAGTGCAGTGTCTGGTTTAGGTAATACATTGGTAGCAACTATTTTATTTCAAAAGAAAATCCATCAATTAACAAGTGAACATGACAGATAGAGTGACAGTGCTTCTCCTGTTGAAAGGAGTTAGCTAAAGAAAAGGGAACACTGAGATCTGAAGAGGAAAAATCACCCCTGGGGAAGGAAAAAAGAGCCCCCTGAGAATGCAAAAGGCCCACAAAATAGATCTGTCAGATCCTTTCAGGCTTTGATGAAAGACACAGTGCTCGATATTAGGAAGACTGTGGGCCAAAACAATTCTTCACCTTAGATGAATTCTAAGCCCAGCTAAAGAGAGAGATTACTGTGAAAAGAAAAATGAACCAAGATTTTGAGGGGTTCTGTACAATGAAAAATCTTTTTGCCAACTCCATAATTTGTCCAGGATAAGACTTACCTACCTCCACATCAGTGTTGAAAATTCAGGATTGAGACATTTTTATATTATTCAGCCATGTACGTATGTTATTGAATGCCAATATATATTAGCAAGACAAGTATGAATTTTAATGCATTTGTTCTCTCACATTTGTCCCCAACATTTGAGTAATATGGTTTAACTGTGATGCAATGAATCACCTTTATATGGCCTTTCTAGCCATGGTCTTGTAACTCCCACCAAAAGATTGGGTGAGACTATGCAAATAAGGTGCTTATGGCCTATGAAGGGGATTGAACAGCTTGCTAATAATGCAAATAAGGCGAATGGCACCTTTGTGGGGATGGGACCATGCAAATAAGGTATATGGAACCCTAAAGAGGGGATTGGTCAATTTTGCCATCCTGCTAGGTTTAAAATGAGCTATCGCAGAGGCAGAAAGGTAGCTCACTACCACCGAGAAAGAAGAGCTAGGAGTGGAGCACATCCTTTGGACCTGGGATCACTGTGCTGAGAACCTCCTAGACCCAGGAGACAGAGAATTGTAATCACAGAAGGTGAGAGACACCAAGAAGCAGCGGCAGAAAAATGGTGGCAGCAGAGGCAACAGAACTGGTGTGAGATGGCACACTGGGCTTTCTGGCCCACATAGCAAGGCAAGTACAGTGGACGTGCTGACCCACAGGGCAAAAGATCTGAGTGTGTTCAGGTAGGAGGTTTGCTGGCAGAGTAGGGTTCCTCTGGACACTTGTCGGCAGAGCTAGGCTTGCTGACCCAAAGAGCGAGAGAGAGCTTACTGGCTTTGGACTGAGGCTTACCAGTGGAGTGGGGTGCCTATGGACACTTTTCAGTAGAGCTGAAGAATTTTGTAATACTTGCTTAGGCAGGGCAAAGACTGGGCCAAGCTGGCCCAAGAGGCCCAGGGGCCAAGGGGTTGAGAGCCGAGAGGCTGAGAGACCAGAGAGAGTCCTGCCTTTGGGCATGGCTGAGAAGAAACTGTCTTGATCAAAGAACTGTATCCTGAGTCAGTTCGGATCCTGTTACTTCCTTAACCCCACAACTGTATGGTCTATGAGTCCTGTGTGGCCATTTCATGAATAATTGAACCCAGCAAAGAAGTAGAGTGGGATGGGTAGCTTATGTCAGAATTGGTAGAAAGGTTGGGGAGAGGAGGTCTGACCTCTACATCACAGGAATCAGCCTTGGGCTGATGCTGATGGTGACTCTCTCTCCTTACCCTTGTAAAGTTAGACAAGGAGGTCAGACACCCTCTCCACACAACAATTTTTACAGTTGGAGTCAGAAATGGGATTTGTTGCAATGGCTCCGGACTTCTCCTGGAAGCATCGGACTTTGTAAGAGAAAGAACCAAGAGGCATGGGAAGGGAAATGATTCTTAGATGTTTACTTTGGTTGTTGTTACTTGTAATGGCTGAAAGGAAAGTAGACATTATGGTGCAGCTGAGGGAAGAAAACCGCATCTGGAGTGGCTTGAGGTAAAAGCCAGGCCAGTTAAGAAAGATGATTGATAGGGAGCCAAGGTCTTCTGATTCCACCCAGCCAGATGCCCATAGCCTTATGTATATGAATGGGAAGATAGTCAAGGTGTGAAGAAGAAAAGATGAAACTGGAATGTTTTAAAAAAGTGTAATATGTTTATATGAATGTACTATGGATATTAAATGTTTTCCTGCCTAGTGTTGTAAAACAGACATGTATGATGGAAATGAGTATTGGATATTATAGGTAACAGAGAACTTGTAACTCTGCCTTCAGCCAGTACTTGAGTGGATATAACAAAAGGGGAACTAAAATTTGTCGGAAGAAACAGGCTGTTTGTTTCAACTTAGTAACCCCGTGTATAGAATATGGGGGTTTCGATCAAAACCCTGAGTTCCACCCAGAACCTTCAGAGACAGGAAATTTCCATTTGAAAAGACATACAGACCCACACAGAACTGCTGAGAGAGCAGGAAATTTGGGTTTGAATGAAGGACCTGCTGCAAAAAAAAAAAAAAAAAGTGTTTAGGTTTTCGAATTTCCAACAAGCAGTTTGCCCTTGGATGCTTGGAGGCAGGAAAAGTCAGTGCCCATCAGAAGAATCCCCTTCCAGGACTGGAAGTTAAAGAAAGCTGGCGAGTAGACAGCCCAGTATGCTTGCTTGTGGTGATGACCTGAGTCTATTGGATGAGTGGAAGTGGGAGAGGCATACCAATGGATAGGCTGAGTTTGGACATGTTCCATTGGCATCTGTTGACGAAGCCCATGAGGGCCAGGGATGAGAGAGAGAAGTGGGGGGTGGTGCTGGGTGGTCTGAAGTGCGAAGTACAGGCCTCCCAAGCTTACAGCTAGACCCCATTCACCTATCCCACAGGGGGTAGGGATGAACTGACCACAATCTGACTGAAAAGGTGTTTGACAACATGAGCTGGTGTAGATTCCTGTAATTTGGTGGCTTGCTCTGGAGTGAACTTTGATTATGGATGTTTTTGTTGGTAGATGCCGTTGAGTCAGTTCTGACTCATAGTGACCGTCTGTACAACAGAACAAAACACTTGACCGGTCCATTGACATCCTCACAATCATTGTTATGCTTGAGCCCACCGTAGCAACCACTGTGTTACCCCATCTCGTTGAGGGTCTTTGTCAGTTTTGCTGACCCTCTCCTTTACCAAGCATGATGTCCTTCTCCAGGGACTGAACCCTCCTGATAACATGCCCAAAGTATGTGAGATGTAGTCTTGCCATTCTTGCTTCTATGGAGCATTCTGTCTGTACTTCTTCCAAGACAGAACTGTTTTTTTTTTTTTTTTGGCAGTCCATATTCTTCCCCTACACAATAGTTCAAAGGTGTCAATTCTTCTTTGGTGTTTCTTACCCACTGTCCCCCTTTTGCATGCATTTGAGGTGATTGAAAAAACCATGCCTTGAATCAGGTGCACCTAAGTCTTCAAGATGACAAATTTGATTTTTAACACTTAAAAGTGATCTTTTACAGAATGTTTTCCAAATGCAGTAAAAACCTGTACCTGTTGCTGTCGAGTCAATTCTGACTCATAGCAACCCTATAGGATACAGTAGAACTGCCCCATAGGGTTTTCAAGGAGTGCCTGGTGGATTTGAACTGCCGACCTTTTGGTTAGCAGCCGTAGCTCTTAACCACTATGCCACCGAGTGCAGTGCATCCTTTGATTTCTTGACTGCTGCTTCCATGGGCATTGATTGTGGATCCAAGTAAAATGAAATCCTTCACAACTTCAATCTTTTCTCCATTTACCATGATGTTGCTTATTAGTCCAATTCTGAGGATTTTTATTTTGTTTATGTTGAGATGTAATCCATACTGAAGGCTGTGGTTGTTGATCTCTATCAGTAAGTGCTTCAAGCCCTCTTCACTTTCAACAAGCAAGGTTGTGTCATCTGCATAATGCAGGTTGTTAATGAGCCTCCCTCCAATCTTGATGCCCCATTCTTCATATAGTCCAGCTTCTCAGAATATTTGCAGAGCATACAGATTGTATAAGTATGGTGAAAGGATACAACCCTGACACTCATCTTTTCTGACTTTAAAACATACAGTATCCACTTGTTCTGTTAGCATGACTGCATCTTGATCTGTGTACAGGTCTGTGTAAGTAGCTGAAGGCCTGTGTAAGTGAATAAAAGGTGAAATAGTTAAAATAAGAGTTAAAGGAAAGAGTTAAAATGAATAAAGAATTAAGAAAAGAGTCATGAAAATAGTAAAATCATAGAAAGCAGTAAAGTGGACTACAAATCTAAGGATAATTTAAAATTAAATGATTTAATAAAATATGAAAATCAGGACTCAGATTCTGCCTCAGGAAATAAAATTTTAAAAATGTCTAAGATATAAAATTAAAGGCTAATAAGATTTACTTTGCTACAACAGCTTCAGATTGTTTATAACATTAAACTCAGAATGACCATGAGCAGTATGAGTACTAGAGACGAAACAAGAATCATAGAAATAAGAGATAATAAATTTAAAAAACTTTTTAAGATGTATTTTCCCATTCTGTTATGCCAAAGTACAGACATATTTTAAGTTTTCTTGTTGATTCATGCACATCTTTAAAGGAATATGTCCATGCACTGAGACTCAGGGTACCAGATTATTCTGTTAAATGTGCCTTTTATATAAATTTCTATATCTTGACACCTTGGTCAGACAACAGAAATAAGAAAACATCTTTAAACACCTGAATGGCCAGAAGCAGACACCTAAAATTGACAGCTGATCCCAAGATTGTGGAACAAGACCCCATTGAGCCTGCTGAAATTTTTGGACTTTTCTTTCTAATAATCGATATTTTTATGTTATTAGCTATGCTTCATTATTATGGATTTCTTCACAATAGATGATTGTTTAAGTTTTATACTTCTCTTTTTAATAATTCTTTCTAATGTTTATAGAAAAACAATGCATTTGTTAAACTAGCCCAGTAAGTGGCCAGTGTGGGAGATCTGTCTAAATGTTGTATCTGTCATCCCTCTCCATAATCTGAGAGTGAGAGTTTAGATCCATTAGCCCCCTCCTGTATTAAATTATAGTCATATACCCAATGCAACTATTAATCTCAACCTCACCTTCAAATGAATCATGCATATGAGACTATCACATCCCCCCCCGGGTTAAATGTTTTATGAAATGTACGTCAAATGCTCGTCCTCATCATGGGGTGATGTTACTTACTATGCTGCTTACTATGCAAAAGATCATATATTTTGCCTTAAAAATCAGGTCAGTTCTTCACCTTGATTAGCAGCCCTCTCTGCCAAGTATTCTTACTAATTTGGCTCTGTACTTACATGCTCTTGCCTAAAAAGATCACAAAAGTAGAGGCCCAAGCTACGGCATGACAAATATAAAACAGATCACGCCTGGCTACTGTTCATGGATAGTGTCTGGGGTCTTAAAAGCCTATCTCCAAAATACACAGCCATCTAGAAGACATAAGGAAAGTAAATCCATTCAGAAGAAGCCAACCTTATAACAGTGATCGGTGAATACCAATATAAATTCTTGATCCAAAGGGGGGATTGTGAAAGAGCCCACCCAAATCTAGGTGCTTGGGATAGAAGAAGCTTCTACCTAAAGTACAAGTCAAACTCCATTTTTTTCAGACCTGAAAAATAAGAGGCATTCGAGCCAAGCTCCCAGTAATGGGTTAATTTACACTAACTCAATGGGGAAGGGGAGGAGGGAAGGCAGAATTACAGCTGCTCTCAAAAATACTGTTTTTGTACAAGCTGCCCTTATCTTTGAAAGATAGGTAAAAGCATTTTTGCAAAATGCTTACACAAGCTAGCTTCAAGACAGAATGTCTACAGATTAACTAATGCACGACTTATAGTTACTAATGTATAACAAATGGTTATTGTTTCCCTAAACTTTTCCTATATTAAAAGCCCTTCTCATTTTTTGTACTTTGGAGCATGCTACATTCTTGCTTTGTGTTCCGCAGCTCAAGTTCCTCACTCAAGTTGCTATTCCTTCAGTAAATCTCTTTTAACAGAGACTCGAGTTTTACTCTTTGATAGGGGGAGGCACTGCTGGACTGGAGTACAGTGGCCAAACTTAAAATTCCTTAAAGGTTTTTCTATGTTGATGCCTTGTGAGGCTTAGAGCAAGGGAATAGTCTTCTCTCAGTTAAATTTTATCAGACATCAGAAAAGGTGAAGCCTGGATGACTTTTGGAGAACCTGACCAGATCAGATGGATACCTGAAGCAGACCTGAATGGCTGGTACCTGAGCAACTTCACCCTAAGGATTCTTTGCCCTACTGAACAACTAATTGTTAATGACTGTCTTGGACTGGTAAAATGATTGACAGGGGGAAGTTATCTTCTAAGTATGAAAGAACCATGGCTAGAAAAGCCAGGGAGTGGCCTGTGGTGCGATGGATTTATGGCCTTTTATTTTGCCTTTCCAGCCATAGTCATGTGACTCCCACCAAAAGATTAGATGGGACTATGCAAATAATGTGATTATGGCTCAGTAAGGGGATTGAAAATCTTGCTAATAATGCATATAAGGTTCATGACACCCTTATGGGGGTGGAACCATGCAAATAAGGTGTATGGTATCTTAACAAAGGAATTAGCTTTGCCCTCCCACTAGGGTTAAAATGAGCCATTCCAGAGGCAGAAAGGCAAGAAAGGACAGCTAAGAGTGGAGCACGTCCTTAGGACCAGGAACCCCTGTGCTGATAATCTCCTAGACCAAGGAGACAGAGAGAGAGCTGTAACCTTGGAGACAGCAAGAGATGGCAAGAAGGAGTGGCAGAGAAACAGCAGCAGCAGGCAGCAGAGGCAGCAAAACCAGGAGACTGGCATGAGATGGCATGGTAGGTTTCGTGGCCCACTGAGCAAGGTGGGCACAGTGGGTGTGCTGACTCACAGAGAGAGAGAGAGCTGAGTGCTTTTGGCCAAGAGGCTTGCTGGTGGAGTGGAGTGCCTCTGGGCACTTACTGGCAGAGCTAGTCTTGCTGACCCATGGAGCGAGAGAGCTGAGCACCTTTGGGCCAAGGCTTATTGGTGGAGTGGGATGCTTCTGGGCACTTACTGGTAGAGCTAAAGAGTTTTGTTACACTTGCCTGAGCAGGACAGAGGCTGGGCTAGGTCAAGGAGACCTGAGGGCCTGAGAGGCTGAGGGCCAAGAGGCTGAGTAGCAGAGAGGCCGAGATGCCAGAGAGCGGCCTGCCTGCAGACATGGCTGAGAAGAAGCTGTCTTGATCGAACAACTGTATCCTGAGTCACTTCTGATCCTGATTTGTAACTGGTTACTTCCTTAATAAACCCCATAACTGTGAATATGATCTGTGAGTTCTGTATGGCCATTGCAACAAATTATTGAACCCAGCAGAGAAGAAGACAGTGCTGTGGGAGGGACAGCTGGTGTCAGAATTGGGAAAAAGGTTGGAGAGAGGATGTGTGTCTGACCTCTTCCTCATAGGAATCAGTCTTGGGCTGATGCTGATGGTGATTCTCTCTCCTTCTCTTTATGAAGTTCGATGAGGGCAGACCCCTTCCACCTGCTACATTGTCATTCGTACATTAACAAACATTTAATGAGCACCTTCTGTGTACAGCAATATGTAGGTGATAAGTGACAAAGAACTTGTCTTCATAGAAGTCTAGTCTAATAGGGCAGCTGTAATGTAGAAACAATATGCATATATTTAAGGGAACAAAATTGTTATTAAAGCTGTATGTATTTATAATCAGTAGATTCCCAAACATACAATTAATTGGGATAGATATCTTGCAAATTTATTTAGTCTCTCTTATCATCTTTTTTAATATTCCAGAAGACATACCATATTGTAAACCACTGTATGATTTTCTACTTTTAATTAAAACAGTGATAAAAAGTGTAATTTTTGCCTTTTTTAATATCTTTTTTTCTATGAGGAATCAAAGCATTTTATAATAGTTATTTCTTGAAGACCCAACCTTTAGTTACCAGTCTCAAAGGTACTCCAAGGATTCCTTTCTCCTGGTATTCACACCATTGTGTAGTTAGTTCCACCTGCACTGAATAGTGCTGACCTCTGTAACTAAAGGCATAGTACAGAAACGAAGGAGTGTGACTTCCGAGACAAGGTCAAAATAGACATTGTGGCTTCTGCCTTGCTGTCTTGTGGGTCACTGGCTCTAGAAGAAGCCAGCTGCCATGTTATGAGAACATTCAAGCAGCAGAAAATAAGGTCTCCTGACAACAACATGCATCAATTTACCAGCCATATGAGTGAGCCGTCTTGAAAGTGAATAGTGTAGCCCAGTCAAGCCTTCAAATGACTGTAATCTAGGTTGATAGCTTGGCTACAACTTCATGAGATAACCTGTGCCAGGACTATCCAGTGAAGCTTTTCCTGAACTCCTGTCCTAGAGAAAGTGTGTGCTAATAAAAGATTTAGGCACCTAATTTTAGGAGAAAGTTTTATGTAGTGGTAGATAACTAATAAACAGCTCTTAACCATTCTTTCTACATTTAAAAACTGATACACACTTTGGTTTCTACTTTAAATAAAATACTTAGAATATCAACTAGTTTCTCCATTCACTCAACTTGGTTGTCTCTAATCATACAGATATATGATGCTCCAAATATTCTGTCTTTGCTTTTTGTTCAGCATTGCAAAGTGGGAACTTCCTGACATTTATTTTTAACCTCTCTAAATAGTTGGTAAAAGTGCCACTTTCAGCTGTGATTTTTTTTTTCCCAGATGATTTTTTTTTAAAGGGCTGCCAGTTACGTACATTGTAAACAAAATGCTTATTTCTTACACAGTTAAGCTTCTCAGACTCAATGAAATAGATTTTCCTTTCATTATTCTTTGCTTAAAATATGATGTGCCATACAGTTACACACATCCTTGATTACTATAATATAAAAGTAATGGAAGAGTATATCTGACCATAATAAAAGCATCAAGAATAATTTAGCCACACACAAATGTAATTTTAACATGACAAAATATCTTGGGTTTGGAGAAAATATTTGAACATATTTTATTTCAAAGGGTCAGTGTTGCCTTTTAAAGGAATGTTTTCTATATTCGAAATGTAGTAATATAATAGAAATGAACAGCACAGCTTTCCTATTATTATATGCCTATCTCAATTTTGAGGAGCCCTGGTGGTGCCAGTGGTTAAGTGTTTGACTGCTAACCAAAAGGTCAGCAGTTCAAATCCACCAGTTGCTCCTTGGAAACCCAATGGGGCAGTTCTACTGTGTCCTATAGGGTTGATACGAGTTGGAATCAACTTGAACACAACAGGTTTGGTTTGGTTTTATCTCAATTTTGACCTCCTAAAGTCTGACTAAGTCCAATATATAATAATCTCTGGATTTATGTAACATATCTGTAAGCCAACATGTAAATTTATATTTAATTTTTAAAATTTATTCTTTCTTTCAAAATCATTTATAATTTTTCATGTGCTATATGTTCTCTTTAATTATATACTGCTTTACAGTTGTCAATTATGTATAGCTTTTATCTCACCTGTCTATAAGTTATATTTCCTGAAGACTGAGGACATTTTGAAATTTCACTTTCTACCCCGAGCTGATGTAAGTGCGGAGTATTTTTAATTGATACTTTGCCAGGCATTTTGAATATTTTCTCCCCCGAATATATTTTGGAAAATTTAGATTATTTTAATTAGTCTAAACACAAGCAACCATTTCAGCAATAATAAGAACTAAGTTTATAAAGGCACTATTAAAGATCTAACATATAAAATTAACTAACTCCTCAAACATATTCTACTAGTTCATGACTGCAAGTGCTAAACAGAATAGAAAACGAAGACAATTACCTGTAGATTTTGCCCAGAGGTACTATCAGAATACTAATTTTTTGAGACAAAATTCCTTTTTTATTTGAATTATCCAGGTGTTTGCTTAATTTCTTCACTTTGGCTTGTATGTGTAGTCATAGCTTTAATCCCTAATATTGATGGTAAAACACATAATTTAGTTCCACTGAAGCTAATGAAGTAAGAGTGTTAAGCTCTATTAAAAAAAAATTATTCTCCGAAAAGTCCATTTATGTGAATTGAGCTCAAGTCCAAGAAATAAATCTTGCAATTCAAATTGCCGTATGTTTAGAATTTTAGCACAGGTGAGCACAGTAAGACCAGCTGCTGTTTGCTCTAAATAATGATATCATGTAAACAAGAGGAAATACCTATTGAAAATGAATACACAGAACTAATTCTGGTTAGAAACAGGGAGGCATTTGAAATAAGGTATATTAAAAAGTCCATTCTTAACATATTCTTAAATATATACCTTGTTGCCATTGATTTGATTCTGGCTCATAGTGACCCTATAGGGCAGAGTAGAACTGCCCCATATGGTTTCCAAGGAGCAGCTGGTGGCTTCGAACTGCTGACCTTTTTGGTTAGCAGCCTGAGCTCTTAATCACTGCTACCGGGGCTCCAATACATATATATATACATATATACACACACACACACACACATATACATACACACACATAGATACATATACATACATATGTGTGTATGTGTGTGTATATTTTGCTCAGCCACCAGAATTTTTTTAAATTATTTTTTGCTGAAAATATACACAGCAAAACATGAACCAATTCAACAATTACTACATGTGCAATTCAGTGACATTGATTATATTCTTCATCTTGTACAACCATTCTCATTATCCTTTTCTAAATTATTCCACCATCCATTAACTCACTGCCCCCTAAACTTTTCATGTAACCTTTTGTGTTGCTGTTATCGTTTTATCAGATGTACATAATTCTTTAAAAGATCACACTATTCAAGGCAAACATTCTTTACTAATTAAGCTTAACTATTTGGTTTAGCGGGCGTGGGTAGCACAGTGGTTAAAGTGCTCGCCTACTAATTGAAAGGTTAGAACCCACCAGCTGCTCCACAGAGAAAGATGCAGCAGTTGGCCTCTGTAAAGGTTTACAGTCTTGGAAACACTGTGAGCGGCTCTACTCTGTCCTATAGGGTCGCCATGAGTTGGAATCAACTCAGTGGCAGTGGATTTGGTGTGGGTTTTATCACTTGGTTTAAAGGTGACTTCAGGGGATAGTTTCAGTTTAAGGTTTAAAGACCAACTCAGGGCATGAATTTTAGGGGGTCATCCAGCTTAATGGATCCAGGAAGTCTGCATTCTATAGTAATTTTAAAATTATTTTTCACATTTTTCCACTTTTGATCAGAATTCTTCTATAGAATCTTATATCAAAATACTCACTAACCAGGCACCATCCAATTATTCTGCTCTCATGGCAAGGAGGAAGTTGTTCATGGAGACAGTTAGACAGACGTTCCATTTCCTCTTCCTATTCCTGACCCTCTGTCTTCCTCTGCCACTCCAGGCAAGTAGAAGCCTATTGTATCTTGGATGGCCACAACCTTTTTAGACTGCAGGCACTAACAATGAACTAGGAGGTAGAACAGAGCATTAAAAACCATATTAGGCCAATTTACTGAGATGTCCCGTGAAACCATGACCAGGAACCTCCAAAGCAAGAAAACAAATCCTATAATATACTTGTACATAAGCAGCATCAATAGCTGCTCTTTTCTTTTTTTTTTTGTAAAAATATTTATAACATAGTATTTGCCAATGAAACCTTTTTCAAGTGTATAACTTATTGATATCAATTATCATCCTAAATTTTAATATATACTTATCTAAAAAAAAAGATATATACTTATCTAAGTTTAGAAAAATAAGCTCTAGTGGCACAGTGGTTAAGAGCTTAGCTGCTAACCAAAATGTCGGCAGTTTAAATCCACCAACCACACCTTGGAAACCCTATGGGGCAGTTCTACACTGTCCTGTAGAGTCGCTATGAATCAGAGTTGACTCAACAGCAATGCGTTTGGTTTTGGGAAGCTTAGAAAAGTGGTTGCTGTCTGGTTTTTGTTTGTTGGTTCTGTTTTCAAAAAATACTTTTAATAAAATATCACATACTATATGTATTACCTATACTACTTATATACATACATACATAAATGGAATTTAAAGATAATAATGCTTGCACTGAAGTGACAAATAGATCAGTAAACTAGAAAAGAAATAGTTCCCATTACATATGGATACTTAGCATATGATAATGTTAGCAACTCAAATCACTGAGGCACATATGGACTGTATAAATAAATGGTGTTGGGGCAACAGGATACCCATTTAGAAAAAGATAAAACTACATTTTTACTTCACAACTTATATAAGAATAAATTCTAACTTGATTACCGCCCTAAGTGTTTAAAAACAAAAGCTAATCTGTACAGTTAATAGAAGAAAATGTGTGAGTGTTCCTATAAGTGTGATTCAATTCCAGAGGTTTTGAGAAAAGATTGATAAATTTAATGACATAAAGTGTATAGCAAAGACAAAAAACAAAAACACCCAAAACAAAATATGTTATACAAAAGCAAGACACCTGATAATCTAAGAGAAAATATTCTTAACATATGCCACAGAGAGAGGACTGATATCACTAACATTTAAGAAGCTCTTTAAAATCGAGGAACAAAGAACCAAAAACCAGAAGAAAATAAGCAAAAGACATGAAAATACAATTCATATAAGGACATAAAAGTGACACATAACATGAAAAATATTGAAACTCATTCACAATTAGAGAAATGCATATCAAAACAAATCTGAGACACAATATTTTTACCTAGACAGTAGGAGGAAATTAAAAAGTATGATAATACATTTTGTTAGGGAAACTGTCTCATACATTGTTGGTGGATACAAAATAGCACAACTGTTTGGAAGGGAATTTGGCAATGTCTATGACACCTACATATGTGCTCACCTTCTGACAGAGCAATTCCACTTTTAGGACTCTACCATGAAGATACACCTCTACAATATGAAAATATATATGCCCAATGTTATTCTTTGCAGCATTGTTTAGAATTTCAAAATATTGTAAACAATCTAAATGCCCATATATTGGATAGCATCTTAATAATCTATGATGTATCCATGCAATGGGTTACTGTGCAGCTATAAAAAATAATGAGGAAGATCTCTATGAAGTGATGTGGAGTAATTTCTAGGATATATTGTTAAGTAACAAAACTGAGGGGTATCCATAGTATGTTACCCTTCTTATATGAAAAAGGAATAAGGCATATGTACAGAAGAAAAAAAAAAGGAGGATAAATAAGAAAATAATGTGATTGGTCACCTAGAGTGAGGGAGTAGAAATGGAGTGGAAATAATGAAGGAATGATAAGAGTATAGCAGGAATGAGTAGTGATATGTCTGCATATATATTTTTTTTTTAGGTCTGACTCTTAGAACTGTGTTAAGGTTTAACATACTCTCCTAAAATAAATTCCACAGCAACCACTAAGACCAAAGATGAAGAAATTGAAGATTATTACAAACTTCTGCAGTCTGAAATTGATCAAACATGCAGTCAAGATGCATTGATAATTACTTGTGATTGGAATGTGAAAGTTGGAAACAGATGAAGAATTGGAACTTGGAAAATATGGCCGTGGTGATAGAAATGATGCCTAAGATCACATGATAGGGCTTTACAAGACCAACAACTTCTTCACTGCAAATACCGTTTTTCAACAATATAAGTGGTGACTATACATGTGGACCTCACCAGATGGAACACACAGGAATCAAATTGACTACATCTCTGGGAAGAGACAATAGGAAAGCTCAATATCAGTCAGAACAAGGCCAGAGGACCATTGTGGAACGGACCATCAGTTGCTCATATGCAAGTTCAAGGTGAAGAAAATTAGAACAAGTCCATGAGAGCCAAAGTATAATCTTGTGTATATCCCACCTGAAATTAGAGACCATCTCAAGAATAGATTTGACACGTGGAACACTAATGACATAAGGCCAGATGAGTTGTGGAACGACATCAAGGACATCATACATTAAGAAAGCAAAAGGCCATTAAAAAGACAGGAAAGAAAAGACCAAGATGGATGTCAGAAGAGACTCTGAAAGTTACTTTTGAATATAGAGTAGCTAAAGCAAAAGCAAGAATGATGAAATAAAAGAGTTGAACAGAAGATTCCAAAGGGTAGCTTGAAAACAAAAAGT
Source organism: Loxodonta africana (assembly GCF_030014295.1). Classification (NCBI taxonomy): domain Eukaryota; kingdom Metazoa; phylum Chordata; class Mammalia; order Proboscidea; family Elephantidae; genus Loxodonta; species Loxodonta africana. The sequence continues at coordinate 53,855,238 of NC_087351.1, forward strand.
ATTATAATGAAATGTGCAAAGAACTAGGATTAGAAAACCAAAAGGAAAGAACACATTCAGCATTTCTCAAATTGAAAGAACTGAAAAAAAAAATTCAAGCCTCAAGTTGCAATACTGAAGGATTCTATGGGAAAAATATTGAATGACACAGGAAGAATCAAAAGAAGATGGAAGGCATACACAGAGTCATTATACCAAAAAGAATTGTTTGACATTCAGTCATCTCAGGAGGTAGCATGTTGTCAAGAACTGATGATACTGAAGGAAGGGGACCAAGCTACAATGAAGGCATTGGCGAGAAACAAGGCTTTAAGAATTGATGGAATACAAATTGAAGTGTTTCAACAAAAGGATGCAGTGCTGGAAGTGCTCACTCATCTGTGCCAAAAAATTCGGAAGACAGGTCCTGGCCAACTGACTGGAAGGGATCTGTATTTGTACCTTTTCCAAAGAAAGGTGATCCAATGTGGATATTACTGAACAATATCATACACAAATAAAATTTTACTGATGATCATTCAAAAGTGGTTGCAGCAGTATATCAACCAGGAACTGCCAGAAATTCACATTGGATTCAGAAGAGGACATAGAACCAGGGATATCATTACTGATATCAGATGGATCCTGGCTGAAAGCAGAGAATACCAGAAAGATGTTTACCTGTGTTTTATTGACTATGCAAAGGCATTTGACTGTGTGGATCATAACAAACAATGGATAACATTTCAAAGAATGGGAATTTCAGAGCACTTAATTGTGCTCGTGATGAAACTATGCATAGGTCAAGAGGCAGTCGTTCGAATAGAACAAGGGGATATTGTATGGTTTAAACTCAGGAAAGATGTGTGTCAGGGTTGTATCCTTTCATCATACTTATTCAATCTGTATGCTGACCAAATAATCTGAGAAGCTGGACTGTATGAAGAAGAAAGGGGCATCATGTTTGGAGGAAGCTTCATTAACAACCTACTATATGCGATGACACAACCTTGCTTGCTGAAAGTGAAGAGGACTTGAAACACTTACTGAGGAAGATCAAAGTCCATAGGCTTCAGGGCCATGGTCTTGGGGTACATCTAGCTCAGGTGGCATGAGAGTTTTTAAAGAAAATGTTCTACATTCTGCTTCAGTGAGTTGCATCTGAGGACTTAAAAGCCTGTGCACACCCATTTAAGATACTCCACTGGTCTCACCCCTTCGGGAGCAAGGGAGAATGAAGAAAACTAAACATACAAGGGAAAGATTAGTCCATAGGACTAATGGGCCACTTCTACCATGGCCTCCACCAGACTGAGTCCAGCACAGCTAGATGGTGGCTGGCTACCACCACTGACTGCTCTGACAGGGATTACAATAGAGGGTCCCTGGCAGAGCTGGAGAAGAATGTAGAACAAAATTCTAACTCACAAAAAAGACCAGACTTACTGGCCTGGCAGAGACTGGAGAAACCCTGAGAGTAAGGCCTCCGGACATACTTTTAGCTCAGTAATGTAGTCACTCTCAAGTTTCACCCTTATCCAAAGATTAGGCAGGCCCATAAAACAATGAGACTAAAGGAGCACAACAGCCCAGGGGCCAGGACTAGAAAGCAGGAGGGGTTAGGAAAGCTGGTTATTGGGAACCCAGGGTCGAGAAGGGAGAGTGTTGACATGTTATGGGCTTGTTAACCAATGTCATAAAACAAAACAATTTGTATACTAACTGTTTAATAAGAAACTAGTTTGTTCTATAAACCTTCATCTAAAGTACAATTAAAAAGAAAAAGTCCACACCCTTCAGCATGGATTGAATTTCAGCATAAACAAAAATCCTCACAGCTGGCCAATAAGCAATATCATCATGATAAATGGAGAAAATATTGAAGTTATCAAATATTTCATTTTACTTGGATCCAAAATCCACACCCATGGAAGCAGCAGTCAGGAATTCAAATGACACATTGCATTGGGCAATTCTGCTGCAAAAGACCTCTTTAAAGTGTTAAAGCCCCACTCATCTGTCAGTTTGTGATACTGTGGGGGTTTGCATGTTGCTGTGAAGCTGGAAGCAATGCCACTAATATTCAAATACCAGCAGGGTCACTGTTGGCGGACAAGTTTCAGCTGAGCTTTCAGCCTAAGACAGACTAGGAAGAAGGACCTGGCGGTTTACTTCTGAAAAAAATTAGACAGTGAAAACCTTATGAATAGCAGCTGAACATTGTCTGATACAGTGCTGAAAGACGAGCCTCTCAGTTTGGAAAGCACTCAAAAGATGACTGGAGAAGAGCTGCCTTCCCAAAGTAGAGTCAACCTTGATGACTTGGATGGAGTCAAGCTTTTGAGACCTTTGTTTGCTGAGGTGGCATGACTCAAAATTAGAAGAAATAGCTGCAAATATCCATTAATATGTAATGTGGAATGTATGAAATGTGCATCTAAGGAAATTGGAAATTGTCAGAAATGAAATGGAACATATAAACATTGACGTCCTAGGCATTAATGAGCTGAAATGGACTGGTACTGGCCATTTTGAATCAGACAATCATGGTATATTATGCCAGGAATGACAACTTGAAGAGGAATGGTGTTGCATTCATCGTCAAAAAGAACATTTCAAGATCTATCCTGAAGTACAATGCTCTCAGTGATAGGATAATATGCGTATCCCTACAAGGAAGACCAGTTAATACAACTATTATTCAGATTTACGTGCCAACAATTAAGCCCAAAGATGAAGACATTGAAGATATTTCCCAGCTTCAGCATGCCTTGATAATAACTGGTGATAGGAATGTGAAATTTGGAAACGAAGGATCAGTAGTTGGAAAATATGGCCTTGGTGATAGAAACGACACCAGCGAATGTGGTACTTATCGAACAACATCATTAATATCACACACAAGTAAAATTTTACATACTATCATTCAAAAGTGGTGCAGTGGTACATGGACAGGAAACTACCCAGAAGTTCAAGCCACATTCAGAAAGGGACATGGAACCTGGGATATCATTGCTGACATCAGATGGATTCCGGCTAAAAGCAGAGAATAACAGAAAGATGTTTACCTGTGTTTTATTGACTATGCAAAAGTATTCGACTGTGTGGATCAGAACAAATTATGGATAACATTGTGAAGAATGGAGAAATGGGAATTCCAAAACACTTAATTGTGTTCATGATGAACCTGGACATAGATTAAGAGGCAGTCATTGGAACAGAACAAGGGGATACTGCGTGGTTTAAAGTCAGGAAAGGTGTTGTCCTTTTTCTCCATGTTTATTCAGTCTGTAGGATGAGCAAATAATTTGAGAAGCTGGCCTGTGTGAAGAATAAAGGGGCTTCAGGATTGGAGGAAGACTCGTTAACAACCTGCTATATGCAGATGAAACAACCTTGTTTGCTTAAAGTGAATAAGAGTTGAAGCACATACTGATGAAGATCAAAGTCCACAGACTTCAGTTTGTATTAAACCTCAGCATAAAGAAAACATAAATCCTCACAATGGACCAATAAGCAATACTGTGATAAATGGAGAAAAGATTGAAGTTGTCAAGGATTTCATTTTACTTGGATCCACAATCAGCACCCATGGAAGCAGCAGTCAGCAAATCAAGCTACCCATTGCTTTGGGCAAATCTGTTGCAAATGACCTCTTTAAAGTATTAAAAAGCAAAGATGTCACCTTGAAAACTAAGGTGCGCCTGACCCAAGCTAGGGTGTTTTCAGTTGCCTCATAAGCATGGGAAAGCTGAACGATGAATAAGGAAGACTGATGAAGAATTGACGCCTTTGAGTTGAGGTGCTGGCAAAGAATATTGAATATACTATGTGTTGCCAAAAGAACGAACAAATCTGTCTTGGAAGAAGTACAACCAGAATGCTCCTTAAAAGCGAGAATGACGAGACTACGTCTCACATACTTTGGACATGTTATCAGGAGGGAGCAGTCCCTAGAGACGGACTTCATGCTTGGTAAAGTAAAGGGTCAGGTAAAAAGAGGAAGACTCTCAACAAGATGGATTGACACAGTGACTGCAACAGTGGGCTCAAGCATAACAACAATTGTGAAGGTTGCACAGGACCACACAGTGTTTCGTTCTGTTGTCCATAGGGTCGTTATGACTCAGAACAGACACGACAGTACCTAACAACAACAACGTGTTAAAAAGCAAAGATGTCGCTTTACATACTAAGATGCGCCTGACACAAGCCATGGCATTTTCCATCACCTCATATGAATGTGAAACTGAACAATCGATAAGGAAGACTAAAGAAGAATTGGTGCTTTTGAATTATGGTGTGATGAAGAATATTGAACATACCATGGACTGCCAAAAGAACCAACAAATCTGTCTTGCAAGAAGCGCAGCGAGGGTGCTCCTTAGAAGCAAGCATGGCAAGACTTACAAATACTTTGAATATATTATCCAGAGGGACCAGCCACTGGAAGGGTCATCATGCTCAGTGAAAAAGAGGAAGATCCTAAATGAGTTGGATGAACACAGTGGCTGTAATCCTGGGCTCAAGCATAATGATTGTGAGGGTGGTGCAGGACCGGGCAGTGTTTCATTTTGTTGTACATAGGGTCACTATGAGTTCTTACTGACTGGATGGCACCTAACAACAACAACCTAAAATAAATAAATGATTAATAACCACCCAGATGTGATGGGGACCTTTTATGGAATACAAACAATCACAAATTAACCTAATGATTACAACTGAAGGAGTTGATGAAGAGAAGAACTAGCATAGGAAATGTTATGAAAGAGTGTTTTGACTGTGCACTCTGAGACTAAAGACAAAAATAACTATAAAGAGGTATACTCTAGTTATTACATTTATTTTTCATGGGAATATGGACTAGAAATTCTAAAATTATTTTATGTGTTTATTTGAATTTAATAGAAAAGTAAACATATTGTAAATGCTGATAGCCTTGTTTATTACTGTCACAGAAAAAGTAACAAATTGGGAAGGGAGGGTGGCTAGAATGAACTCTGATTGGAATTGGAGGTATTATTAAGAATTTATGGTATTTTATCTACCTATCTGCACAGATGAATATAGAGATAAATATAGATGTATATGTGTTTGCGTGTGGTTATGTATCATACCCACATGTATTTCCTAGTTCTGTCTAGTGAAAGGCTCTAGGAGGAATGAAAACCAAGGAGCAATGAGTACACCTGCTGCCTTTATTTTCTACTTCCTCTGGCATCAGAAACCATATGGTGAGACTCAAAGCCTCTATCATAAATTAATTGGTTAGACTGTCCAGTGACCAAAGCCTGGGACAAACAAAAAAACCACATGCCTATCAGCCAGGACATTACAGGGACCTAGAGATCACCTTCCAGTAGCTGAGGGGAAAAGTCAGATCCTCTCTTTAGGGAAGGTTAATTTTTCACTATACAACAATATATTTCTGTTTCTCTATGTTATTGTTATACTAACATTAAACCCCCCAAAAATGATAATACTATTTACAGTAGCATCAAAACACATGAAATACTGAGGGATAAATTTAGCACAATACGGATGTCTTAGTTATCTAGTGCTGCCAGAACAGAAGTACCACAAGTGAATGGCTCTAACAAACAAATTTATTCTGTCACAATTTAGGAGGCCAGAAGTCCGAGTTCAGGTTGCCAGTTCCAGGGGAAGTCTTCTTCTCTCTGTTGGCCCTGGAGGAAGGTCCTTGTCATCAATCTTTCCCTGGTCTAGAAGCTTTTCAGTGCAGGGACCCTAAGTCCAAAGAATGTGCTCTGCTCCTCGCTCTTCTTGTTTGGTGGTAATAAGGTCCCTCTCCTCTTTACTTGCTTCTCTTATATCTCAGAAGAGATTGATTCAAGACACAATCTAATCTTGTACATTAAGTCCTGCCTCATTAACAGAACTGCTTCTAATCCCGCCTCATTAACATCATAAAAAAAAATAGGGGTTAGAATTTGCAACACATAGGATAATCACATCAGATCATAAAATAATGGATAACTACACAATATTGGGAATCATGACCTAGCCAAGTTGACACAATTTTTGGGGGGACACAGTTCAGTCCATAACAACAGACAAGACCTGTTTTCAGAACAATATAAAACATTGTTTAAAGGAAAAAATAATACATCAATAAACAAAGGGATATACAAAGTGCTTGAATTGGAAGAATAAATATTATTAAGGTGTCAGTTCTCAAATTTATTTATAAATATCTTTTATGGAATTTGATAAGCTGAATTTTAAAACTTACATAGAAATGCAAATGACCTAAATCCATTGCCTTTGAGTTGATTCCGACTCTCAGTTACTGCATGGGACAGAGTAGAACTGCCCCATAGGATTTCCAAGGAGCTGAGATTTGAAGTGCCCCCCTTTTCGTTAACAGCCAAACTCTTAACCACTGTGCCACCAGGGATCCACAAATGACCTAAACTGTTCAAACCAATTTGAGAAAGAACAAAGTTAGAGGGCTTACATTACACGATTTCAAGATTTCCTATAAAACTACAATTATCAATATGGTTTGATGGAGCTGTAAACATAGCCATACAGAACGATGAGGCAGAAAAAAAAAAAAGTATTCAGAAATAAGTCCATGCATATATTGTCAAAATTGATTTTGACAAAGGTAGTAAGGGAGTTCAATATGGAAAGGATACTCTGTTTTTACAGATAGGTGCTAGAATATGTGAGTATCTATTTGGGAAAAATGAACCTTGACCCATATTTCACAGTATACACAAAACTTAAATGAATTAGAGACTTAAACATAAAAGCAAACAATATAAGTATTTTAGGAGAAAATGTGTTAAAAAAATATACATGACTTCACGATAAACAAAGATCACATAAACAGAAAACCAAAAAACACCATAAAATAGAAACGACGTTAAGTTGAACTTAATCAAATTTAAAAATATGTCATGTTTGAAAGATACCCTTAATAACATGAAAAGGAATAAATGAATAAATAATAACTGTGTATAGGACAGAAGACCTACATTTAAATTTATATAGAACTTTTCACTCAGTAAGAAGAGGAGCCAATTAAAAGTGGACAAAAGATTTGGATATATACTTCTTAAAAGAATATATAAGAATAGCCAATGAACATCTAAAACTTGATTAACTTCCTTAGTTTTTATGAAAATGAAAATTAAAAAATATAATGATATATATGTATACACTCATAGTTGATAGTTGTCTTAATTATAGTGCTGCTATAACAGAAATGGAAACCCTGGTGGCATAGTGGTTAAGAGCTACGACTGCTAGACACTGGCAGTTCGAATCCACCAGGCGCTCTTTGGAAACCTTATGGGGCAGTTCTACTCTGTCCTATAGGGTTGCTGTAAGTCGAAATCAACTTGACAGTAGTGGGTTTGGTTTTTTGGTTTTGGTTAAAACAGAAATACCACAAGTAGATGGCTTTAACAAACGAATTTATTTTCTCAGAGTTTAGAAGTCTAGAAGTCCAAATTCAGGGCACTGGCTCTAAGGGAAGGTTTTCTCTCTCTGTCCGTTCTGGAGGAACGTCCTCTTTCCGTGGTTCGTTGGTGATCTTCATGTGGTGCAGCATCTATCTTCCCCCAGCTCTGCCTACTTGCTTGCTTGTTAAATCTCTCTTATATTTCAAAAGAGATTGACTTAAGACATACCATACACTAATACTGTCTCATTAGCATAACAAAGAAAACCCTTTCTCAAATGGTATTAAAACCACAGGTATATGAGTTAGGATTTACAGCGCATTTCCAAAACAACAGTTATTTGTAAAATTAAAATTAAACGTGCACTAACATATGACTCAACAATTCCACTCTTAAGAAAAATGAATTTATTTAGAATATTTATCCAGAAAATAGCTTGTAAAATAATTTTTTCTGGCAGCCTTGTTTTTTATTCATAAGAGCCCTCAAACTAGAAAGAATCCAAATGTCCAGCAACAGATAAATGAATGAATAAACCAAGGTATGTTCATTCAATGGAATATACCATAAAAAAAAAGATTGAATGACTGTATGTGCTACTGTATGAAAGTAATTGAAAAATATTATGCTGAGTGAGAAAATTCAGACACAAAAGAGTATGTATTGCATAATCAATTTACATAAAATTCTAGAACAGGCAAACGCATCTTTGGAGACAAAAAGCAGATCAGTGGTTACCTGGGATCGCAGATGGGGGTGGGCAAGTTGGGGATTAAAAAGAGAGGTGAGAAAAAGTTTGCTGAGAAGGAAGTAGATATTTTGGGGATGGAGGTTTAGCAAGTATATTTATCAAGTGACAAGGCTCTGAAATGCTTGCATGTAATTATATGTAAATGATACTTTAATAAATTTATTTAAATTGTAAGATTCACTTTTCACTTACTGACATGGTTAGGTTCCAAAGACCAGGTCGTTATGCAAAAATTGTTGTTATGAGAAAATGGATGATGACTACATCATTACATAACTGCCAAACCACAGAGAATCGTGGCCCAATCAAGTTGACACATAACCTTACCCATCAAAGTCAGCGTTACTCTCACCTCACACCTTGTCTTCTTTACTGTCAGATGTATGTTGTTAAAGTCCAAAATAGTTGGATAGTAGATTTATTACTGTCGTTGTAATTGCAAAATGTCAGATAATGAGATAGTAAGTGAGGAGTAGGTGTACTGTCTGTAATTTCAATATTCACAAGTTACGCTCTAATTTTTGTTTTGTTTTGTTTAAGAATGTTTTTGTCCGCTTGTTTATTAAAGTGGGCAATGCATTTCGGGTTTTCTCTTTACCTTTGAACTTTAGAAATTTCACTGGGATGAGCCAAGATAAGAATTATTTATCATTATTCTTTTTTTTTTTTTCATATTTATTGGGTTCTCTTGGACTATTTTTAAGCACAGGATAATTTTCTTTTTGAATTATTTCTTTATTTCCTATCCTTTATCTTCTGTGTTTTCTTTCTTTCAAGAATGTGTGTTGAAAATTTAGACTGTTTCATGTTTCTAAACATTTATTTCATACTTCCATTTCTTTGTTCTTTCATTCTGCATCCTTAGAGAGTTACTTGGCTTGAGCTTAATTTTCCATACTTATTTTCTTTTGAAATTTTCATGTCTATTACTTATTCTAGTCAGGCCAATTTTCAAGGAATGTCATTGTTTAATTTCAGCAATCATATTTTAGTTTCCAAAAGCTGCAGTATTTCTTCTTCAGAGAAGACTATTCAATTTCATTGCATAATAGTTTCTCAGAATTCTCTGGGGAATATTAATTACTAATTATAATTAGTTTTCTTCTGTTTTCTGGTTTATTCATTTACCTTGAGAGTTAAGTCTATTTATTGAGTTTATTGACTTTTTTTTATAGCTTTGTATTTTGGGGGAGGGGTCATACTCTTATAATCTTTGACTGGTTAGATTTAAAACTTGAATAGTATAAGAAAATGGAGAACATAGTACTTCTAGTATACAAACCTGGGAATGTCTGGGAATGCAGATATGATGATAGAGTCCCTAACTATGTGTTTTGGCAAGGCAAAGAAGAGCAGGGGCCTGCAGCCTAGTGGCTTTCTTTTAGGCTATTCAAGCAGCTTATTTTCTGAACGCAGATTTTCCTTATTCCTTGCTCTTGGCATTGATTCTGCTTTCTAGTGCTGTGATTAATGTGTTTTTATTTTACATTTATTCAGTATATTCATATATTTTTGGAACTAGAGTGTCACATATGTTTGAGTAGATATCTTGATCCAGAAATACTTGTTTGGTCATCATAGTTTCATTTACAACTTACATCCAGTATTTTTAACTCAATATCCTTCTCTATTTTTTATCATTTAAATAACCATAAATCATTGCATTTCATTAGTGTATCTTCCATAAATGACTTCAGTAATGCTTTGTTTTCATGTTTTCCTTAGTTTAACCCATTCTGTGATATAGGTACAATTATGTGTTTTTAGCATTAAACCTGCAATTCTAAGTTACTCTGAGAAAACATTTTTTACCTCATATATGCATTTACTTTATGTTTTTTGTCTATATTTGAAGTTCTGAAGTTTAGATAGATTGGTTACATACAGATTGTATACGTAATTCCCTTTCTTTTGGCAAAAATACTTGATATATTTGAAACAGGGATTAGTCTAAGTTATAACAACAATTGTTAAAACAGTAGCCAGTAAAACAGTTATTTGAATCCAATACATTAGAGCATCTGCTTTGAAATTTCATTTTACATGATGCTGACTAATTTTTGCTACAGCTTTTTTTTTTCCTGAACTGATAATGATAGCACACTTCCAGGAATATTAAGGTAATGTTATGGAAATAAAGTTCAAAGGATAGGTCTTTAAAACTTCAGTTTTAATAATAAGGCAAACAGACAATATAGTGCAAGCAGATAGTGAGATTTTTTTGATTCTTGAAATGGAGTTAAAACCTTGACACCCATAAATATAAAATTTTCAATAGCTTATCACTATGACTGTCATGAGAAATTTTTGAGTATGTTTTCTGGGTTTTCATAAATCATAATGGACAAAAATTTGGGATCTTATTTTCTTACCAGTCAAGTTTTTTCCCCCTTTTTTCTAATTAGCTGTACTTCCAGTTTATCTTGTTATAATCCAAATACAACACTACAATAATTATTTAAGAAATCAAAATAGTACTGTTCTAATATCAAACCTATAAAGTAAAACAAGCCTTGGATTCAGAAAGAATAGCCTTTGAAAGGTAACTGTTTACAATGCTATTTGAGAAAATTTAGAAATGACTTCACACAGAAATACCTCTGGCATGTGTATGAAGAACTAAAACACCTTGTGGAGCCAAGATTATTTCGTGGCCAGGTTAATCAACATTAGTAAAACCTAAAGAACTTCAAAGCTTCCATTTAATGTGGAGGCTGAGAAAATTGGGTCATTCGCTGCTTTGTTCTCGGACTTTTTTTTTACTCTTCTCATGGGTGGTTTTATCTAGTCTCATGACTTTAACAGTCACCTTGTTACTGGTGACTTTCATCTCTAAGTTTCTAGTTAGGAGGTTTGGACATAGATTTCTAAATGCACAATTTGACAGCAACATACTTTGTTAAAATAGTGCTTCAGATGCCACAAAGTTGTTCTTTCCCAGGTGTCCCTACATCAATCAACTGTAATGTCATTCTTTTAATCTAGATCATAAAACACAATTTAAGTTATCTGTAAGTTTGCCAACTCCTTCACTTCCAAAATATCAATAAATCCTATATTCCTGCCAAACAGATTCTGTATTCACACTTTTTGAATATAGGTCTTTAATCTAGACCTTAATCAAATTATACCTGGAGTACATTGTAGTAGACTCTTAATTTTCCTTTCTTCCCTCCCTTCTTTTCTTCCTACTTTTTTTCATCTCTGTCATTTGCCTCTAGTGTGTTTGTCGCAATTGACTGGAGATTTTAGTGCTCAACCTTAATGTTATTATATTTCCTCCATAACATTTGTGTTCTGCTTTAGTGGCGATGACTTTCTCCAGAAATATATACAACAGTATCTCCCAACACACATGCAATTCTACAATGTGAGCTTGGCACTGTTCTACCCAGCAGTCTCTTTTTTCACTTTCTTGAATCTGGCATGCATGACAGCTTTGACTAATCATGTAAGTTGGACTTGATGCTGTACTGTTACCTGTTGAAACCCTTAACTGGCCTGTAATTTTACGGTTTCTCTCTTGGAAGCCAGTTGCCATATACGAAGTGTGACTACTCAGAGATGACCGTCTATGAGAAGCCCAAGCTACAGGGAGAGGCCCTGGAGTAGGAGATACCTTGTAGAGAAGGGAAGAGAGATGGAGGAGGGATGAGAGAGAGAGAGAACATCAAGGCATGAGGCATGTGAATGAAGGGGACTCTCTCTCCCCCCACCACTCTAAGCTGTCTCATCTGACACCATGTTAATCGGAGATGAACCAACAACCCAATCCTTTCTCAATTTCGTGAATCACCAAATTATAAACAAAGTAAAATGGCTGTTCTAAGGTACTAAATTTTGGAGTAGTTCATTTTGCAACAAAAGATGACCAAAGCAATGGCAAAGAATTGAAAATGTTTAATAGATTTGCCACGATCTGCGCAAGTTATGATTTCCAGCCACATATTTTTACTATATTCAACTTGTCCTTATTGTGCATACTAATATTAGTGTACTTGCTATTTCTTCCTTTAACAATAGTATTTTCTGTGAGACCCAAGAGGAAAATGACAAGGATTGGTTAACTCATAGCAGTTTCTCTCCCATACTAACTAAACTACATGCCCTTTTGGTATAGAATATTAAGGTTAGCTACCTGATGTAATAAAGACTGAAGAAGAATTGATGTTTTTGAATTATGGTGTTGGTGAAGAATATTGAATGTACTTTGGGCAGCCAGAAGAATGAACAAGTTTGCCTTGGAAGAAATACAGCCAGAGTGCTTCTTGGAAGTGAGGATGGCAAGACTTTGTCTCACGTACTTTGGCCGTGTTATCAGGAGGGACCAGTCCCTGGAGAAGGACATCCTCCTTGGTAAAGTAGAGGGTGAGCGAAAAAGAGGAAGACTCTCAACGAGATGGATTGATATAGTAGTTGCAACAATGGGCTCAAACAGCAACTATTGTGAGGATGATGCAGGACTGGGCAGTGTTTCGTTCTGTTGTACACAGGGTCCCTATCATTGGGAACCAACTCGAAGGCACCTAACAATAGCAACAACTGATGTAACCACAATAACAAAATCCAAAACATCAGTGGTTCAATTCAATAATCGTTCATGCCCTGATCATAGGCAAGGACATATTGGGAGGGAGAACAGCTCTGCCTCCATATTCATCAAGGGTCTCAGGCTCCTTTGACCAATTTGGTCTTCCATCTTCTAGGGTCTTATACCTCCTCTGCATTCTGACTAAGGATAGGGAAAGCGCTTGTAGCATCTAGCAGAATGGTTCCTAAAGACCAGGTCCCTATCTGACATACATCATTTCTGCCCATTTTCCATTGTCCAGAATTCAGTAAATGGTCCCACCTGATTGCGAAATCCCAGCTAATTGCAAAGAATACTTGAGTAAGAAAATCAAATTGGATTTAGTGTAAACATAGTATCAGGCAGAAAATGAGTATAGTACATCTTTATATCCTCTTAGTTTGTGATACCGAATCATGATTCTTTTTTTTTTAAGTTTTTCTTCTTTTAATTTATTGTGCTTTAAGTGAAAGTTTACAAATTAAGTCAGTCACTCATACAAAAAGCTTATACACACCTTGCTGTATACTCCTAGCTATTCTCCCCCTAATTAGACAACATATTCCTCCTCTCCACCCTGTATTCCTTGTGACCATTCAACCAGCTCCAGTCCCCCTCTGCCTTCTCATCTCAACTCCAGACAGGAGTTGCCCATATAGCCTTATGTGTCTACTTGAGCCAAGAAGCTCATTCCTCACCAGTATTATTTACTATCTTACAGTCCAGTCCAATCCCTGTTTGAAGAGTTGGCTTTGGGAATGGTTCCAGTCTTGGACTAACACAGGGTTCAGGGGCCATGACCTCTGGGGTCCCTCTAGTCTCAGTCACAACATTAAGTCTGGTCTTTTTATGGGAATTTGAGGTCTGCATTGCACTGTTCTCCATCAGGGATTCTCTGTTGTGCTCCCTGTTAGGGCAGTTTTGGTGGTAGCTGGGCACTATCTAGCTCCTCTGGTCTCAGGCTGATGTAGTTTCTGCTTTATGTGGCCCTTTGTGTCTCTTGGGCTCATATTTACCTTGTGTTTTTGGTATTCTTCATTCTCCTTTGCTCCAGGTGGGGTGAGACCAATGGATGCATCTTAGATGGCTGCTTGCTAGCGTTTAAGAGCCCAGACACCACTCACCAAAGTGGGATGTAGAATGTTTTTCTTAATATATTTTGTTATGCCAATTGACCTAGATGTCCCTTGAAACCATGGTCCCCAGACCCCTGTTCCTGCTACTCTGGTCTTCTGAGCATTTGGTTGTATTCAGGAAACTTCATAGTTTTTGATTTAGTCCAGTTTTGCTGACCTCCCCTGCATTGTATATTGTGTGCCATCACCTAAAATATTTCTTGCTTACTATCTAATTAGTGAATACCCCCTTTCTCACTCCCCACCCTCGTAACCATCAAAGAAATTTTCTTCTGTGTTTAAACTTTTTCTTGAGTTCTTATAATAGTGGTCTCACACAATATTTGTCCTTTTGCGGCTGACTAATTTCACTCAGCATAATGCCTTCCAGGTTCCTCCATGTTATGTTTCATGGATTCATCGTTGTTCTTAATTGTTGTGTAGAATTCCATTATGTGAATATACCATAATTTATTTATCCGTTCATCCATTGATGGGCACCTTGGTTGCTTCCGTCTTTTTGCTGTCATAAACAGTGCTGCAGTGAACATGGCTGTGCGTATATCTGTTTGTGTGAGGGCTCTTATTTCTCTGTGATACGTTCCGAGGAGTGGGATAGCTGGATCATGTGGTAGTTCTATTTCTAGCTTTTTAAGGAAGCGCCAAATTGATTTCCAAAGTGGTTGTACCATTTTACATTCCCACCAACAGTTTATAAGTGTTTCAGTCTCTCCACAACCTCTCCAACATTTATTATTTTGTGTGTTTTGGGTTGATACCAGCCTTGTTGGGGTGAGATGGTATTTCATAGTAGTTTTTATTTGCATTTCTCTAATGGATAATGACCGTGAGCATTTCCTCATGTATCCATTAGCCACCTGAATGTCTTCTTTGGAGAAGTGCCTGTTCATATTCTTTTTCCATTTTTTAACTGGGTTATTTGTCTTTTTGTTGTTGAGGTTTTGCAGCATCTTGTAGATTTCAGAGATCAGACACTGATCAGATTTGTTGTGGCCAAAAGCTTTTTCCCAGTTTGCAGGTAATCTTTTTACTCTTTTGGTGAAGTCTTTGGATGAGCATAAGTGTTTGATTTTTAGGAGCTCCCAGTTATCTAGTTTCTCTTCTGGCGTTTGTGCGTTGTTAGTAATGTTTTGTATACTGTTTATGCCATATATTAGGGCTCCTAGCATTGTCCCTATTTTCTATTCCATGATCTTTGTCATTTTAGATTTTGTATTTAGGTCTTTGATCCATTTTGAGTTCATTTTTTGCATGGGGTGAGGAATAGATCTTGTTTCATTTTTTGAAGATGGATATCCAGTTATGCCAGCACCATTTGTTGAAGAGACTGCCTTTTCCCCATTTAATGGACTTTGGGCCTTTGTCAAGTATCAGCTGCTTATATGTGAATGGATTTATGTCTGTATTCTCAGTTCTGTTCCATTGGTCTATTATCTGTTGTTGTACCAATACCATGCTGTTTTGACTACTGTGGCAGTATAATAGGTTCTAAAAACAGACAGCGTGAGGCCTCCCACTTTGTTCTGCTTTTTCAGTAATGCTTTGCTTATCTGGGGCCTCTTTCTCTTCCGTATGAAGTTGGTGATTTGTTTCTCCATCCCATTAAGAAATGTCGTTGGAATTTGGATAAGAATTGCATTGTGTTTATAGATCCACTTTGGCTAGAGTAGACATTTTTATAATGTTAAGTCTTCCTATCTATGAGCAAGGTATGTTTTTCCACTTATGTAAGTCTGTTATGGTTCCTTGCAGTAGTGTCCTGTAGTTTTCTTTGTATAGGTGTTTTATGTCTCTGGTTAGATTTATTCCTAAGTATTTTATCTTCTTGGGGCCTATTGTAAATGGTATTGATTTGGTGATTTCCCCTTTGATGTTCTCTTTGTTAGTGTAGAGGAATCCAACTGATTTTTGTACGTTTATGTTATATCTTGATACTCTGCTGAACTCTTCTATTAGTTTCAGTAGTTTTCTTGGGGATTCTTTAAGGTTTTCTGTGCATAAGATCATGTAATCTGCAAATAGAGATACTTTTCCTTCTTCCTTATCAATTTGAATGCTCTTTCTTTCTTTATCTAGCTTAATTGCTCTGGCTAGGACCTCTAGCACAATGTCGAGTAAGAGTGGTGATAAAGGGCATTCTTGTCTGGTTCCTGTTCTGAGGGGAAATGCTTTCAGACCCTCTTCCTTCAGGATGATGTTGGCTGTTGGCTTTATATAAATGTCCTTTATTATGTTGAGGAATTTTCCTTCTATTCAAATTTTTCTGAGAGTTTTTATCATGAATGGGTGTTGGACTTTGTCCAGTGCCTTTTCTGCATCAATGGTTAGGATCATGTTGTGCTTTTATTTATATGATGGATTACATAGGTTGTTTTTCTAATGTTGAACCATCCGTGCATACCTAGTATGAATCTCACTTGGTCATGGTGAGTTATTTTTTTTTTTTTTTGATATGTTGTTATCAACATATCAATATGATGGGGTAGCTAAGGATCCTGCTTAATAAGCAGTGCGGTGTCAAACGTCAAAAACCCGCCTTTCCATCACACAGCTGAAACAGCTGAAATCAGGCCTCAGGCACATGCACCATTGCACCCTGCCAACTAGGGCCTAAGCTGCTGAAATATGCCTACACATTCTGGTGTCAGAATTGGTAAAGATGGCAGAGAGAGGAAGCATGTTTGACCTTCACCTCATAGGAATCAGCCTTGGGCTGTTGATCTTGATTCTTCTTTCCCCTAGGGAAGTTAGAGGAGGTCAGACTCTACCTCCATGCCATTTTTACACTGGTCTATGGTTAACTGTTTAGTCTCTACTAAGGCCTAGTAACAAGCCAAAAGCTATTTCTCAAAAGGAGAGTATTTATCTACAGAGGATGGCAGGCCTTTGCTCCAAAAACCCAAGAGTGCACTGTGATTCACCAATAGGGGCCTGCCAAAGACCCCAAACAACATCTCTATCTGCTACTGACAGTTCAAGCACCGTTGGATCAGCTAGATCGTATGGCCCAAGTGGCAGAACTGCTTTCACGGCAGTCTAAATCTGTTGCAGAGCCTTTTCTTGGTCTGGGCGCCACTCAAAACTAGCAGCTTTTCAAGTCACTTGATAAATAGGTGGGAGTAACATGTTCAAATGAGGACTATATTGCCTTTGAAATCCGAAGAGGCTCACTAGGCATTTTGCCTCCTTTTTATTTGTGGGAGGAGTCAGATGCAATAACTTATCCTTCACTTTAGAAGGAATATCTCGACACGCCCCACACCGTTGGACCCCTAGAAATTTCACTGAGGCAAAAGGTGCCTGAATTTTTGTAAGATTAATATCCCACACTCTAGCACACAACTGTTTTATCAATAAGTCCAAAGTCATTGACATTCTTTCTCACTAGGTTCAGTCAGCACAATGTCATTAATTTAATGTGCCAGTGTGACATCTTGTGGAAGGTAAAATGACTAAAGTCCCAGCGTGTTAAATTATGACCGAGGGCTAGAGAGTTGATATACCTCTGAAGTAGGACACTGAAGGTGTATTGCTGGCCTTGCCAGCTAGAAGCAAACTGCTTCTGGTGATCCTTCAAAAAAGATATGGAGAAAAAGACATTAGCCAGACTACCAACAATTAAGTGTTCTGGAATTTCCATTCTTTGTAATGTTATCCATAATTTGTTATGATCCACACAGCCAAATGCCTTTGCATGTTCAATAAAACACAGATAAACATGCTTCTACTATTCTCTGCTTTCAGTCAAGATCCATCTGATATCAATAGTGATATTCCACTTTCCACGTCTTCTTCTGAATCCAGCTTGAATTTCAGGCAGCTCCTTGTCAATGTACTACTGTAAACATTTTTGAATTATCTTCAGCAAAATTTTACTTGCATGTGATATCAATGATATTTTTCAGTCATTTCCACATTCAGTTGGATATCTTTTCTTTGGAATAGGCAAAAATGTGGATCTGTTCTAGTTGGCCAGGCAGCTGTCTTCCAAATTTCTTGGCATAGACAAGTGGGCATTTTCAGTGTTGCATCTATTTGTTGAAACATCTCAGTTGGTATTATGTCAATTCCTGGAGCCTTGTTTTTTGCTAGTGCCTTCAATACCATTGGTCCTTGATTATATGCTACCTACCTCCTGAAATGCTGGCGTGTGGACCAATTCTTTTTGGTACAGTGACTCTGTGTATTCCTTCCATCTTCTTTTGATGCTTCCTGTGTTGTTTAGTATTTTCCCCATAGAATCCTTCAATTTTGCAACTCAGGGCTTGAATTTTTACTTCATTTCTTGTAGCTTGAGAAATGCTGAACATGTTCTTCTCTTTTGGTTTTCTAACTCTACTGGGTCTTTGCACATGTCATTATAATACTTTGTCTTCTTGAGCTGCCCTTTGAAATCTTCTGTTCAGCCCTTTTACTTCATCATTTCTTCCTTTTGTTTTAGCTACTCTACATTCAAGAGCAAGTTTCAAAGTCTCTCCTGACATCATTTTGGTCTTTTCTTTCTTTCCTGTCTTTTTAATGACCTTTTGCTTTCTTCATGTATCATGTCCTTGATGTCATTTCACAACTCTTCTGGTCTTCAGTCATTAGTGTTCAATAAGTCAAATCTATTGTCGAGTTGGTCTCTAAATTCAGATGGGATGTACTTTGGGTCTCGTGGAGTTTTTAATTTTCTTCAACTTCAGCTTGAATTTGCATATGAGCAATTAATGATCTGTTCCTCAGTCAGTGCCTGGCCTTGTTCTGTCTGATGGTATTGAGCTTCTCCATTGCCTCTTTCCATTAAAAAAAAAAAAAAAAAAAAAAAAAATTTTTTTCAGACAATTTGATTCCTGTTTATTTCATCTGGCAAAGTCCACGTGCATAATCGCTGTTTATGTTGTTGAAAAATGGTATTTACAAAGAATAATTTGTTGGTCTGCAAAATTCTATCAGGCAATCTCTGGCATCATTTCTATCGCCAAGGTCATATTTTCCAACTACTGATCCTTTTTTGTTTCCAACTTTCATATTCCAATCACCAGTAATTATCAATGCACCTTGATTGCATCTTGAATTCATTTTTACTAGCCTAAAATGAGAGGGCACTGATTATAATTATGCCAAGTGCCTTCTTTGCATGTATACTTTTAAAAGCATTTCAGTATTTTATAGTTAAAAGTGTTTATTTTCTTATTTGGGAGTTAATGGTTTGCAGTCAGGATGCAGAAATGACAAGGCATGCATAGTGCAAACACAATGAAACAGCTGCAGAGGAAGATTTAATAATGAAATCTGGCAAACAGAGCAACAGGCAAAATCCCAGTGCTGGTTATTTTGTTGACACGATAAAACCAGATAATTATCGATATTATTGAGATAGGGGAAATGTCCTAGTCACATCAAAATGTAGGGTGAAGAATATTCATCTTTAACAACAACTGGAATCCAAACTAATACTTTGTTAACTTGCAATATTAACATTAATGAAATATAATTGCCTTGAACATGTATATTTTTCACAGCTTATTTGCCTGTGTGTGTCCTTTTTCTTGATTATGATTTATTCCACACTATAGGGTTGCTATGAGTCGGAGTTGACTCGATGGCACTGGGTTTGGTTTGGTTTGGTAATTAACATAAAATTTCTATGGAAAGTCAGAGCTCCCTTAAGGATATGGACCTGCTTTGTTTTTGTATTTTTTGGTTTATTTGTGATTTTAAATGAATGTCACATGTCACTTGTATTATCTTTGAGTACTTGTCAATTTTAAAATAGACAAACTTATTTTTAATATTTTAGATATGCATTAAAATTCATTCCATGTTTTATTTGATCTGTGAATTACTGACAATCCTAAAGGCTGCAAAATTAGAACTTAGAGTCTGATTCAATCATGTCTAAGATTTAGGGACATCTCTTGCCTCTTTTTAGAGAATTTACCATTTCTACAACTAAGAACTGGTCTATATAAGTGGAGTAAAAACCCATTGCCATTGCCATCAGGTTGTTTCCAACTCATACTGACCCTACAGGACAGAATAGAACTGCCTCATACAATTTCCAAGGAGCGCCTGGTGGAATCACACTGCTAACCTTTTGGTTAGCAGCCGTAGCTCTGAACCACTGTGCAGGGTGGCCACATATGTGGTTGTCTTTGATACTTCTAAAATATGTTGTCAATTGGCCATGCACAGCATTTCAATTAAAGGAATCCCTCTTCCTGGTTAAGACATTATCTCTAGAAGGTTCCTGTTAAAGTCAGAAATGAGTTACTTGAAAGGAGGACTGCCTTGAACCGGTGGCACTCAGGTGTTGGTTAAACTGGTGCACAGCACCCAGCGAAGAACAGAGTTCCGCAGGTGAGGATAATAAACAAGTTATTTGAGTGAGAAATTACCAGGCAGTGTTAGGTCCTAAAGAATATAATGGTTATATTTGAAAAACATATGCATTGTTGGTACTTGTGCAGATGCTTTTTGTCCTGAGTTAAAGACTTCCTCTTCTAACTCCTTCCTTATGGACTACATGGCTTTGTTGGTAAGGTAAAATATAGCTCTGGATCCTGACTCTAAAAATTTGAAACATTGAACTAGTTGTGGACATGGGTAGGAGGTGCCCTCATTTACACAGTTTTTATGGAATTAGACATCTTCCAATATAATGGCCTCTGGCCACTAATGATTAAAAATAATATTTAATGATATAAAACCAGAAAGATATTGTCTCCTAGTTAGCTAGTGCTGCTTTAACAGAAATACCAACAGTAGGTGGCTTTAAAGGACAGATATTTATTTTCTCACAGTTCTGGAGGTTAAAAGTCCAAATCAGGGTCTCTGCCGTGTTAATGGGTGTTCCTTCGCTTGTAGACGATTCTCACATGACACCTGTCTCTCAGAGTATGTGTTTGTGTGCCTCTGTGTTTACTCTGTTCTTTTTATAACTCAAAACAATTAGGTTTAGGGTCTACCCTACACTGGAATGACCTTAACTAATTGATTATTACTTTAGATTATATTATGATAGGTGATTATATTGCATTAGATTAGATTAGATCCACAGGTATAGGGTTTAGGATTCCAGCACATATTTTGGGGCACAATTTAATCTATGACAGATACCCATTAATAACAGAAACAATACCTGATTTTTCCGCTATATTTTAAAGGTTGTTCTGGAAAGTACAAGCCAATGGAATTAGAAGGAAAACAAAGTAAGAGTTAAAATTCTGTTTCTTGAGCGAAGCAGTCTACTGAATGTTAATATACATATTTAAAAATCTACAGAATAATTATTTTTGTTGTGAAGACCCTGTCTGTGTTTTCCTTGAGTAGATTTTTATACACCTTAGGTTTTTAACTTTCCAAGTAGTCTGATTATTTTCCTGATAACTCATCATATTAATATCCAAATATTATTAACCCGTACTATATTGGCTCATCTAGAATTTCAGGAGATCTTGAGTTGTATAAATCTGTTAAGTGCTATTGCTTACATAACTCCAGATAAACATAATCCAAATGAGTGTGGCCATATTCCTTAATACTTTCTTCAGAGGACAAAATTCATATTTGGTATTCCTGTTAACCAAATTGAAACAAATACAGAACATTTGCATATTCTTGCATTGAATGAGTATACAGTTTCATTTTGAATAAAATGAAAAAATCATAAAATCGTAGTGACCCTATAGGACAGAGTAGAACTGCCCCACAGGGTTTCCAAGGAGCACCTGCCTGGTAGATTCGAACCGCTTACTTTTTGATTAGCATCTGTAGCTCTTAACCATTACACCACCAGGGTTTCTATAAAATTGTAGCTATTTAAATTATGCCATGATGCATTGCTGAAAACATAGTGCTTTTAAACACATATTTTGTTCTATATTGTTTACCATCTATGATTCCGAAGGAAAGAAAGCAAAATAATAGCTGTGTTTTCTATTTGAAAGCATTAATACAAATATTCAATCAAAATATTATCATTACTTTTGTTCCTTCAAAAATAAAATACAATTACAGCTTATTATAAAAATGAATGGTTTGAAATTCAACTCTGGATTTTTTCCTGGACAATTCAAAAGGGAATGAGCATTCTGTAATGAATAACCCTGACCAGTTTAAATAGCTTTCTTTTTAATAAAACTGTTTATGTTTATTAAGACAACAGAGGTTTTTCTAATAATGCAAGGGCACAGTAAATGGATATTTTAAATAATATGTATTTATTGAGCTTCTATTATAGGCTAGGTTATCTTCATCTATCCCTGAAGAAAAAAAAAAAAAATGACCTTTCTCACCTTCACATTTATCCTGTGTCTCTCACTGTCGTTCCTTTTATTCTTTTTCCCTCTTTTTGTTATTAATATATAACAAATGTATTATATGTTATACATTTCATCTTATGTATTATAAATATAATGTACAACAGAACTGACATGACAAAATATGTAGGAATGTATATCACAGGTAATTTTGATGAAAAATATCTGCCACTAGAAGCTCAGTATATACTTAAATCTGTAAAATTATTTCCGTATGCCCAGATGGTTAGTCACTCACCTATAACACATTTAAACCTTCACAATAGTTCTGTGAGAAATATCTTGTTAGTGATTTTTTTTTTTAATAAGGAAACTAAGCATCTTAGAGTGCCTAAGATTCCTCAGCTAAGAAAGGCGTAAATATAATTCTCATCTGTTTTCTGAATCCAGTTATATTGGGTCACCTCTGCATGGTTCCTCCTTTTTCAGGATTCTGTTCTCTCAAGTTCTGATAGCCTCAAAGACTCTCCTTGTATTGAAAAACTGAAACCAAACTCATTGGTGTTGAGTTGATTTCAACTCATGGTGACCCTGTAGGACAGAGCAGAACTGCCCCATAGGGCTTCCAAGAAGCAGCTGGTGAATTTGAACTGCTGACCTTTTGGTTAGCAGCTGAGCGCTTAACCACCTTGTTACCAGGGCTCCCTCCTCATATTCGGAGTTTTTTTTTTTTTTTTTTTATTGTATTAAGCATTTCTAGTTGCTTTTGGTAGGAGTTTTGACTTGCTGTAATCTATTCCTTCTTATCTGGACGTGGAAGTTTCAAAGCAGAAGATTCCCAAGGGGTGAGAAGTAACTGTCTAGAAGTGACGTTGGAAAGTGAAAAAGACACTGATCCTGTATTCTGATCCTGAAATGTGTGGAGGGCTGGGAAATGAATAACCTCCACCAGAGCATCACAAAGGAATAGTCAGTGTCAGTTAATGCAAGGAGAAAGAGGAAACAGTAGTCATCCTAGAAAATTACATGAAATGAAACCTCAGAGCAAGGGTAAGTTCATCTAACTGTTTTATGTCCCATTACTTTGTTCTTGTCAGTTTGTTGCCTCCCTGGCTTTAGATTAGCTAGTGTGGTTTATGTCTTGGCCACACATCCCAGTGCTTGGCTTTCTAGCTACGAACTATACTTCATATTATATAATTTAGATTGAGTCCAGTTCTGTAGCAAAAGTTCTTAATACTTTTCTTATTTAAGAATATTATGTTCATTGAAAAGAATCCATTGTTTAATTTGAAAATAATAACAACAACAAAAACAACTTAGAAGTATGCTGTTTATTTTTAATAGGGGCTATTAGAATACTTAAGAAGTCTCCATTAGCAAATATTGACCTACTTAAAATACATTTAAAATATTTTTAGAAGTACTAGTAGTGTTTTGAGGATGAAGGGTAGTGCCTATCCAACATTATGTGAGTAGGTGTGACCACTCTAAGTGAAGGCCAAGAAAGAAACAGCCTTCAGTACATATGGATATAGACTAATTTTTTTATGTACATGGTAGATATTTTATGCTAGTATAACATATTACTTTAGATGTTTATGGCTTCAGGTTGGTAAAAATTCTGTTCCGTTTCAGACTGGCTTAAATAAATAAGGAATGTATTATTTTATACAACTGAAAGTTGACAGTGGTACAATCAATTATGTCATTAAAGTCCCAGGTTTCTTCTATTTGTCCATTCTCCCATCTTCAACAGGACATTCATCTGGAGATGTATTCCTTTGAGCTTACAACATGATTGCAGAAGATCTAGTCATTTTGTATTGAATCAACACTGCTCAAAGGCAGTTATTACCAGTGTTTCCTCTTTAGGAGCGAGTAAACATTTTCCAGAATTACACTAATATCTCATTGGCCAGAATTTTATTCTCCGATCATAATTATACAATCATGGGCAGAGGAAATAAACCTTCATGATTGCCTCAGATCAATCAAAAGTGTCCTAATGAGGTCAGTCTCCTTGAAAGAAAGTAGACAAAAGTAGGGAGTGAAGAGGTGTGGATCGCTTAAAAAAAAGCCAGGATTTTCTGAGAGAGAACAATAAAAGGCAGTAGATGGATGTTGCTTAATTACATTAAATGCTCAATAAGAAAACATGTTTTTTTGTTACGTATTTTACTAAGTAATTTTTTTTACACTTTTTTATAAATAACCATATCATTTACAATTATCCTATCATTTATGGATTAGAAAAAAGTGAGGAAGAGAAAAATATATTTTACAGGTATAAAAATGGCATGGCAGCGGCATCTGACCTCCTCTGACTTCACAAGGGCAAAGGAGAATCGAGATCGATAGCCCAAGTCTGATTCCGATGAGGCGGAGGTCAGACATGCCTCCTCTTTCCGTCTTTACCAATTCTGACACCAGCCGTTCCTCCCACAACACACGCTACTTCTCTACTGAGTTCTATAATTCATTGCAACAGCCACACAGAATCCACAGATTATACTCACAGTTATGAGGTTTATTAGGGATGTAGAAGATTACAGTTCAGGTTCAGGGACATTCAGGATACAATTCTTCCACCAGGGCAGCTTTTTCTCAGACACACCTTTCTTTGGCCCTTCGGCCTCTGCCCTGCTCAGGCATGTGTTACAAAGGTCTTTTAGCTCTGCCAGTAAGTGCCCAGAGGCACCCCACTCAGCAGGTAAGACTTGGCCTGAAGGCATTTAGCTCCAGCTGTATGGGTAGCCAAACCTAGCTCCAGTAATTGCCCAGAGGCACCCTACTCCTCCAGCAAGCCTCTTGCCCTGAGCACTATGCCCTTCTGGCTCCATGGGCTGGGCTGTCTCCTGGTTCCGCTGCTGCCGTTTCTCTGCCACTGCTTCTTGTTGTCTTCTGTTACAGATCTCTAGGTCTTTCTCTGTCTCTGTCTCTCTTTGTTGGTCTCCTGGATCCTGGGTCCAAAAGATGTGCACCACTCCTGGCTCTTTTTCCTTGGTGGTAGTGAGATCCTCTCCTCCCGCCTCTGGAATGGCTCATTTTAAGTCTACTTGGATGGCAAAACTGAACAATCCCCCTTGGTGGGCCACAGCTACCTTATTTGCATAGCCCCATCCAGTCACTTGGGTAGGGGTTGCTAAGACCATGGCCAGAAAGACCATATAAAAGTGATCCATTGCACCATAACAGATAACTTGCTCTTTTGTCAGACACTTTATAGCAAGACTGGGAAACTGATCTATGGCTTTCCTCCTACTGCTGTTTACTTTTTCTGTTTGCTATTTGGTATTATTCTTGAAAAGAAACAGGCTTCATTCACAGAGGCTATTTGGTATTAATCTTTTCCACTATAGATGCTTGAACTTTTTTTCTCATGATAATTTCTCAGTATTACTGGATAAAAAGAAAGCTATCCTCATTTGTACTAGGATTTGTGAAAGGATTTTCTCATTTACATCTGCTTTTCTCTGCAACCTTAAGCAGCTAGAATTAAATCAAAGAAATAAAAATAATTTACATTTTATGCAATTTCTCTCTTTTTTGACAATTTAATATGCTCTTATCAAAAACCATTTTTCCTCAAACAGAACAGAAATGGTTTTGAAAGATTATGGTTTCATAATCTTTACAGGTGTATCTTTAATGATTATATGACTTTATGAGGAATAGTATATAGAGAGACCTTGGTCAAATGAATCATTTAGAATTCAATTAGGTACTTCACTGAAGTAAAAGTAATCATTTTTGAAATGTGTGTATACTTTCTTTAGTTTTTATTCTGAAAATTCCAAATTTATTTCTTAAGCTGGTATAAACATACAAGTAACTTATCTATTTATTTTTTCTTTTTACTTTTAACCCTCTATTTCCCCTACTGGAATATTTAGAAACCTTTTT
This sequence comes from Loxodonta africana, assembly GCF_030014295.1. Classification (NCBI taxonomy): domain Eukaryota; kingdom Metazoa; phylum Chordata; class Mammalia; order Proboscidea; family Elephantidae; genus Loxodonta; species Loxodonta africana. The sequence continues at coordinate 53,881,259 of NC_087351.1, forward strand.
GGTGGTTCACTTTTTCCTCCTAGACCATAAGATTAACAAAGGCACAAGATATCAGAACATTGTCTCTTTGGACAAAAATAAATTGTATTGCCAGTTATATCAATTGCCTCTACTCATTTGTGTATTTCTGTTGCCTAAAATAAAATTTTCATGTTTTAAAATAATATGAAGGAGTTAGATCATTTAAAAAAAATAGTAACATGCAATGCTTTAATTTGGTGACCACTCATCTGTCATGTTGTCATAAAGTGGTGGCTTTTGTGGGTTGCTGTGATGCTTTCCTGCAAGTAAAATTTTGCTGACGATAATTCAAAAATGGTTGCAGCAGTACATTGACAGGGAACTGTCAGAAATTCAAGCTGGATTCAGAAGAGCTTGTGGAACAAGGGATATCATTGCTGACGTCAAATGGATCTTGGCTGAAAGCAGAGAATACCAGAAAGATGTTTACATGTGTTTTATTGACTATGCAAAGACATTTGATTATGGATCATAACAAATTCTGGATAACATTGCCAAGAATGGGAATTCCAGAGCACTTAGTTGTGCTCACGTGAAACCTGTACATAGACAAGAGGCAGTCGTTTGAACAGAGCAAGGAGATACTATGTGGTTTAAAATTAGGAAAAGTTTGAGTCAGAGTTGTATCCTTTCACCTTACTTGTTCAATCTGTATATTGAGCAAATAATCTGGGAAGCTGGACTATGTGAAGAAGTACGCCACATCAGGATAGGAGGAAGACTCATCAACAACCTGCATTATGCAGATGATACAATTTTACTTGCTGAAAGTGAAGAGAACTTGAAGTATCTACTGATGAAAATCAAAGACCACAACCTTCAGTATGGATTACACCTCAAGATAAAGAAAACAAAAACCCTTACAGTCCAATAAGCAACATCATGGTAAATGGAGAAAATGTTGAAGTTGTCAACAATTTCATTTTACTTGGATTCGCAATCAGCACTCCTGGAAACAACAATCAAGAAATCAAACGAGGTATTGCATTGGGCAAATCTTCTGCAAAAGACTGTTTTAAAGTATTAAAAAAGCAAAGATATCAGGACTAGGGTGCACCTGACCCAAGCCATGGTATTTTCATTCACTTCATATGCATGTGTAAAGCTGGACAGTGACTATGGAAGACATAAGAAGAGTTGATGCCTTTGAAGTGTGGTGTGGGTGAACAATATTGAAAGTACTACATACTGTCAAAAGAACAAATGAATCTGTCTTGGAAGAAGTACAGCCGGAATGCTCCTTAGAAGCAAGTATGGCAATACTTCATCTCTTGTACTTTGAACTTGTTATCAGGAGAGATGAGTCCTGGAGAATGGCATCATGCTTGGTAAAGTAGAGGGTCAGAGTAAAAGAGGAAGACCCTCAACAAGTTGGACTGATACAGTGGCTACAACAGTAAGTTCAGACAAAGCAACTTTTGTGAGGATGCCACAGGACTGGGCATTGTTTTATTGTATTGTACATAGGGTCACTATGAGTTGGAACTAACTCAAGGGCACCTAATAACAACAACACAACTTTAATTTGGGATTTCATTTTGAAAGTGTTCTTATTGTTTGGAAAGTAAGCATACTTTAATCAGTTATTGAGAGACTAATGTAACTGATCTAAGCAGCATCTTTTCTGAAGATTACTTAAAGCAGTGTATCTAGGTTGGCTTTAAGTCACACTGGTGGGGGTGGTCAACCTGTGTGTGTATACATTGTGTGTATATTGTGTGTGGGTGTGTGTTTGTTAGTACTGAGACAAAAACAATCTCCTTCCAAAACAATTCCTGCTCATGTATTTCACAGCTTTTTTTTTTTTTTTTTATAGCTAATATTATTTTTGAAGTACCATGGCTGTGTTAACTGTTTGAAATATGCAATCATGCACTGCATAATGTCTATCCAGGCAGTGTCCAACTGCATATATATCTGTGGTCCCATAAGATTATAATAGACTTCAGAAATCCTTATGGCAGAATGGGACTTAGTGAATGTAATCAGATTTAGAGAACACATCAGCTTCTCACATACAAGACATTTATCTAATGTCTCTTGAATACGAAGTAATTGTGCTGCCAGGTGTATAATGGTACAGTACATATATAACCTATAGTACATATATCTTGATAGTCGTAATAAAAGCTTATGTTACTGGTTTATGTATGTACTCTACTCTACTATCATTATTTTATGTGAACTTTCCCTACTTAAAAATAAAAAAAGTTTACCATATAAAAGTGTGTTCTTCGACTCGCAGGCAGCAACATCCAACCTTGTGTATCACATGTCTCTTGAGTGTTGTAGCATTATCTCTTGTCTGTTTAATTTTCTTTTGAAAATATTACTGTGAAGAGCATCATGGCTTCCAAATGCAGCAAAATCAGTGTTCGTGTTAGCAGTAGCAAGAAGCAAAGGAGAAGTATTGATTTGGAAGTGAAATGAAAGTTTATTAAACAACACTAAGGTGGAAGATGAGTGAATGCTATTGCTCATGATTTAGGCATGTTCCTACAATGTCCAAATCACATAATGTCCTATTTCACAGAAAGTATTTTTTTTTTTTTTTTTGGCTTTTGATTGTGGACGTTAAGCAACACATGACTGTATGTATCTCCTCCCAGGGAGTTCCTTGGACTTCAGTAGATTAAAATAGATAAGTTAAAGATGATTATATTCAGATAATCATATTCAAATCTAATAGAGTTGGTAGCCCCAATTGACATCTGGATTAAATATGAATGTTCATTTTTTTTGTCCTCTACCCGGTTTCTCTTATTTGCTGTAGTTAGAAATCTGGTCTGCTGCTAGTACTAGCACTTTGATCTAATTCTTCTGCATTTATTTAGAACTCTAATACTCCCTTCTTGCTCCCCCTCCTTTAACCTAACACATTGCTTGTTTTCTCTGTGTGGTGCTAGCTAGATTAAAATCTTCCTCTGTGCCTGTTTTAGGCTGGGTTCTCTAGAGAAGCAAAACCAGTGCAGTGTATATATATATATATATATATATATATATATATATATATCTCATTGCCGTCAAGTTGATCCTATCTCATAGTGACCCTATAGGACAGATTAGAACTGCCCCATAGAGTTTCCAAAGATTGCTTCGTGGATTTGAACTGCTGACCTTTTGGTTAGCAGCTATAGCTCATAATCACTATACCACCAGGGTTTCCATATATATATTTATATCAAGAAAATGGCTCATGCAGTTGTAGAGGCTGAAAAGTGCCAAGCCCATGGGTCAGGCTGGAGACTTCTGATTCCCGTAGCTGCAGGAGCTGGGGAACCCAGGATCAGCAGATCTGGTGGCAGCCTTCTGGCTCACATTCTGTGGAGGCAGATGAATCCCAAGACTAGCAGGTAAGCTGCTAGCTCAAGTCCCAAGACTCAGAGGTCAGATGAGTAGAAGCCAACTACAGGATCCAGAGCTCGCAAAAGTCAGTGAGATTTGCCAGAAAGTCCACCTATGTTTGATGCAGGCCATGGCCCCCAAAAACTCTCGTTCAACTGATTGGCTACTCATAACAGGTCTCTTCATGGAGGTGATTACATTATATCAGATCTCATGATGGAGGTGATCACATCATTACATAGCTGCCAAGCTGCATCATAATTGCCAAACCACTGAGAATCATGGCCCAGCCTAGTTGACACAAAACTTTAACCATCACATTGCCCACACTCCCATCCCAACATATTAAAACTTTTCTAATTTAAATATGAATATTCCATATCCTATGAACATTGTGTTAGGTGACGTATCCACATTAGACCAGGTTCTGAGACCGTAACTCCTTCCCTCAACACATGAATCACGTGGAAATAAAAGGATCTCTGCCTGTTTTTCTAGCATCTGTTTGAGGCAATCTTGTTGATTTCACAAAATATCTTGCTCTCAAATCTAATCCTTTTAAACTAAGTAGACAGATTTTGTTGACTATTCATTTCTGAAATTGAATTTATGACAAGATTCAGAATCCATTTTTATTAGTATTAAAGTTGATAGAAGATTTTTAAATTAAACTTACTCAATGAAAATGTAATTAAAAGTGAATGCATTCTGTTATAGATACCAACTTTCAAATAATCTAGACAGGATTGGCATCAGGTCATATTCAGTACAGCATTTTGAGAGAAATAAAATTGGTACCTTTGTGTTATCCTTGAATTGGTCTGAGGTCCCATGGTCTCCAGTAGCCAAGTTCCCTTGGTCCAATATTAAAATCATTCACTTAGTAGGTGTACATGCAGAAATTACATGTGTTGTGAAGAAGACAAGAGATTATTAATAAATGAATGCTGGACAACTTGGACAACTAAACTATAAATGTATTTTTAATTTAATATATAAATATTCCATATACAAACATTTAAAAAATGTTTCCCATTAGAAATAGAAAAAAAATAAATGATGATACTCCTACCAGTAGAGGAGTCTATCAGACCCCTTTATACACTGTCACTCTGACATAAATGGAATGGTGTGTCTTTTGGGGTTTGGAGGTTACTTGTGGTTGTTAGAGATATGGGCATATTAAAAGAGTGCTGGTTGGTGCAGTTGGGGAGAACATCCATAATAGAGGGAAACTGAGAGCCATATAAAATATAGCAGATCTAAAGGGAAGGAAATCCTTGAAAAATCAAATATATAGAGATTACCAGAAGTACATAAATGTCATTTTTAACAGACTCCTGCTTAAAAGGGCAAGTAGCTTGCCCCAACATGTGCACGCATTATATTAACTCTTTTCTCACCTTTATTAACTACACTGGGTGATTTTGTTGTTGTTGTCGTTATTCTCTTGAAAAGGATGATAAAGATATTTCATTTGAATATCTGAAATGAATGATGAATTATTGGCATTTTATGAACTTCCTTGTAGATTCAAGATACCAATTATCCATCCTTTGTTCACAAATAAAATTTATGAAGGCTAATTTCAACAACTCATATGAAGTGAACATTATTTTCCCCTAAAACAGTTCAATAAGTAAATTTATCTTAACGCTTTTGGGAAGGACATTCTAACTTTATTTTCAGCATCTGTTTCTTTTCACCACCTGTTTCCAGAACATCATTGACATTTTAATTAATCCCTCTTCATGCTTTTTTTTTCGTGCTTACCTCCAGAAAGATAAGACTATATTGTTAATGTACCAAAACAACAAATTAAAAACAAATGCGATCACTGTCCTACAAAACAAGCTGAAGGAAGTCATTTAGGTTGAAATGAAAGGACACTAGATGGTAACTAGAAGCCATATGGAGAAATAAAGATCCTTGTTAAAGGTAACTACACTGGCAGATTTAGAAGTCAATACTATTGTATTTTTGGGTTCTAACTCTGCTGGTGAATTCTACAAAACATTTAAAAAATTAACATTAATCTTTCTCAAACTCTTCCAAACATAGAAGAGGAGGGAACACGTCTTAACTAATTTTATAAGGCCAGCATTACCCTGACATGAAAGTCAGATAACTCCTTTGTGACCCATGGGACATACAGTGTCCCAACCAGGTTTTTTGCCTCTGCAGTTCATTGGGAAGGAAGTAGCCTGATTTTCACGTGTTTAGCCTCAAGGTGGGAACCTTTGGAAACGCATCAAACTCAAGAACCCTGAGTTGGAGCCTCATTTTTGTGTACATTGAACATTGTCTTAGGTGATACCTCCTGGATATATGAATTTTCCAAACTTTTGACACTTTTGCTTTTATTTCTGTGAAATAAGCCTCCCCACTATGTTTCCCAGTTACTAAGTTCTCGTGAGAATATACTTATCATGAGAGTAAGCTATTCCCAAACTTTATTCAGTCATAATGGCCATTTTCTCCTTGATACCATTCATTGTTGCTAGGTCTTACTGGACCCCTGTGTTAGTAGCTTCTGAACAATAAATAATGCCTTTGCAATAAGGAATAATGCATTTCATTGGTACTTCTCAAGAGACTGGAATTCCTATAAGTTATACTTACCCTTTGTTCAACCCTTTGTTCAACCTTAGAGCCCAATTATTTCTTCCCTGTGTAGCAGGTAAAATGCACCACTGTGAGCAGTTCTCCAGTATTCCAGGGCAGCTGTTTCTGTTTCTTATCCATTAATCTGCTTTTTTTTTTTTTTTAAAATAATGAAGATTACATAGTAGTAGTAATTTGCCTGAGATTCAGATTCCTTTAGTTTTATTTATTTGGCCTTTCAGTATTGCTTTTGCAGTAATGAAGAATGCATTGTGGTAATTTTCCTGAGATTAAAAAAAAAAATTCCTTGGCTTTATTTATTTGGACTGTAAGCATTGCTTTTGCAGTAGGGAAGAATGCATTGTACAACATTTAGAAAGTTTTGTGAGAAATAATTAAAAGGCTAAGAAGAAGAAGACAAGAATAAAATATATGTGCAGTCATTGCCAGGTGCCTTCATGTTTTACCTCATGTTTTGCCAATTTTCAAGAAACAAATTTTAAAAAATTACAAAAAAAAAAAAAAAAGATTTTATAATTGACTAATGTCGGCAGGATTTATGACGTCCAGGGTCTGCTGGGTTATGTGTGATCCCAGATAATGGGTATCAAAACCCATGACTCATAACAAAAATTCTGAATTGGCTCTCTAATCAGCATGCCATCCATTAATGAAAACACATGGTATCAACCAAAATCCAAAGCAGAAAATAATTGGGTCAAAAGGGATAAAGACATCACAGGAAAAAAAAAATGCAGAGCAATAATGCTTATGAATAGAGATGAAAAAATCCTGAAAAAAAAATACTAGCAAAATCAATCCAATGACTTATTAAGAGGATTATACACTACGATCCAGTGGAATTTATCCTAGAAATACATGTGGTCCACTAAGAGAATCAATCAATGATATAGACAACATTAATAGAATGAAGAGGTATATGGTCATCGCAATTAATACAGGAAAAGTATTTGACAAAAACTAACATGCTTTCATGATAAAAACACTCAGACAATTGAGACTATAAGGCAACCTCCTCAACATGTTAAAGGACATTTATGGACATCTTATCTTACGTCATACTCAATGGTGAAATACTAAAACCACCCTCTCCCCAACATCAGGAACAAGACAAGAATGTTCACTTCTACTGCTGCTCTTCAACATTGTACTAGAAGTTTTAGCCAGAGCAATTAGGCAAGGAAAAGAAATAAAAGATATATAAATTGGAAAGGAAGATTTTAAACTATCTCTATTCAAAGATAAAAAGACGGTTTTATACAAGTCCCAAAGAATCTGCAAAAAGTATCCTAGATCTTATAAAAAATTCAATGAAGTTGGAAAGTACAAGATCAATGCACAAACATCAGTTGTGTTCTTATGTACCAGGAATTAACAATCTGAAAAGGAAATTAATAAACTCCTCTACTTAGAATGCATCTGAAAGAATAAAATACCTAGGATAAATTTAACCAAAGAGATGAAAGACTTGTACACTGAAGACTACAAATCATTGCTCTAGGAAATTACAGAAGACTTAAATAAATGGGAAAATAAATCCAATGTTCATGACTGGAAGATAATATTTTTAAGCCATCAATACTTCCCAAAGTTATCTACATTTTCAGTGCAAAGCCCTATAAAAATTCCAATGGTTTTTATTTTTATTTTTTTGGCAGAAATAGAAAAGCCAATTCTCAAATTCACACGGAATTTAAAGGGATCCAGAATAGCCGAAAGAATCTTGAAAAAAGAAAAGAACAAAGTTGAAGGACTCACACTTCTTAATATTAAAACTTACTGCAAAAGTTCAATAATAAGACAGTGTGGTACTGGCTTAAAGATAGGGATCTAGGCAAATGGAATAGAATTGAAAGTCTGAAAATAAACACATACATCTGTGTCCAGTTGATTTTTGACAAGGGTGCCAAGTCCATTCAATGGAGAAAGAGTGTAATAGTCCATATAACAACTAGTTTTGTACATGCAAAAGAAAAAAGTTGAACCCCTACCTCCTACTGTATACAAAAATTAACTCAAAATGGATCAGTGACAGTACAAGAGCGAAAAGCATTAAACTCTTGGGAAAAATCATCATGGGGTAAATCTTCATTACTTTGGATTTAATAAATTCTTGGACATTACACCAAAAACATAAGTAACAAAAGAAAAAAAAATGAACTAAATCAACAGTAACAACTTTTATGTATCAAAAGACATTATCAAGAATGTGAAAAGACAACCTACAGAATGGGAGATAATATTTGGAAATCATATACCTGATAAGAGCTTAATAATCGAATACATAAACAACCTCTTTGACTCAGTAATAAAAAGACAAACACTCAATTAAAAAAAAAAAATGGTCAAAGGACTTGAATAAACATTTATCCAAAGGAGATATACAAATGACCACTAAAACCACTAAGCACGTGAAAAGATCCTCAGAATCATTAGTCATTAGGGAAATGCAAATCAAATCACAGTAAAATACCATGTTGGTTATTAAAAAAAAAAAAAAAGAAAGAAAATAACAGTTGTTGGTGAGGACGTGGAGAAATTGAAACTCTTGTGCATTGCTGGAAGAATTGTAAATGGTGCAGCTGCTGTGGAAGACAGTTTGGCAGTTCCTCAAAACGTTAAGCATCATATTATCACATGAGCCAGCAATTCCACCCCTAGGCATATACTCAAAAGAATTGAAAACTTAGACTTAAACAAATTTTCATTGGGTTACATACATATTAATAGAAATGTAGGCTATTCTCTTTTTATAATGTAACCAATTCTTGAACTTCTTTCACATACCAATCTATTTCTTTTAAATTGGGCTTTTATTTCTGTACATATATTTTATACCTGTTGGAGTGGAATAACCACAACTCTGTTTAAGTGTAAAAACAGTTTTATTATAGTGGGAAAAAAATCTAAAATGGGAAGGCACAGTCTCAGTGTAATCTGAACAAAATGTTTCGGGGGGCTACAGTGATACAGAAGCTTATGGAGAAAAACATCGCAAACAGAAAGGTACAACTAAAACATTTTTGATTGGTTAATATTTACAAAGTTGCAGGTGGCAGAGTCTTGGTTGACACCTTTGCAGGAGCTGGCCTCCTTTGCCAGGATGGCTCCAGGTGATAGGATTTTGGCTGACCGCTAAAACCACATTTTTCCTGGCATCTAGACATCTGTAGCCTGTGTTAAACTGAGTTACTTTTTACCATTATGGTGGTGAGTTCTGTTGAAATATAAAAGCAAAGAGTTTGTTGAAGGAATAGGATGATTATAAGTAGAAATGCTAAGTATTCTAATGCTTAAGGAGAGAAAAAGCGTTTTGATACAGAAATATAAGTTGAGTTAGAATAAAGTTTTGGAAAAGTACAAGTATGGTTGAAGAGGTCTAAGGCAGGATATTTTCTTAGAATCAGCTTAGCCATTTAAAGTCACGTGTTTCATACTTGTACCAACTGAAGTTTGTTTTCTCTTTACATCAGCCATTTCTAACCACAAGCTCATCGTCTTAGAACTTTTGGAAAAACAGAATAGGGCCACATTTTTCTGCAGAATTGCTTGTTTCTAGGTCAGAGATACGGTGGAAAATTTTACAGAAGTGACAGACTGCATCATATGACAGAGTTACATTTAAAAGTCTGAGACGGAGTTACTTTGGACAAGGAAAGAGTTGGCCCAGACTTTAGCTAGAAGTCCTAGACTGTCAGGAGCTTTAGTTTTGGAACGCTCTTCCTCATTCTATAAACTGACAATGCAAATAAAATATAAGTAAAACAAGTTTTTATAGTATTATGTATTTAAAACCAAATATTAATATATATCTTGGTGGTGTAGTGGTTAAGAGTTATGTCTGCTAACCAAAAGGTCAGCAGTTCAAATCCACCAGGTGCAACTTGGAAACCCTATGGGGGAGTTCTACTCTGTCCTGTAGGGTCAGTATGAGTCGGAATGGACTCAACAGCAATGGGTTTGGTTTTTTGACTTTTGGTTTCCTAATATTACTTCTAAGGAACGCTGATGGTACAGTAAGTAGTTAAGCACTAGGCTACTAACTGAAAGGCCAGTGGTTCAAACCCACCTGCAGCTCCATGGGAGGAAGATGTGGCAGTCTGATTCCGTAAAGACTACAGCTTTGGAAACCCTATCTGGTAGACCTGCTGTGTCCTATAGGGTCCTGTAGTGTTGTATACGACAATGAGTAACGTTTTCCTCAGGGGATAGTTTTTGTTGAGATGGACTGGATAAGCATTGTTAAACTACTTGGGGCCAATGAAATTTGGACTAAAGATGCTGTTTCATTCTAAAGTAGGAGCATATTTTTCTCTAAAATGGTTGCTGTTGATTTTCCTTACATTAATTTTTATAGAAATTTTTGAATATTAAATGCTAAAAGAAATGATTTTCAAAGGTACTTTGCTCTGATTAGATTGCCAGTATTCCCATTGATTTTTTTTTTTTAAGACATTAGTGTGTCAAGGAAGCTGTTTTGTTTATTTACTACAATAGTATATAGGTTGTGAAGCTGTGAGGTCATAGACTAAGATATGTAGTACGGAGGATGCTTCTATTAGAATTGTCTTTTTGCTAGTTGGGTTATATGCTTGTGCTTTCTTTAGTCTAATAGTAAACAAATAATAAAGAAACAAACAATAAATGGTTCACATTTTTTAGCTTAGTATTTGCCAATTACTGTACTAAGTGCTTTCCATGAAATATTTTATTTAAGGCTCCTAAGAAATCTTTTTTTTTTAAGAAATCTTACGGATAGGTACTTAAGTTATTCTCCTTTTATGTATAAGGAAAAATTTATACAGAGGCTAAGTAGTAACTTTTAAAATCTCATACCTAGCAAGAGAAGAAATCACTATTTGTACCTCAGTAATCTGCCTCCAGAAACCCTGGTGGCGTCGTAGTTAAGAGCTACAGACACTAACCAAAAGGTTGGCAGTTCGAATTCACCAGACGCTCCTTGGAAACCCTATGGGGCAGTTCTGCTCTGTAATATAGGGTCACTATGAGTCGGAATTGACTCCACGGCAACGGGTTAATCTGCCTCCAAAGACTAACCACTTAAACACCATGCATTACTGCCTCCTGATAGCATACATACTACTGTGAAAGTGAACATTCTGAATTCTCTTTTATTGTGTTATTCCTTTGCTTACAATTTATACTGGCACCTTGTTACTAAGGAACAGACAGACAAGACATGGGCTCCACGCTGATTCTTGTTTAAACTGTTTTATTTTCAAGGCCTGCCCTAAAACTACACATAAAATCTTGTACCATATTTTGAAATATAAAGTCCATTATAGCATTGACTTAAGGGAAAACAATTTGACAATATTGTGTCATTTAATACAAACATGCTGGTTGAGAAAAGGAGTGTGCTCCAATGCTCTGTGTATCAGCACCAAAGCATTTTATCATTTTCCTTATTATTTATGAAACTTACTCCATTCTGTTTCCTGCCCAAGGATAGGGTTGAGCAGCAGATACTATGATTTTGCAATTGACCTGGTTGATTAATATAAAAAAACATCTATTTTTATTATAATGGGAAGCTGCTGCTTCAGGAGTAAGCCATATAAACCATTTAAACCTGTGTTGATTCTGGATCTGTAGTTACATTTTACCCTTCATCAGAATTCAGGCTTCGAGAATGCTCTTATAGGTATTCCTTTCCAATTATTCAATTTTCTCTGTGAGGTGGCCTTTAAAATGCCAGGCTATGGGAAGCACTGAGAGCAAGACCCTGGTAGCTTTTCAATATTTTCTGTTCTGCAGTGCATAACTTTATATACTTCCTGTTGTTTAAAGGGAGACCAAGGATGGGACCACATAATAAAAGTTTAACTAGTTTTGTCTATTTAAAGTTGGCTAATTTTTTAATTACTTATAAGTCTACCACATTTTTTTCTCAGGATTCTCAAGGGCTAATGAGACAGAAACAGATACACAAACAAACTTATGGTTATATTATTCACCTCTATTAATTATATACTTAATGATTTTATTTCCTTTATATTACATTACATGCATTTTAAATTTTATCTGTTATTTTACTTCTTTCACACTATTTTATTATTCCTCATATATTTATTCAATGTCTCAATCTAGACCAGTGGTTCTTAGACTTCAGCTGCATGAGAATCATCTAGAGCACCTGATAAAATAAATATTGATTGCTAGGTCCTGTCCCTAGAAGTTCTGGTTCTTTAGATCTGGGGTGGTAACCAGGGATTTGCATTTTTAACACATTCCCAGGTGATGCTAATGCAACTGGTCCAAAGACCACACTTGGAGAATCACTGGTCTAGGCCTGTGGATAGCAATGATCAAGACAAAGTCCTGTCCTCAGCGATATTGTTTCATTAGGAGATTATAGCCAACAAATAACTGGACAAATAAGCAAGATACCGATGGTGATAAATACTATGAAAGAAGGAGACATGGCCTTAAGATAGAGTAGCTTGGGATGGGAGTTAAGAATTAACATTAGCAGTATGTCCCAAAAAAGTCTCTCTGACCAGCCAGAGGTTGTCTTGAAGGCTCAAAGGTATGAAGCCAGCCATGGTATGAAAAAAAAAAAAAAAAATTTTTTTTTTTTTAATATAGAATAGGTATATTAAGAACTACATATAAGAAAGAGATTTGGCAGGATTTTGATGAGGATTCTTGTCTTGACTCTGCCACTGATTGTTTTTATGGCCTAGAATATTATTTCTGTTTTCCACATCTGCAAATGAAGTGAAAATACCCATCAAAAAGAATTTCAGTATCAAATTTAAAAAAATTATATGTATTATATATTATTTATATATACACACACATATATATATATATATATATCAGACCAGTTTAACTATTTGGCATGCTGCTCAATCCATTTCTACATTTCTTTCCTCTACCTATACAGTATGTGAAGTGCCATGTATATATTTATACCATTTATTGAAATTTCAAATATGTTTGATAATTTTAAACTTTTTAAAATTCTCTATAATATAGTGCCCTAATCACTTCAGGAATCAAAATAGCCTGAGTTCATTTGGGCTGCTCTCTTTTAGCCCTTATTTTACCTGTACACATTAATAACTTCAAATTTTGTTGTAACCCTTGAACTAAATTCATAGAAAAAATTTCTGTTGGCACTTATTTATACATTTAGCAGACTGCGTGTCTAAGACTATATCCATCTACTTCTAGGTGTCAATATACTTTTTTTTTTTTTTTTTCCTGTACTAAAATGCTAAGCACAGTTTTCATTACAGGACAAAGTTTTTAGTTAATACTGTTTTTTATAATAAGAAAACAAAATTCAGAAATCCTACTCAATGTTCATTTATCTTTTTATAACTAGATATTAGTTGGCCTTCTAGAGTATATGTTTTTATTACTGTTGGTAGACATTTATTATTAACTTTGGAGTGGGTGCAGAGCTTAGTAGTAAGCCTTTTGAGAGTTATAAACATAGATAAAACATGATAACTTTGTCCTGAGAGTTTACAGTCTAGTTGGAGTGGAGCAAAGCAATTGCACTTATAGGTGGAATAAAGAATATATTATGAAATATATGTTAAGAGAGGTAAAACACTTCTATGAAAAGAAAAGAGGAGTGGTTGTCAATAGATGGCAGTGGGACAAAGGGCAAAAATAGCCTCCTGAAAGTAATTGCATTTTATTTGCAGCTGCAAGGATAGGTAGGGTTAGGTACGGTGGGAGGGGGTGATCATTCCATTCAGTAATGCCATGTGCAATGATTAAAAGGCTGAAGTGAGTAGGATATGTTCAAGGCATACTAAGCACATGAAATATAATGTGGGATTATGGTTGCAAAGCCAAATTGCAGCTGTGCGTGACAGTGAATGTTTGGTTGTGGAGTTCATTCAAATGAACACACAATAGGTATTCATTTTGGTTTTGTCAGCAGGTGGATAATATTTTCAATGTCAACAAATTTTCAGCCTACATAAATTTTAATATCTGAGTATCACGGAGAAGGAAGAAGAAAGAGTAAAATTTGTTTCAACTTCTAACTTACTTGCCCGTGAGCGTTTAAATGTGAATGTTAATAGTCCTGAACTTTTTTTTTTTTCAGCTAATTAATCATTAGTGTAAGAGGCAAAAGTGGTTTAGCCAGGTGTGCACATGAGTATTATGGAAACATGTTTTTCAGTGTGAAATTTCCTTTTATGTATTCTGCAATGAATCAATTGCCTAAAAATAAGACTTATGTTCTTATATTTCAGTGATTGAATGCTAGTACTATATCTTGCTAATTATTTCAGTATCAGGTTCATTAAACAGTAATACATTTACCTGATGTCTTCAGAATGCATGAGATTATCATTTAAGTATAGTGAAATTTTTGTGAATTGGAGTTTACTAAAACAAATATTTTTCTGAAATAAATGACTTTCGAAATGAGAGTCCATTTTGCTTTAGAAATTCACAGGTCAGTGTGAACACAGATAAGGTATTTTTAATGATGAAAACACATCATATATTAAAACACAATGTATAAGGATTCATGAATGCGACTCAGAAAATCTACCTGTACATTACAAGGAGAAACTGACTACAGAGGTGATTTGATGCATGTGGTCAGGTTACACTTCTTAACAAAACTTTATTGTTTTTTTTTTTTTTCAAATTGAGGACTCATGATTACAAGATCAGGCTCATTGAAATATCTGCACCCCTGACAATATAAGTATAAATGCATTTTTTATTTTTCAGTCAGATAAGTGCCTATAAGGAACGTCGAATTTATTTAAATTTGCATTTCTTAACTATACTGCCTTTGCGTCTTGTTTTGTGTTTTTTTCTTCCTATTTGAGTGTGCTCTTCTGTGAATTGCCTATCTATGTCATTTGTCCAATTTCTATTGCATTTTTGTCTTTTTTAAAATTTTCATTTACAAGATTTCTTTACAAATTGTGGTTATTAAGATTTCATCTGTTACCTGAGTAAAAAAATATAAATTCTAATGTGTTTCTTAATTGAGTTCATGGTTCCTATGCCATGTAATTTTTAATACTTACGTAGCCTAAAGTTATATGTTTTTTTCTTTTATAACTTCAGGTTTGAAGTTTTAATTATGATTACTTCCTCTTTCCTTAGAGCCTATAGATATGTATGTATTACAATCTTGTTCTCTATGTTTTGCATTTCATTTTTTTTTAATTAATTTTTATTAAGCTTCAAGTGAACATTTACCATTCCAATCAGTCTGTCACATGTAGGTTTACATACATCTTACTCCCTTCTCCCACTTGCTCTCCCCCTATTGAGTCAGCCCTTTCAGTCTCTCGTTTCGTGCCAATTTTGCTATCTTCCCTCTCTATCTTCCCATCCCCCCTCCAGTCAAGAGTTGCCAACACACTCTCCAGTGTCCACCTGATTTAATTAGCTCACTCTTCATCAGCATCTCTTCCCCCCCCCACTGACCAGTCCTTTTCATGCCTGATGATTTGTCTTCGGGGATGGTTCCTGTCCTGTGCCATCAGAAGTTCTGGGGAGCATTGTCTCTGGGATTCCTCTAGTCGCAGTCATACCATTAGGTATGGTCTTTTCATGAGAATTTGGGGACTGTATCCCATTGGTCTCCTGCTCCCTCAGGAGTTGTCTGTTGTGCTCCCTGTCAGGGCAGACATTGATTGTGGCCCGGCACCAACTAGTTCTTCTGGTCTCAGGATAATGTAGGTCTCTGGGTCATTTGGCCCTTTCTGTCTCTTGGGTTCTTAGTTGTCGTGTGGCCTTGGTGTTCTTCCTTTGCCTTTGCTCCAGGTGGGTTGAGACCAATTGATGTATCTTAGATGGCCGCTTGTTGGCATTTAGGACCCCAGGTGCCACAATTCAAAGTGGGATGCAGAATGTTTTCATAACAGAATTATTTTGCCTGTTAACTTAGAAGTCTGCTCAAACCATGTTCCCCAGACCCCAGCCCCTGCTCCACTGACCTTTGAAGCTTTCATTTTATCCCGGAAACCTCTTTGCTTTTAGTCCAGTCCAATTAGGCTGACCTTCCTTGTATTGTGTGTTGTCTTTCCCTTCACCCAAAGCAGCTCTTATCTACTGATTGATCAAAAAAAAACCCTCTCCCTCCCTCCCTCCCTCCCTCCCTCCCCCCTTTGTAACCACAAAAGTATGTGTTCTTCTCAGTTTTTTCTATTTCTCAAGATCTTATAATAGTGGTCTTATACAATATTTGTCTTTTTGCCTCTGACTCATTTCGCTCAGCATAATGTCTTCCAGATTCCTCCATGTTATGAAATGTTTCAGAGATTCGTCACTGTTCTTTATCGATGCATAGTATTCCATTGTGTGAATATACCACAATTTATTTACCCATTCATCCGTTGACGGACATCTTGGTTGCTTCCAGCTTTTTGCTATTGTAAACAGAGCTGCAATAAACATGGGTGTGCATATGTCTGTTTGTGTGAAGGTTCTTGTATCTCTAGGGTATATTCCGACGAGTGGGATTTCTGGGTTGTATGGTAGTTCTATTTCTAACTGTTTAAGATAACGCCAGATGGCTTTCCAAAGTGGTTGTACCATTTTACAATCCCACCAGCAGTGTATGAGAGTTCCAATCTCTCCGCAGCCTCTCCAACATTTATTATTTTGTGTTTTTTGGATTAATGCCAGTCTAGTTGGTGTGAGATGGAATCTCATCATAGTTTTAATTTGCATTTCTCTAATGGCTAATGATCAGGAGCATTTTCTCATGTATCTGTTGGCTGCCTGAATATCTTCTTTAGTGAAATGTGTGTTCATATCCTTTGCCCACTTCTTGATTGGGTTGCTTGTCTTTTTGTGGTTGAGTTTTGACAGAATCATGTAGATTTTAGAGATCAGGCGCTGGTCTGAGATGTCATAGCTGGATATTCTTTCCCAGTCTGTAGGTGGTCTTTTTACTCTTTTGGTGAAGTCTTTACATGAGCATAGGTGTTTGATTTTTAGGAGCTCCCAGTTATCTGGTTTCTCTTCATCATTTTTGGTAATGTTTTGTATTCTGTTTATGCCCTGTATTAGGGCTCCTAAGGTTGTCCCTATTTTTTCTACCATGATCTTTATCGTTTTAGTCTTTATGTTTAGGTCTTTGATCCACTTGGAGTTAGTTTTTGTGCATGGTGTGAGGTATGGGTCCTGTTTCATTCTTTTGCAAATGGATATCCAGTTATGCCAGCACCATTTGTTAAAAAGACTGTCATTTCCCCAATTGACTGACACTGGTCCTTTGTCAAATATCAGCTGCTCATACATGGATGGATTTATATCTGGGTTCTCAATTCTGTTCCATTGGTCTATGTTCCTGTTGTTGTACCAGTACCAGGCTGTTTTGACTACTGTGGCTGTATAATAGGTTCTGAAATCAGGTAGAGTGAGGCCTCCCACTTTCTTCTTCTTTTTCAGTAATGCTTTGCTTATCCGGGGGTTCTTTCCTTTCCATATAAAATTAGTGATTTGTTTCTCTATCCCCTTAAAATATGACATTGGTATTTGGATTGGAAGTGCATTATATGTATAGATGGCTTTTGGTAGAATAGACACTTTTACTATGTTAAGTCTTCCTATCCATGAGCAGGGTATGTTCTTCCACTGAAGTATGTCCTTTTGAATTTCTTGTAGCAGAGTTTTATAGTTTTCTTTGTATAGGTCTTTTACATCCTTGGTAAGATTTATTCCTAAGTATTTTATCTTCTTGGGGGCTACTGTGAATGGTATTGATTTGGTTATTACCTCTTCGGTGTTCTTTTTGTTGATGTAGAGGAATCCAAGTGATTTTTGTATGTTTATTTTATAACCTGAGACTCTGCCAAACTCTTCTATTAGTTTCAGTAGTTTTCTGGAGGATTCCTTAGGGTTTTCCATGTATACGATCATGTCATCTGGAAATAGTGATAGCTTTACTTCCTCCTTGCCAATCTGGATACCCTTTATTTCTTTGTCTAGCCTAATTGTCCTGGCTAGGACTTCAAGTACGATGTTGAATAAGAGTGGTGATAAAGGGCATCCTTGTCTGGTTCCCATTCTCAGGGGAAATGCTTTCAGGTTCTCTCCATTTAGAGTGATATTGGCTGTTGGCTTTGCATAGATGCCCTTTATTATGTTGAGGAATTTTCCTTCAATTCCTATTTTGGTAAGAGTTTTTATCATAAATCGGTGTTGAACTTTGTCAAATGCCTTTTCTGCATCTATTGATAAGATCATGTGGTTTTTATCTTTTGTTTTATTTATGTGATGGATTACATTAATGGTTTTTCTGATATTAAACCAGCCTTGCATACCTGGTATAAATCCCACTTGATCAGGGTGAATTATTTTTTTGATGTGTTGTTGGATTCTATTGGCTAGAATTTTGTTGAGGATTTTTGCATCTATGTTCATGAGGGATATAGGTCTAAAATTTTCTTTTTTTGTAATGTCTTTACCTGGTTTTGGTATCAGGGAGATGGTAGCTTCATAGAATGAGTTGGGTAGTATTCCGTCATTTTCTATGCTTTGGAATGCCTTCAGAAGTAATGGTGTTAACTCTTCTCTGAAAGTTTGGTAGAACTCTGCAGCGAAGCCGTCCGGGCCAGGGCTTTTTTTTGTTGGGAGTTTTTTGATTACCGTTTCAATCTCTTTTTTTATTATGGGTCTATTTAGTTGTTCTACTTCTGAATGTGTTAGTTTAGGTAGGTAGTGTTTTTCCAGGAATTCATCCATTTCTTCTAGGTTTTCAAATTTGTTAGAGTACAACTTTACGTAGTAATCTGAAATGATTCTTTTAATTTCATTTGGCTCTGTTGTGATGTGGTCCTTCTCGTTTCTTATTCGGATTATTTGTTTCCTTTCCTGTTTTTCTTTAGTCAGTCTGGCCAATGGTTTATCAATTTTGTTAATTTTTTCAAAAAACCAGCTTTTGGCTCTGTTAATTTTTTCAATTGTTTTTCTCTTCTCTAATTCATTTAGTTCAGCTCTAATTTTTATTATTTGTTTTCTTCTGGTGCCTGATGGGTTCTTTTGTTGCTCACTTTCTATTTGTTCAAGTTGTCGGTACAGTTCTCTGATTTTGGCTCTTTCTTCTTTTTGTATGTGTGCATTTATCGATATAAATTGGCCTCTGAGCACTGCTTTTGCTGTGTCCCAGAGGTTTTGATAGGAAGTATTTTCATTCTCGTTGCTTTCTAAGAATTTCCTTATTCCCTCCTTGATGTCTTCTATAACCCAGTCTTTTTTCAGGAGGGTATTGTTCATTTTCCAAGTATTTGATTTCTTCTCCCTAGTTTTTCTGTTATTGATTTCTAGCTTCATTGACTTGTGGTCTGAGAAGATGGTTTGTAATATTTCGATGTTTTGGATTCTACCAAGATTTGTTTTGTGACCTAATATGTGGTCCATTCTAGAGAATGTTCCATGAGCACTAGAAAAAAAAAGTATATTTCGCAGCAGTTCGGTGGAGAGTTCTGTATAAGTCAATGAGGTCAAGTTGGTTGATTGTTGTAAGTAGGTCTTCCGTGTCTCTATTGAGCTTCTTACTGGATGTCCTGTCCTTCTCCGAAAGTGGTGTGTTGAAGTCTCCTACTATAAATGTGGAGGTGTCTATCTCGCTTTTCCATTCTGTTAAAATTTGATTTATGTATCTTGCAGCCCTGTCATTGGGTGCATAAATATTTAATATGGTTATATCTTCCTGATCAATTGTCCCTTTTATCATTATATAGTGTCTTTCTTTATCCTTTTGTGGCAGATTTAAATCTAAAGTCTATTTTGTTAGAAATTAATATTGCTACTCCTCTTCTTTTTTGCTTATTATTTGCTTGATATATTTTTTTCCATCCTTTGAGTTTTAGTTTGTTTGTGTCTCTAAGTCTAAGATGTGTCTCTTGTAGGCAGCATATAGATGGATCGTGTTTCTTTATCCAGTCCGTGACTCTCTGTCTCTTTATTGGTGCATTTAATCCATTTACATTCAGCGTAATTATAGATAGATAAGTTTTTAGTGCTGTCATTTTGATGCCTTTTCATGTGTGTTGTTGGCCATTTCATTTTTCCACATACTTTTTTGTGCTGAGGAGTTTTTCTTAGTAGATTGTGAGATCCTCATTTTCATAATGTTTAACTTTATGTTTGTTGAGTCGTTACGTTTTTCTTGAGTTATGGAATTGATATTCCTTTTTGTGGTTACCTTATTATTTACCCCTATTTTTCTAAGTAAAAACCTAACTTGTATCCTTCTATATCGCCTTGTATCACTCTCCATCTGGCAGTTCAATGCCTCCTATATTTAATCCCTCTTTTTGATTATTGTGATCGTTTATCTATTGATTTCCATGATTTCCTGTTATGTGTTTTATTTTGTTTATTTATTTATTTTTTGGGATTAATCTTACTTTGTGTGTTTTTGTGCTTTCCCTATTTGAGTTGCGTTGATATCAGGACGTTCTGTTTTGTGACCTTGTATTGTGCTGGTACCTGATATTATTAGTCATCAGGCCAAACAATCTCCTTAAGCATTTCTTGCGGTTTTGGTTTAGTTTTTGCAAATTCTCTAAACTTATGTTTATCTGTAAATATCTTAATTTCTCCTTCATATTTCAGAGAGAGTTTTGCTGGATATATGATCCTTGGTTCGCAGTTTTTCTCCTTCAGTGCTCTGTATACGTCGTCCCATTCCCTTCTTGCCTGCATGGTTTCTGCTGAGTAGTCTAAACTTATTCTTATTGATTCTCCCTTGAAGGAAACCTTTCTTTTCTCCCTGGCTGCTTTTAAAATTTTCTGTTTATCTTTGGTTTTGGCAAGTTTGATGATAATATGTCTTGGTGTTTTTCTTTTTGGATCAATCTTAAATGGGGTTCGATGAGCATCTTGGATAGATATCCTTTCGTCTTTCATGATGTCAGGGAAGTTTTGTGTCAGGAGTTCTTCAACTATTTTTTCTGTGTTTTCTGTCTCCCCTCCCTGTTCTGGGACTCCAATCACTCACAAGTTATTCTTCTTGATAGAGTCCCACATGATTCTTAGGGTTTCTTCATTTTTTTAATTCTTTTATCTGATTTTTTTTCAGCTATGTTGGTGTTGATTCCCTGGTCCTCCAGAAGTCCCAGTCTACATTCTAATTGCTCGAGTCTGCTCCTCTGACTCTCTATTGTGTTGTCTAATTCTGTAATTTTATTGTTAATCTTTTGGATTTCTACATGCTGTCTCTCTATGGATTCTTGCAACTTATTAATTTTTCCTCTATGTTCTTGAATAACCTTTTTGAGTTCTTCAACAGTTTTATCCGTGTGTTCCTTGGCTTTTTCTGCAGTTATCCTAATTTCATTTGTGATATCTTTAAGCATTCTGTAAATTAGTTTTTTATATTCTGTGTCTGATAATTCCAGGATTGTATCTTCATTTTGGAAAGATTTTGATTCTTTTGTTTGGGGGGTTGGAGAAGCTGTCATGGTCTGTTTCTTTATGTGGTTTGATATGGACTGCTGTCTCCGAGCCATCACTGGGAAACTAGATTTTCCAGGTAATCAGCTAAAAAAAAATGCAGTCAGATCCCTATCTGAATTCTCCTTCTGGCTCAGGGTATTCAGATGTTAATGGAGCCGCCTGGGGAGGGTGGGGGAGGGATCAGAGAGCTAGGCGTGTAGCACCACAGAATATAGAGCTGATCCCCGCATTCACGCTCCACCCCCGTCCGCCAGAATCCCGGCAGGACGGCTCCCGAGCTGGGACGCTACTCTCCCCGCTCCAAGATCAGTCACTTCCTCCCGGGGATTTCTCCCTCCGGTGCACCGCACTGCTCGCGAGAACTGGGTAGGCGTGGCCCTCATGAACAGCTGGGCCCGCCCCCGGGGTCTATTCAGGAGAATGCGCTCGCACCCCGCCCGCTCTCGCCAAGATCCCATCGGGACGGCTCCCCGGCTGGGATGCTGCTCTCCCCGCTCCAAGATCAGTCACTTCCTCCCGGGGATTTCTCCCTCCAGTGCGTCGCACCGCTTGCGCGAACTGGGTGGGCGTGGCCCTCACGAAAGTCTGGGCGCCCCCCCCCGGGTTGCTTTAGGGAAATATAGCTGATCCCCACGCTGGCGCCTCGCCTGCTTCCCACCAATCTCCCGGCCGTACGGCTCCCCGGCTGGGACGCTGCTCTCCCTGCTCCAGGATCCGTCACTGCCTCCCGGGTGCTTCTCCCACCGGCTGCGCCACTACGCCGCCCGCGCCAACCAGCTAGACTCCCTCTTGGGATGGGTTCGGGGGGGTAGGGCTGGGCCCCTTGTCTGTGCCGTCTGCCCCCCGGGCTCTGCCCCAGCCTGGGCTCCGAAGGTCACCTGCCTGGTACGCTGGCTCTTAGTTCTGAAAACGATCGCTGTCTGCCCGTATTTGTTTGTTCTCCGTCTCTAAGTTTGTTTTTGTTGTTCAGAGTTCGTAGATTGTTATGTATGTGATCGATTCACTTGTTTTTCCGAGTCTTTGTTGCAAGAGGGATCCGCGGTAGCATCCGCCTAGTCCGCCATCTTGGCCCCGCCTCCTCGCATTTCATTTTTAATATCTACCTGGATTTTATTTTGCAAACAGTAAATTTGGGTATAAGCAGGATGAGGAATGCAGAGGCAGGAGTGCAGTTTATGCTGGGTTTTAAGTAGAGAAGGAATAATAGTATATATGGAGCCCAGAAATACTCCAAAATTAGAAGTCAGGAAGAAGGGGAGGAATGAAAAATGGGAAATAAGAAGGAGCTACTTTTATTAAATAGTAGGAAAACCAGAGACCATAAAGACTTGGAATCCAAATAAAGAGTGTTTTTAGGTACAATGAATGAACACCTACATCAGATATACCTGATAGGTCAAAGGAAATGATGACAAACAGATTTAGAAGTAATTGAGAAAGCTAGGCTGTGCATTGGGGGGAAACTTAATTGAGTGAATTTAAGAGAGAATAAGAGGAGAGGAACTGGGGATAGTAAATATAGTTATCTTCAATACATTTATCAATAGACAGGAGCACAGAAATAGGGCAATAACTACAAAGAAAAGTGGGGTCAAGAAAAGGTTTTTTAAATGTTTGCTTTTATGATGAGAAAAATAATAGCATGTTTGTATGATAAGAATGATTCACTAGGAGAGAAAAATTGATAATATAAGGAGAGAAGGCAATGCCCCCAAATAGTTAAAAATAAAAAAAATAGGCCTTGACAGCTGGTAGCTAACAACAGACAATCCATAAGGTTTACAAATGAACAGAAACTACTTCTGCAGAATATAAACATCTTTAAACGACAAGGTCACTCTTCGACCATGGCAGAACAAGTCAGAAACAAGACCACTCTGCAAGTGGAATATACATCAAGATAGTGACACTCTGCAACCATAAAATTAGCTAAACACCTTCCATTTTTGTCTAAAAAGAGTGACTACTTTTCCAAGGATAGCTCTAGTTCTGTTGCATTTTCCTGCCCCCCAGGTAAAAATTATTATGATACCCTATTAAGGAATTGCCCTTACTTCTGATAACACTCAATCTAGACCTCACTTCTTTAAACATACCCAGAATCACACAGCTCAAATCCATAACCAATAACTAGCCCCTTTCAACTCCCTTTTCCTTAGATACTCCGTGGTTCCCCTGAGTGTTCTACTTTAGTGCGATAACCTAATAAACCTACTTCATGTGTGTTCCTGATCATCTCTAGTTGGTCTTTCTCAACAGCACTTGAGTAGGTGTGGTAGGATTTACTACAAAAATAGTGGGTAGCCTTAGGGGCAAAGAGAGGGAAGGTAATATATGTGGTTAATGATACTACTGCATGGATAAGTGTGGTAGTATAGCATTTTTGTAAGCTCTCTTCTGAGCAGGGTCATAGTCTGACAGGGAGGATATGGGGTAATTTTGGAAGTTAAGTAAAAGGAGATTTTTGAAATGATCACATAAGACGGGGGAAAATATATGATCTAAGGAAATGTAGTATGAGTGATGGGCAGCATTAAAGACCTGCTTGAGGTTTGTGGAAACCCTGGTGGCATAGTGGTTAAGGGCTACAGCTGCTAACCCAAGGTTCGGCAGTTTGAATCCACCAGGCGCTCCTTGGAAACTGCGAGGCAGTTCTACTCTGTCCTATAGGGTCGCTATGAGTCGGAATTCACTTGATGGCACTGGGTTTGGTTTTTTGGTTTGAGGTTTGTTATCAGGAATTGAAAGTAAGTCCAGTAGCATGGCACTGTATTTTTCTACAATAAGTTCAGCTGCAGGTATTCAGACCCAGAGTAGTTAAGTTGGGTTTAACTGTAGTCTTGGATTGCCAAGGGAGAACAATACAGTGCAAGGCATTGAAGGGTGTATGCAGATAGGAAAATCAAATGATTTATAATGTAAGTAGAGCTGGGTAGTATGCAAAAAAAGGACACAGAAGGGTTTTGGGAGGTGTCTTAGTTACCTAGTGCTACTGTAGCAAAAAATACCACAAGCAGGTAGCTCTCAAGAACTGAAACTTATTTTCTCACAGTTTTGGAGGCTAGATGTCCAAATCAAGGTATAGCCTCTAGGAGAGAGTCCTACTTTGTCAGTAGCCCCAGGTATTTCTTGGTTCCTTGGTATTACTTGGGTTGTAGACTGATCTCCCCCTAGTGTGTCTGTCAGTTTGTCATACTTTCAGGTTGCTTTGATGCTGGAAGCTATGCCACAGCAATTCAAATACTAGCAGGGTCACTCATGGCAGGCAAGTTTCACCTGAGCTTCCAGGTCAAGACAGACCAAGAATTAGCCAGTGAAAATCTTATGAATCACAGTGGAACATTGTCTCATATAGTGCCGGAAGATGAGCCTCTTAGGTTGGAAGGCACTCAAAATGTGGCTGGGGAAGAGCTGCTTCCTCAAAGTAGAGTCGACCTTAATGATGTGGATAGAGTCAAGCTTTCAGGACCTTCATTTGCTGATATGGCACATCTAAGATTCATGAATTGGTCTCAACCCACCTGGAGCAAAGGAAAATGAAGAACACCAAAGACACAAGGTAATTATGAGCCCAAGAGACAGAAAGGGCCACATAAACCAGTGACTACATCAGTCTGAAACCAGAAAAACTAGATGGTGCCTGGCTACAACCGATGACTGCTCTGACAGTCAACACAACAGAGAACCCCTGAATGAGCAGGAGAGCAGTGCGATACAGACCCAAATTCTCATAAAAAGATCAGACTTAATGGTCTGACTGAGATTAGAAGGACCCTGTTGGTCATGGCCCCCAGACCTTCTGTTACCCCAAGACAGGAACCATTCCCAAAGCTAACTCTTCAGACAAGGATTGGACTGGACAATGGGATAAAAAATAATACTGTTGACAAATGAGCTCTTGGATCAAGTAGACATATGAGACTATGTTGGCATCTGCTGTCTGGAGAGGAGATGGGAGGGCACGGGGGTCAGAAGCTGGCAGAATGAACATGAAAAGAGAGAGTGGAGAGGAGTGTGCTGTCTCATTAGGGGAGAGCAATTAGTATATAGCAAGGTGTATATAAATTTTTTTGTGAGAGACTGACTTGATATGTAAACTTTGACTTAAAGCACAATAAAAATGAAAAATACAAATGAAATGGAACACATAAACATTATATTCTAGGCATTAGTGAGTTGAAATGGACTGGTATTGGCCATTTTGAATCAGACAATCATATGATCTACTAAGCTGGGAGTAACAACTTGAGGAGGAATGTCGCTGCATTCATTGTCAAAAAGAACATTTCAAGATCTATCCTGAAGTACAACATTATCAGTGATAGGATAATATCTATATGCCTACAAGGAAGACCAGTTAATACAACTATTATTCAAATTCACACACCAACCACTAAGGCCAAATGTGAAGAAATTGAAGAATTTTACCAACTTTTGCAGTCTGAGGTTGATCAAACATGCAGTCAGGATGCATTGATAATTACTGATGATTGGAATATGAAAGTTGGAAACAAAGAAGGATTGGTAGTTGGAAAATATGGCCTTGATGATAGAAATGATGCCAGAGATTGCATGGTAGAATTTCACAAGACCAGCAACTTCTTTGTTGCAAATACCTTTTTCACCAACATCAATAGTGACTGTACATGTGGACCTCTCCAGATGGAATACATAGGAATCAAAGTGACTACATCTGTGGCAAGAGACAATAGGATAGCTCAGTATCATAAGTCAGAACAAGGCCAGGGGCCAACTGTGGAACAGATCATCAGTTGCTTATATGCAAGTTCAAGTTGATAAAAAAAAACAAGTTCACGAGAGCCAAAGTATGACCTTGAATATATCCCACCTGAATTTAGAGACCATCTCAAGAATAGATTTGACGTGATGAACACTAATGATTGAAGACCAGACAGGTTGTGAAATGACATCAAAGACATCACACATGAAGAAAGCAAGAGGCCATTAAAAAGACTAGAAGGAAAGAAAAGACCAAAATGGATGTCAGAAGATGCTCAAACTTGCTCTTGAAAGTCAAGTAGTTAAAGCAAAAGGAAGAAATGATGAAGTAAAAGAGCTGAAAAGAAGATTTCCAAGGGCAGCTCAAGGAGACAAAGAAATGTATTATAATGACATGTGCAAAGACCTGGAGATGGAAAACTAAAATGGAAGAACATGCCCAGCATTTCTCAAGGTGAAAGAACTGAAGTAAAAATTCAAGCCTCAAGTTGCAACATTGAAGGATTCAGTGGGACGAATACTAAATGACACAGGAAATATCAAAAGAAGATGGAAGGAATACACAGAGTCACTATACCAATAAGAAGTGGTTGATGTTCAGCCATTTCAGGAGGTAGCATTATGAGCAGGAACCGATGGTACTGAAGGAAGAGGTCCAAGCTGCACTGAAGGCATTGGCAAAAAACAAGGCTCCAGGAATTGATGGAATATCAATTGAGATGTTTTAACAAATGGGTACAGCACTGGAAGTACTTACTTGCCTAGGCCAAGAAATTTGAAAGACAGCTACTTGGTCAACCAACTGGAAGAGATCCTTTTTTATGCCTATTGCCAAGAAAGGTGACCCCACTGAATGCAGAAATTACCAAACAATATCATTAATATCACACACAAGTAAAATTTTGCTGAAGATCATTCAAAAGCAGCTGCAGCAGTATATCAACAGGGAACTGCCAGAAATTCAAGCGGTGTTCAGAAGAGGACATGGAACCAGGGGTATCGTCACTGATGTCAGATGGATCCTGGATGAAAGCAGAGAATTCCAAAAAGATGTTTACCTGTGTTTTAATGAGTATGCAAAGGCATTTGTCTGTGTGAAACATAACAAATTATGGATAAGATTGCAAAGAATGAGCATTCTAGAACACTTCATTGCGCTCATGAGTAACCTGTACATAGATCAGGAGGCAGTCGTTGGAACAGAACAAGGGGATACTAAATCCAAAAAACCCAGTGCCGTGGAATCGGTTCCTACTTGATTTAAAGTCAGTAAAGGTGTGCGTCAGGGTTGTATCCTTTCTCCATATCTATTCAGCCTGTATGCTGAGCAACGAATCTGAGAAGCTGGACTATGTGAAGCAGAATGGGCATCAAGATTGGAGGAAGACTCATTAACAACCTGCTATATGCAGATGACACAACCTTGCTTGCTGAAATTGAAGAGGACTTGAAGCACTTACTGATAAAGATCAAAAAACATGAGCCTTCGGTATCAATTATATATTAACATAAAAAAAACAAAAATCCTCAGAACTGGACCAATAAGCAACATCATGATAAATGGAGAAAAGCTCAAAGTTGTCAAGGATTTCATTTTACTCGGATCCACAATCAACGCCCATGGAAGCAGCAGTCAGGAAATCAAAAGACACATCACCTTGGGCAAATCTGCTGCAAAACACCTCTTTAAAGTGTTGAAAAGCAAAGATGTCACCTTGAAACTAAGGTGCGCCTGGTCCAAGCCATGGAAACCCTGGTGCCTTAGTGGTTAAGAGCTATGGCTGCTACCCAAGAGGTCAGTAGTTTGTATCCACCAGGCGCTCCTTGGAAACTCTATTGGGCAGTTCTACTCTGTCCAATAGGGTCTCTATGAGTCAGAATCCACTCGACGGCAGTGGGTTTGGTTTTGGTTTTTCTGGCCCAAGCCATGATGTTTTCAGTTGCCTCATATGCATCTGAAAGGTGGACAATGAATAAGGAAAGCCAAAGAAGAATTGATGCCTTTGAATTGTGGTGTTGGTGAAGAATATTGAATATACCATAGACTGCCAAAGGAACAAACAAATCTGTCTTGGAAGAAGTTCAACCAGAATGCTCCTTAGAAGCAAAGATGGCTAGAAGTTGTCTCACATACTTTGGACATGTTATCAGGAGGGAGCTATCCCTGGAGAAGGACCTCATGCTTAGTAAAGTAGAAGGTCAGAGAAAAAAAGGAAGACTCTCAATGAGTTGAGTTGACACAGTGGCTTTAACAGTGGACTTAAAGCATAACAATGATTGTGAGGATGGTGCAGGACTGGGCAGTGTTTCGTTTTGATTTACATAGAGTTGCTGTGAGTCGGAACTGACTCCATGGCACCTAGAAACAACAACAGACTGATTTTCATGTGCCTTCTTGCCCCTGTCTGTGTCTGTATATCTAGCCTGATTTTTTTTATAAGACACCACACAGATGTGATTAGGTTTAGGACCTACCCTATTCTGACTTGAACTCTTTATTGTAACAAAAGATTACCCCTATTTCCAAACAGTGTCATGTTTACAGGTACTGGAGTTTGGGCTTTATAATTTCGTGGGGACACAATTGGACCCAGAACACTCCACCTTTTGGCTTCCCAAATTTTTATCCTTGTCACATGCAAAATACATTTATCGCATCCCAGCATCCCCCAAAACCTTAATCCATTCCAGCATCTACTCCAAGTCTAAAATCTTATATTCCGAATCATATAAATCAAATATGGGTGAGACCCTTAGTATGTTCTAACTTGGAACAAAATTCCTCTCGTTGTGTAGATATGTGGAACCAAGGATGTACATTATGTGCTTCCAAAGTAAAATTGTTGGAACAGGCACATGGTAGACATTCCCATCTGTCTTAGGCTGGTTTCTTTAGAGAAGCACAACCAGTAAAGCATAGAGAGAGAGAGTGATTTGTATCAAGGAAGTTGCTCATGTGGTTATAGTCAGTGGGTCAACATAGAGACATCTGATTCATATAGCTACAGGGGCTGGCGAACCCAAGATCGGCAGGTCAGCGAGCAGTGCTGTTGTTCACAGGCTTCAAAGATCAATGAATCCCAAGATTGGCAGACAAGATGGCAGATAGGCTGCTAGCTCAGGTCCCAAGAACTGGAGGTCAGGTGAACAGGATCCAGCTGTAGCATCCAGAATGAGCAAAAGCCCTAGAGCCTTGCCAGAATGCCCAATTATTTCTGAATGCAGGTCACACACTCAATGAAATTCCCTTTCAACTGATTGTTTACTCACAGCAGATCCCATCATGGGGGTGATCACATATCAAGTCTCAACAGGGAAGTGATCACAACATTATATGACTGCCAAAACACTAAACATCATCGCCCAGTCAAGCTGACACACATCTTATCCATCACACCATCCAAAAGGAAGAAATTGGAGGGAAAGAAGGAGTCGTGGTACCAAGTAAGTCCAAAACTTAAAAGGGTAAATTTCATTTGATTTCAAGGCTTAAAAATAATTCTCTGTTCTCCAGGCATATCTGGGCATTGTTTCCAAGCTCTAGACGCTGGGCAGAGGTCCTATGTCCCTGGGTGGTGACTCCACCCTACAGGCCCACTGGGACAATGACCCCACCCCCTTGATTTTGAATGACTTCATTATCCTGGCCTGCCTGAGTGATGACCCTATTCCTTCTCTGTGTAGCTCTGTTCTCCTGGGAACCACCATAACAGCCCTGCTCTCTCAACTTTGGGCAATGGGCCCATTCTCTTGGCCCAACTGAACAGTAGCCTCCCCCTCCGAAATCCAGGTTTTTGAAACCAAGGTCATAGCCCCATTCTTTTAAACTGAGAAGGCAGCAGCCCTACTTCTCATGTTCCTTTCAGCAGTCCTGCTGGTCTTTGAACTGCTCACCAAATCATCCTTTCCTTTTCTTGGAAGACAACAGATGTTTTCAATGAAGTAGCTCCATGGGCCTGCTTTCTTCCTGTAGAATTTCAGGAGCTAGACAGCTTTCCTTCATTTCATCTTGTCTCTTTTCCCTTTAGTCTAATTTGACAGGGTTTTTGCTAAGGTGGTTGATTAGATCCATTGGTCTCAGTCCTAATCTCTTTAGGAAATGGCTTTGAATCCACACCCTTGCTGTCCTTTTCAGGTCAAGCTCTCTTAATTTTTACAACAGAACTTTCCAAATCTTCAAGTTCTAGTTTCTTTTTGCACAGTTCATTTTTCAATCTTCTCTTTCCTCCCAAATTTTACTCTAAGCAGAAAGGAGAAACGCCACATTTACAATATTTCACATAGAAATATACTCAGATAAATATCCAAGTTCATCACTTGTAAACTCTGCTTTCCATACAACATTCAAACATAATTCAGCGAAGTTCTCTGCCACCTTTTAACAAGGATTATCTTTCCTCCAGTGCCCAATAATATGTTCATTGTTTCCCTTTAAAACCTCAGTGGAAGCACGATTAATGTCTACATTGTTAACAACATTTTGTTCATGACGATAGAAGATTTCCCATAACTCTCAATTTTTGTCTTAATCCTCAACAGAATCACCCGTAATGTCCATAATTCTATTAACACTTTGTTCAAGGCACTCTAGGCTTGTAAATCTCATCAGAATTCCTCCAGCCTCTACCCATTACCCAATTCCAATACCGCTTCCATATTATTAAGCATTTGTTACAGCAGTACTCTACTTTTGATACCAAATTTATTTTATTTTTATTTTTGAGTTTCTTTTCCTCATAAAATGTTTCTTTGAGTGAGTAATTAAAATAACAAACTTGCTAGGTTTCTAATGTACTAAATGTGATCATTCATACTTTTCAGTTAAATAGAAAGCAATGCCCTTAAATGTAAAATGGGTTGAATTTGGAACACCAAAATCTATAAACAAAGGTCCTAAACTAGTAGGATAAGGAGCCCTGGTAGCACAGTGATTAAGCACTCAACCCCTAATTGAAAGACCTGCGGTTTGAATCCACCAGCAGCTCCAGGGAGAAAAGAACTTGTGATCTGCTTCTGTAAAGATTACAGTCTAGTAACCCCTGTATGGTTGCTATGAGTTGGAATTGACTCAACAGCATACAACAACAAGAAGTAAATGATTAATTTCTAGGTAACCATGACCTTCAGACTGTCTAATTTGACCAGACAGGTTATTTTATTTCACTTCATTTTATTTTATTGTAATGTCTTTAGGTAGGGCCTGCACTGACCAATTGACCATTGGCTCCACTGCCTTTATCCCTTATTACCTAATACATGCCAGAATATATTTATAAAATAACTGGTTCCTGGAAGAGTGTGGATTTTCATCATCTGATCTAGAACCTCTAGTTCAGTTGGTCTAAACTGGCCTGGGAAATTGTATTTGTAATGAAAACTGAAACCAAATCCATTGCAGTTAAGTTGATTCCAACTCATAGCAACCCTATAGGACAGGGTAGAACCCCCCCTAGGGTTTCCCAGGAGCAACTGGTGGATTCAAACTTCCAAGCTTTTGGTTAGCAGTTGAGCTTTTAACTGCTGTGTCACCAGGGCTCCTCCACTAATCTTTCCTTCTTTGGTTGAATCAGATGTAGATGGTATGTAAATCATGAGAATATATTAAATCTCAGATTAAGCCAGGTAGTTTAAACACGTATGAGTTCAATATATATGACTTTTTGACTCTGATTTATCATCCAAAAATCTGTCATGATATCAGGTCAATGTGGTTGCAAATAAAGTATTTTCACATTTTCTCCCTTTTTTTGCCCACTTGGAAAAATGGCCTTTGTGCTTGTTGACCCAGGAAGCTCACACATACAAAACCTCACAATAATTTGCCCATTCTCAAGTATTTGAGGGTTTGCTGTGTACTAAGAAATATTTTTTGTTTCTAGAAATAAAAACGTTGAGTGAGGCATTATTTTTGAGCTAAATAAGAACTGGTTGCCATCGTGTCAATTCCAACTCCTAGCGACCCTATAAGACAGAGTAGAGCTGCCCTGTGAGCTAAATAGTCGCATCTTAAATAAAAGCATAAAGACAGTAAATTCACCTTTGCTACTTCCCCACTTTTGTTTATATATCCCAGTTCCACTATGAACACCTGACATACCCTGTTTGACATACACTTGAAGCATCCTCAGACTGCTAAAAGAGAATACTCAGCCACAGTGCACAGCCCAGATCTTGTCTAAAAGCCCTCCCGTTCCATCCCTGCCTGTTCTCTCGTTTTATATCTTTTCCTGTGTTCATGATTATTCACAAAGGTTTAGTTAGAAAATTTTTATTGTGTAATAATATAAAATAAAATACAACATCCAGATTTTCAACAGCATGGGATTAGTTGATAAAATGCGGCATTGCTTTTATGTCATGGAATACTATGAAATCAATTTTTTTCAGAAAAATTAAAGATGAGGAAATATTCACAATATTCATAAATATTGAGAAATTAAAAGATGTTTAAAAGCAGTAACATTTTATTCTAATTGTGCATATACTTGTAAAACTGGTTGGTAATTAATGCCCTCAGTTCTTTCAGATCAAGTGCCTTGTCTTACATGTTATATAGTACTAATCTTAAGTCATTTTTTCAAGTACTTCCTGACTTTTGATTATCATCTCTAAGTCTATCAAGATATTAGATCCATGTGGTTACAAATAAACCATTTTCGCATTTTCTTCCTTTTTTCTCTAATTGGGAAAACAGGCTCTGTATTAGGTGACCCAGGAAGTTTGCACACACACATCTCACAAAACTTCATAACAATTTGTGAGAATTCAATATGACTTTAAAAAAATGTATATACCTGACATACCTGCAGCTAACTGCCTCTCAGATGAAGTCTGAAATTCCATCTAGAGAAGATCATAAGTCAGACTCTCTCAATTTCATAATAGAACATCAAACTTATGGATTTTTTACCTGGTATCTTGTAACTCCTTTCTATTACAAATGAAAGAACTTTATCTTAGGAGGCTGATATGATCTCTGTTTAAATTGTGTGAATTGAGCAAAATAAAAATGTTGAAAATGCTTATATTAAGGGATTTAAAACCTTTGTTTTAAGCTTTGTGTTGCATTTACTTATATCTTTCTCTTTATAAAAAGGCTGAATAATAAGTTGCTACTCTTTTTGGCTTTCATTACTTGTTGGTATTATAAATGGCCTTATGAAAATATCTCTGGAATTTTTTGGGGAGTGCATTAATCTCTAAATGAGCACACTGATCATTTTATGAAAAATTATTCTCTCATAGATATCTCTAAGCGTTTCAAACATGGAAAGTTTATAAACTCTATAGATCTGTTTGTATATTTTCATTTACTAGGAATGAACACTTAGCGATTACTTATAACCTCTCCTTACAATGAATACCAGAGAACTATAAGTAGAAATTTATATTCCTCTTTGTGTAAGACAAATATTCAATTTTTATTTTCTTCTGTAGTTACTCATTAATGTTATCATGATTTAATAAAAAGATCATTGTCCTTTCCCCACTGAATTGAAATGATCCTATATGTTCACTGACTTGATCTCACCTAACAACATATAACTCTTATATAATATGACAGTGTATTTCTGGAGTCTTCATTCCGTTTTAACGTTCTATTTACTGTGCTTTTGCTATTATCAAGACAGTAGGGTGGCACCATAGGGTGTTTTGATATATCACTAGCTGACCCTCACTGTTATTTTTATCATAATTTTTCTTAGCTATTTGGGCCTAAAATCTTAAACCTGAACTTTAAGACCATTTTATGTAATTCTAAGAAAAACTCCACTGGTAATCAAATGGAAATTATATGGAAATTATATTAAATTTCTACATTAATGTGGAGGGAACTGACATTTTTAAATTATAGATTTTTTTTTCCATTTAGGCGATATACCTTTTCATTAACTCATGTATCATGTATCTCTTTATATCTTTACATATAGGTCCTCTATCTTTTCTGTTAATTTCTGTTTAATTTTTCATTGCTATTTTAAATGGAATATTTTCTCTTGTATTTCTCCTGAGTTTTTTTTTTTTTTTTTTTTCTTGCTAGAGCAGAAAAATGAAACAAATCTAACATCCATTGATTTTTAAATATTACTTTGGAACCAGATACTTTATCAAATTTTCTTGTGAATTTTAAGATTTCACAGTATTTTATCATTTAGTCAGTGTGCTTTTTTTAATATTAATTTCTTTCTATTTGTATTTTGCATATAATTTTTCTTAGGATGGCTTTTGAGATTTATCAAATGACTTTGATCATCTATAGATATTATTAAAAATAGCAAAAATATTCACCTTTCAAAAATGAACTAAAAACTAACAGCTGGGCAGTATTACCTTTGAAAATATAGAAAGTACAGCTTTCAGCCAAACGTCTAAGTGATGGCAAATGATTCCTGATACAGTGACCCTAATGAAGAGCAGTAAATGGGCTTGTCCTGTGGAAGTCACACACCAGGATTATGACTGGTTTTGGGGGAGGAAACAACAACAACAAAAACAACTGCAGAATTGATGCTTCTGCTTTTCTAGCAGTAACTGCAAATATGTAATTCAAAATGCAAATGAGTTGTTGAAGTCTTGAATAAATTAGGTTTTTAAACCCAGTTATTTCTGGTTACACAAAGAAGAACCGAAGCAAGAGAAAGGTGACTGATGTTCAGTATTTAAGAATCACATACTTGGATTCAAAACACACACTTACAGGCATGTTATGGAAAATTACGGCATTTGAGGATCTTGTTTGTGTGAATGTGTGTGAGAGACAGAGAGAAAGAAAGAGAGAAAGAGAAAGATTATATCTATAACTCTGCTTGAAAAACTCATTCAAAATGAAACAGAGTTCGGAGAGCAAGATTCACCCCCCAGGTGATGTTCAGAGTCAAGTTGTTTTCATCACGTCAGGAAGCAGTTTATTCCATGCTGTTTTTGAGAAGGTGTCTCTTCAAATGCTCAGTAATACAGTCCTGAGTAGCAACAGCAGGAGGTAGAATGGTTCTCTACCTTCAGTTAGGCAGACATGGCTATTGAAACTATGAGAAACTACAGGGTCAAGGATCATATGTTCCAAAAGACCAAGTTTGTCTTTTTGTCGTTATTTTTTTCAAGATGGGAAGTATGTGACTTTTTTCAGTTTGATATTTGGATCTAGGAGTTTGGAAAGAGGTAACTTTACCATGGAAAAATAAATTTTAAAAAAACAATATATTTATCTTTGATTTAAACTGTGTGGAAGCAATACAATAGTTGAGAGTTTCACTGTTTCATATAAAGGGGAAAACAGTCATACTAGTAAAATACAGGCTGAGTACAATTAACGGACTATAGAAGGATAGAGAATGTTTAAAATTTTCAGACAGGTATTGTCTTAAACTGGATTCTCTAGAGAAGCAAAACCAGTGAAGTGTCTGTATATATATATGTAGCTGCATGACTCATGTAGCTGCAGGGGCTGGTGAACCCAATATCACAGATAAGCCACTAGCTCAAGTCCCCAGAACCAGAGGTCAGATGAACAGGAGCCATCTGCAGAATACAGAGTGAGCAAAAGCCTGCAAGCCTTGCCAGAAAGTCCACGTATATGGATGCAGACCACACACCCAAGCAAACTCCCTTTCACCTGATGGGCTACTCACAGCAGATCCCATCATGGAGGTAATCACGTCATTACGTCACTGCCAGATTATGTGATAACTGCCAAGCCAGTGAAAATCGTGGCCCATCCAAGTTTACACTCAACCTTTCTGATCACAGGTGTGGAATAATTTGTGTATATTTAATTAAGGTTAAATTAATGTTACTTGTCTCGGTGAAAAAGAGGAAGACCTTCAACAAGATGGATTGATGCAATGGGCTCAACAATGGGCTCAAACGTAGCAGTGATGGTGAGGATGGCGCAGGACTGGCAGTGTTCCGTTCTATTGTGTATGGGCTTGTTGCAAGACAGAAGTATCTAGATGACACCTAACAACAACAACAACAATTTATTTGTCTCAAATAAAATGTTGTTGTTGTTGATAGGTGCTGTCCAGTCAGTTCTGACCCATAGCAACCCTATGTACAACAGAACAAAACAGTGCCCGGCCCTGTGCCATTCTCACAATCATTGTTTTACTTGAGCACGTTGTTGCAGCCACTGTGTCAGTTCATCTCATTGAAGGTCTTCCTTTTTTTCACTGACCCTCCTGTCCTTCTCCAAGGGACTGATCCCTCCAGGTAACATCCAATGTATGTGAGACCAAGTGTTACTATCCTTGCTTCTAATGAGAATTCTGGCTGCATTTTTTCCAAGATAAATGTGTTTATTCTGGCAGTCCATGCATTTTCAATATTCTTCACCAACACCATAATTCAAAGTCATTAATTATTCTTCGGTCTTCCTATTCATTGTCCAGTTTTACATACACAAGAGGCAATTGAAAACACCATGGCTTGGGTCAGGGCCATCTTAGTTTTCAAGGTGACATCTTTGCTTTTCAACCTCTTAAAGAGGTCTTTTGCAACAGATTTGCCCAATCCAATGTGTTCTTGACTGCTGCTTCCATGGGCATTGATTGTGATCCAAGTATAATGAAACCCTTGACAACTTCAGCCTTTTGTCCATTTATCATGATGTTGCATACTGGTCCACTTCTGAGGATTTTTGTTTTCTTTATGTTGAGGAGTAATCCTTACTGAAGGCTGTGGTCTTTGATCTCCATCACTAAGTACTTCAAGTCATCTTCATTTTCAGCAAATAAGATTGTATCATCTGCATATTGCAGGTTGTTAATGAGTCTTTCACCAATCCTGATGCCATGTTCTTCTTCATACAGTCCACTTCTCAGATTATTTACTCAGTATACAGATTGAATAGGTATGGTGAAAAGATACAACCCCAATGCACACCTTTCTTGACTTTAAACCACTGCTTTGACTGTTCGAACAATTGCTTCTTGGTCTATGAACAGGTTCCTCATGAGTACAATTAAGTGTTCTGGAACATCCAGTCTTCACAATATTACCCATAATTTGTTATGATTCACACAGTTGAATGCCTTTGCATAGTCAATAAAACACAGGTAAACACCTTTCTAATATTCTCTGCTTTAGGCCAGGATCCATCTGACATCAGCAATGTTATCCCTCTTCTGAACCTAGCTTGAATTTCTGGCATCTCATTGAGGGCATTCCTCTTTTTTGATGTCCCCCTACTTTACCAAACATAGTGCCCTTCTCCAGGCACTGGCCCTTCCTGATAATATGTCCAAAGTATGTGACACGTAGTCTCACTCTCCTTGCCTCTAGTGAACATTCTGGCTGTACTTCTTCAAGTCAGGTTTGCTCGTTCTTCTGGCAGCCCATAGTATGTTCAGTATTCTTCACCAACACTGTAATTCAAAGGCATCAATTCTTCTTTGGTCTTCCTTATTATTTTTTTTTTTTTTTATGGTTTAAGGAGATGTGTACAGGTGTCAAGTTGACAAGGGGTGGACTGTGATTGTAAAGGCTGCGTGTAAATTTTAGCTCATTATAATGTACCTTCCAGTAGAATTATTTATCATATTTTGTTAAAACATTCACTATTTAAAATAAAATCATACTAATATGACACTACTAATTGTGATCTCTCACCTTTTAAAATTCACTCATTCAATCCATACAGATAGAGCATCTGATTGTGCCATGCACTATGCAGATGCTGGGACTATATCAAGCAATCAAACAAGAAACTTCACCCTTTTGAAGCTTACATTTTAATGGGGGTTATGTATGTTGTTGTTGTTGTTAGGTGCCATTGAGTCAGTTCCAACTTATAGCGACCCTATGCACAACAGAATGAAACACCATCCCTACAATTGTTGTTATGCTTGAGCTCATTGTTGCAGCCACTGTGTCCATCCACCTCGTTGAGGGTCTTCCCCTTTTCCACTGACCCTGTACTCTTCCAAGCAGGATGTCCTTTTCCGGGGACCGATCCCTCCTGACAACATGTCCAAAGTATGTAAGATGCAGACTCGCCATCCTTGCTTCTAAGGAGCACTCTGGTTTTACTTCTTCTAAGATTTGTTCATTGTTTTGGCAGTCCATGGTATATTCAAAATTCTTCGCCAACACCACAATTCAAAGGCGTCAGTTCTCTTTGGTCTTCCTTATGTATATTATGTATAACAGACATAATATTTAAGTAAGTTAGACCTGCCAGATGGAATACACAGAAATCAAATAGATTAAATCTGTGGAAAGACATGAGAGAGAAGCCCAATATCAACAGTCAGAGCAAGGCCAGGTGCCAGTTGTGGAACAGGTCATCAATTGCTTATATACAAGTTGAAATTGAAGAAAATTAGAACAGGTGCACAAGAGTCAAAGTATGACCTTGAATATATCCTACCTGAATTTAGAGACCATCTCAAGAACAGATTTGATGCATTGAACACTAATGACCAAAGACCAGCTGAGTTGTGGAATGACATCAAGGACATCATACATGAAGAAAGCAACAGGTCATTAAAAAGACAAGAAAGAAAGAAAAGACCCAAATGGATGTCAGAAGTGACTCTGAAATGAACGTGGAGTAGCCAAAGCGAACTGAAGAAATGATGAAGTAGAAGAGCTGAACAGAATATTTCTAAGGGCACCTTGAGAAGACAAAGCATGGTATTATAATGATATGTGTAAAGACCTGGAGTTAGAAAACTAAAAGGAAAGAATGTGCTCAGATTTTTCAAGCTGAAAGAACTGAAGAAAACATTCCAGCCTTGAGTTGCAATGTTGGAGGATTATACAGGGGCAATATTAAACGATTCAAGAAGCATCAAAAGAAGACGGAAGGAATACACAGAGTTATTGTACCAAAAAGAATTGTTTGATGTTCAACCATTTCAGGAGGTAGCATATGACTGAGAACCGATGGTACTGAAGGAAGAAATTCAGGCTGCACAGAAGACATTGGTTACTAGCGACATTCATCCTCACCTGAATGAGTGCACTAATACCAAGAATGGCTGTGAGATTATGAAGTTATGAACATCTGACAAATATCTTTGCAAAGGTTCACTCCTATAATTTAGTGGACAAATTATTTGTGTTAAGAAAGAAAATAAAGAGACTTCTTAAGTTTACTTAGTTAAATTCTCAGAGAAAAGGAGAAAATATTCTATCCTTTAGCAAATACTGTTTTCAGAATAAAAAGTGATCTCATTGTCCTGAAAATGTCAGTAAAATGTCTTTGCTCATATAATTGAGAAATGACTTGTCACCAACCATGTTTTCCCTGTAATTCAACGTGATATTTAACACAGTATAATAATTTATTAACATGTATTACATAATTATTGACTGGATCCTATTCACTAATGTCTACCCAAAGGTTTTTTTTTTTTTTTTTTTTGCCTGCAATTAATCACTCTTTTCCTTCATTTTCAATTCCATCCTCCCAACTGGATCATTTCCTTTGGTCAGCAAACTTGCTATACTATTTGCCATTTTAAAATACTCACTAAAACAGTTACTATTGACCTGCTCATCAGGCCTCAGCATCAGATCTGCTCCTTTGTCTGCTTCACATTTGGATGAAAACGCTTTCATGTGCTTTGCCCAGATTATCAATAACTAATATAACTCCTCTTAGTCCATCAGAATGTTAAATGGAAATACAAGTGTATTGAGGAAAAGGCATTCTTTTTACCACGTAAAGGAGCAGTAGTGGGCAGTGATGAGTGATCTCACTACACAAAGTAAGAATAGGAGGAAGAAAAGATTATACTAGGATATCACTGAAACATTGGAATGCCTGAACCAGTCTACCTTCTGGCAATTAGCTACTTTAATAACTACTGTAAATGACTAATTTTGAATTGAATATTGCATCTTTTACTATATAGTTAGACCATAATAAGCCCTAACTCTTCAAGATAGCTACTGCTTCAAGTATTATGACACATTGTCTTAATATGTTAACTAGCACTTGTCAGATCATGTATTTTTATTTTTACCTTAAAAATATTTTCATGGTATGTGAAATGGACATAAATTAATGAGGGACATGTTAATCTCTATGCATAGAAAATATTTTAAAAATTATGTCCCATATAAACATTTTCCCAATAAAAGATAAAATTAAGATCATCAAATGAAAGCATTTTGGAGATCTTTCAAATGTCTGATAGATTATCACAAAGTCTTCCTTGGTGGTTTTCTATGTTCTGTAGGACATCAGTCTTTGCATCCATGCTCCAATCATATAAGTCATTTCTTCCCATAGTGGTTATACAGTTTCACTGTGTTTGTGCCTATGTTTGAGAGTGGAAAAAAAAAAAAAATTGTGAATGCATATTTTTTATGCTATAATGCATATTTTTTGCAGGAGATAAATTTGTACAGAATGATCTAGTGTGAAAATCAACTAAATAATCTCTAGTAAGAATTCTGTTCATATATTACCTAAATTCTTGGAATAAAAAAGTTATACTTGATAATCTGTAGGCTTATCTCATTTATATCAACAATTGATGGATGATCATAAAACCAGATAGCAAAATGAAGAGTACTCTAGATTAAAAATTTAACATAAAAAGTATTTAGTTATTATTACTATAGAGACTTATAATAGTAGTTCTCAATCTGCTGCTAATTATTGTAGACTACTCAGTAGATTACCCAGTGTTTAACATATGAAGACAGGCGTTTGCCATTGTTATTATAGTCAAAGTTTCTTGAGGAAAGACCACACTGATTTTCCTGAAAATGTTAAAAATCCTACTATTGCAATTTCTGAATATCTGATAATAGTGTAGCCTTCATAATAACATATATATCTGAACCCTGACTGTCTTAGGCAGGATTCTCTAGAGAAGCGAAACTAGTGAAGTGTATATATATATACATATATATTAGTGTATATATATGCATATAAATGTCCTATAGAGTCGCTATAAGTCGGAATTGACTCGACGGCAGTGGGTATATATATATATATGCATGTGTGTGTGTGTGTATATACACACACACACACACGACTGTATATATGTATAGAGAGATTTAAAAAAACAAAGAGAGAGATTTATGTCAATTAAATAGCTTATGTGGTTGTAGAGACTGGCAAGTTCCAAGTCCGTGGATCAGATATCAAGCTCGAGGCTTCTCCTGACTCACGTAGCTGCAGGGGCTGATGAACCCAAGATTGGCAGGTCAGATGGCAAGCAGCTGGCTCAAGTGTCAAGAACCAGAGGTCAGATGATGATGAGCCAGATACAGGATCCAGAACAAGGAAGCGAGCTTTGCCAGAACATCCATATATATATTGGTTGCAGGCCATACCCCTGAGGAAACTCAACTTACAACTGATTGGCTTATCACATCAGATCACATCGTGGAGGATGACATCATTACATAACTGCCAGATTACATCATTACATAACTATCAAATGGCATCATTTTATAATTGCCAAACTGTATCATTACATAACTGCCAAACCACTGAGAATCACAGCCCAGCCAAGTGGACACACAACCTTAACCATCACACTGCCCTATACAGAATAAATAGAAGATTTATATGGTCTTTTTTTTT
The DNA here is from genome assembly GCF_030014295.1 of Loxodonta africana. Taxonomy (NCBI): domain Eukaryota; kingdom Metazoa; phylum Chordata; class Mammalia; order Proboscidea; family Elephantidae; genus Loxodonta; species Loxodonta africana. The sequence continues at coordinate 53,922,966 of NC_087351.1, forward strand.
TTTTTTTTTGCCATACTTCCCCTTCAAATTCATTTTTTGGTTTTACCCTGTATTCAATTCTTTATCTTCAGATCTGATTACTTTGCAAAGTGTGAGCAATTTTCACCAATGCAGTGATAATAAGATACCTTTTATTCTTCATTAAGTGCCCAGAATATCTTGTAACAAATAGTATTTCTTCTGAGTCCTCAGACTGAAAACTTGGGTATATTGTCCTTTGCTAATACTTGAAAATTTATTTCATATAATCTAATTAATGAGAAATTTAATTTTGCTGGTCAGTAGATTATTATGCCGTTATCAAATGCCTAAGTTTTAATGTTAGGGGTAAAGAAAATAGTGTATTTTTAATCTAGGACTGAATATTTAAACAGCACATCTTAAGGATTTGTGTAATGTTCATTGTAGCCTATCTCATACTAAAAAACAATTCATTTTAAATACATGGTGTATACTTTTGATTTTTCTTTTCTAATGCTTTTAAGCAATTAACTATACTGAACACTTTAAAAAATGCATATCTACCAAAGACTAAGTTTATAACCAATTTATATGAAGGAAAATCCATTAAAGCTCTAGGAATATATTTTAAATGAAAAAAAAAAAAAGGCCTCTTATAAGGATATTGCTTGATACATTAATGAATTCATTCCACGCATATTTATCAAATTCCTGTGATATGTCCCACACTGCTCTAAGTTCTCAGGACGTATCAGTAAAAAAATTGTAAAAATTGTTGTACTTGGTTAGCTCATATTCTAGCAAGAATAAAAAATGTGGCATTGAATCCTTCTTACTCCTGAGCTTCTGTTAAGGACGATGCTATAATTTGGAAACAATAAGGGCGATGGTTGAAAAACATGATGAACATAATACATGGCGCTGAACTGTACATGTGAAGATTACTGGAATCTCAGATACTTCGTTACATAATATTTAGCATAATTAAAAAAAAAAGATAAGGTATGGCATTAGGAAATGCTGACATTTTAAATATGGATATCCAAGTAAGTCTCATTGAGAAGACATATTTGAGTAATATTTAAGTAGATGATGAGCTTAGATATGCAATGCTCAGGCATAGAGAAAAACCAGTGCATAGTTCTGCAATGATTGAGAAAAAGTAAAGTAGTAGTTTTGGCTAGATGGGATGAGCTGGTTAGGAGAACAGTAAAAGATGAGGTCAGAGAGAAAATTATTTAATTATTTACTTTATCTATAGTTTTATATATTTTTGGAAGTCTTATCAATCAATGTCATTGAGTGGATAAGGGCATCCATTTTTATTTTTTCCCCAATATTTGTCTTTTGTTAAGCCAAGCTACATAGGACAGACATCAGCAGAATAATATATATTTATAAATTTAAAAAATCTAGGTACATTAAGAACAATATTTTAATAAGCTTAAGCGTATAGTTAAAAACCTGTTGCTGTCGAGTTGATTCCGACTCATAGCGACCTTACAGGACAGGATAGAACTGCCCCATGTAGTTTCCAAGGAGCGCCTGGCGGATTCAAACTGCCAACATTTTGGTTAGCAGCCATAGCACTTAACCACTATGTCACCAGGGTTTCCACGATATTAATGATACTGTTTGATCATTTCTACATTCTATCAGATCACCTTTCTTTGGAACAGGCACAAATATGGATCTTATCCACTCAGTTGGCAAGGAAGCTGCTTTCAATAAACATGGGTGTGTATATATCTGTTCGTGTAAAGGCTCTTATTTCTCTAGGATATATTCCAAGAAGTGGGATTGCTGGATCGTATGATAGTTCTATTTCTAGCTTTTTAAGGAAGTGCCAAATCAATTTCCAAAGTGGTTGTACCATTTTACATTCCCACCAGCAGTGTATAAATGTTCCGATCTTTCCACAGACTCTCCAAAATTTATCGTTCTGTGCTTTTTGGATTAATGCCAGCCTTGTTGGAGTGAGATGAAATCTCATTGTAGTTTTGATTTGCATTTCTTAATAGCTAATGATCGTGAACATTTCCGCATGTATCTGTTAGCTACCTGAATGTCTTCTTTAGTGAAGTGTCTATTCATATCTTTTGCCCATTGTTTAATTGGGTTATTTGTCTTTTTGCAGTTGAGTTTTTGCGATATCATGTAGATTTTAGAGATTAGGTGCTGACTGGAAATGTCACAGCTAAAAAGTTTTTCCCAGTCTGTAGGTGATCTTTTCACTCTTTTGGTGAAGTCTTTGGAAGAGCATAGGTATTTGATTTTTAGGAGCTCCCAGTTATCCAGTTTTTCTTCTGCATTGTTAGTAATGTTTTTTATACTGTTTATGCCATGTATTTTTTTTTTTTTATGCCATGTATTAGGGCTCCTAACGTTGTCTCTATTTTTTCTTCCATGATCTTTATTGTTTTAGATTTTATATTTAGGTCTTTGATCCATTTTGAGCTCATTTTTGTGCATGGAGTGAGGTATGGGTCTTGTTTCATTTTTTTGCAGATGGTTATCCAGTTATGCCAGCACCATTTGTTAAAAAGACTGTCTTTTCCCCATTTAACTGTTTTGGGGCCGTTGTCAAGTATCAGCTGCTCATATGTGAATGGATTTATAACTGGATTCTCAATTCTGTTCCATTGGCCTATGTATCTGTTGTACCAGTACCAGGCTGTTTTGACTACTTTGGCAGTATAATAGGTTCTAAAATCAGGTAAAGTAAGGCCTCCCACTTTGTTCTTTTTCAGGAATGCTTTACTTGTGCAGGGCCTCTTTCCCTTACATATGAAGCTGGTGATTTGTTTCCCCATCTCATTAAAGAATTTCGTTGGAATTTGGATCAGAATTGCATTAAATCTACAGATCGCTTTTGGTAGAATAGACATTTTTATGATGTTAAGTCTTCCTATCCATGAGCAAGGTATGTTTTTCCACTTATGTAGGTCTCTTTTGGTTTCTTGCAGAAGTGTTTTGTAGTTTTCTTTGTCTTTTATATCTCTGGTAAGATTTATTCCTAAGTATTTTATCTTCTTAGGGGCTACTGTAAATGGTATTGATTTGGTGATTTCCTCTTCGATTGTTCTTTTTGTTGGTGTAAAGGAATCCAACTGATTTTTGTATGTTTATCTAGTATCCTGATACTCTGCTGAATTCTTTTATTAGTTTCAGTAGTTTTCTTGAGGATTCCTTAGGGTTTTTTGTGTATAAGATCATGTCGTCTACAAATAGAGATAATTTTACTTCTTCCTTGCCAATCTGGATGTCCTTTATTTCTTTATCTAGCCTAATTGCTCTGGCTAGGACCTCCAGCACAATGTTGAGTAAGAGCAATGATAAAGCATGTCCTTGTCTGGTTCACAATCTCAAGGGGAATGCTTTCAGACTCCCTCCATTTAAGATGATGTTGGCTGTTGGCTTTGTATAAGTGCCCTTTATTATGTTGAGGAATTTTCCTTCTATTCTTATTTTGCTGAGAGTTTTTATCATGAATGGGTGTTGAATTTTGTCAAATGCCTTTTCTGCCTCAATTCATAAAATCATGTGATCCTTGTCTTTTGTTTATGTGATGGATTCGTTAATTGTTTTTCTAATGTTGAACCATCCCTGCATACCTGGTATGAATCCAGCTTGGTCATGGTAAATTATTTTTTTGATATATCATTCAATTCTATTGGGTAGATTTTGTAGAGGATTTTTGCGTCTGAGTTCATGAGAGATATAGGTCTGTAATTTTCTTTTTTTGTGCTGTCTTTACCTGGTTTTGGTATCAGGGATATAGTGGCTTCACAGAATGAATTTGGTAGTATTCCGTCCTTTTCTGTTCTCTGAAATACCTTTAGTAGTAGTGGTATTAACTCTTCTCCGAAAGTTTGGTAGAACTCTGCAGTGAAGCCATCCGGGCCAGGGCCTTTTTTTGTTGGGAGTTTTTTGATTATGTTTTCAGTCTCTTCTTTTGTTATAGGTCTATTTAGTTCTACCTCTATTTGTGTTAGTTTAGGTAGGTAGTGTGTTTCTAGGAAACGATTCATTTCTTCTAGGTTTTCAAATTCGTTAGAGTACAATTTTTCATAGTAATCTGATATGATTCTTTTAATTTCAGTGGGTTTGTTGTAATATCGCCCATCTCATTTCTTATTCAGGTTATTTGCTTCCTCTCCTGTTTGTCTTTTTTAGTTTGGTCAATGGTTTATCAATTTTGTTGATTTTTTTCAAAGAACCAGCTTTTAGTCTTGTTAATTCTTTCAGTTGTTTTCTGTTTCATTTAGTCCTGCTCTAATTTTTATTATTTCTTTTCTTCTGGTGCCTGAGGGATTCTTTTGTTGCTCTCTATTTGCTCAAGTCGTAGGGATAATTTTTTGATTTTCGCCCTTTCTTCTTTTTGTATGTGTGCATTTGTTGATATAAATTGACCTCTGAGCACGGCTTTTGCTGTGTCCCAAAGGTTCTGATAGGAAGTGTTTTCATCCTTGTTGGTTTCTATGAATTCCTTCATTCCACCCTTAATGTCTTGTATAATCCAGTCTTTTTCGAGCAGGGTATTGTTCAGTTTCCAAGTGTTTGATTTCTTTATCCTGATTTTTCTATTATTGATTTCTACTTTTATGACCTTATGGTCAGTTAAGATGCTTTGTAATACTTCAGTGTTTTAGATTCTGCTAAGGCTTGCTTTATACCCTAATATATGGTCTATTCTAGAGAATGTTCCATCTGTACTAGAAAAGAAATTATACTTGGTTGCTGTTGAGTGGAGTGTTCTCTATATGTCTGTGAGGTCGAGTTGGTTTATTGTGGCATTTAGAACTTCAGTGTCTTTACTGAGCTTCATTCTGGATGTCCCGTGCTTCACCAAAAGTGGTGTGTTGAAGTCTCCTACTATTATCGTGGAGCTGTCTATCTCACTTTTCAATGCTGCTAAAGTTTGTTTTATGTATCTTGCAGCTGTCATTGGGTGCGTAAATATTTAATATGGTTATATGTCCTTGGTATAATGTCCCTTTTATCATTATATAGTGTCCTTCCTTATCCTTTGTGATAGGTTTAACTTCAAAATCTATTTTGCCAAAAATCAATATTGCCACTCGTGCACTTTTTTGATTACTGTTTGCTTGGTATATTTTTTTCCATCCTTTGAGTTTTAGTTTGTTTGTGTCTCTAAGTCTAAGGTGTGTCTCTTCGAGGCAGCGTATAGATGAAGCATGTTTTCTAATCCATTCTGCCACTCTCTGTCTCTTTATTGGTACATTTAGTCCATTTTTTATATTCAGCAGAATTATGGATGGGTGTGAATTTAGTGCTATTGTTTTGATGTCTTTTTTGTGTGTTGTTGATAGTTTCTTTTTTGCACTTAATTTCATGTGCTGAGTAGATTATCTTTATATATTGTCCTTTCCTCGTATTCGTTGTTGTTGATTTTGTTTCTGCTGAGTCTCCATTTTTTTCTTCTATTTTGATGAGTAGGATAGTTTGTCTCCTTTGTCATTACCTTATTATTTACCTGTTTTCCTAAATTTAAACCTAACTTTTATTTCTTTGTATTGCCGTATCTTCCTCTCCATATGGAAGATCTATGACTACATTTCTTAGTCCCTGTTTATTGCTTTAATGCTGTCTTCTTTCATATAATAATATTGCTGTTACCCTGTGTTGAGCTTTTTTTTTTTTTTTAGTCTTACTTTGTTTTTTTTTCTGTTTCCCTGCCTAAGTTGACTTCTGATTGCTCTGCCCAGTGTTCTAGTCTTAGGTTGATACCTGATATTATTGATTTTCTAACCAAAGAACTCCCTTTGGTATTTCTTGTAGTTTTGGTTTGGTTTTTACGAATTCCCTAAACTTCTATTTTATCTGGAAATGTCCTAATTTTGCCTTCATATTTAAGTGACAGTTTTGCTGGATATATGATTCTTGGCTGGCAATTTTTTTCCTTCAAGTTTTTAAATAAGTCATCCCATTGCCTTCTTGCCTGCATGGTTTCTGCTGAGTAGTCCAAGTTTATTCTTATTGGCTCTCCTTTGTAGGTGACGTTTCATTTATCCCTCGCCTCTCTTATAATTCTCTCTTTATCTTTGGTTTTGGCAAGTTTGATTATAATATGTCTTGGTGACTTTCTGTTAACATCTACCGTATGTGGAGTTCGATGTGCATCTTGGATAGATATCTTCTCCTCTTTCACGATATCAGGGAAGTTTTCTGCCAACAAATCTTTGGCAATTCTCTCTGTATTTTCTGTTATCCCTCCCTGCTCTGGTATTACAATCACTCGTAAGTTATTTCTCTTGATAGTGTCTCACATGACTCTTAAGGTTTCTTCATTTTTTTTAATTCTTTTATCTGATTTTTCTTCAAATGTGTTAGTGCCAAGTGCTTTATCTTCAAGTTCAGAAATTCTGACTTCTACTTGCCCGATTCTGCTACTCTGACTTTCTATTGAGTTGTCTGCTCCTGTAATTTTATTGTTAATCTTCTGAATTTCTGATTGCTCTCTGTTTATGGATTTTTCCAGCTTATTAAATTTTTCATTATGTTCCTGAATGATCTTTTTAATTTCTGCAGTTGCTTTATCTGTGTGTTCCTTGGTTTGTTCTGCGTATTGCCTCATTTCCTTCCTGATGTCTTGAAGGGTTCTGCATATTAATCTTTTCTATTCTGCCTCTGGTAATTCCAGGAATGCATTTTCATCAAGAAGATCCCACAATTCTTTGTTTTAAGAGCTTGTTGAGGTGATCATGGTCTGTTTCTTTATGTGACTTGGTATTGACTGTTGTCTCTGAGCCATCTATAAGTTATTGTATTAGTTTATGCTTGCTTACTATGTCATAGCTTCTTGCTTTGATTTGTTTTGATATGCCCAAATGTGTTGCTTGAGTGAGCTAGCTTGATCATTTTCACCTTTGGAGCTCTGACGTCCTGTCCCCAGCTGGCTAGAGCTGTTATCAGGTATATCAGTCTAGGAGTCCATTCACTTTTCTTGTATGATTTCAGCTCAGGTGTCTAGGTAGCTATTCATCAAGTGTGTGGTACAGTCTGAGTCCTACAGTATTAGAGAGTCAGGTGTGATTGCTGTATGTACTGGTATCTGATTGCAGCAGGGGGTCACCTTCTGAACAAGGCCGGGGGCTGAGAACCAACCTCTGAGTGTCTCTGAGGAAAGCATGTCCCTGCTCCCTAGAACGTGCAGGTAGGTGGGTTCTGCAGATGGACCATGGGCACCCAATGTTTTTGGTTGTATGGACTGGGAGGTACCAGTTACCCCTGGACCCCTGTCACGGGTGGCTGGGTGATCTGAGTGGAGCTACCAGTCCTTAGGCCCCTGATATGGGTAGGTGAGGACCCTGTTTAATAGACAAAGCAATATCAAACATCATACACCCACCTCTCCACTGCACAGCTGATACAGTTGGAGTCTGCCAACAAGGGCCCATTCTTCTGAAATAGGGCCACACAGGTCCCTGCAGAGGGGAAAGGTGCTCAAAGTCCATGGACCGTGTATGTCTGGGCAGGAGCCGCTTGTGAGCTCCCCCGGTTAGTGGAGCTGGCAAATTACCTTTTCCCCCAGTTGCAAATTTTTTTCCTTCTCCAAGGCTGGGAGGATGGCTCTAGGCACTCAACAGTGTCTAACTCAGGCCCAGGGAATTCAACCACTGAAGTCAGCTTGTGGGTGGGAGGGCGTGGTAAAATATGCTCAAGTACTTTGCTTTTGCCCAGGGCGCCATTATTCTCTGGTTCCAGAGGTGTGAGTAGGTTGTGTGGCTGGCTGCTTCTCCCTGAGGAAACTGCGGCTAAACTCTAGTACCAGCCCGCCACCACTGCTCTGGAATGGTGCCTGAGTGCTCCCCGTGATTCGGGTCCGGTAACTCCTCTCTGCTTCTGAACTGTGTCTTCCTCCTCCTGCCCCTTTGTTCATTGTCTAAGCTTGCCCTTGATGCTCAGGGCTCCTCGCTTGTCATAAATATACTCGTTTCAGTTGTTTTTTCGGGTCTTTGTTAAGAGGGCTTACCGGAAGCATCTGTCTATTCTGCCACCTTGGCTCCACCTTTTCTTTCCTGTGTTTTTAATGACCCTTTGTTCCTTTGTGTATGATGTCCTTGATGTCATCCCACAACACCTGTGGTTATTAGTGTTCAATATGTCAAGTCTGTACTTGAGATGGTCTCCAAATTCAGGTGAGATATACTCGAGGCCATAATTTGGTTCTTATGCTGTTGTTTTAATTTTCTTTATTTTCAACTTGAGTTTGCATACGAGCAATTGATCGTCTGTTTTGCAATTGGTCCCTGGCCCTATTCTGACTGATGATATTGAGTTTCTCCATTGTCTCTTTCCACACTTTAGTCAATTTAATTCCTGTGTATTTCATCTGATAAGGTCCACCTGTATAGTCACTGTTTATGTTGTTGAAAAGGTATTTCTAATGAATAGGCCTCTGTTCTTGCCAAATTCTATCCTGCAATATCCAGTGTCATTTTTATCACCAAGGCCATATTTTCCAACTACTGATCTTTCCTCTTTGTTTCCAGCTTTTGCAGTCCAACCACCAATAATTACCAATGCATCATGGTTGCATTTTTGATCAATTTCAGACTGCAGAAGTTGATAAAAATCTTGAAATTTTTCATCCTTGGCATAGTGGTTGGTAACTAAATTTGACTAATAGTCATATATAACTGGTATTTCTTGTAGACATATGGATGTTTTCCTGTCACTGACAACTTTGTATTTCAGGATAGATCTTGAAATGCTCTTTTTGACAATAAATGTGCCACCCTTGCTCTTCAATTTTTCATTCCCTACATAATAGACCATATGATTTTCCAATTCAAAATGGTCAGTAGCAGCCCATTTCCGCTCACCAATACCTAAGATATCTACCTTAAAGTGTTCCATTTCATTTTTGATAACCTCTAATTTTCTGGTATTCATGCTTCATACATTCCACATTCTGATTATTAATGGACCTTTGCAGCTGTTTCTTCTCATTTTGCATCATGCCACATCAGCAAATATAGGTCCCAAAAGCTCTACTCCATCCACATCGTTAAGGTTAGCTCTACTTTGAGAAGACAGCTCTTGCCCAGTCGTATTTTGAATGCCTTCCAGCTGCAGGGCTCATTTTCCAGCTCTATATCAGACAGTGTTCTGCTGATATTCATAAGGTTTTCACTGGTCAGATTTTTTTAGAAGTAGATTGCCAGGTACTTCTTCCTAGTCTATCTTAGTCTGTAAGCTCCACTGAAACCTAGCCACCGTGAGTAACCCTGGTGGTATTTGAAATATGGGAGGGATAGCTTCCAGCATCAGAGCAACTCAAAAGCCACCACTATATCACAAACTGACAGACTAGTGGTGGATGTATACACACATATATCTACATATACCCGTATAAAACTTAAATTGGTTACTGTGAGTCAGAATCTACTCGACGGCAATGTTTTTTTTTTTGGATAGATGGATGAACTGAGAAATATATTTTGTCCAGGCATCCATGATAGGGTCATAAAGATCTCAAGTATTATTAACAAAGTGACATTCATTCTTATTCAAATCAACTTTACGGAATGAATTTTAGAATGAGTCACTGAGGACAAACATCCAAAATGTGGTTATTGAAAGTTTTTTTAAATTACTTTGATCACTCATGCTTCTAATCTTTATTTTTATGTCTTTATTCCTATTATCCCATCATAAAATACATAAAGTGAAACAATCAACAACAAAATGGCAAGCATGTTTTTTAGGCATCAGGTAAAGAATAGACTACGTTTGCTGTCTAAATTGTTTAGAATATGATGTTTAAATCTTTATCAATTTCTCTGAATTGAAAATGGAACATGCCTTTTCTCTTTTGAAAATCTGCAGGATTTTACTGAGACAAAATTGGTGTTGTATTTGAGACAAACTGACAGGACCCACTCACCAAACAATAACCATGGATTGTATCCTACAATCTTTCCAGTACAGCTCCTTTCTCTTCTGTAGTCACTTAAAGATGAGGAAAATGAGACCTAGCTACACTCATTGTTGAATGCCTCATATGAATTTTTAAAACTTACTGGAGAAAGCATTCTAAATATGAAGTCCTTGATTTTGAAGTGAGAGGTATTATATACATGTTCAGATAGATTTCAGTTTTCCAGAGGTTTCACTGTGCTGAAAAGCTGCTTTTCTTCACCATGTTGCATTGCAGCTGTTTGGGGTTTGAAGATAATTTGTTATTCACTTGGGAATCTGTGACACATTTAAAATAGCTTTCAAAGCACTTACCACCTGGTTTGATTTACTACATTAATCAAAGACCTGAGAACAAATTACTCCTCCTTATTTTTCTAATTTCCTAAATATATCTCTCCATTTTTTCATGCTGATAAGTGTAAGCTGCTGCAAAAACATTGGGAATTCTATTTTATTCTTGAGCAAAATGCGAACAATTTTGATGTTTTAAAATTTTTACATGCATCGTTGTTTGATATGAAAAATACGTTATAAATAACTTAAAGACTCATTAGTATAATGATGAATAAATAACATATGGTGTATTCATATGATACCAAATAAAACTTAACTGCTGTCAAGTCAGTTCTGACTCATGGTGACTGCATGTGTTAGATAGATAGAATACCATAAAAAGTTAAAATAATGAATCAGTATGGATCTGCACAGACAGAACACAAAAGTATAATGTTGAGTAAAATGACAAGTTGAAAAAAGATGCTAGAGCATATCATTTATGTAAATATACAATATTATACATATATATATATATATATAGTAAAGAATATGAAAGAATATGCTCAATTAACCATTTGCACTACCCAGGGACTCTACAGTTTTAAAGTAGTAGTGAAAGTATACTGGATATTTTTGGTAACTTTCAAATTATATAAAAATCCTGTAAATCAGAGGCACTGATAATTGCAGCTTAGTAACACAGGACAGGACCACAAAGAGACAGCAAGATGATATTGGAGTAGAATCATAATCAGAATGTACCTTATAAAAACAGTGGGTCAAATTTAAACAAAATATGTCTTGCAGAAGCAAGGAAGTAATTTCAGCGTAAATCACAGCATTTGGAGTTCATTTTGTGCTTCCTATAGTATCATTTTAGAAAATCTTATTTCAATTAGTATTTCTCAGTATTTATCTTTTTTACTTTAGAATTTTACTTATTTTCTTGAGGTAAAGTAACACTCAATCTGTGAATGAGATACTTTATTCACATAGTAAACAAATGAAAAAAACAGACTAAACTGTTTTACTGAAACATTTACAAAAGAAAATGAATTTAGAAGCCACTTATATACACATGCACACATGTCAAAACAGTCATAAAGCATGGTTCAGTAACCTGGACTTTACCTCTAAAGTGACATTTTCCAGTTGCTCCATTTTTATAAAAAAATTATATTCTATAGGTTTGTATTATAATTTAATTTTGAAGTGTTTTTGTGTTTTTTTTTCCTGAACTTCAGAAACTATGATTTTCAATCATATGGAGCAAAAATGCTACTCTCTGCATTTATCTATATTGTTAGCTATATTTTATGATGGCAAAGTTAAACTTACATTTTACAAAAACTCTTCAAGTATGACACTGTAGTTACTCTGATTTTCAAATTTAAGGTTTGTATTTAGTAAAGTACTGTCTTTCTAAATACCCACCATTATGTTCTGAAAGATTATACTCAAAAGAGTCCTTAATCCAGAATGGTTAATCATGAAGTAGCATATCATTTAAGGTCTTCATAAGCTAATCTTGAAAGTGAACATACATTACTACTGTCATATGCAATTGTTCACAGAGACTATTCCTAGTACAATGTGAGAGGGAGCCATCCAAGAGTGTGCCTATCAGGAAGGGGGGATCACTTTGGGCCATCTTAGAGTCTGGCTACACATATATATTCTGCGCTTAGCCCTGGGTCACCGTAAGAACTGAATAAATATGGAAACAGTTGATATTATTATTACATCCAAAAATCCACGATTTTATTTTTATACTTTTCCAGATGAGGAGACTGAGGGCTAGAGGTTTTATGTTTCATTTGTGGTCACAGAGTTAATATGTGACAACTAATTATAAACGTCAGTGTTTAAGAGCTTGGCTGCCAACCAAAGGTCAGCAGTTTGAATCCACCAAACACTTCTTGGAAACCCTGTGGAGCAGTTTTACTCTGTCCCCGTATAGGTTGCTATGAGTTGGAATTGACTAGGCTCGACAGCAACAGGTAAAAATGATCAAGTCTAGCTACTCTGATGCCAAAGCCCATGATCTATCTGCTGAAAACAAAACCAAAAATAATAATAATAAAAAAAAAACACTTTTCTCACTAGTTTATGTTTGAATGTGTTTATATGTATGTGTGGCTTAGTATGTCTAAAACTGGGCATCTGATGTTCTTCCTACTCCAAATCTTTTCATCCAGATCTCTGCAATAAATTAACAGAAACTCCATATTTACTTTCTCAGACCAGATCTTAGAGTCAGTCTTTCTCTCACATGCACATACAATTATCAGCAAATCTCAGTGGATCTTCCAATCACTTCTCTACCTCTGTTGTTGTTTCAAGCTCTGTCATTGCATCCTTCCCCTTCCCTAGAACTCTCTACTTCCTTCCCTGCTATATATAGTTCCTCAGTACTTTGCAGTATCTAATATACTATGTGTTTTGTTTTTTAGCGTTCTCCTAATGATAAAATACTCTTGAATAAAACTCCAAAAGGTCAGGATTTTTATCTGTTTTGTTCAGATAAAATAACATTAAGGGAACTTATTAATAGGGAAACCTACATGATAATAAAATAAATCTACCAAAAAAATCATAATCAAAACTTGTACATATCAAACACATAGTCTGTATCGATATCAAGCAAAATGATAAAATTGAATTACAAAGAAAACTTTTTAATTGACACAATAAGAGATTTTAATTAATTTATCTATGAATTGATATTTAAATCTACATCCCCTTAATTTCAACAAAATGGTACAAATTAAATCTTTCTGAAGTCACACTGAAAAAGTATGGATGCTCTTTGTATGTCAGACTTTTATTTATGTCATACCTACCTACATAAAACTGGATGAAATCTACAGATCATTAGTAATGCAAATTTGTGACCAAAAGAGAGTAGAAGTTGGATAAAATCAATCTGTCTTTCAAGCACTGGTCCTGAAGGCAGAAGGAATCTCCTAAGTGGAGCTTTATGAGGTTTGCCTGAATTTAATTGGAAGCAAATTGAAAATTGGGAAGCCGCATTTTTGGCAGCTTTGTAAAAGTGCCCTCGCCAATATTTCTTTAAAATTTCTATCATTATTAATTATTTGTCCTTTTCATCATAATTGTGAGTGAGATTACTGAGATCGTGAATAAAGATATTATTCTAAGAGGGCAGCTGGGAAGCAGCTTGTTTAGCTGCTCTATTGGTGTCATTATTCTCTTTAATTTCTTCTGTTTGTGGAACCCGTGTAGGTTGACAGCACTGAAATTTAGTTACAACGATCTTGAAGGGGAGTAAAAGGCTTTCTAGGAAGTCTGCTACTAAGGGGTAGTTTTTAATTTGGGTCCTAGAAGAAGTTAGGAACCCACTTTATTTCCATAATATACTAAAATTATGAAAAATTCTGAATTAAGTCTTAAAGAGAATTTACCAATTATCGGAAGACAATTTGCAAGCCCTCGTGAGTATGATTAGCTTAGCTTGTTGGGCTGAGGTGGCTTCAGAAAGGATGCCACTTTGAGGATCTCAGTAGATATGGTTACAGTACAGTCTTCTAGTAATGGGAGCTAATAGGTTCAGGTTTTAAATCTGACCCATCTATAAATAGAACTAAATTTGCATTTGATAATGAGGTTTCTGGTAAGATTTGCCTAGGAGATAAAAGTTGTTCAGTAAGATTTAAGTAATAATGAGGTGGAGGTGATCATCATTAGGCAGAGGTAACAATGTAGCTGGATTCAAGTAAGCCATGGTGTGCAGTCGAATATTGGAGGTTGCTAAAAGGAAGACTGAATAAGAAGTCAATCTATTTCTAAAAAGAGAAGATTTTAATATAATAATTGGGAAATCTTAATGCTGGTGTATTTATTAATAATTCTTTTTAATTTTATGATGGCTTTCTTGCCATCTTCCAATAGTTGCAAAGGGTTGGGCTCTGAAGTCTTTAAATATTTATATAGTGGTTGAGCCAATAGAGAAAAATTTGATATCCAGGTTTTGCAGTACATGCATATGTTTCTTTAAAAAATGTGCAAGTATTAACAACAACAAAAAAGTAAAAATAGGTCTATATTTTGGCACAATGAAATGGGACAGTACATTAAAAATATTTTAAATAGTGCATTAAAATACTTTAAGTGTATTATTTCTTATTTCCATAATTGATTTTTTGTCTCTAGTAATCATACTGGAAACCCTGGTGGCATAGTGGTTAAGTGCTATGGCTGCTAACCAAAGGGTCAGCAGTTTGAATCTGCCAGGCGCTCCTTGAGAACTCTATGGGGCAGTTCTACTCTGTCCTATACAGTCACTATGAGTCGGAATCGACTCGACGGCACTGGGTTCGGCTTTTTGTTTGGTTTAGTAATCATACGGTTTGTGGTCATTTTTTTAATTTAACATTATGAACAATCTGAAGTTAACTTTATTAGCCATTAATTTTATATCTTAGACATTCCTTTCATTTTCTGAGGCAGAATCTGAGTTCTGATTTTCATATATTAACTTACAATAATAACTCTTGGAAGTGAAAGACCTGATGGGAATTAACTAGAAAAGCAACACAAAGCCAGATAAAGTAAATGAAAAAGAAACTTTAGATAAAAATATTTTTAAATATAAACAATGTGAATTTTCTAATAAAATCATTGGCTTTGATTATGTTAGATTTAAAGGAAATAAATTTGCAATTGAAATAATAAAATTATGGCATAATATTATTGATATATTTAAAGAAAATTTAGTTCTCTTCATTTGACACCATACCTCATGTAATTTATAGCATATTAAATAGTTTTTGCATTTTTCTTTATAAAACAGAAACAAAACTTTATTTTTTATCTTGCTTTCCTACAAAGTTTTAAAATTGTCAGGAGTTTATTATAGAAACAATATTTGAGTTTTTTTATTGAAGGTCCTAAAGGTAAAAATTTCAGCTTTTTCCAGAGTCAGGTGGATTGGTTTCTTAGTTAGAGATAAAAAATTAACAGACACACAGAACTTCGGTTTTCCAGGCAGTACAGAATAATGGTATAAATGGTAAACTAAGTAAACAAGACTATCAAGACCGAGAAAATTTGTTACGATTTTAATATATTTCATAGTTTTCCAGGCTTAGGAATTTATTTTGCTGAACCCTTCCCTTTAAGGCAGATTGAACACAGAGCAAAATTAACTCTTCAACCAGGTATTTAAAGAAAAAATTGTTATTTTGACAGTGAAAGACTCAAATCTTTGTTATTTGAAATTGAAGCTTAAAAGTGTTTAAATTAATCTATTTTTAGTTGGAGTAAATACAATTTTTGATTATACTAAAGAAATCTCTGGAAAAAACATTTAAATTTATTGTTATTCAGGATTAATAAAATTACTCCTTTTTATTAAATAAAACATTTCATACAATAATAAGTTTCTTTTAGAAAGATTTTGTTTTCAAGGTTAATATAAACACAAAACTTTTGGCAGAGTGAAGTCATTTTCATTAATTTCTGGAATATTAAGACTACTCATTTTATATAAGTATGTATTATTAAATCAGTTAGAATATGTTTTTTGAAGAATTATTGTAACCTGATTTAATAATACCATCTGACGGTAGGGAGTTATTATGTTTTTATAACCCTATTTTTGACATGCATTGTAGGATCCTTTAGTGAAACAATTTAGAATAATTTGTCCTTTTTCAGTGCATATATTTGTATGAAAAAAATTTTAAAGTAGCTAGGGAAACCCTGGTGGCATAGTGGTTCAGTGCTACAGCTGCTAACCAAAGGGTCGGCAGTTTCAATCTGCCAGGCACTCCTTGGAAACTCTATGGGGCAGTTCTACTCTGTCCTGTAGGGTCACTATGAGTCGGAATCGACCCGATGGCACTGGGTTTTTTTTTTTTTTTTTTTTTTGGTTTTAGAAGTGCCATAAGAAGTTTTCCTTGGAAGAGAAAATAACTGAGAATTTAGACAACACTATGGAAAACATTGGCTATGGCCTTCAATTTGATACAAGATGCAGACACGACATTCTAGACTAGAAGCAGTCTCTCAGAACAAAATGAACACTGTCTGTGAGGCCAGATTAAAAACCAGGTTTATACAGTGCCATAAAATATCAACAACTTAGTTTATTAGTGTTAAACAAAAGTTCCTCAGAGGAAAGAGAGGATAATGCAAATAGGAATTTATTTTCCCGTAACAGAAAGCAAAACAGGAGAGGGAAACTCAATTTTTCCAAAGTGATCACTGGAATTCTAAATTACTTGTAGTGTATTCAACTTGTAATACTTTTGAATGAGAACCTCAAACCAGTGTCCCAGTAAGGAGGAAATTCAGATTTACTTATCAAGGGATGTTAAGAATAGGTTGAAACTTTGGTCTCCCAGAGTTAAATAAGATTCCTGGCAGGAGTCTGCCGTGGGGTGTGTTCGGTGTTTTGTTTCACAGCTTACCTGTAAAGAACCTGGGATTCTTTTGTAATAACCGTACAGAACCTAGTTTCATTTTTTTTTAAACTTAACTCATTTTGCCAGCTAGACACCTAGTCTTTCTAATGGGTGAGTGGTTACTAATTTAACAAATTGTTTTCTGGAGTTAGATCTTTAGATTCTAATTTACTGCACAGAGAACTCAATTTGTTTAAGTTAAATGCTAAATTCTTCATAGTAAGTGCATGCCAGTGGTGAATTGGCACTCTCCATTTTACTAAATAACCTGTGCATACAGAAAACCAGGAGGTGCACTATGCCAACAGACACAATCTTTATGTGTACCAACCTGAAAGCACACTGAAACCTTAGTGTGTACACAAGAGAGCAAGGTGAGCAGTGACCTCCAAGCAGGACTACTCCAAGCCACTCTTTAAGGAGAAGAAAGTAAAAAGGAAACATTGAGAGTGATTTATTCACCAACAATTAGATGTCAGTAAATACACAAGCAAAATATTTGAAGAAACAAACAGAAGATGGAAGTAAAAGGAATGAAGCTGATAATGAACCTCAAAGGACTCAACACTAGGAGAGAGAAGTCTGGATTTCTAGAGACCGCTTACCCAGATGGCCTCCAGGGACCCAGGGAGGTGGTAAGCCAAAGGGCTCTGCTGGCTGGGCCCTCATTCTCAGTTGTCCTGGAGTTGTGGAAGGCAGCGTGTCTTTGATTTTCCCACTTTGGACACCAAGAAATGTCAAAGAGTAAAAACATAAAAACTGCACACTCTCTTAAAGTAAAAGCAAAGAGATTTCTTAAAGGCAAGATACAGTTTAAACAGAGGAAACATTAGATCCCACAGAGTGAAATTAAACACTCTGAGGAGTTATGGGCTTTCAGGCACTATTTATATTATTCACTCAGGAACTAAGAGTACAATATTCTGATTGGTACTTGGTGAGGTAAGATAATTGAGGGTGGGATATCTAGCTACAGAGAACCTTCTGTGATTTGTTCAAAGGCTATATGTGGGTTTAGTTGCTTGGTTACTATATGGTTTCTCTGTGAACGTGCTGATGATGTTTTTTCTTAACCTGGTTGCAAAGACAACCATTTCCTTTGATACCTTAACTTGCTTAAGGCAATGTTCTTTTTAGAACATTTTCCGTGATGGGTTTGTTTGCCTCCTTCCGCTCTCCCCACTGCATTTCACACAATGTACTTTTGACATTGATAATCTAGCTACGCTTTGTAAGAAAGCAGTATATACTAAAACATTATAAAGAGTAGAAAAATGGAAATTTTGCTAAGGCAATCACAAGATCAGTGAGCTAAGATTGTAAGCCCTCTGGAGACGTAGGAACAGGACATATTCATTAATTTTCTATTGTTTTATGGAAGAATAAGTTTCAAGTGTTTCAGTGAGCCTGATCACCTAAATACAATTATGTGAAACTAGACAAGCTGTTTCGAAAGTTTAATAATGGTTTAAGGAGAAAAACATTTCCTTGGTGTTTTGGTAGCCTATAAAAAGGAAGAAATTACAAAATGGAGTGGACCCAAGTTGAACCAGCCCTTTCAGATACACGAGGCTTTCTCACAAGATTTGTGAGAAATTTCAAATTGAAAGTGTTAGAATTTTGTGGCCTCTTGCATGGAGTGAGACCAGAGATATCCAGTTTGGATACTTATTCTGAGAGATAGGTGGACAGAGATGTCAGGAACATTTCAGTGCTGGTGGTCTTGGTGAATTAAATACTTTAGTCTAGTACTTATTGATACTTAAGTATCTTATTTTTATTCCTCACGTGACACTTTGTCAAAAATATTCACTTCAATTCTGTACTCTTGTAAAGAATGACTAAAGACAGACTCCCTCCCTCCCTTTTTCCCTCCCTCTGTCTCCTTCTTCTTTTTTTTTTTTTTTTTTTCTTTCTCTCTTCTCTCTTTCCTTATTTATATTCTGACTGTCAGTAGGGCAGTTGGGAAGGAAATGTTAATATAAAAAAAAATGTAAACTAATATTTCCACAATGTTTATTTCTTCCTTTTATTTACTTTTGCCTGTTTGATCTTTTGTTACTGTGGGAAGAAAAAGTAGAAGAGTATCACAGATAAGTCTGTGGCATTCTGCCTTAGGTCCTTGACAGAGTAAATTAATAAGTCCTAGTGATTGTGTTCTCTCTTCTTTCCTTCAGGTAAATTTATGTCAACTGGATAATTCCATTACTATACCTCAGAAATTCCTTAATGTAGAATGAAGCACCCTAAGAATATCAAAGCTTACTGTGACCCAATGCATAGACTGAATCAGTTGTCTGAATCAGCATCCTCCCTCCCTTTTAGAGTAGCTATGAAAAATTAAATACATAAGATTTGTTACCTTCCTGTCATTACTAATAGGAATACCAAGAAGTTGTTAGACTTCTTTTGGCAATCAAGAGAGCAAAACTCAGATTTGGAAGTAGCTGTATGTTGGGTCGCTATGAGTCGGAATCGACTCGACGGCACTGGGTTTGGTTTTTTTTTTTTTGGATGATCCACTTAAAAGAAGCTGAGTAACGGGAATGTTACTGGATGGAAGTATAGGTGATTGTAAGTTCAAGTTTATAATGATCTAAGGTACCATACCTAAAGAAGAAAGAGAAACACAAACCAATGTGAAAAGTAAAGAATTTAATTTATCAATATGAAGATAATATCTGGAAGTAGCATATCATTAATTTCTCATTATATGATAATTCTGAATCTGGAATTTTATTCACACTCTTTTAATGTGTCTTATAAAGAGTGAAATATTGCTGGGTCAATCACTGCTGTTCTCTAATATTTAAGATATAATACTGTGTTTTATTTGTTAAGACAAATAAAAATTACCCTATTTTGAAACTGGAATAATACTACAGAGACAAAGCATGAGACAAGACAAGTGTGTGTTATGGCCACATCTGCAAAGTTGTTATATTACCACCTACTTTGGGTATCCTAAATTCACTCTCCTTGAACTTTAATTATTGACACCAGCAACATTCAGGCACTGTCTAGCATCATGTGTACAGTCTAAAAAAGTAAAAAGTATTTCTGAAGGTATAATAAATATAAGCTCAATCAGCTTTTCTCTTATGAGTACAAATTCTGAGTGCAAATGGATTCTTCCTATTTTTACATATAAAATAATTAATTGAGTTAAGGGCCAAAAGTGGACATGGATGACTGTTACTTTGTCACATATTTTATAGCATTCATAATACATTGGTCTAAATTCAGCATTAGAATACTGGGACTCAAAGAAATGAAATCACTAATTTGCCCAAGGTCATGCAGCTATTATGACCTACAAAATAGGGATTTTTAGAGCACAAAAAATGCTTGGTCAATGTATTTCTTTCAGCTAAATATTGTTGTAACTAATACCAATAAGAAAAAAATCTGATTTTAGAATTACGTGAATTTAAAGCACTGAAAAGTTAAGTGAGATGAGTGAGTCATTTTAATAAACACAATTGATTGATTAAAGTCCTTTTTGCAACTAATGCCAGGCAATCAAATCAAATGTATTTTACTGTGACCAGTTCTCAGGCCCAGAAAGGCACTTGATTCAATTCAAAAGAAATACCTGTTACACTGCTTCAATAAGTTCTATTTGATTAACTGGTGACTCCTGTTTGACAAACAGTCAGTTCAGGGTTACAAGTTATTTACTTAAAGCAGGTTTAGCTCTTACTTGTGCGTTTTATTTCATTTTATTGTGCATGTAACACTATGGAGTACTTTACATTTTGTCTTTTTTTTTTTATACTAGTAAACATAGGTATCACAAAAAATAAAAGCACAAGCGAAAAGATACATAGGCAAATAAATATTCTCTATACTTAATATCGCCAAACTGCTAGGGAATAAACATTCCTTGGAAAATTTGAAAGGCAAAGCCCAAATATTTAAATAAACTTATTTTTCAAGGAAATGATTTACAAAGAAATAACTGAACTCTAAATTCTGGAAGTTTTTGAAATTCTGAGATAATAATTTCTACTTTAAATCATTGAACAATTGAGATGTATAGAATAAAATATTCAGCCTAAATATGTAAACCCAAAACCCAAACACAGCGCCATTGATTTGATTCTGACTCATAGCGACTCTATAGGACAGAATAGAACTGTCCTGTAGGGTTTCCAAGGCTGTAAATCCTTATGGAAGCAGGTTGCCACATCTTTCCACCATGCAGTGGCTGGTAGGTTCGAACCACATACATTTTTTTCTGACATCAGATAATTAGTGTGTTTTATAGTATGCATAATATGAAGATTAATCCAGTAAATTTTATATAAATAGTAGTTAAGACCTTGGGAAGAATTAATATTCCCTGAATAACTTTTCAGAATATATAAAACTTGAAATGCTAATGAGATTTCAAAACCGAGGATTCCTCAGTCTTTCTCTGAGAGGGAGGTACTATTGATTTTCATGATCTCTTTGTATCTCACGAAGGACACACTTTTAGAATATTTGGTGTGTGTGGGTGTTTTTTGGTGGTGTGGGGATCATTAATGGGAAGATCCTTAAAGTTAAGTAGTTGACCAGGCTGGAAGTTTCAGATCCCCATTGAGATCTGCGTAACCTTCCACAATATAGTATGGCAAAAGGTGGCTTGCCAATCAGTCAGCCAAATCCAGAAATTTAAAAGATCAGTATCAATTAACTATCGAACTAGAAGTATGTGCCAGTCACCTTCCAAAAAAATCAAATGCAAAGTACAGATATTCTGAGAGGCTGAGAGAATTTGTCACTAACACAGCCACACTATGGGAAAGACTATAAATCATGTAAAAAATAAATGTTCATTAGGCTGAAGGGAAATGATACTGGATCAAAACTTGAATCTAAAAAAAGAATGAAAAAGTAGTGGAAATCGTAAATATGTCGGTAGAGTGGGTAGATGTTAAATATTTTGCTTTCTCTTATTTTTTATTTTCTGGAAAGAGGCAAAGATAGTAACAGTATATTGTGGGGTTCATAACAGATGAAGAATTAAATCCATGATGGCAAGGAGTAAATGGACATAAATATTTTCATGTTACATTTTGAAGTATAATATTAATTTACAGTCTACTGTGAGCAGTTAAGAATGCATAGTGTAATCCGTGAAACAATGTTGTGGATTGAATTGTGTCCCTCCAAAACATGTGTCAATTTGGCAAGGCCATGATTCCCATTATTGTGTAATTGTCCACCATTTTGTCATCTGATGTGATTTTTCTATGTGTGGTAAATCCTACCTCTATTATGTTAATAAGGCAGGACTCAATCCGCAAAATTAGGTAGTATGTTGAGTCAGCCTCTTTTGAGATGTAAAAGAGAGAAGTGAGCAGAGAGACAGAGGGAACCTCATACCACCAGTAAAGTAGTGCTAGGAGAAGAGCATGTCCTTTGGAGCTTGGGGTCCCTGTGTTAAGAAGCTTGTAGACTAGGACAAGATTGATGACAAGGACCTTCCTCCAGAGCCGACAGAGAAGGAAAGCCTTCTCCAGGAGCTGATTCCCTGAATTTGGACTTATAGCCTACTAGACTTTGAGAGAATAAATTTCTCCTTGTTAAAGCCATCTATTTGTGGTATTTCTGTTATAACAGCACTAGCTAACTAAGATAGAATTTGGTACCAGGAGTGGGGTGATGCTCTAACAGATACATAAAATGTGGAAGCAGTTTTGAAACTGTGAATGGATAGAGGCTGGAAGAGTTTTAAAATCCCTACTAATAAAAGCCTAGATTGTCTTGAAGAGACTGTTGGTGGAATTATGGACATCAAAGACAATTCTGGTGCAGACTCAGAAGGAAATGGGAATGCTGTTACTTACCACTGGAGACGGTGCAGATGGTGAGAAGTAGCAACAGAACCCTAAACTGTAAAATGACATGGGGGTAGTATCTGATCTCCTCCAACCGCACAAGGGGGAAGGAGAACAAAGATCAACAGAGCAAGGCTGATTCCCATTAGGTTGAAGCCAGACAAACCTCCTGTCTGTGCCATCTCTACTAATTCTGACACCAACCAACACTCGCAGAGCACTCTCTACTTCTCTACTGGGTTTGATTATTCATTGCAATGGCCACACAGAACTCAGAGGCCATACACACAATTATGGGGTTTATTAGGGAAGTAACAATTACAATTCAGGCTCAGGAACACTCGGGATACAGTTCTTACATCAGTACAGCCTCTTCTCAGCCGTGCTCTCAGACACGCCTCTCTCTGGCCCTAGGCCTCTCCCCAAAGGCACTCAGCTTTCTCTCTTCTTGGCCAAGGAAGCCCATCGTTCTTCATCAAAATGTTGACTAATGAGTCTGATGAATAGTAGAATATTTAATGTTTTAGATAGATACGTGCTTAGTGAACCCATGACTATCAACTAAAACAGATATAACCCATGCAAAATAAATTGATTGAGTGAAATAAATGCATTAATATTAATGGAGTTTCTAGATAACTATATTAAACCCATTATTATAAGTCTGAGAATTAATTTAATACTCTATTAGAGGGTAAAATATGAACTTAGCCAAAATTGGAGTTATTAAGTTTAAATGGGGTAAATATTTTGTTCTTCCCATTTGTTTTATAACCTCAAAGACCATGGAAGAAATAACAATGGAAAATTATAGAATAAACTAAAAATTAATTTTATATGTAAAAAAAATCTGAAAGGCAAAGAATGAACAGGTAAAGTGACATCACAAAGTACTCTTTCAAATCAGTGAAAAGTGGACAAAGAACAGTAAAAGTTAATTGACAGGAAAATAATAAAAATTGATGAGTAAACCTATGATGAAGTTCAATCTCTAAAATAATTATTGAAATGAAAATTAAAACTGAAATATAATGTTCACCTACTGAATTAGTAATTTTTAAAAATTATTGAACTAGTAACAGAAACTTGATGGTGAGAAAGAACTTCTAATATGATGTTGATATAAGTGCAAGTTGAGTGCTTCTAGGAAGGCTATATAGCTGTCCATATTAAGGACCTCCATTACGTTTAAATGTTTTGCCACTTTTAGGAATTTATCTTTAGCAGTTTAATCTTGAATGTGCAGTTTTTTGTTTTTTTAAATCAGTATTAATGATAGAATGGGAACATGAATTAGTGAATGTGGAAATGTCATACATGATTACAAAGACATATTAACATTGTGTGGCAATGCTTGAATAATAAGTGCACGAACATTATAGAAAATCCTATATGATTTTACTAGATCAAAATGCTGTGTGTAAGTAAATCACTGGATTAAGTGTTACCAGTATGTTAATGAGTATAGCTGTTTTTGATGATCAGATTGTAATTCTCCTTTTCTTTCTTTTCCTCTTACATATCGTATAACTTATATAATTAAAAAAAGTCAATTTTTAATCAGAAAAAGTGAACCTCAATGTGATCTAATAATCTTGGTTTCACTTTTCTTAAAACCAGCACATCTTAGAATTATTCCTGTTAATGGGACTAACTGGGAAACCTAAGCTATCTTTTAATCTTTCTTCCTACTCAGCCTCAACATTAAGTTACCAAGGTACTTTAATTCAACCTCCAAAATACCTCTTAAATCTGTGCTTCCTGCTTTCTATTCCCACTGCCATTGCTTTTGTTCAGTACATTCTCGATTTTCTGTGAGAATGTTAAAATAGCCTCCTAACTAGCTTCCTTGGTTCCAGTCCAGCTCCACCTCCTGCTTTTTCCTCAATTTCTCTTTCAAGCTGCTGTCAGAAGATATTTCTAAAACACAGTCGTGGTCATGCCATTGCCCTGATTAAAAAAAAAAAAAAAAAAAAAAAAAACTTGTGACAATTCTTCATTTCTTACTGAATTAGTTGCTTTATCCTGTCACTCAAAACCCTTCAACAATCTGGACTCAATTTGTATTTCTTGATTTATCTTCTGCTCCTAACCCCAACCTCCCATCTCTCCCCCAACAGACACAAACCCCACAGAGGATCCAGCTACTATTTGCCATTTTTCAAATATTTCATTTCTTTTCATTTGTGTACATTTCTATGTGTTATTCTTTTTGACATGGTCTCTCCATTCATTCTAAGTCTGGCAAAAAATCTTATACTTCAAAGCATAGTTAGAGATTGTGTTTTCTATGGCACACAGAAATATGAAGGTACTCCCATGAACTTCTATGCTCCCATGACATTCTTTTTATACAGTTCATATTTCACACTGTATCTAACTGTATATCTTTGTCATTATGACTAGCTGTGTTATTAGTTCCTAGGAGGCAGAAATGGTGTCTTATTTATCTTTGTATCCTCACTGTCGTAAACTGTATATGGCATATTGTGGATTGGCTATCAACGATTGATGAGTTAAATGTGAATATAAAGATTTTATACTTTTATTTTTCACTATTCTGGTGAACTGAATGTTGCCATAGGTCTGTCATGCAAATTATTTTATGCTCTTTCCTTCTTATTCATTACCTGAGAGTCTGCAATCTGAATTTTATTCCTACTGCTCAACTGAAAATATTCTACCTAGAGTCTCCAGTGACAAGACTTATCGCCAAATTCAGTGATCTTTGTTAACTCACTTTTTGACTAATTATTTTCAATTAGTTTTATAGCATACTTTCTTATTGGAACACTCTTCAGCATTTGGGTCTCTTGAATACTCCCTGATTTTTGATAGTTTCACGCCTGTATTTAAATAAAACCCTTAATGTTGTTGTGATTGTTATTAGATACTGTTAAGTCAGTTTTGACTCATAGCAACCCTATGTACGATAGAAAGAAACACTGCCTGGTCCTGTACCATCCTCAAAATCGTTGCTATGCTTGAGCCCATTTTTGCAGCCACTGTGGTAATTCAGCTTGTTTAGGGTCTTTCTCTCTTTTACTGACCCTCCACTCTACCAAGCGTGATGTCCTTCTTCAGGGACTGATCCCTCCTGATAAAATGTCCAAAGTATGTGAGACGAAGTCTCGCCATCCTCCCTTCTAAGGAGCATACTGGCTGTGCTTCTTCCAAGACAGATTTGTTCATTCTTTTGGCAGTCCAGGGTATATTCAATATTCTTTGCCAACACCATAATTCAAAGACATCAATTCTTCTTCAAGCTTCCTTATTTATTGTCCAGCTTTCATGTGCACATGATGCAATTGAAAATACCATGGCTTGGGTCAGATTCACCTTATTCCTCAAAGTGATATCTTTACTTTTTAACACTTTAAAGAGGTTTTTTCATAGCAGTTTTGCCCATTGAAACACATAGCTTGATTTATTGACTGCTGTTTTTTTTTTTTGTTTCCTTGGGCATTAATTGTGGAATCAAGTAAAATGAAGTCATGGACAAGTTCAATTTTTTCTCCATTTATCATGATGTTGTTCATTGGTCCAGACGATGTTTAGGTGTAATCCATACTGAAGGCTGTTTTGATCTTCATCAGTAGGTGCTTCAAGTCCTCTTTGCTTTCAACAAACTCCGTTGTGCCATCTGCATATTGCAGGTTGTTAATGGATCTTCCTTTAAATCTGATGCCGTATTCTTCATATAATCCAGTTTCTCAGATTATTTGCTCGGTGTACAGATCAAATAAGTATAGTGAAAGGATACAGCTCTGACACACGGTTTCCTGGTATTAAAACAAGCAGTATTCACTTATTCTGTTCAAAATACTGCCTCTGGATCTATGTGCAGGTTTCGCATGAGCAAAATTGTGTCCTGCAATTCCTGTTCTTCTCAATATTATCTAAAATTTGTTATGATTCACACAGTTGGATGCCTTTCCATAGTCAGTAAAGCACAGGTAAACTTCTTTCTGGTATTCTCTGCTTTTAGCTAGGATCCATCTGACATCAGCAATGATATCCCTTGTACCACATCCTCTTCTGAATCCAGTTTGAATTTCAGTACGTTCCCTGCCGACGTACTGCTGCAACCATTTTTGAATTATCTTCAGCAAATTTTTACTTGCATCTCATGTGATATCAATTATATTGTTCAATAAGTTCTGCATTCTCTTGGATCTCCTTCCTTTGGAAGGGGCATAAATATGGATCTTTTCCAGTAGGTTGGCCAGGTTGCTGTCATCTAAATTTCTTGACATAAACAAGTGAGCACATCCAGTGCTGCATATGTTTGTTGAAACATCTCCTTTGGTGTTCTTTCGATTCCTGGAGACTTGTTTTTTTGCCAGTGCCTTCAGTGCAGCTTGGACTTCTTTCTTCAGTGCCATCAGTTCTTGATCATATGCTTACTTGTGAAATGGTTGAACAGAGACCAATTCTTTTTGGTACAGTGACTCTGTATATTCCTTCCATCTTCTTTTGAGGCTTCCCGATTTGTTCAATATTTTATCCATAGGGTCCTTCAGTATTGCAAGTTGAGGCTTGAATTTTTCTTCAGTTCTTTCAGCTTGAGAAATGCCGAGTGTGTCCCTCTCTTTTGGTTTTCTAACTCCAGGTCTTTTCACATTTTGTTATAATACTTTACTTTGTCTGTCTCACATGCTTTGAACATGCTATCAGGAGGGATCAGTCCCCAGAGCAGGACATCGTGCTTGGTAAAGTAGAGGGTCAGCGAAAAAAAGGAAGACCCTCAAGGAAATGGATTGACATGGTGGCTGCAACAATGGGGTCAAGCATAGCAACAATTGTGAGGATGGCCCACGTCCAGGCACTGTTTCATTCTGTTGTACGCAGGGGTGCTATGAGTCGGAATTGACTGGATGGCACCTAACAGCAACAACAATAACATATATAATATGTTACATAGTATATAATTTATATATAATAAATAATATTAAATAAATATTGATTTTTTAATTATATAGATATATAATATATAAAAATACCAGGCCCAAGTATATTAAGTAATATATGTGTATAAAGTGTATATAATATATAATGTACATTCTGTACAAATATTAAGTTATATTGTATATAGTATATAATTTATATTCTAGGTCATATAATTCTATATTTTATGTAGAATTATGCATATTATAATATTAAGGAAACCCTGGTGGCATAGTGGTTAAGAGTTCGGCTGCTAACCCAAAGGTCGTCAGTTCGAATTCACCAGGTGCTCCTCGGAAACCTTGTGGGCAGTTCGACTCTCTACTATAGGGTCTCTAATAGTCGGAATTGACTTGACATCAATGGGGTACAGGTAAAAATATTAAATTGTATAAATTTATATAATATATAAAATGTTCAGTTATAACCACAGAACTGCAATCAATACACTTGATTGTTCACTTTGTATAAAGGTAAAACAGTCATGAAAAACCTGTTGCCGTGGAGTCGATTTTAACTCATAGCAACCCTATATGACAGAAGAGAACTGCCCCATAGGGTTTCCAAGGAGCGGCTGGTGGATTCAAACTGCTGATCTTTGGTTAGCAGCCGAGTTCTTAACCACTGCGCGATCAGGGCTCCAAACAGGCATGAGTACCAAATATATGTATACTTGGAAGAAACAAGATTGAAATATCATGGAAACAGAACTCTAGGGAAAAATCAACATTATCCCTGAAGAGTGATTATAAGTGTTGAGGATATAAATGACAATTTAGAAGATAAAGAGGCATAAATCAGCATGGAGTGTAGGAATTAAAAATCCTTTGATACTGATGGAATATGAAATTCCAGGATAATGATGGTAGGAGATGAGTTCCGGAGTTAGTCAGGGGCCATGTTTTCTATTTGAAGATATTTAAACTTTAACCTGTGCATAGTGGGAAGTTATAACAGTATTTAAAAGCATCAAATGAGAATTTGGAATTTCATTTTAGGAAGCTAATTTTAGCGGCAGCAGAGAATCTTGTTTTATGAATAAAATTAAAGCCAGAGGAACAGTTTGGTGATTGATAATAGTCTTGCTCAAAGGTTAGCAAACATTTCCCGTAAAGTGCCAGGTAGTAAGTATTATAGGATTTGAGAGCCACATAATCTCTGTTGTGACTACTCAAGTCTGCCATTGTAGTACAAAGGCAGCTATAAACAATCCATAAATCAATGGATTTGTCAGTGTTACAATAACTTTATTTACGAAAACAGGTGTCAGGTCCAAGGACAAAGGACCAGATAGCTTAGGTACCTAAATGTCTTGGTAATGATTTTGATTCTTATTCTAAGTAAAGTGGGTAGATGTTTAAGATCTTTTGAGGTCTAGAATACTGACAATCACAGAATTAAATTTGAAATTTGAGTTATTGTGACTTAGTTCAGGTTTCAAGATTTCTGCTTGGTTTCAGTGACCACCTGCTGGTTTGGCACACATCTAGCTTTAAGTTGTTCAGACCCACTACCTGCAATTATTCCTGACTTCTGTTTCTCGTAGTTTATCCTTTAGGAAATCCTATTTGTTCTCACAGCCTTTACTGCTGTAATTGTAGTTCAAACCACCATCATCTTTCTACAGCATTGCTGCAGTTGCTTCTTAACTGGTCTGTACACTTGCTCTTCTTTATTCAGCCTTTTGTGCAACACAGCAGGCACAATAATTGCTCTTATGCTAGGATTTTTCCTTTCTCTTCTCACTCATAGTAACCTTAAAGTGACCTCTAAGACTCCGTTATCCATTCCCTTGTTACCCCTCTGACTTAATTTCCTTTTTAATCTCCTCTTGCTCGCTCCACTCCAGCCGCAATGGCCTCCTTTCCATTTCTGCAACATACCAGGTATGCTACAACCTTAGGGCATTTGTGCTTGCTATTCTCTCTGCCTCGAATGCTCTGCTAGCAGTGATGTACAAGGCTCCATCCCTCACCTTTGTCTGGTTCCCAGACTCAAGGGGAGTGATTTCATGCTCTGTCCATTTAGGATGATGTTGGCTGTTTGCTTTGTATAAATGCTCTTCATTATGTTGAGGAATTTTCCTTCTATTCCTATTTTGCCTAGAGTTTTTATCATGAATGGATGTTGAACTTTGTCAAATTCCTTTTCTTCATCAATTGATAAAATCATGTAATTCTTGACTTTTGTTTTATTTTTATGATGGATTACATTAATTGTTTTTCTAATGTTGAACCATCCCTGCATACCTGGTATGAACCCCACTTGGTTATCGTGAATTATTTTTTTGATGTGTTTTTGAATTCTATTAGCTAGAATTTTGTTGAGAATTTTTGCATCTAAGTTCATGAGGGATATAGGTTTGTAATTTGTGTGTGTGTGTGTGGTGTGTTTACTTGGTTTTCATACCAGGGATATCGTATGGCTTCATAGAATGAGTTTGGGACTATTCTGTTCATTGCTATGCTCTGAAATACCTTTAAGTAGTAGTGGTGTTAACTCTTCTCTGAAAGTTTGGTAGAACCCTGCAGTGAAGCCATCTAGGCCAGGGCTCTTTTTTTCAGGGGGAGGGGGGAGTTTTTTGGTTTTCTTTTCCAACTCGTCTTTTGTTATGGATCTATTTAGTTGTTCTACCTCTATTAATTTGTGTTAGTTTAGGTAGGTAGTGTTTTTTCTAGGAATTCATTCATTTCTTCTAGGTTTTCAGATTTGTTAGAGTACAATTTTTCATAGTAATCTGATGTGATTCTTTTAATTTCAGTTAACTCTGTTGTAATACCACCCATCTCATTTCCTATTTCGGTTATTTGCTTCCTCTCCTGTTTATCTTTTGTTAGTTTGGTCAAAGGTTTTTCAATTTTGTTAATTTTTTCACAGAACCAGCATTGGATCTTGTTATTTCTTTCAATTTTTTCTCTGTTTTCTATTTCATTTAATTCCGCTCTGATTTTTATTATTTGCTTTCTGCTGGTGCCTGATCATTTCTTCTGTTGCTCTCTTTGTATTTGTTCAAGTTGTAAGGATAATTCTTTGATTTGGGCCCTTTCTTCTTTTTGTATATGTGCATTTATTGATATAAATTGACCTCGAGGACTGCTTTTGCGTGTCCCAAATTCTAATAGGAAGTGTTTTCATTCTCATTGGATTCTATGAATTTCTTTTTTCCCTCCTTAATGTCTTTTTTTTTTTTTTAATGTCTTTTATAATCCAGTCTTTTTTGATCAGGGTATTGTTCAGTTTCCAAGTGCTTGATATATTTTCCCTGCTTTTTCTGTTATTGATTTCTACTTTTATGGCCTTATGGTTAGAGAAGATGCTTTGTTATATTTCAATATTTTGGATTCTGCCAAGGGTTGCTTTATGACTGAATATGTGGTCTAAAAAAATCTAGAGAAACACCATGTACACTAGAAAAGAAAGAATTCTTGACTGCTATTTTTTATTGGATGGAGTGTTCTGTGTGTGTCGGTAAGGTCAAGTTGGTCGATCGTGGCATTTAAATCTTCCGTGTCTTTATTGAGCTTCTTTCTGGATGTCCTGTCCTTCACCGAAAGTGGTGTGTTGAAGTCTCCTACTATTTTTGTGGAGCTATCTGTCTCACTTTTCAATACTGTTAGAGGTTGTTTTATGTATCTTGCAGCCCTGTCATTGGGTGCATAAATACTTAATACGGTTACATCCTCCTGGTATATTGTCCCACTAATCATTATATACTGTCCTTCCTTATCTTTTGTGGTGGATTTTGCTTTTAAGTCTATTTTGTCAGAAGTTAATATTGCCACTCCTGCTCTTTTTTGATTATTGTTTGCTTGATATTTTTTTTTCCATTCTTTGAGTTTTAGTTTGTTTGTGTTTCTAAGTCTAAAGTGTGTCTCTTGTAGGCAGCATATAGATGGATCATGGTTTTTTATCCATTCTTCCATTCTCTGTCTTTTATTGGTGCATTTAGTCCATTTACATTCAGAGTAGTTATGTATGGATAGGTATGAATTTAGTGCTATCATTTTGATGTCTTTTTTTGTGTGTTGTTGACACTTTCTATTTCCCACTTAATTTTTTTGTCCTTAGTAGTTTATCCTTATATATTGTCTTTTCCTTTTCTTCATTATTGTTGATTTTATTTCGCTGAGTCTCTATTTTTTTCTTAGATTTTATTTTGATGAGTAGAATAGTTTGTCTCATTTGTGATTACCTTATTATTTACTCCTATTTTTCTAAATTTAAACCTAACTTTTGTTTCTTTGTGTCACCGTATCTTCCTCTCCATATGGAAGATCTATAACTACATTTCTTAGTCTCTCTTTATTGTTTTAATGTTGTCTTCTTTTATATAATAACATTGCTGTTGCCCTGTTTTTAGCTTTTTTTTTTTTTTTTTTAAATCTTACTTTGTTTTTTTTATTTCCTTGCCTGAGTTGACTTCTGATTGCTCTACCCAGTGTTCTGGTCTTGGGTTGATACCTGATATTACTGATTTTCTAACCAAAGAACTCCCTTTAGTATTTCTTGTTTGGTTTTTATGAATTCCCTAAAATTCTGTTTATCTGGAAATGTCCTAGTTTTATCTTCATATTTTTAGAGACAGTTTTGCTGGATATGATTTGTGGCTGGCAATTTTTTTCCTTCAAGTTTTTAAATAAGTCATCCCATTGCCTTCTTGCCTGCATGGTTTCTGCTGAGTAGTCCGAGCTTATTCTTATTGGCTCTCCTTTGTAGGTGACTTTTCATTTATTCCTAGCTGCTCTTAAAATTCTCCCTTTATCTTTGGTTTTGGCAAGTTAGATTATAACATGTCTTGGTGACTTTCTTTTAATATCTACCTGATGTGAAGTTCAATGAGCATCTTGGATAGATATCTTCTCCTCTTCCACGATATCAGGGAAGTTTTCTGCCAACAAATTTTCAACAATTCTCTCTGTATTTTCTGTTATTCCTCCCTGTTCTGGTACTCCAATCACTCATAAGTTATTTCTCTTGGTAGAGTCCCACGTGATTCTTAAGGTTTCTTCATTTTTTTAAAATTCTTTTATCTGATTTCTCTTCAAATATGTTAGTGCCAAGTGATTTAACTTCAAGTTCAGAAATTCTGGCTTTTACTTGCTCAATTCTGCTCCCCTGACTTTCTGTTGAGTTGTCTACTTCTGTAATATTGTTAATCTTCTGAATTTCTGATTGCTGTCTGTCTGTCTATGGATTTTTCCAGCTTATTAAACTTTTCATTATGTTCCTGAATAATCTTTCTAATTTCTTGAATTACTTTATCTTTGTGTTCCTTGGCTTGTTCTGCTTATTGTCTCATTTCCTTCCTGAGGTCTTGAAGGGTTCTGTAATTAAACTTGTATTCTGCCTCTGCTAATTTCAGGAATGTACTTTCATCTAGAAGATCCTGGATTCTTTGTTTTGAGAGCTTATTGAGGTGATCATAGTCCTCTTCTTTATGTGACTTGATATTGACTGTTGTGCCCGAGCCATCTATAAGTTATCGTATTAACTTGTGCTTGCTTACAGTATTGTAGCGTCTTGCTTTGTTTTGTTTTGATATGCCCAAATGGGTCGCTTGAGAGCTAGTTTGATTATTTTTGCTTTTGGGACTCTGAAATCCTGTCCCCTGATGGCTAGCGCCGTTATCAGGTATATTAGTCTAGGAGTCAATTGACATTTTTTATATGAATTCAGCTCAGGTGTCCAGGTAGCTGATCATCAAGTGTGTGGTACAGGCTCTGTCCTACAGCCTTAGAAAGGCAGGGGAGTTTGGTGTATGCACCAGTATCTGGTTGCAGCAGGGGCTCACACTCTGAACAAGACAGGGGGCTAAGAACTGACGCCCGAGTTTCTCCAAGTAAAGCACGTCCCTATTCCCTAGGGTGTGCAGGTGGATGGGTTCTGCAGACAGACCACGGGCACCAAATGTTTTTGGTTGTAAGGACTGGGAAGTACCAGTTATCCTTGGACCCGTGTTGCGGGTGGCTGGGTGACCTCAGTGGAGCTACCAGTCCTTAGGCCCCTGATATGGGTAGGTGAGGACCCTGTTTAATAATCAAAGCAATATCACACATCAAACACCCACCTCTCTACCACACAGCTGAAACAGTTGGGGTCTTCCGACAAGGGCCTATTCTCCTGAAATACGCCCACATAGGTCCATGCAGAGGGGAAAGGTGCTCAAAGTCCACGGACCATTTATGCCTGGACAGGTGCTGTTTCTGTCCTGAGCTTCCTCATTTAGGGGAGCTGGTAAAGTATCTTTTCCCCCAGTTACAATTTTTTTTTCCTTCTCCAAGGCCAGAAGGATGGCTCTAGGTGCTCAACAGTGCCTATCTCAGGTCCAGGGAATTCAGCTGCTGAAGCCGACTTGGGGTGAGAGGGCGCAGTAAAATATATGCAAGTACTTAGCTTTTGCCAAGAGCGCTGTTCTTTTCTGGTTCCGGTGGTGTGAGAAGGTCATGTGGCTGGCTGCTTCTCCCTGAGGAAAGTGTGGCCAAACGCTAGTAGCAGCCCACTGCTGCCGCTCTGGGAATGTTGCCTGAGGGCTCCCTGTGATTCAGGTCCTGTAATTCTTCTCCACCTCTGAATGGCCTCTTCCTCCCCCTGCCCCTCTGTTCGTTTTCTAAGTTTGCCTTTGATGCTCAGGGCTCCTACCTTGCTATAAATATACTCATTTCACTTGTTTTTTCAGGTCTTTGTTGTAAAGAGGGCCCGCTGGAAGCATCTGTCTATTCTGCCATCTTGGGTCTACCCAGTCCATGTTTGGTCTGTTTCTTTATGTGATTTCATATTGACTATTGTCTCCAAGCTATCTA
This sequence comes from Loxodonta africana, assembly GCF_030014295.1. Classification (NCBI taxonomy): domain Eukaryota; kingdom Metazoa; phylum Chordata; class Mammalia; order Proboscidea; family Elephantidae; genus Loxodonta; species Loxodonta africana. Next base: position 53,957,154 of record NC_087351.1, read on the forward strand.
TAAATTATTGTATTTGTTTATTTTATGTTTGCTTACTGTATGGTAGCTTCTTGCTTCGTTTTGTTTTGATATGCCCAGATGGGTTGCTTGAGTGAGCTAGCTTGATTATTTTGACCTTTGGAGCTTTGACATCCTGTGCCCAGATGGCTAGAGTTGTTATCATGTGTATCAGTCTAGGAGTCCATTTACTTTTGTTGTATGGATTCAGCTCAGGTGTCTGGGTAGCTGAGCATCAAGTGTGTGGCGCAGTCTCTGCCCTACAGTTTTAGAGGGGCAGGGGTGATTGATGTAGCCAACAGTATCTGGTTGCAGCAGGGGTCACCCTCTGAACAAGGCAGGGGCTGAGAATCTTTCCCAAAGTGTCCCTGAGGAAAGCACACCCCTCTTCCCTAGAGTGTACAGGTGGGTGGGTTTTGAAGACAGAGCACGGGCACCCAAAGTTTTTGGTTGTATGAACTGGGAGGTACCAGTTATCCTTGGATCCCTGTTGTGGGTGGCTGGGTGACCTGAGTTGAGCCACCAGTCCTTAGGCCCCTGATGTGGGTAGATGAAGACCCTGTTTAATAGGCAAAGAGATGTCATACATCAAATACCCACCTCTCCACCACACAGCTGAAACAGTTGTGGTCTGCCAACAAGGGCCTATTCTCCTGATATAGGCACACGCAGGTCCATGCAGGGGGTTAAAGGTACTCAGAGTCTACAGACAGTTTATGCCCGGACAGGAGCCACTTCTATCTTGAGCTCTGCAGGTTAGTGGAGCTGGCAAATTATCTTTCCTTCCAATTGTGAATTTACTCCTTTTCCAAGGCCAGGAGGATGGCTCTAGGTGCTCAGCAGGGCCTATCTCAGGCCTAGGGAAATCAATAGCCACTGAAGGTGGCTTGCAGGGGAGGAGGGTACAGTGAAATATATGTAACTACTTAGCTTTTGCTGACAGCGTGGTTCTTCTCTGGTTCCAGAGGTGTGGCTTGGCTGTGCGGCTGGCTGCTTCTCCCTGAGGATACTTTGGCCAAAGGCTAGTATCAGCCCAGTGCAGCCACACCCCTGAATGGTGCCTGAGGGCTCTGGGTGATTCAGTTCCAGTAATTCCTCACTGCTTCTGAACCATCTCTTCCTCCATCTGCTGCTCAGTCCATTTTTTTACTTTGCCTTTGATGTTCGGGGCTCCTAGCTTGTCATAAGTATAATCATTTCACTTGTTTTTTCAGGTCTTCGTTGTAAGGGGGTCGCCAGAAGCAACTATCTACTCTGCCCTCTTGGCCCTGCCTTCTGGATGTTACTTTTAAAAATCTTTTTGTCTGTGCCCTTTCACTAAAATGTATTCTCCATTAAGACCATTACCTTTGTCTGTTTTTATCTGTTTTATTCACTGTTGTGCCTCAAAACCTAGAAGAGTTCTTGGCAGACATATAGTAGGTGCTCAGTTAAGCTCTACTGGACAGATAAGTATGTTGCTGCTACACTTACACCTCAGTTCTAACACTATGAAACTTACTGACTTCCCTTTGTATAAGCCTCTTTCTTGATGATATCCCACTTATTTGAATTCATCCAAAGTAGGGCTTTATATTGCTTTTAGTTAATTTCCCTAGATTGGCTTCCTCTCTGGTTTCACACTTTTTTTGTTTCAACCATCAGCCCAAGATCCCAGATTTGATGCTCTGTCTACCTGTCTAACCTGTTTTGTAGTGCCTGCCATTGCCCAATGCTGTGCGTTTGCATTCATCTCTCCCACTCCTCTTAGTGTGCATGCTGTATGAAGTCTATGTGGCAGAGCTCACTGGTAACTACAATATTGGACTCATGTTCTAACAGTGATGAGCTTATTTTAGAATGTAAAGTGGCCAAAAGTGTTTCCTTTGAAAATCGGTAATGACACATAGTGAGGAAAGTTCAAAAGTATAGCATAAAGAAGCAAAAAATAAGATTATGTTGTTGGATAGTGAATTGGCAGAGGGTGAAAGGAATAAACTGATCCCTCTTAGTTATGTGAGTCAAGAAAAATAATTAAAAGAACACTATACCAATTTAGAATTACAGATCTGTATGTCAGGAAAGGAAAATAAATTATTGAAGCATTTAAATACATTTAAATGTAAATATATATACATACATACATACATATGTATTTATAGTCTGAGCTTCATAAAATTCCTTTGAGTAGGAGATAACAGTAAATAAATGTTCTCAAAGATTGCAACAGCAAATGACGTATAGAAACACAGAAACAGATCCATGAGAGAAATATCGCTATATTTCTAAAATATTGTTTTATTAGAAAGACAAAAATCAATAGAATGAAGGTAAAAATCAACCATTACCAATGACTGGAACTTCTGGAAGAGGAGAACAGATGACAGGTACTTTGACAGCTCCATGATTATATGACTGCAAGATGTTCTATTTTACATGCTTGATCAAAATATAAAATCCAGATGTCAGCTGAGGTGCCCTTCCATTGAAAGTCAAATTAAATCAGCTTGAATTATATTGTGTGTTAAAGGGTGCCTGGAGATCTCCCAGTTATTCTGGGGTTTGGGGTGAGAAAGGTGGTGAAGCATGTAAGTTTTTTTGAGCCTCTTCTAGTTTTAAACTTCTGCTGCTATAAAATTGATTTGGTGTGTGGTTCTTTTCATCATCCCACACTTGTTTTCCCATCCTGCCCTTGATGATTTCAGATGAGACACAAGATTCCTCTGTATTAGTTCTCCAGGGCTACCATAAAGAATTACTACAAAGTGGTGACTTCAAACAAGAGAAATTTATTGTCTCAGTTCTGGGGAATAGGAGTCTGAATTCTGGGTATTGGCAGGACCCTGCTCTCTCTGAAGTCTATGTAAAAAGATTCCTTCTTGGCTTTCTCAGTTTTAGGTAGCCCCAGGTGCTCCTGGCTTGCAGCTGCAGCAAAACTCTATCCTCACACAGCATTCTTCCCTCTTTTTCTGTCTTTTGGAAAGGATACCACTCAGATGAGATTAGAAACCACAGTACTCTGGCATGACCTCATTTTCATTTAACTCGTAGCATCTTCAGAGACCCTATTATCAAACAAGATCATGTTCACAGGTGTCATGGTTTAGGACATCAGCGTATCTTTGGGAAACACGATTCAATCCATAACACCCTCCTTTTGATTTCCCTTGGAAAACATTACTCAACCAAGGCATGGATGTGTGTGTGTGTGTGTGTGTGAGTGTATGTGTGAGTGTAGTAGAATTTTCTCAAATTTGGGACATCCGCACACTTAACCCATCATCAGGCTGCATGACTTCCTTTGTTCCTCTCACTTATTTCCTTCCTCTACAACATTATGGTTCCTGATCTCAAGTTCTCGAAAACTCAGTTCTACAGTCTTCATTTCAAACAGTGATAAACTACTCCTACTCAGTATGGCTACTTACTTTTGCATATCTCTGAACTCATCAAGTACTACACTAATAATGAATCATCTATCACAGGACATGAAAGAACGAACAGACTTTGAAATATCCACCTTTCGTTTTTCATTATTCACTAGTCTGCTTGAGGCAAAGGGAATAAATACAGACATTTATATCACGGAGCCTATTAATTAATTATGGCATACCTCTTAGATGGCAGAAACAGCTACTTTTAGGCTTTATTTAACCCTTACTCTCTTTTATATAGCAATCCTGGAGCTAGACAAAGGTGGGCTCTGTGCAGTAATGATGGATAAAAGAAGTTTTGAGCACCTTTACTGAGCCAGAAACTGTTGTTTTTGTTGTTGTGTGCCATTGAGTTTATTCCAACTCATAGTGACCCTGCAGGACAGACTAGAATTGCCCCTATAGGGTTTCCAAAGCTGTTACCTTTAGTGGGGGCAGATCACCAGGTCTTTTCTCCTGTGTAGCCACTAGTGGGTTTGAATCATTGACCTTTTGGTTAGCAGCCAAGTGCTTAACCACCGTGCCGCCAGGGGTCCTTTGTACATTGCTAACTGTGTCATATTCAGAAATACAACTATTAATACACATTTTAAAGATGAGAAAACTGAGACTTAAAAATGTTAAACAACGTGCCTCGTTTCATTTAAAAAAAAAAAAAGATTGCAATTATTCTAGCTACGATCTCAACCCCTGCAATCTGACCCTCAAACACATATTCTTAAACATTACACTGTATTACGCTTGCTGATTAAGAAGATTGACGGGGATGGTCGTTTTATTTGAGACCACTGATCACAAATTGTTTTCAAACAAAACTCTTGCTCATTATAGTTCTGAATTCAAACTTTTTATTAATTGCTAAAACTCTAAATTTGTAAATTTTTCTTGTGTAACAACAACGAAGTTTAACTGTCTCATTTGCTCAGTCTGGGTAATAGACTTAAGTAGAATTTTACCTGCTTTCTGCTGTTAGGAAAATATTGCCAAGCACCCCTACTCTCCCCATTGTTCTCTTATGATATCATTGTGCACTGTGCTACCCAGTTCTTTAATATTCAGTCTCTAAATTAGAGGTTTTAATATATAGGAGGGTCTAAGATTTTGAACATAGTGATAAGAGAAGGAAAATAAAGAACGATCATTGAGCTAAGAAAATGTTTAAAAGTTTTTCAGCCACAGACAAATCAATATTTTATGTTTTGACTAGTTTGAGTCAAAATAGTTCGAGATTTGTAAGCCTCAACATATGTTAGCCCTTCTTACAGACTTATCTTTTCCTTTATTAATGTTCATTTTGCTCGCCTTAGTCTCTTAAACCGGGAGCACTTAAGAAAGATTTTGATAATAAAGACCAAGCCTGCTAAATAGGCATGGTTGGGTGAGCTGGCAGAGTCATTTTTTCCCCTTGACTGCAGGGTTTTATATTGTACTCCTTTTCCAAGCAGTATCACTTCAATTATTTTTGATTTTGTAGTTTGTTAATACACAGAATTGAGAATTGTTCTAGACACAGACTTCTTTTTTATTTTTTATTTTTTGCCGTTAACTGGATTTATCTAGATAATTTGAACATGTTGCTATGGTGTTGTCTACACTAAAGAACTTTATCTGATTTTATATATGTGTGTTTAAAAATAATCAGGAAGAGAAAGACATAGTTGTTTTATATTTTATTTTTGTTTTTGATTTTCCTTTTTTATAATAACTGTTTGCATATCTTAATAGAGTAAAAAGAATGTGAGAATTCCAGTCACAAGAATAAACCTCCAGGTTTATGTTTTCCATGTTCTAGCTATGTGTTCCTGGGTAAGCCTCTTCATGACAGAGTTGGATTTCACATTTCTGAAGTGGGATTAATTATGCTTCCCTCAAAACTTGTTCTGACCAAAGAGATGTGAGATGTGAATGTACTTTGTTCAAAATAAGAAAGGGCTTGGCAAATTTAATATTTTTTAAATGTTATTTACATTCTATAATTTTAATGTGCTTCATATAAAATTTAATAACATATTTATATTTTAAAATATATAGATGTACAACTTCTGTATACAGATATACAGAAGTTCAAGGTGTAGTAGGTCACACCAAAGCATATATGCCGGATACTATGTTAGTTTTTAAAAAATTAGTATGTAATAAAAAACTTCTGTTGATATCTTGCTATATCATATTTTTCCTTTCTTGATGCTTTGCAATTTTTCTCTTAGTTGTCGTGCTTCTGTTGACATTAGGCAAATAATTTATGTTTTACTACTATAGCTATTTCCATTTGACATTATATATGTATATGATTTATTTCAATTTTGAGGTACTGTAAATTACTGAGAGAAAACAAAGTTAATACAGTTTTTATCATCTACTTTAGTTGAATTAAAAGGGTTCACAGTCTTCGAGTAAAGTAGTAATACTGAAAAAAGAAAAATCTATCCCATCTAGCTGCTTATGATTCGAGGTGTTTAGATAGTTAAGGCTTGATATACGTGCACACAGCAAAAGGAGCACATTATTTTAAGGGGCTTGGCCATCCTAACCATTCTGACTCTACTCAGGAATAGATTCCTGATCTACCTTCTCTCCTACTTCTTTCTGTAGCTTAGGCTATGACTTCAATATTTCTCCTGGTTCCTGGGCATCTAAATTGATCTCGTAAGTTTCTACAAGATTTTATTCATGATTCAGGATTTCAAACTTTTCCATCCTAGACAACTACTGGCAGCTCTCTTTTACTTCAGATATTAATAGTAACATAAAACTTAAAAATTCAGTAAAAATTCATTTTTTCGTTTTAGCATTATCTAAAGTGCTTGTATTAAAGGGAGGAATGTTTGAAAAATGATTCAGATATTATCAAAATATCAGATAGAAAAAGGAGGAAAATGTAAAGAAAGATATAAAAGTTAATATTTTATTTCTATATCCTTTTCTTTGAGGAGAATGAAGTCATAGGACAAAAAAGACTTTTGTTAGCATTGGTGGTTAGAAAAATGTTTTAAATCTGTTTTCTACATTAGCAACAGACCCATTCTTCACGGTATATCTTCTGTGTGAACTGTGCAAGAACTAAGTTCTTTGATTATAATATGAAGTGATGATGAGGGAGTTGGAACGCAGATATCCAACCTGTCTTCCTCAAGACACTCTGTTAACCACGTAGGTTGAGAGGAAAACAGTTTTGTTGAGTTAAGGAAATACCTGAGACTCAAGATACAAAAGTCCTGATCTCAAAGTATGGAAAATATTTTAGGTCTAGGGATTAACTGTTTAGGCAACAAAATTATGTATATTAATGGATCAGGCCCAATTGTGCCTAGAACAGTGTTTGGCACTCAGGAGGTGCTCTAAAAGTGAATGATTATTGGAAACCAAGTTCCAGGAACTCAAGTGTTAGGTGGAAGCAGTCATTTTTTTAATATGCTTGATGGAGAAATTTTCAAGGCTTGGATTTAGGACACTTGAAAGGGATGTGTATTTCCATGAGAAAAGACGACTATTCATGCTTTTTAGATTATCTTAAAAATGTTTATCTTGAAATAATTATAAAGTTACAGCAGTTGCAAAGATTGGTTCATTATATATTTCACCCAGCATCCACTAATAGTTACAGGTTACATAATTATGGTACAATATAAAGTCTAGGAAAATTATATTGGAACAGTATGTATAGTTCCCTGCCATTTTATCACGTGTGTAAATTAGTGTAATTATCATTGCAATAAAGATTCAAAACTATTCCTTCACCACAAACTAAAGAAAAACATTTTAGTAAACAAATGTGTTTTGTATTCATACACTATTTTAACTCTTTCTATTGATATGCCTCTTTTCCATTTTTAACATTTTTGCTTTCACTTTTTCCTTAACAAGATTGCCATACCTTTGTGTTTTTATTGATTTTTCTAAAATAACTAGGACATTAATATATTTATCAATATTAGTTTTCATTTCTTTAATATAATTTGCAACATAATCATCACATATGTAACGTAGTTATCTCTGCTTCTGTCTTTATAATTTTCTTCCTTCTGAATTCCTTATTTTTGTTACTATTTAATTTTTATCTAATTCTCATCATTTATTTTGGTTTGTTAAAAATGTAAGTATTAAAAAAGAATGTCTAATTATGGGTTTATTTCTTAATATATATATATCATTAACTGTGTCCAATTAATTTTGGTGTGCATTGTGTATTTTAAACTATTATTTTCTTAGTGACCTCCAGGTGTAATATTTCAATACATTTTACATGATAAATAAATAATAATTATCATTGGAAATTATTCATTACAGTGAAGGGAAAGAAATTGCAGTATGTTGATATTTCAGAGTAGAGTACTTCAGGTTTTTCTTGTGGGATCATTTTGACACAGTACATTTCATCTATTGTACTTATAAGAGTATTTTACTTGGTTTTTGACATTATTTATAAATGTTGATATTTAATTCTATATATTTACCAGATTTCACCATTCTCTCGAACCTTTTATTATATTTTCCAGCGAGTGAGTTATTATTTTTATTTCTTTTTGATTAACTGTAGTTCAAATTTAAATATATTTCTAAAAAAAAGTTAAAAAGACAAGTGCATTTTTGATAGTCATTAATCTGAAAATACCATTTTATTGCCTCTGTATGTAAAGACAACTTGACCAGCCTAATAGTTGTGGTCAGTAGTGTTTTCTCTCAAGTGTTAGCATATGTTCTGCCATTTTATACTTGTGTTAAGGTTTAAAGGTTCAATATTAAAATAGAATGGAATTAAATTCTGGAAAATTACAAAACAGTGGTAAATCTATATCCAGCACTCATTGTCTAAGGTTTAACATCTCTCATGTCTTTTTTACCCTGATACAGTGGTAGTCCCAAGTACACTACCAGGCAGATGATCCCAGGGGGAAGACAGAAAGGCTCAGATATTAAATTAAAATGCTCAAATAATATAGTTTGTTGAATCCATTAAAACCGTACCATGAGTGGCAAGGGGAAAGATATGCAGTAGGTAACACACCTACTAGTGGAGTGGTTAACACATCTGCTAGTGGGATGGGAAGACCACACCTGAACTCTGTTTTACACAATGTCCTTAGGCCCATCTCTCTTGTTGCTTTTCCCACTGATGGTGTAGTTAGAACTAGAGTTGAGGCATGAGCCGGCGGTTTTGGCAAACAGAAGGTGCCTGCTGCACTGCAGAGGTGGCGGCAAGCTGTAGTTTGTTAACTAACCTGCTGAGCAGCTGTGAGTTCTTTTGCGTTTCTCGGGCAGAATACCACTGAGGCCAGTATGGAGCCATAATCTGAACAATCAGTAGGTGGCTAATATAGGAATAAAATAGCTCCCCATTTGCAGATAAAAAAAAATACCCTGGTCCATGTCTTGTGAACATAAAAGGTTTGTTTAATCTTTCCATCCTTTTATATCAGTAGGCAATAGTCTCATTTATTTCATCATTTTTTTTCATCTATCTATCTTCAACAGGCACATAAATTCCATTTATTTCTCTCTAACATGTTTCTCAGGTTACTAATTTACTATTTAGTCTTAACACATCTCATGAGTTTCATCCATCCCATTCGTTTTACCTCGTTTTCGAGCAAAACTGAATTTTCGTAAATAATAGAGAAACACATATTACAACCACTGTCTATTGAACTACCCTTCTGTTATATAGTGGTTAAGAATTTTTTTGCTTCTCAGCATATCTTCTTTGGTTTTTGATTCTATGTTGTTATCACTCATAATTGCTTAGCTGACCACCTCTTCTTACTGATATCTTAGATAAATTGATATATTCCCAAATAAGGGGATAGTTTAACTCCAAGAAAGACTGAGAGGATACAGTAAAGCTGGGCTGTTTACTACAGAAGGCAGAGAGAAAAATGAGAAAGATGTGGATAGGCAAGTGTTTTCTGCTATAAATTACGGGATAAAAGGTTGTTATTATCTATGTAAATGTGGATAAAATATATTCCTTTTGTATTATTTTATGATGATGCTGAAATCCCTTGACTTCACAATTTTAATTAAATTCCTCACGTTTACAATAAGCTGGATTTCATGTTGTCTTCTCTAAGTTCCAAGTATCCTTCAGGTTGAGAGTATTAGTAGTACAGTAATAGTTTCTTTGTCCTCAGTTTTGAAAAGGAGAATTCTGACGCCAGCTGAAAAATTGTTAAGTTGAGTTGTCATTATCCTATATTACTATTATTATTTTTTAATCTGGGATATGTTTAAATGTAGGTGTTTTTTCCAGTAAATTTTCAGGACTTGCTAAGTATTTTTGATTTATAGATTCAGTTCTGCATTTCATCTCTGGAAAGTGTATTGTAGTTTTAGCAAATTACAATGTTATCTCCGAACGTACTATTTTAGTTCCTTCATTTTTCAATTGTGGTTATCAAACTGGCCCTCATTTCATACTGTCATTAAAAAAAAAAAGTCATGTTCAACGTGTTTTTTTTTTACATTCTTGCATATTTTGTAAATTTTTCCCTGGATTAAAATGTAAATACATTTCCATCCTCTATACATGCTTTCATGCACTGGTGTCATCATGCTGTCATAATGCAACAGAAATCAGCACATTTTCAGTTTATACTCCACTCTCATTTTGATCAAACTAGGAAGTAGTTATAGATGATCTGCTGTGCCTAAGGAATTTTCAGTAATTCAGCTTTTTAAAACATTTACATATTTGAATTAAATATTCAATATAAATATTCATATATTTCCCATCATTATCTTATGATCTGTCTGCTTTATAAACCCATCTCCAACTTGGGTAGCAGGGGGAAGTGAGCTTCCATTGCCACAGCTCCCTGGACAATATACACTAGCAGCTTTGCTGTACTTGAACCAATTCTCCTTGCTCTTCTGGATAAATAAATGCACGGTATTTTCTAGTTTTCTAGTATTCTTGCTCTATTTTACTTGACTTTTCAAAAGCTTACTGACCCCTGCACTCTTTTCTAAATTTACTAACTTAGCACATTTTATTTCTACTAAAGAAACTTGATACATTCCTCTCCAATGTAGTAGAAGTCCCCCTGATAAACACTACACGTTCAATTAAATGTTTGCAATGTCAAATTTGATATTTATTTCCTTTTTGATATTGTTACTTCTACTCTTGGCATTTGATTGGTTTGCATTGCTTTCTTATTTTCTTTTTGATCTCATAGTCTTTGTGTTTCTGCCTTCTCATCCAGTTTGTTCATTATCTCTTCCTTATCTTTATAGAAGTCATGTCTACTAACATATTGTTGAAAACATCAATTAAATTTCTTTCCAATAGTTTATATGTTTCTTTCATAAAGTTATTTTCAGGGATTGATATCCTTCTGGTGTTAAAGATAAGTTTATAATCCCCTTACATTGCAGTTGTTTTTAATAACTACATTTCTTGTATTAAAAATTAAAACATAATGCTTTTCTTTGTTCACATATACACACTATCTTTAGAAAACTGCATAAGAAACCAAAAATGATGTTGGCTTCTGAGTTGGGCCATGGAGACTGAAGAACTGATAAACACTGCTGTAGTTTTAAATTTTGTGTAAAGTGTATAGCTCGTTTTGTAAAGCACAAGTATTTATCATTGTCATATAAATAACAGCCAGATCAGATAGATAAGGAGCATAGAAATCTATGGTAACTTTAGCAAAGAACACTTACTAGTGACTTTTCTGAGAGTAGGAAAGAGCACTATAAGAGCAGAAGGAAAATTGTAGTGAAGATGAAGAAGCATAGAACCCAAGAAGACACTACAGTTCTAGGAAGCTTTGCTGTGACATGATGAGTAATAGAACTGTAGCTGAACAGGGGACTAGACTTAGTAGTTTTTTGTTGTTGTTTTATTTAAAAAAATTAAAACTTGAGGCTATTTCTTCATTAAATGGTAAGTTCCTGTAGAAGGACTCCTGATAGGTAAAGCAAATCCATTAGAACTGGAGGTCATGGGAGCCAAGTCCTGAAGGAGGTAAAAAACTTGAACAAGATGAGGGCTGATTCCACTCATTCTGAACGGGAGGAGAAAAGACAATTAGTATGCTGATAATTTTGTGGGTAGCTGCCAGGCAAGGGGCGTTGAGATCATTTGCTGATAATGGACAGTGGTGTCAGATTTGTTGGGAATGGGGTAAGAGAGGAGCTATTAGAATGTCACAGAGTGGAGTGGGAGAGGTAGTTGGCTGGAGAGACACAGGACGGCCCCCTAGCAGCACTGGGGGAACAGCTGAAGCTGGAAAGCTTGGATATCTTTCATATTGTGATATGGTTCTTACCTTTTTATGTTTCCTGTATTTTCTCAGTTTTCCTCAAAGAACATGTACCTGGGTTCTATGTTTGTTTGCCAACAACACTCCCCAAGGTATTTTCTTAAACACCGCTATGCCATTTTTTTTAACGTGTTGCTGTAAAAAAAAAAATAGCATAGCTCACTTATGAAAATACCTAATGGCGGGGTGTGAATGCCAAACAAAGGTAGAAGGTGCATGTTCTTTTTTTAATTAGAGAAAAAGACAGAAAATTTAATTTAAAATATTATCTTTCTTATATCAGTGATGTTACCATTGAGTTTTCTTGGTCTTAACTAAGGTATTCTATGTCTTGAAAGGGTAACTAATTGAAAAGAAATAATTGCTGCAACATCAGAACCAGGTGAAATATATAATAGAGTGTATTCAGAAATGCACAAAGAAATAGTATGTTATTGATTAAATTGTGTCCCCTTAAAATGTGTGTTGGAATTTTAACCCTTACACCCCTGGATGAAATCTCATTTGGAAATACAGTTTTCTTTGTCAAGTTATTTAGATCATAATTAGTTAGGGTAGATTTTAAGTCAAATGGTTTCTGAGTTAGAACAAAGTAGACACAGAGACTCTATGTGAGAATCAGCTGTAAGCCAAGAACCAAGGAATGCTCAGGACTACCTAAAAGGAGAGAATCCACATGGCCGAGACCCTGATTTAGACATTTAGCCTCCGGAATTGAGAAGATAAATTTCTCTTCTTTAAAGCCACCTATTTGTAGTATTTCTGTTACAGCAACACTGGAGAAATGAAACGACTAGTTCTTTCATTTATCATTACAATTTACTGTAAGTTTCTATTGAAATCAATGTATCTAAAAACATTTAAGCTTGGGATTTTCTGAATGGCTCCTTTTGAATATTGTACTCGTACCCATTACCATCAAGTCGATTTTGACTCAAAGCGACCCTATTGGACAGAGTAGAACTGCCCCATAGTGTTTCCAAGGGGCGGCTGTTGAATTCGAACTGCTGACCTTTGGTTAGCAACCAAATGCTTAATCATGTGCACCACCATTATAGTAGACCAAATAATAGCAAAAGTAAGAGTAATAATAATGATGTAAAATACATCAGGATAAATTAATTTGAAAAGAAGAAGAAACTTAAAAAGAAAGGAGAGGGAAGACCTGGTACTGTAAAAAATTAATTTAATGAGAATTGTGTATGGTAAATAGCATTAAGATAGAAAATTGAGTCAAAATTTAAATATTTTTCCTAATACTAAATTATACTATGACAAAAATTCAGGTGAAAATAAATTTTTTTTCCAAATTTTAGATAAAATTTTAGATATTCCTTTTAAATCTAAAAATGGTCATATGCCCCCCATATTTTTTGAAACATGAAATGTACTTAATTTAACTTTTTCAAACATTATTTAGCAGTTACATGTTTTTAAAAAGGAATGCACTGATTACTAGTAAGATAATTTCTTAAGTATATGTGAGTGTTTATAAATTGTGTACTTTGAATTTTAATAAATTATATATATACATATGTTGATATATATGGAAACCCTGGTGGCTTAGTGGTTAAGAACTATGGCTGCTAACCAAAGGGTCAGCAATTCGAATCCACCAGGGGCTCCTTGGAAACTCTAGCGGGCAGTTCTACTCTGTCCTATAGGGTCACTATAAGTCAGAATCAACTCAATGGCACTGGGCTTTTTGTTTATATATATATATATATATATATATATATATATATATATATATATATATGTATATAGATCCATCCCATGTAGCCCTGGTTGGTTAAAGTGCTTGGCTGCTAACCAAGAGGTCAGCCGTTATAAACCGCCATCAGCTCTGGGGGACAAAGGTGTGGCAGTCTGCTTCCATAAAGATTTATAGCTTTGGAAACCTTACGGGGCAGTTCTACTCTGTCCTAGAGGTTCACTATGAGTTGGAATAAACTCAGGAACAGTGTTTTGTTTTTGTCTTCGTTTTTTTTTTTTTTTTAATATACCCCTCTTGTTTAGTCTGCTCTTTTTTGCAGCCCAAAACCAACAAAATCAAAACATCTTTTTACTCAAAATAAATCTACTTTGAATAAAAAGCCCTTAGTATCTCTCACAGCTTTGGTCCCAGATCTAAATATGTGAATTCAGCAGAGCCAAAAAGAAAAACAAATCCATGAAAATCAAGAACTCTAAATTTGAAAGATCTTTTGAATATCCATAGACATCACCACAGTAGCCATCCACGATCTTCCTGTTCTTTTTGTTGGATTAAGTGGTCAGTTATTAATAAGCATAGTACAGCCTTCTATAGAAATAACATCATGTTTCTTTTATTAGTTCATGACATAACACCTTGACCATGGTTGCATATTTTCAATTGAAAAGAATATATGTATTTTATTTTTTTGTTTGTTTTTTGGTGTTTCAGAAGCTTTTTTAACCAAATTTGTTAAAACACAGTGCCAATGAACTAATTTTCTTTAAGTCAGATGAATTTGTAGTATTTTCTGCTTCATTGCAATACATCTTATCTCTTGCCTGGATCAATTTCTTCATCTAAATGTGCCATTTATCACAATGAGAATCGAACAGTAGGGACAATCAAGTACATAGATAAAAAAAGTAACGTTAAATTATCTGATAAATGCAGTTCACGTAATCAAACTATTACACCAAAAATAAATCTTCCTATTACTATTTATTTGACTTGACATGAGAGAGACAATGTATAAGCATCTACTTATAATAGAACACATCTAATCACTCTCTAGCCCTGCAACCTCTTTTAACTTTTTTAGTACTTAGCCTCACTTGATAAATATTACATATTTCCTTCCCCTCCCTACTAGAAAAAAAGCTCCTCTTTTTAGAGCATACCTTACCTATTTGTTCACTGTTGTTTTCCTGGTCTTTAGATCAGTGCCTGACACTGAGTGGTTTCCCAATAAGTATTTTTTGAGTAAATAAATGAATTATTCAATCTCTTGCCTATAAACCCAAAAAAACCCAGTGCCGTCGAGTCGATTCCAACTCATAGAGACCCTATAGGCCAGAGTAGAACTGCCCCATAGAGTTTCCAAGGAGCACCTGGTGGATTTGAGCTGCCAACCCTTTGGTTAGCAGCTGTAGCACTTAACCACTACACCACCAGGGTTTCCCCCTTGCCTATACAAATGAAAAAAAGAAATAAGTGTAGCTATAAAATTTCAAGATACATACATAGTTCAAGAGATATCTCAATATGTCCATTTATAGCTTGGCAAGGCTTTACACAAAGTAGACAACCAGTTTACTGAAAACTGAACAGAGTTAGTAATTATACTGCAAGATTAGCACGTCTCCCACCCCATGTTGATAAAGGAAAAATCTTAAAACAAGTTTATATCTTACATTCATTTACTTTCACCAGTGTTGTATACTCAGTAGAGTGGGGTAGAGAAATCCAAACTTAGGTATATTCTAATAAGAGTTGTTTTCCTTCACATATCGGTATTCTTTGGAATTGTTGTTATCTGGTTTAATACATGGGTTATTTAAACATACATTGCTTCTACTTTTCTCATAATTGAATGGGATCATCGGATCTAGCTGTGAAGTTTGATTAACCAAAAAGTCTTGAGATAAGTCTTAAAATTGCAGCTGCAATTGCCTTTTTGAAGAGAGAGCCAAGTGCCAAAGACTCAATACACAGATTAGCTTTTATAAAACCTTTTCATTTCTCAACACTTTCAGAAAGTAAAAGATTTGTGTTTGTTTAGCTTCTGCAAAATATTACTTGAAACTGCCAAAATTTTAAAAAAGATAGTTTGAACTATATGCTGTTTTTTTCCCCCCTCTTTAAGAACTTGAGTTTTGATTTAAATTTCATAAGTATTACACATTTTCAGAGGCATATCTTTGGGCATTTGTCAGAATTTAGTAATATTAGTAAACATGCTCCCAATAATAAGAGAGAGGAAACAAGATTTAAAAAAAATAATAATTTGTATGAATTTTTATTTCTTGGGTTAAATAAAATGTTTCCAATATATACAAGACCTGTTTTGATTTTAAGCAAAAGGATTTACAAGCCAACTTGTGATTTTTATTTTACATAATAAAAGCCATTTAAATATTCTTATTTGCATTTATAATTTCACAACTCCCAGCTTTCTTCCCATCTTCATTCAGGAGTCTTGGACAATTTTTTTACTACTTCATTTTCTCCCATAATTTCTAAACTGCTTTAGGTTAAAGGGGTCAAGTCTTTCTGGAAAGGAACATAACCAAAAGTATAAAAACTATACTCACTTCCATTTTCAGAAATATAGCAAAAGACCTGAAAATTTCTTCTGCCCCAGAATGGTGAATTTTAAAAAAAGAAAGATGCATTACAGAGCTGGAGAGAAAGTAAGTAATGCTCAGGAGCCGGAAATGAAGATAAGTCACAAATTAGGAGACTATGTTATTATTTATTCTGGAGACATCTACCACTCCGTTATAGCTAAGTACGTGGATTTTGAAAAGTCAACAGCTGGGAGGAAGGAAGTAAAAGCCACGATTCCTGGAAACATAGGAAGTTGGATTGAAAACCCCACATTTAAAAAATGACTTGCAAAAGGCAAGAAAACCAGTGAGTAAACTAGGAATGGGGCAGTTCTACTCTGTCCTGTAGGGTTGCTATGAGTCAGAATGGACAGGTACGGGTTGAAGGAGACCATGGAAATATTATCTCGTCTCTCCCTTGGTTCTGGGTAAAAGGGAAATCTGCAAAAATTTAACCCTGGTGATTCCAAATCTTAAGCCCATGCCTAGCTCAGGTTTCATGCTGGAATTCATATTTTCTTTTTATCCTAAATTACATCCTGACAAAATTTTAGTTAAAGTGACTTCCAACACTGGGCGGAAGTATATCTTCAATGGCATTATTTCAAATCCAGATTTTAAGGACTCCCAAAGATAAAAGTTTAAGAACATGACCTCATAATAATAAAACAAACAAACATATGGAGAAACAAGCCACCATTAGTCCCCAGAAACCAATGACTACACACACAATCATGGATAAGAGGCTACATATTCTGGAATTATCATAAAACATAATATGAAATTCACATGTAAATATATTTACTATTCAAATGCAATAAAAGAGGGTATAAAATGTAATAAAAACAAGAAAATATGAATTGACAAACATATTTGAAAAATAGCCCAGTAATTTCTAGAAATAATAAAATAGTAGAAATTTAAAAATAAAAACATGAACTAAATAGATTATAGTAGCTAGTCAAACTGCAGAACATCAATGGTAATAATAATAAAAAAAAGATCCTAAAAATGGTCAAGAGGAAGTGATAAATCATATGGAAAAAATAAAA
The DNA here is from genome assembly GCF_030014295.1 of Loxodonta africana. Lineage (NCBI taxonomy): Eukaryota > Metazoa > Chordata > Mammalia > Proboscidea > Elephantidae > Loxodonta > Loxodonta africana. Next base: position 53,974,191 of record NC_087351.1, read on the forward strand.
ATTAGACCAGTGCCTGATTTATCAGTAACAACGGTAGAAACAGTAAGTCAAATGTCATTGCAATGACGGGAAAAAAAAAAAAAAAACTGTAAAATTAGAATCATATATATATAGAAAACTATTTTAATATTGTGAACAAACTAAAGATATGTTTAGATAAAAAATTCTCAATATAGGATCTTCTGAATAATTTAAGTTAGGAAAAAGAGATATTATTCCATTAGGAAGTTCTAAAATGGAAGAAGGAATGGTAAACAAAATGTTTGCAAACATAGGCTAAATATAAACAAATATTGACTTTGTAAAATAATAATGATAGTACTGTCCAAGTTGTGGAAGAATGAGAAACCCAGAATGTGATACCTGTACATGAATTAATAGATGATATTTTTAATTTGAACAGAACAAGGGGATATACTGCATGGTTTAAAATTGGAAAAGGTGTGTGTTCGGGTTGTTTCTTTCACCTTGTTTATTCAGTCTATATGCTAAGCAAATAACCTTAGAAACTGGACCATATGGAGAAGAATATGGCATCAGGATTGAAAGACGGCTCATTAACAACCTGTGATATGCAAATGACACAACCTTGCTTGCTGAAAATGAAGACAACTTGAAGCACTTACTGATGAAGATAAGACTACTGCCTTCAGTATAGATTATATCTGAACATGAAGAAACTGGAAATCCTCATCACTGGGCCCATAAACAACATCATGATAAATGATGAAAAAAATTGATGTTGTCAGTAATTTCATTCTTTTTGGATAAACAGTCAGTGTCCATGGAAGCAGCAGTCAAGAAATCAAATGATGTATTGCATTGGGCAAACTTGCTGCAAAAAAAAAAACCCCAAAAACCAAACCCATTGTTGTTGGGTCGATTCTGACTCATAACAACCCTAAAAGATAGAGTAGAACTGCCCCATAGGGTTTCCAAGGAGCACCTGGTGGATTCGAACTGCCGACCTTTTGGTTAGCAACTGTAGCTCTTAACCACTACACCACCAGGGACCTCTTTAAAGTGTTCAAAAACAAAGATGTCACTTTGGTGAGTACAGTGCCCCTGACCCAAGCCATGGTATTTTCAATCACCTCATATGCATGTAAAAGCTAGACAATGAAAAAGGAAGATCCAAGAAGAATTGGCACATTCAAATGGTGGATTTGGTAGAAGAATATATATTCAATATTCTTGGAATGCCAGAACAGACAAGTCTATCTTGAAGGAAGTACAGACAAAATGCTCCTCAGGAGCAGATTGTGAAACTTTGTCTCCTTTACTTTGGACAAGCCATCAGGAGGGACTAATCTCTGGAGAAGAATATCATGCTTAGTAAAGTAAAGCATCAGCGTAAAAGAGGCAGACCTTCAATGAGATGTACCTACACAGTGGTTGCAACAGTGGGTTCAAACATAGAAATGATTATGAGTATGGCTCAGGACCAGGCAATGTTTTATTCTATTCATCCATAATGTCACTGTGAGTAGGAGGTGCCCTGACGATACCTAACATCAAAAAAAGAACTAAAATATTGGACAGATGACTAATTCTGTGCTGGGTATATCAGTCAGTATTCAACCAGAAAAACAGAACCAGTAGGAGATATATATGAAGACATGTATTACAAGGAATTGGTTTACAAATTTGTGGGGCCTGGCCAGGCAAGTCTGAAATCTGTATGGCAGACCATAAGGAAAGACAAGCTGTAACTCTAAAGTACAAGTTGGAGCACATGTTCACAGGTGAACTTCTTCTTCAGGGAACCCTTGCTTTTTCTCTTAAGATGTTTCAACTGATTAAATCAGGTCCATCCATATTATTTACAATAATCTTCCTTCCTTGAAGTTAACTGATTATGAACTTTAATCACATCTACAAAATATCTTCACAGCAACAGCTTGGTTGATATTTGATTAAAAAACTAGAGAACGTAGCCTAGCCAAATTGGTACATAAAATTGACAATCACAGTCCACCCCTTGTCAACTTGACACTTATACACATATTTTTAAGCCATATATAATTTTCAAATAAAGACAGTAACAGAGGCAAACTTCTCCCTAACTTCCTCCATACAACCCAAAACATGCTAATCCTTTCCCCAGAAGGGTGGGGGCAAAGTCCTTGAGTAATGTTCACGCTTCTCCTTTGCTATCCTGTAATTAAATACTGTGATATAAAGATAATTTTCATTAATACATCTTATGTTAGATGATAAGAACTTACAGGGAGAAGAACACAAAAATACTTGGGGTATATATGTATATATACACAAATGTATAATTATAAAAAGTAGAGATACTAAAAACATTTATAGTTCTCATTTCTCATACTTGAGAGTTCTAGTCAGTTTTTCTTTATGATCTGCATACGTATTGTAGGCTTGCCTAACCAGCCTCCACATGGTCATAGCTTGTATTTATAACTACCTTCTTCCACTACCCATTCCATAGTCTCTTTTCCTTCAACAAAACCTCAGCTGTTAATGATTCTTTATTTGGTAGGGTGTATTAGTTTTCTGTGGCTGCCATAACAAATTACCACAAATGTGGCATAAAACAAAAGAAATGTATTTTCTCACAGTTATGGAGATCCAAGAAATGAAGAGGGGGTAAGTACTCAGGAGATGCAGTAGTACATGCAGGCAACTACCTCCAAGGGAGGCCATTACAGGTTCTGCTGCAAAGGAAGTCTACCCTCATCAGATAGAGGTGGAATGGCTTCTCCTACTAGTTATCAAAACTCTGCAGAATTTAAGGGCCCAATATCCCCAGCTTCATTGGTATCTGCCCGTATGTCCCCATTTCAATTCTCATGCTCCCATTCCTTCCTACCTAATCAATCTCCTTCCTTTAATAGAAGATACCTTTCAAGGTTGGGAATTCAATTTTCATTATAATTCAGCCATTCACTAAATGAAACTCTAGGTTTAGTTTTCAGAAATCTCAGCCATGTAGCTCTAGTATATAAGGATTTCTTTAAGGGCAGATAAAGAAACCATAAAGTTACTTATGTATAACTTAAGCTGGGAATTTGAACTTTTGAACTCATCTTTTCCTTTTCCTACTTTCTCTTGTGCAGTTAGGAACAATCAGGCAATCCCATTAGAAACTACAGTTTGACCAAAATATTTTATCTAGCAAATGAATGGCCACCCATAACCTCATTTTCTTAGGTATTTGATTAAAGCCAGGAGCCATTGAGTTGATTCCAACTCGTGGTGACCCCCTGTGTGTCAGAGTAGAACTGGGCTCTATAGGGTTTCTACTGGCTGATTTTTGAGAAGGAGATGACAAAGCCTTTCTTCGGATGTGACTCTGGGTGGCATTGAACCTCCAACCTTTTGGTTAGTAGCCAAGCACATTAACTGTTTGCATAATCCAGGGACTTCACATATTTGCTTGGGAATACCCATGGTGATATTTTGTATATTTCTATTGCCATATCATTCTGTGGGCTACATGTGCTCTTTTTATTACTGTAAATAGAGTCACGAATGCCTTTGTACCCTTTCACCATACTTACTTGATCTCTATGCTGAGCAAATAATCCAAGAAGCTGGATTGTATGAAGAAGGATGTGGCATCAGCATTGGTGGAAGATTCATTAACAACCTGTGATGCTGACAACACAACTTTGCTTGCTGAAAGTGAAGAGGACTTGAAACACTGACTGGTAAAGACCAAAGACTATAGCCTTCAGAATGGATTATACATCAACAGAAAGAAAAAAGAAATTCTCACAAATGGACCGATAAACAACATTAAGGGACAAAGGGAGAAAATATTGAAGTTTTCAAAGATTTCAGTTTACCCAGTTCTGCAATCAATGCCCATGGAAACAGCAGTCATGAAATCAAATGGCATATTGCGTTGGGAAAATCTGCTGCAAAAGACCTATTCAAAGTGTTGAAAAGCAAATTCTTAACTTTGAGGACTAAGGTTGGCCTGACCCAAGCCATGATGTTTTCAATTGCCTCATATACATTTGAAATCTGGACAGTGAATAAGGAAGACCTAAGAAGAATTAATTTCTTTGAATTATGGTATTGGGGAAGATGAAGAATATTGAATATACCACGGACTGTGAGAAGAACAAACAAACCTGTCTTGGAAGTGGTACAGCCAGAGTGCTCCTTGGAAGCGAGGATGACGAGACATTGTCTCACGTACTTTGGACATGTTATCAGGAGAGATCAGCCCGTGGAGAAGGACATCATGCTTGGTAAAGTAGAGGGTCAGTGAAAAAGAGGAAGACCCTCGACGAGATGGGTTGACGCAATGGCTGCAACAATGGGCTCAAACATAGCAATGATTGTGAGGAAGGTACAGGACCAGGCAATGTTTTGTTCTGTTGTACATAAGTTCATTATGAATCAGAACTGACTGGATAGCACCTAACAACACCACAAACAATACCTTTACATCAAATTAAATTAGAGAATTATTCCTAGAAATCTAAGAACCAATTCAGAAAACACAGTCTTCAGATTCTGTTCACGCAGAACCAGTACTCGTGCCAAAATCTGCATCAGTCAACATTCAGCCAGAAAAACAAAACCAGTAGAATGTATATATTAAGAGATTTATTGCAAAAGATTGGCTTATGTGATTGTGGGGAGGCTGTCAGAAATGGAAAACTGAGCTCTCAGGCACAAGCTCAACAGGCAGAATTTCTTCTTCTTCAGGGAAGAATCAACTCTACTCTTAATGCTTTTCAAATGCATCAATCAGGCACACCCAGATTATGTCACATAATCTCCCTTATTTAAAGTCAACCGATTATGGATTCCAATCATATCTACAAAATATTTTCATAGCAACACCTACATTAGTATTTGTTTGAAGAGATGGGACTGTAGTCTAACCAACTTGACACATAAAACTGTTCCTCACACTGAAATAAATATATATAAATAAAAAAAATGTTTCTGTTTATGTTAATGTCTTAGGCTAGCTTGTCTAGAGAAGCAAAACCAGTAAAGCATTTAAATATATATAGAGAGAGATTTATATCAAGGAAATGGCTCATGTGGTTGTAGAGACTGGAATATCCCAATTCCATGGATCAGGATAGAGGCTTCTCCTGATTGACATAGCCGCAGGGGCTGGCAGACACAAGATTGGCAGGTCAGAGAGCAGGGTTCTTGCTTACAGGCTGTGAAGATCAATGAATCTCAAGATCGACAGACAAGACGGCAGGTAAGCTGCTACCTCAAATCCCAAGAACCGGAGGTCAGAAGAACAGGAGTTAGCTGCAGGATCCCGCATGAGCAAAAAGCCCCTAAGCCTTGCCAGAATGTCCGCTTATTTTGGATGCAGGCTACACGCCCAAGGAAACTCCCTTTCAACTGAGTGTTTACTCACAGCAGATCCCATCATGGGGGTGATCACATATTGAATCTCAACAGGGAAGTGATCACAACATTATATGGCTGCCAAAACATTGAGAATCATGGCCCAGCCAAGATGACACATTATCTTAACGATCACAGTTAATTTAAATTGTACATGGCTGTTTAAGTAGGTGTAGATCCGGAGGTACAGATATATAGATGCTTAAAACCCAGGTGGCAGCAAAAAAAAAAAAAAAAAAAAAACCGGGGGGAACAAATATGTGATAGAAAAATTTTATTGGAATCTGCAGAAGTAAAGTTATTGGCATAAATAAATATTAATATTTTCCAATTCTAAGAGATAAATAAAAAAGCCTATCCACCCTAACACTTTTTTTCTGTGAATATTGAAGACAATAGAACTAATATGACTGGGAGGCAGAGATCAAGTTATATAGATAAGTGCATGCCAATATAGATTATTATAAATGTACAGATCCACCATTCATTTGTCTACCTGGAAGAGAATTTGTCATACTGTGGTGGCTTCCATGTTGCTATGATGCTGGAAGCTATGCCACTGGTATTTCAAATATGAGCAATGTCACCCATGTTGGACAGGTTTCAGTGGAGTTTCTAAACTAAAACAGACTAGAAAGAACGGCCTGGAAATCTACTTCCAAAAATTAGCCTTTGAAAACCTTATGGATTGCAACAGAATATTGTCTAAATCGTGCTGAAGATAAGCTCTTAGTCTGGAAGTCCCTATACAATAGCCTCAGCAATGGACTCACACCAATGATCATGTAGAAGGATAGGACCAAGCAATGTTCAGTATGTTATACAAAAGGTCACCGTGAGTTGGAGCCTACTTGAGGGATACTAAAACAACGTATACACAGGTATGTCCTTACTGATAATTAAAAGATTTTCAGTCTAAAAACAAAGATTCTTATATAGTAACATAACATCTATATAGATAAATAAATAAATTAAAATGTTACTGTTTTCTAAATTATTGACAATTTGCTATTGATGTACTGGCCTTTTTTGTGGAAACCCCTGTGTCAGCCTCATGGGAAAAAAAGCATTCAACAGCTGAATTCCACATTGGCCCTGATAACATTTACTGAGCACTAGTGTGTTGACTTTGTATAGGAAGAGACACCACCTGACCAAATATCACAATATGGAAAGGCTTTTATTACAGGAATCTGAACAGCCCCAAAGTTAGCCTCTTTAGAAAGGTTTGCATATTACAGGTCTGATAAATCAACTTCCTAGTCTCTCCATTGGCTCCAGAGGCTTTCTTTTCTGATAAGTTTCAGCTACTCCCTGTTTTACCTTCCTTGTCTGTCTTTTGATGTTACTCTGGAGTGTCTCTTTGTAATATTGCCTGTCCCTTTGGAATACTATCTGAACAGATGTTTGTGCAGAGAACAGCACTTATCGTGGTTTTAATTGAGTACATCTCAAGTTTTTTTTTTTTTTTTTCAAGCTTTGAAGTGTTTTTAACAATGGTGTTTGTATATAAGGGAGAGTTAAAGTAGTTTTCTCACCATTATATGTATATATTTGTGTCATGCATCACATAACATCACAAGGGAAAAATACAGTATATTGGAAAAACACAAAACCGGAAGAACTTCTAGTCTCAGCTCTGCATTAATTTGCTTTGTGATCTTCTTAATTCACCTAACCTCTCTGGGTAATAATACTTGTCCTGCCTACCCTGAGGATAAAAAAGAGATAATAGTTACTAAATTGCTCTGAAACAGTATAAAGTGTTACTATTACAAAAGAACAGACCACTTATCAAAGGAAAGAAAGAACACAGCTAAATCCTGCAGTCACTTCACATACTATTTTTTTGTCATACCCTAGGGTATTATTCAATCAAATGTTGAGCTATCCACTTTAAAATCCTTCTAGCCTTAAAATGATCAATACTTTATTTGATTCTCCTTCTATTTGTCTCATGTAGCTTTTGTGTGTGTACAAGGTTAATAGGAAAAAATCGCTCAGAGTTTAGATGTGTTTTCCACATAATGATAAGATCTGATAGTAGCTAAAATATAAGGGTTTAAAGTTCAATATAAAACATTCTAATTACTCATAAATATTGTTCTGAGTGGGAAGGGGTTATTTAGGTATACTGAAGAATATTTTTTTTTTCTTGGACACATTTATAGAGCAGCCCAGACTGAATATATAAACTATTGTGAAGGTAAATAGATGCACTAAACAAAACAAAAACCCATTGCCATCAAGTCGATTCCAACGCATAGCGACCCCACAGGACAGAGTAGACCTGCCCCATAGGGCTTCCAAAACTGTAATCTGTATGGAAGCTGACTGCCACATCTTTCTCCCATGGAGCAGCTGGTGGGTTCAAAGCACTAACCTTTCAGTTAGCAGCTGAGCACTTAACCACTGTGCCACCAGGGCTCCTTAGTTGATATACTAGATGCTACATTAATATGAGTCCTTTATACAACTACTTTTGATGATACCATTCTATTGCACGCTTCAAGTTTACTACTTTATAAAGTCTACTTCCCTTATCAAGGCATGCAAATCTCTCCCCAAGCTTTTATTTTCTGCTTTTCTCTCCTCTAGTACCTTGTGTTCTCCTTTTGTTAACTTCTATTTTAGTTGCCTACTTTCCTACACCCATTAAACTCTTCTACCAATGCTAACTTATTGTAGTAATTATTTTTTTCAGTGAGTTATTTAAAATACATGGTTTAAATTTCTTCTCCTGGCAATGGTAAACAAACTAGTATGAATCAACTCTCCCTCTGAGAACAGCTGGGAAAACTAGAAGAAATTATTTAAAAGAAAATAAAATCTATTTGAAGGCATTGGAGAGTTACCAAAGCAGTGCAAAACTGTGGAGACATGAAGACAGACAAGAGAACTCTGCCGCTTAGGGTTATGTTTATTGAAGGTCTTTTCCAGTTCCAAAATTACAGCTGAGAAACTAAGCTGTATTCTTCAGAATTCAAGGACGAAAGACAGGAAGGGATTTGCAATCTGTGGTGCCAGGAGGAAGGGTTACAATTTTAAATAGGGTGCTCTGGGCAGGCTTCATAAGGAAGGAGGCAATTGAGTTGATTAGTATTGTAGATATATAATGAAAGAACATTCCAGGCAGAAAGAAGAGTTAATACAAAGGTCCTGAACTGGTGATGTGCCAGGCAAGATTGAGGAACGGCAGGGGGTTCATTAGGATTAGAGCAGTGGGAGCATGGAAAAAGAGAAGAAATTCAATTAAGAAAGATCGGGTGCAGGGATTAGGTCATGCAGGTTTTGTAAGCCCCTACAAACACTTGTTTTATAAAAGGGGAGCCATTTGAGATTAGGAGTGGCATTATAAGATTTATTTATTAAAAGGATCACTCAGGGAAATATGTTGTGAATAGACTTCAGGGGGCAAGGGTAGAAGAGATATTCATTAGAAGGGTAACGTAGCAATCTAGTCTAGAGATGATGCTGTGTGCCAGTGTGTTAGCTCTAAGTGTAGCAAAAAGTGGCTGGGATTTTGACACATTTTGAAAGTAGAGACAGTGTACTAACCTGAGATATTAGACATGACTATAGTGTGAGAGAAATGGAAAAGAAAGAATAACCCCTAATTTGGGGTTCTAGACAACAGAAAGGGTAGAATTGTTGTCAACTGAGATGGAGAAGGCAAGGTGTGGTGCAAGTTTGGGTAAGAAAGTTGAGTCTTGATAATGTCATGTTAAGATGTCTCTTAAACATCTAAATGAAAATGGACCTTAGGAATTCAGGTAAGGTTATTAATTGCTGTATAATAAAACACCCCCAAATTGTACTGGCTTAAAAACAACAGACATTTGATTATTTCTTATCACTCTTAGGGTTTACTGACATCCAGCCCTATGGTTTTTTGACTAGTCTTGCTTGGGGTTTCTTATGAAGGTATACTCAGATGATGGCTGAGGCTGAAAAGCCTAGAATGGCTTCATTTACATGTTTGGTACCTTGATGGAGAGGGCTAGAAGGCTGGGATGCTGAGACAGCTGCACTTCTTTCTCTTTATGTGGCTTTTTCATGTGGCCTCTCCACTTTGGTCTATCTAATACAGTAGCTAAACTGCTTGTGTGATGGCATAGGGCTACAAACGTACAAAAGCAGAAATTACAAGTCTTTCTTAACATGACCAATCCAGGTTCACTGTTGGAGATGTCTCCAAAAAGTCATGAATAATCAGAGCTGTGATTCATCAGGGTCCTCTTTGGAGACTAACTACCAACGCACATTAGGTATGAGATGTCTGTTAGTCATCTAAGTGTAGATGTCAAATAGGCAGTTGAATATATGAGTTGAAATTTCCATAATGTAGTCTAGCTGGGAGGTAAAAAAAAATGGGGTTTTCAGCGAAGTAAGTAGATTCAATCGCCAAGAAAGAAATTTGGAGGAGAATTAAGGAATTGTCTTGATAACAGGTAAAAATATTCCATTAAGCTTTTATAAAATTTTGGTAAACTTGATGCATTTCACACTAGATAGACAGATGGATAGTTAGGTAGATAGAAAAATAGATGAATAGCTAGGTATCTAGCTAGCTAGATATTGTGTGTGTGTGTGTTTTAGTTATACAGCTCTCTGGTTCTCATTTTAGTACTTTGTCTTGTGAGTTTGCTGTACTAGTTGGTTGACATAATTAGAAATGAAAATTAAAATGATGTTTTACTTAGCTCAGTGTATGGTGTGGCCTTGGGGTATACTAAATGGAAAAAAAAAATCCTATGAACCCTTTCAGAGGTCTCTGAGAAAAATATTAAGATATTGTCAAAATATCTTGAGGGACTGAATGATCCATCTCATTAGCCTCAGCTGGATACAAAGGCTCAGAGGGATTGGCCATAGGAAAGTTCAGTCAAAGTATTTCTAATTTTCTATTGAACTAAAACATAAACGAAAACCAAACGCAGTGCCATCGAGTCGATTCCGACCCTATAAGACAGAGTAGAACTACCCCATATAGTTTCCAAGGAGCGCCTGGTGGATTTGAACTGCCGACTAGTTGTGCTAGACTCTGTCTGGTGGAGGTTATGGTACCTGTGGTCCTTTAGTCCTTTGGACTAATATTTTCCTTGTGTCTTTGACTTTCTTCATTCTTCCTTCCTCCAGCCAGGGTGGGATGAGTAGAATATCTTAGATGGCTGCTCACAAGCTTTTAAGACTCCAAAAGCTACTCACCAAAGTAGGATGTAGAACATTTTGTTTATAAACTGTGTTATGCCAATTGAGTTAGATGTCTCCCAAGTCCATGGGCCCCAGGCCCTCAGCCCAGTAATTCAGTCCCTCAAGGAGTCTGGCTAGCAGCCGTAGCACTTAACCACTACGCCACCAGGGTTTCCTCTATTTCCTATCTTCTACCCTGCAAAGTGTGTAGCAACAACACAGATTGAATCAGACCTGCTCATCATTAACTCTAGTTCAAACCTCTTGCTGTGTATCCCCAAAACAAACTCTTTCTGAAACATTTAGTAAAATTCAGGTTTTTTTTTTTTTTTTTTTACTAGGGAAATAAACTCCTCCTTCTTATTTAATATTTAGGGAGTTGAGGATACAATGGTTGTGAGAAGGTGCTCTTTCCAGCACTTCTTCTTCTTCCACCTTACCTGCTTAGAACACCAAGCAAGAATCATTCCTGGTAGAGTGCCTCAGGCAGATATGCCTGCTTTTCTTTCCTTTGGACTTACCTTCCTTTTTATGGGAATAATAAGGTAGTCGGAGCTAAGGTTTTGATATGGGTCTGATATAAGGAGGTCAAGTCAGCCTCTTGTTCCACATAGTGCTTTAAAAGTATGACCAAAATTAGGCTAGGTGCAAGGAGTACCTGAAGGCCCTGTAGTACAATTGATCCATCAGTAAGCTGGGCTGGGGTTCAGGAAAGATATTCCAGTAACATAGAGTGTGTATTTGCACAGAAAACTGGTTTAAGCAATAGATAGCTGTTTGAGAGTTAAAATATTTGGGTTAAGATAATCTTGGTATTCAAAAAAATAAAAATGATATTTTAGTAATCTTGACAGCTGGTTCTAACTTCGTTCAGTATATATTCTTATTTATGTGTAGACCTAAACTATTTATGTTGCATCTTCTTTCTGTGAAATATAAACACAGAATAAATACAGGGACTAGTCACCTTTCATATGTTGCTGTCAAAACACTACACTGAGCAACTTTACTGGTTGCTTGTTTTTGTGAAGCTTGATATGCACCACTGAGTTGGGAAGAATTGCTCTCAGGAGTATGTGCAGGTTTGGTGGAATTTCCTTTGTACCTCATAATCTTTATAGGTTTACAACAAACTTGGCCCCCTGGAGGTAATCTGTGCCTATCTCTTTCCTGACTGGTGTATTTTTCTTTGACCGAAGGCTCTATCTGTCTGTCTGCCTGTCTGTCTAATCTATCTGTTTAATCTATCTGCCTATCTACCTACCTACCTATTTACCTACCTGCCTGCCTGCCTGCCTGTCTGTCTATCTACCTATCATCTATCTATCTAATCTCTCTATCATCGATGTCTGTTTATCTATCTATCTAATCTATCTGTATATACTCATTGCTGCAGAGTCACTTCTGACTCATAGAGACCCTGTAGGACAGAGTAGAACTTCCCCACAGAGTTTCCAAGGAGCTCCTGGTGGATTCAAACTGCTGACCTTTTGGTTATCAGCCTTAGCACCTAACCACTATGCGACTAGGGTTGCCCTTTTCATAAAACAGTCTTTTTAATTTTGCTTTATGTGAAGGTTTACAAAGAAAATCAGTTTCTTATTAAACAATTAATATACATATTGTTGTGTGACATTTGTTGCCAACCCTGCAATGTGTTAACACTCCTTCCTGACCTTGGGTTCCCCATTTCCATTTGTCCAGTTTTCCTATCTACCCCTGCATTCTCATCGTTGCCACTGGGCTGGTGTGCCCATTTAGTCTCATATACATGGTTGAGCTATGTGTATTACCGTTTGTTTTATGGGCCTGTCTAATCTTTGGCTGAAGGGTGCATCTCAGTAGTGACTTCAGTACTTAGTTAAAAGGGTGTCCAGGGATCATGTTCTCAGGATTCTCCAGTCTGTCAGACCAGTAAGTCTCATCTTTTTTTTTGAGTTAGAATTTTGTTCTACGTTTTTCTCCAGCTCTGTCTGGGACCCTCTGTTGTGATCCCTGTCAGAGGAGTTGGCGGTGGTAGCCAGGCACCATCTAGTTGTGCTAGACTCAGTCTGGTGGAGGTTATGGTACCTGTGGTCCTTTAGTCCTTTGGACTAATATTTTCCTTGTGTCTTTGATTTTCTTCATTCTTCCTTCCTCCAGCCAGGGTGGGATGAGTAGAATATCTTAGATGGCTGCTCACAAGCTTTTAAGACTCCAAAAGCTACTCACCAAAGTAGGATGTAGAACATTTTGTTTATAAACTGTGTTTTGCCAATTGAGTTAGATGTCTCCCAAGTCCATGGGCCCCAGGCCCTCAGCCCAGTAATTCAGTCCCTCAAGGAGTTTGGATGTGTCTGTGAAGCTTCTGAGACTTTGTCTTGGTCAAGTTGTGCTGACTTCCCCTGTATTGTGTACCGTCTAACCCTTCACCGAAGTTATCATTTATCTATTGTCTAGTAGGTGTTTTTCTCTCCCCACTTCTCACCTCCCTCATAACTGTCAAAGATTGTTTCTTTTTTTCATGAATTTTTATAATAGTTGTCTTATACAGTATTTGTCCTTTTGTGATTGACTAATTTCACTAAGCTTAATGCCCTCCAGGTTCATCCATGTTGTGATATGTTTTGCAGATTCATCACTGTTCTTAATTGTTGCATAGCATTCCATAGTGTAAAGCACTCTTTTCTTTGTTTACTCATTGTTCAATGAGAAGACATCCATCCATAACAGTGCTTGCCAGCAATATGTGTGTGTGTGTATGTGTGCATGCACCTGCGTGTGTAAGTGTGGATGCACATGTGCGAGGACGATGTTCTCTTTGTTCTGGTTGCTGGCCACTCTCATACATATTTAAAGTACAAACTGATATGCACAGTTCCAGTTCAAATTTCAAATCAGTTTAATGAAATCTAATATAAAAAAATTTTTTTTTTTTTTTTTTTTCATATCCTAAGCATGAAATGATAGAGGAATTTTTCTCTACACCCAGGCAACCCAGAATGCAACAAATCTTTCTCTGTTGGCTGTTTGCTTTTCCCCAGTTTTGGCTTTTGAATGGTTATGAAGATATGGTAGGTGGGACTTTCAGTGGAAGACAAGGAATAAAGGATGAACAGAATATGCTTATCACCCTGGTGGCACAGTGATTAAGTGCTCTGCTGCTAACCAAAATATCATCAGTTTGAATCTATCAGCTGCTCCTTGGAAACCCTATGGGGCAGTTCTGCTCTATCCTGTAGGATTGTTATGAGTTGGAATCATCTCGATGGCAACAGGGTTTCTATCACCTCACAATAAACTAAATGCATAATATAGATACAGTTGCTGATGTTCTCATTGATTCTACATCATAAAGCTTAACAGTATCCAGGAATTAGGGAATGGGATAGGAATGGAAAGACTAGATGTATTTTTACTTTTCTTATGGTAAAAGATTAAAAAAAAAAAAAGGCACAGGAAGCATCAAAAGAAGATGGAAAGAATACACAGAGTTACTGTACCAAAAAGAATTAGTTGACGTAAAAACATTTCAGAAGGTAGCATATAATCAAGAACTGACGGTACTGAAGAAAGAAGCCAAAGCTGCACTGAAAAAAAATAAAATTTTTTCTAGCAAAAAAAAAGAAAAGGCTCCACTAATTGAGGGAATACCAACTGAGTAGTTCCAACAAATACTGAAGTGCTCACTCATCTATGCCAGGAAATTTGGGAGACAGCTACTTAGTCAACAGACTGGAAGAGATCCATATTTGTGCCCATTCCTAAGAAAGGTGATCTAATGGAATGCATAAATAATCAAGTAATAACATTAATATCACATGCAAGTCAAATTTTGCTGAAGATAATTAAAAAATGATTGCAGCAGTACATCAACAGGGAACCACCAGAAATTCAAGCCAGATTCAGAAAAAGGCACAGAACAAGGGTTATCATTGCTGATGATCTTGACAGAAAGCAGAGAATAACAGAAAGATGTTTGCCTGTGTTTTATTGACTATACACAGGCTTTTGACTGTGTGGATGATAATAAAATATGGATAACATTGCAAAGAACGAGAACTCCAGAACACTTAAATGTGCTCATGTGGCACCTGTACATAGGCCAAGAGCCAGTTATTCCAAAAGAACAAGGGGATACTGCATGATTTAAAATCAGGAAAGGTGTGTGTTAATTAGGATTGTATCTTTGCACCATACTTAGTCTGTATGCTAAGCAAAAAATCTGAGAAGCTGGACTATATGAAGAACAACATGGCATCAGGATTAGAGGAAGTTTCATTAACAATCTGTGATATGAAAATGACACAACTTTGCTTCCTGAAAGTGAAGAGAACTTGAAGCACTTACTGATGAAGATCAAAGACCACAGCCTTCAGTATGGATTACACCTCAACATAAAGAAAACAAAACTCCTTACAACTGGACAAATAAGCAACATCACGATAAATGGAAAAAAAATAAAGTTGTCAAGGATCTCATTTTACTTGGATCCACAATCAATGCCCATGAAAGCAGCTGTCAAGAAACCAAATGAGGTGTTGCATTGGGCAAATGTGCTGCAAAAGACCTCTTTAAAGTGTGAAAAAGCAAAGATGTCACCTTGAGGACAAAGGTGCACCAGATCCAAGCCGTGGTAGAAGGACATCATATTTGGCACATTAGAGGCAAGGTAGAGTTGATCCTACTTCATTGGGCCAAATTAGAGGGTCAGTGAAAAAAAGTAAGACCCTCAACAAGATGAATTGACACAGTGGAGGCAACAATGGGCTCAAACCTAGCAAGGATTATGAGGATGGCACAGGACCAGGCCGTATTTAGTTCTGTTGTCAGAACCAACTCGAAGGTCCCTAACAACAACAAACCTCGTTCCCTCAGAATAAAGATGATTATACATGGCACACTGGGTTTTAATTTTTCATATTTATTTCTGTTATGGATCTGAAATTACCCCATGTGTGTAAACAATGATGGATTAATTCATGGTCTTTCTTACTACATAAGACACAAAGTATAGAGCCTACTTAGAATTTAATTTGTCATCTACTCTCCCCTTGTTGACTTTAACTAAATCTCCTAAATTCTCTTATTATCTTTACAATGAACCTCAGTGCGGACCATGTAGGAAATGAAAATTCAGGTTTGGTCCGTCATAGTCTCGTGCTTTTGATCTAGCATGCTCTCATGGCTGGGAAAGTATGGCCTGAAGCTTGGCTTTGGAAAGCAGCTGCTTGTATTCTTACCCATCATCTTGTACCTGTCTTTTTCTCTTCTTATGCCATCAAAATTTGTCTAGACTTCACCTACTGGGGCACATATTTGAGAGAAGGAAAGAACTATGGTAGGGATCTGTAACTTCTTATGCAGATGGAAATCTGTGGATTAAGGCTTCAAAATTACTGCCTTATTTCCATAATGCATCTCTTGCACTCTTGATCACCCAGGGTTTTGTGAGCTGATTCTACTTCACTGAGCCAGAGTTGGACTTGAATAGAATGCAGATTTAGAAGTTTATTTTTAATTGTGATTTGAGAGATACTTGGAAAATCTTCAAATCAGACACATCTGTCTCTTCTTCCTCTTAATTAAAAAAAGCCAAAAACACCTCCACAATTCTGAGCTAAGGTCGTAGACCCTGTATTAAAATAAAAACCAGAAATCATTAACTTGCACATTACTGACAATACATTTATCAGGTTATTTCTGAGTAGGAAAAGTAGTAAAGAGTGAATGGAAACCACACAGCCTTTGTAGAAAAAATTGCTGAGAAATAAAGTTGTAGAAGACAAATATAATCAATTTTTTATCATTTTGCCAAAACTCAGCACTGCTTCAGGACACTAGTTAACATAGAGGGTGTAATATGGCTTCATTCACAGAAGGCATTAGACATGGGTTAGACATGAAGGCTTTTTCATTCCTGCAGGTTTCTTCAGGGTTTTAATCATTTTTACTCACATAAATACTTTAGAAATTTCATCTCTTTCATTTCTGGAACTAAAATGTTTGGCAGTTTTTATCGCTGTATGCTGTATTAGTTTCCTATGGCTGCTGTAACAGATTACCACAATTTCCACAAAATTAATGACTTAGAACAGCACAAATTTATTATCTCAGTTCTGGAGGCCAAAGGTCTGAAATAAGTCTTCAGGGGCTAAAACTGAGGTGTTTACAGGACTGTTTCCTTTGATAGGTTCAAGGGGAGAATTTATTCCCTTGTCTTTTCTAGCTTCTGGGAGCTCCTTAATTCATTGGTTCATGACCTTTTCCTCTCATCACGTCACTTTCACTTCTTCTGTAGTCAATCTCCCTCTGTTTCCCTCTTCTAGGAACACTTGTAATTATATTTAGAGTCTACCTAGATAATCCAAGATAATCTGCCCATCTGTAGACCCTTAACTTAATCACATTTGCAAAGTCCGTTTTTGCCACATAAGATAACATTCACAGGTTCCAGGAATTAGACCTAGTATCTTTGGAAGTCATTATTTAGCCTAAAACATATGATATTAGTAATACATTTTAACATTTTTTTCGATGTTAACTACATTTAGTAAATTTTTATTAGGTTATTAGCTTAGAAATATTACCATCAATGTATATTTATCTAGCTGAATATTAGCTGAACTGGAAAAACTATCATTCATTCACATACAGACTCCACAAGTCTACATCACATAGATTTCATTGTATTTTCAATATTATCAGAGATGAGTTGCAAGAGGAGAGACGGCTTCCTCACCACAAATTTGATTTGCGTTGCTGCAGACAGAAGTTATCAATTTTTACCTTCTCAATAAAATAAAATAGAATATAGATGTTCTAAGTTTTCTTGCACGTATGTATGGAAATATACTCAAAATACAAATACAAAAATAGTTTATATACAAGTTAAAGACCTAACTGAACAATCTTCTTTTTCAGTATAATAACCTTTTTCAGAAATTGGTTCAGAAGCCTTCATGAAGAATAAAGAAATCTTTACTTTTTGAGCTCTCTAAAGGTCATCTCTGTGTATTTATAGGTTATTGATATTTGCTTTGAGGTTTCAGAAGGTTGTGATAATACTTGAAAAGAAAGAATTTTGACAACCAGTGAATGAACCTTTTAGTACATTTGAAAGATGGACAAGAATCAGTAGCCACCATGGTGAATGACACCACAGGGAGTTTTTTTTTTTTTTTTTTTCATTATATCAAATTCTAAACAAATGAAAAAAAAAAAAGTGGTAAAATCTAGATCTCTTGAGGAACAACTAGTTATGCTATGCCTCTGACACGATATCCAAAGTAGGAGCCAGCCACCGTAAACCCTGAAACCATAGGTCTCTTGGGAAAGTAGATAGGAGAAAGAAAATGTTCAAGGTCAGATGTGACTGCAACTGTAGGGAAGGGAGGCAAAGAAGCTTGTTAAAGGTAAACTTGGAAGTCAAATTAACCTGGAATTATCCAAGGTAAATACAAGAGATTTATCATGTCCAGTTGAATGTATGCTTAGTTTTAAACAGATTTAATACTTCTATACTAATATGGAGGCCTAGTGGCACAGTGGTTAAGAGCTTGGCTGTTAATCAAAAGATATGCAGTTTGAATCCACCAGCCACTCCTTGGCAACCTTATGGGCAGTTCTGCTCTGTCCTATAGTGTCTGTATGAATTGGAATTGACTTGATGGCAATGGGTTTTGTTTGGTTTTTATACTAGTGTGCGTAATATATGTATATGTATATGTATATGTATATGTATATGTATATGTATATGTATATGTATATGTATATGTATATGTATATGTATATGTATATGTATATGTATATGTATATGTATATGTATATGTATATGTATATGTATATGTATATGTATATGTATAAATGCTCAAATATATTGGCATTTATAAGCATATCAGCCTTTTTTTTTTTTTTTTGCCTTTGTATTGTTTATGGGTTGAAAGAAAAAATCCCCAAAGAAAATTGGTGGCTTTCATGAAGCAATATTATTAAAAGCTAATGTAGCAGATTCATCTGATGCCCTGCCATCATATCTACCCATTTTCTTACATACTGGCCCAACTTCTAACCACCAGCACAAACTTGCCTTTGCCCAAGGGCTATCTCTGGACTCCAGTGCCCTCTCTATCCAAACTCAGTGCCAGAGAATTAATGATGCCTGAAGCAGCCCTCAAACAATTGTCTCTCATTGGAATAACCTGAACCGTGTGTTCTACACAGACATCCAGAGTTTCCCAGTTGGATTAAGCTCCATGCTCACAGAGGTAACTTCCTTGGTAATGCATTCTTTATTGACTGCCTTCCTTTCCCTTCCCTTTTCACTTTCTTCCTCCACTGGGTGTTTCCAGAGATCACTTCCCAAATAAACTACTTTCACTTGGTTATTTGTCGTAAGGCCAGCTTCTGGAGGAACCCAAACTAAGATAATTGCCATTGGAACTGGACATATGAAGCAGATTCTCAGAGTGTAATTTTGGAATTGGATCACTTCCTGGCCAGATGGCCATAGGAACCTCATTTTTTTTTTTTTTTTTGGATAAGTCCTGACATGCTGTTACATCAGAATTACAAAGACTTGTGGATACTAGTGAAATGACATGCACTGGCTTCTTCAGTATCACTAACACTTGAGAAAAGTGAGTACAATGGTGATTTTAAAAACTGAATAATTAGCTAGTTGTTAAATGTCACTGAAGCATGGATGGGAGAAAATGACAAATTAAAACAAGGCATAAATTCCAGAAACTCCTGTGTCCGTGTTTGAAGATATTCTCACTTCTTGCAGCAGATGATGGACTGTATTCAAAATTGTATCCAGTCACATACTTGAAGAAATTATGCTTCTCACACCTTTTTATTTAATTTCTACTGAATTAGAGTTCTCGTCAATGGAGTAGAAGAGAGATTGCCTCTAATATGAGGCACAGCAAGAGTTTAACCCAACCTGATGATGACTTTTGCTTAGTTATTTTGGACACTTTTTGGCAGTGGATTATCAGACAAATATTGCTATGCTACTTGGGGTAACGACCCTGATATTCATCAGAAGATAAAATTGCCGTCACTTAATGGATCAGGGATGTGTATATTTGGAACTCAGGGGATTCATCGAGGTGCTTTGGGCGCTTCCGTGCCTAGTTGTAAGTGGAAAATAGTAGCAGCCTTAGCCTGACAAGGGAAGAGTAACCAGGAGCTCAAACTTCTCGTAGATACATGACTGGATTACCCCACTAAGCAGGCAACCTAGACAGCAACAAAATTGCTGGTCAAAGGTGAGAAGAGTCTAGACTTGATAATTGAAGAGACAAATTATTAATATCATTTGTGGATTTGGTGCCAACTGCAGCACCAGGAAGATAACTTGTCACACTAGTCCTCCAATTTTTAAAGAAATTGTGGCTAGCCACTAACTTGAATAATGAGTGGCAGGGTGGAGTGATGTTAATATAGGGCATATTTGGATCTGAATGTTATAGGTGCTTTTACCATTTTAACACATACTGGCCTTTCTTCCAAATGTTAGTACCTGCATAGCTTTGCCTGAGGGTTTTCTGATCTTTGGAATCTAAACTACAGGTAAGTCTGGAATAATGTATTTATCACCCCCTCCCTTGACCCAGAAGCAACTCTTAGTAAAGGCTTCTGGAAATTAGTAAATAAATACCCCAGCACCTTCACTCATCCTCTGATTGGAAAATGTTAAGGTACATGTTCTGCCCTGAGATGTAGCGTTCTCCAGTGGCACTAAGATTCTGTTGCATAGTTCTGGTAACTAGCTTGGTAATTGTGGTAGGCAAAATAATGACCCCCTCCTCCCTAAAGAAGCCCATGTCCTAATCCTCAGAATCTGTCAATATGTCACCTTACATAGTAAAAGAGACTTCAGAAATTATCCTGGATTCTTTGGATAGGTCCAGTGTCATTACAAGCCTCCTTAAAAGTGAAAGAGTGAAGCAAGAGAAGAGAGACAGGAAGATTTGATTATGGAAGCAGAGGTCCAAGAGATACAGTTCCTGGAAGAGGGTTATGAGCCAAGGAATGTGTGTAGACTCTAGAAACTGGAAAATCAAGGAAATGGATTCTCCCCTAGAACCTCCACAGAGACCACAGACCTGCCAGCACACCTTGCTTTTAGCCTAGTGAGATCCATTTTTGGATTTCTGTCCTCCAGAACTGTATGATAATAAACTTGTGTTGTTTTCAGCCACTGAGTTTGTGCTAATTTGTTATAGCACCAAAAAGAAAAGCATGCCTTAATGTTCCCTGTATTGGCTGTCTTCCCTTCCATGCTTTACTTTCTCACTTCCTTATAGATGTTAACTGGTATCACCTACCAAGTAAACTATTTTCATTTGAATCCTTGTTTAGATTGGCTTCTAGCGGGACACAAAGGTCATGTTGGTGAAAACACTTTCAATTTTGTAAAGTACTGTGTCATTTGTTATATGTATAGCTGAAAGAAGAAAACTATTTTTATGTAACATTTTATAGTTCTATGTCTATATGGCTAAATTAAATGGAACTTGGGTTTTATTAAAAGAATTCTGTCATGAGGATCCAGAGAGTTTTTATCTAGCTTTAAGGTTTGTCATCTAGTGCTACTTTTAGTCTATTTTTTATGGCTATTTGGCAATAAAGCTTGTTTTCAACTTTAAATAAAGCTATTGAGTTTTTACTGCCCTTGTCTCAGCTATCACTCTTTGGCAGGTGGCTTAAATGACTTGATATACACTTGAGAGATTAAGGTAAAATTTGTTCCATATTAATGGCTTTACTGGCATTATATTTTAAAAAGCTCAGCAGCAGGGTGGAGAATATAAAAATTTTCTGAAACCCCTTAAAGTAAAAAAATACATATACACACAAACGCACACACACACACACATTAACATAATTAGCCAATGTAAGCTAGAACTTTCAAATTCAGGTTTAATCCTCTAAGTTTATAACTTTTACTTCCTTCCTTCTTTCTACAACCATAAAAAATAAAATAAAAAAAAAAAAACCATAGCAAGACTAAAATACAGGTCTCTTTGGGGATGGCAACTCAAAGTTGTTTCTATGGCAGCAGCACAGTAAAGAATGCCGATTTTTCTAGTTTGTGTAGGATTAATTTGTGCTAATTTATTGTCTGGGAATAAATATGATGAAGTCTATATGCATTATAAAACCTTATACTACTTTTTGTTGCCGTCACTGTCCCACATTGTAAATCTCACCTGTAAGGTTGCCACCATGTGTAATTTTATTGTCATAACTCATGGAAGAACAGACCCAGCCTGAGTCAATCTAGCCATTGGTTACTGGTGACTGTGTGCATTAGATGTGAGCATTGGAATTTGGGGAGCTCACATAAGGAACAGAGGCATGAGATAGGAGAGAAGTGATAGAATTTGAGGGAAGAATTCACTCTAAATGATCACCTATTCCTGGCATTAAAGAAACAGTTTCTAGAAGAAATTGTTTCTAAAGAAACAATTATGGTGAATGGAAAACACTGGAGTGAGAATCAAGGCCTATAGTCCCAGAGAAAGTTATTGTACTTCTCTGGTTCTTAATACTTTCATCCATAAATAATGCATCTGTCCCATAAAATTTTCCAGATCTCTCTCAGCTCTAAGAATATATTTTCCCTCTATATATTTGCTAAACATTTAAAAAATTCTCGTGGTAATCAAAGTATACTGACTTTTAAGAGGATTTTGAAAGCCGTCAGATAAAATCTATAACGAATTATGTATTCATCCTTTAAATGTGAAATCAGAAGAGAGAAAGCCAAAGAAAAGATCCACAAACTTTACCACAGTCTTCTTTTCTTCCATAATGTCCTCCAAACAAACAAACAAACAAAAACTCTCTGTCGATGAGTTGATTGCAACTCATAGCGACCCTATAGGACAGAGTAGAACTGCCCTCATAATGTTTCCAAGTTGTGGCTAGTGGATTCAAACTGCCGACCTTTGGATTAGCAGACAAGCTCTTAAACACTGCACTATCAGGGCTCCTGTTGTTCTCCAGCTTCTTGATAAAAGGACCTTATGTCCTCATTTCTACTCTCAGTCTCACTCTTTCTGGAAGGCCAAACAAAGTCATTTTACAAGATAAAAGCAATATATGCAAATAGTTCTTTGAAAAACTGCTCAACTATTACCAAATACTTTATTCTTGGTCTGTAGGTCTTCAGGTTTCAAGGTCACTTTTAGAAGGGGGAAGCATTTATAAGTTTTACATATTTTGTTGCTACAATGAACATACCACAATTTTTTTTTTTTTTAATTGGGAAATGATTTAAACCTAAGCCAAACGTGAACTTTCAACAGCCTTTCTCATATAGATTATGAGGAAACAAACGCAAGAACACCAAATGATAGTCCAAGACTTAAGGGCAAGGCTTAAAATGCAGATCTCTAGAGCAAAGTAAAACTTCTAGTCATGATCATTTGAAAAATAAATACATAGCACAATAGCTAATTATGAGTATTCTGGTTAAATAATTACCTCAAATTTCTAAATGTGAAAAAAGGTCCGAATGTAAAAAAGGAAGCAATATTATCAAATTTTAAGTTTGTTGAGGAAAAAAAAAAAAAGTTTGTTGAGAGCATTTCATAAATGCAGTGTTATTTCTAAAATTCCTTAAAATCATTAGGGTTTTGGTAATATCTTCCAGGATATGAAAAACAAATCATTCTTATAGTCATTTGTGAAATGATGATTTATTAATAATACCTGAGATAAGGTAACCTCTTCTCAGCTTGGGTCACCTTGACAGATAACATTGGTTTTGGCTGAATAAACCTATGAGAACCACAGATGCTACAGTTACATTAACTGTGTTTCTTCAGTTCGATTTGCTTTTTAAATCCACAAAATGCTTTCAGCTGGTGGTGGCAACTATACTCTCTCTATAATTAGAATGTTATTATCCTTAAAAGACAGATCTGGAGAGAGCTGTTTTCTCCTGTAACTTTAGGCACATCAGCCTTGACAAATTTCTTCAAGACGTTTTCTCTAGAGACATAGAATGTGTGTCTCCTAAAAGATTTAAATAAGTCATAGGGCGCCAGTAGCAGTAGTATTGCAAGATTTTGCTTATTTTCAGAGTCTTTAACTAATTGCCTCATTTAAATGACAGTCAACTTAAAAACAAAAACATAAAAAAAACAATAGTTACTTTGCTCAGATGTGGGTTGAATTATAAAAAAATCTGCAACATGTATCACTTTGCCATTCCACAAGGGGTCATAGTATTATTTTAACCATTTTTCAGAACGCTACTTGTACAGCCGGCCAAGTCCTGTGTTATTTGGTCTTAAATATTATACTTAACCTTCTTCCGTAATTAGCTTAGTGGTTGGTTTGGAAGAAACAAAACAGCTACCTTGCAGGATTTCTAAATGCCAAGCATTCATGTCTCTCTGTCAGTAGCACATTATTGCTTTGAATGGAAGTGAAATTCAAGACAATTGATGCCTCAGGTGCTGAGGAAGTAGAGAAAGCATCAGGTGATAGAAAATTGCTTGCTCAGTAAAATCGCTCCATCCTAAGAGTTCAACCACCAAGAACTCACTTGGAAAGTCCTACCTCAGTGGACTGAACAATGCTGTTTAGAGACTCATTGCAGATGAAACAGGATTCCTAAAAGCCTTTGGATTGTGAACCTTCACAAGTTCCCATTTTCACTGTACTGGCTGTCTAATCCTATAATGCTGATTTATATCCTGGTGATATTTTAAAAACATGCGTGCAGATTCTTTGAATTCTTCCATTAAAAGATGAAAACAATGTCTCCTTCCCTTAAAACAGTTGGTAGTTGCTGTCAAGTTGATTTGACTCATGACCACCTCATGTGTGCAGGGTAAAACTGTTCCATAGGGTTTTCAAGGCTGTGTCTTTTCAGAAGCAGATCACCAGGGTGTCATTCGAGGCGTGTGCGGACCACCAACTTTTTGTCTAGTAGTCCAGCGCTTAACCATTTGCGCCTCCCAGGGACTCCTTCCTTGAAACTAGGCGAACTTTTTTTAACAGTATCAACAAATAGAATACATGGGAAGGAAAGCCATGTGACTCCCAAGAGCAGGTTAGAAAAGGCTATGTGTGAAGCTTCTTATGGTCTCTCCTGGGACTGTTTCTCTCAAAGCCTTTCGCTTCCGTGCAGGAAGTCCAGCTACCCTTGAGGCTGCCTTGTGGAGAGACCACATGCCTATGTGAGACCACATGGAGAGAGAGAGGTATCCGAGGAGCTCTAGCAGTGCTTGCCACCAGCTATTTGATCTTCCCAGGCCAGGTACCAGAAAAGTCAGGGGAAAAACGTTCAAGATGCCCCCAGTTCCAGCCACCTTCAGAATGCAATTGCATAAACCATCCCAGGTGGGGACTGACTAGCTGAGCCCAGTCAATCCCCAGAATTGTGAACAAAATAAATAATTGCTATTATTTTAAAACACTGACTTGGATAGAATTTTCCCCTTGTTTTGTATTTTTTATTCTTGTAAAAATATATGTAACACAACATTTGCCCGTTTAACATTTTTCACTTGTAAAATGTAGTGACATCAATTACAGCAATCCTCTCCTACAACCATCACCAGTATCTGTTGCCAGATTTTCCCTCACCATAAATGGAAATTCAATGCCTGCTAAACAATGATTCCCCTTTATCCTTCCCTCCTGCCTTTGTTAACCACTATTAAACTTTGGTCTCTATATCTTTATCTATTCTAGATATTTCATATGAATGAGATGATACTTTTGTGTGTGTGTGTGTGATTGATTGATTTCACTCAGCATAATGTTTTCAAGGTTCATACTTGTAGTATGTGTAAGAACTTCATCTCTCATGGCTGAGCAATATTCTGCTGTATGTCTACACCGCCTTTTGTTTCTTCATTGTCTGTTGATGGACATTTAGGTTGTTTCCATTTTTTGGCAGTTGTGAATAGTGCTGCCCTGGCGTACATGTGTCTGTTTGTGTGGCTGCTTTCAAGTCTTTTGAAGATATACCTAGGAGTAAAATTTCTGGATCATATGGTAGTTCTGTGTTTAACTTTTTGAGGACCTTCTAGAATGGTAAAGCAGGTGTGCCATTTTGCATTCTTACCAGAAATGGATAAAAGTTCCAATTCCTCCACATCTTTCCCAACATTTGTTAGTTTCTGCTTTTTTTTTTTGCACTTAGCCATCCTAGTGGGAGTGAAGTGGTATTTGATGGACTTTTACACAGCAACCTATAACTGGGAATGTTTTATTATGTACTTATATGTAGACTTATAAGCTAAAATTATTGTTTTCTAAACAATCTAATTTATTCCTCTTTATTAATATTTTCTGCCATATTATGTGAAAATATTTCCTTATATAATTTCCCCAATTCTACCTCTTTTTATATAGCTTTATAAAACTTAATTCCAAATTGAATAATTGAATTTAAAATGCATAAGAAACATAATTATGAAATAAAATATCCTAAAACTAATGAAAATTATGTAGATAAATACAATTTCACAGATCTTTTGTTAATCATTTTATTCCTTGTTGAGCGTGAGATACGCTAAGATATTCAATCATTTTCATAGAAAAATATGGATCGTATGGGTCTGAATAATAGTTTTTACTGTAGCTAAAACTCTCAGTGACGCTCTAGGATAGGACATTATTCCGTACTTAGATTCTGCCTTTCCAGTGCTTGAATGTATTATTTTCAAACTTCTAGGATTTGAAAGATATTGCACATATTAAGAGAACAGGTGGTCACACAGTGTTGGTAGTGGAGTTCTATTCCTTTTAGGTGCTTAGGGCCCTAGGTTGACAGAGCAGCACCATTTATAACACAGCTGATTGCAGTGACAGAAAGAAGAGTGAGCTCTGGAAGGTCTTCAGTTGACAATAAAATTCTCAGCATAGACAAAAGTCATATCTTCTTATTGGCCAACACAAGTTAAAATGTTCCACCCAGCCACCAGAGAAAGAGCAGGTACAGACCTTCTACATGCCAGAATTGGGAATAATCAAGTACTTGGCTAACAGCATTAATGATGACCACGGGAGTAAATAAGTAAGATGGCACAATGGTAAAGTGTCCAGTTTCTAATGTCATAAGTCCTATAGTTCATTCTGTAAACATCTATTAAATATCTATCACATTCTGTTGTGTTTTAGGTGCCATTGAGTCAGTTCCAACTCAAGTGACCCTATACACAACAGAATGAAACACTGGCCAGTCCTGCACCGTCCTCACAATTGTTGCTATGCTTGAGCCCATTGTTGCAACCACTGTGTCAATCCATCTCACTGAGGGTCTTCCTCTTTTTCACTGACTGTCTACTTTACCAAGCATGATGTCCTTCTCCAGGGACTGATCCCTCCTGGTAACATGTCCAAAGTATGTGAGATGAAATCTTGCTGTCCTAGGTTCTAAGGAGCATTCTGGTTGTACTCCAAGACAGATTTGTTCATTCTTTTGCAGTCCATGGTATATTCAGTATTCTTCGCCAACACCACAATTCAGAGGTGTTGATTCTTTTTCGGTCTTCCTTATTCATTGTCCAGCTTTCACATGCATGTGATGAGATTGAAAACACCATGGCTTGAGTCTGGTGCACTTTAGTCCTCGAGGTGACATCTTTGCTTTTTAACACTTTAAAGAGATCTCTTACAGCCAATTTGCCCAATGCAATGTGTCAAATTCTAGGTAGTATTAAATAATGGGCTAATATAAATAAGACATTTCCTTAGAATACTCACAATATGGAAATATAAAATATACAAACTGAAAACAATACTTATAACATGGAAACTATGTGCTAGAGCTGTGCAAAATGTATAGTGGAAGCAAAGAGAAAGGAGCTTCTCACTCTGCCTGGGAGAGATAAAAAAGGCTTTACAACATGTTCTAGAAATCTTTTATTTCAAAACCCAGCCATATTATTAAACTAAAAAAAAAGAAAAGGTATATTTTAAAAAATAATCCTAAGAATTTCTAAAATGGTATTGTTATAAATTCTAAGTTTTCTTTGTGGTCTCATTTCATTAAAACATTATAAACCTTCTATTCCATTATTAAAGAAACCATAAATTCAGCATACAAAACTTTGTTTAATGTTAAAAACACAAATATAAAGCTTACCATTGAACAGTAAAACTCATACACTTTAAAGAGAGGTTAAAAACACCAGTTGCCAATGGTTGGCAATTGTCTAATGCTAGGTACTGAGATAGAACCTTCAATAATCACATGCATGATTCTCAAAACAACCCTAAGAGGTAGGCACTTCCTGCTTATACTGTCTTACAGCTAAAACAACATAAGTTGTTTCACTTGAAGTTTCTCCGCTATGAATTGGTAGAGTGAATATTTGAACCAATTCCAGGTATCAGAACATGGATTTTAAACTATTACTCGACTATACTCAAAATATAAGCAGACTTTACAGAATTCAGTTAGAATGTATAAAGACATATTAATAGATGATATACATTTTTAATGAATGTCTGTTAAAAATTATTATCTCGTATTACCTAAATTGATTTTCTTAACACAATCAAGTCATACTAAAGGGGAAAATCAGTTGATTCATTATGTCAAATGGCAATAAATTAAAACTGAAGGGTTAGTAATGTTGTATATGTATATGCCTTTTGAGATGCATTCCAGATAATTAAAGGATCTTACCTTAAACAACTATGAGTCGGAATCGACTGGACGGCACTGGGTTTAGTTTGGTTTGGGTACCTTAAACAGCGTAAGAGTTTTGTAGGTAATTAAGTTATGAAGGAGAGTTAACAACAACAACAACAAAAAGCCCATTGCTGTCGAGTTGATTCTGATTCATAAGGACCCTATAGGGCAGGGTAGAACTGCCCCATAGAGCTTCCAAGGAGCACCTGGCAGATTCGAACTGCTGACCTTTGGATTAGCAGCCGTAACTCTTAACCACTAAGCCGTCAGGGTTTCTGAAGGAGAGTTAAGAAATTTAAATTGGAGCATATTCTATTTTTTTTTCCCTTATAAGGCATCATAGACATGATATTAAGTATCACAGAAAGGAAATAGAAAATATATTTTCTACAGGGGGCAGGGTGGGGGAGAGGGCTTTGTATTTTTGATGTTTCTGTTCTCTAAAAACAAAATACCTTTAACCACAAAGCAATAAAAACAAAATGCAGCTCACTATAATTTGGGGGTAAGTACCACACTGTTTCAGAGCCCTGGTGACACAGTGGTTAAGACTGCTAAACAAAAGGTCAGCAGTTTGAATCCACTAGCTGCTCCTTCAAAACCCTGTAGGGCAGTTCTACTCTGTCCTAGGGTTGCTATTGATTTGGAATTGACTTGAGGGCAACTGGTTTGCTTTTTTTTCTTTTTTTGGTACCATGTTGTTTCATGTCTAAATTTCCAGATTGAGATTTATGATTAATGCTATTATAGGGAGTCCAGAGTGAATTTAAAATATCCCCAAGACAGAAGCTCTCCAACTACACCAGTTTAGAAAACCATAAGTCTGATGAGATCAGATAACTATAACTCTGTGCCCTTCATACTTTCAATGTTTAGGTAAGATGTTAGGATGGTTAAAGAAGGTTCATTAGCAACAAGTTAATTTTAAACTGAAACCGTGATGTTGCTTTCTCTGCCAAGATGATAAACACTGAATGGTTCATGAATGATTAAAGAAGGTCCTGTAATATTTAGAAAGCAGTTGAGTAGCTAAAATCTGTTTCCTTTCACTCTTGTTCATAAGTGACATGAGGCACTAATTTGAAAGAAATCAGGCCTTGCACTTCAGATCCTGGTAGATGGTGGAAAAAAAAAAAAAAATACACACTGGAGTTTATACAGAAGCTATTTGCCTAAAAAGAAATTTATGCACATTGCAGGCTTTTTTTTTTTTTTTTTTTTACACTTCAATTCATTGATAGTGTTACTGTGAAGGTTGTTCATATTGAATAATGCCCATCATGGCTTTGAAATTCCTTAGATATCAGAATTGACCCCTGTGATTCTTACCGTCAATTTAACTGGCAAGAACCACTGAGAGATGACATTAGTACTTTTTACCATACTATATTTATATACAGTGTATTACTTTCTAAAATATCATGTTTAAATGATTCCGTTTTATTCACTGCAGACTGCAAATGAATTCTTTGTTAACAGTCTATTAATTTTAAAATTACTGAAGCCAAGAAGAACTATAGAAGAAAGATTTTGGGGGGTAACAACTCAGGTTTCTGAAATAAGCAATTTGAATATCCAAGGCACTGGGTAGATTGATCTTCTATTATAATAATAGACAGTATCCATCTCTTAGGTCTTCCCTTGGGAATAATAACTTTATGATGACGCCACAACATTAACTGTACCTTCTACAAAAAAGCTTCTGACAGAAAAGAGGAATTTCTATACCAACTCATCTCATAAGCCTTCTGACAAATAGATTATATGTTTACTTGTATATATTTCCATTTTCTGGAAATAAGAGCAAAATATACATAATGGCTAAACACAGATATGTAAAAGTACTGATTTGTGACTGGGCAGAAAGTATCTAGGAAAAATAGAAAAATGAAAGGGTGATTTAACTCAGACCAGAGAAGAAAGGATATGTAAAAGATGGTAATGGAGGAAGAAAAAAAGAAGAGTGAATTAAATCAGAAAAGCTTGGAGTCTATCAGATTCATATGACCATTGGGTCAACATAAGTTAGAACAATAAGCTTGCCATGTCTAAAAATTGACAAGTAAGCATTTTGAACATCAATCTAGAAACTCTACCAACATAAACCGGAGAAAGTATTTGCTCCTTCAGAAGATAAGGGACTTGGGAAGAGTTCTATTTTACTTAAGTGAAAAATCTAACTTAAATTTCAAATTAAATTTATCAGTTAATTTGGACAGAAAAATTTCAGATTGCAATGCTACAGTTTGTACTGTTCTAACCTCTGCAGTCTGCATCCCAGATTTTTTAAACTTTGGGAAGAAAAATGCATTTAATTGATTTAAATGGTTGATAGAGTGAAAGTTGTTTTTGTTGTGTGCTGTTGAGTTGATTCCAATTTACACTGAGTCTCTGTGATAGAGTAGAACTTCCCCGTAGGGTTTCCTAGACTATAGCCAAGTCTTTTCTCCTGCAGAGTGGCTGGTGGATTTGAACTGCAACCTTTCAATTAGCAGCCAAGTGCTCAACCATTATGCTATCAGGGCTCCTGAAAGAGTGAATAATGTACTAAAATTATGATTTTGAAAGAACCTGTGCATATAAATTACCTAGAGAACGTGAAAATATTTCAGATTCTCAGGCTGTACCGCCACAGATATGATCAGTAGATCTGGAGTGGTGTATCAGTTAACTCTTGTGAATAACTTCACACTGATATTTTATGCAGGCTAAAAAAATTAGCCTACTGACAGAAGCTACAAGATTCCTGAATCATAGACAAAGAGTGTTATTACTCATGTCACAGAAGCAGTAATGAGCACCAGTATGTTTACATTAGTTCTTTTTGCCCCCAAATCCCACAGATTAACATGATAAACTCAGATGGATGCCTGTATATGCAATGTAGTGTATTGCAGGAGAGGAGTCTTGAGCTTAGGAAACCTAGATATCTTTATCAAAACCACACTCTACAGCTTATTTTTTCTAAAGAATCTTATCATTTCTGTCACTTATTTTGGCAAAAGTCTTTTAAAAAGTATGAAGATAGACACATACATTTACCTTAAATTAGAAGTAAACAAACATCAGATGCCTTGTTAGGAGGTTACTAGTACCTGATGTTGAGTACTGTTATCGTAATACTCGTGTGGTCTGCTATCAACTCAATAATACGTGCATGTCTCTTACTGATAGTTGTGGTTATTTTGGGAACTATTTAGGCACAAAATATCCCCCTAATAATTTTTTGTATTCTTTTACATGACATAATTTTCACCACACCTACTGCACTCAGGTAGTGAGAAACAGCAAGAAAAAAAAATGCATGATTTAACGTTTTTGTTAGGTGCCTTTGAGTCGGTTTGACTCATATCAACTCTATGTACAACAGAACGAAACACTGCCTGTGTCCTTCACCATCGTCACAGTTTTTGCTATGTTTGAGCCTATCGTTGCAGCCACTGTGTCAGTCTGTCTCATTGGGGGTCTTCCTCTTATTCACTGGCCCTCTACTTTAGCAAGCATGATGTCCTTCTCCAGGGACTGGTCCTTCCTAATAACATGTCCAAAGCATGTGAGAAGAAGTCTGGGTGTCCTAGCTTTTAAGGAGTATTCTGGCTGTACTTATTCCTAGGCAGATTTGTTTGTTCTTCTGGCAGTCCATGGTATATTCAATATTCTCGGATTATTTTGCTTAGCATGCAGATTGAATAAGGATGGTGAAGGGATACAACCCCCATGTACACCTTTCCTGATTTTAAACCACGCAGTATCCCCTTGTACTGTTCCAATAGCTGCCTCTTGGTCTATTTACAGGTTCCGCATGAGCACGATTAAGTGTTCTGGAATTCCCATTCTTTGCAATGTTATCCATAATGTGTTATGATCTACACAAATGCCTTTGCATAGTCAACAAAACACAGCTAAACATCTTTCTGCTATTCTCTGCTTTCAGCCAAGATCCATCTCCCATCAGCAATGATA
The DNA here is from genome assembly GCF_030014295.1 of Loxodonta africana. Taxonomy (NCBI): domain Eukaryota; kingdom Metazoa; phylum Chordata; class Mammalia; order Proboscidea; family Elephantidae; genus Loxodonta; species Loxodonta africana. The sequence continues at coordinate 54,006,361 of NC_087351.1, forward strand.
TCCTTATTCCATGTCCTGTTCGGAATCAGGCTTGAATTTCTTCTGGCGGTTCCCCGTTGATATAGTGCTGCAACCAATTTTGAATTATCTTTAGCAAAATTTTAATTGCATGTAATATTGATGATATTATTCCATAATTTCCACATTCCATTGGATCACCTTTCTGAGGAATGGGCACAAATATAGATCTCTTCCAGTCGGCCAGGTAACTCTTCCAAATTTCTTGGCATAGGTGAGTCAGCACTTCCAGTGTTGCATTAATTTGTGGAAACATTTCAATTGATATTCCATCAATTCCTGGAAGCTTTTTTTTTTTCTCCAGCGCCTTCAGAGCAGTTTGAACTTCTTCCTTCAGTATTGTCGGTTCTTGATCGTATGCTACCTCCTGAAGTGGGTGAACATTGACCAATTTTTTTTGTACAGTGGCTTTGTGTATTCTTTCCATCTTCTTTTCATGCTCCCTGCATAGTTCAATGATTTGCCCATAGAATTCTTCAATTTTGTAGTTCAAGTCTTGATTTTTTCCTTTAGTTCTTTCTGCTTGGGAAATACCAGGCATCTTCTTCCCTTTTGGTTCTCTGATTCCATGTCTTGTCCTTAAAATGTATATTTTTTCTACAGTTTATTAATTATCAGATAAGTTCATAGAACAAACTCAAATGTGATTCCAAAATATGGTATACTGTAGCCTGTACATATTATTTTCAAAAGACAGACATACAGCAGATTTAACCAACAGATTTTCAATTACCAATCTATTTTACTTTAGTGTCAGCTTCCTACTTTCCTAGGTGTGAATGAAATTCTTTCACTGGAATAACTCAATGTGTAGCAAAGAGTATCTCTTAAGTATTTAGAAGAATTTAATTTCTCAATGTTTGTGAACAGACACAAGAGTAAACTACAGAAACTCAGAGCTGGTGACTGACTGTTAATTCAGGGTAACATTTTTTCTGAAAAAAAAAATAGACAATTGTAGGTTAAGTGTATATAAAAAGAGTGCCTTAAGTTTGTGCTGTCAGATGTGCATAGGGTTGTACCCTTTCACTATACCTAGTCAACATGTATGCTGAGCAAATAATCTGAGAAGCTGGACTATATGAAGAAGAAAGGAGCATCAGAATTGGAGGAAGACTCATTAACAGCCTGCATTATACAGATGACCCAAGCTTGCTTGCTGAAAGTGAAGAGGACTTGAAGAACTTACTGATGAAAATCAAGGACCATAGCCCTCAGCATGGATTACACCTCAACATTAAGAAAACAAAAATCCCCACAACTGGGCCAATAGGCAACATCCTGATAAATGGGGAAAAGGTTGAAGTTGTCAAGGATTTCATTTTACTTGGACCCACAATCAACACCCGTGGAAGCAGCAGTCGGGAAATCAAAAGACACATTGCATTGGGCAAATCTGCTGCAAAAGATCTCTTTAAAGTGTTGAAAAGCAAAGATGTCACCTTGAAGACTAAGGTGCACCTGACCCAAGTCAGGGTGTTTTCAGTCACCTCCTATGCATATGAAAACTGGACGATGAATAAAGAAGGCCAAAGAAGAATTGACGCCTTTGAATTGTGGTGTTGGTGAAGAATATTAAATGTACCATGGACTTCCAAAAGAATTAACAAATCTGTTTTGGAAGAAGTACAACCTGAATGCTCCTTAGAAGCAAAGATGGTGAGACTATGTCTCACATACTTTGGTCATGTTGTCAGGAGGGATTAGTCCCTGGTGAAGGACATCATGCTTGGTAAAGTAGAGGGTCAGTGAAAAATAGGAAGGCCCTCAATAAGATGGATTGACATAGTGGCTGCAACAATGGGCTTAAGCATAACAATTGTGAGGATGGTGCAGGACCAGGCCGTGTTCCTTCTGTAGCTCATAGGGTCGCTATGAGTGAGAGCCAACTTGATGGCACCTAATAACAGCAACATGGCTTTAGTACAACCTTTCTCTATTTGCCTCATTGACCTTCCATGCATTGCAAATCTAATCTCACTTAGAAGCATGCTAACACTTTCCTGCTCATATAACTAATGCCTTTTCTCTCTGTCCTTATTTTCCATTGCTATTTAATTTTATTGTTGTACTATTTTTATATTACACTGAAATGAAATTTAGAATGAAAAACTCAGAATTGCAATATTGTGATAACTAAGCAGATACTCTCTGTCATGTGTATTATTGTGGTATTATGCATGATGTAGGTGATGAAAAGCTGTTAGCAAATTTTATGCTTATTTTCCTATAATATAGTGTTGATTTCTAAGCACTTTTTGAAGCTTCTTTTCAGTTTTTTATTCTAATACTGTTAAAGAATGTAAACTCTGCTATATTAAAAAGAAATCACCATAATTTCTTAATTTTGGGTATGGTACATACTTTTCAGAGAAAATGCTTGAATGCATCAATACTGATGTTTCACAGTATATATTTCCTGAATTGTAAACATCTCTTGGAGTCCCTGGGTGGTGCAAATGATTAATGCAATTAGCTGTTAACTTAAAAGTTGGAGGTTTGAATCCACCCAGAGGAAGAGAATCCTGGTGATCTACTTCCAAAACTCAGCTGCTGAAAATCCTGTGGAACACAGTTCTCCTCTGACACACATGAGGTCATTATGAGTCAGAATTAACTCAGTGGCAGCTGGTACTTGTAAACATCTCTTACATAAATAAGTAACTGCCGACTTAGGTGAATGTATAGCTTTCACTAGTGTATCCAGGAAACTTCCTCTTCCTTCTCCTATACCAATGCCATCAAGGTAGTCCTTCACAAACAGCAGCTGATGTTAGACATGGCCCTTTCTATTTCTAGCTTTTTGCTCTTCCTTCCTTCTCTTCTAACATAGCAATTGCTGCTGCTACCTGCTGAATTCAGCAATAGGCCAGGAAGTCTGCTAACCCTCACTCATCCACCTCCCTGCCACACACTTAAGTTGTAGACATTTTGATTATCACCCAAATAAAACATTGAGTAACCTTGATATTGCTGGAAAAAACCTATGGGTTACTACTATGTCCCTCCAGGACATCAGATTTCAACAGTGGCATCAATAAACATATATGGCACTCCTCGGAAACTCTATGGGGCAGTTCTACTCTGTCCTATAGGGTCGCTATGAGTCATTCGACTCAACGGCACTGGGTTGGGGTGTTATACACAAGTGTCACAGAGTTTTACTAACAATATTTAAATACCAAAGATTTTTGAAGTTTTAGTTTTGAAATGTATGTAACTATAATGGGTTTAAAGTAATCATTAATTCAACATCAGGTTCACTTTTTTTCAAATATGCCTTTTGAGTGGGTGGAGTTACAGTTAGTGTGCTATAAATAGAATATAAATCTCTATACATAAATATCAGTATTTCCGATGGTAATAAATGCGTTATTTTGTCTTGAGACATCCTTTCTCAAGACAGAGCAACTATTCCCCTCATTGCTTTTATTCCATGATAATCTCAGACCTTGAGTTTGTTAGAGATGATTGTATATCCCTTGTTTTAACACAACCCACTCCTAGTCCTGTGAATCAGCACCAGGCACATGACCCAAGCCTTCAGAATCAGGATGCCACGATGACAAATTTCATGGACAAGCACGGAAACACAGTTGCATTTTTCAGAGTTTTCCCATGGATTTTTTAGAGAGCTAGGAAGATCCCTTGGAGAAGGCCAATCTAAAACCACGACGTACTGAGAAGAAACTGGAGCCAAGAAATGGAAAGAGAGGTCAGGTGACCCAGGCACTGGGTTATTTTAAACACGTCACTTCCTTTTGCCCATCTAGCCTGAACATGGTAGTAGTGGCTTACAGTAGTTGCTATTCTCTGGGTTGTTTCCCTGCAATCTGTTTCATTTCTCAGCCTCTTCTATCAGCTAGTAACCCTCTTCAAAGTTTTGTTTTCCCGTATTTTCCTTTTTGAAAATTAACCAAAATAATTTTCATGTCTTATTTGTTTGTTTTATCTTAGCAAGAATATAGTTTTCTACAAATAAATGCTTACCAAAACATCTAAAAATAAAACAGATAAAAGTAGAACTACTTGTAGAGCTGCTTAGGGGACATAATATTATATAATCTAACTGGATTAATTTTTTTCTACTTTGCTGCCTTCCCAAAACTACTTAGTACAGTTTAAAGAATACTGTTATGTTCTTATCAACAAGAATATCTAGATGCACTATTAATATATTAGTGTCTTAAAATTTTTAAATATTATATTCTGGATGTACTTCATCATATAGGGAATGATGAGACCTCTATTTCATTATGATAAACATATTTGAACATACTTATACCCTTATATTTGTTACTCATTCTAGAAGTTCAGTTCTGCCTTAACTTTTTAACTGACTCCACATAGTTTCCTGATACTATCCTTTCCTACCACCATTACATAGGGTTCTTATTTCTTAGGGCTATTTCTAGACAATTACACTACTCCATTCCCACAGCTATATATGTGCTGAAATTACCTTCTAAAACCCATTACTGCTGGTGTCTACTTCCATCTCTCTCTCTCTTTGTCATTCACACACACATACACACACACACAGACCACATGAACATACTTCAGCTCTATGTTTGAATATTAAACCTTTTGACGATTCAATTTTATCCTTTCTTATTGTCCTGGACTCTGATCCAGTAATTCTGACCACCACAGACAGTGACCTACAGGCATCAAATGCCCATCTCTATAATATCCACTAAATTGTAAATGCAGTATTTAAAAGGAGAGTTATGTCAGAGGAAGTAAATTGTGGGATGGCTAGATCAGGTGAGGTAATATGTGTATGAGACAATATTGATTGAGTGGGAAGTGCTGAAACAATTACCCAGGATTCAGAGACCACCCCAAGCAACAATTTGCAATGTCAGCCATCCTTTCCAGACTAGACATGCCATGGTACAGCTTACATCCATCCACAGTTAATCTCGTTTCTTGGGGAGACACAGTAATATATTCGACAATTATTTATTTAATATCTATTCTTTTCTGGTCAATGTATCAAGCACTGGGAGCACAAGAATGAAAGGCATGGATCATATCCTTAAGTACTCTGCCTTTTAGATAAAGACAAGACTATACAGGACGACAGTGCAAAGTGGTGCTGCTATAATGAAGGCATGGGAAAGACACTAGTGAAGTTTAGAAAGATGTGGGTATAAGGCTTCATAGGAAGGCAAATTCAGACTTCCACATCACTCTGCGAGATTAATGCATGGAGTGTGGTGGGAGTTGAGGCTCTGACATGGGCATTTGGCCAGCTTCCCAATGTCAGATGTTTTATTTTTATAAGAAAGGAGTAGGCCCATTGAATAAGTGAACACTATACACAGTTTGCATATATGGACAGAAACAGCATGGCCTGGTGAGGTGACAAGCCCAGAAGTCAGGCAGAGTTGGGACAAACCACCACTATCTATACTTGCAGTTCTCAGTGGTGTTGGAAGAAGCAATGGAGCTATTGTGTGTTAAGTACTTAGCACAGTATCTGCTGCCTTATACGCACTCTGTAAATGGAGATTATTTATAAGAGTATGAATATTAGCAGAAGTGGTAGGGAAGGTAGTATTGGCAGAGGTGTATTATGTAGCTGGTTGGAATTCTGCTACTAGCTTAACCATGTCATCATTCTCTGTCTGATACTAGAAGAAAAGACAGAGTCATGATATTAAAAATATACTCTTCTGATAGTTGGAATATTAAACATTGGTATTGAATATTTCTCTGCAGCGGGATGTGCCTGTCTGTATGTGTGAGCTTAATTTAGTTTTAAAAAGCGTACAAGAGTCTAGTCCTCTGCAGGTCCTGCTTTTAAAGTCTGTTACAACCCATCGCTGTGGCAGGCTAAAATCTGCCCTCTCACGGCACCCCTCATGTTGATAGTGTGTGCCCTCTAGTGAAGAGGATAAACATAAATAATGCCCTCCACTCAACATGGCCAGATCTATTGTTCTAAGATAACACAGAGGCTGAGACATTTGGTCATGGAGTTCTAGCTTTGAGGAAATGGCACTACTCTTGGGACCAGGAAATGGCTTACTAAAGGTATAGGCACTACATCTTAGAGGAAGAAGCAGTTTTCTCAGGGGTCAAAAATCTACTCAGTTTTTGGAGTTAAAAAAAATCTGCTATGGCTAAGGGCAGTTCTACTCTGTCCTATAGAGTCGCTATGAGTCGGAATCGACTCGATGGCACTGGGTTTTTTCTATCGCTAAGGTGCTGATATAAAAAAAGCAAGGGACCAATTCTACTCTGGCCCCTTGTGAGGTAGGTGTTTATTAACAGACAGGGGCTCCTGAAAAATATCTGTTCTATCCATTTACACAAAATACATTTATAGATCTGGTCTAACCTAGGATTTTCCTCATATTAATAGATAACAGAAGTGGGTGAAAATCATAGCCAGTACTGCCGATCCTTACTCTTTAATGGTGAAATATCCCCTTCAGCCTTTATCTGAAATTGTTGCCTAAGGAATATTTTTTTAATTGCAATTTATTTGTTTTTTGTGCATGTGATTATTCTTTACTCAGTTGAAGCTATCAATTTTGTAAGTTGAAGTTTTTTTTTTTTTTTTTTACTTTTAAAAAACTTTGAATCTGTATATTTTTAAATATTTTATTTGGATATGTAACTGATACATAAAAATAAACTGATTGTCATCATAGCCTCTGCATTTTAAATGTTTCTATTATTGAATCCAATCAATAATGTTTTAAATGTTTCTGTTATTGAAGCCGGAAACCCTTGTGGCATAGTGGTTAAAGTGCTATGGCTGCAAACCAAAGGGTAGGCAGTTCAAATCCGCCAGGCGCTCCTTGGAAACTCTCTGGGGGCAGTTCTACTCTATCCTATAGGGTCGCTATGAATTGACTTGATGGTGCTGGGTTTTTTTTATTATTGAATCCAACCTTCAGTTAGGGTACTTACAGCAATTAATAAGACTCAGGCAAGTATATCATGTGCTTATATTTTTGAAGAAAAATAATAAATCTTGTATTAAATCATTCAAAGTTTAAACACACACAGACACACTTGGGCTTTTTTATGTGAGAATTAGCTGTACTGTAAAAATGATAGACTTTGGGACCATGACAATGGGTACTTGTGGATGCAAAGTGTTTTTTGGTCATAAAGCAAACAAGAAACAAAACAAAGAATTCATTTGAAAATATTTTCATTTATAGATTTTCTTCTCAAAGTTTCCAGATAATTATTCCATACAATGCTACATTAAGCAGTAAAAACTGTATCAATATTTAATGATTTAAAGCTTTTATCACATGATGTATCTCATTTCTATTACTTAGAATAATTCTATGGTTTATTGCCCCAAAGATATTTTCATGGGAAATTACCTTCTTTGTTGATTGCAGGATATATTCCTAATGGTGTCTTTTATTGGTATGACAAACAGTAGCAGTGATGGTGAGGGGAAGAGTATTGGAGTACATCTTATAATGAGTAATTTTAGAGAAATACAGTGCAAATACAGTGAGGAGACACAATGAAAAAATAAGATCATAGAAACTTTTTTTATAAAGTGTTCATTATTGCTTGTATTTCTAAGCCTAAAATCTTAAAAATGGGATTTTAAATGTAGAACTCAAGGACAGTTTGTTAAGGAAAGATATTATCCATTGCAATGAAATTTCGGGATACTGAACATGCCACAGTACTATTTGGCAAAAGGCAGCGGTAAACATCATGGAACTCTGTCGTTGTAGGAGTTCAGGAGCAAACAGTTTAGAGAAATTTATGGTTCCAAGACTCAGGTCTTCACTAAATTGAAAAAATAAAAGTGGCTTTGTTAAATGCGTAATGGTTTACATTTACAACAGAGTAGTGTGTAGCCATTAGACATGGTGGTATTTAATGATATGGGGAAATATCCATAAGCATTTTGTTCAAAATACATTGTTAAATTAAAAAAAAATGGTTAAAAATAGTTTCTAAGATATAATTCCACTTTTTAAATGCTAATGTATTCACTGGGAAAAATTCTATAGGAATAATTCAAATTATTAATATTGATTAAGAGGATATTTTCTTTGTTAGAATGATAGGTTATTACTATTTATATTATTTTGTGTATATTTTCTAAGCTGTTTAAAATGAATATGAATTTCTTTGGATAGAAGGAGAATCAGTGTAACTCATAAATATTTGTGGCATTTAAAATAACCCCCTCACATTTTAGAGACATGCATGTGTCTGGGAGTGTGACATGCTTTATATCTGCATCTTCACACCATGTTTAGCACACTGCTGTTATTGTTGTTCTTATTAGGTGCTATCAAGTTAGTTCCTAGTCATAGCAACCCAATGCACAACAGAACGAAACACTGCCCGGTCCCGCACCACATTCACAATCGTTGCTATGTTTGAGGCCATTGTTGTAGCCAATGTGTCAATCCGTCTCATCGAGGGTCTTCCTCTTTATCACAGATCCTCTACCTTACCAGCCATGATGTCCTTCTCCAGGGACTGGTCCCTCCTGATAACATGTCCAAAGTATATGAGACAAAGTCTCACCATCCTTGACTCCAGGGTGGACTCTGGCTGTACTTCTTTGCCAACACCATAATTCAAAGGCATCAATTCTCCTTCGGTCTTCCTTATTCATTGCCCATCTTTCACATGCATATGATGCTATTGAAAATATCATGGCTTGCATCGGGTGCACCTTAGTACTCAAAGTGTGATTTTTGCTTATCAACACTTGAAAGAGGTTTTTTGCAGCAGATTTGTCCAATGCAATGAATGCCTCATTTGATTTTTTGACTGCTATTTACATGGGCGTTGATTGTGAATTCAAGTAAAATAAAATCCTTGACAATGTCAATCTTTTCTTTGTTTATCATGATGTTGCTTATTGATCCAGTTGTGAGGATTTTTGTTTTCTTAATGTTGAGGTGTAATCCATACTGAAGTCTTGTAGTCTTTGATCTTCTTCAGTACGTGGTTCAAACCCTCTTAGCTTTCAGAAAGCAAGGTTGTATCATTTGCATATCGCAGGTTGTTAATGAGTCTTCCAGCAATCCTGATGCTAAATTTTCTTCATATAGTCCAGCTTCTTGGATTATTTGTTCAGCATACAGATCGAATAAATATGGGGAAAGGATACAACCCTGACACACATCTTTCCCTATTTGTTTAAAGCAGTGCCTCTTGGTCTATGTACAGGTTCCTCATGATCACAATTAAGTGTCCTGACATTCCCATTCTTCTCAAGGTTATCCATAATTCGTGATGATCCACACAGTCAGATGCCTTTGCATAGTCAATAAAACACAGGTAAACATCTTTCTGGTATTCTCTGCTTTAGCCAAGCTCCGTCTGACATCCACAATGATATTCCTCATTCCACATCCTCTTCTGGATACAGCTTCAATTTCTGGCAGTTCCCTGTTGATGTACTGCTGCAACAAGTTTTGAATTATCTTCAGCAAAATTTTACTTGCGTGTGATATTAATGATACTGTTTAATAATTTCGTCATCCCGTTGGTATGGGCACAAATACAAATACAGATTTCTTCCAGTCAGTTGGCCAGGTAGCTGTCTTCCAAATTTATTGGTGTAGATGACTGAGCACCTCTAGTGCTGCATTCATTTGTTGAAACGTTTCCATAGTATTCTGTCCATTCCTGAAGCCTTGTTTTTCGCCAATGATTTCAGTGCAGCTTGGACTTCATCCTTCAGTACCATCAGTTCTTGATGATTACTGCCTCCTGAAACATTTGAACACAGACAAATTCTTTTTGGTACAGTGACTCTGTGTATTCCTTCCATCTTAGTTTCATGCTTCCTTTGTCATTCAATATTTTACCCATAGAATCCTTCAAAATTACAACTTGAAGCTTGAATTTTTCCTTCAGTTCTTTCAGCTTGAGAAATGCCAAGCATGTTCTTCCCTTTTGGTTTTCTATCCCCAGCTACCCTGTGAAATCTTTTATTCAACTCTTTTACTTCATCATTTCTTCCATTTGCTTTAGCTACTCTACTTTCAAAAGCATGTTTCAAAGTCTCTTCTGACATCCATTTTTATATTGCTTTTTTTCCTGTCTTTTTAAATGTCCATTTGCTTTCTTTATGTATGATGTCCTTGATGTCACCCCACAACTTTTCTGGTCTTTGGTCATTAGTGTTCAATGTGTCAAATTTATCCTCGAGATGGTCTCCAGATTCATGTAGGATATACTCACGGTCATATTTTGGCTCTCATGGACTTGTTTTAATTTTCTTCAGCTTCACCTTGAACTACATACAAGCAATTGATGGTCTGTTCTGCAGTCAGCTGTAGGCCTTGTTCTGAGTGATGATGTTATGCTTTTCCATCATCTCTGTCCACAGACATCGTAAACTTGATTTCTGTGTATTCCTTCCAATGAGGTCGACGTGTGTAGTCACCGTTTATGTTGTTGAAAAAGGATACTTGCAATGAATAATAAGTCACTGGTATTGCAGAGTTTTATCATGTGATCTCTGGTGTCAACTAGAGGTCCCTCTTCTTTGTTTCCAACTTTCATATTACAATCACCAGTAATTATCAATGCATTTTGATTTCACGTTTGCTCAATTTCAGACTTCAGAAGGTGGTATAAATCTACAATTTCCTCATCTTTGACATTAGCGGTTGGTGGGTAAATTTGAGTAATAGTCCTATTAACTGGTCTTCTTTTTGGCGTATGGATATCACCGTATTACTGACAGTGCTATACTTCAGGATAGATTTTGAAATGTTCTCTTTGATGATGAATGTGATGCCATTCCTCTTTAATTCGTCATTCCTGGCATAGCAGACCACATTAATGTCTGATTCAAAATGGCCGGTACCAGACCATTTCTGCTCACTAATGCCTAGGATATCAATGTTTATGTGTTCCATTTCATTTTTGACAACTTCTAATTTTCCTAGATTCATACTTTGCACATTCCACATTCTGATTATTAACGGATGTTTGCAGCTGCTTCTTCTCATTTGGAGTCATGCCATCTCAGCAAATGAAGGTTGGAAAGTATTACTCTATCCCTGTCATTAAGGTTGACTCTAGTTTGGGCAAGCAGCTCTTCCCCAGTCGTGTTTCGAGTGCCTTCCAATTTTAGGGGCTCATCTTCTGACGCTATTCCAGAAATGCTGTGCTACTATTCATAAAGTTTTCACAGGCCAATTTTCTCAGAAGTAGACTGCCAGGTTCTTCTTCCTAGTTTGTCTTAGTGTGGAAGCTCTGCTGGAATCTGTCCACCATGAGTGACCCTGCTGGTATTTGAAGTACCCGTGGCGTAGCTTCCAGCATCACAGCAACGCCCACACTAACACAGTGTGACAAACTGACACACCCATGGTGGGTTTAGCACATAGGAAGGAATAATAAAAATTTGTTGGAGAAATAAATATTTATTTGGTAAGGGGACTTACTATTTCTTAAAAGAGACAAAGAATTGGATAATGTGATATACCGTGTCTGGCAAATGATACCTGGAATGCTGTCCTATTTAGCTGTATATATCATGGTTTTACTTTTATTTAATTGGAGATAGTAAATTTTAAGGAATCACTGGGTGATACAAATGGTTAATGACACACTATGCTTGTAACTAAAAGATTTGAAGTCTGCCTCACCCAGAGGTGCCTCGGAAGAAAGGCCTGGGGTTCTTCTCCTGAAAAATGAGCCATTCAAAATTCTGTGGAACGCAGTTCTACTCTGACAACACATGGGTTCATGGGTTCTCCATAATTCTGAATCGACTTGATGGCAACTGGTACTGGTAGTGAATTTGAATCCTGACTCTGTTGAGATTAATTTTACAGCAATTAATGTTATTGGATGTGTCTTGCTATTCACTCATTTTTTCTTGACTTCCTCGTTTCAGTTCAGCCTTTTCCTCTCCAAATAAGCGAGTGATCTCATATGAGAATTCAACTTAAGTTCCAACATATTCTAAACAAACACAGGAGAGCCTTACACATTGAATGAATTTGGCTATTTGGAGTATTTTGGAAATGGAAATTTGGGTTAAGAGATTTTCTGTTTGTATACTATTCCTGGATCACCAGTTAAAATACTTTTCTAATTGTACAATTCCTACTCTATATCTTTGATCTTCCCTTCAGAGCCTCCTCACTTTGCTCTGCTTCTCAGAGTTGTCTACTGTTACTTCACATAAAATCCAACGTCTTTTCTACAGTGATCCTTTCTATGTGTCTTAGTATCTTTCAGCCTTTCTCAGGCAGTTGGTACAACAGATCTGATCATTCTCAGTGACCCATTCTCTTTATTTTGGGACATTGTTTCTTTTGTCTTTAAGATCTCATTTCTACTGTGTTTGTTGCTATCATTATTTACCGAGAAGTAATAAAGTTTAATTTGTTAAATACTAACTGGAATTATTGTATATGAAAGTATAGATAAAAAATATATATGTATATATATATGTCTCTAGCTTTTTTTTATTATTTGCTTTTTTATTTAATCCACAAAAATTAAACCTTAGAGTTGTTAAAAACCCAGATTCAGAAGCCAAATTGCCTAGGTTTAGATCCAAGCTCTGCCACTAGCTAGATCTGTGATCTTGGACAAATTCCTTAACTTCTCAGAGTCTCAATTTCTATACAGATAAAATGATGATTACAGTAGGTGTGGTAGGCAGAATAATGCCCCCTCCCAAAGGTGTCCAAATCTTAATCCCCAGAGCATGAGTGAATATCTTTCTTTACATAGTAAAATGTGAGATTAATTTAAAACTATTGAGATAGGGAGATTATCCTTGCACAGAAAATATAGAGGCAGAAGAGTGAAAGAAGGAGATATGACAGTGAAAGCAGAAAATGAGGGTGATGCGCCATGATAAAGACATACCCAGCCATTGCTGGCTTTGAAGATGGAGGATAAGAGCCATAAACCAAGGAATAAAGGCAGACGATGGAAGCTGGAGAAGACAAAGCAATGGATTCTCCCCCTCAAGCCTCCAGAAGGAACACAGCTCTCAGTGAGGACCCATTGTTTTGAGCTCAGTGAAAGCCATTTTGGACTTCTGACCTCCAAAACTGTAAGGTAATAAATTTGTTGTAAACCACCAAATTTGTGGTTATTTGTCACAGGATCAGTAGGAAACCAATATAGCAGGGCTGCTAGAAGAATTAAAAGAGCTAATGTTTGTAAAGCAATTAGAATAACTTGCTCATAACAAGTACCATAAAATGTTTGGTAAATACATACAAACATACCTAAAGAAACAAGCACTGAATGGCTCCTACAAATACTTCATACCCAGCTGAATAGAAAATATATTTAAGCAATTGTCCCTATTCTTCAGATGTAGCATTCCTTAAGGGAAAATATTCAAACATATATTTAAAAAAATAATGGAAAGCTACCAAGTGCTTTAGCATATCCATGGAATGTCAATATAGAGATATGGAGTAGGTGCTGTTGTTAGTTGCTTTAAGATGTTAATCTCATACTCTTAGACGTAATGCTGTGAACATAATGCCCACATTTGGATGGCTAAATACTGAGTAAAAGCTTTCAGATATTTCTCTAAAACAGCGTTTTTGATTCAGAAAACTAAAGTTTGGTTCAGAAACACTCAATTTAGTTTCAGATGAACAAAAACAAGAAACAAGAAGTATTAGCATACCCAAGGGTGCTTGGACAGCAAAAGGCTCTGCCTCATGAGAGAAAATAAAAACTGCACTTTAGGAACTTGAATAAACACTGCTCTTCTCAGAAGATTCTGCAGAGGGGACCTGATGCAGCTGGCCCACTTAAGACTGACTTTTCAGGTGTTCTTCTTCAGTGAAGAGGTTGCAGCTGTCAGTATAATCAGGACAGATGGGCATCCATGCTGGCTCTGGGAGAGCATTGCTGCGAGATTCCCTGTCTGCCACTTGGCCTGACTCAGTACTTTTGTGACTCCAATTACTAGAGCTTTACAACGTCAAATCACATGCTGAATCCTGGGAGAGGGGCTGTTTTTTGCTGACCTGCTTGAATGACAATGACAACCCTAAAGCATAGCCATCATGAAAGATGTTTCAAGCTAAGGGATATTTTAAAATTATTTTTTACCACCCTCTCCCAGATTAGGACAAATTGAAATATTAGGTGGGGTGGGGGTGTCTCTCTTGAGAGATGATCAAGGGAGTTGTCTCTATCCTGTCATCAGAATATGTAGTCTTTTCAGGCTATAAAGTATTGTGGTTAACTAAAAACCTGTTGATGGTCATTATATTTTTACAGAAATATCTATTTATTTGTTTTACCATTTCTACAGTTTGTTTTCCAGATAATAGAATAGTGACATCCTCAGCTTTCTAATATTAAAATTAATGACAAGTAAAACTGAAAGAAAAGAGAAAATAATATTTTATTGCATCCTAAAGAAAAGCCACGTGTATCACTAACTTACTAAGCACTTGATACAAGCTGAGCACTATGTTGTACGTGCATTACATCTTTTAAACCTTATAATTCTCTGAAATACATATTAGTTCAGTCATGTCTACGTCATAGATAAAAGCATCAAGATCTATGCAATGAGTGGTAAAGATGCAAATCCAGATTTGTGTGACTGCAAAACCTGTTCTATAGCCTTTTCTGGGAATTGTATGATTATCCTATAAAACATAGGGCAACTTTTTGAAATATGAAGCAAAGATGCACACACACATACACACATGTGTTTAATCCTACGATCTGGCATTTTGACTTTTCTCTATGACCTTATCTGTTACATCTCTGGATATTGAAGCTGACTGTGCACAGATGCTTTCTAAATATTAAAAGCCCACAGGAAGCACAGAGAAGCTTGCACTACAGAGGATTTGACAGTGCCGTTATCAGAAGGCCATAGCACTAAATCAATGTAACCAAAATGTACTTTCATCCCAAAGTGCTCCAGTCATAGAAGTTACCTGAAAAACGCAACACATTTATCTTCCAGACAACAGATTCCTGGTATGTTGCTTTTCAGTTCCCCTGATCTGTGAAATTTTACTCCACCAGGGGGTGCCAGAGCAACAACGACGGCACTGCAATTCCTAAGGCAGATGACCTGATTTTCTCTTGAATATAACTGATCCATGGAGATAGGGCAGTGGCAACTACTGGCACAATTCCTGGTAAATCAGGTTCACAATAGTCCATGGTGTTAAACTGATTTAAGGAAGGATGAGATAATTTAAGTATATATGGAATTCTGAAACTTTATTCTGCCTACTTATTAGAATATATCTTGTGCCAAAATTGCCTGAACCATTATCAAGAGGTAATTTATTTTTGTTTTCTGCCAACTTCTTTTTATCTTCTAGTAGAAATGGTTTCTGGTAGAAAAGCAAGAAGGCCAGCAAAGGAAATGAGACAAACAGGACAATTGGCTACTGAACAACAGAAATAGTGCCATTTGGTTAAAGAAAGTTTTTTTTTTTTTTTAACTTGAAAATGGTTTAGACTTATGCAAAGTAAATATTACTTGTAATATTATTGCTAAGACACTTAAAGATGTGAAAATTCTCATTCCATGTATCTCATTGCACCACTCGGAATAACCAATAAAGTTTTTTTTTGTGTGTGTGTATACTTTCCGTTTTCCATGCTTGTTTGTGTATGTGTGTGTATATGCATGACATATACTGTATTTTCACACAGATAATGCACACCTTCTACATTTGTTTGCCAATTGCTCCTTTCCTCTCAAGGTATTTTCATAAGTGTGCTGTGCTAATTTTTTTTTTTTTTACAACAACATGTAAAATTGGCAAAGCCTCACGTAAGAAAATACCTGGGGGAGGGGGAAGGGTAAGGGTGGCAAACAAATGCAGAAGAGGTGTGTTATTTGCCTAAAAATATGGTATACACCATGTATATTATACATGGTGTAAATACTTAGTTACAAAGGATGCATACTGTATATGTATATGTGTAGATATGTGTGTGTATGATTTTCACAATTCATTTTTCTTCTTTATTAACTTAATATATCATTAACATCTTTCCACATCACAACAAATATTTTGCTTATTTTTTAATTGTTACATTGTGTTCCATTTGGAGTTGCACTTTTATATATTTGTTTGCTATTATGAATATAAATGCTTGTTTACATATCTATGTGTACACATATATCATCATAACATATTTTCGTGTTCACACCACCTGATACTTCAATACCATGTCTAGAAGTTTACATGACCAAAATAATAGCAGAATTACATAAAGCTATTAGTTATCTAGTGCTGCTATACAGAAATACCGCAAGTGGATGGCTTTAATGAAGAGAAATATATTCGCTCACAGTCGAGCAGGCTACAAGTCCAAATTCAGGGCCTCAGCTCCAGGTGAAGCCTTTCTGTCTCTGTTATCTCTGGAGAGAGGTCCTTGTCATAAATCTTCCCTCAGTCGAGGAGCTTCTCAGCACAGGGACTCTGGGTCCAAAGGACTTGCTCTGCTCCTGAAGCTGATTTTTTTGTGATATGAGGTCCCCATATCTCTCTGCTCACGTCTCTCTTTTATGTCTTAAAAGACATTGGCTTAAGACACTATCAGATCTTGTAGATCTCAACCATATAACTACCGCTAATCCATCTCATTAATATCATAGTGATAGGATATACAACACACAGGAAAATCACATCAGATGACAAAATGGTAGACAGTGTAGGGAATCATGACCTAGCAAAGTTGACAGATATTTTGGGGGGACACAACACAATCCAAGACAGCTATATACACATTCATTTTTTTTTTTTTTCAGTCACTATCAAAGCAAATCTAATGTAAATTCTTTGATAATTTAATCCTTGTACAAAATTGGCAAACACTAACTCATCTGAGTGAACGACTGGCTAGTTCTGTGTTCTTTGGGGAAAAAAGAACAAGCAAAAAAAAAAAAATTCACACTATGTAGCCCTCTAAGAAAATGAGAGCACACATGATTGTATTATAGACTATTAACCTGACAGTGGAGACAGTTGTTTATTTTTGTTTAGTCAAGAACGTCATAAACTTATTTTAACTCTTTTTTTAGATAAATATCAATGCCAAGGTATGTCTTCACAGAGAATGTGATCCTATTGTAGGTTAATTCTTTTATCTTAGCTTGACCCTAGAGCAGTGCTTCTCAAACATTTATTTGAATATTGATCACCTGGGGATTAATTACAGATTCTATGTTCCTAGGTCTTGAGTGGAGCCCAAGATTCTGCATTTTCCAAGTTATGCTAGTCTCTTAGTGAATCATGCTTTTGACTAGCAAGGCCTTATGTTAGAGAACAAGATGTAGTACCAAGCCTTGTAGAACAAAGTTGTTGTAATCATAGGAGATGACTGTGAGCTGGAATAAGGGAGAATGAAATTTTAAATTCACAAAAGGAGCCTTTTTTCCTTCTTCCTCTTTTAATATAGATTCATTTGTTGGTGCTTTACATTTGAGTGGATTTTTACTACTACCTTAAACATGGGTTAGTAGAGACCTCTAAGGGAATAAGTATGGTTAATATTTTACCTGAGAGATTATTCTAATAGCAGTATGTTAGCTAGATTTGGAATAGGTAAGAGAAATGAGCTCAGAAAAAAATATTACTGTTGTTTTATTCCCCCTGCCAAGTACTGCTGTCCTTGCATGATATGTGAGTTGTTGCGTGGCAGACTTTATACAGTGGGTAAACTGTTCGACATGCATAACAGATGGGGTCATAACTACCCAATTCCATAAACGTGGTCTGCACTCCTGGAGGCAGTAATGTACTAAGATGCTTTTTCAATGTGTTTATAGAAGGTGCATTGCTGGCACTTTACAAGTTATTGGAGCTCAGGGCAGCAATAACTTGTAATGTAGTTTTCAACGTAGCTTCAATGTGTTTTTAGGGGTGAGGTACAATAGATAAGAAATATCTTAGTAAATTATTATTTTATCTTGTCAACCAGTCCTGGATTGTTATGCCCTGGTATTTCAGTGTCAACTTGCCATCGTTTTGGCATCATTATTGACATACTTTTTAGTTTGTAGAACAATCCTGTCAGATTTTCAGTTACCTTTGGTAAACAGCATCCCTGAGGGCCACACTTATTGTATGGCTCCCAAGATTGATAGCACCACATTGCTGTCTGAAGTGTGGTTAGCCCCATTGCAAACACAACATCCTCAAATGACTATATGTATATGTATGACTTCTGAGGAACACACAGAATGTATTTCAGGAGGAATGGTTATATTTTAAGGTCTTTCTGTGAGCATTATCTTCATCTATTGAACCAACTTGTTTATGAAATATTTGGCAAGTGTAATAGGTAGTTGATACATGTTAATTTCAGTGCTTTCATTTTTCTGGTTTCTGAAACTTGATTTCAGGAAACAATGATGGTACAATGGTGAGTGATATGAGATAAAATTACTTTTATCCAGCAGCTCACAATCTAGTGGGAAAAGCAGGAATGCAAAGAATTGGAATATATAAATAAATACATTACAGAAAAATGTACATATAAGATGACAGCCAGAGAGAAGGAAATAACTAATTCTGTTTGAGATGGGTTTGTACATTAGGGAAAGTGAATGAGTAGGGAAGCAAAGATGTTATTATCTGAAGACTCAGTTCTCAAAATTCTTCATATTACCCCTGAGATAAAGAAATACAAAAACAACTGAGGTATATAAAGCCGCATAGGACTAGCACAAATGGTATTTTCCACATAAATAATGTTCTGCATTCCATAGATATTTGAATAATTTTTTGGTTTCTATAGCAATATTTAATGCACTTTGCCTTTTATCATAGCTTTACATGTGATTGATTCCATATACTAGCTCTAAGTCCATTGACAAAGAAGACTACAGTTTGCTTATTCACCTTTATATCCTTGTCCACATTTTTTACCTTCCACCTCCAACATCAAGTAGTTTATTAGTGGGTACTATGAATGCCCACAGTTAAATATGGTGTTATTTCTGGTTTATACGTTGTGGTAAAACACATGAGCAAATGGCTATAGAAAACACATTTCTGATGCTATAACCAGCTAGTGTCCCCTTTGTAAGCCTCAACAATATATTAATGGGGATAATACTTCTCTCTACTGCACACTGTGGAAACTAGTGATAAATTAGAGAATGGAGACTAAAGATATTTTTTATAGGCTCACAAGAATTTCAATATTTCCACCGATCATATAGGTAAACATTCTTTTATAATTACCAGAAGCTAGAATTTAAACACAAAATAGTTTAGCATGGTTTTAATATACACTGATTCATCTAGAGATATACCTTTGATATAAATCAAAGATGATTACTCCTCTTTTTGTTCATAATATTACCAAAAGATTGTTCCTTAATTGAATACTTAATTATATTGAAATAATCATTGAAATTTGATGATTATGGGGCAGACTCTTTTGGGAACTTGAGACACAACTGGGATTAAAACATACAAAAATCTCTAGGACAGACAATAAGCAATAAACATTGTACATAAGAA
This sequence comes from Loxodonta africana, assembly GCF_030014295.1. Taxonomy (NCBI): domain Eukaryota; kingdom Metazoa; phylum Chordata; class Mammalia; order Proboscidea; family Elephantidae; genus Loxodonta; species Loxodonta africana. Next base: position 54,025,854 of record NC_087351.1, read on the forward strand.
AATGCAATTGTATGTTAGGATATGATAATGTTATAGAAAAAATTCTACAGCGGAGTAAGGGGATTTGGGAATGCTAGAGGGACATATTGCAATCCTAAATAGGGTGGTCAAGTTTTACCTTATTTAGAAGATGATATTGGAGCAAAGCTGACATGGAGTGAATTGTGTGCCCCCTTCCCCCATATGTATTGAAGTTCTGGCTCTTATACCTATGAGTATGATCCTGTTGAGAAATAGGATTTTGTTTTTTATGTTAATTAGGGCATTTCTGAGCAGGATGGAACCTAAATCTAGAGATTTCTGAGTTATAAAAAGAGCAGAGTTTACAAAAAGACACACACACAAGGTGAAGATGCCATGTGAAGACAGACACATACAACAGATAGACCTACAAGCCCAGGAATACCAAAGATTTCCAGCAGCTACTAGAAACTGAAGTAGACAAAAAAGAACCTCCCCCTAAAGCCATGCTCTGAATTTGGGCTTCTAGTCTCTGAGTGGTCAGTGGTTCAAAGCCACCCAGCTGCTCTGTGGGAGAAAGATCTGGCAATCTGCTCCCATAAAGATTATAGCCTAGGAAACACTGTGGGGCAGGTCTACTCTGTCCTAAAAGGTCACTATAAGTCAAAATCATCTCAATGGCAAATGACGACAGTCTCCTGAACTGTGAAAATCTAAATTTCTGTTTTTAAAGCCACCCGTGCAGAATATCTAGGTGAGAGCTTGCCTGACACGTTTTTGGTGTGCTCACCTGAGGTGGCCACCTGGATCCATGAAATGAGTTGTCATGAAGAACCTGCCACAGTGCATAGAGGGCTGAATCTTGACATATTTTCTTGCACCCTTTGAGGCACAAAATGGTAATAAGAAGTGCTCTGTCTTCCAAAATGAGACATAAACTGCAGATGGCTATGGGGCAGACTCCCAGGGAAAAAGGCTTTGCATACAGCTGGCGAGTCATATTGATGCCAGTAACACCAGGAGGCTAAAAATGAGTCATGGTAGGAATATATACTTACTCTTGATTGGTCTTTGCATACCCAGTGGCAGAAGAAAATGCTGTAAATAGTGTAAAGGTTTAAAACAGAATATACTGTACCAATTTGGGCTTCCAAGTGGCATGAAGCCATAGTCCAATTGGAAAGACAGGAGAAGAGAGAAAGCTAGGACTAGAAAAGTATTTGAAGAAAAAATGGACCAAAAATTTTCCAATTTGCATAAACTCAAAGATCAAAGCAAAAGAAACATGAAGAAAACCACACCAAGGCACAATGTAATCAAATTAAAAAAAAAAAAATTAAAGCAGTTTGAGTGAGAATGACTTATTATGTTCAGAGAAGAAAAGATTATCAGCAGAACTTTTCAGAAGCAGTGCAAACCCAAAGACAGTGAAACAACACCTTTGAAGTATTGAAATATAAAAACCATCAACCAAAAATTATGTAACTAAAAAAAAAACTACTTTTCATAAATGAAGGCAAAATAGAAACCTTTTCAGCAATACAGAAGAAAAGAGAATTTATTTCTATCAGATAAACACTACAAGGAATGTTAAAATAAAGTCAGTCAGTAAGCATAAGTAAAACAATACCAAATAGACACTTGAATCTCCATGAAGGAAAAAAGAACACAGAAAATTGTAATTATATCAACAAATTCATATTTTTCAACATTTTTCTTATCTTTAAAAATAATGGGGTAACCTAATGATAATAATTTTTTTTTGATAATAATAGAAATAAAAATAATAGTGATGCATTGTGGGGCTTACCACGTACGTATAGAAGTAAATATATGAAAAGAATAGCACAAGGCTGAGAAAGGGTAAATGGAAGTATATTATTTAAGATTCATGAGATATAATACTATTTTAAAATAAACTAATGAGTTCAATATGTATACTTTAGGATCTAGACCAACAAGCAAAACAAACAAAATAACAAATTAAGAAAAAATGAGGTCAATCTGTGATTAAACCCGTAAAAAAGATAAAAATAAATCTTAAAAATTCTCAATATAAAAGATGATAGAAAAAAAGAAAGATAAAAAGAACAAGTGGAAATATTAGGAAGCAAATCCCTTAACCACGTCAATAATCACATTAAATATAAATTGCCTAAGCACTCAAGTTAAAAAGCATAGATTGATTGGGAAAAAATAGTCTAAGACCCAGTTATATGTTGCATTAAAAGAAACTCATTCTGTCTGTAAAGAACAAAAGAACATAAACAATGACAAAAGAAAATATGCCAACAATAATCAAAAGAAAGCCAGAATACCTTTATTAATATCAGACCAACTACATATCAGAATAAGGAAATTTGCCAGGAAAAAGGAGGGACAATGCAAGTGTCAACTCACCAAGAAGACATAAAAATGCTAACTGTGAATGCACCTAATAACAGATCCAGCAAATAAAAAATGATGAAACTGAAAGAAGAAATAGAAAAATCCACATTTCACACTTGGAGGCTTCAAAAGTACTTGGTAAAAGTACTCTGTCCATAATCTATAAAATAAACAGACAAAAATAAGCAAGGATATTATCCTATTTGTATGGAATTCTAGAAAAGGCATATAGTAACAGCAGATCAGTGATTAGGAGGGCCTAGTTTTTGGGGAGTGGGGATTGACAAAGTAGCAGGAGGAAACTTTCTGGGGTGAAGGTAATATGCTTTATCTTGAATGAGGTGTGTTGGTTACGTGATTGTGTCCATTGTCAAAGTCATCAAATTGTACACTTTAAATAAGTTGTTATTAATAATACCACAAAAAGCCTTATTATGATTCATTTATATTTATTTCTAATTTATATTATAATTAGGGTTTATGTTGGGATTTTTTTGAAAGGATACACCTTAAAACATTGCATTAGGAGTCCCTGGGTGGTACAAATGGTTAACGTGCTTGGCTGCTAACTGAAAAATTATTGGTTCAAGCCACCCAGAGGCACCTCTGAGTAAAGGCCTGGTGATATACTTCTGAAAAATCAGTTATTGAAAAAGGTACAGAGGACAGTTCTATTCTGACACACATTGGTCATTGTGAGTTGGGATTGACTTGATGCCAACTGGTTAGTTTAGTTACTTACTGATATATTAATTGTAAGATATTACAAGGAGTTTTATAAATATTTCACCATGTTTGTTATTAATCTATTGTTTCTCAGTTGCTTGGCTGTAACTCTGCAAATCATTTATCTCTTTTGCCGGTTGGCTCCCTCTTGACTTCCCTTGCCAATCAGGGCAACTAGAGACTAGAAATCTGGAAGTGGAAAAAGGAGCATGCTTTCTCTCCCTTCTCACTTTTTCCTGACAACATCCTCCTAACCAATGCTTCTTCACATCTCTAGGCCTTTTTTTTTTTTTTTTCCTTTCAGTAGCAGCAATTGATTCTAATGTAGTGTTTTCCACAACACTCCTCAATAGCCCCATGGCCCACCTCTGAGGCAGTAGTCAGACAAATGAATGGAATTATGGATCAAGTTGGTATTTATGGCTCAAAAGCTATAATCACTCAGAGAAAAGTTCATCTTACATGATAATCTACAAGACAATATTTCTTTCTAACAAATTAATGGCATGGAAAACTATAGAATAAAAGAAACTTCAGACCTAAGTGGGACAGGAAGTGGGGGAGAACTGACTATAAAAGAAAATTTTGTGACAAGTAGGGAAATGTGAATATGTACTAGGTATAGTTTATTTATTTTTTTTATAGTTGGTGTTAAGGGATTTTAACTTTTTTTTTTCATATGTAAAAATGGTGAAGCTTAATGTCAAAAAAAAAAAAAACAACATGTTAACGTGAGACATACCTCAGGTGCTTGTGGATGAAATGACATGGTATTTTAGAATTACTGAGACTGTTAATCCAGATAGGAGTGGAGTAATAAATGATACAATATTGGAAAACCATTAGTAATGGTTGAATATGACTAATAGGTACTTATCAACCTGTTGCCATCCACTCGATTCCACCTCATGGTGACTGTAGTCATCTAGTGCTGCTGTAACAGAAACACCACAAGTGGATGGCTTTAACAAAGAGAAATTTATTTTCTTACAGTCTAGTAGGCTAGAAGTCCAAATCCAGGGCATCAGCTCCAGGGGAAGGCTTTCTCTCTGTCAGCTCTGGAGGAAGGTCCTTCTCATCCATCTTCCCCTAGGCTAGGAGCTTCTCTGCACAGGAACCCCAGGTCCAAAAGATGCTCTCTGCTCCTGGCCCTGCTTTCTTGGTGGTATGAGGTTCCTTTGTCTCTCTGCTAATTTCTCTCTTTTGTATCTCAAAAGAGATTGGCTCAAGACACAATCCAATCTTGTAGATTGAGTCCTGCCTCATTAACATAACTGCTACCTATCCCACCTCATTAACATCATAGAGGCATGATTTACAACACATAGGAAAATCACATCAGATGACAAATAGGGTAGACAATCACGTGATACTGGGAATCATGGCCCATCCAGGTTGACAAATACTTTGGGGGACACAATTCAGCCCATGACAGTGACCTATAAGTATCAAAGTAGAACTGTGCTCTATAAGGTTTTTAATGGCTGATTTTTTTAGAAGCAGATTGCCAAAACTTTCTTTTGTGGTACTCCAAATGCCAGCCTTTCAGTTAGTAGTCAGGTGCTTAACTATTTGCACCATCCAGGGACTCCAATATTTGATTACTAAACTCTTCATCTTTGCATCTGGAAATGGCTAAAATTATCCTAAGATACACACCCTAGGAAGGCTCTGTCTCCATCCAGAATTCTCTGGAATATTTTAATTTTATATAATATTCCCTTGGCACATGTGGTAAAAGCCGACTTGCCCTAACTCTAAGGTTATACAGGCAAAATCCAAGTCTTGTACTTTCTATGACTTTCACATGAAAATAAATAATAAAAATTAAAATTAAATTTGTGGTAGTATAATTTATTTGTTCACATTGGGGTTTGGCTCCTCTTTTTCTAACTTAAGTATATCCTGCCCATGAGTGTGTATGTCCTCTCTGCCAATTCCATTGTCTTTTATAATAAGTGTCCTTGTGATAGGGCAATGAGAGGCATTTTAAACTTCCCCATGAGGGGGAAGAATCATTTCTCATTTGGAATCTGAGCTGAAAACAGATTGCCTTTTTGTTGTGATATCTTATTTCTTGGCATTAAATTTCCCTCTGTGTAACTTTTAACCACCTTCTGTCCAGTTTAATGAAAAACAAAGTCATTTTAACCCCTGTTTTACAGTTGAATAAGCTGATATTTATAACAATAAAACAACTTTTCCCCCAACACAAAATAGCAAATAAGTGGTAGATTTTCACCCAGGAATCCAATAGTACGCTCAGTTCTTTTTCTGCTGCCCAAAATATGACTCTGCCTAGCATCCAAGTTCCATTATTGAACACTGGGGACGTAGCAGAGCCTCCTTTTAAAAGACTTACTGCCAACTGAATTTCTGGGATTAATGTTGTTCCTATTTGGAAGGAATTAATAGACCCTGGATTCAGACTTAGTGATTTTTTTCTGATTTGCTTTCAAATATGAACCTTACCTTAGTGGTTAAGGTTTTATTTCTTAGGATCAGACTTCTGAGTCCTATCCCAGTTCTACTCGGAAAACTAAAGCACTTACATTCATTAATCACCTTTTTCATTCAATACACTATGCTAGGATAAATACTATGCAACTAATTATAACACATGGCAATATATAAAGCAAAGGACAGGTGTGAAATTTGTTATTAATTTTAAATGTATGAAATGCCTCAAGTTTCACTGTAGTTGCTGTTGGGTGTCGTTAAGTTGACTTCAACTCATAGCCACCCTGTAGGACAGAGCAGTACTGCTTCATAGGGTGTCCTAGGCTTTAAATCTTTAGGGGAGCAGATTACCACATCTTTTCCCACTGGGAGCAGCTGGTGGGTTCGAATCGCTGACCTTTCGGTTAGTAGCCCATCTCTTAAACATTGATCTACCAGGGCTCCCAAGTTTCTTAATTTCTTCTACACAGCTTTGCTACTCTGCTCTTACCATTCATGTGTTCATTGATTGATCAGTGATGAAGTGCTTTGAATTCTGGCATTGAAAGGCAGATCCCACTGTATAGGACACGGAAAGGGTCCTACTATTCATACCCTTCAAATACCCGCCACCCTTCACCCAAACACTAACCCTAGAGGTAGGGCTTTTTTATTCCTACTTTTATACCTGATATGTGCTGGAATATAAATCATTGTTTAGTTTTTCTTTTCTGGATTGGCATATTCTGCAATTCTGAAATGTTATCCTATTGCTAAATCATCTATGCTTTCTAAAAGAGCAAAACTAACCTATATAGATCTATTCGATATTATTTTCTTTCCTGGCATGTGTTAAGTTACATAATTATATTATCCCGATTTTCTAGTACCTTCCAGCCTAGTCCAAGTATCGGAGATCAAACAATTGTCACTTCTTTTTAATATCAAGCGATTCTCCATACTCAAAAGAAAAGGCCTTATATTGTGCTAAGATGTTTGAAGAATCCTTAAAAGTCTTGTGGTGATTAAATTCATTAGGCTCTTTATGAATAGGTAATTTAAAATATTAAGCATTGACAAAACCATGAAAATAAGAGAATAAATGCTTGAAATATGTCATGGTAAAATTTATTCCTTCACAGTAACATATGTTTCATGAGATTCTTGCCTTAAAAGACATGTTAGGACTTCCTCAACCCATGATCTCCACGTGTATATGAAAAACATGGGGGGGGGGTGGAAACTCCATGTTCACACTTAAAATATATCCAGTGGCCTCATTTCTATTCCTGATTCTCTGCTGGTTCTCTTTGTTAGGTCTCTTAACCTTTTATGCCTCTTCTTCCATCTGTAAAATGAGGATAATAATAACCACCTCCTACATAACAGAAAAAAAGAGGATTAATGAGATGTCTAAGAAATATTTTAGTTATTTAGAAAAATGTGTCAAGGAAAGGTACTTTCTGCAAAAGCATGTTTAAAAAGTAGAATTTCTTGTGGAATCATGGAAAGGATCCTTTAATGAAAATATAACATAAAGAGTTTGAGAAAATACCTAAAGCTACTTTTTTCAAGGACATTTCAACATGTTCTAATTTTTTTGGAAATATTGTTGTGGATATTGATATTCTCAATGATTTAAAAATCTGTATTTATGATTGATTGGTGTTATTTAAAATTATTAAAACAGGCACACTATTATCTGCATGAAGATTTGAATGAGTAAGTGATAAAAGAATAATGAGTTGGCTTGAGCAATAGGGTCTGAGAGCAGGTGGAAGACTCGTGGTTTTCACTCAAAGCAGCTACATAGTTACAAGTGACCCACCACAAGGAGGACGTTGTTGTTGTTGTTGTTAGGTGCTGTCGAGTCAGTTCCAACGCACAGCGACCCTATGCACAACAGAACAAAACACTGCTCAGTCCCGCGCCATCTTCACAATCCTTGTTATGCTTGAGCTCATTGTTGAAGCCACTACGTCAATCCGTTGAGGGTCTTCCTCTTTTCCGCTGACCCTGTACTCTGCCAAGCATGATGTCCTTCTCCAGACAGAGCTGTCCTGACAACATGTCCAAAGTATGTAAGAGGCAGTCTCGCCATCCTTGCCTCTGAGGAGCATTCTGGTCCCATTTCTTCCAAGACAGATTTGTTCGCTCTTTTGGCAGTCCATGGTATATTCAATATTCGTCGCCAACACCACAATTCGAAGGCGTCAACTCTTCTTCGGTCTTCCTTATTCATTGTCCAGCTTTTACATGCATATGATGCGATTGAAAATACCATAGCTTGGGTCAGGCACACCTTAGTGTTTAGGGTGACATCTTTGCTCTTCAACACTTTGAAGAGGTCCTTTGCAGCAGATTTGCCCAATGCAATGCATCTTTTGATTTCTTGACTGCTGCTTCCATGGCTGTTGATTGTGGATCCAAGTAAAATGAAATCCTTGACAACTTCAATCTTTTCTCCATTTATCACAATGTTGCTCAATGGTCCAGTTGTGAGGATTTTTGTTTTCTTTATGTTGAAGTGTAATCCATACTGAAGACTGCGGTTTTTGATCTTCATTAGTAAGTGCATCAAGTCCTCTTCACTTTCAGCAAGCAAGGTTGTGTCATCTGCATAATGCAGGTTGTTAATGAGTCTTCCTCCAATCCTGATGCCCCGTTCTTCTTCATATAGTCCAGCTTCTCATATTATCTGTTCAGCATACAGATTGAATAGGTATGGTGAAAGAATACAACCCTGACGCACGCCTTTCCTGACTTGAAACCAATCAGTATCCCCTTGTTCTGTCTGAACAACTGCCTCTTGATCCATATAACGGTTCCTCATGAGCACAATTAAGTGTTCTGAAATTCCCATTCTTCGCAGTGTTATCCATAGTTTGTTATGATCCACACAGTCGAATGTCTTTGCATAATCAATAAAACACAGGTAAACATCCTTCTGGTATTCTCTGCTTTCAGCCAGGATCCATCTGGCATCAGCAATATCCCTAGTTCCATGTCCTCTTCTGAAACCAGCCTGAATTTCTGGCGGTTCCCTGTCGACATACTGCTGCAGCTGTTTTTGAATGATCTTCAGCAGAATTTTGCTTGCATGTGATATTAATGATATTGTTCTATAATTTCCACATTTGGTTGGATCACCTTTCTTGGGAATAGGCATAAATATGGATCCCTTCCAGTCAGTTGGCCAGGAAGCTGTCTTCCATATTTCTTGGCATAGATGAGTGAGTACCTCCAGCGCTGCATCTGTTTGTTGAAACATCTTAATTGATATTCCATCAGTTCCTGGAGCCTTGTTTTTCACCAATGCCTTCAGAGCAGCTTGGACTTCTTCCTTCAGTACAATCGGTTCCTGGTCATATGCCACCTCCTGAAATGGTTGAATATTGACTAATTCTTTTTGGTATAATGACTTTGTGTATTCCTTCCATCTTCTTTTGTTGCTTCCTGTGTCGTTTAATATTTTCCCCACGGAATCCTTCACTATTGCAACTCAAGGCTTGATTTTTTTCTTCAGTTCTTTCAGTTTGAGAAATGCCAAGTGTGTTCTTCCCTTTTGGCTTCCCATCTCCAGCTCTTTGCACATGTCACTAGAGTAATTTAATTTGTCTTTTCGAGAGGCCCCTTGAAATCTTCTGTTCAGTTCTTTTACTTCATGAATTTTTCCTTTTCCTTTAGCTGCTCGACACTTGAGAGTAAGTTTCAGAGTCTCCTCTGACATTCATCTTGGTCTTTTCTTTCTTTCCTGTCTTTTTAATGACCTCTTGCTTTCTTCAAGCATGATGTCCTTGACGTCATTCCACAACTCGTCTGGTCTTCGATCACTAGTGTTCAATGCATCAAATCTGTTCTTGAGATGGTCTCTAAATTCAGGTGGGATATACTCAAGGTCATATTTTGGCTCTCGTGGACTTGCTCTGATTTTCTTCAGTTTCAGCTTGAACTTGCATGTGAACAATTGATGGTCTGTTCCACAGTCAGCCCCGGGCCTTGTTCTGACTCATGATATTGAGCTTTTCCATTGTCTTTTTCCACAGACGTAGTCGATTTGATTTCTGTGTGTTCCATCTGGCGAGGTCCATGTGTATAGTCACCGTTTATGTTTGTGAAAGAAGGTATTTGCAATGAAGAAGTCATTGGTCTTGCAAAATTCTATCATTCGATCTCGGGCATTGTTTCTATCACCAAGGCCATATTTTCCAACTACTGATCCTTCTTCTTTGTTTCCAACTTTCACATTCCATTCGCCAGTAATTATCAATGCATCTTTATTGCATGTTCGATCAATTTCAGACTGCAGCAGCTGATAAAAATCTTCTATTTCTTCATCTTTGGCCCTAGTGGTTGGTGCGTAAATTTGAATAATAGTCATATTAACTGGTCTTCCTTGTAGGCATATGGATATTATTCTATCACTAACAGTGTTGTACTTCAGGATAGATTTTGAAACATTCTTTTTGACGTTGAATGCAACACCATTCCTCTTCGAGTTGTCATTTCCAGCATAGTAGACTATATGATTTTCTGATTCAAAATGGCCAATACCAGTCCATTTCAGCTCACTAATGCCTAGGATATCAATGTTTATGCATTCCATTTCATTTTTGATGATTTCCAATTTTCCTAGATTCATATTTCGTATATTCCAGGTTCCAATTATTAATGGATGTTTGCAGCTGTTTCTTCTCGTTTTGAGTCACACCACATCAGCAAATGAAGGTCCCAAAAGCTTTACTCCATCCACGTCATTAAGGTCGACTCTACTTTGAGGAGGCAGCTCTTCCCCAGTCATCTTTCGAGTGCCTTCCAATCTGGGGGGCTCATCTTCCAGCACTATATCAGACAATGTTCTGCTGCTATTCATAAGGTTTTCACTGGCTAATGCTTTTCGGAAGTAGACTGCCAGGTCCTTCTTCCTAGTCTGTCTTAGTCTGGAAGCTCAGCTGAAACCTGTCCTCTGTAGGTGACCCTGCTGGTATCTGAATACTGGTGGCATAGCTTTCAGCATCACAGCAACACACAAGCCCCCACAGTATGACAAACTGACAGACACGTGTGGGATAAGGAGGATATGTTCTAGGAAAAAGGCCTATATTGAAACTGCAGACACCTTTTATGTGTTAGAGTACAAGTAGCTCCCCTGTGGGACCTTCTGAGGAGAGTGAGTTCCTTCACACTTCAAAGATGGTTGTTAACAATCATTACACTGTGGCGATTGAGAAATAATGGCTTTAAAAAGGCAACAGCCAGCAAGGGCCCCAAAGAAGAGCAATTGAAGAGGCTACATCATTTGAGGCCACGAGACCCTAGAAGAAAGAGATGAGGTCCTGTAAGTCCAAAAAGCTAAGTTTTCATGTTAATGCTTTATCTGTACACACATACTGGTGAGTTCTTGGTATATTTGGGATGTGTGTGATTTTTTTTTTTTTACTAGAGCATTAATAGTGGAAGATTATTTGAGAAATGTGAGAAAAGTTATATCATTAATATAAATAATTGTAGTCCACAATTGAAAAGTTAAAGGAAATGAACAAATAGCTGGGTATTTAATGGTCAGATCATGGATTTATCGTTCATTTAACTAGGAAAAATTATGTAGCTCTTATAATGTGTCAGACATTGAGCTAGATTCAAGGAAGAGCATGATGAGTTTTTAGTTATAGAGGGGAAAGCCAATTTGAAAGCAGGTAACTATTTATCATATGATAATTAATGAAATAGATACATGTAATAACTACTGTGGAAGAGAAAAAGTTTGACGAGAGACTTCAAGAAGTATGCAAAAGCTTGAAAGACTCCTGCAAAGTTTGATGTTGTTACATGGCAGGGTACAAGGAGCCCTATGGATAAAATTAAAGAGGCAAAATGAACTAATATCATAATAAATCTTGCATATTTACTTTGCTGGGTAATTATTTGCCATTAAAAGATCAGATTTGCATGTCAGAGTAATCTGAGCTTTAAATTAGTATGGTAGAAAATATCTGTTTAAGATTCAGGACAAGAAGCCTACATTAGTTTGCTATTGTTGCTGTAAAAAAATTATCCCCTGATACCCTTTTAGGTCAGTAATGAAGTCACTCCTGAGGTTCATCCTTCAACCAAAGATTAGACAGTTCTGTAAAACAAAACAAGACTAAAGGGGCACGCCAGCCCAGGGGCAAGGACTAGGAGGGAGGAGGGGACAGAAAAATTGGTGTTTGGGAACCCAAGGTCAAAAAAGGGGAGTGTTGACATGTCATGGGTTTGTTAACCAATGTCATAAAACAATATGTGTACTGTTAATGAGAAGCTAGTTAGTTCTGTAAACCTGCATCTAAAATACAATTAAAAAAAAAAAAACACTAAGCTAACCCCTTAAACAACTGTTCTGGGAGCCAGAAGCCCAACTTTACTTACACTGGGCTAAAGTCAAGGAGTTGGCAGGGCTGATTCCTTATGAAGGCTCTAAGGAAGAATCAGCTTCCTTGCCATTTTCATCTCCAGTTGGCCTCCTGTATTCATGTCCTGTGGCCTTTTCATTCATCTTTAAAGTACATCATTCCAATCTCTGTGCATACCACTTTCTCCTCCTCTGTGTCAAATCTCACCCTGCTTCTCTATTATAATGATGCTTGTGATTACATGAAGGGCTCACCCCATATAATCCAGGATATTCTCCCCATCTCAACATCATTAATTTAATCACATCTGCAAAGCCCATTTTTTCATTAAGTTAACATTCACAAGTCCCAGGGATTAGGATTTAGATATCTTTGGGGGCCATTATTTAGCCTATCACCATGCCTATGTTCAGATATACCAACCTCCTCCAGATATACCACTACAAACACACACATACACACAAGCACACACACAGACACACATGTACATCGCCGCCCAAAAAACCTCAAGACTCCAGGACAAGTGCCTGCACCAAGTCAATGGCAATGGTGTATTTAAAGAGCAATTTGTTGTGCAGAGTATAAAAAATGGAAAATCAGAGCTGAAAGCCATATTTATGACTTATGTGGTAAGAGGCATGGTAGTGCAACTAACCAGCATGAGGAATTTTACTCATAAAGGCAACTAGATATTGTTATAAATAGCTATAGTATAACTAGATAGTCAATCTATGGCTGTGCTACATTTGTGATCATTTCTTATAAAATGCTAATTTGCAGTAATTTTTTATAAAACCACTTCCCCCAACAAATGTACATATTGAAAGTCACCTTCACTGTGACAGCTCCATTCCATACTAGTAATGATGAAGGAGATATTTCTCCCTCCTCTGTCTCCATGGGACACAATTCTATGTCCTAAAAAAGGTAGGGGTTAAATTCAGATTAATGTATTTTGGGTTATGTGAATGTCCTCGATATTAATAAAAATTTTAAACTATAAAATACTTAGGTTGTGGAGTATCTATAACGGTGACATTTAAATTGTGATTACTATTTTAAATTCTCTTGTGCTGCTTCTTCCAATTTTATAAAAGACCAAGGCCTGGAAATGAATTGCCACCATTTCAAAAAAAGTCTATTCGTTCCACTGCAGAAAAGCAATGATATCAAATTTAATGTAACTTTTCGTGAACTTAGTGATCCACAAACATAATTTCTTACCTACTTGAATAATTATGAACTAAATACTGTGTAGAATTATAAGGATTCAAGAATTCTACGTAGCTAGCAGTAACCATATTTTATGCAGTCTAAATTAGGGCAGGTAACTCAACCCACTGTTGACAATAGAAGAAAAAAAATTGAAATATGTACATTTGTGTGGGTGGGGAGACAGGGGCATGTTTCCACAGACTGGGCTACAGTAATCTAATGGTTGCCTCATGTGCCCTTGTTGACAGCAGGATTTCAAGTTTTTCTCTTGAATAAAACATTTGGGAGCTATACAAGAGGTAGATTGTGGAGGGTTCAGTGTGAGGCATTATAGATTAGTGATTAAGAGCATACACTGTGGCACAAGACTTCTGGTTTTTAATTTCTATACAGTTGTCTTTAATATGTATAACTTTGAGCAAATTACTTAACCTGTCTTTTTCTTAGTTTACTTACATGTAAAATAACAATAACAGTAGTGTCTACCTCATACAGTTGTGTTGAGGATAAAAATGAGATAATGTTGGTTATTTAGAACAGTGACTGGCCATATGAAGCACTATTTGACTGTTAGCATCTGTATTATTAACAACTTCCTCCCTGTTCTAACACTAGGAAGAGGTGAGGCTAGAATGTGAAAATATCAGTATCTTGACATAGCATGAAAAGGCACTATTAAAACAACTTTTGAGCAAACGTACAACTCACATTTGTGTAATCTCCCTCAACCTTCAATAGCATCAGAAAGTAAGACTTTCATACCAAATCAGAATATTTTCCTATTGCTTTGTTTGCAGATAAGCAAAGAAATATTTTGATAGAACTACGATATGAATAATGCATAGAAATAGACTATTATAGGTTTGAGAGAATAAAATGCATACGCTTTGGTATAGTTGATTTTGGAAGCACATATCTTTTGGTGTTTTTGCCAGAAAGCCATTAGAAGTTAAAAAAAAATCACGTAAATATAATAACTCAAGGATAATAACTGACTAATGTTTATTAATAAGCTTACAATTCAACATCAAATATTTTAAGTGCAAAAGATATATATCCCTCAGTTAGAAGTTCTAGACTGAAAGCTCAATGAAGACATGATTTCTCATTGTATTCAATACTAAGGATTTCCTTACACCTGGTGAGTGTGCTGTAGTTGGGTTTATTTTTTTTTTAATCGTGCTTTAGGTGAAAATTTACAGCTTCAGTTAATTTCTCATAACAAAATTTATATCCATATTGTTATGTGACACTAATTGCAGTCCCTATGCTGTGAAAGCACACTCCCGCTATCCACCCTGTGTTTCTCATGTCCATCTAATGAGCTCCTGTCCCTTTCTGCCTTCTCATTCTGCCTCCGGACAAGAGCTGCCCAGTTAGTCTCGTGTATCTACTTGAACTAAGAAGCACACTCTTCACAAATATTATTTTGTGTTTTATAGTCCAGTTTAATCTTTGTCTGAAGAGTGGGCTTCAGGATTGGTTTTAGTTCTGGTTAACAGAACATCCAGGGGCCATGGCTTCAAGGGTTCCTCCAGTCTCAGTCAGACGATTAAGTCTGGTCTTTTTGCATGAATTGGAGTTCTGCACCACATTTTTCTCCAGTTCTGTCAGGGACTCTTTGTTTTGTATTCCCTGTCAGGGTGGTCACTGGTGGTGGCCAAGCACTATCTAGTTCTTCTGGTCTCAGGCTGATGGAGTCTCTAGTTCATGTGGCCCTTTTGACTCTCAGGCTAATATTTTCCTTATGTCTTTGGTGTTCTTCATTCTCCTTTGCTCCAGGTGGGTTGGGACCAATTAATGCATCTTAGATGGCTACTCACTAGCTTTTAAGACCCCAGATGTCACTCACCAAAGTGAGATGCAAAACATTTTCTTAATAAATGTGGTTATGCCAATTGACCTAGATGTTTGTCCCCCAAAACCATGGTTCCCAGACCCCCACCCCTGCTACTCTGCCCGTTGAAATGTTTAGTTGTGTTCAGGAAACTTCTTAGCTTTTGGTTTTGTTCAATTGTGCTTTCCCCTGTATTGTGTGTTGTCCTCCCCTTCACCTATGATGATTCTTGTGTACTATCCAGTTAGTAAATTCCACTCTCCCTCCCTCCCCACCCTCATAACCATTCAAAGAATGTTTTCTTTTGTGTTTCAACCTTTTTTGAGTTCTTATAATAGTGGTCTCCTGCAATATTTGTCCTTTTGCAACTGACTAATTTCACTTAGCATAATGCCTTCCAGATTCATCCACATTGAATTGTTACAGGAATTCATCATTCTTTTTTTTTTTTTTTTTAATCACTGTGTGGTATTCCATTGTATGTGTATACCATAATTTGGTTATCCATTCATCTGTTGATGGGCACCTAGGTTGTTTCTGTCTTTTTGCTGTTGTAAACAGTGCTGCAGTGAACATGGGTGTGCATATATCTATTCATGTGAGTGCTCTTATTTCTCTAGGATATATTCCAAGGACTAGGATTGCTGGATCATATGGTACTTCTATTTCTAGCATTTTAAGGACGTGCCAAATCAATTTCCAAAGTGGTTGTACCATTTTACATTCCCACCAGCAGTGTATAAGTGTTCAGTCTCTCCACAACCTCTCCAACATTTATTATTTTGTGTTTTTTGGATTAGTGCTGGCTTTTTTGAGGTGAGTTGGTATCTCATTGTAGTTTTGATTTGCATTTTTCTAATGGGTAATAATTGTGAGTGGTTATCTAGTTTCTCTTTTGGTGTTTGTGCATTGTAAGTAATGTTTTGTATACTGTTTATGCCATGTATTAGGGTTCCTAGCTTTGTCCCAAATTGTTCTTCCGTGATCTTTATTGTCTTAGATTTTATACTTAGGTCTTTGATCCATTTTGAGTTAGTTTTTGGGCATGGTGTGAGGTATGGTTCTTGTTTCTTTCTTTCTTTTTTTTTTTGCAGATGGGTATCCAGTTATGCCAGCACCATTTGTTAAAGATACTGTTTGTTCCCCCATTTAATGGACTTGGGCCTTTGTCAAATATCAGCTGCTCATAGGTAGATGAATTTACACCTGGATTCTCAATTCTGTTCCATTGGTCTGTGTATCTGTTGTCCCAGTACCAGGCTATTTTGACTACTGTGACAGTATAATAGGTTCTACAATCAGGTATTGTGAGGCCTCCCATTTTTTCTTCTTCTTCAGTAATGCTTTACTTATCTGGGGCCTCTTCCCTTTCCATATGAAGTTCATGATTTGTTTCTCCATCTCACTGAAAAATGTCATTGGAATTTGGATTGGGGTTGCATTTTATCTGCAGATTACTTTCGGTAGAACTGACATTTTCACCATGTTAAGTCGTCCTATCCATCAGCAAGGCATGTTTTTCCACTTACGTAGCTCTATTTTGGTGTCTTGCAGTAGCATCTTGTAGTTTTCTTTGTATAGGTCTTTTATGTCTCTGGTTAGATTTATTCCTAAGTATTTTGTCTTCTTGGGGGCTACTGTAGATGGTATTGATTTGGTGATTTCCTTTTCAATGTTCTTTTTGTGGGTGTAGAGGAATCCAACTGATTTTTTTTATGTTTATCTTGTATCCTGGTACGCTGCTGAAATCTATAAGTTTCAGTAGTTTTCTTATGGATTCTTTATGGCTTTCTGTGTATAAGATCCTATCATCTGCGAATAGGAATACTTTTACTTTTTTCTTACCAATTTGGATGCACTTTTTTTCTTTTTCTTGCCTTATTACTCTGGCTAGGACTGCCAGCACAATGTTGAGTAAGAGTGGTGATAAAGTGCATCCCTGTCTGGTTCCCATTCTCAAGCGGAATGCATTTAGACTCCATTTAAGATGATGTTGGCTGTTGGCTTTGTATAAATGCCCTTTATTATGTTGAGGAATTTCCTTTCTATTCCTATTTGCTGAGAGTTTTTATCATGAATGGGTGTTGGACTTTGTCAAATGCCTTTTCTGCATCAATTGATAAGATCGTATGGTTCTTGTCTTTTATTTTATTTATGCAGTGAATTACATTGATTGTCTTTTTAATGTTGAACCATCCCTGCATACCCATTATGAATCCAGCTTGGTCATGGTGAATTATTTTTTTGAAATGTTGTTGAATTCTATCAGCTAGAATTTTGTCGAGGATTTTTGTGTCTATGTTCATGAGGGATATTGGTCTGTAATTTTCTTTTTCTGTGGTATGTTTACCTGGTTTGGGTATCAGGGCTATACTGGCTTCATAGAATGAGTTTGGGAGTATTCCATCATTTTCTATGCTCTGAAATATCTTTAGTAGTACTGGTATTAACTCTTCTGTGAAAGTTTGGTAGAATTCTCCAGTGAAGCTTTCAGTGCCTAGGCTTCTTTTTGTTGGGAGGTTTTAAATTACCTCTTCAATCTCTTCTTTTGTTATAGGTTTATTTAGTTTTTCTACCTCGATTTTTGTTAGTTTAGGTAGGTAGTATGTTTCTAGAAGTTAGTTCCTTTTCTCTAGTTTTTTGGTACAGTTTCACAGTATTCTGTTATGATTAGTTTAAGTTCAGTTGGTTCTGTCGTGATATCGCCCATCTCATTTCTTATTTGTTATTTGCTTCCTCTCCTGTTGTTCTTTTCTCAGTTTGGCCAGTGATTTATTGATTTTGTTGATCTTTCCACAGAACCAGATTTTGGGCTTGTTAACTCTTTCTTTTTTCTTTTTTTTTTTGATTCTCTATTTTATTTGTTTCTGCTCTAATTTTTATTATTTCCTTTCTTCTGTTGTCTGAGGCCTTCTTTTGCTGCTCTCTGTTTGTTCGAGTTGTGGGGTTAAAGTTTTGATTTTGGCCCTTTCTTTTTTTTGGATGTGTACATTTATTGCTCTAAATTGACCTCTTAGCATTGCTTTTGCTGTGTCCCAAAGGTTTTGGTAGGATATATTTTCATTCTCATTTAGTTCTGTGAATTTCTTTATTCCATCCTTGTTTTCTTCTATAACTTAGTAGTTTTTGAACAAGGTGTTGTTCAGTTTCCCTGTATTTGAATTTTTTTCCTTGCTTTTTCTGTTATAGATTTCTACCTTTATGGCTTTATGATCAGAAAAGATGCTTTGTCATATTTCAGTGTTTTGGATTCTGTTAAGGCATGCTTTGTGGCCTTATATGTCATCTATTCTGAAGAATGTTCCATGTGCATTGGAAAAGAAAGTATTCTTGGCTGCTGTTGAGTGGTATGTTCTGTATACATCTATGAGATCAAGTTGGTTGATTGTGGCATTTAGATCATCCTTGTCTTTATTGAGCTTCTTTCTAGATGTTCTGTCCTTCACTGAAAGTGGTGTGTTGAAGTTTCCTACTCATATTGTGGAGCTGTCTATTTCTCTTTTCAACGTTAAAACAAAAAATACAACATTAAAAAAATGCAAAACAAATGCTAACACATGTTAGCATTTGTTTTATGTATTTTGGAGCCCTGTCATTGGGTGTGTAAATATTTATTAAGGTTATGTTCCCCTGGTATATTGACCCTTTAATCATTATATAGCGTCTTCCTTATGCATTGTGATGGATTTTGATTTAAAGTCTATTTTTGTCAGATATTAATATTGCCACTCCTGCTCTTTTTTTTTTAATAATTTTTATTATGCTTTAAGTGAACATTTACAAATCGAGTCACTCTATCATGTATAAGCTTATACACACCTTACTACATACTCCCATTTACTCTCCCCCAATGAGTCAGCCTGCTCCCTTCCTCCAGTCTCTCTTTTCGTGACCATTTTCCAGTTTCTAACCCTCTCTACTCTCCCATCTCCCCTCCAGACAGGAGATGCCAATACAATCTCAAGTGTCCACCTGATACAAGTAGCTCACTCTTCATCAGCATCTCTCTCCAACCCATTGTCCAGTCCAATCCGTGTCTGATTAGTAGTCTTCAGGAATGGTTCTGTCGTGGGCCAACAGAAGGTTTGGGAACCATGACCACCGGGATTCTTCTAGTCTCAGTCTGACCATTAAGTCTGGCCTTTTTATGAGAATTAGGGGTCTGCATCCCACTGTTCTCATGCTACCTCAGGAGTTCTCTGTTGTGCTCCCTGTCAGGACAGTCATCAGTTGTGGCAGGGCACCATCTAGTTCTTCTGCTCTCAGGATGATGTAAGTCTCTAGTTCATGTGGCCTTTCCTGTCTCTTGGGCTCATAATTATCGTGTGACTTTGGTGTTTTTCATTCTCTTTGATCCACATGGGTTGAAACCAATTGATGCATGTTAGATGGCCGCTTGTTAGCATTTAAGACCCCAGATGCCACAGTTCAAAGTGGGATGCGGGATGATTTCATAATAGAGTTTATTATGCCAATTGACTTAAAAGTCCCCTTAAGCCATAGTCCCCAAACCCCCGCCCTTGCTTCGCTGACCTTTGAAGCATTCAGTTTATCCCAGAAACTTCTTTGCTTTTGGTCCAGTCCAGTTGAGCTGACCCTCCATGTATTGAGTATTGTCTTTCCCTTCACCTAAAGTAGTTCTTACCTACTAATTAATCAGTAAAAAACTCTCTCCCACCCTCCCTCCCTCCACCCTCTCGTAACCACAAAAGAATGTGTTCTTCTCAGTTTATACTATTTCTCAAGAACTTATAATAGTGGTCTTATGCAGTATTTGTCCTTTTGCTTCTGACAAATTTCACTCAGCATAATGCCTTCCAGGTTCCTCCATGTTCTGAAATGTTTCACAGATTCGTCACTGTTCTTTATCAATGCCTAGTATTCCATTGTGTGAATATACCATAATTTATTTAACCATTCATCCATTGATGGACATCTTGGTTCCTTAAAGCTTTTTGCTATTGTAAACAGTGCTGCAATAAACATAGGTGTGCATATATCTGTTTGTGTAAAGGTTCTTAATTCTCTAGGGTATATTCCAAGGAGTGGTATTTCTGGGTTGTATGGTAGCTCTACTTCTAACTTTTTAAGAAAACACCAGATAGATTTCCAAAGTGGTTGTACCATTTTACATTCCCATCAGCAGTGTATAAGAGTTCCAATCTCTCCGCAGCCCCTCCAACATTTATTATTTTGTGTTTTTTGGATTAATGCCAGCCTTGTTGGAGTGAGATGAAATCTCATCGTAGTTTTAATTTGCATTTCTCTATCAGCTAATGATCGAGAGCATTTTCTCATGTGTTTGTTAGCCACCTGAACATCTTATTTAGTGAAGTGCATGTTCATATCCTTTGCCCACTTTTTGATTGGGTTGTTTGTCTTTTTGTGGTTGAGTTTTAACAGAATCATATAGATTTTAGAGATCAGGCGTTGGTTGGAGATGTCATAGCTGAAATTTTTTTCCCAGTCTGTAGGTGGTCTTTTTACTCTTTTGGTGAAGTCTTTAGATGATCATAGGTGTTTGATTTTTAGGAGCTCCCAGTTAGCTGGTTTCTCTTTGTCATTTTTAGTAATGTTTTGTATTCTGCTTATGCATTGTATTTGGGCTCCTAACATTGTCCCAATTTTTTCTTCCGTGATCTTTATCGTTTTAGTCTTTATGTTTAGGTCTTTGATCCACTTGGAGTTAGTTTTTGCGCATAGTGTGAGGTATGGGTCCTGTTTCATTTTTTTGCAAGTGGATATCCAGTTACGCCAGCACCATTTGTTAAAAAGACTCTCTTTTCCCCAGTAAACTGACACTGGTCCTTTGTCAAATATCAGCTGCTCATAAGTGGCTGGATTTATATCTGGGTTCTCAATTCTGTTCCATTGGTCTATGTGCCTGTTGTTGTACCAGTACCAGGCTGTTTTGACTACTGTGGCTGTATAATATGTTCTAAAAAGAGGTAGAGTGAGGCCTCCCACTTTCTTCTTTTTTGGTAATGGTTTACTTATCCAGGGCTTCTTTCCCTTCCATATGAAGTTGGTGATTTGTATCTCCATCACTTTAAAAAATGTCATTGGAATTTGGATTGGAAGTGCATTGTATGTATAGATGGCTTTTGGTAGAATAGACATTTTTACTATGTTAAGTCTTCCTATCCATGAGCAAGGTATGTTTTTCCACTTATGTAGGTCCCTTTTAGTTTCTTGCACTAGTACTTTGTAGTTTTCTTTGTATGGGTCTTTTACATCTTTGGTAAGTTTTATTCCTAAGTATTTTATCTCCTTGGGGGCTACTGTGAATGGTATTGATTTGGTGATTTCCTCTTCGAGGTTCTTTTTATTGATGTAGAGGAATCCAAGTGATTTTTGTATGTTTATCTTGTAACCTGAGACTACCGAACTCTTCTATTAGTTTCAGTAGTTGTCTGGAGGATTCCTTAGGGTTTTCTGTGTATAAGATCATGTCATCTGAAAATAGAGATAATTTTACTTCTTCCTTGCCAATCTGGATGCCCTTTATTTCTTTGTCTAGCCTAATTGCTCTGGCTAGGACCTCTAGCACAATGTGGAATAAGAGTGGTGATAAAGGGCATACTTGTCTGGTTCCCGTTCTCAAGGGAAATGCTTTCAGGCTCTCTCCATTTAGAATGATGTTGGCTGTTGGCTTTGTATAAAAAAAAAAAAAAAAAAAATAGATGCCCTTTATTATGTTGAGGAATTTTCCTTAAATTCCTATTTTGCTGAGAGTTTTTATCATGAATGGGTGTTGGACTTTGTCAAATGCCTTTTCTGCATCAATCGATAAGAGCATGTGGTTTTTGTCTTTTGTTTTATTTATATGGTGGATAACATTAATGGTTTCTCTAATATTAAACCAGCCTTGCATAAAAAAAAAAAATTTTTTTTTTTTTTTGCATACCTGGTATAAATCCCACTTGGTCATGGTGGATTAATTTTTTGATATGTTGTTGAATTCTATTGGCTAGAATTTTGTTGAGGATTTTTGCATCTATGTCCATGAGGGATATAGGTCTGTAATTTTCTTATTTTGTGATGTCTTTACCTGGTTTGGGTATCAGGGATATGGTAGCTTCATAGAATGAGTTAGGTAGCATTCCATCATTTTCTTTGCTTTGGAATACCTTTAGCAGTAGTGGTGTTAACTCTTCTCTGAAAGTTTGGTAGAACTCTGTCATGAAGCCGTCCGGGCCAGGACTTTTTTTTGTTGGGAGTTTTTTGATTGCCTTTTCAATCTCTTTTTTTGTTATGGGTCTATTGTTCTACTTCTGATTGTGTTAGTTTAGGTAGGTAGTGTTTTTCTAGGAATTCATCCATTTCTTCGAGGTTTGCAAATTTGTTAGAGTATAATTTTTCAGAATAGTCTGATATTATTCTTTTAATTTCAGCTGGGTCTATTGTGATCTGGCCCATCTCGTCTCTTATTCGGGATATTTGTTTCCTTTCCTGTATTTCTTTAGTCAGTCTGGCCAATGGTTTATCAATTTTGTTAATTTTTTCGAAGAATCAGCTTTTGGCTTTCTTAATTCTTTTAATTGTTTTTCTGTTCTCTAATTCATTTAGTTCAGCTCTAATTTTTATTATTTGTTTTCTTCTGGTGCCTGATGGATTCTTTTGTTGCTCACTTTCTATTTGTTCAAGTTGTCGGGACAGTTCTCTGATTTTGGCTCTTTCTTCTTTTTGTATGTGTGCATTTATCGATATAAATTGACCTCTGAGCACTGCTGTTGCTGTTTCCCAGAGGTTTTGATAGGAAGTGTTTTCATTCTCGTTGCAGTCTATGAATTTCTTTATTCCCTCCTTAATGTCTTCTATAACCCAGTCTTTTTTGAGCAGGGTATTTTTCAGTTTCCAAGTATTTGATTTCTTTTCCCTGATTTTTCTGTTATTGATTTCCACTTTTATGGCCTTGTGGTCTGAGAAGATGCTTTGTAATATTTCGATGTTTTGGATTCTGTGAAGGTTTGTTTTATGACCTAACATGTGATCTATTCTAGAGAATGTCCCATGTGTACTAGAAAAAAAAGTATATTTTGCAGCTGTTTGGTGGAGTGTTCTGTATAGGTCTATGAGGTCAAGTTGGTTGATTGTAGTAATTAGGTCTTCTGTGTCTCTGTTGAGCTTCTTACTGGAAGTCCTGTCCTTCTCCGAAAGGGGTGTGTTGAAGTCTCCTACTATGTGGAGGTGTCTATCACACTTTTCAGTTCTGTTAAAGTTTGTTTTATGTATCTTGCAGCCCTGTCATTGGGTGCATAGATGTTTAATATGGTTATGTCTTCCTGATCAATTGTCCCTTTAATCATTATGTAGTGTCCTTCTTTATCCTTTGTGGTGGATTTAACTTTAAAGTCTATTTTGTCAGAATTTAATATTGCTAGCCCTGCTCCTTTTTGATTGTTGTTTGCTTGATATATTTTTTTCCATCCTTTGAGTTTTAGTTTGTTTGTGTCTCTAAGTCTACAGTGTGTCTCTTGTAGGCAGCATATGGACGGATTGTGTTTCTTTATCCAGTCTGAGACTCTCTGTCTCTTTATTGGTGCATTTAGTCCATTTACATTCAGTGTAATTGTAGATACGTATTTGTTTAGTGCTGTCATTTTGATGCCTTTTTGTGTGTGTTGTTGACAATTTCATTTTTCCACTTACTTTTTTGTGCTGAGAAGTTTTTTTTTTTTTTTGTAAATTGGGTGTTCCTCATTTTCATAGTAGTCAAATACATGTTTCCTGAGTTTTTACCTTTTTCTTGGTTTTTATTGTGAGTTTTGGAATTGTTAGACCTCTTTTTTTGTGGTTACCTTAATATTTACCCCTATTTTTCCAAGTAAAAACCTAACTTGTATTGTCCTTTATCACCTTGTTTTCCTCTCCATATGGCAGTTCTATGCCTCCTGTATTTATTCCCTCTTTTTGGTTATTATGATAGTTTACATAATGACTTCAATGATTCCCTGTTTTGAGCATTTTTTTCTTTTTAAAATTAATTTGTTTTTGTGATTTCCCTATTTGACTTGATATCAGGATGTTCTGTTCTGTGACCTTGTATTGTGTTGTTATCTGATGTTATTGATTTTCTGACCAATTTCCTTTAGTATTTCTTGTAGCTTTGGTTTGGTTTTTGCAAATTCTCTAAGCTTGTGTTTATCTGTAAATGTTTTAATTTCACCTTCATATTTGAGAGAGAGTTTTGCTGGATATATGATCCTTGGCTGGCAGTTTTTCTCTTTCAGTGCTTTATATATGTCATCCCATTGCCTTCTTGACTGCATGGCTTCTGCTGAGTAGTCTGAACTTATTCTTATTGATTCACCCTTGTAGGAGACCTTTCTTTCATCCCTGGCTGCTTTTAAAATTTTCTCTTTATCTTTGGTTTTGGCAAGTGTGATGATAATATGTCTTGGTGATTTTCTTTTTGGATCAATATTATATGGGTTCGATGAGCATTTTGGATAGATATCCTTTTGTCTTTCATGATGTCAGGGAAGTTGTCTGCCAACAGATCTTCAACTATTCTCTCTGTATTTTCTGTTATCCCTCCTTGTTCTGGAACTCCAATCACATGCAAGTTATTCTTCTTGATAGAGTCCCACATGACTCTTACGGTTTCTTCATTTTTTTTTTTAATTCTTTTATCTGATTTTTCTTCATTTTTTTTTTTTTATAATGGTGTCAATTGCTTTATCCTCCAACTCCCCCACTCTGCGTTCCAATTCCTCGATTCTGCTCCTCTGACTTCCTATTGAGTTGTCTAATTCTGTAATTTTACTGTTAATCTTTTGGATTTCTGAATGCCGTCTCTCTATGGATTCTTGTAGCTTATTAATTTTTCCACTATGTTCTTGAATAATCTTTTTGATTTCTTCAACTGCTTTATCAGTGTGTTCCTTGGCTTTTTCTGTAGATTGCCTTATTTCGCTTTTGAGGTCATCCCTGATGTCTTGAAGCATTCTGTAAATTAGTTTTTTATATTCTGCATCTGGCAATTCCAGGATTGTATCTTCGTTTGGGAAAGATTTTGATTCTTTAATTTGGGGAGTTGTAGAAGCAATCATGGTCTGCTTCTTTATGTGGTTTGATATTGACTGCTGTCTCCGAGCCATCTATAAGATATTGTAATGATTTACATTTGCTCTCTGAATCTTATCTTGTTTTGTTTTCTTTCAATATACGTAGATGGGCTACTAGATTGTTCTGTCTTGATCGTTGTAGCCTTTGAATCACTTATATCCTCTTACCAGCTGGTTTGGGCCATTACCAGAAATATAAGCCTAAGAGCCCATTCACTATTCGTGAGTATAATCTGATTTTTTGTCACCAAGTGTGTGGGGTAGACTTTCACTTGTTTGCTTAGAGGAGTAGTGGTGATAGTTGTTTGCTCCAGATTCTAGTAGCATCAGGGGGTCACATTCCAGGGGGGCAGGATGCTGACAGGTTTCCCCCAAGTGTCAGTGAGGTAGGTGTGTCTCTATTCCTAAAGCACTTTGGTGGGTGGGCTCTGCAGCTGTACCTTAGGCACGCAATGCATGTACCTCTACAGATTGGTAGATGTCGCTATCCTCAGACCCCTATGGCATGAGGTTAGGTGGTTTGGGTGGAGCGTCAGCCCTCAGTTCCCCATTGTGGGTCAGTGAGGGCTCTGTTTAATAGGTAGAGATATCAGACCTGGAGAACTTGTCTTTCCAGTAATCCCCTAAAACAATTACAGTAAGATCACTATCAGAATTGCCTTCGCATTATAATAGCCACCTTGTTCCCTGTAGGGATAAAAGCCCAAGACTGTGGATCTCATATGCTTGGCTGGAGCTGGTTCTTTATTTTTAGTCCAATTTCGGGTAGTCAGGGAAGGATTCTTTGTCCCTGGTTTTTTTGTAGCTGCTTCTCTCAGGCCAGGAGAATGGGTTAGGAAAAGACAAAACAAACAAATAAACAAACAAAAAAACACAGAGCACTTCACTCTCTGGCCCAGGAATTACCAGTGTTAATGAAGCCACCTGGGAAGGGGAGGGGAGGGATCAGATAGATAAGAGAGAGTAGCACCCAGGAATATAGACAAATTTACTTATCTTGCTTGGTGATGACTGTTTTATCTTAGATTTCCAAGGGGCGGGTAGCCTGTGTGCGTTGGCTGGGTCGAGATTGCCCCTGAGGGTCAGTCCCTTGTCCTGTGCATGTGCTGTCTTAGAAGCGGTGGTCAGTTCCTCCTCTCCCAGTCCAAAGCCAAACGCCACGGTTCCGCAGCTGGGATGCCGCACTCCCGGCTCCAAAACCAGTCGCTGCTTCCTGGTGACTTCTCCTCCTGTCAGCCACATCGCTGCACTGCTTACCTCCACTGGCTGGGTTTCCCCCGAGGTCACTTCAGGGGGCTAGGGCTGCTTCCTGTGTTTACGCCATCTCAGAATGCCATGCTCAGCTCCCCCGCACCCAGTCCAAAACCCTGCACCAAGATTTTCTGACTGGGACACTGGCTTCGGGCTCCAAAAACAGTCGCTGCTTCCCTGTTGTTGCTCGTTCGTTCTGTCCTTAGCAGCTTCAGTGTACAGCCTGCTTGTGCTGGCTGAGTCTCTATGGAGGTTACCCCAGGGCGCTAAGGGTTAGGGCTGTGTCCCGTGCCTGCCTCACCTCAGCAAGCTGCTATCAGCCCCGCCACTCGGCACCAGGGAACTGTGAGGGCTCAAGGCTGTGAAGTGGGTCGTGGGATCCAGAAGCGGTCGCTGTTTCAGGGTGCAGCTTTTCACTCACCTGTCACTCAGGTCAACTCTTTAGATCTGTGTTTGATGGTCAGCGTTCATAGATTGTCATGTATGTGATCAATTCACTTGTTTTTCCGAGTCTTTGTTGCAAGAGGGATCCGTGGTAGCGTCTACCTAGTCAGCCATCTTGGCCCCGCCTCCCCCTGCTCTTTTTGATTGTTGTTTGCTTGATATATTTTTTTTCCCATCTTTTGGGTTTTAGTTTGTGTATTTGAGTCTAAGGTATGTCTCTTGTAGGCAGCATGTAGATGGATTGTGTTTTTTATCCATTCTGCCACTCTCTTTGTCTTTATTGGTGCATTTAGTCCATTTAAATTCAGCATAATTATTGATAGGTATGAGTTTAATGCAATCATTTTGATGTATTTATGTGTGTGTTGTTGACAGTTTCTTTGTTCCGCTTAATTTTCTGTGCCAGTTTTTTTCTCTACGTATTTTCTTTTCATCTTTTTCATTACTCTTGATTTCGTATTTTCTGAACCTTTATACTTTTCTTCATTTTTATTTTGATGGGTAGGTTTGTTAGTTTCCTTTGTGGTTACATTAAAATTTACCTCTATTTTTCTAAGTTTAAACCAGTCTTTTACTTCATCATACCCTTAACTTCCTCTCCATATGAAAGTTCTGTGATTACACTATTTAGTCCCTTTTTTTGTTTCAATGTTGTCATTTTTTACATATTGATGTCTCTGTTTCCCTATTTTCAGTATTTTAGCTTTGACCCATTTTGTGACTTCCCTAGCTGGGTTGATATCTGGTTGTTCTTTCCTGTGTTCTTGTCTTCAGTTGCTATGATATTATTGGTTCTCTAACCAGAGGACTCTGTTTAGTATTTCTTATAATTTTGGTTTGGTTTTTACAAATTACCTTAACTTCTGTTTATCTAGAAATGCCCTAATTTTGCCTTCATATTTGAGAGACAGTTTTGCTGGATATATAATTCTTGGCTGGCAATTTTTTTTTTTTTCCTTCAAGGCTTTATATATGTCATTCCATTGTCTTCTTGCCTGTATGGTTTCTGCTGAGTATTCAGAGCTTAGTCTTATTGGCTGTCTTTGTAGGTGACTTTTCATTTATCCCTAGCTGCTGTTAAAATTCTCTCTTTATCTTTGGTTTTGGCAAGTTTGATTATAATATGTCTTGGTGACTTTCTTTTGGAATCTACCCTGTGTAGGTAGATATCTCTCCACGAACTTCATGGAGAGGTATCTTCTTGTCTTTCACAATACCAGGGAAGTTTTCTGCCAACATATCTTCAATAATTATCTTTGTATTTTCTTTTTCCACCCCCCCCCATTCCTGAACTCCAGTCTCTCATAGGTTATTTCTCCCAATAGAGTCCCACATAATTCTTATGGTTTCTTCATTTTTCAAATATCTTTCATCTGATTTTCCTTAAATAAACTAGTGTCAAGTGCTTTGTCTTTAACCTAATTCTAACTTCCATTGCCTCAATTCTGCTCCTATGACTTTCTATTGCATTGTCTAATTCTGAAATTTTATTGTTAATCTTTTGGATTCCTATTTGATGCCTCTCTGTGTACTCTTGCAGCCTGTTAAATTTGTCATTATTCTCTTGTATCACCTTCCTAATTTTATCTATTCCTTTGTCTATATATTCCTTGGCTTGTTCTGTGTTTTGCCTGATCTCCTTGCTGATCTTTTGAGGAGCTCTATATAGTAATCTTTCAAATTCTACCACTGGTAATTCCAAGACTTTATCTTCCTCTAGGATGTTTCTTTGTTTTGGTCACTTGCTGAAGCCATCATGTTCTGCCTCTTCACGTGATTTGATATTGACTGTTGTCTCCTAGCCATCAATAAGCTATTATATTTATTTTATGTTTGCTTATTGTGTCATAGCTTCTTGTTTTGCTTTGTTTTGATATTCCCAAATAAGCTGGTTGCGTGAGCTACTTTGATGGTGTCTTTGAAGCTGTCACATTCTATCACCAGGTGGTTAGAGCTGCTACTATGTATGTGAGTCCAGGAGTCTGTTTACTTTTCTTGTGTGGATTTAGCTCAGGTATCCAGGTCATTGGTCACAAAGTGTGTGGTGCAGGCTTACAGCCCTAGATGGGCAGAACAATGTAGGGGTGATTGGAGCAGGCACAGGTATCTGGCTGTAATAGGGGGTTATTTGCTGAGCCAGGTAGGGGGCTAATGGCTGCCCCTGAGCGCTTGGGTGGAAGACATGTCCCTGTCCCCTAGAGCAGATAGGTGAGTGGGTTTTGCAGCCATACTTTCAGCACCCTATACTGTTGGCTATAAGGACTGCAAGGCACCAATTATTCTTGGATCCGTGTTGTGTGTGGTTATGTGACATTGGTGGAGACACCAGTCCTTATGCCCATGATGTGGGTGAGTGAGGATCCTGTTTAATGGGCAAAGCAGTGTCAAATGTCACGAATCTGCCACTCACCCTTAGCTGTTGTAGTTAAAAATAAGCTTCAGGTATATACCCTGTTGTACTATGCTGATGCTTGCCTACGCTGTTGCAATAGGCCCACACAGGTCTAGGGAGGGGCAAAAGGCATTTGAAGTCTGTTGACCCTTTATGCCTGTGCTTAGGCAAAGGGACAATGCCTGCCCTGAAGTCTCAGCTTAGGGAAGCTGGCAGATTCTTTCTTCCTGTTTGTTCATTTGTTTATTAGTTTCCTTTCCAAAGCTGGATGGCTAGGGCTGTGCAATGAACCCCACTTTCAGCCCAGGGGGAACAGCAATCGCTGAGGCTGGACCAGGACCAGAACAGAGTGAAGTGTCAGGTGAGGGGGGGGAGAGGCACTTCCCAGAGGGAGAGGGGTATTTTGATTCCACACAGTAGGTTAGACACTTGCACTTAACTTTCACAGATCCAGTACTCTTCCCCCTGGCTCCGGAGGCTTGTGCAGGCTCTCTGCAGCTTAGTTTCTCCTAACGTGGAAAATGCATCCCAAGTGCTACTGCTTGCCTCAGCCCATGCACCCTAGCCGATCCAGCCTGCAGGGTGCTGGCCATGGCAGGTCTGACAAATCCTCACTGCTTCTGAACTGTCTCTTCCTCCCCTGCCACTCGGTCTGACTCCTTAACTTTTTCTCTGATGTCCATGGCTCCTAGATTGTCATATATAATCGATCCACTTTTTGGGGGGGTCTTTGTTGTAAGAGGGGCCACAGGAAGTATCTGTCTATTTTCCCATCTTGACCGCACCTCTGTAGTTGTTTTAATAAATGAATTAATGAATGATCATAATTATATATCAAATCAACTTCCAATATTCTCTGTATGTATATCATTTAAGTAACCAAGTAGTAACTGGATAGCACTTCAATCACTGTGTTTGACTTCTCCCTACATTTTCAATTTTAACTAAATATATACTAACCTCAAAAACTTTCCAAAAATAGATTGTGAATAAAATACAAAATTAGATAATGAAGTGATATCTGAAGCTATTGTTGTAAAAGATGTATTCTGAGGTCTTATGAATAAAAATTAAAAAAAATCAAACATGCAGAATAACAACAACAAAAAAAAATTCACCATTTCTAATAAAAACAGATTCTGCCTTTATCCAATTCAAGAAAAACTGAATTTGAGTTGAATATGAAGTTATTGGGGAAAGCAGTTTCTTATTAAATTAAATTTAAATTGGACGTTATCATAATATAATACTTTGCAGCACGGGTACAGAGATTTCTGTAATGAAATCCCATTATGTGCATAATGCTGAAGACTGCTGTGAACAAAACTCCTGCCTGTTTTAAAGCAGCATGTAGGACCACATCCAGTAAATTGACCCATCAGTATTCTTGATAGGATAAGCAATCCATATTGTTCTCAGGGAAGATTGTAAATTATTGCACATTGTCTTATTTTTCTTGCCACAAAGAGAAAAAAAAGGAAGACAAAAGACAAACTGCTATATAATATATTCCTGACATGTTTTCACTTTCTTTAAAAAATTAAGATAATAACCTGCAAACATTTCTAAGGTTTAATATCATTCAATAAAATATAATTTAGCTTTTAGTAGATGAATGAACTTTATTATACTGAGCTTTTTTATATTTTATTCTGAATTGAAAAGAAAATGCATGTGTGCTCATATATTTTCAAAACAAGTGAGAATACTTACCAACTGATATGATTGAGTTTAGTTTATATTGCATACTCTGGTTACATGAGTGTGATAAGCATGTTCTTGGAAATGGGAATTGGGGAAAGCAAAACAAACCTCGTAACTGCTCTTAAGCATTCAAATGTGGTGCTACCAAATTTCTTGAAACAGTACCTTTAATACAAGCAATACTTCTCCCAAAGTATTTCATTAGATATGAGAATAAATGATTACTCAGTAGTTTTCTAAGTAAAGGTGCAAATTATATATGAAAACTTTGAAAAATGTGTAAATAAATAATAATATATATAAAAAATAATACTTTGCAATATCAGCTCTGGTGCTGATATAATAGCTTACATCAAACCAGTCTTCCTACTGAGAATGACTGAAAATCTGGATGAAATACAAAAGATATCTGCTAAAAGACACCAAACGTCTGCCAGGTAGGCAGAAATTCATGGGCAGAGATCATGGGGAGAAGGGAACTGTTGAGAAGTCATTATCCTGAGCTGTTACTTTCTCCTTTGGGGGATTTGTTGATTCTTGGAGCTGAGTAGTAGGACTACTGCTAAGGGAAAGAGAAAGCAATAGAGCTTTTAACAATCTCTTGACTCTAAGCAGACAAAAAATGGAATTTGCAGCTGACAATGTTGCCAGTACATGAGGGTCCATGATGCCAGAAAGAAGTACTGATAAATGAGCATGAAAGTCAGTTTTCCCTCAAAGCATTTGCTAATTTCATAGGCAGTACAGGATATTAGAGTAAGAAAACCGGAAACTCAGAGTAAGAAGTCAATCAAAAAGCCGTTGAAATACTACTTAAAACTATCATTTCCACTTACATTATATTGACTGAGGAAAGGCACATGACCAGCTTGATTTCAGTGGGTGACAATGAAATGAAATTTACATAGAAGATAGTACCCATGAAGAAATAAAAGTGGACAGATCAGATATGATGAAAGGCTTAATTGGAGTCTCAGAAGGTGAAGAGACAGAGAAGAGGGAAGAAAGAATGTTTAAACAACTGAAATTCAGAACTTGATGGATAGAATTATCAGGTATAAACATTTTTATAGCAGCATTATTTGTTAATAGTAAAACACCTGTGAACACCCCAAATATACATCAAGAATAACTTAGATGTATAAATCATGTTATATACATTACATAAACTATTGTACAGAAACAAAAATTAACCAACTACAGCTAAATGCAACAACATGGATGGCTTCCTGAAACATATTATTGATCAAAAGTAACCAAACATAAAATGATAGATACTTTATGATCCATGCATACAGTATTCAAAAGCAGGAAAAGCTAAGCTATGCTTTTGAGGTTTGAAGTCAGGGTGGTGATTACTTTTTGGAATAAGAAAGCAGACAATGTTTTGGAGGCATGTGATGGAGGGTTCTTTGGTGCTGACAAAGTTCCAAATCTTTACCTCGGTGCTAAACAGATATTATATAAGAATTAATTGAGCTATACACTCATAATATGCATAATTTGAATGTGTGTGTGGTGGCTCCCCTGTACATGTGCACATATAATATGTCTTATGTGTATATACATGTAGATATAAATATGGATATATAATCTTCAGATACATTAAAAACAACATGAACAATAAAACAAAATATTTTGATAAAATTAAGTATCTAATGCATAGAAATGTGAAAGTCACAACTGTTTATTATAAAACACCTTAACACTTAAAAGCGCCTGGCATGCAAAGTGAAGAGGCACTCAAAAATATTTGTTCGATTAATGAAAGTGGACTGTCAGCTACCAAAAAGACTAAATGCTGACCTCTCACATGGAATTGCGGTCTAGAAATCCAATCACATTTTATCTGGCTCAAGAAAGTTTTTCAGCCTGTTTCATAAGAAACTGTATGCGCACGTACACACATGCATCCTTGATTTATTAATTAACATAAGAATTAAACACTATTTCCAAAGAAACACATTCAGGTCTCCTTAGGTAAAGGGGAGTTTATTGTCCAAGTGATCTAAAAGAGTCTCCGTTCGTTTCTGAGACAGGTCTCAGGCAGACCAAATAGTCTCAGAAACCAGAACAGCACTTTCTCTTCCTATGCTTAAACTACATGAGAGTCTAAATTTTCAACATGGTAATTTTTTTCATTTATTCCAAAAAAATTATGTTAGGATTACCATACGCCAGTCATTGTGCTAGGCATTAAGGATGCTAGAACATAAAGACAGTCCCCTCCCACTTGGAAATTATGTCCAGGTGGAGAGAACAAATATGAATTAAACACACACAAATAAGATTACCTCTACAATAAATGTAGGAAATATATGTTAAGAATCAGAGAGATTGTATTAATTAGGGAAACCAGAGAAGGCATTCAGGAGGAAGTAAAGATGAAGCTAAAATGACCAAAAAAAAAAAAAAAAGGCAATTGGGTAAAAAGCAGAAGGTTGAGAGGGAGATTATTCCAGGCAGTGGAAAAAACAGCTGTGTGCATAGGTCTTGTGGCAGAAGGGAGCCTGAGGAATTGAACAAGGCCGTTGTTGCAGAGAACAAAGGGGAGCATGGTGAGAAATGAGGATGCCATGTTATGAATTTTGAGTTGTGTACTACCAAACTAGGAATTCCATGTCTCTGATGTGTTTTGACCATGAGAAATGTGGTGAGATAAGTCTGAGAAAATTTATCTGGCTGTAGTTCAACTTCATGGAGAGTGTGGGATTAGAAGACAAGGAATTAGGAAAATATTTCAAATTTTAATAGCATCAAATTGAGCCTGCTGTACACGGTCCCACTGCAAATTGCACTGTCTTCAGGAAAATAATTAGACAAGTTTCTATTAATCCAAGCATGTTGGGAAGATATTGTTGGGAAGTTCTGTTACAATCCCAGAGAAAGTTTGATCACATTTGCCTTTCCATATGATAATTCTGTCTATAGCGTGGATTTCCAGGAACCCGAATGACTGCCTTTCCTACTTTGACTTTTGACAAACTCTGCTCTGCTCTGATTGAGTGAGATAGTCTTCAATTGTACTACAACATCCCCTATGATTGAGTGACATAGTCTCCAATTATACTACAACATCCCCTATGATTGAGTGACATAGTCTCCAATTATACTACAACATCCCCTGTGATTGAGTGACATAGTCTCCAATTGTACTACAACATCTCCTATGATTGAGTGGCATAGTCTCCAATTGTATTACAACATCTGGGCACATCTGGCACATCTGGAACACATTCTGTATCACTAACATGACCTTGCACATCTCTAACATGATCTCAGAGCCCTGGTGGCCCAGAGATTAAGAGCTCAGGCTTCTAACAAAAAGGTCAGCAGTTTGAATCCACCAGCCGATCCTTGGAAACCCCACGAGGCAGTTCAACTCTGCCTTATATGGTCACTGTGAGTCAGAATTGACTCAATGGCAATGCGTAATATGATCTCTTTAATTTAAATCTCAAAGAAAATTATGTATCCTTCTAATTAATTCATTGAGTTCTTCATTCATAAATAAATATTTACTCTGGGCTTAATTTGAGCCAAGCACACAGATAGGCACCAGTGATACAGGAGATATGCACAATGAAGAATAACAGGGACAGCCTGTGCCTTTATAAGGCTTATGGTTAAAATGACAATATATGTTAAAAAACAGCCTGGTACTGATACAAAAACAGATACATGGACCAATGGAACAGAATTGAGAATCCAGACATAAATCTATCCACATATGAGCAGTGGATATTTGACAGAGGCCCCAAAACAGTTAAATGGGGAAAAGACAATCTTTTTAACAAATGGTGCTGGCATAACTGGATATCTATCTGCAAAAAAATGAAACAAGACCCATACCTCACTCCATGCACAAAAACTAACTGAAAATGGATCAAAGACCTAAATATAAAATCTAAAATGATAAAGATCATGGAAGAAAAAATAGGGACAACGTTAGGAGCCCTAATACATGGGATAAACAGTATAGAAAACATTGTAAAGAATGTAGAAGAAAAACTAGATAACTGGGAGCTCCTAAAACTCAAACACTTATGCTCATCCAAAGACTTCACCAAAAGAGTAAAAAGACTACCTACAGACTGGGAAAAAGGCTTTAGCTATGACATTTCTGATCAGCACCTGATCTCTAAAATCTGCATGATACTGCAAAAACTCAACTGCAAAAAGACAAATAACCCAATTAAAAAATGGGCAAAAGATATGAATAGACACTTCACTAAAGAAGACATTCAGGTAGCTAACAGATATATGAGGAAATGTTCACGATCATTAGCCATTAGAGAAATGCAAATCAAAACTACAATGAGATTTCATCTCACTTCAACAAGGCGGGCATTAATCCAAAAAACACAAAACAATAAATGTTGGAGAGGCTGTGGAGAGATCAGAACACTTCTACACTGCTGGTGGGAATGTCAAATGGTACAAGTACCTTGGAAATCGATTTGGCACTTCCTTAAAAAGCTAGAAATAGAACTACCATACGATCCAGCAATCCCACTCCTTGGAATATATCCTAGAGAAATAAGAGCCTTTACACGAAAAGATATATGCACACCCATGTTTATTGCAGCACTGTTTACAATAGCAAAAACATGGAAGCAACCAAGGTGCCCATCAACGGATGAATGGGTAAATAAATTATGGTATATTCACACAATGGAATACTACGCATCGATAAAAAACAGTGAGGAATCTGTGAAACATTTCAGAACATGGAGGAACCTGGAAGGCATTATGCTGAGTGAAATTAGTCAGTTGCAAAGGACCAATATTGTATAAGACCACTATTATAAGAACTTGAGAAATAGTTTAAACCGAAAAGAAAACATTCTTTTGTGGTTACGAGAGGGGGGAGGGGGAGGGAGAGAGGGTGGGAGAGGGGTATTCACTAATTAGATAGTAGATAAGAACTACTTTAGGTGGAGGGAAGGATGGCACACAATACAGGGGAGGTCAGCGCAGTTGGACTAAACCAAAAGCAAAGAAGTTTCCTGAATAAACTGAATGCTTCGAAGGCCAGTGTAGCAGGGGCAGGGGTCTGGGGACTGTGGTTTCAGGGGACATCTAAGTCAGTTGGCATAATAAGATCTATTAACAAAGCATTCTGCATCCCACTTTGAAGAGTGGAGTCTGGGGTCTTAAATGCTAGCAAGCAGCCATCTAAGATGCATCAATTGTTCTCAACTCACCTGGATCAAAGGGGGATGAAGAACACCAAGGACACAAGGTGATTACGAGCCCAAGAGACAGAAAGGGCCACATGAACCAGAGACTACATCATCCTGAGACCAGAAGAACTGGATGGTGCCTGGCTACAACCGATGACTGCCCTGACAGGGAACACAACAGAGAACCCCTGAGGGAGCAGGAGAGCAGTGGGATGCAGACCCCAAATTCTCATAATACCAGACTTAATGGTCTGACTGAGACTGGAAGGACCCCAGTGGCCATGGCTCCCAGACCTTCTGTTGCCCCAGGACAGCAACCATTCCCGAAGCCAACTCTTCAGACATGGATTGGACTAGACAATGTGTTGGAGAGGGATGCTGGTGAGGAGGGAGCTTCTTGGATCATGTGGACCCTTGAGACTATGTTGGCATCTCCTGCCTGGAGGGGAGATGAGAGGGTGGAGGGGGTTAGAAGCAGGCAAAAAGGACACAAAAAGAGAGAGTGGAGGGAGAGAGCAGACTGTCTCATTAGGGGGAGAGTAACCGGGAGTGTGTAGCAAGGTGTATATGGGTTTTTGTGTGAGAGAGTGACTTGATTTGTAAACTTTCACTTAAAGCACAATAAAAATTATTTAAAAAAATGTCAATATATATGTTAAACAACTAAGTAGAAAGACATACTTAAATACAATCAAATATGTGCCATGAGAAAGTACTAGATGCTAAGGTAACGGATAACAGGAAATAGTGAGATCAAGAACTGCATGGTCTGAGAAGGATAAGAGTGGGAAAAGACTTCATTCAGAAAGTTGCATTTATGATTTTATCTATTGTTGGATTGCAATCTTTGTCATGTCCTGGTTGTGTTATCTTTGGAAACCCTTTTGGCATAGTGGTTAAGTGCTACGGCTGCTAACCAAAGGGTTGGCAGTTCAAATCCACCAGGCGCTCCTTGGAAACTCTATGGGGCAGTTCTACTCTGTCCTATCGGGTCTCTATGAGTTGGAATCGACTCGACGGCACTGGGGTGGCTGGGTCGGTTATCTTGAAAAATTGCTAAAACTTTCTAAACTTCTCTTTCCTCGTCTCTGAAATCTAAATAATTACAGAATTGTTTGCGTAGAATTATTAGGAATAGATGAGATGATGTTTGCAAAGTGCTTAACTCAGATTAAGAACTTTAACATATATTAAAGTGGCACAAAAGTTTAAGCTCTTGGCTATTAACTGAAAGGTTGGAGGTTTGAATCCACCAGTGATATCTCCAAAGAAAGGCCTAGTGATCAGCACCTGGAAGGTCACAGCCTTGAAAAACCTATGTAACAGTTCTGCTCTGTAACACACGGGCTCACTGAGTCAGACTCAAATCCGTGGCTAAGTTTGATTGAAAAGCTTTGAGGTGGGGTAGTAATATAATTGTATTTTAATTTCAAAACACTAATATTTTACTTCTAATTAGTCAAATATTTTCTAGTTGTAGTGGATAGGTACATATTTGTAAAATTCATCCAAAAGAAACAGTTTTGGAATGTAAACTGAAATTATTAGTATTTTAAATCTGGGGTGGTGGGTGGCGTTGGATTAGACTAGTAAAAGATATACATAATAATATAAATGCTTATAGAAATGAACAAGTATCTAATTCTATTGGGGTGTTTAGTATGGAAATAAAAGATTTTTCAAAATGTGTTTTATTGGGGACTAAATTATTTTTAATAGTTTTTTTTTTTTTTTAACATTTCAGGCTATATTGTGGACAAATGTGTCTAATCATTCTTGGTCAATTAACAATTTTCTTAAAATTTTGTCTGACCTTTACTCAAAGAACTCTTTGGTAAAGCAAGTAACTTATTGCCCCATATAATTCAACTTTTATAATGTCTCTCTCTGCTCGAGAAGGTATCATCCCAGATGTATTTGTGAATTATCTGTCTTCATTCACCATTTCCTTATATTTGGAGAAAGGAGGAAATACTTGTTTTCTAAGATCAAATGGAAAAAAAGTCTAAAAAATGATGGTGGGAAATGCAAGGATGTGGTGAATGTCTTGCTGTGTTCAACTAATTCTAGCATTTTATTATACTGTGTGCTTAAATAGGACTTGCATGCCTGGAGAAAATACCAGGGGATTTAACTAGTTTTACTATATAAAACGTAGATGCATTCTGAGTCTTATGCACCCTGGCACACTGTAATGTGTAAATGATAGGTCAGCATTATCACTAGCTTTTCAGAATGATCATATAAAATAAATAGTGTGTGTTGGTGTGTGTATATGGAAAGGGATGGTGGTGGTGGTTGTGGTGGAGACTGGAGCAATGGAAGTAGGAAGAAAGATACATAAGAAATACACATAAGAAATGCCTATCATATTCAATATCACATCATATTAAATACTTTGAATGAAGTATTTTAAATATATTTTACTAAAAGATTCACATATAATTTCATGACTGTAAATATCTTTTCTCTTTCATACATGATACATGGTAGATAGATAGACAAGTAGGTAGGTAGGTAGAGACAGAGAGGGAGAGAGAGAGAGAGTCCTGGTGGTAGAGTGGTTAAGTGCTCAAGGGCTAACCAAAAGGTTGATAGTTCAACTCCATCAGCCACTCCACAGAAGAAAGATGTGGCAGTCTGCTTCTGTAAAGATTACAGTTTGGAAAAACTATGGGGCAGTTTTACTCTAGAATTGACCTGACAGCAATGATTTTGTGTGTGTGTGTGTGTGTGTGTGTGTGTGATGTATATATATATATATATATGTATGTGTATATATATATGGGTATATTATATGTATTTTATACACATTCACACACATACATACATACATACAGTTATGCTCCCCATAGCATCCCTTCAGGCAATGTCAGACTGCATATATGTCCATGGTCCCATAATGTTATAATAAAACCAAAGAAACCAAACCCACTGCCGTCGACCCCAACTGATAGCAACCCTATAGGACATAGTAGAACTACCCCATAGGGTTTCCAAGGAGCAGCTGGTGGATTTGAACTGCTGATCTTTTGGTTAGCAGCTGTAGCTCTTAACCACAGTGCCACCAGGGCTCCAGTGTTATAATAGAGCTCAGAAATCTCGATCAGAGAACAGGATGCAGAGTACATAACTGGACATAGCAAATGCAACAGCTTTTCTCGGGCAACACAGGTATCTCAGGTCTCTTGTATACAATGGGATTGCACTGCCAGATGTATTTAACTTAAATTTTTAATATAGTAGTCTTTATGGCAGTCTGTTCTTACGTATGAGCTGTCTGTAAGTTGGATATTCATAACCTGGGGACTACCTGTAATATGGTATTTACACAATGTTCAAGTCACATAAGGTCCTATTTCATAGAAATGTGTCATGGACGATAATCGATGCAAGACTGTATGTGTATGTATGTATGTATACATACATATATATAATTTTTACAGCTGTTTGAGAATATAACTGATCTGTGTTGACCATAGGGTGCCTGGTTCCATGGTTGGTGCAAATTGTTTGTGCTCGTCTGCTAACTTAAGATTGACAGTTTGAACTCACCCAGTGGCACCATGGAAGAAAGACCGCTTTCATAAAGATAACAGCCAAGAAATCCTCTTAAGGTAGTTCTGCTCTGTAACACATGGGCTCGTCATAAGTCAGAACTGACTCGGCAGCAAGTCTATTACTTTTTTTTTTTTAATATTGACCATCGGTCCTAGTCCCTGGACTGGGGGTTAGAGGCACTTTTTGCCTTTCCACTAATGCTTTTCATATTTTTAAAGTAACAGGTAAGGGGGAGACATGATTCCGTCCAAGAAAATAATTATATATGTTTTTTATGATCTGTTAGATTAATAGAGTTATTAATTACAGGGATTACAGTTATTTAAAGGAAAGATTCTTAGGCTTTCGATTAGATTATTAATTACATCCTTTAGATACGACCCTCCTTGGAAACTCTATGGGGCAGTTCTACTTTGCCTTACAGGGTTGCTATGAGTCGGAATCGACTCGACGGCACTGGGTTTAGATACTTCTAATAAGATTTTTTTTTTTCTTTTAAGTCTCCAATAATTTGTAGTCTAGAATTAGATAGGATATAGTCTAGAGGTATTTGTAGTATAAAAAATAACAGTGAACATCATAAAAATATGTATGAGATCCACAAATTATGAAAAGTACATATAAAAATTCAAATAACATCACATAAATTTTTAGGGCCGTTTATTGAATGTTCTTAATAACCTTAATAAATGGAAATGATATGACAATTATTATAGTAAAATGCATCATGTTTTAAAATTATAACCTTTACCTTCCACCACATATTTTAGTGACATATTATTATTCAAATTATCTAGAGCTGACTCTTTCATACTCAGGAGTTTTGGGATTTAAAACAACCAAGCTACTTTATAGAACCTTATTTTTATCTTCTCGGAACTAAGTGTCAAAACTTGAAACTACTGTGAACCTAGACCAAAGGATTCTACTATCCTAGTTTCTGCCTTATAGTACCTCCATATATCAGCAAATGATTTCCTCTTTCTGAGTGCATATGAGTAATAAGAACTATTTCATTCCTTTTGTTCTACCTAATGTGACATAACATGGAAATTTTTAGAAGAGGTGCTTTTGGTTACTGAGATCTTTATTTGACCATGCATCCACTGATTTTATGGTTTCTTAAGATTTTCTTTAATCTGAGAAGCTGGACTATGTGAAGAAGAATGGGGCATCAGGATTGGTAGAAGACTCATTAACAACCTGTGATATAAAGACGATACAACTTTGTTGCTGAAAGAGACGAGGACTTGAAGCACTTACTGATGAAGATCAAAGACTACAGCTTTCAGCATGGATTACACCTCAACATAAAGAAAACAAAAATCCTCATAGCTGGACCAATAAGCAGCACCATGATAAATGGAGAAGAGATTGAAGTCTTCAAATATTTCATTTTTCTTGGATCTGTAATCAACACCCATAGGAGCAGCAGTCAAGAAATCAAACCATGTATTGCATTTGGCAAATCTGCAAAAGAACTCTTCAAAATTTTGAAAAGTCAAGATATCACTTTGAGGACTAAGGTGTGCCTGATCCAAGCCATAATATTTTCAGTCATCTCATATGCACATGAAAGCTAGACAAGTAAGACCAAAGAAGAATTAATGCCTTTAAATTTTGGTTTTGGTGAAGAATATTGAATATACCATGGACTGCCAGAAGAACTAACAAGTCTGTCTTGGAAGAAGTATAGCCAGAATGGTCCTTGGAAGTAAGGATGGTGAGACTTTGTCTCACATACTTTGGACATATTATTAGGAGGCACCAGTCCCTGGAGGACATCATGCTTGGTAAAGTAAGGGTCAGTGAAAAAGAGGAAGACCCTTGATGAGGTGGATTGACACAATGGTTGCAACAATGAGCTCAAACATAGCAATAATTGTGAGGATGGTGCAAGATTGGGCAGTGTTTCCTTCTGTTGTACGTAGGATCCCTGTGAGTAGAAACTGATTTGATGACACCTACCAACATGTTTGTCTTGCCTGTCATCCAATGGGTCTAGGATAAGATAAGGTACAAGAATGTTCTAAGACCAACCTATAGAACAGAGAAAATTTGTGGTCAAGAAAGAAGACAACCTGCGAACCAACAACAAACAAAGCAGTCTGTTGTTAATCTCAAAAG
The DNA here is from genome assembly GCF_030014295.1 of Loxodonta africana. Lineage (NCBI taxonomy): Eukaryota > Metazoa > Chordata > Mammalia > Proboscidea > Elephantidae > Loxodonta > Loxodonta africana. Next base: position 54,067,547 of record NC_087351.1, read on the forward strand.
CATAAGTGAACATATATGTTGAAGAAGACCAGAATGAAGCAGGGAAGGGAACGTACTGAGTAAGAAGTGATAAAGATAATCATTTATCAAGATTGTGAGCCCAATCAATCTGGGGCAAGACCTTTGAATTCTATGTTCCTGCACTGAGGGGCAGCTCTACTCTGTCCTAATGGGTTGCTACAGGGTTGCTATGAGTTGGAATCGCCTTGACGGCAAGAGGTTTTTCTTTATTTTTTTTTGCACTGATGGTGAAAAGCCCTGGTAGCTCAGTGGTTAAAGGCTCGGCTGCTAACCAAAAGGTAAGCGGTTCAATGTGACAGTCTGTTTCCATAAAAAAGGATAACTAAAAAAAAAAAAAAAAAACCAACCCACTGCCATTGAGTCAATTCCAGTTCATAACGACCCTATAGGGCAGAGTAGAACTGCCCTATAGGGTTTCCAAGACTGTAAATCTTTATAGAGGCAGACTGCCATATCTTTCTCTCACAGAGCAGCTGGTGAGTTTGAACTGACAGACTTTTTGGTTAGCAGCCAAGCACTTTAACCACTATGCCACCATACTTCATAAAGATTACAGCCTGGCAAGCACTATCGGACAGTTCTACTCTATTCTGTAGGGTCACTATGAGTCAGAATCAACTCAACGGCAACTGGAGTTTGCACCGATGTTTTCCATTTTTGTAATTATGTACATCTGTCAAACTGGGAATGAGGTCTTGAAGGGGCAGCCCTCCACTGAATGCCATTTCTGTCACAAAATGTTACAGTCCTGATATCTTGCCTGAACAGCTCCAAATTCTCTATTCCCCTATGAACTGTCTAGGTCCATTGAAAAAATTATAGTATTGATCTGCAGAATTCTTCCTTCTTTTCCATTGCTCTAATCTCCTACCCTATCCAATAATAACTAGGTCTTTCAGACACTGATGTTTACTTTACAAAAACACCAGGAGATGTCAGCAGAACTATCCTTGATTAACCTTCTGTCATCAACTCTGGTGCTTAAAACTCTTCTAGCACCAACATGTACAAAACTAGGATGATGCCACTTCAAATCTCACAAGAGCAGAAAACTGAACAAACTGAAAATCAACAACTTTTCTTGGAGCCATCAAGGAAGTGAGGTTACAGGGCAAATCACCATACTGAAACCTTAAGAGGCAAATTCATTCAGAGAGACACAGCCAAAATATGCTTACCTGGAGCAGAAGATCCCAGAGCCATAACCTGATATAGAGACAGTTTAAATCTAATGTTGATGAATCTTTGAGTCTTAAGTGTGCAGTAGCTTGAGAGTAAGAAACTCCTGGAGCTGTACTCTTGGTAGACCCCATAGTTTTGTGGACTCTGTCTTCAGAAGGTCGACCAGATTCTCACAATGAAGATACAAGAAGGACCACCTCTCCTGTCTGTGGTAGTCTGTGGTAGCAGGAGAGAAAAAAATCCTTTTAAAATACACCCTGAGCCTTCTCCATAAAAACAGTTCTACTCTCTAGGGTATAAGCCTTTAATAGAGCCATGTCTGAAAGGGAGAAGGAATTCCTCCCACTCCAGCCTTCCTGTCACATCTAAGGGTGAAAACCATAGTCAATATGGGCCAGAGCTTCGAGGACTGAGAACGCTGCAGCCAGAGAAAGCAGTAGGGAATTAGGAGAACAAAGCTGTAACTCTGAAGAAACATGCATAAATGTCACAGCTCCGAGACAGAGGCACACTGGAATTTAATTGGAAGAATATATGTTGATCCTCTTCTCCCACACTTTAGCACCACACTAAGAGCCCTCCAGTACAATGACAGAGGAATAGAGCTGAAAGAGCCACAAGTCTCAGACTCTTTGAAAGTACTTACAGAAGCCCAGTTAGGAGGGGAGACTTGAATTTCTCTTGAACATAAGTTTGTATCTTTAGCTTTTTTTTCACGAATTCCTGACATTTTATTCCTTAGATACCAAATATAGTTATTAACAGAAAAATCAGTTGAAAATTTCCTTGGACTGAAATTTCCTGTGAATGTTGTTGCTGTTGTTAGGTGCCGTCAAGTTGGTGCCAACTCATAGCAACCGTATGCACAACAGAACAAAACACTGCCTGGTCCTGTGCCATCCTGACAATTGTTGTTATGCTTCAGGTTGTTGTTGCAGCCATTGTGTCAAGCCATCTTGTGGAGGGTCTTCCTCTTTTTCACTGCCTTTCCAGTCCTCTCCAGAGACTGATTCCTTCTAATAACATGTCCAAAGTACATGAGACATCCTTGCTTCAAAGGAGCATTCTGGTTGTGCTTCTTGCAAGACAGATTTGTTTGTTCTTTTGGCAGTTCATGGTATACTCAATATTCTTCACCAACACTGCAATTCAAAGCCATCAGTTCTTCTTCAGTCTTCCGTACTAATTCCCCAGCTTTCACATGCATATAAGGTGATTGAAAACACCGTGGCTTGGATCAGTCACACCTTAGTCTTCAAGGTGACATCTTTGCTTTCCAACACTTTAAAGAGGTCTTTTGCAGCAGGTTTGCCCAATGTGTTGTGTCTTTTGATTTCTTGACTGCTGTTTCATGGGTGTTGATTGTGAATCCAAGTGAAATGATATCCTTCAGAACCTCAAACTTTTCTCAGTTTATCATGATGCTGCTTATTGCTCCAGTTGTGAGGATTTTTGTTTTCTTTATGTTGAGATGTAATCCATACTGAAGGCTGTGGTCTTTGATCCCATCAGTAAGTGCTTTAAGTCCTCTTCACTTTCAGCAAGCAAGGTTGTGTCATCTGCTTAACACAGGTTGTTAGTGAGTCTTCCTCCAACCCTGATGCCCCGTTCTTTATACAGTTGAGCTTCTTGGCTTACTTGCTCAGTGTACAGACTGAATAGGTATGGTGAAAGGATACAACCCTGATGCACACATTTCCTGACTTTAAAGCATGCAGTATCCCCTTGTTCTGTTCCAACAACTGTCTCTTGATCCATGTAAAGATTCCTTATGAGCACAATTAAGTGGTCCAGAATTCCCATTCTCTGCAATGTTATCCATAATTTGTTATGATCTACTCAGTCGAATGCCTTAGCATAGTCAGTAAAACACAGGTGAACATCTTTCTGGTAATCTCTGCTTTCAGCCAGGATTCATTTGACATCAGCAATATCGCTGGTTCCACATCCTCTTCTAAATCTGGCTTGAATTTCTGGCAGCTCCCTGTTGATATACTGCTACAGCTGCTTTTGGATGATCTTCAGCAAAATTTTACTTGCATGTGATATTAATGATATTGTTCAATAATTTTCATATTCAGTTGGATCACCTTTCTTGGGAATAGGTATAAATGGGTCTCTTCCAGTGGGTTGGCCAGATAGCTGTTTGCCAAATTCCTTGGCATAGACAAGTGAGCACTTCCAGTACTACATCCTTTTGTTGAAACATCTCAGTTGGTATTCCGTCAATTCTAGGGCCTTGTTTATCACCAGTGTCTTCAGTGCAGCTTGGGCTTCTTCCTTCAGTACCATCAGCTCCTGATCATACGCTCTTTCCTGAAATGGTTGAACATTGACCAGTTCTTTTTGCTATAGTGACTCTGTGTATTTCTTCCATCTTCTTTTGACTCTTCTTGTGTCATTTAGTATCTTCTCCATAGAATCCTTCAGTATTGCAACTCAAGGCTTGAATTTTTTCTCCAGTTCTTTCAGCTTGAGAAATGCTGAGTGTGTTCTTCCCTTTTGGTTTTCTATCTCCAAGTCTTTGCACATGTCATCATAATACTTTCCTTTGTCTTTTCAAACCACCCTTTGAAATCTTCTGTTCGACTCTTTTACTTCATCATTTTTTCCTTTTGCTTTAGCTATTCTGTGTTCAAGAACAAGTTTCAGAGTCTCTTCTGACATCCATTTTGTTTTTTTCTTTCTTTCCTGTCTTTTTAATGACCTCTTGCTTTCTTCATATATGATGTCCTTGCTGCCATTCCCCAACTTGTTTGGTCTTCGGGCATTAGTGTTCAATGCTTCAAACCTATTCTTAAGATGGTCTCTACATTCAGGTGGGGTATATCCAAGGTGGTATTTTGACTCTCATTGACTTATGCTAATTTTCTTCAGTTTCAACTTGAACTTGTAAATGAGTAATTGATGATCAGATCCGCAGTTGGCCCCTGACCTTGTTCTGACTGATGATATTGAGCTTTTCCATTGTCTCTTTCCACAGATGTAGTGGATTTGATTCCTGTGTATTCTGTCTGGCAAAGTCCATGTGTATAGTAGCTGTTCATGTTGATGAAAAAAGGTATTTGCTATGAACAAGTCATTGATCTTGAGAAATTCAATCATGTGATCTCCGGCATCATTTCTGTCACCAAGGCCCTATTTTCCAACTACCGATCCTTCTTCTTTGTTTCCAACTTACACATTGCAATCACCAGTGATTATCAGTGCATCCTGATTGCATGTTCCATCAATTTCAGACTGCAGAAGTTGGTAAAAATCTTCAGTTTCTTCATCTTTGGCCTTAGTGGTTTGTGTGTAAATTCAAATAGCCATATTAACTTGTCTTCCTTGTTGGCCTATGAATATTATCCTATCACTGACAGTGTTGTGTTTCAGGATAGATCTTGAAGAAGGATCTGGCAGTCTAATTCTGAAAAGAATTAGAGCCAGCAAAAACCTTATGAAGTGCAGTGGAAAATTGTATGATATAGTGCCAGAAAATGAGCCCCTCAGGTTGGAAGGCACTCAAAATAGGACAGGGAAAGAGCTGCCTTCTCAAAGTAGAGTTGACCTTAATGACGTAGATGGAATCAAGCTTTCGGGTATTTCATCTGCTGATGCAGCACGACTCAAAATGAGAAGAAAGAGCTGCAAATATCCATTAATAATTAGAGCCTGGAATGTATGAAGTATGAATCTAGGAAAATTGGAAATCGTCAAAAATGAAATGGAATGCATAAACATTGATATCCTAGGCATTAGTGAGCTGAAAGGGACTGGTGTTGGCCATTTTGAATTTGATAATTGTATGGTCTACTATGCTGGGAATGACAACTTGAAGAGGAATGGCGTTGCATTCATCGTCAAAAAGAACATTTTGATATCCGTCCTGAAGTACAATGCTGTCAAACCAAAAACCCAGTGCCGTCGAGTCAATTCCGACTCACAGCAACCCTATAGGACAGAGTAGAACTGCCCCATAGAGTTTCCAAGGAGTGCCTGGTGGATTCGAACTGCAGACCCTTTGGTTAGCAGCCATAGCACTTAACCACTACGCCACCAGGGTTTCCACAATGCTGACAGTGATAGGATAATATACTATGAATAATACTGGGAATTAAATAGTCTGTTATATTGATGTATATCTGACCAGCATTATTTTAAAACTTTTTTAAAAGCCAAGATATTGAAATAAATGTGTTTAGTATATTTCTGATACGCCTGAAAGAAAAGTAACTAAAAAAGGTCAGCTATAGGAAACCAGCCATAAAACACCCCAGAGTAATGAATTATAGCTTCTGCCTGCTATAGATGCAGAGGGTGCCTTCTTCAATATCTGAAAACATGTGCCTCGAAGTTTTCAATTACTCTCAGGAAACTTAACATTTCTTCTAAAAAATACTTGACAAGCCTGGCTGAAAAATGTGACTCTACAGAATGAAATGCCTTTGGATCATTATAGGGTGAATGACAGAAAAGCAAAAGCAGGGGGGCTCTACCCCTCACAGCTAAAAAAGTAAATACTCGTGCTATCAAGTCCCCTAGGATATATAACTCCTGAAGGTTGTGTTATGGCATCAAAGGACATAAATACCAGAAGACCCCCCTCAAAAACAAAAAAAAAGAAAGAAAAGAAACCATTGCCATCAAGTTGATTCTGACTCATAGCGCCCCTACAAGACAGAGTAGAACTGCCCCGTAGGGTTTTCAAGGAGCAGCTGGAGGGTTCAAACTGCCTACCTTTTGATTAGTAACTAACGCTTAACCACTGCGCACCAAGGCTCCTGAATTTTATATGCCGGAAGAAGAAGGTAATATTCACTGTCCTGAATGAAAAAGAAGATATTTTAATAGTACATATTTCGATTCATAATTATAAGATAGATATGGATTCTATATTGAAATACCTAGCGACAGCTTTCAGCAAGCCAACATTACAAGGGTTACATGGAGACAGACAGAAAAATCAAGAGGGATAAGGGATGAGAAAGAAGAGAGAGATCTAACTCTTACTATCAGTGTTAGAACTGAAATCCCCCAAATTTCAAGGACCTTGCTTCTACATTTTCTCAAAAGCCAATAACATCTCCAATCTGAACTGCATTTTTTTTTCCTATGCATAAACTCTAAGCTAAAACAGTTGAAAGAAATGCTTCATTTCCCCTTGGGGATACATCATGAATCTTGTGGCATTTCTGCAACTTTTGTGTGTCACAGGAAATTGTTACGTCACTGAGAAGTCAGGTCTCAATTGGCATACTGATAAAAATAAAGCCGCTGCTGTGAAGTTAATTCTGACTCACAGTGACCCAACAGGACAGAGGAGAACTGTCTCTTAGGGTTTCCAAGGCTGTAAATCTTTACAAAAGCAGACTGCCACATCTTTCTCCTATGGAGCTGCTGGTGAGTTCCAACTGCTGACTTCTCAGTTAGCAGCCAAGTGCTTTAAATGCTGTGCCACTAGGGCTCCTGGGCATACTGATATGACTGAAAAATGTTCCAAAGAGATTGCAGCAAAATGAAGCATAAATTTCTGTGAAACAATGACCAGTATTTCAGTCACCCTTTTTTTGTCCAGGAGATGAAGGAACACACTGTGTTTCCATGTATATCTCAACACATGTGCTTTAAGTCATTTTTCAAAGAAAAATCAATTTTTCTACTCTTATCTCAATAAACAGAGTGTTATAATTTATGTGATGGTCAATGGTTTTCTTAAAACCATTTGTTAGAAATGTAGTTTCATTGGACAACTCCACAGAGTTGTAACCAATGAATATTTATAACAAAGTGTTCCGAAAAAAATATTGATGGGTATAGGGATGAAAAATGAGAATCTCTACAGAAATAAGTTTATTATTTCTAGCTCATGCAAACTTTCATCTAAAATATTCATTTTTTTCATGTTAACATTATTAATAATTGCATATATTATTTAATCACATAAGCACTATTTTTAAAAGATTCCCTGTTTAGTAATTGTAAATGTGATTCCACTGCTTTACTGGATCCATTATCCCAGGGTATACACTGTTTATGTTAAACTGTAATTGCTCTACCCTGTGAAACACAGTGCTTTTATATAATTACGTAACAATTGAATGCAAATAATAGACCACTGGATATTTTTAACTACTGAAAAACTATTTAGGAAACTGCTGCTAAAGTGGGGAAACAGACTTCCTTCCCAGCGCTTAAGGCTAGTAACCAGAATCAGCATAGATAATTGTTAATTCAGTGAAATATTAATGATCTCTTTACAGATGTTCCATTTCTATCACACTAAAGAAGGAATGAAATACTTCTCTTTTAGAGTGGGCCAAGCCAAAAATATAGTTTTGTCTTCAGCGACTTGTTTCCGTACTTAAAAGCATATAAAATTTTCAAGTTGAAGAAATGAAAAATACCTTAAATCTATCATTTTGTCTTTTTCTGAGGGTTGTTTTTCTGATAATTCAAAAAAATGACATTTTCTGGAGATTATAAGTAAAATGTCAGGCTTCTGAACATGTTAATGTGATTATGTATTTTAAAAAATCAAGTTCTTTTTATACTTATGATTTAGATTGATTTCCTTCAGGTGAGGACAATAAACTGAAATCACTATCTTTGATGTAATGAAGTGAAATAGCAATGACACGCTCTGGTAATAATCCCAGGAACAAATTGTAGATTTGATAAAGCATAACTAGTACATAGAACATTCTTTTTCATCCATTCAGAGCAAGTGCAATAATCCCCATTGTAGACTACTAATTTGATAAGGACTTTAGTAATTGAACTTAAATTGCGTTAAGTGATATCTGATTATCCAGCTAAGTCCTGCTTGGTCCTTAATAGGTTGCAAACGCCCAAATCACTAAATATGCATCCATAAGAGTATAGTTAAGTTGTGTCTGTTTTGTTGAAGTTTATTTTACTAGAACATTTGTTTTTTGTGACTAGATTGCTCTAATCAATATATTTGTGAGTTTTATCCACGATCTAGTACACAGCCACAAGTGGTTAGATTTTTACTGTTAGGAAGCATTACATTATATGAACATACAACTACTGATTTATCCATTCTACTGCTGATGGACGTTTGAGTTATTGCCAGTTTGGTGCAATTATGAAAAATTCTGTAATGAACTTTCTATACATGTTTCTTGGTCATATATGCATGCATTTCTGTTGGGAATATACCTAGAAATAGAATTCTTGTTTCATATATTATATGTACATTCAACTTTAGAAGTTAATAGCAAACAGTTTTCTAAAATAAGTATATCAGTTATACTTCCATCAGCCTGTAGTGCATGAAAATTTCTGTTGCTCCACAGCTTTCTTAATGCTTGGTTCTCCCAGTCATTTTAATTTTAAATATTCTGGATTAAATTTTTATATAATGTGTAACAGTAATTTATTGTGATTTTCATTTGGATTTCCAGAAATTAAAAATAATTAATCACCTTTTCATGTACTTTTTGCCTATCTAAATATCCTCTTTAATGAAGTACTTCTTCAAATCTATTGTTTGTCTTGCTTTTGCATTTCCTACCTTGTTTTATTGAATTGTGTTTCTTTATTCTGTTTAGATGTGAGTACTGTTTGGCTTAATGAGTTACAAACTTCTCCCTTGGTAGCTTTCTTTGTCACTCTTTACTGGAATCAATTGAGGAACAAAAGGTCTTAATTTTGATATAATCCAAACTGTCGATCTTTTCTTTCATGGTTAGTATGTATTTGTTCCCAAATCTGTTTCTCTAACTTGAGTTCATGATGATACTCTCCTGTTTTTTTTTCTAGACAAATCGATTTGTTGTTACTCCTCTCATAATTAGATCAACAGGAGACTTAGAACTGATCTTTGTGCATGGTGTTAAACAAAAGGTAACATAGTATTTCCCATGTGGATATCTAATGGTTTCAGCATTGGTTCTAGAAAAGACCATTTTCCTCACTTCTTTCTAGTAGTAATTTCATAACCCAAGTGCCCAAATATGAATTGGTCAGCCTTTGGGTGCTCTATTCTCTCTTCATTTATCTCTTAGCCTATCCTTGTGCCAATAGCATACTGTCGTAATTATTATAAATTTTAATAAAGCTCCTTCCACTTTGTTATTCTTTTTTCAGTTCTCTTTAACAAGTGCCTTGGTTTTTGCATTTCCAGATAAATTTTTAATCAGATTGACAGTTTCTGGCAAAAATAATTTATTACATCAAGTCTATGAATAAGTCTAATTTGAGAGAATTGACATGAAAATATCCAGTCCAAGAAAAATAAATGTCTATTTTTTATTTTCTTCAATTTCTCACAATAATGTCTTATAATATTTAGAGATTTAATACAGAGATGGTATGCATCTCTCATTTGTTTTTGTGAGTATTTGTTATGCTATTTAAATGGTATCTTTTCAGAAAAATGTTCTAAAATGTTTATTGCTTGTGTATAAAAATATAATTGATTTTTGTCTGTAGGTCATGTATTCAGTGTTGCTAAAATCCGTTATCATTTGTAATGACACATATATAGATTCTTTTGGATTTAGCACTTATATTACCATGCGGTCTATGATAGTATTTCTTTACAATCCTTTCACTTTATTTATTTACTTATTTCTCATTTACCACATTGGGTAGACCTTCAATACATTGTATATTGAAGGTGGTAATATGGGCATCTATTTCTTGTTCCTTTTCACAGAGAAAAAGCTTTCATCCTTTCTCTGTTATGTTTGCTTACTGTAGGGTTGTTTTTCTTGTTTGTTTTGGTTTGGTTTTCATTGATACGTGAAAGGTGTCAGACTGTCTTCTCTTCCTTCTTTATGAACTATATTTAACAAATGAAGCTGACTAAAATGTAATTTACAAAGATTCTTTTAAACTCATGAATAGATGTTGAATTTCATAAAATTCTTTTTCTTCCTGTATTAAGATAATTATATAATTTTCTCCTTCAATACCTTTATGTATTAAATTACAATGGTTGATTTTTTACTCTTAAGTCAACTTTATATTTCTGATAACAATGCCTTGATTCAAAGACCATTATGAAGACACCTGTATTTGAACAACTTGAGTGTACTGATTATTGCAATGAGGGAAAACATACACATGGTGAACCTCAGGGTGTCTCAATAAGAGGTTGTTAGAAAGAACTTGCTATAAGAGTTGGGTGGTACAACAGGTTTGCGGCTGTGTAAAGATTACAGCCAAGAGAACCCTATAAAGCAGTTCTACTCTGTAACACATGGAGCTACCATGAATTGCTATTGACTCTATGGCAAGGGGTTTGGTTTTTTCCTTGTTGTTTGTTGTTGTTATTTTGGGTGTGTTGGGTGATTTTCAAACAGATTCAAGGAAACAGGACTTTGCTGTGTATTGAATGCATTCATGATGCAGGGCAATTTTTGAGTGTTTTAAAAAATCATACCTATGAAGTCAGAGAAATTAAACAAGGGTAAAACTGCTATTGGTAAAGTGGGAGTACGTCGTATTAACCAGAGAATTTATATATTAAAGTCTATACATTTAATGCTTGTCAGTTCGTCTTACTGTGTTGTCTTGTTTGTTGCTGTTATGCCAGAAGTTATGCCACTGGTTTTTCAAATACAAGCAAGGTCACCCATGGTAGATAGATATCAGCAGAGCTACAGACTAAGTCAGACTAGGAAGAAGGACCCGGCCATCTACTTCTGAAAAAATTGGCCAGTAAAAATCTTATGAATAGCAGCAAAATATTGTCTGATGTAGTGCAGAAAGATGAGCCCCTCAGATTGTAAGGCACTCAGAATATGACTGGGGAAGAGCTGCCTCCTTAGAGTTTACCTTAATGATGTTGATGGAGTCAAACTTTTGGATAATTCATCTGCTGATGTGGCACTACTCAAAATGAGAAGAAACAGCTGCAAACATCCATTAATTATCAGAATGGGGAATGTATGAAGTATGAATCTATGAAAATTGTAAATCATCAAAAATGAAATGAAGCACATAAAGATTGATATCCTAGGCATTAGTGAGCTGAAATGGACTGGTATTGGCCATTTTGAACAAGGCAGTCATGTGGTCTACCATGCTGGGAATGACAAATTGAAGAGGAATGGCATCCCATTCATGGCCAAAAAAAAGTTTCAAGATCTAAAGTACAATGCTGTCAGCGATAGGATACTATCTATATGCCTACAAGGAAGAACAGCTAATTTAACTATTATTCAAATTTACACGCCAAGCACTAACATCAAAGATGAAGAAATTGAAGATTTTTACCAACTTCTGTAGTCTGAAGTTGATCAAACACGCAATCAATATGCATCGATAATTATTATTGCTTATAATGTGAAAACTGGAAACAAGAAGGACTGGTGTGGCCCTACTCAAAATGAGAAGAAACAGCTGCAAACATCTTTTAATAATTAGAACTGGGAATGCACAAAGTATGAATCTAGAAAAATTGGAAATCATCAAAAATGAAATGGAATGCATAAACATCGATATCCTAGCCATTAGTGAGCTGAAATGGACTGGTATGGGCCATTTTGAGTTGGACAATCGTATGGTCTACTATGCTAGGAATGACAAATTGAAGAGGAATAGCATTGCATTCATCTCAAAAAGAACATTTCAAGATCCATCCTGAAGTACAACCCAGTCAGTGATATGATAATACCCGTACGCTTACAAGGAAGACCAGTTAATAGGACTATTATTCAAATTTATGCACCAACCACTAAGGCCAAAGATGAAGAAATTGAAGATTTTTACCAACTTGTGCAGTCTGAAATTGATCAAACATGCAATCAGGATGCACTGATAATTACTAGTGATTGCAATGTAAAAGTTGGAAACAAAGAAGGTTCGGTAGTTGGAAAATATGGTCTTGGTGATAGAAATGATGCAGAAGATTGCATGATAGAATTTTGCAAGACCAACAACTTATTCATTGAAAATGCCTTTTTCAACAACATAAATGGTGACTGTATACTTGGACCTCACTGGATGAAATACACAGGAATCAAATCAACTACACTGGTGTAAAGATGATAGAGAAGCTTAATAACATCAGTCAGAACAAGGCCAGGGGGCCAGCTGCAGAACAGACCATCAATGCTCATATGCAAGTTGAATTTGAAGCTGAAAAAAATTAAAACAAGTCCACAAAAGCCAAAGCATAATCTTGAGTATATCCCACCTGAATCTAGAGACCATCTCAAGAATAGATTTGACACATCGATGTGAATGACCAACGATCCAGATGAGCTGTGGAATGACATCAAGGACATCATCATGAAGAAAGCAAAATATCATTAAGAGGACAGAAAAAAAGAAAAGACCAAAATGGATGTCAGAAGAGACTCTGAAATTTGCTCTTGAACGTCGAGTAGCTAAAGCGAATGAAACAAATGATGAAGTAAAAGAGTTGAAGAGAAGATTTCAAAGAGTGGCTTGAGAAGACGAAGTACAGTATTATAATCACGCGTGCAAAAACCTGGAGTTAGAAAACCCAAAGGGAAAAGCACACTCAGGGTCAGTGGAAACACCAACATTTTACAATATGGAAAATGATGCTCAGAATATGATCATGAGTCATTTGCACTTCAAATTATTATTAATAACTGCTTAAGAAGACAGACTAATGCTGTGTTTTTATGCAATACTTTTAGTAATGACCAAATTGTGCACAGTATCTTAATTGCTTCTTAATCAGGTGTCCATTCATTTACTGCTTTTTCACTGTGTGCCTATTATGTAACAGGAAGGTTCATTTTATTTCCATAACAATTTTTGAGGTAAGAGATGCACATATTTTCACCCATTTTAAAGAATAAGGAAGTGAGGGAGGTTGTGACTTCTACAAGGTTAACTTTGCTAACAAATCAGAAAACTGAAAATTATCTACAGATTTAAACGCATGTGAAATTGCATTTTTTAAATGGCTTCATTTCCCCTAGCATATAGTGCTTCTCCATTTCTTGAGGTCTTGTATTTATTTGTTTTCATGTTAGTATTGGCGCTGGACGTATCAAAAACATCAGCTAAGTAGAAAATTTTATCCAAATTATCTAGTGTGATTATGGCTTTTGCTGTTAGTAAATTTAGTTGCCAATTAACTTTCAATAAAATCTTGGCATTTTGTGAGTGCTGAGAGCCCCACATTTAAGTGTTTTAGAAAGAAACCACTCACATATGTAAGATTAGTACCTTCACTCACTCCTCCTCACCTTTGATGCAGGAAATACATCTCCTTCATTATTGCAAAGTGCTTTGTCACACCGACTTCATGTTTTATATATTTCACATACTCTGCTCGGCTGAGGTTGAGGGAGCACATTTTCCAAATTCCTGTCAATCTACAATGTCTGGTAGAATTTCCTTGGCCTGGGCCTATATACATGATGAGGTAAAAGCCAGACCAATGAGCTGTGGAGCTTTGCCTCCAACAGCTACACTGTGTTATTGGTAGCTGTGTTTTAGGAAGAGAAATATCATCTAGTGTGAGGTGAGAGAGAGATTAGTTTTTCAAAAGCAAAGAGAAAAAGAGCAAAGCTTTCCCTCCGCCTTGAATGAATATAACCAAGAAAGAATTATAAAAACTGAAACATTTCCAGACTGATAATGGCATTCCTGCTGAGAGTGTAAGTTCCTGGAGTGTGCAAAGGAACTCCGAAGAGGGTCTCTCAGACAAGAAGATTGATTCTGTAATTCTCCCTCAGCACTACAGGCTGTCAGCATGATTGCACTTGTTTCTCTAAAAGCACTAGCAAGACCATTACCGATTATTTCACCACGGCATTTGCATGTTTGTGTCTGTCTATCCCTGGAGCCCAGGAAATTGATAACGCACCACCACCTGACATTTTTTGCTGTCCTTTGTAGTGTATCAGACAGCCAAAGTAAAATCTGATGGTGCTCATGACCATCAAGTGATCTTGGGCTTGTAAATTATGTACATAAAAAAGAAATCTATGAAGTCTGCTTGGCAGAGTTTAAGAAATTAGAGCAGACTTTATTCTTGCTTTAGAAGAAAATATTTGTTTAGATCAATAGGGAACAAATAAAGGTGCACATTTATGTTTCACACTTGTTAGTAGAGTAAACATGATTCATTGGCCAAAATACAAAAACAAACCACTAACCCTTGCTATGATCTTAGGGAAGAGCTTTGGTACTGTTTAAGTATCCAAGTATCATCTGTAGTATAGTGAACCTCAGTTATTACTTGATGTTTGAAACTAATTTAGAAAATTTTTAAAGAACTTTACTTCGAATGAACAATTATGTAGATAATTTCATAGGGGGAAATAATGGTCATCGGATTTTTTTAAACTAAAAAATTTAATTTACCTAATCAAGTGCCTAGTTTTATCCTTGTCAATGATTCTTATTCTTCAGAATTTTGTGAAAGACCAGAGAAATGTGGTCTTTGAGATCTCCAGGTCTCTGAAGGTGCCTCTGAGTTAGTTTGTGTTTCTACCGAAGCAGACTCTGAGACAAAGATTTGAGTGGAAGTTGTTTTTTCGCAACGCTGGTAGGACATTAGGAAAGTGAGAAAGGGAAGAGAAGGAAGCCAACGAAGGATGCATTACCCAGCAAGTATTCTCTTTGAGTCCCTGGAGCTTAATCCCTCTGAAGAACTCTCTAAGTCATTACAGAATATATGCCTCTGAGTTATCCTGCTTCAGGTGTGAGGTTGAGGGCTATCCCCAGGACATTAATTCCCAGACATTTACAGTCAGACATGTGGGAGCCCAGTGTATTGTGGCTAAGAGAGAGCCTTCAGGCAGAGTCACGGATTCTGGAAGTGAGAAGTGGAGCTGCATGTAGAGGTATACCAAGTGCTGAGTGGGTATAGCTAGGGCACTTGCTGCTATAATCTACTACAATATTATCCACAGATTGACATATGTATTTCAGAATACTTTGTTCTATGTGCACAGTCTTAGTGACTATTATCTGGTACTATATAGCATAAGGAAGAATCTGACTGATGCTCTAGCTAAAGTGGATTTAAGTCCAATATGGGGAAAACACATGAGGTAAGTCTCTTCCGCAAATAGAGCATGTTAGATCATTCTTTTGAGCATAATTTAACAAAGACAGAGATACATGTTATTCCCTCACCTCCCGCCAGTAAAACATTACTGCTTTCATGTCCTTGGAATATAGGCACTATCAAGGTATTTCTCGGTAGTTTATTCTTTGCATTCACTCTATTTCTGACAGTTTTATGCTTACAGACTGTCATACCTATTAAACTACATCATTCTTCCAAAGTCTTCCTTGTAGGACTTTTTATAAATGTAACACATTCAGGATAATAATTGTTTTCAGAAAAGCAGATGGTAAGCTCATCTTGGGACTACTAATGTTAACATTTATTTGAAAGATCAAATGAATGTGCATGTATTATTTTCTTGGTTTAGACGCCCCCACAGTTTCTACTAGTTCTCACTCAAAGAAATGTTCTTTAACGTTTATGTCATACACTACACTGCTTTGAATATAATGTGACAGAAAAAGAACAAAATGTTGTGGAAGCTTGGTTTCAAAGACATCTTCAGTATTCTCAGAGATCCTTGCTTCTGGTTTATTTTTGCCAAATTTGTGTTCTGAGTCTGGAGAGGGCACCTCATATGTGCTCCAAAATCTTATCTTAAACCTTTTAGGTACAGCCAGTTGCTGTTGAGTCGATTCCAACTCCTGGCAAACTGATGAGAGTCTGAGTAGAACTATGCTCCATAGGGTCTTCAATGGCTGATTTTTCAGCAGTAGATCCCCAGACCTTTCTTCTGGGCACCCCTGGGTAGACTGGAACCTTCAGAAGAGCTTGTTAATTGTTTGCACCACCCAGGGACTCCAGGCCTGTTATATAGAACACCCATATTCCTCCTGTGCAGCCCAATGGCTTTTGTTTCTTTACGTTGTCACTTCTTAAAAGGTCAGCTAGGACTGCTGCTTTTGTCTATTGTCTTGTAGTGCTGCTCTTTGCCTATGTAGAAGGCTCTGTGTCTATACCACTCCTGTTGTTGACACCATTTATTGAAGTGTTTCAGCTGTTCAGCCTTGTGGCACAATGGTTAAGAGCTCAGCTGTTAACTAAAACTTTGGCAGTTTGACTCCACCAGCTGCTCCTTGGAAAACCTGTGGGGCAGTTCTACTCTGTCCTATAGTGTTGCTATGAGTCAGAATCAACTCGACAGCAATGGGCTTTTTTAGCCAGCCACAAATGGCAACTGACTGCTTGAAATGTGGCTACAGAAACTGAGTCACTACTTTTAAATTTTTTATATAACTTCAAATTTAAAAAGTTATAATTGATTGAATTATGGATAATTTTAAGTACATTTGGAGCAATTTAGGTATGTGCATCTACTTTTTCAGTTGTATGATTTTAAAAATCTCAATACAGATCAAGGATTTCTGATATAAATTTAAAGTTTGATAGAAACTAAACTTTGAAAACTTTTTGTCTTCACTTTTATAAAGTGGCTACCAGAAAATTTTAAATTACATAGGTGGCTCGTATTATATTTCTGCTGGACAGTACTGTTTTGTGTTCTTAAACCCCCCCAATCTATATCGGTTTGCTTTCCTAATAATATTCCTGTATTTATTTATGTATTATGAGAATAATATACTAGTACACATATGTTGTAAAGCAATTTGTAAAACAGGAACATTTAGTATTAAGTTAGAATATTCTTCTTGTCTCTCATTCCCAATCCAGGATCTTCTGCAATAATCATTACTTTCTCAGAGGTTAAGAGCCTATTGTATATTTAGTTTACAAATATGTTTTAATCAGTTTATCTCTGAGTAAACCATTATATTTCCATTAATTTAAATACAGGATGACAGATCAGTAGTATTAATTGCATGGATCGGAAAAAGATGTATCACATTTTAAAAAGTTTGGTCATTAGAAGCTGAAGAAAGAAAGGACATTATAATTTACAATTAAATTACAACGAAAACAAGTATGATTGCAGAGAATGTGGAGTGCGAAACGAAAACCTGACAAATAAGTTATAAATTAGCAAATAATTAGAAATAAATTAATGAGAAAATAAGATACAAAATCACTATGCTCTTCATGAGAAAGCATTGCGATTAACAGTATATTCAAATATACATTTCTGATGGATTAAGCTGCTTTCAGGAAGAATAGACAAACTGACAGCTCTTTTTTGTCATACAAAAATTGTTATGTATAAAAATCTGGGCATTAAAGAATACCTTCTTCATGCTTTTGTAGAGAATGCTCAGCATGACTGGGAGGAAAATCTTATTTTGTCCTGAACTACTATACTCTTGACAAAAGGGATGCTGTATAGTTATATCTCTTTGTTATAAAGATTTTACTGTCCAGGTTATTTTTAAATCTCAAGTAAATTTTCTACTTATAACTAGCATTTAAATATATTTGGAAACACACTGAAAGGTACTTCCTAAATCATTTTAGACTTCCAGGGATTGATACAGTGCTTATAAAAAATGCTATTTTTAGATCAAGATCCCAGATGCATATTAGTAAAAATAAATTCAGTGGTCATTGAGCTTATCTTTCCTCATTTGATCCTGATACTTGTATATATTCTAGTAAATTAACTTCAGGAAATTATTCTACATGAAGCATTTAGAAATAAAATCAGAGAAACACCAACCTTCACTTTCTGAGTTATTAGAAAGTCGTTTTGAGTATTGAATTGTCATCAACTTTAGTTTTAATGCCCAGTTGTATAGAGCAAGCTAAAACATTCCCAAAATGAAATTATAATAAGCCATTATTTCATAACTGAACCCGTTGCCACCCAGTCTATTCTGACTCATAACAACCCCATAGGGTTTCCAAGACTGTCAATCTCTACAGAAGCAGACTGCCATAGCGGTTTTGAACTGCCAGCCTTTTGGTTAGCAGTCAATCACTTTAACCACTTCCCCACCAGGGCTCGATATAACTGAAGTGACATCTAATATAAAGCTCCTTTAAGTTATTTTCCAAAATTCTTTCTTCTCCACTCATCATAATTTTTTAATTTTATTTTATTGTTGTAAAATGCATATAGTATAAAATTTGCCATTTTAGCCATATTTAAGTGTACAGTTCAGTAGCATTAACTAAATCCACAATGTTGTGCCACCAGTGCTATTGTCTATCAAAAAAAAAAAAAAAGTTTCATCATCCTGAACACAAATTCTGTACTCATCTAACAACCTCTCCTCAACATCCCCTCTTGCCAGACCCTGCTAACCTCTAATCTACTTTCTGTCTCTATGAATTCACCTATTCTAGATATTTCATAAGTGTGCTCCTACACTATTTGTCCTTTCGGGCTTGACTTATTGCACTCAGCATAATGCTTTCAGGGTTCATCCATGCAGTAGCATGTATCAGAATATCATTCGTTTTTATGGAAGAGTAATGTTTCATTGTTTGTTTACACCACACTTTGTTTATCCATTCATCTGTTGAAGGACACTTGGGTATATACCTACGAGTAGAAATATTGGAGTATATGGTAATTCTATGTTTGACTTTTTGAGGAACTACCAAAATGTTTTCCACAGAGGCTGCATGATTTTGTATTTCCACCAAAAATTCACAAGGATTCCAATTGCTCCACATCTTTGCCAACACTTGTTATTTTCTGTTCTTCAGATAATAGCCATCCTATTGCAGGTGAAGTAGTATCTCATTGTGGTTTTGATTTGCATCCACCTAATGACATTGATCATCTTTTTATATTGGCAGATTTGGATAAATGTCCTTTATCCATTTTTTAATTAGATTTTTATTTTTTTGTTGTTGAGCTGTAGGGAAGTTTGTATATTCTGGATATTAATTCCTTATCATATATATACTATACACATATTTTCTCCCACTCTGTGTTTTTTAGCTTTCTGGAGAATGTCCTTTAATGCACTAAAGTTTTTAATTTTGTTGAAGTCCAATACATCTATTTTTTCGATACTTGCTCATGATTTTGGTGTTGTATCTCTACTGGGAACATGGGCTGCCATATTCAGGGTGGCCACTGAACTGAGGGTGGGGTAGTACACAGAGAAGTAAAAAAGCCATAAAGTTTCCTACCATATATAAGTTGCCGTTTTCTTGAATCTTTGTTCACTTGGTAATTATAAACCTCTGATTATTTCCCAGAGATCTAGCAGTTAAGTTCTGACACTTCCTGCTTGTTTTTGATGTTTCTATGAGAATGGGAGCTTGGAGCTGCCTACTCCATCATTTTAATTATGTCACTCCCATCATTTATTTTTAATGAAGACTTCAATCTTTCCAAATAATTATATTAAAAAATATTTTCAAAAGTCTAATATGTTCACAACATAATAAGCAATGAAATATGAGTGGAAAAGGACATATTAAAATATAATTAATAGAGACTCTTTGTCTTAAAAGATTTTCCAAACTAATAGCAAAAAATAAAAATACACAAATAATATATTTAAATATAAACATAATATTGAGGGTGAATTTTCAACAATGTCTCAAGTCCTTTGAGAGTATTGAAGATGGAAAGATTTCTTCCTGGTCAAGGATAAGTGAAACTATTTCTTCTGTTGCTTCTCACAATGGCAAGAGCTCAATTGTAGGGAACAAGGGAAACAGAAACTTAAAATGAACTTGACGAACTAACTACTTGATGAAAATGGATTCATGATAAAAGAAATGGGAAAATTGTTAATTAAAGAAGGGTGTAATATTTATTAATCTCTGACTGTGTGCCCTGTATAATAAAAACCCAGTGCTGCCGAGTCAATTCAGACTTATAACGACCCTATAGGATGGAGTAGAACTGCCCCATAGAGTTTCCAAGGAGCGCCTGGTGGATTCAAACTGCCGACCCTTTGGTTAGCAGCCATAGCACTTAACCACTACACCACCAGGGTTTCTGCCCTGTGTACATATATATATATATATATATATACTATATATTTTTTATATATATATAAAACCCTGTATAATAGACTCCATATATAGGGTATTCATTTTCATATTCAGAAATGTGTTGTGAAATGGTTATTATAACTCTTCGTTACAGAAGAGAAAACTGAGACTAAGGTTACAAACTACATACCACAATTGAGAATTAAACCCAGGCCTATCTTAATTTCAGAGTTTACACCTATTTTTTATTATATTATTTTACTATTTTTTCTCTTTCTTTAATTATACCATCCTACAATATGTTTTGATAAATAATTATATCAAAATGGTAAAGAACAAAGGCAACTTGTCTGCTAAAATATAGGTTTACTGTTATTCTGTCAGTGGCCCAAAATGTTTATTATAATTATTTATGTTATTCTATAATAATCCGGGAAACCCTGGTGGCGTAGTGGTTAAAAGCTATGGCTGCTAACCAAAGAGTTGGCAGTTCAAATCCACCAGGCGCTCCTTGGAAACTCTATGGGGGCAGCTCTACTCTGTCCTATAGGGTCACTATGAGTCGGAATCGACTTGATGGCACTGGGTTTTGGTTTATAACAATCCTGAATTTTGAATCCTTATATGAAATACTGGTTTTTACACCTGACATATTGTAAGTCCAACATTGTTGATTATATTTCATGGATTCATCTTTATACAGACTGAGTCCTGGCACCAGAGAGGCAGGTACTTCAGTCCCATGAATAAGTGCTCCATAAGGTGTGCGATAGCAAAGCTCTCAATGATTGAGTATTGGCATGTGCAGCTACAATGAAACCAATTCTTTCTCCGAAGAAGCCTCTCTTCAATTTTATTCAAAGATAAAATGGATAATGTAAATCCTTCTATGCTGTCATTGCTGTCATTTAACACTCATGTTTTTGATTCACTCTGTGAATGTAAGTTTCTCAGAATATTTTATTGTGTTCACTACAGTTTTCTAATCTACTGTGGAAATAGCCCAGCAAATGCCAAATTGGTTAAACTACATTTTCTGAAAGACAGCTGGATTTATATATCTTTCTTTTGCGTGACACTTGGATATACGGCTATCTTTCAAATATATTAAATAAAAGAAACAGTTACAGAACAGTGCGTCAACATGTTCTCAAAAAATATGTGGACCAATTGATAAGTGGCCTGGCCTGGCTGAAGTTTAGGAACCATAATAAGAAATAATGGAAGAAGCAGTTGTGATCTTTGAAATTTGATGCTTGTAACATATGGGAAGATTTTAACACACTGATTTTGTTTGAGTTACAAACTATTGAACGTTAATTATGCTTTGGAATTCACACTACTGCATTAGAATTCCACGCTGGAAGACCTGGAAAAAACATCATAATTACTGAAATACTCAAAATTGTCATGACCCACACTAACATTAAAATTGATAAGTAAAAAACAGTCACACTTCATGATTTCATAAACAAGATGTAAATTGTCTTTAGTATAAACCTAATACAAAATTATGCTTGTCGTCTAATGGAAGCTTCCACTGTTGGAATACTGTCCAAAATTCTCTGTAATTGTTCCTGGTATTCATATGCTGGAATGGGGGCTGAATTCTAATTCTGAGTTCTAGCACTCCTAACGTGTTTAAATCACCATAAACTAGAAATCCAAATGTTTTTCTTCCAGAGAAGAACACTGTAAACAGAATAATATTAATACAAAGTTTGATTTTGGTATGGCTTTTTTTTTTGCTAGTTCTTTTGGTAACCTGACCTCCAATTTCATATTTTGATGCTACGGACATTGAATTACTATCTATAACTCTGCCAAGGCATGAAGGTTTAACATACCTTTTGACAGTGTTATCATAAAAAAAAAAAAAATTTATCGTAGTAAGTAGAAATTATTTGGAGACTGAATAAAATTGCTGCAGTGTAACCCAGCATCTTGGAAGACAGGTAACATATTGAAATGCCTAGCCCCAGTTATATTTGGAAGACACAGGGGAAAAAAAAATAGATACCATAGAAGAAATAAAGGACTTAAAAACATGTTACCTTAATTAGTGAAATATATTTAGTATTATTTTTAGCTTACTCTCAGCTTAGTAGGCCTTAAATGAGAAACATTATCTAGTGAAATACCATTGAGAGGGTTTCCAAGTAATGGAGTAAGAGACATTAAATATAAATACGAATTAGTACATAGTTAACCAAAAGGTCGGCAGTTCAAATCCACCAGGCGCTCCTTAGAAACTCTATGGGACAGTTCTACTCTGTCATATAGGGTCGTTATGAGCCTGAATCTACTTTATGGCAATGAGTTTTTTTTTTGTTTTGTTTTTTTATTTTGGTACAGACTACAGAGCAGTTAAAATGGGTAGTGAAAATTCAGGTCACTTAGAGAAGGTAACTTTTCATCAAATTCTTAGAGAAGTTCATGAACTTGATATGACAGAATATGCAGAGAAGCTTTTTCAAGTACACATACCATATAGCCATGTTATGAGTTGGCAAATGTTAGGACAAGGTGGATTGGTTTGGCAGATGTGTAAGAACCAGAGTGAGAGCTTAGAAGACCAATGAATGGAGGCAAGGTTACTGATAATGGAGCATGCAATTGAATTCAAAATGTGAGGTAATAAAAAAACAAACTCTTAAAGAACAGTGCTTTGGTATCATGAAAATTAATATTTTTAAATGCTTGAAAATTCATTAAGTTATGGGTATTGTTTTATATTTAAAGTGCTTCTTGCGAGACCACCATAAATACCTGTCCAGATCTTGCTGCCTTAATCAAAATTACCTGATACACTTAAATATGTGATAATAAAATCTCTTCTAATATTGGTAGTACTATTTTTGACGACTTCCTGAACCTTAATATATAGCTAACTTTGCTGTAGTCTATTGGCAGACAGATTTATCAGTTTTCTGTTGTCTGGCCTGATATGCACAGAGCAATAGGCTGTCCAAAATATGTTTCAATTATCGTAAGTCCTAGAAAAATGCAATATTTATTACAGGGGATATTTTTCTCATTAACAAAGCAATATATTAATAATAAGGAACAAAAAACAGTTACTGTTTTAAGTTTTTGTATTATTTCTTCTCTCCAAGTCTGGTAAGAACGGATAGTTCAATAAAAGTGTACTATATATCACTTATTAAGGGGAAAATATTTTATTTAGCTTGTTAAAATATCCCTTGAAGACTCTCAGTAAAACATAAAAATCCAACTCTTTGAGATAAACAAGGGACACATTATAATCTTCCCTTTAAAATATGAAGGCATTTTCCAATTATTTTAAAAATTCTGCAGCCTAAATTGGGAAATTTAATAGCTGCATGTCTGATTACAAGTTTGGCCATGCCTGGATAAAACGATATTTATTTTTAAACTCTGTGCATTTCAACCCAATTTTTGAAGCAATATAAAAGAAAAAATGGTTAAAAAATGTCTAAATTTGATTATTTGGGCAAAGATAAAGATGTTATAACAAAATTAATACATTTTTAATAAAGACTGGATTTGATTGTATCTGCATGTTTGCTGTTTAGTTGTCACTTTGGATTTGGGAATATATAGTCTTAGTGAAAGCATTCCAGACCAACTGTTATTCTTCTTTGACATAAAATGAAGACAAGCTTTTTAATTTCTATTCCGCTTGTGTAAACTTTTTCAATCCTCTATTTTATTTTTTAGTTAAACTTGAGGTTAATTCTCTGTGTAGACTTCTATCTTGGCTTGTCCGTTGTGACCATTTCTTGTTTACTAAAGTAGATAACTCTTATCTTTCCCAAACCCATTTATTTTATCTTTATTACTCTACATCCAGGCTCTCAGGCTTTCTTACATTTATTTTATTACTGGATTTTTCTCACACTAGTGATGGATTGCCACTGGCCTTTTGTCTTTCAGTTCTCTGTTATAATAAAAAGAAAATAGCTCTGACAAAGGCACATTGGAGAGTGTTCAGAAAGACTAAGTCACAGTTTGTAATCCTGCACCTTTATTTCTGTAGGTGAAATAATATCACATAGTCTCATTTTTATTAAAATGAATTAGGTACAAATTGACTTCAGTGCTCATCAAATCAATTACTATAATGGCAGCAGACAATTATAAAACATGCTACAAAAGTTCTTTTTGAAATAGTCATTAATTTATATGCTGATAATTTTCTTTTTATTTTTATGGCTAACTCAGAAATTTATTCTGGCTTCTAAGACCATTTAAAATTTTCTCTCTTATCTGTATTTCTGAATGGGAAGTAAAAAAAATGTGAAAAGCTGCATGATTATTTATCTGAAAATAAGAAGCTCTGATGCTGTAACAATACCTCCTATGATGAAGACAGGAAAGAAATTAGAAGATGAGGCCAAGCTTTGGAGATAAATAGTAATTTATCTGTGATTTTAAATGATATCTTTATTACTATCTGAAGACAATACTTCTTACTGTGATTCTAAGGAAGGGTGTCTATCACTCACGCAACGTTCCACTCCCAGAGTCTACAGATATTTTCACTACAAGAGATAATTGAAAAGAGCTATTCATAATACACAAGTGATGAAAAGTTTACAAAAATGTGCTTAAAACTACATTTACTCTATATCCTCATATACATGAACATGTAGGCATATATTTATGTTAGTTTTCTATTAAAATTTATGTTAGTTTTCTAAAAAAAAAATTTTTTTTTTTTAACCACAAAATTACAATATTAAAATATCACAAATTTATCTCACAGTCGTTTTTTTTGGTCAGGAGTCTGATAAGGATTTCATCATGCTGAGATTTAGGTACTGGCAGGGCTGTGCTCTTTTCTGGAACAATCAATGTCTTTTCCCAATCAAGTTGTGTTGAAAATTCAGTTCCTTTTGGTTGTAGGACTGAGGTACTAGATTCCTTGATGGCTGTCAGCTAAAGGCTGTTCTCAGCTTCTAGAGACCATTCACATTCCTTGGTTTATGACTTCCTCCCTCCATCTTCAAAGCCAGCAACAGTGAGACTAGTCTCTCACAACTTTGAATCACTCTTGCTTTTTCTTCCATTTTCACATCTTTCCTGCTTTCCCTTCTGCTTTCCTCTTCCAATTTTAAGGGCCCATGTGATAAATTTGGACGCACCTGAATAGTCCATGATAATCTCCCTGTTTTAAAGTCTTGATTTTAATTATATCTTCAAATTACCCTTGTCTCATAAAGTAACATACTCACTGATTGCAGGTATCTTGTGTGCCATTATTTTCTTTATCACGGTCTGTGTGTATCCATACAACATTCAAAATATTATGTCATCCCAAGATACCCAAAGGTCTCAATCCATTATAGCATCAACTTAAGATCCAAAATCTTATTAAAATCCTATCACTTCTGAGATACCAAAACTCCTCATCTAAATTTTCTAAATCGGTTATGGGTGAGGCTTTGGGTGTAATTCATCCTGGGTACAACTTTTCTCAATCTGTGGACCTGTGAGACTAAAGAAATAATTTGTATGCTCCAAAGCTAAATGGTGGAACAAGCATAGTATAACAGTATACCATTCCAATTGAAAGAGAGAGAGAGAAATTAGAAGGAAAAAAAGGAATTACTTATCATAAGCAATTCTGAAATCCAGTCAGGATAACTCCATTACGTTTCAGAGTCTGGTAATAAGACATTATGGTTCTTGGTTCCAGCTTTAGGGCACTTAGCTCTGTTCTCTGAGTCATCCTTTCTTTTTCATAAAAGATAGCAGGCATTCTCAGCGGAGTGTTTTTATTACCTGTTTCCAGCTAGTAGAATTTTGGCAAGTCTGAAGACGTTTTTTCATTATGTATTCTATCTCTTTCTATCCAATATAGATGAGTTTCTACTAGTATAAAACTCTCAAGACCTGTGTGCATGTCCTGTGCATGTAATGGGTATTCATTCCACTAAACCAGAGATTTTCCCTAGATAGACCACTCTCTATTTTTGACTCCTGTTGTGATGGCAATGCCTGGAAACTCCTCAAGCTCTCCTGCTGAGATTGAGGAAATATGTGAGTCAGGTCCTTAATTTCCTCAATGAGCCTTTTGTGTGGCTAAATACTCTGTCTTTTTGGTGTTTATTATGTATTAGCTAAAGGCCATACAGTTACATTCTTGTCCTTTTTTCTAGAATGTGCTTTCTTAACAGTGAATCTCTTAATTTTTATATCTTTTGGCTACTAGGTAAGCTGAGAATTTCCAAAATCATTGAGTCCTGGTTCCCTGTTGTTTAAAAGTTTGTATTTTAATTCATTTCTTACTTCTTTCATTTTATTATAAGCATCAAGAACAAACCAGATTATACCTTCAATACTTTTAGTAGAAATCCCCAATTTTATAATTTACAAGTTTTACATTCCACATAATTGCATGACAGAATTCCCCTAAGCTTTTTGCAACTAGGTAACAGAACTCCCCTCCTCCAATTTCTAATAACGTGTTTTTTACAAGAATCTGAGCCCTTACTGGAATCACCCTCCAAGAGAAGATTTTTATAAGCAGCCTGTAAGATTTTACTGTCAGCATCCTTAAAGTCCAGATTTCTACTAACAGTTTGTTCCACACATTCTAGGTTTTTTCTCTCATGTTCCTAAAAATGCTACCAGACTCTCGTCTCTACACAGTTCAAATGCCACTATGACATGTTTCACATTTGTTCCAACAGCGTTCCAGCATCTGGTACCAAAATCTGTATCAGTTTTCTAATTATTCTGGATACCCAGTGGTGTCACTTAGAGGTTGTGTATGGGGAGGGGCTGACTGTACCTCCTGACACAGTCAGAGGGAATGATACCAGAATGACCCCAGTGTGCGCAGCAGTGGCAGTGGCAGTGGTGGTGGCCAGTGGGCTAGCGCTGCAGGAGGTGGGGTTGCCACAGTAGTGGCATCGCTAAGTTTAGTGTCTCCTGTCACTCAGCGTGGTAACTCATCATCGCCCCATTACTCATTAGTCAGGGTACAGATGGGTCATGGTGCCCACCTTTGGGCAGAGAGGAGGGTCTCCACCTTGGCCAATGGGAGATGGGAGGAGGTATGGGGAGCTGTGGGGGTCAGAACCACACAGCGCTAGACCTCACCACCCAGTAGGGGGAGGGTTTGCTGGCCAGCTGTGCCCAACAGAGGGTGACACCATGAGTTACTATACTGGGTGACACCCACTCTAGGGATGCCACTGTGGATACCACAATATATATACTTTTAAATGACCCTGGTAAAATTATTTAAATATATAACCATACAATATACAAGATTGTATGAGCTGAGATTTTGTGTCCATATAATGATTTTGGGTTAAGGTTACATTCCAATTTCTTTAAACCCCAAAATTGAAGAATAGCATACTTCGATGCTTGTTTAGAAAAAGTGATATTGCTGCATTTTGAAAAGCAAATTTTCAAGGGTTGGGACTACAGCAGAAGCCAGACAGTCAGTTGGAAAACTTCTTTGCTAGTTCAAGGAAGATATTGCGATGGTTTAAGCTAGAGTGGGATAGAAGACATACTTGAGGAAAAAGAGGTGTCTAGGATGACTCCCACATTTCAGAGTGAATGATTGGTGGCATCGTTAAATGGAAATAAAGAGTAAGGAACAAGGTCTGTTTTTCAGAAAGAGTATTCATTATATTTTTAATATGCTGAGTTTGAAATGCTTGTGGGACAATGAAGTGGAGACGTGTATTAAATATATGTTTCTAGAGCTCAGAGTAGAAATGCAAGCAAGTGACAGAGTTACAAAGCAATGGAAATATACGTTATAACTCAGGGAAAATCTAGTTGAGGATAAAAATGGGAGGTATTCCAAGATTTACAGGACAGGTAAATTAAGAAAAATCATAGAGTGATGCAGTAACCAGATAGATAAGAAAAAAACTGAGAATGGGATGTAACAGAAAATGAAAGAGAGTTACCGTAAGGAGGGAATGATTAACAATTTCAAATGTTACACAAGAAATGGTAGGATTTATAAGTGCTCATGGATAGTTCCAGTTCTCTTCACTTTCTAGATTCATAAGATTATTACACTTTGCAGCTGCTTTGTCCAGCAAAAAGAGAAGTCTCACTTTTTGGTTGAAGCACTTAAAGACCAAAACGAAGTTCTCCATTCTCTCTTTTTTCCCGTGAAAGCTGATTTTGAGAGGTAATTTTATAAATTGGTGAAGATTTATCAGCCTGGGTCCCTATGAGGTTTGTGTTTAAGTATTAAATCATTGGTAATTTAAGCTACTGATATTTTGGTATTGTTTGTTACTGCAGCGTAAGGTAGCCTATGAGGACTATAAGATAAGGGTTTCAATCAATTGTCCTTGACAGACTATGGATCCCAGTGGTTGAGAAGTGAAAGGGGAATTAACAAAAAAAATCAAAAAGAATAAAGTTATTTTTAAAGAAACATGGCTATAAGAAAAAAATGAAAGTATAATTAGGCAAAGCAAAGTTTCCTTAACTATGGATGATTTTTCGATGCTAATTGAAATTTTTTTGTATAATGCTAATTATACAAAAAAAAGAAAATATAACTCTTTAATAAGGATATGATAATTTATGGGACAAAGCCCCTAAGGAGTTAAAAGAGGATGAGATGAAAAAGAGAAGACTGGTTTTCTTTAAGTAACAGAGTAATTTATGTTAATATTTAGTATTTAAGTAAGTTAAAAAACTATGATCAATTGTTTAATGGATTCTCATCTTGCCATTTTCATGGATTCAAAGATGGGAATGGTAATGTAAACATGTCAATTATTTTCACATCCTCTGCTCAGCTTTTTGATCCTTTCTCACACAGAAAATAAGAATTACACGGACCCGAAAAGAAATAAACAAACATGGAACCACATAATTTTCAAATCAACACTTGAATATATGTCCCTGGGTAGTACAAATGAATTGCGCCCAACTCGTAATCTCAAGGTTGGTGGTTCAAACCCAAAGATTATAGTCAAGAAAACCCTACCAAGCAGTTCTACTCTGTAACACATGGTGTAGGCATGGATTGGAACTCACTTGACAGCCACAGGTTATCTAGATATTTAATTCATAGATGAAGGGATAATGACTATTAATCCCCAGCTGTAGAATTATGCATGGTTACAGATGACGATGCTGTCTGTATTTATTGGACAGCTGATAAAAATCTAATATATTTAAAAGCTTAGAGGAGTTGGTGGGAAAGTAATCAAAACAGCAGTAGAGGAGTGATGGAAAGTAATCAAAACAACAATATCTCCTTAGTTTTTATTTCAAAGGAGTTCAATTTCTTCTCACCAGTGAGACCTAGTACGTCTTTCTATTTCCACCAACTAAAAAAGAATCAGTTTTATACTTGCCTGCAAGCCTCAGTGAAACCTAATTAAAAGTGTTGGCTGTTACAAAATAGTTCCTCTTTATTTAACCTTGTAAGTTTCCTAGGCTTTTAGACATAGAAGAATGTACTGAAAGAAAAATATAAACGTGAATTTTTTTTTTAGTTTGAAATCATTTTTTTTTTGTTTGAAATCATTTTTTTTTTTTTACTACCAGATACATAGAAATTAATCTTATCCTAAGATAATTATTTTTATATATGTCTAATCTGGATAACCTGGTGGCACATTGGTTAACAGCTGGGCTAGTAACTAAAAGTTTGGCAGTTTGAATCCACCAGTTGCTCCTTGAAAACCCTATGGGCAGTTCTACTTTGTCCTATAGGGTTGCTATGAGTCGAAATCAACTTGACAGCAATGGCTTTTTCTGGAACCTGGATAAGATAGAATCATAAAACTGAATATTTCATCTGAAATCACTTTGCATAAAATCGCAATGATGCATAGTTGAGATTTTTGACTACCTCACTCATCTTGAGGTGAGCTCAAAATCTTACCTTGTAATTGTAATTAATGCTACTATTGTATGCTTAAAAATGTTTTAAAAGGCAAATTTTATGTTATATATATTTTGGCACAATAAAATTTACAACACCAACAATCTTAAAGTACTAAAGTCTAGTTCCATCTTTGAATTATAGGAAATATATGTCATAACTCATATAGTATCCATGGAACAAATTTAAGACTTTAACCGGATACATTTATGTAAAATAAGGGAGTAGAATTAAAAAAAAAAAAAAAAGTGAGGGAAAATCTGTATAAAACAGCTATCACTGGATAGAGCTGTTAAACACAGTAATATGTTGTGAATCTTAAAAATAACATCACAATCATTCATTAAATGTCTGCTATGTGTGCAACAGTATACTACCACCTTCATATGTATTTGTTCATGTAATTCTAACAGTTCTATAAGGTGGAGTTTACATAGGAGGAATTTGAGCTTTGAGTGGGTTAGAGATAACTTTCCTAACGCCACTTGGTTGAGAATTGACAGAGCTTAAGCTTAAATCAAAGTGTGTCTGACCCTAAAGCCTGTGCTTTAAAAAAAAAAAAAAAAATTTTTTTTTTTTTTGCTGTAGCAGAGGCAAAAACAGTCCTACAGAGCAGGATTCTCATATTTTAAAGTGTGTCAAAACCACCTGGAGGTTTCCAATTCAGCTTGTCTAATGTGAGGCCCAAGAATGTGCATTTCTAACAAGTATCTCATTGATGCTGATTCCACTGGCCTGAGGATCACACTCGAGGATCACAACTATGAAGTTTAGAAGACGTTGCAGTTTTTACTCATTATTATCCTGAACCATGAAGAAACCTTGGGATTGTGAGCAACGCTCTATAAGTAAGCAGAGAAGCATATAACACTTCTAAGAAAAAAAAAAAAAAATCAAAATGTATACTCCTTAAGATATTAATCATTTTCAGAAATTATTTCATAAACAGAAAACATTGTTCTCTAAGTTTTTCAAAAATAGTGTGCTGTTCTATGAAGGATTGATCTTTTTATGACATTTCTAATATATTAACGTGCACAGTATGGTTTGTCAGGACGTCCTTGAGCAATGTCAACTATAGATGTAACTTTAAGTACCAATCTCAAACACTAGAAAATAGAACCAAGATTCCATTGAGTCAATCTGTATACTCAGGCAAATGATAACTGCTGCTCCAAAGTCCTTCCTATGTCCAGGCACACACTGTGACATTGCTTATATTAGCATGAGTACATTGATTCGTCTGTTGTGGTATAAATTATTCTTAAACAAGCAATGAATGTTAGCTAATAATTCTAATTAATTGATTGGCAGCTGACTTCTGAAAGGAAAGATTTTTTTTTTTTTTTTTTTGACTCAAAGTCCATATTCCCATCTAGATATGCCAAGCTGTCACTTCTTTAAGGCCTTAATTGGTGAGGGTGTCACCAGCCTTCTTGAAAAACTCTTCAATTGCTGTCTTCTGTAGGGTGAAGATGATGGTGGGAATACTGCAGCAGAATTAGGTTTCCTTACCTCAGTGTGAATAATTGTTTTGTAGACAGTAGAAATCAAGTAGGCACACTTTATCTTCAGAGAGAAATGAGTGCAATTAGCAAACTAAGCCATGGAAACGAGGTAGTAATCAGGATTTTTACATGCAAGGATTTATGGTGATATTTAGTTGACTTGAGGACCTCCAGAAATGAAATATCCGGGCAGCCTGATAATGTGCTTTTTTGCCACTATAGCCAGCATGATTCTAGTTCTGGTGTAACCTACCCTGAGGTAGCACACTATAGTGGAGGTTCACAGTGTTCAATCTAAGTTCACAGACTTGGAGACCTTCAAATGAGAGAGGGGTTCCATCCCTTTGAAACGGAATGCTGCAATGAATCCACAAGCGTGTTCCTTGAATTTTTCCCCCAAGCTATCTACGATGGTATCTGTACCCACTTGTTAGGATAAATATCCCATTCAAAAAGGGAAATTTTCAGACTTCCTGTGGTAAGTTGTTTGATTTTGGCTTTGAACTGATGCTAAATGTTACAGACTTAATTGAACATTGTAGTCCACCTTTAAAGTGAAACTTACTGAGTTTTGGTGATAGGTGGTCTTGATTCTAGTCAGTCTCAAAATGGTACAGCGAGACTACAGCTCCATCTCCAGTTCTTTGTCCAGCACCAGAATATGTGGTGTAAGTAGGTATACTTAGTAACAGGCAGAATCCCCACATGATTCCCCAAACTGTGGAAAGACTTTTATGGTGGAAAAACTTTTATGATAGGAAAGGCAAATGAAACTACAGAAATTCCCAACATTTCCCCAATACGGTAAACCAAAAGGTATTCTGCACCCTTGGGGGAATTGCAGAGGTTAGTGACACCACAAGATACAAAAGATACAGGTGTGGTGACTACTACCAAAGCCCATATTACATCACCTGTTTGCCTTCTAAAAAGCTAAGGTGATCAAAGAAAAAGACAGTAGGCTATTTCAGATATTGTTCAGCACCATCATGAGGAAAGTACCCAAAATCTAGTGTCCCAGGCACCAGAGTAACAACACTGGCCTCTGATAAGCAAAGAGAAGGTAAGAAAAAAATCTTAGAGAGTGGCTATTATCAGACACGGTGCTATATCAACCATTCCATGCATAATTTACATTTCATAAATTGACTTTTCAAATCATATAAAAGGTGCTAAAATGAACATAAGGAGCCCTGGTGGTGCAATGGTTAAGCTCTCCATTGCTAACCAAAAAGCCAGTCTTTTGAACCAACCAGTGCCTTCCAGGAGAAATGACCTAGAGATCTGCTCCCGTAAAGATTTCAGCCTAGGAAGCCCTATGGGATGGTTCTACTCTGTCATATAGGATCACTATGAATTGGAATTGACTGAAGACACACAACAACAAAATAAACATATTGATAAGAATGAAAGAAAATGTTTTCAGTATTTCTTTCAACTGCAAATTATATTTTAAAACAAGGAAAACATATATCCCCTTGAGGAAAAACAAATGCAAAGATACTTAAAAAACTTGAGATTTAGTAACAATAAAAGCTAATGAATAAATAAGAATAAGGGTTAAGGAGAGGCGGGGCCAAGATGGCTGACTAGGTAGAAGCTACCTCGGATCCCTCTTGCAACAAAGACTGGGAAAAACAAGTGAATCGATCACCTACCTGACAATCTACGAACCCTGGCCATCAAACACAGATCTAAAGAGTTGACCTGAGTCACAGAGGCTCAGCCAGCACAAGCAGGCTGCACACTGACATGGCTAACAAGAGAACGAGCAACCACGGGGAAGCAGTGACAGTTTTTGGAGCCTGGAGCCAGTGTCCCAGGCAGAAAACCTTGGCTCCGGGCTTTGGACTGGGCGCGGGGGAGATGAGCGCGGCATCCTAAGATGGTGCAAACACGGGATGCAGCCCTAGCCCCCTGAAGTGACCTCTGGGGAAGCCCAGCCAGTGTATGCAGGCAGAACAGCCACGCAGCTAACGGAGAAGTCACCGGGAGGCAGCGACTGGTTTTGGAGCCTGGAGTGCAGCATACCAGCTGGGGAGCCTTGGCACTGGGCTTTGGGCTGGGAGTGGAGGAACTGACCACAGCTTCTGAGACAGCACAAGCACAGGATAAGGACCTGACCCTCAGGGGCAATCTCGTCCCAACCAACGCACACAGGCTACGTACCCCTTGAGAATCTCAGATAAAACAGTCATCACCAAGCAAGATAAGTAACTTTGTCTATATTCCTGGGTGCTACTCTCTCCTATCTATCTGATCCCTCCCCTCCCCTTCCCAGGTGGCTTCATTAACATTGGAATTTTTTGGGCCAGAGGGTGAAGTGCTCGGTGTTTTTTTTTTTTTTTTTTGGTCTTTTCCTAACCAATTCTCCTGGCCTGAGAGAAGCAGCTACAAAAAAAACCCAGGGACCAAAAATCCTTCCCTAACTTCCCGAAATTGGACTAAAAATACAGAACCAGCTCCAGCCAAGCATATGAGATCCACAGTCTTGGGCTTTCATCCCTACAGGGAACAAGGTGGCTATTGTAATGCAAAGGCAATCCTAACAGTGATCTGACTGTAATTGTTTTAGTGGATTACTGGAAAGACAAGTTTCTCAGATCTGATATCTCTACATATTAAACAGAGCCCTCACTGACCCACAACAGGGAACTGAGGGCTGAAGCTCCACCCAAACCACCTAACCTCCTGCCATAGGGGTCTGAGGATAGCGACATCTACCAATCTGTAGAGGTACATGCATTGCGTGCCTAAGGTACAGCTGCAGAGCCCACCCACCAAAGTGCTTTAGGAATAGAGACACACCCACCTCACTGGCACTTGGGGGAAGCCTGTCAGCATCCTGCCCCCCCTGGAGTGTGACCCCCTGCTGCTACTAGAATCTGGTGCACACAACTATCACCACTACTCCTCTAAGTGAATAGGTGACAGTCTACACCACACACTTGGTGACCCAAAATCAGATTCTACTCAAGAATAGTGAATGGACTCTTAGGCTTATATATCTGGTAACAGCCCAAACCAGCTGCTAATAGGACATAAGTGATTCAAGGGCTACAACAATTGAGACAGCGCAAACTCGTACATCTACGTATATTGAAAGAAAACAAAACAAGATAAGACTCAGTGAGCAAATATAAAATAAATCATTACAATATCTTATAGATGGCTGAGAGACAGCAGTCGATATCAAACCACATAAAGAAGCAGACCATGATTGCTTCTACAACTCCCCAAATTAAAGAATCAAAATCTTTCCCAAATTCTGGAATTGCCAGATGCAGAATATAAAAAACTAATTTACAGAATGCTTCAAGACATCAGGGATGACCTCAGAAACCAAATAAGGCGATCTACAGAAAAAGCCAAGGAACACACTGATAAAACAGTTGAAGAAATCAAAAAGATTATTCAAGAATATAGTGGAAAAATTAATAAGCTACAAGAATCCATAGAGAGACAGCATTCAGAAATCCAAAAGATTAACAGTAAAATTCCAGAATTAGACAACTCCATAGGAAGTCAGAGGAGCAGAATCAAGGAATTGGAACGCAGAGTGGAGGAGTTGGAGCATAAGGCAATTGACACCATTATAGTTGAAGAAAAATTAGATAAAAGAATTAAAAAAAATGAAGAAACCCTAAGAATCATGTGGGACTCTATCAAGAAGAATAACTTGCATGTGATTGGAGTTCCAGAACACGGAGGGATAACAGAAAATACAGAGAGAATAGTTGAAGATCTGTTGGCAGAAAACTTCTCTGACATCATGAAAGACAAAAGGATATCTATCCAAGATGCTCATCGAACCCCATATAAGATTGATCCAAAAAGAAAATCACCAAAACATATCATCAAACTTGCCAAAACCAAAGATAAAGAGAAAATTTTAAAAGCAGGCAGGGATAAAAGAAAGGTCTCCTACAAAGGAGAATAAATAAGAATTAGTTCAGACTACTCAGCAGAAGCCATGCAGTCAAGAAGGCAATGGGATGACATATACAGAGCACTGAAGGAGAAAAACTGCCAGCCAAGGATCACATATTCAGCAAAACTCTCTCTCAAATATGAAGGTGAAATTAAAACATTTATAGATAAACACAAGCTTAGAGAATTTGCAAAAACCAAACCAAAGTTACAAGAAATACTAAAGGAAATTGGTCAGAAAATCAATAATATCAGATACCAACACAACACAAGGTCACAGAACTAAACATCCTGATATCAAATCAAATAAGGAAAACACAAAAACAAATTAAGATTAATTTTAAAAGGAAAAAAATGCTCAAAACAGAGGATCATTGAAGTCATTATGTAAAATATCACAATAACCAAAAAGAGGGAATAAATACAGGAGGCATAGAACTGCCATATGGAGAGGAAAACAAGGCAATATAGGACAAGTTAGGTTTTTACTTAGAAAAATAGGGGTAAATATTAAGGTAACCACAAAGAGGTCTAACAACTCCATAACTCAAAATAAAAACCAAGAAAAACATAACGACTCAGCAAATATAAATTTGACTACTATGAAAATGAGGAACACACAACTTACAAAGAAAAATATCTCAGCACAAAAATGTAAGTGGAAAACTGAAATTGTCAACAGCATACACAAAAAGGCATCAAAATCACAGCAATAAACACATACTTATCTATAATTACACTGAATGTAAATGGAATAAATGCACCAATAAAGAGACAGAGAGTCTCAGACTGGATAAAGAAACATGATCCGTCTATGTGCTGCCTACAAGAGACACACCTTAGACTTAGAGACAAAAACAAACTAAAACTCAAAAAAAAAAAAAAAGGATGGAAAAATATATATCAAGCAAACAACAATCAAAAAAGAGCAGGAGTAGCAATATTAATTTCTGAAAAAATAGACTTTAAAGTTAAATCCACCACAAAGGATAAAGAAGGACACTACATAATGAGTAAAGGGACAATACACCAGGAAAATATAACCCTATTAAATATTTATGCACCCAATGACAGGGCTGCAAGATACATAAAACAAACTTTAACAGAACTGAAAAGTGAGATAGACACCTCCACAATTATAGTAGGAGACTTCAACACACCACTTTCGGAAAAGGATAGGACTTCCAGTAAGAAGCTCAAAAGAGACATGGAAGACCTAATTGCTAAAATGAACCAAGTTGACCTCATAGACTTGTACAGAACTCTCCACCCAACAGCAGCAAAGTATACTTTTTTTTTCTAGTGCACATGGAACATTCTCTAGAATAGACCACATATTAGGTCATAAAACAAACCTTTGCAAAATCCAAAACATCGAAATATTACAAAGCATCTTCTCAGACCACAAGGCCATAAAAGTGGAAATCAATAACAGAAAAATCAGGGAAAAGAAATCAAATACTTGGAAATTGAACAATACCCTGCTCAAAAATGACTGAGTTATAGAAGGCATTATGGAGGGAATAAAGAAATTCATAGAATGCAAAGAGAATGAAAACACTTCCTATCAAAACCTCTGGGACACAGCAAAAGCAGTGCTCAGAGGTCAATTTATATCGATAAATGCACACATACATAAAGAAGAGCCAAAATCAGAGAACTGTCCCTACAACTTGAACAAATAGTAAGCGAGCAACAAAAGAATCCATCAGGCACCAGAAGAAAAAAATAATAAAAATTAGAGCTGAACTAAATGAATTAGAGAACAGAAAAATGATTGAAAGAATTAACAAAGTGAAAAGCTGGTTCTTGGAAAAAATTAACAAAATTGATAAACCATTGGCCAAACTGACTAAAGAAATACAGGAAAGGAAACAAATAACCTGAATAAGAAACGAGATGGGCCATATCACAACAGACCCAACTGAAATTAAAAGAATCATATCAGAGTATTACAGAAGATTGTACTCTAACAAATTTTCAAACCTGGAAGAAATGGATGAATTCCTAGAAAAACACTACCTACCTAAACTAACACAATCAGAAGTAGAACAACTACATAGACCCATAACAAAAAAAGAGATTGAAAAGGTAACCAAAAAACTCCCAACAACAAAAAAAAAACTCTGGCCTGGATGGCTTCACTGCAGAGTTCTACCAAACTTTCAGAGAAGAGTTAACACCACTACTACTAAAGGTATTTCAAAGCATAGAAAGTGATGGAATACTACCTAACTCATTCTATGAAGCCACCATATCCCTGATACCAAAACCAGGTAAAGACACCACAAGAAAAGAAAATTACAGACCTATATCCCTCATGAACATAGATGAAAAAATCCTCAACAAAATTCTAGCCAATAGAATTCAACAACATATCAAAAAAATAATCCACCACGACCAAGTGGGATTTATACTGGGTATGCAAGGTTGGTTTAATATTAGAAAAACCATTAATGTAATCCACCGTATAAATAAAACAAAAGACAAAAACTACACGATCTTATCAATTGATGCAGAAAAGGCATTTGACCAACTCCAACACCCATTCATGATAAAAACTCTCAGCAAAATAAGAATTGAAGGAAAATTCCTCAACATAATAAAGGGACAAAGCCAACAGCCAACATCATTCTAAATGGAGAGAGCCTGAAAGCATTTCCCTTGAGAACAGGAAGACAAGGATGCCCTTTATCACCGCTCTTATTCAACATTATGCTAGAGGTCCTAGCCAGAGCAATTAGGCTAGACAAAGAAATAAAGGGCATTCGGACCAACAAGGAAGGAGTAAAATTATCTCTATTTGCAGACGACATGATTTTATACACAGAAAACCCTAAGGAATCCTCCAGAAAACTACTGAAACTAATAGAAGAGTTCAGTAGAGTCTCAGGTTATAAGACAAACATACAAAAATCACTTGGATTCCTCTACATCAACAAAAAGAACATCGAAGAGGAAATCACCAAATCAATACCATTCAGAGTAGCCCCCAAGGAGATAAAATACTTAGGAATAAATCTTACCAAAGATGTAT
Organism: Loxodonta africana; assembly: GCF_030014295.1. Lineage (NCBI taxonomy): Eukaryota > Metazoa > Chordata > Mammalia > Proboscidea > Elephantidae > Loxodonta > Loxodonta africana. Next base: position 54,105,967 of record NC_087351.1, read on the forward strand.
ACCTATACAAAGAAAACTACAAAGTACTAGTGCAAGAAACTAAAAGGGACCTACATAAGTGGAAAAACATACCTTGCTCATGGATAGGAAGACTTAACATAGTAAAAATGTCTATTCTACCAAAAGCCGTCTATACATACAATGCACTTTCGATCCAAATTCCAATGACATTTTTTAATGTGATGGAGAAACAAATCACCAACTTCATATGGAAAGGAAAGAAGCCTCGGATAAGTAAAGCATTACTGAAAAAGAAGAAGAAAGTGGGAGGCCTCACTCTACCTGATTTTAGAACCTATTATACAGCCACAGTAGTCAAAACATCCTGGTGCTGTTACAACAGGCACATAGACCAATGGAACAGAATTGAGAACCCAGATATAAATCCATCCACAAATGAGCAGCTCATATTTCACAAAGTTCAGTGTCAGTTAATTGGGAAAAGATAGCCTTTTTAACAAATGGTGCTGGTATAACTGGATATCCAATTGCAAAAAAATGAAACAGGACCCATACCTCACACTATGCGCAAAAACTAACTCCAGGTGGATCAAAGACCTAAACATAAAGACTAAAATGATAAAGATCGTGGAAGAAAAAATAGGGACAACATTAGGAGCCTTAATACAAGGCATAAACAGAATACAAAACATTACCAAAAATGACGAAGAGAAACCAGATAACTGGGAGCTCCTAAAAATCAAACACCTATGCTCATCTAAAGACTTCACCAAAAGAGTAAAAAGACCACCTACAGATTGGGAAAAAAATTTCAGCTATGACATCTCCGACCAGCGCCTGATCTCTAAAATCTATATGATTCTGTTAAAACTCAACCACAAAAAGACAAACAACCCAATCAAAAAGTGGGCAGAGGATATGAACACGCACTTCACTAAAGAAGATATTCAGGCAGCTAACAGATACAAGAGAAAATGCTCTCGATCATTAGCCATTAGAGAAATGCAAATTAAAACTACGATGAGATTCCATCTCACTCCAACAAGGCTGGCATTAATCCAAAAAACACAAAATAATAAATGTTGGAGAGGCTGCAGAGAGATTGGAACTCTTATACACTGCTGGTGGGAATGTCAAATGGTACAACCGCTTTGGAAATCTGTCTGGCATTTTCTTAAAAAGAAATAGAACTACCATACAACCCAGAAATCCCACTCCTTGTAATATACCCTAGAGAAATAAGAGCCTTTACACGAACAGATATATGCACACCCATGTTTATTGCAGCACTGGTTACAATAGCAAAAAGCTGGAAGCAACCAAGGTGTCCATCAACGGATGAATGGTTAAATAAATTATGGTATGTTCACACAATGGAATACTAAGCATCGATAAAGAACATTGAGGAATCTGTGAAACATTTCATAACATGGAGGAACCTGGAAGGCATTATGCTGAGTGAAATTATTCAGATGCAAAAGGACAAATATTGTGTAAGACCACTATTATAAGATCTTGAGAAATAGTATAAACTGAGAAGAACACATTCTTTTGTGGTTACGAGAGGGAGGAAGGAGGGAGGGTGGGAGAGGGTTATTTACTGATTAGTTAGTAGATAAGAACTACTTTAGGTGAAGGGAAGGACAGTACTCAATACACGGAAGGTCAGCTCAACTGGACAGGACCAAAAGCAAAGAAGTTTCCTGGATAAACTGAATGCTTCGAAGGTCAGCGGAGCAAGGGCGGGGGTTTGGGGACTCTGGCTTAAGGGGACTTCAAAATCAATTGGCAAAATAAATTCTATTATGAAAATATACTGCATCCTATTTTGAAGTGTGGCGTCTGGGGTCTTAAATGCTAACAAGCAGCCATCTAAGATGCATCAATTGGTCTTAACCCACCTGGATCAAAGGAGAATGAAGAACACCAAGGTCACATGATAACTATGAGCCCAAGAGATAGAAAGGGCCACATGAACTAGAGACTTACATCATCCTGAGACCAGAAGAACTAGATGGTGCCTGGCCACAACTGATGACTGCCCTGACAGGGAGCACAACAGAGAACCCCTGAGAGAGCAGGAGAACAGTGGGATGCAGACCCCAAATTCTCATAAAAAGACCAGACTTAATGGTCTGACTGAAACTAGAAGAATCCTGGTGGTCATGGTCCCCAAACCTTCTGTTGGTCCAGGACAGGAACCATTCTTGAAGACAACTCATCAGACATGGAAGGGACTGGACAATGAGTTGGAGAGAGATGCTGATGAGGAGTGAGCTACTTGTATCAGGTGGACATTTGAGACTGTGTTGTCATCTTCTGTCTGGAGGGGAGATGGGAGTGTAGAAAGGGTTAGAAACTGGCACAACGCTCATGAAAGGAGAGACTGGAAGGAGGGAGCGGGCTGACTCATTAGGGAGAGAGTAAATGGGAGTATGTAGTAAGGTGTACATAAGCTTATATATGACAGACTGACTTGATTTGTAAACTTTCACTTAAAGCACAGTAAAAATTATTTTTGAAAAAAGAATAAGGGTTAATATTTCATTTTTCTCTGGTGTTTAGTGATAAGCATTGCTACTTGTTCGTATATTTAAAAATACTATTTCATTGAATCTTCTATATTTTAATGCATAGTTTTGCTTTGTCTCTCACAAATGTCATTAGTTGGACAATTTTAATGTGATGATAAATGAAAGAATGTTAGATGATCTGCCTTTCAATTCATGTTTATAGATATAACTTTGAGTGAATTGAGATAGAAATACATCAGATAGATACTTTGGGTATCATAGATTAGGAGAGGCTGAGTAAATATTTTTTATTTTCCGTTTTAATCTTATTTTGTACTTAATTAGGACAGCTTCCTCCAGAAGCAATGATCTGACATTAGTCTTGTTTTCTGAGTATAGATAAAATATGAACTTAATAAAGATTTTGGAACCTATCATCTTTAATTCAAACAAGATTTCTTACCCCTTACAGTTTTAGCTTTTCCCAGCAGCATAGTAATGTCGGTTATCATTTGTCTCTATAAAGAAATTTGAGAGCATAAGGATACTTTTTCCCCATACAACTGTATTTGAAATCTTTCATCTGTTTTTTGACTTACCCAGAGAGCTTTACGTAAAATGTTACATAGGAGAGTTTTAAATGTGTTATGTAGACATATAAAAAAAAGACACTGAGAAATTTTAATTCTTGTGGGCAAAGAATGTTATTTTGGAGTTTAATTTTCAAATAATTTTTATTTCATTAATTTTTAAAATTATTCAAATATTTCTACATTTTATACAGTGATAATTTTCTGTTTATGAATTTTCTTTTCATGGACAGATGCTAACTCTACACGTTTTACTCCATTGCTTCCAAGAATATTCGTCAGAAGAAAAATGGTTAAGTGGGATAAGGAAGAGATAAGAACGACCACATTTTATTTAATCACACAACAAAATGTTTATTTATTTAACATGCATAATTTTTAGAATTTTTTCTAAACAAAGCATTCTTCTTCAAATTATGGAATAGAAGTATAAGTCACTTTTTTTATTGTACTTTGGATGAAGGTTTCCAGAACAAACTAGCTTCTCATTAAACAGTTAGTATGCGTATTATTTTATAATATTGGTTAACAACCCCACAACATGTCAACACTCTCCCTTCTTGATCTAGTGTTCCCTATTACCAGCTTTCCTGTCCCCTACTGCCTTCTAGTCCTTGGCCCTGGGTTGATGTGCCCCTTCAGTCTCTTTTAATTTTCTGGGCCTGTCTAATATTTGGATGAAGGGTAAACCTCAGGAGTGACTTCATTACTGAGCTAAATGGGTGTCTGGGGGCCATACTCTTGGGGTTTCTCCAGTCTCCGTCAGGCCAGTAAGTCTGGTCTTTTTTTATGAGTTAGAATTTTGTTCTACATTTTTCTCCAGCTCTGTGTGGGACCCTCTACTGTGATCCCTGTCAGAGCAGTCAGTGGTGGTAGCCAGGCACCATTTAGATGTACTGGACTCAGCCTGGTGGAGGCCATGGTAGTTGTGGTCCACTAGTCCTTCGGCCTGAACTTTCCCTTGTGTCTTTAGTTTTCTTCATTTTTCCTAGCTCCTGAAGGGCTGAAACCAGTGGAATATCGTAGGTGGCCGCTCACAGGCTTTTAAGACTCCAGACACCACTCACCACAGTAGAATGTAGAACATTTTCTTTATAAAGCGTGTTATGCCAGTTGAGCTAGATGTTCCCAAAGACCGTGGTCCCCACAGCCCTTAGCCCAGTAATTTGGCCCCTCAGGGAGTTTGGATGTGTCTATGGAGCAGCTATGACCTTTCCTCAGGCAGTTTGAGCTCACTTCCCCAGTATTGTATACTGTCTTACCCTTCCCCAAAGTAACCACTTATCTATTATCTATTTGGAAAGCCTGGTGGCATAGTGGTTAAGAACCACGGCTGCTAACCAAAAGGTGGGAAGTTCGAATCCACCAGGCCCTCCTTGGAAACTGTATGGGGCAGTTCTGCTCTGTACGATAGGGTCGCTATGAGTCCGAGTCGACTCAATGGCTGTGGGTTTTTTTTTTTTTAGTATTAACTATTTAGTGTTTTTCCATCCCCACCTCTCCCCTCCCTCAGATCCATCAAAGATTGTTTTTTTTGTGTGTGTAAACCTTGTCATGAATTTTTATAATAGTGATCTAATACAATATTTGTTCTTTTTTGATTGACTTATTTCACTCAGCGTGATGTCCTCCAGATTCATCCATGTTGTGAAATGCTTCACAGATTCATCATTGTTCTTTACCATTGTGTAGTATTCCATTGTGTGTATGTACCACAGTTTGTTTATCCATTCATCTCTTGATGGGCGTCTAGGTTGTTTCCATCTGTTTGCTGTTGTGAACAATGCTGCAGTGAACATGGGTGTGCATATGTCTATTGTGTGACAACTCTTATTTCTCTAGGATATATTCCTAGGAGTGGAATTGCTGGATCATGTGGTATTTCTATTTCTAGCTTTCTAAGGAAGCACCATATCATTTTCCAAGATGGATGTATCATTTTGTATTCCCTACAGCACTGCAATCTCCCCACAGCCTCTCCAACATTTGTTATTTTCTGTTTTTTTTTTTTTTATTTGTGCCAACAATGCCCGGTGAGATGGTATCTCATGGTGGTTTTGATTTGCATTTCTCTAATGGCTAGTGATCGCAAGCATTTCCTCATGTGTCTGTTAGCCTCTTGAAGGCCTTTGGTGAAGTGTCTGTTCATTTTCTTTGCCCATTTTTAATTGGATTATTTGTCTTTTTGTTGTAGAGGTGTTGGATTTTCCTGTGGATTTTAGAAATAAGATTTTGTCAGATTTGTAATAGCCAAAAAAAAATTTTCCTAGTCTGTAGGTTCTCTTTTTACACTTTTTGGTGATATCTTTTGATGAGCATGTGTTCAGTGCTTGGTTGAGTTCTTTGTCTCTGCTTTTGATGCTTAGGGTCCAGGATTGACATTTTTCTCTGTTTTATTTAGCTTTTCAGGTCTTTGCTGTTGAGGGGTGGTGTGGTGCTTCTGTCTATAGTGCCATGTTGGCTCTGCCTCCTGTAAGTCACTTTTTTATACCATATCTGTACTTTTTTTCTATACTGTTTCAGCTATCTGCAACCTAAAATAACTCTTTACAATCTTTTAAATAAAGCTCTGGCTTATCTAAATGTCATTAGATTATTTTGGTGGGCTTATCCCTAGTGAAATCACTGTCCTCCACATTTTTACCAGAGAAACTTTCTTACTTTCTTTGCATTATAGATTTGACAAAAGTCAGTGTGCTGAAATATACATTTGTACTAGTTGAGTTACAATCTTTTTCACCAAGAGCTATATACATCAGATAAAGAAATGAGATTGAGATTTTAGAGGAACTGAAGACTGTACGCATACTTCAGAGGACAGGACAGAGTTTTTAATCAGAATTTATTCTTTATAAGTAGTTAGTTTAAATCTTTTGTGTTTCAATTAATGAAAAACTACAGGTTAAAAAAAAAAAAAGACCAATTAGATTTTATAAATTATATAAACTGAAATTATAAGAAATTATATAGTTTGGTTAAACGTTTCTCCAAAACTTGCTTCTTCATTTACCTCCCAACCTCTAACATCATCACTCACTCCCTTCCAGCTGGAAAATTTTCCTCTGTTTTCACACATAGATAGATTTTAGACAACTCATGTAATAGTTTTCATTTTTACCTGGTGTTTCTTTTATCTAGTTTTCAAGTGGTCTCTGGTCCAGCTAGGTCCAGCTGGCTCAGATACATGCTGACCTAATTCTATCGTTTTCAAATATTTCTTGCCAGAGAAAATAGCTCCATGCTGTTAGAAATGGTATGAGTGACTTTTAACAAACTGTGACATTTCACCACTACTCATCTTTCAGTTTATTGTTTCGTGGTGGCTTGAATGTTGCTGTGATGATGGAAGCTATGCCACTGGTATTTCAAATACCATCAGGGTCTCTGATGGTGGACAGTTTCAGCTGAGTTTCCAGACTAAGAGAGACTAGGAAGACAGGCCTGGTAATTACTTCTGAAAAAAAAATTGGCCAATGAATACCTTATGAGTAGCAGTGGAACATTGTCTGATATAGTGCAGGAAGATAAGCCCCTTGGGGTGGAAGGCACTCAAAATACAACTGGGGAAGAGTTGCCTCCTCAACACAGAGTAGACCTTACTGACGTGGATAGAATCAAGCTTTCAGGGCCTTCATTTGCTATTGTGGCATGACTCAAAATGAGAAAAAACAGCTGCAAGCATCCACTAATAAGTGAAAAGTGGAATGTAAGTATGAATCTAGGAAAACTAGAAGTTGTCAAAAATAAAACAGAATGCATAATGATCGATATCCTAGGCATTAGTAGGCTGAAATATACTGGTATTGGCATTTTGAATTAGCCAATCACATGGTCTACTATGCCAGGAGTGACAAACTGAAGGGGATTGACATTCATCCTCAAAAAAGACCATTTCAAGATCTATCCTGAAGTACAATGCTGTCAATGATAGGATAATATCCTTACGCCTACAAGGATGACCAGCTAATGAGACTATTATTTAAATTTATGCACCAATCACAAAAGCCAAAGGTGAAGAAATTGAAGATTCTTATCAGCTTCTACAGCTGAAATTGATCAAACGTGCAATCAAGACACATTGATAATTACTGGTGATTGGAAGGTAAAAGTTAGAAACAAAGAAGGACCTGTGGTTGGAAAATATGGCCTTGGTGATAGAAACAATGCTGGAGATCTCATGACAGAATTTTGCAAGAAAAATGACTTATTCATTGCAAGTACCTTTTTTTTACCAACATAAACAATGACTGTACCATGTGGACCTCACCAGATGGAATACACAGTAATCAAATTGACTACATCTGTGGAAAGAGATGATAGAGAAGCTCAATATCATCAGTCAGAACAAGGCCTAGGGCCGACTGCAGAACAAACCAAGAATTGTTCATAGCCAAGTCTGAGTTGAAGTTGAAGAAAATTAAAACAAGTCCACAAGAGCCAAGATACTATCTTGAGTATATCCCACCTGAATTTAGAGACCAACACAAGAATAGATTTGACACATTGTACATTAATGATCAAAGACCAGAAGAGTGGTAGGATAACATCAAGGACATCTCATACATGACAAAAGTAAAAGGTCACTAAAAAGACAGGAAGGAAAGAAAAGCCCGAAATGGATGTTGGAGGAGACTCTGAAACTTGCTCTCGAATGTAGAGTAGCTAAAGTGAAAGAAAGAAATCATGAAGTAAAAGAGCTGAACAAAAGATTTCAAAGGGCAGCTCAAGATGCCAAAAGAAAGTATTATAATGAAGTGTGCAAAGATCTGGAGTTAGAATACCAAAAGGGCAGAACAGTCTTGCCATTTCTCAAGCTGAAAGAACTGAAGAAAAAATTCAAGCCTCAATATGGAGGGATTCCATGGGCAAAATATTGAATGACACAGAAAGCATCAAAAGATAGAAAGAATACATACAATCACTGTACCAAAAAGAATTGGATGACATTCAGCCATTTCAGGAGGTAGCATATGATCAAGAACCGATGGTACTGAAGGAAGAAGTCCAAGTTACCCTGAAGGCATGGTGAAAAACAAGGCTTTAGAAAGTAACAGAATATCAATTGAGATGTTTCAACAAATGGATGCAGTGCTGGAGGTACGCACTCATCTATGCAAAAAATTTTGCAGACAGCTACCTGCTCAACCAACTGAAAGAGATCCGATTTGTGCCCATTTCAAATAAATGAGATCTAACATAAATTTTTTTTAACATAATGAGGAAATTATCAAACAATATCATTCATATCACATGAAATAAAATTTTGCTGAAGATCATTCAAAAGTGGTTGTAGCAGTAAATTGACAAGTAACTACCAAAAATTCAAGCCAGATTCAGAAGAGGACATGCAATAAGGGATATCACTGCTGATATCAGATAGATATTGGCTGAAAGCAGAGAATACCAGAAAGATGTTTACTTGTGTTTTATTGTTTATGCAAAGACAGAGACTGTGAATCATAACAAATTATGAACAACATTTCAAAGCATGGGAATTCTAAAACACTTAATTGTGTTCATGAGGAACCTTTTCGTAGATCAAGAGGCAGTCATTCAAACAGAACAAAGGGATACTGCATGGTTTAAAATCAGAAAAGGTGTGTATCAAGGTTGTGTCGTTTCACCATATTTATTCAATCTGTATGTTGAGCAAATAATCTGAGAAGCTGGACTATACGAAGAAGAATGTGGCATCAGGATTGGAGGAAGACTGTGATATTTAAGGTTGTGTGTCAAGTTGGCTGGGCCATGTTTCTCAGTGGTTTGGTAATCATGATGTAGTTTGGCAGTTGTATACTGATGTAACCACTTTCATGATGAGATGTGATATAATGTGATCATTTCCATGATGGAATCTGCTATAAGTATCCAATCAGTGGAAGGATGTTTCCTTGGAGGTGTGGCTTGCATCCAATATAGGTGGACTTTCTGGCAAGGCTCATGGGCTTTTGCTCACTCTGGATCCTGCGGCTGGCTCCTGTTCTGATCTCCAGTTCTTAGGCCTTGAGGTAGCAGCTTACCTGCTGTCTTGCCTGCCAATCTTGATATTCATCAGTCTTTACAGCCTGTGAGCCAGAGCCCTGCTGTCTGACCCACAGATCTTAGGTTCAACCAGTCCCTGTGGCTACTTGAATCAGAAGTCTCCAGCCTGACCCAGAGCCTTGGGATGTTTCAGCCACTACAGCTGTGTGTACTATTTCCTTGCCATAAATTCTCTATATGTATTTATATGCTTTACTGGTTTTACTTTTCTAGAGAGCCCTGTCTTACACAAAGACTCATTAACAACCTGCTATATGCAGATGACACAACCTTGCATGCTGAAAGCAAAGAGGTCTTGAAGCACTTGCTGATGAAGATCTAAAACTACAGCCTTCAGTATGGGTTACACCTCATCACAAAGAAAAGAAAAATGCTCACAACTGGGCCAATAAGCAACATCATGATAAACAGAGAAAATATTGAAGTTGTCAAGGATTTCATTTTACATGGATCCACAATCAACACCCATGGGAGCAGCTGTCAAGAAATCAAATGACATATTGCATTGGGGAAATCTGCTGCAAAAGACCCCTTTAAAATGTTAAAAAGCAAAAATAACGCTTTGAGGGCTAAGATGCACCTTACCTATCTTATTTTCAGTTGTCTCATATGCATGTGAAACCTGGGCTATGAATAAGGAAGACCAAGGAAAAATTGATGCCTTTAAATTATGGTGTTGGCCTAGAATACTGAATATAGCATGGACTGCCAGAAGGACAAACAAATCTGTCTTGGAAGAAGTACAGCCTTAATGCTTCTTAGAAGCGAGTATGGCGAGACTTTGTCCCATGTACTTGGGACATGTTATCAGGAGGGATCAGTCCCTGGAGAAGGGCATCATGCATGGTAAAGCAGAGTGTTAGTAAAAGAGAGGAAGGCCCTCAGTGAGATTAGATTGGTTGACACAGTGGGTGCAATCATGGGCCCAAGCATAGCAATGATTGTGAGGATGGCACAGGATTGGGTGGTGTTTTATTCTGTTTTACATTGAGTTGTAATGAGTTGAAACTGACTCAGAGGCACCTAACAAGAACAACAACATATTTGAATCAATGAAAAAATCTACCTCCATTCAAAGTAATAAATATACCTAGCATTAAGGGAAACCTGGTAGTGTAGCAGTTAAGTGCTATGCCTGGTAACCAAAAGGTCAGCAGTTCAAATCCACCAGGCACTCCTTGGAAACTCTATGGGGCAGTTCTGCTCTGTCCTATAGGGTTGCTATGAGTTGGAATTGACTCGACAGCAACAAGTTTGGTTTTCGGTTTTTTAGAGCATTATGCTTTTGCCCAAATTGAAAACTTTTTTTTTTCTTTTGATTAAAAGTAATTCACACTTAGAATGTTCAAGCAAAACCAAAAGTGTAAAGAGAAATAAAACTGCCTCAAAAATCTCACAACTCAATATTAAATATACTTGTCTTAAAACTTTGATAAAAATCCTTTTAAACACTGCGGATTTATACACATGATATACACGCATATAGTATAATATCATATGGATATGATACTGGTTGCTGTTTTGAAATTTGCTTTTGTTTACCCAAAAATGTGCCATGGACAATTGTATGTGCTTTTGATCATAGATATTTATCAACCTTTTAAACGTCTGTATAATATTCTGGTATAATTGACACATTATATTTTATTTTGCAAATTTACTGTTTATGATATTTAAATTTACAATTCTGTTTATTCACAAATAAGTATATATATAAACACATGTACAAATGTAAACCCAAAAAACATGTACAAATATATATATAAATATATATGCATATATATCCATAATCGTTATGATCCACACAGTCAAATGCCTTTGCATAGTCAATAAAACACAGGTAAACATCTTTTACTTGAATCTACAATCAACAATCATGGAAGCAGCAGTCAAGAAACCAAGGGACATATCGCATTAGGCAAACCCGCTGCAAGAGACCCCTTTAAAATGTTAAAAAGCCAAGATGTCCCCTTTGAAGACTAAGATATGCCTGACCCAAGCCATGGTGTTTTCAATCACCTCATGCACATGTGAAAGCTGGGCAATGAATATGGAAGACTGAAAAAGGATTGGCGGCTTTGAATTATGGTGTTGGCAAAGAATATTGACTATACCACAGACTGCCAAAAGAACAAACAAATCTGTCTTGGAAAAGTACAGCCAGAATGCTCCTAAGAAGCAAGGGTGGGGAGACTTCATCACACATACTTTCTACGTGTTATCAGGGGGGATCAGTCCCCAAAAAAGGACGTAATGGCTGGTAAAATAGAGGGTCAGTGAAAAAGAGGAAGACCCTCAATGAGATGGATTGATATGGTGGCCACAACAATAGGCTCAAGCATAAAAATGATTGTGAGAATGGCACAGGACCAGGCAGCGTTTCTTTCCTTTGTATATAGGGTTGCTATGAGTCAGAACCGACTTGATGGCACTTAACAACAACAACAAATATATGTATATATATAATATATATATGTATACATATGCCAGTCTATATTGTTGTGGTTGTGCTTTTGAGTCGATTCCGACTCATAGTGACACTATAGGACAAAGTAGGTTGCCCCATAGGTTTCTAAGGCTATAATCTTTACAGAAGCAGATTGCTGTATCTTTGTCCCTCAGATCAGCTGGTAGGTTTGAACCACCTACGTTTTGCTTAACAGCCCAGTGCTTAACCAAACCAAACCCATTGCCATCGAGTCAATTCTGATTCATAGTGACCCCATAGGGCAGAGAAGGACTGCCCCGTAGGGTTTCCAAGAAGCGGCTGGTGGGTTTGAACTGCCAAACTTCTGGTTAACAGTCGAGCTCTTAACCACTGTGCCACCAGGGCTCTGATATTTTGCTTCAGTATGAAAAATTGCTTTAAGGTTTTTTTTTTTTTTTTTTTTTTTTTGTATTTTTGTCTTCTAAAGATGAATTGCAAAAATATTTTTAATATTGTTTTAAATTTGAGATAAATATTCTGACTATATGCATGTATTCTGTGCCTACATAATTTGTCAAATAGTTGAATTCTTTTTAGTAAGATCTACTCCTATAGTGTCTTAAAAATATATTTTAATAAACATTATTAAATATAAGCAAAATAAATGTATTGATGTATATAAACAGAAATATTTTCATCTTAAACCAAAGTCAGTTGTTTAGAAATTAAGTTTCTGATCCCTGAAACACTGATTGTGATATTTGAGATGAATATCTCCTGAAATGCCTGCCGAGTACAAGGTAATTAGCACAAAGGCCTTGGTGAGTGGAAAGTTTCCCAGTTTGCTTTATTTATGTAAAGAACAAAAGAAAATCATTTATTCCTTGTTTTTCTGTTCATTGGCCCATATGAAATGGGTAATGATCCAGTTCTCTTTAGAGATTTTGTAAAGAAAGACTATAAAATTTTAAAGCACTTAAGAAAAGCAAATATTAAATCATATTAATAAATTGTTAATGTGTGTTGGTTTTATGCTAATAAACAATTGGAAACTTTCTACTATTTAGAGTGGCAGTGGTATTATTAAGAAAAGACGTAACACCTCCTTGTTAAATTGTTGGATTACTTAATCTTAATTTGAGATGAAGGGTAATGGGTAATGCTTATAAATGACTCTGCCCTTAAGTTTTTCTTTGTGTGCACACACTCCCACACACACCCCCAAAACACACATGCTTAACAATAAAACCCTTAAGTGCATTTTTATATAGTATAGTGTTCCTGCCTAACACTGACCTTATGAAAGTTCAATTCAGTTTTATAAGCCTATTACAACTGTTTCTTGTAGATACACCTCAGAATTAGCATACTGTATTCAGGCCTAGTTCTGATTTGCAGAACAAGTTCAATGATAATTTAATATAGCCTCAGCAAATCTTGTTGAGATTTAATTGGATTGTAAAATAATTTTATCTAGTGTTCACTTTATTAAGCATTCCAGCAGTGTATTTGTTTTTAATTGAAAGAATTAATTTTACGATGATTAATGTTCACTTTTCTGGATTCATCCTCTTCAGAATACATTACCTGGATCATTTCGCTCCTCTAACACTACTATATGAATGGATTTGTCAGCAGTATGCTCTTATTTTCCCCAGTGATTTGTGCCTAAAAATTCACTGAAGATTGACATCTGGGGGGAGAAAGGAGGCAAGGGGCAGCTAATTGTCAGCTTTAATCTGTCATATTAACAATATTGAAGATTTTTGCTTCAGGAAAAAGAATCTGGCATTTGATAACGTGCATTGAAGCAGATTTCTTATTGCATTATTCTTCATTTACAAACGACCTGATTTCCTGGTCTCATTATGGATCCACCTTAAATATATATAGATCCTTCAGGAACACGCTTGTCCCACTTAAGGGTTATGTGCTCTTAATATGCCAAAGGAGACTATTTACCATGCCCAGATGAAGGGTGTTTGAGTGAGCACTACTAAGATAAAAAGTGATAACGATTTAGATAGGAGTTGACTGAAAATTTATTAAGAAGGAAGGCATAAATGGAATTCTCATGCCTTCCTGAAACAAAACATATAAAATACTAGATAATATACTCAGAAGAAGAAGGCCATTGTTCAAAGGAATTTTATATATTTAATTAATTCAACCACCCCCAAAACAATAAGTTTATTTATACTTTTATAAGTCTTTGCATATGGTACATTTTTTGAATTTTTACTGCTGTAAATAATGAAATATCCATTTTGTTGAATACACATGGGTTTCTGAAATTTATGTAAATCAACATGTCCTATGTCCTTCAGTAAAACACCATTTCTGTGATAATTTGGATGACCAGTTAAAATAGGATTCCATCAAATGCATTTCTCAAAAGCATTTATACCATCCTTTACTAAAGAATGGAAACCCTGGTGTCATAGTGGCTAAGTGCTATGGCTGCTGACCAAAGGGTTGGCAGTTTGAATCTACCAGGCGCTCCTTGAAAACTCTACGGGGTGGTTCTATTCTGTCCTATAGGGTTGCTTGAATCAGAATCAACTCGATGGCACTGGGTTTGGTTATTTTTGGTTTTACTAAAGAATTTATAAGAACCTTTATCCTTAAATTTATTTTAATTATTCAAAATGCGTAAATAGGATACAATATTTCCTTCCATATTTAATCATAGAAATCATTAAAAATAAAACATAATAAATTATGAATGAACTTGTCTATGGATATCAATTTGATAGAAATATTTTGTATTTACTCACAGTAAGACATTAGAAAATAAATTACATGCCATATATTTGCTCTTTATATAGTACCTTTATGTTTTAAGATTTCAATTAACTGACTTATTTTAATAATATTCAGCTTTTTTTTAAGTAAAAGATAGCCCTCCATTTGAAAAACAGAGAATTAAACATAATATGTTGTTTTTAGATATATCTTATCTAGTAGTGCTATTTAATATGTTATTAAAGTGAGTTTAGGAACAGTAATACAATTTTAAGAAGAGAGTTCAGGGTATGCATTTTTAAGTACCCATCTTGGGTAAAACTCTTTGCTGGGGATGTGCATAGAGAAGAGAAATATGAAGTTTCTGTTCTTAAAAGTTTTATTCGGGCAAAGACATAGACCTGTAGACATAAAATAAGTTAAGATGCACTAACAAATGTAAGATAAATATGGAAAACATTAAGTGTTAGGTGTATATAGAGTTAACAAGTCTTAAATTTCCAAAATGTATTTGGTGTATGGTAACCAAAACCAATAAAATAAAATCCGTGGCCGTCGAGTCGATTGTAAGTCATAGGGACCCTACAGAACAAAGTGGAACTGCCCCTTGGGGTTTCTAAGGAGTGGCTGGTGGATTTGAACTGCAGATTTTTGGTTAGTGGTTAGCAACCAAGCTCTAATACAATGATTAAGATTATCAGCAGTAAGTGTAGTGGCGAAAGT
Source organism: Loxodonta africana (assembly GCF_030014295.1). Taxonomy (NCBI): domain Eukaryota; kingdom Metazoa; phylum Chordata; class Mammalia; order Proboscidea; family Elephantidae; genus Loxodonta; species Loxodonta africana. The sequence continues at coordinate 54,120,969 of NC_087351.1, forward strand.
AAAGAAGGCCAAGGATAAAACTTTTAGAAATTCAACATTTAGAGAATGAGAATGTAAAACAGAAAAAAGTAAACAAATGATGTAGAAGAGAGAAAAGGATGATGAGACTGTCCAAGATAAGGTTTTCAAGAAAGGGGACTATTCAGCAGAAATTTCTAGGTGAGATTTTTAGGAAAATGAAGCCTATGGAAAGGCCATTGTATTTCTTAATCTGTAGGATGTTGATTGTTTAAAGAACGCCTTCAGTAAAGAGATTAATGAGAACAGGAGGCACTTTAAGTTGTTGAGCTGCGAGGTGTGAGAAACTTGGATAATGTATATAGACTTTTTTAATGAAATTTGATATAGAAATATACAAAAAAACAAAGGTGGGGAAAGATTTTAGGAGAGCAGAGATTAGTTTATTTTTTTATTTTTACTTAAAGAGAAATGTAGAGAGAGAGTTTGAAGATGTGAGAGAATCATTGATGAGTTAGGCTTCCGGAGAAGTTAAGAGGGAAGAGAGTTTATATACAGATGGAGGAATTAGCCCTAGAAAGGAGGAAGTGCTTTTCTCCCTCTGAAAAGGAGCAGCCTGGCAACAAGTTAAAATATGGAGAAAATGAGGTGCAGAATAGAGAAATGAAGGGGAATTACAATGAATGGCCTTTAACTTTTCTATAACACAAGAGCATCCCTAGTGGTTTAATAGTTAAGCACCCAGCTGCTAGCCTAAAGGTTGGTGTTTTGAACCACCAGCTGCCCAAGATATGGTAGTCTGCTTCTGTAAAGATTTATAGCCTAGGAAACCCTATGGGCCAGTAGTACTCTGTCCTGTAGGGTCACTATGAGTTGGAATTGACTCAACAGTAACAGGTTTGTTTTTTTATAACAAAGAAAGTGAAGTCATCTTTTAAAAATAAGGAATAAACAAATTGGACATGGAGCTGAGGACAGCAGAAGAATTTCAGTGGAAATTATGATACAGAGTTCGATACATATAAAATAATTGAATTTAGTAAGGATGAATTTTCAATAAATCAGTTAGCATTGTTATTTTAGCTTCCTGAACAATACTTTATCACTTTAAGGACTAAGGTTCACCTAACCCAAGTTATGGTATTTTCAATCCTTAGATGCATGTGAAAGCTGGGCAATGAATAAGGAAGACCCAAGAAGAATTGGTGCATTCGAATTATGATATTGGCAAAGAATATTGAAAATATCGTGGACTGATAAAAGAAAACAAACAAATCTGTCTTGGAAGTACAGCCAGAAGGCTTCTTGGAAGTGAGGATGGCAAGACTTCATTTCAAACACTTTGGACATATTATCAAGAGGGACCAGTCCCTGGAGAAGAACATCATGCTTGGTAAAGTAGAAGGTCAGCAAAAAAAAGAAAGATCCTCAACGAGATGAACTGACACAGTGGCTGAAACAGTGGGCTCAAGCATAACAATGATTGTGAGGATGGCGCAGGACCAAGAAGTGTTTCATTTCATTGTACATGAGGTTGTTATGAGTGGGAACCAACTCGACAGCACCTAACAACAGCGACACTTTAGGAAAGAAAGCAGAAACTGTTTACCCATGGTTACGAATTATAAACATAATCTAGGTAAAAATGGTAAGGAATTCATAAATAGAAGTGCAAGTATTAACATCTTATTTTTATGTTATTTGTTTTTGTATTTTTATAAGTATGACCTACATTTTGTTTATGATGATCTTGGAATATTCTTTCAAGTTTCTATTGTCATTGGCATGGTGTGACAATAGAAACTTGTCAGACACATATTAGTAACACATGTACAGTGTCAACACATATTAGTAACAAAAGTACAGAAAAAATTCTTAATAATAGGGAAATCACATCTTTTTAATTACTTTGGGAATTTGGGTTGTTTTTTTTGTAAGCTGCTTTAATGCCTATAACATAAATATTAATGTAATTAAAAAATAGAGCCCTTTTATATAGTATAATTCTCTGAAGTGATATTTGGAAAGAACAAAAATTAAGCTATCACAGGATTATCCTTAATGCATTTGTGATTTGTAAGTCTAAAATATGATTAAGAATAGACGCGAAATGGTAGGGTGGAGAAACATTTTTTTTTAAGTTCTTGAAAAATATGACCTATGACCTATAAAAAAAGTGGTAGGAAATTTAAATGGAGTTGTAAGGATCATTACTTACCTTATAACTGTAATATTACTTCATTTTGTATTGGGTAAAGCTTTAGCGAACAAATTTTCTATCATGTGAAAATATACTGAAGATTATAAATTTAAAATAAAAAGAACAACTGAGAAACCATTATAAATATCCTACAAACAACTTTGCCAATAAAGTTAGAAATGAGATGGGCTGGGGAGGAGATAACATTTCATTAAATGCTGAGCAAGCCTAAATTATTAAGAAGAAAGCTTCCAATAGTAGCAATGAAAAGTAGCATGGAAGTTGTATTTTTTTTTTAATAGACAAAGTATTTGTTTTAGAAGACCGACTATCAAAGTTTAGTTTTCCTGCCTGTATATACTTAGAGGTGAAAATCTAATGAATTATATGTTTTATAATACCCAAAACAAATTCCAACTCTCTTTGATTGGACCTCAAGGGGAAAAAAAAAAAGCTATTGGAATTTTCAGTATCCTCAGCATAAAATGAATGTTAGTTTAAGTTATTAAATGGTTGTTCCATCCCAGTTCTGGATATTTTTGTTACTTTTTATATTAGTTGCTGATTGTAAAAATGGAATACCAACTAAAGAATATTGTTTTCACTGCTTGTGTAAATTAATAGAGATTCAAGAGATTGAGTGTACAACGGAAACTCAGCTTTTTCTTTTCCCCAACGTTGAACATAAAACCAAAACCACTGCTGTCGAGTCAAGTCCGACTCATAGCGACCCTATAGAACAGAGTAGAACTGCTCCATAGAGTTTCCAAGGAGCGCCTGGTGGATTCGAACTGCTGAACTCTTGGTTAGCAGCCGTAGCACTTAACCACTATACCACCAGGGTTTCCATTGTAAATAAAAGAGCATGAATAACATTCATAACAAAATTCATTTAATTTTTTAGTGACTTACTATGGTATTTTCACAACCATATGATATAAACGAGGTTGGATGAGGCAGTACTAAAAAAATATATGCTTTAATAATTATCTTTGTAAAAATGAAAACACTTAAAAATTATAGTTTAAACATGGCTCTATAAACAGAAGCACCTATCCTTCCCTCCACAGCAAAGACCCGAAAAACTAAGTAAAACAGAGACAAATATCAATCCTGGAACCCTAAGCCTCAAATGAAGAGATAAAGACCTCAATCAAGCACTGAATGGAATAAAAAACTGACGCAGAACAGAGAGCAAGGAGAGATATGAATTGAGCTTTGGATTCACCATCTTGGACACCTGTCAGTGGGCAGGGTGTATGGGAAAACAGCTTCATGGAGCTCTCCGCAAGAGACAGAACACACAGTAGCCAGTGGTACATGCTTTCCCACCTCCCATCCTTCTTCCTCCTGCTCAGCCCCTGCTGCTTTCCAACAAGCTGAGTGATTGCAACCCAGGAGGTGCCAGCTCTGTGCCGCTTGGATTTGCCCTACCCACACTGGCTGGCTCCTTTAATGCCATTTCATTGTTGCTGGTGTTGCTTTTTACAGCTTTTTTTGATTTCTTTCCTGCCTCTCACCTCTTACCCCTCCTTTCTCTTGAACATCTGGCTCCGTGTGTCATCTTTGCTTCTTCTTGAGAGGCTGTGAAGTGCCGCTCTGCTGGGGAACTGTTTCCCTTGTCTGCGCCACCATGTTGATGGGATCCCCAGGGCTTTTTTACTTTTGTTTGTTTCCTTTTTCTTTTCGTGGCTTGGGAACCTTTTCTATTCGGGCTGTACTGCGTGGCTTGGGAGCCACTTACTGGTCTGCACAGCCGCACCGGTAAGATCCCTAGAGGCTTTTCTGTTTTTTATTTATTATTACTTTTTTTTCTATTTCTTTTTTCCTTTTCGTCTTTCTTCACTTCTCAATTTCTCATCTCTCTCTCCTTACCTTCTTTTCCTGTCTTCTGAACTGGCTCTGTGTGTCATCTCTGCCCCTTCTAGCCAGGTTGCATTGTGCGACTTGGGAGGCAATTCCCCAGTCTGCACAGCCACGTTAGTGGGATTCCTAGGGCTTTTTCATTCTTTGTTTCTCTTTTTTATTTATTCTTCCTTTTCTCTTTTCCTTTTTGTTTTTCTTAAGTTCTCGGTTTCTCATCTTTTTCTGCTTTCCTTCTTTTCTTGTATCCTGAATACCTGGTGCTCTGTGCCATCTCCACCCCTTCTAGATAGGCCATGCCCCCAGGCCTGGGAGCCGCTTCCCCAGTTACTGGTGGGATCCCTGTGGGAATTTACTTTTTCCTTCCTTTTCTTAAAAAAATTTATTTACTTATTCTTTTCTCTTTTTCTATTTTCCTTTTTGTTTTTCTTCCTTTCTTAGTTTCTCATATTTCCACAACAATGACAGGCTCCGTCAACATTTTTTTTTTGTTGTTAGTTGGTGTTTTAGACTTCTGTTTCTCCTTCCTCTTTCCCTTCTTCTCCATACCATCTTAACTCCACACATCACAAGTTACCCCTTCCCTCCCACCTATCTAGACCATGCAGTGAACATCACACCCTGAGCATCACAGGAATGGCCTACTGGAACCTGCCCTGCACTGACCCCTAGCCTGCCCTGTCAGCCCCAGAAGGTGCCACAAACAACCCCACCCCTCCCCTTCAGTTGGACATGCTTGCTGCACCATAGCTGGTCGACTGGCCCTGCCTCTTGAACAAGGAGGTGAAAAGTTTCCTGTCCACAGATGAGCAAATAGCAAACAATGCACAGCCTGCTTGCTCAGACATAACCAAATTAAAAAAAAAAAAAAAGATGAAACAAACAAATCAACAATCAATAAATGAAGAAAATAAATACTGATGTACCCAAAATAGCAGATAATATCAAAATATGTATTTAAAACAAAAAGGACAGGATGGTTCCAGGAGGTGTCCAAAATAAAACAACAGATGACTTTCCAGCAGAAGAAAAGGCAGTAGAACTATCTGATAAGGGATTAATATATCTAATATTCAGATCCAATATTTGAAGCAAAAAATATACAAAAATAAGAAAAAATAGACAAATTCATGGGAAAGGTAGCCAAATTCCTGGAAAACAGACAAAAAATGGAAGAATTTAGGAAAATAATACAAGAACAAATGTCAAAATAAATTCACAACTAGAAATCATACAGAAAAAACAATTAGAAATCCAAAAGATAAACAACAATATTTCAGATATGAACAGTGTTATAGAAGGGCTGAGGAGCAGGTATGAAACAATGGAAGACAGGATCAGTGAAATTGAAGACAAATCCTAGGATACAACATTGATTGTGGAAAAATCAGAAAAAGAATGAAGAAAAATGAAGAAACCCTGAGAATTACGTGGGATACAATCAAAAGCAAAAATTTGTGAGTGATCAGAGTTCCAGGACAGGGGGAGAAAACAAAAAACACAGAAAGGATCATTGAAGAATTGCTGACAGGAAACTCCCCTAATATTTTAAAAGATGCAAAGCTGACCATTCCAGAAGCTCAACAAAGACACCAGAAGAAAATCACCAAGACATATCATAACCGCACTCACTGAAACCTAAGATGAAGGAAGAATCCTGAGAGCAGCTCAAGAAAAACAAAAAGCCACATATAGAGGGGAAACGATAAGACTAAACTCTGATTACTGGGCAGAAACCATGCAGGCAGGAAGGCAATGGGATGACATATATAAAACCTTGAGAGAAAGAAATTGCCAACAAAGAATAGTATATTCTGCAAAACTCTCGTTCAAATATGATGGTGAAATTAGGACATTTCCGAATAAAGAGAAATTAAGGAAACACGTAAAAACTAAACCAAAAGTATAAGAATTATTAAAGGGAGTCCTTCAATTTGAGAAAAACATCAGACCACAGCCTGAATCTAGGATTCAAGATTGTACCAGCCAGATACCAATCTAGGAAATGAACTCTCAAGGACTATTCAAAACCAAAAGATATACAACAGGGAACCAAAGAAGTTAATCTGGAAATGACAACAATGTCAGAACAATAAAAAGAGGAGAAATGGTGTACATATAGAACTTTTTAATGGAGAGGAAAGGAAGGCAATACCAGAGGTAATAATAGACCAGTTGAAACCTAGGAAGATAAGGGTAAATTTCAAGGTAGCCACAAAGAAAGTTAACAAACCTACTCATCAAAATAAAAAGAAAAACATAAAAGTCTCATTAAAAACAAAATCTACAAAAACAAAAGAAATGGGAAAAAAAATCCACAAACAAAAGGAATTCAGCATGGGAGAGTAAGAGGAAGAAAGAAAACAGCACCACATAAAAAAGCACTACAAAATGACAGCAATAAACTCACACCTAGCAATAATTGCACTGAACATAAATGGCCTAAATGTACCCATAAAGAGACAGAGAGTGACAGAATGGATTAAAAAAAAAAAAAACAAGATCCATTAATATGCTGTCTACAAAACACTAACCTTAACAAAGACATAAATTTATTAAAAATCAAAGAATGGAAAAAAAAATATCAAGCCAACAGCTACCAGAAAAGAGCAGGAGTGGCAATACTAATCTCAGATAAAATAGGCTTTAAAACAAAATTCGCCATAAAAGACAAAGTAGGGCACTATATGGTGGTTAAAGGAATGATCCATCATGATGACATAATCATAGTAAATACCTATGTTTTTTTTTTCTCTTATATTTTCTTTTTATTTATTTTGTGTTTAGAAGTTTCAGTTTTAAGTACTATTAACAGAAAATACATTAAAAAAAGCTTCCTAACAAGTGAAAAAAAAGATTATAAATGCTGGAAAAATTGGCCTCATTAACATATTTATAGTCATTTACTTAATACATACTCTATTGAAAATTAATTATATGACATTTATACAAGCATTAACATTTCCAAATCACTTTGAGTAGTGAACATTTCAGTTCTTTACTGTCTACAGTAAAAGGTGAAAGTCATTCGGTTTCCGAAGGCAGAACTGACAAGCAACAGAAATGGTCAACCTGAGATACTGTTGACATATTGTTCTGTTCCTTCACCTAAAGACGACTCTGTTGAGTAAGTGTCCTTATGCTTATTTTTCTCTTTTCACTGATCACCCTGCAGCCTCAGAATTATGTTCAGATTTCTTCTCTTTTTGTTCTCATTCTTGGAGGAGGCAACCAGTTTGCCAAATTCACAGACAGTTCAAGGGCTCCAAAATACATAAAACAAACTCTAATAGCACTGAAAAGAGAAATTGACAGTTCCACAATAATAGTAGATGACAACATACCACTCTTGTACGGACAGAACATCTAGAAAGAAACTCAACAAAAATACAGAAGATCTAAAGGACACAATCAGCCAACTTAACCTCATAGACATATATGCAACACTCCACCCAACAGCTGCAAAATGCACATTCTTTTCCAATGCACATGAGATGTTCTGTAGAATAGACTACATCTTAGACCACAGAGAAACCCTCAACAAAATCCAAAACATTGAGATAATACAAAGTATCTTCACTGGCCACAGCACCATCAAAGTGGAAATTAACAACATGAACAGTAAGGAAAAAAAAAATCAATTAGACGGAAATTTCTAGAATCAAATGAGAATGAAAACACATCATACCAAAACCTTTGGGACACAGCAAAGGCACTCCTCAGAGGTCAATTTATAGCAATAGATGCATACATCAAAAAAGAATAAAGGGACAAAATCAAAACATTAGCTACATAACAAATAGAAAGAGAACAGCAAAAGAAGCTCAAAGCCACCAGAAGAAAGGAAATAATAAAAATCAGAGCAGAAATAAATGAAATACAGAATAGAAAAACAATAGAATCAACAAAACCAAAAGTTAGTTCTTTGAAAAGATTGACAAACCACTGGCCAAATTGAAAAAAAAGAAAAACAAGAGAAGACCCAAATAACTCGAATAAGGAATGAAATGGGGGACATTACAACAGACCCAATTGAAATAAAAAGTTTCATGACAGAATACTATGAAAAACTATACTCCAACAAATTTGAAGAAATTTGTCCTAGAGGAAATGGAAAAATTTCTAGAAACACACTGCCTACCAAAACTAACACAAAATGATGTTGAAAATCTGAACAGACTCATAACAAGAGAAGAGATTGAAAAGGTAATAAATAAGCTGCCAACACAAAATAAGCCCTGGTCCAGATGACTTCCCTGGAGAATCCTACCAGATATTCAGAAAAGAGCTTATACCAGTACTACTCAAATTATTTCAGAACATAGAAAAGGAAGCAATACTTTCGAATTCATTCTATGAAGCCAGTATTACCCTGATACCAAAACTAGGCAAAAAAAAAAAAAAGGCAAAGACACCACAAAAAAAAAGAAAAATATAGACCAATAGCTCTCATGAACATAGATGCAGAAATTCTCAACAAAATCTTAGCCAGTAGAATTCAACATCATATCAAAAAAATTATATGCCATGACCACACAGGATTCATACTAGGTGTGCGAGGATGGTTCAGCATTATAAAATCAATCAACTTAATCTACCATGTAAATAAAAAAAAAGAATCACATGATCATCTCAATCAGCACAGAAAAGGCATTCAACAAAGTCCAACACCCTTTCCTGATAGGAACTCTCAATAAAATAGGTATAGAAGATAATTTCCTCAACATAATAAAGGGTATCTATACAAAACCAACAGCCAACATCATTCTTAATGGAAACAGGTTGAAAACAGGAATAAGACAAGGATGCCCTTTATCACCACTCCTATTTAACGTTGTGCTGGATGTCCTAGCTAGAGCAAAAAAGCAAGAAAAAGAAATAAAGGGCATCCAAATTGGTAATGAAGAAGTTAAACTGTCCCTGTTTGTGGATGATATGATACTATAGATAGAAAAGCCAAAAGACTCCATGAAAAAAACTACTGGAAGTAATAGATTCAGCAGTGCACCAGGATACAAAATAAACATAGAAAAATCAGTGGGCTTCCTATACACCAAGAAAGATTAAAAGGAAATCAGGAAAACAATACCATTTATAATAGCCCCTAAAAAAAATAAAATTCTTAGGAATAAGTCTAACCAGAGATGTAAAAGACCTATACAAAGAAAACTACAAAACACTACTGCAGGAAATCAAAAGAGATCTACCTAAATGAAAAAAACATACAATGCTCATGGATAGGTAGACTCAACATTGTGAAAATGACAGTCCTACCCAATTTACAGCTACAATGCAATTCCAATCCAAATACTAACAACATTCTTTAAAGAGATGGAAAAACTAATCATTAACTGTATATGGAAAGTGAAGAAGCCCTGGATAAGTAAAGCACTATTGAAGAAGAATAAATTAGGAGGACTTTTTTCCACCTGACCTCAGAACCTACTATACAGCTATGGTAGTCAAAACAGCCTGGTACTGGTACAATGACAGATACAATGACGAATGGAACAGAATTGAGAACCCAGGTGTAATCCACCCACCTACTGTTACCTGATCTTCCACAAGGGCCCAAAATCTATCAAATGAGGAAAAGACAGTCTTTTTAACAAATGGTGCTGGCAAAAGTGGATGTCCATCTGCAAAAAAATGATACACGATCTGTACTTCACACCATATACAAAAACAAATTCAAAATGAATCAAAGACCTAAACATAAAGCCAAAAACTATAAAAATCACAGAAGAAAAAATAGGATCAACAATAGAGGCCCTAGTACACAGCATTAACAAGATACCAACTATAACTAACAACACAGGAACTCCACAAGATAAGCTAGATAACGGATCTTCTAAAAATTTGACACTTATGCTCATCAAAAGACTTCATCAAAAGAGTAAAAAGAGAAGCTATAGGCGGGGAAAAAATTTTGGCTATTACAAATCCAACAATGGTCTAATTTCTACTATCTACCAGAAAATCCAACATCTTTACAACAAAAAGACAGGTAATCCAATTAAAAAATGGACTAAGGAAATGAGCACTTTACCAAAGAAGACATTCAAGAGGCTAACAGACACATGCGAAAATGCTTGCGGTTGCCAGCCGTTAGAGAAATGCAAATCAAAACCAGAATGAGATACCATCTCACCCTGGCATTACTGGCATGAATCAAAAAAACAGAAAATAACAAATGTTGGAGAGGCTGCAGGGAGATTGGAACTCTTATGCACTGCTGGTGAGAATATAAAATGATATGGTGCTTCCTTAGAAAGCTAGAAATAGAAATACCATATGATCCAGCAATCTCACTCCTAGGAATAATCCTAGAGAAATAAGAGTCATCATGCTAATAGACATGCAAACCCATGTTTATTGCAGCATTGTTCACAATAGCAAAAAGATGGAAGCAACCTCAATGTCCATCAACAGAGGAATGCATAATCAAACTATGGTACATACACACAGTGGAGTACCATGCAATGATAAAAAAAAAAAAAATGATGAATTTGCTAAGCATCTCACAACATGGATGAATCTGAAGGGCTGCGTGAAATAAGTCAATCACAAAAGGAGAAATATTGTATGAGACCGCTATTATAAAAATTCATGAAGAGGTTCACACATAAAAAGAAACCATCTCTGATGGTTACAAGGGAGGGGAGGGATGGGGATGGAAAAACACCAAATAGATAAGAGGTAACTTTGGTGAAGGGTAAGACAGTACACAATGCTGGGAAGCCAGCACAACTTGTCCAAGGCAAGGTCATGGAAGCTCCATAGACACATCCAAACTCCCTGAAGGACCAAATTGCTGGGCTTGGGGCTGTGAGGACTATGGTCTCAGGGAACATCTAGCTCAATTGGCATAACACAAGTTATAAAGAAAATGTTTTACATTCTACTTTGGTCAGTACCATCTGGGGTCTTAAAAGCTTTTGAGCGGCCATCTAAGATACCCAACTGGTCTCACCCCTTCGGGAACAAGGGAGAATGAAGAAAACTAAAGATACAAGGGAAAGATTAGTCCAAAGGACTAATGGATCACACCTACCATGGCCTCCACTAGACTGAGTCCAGTACATCTAGATGGTGCCTGGCTACCATCACTGACTGCTCTGACAGGGATCACAATAGAGGGTCCCAGACAGAGCTGGAGAAAAATGTCGAACAAAATTCTAACTCACGAAAAAAGACCAGGCTTACTGGCCTGACGGAGACTGGAGAAACCCCAAGACTATGGCCCCTGGACATCCTTTTGGTTCAGTAATGAAGTCACCCCTGAGCTTCACACATCAGTCAGAGATTAGACAGGCCCAAAAAACAAAAGGAGACTGAAGGGGCACACCTGCCCAGGGGCTAGGATGAGAAGGCAGGAGGGGATAGGAAAGCTGGTATTAGGGAACCCAAGGTCAAGAAGGGATAGTGTTGACATGTTGTGGGGTTGTTAACCAGTGTCATAAAACAATATGTGTACTAACTGTTCAATAAGAAGCTAGTTTGTTCTGTAAATCTTCATCTAAAATACAGTAAAACAACAACAACAAAATTATAGTTTACCCGGTAACTAATCTGGTACATTTCTAATGGTAGCTATGCCTGTGATTACAGTGGAATGAGTTATGTTGAAGAATATTTATTTCAATAAAAACACACAAAAGCACAATACAAGGAAGGTCAGCCTAATTGGACTGGACTAAAAGCAAAGAGGTTTCCGGGATAAAATGAAAGCTTCAAAAGTCAGCGGAGCAGGGGCTGGGATCTGGGGAACATGGTTTGAGGAGACTTCTAAGTTAACAGGCAAAATAATTCTGTTATGAAAACATTCTGCATCCCACTTTGAATTGTGGCGCCTGGGGTCCTAAATGCCAACAAGCGGCCATCTAAGATACATCAATTGGTCTCAACCCACCTGGAGCAAAGGCAAAGGAAGAACACCAAGGCCACACGACAACTAAGAACCCAAGAGACAGAAAGGGCCACATGAACCAGAGACCTACATTATCCTGAGACCAGAAGAACTAGTTGGTGCCCGGCCACAATCGATGTCTGCCCTGTCAGGGAGCACAACAGACAACTCCTGAGGGAGCAGGAGACCAATGGGATACAGACCCCAAATTCTCATGAAAAGACCATACCTAATGATATGAATGCGACTAGAGGAATCCCAGAGACAATGCTCCCCAGAACTTCTGATGGCACAGGACAGGAACCATCCCCGAAGACAACTCATCAGGCATGAAAAGGACTGGTCAGCGGGTGGGAGAGAGATGCTGATGAAGAGTGAGCTAATTAAATTAGGTGGACACTGGAGAGTGTGTTGGCAACTCTTGACCGGAGGGGGGATGGGAAGATAGAGAGAGAGGGAAGACGGCAAAATTGGCACGAAACGAGAGACTGAAAGGGCTGACTCAATAGGGGGAGAGCAAGTGGGAGAAGGGAGTAAGATGTATGTAAACCTACATGTGACAGACTGATTGGAATGGTAAATGTTCACTTGAAGCTTAATAAAAATTAATTAAAAAAAAAACACACAAAAGTATGTGGAGAACTTTAAGAATTTAATGAGGACTTTCTATGGTTTCGATAATATGTAGAATATACCTGCATTATTAACTGATTTTCTTAGACACATTTAGGCTTAAGATTCCTAACATACTCTAGATAACTCCAAGGTTGTCAGAGATTTAGCTTGATTACCAAGGAAACAGTCTTTAAAATCATCTATGTATATCAGCTGACACATATGCAATCAAATAAATGATTTTAAAATACATCCATGCTGATAACTGAAGTTCATTCAAAAACCATTATCATGATTTCCACAGATATTCCTGTTAAAAATTCATAGTTCTCTCAAAATTCATACACATTATTTATCATCCCCTTCTTTTTTATGATCACATAGAAAAATGTGAGAAATAAATCTGTTAACATAGGCTTGATTTCTTCTCACAGCTAAATTTGCTGCCATGAAGCTGATGCTGACTGATAGCAACCCTAAAGGACAGAGTAGGACAGTTCCAAAGGGTTTCCAAGACTGTAAATCTTTACCTAAGCAGACTACCATATCTTTCACCTCTGGAAAGTTCGAACTGCGAACCTTTCACTTAGCAACTGAGCACTTAACCACCATGCCCCCAGGGCTCCTGTATGCAGCTAAATGTGTGAAAAATAATAATACCCTTGGTAACTCTTAGTACACTTTTTCCTACTTTACCTTTACCCGTTTGCTTTTGTAAATTGTTAATTCATTTTTACCACCAAATGACTACTTAATATGACCATCTAGGGCATATCAATAAATATAGAGGGACAGGAAAGGGAAAATTTATTTATAGAGAAAGGGAAAAGGGAAGTATATAGGAAATATGAAATGAGAAACTAAAAATTACCAGGATTAGTTTCCATTAGAGAAAATTAGCTTCATTCAAAGAAGGATCTTTTTTTAGATAATTGGATAGAAAACTCAGGCAGAGTTTGGGGTATGAAAATTAATTTACAGAGCAATTGTAAAATAAGTACTCATAGTTCATACTTCAGATTTGATATAGATTATATATAATTCAGTAATCTTTTTCAGCTACTTAATATTACTTTATCAGTTCATGAATATGAAAGCATCCAAATATGCTTAAGTCCAACTCAGAACACTGGTCATGCCATCTAATTGCTTTTAACTTTTTATTTCCATCACTTATAGAACATAGAACAAATTTCATTTAAAAACAAACAAACGTAGCCTTCAGGTATTTTACAATCTGACCCTAACCCACTTCTGTCTTTTCATCTTTGATTACTCCCTACACTCATCAACTTCTTCTACTATATTTATTCAAAACTACATATTCTTTTATGACTATTCTTACACTTTTCCTTAATCTTTTTTTTTTTTTCTTCCTAGAACAAATATCACATTCTCTATAGTCCAATAGCATTTAGGCATTTGTTATCAAAGCATTTACAATTTTAATTATAATTTTTCTTTACAACTTTGTCTCCTTCATGAAAGATACTATATTATTAATCTTTATATCAGGAGTGCAAGTTTAATGTCTGCCACTGAGTATATGATTGATAAATACCAGTTGAATGTATAAATTAAATAACTCCACATTCTTATTTATGTTTCCCTCTAATCACAATCTTTTTACGCTAATGTTAGAACTCGTCTCCCAAATCAGAGGCATAGCAATCTTCAAAAACCATTGTGCCTCTTTGAAAATTATAAACCTACTCCTCAGTTATCTACATGGTTAGGTCCCAAAGACCAAGTTGCTTTGGGAAACCTGCATTATGCCAACGTCTGGGGCCATGCCCCCAGGTGTCCTCCCTGGTCCTTCACCACCTGTTAGACACCCCCAGCAGGTCTCAGTATGTGCATGGTGTGGCGTGCCCCCTTCCCCAACACACTTGCACCAACATTTTATAGCCCACGGTAGCTGGGATTGGTGGTGGTCAAGTATGATTGTGTTGCAGCGTCTCCCACTGCTGCCTTTGTACTCCATCGTACCGTATTCCGCAGCCCCATGCAGACCCTTTCCCTCCCCGCACTGACCTCCCTGGCACCTTCAGGCCTTTGTCCAGCCTTTCCCTTCCTGCCTGCGACTTTGCATTGTCCTGCCCTCACCCTGAGCCCTCTGTGGCTGGACTGAGATGCTTCAGGCCAGCAGAAGGCATTCTGCGGCTAATCGGCCGCCGTCCCTCACATGGCCTGGTTGTCACCAGGAGCCTCCAGTATATCATTCGGGGTGCCCTGCCCAGGGGACCCCAAATCCGGCCGCAGCCCAGGTGGGGCCAGAACATCAGAGGCCCCACCTGAGAATGGGAAATATTAGATAGTGAGGAGTAGATGTAGAAGTCTCTGTTTTACTACTCCATGCTTTAGTCTTTCTTTCCAATAAGTTCAAGCTCAAAGGCCAATTACATTGGTGTCCAGAGACATCACTTTCATAAAAATATCACCTTGATGGTACTTGTTAATCATGCAGTTTTTCTCATCTCTTTATTTCTAGAAAGTAAATGGTATTTGTATATCTCTTTTCTCCTTTGCTCTACTCTTTCACATGAAGTAATTGTTCTATCTCTCAGGTTTTAGATAATTACATAGCAGGATTAATTATGTGCAAGAATTCCAACTTCCAGTTGTATAATATGTATGTGTCTCTTTGAGAGTACTTGACTTTTCTTTGTGAAGCTATGACTGTAATATAGGTCATTCATTTGGGTTTACAACTATTAAGAAATGATTTTTTCTTTATATAGAGGAGGGAGTTATTCAATGCCTATGAAAAGAATATATGGAAAAATGTACACTTAAAAATTTGGAAATATAAATGCTACCTTTTCCCTAAGAAATGAAAGCAGGTTTTTGTCCCTAAACTTCATGGGGGAAATTTCACTAAAGCAAAATTTCAGCTATTCCCTTCTTTTATTCCTCCTTTCATTCTTTATTACTTTCCTACTCAAATAAATAAATATCCTACTCCTGCTAATCACCGTGGTAATTATCACTGCACAGATGAATAGCTCAAAGTCTTGAAGGAAATTTTTTTTTCTCTCTTTTTTAAAGAATGAATATAAAACCATTGGCTGAATGATTTGGTAATATATTGTAGTTTCAAGTTGGCTATTCACAAAGTAGACTTCGTTTTGACCAACCTGTGGCCGTTGAGTCGATTCCAACCATAGCAACCCTATAGGACAGAGTAGAACTGCCCCACAGAGTTTCCAAGCAGCGGCTGGTGGATTCCTGCTGCCGATCTTTTGGTTAGCTGCCGAGCTCTTAACCACTGCACCACCAGGGCTCTTTCTTTTGACAGGGTATTTTATCCTCCTCCTTTTGACAGGAAGATAAAATATCTCCCTGTGTAATTTAATAAATAAGCATTGAGGTTATGCGATCCAGCTTCTTTTGAGTTTGATGAGTTAGCTCCTTACATAAGCCAATTTGGGGACTCTATGTTTTACTAAAACATGTTCCTCTGTACTAGTCAGGACTATGCAAGAAATAGATGTTCTAGTCAAAGGAGTAATTAAAGAGATTTAAGGAAAGATTAGGTGTTCATAGGATTAAGAGAACCAGCAATGACCAATGACCAAAGCATCCAGAGTTTAGTAAGAGTGAAAAATTATTTCCACCCCTGTCCTGAAAAAGCAAGAGAACGGGAGCTGTTACAAGATCTCCAGAGGGTGCTAAAATTATGTGGTCTCCCAACAGGAACTTTGTGTTTGTTACTGGAAAGGCAACTGTTGTCAAATGCTTGTTAGCGGCGGGAGAGGTTTTTCAGGTTATAAATTTAGCAAGGATTTTCTCTGGGCTTCAAATCTTCTGCTGGAGCTCCTACTGGCCAGACTGCCCTGACAAGGTAGCTACACAGGTCAGTTTTCTGAGACACAGAGCAGAGAGAAGGATGGAAAGTGGATCTAAAAGATCAAACAGATGTTATCCAGTGTACACACTTGTTTCACTACAAAGAACACATTTCCAATGTTGAAAATATTTATGATTTTCAGATTGAATTTCCCATCTACTTGGTCAATGCTAGAGCCCTGGTGGCACAGTTGTTAAGAGCTCAGCTGCTAAATAAACCAAAAGGTCGGCAGTTCAGATCTGTCAGCCTCTCCTTGGAAACCCTATGGGGCTGTTCTACTCTCTCGTATAGGGTCACTATGAGTTGAAATTGACACGATGGCAGTGGGTTTGGTTTTTTGGAGGTTTTTTTGGCCAATGCTTTGGATACTTTTCTATGCTACAGGTCAGTGATAAAAGGGGAATAAAGGGTACTTTACCATAAATCCTGCAATCAAATTTTAAATATATCCTTTCAGATGTTGAAAAGTGAAGGCATTGAGGTTCAACATTTTTCTTCAAAAATATATTGTGGGGGGAATCGAAAGAATTCCTAAAACTCTTAAGATGGAGGCTGTATATAAGGGAGGTGGAGAGTTAAATGTATCTATTACTATGTACACACAACTTGGAAAAGTGACTGACACACATCTTACTTTCAGTGACTATTACATTACACATAATAAGACATTTTTACTTTTCGGTAGTTACTAGCTCTCTGTGTAGGCTTAGATAATTCATCTTGTATTCGGCCTCATTTTCTTTGTCTAACAAGTTGGATCAATACCTATCATGTAAGGTTGTTTTGAGGATTAACTGAGATCATGGGTTGAATCATATGAAACTGCCATGTATGTGTGTGTGTATATATATATATGGAAACCCTGGTGGCATAGTGGTTAAGTGCTATGGATGCTAACCAAATGGTCAGCAGTTCAAACCCACCAGCCGCTCCTTGGAAGCTCTATGGGGCAGTTCTACTCTGTCCTATAGGGTCGCTATGAGTCGGAACCAACTCGTTGGCAACTGGGTTTGGTTTTTTGGTATATATATATATATATATATATATATATAAAGTCACATATATCAAATATCTGTGATTCCATATGGCCATATGGCTCAACCTAATTTGTTGTGAATTTCAATGTGGAAAAATTAAGGAATAAATAATTTAAAGGGTGTTCATTTCATCTTCATACCTTTCAAAAATTCTTAGATATTAAGATTTTACCAGTTGAAAACATGTTATTTTGTCTTTTCATTGTTATAATAATAAAATCTTTTCATCAGTAACATTAATCAAATGCTAATTATATTTATGTACTAAGCCCAATGCTAAGGACATCAGTTGTTTTTTCCCATGATATAGGATACTACAGTTATAGGATAATGTTTTTCTTATGAATCAATGAGATATTTTACAATTGGGTGGGGAAAAAATCACCACCTCTAAATATTTTTCCTTAACATCATGCAAGTAAATGTTGCTTAGTATGCTCAGTAGCCAACCCATTTCTGCTAACATCCAGGCCTCAAAACAGGATGAATTCAAATTCATTAGATGTTAACTGACTAAAACATAATCGCATTATAGTTGTGCTTCCATGAGATTACAGTGTAATTGGCATTTAGGTGTTCTTGAACTATTCAACCACAAATTTACAGAAATACCTTAATTCATTCACATGGAAAGATATTCATATTTACCAATAATACATTAATTATTTTCAGTCACATTTTCAGCATCTTTGACCTGCTGTAATTTTAGAGGCCAAGTGTTATGAGAGCAATATAGGTAGCAACTATATATTTTTTTTTTTTTAAAGTAAGAATGTGATGTGACACTTTGAAAAGTTCACTGTCTGGATCGTGGACAATTTGTAGAATAAGTAGAACCAAAGCGACTTTATAAAGTATTCTTTATGCTCAGTCACTATTTGATTATTTACAACACAGGTTGGCAAAGCACAGGTTGGCAATGGTCCAAATAGGTCCATTGTTGCCTGTTTTTGTAAATAAAGTTTTATTGGAACACAGTCACACCCAATTACATACTGTCTATAACTGTTTCTTGGTACACAGGCATTGTTGAGTAGTTGCAATAGAAAAGTCCCACAAAACTTCTATAAATTGAGAAATATTGACTGTTTTTCTGTTCTTAAAAAAAAAAAAAAACTGATTAAATGCTGTCCTATCCTCAAGTTATGGGTCACAGAAATAAAGGCAGAGGAGTTGTTGACTGTTGAAGAGTTGTTTCAGAAATAATTCACACTAAGATCACATTTAGAATAGGGTTGAGATTTTTTATTTTAGTTGTGTTTTAGGTGAAAAATTTACACCACTAATTAAACTCTCATTCAAGAATTTATACACAAATTGTTTTGTGACATTGGTCGTGATCCCCACAATGTGACAGCACTCTCCCCATTTCCCTTTCCACCCTGGGTTCTCTGTCCATTCTTCCAGTTTTCCTGTCCCGTTCTGCATCCTGGTCTTTTCTTTTGGGCAGGTGTTGCATATTTGGTTGCATATATTGAACTAAGAAGCGCGTTCCTCATGTGTATTGTTATTTTATAGTCTTGCCTAATCTTTGGGTGAAAGGTGGACTTCAGGATTGGCTTCGGTTCTGAGTTAGCAGGTGTCCGGGGGCCATAGTCTCGTGGGTTCCTCCAGCCTCTGTCAGACGGGTAAGTCTGGTCTTGTTTTGTGAATTTGAATTTTGTTTTAAATTTTTCTCCCTCTCTGTTCAGGACCCTCTGTTGTGATCCCTTCCAGAGCAGTTGATAGTGGTAGCCAGGCACCACCTAGTTCTTCTGGGCTCAGGTTGGTGGAGGCTCTGGTTCATGTGGTCCATTATTCTTTTGGACTTGTATTTTCCTGCATCTTTGGTTTTCTTCATTCTCCTTTGCTCTAAATGTGATGGGACCAATAGATGTATTTTAAATGGTGGCTTGCAAGCTTTTTAAGATCCCAGACATTACACTCATCAAAGTAGGATATAGAATATTTTCTTTTTGAACTATATTATGTCCCCTGAGACCAAGGGCCCCAGCCCTCGGCCCCAGTAACTGAGTCCCTCAAGGTGTTTGGATGTGTGTAGGAAGCTTCTACATCTTTGCTTTGGTCAAGATGTGCGGTCTTCCCCTATATTGTGTACTGTCTTTCCCTTCCCCAAAGTTAACACTTGTCTACTGTGTAGTTAGTGATGCCTTTTCTACGTCAATTGAGATGATCATGTGATTCTTTTCTTTTGTTCTATTTATGTGGTGTATTACATTAACTGATTTTCTTTTAATGTTGAACCATCCTTGCATTGTTGTTGTTGTTGTTAGATGCCATTGAGTAGGTTCTGACTCATAGCAACCCTATGTATAACATAACGAAACACTGCCTGGTCCTGTGCCATCCTCACAAGCGTTGTTAGACTTGAGCCAATTGTTCCCCCCACTGTGTCAGTCCATCTCATTGAAGTTTTTCCTCTTTTTTGATGACTCTCTAGTTTATCAAGCTTGATGTCCTTCTTAAGGGACTGTCCCCTCCTGATAACATGTCCAAAGTACATGCATACTTGATATGAATCCCGCTTGGTTGTGGTATTTTTTTTTTATTTGATGCTGAATTATTTTGGCTTGAATTTTGTTGAGAATTTTTGTCTGGTTTGGATTTTGAGTAGCAAAATTATTATTACTGTCTCCCTAAAGTTCTGATGCAGTAAGAGCTATTTCATAATTAACATGAGTCCTGGAGGACTAAATAAATTATCATTAAATAATGATTTAAGAATAGCATGGTGCATTGTATATAATACATGTACCAATAGTTCTTTCTTGAGTGCATATTTGAAAACCTAATTAATATATACTAGGTACTGGAAATATATAGGTGAAAACAGACACACAAACACACACACATGACTGCATTCCTCAGTATGTTTACAGCCTTGTTGGAGAGCTGAACATGATGAGACATGTTGGGAAATGGGAGTCACAGAAAGGTTTTTGCATCTAAGTCTTCAAAAAGGAAGACTCTTATATATGTGCCAGTCTTACTGCAAAGTCATTGGTGGGCACTGATATTGGAAATAAGTCCTGTATCCATGGTTGTTTGAAATCCAAGTATCATATTCTCTTTTTTCACTTTTGACTTTTGGACAGTTAGAGCTTAATATTTTTTTTTTGATATAGTAGATTAACCAGTAATGTATGCCACAAATCAAGTTATTTCACATTGTGAAGTTGCTAAATTAAAGAAGAGAAAAAAGTAAAGCTAGAATTTGTTTAAAGCTACCTCTGAATAAGAAAAATCTACATTATTAACGTCCAGAAAATACTGTGTTCCACATTATCATTGTGAAATGCGAGTAGGAAAGCAATGTCTTGCTTGATGTATATGTCAGTATTACAGAGCTCCTGTTGGATTTTTTTATTTCTTGACGTTATTTAGACAGAGTAGTTTAGTTTACTTAAAAAAAATCTGTAAAATATTGGTCCACATCAAACATGTTCATATCATACTATATTTTGGGTTTGCTGATAATAAATTCGATAGCATAGCATGTTCATGGAAAACAGGTATCTAGTTCAGGCAATATTTAACTTAATTTATCATCCTGTTAAATTTATAATGCTCATAGAAATTCATAACGTATACTACCTGGATAATTACAGCAGGTGTTTAAGAATTAAATATTCCATAATTTTTTCTCAGTTTCTGTTTATGTGTAGAAATTTACTTATACTAAAGAATATAGACAACCAGTATTTAGAGATTCTACACCTGGAGGATTATAGACTTCTTAGGTTGTCATGTAGCTAACATCTTTTGGTTTCAATGGTAAATACTAAAACTGTTGGTAAACAAACTAAAAATGCAAGTGGCAAATTGGTGAGGGTGTGATTTTGTACTGTTTTTGTTTTATCAGATTATAACTTTGGATGTCTTAATACCTTTCAATTATCAAATTCAATTTTTAAGTATCCTGGAAATAATATTGCACTAAGAAAACTTAGATTCTTACTCCATCTTGCTCTTCTCTGCTCCATGACATTGTACAAGCTGCCTAAATTCTCTGGGTTCAGCTTTCTCATCTCTAAAATGAGCAAGATACAGTAGGTGATACCTAGCCAAACTGTTGCCATTGTGTCTGTTGCAACTCATAGCGACCCTATAGGTGATACCTAGAGCCTCTTACAATTCTAAAATTATGCTTATTTAATTTAGATTATTTATGCCTAATTTGTCCATTTGTGCAAGACGTTAATCAAATTCGTCAGGTAATGAACAAATCTTAGTGTTCTTTTGAACCTAAATCAAAGTGAATGCATTCTTATGCATGTATATTAAAAATTCAGTATAAAGTGGTCTAAGTTATTTCAAAGATCTCTAAAAACTATATTTTCCCATGCTGAATTAGTGCTAACAGGTGCTTTGCTTCTCAATTTCACTTTAAATGCCCACAGTCTAAAATTTATATTCTCTTGGACCCTTACATGGAGATTAATACACAACAAAAGAAAATGGTAGCAACAGACCTTTTATGGGCTTGGTTACAAGTAAAGTAGCCTTTCCCTACAGTTGTAAGGGTATTATGACTCGTTTGGTCACTTGCAGTTATACACTTTACTGAAGTATATATTCCATCCCCCTTCAATTGTTTTTATCTTCCTTCTGTTTAGTTATTTCCAACTTTCCAGTGCAATAAAAAATGATACTTTTTTTGAACTTGAAATTCTGCCAAAATGAGAAGTGTGCACAGGCATACACACAGACACATACAAACACACATTCATACGTTTCCAAATGCCCTTCATTCAGACTGCAGCAATTTATTTCAGCATCGTGTATAGATATGACTATTTGAAAATGCTTCAGAGATGTAACGCTTCTTTTGAGTGCTTGCAGGAGTTTCACTTTTTCAGGGAAGCCTTTCTTGAAACATGCTAATTCAGCCTCGATCAACCTCATAATGTTCACTCCCTTAGCACTATGTACTTCTTTGCAGTACAATGATCAAATTGTAACAACATTTCTTTTTGAAATTATATTTGATGAGATACTTCACATCTAGCCTGCAAACCCCATTTGAGCATGAGCTATTTCTGGTTTTGGTAACCATTGTGTCTACTGCATGTAATATGTTCCCTGGTGGATGGTAAGAGTTCAATAACTACTTGTTTAATGAATAAAGGAATGCGTGGCTCCAATAGCAAGGTTCAGTAATAATGAATGGAATTAAAAAGGAGGTAAATATTCTATCTATATAAAAAAGATTTTCTAATTATACAAAGGCTAATTTATGATTTCATCTGTGTCCTAACTATCAGTGTCATTGAAATACTTTACATTAATTATTGACAAACACATTTATGTGTTTTATCCCAAATCAGCTATTTTTATTTTGAATACTCTTTGAAAATTTTCAGAAATCACAAGTGCGTTTGTTTATCCCAGACTTTAGTGCGAATACCTGAGACCAATTTATTCTGGCATATGAAAAAAAATATGTAATAAGAACTAAACACGGTATGAGTTATATTGAAACAAGGAACATTTTCAGAAAATTAAAATATAACTCATTACAGAATGTTACTAAAGTAATATGTACACCTATTCATTACGCTATACAGATATTTTGTCACTGTTATTGTCTTTTCAAGAAATTAAATGAATGCAAATATGAATCAGGAAAATGGTGATTAAGAGCATGCAATTTGACTAGTGTCCAATTTATGAATCTGCCAGTCATGAGACCCTGCAAAAAGCTCAGGTTATTTTTCTAAAAGACAAAAGTAATAATGGGAACAAGCTACTAGGTTTTTTGAAGATTAACTAAAAAACACATATAGGTTTAATAAATACAATTCAATAAAGTTTAGTTTTAATGAGGATTCTCATTTCTATAATTAAAACAGACCATTCACTGAAATATCAAAACTCAAATCTCTTAGCCAATTTCTTTTCTCCCATTTCAGGACTAATACACACAGATATGTGTTTTGTTGTTTTTTTTTTTTTCAGTGTTTTGTTTTTTCTGGAGAAGAGATGGCGGGAGGTTAGCTTCTTTATTATTTCCTAGTTCCACATCCCTCACATCTTAGCTGAATTTCTGACCTCTCCAGAGAGAAAAGCGGGGAGTGGTAGGAGATTTTACAGTAGTTATAATGTTTTTTTTGTTTTTTTAATAATGGTGTCCTTTTTTTTATAATGTTTTTTTTTGTTTTTTTAATAATGGTGTCCTTTGTTTATAGCATGTACACAATTGCTGGCCATTCTCTCCCAAGACACATCTGTGGATTTTTCAGAGATCCTCTCTCCTCTCCTAGAGAAACTGAGATGTAGTTATCAGGTTGCTGGCTGCTTTCCACTCCCTCTTCAGATCCTGGAAACTGAGGGCCTCAATTTGGCAACATTAACTCTCTTTTACATGACTAAACCAACATTCTCATCCTGTTAAAGGGAAAGAGCAACGCACTCCCAATGCAGATCTTTCTCTCTTCTCTCAGCAGTATCCAGGCAGCTCTAGCCAGCCTTTAGGCATTAGGCTTCTGAGTTGAACTAGACATCAAGTCCTCCTTTCCCCACACTCCAGAAAATCCATGGCAAGCTTTTCAGTAAGGTCTTCTTCATGTTCGAAAGTGAATATAGCAGTTCCAGGAATCAAGCTCAGATGAAACCATATCCAGAGGCATAAAGATCTTCATTTTGGGAGCGAGATAATTTTTCTAAAGTCTCTCAGTAACCCCAATCACTTCTTTCAGACCATCAATATGTCCTTGCTATATCCATCAATGCAAAAGGAAATGGGATTTACCCCTGGAACTGGGGTTATGGGAAAACAAGTTTGAACCTTATGGGAAAACAAAATTTGGTGCCTTTCATTAAGGAAGATACATGGATGGCTGTTTGAGAGGCAACCAATAGTGAAAAAAAAATAGTTTTTTCACCAATAATATCTGCTAAATCCCAATCCACTACCCAATGCTAAATCCTTTACTGCAAAGTCTTATTGTCAAAATATGTACTGAAATAGTTTCCGTATGTTTATATCTCCTGTCCTCAAGTTTTTCTACACTTTTTTTTTTGTAAAAAAAATTCTTTATGTACATTGTCGCAGGAAATCTCACTGTAGTTCAGATATATCCTTTGAAAATTATTAGGGTGAAACTTAAGTAAATATTCTTTCTGTACACTTTGTTAATACAAATAATGAATGCTTAAATCTTCATCAAATAGCAATCAAGGCATAAATAGGCAGAATTCTCCAAAGTAAAAAGCTTTCCAAACAGTGTGTAAAACCCAGTCCAGTGCTGTCGGGTCGATTCCGACTCATAGTGACCCTGTAGGACAGAGTAGAACTGCCCCATGGAGTTTCCAAGGAGCGCCTGGTGGATTCGAACTGCCGACCCTTTGGTTAGCAGCCATAGCACTTAACCGCTACGCCACCAGGGTTTCCAAATAGTGTGTAGACATCATTATTAAAGTATTATTCTTTTAAAGATAAATCTGATTTCTACTTGAGACTTATTTGCATTAAAGAAGATTTTTTTTTTTTTTACTTGATAAAGTGATTCTTAGATTGAGATGGATATCTAAACTGAATCGGTATACACTTACTACACTAAAATCTTTTCTGGGAAGTTTTTTACTATAAAATATGCACTTTTAATAATATTCAGAAAACAAATGGCTGGCATTTAGGTTTTGTTAAAGAGAAATAGCAGTACTTAAATATTACTGTTTCATGCTATGGGTTATTTTTTCTTTTTGTTTTTCATTTACTGAGTTACTTAGAAGAGAAAGAGGACAATATCAAGAACTCTAGTAATAATCATTAATCCAAAAAACCAAACTCAGTGTTGTTGAGTTGATTCCGACTCAGAGCGACCCTGTAGCAACCCTATAGGACAGAGTAGAACTGCCCCATAGAGTTTCCAAGGAGCACCTGGTGGATTCGAACTGCCGACCCTTTGGTTAGCAGCCATAGCACTTAACCACTATGCCGCCAGGGTTTCCAATAATCATTAGAACCAGTTAAAATGTTGAAAGTCAAATCAGGCTTTTTCTCTTCAAAAACAAACAAACAAACAAACAAACAAACAATTTTCGTTTGATGACAGTGTCATCCTGCAGTTGCTCAGGGCCAAAACCTTGGTGTTTTTGACTTCTTATTCCCTCCACTCTTAGCACCTTTCCTCTCCAAATTGCTGAAATAGCCTGCTAACCAATCTCCCAGATTCTTTACACCCAAAGAGTTTTCTTTTCAAGATAGCAGTAATATTTCCTGGTCATAGTCATCCTGGTCCCTCTATTCCTGTATATTCCATATTCTATTCATCAACAAACCTTGTTGACTCTGTTTGTCAGTTGTTAAGTTCTTGCCTTTAACTCCAAACCAAATCTTCTATATTCTGCTTTGTGATGCTGAGTCTAGAGCTCTAAAAATCACGTTGCTGCTTTGCCATCTTGCTCTCTAATTAGACTGTCTTAATCATCTAGTGCTGCTTTAACAGAAATACCACAAGTGGATGGCTTTAACAAAGGGAAATTTATTTCCTCACAGTAAAGTAAGCTAAAAGTCCAAATTCAGGGGGTCAGCTCCAGAAGAAGGCTTTCTGTCCCTGTCGGCTCTGGAGGAAGGTCCTTGTCCTCAATATTCCCCTGGTCGAGGAGCTTCTCAGGCACAGGGACCCCCAGTCCAAAGGACATGCTCTGCTCCTGGTGCTGCTTTCTTAGTGGTGTAAGGTCCTCCTGTCTTTCTGCTCACTTTTCTCTTTTGTATCTCAAGAGATTGCCTCAAGATACAATCCAATCTTGTAGGTTGAGTCCTGCCTCACTAACACAGCTGCCACCCATCCTCCCACATTAACGTCTTAGAGTCAGGATTTACAACATATAAGAAAATCACACAATACTGGGAATCATGGCCCAGCCAATTGGTACACACATTTTTGGGGGGACATAATTCAATCCATGACATAGACCTTGCCAATAGGGAAAACTAAAAGGAGACTGGAAGGCAAGAGGAGGAAAACGGTCTTAGTCCTCCCTGTTGTTTTCAGTAAAACTTCTTCAGCACAACACTGGCAGTACATTCTAGTAACAGCAATTACAGCTAGTTGTCAGTTTTTCTAGCACTTGCAAAACCATACTCATCATACTCCCCCAGAGACACCAGACTAAGTTGAACTGACCCCCTCCTCAGTGGTCTGGATCTTAGCCCAAAGGGACCCTCCTCGTTTGAGCTTAAAGGCATAAACAATCACTGTGTAGCACCTTCTTCTCAGATGTCTGCATCCAGGTCTGTGGTACTCTTCACCCAGGGGTCTAAGTTTTTATGATTTCAATCCCCTCCCTTTTCTAGCCCCAGTCTTATATGTGGTAGCTGCTCCATGCAGCTGTGATACCTTGGTACTTTTTTGTTTTCCCCCAGTGGTTCAATTTCCTGTTAACAGTTCTTTATGTTAAATTCTCTCCATTTAAGGATTTAAGGTGTGATTTTGCCTTTTGACCTGCCCTTGACTGCTACAGTAAAAAATATATTCAGAATTTCTTTGTTTGAATCTTGATGTAAACAAAACAATGTAAAGAGACATTTATGAGACTAGCAGAAAACTTTGAATCCTGACCAAATTTGGTGATATTGGTCAATATTAATTATTTAAGGTGTTACAGCAATAGTGAGGCTATATAATATTCTTAAAATATTTGTGGATGAATGACACAATATACTTTGATTTTGAAATATTCAATGGATGTCATGACTGGAGAATTGGAAGGAAGAAATGAAACTACATTAAAAGCTATGAAAGCCAGAACCTGTGTAAAGCAGAAACCTATCAGGGAAGGAAAGTTAAAATATTTTCCCCTAAAACAAGCAGTTAAAAAGTGGTAAGGCTGCTCCACGTCAAATGCAGAAAACTTGCAAGAACTGGGAAAACAAGGCAAACACGTCGAGCTCAGTCTCTCAGAGTTTTCGCTTATATATCCACCATGCATCTGTAACTTTGTTGTACTGTGGGGGCTTGCATGTTGCTGTGATGCTGGAAGCTATGCCACCAGTGTTCAGATACCAACAGGGTCACCCATGGTGGACAGGTTCCAGCTGAGCTTCCAGACTGAGACAGACTAGAAACAAGGGCCCGGCGGTCTTCTTCAGAAAAGAATTAGCCAGTGAAAACCTTACGAATAGCAGCAAAACATTGTCTGATATAGTGCTGGAAGATAGCCCCTCAGGTTGGAAGACACTCAGAATATGACTGGGGAAGATCTGCCTCCGCAAAGTAGAGTCAATCTTCATGACATGGTTGAAGTCAAGTTTCCGTGACCTTCATTTGCTGATGTTGCATGACTCAAAAGGAGAAGGAATAACTGCAAATATCCTTTAATAATCAAAACATCAAATATACAAAGTACGAATCTAGGAAAATTTGAAATCATCAAAAACAAAATAGAAAGCATAAAGACCAATGTCCTAGGCATTAGTGAGTTGAAATAGACTGGTATTGGCCATTTTGAATCAGACAATCCTATGGTCTACTATGCTGGGAATGACAAATTGAAGAGGAATGGCATTGCATTCACTTCAAAAAGGACATTTCAAGATCTGTCCTGATGTATAATGCTGTCAGTGATAGGATAATATTCAAACGTCTACAAAGAAGATCAGTTAATATGACTGTTATTCAAATTTATGCACCAATTACTAAGACCAAAGAGGAAGAAATTGAAGATTTGTACCAAGTTCTGCAGTCTGAAATTGAGCAAACATGTCATCAAGATGCATGATAATTACTCATGATTGGAATGCAAAAGTTGGAGACAAAGAAGGACTGGTAGTTGGAAAATATGTCCTTGGTGATAGAAATGATGCTGGAGATTGCATGATAGAATTTTGCAAGACAAACGACTTATTCATTGCAAATACCATTTTTTAACCAACATAAATGGTGACTATGCATGTAAGCCTAACCAGATGGAATACACAGGAATCAAATCGACTACATCTGTAGAAAGAGACAATGGAAAAGCTCAATATCATCAGTACAGAACAAAACGAGGGGTCAACCGTGGAACAGACCCATCAATTGCTCATATGCAAGTTCAAGTTGAAACTGAAGAAAATTAGAATAAGTCCACACAAGAGCCAAAGTACGACCTTTAGCATATCCCACCTGAATTTAGAGAGCATCTCAAGAACAGATGTGATACGTCGCATACTAATGGTCAAAGACCAGACAAGTTGTAGAATTACATCCAGGACATCATACATGAAGAAAGCAAGAAGTCATTAAAAAGACAGGAAAGAAAGGACCAAAATGGATGTCAGAAGAGACTGAAACTTGCTCTTGAACATGGAGTAGCTAA
Organism: Loxodonta africana; assembly: GCF_030014295.1. NCBI lineage: Eukaryota > Metazoa > Chordata > Mammalia > Proboscidea > Elephantidae > Loxodonta > Loxodonta africana. The sequence continues at coordinate 54,149,705 of NC_087351.1, forward strand.
AATGAATGGAAGAAAAGATGAAGTAAAAGAACTGAACAAAACATTTCAAAGCGTGACTCAAGAAAACAATGTAACGTATCATAATGAAATGTGCAAAGACCTGGAGTTAGAAAACCAAAATAGAATAGCATGTTTGTCAGTTCTCAAGCTAAAAGAACTGAAGATAAAATTGAAACTTTGACTTGCAATATGGAAGGATTCTGAGGAAAAATGGTGAATGATGCAGGAAGCATCAAAAGAAGATGGACGGAATACACAGAATCACAATACCAAAAAAAATTGGCTGACATTCAATCATTTCAGGAGGTAGCATGATATCAGGAACTGATGTACTGAAGGAAGAAGTCCAAGCTGCATTGAAGGCATTTGCAAAGAACGAAGCTCCAGGAATTGACTGAATAACCAACTGAGATGTTTCAACGAGGAGTTGCAGCACTGGAAGTGCTCACTCATCTATGCCAAGGAATTTGGAAGAGAGCTACCTAACCAACAGACTGGAAGAGATCCATTTTTATGCCTATTTCCAAGAAAGGTGATCCAACCGAATGCGAAAATTATAGAACAATATCATTTATATCACACACAAGTAAAATTTTTCTGAGGATCATTCAAAAGTGGTTGGAGCAGTACGCAGACAAGGGACTGCCAGAAATTCAAGCCAGATTCAGAAGAGGATGTGGAACCAGGGATATCATTGCTGATGTCAGATGGATCCTGGCTGAAAGCAGCAAATACCAGAAAGATGTTTACCTGTGTTTTTTTTTTTTTACTATGCAAAGGCATTTGACAATGTGGATCATAACAAATTATGGATAACATTGTGAAGAAGGGGAATTCCAGAACACTTAGTTGTACTCATGAGGAACCTGTACATAGATCAAGAGGCAGTTGTTCCAACAGAACAAGGGTATACTGTGGTTTAAAGTCAGGAACGGTGTGCATCAGGGTTGTATCTTTTCACCATACTTATTCAACCTTTATGCTGAACAAATAGTCCGAGAAGCTGGACTATTTGAAGAACAGAGCGTCAGGATTGAAGGAAGATTCATTAGCAACCTGTGATATGCAGATGACACAGTCTTGCTTGCTGAAAGTGAAGAAGACTTGAAGCACTTACTGATGAAGATCAAAGACTACAACTTTCAGTATGATTACACCTCAACATAAAGGAAAACAAAAATCCTCACAACTGGACCAATAAGCAACATCATGATAAATGGAGAAAAGATTGAAGTTCTGAAGGATTTCATTTTACTTGGATCCATAATCAACACCCATGGAAGCAGCAGTCAAGAAATCAAAAGACGTATTGCATTAGGCAAATCTGCTGCAAAAGACCTCTATAACGTGTTTAAAAAGCAGTCACCTTGAAGACTAAGGTGTACCTGACTCAAGCCATAGTGTTTTTAATCACCTTATATGCATGTGAAAGCTGGATGATGAGTAAGAAAGCTGGATGAAGAACTGATGCCTTTGAATTGTGATGTTGGTGAAGAATACTGAATATACCATGGACTGCCAAAAGAATGACCCAGTCTTGGAAGAAGTACAACCAGAATGCTCCTTAGAAGCAAGGATGGCAAGACTGTCTCACATACTTTGAACATGTTATCAGGAGAGACCAGTCCCTGGAGAAGTTCATCATGCTTGGTAAAGTAGAGGGCCAGTGAAAAAGTGGAAGACCCTTAGAAGGATGAATTGACACAGTGGCTGCAACGATAGGCTCAAGTGTAGCTATGATTGTGAGGATGTTGGAGGACAGACACCTAACAATAATAACAAATATGTATGTGTATATGGGTTTTTGTTTTATATATATACACACACATATATACATAAATACACATGTGTGCACACACACACACACAGCTCCATAATTAAAATGTAAATATAATTCTAATGTGTTCTTACTTCCTCCACTCTTAGTTCCTTTCCTCTCCGGATTGCTACAATAGTCTGCTAACCAATCTCCCAGTTTTTTCCTTTAGTTTTCTTTTCAATATAGCAGTAATGTTTCCTTAAAATCAAAGCCAGATGTGTCCCTCTACTGAAAGTCCTTTGCATTACATTCAGAGTAAAAGTAAAAAAGAATGCAATGGTTTATGATGCTCTACGTGGTCTGATCTTAACCTTCCAATTCCCTTAGTTCTCTGTCCTCATTTCCTTCCTCTCCTCCCTACTCCCACCCCCTTTCCTCCACTCCAGCCACTGCAACCTCGTATTTCTTGAACACACCCATACTATTTACCATTCATGGAAATGTTTCCCCAGGTATCTACATAGGTTAATTCCTCATTTTGTGCAGTTCCTCTGTGGCTATGCTATTTAAAATTAGACCACACAACTCTTCATTCCTTTCCTTGATTTTTTTTCTTCATCGTGTTTAATAATCTTATAATAACCGTAAAACCCACTGCCGTCTTATAATAGACTGTGATAATATCAGTTCAGATAGAGTGGTTAGAGTTGGATGCCTGACTATTTTCTGGCACCAGTACTCAAGGAGAGGATACATGGATAGGATGACTAGACCTGTTTGGGAAACGGAAGGCAAACCTGTCTCAGGAAATTAGGCAATGGTTGGTGCTCCCTGCATGTTTAATATTCTTCAAGCCTCATCTCCCAGAATAGAGCATTAAAACGCAGACTTAACTAGAGATTTCGAAATTACTAGAACCTTTCCAGCTGTCCTGGATTACTCCAGCTAACCTCAGGAAAGAATTAGAGTAACTGTGAATTCCTATAGAATTCTGACTTACACTAGCTGTCTTGGAATGAACATTAACAGTATCACCTTTTATTCTAAAACTTGCTCTGTTTTGATAATAAACCAAAAGAACACCCCAACAAGAATTCTTATTAATATTCAAGCTGAAGTGGACACATGGCACCCAATGACGCAAAGCTTCAGCCAGGAACCAAATGCATTTGAAGAATGTCTGAAACTTCCGGAACTCCTGGTTCACTAGCACTGCAGGATATCTAGGCTCAAGCATTTCGTTGTTACAACAATGTATCCCCAAATGTTATCTGATTAAATATTATGTAACCCTGTTTACTGTATAAAGATAGGTTTTATTATACTTAATATGTTCTGGTGAAAGATATTTTGTAATAATTTTTGCTCATCCTCTTTCTTCCCCTTGTGCAAAATAATCACTACCAAAAAAAGGTTTTTTGTTTTTTTTTTTTTTTCATTTTGTTTGCTTCTGTGTTACCAAAACCTGTAGAGTGCCTAGCACATTGAAGGTGCTGAACAAACGTTTGTTGAAAGTCATGGAGATTCTGGAATCTGCTGTATACTTGCCATCTCTGAAATTGATCTTGTCATCCTTATGATCCTGTTTTCTAATTTGCTTCTTTCTCCCTAAAGACAGAAAAACTGTTTTGAAAATGCAAATGGAATTGTAGCAGAGGCTACTTCTTGTGAAATTTAGTTCATTACTTCCTGCTTGTGAGGCATTTGAGTTTCCCAAAGTCTCAATGGTGTGATGTTTTGTGTCTTTATTCTGTGATTCATGTACTTTATAAGCTAAGTAGTAGGTATAAACTTGCAAAGAGGAGCGTATTAAAAGGGCATAGAACGTGAATTCATGAGCTTTGGGAATTTTCTTAAAATGTATTTGGATGTTATACAGTAAGGGTAGAAACATAAGAATTCAAATTAAATAGTGTTTTCCAGAAATGAAATACCATCAACTGAAACTTCAATTCAGAAACAAAACAAATCTGTATACCTTATATTAGATATTCAGTTATTCTTATATAAAATATTCTGTTATCAACTTGTGTCTTGTAATCCAGGTTTGCACACACACGTTATATACATGAGATAGCAAAATTATGTAAGTAGAACCCCTCGTAAGCCTTCCTCCTCTGCAAGATGTATAAAACTGGAGCCGTGAATCTTAAGAAACAGACCTTTTGATTTTGGGTGAAATTAAATAAAAATTTTTTATCCTTTCATTTCTTCTTTCCACATTAGATGTTAAGACAGTAGTTTGGGAATGAAGGCAGGTGTGAGGCTCAGAAAACCTGAGCCCTCATCTTATTTGTGCTCCTCATGTGTCCCTATAAAAGTCATTCGTTAAGTTTTTTCATCTGTTAAATGAGAAGGCAGGAATAAATCCCCCTTGTGCCTTCTTATAAGAAGCCCTGATGGTGTAGTGGTTAAGCACTTGGCTGCTAACTGAAAGACTTGTTGTTATACCCCACCAGGTTGCTCTGCAGGAGAATGATGTGGCAGTCTGCTTCCATAAAGATTTTAGGTTTGGAAACCATGTGGGTCGGTTCTACTCTGTTCTATACAGTTGCTATGAGTTGCCAACGGGTTTCGGTTGGGTCACTTCTTGTAGTAAAATCCAATGATTCAAACTCTTAGAAACAAAATAAATCAGGTTTTTCCTGATAACATTAGGATTTAAGCTTAAAATAATTTAATGTATAAGACTGTTGTTACTATTGTATCTCAATTTACATTTCCACAGATATTGTGTGTCAGTGCAGACATGGCAAATGATATAAATGAACAGATACCACTAGATAACAATTTTACTTTCCTGTAGGGTTGCTAATCCACTTGATGGCAATGGTTTGTTTTTGTTTTTGAGTGCAGATATTACAAAGATATACTTTTCATGAAAGTGCTCTGGAGCTTTCATTTTGATTTGAAGTCCTGTAAAAAAAATATGTTTTTGTTTTCAATAGTTTGTGCTGTGATTTTCAGGGCCCATTAGCCACCTGACCTCAGGGCTTTAAACCAGTTCATTCCGGTTCAAACCCTTGCTGATAATTTGCATTTCTAACAAGTCTCCTAACAAGGAGCCCTGGTGGTGCTGTGGTTAAGAGCTACAGCTGCAAACCAGAAGTTCGAATCCACCACCTGCTCCTTGGCAACTTTATGGGGCAGTTCTACTCTTGTCCTATAGGGTCGCGATGAGTCGGAATGGACTCAAAGGCAACAGGTTTGGTTTAGTTTTTTTTGAATAAGTCCCAGGGAGCTATACATAAAGATCATGTGAGGATCTTGATAAAATATACATTCTGATTCAATATATCTGGGGTGGACATGCAAATTCTTAGCAGGGAACTTGTTAGAAATGCAAATTATCAGCAGGGGTTCAAAGCAGAGTGAACCTGTTGGAAATCCTGCCTGACTTTAGGACTCAGAGTTAATTTTAGGACTCAGAGTCTCAAAGCTTTCTTCTGTATTATTAGCAAAATGCACACACACAAAAACTGACTGTCCTGTTGACTTTTGGAATACAGTCTATTCTACTGCATAGTCTACCTGCAGCTCTGCCATGAACCCCACCTTTCGTTTAATCATTAAAATTCTGATCTTCATCCCATTAATCCTACAATCTTAAATGCATCTGCTTGTATTTTGCTACTTCACTGCAGTTACAGAAATCTCTGTGTGCTACCTAAAGGTCAGTTCTTCTGCTGGTTCTCCCCACCCCCCAACCTGTTTCCTTCCTGGATTCTTCAAGAACTTCATTCTTTGTTTAACCTCTCGCAGGGGTTCACAGTCCCTCTCCCTCATATGCTAAATCTCCCCATATTTTGAACTTTTAGTAATTCCAACTTTCTATGGCTATTGAGTCAAAATAAGACTTTGAATTTTTCATTTATTTTCTTCATGTTGGTGGTTTGATGCTCCAGACTAAATGAGTGAGACAGGAACGGAAGTGACACATCTGCCATTCATGTTAGGATCATTTGTAAACTGAAACCTCAGAGGAATGCTGGTTTGATAGCATTTGCTGCTCAGGTTAGTAAATATTGCAATGCACTTTAGTGTCTCCTGTCTCTGGAGTTGCTATAAAAAGATTAAATGCCCAACCTGAGCCGTGAATGCTTTTTTCTAGAGTCTAAGGGAATGTATGCCAGATAGTAGAAATAGCCAGTGCTAACAATATTTGAATTTATTACTTTGAGGCTTGACAAAACAGGACAGCTTCTTTCCTCCCCGTCCCACACCCTCTCATTCCCTTTAGCATGGCTGCAGTATTATCTGAACTGAAGACTCCTGCAATGTTGACCGGCATATCAAAGTCCTTCTGTGTTTCTGTCAGGCTGACACATACTGCTTTCCTGTCTCGCTGTAAGTATTGAAGCATGTACAGAAAACAAACATGGAATTACGCATGAAAAAAAGCAACAAATTCTCTCAAGTGTGAAGTTTTTATCTGATATATTCTGCCTAGGAAACTCTATGTTAGTTGTCAAGAATCTATATTTATAAAACTCCACGACTTAGTAGTTGGTTTATTTTATGCTTATTTCGTCTGTGATTTATTATGCTAAATTTTAAACACATATAAACATACAGAATAATAAGTAATGAGCTTCCTTGTATTGATGAAACAAGTTTTTATCAATTATCGACTCATCAATCTTGTGTCCTCTACGTCTCTCCCATGCCATCTTCACTGAATTATTTTGAAAATTCAAATATCATATAATTCCAACTTTAAGTAGCTTAGTATATGCTCTAAAAGTTAAAAATGAAACATTTAAAAAACATAATTAAAAAAAATAAATAATTTCAATACATTTTCACTCTTAAAAAGGCAATATATATTTACTATCTTTGAAGATTTAGTGACTACTCTAATTGCCCTAATTAATTAAAAAGTATTTTAATAGTTGATTTGTTCAAATTAGGATCCGAAGTCCACAAACTGTGTTTAGTTAATACATCTTTCAAATTTTCTTCTCTCTATTTTTTTGATAAATATATTTTTGAAGTGTATATAAATTAGTTTACAGCTTAATGAATTGTAACAGAATAAAAAATATGTGTATGTAATCATTATACAGATCATCCAATGAAAAGATTATTGAAAAGATTATCATCCAATGAAAAGTGTAATAGATTCTCACTTGTCCCCATCCCCTAAAATGTAACAACTGTTCTGAATGGTGTTATTATACATAAGTTATACATATATATAACAGTGTGTGCGAGAATTGCTGGGTAATAGCATATCTATTCATTAAAATTTAGTATATGTTGACATTTTTTTCAAAATGTTTGGAATTGCTCCCAGCAACAATATATGAAAAAGTTCTATTTCTCCACAGCCTCGACTACATTTGCAGTCTTGCCATTCTTTTTTTTAATTTTTATCTTTCTTGTGGGTGTGTAATGATAGCTCTTTGTGGTTGGATTTATATTTTTCTGATCACTAATGAAGCTAAATATTTGAATATCCTTTATGCCTATTCAAATTTTCTGCACGTTTATTTTTTACTTTATTATTTTTTTGAATGATGAGACTTTCCTTGACCATGTCTTCTCTCATTCTGTGACTTGTCTTTTCATACATTTATACTATCGCAACTTTTTTTTTTTTTAACAATGTAATGTAGTTCGATTTGTCAATCTTTCCCTTTATGGGTAAGAAATTTGGGTCATGTTTAAAAGACCTTTTCCCCCCTCAAGTCACTGAAGGTCTTCTTGAGATCTTCTACAGGCTTAATTGTTTCATCTTTCATGTTTAGAGCAACATCTTGAGCTGATTTTTGGTACGGTATAAGGTAGGTTTCAAGCTTCATTTTTATGTGATATCCAAAAAAAATTAAATCAGAAATATTTATTAATTTAATTGGATATCCACTTGGATCAAAACTGAAGCTTGAATCTTACCTTATACCATATTAAAAATCAATTCCAGGCGTTGCTCTAAATACGAAAGATGCAGCATCGACCTATTATAGTCAGTTCACTGTACATATACGTGTTTATTTCAAAACTCTTTATTCTGTTGTGTGGTTTTCCTGTCTATTCTCTTGCTAATACTACACTGTCTAAATTTCTGTAGTTTTATAGTAGTACTAGATCTCTGGCATGTGAGGTTTGCAATTTTGTTTTTCTATAAACTTGTGTTTGCTCTTCTTGGCCCTGTGCATTTCCATGTAATTGTTAGACTTACATTGTCAATTTCCATGAAACACATGCAAACACATACATACACCTTTTCTGAGGTCCCATTAACTCTATAGAGCAATACAAAGAAATGATAGCTTTAGAATACTGAGTCTTCAAATTTATGACCATGAAATATCTCTACATTTATTCAGGTCTTCTTTAATTTTTCTCAATAATATCAGAAGTATTCTATTCAGAGGTTTTAGGACACATTTCCTTAGATTTGTTATTTATTAGTGTAGCAAAATATTCAGTAGAGGCTGTAGAAGTATACATCCTCATCTCTTCTCTGATCTCAGGAAGATAGATTTGAAATATTTCCTTACATTACTAGTCAAATTAAGGTTCTTAAAATCACAAATGGGTTGTTTATTTTTATCAAATATTTTTCTGATATATTGAAATAATCATGATTTTAATCATGATTTTTCTCCTTTATTCTGTTAACATTGTGTATTATAATTTATTTTTAAATATTAAACCAACCCAACATTCTTAGAAAAGCTATAACTAGATCAAGAAGCATTATGCATTTGATGTATCACTAGATTAAGTTTGATATTATTGTGCTTAGGAATCTTCGTGTTTAACACAAAGGAAACAAGGGAATTTGTTAGAGCTTTATTATATTCTTTACTATTACCATTTTCAGAATTTGAGATCAAATTTATGCTGATAAGTTAGCTGGGAAATACTCTCTCCTTTTCTACTCTTTAGAAAAGTCTATATAATACTGGCTTTATTTCTTCTTTAATATTTTGCAAACTTATTAGTGAATTGATATGAGTCTAAGAATTTTATTTTTCTAAAGATTTATGTTATTTATTAAATATATGACTTACATATTACAATTTTTCTCATGTCAATTGGGTAAGTTGTATTTTACCTAAATTTTTTAATTAACTGACATAAAGTTTTTTAAGATAAAGAGATATTCCTTTCTTCATTCCTTAACCGGCAATTTGTCTCTTCTCTTTTTTTCTTGCGAAGTTTTGATAGAAATTATTTTTTTTTGTAAACCTCCAATGATAGATAAAATGAGTTTTCCTACTATACATTTGCTTTCAATTTTATTAATATCTGCTTTTATTCCTTTTTTTGTTTTTTTAATTTCTATACTTATAGTTTGTCAATGTTGTTTACTAGCTTACTGAGATGCACATTTATATCACTGATTTTCAGTCTTGTTTTTATTAATTTATTTAATGTTATAAATATCCCTATGAATATAGCTTTAGCTGCACCCCATAAAGTTTGACTTATCATGTTTGACATCATTCTTTTTAAGTCATTTTCTAGTTTTCAATGTAATTTCCTTTTAAATATTTATATTTTTTCAGTGTCTTTATTATTTTCTAGTACAATTTCATATTGCCTTTTTTAGTTGAAGGCCCTGCTCCCTCCTTTTGTTTTCATTTTAATTTAATTATGGGGAAAAAAAAAATAGGTCATTTGACCTGTAATGTATAACATGTTTTAAAATTATACTGATTGTATCTTCATAGTGTCAGTTAATATGTTCCTCATCTGTCAGTATTTCCTAGAAAGTGTCAGTTAGATTCAGAGGCTTGTTCAGATGTGAGACTCTGCTGTTGTTGTTGTTGTTCTTTTTGGCACGGATAATTCATAGGTAATATTGATTAAGAGACACAAAGTGTCTGATTGTTTCTCTTTTTTGTGACGTTAAGACTGATCAGTGGGATCTCTCGAAATTTCTCCTTTGAATTTTACCTAATGGTTTTAGCAGCCCTTAACAATAACTTCTTAAGTAATGAATTTCTGTAATAGTTTTAAACTAGATCTATTCTAGTTTGGTCATTCCTTTTTCATTTATTAACTGAAACGTGTCTATAATGCAGATATTGTCCTCATCAACCACTTAGTGTGTAGAGAGATGATTCAAGAAAGGCAAGATAAATGGTCATTATTTCTTTTTATTTACCAGTTATTTTTGAATAAAATTTTCCAAGAATCCTTTTAAGAAGCTCTTGTGTGTATATATCATTGTAAAATTATAGATTTAAAACTTTTGAATGTTCAGTTAATGTCCATTTAACATTATTTTTGAGGCACACATGTTCCCATCTTTGTTCAACAGGACACCCTTAAAGTCCTTTTAACATGACTGTAGTAGTCTCTGGCAGCATTTTGATCTCTAATATAACAAGACATGACAGACTAATCTTGTACATTTTTTGCTCCAAGATTAAATTTAACCATTATTATAAGGTATTTGGTTAATTACAGTGTTTTAAATTTTTGATTTAGTTTTATCTTATATAATACATTTACAATTTTCCAAAGGATATTTGGCTTCCTTTTATTTTTCTTTAGCAACTCTATTTTTAAGTATCTTCTTCCAAATGGTGCTTTTATTTCTTGAATAAGTAAATTTTTTTCAAGGTTTCTTAAAACTTGTGATTTCAGCTTAAAAATCTGTTTCAATAAAAACACTGTATATACATCAGATAGACTGTCTATATGTTATAGTTTTTTCTAAAGAAATGTTTTAAGTAATGCCAATCGTCAATGATATTCATTTTGTTCACCATTCCTAACTCTGGCTTATTATGTATGCAATAGTCTGCTAACCCATACCAAACCCAAACCGTTGCCTTTAAGTCAATTCCAATTCACAGTGACCCAATAGGACAAAGTATAATTGCCTCATAGGGTCTGTAAGGCTGTAATTTTTAAGGAAGCAGACTGTCACAACTTTCTCTCATGGAACAGCTGGTGGGTTCAAACTACCACCCTTTCAGCTAGCAGCCCAGCACTTAATTGCTGTGCCACCAAGGCTCCTCAACAGTCTACTTCATAAAAACAAACAAACAAAAAAATATTATCATCAACTAAATTCCAACTCATAGTCTGCTAGAGTGCAGCAAATTTATTGAAGCAAAGTTTTACTCTAAGTAAGCTTACTGTGTAGTAACAGGATAATAAAATAGTTAAGTAAGCTTACCGTCTGGTAACAGGATAATAGAATAAGTAAACTCAATATTTGCAGAATAACTTCTGGTTATGCAACACTGTTGGACCATGATAGTATAAAGATGAGAAAGGATATTTTTCTTAAAGTGGTTTACGTTATGATGGAGAGAACAGGCATGTAAATAGATGTTACCGTGTACAAGGTAGATTACCAGGAAATAGGTGTGGCAAAATCCAGGGAGGATATATTCTATGCAAGTAATCAATATGAAAAAGATTTTAATAGTGTAAACCAAACCCGTTGCCGTCAAGTGGATTCTGACTCATAGCGAACCTAAGGGACAGAGTAGAACTGCCCCATAGGGTTTCCAGGAAGCGTCTGGTGGATTCAAACTGCCAACCTTTTTGGTTAGCAGCCCTAGCTCTTGACCACTAAGCCACCAGGGCTTCCTTTAATAGTGTGTGGAAGACAAATTCAAACAAAACATTATGTAGATTTAAATTGGTTTTAAAATATGAAAACTTTTCTTTAAGAAAGAGACATTCAAGTTAGCTTGATAGATTTAAATTGAGTGTATACGGGCTCTGTATTATTGCTCACAGTTACATGTGAATCTACAATTTTCTCAAAGTAGAAAGTTACAACGTGTACTATATTAATATATGTACGAAATAAATTTTTACCATTTAAAATAATGAAGTGTGTCTGAAGTACTAATATGGTAACATGGTCATCATAAATTTTAAAAACAAGAAGCAGGATTGGACAGAGAAAGAAGATACTGTCATACGAAGAACTCGACTTCACCCATAGAGCTCTGAAGATCTGGATGTGGATTTGGAAGTAGTCTAGACGTAAAATGAGAGGATCAGGCCTTGATACCCTCATCTCTACCAGTCATTGGATTCAGACTGCCCCTAGAATGGGATGTGATTTGGATAAGGCGGCTCTCTTCAGCAGATCCTACACAGGAATGCCAGAATTCCCAGTACCTAGGCAAAAATATCCTTAGCGATCAAGGGAGATTTGGGAGCTCAGAACAGCATCACTACAGTGTCTGACCCAAGGTGCTCCAATTATTCCTTTCCTTATGAAATGTGAGTTCAAAAATGATGAAATAGGAGAATTAGTCTCTCTACAGATGACTGCGCTCTTAATAGGTAAATTGAGGACCAGCAGTATACGACATTTTTTATCAAGTAGCTTAGAAAACAAACAAGAAAGTCCTGTCATTGTGAAGAAAAAAGAATTAAACAAGTGTAAGGAGAGAAGCAAGAGATAAAGCAAAGGTCTGGCACCATTCAATGGTTTCCTGAAACCCAGCTCCATCTCTTGTCCAACATTTTGTAATACAAGCTTATATTCTTACAATAAAATTTGCCTTTTTTCCTTAGTTTACATGGGATTCTATAAATGCCACACAAAGTTCTAATCAATACAGACAATTTGCTCTGTTACTTGATAGCTGAGCATTCTTAGGTGTAGTATCTTTTGTGGTGTCATTTATTATTTAATATATATATCATTTATTATTAATTTTTTCTACTAAATGTTATTTCATTTTAAAGACATTAGAGTATCTGACTCATTTTTTAAAATCTTTACCTATTCATTTCAGTACTTATTAAAACTGTTGAGTAATTTTTTTTTATTAAATGAAAAAATACATAGATCTCTTCTAAGAAGCTCAGAGCTGTAGTTTTGATCTTTGCTTTCATTTCTGTATGCTAGAGATTCAACAGTCAGTAATGAGTAATCTAAAAAAGAATCCCTGGAAATATAATACATTATTAATTTGAGATTAAAGTACATCGTTGTTATGCAAATAGTTATATATTTAATTCACTTGATTTCCACAAACCTGAGATTTACCCTGATCAGGAACACCTGAACTAAGCTGATGTTAACTTATGTGAATATCGATATGATATATATAATGGAGAACCCTATTGGTCATGTTTATATATGCTTCAAAATATGTGAGATTTACAAATATGTTAATATCACATAATCATCTAAAATAGTCTTCTCAAGTCTAGGAAGCTACTAATAATTTGTTTTAATGAACCATAAAGGAGAAATATAAATATTTCCGCACTTTCCTCTACAACCAATATTTATGTGTCGCTTGCTCAATGTGACTAAAAGCTGTAACTCACCTCAGTATTGATCAAGGTTTTTGTAAGTTTGATGGAGAAAAGATATTCTTGTATATTTCATTGCTTAGACTTGACTCTCGTATGAGAATATTGAAAAAGTCAGTAAAGCTCTGATAGTTGTTAACTGGACATGCATTATCTCTGCCTTTTACATTCCCAGAAAATATAATTTAGGCAGAGGGAAGAGATACGTTATCGCTTATGCTTCTTCATTTATTGCCGCGTGCAAGGCAAACCATGTGGAAGCACATACACACTTACTTCTGCAAATATTCTTTCACAAAGGTATTGAACAAATTGTTGCAAAATATTTTACATAGACAAAGCCCCTTTAAGATCATCATGATCAAACTAGCAAAATATATTTGCTTAGAAAGCATAAAATGATATTAAATTATGACCACTTTAAATACTATATATGTTATCGTTTTAAAACTTCTCACAATGCACCACTCTGGAAACTTCTCTAAGCCAGAAAACACTCGAACAGCCTTTCAAGTCAAACCAACTTACCTTTCACAGCATTCTAAAAAGCTAAGGGTGGATATTTTAGTTATCACCTTAGGAATTAATTTATTTTCAAAACCAGTGATAAAAGCTTAAGGGCAAAGCTGATTGTGAAGATATTACGAAAAGTGTTAAAATACCTTTAGGCAAGTTGACAACTTTTTGAAATGCTAATGACAACCCTTCTGTTACCTTGGAATTCTTTCTTACTGAATTCCACGTTCAGGTGTATAAAGCAACCATTTGTGAACACAGAAATATGAAACCAAAATGATGCAAACTGTGAAAACAGCTTTATCCTCTATTTTTTTGTGTCAGTGTTTTTTTCTCCTTGGTGGTGGAAAAAAAAGGTAGAATCCCACACATCTCTATAAAAAATAGAATCTTAACGTGTTAATAAACAGCAGATATAATCCATTCTGTTTCTACACTATATCTCTGTAAAGGCTTAGAGAAACAATGATATCTCTGGGGTGGCTGATATTTTCTGTAAAGAGACCCTATGATATTCTTCACTTGAAGCTTCGTTATTGATTCTTAATAGCCATTGCCATGGAGTGGAGTCACTTCCAATTCATGGCAACATTATAGGACAGAGTAGAGCTGCCCCATAGGGCTTCCAAGGCTTTAAATCTTTACACCACCACGTGTTTGTCAGTTTGTTCTACTGTGATTGCTTGTGTGTTGCTCTGATACTGGAAACTTAGTCACAGGTATTGCAAATACCAGTGGGGTCGCCTTGATGGACAGGGTACAGCAGAGCTTCCAGACTAAGACAGACTAGGGAGAAGGATCTGGCAGTCTATTTCTGAAAAATATTAGCCAGTGAAAACCTTACAAATAGTAGGAGAACTTGTCTGAAGTAGCACCAGAAGATGAACCCCTCAGGTTGGAAGGCATTCAAGATATGACTACGGAAGAGCTGACTTCTCAAAGTATAGTCATCTTTAATGATATGAATGAGTCAAGCTTTTGGGACATTCATCTGCTGATGTGGCATGACTCAAAATGAGAAGAAATGACTGCAAACATCCATTAATAATCGGAATGTGGGGTGTAGGAAGTATGAATCTAGGAAAACTGGAAGTCATCAAAAAATGAAATGGAATGCATAAAGATCAATATCCTAGGCATGAATGAACTGAAATGGACTGGTATTGGCCATTTTGAATGAGACAATCGTATGGTATACTATACCAGGAAAAACAAATTGAAGACGAAAGGCATTCGACTATGTGGATCATAACAAGTTATAAATAACATTGCAAAGAATGAAAATTCCAGAATACTTAATTGTGCTCATGAGGAATCTGTACATAGGTCAAGAGGCAGTCATTCCAACAGAACAAGAGGAAACCGTGTGGTTTAAAGTTAAGAACGATGTGTGTCTGGTTGTATCCTTTCACCATACTTATTGAATCTGTATGCTGAGCAAATAATCCGAGAAGCTGGACTATATGAAGGAGAACATGACAGAATTGGAGGAAGACTCATTAACAACCTGCATTATGCAGATGACACAACCTCTCTTGCTAAAAGTGAAGAGGACTTGAAGCACTTACTGATGAAAATAAAAGACTACAGCCTTCAGTATGGATTACGCCTCAACATAAAGAAAACAAAATTCATCATGACTGGATCAGTAAGTAACATCATGATAAAGGGAGAAAAGATTGAAGTTGTTAAGGATTTCATTTTGCTTGGATCCACAATCAACGCCCACGGAAACAGCAGTCAAGATTTCAAACGCTTCGTTGCGTTAGGCAAATCTGCTGCAGAAGATCTCTTTAAAAGTGTTAAAAAGCAAAGATATCCCTTGAAGGACTAAGGTGTGCCTAACCGAAGTCATGGTGTTTTCAATCGCCTCATATGCATGTGAAAACTGGACAATAAAAAAGGAAAACTGAGGAAAAATTGATGTCTTTGAATTATGGTGTTGATGAAGATTATTGAATATATCATGGACTGCCAGAAGAACAAACCAATCTGTCTTGGAAGAAGTACAACCAGAAGGCTCCTTAGAAGCAAGGATGACAAGATATTGTCTCACATTGGATATGTTGTATCAGGAGGGATCAGTCTTGGAACAACGACATCATACTTGGTAAAGTAGTGGGTCAGCGAAAAAGAAGAACCTCAGTGAGCTGGGTTGACACAGTGGCTGCAACAATGGGCCCAAGCATAACAAGGATTTTATTGATGGCACAATGTTTCATTCTGTTGAACATAGTGGGCTTATAAGTCGGAATCAACTCCATAGCACCTAACAACTGCAACAGCAAATCTTTACATAAGCAGACAGGCACATCCTTCTCCCACAGAAAGGCTGGTGGATTCGAACCACAGACCTTTTGGTTAGCACCCGAGTGCTTTAACCACTGCACCACCAGAGCTCTTAATAAGCAGCTTTAAGTCTCTGAAGAACTGTAGTGATGACAAGTTTGTGAACAGGGAAGTGAAAATCATGAACTGATTTCCAACCTCTAGTTGGAGAGTTCTTATCCAAAATTGTTACTTGTATTATAAAAATACATGTTTATTAGAAATAAATTCAAAATAAATTTGAAAATGTTGTCAACATATTTTTTATGGTCCTATTTCTTACTTATGTTTTAGAATGCCAGTCATTTAGGTGTCCCTTCAATGCCATATTGAGACCCAGAGTGGAATGAGATCACAGGTTTTGAGTTAGGCCAATCTGGCTTTGAACCTCATTCTAAAAATATCAGATTTTCTACCCTTTTGTCTTTTTTTGCAAAAAGAATTTTTGGAGTTTTTTACTCTGTAAAGGATGAGGTATCATGCCTTGAGGCAATTCATAGAAATACTCACTAAATGTCAGTTATCACACTAGCAGGAATTATAGCAGCTATTTTTATTTAGTAGAGATTTATTTTCTTTTTAAAAAACATAAGTACTCCAAGAGTTTTAAAGTTTAGATATATATTTTCTTCTCTTTGAGTGCTCAAAATATTAGGTAACATTACACAGAAAGGACATAGTTACTAAAATAATTTTAAATATGATTTTTAAAATAGCAATGTTTTCATGTCTTTATGCCTATTCCAAAGTAAGGTGATCCAACCAAATGCAGAAATTATCAAACAATATCATTAATATCACACACAAGTAAAATTTTGCTGAAGATCATTCAAAAGCAGCTGCAGCAGTATATTGACAGGGAACTACCTGAAATTCAAGATGGACTCAGAAGAGGACCTGGAACCAAGGATATCATTACTGATGTCAGACGGATCCTGGCTGAAAGCAGAGAATACCAGAAAGATGTTTACCTCTGTTTTATTGACTATGCAAGGGCGAACAACTGTGTGTATCATAACAAATGATGGATAACATTGCAAAGAATGGGAATTCCGGAACACTTAGTCGTGCTCATGAGGAAGCTGTACATAGATCAAGAGGCAGTTGTTCGACAGAACAAGGGGATACTGTGTGGTTTAAAGTCAGGAAAGTTGTGTGTCTGGATTATGTCCTTTCACCGTACCTATTCAATCTGTATACTGATGAAATAATCTGAGAATCTGGACTATATGAAGAAGAATGGGGCATCAGGATTGGAGGCAGACCCATGAACAACCTGCATTATGCAGATGACAAAACCTTGCTTGCTAAAAGTGAAGAGGACTTGAAGTACTTACTGATGAAGATCAAGGACCACAGCCTTCAGTATGGATGACACCTCAACATAAAGAAAACAAAAATCCTCACAAATGGATGAATAAGTAACATGATAAACGGAGAAAAGATTAAAGTTGTCAAGGGTTTTGTTTTACTTGGATCCACAGTCAATACCCATGGAAGCAGCAGTCAGGAAATCAAAAAACACATTGCATTGGGAAAGTCTTCTGCAAAAGACCTGTTTAAAGTGTTGAAAAGGAAAGATGTCACCTTTAAGACTGAAGTGCGCCTGACCCAAGCCATGGTGTTTTCAGTCACGGCATATACGTGCCAAAGCTGAATGGTGAATAAGGAAGACCGAAGAAGAACTGATGCCTTTGAATTGTGGTGTTGGCAAAGAATATCAGATATATCACGGACTACTAAAAGAACCAACAAATCTGTCTTAGGAGAAGTACAACCAGAATGCTTAGAAGCAATGATGGCGAGACTGCATCTCACATACTTTGGGCATGTTGTCAGGAGAGATCAGTCCCTGGAGAAGGACATCATGCTTGGTAAAGTAGAGGGTCGGAGTTAAAGGGAAAGACGCTGAATGAAATGGATTGACGTAGTGGCTACAACAAAGGGCTCAAGTTTAACAATTATGAGGATGGTACAAGAACGGACAGTGTTTTGTTCTGTTGTACATAGCGTCACTATGAGTTGGAACCAACTCGAGGGCACCTAACAACAACAAAAGCAATTTTTACAGCTTCCATAATTTTCCTGTCTTTTGCAATGGTCATTAGTCTCTTTATACTTACATGTTTATCGGTAATGTTGAGAACTATTAATAGTAATGGGCAGGAAATTTCGAATATTTAGAGTATGCTAATAATTGTTTTCTAAATACATTTGCCCATTTGATCTTCACAACAGCCTGTGACGTATGTATTATGGTTTCCATTTTTACAGGTGAAAAAACTGAAGCACAGAGAAATTAAGTCGCTATGGGTTGGAATTGATGGCAATGGGTTTTGGTAATGGTCCAGGGCCACACAGTTAAAAAAAAAAAGCAAACCCAAACCCATTGCCACTGAGTTGATTCCAACTCATAACAACCATAAAGGACAGAGTAGAACTGCCCCACAGGGTTTCCAAGGAGCAGCTGTGGATTTGAACTACAAACCTTTTGGTTAGCAGCAGAGCTCTTAACCATTGTGCCACCAGGGCTGCAGAACTGCTCCATCGGGTGGTAAAAGTGGGATGTAAACTTAAATTATCAGAATACAGAGCCTGCATTCTAAGCTGTTATGATTTACTGCTTGTAATTATATGGTCTACTACTTCTCTATAGTATGATGCTGTTATATTATACTGTGTAATTTTTTTGTCCAGTGGCATCTTATTTGAGTAAAATATGTATAAATAGCAAAAAGTGTAGTCTTTTTTCCTCCCGGCACTTAGTAGAAATAAAGTAATAGGGGTACTAATAACACAGTGTATAGTGGGAACACAAAGAAGGAACACGCTGTCTTTGAAGTGTGTGTGTCAAGCGATCAAGCAGTTCTAAGCCGCAACTTGGTAGAAGCTGCTAAATTGGCTTGTCACGGTTACACATATTTGGTCCATATGAGACAGGGTGCCCCAATATATTTAGATAGTTTATTTCTTATTCCTTTCATTATTGAATAATTTTATATTTGTAATTTTTGGTGAGGTAATATCTTTTTCACTAATGGAATGCATTCTGAATCATTGAGTGTTCGTAATTTCTTGTTATATCTGATGGGTTTTTATAAATATTATGTTGTACAGATATGTACCAGTGTGCCCTGGAGGTATGATGGATGGAGTGAGACAGGGAAAAAATCATTTTATATTAGTAATTTTATTTTATTGAGTCAAACTTGAAAACATGGAGTAACACATAAAGGCACTTTGCATTGGCCACTTAAAATTGTTGTTGGAGTCTGAGTCTGCCTCTTAGTGCTGTCTTCTCTCCATTGCCTTCTGGTTCTCTTGACAGGTAAGTGCTTTCCAACTTGTTGGAGCAGGACATACACTGTATTGCACCTGAAAATAAGTTACTCACTTGAATTTACCTAATCCTGAAAACCGCACCTTCCCAATAACACACATAAGGCTTATCTTGCTGTTCAGAAGCCTGAGAGGCAAAAAGTGTAAGTGGTACGCATATGTACCTGTGGTGATAGAGTATATCAAAGATGCATGCTTACACTGTATTGTGCCTGAAAATAACTTATTTACTTGAATATTACCTAACCCCCCAAACTGCACCTTACCAACAGCATACAGGAAGCAGTAAATATACTTACGAGCCTTATCGCACTGTGCAGAAGCCCAAAGAGGGAAAAATTTTACACAAAAATCACTCCTTCAGGATATAGCACCCCACACAATAACCTCTGAACCCAGAAATATGGAGCCGATGAACCTCCTTCTGTTTTACGCAGTTAAGCAAGTCCCTGCCACGATGCCAGCACATAGAAAAAGTCGTAAAAAAAAAAGCCTCCCCAGAAACCCCAGAGGTGGAAAATGTAAAAGGCAACTGTATGTACCTGTAGGTGCGAAAGGGTTACGGTAGACTAGGCAGCACGAGCTTCGAGCTTGCGTTGGCTCCCCTTGCCACCAAAAACTGCACTGTGGCAATGCGAAGGTGAGCTCAGGTAGATGCTTTGCACACAATAGGTCTGTGTCATGGTTGAGGAACACCGGTCTTAAGAATATCCAATTTTTATAAGGAAGCTGCTGGCAAATCTACCTATTCTCCTCCATGGAGAGACAAATTATATTTATTACCCTGGTATATATGCATGCCTTCTTCAAGGAGTGGGGAGGGAGAGGTCTTTATGTTTACTGTAATGTAATATTTTCACGTCTGGAGACATTCCTATATGAAATGTCAACAAATCTGAGCAAACTGGCTGTTAATTCCTGGTCATAAAGAAACTTCAGATATTTACTGATAGTTTCTCTCCAAAGTGGGTCAATTCCATACAGCTTTCATGAAAGAAACACAAGCTAAAACTTGAAGCTTGAGAGAAAATTATTGAAGAAAACATAAATTCCAGAAAAAAAAAAACAAACAGAATTCATAGTTTTGATGTGATTGGCGTGTAGATACAATATTTTGTCAGATTATGTCAAAACGTATCCATTCATGAACAACATTTTAGGCCACACTAAAGAGATCAAAGGGTGGATTTGATCCTGAAATGAGTCAGAGGCCTTTGAATTCTTTTAAATAAGGGCATAGGTAGATATGCTTTATAGAATATAATTCTTATGGATGTATTGCTAGTAGGAACAGATCTTAACCAGTCATCTCCCGCAATACTCTTACCAAAATCACTTCTAACTAATGTTCTTTCTGGAATCTTGAAGCCAATTCTGCCATTGTTTCATAAACCTTGAAGACTACTCCAAATCTAAACTTTTTGGGTCATCTGTTTTCTACTATACTTACATCATTTTTTTTTTCCTATGCTTACTCTCCTTTGATTCAAGTTGCTACTTCTTTTCTTCCTTCCAAACTCTTCTACTATAATCTGCAAAACTTTTGTTTAATAGAAAATCGTATCTTCCAAATCTTAATCGCTCTAAAAGCTCTTTTCCTTCACCTGGTTTTCAATTCTTCCACAATCTATTCAAGAATGAGTTTCTCATTTCTCACACAGGGCCAGAAGATAGAGACTACATTCATCTAGATTCCAATTGCTACCTTCAAAGCACCTGTATCTCATGTTCTTGTGAAAATTATTTTTTTTATGGCATGTGAAATTTGGTAGTCCATTTTAGCTGTTGCCATGTACCAAATTCTCATATACTTACGGAAGATATTGATATATAACATATATGTGCTTCTCTATCTCAAGTTGTAACACTGTGTCCATTGATTTTTATGCCCTTACATAGACTCAAAGAGCATGATCAGTTTCATCGTTTGACATATTTAAATTCAAAACATTTCAGTTACACTTTATTTCATCAACTCAAACACACAGCCATATCCTACACATAATATCAAAAGGAGTTACTTCATCTCTGAAGTTAAACCCTGCATCTATAACCTCTTCGCTAAAAACCTATTCCCAATTGCACTTATTATTTGACCTCCATAAACCACCACTTATTTAAAGACAGGATTTTCTCCCAATGTAAGATGCCCTCCTTGTCTTCACTTCTTCTTGTCTGTAGCCTGAGACCAAAATACAAAAAGTCCGTCTTGATAATGTAAATGGCCCCAACTCTATCGTCTCCTTGCCCTTTCTCACACCTGCTGAGAAAAATCCAATCATAAACTTATCAAATGTTTGTCTTTTATGTTTTTATACCTAGATCTCTGAAACTAGAAAAAAATCATCTAAGCAAGTACATCAGTGCCAGTTTGAATTCATGGTGATAAACTTCATCTAGATCTTAATCAATAATTTACAGAACATTGATATTTAATTTAAAAGCTCTGAGGGCTGCTATTTCTAAGGTCTTTGAACTAAGTCTGGCAAAATATCCATGAGATTTAACAAATACTCTTTAATCCATTGAATACTTGCAAATTTGAATAAGAGGGATTATCTCTTATGAAAAGCACAGCTCTGTATAACAATAGTTATTGAACGTTGTATATATTTATCAAGATAGTAATAACTAATATTAAGAACAATCATAAAACAATTTGGAAGGTGTAGGTTTAAAATTGAAAGCAGATGTTTCATAAATTGCTAACAATGCAACTTTTAATATTTTAGAGATTTTTCTTGTCCCGTAATGTTGCTGGGCACAAAAATTACACATAGCCAGTGTTTGTTCCCTGATCCAAAATTTAGTCATATTTGATATATTTCCTCAGAAATATTATTCTCATGTTGTTTTAAACCTGTCTTATATTCGTATCTGACAGTTTGCAGTTTGAAATTATTTAATACACCTGTCACTAGAATCTTTAAGATTATTTTTATGCTAGAAATGTCCAGTTTTTTTTCTTTCGTTGAAATATCAAAGGACAGAATACAGGTTTGTTGGCCCTGGATTAAAATAAGAGCATTTAACATCTTTAAAAAAAAATGGCGACAATATAAATATATCCACAGAAATCTGCTAGCCTTGTTCCTATCCCCTTCTTTTACCTCCTAAACATGAACACAAATTTTCTGAAGACAGTAAAAATTCCTTATCATGCCAGCATAATTCAAAACACATTTTCTTATGTATCATCTAATGTGACAAGAGAGAAGACACACTCTTTCAAAAGAATAAACTATATGATTAGGGAAATTTTCAAAAGTCGTACAAAAATTTTATACTTAAGAGTTTAGAAACATTTGCATATAATATATTGTGATCTTTAACACATTTTCCCCTTTTTTAGATAAGTATTAATTTTTCATTATGAATTACTAAGCTCGAAATTTCATAATTTTTGTGGTGTATTTGTAAAGTTTAGCACATGTTAATAGAGCTGAACCTTGTTAAATAAGAATTTTTTTTTGAAAGAAACAAACTTTATATTTGAATCAGAAATTATTTCATGATTTTTTTTTTTTTTCCTTCAAATACCAGCAACTCTGGGAAGAAATGCCCATTAAACTCTTCTATTCACAAAGTTAGAGTTTATTTAAATCATTTAAAGAAAAAAATGAGAAGCCAGTTGGGGGAAAAAAAAAGGGGGGGGGTTAAAATATGAGAAGAAATTTATCATATAGTTAGTAAATCACTACTGTGGCTTGCACAAAACCATGCTTGATGACTTCAAGCATTTTTTCCGTGTTAGAGATTACATTAAACCAAAACAAGGTGCTGTACAATCGATTCCAACTCGTGGTGACCCCATGTGTCTCAGGGCAGAACTGTGCTCCATCGGCCAGTGGAACTACTGAAATGCACAATATGGATGAATCTCAAAATAATTATGCTGCATGAAAAAGACACCAGACCCCCTCCCCCCCACCAAAAAAACAGTACATGCATATATCATTGGCGTCCTTTGGTGATGCAAATGGCTAGCAAGCTCGACTGCTAACCAAAAGGTTGGAGTTCCTGTCTACCCATAGGCATCTCAGGAGAAAGTCCTGGCAATCTACTTCCAAAAAGTAAGTCATTGAAAACCCTTTGGAACACAGTTCTACCCTGACCCACAAGAGGTTGCTATGAGTCAGAATATACTGGTTGATGACTGGGTTTAATGCTCTGTTATATGGATACCACAGTTTCTTTATCCATTCATACATTGATGGATATTTGCTTGTTCCCAGTTTTTAGCTATTGAACTTTCTCACACAATTTATTTGTAGGAACATATATTTTCATTTGTCTTAGCTAAATAGCTAAGAATAGAAGGGTGTATATTTAACTTTTTAAGAAATTGCCAAATTATTTTCCAAAATGGCTATACTATTTTACATTGGCATTAGTAGAGTATGAGAGTTCAAGTCCATTCACTTGCTGGTCCCAATTTGGTATAGTCAGTCTTTTTAATTTTAGCCGTTGTTATAGGTGCGACCTTGTATCTTATCATGGTGTTTTAATCTACATTTGTTAATGGCTAATGATGCTGAACATTTTCTATGTGTTCATTTGCTATTCCTATGTCTTCTTTGGTGAAATGTCTGTTCAGATTTTTGTACATTTGTTTTTATTAGTTTGTTTGTTTTTCTTATTATTGAGATCTGATGGTCAATTCTCTATATATTCTAGACATAGATCCTTTATCAGATACATTATTTACAAATATTTTATCTCGGTCTGTGACTTTTGCTCTTAATCTTTTACAAGTGTCTTTTGAAGAGCAGAACTTTTTTTAAAAAAAATTTTAATGAAGCACAATTTATCAATTTGTTCTTTTATGGATTGTATTTTTGGCATTGTATGTTAGAAATTTTTGCCAAGCCCAATGTCTTTCCTATGTTTTCTTCTAGAAATTTTATAGTTTTATATTTTACAATTAAGTTGATGATCTATTTTAAGTTAGTTTTTATGTAGTATATTATTGTATGAGTTGTGGATCAAAATACTTTTTCTTTTATTTAATATAGATAGCTGCTTGTTGCCAAACCACTTGCCAAATTGTCTATCCTTTTTCCACTAAGACTACTCGCAACTTAACTGAATATTAGTTATATATGTGTGGGTTTATTTCTAAATGCTTTATTTTGTTCCTTGATCTATTTGTCTATATTCATCCCAGTATCATATTCTTTTATAATGTCTCAAAAAGAGGCAATGTTAGTCTTCCAACTTCTCTCTCTTTTTAAAAATAGCCTAGCTGGTCATTCTAGGTTCTTTGATTTTGAATACAAATTTTAGAATCTTTTTTGTCCATGGTCACAGAAAAGCCTGCTGGGGTATTGACTGGGATATTGAGTGGGATATTGACTGGGAATACTGACACCTAACAATATTGAGTTTTCTGAACGACAATTGTGTATGTCTCCATGTATTTAGCCCTAATATATTTTTCTCTTTGCGATCCTTTCTAATATTTAATGTACAGTTCTTTTACATCAGAAGCCTGCCATCTTTTGAGGAAAATTTTCTGCATTAAATATTCTCTGTTAAAAAAAAAAAAAAAAACTCAGAGTAGTTTTTATTTCCTGTTTTGACCCTGAACGGAAAACTCATCATATTCTCAACTCCTTTAGTTGTTAATTAATTAAAAGTAACATTCTCAATGAGTCAACATGAGCAGTCCCCCAAAGTAGAAATCAATTTGGTGCTTATGAGAATAGTGACTAGACTCTGCATAGACATACTACCCAACTACTAGTATGAGTACTCTACTGTTTGATCCAGCTGAATTTCACAGACAAAGATACTTCACAAAGTATTAGCAATTGAAAGCCATTATTATTATTTTTACCCATTGCCAATTCCCATTGGGTTTCCAGGGAGTGCCTGTGGATTCAAACTGCTGACATTTTGTTTTGCAGCCAAGCTCTTAACCGCTGTGCCACCAGGGCCCCATGATACAAGGTGCAAAGTAAACAATAGGAACAGATTACTTATAGAAAGCCAGCAGTAAACAACAGAAACAGATTTGAAGGTAAATGGTCTTCTCCACCTCCATAGGTACCCCACTTAGAATCCTAGGGGAGGAATCAACTTATATCTAAAAACGGACCAGCTCACCCTTCCCAAATTATCTGTCCATTTCTGTGTCACTGGGTGAGCACACCGTGGACCAACTGTCAGCTGGTGTCACTTGCTCTCAGCAGGTGTGTCATTGGCTTAGGTCAGGTGTGGCTTGGCTGTGTTTGTTCTCTTTCTCTCTCCAAGACTTTTCTTGGCTAACTCAGGTCCAGCTCTCAAACAGCAGCTTCAGAATATCCTGGGCAAGTGAAGGGATAGGCTGGCATTATGACAGTTCTTGAGGCAAAACTGTCTTATAGGCGACTCCTGTACCGTTATGCCTAAACCTTTGGGGGCAACCTCTTGACCTCCTCAGGACAGGCCTCCTGGATGATACGTACGACCAGACAACATTTCATTTCATTGTGCATGGGGTCGCCATGAGTAAGGAGGTGTCATGAAGACAGCTAACAACAACAATATGTACACGAAATCAGGCTGCCATTAGTCTGTCTCATTGTATTCTAATTACATGTACATGTATAGTTCCAAATGTGTATTCATTGGTGGATACTTTTACTTAAACTGTAGTAATTTAAAAATTGTGTTAGTATGTGCTTGGTAATGTTTACTTGCTTGATTTCTTAAGCACTTAACTGCTATTTGGGTATGAAGGTATATTTTTACCCCAAATGCTAGCAGAACTTATATTGGCAGAACCTTGTTTCAGTTTAAATAAATTTAAATTGTAAATAACTGGAAAAATTTCTTTTCAATATTCTGTTTTTAAACTTTTCAAAAAATCTTTACTTTTTCTGCTTCTAATTAGAGTGAATTAATGAGGTTCTCTGTAAAATTCACTCCAATTCTCTCACTAATCAAAACTCATTCTTGCCTGCTATGATGGTGTGTTTTGGTTGATTGAATGTTATGTTCTCTGTGGTTTCTTCACTCACAGGTCAATTAACTCCTTTGCTTCAACTCCTCTGTTTGGAAAATGGCTCTCTTATTGCTTGTAATTCAGCTTTCTCACAGGAGTGCTGTGAAGTATAATGAATAAGGAAGTAGCACTGACAAATTGAAATTGAATGGAACTGAGGATTCAAGCATCTATGATTTGCACCTGGTCTTGCTGGTTAAGAAGCATTGTAAATTAAATAACTTAAAGAACTATAATTTTTCTTGTATAAAATAATGGAATAAACTTTACTGATATTTGCCAAAAAGCTGAAGTTTAAAACTACCTCCTGTAATAGGTAGAAAGAAAAAGAGAAGTAATAACCAGAGGTAAAAGTAAAGAATATTTAAAATTGAGACAAAGAAAGAAGGTGATTTTGTGAAGAAAAAAGGGTATGAGGGGAGAAGTTGAGAAGAAACAACAACAAATCCTGTACTTTAGAAGGGAGAAAACAGAGCTTGAGAATTTTTTTCTCCTGAGGCAGTTGAAGACACATTACGATAAAATTTGAAACTAAGAACTAGGCTGTGGAAAGAACTGGCAGTGAGAAATACTTAAGTGTGTGAAGAGAAGAGAAAAATAGTCCATGGTAGAATAAGCAGAAAGCTGGTCTTCTAGTAATTGCTTGGCTACCTGTTGATTCTCTTCTAACTAAAGAAGTGAAAAGGAAAATGGATTGAGAAACGTACATACAAGGAAAGCGTACAGTTCACTAGAGCATCTAGTCAATCCTTTATCTGACATAGTCAGAGGAAATGGCAGCGGTAGACCTTCTGTGATTTGAAGAGCACTGATGATGCCATTCATAGCTCCCAGATATAAGAAAGCATTCTGTATATTGTAGCAATGTATGAATAAGTTTGAGAGAAGTATCCAAAGGAACACAATCCAATCATTCAAATATGAGATCTTCTTTTGATTCCACAGACTATCTACACTGATATTAATATTGTTAAGCAAGGTAAGGGTGAACTGTCTTATTTAGAATTTTGTCATTACCTCAGATGACAGCTTCCGATTAAAGAGATCAACTTCATTGTTATTCATGAGATTTCCAGTGTGATTCTGGGAATACGAAATAAGGCTGAATATAATAAGGGAGTTTATAATAGCTCATTATTAATCACTTTTTACTCTGGAGTAAAGAAAAACTATCACAAGTATATTCAGTGCCGTGACACCAGCCATAAGTATATAAAGTGAAGAAACAAGTGAATGTGTCTCACTCTTAAGTCACAGAGTATAGACCTTTGTGCTAGGAAGGGTACCCCGAAGGGATTTCTACATTAGCGTATACCTGTAGCAGGGAGAATGGAGAAAGCAGGTGTGCTGTTGTTGTTATTGTTAGGTGCCGTTGAGTCAGTTCCGACTCATAGCAGCCCTGTGCACAACAGAATAAAACACTGCCCGATCCTGTGCCATCCTTACAATCGTTGTTATGCTTGAGCTCATTGTTGCAGCCACTGTGTCAATCTACCTTGTTGAGGGTCTTCTTCTTTTCCGCTGACCCTGTACATTGCCAAGCATGATGTCCTTCTCCAGGGACTGATCCCTCCTGACAACATGTCCGAAGTATGTAAGACGCAGTCTCGCCATCCTTGCTTCTAAGGAGCATTCTAGTTGTACTTCGTCTAAGACAGATTTGTTTGTTCTTTTGGCAGTCCATGATATATTCAATATTCTTCGCCAACACCACAATTCAAAGGCATCAACTCTTCTTCAGCCTTCCTTATTTATTGTCCAGCTTTCACATGCATATGATGCGATTGAAAATACCATGGCTTGGGTAAGGCGCACCTTAGTCTTCAGGGTGACATCTTTGCTCTTCAACACTTTGAAGAGGTCCTTTGCAGCAGATTTGCCCAATGCAATGCGTCTTTTGATTTCTCAACTGCTGCTTCCATGGCTGTTGATTGTGGATCCAAGTAGAATGAAATCCTTGACAACTTCAATCTTTTCTACATTTATCATGATATTGCTCATTGGTCCAGTTGTGAGGATTTTTGTTTTCTTTATGTTGAGGTGTAATCCATACTGAAGGCTGTGGTCTTTGATCTTCATTAGTAAGTGCTTCAAGTCCTCTTCACTTTCAGCAAGCAAGGTTGTGTCATCTGCATAACACAGGTTGTTAATGAGTCTTCTTCCAATCTTGATGCCCCGTTCTTCTTCATAAAGTCCAGCTTCTCGTATTATTTGTTCAGCATACAGATTAAATAGGTATGGTGAAAGAATACAACCCTGATGCACACATTTCCTGACTTTAAACCAATTAGTATCCTTTTGTTCTGTCTGAACAACTGCCTCTTGATCTATGTAAAGGCTCTTCACGAGCACAATCAAGTGTTCTGGAATTCCCATTCTTCACAGTGTTATCCATAGTTCGTTATGATCCGCACAGTCAAATGCCTTTGCATAATCAATAAAACACAGGTAAACACCCTTCTGGTATTCTCTGCTTTCAGCCAGGATCCATCTGACATCAGCAATGATATCCCTGGTTTCACGTCCTCTTCTGAAACCAGCCTGAATTTCTGGCAGTTCCCTGTCGATATACTGCTGCAGCCATTTTTGAACGATCTTCAGCAGAATTTTGCTTCATGTGATATTAATGATATTGTTCTATAATTTCCACATTCAGTTGGATCACCTTTCTTGGGAATAGGCATAAATATGGATCTCTTCCAATCAGTTGGCCAGGAAGCTGTCTTCCATATTTCTTGGCATAGATGAGTGATCACTTCCAGCACTGCATCTGTTTGCTGAAACATCTCAACTGATATTCCCTCAATTCCTGGAGCCTTGTTTTTCACCAATGCCTTCAAAGCAGAATGTACAATGTATGAATCTAGGAAAATTGGAATTCATCAAAAATGAAGTGGAATGCATAAACATCAATATCCTAGGCATTAGTGAGCTGAAATGGACTGGTATTGGCCATTGTGAATCAGACAATCATATAGTCTACTATGCTGGGAATGACAACTCGAAGAGGAATGATGTTGCATTCATCGTCAAAAAGAATGTTTCATGATCTATCCTGAAGTACAACGCTGTCAGTGATAGGATAATATCCATACACCTACAAGGAAGACCAGTTAATACGACTATTATTCCAATTTATGCACCAACCACTTGCGACAGAGATGAAGAAATAGAAGATTTTTATCAGCTGCTGCAGTCTGAAATTGACTGAACATGCAATCAAGATGCATTGATAATTACTGGTGATTGGAATGCAAAAGTTGGAAACAAAGAAGAAGGATCAGTAGTTGGAAAATATGGTCTTGGTGATAGAAACAATGCGGGAGATCGAATGATAGAATTTTGCAAGACCAATGACTTCTTCATTGCAAATACCTTCTTTCACCAACATAAAAGGCGACTTACACATGGACCTCGCCAGATGGAACACACAGAAATCAAATTGACTACATCTGTGGAAAGAGATGATGGAAAAGCTCAATATCATCAGTCAGAACAAGGCCAGGGGACGACTGTGGAACAGACCATCCAGTGCTCATATGCAAGTTCAAGCTGAAACTGAAGAAAATCAGAGCAAGTCCACGAGAGACAAAATATGACCTTGAGTATATCCCATCTGAATTTAGAGACCATCTCAAGAATAAATTTGATGCATCGAACCCTAGTGACCGAAGACCAGACGAGTTGTGAAATGACATCAAGGACATCATCCATGAAGAAAGTAAGGGGTCACTGAAAAGACAGGAAAGAAAGAAAAGACCAAGGTGGATGTCAGAGGAGACTCTGAAACTTGCTCTTGAGTGTCGAGCAGCTAAAGCAAAAGGAAGAATTGATGAAGTAAAAACTGAACAGAAGATTTCAAAGGGACTCTTGAGAAGACAAAATAAAGTATTATAATAACATGTGCAAAGAGCTGGAGGTGGAAAACCGAAAGGGAAACGTTGTTAAGTACTACTCCAAAATTCTAGGGATATTTTTGTTTATCACACATCTTCTTGCCAGACACAAACACATTCATGTATAAAAAATTCAAAACTAAATTCTGATATCTAGAAATTCTGCTATGTCCACTATGGTGGATAGTCTCTATGGTGGTCTCCATGATCTCTATCTGTGAAGTTTACACACTTGTGGAATTCCCTCCCATTGAATGTGACTGGGACCTGTGACTTACTTGTTTGTAGCTGATAGAATATGGCAGAGGCGAGGGGCTTGTCTGTAATTACACATTTGTGATTATAGCTCAAAAATTTTTCAACCATCTTGCAAAGATACTCCCTATCTGTTGTTGGATTTGATGACGCAAGCCAAGTAGAAAATATTTAAATTGGGCAAGAAAGATTTTGTAGGGAAAAAAAGACATGAAGGGAGAAGTTGAGAAGAAATATCAACATCACCTATACTTCAGGAGGGAGCCTGAGACTTTTTTTTCTTCTGAGGTAGTTGCAGACATTTTATAATAAGATGTGAAAAGAGCTGGAAGTAAGAAATACTAGTTGTATGAAGAGGAGAGAAACATGGTCCATGGTTGAATAAGCAGATTGTGAACATTGTCACCTGCTATATAGTGAGGACCACATGGCAAGGAACTGAGTTTTGACCAACACCTTGCAAGAAACTTGAGAATTTTACTCTAGCAAGAACCATCTCTTCCCAGTCGTACCTCAGATGAGACCCCAGTCCTGCCTGACACCTTGCTTGCAGCTTTGTGAAACCCTGAAGCAGAGGACCCCGCTAAGCCATGCCGACTCCTTACCCAAAAATATCCATTAATAATCAGAACATGGCTTGTAGAAAGTATGAATTTAGGAAAATTGGAAGTTTCCAAAAATGAAATGGAACACATAAAGTTCGATATCCTAGGCATTAGGAGATGAAATGGACTCATACTGGCTATTTTGAATTGGACTATTATATGGTCTTCTATGCCAGAAATGACAAATTGAAAAGGAAAGGTGTCACATTCATTGTCAAAAAGAATATTTTAAGATCTATCATGAAGTACAATGCTGTCAGTTATAGGCCGTCATCCATAAATTTACAAGGAAGATCATTTATTACAATTATTATTCAAATTTACACGCCCACCACTAATTCCAAAGATGAAGAAATTGAAGATTTTTACCAACACCTGCAATCTGAAATTGGTTAAACATGCAATCAAGGTGCATTGATAATTACTGGTAATTGAAATGCAAAAGTTGGAAACAAAAAAGGATTAGTTGTTGGAAAATATGGCCTTGGTGATAGAAGTGACCCTGGAGATCATATGACAGAATTTTGTAGGACCAACAACTTCTTCATTGAAAATACCTTTTTTTTTTTTTTTTTTTTAAACAACATAGGTGGTGACTATACTTGGGGATCTCACTGGGTGGAATCACAGAAATGAAATTGACTATATCTGTGGACAGAGACAATGGAGAAGCCCAATATCATCAGACAAAGGCCAGGGGCCTACTGAGGAACAAACCATCAATTGGTCATATTCAAGTTCATGCTGAAGGTGAAGAAAATTAAAATAATTCCACGAGAGCCAAAGTAAGAGCTTGAGTATGTTTCCACTAAATTTAGAGACAATCTCAAAAATAGATTTGACTCATTGAACACTAATGACCAAAGACCAGACAAGTTGTGGTATGACATCAGGGATATCACACATGAAGAAAGCAAAAGGTCATTAAAAAAAAAAAAAAAACAGGAAAGAGGGAAAGACCAAAATGGATGTCAGAAAAGACTCTGAAACTTTCTCTTGAAGGTAGACTAGCTAAAGCAAATGGAAAAAATGATGAAGTAAGATAGCTAAACAGAAGATTTCAAAGGGCAGCTCGAGAAGACAAAGTAATGTATTATAATGAAATGTACAAAAACCTGGAGTTAGAAAACCAAAAGTGAAGAACGCACTTGGCATTTCTCAAGCTGAGAGAACTGAAGAAAAAATTCAAGCCTTGAGTTGCAATACATAAGGATTCTTTGGGCAAAATATTGAACGATGCAAGAACCATCAAAAGAAAATGGAAGGAATAAACAGTCACTGTACCAAAAAGAATTGGTTGATGTTTAACCATTTCAGGAGGTAATACATGCTTAAGAACCAATGGAATTGAAGGAAGAAGTCCAAGGTGCACTGAAGGCACTGGCAAAAAACAAGGTTCCACCAAGTGACAGAATACCAATTGAGATGCTTTAACGAACAGATGCAATGTGGGAAGAACTCACTCGTCTATGCCAAGAAATTTGGAAGACATCTACCTGGCCAACTGACTGGAAGAGATCAATCTTTGTGCCCATTCCAAAGAAAGGTGATCCAACAGAATGTGGAAATTGTCAAACAATTTCGTTAATATCACATGCAAGTAAATTTTGCTGAAGATAATTTAAAAACAGTTGTAGCAGTACGTCAACAATTAACTGCCAGAAATTCAAGCCATATTCAGAAGAGGATATGGAACAAGTGATATCATTGGTGATATCAGATGGATCTTGGCTGAAAGCAGAGAATACCAGGAAGATGTTTACCTGTATTTTACTGACTGTACAAATGCATTCGACTTTGCAGAATATAAGAAATTACGGATAACTTTGGGATGAATGGAAATTCTAGAACACTTAATTGTACTCATGCAGAATGTGTACATAAAGCAAGAGGTAGTCATTCCAACAGAATAAGGGGATACTGTGTGGTTTAAAATCAGGAAAGGTGTGTGTCAGGGTTGTATTCTTTCAGCATACTTATTCAATCTGTATGCTGAGCAAATAATCCAAGAAGCTGAACTATATGAAAAAGAACATGGCGTCGGGATTGGAGGAAGACTCATTAACAACCTGCTTTATGCAGATGACACAATCTTGCTTGCCGAAAGTAAAGAAAACCTGAAGCACTTACTGATGAGGATTAAATACTACAGCCTTCAGCATGGATTATACCTCAAAATTAAGAAAACAAAAATCCTCACATCTGGACCAATAAGTGACATAATGATAAATAGAAATGATTGAGGTTATCAAGAATTTCATTTTACTTGGATCCAAAATCAATGCCCATGGAATCAGCAGTCAAGACATCCAATGACATATTGCATTGGGCAAATCTGCTGTAAAAGATCTCTTTAAAAGTGTTAAAAAGCAAAGATATCACTTTGAGGACTAGGGTGCACCTGACCGAAGCCCTGGTACTTTCAATCACCTTATAGGTAAACAAAAGCTGGACTATAGTTAAGGAACACCAAAGTAGGATTGATGCATTTGAATTATGATGTTTGCGAAGAATATTGAATGTTTATGGACTGCCAGAAGAAAGAACAAATCTGTCTTGGAGGAAGAACAGCCAGAAGCCTCCTTAAAAGGCAGGATTGCAAGACTTTTTCTCATGTACTTTGGAGATTTTATTAGGATGGTACAGTTCCTGGGAAAGTAAATCATGCTGGGTAAAATAAAGGGTCAGTGAAAAAAATGAGGATCCTCAAGGAGATTGACTGACATGGTACCTGCAACGATGGGCTTAACATAGCAATGATTATGAGAATAAAGGTTACTGGGAAGTGATTTGTGCTGTTGTATTTAGGGTTGCCATGAGTCAGGACTGACTGGACAGCACCTAATGACAACAATAACAACATAGTGTGTTTTGATATTGGGAAATGTGAGACCTCCTGCTTTGTTCTTTTTCTTCAATATTGCTTTGACTTTTCAGGGTTGCTTTCCTTTCCATATGAAGTTCAACAATAGTTTTTCCATTTCAATAAAGAGTGTTGTTGAGATTTCTATTGTGATTGTATTGAATTTGTAGATCGCTTTAGGTAGGCTTGAAATTTTCACTATATTAAGTCTTCCAATCCATGAGCACAGGATGTCTTTCCATTTTTTTATGTCTCTTTTAGTCTATTGTAGTATCATTTTATAATTTTCATTCTATAAGTCTTTAATGTCCCTGGCTATATTAATTCATAGGTATTTTATCAATTTTGGGGCTATTGTAAATGGTACTGTTTTCTTGGTTTCTTTTTTCAGAGTAGTCTTTGCTCCTGTATCTTGCAACATTGCTAAATTCTTCTACTAGTTCCAGCAGTTTTTTTGTGAAATCTTTAGGATCTTCTTTATATAGGATCATGCCATCTGCAAATAGAGATAGTTTTACTCCTTCCTTTCTGATTTGGAAATCTTTAATTTCTCTTTCTTGTCTTACTGCTCTGGCTAGGACTTCCAGCACAATGTTGTATAAGGGTGGTGATAATGGGCATCCTTGTCTCACTCCTGTTCTCAGAGGAAGGCTCTCAGTCTTTCTCCATTGAGCATAACGTTGGCTGTTGGTTCTGCATATATGCACTTAATTATGTTGAGAAATTTTCTGTCAAATTCTCATTTTGCTGAGATTTTTTTATAAGGAAAGGGTGTTGAATTTTATCAAATGCCTTTTATGCATCCATTGATGTGATCATATGGTTATTTTCCTTTCTTTTACTTACGTGATGGATCACATTGATTGCTGTCCTGTTGAACTACCCTTGGTAATCCTGGTATGAATCCCACTAGCTAATGGTGTATGATTTTTTTGATATGTTGCTGAAGTCTGTTGGCTAAAATTTTATTGGATGTTTTTCATCTATGTTCATAAGGGATATTGGTCTTGTGATGTCTGCCTGCTTTAGGTGTCAGGGTTATACTAGCTTCATAGAATATGTTTGCTTGTGTTCCTTCTTCTACACTTTTGAAGAGACTGAATACAATTGATGCCCACTCTTCTCTGAATGCTTGGTAGAATTCTCCAGTGTAGCCGTCTGGTCCTGGGCTTTTTTATGTTGGCAGTTTTTTGATACATCTTCTATACCTTTTTTTGTAATGAGTCTGTTTAAATTTTATGCTTCTGCTGATGTTAGTTTGGGTAGGTAGCATTTTTCTAGGAATTTGTCCATTTCATCTAGGTTTTCAAATTTGTTAGAGTATGTTTTTCATAGTATTCAGTTAAAATCTTCTTCATCTCTGTTGACTACGTCGTAATGTCACCAATTTCACTTCTTATTTGGTTATTTGCTTCTTCTGATTTTTTTTCTTTTGTCAATCTACCCAGTGGTTTGTCTATTTTATTGATCCTTTTAAAGAACCAACTTCTGGTTTTGCTAATTCATTGAATTGTTTCTCTCTTTTCAGTTTCATTTATTTCTGCCCTGATCTTTATTTTCCTGGTAGCTTTTGGCTTCTTTTGTTCCTTTTCTATTTGTTCAAGTTGTTAGTTCATGTCAGTGATTTTGGGATCTTTCTTCTTTTTAATGTAAGCACTTATTGCTATAAAGTTCCCACTTAGTAGAGCTTTTGCTGTGTCCCAAAGGTTTTGGTATGTTGTGTTTCATTTTTATTTGATTCTAGGATTTTTTTAATTAGACTTTTGATTTCTTCTATGACCCAATAGTTTTTTAGTAGTGTATTATTTAGTTTCCATGTATTTATTCTGTATTTATCATTGTTGATTTCTAGCTTCACACCATTATGGTCAGAGAAGATGCTTTGTATGATTTAAACCTTTTTAAATTTGTTGAGACTTGATTTGCATACTAGTATAGGGTCTATTTTGGAAAATCTTTGACGTGCACTGGAGTATGTATTGTTCTGATGTTGGGTGGAGTGTTCTGTTTATGTTCGTTAGGTTCAATTGGCTTGCGGTTTTATTTAAATTTCCAATGTCCTTCATGATCTTCTTTTTAGATGTTCTGTCTATAATTGAAAGTGGTTATTGAAGTCCCTTACTATTATTGTGAAGTTGTTTATTTTTTCTGAATCAACTCGACGGCACTGGGGGTGTTTCAGTCAGTATTTGTTTCATGTATTTTGGTTCTTATATATTCATAATTGTTATGTCTTCTTGCTGGATTGACACTTTTATTATTATGTAATACCTTCTTCATCTCTTGTAGTAAATTTTGACTTAAAACCTATTTTGTCTGGTATCAGTATGGCCACCCCTGTTCTTTTCTCTTTACAGGTTGCATGGAATATTTTTCTCCATTGTTTTATTTTGTCTGTTTGTGTTCTTATGTCTAAGGTGTGTTTCTTGTAGACAGCAAAGTCATTTTTTTTTTTTAATCCATCCTGTCACTCTCTGTCTTTTGCATGGATTGTTTAGACTATTTACATTTAAGGTTGTTATTGAAAATGAAGTGTCTACTTCACTCATTTTACTTTTTTTTTTTTTAAGTGTTTTGTACCTTCTTTGTTGTTTTATTTTTATTCGCTTATTTTTTTTGTTTGTATTTGGGTGCTTTCTTATAACGAGCCTCTTGGTTATCTTCCTTCTTGTCTTCTGAATGTTTCTTCTTAGTGATTTCTTAGTGGTTATCACGTATGTTACATTATACAACTTATAATTACAACAACATTTGCCATATGTGCAACAGTTGACATATAACCTTAACATGATAAATCTATTCCTGATATGTTCTTCCCTCCCACATTTCTGTTGATGTGTCTCCATTAATATCAATATACAAACTATATTTGATAAGTTTACTTTGTACTTATTTCTTAATGCGATTGCTTTTCCAATTGGAATACTCCCTTGAGTAATACTTGTGAAGCTGGTCTGGAAGTGATCAATTCCCAGAGCTTCTGTTTGTTTAAGAATGCCTTGATTTCCCCTGGTTTTTGAATGACAGCTTTACAGGGTAAAGAATTCTTGTTTGGCAATTGTTTTGTTTAAGTATTTTACATGTTGCTCCATTATCTTCTAGCCTCTAGAGTTTCTTGGAAGAAATCTGCAGATTGTTATAGAAGGCCCTTGGTATGTTCTATGGTGTTTTTCTCTTGCTGCTTTCAAAATTCTCTCCTTGTGTTAGGTTTTCAAAAATTTTATTAAGATATGTTGCAGAGTTGATCTTTTTGTGTCTCTTTTGATTGAGTTTCATGTAGCTTCCTATATTTGTAGGCTTGGTTCTCTGTTCAGATCTGGGAAACTCTGATTACTTCTTGGAAAATTGTTTCTGTGGCTTTTTTATTGTCATGGTGCTCTAAGATTCCAATAATTCTAATGTTAGATTTCTTAATTGTCATATTTCCTTTTGGGTTAGTCTTAGGTTGGGTTCTCTAGATAAGCAAAACCACTAAAGCATATAAATATATACCTATAGAGAGAGATTTATATCAAGAAAATAGCTCATGTGATTGTAGAGGCTGGAACATCCCATCTATGGATCAGGATAGAGACCTCTCTTGATTCACACAGCTGCAGGGGCTGGCAAACCCATGACCGGTGGTTGGACAGCAGGGCTCCTGCTCTCAAGCTGTGACAGTTGATGAATTCCAAGATCTGCAGAAAAGCTGATAGCTCAGGTTCCAAGAGCTGGAGATCAGATGAACAGGAGTCGGGCACAGGACCCAGAGTGAGCAAAAAGCCAGAACATCTGTTTATATTCTGATACAGGCCACACACCCAAGGAAATTCCCTTTCAACTGATTGGCTACTCACAGCAGATTCCATCATGTAAGTGATCACATATAAACACTGAGAATCATGGCCCAGCCAAGTTGACACACAATATTAATGCTCAAAGGGTTTGTTCACGTTTGTTTGTTCTTTTCTATTGTTTCTCTTGTCTTGATAAGTTCAGTTACTTTGTTTTTTTGTTCAGTTATTGTGTCTTCTCTCTGTTCAACTGTATTGTTGAGTGCTTCTCTTGCTTTTTCTGATTCAGGTGTTTTATTCTTCAGTTCCAGCAGTTCTCTCTCTCTTTTTTTTTTTTATGTTTTCAATTTCTTTGTTAAGTCTTTCATTTTGTTCCTTCATTTATTTCCTGAACTCCACTAGTTTGTTTTCTGTATGATTTTTGCTTTGCTTAAACATATTTAGAACCATAGTCTGAAAATTTTTCAATGCTTTGCATTATTCTGACTTCCATAGGCGATATTTCCTCTTCATGTTTTGCTTTCACTTTTTCATTTTTTTCTTGTGATTTCATGTGCTTTACTAACTGTTTTGTTATCTCTTTTTATTTTGCTTCAAAAAAATGTTTTTCCTGTTTATTGTGGGAAAATTTCTAATTAGGCACCCTGGTGGTGCAGCAGCCAAGTACCCAGCTGCCAACTGTTAGGCCAAGGTCTGTACTCACCAGCTGTTCTGTAGGAGAACGATGTAGCATGCAGCCTTTACAAAGACTCACAGCCCTGGGAACCCATAGTACAGCTTCCCTTAGACCCACAAGTTCATCATGGGTGAAAATGACCCAGAGGCCGTGGGCTGGATGTCTTCTGGAAACCACTAGATAGCACTCTTATCCTTAGGATTTCTTTTTTTTTTCCAGTGCTGGTTCAGGAGTTCTGTATGCTTGGTCTCTAAAACTCAAAATGCATGTTCGGGGAGGGATTAGTTGTTCAGAGATGCTGCTGTAAGCAATGGGGCTTGACTTTCCTGTGGTGCCATTGTGGAGCTCGCTATGTCTTTTTCTCTCCAGCACTCCTGCACAGACACTCCTTCATTGTCCTCTGTGGGCCATTTCTTTGTCTCTATGAGTCTGGAGTATTGCCCTTGACATGCTGCCCTTGCAGTTTCTCCCAATCCTAATGCCCATCTGTGTCAAGCCTCAGCGAGGTTCAACAGCACTTTCACACAATGCCACAGTCCCCCTTTGCCTGTTCCAAATGGCATATTCCACACACTCCCTCGGTCAATTTGCACCACCTTAAAAAAAATTGGCTTGGAACTTCCTCATGTTAGCTCCTTTTCCATGTCGATGTTTGTGGTGTTAGCCAGCCCCGTACCAAATGGCTGTGATGAACAAGCACCCCTGTTGTTAACAGATATGATCTCCAAGCTTCTGAGCTGACCCCCTTCCTGGTCATCTCTTCCTCTGGACTCACCCCAACTCTATAGTACCTCGTCTGCTGTCTGGAGTTCTGAGATCTTTTATTTGTTGTTCAGTGAGTTAGTTGCTAGAAGAGTAAATGGGAGCATCCACTCACTTTGCCATCTTGCCCTGCCTTCAGCAAGCTTTAGCTTTATTTTTTTACTGGTGACTGAGAGATAAGTTTGGAGAAAAACTAGTCCTCTTAGTTTCCATTGACTTTTTTATATCATAATTAAAAGTTCTGCCCTGGAGCTTACCATGAGTGGTTAGGAGAAAAATAAAAGAGAAAATGGCTTCTAACAGAAATGGTTTCTAGCAGTGAAAGAATCAGTAAAAAAAAAAAAAAAATTCATACTTTATAATGTGACTTCAATTTACTGACTACAATTAGTAATGAAGGAAAGAGCAAGCGAGAGGCCACAGAACCTCAAATAAGATTGTTATTATTATTATTATAGAGTTAGGAGGAACAGAGATTAGCTTGATGCTACTAGAGAAAAATTGAGGCCAAAGATAATCAATTTTAGGAGGAAATAAGGTTCTCTAAATTAGCTGTGCACATATAAAGAAAGAATATTTTTTCAATGGTTAACTCCTACAGGAAAACAAACCAGATTCAAAGGGGCTTTGATAGGCATATCAAAACTAGCCCAGAAATTGTCAAATACTGTTAAATATATTTTTTTCTTAATTTACTCAGTGAAAAGGGAGAAGGCAGAGAAAGGGATATGGAGAATTCTGTTGATATGGTGTGGCTCCCTCCTCATATTTTGTAATTCTCATAGTTTTAGCAGCAGTAAGTCTCCAGGAAGTATAGAACATTTAACTAGATTTACAAGGAAGAGAGTTTTCACCAAATTTAATAAATGTTTTTCTAGCTGTTTATATTTACATTCGGCAAGTGTTTTCAATGGAATCACATTTTAGAGAATGGGAAAATCACAACCTAAGAGAAAATCTTTGACAACTCTAAAACCAAACACAAATCCAAGACACTGTTATTTTAAAAGAAGAAAAGTTACAAAATTGGAATTTTTTTTTTTTTTAATTAAATTGAAAGTACCAGGTATTTTTAGAGATTTATCAAAGCTTTTTTTTTTTTTTTAATTTTAGCAGAGTAATGTATGCTATTATTGTGTTGTTGTCAGGTACTGTCAACTTGGTTCTAGCTTATAGTGACCATTTGTACAACAGAAAAACAACAACAACAACAACAAAACGCTGTCTGGTCCAGCACCATCCTCACAATCACTGCTTTGTTTAAGCCCATTGTTGCAGCCACTGTGTCAGTCCATCTTGTTGAGAGTCTTCTTTTTCGCTCACCCTCTCCTTTACTAAGCATGATGTCGTTCTCCAAAGACTGGTCCCCCCATAAATAAATCATGAAGAAACTGAAAGTATTGCTATTCTCTATTCCTGTGTCTTTGAAAAGTATGTAGAAGGCTCAAAGATAACAGAAGGAAAAAGTCATTAGTTCTCTTTGTAAGTGGAATGTAGAGAAAATCATGCTTGAACTAGAATTTCAAGGGTATATAAAAATTGATCAAGTAGAAAAAAGATGAAGAGCATTCAGGGAAGAAGAAACAAAGTTTACAAAGGCACATTTTTAAAAATCTAAGTTATTTCTTGTTGCTGATTCTGTCTGCTCAAAAGAGGTAGGAAGCAAGATGATATAGTTTGGAGAGTAAGACAGGAACAAATTAAAAAGTGATCCAAGAGACCAATTAGTATCAACAGAACTTGTTGACTGATTAAATAAGGGAAGGAAAAAGATGGTGGAGTAGAGGATGTCTAAGTTCTCAGATAAGCACAACAGGGTAGATAATGAATGGTGTCAAGGACAAGCACAGTAAATAAGACCAGGTTTGCAGTGATGAGTGGTAGAACGATGGGAACTGGACAACAAGAACAGTTTAAGATGGCTTGAGTTTGGACCATAGTGACAGAGATGCCTAAGCAACTTGATATGGTAGTCTAAAATTAATAACTTGAGCAATTTATAAACTTTTTTAATGGCTTGTTTTTTATTGTGTAAAAATACAGGTAACCTGTGCTCTTTAAAGCATGTCGTTTTTTTTTTTTAATTGAGGTAAGTAAAGATACTTACTTCTGGTACACATTTCTGTAGTATACCAAAAGTGAGTATATTTAGCTCAATTTGGCTGAAGAAATTATCAAAAAAAATGACACTTTTGTAATCTCAAACCAAGTCAGGAGAACTCCAGCCCAGAAAACCCTCACGTTCCCCTGTGAAACACCACCCCAACATCTCTACAATCTGTACATTTAGTATTTTGGATTAGTTTCACATGGTTTGACCTTCATATATTAGAAACACGAAGGATATACTTTTGTGTCTGGCTTATTTTCTTCAACATTATGATTTTTGAATATCTTCACCTGAGCTTTCTGTCACCTTTTACTGGCTTTTTCATTGCTAGAGGAATTTTTTAAATTTATGTTTTTTTCATTGTTATTTTCTCCTCTTGATCACTCTATAACTGACTCAAACGACAACTTTTTTTTTCACTATACCCCTTTCTTCTGTTAAGAACATTTTATCTATCTAT
The DNA here is from genome assembly GCF_030014295.1 of Loxodonta africana. Taxonomy (NCBI): domain Eukaryota; kingdom Metazoa; phylum Chordata; class Mammalia; order Proboscidea; family Elephantidae; genus Loxodonta; species Loxodonta africana. The sequence continues at coordinate 54,191,291 of NC_087351.1, forward strand.
CCATACTTAAAATGAGTAATCACTATTCTAAGAGTTTTACGTATGTAAATATATTTAATCTTCATGACAACTCTGCTGGGTAAAAAAAAAAAATTTTTTTTTTTTTTTTTAGATACTGTTATTTCAATTTTTTACCTAAGGAATCTGAGGCTCAGAAAATTTAAGTGACTTTCCGTTTAACCAGCTATTAAGCAGCATATCCAGAAACCTGGTGGTACAGTGATTAAGAGCTTAGCTGCTAATCAAAATGTCAACATTTCAAATCCACCATCTGCTCCTTGGTAGCCCAATGGGACAGTTCTCCTCTCTCCTACAGGGTTGCTGTGAGTTAGAATCCACTTGATGGCAAAGGGTTTGGTATTTTTTTTAAGTAGCATAGCCAGGATTTGAACACATAAGTGACTTAAGAATTTATATCTGACTCAATATTGACAAAACCGACTACAAAAATGTGTTCTTTGAAATGAAATAACATACGATTTCTTCCAAAATCTTTAATTTCAGAATTTGTCTATTTAGAAAAATTAAATATGAATAATGAAGAATTTTCTCTATCGAGAGATTAAATCTTTTTTTCAATGCTCAAATGACAGATATTTACATCATAAAAATGAATAGTTCCTTGAGCTTGAGGTTTAGTTACAGTTGGAAGGACATTTAGAGTTGCTAATAGTGTTGGTATCTCTGTGGAAGTTCTGTAATGTGAGAGGTTAGTGCATATACCCAAGGACCACAAATTGTGGCACCCAGAAAAGGAGCATCAGCACCATCTGGGAACTTTTCAGAAATGTGCATTCTCAGGCTGCGCCTAGATTTATTGAATCTGAAACTTTGGGCTGGGGCCCACAATCTGAAAATTCTTGTGCACACTAAAAATTTGAGAAACTGCTCCGAAATGTTCTTAGCTATCAAATTTGCATGAGGCTTAAATAAAAAGAATTAATTTTACTAAGGTCACACACTCTATAATAATTATTAATACTTGATAATGACCAACTAATTAAAAAAAAACAAAGGTATTGATAAACCATTGTGTAACACATTATATATAAAGAGACATGTTTAAAATAGAAATGCTTTTGTTTAAGTTTTAGTTGGTCAGGCAGATGGAAAATTGTATTTTAGAATCCTGATTCGATGGAAAGCATATGAAATGGTGTTTTTATGAGTTGATGGAGTTAAACTCGAGTGAAGAAATAATAAATGAGGGTACAAACTCAGACTAGGTTCTTGTAAAGTGATTTCCTTTAATGAAAATTGTGTTGGATTAATTTTATAGACAAATTGGTGAGAGGAATAGAGTTTTTGGAAAAACTGGTTAAGGAAGATTAAAAGTAACCATTTTAGAGAGGACTGGAAATGAATGGTTTTTATATCATGCAAAATTAAGAAAACTGACATATTAAATATTTCAGTTGATTGCCTAGGACCCTGCTTTTAAAATCTGCTGTTTTCAATCTCACTGTCTTGTAGAAGAGCAAAACTGGATGAGAAATAGTTTAGAATTACTCTGGTTACTAAATATGATGCTCTAAATTTTTTAATCATTTTTATTTCTTTAAAGTTTTCACATTTTCAAATATTTGGTGAAGTAGTTTTGACTTGCATGTCACTCAACTAGTTGGGCAATGTGGGTCAATTTAGGAATCTGAACACCTCTCACAATTTTATTACTTACAGTTTCATAGAGCTTGAGTTGTAATCTTTCTGTGTTGATTTTAGTTTGCAAATATAATGTTCAAAGATGCATAATTATCTATCATATTCATATTTATATTTGTGAAAAAATGGAAATAACCTAATTAAGTACTTAAACATACAATTTGTTTAAATAATTGTGGGGTATTCATATGATGGGATGCTATGAAAGTAATATAAAATCATACTGAAGTATTATATACAATGATGGGAAAACATTGATAACATGTTGGTAAGTTGTTGTGCAGATGCTAATTGTCAGACCTGAAAAATCACACTGGTTTTCAGACAGAAACAGGACTCCTTCTGGACTGCACTCCCCTTTCCCACTTCAGATTTTCATGCCTCAAAGGTAAACCTGAAATGGGGAAAGGGATGCTGTAAATAGGATAAAAGTTTATTGTTATGTGATTATTATATCAAACTTGATTTTTCATTAAGTAAAAGTTATATGAATGATTCTTAACAGGGAACACAAAAAGAACTAATAGAAACTAGGTCTTTGCAAATTTCATTATAATACTTTATCTTTCTTTTCTTTTCAAGCTGCCTGTTGAAATCTTCCATTCAGCACTTTTACGTCGTTATTTTTTTCCATTCACTTTACTACTCTATGCTTAAAAGCAAGTTTCAGAGTCTCTTTTGACATCTGTTTTAGTTTTTTCCTTCATTTCTGTCTTTTTAAAATGACCTTTCACTTTCTTCACATGTGATCTCCTTGAGGTCTTCCCACAACTCTTGCGGACCTTGGTCATTAGTGTTCAGTACTTCAAATCTTCTCTTGAGATGGTCTCTAAACTCAGGAGGGAAGTGTATATAAATAGGTTGAAATAGTGAAGTTACATTTTTCCATTACATATTTGAGATGTGTTTGCAATGTTTTATTCTTGAAAGAAAGAGAAAGCCCTTATACGAGGGCTTTCTCTTTCTTTCAAGAATAATATATATATAATCTTGGAAACCCTGATGGTGCAGTGGTTAAGTGCTATAGCTATTAACCAAATGGTTGGGAGTTTAAATCTACCAAGTGCTCCTTGGACACTCTACGGGGCAGTTCTATTCTGTCCTACAGGATCACTATGAGTTGGAATCAACTTGACAGCAAACTGTTTGGTTTTGGGGTTTACATAAAATGTTATAACATATTTTCAAACCTATCCATTGAAAAAAACTGAACAGTCAGAAATTAGTTTAAATTTCTTCAAGAACATAAGTTTTAGTAGATTATAAGAGCCTTAGAGGAAAAAAAAAGTCAATTCCAAGAGCTTTAATTTTCTCTTCCTCAGGTAAAAGAAAGGTTGTTAACTTAAGAATGTGGGTTTACCATTTTAAGCATTTACTCTTCAAAGAATACAGCTATTTGCATTGATAATATAGAAGGTATTGTTTCATTGAGCAGCCATTTGCAATCAAAACTTTTAATAGAAAGACACTCCTCGTTCTTTCGTTAATTGAAAACTAACAAACAAATTTGTTTTCCAAACAAATATAATTCTCTGAGATGGGTCCTTCCCATTGTATTGGAAGAGCAGTGTAGGTAATCAAGTCAATGTAGTAGTTAAACTACAGAGGTAATATTTTGCAAAATATGATTAGTACAAACTGAAAGGATGAAGCTGGTAGCTGGAAAACCAGTGTTCTGTACTGAGCCTAGTTATCTCTCTATTATAATCAGAACCTGGTCATACATAATTACTGCTGTGGCCCAGCTGTGCTCTTTGACTATACTGTCACATCCTATCACAGTCCAACCTATTCTTCCTCTCCTGTTTATAGACAGATATGTCTTAAATAACGTAAAAATGAAAAAAGTGATTTAAAGTTTGAAGAACTTTGGAAGTTAATCAACTCTGACTGAAGAAAAAGTTATAATCAGAAAAAGAAAAATAATTTATCTTCACTCTTAAGGTTCCTGCCTACCACTACCACTGTTTATAACAATGATAAACACATGAAGGTTTGGTAATCAGCAAACAGTCTTTTGTCATTTCAGGATAAAGGCATATACCTAGTGGCTTACCTTACTTTGTTGCTCTCTGAGAAATTTTTCAGAGGAAATTATTTTGTAGCCACAGTTCTCAGGGATCAGATGTTTCTCTGCATAACTTTTGGCAAGTGTAAGCAATTTAAAATATGAAACCTGTGGTGAGAGTTATGCCTTATAAAAAAAAAGCTCCTAAAAAATTAGGCAAAACTATTATTTATTCAGTATGTGAGTAATTAATCACCATATTTGCTTTCTAGCAGACAGGTAAAGATTTGTATGTATAAGCTTCAAGTTAACTTTTGATGTGCCAGAATGAGGTAAGTAGCAAAGAGATGAGAAAAATAAATGAAATAGAGAATAGAAACATAATTGTATCAGTGAAACTAGAAATTGTTTCTTTGAAAAGATCAATATACATGGCAAAGCTTTAGCTACACTGACAAAGAAAAACAGAGAAGATGCTATTAACTGAATTTAGAAATTAAAATGGGGACATTACAACTAGTCCTACAGAAATAAAAATGATTCGAAGATAATACTATTGACATGTGTATGCCAAAAAACTATATAGCTTTAATAAAACGGACAAATTCCTAGAAACACATGAACTACCTAAATTGACTCAAGAAGAAATAGAAAATCTCATCACTCAAAATGAGTAATGAGATTGAATCAGTAATAAAAATTTACCAATAATAAAAAGTCCTGGACAAAATGCCTTCACTGGGGAATTCTGCCAAACATATAAGTAAGAATTGGCACCAATTCTTCTTGAGTTCTTCCCAAAATAGAAGAGAAGGGAATATTTCCTAACTGATATTAGGAGGCCAGTAAAAAGAAACCACAAGGAAAGGAAACTCACTGATTACATTAAATGAAAATGTTCTGAGTACACTAATTAAAAAGAGATTGGCAGAATAGAATAAAAAACACAACCCAAAGATAGGGTGTCTGTCTGATCTCACTTCAAATATAATGCTGTAGGCAGGTTGAAAGTAAAAGGACGGAAAAATGTATATATGATTTAAGCATTAATCCAAAGAAATAAGGACTGCCTATATTATATCAGGTAAAGTAGACTTCAGAGAAAAAAAGAGGTAAATTATACGATGATATAAAGGTCAGTCTCCCAAGAAGCCATAGCAATTCTAAATATGCATGCACCAAACAACAGAGATGCCGAATACGTGAACAAAAAACTGAGAGAACTTGAGGAAATAGATACATTCACAACTATACTTTGAAGATTTCAACATCTCTTTTTATAACTGATAGAAAATCAGAAAGGATATAGAAAAATGCAATAATACGATTAACCAACAGCATCTAATTACCATTTAGAGAACACCTTACCCAACAATAGCAAAATACCTATTCTTTTCAAGCACTCACAGAACATACATTTAAAATGTATACTAATATATACCACATCCTGGGCCGTAACACAAACCTAAACAAATTTAAAAGATTTTTGGTGTTATAGAGTTTGTTCTCTGACTACAATGGAATCAAGCTAGAAGTATATAGCAGAAAGACAACAGAAAAATTTCCAAAGACTTAGAAATTGAACAACGCATTTCTAAATAATCAGTGGGTCACAGAGGAAGTCTTAAGGGAAATTAAAAATAATCCTATGAACTGAATGAAAATTGAAATATGCATATCAATATGTGTGAGACATAGTTAAAGCAGAGCTGTGAGGGAAAATTTTAGCACTCAGTGCATACATTAGAAAAGAGGAAATATCTTTATCAATAACCTGTGCTTCCACCTCAAAAACCTAGAAGAAGAGCAAATTAAACCAAAGCAAGCAGTCGGAAATTAGTAATAGAGAAATAATCAATGAAATTGAAAATAGAGAACATCAGTGACACAAAGGTATGGCTCTTTGAAAAGAGAAATAAAACTGACAAACCTCTAGCAAGAGTAACAACAACAACAACAACAAAAAGACAGAAGACAAGAGTTACTAATATCAGGAATGAAACAAAGACTATTACTATGAACCCTGAATATATCAACAGAAACACCATGAGGGATCCTTGTAACGGAAATGTTCTTATTTTGACTGTATTAACGTCACTATCCTGATTGTAATATTATGATGAAGGGGCCCTGGTGGCACAATGATTAAATGCTGGGCTGCTAACAGAGAGGCCAGAGATTCAAACCCACCAACCACTCTGCAGCAGAAAGATGTGTCAGTCTGCTCCTGTAAAGATTTAAACCTCAAAACACCTGTGGAGTATATTTTGACTCATAGTGAACCTATAAGACAGAGTAGAACTGCCCCATAGGGTTTCCAAAGAGTGGCTGGTGGATTCGAACTATCGACCTTTTGGTTAGCAGCTGAGCTCTTAACTTCTGCACTACCAGGGCACCCCTATAAAGATTACAGCTTTGGAAACCCTATGGGACAGTTCTACATTGTCCTACAGGGTCACTAAGAGTCAGAATTGACTGGCTGGCCATGGGTTTAATATTGTGTTGCTATGATTTAGCAAAATGTTAATATTGGGAGAATCTCGGTAAAGGTTATATAGCATCTCTCTGAGTTATTTATAACAACTACATGTGATTCCATGATTATCTCAAAATAAAATAGTTAATTAAAAATTGCACACGTTTTGCTGTTGGTAGGTACCATCCAGTCGGTTCTGACTCATAGCCACCCTAAGTAAAACAGAACGAACACATCACAGTCGTTGTTATGCTTGAGCCCATTGTTGCAGCCACTGTGTCAATCCATCTCCTTGAGGGTCTTCCTCTTTTTCACTGACCCTCTACTTTACCAAGCATGATGTCCTTCTCCAGGGAATAATCCCTTCTGATAACATATCCAAAGTATGTTAGATATAGTCTTGCCATCCTCGCTTCTAAGGAGCTTTCTGGCTGTACTTCTTCCAAGACAGGTTTGTTTGTTCATTTGGTGGTGGTGCTGGTGCCATTGAGTTGGATCCAACTCATAGCAACCTTATGTACCACAGAATGAAACACTGCCTGGTCCTGGGTCAAGCTCACATTAATTGTTAGGCTTGAGCCATTGTTGCAGCCGCTGTGTCAATCCATCTAGTTGAGGGTCTTCTTCTTTTCCACTGTCCCTGTACTTTCCCAAGCATGGTGTCCTTCTCCAGGGACTGATTCCTCTTGACAACATGTCCAAAGTATGTAAGACGGAGTCTCGCCATCCTTGCCATTCTTCCCTATAAGAAGCATTCTGGTTGTACTTCTAAGACAGATTTGTTTGTTCTTTTGGCAGTCCATGGCATATTCAATATTCATTGACACCACCACAATTCAAAGGCATTAATTCTTCTTTGATCTTCCTTATTCATTGTCCAGCTTTTGCATGCATATGAGTCAATTGAAAATACCATGGCTTGGGTCAGGTGCACCTTAGTCTTCAAGGTGACGTCTTTGCTTTTCAGCACTTTAAAGAGGTCTCTTGCAGGAGATTTGCCCAGTGCGATGCGTCTTTTAATTTCTTGACTGTTGCTTCCATGGGTGTTGATTGTGGCTCCAAGTAAAATGAAATCCTTGAAAACTTCAGTCTTTTCTCCATTTATCCTGATGTTGCTTATTGGTCCAGTTGTTAAGATTTTTGTTTTCTTTATGTTCAGGTGTAATACATACTGAAGGCTGTGGTCTTTGATCTTAATAATTAGTAAGTGCTTCTTTCAAGCCCTCTTCACTTTCAGCAAGCAAGGTAGAGTTATCTGCATAAGGAAAGTTGTTAATGAGTCTTCCTCCAATCCTGATGCCCCATTCTTCTTCATATAGTTGAACTTCTCAGGTTAACTTGCCCAGCATACAGATTTAATAAATATGGTGAAAGGATACAACCCTGAAGCACACATTTTGGTTAGTATTGTGTTTTCTAGGTGTACTTCAATTGTTCTGTCCTTTCATGTTCTGATGAACATTTTAACTGTTTCCATTTTGTGCTAATATTAATAAAACTGCTATAAGCATTTAAGGATGAATCTTTTATGGACATATATTTTCATTTCTCTTAAAATCCTTAAAGTATAACTATTGTTTTTTTTTTTTTTATTGTATCATGTATTAAATATACATCTAATTTTATAAAAACCCTGTCAAACCATTTTCTATAGAGCGCTATTTTGCACGCCCACCAGGGGTATATTAAAATTCCAGTTGCTGAATATTCTTTTCCATACTTGGTATTGTAAAGTCTTTTTAATTTTAAGCATTCTAGTGAATGTGCTGTAGCATCTCTTAGGATTTTAATTTGCAAAAAAAAAAAAAAAAAAAATTTTTTTTTTTTTTTAGCTACTAATGAAATTGAGTCTCTTCTCTATGGAGGCCTTTAAACTTTACCCTCTCTTTGATGATCCTTAATTTCATAAAAATAAGTCTACTACAATTTTTAGTACTTAATACAGTGAATTGCCCTATATTTTCAAATATTTCCTCTATTGCATTTATTTATCCCCCTCCTTCTGGGATTACTATTATCGAGTTGTTGCCATTTCTATTACTATTCTTCATTTTCTCCTATTTTTCTCTTATTGTCTACCTTGTTATCACCTTCTACAATCTTCAGGGAGAATTTTCATTTCAACTTCTACCTTATGCATTCTTAAACAATATCAGTCTTGGTTTTTGAATCTTTACTATTTTATTTCTTTGCCTAATATTTCTATGTTGTTTTTTTTTTAATAACTCTTTGTACCTATTTCTAATTACTGATGTATTTAAGTTTATCTATAATGCTTATTTTAACCTATTTATTCCAATAATTCAGCTTTATGGATTTTATGTAGTAGCCATTTGTCAATCCTTTATAATCATTGGTGTTTTTATGTGTTTAGTTATTTTAATTTGTAAACTCATATCTTCCTGGACCGTTAGCTACCTGATAAAATGTATTGCCGCCCAAGTCTTAGTTTGTGTTCCTCTTTTTGAGCTTATGGAAGGATGTGAGGGTAATTCCCAGGATAGATATCTTAGCCAAAGCAAAACTGTATTGTACCAACCTTTTTTTTTTTTTTCTTTTTCACTGTCGCATCACTCTTCTCACCAGAAATTCTATTTTAAAGACTTAGAAGAAATGGCACCTTAGAAGATAATCCCTAAAGATTAAAAAAGGAGGCAATGGTGAAGTGAATGCCTGAGGTCAATTGGTCAGCCAGCACCTAATTTATCAGCTCCTTATATGAGCTTTGGTTTAGCACTGATTTTACCTTGCCAACAAAAGATTAACCTGGAATATAGCCAGAACTTGGCTTTTCACATTGGCAATGAGGCTAGGTTAATTCTACCCAGGGCAAGAACAAAATTTAAAAATTACACCCCTGTTCACTGCTGTGCCAACCCTCTTCTTTTCCAACCAACAACCAATGCTATCCCCGACAACAAGATTTTATGATAGTCTTTACTCTCTCAGGTGGTGTCTTATAGTTTTGTTGTTGCTGTTGAGGTTCTTGTTTCTCAAAATCATTTTTTTGTTTCTCTAGTTTCTCCAGGGTGGATTTTGGGGGAAAGGAGCCAGTAGACTATTATTATTTGTAATCTTGTCTGGAACCAGTTGTTGTTCTGAATTTCTGTGAACTATGAGTTTTTTTTTTTAATTCATTTTAAATGAAAAACAAATACTTATTAACAATATGAATTTACATTAATAGAAATATTAACTCTGTATAGAAAGTATGTGTACTTCAATTACAAAATAGAAACCAACTACTGCTTTCATGTCTCTTAGAAATATTCTGTGCATAAATGGAAAGTATAAAATATGTTTTTACCTAAATGAAATAGTTCTTATTCTTGAGAACTCTAAACACCAATAATAATTTTTAGAATATCTTTTAAAAGTTTGTTTTGAATGTGAATTCAAACAACCCTATATTCCTTTTTCAAAGTAAGTAACAACATGATAAATTATACTATACCCTGCACCTTTTCTTACTTCAACTTTTTAAACCTCTAATAGTAACATTATTTTTGGACTTAGACATTTCATTCTACTCAACAATTTTATAACAGCAGCTTTAAAAAAAAAAAAAATTTTTTTTTTTTTTTACTGAAATATAATTTACATGTCATAATATATACAATTTCACAAATATACTCAACTGATTTTTACAAAGGAGCAAAAAGTCAACCAGTGGGGAATGGATGTTTTTTTCAACAAATTGAACAGGAATAACTGGACATACATGGGAGAAAAAAGTGGTTCTAGATATTGACCTTTTATCCTTAGCAAAAATTAACTCAAAATGGATCTTACACCTAAATGTGAGAGACAAAACTGTACAAACCCTAAAAGATAACACAGGAGAAAACCTCTGTGACATTGAGTGATTAGTTAGCAACAGAAGCATGAGCTATAAAATTAAAAAAAAGATAAGTTGGAGTTCATTAAAATTAAAAACTTCTGATCCATGATAAGGCATTGTTAAGAGAATGAAAAGTCAGCTACAGATTGGGAGAAAATATTTGCAAAACTCATCTGATAAAGACTTTCATCCAATATACACGAAGAACTCTCACAATGCAAGAATAAAAATAAAACAACCTAATTACAAACTGGGCAAAACATTTGAACAGATACCTCACCAAAGAAGATATACACATGGCAAATAAGTATATGCAAAATCGGCTCAACATCAGACGTCTTAGGGAATTACAAATTAAAACAATAATAAGATATTACTGCACACCTATTGTTGTTAATTGTTGTCCAGTTGGCTACAACTCATGGCATCATGTACAACAGCATAAAATGTTACCTGGTTGTGTGCCTTCTTCATTTGTTGTTATTTTGAATCCATTGTTGTAGATATTGTGTCAAATGGTTTTTCTCATTTTTGTTGGTCCCTTATTTTACCAAACATGATATCTTTTCCTAGTGATTGGTCTTTCCTGGTGACATGTCCAAAGTAAGCGAGTTAGAATTTTGTCATCATTCTTTCTAAGGAACACTTTCATTATATATTTTTTGAAACTGGTTTGCTTGTTCTTTCAGCAGCCCATGGTATATTCAACATTCTTCATCAACAGCACAGATCAAACACATCAACTTTTTGTGTTCCTTTTTCATCAAACAACATATTGCATTGGGCAAATCTTCTGCAAAAGAACTTTTCAAAGTTTTTAAAAGCAAAAATGTTACTTTGATGACTAAGGTACAACCAGTTGAGGCCATGGTCTTTTCAATTCCCTCATATGCATGCAAATGGATAATGAAAAAGGAAGTCACGCCTCTTAGAATGGCTAAAATCCAAAACAGGAACAATGCCAAATGCTGGCAAGGATGTGGAATAAAAAGAACTCTCATTCATTGCTTATGTGAGGGCAAAACGGTACAGTCACTTTGGAAGATAGGCTGGCAGTTTCTTACAAAGCTAAATTTAGGCTTTCTATATGATCCGGGGAAACCCTGGTGGCTTACTGGTTAAGTGCTACGGTGGCTAACCAAAGGGTCGACAGTTTGAATCTGCCAGGCACTTCTTGGAAACTATGGGGCAGTTCTACTCTGTCCTATAGGGTCGCTATGAGTCGGAATCGACTCGACGGCACTGGGTTTGGTTTATATGATCCAGCAACCAGTCTCCTAGATATTTATCCAAATGAGTTGAAAACATATGTCCACATAAAAACTTGCACTTGAAGGTTTACTGAAGCTTTGTATATAATTGCCAAAATTGAAAAAAAAAAAAAAAAAAGATGTTCTTAAGGTGAATGAATAAACAAACTGGTATATCCATACAATGGTGTATTATTCAGTAATAAGAAGGATAAAGAAATTCAGCTTCAAAAAGCATGAAAAATTTTTAATGCATACTGCTAAGTGAAAAAAGCCTATGATTCCGACTATATGATGGCTTTGAAACAATGCTTCCAACTGGTTCGAAACAGTTCTGTCATGAACAATGAAGCAAAAAAAGGAACAAACCCAAATTTTTATAATTTGGGTAAAAATTCTGGTAACCAGAATGGGAAAAATTACAGGTCAAAGCTCTGGAATGGGAGACTCGGAAGAGGCGTTGTTGTTAGGTGTCCTTGAGTTGGTTCTGACTTATAGCGATGCTATGCACAACAGAATGAAACACTGCCCAGTACTGTGCCATCCTCACAATTGTTATGTTTGAACCCATTATTGCAGCCACTGTGTCAATCCATCTCATTGAGGGTCTTCCTCTTTTTCACTGACCCTGTACTTTACCAAGCATGATGTTCTTCTCCAGGAACTGGTCCCTCCTGATAACATGTCCAAAATACATGAGATGAAGTCTTGCCATCCACTCTTCTAAGGAGCATTCTGGCTGTGCTTCTTCAAAGACAGGTTTGTTTTTGGAAGTCCTTGGTATATTCAATATTCTTCACCAACACTATAATTAAAAGGCATCAATTCTTCTTCAGTCTTCATTATTTATTGTCCAGCTTTCACATGCATATGAGGTGATCGAAAATACCATGGCTTGGGTAAGGTGCACATTAGTCCTCAAAGTGACATCTTTGCTTTTTAACACTTTAAAGAGGTCCTTTGCAGCAGATTTGCCCAATGCAATGTGTTGTTGGTTTCTTAACTTCTACTTCCATGGGTGTTGATTGCAGATCCAAATAAAATGAAATCCTGGACAAATTCAGTGTTTTCTCTGTTTATTGTGACATTGCTTATTGGTCCAGTTGTGAGGATTTTTGTTTTCTGTATGCTGAAGTGTAGTGCATACTGAAGACAGTAGTCTTTGATCATCAGTAAGTGCTTCAAGTCCTCTTCACTTTCAGCAAGCAAGGTGTGTCAACTGTATATAGCAGGTTGTTATCAGTTATAGATTTTGATACCTATTACCTAGGATCACATACGTCTCAATGGACCCTAGACATAGTAAATTGTATCGATATGAGTCAATGATAAAATTGCTTAAAATATTTTTTAAATTTTATTTCTTGAAAATTGGTAAAACATGAGGTAAAACATGAAGGCACCTGGCAATGACTATACTTTCGTCTTATTCAAGTTTCCTTTTTCTTAGCCTCTTTATTATTTTTTATGAAACTTTTCAAAACATGGTACAATTCATTCTTCCTTACTGCAAAAGTAGTAGTTACAGCCAAAATAAATAAAGCCAAGGAATTTTTTTTCTTTTTAAATCTCAGGAATTACCACTGCATTGCATTTTTCATTACTGAAAAAGCAGTACTTACAAACCAAATAAATAAAACTAAAGATATTTGAATCTCAGGAAAATTACCGATACTGTGTTTTCTTCATTATAACAAAAGCCGTACTAACAGGTAAGAAGCAGAAACAGCTGCCCTGGAATGCTGCTGAACTGTTCACAGAGGTACATTCCACCTGCAACACATGAAAGCTATGGTTGGGCCCTAAGATTGAATGCAGGATAGGAATAGCTTACAGAAGTGAGAGTCTCTTGAAAAGTACCACTGCAATATTGCAAAGACATTATTTTCTGTTAAAAAGCTAGAAAAGCAGGGAGCCAGTGGTATCTGTAAACAATGAATGGCATCAAGGGGAAAATGGCCACTATGACTGAATGAAGATGGAGAATAACTTAGTCTCATGATAAGTACACTCTCACGAGAACATAGTAACTATGAAACATAGTGAGGAGGCTTATCTCACAGAAATAAAGGCAAAGCTGTCAAAAGTTTAGAAAATTTGCTAATGGACCACAACTACCAATATCTCCACCAGACTAAGTCTAAAACAACTAGATGGTACCCGCTGCCTGATTGCCACCATCGACTGCTCTGACAGGGATCACAATAGACGGCCTCAGACAGAGCTGGAGAAAAATGTAGGTCAAAACGCTAACTTACAAAAAAGGACCAGACTTACTGGCCTGACAGAGACTGGAGAAACCCCAAGAGCATGGCCCCTGGACATCCTTTTAGCTCAGTAATAAAATCATTCCTCAGGTTCACGGTTCAGCCAAAGATTAGACTAAGGCCCATAAAACAAAACAAGACTAAAGTGGCACACCATCCCAGGGGTAAGGACTAGAAGGCAGGAGGGGACAGGAAAACTGGTAATAGGGAACCCAAAGTCGAGAAGGGAAAGTGTTGACATATTGTGGGTTTGGTAACCAATGTCACAAAACAGTATGTGTACTAATTGTTTAATGAGAGGCTAATTTGTTCTGTAAACCTTCATCTAAAGTACAGTAAAAAAAAAAAAAAAGTTTAGAAAATTCTTACATCCAGGAGGCATCACCTAAGACAATGTTCAGTGTATACCAAAATGAGGCTCTGGCTCAGGATTGCTGAGTTTCACACATTTCAAAACGCTCACGCTTTGAAGCAAAACACATTAAAACTGGGCTACCTGCTTCCCAGAGAACTCTGGGGGCATGAAAAGTGGTTGGGATATGATACGTCCCAAGAATCAGCAAAGCATTAACTGTGTATGTTTTTATTTATTTCCTTTTTAGTTGCCCTGGAGACTAAAATTAACATCTTAAATTATAACAGGCTAGTTTAGATTAATATTAATTTAAGTTCACTAGTACAGGAAAAATCTTTGTCTTATGTAGCTTTGTTTCTTCCCATTTCCTTTCTATCATCATTCTTGTACAAATTACAACTTATAAATTATAATCTATCGATGAATCTTTGAAATTATTATTTATGAAGTAGATTTTTAAATCATATAGAAGAGCTAAAAAATCATACATGTATTGTCTTTTTTATTGATCTATGCAGTTACCTTTACTGATGCTCTTTATTTGTGTGGATTCAGGTTAATATTTAGTGTCCTTCCCTTTTAGCCTGAACGATTCCCTTTAGCATTTCTAGTAAGTCATGTCTGCTAGTGACAAATTCTTTGTCTCATCCTTGTCAGTGGAGGTTTCCAGGGAACTGCCAGTCAGGTCAGATAGTGATAGTTCTCTGGGGATGGGTATTTTTGGAAGCTCCAAATCCATTCTGCCCCCTCTTGTGATTGCTAAGTTGCTAGTTTTCATAGCTACTGCAATTATGAGGTTGTTGCTTGTCTAAAGAGATCCCAGAGTTGGGGAGAGAGGAATGAGATTAGGACAAGTTAAAATGCCATAAATCACACTGTTCATACTGAGATTTGAGTATTTTTCCTGAATAAATATTTCTCAGAGTATTGCAAGTCTTTGTTAATTTCTAGATTTCTGAAAAGTTTATTTTAACAATAGTTGCCTGTGTTGTAGTTGCTTTTATGGAGGAGCAGATTTTCTCTTCTGGAACTTAAAGAGCCCTGTGGTGTAGTGGTTAAGTGCTCAAAAGGCCAGTGTTTTAAACTCATCAATGGTTCTGTGGGAGAAAAGACCTGTTGATCTACTCCCATGAAGTTTTCAGCCTGGGAAACCCAGTGGGGAAGTTTTTCTCTGTCCTGTAGCATCGCTGTGAGTCAAAATTGATTTGGGCAACTAACAGCAACAACATTCTAGAACTTGGAACCTTCTATTCTCCATTTTGGTAGTCATATTTATCCTCTCTATTACAACTCTGAGAGTCCCTTGGTGATGGAAGTTAAGTGCTCTACTACTAACTGAAAGGTTAATAATTCATCACACCTAGAGACACCTCTGAAGACAAGACTCACAATCTGCTTCTGAAAGGTTATATTCTTGAAAACTCTGTGAAGCAATATTACTCTGCACACATGGGAGTCACCATGCTTTGGATTCGACTCTATGGCAACTCTCAACAACATTACAACTTTAGTTCCCCCCCATGACGACTCTTCTTTCTGCCTCCTTTCAACTACGACTCTACGTTTCAAGAGAGAATATACTTAAGGACCCTTATTAAAAAAATTCTCATTTTTCTTTCTCTGCAGGGATTTTAATATATCTCTCTAGATGTAAAACAATATTGGTTGAAGAAGCTAAGTTGAACAAAGCTAAATCAGTGTGGTCATGGCCAAGTTGGATCCTCTTTAAACTTCTAGTTAAAATGATTCCCAGTTAAATTGTCCTCTGTGCTAGACAACACATATGGGAATACATATGATCTGAGTACTGACCCTTGATTCCAAAGCTTCCTAGAGTTCTGTTTGGTAGAAAGTCTAATCTGGCAGACAGGGTATAGCTTTAAGACAAGGTTTTCTTTTCCATCATTCATGTGGGTTATTTTGTTTTACCTTGAGCAGCATATTATTGTTGCCCTCTGTAGTTTGCATTTATATTGTAACTCCATTGTTCTAGCAATGAATTAAAGCTAATTATGTTATATTAATTTTTCTTCATTTTAGGATTCTTAAAAGATCATTTTAGTGTGAAGTCCACTGAAATGTAGATACATAATCAGAAGTCATCTAAAAGTAAAAAACTTTTTTTATTTTTTTTATAGAAAGGTCTTATACATACCTGTTATAGAAATTGAATGATATTCTAGTTTATATTTAAGGCCTTCTTTAGAAATGACTAAAATTATCCTGAAATATGTAATGTAATTAAATCATTCCATCTCAAGCACTGACAGTTACTTTCCCAGGGAGTGGGGGGAAGACTACCTCATCGGCCATTACCGAGTCAGAGGGTCTGCCCAAACACAATTGTGATTTGACCATATGCCACGAAGCTGAGAAGAACAGAAAATATTATGTAAGCTGCAACAATGTCTAACATATTTAGGGACTTGCCCATTGTCTTTGGTGGAGATTTACTTCAAAAGAGATTCACTACAATTGGCCTAGCTAAAGACAATGAAGTGAACAACATAATCAGAAAAGAGAGTTGTTGTAAGATTAGACATGCCAAGGTAGTAGATTCAAAAGCAAAGTCAAAAGCAGGAAAAAGGAGTCATCGGTGATCTCAAAATTTAAGTCAAGCCCACCTATGCCAATTATTAATTAAATCTATTTGCATACATTATCTATTAGGCAAGTGTCATTTGGTTTTTTGATAATAATTCATTCTGTATTTTGGTAAATATTTATTCAACATCATGTGTTGTGTTTGGAGCTTGTTTATTAAACTGGCCTCAAGGACACAACCCCTTGTGTCATAAAACTAAAATGTTCAATCTTTCACAACACTGGAAGTTTTCTATATTTTCCAAGTAAATACATCCTGATATCATATAATAGATACGCTCATGTGCGCAAAGAGAAGATAATCTAATCTTTCACAATAATATTCAGAGAGGTAAAGAATGATTATCAATTCAAATATATGAAACTGTCTTCTCTACCACTAAGAATCACTAAGTGACTTTATTTGTATTTTGATTTAAGAATCTCTGCCCATTGTGAAAACTTCAGACTTACAATATCCAGATGCATATTATAAAATATTTTGTAATGAAATACTTTGTTTTCATTTTCTGGAACATATCCATAAAATTAAATTTAGATATAATAACATGACCTAGATATGCAAAAATAATTTCCTTATGTTTCAAACAGGCACTTGAAAATTACCACTATTTTAGTTTTTTTTTTTTTAAATAAAAAAGCTATGTTTGCTGGAGACTGAAACAATTGGTGAAATAAATTTACCTCTTGCAATCTAATAGTCTAATTTTCCATTTATGGGGCATATCATACTATGATACATTTGCCCAAAAATTACACTCGCATGAACATAGTGTTTAGGAATAGTAACTTTCCAGGGAATAATAGAGCGTAGGATTGAGAGATGTCATTAGATAAGTTTTAATAACATACTCTAATTTTCTTTACCTGTTAAAAATCCTTATTTTAACAGTGTAGCTTTTCTTTCATTCTCTAATATAGGTACAGTGTGGAACATATTTTATATTGATTTACTGTGTTACCATATATAATTTCTATATCCAGTAATTTTGATAAACCACAGTTTATAATTTTACTTAAGAAATCCATTCATTTTTATAAAGACTGAAATTTTTGAAAATATTCAAAACAAATCCTCACATTAGTGGTATAACTTTTGTATCACCTAACAACATTTTTATTTCCAAATGTATGGAAGGGACTCAAAAAATGCTTGTAAAATATGCTAGGACATAAAACAAATCTCTAAATGTTAAATGGTAAACAAGATTTATATGTTTTCTAGGGGTTGTTTTAAATTTACGTTAATAAAACTGAAAGAACTATATTCAATACAGATGCTATTTCAACAAGCATTAAGATAAGATGCATAAAAGGGTATGTTGGGTTAGGTGATATTGACAGTTAAAAGGAATTAGTGGCAAATAAAACTGAGAAGGAAAAAAGTAAAAATATTAAGGCAGCTTAATGTCAAACTAAAGAGTCTGAAACATTCATTTACTCATTATACCCACTCCTTACTTATCGACATGGTTAGAGTCCAAAGACCAGGTCATTATGTGAAAATAGAGTTATTTGAGAGTTGGGGCTACACCCTATCCTTGGCATCAGTGTGCTCCTGGGTTACTTACCACCCATTGGGTACCTGGTGTGTCTTGGGATGCATGTGGTGCAATGGGCTCCCCTTCCCCACCACACTTTCCCCGCCACCATGGAGCCCTTGGGGGTTGTGGTTGGTCGTGGTTGAGGATTGCCCACTGCCTCCAGATAAGCAGGGGTGCACCATCACCTGACCACTCTGTAGGCTTCTGTGGACCCCTGCACCTTGCCTCCCTACCTTCCTGCTCCACCAGCCCTGGAGACAGGCCTCAGAGGCAGGCTGTTCCTGGACAACCTGTGCCATTGGAGGCTTTGGAGTTGGCAGAGCGCTCTCATTGGAATAAGAGGCTTCCGAGCCCCCTGCCCCACTCCTGTGGTCCCGACTCCTACTACCTCCTTGAGGCCTACCCATCCCCACCTCCTGACTGCTGCCTGCCTGCCTCATGCTCGCTGTGGGCCTGTCTTGCTCTTCTGCCTGATCTGGGTAATATGAACCATCTGTAGCCCTCAACCTCACTCCCCCTTACAAAGGTCGTCATCCTCCTCTGTTTTCTCCTTTCACCTTGGCTCCTTGTTAATATGCAAAATAGTGAATAGCAGATTTTTTACTATTGTTGTAAAATGTATAACAAGAGAGTCAATAAATGAGGAGTAGGTATATATTCTTTTTAATTGAGGAATTAGAGAATTAAAAAAAATCCTTCAGAAATATTAATAGTTAATGTTAATGTTAATAATGCCGTCTGTATTGCCGTGATACTAGAAGCTGTGCCACTGATATTTCAAATACCAGCGGGATCACCCATGGCGGACAGGTTTCAGTGGGGCTTCCACACTAAGACAAACTAGGAAGAAAGACCTGACAGCCTACTTCTGAAAATATTGGCCAGTAAAACCTTATGAATAGAAGTGGAATATCATCTGATATACTGATATACTGCTAAAAGATGAGCCCCTCTGGTTGGAAAGCACTCAAAATATGACTGAGGAAGATCTCCCTCCTCAAAGTAGAGTCGACCTTAATGATATTGATGGAATCAAGCTTTCAGGATCTTAATTTGCTGATGTGGGAGAAGTCAAAACGAGAAGAAACAGCTGCCAACATCCATTAATAATTGGAACATATAGTGTACAAAGTATGAATCTAGGAAGTTGGAAGTTGTCAAAAATGAAATGGAACACATAAAGATCGATGCCCCAGGCACAAGTGAACTGAAATGGAACTGGTATTGGCCATTTTGAATCAGACAACCATATGGTCTACTATACCAGGAATGACAAATTGAAGAGGAATGGCATTGCATTCACTGTCAAAAAGAACATTTCAAGATCTATCCTGAAGTCCAATGCTGTCAGTGATAGGATAATATCCATACAACTACAGGGAAGACCAGCTAATATGATTATTATTTGACCACTAATTCCAACGATGAAGAAATTGAAGATTTTTACCAACTTCTGCAGTCTGAAGTAGATCAAACATGCAATTAAGATGCATTGGTAATTACTGACGATTGGAATACAAAAGTTGGAAACAATGAAGAAGAATCTGTGGTTGGAAAATATGGCCTTGGTGGTAGAAACAACACCAGAAATCCTATGATAGAATTTTGTAAGATGAAGACTTATTCATTGAAAATACTTTTTCAGCAATATAAAGGGCAATTGTACATATGGACCTTAATAGATGGAAAACACATCAATCAAATCTACTACATCTGTGGAAAGAGATGAAGGAAAAGCTCAGTATCATCAGTCAGAACAAGGTCTGGGGCCAGTTGCAGAACAGACCATCAATGGTTCATAGGCAAGTTTGAAGTTGAAGTTGAAGAAAATTAAAACAAGTCCACAAGAACCAAAATACAAACTTTTGTGTATTCCACCTGAATTTGGAGACCATCTCAAGAATAGAGTTGACACATTGAACACTAATGACCAAAGACCAAACAAGTCATGGGATGACATCAAAGACATTATACATGAAGAAAGCAAAAGGTCATTAAAAAGACAAGAAAGAAAGAAAAGATCAAAGTGCATGTCAGAAGAGACTCTGAAAGTTGCTCTCAAATGTCAAATAGCTAAAGTGAATGGAAGAAATGAAGTAAAAAAGCCGAACAGAAGATTTCAGAGGGTGACTCAAGAAGACGGTGTAAAGTATTATACTGAAATGTGCAAAGACCTGGAGTTAGAAAACCAAAAGGAAAGAACACGTTCAGCATTTCTCAAGCTGAAAGCACTGAAAAAAACATTCAAGCCTCGAGTTGCAATTTTGAAAGATTCTGTGGGCAAAATATTGAACAACTCAGGAAGCATCAAAAAAAGATGGAAGGAATACACAGAGTCACTGTAGCAAAAAGAATTGGTCCATGTTCAAGCATTTCAGGAAGTAACATACGATCAAGAACCAATGGCACTGAATGAAGGAGTCCAAGCCCCACTGAAGCCATTTGTGAAAAACATGGCTCCAAGAATTGATGGAATAGAAATTGAGATGATTCAACAAACAAATGCAGAGCTGGAGGTGCTCTCTCATCTATGCCAAGAAATACGGAAGATAGCCACCTGGAACACTGACTGGAAGAAATCCATATTCATGCCCATTCCAAAGAAAGGTGATCCAATAAAATATGGAAATTATTAATGTCATTAATATCACACACAAGTAAAATTTTGCTGAAGATATTTAAAAAACTGTTGCAGCAGTACATTGACAGGGAACTTCCAGAAATTCAGGTGGGATTCAGAAGACGTAGAAAGAGGGCTGCCATTGCTGATGTTAGATGGAGCTTGTCTGAAAGCAGAGAATACCAGAGAGATGTTTACCTCTGTTTCTTTGACTAGGCAAAGACATTTGACTGTGTGGATTATGACAAATTATGCATAATATTCCAAAGCATGGGAATACCAAAACACTTAATTATGCTCATGAGGAACCTGTACATAGATCAAGAGGCAGTTGTTTGAATAGAACGATGGGATACTGTATGGTTCAAAATCAGGAAAGATGTGCATCAGGGTTCTATCCTTTCACCATACCTATTCAATACGTATGCTGAGAAAATAATCCAAGAAGCTGGAGTATATGAAGAAGAACATGGAATCAGGATTGATGAAAGACTCATTAACAATCTGCAATATGCAGATAAGACAACCTTGCTTGCCTAATGGGAAGAAGACTTGAAGCACTTACTGATGAAGATTAAAGACTAGAGCCTTCAGTACGGATTACAGCTTAACATAAGCAGAAATCCTCACAACTGGAACAGTAAGCAACATCATGATAAATGGAGAAAAGATTGAAGTGGTCAAGAATTTCATTTTTCTTGGGTCCACAATGAATGCCTATGGAAGTAGCAGTCAAGAAATCATAGAACATATTGTGTTGGGCAAATTTTCTCTAAAAGATCTCTTTAAAGTGTTGTAAAGCAAAGATACTTCTGTGAGGACTAGGGTGCTCCTGACCCAAGCCATGATATTTTCAATCTCCTTATATACATGCAATAGATGGACTATGAGTAAGGAAGATCAAAGAAGAATTGATGCCTTTGAATTATTGTTTTGCAGAAGAATACTGAATATACATAACATGGACTGCCAGAAAAATGATCAAGTCGGTCTTGGAAGAAGTACAGCCAGATTGCTCCTTTGAAGTGAGAATGGTGAGAATTTGCCTTACATAATATGGACATGAAGTTATCTGGAGGAGGACATCGTGCTTGGTAAAGTAGAGAGACAGCAAAGAGGAGGAAAACCCACAAAAAGATGGGTTGACACAGTGGCTGCAACATAGGGCTCAAACGTGCAATTTTAAGGATGGTGCAGGACTGGGCAGTGTTTCATTTTATTGTACATAGGGTCACTTTGATTCTGAATTGACTCAATAGCACGTAATAACAGTAACAACAATGATAAGCAAGGAAGATTGGAGGAATGCTGTTGACAGTGGAAATAATTAGAGGCTTTTGCATTAGTCCTACGGCTGCTAACCAAAAGGTCAGCAG
Organism: Loxodonta africana; assembly: GCF_030014295.1. Taxonomy (NCBI): domain Eukaryota; kingdom Metazoa; phylum Chordata; class Mammalia; order Proboscidea; family Elephantidae; genus Loxodonta; species Loxodonta africana. Next base: position 54,213,294 of record NC_087351.1, read on the forward strand.
TTCGAATCTTCCAGGTGCTCCTTGGAAACTCTACGGGCAGTTCTACTCTGTCCTATAGGGTCGCTATGAGTCAGAATCAACTCGACAGCAGTAGGTTTGGGTTTGCATTAGTTTAGAAATAAAAGGCTTCAATTGGAAAAATAGCAAGGGGAATAGAAAACAAAGCATACTAATAGATATATTTCAAATATTTTACATGACTTGGCAAAATATTGGAAACCCTGGTGGTGTAGTGGTTAAGTGCTACAGCTGCTAACCTAAAGAATGGCAGTTCAAATCCACCAGGCACTCCTTCAAAACCCTATGGGACAGTTCTACTCTATCCTATGGGGTCGCTATGAGTCAGATTTGACTCAATGGCAATGAGTTTTGTTTTGTTTTTTTTTCCAAAATATTAGGTGAAGAAAGACAGAGAGAATTTGAAATTGATTCACAGCTTTGAAATTGATTGGCTGGGGAAACAGTAAAATTCTAAAAAGTAGGACAGTCAGAGGTTCTGGCCAACCATGACGATTCAAGACAAGTCTAATTTAAACATGTTGCATTTAAAGGTACAACAGATCATCTAAGAATGTTTTAGTAAAGGGTTGTAAATGTGGAGCTATAGCTAGCAAAATAATTTTAAGGCTCCTAAGGAATAGATGAATTATACACGATTGCATAATCCTACTTGAACAACACTAAGTACAGCTTTAAGTTAGACATTTATTATAACTGGCAAAAGTGAAATTGCAGGATGTGAATTATCTCATATCTGTAATAGTCCTCATTTTTCTTTATTCCGGTGGATCAGAATTAAAAAAAAAAATTATCAAAATATGATAAACTACTTTTCTCTGGAGAGGTCTTAAAAACAAGTTCATTTTTCTGATTCCAGTACTTCAGGCATCATTTTAAACAGCCAGTATTGATACTAATAGCATGCATCATAGATTCTACAGAATAAAGGTTATAGGAATTTCATACCTTGACATCTTGTCTGCTATAAGTAAATGCAACATGAAAAAGGAAAATAACTATGGTGCATCAGGAATACTAAAGAGAGAAACTGCCAAACTAATAAACAAATTTATGTGTCAAGAAGATCCCTTTTGAATAAACGTGTGCCAAGACAATTAAAAGCAGTAGAATGCTTAGGGCAAAGGTTTTATAATATACAGAGCATATGGCTTCTTACCAATGTCTTTTCTCAATATAAAAGAGCAATTTAGTCATTCTAGAGTCATGCCATTAATGTAAGATAAAGTAAATCTAATTGGTGTAAAGAATGATTTGGCTTACAAAACTGTCAAAAGTGATTTTGCAGAATAAAGATTGTTGTATTTCACAATACAAAAAAAAAAAGAATGAAAGAAAAACCAAACCTGTTGCAGTAGAGTCGATTCCGACTCATAGCGAAATAGGACAGAGAAAATCTGCCTCACAGAGTTTCCAAGGAGAGGCTAGTGGATTCTAACTGCCATAGCTCCTAACCACTGTACTACTGGGACTTCATTTCACAAGCGACATTAAAAAATAATGGTGCATTTTTGTAAAGCCACTATCAAATTTTCTTAGCTGAAGTAGGCCTTTTTCTCCCCTAAAATTGAAATGTTTGAAAAATTATTTGTCAAATATTATATTTGATATTCATTACAGTGTAATCAGAATTCTCTCCATGACATGTGAAATCTCTTTTTGTCAGGAAAAGGAGTTTTTATTCATTTAATTGACATTTATTTTTTCATAAAGCTACTATGTGCCTGTTCCAAGTACCGTCCTTACAGCAGTGAAGACAAGAATATGACCTTACATTTTAAGAGGATAAGAGACATTGAACAAGTTAATATAAAATATCTTCTTGTTATTGTTATATACCATCAAGTTGGTTCTGACTCATAGCAACCCTGTGTACAACAGAAGGAAATACTCATTGGTTCTGCATCATGCACAATCATTGCTATGTTTGAGACCATTGCTGGAGGCACTATGTCAATCCATCTCCTTGAGGTTCTTCCTTTTATTCACTCACCATCTACTTTACCATGATATCCTTCTCCAAGCACTAGTCCCTCCTGATATATGTCCAAATACAGGAGACAAAGTCTCGCCATTCTCCCTTCTAAGGAGCATTCTGGCTACAATTCTTCCAAGACAGATTTGTTCATTCTTCTGGCAGTCCATGAAGAACATTCAATATTCTTCAGTAATACTATAATCAAAGGCATCAGTTCATCTTTGGTCTTCCTTATTCGCTGTCCAGCTTTCACATATATACAAGGACTTTGAAAATACTATGGCTTGAGTCAGGTGTGCCTTAGTCCTCAAGGTGACATCTTTCCTGCTGTTTCCATGTACACTGATTGTGGATCCAAGTAAAATGAAATCCTTGGAAATTTCAGTATTTTCTCCATTTATCATATTAAGAAGTCATAAATCCTATGAGGACCAAAAAGAAGAATAATAAATTTAAGAGCAGGGGATGGCACTTATTTCAGATGAAATTGATAGGGAAAGCCTCTATGAAACTTTGAAAACTGAGCAAAGATATGAATTGTTAGGGAACAAGAGTCAAATATCCGTAAGATCTATCAATGGAAAGAGCAAGTGTTGATGCCCTGAGGTAGGAACGCACATGACATTTTAAGAAATAGAAAGGCAAGTGTCAATGGTGCAGAACAAGCAAGTAAAAAGAGAGAAGATAAATTTGGGGTTATCACTAGAAGGCAGATCATATATGGTCTTATGTACTATTTTCAGTGTTACAGGAATCCTGGGAAGCTTTGAAACAAGAAGTGACATGATCTTATTTTAAATTAATAAAAGGGTATAAATCGCTTATACCGTTGTGGAAGATGATGTTGCGTTGGCTAAAAATGATAGCATGAAAATATAGAGAAATAGCTATATAGATATATTTTACAATATGGCTGAGAAGACGTGCTAACGGATATATTCAGAATATGAAAGAAGAGAGAATGCGAGGATAACGCTTAGTTTTGGGGTCTGAGCAAGAGAGTGATACTGTCATTTACAGAACCAGACAATATTAGGGAAGGTGCAGGTTTGGTTTGCTTATTAAATGTCAAAATGAAGATGCTGAGTATGAATTTGGATGTAGGTCCTCAGGGAAGAAGTAGAGACTTTGAATTAAAAATTCAAAGTTTTCAAATACAGATAGTATTTAAAGCCAAGAAACTGAGTTAGATTATAAAGCCATAAATGTTTATAAAAATGAGCTCTGAAGACTTACATCATCCTGAGACCAGAAGAACTAGTTGGTGCCTGGCCACAATCGATGACTGCCCTGACAGGGAGCACAACAGAGAACCCCTGAGGGAGCAGGAGATCAGTGGGATGCAGACCCCAAATTCTCACAAAAAGACCATACTTAATGGTCTGACTGAGACTAGAGGAATCCCGGTGGTCATGGTCCCCAAACCTTCTGTTGGCCCAGGACAGGAACCATTCCTGAAGACAACTCATCAGACATGGAAGAGACTGGACAGTGGGTAGGAGAGAGATGCTGATGAAGACTGAGCTATTTGTATCAGATGGACACTTGAGACTGTGTTGGCATCTCCTGTATGGAGGGGGGATGGGAAGGTAGAGATGGTTGGAAGCTGGCAAAATTGTCACAAAAGGAGAGACTGGAAGGGCTGACTCATTAGGGGGAGAGAAAATGGGAGTATGGAGTAAGGTGTATATAAACTTATATGTGACAGACTGACTTGATTTGTAAACATTCATTTGAAGCTCAATAAAAATTATAAAAAAAAAAATGAGCTCTGAAGACTTGGGCCTGGGAAATCCTGTCATTTACTATTTAGGAAAATGAAAATAATCCAGCAAAATAAGTGAGGGAACAGACAATGAAATAGGATAAAAATCAGGAGAGTATGGTATCCTGTAAGCCAAGTAAAATATACTGTGAAAGAAGAAATGATCAACTACAGCAAATGCTGCATGGAAGAGTAAGATGAGGACTGTATATGGTTCATGAAATTTAGCAACTCAGAAGTCCTTGTTGACAGTTCAAAAAAAAAAAATATATATATATGTATCTCAGTGGAACGGGACAGACATGTCTGATTGAAGTGAGTTTAAGAGAAAACCCTGTGGGGCAGTTCTTCTCTGTCCTATAGGATTGCTATGAGTCAGGAATGACTTGACAGCAACAGGTTTAAGAGAAAACAGGAGATAAAGAATAGGAGTTGATAAGTATACACAAATTTAAAGGAATTTTGCAATAAAGGGCTATAGAAAAACTGAGTGATAGTGTAGAACTATACAGAATTATGGAACATGTTTTTGTTCTTTTTATTGGAAAATATTTCAGCATTTTTGTGTTCATATGAATGATGCAACTAAAGGAGAGAATGATAATGCAGGAGAGAGAATGTTAAATGTTGAATTAACATCCCTGTGTTGATGTTAGAAAATGGATCCCGAGCTCAAACAGAGTGTTTGGACATACACAGGTCATTGTAACAGCATGGAATATATGCAATATTTGTACAAATAAGTTGGCAACATTTAGATGGGAATATGATTTTTTCTTCAAATACATACATTTTTTCTTTTAAGTGAACTACAAATAAGAATATCAGGTGTATGTTAGCGTGGGGAGGTTAGAGGGTTCAAGAAAGAAAAGGTATGAGGTATTTGAACTAGAGCTTGTGAGCTCTGAAGACTTGGCCCTGGCCCATTTCTATTTGTAAGTTTGAAAGCATCTTTAACAATTTGGAATCCCCCTTCCAATACAGCAGTTACATCCAGAAAGGATGAAAGTATAGTAGATTTTACAGTTGCCTGAGACAGGAGGCTCAAGATCTAGTCTATATCACTCAACATCTAAAATTCATAACCTCAGCTAAACTCATAGTTGTTTATAGGTGCTGTCAAGTCAATTGAGGCTCATAAAGACCCCATGTGATAGAGAACTGCCCTATAGTGTTTCCTAGGCTTTAATCTTAATGGAAACAGATTGACACATTTTTCTCCCATAGAGTCGCTGGGTGGGTTTGAACTGCCAACCTTTCAGCTAGCGGCCAAGTGCTTAACCATTGTGCCACTAGAACTCCTTCACCAATGTCAGTGAACCTCACTTTTCTCATATATTAACATAATGAAAATATATCCTGAGTGCTTACTGTATGTAAAAAAAAATAAAAAAGATTTTTTTATTTTTTTATTTTTTATAAGACCATTGAATTTAATGCGGACCAACTTATTAAATCCTTAAAACTACCTATCTGTGTCAATATTATTATTGCTTATTGTACACATTAAAACCCCCATTGAAAGTTCAAAAATATGGCCTTGTGATAGAAACGATGCTGGAGATTGCAAGACAGAATTTTGCAAGACCAACGACTTCATTGCAAATACCTTTTTTCACCTATATAAAAGTGACTATACACGTGGACCTTGCCAGATGGAATATATAGGAATCACATTGACTACATCTGTGGAAAGAGACAATGGAAAAGCTCAAAATCATCATCAGTCAGAACAAGGCCAGGAGCGGACTGCTGAACAGACCATCAATTGCTCAGATGCAAGTTCAAGTTGAAACAGCAGAAAACTAGACGGAGTCCAAAGAGCCAAAGTACAACCTGGGGTATATCCCACCTGAATTTAGATTTGAGGTTTTGAACACTAATGACCAAAGACTAGACAAGTTGTGGAACGACATTAAGGATATCATATGTGGAGAAAGCAAGAGGTCATTAAAAAGAGAGGAAAGAAAGAAAAGACCAAAATGGATGTCAGAGAGATTCTTAAACTTGCTCTTGAACATGGAGTAGCTAAAGCAAAAAGAAGAAATGATGAAGTAAAAGAGCTTAACAGGATATTTTGAAGGGTGGCTCAAGAAGACAAAGTAAAGTATTATAATGGCATGTGCAAAGACCTGGAGATAGAAAACCAAAAGGGAAGAACACGTTCTGCATTTCTCAAGCTGAAAGAACTGAAGAAAAAATTCAAGCCTTGCATTGCAATATTGAAAGATTCTATGGGGAAAACATTAAATGATGCAGGGAGCATAAAAGAAGATGGAATACACAGAGTCACTGTTGCAAAAAGAATTGGTCGATGTTCAAACATTTCAGGAGGTTGCATATGATCAGGAGCTGATGGTTACTGAAGGAAAAAGTCCAAGCTGCTCTGAAGGCATTGGCGAAAAACAAGGCTCCAGGAATTGACGGAATACAAATTGAGATGTTTCAACAAATGGACGCAGCACTGGAAGTGCTTACTTGTCTATGACGAGAAATTTGGAAGACAGTACCTGGCCAACCAACTGGAAAAGACCCGTATTTATGCTTATTCCCAAGAAAGGTGATCCAACGAAATGTGGAAGTCATCGAACGACATCATTAACATCACATGCAAGCAAAATTTTGCTAAAGATCTTTCAAAAGCAGCTGCAGCAGTACATTGACAGGGAACTGCCAGAAATTCAAGCCAGGTTCAGAAGAGGATGTGGAACCAGGGATATCATTGCTGATGTCAGATGGATCCTGATTGAAAGCAGAGAATACCAGAAAGATGTTTACCTGTGTTTTATTGACTATGCAAAGGCATTCAACTGTTTGAATCATAACAAATTATGGATAACATTGAGAATGGGAATTCCAGAACACTTAATTGTGCTCATGAGGAACCTGTACATAGATCAAGAGTCAGTCATTTGAACAGAACAAGGGGATACTGCATGGTTTAAAGTCAGGAAAGGTGTTCCCCAGGCTTGTATTCTTTCTCCATACTTATTTCAATCTCTATGCTGAGCAAATAATCCAAAAAAATGGACTATATGGAGAAGAATAGCACAACAGCATCGAAGGAAGACTCATTAACAACCTGTGTTATGCAGATGACACAAACCGAAGAAGACTCGAAGCACTTACTGATGAAGATCAAAGACCACAACTCCAGTATGGATTACACCTCAACATAAAGAAACCAAAAATCCTCATAACTGGACCAATAAGCAATGTCACGGTAAATGGAGAAAAGATTGAAGTTGTCAAAGATTTCATTTTACTTGGATTCACAATCAAACCTCAGGGAAGCAGCAGTAAAGACATCAAAAGACGCATGGCATTGGGCATATGTGCTGCAAAAGACCTCTTTAAAGTGTTGAAAAGCAAAGACATCACTTTGAAGACTGTGATGCACCTGTCCCAAGCCATGGTGTTTTCAATAGCCTCAAATGCATTCGAAAGTTGGATGATGAATAAAAAAGACTGAGGAAGAACTGATACCTTTGAATTGTGGTGTTGGTGAAGAATATTGAATATACCATGGACTGCCAATAGAACAAACAAATCTGCCTTTGAAGAAGTACAACCAGAATGCTCCTTAGAAGCAAGAATGTCATGACTATGTTTCATGTGTTTTGGACATCTTATCTAAATCATTACCTCCTAATTTAAATCTCAAAAAGTTCTCCTGGCTGCAGGTGGATGGAAGACCAAATTATTAGCAGCCAGGCCGTAAGTAACCCGATACTAGTAGATTTCAATAAATGGAAAAGGCAAGCTTCATACAATCATGTTAAGATTAGCCAATGGTTGATCTTATGAGGAGGCATCGGTCCCTGGAGAAGGGCATCATGCTGGGTAGAGAGCCAAGAAAAAAGAGGAAGACCCTCAACAAGATGAACTGACACAGTGGCTGCAACAATGGGTTCAAGCATAACAATTGTTAGGGTGGCACCAGACTGCGTAGTGATTCATTTGTACGGTTGCTATGAGTTGGAACTGACTCGAGGGCACCTAACAACAATAACATACATTAAAAACTGAGTTTTTAGAGAAGGTAAGTATTTGACCCAAGAAGACTAGCTAGCTAGGAAGTTTCAGAACTTGGAATAACACCTCGATGATATGATTTTAGAAGCAGAGCTCTTAAATGCATTTGTTACGGCAACCTCACTGCATCTTAGCCTCCCAAGGAAGGTAAAAATGAAGCACAACTGGAAATAAATGCCTATTAGTTTAAAGACATAGATACCATTGGTAACTTTAGAGAAAGTGTTCGAAAACTTTATCTGTAAAGATCAGACAGTAAACTTGACATAGCACACTAGCAGCAATAGACAATATGCAGATGAATGGGCCTGGTTTTATTCTCTTGAAAAGGAAAATTAATAATAGATATCTCACTTTGATTTTAAAGTTTTTATCCTGGAAATCAAATATTAACCTCAAAAACTTGACCCAAACTGCAAAACCCTGTCAGAAACTGCTCTAAAGCAATATAAATTTGTCTTATCCTGCTTGAAAAGGATAGTCATCAAATCATTACCTCCTAATTTAAATCTGAAAAAGTCTCCTGGCTACAGGTAGGTGGAAGGCCAAATTATTAGCAAGGATAGAAGGCTAGATTTAGCCTGTGGGCCATTATTTGTTTCACACTGAATTACAAGTCAGTCATTGGTGCAGTAATTGACAGAAAGGTTGACTTCAGAATTGTTTAGTATGTTAAGATGAGAATAAAGGATAGGAGTTACTTAAGGAAAGATCCAACAAGGAAGGAGGAAAAAATAATAATAATTGAGAGAGCTTGGTGATATTTCACAGATGTTTTAATTGTTTGAACTTTGAATCATAATGTGAAATTTTAAAGTACAAATAAATCACAAATCTCTTCTAACTCAGCACCTTTGTTTTCAGAAGATGTTAAATGATATACCAAATGCTATGCCATTAATCATAGCTTCTTAGAGTAAGAAATTATCTTAAAATCATGAATCCAATAATTTCCAAATTGTTACTTAGTTTATACCTTCATGCTTACAATATATCCAAGTGTTTTCAAGCCTGTGTTGAATAATATGTAGTGATGGTAGCCACAGTATCTTCTTAGGCAGTCCATTCCATCTTTAGGTTTTCCTAAGAGTTAAAAAGTTACAGAAGCATAAGAAAATAATTGAATCCCTCTTCCTTATGACAATCTTTCATATTCAAATACAGTTTTATTTTAACTGCTAATGGTAGCTTTGGTCGACTACAGTAAATACGGAAGACTTGAAAACATAAAACTTTAAATTCAACTTCAGTTACATAATAGATAAGGCAGAGGGCACACGTCACAATGGAATTAGTAAGAAACCATGAAAGTGAAGAGAATTGTTTGAATAAGTGCTTTTGAGAATGGTGAGGACTAGTCATTACCATCTGTTCTAAAAATAAGAAAGTGCATTGAAGACCATTAGTAAATCAGTTGCCATAAAGATTCAAATAATAAAAACATGAGGAATGTGGTGAATGAATGTCTTATCTAGCCTACCAGTAAATATTATTTATCTTATGAAAATAAATGCTGGAGAAAAAGCAAGAATTTTTCCTATAATATTATGTTTCTTACAAAAACATAAGTTGTTCTAGCTTATGAAATGTAACTCTTTACCTCCATGCTGTAATCATTACATTCTTGTTTTATAAGTCTACTACAGGAAATTGAACTTGTTGGAATAAATTGAATCTATTCACCCAAGTTATAAAGTACACACCATCTCTATGATCACCAACACACTATCTAAAACATCTAGAATTAAGATTTAATTCTAATTCCAGTGGTATCCAAGTGCCATAAATTTCACTTGGTAGATAGAAACATTAAGACCCTTTCTTTTCACCTCGACTGTAAATTCTGTTGAGAAAATTAAATAGACATTTCTAATAGGTTCATTTTTAAACACTTAAGGATTTTTTTTCTTTTGATACTATGTGACAAAAGCGGAACTCCATGATTTTCACTTTAACAACATCAAGTTTTAAAAATCAACGTCACTGAGAAAAAACTTACTTGTAATAAATGTTTCAATGCTTTTCATTTATTTCTTAAGTCTTGATTCTTTTTTGTCTGACTTCTTTTGGATTGAGTACTTTTCCTTTTTTACATTTTATATTCACTCCTGGCCGTTTTTTTTTTTTTTACTGGCATACTGAGGTCCACGTTTATGCCTATTCCCAAGAAGGACAATCCAAACGAATGAAGAAATTTATAAAACAATATCACTAACATCACACACAAGCAAAATTTTGCTGAAGATCATTCAAAAGTGGCTGAAGCAGTATATTGACAAGGAACTGCCAGGAATTCAAGCTGGATTCAGAAGACAGTGTGGAACCAGGAATATCATTGCTGATATCAGATGGATCCTGGCTGAAAGCAGAGAATATCAGAAGGATATTTACCTGTGTTTTATTGACTATGCAAAGGCATTCAACTGTGTGAATAGTAATAAATTATGGATATCATTACGAAGAATGAGAATTCCAGAACACTTAATTGTGCTCACGAGGAAACTTTACATAGATCAAGAGGCTATTGTTTGGGCAGAACAAGTGGATACAGACTGGTTTAAAGTCAGGAAGGGCATGTGTCAGGGTTGTATCCTTTCACCATACCTATTCAGTCTGTATGCTGAGCAAATAATCCAAGAAGCTGAACGGCATGAAGAACAACGGGGCATCAGGATTGGAGGAAGACTCATTAACAACCTGCGTTATGCAGATGACACAACCTTGCTTGCTGAAAGTGAAGAGGACTTGAAGCACTTACTACTGAAGATCAAAGACCACAGCCTTCAGTATGGATTGCACCTTAATATAAAGAAAACAAAAATCCTCACAACCGCATCAGTGAGCAACATCATGATAAACGGAGAAAAGATTGAAGTTGACAAGGATTTCATTTTACTTGGATGCGCAGTCAACAGCCGTGGAAGCAGCAGTCAAGAAATCAAAAGACACATTGCATTGGGCAAATCTGCTGCAAAGGACCTCTTCAAAGTTTTGAAAAGCAAAGATGTCACCTTAACTAAGTGTGTCTGACCCAAGCCATGGTATTTTCAATCTCATCATATGCGTGAGAAAGCTGGACAATGAATAAGGAAGACCAAAGAAAAATTCAAGCCTTTGAATTGTGGTGTTGGCAAAGAATACTGAACATACCATGGACTACCAAAAGAATGAATAAATCTGTGTTGGAAGAAGTGCAACCAGAATGCTCCTTAGAAGCAAGGATGGCAAGACTGCGTCTTATATACTTTGGACATGTTGTCAGGAGGGATCAGTCCCTGGAGAAGGACATTATGCTTGGTAAAGTACGGGGTCAGTGGAAAAGAGGAAGATCCTTAACGAGGTAGACTGACACAGTGGCTGCAGCAATGGGCTCAAGCTTAACAAGGTTTTTAAAGATGGTGCAGGACCGGCCAACATTTCGTTCTGAAGTGCATAGGGTCACTATGAGTTGGAACCAACTTGATGGCACCTGACAACAACACTGGCATCCTAACAGGACTAATTTCATGAGTGCACCCTGTGTATTCATACAGACTCCAAGCTCAAAAGAGCTCCGTATTTCGTTTAGTAGTCTCCTTTTGCCATGTTGACATTTTTAATAATTTTTGAAGGGCGCTGCATTTAAATATTACACCGTGCTCCACAAATTATGTAGCTTGTCATGACACACACACATATACATGTTATTATACTTTTGTATACACTTTAATTTTTAGTGGTTTCCTCGTGATTTACTATACCCATCTTTATCTTTTTACAGGGTATCTGCAGATACCACTTCAAATATAATACAGGAAAATTAAAACTGTAGAATTCTGTCTTCTCTCATTCTTTGAGTTATTACTACCATATATTTTACTTTCACATATTCTATATTTTTATGTATTGTTTTCTTTTTTCTACTGTATGCAGTGTGGGTTCCCCCCTTCCCCGTATTCCTTTTATATTTTTAGCATTATCATTGTTTTCTAGTAATTTTATTAGGGTATTATATTTTCTTGCTTTTGTTGTCTTTGCATTTATACTGCCTGGAGATTTCTGAGTTTATTAGTTTGCTACTTTATGCTTTTCATCAAATTTTGGCCACTATTTTTTTTTTTTTTTATTTTATGTAATACCTTTTTTGTCTCACTCAAACTTTTCTAGCCCTTTAGTTGAACGTGTGCTGGGTTACTTGATATTGTCTCACAGGTCACTGAGGCGCTGATCATTTTTTCAGTCTTTTGTCTCTCAATGCTTCTGTTTCAATAATTTTTAGTGTTATAACTTGAAGTGCACTGGCCTTCTGTAATATCTGATCACTCTTAATCTAATCCATTAAATTCTTCACTTCAGACACTGTGTCTTGGTTATCTTCAGTGCTGCCCCAGTGCAATTCCTACCCTGCTCTATTAGCAACCAGGGTCATCTTTTACTTGGCAATCAAGCTCACAAGACTCAGAAGGTTTTAACTGGGGCCACATTTACTTATCTTTAAGAAAGGAAACAGGAAAGACAATAACAAAACATGCATAGAAACAGCAAAATGACTTTATAAATAATACTAATGGTTAAAAAAAAAAACAATAATTTCACCACCGATTAATATTGCATTTTTGTTTGAGTGTGGATTCTTAAAACAGGCTGTCTGATTTTCAAATACAGGTTCCACAGTTTACTTAACTTGAACATGTTGCTTAATCTCTTGGACATGGTTTTTACGTCTCTTAATTGGGACTAATAATAATAGCATCTTCCTCATAATGCTATTTGGAGAATTAAATGATATAAAATTGTGCTTACACACAGTAAGTGCATAATATATTTTAGGTATTATACTAGAGCAAACTGTTTTTTCTATTTCTGAGATGTATTTCAGGCATTGCTCTTATGTATACGTGACTCTTACATAACTTTAATAAGTGTGTATACACATATTATTTGTTGTTTTTCTTTAATACAGTACAATAACATGTTTCTTTTTTATTATCTACTCAGTTATAAAGTCAATTAGCAAAAATTTTCCTATGATGTTAATAATATTCTAATTTAAATGAGACATTTAATAATATCCTGATTTAAATTGATACGTTACAACAAACAGATGTGATGCTGGAAGCACTCACTCATCTATGCCAAGAAATTTGGAAGACAGCTACCTGGCCAGCCAACTGGAAGAGATCCATATTTGTGCCCATCTCAAGGAAAGGTCACCCAACAGAGTGCAGAAGTTACTGAACATTATCTCTTAATATCACACACAAGTAAAATTTTGCTGAAGATAATTAAAAAACAGTTGCAGCAATATATAGGCAGAGGACTGCCGGAAATACAAGCTGGATTCAGAAGAGGATGTGGAATGATGGACATCACTGCTGATGTCAGATGGACCTTGACTGAAAGCACAGAAAACCAGAAAGATGTGTACCTGTGTTTTTTTGACTATGTAAAGGCATTCAGCTGTTAGATATAACAAATTATGGATAACATTGCAAAGGATGAGAATTCCAGAACACTTAATTGTGCTCATGAGGAACCTGTACATAGGCCAAGAGGCAGTCGTTCAAACAGAACAAGGATACCGTGTAGTTTAAAATCAGGGAGGGTGTGTGTCAGGGTTGTGTCTTTTTACCATACTTATTCAATCTGTTTTTTTTTATTCAATCTGTATGATGAGCAAATTACCTGATAAACTGGACTATATGAAGAAGAATGGGATATCAGGATTGGAAGAAGACTCATTAACAACCTGTGGTATGAAGATGACACAACCTTGTTTGCTGAAAGCTAAAAGAAATTGAAGCACTTCCTGATGCAGATGAAAAACTATAGCCTTCAGTATGAATTATACCTGAACTAAAGAAAACAAAATCCTTACAACTGGACCAATAAGCAGCATCATGATAAACAGAGAAAATATTGAAGTTGTCAAAGATTTCATTTTACTTGGATTCATAATCAATGCCCTAGGAAGCAGCAGTCAAGAAATCAAACGACATATTGCATTGGGTAAATCTGCTGCAAAAGACCTCTTTAAAGTGTTAAAAAGCAAAGATGTTACTTTGAGGACTAAGGTGTGCCTGACTCAAGCCCTGGTATTTTCAGTTGCCTCATATATATGCGAAAGCTGGACAATGAATAAGGAAGAACAAGGAAGATTTGATGCATTCAAATTATGGTGTTGGCAAAGAATATTGAATATGCCACATACTGTCAGAAGAATGAACAAATCTGTCTTGGAAGAAGTACACTGTCTCGTGTACTTTGGACAGGTTATCAGGAGGGACAGTCCTTGAAGAAGGACATCATGCTTGGTTAAGCTGAGAGTCAGCAAAAAAAGAGGAAGACCCACAACGAAATGGATTGACATAGTGACTGCAAGGATGAGCTCAAACATGGCGATGATTGTAAGGATGGTGCAGGATCAGCTAGTGTTTTGCTCTGTTGTACATGGGGTCACAATGAGTCAAAAATGACTTGATGGTGCCTCGCAACAACAACAATGTAAATGCATGTTTTCCTATGAGTGACACTTTTTTTTTTATAAATAATGCTAAAGTAAGCATAGACATACACCTTAGTTTTAAATATTTTCTTAGGAAATTTGGACAGAAGCATAACAAATAGAAAATGTTCAAACCTTTCTATCCACAGAAGCAATGTTCACTTTGGCAATCAATTCAATAATTCCATACTTCTACATTTTATAAAGATAGCTACATAATTTCATAAACATGTAATAGTCTCATGTGCCCATTCCCAAAGACCATTTTGAGTCAAACACAATTAAGTTTGTGACCTGGCTGGTTATATTAGTCAGGTGATCCTGGTTTGTCATTTAATAGCTATGAGACTCAGTTTCCTCACTGGTGAAATTGGGGCTATTAAAGGTACGTAACTTATGGAATTATTGTAAGCCTCGAATGAGGTTATATATGTAAATGGCATATTAATTTAATCTTTTTGACCCTTGTTTATTGCTTTGTTAGGATAGGTTTAGAGTAGACTTTAATTTAGAGCAGCCACTCATCTAAGTGGCGGCCTTTCTAGTGGCTTTTTTGATTACCCAGGGTATTCTGTGAGGTTGGAATTCCTAAAATCCTCTCAGACTGTGTGACCTTTAGAATACCTATTCATCTCCTAGCTCTCCAGCACCCATGGTCTGTCAGGACATGAAGGGTTTCAAACTGCTATGAGCAACTTAATATTTTGCCAAAGACTTAAGCGATCCTTCATGCAGATTTCTGGAGCCTCATGCTTCTAACTCATCTCCACTCCTGAAGGAGACCTTTACACTCTGCTTGTGCTCCACACATGACACCTCAATCTAGAAAGAGACTCTAGACTGGCCTCCCAGGCAATACTGGAATTCATTTGCCCATTTCCTTCCCTTAAAGTATGCAGTCTTACACTGCTTGTTTTCTAACGTCTGAAAAGAGTTGCTTCATATATTTTCTCCAGGATTAAAATTATTTATGGCAGGAGAATTAGTCTCTTCCCAATTATATCTTTATGGATAGAAGTAAAAATTGGTGATAATTCACATTTAAAGTGACACCCACCTGTATTAATTTTCAGACGTCTATGGGATACGATTTAAGTCACAATTAATGGTTTCTATTTTTGCTCTGGAGCCCTGGTGGTACAGTGGTTAAGAGCTCGGCTGCTGACCTAAAGGTCAGTAGTTTGAATCCACCAGTTGCTCCTTGGGAACTCCACAGAGCAGTTCTATCTGTCCTATATGGTCTCTATGGAGTCGCTATGAGTCAGAATGGACTAGATGGCAATGGGTTTGGTTTACAGATTATCTTTGCACTGGTACCAAAATTTGACTCAAATACTTAAAAATGAAAACATTTAAGTCCAAGAAGCCAAAATACAAGAAATACAGAGAATTTATCAAACAAACTTATAAATATAATTACAGAATAAATTAATTAAATAAAATTTAAATTCCAATAACACAAATTTAGATTGAACTGTTGTAAAAAAAATTTTGTTATTCTGTGACACTGTAATATGCCCTAAGCTAGTAAAGCATAATATTTATTTGTACATTTTTGTTGTACAAATAAAACAAGCAGATAAGTTTTGTATAATATTAATATTTTGTCTAACACCAAAAATGTATCATTGAAATTATATCAATTAAATATGTATATGTTATATTATTATGCATTGAATAGCTATAAGAAACAAATAACTTTGTTTTTAAAGAACTTTTGTATGTAAACCTTATGTAAATTTGCTAGTGTCTTTCCAACTCATCTTGCTAAATCTGAATTCCCATAGATTCCTCTGTTTAGAATAAAGAAATTCTGTGAAGATACATCTCTAAGATTCTACCTTCAAAATACATAAAATACTAATATTAACTTAAAATATTTAAAGGCAAAGCTCTTCATGTTTTGTAGCTCCATAAGTAGAAGTAAGAGCAATGTATATATATTGCAGGTTTGCTAAAACAGATTTTGGAATGAATTAGAAAGATACTAAGCAATCCATAACGAAATGAAATTGAGCAGCCATGTATTTTTATTATGATAACTTAAATTTTATTAAATTATTGTTTACTGAAGATGATTTCTTCATAGAGATTGATTCAGTGGGAATTTCTTAGTATTTTCATCACATTCTTAGCTCTTTAGTGCTTGACATTTTCTTCTTCCAAATTAATGTTTAGTATTATTAATCAAAGACCCCTTAAGTCAAAGTCCAATGTTTGCATATTTGCCTTTTATACATAAAGGTTATATATACATAATAAAGATAAATAATTAGTATAGTTATTAATAGATAAGACAAGACCCAAACCCATGTATTACTTTTTTGTCTGAATATTTTAAAATAAACTATCTGCTCTACATTTAAATAATAGCTGTCATTTTATGCAACACACACCATATTAACAGCTTTAAGCATATCAATTGAATTAAGCTTACCCATCCACACAGGGTATGTCATATAAACAGTTTTATAGAAGAAGAACATGCTAAAAAATGATTTTACCTCAGGTCATACAATCAGAAATGTCAGAGGCATCAAAGACAGTTTATCTTACTCAAAATCCATGTCTTAAATACTATTGTACTTAGATGTCAACTTAACTAGCTGTTCTTGGCATAACAGATGCCTTTACAGTAGACCTTAACAATTATTAATAACATTATTGGCTTAATAAAAAATGGCCACGTATTCAAAAATGGTATGAATTCTAACCAGGAGGTTCCATTAAGTTTCCACTGATGCAAACATCAAGTTGAGTTAAACCTTTATGTTATCGTTGTTGTGCGCCATTGAGTCAATTCAGACACATAGCGACCCTGTAGGGTAGAGTAGAACTGCCCATAAGTTTTCCTAGGCTTTAATCTTTATGGGAGCAGATCATCAGGTTTCCCTGACCCCCCTTCCAGGGGCCACTGGTGGGTTTAAACGGCCTTTATTTTAGCAGTTGAGCCCTTACCATTAAGCCACCAGGAGTCTTTTACGTTTTGGTAGTGATTAATATGTTTACATAGCTGATTCTTTTTCTTTAACTTGTATCACTGTGTTCATATTTGTAATGCATCCTTCCTATCTGAATTTCTGCTTGCAGGTTATTCACATCTAATGTTTGTATATGATTAGTTTCTGTTACAAAATGTCTTCTCTTTCTTCAAAGTTTTCTGTTGTTATTTGTCATTTAGTATTTCAGTCTAGAAGTACATTTTATCAGTCCTTTGTGTCTTTATACTTTTTAGAATGTCTCAATGATTCTTATACTATAAAAATGTTTTTTGATCAAGTAAATAAGAATTAAAATGCACAAAAATTTTTTAACAAGGAAATAAATGCATGAAAATTCTTTAAATATGCTACCTACCTATTAGAAGACAATGTAAATAATTTAATAAATAATAGTGCTTGCTTTCAGTAGATAAATTGATCTCTATATGTTTATAGCCTGGAAAGATCCTATAAAAAATACTATCCTGTTGTATCTTGTAGAATTATGACTTCATAGTTTACATAGAAATATTGTCCCAGTTCTCCAAATCAAGCTGTGAATATTTGGTAGATACTTCCCTAGGCTTGTTCTGAATAAAATTAAGATATGTTCAAGGAATAAAGATTCAGTTGGGTGTGGACTGTAGTGTCTCAATTCTAGTGACCCTGTACATTATTCTGATGACACAGTTTTATTATTTTTCACTTTGGTGGCAAACCCGCCTGAGACGTTTACTTCTCACTGAATGAAATATGAGAAGAAAGACATTTTAATGAATCTGCAAAGAACATAGAACACATAAAGATCCGAATTTAGAGATTTAGAAAATATAAGCCATTTTTTCCGTTTCACCCAGAATAAAGAAAAAAAAAATCATTTGTAATTGTCACATACTGTAGACTAAGTGATAATAAGATTTCTTAACGATAAATTCTCATGCAAAAATGAGTGAATGTTCACATGATCAGAGTGTGAAAAGCTTGATCCTGCTTGAGATTGAAGAAATTATAGTTCTTAAGTATGGTGCACTCTCTGGACAACTAGAAGATTGATCTAAATATGGTAGGAGTTTTGGCAGCAAAATTTTATCATTTCCTTTGCTGCTACAGTGAATGAATACATTTTAAAAATTGACATCATTTGCTATTCCCACTAGAAAACAGCAAGTTCAGTTTTATTGAAAAGGACGCAGCGATGGCAGATTTCAAAGAAACTCAGAATCTAATGATCATTATGGTTTTACCAAAGTAAGATGGTGCCTCTTTAAGTTATTATTTCAAGAAACACAGCTGGGCCTCCACAGCCAAGACTTTAATTGCTTTTGATCCCCAGAAATTAGGTTTTACTTTCCTGCATATGACTCTCCTCACATCTTTCTTCAGTGATTGCAAGCTTGTCTTCTGTGGAATGTGAAAGATTGCTGATATGGCTTACAGTTATGTTTTATGCAGTCTCTGTTTTTGAAAGGCAACTTCTCTATCCTCCCCAACCTTACAAAAATTACATTAATATCAATAAATTTATTGAAATCAATAAATTTTCCAAGTAATATTTATACATATTAAAATAGAGTAAGTATATAGTTCACCTATTCCCAATATAATAGGGATTATATAAAAGTTCAATTCATCCTTGTAATTTTCGTTAGTGCACTCATATAAATATATGTCTAGTCTTATTGAAGAAGAATTGATGCTTTTGAATTATGGTGTTGGTGAAGAATATTGAATATACCATGGACTGCCAAAAGAATGGACAAATCTGTCTTGGAAGAAGTACAGCCTGAACGCTCCTTAGAAGGAAGGATGGCAAAACTTCATCTCACATACTTTGGACATATTATCAGGAGGGATCTGTCCTTGGAAAGGACACCATGCTTGGTAAAGTAGAGGGTCAGTGAAAAAGAGGAAGACCTTCAATGAGATGGATTGACACAGTGGCCACTGTGGCTACAACATAGGGTTCAAACACCAATGATTGTGAGGATGGTGCAGGACCAGGCAGTGTTTCATTCTGTCGTACATAGGGTCACTATCGGTTGGAACCAACTCGAAGGCACCTAACAGCAACATATGGACAACATTCTTGATAATGCTTCTTTTGTCTCCCTCTCCAGAAGATCAGGGACTTATATTTGTTTTCCAGATTTCATGAGCAAGGCAAACAAATTATGAATGGCTAATTCTTGGTTTCTGTTAAGATGAGATGCTTATAAAAGTATCCTCCTTAAATTGCACTCACTGATTTTTATGAAAATTCTTCCACTTAACCTTAATTTATTGGCTAGACATTTCTAAATATCTTGTTTTATGTTCTTAATGGAGAATGGGAGGCAGAAATCATTTAAGATTATCTTCCATAAGCCTTCAAATTAGATATAATATGGCTTCAACCTTTCATTAATATATAAATGAAGCATTATTCTGAGACAACAATGAACAAATTTGACTCCTTGGGACTCTAGTCATATATGCCAACCTCCAGAATCTACTACCTAGATTGTGATATAACTGAGAACAGAGAGTAGTGTTGAATTTAGCAACTGAAAATAAACTAGCACTAACTTAAGACTCCTTTCTAGATTCAAACTCATGGTTTCTGTATGAGTGCCTGTTAAGTGTAAAAGTCTTAACTATATCAGTGAGTAATAAAAAATTGAGAAATATTTGACTATTTTTCAGTTAATAAATTCAATATTACACTGGTAGAGCTTTTTATTACATGAACTTTAATTAAGTTGATTATATTAAAACCTATGACCTGTTTCTTATTTAGCTGAGTTATACCAGCTATGAATTAATTTAGCAAGCTTATTTTCACAGCCAAATTAGATTAGCGAACTTCAATTTGCTTAACAATTTAATATGTTACCCAAAAACTTTAAAATGACTCAAATGGAATTTACAATCAAACTTATTAGAGTTATCATTTCAGTGTCACAAAGTTGCATAATAATGTAAAGGAAGTGAACTCTATGAAAATGTGCATTATTTCACTTAAGTTCATTTACTTATTATAGAACAATTTTTCAATGATTTATCAGTTTTTTAAATATTATAATTAAAAAAATGAATTAAATGCAGAATGCACATTCTGCATGATTGTTACCCTGTATGTGTGTATGTGTGAGTGTGTTTACTCCTGTAATTATGCATGTAGTTGTATTAATGTAGGTACCCCTAAGCTTTATTGTTAGAAGAGAAATGGCAAGGTCAGATTTAGGTCCATATGGGATGGCCACTGTGAAAGTAGTTTTAATTCTTTCTGAAGAAATTATGAAGAGCTAAGTTATGGACTGGGCTAAAATAGAAAGCAGAAATTTTAACTGAGTCCTAGGCAGTGGAAACTTATTTATATACAAAATAAATTTTAAATATATACAATGTTACATGGCATGGGAATAGAGGCAAAGGTAGATCTCTGTTTTCTTCTGTATGCATGAGTGCCTCACTCTTCACTTTTGGGAAAATAGCTTTATGTTTCGGAAAATAGTATGACTTTGGATAAGAGAAATTGGGGATTGGATATCGAGTCTGAAATTTCCAAATACATAAATTATGGAAAATAGTTCTTTGCCAATTTGAAGCATTGTAGTGAGAATTTATGAATATATATATGTATGTGTGTGTGTGCCTTGAGTATGATCAGAATTCAGTAAATTCATACTATTATTTTAATATTGTCATTTTCAGTAACAATTTTTACAACTGTAGATATAGATTACTAATTCTTAATTTCTCTGTTGCCTGTGACTTTGTTAACTTCCTGGTCATTTTTTAAAACTCTTTCTTGGTGTTTGGCATGTTTATACTCCTACCTTACTGACTTTCTTACTTCATTGGCTTTATTTTCTGTATTGACTACTCATTTTGTTCTTTTCCACTAAACATCCTTACTCAGTATTTTGCCCTTCACCCTCATGTTTTCTCTCTCCCTCTCAATCTGTCTTCTCTTATTGATCTCAAACCTTCAACTAACACATGTGGTTGTGTTATCTTTAAAAATATCCAATAGTGAATTCTCTCCATAGCTAGAATACTGTTTCTAAATGTGTGTATTTTGGCCCATCTCACACTTTAATATACCTCAAATCAAACTTCCTTCTCCCTCTCTGTATCTTTTACTTTACTTCTGAGGTTAGAAATCTCAAAGTTCTCTTTTAAGAAATCATTTTTCTTGACCTCCTAACTGTTCTCACAGTCTTTATCTCCAAAATAACATGGTGAAACTGCAATTTGGTTATTTTACTTTAGTTATTATAAATAATTTATAGCAATTGAATATTTAACATAATTCACTCATTTTTTCCCCAGATTGTTTCTAATGTATCAGTCATATAACACCACCCTTTGACCAGACATGTTTAAATGTTCAGTTCCCCATTTTTAAACTGAAACTTAATTCCAGAAATTTACGATTATGCAGTCTCTCTCATTTTTTCAACCCACATATATTATATTATAGTTATCCAGCTGCTGTTCTGTAAATAAAATTAGTGCTTTCATATTTCCTTGCTTTTATAAACTTTTTCCTTAGCCTAGAATTCATCCACCCCTTTTGTGCTTCTCATGTCTCTTCTGGAAATTATTTCATGATCTTGAAAAACCAATTCGAGAGTACTCTCTTCACTAATGTTTCCAGGTGCAAGTAGTTTTTTTTTCTTTAAGCATTCCTATAACAATTTCCTAAACATTAATGAATTTATTACTATTATGATAGTAGTTTTTATAAAAATTCATGAATATTTGGACAAACATATAATTCCCTTTTTTGTACTTTAAGCCTCTATGTAGAAAAGAGGTTTCTGTGCATGAGTATAATTTTAGTTTCAACAGTGCTTAATATTGTGCCATCCGACCATTAAATGCTCAAAAAAAAAATTTGTTGAATGAACATTTCAATTTCAATATATGTTTAAACCAATAGATATAAGATCATAAGATCAAGGAATAGACTACTTGTATTTAATAACACACTGAAGGGAGTGATTTAGAAAAAAAAGGATCACCTTTTAAATAAAAATGTGTTTTTAAATTTTAAAATAATGGAAATTCAAACAAATAGTGGTATTAAAATGGTGTATATAAAAAACAAAGGCTTAATCTTACATTTAAAAAAACAAAATGAATGAAGATATTCATTAATATATAAGTAAAATTAATAAATATGTATTCCAGTCATGCATATTGAACATACTGTTCAATTATAATTAAAGTTCATTTATTTTGTGGTGCTCACATTTGCTGTCACCGATTGTCTTTTCTGCCCATGTCATTTCATCTTTGATGTCTTTCCCAATCAGATGTAAAATGAGCCTTTCCTTACATCTCTGTTTAACTTCTATGAAAGCTGATTTCCTATTGCTTTGAGAGGCCCTCAATTAGAGTTTCTTAAAAAACTAACAACAACAAAAAAAGCTAAAAACCAAAAATGAAATAAAGATAATGGGGAGAAGTTTATTTCTATAAATTAAAGCATTTTCAAGATTATTCCACTCTTACCTATTAACAAAAAGGCAGATAAACTTACACGCATTTGCTACACATATAAACAACAAGCTTCCTATATTACAAGAAACAAATGTTACAGAATTCTGCACCATATTCTAGATAACTGTCAAATATAAGAAATAAAATTTGGGACCCAGTCTTCTAGAGATGCATATCTTTGGGGCCCTGGTGGCACACTGGTTAAGAGCTAGAGCTGCCAACAATAAGACTGACAGTTCAAATCCACCAGCTGTTCCTTGGAAATCCTATGGGGCAGTTCTAATCTAGTCTACAGGGTCTCTGTAAGTCAGAGTTGACTTGATGGCAACTGATTTGATTTGGCTTTTCGGTTTTGCATTTGACTTTAAATTAAGTCATTACTTCTATTTCTTTCTATCAAGAAAATGTTTTTTGCAGTGGCCAATTGAACAGATAAATAAAAATTGATTTTCTGCTTAATTCATAGTATATTTCCAACTGAAAATGGATGAATCTGGCAGAAAATTAGGCTTTATGTTAGTCAATATAAAACCAAAACCAAACCTGCTGCTGTGGAGTCAATTCTGACTTATAGTGGTCCCGCAGGACAGAGTAGAACTGCCCCATAGGGTTTCCAAGGAATGGCTGGTGGATTCCAACTGCTGACCTTTTGGTTAGCAGCCTAAGACTTAACCACTGTGCCACCAGGGTTGTAAAACACACACACACACACACACCCATTGCCGTTGAGCCAATTATGACTCATAGCAACCCTATAGGACAGAGTAGAACTGCTCCATAGAGTTTCCACCCCCATGTGTCTCTCAGTTTGTCATACTGTGGGGGCTTGCATAGTTCTGTGATGCTGGAAGCTATGCCACCAGTATTCAGATACTAGCAGGGTCACTCATGGAGGACAGGTTTCAGCTGAGCTTCCAGGCTAAGACATATTAGGAAGAAGGACCCGGCAGTCTACTTCTGAAAAGAATTAGCCAGTGAAAACCTTATGAATAGTAGTGGAACATTGTCTGATATAGCGCTGAGAGATGAGTCCTCCAGGTTGGAAGGCACTCAGAAGATGACTAGGGAAAGGCTGCCTCCTCAAAGTAGAGTCAACCTTAATGACATGGCTGGAGGAAAGCTTTTGGGACCTTCATTTGCTGTTGTGGCATGACTCAAAATGAGAAGAAACAGCTGAAAGCATCCATTAATAATCAGAACCTGGAATGTACAAAGTATGAATCTAGGAAAATTGGAAATCATCAAAAACGAAATGGAACACATAAACATTGATATCCTAGGCATAGTGAGCTGAAATGGACTGGTATTGGCCATTTTGAATTGCACAGTCATATAGCCTACTATGCTGGGAATGACAACTTGAAGAGGAGTGGTATTGCATTATCGTCAAAAGAACCTTTCAAGGTCTATCCTGAAATACAATACAAGGCTGTCAGTGATAGGATAATATGTATATGCCTACAAGGAAGACCAGTTAATACAACTAGTATTCAAATTTATGCACCAAACACTAAGGCCAAAGATGAAGAAATTGAAGATTTTTATCAGCTTCTGCAGAAATTGATTGAACATGCAACCAGTATGCATTGATAATTACTGGTGATTGGAATGCAAAAGTTGGAAACGAAGAAGAAGGATCAGTAGTTGGAAAATATGGGAAGAACACACTTGGCATTTCTCAAGCTGATAGAGCTGAGAAAAAATTCAAGCCTTGAGTTGCAATAGTGAAGGATTGCATGAAGAAAGTATTAAACGAAGCAGGAAGTATCAAAAGAAGATGGAAGGCATACACAGAGTCATTATACTAAAAAGAATTAGTCGACTTTCAACCATTTCAAGAGATAGCATATGATCAGGAACTGATGACACTGAAGGAAGAAGTCCAAGCAGTAGTGAAGGCGTTGGCAAAAAACTAGGCTCCAGGGATTGACAGAATATCAAT
Source organism: Loxodonta africana (assembly GCF_030014295.1). Classification (NCBI taxonomy): domain Eukaryota; kingdom Metazoa; phylum Chordata; class Mammalia; order Proboscidea; family Elephantidae; genus Loxodonta; species Loxodonta africana. The sequence goes on from NC_087351.1 coordinate 54,237,987, forward strand.
TGAGATGTTTCAACAAATGGATGCAGCACTGGAAGTGCTCACTCATCTATGCCAAGAAATATGGAAGACAGGTTCCAGGCCACCTGACTGGAAGAGATCCATATTTATGCCTATTCCCAAGAAAGGTGATCCACCGAATGTGGAAATTATCGAACGATATCATTAATATCACACACAAGCAAAATTTTGCTGAAGATCATTCAAAAACGGCTGCAGCAGTATATTGACAGGGAACTGCCAGAAGTTCAGGCCGGATTCAGAAGAGGATGTGGAACCAGGCATATCATTGCTGATGTCAGATTGGATCCTGGCTGAAAGCAGAGAATACCAGAAGAATGTTTACCTGTGTTTTATTGACTATGCAAAGGCATTCGACTCTGTGGATCATAACAAATTATGGATAACATGGTGAAGAATGGGAATTCCAGAACACTTAATTGTGCTCACGAGGAACCTGTACATAGATCAAGAGCCAGTTGTTCAAACACGACAAGGGAATACTGAGTGGTTTAAAGTCAGTAAAGGTGTGCTTCAGGGTTGTACCCTTTCAACATGCCTATTCAGTATGTATGCTCAGCAAATTGCCTGAGACTATATGAAGAAGAACGTGGTATCAGGATTGGAGGAAGACTCATTAACAACCTGCGTTATGCAGATGACACAACCTTGCTTGCTGAAAGTGAAGAGGACTTGAAGCATTTACTAATGAAGATCAAAGACCACAGTCTTCAGTATGGATTACGCCTCAACATAAAGAAAACAAAAATCCTCACAACCGGACCAATAACCAATATCATAATAAATGGAGAAAAGATTGAAGTTGTCAAGGATTTCATTTTACTTGGATTCACAATCAACAGTCAAGAAATCAAAAGATTTTGGTCATTGGGGGTATATGCTACAAAGGACCTCTTTAAGGTGTTGAAAAGCAAAGATGCCGCCTTGAAGACTAAGATGCACCTGACCCAAGCCATGGTATTTTCAATTGCATCATATGCATGTGGATAAGGAAGACCAAAGAAGAATTGATGCCTTTGAATTGAGATGCTGGCGAAGAAAATTGAATATACCATAGAGTGCCGAAAGGATGAACAAAACTGTCTTGGAAGAATGTTCTTAGAAGCAAGGGTGGCGAGACTGAGCCTTACATACTTTGGACATTTGTCAGGAGGGATCAGACCCTGGAGAAGGACATCATGCTTGGGAAAGTACAGGGTCAGCGGGAAAGAGGAAGACCCTCAATGAGATGGATTGCCCCAGTAGCTGCAACAATGGGTTCAAGCATAACAAGAATTGCAGGGATGGCACAGGACCAGGCAGTGTTTCATTCTGTTGTGTGTAAGGTCGCTATGAGTTGGAACTGACTCAATGGCATCTAATAACAACAAAAACAACATAGAGTTTCCGGGGAGTGCCTGGTGAATAGAAAATGCTGACCTTTTTGTTAGCAGCCATAACACTTAAGCACTATGCCACCAGTGTTTCCCACCAGGGCTGTAGTGAAGTATAAATAATTTGGAGAACCTCCAGCAGTTTTCTTTGAATAGTAAGAGAATGAGATGGAATTCTAATAGGTGGCTTCTTCACAAAGTGGGATATTAATCGAAGGGATGCCCTGAGGACTACCCTCAATTCCAGTACCTGGAGATGCTCCTCAGTCTTAAATGAAAGACTCATTAAGACTCAAATGTCACCTCAAATATTATATTTTTCTAAGACATAATCAAAAAACATGTGCTCTATTCTTACCACATCATTTTATTTTTATTTTTTTAATTTAAGACAATCACACCCTCACCTTTCCATCTTTAATAATGTAAATAGTTGCACTTGCAACTTTCAGGCTATTTTCCAAGAAACTTTCTGCCCCCAGGTTCCAAAAATTGGATCTGTAATTCTGGTTTCTGTTACAAAGCCATTATTGGTAAAAGTGGTTCTTTTGGCTTGAATTACCAATATAATTTAGCCAAAATTTATAGATAGTAATTATGTCATTTGAACATTTGCATCAATGATATTTATTTTATTATTAAAAATGAAGATAATGTTTTGTGAAAATATATGATTTTTAAATGAACCTTCTTTGTTCTTACCAGTGCCAAAATTTTTAATATAACTTTAAAGAAAAACCGACTGGAGGACTTACCTATAAATTCTCAAGACTAAACATTACTTACTACCTATCTTCTCTACTGTGTTCTTTTTTTTTTTTTTGCTAATGTGTCCTTTAGAGTTGTATTCTATTATAATTGTAAAACAATTACAGTGTTTCAAAATACTGTAATTTTCCCAAGGAATTCTTGTTTAGGAAGAAAAAATGTGTAGGATAGTGAAATCTGGGTTGATCATTCCAATTTTTTTTTTTAAAGATATTTCGTCCGTTTCTTCTTTGTGTTAATGATATGTATTGACTTACACAGTATATGTTAAATTACGCTTAAAATAACCAATTTCTAGCCAGTGAGCAAGGAAGATGTCATCAGTGCTTTTTGAATTATTGCTGTGCTTCAAAATTGTTAATTATGCTGCTCAAATGCAGACAAATAAGGACCTCACAAGACCTTTTTTGTCCAACTGCAGAAAAGAAAAAGGAAGTAAGCAAATTAAGACACAATAAAGTTAGTTTTAAGAGTTTGGTTGTAATAGATGCTTTCAAGAAAATACAGTAGATTTGTGCTTACCTTGTATAAGTCTAAGAAAATTTTAAAATATTAGTTTAAAATGTTCATCATAGTAGGATGATAGGTTAACTACTATGTTTAAATAAAAAAAATACATTTAAACTAAATACATGGATGTTTAAATGAGGTTTCACAAATATTAAAATATATCCAAATATATTTTTCCTTAGGAAAACACAGGAAATTTTAAAGACAGAAAAGTGGTTATGATCTATATATTAAAGACTATTGTGTTATCATGCCAGTAAAGAAATGAATCAATAAGGATTCTTATGGTGGAAATTAAAACAAAAGTTAAAAAAAATTCAGTTTAAATAAAAGACATGTTCCAGACTGAGTTAAATACTATTCCTCACTACTAATAACAAATTTTCAAATAATATGAATCTTTAACAGGAGAAAGTCATAGGGAGGCTGACTTCCATAACTGCTGCTCCTCCAGCTTCATTTATTTATTTGTAAATAAAGAGCAAATATGACAGAGGCAATCATTCCAGATGAAGAACAACTCCTACGAATCTAACCAACTTGTTTCATTTACAATGCTTTGGAACAATGCACTTATAAACATTTGTGTAATAATGAAGTCTTCAGCCATTAGAGTTGGAAGCTGAGATTTTCCAAAACCAAATTTTTTTTACCCCTCAATTTGGAGCATTCTTTCTCAGTTAATAACTCTCTTCTCCCTACAGTGCTACATATTCTGAATAATCCTTTCAAAAGAAACAAGCAGCATACCAAACCACATATATGTGTGTGTGTGGATAATTTTCCATTTCACTGAGCTAACACAAAAGTATAGAAGCCACTGCACGCAAAATATGAAGTGAAAACAGAATCCCTGGAATTAAGCAAGCATAAAATGTAAAAGCTGACTTTCACTATGGGATTTCTGCCAAAAGTTGGATAACTTGAGCTTTTGATATAATGGTGGTAGTTAGGGGACATGAAATGAAATTCAAGGTCAGTCAATAAAGGAGAGAATTATAAGTAGGAACCTCTGCATAAATTGGGGATTTTAAGCTACTATATTCTCTGTGTAAAGATGAATGAGAAATAAACTCTACTGCCTAGAAATGGAGAGTGAGGTAACATATCAGTCTTAGCGCTGGATGGAGGGGGAAGAAATATCTACAGCCACAAGCCAGCCTAGAATACTACTATTTGAAAAACATCTAAAGGGGAATTAAAAGTGGTAAATCTTCTGCTGGATTGGAAGACTCAAAAGCAATGAACCTCTGGGAGAACTGTGTATCAATCAGTCCTAGATCTCAAATCATTTCAATGAAAGTGTACAGCTATCAGTCTTAAACACACAAACACACACACACACACACACACACATACAAAACACATAAGGAAAATAAGCAGCATGAGTAGAACCAGTAGAAATATGAAACAGCAGAAATATATATTCAAAGAATTCAAATACATGAATTATCAAACACATAAAATAAAATGAATTTTTAATCTATTAAATACAAACAAACAAAAACTCCCTTATCAGATAAGGGAGTACTATTCGGGGCCCTAGTGTATTTCTTCCATCCTAGAAATAGGACTCTTGTCTCAATTTTGAAACACCAACCTGATTTTCCTTTGCTAGTCGGAATCCTTTGCCCTTGCCTGTAAAGTAATCCTTTTCTTTGCTTGGTTATGAGGCATGAGGAATGCAAAATGAACAGGGGTTTGAATAAGTTTCCAATTTAATGAAACCAAGACCTTTTTCCCTGGTGAACATTTCCTTGAGCCTCAGGAGATCTAACACCACTGAAAATGTGTCAAAGTTGGAAAGAGAAACTCACATAATTGATTAATTCATCTAACAGTGAGATGGGACAGTCACAACTCCAGCCCACTACTTCTGAGCCTGGAGGAAATGGTGTCACATGATGCTAGTGTAAGAACTTGAAAAATTCTTTGGGCAGTGTTCTAAACTCATTGGTTGTTGTCTTCCACCTTGCATTCTGTGTGTACATGAATGATGGTGCTGATAGAAATACTACAGGCAGAAAGGCAAATATACATAAAAAAGGATAGGAGCAGTATACATAAATAAGGTAAATATTGCTAACAAAATCCAAAAATACCTCTAAATATTATGCCTCTTTCTTCACATTTGGTGGCACAGTGTCATGAAATTTCTCTTATTTTACAGAATATCAATGTATCAAAAACCACTGGACTCCTAGAAATTTATCAGTTCACTGAGCAGTTTTAGGATATATTGTCTACCTTCTAGCACTCATATCTTGCTAAGGCATTTAGGGTCCTGGATATTTTTCACCCACCCAATTAGAGAAATGCCATCAACATAGTAAACCAAGGTGGTACAATAGACCAATCTGAGATATTGAGACAATTTAGGTCCCTCCAGATGATAAGCTGACTGAATGCAGGACAGCTGACATAATCCTGAGGTAAGGTACTAAAAATATACTGGTGTCACTGATGCTGAAGAACTGCTTCTGATTTTCGATATTGGTCAACACAGAAAAGAAATAATTTGCTAGTTTAATGGGTACATATCATATGCCAGAGACTGCAATAATATTTGCTAGTAAATATATTTTTAAAAAGTTGTTATTTTTGATACCACAGTTATCTTCCACAACTCATTTGGGTTTTGCATCAGTGAAATAGGTGAATTTAACAGAGTTTTGAGAGGAATAGCCATTCTTATATCTTCCAAATCTTTGGTGATAGAATAAGTATCTTTAGTTCCCCTAGAGATGTTTGCTAATACTTTGGTTTACCATTTTGTTTGGGAGGCTGGTGTGTGGTTTTAGGGGCTTCCATGTGGCCCTCCATATCATAATAGATCTAACTCCATAAGTCTGGAAACCAATCACTATACTATCTGAGATTGAGAGGTATGGTATTTCTCTTTTCTAAGTGCACTACCACCTTGATAAATAATCCCATTGCACACACTGTAAGATAAACTCTGATCAATATGCCATCTATTCCCTGCCTTTGAAAGGATTACTGTTGCTGGTAGACATAGAAATCTTTTGGCTCAGTGTCTATTAACACCCTGAAGATATTGGTATTTTATTTTGGAGTCAGTGTCTAATAACTCTCTGAAATTCTTGATATTTCACTTTTCTAAATGCACAATCCCCTTGATAAATGGCTACAGGTGTCTCTGAGGAAATCTTGAAGGACAATAGCTCAGCATGAACTTTTAGTCACATTGCTGTGACCTTTCTTGAAATGGCTAGGCTCTCGCTCAGTTCAGGAGCTCTGTGTATGTAAACCTGTTTATGTCTAGACTAGGGTAAAAGACCATGAAACCCACTACAGTAACTCAAGTCAGATGTATAAACATTCTGATATAAATCAAACAGTATCTTTGGAGACTGCCTATCCCCTTCAATCATAGGGTACTTATCAGTCATCAACACAGAACTCTGAGGGTCAAAATACTGGGATTATTATTATTTCTCTCTCTGATGATCATTATGGTAATTTTGACTACTTTGCCTTGTATGATTACCTGGCCCCACCTGGTCTCCCAGGTTCCCAAACAACCCAAGAAACCAAAGCCATGGCAGCATTTCCTATATTCATTTCTGCTAACAGAGGATAGCAATGCTTCTTTGTAAGCATGTTGATATCGCACTCACGCTCACATATCACATCATTTAATATCTTGGTAAAAAGGAGTGCAGTCCAGACTTATCTAGGATTATGATTATGATATAGTAGAATCATTTGCAAATAATAGTACTATTCCAACATTCCCATTTCCCAAGACTTAGGACTCCATTCTTCACAGTAAGGTATCAAAGTTCTATCATTTTATCTTCATTGATAGTAGGTCTATTGAGCCCAGGCTTTAATTAACTACCCATTCATGCTGATAATACCACTATTGATACTTGAGACAAAACAATATATCCTGAATCCTGGGTAAATATACCTATAAATATGAATTACCCCAATTCAGTTTAAAATTTTATTCTTGTTCTAATGTCCTTAGCTTCCATTTGTATAGGAACTCCCCAGGCACCTACCAATGCAAATTTGTCAATATCTCTTACAGTTCTAAAATATATATCATATTGCTTCCTGAAGCAGGCCTTGTACTTCCTGATTTTAATTATACTGTGATCTAAATCTTTATAAGCCTAAATGCAAACAGTGGAATTGAGAATTAGCATCCCCTAGTGTGGCAATTGTCACAGACAAAGTCTCTAAAAATGTTTTTATGCTAGAGAAGGATGGTTTCCTCACACAAGGGAAATGGACTGCTTCTTTTGGCAACAAAGGTTGGGGAGTATTTGGGGGTTTAAAATTCTCAGCCATTTCCATAACTGCCCAAAGATATCCATCCTAAGCCTAAGGGTTCTTATCCTTTCCAACGAATGCTCTTAGCTTAGCATAAGAAATCTATCTGTGTTGTGCATTTAAAGGTTATTGCAACTCTGGAAACCCTACAATGAGACCTAGAGCCTGCAACTCAGCCATGTGTGCCCTGTATCTGAGTTAAATCATTCTTTTTAGACCACTTAAAGACTTTCTGATTCTCCAGTCATTCCTTGTGTTTAACTTCAAGGACTTAATAACACACACGTACACACACGCATGCACACATGCACACACAAGGCACTAAGAAGCAGAGAGCCTACAATATTTGTAATTATACTTGTTGCATGCTTTAAATGCCAAGTGTCAGCACATGAGTCAAACTCAGCTGTATGCCTGGTTAGGTAGGTTGGAACACAATTATACCCAATTGGTTACATTTGTCTAATTTTACTCAACAAGGGCTCAGATGAATAGTTGCAAAAGAAGCATACGGCTATCAAAACCTAAAATATTTACAATCTGGTCCTTTGAGAAAAGTTTGACTACCAAAACCTAAAATATTTACTATTTGGTCCTTATAAAAACCTGAAGTATTTGCTATTTGCCAATATCTGCTTCAGTCATTTGAACTCCCTTTGCACTTCAATGACACTCCATCCGGCTCCATCGCTGCTGCTGATTTGAATTTTTATATGTCATTGCATGCCATTGTTTAGCAGTGATAGGTTTTCCTCAGACAAAAAGGGTATAAGAATATTAATAAAATATTTGAATAACCTATTCTCAGAATCAAACTTTAAGGATACGTTTCCTGTGTAACTCTTGGTATCAAGTATTGGAGCAATCAGAATTCTGGCAGTTAATAGAGGAAGAATTTGTAAAGATTTAACATTTAATAATTTAATACAGAGAGGTGTGAGCAGGGTTAAAGCAACCAGCTTGGGGTAGTAAACATGCAGTGACTGTGGGAAGCCATTATCACCTCTAGTCCTGAAGGAGTAAGGGGTGAGGATTGTGTTATGAGAGTTTAGAATAAGAACAGAGGAAAGAGGATTCCCCACAGGTGACGTACATGTAGAGAGCAGCTGCAGACAGAATCACAATAATGCACGCATACAGAGAATGAAGAATAAATTCCTCATGCGCTCCTTCTTGCCCTTCAGTCTCCATAATATTCAGACCTCAGAGCCACACAACAGAGCAAAAAGAAAAAAAAAAAAAAATCCAGGTAAGGGAAAGGAGAAAACAGGCTATTTAATGGAGAAAGCAGCGGTACAATGTTCCAAGAATTGCAAACTCATCATTTCTCAATTTCCCCTAGAATTCTGTTTAATTATATTACAACACATTAATATAAGATAGAAGTCTTGTCTCCTCTCCAAAATTAAACTTTCTGATATTGGCCATCTGTCTTAGGCTAGGTCCTATAGAGAAGCAAAACCAGTTTTATATGTACATAAAACCCATTGCCGTCGAGTCGATTGCAACTCACAGCAAATCATTGGAGCAGAGTAGAATTGCCCCATAGAATTTCCAAGGAGTACCTGGTGGATTTGAACTGCTGACCTTTTGGTTAGCGCCGTAGCACTTAACCACAACACCACCAGGGTTTCCATATGTACAAAACCAAACCCACCGCCATCGAGTCAATTCCGAATCATAGTGACCCTACAGGGCAGAGTAAAACTGCCCCATAGAGTTTCCAAGGAGCACCTGGCAGTCTTGAATACACACACACACACACACATACACATACACACACACACAGATTTAGGTCAAGAAAAATGGCTCATGTGGTTGTAGAAGCTGGTAAGTCCCAAGTCTGTTGGTCGGATTTCAGGCTGGAGGCTTCTGACTCAGGTAGCTGTAGGGGCTGGCAAACCCAAGATCCACAAGTCAGATGGCAGATCACTGGCTCACAGCCTGTGGAAGACAATGAATCCAAGATCAGCAGGTAAGATGGCATGCTGCTGGTTCACAGGCTGCGAAGGCTGATGAACCCCAAGATCGAGAGGCAATTCAGTAGGCCGCTGGCTCAGGTACTGAGAACCAGAGGTCAGATGATGGTGAGCTGGATGCGGCATCCAGAGAAAGCAAGCAAGCTTTGCCAGAACATCCATATATATTGGAGGCAGGCACTCCCCTGAGGAAACTCCCCTTACAACTGATTGAGGACATCAGATCACATTATGGAGGATGACCACATCATTACATAACTGTGACATTACCTCATTACGTAACTGCCAAACTACTGAGAATCATAGCCCAGCCAATTTGACACACAACCTCAACCATCACACCATCCTTATTAGGACTCAGGAAGAGTGGATGACAGACCATTAAGTTGCATAGAATCTGGGGCCTTGATGACATCACTAACTCAACATGATTTTATGAGCTAACACATTTTATTTTTGGTTAAGCTAATTTGTATTAGACATATTGTTAAAAGCAGCCACACATTGGATAAAAACTGGCCCATTATTAGACTTATAGTTCCTAGTTGTTAGCATATTCTGCTTCTCTCACAAAATTTCTGGGAAGATCACATATCGCCTTAGTGAGTGAAACATTTTAAAAATTGTTCACCTACTATACAAGCTTCAAGTGCTTTGAATCAATGACAACATAATTGCTACTATTACTATTATTCCCTTTATTAAAATTTAATATTAGGATATTCAAAGGTAACCCTGATTATCACTCTTCTTATAATTTTCCAAAGTCTTAGTTTGGTGTATTTCAGATTTAGTCACTGAGTAAATAACACTGTGTTCCTATTATGTACCAAGAATGTCAATAGTCATTGGAGATTCAGTGTAAATAGTCAAATTCCTTGTACACAATGGAATGTACAATTATTGGTTAGTTGAGAATAAAATTTATAATTAATTTAATTAATAAATATAATTGCCTCTGTATTAAAAATACAGCTAGAATTTAGGATCCATGAAGATTAAATGATATAAACTTTATGTATTGAATTTCTAAGATAATGGTTGGGGTGAGGATGCCATGGAGTATGCATGGGAAAATCAAAAAGCGAGGTCTAAGCTCTTGAGAGAATCATCTTTTCCACTTTTTTAATTTTTATTCTAATAATGAAACACATAAGGCTGGTGTTTCCTGATATGATAAACGTACTTAAAGCAAACAGAAACCAGGTGACTGGTAAGTAAATGCATAGATCATTTTAAATTAGAAATATTCTTATATCAAAGGGAATCTTAAATATGATCAAACTCCAGTCAAGTAAACTCAGGAGAACATTTCTATTCCTCAGGCTGAATTAACTTCCAAACAGAAAGCTCCACATAAAAATTAACTTCCAGACAGAAAGCACATCCCTTTGTCAGTCAGCTGAAGCTTATATACTAAACAGATAAGCACAAAAAGGTGCTTGTTGGTAGTTTCAGGACAGACACCACCGAAGTTTTTAAAACTACATTTGCTTTTAAAGAGTGAGTAAATTATGTCAAATCTCAGCTCAGCACATATAAATTTAAATCAAATAGAAACTTGTACAATTAAACTTGTGAAAGCTGGAATCTCTGCAAGGCAAAAACCTGTCAGAGAAGGAAGACTAATTTTTTTCCACTAAAACAACCAATAGAAAACTGGTAAGAGTGCACCCTGTCAAAGGTGGAAAACATGCAAGACCCAGAAAATCAAAGCAATCCTGTTGAGTTCCAGATCTCACAGGTTTCACTGTACCGTAAAGATCAGCTGTTACTACATAATTTTGTGATGATGTGTATGTATATGTGTGTACATATTTACACATATATTGAGATTTTAATATATATAATATTTTATGTTATATTAACTGCACTCTCATAATCTGCAAGTAAAATTTTGTCTTCATATAGAGGTTCCATCTTCAAAATTTCCTGGCATAGACAAGAGAGCGCTTCCAGCGTTGCAGCAATTTGTTGAAATATCTCAGCTGGTATTCCCTCAGTTCCTGGAGCCTTGTTTTTTGACAGACTTCAGTGCAACTTGGACTTCTTCCTTCAGTACCATCAGTTCTTGATCATATGCTACCTCCTGAAATGGTTGAACACTGACCAATTCTTTTTGGAGAGTGACTCTGTATTCCTTCCATCATCTTTTAATGATTTCTGCGTTATTCAACATTTTGCCCATAGAATATTGCAACTCAAGGCTTGAAATTTTTCTTCAGTTCTTTCAGTTTGAGAAACGCGGAGTGTGTTCATTCCTTTTGGTTTTCTAACTCCAGGTCTTTGCTCATTTCATTACAATACTTTGACTTCTGGAGCCACCCTTTGAAATGTTCTGTTCTGCTCTTTTACTTTGTCATTTCTTCTGTTCATTTCAGCTAGTTTATGTTCTAGAGGAAGTTTCAGAGTCCCTTCTGCTATCCATTTTGGTCTTTATTTTCTTTTCTGTTTTTTCAGTTAGCTTTTGCTTTCTTCATGTATGATGTGCTTGCTGTTATCCTACAATTCGTCTGGTCTTTCATCATTAGCGTTCAGTGCATCAAATCCATTTTTGATATGGTTTCTAAATTCAGGTGGGCTATACTAAAGGTCATAACTTTGGCTCTTGTGGACTTACTTAATTTACTTCAGCTTCAACTTGAACTTACATATGACAAATTGATGCTCTGTTCCACAGTCAGCCTCTGATCTTGTTCTGACTGATGATATTGACATTCTCCATTGTCTGTTTCCACAGATGTAGTCAATTTGATTCCTGAGTATTTCATCCTGCAAGGTCCACATGTATAGTCATTTACATTGTTGAAAAAAGGTATTTGCAATGAAAAAGTCATTAGTATTGAAAAATTCTATCATGTGATTCCTGGTGTCGTTTCTATCACCGAGGCCATATTTTGCAACTACTGTTCCTTCTTTGTTTCCAACCTTCACATTCCACTCACCAGTAATTTTTAATGCATTGCGATTGCACATTTGATCAATTTCAGACCACAGAAGGTGGTAAAAATCTTCAATTTCTTCATCTTTGGCATTAGTGATTGGTGTGTAACTGTGGTGGCTTGTGTGTTACTGTGATGCTGCGGGCTATACCACTGGTATTGCGTGGTGGATAGGTTTCAGACTAAGACAGGGAAAAAGGTCCTGACAATCTACCTCTGAAAAAATTGGCTAGTGGAAACCTTATGTATAACAGTGGAACACTGATATAGTGCTGGAAAATGAGCCCCTCAGGCTGGAAGACAGTCAAAATATGACTGGGAAAGGACTGTGTCCTCAATTACAGTTGACCTTAATGACTTGGATGGAGTAAAGCTTTTGGGACCTTTATTTACTCATATGGCACAATTCCAAATGAGAAGAAACAGCTGCAAACATCCATTAATAATAGGAGTGTGGAATGTAATAACTATGAATCAAGGAAAACTGGAAGCTGTCAAAAATGAAATGGAATGTTTGAAGATCAATACCCTAGGCATTAGTGAGCTGAAATGGACTGGTATTGACCATTTTGAATCGGACAAACATATGGTCCACTATGCCAGGAATGACAAAGTGAAGAAGAGCAGTGTCACATTCATTGTCAAAAAGAACATTTCAAGGTCTGTCCTAAAATACAACGCTGTCAGTGATAGAACAATATCTGTACACCTACAAGGAAATATATCTGATTACATAGTACTAATGTAAGAATTAAAAGGACTGTCTGATAAATTAATGTAAGAGGGAAGAGATGGAAATGATGATAACTTTAAAATGCTGTACAAAGACGTGATAATAAAATGTGTGTGTGTGTGTGTGCGTGTGTGTGTTGCATTTTAACAGTGTTCAAAACAGGATTAGAACATCTGGGTCCCAGTGTGGTATGAACCTTGCCTTCTTCCTCAGTGCCCCCTAGTTCTCTGCCTCACACCAGTCACTTTGGCCTTCTGTCAGTTCCTTCAAGGTGCTATCCTTGGCTTCAGGGGCCTTTGTCAGCACTTCTCTGTCCTTCTAGTGCACTACTTTTTTTAATCTAGTTTCACTAATATAGTCAATCAAAATTATGGATTGAATTATGTTTTCCCCAAATATTTGTAGAAATCCTCTCTCCTGTACCTGTAAATACGCCGCTGTTTCAAATAGGGGTTTTCTTTTATGTTAACAAAGTCATACCAGAGCAGGGTGGTCCCTAGATCTATTTGTTTCTGGGTTATAAAATGAGCGGAATAGACACAGAAACACCCACAGATGACTAAGACAGATGCATTTACAAGCCCAGGAATGCCAACAATTGCCAGCACCAGCAGCTACTAAAAGCTGAAATAGACAAGGAAGGATCTTCACGTACAGCCATGAACTAAATTGATATAATGCCGAAGATGAGCCCCTCATATTGGAAGGCAGTCAAAATATGGGGAAGAACTGCCTCCTCAAAGTAGAGTCGACCTTAATGACATGGATGGAGTAAAGTTTTTGAGACCTTTATTTGCTGATACGGCATGACTCAAAATGAGAAGAAACACCTGCAAACATTCATTAATAATCAGAATGTGGAATTATGAAGTATGAATCAAGGAATATTGGAAGTTGTCAAAAACGAAATGGAACACCTGAAGATCAATATCCTAGGCATTTGTGAGCTGAAATGGACTGGTACTGGTCATCTTGAGTCAGACAATCATATGGTCTACTATGCCAGGAATGACAAATTGAAGAGGAATGGCGTCACATTCATCGTCAGAAAGAACATTTAAAGGTCTAGCCTCCTGAACTGCTTCCTTAAAGCAAACCACTTGTTGTATTTCTATTATGGTAGTTCTAAATAACTAAGACAATCAGATTTAAACTTACAGGAAAAAAATTGTTTATTCAGGCAACTATAAGACTGGCAAATTACAGTTCTCCTAATTCTACTTCTAACCTTTCTTTTTTTCATTATTACATTAAGAAATTATGTTCTAATTATATCTGAAGGAAATTTTGACCTTTATTTTCAAAATTATGAGGAAAGCAATTTTCTCTACGGATTTATATACACTATCATTAAAGATGAACAATGGTCTATATGTATGTTTTGCTTTGAGATGTTAAGTATTAATATTCTGAAGCTATAATAATTTGTACAATATTTATCAATAAGATTATTTTTACTTCATCCCTTCTATTGTGTATTTTAATTATGTTTATAGTACTATTAATGTATTATTAAAATACAGCCTTGGGTATATCTCATCTGAATTTGGAGACCATCCCAAGAGTAGATTTGATGCATTGAATACTAATGACTAAAGTCCAGACGAGTTGTGGAATGACATCAAGGACATCATACATGAAGAAAGCGAAAGGTTATTAAAAAGACAGAAAAGAAGAAGAGACCAAAATGGATGTCAGAAGAGACTCTGAAAGTTGCTTCTGAATGCAGAGTAGCTGAAACAAAGAGAAGAAATGATAAGGTAAAAGACTTGAACAGAACATTTCAAAGGGCAGCTGGAGAAAACAAAGTGAAATATTTTATTGACATGTCCAAAGACCTAGAGCTAGAAAACCAAAAGGGGAAAACACTCAGCATTTCTCAAGCTGAAAGAACTGAAGAAAAAATTCAAGCCTGGAGTGCAATATTGAAGGATTCTGTGGGCAAAATTTTGAATGATGCAGGAAGCACTGAAAGAAGATGGAAGGAATACACAGAATCAATGTACCAAAAAGAATTGCTCGATATTCATCCATTTCAGGAGGTAGCCATATGATCAAGAACCAATGATACTGAAGGAAGAAGTCTAAGCTCCTCTTAAGGCATTGGCAAAAAACAAGCCTCCAGAAATTATGGAATATGAATTGAGAAGTTGCAACAAATGGACACAGTGCTGGAGATGGATGTGCTCTCTCATCTATGCTAAGAAATTTGGAAGAGAGATACCTGGCCAGCCAACTAGAAGAGATTCATATTTGTGCCTGTTCCAGAAAAAGGTGATCCAACGGAATGCAGAAATTATGAAACAATAGCATTAGCATTGCACACAAGTAAAATTTTGCTGAAGATAATTTTTAAAAAGATTGCATATATAATTAAAAAGAAACAATAAAACAAAATAAGGGGAACTTGGGTTTTTTCCACATTATTCTTGAATACTTTCTGATTCCTACTCAAGACGCTTCCTTTCTGTAAAACTAGTTTGTGTCAACAGTGATGGGAAATTTTTGTTTAGCAGTATATTTCAATTGATTTTTGTTGTTGTTGTTGTTATTTATGTGCTGTTATTTTTGTTTCACCAAGGCATTTATAAACAAGAGTCCATATTATTTAATTGGAAGTTTCTTTTTTTTTTTAAGTTGAGGAAATGAAATCATTTTTTATCTATTTCAAATAACAATGCTATAACCTGTAATGTTCTTGCTTTAATTTCTTTAGTTTACTCTGCTTTGGTATTTCTTTTATTTAGGTAAAAAAGCCTAAAAGCCTAATTTGGCCATATACATTCACATTTTCAAAATCCAAAATAGCTGTACAGTTAATTGTTTTTGGTTTCTTCAACTGTTGACCTCTTATATCATCAAAGTATAGTGACATTTGGCCATATTTTGCCATAATTATTTATTTTTTTCCATTTTAAAAACAGCAGCCCTATAGGACAGAATAGAGCTGTCCAATAGGGTTTCTTTCCAAGGAGAGGTTGGGTGAATTCAAACTGCTGACCTTTTGGCTAGCAGCCAAACGCTTAACCACTGCACCACCAGGGCTCCTTGTACAGCCCAGGGACTATACACACACACACACACACACACACACACACACACGTATGTGTATGTATGTGATTATATAATGGTGTATTAATTTAAAATAATTACTTATAACTCTACAATACAACTTGGAGAAGTATTCAAAAAGAAAGAAATATGTATTACTCTTTTTCCTTTTGAAACATTCTTAGCAGTCATATGGTAAAGTCATAGCTAATTACTTCAAATTGTTGTTATTCCACACTGTGAATATACTTCTATTCATTCAGCTTTTCCTCTTTGTATAGGCATCGACTTATTTTCCATTGTTTTGTTTACACAAACAAGGTTGTACAATTTTTAATTAAGAATTATTCTATAAAACAGAACTTAAATATTGAATATTCATTCCTTAAATGCTTGTTAAAAGACACTTTAGGAAATGAATACTACTCTACAGTAGTATTACGTTGACTTGTTTTGGAAACGTTTATAAAGATCTCATTGAACCATGGCCTGACAAGCAAAGCAATGAGGCAGGAATGCCATCTTCTCAAGTGGTAGGCTGAATTATAGTATATAATTAAATGTATGGAAACCCTGGTGGCGTAATGTTTAAGTGCTACAGCTGCTAACCAAAGGGTCGGCAGTTCAAATCCACCAGGTGCTCCTTGGAAACTCTATGGGGCAGCTCTACTGTGTCCTACAGGGTCACTATGAGTCAGAAGCGACTCGATGGCACTGGGTTTGGTTTTTTAATTATATATGTATGTATCATTCTATAAATTATTCTCCATATATTATTCTATATAATATTCTCTCCATATATATAATTCTACATATACATTTTTCTCTCTCTATATATAAAATTCTATCTTAGAAAAATGAGAAAAGAAACCACTCTATTGAGGCAGCAACTTTACATCATTTCTCAAAGCTGATAATGATAAAAACTTACTTTAGGTGCTCACACAGTAGCATTTCCATTTTCTCTTCCACTTCCAACAATCCCTACAAAAATAAAAAAAGTGGGGTAAATTAAAGGAAGATATTAGAATTTTATTTTATTTAAGAAAAATACAAAACTAAAAACATATTTCTCCTTCTAATGAGAACAGTGTTTGTGTGTGTGTCTGTGTCTGTGTCTGTATATATGCTTATCTATGTATGTATGACCCATGTGCAAACACATTTGGCCAATGCAGAAGTATTCAAATCCAAAGTGCAGGTATTTTCATGTCCAATATAGCATTTCTTTTTATATTCACTGTTGGAAAAATCCATGAGAAATTTCTATAGAAAATGTATATCTGGTTACAGAGTGATTTCTTTGTGAATATCAATGAAAACTATTAAACATTTCCATATAAATCACTTTTTTCTCCCTTACCATGAAAATCGCAAATATTGAAGCAATTGCAAAGATATGACAAACTGTATCAGATGCACTTGGAGACTGCACAGCATTTGTTGAGACTACATAGGATAAATTCCACAAAATATACTGTCATATTATTTTATGGATTTTTCTTTGGTTGATTGTTTTTACCCCTTCTGAATAGCTTTAGCTTATTTGATACTTTAAATAGAAAATAACAACATGTTTAGCAACTATCCAGCAGCTCTCCAGCCTTTCCTCTAAGATGCGCCTCTTAGGACTATCCTGTATTCACATGTTATATATAGAATAAAGGAGGTTTAAAATACTTGGTGTAATGATGTAGCAATTTAAGAATATTCTAACATTTCCAATTTTCTTCTGTATTGGCTAACATCTGTATTAGAATTCCTAATATAGTAAGTTCTAAATAGCTTTCCTACACCCCCCTCTCTTTTTTTTTTTTTTTTTTCATTTTTGGTTTCTACATTTAAATTCAAATAGGAGAGCAGGTTATTAAAACAGAAGCATAGCTGAGGTTGACAATACTCTTTCTACACCTTGGCGAGTTCAAGATGTTTTGTGCAACCTCATCTTTCTTATAAGTAATTTGTACATGATCCATAAATCAGAAAGCTAGACTCGCCAACTTGATGGACTAAACAGATCATCTCTGTCCCCATCTGCCCAATTCAATCTTTGATCTCCTTTCTGAGTTATCTCCAGTTCTTAGAGGATTTAAAAAAAAAAAAAAAAAAAGCAGTTCAAAAGTGTTTTATGCAACTCTGCCCTCTGCCCAATCTCTAAATTCTGTCCCATCTGGCCCTGTTCGTCTGCCTAAAGGCTGGCCTTACAATCAATGGGCAGACAAAGACTCTTGTTGGATATGTATACATGAACATTTAATTTTATAAATCAGGATGAAATTGTATAAACTGTACGGTAAATGTCAAAGTCATAGAAATTATTGTTTTTTAAAATACAAATATATTGTAGAAGAAGTTGAGCATAGAGTAATGAAAGATAAGCTGTTAAACTACTGAACAGTTTGTCGGAAAGCTATTTGTTGAATCTAAGTGTATTTCAAAAGGTATTTTATGTTGCAAAAAATGCAATATAAGGTAAATTGGGTTGCTAAGAATAAAAGTAAAGTAAAAATATGCCTGAAAGATTTAGAGACAGTAGACATGTCCATGAAACTGAGCTAAAACTTTGTTTATAAATGGATACATATTTAACTCTATATTTCTTGCTTACTAAGTTAAAAGAGGAAATATTCTGGTTTAAGTAGTTATCATTGCTGGCAGAAGAAGTATGGACACTTATATGTGGAGACATACTTTTTGTCCCAGAAATAAATATAAAGCTTTCATTGTGGATTGCCTTTTTTAGGGATATTTTGTAATGTCTTGTCTACCACTAAAAACTGATTTCAGCAGCTTGTTCAACACCTATGAAATGAAATGTGATAAACATTTTAGAGCCAGTTATTTTAGCCGACTTAGCATATTCCTCTACATTCATCCGTATGGTATTTCCTATTTCCTACCTTCAGCCATAGTACATGCCTCTTCCATCTTTTCATAATGCCACTCTGGGAGTTAATTTTAATACAGTTGATTATTATCTGTCTTCATTACTCTGTTATTTGTCTCCTCTTTGACTTTCCCGTGTTTATGGATCACATAGTCTATTTTGAAAAAAAGAAGAAGAAAAAAAGCCCTTTATTCTTAACCCTCTTCCATACTATTCCTAGTCCTCATTGCAATGGAAAAGTTTTCACAGAAGAAATAAAATAGCATATAAAATAGCAATTCTTTCAAAAACTGTACTTAAAACTTAAACTTCTACAAATACAAAAGGAAATTATGTGAATTTGGTCTACCTCTTGTATCCAACAAGGAGACGTTATACTTTAACATTTTCTTCCATCTTTTTGAAAAGATCTCTCTTCTTGAAATCCCCTTTCCCCTTTATACTTTTCCTGTTAACTGCTATGCTCAAAGATGCACATCTCTCTTCTATAATGATTTTAATGATTGAACACATTGCCTTGCTTTTAGTTTGTCAGAAAGTTATCCTTGAAAAATTCAACATCCATTTTCGTATATTTTCCCCCAACACATAGGCCACAGAGTTTTTTGAAACCATTAACTAGTGAATTTCAGTTCTATTTTATTTTACCTCCATGTAAGAAGACCACAGTGAAAATTCCACCGGTAATTCCATTGAGTCTTTCTAAGATCTTGGTAAAATTTTCTTCTTGGGTTACTACATCTTGTCCTTTCAGTATTAGTATTACTTTGCTTCAACTAGCTTCTTCTCAACCCTATTATGACATCTTGTCCCTCCCCCCTCACAGTGTACAGCCTAATCTGCCTCTGTTTCTGCATCAGCCAAGATTCCCTTACCATGGCCTTCAAATAATTCAGTCATTAGCTCAGTTTCCATTTTCTACATCACACTTGTCAATCATTACCAAAATGGCAATAAGCATTCATATTTTATAAACTTATGAAGTGTACAAGAAGCCCTGGTGGCACAATGTTTAAGCCCTCAACTGCCAACCGAAAGCTCTGCGGTTTGAACCCCCCAGCTGCTGTGTGGATAAGAGATATGGCAGTCAGCTTTTGTTAAGATTACAGCACTGGAAACTTTACCAGGTAGTTGTACTCTGTCCTATAGGGTCGCTGTGAGTCAGAATCTACTCGGCAGCAATGTCTTTGATTTCTTTGAGTTTATGAAGTATATGTTACTAATTAACATTTAATAGCTCAATATAGGCTAAAGTAATTCTATGAAAATAATTAGCAGGTAAACACATTTTAAAGTGGATAAATAAGTGATATATGATTTTCTAACTTGGAAATATAATTGCATTATATGGGGTAATATTTTAGGTTAAACCATATTAATTAAAATTTATTTTGTAGTATAAGTAGTACATATATTATTTCACAAAATTTAAAGTTGGGAAGGATAAGGCTAAGACTAAGGAAAAAATATCAATTGCATAGTCAATGCCCCTAGTAAGATACCCAGTGAGATATGAAACTAGAATTAATATTCTAATCTGTGGAATCAAGTTGCAAATCTCTTTTGTTATTTATTATATTATTTCCTCTTAATTTTTATTTTGATTAATGCAAAAATACAATGAGGCACTCCTGTATCATAAAACACATCTTTAGAATTAATTTTGCATCAGTGCATAATGGTTTCTGAAATACTGGTGTCCTTTTGCACAAATGCCTAAAATGAATTTGAGAAGATTTAAGTGAAATCTAATATATCTACTGATATTTAAGGACAGAAAATTTTCAAAGGAGCACTATTACTCTATTTCTATACCTACTTCTTTAACTCCTAGTTCTTTTTCTTCTTGGTGTTGCTTCTAATAATCTGTATCAACTTTTCCACAATACCACAGACCCTCAATGCACAAATATTCCCTATCACTTGGTGTAACAGTTGAGATTAAATATAATAAACTTGCAGTCACATTTATATTATCAAATACATGAAAATTTAACAAAGCATTTTTTTCAAATTATTTTTTATTGTAAATTACATAGGAGAAATATTCTTCAGCATGAGTTCAGTTGCCACTTGTGATATTAGTTCACCCCCTTCCAAATTCTTTTGCTTTAAGTATTATGCATTTTATATGTTTCCTGCCTGAAACCTCATATTTCTAAAGATCATTCCAATGCCATTAAGCCCCATGTTATATATATATCCTGAGAATACTTTTTCATGTCTGCTAGGTTAGGATAATAAGAATATGGAATTGACATTCTATTTTTAAAGATTATCCACAACATCCAGTCTGCATAGAGATACTCAGGTGATGATGATTTATAGATTATTTAGTAGACTTGTGCATTATTGCTGACATAAGTTCCACATGTGGAACTTCATTGTTTCCTTCAGTAGAAAAATGACTAGGGCACTCTGTGATGTTAGTAAAATATAATTGTATTAACTTTTTCCTCCCAAAACATGAGTGTTTTAGTAGAAGGAAACTGTTGCAAGTATGCAAATTTAGTCTCCAAAGAACTACATTTATCGTTGTCATTTAACCTTCCTAACTATATCTCCTTGGAAACTCTGTGAGGCAGTTCTACTCTGTCCTATAGGGTAGCTATGAGTCGGAATTGACTCGATGGCAGTGGGTTTGGTTTTTTTGGTTAACTATATCACCTAGATAAAACAATACCCATAGGCATTTCCCCCCACCTCTGTCAGTTTGTCATACTGTGGTGGCTTGCATATTACCGTGATGCTGGAAGCTAAGCCACTGGTATTTCAAATACCTGTAGGGTCCACACATATACATTGTGGACAGGTTTCGGCTGAGCTTTCAGACTAAGACAGACTAGGAAGCAGGACCCAGCAGTTTACTTCTGAAAGGAATTAGCCAGTGAAATCCTTATGAATAATGGTGAAACATTGTCTGATATAGTGCCAAAAGATGAGCCCCTCAGGTTGGAAGTCACTTAAAAGATGACTGGAAGACTGACTAAAGAAATACAGGAAAGGAAACAAATAACCTGAATAAGAAACGAGAAGGACCACATCACAACAGAACCAAATGAAATTAAAAGAATCATTTCAGATTATTATGAAAAATTGTACCCTAACAAATTTGAAAACCTAGAAGAAATGGATGAATTCTTGGAAAAACACTACCTACCTAAACTAACACATTCAGAAGTAGAACAACTAAATAGACCCATAACAAAAAAAGAGATTGAAACGATAATCAAAAAACTCCCAACAAAAAAAAGCCCTGGCTCGGACGGCTTCACTGCAGAGTTCTACCAAACTTTCAGAGAAGAGTTAACACCACTACTTCTGAAGGTATTCCAAAGCATAGAAGATGACGGAATACTACCCAACTCATTCTATAAAGCCATCATCTCCCTGATACCAAAACCAGGTAAAGACATTACAAAAAAAGAAAATTATAGATCTATATCCCTCATGAACATTGATGCAAAAATCCTCAACAAAATTCTAGCCAATAGAATCCAACAACACATCAAAAAACAATTCACCCTGATCAAGGGGGATTTATACCAGGTATGCAAGGCTGGTTTAATATCAGAAAAACCATTAATGTAATCCATCACATAAATAAAACAAAAGACAAAAACCACATGATCTTATCAATAGATACAGAAAAGGCATTTGACAAAGTCCAACACCCATTTATGATAAAAACTCTCACCAAAATAGGAATTGAAGGAAAATTCCTCAACATAATAAAGGGCATCTATGCAAAGCCAACAGCCAATATCACTCTAAATGGAGAGAACCTGAAAGCATTTCCCCTGAGAACGGGAACCAGACAAGGATGCCCTTTATCACCGCTCTTATTCAACATCGTGCTAGAAGTCCTAGCCAGGGCAATTAGGCTAGACAAAGAAATAAAAGTTATCTGGATTGGCAAGGAAGAAGTAAAGTTATCACTATTTGCAGATGACATGATTATATACACAGAAAACCTTAAGGAATCCTCCAGAAAACTCCTGAAACTAATAGAAGAGTTTGGCAGAGTCTCAGGTTATAAAATAAACATACAAAAATCACTTGGATTCCTCTACATCAACAAAAAGAACACCGAAGAGGAAATAACCAAATCAATACCATTCACAGTAGCCCCCAAGAAGATAAGATACTTAGGAATAAATCTTACCAAGGATGTAAAAGACCTATACAAAGAAAACTACAAAGCTCTACTACAAGAAATTCAAAAGGACATACTTAAGTGGAAAAACATACCTTGCTCATGGATAGGAAGACTTAACATAGTAAAAATGTCTATTCTACCAAAAGCCATCTATACATTTAACGCACTTCCGATCCAAATTCCAATGTCATATTTTAAGGGGATAGAGAAACAAATCACCAATTTCATATGGAAGGGAAAGAAGCCCCGGATAAGCAAAGCACTACTGAAAAAGAAGAAGAAAGTGGGAGACCTCACTTTACCTGACTTCAGAACCTATTACACAGCCACAGTAGTCAAAACAGCCTGGTACTGGTACAACAACAGGCACATAGACCAGTGGAACAGAATTGAGAACCCAGACATAGATCCATCCACGTATGAGCAGCTGATATTTGGCAAAGGACCAGTGTCAATTAATTGGGGAAAAGATAGCCTTTCTAACAAATGGTGCTGGCATAACTGGATATCCATTTGCAAAGAAATGAAACAGGACCCATACCTCACACCATGCACAAAAACTAATTCCAAGTGGATCAAAGACCTAAACATAAAGACTAAAACGATAAAGATCATGGAAGAAAAAATTGGGACAACCCTAGGAGCCCTAATACAAGGTATAAACAGAATACAAAATATTACCAAAAATGATGAAGAGAAACCCGATAACTGGGAGCTCCTAAAAATCAAACACCTATGCTCATCTAAAGACTTCTCCAAAAGAGTAAAAAGACCACCTACAGATTGGGAAAGAATTTTCAGCTATGACATCTCCGACCAGCGCCTGATCTCTAAAATCTACATGATTCTGTCAAAACTCAACCACAAAAAGACAAACAACCCAATCAAGAAGTGGGCAAAGGATATGAACACATATTTCACTAAAGAAGATATTCAGGCAGCCAACAGATACATGAGAAAATGCTCTCGATCATTAGCCATTAGAAAAATGCAAATTAAAACTACGATGAGATTCCATCTCACACCAGCAAGGCTGGCATTAATCCAAAAAACACAAAGTAATAAATGTTGGAGAGGCTGCGGAGAGATTGGAACTCTCATACACTGCTGGTGGGAATGTAAAATGGTCCAACCACTTTGGAAATCTATCTGGCGTTATCTTAAACAGTTAGAAATAGAACTACCGTACAACCCAGAAATCCCACTCCTAGGAATATACCCTAGAGATACAAGAGCCTTCATACAAACAGATATATGCACACCCATGTTTATTGCAGCTCTGTTTACAATAGCAAAAAGCTGGAAGCAACCAAGATGTCCATCAATGGATGAATGGGTAAATAAACTGTGGTATATTCACACAATGGAATACTACGCATCGATAAAGAACAGTGACGAATCTCTGAAACATTTCATAAGATGGAGGAACCTGGAAGGCATTATGCTGAGCGAAATTAGTCAGAGGCAAAAGGACAAATATTGTATAAGACCACTATTATAAGATCTTGAGAAATAGTAAACCTGAGAAGAACACATACTTTTGTGGTTACAAGGGGGGGAGGGAGGGAGGGTAAAAAAAAAAAAAAAAGATGACTGGGGAAGAGCTGCCTTCTCAAAGTAGAGTCTAATTTAATGGCATGGCATAACTCAAAATGAGAAGAAACAGCTGCAAACATCCATTAATAATAGAAGGCTGGCTAGAGAAGAAAAAGTAAACTATTACAATGATATGTGCTAAGACCTAGAGTTAGAAAACTACAAAGAAGGGAATTCCAGCAGTTAATTGTGCTCATGAGGAACCTGTACATAGACCAAGAAGCGTGGATTGAATAGAAAAAGGGCATACTGAGTGGTTTAAAATCAGGAAAGGTGTGATTCAGAGTTGTATCTTTTCACCATACTTATTCAATCTCTATGCTGAGCACATAATCAGAGAAGCTGGAGTATATGAAGAAGAATTCAGCATCAGGATTAAAGAAAGATTCATTAACAAACTGCAATTGCAGATGCCACAACCTTGCCTGTTGAAAGTAAAGAGGACTTGAAGGACTTAATGATGAAGATAAAGACTACAGCCTTCAGTAGAGATTATACCTCAGCATAAACAAAATAAAGATCCTCACAATGGAACCAATAAGCAACATCATGATAAACAGAGAAAACATTGGAGTTGTGAAGGATTTCATTTAATTGTGTGCACAATTAAAGCCCATGGAAGCAGCAGTCAAGAAATCAAACCAAGTATTGCACTGGGCAAATCTGCTGCAAAAGACCTCTTTAAAGTGTTAAAAAGCAAAGATGTCACTTTAAGGAGTAAAGTGCACCTGACTCAAGCCATGGTGTTTTCGATTACCTCATATGCATGCAAAAGTTGGACGATGAATAAAGAAGACCAAGGAACAATTGATGTTTTTGAATTATGGTGTTAGCGAAGAATATTGACTATACCAGGGACTCCTAGAAGAGCAAACAAATCTGTCTTGGAAGAAGTACAGCCAGAATGCTCCTTAGAAGCAAGGATGGCAATAACATTCTTTGGATATGTTACCAGGAGGGTCTACTCCCTGAAGAAGGACATCATGCTTTGTAAAGCACAGAGTCAGTGAAAAAGTGGAAGACTGTCAGAGAGATGGATTGACGCAGGGGCTGCAACAAAGGGTTGAAGCATAACAACAACTGTTAGGATGGAACACAAGTGGGCAGTGTTTCATTCTGTTGTATATCGGGTATCTATGAATTCAAACTAATTCGATGGTACCAACAACAACAAAACAGGCATTTGGTGAAAAGGCAGAATTTTGATGGTCATTATTTGGAAAATATTCTTTATCTCAACATTTACAATCCTATGTGTATTTTATGTATACTATAAATTTTTTTTATGTATATAAAGTAGTTTATTTATGCATCTATCCATAACCATACCAAAACCAAACCCGTTGCCATCCAGTCAATTGCAACCCATAGCTAGCCTATAAGACAGAAGAGAACCACCCCATAGGGTTTCTAAGGAGCGGTTGGTGAATTCAAACTGCTGACCTTTTGCTTAGCAGCCGTAGCTTTTAGCCACTAATTCCACAAGGGCTCCCTACCTCTGTAAAAGCATTAAACAAATCATATTGTAGTTGAAGGTCTCTCAGTGGCAGAATCTGTTTGCACTGTATGACTAATATAATGGTTGGTGGTTCAAACCTACCCAGCAGTATCACAAAAGAAAGGCCTGACAATCTGTTTTCATAAAAGTTGCATCTAATAAAACCCTATAGAGTAGTTCTACCCTGTAGACTGCAGGGTCGCCATGAGTCAGAATCACTTGATGGCAATGGGATTTTTTTTGGTTTATCATAGTTATTAAAACAACCAAAATTGATGTTTTAGTCCAACTTCTTTCCTGGGATAGATTTGGCAACAGTAACTTGAAATATTTGATAGGAACTTAGGGGGCAGTGAGTTTATGTTAATGGGGGAGGAACAGTTCAGAAAAGGAGGGTGAGAATGGATGCACACCTTGAAGACCGTAATCAATGTCACTAAATTGTATCAGCAGAAGCTTGAATTGGTGTATGTTTTTGCTGTGTATAGTATCAACAACAACAAAAAATTAATAAAACGAATTATTAAAAAAAAAAAAAACCCACCTTGTATTGTTTGGTTATAAACAGCAGTCAAGAAATCAAAGACATTGCAAAAGACCTCTTCAAAATGTTAAAAAGCAAAGATGTCAGTTTGAGGACTAATATGTGCCTGACCCAAGCCATGGCATTTTCAATCACCTCACATGCATGGAACCCTGGTAGCGCAGTGGTTAAGAGCTCATCTGCTAACCAAAAGGTTGGCAGTTCGAATCCAGCCATTAGTCCTTGAAAACCCTGTGGGGCAGTTTTACTTCGTCCTGCAGCATTGCTATGAGTCGGAATCAACCCAAGGCAATGTGCTTGGGCTCACATGCATGTGAAAGCTGGAAAGTAAATACAGAAGACGGAGATGAATTGATGACTTTGAATTATGGTATTGGTGAAGAATATTGAATGTACCATGAACTGCCAAAAGAACATACAAATCTGCATTGCAAGAAGTAAAGCCAGTATGCTCCTCAGAAGCAAGTATGGCGAGACTTCATTTCACATATTTTGGACATGTATCAGGAGGGACCAGTCCCTGGAAAAGGATATCATGCTTGGTTGGGTAAAGGGTCAGCAAAAAAGAGGAAGATCCTCAGCAATACGGATTGACACAGTGGCTACAATGATGGGCTCAAATATAGCAACGATTGTGAGGATAGCCCAGAACTGGGCAGTGTTTTTTTTTCTGTTGTTTGTAAAGTCGCCATGAGTCGGAACAGACTTGAGGGCACCTAGCAACAACAACAACCGATATGGGCTATGATGGCCCACATGAATTAGTTTCTTGATGTTTTAGGATTAAAAATATTAATGCGACATGTGAGACTGCTAGATATACCACTTTAAAGTGTCAGTAACAATCAGCCTTTTATTAGGCAAACTTTGCTGATATTAAAGGTGTTATTAATTTCAGACTATATCACAACCACTGATCTGAGGAATTTTATTTTAATGCCAGTGAAGAAATTTTTGGAATTGTAAATGACAGAGAATTGTCAAGCACAGTTTGGGGTAATTTTGGTCTAAGAATTCATATTTTAAATAGCTACAATTTATTTATGAACATGTATTTATCACTTAGATAACCAAGCCAAGAATTAGCAATATAAGGGAGGTGACTTTGTGTCATTCCAGGTATATATTCACTTGATATAGAAAGAAGTCATTTGAATGGTGTTATTCAGATATTATCATCAAATATAATACGCCAATAATGTTTTCATGTACTTGACCAGTAACCAGTTCCTGTGGAGTTGATTCCAAACCATGACAACTTGATACATGTGTATTAGTGGCAGATTCCAACTTTATTTTACGTTTAATCAATTTGGAAATAACACATCTGTATCCCTTCTCTAAAGTAAGTTATAGATACTTACACTTAAAAAGAAAAAAGAGAAAAAGAAGTAAACAAAAACTTCCAAAGTAAATAGTTTTTTACAATTTTGGATTTCAAAGGAAAAATATATTATTATTACTGTTAAGTGTTTGTTTCTCTTGCAAAAAGTCAAGAGATCCAATTTTTTCATTACAAAATATATGTTAATATTTAAAATTTTACATGAAATACATTAATATTTAATATGTGTTTTATTTGCATCTACCTGTTCTTTTAAAAAAATATTTATAAGTTCTTGTGAAATTCTCATATAAGCAATTTGGCAAAATATTGTCACAGGAGGCCATGTCTAGAAGTAAAGAACCTTATGGTCAAGCATGAGCTCTGATGCTGTTTACTATAGGTGAAATGCACTGATGATTTAAAAAATATTAAGAACCAAAATGAAATATACACCAAGTAGGCACACAGATAATCAGAACATGTTCCAGCCACATAATAAACCACATGACTGTGCCAGCAAAATACTAGCTGTGATAAAGTGTGATAAAATGTACAAAAATTATTCAAAATATTAAATACTCTAAAATGTATGATTATGTTAAATTATTCTTAGCCAATTGTGTTAAATTATTCTTTGCCAGTTCTTAACACAAAACCCTTATTTTCTAATGTTTTTAGAAACATTACATACTCATTGTGTAAAATTTGAAAATTGAGAAAAAATAGAGTGAAGAATCTAAAAATTACCCACAATCCCAACCAGACAAAACCATTGTTACCAGTTTTACATATTTATTTCAGTTAAGAATATGCATATCTAAAATTTTAACAGTATAATTTTTGGATTATTCTATACTTGATTGCAACTAACAACAACAAAAACCATAAAATAATTAAAAATGTGTACTCTGGATAATATAATAAAAATATGAGCATTTTTTTTTTCCACTGTGACTAAAATAACTAACATGGAAATTTTCTTCACATTTTATAACATGAAATGACCCTATTCTGAATTACTTCTATTGTATCATTTGACTCTAAACATAAAATTCGGGCTTTGAACAGTAGACACTTGTAACAGTCTGAAACACACTTTCTGTAATAATGACCTTATAATTCCCCCACTACTAGAAATAAGTTTTAAGTGATGCAGTAATTTAATATACACAAGGCAAATTATAACTTATTCAGATCAGTGAAAGCAACTACCACCAGGTAATGTAGAAAATGCTTTCATTTAATGGAAAAACAATGGATTTTGTTAGCCGTGTTCTGTGTTTGCCTCTTTTGGAAAAACAATCTTACATGTTTTTCTTTCTTTTCTAAAACTGTCATATTGATTCTTGGTCTCATAAAGATATTTTCTGGGAAGAAAATTATGCTACAAACGTTATCTTGAGTTCCTGAGGAAACACTATAGAAATGTAAAATATTATTTATTTTATCATGCTTAATTTATTGATAACAATACCTGTTTTTATACTAAAATTTTATATGTAACTGACTACTTTATCATCCCAAGAACTTTATCACCAATCATTACTTCCAAATGGCTTTTTTTTTTTTTCCCACCGCATGGGGTTCATTTCATAGCCTCTACTATTATTTTTTAAGCAAAACCATGAAATATGTGCTTTTTTCCCCATAGTCCAGACAGAACCTCATAATTTTTTCCAGAATTATTTTTATATTTATTATACATAGTACTTTCTCCCAAAATATAGCTTATAAATGTATTGCAATGTTTATACCTTAGACTAAATAATTCAGGATCAACAAAAATTAAAACTATGACATTCTTTTGTGAGGCTCTTTGCCCCAGCATATTTTCAATTGTCATTAATTTTTTGTAAGCAGTTGTTACAAGTTTTTTTTTCTCTATCCCTTTATTGTATAATATTTGATGGAATTGTTATTAATTCCACTTACTAGGTGGAAGATTATGGAAAATAATTTCTTTTCTTTGTGTCAACTTTCATTTCTGTTACAAAGAAAAGAAAAAGAAAAAAATGACTCTGGACTGGATTAATGACAAGGCCCTTCCTCTGTCATTGGCACTATAACCCATTATCTGCCATCTATTTAGGTTAGGCCTGTTATCATGGCCACATACTTTAATATTAATAAAAGAGTAGTTCTGGAAAAGACTTTTTTTCAGAAGTAGCTCCATAGACTCTTTAACAGTTTTATATTTCTGTAATTTATGAAATCTTCTCTCAGGTATATATGTTTCCAAAGAATACAGATGACTTAATATACATAGTAAAAAATAGGAATATAGTTTACAATATTTAGAGGAGAATTATACATTTAATTTGATGCTTAACTGATTTCTCAGCATCCAAAATCAAACCGTATATTACCTTATATACTTTCTTAGAAGCAATAAATCTAATAAGCTTTTTTAATTTACCTCTATGACAAAAAAGTCTGTTTTAAAATTTACATTGTTATCTGAGATTTCATACAAACATGGAAAGGAACATAAGTAAATAGGTATTAAACAATGTCACTGTATATGTTTATTTGTTTGACAGCTTGTATTTATTCCATTCATTTATTTTTCAAATATTTATAATTTCCAATTGTTATGCTAAAATAATAAAAGCATTAGATAAGGTAATTTCAGGTACAATAAAATTTATTGACAGTATCAGGTAAATATGGAGTCAATAAAAGTTGGGAACTTGGTGCTTACTTCCCCCTTCCCCAGGCAATAGTGCTTTTATGTATTTATTTATTTTTATAGTGTATTTTATTTTTGTTGTTGAGAATATACGCAACAGAACATACACCAATTCCACAATTTGTAAGTGCAGAATTGAGTGACACTGATTACATTCTTGAAGTTGTGCAACAATTCTCAGCCTCCTTTTCCAAGTCACACTTATTTAACATAAACTCACTGCCCCCCAAGTTTCTTATCTATTCTTTTGGTTTGCTGTTATCAATATGATCCTGTACAGACAGATCTTAAAAGCGCCCAGTGCTCAAGGCAGACATTCTTTACTAGTTAAGCTAAACTATGGTTTGATTTTAAGACGACTTCATATTTGTGGCCAAAGTTTTAAAGATTATCACAGGACAATAGTTTCAGGGGTTCATCCAGCCTCCACAGCTCCAGAAAGGCTGGATTCCATGAGATTTCAAAATTCTATCCTTCATTTTCACCTTTTTGATCTTGATTCTTTTATAGAATCTTTGATCAAAATATTTAGTAGAGATAGCCAGGAACCATTCAGTTGTTCTGGCTTCATGAAAAAAGGAGGCAGTTGTTCATGGAGGCAATTAACCACACATTCCACTTTTAATGCATCCTAGATGTACTCATTGTTGTTAACCAACATACTCAGTTTTCACCAACATAAATGGAGACTATACACGTGGACCTCGCCAGACGGAATACACAAGAATCATATCGACTGCATCTCTGGAAAGAGGCAATGGAAAAGCTCAATATCATTAGTCGGAACAAGGCCAGTGGCTGACTGGGGATCAGATCATCAATTACCCATATGCATGTTCAAGTTGAAACTGAAGAAAATTAAAACAAGTCCACGAGAGCCAAAGTATGATCTTGTGTATATCCCACCTGAATTTAGAGACCCTCTCAAGAATAGATTTGATGCCTTGAACACTAATGATTGAAGACCAGATGAGTAGTGGAATGACATTAGGACATCATACATGAAGAAAGCAAGAGGTCATTAAAAAGACAGAAAAGAAAGAAAAGACCAAAATGGATATCAGAAGAGACTCTGAAACTTGCTCTTGAACGTCAAGTCCCTAAAGCAAAAGGAAGACATGACAAAGTAAAAGAACTGAACAAAAGGCAACTCAAGAAGACAAAGTACTATTATAAAGACATGTGCAAAGAACTAGAGATAGAAAACCAAAAGGGGAGAACACGCTCGGCATTACACAAGCTGAAAGAACTGAAGAAAAAATTCAAGCCTCGAGTTTCAATAGTGAAGGATTCTATAGGGAAAATATTAAACAATACAAAAAAGATGGAGAGAATACACAGAGTCATTATACCAAAAAGAATTGTTTGATTTTCAACCATTTCAAGAGGTGGCACACAATCAGGAACCAATGGCACTGAAGGAAGAAGTCCAAGGTGTGCTGAAGGCATTGGCAAAAAACAAGGCTTCAGGAATTGACAGAATACCAACTGAGACGTTTCAACAAATGGACGCAGCATTGGAAGTGCTCACTCACCTATGCGAAGAGATTTGGAAGACAGCTACCCGGCCAACTGACTGGAAGAGATCCATATTTACCCCTATCTCAAAGAAAGGTGATCCCAACGAATGCAGAAATTATAGAACAATATCACACGCAAGTAAAATTTTGCTCAAGATCACTCAAAAGTGGCTGCAGCAGTATATTGACAGGGAACTGCAGGAATTCAGGCCAGATATAGAAGAGGACATGGAACCAGGGATACCATTGCTGATATCAGGTAGATCTTGGCTGAAAGCAGAGAATACCAGAAAGATGTTTACCTGTATTTCATTGACTATGCAAATGCATGGATTGTGTGGATCATAACAAATTATGGATAACATTGCAAAGAATGGGAATTCCAGAACACTTAATCGCGCTCATGAGGAACTTGTACATAGATCAAGAGGCAGTTGTTCAGACAGAACAAGGGGATATTGCGTGGTTTAAAGCCAGGAAAGGTGTCCGTCAGGGTTGTATCCATTCAATCTATATGCTGAGCAAATAATCCAAGAAGCTGGACTACATGAAGAAGACTGTGGCACAGGATTGGTGGAAGACTTATTAACAACCTGTATCATGCAGATGACACAGTCTTGCTTGCGGAAAGTGAAGAGGACTTGAAACACTTACTGAGGAAGATCAAAGACCACACACAGCCTTCAGTGTGGATTGCACCTCAACAGAAAGAAAACAAAAGTCTTCACAACTGGACCAATAAGCCACATCATAATAAACAGAGAAAAGATTGAAGTTGCCAAGGATTTCATTTTACTTGGTTCCATAATCAACACCCACAGAAAAGCAATCAAGAAATCAAAAGACGCATTGCATTGGGTAAATCTGCTGCAATAGACCTCTTTAAAGTGCTGGAAAGATGTCACTTTGAAGACTAAGGTGCACCTGACCCAATCCATGAATTTCGATAGCATCGTATACATGCGAAAGCTAGACAGTGAATAAGGAAGACAGAAGAAGAATTGATGCCTTTGAATTGTGGTGTTGGTGAAGAATATTGAATACACCATGGACTGCCAAAAGAACAAACAAATCTGTCTCGGAAGAAGTACAACCAGAATGCTCCTTAGAAGCAAGAATGCGGAGACTACGTCTTACATAATTTGGACATGTTATTAGGAGAAATCAGTTTTTGGAGAAAGACATCATTGTTGGTAAAGTACAGGGCCAATGAAAGAGAGGAAGACCCTCATCAAGATGGACTGAAACAGTGGCTGCAACTATGGGCTGAAGCATTACAAGGATTGTAGGCATGGAGCACTGTAGGCATTGTTTCATTCTGTTGTACATAGGGTCGCTATGAATTGGAACCAACTGGATGGCACCTAACAATGACAACAACAACAAACATACTCAAAGATGCACTAGTGACACAATGGTTAAAACGCTCGGCTGCTAACCAAAAGGTTGGTGATTTGAACACACTAGTGCCTCCGTGTGAAAAAAGCCTTGTGATCTGGTCCTGCAAATATAGTCATGTGCTGCAATGTCCAACCACGTGTACATCCGTGGTCCCATAGGTTATAACAGAGTTCAGAAATCCCTATTTAACAACAAGATATAGCAGACATAACTGGACGGAGCAAAAACAACAGTTTCCTGCACGTAACACGTGTATCTCGTATCTTTTGTATACAAAGTGATTGTGTTCTCAGGTGTATAATGGTACGGTACATATATAATCTATAATACATGTATCCTGATAGTCATAATAAAAGCCTATGTTACTGGCTTATATATATAATGTGCTCATCATTATTTTAATGTGAACTTTTCCTACTTACAAATAAAAAGTTTACCATATAACAGTGTATGCTTCGTCTCATCAGCAGCAGCATCCGATCTTGTGTATTGTACATCTCCTAAGTGTTCTAGCATTATCTCTCTGCTTAATTTTCTTTCAAAAATATTACCATGAAGTTTATTATGGCCCCAAAGGCAGCAAAACCAGTGCTAGTGATAGTAGCAGCAAGAGGTAAAGGAGAAGTATTGTTTTGGAAGTAAAACAAAAATTATCCCATATAGCTTTGTTAAGTATATACTATGGTGTTCGCACAACATTCAAATCACATAATGTCCTATTTCACAGAATGTATCATAGACTTCAACCAAAACTTGACCATAGTACAACCTGGAAAACCGTGTGGGGTAGTTCTACTCTGGTTTTAGGGTTTCTATGAGTCTGAATTGACTCGATAGCACACAACACCACCAACTATATGTATACTAATATACTGAGAGAAAGAAATACTAATAGAAAGCTGAACTGGCTATAGTAATATCAGACAAAGTAGGCAGTACTAGAAAGTAATAGAAAAGTGTTACTAGATACAGAGGACACTTTGATCATAAACAATGACACAATTCATCAGAAAGACATAACTACAAAGAGAAATAGAAAAATCCACATTCATAATGCAAGATTTTGACACTCCATTCTTAGTAATCGGTGGATTAATCAGACAAAACAGAAAACAGGTAATAAAAGTTTAAATAATGCAATGAACACACATAACCTAATCGACACATATAAAACACTGTGCTAACACTTGCAGTGTAACTCTTTCTTCGGATACATGGAACTGTTTTAAAAATTGACTGGGGAGGGGGGCCAAGATGGCGGACTAGGTGGATGCTCCCGCGGATCCCTCTTGCAACAAAGACTCGGAAAAACAAGGGAATCGATCACATACATAACAATCTATGAACTCTGAACAACAAGCACAGACTTAGAGACGGAGGACGAACAAATACGGGCAGACAGCGACTGTTTTCAGAACTAGGAGCCAGCGCACCAGGCAGGTGACCTTCGGAGCTCGATCTGGGGCAGAGCCCAGGGGGGCAGACGGCACAGAAAGGGGGCCCACCCCTTCCCCCCCGAACCCATCCCGGGAGGAAGCCTAGCAGGTTGGCGCGGGCGGCGTAGGGGCGCAGCCGGAGGGAGAAACACCCGGGAGGCAGTGACTGATCTGAGAGGGGGGAGAACAGCGTCCCAGCTGGGGTGCCGTGCCGTCCGCCGGGAGTTAGGCGAGAAGCCGACTGGGCGCGCGCGGGGGGGGGGGGTCAGCTGTGTTTCCCTGGAGTGACCCCAGGGCGGGGCCCACGCGTTCGTGCGGGAGGACGCGCACCCAGTCCGTGTGTGTGGCACGGCACACCAGAGGGAGAAATCCCTGGAGGTGTCTGGTCTCAAAACAGGGAAAGCAGCATCCCAGACGGGGAGCCATTCCGCTGCGATCTGGGCACGCGCGCGCGCGCGGGCGGGGCATGAGCGCGGGGTCCATTTTTATTACCCTGAATTGACCCAGAGGGCGGGAACACCTGGTCGTGCGAGTGACGCCCTCCCAGTTTGCGCGAGAGGTGTAGCACACTGGAAGGAGAAGTCCCCGGGAGGAACTGCTTGGTCCCAAAGCGCAGAAAGTAGCGTCCCAGACAGAGTGCCGCCCTGCTGGGACTTGGGCGCGCGCACGAGCGGGCCGTGAGCGCGGAGTCCATTTTTATTGCCCTGAATTGACCCAGGGGGCGGGCCCACCTGGCCGTGCGGAGGAACTGATTGGTCCCGAAGCGCAGAAAGTAGCGTCCCAGACGGGGTTCCGTCCTGCCGGGGCTTGGGCGCGCGCACGAGCGGGGCGTGAGCACGGAGTCCATTTTTATTGCCCTGAATTGACCCAGGGGGCGGGCCCACCTGGCCGTGCAGGTGACGCCAACCCAGTTCGCGCGAGAGGTGTGGCGCTCCGGAAGGAGAAGTCCCGGGGAGGAAGTGACTGGTTCCCGAACAGGGAAAGCAGCGTCTCAACCCGGAAGTCATCCCGCTGGGATTTGGGCGCGCGCACAGGCGGGGCGTGACCGCGGGATCTAATTATAATCGCCTGAATAGACCCTGGGGGCGGGCCCACCCGTTCGTGCGGGAAACGCCCACCCAGTGCCCACGAGCGGTGCCGCGCACCGGAGGAAGTCCCCAGGAGGAAGGGACTGGTTTCCGAACAAGGAAAGCAGTGTCCTAGCCAGGGACCCGTCCAGCCCGGATTTTGGCGAACGGGGGCGGAGCGTGAACGTGGTGTTCAGCTCTATATTCTGTGGTGCTACACTCCTAGCTCTCAGATCCCTCCCCCACCCTCCCCAGGCGACCCCATTAACATCCGAATACCCGGAGCCAGAGAGAGAATTCAGATAGGGATCTGACTGCATTTTTTTTTAGCTGACTACTTGGAAAATCTAGTTTCCCAGTGATGGCTCGGAGACAGCAGTCCATATCAAACCACATAAAGAAACAGACCATGACAGCTTCTCCAACCCCCCAAACAAAAGAATCAAAATCTTTCCCAAATGAAGATACAATCCTGGAATTATCAGATACAGAATATAAAAAACTAATTTACAGAATGCTTAAAGATATCACAAATGAAATTAGGATAAATGCAGAAAAAGCCAAGGAACACACTGATAAAACTGTTGAAGAACTCAAAAAGATTATTCAAGAACATAGTGGAAAAATTAACAAGTTGCAAGAATCCATAGAGAGACAGCATGTAGAAATCCAAAAGATTAACAATAAAATTACAGAATTTGACAACGCAATAGAAAGTCAGAGGAGCAGACTCGAGCAATTAGAATGTAGACTGGGACTTCTGGAGGACCAGGGAAACAACACCAACATAGCTGAAAAAAAATCAGATAAAAGAATTAAAAAAAACGAAGAAACCCTAAGAATCATGTGGGACTCTATCAAGAAGGATAACTTGCGAGTGATTGGAGTCCCAGAACAGGGAGGGGGGACAGAAAACACAGAGAAAATAGTTGAAGAACTCCTGACACAAAACTTCCCTGACATCATGAAAGAAGAAAGGATATCTATCCAAGATGCTCATCGAACCCCATTTAAGATTGATCCAAAAAGAAAAACACCAAGACATATCATCATCAAACTTGCCAAAACCAAAGACAAACAGAAAATTTTAAAAGCAGCCAGGGAGAAAAGAAAGGTTTCCTTCAAGGGAGAATCAATAAGAATAAGTTCAGACTACTCAGCAGAAACCATGCAGGCAAGAAGGGAATGGGACGACATATACAGAGCACTAAACGAGAAAAACTGCCAACCAAGGATCATATATCCAGCAAAACTCTCTCTGAAATATGAAGGAGAAATTAAGATATTTACAGATAAACACAAGTTTAGAGAATTTGCAAAAACTAAACCAAGACTGCAAGAAATGCTAAAGGAGATTGTTTGGCCTGATGACCAATAATATCAGGTACCAGCACAATACAAGGTCACAAAACAGAACGTCCTGATATCAACGCAACTCAAACAGGGAAAGCACAAAAACAAACAAATTAAGACTAATTCTAAAAAATAAATAAATAAACAAAATAATACACACAACAGGAAATCATGGAAATCAATAGCTAAACGATCAAAATAATCAAAAAGAGGGACTAAATATAGGAGGCATTGAACTGCCAGATGGAGAGTGATACAAGGCGAAATAGAAGGATACAAGTTAGGTTTTTACTTAGAAAAATAGGGGTAAATAAAAAGGTAACCACAAAAAGGAATATCAATTCCATAACTCAAGAAAAAAGCCAAGAAAAACGTAACGACTCAATAAACACAAAGTTAAACATTATGAAAACGAGGATCTCACAAGCTACTAAGAAAAACGTCTCAGCACAAAAAAGCATGTGGAAAAATGAAATGGCCAACAACACACATAAAAAGGCATCAAAATGACAGCACTAAAAACTTACTTATCTATAATTACGCTGAATGTAAATGGACTAAATGCACCAATAAAGAGACAGAGAGTCACGGACTGGATAAAAAAACACGATCCATCTATATGCTGCCTACAAGAGACACACCTTAGACTTAGAGACACAAACAAACTAAAACTCAAAGGATGGAAAAAAATATATCAAGCAAACAATAAGCAAAAAAGAAGAGGAGTAGCAATATTAATTTCTGACAAAATAGACTTTAGACTTAAATCCGCCACAAAGGATAAAGAAGGACACTATATAATGATAAAAGGGACAATTGATCAGGAAGACATAACCATATTAAATATTTACGCACCTAATGACAGGGCTGCAAGATACATAAATCAAATTTTAACAGAATTGAAAAGTGAGATAGACACCTCCACATATATAGTAGGAGACTTCAACACACCACTTTCGGAGAAGGACAGGACATCCAGTAAGAAGCTCAATAGAGACACGGAAGACCTACTTACAACAGTCAACCAACTTGACCTCATTGACTTATACAGAACTCTCCACCCAACTGCTGCAAAATATACTTTTTTTTCTAGCGCACATGGAACATTCTCTAGAATAGACCACATATTAGGGCATAAAACAAATCTTTGCAGAGTCCAAAACATCGAAATATTACAAAGCATCTTCTCAGACCACAAGGCAATGAAGCTAGAAATCAATAACAGAAAAACTAGGGAAAAGCAATCAAATACTTGGAAAATGAACAATACCCTCCTGAAAAAAGACTGGGTTATAGAAGACATCAAGGAGGGAATAAGGAAATTCTTAGAAAGCAACGAGAATGAAAATACTTCCTATCAAAACCTCTGGGACACAACAAAAGCAGTGCTCAGAGGCCAATTTATATCGATAAATGCACACATACAAAAAGAAGAAAGAGCCAAAATCAGAGAACTGTCCCGACAACTTGAGCAAATAGAAAGTGAGCAACAAAAGAATCCATCAGGCACCCGAAGAAAACAAATAATAAAAATTAGAGCTGAACTAAATGAATTAGAGAACAGAAAAACAATTGAAAGAATTAACAAAGCCAAAAGCTGGTTCTTTGAAAAAATTAACAAAATTGATAAACCATTGGCTAGACTGACTAAAGAAAAACAGGAAAGGAAACAAATAACCCGAATAAGAAACGAGAAGGACCACATCACAACAGAACCAAATGAAATCAAAAGAATCATATCAGATTACTACATAAAATTGTACTCTAACAAATTTGAAAACCTAGAAGAAATGGATAAATTCTTGGAACAACACTACTTACCTAAACTAACACATACAGAAGTAGAACAACTAAATAGACCCATAACAAAAAAAGAGATTGAAATGGTAATCAAAAAACTCCCAACAAAAAAAAGTCCTGGCCCAGATGGCTTCACTGCAGAGTTCTACCAAACCTTCAGAGAAGACTTAACACCATTACTATTGAAGGTATTTCAAAGTATAGAAAAAGACGGAATACTACCCAACTCATTCTATGAAGCTACCATCTCCCTGATACCAAAACCGGGTAAAGACATTACAAAAAAAGAAAATTTTAGACCTATATCCCTCATGAACATAGATGCAAAAATCCTTAATAAAATTCTAGCCAATAGAATCCGACAACACATCAAAAAAATAATTCACCCTGATCAAGTGGGATTTATACCAGGTATGCAAGGCTGGTTTAATATCAGAAAAACCATTAATGTAATCCATCACATAAATAAAACAAAAGACAAAAACCACATGATCTTATCAATTGATGCAGAAAAGGCATTTGACAAAGTCCAACACCCATTTATGATAAAAACTCTTACCAAAATAGGAGTTGAAGGAAAATTCCTCAACATAATAAAGGGCATATATGCAAAGCCAACGGCCAATATCACTCTAAATGGAGAGAACCTGAAAGCATTTCCCTTGAGAACGGGAACCAGACAAGGATGCCCTTTATCACCGCTCTTATTCAACATCGTACTTGAAGTCCTAGCCAGGGCAATTAGGCTAGACAAAGAAATAAAGGGTATTCAGATTGGTAAGGAGGAAGTAAAGCTATCACTATTTGCAGATGACATGATCGTATACATGGAAAACCCTAAGAAATCCTCCAGAAAACTACTGAAACTAATAGAAGAGTTTGGCAGAGTCTCAGGATATAAAATAAACATACAAAAATCACTTGGATTCCTCTACATCAACAAAAAGAACACCGAAGAGGAAATAACCAAATCAATACCATTCACAGTAGCCCCCAAGAAGATAAAATACTTAGGAATAAATCTTACCAAGGATGTAAAAGACCTATACAAAGAAAACTATAAAACTCTGCTACAAGAAATTCAAAAGGACACGCTTAAATGGAAAAACATACCCTGCTCATGGATAGGAAGACTCAACATAGTAAAAATGTCTATTCTACCAAAAGCCATTTATACATACAAAGCACTTCCAATCCAAATACAAATGTCATACTTTAAGGGAATAGAGAAACAAATCACTAATTTCATATGGAAAGGAAAGAATCCCCGGATAAGCAAAACATTACTGAAAAAGAAGAAGAAAGTGGGAGGCCTCACCCTACCTGATTTCAGAACCTATTAGATAGCTACAGTAGTCAAAACAGCCTGGTACT
This sequence comes from Loxodonta africana, assembly GCF_030014295.1. NCBI lineage: Eukaryota > Metazoa > Chordata > Mammalia > Proboscidea > Elephantidae > Loxodonta > Loxodonta africana. The sequence goes on from NC_087351.1 coordinate 54,278,317, forward strand.
GGTACAACAACAGGCACATAGACCAATGGAACAGAATTGAGAATCCAGATATAAATCCATCCACGTATGAGCAGCTGATATTTGACAAAGGACCAGTGTCAGTCAATTGGGGAAATAATAGTCTTTTTAACAAATGGTGCTGGCATACCTGGATATCCATTTGCAAAAGAATGAAACAGGACCCATACCTCACACCATGCACAAAAACTAACTCCAAGTGGATCAAAGACCTAAACATAAAGACTAAAACGATAAAAATCTTGGAAGAAAAAATAGGATCTACCCTAGGAGCCCTAATACAGGGCATAAACATAATACAAAACATTACCAAAAATGATGAAGAGAAACCCGATAACTGGGAGCTCCTAAAAATCAAACACCTATGCTCATCTAAAGACTTCACCAAAAGAGTAAAAAGACCACCTACAGACTGGGAAAGAATATTCAGCTATGACATCTCAGACCAGCGCCTGATCTCTAAAATCTACATGATTCTGTCAAAACTCAACCACAAAAAGACAAACAACCCAATCAAGAAGTGGGCAAAGGATATGAACACACATTTCACTAAAGAAGATATTCAGGCAGCCAACAGATACATGAGAAAATGCTCTCGATCATTAGTCATTAGAGAAATGCAAATTAAAACCACGATGAGATTCCATCTGACACCAACTAGACTGGCATTAATTCAAAAATCACAAAATAATAAATGTTGGAGAGGCTGCGGAGAGACTGGAACTCTCATACACTGCTGGTGGGATTGTAAAATGGTACAACCACTGTGGAAATCCATCTGGCGTTATCTTAAACAGTTAGAAATAGAACTACCATACAAACCAGAAATCCCACTCCTCGGAATATACCCTAAAAATACAAGACCCTTCACACAAACAGATATATGCACACCCATGTTTATTGCAGCTCTGTTTACAATAGCAAAAAGCTGGAAGCAACCAAGATGTCCATCAACGGATGAATGGGTAAATAAATTGTGGTATTTCACACAATGGAATACTACGCATCGATAAAGAACAGTGACGAATCTCTGAAACATTTCATAACATGGAGGAATCTGGAAGGCATTATGCTGAGCGAAATGAGTCAGTTGCAAAAGGACAAATATTGTATAAGACCACTATTATAAGATCTTGAGAAATAGAAAAAACGGAAAAGAACACATACTTTTGTGGTTACAAAGGGGGGAGGGAGGGAGGGAGGGAGGGAGAGGGCTTTTTATTGATCAATCTGTAGATGGGAACTGCTTTGGGTGAAGGGAAAGACAACACTCAAAACAAGGAAGGTCAGCCTAATTGGACAGGATTAAAAGTAAAGAGGTTTCCGAGATAAAATGAAAGCTTCAAAGGATAGCGAAGCAGGGGCTGGGGTCTGGGGAACTTGGTTTGAGAGGACTTCTAAATCAATGGGCAAAACAATTCTATTATGAAAACACTCTGCATCCCACTTTGAATTGTGGCACCTGGGGTCCTAAATGCCAACAAGCAGCCATCTAAAATACATTAATTGGTCTCAACCCACCGGAAGCAAAGGCAAAGGAAGAACACCAAGGTCACACGACAACTAAGAACCCAAGAGACAGAAAGGGCCACTTGAACCAGAGACCTACAATATCCTGAGACCAGAAGAACAAGTTGGTGCCCGGCCACAATCGATGTCTGCCCTGTCAGGGAGCACAAGAGACAACTCCTGAGGGAGCAGGAGACCAATGGGATACAGACCCCAAATTCTCATTAAAAGACCACACCTAATGGTATGATTGCGACTAGAGGAATCCCAGAGACAATGCTCCCCAGAACTTCTGATGGCACAGGACAGGAACCAACCCCGAAGACAAATCATCAGGCATGAAAAGGACTAGTCAGTGGGGGGGAGAGAGATACTGATGAAGAGTGAGCTAATTAAATCAGGTGGACACGGGAGAGTGTGTTGGCAACTCTTGACTGGAGGGGGGATGGGAAGATAGAGAGAGAGGGAAGAAGGTAAAATTGGCACGAAACGAGAGACTGTAAGGGCTGACCCAATAGGGGGAGAGCAAGTGGGAGAAGGGAGTAAGATGTATGTAAACCTACATGTGACAGACTGATTGGAATGGTAAATGTTCACTTGAAGCTTAATAAAAATTTAAAAAAAAAAAAAAAAAAATTGACTGGGTGCTGAGCTACAAAGGACATCTCAACACATGTCAAAGGACTGAGATCTTACATCTGATTTTCATAGATCAGAGTGCAATACAGCTAAAAATCAATTTAAAAAAGTAGAAAATACCATACATCTGATAATTAAGCAGTATGCTCTTAAATATATTTTGGATCAAAGAAAAATTGCAATGGAAATTTGAAAATATATTAAATTGCAAAAAAAAATTAAAAAAAACTAAACTAAAATTAGTGGGATGAAGCTAAAGCAATGCTTAAAAGGAAATTTATGGCCCAAAATGCATATCGTATAAATGAAGAAAGTCCAGAAAAGAATATGTTATGCATCCATCTCATTAAAAAGGACTTCAAATTAAATATAAAAATTTAGAGCAATAGAACAATAGAAGTAATAAAAATAAGAGTAGAAATTAATAAAATAAAGACCAATTAAAAAATCAGTGAGTATACGAACAGACCGATAGTTACAATTTAGAGTAAAACAGTGGGAGAGAAGTTATCTTTTTTTCTTTTTTAAATGTTACTCCATTATTTGGATATCTATACAGAAAAACACTATCTCTTGACCTGTTCAGGTATCTCAAGACCATAGTCACATTTACTGATATTTTTCAAGGTTCACACGACTGGATAACATGTTATGTACATGGCCAAGGTTTTCTACAGAAAAAGGATGCAGAAAAACAAACACACAAAAAAAATACGCATTGGGTGAAGTTGTGAGTAGTCAGGTGCAGGCTTCCATATTCTTCCACTTCTGAGATTGACTAGAATGTACTTTTTTCGCTGGCTGTGAATTGCAGGAGTGCATGCAAAGTGCCATATCCCTGGAAACTCGACTCATGTCTGAGTCTTGGAATTTTGTGGGAGGGCTGCTATGTGACCAACCGTGGTAACCGAAACTCAGGTCCCCCAAAATAAGATAAGGTGAACATTGGCAATCTTGATGTTTGTGCAAAGCAATCTCAATAAGCTGGTATGGAACAGACTGTTGCTCCAGGTGCAAAAAGCCATCAATCATTAGCATAAAGAACCTTCCATGGACCACATTTGATGCAGATGGCCAAAGGTCCACAGTGGTTCCTGGCAGCTTTGGAGACATACAAGGACTAAGCAAACAGACCTGTTCTGCTAATTTTTTTCTTCACATGACTTCAAGATCATAACAAATTTTAATTGCAAGTAGAGTGTAGATTTATGTAGAAAATCTAAGTAACAAAATTATAGAAGATAAAGTAATTCTCTCAATGTAGAATAAGAACTAATTGCTTAAATGAGGCACAAAATGTGTGGTTGTAAAGCAAAAACTGATAAATTAGATTTAAATTAATAATTTATAGTCATCAAATGATACAGTGGAACGATGTAAAAGGCATCATTAAAATACATATTTACAACACATATAACCAACAACAACAAAAAATGTAGCCAGAATATATAAAGGACTCCTAAAAATTAATTAGAAATCCAGCAGATAAAAGGGCAAAATACACGAACAAACTTCACAAAAGTGAATATCCAAATGGGCAATAAATATATAACTTTGGTCAAACTCATTCATCATCAGGGAAATGCAAATTAAATCTCAAAGAAGTATCAATATTTATGCACTAGACTAACTAAAATTAGAATTACTAAAATTAAATGTCAAGTAGCTACCAAATTGAACAGCACAAATAAAGAATATTTCTTTTATCACATAAGTTTATAATGGACAATGATCATGTAGAATATGCTCTATATCAAAATTACTGTTTCATAGAGAGAGAATATTTATTACAGTACTACAGCAGTGATTAATCTTTCAGATGTGGGGACCTTAGGACATCCTATACTAATTAAATGCTCATAAGAGAGGGAAAATATATTCCTCTACACTGAGTTTAAATCCTTCTGTGTAGTCTTTGCCAAAAAAAAAAAAAATTAGGATTAAAACATATAAGGCAGAGTGCTAAGTGATATGGTTGGTAAAAGAAATAGGTCATGCTTACAAGCATTCTGTTATTTTAGTAGAGGAAGTAAGCAAAAATAGAGATAGAAAAAGTAAGGTTGAAAAACACAAAATGCAATGGAGTTGAAGGAAGAGACAAATCATTTACATTTGAAAATCATGAAAATAAGCTTTGTGGAAAAAATAACAGGTCTAGAGATTCCAATTCAATTTGTGTGTTTGTAATTCCAAGTCAATCAGGGTTGAGCAAATAGTATGAAAACAAAGACATACAGGCATGAAAATATAGAGGATGTATGGAATAAATTGAATTGTCCTGTAGAAATCAGTACAGTTTTGCTATAACATGATATATACATTCCTAAAAATCACCATGCTACATAAAATCAAAAGATGCGTTACATTGGGCAAATAGGCTACAAAAAACCTCTTTAACGTGTTGAAAAGCAAAATGTCATCTTGAGGACTAATTGCTTAACTGCCTTGGCCAGACTCTCCAGTATGATGTCAAATAGAAGTGGCACAATGTTGAATAAAAGTGGCATGAGCTTATCCTGTTCCTGATCTTGGGGGAGAATACTTAGTCTTTCACCATTAGGTATGATGTTAGCTGTGAGGTTTTTTGTTAATGCCCTTTATCACGTATAGGAAGTTTTTTTTTTTCTATTCCTGGTTTGTTGAGTGTTTTTATCATGACCTAAGCCTGTGTGTTTTCAATCTCCTCATATGCATGCGAAAGCTGGTCAATGAACAAGGAATACCGAAGTAGAATTGATGCCTTTGAATTGTGGTGTTGGTCAAGAATATTGAATATACCATGGACGGCCAAAAGAACGAACATGTCTTGGAAGAAGTATAACCAGAATGCTCCTTAGAAGCAAGGCTGGTGAGACTACATCTCACATACTTTGGACATGTTATCAGGAGAGATCAGTCCCTGGAGAAGGTCATCGTGCTTAGCAAAGCAGAGGGTCAGTGAAAAGGGAAATGTCCCCAATGAGATGGATTGACACAGTGGCTGCAACAGTGGGCTCAAGCATAACGATTGTGAGGATGGCGCAGGACCAGGCAGTGTTTCGTTCTGTGGTAAGTAGGTTCGCTGTGAGTGAGAACGAACTGGACGGCACCAGCACGTAACAACAACAGTGTATAATCACACAGTAAAACAAGAAGGTTTGTGGAAAAATGGCAGTAGGCTTTCATTCAAAAACTTTGTCAATTATATTCATTAAAGAAGGATAAAAAAAAAACGGACATAACGAAAAGTACTATAGATTTATACATGTTAAATGGCTAAGAAACATATAAATACAACAAATATGGGGTACTTTACCTTGAAAAATTATTTGATATTTGGTTGTGGAAGTGAGTGCTCCTGCTTCTACTGGCCTGTCAGCCTGACTTCCTATGACAATGGAAAGAGAGAGAGAGAAAGAGAGACAGAGAGAGAATTAATGTAATAAAACAGAGAGAGAAAAATATCAGAGAACAGAGAAGTACAAAAAAAGTGAAAAGAGACAGGATGTGAGTGGCCAGGGAGGTCGTTAAAAAGCTAGAGCTAATTATTGTGAAGTGGTGGAAGGAGGATTATCTGAAATCAGATGCAAAGTTATAATAATGGGTGTGGAAGGGTGTGGTTCATTGTCCTTCGGAGATGAGTGCATGTCTCATTTTGTGTATCCCTATACAGCTGTATTTTTAGCTGGACATAATTTTCTGCATTTACCGAGTGTTTCTGGCAGATGAAATTTCACGTTATGCTCAAATTGTTCCCTAATGTGTTAATCATGTGGGAGTAAATGTGGGGTTTCACAACAAGTGCTATAGCAGGACTGACTGTATCTTATGTCCCTGAGTTGAGGTAAAGGGAACTACTGAGATGTTTGAAAGGCAAATTGGTGCTAAATTGTGGAGTGTTTTGACTGGCTGGCGTATTAGTTATCTATTGCTTCGTATTAGCACGCACTTAAGTGGCTTTAAAAATATACATTAATTATCTCACAGTTTCTATGAGTGTGCAGTCTGAACACGACTTAGATGGCTTCTTTGCAAGGTTGCTATCGAAAGTCAGCCAAAGCCAAGTTCTTATCTAATGGCTCAGCTGTGGAAGGATTCACTTCCAAGTTCACGTGATAAAAAAAAAGAAAAAAAAAAAAACCCACTGCCGTCGAATTGATTCCGACTCATAGCAACCACATTCGACAGAGTAGAACTGCCTGATAGAGTTTCCAAGGAGAGCCCGGTGGATTCGAAGTGCTGACCTCTTGGTTAGCAGCCATAGCACTTAACTACTACACCACCAGGGTTTCCAATAGTTGGTAGCGTTCAGCTCCTTGCCTGCTGTCAGATGAGGGCCTTAGTTTCTAGCTGGCTGTTGGCCAGTGGTCACCTCCAGTTCCTATCTCATAAACCAAAAAAAAAAAAAAAAAATCAGTTGCTGTTGAGTCAATTCTGACTCAGTGAACCTAGAGGACAGAGTAAAACTGCCCCATAGGGTTTCCAAGGAGCAAGTGCTGGATTTGAACTGCCGGCCTTTTGGTTAGCAGCTGAGCTCTTAAACATTGTGTTACCACAGTTCCTCCAAACTTGTAGTTGGCTAAAAATTACCCTCAGTTCTTTGCCACGTGGACTTACCCAACATGACCACTTGCTTTAACAAAAGAATCAAGGTAGACATTCTCCCAGCAAGACAGACTTTACAACTTTATATAATATGATCACATAAGTGACGTCTCATTACTTTTACCGTGATCTATTAGTTAGATCAGAGCCCTGGTGGTGTACCGGTTAAGAGCTCAGCTGCTAACCAAAAGGTTGGCAGTTCAAATCCACCAGCCACTCCTTGGAAACCCCACGGGGCAGTTCTACTCTCTTCTGTAGGCTCGCTGCGCGCTGGAATAGACTTGACACCAGCGGTTTTTGTGGGGTTTTTGGTAATTAGTTAGATCACAGTAAAAGGAAGGTGATCCAACAGAATGCATAAATTATTGAACAATATCATTAATATCACATGCAAGTAAAATTTTGCTGAAAATAATTCAAAAACAGTTGCAGTAGTACATGACAGGGAACTCCCAGAAATTCAAGCTGAATTCAGAAGAGTGCATGGAATGAAGGGTATCATTGCCGATATCAGATGGATCTTGGCTGAAAGCAGAGAATACCAGATGTTTACCTGTGTTTTATTGACTATGCAAAGGTATAGACAGACTATGTGGATCATAACAAATTATGGATAACATTGCCAAGAATTGGTATTCCAACTCATGGTGATCCCATGTGTTTCAGCGTGGAATTATGCTCCATAGGGTTTTCAATGGCTAAGATCTTTTGGAAGTATAACTCCAGGGCTTTTTTTGAGGTGCATCTGGGTAGCTTTTTTTTAGAACTAACTTTAACCAAGCGCCTAACCATTTGTACCACCAGGGACTCCTAACCTAAGGATAGAAATATATACTTTTTTTTCTCTTGAGGACATACAAGACAATTAGTTTTATATATTTCTTTTTCTATTGATGTGCCTTGTGACTCTGTGAGACCGTCAATGTTAGGCTACTCCTTCACCTTCCGTGACACAGATTTCTCTCTCTAGGTAAAATGAAAAACACTGAGTTTCAAAATAGAAAGGTGGTTAGAATATTCTAATACTTTATTATTTTTAGTTTTGTCTATGAGTACAAGACATTTTAATTCATAAAATAAATGCAGGGTATTTATTTAACTTACAATACATAGCAGCTCATTTCCCTACAAATGTAATATCTGTCCAGATATTCCATCTGTGAAAATATTATCAAGTGCCAAGCATTTTTTCCCAAGCAATTAAATGTTATTTTTTATTTTATATCATGGTATTTGGGTGTTTTGAGAAAATTCAAAAGTCTCATGTTTTAGAATGAATTTCATATTGCATTTTTAACTAAATAACATTATCATTTTATTTTAACATGATGTTGATTTTGTGTTTCCAACATTTTATAATATATATCAAATTGTTTTTTCCTCACAAATAAAGCTAAAATTGTGAAATAAATATCAAGATTCAAATTAGCTTCGAATTGTTGAATAAGATCCTTTTAGATGAGACTTAAAGCAAAATATAGGTAACTATAGATTTTTTTTTATAGATAAGTTTCATAGATATTAGTTTGTGCAAAGATTAACTGTGTTGACAATCTTTTTTTTTTTTTCACTTTAACTTCCAAAATATGGCTGGCTGAGAAAGAATATTTATTTAAATAGATTTTTGTATTTTTTTAAATTTCGCTATATTATCGTAATTTGGGGGCTTTAATATCTCGCAATAGATTTAACTAACATTCTGCTGGTACGGGATGAGAAGAAGTAACTGGGGAGGGATTAGCTTTCCTATTATAAATAAATATAAAACTGGGCAAAATGTATGTGTTGATTGTTTTCAGCCATTGCACAAAAGACAGCATAAGACTGGAAATCCTGTGGAAGGGGAAACTCTGAAGTTAAGCCCCGCAATTCTCATGCATTTTCACTGGGCTAGTTTCTCAACCACAGAACAGGGAGCTGCTGTCCAGGGAACAGTGATTCTGCTGAGCTTCAGAGTTAGAGATCAAAAATGTTTAGGGCTGTGTAAGTGTCTGAAAACTGAGGGCAGGGCCCTGGAAGGGATGGAGCTGTACAAAAAGAAACCCCAGAGGTTGATCTGGCGATTTCCCACAAGTCTTTGTCCCAGTAATGAGCTACACATACATAAATGAGACTAAGTGAGCCTTATTAGATGGTTACTACAGAGGACAGATATACTAGAGTTTTGTCCCTTAAGAGAGGAGAGATCTCATTGGCACTGGCATTCAGTTGAGATATCAGAGAGGCTATGCCTCAGGAGTAGGAATAAGCTCTAAATTAAGCCCTGCCTTTTTTTTTTTGTTTTTTTACAAAGCCTAAAACAAAGTACTAATAAGATTCACAGGATAAAAGCATTTGGAGATTGTGCACCACAAGTAAGAGAGTTTCTACTGCTTGGATTGATCTCCATGTTGGATGCGGCAATGGTAGTTACAACGCATTCACCATCATAGGCTGGTCTACCACTGTGTGTCAGAATTGTGACTCCCGACAAAAGTTTACCACATTATCTGCCAGTGGCAGAGGTCACATTGCATGTTGTGTTTCCCACACATGATCCACATCTGCGTGTTGACTCCCTCAAGCCTTCGACTCCATCTTGGGGTGCCTCACTAATGTCGACAGTTTTTCAGGTTATCTTGTACTGATCCACTGACCTTTGTCACGATATCGTGGCCCTTGAAATTACCTACCTGCGTCATTTTTTCTCCTTTACTGACAATTTGCAGTCTGAAAATAATATCACAAAAGACATTTACCTGTAGGCTGATACTTAAGGTATTCAGGATATTTCTACATTTCCTACCATATATAGGTATCTTGTATTGTTGAGAATTAGAACATCCTCTTTTTAAAAAATTGACTCAGAAATGTTTCTTACTTTATCTCCTTCACTTCGACCTGGCTAGTACACCTTAGTAAGGCAGTTTAGTCACTGAGTTTAGCTACCCCTACAAAGGGACCATCTTGTTTCATTTGTTCACTGGGTCATGATCAGAATGAAAAGGGTAGGGTGTTATATTTCCAGGCTCCCCTCTTTCCAATAAGAAAATAACTTATATTTCCCCCATATGTGATTTGTTTCTCAAAGTTTATAATGAATAATAAAAATAAATGAAGTGATAGTGTTACCGGAGAATAGCCTCGGTTCTTGTCTTCGGTGTAGGAAAGAATTCAAACACTGAGACAAACGGTGTCAAGCAAGCAAGGGGTTTTATTAGTTAGCAGAGGTTAATAGTGAAAGTACACTTGACCAGAGAGCATCAAGCGGGCTACTCAGAGGGAGAATCTGAGAGCCCCCGTAGTCATTTCTTAGGGTTTTTATACCCTTTTTCTCTTATCTCTCTCTGTTAACATTTAACAGCCAAGTCAGGAACCCCTGTAGAGACTATTTCTTTAAGTTAGTGACCATATCAAGTTAGGGACCCCTATAGGGACCATTTCTTTGGCTTAATGTTTAACTACGTAGGGACCATCTTATTGAGGAATGTCACCACCCCCTGTCTCTTCTTCCTCCTGAGTGCAAGCTCTCCCCCTCCCCCTTACATCTTTCCCTCTTCAAGTGCCATTCTCTCAAATCTTTGGGGTTCTTGAAGCGGGGTGGTTTATCTTCTGTAGCTACGTCTTGCCGTCTTCGGGGCATAGAGCTGACCCTAGGGGAGGCACTTGTTCCCTAATGGGGGGTTTGCTTGACTTTGGGAGTCGAGTATGGAAGCTTTGGGCAGCTAGATCCAAAGGGCTTTCAGGGCTTGTATTATTTGACGATGTCTGAATTACAGCCGTTTGTAATTGAAACTTTTGCAATCTGGAGAATATAAAACAAGTTAGTATTTTAAGAAGACAGGGTCAAAACAGTGGTGGATATGTTCTTGGATTTGGCCAGTTTGGTTCACCCAAAAACAGCATTGTTCACCTAGCCTGGCACATATATCCCCATGGCTAGCTGCTAGTATGTCTAATCCTCTTCAATTTTGCAGTACTACAGCTGTCAAATCATTTATTTGGGTTTGTAGAGTAGCTATAGAAGCTGTTACCTGGGTATTGAGCCAGGCTAGTTCAAGTGAGAGGTTTGTATAAACTTGAGCAGTTCTTAGCGCCCCAGTGGTGGTTCCGGCTGTGAGGCCAGCCGTTCTGGTAAGACTGATAAGTCCTATTAATATGGGAACTAGGGGCCCTGCTGTGTTTTTGTCACCTTATGAGTAGTGTTTAAAGGTAAAGGGATAAGAGCTCCTGTTTCAGCTAAAGACACAGGAGGGGGTACATATCCTACTGTGCATAATCCTGTCCAATTTGTGGATAGACATATTTAAGCTGCAGTTCCACATATATAATATAGGCCTGAAGATAATGGAAAACAATCTGAGACATGGTATACACCTGATGAATTGTAATTGTGTGAAGTTGGCTTTTGGAAGGTGGAGGTATGTTTCTAAAAGTACATGGCAGCCACTTCTTAGCAGACTAAAGCAGGGGGTAATATTATGGGTGGCATTGTTTTCTAGGCTTCCCAGAAGATCATTCTCTGGATGGATTCTATGAAAACCTGTTTTTTGGCAGTTTCATGTACCAAGGTACAATTATTTCCGTTGCTGCCAGATTTCTATGTGGAAGTGGCCAGAAGGGCCAAATGGTCACAACCCGGTGGTTTGTCCTGATAAAACCCTCTAGTGTAGTCTAACTGTGTGTCTGAAGAGGTATTGGGAGGGAAGGTTAACCAGCTAGATGAGGGCAGAGGATTAGGGAAAGATGTAGTTAGGTTTCTGAGGTTGTCTGTTATCGTGATGATTACGTTGCAACGGAAGTAGTTTAGAGATCCTACCTGATATGAGTATCTTTGGGGACCCAGTGAGTAAATGTACAATGGGCTTTGTCCCTCTCTTATTGGTATTTCTCAGTACACAGCCCCTGCGATAGCATGTACAGTTTGGTTACTCTAACTTTTGAACACCCCCTGTGCTCTGGTGGAGAGGGTATAGTGAAGAAAGCCTGACATTTGAGCTCAGACCTGCGACCTGCCAAGAGGTGGGCCAGCTTTCTGGGGACTGTCTCTAAGCCTGTGGACAAATTTAGCAGGACTGGTTGTATCTGGTAAGCGTAAGCACCTTAGGACTCCCTGTGATGGTTTAATAAAGGGGGAGATAGGCTTGGGCCGTGTTAGTTGGGCAAGTGAAAGTGTTATGGCACAGAAAAGAACACAATGTATTTTGACTTATCTGTTGTTATTTTCTTGTTTTCTTTTGAACAGATACTTCAAGTCTTTTATGAGTTCACTCCTGATGTTGGCTCAGGGTTTCTTCAGATGTATCTTTAGTGTGGTAGGGTTTCACCCTGGAATGATGTATCCAGCTAGAAATTCTGGGCATCTTTACAGCTCTAGGGGTAGAAAGCATAACAGTATACAGTCCCTTCCACGCTGGGGCATGTTGTGATGTCAGGGACCCATCCTTCTAAGTTTTGACTAAGACTAAAGTTCCCGGCTTGTATAAAGAGACAGCTGTATACTGGAGATTTTGGTACCCATAGCTCTTGAACAGCTTGTAGGAAACTTGTCAGAGAAGTTACGAATTGTCCTAGTTGGTTGGTTTCTTCAACTAGGGTAATGATGGAGTAAAATATTTTACCACGGGTTTCCCTTCTACTCTCTGAACTGTGCTTTTGTTAGGAGAAAGGGGTCCTTGATAGAAGGTTAGTATGGAAAAGGCAGCTCTCCTGTCTAAAATAAAAGTTATTGACCTTCCTGCTATATCTAGGGTGACCCTCGCGTCCCCCGCACCAGTGTTGATGCTTTCGGTGTTCTCGCTGGGAGCCTCTTGGAGCCCAGGGTCCCGTCAGCTTAAGGCCATTTCCATTGAGGGATTGAGGCTGGGAGTCCTTTGACTTGGAGGGCAGCCTTGCCTCCAATGGCCATGTTGTTGGCAATTGGGACAGGACTTCTGGGGCAGTTTGTTCTGGGGGCAATCCCTTTTCTAGTGGCCAAGTTGACCACATTTGTGACATGCACTGGGTGGAGTATCTTTGGGTCTTCTTACTGGCAGTGGGTGGTGTCTGCCCTGTAGGGCGGTGAGGAGACGGGCTTGCATTTTCTCTTTTTCTTATAGCCTTTCTTCCTCTTCTTGGTCTCTATTATAGAAGACTGAGGAAGAGAACTTCAACAGTTCGTTTAAGGTAGTTTGGGGTCTTAGCCCTTGTTTTTGAAGTTTACACCTAACGTCTGGAGCAGTTTGAGTTAGAAATCTATCTTCTAAGACTAGTTCCCCTTCTGGTGATCCTGGGTCTAAATTGGTGTACTTTAAGAGGGATTGTTTTAGTCTTTCTAGGAAGACAGTGGGGTTTTCTTGGGGTCCTTGGTCGACGATGGCCAGCTTATTGAAATTGGTAGGTTTTATCTTGTAAGCTTTCATTCTCTCAACCAGGCACACTAACATGTGGCCTCTAGCCTGTCTGCCTCCTTGGGTATTATATTCCCATCCCAGGTCTGTGGTCTGGGACTGTGGCGGTGCCCATGGGGTAGGCCTATTGGTTTTGTATATATAGCCCATCTGCGAATCGTCTAGCTGCCTTGGAGAAATTTAAGCTTTTTCTCTGGTTGAGTGTTTGGTTACAGATTATTATTATGTCTTTCTAACCCAAACCAAAGGTGAATGTTAAATACCTAAACTTTTCCATATAATTGTTACGGTCATCAGGGAAACGTCTTAGTTTTGTTTTTAACTTTCTTAAGTCCTGTACTGAAAAGGGAACCTGCACTCTGACTGGTCCATTAGGCCCAGCCACTTCTTGAAGACAGCAGAGGTAAGGTGGTGAAGGTGCCGTGGACAAGGAATTGAAGTAGAGAGGAGCAGGAGGACCATATATTTCTTTGGTATTTAAGGGTGCGTTGTAAGGTTGGTGTAGTTTTGTGGGTTAGTAGGGCTTGGGTCTAAGATGCCCGTTGTTTGGTTCTGGCCAGATTTCTCTATCTCTCAATTTATACTGAGTCCACAGGTGTTATAAAAGAAGACTACTCTCTTTTTCTTCAGGGTTTTAGGGTCAAACCTGTCCCAATTTTTGAGGATACATACCAGAGGCGAGGCTGGTGGTACTGAGTTTTGGTTTCCCATCTGGAAAGGAACAGAGTGAGTCATAGGGGGTAGGATGTCTCCTGTGCCTCCTATGTTAAATCATTGCCCAGAGAAGGCATCCCTTCTCAGGCCTGGGCTTCCAGATTTAATTAGTCTTACTGTATCGCACATACCTGAAGTTTCTTGCCTGGAAACTTCCAGCTGCCTCTGTCCTAGGGGTCCTTGTTTATGTTGAGCTTCCAGAATTAATTAGTCTTACTGTGTAGATTGTCTTGAAGTTTCTTGCCTAGAAACTTCCTACTGTGTTGGGCTTCCAGAATTAACTAGACTTACTGTGTAGGCCATCCTGAAGTTTCTTGCCTAGAAACTTCCTACTGCCTCTGTCCTAGGGGTGTTTGCTCTTGTCTACGTCTGTGGCCTTGATGGGACATGAACCTGTATATTTGTTGATGTCCTTGTTCTGCCAAGAAACTGTTTATCGTATACCCTGCCAGCCATTTTAGGGTGGGGGTCCTTTTTGCGTCTGTCTGGGAAGTCTTCATTTCACTGGCAAACTTTACTATCTGTTGAAGCTGACACCTTGATTGCCTCACACCCTGACACACTGTATAATCTTGGGGGTCCCTTGGAATTGGGCATAGGAGATGATTTAGCATTTGTGGGAGCCCCTCTTCTGTTCATACCCAAGGGGGGTAACCTTATTATGTTCTGGGCCCATCCCTTCCTTTTTTCTGCAGAACCAACAAACCCGTTCCTCATGTCTGCATCTCTTTGTATACTTTATAAATTGTTTCTGCACACTGAAAGAGGGAATCAGGGTGCAGAGGGCTGTCATAAAGTAGACTCCTGCAGCCCACTTCTTTGTATACTCTCAGACATTCAGATTCTTTGTAAGAGGGGTAACAGATATAACTTTAGTTAGTCTAATGAAAACCTTAAGATTCTTGGTTCAATGAGGTGGACCAGTGTGTTCCTATTCATTCTTTTATAACATGACAGCAGAAGGAGCTGATCAAGGAAAGGCCGACTGTGTTTAGCTTCACAATAGCAGTATAAACAGGAAGAGGAGAAAGATCCCTTAGCCTATCATGAATACAGCACTGATCCCTTTTGCAAAGCACACACAGAGGTTATAGATATAAGTATGTTAGCCATAAGTTGGTTGGAGCTGAGAGGTGCAAAAGGTAGATGGGTGACTGGTATCTGAAAGAGACTCACCAACTTAGCATGACTATTGCTGATGTTAGTGGGGGTTAGGTGTTCTGGGCCAAAGAT
Source organism: Loxodonta africana (assembly GCF_030014295.1). Lineage (NCBI taxonomy): Eukaryota > Metazoa > Chordata > Mammalia > Proboscidea > Elephantidae > Loxodonta > Loxodonta africana. Next base: position 54,293,382 of record NC_087351.1, read on the forward strand.
ATGCTTCTTTGTGAGAGGGGCTCCTAGAAGGTGTGACCCCTCTAGTCAGCTGGCGGTTCTCTTACGTGTCTTGATTTTTCTCCCGGTTGTCTAAGACAGTCAGGAGGGCTTGAAGCACTGGGTGACCATTCCTTATGTGTGCGTCCCCTGATGAGACTGGTTGTTAATTAAGTGAAGTTGGAAGTCCCTGTGAGGCCCCTGAACATCTCGGGTTTGACCCAGACAGCTCCACAAAGTGGAAGGAGGAAGTGCCTCTTTTCTTCGGAGTCTGAAAGAGTCAGACACTCACTATTACCATATTCTTGTTAATAGTCAGACCAAGTACAGACAAATCTTTCTAGCACCTCTTAGACCTTCCTCCTAAAAGAAAGAACACACACACACACACAGAGGTGGAATACCACGGCACAGGGCTGGAAAGGAAAAAAAGAAAGCCCATGCTCTGAGGTGGACTCACCACTTTCTGTATGAAGGAGGGGGAAGTTTTCTATCCGAGTCACGGCACCAGAATATGTTATCGGAGAATAACCTTGATTCTTCTCTTCAGTGTAGGAAATAATTCAAACATTGAGACAAAGAGTGTCAAGCAAGCACGGGGTTTTATTAGTTAGCATAGGGTTAATAGCAAAAGTACATTTGACCAGAGAGCGTCAAGCAGGCTGCTCAGAGGGAGAGTCTGAGAGCCCTGGTAGTCTTTGTGTTAGTGTTTTTATACCCTTTTTCTCTTATCTCTCTATGTTAACATTTAACAGCCAAGTCAGGGACCCTGTAGAGACTATTTCCTTAAGTTAGTGACCCTATCAATTTAGGGACCCCTATAGGGACCATTTCCTTGGCTTAACGTTTAACTACTTAAAAAAAAAACAAAAAAACCCAGTGCTGTTGAGTCGATTCTGGCTCATAGCGACCCTATAGGGACCATCTTATTGAGGAATGTCACCATCCTCTGTCTCTTCTTCCTCCTGAGTGCAAGGTCTCCCCCTCCCCCTTACAATAGTAATAAAATAGAGCTCTTTAAAAAGCTAAGATGTCATCTTGAAGGCTAGGGTGTGTCTGACCCAAGTCACAGGGTTTTCAATCACCTCATATGCATGCAAAAGCTGGACAATGAATAAGTAAGACTGAAAAATTGACACCTCTGAATTGTGGTATTGGCAAAGAATGTTGAATATACCATGGACTGCCAAAAGAATGAACAAATCTGTCTTGGAAGAAGTACAACCAGAATGCTCCTTAGAAGCGAAGATGGCAATTCTATGTCTCACATACTTTGGACATGTTATCAGGAGGGATCAGTAGCTGGAGAAGGACCTTAGGCTTGGTAAAGTAGAGGGTCAGCAAAAAAAAAGGAAGACCCTCCATGAGATGGATTGACATAGTGGCTGCAACAGTGGGCTCAAGCATAACAAGGATTGTGAAAATGGTGCAGGACTGGTCAGTATTTCATTCTGTTGTGCGTAGGGTCACTATGAATCAGAACATATTCGACAGCACCTAACAACAACAACAATGGAACTCTGAAACTTGCTCTTGAATATAGAGTAGCTAAAGTGTGCTTAAGTGTTGCGGCTGCTAACCAAAGTGTCGACAGTTCAAATCCGCCAGGCACTCCTTGGAAACTCTATAGGGCAGTTCTGCTCTGTCCTATAGGATTGCTATGAGTTGGAATCGTCTCAACAGCACTGGGTTTGGTTTTGGGTTTTTAAAGTAAATGGAAGAAATGATGATGTAAAAGAGCTAAATAGAACATTTCAAAGGGTAGTTCGAGAAGGCAAAGTAAAGTATTATAATCAAATATGCAAAGACCAGAAGTTAGGAAACCAAGAGGGAAGAACACTCTTGGCATTTCTCAAGCTGAAAGAATTTAAGAAAAAATTCAAGCCTTGAGTTGCACCATTGAAGAATTCTAAGGGCAAAATGTTGAATTATGCAAGAAGCATCAAAAGAAGATGGAAGGAATACACAGAGTCACGGTACCAAAAAGAATTAATCGATGTTCAGGCATTTCAGGAGGCAGCATATGATCCAGAATCAATGGCACTGAAGGAAGAAATCCAAGCTGTACTGAAGGCATTGTTGAAAAACAAGGCTTCAGAATTGACAGAGTACCAATTTAGGTGTTTCAACAAATTAATGGAATGCTGGAAGCACTCACTCATCTATGCCAAGAAATTTGAAGGCAGCTATATAGAAACACTGGTGGCATAGTCGTTAAGAGCTATAGCTGCTAACTGAAAGATCAGCAGTTCGAATCCACCAGGCCCTCCTTAGAAACTCTAGGGGACAGTTCTACTCTGTCCTATAGGGTCACTAGGACTCAGAATTGACTTGATGGCAACGGGTACACTAACAGGTACATATGGCCAACTGACTGGAAGAGACCCATATAAGTACCCATTACAAAGAAAGGTGATTTTAAGGAATGCGGAAATTATCGAACAATAACTTTAATAAAGTTTTTTAACTTTAATATCACACACAAGTAAAATTTTGTTGAAGATCATTCACCAGCAGTTGCAGCAGTGCGTCAACAAGGAACTGCCAGAAATTCAAGTTGGATTCAGAAGAGGATGTGTAACAAGGAATATCATTGTTGATGTCAGGTGGATTACGACTGAAAGCAGAGAATACCAGAAAGATGTATGCTTGTGTTTTACTGACTATGCAAAGGCATTCAACTGTGTGAATCATAACAAACTATGGATAACATTGTGAAGAATAAGAATTACAAAATATTTAATTGTGCTCATGCAGAACGTGTGCATAGACTAAGAGGCAATCTTTGGAACAGAACAAGGGGATACTGTGTGGTTTTGTCAGTAAAGGTGTGCATCAGGGTTGCATCCTTTCACCATACTTATTATAGCTGTATAATGAGCAAATAATCTGAGAAGCTGGACTATATAAAGAAGAGCATGGCATCAAGATTGGAGGAAGACTACAAACTTGGTTGCTGAAAGCGAAGAGGAACTGAAGCATTTACTGATGAAGATCAAAGACCACAGCCTTAAGTATGGATTACATCTTAACATAAACAAAAATCCTCATAACTGGACTAATAAGCAATATCATGATAAAGGGAGAAAAGATTGAAGTTGTCAAGGATTTCAGTTTACTTGAATCCACAATCAACAGTCAATAAATCAAAAGACGTGTTGCATTGGGCAAATCAGCTGCAAAAGACCTCTTTAAAGTGTTGAAAACGAACATTCCCCTTGAAGACTAAGGTGCGCTTGACCCAAGGCATGTTTTTTTCAGTCACCTCATATGCATGTGAAAGCTGGACAATGATTAAGGAAGACTGAAAAATAACTGACGTCTTTGAATTGTGGTATTGGCAAAGAATATTGAATATACCATGAACTGCCAAAAGGATGAACAAATCTTTCTTTCTTTTAACCGCAAATTGAATATAATTTATCGTGATGGTCATTTACTAATTTTGGCAGTAATATGGGCCTGCACTTTCCATTTTGATGACCCTAGATTTTAGACCTATTTCTACTTGGATTAGATTTTTGTCAGAGTTTGAATTGTGTCCCCCCAAAAATGTGTGTATCAATTTGGTTGGGTCATAATGCCCAGTATTGTGTGGTTGTCCTCCATTTTGTGATTGTAATTTTATATTAAAGAGGATTAGGGTGGAATTGTAACAGCCTTACTAAGGTCACAGCCCTCATCCAATGTAATGGGAGTTTCCCTGGGGTGTGGCCTGCACCACCTTTTATCTTAAAAGAGATAAAAGGAAAGGGAAGCAAACAGAAAGTTGGCAACCTCATACCACCAAGAAAGCAGTGCCGGGAGCAAAGCGCGTCCTTTGGAATGGGGTTCCTGCTCAGAGAAGCTCCTATTCCAGGGGAAGATTGATAAGAAGGCTGACAGAAAGTCTTCCTCTGGAGGTAACATCCTGAATTTGGACTTCTAGCCTACTTTACTTTTAGAAAATAAACTTCTCTTTGTTAAACCTATCCACTTGTGGTATTTCTGTTATAGCAGCACTAGATGACTGAGACAGTTTTTTTTTCCCCCTGAACTCATTTCCAAATTTTGTTTCCAAAAATAAATAATTCCCTCGAGACTGGTTTCTTTTCTTTAACTGGCTTCCTATTGGTTTGCTGCCTGAATTTTGGCAGACAAGAATCTGGACCAAATTGCAAGAATCTGGACCAAACATCTTATAACAGAATTTGGCTCTCATGGGTTCCTTGGGCTGATTTTTTTTTTTTTTTTTCTGAAGTTTAGTAATTATTGATTAAAGTTATATATATATATATATATATTTTTTTTTCCTTGTGACTTTAGGCAGTTTGTATCTTTCAAGGAGATGGGCCATTTCCTCTAGGTTTCAGAATTTTTGGCATTGTCCTTAATATTTATTAGTAAATAGAATATTATTGTCCTTAATATTTATTGGTAAATAGACAATAAGCCAATAAAAATTGCCCTATCTGTATGAAGACAGATAAAAGAGTACTCAAACAAACAAAAAACCCACATTTGTTTAATTTATTATTACGTTGATTAGTGAAAAATCCTCACAGGTGTCTTAATCTTCCTCCTTCAATTTTGTCATATTACCTAATGTTACTAAGAGATGAGGTAAGGGGATGGACTTATTGTCCTGGGAAATACTTGGGTCTATAACCATGAAAGAACAGAGAAAGTAGATTTCAAGGACATTAGTTTTATTAATAAAGCTAAACCTACCAAAATATTTTTTTGTATCTTGACATTTGCACACCCTCTTGTACACTAATAAAATAATATTATTTTTTGATGACAGAGAATGAGAGGACATATTCAGGGTCATTTTCTATATATTCCCCAGAGCATACAGAAAGCCTAAGAGGCATCTTTATTTGTTGGTATTTTTTGTAACACTTTACTTTAACAAAGCGTGCATGCTTTGAGTGTTTTCAAGTCGACCTAGCAAAGGTTTAAGGGATAGAATTTTATGATGCATTCTATTTGAGGATGGTCTTGATGAAGTCTGAAAATTAATCTTCAGAACCTGTGCATCCTTGAAATCCCAGTCCACCTAAAGATTGAAGTTGTCAAGGATTTCATTTTACTATGATGAAAAACAACCTGATATAACAGGCTAAAATCCTGATATGAATGACTTTGGTGCAGTTTTCCATATTTTCTTCTTTCCTCACGCCATGATTTACTTTAGTTCAAACCCTGGGAGTCCCATAATTTCCTATAGCAGTGATTTAAACAATAAATTAATTCATGCAAATGTGCTAATAATTTTCCTTTACCTGATAATATAATTACTCTTTAACAGGGGTTCTTCTAGACATACAGTGGCTTATATCACAAGAACGACAGTAACAGAGAATTTACAGTTTCTGGGGCATTCCAGTAGAGCAAGTAATATTTTTATTCTTTGCAAAATGTGTCTCATAATGAGAAGTCACCATGTACCTACAACTGCCTATTTTCTAATCACATAGCAAAGTATATGCATTTAGTTTATCCTTTTATACTAATCAAGGAGAAAAAATAAAACAACAGCAGACATATAACACTTAAGATACTATTTAAAGAAATAAAAAAAATTATTGTTATCGAGTGGAGCAGAGACTGCAGATGTTTACTCAAAATATATCTTTTTGTCCACCTTACGGGCAATATTTGAGAATTTGTATGGAATAGCAATTCATCCACTTAAGAGACCTTTAGAGTTAGGCTTGGCCATATGATTAAGTTCTGGCCAGTGCCATATGAAGGCAATGTGATCTAAGATTCCCAGTAAGGTTGCTAAAGGCAGTGTACTTTATTAATTTTTTCATCAATTGATATGATCATATGGTTTTTCTTCTTTATCCTATAATATGATGGATTACACTGATTTTGAATGTCAAACCAGCCTTACATCCATGGAATAAATTCCACCTGATCGTGGCAGATAATTCTTTTACACATTGTTAGATTTGTATTTGCTAATATTTTGTTAACAATCTTTTGCATTTATGTTCACAAGAGATGTTGGCTTGTAGTTTTCCTTCCTTGTATTGTCTTTATCCGGTTTTGGTATTAGTGTCAGATTGATTTGATAGACTGAGTTAGAAAGTGTTTCTGCTGCCTCTTTTTTTTGGAGAAGACCATGGAGAATTGGCATCATTTCTTTCTTTAATGTTCTTAAAACTTGCTGGTGAAACCATTGGGCTTGACGATTTTTTTTTTTTTTTTGAAGTTTAGTAATTATTGATTAAAGTTCTGTGACAGATATCTTTTTTTTTTTTCCTGTGTGACTTTAAGTACTTTGTATTTTTCAAGGAGATGGGCCATTTCCTCTAGGATTCAGAATTTTGGCATTGTGCTGTGCGTGGTATTTCTTATTGCCCTTAAAATTTATTAATAAATAGAAAATAAACTAATGATACATACTTAGAGGGTGGAACTATCAACTATATGCCATTTTTGCTTACAAATGATATTTAAGTAAAATTAATGTATTCATGTAATTATCTTTGGGTGGTATTCTAGTTATTTTTACATATTTTTAGCATAAACAATATTTTCCAAATTTACAATAATCATATATATATATGTATATATATATAGTTATTAAAAGGAGAAACTGCTGAATGATATTAAGTGACAGAGAAAAATATTCCTTTGGACTGTTTCAACTAAGGTTTAATTTAGGTTCTAAGAGAGCTTTGGTAACCAGAAATTCTAAGAAAGATAATCAGCTGATTATAAATATTCACCCTTTCAATGGTACAAAAATTATTTGGATTTACAAATTAAAGCAAGTCTTTCAAATGTCTCTCTGGCATTTAAGTAATAATGAGAATTCACCACTGCCAATGGGTCGATTCCGACTCATAGTGATCCTGTAGGATGGAGTAAAACTGCCCCATAGGCTTTCCAGTGCTGTAAGTCTCTATGGAAGCAGACTGCCACATCTTTTTCCTGCAGAGCAGTTGGTGGGTTCGAGCCGCCGACCTTTTGGTTAGCAGCAGAGTACTTTAATCACTGTGCCACCAGGACTTCTATCAGGAAAATAGTGAGAAGAAATTAAAGTTCAAAATAAATTTTGAATCCCTTTTTGTGTTTATTGATTATCAAAATGGAAATGCTGGTATATTGTCTGCCTTCAGGAATTAAGCATACAGGGTATAAATTAGAGCGAAGTAAGATGTTGCCATGGCAACTCAAGAGCTTATATTTTGCAGCTGAATTTCTGAATTGAAATAATGACACTTATCAATTATTTTTAAACTCATGAAGTGGCTGGTAGAATCCTGATATTCCACATTTGCATATAGCATAATACCTTCCTTGATGTATGTTGCAAAGGTGTTATTTCATTTTGGCTACATAGATCCAACATAAATCTAAGTATAATTAATTACTCAGAAATATGCTTGGTTGAATTTAGAATCATCTCTCCATAAATGTCTGATGATTTTTATATATTTAAACAAATGGCTATTGAAATTAAAGACAAAGGACTTTACTATGACCCAAATAGTGTTTTATGTTATTTGACATATGTCGTCTCACTTAATTTTATCAAAAAAATTTGTGTTAAATGTTCTTATATCTATTTTATAGGCTTAAATGTGTATGACATTTGCTCTAATTCATGTATTAATAAATTTAGGAGCTATGCTTGATTCCAGGCCCATGTTATCAATCTATGCACAGTACCATCTATTACGATAAAATTCCTAGGGATTCCATTGTACATTAATGTAAAATATATACACTAAAGTTATGGTGTGTCACTGAAAATGTCGATATAAATAAGTGCACAATTCCTATGCCAATTTAATATTAAAAACGTGGAAGTACATTTTTAAAATAAAGTTTATAAACATAGATTTATGCATAAGGAAAATATGGAAAAGCATATCTGAATCATTAGGCAAAACTCATGTTGAATTCTCAGCTTTACCACTTACCAGCTGAGTAATACAGAACAACTTATTCAAACTTTTTGTTTTAATCTTATTTTCTCCAGCAACAAAATAAACATAACAATAATTCATTTATTATGGGATTATGGGGAGAATTAAGTGAATTAATGAATTACTATGTAAAGTGCATATAAATTTCTTGTCAACATGCTTACCACAGACTAAGAATAATAAGTGTAACTATTGTTATCTATACCACAATGCTATCAAGTTTTATACAAAGGGGAGGTAAACAGTTAACCCATGAGGTTTTTTCTATAAAAATATTTGATGTGTTACTTTATTAACATGATTTGACATAAGGATTCTCTTTAATTACTTGTACAGACATACTGGGAAAAATGAGGGGTAATTAATATAATGATCCACACATCATGGGAGCAATTATTTAGCTAGAATCACAGTAGTAGCTACAGCCTGGTGAACAAGGAATAATTCTACAAATATGAATTTGTTGTTATACAAATAAAAGTCATATCTCATATAATATCCAGATAACTCTACCACTGTACTCTATGATATCAAAATATTTTTCTGGTTGTAACCTCATGTATGTTATTTTACATGAACCAATCACGAAATTATGTATCACATTCTGAGGTCTGACTGTAAGAGAACAGATGACACTTTTCAAATATTTACTTTTGCATACATACACCTGTAAGGAAGAACAGTTAATATGACTATTATTTGAATTTACACATTAACCACTAATGCCAAAGATGAAGAAATTGAAGATTTTTACCAACTTCTGCAGCCTGAAATTAATAAAAAATGTAATCAAGATGTAGTGATAATTGCTGGTGATTGGAATTGGAAATTGAAAACAAAAAGGAAGAATCAGTGGTTGGAAAGTATGGCCTTCATGATAGAAATGATGCCAGGGATTGCATGATAGAATTTTTCAAGACTAATGACTCATTCATTGCCCATACCTTTTTTCAACAACATAAAAGGAAACTATACCTGTGGACCTCAAGAGATGGAATACACAGGAATCAAATGGACTACATCTGTGGAAAGAGATGACAGAGAAGCTCAATATCATCAGTCAGAACAAGACCAGGAATTGCCTGTGAAACAGACCATCAATTGCTCACATAGAAGTTCAAGTTGAAGGTGAAGAAAATTAAAACCACTCCAAGAGAGCCAAAATACGGCCTTGAGTGTATCCCAGCTGAATTTAGAGACCATCTCAAGAATAGATTTGACACACTGAATACTAATGACTGAAGACCACATGAATTGTGGGATGACATCAAGAACATCATACATAAAGAAACTAAAAGGTTATTAAAGAGACAGGGAAGAAAAGACCAAAACAAATGTCAGAAAAGACTCTGAAACTTGCTTTTGAATGTCGAGTAGCTAAAGTGAATGGAAGAAATGATGAAGCAAAAGAGCTGAACAGAACATTTCAAAAGGCGACTCGGGAAGACAACATAAAGTATTATAATGAAATGTACAAAGGCCTGGAGTTAGAAAACCAAATTGAATAACGCATTCATCATTTCTCAAGCTAAAAGAACTGAATATAAAATTGAAAATCTGAGTTTCACTATGGAAGGATTCTACAGGGAAAAACGTGAATGATGCAGGAAACATCAAAAGAAGATAGAAGGAATACACAGAGTCACTGTACCAAAAAGAATTAGTTGGTGTTCAACCATATCAGCAGGTACCATATGACCAAGAGCCAATGGCTCTGAAGGAAGAAATCTAAGCTGAACCGAAGGCAGTGGTGAAAACAAGGCTCCAGGAACTGATAGAATACCAACTGAGATTTTCAACAAAGGGATGCAATACTGGAAATGCTCACTCATGTATGCCAGGAAATTTAGAAGATAGCTTCCTGGCCAACAGACTGGAAGAGATCCATATTTGTGCCCATTCCAAAGAAAAGTGATCCAACAGAGTATGGAAATTATCAAATAATATCATTAATACCACATGTAAGCAAAATTTTACTGAAGATCATTCAAAAGCAGTTGCAACAGTACATAGACAGGGAACTGTCAGAAATTCAACCTGAATTTAGAAGAGGATGTGGAATGAGGGATTTCATTACTGATGTCAGATGGATCTTGGCTGAAAGCAGAGAATACCAGAAAGATGTTTACCTGTGTTTTATTGACTATTCAAAGGCATTCAACTGTGTGTATCATAACAAATTTTGGATGACATTGAGAAGAATGGGAATTCCAGAACACTTAATTGTGTTCATATAGAACCTGCACATAGACAAAGAGGCAGTTGTTTGAACTGAACAAGAGGATGCTGTGTGGCTTATAATCGGGTTTATAAATATACATAATAGTTGTATATTTCACCATTCCTATTCAATCTGCATGCTGATCAAATAATCAGAGAAGCTTGACTATATAAAGAACACAGCATCAGATTTGGATGAAAACTTATTAACAACCTATGATACACAGGTGACACGATCTTGCTTGCTGAAAGTGAAGAGGGCTTGAAGCACTTACTGATGAAGACCAAAGACTACAGCCTTCATATGGATTACACCTCAGCGTAAAGAAATAAACAATTTGTACAACTGGGCCAATAAGCAACATCATGATAAATAGAGAAAAGATTGAAGTTGTGGAGGATTTCATTTTACTTGGATCCACAATCAGTGCCCATGGAAGCAGCAGTCAAGAAATCAAACGATGTATTGCATTGGGAAAATTTGTTGCAGAAGACCTCTTTAATGTATTAAAAAGCAAAGAATTAAGGTGTGCCTGACCCTAGTAATAGTATGTTCAATCGCCTCGTATGCATGCGAAAGCTGATCAACGAATAAGGAAGATCTAAGAAGAATTGATTTCTTTGAATTTTGCTGTTGGTGAAGAATACTGAATATAACATAGACTGCCAGAAGAAGATGGACTTTGTCTTGGAATAAGTGCAGCCAGAATGCTCCTTAGAAGGGAGAGTGGCAAGACTTTGTCTCATGTACCTTAGGCATGATATCAGGAGGGATTGGTCCCTGAAGAATGACATCATACTTGCTAAAGTAAAGGGTCATTGAAAAAGAGGAAAACCCTCAACAGGATGGGTTGATACAGTGGCTGCAACAATGTGCTCAAGCATAACAAGGATTGTGAGGATGGCACAGGACCAAGTTGTTTCGTTCTGTTGTAAGTAGGGTCACTATGAATTGGAATCAACCAGCATCACCTAACAACAAGAATAGGTCTGATTTTTTTTAACAGCATGATCTATCACCCCACCTTCTAGGAGAGAGCAGAAAGGCTGCGCTATAAAATATTGAGAAGAGTTAGTAGAAGACATTGATACATAGATCAAGACAAACAGAAAAAAAATGACCAGAAACCATTTGGACCAAAGACTTGTTTATCAGAAAAGGAAGACTTCAGACAGGATAGAATGAATGAATCAGTCACTTAATGTTTCTGTGTCTCAGTTTTGGGTTGTATACCTGCTGCACATATAATTTTAAGGTCTTAGTAATCGAGATGAATGAAGTCTTTTATTTCTACCAGCTACATTTTTCTTAAAACTTTACCAAGGAATCTCTGTTTTTCAGACTGAAAAAGAGAATCACTGCCTTTTCTCTATTCATCATTCTGGTCAAGTCTTTTATTTACTGTATTTAAAATTATGTGAGTTGAGCTCCAGATGAGAAAGTGAACAGAATTACAATAGCTGTGTGTCTCTTTTCAGCAGCCATATTTATTTCGTAATTTTTTAATGGGGAGAAATTGTACAATGGTGCAGACATAATGATTCAGTTTATTTTATTTAACTTTTTGTTGTTGTTGGGAGATTGCACCTAAAGTCAGGATGCCTGCTGTCATTGGGTAAAATCTGTGTTTTCAAGGCCTGTTTAACCAGGAGGAAATAATAAAATCACTGTAGTAGCTGAGAACTCTCTTCTTCAATTTCTCCATTTTGCTTCCTCTTAGGTATTATGGCATTATGATCTGTACGTTTGTTTTCTTAATCTTTGCCTCCACTAAAATATAGAGTCATTGAAGACAGTGGCATTTTTGTTCATGTTGTAGCCCTAAAGCCTAGAGCAGTGTCTGACACATAGTTGGTGCTATAAATATTTGTTGACATGATGAGTGAATTAGTGAATAAATTTGCATATTAAACGTCTTCATCAATTGATTTGATAGAACTCAGTGTGTGTCTCAAAAATACTCAGTAAACCAAATACCGCATGTGCTACTCCCTACATTTTTTTCTTATATCACCATATACTTATTAGCTAAGGCTGAACTTGCCAAATTAGAAGGCATAAGCAACACTTGCAGACAGAATAATCCAAAATATTTTTTTGAAAATGCAATTTCTGCTGCTGATGAAATTTTTGACAATACAAGGCATCCACAACCCAACACCCTAATTTTCCAAAAGCCCCACTGCCATATATGCTGGTGTTTTCAGAGTTTTGTTTGAAGCTGTCTAATTTATCTGGGAAAATATTTCCTTTCTGTCCCATTTCTCATTATTGAAAAAACCACTGACACCATTTCTCATCACTGCCAGACTTCCTAGATTAGTCCGTCTTATTACTACCCAAATGGTATTATAATGCCATAACTATTTCTATTTTTAAGTATTTATAGTTATTTTTGCAACTTATACATCCTTAAGATTAAGGTTTGGGCTGATGTGCCTGAGTTAAAAGAAAATATGAGGGACACTGTGCTTGTATGCAAAATGAGCTTCCCCAGCCATTGTCCCTTGTTCTAGAACTATACATTGTGCCTTGATTCCCTCTCCTCTAAATAAGTTTATTCTCTAGATACCCCTGAGTTCCTTAGAATTTCACATAATGACAGGACCCTGGCATCAGTCCTCTTACATCATTAATCATGCTTAAAATCCATGGTAGCCATGGCTTACATTTCTCCTAGGACTTTGGGGGACATGTATTTCCGGGAAATTCCTTTTGAATAAGCATTACACAAAATAGATACAGCCACACTAATTTTAAGGAAGCAAGTCAACTTCCATAAAAAATTACATTATACCTAGTAGATCAATAGAAACTATTACTTTCAGCTGATGGTGATATAAAATTGTACAACTATTTCTAAAATTTATTTAGAGTTATCTTGTAAAGATGAAAACACACATAACATATGACTAAACAATTCCCCTCATAAGTATATGCTCCAGAGAAACTCTTGTACATGTGCAGCAGGAGACGTGCATAAGGTTGTTCATAGAACTGTTAGCTTAAGCAAAAAAGAAACCTATTGGCAGGAGAATGGGAATAGGAATAAGTTTCATCAATGTTGTTTTTCTTGGTGCAATGACTAAATATATTCTACTGCAGGAAATACTAGTCATTGCACCAAGAAAACCAATACTGATGAAACTTAAGCAAGTGTTGAGGTGGAAAAAAGTAAATTCTATAGCAAATACAGTATCACTATGATTTTATTTGTTAGAAAGGTCATAAGCACATACAAGTAGACTATACACACTGTGAGTTTGTATTTCAAAGCTTATTGCTTACATTTGAAAAAGGAATAATTTAATCCAAAAATTTTACACTTGTACACTAAGAGCATTGAGATAAATCCTAAATAATAAGGGAGAGTCTAAAGTAAGGGAGAAAATTAAAAGCCCACATTGATATTCTTGGAATAAGATAAGCATGGCTTTGAATCTCAGATTTGCAATATATATCCATAAATTGACCACGTGTCTTTACCTCCCTGTTACCGTTATGATACAAGCCCCAATCATCTAAATCTGCATTACTACAGTGGCTTCTAATAGCTCATTCTGCTTTATATTTTGTACCCTTGGATTAAGATAAACCTGAGAGGATAGTTCTCCATACAGTATCCAGAACTATTCTGTAAAACAAAATTAGATCTTTATTTTTCTTTTGATGATAACACTCCAATGGGGATTCCTTCTCACTCTCAGTATAAGTCAACAGTTTTAGAATGATTTACAAGATTCTACAAGTTCTGCTTCCTCCATCCCACCGCTAACTCTTCTTTGATCTCATTCCTCCTACTTTCTTTCTCAATCTCCCTCAGGTTTGGTCAACAATTTAAGCCATTTCCTCAAAAGAAACCATCTCATAGAGCATCCCCCGGCTACAATATTTAAATTGAAATCACCTCAGATATCCCTATGCTCTTTTCCTGATTTGTTTTTTAGAGTTCATAAACATCTTCGTATATTTTACTTATTTGTCTTGTTATTTTCTGCATATGGTCACTAGAGTGTGAGCTCCATGAGCTTTTGTTTTGTTGAGCTTCATTGCTATATTCCCAATGACTAGCATGGTCGCTGACAGTAGTAAGCACTCAAGAACGATTGTTGAATAACACAGTAAATGAATCCTAATGCTGCTACTTCTTAGGTAAGTGACATCAAATTCTTCTCAGTAATCTGACCATCAGTATTTCTATCTAAGGAAAGGCTGAAATATTAAAATGATCACAAGATAACTGATAATATTAGGTATGATTTGTCAAGTGCTTTAGTGTAGAGAAAATGGTATTCATATTCATAACAGTTATTAGTATTACTGATAATTATATTAGTCTACTAATTATTATTTTATTACAACCACTAATCATTGTAATAATTTAGATAAATTTAGTAACTTGATAGTTGAAACCCATTATAGTAAAGCACTGTACTCAAAAGAACCAAGGATTTGATTTTTAAAGCATGAATAAAAATTAATGCCTACTCTTCTGTTATAAAGATGTAGAAAACTGGACAATTGTGACATAATGGTTTTCAAATATTGGACACCAGTCAACAAGAGACTTTAGCCTACCTCTGAAAGAAGTAAAACAAATGGTCTAAGACTTGGGAAAACCTTGACTTTCTGCCTGAAGAAAATTTCCAGATGTGGAAATAGCGAGGTGGGGGACACACAGAACAAGCAGTTGTACTAAATTGAGGAGACAAAAATGAGAGTTGAGGAAGGCACACTCAAATAGAATTTTTAGGCAAACTTCTTGAAAGGAAGAGCCCTGGTAGCAAAGTCGTTAAGAGCTCAGGCTGCTAACCAAAAGGTCGGGAGTTCAAATCTACCAGCCATGCTTTGAAAACCCTATGGGGCAGTTCTACTCTGCCCTATAGGATCACTATGAGTTGGAATCAACTCGACGGCACAATAACAACCAGAAAGGAGAGCTATGAAGAGACAGTTTTGGAAATCAATAAAGCATCCTCTAGAGTTTCTGATTGAATTTCAATCTGTACTTCCACAGGGTGAAACTCCATGAGATCAGGCAAAGAGCAAATACTGAGGAATAAAGAAATACTGGCAAACCATGAACCAAACAATACTAGAACTCGTAGAGACTTGTGAATCAATAAAGGTTCCACTAGCCAGAGTGAAGAATATTAGTACATATACAGGGCATTCACTAGGGACACAGAAAGGTCATACCTTAGTAGTACAAATAAACTAGCTCTAGGATATACAATTTATCTAGAACTTCCCTAACAAATAAAACATGTAAATCAGCTTCAGTAACCCAACCTGATCTGCAAATAACTTAACTATCAGAACAATTATACGCTCTTCAAGAAATTAATAAGTATTTTAATTCAAAATATCCTGTAATCAATTTAAAATTACAAATCAGACATAGAAGTAGGAAAATATAACCCATAAAAGGAAAAAAAGTAATCAATATGAATAGATTAAGAAAGAACTGATGATAGCATAACATATACCAAAAACCAAACCACACCTGCTGCCATGAAGTCAATTCCGACTCATAGCATCCCTACAGGACAGAGTAGAACTGCCCCATAAGGTTTCCAGGAGTGCCTTGTGGATTTGAACTGCTGACCTTTTGATTAGCAGCCATAGCTCTTAACCACTTCGCCACCAGGGTTTCCGTTAGTATATAAGAACTTTAAAATAGACACTGTAACGATTATTATTATGTTCAATGATTTAAAAACATAGATACTGATAAGGAGAGAAATAGAAGATATAGACAAGAACAAAATATCTGAAATAAAATTTTTCCTGGATGGAATTATTAACTGAGTAACTGCTGCAGAAGAAAATATCAGTGAACTTGAAGACACATCATTAGAAATGTCCAAATCAGTCACAGAGAAAAAAAGTCTAAAAATATAATTAGCAAAGAATCATCTGGTTATGGCACAATACTGAATACTCAAATAATTGAAGTTCTAGAATGAAGGGCTGAGGGGAGAGAAAAAAAATTTGCAGAAATAATGACCAAAAATTTTTCCAAATTAGACGAGAACTTTAAACCCATAGTTCCAATTTAGTCAATGCATTCCAAGTTGAATAAAAATGAAACCCCCACACACCCCAAAAACATATCATAATAGAGCTCTGTGAAAATAATTTCAAACAGGTACACATTTTATGATTTCATTTATATAACATTCATGAAATAACATAGTTACAGAGATGGAGAATAGATTGTCAGGGTAAAAGTATAGTACAAGGGAGCCTTTTGATGGTAATGCTATTATGTATCTTGATTATGGTAGTAGTTACAGAAAGCTACACGTGTTGCATAGAACTATGTGTGGGTGCACACACACACACACACCCAATGACTGCATACATGACTGGTGAAATATGAATAGGCTCTGTAGATTGTACAACTGTCTATTTCCTGTTTTTTATAAAATACTATAGTTATACAAGATGTTAACATTGTAAGAGGTTGGACAAAGAGTGCATTGCACCTCACTGAATATTTCTTCACTCTCTGAAAGAATTTTTCTCAAAAATGAAGAAAAGAAAGGTATTGTCAAATAAACGAAAGTTGACATAATCCACTGTCGCCACATCTGAACTATGAAATATGTTAAAAGAAGTTCTTTACCATGACAGAAAACAATACTAGAAGAATACGTGCATCTATGCAAACAAATCATGAGGTCCAGTTGTGGAAAATATGTGGGTAAATATAAAGGACATTTTCTCATTCTTAATCTTCTTGGAGGATAGCGAAATACAGCCAGTCCCCAGGTTACAAACAAGGTCCATTCCTAACTATGTCTTTAAGTCTAATTTGTCAGTAAGTCAGAACAGGTGCAAACGGTTTTTAGGTGGCCTTGCCTTAATGCCTAGAAGGCTCAAAGCCTTTTTGATGATTTAAAAGCAACACATGCAGCAAGTGAAGGGGATTGTGATGAAGAATTTGTTGTAGGAGGGGTTGGTTCAATCGTTTCAAAACCAATAAATAAATAAATAAAAACTCATATGAGCCCTAAATCATTTCAAAGTAAGGGCAAATTTATATAACATCAAAGTGTAAGTACTTGTTGTCCTTAAGTGAGGTGTTCTGAACACAGGAACTGTCAGTATTTAAAGCAAAAAATAACCTTGCATTGTGGGATTTATAATAGAGATATGGCCATGGATACATGGGTACATACATTTTTTCAAAACTCATTCAGATGTATACTTAAACACTGAATTTTATGGTATGTAAATTATAACCTAAAAATTGATCAAACATTATAATAATTTTGGAAGGCCCCTTGTGGATTCTGAGGAATTTGCAGAGAATAATGCATAGCAGATCTTGCCAGAAAGCCTCTTTAGACATCTGTCCTGAAAATCACATGCTTTCTGATGAGTCTTCAAATCATTATTTTTTTTCTTAAATTCTTTCAAAAGCCACTTAGAAACAAACTCAGTGTTTGTTTATTATTTGCCACCACCCTTTAAGCCCAGCCTCAGCTGTCCCGATAACTCATCTTTTTCTTGTCTGAAGTAAACTGCCGCTTTTTTAAAAGCCTTCTAAAAATAGCAAAGAGGAAAAAAAAGAATTAAAATTAAAAAAAGAGGAAGAAAGAATGAGAGCGAAGAAGAGAAAGGAAGAAATAATGTTTATTGTTTAATATTTTATTTTAAAATTATTTTCATTGTATTTTTTAATTATTATTGTTATTTAAGATGTAAGAGTCATTGTCTAGTAACATAAGATTTACACATACGATAAATAAGAAACATGGAAACACAATATCATTGTCACAGCTTTGCTCTTCTTCTTCTTTCCTATTAATCTGTAACTTTCTTGAGGGGAAGGAGTTATTCCATTTATATTTATGATACCAAAACTATTACCAATAATAAATAATAAATGCTTATTGCCCTGGAATTATTTCAAGAAGTCCTCACCATCCCCACTTCCTAGCTCTAAGCACACAGCTGCAAATAATCCCCCCTTAGTATATTATTTGCAACTCTATTATGGCATTAATTAGGGGCTTCCTGATTAAGGAGTTTATCTCCTAAATGAGTAAGTCAAATTAGTTGAAATCAGTGTAGTGTGGTTCCTGGTTGGATTGGAGCTAAAACTTAGATAAACTAATGACACAAGTCTAGTAAATTATTTTGATTTTCATGGACAAAAGGACAGAGTCTGACGCTATTCTTGTCTACTACTTAAACATATGTTGTTGTTAGGTGCTGTTGAGTCAGTTCCCACTCATAGCGACCCTATGCACATACATCAGAATGAAACACTGCCTGGTCCTGTGCTATTCTCACAATTGTTGCTATGTTTGAGCCCATTCTTGCAGCCACTATGTCTATCTATCTCATTGAGGGTCTTCCTCTTTTTTGCTGATGCTCTACATTCTCACTATTTGTATATATTTACTCATCAATGAGAAAAATAGGCTCTGAAGTCCTCAATGGAAGGATAATCTTAAGGATGGATTAAAAAAAAAAGGTTGCTGTCACAACGATTCCAACTCATAGCAACACTATAGGACAGAGTGGAACTGGCCTATTCTAACTGCTGACCTTTTGGTTAGCAGCCATAGCTGTTAACCATTGCACCACCAGGGCTCCATGATGAATAATAAAAAAAAAAAAAAAAAAATTTTTTTTTATTCATAAAAGAAAAGAAAAAATCTTTCAAATTAGGATTAACAATAAATACTCTTTTCCTCCCAAGATTTCAGTGTGATTTTTCTTAATGTAGTATCTTGATAAAATTATATTTATTTAATTAATTCGATAAAATGTGTATTTTATCAAAAATCTTGGCTTTATAAAACCCTTCTTGTTTCGCAGTGGAAATAATATATGCTGAGAAGATTTAGCAAAAGAATTAGAGATGGGAACAGATTTCTACCTGAGTGTAGGTAAACCCAGCCTCCATCTTATTCCTGCTGAGAAGGAGAGAACTCTTACTGTAGAAAAACCAAGAAAAGTTTTCTAGTGACTGAAAAAATCCTGTTCAGAGACCTGCTTTCAGTGTCAAGAAGGAGAAGTGATAAATCTACTGTCAAAGAATGTGAGGCAAGCATTGGCTGTACATGGTATTTCATATTACAAGAGGACCTCTTAATTGGAGCTTGGAGCACTTTGGATGCTTTTAAATTAAGAAAAACTCTGAGACAGGTTGTGAAAGACCTCGCTCAGCAACAACAGAGAGAGCGGCTGCTTTAAGGGATGATGCTACACATCAAAGATAGATGAGTTGTAACATTCATTTCCTAAGCAGAACCTCCCCAGAGAGCACTGCAGTGGAACATGCAACACCAGCTCAGGCCATCTAAGCCTGAGTGGAAAACTGCTGCATGAGCAACAGCACCACCAGTAAAATTTCTGAGACCCAGTTGTTAGTTCAGAACAAGAGCTGACCAGGATGTTAAAAGTGTAGACAATGAAGGTATGAGCTGTTTATCAATTTAGGAATCAGACACTGACCTCCCCACCTTGGAAATTGCATTAGAACAAATTTTAAAAAGGGGTAAATAATGAGACCTTAAAATTAGGAAGATTTGGGGTAGACAGCTTGTTTTATATTATATTAGGTTAACCTTTCTAAGGATCCTCAACTTAGTGGAGCCACAGAGAATTTTTTATTTATTTATTTATTTAATTAGGAAGATTTGGGGTAGACAGCTTGTTTTATATTATATTAGGTTAACCTTTCTAAGGATCCTCAACCTAGCGGAGCCACAGAGACATTTAAATGAAATGAATATTGTATGAGATTTTTGATATGACAGTATCTGCCCCAATGTAATTTTCACTCTGATATTATCATAAATTCATTGTCATAATTGCTAATTACATGCTTAAGTAAGTTACCTAAAAATAGGAGAATGGTTAGGAATATCAATAAACACTCTTTACCTCCCAAGATTTCAGTGTGACTTTTCTTAATATAGTATCTTGATAAAATTATATTTATTTAATTAATTCAATAAAATGTGTATTTTATCAAAAATCTTTGGCTTTATAAAACCCTTCTTGTTTTGCAGTGGAAATAATGTATGTAATCAGATTGGCTTCATTTCAAGCTCCTCACAATAGCACAATAATATGTCTGAAAATAACTTTAAAATAATGTACAATGTGAAAATAGTTGGACGTTTATACATCTATTCAGGCTTTTTATTTTACATATTTTGGATATTTCCCATTTATGAGAGTGTATGCTTGCATCTATTATTTTGAATGTTGTAGAAGATGTTATTTGAAGATGGTTTGAGTTTCTGACATAATCATATTTTCCAAAATTAAGGGAAATGTATATCAAAATAATTTTATTATTAATATTATATGTACAAACTTATTACAATGTCAAATTGGTAAGGATATTAAAACTCTAAAATTAAAATTATAATAAATCATATTCTAAAATACATAATAGAAAAACTTTCTTATTGAAAAGCTGTATAAGTCAATATTGTGCCTTTGAGCTATTCAAGAAATAGAGTTTTGAGTTTTACATAACCCGCTGAGGGAGTATGAAAATGAAATTAATAGAACTTTTGAACAAGTGCGTTCTGCTTATCAGTATTCTATCTTGCTGTTATTTATTTGAATACAGATTAGAAGAGGTTCTGATGTGACTTTTAATCATTAACATTTTTTGTTTTAGCAGAAAGTCAGGTGATTCTTCATGTGGTGAATTTCATTAGTTGACTAACCACCTGCACAATTGAGGTCATATTAGATTAAAAGGCTATCAATAAAAACAACATTTCAATATTTTCTATGAAAATATATGGACATGCATTATTTACCTAACTGTGCATTGAACCACCAAAGCTGTTTCGATTGGATGTCACAATAGGTAATTTAGGTTGGTATTGGTCACTCCACTTAACCTATACAAAGGTTTTGCAAATGAATCAATCATTCAGTGGTCCAGATAGACCACTAAGATAATGAGAATGAGTCATTTTGCTGTGTCACAGCTCATTTTTATACATTAGACCAAGCAACAGCTAATAGGAAGGCCAGAGAATTGAATGTTCATTTTAGGTATGTGTTCTATGAGAAATAGGAGCCAAGCCTGGGACCTCTGTCAGTATAATTGAAAGAGATTCCTGGGTGGAAGGCTGGAACATAGCTATTAATTCATTGATGTTGTTAGCTGTAGCCTAGTAGGCCCTGGCCCAGGGTGATCCCATGCTTGAGGAAGTCAGACGCTTGTGATCCATAGTGTTTTCACTGGCTGATTTTGGGGAGTAGATCTGCAGGCCTTTCTCCTATTTGTTAACTTTAGGACTTAAGAATTATAATAAAGTTTCAGGCCTATTGCTTATATTTTCTGTTATTCTGCTCTGGTAGGAAGCAGTGAAATGAATGTGGTTAGTGGAAAAAAAATTTTTTTTTTTAGTGGAAGTCGGAGTGAGGGTAAGAGGGGTTTTCTTCTGAATATTTCGCATTATCAGGGTTAGAATACGTACTGTAAAATCTCCATATCAACTGTGCTACCAGAACTATTATGGATATCTCATTAATTTAGAGATTTGTTTAGAATAATACCTAGATATCTTCTACAAACATTCATGTATTTGATTAAGTGAGTTTCTTAAATCTTTGTACCTTTAGAATAAACTGTAATCCATTCAGCCGAGCACACTAAGCCCTTCAACATCTTACTTTAACTTTCCCATCATTATCTCCAGTCAACTTAACCCATGAACTCTAACTCTAGCCTTAGTAACTCATCCTTAAGATGGTATTTTTCAGTCCTGTATTTCTTAACATGAAAGATCCATTCAATGAGATAAACATTTAGGCCTATATTCTATTTTTATCTTTAGTTCTGGAAACAAATATTAGTGCTGAAGGGAAATGCAGAAATCAAATCTAAGTGTAATTTAGAGGAAGAAAATTGGGCCAATATATTAAGTGACACCTAGTGGCAAAATAAAGCCTGACTCTAACTAATTGCTGGCTCCATGACAACATGCTGCCCTAATGCTTCTTCTAAAACAATGAAAATGCATTTTATTTAAAATGAGTAATGTCTTGTAATAGAGACTTGGACAAACCTAAGTAAATTGCTTTCATTCTAAGGATTTCCTGACTTACCTGTATATAATGCCAGTTCTTTTTGCCTTAGCGAGGAGGTGACTATATGGATTGTGTCATGGACTGGAGTCTCCTGACACCTAAGAACAAATCCCAGTCACTATAGTCGCCACATTAAAGCAAGAACTTCTCACTGTCTTAAATTACCTAATATATCTGCACTTGGAAGGAGTAGCAACCTGTGATGTTTAATGCACTCTCACATAAAATGTTAATTCCCAAACTGATGATTATTGTTGAAATAGAAAAAAATAAAATAGCTTCTTTGAATATACAAGAAGGCATGAGTGGAGGTACTAACATACAGTTTTGTTATTTTAGGAAGAAAAACATTTACTTATGCAAGTAATTTTGTTCTTTGCATGGGAGAAGAGCCTACACATGTTTCAGTCTTATCAAATAAGGCTGCTATTGACCCATTGAATGCAGCAACAAGAGGAGCACTTAGAAATCCAGGCTGGGGCTAACATGTATTTATTGGTAGAAATACGTTATGCACAGTAAAATATAGAAAAAACATTCATTATAAGGAGAATATAATGCATATGAATTTATGTGAATATAGGTGCTACAGTAAAGCAAATAATGGGGAAAATCAAATAATACAATAGACATTTACATCTTTATAGTGAATTAGCCATAAATTTTTCTCATTTGGTAATGGTATTCCATCTTGTAATTAATGCTTTTAAGGTAAATTGCACATTAAAAAAAAAAAAAAAAAACCGGTGCCATCAAGTCGATTCCGACTCATAGCATCCCTATAGGACAGAGTAGAACTGCCCCATAGAGTTCCCAAGGAGCGCCTGGCGGATTTGAACTGCCAACCTTTTGGTTAGCAGCTGTAACACTTAACCACTATGCCACCAGGGTTTCCAAATTGGACATAATAATGTCTAATATGAAAACTAAAATTTTAACTACTGAATGATGAGAAATGAAAAAATAAGTAGAAGATAAAAGTAAGTAAAAGACATTTGGAGAAAAAATTCTTAGAGTGCATATTATTATGGACAATAACAGGGCATTTAATTTTATCAGAAGCACAGGAAATGTCAATACATCCTGCTAAACAAATTCAATAGCTGAGATCCTAAGCTGTTGAAAGCCCTTCTACAAAGCCTAACGGTGATTTGACCTACGTTCTCCCACTCCCCACAGCTTTGGATGCGAATTAAAAAACTTCTAAGAAATACACCAGTGCAGCCGCGGGTTAAAAAGAATATAAATTCCTAAGAGAATGTAGAATTACTTTTTTTTTTTTTTTTTCAAATAACACATCCCCTCATAGGAAAATAGTTTTAGGATGTATGTGTGTACATATTCCTTTGGCCTTTAACCCTTTAGGCACAGTGCTGGGCCAAGAGTAAAATAGATGAATAATATATTGTTCCTACTTTCTACAAATCAGACTACAAATGAGAACCATACATACAAGTTAATCATTAAAATACAATTTTAAGTGTTTTAAAATATATAAGAGGATAAAAATAGAATGTGATATTATAATTGAGTGTCCTGGAACATATGTCCAAACTTACGGCCAGAAGAGCAGTATTCTGAGAGAGCAGCCTCCTCACATTCCCATGACTGCAGCAGGAAAGGACCAGTTACTCGAAGAAGGAAAAAGTGAGTTCCTGGACAGATAAAATCAACTCTGAATATGATATGTTAAAGAATAATTTTCAAAAAGTTAGAAGCACAATATAAAAATATAGGATTAACAAGTGCCAAATTACCCAACTCATTCATGAGCAAATGAGCAAGATGTTAAAGCTGGTTCAAAAAATATTTGAAGAGCAAGGTTATATAAAACTAATATTAAAATAGCATGCAGAAATAAATATTTTAAATTAGAGAAATTTCTAGTTAGTGTCCTGTAGTGCTATAACCATAACCTTTGGTACTGTCTTCTCTACTAGGCAAAAATAATTTACATTATTATTGTAAATGAATAAGTAGTCTTGCTACAAGTAAATACCAATAAATAGAAAGTCAGACAAAGGGACACACCACAAGAGAAACCGATAACTCACATTTGGACCTTCTGTGTAACACCCGACATGAAACTGAAAAAAAAACAACCAGCAATCTCTTTTGCCTATTGCCAAATTGGATAATTTTTCTTAACAGATGTAATGATCAGAACACTTAGTTTGGAGTCAGTTCTCTTGTTTCTAAACTTGGCTTATTACTTTGGACCAGTCATCAGTTCTCTTGGATTTTGGTTCTCCCCATTTAAAATCTATTCTTTGAAGCTTCCAATACACCTACGTTGCTTAGGAAGAACCATTCTGTTTTAATATATGATATGCATAAACTAGGGTCACTATGAATTGGAATTGACTCGATGACACTGGGTTTGGTTTTTGGGTATACATAAATGTATTTATTATCATTACAAAAATTATAACTTTAGTACTCTCTGTCTCAGCTTAATTCAGGCCTAACGAACAGGTGCAGTTTTCTGTCTCTATTATGTGCCAGACACAACACTATTTGCTGCACATACAAAGATTGTTAAAATATAAGGCCTTCTCAGAAAGAACGTGAAGTTTGTAATAATGTATAAATAAGCATACATGCGATAGAAGTGATAGAAGTGCTACAAAGAAATTTATGTCAAGTATTTTCAAATGCTCTTAAGTCCTATAACTAGACATGGTCAATCTTATCTTAAATATGTTGAGTTTAAGGATAGGACTTCATAGAAGATTGGCACTTGAACTCAGAAAAAAAGAGATTGGTGGTAAAAAGTGTGGACAGCCATGAGTCCTGATTATTTGTTGTTCCTTATTAGATAATAATTTATGAGGGCAAGGTATCACATCTCTTTTCTTTTTTAAATGTTGAATTCCCAGGACATGGTGCTGTAATATCAAGTAGGTGCTCCATAACATTTTTTCAATGAATGGATCATTCATGGCCAAAGGAGCAACATAATTATCAATACTGATTTTACATCTAAGAGCTCACTAATATTTGCTTATTGAAACTGAAAACAAAACAAAACAAATTTGCTACATTATAGTATGTAGATATAAACATTTTTAAAGTATATTAAGAACAACCCAGAGAGTTATAATTTTAAAAGCATTATTAAATTAATTATTTCATTGTTTGCAATTCATACTTAAAGATGCATGTGTTATTCTGTTAACCATACGTTATGAGAACAATACATTCATGCCGTTCATTTCCACAAGCAATTAATCAAATTTATTTCCTGTTTTGCATCCCAGATAACAGAGTCTCAACTCCTTTTCAACATTCATAAACTAAAACTCTTAACTACTGAAATTATTATTTTTAATTAATTATGGGCTGTTATCTCCAGTTTAAGGAACGGTGGTGGCACAGCGGTTAAACCCTCAGTTGCTAACTAAAAGGTTCGAATCCACCAGCTGCTCCAAGAAGATGTGGCAGTCTGCTTTCATAAAGGTTAACCAAAAAAACCAAGCCCATTGCTGACAACTCAAACTGCTGACCTTTTGGTTAGCAGCCTAACTCTTAACCTCTGCACTACCAGGCCTTCCCTTCCATAAAAATTACGGCCTCGGAAACTTGATGAGGCAGTTCTACTCTATCATATGCGGTCACTACGCATTGGAATCGTCTCAGCAGCAATGGGTTCAGTTTATCTCCAGTTTAAAGTACTGACTTGATTTCATGAAAATAAAAATTACCTGGAAATGATACCTCCAGCTGGAAACATTTTTAAAAACTTTTTTTGGCCTACTCTGTTAGATCTCATTTTATTCCTATGTGCTTAAGCACTTCAATAGCTTTTTTCTCTTTCCGTTTATGAGCATGCCTGTGGCAACCCCAAGTTGCTTCTCATCTCGTTTTCGATGTTCCTATATAATTTGATGCCTCTCCTTTTCAGTGAGCATAGGGAATTTTTTTCAAGTTTCTTTTTTTTTTTTTTGATGTATTATTTTTAAACTTCAAAATGGCAAAATACATTGTGTAACAAGGGATGTGCTAACCTAAACTAGTAAGCCACTTTTTTTGATGTTCTAAAATTTAGTTAGAATCGATGCCTTTCAATTATGGTGTTGGTAAAGAATACGGACTATAGCATGGACTGACAAAACAATGGACAAATCTGTCTTGGAAGAAGTACAGCCAGAATGCTCCTTAGAAGAGACGAGACTAGTCTCTCATACTTTGGAGATGTTATGAGAAGGGATCAGTTCCTGGAGGAGGACATCATGCTTGGTAGAGAGTCAGCAAAGAGGAAGGCCCTCAACAAGATGGACTGACACAGTGGCTGCAACAATGAGCTCAAGCATAAAAATTATTGTGAGGATGGCACAGGACTGGGCAGTGTTTTGTTCTGTTGCGCATAGGGTTTGCTATGAGTCGGAACTCTAACAACAACATCACAATTTTGGATTTTCTTTTATCTTTTTTTTTTTAAAGGGACGTTCATCTGGTTTTCTGTAACTGTCAAATAGATAGTCCTAATTAAAATATTATGTAATTGAATTTGATGGGCAAAGATATTAGGAACAAGGAAATATGATTAATGGCTGGAAAATTGTTTTGACAACCTATTCTGTACTTGGAGAATGTAACCTTTAATATATTTAAATGATGTGTGTATATGCATGCATAAATATAGATTCTCTATTGCTATTTTGGGAGCCCTGGCAGTGCAGTGGTTAAAGCTACCGCTGCTAACCCAAAGGATGGCAGTTTGAATCCACCAGACACTCCTTGGAAACTCTATGGGGCAGTCAGTTCTATTCTGTCCTATGGGTCACTATGAGCTGGAATTGACTTGAGGGCAATGGCTTTGTTTGTTTGTTTTTTAAACTGTTATTTTGACCTATTTATCTTGTCATGTGCTATAACCACCGTGTTCCATTTACAGTAGCAATGTAGAATATTGTGATAACTGAAAACATAATTCTCCTTCATTATTTTTATTTATCAGTTTTTTGTATACCCAAAACCCAACCAAGTGCAGTTCAGTCGATTCCGACTCATAGAGACCCTATAGGACAGAGTAGAACTGCCCCACAGAGCTTCCAAGGAGTGCCTGGTAGATTTGAACTGCTGACCCTTTGGTTGGAAGCCTAGCACTTAACCACTACGCCACCAGAAAACCCTGGTTTTTTGCATAAATATACAACCCTGGTGGCAGTAGTGGTTAAGTGCTATGGCTGCTAACCAAAGGGTCAGCAGTTCGGATCCATCAGGCGCTCACTCCTTGGAAACTCTATGGGGCAGTCCTACACTGTCCTATAGGGTCGCTATGAGTTGGAATCACTTGAAGGCACTGGGTTTGGTTTTGTTTTTTTTATACAAAATATAGAAGCATTTTTGTGAATACCATAGAGAAAGGAATTAGAATTGCTCTTACCCCAAAAACCAACCAAACCCACTGCCATCGAGTTGATTCCAACTCATAGCAACCCTATAGGACAGAGTAGAACTGCCCCACAGAGTTTTCAAGGAGTACCTGGCGGATTCCAACTGCCGACCCTTTGGTTAGAAGCCGTAGAACTTAACCACTGTGCCACCAGGATTTCCGAAATTGCTCTTAGTTGTAATAAGTAGAAATGTTGCTTTTGATAAGCACTGATATTAGCACAAGCTAAATTATTTGGATGAGGGGAAATTCCTAGTTATCTATCACAATCAGAGTTAAACTGTGGCTTTAACAATTCTTCTAAGCAGAGTAACTTATTGGTACCTCAGTTATTTTATGATATTTATGTTTCATTTAAAAAATAACTTCACTGTTTTCCAGTCTTGTCAATTACAACGCATGTAAAAAAAAAAAAAGCCCATTGTCGTCAAGTGGATTCCAACATTTATGGAGTATTATATTAATTTTTCCTCAGGAATGATAGAAAAAGCAAGTGTAAATATCAGATTCTTACAGTTTCCTTGGAAATTTGTTTTATATTTGCCACCAACTGTTGTAGTAAAGCATATGCTATAAAAATACACATATTTATTACTAGTTAAGGAAGTCAACACAGTGTATTATTTCTAAGTATAATGTTACAGATTAGGGAATTCATATTAATCAGTCTGTGAACTTACTGAATAAGAAGATTTCTAGAAAGAGTCATATTCAGTTAAAATATTTTGTTAGTATAAAACCAAAATAAACCAAACCCAGTGCGTCGAGTCGACTCTGACTCATTAACCCTATAGAACAGAGTAGAAATGCCCCCATAGAGTTTCCGAGGAGCACCTGGCAGACATGAACTGCCAACTCTTTGGTTAGCAGCTGTAGCACTTAACCACTATGCCACCAGGGTTTCCTGGTTATTATAAGGTAGGTTTAAAACTTTAGAAAGTATATTAGGAATTTTTGGTCATCAGTTCATTTCTTTATAATGACATTGAAGGTGCAATTCTAAAATAGTCTTCTTCCTCTACTAAGACAATTACTAATTTTTCCATTTTTTTTAATTTTAAAGCTAATTTTTTATCAGCATAAAAATAAGATAAAATTTCAATAATTGTTTTTTTTTCTAAAAACTACTTTACTATTAACCTTTTACTGAAGTCCTGGTGGAGCAGTGTTTAAGAGCTATGACTGCTAACCAGAAGGTCAGCTGTTGGAATCCATCAGGGGCTCCTTGGAAACCCTATGGGGCAGCTCTACTCTGTTCTATAGTGTTGGCTATGAGTCAGAATTGACTCAACACCAAGGGTTTTATTAACCTTTTACTATACATTTAATGTTGATCACTTTGATATAGTTTATTCTCCTGATTCATTCCCAAAGAATAACTAGCACTTTCTAGTAAATAAAATCATAGGCTCATGATTGAAGAAAATTGGTCTTAAAAAAATATAAAACTGCACCAAAAACAGTATACCAAAACTAAAAAAAACAAACCCATTGTGGTTGAGTCGATTCCGACTCATAGCGACCCTGTAAGACACAGGAGAACTAACTCACTAGGTTTCTAAAGAGCAGCTGGATTCAAACTGCTGACCTTTTGGTTAGCAGCCATAGCTCTTAACCTTTGTGCCACCAGGGCTCCAACATTTGTCAAGCAATAACTAATTTAATTAGTGTAGCATTCAATGAGCAATTTCTCTTTTCTCATTTTTAACTATTCATTGACATTGGTTGATAGAGATCTACAGAGTGCAGGAAAAATTCACACGGGGAAGTTAATATAAGTGTAATAAAAAACCAAACCCACTGCCATCGAGTTGATTCCGACTCATAGCAACCCTACTGGACAGAGTAGAACTGCCCCATAGAGTTTCCAAGGAGCCCCTGGTGGATTTGAACTGCCGACCTCTTGGGTAATAGCCATAGCACTTAATCACTATGCCACCAGGGTTTCCATAAGTGTAATATAGGAGATTATAATTTATCCTTCAAATAATATGACATATCAAATAAAATTATGTGTTTATGTTGCAATTAAATGACTCAATTAAAATTTAATAGGGTAGGTATATATAGATTATTACATCACAAAAAGAGAATACACACACATATATAAAGTAAAAAATAAATTGAAAAATAAATTAAAAAATAATTACCCATACTTCTACTATAACTTATGAATAATACTACACCATTGTCTCGCCATAGAGAAAAAGGACGACTGGCCTAATAATCAGAGGCCAGAACACAGTACAAAATCATTGCAAACAAATCACTAGTGAACTTGTACATAAATAGACAAGTAAATAAAAGAGAACAAAATGTATCATCCCATAATGTAGTTGTGTGCTGTTGAGTCTATTCTGATTCACAATGATCCTCTAGGACAGAATAGGACTGTCCAGAGGGCTTCCTAGGCTATAACCTTTGAGGGACCAGATTGCCTGGTCATTTTTCCCACAGAGCAGCTGGTTGGTTCAAACCACCAATCATTCTTTCGGCAGCTGAGTGCTTAACCATTGTGCCACTGGGCTCCTTAACCCCCCCCAAAAAAACCCATTGCCGTAGAGTCGATTCCAACTCAAAGCGACCATACAAAGCAAAGCAGAAGTGCCCCACAGGGTTTCCAAAGAGCGGCTGGTAGATTCAAACTGTCAACCTTTTGGTTCAAAGCCAAACTCTTAACCACTTCGCCACTAGGGCTCCACCAAATCCCAGTATATATGAAAATTTACCACGTAATGAAGAGGCCATTTGTTTCAGTGAAGAGTGGAAGGAGATTACTACTGCAGTAAAAGTGGATATTTTCTGGATATTTTTATAGAAGAAAACACTTAATACTTTAAAATGGTAAATGTTGAAAATAGCATTCAAGTGTATCTAGGAGGAAAAAAAAAGTCCTTTACGGATGTTAGGCAAATTTTCTTAAAATTTCAATCAAAGATGTTAAAAAGGCCATATAGCCATAAATGTATGTGTGTGTGTTTATATAAGCAAGCATATTTGAAAAACACTTATGTATGGCAACATATGAGGTACCTGGTAGCACAAACAGTTTGCACTTGGCCACCAACCAAAAGGCTGGCAATTTGATCTCATGCAGCAATGCTGCATGAGAAGAATATCACAGAAAATCCTAATGAGCTCAGTCACACTCCGTAACACATGGTGTCACCATGAGTTGAAATGACTCAAGAGCAACAGATTTGGTATGGCAAAACGTACCATAAAATGCTCAGGAGAAAGATAATAGATGTGGAAAAATAGAGACCTGTAAGAATTGATTACTTGTGAAAAGATGTGAAAAATTATTAGTCAGAGAAAGAAAAAGAAAGGAGACAAAAAGAAAAGTGAAAAGACCACATTTGAAAAATTAATAGTATATCCATTTTATCCTTCAGATACTCGTTTTTTTGTTTGTAAGAAATGTCACATTCTTAGAAGTATGTTAAAAATTGTTAAGACCTTCTACAAAATAAAATGTATTTATGAGGGAGGAAGGAGAGAAAAATTGTTTGAAGTTACAAAAGGTAATTTAAAAAAAATTAAAATATTGCAAAGTAGCTCTCCATCTAACCCTCTCCTCAAAGACTAATACATTAAAAGGAAAAATTTTTATTATGTGTGTGTTATATAAAATGAAATTAATTTTTTTTTAACTAACTAGATTATTAAAAAAAAAATTCAGAAGACAATATTTGGCAATCAAAATAATATTTCTCTGATCAGATTGAGCTGACCAGTATGAATTTATCTCAGCTCCACTGTGGATTTAAGAAAATGATTAATCACTTCCTAAACATAATATGGACTGTCTTTCCATTTTTTTCATGATAAGAAAAGTATAAACAGTATTTTCTAAAGGTAACAGCTTAATATCAGGTCCAATGCCTATTTTACCTTTGATTAACCTAAAGTTTAGAGAATCACAAAGAAAACTTAAAGCAGTATCATTTATATAAGGATACAAAAATCAATGGCTTACCAATATTCTAGTAATAACCAATAAGAAAGTACACTGGTGAGAAAAAGGTAAACACATTTTCTTCTACTATAAGTCACTGAAAGAGTTAAAAATTATGTTCTTTCACTAGGTGAACCAAAAACTCAGAAGGAGGGCCTTGATATCATTATGTTTCTTTTAACCAGAACCATTTTGATACAGCATGAAAAATAATGACAAACTAGTATTTGCTGGAGGAAAATGGTTGGAGCTTCAAAGATTCGAAGTTTTCATAGGAACCTATTCTAAAACTCCAAATATTGATCTATTATGTTAGGGGTATTTAAGAGCAAAAGTTTTCATAAATCAAAACTAAAGTGTGGATAATCAACAATTTATTTTAGATAAAAGTACAGAATTAGCTCTGACAGAAATGTAAAGATTGAAATTTTCTGAATTTTGTATTATTTAATAAATAGCCTTTACCACATCTTTACATTCTTACATCTTTAAATGTGGCTCAAAGTTTTTAAAATATTAATAAAAAAACAGTAAAGATTTATGAATATTAAATAATATTATAAAGGGTTCCTTACACTATAGCCTCAGAAAAAAGCTTCACATCCTTAATGAGATTTCCCTCACTAACAATGTATTTTTTAAAAATTTCATAATTCATTTGTTTGATGTCTTCAAAGATGGTTCCACCTTAAAATGAGCCTGGTCTACAAATGTATAATGCCCTT
Organism: Loxodonta africana; assembly: GCF_030014295.1. NCBI lineage: Eukaryota > Metazoa > Chordata > Mammalia > Proboscidea > Elephantidae > Loxodonta > Loxodonta africana. The sequence continues at coordinate 54,325,699 of NC_087351.1, forward strand.
TCATTGTACTAAAAATGGCATGATGACATACGTAATGTACAGAATGGCATTTAAAATTAATAGAAAAACTAAGAAAAAAAATCCAATATTTTGTCGACTGAACCACCCACCACCCTATACTAAATAGACAGCACTAGGAATTAAACACTAGTATAAATCAACTCTTCATTCTGTATTTCATCTTTCAATTGTAAAGCATTCTATCTTTAAAATACCTAATTACAAAGACAATTCATACAAGGTCCAAAATAGCATGCCAAGGTCTTCACACAGTTTTTGTAGCAAATAAATGTTCTGTTGTAATGAAAAAAATAATATATTTGAAGAGTCATATAATCGGTATTCTTTTGTAAAGGCTACATGTTTATTGATTTGTAGTGCACTAATTATTTTTCTCTCCCTGGATATAACCTTCATAAAAGGTCAGTTCTCCCACTGAACAGGTAAATGGCATATTTACAAGTTGACAATATGTAATCTTGTAGTGGGGTACCAAATGGAGCATAGCAAAAACAAATGAAACAATTTGACTGGCTGATAACCATGTCAAGCTATGCCAGTTTCAAGGCAATTATAGCTGTTAGAACATATCTGACTATTCAGATGCTGTTTTTCTGTTAGTGCAAATCTACAACCATCACATATTTAAAATAATCTCTAATACTATGAAACAGTTCCAATTCCGTCATGTGATATGTATGGCTAACTAGCAAAGAAAAACTATGAAACTGAGAAACTGTCCTCTAAATCTTACCAGATGATTTCTTGTGGTTTATCTCTTCTAGGAATTTATTTCAGCTGCCTCAATCCATTAATTCTATCAGAAAATCAAAGGGAATTGCAGAAAATTAGAGTTAAAAATTTCTTTACCAGGAACTTTTTTCCTTTCTATGAAATCACAGTATATAACTTTGTGTAAAATTTTGAGTATCCCATATGTGTACTAATAAAACCAGAGGAATACTATTATTTTTAAAAATGTTGTTCAGAATTATGTTGATGATATCAAACCCCCACTCAGGCGCATGGTTCAATGACATAGTACTTTCCTTTTCCAAAGACAACAGGCTGATAACTATTCTGTGAAGCAATAGAATTATTAGGTAAATGCTTCTACAATGTTGTGATATGTTAATTTGATAATATACTGTTTTGAGTTCTTAAGATTTTCCAGGGAGTCATTTAGGTATTGTGGAGATAGAACGAACAAGTTACACATTTTACGTTCTACAAGAAGGGATGCATGGAAGTACTCAAAATGCATATGACAATTTAACATACAAAACCCCAAAACCAAGCCCATTGCCATCGAGTCAATTCTGACTCATAGTGACCCTATAGGACAGAGTAGAACTGCCCCATAGGGTTTCCAAAGAGTGTCTGGTGGATTCGAACTGTTGACCTTTTGATTAGCATCCTGACCTCTTAACCACTGCAACATCAGGGCTCCAAAAAAATATGAAATGATTCACGAATTTGAGTGTCATATTTAATATATATGCAATTATAATGAAAATAAATAAGAATAGGATGAAGAGGAGCTGGTGTTAATTTAACAAGAAAGGTAAAGTAAGGCATCTTCTATGAGGAGTATTTGAGGTGAGACCAGAATGATGAGAAGGAAAAAAACACATAAAGATTTGGAGAAAGGACTTCATAAAAAAGAAAAACAAACGTGAAGGCCCTAATGTGTTTAAAAAAAAAAAAAAGCTCAATATATTCAAGGAACATTAAAGGGGATGCCTTAGTACATCACTCAGATTCCCCCATCCCAGGACAAAAGCACTCATTTCCTTAGCTGATGGGAACTCTGCTTGAGAAAGTGGAGTTGGGATATATATTTGACTTAAACTGTGGAGCTGGATTGAAGCTCAAACATGAAAGCATAGATAAGGAAGTGAGCTAGCCAGAATCTTACAAGTACATTGAGAAGATAGGTAGAAGAAGAAAAAGAATAAAAAGAAATTGAGAAAGAATGATCAGAGGTAGGAGCAGTGATATGTTAACACTTGTTTAACAACAAACTTGTGGGAGTGGACAGAAGGTGGTGTAAACCCTTCCATTATGGCTTATTTTAACCTACCAATGCATTGTTAGTCAATGGGAAGTTGGGAAAGAGATGTGAAGCAGCATTCCATTATAGAGCACATCCACCATAAAATGCAATAGACCTAAATAATGTTAAAAGCATAGACAATAAATAACACAAAGTAGTAAAATAAGTAGGAATTGGTAAGTTTCCATTATTTATTACATTTTTTAATATAATTTATTTAATTGAAAACATGGCTGTGTTAAATAATTGTCTCATAAAATTCAAGAATATTTAAAAGTCATCCCTGAAGAACCAATACAAACCAGCAGGCATACCACGAGCAGGAGGCGATAAGTATGTTACTGATCAGGTTGGGTCATTAGGAGATAGGTGCTGTGACAAAGTTGAGTTCTAAATGTTTTTTGGGGGGAGGAATACTTTTGAAAGAATAAGTGAGGAAGAAGGTTTTGTAATGGGAGCTGTCAGATTGTGATGTGGGACTGACAAAATCTCACCCAGCCCAAAGGCACAGCCAGCCTGTGGGAGGTGAGGAAGGGGGCCGTGGGAGGTGAGGAGGGGGTTGCTCCAGAGCAAAACTTGCCTGTTAAAGCAGTCCCATATTGAACGGATATGTTTTGGCTCTTGTACCTCTGCCTTACTCAGTCATTGGCCAGGGACCACTGATGAACAGCACTAGCTAAAGGAGCTAGCAGCTAGATGTTATCAATCACTTTGATGCTTGCAGCTAGGCAACCAGACCTTTCTTCAAGGGGCATCAGAGAGGCACATCTTCATGTCTGCCACAGTTATCATGAAGAATGGAAAGATCAACCATGACAAATTATGCTCTGTAATGAGATAAGAACAGAAAACTTACTATAGGAGGTGGCAAGATGTAAGTCATTGACTGTCTTCAGAAAATGTTTTCAGCTTGATTTGAGAGGAAATATGAGGCGAGGAAAGGAGGCTTCAAGAAAAGATATCTCTTTCAAGTACTGAAAGGGGATGCACGCATACTGAGATTAGTATTGGAACTGAGAAACAAAGAGATAGTAGAGAAATTGAAAGCATAGAAATGTTCTAAACACACTTGAAAACTTTTACCAGAACTTAAGTTTATAGAAAAAAAGAACACAGAGAATCTTCATTAAGATAGTGCTTTTCAGAAGAAAAAATAGCTTGGCTGTGAGAAAACTTGCCTGCTCTTGTCAAAAAAGCAAATGAATCAGTAGATAGCACTTTCTATTTATGAAGCTAGCTAAACGGGGAAAAAGAAGCTAACGGTTTTTGTCAAAAAATAACAGTGGATCCAGGATGGTATTCAGGTGTTCTGGAAGCACTGTTTCCTTTGGGGTTTTGTCACTTTTCTGGGGTCAGAACTCTTCCAGCTGGGAATGCGGCTTCTACCTTCAGTGGTTGTTTGAGTTAGGTACAGGACATTTTGGGGGGGGAAACTCTTTAGTGAAATAAGAACTGTCTCTGTTGGAAAATGTTAATACATTCACATTATTTGGCTAACAAATAGCTGAGATAGTAGTAAGAACTATTATTCCCGTAGCTGATGTGTGTATAGCTCTCAGTGTTGAGATACACGAAGGGCTTGGTGAATAAATGCATACTGGAAAAATTAGGAGGTAGGAGGGATCTTCTGTGCATCTTTAAAAGTCCAGAGTCTATTCTTTTAACACTGGTTTGCATTTGCTCCTCAAACACATCAAATTTGCTCCTGGATTTGCCGTTCCTTCTGCTTGAAATGCTCTGCCCCCAGTCCTTCACATGACTGACTCCTCTTTCAAGCCTCAGCTCATTTTGCCTGCTCATAAAGTCCCACATAGGTTACTAAACTGAACTGTCTCCACCCTCCTCAATCAAATTCTAGCACGTTTTCCCACAGTATTTATATATTTCTGAAATAGTCCTGTGAATTAATTTGTATACTTATTTACTGTCATCCTGGTAATGTAGTGGTCAAGCGCTACAGCTGCTAACCAAAAGGTTGGCAGTTCGAATCCACCATGCACTCCTTGGAAACTCTATGGGGCAGTTCTACTCTGTCCTTTAGGGTCACTATGAGTCAGAATCCACCCGATGGCAACAGGTTTTTTTTTTTTTTTTTAACTCTCATGATAGTAAGGATCATCTCTGCCTTGTCCATTGTTTTGTCTTTAGCAACTAGAACAGAGTACAATATCTCAAAACCAAAACCAAACCCATTTCTGTCAAGTCGATTCTGACTCAGAGCAACTCAGAGTAGAGCTGCCCCATAGAATTTCCAAGGAGCAGTTAGTTGGTGGGTTGAAACTGCTGAACTTTTGATTAGTAGCTGAGCTCTTAATCACTGTGCCATCAGGGCTCCACAAAACATCAGAAAGTTTAAGTAAAGAGATGTTGAATTAATGACAACTCATTTAATATACCTTCTTTGCAGTGTAAGGTCATTAACATTTAGCTGATATTTAAAATCAGATCTGTACATAACCTATTTTCCTCATCTCTTCTAATAAAAAGAGCATTTTTAGCTTATCTACTGGCTTATCCTCTAACACACAGAATGTTGTCTTCATTTTCTTATCCATCATCTACTCTTCAGTATACTGTAATCAGGATTAAACCATCAACAACCACAGAACTACTTCTGGAAAAAAGTTGACAGTAACCTTTAATTATATAATCAAATTGAATAATTGTGTTATTCCTGTCCTACCTTAAGTTAACACTGCAGGTCACGTTTCTCCTGAAATTCTTCTCTATTGGCCTCCAGAACACAGGTCTCTGTCTTACGCTGTTTTCTCCTATTCCACTTTAAGATGTCAATATTAGCTCTGTCCATGTTCATCATTTATTTTTCTTTCCACTCAGACTTCTTTCTTATCCTCTTCCCCACCCCTCCTGCATATTTTCCCAAATGATTTCAGTATTCCCTGAATGGACCTTTTTGTATTAAGTTTTATCTCTATCTTCTACAGAGTTGTCAGAGAATCTTTCTAAAATAATAGCTACACTCTATCTTAAAAAACTTAAAAATGGATCTCTTAACTAAACAATAGGCTGCTTGACAGCAGGAACTTCCTCTGACTTTGCTCTGCATCCCTAGCATGCAGTTCACAGAGGGCATTTAATAAATGCTTAGGGAAAAAGAACAGAAGAGATGAAGGAGGTACAATTGTTCAAACAGTGCCAAACTGACTATGGATAATTAATTTTCTCTTCCACTTGAGACAAGAGATTAGAAAGAGAGCTTTAAACAGGAGGTTTTTAAACACAGGACCGATATCTCCAACTAGTGGTTAAAAGACAAACAAATGATAAATCAATCTTACAAAACAGAAATAAAAGCAGAAGAAAAAAAATGCACTTCTGAGAATTTTGTGCTTGAATGCAATTAATTTAAATATATTCTCGTATACTGATTTACATGCATCAAAATATTGTACATTTTACTAGAAGCAGGAAACAGCGACACCACTAAAAAGTTCTCCCTTTCTCCTTCCTCCATATCGTTTGCAGTGAAAGCAGATTCAGTCAAAGTAAAAGAAATGGAAGAATTAAGTTTTAAAGAAATCTGAAGGGGCAAATCAAGATCAAGGAAGAATTTGTTGTTGTTTTAATACTGAGTGTATTTTAATTCTGCTGTGAACTTTCCACAAAGATGAAGACAGTGAAGATAAAAGAGATAACCTTTACACATAACTATGCCATCTCCTCATCATTGTGTCATGAACAGTTGTCTAAAAGTAGCTAGAAACACCTATCAATAGACAGTGATGCTCAGAAGATAAACCAAAGGTATGCTTTTACCTACCAATATGTATAATTTGTATAGCGTTATCATATTTTATATTCCAGTTTGTTGTGTTTTCTATTTTAAGTATTAATGTACTGCATCTGCTTGAGTACAATTGTAGCCTGTTTACTCACAAATACAATTAATATGGAAAAATAATTTTCCTGGATAGTGATTTCCTAATGGAAAAAGCAAGATAGCTTTCCTATACTCTCTTCTTACGTTTGTCAACACAATCTTACCTTGACTCCTTTTCATTTTAGTGTTTTCATGTTCTATGGATTTTAAAAGTTTTCAGCACTTTTATACATAAAGTGATTTTCATTAAGTTGTTTCCTAGAATGTTTTCAGCAGGGATTCTTGGGGGGAGCGGGAAGACCATGTACATTAGCAAAAAAATGCCTGTCTTATACCTTTTTTTTTTTTAATACCAGACACTTATAAATGAAAAAACAAATAGAAATTTTTCAACTTATTTGCAAACGCGAAACGAAATGTTAATACAGTAATGTGAACTTCCTCACACTGTTTTTTATTTATAAATTTATTGAGGGTACAGATGAAGCAGGATTCAGAAAAGCTAAAACCCAAGCCATAACGTATTATTCCTAAACACAAAGTAATGTTCAGGGCTAAGGAGAGCATCTCTTCAGCTTTGGCAGAAGAATCCAAAATATTAATTTCAGAGCTTGAAATAAACTCATTTATTGTCATTGAAATGCAGGGAGTAGGGCTTGTCTCAAATTTTTCACAAGACTTAGAGGAAGACTGTTGGAATAACATCAGTTGTGTGTGCTCTCTGCTGTTTATTTCCAGCTGAATAGCAAAAATATATGGATTGTAGCATAACTGTCAGTGTTGGCATGTTTCATTACTATTTATGAATTTAAACTATTACTGTCTATTGATATGTGCCCCTGTGTGTATTTAGACTGCCTTTTTTTTTTTTTTAAATAAATCGACTTAGTTCTTAAACACCTTGTATAACGGGCCATTGAGCTCAAAGTTATATATTATAACCCCTTTATTTTCTCAAAACAGTGACAATATTGCAGTGGGATGAATATGACAATAAAAGTTGCTCTTTAATATTTCAAAAAAATATATAATAATGAGTAATATCAATGATACTTAGCTTTTTGATATGACTTCAGCCATTCAGTACACATCCAGAAGGTGATAAGACCCTTACTAAAAATGTTATTCAAATGATAACAAATGTATTCTTCGTTCATTATTTACTTACTTTTGGAGAGATTCTCAAATACACTTTAATAGTTATTTGTCTTCACAATTGCCAAAATATTTGAAAGATATGATGTACAATAGATATTGTTTAAGATTTCTTTATTAAATTACATACAGCCAGATCTAAAATTGTTATTCTGATCATGATTAATTTCACAATTTAGATTACATGTAATCAGTCTATGTTGATTCTCACCATCCAAATTGCTTTATAGTTCTTCTCAAAGGGTGGACGGTAAAGGAAGGATATATAATTCTGAAATAAATCTTGAATTTTATTAAATACAGATGACATAAAATATTATTCACATAATTAACACTGCAGAAATCATGCTCCACAAAAATCTTGTTAGCTAGTAGCAAAAGGCAGAAGTATGGTAAGGAGGCTACTCAGAGCAAGTTTCACAATTATTTTGAATAATAAATGATAAGTACAATTGTGGATAACAACACATCATAATGGCCTCAGAGGACCTGAATTTAAATCTTAGAATTCCAAGCTCCATGACTTGGGACAATTACCTGGCTCACTTTGTCTAAAACTTCTGCCTAAGTTTTCTTTACGTTGAAATGGGCCATATGAGAATTAAATAACTAGAACATTTAAATGGCTTAGCATAGTTCTAGCATATAAAGAATGTCCTACGAAAGTTAGCTTTAAAAAAAAGCCTTCTAAAATTTACATTAGATGCATTTAGATATGGAATATTTTGTAACACCATGTCCCTTCTAGTTCTGTTTTGAGAGATGTGTGTGTGTATGTGTGTGGGGGGTGTGATCGAATATAATAGTTTTGAATTTGAACACGTTATACTTTTAAATATGTTACTAAGAGGGGTTTCAGCCCTCTAAATTTATTCTATTAATATTCCATCTCACCTCTTCCACGGAACAGATTGCAACTGCTGTTTTAAATAAATTTTAAATTATGAGCATTTGTATCGGTGTACACTCCAGCAAGCTGTGGCAGTGGTTAAGCTGTCCACAGGTATTTAAAGAAATTGGAACTCAATCTTTTAACGGATAGCTGAGACTGTTCACACATCTGCCAACCTTCGTTCCCTACTACAATATATAACTGCTATGAATGCCAACACTCTTGCTATTTTCCCTGTTTAAAAAAAAAAAGAAAGAAATTGTTTTGAACAATAGAGATCAAACTAATCAAAATTTTATAGATCATACAAGTTTACCTTCTCAAATTTTGCAAAATAAAAGGTCCAAGAATCAGGAGTGCTATCAAAAATAGTGTATTTCAAGGTGAGCAGTATTTGAGTCAAAATAAGATACATTTATTTTTTTAAGAAACGGAGTTTTTTTTTTCCTGCAAAGTATGTGATTATGCATACTAATATAAGGCATATATTATTAGAAACTATCGGAAATGGCTCTCACATTAGTTTTCATAGCTAGCCCATAAAAAAACCTTCCTTATTTTAGACATGAAGAATCTGTGACATTTAGACCTTAAGTCACTTGACCAAGGTCAAACAAAAAATGACTTCTTTGGAACACGAAATGACTCTGTCTGACTCCAAAGCCTGCATTCTCCTTCAGATCACCCTAAAGCCCTTGCAAGCCAATGAATCTATATATTTATTATGACCTATGAAGATATTGAAATTTTGCTTGTTTCAACATGTTAATCTCAGAATGAATTCTGTCTTTATCAGTAAAGTCAAGTAGTTCTATAGGATTGTTATTGTGGTTAGGTGCCACCGAGTTGGTCCCGACTCATAGCGACCCTAAGCACAACAGAAAGAAACACTGCCTGGTCCTGCGTCTTCCTTACAATTGTTGTTATGCTTGAGCTCATTATTGCAGCCACTGTGTCAATCCACCTCGTTGAGGGTCTCCCTCTTTTCTGCTGACCCTGTACTCTGCCAAGCAAGATATACTTTTCCAGGGACTGATCCCTCCTGACAACATGTATGTAAGACGCAGTCACGCCATCCTTGCTTCTAAGGAGCTTCTGGCTATACTTCTTCCAAGACAGGTTTGTTCGTTCTTCTGGCAGTCTGTGGTATATTCGATATTCTTCGCCAACTCCACAATTCAAAGGTGTCAATTCTTCTTCAGTCTTCCTTATTCATTGTCCAGCTTTCACATGCATATAAAGCAATTGAAAAACAGCTGCAGTAGCATACCGACAGGGAACTGCCAGAAATTCAGGCCGGTTTCAGAAGAGAACATGGAACCAGGGATATCATTGCTGATGTCAGATGGATCCTAGCTGAAAGCAGAGAATACGAGAAGGATGTTTACCTGTGTTTTATTGACTATGCAAAGACATTCAACTGTGTGGATTGTAACAAATTATGGATAACATTGCGAAGAATGGGAATTCCAGAACACTTAATTGTGCTCATGAAGAACCTTTACGTAGATCAAGAAGCAGTTGATCAGACAGAACAAGGGGATACTGATTGGCTTAAAGTCAGGAAATGTGTGTGTCAGGGTTGTATTCTTTCACCATACCTATTCAACCTCATACTGAACAAATAATACAAGAAGCTGGACTATATGAAGAAGAATGAGGCATCAGGTTTGGAGGAACTCATTAACAACCTGCGTTATGCAGATGACACAACCTTGCTTGCTGAAAGTGAACAGGACTTGAAGCACTTACTAATGAAGATCAAAGACCACAGCCTTCAGTAGGGATTGCACCTCAACATAAAGAAAATAAAAATCCTTACAAATGGACCAATTAGCAACATCGTGATAAATGGAGAAAAGACTGAAGTTGTCAAGGATTTCATGTCACTTGATCCACAATCAACGGCCATGGAGGCAGCAGTCAAGAAATCAAAAGATGCATTATATTGGGTAAATCTGCTGCAAAGGACCTCTTTAAAGTGTTGAAGAGCAAAGTTTCACCCTGAAGACTAAGGTGAGCCTAATCCAAGCCGTGGAATTTTCTATAGTATTACCATGCCTCAATTTTGAAAACATAAACTGGATACTTCAGATCTATGGCTCACAATCTAATTATTTATAACTTTCTTCGTGGTTTCTAGGAATACTACAATTCTCAACCATTCTTTGTAATTCAAGAAAAGTAACATTACTCTCTGCATTAAAACCAAAAAAAAAAAAAAAAAACAATGCCATTGAATCTATTTTGACTCATAGCAAACCTACAGGACAGAGTGAAATTTCTCCTTGGGGTTTCCAAGGAGAGGCTGATGGATTTGAATTACCGACCTTTGGGTTAACAGCTGAGCTCTTAACCACTGCCTCACCAGGGCTCTTCATTATAGTCATAAAGAAAATGTGACATATGGAGGTTAAGTGATTTGTTGAAAGTCAAATAAGAAGTTAATGGCATAGTCAGGGTTACAACTCATTTCTTACTTGGCTATCTTCCTGTAACAGATTTAGACACATAGACAGAGGAAGAGGGGGGGTGTAGAAGGAGGGAAAGAAAGAGAAGTTTTTATTTTTTAATTTTTATTGTCCTTTGAGTGAAAGTTTACAAATCAAATCAGCCTCTCATACAAAAATTTATATACACCTTGCTATATACTCCTAGTTGCTCTCCCCCTAATTAGACAGCACACTCCTTCCATCCACTCTCTATTTTCGTGTTCATTCAGCCAGCTTCTGATTCCCTCTGCCCTCTCATCTCCCATCCAGACAGGAGCTGCCCACATAGCCTCATGTGTCTATTTGATCCGAGAACTCACTCCTTACCAGTATCATTTTCTATCCCATAGTCCAGTCCAACCCCTGTCTGAAGAGTTGGCTTTGGGAATGGTTCCTGCCTTGGGCTAACAGAAGGTCTGGGGACCATGACCTCTAGGGTCCTTCTACTCTCAGTCAGACTGTTAAGTCTGATCTTTTTATGAGAATTTGAGGTCTGCATCCCACTGCTCTCCTGCTCCCTCAGGAGTTCTCTGTTGTGTTCCCTGTCAGGGCAGGCATCGATTGTAGCCAGGCACCATCTAGTTCTTCTAGTCTCAGGCTGATGTAGTCTCTGGTTTATGTGGCCCTTTCTGTCTCTTGAGCTAATAATTACCTTGTGTCTTTTTCTTCATTCTCCTTTGTTCCAAGTGGGCTGAGACCTATTGACGCATCTTAGATGGCTGCTTGCTAGTGTTTAAGACCTCAGATGCCACTCCTCAAAGTAAGATTCAGAATGTTTTCTTAATAGATTTTATTATGCCAATTTACTTAGATATCCTCTGAAACCATGGTCCCCTAACCCCTGCCCATGCTACACTGACCTTCGAAGTGTTCAATCCAGTTTAGCCCAGTTGTGCTGACCTCTCCTATATTGTGTGTTGCCTCTCCCTTCACTTAAATAGTTCTTATCTGCTGTCTACCTAGTGAAAGCCCCATTCCTCCCTCCCTCCCCCCTCTCGTAACCTTCAAAGAATATTTTCTTCTCTCTTTAAACTATTTTTCAAGTTCTTATAATAGTGGTCTTATACAATATTTGTCCTTTTGCAATTGACTAATTTCACTCAGTATAATACCTTCCAGAATCCTCCATGTTATGAAATGTTTCACAGATTCATCATTGTTCTTACATAGTATTCTCAAGGGAAATGCTTTCAGACTCTCTCCATTTAGGATGATGTTGGTTGTTGGCTGTGTATAAATGCCTTTTATTATGTTGAGGAATTTTCTTTCTATTCCTATTTTGCTGAGAGTTTTTATCATGCATGGGTGTTGAGCTTTGTCAAATACCTTTTCTGCATCAATTGATAAGATCATGTGATTCTTGTCTTTTGTTTTATTTGTATGATGGATTACATCAATTGTTTTTCTGAAGTTGAACCATCCCTGCATACCTGGTATGAATCCCACTTGGTCATGGTGAATTATTTTTTTGACATGTTGTTGAATTCTATTGGCTAGAATTTTGTTGAGGATTTTTGCATGTGAGTTCATGAGGGATATAAATCTGTAATTTTCTTCTTTTGTGATGTATCACAGATATGCTGGCTTCATTGAATGAGTTTGGGAGTATTCTGTCCTTTCTGTGCTCTGAAATACCTTTAGTACTAGTGGTTTTTACTCTTCTCTGAAAGTTTGGTAGAACTCTGCAGTGAAGACGTCTGGGCCAGGGCTTTTTGTTGTTGTTGTTGGGAGTTTTTTGATTACCTTTTCAATCTCTTCTTTTGTTATGGGTCTATTTAGTTCTTCTACCTCTGTTTGTGTTAGTTTAGGTAGGTAGTGTGTTTCCAGAAATTCATCCCTTTCTTCTAGGTTTTCAAATTTGTTAGAGTACAACTTTTCATGGTACTCTGATATGATTCTTTTAATTTCAGTTGGGTCTGTTGTAATATTGCCCATCTCATTCCTTATTCAGATTATTGCTCTCCTGTTTTTCTTTTGTCAATTTGGCCAATGGTTCATCAATTTTGTTAATTATTTAAAAGAGCCATATTTTGGTCTTGTTAACTGTTTCAATTGTTTTTCTGTTCTCTATTTCATTTAATTCAGCTCTAATTTTTATTATTTGCTTTCTTCTGGTGCCTGAGGTTTTCTTTTTTTGCTCTCTTTCTATTTGTTCCAGTTCTAGGGATAATTCTTTGATTTTGGCCCTTCTTTTTGTATGTGTGCATTTTGATATAAATCGACCTCTGAACACTGCCTTAGCTGTATGGATAGGAAGTGTTTTCATTCTCATCGGATTCTGTGAATTTCTTTATTGCATCCTTCTTGTCTTCTATAACCCAGTCATTTTAGAGCAGGGCATTGTTCAGTTTCTAAGTGTTTGATTTCTTTTTCCTGCTTTTTCTGTTATTGATTTCCACTTTTATGGCTTTATGGTCAGAGAAGATGCTTTGTAATATTTCTATGTTTTACATTCTGCTAAGGCTTGCTTTATGCCCTCATATGTGGTCTATTCTAGAGAATGTTCCATGTGCACTGGAAAAGAAAGTATACTTGGCTGCTCTTGGGTGGAGTGTTCTGTATATGTCTATGAGGTCAAGTTTGTTGATTGTGGCATTTAGATCTTTTTTGTCTTTATCGAGCTTCCTTCTGGATGTTCTGTCCTTCACCGGAAGTGGTGTGTTGAAGTCTCCTACTCTAATTGTGGACTTGTCTATCTCACTTTTCAATGCTGTTACAGATTGTTTTATGTACCTTGCAGCCCTCTTGTTGGGTGCATAAATATTTAATATGGTTATATCCTCCTGGTATATTGCCCCTTTAATCATTATATAGTGTCCTTCCTTATCCTTTGTGGTAGATTTAACTTTAAAGTCTATTTTCTCAGAAATTAATATTGCCAGTCCTGCTCTTTTTTGATTGTTGTTTGCTTGATATATTTTTTTCCATCCTTTGAGTGTTAGTTTGTGTCTCTAAGTCTAAGGTGTGCCTCTTGTAGGCAGCATATAGACAGATGGTGTTTTTTTTTTAATCTATTCTGCCGCTCTCTGTCTCTTTATTGGTGCATTTAGTCTATTTACATTCAGCATTATTATGGATAGGTATGAGTTTAGTGTTGTCATTTTGATGTCTTTTTTTGTGTGTTGTTGAGAGTTTCTTTTTCCCACTCAATTTTTTGTGCTGAGTAGTTTATCTTTATGTATTGTCTTTTCCTCTTCGTTGTTGTTGATTTTGTTTCTCTGAGTCTCTATTTTTTTCTTTTATTTTGCTGAGTAGGATTGTTAGTCTTTTATAGTTACCTTAATATTTACCCCTATTTTCCTAAGTTTAAACCTAACTTTTATTTCCTTATATCACCTTGTCTTCCTCCCCTTAGGAAAGATCTATGACATTTCTTAGTCCCTCTTTATTATTTTAATGTTGTCTTATTTTACATAATAACATCGCTTTTTCCTTGTTTTGCAGGTTTTTTTAATCTTTATTTATTTTTGTGATTTCCCTATCTGGGTTGACATCTGATTGCTCTGTCCAGTGTTCTAGTCTCGGTATTATTGATTTTCTAACCAGAGAACTCCCTTTAGTATTTCTTGTAGTTTTGGTTTGGTTTTTACAAATTCTCTAAACTTGTGTTTATCTGGAAATGTCCTAGTTTCACCTTCATATATAAGAGACATTTTTGCTGGATATAGGATTTTTGGTTGGCAATTTTTTTCCATTAATGCTTTTTATAAGTCATCCCATCGCCTTCTTGCTTGCAAGGTTTTGCTGAGTAGTCTGAGTTTATTCTTATTGGCTCTCCTTTGTAGGTGACTTTTCATTTATCCCTAGCTGCTCTTAAAATTCTCTATTTTTGGTTTTGGCAAGTTCGATTATAATACGTCTTGGTGACTTTCTTTTAAGATCTACCTTATGTGGAGTTCTATGAGCATCTTGGATAGATATCTTCTCATCTTTTACCATATCAGGGAAGTTTTCTGCCAACAAATATTCAACAATTCTCTCTGTATTTTCTTTTATCCTTGCCTGTTTCTGGTACTGCAATCACTCGTAGGTTCTTTCTCTTGCTAGAGTTCCACATGATTCTTAGGGTTTCTTCATTTTTTTTTTAATTATTTTATCTGATTTTTCTTCAAATATATTGGCACCAAGTGCTTTATCTTCAGTTTCACCAATTCTGCCTTCCACTTGCTCAATTCTGATCTTCTGACTTTCTATTGAGTTGTCTAATTCTGTAATTTTATTGTTAATCTTCTGAATTTCTGATTTCTGTCTCTCTATGGATTCTTGCAGCCCATTAAATTTTTTATTATGTTCTAGAATAACCTTTTTAATTTCTTCAACTGTTTTATCTGTGTGTTCCTTGGCTTGTTCAGCGTATTGCCTGATCTCCTTCCTGATCTTGTTCCTGATGTCTTGAAGAGTTCTGCATATTAATCTTTTGTATTCCACATCCAGTAATTCCAGGAAGGCACTAAATCCAGAAGATCCCTGGATTCTTTGATTTGAGAGCTTGTTGAAAGGATCATGGTCTGCTTCTTTATGGGATTTGATACTGACTGTTGTCTCTGAGCCATCTGTAAGTAATTGTATTAGTTTATTTTATTTTTTCTTACACTATCCTAGCTTCTTCCCCCTTTTTTTTTTTTTTTTATGTGCCCGGATAGGATGCTTGAGTGAGGTAGCTTATTTATTTTCTCCTTTGAAGCTCTAATGTCCTGTCACGAGATGGCTAAACCTGTTATCAGGTATATCAGCCTAAGAGTCCATTCACTTTTCTTGTATGGATTCAGCTCAGGTGTCCAGGTAGTTTGTCATCAAGTGTGTGGTACAGGCTCTGTTCTATAATCTTAGAGATGCAGGGTAATTGGTGTAGATACAGGTATCTGGCTGCAGCAAAAGGTCACAGACTGAACAAGGCTGGGAGCTGATAACTGTTCCCCGATTGTCTGTGAGGAACATGTGCCCCTGTTCCCTAGAGTGCACAGGTGGTTGGGTTCTGTAGATGGACCATGGGCACCCAGTGCTTTTGGCTGTAGGGTCTGGGAGGTACCGGTTATCCTTGGACTGCTCTCATGGGTGGCTGGGTGACCTGAGTGGAGCCACCAGTCCTCAGGGCCCTGATGTGGCTAGGTGAGGACCCTGTTTAGTAGGCAAAGCAGTGTCAAACATCAAACACCCACCTCTCCACTGCACAGCGTAAACAGTGGCAGTCTGCAAACTAGGGTCAATTCTCCTGAAATAGGCCCACACAGGTCCGTGCAGGGCGGAAAGATATTCAAAGTCCCTGGACTGTTTATTCTGGACAGGAGTCACTTCTGTCCTGAGCTCCCCAGGTTAGTGGAGCTAGCAGATTATCTTTTCCCCCAGTTGTGAGTTTTTTCCTTCTCCAAGGCTGGGGAAATGGCTCAGGAAGCTCATCAGGACCTATCTGAGGCCCAGGGAAATCCACAGCCACTGAAGCCAGCTTGGTACCTGGGGGTGCAGTAAAATATACGCAAGTACTTAGCTTATGCCGAGAACACCATTATTCTCTTGTTCCAGAGGAGTGAGTAGGCTGTGCAGCTTTCTGTTTCTCATTGAGGAAACTGTGGTCAAATGCTACAACCAGCCTGAGGCAGTCGCTCCCAGGAATGGTGCCTGAGGGTTCCTGGTGATTCAGGTCTGGCAACTCTGCTCTGCTTCTGAACCATCTCTCCCTCCCCTTGCCACTCAGTCTGTTTCCTAACTTTGCCTTTGATGTTCAAAGCTCCTAGCTTGTCATAAATATAATTGTTTCACTTGTTTTTTTTTTGGGGTCTTTGTTGTAAGAGGGATCACCAGAAGCATCTGACTACTCTGCCATCTTGGCCCTGCCTTCTGTCAAGAGAAGTATTTTGAAATCAGGAAACAGATTAAAGTTGTCTACCTTGAACATCACTAAAAGTTGAATTTGTTTCTAGTATGCTATTTAAAGAAAAAGGAAGAAGAGGAAAGATTGCATTTCAAACACACAGAGAAAATAATTTAAAATGCCAGACTCACATCACATCATAGAAACACGGGAAAGAGACAGAGAGTGATTAAATCATATGGTAAAACAATGCAAGGATTTGAGACAACAAAGTATATTTAAAACCCAATGCCCCAGGGGACAACAAGGGATTCCACTTTTAAAAGCTCCTATAGGGATTGTTGACTTAATTGAGGACATATTGCTCTGATACCCATAAGACAAATAAGTACAGCATCTTCACTGCACTCTGAAATCTTTCCTATGTGATAAGAATAAACCATCTTTCATAATTTAGAAAACTGGAGTCAATTCAGAGTGTGTTTTTTAAAAATAATTGAAAATCTTTTTAGCCAACTTTACTATTTCCATCTTTCTACCCATTTTATGTTTTGTTACTGTTTGCACCAAATTGTTTAATTAGCAATTGTTATTAGGAGTTAAATAACTAGCAAGGAGAACACTAACATTTCTTCTATTTAGTTATTCACCAGATAATTTTTTTTGAAATGTTCTTTTATAGCATCTACATACCATTTTTAATATAATTGCATACTGATATCAAAGGCAGAAATTAGTTTGAAATTTTCTGGCCAAAAGGACTAGAACATTTTGGCTCTAAGAGGTGGGGCTGGTAGATCATACTGAATAATCCTCCTAGTCTAGGTAGTCTTCACCAGCCAGATCCTCGTAAACAGCATATAGTTGAGAAATCTGTGAATTAAAAGGCTTCAAATTGGAGTTAACCAAAATTTCAAACATCTGAAGTCAGGAAAAAACTTATAGAAAATAAAATTATTTTATTTGAAAACTGTAAGAAATGGTAATACAGCTTTCAAGAAATTGAAGATCTTTGCTTTTGAATCTTGCCTGGGAACTATTTTTAAATGTCTGAAGTAGAAGAAGGAAAAAGAGAAGAAAAAATGGCTTTGAGCATAAAATTTGGGTATTATGCTTCTCAGTATTTTCTTTGTGATCTTAGAAGAAAAATATAGCCCCTCGGACATTTTTAATTCATTAGAAAGAAGTTAAATTATACCTATATCATAATATTGACATAATTTTATAAGGTAATGTGAAAATGATTTGCAAATTCTATGATACTTACAAGTGAGCTGTAATGAACTCATGATGTGTAGTGCTTCATTTTAAAAGAGGATTTAAAATCCACTAGCTAAAATATTTTAATGACTGATTTTCAAGGGTTTTCCAGAAGTTAGATATTTCTAGATTTTTTTTCAGTCTTTTATAAGGTTTGTTTAGCAGCATCCAGCAAAAATGTTAGTATTTGTCCGGAAAATATGACATGATGATAAAACAAGCCAATTAAATATAGTTTTTGGTTCCACAGAAGACACTGAGAGCTTTCCTTGATAGTTAAAAAATTACAACATCTGACGTAGTTAAATATGCTATAATAGGCTAAGTTTCTTCACTTTCTATTGGCCAGTGAAGACTTTATACGTTTATCTGAGCTAGAAATTTTAAATAACTCTTGAGCTCTTGAGTCAAACCTGGATATGAAGAGAAGAAATGCCATAGGTGTGGCAAATACGAAGGGTAATTAGAAGAGTTTTGCATTTTTTTCCATCTGGTTGATATAGAATTAGCAATGTAATGTGGGTGCACCTGGAACTTTGTTTTCATTGCAAAAGTTGGCAGTCATTGAAGCAGCAAGCTGTAGGACATGTGGCTTCAGTTCATGGAAATGCTCCGACCACACATAGGCTGTGGCACACTGTGAACATGAATGCTCTATTTTAGGGAGTGTGACTGAATTGTGACTCTGCATGGTAGGTGTCAACAGAAACAGAAAGTAAGAATCCTCAGCGTGTAAATATAGTCGGACTGAACTCTGCCCAAATGTCATCACTCTCTCATTTCTCATTGCTTGTATGTAGAAGCCTATAAGTGAAACAGCTGTTGTTCTGCAGGAACTGGAATACAGCTCTAGGCATAGGATATTGAAAAACAAACAAAAGCAAAACTTATTTGAAAGAGAATATCTCAGTCATCATAGATGGATTTATAATTCAAATATTTAATTTTGTCAAAATAAATAATTTTAGTATTTCCTATAAACTGGACTATAAATCATAAAGACTGAAAAATGCATTTTCTCTGTCTTTATTTTAATGCCACTTGGATTGTTTTTAGAAAACCCGCTTATAAGCCAAGCCAATTCCGAGTTGCAAAATCAAATCTTAAGCTACCAAGCTGCTAAGTTATTCAACATCTCTTACATGTCCTTTCCTTCATTTTCAATTGTAAGAGTTTGAATTAATAGCATTCACAGCTAAATATTTTCTTAATCTATTGAAAATGGAAGAGCCCTAATGGCACAGTGATTAAGTACTTGGCTGCTAACCCCAGTTTGAACTCACCATCTGCTCCTTGGAAGAAAGATGTGGAAGTCTGCTTCAGTAAAGATTTATAGCCTTGGATACCCTATGGGTCAGTTCTACACTGTCCTAAAGGGTTGCTTTGAGTCTGAATCAACTGGACGGCAATGAGTTTATTGAAAATGGAAACAATATGAGTAAGAGGATAGTTCGGCATATTGCCATAGATCTAAAGGATGAGTCTATAGAAATAAAAAAAGTACAATACACCTGATCATCTTGAGCAACATGCACAAGGATATTTCATAATATGTGCATGGATCTACACATTTTATTTTATGGGAGGCATGGGTGAAAACATAAATCCTGATTTGATAAGAATGGTATTTTAATATGATGATGCCACAACAGTTCCTTCTTATTTAAGTCTTACATCTCAGTAATTGGTGGAAATATTAATATCTTTGGGATATTTGTAGCCTGAATACAAAAAAGATTGAAAAATTCTTCTGAAAATAAATATTCTCTAAAATCCTTTTATCATAACAATCTCCTTTAAAAAGATTTTTGCAGAGTATCATTCACCACAA
Organism: Loxodonta africana; assembly: GCF_030014295.1. Taxonomy (NCBI): domain Eukaryota; kingdom Metazoa; phylum Chordata; class Mammalia; order Proboscidea; family Elephantidae; genus Loxodonta; species Loxodonta africana. The sequence continues at coordinate 54,345,035 of NC_087351.1, forward strand.
AGGTTATAAATTAATGAATTACTCCCACAAAACATATATATATATATATTTTATTTCTAAAGTGTTTGTAAAGCAAGCAGTTAAGCTTATATAACATTTCAAAACTGTACGTCAATTTTTTTCCTCATTTTGAATCATCAGCTATTTTGTAAAGGCCTAAGTCAAAATAAATTAATTAAAATTTATTTAATAAATCTTCACAGGGCTTAGTTTTGTCTGTTTGGTTTTTAAAAATGCCTGTGTGTTTATCAAGTAGTATAAATTATGTTGTGAAGGAACAAGATTTTCTGAAAAAAGACCTTAAGTGAGTATCCTGAGTTGCCTAGACAACAAGTTGAGAGGAGGGGGCTCCCTCATCTCTCAGCTGCAGGGTTGGCATCTGAGCTTAGTTTCCCACAATACTCTTGGCTTCTTCAGCCCAGCAGTGGGATAGATAACCACCCACAGACTCTAATGTCCCTGCCGCTACAGGGTCCTCAGGCACAGAGCAGCTGATTTTCCAGACAACTCCTATAAGCAGCTGTCACCCAAATCTACACCAACCAATGCCAAGCTGTTTGGTAAAATTGTTTTCTCTCAATTTCCATATAAAAAGGAAGCTCACAGCAACAAAGTACCTTCTTCACTAGAGCACAACCCATACCGTGTCCGACGTTCAGCCTGGCCTGCACACACATCTCCATGAGTTGATGGGTAGACTGCTGACCTGGCCTTGCAATTTTTCCCTTTCCCTGCAAAGGCTTATTCCTCAACCCATGCCAAAAGTCTGTATGACAAATGGTAGCCCTAAAGGAATCCACCTCTCCAGGATAATATTCACTCTAAAAAGCACATGTAAGTGCTTTTTGAGAAATTTCATATTTTCAAAGAAAATATGATTCTTGAAATGTGAAGTTTAAGGATATAATTAACTTCTAAATCCTTGACAGTATCAAAACTATATTGTTCAAGTTTTATTTCATCAGTGGGTATTTTTCTATTAACTAAATATTTTAAACCCAGAAACAACTTGAGAGGATAGCCAACCATTTTCACTCTCTGTAAAAAGAATAATAATAATAATTAAGACTAGGCACACTGTCAACTACTCCTTTTAAATTAAGCAATACATAAAGTACAACTGAGTTTTATTGTGGAAATCTAGGGTCATCAATGAAATGCCTAAGGGTCCGTGAAAGTAACTTCAATGTGGAAAAACTGACCAAATGTGACAATGGAGCATGTGTACCCTGCCTAACACACTCTAACAATACTGAGTTCTACCTGACCTGTATTTATGTGATTTTTTTTTTTTTGAGAAAACACTGCCTTACTTTATTTAAAAACACTTTGAGTCAATAAAGTAAACAACAACAACAGTACCACATCCCCACATGCCATTTCACATAGTTTATGGTCTCCTGTAATACTTTGTGACACCTGCAGTATGAAAAAATTAGGATATTGTACCTTTTTACAGAATTTTTATTCTGAATCAACAAGACCCAACACCTTTAAAGGGTGCTTAATAAGTAAACAGCTTTGCATTAATTTTTTATCCCTCAAACCCAACGTTTTAGCAAGCACTTATTTGATATGCTTACCCTCCTAAATGTAGAGTGCTGAAGTAATACAACCATTTATTACATGGGAAAGCAGAGTCAAATGTCATAGATTGTTAATTATTTCATAGACATAAATAGTAATTGAGCCATATTTTTAAAAATCTCATGCATTTCGGATATCAGGTGCATTTTCACCTATACCACCAGGAAAAACCAAACAAAACCCATAGCTGTTGAGGTGATTCCAACTCATAGCAACCAAAATACCACCAGGAAAGAGGAGAGAATAAGTATGGTTTTGAATTTTATAATAATGCATTATAGTAGATAAATTCTTTAAATATATTTTTTAGCAGAGTAAACCTGACAAGAGACAAGTTTAGGTGGGATTCTATAAATAACTAAATTATTTTTAAGAAATAAAAACTAATTCATAAACTTAGCTCTTCCTTGATATGTGAATAGAATCCTTAATAATTTGTTTTCAACTATTAAATCCAACAATATCTGTTCTGCACAGTACCCTCATATTATACAATCCTTTATACAAAATGTATACAATTTTGCACAATGCATATGGAACTATAGATTATTGGGGAAAAATATGTGTTTGTTTTCAGTAAATTATGTACATACTAAATATATCACATTACAGTATGTGTTAAAAAAGCAATAAAAATTTCAAAAAGTGTGTTTTGAAATTATACTTAAACAAGTCAAATTTTTCTAGTTTCAAGCAATTAAATTTTGACTTCTGTAGTTAGAAAGGTTCTATTTTAAAATACAAACTTAGAACCCTCTGTGATTTCACAAAACTCTTGGCCAAAATTTTGGTTCCTAACGCAAAAAAAAAAAAAAAAAAACTTACTTGAATCCATACCAATTAAAAGTGTTTTATTCAATTTAATGAAAATGGAAATTTTATAGCTGAATGTACAGATATAAAGTGTCAGCTTAACTTGACTTTGATTCGATGGAAACAGTCAAGTCTCCATCCAATTCCAGTTCAGTGCGTATTTGGATTTGACTTTTCGGTTCACTAAGCCCAGCTAGCAAATCAATACAAATTGTCAGTAATTTGTCAGCATCTGATAAATGACTTAATGCCAGTGAGCTGCCACTGATCAGTATATCATCTTCCTCTATCTGGGTCAGCACATTTCTTAATACTTTAAGAACTTTAAAAAAGACAATACAACAAAAATCATGTGCTTAAGATATTAACCCAATTTTGTCCAGTAAAACGTGTTTAGATTGAAAATAGTACATTTTATATAAATACAGGAAACCCTGGTGGCATAGTGGTTAAGAGCTACGACTGCTAACCAAAAGGTCAGCAGTTTTTGAATCCACCAGGCACTCCTTGGTAGCCCTATGGGGCAGTTCTACTCTGTCCTATAGGATCGCTATGCATTAGAATCAACACAACTGCAATGGGTTTACATAAATACTGTAATATCTTATGCAATATAATTCATTATGTTTGACGAAATAATAACCCAGGGTCAACAATAATGTCAAACTACTACAAAACATGTAGTGATCAGAAAAAAAGATGTAGCAACAAAATTCATTCATGCATTCATCTTTTTTTCAGTAACAAGTCCTTAACAAGTGATAGGCTTTTTTTTTTTTTTTTTGGTTATTTCATTTTTTAACATTTTACTCATAATTGGCTGAGTCATTTAGCTCAGTCACTTAATACAGACAATTAATGAGATAATGAGGAAAAGGTCAGAGTTCTATCACTATATAGATTGATTCACTTTTAAAAAGAAAAAAAAAATCATTCTAACATGACAACCTGTACCTGTTAACTTTGTTGTTATTGATTAGAAGACAGGTTAGAGAAGAATGACATAAATGACTGTCTTAGCATATGCCTCTTAAGAAAACAAACGAAAAACAAAACAAACAAAAAAACACAGTGTCTAAAGATGAATTGGAGGGAAAAAAAAGCAAAGAAAGGCTGAGAAGAGCAAATAAAATATGGTGTGTTAACCAGTTGACCACAGCTTCCTAGGATCCCAGTATATACATCTGGTTTTTAAATCAAGTCCCATGTCTCCAAACATGTATTATGGAATCAGTGTGTCTTTGGATCATCATTTAATTCTTTTTTCACGTTTGCATTGTTTGTGTAGCCCTTTCAGATACCTGTTGAAGAAACCAGGTCCTCTGTGTATCCAGTCTGTTTAGACAGAAGGCAGAGCAGTCTCTCTTGTCAATTGGCACTGCATGTGAGGGCTTCTAGTTCTGGGCTGGCTGCAGCAACAGAGAAAGCAGCATGGCTTTTCAGCTACTGGAATGGCATGAGCTACTGGAAAGAGTGTTCTGGCCTGAGTGGAAGGCAATCGGCCAAAGCCTGTAGAGGTGGCAGATAAGCATATTGGGGATGAAGCAAAAACTGAGTCTGACTTAATGATACAACTCAACCCATTCCCAATTTAAGCAAAGAGCTCAATTCATATCACTGTCAAAATTGAAGGAAATAAATCATTATAACTGATTTTTTAAAAAAAGAATGATGTAGGAAGGAAGTGGGTGAATATTTGGGAGAGGAGGAAAAAGAAAGCAGTTTCAGAAACTTTGCACGTATGCTCAGAGTGAACATATTTGAGTGTGTGATGGTGAAATTTCTCTTCCCTTCTTTGCAAATGGGGGCCAAGAATCCTCCCTCAAAAGACTAATCAAGAGGCAGGGCCAAGATGGCTGACTAGGTAGAAGCTACCACGGATCCCTCTTGCAACAAAGACTCAGAAAAACAAGTGAATCGATCACATTCATGACAATCTGCGGACGCTGACCATCAAACACAGATCTAAAGAGTTGACCTGAGTGACAGGGGAGTGAAAAGCCATGCCCTGAAGCAGCGACCGCTTCTGGAACCGTCCTTGAGCCCTCGTGGTTCCCTGGTGCCGAGTGGTAGGGCCGATTGTAGCTTGCGGAGGCGGGGCAGGCATGGGACACAGCCCTAACCCCTAGACCCTAGCCCCCTGGGGTAACCTTGGTAGAGACTCAGCCAGCGCTGCACACTAACGCAGTTGACAAGAGAACGAGTAACCACGGGGAAGCAGCAACTGTTTTCGGAGCCTGGAGCCAGCATCCCAGTCAGAAAACCATGGAGCCGGGCTTTGGACTGGGCACAGAGGAGCTGAGCACAGATTCCTGAGATGGCGCAAGCACAGGACGCAGCCCTAAACCCCTGAAGTGACCTTGGGGGAAGCCCAGCCAGTGCAGCAGGCAGTGCAATGACGCCGCTGACAGGAAGAGAAGTCACAGGGAGGCAGCAACTGGTTTTGGAGCCTGGAGTGCGGCGTCCCAGCTGGCGAACCTTGGTGCTGGCCTTTGGACTGGGAGCAGAGGAGCTGACCAGGGCTTCTGAGACAGCACAAACACAGGACGCTTCTGAGACAGCACAAGCACAGGATGTGGGCCTGACCCTCAGGGGCAATCTCGACCCAGCCAGCACACACAGGCTACAAGCTCCTCATGAATCTCAGATAAAACAGTCATCACCAAGCAAGAAAAGTAACTTTGTCTATATTCCTGGGTGCTACTCTCTCCTATCTATTTGATTCCTCCCCTCCCTTCCCAGGGGGATTCATTAACATTGGAATTTCCTGGACCAGGGACTGAAGTGCTCTGCAGTTTTGTTTTGTTTTGTTTTTCTAACCCATCCTCCTGGCCTGAGAGAAGCAGCTACTAACAACCCAGGGATGAAAAATCCTTCCCTGACTTCCCTAAACTGGAATAAAAATACAGAATCAGCTCCAGCCAAGCATATGAGATCCACAGTCTTTGGCTTTCATCCCTGCGGGGAACAAGGTGGCTGTTATAATGCAAAGGCAATTCTGATAGAGATCTGGCTGTAATTATTTTAGCCAATCACTGGAAAGACAAGTTTTCCAGGTCTGATATGTCTACCTATTAAATAGAGCCCTCACTGATCCACAAAGGGGAACTAAGGGCTGAAGCTCCACCCAAATCACCTAGCCACCTGCCAAAGGGGTCTGAGGATACTGATGCCTATCAATCTTTAGAAGTACAAGCACTGGATGCCTAAGGTACAGCTGCAGAGCCCACCCACAAAAGTGAATTAGGAATAGATACACACCTACCTCACTGGCACATGGGTGAAGGCTGTCAGCATCCTGCCCCCCAGGAGTGTGACCCTAGAATCTGGTGCACACAACTATCACCACTACTTCTCTAAGTTAATAGGTGACAGTCTACATCACACACTTGGTGACCCAAAATCAGAACACCTAAGCTGAATCTATTCAAGAATAGTGAATGGACTCTTCCACTTATATATCTGGTAACAGCCCAAACCAGCTTGTAGTAGGACATAACAGATTCAAAGTCTACAACAATCAAGACAGCGCGATCTAGTAGCCAATCTGGGTGTACTGAAACAAAACAAAACAAGATGAGACTTAGTGAGGAAATATAAAATAAATCATTACAATATCTTATAGATGGCTGAGAGACACCAGTCGATACCAAACCACATAAAGAAGCAGACCATGATTGCTTCTACAACTCCCCAAATTAAAGAATCAAAATCTTTCCCAAATGAAGGTACAATCCTGGAATTGCCAGATGCAGAATATAAAAAAATATACAGAATGCTTCAAGATATCACAGATGACCTCAGAAATGAAGTAAGGCAATCTACAGAAAAAGCCAAGGAACACACTGATAAAACAGTTGAAGAAATCAAAAAAATTATTCAAGAACATAGTGGAAAAATTAATAAGCTGCAAGAATCCATAGAGAAACAACATTCAGAAATCCAAAAGATTAACAGTAAAATTACAGAATTAGACGACTCAATAGGAAGTCAGAGGAACAGAATGAAGCAATTGGAATGCAGAGTGCGGGGTTGGAGGATAAGGCAATTGATACCAATATAGTTGAAGAAAAATCAGATAAAAGAATAAAAAAAATGAAGAAACCCTAAGAATCATGTGGGACTCTATCAAGAAGAATAACTTGCATGTGATTAGAGTTCCAGAACAGGGAGGGATAACAGAAAATACAGAGAGAATAGTTGAAGATCTGTTGGCAAAAAACTTCCCTGGCATCATGAAAGATGAAAGGATATCTATCCAAGATGCTCATCGAACTCCATATAAGATTGATCCAAAAAGAAAATCACCAAGGCATATTATCATCAAATTTGCCAAACCCAAAGATAAAGAGAAAATTTTAAAAGCAGCCAGGGATAAAAGAAAAGTCAGCTACAAAGAAGAATCAATAAGAGTAAGTTCAGACTACTCAGCAGAAACCATGCACACAAGAAGGCAATGGGATGACGTATACAGAGCACTGAAGGAGAAAAACTGCCAGCCAAGGATCATATATCCAGCAAAACTCTCTCTCAAATATGAAGGCGAAATTAAAACATTTACAGATAAACACAAGCTTAGAGAATTTGCAAAAACAAAACCAAACCTAGAAGAAGTACTAAAGGAAATTGTTTGGTCGGAAAATCGATGATATCAGATACCAACACAAGATTACAGAACAGAACATCCTGATATCAACTCAAATAGGGAAATCGCAAAAACAAATTAAGATTAATTTTAAAAAGAAAAAAATGCTCAAAACAGGGAATCTATGAAGTCATTATGTAAAAGTTCAGAATAATCAAAAACAAAGACTAAATACTGGGGACATAGATCTTCCAAATGGAGAGGAAAACAAGGCGATATAGGAGGATACAAGTTAGGTTTTTACTTAGAAAAATAGGGGTAAATATTAAGGTAACCACAAAGAGGTCTAACAATTCCATAATTCAAAATAAAAACCGAGAAAAACATAACAACTCAGGAAACATAAATTCAACTGCTACGAAAATGAGGAACACACAATTTACAAACAAAAACGTCTCAGCACAAAAAAGTAAGTGGAAAAATGAAATTGTCAACAACGCACACAAAAAAGCATCAAAATGACAACACTAAACTCATACTTATCTGTAATTACGCTGAATGTAAATGGACTAAATGCACCAATAAAGAGACAGAGAGTCTCAGACTGGATAAAGAAACATGATCCGTCTATATGCTGCCTACAAGAGACACACCTTATACTTAGAGACACAAACAAAAACTCAAAGAATGGAAAAAAAAAATATATCAAATAAACAATTAAAAAAGAGCAGAAGTGGCAATATTAATTTCTGAAAAAATAGACTTTAAAGTTAAATCCACCACAAAGGATAAAGAAGGACATTACATAATGATTAAAGGGACAATTTACCAGGAAGACATAACTTTATTAAATATTTATGCACCCAATGACAGGGCTGCAAGATACATAAAACAAACTTTAACAGAATTGAAAAGTGAGATAGACACCTCGACAATTATAGTAGGAGACTTCAACACACCACTTTCGGAGAAGAATAGGACTTCCAGTAAGAAGCTCAATAGAGACACTAATTGCTACAATCAACCAACTTGACCTCATAGACTTATACAGAACACTCCGCTCAACAGCTGCAAAGTATACTTTTGTTCTAGTGCACATGGAACATTCTCTAGAATAGATCACATATTAGGCCATAAAACAAACCTTTGCAGAATCCAAAACATCGAAATATTACAAAGGATCTTCTCAGACCACAAGGCCATAAAAGTGGAAATCAATAACAGAAAAATCGGGGAAAAGGAATCAAATACTTGGAAACTGAACAATACCCTGCTCAAAAATGACTGGATTATAGAAGACATTAAGTAGGGAATAAAGAAATTCATAGAATGCAACTAGAATGAAAACACTTCCTATCAAAACCTCTGGGACACACCAAAGCAGTGCTCAGAGGTCAATTGATTATCGATAAATGCACACATACCTAAAGAAGAAAGAGCCAAAAAGAGAACTGTCCCTACAACTTGAACAAATAGAAAGCAAACAACAAAAGAATCCATCAGGCACCAGAAGAAAACAAATAATAAAAATTAGAGCTGAACTAAATGAATTAGAGAACAGAAAAACAATTGAAAGAATTAACAAAGCCAAAAGCTAGTTCTTTGAAAAAATTAACAAAATTGATAAACCATTGGCCAGACTGACTAAAGAAATACAGGAAAGGAAACAAATAACCCGAATAAGAAATGAGATGGGTCATATCACAACAGACCCAACTAAAATTAAAAGAATCATATCAGATTACCATGAAAAATTGTGCTCTAACAAATTTGCAAACCTAGAAGAAATGGATGAATTCCTAGAAAAACATACCTACCTAAACTAACACAATCAGAAGTAGAACAACTAAATAGACCCATAACCAAAAAAGAGATTGAAACGGTAATCAAAAAACTCCCAACAAAAGAAAGCCCTGGCCCAGATGGCCTCACTGCAGAGTTCTACCAAACTTTCAGAGAGTAGTTAACACCACTACTACTAAAAAAAAAAGGTATTTCAAATTATAGAAAATAATGGAATACTACCTAACTCATTCTATGAAGCCAGCGTATCCCTGATACCAAAACCAGGTAAAGACACCACAAAAAAGGAAAATTACAGACCTATGTCCCTCATGAACATAGATGCAAAAATCCTCAACAAAATTTTAGCCAATAGAATTCAACAACATATCAAAAAAATAATCCACCACAACCAAGTGGGATTTATACCAGGTATGCAAGGTTGGTTCAATATTAGAGAAACCATTAATGTAATCCACCATACAAATAAAACAAAAGACAAAAACCACATGATCTTATCAATTGATACAGAAAAGGCATTTGACAAAGTCCAACACCCACTCATGATAAAAACTCTCAGCAAAATAGTATTTGAAGGAAAATTCCTCAACATAATAAAGGGCATCTATACAAAGCCAACAGCCAACATCACTCTAAATGGAGAGAGCCTGAAAGCATGTCCCTTGAGAACAGGAACCAGACAAGGATGCCCTTTATCACCGCTCTTATTCAACATTGTGCTAGAGGTCCTAGCCAGAGCAATTAGGCTAGACAAAGAAATAAAGGGCATCCGGATTGGAAAGAAAGAAGTAAAATCATCTCTACTTGCAGATGACATGATGTTATACACAGAAAACCCGAAGGAATTCTCCAGAAAACTACTGAAACTGATAGAAGAGTTTGGCAGAGTTTCAGGTTACAAGATAAACATACAAAAATCACTTGGATTCCTCTACATCAACAAAAAGAACATTGAAGAAGAAATTACCAAATCAATATCATTCACAGTAGCCCCCAAGAAGATAAAATACTTAGGAATAAATCTTACCAAAGATGTAAAAGACCTATATACAAAGAAAAGTACTAGTGCCAGCAACTAAAAGGGACCTACATAAGTGGAAAAACATACCTTGCTCGTGTATAGGAAGTCTTAACATAGTAAAAATGCCTCTTCTACCAAAAGCCATGTGTATATACAGTGCACTTCCAATCCAAATTCCAATGACATTTTTTAATGTGATGGAGAAACAAATCACGAACTTCATATGAAAGGGAAAGAAGCCTTGGATAAGTAAAGCATTACCCAAAAAGAAGAAGAAAGTAGGAGGCCTCACTCTACCTGATGTTAGAACATATTATACAGTCACAGTAGTCAAAACAGCCTGGTACTGGTACAACAACAAGCACATAGACCAATGGAACAGAATTGAGAACCCAGATATAAATCCATCCACATATGAGCAGCTGATATTTGACAAAGGCCCAGTGTCAGTTAATTGGGGAAAAGACAGTCTCTTTAACAAATGGTGCTGGCATAACTGGATATCCATTTGCAAAAAAATGAAACAGGACCCATACCTCACACCATGCACAAAAACTAACTCCAAGTGGATCAAAGACCTAAACATAAAGACTAAAACGATAAAGATCATGGAAGAAAAAATAGAGACAATGTTAGGAGCCCTAATACAAGGCATAAACAGAATACAAAACATTACCAAAAATGACGAAGAGAAACCAGATAACTGGGAGCTCCTTTATTATGCTCATCTAAAGACTTCACCAAAAGAGTAAAAACACCACTTAAAGTTTGGGAAAAAATTTTCAGCTATGACATCTCCGACTAGCACCTGATCTCTAAAATCTATATGATTCTGTTAAAACTGAACCACAAAAAGACAAACAACCCAATTAAAAATTGGGCAAAGGATATGAACACACACTTCGCTAAGGAAGATATTCAGGCAGCTAACAGATACATGAGAAAATGTTTTCGATCATTAGCCATTAGAGAAATGCAAATTTAAACTACAATTGAGAGTCCATCTCACTCCAACAAGGTTGGCATTAATCCAAAAAACACAAAATAATAAGTGTTGGAGAGGCTACGGAGAGATTGGAACTCTTAGACACTGCTGGTGGGAATGTAAAATGGTATAACCACTTTGGAAATCTATCTGGCGTTTCCTAAAAAAGTTAAAAATAGAACTACCACACAACCCAGAAATCTCACTCCTCGGAATATATCCTAGAGAAATAAGAGCCTTTACATGAACAGATATATGCATACCCATGTTTGTTGCAGCACTGTTTACAATAGCAAAAAGCTGGAAGCAACCAAGGCACCCATCAACAGATGAATGGATAAATAAATTATGGTATATTCACACAATGGAATACTATGCATTGATAAAGAACAGTGATGAATCTGTGGAACATTTCATAACATGGAGGAACCTGAAAGGCATTATGCTGAGTGGAATTAGTCAGATGCAAGAGGACAAATATTGTATAAGACCACTATTATAAGATCTTGAGAATTAGTTTAAACTGAGAAGAACACATTCTTTTGTGGTTACGAGAAGGGAGAGGGAGGGAGGGTGGGGGAGGGTTATATACTGATTAGATAGTAGATAAGAACTACTTTAGGTGAAGAGAAGGACAGCACTCAATACAGGGAAGGTCAGCTCAACTGGACTGGACCAAAAGCAAAGAAGTTTCCTGAATAAACTGAATGCCTTGAAGGTCAGTGGAGCAAAGGCGGGGGTTTGGGGACTATGGCTTCAAGGGACATCTAAGTCAATTGGCAAAATAAATTCTATTAAGAAAACATTCTGCATCCCACTTTGAATTGTGGCGTCTGGGGCCTTAAAGGCTAACAAGCGGCCATCTAAGATGCATCAGTTGGTCTCATCCTACCTGGATCAAAGGAGAATGAAGAACACCGAGGTCACAAGATAATTATGAGCCCCAGAGACAGAAAGGACCACATGAACTAGGGACTTACATCATCCTGAGACCAGAAGAACTAGATGGTGCCTGGCCACAACAGATGACTGCCCTGACAGGGAGCACAACAGAGAACCCCTGAGGGATGCAGACCCCAAATTCTCATAAAAAGACCAGACTTAATGGTCTGACTGAGACTAGAAGAATCCCGGTTGTCCTGGTCCCCAAACCTTCTGTTGGCCCGGGACAGGAACCACTCCCAAAGACAGCTCATCAGACATGGAAGAGACTGGACAATGGGTTGGAGAGAGATGCTGATGAGGCATGAGCTACTTGTGTCAGGTGGACACTTGAGACTGTGTTGACATCCCCTGTCTAGAGGGGAGATGGGAAGGTAGACAGGGTTAGAACCTGGCAAAAGGGTCACGAAAGGAGAGACTGGAAGGAGGGAGCGGGCTGACTCATTAGGGGGAGAGTAAATGGGAGTGTGTAGTAAGGTATATATAAGTTTATATGTGACAGACTGACTTGATTTGTAAACTTTCACTTAAAGCACAATAAAAATTATTGAAAAATAAAAGACTTCAACTAACATCTTTAGTGCCCTGGGGAACATTGTCTCATACCTCATGTCTCCTCCCCTATATTTTCTTTGTTACTGTCGCAAGAGATGGGCTACTTTCTCTTTCGGGAACACTGCCTCCCCTCCTTGCTCTGATTCCTTTCTCCCTTTGTGGTCTCAAAAAAAAAAAAAAAAAATGTGATTGAGATACAATTGATACTTAAAAACTGCACATATTTAAAGTATGTGTTTTGATGAGTTCTGATATTTGTATGTTGTTGTTGCTGTTAGGTGCTGTCATGCTAGTTCCAACGCTTAGTGACCCCAATGTACAATAGAAAGAAACACTGACTGGTCCAGTGCCATCTTCACAATCCTTAGTATGTTGAGATCACAGTTGTAACCATTGTGTCAGTTCATCTCCTTGAGGGTCTTCCTCTTTTTCACTGATCCTCTTCCTTACCAAGCATGAAGCCCTTCTCCAGGGATTAGTCCCTCCTGATAGTATGTTCAAAACGTGTGAGATGAAGTCTCACCATCCTTGCTTCCAAGGAGAACTCTAGCTGTACTTCATTCAAAGGCATCCATTCTTTGGTCTTCCCTATCCCCTGTCCAGCTTTAACATGCATATGAGGTGACTGAAAATACTTTTGCTTGTGTCTAGTGCACCTTAGACCTCAAGGTGGTATCTTTGCTTTTCGACACCTTAAAGAGGTCTTTTGCAGCAGATTTGCCCAGTGCAATACATGATGTGATTTCTTGACTGCTGCTTCCATGGCTGTTGATTGTGGATCCAAGTAAAATGAAATCCTTGACTACCTTGATCTTTTCTCCATTCATCATGATGTTGCTTATTGGTCTGATTGTGAAAATTTTTGTTTTCTTTATGTTGAGCTATAATCCATACAGAAGCCTGTGGTCTTTGATCTTCATCAGTAAGTGCTTCAAGTTCTCTTCACCTACAGCAAGCAAGGTTGTGCCATCTGCATATCACAGGTTGTTAATGAGTCTTCCACCAGTCCTGGTGCCATGTTCTTCTTCGTATAGCACAGCTTCTCAGATTATTTGCAACAAAGACATGTTTTAAGAGATTTTTCCTTTTTATCAGGTTTCTCTTTAGTGATAGAGTCATATGAATATCAACATGTCACATAGCCTTTGGAAAGCATCAGATGACATTATGTAGATGCTTAAAGCAGATTTATAGTGCTATCACTAGTAGGAGGTTTCATCTCTAATACTTAGTACTCACCAAATATTTATACTTACATTTCACTATTATCTCAATAGCACTGACTTTTAGATGCCTATGAAATATTTTATGGATAACATTGCGGAGAGAGAGCGGGAATTACAGAACACTTAATTGTACTTATGAAGAGGCAGCCGTTCGAACATAACAAGGGGATACTGCATGGTTTAAAGTCAGGAAAGGTGTATGTCAACGTTGTATCCTCTCACCATACCTATTCAATCTGTAAACTGAGCAAATAATACGAGAAGCTGGACTAAATGAAGAAGAACAGGATATCAGAATTGGAAGAAGGCTCATTAACAACCTGCGATATGCTGATGACACAACCTTCTTTGCTGAAAGTGAAGAGGGCTTGAAGCGCTTACTGATGAAGAGCCTTCAGTATGGATTACGCCTTAACAGAAAGAAAGCAAAAATCCTCACAACAGGACGAATAAGCAACATCATGATAAGCAGAGAAAAGATTGAGGTTTTCAAGGATTTCATTTTACTTGGATCCACAGTCAACGCCCATGGAAGCAGCAGTCAAGAAATCAAAAGATGCATTGCATTGGGCAAATCTGCTACAAGAGACCTCTTTAAAGTGTTAAAAAGCAAAGATTTCACCCTGAGAACTAAGATGCTTCTGATCTGAGCCATGATGTTTTCAATCACCTCATATGCATGAGAAAGCTGGATGATGAATAAAGAAGACCAAAGAAGAATTAATTCCTTTGAATTGTGGTACTGATGAAGAATATTGAATAGACTATGGACTGGCAAAAGAAAGAACAAATCTGTCTAGGAAGAATTACAACCAGGATGCTTGTTGGAAAGAGGAATGGCAAGATTGTGTCACACAAACTTTGGACATATTGTTAGGAGGGATCAGTCTCTGCAGAAGGACATCATACTTGGTAAAGTAGAGGGTCACTAAAAAAGAGGAAGACCCTCAATGAGATGGATTGACACAGTGGCTGCAACAATGGGCTCAAACATAGGAACAATTGTGAGGATGGCACACAACCAGGCAGTGTTTTTTTTCTGTTGTGAGTCGGAAGGAACTCGATGGCACCTAACAATGACAACATGAAACATTTTGGTTTAAAATCAGGAAGGGTGTGTATCATGGTTGTATCCTTTTGCCATACTTATTCAATCTGTATACTTAGCAAATAATTTGAAAAGCTGGATTATATGAAGAAGAATGCCCCATAAGAATTGAAGGAAGATTCATTAACAACCTGCCATATGCAGATAACACAACCTTGCTTGCTGAAAGTGAAGAAGACTTGAAGCCCTTAAATGAAGATCAAAGACCACAACCTTTTGGATTACACCTCAACAGAAAGAAAAGAGAAACCCTCACAACTGGACCAATAGGCAACATTATGATAAATAGAGAAAAGATTGAAGTCAAGGATTTCATTTTACTCACACCCATGGAAGGAGCAGTCAAGAAATCAAACATATTGTGTTGGGCAAATCTGCTGCAAAATACCTCTTTAAAGTGTTAAAAAGGAAAGATGTCACCATGAGGACTAAGGTGCACCTGACCCAAGCCATGGTATTTTCAATCGCCTCATATGCATGCAAAAACTGGACAATGAATAAGGAAGAACAAAGAAGAATTGATTCATTTGAATTATGACGTTGGTGAAAAATATTGATTGTACCCTGGACTGCCAGAAGATTGAACAAGTCTGTCTTGGAAGAAATACAGCCAGAATGCTCCTTGAACGTGAGGATGGCAAGACTTTTCTTATGTACTGTGGACATGTTATTCAGAGGGACCAGTCCCTGGAGAAGGACATCATTCTTACTGAAGTAGAGGGTCAGCAATAAAGAGGTAGACTTTCAAGGAGATAGATTAACACAGTGGCTGCAAACAATGGACTCAAAGATAGCAATTTTGAGGAGGGTGCAGGATCAGGCAGTGTTTCGTTCTGTTGTACATAGGGTTGCTATGAGTCAGAACCAACTAGACGGCACCTAACAACATCTAGTATTTATGAAAAACAAACTACTGACCTAAATAAGGAAATAAATGCATTAAATTACTGTGGCTGTTTACATAGAAAAATATATAAATAAGTAATTATAAATAAAGTTGAAGCAGCATACTAGACATTTTTTTCTTCTAGGCTGATGAATTTAACAATATCTAATAACTCACTTTCTCAAAGACTTGATGCTAAAAAATATTCACTGTGACTTTTAGAAAAAGTATTAAAATTGCTATATTACAGAATGTTCAACAGTAATATACAAAAAGTTATATATCATAAATTGGCCATAGTTAAACGGGGAGAATCAATTAATAGTTTAGAACCTTTATTTTGGGAAGCATTTAAGTAATATATGTAGAAAGGTATAATCTATGAGTTATGGCGCACATAAGCAGGAGTTTCTGTCTGTACAGTTACAATGGAGGTGGAAGTAATATTGCACTCCCAAAGACTCTCAGCTAGAGGCTAAAAAACTCACTAAAACAATCACTGATGTTTTCCTGTTTTCCCTGCTTCACTGATGCTCAGAGTAAGCAGGAAAGTGTTACTTTGTCTATTACTGTCTCAAATCAATCTGCTGAATCAAATACTAGAATGATTTGAAGGAATTAGAGCCATTTCACATCACTCAAGTACATGCAGATCAGAGCGTCTGAGGTAAACTTTAGTATAGTTATGCTCATAATTTAAACTTCATATTTCCTTTTGTGATTGCCATATGGCTTCCCATATTTGATCAGATATTGATAGCCTATGTTATTCAATTCACTGGGCATTTGAGAATAGACTTATTACTGGTCTTTGGCCATAATTTCAATACAATATCAGCTTTGCACAAAAATGAAATTATGATAAAGATACATTTATTTAGCTTCGCAAATGAACACATTATTTGGACCACACTTGCCAGAAATACGACCTTGTTTTCATGTAATTCTAATTTTGGATTAATTTAGTATCTGGAATGTCATCAAAGCTTAGCAATTTGAAATGCATACTGGAAGTACCCATTTTTTTGCTCTTCTGCACCATCATAATGGTTAATTTAATAATGGTGTCCAATTTGTTCTCTGAGCATGAACATTTTAATTATGTAAAATATAAATAGAGATAGGTTGGTAACAGAAATTCTTCCACTCTGAAAGGTTGAAAAAACAGAAATACTGTTTGTTTGTTTTTTGTCTCCCATTTCATCCAAAATGTTATTGATTCTCAGGAAATAATTTGTAAAAAAAAAAAGTACTTGTTCATGTAGACATATTACCCTAATAAAAATTAATAATTTCATAATCATAGTATTTAAATATGCATTTAAAACATATATTATCATAATTCAAAATTAAATGAAACAAAAAATATGATAATATAATATAGAAAGAGACATCATACATAATGTAGGACAACACACCATGACTGTAGGACAACACTCCATGAACTCACAGGTTGTACCCAATTCCTAGATAGTCAGAAGACCATTAAAAAAAAGGGCACCAATAACTAATATGGGTTACTCCATACGGAGGCAGATTGCCAGGTCTTTTTTCTACAGAGCCACTGGGTGGGTTCAATGGCTTACTCTTTCTACTGAGTTGAGTGAGCCATCAAGTTGCTGTTGAGGGAGCCATCAATTCCAAATTAAACATATATAATAAAATATCCACTTTTTCTGACACTACGAGGGTATAACAAATCTCCACTTCACATTTTGCTATTTTGCTGTTCAGTTCTGACGCAAGTTGCCCATACAGTTCTTCCTCTGACCCTGAATTAGGTCAGCTTTCACAAATTAAGATGACATTGTCTTTCAGACTGCAAATTCAGTCCAAGTTTTCAGATGCCAGCTGCAAGCATGGGAATCCCCTGGGCTTCCCTCACTTCTGACGTGTTGAATACAAATTTGGGGGTTCCTTTTATCCCCTCAAGATACCATTTATTAACTCCAGGGTTCCCAGCACCCCTCACTTCAAACCCTCTTACTTCCACTATTCTCTCAGGTTCAATAAATCCCTGGAATGACTCACAGAACTCATAGAAAGTGATATATTTATAGTTACATCTTTATTGCAGCAAAAAGAATACAAACAAAAGGACAGGTGGGTGAGGTCTGGGGTGGTCACAACAAGAAAATTTTACATGTCCCATAGGCATGCTACCCTCCCATTTGCATCAAAGTCTTTCACCAGCCAGATAACCCACAATACATTCCTCTCTATTTCCTTATCCCGTTTTACTTTTCTTTGACGTACTTATCATCTGGCACTGTATTTTTACACTTACTGGTTTATTGATCTCTTAACTTCTGACTTGCAACAGTAAGTATGCTAAGCCTCTAGTACATTATGGGATAAAACAAAATTTACAGAGAAATCTCATTATAAGTCCCTTTATTTAAAAATTATATATCATCTTGTGTGAAAGACATTTTTATTGCCTTCAGAAAAAAGTTCAGATTTCATATATGGCTGTCATAGATCTGCATGATACTATTCTTAATGACCTTCTGAACTTTAGTTCCCTGCATCTGATATGCTGTCATCAAAATGAAGTTGCTTTCCATAGCCAACGCTTGAGATGTAGCTTACAAAATACTATCTACAATTCTTTTTTGGCATTACTGAATTCTATTCATTCTGAAGACAAAAATCCTCACAACTGGACCAACAAGCAGCATCTTGATAAACAGAGAAAAGATTGAGGTTGTCAAGGATTTCAATTTACTTGGATCCACAATCAACACCCATGGAAGCAGTAGTCAAGAAATCAAAAGATGCATTGCATTGGGCAAATCTGCTGCAAAAGACTTCTTTAAAGTGCTGGAAAGCAAAGAAGTCTGAGAACTAAAGTACTCCTGATCCAAGCAATGGTATTTTCAGTTGCCTCATATGCATGCAAAAGCTGGACAATGAATAAGGAAGACCGAAGAAGAAATGATGTCTTTAAATTATGGTGTTGGCAAAGAATGTTGACTATACCATGGACTACCAGGAAAACAAACAAATCTGTCTTAGAAGAAGTACAGCTAGAATGCTCCTTAGAAGCAAAGGTGGCAAGATTTTGTCTCACATACTTTGGATGTGTAATTGGAGGACCCAGCCCCTGGAGAAGGACATCATGTTTGGTAAGGTAGTTGGTTGGAGAAAGAGAGGAAGACCCTCAACAAGACAGATTGATTCAGTGGCTACAACAATGCTCTCAAACACAACAATGATTGTGAGGATGGCGCAGGACCAGGCAGCATTTCTTTCTTTTGTTCACAGGGTCCCTATGAATCGGAACTGACCCAATGGCACCTAACAACAATAATAACAACTGACGTCACATTATCCATTAAGTTTCTCTTATAACTTAAATAAGGAACACACTCTCTCTCTTTCCTTTTACCCATCTTAGAATTTTTCTCCACCTGTCTTTGGGCACTTATTGCATTCAGCCCTGATAATAAATTAGTAAGCAAAGATTCTTCATACCAGGGAACATGTAAAAATTTTCTTTGAATTCCCTACATGTCTAAAACTGTATATTTTATGCTATAAGGCCTTAAGGTATTTTGGGGCCTTTTTTTTTTTCTGAACCCCTAGTGGTTCAGTGGTTAAGAGCTCGGCTGCAAACCAAAAGGTCCAGGGTTCAAATCCACCAGCTGCTCCTTGGATACACTATGGGCAGTTCTACCTGTTGTTTCGATGGCAATGAGTTTAGTTTTTTTTTTTCCCAATCAACTGTATACACCTTTAGACAGAAATAGTCTTTGCTGCATTTTATATGGAATCAAATCAAGTGTAAACTTTAAGAATGAAAATTCTTTCCATGCAGAGAATGAACACATAGAGTCAATTCTATTGGGCTACATTACAGATAGAAAGTATCAGTGTTTCATGGGTGCATTTAACTGAATTATGATGTTAGCTGCATAATAAAATACCATGAGTAAGTTATATTCCCAAAGCATCCACTTATTAGGGTATAATACCAAATGTGTGCACTTATTTGAGAGAGGTTGAAAGTAGCTCACTTATTACAGAAGAAAAAAAAAAAGTATCCTGTCTTGAAGCCTGAAATTCCACCATCCATGTTTATTTTGTTACTAAGGGTTTATATGAATCAAGAATAAATAAATTTGTGAAGGAAAGCATATGACTTCTCGGTATTTAATGTTCAAATTAAATTTATGTAACACTTAAGTGAAAATAAGAAACTCAGAAAGCTTTGTGTAAGTGTGTACCTATTGCAGAAAAGGATGGACATGGAGAATCAAAGCACCATATTATGGGGGAAAGGAAACTGAACATAAATGTTACCAAGTCCACAGTCCTGCTTAAGGCTAGTTTCAGCTTACAAACTGTCCTGAAAAATATACCACTATTTACAACTGTCAGAGACAAATTAGCAAAATTCAGAGATGGAAAGTCATAAAACCAGCCCGATGAAATGTTTCTTATGTCCCTGTGCTGTGTTCCTAAATCTAGGGCAGGAGGCATAAAGTTAAAAGGCTTGTCCTGTGAGGCTAATGAGAGCAGACTACTTCCATAAAAGTTTAGGAATTAGGGGGTTAACAGCATACATCTGCATCAAGAACTATGAGATTTGCTATTCATTTTTAAACACATCATTGCTTTTATTATGCAGCTATTTTTTAACTCCTAAATAAATGAAACCACATCATAAATATGTATGCGTCTTTATTCACAAGGAGGGCCTAGAAGCAGCAGAGAAAATTATTCAAGTGCACAGCCCCTCTCAGTGGCACTTCAGATGGAAGCACACGTGCACGGTTACAAGGAGGTCAGGGTCTCTGAATGTTAATATAGAAATCAATATTCTTCTATGGAATATAAGTGTGACACGAAAAAGACATAAACCCTTTGGCTAGCTTTTGGCTAGCTTCGTGGAAAAAGATTACTCCTTAGGGAAATTATGTTAGCAATTGGGTCACTCATTTATTATTGAATTTTTGTCCAGCAGAGTTGTTTGATTAGAAGCAACTTTTGTTAATAATTGAAACCTTTCCAGTGCAGGTATCATAGGAATTAAATGATAATGGGCAGTGTTTTTTGTTTATGAGACAATAACTATATTGTCATTAGAATTGACCTGGATATGAAAGACCTCTGAGGACCTGGCAACCACTGAGTTACCAGGAAGCCACACTCTTATTCTGATTATTAAAGGTAAAACATTAAGCAAATTTTTTGAAGATAATAAAATAATGATAGTAAAACCAGTAAATTATAAAAGTCAGAGATACTTTCAGAACATTATTTCATTTGCCGTGAGTAGTGTTTTTGATGGCATAATGCATATGTTTTATTAATAGGCTGTCAAAACTGTTAGTATGATATTTGTAATATTTTAACTATTCAGTAAATAGTACGAGCACCAGGCACTGTGCTGGTTTCACAGGATGCCAAGAGTAATACTACCATGTAATGAGCAACAGAATAGAGAAACAGAAATGGATCCATATGAGGACAAAAAACGGTCTGGTGGTGAATAGTATTTAAATCTTATGTTCTGTTTGTGCTAAGATGGAAATAATTAGAAGATATTGACAGGGAGAAAAGTTTCATTTCCTCTGAAAACTAATTTTCAAAATTCTTGATTTTGAAAAATGTGATTTTTTTTTTTATATATACATTTACGGCAAAATGCTACAAAAACTTTCCTAGAAAATACAATCAGTCAAAGAAAATATTTGTGGCTAGCCCTCCCACCAACATTTCCAATAGATGTGAATATGAAATAAATATCAATTTGGCATTTGAAAGATACTGAATTATATTCTTTTTTAAAACAAATTTTGAACGAATCTTGTTTTTATGTTGTTTCCCTGGTGATATTGTTCTTAGCATCCCTAGTACCTAAATCATTATATGTTATGCCTGATCACAAAAAAAAAAAAAAAAAAAAAAAAGGTGCTGATAAGTCAGTTTCAACTCATGGTGACCCCCATGTATGAAGTCTGTAAGTGCAAATAGTTAATATGCTCAGCAGCTAACTGAAACGTTGTAAATTCAAGTCCACCCAGAGGCACCTCCGAAGAAAGGCCTGGTGATCTACTTCCAAAAAATCAGCCACTGTTATGCTCTGACACACATGAGGTCATCATGAGATTTTAAAATGCTTTTTTTTTTTCGCATTATTTTGTCATTAAACTGATCAACGTAAGGAAGAGGTCAATATGCTTGAATTTTTCCAGTAAATATACAGGATGTGAATTTCTAAATCTGTATGTCAGTTACATTTTCCAAAACAATAATAATAAAAAAAAATCCATCCCGTTATTTCCAGAATTGAAGCTCAGACACCTCTTGAAATCAGTGACTAACGGGAAATTAGAAAATAATCTTGAATAACAGGTTGCAAGAAAAATATTTCCTTTAGATTTTTCTATGTATTTCCTATTTTTAAACTGCTTATAATTTACATTTTAAGGTTATATTTGGCATTTAGGTATTTGAGCCATTCATTTGAGAGCTATGTTTGAGATGAAATGAGCAAAGGTAATTGAACAATTACTGAACAATATAATACTTATAACCATGCCTACCCTTTTAACAAAATGTTCAAGATCAATTTTCTAGAAAAATGTCCCTATCATTCTCTTCACTGATTATTTATTGTTCATCTCATTTGATAGTATTTTCACCTTTGTTGGTCCCTTTTAATTTCTTTGGTTCCAAGAATTTTATTTTTTTCGACTTCTTACTTATACACACTTTCCCTGGATCATCACCTACAACAAATATGTTACTATTTGTTTATTATTCCTCAAAATTACTCTGAAACCCTGTATTCTTTGCTCTCTATGTATTGCCATTGCTTTATCTCAGGTCTGGGTTATTTCAACCATCTTCTCTCTCCACTTTAGTCTATTCCCATCACTGCCTATCTGATCATCTTAAAACTCTGGTTATGTCTTTTTACTCACATAAAGAGCTTTGGTGATACCTTATTAAACAAACCAGTAAGATCACATAATTCACTATTTTTTCTATAATCATCTCTTGACATTCCACCTCTATATTCTGTCTACCCATGCGCTACAAACATCACTGTATTCTGTTCACAGTGAATGTCTAACTGATGCTTGAACACATCATACTATGCATTGTGTCTAAAAGTTGCTTGTCCTCCTTCTCCTCTGAGTAACACCAAAACAACTCTTAACTCCAATATTTCCTGGTTCTTCAGGCAATTTTCAATGAACTTAAGCTCTTTCACTATGCATACCCCCAAAATATGAAATAGCACATCAGACTTTACTGACAAATTATTTTCTTAAATTGAGCTGGGGAATGAATGTGTGTGTGTTAGAAATAAAAGAAATGAGAAAAAAGGAAAACAAGAGGTGACAATTGGTAGAGGCAAAGAACAGAAGATAACGTGATTCACTCAAAACAAAGTTTGACAAACCTTCATTTTACAGTTTCTTCAGATCTACACCATATTTGAGTTGCAAGAATTACAAGTTCTGTTGAGTTCACTAAAAATAACAACACCATACAATTTAGAAGTTTCATTTCTATAGTTGAATCCTCTTTAAAGATGGAACAAACTGCTTCAAAATTTAGGCAAAAATTCCAGCAGCTTGATTTTGATTACCTAGGCAATTGGAGCAAAAACAGTTTAATGCTTAAATTAAGTAAGCAATTGCCTAAACTCTTCACCTCACTTTAGCTATGAAAACAAACACCTCATTGGCTCCCTCCCTAATCAGACTTTTTTGTTGTTGTTGCAAGTCCCTAAGCAGTTTCATGTATGCATACTACTTAGACATAGTAATTACTCTCTTAATTTTTAAAAGTAAACTACATTAATTAGTTTTGACTCAACTTTATTGTTTTCAAAACAGGCATTTTCCCTTCTGATTAATTTCCTTTTCCTTCCTATTACAATTCTTAATTTTTTTCCGCTAATTTTATATAACCAGTGCCATCGAGTCGAATTTTATATGAGTCAACTAATTTGTTTTACATTTGCCAGCCATGTGTCTTACAAGGACTCTACATTTAGCATCCTGATAATCATAGCATGGATTAAATTTTAGCTAATTAGCTGATATGTACAGCAGTAGAATGAATTCAGCCTGTTGCTGTTGTTGTTAAGTGCTGTCCAGTTGGTCCTAACTCACAGCGACTCCGTGCACAACAGAGAAAAACACTGCCCAGTCCTGGGCCATCCTCACAATTGTTATGTTTGAGCCCATTGTTGAATCCACTATGTCACTCCATCTCATTGAGGATCTTCTTCTTTTTTGCTGACCATCTACTTTACCAAGCATGATGTCCTTCTTCAGGGATTGGCCCTTCCAATAACATGTTGAAAATACGTGAGATGAAGTCTCGCTATTCTTGCCTCTAAGGAGCATTCTGGTTGTACTTCTTCCAAGACAGATTTGTCCATCCTTCTGTGGCAGTCCATGGTATATTCCGTATTCTTCTCCAGCACCATAATTCAAAGGCATCAATTCTTTTTCAGTCTTCCTTATTCATTGTTCAGCTCTTGCATGCGTATAAGGTCACTGAAAATACCATTGCTTGGATAAGGTGCACCTTGGCCCTTAAAGTGACATGTTTGCTTTTTAACGCTTTAAAATTGCCCAATACAATCTGTCATATGATTTCTTTCTTTCTTTTTTTTTTGAACTGCACTGCTATAACCACAAAAGTAGTATGATTTTATTTATGGAGTAATTGTTATAACTGGTCCAAATTTTAAGCTATTTTTATCTAACAATATGGTATTTTTTCTTTTCATGTCTATAAAATAGCATTAAAAGCCCAAAACAAAAGCCACTCTTGAAGCCAACTCTTCAGACATAGATTAGACTGGACTATACAACATAAAATGCTACTGGTGAGGACTGCTTCTTAGCCCAAGTAGGTACATGAGAGTATGTGAGCAGCTCCTGTCTGGAGGTGAAATGAGAAGCTAGAGGGGGACAGGAGTTGGTTGAATGGACACGGGAAATACAGGATGGAGAGAAGGACTGTGCTGTCAGGTTGTAGGTAGAGCAACTAGGGTCACACATCAATGTGTGTATAAGTTTTGTATTAGAAACTGACTTGAATTGCAAATTTTCACTTAAAAAACCCACCCAGACCAGCACACTTAAAGCACAATAAAAAAAATACCATTAAATATTTATTTTCTATGTATTTTTCTCAACATTAAACTCAAATCTTTTGCCATTTAGGGAACTAACGTGGCCTGGGATTGAGAATATACATCATACAATTCTGAAACACTGAAACATATGGCATACACAGAACACTTGGAAAATCGAGACAGACAGCCCTGTTTATTTCTCTTAATGTAGAGGGTAGTATGAGTTCTCTGGAGACAACACTGTTGTAGATTCTGGCCACCTGGAGTAGGTCTAACAGGTTGACACTCAGAGGGTAAAGGCCAAGCATTCCCTGAACTGACCTGTTAGCAAATCCATTCCACATTCCTTTGCACCTGCTTGGGAGTTAGCTAGATGGATGGACATCAGTGTATAGATGACACACAGTTTCTCAGGTGGGCTGGTCCAGAATGCCTGTCCACAGAAGTTCCTTGTCTTTTGAGGTTGTATTCAGGGTATCTTCTCAGATACTTTAATTTCTCATGTTTCCTGTTGAACCTGCTGACGGCTGCCTGATGGCTTCATCTGTCTTCCAGGTGGTGGCACGTTCCATAGCACAGCTGGCTAGCTTACCAAGTGTCTGGCATGAACTAAAGCTTAAAAACTTCTCTGATCATCAGCCTGCCCCTGGAACAAAATTTAAATCTTTAATGGTTACGAGAGAGGGGAGGGGTGGGGAAGGAAAAGCACTAAATAGACAATAAAAAAGTGTCAACTCGGGTGAGCAGTAAGATGGTATACAATACTGGAAAAGCCAGCACAACTTTTCCAAGGCAAAGTCATAGACACTCCATAGACACATCCAAACTCCCTGAGGGACCAAATTACTGGGCTGAGGGTTGTGAGGACCATGATCTTGGGGAACATCTAGTTAAATTGGCACAACATAGTTTATAAAGAAAATGTTCTACATTCTACTTTGGTGAATAGCGTCTTGGGTCTTAAAAGTTTGTGAGTGGCCATCTAAGATACTGCACTGGTATCACCCCATAGGGAGCAGGGAGAATGAAAAAACCAAAAGACACAAGGAAAAGATTAGTCTAAAGGACTAATGGACCACAACTACCTGAGCCTCCACCATACAGTCTAACACAACTAGATGGTGCCTGGCTACCACCATTGACTGCTCTGACAGAAATCACAATAGAAGGTTCCAGATAGAGCTGGAGAAAAATGTAGAGCAAAATCCTAACTCATAAAAAAAGACCAGACTTACTGGCCTGACAGATTCTGGAGAAACCCCAAGAGTATGGCCCCGGGACACTGTTTTAATTCAGTAATTAAGTCACTCCTGAAGTTTACACTTCATCCAAAAATTAGACAGGCCCATTAAAAAAAAAAAAAAAAAAAAAGACTACAGGGGCACACCAGCCAAGGGGCAAGGACTAGATGATGGAGGAGACATGAAAGCTGGTAACAGGGAACCCAAGGAAGAGAAGGGAGAGTGTTGACATGTTGTGGGCTTGGTAACCAAAGTCACAAATATGTGAACTAATTGTTTAATGAGACACTAGTTTTTTTCTGTAAACCTTCATCTAAAGTACAATAATAAAATAAAAAAAAAAAAGGAGAAAAGCTTGGAGATTGTGCGTGAAGCAAGCCTCATTCAATCCAGAGAATAAGAGATGAGATTTTGCTGTTCGATTTCTTGACTGCTGCTTTCACGGGCATTTATTGTGGATCCAGGTAAAATGAAATCCTTGACAACTTCAATATTTTCTCTGTTTATCATCATGTTGCTTATAGGTCGAGTTGTGAGAATTTTTGTTTTATATTGAGGTGTAAACCATACTGAAGGCTGTGGTCTTTGACCTTCCTCAGTAAGTGCTTCAAATTCTCTTCAATTTCAGCAAGCAAGGTAGTGTCATCTGCATATTGCAGTTGTTAATTACTATTCCTCCAATTCTGATGACATGTTCTTCTTCATAGAGTCTAGCTTCTCAGATTATTTGCTCAGCATACAGATTTAATAATCATGGTGAAAGGATACAACCCTGACGCACTCCATTCATGACTTTAAGCCAGGCCGTATCCCTTGTTCTGTTTGAATGACTGCTTCTTGGTCTAATAAAGGTTCCTCGTGAGTACAATTAAGTGTTCTGGAATTCCCATTCTTTGCAGTGTCATCCATAATTTGTTATGGCCCACACAGTCAAATCCCTTTGCATAGTCAATGAAACATAGTTAAACATCTTTCTCATATTCTCTGCTTTCAACCATGAACCATCTGACCTCAGCAATGATATCCCCTGCTCCACGTCATGTCCTTTTCTCATCTCATAGGATTTCTGGCTGTTCCCTGATGATGTACTGCTACAACTGCTGTTGAATGATCTTCAGCAAAATTTTCCTTGTTGTGATATTAATGATCCTGGAAAATATTGTTCATTAATTTCTGCATTCTATTGGACTACCTTTCTTTGGAATGGGTACAATTACGGATCTCTTCCAGTTGATTGGCCAGGCAGCTGTCTTCCAAATTTCTTGGCATAGAGAAATGAGTACTTCTAATGCTGCATCTGTTTGTTGAAACAACTGATATTTGCCAGTCCTGGAACCTTGTTTCTGCAATGCCTTCAGGACACCTTGGACCTCTTCATTCAGTTCCATTGGTTCTTGATCATATGCTACCTCCTGAAATGTTTGAACGTCAATCGACTGTTTTTGGTACAGTGACTTTGTTTATTCCCTCTATTGTCTTTTGAAGCGTCCTACTTCATTTAATATTTTCTGCATAGAATCCTTCAATATCACAACTTGAAGGTTGAATTTTTTCTTCAGTTCTTTCAGTTTGAGAAATGTGGAGTGTGTTCTTCCCTTTTGGTTTTCTAACTTCAGTTCTTTGTACATTTCACTATAATGCTTTACTTTGTCTTCTCAAGCCACCTTTTGAAATCTTCTCTTCAGCTCTTTGCTTCATCATTTATTCCATTCACTTTAGCTATTCTGCATTCAAGTGCAAGTTTCAGACTTTTCTGACACCTGTTTCAGTCTTTTCTTTCTTTCCTGTCTTTTTAATGACCTTTTGGTTTCTTCATGTATGATGTGTTTGATGTCATTCCACAGCTCATCTGGTTTTCGGCCATTAGTGTTCAATGGATTAAATCTATTCATAAGATGGTCTCTAAATTCAAGTGGGATATACTTAAGATAGTACTTTTGCTCTCATGGACTTGTTCTAATATTCTTCAACTTCAACTTGAACTTGCAGATGAGCAATTGATGATCTGTTCCATAGCAGATCTCTGGCCTTGTTCTGACTGATGATGTTGACCATTTCCATGGTCTCTTTCCACAGATGTAGTGAATTTGATTCCCATGTATTCCATCTGGTGAGGTCCATCCACTTGTACAGCTACCGTTTATGTTGTTTAAAAAATTCACAATGAAGAAGTCATTGGTCTTGCAAAATTCTATCATGCAATCTCTGGCATTGATTCTATTACCCAGGCCATATCGTCCAACTACCAACCCTTCTTCTTTGTTTTCAACTTTCACGTTCCAATTGCCAGTAATTATCATTGCATTTTGATTGTGTGTTTGATCAATTTCAGACTGCAGAAGTTGGTATAAATTTTCAATTTCCTCATCTTTGGCATTAGTGGTTGGTGTATAAATTTGAATAATAGCTGTATTAACTGGTTCTCCTTGTAAGAGTATGTATAACATTCTATCACTGACAGCGTTGTACTTCAGAATAGATCTTGAAATGTTCTTTTTGACAATGAAGGCAACACCGTTCCTCTTCAGTTTGTCATTTTGTCATGGTAAACCATAAGATTGTTTGATTCAAAATGGCCAATACCAGTCCATTCAGCTCTCTAATGCCTAGGTGGGACACAAGCTGGTAAGACAAAACTGCCCGCAGATGGAAAACATCCCCAGATCATATTTTAGCCTAGCCTTCTTTGAAGTTTCTCCCCTCTCTTAAGTTAAATTCTAACCCAGTGCTATAGAGTTGATTCTGACTCATAGCGACTCTAGAGGACAGAGTAGAACTGCCCCATAGAGTTTCCAAGGAGCGCCTGGCAGATTCAAACTGCTGACCTTTTGGTTAGCACTACCTGTATAAAAATATATTCATTTTTTACTTGTTCCTTTTTTGGTCTCTTTCCTTTATTTCGTATACCCATTTTTTATTGTGAAGTATAACATGTGTGTGGAGAAGTACTATTGCTTAACAAATTATTATGAAGTTGTCAAGTATGTAAATACCACACAGGTCAAGAAGTAGAATATTTCTAGGATCCCATAGTCCCTATACCAGTGTGTTTCTTCCTAATCACTAGCCCCTCCTCTAGAGATAACCCACTAGACTGACTTTTATTGTAATCTCTCTTGTGTGTCATTTTAGGATATTATCCAATTATTTATTCCTAAATGAAATAGTTTAGTTTTCCCAGTTTTTAAATATTATTTAAATGAAATCATACAGCGTATATCATTTTTTAAGTCTTCTTTCTTGCTATCAAAATCATCAATATCATTGCATGTATCTGTTTCGTTCACTCATGTTTATTTCCGGTAGCATTCCATTGGTGATTATACCACACATAATCCAACCATTCTGCTATCAGTGAACAGTTTTGGCCAGTATGAATAATGTTGTTATGATCTTTCTTTTCCATTTTTACTGGCACACACAAGTACACATTTCTGTAAAGTATAACCAGAAGTAGAATTGTTGGTCATAAGGTATGCTCACTGTTTTTCTGTTTATGTATAAATGAACGCATCCACTAATCTATATTTTAGTTGATGTTTGTTGTTGTTATTGTTGTTAGGTGCCATCAAGTCGGTTCCAACTCATAGTGACTCTGTGTACTACAGGATGAAACACTGCCCAATCCTGTGCCATGCTCATAATCATTGTTATGCTTGAGCCCATTACTACAGCCACTGTGTCAATCCATCTCATTGAGGATCTTCCTCTTCTTTGCTGATCCTGTACTTTACCAGGCATGATGTCCTTCTCCAGGGACTGATCCCTCCTGATAACATGTCCAAAGTATGTAGGATGTAGTCTTGCCATCCTTGTTTCTAAGGAGCATTCTGGTTTTCCTTCTTCCAAGACAGATTTGTTTGTTCTTTTGGCCCTGTACCTGGTAGCCATCGAGTCGATTCTGACTCATAATGACCCTATAGGACAGAGTAGAACTGCCCCATAGGGTCTCCAAGGAGTACCTGGTGGATTCGAACTGCCAGCCTTTTGGTTAGCAACCATAGCTCTTAACCACTATGCCACCAGGGTTTCCATTGTTTTGGCAGTCCACCGTATATTCAATATTCTCCGGCAACACCACAATTCAAAGGCATCAATTCTTCTTTGGTCTTCCTTATTCTTTGTCCAGCCTTTGTATGCATATGATGCAATCAAAAATACCATGGCTTTGGTCAGGTGCACCTTAGTCTTCAAGGTGACATCTTGGCTTTTCAACTATCTGACGAGGTCTTTCCCAGCAGATTTTCCCAATGTAATGCATCTTTTGATTTCTTGACTGCTGCTTCCATGGGTGTTGATTGTGGATGCAAGTAAAATGAAATCCTTGACAACTTTAATCTTTTCTCTGTTTATTGTGATGTGGCTTATTGGTCCAATTGTGAGGATTTTTTAAATTTGAATAATAGTCATATTAACTGGTCTTCCTTGTAGGTGTACGGATATTATCCTATCACTGACTTAATTGTACTTCAGATAGATCTTGAAATATTCTTTTTGATAATGAATGCAACACCATTTCTCCTCAAGTTGTCATTCACAGCATAGTAGACCATGTGATTGTCCTATTCAAAATGGCCAATATCAGTACATTTCAGCTCACTAATATCTAGGATATCAATGTTTATGTGTTCTGTCTCATTTTTGAGGATTTCCAGTTTTCGTAGATTCATACTTCCTACATCCCAGGTTCCAATTATTAATGGATGTTGGCAGCTGTTTCTTCTCATTTTGAGTCATGCTACATCAGCAAATGAAGGTCCCAAAAGCTTGACTCCATCCACGTCATTTAGGTCTACTCTGCTTTGAGGAGGCATCTCTTCCCTTGTCTTTTGAGTGCCTTCCAACCTGGGGGGCTCATCTTCCAGAATTAAATCAGAAAATATTCCACTGCTATTCATAAGGTTTTCACTGACTAATTCTTTTCAGTAGTAGATCACCAGGTCCTTTTTCCTAGTCTGTCTTAGTCTGGAAGCTCAGCTGAAACTCGTCCTCCATGGGTGACGCTGTTGGTGTCTGAATACCAGTGGCATAGCTTCCAGCATCACAGCAACAGTCAAGCCCTCACAGTACAACAAACTGACAGACACGTGGGGGCAGTAATATGATGCTAGTATAATTTAAATCAGCACTGGATCCTTCTACACATTATCCCCAAAGATATGTTAACTATATGCTCATCATTTGTACAGATTGTCCAACCTATTCCCCATCCTACAGTGGTATAACAAAGATCAAGAACAGAATGAAAATGAACTGGGTGTTTTAACTCACTGAAATTTGGTGGTGAAATATGACTAAATGAAGCTATGATGTGATGCCCTGTTTTTAATTTGTATTTGGTCAATGAACTTGATTTGTCTTTTAATACATGTTCTGTAACAGTACTCTTGCCTTATATCTGCATAGAGTCCAAAGCATATTTGATGCCTAGTAAAATACGAAAATATGAAATAAGACACTGTATTTTAACTATTTATTCATTCATTCAAGTGGATAGTAAGCTATTGCTACCAAAGTAATTATAACTCAACAAATAAACCATGAGTTTAATACTGTTCAAAACCTGTTCACAGACTGGTTTTAGGAATTGTATTTTGGGGTGACCAAGAAGGTCTGGCTTTTTTTTTTTTTTAGACTCAAATGCTTTGTTGGCAAGACTATTCCTGTTTTTTTGTGTGCAGAAGAAAAACACAAGGGTCATCAGTTGAAATTTATCTTGTAATTTTTTGCTTTCAAAGTTCTTTACTGACTGAGGGTAGGAAGCTATTATTTTTCTCTTTGACAATTCCTTGAAATGGTTCCATTAAAAACAAACAAATGAAAAAAAAAAAACTGCCTTTTAGTATTAGATTCATAGGTATGGGTCACAGAAGTAAAAAAAAAAAGTTTCCTAGAGAAATCTTCCATATTTTACAATGTTGAGTTTGTATAGTATAGATTCCATATTTAAATTATTTCAATATTTTTTATTCCTTTTTGTTCTTTCAGGGACCTCTTCTGTAGTTTATTCTGCTAGTGTTTTAACCAAGCTAAGCTTGTCTGGATGAAAAAGGAATAATAACTCTCATGAAGCAATATTCTCATCACATGGGCAATAAGTCTAATCTGAAATATAAGTGATAAAATTGAAAAAGTAACCACTTTACTAAGTCTTTGTTCTGGTTATTGTTAACTTTTGGCTGCTAACTGAAAGACTAGAGGCTCTAGTCCACCCAGAGGTGCCTCAGAACAAAGACCTTGGAATCTACTTCAGAAAATTCGGTCATTGAAAACCCTGTGGAACAGAGTTATATTCTGACACACATGGCGTTGCCATGAGTTGGAATCGACTCCACAGCAACCGGTTTAGCATTAGCCAGAAAGGTAGACAGTACCCAGATCCCATACAGGTTTTAAGGGCCTTCAAATGTAATATGAAAAGTAAACCTTATTTTAAGTGCTCCAGGACACCATTAGAAGATGTTAAAGAGAGAAGTGACATGGTATTCCATGATCATGACGTCTCTCTGCTTTGTAGTTCTTGGTATTGCACTAATTTGTCTATATATCTGTGTTTCCTCTCATACATCATACTCCTTGAGTGCACAGAGAATACTGTGCACTCTGTATGTATATATTAAGCTAGAAAATAAATGTATGAGATGATTAAGGTAACTTCAAAGACCTTAAAACAGAGCTCAGGTAATTTTTTTATTGCTACTTAAGTCCTAAACACAGTCCAATACTTTATGATAAAAACCCTATCTTCTCAAATAGAAATACATTAAATACCAAGAATGCAAAGAATATCAACAACTTCTAGGACATTATATAATTCCCAGTCAGCGGCAAATCACCAAATTTTATCTAATGTATTTCTCAAAAATATTGCCAGTAATACAATAAAAAATAAAGCACATCAAGACAATTAAAATTAACAAATAAAAAATTTCACTTACTATATTTGAAACAGTTTGACCTGTAAGCATTTAAAAGAATTACTTCTCTTCTAAATGTTATATTTCAGTGAATGCCTTGAAAATATTTGTTAATTATTTTCAGACAACCAAAACACACAATTTTCTTATTATATCCAATTATCTCTCTGGTGCTCAAACTATAGCAGATAAGTTGCTTATATCTTGATTTCTCAAGTAAGTTGCTCCTTAACATTTTATATTCATATTTATAAAAATTAGTCAAGAACAAAATTGCCCAGAATGCCAGTCAGTGGACAGTTTGAAGAGCTGCAAATATTAACCAATGCATCCCACTTATGAGATGAGGGTAATACTGTCTGAAATGGCCTTGCAGGAAATGATTTGGAAGCACTTGAAATCTTGCTTCAACAGCAGATCTGATAGTTGTGGTTTTATTTATTTTTTTCTAAAGCTTAGCAGTTGGACACAAGAGTATTTGCTACAGTAGTGAAAAATCAATATGATTACCTCTTTGCCACAGGGCTACATCTAACTACAATATCCTGGACAACACATATAAGCATCACTCACAGAAAATGCTGCATTGCAGGTGGAACCTGAATGAGAACAAATAACAGTGACATTTCTACTCTCAAAAAAGTTACAGATGGCATTAAGATTTAAGACTGAGCGCAATGAAACGAAGGATTAAAGTTATTCTTGTGGTATTAAATTAGAAACAGCCTCTTTATGCTGCTTTTAGAGCTCAGATTCAGTATATTTGACCAAAAGAGGCATGGTTCAGCTTATATTAGACCCGGCAATCTTATATATTTATAATGTTTTCTATCAGATAATTTAAAAAAATCATCTCACTTAGCCTTTCCTATATGTTCAGTTAAAAATGCCTTATCTTAGAAATAGCGTTTAAAGTAAAATTAAAATCTTAGCTTCAATGTTCAGCAGGTTGAAACTGGTGAAGACTTTTTAGCTGTTATACTTTCAGCTCCAATGATGTGAGTAAAATATTCAAAAGAAGAAAACTAGTTCAATTAAAGCAATTTGTGGGTGTACTCACCTCTATGAGAACAGAAAATTTACATTTCTATGTAAAAATAGAGAATTGTAAAACTAGAAGTATTCACACCTGTATGGTCCATGTGATGCTATCATTTTTTCATACATTTCTATATATTATATTTCAAAGTATATTCACTGATTTTTAAATCAATAAAATCAGGATTTATAAGTGTTTTAAGACATAGCAGTAAAACTGGAATTTAGTACTCTATTCGCATTTGTCTCAAGCTTAATTCTGTGTTTGCCTAGGAAATATAAGAATTACACCTAAATAAATTATTGAAAATAAAATTATACACACAAAGGCCATTGTCTTAAAAATGGAATATACTTATCCACTTCACTCTTAGTGCACTATTATATTGACTCAGCTATCGGTCATGCTTCCATATAAATAGCTGATTTAACAAATCTTTGGCTCAGAGACATTAGCCTCCATTAACTAGGGACTCTCAGTGATTTGGACTGTTGTTCAGGCTGTTCTGTGTATAAAACTGCTTAGAAATTATGTGACAGATTCAGGCCAGGACTCCAAGTCCAAATGGAAAAACTGTAAATCTGTAGGCTTAGCATTCTAAACTAAATATATGACTCAGAGCAGGTGGCCATGCATAATTACAAAACCCTGTCTTAGGCTTTTAAAAATATTTACCCACCCAAGATATTAAACTGTATAAAAAAAATGAAATTCTTCAGTGGAGAAAAAAAAAGTAAAGGTCTTCTGCCATGAGATGTGTGTCTATATGTGTGTATGTGTGTGTGTACTTAATTAATTAAGATCAGTTCTGCACCACTAATGAGGTTTAGGCATTTATATATTAGAAAGACCGGGGCAAAGGTTCAGGCAGTTATTGAATAAGATTCAACTTCAAAATACACAAAAAAAATCATCAGAAGTGCTCTACCTTGTTTAAGGTCTTGTAACCATGACTTTCATTTCAGTTTCGGGAATGAATTAGGATCTATCAGAGTGAAAGGGGTTGGGGTAGATTTTATGTCCGAATGTATTGTACCCTGCCATTACAATGTGAATATGTAACACTTTTATTAATGATTTGCACCTGGTCCAGGTGAGGTAGATTTCTGAACATGTAGAACAATCTTCAGGCAAGATTACTTAGTAAAAGAATATCACATTTCCAAAAACTTTGATACGACCCACACTCACTCAGATGTATAATACACAATTGCGCATACCCTGCGTATTATAGTACATGTGGTTTTGAGATTGGGAGGCTCCACATATCTTGGGGATTGTTTCTGACCTATTAGTTTTATATCCTACATCAATGTCTTAGCTATCTAGTGCTGATATAACAGTTTTTTTTGTTGTTGTTGTTGCTAGGTGCCCTTGAGTCCATTCTGACTGTATCTACCCTATGTAAAATGAAATACTGCCTGGTCCTGTGCCATCCTCACAATCACTGCTATGTTTAAGACTATTGTTGCAGCCAGCCACTGTGTCAGTCCATCTCATTGAAGGTCTTCCTCTTTTCCTCTAACCCTCTACCGAGCATGATGTCCTTCACCAGGGACTGATCCCTCCTGTATATTTTGCCATCACCCTAATTCAAAGGCACTAATTCTTTGGCGTTCCTTACGCATTGCCTGACTTTTGCATGTATATGAGGCGATTAAAAATATCATGGCTTGGGTCAGGCACACCTCAGAAATACCACAAATGGATGGCTTTAAGAAACAGAAATGTATTTTCTCACAGTGTGGGAGGCTAAAAGTCTAAATCCAGGGTGCTGGCTCTAGGGGAAGTCTTTCCCTTCCTGTCTTCTCTGGTGGAAGGTCCTTGTCTCTTTGAGCTTCTGCTTCTGGGTGATCATCATGTGGCTTGGCTTCTCTCTTCCCACAATTTTTGCTTCTCTCATTTGCTTGTTTAATCTCTTTTATATCACCTAAGAGATCGACTAAGACACACCCTATACTAAACCTGCCTCAGTAACATAACAAAAACAACCCCTTCCCAAATGGGTTTATAACTACAATATAGAGGCTAAGATTTACAACACATATTTTAGGGGTGACACAGTTCAATCTATAACATTCCACCCTTTGCCCCCCCAAAATTCATGTCCTTGCTACGTGTAAAACACATTCACCCCATCACATCATCCCAGAAGCATAAAATTAACTTCAGGTCCAAAATCACATCTTTTGAATCTTCTAAATCAAATATAGGTGAAATATTCTATCCTGGGGCAAAATTCGTCTTAACCTGTGAACCTACGAAATCTACAATACAAATTGTCTGCTTCCAAAATACAATGGTAGAACAGGCACAAGGTAGACATTTCCAATACAAATGGGAGAAATTGGAGGAAAAGAAAGGGTAATGGGCACCAAGCAAGTCTAAAACCCAGCAGAACAATTTACATTAGCTCTTATGGCTGTAAAATAAACCTCTGTTCTCTGAGACTATATAGGCAATGGTCCCACCTTCCAGACTCTGGGTGTTGGCCATGCCCTCTTGATTCTAAGTGGAGGCCCCTCAGCCATGGGCTTCAGCTCTCCCTTCCAGGCTCATTGGGATAACAACTCTACACCCTTCGTTTGGGTAATCCCATTCTACTAGTCCATCTGAGTGGTGACCCCTCTCCCTTGTCCCTGGCAGGCACCATTCTTCTGCCCCTTGGGCATGGCAGCCCTGCTTCCTTAGGTTTGAGCAGTGACCGCATCCCCTTGGCCAAATTAAATGGCAGCCTCACACTCTGGAACCTAGCTGGTGAAGATCTGACTCTTAGAAACATAGGAGGTGTGGCACTACCCTTTGACACCCCAGAGGCTGTAGCCCCACCCTTTGAGATCGAGCCAGCTCTGCTTCCCATGCTCCTCTCAACAGTTCTGCTGATCTCTGAGCTGCAGCAGGGATTGTTCTTTTCTTTTCTTGGAGGACAACAAATGTAGTTTCTTTGGCCTATTTCTTGCCTATAGAATTCCAAGAGGAAGACAGTGTCCTTTCCTTCCCTTCTTTCTCTGTCCCATTCAGTCTAAGCTGATGGGTTTTCTGTTGTGAGAGTTGGTTGGATACATCAGTCACAGCCTTATTTTCTTTAATGAAAGATTGTATAGCCACATCCTTGGTGAACATTCTAGGACACGTGTCCTTAGTTTGTAGAACAGAATTTTCCAAATC
Organism: Loxodonta africana; assembly: GCF_030014295.1. Taxonomy (NCBI): domain Eukaryota; kingdom Metazoa; phylum Chordata; class Mammalia; order Proboscidea; family Elephantidae; genus Loxodonta; species Loxodonta africana. The sequence continues at coordinate 54,382,026 of NC_087351.1, forward strand.
TTTAAGTTCTGTTTTCATTTCATACAGTTCATTTTTAAGTTCATCTTTCCTCTTGCATTTTACTATAAACAGCCCCTTTAAGATCTTGCTTAGAAAACTCCTCAGTGAGACATCCACGCTCAACACTTACAAGTTTTACCTTCCACCAAATATTTGAACATAATTCGAGGAGTTCTTTGCCACTGCATAAATAGCATCACCCTTCCTCCACTGTCCAAACACGTATTCATCATTTTCTCTAAAGCCTCCCTGGAAGCACATTTAACATCCACATTTCTAGTAACATTCCATTGCTGGCACTGTATGTGTTCTGTAAGAGATAGAGACTTTCTCTATAGCTCTCCTTACTCACTTCTGGGCCCTCACCAGAGTTGCCTTTAAGATCTATTACTCTATCAACAGTCTTTTCAAGGCAATCTAAGCTTTTACTACTAAGTATCTTAAAACTCTTCCAGCCTCTACCCATTACCCAATTCCAAAACCACTTCTACATTTTAGGTATTTGTTAGAGCAGCATGCTGTGCAATGAAGTATTTAATCTGGCCCTTCTGGTCATAGCCTTTGTGACTCACACAGCGATTTCGTGGGACTGTGCAAACAAGGGAAACCCTGGTGGCATAGTGGTTAAGAGTTTGGCTATCAACCAAAAGGTTGGCAGTTCAAATCCACCAGGTGTTCCTTGGTGCTTGTGGCCCATCAAGGGGATTGGACAGATTGCAGCTAACGCAAAATAAGATGCATGGAAATCTTGTGGGGGTAGGACCATGCAAATAAGGTATATGGAATCCTAAAGAAGGGATAGGTCAGTTTTGCCATCCCGCTACGCTTAAAGGAAAACATGGAGAGAGAGAGGAAGGAGCTGTAACAGGGAAGAGAGCCAGAGACTGCAACGCAGCAGTAGCAGAGAGAAAGGGAGGAGCTGTAAAGCAAAGAGAGCATGAGACTTCAATGCAGCAGTAACAAGAGCAGTAGCAGCATGAGATGGCTGTGGGGCAGGGTTTGCCAACCCATGAACCTAAGAGCTGTAGCACTTGCCCAAGAAGGCCCTGAGTAGGGCCCAGCAGCAGAGGGTGAAAAGAAGCTATCTTGATCAAGAAAGGTATCCTGAGTTGTTCCTGTTACGTCCCCAATAAACCATATAGCTATAAATATGATTGGGGAGTTCTGTGAGACTTTGTAGCAAATTAAATTACAGAACACAAAGACTGGAAAGAGAGCATCGAGGGATGGGAGAATAGTTGATATTAGAGATGATGGAGTGGTACAACAATTTGGAAAACGTGGACATTTGGAACATCTTTTACCTTCATATCATAAGTACCAGCTTTATCCTTATTCTTATAAAAGTAATTATTCATTTATGCACCCCACACTTCTTGTTACCAAATTACGTCTTAGTAATCTAGTGCTGCTGTAACAGAAATACCATAAATTGGTGGCTTTATCAAGCAAAAATCTATTTTCTCACCGTTTAGGAAGCTAGAAGTCTGAATTCAGGGTGCCCGCTCTAGGGTAAGGCCCTCCCTCTGATGGCTCTACAGCAAGTTCCTTATCTCTTTTATCTTCTGTTCTCTTTTATATCTCAAAAGAGATTTACTCAAGGCACACCACACACTAATCCTGCCTCGTTAACATAACAAAGATAACCCACTCCCAGACGGGATTACAAACACAGGCATAGAGGCTTTACATAGAGAATTTACAGCACCTATTTTTTTATAATTGGGGAGACACAATTCAATCCATTACAATCAATTGCCTTCAACAAACTTTCAATAAATAAAGCCTGCTTGACTTATTGGTATGATTCTGCCAGGTCTTTCTAAGGGTCTGTACTTACTGTTAACGCCTGCCAATAGGGTAGTTTCACAGTGGTAAATAATTGTCCACTTTTATGATGTAAATCGGCTATGCTAATGCTTTCGCTATTAAAACAAACAAACAAAACAGGAAAGAGTTTTTCTCCCTGTGTCCAATTCTTTCCAGCTAGTTATATATCTCCATTTTTTCCCCAATTTTATTAGACAATTTTGCTCTTATCATTTATCATTTAGGGGTTTTTAAATTATATGTTTTCAGTGTTGAATGCTTGTTTCGTATATCACATACAGTTCTTTTTTTCCCTTTTTTAAAAAATAATTTTTATTGAGCTTTAAGTGAATGTTTACAAATCAAGTCAGTCTGTCACATATAAGCTTATATACACCTTACTCCATACTCCCACTTAATTTCCCCCAATGGGTCAGCCCTTCCAGTCTCTCATTTCGTGACAATTTTGACAGTTTCTAACACTCTCTACCCTCCTATCTCCCCTCCAGACAGGAGATGCCAACACAGTCTCGTGTCCACCTAATACAAGTAGCTCACTCTTCATCAGCATCTCTCTCCAACCCATTGTCCAGTCCCTTCCATGTCTGATGAGTAGTCTTTGGGAATGGTTCCTGTCCTGGGCCAACACAAGGTTTGGGGACCATGACCACCGGGATTCCTCTAGTCTCAGTCAGACCATTAAGTCTGGTCTTTTTATGAGAATTTGGGGTCTGCAACCCACTGATCTCCTGCTTCCTCAGGGTTTCTCTGTTGTGCTCCCTGTCAGGGCAGTCATCGGTTGTGGCCGGGCACCATCTAGTTCTTCTGGTCTCAGGATGATGTTAAGTCTCTGGTTCATGTGGCCCTTTCTGTCTCTTGGGCTCATAGTTATCGTGTGACCTTGGTGTTCTTCATTCTCCTTTGATCCAGGTGGGTTGAGACCAATTGATGCATCTTAGATGGCCACTTGTTAGCATTTAAGACCCCAGATGCCTCATTTCAAAGTGGGATGCAGAATGTTTTCATAATAGAATTATTTTGCCAATTGACTTAGAAGTCCCCTTAAACCATGGTCCCCAAACCCCTGCCCTTGCTCCACTGACCTTTGAAGCATTCATTTTATCCCGGAAACTTCTTTAATTTTGGTCCAGTCCAGTTGAGCTGACCTTCCATGTATTGAGTATTGTCCTTCCCTTCACCTAAAGCAGTTCTTATCTACTAACTAACCAGTAAATAACCCTTTCCCAACCTCCCTCCCTCCCCCCTTGTAATCACAAAAGTATGTGTTCTTCTCAGTTTATATTATTTCTCAAGATCTTATAATAGTGGTCTTATACAATATTTGTCCTTTTGCCTCTGCCTAATTTCACTCAGCATAATGCCTTCCAGGTTCCTCCATGTTTTGAAATGTTTCACAGATTCGTCACTGTTCTTTTTTGATGTGTAGTATTCCATTGTGTGAATACACCACAATTCATTTAACCATTCATCCGTTGATGGACACCTTGGTTGCTTCCAGCTTTTTGCTATTGTAAACAGAACTGCAATAAACATGGGTGTGCATGTATCTGTTCGTGTGAAGGCTCTTATTTCTCTAGGGTATATTCCGAGGAGTGGGATTTCTGGGTTGTATGGTAGTTCTATTTCTAACTTTTTAAGAAAACCCCAGATAGATTTCCAAAGTGGTTGCACCATTTGACATTCCCACCAACAGTGTATAAGAGTTCCAATCTCTCCGCAGCCTCTCCAACATTTATTATTTTGTGTTTTTTGAATTAATGCCAGCCTTGTTGGAGTGAGATGGAATCTCATCGTAGTTTTAATTTGCATTTCTCTAATGGCTAATGATCGAGAGCATTTTCTCATGTATCTGTTAGCTGCCTGAATATCTTCTTTAGTGAAGTGCGTGTTCATATCCTTTGCCCACTTTTTGATTGGGTTGTTTGTCTTTTTGTGGTTGAGTTTTGACAGAATCATATAGATTTTAGAGATCAGGCTCTGGTCAGAGACGTCATAGCTGAAAATTCTTTCCCAATCTGTAGGTGGTCTTTTTACTATTTTGATGAAGTCTTTAGATGAGAATAGGTGTTTGATTTTTAGGAGCTCCCAGTTATCTGGTTTCTCTTCGTCATTTTTAGTAATGTTTTGTATTCTGTTTATGCCTTGTATTAGGGCTCCTAATATTGTCCCTATTTTTTCTTCCATGATCTTTATCGTTTTAGTCTTTATGTTTAGGTCTTTGATCCACTTGGAGTTAGTTTTTGTGCATGGTGTGAGGTAAGGGTCCTGTTTCATTTTTTTGCAAATGGAAATCTAGTTATGCCAGCACCACTTGTTAAAAAGACTATATTTTCCCCAATTAACTGACACTGGTCCTTTGTCAAATATCAGCTGCTAATATGTGGATGGATTTACATCTGGGTTCTCAATTCTGTTCCATTGGTCTATGTGCCTGTTGTAGTACCAGTACCAGGCTGTTTTGACTACTGTGGCTGTACAATATGTTCTAAAATCAGGTAGAGTGAGGCCTCCCACTTTCTTCTCTTTTTCAGTAATGCTTTACTTATCCGAGGCTTCTTTCCCTTCCGTATGAAGTTGGTAATTTGTTTCTCGATCACATTAAAAAAAGTCATTGGAATTGGATCGGAAGTGCATTGTATGTATAGATGGCTTTTGGTAGAATAGACATTTTTACTATGTTAAGTCTTCCTATCCATGAGCAAGGTATGTTTTTCCACTTAAGTAGGTCCTTTTTAGTTTCTTGCACTAGTACTTTGTAGTTTTCTTTGTATAGGTCTTTTACATCTTTGGTAAGATTTGTTCCTAAGTATTTTATATTCTTGGGGGCTACTGTGAAAGGTATTGATTTGGTGATTTCCTCTTCGATGTTCTTTTTGTTGATGTAGAGGAATCCAAGTGATTTTTGTATGTTTATCTTATAACCTGAGATTCTGCCAAACTCTTCTATTAGTTTCAGTAGATTTCTGGAGGATTCCTTAGGGTTTTCTGTGTATAAGATCATGTCATCTGCAAATAGATATAATTTTACTTGTTCCTTGCCAACCTGGATGCCCTTTTTTTCTTTGTCTAGCCTAATTGCTCTGGCTAGGACCTCTAGCACAATGTTGAATAAGAGCAGTGATAAAGGGCATCCTTGTCTGGTTCCCGTTCTCAAGGGACATGCTTTCAGGCTCTCTCCATTTAGAGTGATGTTGGCTGTTGACTTTGTATAAAAAAAAAAAAAAAAAAAATTTTTTTTTTTTTTTTTTTTCAAATACATAGATGCCTTTTATTATGTTCAGGAATTTTCCTTCAATTCGTATTTTGCTGAGAGTTTTTATCATAAATGGGTGTTAGACTTTGTCAAATGCCTTTTCTGCATCAATTGATAAGATCATGTGGTTTAGTCTTTTGTTTTATTTATGTGGTGGATTACATTAATGGTTTTTCTAATATTAAACCAGCCTTGCATACCTGCTATAAATCCCACTTGGTCGTGGTGGATTATTTTTTTGATATGTTGTTGAATTCTATTGGCTAAAATTTTGTTGAGGATTTTTGCATCTATGTTCATGAGGGATATAGGTTTGTAATTTTCTTTTTTTGTGATGTCTTTACCTGGTTTTGGTATCAGGGAAATGGTGGCTTCATAGAATGAGTTAGGTAGTATTCCGTCATTTTCTATTCTTTGAAGTACCTTTAGTAGTAGTGGTGTTAACTCTTCCCTGAAAGTTTGGTAGAACTCTGCAGTAACGCCGCCTGGGCCCGGGGTTTTTTTGTTGGGAGTTTTTTGATTACCGCTTCAATCTCTTTTTTTGTTATGGGTCTATTTAGTTGTTCTACTTCTGATTGTGTTAATTTAGGTAGGTAGTGTTTTTCTAGGAATTCATCCATTTCTTCTAGGTTTGCAAATTTGTTAGAGTACAATTTTTCGTAATAATCTGATACGATTCTTTTAATTTCAGTTGGGTCTGTTGTGATGTGGCCCATCTCGTTTCTTATTTGGGTTATTTGTTTCCTTTCCTGTATTTCTTTAGTCAGTCTGGCCAATGGTTCATCAATTTTGTTAATTTTTTCAAAGAACCATCTTTTGGCTTTGTTAATTCTTTCAATTGTTTTTCTGTTCTCTAATTCATTTAGCTCAGCTCTAATTTTTATTATGTGTTTTTTTCTGGTTCCTGATCAATTCTTTTGTTGCTCACTTTCTATTTGTTCAAGTTGTAGGGACAGTTCTCTGATTTTGGCTCTTTCTTCTTTATGTATGTGTGTGTTTCTCGATATAAATTGACCTCTGAGCACTGCTTTTACTGTGTCCCAGAGGTTTTGATGGGAAGTGTTTTCATTCTCATTGCATTCTATGAATTTCTTTATTCCCTCTTTAATGCCTTCCATAACCCAGTCTTTTTTCGGCAGGGTATTGTGTAGTTTTTAAGTATTCGATTTCTTTTCCCTGATTTTTCTGTTATTGATTTCTACTTTATTGGCCTTGTGGTCTGAGAAGTTCCTTTGTAATATTTTGATGTTTTGGATTCTGCAAAGGTTTGCTTTATGAACTAATATGTGGTCTATTCTAGAGAATGTTCCATGTGCGCTAGAAAAAAAAGTATACTTTGCAGCTGTTGGGTGGGGTGTTCTGTGTAAGTCTATGAGGTCAAGTTGGTTGATTGTAGCTATTAGGTCTTCCGTGTCTGTATTGAGCTTCTTACTAGATGTCCTGACCTTCGAAAGTGGTGTGTTGAAGTCTCCTACTATAATTGTGGAGGTGTCTATCTCACTTTTCAGTTCTGTTAAAGTTTGTTTTATGTATCTTGCAGCCCTGTCATTGGGTGCATAAATATTTACTATGATTATATCTTCCTGGTCAATTGTCCCTTTAATCATTATGTAATGTCCTTCTTTATCCTTTGTGGTAGATTTAACTTTAAAGTCTATTTTGTCAGAAATTAATATTGCTACTCCTGCTCTTTGTTGCTTATTGTTTGCTTGATATATTTTTTTCCATCCTTTGAGTTTTAGTTTGTTTGTGTCTGTAAGTCTAAGGTGTGTCTCTTGTAGGCAGCATACATACAGATCGTGTTTCTTTATCCAGTCTGAGACTCTCTGTCTCTTTATTGGTGCGTTTAGTCCATTTAAATTCAGAGTAATTATAGATAAGTATGTGTTTAGTGCTGTCGTTTTGATGCCTTTTTATGTGTGTTGTTGACAATTTCATTTTTCTACTTTTTTGTGCTGAGACGTTTTTCTTTGTAAATTGTGTATCCTCATTTTCATAGCATTTGACTTTATGTTTGGTGAGTCGTTATGTTTTTCTTGGTTTTTATTTTGAGTTATGGAGTTGTTATACCTCTTTGTGGTTACCTTAATATTTACCCCTATTTTTCTAAGTAAGAACCTAACTTGTATTGTCCTATATTGCCTTGTATCCCTCTCCATATAGCAGTTCTATGGCACCTATATTTAGTCCCTCTTTTTGATTATTGTGATCTTTTACATATTGACTTCAATGATTCCCTGTTTTGAGCATTTTTTTTCTTTTTAAAATTAATCTTAATTTGTTTTTGTGATTTCGCTATTTGAGTTGATATCAGGATGTTCTGTTCTGTGACCTTGTGTTGTGCTGGTATCTGATATCATTGATTTTCTGACCAAACAATTTCCTTTAGTACTTCTTCTAGGTTTGGTTTTGTTTTTGCAAATTCTCTAAGCTTGTGTTTATCTGTAAATGTTTTAATTTGACCTTCATATTTGAGAGAGAGTTTTGCTGGATATATGATCCTTGGCTGGCAGTTTTTCTCCTTCAGTGCTCTGTATATGTCATCCCATTGCCTTCTTGCGTGCATGGTTTCTGCTGAGTAGTCTGAACTTATTCTTATTGATTCTCCCTTGTAGGAGACCTTTCTTTTATCCCTGGCTGCTTTTAAAATTTTCTCTTTATCTTTGGGTTTGGCAAATTTGATGATAATATGCCTTGGTGTTTTTCTTTTTGGATCAATCTTAAATGGGGTTTGATGAGCATCTTGGGTAGATATCCTTTCATCTTTCATGATGTCAGGGAAGTTTTCTGCCAACAGATCTTCAACTATTCTCTCTGTATTTTCTGTTATCCCTCCCTGTTCTGAGACTCCAATCACATGCAAGTTATTCTTCTTGATAGAGTCCCACATGATTCTTAGGGTTTCTTCATTTTTTTTTATTCTTTTATCTGATTTTTTTTCAGCTATATTGGTGTCAATTCCCTGGTCCTCCATATCTCCCACTCTGCATTCCAACTGCTCAAGTCTGCTCCTCTGACTTCCTATTGCGTTGTCTAATTATATAATTTTATTGTTAATCTTTTGGATTTCTGAATGCTGTCTCTCTATGGATTCTTGCAACTTATTAGTTTTTCCACTATGTTTTTGAATAATCTTTTTGAGTTCTTCAACTTCTTTATCAGTGTGTTCCTTGGCTTTTTCTGTAGATTGCCTTATTTCATTTCTGAGGTCATCCCTGATGTCTTGAAGCATTCTGTAAATTCGTTTTTTATATTCTGTATGTGGCAATTCCAGGATTGTATCTTAATTTGGGAAAGATTTTGATTCTTTAGTTTGGGGAGTTGTAGAAGCAATCACAGTCTGCTTCTTTATGTGGTTTGTTATTGACTGCTGTCTCTGAGCCATCACTAAGATGTTGTAGTGATTTATTCTATATTTGCTCACTGAGTCTTATCTTGTTTTGTTTTCTTTCCATATACGTAGATGGGCTACTAGATTGTGCTGTCTTGATTGTTGCAGCCCTTGAATCTTTTATGTCCTATTACCAGCTTGTTTGGGCTGTTACCAGATATATATGCCTGAGTCCATTCAGTATTCTTGAGCAGAATCTGATTTTGGGTCATCAGTCGTGTGGTGCAGACTCTCACCTATCCACCTAGAGAAGTAGTGGTGATAGTTGTGTGCACCAGATTCTAGTAGCAGCAGGGGTTCACACTCCAGCAGGGGCAGGATGCTGACAAGCTTCCCCCAAGTGTCACTGAGGTAGGTATGTCTCTATTCCTAAAGTACTTTTGTGGGTGGGCTCTGCAGCTGTACCTTAGGCCCCCAATGCAAGTACCTGTACAGATTGGTAGGTGTCACCCTTCTTAGACCCCTAAGGCAGGAGGCTAGGTGGTCTGGGGGGAGCTTCAGCCCTCAGTTCCCTGTTGTGGGTCAGTGAGGGGTCTGTTGAATACACAGATATATGAGACCTGGGAAACTTGTCTTTCCAGTAATCCGCTAAAACAATTACAGTCAGATCCCTATCAGAAATGCCTTTGCATTATAATAGCCACCTTGTTCCCTGTAGGGATGAAAGCCCAAGACTGCAGATCACATATGTTTGTCTGGAGCTGGTTCTGTGTTTTTAGTTCAATTAGGGAAGGCTTTTTGGTCCTTGGGTTTTTTGTAGCTGCTTGTCTCAGGCCAGGAGAATGGGTTAGGAAAAGATCAAAAAAGAAAGAAAGAAAAACCTCAGCTCAGTTCACTCTCTGGCTCAGGAAATTCCAATGTTAATGAAGCCACCTGGGAAGGGGAGGGGAGGGTCCAGATAAATAGGAGAGAGTAGCACCCCGGAATATAGACAAAGTTACTTATCTTGTTTGGGATGACTGTTTTATCTGAGATTCCTAAGGGGTACGCCGACTGTGTGTGCTGGCTGGGTAGAGATTGCCCCCGAGGGTCAGGCCCGTGTCCCATGCTTGCGCTGTCTCAGAAGCCGTGATTAGTTCCTCCGCTCCCAGTCCAAAGCCCACCACCAAATTTCCCTGGCTGGGACGCCACACTTCCGGCTCCAAAACCAGTCACTGTCTCCCAGTGACTTCTCTTCCTGTCAGCTGCTTTGCTGCGCTGTCTGCGTGCACTGGCTGGGCTTCTCCCAAGGTCACTTCTTGGGGCTAAGGCTGTGTCCTGTGTTTGCGCCGTCATAGGATGCCGTGCTCAGCTCCCCTGCACCCAGTCCAAAGCCCAGCGCTAAGGTTTTCTGACTGGGACGCTGGCTCCAGGCTCCAAAAACAGTCGCTGCTTCCCCGTGGTTGTTTGTTCTCAGTCTCTGTCACTCAGGTCAACTCTTTAGATCTGTGTTTGATGGTCAGGGTTCGTAGATTGTCATGTACATGATTGATTCATTTGTTTTTCCGAGTCTTTGTTTCAAGAGGGATCTGAGGTAGCTTCTACCTAGTCAGCCATTTTGGCCCCACCTCCCTTCCTTTATTTTAAAAAAGATTCTGTACCTTCCCAACAGAATTTTAAAATGTTAAGATAGTGATATGCTTTATTTGAGAATTTATTTCATACATAAAACAAACAATATATTGAAAATCAAATAGATATACTTTTTTTCTTCTCTCCAATTTCCTGTACCATCTTTCTGTTCCACAGAGGTAATCAGTCGTATCATTAATAAATGTATTTTTACTCCATTTTTATATTTACATTTCATAATTTTATTGCATATCAATATATTGCTGTGTGTGTTCTTTGAGAATATGTGGGAATTTTGTCTTAATCTCTATTATGTTTTATTCAAAATTATATTCCTAATCTGTACATATTTATATGTATAGACTGGACAATACATTCATCCATAAATTGTTGATGAGTATTCAGGGAGCTTTTTCTATTTATTTTATTATTATGAACAATGAATACCAGTGAACAAGATTTTTTATCACATATGCTGAAATAATTTTCTAGAGTATACACACAAATGCTGAAATGCTGCCATAGTATATTTTGTTATGTCTTAAATAATATATTTTGCTAGGTCTTAAATTTTGATGTCGGTAGTTATTTTCGTTTAGCTATTTAACTTTTTCTAATCCTTTTTTCTTGTATGATTGTGCTAAATGTATTTTATATATCTTAAAGTTATCAGAGAACAGCAATTTATATAATTGATCATCCCTATTGTTTTCCATTAGAAGTAATTGTTTGGATTTGAATTCTAGCTCTTATTGTGATTATTTCCTTCATCTTCTTTTCTTTTTCTTTTTTTTCTCAGTTGTCTTTAGCTGTACACTGTATTAGTATCATAGGGTTGCTAGAACAAAGTACTATAAACTGAGCGACTTATAAGAACAGAAATTTATTGTTTCACAGTTCTGAAAACAAAAAGTCCAAATCAACATGTTGGCCCAGTTATGCTCCCTCTAAAGTTCCTAGGAAAGATCTTTTCTCATCTCTCCGAGCTTCTGGTAGACCCTAGACAGTCCTTGGCTTGTGGATGTAACTTCTTATAGCCTTCTCTCCTCTGTCTGTCTCTGTATATTGTCTCCTCTTTTATAAGGACGCTGGTTATATAGGATTATTGCTGTTATTTTGTAAGGAGCCCTAGTGGTACAGTGGTTAAACTGCTAGGCTGCTAGACAAAAGGTCAGTGGCTCAAACCCACTAGCCGCTCCACGTGAGAAGGATGTGGCAGTCTGCTTCCATAAAGATTGAAGCCATGGAAACCCTGTGGGAAAGTTTTAATCTTGGAAACCCTGGAGGGCAACCTATAGGGTTGCTTTGAGTAAGAATCGATTCAATGACAACAGGTTTGGTTTTTGGTTTGGACTGTTGTGTGCCCTTGAGTAGGTTCTGACTCATAACAACACTGTATAGGATATGGACTCACTAAATTCCAGTATAACCTCATGTTAACTAATAACATCTTCAAAGATTCTGTTTCCAAAAAAATTCACTTTCACAGGTACAGAGATTGGGACTTCAGCATATCTTTCTGGGGGACTCAATTCAATGCAGAACATTTACTTATGTCATTCTTAAAAGATTTTTATTATTGAAATTAAAATTCACCTTGAGCTTAGACTCAGGACTGGCTGAGTCTCTACCGAGGTTACCCCAGGAGGCTAGGGGTTAGGGCTGTGTCCTGTGCCTGCCCTGCCTCAGCAAGCTACAATCAGCACCGCCACTCGGCACCAGGGAACCGTGAGGGCTCAAGGCTGTGGCACGGGACTCCGGTTCCAGAAGTGGTCGCTGCTTCAGGGCACGGCTTTTCACTCCTCTGTCACTCAGGTCATCTCTTTAGTTGTGTTTGATGGTCGGGGTTCGTAGATTGTCATGTATGTGATTGATTCACTTGTTTTTCTGAGTCTTTGTTGCAAGAGGGATCCGCGGTAGCTTCTACCTAGTCAGACATCTTGGCCCCACCCTAGTTACTTTTTTAAAAATCTTTGCATTAAACAAACAAACAAACAAAAAAAACCCTTTGCCGTGGAGTCCTACTCATAGTGACGCTATAGGGCATAGTAGAACTGCCCCATAGAGTTTCCAAGGGGCGCCTGGTGGATTGGAATTGCTGACCTTTTGGTTGGCGGCCATAGCACTTAACAACTATGCCACCAAATTTTCACACACACACACACACACACACAAACCCTTGCTGTCCAGTGGATTCCTACTCTTAAGAACTCTTTTGGACAGAGTAGCACTGCCCCTAGATTTTCCAAGGAGAGTCTGGTAGATTCGAACTGCTGACCTTTTAGTTAGCAGCTGAGCTCTTAACCACTATGCCATCAGGGCTTCTCATTTGTATTAATCTCTATTAATTTGGAAGATAGGTACCTTGTAATAATATTAGAGGTTATACTGAAAATTTTATAAAGAATACTGTAACATATATGATATGGTAAATTGTTATTAAATTAAAACTGGCATTTATTTCCTAATTTTTTTTTTAATAATACAAGATGAGTTACATATTGAATACATGTGTACTGATATATTTTTAACTCTAATAAAGTACTTCATACCATGAAGAAATTCTGTCAATTTTTTCAGTATGTATGTATATATTTAAAAAAATTACTTATATAAAGTTTTATTCAAATTATTGAATAATTTGATTATTTAATTATTTAATTCTTATGTTTAATTATTTCTGTTTGCTAGGTATTTTCTGTCAATGATTTATTTTTTCTGGAAATATCTAAAATTATATTTTCTGTGAAATTGCTGATTATTCCTTCTGCCTTTGTTGATTAATGACAATTGGTTAAATAAAGAGTTCATGGGTCACAATCTTATTAAAATTGTGTAGATCTTATTACTTTGTCTTCTGGCATACAATATTGCAAAAGAGAAACCTGAAGTCAATGTGAATGTTCCTTTCCTTGTGAGTTTCATTTCTCTTCCTGCATGTGTTCAGGACTTCTTTTTTTTTTTTACTATTAATCATAATAATGTTCACCAAAATACACGTAAGATTAGAATTCTGTCATGTTTCCTGAATTGAATGAAATTATTTAACCCAAAACCTGAATTTTGTTTTTCATATAATGAAAGTATTTTTTTTTTCTCGAGTTTTTCAGCATTTGCCTTTCTTTTTGTCCCGTTTTCTCTTGGTCTATTTTTGTTAACATCAGTCTCATTCTTGGGTTGCGTTTTCTCTTTCTGCTCTCCCTATATGTCATCTGAGTTCTGAAAATTTTAGCTTGTTGTTCCTTCACCTTCTACTTTTCAAGAATTTCTTACATGTATCATTTATCTCACTGATTTGATGTATTGTAATGGGGACTGGGTAATGTCAAGTTGACCCTGTATCATTTACAAAGCCAATTTAAATTTCACTATTGCATTTTCAATTTTCTTCTGCACTCTCCTTTTCTCTCCTAACTCCTTTTTACGCCCATTTTTGTATAATTGTCTTGGCTACTTACTAATCACACTTTGCCCAAGTTTATGAAAAACATTAAAAAATTATATATCATGAAGTTTTCCTTTCTGTTTTGAGGATCTCTTAATCGTAATTATTATTGATCTTTGAGTCTTGGCAAATTTTTCACTGTTTTTGTACTGCAGAACTATGCAGTACATTTCATTTGAGATTCTAATTTTACTGTTTATTAATTTATTTACTGTAAATAAAAGTGATGTATCACATGATGTTTTGGCTCACGCAAAGTTTTATGTCTTGTCTTTGTCACAGAATTCATTCTCAATTCCCATAATCCATACCAGAAACCCTGGCAAAGTGAGCACTGATGGAACTTAACTTTCAGAACCAGATCTGTGTATAATGCTGTTATATACTGTTTCTACTTTAATTCCAGTATTGACTTACATTGTTATTTCCTCAATTGCCAACAAGCCTCAAAGATGACTGGGTTTTCTTCTACCATATACCGGTATCCTGATATGTTACCAATTATAATTTGAGAAAAAAATTGAAACCCCAAAATGCACCTCTTGGAAACCCTGGTGGCATAGTGGTTAAGAGCTACAGCTGCTAACAGAAAGGTTGGAGGTTTGAACCCACCAGCTGTTCCATGGGAGAAAGATCCAGCAGTCCGCTTCTGTAAAGATTTATGGCCTTGAAAACCCTATGGGCCAGCTCTGGTTTGTCCTATAGGGTCACTATGAGCTGAAATAGATTCAATGACTTTTTTTTTCTTTTAATTCTTATCTATAACAGTGGCCTTGATTGCTGACTAAAACATGCCTTTAAGTTGGTACATGCCTTTTTCTATCAACATCCAGGCAGGGAAGTGTATGTGTGTGTATGTGCTTGTTATTCCAGAGGGTAAAAAAGTGTGTAGACCATATATTTAGCTTCTTATCACAGTTTTGTCAATGTTTTAGTTGGTAGAATACATGTTGACGAATTGTAATAGATAACTGTTGTTTTAAAGTAGTTAAACTATTTCATTTGTCTTTTATTGCTTTATAAACATTTTAGTAAGATATTGTAAAATTAGATTTTACAGACTTCTAAGGTCAAAAAAAAAGAAAAAAAAATTTTTTTTTTTAAAAGGTTACACAGTTTTAATCCAAAATTCCCCAATTCCAGTATGCTTTCAACTCTCAAGTCCTCTCACCTGCTGAGGGTTTCCCTAGTGCTGTAAGAATTCCTTGTCTTCAGAGCATGGAACGTGGTCCTAAAATTCTCCATATGAATTGGTAGAACAAATTAGCTCAATGTAAGTGCCAGCCATTCATCCAATAATTCTACCTCTTCCCATTCCTAAATGTGTAGAAGGATGGCTCATGCTAGTTTATGATGAGTATCTGACATCCATTTATTTTTTTTAATTTAACGAATGGTATTTAGTACTTACCAGGTCCCAAGACATGGGCTGGGGAGTCATATATGCATAAAACAGATTTCATTCCTTTACTAGCATAGAAAATATTATGAAAGCAACATTGCTAAATGATTCAAACAGGAACAATTATTAAACATATGTAGAAGGAGCAATGGCGGCTCTAAAGGGGGAAATAAGCAACCCTATTTGGGGAGGAGTATGTGTTGTAATGAAGAGGCTTGGGCCATGGGAGAACACTTCATCTCTTGAAGAAAGAACAACATATGTAAAGGTGTGGATGTTCAAAACTGCCTCCCATGTCTGGAAATTCTAAGAAGCCAGCTATGCGCTAAAAATTGCATCAGCAAGGAATGAGAGAAAGGCATTGACAGTCTTACAAAATGCTGACATTCTTACAAGCCTTACAAATGATTTCATATTTTACTATTTTTGCTGTATCTCATTTATGTGAGAATATCTGCCTTTGGTTTCAAAATAGATCTTTTCTGAGTATCTTGATTCACCAGATTCTTTTAATTTTTTGTAAGTTTTTAATAAGCCACAGTATGTGTGGGAATAAAAGTGTTAGCAGCAAATACATAAACTATTCTTTCTCAACCATGCTGCGCAGAATAATGTATGGCCTCAATCAAAACTTCTTGTAAATATGCTAATGAGGTAAATGCTCCTGGAAAACAAATTATTATTATTTTTTTGGTGAAAATGTAACCAAGTATCCTTAACTATAAAATATTTTATGCAGGA
Source organism: Loxodonta africana (assembly GCF_030014295.1). Lineage (NCBI taxonomy): Eukaryota > Metazoa > Chordata > Mammalia > Proboscidea > Elephantidae > Loxodonta > Loxodonta africana. Next base: position 54,397,639 of record NC_087351.1, read on the forward strand.
TATAGTTATTCTCTCTAAATTTTGTTTTATTTGAAAGTAAACCTGGAATGTATGGATTTATGGGAGAATGGATGGCTGGAAAATGTCACATAAACTGCAATTAATTAGCTATAAGGTGGGGATAGTTCCTAAGAAAAGTGAGTTTTTCTGTGAAGCTATCTGCATAAGGATTACACAAGATACACTTTGCATGTTAAATTCCAAACAAAGGTATCCTGATACTGGGAGAGGGGTAAAAGAACTTCTTACACAGAGCTGCTACCAAAGGTTTGGAGTCAGAATTCTCCAAGGGAAGAAGACTGTCCCGATGCCGTGTGTTTGCCTGTGTTTTTTGAATCATAACCTAAACATGGTAATGGGTAAGATTTTTGTGAATCTGATCTGACAATTTAATTTCATGTATGAAAATGTCTCTTCTTTCAGTTTTTCTCCTTCTTACTTGATTATATCTATTGTTGCAATTATTTTCTCCTTTTATGGGACCACATTTTTGAAGGAGCTTAATAATTTTATCCATCTAAATCTTTTCTATTATTTTCCTTCCAGAGAAGTAATACACAAGCGTATCTTTATTAATGCTGCTACTATTTAGGTAACACAGTGAAGAGTATTCAGAAAAAAAGAGCTTATGTGGACTTTCCATGAAAAAAATATAGGTGTCAGTGAATAAATTAATTTATTAGGAAATGAAATGGAGGAAAATATCTACAAGAAATATTGCATATATAGAAACATGCAAATGCCCATTTATCATCTCATTAGGCTGTATGAATGAGTATCAGATAGACATAAGTTAAATTTAGAATGTAATACATCAAAGTCAAATTGCATTTAAATAATACTTTATTAACATTTATGAAAAAGTACATTTGATCTTGTTCTATGATCATTATTTGTAACTAAAGCTTTGGGACTATGTCATCAACATTTATTTTTTTTTTTCAATAAACACTGAAGGAGTTCTTATTGGTTCAGTGGTTGTGCATGTAAAGATGAGTTATGCACATGACTGGTAAACCTCTTAATCTTAAATAAAACAAATAAATATATAAACACTCTGTAATATAAAAATTTAACATATGGTAATTGAGCTATAGATCCTTGAGAAAGAGACATATCACTTTATATGCTTGCTTATCCCACACAACTTCAAAAAATATTTGATCTTCATTCCCCAAGAGTACCGGAGACCACAGTGGAAATACAATAAGAAAAACAAAAAGACGATTCTCAGATTTCATTTTTTTTGCATTTGGATTTCCAGTGATCTAGTTTGTTGTTGCTGTTGCTGTTATTTAAAGGTAATTTATCTGATCATCTCCTCTTGCCAATTTTAAAAAACTCCCTTATAAGGTGAAATCCATTTGTATACTATTATTTTACCTATGGTAATAAATATTGAGCAGGAAACATAAAATCTTAAAGGAAGAGTTGATTTTTTTAGGGTTAGTTAGGACTAATGGCCAAGAGAATTCTAAGAAGAGAGAAGAGTATAAGCAAAAAATATAGTAAAAAGTATTCTGGAACACTTTTTGCTTGTTTTGGATACAGAAGATGATAAGGAGAGGTTAGAAATTGAAGCAATAAACGTTTATTTTGAAAATTTTTGATCATATTGTTTTCAAAGCATGTTTTTTCTTCCTCTTACACTATGCTGTTATTACATGCTTAACAATCTTTGTTTTTTAATGAAAATTTTTATTTTGAAATAATTGTAAATTCACATGCAGTTGTAAGAAATGATACAGAGAGATACTGTGTACACTTTACCCAGTTTCTCTAGTGGTAATATCTTGTAAAACTATGGTACAATATCACACCTAGGATATTGACATTGATACAGTCAAGATACAGAACATTTCCATTACTACCAGAATCCCTCATGCTGCTCTTTCATGGTCATGTCCAATTCTATTGAACCTTCACCCTCATCCCCTGCTTAATAGCCCCTGAAGGCAAGTAATCTGTTCTCCTTCTCTATAATGTTGTCATTTAAAAAAAAAAAAAAATGTTGTCATAGCAAGAATTATATATAAATTTAATGAAGCAGTATGTAACCTTTTGGGATTTGATTTTTCACTCAGGTTAATTCTCTGGAGATTCATCTAGGTTGTTGTATGTATGAATAGTTTCTTCTCTTTTATTTTTGAGTAGTATGGACTTATCACATTTTCTTTGATCATTCACTGGTCAAAGGACATCTAGATTGATTCCAGTTGTGGTTTTTCCAGGTTTTCCTATAAATATTCCTATAAATATTCATGTGTAGGTTTTTATGTTAACATAAATTTTCATTTCCTTGGGATAAATGCTCAGAATGCATTTGATACCTTTTGTGTGGGTGTGTGTGAAATAAATTTCCTTAATAGTTACAATACCAAAAAAAACCATTGCTGTTGAGTCAATTCCAACTCATGGCAACCTTATAGCACTATCAAATTATTGATTTAACATTGGGCAAGCTTTGGTAGTTTGTGTTTTTCAAATGAAGTGGTCCTTTTCGTTTAAGTTTTCAAATGTATTGCTGTAGAGTAGTTCATAATATTTCCTTATTATACTTTTTGTTTCTCCAGGGTGTGTAGTAATATTCCCTGTTTCATTGATGATGTTGGTAATTTGTATGATTTCAATTGTTTTAAATTTGTGGAGATTTGGTTTTTGGTCCAGAATGTAGTCTTTCTTGGTATATTTTCAGGGCACTTAAAAACAATGTGTATTCTGCTATTGTTGGTTGGCATATTTTGTAACTGTTGGTTAAATTCTGTTTGTTGAGTATGTTGTTGACTTCGTCTAAGTCTTTGTTGATTTTCTGTCTATTTGGTCTACCAATTGCTGAGAAAGAGATGTTATTTCAACCGTAATTGTGGATTTGTCTATTTTTGCTTAGCATGTTATCAGTTTTTGCTTTTTGCAGCTCTATTAGTTGGTGCATACACATTTAAGATTACTATGTCTACTTTCACCATCACCCAGTGATAATGAAACCACCTCTGTGGCAGTGTTTCTGGAGACTACAAGGAGAAACAGCACTCTCACCCTTGCCCAGCAGTAACAAAGAGGGACCTCTGTGGGTATCAACTGAGGCCCAACAGGGAACCTGAATGTGTACCTCCACAATCATTTACTTATCTTTTCACTAGGCCTCCTCTGACACAACTCTAAACCTGTTACCATCAAGTTGATTCTGATGTATAGCAACCCTATACGACAGAATAGAACTGCCACACAGGGTTTCCAAGGAGTGGCTAGTGGATTAGAGTTGCCAACTCTTTGGTTAACAGCCAGGCTCTTAACCACTCCGCCACCAGAGCTTTGACACAGCCCTAACAGGGACAAAATGACAAAATGCCTCATTATGGCAGGTGAGGTGGAGGTCCAGGTTCCTGAAGAGGTTTCTACTGAAACCATAGCTGAGGGGAGGGACCTGGGGGAGGATCTGCTACAAGTGGAGATGTAGGTGTGCCTCATTGGAGTCTCGCTTACGTGGAAGTATAGGTCTTCACCTGGGATTTTCACGCATAGTTGGCGGTTGAGGTTTCAGATTTTTGGCTGAAAAGAGCAGTCATTGCCTAAAATTCTTCTGCCTTACTATGAATCTTGCCTGTTCCTTTGGTTAGAGAGAACAGATTTTTGTTGTCTGTGTCCATCGATATTTCTGGGCTGCTGGGTTTTTCAACACTCAATCTAGGATATATGATGAAAAAGAAAACCCAGGTAACTCACCACCATGTCATTGCCCTCTTCTCTCCACCTTTGAGCATCTTCTTATTTTTGTTTTACATACAATGTCTAGAGTTTTAATTGTATTTAGAGGAAAGAATAGGGGAAAGTATATCTCCTCTATCCATGGAAGTGGAAGTCTGTCTAGATTTTTTTTTATTGCTGTTTTTTTCACAATCACTTCTTTCATGTCTTATCTCCTTTCCTCCGTTTTATTAAGGTTTCTCACTATCGTTCTTTCAACATCGGTCTTACAATAATGGTAATCACAACAATGATTGGCAATTCTCCTAGTACTTTATTAAAAGCTGGGAAAACAGTAAAATAAAATTCTGTCTAGCTTTAACTCTACATGTATTTTATGCTCTAGGACTATAAAATCTTAAAGGCAGCACTGATTTCTGATGCACTATTGAGTCTTATATCACCAAGCCTGCACATACAGATTAGTATAAACAGTTTCAAAAATCTTCTTATGTCCACCCCAATTATATAATTTGCCTTTTGTAAATTAATCCCACTAATGTCTCCTCAAGTACAGTCACCCAGAATGATGTGGATGGAGTCAGTCTTTTGGAACTCCATTTGCTGATGTGGCATGACTCAAAATGAGAAGGAACAGTTGCAGATGTCTGTTAATAATCAGAATGTAGAACGTATGAACTACAAATCTAATGAAATTGGAAACCATCAAATATGATATAGAAGGCATAGACAGACATCGATATCCTAGGCATTAGTGAGCTGAAATGGACTGGTATTGACCATTTTGAATCAGGCAAATCATGATCTACTCTGCCAGGAACGACAAATTGAAGAGGAACGGCATTGCATTCATCATCAAAAAACATTTCAAAATCTATCCTGAAGTACAAGGATAATATCCATACACCTACAAGGAAGACCAGTTAATATGACTGTTATTCAAATTTACCCACCAACCACTAGGGCCAAATGTGAAGAAATGGAAAGTTTTTACCTTACCTTAACTTTTATTTTTTTAGCAGTCTGAAATTGATCAAACATGCAATCAAGATGCATTGATAATTGCTGGTGATTGGAATGTGAAAGTTGGAAACAAAGAAGGATTGGTAATTGAAAAATATGGCCTTGGTGATAGACATGATGCCAGAGATCACGTAGGAGAATTTTGCAAGACCAACAACTCCTTCAAGGCAAATACCTTTTTTCAACAACATAAACGGTGATTCTACAAGTGGATCTTGTAGGACGGAATACACAGGAATCAAATCGACTACATCTGTGGAAAAAGATGATGGAAAAAATATAACCAGTCAGAAGAGACCATCTGTTGCTCGTATGCAAGTTCAAGTTGAATATGAAGAATATTAGAACAAGCCCAAAAGAGCCAAATATGACCTTGAGTATATCCAACCTAAATTTAGAGACCATCTCAAAAATAGATTTGATGCATTGAACACTAGTGACCGAAGACCAGAGGAGCTGTGGAATGGCATCAAGGACATCATACATGAAGAAAGCGAAAAATCATTAAAAAGAAAGTAAAGAAAGAAAAGATGAAAATGGATGTCAGACAAGACTCTGAAAGCTGCTTTTGAACTTCGAGTAGCTAAAGCAAATGGAAGAAATGATGAAGTCAAAGACCTGAACAGAATATTTCAAAGGGTAGCTCCAGAAGACAAAGCAAAGTATTATAATGACACGTGCAAAGACCTGGAGTTAGAAAACCAAAAGGGAAGAACATACTCGACATTTCTCAAGCTGAAAGAACTGAAGAAAAAATTAAAGCCTCCAGTTGCAATAGTGTAGGATCCTATGGACAAAATACTGAACAACTCAGGAAGCAACAAAAGAAGATGGAAGGAATACACAGAGTCACTGTACCAAAAAGAATTGGTCAATGTTCAGTCATTTCAGAGGGTAGCATCTGACTGAGAACCAATGATACTGAAGAAGGAATCCAAGCTGCACTGAAGACATGAGTCAAAAACAAGGCTTCAGGAATTGAGAGACTACCAATAGAGTTGTTTCAACAAAGGGATGCAGTGCTGGAAGCACTCACTCATCTATGCCAAGAAATTCGAAAGACAGCTACCTGGTCAACCGACTAGAAGAGATCCATATTTATGCCTATTCCATAGAAAGGTGATCCAACCAAATGCAGAAATAATCAATGTCATTAATATCACATGAAAGTAAAATTTTGTTGAAGATCATTCAAAAATGGCTGTAGTAATGTATCGACAGAGAACTGCCATAAATTCAAGCTGAATTCAGAAGAGGACATGGAACCAGGGATATCATTGCTAATGTTAGATGGATGTTGGGTGAAAGCAGAGAATACCAGAGAGATGTTTACCTATGTGTTATTGACTATGCAAAGACATTCAACTGTGTGGATCATAACAAATTATGGATAACATTGCAAAGAATGAGAATTCCAGAACACTTTATTGTGCTCATGAGGAACCTGGACATAGATCAAGAGGCAGTCATTTGAACAGAACAAGTGGATACCACGTGGTTTAAAGTCAGGAAATGTGTGAGTGAGTGTTGTATCATTTCACCATACTTATTCAGTCTGTATGCTGAGCAAATAATCTGAGAAGTAGGCTTTATGAAGAAGAATGGGGCATCAGGATTGGAGGAAGACTCATTAACAACTTGTGTAATGCAGATGACGCAATTTCCTTGCTGAAAGTAAAGAGGACTTGAAGCACGTACTGATGAAGTTCAAAGGCCACAGCCTTCGATATGGATTACACCTCAACATGAAGAAAACAACTGGACCAATAAGCAGCATCATGATAAATGAAGAAAAGATTGAAGTTGTCAAGGATTTCATTTTACTTGGATCCACCCACAATCAACATCCATGGATGCAGCAGTCAAGAAATCAAAAATTGCATTGCATTGGGCAAATCTGTTGCAAAAGACCCATTTGGAATGTTAAAAAGGAAAGATGTCACTTTAAGGATTAATGTGTGCCTGACCCAAGCCAGGATATCTTTAAGCACCTCATATACATGGGAAAGCTGGACAATGAATAAGGAAGACTGAAGAAGAATGGACTCCTTTGAATTAAGGTGTTGGCAAAAAATATTGAATATACCATGGACCGCCAAAAGAACAAACAGGTCTGTCTTGGAAGAACTACAGCCAGAATGCTCCTTAGAAGGTATGATGGCAAGACTTCATCTCACAAACTTAGGACGTGTTATCAGGAGGGATCAGTGCCTGGAGAAGGGCATCATGTTTGGTAAAGTAAAGGGTCAGTGAAAAAGAGGAAAACTCTGAATGTGTTGGATTGATACAGTGGCTGCAACAGTAGGCTCAAGCATAACAACAATCTTGAGAACGGTGCAGGACGGGGCAGTGTTTCATTGTTTTGTATATAGGGCTGCTATGATAAAAAAAAAAAAAAAATTTTTTTTTTTTATGAATCATAATCGACTCGACAGCACCTAACAACAACATGTCAATATGTCAGCATGTAGGTATATTTATAAAAAAACAATTGCCTCTAAGAAAATTAAACAGTTGTTGGGGAAAAAAACAAACAAACAAAAAACCTTATTCACAAATAGTTAGAGAAATCTAAATATTTACCACAATATATTCGGAGAAGGCTTCCCCCTGAAAAGATCATGATACAGATCAGGGAACCAGCTTTTAATGTGATTTCTTTCAAAACTGTATTCAGTAAAATTGCTAAATCAATGAGCTTATTACCAACTGATTGTTTAGCTACTTTGGAAGTCACTGCAGTCAATTAAGCCCCCTTAAGTATATTCCACTCAAAATTTCAAAAAAGATAGAAGCAAGTAAGTACTGACTTTTGGCTCAGTTTATATTATATATTCACCAAAATTCAGTTATTTTAAGTTAAGAAAAAATCTCTGGGATATTTCAGAGCTTCTGATAAAAAAAAAGTGTACATAAAGACAAAACAAATTACCATAATTATACTGGATATTAAACACCTCTAAATTGATACCTCAGTCAATTGTTTCTACAAATTTGATTTTCACAGATAATATTTCTATGATAAAATTTAATGATTCAGAAAAAAGAGAACATTAACTGTTTAGTGAGTTTGAAATAGTTATCATGTAATGCCATTTATATCTGAATATAGATCTTATTGAAGTTCTGCTAAATAAATTAAATATACACAGTTTCTTTTATAGAAACCCAAATCAAATAAATGGCACTAAATTGTATAACAGCTATATGAATAAAAATTGAACAAGTATACAAATCAGTTGATATATTACCTTTATATGCCACCAGATGAAAACTGATTATCACATTGGCTTTTCTGTATGAATAAAGATTTGCCAATGTAGTTTTAGACAAGTAAACCAAGAGAATCATGTTGTCATTTAAATATCCTCTTGATAAAAGTTTACCACGGATACGATAATAAAAAAAAAAAAATCTGGATTAAGTCCATACATTAATAATTAAATGACACTAAGTTGGAGATTAATTGAAAAAAATATTTCAATATTTCATTTTATTAGTCTTGAGAGCTTACTACTATACAATTTGCATGGCTTCTCAAACAATTTTTTCACCTTAAAATGAGAGTAAAATTATGATTTGCACTATTTCCTTTAGAAAAATTATAATAGTGCATTGTTTCAAACCACATTATTATATAAGTTCATTCTGAAGAATAATAATCTGATTAATTTCATTGAGGAAGGAACATTTCTTCCCCTCTGCTATTTCCTTTCATGATGAAAGAATTCAATATGCCATAATGGTCCTTGTCTCTCATTCCTCCTCAGGGAAGTAGGGGAAACATTACTGGTATGGTAAACTAACTAGCATGGTATGAAAGGGGGTGAGTTGCCCTGTCTCTCAGTTAACTCTTTTTTTTTTTTCTCAGTTAACTCTTGCTGTAAAATAACTGACTCCAAAATTTAGCAGTTTTAAAGAACAAATATTATTGCACACAGTTTCTCAATCAGGAATCCAGGACCAGCTTAGTTGAATGGTTTTAGCTCAGGATTTCTCATGAGGTCGCAGTCAACAAGTCAGCTGAGTCTGAAGGCACCTGAAGGTTTGGCTGCGCTGGACAATCCACTTCCAAGTTCACTGAAGTGGCTGTTGGCAGGGAGCTTCAGTTCCTTACTACATTGGCTTCTTCGCAGGACTGCTCACAACATGGCACCTGGCTTCCATGGCATGGCAAATGATTTGAGAGAGAGACAAAGTCCAAGATGAAAGCTGCAGCACCGTTTATACCCTAATCCCGGAAGTGACATATCTCTTCTGCCATATTCCATTGGCCACACATTGCACTGATACAGTGTGGGAGAGAACTATATAAGGGTTTAAATCCTACATGGCAGGCATCACTGGGGACCATTTGGAGGCTGGGTATCACGCCCTGCCTCTTTATTTTCCCAAAGGAAGAAAATTGCTTACAGAGAGAACATATGCTGTCTATACCTCAGTGCTGTAAATTGTACAGCAACAGACTCAGCCTCTATACTCAAGGGGGCTTACATTTGGAGGAATAAATCTTAAGCCTCAATAAACACACAGTAGCCAAGACTCTTGAGATAAAGGCAAAAATTAAAATTCAGGGGTTAGATGGATATGGGATAATTGAGAGTGTTGGCACATGTAGTGTGCTTCACTTTATGCTTTGGACTTTACTCTGTGGATAGCGTATTTTGACCTTTGCTATTTGTTGGACTTACTTGAATTTATCACAATTGTTAGCCTAAAGGTGAATATGTGGTTTTTCATTATTTCTATGTAACTTTCTGTAAATCCGAAATATTTCATTGTTTTAAAAAAGGAAAGGATGTGTGGAGGCTGAAGCCAGGTCTTCTATCGCCTGAGTCTTTCACTGGCTGTAGTAGAATAATTAATATGGCACCTTAGTGAATTTTGGTACCCTCACTTTGAGTTAAAGAATGCACTTGACCAGTTAGTGGACTCCTGTTCTAAAGGCAACTAATCCACAGGACTGACAATAGAAAAGATATTCTATCCTCAGGTTATAGCTGAATTATGTTTAAGAAGGAGTAAAGATGTATAAACCCCGCTAGAGAGAATGCTAAAGGTCCTATAAATCTTAAACTTGTTCATATTAACTTCTGTATCAGAGAACGGACCCCATTCTACCATTCTTGTGAAGTTCCTTCTGTTTCAGTATTCTACCTTCTTTAAGGCAGTTGTATAGGTGCCAAGTGATAGCCCAGAGTTTTCAACCTTGGTGACAGAACTGGAACTCAGACCTTTGTCTCCTAACTCCATCCAGCCAATAGCTTGAAAACCTCCAGTTTTTTTGTATCTGTGCCATGTTTCACTAAGCATATTTTAGACTGTTTGTGTCGTGCACTTAACTGCAGAAAGTGCTACAGAGAATGAATGAATTACTTTGAGAAACATAAGATAAAAATTATTTTTATAGAAAATGTGGCTTAGTAAATGAAAACATCTCTCCACAAAACAGAATTAAGGTTCTGTTTGATTCGTATAGATACTCAGTTTGAGAGATCATTTTATCACAAGATTCTAGTTTTTCCACCCATAGTGGACCACAGGAACTGAATCGAAACTGGTTTGCAGAAATGAAAACAATGGAAAGCAAGCACATAAGCAAAAGGTTCCCATCAAAAGTATGTTGAGATCAGAGTTTCTTTCCTGTCTCTCCCTCATAAGACAGGAAGAAAATCCAGGATCTTTGAAAATTACTCTATAATGTATGGGTTGTGAAGAGCAGATCTGAAAACACCGCTGCCTTGCCTATGAATATGCTTCTCCCTGTGTTGCTCCTCCCTTCACCTCTTCATATAGGCCATCCTTTTTTCTTTCCCTTAACTCCCCTTTTAGGCAGACACAAGCACTCACAAACCTTGAAACCACAGTCTTTCTGTCTCTGTCTCTCAATCTGTTCTTTCCCTTTCTCCCATTGCCTACCCATCTCTTCCTCACACTCTGCTTCTCACTCCTTCTCTTACATAGTGACCTACGCAGACATATACGCATGCAGTCACCATCAGCATATTGATGATGGTCCTTAATTAAATATGGTATAAAGAAAACAGTGATCTACTATTTAAAAAAATGCTAATAAAAATAGCTATTAAAGAAATGTTTCTGAAAATTAACTAAGGATATATAATGTTTGTATAGAGGAGTATTCTAAGGATAAATAAAATATTAGAGTATTAATTTCACTTTTTTAATAACTGTTGGGAATTTTATAGAAGCCCCAGCTTTTTCTCTGACTTTTATGCTCACCTACTGAAAAGACCTGCATTCTTCCTGAGAATTAAATCCTCCCCTGCTTCTGAAATCTCACCAGATAAAGCTGCTATTTCTCCCTTTGTCAACCCCAGGAGTGAAGCTTTCCCAAGGGTCAACATTTGTCCTCTGATGCCTCCTACTGCCCCAGGAACCGCACCACAAATGCTTCCAACACTTGTGCTGTGGCAAGCACAGAGGCGCATGGATGGGAAGATTGATCACTTCCTTTAGTAACTCAATCCTGCAAGCGTGCTTTAACATTTTTTAGAGTTGTCATGGATTGAATTGTGTCCATCAGAAATATGTATCAACTTGGTAAGGCCATGATTCCTAGTATTGTGTGGTTGTCCTCCATTTTGTGATTTTAATTTTATGTTGAGAGGATTAGGGTGGGATTCTAACACCACCCTTACTCAGGTCACCTCCCTGACCCAAGGTAAAGGGAATTTCCCTGGGGTGTGGCCTGTTCCACCTTATATCTCCAGAGATAAAAAGGAAAGGGAAACAAGCAGAGAGTTGGGGACCTCATACCACCAAGAAAGCAGCACCAGGAGCAGAGTGCATCTTTTGGACACGGGGTCCCTGCCCCTGAGAAGCTCCTCGATCAGGGGAAGACTAGGGACAAGAAATTTCCTCCAGAGCTGACAGAGAGAGAAAGCCTTCCCCTGGAGCTGGCACCCTGAATTTGGACTTGTAACCTACTAGACTGTGAGAAAATAAATTAATTTTTTTAAAGCCATCCACTTGTGGTATTTCTGTTATGGCAGCACTAGGTGACTAACACCGTCAGGCAAACCCAGACATTCCACCATCCAAACTGACTCTCCGGCGTTCTACCCCTACCTCCTAGGCTCAAGTGGAGATTCTAGCTATACAGGTTAAGGGCGTCAGTGACCACCTTGCACTATTTCATTCTGATTAACAATATACACATTACTTTTGGAAACGTCCCTGTTTGCATAACACCCTTACTTTCCTAATCATCTAGATTCATGGATTTTATAGGTGCTACATAAAGCAAAATATTTAAGCTGTGTCTGCTTCACTTTGTCTGAATTATTACTTACGTGGTAATGTAAGACTTTGAATATTCTTATTACCATCTTAGAAGACTTGCTTGCATATTTTTTTCTTATTTCACTACAAATCGAGTCAGCATATAGTTACAATTTAGCAGATGCTCTTTTAATCTACTAACCATTCTGAAAGATCAACTTCATAGACTCTTCTCTCTCTTCACCTTTTTTCAATCTACTTTTTAGTGATTAAAAGTCATTCAATCAAATATCCATTATTGCTCACCTACTATGTTTCCCGGGAAAATCAAATAAATACATAAGCAACACCAGTGGAATACTGCCAAGAATCTTAATGTGTTTAACATTAGTCGGGGGTGGGGAGTCACATATGTGTAAATAAATCAGTATAAGGAAAAGAAGATTGAAATGAGTATCAGTTAAAATACAGGTAGAAGGATAGAATAAAGTCTAATTACTTGTAACTGAGGAGATTTGGACCTTTCATGCAGCATGATTCATTTGAGCTGAGCCTAAAGGGAGGAGGCTGATCCCAGCAGGCTGAGAACCGACTGAGAATAGGAGTGGGGAGTACGCTATTTTTCTTAGTTATCTAGTACTTCTATAACAGAAATGCCACAAGTGGATCGCTTTAGCGAAGAGAAATTTATTCTCTCACAGCCTAGAAGGCTAGAAGTCCAAATTTAGGGTGGCAGCTCCAAGGGAAGTCTTTCTCTCTCTGTTGAGTCTGGGGGAAAGCCCTTGTCATCAATCTTCCCCTTATCCAGGAGCTTCTCAGCACAGGGATCCTGAGTCCAAAGGACACATTCTGCTTCTGGCACTACGTTCTCAGTGGTATAAGGTCCCCATGTCTCTACGCTGGCTTCTCTCTTCTATATCTCAAAAGAGATTGACTTAATACACAACACTAATCATGTAGATTGAGTCCTGCCACATTAACATAACTGCCACTAATCCCACCTTGTTAACATCTTAGGGGCAGGATTTAAAACACGTAGAATAATCACATCAGATGACAAAGTGGTGGACAATCACAATACTGGGAATCATGGTCCAGCCAAGCTGATGCACATTTTTTTTTTTTTTGGTGGGGGGACACAGTTCAACCCATAATGCTATTATTTATTTATTTATTTTTTTAGGTAAGCACTTAGGACTCTCAGGGTGGTGTAAGTGGTTAAACACTCAACTACCAGTCGAAAGGTTGATGATTCAAATACACCCAGAGGAGCCTGGAAGACAGGCCTGGTGATCTACTTCCTAAGGCCACCGCCTTGAAAACCCTATGGAGCAGTTCTACTCTGCGTACATGGGGTTGCCATGAGTCAAAATTGACTCTACAACCACTAACAACACCTACATAAAGGCCAGATTAGAAAGAAGTTTCAATTTATGCTAAGGAGTTTGAACTTTGTGTTAAGGTGCCTTGGAATGTTTGCTATTATTGAATAAGGAAAATAATATGTTTTTCTTGTGATTTAGCAAGTTAAACACAACAGAACGGGTTAGAGGGAAACAGGGCAAACTGAACGAAATTAATCAGACTTGAAATTAATGGTTTGTAAGCATATTGTTTTCTTGCTTGCTTCTTTGTGCTTTTTAATTTTGCATTTTCCCAAAGCCAAAATAATAGCCTGGGTTGAATCCAGCAGGTGGTAAATAAATATTTGTTGAATGCATCATTTAAAAAACCTGCCTGAATACTACCTCATCTGAAAATGAAGAGTTGCAGAGGTTTCTTCCTATGTATCCCCTTTGCGATTCACCAGTGTGAAAGGTCACGTTTAAGATACAACTGTAACTACTTCGTTTTCTCAGTCAAGAGGGCACAATATATCTCCTTAATAATAAATATATTATTATCACAGACACAAACCTGGTTATCTTTTTTTTTCTTACATTGAAAATTTGCAATGGTAATGAAAGCATCCAGCTGGTTTAAACAGAGACTTTTTTTGTGCATGGCGATACTGAGGGATTCCTTCCAGTTTTACCCAAGCATACACATGGAATCATACATCACAAGACAAATAGGCATAAAAGTCATTGAAGAAAATCTGGTCTAATCTCCACAATTTACAGCTGAGGAAACTGAAGTTTAGGGTAGTAATATTTCTTTCAGTTCTACACATTAGTTTCTATCCTATATTCTCTTCTGCATCAAATGCACTTGGAAAACTATTATATACCCCCAAGACTTAGTCAGCAAGAAAAGAAGCTGGGTTTTAAATGTTATAGATATTGTCAGCCTTCCCCACGGTAATAATGCTCTGCTCAGCGTGTGAGTCTGTATAACAGAGCAGATTTATTAGCTTTAATGGGAGTATACTACAAATTTATGCTCTGTATTTGAATAATTTATGCAATACCGCTATGACTGAAATCTAGATTTATGTTAAAATCTATGACGTGGTTTAGTAAGTGTTTTTAATAGGAATTTGTTGCTGTTTTTCAAAAGAGAAAATGAAGGGGAGCATAGCAGGTAACAGTCAGAATTATGAACTCTGATATCGAAATTGGTATGAAAATAAACCTAGTCTTCACTTTTTTATATTCAACATTTAGGGATCTTTAAAGAACTGATAGTCTTGACCCAACATCTTCTAGTTTCTGGGACTTGTGTTAGCATGTAATTTTCTGAATAAACACATTTTCTCTACGAACTTCATGATTGGGGCGCTCTTTACTTTTGTAGTGCTACATTTGATAAAAAAAGACTAATGCAGCTCTAGAAAGTAGTAGAAGCAAAGGTTTTAAGCAGACATACCTCACATTCTCTAGAATTATGGCATTTGTCAAAGTTTAGTGTATCCCTTTATTAATGAACATGCCTCATCTTCTTTAGTATATACCTCAATTTTTTTTATTTCTGTGGACATTCGATGGCAGTGGGTACTGGGTTCTGGGTATATTAGTTTATTTATTAAAATAAATTTCTGGTAAGTGCTTAGGTGAACAAATTTCACAACCTTCAGACTTAAACTTGGTAATAGATTTAATTAAAAAAAAAAATCCTGATTCTTTTTATGCTTCTTTAACTCTAAACAGATAAAAACAAACAAACTCGTTGCCATCGAATGGATTACTACTCATAGTGTCTATAACGGACAGAGTAGAACTGCCCCATAGGGTTTCCAAGAAGCATCTGGTGCATTTGAATTGTCAACCTTTTGGTTAGCAGCTGTAGCTCTTAACAACTACAGGTTTTCCCTAAACAGATAGAACATAAATAATTTTGTTATTTTATTTTTTACAAAGACATCACACTTGGTTTCTTATTACTTTCATGCATAAAAATAGAGTTTATTAGTGAGAAGCCATAATGTAAACTCTACCAATGATAATAAGCGTTTTATATAGCCAATTATAAGAGGTCTCCTTAGAAAATGTATCCTTTATGAAACAGAAACAGGTTTTCTGATATAAATAATTTGATGAGACATTGAAGAGGATAGTAGTATCTCCAAATTAACATATAAACAAATTAACAGTATTAGTACATACTTTTTTTTTTCTTTTCTCTACATATTGGATAATAATATCATGGCATCTAGTGGTTCAGATGCAAAGCCAAGAAAAGCAGCCTTTAAAAAATGGCTAATGACAAGGTTCTGAAGGGAATTCTATTTGATTAGTCATGCAATCCAGATAATAGGGCTAAAAGAAAATTTGTCAATGAACTTAGTCAACACTGTTGAAAAATTGCATTCACAATCTTCTGTTAATTTTTAAAGATCAAGATATTGTAACTTACGTGCTTATTTTGATAAATTAAAACGAAATGTTTTGCAGTAAAAAACAAATAAAAAGCAATTCTTAAAAATCATATGATTTCTATTGAGAAGTACACTTGCATGAAGGAGACAGTACTGTAAAAGATACAATGGTTAGTGCCTCTGTTTATATGAGAACTGTGTGAGTTTAGGTCATAAAACAAATCTCAATAAATCTTAAAAAATTGAAATTATACTAAGTATGCTATAGGGTCGCTATGAGTCAGAATCAACTCGATGGCAGCGGGTTTGGTTTTTGTTTGATGCTATCTTACCAAAATGGAAAGAAACTAGAAAACAATAAAAGAAAGAAATGTGCAAAATTTACAAATATATAAAAATAAAACAACATACTACTAAATAATGTGTCAAAGAAAAAATCTCAAAAGAAATAGCAAATATTTGATAAGAATGAAAACAAAAACACGACATGTAAAAAGATACACAACTAAAGCAGTACCTAAAGGGAAATTTATAACTGTAAATGCCCATATTGAATAAAGAAGAAAGCACTCAGATCAATAACCCGAACTTCCACCTTAGCCACTGGGGAGGGGGGGGGAGAAACAAGCTAAGCATGGAGCAAGTAAAAGGAAGAAAATAAAAAAAGATTAGAATGGAAATAAATGAAATAGAAAACAATAGAGAAAATCAACAAAATCAGAAGTTGTTTCTTTGAAAAGATGAAATGACAAATCTCTAGACAGACCATCAAAAAGAGAAAAGAAAACTTACCAAGACTTGGAATGACAGGTATTACTAACAACTTTACAGAATAAAAATTATTATAAAAAATATTATAAACTATTGTATTTCAGCAAATTAGATAACATAATTTTTTTTTTTTTTATCAATCAAATTGCTATAAAGACTCAAGCTACTGAAACTGACTGAAAGGAAATAGAATATCTGAATAGACCTATAACAGTAAAGAGGTTGAATTAGTGATCATGAAACTTCTCACAAAGAAAAGCCCAGGCCTATATTGCTATGGAGGCAGTTGGTGGTACAAATGGTTAAAGTACTTGTCTGCTAACCAACACGTTGAAGGTTCTAGTCCACCCAGAGGTTCCCCAGAAGAAATGTCTAGCAATCTACTTCCGAAAAATCAGCCACAGAAACCACAACATTAAAAAGAAAAAAAAAAAAAAAAAACTCCATGGTGTCACCATGATCGAAATGGACGCTATGGCAAATGTTCTGGTCTGCACAACATCGTACTCAGAACCAATTAAATATAAAAGAGACATCTTTAAATTTTTAGAAGAAAATATGGAGAAAAATTAAATATTCAGGGTAGGAAATAATTCCTTTAAAACAAAATAAACACATGGCTACAACAAGGAGCTCAACCATCACAATTGTGAGAGTGGTGCAGGACCAGGCAATGATTTGTTTTGTAATACAAAAGGTTGCTATGAGTAGGAACCCACTCAATAGCCTCTAACAACAACAATCACCACAAAAGGACAGTACTACTTGATCCCTTTAAAATCAGCATTGTTTGCAGTAGCAAGAATCTAGAAACAAAACAAACATGAACAAGAAAACAGATAAATAAGTTGTGATATATTAACACCACATAGATTGTTACATATTGCTATGAAATTAGAGGGTTTTTTTTGTAAATGGATCATAAATAAGACTAGAATTCTGTTAAACTTTGCTCCTCTGTAAATACTCAAAATAACTGTGAGTATTGGGTCGTGAAACAACACTCATGTGTATTGGCTGCTCATACTCAAGAGAATTTAGTTTTACCAGTGAGAGTTTTATTAAGGCTTCAGTGGAGTAAGTACATCCTCATAGGTAATGTTTCTCAGTCCAAAGTAATGTGAAGATGCACATACACTCCAGGCAATGCTGAGGGATGCCTGGGGCTACCAGAGGCTGGGAGAGACAAGGAAGAATGTTACCTCAGAGCAGAGATAACATGGCCCTGCAGACACCCTGATTTTGGACTCTGAGCATCCCCAACTGTGTGACAATAAGTTCTTATTTCTGTTAGCCACCCACTTTGTGGTATTTTGTTATGGAAGCCCTAGAAAACTAAAACAATAAACTTCTGCCAATTATTTTAACTCTTTAGACCTTAGATAACTCATTTAAATAGGATATCAATTTTTTATTTACAATACTAGACACAAAGATTAAATCATTTAAGACATGCAATTTAAAGAACAAATAAAGAAAATGATAAAGGACCTTAGAAAATAAGCTATTTATTATTAGCATGTGTATTTGTATTTATTAAAATGAGAGAATAATACTGTCTTTTAAAAAGATATTATCAGGTCACATTTGCATCTGCAGAGGGTTTACTGTCATTGAATTAGATTCTGAAGTGAAAGAAGCCAAATTTCGATGCCACTCGTAATTGTATAACACCTTGGTGTTTGTTATGTGATAATAGTTGTGTGATTGTCAATAACTTCTATAATGGTGTTCATTATGTTTTCTGTTATGCAGAACTGTAATGTCACCTAAGTCATACAGGCAGGTCTTTTATTGGAGCTGACCTAAAATTAAAAAATGTCAACAGCTATTTACCTTTCCTCTTCAGCTGTATAATCACAACATTATATCAAATAAGAGATAAACATTTCCCTGTGACTTTAAAGACCATTTACAGGTGTCATTTTTAACATCTCTCTTATTTGTTTCAAATTAAAGCATCTGTTTTCTAAATCATTCATAGCTAATCTTACCATTTCCACAAGAGAAACTTAACCCATTTTAAATCAACCCTGTATCCATATTCAGATTAACAACTGCACGGATTGTTGATGTTGTTATTAGGTGCCAAGTTGAGTCAGTTTTGACTCATAGCTACCCTATGTACAACAGGATGAACCCTGCCTGCTCCTGCGCCATCCTCACAATCATTGCTAATATGGCGGCGCCTCCTTAAAAAGCTAGAAATAGAAATATTATACAATCTAGCAACTCCACTCCTAGGAATACATCCTAAAGAAAAAAAGAGCTGTCACATGAGTAGACATATACACAACCCATTGTTCATTGCAGCTTTATTCACAACAGCAAAAATCTGGAAACAACCTAAGTGCCCATCAACAGATAAATGGATAAACAAATTATGGTACATACACACAATGGAATACTATGCAACGATAAAGAGCAATGATGAATCCATGAAACATCTTACAACATAGATGAATCTGGAGGGCATTACGGTGAGTGAAATAAGTCGATCACAAAAGAACAAATATTGTATTAGATCACTATTATAAAAACCAAAGAACAGATTTACACACACACACACAAAATATTTGATGGTAATAAGGGAGGGGAGGGGAGGGGAAATCACTAACTAGATAGTAACTTTGGTGAAGGGAAAGACAACACATAATACAGAGGAAATCAGCACAACTTGACCAAGGAAAAGTCAAAGATGTTTCCTTGACATATCCAGATACCTTGAGGGACTGAGTTACTGAGTACTGAGTTACATAGGAAAATTACAATCACAAGATGGAGGACAACCACACAACACTGTGTCAACTAAGTTGACACATTTCTTGGGGAGACCCAATTCAATCCACGACAGTCCTGGTCAGAGCGGAAGAAAAATGAAAAACGACATTCAAATTCACAAAAAAAGACCAGACTTACTGGTCTGATAGAGACTGTAGGAACCTCGTAAACTATGGCTCCCAGACACCCCACTAGTTCAAAACTGAAACCACTCTTAAAGTCCACCTTTCATTCAAAGATTAGACTGGCCTATAAAACAAACAATAACACACTTGAGGAACATGCTTCTTAGTTCAATCAAATAAACAAGAACAAATGGGCAACAACTGCCAACACCAAAGATGAGAAGGCAGCAAAGGACAGGGAAACTGGAGGAATGGACGCGGAAAGCCAGGTATAAAGGGAAAGGATAAGAGTGCTAGAAATAGAAATACTATACAATCTAGCAATCCCACTCCTAGGAATATATCCTAGAGAAACCAATATCACAAAACAATTTGTGTATAAATTTTCAAATGAGAAACTAATTTGAGTTATAAACTTTCACCTAAAGCACAATAAAATTTTTAAAAATTACATGCATGTGATATTAATAATGTCATTTGATAATTTCTGCATTCTATTGGGGCACCTTTCTTTGGAATGGGCGTGAATATGGATCTCTTCCATTCAGTCAGCCATGGAGTTGTCTTCCAAATTTCTTGGCATAGACGTGTGAGCACCTAACATTGCATCTGTTTGTTGAAACATCTCAATTGGTATCTTGTGAATTCCTGGAGCCTTGTTTTTTGTCAATTCCTGCAGTGCAGGTTGAACTTTTTCCTTGAATACCATTGATTCTTAATCATATGCTACTTCCTGAAATGGTTGAATGTCAACCAACTCTTTATGGCACAACATGGATAGAATTTGGAAATGGTATGCTTTCTAAAACATAAGTAAATATTTTCTAAGCTGCTTCTATGTTTATATTAGGCTCATTTTCCACTTATTTCACACATTTTGTTTCTATTTTGAGAAGCTTTTGAAAGTTAGCAATTACCACCTAGACTTACAACATATTTCATTTGGTATATATATATATATATATATATATATATATACACACACACACATACATACCATCATTTGTATCACAAAGTGAAGGATTTTAAGTTTTTACCAGTGTGTTTATGGAATACCATATATAGACACACAAGCAATTTAATTATAACTGTGGACAACTATAGTTCCAGAACTTGAAGGTTCACTCTTCTCTGGATTCAATATGTGTTTTCTGAAGAGAGAAAATAAATGACTTAGGAGAAATAAATGCCTTAGGAGAAATAAACTGAGAGCCATTGTCACTGGAAGTTGGATATTAGAAGTATAAAAAGAGCCAGAAGCCTTTTTCTGTATGCTTTTTATCATTCCATTAATTTAGAGCTTTCTATACTTCATTTTTTTTTTTTTATACTTCATTTCATTAGAATTTGACACTGGGTACCTGTATGCATTTATGACAAACTATTTACTGGTTCACTAGAATAATAAAAAAAAATATAAATGGCACAGCCATTCAGAAATTTAGGAAAGTATCTAGCAAATACTACCCTGAATTTCCCTCTGAAAGCTCCAAACTGCATGTTGAAACATTAAGGACAGTTTGTGTTAACAGCCTCAGTTTAAAAGAATCCTATAGTGATATAAGATGCAGCAATTTTAAATTTCTTGTGAAGTGATTCAAAGAATTATATGCCAGAAGGAAAATTAATTAGTTTTCTTTGTTCGTAGGGCAATTTTTCTCCATATCTAGGATTCGAATTCAGATTAGTCTTAAGTATGAAGGAATGATTGAACTTATCTCACATTGTCAACAAATTAAAATGCTGTCAACCCTTATGTATTCTCTTGTGGGTGCTCAGCAGTAGGACACTAATACACATTCAAATTCTGTGGACAATTACTCTAGTAAATATGGCTTCGCCACCAGAAAACTTTAGTGTATGAGAACTGAGAAAGACATATTAGCTCACATCATAGAAGGATGGGCTGTTCTATTCAAAAACTTTATTGAAAGGACAGGATGTTCTATTTAAGGTCATTAATTTCATAGTCTCTTATGTATTATGAATCAAACCTAACAGTAGGGGATTATTTTTATATATACACGCATGAAAGTAAGTCAAAAAGTTTGTTGTTGTTGTTTGCCGTAGAGTATATTCTGACTCATAGCAACCCTATAGGACAAAGTAGAACTGCCCCATAGGGTTTCCAAGAAGTGGCTGGTAGATTTGAATTGTTGACCTTTTAGTTAGCAGCCTGAGCTCTTAACCACTTCATCATCAGGGCAAAAAGCATTGCTACAAAATCATAGAAAACTTTATTAAACAAAAATATCAAAATGTGAAGCTATTGTTTCTCTGTGTACCCTCCATATCCTCCATCTAAACCTATACATTTCTGGAGGCATTGTTTACATCTCTCTGACCCTCCCCTGAAGAATTCTGTGCTCTTAAATTTACGCCACATCAAAATGGCAGTTTGGGCATTCTTGAGGGACTCAAATTGTGGTTACTTTTAAATATTCTTTGAGTTTTGGGGAACAAAAAGAAGTCTGAAGGGTAAAGATCAGAGCTATAGGGTGGCTGGGGTAAGGTTCCCTAACAAAATCCTTGTAAGACAGCGCTTGCTACCCTCTAAGAACGAGCAGGTGCATTGTCATAATGGAAAAAAATTCCTTGGTGCAAATTTCCTGTACTTTTTCTCACCAATACAATTTTCAATTTTCTTAAAACTTCTTAATGATAAGCTCCCAAGATCATCCTGTATCCTTTGAGAAAATCTGTCAAGACTACCCCTTTGGAATTAAAAAAAAAAAAAAAAAAAAGTCACTATAATCTTCTGACAAATCTTCTCTCTTGGCTCATCTTTGAGATCTTCCTGACCATCTGACCTTCCTTAAAATGCATGATTCATCTAAACATTGTCATTTTATATGGGGCAGCATTCCCACAAACTTGTTGTAAAGCTTCAATGATTTGGGAAGATGTCCACTTGAATTTTCTTGAAAAATTTGATATTAGCCCTGACATCGAAAATTTTTTTTTTCATGACACAAAAAGTATCCATTTTTTTTTTGAAGGCACCCTAACGAGACTAAGTCAATGTATTACAGAGAAAACTTGTCTGCAGCCATCCACTGATCAGAGACATGTTTATACACATTCCGTTTGAAATAAACCTGGGCATGTATTAACTGGAATCCTAGAAGTAATACTTTTTGACTTAACCTCATATATGATGAAAAAGAAGCAAAAATGCCATTCTGTTTTATGTTTGCCAGGAGGGCATTGGTTTAACACCTTCTACCTAAAGATTATCTGTTCATTTCAGTTGGAATTGGTCCCTACTGGAGCCTCTGTAACAATCCCAATAAAAATAATTATCACTCTGAAGTAAGCCTGGCTACAACAGAAGCACCACCCAAAAAATTGTGACAATCAAAATAGAAGTTTATTACTCACATAAAAAAAAAAATCTGAAAATAAGCCACCATTCTTATGGTAGCTCTATTCCCCCAAGTTCCTTATGGATCCAGACTACTTCCAGCCTGTATTCCATCATCCAGAGGTGGACTAGGCTTCATGACCTAAGATACATTTGTGTTCCAAGCAATAGAATCTAGGAATGGATAAAGAAGAAGAAGTAAAGTGTATATGCCAGCTGTCTCTTAAAAAGGTCCCTAAGAGTTACCGTGGAATAAGTCTACTTCCTTCTGAGATACTGAATATACAAATGGGCAATGCTCAGACCAAGTATAATGACAGAACTCTGACCTACAATCTCTGAAGCAACACGGACAGGAAGCCAAACCGCATCTTCTGCAGCAATCAACCTAAATGGGCTCGGTCAATGGCTATCAGCTTCAGTAGTTTTTGTCCCTGCTGGCAGGACCAACCAGAGAAAACCAAATATGTTCCCCAAACTAATCATGTAAAATGCCCTGCTTATTTAGCCCTCCTCCAGCTTCCCTGTGTCAATAGCCTCCAATCATAGCATAGCTGAAACTTTCCCTTTTTCTCACTTTATAAAGCTTTCCCGTTCCCCTGCCTGACTTTGAATCTTTGCCAGTATAAGTGATGGTAGCTTACTCAGTTGCTATAGCAAGCCATGAATAGTCTCTCTTCTGATTTTGGTGTTCTTTATGTATTTCCACAATTGCATTGAACACGTGAACACCTGACTGTTGGAGATGATAAGAAAGGTAATCGTCAATATCGAAGGTCATATACTTGCTAAAATTTCTATTATCATGGAAGAGATGAAAACGGACTTTTGAGATCAATGGTCTTTGCCACAAATACACAGAAAAAATAAATATTAAAACACAACTTTATGAGAACTGAAACTATATAATACCCTGCTTTGTGTTCAATAGTACTAAAAACCTGTTGATAATAAAATTTTTCTTAACTGTGTGATAATGGAAAACAGCTATGGGTAAAGAAATGCCCTCACCCCTTGTGTTCAGGAAAACAACTTACTGCAAATGGTTGACCTTCTCATGTGACTTAGATGAGACTCACAGATACTCCTTGGTTTACCCATGACAAGGCACCAAAAACCAAACCCACAGCCATCGAGTCGATTCTGACTCATAGGTGCAGACCCTCCAAATACCCATTCCTTGCCTCATAAATGAGCACCTGAATTCCTTTTATCCACTCAACAATCAGAAACAAAGTATTTGTTAACCAAACTTTGATTATGCTTCTCCCCTTCCCCCAAGACCCTGAACTTTGGCCTAGCCTCAATCTGAGCCAATATAATGCCCCTCTATTAGGTCCCCTCCCAGAAAATAGGGTGACCTCAGTATGAAACATTCTGAGTTTCTACTTGATGGTGTCACCCTTTCTTCCCATTTTCCCACACCTGGATTTTCTCTAGCTTTGTTTACTCTCCGTTTCTATAAATGAAAATGCAACACTTCCCGATCTTATGGTTGGAGTGTTCCACTTATTGCAAGCCCCCCCACCCCACCCCACAATATTACATGGTCCCTTTCTCTCTTCTCTTTCTGAATAAAGTTCCTCTCTAAATGAGGATGTGTTTTCTATTTGAAATATTTTTCCTTTTCTCATGTTAAGTAATTTTAGGGTAGAGTGTGCTTTCTTGTCCCTGTTTTGAATGATAATGATAACAAGTTAAAATAACCTGGTTACTCCAGGAAATCTTTGCTCTTATGAGACTATGAGGCAAATAAAATACCTAGTTCTCAAGACTAATATCTTCCTTATCAAAACTCTCAAGACTCTTGCTTCACTATGGCCACTCACCCAAAGCTATTATGTCAAAACTCTAGTCAAGTCCTACCTGTTCCCTTCCTGTAATATCCACTTCAAAATTGTCTAGCCTATAAATAGCTATACATTACCCCTTCCCCTAATTTTTATATTTAGACAGACTATAGATTAGGAAGTGTAGGTGTTTTTAAGTAATGTTTTAGAAATTATTTCACTTTCAAAAGTGTTAAACAATTCCATAAACTGATATCAAAAATATGCTTCTTTCAGAAAGACAAAACAAACATCGATGACTTTGTTGGATTCAGAGAGATGGGGAAGCTAAGTAACATTTGTTAAATATAGTCCTGTATATAGGAAAAC
This sequence comes from Loxodonta africana, assembly GCF_030014295.1. Taxonomy (NCBI): domain Eukaryota; kingdom Metazoa; phylum Chordata; class Mammalia; order Proboscidea; family Elephantidae; genus Loxodonta; species Loxodonta africana. The sequence continues at coordinate 54,422,569 of NC_087351.1, forward strand.
TCAAGAGATAATGCTACACTGTTTCATTTCTGTTTCATTTCATTCTGAAATTAAGAAATATTTTAATGAGCTTGTTAAAACTTAGAGGTGAACACTAGTAGAAAAAAGTCAAAACACTAGAAATAACTAGAGCAAAGCTAATATATGTCATATAGTAAAAAACATGGAAAACATACCCAAATATGAAAGCCCAAAACAGGAGGGCAAAACATTAAAAAATATATTATTTCAATGAATGTAATAAAAACATTCAAAAGAAATTCATAGAATGTACATTTTACAAAAGAAACAAATATGAAATGACCCCCAAATTAAAAATTATAAGAAAAAAAAATGGCAGGAAAACAGAAAGTAAATGTAAATAATAAAACTTTCGAGAAGATAGTAAATTTTGTCACATGAAATATAAATCAAGGGAAAACTGTAAAATGTCACTATAAAATATTTTTAACTTCATAAAGGCAGAGAAAGGAAATAGCATAGAGATACTATGGCTGAAAAAGTCATTTACTCAAAAGATAAACAAGATTTAGAAATGTTTGATACTTTAGCAGTGTAAACTAAAATCAATAGTGGCAAACGTAATGTCCTTATTTCATTTCTTCATTTCTCAATTAAGTAAAAATTGAAGACAGACATAGAGGTTTATGTAGTGTAATTAATAAGTTTAACTTAATTTATAAAAAATGCATGCCTGGGTACCACATAACTTTATTTTTCTTTGTAACATCCAGTGATTGTTTAAGAGTTGGTAACATAAAGGATTAAAAAATATTTCAAAATCAGAATTTATAGACTATAGTCTCCAAACAAAATGCTATTAAAACAGAAACTAATAACTTTGAGTGAACCATACTCATTCCTAATAAACATTTCTAAGTCACTTTTGACTTGAATGTAAAACAAAATTTTATTGGTAGCCTATTTTAAAACTAAGGACAATGTAGGTTAGGGATGAAAAAACTGTGAGAGAGTCTCACACTGCTAAAAGAAACTTTGAATTTGAAGCAGATTGTCATGGATTAAATTGTGTCTCCCAAAAATATGTGTCAACTTGGTTAGGCCATATTCCCAGTTTTGTGTGGTTGTCCTCCATTTTGAGATTTTCCTATGTGTTATAAATCATAATCTCTGCCTGTGCTTAAATAGGATTAGGGTGGGATGTAATACCCTTGCTCAGGTCACATCCCTGATCCAATGTAAAGGGAGTTTCCCTGGGGTGTGGCCTGCATCACCTTTTATCTTACAAGAGATAAAAGGAAAGGGAAGCAAGCAGGGATTGGGGGACCTCATACCACCAAGAAAGCATTGCCTGAAGCAGAGCACGTCCTTTGGACCCGGAATCCCTGTGCAGACAAACTCATAGTCCAAGGGAAGATTGATGGAGAATAAATTTCTGTTTGTTAAAGCCATCTACTTGTTGTATTTCTGTTACAGCAGCACTAGATGACTAAGAAACAGATTCTTTCTAAGATAGCAGTAACTCACATGATTCAGATTTTGCCTTGAAGCATGATGTAGAAGAACTCAAATACAAAAATTCAAAAGATGGTAAATGAAATTGCAGTTTGATCTGGTGCTTTACATATAATTTTCCTCAATAGCTTTGCTTTCTCACAAATAAAGAGTAATAACAATATACTTCTGGGGCCATAAAAAAGGAATGCCAATAATCAGGATGTTGTTGTTGTTATTGTTGTTGTTAGGTGCCGTTGAGTTGGTTTTGACTCATAGCGACCCTATGTGCAACAAAACAAAACACTGCCCGGTCCTGAGCCATCCTTACAATCGTTGTTATGCTTGAGATCATTGCTGTAGCCACTGGGTCAATCCACCTCATTGAGGGTCTTCCTCTTTTCTGCTGACCTTGTACTCTGCCAAGCATGATGTCCTTCTCCAGGGACTGATCCCTTCTGACAACATGTCCAAAGTATGTAAGACGCAGTCTCGCCATCCTTGCCTCTAGGGAGCATTCTGGCTGTACTCCGAAGACAGATTTGTTCCTTCTTTTGGCAGCCCATGGTATATTCAATATTCTTCGCCAACACCACAATTCAAAGGAGTCAATTCTTCTTCAGTCTTCCTTATTCATTGCCCAGCTTTCACATGCATATGATGCGATTGAAAATACCATGGCTTGGGCCAGGCGTACCTTAGTCTTCAAGGTGACATCTTTGCTGTTCAACACTTTGAAGAGGTCTTTTGCAGCAGATTTACCCAATGCAATGCGTCTTTTGATTTCTTGACTGCTGCTTCCATGGCTGTTGATTGTGGATCCAAGTAAAATGAAATCCATGACAACTTCAATCTTTTCTCTGTTTATCATGATGTTGCTCACTGGCCCAATTGTGAGGATTTTTGTTTTCTTTATGTTGAGGTGCAATCCATACTGAAGGTTGTGGTCCTTGATCTTCATCGGTAAGTGCTTCAAGTCCTCTTCACTTTCAGCAAGCAAGTTTGGGTCATGTGCATAATGCGGGTTGTTAATGAGTCTTCCTGCAATCCTGACGCTCCATTCTTCTTCATGTAGTCCAGTTTCTCATATTATTTGCTCAGCATACAGATTGAACCAAATGTGGAAATTTTAGAATGATATCATTAATATCACACACAAGCAAAATTTTGCTGAAGATCATTCAATAACGGCTGCAGCAGTATATCAACAGGAAACTGCCAGAAATTCAGGCCAGTTTCAGAAGAGGACGTGGAACCAGGGGTATCATTGCTGATGTCAGATGGATCCTGGCTGAAAGCAGAGAATACCAGAAGGATGTTTACCTGTGTTTTATTGACTATGCAAAGGTATTCGGCTGTGTGGATCATAACAAACTATGGATAACACTGCAAAGAATGGGAATTCCAGAACACTTAATTGTGCTCAGGAGGAACATTTACATAGATCAAGAGTCAGTTTTTCGGACAGAACAAGGGGATACTGATTGGTTTCAAGTCAGGAAAGGTGTGCATCAGGGTTGTATTCTTTCACCATACCTATTCGATCTGTATGCTGAGCAAATAATAAGAGAAAGTAGGATGTACCTATTAAAAAAAAAATGATACAGGAGCACTTGGAGACAGCAGTTGGGATGATAAGCAACTGATTGGCAAGTCAGTTTGTAGTTTACAAGCATGTCACCCATCTTGTCCTTCAGCTTGTAGAATCCGCAAAGTTGAAGATACGAGTGCACTTCTACAGAAATGTGATACAATCACAGAATACGTCTCAATTCTGTCAGTGTTCTGTATTTAGAAGTTCTTAGAGATAAGGGGAAGTGCCATCCATTAGATTTTATTAGAATGGCACTCCAACTTAACTGGAGAGAAAGAAACATACTCTTCCAGTTATGCCTTACATAATACCGTCATTTCTGGTAAAACATTATTTGAGTATGTGACAGCAAAGAATGCAAAATTAAACAATCTGCTTCTAACTGATTACACCTTCTCCTCACTTATCAACTATCATGTTATCTGACAGTTGACATTTATGATAACGGTAAAAATCTACTATCCAACTACTTTGTCCGTTATCAATGTATGTCTGGCAGTAAGGAACACTTAGGTGAGAGGCAAGAGTAAAGCTGAATTTATATGCACAACCGTGTTCATTGCAGCATTGTTCACAATAGCAAAAAGAAGGAAATAATCTAGATGCCATCAACAGATAAATGGATAAACAAACTATGGTATACTATACAATGATAAAGAACAATGATGAATCTGCAAAATATCTCACAACATGGGTGAATCTGGAGGGCGTTATGCTGAGTGAAATAAGTCAATCACAAAAGGGCAGATATTGTATGAGACCACTACTATAAAAACTCATGGAAAAGTTTACACACAAAAAGAAACAATCTTTGATGGTTATGAGGAAGGGGACGGGTACGGATAGGAGGAAAAAACACTAAATAGAAAATAAATAAGTGGTAACTTTGGTGAACGTTAAGACGGTACACAATACTGGGGAAGCCAGCACAACTTGTATAAGGCAAGGTCATGAAAGCTCCATAAACACATCCAAACTCCCTGTGGGACCAAATTGCTGGACTAAGGGCTATGGAGGCTATGGTCTCAAGGAGCATCTAGCTCAATAGGCATAACATAGTTTATAAAGGAAATGTTCTACATTCTACTTTGGTGAGTAGTGTCTAGGGTCCTTAAAGCTTGTGAGCAGCCATCTAAGATATTTCACTGGTCTCACCCTATCAGGAGCAAGAGAAACTGAAGAAAACTAAAGACACAAGGGAAAAATTAGTCCAAAGAACTAATGGACCACAAGTACCATAGCCTCCATCAGACTGAGTCTAGCACAACTAGGTGGTGCCTGGCTACCACCACCAACTGCTCTAACAAGGATCGCAATGGAAGATCCAGGACAGAGCTGAAGGAAAATGTACAAAAAAATTCTAACTCAAAAAAAAAAAAAAAGGCCAGACTTCCTAGCCTGACAAACAAAACAAGACTAAAGCGGCACACCAACCCAGGGGCAAGGACAAGAAGGCAGGAGGGGACAGGAAAGCAGGTAAAGGGAACTCTAAGTCAAGAAGGGGCTAGTGTTGACGTGGGGTTGGCAACCAATGTCACAAAACAATATGTATATTAATTTTTCAATGAGGAACTAGTTTACTCTGTAAACCATCTAACAGACAATAAAAAAGAAAAGAGTGACACTGACTTTGATTTAAGATTATGTTGCAACTTTGCTGGGCCATGATTCTCAGCGGTTTGGCAGTTATGTGATGATGTAGATTGGCAGTTGTACTATAATGTAATTTGGAAGTTATGTATCATTGCATATTAGTGATTGAAAACATCTTGGTTTGGGTCAGGCACACTTTAGTCCTCAAGGTGACATCTTCGCTTTTGAACACTTTAAAGAGATCTCTTGCAGCAGACTTACCCAATGCAATGCGTCATTTGACTTATTGACTGCTGCTTCCATGGCCGTTGATTGTGGATCCAAGTAAAATAAAACTCTCGACAACATCAATCTTTTCTGTTTATCATGATGTTTTTTATTGGTCTAGTCATGAGGACTTTTGTTTTCTTTATGTTGAGGTATAATCCATACTCAAGGCTGTGGTCTTTAATCTTCCCCAGTGGAGCTTCGAATCCTCTTCACTTTCAGCAAACAAGGTTCTGTCATCTGCATATTGCAGGTTGTTAATGAGTCTTCCTCCAATCCTGATGCCCCATTGTTCTTCGTATAGTCCAGCTTCTCAGATTATTTGCTGAGCATACAGATTGAATAAAAAAAAAAAACAGATTGAATAAGTATGGTTAAATGATACAACCTGGACACACACCTTTCCTGATTTTAAACCATGTAGTACCCCTTTGTTCTGTTCGAATGACTGCCTCTTGATCCATGTACAGATTCCTCATGAACACAATTAAGTGTTCCAGAATTCCCGTTCTCTGCAATGTTATCCATAATTTTTTGTGATCTACACAGTTGAATGCCTTAGCATAGTTCATAAAATGCAGGTAAACATCTTTCTGATATTCTCAGCTTTCAGCCAGGATTCATCTGTCATCAACAATGATATCCCTGGTTCCATGTCCTCTTCTAAGTCCAGCCTGAATTTCTGGCAGGCCGCTGTCAATATAGTGCTGCAGCCACTTTTGAATGATCTTCAGCTAAATTTTGCTTGCGTATGATATTAACGATGTTTTTTGATAATTGGTATATTCACTTGGATCATCTTTTTTGAGAATAGACATAAATATGGATCTCTTCCAGTCAGTTGACCAGGTAGCTCTTTTCCAAACTTCTTGGCATAAACAAGTGAGCATTTCCAGCATTGCATCTCTTTGTTGAAACATCTCAGTTGGTATTCCGTCAATTCCTGGAGACTTGTTTTCCATCAATGCAGTCAGGGCAGCTTGGACTTCTTCCTTCAGTACCATCAAAAATAATAATAATAATATGCTACCTCCTGAAATGGTTGAATGTCAACCAATTCTTTTTTTGTATAGTAACTCTGTATCTTCCTTCCATCTTCTTTTGATGCTTCCTGCACCGTTTAACATTTTCCCAGTAAAATCCTTCACTGTTGCAACGTGAGGCTTGAGTTTTTTCTTCAGTTCTTGGACCTTGAGAAATGCTTTTGGTTTTCTATCTCCAAGTCTTAGCACATGTCATCATAATAGGTTACTTTGTCTTCTCAAGCCACCCTTTGAAATCTTCTGTTCAGCTCTTTCACTTCATCATTTTTTCCTTTTGCTTTAGCTACTTGACATTCAAGAGCAAGTTTCAGAGTTTCTTCTGACATCCATTTAGGTCTTTTCTTTCTCTTCTGTGTTTTAAATGACTGCTTGCTTTCTTCATGTATGATGTCCTTGATGTTATTCCACAATTTATCTGGTCTTCATTCATTAGTGTTCAACAAATCAAATCTATTTTTGAGATGGTCTGTAAAATCAGGTGGGATATACTTAAAGTCTTACCTTGGCTCTAGTGAACTTGTTCTAATTTTCTTCAGTTTCAACTTGAACTTGCATATGAGAAATTGATGGTCTAATCCGAAGTTGGCCCCTGGCCTTGTTTTGACTGATGATATTGAGCTTTTCTGTCATCTCTTTCCGTAAATGTAGTCTATTTGATTTCTGTGTATTCCATCTAGTGAGATCCATGTGTATAGTCACCATTTATGTTGGTGAAAAAATGCATTTGCAATGAAGTCGTCAGTCTTGCAAAATGCAATCATGCGATCTCCAACATCATTTCTATCACCAAGGCCATATCTGCCAACTACCAATCCTTCTTCTTTGTTTCCAACTTTCACATTCCAATCACCGGTAATTATCAGTGCATCCTGATTGCATGTTCAAGCAATTTCAGACTACAGAAGTTGGCAAAACTCTTCAATGTCTCCATCTTTGGCCTTAGTGGTTGGTGCATAAATTTGAATAATAGTCATATGAACTGATCTTCCTTGTAGGCGTATGGATATTATCCTGTCACTGACAACATTGTACATCAAGATAGATCTTGAGTGGTCTTCTTCATGATGAATGCAATACCATTGCTCATGAAGTTGTCGTTCCCAGCATAGTAGGCCATATGATTGTCTGATTCAAAATGACCAGTACCAATCCATTTCAGCTCACTAATGCCTAGGATATTAATCTTTATGCATTCCATTTTGGTTTTGATGATTTCTAATTTTCCTAGATTCATACTTTGTACATTCCAGGTCCCAATTATTAATGGATGTTTGTAGTTGTTTCTTCTCATTTTGAGTCATTCCACATCAGCAAATGAAGGTCCCAAATGCTTGACTCCATCCATGTCATTAAGGTTAACTCTACTTTTTTGTATTTTGGGGGCTTCTGTGTTGGTGTGATGCTGGAAGCTATGCCACCAGTATTTAAGTACCAGCAGGGTCCCTTATGGTGGACAGGTTTCATCTGAGCTTCCAGACCAAGACAAACTAGGGAGAAGGACCCAGCAGCCTACTTCTGAAAAGAATTATCCAGTGAAAATCTTTGTCTGACATAGCACCGGGAGATGAGCCTTCAGCTTGGAAGGCACTCAAAATACGAATGGGGAAGAGCTGCATCCTCAAAGTAGATCTGATGTGGCCATCTCCATTGTCGCATAACACTGATTTCGCATAACAACCTGGTCTTTAGAACCTAACCATGTTGATAAGTGAGGAGAGAGTGTATATAGTTTTGCTGAAGATGGCTGGAGATTCTTTCACTATCACTGAAACCCCAGAAAGCTTTGAATTTTATGTGAAGTATCTAAAGAAATAGAAGGAAAGGTATTTGTGAAGTGATCCAGCACTACTTTGCATTAGTTAGTAACTCTGTTTCTAAAGTGTTATAGAAAATATACTTGACAGGAAAAAAAGGAAAATTAAAATTAAAAAAAGAAGTAGAAAATCTTAATGTTTCAATAACCACAGAAGGTATTAGAAGAATTGTCAATGAATTCTTGTTTTGAATTTGTTGTGATTAATCTTATCCTATTGAAAAAAACTTGTTGTGTATTTCATATTTCAGGTGGCTTTTAATGTTCTGGAAACCCTGGTAGCATAGTGGTTAAGAGCTACGGCTACTAACCAAAAGGTCAGCAGTTCGATTCTATTAGGCGGTTCTTGGAAACTGTATGGAGCAGTCCTACTCTGTCCTATAGGGTCGCTATAAGTTGGAATTGGCTCTATGGCAACAGGTTTCTTGATGTTTTTATTCATCTTTGGAATTTGAAATTTAAGCCTAATGTATATACATATTTTTTTTTCTTTTAGCCTGCTCTTGGCATTCAGTGCTTCTTTTGATCAAAAAACTGGTGTCTTTTCAGTTCTATGAAATTTTCCTGTTTACCCTCTTCTCACTTATCAATATGGTTAGGTTTCAAAGACCAGGTCGTTATGTGAAATTGGTATTATGTGAAAATGAAAGATGACCACATCAGATTACAATATGGAGGATAACTACATCATTACACAGCTGCCAAATTACATCATTACACAACTGTCAAACCACTGAGAATCACGACCCCGCCAATTTGACATGTAACCTTAACCATCACAGACAGCATTACTCTTGCTTTGCCCCTCAGCATCCATTACTGCCGGACGTTCATTGACACAGATAATAGATTTTTTACTATTTTAAGTATGAAATGTCAGATAACTAGATATTAGATAAGTGAAGAGAAGGTGTATTATTACATTTTGTTTGTCTTCCTGTTCATTTTCTTTATTCTCCGCTTCTGAACAATCTGCACATATTCCAGCTTTTTTGGTAATAAAGATTCATTGCAAATTAAACTTGTGCTACAGAATAATAAATATATTTTATCCCTAACACAAGGGGCACATTTATATTATTTCTTCATTATAACATGTCACTGAATAGTAAACCCCACCTTCACATTATCATTGAAAAGCAGCATCTCTACCTGCAGTCCTGTGCTCTAATTCACATTTTTACTTTTGTGACTTTTTAAGGGAATTACTATTATTTTTTAAAATTTTGTATTCACATTATTACATGAAAGCTCTCTCCAAAGATGTTGGAAACTTCTACTGACAGGTCAAGGGGATATACTCAAGATGGTTTTGTTTTTAAAGCTTTTAAATACTTCTATTTCATTAGAGAATCAGTGATATTATTTTGTATACAGATTTCAACTTCCTGATATAATTTTTGGTCTTTTGATATTTGTTTTGATAAACATTTTAATGGAATTTTTACTATTGTTTCTGTGTATCTGTAAGCTTTCTTGGGAAAAATTGCCAAACGTGAAATGCTTTCCAAATCTATGTTTCATTGACGAAGACTGAGTAACTACTTCTAGTCCTTAAGAAATAAGATTAGCCTTGGCTTCTGAATTATCAGTAGATTGTTATTGTTAGGTGCCGTGGAGTCAATCTTGGTTTGTAGAAAGCAAATGTGACGGTAGAACTGTTTCATAGGTTTTGCTAGACTATAATCTTTACCAGAACAGACCACCAGGTTTTCTCCCATGGAGCCAGTGAGTTTGAACCACCAGCCTTTAGCAGCCCAGTGCTTAACCATTGTGCCAGCAGAGTTCTAATCAGTAGATTAGATTAGTGTAAACTGAAATATGGTGATAAATAGAAGTACAATATTAAAAGAGCTCTTTAAAAATCATTATTAAGGAAGTGAATATAGCCATATATTTTGCAACGCCATCATCTTCACTTTGAAACCTTTTCTGTTCAATTTAATATTTAATTATTGTCATGACACTTTAAGCTTTTGCATCATGTATTAACTAGCCACGTACTGCATGTACTAATACCTACCATTATTATATTATTCAGAAATTTAAACATAGACTGTTATACATTTCAACATTGTTTATCAAACAGTAATAACTCCATAACTATTCTGTAAACACGTAAACGCATAAAATAAACAGAAGATTCTACCTTTGTATCTGAGACCACTAACAAAGAACTTTTCAGAGAGTAGGTGTAAAAGTTCTGTAAAGCAATGCATCTTAGTGAAAGTATCATTGATATACAATAGAAAGTATCATTGTAATACAATTTTAATGAATGTTAGTTATAACAGAAAACACTGAAATTGTTATAAGATGAAACAAAGGACTAAATAATGAATTATTAATAAAAAGTAACCTAAAGGGGATTCTACTTCTGTTCATGATAAGGCAACTACTACAGGATTTGCCCCCACCCCCCGAGTAAACAACTACAGAAATAAACAAATAAGTAAGAACCCTGTTTCTGACACTAGACGAAGGGCAGAGCAAGACGGTAATCTCTGAGAGAATGAAAATGAATAAGGTAAGCTCTACAATCACCTCACATACTGCCTGGAGATACTTTCTAGACCGTGATACAGACATACCCCAAAAACCAATCCTGTTGCCCATGAGTCGATCCCAACTCCTAGAGACCCTAAAGGACAGAGTAGAACTGATCCTATAGGATTTCCAAGGCTGTAAAACTTTGTGGAAGTAGACTGCCACATTTTCTCCCATGAAATGACTAATTGGGTTTGAACCATCAAACTGTCAGCTAGTAGTTCAGTGTTTAACCATTTGTGACACCCAGGGACTCCAGCCTGTAGAAGCTGGAAAAGGTAAGGAAAAGGATTCTTCCTCTAAAGCCTCTAGAAAGCCACACGGCCTCCTGACGCCTTGATTTTCATCTTGTGAAGTCATATCTGACTTCTAATCTAGAGAAGTATAAAATAATAAATATGTACTGTTGAAATTACTGACTCTGTAGTAACTTATGACAGCAACAATAGAAAACTAATACATTTTCTACAAAAAAAAAAACAAATTTACAAATAGAGAAGAGGAGGGCTTTCATTTCCAACCATGGACCAATAGAGACTAGATCTATTTTCAGCACTTACACAACAAAAATATATAAACAATAAAACATATGAAACAAAAGTTTTCAAAACATCTGGTATCAGACAATGAGGAACAGTATTCCCTGAGAGATAAGAAACAAAGGACTGAGCTCACTAGTTGCACATGCTTGTTGTCTTGGGCCCTGTGTGTCTGTCAGTTTGTCGTACTGTAGTGGCTTGTGTGTTGCTGTGATGCTGGAAGCTATGCTGCTGATATTTCAAACACCACCAGGACCACCCATGGTGGACAGTTTTCAGCAGAGATTCCAGACTAAGATAGGCTAGGAAGAAGGACCTGGTAGCCTACTTCTGAAAAAGTTGCCCGGTGAAAACCTTATGAATAGCAGCGGAACATTGTCTGGTATGGTTCTGGAAGATGAGTCCCTCAGGTTGGAAAGCACTCAAAAGACGACTAAGGAAGAGCTGTCTCCTCAAAGTAGAGTCAATTTTAATGATATGCATGGAATAAAGCTTTAGGGGCTGTTACGGTTTGAATTGTGTTCCCCAAAAATGTGTATCAACTTTGCTAGGCCATGATTCCCTGTAATATGTGATTATCCATAATTTTGTGATCTGATGTGATTAGCCTATGTGTTATAAATTCTAATTTCTGTGATGTCAGTGCGGCAGGACTAGAAGCAGTTATGTTAATGAGGAAAGACTCAATCTACAGGATTATGTTGTATCCTGAGTCAATCTCTTTTAAGATATAAAAGAGAGAATTGAGCAGAGAGGATGAGGACCTCATGCTACTAAGAATGAAGAACCAGTAGGGGAGCGCATCTTTTGGATCCAAGGTTCCTGCACTGAGAAGCTCCTAGACCAGGGGAAGATTGATGACAAGAACCTTGCCCAGAGAGAAAAGATAGAGAAGGGCTTCTCCTGGAGCTGGCATCCTCAATTCAAACTTCTAGCCTCCTAGACTGTAAGAGAATAAATTTCTCTTTGTTAAAACCATCCACCTGTGGTATTTCTGTTATAGGACCACTAGATTTTTTTAGATGACTAAGACAGGGACCTTCATTTGCTGAGGTGGAAAAACTCAAAAAACGAAGAAATAGCTGCAAACATCTATTAATAATTGGAACATGGAATATATAAAGTATGAATTAAGAAAAATTAGAAGTCATCAAAAACGAAATGGAACTCATCTATATTTTAGGCATTAGTGAGCTGAAATGGATTGGTACTGACAATTTTGAATCTGACGACCATATGGTCTGCTATGCTGGCAATGACAAATTGAAGAGGAATGGAGTGACATTCATAGCCAAAAAGAACTTTTCAAGATCTATCTTGAAGTACAATGCTGTCAGTGATAGGATAATATCCATACACCTACAAGGAAGATCATGGATTGAGTTGGAAAATCCACTGCAAAAGACCTCTTTAAAGTTTTATAAAGGAAATATGTCGCTTTAAGGACTAAGGTGTGCCTGACCCAAGCCATGGTATTTATAATCACGTCTTATGCATCCAAGGGCTAGACAATGAATCAGGAAGGCCAAAGAAGAACTGATGCCTTTGAATTATGGTGTTGGCAAAGAATATTGAATATCCCATGGACGGCTATAAGAATGAACAAATCTGTCTTGGAAGAAGTACAGCCAGAATACTCCTTAGAAATGAGGATGGTGAGACTTCATCTCACATGCTTTGGACATGTTATCAGGAGGGACTAGTCCCTGAGAAGGACACCATGCTTGGTAAAATAGAGGGTCAGTGAAAAAGAGGAAGTCCCTCAACGAGATGGATTAACACAGTGGCTGCAACAGTGGGTGCAAGCATATCAGTGTTGGTGAAGATGGTGCACGACTGGCAGTGTTTCATTATGTTGTACATAGGGACACTATGAGTCAGAACAGACTGGGTGACACCTAACAACAACAACAACATTGTCTTGGGAGGGTTTCTATGAAAATTAATTACATCCCATAACAAAGCTCAAGAATATTTATAGCAATAAAGAAATATTCGGCACCCAACAATGTAAAATACACAGTGTCTGGCAGCCAATCAAAATGACCAGACGTACAAGGAGGCAGGAAAATATAGAGAAAATTGATCAATCAAAATGTGTCCAGGATTGACATAGAGGTAGAATTAGATGTAAGGACATTAAAACAATTAAGATAATTGCATTTCACATGTCAAAAAGGTACAGAAAAGTAAAATGTCAAAAACACCCCAATAAAAATTCTAAAGGTGAAATCAATGTTTTTGGTAAAAATTACTTTGGATAAGATTAATAGTAGATTAGATATTGCAGAAGAAAAAAAAAATCAATGAATTTGAAGACAACAGAATAAAAAAAACCGGACCCAGAATAGAAGGCATTAAAGAGAAACAAAGGAAAAAGGATTAAACTATAAAAAAAGAATCAGTGTATTGAGAGTAAACTTCAAGTGTCTTATTCAATGTATAACTGGATTGATTGAACAATGAACAGTGAAGAATAATACTGGAAGAAAAAATTTCAAATTCATTGATAACCGTTAACCCACAAATTTAAGAAGCTCTTCAACCCTCAAGCATAAGAAACAACAGTACACCAAGGCACATCATAATCAAATTGCTCAAATGCTTTAATACAGAGAAAATCTTAAAAGAAGTTATATGGGGAGAAGGAACACATAGTAATTTCAGAAGAATAAAGACAAAAACGGCATGAGATGTACTGTAGAAATAATGCAAGGGAAGAAATGGTGGAAAATATATTTCACAATCTGCTATAAAGATTTCAAAGACAGAAAGAAGTCTTACTCTCTATATTGCCAGGAAGATACAACCCATTTCACACATGTTCTCAGGATAAACACTAACTGGCTGTAGTGACACAGTGGCTTAAGAGCTTGGCTGCTAACCAAAAGGTCAGCAGTTTGAATCCACCAGCCGCTCCTTGGAAACCCTGTGGAGCAGTTCTACTCTGCCCTATATGGTTGTTATGAGTTGGAATTGACTCAACAGCAAGCTTGTTTATTTATTTATTTATTTAGGTTTTAGTACTCAAGTAAGAGGACTTGGCAGTGCCATTTGTCAGACATTGTTGTTGTTATTAGTTGCCTTTTTTTCCAGTCAGCCACTGATTCATGGTTACCCCACGCACAACAGAATGAAAAGCTGCCTAGTCCTGCACCATTCCCATGATCATTCATGGACTGGACCATTGTGATATACAGGGTTTTCATTGGCTGATTTTCAGAAGCAGATCACCAGGCCTTTCTTCCTAGTCCATCTTAGTCTGGAAGTTCCACTGAAACCTGTTCAACATCATAGCAACACATAAGCTTCCACTGACAGACAGGTGGTGATGGTGGTTGTACGTAGGGTACATTAAACCAAACCAAATCTGTTGCCGTGGAATCTGTTAAGATTAATGACAATCCCATATGTTACAGACAGAGCTGCTCCATAGGATTTTTTTGGCTCTAATCTTTATGGAAACAGATCACCAGGTCTTTTTCCGTGCCACTGCTGGGTGAGTTTTAACCACCAATCTTTAGTTTAGTAGTCAAGTGTAAACCATTGTGTCACTCAGGGTTCATGAGTTGTATTAGTTCAGGCAATTAGGATAGCCACCAGAGTTTGCTAATTGCCTTTATCCAAAGGAAAAATAAACTTCTATTTTTTTTGAAGTCCCTGGGTGGTGTCAATGGTTAATGTACCCAGCTGCTAATGGAAAGATTGGAAGTTCAAATATACACAGAGGTACCCTGGAAGAAAGGCCTGGCAATCTAGATCTGAAAAATCAGACATTGAACGCTTTATGTGATGCAGTTCTAGTCTGACACACATGGGGTCTTCATGAGATGAAATCAACTCCTTGGCAACTGGTGCAGGTTATCTTTTCGACTAGAGGTAGTTTTGCAACTTGGAGCAAGGTGTTCTCTTTCTTTTCGGTTATATTTCAAAGAGATGGCTGCCAGACCTTTGAGGATACTTTCCTGAATGGTGAAATGCAAATGCGTATTCAGCTTTTAAATATGATTTATATACATTTCAAAAGAGGCAGAGAAAGAATTTATAAATTACAATTTTTCTTCCTTTCAAGCAGAATTCTGGTTGTATTTCTTCTAAGAATGATTTGTTCATTCTTCTGGCAGTTCACAGCATTCCTTACCAACATCACAGTTCCAATGCACCAGTTCTTCTGCCTTCCTTTACACTGTCCAGCTTTTGCATGCATAAAAGACAATTGAAAAGACCATGGCTTGAATCAGGCACACCTTTGTCATCAAAGTGACATCTTTGTTTTTATTTTTTAACTTTAAAGATGCCTTCGGAAGCAAATTTGTCCAAAGCAATACATCATTTGATTTCTTGACTCTTGGTTCCGTGGACATTACCCTTTGAAGATGATTATATTGACATCCAATGGTCCAGTCTAGCTCTGGAAATTACTACAAGGAACAGGACCAGACCTTACCTATCAGCCACATTGGCAAATGGCCGTTTTAAAGAGGTCTTATCACCAACTGTATTATTCGTGTCTAGTGTCTCAATTAGTCTAAAACTATATGAGAATAACAACAACAAAACAAACTAACAAAAAAATCCCAAACTCATTGCCATTGAGTCAGTTGCGACTCATAGCAATCCTATAGGATACAGTAGAACTACCCCATTGGCTTTTCAAGGCTGTAGTCTTTACAGAACGAGCCCTAGTGGTGCAGTGGTTAAGAGCTCAGCTGCTAGGCAGAAGATCAGCAGTTTGAATCCACCAGCTGCTCCTTTGAAACCCCGTGAAGCAGCTCTATTCTGTCCTATAAGGTTACGTTGAGTCAGAATCAATAGCAACAAAACTTCACAGAAGCAAACTGCCACATCTTTCTTCCATGGAGCTGCTGGTGTGTTTAAACTGTCCACCTTTCCATTGCACCACCAGGGCTCCTAATATGAGAAAGAGGGGTTTTATTCAAAGGGCTCTGTCAAACTTCAACATGAGAAATTAGTAATGACCCACTCAGATACTTAAAGAACATGTCATAGCAAATGCTGTCTCTTCCCCACATGTATCCCTTTGGCACTCATCTGATGCTGGCGATTAGGGAAGAATTTTCAAAAGAATGAATCATATCACAAAAATCCACTGCTGGGTTGAGTGATTTTTATTTCCCTCATACCTGTTGGGGAACTGTTCTCATCTTTATTTTGGCTCCTTCACCAGTAGAAGTGACAAAGTCCTCACCCTACTTAGCTTGCTTCTCATTGTAGGTAAAACTGAGTGACTGGCTCAAAAAAACAGAGCCAAGTTTGCAGGACACGCCTGCAGTTCCCGAAATCTTGATTATTTCCTCCCTACTCTCCCGTAGGAAACTCTGGTGGCGTAGTGGTTAAGCACTATGGCAGCTAACCGAAGGGTTGGCAGTTCGAATCCACCAGGAGCTCCTTGGAAATTTAAGGGGCAGTTCTATTCTGTCCTATAGGGTCGCTATGAGTCAGAATCAACTCGACAGCCCTGGGTTTGGTTTGGTTTTGTTTACTCTCCCGTAGCTGGTCCTTGCTCTATGCCCTTTAAGCTCTGACTCCAGATTTGTCTATGTATGGAACTCTTTTAAAAAGTCTCAGTAACTTATTTATCGAGTCTGCCCCTGCCACCTTTAGGATAGAATCAAAATGTGGTGAATGCTAGCTTATATTTCCTTTAATCACTCCCCATCAGCTTTATATTTTCCATAAAGTTTTTGAAAATGCTGACTTTGTGGTGCCACCTGTTTTCTGGTGATACAGTGCGTTTTAAAAATAAAAAATCAAATATTGGTCGTTTCATTTGTGTTTTGAGAGAAATGTTAGGTAGTCAATTGATCTTTAGCCATCCTATTGAAAATATTCTCTTACTTTTCATAATTAATTGATTCACAATCCATATTCAGAGTTTAGTTGTTATTAAACATGGACACGACCATGCGATACAGGCTGATCCTTTCTCAGTCCTGTATCTCTTTATGTATACAAGTTAAGGCCATAACATGTTTCTAATTAAGAAATAAAAAGCTTTGATGAACAAAAAAATATTTAATTTGGCCAATGTATAAAGGGATTTTATAATGACTGCCAGGAAGTCAAATGCCTGGTAGGAAAAAAAAACAAGTAAAAATATTTACTATCAACAAGGAAGCAGAACATATACAGATGATCCAAATAAGTTTCTCTTAAAAGAAATACCTATTAACTGAACAACGCAACACCAAACACTTATGTAGAATGGTCAAAACTATATTGTATTCATAGGTTAAAAAACTACGATAGAAAATTACAAAAGAAGAAATGAATTTTAGTGATCTTTAATTGAAATTAATTGTTGAAAACTTTCAATTAATTGATGAAAACCTAATTAACTTGAAAGAATAGGTATTTGTAAATAAAAATGGTCCCAAAACTACTCATTACAATTACATAGAGTTGTCTGAACTATATGCGTTGCTGAAATATCTGATCCATGCTACATATTCACTTACCTTTGGTAGGCTAACTAACTGACTAATACAATAAAAAAAAAAAAAAATGAACAAATGATAAAGAATTTATTATGTATATATTCAATATTTAGTTATCCTACTTTTGTTATCATTCTGATTTTAGTATTTAGAATATTGCTAAATATTTGGTAGACATTTAACTAATACTTGCTATTCAGTTGTAACAAATGTTCCTCCTGATAAAGGACTGTATAAATATACAATAATTATGCTCTAAAATTTTCAACCATGGGACTGGAAAAGCTTAATGTTTTTAACTATTTGGAATAAACCATCAAGACTTGTGTTTAGTACCACGGTGGGCTAGTTTACATGCTGTAGGCAAATTTGTTCCTAAGCACTAACTAGGAAAAATGAGCTGTAGGTGGAGGAAAAATATACTGCTGTGTGTTTGACCTAGTAAGGTTATCAAAGACTGGCTGGATAATAGAAGTTCAGAGCTTTTGTGTTTTGTCAAGGCCACCAACACAGCACTTGCCAGCCAGCCACATTGGCTGGATTTAATAGAACTGCCTTCATTTGCAGAAACGGCTGGGGGCATAGTGGTTAAACACTCCGGCTGCTAACCAAAAGCTGGCAGTTCGAATCCACTAGGTGCTCCTTGGAAACTCTTTGGGGCAGTTCTTCTCTGTCCTTCATTTGCAGTGCTATGACCAGGAGTGGCTCATGAGTGTGGTTCTTCTGTCAGAAAGTATTGTCTAGTTTCAGAAATAAAAAGGTATTATTGATAATTCACAATGAGAATTTAGATTGTTAAAGGAAATCATGATTTAATGTTACTGAATGATGATAATTTTCAAAAGAAGTAAATTTTATTTTTGCATGTAGGACCTGCATAGAAAAAAAAAAAAAAAAGCAATTTGTGTGCCATTTTTTTAATTGAAAATTTCCATATCAGAATTTTAAATTGCGAATCAGTCACGTGTAGCTTCAGTATTGATCGCTGAAAATTCTCTAATTGTTTCCAAGATTTTCTCTTAGGGGCAAATGTAAATTGTGAAACAGAATTTAGGATGAAGGCAGGTAATTAATTAGGCAGATCCAGTTGGTTGATAGATACCGAATTTCCTTAAATTGTATCTTCCTAGACAATATATGTGAAACTACTTGGTCTCAGCAGCACTGAAAGTGGAAAATTCTTTATTCTTTTATTCACCAGTTATTTGCTAAAAAATGCAAGGTACTCTTCTGGGTACTAGGGCTACATCAGTGAACAAAAAGACAAAGACCCCTGCCCTCATGGATTTACTTTCCAGAAGAGTTAGATAATAACAAATATGATATAAATAGACTTAAATTAGAAGGTGATAAGAGTAACTGATTAAAATAAAAAGTAGAGCCAGGTAAGATCTGCAATGCATAGAAGAAGGGGCAGGATAGGTGTTGAAATTTTATATCAGGTTATTATGTTTGGCGTAATTTTTTTTTCTGCTAAAGAAAATTCAGGTCAGTGAATCTACGGAAAATTTATGCAAATTTTGGCACATCTGAAAAAGTAGAAGATCTAATCTCAAAATCTTGGCAATTATACAGATTTAGAGTTAATTAACATCTACTCAGCTCCTACTATTTGCCAAGTTCTTGTGTAAAGCATGATCACTAATAGTGTTTCGATTAATCTTTTAGCAGTGCTGTGAAGCAGCTATCATTGCCCAAGACATACGGAAGCTCAGAAGAGTTAAATAAATTGCTTAGGGTCACAGAGGGGCTTGATCCAAGGTAGGAAGAGAGAGTTGAAGAGAGAGTGTTTATTTAGCAAGTTGATTTGACAATACTTATTTTAATTGGTTCAATAATTGCTTTACTTTTTGTTTCTTCATAATCAAACTTTGGAAATCAATAGATTTATAAAGAAAAATTTAGTTCTCTTTTATTACTTTTTATGTTGAATACAATTTTCTAATATAAACTCCTTTTAAGTTCATTGCCTCATCATGGATTTTGTTACCTGAGTCCCATTTCTTCATTACCTGTTAAAAAAATAATACCTACTCAGAGCCTAGAATGTTGTTTAGCAAGAGCAAGTGATTAGAGTGTAAGATCGAATGAAGGCTAGAATAAGAGTACATTGATTGCTAGAGTGGAATATTGGCTTTAGAAGAATTTTAAAATAATAAGTTCAGAAATTAGATATATACAACATAAGGGAAACTGATTTGTTGCATGTTTTTATGCATAGGTTGTGCTTAGGTCAATGTTGAAAGAACTCTGCTTCAATTCCATAAAGATAAAATTATTCAGCTCTAAAACAGCTATTCAAGAAATGTTTTACAGTAAGTAGTGAAACCAGGCAGCACCATCAATACTTGCTTGGCTAGATCAGCAAATTCATTAGGCATAAAACAAGCCCAGTGCCGTCATTAGGCATATTTCTGTATAACTGCAAACAACAGTTTGCTAAACTCCTTGTCACTTCATAATGAGGTAATCCCTCTTTTTTTTTTTTTTCGGTTTCCAGCGACATTTTTCTCATTTTCTTTACTCTTTTATAGCTATTTCCCTCAATTTGATTATAAACAGTGTTATCAAAATCAGATTTCGACTAACTGTATGTTCAAGGCAATTTAGAGTTCTTCCTAAACATGTCAACATGTCTCAAAATCCTTCTAGCTTCCACCTACGTTATTAGCTATTTGTGATGGCAGCACCTCATTTCCAGTTATCTATTGCTGCATAAGCCTTTTGTTATCACTTTCTTTCTCCTGAAGTTTTTTTTTGATGGCAGGGATTTTCAGTATTGGAATACATGCCTACTAATTTAGTGTGTTTAAATTTTTGGTTGGTAATAAGGATTTTGAGATATATGATCTGGTAATACAAGCCACCAATGAAGTGTGTGACTCTGCCAATCTATGATAGACGCTATACCAACAAGAGCCATATAAATAATTTACTGAGGCCACCTTTCCATTAAGTTACACGAGAAACCACTAGTTTTCATGATATGACACAGAAAAACCAAAACGAATCCATTAGGGCTCCTTAACAGTCACACAGGAAAGTTGTAATCATTCTTGCAAGCTTTAATCTCACAGAAATAAAGGAAAAAAGGGCAAATGTTTATAAAACTGACAGATCCAGGAAGTATCACCTAATAGAATGCTCAACCTACACAACAATGAGGCTCCAACTCCGGTCTGCTGAGCTTTGAAAGGGACCCACCTTGACTCTAAATGCATTGTTGTTGTTGTTAGGTGTCATCACATTGATTCTGACCCATAGCAACCCTATGTACAATAGAGCAAAACATTGCCCAGTTCTGCCCCATCCTCACAATCATTATGTTTAAACCCATTGTTGCAGCCACTGTGTCAATCCATTCCTTTTTCACTGACCCTCTACCTTACCAAGCATGATGTCTCAGTGCATTAGAACTGGAATAATGCCTTACCTCTGATGTCCAGAGGCATAAAAATTTGCTACCAAAAAACCAAACCCATTGCCATCGAGTTGATCCCGACCCATAAAAAGTGGCTGGTATACTATTAACCCAATAACAATGAAAGAGATAAGCAATTATCCCCAAATGTCACAGTTTAAAAGAAAAAACTTTCATTATTTCACAGTTCCTGTGTGTCAGGAGTCTGAACATGGCCTAGCTGGGCTTAGTGTTGGCTCAGGGCCTCCCACAAGGCAGCAAACAAGTTGTTGACTGGGGCTGCGGTTATCATAAGACTCCAATGAGGAGGATCAACTTCCAAGCTCACTCAGATGGCTGTTGACAAGACCCAGGGCTAAACTGGCTGTTGGGGAGAGACATCAGTTCCTTGCCATGTAAACTTTTTATGCAGGTTACAACATGGCAGCAGGCTTTCCAAGGAGTCAGGGAAAGAACAAAGGAGCAGCTGAGCATGACAGAAGTTACAGACTTTTTGTAACCTAACATCAGAAGTGACGTTGTATCACTTTTGCCCAGTTCTATTAGGTAGAAGGAAACCCTGGTGGCATAGTGGTTAAGTGCTACAGCTGCTAACCTAAAGCTCGGCAGTTCAAATCTGCCAGGTGCTCTTTGGAAACTCTATGGGGCAGTTCTACTCTGTCCTATAGGGTCGCTATGAATCGGAATTAACTCGACGGCAACAGGTTTGGGATTTGGCGGGGGGGTTTATTTGGTAGAAGGGACTCATTAGGTCCAGTCCAAATACTAGGGGCTAGCCAACACAAGGGAATGATTACCAGGAATTGTGAATCATTAGAGGCCATTTCAAAGGCTTCCTGCTGAAAAGGTGTCCTGAAAACACAGATTTTATATTTTACTGACAATTCAGTTAGAAACAAGAAAAATAATTAAATATACAAGAAACCAGGGTTTCCAACTAGATGCATAGGGTAAGAAAATCCAGGGAATCTCATTTTGTTGATTTGAGTTCACCATGGAAAATGGACAGTTGAAGCATTTCCAAGGGAGTATATTTTGTAGTTTGGGTTTTGCAAGTACAACTTAGGCTAGCTAAATGCATTCAACTTTTGGTGGAGATTTTTGAAAACTTCACCCTGAAGTACATATTTTACCATTTCTTGTAGTGAATCTGCTAGGAAAAAAAAAAAAGAAATTCTGGATTTTTATTAACCTAAAATTGTCTTATTTTATCTTCATTTTTGAAGGCTATCATTACTAGAATTCTTGTTTTACAGTTGTCCTTTTGTTTTATTTATTTATTTACTTTCAGCACTTTAAAAATAATTGTTACATTGTCTTCTGACTTGCTTTGCTTTTGGATGAAAAGATAACCATCATTGTATTATTATTCTCCTAAGTGTAATATGTCTTTTTGCTCTGGGTGCACTTAAGATTCTCTTTTCATCTTTGATCTTCAGCAATTTGACTAGAGATAACTCTCTTTTAGTTCTGCTTTGGATTTCTTGAGTTTCTTGTGTTGGCGTATTAACATTTTTTGTCAAATTTGGAAGTATTTTAGTTAGATCTTTTCAAATATTTTTCCTGTTCTTTTATTTCTGTCCCCAGTCTGGGACTCCTATTGTACATATCTTAGACTACTTGGTTTTATTCCACAAGTTTCTCATAGTATGTTCATTTTTCAGTCTTTTTTTCCTCTCTCTCTACTTTAATTTGGAAAATGTCAATTACAAACCTTCAAGTTTATCGATTCTTCTTTCTAAATATCTAATGGACTATTATGCTTATTGAATATTTTTTTTCAGATATTACATTTAATAATTGGCATATTTGAAGAGTTTTCATGTATTTCCTGCATTCTCCATCTCTTCACATCTCTTTTTACTCTGTAATATGCATTATGTATAAAAGTTCATTGGAAACTGAAGCATAATTTTGTTTTATTTTATTTCTCAGAAAGTTTAAGTCCTTTCCTCTCAGGAAATGAGTGTCTGTAGTTTATCATTTACACTGTTTCTACAGTCAAGTTGAGCTTTGGGTTTCAAATTTAATTAGATAGAGTTCTCTTTTAACTACAACAACTCCAAACTACTTAGTGGTGACCATTACAATCCTGTTAGCAATTGAGGTAGAAGAGGGTTAGCTGCAGTTTCAGATGCATTTTGATTCATATTTGAATTTAACTGTTGCATATTTACATGCATACGTAGTGGTAGGTTAAATGCAAGGCTATGCGCTTCTCCCCGCCTTACCAGACCCTCTTTTAATCATGTTTTCTTGACAGATGTTGGGGTAGGGGGCTGTTATTGGGCCAGTAAATCTGCCCTTGTTTTGGACTTTTTCATACTCCAAGTAATTGCACAAGTCCACAATGAGATCCAAGGCCTGCTTGATCCTTTTTATTCCTGCATAGTCACTCCGTCAGTGATAGGCATGCCACTACCCTGACTGACATTTCCTTTCCTACCCTAAACCCCACACAGTGCACTAATGCCAGGGCTCTCTTTTCTCCTATGAACGCTTTATTTCTCTCTGGTATTCAGTTCAACAAGCAATACATGTTTGTTCCATTCTTTGTCAGCCCCATAGTATAGTTTTCACATTGCCAAGTTATTTATCAGTGGCAACGGATTTGGTTTTTGCCCTTCTCTAACCTCAGTGGAAGTGAAATTTCACTTGATTTATTCCTAACAGCAGAATACAAAACAATGTTCATTTTTTATATTCTATTTAAAGGTTTATGTGAATGTCTGTGCATAAGTTTAATTAGAATCCATCTATTCAGTTTTCCACAATTTTTTAAAATGTCTTGAGATTAAAATTTTATGTTGGACATTTTCAGAATTCTTTTTAAGTTGCCAATCGCCTTTTAATTGTTGTCTTTGAATAATTAAATGGCAGTCATTGCATAATTGAGTACATGGCTGGCATTTTATTAAATTAAAGAATATATAAAAATCATGACTTATCTTTTACATTTCATAAAATTTTTTAAATTCTTAGCAAACATTTTATTCCTTAAAATCTGCTTAATTCATAGAATTTTAGAGCAGATAGAAAACTTAGCATTATCTACTCCAATTACTTTGTTGTTCAGATGCTAAAACTCAGGCCTGGAAATTGCAACAGTTTTTGCCCATCCATTAAATAGATAAATAATTTCTTTTCCCGAAAAGCATTTCTGATGCATCTCATAATCAGGAGTTACTTTCATTACCTTCTTCACAAACCCAGTGATTATCACTCCCCTTTGAAGTTTACCAACCCTGCTGTTTTTTTTTTTATTATTATTATTTTTATTTTTAGGTCTCTAGTGTTTTTTTTAGTGTTAGTGTTATACTCAATGCTATAGTAACAACTAGCTACTCTAATCTTTATGGAAGCAGACGACCACATCTTTCTCCTTCGGAGTGGTTGGTGGGTTCAAACTGCCCACCTTTTGGTTAGCAGCTGAGTGCTTTAACCACTTCAACACCAGGGCTCCTTGAAAATAGTTAACATGTTAATATTTATCATCAATAATTAATGATGTATTATGCACTGATATTCTTTTTAAAATATTTTTTTAAAGTAATGATTTTTAAGTAATACATTAATAAGATCCCCTTGTGGAAAAAAAAAAAAATCACAAATAAGCCCATATCTCCTTTAATAACCATCCTTCTTATTTCTGGTCCCATCAACCCTAAGGTAAATGCTTTATCAGTTGGCGAGTAACCTTCTGGAATTATTGAAATAGGTATAATTTTTATTGCAAAATATCTTTTTATTTTGCAATTGCTTTTTAATTGATGTTATGTTTTAGAGAGCTATATATTTTAGAAGGTTAAGATCTTCCAATTCTTCTCTTACATTGATAGAATATCTTAGGATAGACATATCCTTATGTATGCATTAATGAACACTAGCCATGTTTCATCAACATTTTTTTTTTTCTGTAAAGTTTTTCAATTCTGTGATGATACAAGGAAGGCTCAGTGTTCATAAGTAACTGTCCTTTGCTAAAGTTATATCAAAAGTGAGGAAATATATGGCTATTAAATCAATTAACAAGATAAGTAAAAATCCAGCTAGAAATAATTAAATGGTCTTTAAACACAATAATTTGGGTTTTAGAAATGTCACCATGACTTCCCACATTCTTTCACAGTTTGAAATAATTTTGCATAAATAATAATTTGAAGTTTGTTTAGAGATATAAAAAGAGCAAAAAACCTACTTTCCGATATTTGTTTTCTAGAGCACCAGATGAAAGATAATTCTTATTGTTTCGTTAAACATACAGTGTAATTTAAAAATATGATTAACACCTCACTTTTTTTTATGATGTTTTCCTTTCTTTCTCCTTTTTGCTATCCTTCTTTCCTTCCTGTAACAAATACTGAAGGAAGGCCAGTGTGTTACATAAAAATGTTTTAATAAATTTTAAGTAATAACAACTATAATATATTCTTTACCATGGAACTCTTCTAAATTTTTACACACAAAAAAAAATATATCTATACATATAAATATTTTATTTTATATAACTGTTATTGTTAGAGTCATTAGCTGCTGTCGAGTTGGCCTCTGACTCACAGGAACCCCATGCACAACAGAACAAAACAATAATGCCGAATCCTGCGCCATTCCATGATCAGTTGCAGATCAGATGATTGTGATCCATAAGGTTTTCATTGGCTAATTTTTGGAAGTAGATCATAGGCTGGTCTTCCTAGTCTGTCTTAGTCTGGAAGCTCTGTTGAAATCTATTCAGGATTGTAGCAACATGTAAGCCTCCATTTATAGACAAGGGTTGGCTGTGCGTGAGGTTCATTGGCCAGGAATCAACGAAAGATCTCCTGTGTAGAAGATGAGAATTCTGCCACTGAATCATCACTGTCCCTATATATGTACAATCAAAACTGGACAGAGAACATGACGTTCCTCCAAAGCACATAAAATGTGCTCAACATCATTACTCATTAAAAAAATGTAAATGAAAACCACAATGAGATACCACTTCGCACCCGCTAGTATGGCTATTATTTTTAAAAAAGGAAAATAAATAAATATTGAGTAGGATATGGAAAAATTGGAATCTTCATCACTAATGAGAATGTAAAATGGTACAGCTCTGTGGAAAGCAGTTTGGCTGTTCCTCGAAAAGTTACACAAAACTACTGTATGAACCAACAATTCCACTTCTAGGTATGTACTCAAAGTAACTAAAACAGATACGTGCATACCAATGTTCATTGTAGCATTATTCACAATAGTCAAAAGGTGGAAATACTCAAGTGTCCACGAACAGATGAATGTAGAAATCAAATCTAGTATATACATACAACAGGGTATTATACAGACATAAAGAGAAATGAAGTTCTGATACATGTTACTGCATGTATGAACCTTGAAAACATTATGCTAAGAGAAATAAAGCAGACACAGAAGAACAAATATTGCATAATTCCATATATACAAAATATCTAGGATAGGCAAATACGTAGATACCAAGGTTTCTTAGTGGTTACCAAGCAGAAGTGGAATGGGGCTTTAATGCTTAATGAATATAGAGTTTCTGTTTGGTGTGATAAGAATGTTTTAGAAAAAAAAAAAAAACTGGTGAAGGTTGAACAATATTGTGAATGTAACTAATGCCACTGAACTGTACCCTTAAATTTTATGTTCTGTGTATTTTAGCACAAATTTAAAAAAGAGAGTGTGTGACCTGTGAAAACTTAAAATTTTAAAAGAGAAATTAAGTGCTACTCAGAAGTGTGGTTTTCACAATATGCCTCTTCATTATGGAGGGCCCTTTGTGGTGGTGGTTTGGCCAGTCCCTGAACTTTAGTTCTTATTTAGTAAAAATGAAATGGATAACTGAGGATTACTATCACTCTGTGAAGATAAATAACAATTCATAGGAAAGTAACCTCATAAGTTCAGTGGTATGCTCATCTCAGGTTTCTGCACATCAGTGCACAGAACCAGGAGGTAATTGAGCAAATTAAAGCTGTCCTTTTAGCACTGAAGATTTGTTGATTGTTGGTTCATAGGGAAAATGACATTGTTATAATACTGTGTCCCTCACATTATCAACCTTTGCATGCAAAGGGAACATTTTTTATGTGATCAGGTCTAGGACCTTGAGTGAAGATGAAAAGTAGTTTTACAGATCTAGTGAAATATCCTTTTGCTTTTAGAAGATAAATTATGGTCTTTACTAGAAGGGAGTGTTAATATCTCTCAGGCAAGTAATGTATTTCAAAGGGCAAAAGAGCTGCTGAGGTCTCCTGTGCCTCTTTGTCTTACTTTTATTAAATATTTTATCACTCTAGGAACACCTTAGAGGTTGTTACTGCTGAAGAGGGCCCTAAAATGCAATAATATAATTCTTACATGTGTACATTGAGGAGCCCTGGTGGTGCAGTGGTTAAGAGAGCAACTGCTAACCAAAATGTCGGCAGTTGGAATTTACCTGCCACTCCTTGGAAACTCTATGGGGCAGTTCTACTCTGTGCTGTAGGGTCACTGTGAGTCAGAATTGACTTGGGGCAATGGATTTTATGGGTTTGGGTCTACACTGAAGTTCTGTAATAAACAATCACCTGCACAGCAGATGTAACTGCTTTGCAAGGTGTATTTCAGAACATTTAGTAGTGATTATTGTCGTTGTTAGGTGCTGTCAAGTCAGTTCCAACTCATAGCGACCCTATATACAAAAGAACAAAACCTGCCTGGTCCTGTGTCATCCTTACAATCATTGCTATGCCTGAGTCTGTTGTTGCTGCCACTATGTCAATCCATCTTGTTGAGATTCTTCCTCTCTTTTCCGAACACTCTACTTTAGCAAGCACGATGTTCTCCTGAGACTGGACCCTCCTGCTAACATGTTTAAAGTATGTGAGACAGGGTTTGCCATCCTTGCTTCCAAGGAGCTTTCTGGCTATACTTCTTCCAAGACAAATTTGTTCATTCTTCTGGCAATCGATGGTTTATTCAATATTCTTTGCCAAGACCATAAGTCAAAGGCCTCAATTCTTCTTCAGTCTTCCTTATTGATTGCCCAGCTTTCACACGCATATGAGGTGATTGAAAATACCATGGCTTGGGTCTGGAAGTAATTAAGCGTGATCTATATATTAAAGTCACTTTCTAGGTAAGCCTCAGGTTAAAATACCTTCTTGGTCATTATTTCTATGATTTCAGCATTGATTTATATAGAAAAATTGTATACTATCTAAACCAAATGAAATAAGTATAACTATATGATAATTATTTTGCTACAGAATATAGATAAATATTAATGTCTACACTTATTTAAGGATTTCTATTTTTTGGCAAAAGAGCCCTCATGGCGAAGTGGTTGAAGGACTCGATAGCTAGCAAAAGGTCAACACTTTGAACCCACCAGCTGCTCTGAGGGAGAAAGATGTGGCAGTCTGCTTCCATAAAGACTACAGACTTGTAAACCCTATGAGGCAGTTCTACTCTGTCCTGTAGGGTCACTAGGAGTCAGAATTGATTTGATGGCAGTAGGCATTTTTTTGTTTGTTTGTTTTATTATTTGGCAAGAACATCAAAAAGTATAATACTTACATATATCTTTTTGGAATTGGTATTATTATTTAATAGAAGATGGAGCTATTGAATCTCGAAGGGAGAAAAGAATTGCCTGTCAGTTTCTGAATATATGCCTGAGCTGAAATTAACCCAAGATCTCTCTAGCAATTATAAACTTAGACTTCAATCCAGGATTGAGACATGCCTCGTAAATAAGCTCTATGACTTCATTTAGCTTATTTAGCCTCTAAACCCTGGTGGCATAGTGGTTAAGAGCTATGGCTGCTAACCAAAAGGTTGGCAGTTTAAATCTACCAGGCGTTCATTGGAAACTGTATGGGGCAGTTTTATTCTGTCCTATAGGGTTACTATGAGTCAGAATCAACTTAACGGTATTTTTTATCTTAGTCTTTATGTATAAACTAGTGCCAAGGCTAGTTCATGTGAGTATTACACAGGCCATAGCAAAAGAAATTTTGAATGAAAAGGCCATCACATAGTAAGTGCCCTATACCAAAAACCAAACCTGTTGCCATCAAGTTGATTCCTACTCATAGAGGCCCTATAGGACAGAATAGAACCATTCCAGAGGGTTCCCAAGGAGGGACAGGTGGATTCAAACTGCCAACCTTTTTGGTTAGCAGCCTGAGCTCTTAACCACTGTGCCACCAGGGCTCCAAGTATCATACAGAAGGTAGTTATTTATGTTATTATTCCAAATTTTGTATTCTCACTATGCCATGTTTACTCCTAAAGGACAGCATTTTAAGAATTCAAGAATGAAATATTCATAGTCATTATTATATCATATTTATTTGTTTATTTTTATTTTGAATAAAAGCTCTTATTTCTGATTTATTTTAAAGATCTTTCAGTAAAAATGCAAACAGGAAAGGCACAGCAAAATACAATTCAAATTAAATAATACGTGACACATTAGCCACTCATTGAGTGATTTAGGGTTTTTTAGGTGACTGAAAATCTTCATGGAATTACTTGAAAAAAAAATTATGGCAACATATATAACAAAACACTTGTCAATTCAACCATTTTTCACGTACAATTCAGTGGCATTACTTTTACAATATCATGCAACTATCATCACTATTGGTTTACAATTTTTTTACCTCAATACCCCTTAAGCAAGCCTCCCCTATTTACTCCTTCCACCTGTCCTTTGTAACCACCAATTAACTTTGGTTCCAAAGGAAAATCTACACAGCATTCCACAGTTGTCAGATTCTGGCTCTGCTGATTTTCTTAGAGCTATTTAGTAACTCTTTGTAAATTGTGCTTGACTGATGGTTATGCAAACTCCATCCGGTCTGAAGATTTATTTGACTGCCCATCACACTTCTCATGACTCTCTTTTTAAATTGTTTCTGTAAAATCTCAGACCTCCTTCCTTTTCTTTGAGATATTCTTCCACAGAAAAGAAAATTCTTGCTATTGCAGTAGACTGAATAAAATCATATCTTTAATTGCTGATGAATTTTGCATTTTACACCTTGGTTTACTCTCTGGGGTGATAGAACTGAATGTCCTAGAGGACTAAGAAGGCTAGATTTTGTAGGCTAGAGTACCAGAAAGGAGAGAATTGCACAAAAAAGAGCTCTGGAGATCAGCAGATTCCTGATTATGCATGTATTGAGAAACTACCTGAGACCAGGGAAAACATCACCTAGAGGAATGGAAAGAATACTGCTCAAAGAACACAGTAGACTAGGAATATTCATTTTCTAACCAACCAGACTGGACAACTGCATAGTTCATGTCTCAAAGTATTGTACTAAGAAAGGTCTTAACTCAGTCGTGTAAAATAATAAACTGTAGATTAAATGCTGTGTTGTTCCAAATAACAAATTTTATAAAGCAAGACATAAAGGAATCAAACTATTTCTAATTAAATTAACTGCATCCCAGAATCAAGCTCAAATATATTTTAAGAATCTACTATACCCAGCATCCAAAAATACAAAACACAATATCTAGCATACTGGGTTAACCTAAATTACTGGGTATATATAGAAAAAGGAAAACAGGTTCCATTAAAAAGATTTTTAAAAAATTTAATGAAAACTATCACAAGAATTACACAGATATTAGAATTAGCAGATAAGGACAATAAAACAATTATTACAACCATATTCCATACAGAAGCCCTGATGGCGCTCGGCTGCTAACCGAAAAGTCGCCAGTTCGAACCCACCAGGTGCTCCACGGGAGAAAGATGCGGCAGTCTGCTTCCGTAAAGATTAGAGTCTTGGAAACCCTGTGAGGCTGTTCAATTCTGTCGTATAGGGTTGCTGTGAGTCAATTGATTCAACAACAATCAGTATGGATCACATATGTTGGAAAGCTACAGAAAATATAGAGTATGCTAAGAAGAGAAATAAAGATATGCAAAAGATTCAAAATATGTATATAATATATAAAGAAATATTCATGAAAGGAAAATTGGAAGATTAGATACGGCAGTAGAAAAGATCAAGGAACTTTAAGACCTAGCAATAGCAACTATCCAAAATAAAGCAGGGAGAATAAAAGATTTGAAAAAAAGAATGAACAGAGCATCAGTCATTTCTTGGACAACATCAAGAAATTCAATTGCCTTTATGTATATTATTAGTGTCCTCAAAGAAAGGAACATCAAACAAGATTGAAATATCGGCTTTGCAATACTTTCAGATTATCTAAATTTGAACAAAACTAAAAAGAAAACAAACAGCAGATACATGAAACTCACCAAACCCTAGGTGCAAGGAATATGAAGAAAATTCATTCAAAGTATATCATCAAATTTCTCAAAACCAGCAATAAAGAGAACATCTTAAAAGCCGACAGAGTAGATAATGCTACATATAGAGGAACACATGTAAGACTGACAGAAGATTTCTTGTCACAAATAATGAAAGCGTGAAGAAAGAGGAGCAATAACCTTGAATTAGGTTATGATATCTTACATATGACTTTAAAAGTACAAATAATAAAACACTGGACTGGAGGTCCTAGCCAGTGTAATTTTATGATAAAAAGAAGGCATCCATATTGCAAGGAAGAAATAAAACTGTATTTATTTTCAGATAACCTGATAGTCTATGTAGAAAATACAAAAGAATCTACAAAAATGTTACTAAAACTAGGAAGATTAGCAAAGTTACAGGGTAGAGGATCAATATAAAAATTTAATTGTATGTCTGCATACTAAAAAAAAAAAAAAGAATGAAAAATCTGAAATTGAAATTAATAAAACAATGTCATTGTAAGAAACAGCAAATATAGAGAAACAGGGATAGGGCTGACAAAAGATGTGCAAGATCTATATGTTGCTGAAAGAAATAAAAAAGACCTAAATAGTTGGACAGATATAATTTGTTTATGGATCAAAAGAGTCAATATTTTGAGATGGCAATTTTTTTCAAAATGATCTGTAGATTAAATGTAATCCCAATCAAAATTCCTATAGGCATTTTAGTAGAAATTGAGAAGCTGACTCTAAAATTCATATAGAAATTCAAAGAATGTAGAAGAGCCAAAACAACTTTGAAAGGGAAAAAAACAAAGTTGTAGGACTAACACTGCCTGATTTCAAGAATTATTTTAAAGTTACAGTAATCAAGACAGTGTATATTGGAGTAAAAATAGACAAAAAGTTGAATGGACCAAGATAGAGTGCCCAAAAATAGACCCATACATATATTAATAATTGATTTCAGTGAAGGTAATTCAAAAGAGAAATGATAGTTTTTATAAGACATGGTGCTAGAACTATACTGCATAACCATAAGCCACACAGACAAAAGTTAATCTCAATCCATACCCTTCCTTATGTTTTAAAAAAGAAAACTACACTCAAAATATATCATAGATATAATTGTAAAGGCTAAAATTTAAATAATTACAAAAAGAATACATAGGAGAAAATCTTTGCAACTTTGGCTTAAGCAAAGTTTTCCTAGGTACAATGAAGAAAAACTGGAGCCCTGGTGGTGAAGCGGTTAAGAGCTCAGGCTGCTAATCAAAAGATCTGCAGTCCTGAATCTACCAGCTCTCCCTGGAAACCCTATGGGGTAGTTCTACCCTGTCCTATAGGGGTGCTATATGATGGAATCAACTTGATGGTGCACACATCAACATGCAACATGAAGAAAAGTTAGACAAATTGCATTTTATGAAAATTAAAAACCTTCAGAAATACATTGCTCTTAAAAACACATTGTTAAGAGAAAGAAAAGGCAAGATATATGCTGGGAGAAAATATTTGCAAATTAAATATCTGATAAAAGACTTGTATCCACGATATATAAAGAATTCTTAAAATTCATTAATAAGAAAACAACCCTGTCTTAGTCATCTAGTGTTGCTATAAGAGAAATACGCCAAGGGGATGGGTTTAACAAAGAGAAATTTATTTTCTCATAGTCCAGTAGGTTACAAGTCCAAATTCAGGGCGTAGGCTCCAGGGTAAGGCTTTCTCTCTCTTGGCTCTGGAGGAAGGTCCTTGTTCTCACCTGTGTAGTATGGCCAAAGTTAAAAGAGGAAAGACCATACGGAGTATTGGCAGGAATGTGGGGCAACTTTAATTCTCATACACACTTGTCGAGAATGTGACACTGGACATTTCTTGATTGTGGTGATAGTTTCACAAGCATAAACATATGTCAAAACTTGTCCAGCTTAAATATGAGCACTTGATTATATGTCAATTTTATCACAGTAGCCTGCTTAAAAAAAAAAAAAAAACTAATATGCGATATGGATTTTAATATTGTGACCAAAAACTTGTTGCCATCAAGTCAATTCAGACTAATAGCAACACTATATGACAGAGCAGAGCTCCGCTATAGGGTTTCCAAGGAACAGCTTGTGGATACAAACTGCTGACCTTTTGGTTAGCAGCCAAATGCTTAAACCCTGTGGTGGCATGTACTACAATTAGATATTCACAAATTAATTTTCCAAAGTATTTGTACCAGTTTACACTATCCTCAACAACCTTTGGGAATGTTTTTGTATCAGTAATATGCACATTGTCATTGTTTGTATTGTGTTGTTGTTAGGTGCCATCAAGTTGAGTCCCTACATAGTGAGCCTATATACAACAGAAAGAAAAGTTGTAGGTTCCTGCCCCAGCCTTGCAATAACTGGTATGTTCGAGCCCATTGTTGCAGCCATTTTGACAGCCCATCTCAGTGAGGGTCTTCCTCTTTTTCACTGACCGTCTACTTTACACGCATGATGTCCTTTTCTAGGGACTGGTCCTTCCTGATAACATGTCCAAAGTAGCGAGATGATGTCTCTCCATCCTCGCCTCTAAGGACCATTCTGGCTGTTGATTTTTCACTTATTTTGGCAGTTGTGTAACATACTTCATTGAAGTCCTTAATTTGCATTTTGCTTATTTCTAATATGATTTATTATATTTTTATATATAAATATTGGCCATTTGATTATTCTGTTTTTGTGATGTATCTAAGTCCTTCTTTCACTTTTTTATTGAGAAGCATGCCTTTTCCTTAAATATATGTTAACGTTCTTTATGTACTCTGGATGTGAGCACGCTGTCAGTTATATATGACAAACATCCTTTTTCAATCTGTGGTCTGCTTTTTTACTTACTTATGATGTCTTTGGAAGAACACAAGTTTCTAATTTTAAGGCAGTCAAGATTTTTGAAGCTTTCTTAAAGTTAATTATTTTTTGTGTTCTTTTTAATTAAACAATTTTATCTGTCACATTTAGATATTAAATCCATTTAGAATTGGTTTTAGTCCATGATGTGAGTTAGAGATTAAGATTCATTTATTTGCATATATAAATTCAATAAACCAGAGTCATTTATAAGAAGACCGCCTTTTCTCCACTTGCCTACAGTAACATGGTCCCCAGACCTTCTGTGAGCCCAAGACTGGAACCATTCCCAAAGCCACTCTTCAGACAGGGATTGGACTGGACTATAAGGCAGAAGATGATACTAGTGAGGAGTGAGCTTCTTGGCTGAAGAAGACACATGAGATTCTGTGGGCAGCTCCTGTCTGCAGGGGAGATGAGAAGGCAGAGGGGAAAGGAGCTCATTGAATGGACGCAGGGAATACAGAGTGGAGAGGAGTGTGCTGTTTCATTAGGGGGAGAGCAGCTAAAAGTATATAACGAAGTGTACACAAGTTTTTGTATGAGAGATTGACTTGATTTGTAAACTTTCACTTAAAACACGCACACACAAAAAAAAGAACTGATGGTATGGAAGGATGAAGTCCAAGCTGCACTGAAGATATTGACCAAAAACAAGTCTTCAGGAGCTGACGGAATACCAACTGAGATGTTTCAACAAATAGATGCAGCACTGGACGTGCTCACTCATTTATGCTAAGAAATTTGGAAGACAGCTACCTGGCCAACCAGCTGGAAGAGATCCATATTTGTACCTGTTCCAAAGAAGGGCGATCCAACAGAATGCAGAAATTGTCAAACAATATCATTAATATCACACACAATTAAAATTTTGCTGAAGATTATTCTGAAGTGGTTGCAGCGGTACATTGACAGGGAACTGTCAGAAATTCAAGCCAAATTCAGAAAAGGATTTGGAATAGGGATATCACTGCTGATGTCAGATGGATCATGGCTGAACGCAGAGAATAGCAGAAAGATGTTTACTTGTTATTATTGACTATACAACGGCATTGACCTTGTGGAACATAACAAATTATAGATACCATTGCAAAGAATGGGAATTTCAGAAGACTTAATTGTGCTCCTGAGGAGCCTGTACTTAGACCAAGAGACAGTCGTTTGAACAAGATAAGGGGACACTACATGGTTTAAAGTTAAGAAAGGTGTGTGTCAGGGTTGTATATTTCTCCATACTTATTTGATCTGTATGCTGAGCAAATAATCCCAGGAGCTGGAACATGACATCAGATTTGGAGACAGACTCATTAACAACCTGGGATATGCAGATAACACAACCTTGCATGCAGAATATGAAGGGGACTGAAGCACTTACTGATGAAGGTCAAAGACCACAGCCTTCAGTACGGATTACACTTCAACATAAAGAAAACAAAAATCCTCACAACTGGCCAAATAAGCAACATCACGATAAGTGGATAAAAGATTAAGTTGTCAAAGAGTTCATTTGACTTGGATCCACAGTCAACGCCCACGGAAGCATCAGTCGAGAAATCAAATGACGGGTTGCATTGGTCAAATATGCTGCAAAACACTTCTTTAAACTGTTGAACAGCAAAGATGTTGCTTTAAGTGTTAAGGTGCACGGACCCAAACCATGAGGTTTTCAATCGGCTCATATGTGTGTGATAGCTGGATATGAATAAAGAAAACCAAAGAAGAATTGATGCCTTTGAATTATGACCTGGGCAAAGATTATTGGATATACTGTGGACTTCCAGAATAACAAACAAATCTGTCTTGGAAGAAGTATAGCCAGAATGATTGTTAGAAACAAGGAAGAGGAGACTTTGTCTCCCATACATTGAACATGCTATCAGGTGGGACCAGCCTCTGGAGACAGCCGTCATGCTTGGTAAAGTAGAGGATCAGTGATAAACGTAAAGACCCTCGAAGTGATGAATTGACACAGTGGCTGCAACAATAGTTTCAATTATAGTAACCATTGCGATGATAACACAGGACTAGGCAGATTTTCGTTCTGCTGTACATAGAGTCACTGTGAGTCGGAACCAACCCAATGACACCTAACAACAATATAGACTGAGAGGGTCCCAGATGACACTGAACATTGACATTATTTTGATTTTCTATGGGATAATTTTGTCTTTAGATGTTTAGAATTGTTGCAAGGAATAATCATATGGGATAAAAAGCTGTAGTTGTACAATATGAGGGTAGATTTTAATGGCTGAAATGCCTGAAAATGCAGCTAAGTGTCTATTTTCATTAGAACTATGGAAACAATTCTGTGTAGAAGCTGTAGTCCTTTTATTTCTTGAGTATGACTCAATTCTTTCTCTCCTGCAAATGGGGAGCAATGGTGAAAAGGGGACTGAAACAGTGAAATCCTATGGCCATTATGACCCTCTGCCCACAGTAATTATGCGCCTGAAACCATTCTGTCTGCCAACAGAAAATTATCAACAATCTATAATTTCTGGATGTCTGTGCCTTTAAACATATGTTTTTGGGCAAATAAGGAACCATTGCACTATCTTAGTTTCCTCATTGTAAAACAATGGTAGTTGGACAGGACGGCCTTTTTAATAAGATGTACCTACCTTTGACTATGTCCATCATCCTGTGATTATTTGGGACACACTTTGATATTAGCTGATTTTCACATAGTTGTGCTTCTCTGGTTAGGTGATTAAAACCATTGAGATAATTAACTCAGGCATGAGATAAGTTGACTGCAAATTTTGTACAAAAAGAGCTGTTCTAACATTTTAGCATTATTACAAATAACGTCTTACAAATCTCAAATTCTCAAGTATTGCTAAATAAGTCAAGTTATTTTGCCTTCATACATCACAACATATTCATATTTTGAGGTCTTTCCAAGTTTTGGTGTCAGTTACACTTAAACTATTTTTCTAAATCAGAACATCTTTTATTTTGAACAGAATTTTGGCCCTATGTAATTGATTATAGTTTTTTTTGTGTGTGTGTGTGTAATTATCTATTACAGAAAAATCAACTGTTTTTAATTCGATTTAACATCATTGTTTTACATGCTTTTGGACTAATGTCTAAGAATTTTATTATTATTCACATTTTTTCCATTAGTTTTTTTTTTTTTAATTTGGATGTATTCACTGTAAACTCTAGGAATTGAACTATGAATTTATTCCCTAAGGCTTAAAACTTACATTTATATGATGTGTTTAATCTTCTGAAGTACAAATAAAAGCCAGTTTTTATTCAACGTGCATATCTGAAGTAAAAACATCTATCCCAGTGTCGTCTATAGGGAGGTATATTTTGATACTCTAGAAGGAGGCATTAAGGGGAGGCTATTCACAGCAGGCTTGTCTTCAAAAACGATTGGGAAGGAGCCTTAAAAATGAATAAGTATTGAAGATAACTTCTCTTTAATGGCAACAGTTGTTGAAAATTCATTTTAGCTGTGAGAAATGAAAACTAGTATTTTTAGTTGAATAGTCTGATGCTAATGTGACTCTAAATTTACTCCACTGTGGCAGAAATTAAATGAAGTTGTTTCTGAGTAACTAAGACTACACAAAAGCAAGATATAGCTTTAATAGAAGCATGAATCAGAAACCAGCTGGAGGTTTAGATTGTAAGGAAGTTTAGATTAGCTAGCATTAATATGCTCACATAAGTAGGTAATTTTTTTTTTCTTTCCTGAAGAGAAATGTATGTATAAGTTATTTTTCATTGTTTTTATTATCTAAAATCTTTCCTCATGCAGGAAATCCTTATGTCATAGAAATCACTCTTTGTTCACCTCCCCACACAGCCTTAGACATTCCCAGATGTGTAACTACCACATCTCCAACCCTGCCTAGATCTCTTGTCTAAGCAAAACCAAAACCAAACTCGTTGCCATCAAGTCAATTCTAACTCATGGTGACCCCCTATGTTACAGAGTAGAACAGTTCCATAGTTTTCTGTGTTCTTTGCGTGTGTGTGTTTTACTGTAATCTTTATAGAAGCAGAGCACCAAGGGTTTCTTCTACAGCAGCATGGAGTAGGTTCAAACTGCCTACCTTTAAAAAAAAAAAATAGTAATAAAACACAAACTGTTTGTGCCACGCAGGGGCCTCTATGTTCTAACACCAGCTTTCATCTGGAAATATCCACTGGTGTGTCCTTCAGAAAATTTACAGAAAAGAAGTGGAAGAATGATAAGGAGTGCTTGTTCAGGGCCGATGTCAACATTTTAAATAGGATATCAAGGAGACACTCACTGAGAAAGTGATATTTGAGCAAAAGCTTGAAGAGCCAAGGGAGTAGGTCATGTAAAGATCTGAGATAAATGTTTACCAAGAGAGCAATAACAATGAAAAAGTGTTGAAGTTCTTTATCATTTCTCTGCCTTAGTTTGGGTTTTCCCCCTAAACAGACCTGAGAAAAAAAAATTGGGTAGAGGTATTTTATTTGGAAGTAGTCCTAGAGAGCAGGAGGTGAGGAGAGTTGTGGGGGAGGGAGGGAGAGGGAAGGAGAAAGGGGTAGAAAAAGCCAATAATGTGTGAATTACAGGGTAGGTTACCACTGTGGACAACTGGGGACTCTCTGAGGAAATGGGTAGAAAGTACCTCAGAATTGTCCCACTGAGGAAAGCATTTATCCACCAAATCTAACCTAATCCCAGACACTTTTTGTATTGTCTTTCTTACAGGATGGAGAAATTCTTCAGGTAGAAAAGCTGAGAGGCAGAAGTGTCCACGTGTATGCGAAATGTCTATGGTAGCTGAAGGTGCATTTAGCTATAAGCCATAAAGGTACGGAGTGTAGCTTTGACAACATCTCCTACAGTCCCTCACAGTTTATCAAACAATGAATAAATTGGATTGATTCAGCTTGAAACTTTTAAATCAAAGCTCCTCTTTTGCATTCATACCACTATTGCTCCAGTTTAAACCTTTAACAGAGTAAGCCAGCAATTCTTAACTCTATCAGGCTGAAACACCACTTTGTAATACCCAATTCACTATTCTGAAATAAAATTCATACATATCGTGACCTATAAAAATAATTTTAAAATACTAATGTGATGTTTTAACACTACCGTAAAGGGAAAACAAAAGGAAAGGAACATAATAAAATGAAATATTTCAGTAACTAAGTGCTGAGAAGCAATTACGCTAGAAGGCACAGCCCTGAATCATCATAACTAAAACAGGCTATTACAAATATACTGAATTGGTAACTGAAATATGAGCAGGGTTGCCAATGCTGACATGGTTTCCAAAATAGCAAATAACTCATTGTACAGTTCCAAACACCACACAGTGCCAAACAAAACCAAGTTAAACTTCCTTATTCTTACAAACTGCCGACATTCCTGAAATTTTTAGTATATACTAAAATCATGCAAAATTGTATATTTTTTTGTAAAACAAGGTAATATTCTACACTCAGATAATTATAAACAAGTGTTTGATTATGTGACTGTCCTATGTTGTTGTTAATTGCAGTCAAGTTGCCTCAGACTCATGGAGACCTTACGTACAACAGGACGAAATGCTTTGTGTTTTGCGCCATCTTCATGATCTTTAGGAGGTTTGTTCTATTGTTGTGGCTATCGTGTTAATACATCTCATTGAGAGTTTCTCTCTTTTCCTCTGATCAGACATGAAGTCCTTTTCTAGCTATTGATCTTTCCTGATGGCATGTCCAAAGTAAGCAAGCCAAAGTCTCATTTATCATTCTTATTTCTAAGGAACATTCTGGTTCCATTTCTTTTAAGACTGATTTGTTTGTTCTTCTGGAAGTCTACAGTATATTCAACATTATTCATCAACATCACAATTCAAATGTATCACTTCTTTCCTCTTCCATTTTCATTGCCCAGCTTTCACAAAGGTCATAACTTGGGTCAGGTGCCCCTCAGTCATCACCATGACATCTTTGATTTTTAAAACTTTAATCCTTTGGTGGCCCAAGTATTTTCTGCTTTGAATTTTTTGTTGATATCAGTAGTTTCATTAATGGAAGCATTCGAATGATTGAGTGTGTCTACATTTTTGGGAGGTAGTGTAGTAGTTTGGTAGGTAATATGACCATAGCGTTTCCAAGGAGCAACTGATGGATTTGAACTGCCAACCTTTTGGTTAGCAAGTGAGCTCTTAACCACTGTGCCACCAAAAAATTAGCTCCCCAATAATCCCCAAAGGCTGAAAAAAGTTCATGGTCACTGTATGTACTGCCGGGCATGAAAGGGTTAACAATATCTTTTGCAGTAGATTTGCCCAATGCAATTCGTCGTCTGATTTACTTGCTGCTGCTTATATTAGGCAGCACAATTTTTATGGTATTTTGTAAGTATGAAATTAATAGGTAGAATATGGAAACAGCAAACTCGAGTTAAAATAATTCATTTATTTCATTTATTCATTTACTCATAGTTAAGTCAAATGACAAAAGTGCTAGTCACTGAGATTACAAATACGAGTATTATACAGTTGCTAAAGGAGACAAGGTGGTGCAGTGGTTAAGAACTTCAGCTGCTAACCAAAAGCTCAGCAGTTTGGATTCACTTACCAGCCATTCCTATGGGGCAATTCTACTCCATCCTATAGGATTGCTATGAGTCGGAATCGACTTGAAGGCAACAGTTTTTTTTTTTTATTATTATTTTTACCCTCAATAAATAGGGCTTAATAAGGAACATAGATGTGAATCAAATAATTGCATTGCAGTAGACCTACACAGGAAAAATGGAGCACAATGTTTTCAAAAGATTTCACAAAGGAAATGTGACTTCAAGAATTCTTCTTCCAAATCAGGTAGCTGACTATGGCATGAAACGGGATTGTGGGGTTAGAGAACATTTTAAACAGAAATACTAGTTGTTATAAGACAGAGAAATGACATTAAATGACATGTCCCCAAAACTGCAAGTAGTTTGGTAAGTTGTGTACTAGTTTCCTACTACTGCATAACACATTACCACAAATTTAGCAATTAAAACAACAAAAAAATTATTATCAAACAGATTTCTTTGGTCAGGAATCTGGTCTGTTTTTGTTGGGTCCTGTGATGGTTTAAGGATAATTCATTTTTTCAATTCTGTGTTTAATAAATGGT
The DNA here is from genome assembly GCF_030014295.1 of Loxodonta africana. Classification (NCBI taxonomy): domain Eukaryota; kingdom Metazoa; phylum Chordata; class Mammalia; order Proboscidea; family Elephantidae; genus Loxodonta; species Loxodonta africana. The sequence continues at coordinate 54,463,573 of NC_087351.1, forward strand.
TTTGTTTTTTGGTTTGTGTGTTCGTTGCTTTACATGGAAGCAGTTTTGTGTCTCAGTTTTAAATTCGAGATTGGCATAAAAAGACCTATATATAAGAAGAGTCTAGAGAAAAATTCAGAACACGGAGTAATGGCTAGGGGGATGTTGTTAAAAAGCTTTCTTTTTCTTCTAGATGGTATCGGTAAGGTAATATCAATTTGTAGCTGGGAAGATCTATCCTAGAGGAAATTGTGAAGCTAGAAACTTTATCATCCATGTTCCTCTCAAGATGTGCTGTCTTTGCTTCTGACACAGGCAGATACAGGAACAGAACCCTTCTCTGCAAATCTCGTTCACTTCTGGGCGATTTTGCCATCCTCCGACGTTATTCCTAGTATTTTGTTTTGAGCTTCTCTCTATAGCATGATTCCCCACTACGTTTTGTTTCCCAGTACATTTGGCTGTAGTTTGTTAGCACTTAAATATATAACTTTTTTTTTTTTTTTTTTACAACCTATTCCGCTGACTCTTTGCCTTTGTTTTTGAACACTGTCTTGTTGCCAAGTCATGCTGAAGCCCATTTGGGGAGGGAAGGGGGGAGATAAAAGTTATTATAAACTACTTTAACTTATAAATGTATTTCCTGTTATTTATATAAATGAGATACCTTTTATAGTAAAAGGTGACTAGTTACTTATGAATATCTGTATCAAGTGCATTGCACCAGTCAGGCTGAAATTGAATAATGAAACTTAAGAGTTGGAAGGACTTTAGAGATTATTTAATAATGCAGATCCTACATTTGCATACAGATAAGGAGACAGATAACATTAGTAGAAGTTGAATTTCTTTTGTAAGGTCATATAATTAGTCTGAGTCTGAAAAAAAAAAATCTGTCTTTGCAGAGCTTTTTTCTACTATATCCCGCTGCTTCTGTTGGTCTGGCATTCAGGAAATCCTCTTAAAAGTCATCAGGTGTGAATAGTACTAGAAAATGCTAATATATTATGTGCCAGAAGGTGTTAAAGGAGAGGGGTGAACTGGAGACATAAAGGCATGATATACATCTGCACATAGAGTGTAACTGTAGTCATGACAGAGATAGAAATATATTAAGAGAAAATGACATAGAACTGAGCTTTGAAGAAGTCTAACGTTAATTAAAAAAAAAAAAATACTGCTGAGCCATTTCTGAATCATGTTGATTCCATGTGTGTCAGAGCACAACTGTGCTCCGTAGGGTTTTCAATGGCTGATTTTTTGGAAGTAGATCACCAGGCCATTCTTCCAAGGTGACTCTGGGTGAACTCAAACCACCAACCTTTACAGCAGCACTATGAGACCAAGAGGAATGGCCAGAAAGTTAGGAGAAAAATTGAAACAGACTAGGGGAAGAGATTCTCTCAAGGAGGAAATAAAATGAAGGAAAACGTGAGTAAAATAAGAGTGAAACATGTTCATTAGATTTACATTGAATTTACATAGATATGGGTCATCTGTGCCCTAAGAAAAAGTTGTTTCATTAGATCGATAAGGCAAAATTTAGATGCAGGTTATTAGGAGAGTTCTTGCAAGGTGAACATGAGATATTTAATGAATAGTGGTCATTTTTTTAAAAGTTTTGCTGTGAAGGGGAAAATTAATATTAACTGTTAGTTGGAAGGGGAATAAGAGATGGCTTTACGTGTTTTCTTTTCTGTTAAGTTTTTAAAATGATAATAGGAAGATAAGATTTTAATGGTAAATTAGGAAGATGTGTGAGAGAGCAGAGATACTCAATGATGGAAGATCTTGGAGAAGGCCGGAGGGAATGAGAGACAACAAAGAACATCAGGAGAAAAATTGGGCTGATGTACATGGGTGTGATTTGAGAAAGTTGAGGTGTTTTCTGTTGTGATGACTTCTGTTTTCTCAGGGAAACTGAAGAGGTGAAGTTGTATGTTGAAAAGGAAGGAAAAAGGGGAAAGAATCAACTTCTGGAAATTTTGAAGTAACTATTGAAGTTTTTCTTTTTTTATTATTGAAGTGAGTTGAAAAGTATGTTAATTAATAAAAAAAGTTTTTGGGGGGCAAAACCAAAATAAGAACATTAGCTTCCTGACGATATATGATTATATTACAATTCTTCTCAGGTAGATACTCAAATTTAAAGAAAACAAAAGTGAGCATTTAAAAATATTATTTAATATCTATGTTGAGACATTAAAGGAGTAAAAGGTTAATACCAATGATGTCTTATGTGTGAGGATTTTCTAAAATATATCTATTGCTCATATTCACTTTATTTAAATGAAAGAAAAGTAAATCTACTTATTTATCTTGAAGATTTTAAATATTTGTATTTTAAAAGGTCAGAAAGATTGTGTAAGAGCTTAAATATCAAAGAAGAGGAGAGTTTGAAGTCCTGATTTCCATTTAAACAAATATTTGAGTTACACAGCTAATATTGATACCTGGTTACCAGATGCAGGCTAATTCAGTCGTATCAATTAATATTCCCATCAGCAGGATACGAGAGTGTCTGTCCCACCTAATTTTTGCCAACCATATTAAATATGCAAATTATTATTTTTTAAAAGATGAGAAAAAGCATTATGAAGGGAAAAGCTGAATTGCAGTGTTAATTTGTTTCATTTTCATCCTGAATTTCAATATTCTTATACCGTGTGCTTATCCTTTTTTTTTTAAAATATGTACACACAGATCCCATTTTTCTATTTGAGGTTTAGTGATCTTTCAATTGATTTTTATAAGCTTTTGTTATACTAAAGTATTACTCTTTTGTCTTATTTGAAAGAAAGAAATTGTTTCTTAACTCATTATTTGCTTTTTAACATTCTTTAGGGTTTTTGATTATATACTTTAAAGGTTAAGCCCACAAAGTCTAAGATTGGACAGAGCTGTTTTGCTAAGTACCTGCATTGCATTTTAGCAGTGCCCCCTCCCACGCACTCCAGAGAGCACATATCCTGGTTAATAGTTTTGTTTTGTAACCATGGTACCAAGGAGTTTGCAGGCAATTTGCAGCAACTTGTCATCATAGTTTATTGATAACAGTGAGACTGATGATTTGCACATGGCCTCAGGGGCTCTGTTTTGGGAACTGTTTACGTAACAAGAATATGTGTAAGTGACCATCGGGGGTATAAGCAATCCTGATTTGGTTTCAAGGTACTTACATAATGGACGTTATTTCTCATAATTTATGACATAGTGTGATGGCTGAAAGACAACACGGTAAAGTAAAGCGTTTTCTCAAAATGTGCAGTGACAAATGAATAGAATATGGAGCATTTAAGAAAAATAAAATAATAATGATGATGGTAATTATTATGTATTGAGAGCTCATCTTATTCTGGACCCTGTGTATGCATCGTCTCAGTTAATACTCCCAGTTAAATTATAACATGACCCATTGCCATCAAGTCAATTCCAATTCATGGTGACCCTATAGGACAGAGAACTGCCCCATAGGGTTTCCAAGGAACTTCTGGTGGATTTGAATTGCCAGCCTTTTGGTTTGCAGCCAAATGCTTAACCACTGAACCACCAGGGCTCCAAATTACAATATAGTGCTTACATGGTGTAAAAGAAAAAAATTTGTTTAGAGAGGCTAAGTAATTGCCATGGTTTTACTCAGATATTAAAAGATAGACTGATTCCAAAAGCTGAACTCTTAGAGTTCTTTACTTAATAAACAAGTGTGCTTGCTATGTTCTAAGTGTTCTTCTAGTGCCACCAAAATTAATAACTCATTGAAGTTTCATAATAACTCAATGAGGTAAATGGTATTATTAAACTCTCTATTTTACAGATAAGGGAGCCTCACCCTCTAAGAAAGCAGACGGGCTGGGATTCAAATGCAGGCAGTCAGCTCCAAACTACCTCTCATAAGGCTGTACTGACCAGTAAAAAATAAGCCTCTTTATTGAATACTGACTGTAGTAGGCATACAGCTAAAAATTTTTATGCCACCTGTAGATAATGAAAGGAACCCTGGTGGTACAGTGGTTACAGTGCTCGGATGCTAACCAAAAGGTCAACGGTTCAAAAGGTCAGCGGTTTTAACCCACCAGCCTCTCCGTGGGAGAAAGATGTGGCGATCTGCTTACAAAAAAACTTAGTCTTGGAAACTCTATGGAGCAGTTCTACTCTATCCTATAGGGTGGTTATGAGTTGGAATTGACTCCTTGGGAGTGGCTTATTTTTTACTGGTACAAAAACATAAACAAAATCGTAAGTTAATGGTCATATATAAGAATGTGTGTTATCTAATTATTCCCTACGACTCCTGTTCTTCCAGTGATTTGATATGCTGAAAGAAAAAGAAATAGATAAAAATAATTATAATGCAGTCAACAGTGTGATAAGTTCTCTAAAATGGTCACAGAGGACAAAGGGAAAGACGATTAATTGAACCTGGGTGAAGAGTGAAAAAAAAACAAAAATCAAACTCGTTGCCATTGAGTCAATTCTGATTCATAGTGACCGTATAGGACAGAGCAGAACTGCCTGCAGGGTTTCCAAGGAGCACCTGGTAGATTCGAACTGCAGACCTTTTGGATAGCAGCAATAGCTCTTAACCACTACAACATGAGGGTTAAGAGCAGAGGGTATAAATACAACATAGTCACTTTTAAGCTGGTCCTTGAAGGAGAATCAACAGTTCCTCCAGGATTCTCAGCAACATAATGGCTTGATCAAAGTCACAGAGCCCAGATATTACAGAAGACAGTGAGTAATCTAGTGCAGTTGACTATTTTACTGTTCAGTGATTGTGTTAGGAGAAAAAGAAGTAAGAGTATAACAATACGTGACTGCAAAAGAACAAAACATTTTTAAAAATAATTTCAGTATGTCATATTTGCTAAGCGTTTAAAATATTCTACCTAATTTATTCTGACAACTCTTTCAGATAGATGTTATGGTCTTCATTTTACAGATGAAGAAACTGAGGTAAAGTGAAGGTATATTTCTTACCCAGCATGACACAATTTTTAAATGGCAGATGCAGGTTCTAAAGCTAAGTCTCTCTGTCTCCAAAGCTCACACAATTTTTGTAACCCAATGATTATTTATCTGAATATATAGATGAAGAAAATAGTTTGAACTTCTGTAGATAATTAGGAACTAGTTTAAAAAAGACGAAGATAAAGAAGCAGGGGATGGATTAAGACACCATTTTTTTTTTCTTTCTCGTTAATTTTTTTAGGACAAGGCAATATATTGGTTCAAAGCTTTCAGTAGGATGACAAAAACACAATAGCTAACTTTGAACAAATCACTGAAAAATAAAATCCATATGAGCTGGTGCACATAGCAATATGCACTTCAAACTCTTAGTAGTCAGTGCCAGATCTGATAATAACACATACCGTCCTCTAACCTCTAAACACAAACACACCTTCTTGAAATACATATCCTTGCATTGTGTGTATAATTAAATCATATGTTTCAGTTGATCTATTCAATACATTACCATCTGTTATGGACTGATTGTGCCCCCAAAAATATGTATTGTAAATCCTGACCTCTATACCTGTGGTTGAAGTCCCGGTGGTGCAGTGGTTAAGCACTTGGCTGCTAACCAAATGGAGAGCAATTTGAATCCACCAGCAGCTCTTTGGAAACCCTATGGGGCAGTTCTGCTCTGTCCTATAGGGTCACTATGAGTCGCAATTGACTTGACAGCAACCATTTTTTTTTTTAATACCTGTAGTTATAATTCTATTTAGAATGGGTTTTCTTTGTTATGTTAATATGGCAGTATTAGTGTAGGGTGCATTTTAAGTCAATGTTTTTTGAGGTATAAAACAGCAGATTAAGGAAGCAAGCAAGTAAGCAGAAATGGAGGGAAAGATATATGCCACAAGATTGCCAAGGAGCTTAGAAATAGAAGCTTAAAAGAGGCAAGGATTCTCCTCAGAGTCTACAGAGAGAGAGAAAGAGATCCTGTCCCTAGAGCTGATATTCTGAATTCAGACTTCTAACCTCCTAAAAAAAGTGTTAAAAAGCAAAGATGTCACTTTGAAGACTAAGGTATGTATGCCTGACCAAAACCATGGTATTTTCAATTGCCTTGAGTGCACGCAAAAGCTGGACAATGAAAAAGAAGAATTGATGCCTTTGAATTATGGTGTTGGCAAAGAATATGAAATATACCATGGACTGCCAGAAAAATAATTAAGTATGTCTTGAAAGAAGTACAGCCAGGGTGCTCTTTGGAAGTGAGGATGGCGAGACTTCATTTTATATACTTTAGACATGTTATCAGGAGGGACCAGTCCCTGGAGAAGGACATCATGCTTGGTAAGGTAGAGGGTCAGCGAAAAAGAGGAAAACCCTCAATGAGATGGATTGACACAGTGGCTGCAACAATGGGCTCAAACATAACAATGATTGTGAGGATGGGGCAGGCCAGGCAGCATTTTGTTCTGTTATGCGTAGGGCCACTATGAATCGGAACAGACTTGATGTCATCTAACAACAACAAAAGCCTCCTAAATGAAAATAAATTCTGTTAAAGCCACCGACTTGTGGCATTCCTGTTATAACAGCACTAGATAACTAAAACAGAATTTGATACCGAAGTGAGGGGTGCTGCTCTAAAAGATACCTAAAATGTCAAAGTGTTTTTCAACTGGGTAATGGGTAGAATGGGTAATGGGTAGAATCTGGAGGAATTTCGTTGTGCTTCATAATAAGGCCCTAGATTACCTTCAAGAGACTGTTGGTAGAATTATGGACATCAAAGGCAATTCTGGTCAGGGCTCAGAAAGAAGTGAAGAGAGGTAGAAAGAAAGTCTATAAAGTCTCTATCATTTTAGAGAATACATATGGCCTGTTGCTAGAAATGTGGACATGAAGTATGCTTCTGGTGAGGCTTGAAAAGTAATTAACATGTAATTGGACAATGGAGGAAGGGTGATACTTTTTATGCAATGGCAAAGAACTTGTATAATTTATGTTCAAACATTTGGTGGAAGGTAGAAATTGTAAGTGATGAACTTGGGTATTTGGCTGAGGAGATTTCTAAGCAAGATCTTAAAGTGACAGCATGGTTTCTCCACCAGTATGTGGGAAGACAGAGATAGACTTAAAAACAAACTGTGCAAAATGAAACCAGGGCTTACAGATTTGGAAAATTCTTTTGTACAAATTAAGGACACATGCTTGAAACTCTCACCAAGGACTTGGTGACTCAAGCTTTTGTTGAAAAGATTAAGCCTGTGACTGATAGATCCATTCAACTGCCATAGCAGAAATCTCATTAGCTTAGACTGAAAGGGAAAGAGACAATAGTACAAAATGAAAGAAAGCTGCCTACCTCCTGGAATTCTACAGGCTGGAAATGGGCTAATTGAGCAGCTTGGTTCCAAACTTCTGTTGACCTGCAAGAAAAGAAAAAGATCATCCCTGGAGCAGTTTGGAGATTAGCAGAACTGTTGGAAGGAGCACTGCCTCAGTGGGAAGCAGGGCTACCGCAGTTTCAAAGGGTGGAGCCACAGGGTCCTAGGTTTCAAAGAGTCAGATCTTCACCGACTCGGTTCAGCACTATGGGTGTGTGGGGTGTGCAGACTGCACTGGGTGACACTGTCAGAAGGGGTGAAAGCAAAATGACTGTCTATAAAATTTTCGTGTACTGTTTCAGCAGAAATTTAATGTTTTTAATAAATACATCCCTGTAGTTAGTTATAACAACAAAAACAATTTTCATAAGCCCAGCTTACATGTATCAACATACCTGCAAGGCTTAAACTGTGTTAATTTTCTTTTTGAAACTTCTGATGAGCTCTGTTCAGAGCTCATTATTACCCAATTACAATGACACTTCGAACCACTTGGTTTCCTCTACACATGCTACAAGCACACACTTGTTTCATCGCTGCTGGTGTTTTTATAGTTGCTGATTCTGTCAAATTTTCTGGTGTTTTGGCTACAATACTATGGTAAGTGGTATTTGTGAATCTATATCAATAACTTTTTTGAGAATGAAATAGTAATTAAAGGAAAAGAAGGCAAAAAATAAAAAAGGGACTAATAATGTGACTAATGATGTTGTAATTCAATGTGGAAAGATTTTACAAAACAATTTTGTTGTTAGTATTTATAAAATCTAAGAACTATTACGTTTAAGCAATTTACAACTATATTCTATTATTCACTTATTATTCTATGATTAAAATTAATAATAAACATTACTGAGGATTTTGTATGGTCTGGTATGGGAAGAGGTCCATGAAGGTGGTGACATCATGAATTACTGCAGTTGGTGACACCAACCCTAGTGATGCCACTGCACTGCCACCCAAAAATAAGGGGGCAGGGCTGCCATGCCCAAAGGCCTAGAGAATGTGGTCACCACCCAAAGCTGAGTGGACAGGGCTGCCATGCCCAAAGGGTAAGAGAACAAGGCCTGCCAGGGCCCAAGGGAATGATGTTGCCACTCAGATGCACTAGGAGAATGGGACCACTCAAAGCTGAGGGAGCAGAGTTGTCATCCCAGTGGGCCTGGAAGACAGAGCTGAATCCCAGGACTGAGGGGCCTTCACCCAGAATTCAGAGGATGTGGCCTACACCTGGAGTCTTGAGGGCAGTTCCATTGTCCAGATGGTCCTGGAGAACAGAGGGTTATTTTCAAGCTTTCAGAGCTAACGTAATTTGTACTGCTGGGTTATTGACTTTGCTCATTGCTCTTTATTCCTTCTTTCCCTCAAATTTCCCCCATTTATGATGGAAACATATACCTTGTGTCTGTTCCACCATTGTACTTTGGAATCAGATAACTTGTATTCTAGATTTCATAGGTTCACAGAAGAAGAGGGATTTTACCTCAAGATGGAATGTGCCTATTATTTCTATTATTCAGAAGATGAGATTTTGGAGTTGGATTTGATTTAATACTTTTGGGATAATGTGATGTGTTTTGCATGTGGGAAGGACTTGAATTTTTTTAGGTACTGAAGGATGAAATTTTATGGATTGAATTGTGTGCCCCAAAAATGTGTGTTGTAGAGGCAGAGCCAACATGGCGCTAAAGACAGTAGCACTATGCTGTCCTTCTGCAGTAAAGACCTGAAAAACTAAGTAAAACTGGTACAAATGTCAATCCTGGAACCCTAAGAATCAAAAGAAGGAATAAAAAACTTGATCGAGCACTGAATGAAATAAGAAAGTTTAATGGATTGAATTGTGTTCCCCCAAGAATGAGTGTCAACTTGGTTAGGCTATGTGTAGTTGTCGTCCATTTTGTGATTTTCCTATGTGTTATAAATCATGATCTCTGCCTGAGGTTAAAAGGATTACTCAGGTCACCTCCCTGATCCAAAAGGGAGTTTCCCTGGGGTGTGGCCTGCACCACACTTTATCTCTCAAGAGATGAAAGGAAAGTGAAGCAAGGAGAGAGTTGGTGACCTCATACCACCAAGAAAGTGGCACCAGGAGCAGAGTGCATCTTGTAGACACCGGGTTCCCTCACCTGAGAAGCTCCTCGACCGGGGAAGATTAAGGACAAGGAATCTTCCTCCAGAGCCAACACAGACAGAAAGTTTTCTCCTGAAGGCGATGCCCTGAATTTGGATTTGCAACCTACTAGACTGTGAGATAAAAAATTTCTCTTTGTTAAAGCCATCCAATTGTGGTATTTCTGTTATGGCAGCACTAGATGACTAAGACAGAAAGTGACAGAGAACAGAGAATGAAGAGAGCTATGGAGTGGAGGTCCCCTACCAGCTAATGTGGCATGAATTGGCCATCTTGGACTACAGCCAACAAGGAATGCAGACAGGGAATATGGGAAGACAACTTCACAGAGCTTCCAACAGGAGATAGAGCACCTGGTAACCAGGGATACATGCTTTTTCACTCCAATCTTCTCCCCTGTATGAGGTGTGCCACAAACTACTCCCCCTCCCACCCCTCCACACCCGCTGGACCTGCTCTGCTGCACCGTAGCTGAGTGACTGGCCCTGCCCACCTGGAGAAGGTAGTGAGAAGTATCCTGCCCACAGGTGAGCAAGCAACAAAACATGCCCAGCTTGGCTTCCCAGACATAACCAAATAAAACAAAAAAGCAGGATGAAACAAACAAATCTATAATCAATAAATGAAGAAAGTAATTCCTGAATGCCCTGGAGACAGCAGACAATATCAAAACATATTTAAAAAAAAAAAAAAGGACAGGATGGCTCCAGAAAGTGATCAAAATAAAAGGCAAGATGACCTTCAATAGAAGAAAAGGCTCTGGAACTGCATGATAGGAAATTCAAAACTCTAATATTCAGGATTCCCCAATAGATGAAGGAAAATGCAGACAAAAATAAGGAAAAAATAGACAAAATTATGGAAAATACAGACAAAATCAGGGGAAATGCAGACAAAGCAATAGAAAAATTGAAAATAATACAAGTATAAAATCTCAAAATAAATAAACAACTAGAAATCATACAAAAACAGCAATTAGAAATTCAAAAGATAAACAACAAGATTTCAGAAATGGACAGTGCAATATGTTTTAGGAGCAAATTTGAAACAATGGAACACAGGATGAGTGAAATTGGAGACAAATCCTTGGATACCACTTTGAGGAAAAATCAGAGAAAAGAGTGAAGAAAAATTCAGAAACCCTGAGAAAAATGTGGAATGCAATCAAAAACAAAAATTTGTGTGTGATTGGCATTCCAGAACAATGGGAGAAAATGGAAAACACACAGAGAATCATTGAAGATTTGCTGAGAGAAGATTTCCCCAATATCATGAAAGACGTAAAGCCGACCATCCAAGAAGCTCAACGAACCCCATATAGGATACACCTCTAAAGAAAATCATGAAGACATATAATAATCACGCTCGCTAAAACCAAAGACAAAGGAAGAATCCTGAAAGTAGCATGAGCAAAACAAAAAGTCATATACAAAGGGAAAACAATAAGACAGCTCTGATTAGTATAGACCAAAACCCATTGCCCTGGAGTCAATTCCAACTCATAGAGACCCTACAGGACAGAGCAGAACTGCCCCATAGGGTTTCCATGGTTGTAATTTTTACAGAAGCTGACTGTCACATATTTCTCTCATGAAGAGGCTGGTAGATTTGAATTGCTGACCTTTTGGTTAGCAGCCAAGTACTTATCCACTGCACTACCAGGGCACCAATATTAGTGTAGGGTGTGTCTTTAACCAGTCACTTTTGAGATAAAAGAGCACATTAGGCACAGAAGAAAGCAGACACAGGGGGATGACCAACACTATCTAAAGACAATGGAGGCCTACCAATCTACAGGCCCAGAACTCCAAGGATGACCAACTACCAAAGTGAAACAAAGTTATTCCCTGAGAGACAACAAAGAGAGAGAAAGCCTTTCCCTGGAGCTGGTGCCCTCTGAGAAAATAAATTTCTGTTTGTTAAAGCCACCCATTTGTGGTATTTCTGCTATAGCAGCACTAAGAAACTAAGACAGGTATGGAAAGGATATTGGCCTTTATTCTTAACAAAATATGGCAATACTAAAAGATTTAAAAATTAAAATGGCAAGATAAAAATTTGTGTTTTACATCTATTATTCTTGAAGCAATATGACACATAGCAGGCCAAGTATAACACTTAAAAAAATGTTGCAGAAATTCAGGGAGAAAACAAAAGAGATTTAGAGTACTTTGTATTTATAAGTGTCCATTTTGATCTGGTACCTCTAAAATAATTTATTTCATCGATACAAATTATATTTTACACACATAAAAAATCTGGTTCCCATGATTTTCTCTTTAGACCTATCACCTCTGGTCCATTCTAATATTTGTTTTTCTATATATTTCTTGTCTTATGACCACTTTTTGTTTAATCCCATTTTATACCAGCCATTATTGTACCATCTCTGTGTTTAACTACAATTTGATTTTATTTAATTTCTTTTTATTTGTATAAGACTTTAAGAAATGTGTTTGGCTCCAACGCTCCTACTCCAGACACAACTAAAGTGGATAAATGACATGGAACTCTCCCATTCAGCTTCAGGGCCTCTGGAATTTATAGGCTGGATTCATGATTGATTCACCTGATGGGTCCCCATAAGGGGAGGAGGATTGTACAGTGATGAAGAAATGGGAGAATTGAGGGTTATAACTGAGGCATAACTTATATGACTGAAGGATTGACGGAGTCATGAAAAAGGAGATGTCAAAGAAGATTGCTCATCTTCTGGCTTTGGTCAGTCAGAGGATGTTTATTTCATTCTCTAAAACAAAGAATGTAGACTAAAAATGGAGAGAAAAATGCTGATTTCTGCTTTAAACTTGTTGATTTAAAAATGTACACTAGGCAAATTAGAGGTCAAGATACAAAAATTCAAGTTTAGTGATAAAGAGCTGGTAACATTCAAAATATAGTTGGTAGTTTAAGTTACTGGAGTAAGATTCCCTAGAAAAGTATGTAAGAGAAGAGAAGGAAAAGACACAAGAGGAAGGACTATGAGAAGAGAGGGGAGGAGTTAGAGAAGACAGCGTAAGAGAGGAGAAAACATAGAATGAATAAGGAAAAATAGAAGACGTCAGGCACTGTCTTGGTTACCTAGTGCTGCTATAACAGAAACACCACAAGGAGATGGCTTTAACAGAGAGAATCTTATTGTCTCACAGTCTAGGAGACTAACATTCCTAATTCAGGGTGCCAGCTCCAGGGGAAGGGTTTCTCTCTCTGTCAGCTCTAGAGGAAGATCCTTGTCATCAATCTTCCCCTGGTCAAGGAGTTTCTCAGCACAGGGTACCCGGGTCCAAAGGACACACTAAACTCTCAGTGCTTCTTTCTTGGTGGTATGAGGTCCCCATGTCTCTCTCCCCACTGCTGTCTTTTATACCTCAAAATCAAGTGGCTTAAAAACACAATCTAATCTTGTAGATTGAGTCCTGTTTCATTAACATAACTTCCACTAATCTCATCTCATTAACTTCATAGAGAGACCAGTGGAGTATCTTAGATGGCCCTTCACAGGCTTTTAAGACCCCAAATGCCACTCACCAAAGTAGAATATAGAACATTTTCTTAATAAACTATGTTAAGCCAATTGAGTTAGATGCTCCCAGAGGCCATGGTCCCCACAGCCCTCAGCCCAGCAATTTGGTCCCTCAGGGAGTTTGGATGTGTCTATGGAGCTTCCATGACCTTGCTTGTACAAGTTGTGCTGGCTTCCCCAGTATTGTGTACTGTCTTACCCTTCACCAAAGTTACCACTTATCTATTGTCTATTGAGTATTTTTCCCTCCAACCCCTCCCCTCCCTCATAATCATCAAAGATTTTTTCTTTTTTGTGTGTAAATCTCTTCATGAGATTTTACAGTAGTGATCTCATACAACATTTGTCCTTTTGTGACTGACTTATTTTCCTCAGCATAATGCCGTCCAGATTCAACTATGTTATGAGATGCTTTGCAGATTCGTCGTTGTTCTTTATCGTTGCATAAAACTCCATTGTGTATATGTACCATAGTTTATCCATTCACCTATTAATGAGCATCTAGATTGTTTCCATCTTTTTGCTATTGTGAACAATGCTGCAGTGAATATCTATTCGTGTGGCAGCTCTTATTTCTCTTGGATGTATTCCTAGGAGCGGAATTGCTAGATCACATGGTATTTCTATTTCTAGCTAAGAAAGCACCATATCATTTTCCAAAATGGTTGTATCACTTTGTATTCCCACCAGCTGTGCATAAGAGTTCCAATATCTCTGCACCCTTTCCAACATTTGTCATTTCCTATTTTATTGATTCATGTCAGTAATGCCGGGGTGAGATAATATCTCATTGTGGTTTTGATTTGCATTTCTCTAATGGCTAGTGATCTTGAGCATTTCCACATGTGTCTATTAGCCACTTAAAAGTCTTCCTTGGTGAAGTGTCTGTTCATTTCCTTTGCCCATTTTTTAATTGGATTGTCTTTTTGTTGTGGAGGTGTTGGATTTTCCTGTAAATTTTAGAGATTATAACTTTGTTTGATTCGTAATAGCCAAATTTTTTTCCTCAGTCTGTAGGTTTTCTTTTTATCCTTTTGGTGAAGATCCCAATTATCTAGCTTATCTTCTAGAGTTCCTGTGTTGTTGGCTATTGTTTGTATCCTGTTAATGCCATGTGTTAAGGCCTCTAGCATTGATCCTATTTTTTCTTCTATGGACTTTATAGTTTTTGGCTAAATATTTAGGTCTTTGATCCATTTTTGAATTAATTTTTGTGTATGGTGTGAAATATGGGTCCTGTTTCATTTTTTTGCAAATGGACATCCAGTTTTGCCAGCACCATTTGTTAAAAGGATTGTCTTTTCCCAATTTGATATACTCTGGGCCCTTGTTGAAGATCAGTTGACTATAGGTGGATGGATTTACATCTGAGTTCTCAATTCTGTTCCGTTTGTCAATGTATCTGTTGTTGTGCCAGTACCAGGCTATTTTGACTACTGTAGCTGTATGGTAGGTTCTGAGGACAGGTAGTCTTCCTCTTCAGTAGTGCTTTATTTATCCGGGGCTTCTTCCCTTTCCATATAAAGTTAATTATTAATTTTTCCATGTCTTTAAAGAATGTTGTTGGCATTTCCATTGAGATTGCATTGTATTTGTGAATTGCGTTGGGTAGAATTGTCATTTTCACAATGTTGAGTCTACTTATCCATGAACATGGTATGTTTTTCCATTTACGTAGGTCTGTTTTGGTTTCTTGCAGTAGTGTTTTGTAGTTTTCTTTGCATAGGTCTTTTACATCCCTGGTTAGATTTATTCCTGAGCATTTTATTTTTTTAGGGGCAAATATAAATGGTATTGTTTTCCTGACTTCCTTTTCATCATTCTCTTTATTGGTGTATAGGAATCCAAAGGATTTTTGTATGTTTATCTTGTATCCTGCTGTTTTGATGAATCTATTATTTCCAATAGTTTTCTCATGGAGCCTTTTGGGTTTTGTATGCATAGTATCATTTCCACAAAAGGGACAGCTTTACTTCTTCATTAACAATCTGGATGCCCTTTATTTCTTTTACTTGCCTTATTGCTCTAGCTAGGGCTTCCAGCACAATGTTAAATAGGACTGGTGATAAAGGGCCTCCTTGTCTTGTTCCTGTTCTCATGGGAATATTTTCAGCCTCTCTCCTTTAAGAATGATATTGGCTGTTGTTTTTGCATAGATGCCCTTTATTATGTTGAGAAATTTCCCTTCTGTACCTATTTTATTGAGAGTTTTTATCAGGAATGGGTGTTGGCCTTTTTCATGTCAATTGAGAAGATCATGTGATTCTTTTCTTTCCTTTTATTTATGTGGTGGATTACGTTGGTTGATTTTCTAATGTTGAACCATCCTTACATACGTGGTATGAATACTACTTGGTCATGGTGTATTATTTTTTTGATATGGTGCTGAATTCTATTGGCTAGAATTTGTTGTGAATCTTTGCATCTATATTCATGAAAGATATTGGTCTGTAATTTTCTTTTTTTGTGTGGTGTATTTGCCTGGTTTTGGTGTTAAGGTTATGCTGGCTTCATAGAATGAATTTGGAAGTATCACTTCCTTTCCATGTTTTGAAGTAGTTTGAGTAGTACTGGTGTGAGCTCTTCTCTGAATGTTTGGTAGAATTCTCCAGTGAAGCCATCTGGGCCAGGGCTTTTTTTAGTTGGGATTTTTAAATTACATTTCAGTCTCTTCTCTTGTTATGATTCTGTTCAGATTTTCAACATAATTTTGTGTTAGTTTGGGTAGGGATTGTATTTCTAGATATTTGTCCCTTTCCTCTAGGTTTTCCAATTTGTTGGAGTATGGTTTTTCATAATACTCTGTTATGATCCTTTTTATTTCAGCTGGGTCTTTTGTAATGTCCCCCATTTCATTTCTTATTTGGGTTATTTGTGTTCTCTCCTGTTTTTCTTTTGTCAATTTGACCAGTGGTTTGTTGATTTTGCTGATCCTTTCAAAGAACCAACTTTTGGTTTTGTTGAATCTTTCTATTGTTTTTTCTATTCTCTATTTCAAATATTTCTGCTTTAATCTTTATTATCTCCTTTCTTCTGGTGGCTGTGGGCTTTTTTTGCTGTTCTCTTTCTATTTCTTCAAGTTGTTTAGCTAAGGTCTTATTTTGTCCGTTTCTTCTTTTTTGATGTGTGCATCTAGTGCTGTAAATTGACCTCTGAGTACTGCTTTTACTGTATCCCAAAGCTTTTGGTACGATGCACGTTCATTCTCATTTGATTCTAGGAATTTTTTTATTCCATCTCTGATTTCTTCTATTACCCAGTGGTTTTTAAGCAGGTTGTTATTCAGGAAACCCTGGTGGCTTAGTGGTTAAGTGCTATGGCTGCTAACTAAAGAGTCAGCAGTTCGAATCTGCCAGGCACTCCTTGGAAACTCTATGGGGCAGTTCTACCCTGTCCTATAGGGTTACTGTGAGTCAGAATCAACTTGACGGCACTAGGTTTTTTTTTTAATTCAGATTCGTCAAGTAATTGATTTTTTTTTCCTTGTTCTACCTGTTGCTAATTTCTGTTTTGATGGCATTGTGATCAGAGAAGACACTTTGTATTATGTTAATGTTTTAAATGTTGTTGAGGGTTGGTGTGTGGCTTAGTTTTGATTTATTGTGGAGAACATTCCATATGAGTTGGAAAAGAATGTGTACTTTGCGGCTGTTGGGTAGAGTGTTCTATATATATCTATGAGGTCAAGTTGGCTGATTGAACCCCTTTAGCTCTTCTGCATCTTTGTTGAGTTTCTGTCCTTTACTGAGAGTGGCATGTTGAAGTCTCCTACTATTTTTGTGGAACTGTCAGTTTCTGTTTTCAGTGTTGTTAGAGTTTTTTGTTTTTGTTTTTGTTTTTTTATGTATTTTGGAGCCCTGTCATTGGATGCATAGATGTTTGTTATGGTTATGTCTTCATGATGGATCATCCGTTTAATCATTATATAGTGCCATTCTTTATCTTTTATGGCAGATTTTGTTTTAAAGTCTATTTTTTCCTGAGATCAGTATTGCCACTCCTGCTCTTTTTTGGTAGTTATTTGCTTGACATATTTTTTTCCATCATTTGATTTTTAATAAATTTACATCCTTGTTTCTAAGGTGTATCTCTTGTAGACAGCATATTGATGGATCCCGTTTTCCTTGTTCCTGTTAATTTCCTGTGCAGAATTCCTTTTGTTTGTGGATTTCTTTTTTTTTTGTTTTTGTAGATTTTGTTTTTACCGAGACTTTGTTTTTCTTCTTTATTTTGTTGATGAAGGTTGTTAACTTTCTTTGTGACTACCTTGAAATTTACCCTTATCTTCCTAGGTTTGAATGAGTCTATTATTTCTTGGTATCACCTTGCCTTTCTCTCCATTAGAAAGTTCTATAAAAAAAAAAAGTATTTATTCCCTCTTTTATTGTTGTGACAATGTTGTCATTTACAGATTAACCTCTCTGGTTCACTGTTGTAATTCTTTTGGTTTTGGATAGTCCTTGAGGATGCATTTCCTAGGTTGTTATCTGGCTGGTACGATATTGCATCCTAGATTCAGGCATGGTCTGATGTTGTTGTTCTCAAACTGAGGGACTCCCTTTAACAATTCTTGTAGTTTGGTTTGGTGTTTACATACTTCCTTAATTTCTGTTAATCTGGAAATGTCCTAATTTCAACATCATATTTGAATGAGAGTTTTGTATTTGTATTCTTGGTTGTTAATTTTTTATTTCAAAATTTTGTGTATGTTATCCCATTGCCTTCTTGCCTGCATGGTTTCTGCCAAATAATCAAAACTTAGTCTTATTGTTTCCCCTCAGTATGTGACTTTTCACTTTTCTCAAGCTGCTTGCATCTCTGACAGAAGTCCAAGATGGTAAATCCATGCTGCATCAGGTGACAGAGGACCTCCGTTCGTATCTCTTCTCGCTGTCTGTTCTTTGTCAGTTTCTTACTCCATTCACTGCTTGGCTGAGTTCTTTGTCTCTTCATTTGATGCCTAGGGTTCCAGGATTGATGTTTGTCTCTGTTTTACTTAGTTTTTTGGGTCTTTGCTGTGGAGGGATGGAGTGGTGCTTCTGTCTGTAGCACCATGGTGGCTCTGCCCTGTAACTCCCTTCTTTGCCTGTTGATCCAGAGGCATGAGGAACCCAAATTGGCCAAGTGGCATTCTTAACTTCCATTTCAATGGAATCAGTGATGTGTCTTCAGGTGGGAGTATTCCATCCTTTGGAACTAAGACTGCTAGACCCACATAACATGGGGTTGTAGGGACAGGTATCAAAAATTTTGTGAGTGGATCTTTAGGGGTAATAGTAAGTGGTGCCATTTCCATTTCCACCTCTTAATTGCTGCACATATGACTTCTGATTGTGGGAGAAACAGCACCACATACTGACTCTGGTTTAGAGCATTTACAGACTCCTGGAGAACACTGGCCCAAGCCTGCAAGGTATTGCCAGTTAGCTGTCACCATAATGTGTCTTTAGAAGGCCATTCCATTGTTCTGTCAAGCCAGCTGCTTCAGCATGATGGAAAATATGGTAAGACCAGTGAATTACATGAGCGTGAACCCTTTGCCACACTTTATTTGCTGTGAAGTGAGTCCTTTGATCTGAGGCAATGACATGTTGTATTCCATGATGGTTGACAGGCTTTCTGTAAATCCATGGATGGTAGTTTTGGCAAAAGCATTGCATTCAGGGTGGGCAAATCTGCACCTAGAGTGTCTATTCAAGTAAGAACAAAATGCTTCCCTTTCCATGATGGAAGCAGTCCAATGTAATCAACCTGCTATTTGGTTGCTGGCTGATAACCTTGAGTCTGCTGGCGGACTGGGCCCTTAGCAGTGGCTATAGACAGGTAGGGCTCGGTGAGTGGAAGTCCACGTTTCTAGTCTCATGCATAACCTTAATCCCTGCCTCCATGGCCACTTTGTTCATGATTCCATTGGGCAATGACAGCAGTGGCTGCAGAAAGAGGATGACTGGTTTCCACAGAATACATCATCCTATCAACTTGATGGTTCAAACCCTCCTCTGCTGAGGTCACTCTTGGGTGAGCATTCATATGAGACACAAATATCTTCACTTCTTTGTCCCATTCAGACAGGTCTATGCATATACCTCTTCCCCATAAATCCTTGTGTCCAATTTTCCAATCATGTTTCTTCCAACTCCCTGACCATTCAGCCAAACCATTGGCCACAGCCCATGAATCAGTATACAGTCACACACATGGCAATTTCTCCTTTCAGGCAAAGTGAACAACCAGATGCACTGCTTGAAGTTCTACCCATTGGGAAGATTTCCCTTCACTGCTGTCCTTCAGGGAGGTCCCATGAAGGGCCTATAGAACTGCCACTGTCTACTTTTTAGTGGTGCCTGCATATCATACAGAACCATCTGTAAACCAGGCAGAAGTTTTCTCTTCCTTTGTTAACTAATCATAAGGAACTCCCCTTGAGGCCATAGGTGCAGACTGGGAGATGGTAGGTAATGTGACAAGAGTGGAGAACCTGGGCTTTTGGGCAACTCCCTCATGCATATTACTTATGTCTTCAGCTCCTGCTCCATCTCCAACTTATATGTTTCATTTCCATTTAATGATGGAGTATCACTGTGTGCATCTGACTTTTTGAATCTGTGGGTCAGACAACACCCAGTTTGTGATGGGAAGCTCAGGTCACATAGTAAGTTGGTGTCCCGTTTTTAAGCATTCTGTCTCTACTAATTTCCAGAAACAAGCCAAAAACTGTTTCTCAAAAGGAGAGTAGTTATCTGTAGAGGATGGCAGAGATTTTCCCCCAAGTCCTAAGAATCTGTGCTGTGGTTCACCAAGAAGGACCTGCCAAATTCTCCAAACAGTATCTCTACCTGCCACTGATACTTAAGCACCAATGGATCAGCTGGATCACATGGTCCAAGGCAGCCTGAACCTGTTGTAGCATATTCTTTTGTTCTGGGCCCCAATTAACACCAGCATCTTTTTGCATCACTTGATTTTTGGCAATACAGTGTGGTCCTTCCTCAAGGGGACCCAGTCTCCCCTTCATTCAAGGAGTTGTGGGTGTGTAAATTGGCTCAAGTCTGAGAATTGATTGAGGGGCCCTGACTCTATTCTGGCAATTCAAGTTAGACTGCTGTTCACTTGACCTAGAATTCATCTGCTTGTACAGATCAAGTAAATAATTAGTAGATTTTTGATCTACTTCACTACTAGGGACATAATGACTAAGTAACCAATGCCATAAGTCCATAAGAGTCATACTATTCAGATTACTGCTTTGACTCCCTTGCATAGTACATAACCACGCCCACCTTGTCTTTTTCCATTGTGTGCTGCTACTTGGCCCCTACTAGTGCAGGTCCTATCAACTCCATTATACTTAGGTATCTTAATTCAGTTAGGGCAGTTTCCACTCTGAAATCTGACTTACATAAAATAAGCAATCACAGCAGCCTTCAAGGATGCTGGGGCTTCCTTTCCAAATTTGTTCCTCACAGTTCTTATAAAACTGTGGCACTACATTCTGTATCTGTGGGTATAACCTGATAAATATGCTGTAATATGCAATTTTACATAAGCCTTTGGATACCTTCTTCTAAAGTACACCAAGGCAGTTGGGGTACTCCACATTGATTTGGTGTAGACCACCATGTAATCCATGTTTCAGCAAACCAACAAAATAACTACTAGATTCTTTCTTAACCTCTCGAGCTGAAACACTGAGTGAAGAATCTGCTTAGTGGACCCATAACAATAAACTCAGACTGATCCAACTTTATGTACCTGGTGCCATCATCTGACACCATTAATAGCCGTTCCCACACATATTCCCTAGGTTTCTGTTTGTATGTTAGAAAAGTCATGCAGTTCTCTTGGAAGTGTAGCTTACCTCCTCCTGGGTCACATGTTGTACTTCACTTTTTGGGGTTTGCTGGTACTCAGTTCTAGTTATAGGCCTGGAAGCAGAAATGGGTGGTGGGAATGTGTTTTGAGAACATCCAACAATATTTTGTAAGGAATCTGCCTCAGCAGATACCCAAGCAATGACACAGATGCTTCCCCAGGGAATGACTCAGATATAGGCTTTTCAGACACAGTTGGGTTATTCTTATCATATGAATGTGAGAGGATTAAATGGTTTTACTGGGTATGGTGGCTTAGCAGACAAAAATGGAGTAATCTCTTCAACTGAGAGTGACGGGGCCTGTTCTGTTGACTGGAGTGATTCAATGGAATTTAGGGGCTCGGTGTCCCCAGCTTTCTGTTTATCTGCCAATCGACCCCCATCCCAAGTTTCATCAACTAATTTCTTCCCAATCAATGCCTCACTTTAACTTCAGACATCATTTGAGGTTGGGAATCCAACTGGCATTATAATTCGGCCACTCTTATGATAAGATTCTGGGTTTGATTTTTGGCACTATTAGCTCTGTTATTACAAGAAATAAGATTTTATTTCAGAGTACTAATTGCAACTTTGAAGCCATTTATTTGACACTTGAGCTTTGACCCTGAAGCCCAAATCTCATCTCTTTCTTTCACCACTTCGTCTAGTGAAAGTAGAACTAACCAACAAGCTTCTGTATGCTTCTTATTCTGACAAAACTGTAGAAAAGTATGAAACATGCAATCACCCAGAGCCTTGCCTTTCACCAATAATTGATCTATTCTGGTGATATTTTGCCTATTTCCATTGCCACCTCACACCATGGATTAGCAGTACCCTCTTTATTACTGGAAGTAGAGTCATCAACATCTTTAAGACTAACCAGACTTGAGACTAACCACCACACATCTGTCAGTTTGTCATATTGTGGTGGCTTTCCTGTTACTGTGATGCTGGAAGCTATGTCCCCAGTATTTCAAATACCAGCAGGGTAACCCATAGGGGGCAGATTTCAGCATAACTTCCAGACTAAGATGGACTAGGAAGGACCTGGTGGTCTACTTTTGAAAAAAATGGCCAGTGTAAACCTTATGAATAGAAGCGGAAAATTGTCTGATATGGTGCCAGAAGATGAGCCAGTCAGGCTGGAAAGCATTCAGAATACAATGGGGGAAGACTTACCTCCTCAAAGTAGAGTTGACCTTAATAATATGAATGGAGTAAAGCTTTCAGACCTTCATTTGCTGATGTGGCATGACTCAAAATAAGAAGAAACAGTTGCAAACATCCATTAATAATTGGAAAATGGAACGTATAAACTATGAATTTAGGAAAATTGGAGGTCATCAAAGATGAAATGGAACACATTGATGTCCTAGGCATTAGTGAGCTGAAATAGACTGGTATTGGCCATTTTGAATCAATCATATGGTTTATTATGCCTGGAATGACAAATTGAAGAGGAATAGCATAACATTCATCATTAAAAAGAACATTTCAAGATCCATCCTGATGTACAACTCTGTTAGTGATAGGATATTATGCATATGTCTACAAGGAAGGACAGTTAATAGGACTACTATACAAATTTACGTACCAACCGCTAAAGCTAAAGAAGAAGAAATTGAAGATTTTTACCAACTTCTGCAGTATGAAATTGGTCAAATATGCAATCAAGATGCATTGATAATTACTAGTGATTGGAATGCAAAAGTTGGAAACAAAGAAGATGGAGAAGTAGTCGGAAAGTGTGGTCTTGGTGATAGAAACAACTCCAGAGATCACACGATGGAATTCTGCAAGGCCAATGTCTTACTCATAATCAATACCTTTTTTTCAACAACATTAATAGTGACTCTACACATGGACTCTACCAGATGGAATAAATAGGAATCAAATTGACTACATCTGTGGAAAGTGACAATGGAGAAGCTCAATATCATCAGTCAAAACAGTGCCGGGGTCAACTGCAGAACAGACCATCAATTCCTCATATGCCAGTTCAAGAAGAAGCTGAAGAATGTTAGTGCAAGTTCACAAGAACCAAAATATGACCTTGAGTATAGACACCTGAACTTAGACAAGATCTCAAGAATAGTTTGATGCATTGAACACTAATGAATGAAGACCAGGTGAGTTGTGGAATGACATCATGGACATCATATATGAAGAAAGCAAAGTGTAATTTAAAAAACAGTATAGAAAGTAAAGACCAAAATGTATGTCAGAAGAGACTCTGAAACTTGTTCCTGAACACAGAGTAGCTAAAGCAAAGGGAAGAAATAATGAAGTAAAAGAGTTGAACAGAACATTTCAAATGACAGCTCAGGAAGATAAAGTGAAATATTATAATGAAATATGCAAAGGCCTGGAGTTAGGAAATCAAAAGGGAAGAACTCACTTGGCATTTATCAAGCTGAAAGAACTGAAGAAAAAAGTCAAGCTTCAAGGTATAGTATTGAAGGATTTTACAAGGAAAATATTGAATGACGTTCGAAGCATCAAAAGAAGATGCAAGGAATGTAAAGAGTCACTGTAACAAAAAAAAAAAAAAAAATGGTCAATGTTCAACCATTTCAGGATGTAGCATAAGATTAAGAACTGATGGTACTGCAGGAAGAAAACCAAGCTCCACTGTGGGCATTGGAAAAAAAACCAAAGCTCCAGGAATCGATGGAATACAAATTGAGATGTTGCACCAAATGGATACAGTGCTGGAGCTACTCACTTGTCTATGTCAGGAAATTTGGAAGACAGCTATCTGTGCACCCAATTGGAAAAGATCCATATTTATGCCCATTCCAAAGAAAGGTGATCCAACAGTTTGCAGAAATTATTGAACAATATCATTAATATCACATACAAATACAATTTTTCTGAAGGTCATTCAAAAGCATTTCCAGCAATGACAGGGAAATGCAAGAACTTCAAACTGAATTCAGAAGAGGACTTGGAATGAGGGACATCATTGCTAAATTCAGATGGATCTTGTCTGAAAGCAGAGACTATCAGAAAAATGTTTAACTGTGTTTTATTGACTATGCAAAGGCATTCCACTGTGTGAATCATAACAAATTATGGATAACACTGTGAAGGATGAGAATTCCAGAACACTTAATTGTGCCCATGAGTTACTTGCACATAGACCAAGAGGCAGTTTTTGAACAGAACAAGAGGAAACTGGTTTAAAGTCAGGAAGGTGTACATCAGGGTTGTATCTTTCTCCATACTTATTCAGTCTGTATTCTGAGCAAATAATCTGAGAATCTGGAATATATGAAGAAGAACGCAGCATCAGGATTGGAGGTAGACTCAATAACAACCTGCACTGTCCAGATGACCCAACCTTGCTTGCTGAAAGTGAAGAGTATTTGAAGAACATACTAATGAAATTCTAAGGCTACAACCTTTAGTATGGATTATACCTCAACATAAAGAAGACCAAAATTCTCACAAGTAGACCAATAAGCAATATCATAATAAATGGAGAAAAGATTGAGTAATCAAGGATTTCATTTTACTTGGATCGACGATCAATGCCCACGGAAGAAGCAGTCAAGAAATCAAATGATGTATTGCACTGGTCAAATCTGCTGCAAAAGACCTCTTTAAAGTATTCAAAAGCAAAGATGTCATTTTAAGGACTAAGGTGAGCTGGACCCAAGCCATAGGTATTTTCAATTGTCTCATATGAATGCAAAAGTTGGACAATGAATATGGAACACTGGAGAAGAATTTATGCCTTTGAATTATGGTGTTGAGGAAGAATATCGAATACACCACGGGCTTCCAGAAGAATGAACAAATTTATCTTGGAAGAAGTATAGGCAGAATGCTCCTTAGAAGCCAGGAGGGCAAAACTTCATCTCATGTACTAAAGATAAGTTATCAGGAGGGGCAGGTCCCTGGATAAGGACATCATCCTTGGTAAATTAGAAGATGAGTGAAAAAGAGGAAGATCCTCAACATCATCGATTGACACAGTGGCTGCAACAATGGGTTCAAACATAGCAGCGATTTTGAGTATGATACATGACGGCAATGTTTCATTTTGTTGTACACTATGAGCTGGGATCAACTTGATGGTGCCTGACATGAGGACCAATTTAGAAAATTCATCCTTACGATTTTGTTTCTCTAGAATCACGTAGGTGCCAAATGTCTTAGGCTGGGTTCCCTAGAAAAGCAAAACCAGTGAAACATATATATAGAGAGAGAAAGATAGATAAATATAGATATATATATAGATAGAAATCCATATCAAGGAAATGGCTCACACAGTTGTAGATGCTGGCAAGTCCCAAGTCCGTGGGTCAGAGTCAGGAGAAGCCTGACTCAGGTAACTGCAGGGGCTTACAAACCCAACATCAGCAGATCAGATGGCAGGCCATTGGCTCACAGGCTACAGAGGCTGAGGAATCCCAGGATAGGCAGGTAAGCTGCTAGCTCAAGTCCTAAGAGCCAGAGGTCAAATGATGACAAGTCAGATGTAGCATCCAAAGTGAGAGCCTTGTTGAAACATCCATGTATATACTGCAGACAGGTCATGATCTCAAGGGAACTCCCCTTCAAATGATTGGCTGCTCATATCAGATCTCATCATGGTCACGATTACTTTATATCAAATCTCATCATGGAGGTGATTACATCATTATGTTACTGCCAAACTACATT
This sequence comes from Loxodonta africana, assembly GCF_030014295.1. NCBI lineage: Eukaryota > Metazoa > Chordata > Mammalia > Proboscidea > Elephantidae > Loxodonta > Loxodonta africana. The sequence continues at coordinate 54,489,087 of NC_087351.1, forward strand.
ATTACTGCCAAACCACTGAGAATCATGGCCCAGCCAGGTTGAGACACAAACTTAACCATTACAGTCCACAGAGTCTGATGTAAGTGGTGGAGCTTGACTTTCCTGGAGCAAAGGTGGGGGGCTCTCTATGTCTTTCACTCAAGGGTGCCCCTTCACAGATTCTCCCATGGTGTCCCTCTGCAGGCAGGGAGCTAGATGTTTCTCTGTGTGTTGCTGTGTGTCTGAAATATTTTTCTCACCCTCTTGCCCTTGCATTTCCTCCCAGTTCTAGTGTCCATCTGTCTCAAGGGAGTTTCAACATCACTCTTTCACAGTGTTGTGGTCTCCCTTCACTCCCTTCCAACTGAGCAGCTGCCAGTTCCCATGGCCAATCTGTGCCACCTTAAAAAATTGGGCTACAGTTTCCTCAGATTAGCTCCTTTTCTGAGTTGCCAGTTTGAATATTGCCCATCCTCATCCCAAAATTACTGTGATGAGTGAGTGCTCCTAATGTTAGTGGGTAGGTTCTCCCAGCTTCTGTGCGGTCCCTACTTGTCTCCTTTGCTTCTAGCCTCACCCCAAACTGCCCAACACTTCAGCTGCTGTCTGGAGTTCTGAAATTTTATTCTGTACTTGTTTTTATTTGTTGTCAAGTGGGTTAGTTGCTGGGGGAGTAAATGGGAGCATCGGCTCACTTTGCCATCTTCCTCCACCTTCTGTATCATAAATATTGCTGTTGAATTGATTCCGACTCATGGCGACTGTATAAGGACAGAGTAGAACTGTTCCATAGGGTCTCCAAGGAGTGGCTGGTGGATCCAAACTCCTAACTTTTGGTTAGTAGACAAGCTCTTATCCACTGTGCCACCAGGACTTCTCCTCTATCATAGTGTTCTTAAAAAAAAAAAAAAAAGGAAAATGAAGAAAAGTACAAAAAAAGCGAGAAAGAAAAACAGGAAGGAAAGAAAAAGAAAAAAAAGAAATTTCCTTGTAAAATTATAAGTAAATAGATTTAAGTTGGTTGAAAATATAAGATAGTAAAGATAATGAATGTAGATATTTCTTTCAAGGAGGATAAGATATAAGGGGAAAGAGAGAAAAAAATAATTTAAAAAAGGGCTTGTATCCAAGTGAGTGGTTTTTATTTGGACATTTATTTGCTCTTAAAAAAAAAAAAAAAAAAGACAATGGAAGAATTGTAAATGCTCAATGTTATCAAACAATAGAGATATCTGATGAAATTTTGTCACTTATCTGAAGTATGTGCTTTAAATTCACTCTCCAGGCAATTAAAAGGAAATAAAAATCCCTCAGCTCTTTTGTTTGTTTGTTTAAACTACAACAGAGTCAGTTCCCCTTCCGCCCTCACTCCCATGCGTTAAATAGAATTAGATACAAAACTGTAAATTATTTGAAGTAAGTTTAAATAAATAATTGCAAACTTGCTATGAATAGCCTGTTGGAAACTAAAACAACACAGATGCTACTAAATTAAAGAAGCTGTTCTCTCTCCAGGGATCAGTTAACAGACAGAACTTTCATTATTAGATTCTGCTTCTTGATACTATAGAAGGCAAGTGGTGGGCAAATAGGAGTTTCCAGATTTAGGAAGAATTCATTTATAACAAGAAAAGTAAGGAGCTTTTGATTTCAGGCCTAGGGTTTTAATGTAGTGCTGGTAAAGACACTATTGGCTAAACGTACTAATATTTATTAAGAAAATGCTTCATTCATTCTAAATTTACAAGTATATTTAATAGACAAGTGCCTTGCATACGAAGGGTTACATCGGTTCCTAGGGCTGCCTTAACAAGCTACCACAAGTTAGGTGGCTTAACTCCCATGTGTCTGTCAGTTTGTCATACTGTGAGGGCCTGTGTATTGCTGTGATGATGGAAGCTCTACCACCGGTATTCAAATACCAGCAGGGTCACCAATTTCAGCTGAGCTTGTAGGCTAAGACAGACTGAGCTTGTAGACTAAGACGGACTAGGAAGAAGGACCGGGCAGTATATACCTGAAAAGATTTAGTCAGTGAAAACCTTATGAATAGCAGTGAAATATTGTTTGATATAGTGCCAGAAGATGAGCCCCCTCAGGTTAGAAGGCACTGAAAAAACACAGGCTACAATAATGAGCTTAAGCGTAACAAGGATTGTGAGGAAGGCGCAGGACCAGGAAGTGTTTCCTTCTATTGTACATAGGGTCGCTGTGAATGGGAACTGACTTAATGGCACCTAATGACATGTGGCTTAAAACAATAGAATTTTTTTTTTCCAAGAGCACTATAATATTCTGATTGTGGAATGCAATAAACAACTTTCAATGCCTATCTGACCTGGTATTTCTGAAAAATTTTTTGAAAATTTTCTTTATTTCCAAAATTCCACAATCAAGGTGTGGGCAGGATCATGTTCCTCAGAAGCTTCTAGGGGAGGATCATTCCTTGCCTCTTGGAGTTTCTGGTAGCCCCTTGGGCTCTAGCAGCCTATTTCTTCATGTGGCTGTTTCCTTCTAGATGTATGTGTTCAAATTTGCATCCACTAGTCATTTGATCGGTGCCCTGGTGTTAAGAAGCTCAGCAGCTAACCAAAAGGTCGGCAATTTGCATCACCAGCCATTCCTTGGAAACCCTATGGGGCAGCTCTACTCTGTCTTCTAGGGTCACTATTAGCTGGAATTGACTCTAAGGCAATGGGCTTTTTTGTTTGTTTGTTTTTTGGTTTTATTCGTTTGATTAGGGCCTACGCTAATCCCATGTGACCTCATCTTAATTTGAATACATCTGCAAAGATCCAATTTCCAATAAGGTTATATTGACTAGTATGGGGATTAGGATTTCAATAAGTTTTGGGGGAATGCAATTTGGCCCACAACAAGGGCATCCAATAATACTTATTTGAATAAAACAATTTTAGAATTATGAAGAGAAACTGAGTTTCCCTTATTCTACTCAATGCAAAATAATCATTTTGCTCAATAGTCACTACATACATGCCTTTTTTTTTTTTTTTTTTTGAGCCCTGGTAAAGGACATAATTTGAAATATTCATCTCTTAGGAAATTCTACACAGGTATTAGAAAATCTGATCACAAACCTTTTCCCAAAATAAAAATCTGTTAATAGCATTAGTTAAGCAGAACATTACATCTGAGTGCATAGCTTAGAGGATTTTTATCTCCATATACATCAGAGGAATTGGAGCATAGATTTAGTTGATTGGATAACATAGTCCATTCCCAGCCTGAGCTTATCTTGTTTGTTTTTCTTCTGTTATTTTTACCCCAGAGACAATGTCATCCCTGTGAAATACTCATACAGTTTCATAGCTCAGACCCAAGGTTGAAAATCCAAAGTTTTTACCCTTGGATTATTAAAAATAAATATAAACCTGCTTGTAAAATAAAATTAGCCCTCACTCTTTAATAAAAGGAAAACATAGTTCAATAAATAAATTTCTGTGCCAGTAGAGGCAGTTCTACTCAGCTTGGGCCAACAGAAACTGATATAATTATCTTCTGCAAATATCTACCTTTGCTTGAGTCATCCAGGTTTTTGGTCTAACCTGAATTCTTGTGGTTCTGAATTCCCTTCGTAGATGCACAGCTCTATTTCACTTTAACTGTATATTTCCGGCAGCAATTAGAAACATGATATTTTTTAGGGAAAAATATTAGTAAAATATAAATTTAAGAGCAGTGGCAATTTAGCTTTGCATTTATAAAGCAAAGGAAAAAGGCTTTCTATTCCCAGCATGGGGAAAAAAAAATACTGATTGCATAATAGAGTTTTTCAACAAAATACGTAAAATATGAATGACTATCACAATTGAGGGGTTGTTTTTTGATATGACGATAAAACACATGAATAAGTATTTATGGGTTACATACTTATATAATCTACAAAATATCGTGGTATATTATATTTCCATCAAATATACAGTAGTAAATGTTTCCTCAATGGTTTAAAGTATATTGTGAAGGCTAGATAATCTATAATTTAACTTGAATGGTTAAATAAAAAAGAGGGCAGAAAAAATGAAAATGATGCTAATGTCAATAATTGTTACAGGCATCCAGAGAAGGGAAAAATCACCCTAGTGGGAAAAAAAAAGAAAAAAGATTTATAAAGTATATGATATGTTGTTTTCTCCATATAATTGAGGCATTCAGTCATGAACATTTAAAGGTTACCTGCTGTCCTAAGACCACACGAATAGTTATAAGCACTTTTAAAAAAATTAAGTACAAAAAAGACATTTTACTGTAATATTATATACATTAGAAAATATATCAAGTCAAATTATTAGGTTAGAATGTTTTATGGTTTTAAAAATAAATAAAGCAAAAACAATACTTGGTTGTGGCAGTTCAACAAGCTACATTTCTCTTGGGAATGGTCTGATATATTAACTATTAGACAATGCATCAAGAAGGTATGGGGTGTAGTGGTTGAAGCGATGAGTGCTAATGAGAGGTTGATGGTTCAAACCCACCAGCAGCTCTGCTGAAGGAAGACGTGGCCGTCTGCTTCTGAAGAGATTTACAACCTTGGAAATCCTATAGGTCTCTATGAGTCGAAATTGGCTTGATGGCCATGGGGTTTTTGTTTGGGACAATATAACCCAGTAATCCAGTGCCGTCTAAACTCTGAAGATAAAATTCTTTGATTTTAGGTGTTATTCTCAGTAAACCCACTGCCGTCGAGTAGGACTTAACTAACTAACTAAATGACTTGCAGCTGAGCAACTAATGTTATAACCCAGATAAAGGCCATTATAATTTGAATTTTTCTTCGTCCTTGAAGTCATCACTGATGCAGTTTAAAATTGCTTCTTTACACTGGCCATGCACATATCAGTGACTTCACAGCCAAATGTAGCACACATCATTACTTTCTCCCTTTCTCTGCATACTCACTGTGGACTGACGCTTTTCAACTTAAAAAAAGAAAATTGTCATAAAGAAAATAGAAGTATGAAAATGGGAAATAAAATATTTGACTCAGTTTAATTTTATTATAAATATACATAATCTAACAAGATGTGTGAAAAGAATGCCAAATATTCAGTTTTGTTATCACTAGCAGGCGCTACGTTCAAGAGACTGAGCACGTCGTGGTTTAAATGAAAAAAGCTGAACTCATTCTGTTAAAATGAAAAATAATAGATATTGCTGGCTTTTAACCTCATTGTATTTCTAGCAAAAACAATATACTTTCTCCTTTTTTGTATGTGGGGGATTCAAATAACTAGTATTAAATATGCATTGTTGCTACTTATCTAAATAACACATTTATTACAGATGGGAATGCTGAAATAGGATTTTTTTTTGTAAGATGAGAGATCTCTCGAAGAAAAAACAATCTTTTATTATTTTTTTTCAATAAAAGGACTGATTTGAATTTGAGGCCTGTTTGTTGGTATGGAGCTTTATGAATATCGCACTATTTCTCTGATTTTAAAGTGTTTTTTCCATGAAAATAGAATGAGAATATAAACTGTATTCCTATAGCTATTAAGAAACAATGATAAAAGTGAACTAAAGAGAACTTGACTATGAAAATGCAGAATAAGCTAAAGTGCACAGAAAACCAAAGCAATGCTGTCATTGTTGTTAGCTGCTGTCAAGTTGATCCCCAACTCATGGCAACCCCATGTGTTACATAGCAGAACTGATCTATAGGGTTTTCTTGTCTGTTATCTTTACAGAAACAGTTTGCCAGGCCTTTCTTCCATGGAGCTGTTGGGTGGGTCCAAACCACCAGGCTTTAGGTTAACAACTGATTGCAAACCACTTATGTCACCCAACCTCCTTTCATAAAATGTTTGGCTAAGCTGTCTGCTAAAGAGTGAACAGGCATCTAGGGGTGTGACACATCATAAATTAGAAAAGAGAGTGAAGCTGGGAAGAAGGTTGACATAGGACCTGAATGACTTTTTTTGAGTAAGGAAATTGGGTTTCATTTGATACCTGCTATAGAGTGCTGTGATACAGCGTCCATTAAATTATGCTTGAAATGGAAGGAAAAGGCTCTACCACACAATGATATTCCTTTTCAGTGGTGTTATTTGCGATGTAGGGTACAGGGATCAAGAAAATTTTATGCTGCAAATTTTGGTCAGCACTAGACCACTACACGTAGAATGCAGTGTGAGAACTCAGCGTTGGCTGAAAATCAGAGCCAGATGTGAATAGTGAATAGCAAATAAATGAGAATTCTTGAGAAATTACAAAAAAGGCACTTGATTTCTCACAGGACTTGTAGCAGGATTTGAATTTGGATGTGAAGGAATGCCTGATATCCAGGCAATATTAGAAATACTAGGATGCATGTTTTCATCCCAACTTTTAAATCAAATAATAAAAGTTTTATAAGGTCACAAGGCAAATGCCCAACTTTATCATTCTTCCTCTAGAAATCATAATTTTATCTCCTGTCTCTCCCAATTCTCTTTCCCTTCTGTCTCTCCCAGGGTGCCAACAGCTGTGAACTCTCTATCTTGTCACACTCAACCTCAATTGACAATAATAACAGTTTTTCAAGATCAAGTTGAAAATTTCTGCTGTAAAATACTGAACTTCCTTTTCCTTAGAGTAATTTTATTCTTGATAATAGAGTGAAACTCTTATTGCCTCGCACCTGTCCATACCGTGGACCACCATCCCAATCACAGAAGTTACCGAATTGTGTGGTAGGATATGACCTTTTAATTGACCTCATAGCAATGGTTCACTCGCATTGTACTTTAGAGTCACCTACCTTTGATCCTCCTAGTTATTAATGAGTGAGTTTTCATTCATATCACAGCTTATACCTGATAATTCTTTATTAAAAAAAAAAAAAAAACTAACTCTATCGGAAAATTATATTTTACCTGAGAAGGAACCCTGTGAGGAACTACAAAGACTGGAAACATTCTACATAGGTGAGGTGTTTTTGTTTGTTTAATATCTTACTTGTATACATTTAGCTACTGTGAATTCTCAATTTTTAATACTTTTAAGAAATAGGACCTTATTTGAGAAACAAATAGCACCACAAACATTATAGCATACATCTCAGAAAATATACCTGGCAATTTTAAAAAACTTCATCAAAAGAAATATTGAAAACAACTTTGTATAGCACCATAAATATTCTTAAACTTTGTAATAATTAATTAGGTAGACCATGCAAAGCCTTTTATATTATGAAGAGTACTTCCATTTGTATTCTAGAAAGTATAGTAGATGTAACTGCAAAAGCAAAGTTTATTTTTCAGAATTTTTGGTCATATGAGCTACATTGATTCTTATGTGCCCTAACACAGCAATATTTTTAAAATGATAATTGGGGCAGAACTTTTCGGACTATGAAAACTCCTGGAAATTTTTTTCAGTGATATTTGTTATTAATTATTGCAGGACTATATCGTTAAGAAAAGTTATTTTCAATAAAATGTAGTTTTCAAAAAATGAAAGTATTATGGTGTGGAAATTAAAATTAGAGAAATTACAGTATCAAAATTAAATTAAAAGAAAAAATAGTCAACGTCGGTATAGAATAATGAGCAAGATAGGCAGACATACTCATTTGTGCAGTCAATTATGTCTAGATAGATGTCTAGATAGTATGTTAGTTAGAAAACCTAACTTGATATATAGAAATGAAAGAAGAGAGAATAATAGTTAAGGTGAGTCTTGAAGGATGAATAAGAATTAGCCTAACAAATGTTGGTTGTGCATGTGGATGAGGGATAGAGAATCACTCAAGTTTAGAAAAACATACATGAATACCAAATATAAGAATATAGAGAGAAGGCAAATAAGATCTGTAGTGACTTAAATGTATGAGAGTTTGAGACGTGGGACTGAAGAAAGAGACAAAAGACAGGCCATGCTGCACCTCTTAAAATAAAAACTTTGAAATATATTCAAGGCCAGTGAGATTCTTTGAATATTATTAAGTAAGAAACTGGTATGATCAGATTTGTCTTTCATTAGATTCACTCTGACTAGAATGTGAGGAATGTGAAGAATGGATTGAAGATCAGTTAAAAGGGTGCCAAAATAACCAATGAAAGAGAGACACTGTTGAACTGAACTAGGGTTGTGGTAGTATGGATGAAGAAAAATGAATGGAATTAAGATAGAATCAACCTATCTTGATGATTGATTTGACTTTGGGCAGGGGGAACACAGTGAAGAAAAAATAATGTTCAGGTCTGTGGCTTGAACTACTAGGGAGCTGGCAGTATCATTTATTAAGATGAAAAACACAAGGAAAGATGTAGGTGTAAGACAAAATGATTTATTTAGTGTTAGACATGTTGAGTGTGAAACATATTGCAGACTTCAAGGTGAAGATATCCAATAGGTGTGTTTCAAGTCACAGGTTTCAAGTCAGGTGTGAATGGGCTGTAGATAAGTATTTGTTGATTTCTGGTGTACTACACATACATGACAATTAAAAGTCCAGGAAGAGAATTTGCTGAATTACATAGAGTGTCTACATAATTTATTTGGAATTCTTCTGCACAGGAGATTTATCTATTATTTCCCATATACCTCTGTTCAAATTTCTCTAGTGTCCTTGCATTTGTCTCTTCTCTTGACTTTTGGGCTCCCCTATATATTCTCCTCAGAGAGTCTGCATCTTGCAGCTCTTTTCAGCTATAAACCACTGTTATACTAGAAATAAATCTCTGTACACACAAGCACACATATCATATGCATGCTCCTCTAGAGAACCAGAGTAAAACACTCACTTTAAGAATCTGGTTGGGTTCTTGGAAGAAAAGCCCACAAAAGTATAGGACACACCTAAGACTCTGACCCCTTTCAGGAGTTTCTCACTCAGACTTATTCCACATTCTGCCTCTGGCAATTAAAAATCATCATTTAATTGTTCTTACCGGTTTATGGCTCCAGCACCTTCTGCTCATTAGATCTCAGTTTCTCTACCTTTTTAGGTGCACCTATCTCTCCAGATTTCATGATGGTGGTGTGTCCCACACCTCTGCTTTCTAAAGCATCCAAGAAAAGTAATCAATATTCAGTTTACGTAGCTTTTTCTTGTTGCAAGAATATATGAATATATGAATACCAAATATAAGAATATAGAGAGAAGGCAAATAAGATCTGTAGTGACTTAAATGTATGAGAGTTCTAAGCATTTTATACATTGGAGCTGAAACTGGAATCTTGTAATTCTCCTTTTTTATCCACATCTGTGCATATGTTACTTAGTGGTGGCTTAGTTGGCTACTGATAAGAGTAAATACAAGTCTGGAATAAATCGTCATAGACTTTGAAATGAAATAGTCATCATCTGTAGGTTGTCAACACTGGGATTGACAATGTTTAAAGATTATGCATCAGTATCATCAAGGGAGCTTTTAGAAAATATCAATACCTGTCCCCTATCCCAGGAGATTCTAATTTAATAGGTTTGGGGTAGGGCCTAGACATCAATACTTTTTGAAATCTCCCCAGGGAGTGCTAATGTGCCAAATAGGGTTGATAGGCACTGCTTTAAATGAACTTAAAAGATTATATCTTGATAAGATTTAGGATATGGCTTTGAGTTGTTCCCAACAGAAGGAATGAGAACTTTTAATATTTGCCATTTTAGAGTTGAGACATTTTATCTACCAAGTGTTTGAAACTGTATGTATAAGAACAAGAGTGTTTGGCATGAACTCAAGAAGAAATAAAGTAACTCATTACATCACTCAGGGTAACTATCCTACTCATACCATCTTCAAAGGATTATTGCTTTACTTATAACCACGCTGTGCTCTGTTTGGTCAGAGTTATTGTTCAAGATGTACACAGTTGACCAAAGGGCAAGTATTCCATTCATACATGTGAATTTACTCTACAATAAGAAGAAAAAAAAAAAAAACAACAAAACCCAAAACCAAACCCATAGCCTTCAAATCGATTCCAACTCATAGTGACCCTATAGGACGAAGTAGAACTGCCCCACAGAATTTCCAAGGAGTGCCTGGTGAATTCAAACTGCTGACCTTTTGGTTAGCACTGTAGCACTTAACCACTGTACCACCAGGGGACCTAATTATATATTCTCTCAGAATTTATAACAAAAACCATGAAGAAAAAAAGTATTTGCTATATATAATGGAGTCTAAAAGCAAAATAGAATGTTTTAAGGATCATAATGGACAATTTGCAAATTAAAGTTATGTAAGCACTTGGCTGCTAACTGAAAGGTAGATGGTTCAAACCCATCAGAAGCTCTGCAGAAGAAAAAGACCTGGTGATCTGCTCCTGTAAAGATTAAAAACCAAACACACTGCTGTTGAGTCAATTTCAACTCATAGTGACCTTACAGGACAGGCTAAAGAAGTGTAGTGGTTGGTGGGTTCAGAGGCTGACCTTTCAGTTAGCATGCAAGCGCTTTAACCACTGCTCCACCAGTGGTCCTTCCATAAAGATTACAGCCTACAATACCTTATGGGGCAGTTGTACTTGGTCCTATACGGTGGTTATGAGTCAGAATCAACTTCACAGCACACAACATGTACAGAAACTAGAAACAGCTATAGAAAATGAGCAGGACTGAACGGAGCAGCCATGGTGAACTACAAAAAACAAAACAAAAACAAACCCACTGCCGTCGAGTCAATCACGACTTGGTGAACTAGCTGAGATATATCAGTAGCAGAACACTACAGTGAAGGGTTATAAAATACTGATAAGACCCCTAAGTCACCTTGAATCTAGCATCACTTTTCATCTACAATTTTCAGGATATTTCAATTTTTATGAAGTTGATCTTACATTACTGTGAGATTGTATGCTTATCCTAAAATTAACTTCTTATCTGAGGTAGTTTGAGAAGTCTCTGTGTTTTGCACTCAAATGTGATTGATTAGACTATTCAAGGAACCATATAATTTGGTCAAATGGAGAACAGGGTTTGTAGTAATTGTCTAGGTCTTTCATTTAATTAGAAAATGTGGTGGTGCTGGTGGGAATAATTGGCTCTGGTTTTAAGAACTGTTGCTGGATCCACAGTTTTGAAATTTGCATCATGTTTGCAATATCAGTAAAGCTAAGAACAAAATGTGATAAAGATCCTAACCCCAAAAATGGTAGTTCCTGATGTAAAATCTTTTGACTCAGCTAGGCCAATAGTTTCATCAATATGTAGCATGTATCAATACTTCATTCCTTTTTATGGCTTGGCTGAGTCAATCAGATTCTTTCCAAGAAATTTTAAGGTGGGACCTGGAAAGACTAAATCAGTTTGATAAGAGAGCAGACGATGGAAGAAAACGTAAAGCTGGCACTTCAATTAATTAAAAAAAGTGGAAAGGGTATTTATAATTGACTATAACAAGGTGGCATAAAGGAGATTTAACCAGAAAGAAAAAAGCTTTATTGGAGAAGATATGGATTTAGTTATACAAGAGAGGAACAATAATATTTTGGACATGGCCACAGGAAGTAGGAGGAAAAAAAACCTTTATTTTCCAACTCAAGGATGTGAACTTGTGAGTGTTAACACCCTCCACATGAGGTGGCCACAGAAGAGGTACAGTTCTTTGAAGAGAGCACTATTTCTGTTAAGTCTAAGCACCGGAGGGAGCTTTATTACCATGCAACGAGATTTATAAAAGTTATAGAAAAAATCTGGGAGGGTGGTTTCAAGATTTCTGAAAAGAAAATGTCCCACTGGATTCCAAAATGAGACCAAATATGGTGCAGAAGTTCTGGTTAAGTGACAGGTCTGTGGCAATTCTACAGGTTATAGGCATATGAAGCTGTTCAGATTTTGTAAGAGAGTTTTCCTGAATATCAGAGGCATTGTTCATCACCCCTTGTTACTTCTTTGTGTATGTGATGTTATTAACATACCATTATATTCACACTTTCAAAGGTAATAATTCAGTGGTTTTTAGTATGTTCACAAAGCTGTAAAATCATCACCAGTATCCATTCTTAAATATTTTTGTCACCTTAAAAAGAAACCCCACACCCATTATCAGTCACTTCCATTCCTCTTTCCCTTCAGTTCCTTGAAACCATTGAAAGCACTGCTGTCTCTATGGATTTATCTATTCTGGCATTTTATATAAATAAAATCATACAATATGTCAACTTTTGTTTCTGGCTTTTCTCATTTAAGATAATGTTTACAAAGTTCACCCATGTTGGAGTATGTATCAATACTTCATTCCTTTTTATGGCTGAATAATATTTCATTGCATGAATATACCGTATTTTGTTTATCCTTTTATAAATTGATGGATATATGGGTTGTTTCTATTTTTTAAATTATGAATGATGTGATGAACATTTATATTTAAGTTTTTGCAGAGACACATGCTTTGATTTCACTTGAGTTTGTACCTATAAGTAGAATTGCTAAGTCATTTGGTAACTCTGTTATCTTTTTGAGGAAGTGCCAAACTACTTTTCAGGACAGCTCTGACATTTTACATTTCCACCAGCAACATATGAGGATTCCCAACTCTCCACTCAACTCCTTGGCAACACTTGTTATTTTCTGTCTTCTTGATTATAGCCATGCAAGTGAGTATGATTCATAATTTCTTCCATTTGCTTTAGCTACTCTAAGTTCAAGAGCAAGTTTCAAAGTCTCTTCTGATATCCATTTTGGTCTTCTTTTCTGTTTTTTTTTTTTTTTTAATAACCTTTTGCTTTTTTCATGTATGATGTCTTTGCTGTCATTCCACAACTCTCATTAATGTTCAATGTGTGAAATCCACTCTTGAGGTGGTCTTTACATTTAGGTGGAATGTACTCAAGGTGTTACTTTGGCTCTCTCAGACTTGTTTTAATTTTCGTAGCTTCAACTTAAACTTGCATATGATCTGTTCTTCAGTCAGACACTGGCCTTGTTCTGATTGATAACATAGAGCTTTTTCATTGTTTCTTTCCACAGATATAAACAATTTGATTCTTCTGTATTCCATCTGAAGAGGTCCTCATGTATAGTCATCAGTTATGCTATTGAAAAAAGGTATTGCTGATGAATAATTCATTGGCCTTACAGAATTCCATCACATTATCTCCGGAGTTTTTTCTATCACCGAGGTTATATTTTCCAACTACTGATCCTTTCCTTTGTTTCCACCGTTTGCATTCCAATCACCAGTAATTATCAGTGCATCTTGATTGCATGTTTAGTCAATTTCACACTGCAGAAGTTGGTAAAAAAATCTTCAGTTTTTTTTTTTTTTAATCTTCAACATTAGAGCTTGGTGCATGAATTAGAAAAATAGTGTATTAACTGATCTTCCTTGCAGGCATATGGCTATTACCCCATCACTGACAGCATTGTACTTCACGATAGACTTTGCAGTATTTGTTTTGATGATGATTATGACACCATTCCTCTTCAATTTGTCATTCCCAGCATAGTAGACCATATGACTATCTGATACAAAATGGCCAGTACCAGTTCACTTAAGCTCATTAATGCTTAGGATATCAATCTTCAAGCATTTCACTTCATTTTTGACGACTTCCAGATTTTCTTGAATCATACTTCATACATACCACTTTCCTATTATTAATGGATGTTTGCAGCTATTTCTTCTCATTTTGAGATGTGCCACATCAGCAAATGAAGGTCCTGAAAGCTTTACTCCATCCATATCACAAAGGTCAACTCTACTTGAGGAAGATGCTCTTGCCTCTTCATATTGTGAATACCTTCCAACCTGAGGGACTCATCTTCCCACACTATACCAGACAATGTTGCACTGCTATCCATAAGGTTTTCACTGGTTAATATATATATTTTTTTTTCCTTGGGAGTAGATTGCCAGTTCTTTCTTCCTAGTATGTCTCAGTCTGGAAGCTCCACTGGAACATGTCCACCATGGGTGACCCTGATGATGCTTGAGATTACCGTTGGCATAACTTCCAGCATCAAAGGGTGGCATCAAAGTTTCCAGCATCAAAAATTTCAAAGGGTGGATTGAGATGACAAAGTGAAGGATTATAATGAAATATGCAAAGAACTTGAGTTAGAAAACCAAAGAGGAAGAACACACTCATCATTTCTCAAGCTAAGAGAACTGAAAAAAAAATTCTTGAGTTACAATATTGAAATATTCTATGGGCAACAAATCGAATGGCACAGGAAGCATCAAAAGAAGATGGAAGGCATATACAGATTCACTGTACCAAATAGAACTGGTCAATGTTTAATCATTTCAAGAGTGAGCATTATCAAGTATCAATGGTACTGAAAGAAGTCCAAGTTGAACTGAAGACATTGGGGAAATCAAGTCTCCATAAATTGACAGAATACCAACTGAGAAGCTTCATCAAATGGATGCAAAGCTGAAAGTGCTCACTTGTCTATGCTCAGAAATTTGCTCAGCTACCTGGTCAATCTACTGGAAGGGAACCATATTCATGCCCATTCCAAAAAAAGGTGATCCAACATAATGTGGAAATTATAGAACAATATTATTATTATCACATATAAGCAAAATCTGGTGAAGATAATTCATTGTGACCTTAGGTATAACAGGACCTTATATATAACAGAACAAAATGTTTCCTAGTCCTGTGCCATGCTCACAATGCTTGCTATGTTTGAGCTCATTGTTGCAGCCACTGTGTCAGTTCATCTTGTTGAGGATCTCCCACTTTTCCACTGACCCTCTACTTTATCAAGCATGACATCCTTCTTCAGCAATTGGTCCTGATGACTTGGCCTAATCAAATAAGACAAAAATCTTGCCATCCTCACTTTTAAGGAGCATTCTGGCTGTACATCCTCTGAGACAGATTTGTTTGTTCTTCTGGTAGCCCGTAGTATATTCAATATACTTTGCTATCACCACAATTCAAATGCCCTGATTCTTCTTAGGTCTTCCTTTTTCATTGTGAAGCTTTCACACGCTTATGGGATGATTAAAAATACCATAGCCTTAGTCAGGCACACTTTAGTCATCAAAGTGACATCTTTGTTTTTCAACACTTCAAAGAGGTCTTTTGCAGCAGATTTATCCAATGGAACACTTTGTTTGATTTCTTGCCTGCTGCTTCTATGGGCATTGATTACTGATCCCAGTAAAATGAAATCCATAACAACTTCTCAATTTCTTCACCATTTATCTTGATTTTGCTTATCAGTCCAGCCATAAGCATTTCTGTTTTCTTTATGTTCGGGTGTAATCCATACTGAAGACTTTAGTCATTGACCTGCATCAGTAAGTGCTTCAAGTTTCTTCATTTTTAGCAATCAAGGTTGTCTTTTACATATCTCAGGTTGTTCATGAGTCTTCCTTCAATCCTGATGCTGCCTTCTTCTTCATATAGTCCAGCATCTCAGGTTATTGTTCAGTATACAGATGAATAAGTAAGATACACTGAATCAGAGGTTCTGAGGTTTAGGCCCAGTTATCTGTGTTTTAGTAAACCCTCCATATGATTCTGATGCATGCTTAATTTTGCGAAGCACTGGTCTAGACTGTGAGGAAAGTATTGGCAGTCCCTTCTGGGCCCTGGATTTGAGTCAACATTACAGTTAGTCCTAGGTTCCAATTTCAAATGTTTCCTTTGGCTTTTAGTAATTTTGAGAATAAAAGACCTTCAGCCATTTTGGCTTTTAAATATATGACTTCTTCTCAACTTTAAAGACAAAATAATTCTATGTTGAAAACCATTGTGTATTCATATTCCTCATAGATATCAAGCTTTTGATTCAGTCCTTACTGTAGCACTTAAATTAACTGCCTTTTCTGAGAATATCATTACTCAGTATTAAATCTTAAGAAGAACAGTCTTTATTGCAGTGCATTCGGGCTAAAACCTATCCCCCAGTCTTTACTTCTTCCTAATAAGGGAATTTAATAAGAACACCAGTACATGTCTACTTCTCCTATATTCTGCATAAGCTCGGTCAATATGCTTGAGGTGTTTTTATTCCTATCTGTATCAATTTCCCTGTGTTACTGTCATGGATTTAATTGTGTCCTCCCAAAATGTGTGTCAACTTGGCTAGGCCATGATTCCCAGTACTGTGTGGTTATCTTCCATTTTGTGATCTGATGTAATTTTCCTATGTGTTATAAATCCTAATCTCTGCCTGTGGTTAATAAGGCTAGATTAGTTTACTTTAGAGAGGATCAGGGTGGGATGCAACACCTTATTTCAGTCAAAACCCTGGTCTGATGTGAGGGGCATTTCCCTGGGGTGTGGCCTACATTACCTTTTATCTTGTAAAATAAAAGGAGAGAGAAGTGAGCAGAGAGATGAGAACTACATACCAGCAAGAAAGTAGCACTGGAAGCAGAGAGAAAGCCTTTCCTGGGAGCTGGCATGCTGAATTCAAATTTATAATCTGCTGCCTTGTGAGAAAATACATTTCTGTTACAGCAGCACTAGATAACTGAAACAGTTACCATGATTTTCAATGGCTTCTAGAAGAGTAGGAAAATTTTCTTCTAAGTACACATTATTTTTATTATGAAATCTGTGTTTTAAACTTTTCTTTCATCACACACTCTTTCAATGTTTAAGTAACTCAAACTTGTACTCTTAGTTTGCCTATTTGACCAAAACTACCTGTGTTTTTGTTTTTTTGGAACTGATAAACTGAAATATTTTAAATGTTAATACAGCAGGAATTCAATCTCATACCTAAACTGGATTTCAAAGTACCTGGAGGAGTTTGGGGAAGATCCTTAAAGATATGTGTTTGTTTGAGGGACCTTATTGCATTTAACTTCCCAATAGATATTTTACCTATGATAATACAATGAGTATAAATATAGGTATATGATTGTAGCTATAGATATAGATACAAAAAGGGCAAAGCACTTGTTAGAGAGATGGAAAATTGCTATATATTATATATTTGTCATTGTTCTACGAAATAGATACTTTATTTAAATCTAGTAGTATTTACTAAGGTATCAATTCTACACAGAGAAAAGTAATAAAATCCCAAAATGCATAGGACACAGATTAATTTTTTTAAAAAAAGTTGAAAGTAGAATAAATAAAGAACATTGATTAAAGACCAAAATCTTGAGTATTGAACTTAAGATGCCCATAACAATCACATTCCTCCTGAAGACTATAGCACTTCTTAGAAAATGAAGTTTATATATATATATTGAACATACCAAGTTTAATCAAATATTTAAGAGTCCATTGCATATTTCAAAAAATTAAGATAAAATAAATTTTCAGTTTTGTTTCGTTTCAGATTCAGTATTTGTTAAGACCTGTTTGGTTTTCCCTCCTTACCTTTATAAAGAAGCATATTGCACTTGGTAACTGGAATTTAAATCGTATTCAATTCTTGAAAGCTTCTGTTAAATTAATACCATTTAAACACAGTAGTCAATGCTGGAAGATCAATTTCCACTCCATCGGAAAGCTCAACATATGTATAAAATGTCAAGTAAAGCTATGATATTGGATTTTTTGCTTTATCTTCAGCTAAAAACCTGTATAGACTTTTTCGACATCCTATTAAATTCTTTTATTTACACATCCAGAATAATAAATATCATTGTTATCTTAATGCTTATAATTGAAATGTGCTTCTTATTATATGGGTCTGTTATACTCATGATTTCACTTTTTTTTTTTAAGTCAGGTTTAATTTGCATTCTATGGTAGCATCACAGAAAAATCTATAGACATGAAATGTGTTCTTGATTTTTATAAAAGCAGGGATTAGTGCCTATTATATTCTTGTGTTTAGCCTCATTCTTTCGTATGACAGTTTCAGTCCCATTTAATGCTATTTTTTGAATCCAAATAAGATCCTTTCATTTGATTTAGCACTTTAGCCTCTAACGTCACTTTGCTTAATGGGTCTGGTTTTGACTTTTTAGTCATTTTATTCATAAATGTGCCACAGTGTTCATCATTGTATGAGGCTTATGATGAATTCAACCACGGATCACTGAAAATAAGGCACAGAGTCAGATAGCAGGCCACCTTATTAGCACTTCTTTCCAGATGAATAATCCTGCTACTATTTGAAATTTAGAAAATTGCTGTCATACATATCATCCACTTCCAGCACTTTTTTAAATGACCCTTTTTGATTTTTTTGCTGCTGGGTTGAAGTCAACCTTGTAAAGCTGCTAAACATGAATTTTGGAAGTGCACAGTTCTTGCTTCACCCTGTTGGAAAGGAATAAGTGTTTCCCCACGATAGTGCAAGAGAGTATTGTCTATATTTCTAAATTTTGATTCTCATTTTAAGTATGGATATACCTTAGCTGATGATCTCCTTTTGACGGTGTCAAACCTAAATAATATTGGGATATATTATCATTTTGGGAAAGTTCACAAGGTCATTCTTTTTTTAAATGATAAAAAATATATAGTAATCTGTGTTGTAAATTCCATATAGTCAATTGATTCTCATAAAAGCCTTCTGCTGATTTTTGCCAAACTCTTGTATTCGTAGCTAACTTATGGTTACAACTGACCAAGATTTTACAAATAGAGTTGCATCCCCATTTGTTTTTTCCCCAATAAGTTTGTTGTCATTAAATCTGATATGTGATCTATTGCTAAACTATTTCTTACCTTTGTACAAATTATGCCCATTATATTGAAACCTATTTCAGCTTCAGCACTATTGATTGCAATAGTGCTACTCTCTTTTTAGCTTTTTGTATAGTTGGCAGAAGTTGAAACATTATCTGATTTTATGTTATTACTTACAGACTCCCGAAAATCACTCAAACCTAGCATTTTAAAATTTCACATAAATGAAATAATATTTTTTTTCATCAGCTGCCCATGGTGAAGTTATTTCTTCCTAAGGCTAAGCAGATGGTTCTATAAATCAAAATAGTTAAAAATGCCTTCATCATGGTTTCTGTCAGATAAAAAATATAAATTCACGTCTTGAATTATATTTTCCAGTAGCATATCCCTAGGAAGAGCATTACACTTTATTAAATGGAAAGTCTTTAAACTTGTATGACTTAATTAAATCTTTGATTTGAGATTCATGATTTCTGATAACAATCTTTAAATTTTCCAAAGCTCTTATTGTGTGTTTAATCAATTTTTGTGCTTTCTGAATGTTAGTTGATCTTGATTTCAATGCAACTGAAAGCAGTAAAAATTCTTCAAGAATATCAGCCCTTAAAGTAAGGTCTTGCAAAAGATTAATGTTAGCTAATCTCTTTGCCAAACTAGAATTAGAACAAGAAAAAGGCACACATAATGTAGGCCATGCGTGCCACACCACAATAGTAGATTTTACACTGTATGCCACCCATCTTGCCCCATTACCTGACCAATTTTAATAGTTTCTATTTCAAATTCTTTAGCTACAGTTTCTAAAAGCCTGTTTGGCTTATATTAGATTAGTGACAAATAGAATAAATTTTATCCAGAAATATTTTTAAATGATTGACTTGTGTTATTTCAGATACTGAATCATCTAGTGACAATTGCAATTGATGATTTAAACAGTTCCAAATGATGATTTGGGGAAAAATTTCTAACAACTTTGTAGCTACTCTGAACTTCCTTCCCAGCTGCTATCAAGTTAATTCCAACTCATAGTGACCCCGTGTAACTATAAAATATATATATTACCCGTTGCGATTACCCATTGCCATTAAGTTGCTTCTGACTCACAGCAACCCTAAAGGACAGAGTAGAACTGACCCATGGGGTTTCTAAGGAGCACCTGGTAGATTCGAACTGCTGACCTTTTGGTTAGCAGCCGTAGGTCTTAACCATTATACCACCAGGGTTTCCATATATTAAGAGTTACCAATTATTTTATGTTTATTATGTGCCTAACATTGTTTCAAGATCTTTAAATACATTATTTCTATCAATGTGTATAATAATCATATGAGGTAAATGTTGTCATTTAAACAATAGCACTAGCTTTTGAGTGATTGCTGTCCATCAGGAACATCTTTTAAAATCACCACCTGTGAGGTCTAACGAAAATAATTAGCTATCAATTAACTAGGTATGATGAATCAGGCTTAAATTTAAACTTACTCTCCAAATACTTCTCAAAGTGCTGCTTCTTGGTAGACTCTTTAAAGACTTGATGACTAATTCATATTAAAATTTTTAAAATTCAGACACTTTTTCTAGTTGGCAAAAAAAACATAGTAAATATTTAGAAAATTCTAAATATTTGATTTTTTTAATTCCCTTACACACTTTTTAAAAATATTTGTTAGCATGTAGCTATTTTTCCTTAATTTCCTTTCACAAAATTTACATTTTCTTATCTTCCTCTCACAAACTTTTTATGTCACCTATAATGACAATGTATTCACGTCTCTGTCAATGATTGATATAAGCTTCCCCCCCATAATGAATCAACTAAGAAATGGTTTAATTTAGATGAAATCGTGGTATTAACCTCTTTTAAGTTGTGAGAAACAGTGTCATGTGGGGGTCGTCTCAGTTACAGTGTGTTTTTTGTAAGATTACTTAGAGAAATAAGAGGGAAACAACCACTTAGTCAAGTCCGTTCCAAAAAGTGGCTTGTTCAAGTCCAGCAGGAATTTTAGTGGATCGGTAGGAACCTTCTCAATTTTCCCTTCAATTGGTCATACAATGCTCTTCAATGAGATTTTAACTTTTATATTTAACTCCTGATTTTGTCTTTACATATCTTGAAAAGTGAAAAGTCTCTGAAAGAGAACCTGATTGGTTTCCCCAATTACGATTGCTTATTTAGGTAGTGCTAGTTCACATGAGATCTTATGAATCATTTGACATCTACTTCTAATTCAGTGAACTGAGGCCAGAGTGGGGGGCCTTCAGTTGACTAACGCCCATTTTAAACAACCCAGGGAGCTATGTGACTATTGTAATAATACAGCAGTTTCCAAAGTGGGAGTGGAGTGGCTTGAGACACCTTACTTGCATATCTGTGCATTATTGGTCTGATGTAAGGTGAATGTGTTTTGATTTCATTGAGGTATAACATTTAATAATGTATCTTGGGAATCACTGAGTTCAAAGGTAACAAAAATTATTAGAGCTAAGTGAAGTTATCTGGGGGCTAAAAACCTCCAATCAGCTTATGCTCACCTTATGAGTATGGTTCTAATGTTAAAAATCTTCTCTAGATGATGGGTTTATTTTGACCTCTAATTTACCTGTTTGGCTTCTGCATTTTGCATTGGGTATGATGCAAGAATAAAAAATTAATGTGCGACTTGTTGCACATTTTATAACAATACCTCTAGCCAAATCTTCTACACCTGCAAAGGAATCTCTGGTCAGAGAGGGGATCTGGGGAAGTGGAACATGAAGTCTTTGCAGGCAGAATAATTGATATGAGAAATAGAATGGAATTTTGGGAACAGAAAGGACATTGAAAAAAAGTTGCCTTCTCCAGAAATAGTCAAGAAAAGTCACAGAACATAGGCAAGTTGCTATGAGAAAAATAATTATTAATGAGACAACTTATATAAATAAAATATGTGAATTTGGAAGTAAAAATGATTAGAAGGGCTGCATTATAAAAATAATGAACTGTTTAATAATATAAATCAAATATACAAAGCTGAAAATATTAAGAACAAATTAGAATATGGGATAAAAGATTCATCAAATAGTGGTTTTGAAAGGGGAAATAAATGAAAGTCTAAAAATAATTAAAAATAACAAATAAACAAGCAAATTTTTAAAAGAATCAACATTTTCTCTCACTTAGCAAAAATCAGAGTAGGCTGCCTCATTCTTTTGCAGAAATGGGCTCTTTTGTACATTGCTGGTAGAAATGATAACTGGCCTTTTTGAGAAGAATTTGGTAATGTCTGGTCTGGAATAATTTCTAAGGTATACTATTAAGTGAAAAAAGAAAAATTCAAAAATTATAGATAGTCTGCTACCTTTTGTAAGAAAGAAGAAATAGAATGTACAACATCAATTTTTGTTTATTTATAATAAATAAATGATAGGGGCCCCATAGCTTGCTCTCTCCTTCTCTCTTGAGAGATTCCAACAGAAATATATAGATATGTTTGCATGTACAAATGTATATATTTCTTATCTCTGTGTATTGAGAGGGCTTGGAACCAATGACACTCAGTGATAAAAGGCAAACCTACTGTCCAGATATTTGTTTATAATTAACCCACCCACTATATTAGTTTATAATTAACATGACTCAATAATAAGAACCAGGAACCTTGGAGAATTTGTTGATTTCAGTGCCGTGGAAGAAAAATTTTAATATGTGCCTGTAACACCCAGCAATATCAAAAGTAAAGAAGTCCTCGGAAAATGATGGGAGCAAGTAAAATAAAACACAGAGGCCAATCTGAAGAAGCTCCAAATGGCCAAATCTGGGACAATTTGAGTAAAGTTAGCAGGAAACAATATTTCTCCCAAAGACACTTTGCAGCTGTGTAGTGTCATAACAACTCACTTTTTTGAGCGGCTACTGCTTTCTTACTCAGGAAATTTGTTCTTTAAAATCATAGACTGTAAATAACCTCACTGTTTGAAATTATATCAGCAAAAGTGAAATATCTCACTCTTTTCCTGCAAGATCTAAGTCACTTTGACACAAAAAAAGCAGCCTCAATTTAAAATTCAGGTGCAGAGTATTGGATAATGGTTTTCTGGACACAGTAGCCTATACCGTTCTTAATTTCTTTCCCTCTAAGGAAACTGAATCCTGGATCAACTTTCCGGTCTGGACCCAATATTGACCTTTTTTTACACGCAGCTCTGCTTTACTTTGTGCCTATCAAAACACTGCTTCATTTAAAATTCTTCTAAACTTCACCCTCCCCTCAATCCTGTAATAATTCTATCATTTTCTTTGTTTTGTGAGGCACATTAATGAATGCATTTATAATGTATTCGTTCACATTGTTGGACTAAATTATTGTTCCTTGTGGCCTTACACTGACTGGACATAGAGAGGTATGTAAACATCTCTACAGGGAAGATAATTTTAAATAGGAAATGAGAGATTTCATTGAGACAGTGATATCTGAAGTAAATGCTGAACGGGTTTTTATTGAATATCCACTTTAACAAAACAAGCTAGTAGAAAAAAATACTGTGATATACTCTAATAAATACCTTGTAATTTTTTCCAGCCCCTTTCTACATGGTGGGAAAATCACTTTGCTAAGTGTGAGCATGCGGCTTTGTCTAGCCTCTCACAATACTCCATTCAAAAGGCTACAGAGATAAGTTCAGCTATGTGTATCTGATCCTAAATAGGACAAATCAAGCCCTTCCAGAACTTTTGTTGGAATTTTACGGAAAGGAAGCCTTTTTGCTCTTGATTAATCAGATAATTAATCAGTTACCAGTGTGACTTGAAAATTAATAAAATTCCATTTCCTTTGAAGGGAAGAAAATGTATTCACCACCAAAGAAAAATGTAAGATCCAAAACTGAGCAAGACAATGTTTAGCCTTTAAGGGAAATGAGCAATGTAGGGTTGTAATAACCGATGTCCTTAGAAATTTACCCGAAATAGATCTTGGAAGTGAGAATATCAGACCAATAGGTTTGAAGTCATTGTGATAGATATCCAGAAAAATCACACTTTGAAAATAGAGCATAATAAATTAAAGGTTGATCTAGTACTTAAACTAGATATTTTTATCATGAAAATTAGCATCAAAGATTTAACAAAATTTTCAAAATTAAAGAAATATAGTGATTACAAAAGTGATGTTTGTCAATTGTTACTGATTTAGAGATAATGCAAATCTCAGTTTGAAAACTTAAATATACCAGAGATAAAACTTTTTCTCAACTGGTAAGACTTTCAAAGCACCTCATTTGCTGGAACTAAATTTCAATAAATTTGAAATCTTAGTTAGTTCAATACAGTTTTAGATCCCACTACTTTTTTCCTCAGGGTGAAATCTATGCTCTAAGAAAGTAATGCAGTGCCAAATTTTCTAAGATAAGGACATGTCGGGGCATATGGTGCTCATTTTTTGGTGTATCAAAATTCATTCAGTATCCCTTTTTATTCTTTTCATACTTTAGAAAGGTCAAAGAAAGTCTTCACCCATGCTCCGTTATTAAAACCATAAAATCTGAAATATAGATTGTGACACATAGCATTAGACCCCCACTCCAGGACTCAAATCAGGCCAGCTATCACAGTAAATCAAATATCGGAAAGTAATCAAATAGGCCACAGTTATAATAGCTCTCCGAATTTTATATTCCTTTTGTATTCTCCTATTAAATACTGTATGGCCAAAAATTCAAGCCATATTCAGAACAGGATGTGTATGAGGGATGTCATTGCTGACATCAGATGGGTCTTGGCTGAAAGCAGAGAATACCAGAAAGGAGTTTACCTGTGTTTTATTGATTATGCAAAATCTTTCAACTGCATGGATCATAACAACTTATGGATAACATTGAAAAGAATGGGAATTCCAGAACACTTGATTGTGCTCATGAGGAACCTGTGTATAGACAAAGATGCAGTCATTCTAACAGAACAAGGGGACACCGTGTGGTTTAAAATCAGAATAGGTGTGCATCAGGGTTGTATCCTTTCACCATACTTATTCAATCTGTGTGTTGAGCAAATATCCAAGAAACTGGATCATATAAGGAACAATGGGTGTCAGGATTGGTGGAAAACTCACTAACAACCTGTGTTATGTAGATGACACAACCTTGCTTGGTCAAAGTGAAGAGGACTTGAAGCACTTTCTGATTAAGATTGAAGAATACAGCCTTTAGTAAGGATTACACCTCCACATGAAGAAAACAAAAATCCTACAACTAGATCAATAAGCAACATCATGATAAATGGAGAAAAGACTCAAGTTGTCAAGGATTTAATTTTACTTGGATTCACATTCAACACCCATGCAAGAAGCTGTCAAGAAATCAAATGACATCGCATTGGGGAAATTTGCTGCAAAAGACTGCTTTAAAATGTTGAAAAGCAAAGACGTCACTTTGAGGACTCAGGTGCACTTGACCCATGAGACAGCTGGACATCAAATAAAGAAGACCAATGAAGAATTGATGCATTTGAATTACCGTGTTGGTGAAGAGTATTGAGTATACCATGGACTGCCAGAAGAACGAACAAATCTGTCTTTGAAGGAGAATAGTCAGAGAAGCTCCTTAGAAGCAAGGATGGAGACGTCATCTCATACACTTTGGGCATGTTAACAGGAGGGACCAGTGCCTGGAAAAGTACATCATGTTTGGTAAAGTAGAAGGTCATCAAAAGAGAGGAAAACCCTCAATGGGATAGATTGACACAACAGCTGCAAGAATGAACTCAAACAAGCGATAATTCTGAGGATGGCACAGGACCAGGCAGTATTTTATTCCATTGTACATGGGGTCACTATGAGTCGGAACCAGCTCGAAGGCACTTAAAAACAGTGCCAAAATTACTGACCCATTTTTAAGGGACTGGATTGGCCTGGCCATTTACCCATTAAGAGGATGGGATAGGTAGTTTTTCAAGATTAGTCACTGTATCAGGCAGAAATTACTTGACAAAAAATAAAATCCTAAGGCTAGAAGTGTAGACTGCCAAAAAAAAAAAAAAAAAGTTTGAGAGTTATTGTCCAAATTTCTGTAAAGAACGAATAAATAGCAGATTTCTGAGGAACTAAATTAGGCACTGAACTACAGGTGGAGGGTCAATGGCTCACTTCTGGGAGAATGAAAAATGGAACAATCTGGATCAAAAAAAAAAATGAGGTATATATCAGAAAAGTGTCTGGAGGATTATTTTACAGCCTGACAGAGGTATATTGAATTGACGCCTTCCATCGATTTTATCCCAGATGACGCCTCTTATGGTGATACCACATCCTTCCCATGAGTTTTTCCTACCTACTATAAACCCAATCCAAATCCACTTCCATTGAGTCCATTCTGACTCAAAACACCTACCATAACCCTTCTAAACAGAGGTTGGTGTGTTTATATTATTGTTATGGAAATTCAGATTAGAGACATGTTTCATTTCACTTTGTTAATATGCATGAATTTGAAAATAGCTGTTGCTTAACTGAGAGTGGTAATGTGAACTGACATTAATCAATAGAGGTTATGGCTCTCATGCCTCGGTGCCAAGCAGCCTGACAATGGTGAGTTATCTGGCATGAAGCAATTATTCTTTCAGAGGATCAAATATAAACTCTGTCCAAGGTAAACATACCCCAGTGCTGTTTATTTCTTCCCGATGATATTTTGGCTGTTAACGTAATGAGAAATAACATACCTCCGTACAAGTTATTTACAGCTTTATAACAATTTTTTTTTTCACTTTTTAGAAATACTTTTCTACCATCTTTAGTTTCCTTGAATGTATACTAATAAAAATATAATTTCACTACTTGAGCTGCTTAACAAACTCTAGTATCTGCAAAGGCGATTTGCCAAATGGGCTCCTTATTTTTCTCCAGTTAGCAGTTTCCTTACTTTCTGTATTGTTTCAGTTTGTAGAAATGCATCTAATAGCTAAGCTTTATGGTACATGCACCAGCAAGGTTTTGTTTCTCCCATTCATGCTTTTTTTTTTTTATAGATGTTATTAAATAGACTTATGGTCCCACTAAAACAGTGAGTCAAAGTTTTCCATGCTTAAGTTTCTGAAAATGAACAGCCAGCATTTTTGAAAACTGAAACATTTACAACTGGGACGTGTGATTTGATAAAAGTCATGCTGATGTGCTAAAAGTGAATGCAGCTACCAATGGTGCCAAATATTATGCTAGGGGAGTATCCTACACACAAGGAGAATCTGACTCAACAATCTCATACTTAAGGTCAATAGAGTAACCTACATTAATATTTGAAGGACAAAATGAAAGAAAAACAAAATTAAATAGGTCGGTAAAGTCATGCTTCCTGATCCTTAAGTGTTTAAATTGGGAATCAGTGACAAAAGTGCACGGTAGGTGGAGAACTGCTGACTGAGGGAAAATCTTTCATCGTTAAAACAAAGGTTAAATAAAGATTAAGCTCAGAGCAGCAATAAGAGCCCTGGAGACTTTGGGTAGGCAAGATGCCCAGATGTTCTTCCTGTCGTTCCAGCTTGGCATGTGAGCAAAGGTGAAGGAGGTCAAGTGGGTAGATGGCTGATTGTAGAAAAGATGATGGCGTGGTCATCAGTTATTCTTGTGAAGTCTGAGAACAGAACTGCTGCTGCTAGCTAGTTCATTAACCATTCTGTCAACATATGTAAGAGTCTCTTTAAATTGTAGCCTTAGATTCATCTGACTCAAATAGTGTCCCTTATAGTCACCTTGCCCTTGTATAACAATTTCAGTTTCAGTCAGAACAAAACAATGCAGTTTTCAAAAATAGAGGAAAAGTTTATTTCATGATACTCATATGTGCGTGTGTCTTGGCAATATGAGTCATATTAAATGATATTTGTAGAATAATAAGATAATAAATAGTAAGCATACTGAATTGTTCTCTTCCGACCGATGAAACAAGAATCCTAAGACTAATCCTGATGAAGAACAATTTTTTTCCCCCAGGTATAGGATTACTGTCACCATATAGAAGAGCTGATGATCCAGACGGGCTTACCTAATTGCCTATCCTACTCTGTGATGATTTCAGATTTAGTGTTAATTAGAAAAAGGGTCCTGGAAAGGCAGGAAATAATTTTTATTTTTTTTATAAATTTATGCCATATTTTGTCATCTTTGTTTTTTCTGGTCATATCACCCTCAGGAACAGTTATAAACTTTGACAACCAAATGGGTAATTATAACTATCCCATTTTTGCTTCTGAGTCACCAAATATAAGAGCAATTTCCTCAAATTTTAGTGTTAACTAAGGTTATAAAGAAACAAAATTTCCTAAGTCAATATTTTCTAGGAATTGCTGGAAACTCACACCAAAATTTTTAATATGATCATGGCCTATACTTAATATACTAGCCACTGCTTCCTCAACCATACATCTTTATAAAGTGATGCTGCCCCATCCACGGTTGCTTCTCAGGGATGGACCTAGGTGACAATATTTGAACAGATAAACTCACCTCCTTGTCTCCACTTGGTATAACCAGAAACGAAGACCACACTCAGGCTGTTTTAGTCAAAGGCTCTTTTGTGAGAATTTGGAACTGAGACATATAAAAAATGCATCTTTATCTGTGAGGGGCCCATTCACAACACATGTGTCATTGCGGTGACAATTGGTGCCATGACCATCCAAAACTGTGCTCAAGCTCAGGGTAGGTAGAAGAGAAACTAAAAGCTCTCCAGAGAAAGCTGGTCCATACAGTATTAAAAAAAAAAAATTGCCATGGAGTCAATTCTGACTCATAGCCACCCTATAGGATATAGGAGAACTGTTCCATAGGGTTTCCAAGGAGCAGCTGGTAGATTTGAACTGCCAACCTTTTGATTAGCGCCTAATTCTTAACCATTGTGCCATCAGGGCTCATGTTTAGCACTGATTATTCAAAGCAAAATTGCATTAAAGCCGATACTAGACATTGGGGACAGAGAAAGTGCACAGACATACAGATACAAACGTGGGGTGAGGTGAAGGGAGAGAGGGTGAGAGAGAGACCCTAGATACAGAGGTCCTCTACATTAGTACCAATGAAGATGAAATTGACAGAAATCTGTCAGTAGTCTTTTGGTTGGTCTCTCTCTGATTTAGTTATGTTTACACAATAGTTACCACAGCTTGGGCTACATTATTTTGTTTGTGTGCAACATGAATGACCCTTTTAATTGTAACCACACATAAATTTCATATAGTTAGCTCATAATTACCTTAATGTGAATATCTTAGACATACTAGGAAAATTAGGCTCATAACTACCAGGACACTTCAGAATGCACTTATCTTAAAATTGTCTGCTTTATGCAAAAATGAAGGTGTCTGATCTCTCAGAGTAAATTGGTGTACTTAGGGTTTTAAAAAGACATACTATATTTAAAAAAAAAAAAAAAGAGTCATCATCCTGAAAGATTAACAGTATTTTATTTTGAAAATTGTATTTGAAGTGACACAATTATGCATGAGTAGTGATACCTCAGAGTCAAAGAGACTAAGTAGCTTCAGCCCTAAGTGACACAGAGAGGTTGGTCACTGAGTTGAAGCCCTGTGAGTCTGCCATCTGTGATGTCAAGAACCTTGCTCACGGCATCTTGAGTCAGGGGATGGATTCTCACCCTCTCCCCCAGCTGGCATCTGGAAGTATTTGACACAAATAGCTTCAGCCAAAAACGTTGGACCTGGCAGAATATGCCATTTCTTTATTTTATATGAACCCATATAAAAACAAGGTTTCAAACTTAATGCTAATTGCTGACAGTAATGCCACATTTCCATTTTTGGACACTTTGTTCTTTCTACATTTCAGGTGCACACATATATTTTAAAGTTTCAGTTAATGATATTTAATTTGTTGACAGCTCTTCCAAATAAACATTTAAATTATCATAGTTAGTATACTGCATGGATCCTTCAAATATAGAAATAATGCCCTCAAATCAAGATCTAAATTTCAGAGTACTTGATTTGAAAAATAAATAGACATTATTTTTAGAACAGTTTTGCATTTACAGAAATTTGAGCAGATAGTACAGAGAGCTCTTATACACCCCTCTTTTTCCTGCCTAGATTACTAATAACATCTTGAATCGGTGTGGTACATTCTTTACAACTGATGATCCAATACTGATACATTAATATTAACTCAAGTTCAAACTTGACATTAGGGTTTACTCTTTGTGTTATACATTTGAATAAGTTTTGATAAATGCATAACGTCAGATATTCACCATTACAGTATCACACTGAATAATTTTATGTTAAAAACCTCCTGTGCTTTACCCGTTCGTCAATCCCCCCTCCCTCAAAACTTTGGCAACCATTGGTTTCTTTTACTCTCTACATGGTTTTGTCTTTTTCAAAATGCCAGATAGTTGGAACCATACAGTACATAATCTTTTAGACTTCCAATTAGCAATATGTAAAAAAATATGTTAAAAAAAAGATTGCCACAGCTGTGCTTAGGAAAATACTTCGCGAGGGCAGGGCGTGGGGGCGGAGGTAGGAAGGGCAAGAGCCTACCGTTGGTGAACAAACATAGAAGGTGCTCAATATTTTCGTAAAAATATGGTATATATTCCAGTCTTCATTTATAATAGTGGACGTGTCTATTTTTTCTAGTGAATCTATCAGTTTTTGCCTTACATGTTTTGACACTCTGTTGTTAAGTGCATACCCATTTTAGATTGTTACATTGTGTTAGAGAATTAGCCCCCATATCAAAATGTAATGCCATCTGTTTACCCAGATAATTTTCTTCATTCTGAAACCAGTTTGTCTAAAATTAATATAGCTACTCCAGATTTCTTTTGATTAGTGTTACGGTATACCTTTCACCATCCCTTCACTTTTAATATTTCTGTGTCTTTACATTTAAAGTATTTCTTGTAGATAACTTATAGTTGAAATTTGCTTTTTTTTTTTTTTAAATCCACATTGGCAGTTTCTGTCTTTTAATTGGTGTATTTAGTCTAGTCACATAAAGTGAATTATTGATATAGTTGAATGAATATATGCCTTTTTTGTAACTTTTATAGTCACTGATCTTGTTCTTTATTTTTTTAATCTTCCTGTTTTTGTCTTATCTGGTTTTAATTGAACATTTTATATATCATTTCTCTCATGTCTTAACATATCAATCCTATTTAATTTTTTTTTTTTCTTTCCTTTAGTGGTTGTCCTAGAGTTTGCAGCATACATTTACAATGACATGAAGTTCACTTTTCAATAATACTATACCTCTTCACAGCTAGATCAGGAACCTTATAGGTTGGTACTCCCAATTCCTCCCTTCCCTCATTTATAACATTGCTGTCGTTCATTTTAGTTATCAATAAACCATTATCAGCTAATACATTGCTATTCTGAAAAACAGTTTTTTCTTAGATTAAGAATAAGAAAAAATTATTTTATGTTACCTTCATTTATTCCTTTTCTGATGACCTTTTTTTCTTTATGTAGGTCTGAGTTTCTGATCTATATCATTTTCTTTCTCGCTGAGTTTTTTTTTTTTTTTTTTAACACTTTTTGCAAGGCAAGCATATTGGCACAAACTCTCAGTTTTTATTTTTCTAAGAAAAAAATCTTTATTTCTTCTTCATTTTTGAATTATAATTTCACTGCATACAGGATTCTAGGTTGTGGTTTTTATTCTTTTCAACACTCTAAATAATTGACTCCACTCCCTTCTTGGTTTCATGATTTCTGAAGAGATGTCAAATGTAACTCTTTTCCTTGTTCCTCTATAGATAATATGTTTGTTTTCCTCTAGTTTCTAGAGTTCCTCTTTGGCTTTTTTTTTTTTTTTGTAGTTTGAATACGCTATGCCTAGGTATAGATTTTTTGGTATATCTTCTGCTCCTTGTTCTCCGAGCTTCCTGTGTCTGTGGTTCGGTGTCTGTCGGTGATTTTGAAAATTCTAGGTCATTATTACACACAAAACTTCTTCTGAGCCCTTCTGTCTTCCTTCCTCTTCTGGTATTCTCATTACATGCATGTTACGCCTTTTATAATTTCTCCCACAGTTCTTGGATATTCTGTTGTTTATGTTTTCTTCATTCTTTTTCTTTTTGTATTTCATTCTCGGAGATATTTAATGACATATCTTCAAACTCAGTGATTCTTTTCTGTGTCCATTGTACTACTGTGCTCGGCAAAGCCTTCTTCATTTCCGTTAGAGATTTCTTTTTTTCCCTAGCATTTTATTTTGATTCTTTCTTAGAGTTTCAGTCTCCCTGCTTACATTGCTTATATGTTCTTGCATTTTGTCCACTTTTCCTGTAGGACTCTTGGAATAGCAATTATTGATTTTAAATTCCCAGTCAGATAATTCCAAAATCACTGGCATATCTTAGTCTGATTCTGAATCTTGCTTTCTTCTTCAGATATATGTTTTTATTGCCTTTTATCTTGCCTCGTAAATTATTTATTGAAAGCTGGATATATCAGTTAATAGGAACTGAAGTAAACAGGTATTTAGTGTGAGCTTATATGACTTGCTTATCTAGTTAATTGTTTGTGTTACTATTTGTTGTAGCTGTAGGTCTCAATGGCTTCAATTTCCTCTAGCTTACTTGTTTTTGTCCCCTCTGTTGTCTTTCTCTAGAAATTTCTTCTTCTGTTTTTTACAGCTATCTCATTGTTATTGTACTAGATTCCTGTGATGTGGCTGTAATGTATTGGGGGAGGTAATTTTCTATTACCATATGATTAAATCTCTGGTTCCCCTCTCCCATGGGCTGGGGTCCCTGGATTGTGCCCTTCAAAAGAGCTTTCTACCTTTTTTTTTTCTTTCTCACATGAAATAGATTGGCTAAAGGGGGCTGGTGTTCGCTAACTGTCCTTCTCTCAGAATATATATATATATATAATGAAGCCTTATTAAAGTAGTTTTCCTTGAGGACCGGCCTTCCTTACAAGGAACAGAAGAAAGAACAGAATTCTCTGGGCGTATCTCAAAATTGTTATTTTTCCCTTTGGTGTATTTCAAACTCGTTACTTTTCTCCTCCCTTTTTAGGAAATATTAGGGGAGTTTTCTGAATGGTGCTGGCTCCAGCATCAGGCTTCTGCTTGCAGGCTTCTGCTCCAGGCAAATTGTGACTCATTCTTTGTATCTGCCTATCCTTTCAGTTTTGGGAGCAGTATTTTGTCCTGTGACCTCTATTTTCTGGTGGATTTAATACGGGTTTTTGTTTTGTTTTGTTTTTCCTACAATTTCAACTTTTTCTTTGTCATGAGGATGGGAGAGACAACTTTTAAGTTCTTTACACCTTGGAATGAAAACCAGAAGTCCATGCATTTGGTTTTTGTATAAAAAAGTTACATAATCTATTTTTATTCCTTATTGTCCGTTAAGACTCAGCTGCTAACCAAAAGGTCGGCAGTTCCAATTCACCAGCCACTCCTTGAAAACCCTATGGGGCAGTTCTACTCTGTCCTGTAGGGTCACCGTAAGTCGGAATTGACTCGATGGCAATGAGTTTGGTTTCATTTTGGATAGTCCATTACCATTACGTCTTTTATCCAATTTCACTGACAGCATTATAGATCTTGACTTGCTTATTGATTGTTTTCTTGACTTTCCTTAACTATTTCAATCAAACCTCCTGTCAATCCAATTTATCTAAATTTGAGCATTCCATATTTCTTATCTGTGTGTCCATTCCCCAATCCATTAAATTCATTTAGTTAGGGTTTTTTTATTATTATTATTATTAAGATATGCTTGACCCTATGGACATACCCAATAAGCACAACAAATTGCATAATTATTATTTTCCCAATAAAAACAATAAATATAACATCCACTTGCTGTTGCCGTTGAGTCAGCTTAGACTTATGGTGATCCATGTACAACAGGATGAAACTGTTGTCCAGTCCTGCACCATCTTCATGATCATTGGTATGTCAAGTCCACTGTTGTAGCCCGTGCGTATTTTGAGTGCTTTCTAACCTTTGGGGCTCATCTTCCAGCCCTATATCGGACTGTATCCATAGGGTTTTCATTGGCTAATTTTTGGAAGTATATCGTCAGGTTTTCTTTATATTCTGTCTTGTCTGGAAGCTCCACTGAAACCAGTCCACCATGAATGACCCTACTGGTATTTGAAATATCAGCGGTGTAGCTTCCAGCATCATAGCAACATTCACATCAGTGGTTTACCTCTGCCTTAAACTTCATGGAGGTGTCTGTCCAAAATTTGTACTTTTTTGTACCAAATCAGAATCATATTTATGAAAGTTTCCATGTATGTATGCTCTTACATGATTAATACTTCAACTTTTACTAAAGTTCCAAGTGTTACTCAATGAGTAATTTTTTGCTTGGCATATATCTCTAAAATTTTCTATTTTATCACTAAAATACTTTTATTATTATAGATACAGCATGGGATTTTCTCATTTAAGTCATCATTCTGGAATAATTTTAGGTACATTAAAGGCATTTCATCTTCAATATATATTGCACTATTATCTGGCTAAGAATCAGCATCTTATTAGCAATCTTCCTTCCACTTAAATCCTTCTGATCAGTAACTTTTTGATGTCTTTCTTGGAACAATTATAAGAAATAGGTTTTTTTAAAATCATTTTGTAAGAGGCTCTATTTTCATAATTACAGAGAAAGAATTAAAAACTATGCTGAGATGTAAATGCTGGGCCTTAAATTAATTCATTCACAAGGAGGTCTACTTCCTAACCATAAATTCTTGTTTTGTGAGCTATTGGGCACACAAGTTAACAGAATTAAAAATACTTTATTTCATATCCTTATGCTTTCTTTCTTGAATATTTGAAATAAATGTGAAAGGCATGGCATATTTCTAGCATTTTTCTCACATCTGATTTGTAATTCTCTACCTGAATACAGAAAATCTCTGCTTACAACAAAATTTTGTTTTTCCTTATTTATTACACTAAAACAAACTTCTCAATCCCATTCTACAAACTGCGACTGCTCCTGAGAACCAGGATTTGTATAAGGAGCCCCACTGACATCTTAGTAATTCATGCTTCAGATGTTGAGCATTTTCTTTTAACCACTGCAATTCATTAGTACTACTTTCTGTTGATTTCTACTTTAAAACAACTCTCAAATATTCTCTGTTCTCAATGTGGTCTCCATAACCCTGTCCTTTATTATGTTTTACCCAGTTTGATTTACGGAAAAGCCATGTTTGTTTGATACTTATATCAAAATTGAATTTTCAAAGGAAAGAAAAAGTTTTATACACTTTGCAAAAGAGTAAGGAAGATGTAAATCCATTTTATCTGCACATACTATTGACAGCATTTTTTTTCTGAATCAGATGTATTAATTGTAAATTCTATTTTAAAATATTTTTGATGCTATTTCTTTCTTTGAAAAGAAGAGGACAACCTGAACTAATGCTGTGTTATAAACAGCTTGGAATGAAATGTCTGTTAAAGAATTCAAACACATGCTTTTTATTTCTAAAGGCTCCCTGCCGTTAGCAGAATGATCTCCTTGTAATTATGCAAATATCAATGAGCTAAGAAAGT
Organism: Loxodonta africana; assembly: GCF_030014295.1. NCBI lineage: Eukaryota > Metazoa > Chordata > Mammalia > Proboscidea > Elephantidae > Loxodonta > Loxodonta africana. The sequence continues at coordinate 54,524,108 of NC_087351.1, forward strand.
GAAATCTACACAGTAGTTATGATTTCACAAGCACATCAAACTCTTGCATTAATATGATTTCCACCAGCGATTGATAGAATCACACAGGTCATATTTCTTTCTCCATAATCTAAGCAGGCCTAATTGCCTAAAGAACTCTTCCTATACAAAGAAAAGGTAATAACTAAAACACATCAATTTAGAAGCTTTATTTATTTATTTTTTTAATCAGGAACTTATGTACTCCTTAGAATGCAAAGAAACTCAATAAATCAAGTTGAATGTAAAAGAAAAATATTGAACTCCCTAATGAGATAACTTCCTAGAGGACTCCAATACTGGTTAGATTAAAACTCTTTTTATGAGGGAAAAGAAAAGCATCTGTTCTGAATGCCCAAAGCCTTTTCTCTTTGGTTATAATCTAGTGTCTTTTGTTATAAAGCAGAGTCTGTAGTCCACTCCTGACAGCAAATCTTCCATCATGAAGAGGTCTCCAGGCTTTTTTTACTACTTCTTCCTCTAAAAGAGGTTTTAGATCTTAAACATACCATAATAATAAACCCGAACCAAACCCATTGCTGTTGAGTCAACTCCACCTCATAGCAATCCTATAGGACAGAGTAACACTGCCCCATAGGGTTTCTAAGGAGAGCCTGGTGGGTTCAAATTGCCAACATTTTGGTTAACAGGCATAGCTCTTAACCGCTATGCTACCAGGGCTTCTATAGACCAAGACTTTTTCATAAAACACAGGAGGAAGATATCAGTATCGGTATCTTCTCTGTTCCATTCTGTGTTTTTTACTGTTATAGTTACCTTCTCCTTTCTTTTTTAGTTACCTTCTCCTTTCTCCATACTAAGTATACAATAACACTCTTTTGTTCAACACTTGAAAAGGTTGAGGTTTCCCTTTAAAAGAAAGACTTCTGATACCTGAAAATATTAATACCATAATAAGAATTATAGTTATAGTGTATAAATTAAAAAAAAATCTTGGTAAGGAAAATTGACAGATAACATTTTAATATTTTTAAATAAGGCTTTGAAACACTGTATGAATATTTTATATATCACTAAAATAAAATGATGAAAATAATAGAAATAAAAAATTGTAATAATATATATTATAATTAGTTGTAATTAGAGAGGTAATTTACCGTAATTATCTTGAGATGACTCAGTAAGGTAAAGATGATATGTCTGTTCTCTATTATGTCTGAGTGAGGATGTATGTCCATGTTCATTTTCTGAAAGCACTTTATCTTCCCTTTAAAAAACATTATGTAAAGCAATGTAAATGATCTCCTTATTAATATTCCTTTTATATGTATTTATACTCAATCATTCAAGCCGTATTTAGAGTTCTGTCTTCAGACATTGCTTACACATGTGTTTAAAGCATGATCTCTAAGTACAAAAGTTGCATTAGCTAAGTTCTTTGAATGATGTCACTTACCCTAGAATGATATACAACTTTACATATCTGATTTATTAATGCTACTTCCTGCCTCTCAAATATAAAAGCTGTATTATTTTTTTTGCGAGCTGTCTTCTTCAAGTTCAGATTTCTATTCTTTGTGACCATGTGAAAGGTATTTAAAACACAGTTTAATAGGAAGAATTATCTTTCTGCTTGATGTTAAAAGTAAAAATAGGTTTACTCTGATGCTTAGCTCCATCAGAGTCCTTCTGTAAAGTAATTGAATATATCTCCTCCCTTTCTGTCATCCTTCCACACTACTACTTATATGATTAAAACTCCTTGTTATTGCATTGATCCTGGCTCATGGACCTCATGTGTTACAGAGTAAAGCTGCCTCATAGGGTTTTCTTGACTGTAATCTTTATGGAAGCAGATTGTCAGGCCTTTTTCTGCAGCACCACTGGGCAGGTTTGAACTGCCATCCCCTAGGTTAGTAACCAATATGATTAAATAAGCGTAAAACTAAAAGAGCCAACTGAGAGCTATTAAAAGCTGCATAGGTATTTAATAAATGGGAAGAGCAGACTCCTAGCCTACTGAATTTGGCAAGTGAAAAGAATTCTCCAAAAGTAGCTTTCACATTCTATATAAGCAAACAGGTAATTCCTTCCTTATGATGGCAAGTTCTGGGTGCCCAGGGAGATTCTGTCAGCATCTCTGAGACCCCTGTAAAGCCAATGGAGTAGCAGTGGAGACTGAACTGAAGAAGGAAAAATAAAGTCTTGTTTTACAAGGAATGTTCTTGTGATGCAGAGGAGGGGGAGAACCAGCAACAATTGTATATTCAGGTGATGACCTTGGTCTGCTGAAAAGAATTAACTGCTAATTATTGCAAAGGAACTTTACAATAAGGTTTTAAGGTTTTACTGCAACACAGGCCAACTTTGTGCTATGCCAGAAAGGAAATCCACATAGAACTGAGTGGAGGGTATATAAGTTTTTGTACCTCTGCTCTTTCTTCAAACTGTGCTGAAGGAGGATTACCTGCATGTGTTAATTGGAAAGAAACCAGGAACCAATTTCTGTGAATTCAACCCCAACACATGGCAATCTCATGTTTATCAGAGTAGAACTGTGCTCCAGAGGGTTTTCAATGACTGATTTTTCAGAAGTAGATCCCCAGGCCTTTTTTCTCAGGCATCTCTGGGTAGACTTGAACCTGCAATCGTTCTGTTGGCAGTTGAGTGCATAAATCATTTGCACCACCCAGGGAAGCCTCCTTTAATTCTTCCAAAAAAAGGAGAAAAGGACCTCTCATTGGATCTGAAAAAAAAAAAATCTGAGCTGGTCTTAATTAATAACTTACTTGGCCAATGGGTGGTGCAAGGAGTTTGCAATTGGCTACTAACTTGAACCCACCCAGCAACTCTGTGGAAGAAGGACCTGGCAATTTGCTTCTGTATAGATTACAGCAAAGAAAAACCTATGAAGCAGTTGTGCTCTGTAACACATGGTGTCACCAAGAGTCAGAATCAACTAGTTGGTAACGGGTTTGGATTTTGGTTAGTGTTGAGAGTTTTCAGTGTATGTGTGTGTGTTTTCTCCCAATAGCTTTCTATCAAATGTCTTATTGTTGATTACACACACACACACACACACACACACACACATCATATCTGGCTAGAGACACAGATACATACATACATATGTATATATATGGAAAATAAATCTATATGACAAGGACATATGAAAGTATATGTGGGTACGTTTGCCAGTAAGATAAAAAGAAATTGCACAAAATGGAAACATAGGTATCCACAAACCTATTAGTGGAGCAGCATGAACAAAGTCCTCAGTGAAAGAACATAGGACACAAAATATCATCTATTTTTCCACACTAAACCAATCCTTAGTTCATTTAAGAAAGAAGACAAAGGAGATGCACTATTATCATAATTCCTTAGCCTTGTCCAAGATTTATGACCCATGAAGTTAAGATAAAACCAGAACCTGCTGCTGTTGAGTAGCTTCCGGCTCATAGCAACCCTATAGGACAGAGTAGAACTGCCATGTAGAGTTTCCAAGGAGTGCCTGGCGGATTCAAACTGCCGACCTTTTGGTTAACAGCTGTAGCACTTAACCACTACGCCACCAGGGTTTCCTACGAAGTTAAGATAAAGCGTAGAAATAATATGTAAGAACATGGGACAGAGGAGCCGTATTATCATCATAGATAAACTTGATAACAAAACAGAAAAGCATAAAGAAATCAACTGAAAATTATTAGAATTAATATGAGTTTAGGAAATTGTTTACTACACTTCATATACCAAAATTTTTCTAAGTAAAAAATGACAATCAGTTAAAAGGTAAAATAAAATTGAAATCTCACTTAATATAACAATAAAAAAGACAAAGTAACTTGGAATACACCTAAGAAACCATTGTAATACCAAAAAAAGAAAGTAGAAAGTCAACTGAAGAACTAGATGGTGTGCAGCTACAACTGATGACTGCACTGATGGAGCCGGAGAGCAGTGGGATGCAGACCTCAAATGCTCATAAAAAGACCAGACTTAATGGTCTAACTGAGACTAGAAGGACCCCAGAGGTCATGGTCCCCATACTTTTTGTTAGCCCAAGACTGGAAGCATTCCCAAAGCCAACTCCTCAGACTATAAGAAAGAAAATGATACTGGTGAGTAGTGAGCTTCTTGGCTCAAGTAGACACATGAGACTATGTGGGCAGCTCCTGTCTGGAGGGAAGATGAGAAGGCAGAGGGGGCAGAAGCTGGCCGAATGGACATGGGGAATACGGGGTGGAGAAGAGGAGTGTGCTGACTCCTTAGAGGGAGAACAACTAGGAGTACATAGCAAGGTGTATATAAATTTTTGTATGAGACACTGACTTGATTTATAAATTTTCACTTAAAGCACAATAGGAAAAAAAGAAAGTAGAAAGTCAAGACATATAAATCCTGAAAAATCATGAAGTTGGAGCCTGTGGTAAGATAAGAATACTTAACATTTTAAACTCTGAATTTTTCTTAAATGAGTACCAGGAATTAATGTGGTATCCATTAAAGAACAAACATACACCGACTTTTGGCCTTTTTTTTTTTGTTTAATCACATTAAGTGATTCAAATTTAATTTGGAAAAATAAGTATTGTGTAATATCAAGGTGATTCTGAAAAAAGAGTAATGAAAGACCAAAAAACTTAACAGATACGCAAATACATTGAAAAGTTAGGCTGGCAAACTACATTTGTACATGAAAAAAATGTAAAAAATTTGACTAAATACAGAGTCAAGATACATTTAGGGATTTAGTGTATATTAAAGGAAGCATTTCAAATCAAGGAAGAAAATGTAAATTATTCACTAAATGTAGGGAATATGTCAAAAAGAGATACTCTTATTAAAGTTATAAGAACATAGGGTCTGGAGACAGAGTACTTGTCTTTGCATCTTGACTCAACCACTTAATAGCTATGTAACCTTTTACAAGATACTTTAAGTTTTTTGCCCCAGGCTCTCCATCTGGAAAATAATGATAATAATAAAAACTGCTTCTTAAGGTTGCTATGAACTAAGAGGTGTGAATTGTGGAAATAGTTGCCTGGCACATAGTCGGCCTCCAACTGGTATTGGCTCTTACGATATTTACTTGGTGGATGTCATGATGCCATATATACAAAGAAAGGAATTTACATACACACACAAACATGAACATTTCCTTTAAACTGGAATACATATTCTACAGTAAATCACAAGCACCTGTTAATATTTAGTTAGAAGATAGGAAGAATACTACAATCTGGGATGGGAAGATTACATAATGTTACTGTGAATTCTCTGGTACCCTTTACTTTTTATTATGTGACTGTTTTACTTCAAGAAAAGTCCCACATGTCATATTATAATTCTAATGAGCAACATAGTGATGACCAAAAGGGACTTTAACTTATCCCAAATTTACAAAGCATATTATCCACATATACTTGCACTGTAGTGAATATTGTATTGAATATTAAAAAATGGCTAGGGAAACTTCCAGTTTCAGCTCTGACATGTAAACAGTTTGGAAGTCATCACTCCCATTCCTTGCAACAACAATAAAAAAATTAAATAAATAAACTCAAAAAACTGAAAATCAATGAACTTTGTTAGATCTGTCAGAGAATTAAGGTCATAGGGAAAACCACAACCGCCAAAACTAGAGAGACAGGCAAATATGAAGAACTACACCTGAGATCATCTTATTAGGAGCAGAAGCAATTGGAGCCATTAACTCAAAATGGATCACAGAGGTAAATATAGAATTTAAGACTGCAAAACCTTTAGCAGAACAAGTAAAATGAAATCAGTGCGAACTTCCTTAGTTCGAACAAAAAAAATGACTAACCACACATTAAAAAAAGTATCAATATATTGGTGTTAAAATACAAATTCAAAACTTTTGCTCATCAACAGAATACAATATTAAGGAAACAAAAACTGAACCATCAGAATGATGTAAAACAGTACATACACTTGACCAAAGCCTTGCACCCAAAATTTATAACAAATTTTTCTAAGTCATTAATAACTAGAACCCCCCCAAAGATGCATACAATTTGACTGATACTTCATAACATAAGACATATGAAAGTCAATAAGCACATGAAAAGGTACTCACATCATTAACCGTCAAGAGAATATAAATTAAATCTACAGTAAGATACATACATACACCCATTAAACCCATTGCCATTGAATGGATTCCGAATCATAGTGATCCTATAGGACAGACTAGAACTGTCCCATAGAGTTTCCAAGGTATGGCTAGTGGACTTGAACTGCTGATCTCTTTGGTTAGTAGTCAAGCTCTTAACCACTGTACTACTAGGGCTCCCAGACATACTTATTAGAATCACTAAAGTTAAAAAAACAAACAAACAAAAAAAACAGGAAAATTCAAATGTCGGTGAGGATATGGCACAACTAGAACTCCTGCTGGGTGTGTTAGAAAAATGGCAGATTCTTGAAAAGTTAAACCAACTCCCAACATATGACTGAACCATCCAGTACTAGGAATTTAATCAAGTGGAATTAAAACATATGGCCACATGAACACATGCAAATAAATATTAGAAGCTTTATTTGTACTGGAGTCAACCAAAATCATCATCAAATTATGAATGTTGTTGTTGTTGTCAGGTGTCGTTGAGTCAGTTCTGACTCACAGCAACCATATGTACAACAGAATGAAACACTGCCTGTTCCTGCGCCATTCTCATAACAGCTGTTATGCTTGAGCCCATAGTTGCAGCCACTGTGTCAATTCATTTCATTGAGAGTCTTCCTCTTTTTTGCTGACCCTTTACTTTACCAAGCGTGACGTCCTTCTTCAAGGACTGACTCCTCCTAATAACATGTCCAAAGTTTGTAAGACAAAGTCTCTCTATCTTTGCTTCTAAGGATCATTCTGGCTCTACTCCTTCTGAGACAGATTTGTTTGTTCTTGTGGCAGTCCATGGTATATTCAGTATTCTTCGTCAACACCATAATTCAAAGGCATCAATTCTTCTTCCGTCATCCTTATTCATTGTCCAGCTTTCACATGCATAAGGGGTGATTGAAAACACCATGGCTTCAGTCAGGTGCACCTTAGTCCATCTTTGCTTTTCAACACTTTAAAGAGATCTTTTACAGCAGATTTACCCAATGCAATGTGTCTTATGAATTTTTGACTGCTGCTTCCAAGGGTGTTGATTGTGGATCCAAATAAAATGAAATCCTTGACAATTTCAATCTCTTCTCCATTTATCATGATGTTATGTATTGGTCCAGTTGTGAGGATTTTTGTTTTCTTTATGTTGATTTATAATCCATAAAGAAGTCTTTGATCTTCATCAGTATGTGGTTCATGTTCTCTTCACATTCAGCAGGCATGGTTCTGTCATCTGCACAACACAGGTTGTTAAATAGTCTTCCACCAATCCTGATGCCCATTCCTCTTCATATAGTCCAGCTTCTCAGATTATTTGCTTAGCATACAGATTGAGTAAATATGGAAAGGATACAACCCTGATGCATACTTTCTAGACTTTAAATCATGCAATTTCCTCTTGTGCTGTCAAACGACTGCCTCTTGATCTATGTATAGGTTTCTCATAAGTACAGTTAAGTTTTCTGTAATTCCCATTCCTCACAATGTTATCCATAATTTGTTATGACCTACACAGTTGAATGCCTATGTGTAGCCAATAAAACACAGGTAAACACCTTTCGGGTATTCTTTGCTTTCAGCCATAATTTATCTGATATCAGCAATGATATCACTGCTTCCATGTCCTCTCCTGAATCTGGCTTGAATTTCTGGCTGTTCCCTGTGAATGTACTGTTGCAGCCACTTTTGAATGATCTTCAGCAAAATTTTACTTGTGTGTGATATTAATGATATTGTTCGATAATTTCCATATTCAGTTTGATCACCTTTCTTTGGAATAGGCATATATATGGATCTCTTCCAGTTGGCTGGCCAGGTAGCTGTCTTCCAAATTACTTGACATAGGTGAATGAGCACTTGTAGTGATGCAACCGTTTGTTGAAACATCTCGATTGATATTCCCTCAATTCCTGGAGCCTTGTTTTTTACCAAAGCCCTTAGTGCAGCTTGGACCTCCTCCTTCAGTTCCATTGGTTCCTGCTCATATGCTACCTCCTGAAATGGATGAATGTCAACCAATTCTTTCTAGGAAAAAAAAAAAAATTTTTTTTTTTTTTTTTAACGAAGTGACTGTATATTCCTTCCATCTTCATTTGATACTTCCTGTGCCATTTAATATTTTCCCCATAGAATTCTTCAAAATTGCAACTCAAGGCTTGAATTTTTTCTTCAGTTCTTTCAGCTTGAGAAATGCCAAGCCTGTTCTTTTTTAGTTTTCAATCTTCAGGTCTTTGTACTTGTCATTATAATATTTTACTTTGTCTTCTTAAGCTGCCCTTTGAAATCTTCTGTTCAGCTCTTTTACTTCATCATTTCTTCCATTTGCTTTAGCTACTCAGTGTTCAAGAGTAAGTTTCAGAGTCTCTTCTGACGCCCATTTTGGTCTTGTATTTCTTTCCTGTCTTTTTAATGACCTCTTGCTTTCTCGATGTATGATGTCCTTGACATGTAAATGGTAAACAAATATGACCTATCCATACAATGGAATACTACTTAGCAATAAAAAGAACTGCTGATACTGTCGATGACATGTGTAAACCTAAAACTCATTTTTCTGAGTGAGAAAAGTGAGACACAAAATATTACCTACTATGTGATTCTATTTATTTAAAATGCAAACTAACCTACAGGGAAGGAAGCAGATCAGTGGTTTCAGAGGGAGGTGTTTTAAAAGGGATACAAAGACTCTTTTAGGGTGATGGAAATGTTCTGCATCTTGATTGTAATGGTGTTTTCATAGGTATATGCAAATATCAGAACACATCAAACTTTACATCTTTAATGTGAATTATTCCTTAATGTTGATAAGAACAAAAAACTTTATCATCGCATTTTATTATAAATCTATTAAGACATTATGCAATAGTATAATGGGCCCTGCATGATCTAGCCCTTGCCTGCTTTTATAACCTTGTGATTATTAATATTTCCCTTTCTTAATATACTCAGGCTAGTTACTCTTCTTTTGGTTCTTCCAATAAACTAAACTTGTGACCTTAGGAAGTTTGCACTTCTGGTTTATTCTGCCCGTGAAAGGTTTCCCCCAGATTTTCACAGGTCTGGCTTTTCTTACCATGCTAGCCTCAGATCAAATGTCTTCTTCACAGACAGAGTCTCCTTACTTACTTGCAAGTCAAATCTAAATAAGTCCATAGGTAGCATTTTAGCATTATCACTTATATCATTTTCTTCACAGTACTTATCATTCTCTGAAAATAACATTTTTTTGGTAATTTTCTACATTCCGATGGGAGAATGTTAGCTCTTTGATGGTTTGTACCTTCTTGCATTTTATCTCTTTATCAAGTGCCTAGAGTAATACTTGGAACATAGTTTTGCAAAAATTGTTTTTTTAAGTGCATGAAAAAATGCTTTGTAGCTATGAGTTTGTTTGATGCTTATTCTGTTGCTTTTCTTATAACTGAATTGTGTTCTAAGCAGCTACATTTCCTGGAAAGGATATTTTCTCAGTAAATAACACCATGTTTTCAAGTGAGTTAAATTAATACAAGATAGACTTTTTTTTAGACTTAGCGCTTTAACAAAGCTTCATTGCCAGATTAGCTAAAAGTTGGCTTTTCTAAGCATTGTCTTCATTAATATTCTCTTCTTATTTGTCAGTTATTACTATCTTAGTAACTGCCAAAAGCTGAGTTTTTCAAGAAAACAATATGCTATTAAAGGCTGAATATATAATGAAGAAAATGTAATGCATTTAGCGAATTATATGGCAAGAAACCTGTTTATTGACAGAAATTCTTTATGGCTTAAACACATGTTTCTGAGGAGTGCATATAAAAAATCACAACATTTGTAAATATTCTTATATTTACAGTAAGTGTTGTAGAAATAACTCATGCATTTTTCGCCTATCTTCACCTATGTAACATTTTTGTAATTATCAATATTATTAATATTTCTTATCATAAAATATCAATTGATCAAATCTTAAGTTTAAGGAAAATATGAAAGGTACTGTGATATATAAATAGCATATTTAATAAAAGTTAACGAATAGCTCACTTTCATTATTTTCTTGGGATAATATATTATTATTTAAACTCATAGTAGTATATAGCATTTTATTTATAATTTCATTTTCATCTTCTCAAATTTTCTTCTGTCAACAGTACCTGTCAACAGTATATTTACAATGAAAATTCTTTGATACAAAGTAATGTGCTTATAAGACTATCATAATAAATATATTCTTCATGTTATGTTTAGATTGCTTTATGAATGATTAACACACAGAGAGACCAATTTTGACATCCATAGTGCCACCTTTGCCAGGTACATAATACTTTGCAGGAATTTAGAATAATGCATTTCATTAATTCTCTCATATTTTCTACTAAAGTACTCACATCTTCACAAGGAAAAATAAAAGAACTGAAAGGATAATGTTGTTTTATATTTTGTCTTGCAATCTCTTCTTAATTTCTGTATACAGGCAGTCCTCAGATTATGAACGAGTTCCATTCCTAAATCTGACTTTAAGTCAAATATGTACGTAAATTGGAACAGTTAGGTATGGCTCATATCTAACGTCAGTTAGTCAAATGTTTGTCTTAGTATATAGTATGTAGTGCACCTTTATATGCATAAAAAAAATCAAAGGAACACTTCTAGATACACTGAAACATATTTAACATAATAATAGTTATACTACTAATAATGCTTTGATGCAAGTCACAAAGTAGTGCCCATTTGTTTTTATGAACCTTTGTATGTACCTTAAATTTTTAATATAATAGGTTTTATGAGAGTGGGTTCAAAATTATGGTTGTATGTGAAGTTGGATGTTAGTAACCCAGGGTCTACCTGTATTTCTTTTAGAGTTTGAATGATTGCATCACTGTTATTGTTTGTTTAGAATTGAGTCCAACAGATTCTTGGAAATCATTCTACATTTAATAGACTTTTTTTTTTTTCTATTTCCCAGGTGCAGTAACTGACCTCAATCTTTCATAAACCCAGGTGCAGTGGTCTCATATAATAAATGGTAAGTGAGAAAACATAATAAATGCTTATCGAAATTTTATCCTTTACAAGTTTTAGTAAAGATTGTTTGAGAAATTCTCTTATCACCATCAAAGTCTGGCTTACAATGTAGTTTTATTTTTATAATCATTAATAAGTCATATAAATGCTTATCACTTCAATAATATGCCTTCTTATTATCCAAGTCTTACAGCATACTTGATTTTTAACGTGTATCACTTGAAAACTTCGTTGTTGTGCAACTCTAACCTATGAACGGTATTTTCATCTACTAACATCACTTACTTTCTCCTGTAACTTTATTGGAGTCCAGACACGCTCACATTTCTGTATGATCCGAATTTCCTAAAACATGTTTAGATTTAAGCTTTTCAAAATGTTTTTTAAAAATGCATGTGTAATTTTGTTTCTCAAATATGAGTTGGAACCACTTGATGGAGTTTTTTGAAAACCCTGATTCCTAGGTATTTTCCCAGATCAATTAGATCACAAGCTGACCTTGTGTCCCAGACATTAGTAGTTGAATCTAATGTGAACCTAGGCCAGAGAATTGCTGACAGGACAGTGCTAATCAACATTTAACATGGATCGGAATCACCTGGAGATCTTGTTTAAAATGCAAGTTTTGATTCAGTGCATTTAGGATTGGGCCTGAGTTTTTGTATTTCTAACCAGTTGCCGGAAGGTGCTGCTGCTGCTGGTCCATGAGCCACACTTTAAGTAGCAAAGGCATAGAACATAGATGACTGCTCTGAAGGAATAGAGATATATAGTCTTTATGTTCTTTGAAAAAAAAAATGAAATGAAATGTAGCAGGAGCTAGCAGAGACAGAAACAGTCTTTAAATAAAACTGATTGGAGTTAATCTTTGCATATCAACTGTATTTAATGATTTTTTTTTTTACTAATATGGAGATTCATTTTACCATTAAAAGTAGCTTTCACTAAATTTTTTAATGTGCACAATAAAGTTCTTGAAAAATCAGTTCTGTTCTAAAGGGAGTGTGCTCACATATATTGCGTCCATTGATTACTTTCTGGAAGAGAGTTAAAAACAGACACCCACAAGGAGGTCTCTGTTTACATCTACACTGATTTACCTGTTTGTTTGTACGCACTGCTTTCTCAGTCCAGTTTTTCTCTGATGTCACAGTGGAGCCATCTCCAGCCAGGCAGCTGGTGAAGGCTGCTTGTATAGCTCCCAAGAGAATGAAGCAGGTGAGGAGCCTGAATGTGGAGCATTAGCTGGCAAAACGAGGAGGCAGTTTTTGGCTGGGATTCAGAAGTTATTTGAATGTAGGTAGGCACTTCTTCCATCAACCTGCTTTGTTGGAAATGGTTGACACCTGCCCCTAATCCCAGGGGCTAATTTTTCTGCTGCTTAATCAGTTCAAGAAATTGTTAATGTCTGCAGTGCCAAGAATCTGGAGGCATGCTCTTGCTGCCCAGATAGTGGCTTATGGACATCAGGTACAGTACATTTAGATTGGCAGGGTCCCATGCTTAGCGGTCAGGTGTCCATCCACATTTGCTGCTGATGTTGTTTGGTGGCAGCTGCCCCAGATATAATGAGATCAGCACATCCCATATACACGTGAAAAGATTTGTGCATAGAAATGTCAAGCTGGACTTAGTTTTAAAAAGAGTAACATTACATTTCAAGAAAAAAAACAACCACTTCCTATGCTAAAAAGTAGAATTGATAAAATGTCAAAATTATAATAAAAAGCTATGCAAATTATTTTCCTCATTTCATATTTTGTTATATGTGTGCGTATGTCCCCACACACGCACGCACGCATGTGTATAAGCATATAGTTACATAGATATAGGTGTATAATCGTAGTTATATTTGGGAATTTGTATATATTTTTATAATAGAAATTATATAGCATATGTGATATGTAATACCATTCTTTTATATTAGATATTTTGCTATTCCCTTTTTGCCTGTTTGTATTTTTTAAGGGTAATTACTATTGTCAGCGAGCTTTTGAGAAATGCAAAATTTCAGCTGAATTTTAAGTTAAGAAGAGGTTCTTCTATTACAATATATGCATTGTCTTACCAGCATATATTTTCTCCTGTGGTTTCATAAATACTCATTGTCATTGAATTTGTGAATAAATAATCCACCTGTCTCACCAATACGGAAGATAGCATTCTTTTCAGCTATGGAAGAGAAGATATTTAGGACAAAAAGAGAGATTACTGCATGTGATAGTTTAAAATCTGTGAAAGATATGGTTGGGACCTTAACAAGCATCTTGGCTCTAACGTAAAGAAAGAAAAAGCAACCAGAGATATTATAAACACACTGGAATGCATGAGTCTAGAAATATGAGAGTTCTCAAGAAAGACTGTCCCACACACTTCTGGTCATTATTACTCAGAACATCCCAACCCTTCTCTCCTCCCTCCGGCCCTCAACATACAAGCATACCTCAGAGGTATTGGAGGTTCAGTTCCAGACCACTGCAATAAAGTGATTATTGCAAAAGAGTGAATCACAAATATTTTGTATTTTCCCAGTGCATATAAAAGTTATGTTTACACTACACTCCAGTCTATTAAGTCTATTATGTTTAAAAAAACAATGTTCATACCTCAATTAAAAATACTTCAGTGCGAAAAATGCTAACCATCACCTGAGCCTTCGGTGAGTCATAATCTTTTTGCTGGTAGAGGTTCTTGCCTCAAAGGCTGCTGACTGATCAGGTTGGTGGTTGGTGAAGGCTGGGGTGGCTGTGCAATTTCTTTAAAATAAGACAACAATGATGTTTTCGACACTGATTAGAGCCTTCCTTTTGCAAAAAATTTCTCTGTAGCACTTTTATTTCATGGAGATGGCTTTTTTTCCTTATACGTCATGAACCAACCTCTGTTAGCTTGACACTTTTCTTCTGCAGCTTCTTCACCTCTCTCAGGCTTCATAGAACTGAAGAGAGTTAAGGTCGCTATGAGTCGGAATCGATTCAACGGCACTGGGTTTGGTTTTGGTTTGGGGCCTTGCTCTGGATTAGGCTTTGGCTTTAGGGAATGTTTGGCTTCTTTGATTTTCTATCCAGACCATTAAAACTTCCTCCGTGTCAGCAATAAGGCTGTTTCACTTTTTTATCATTCATGTGTTCACTGCAGCAGCACTTTTAATTCCCTTCCAGAACTTTTCCTTTGCATTCGCAACTTGGCTAACTGGCTCAAGAGGCCTAGCTTTCGCCTGTCTTGGCTTTTGACATGCCTTCCTCACTAAGCTTAATAATTTCTAGCATTTGATTTACAATGAGAGATGTGTGACTCTTCCTTTCACTTGAACACTTAAAGGCCATTGTAGGGTTATTAATTGGCCTAATTTTAATATTGTGTCTCAGGTTACAGGGAGGCCTGAGGAGAAGGAGAGAGATGGGGGAACAGCCGGTTGGTGGAGCAGACAGAACAGACACAGCATTTACCAATTAAGTCCTCTGTCTTACATGGGCACAGTATGTGGTGCCCTGAAACAATTACAATAGCAACATCAAATATCACTGATCACCAATAACCAGAACAGATTCATAATAATAATGAAAAAGTTTGAAGTATTATGAGAATTACCAAAATGTGACACAGAGAAAGGAAGTGAGCACATGCTGTTGGAAAAATGGTTCCGATAGACTTACTAGATGCAGGGTGGCCACAAACCTTCAACTTGTAGAAAATGCAGTATCTGCAAAGCACAATAAAATGAGGTATGCCTGTATCCCTTTGGACTTTTGGTGAGGTATTTCTACATTTGTTGTTAGGTGTCATGGAGTTGATTTCAACTCATCGTGACCCCATGTGACGGAGTAGAACTATTCCATAGGGTTTCCTAGGTTGTTGACTTTAAGGAAGCAAATTGCCAGGTCTTTCTCCTGAGGAGCCTCTGGGTAGGTTCAAGCAACCAACCTTTTGGTTACTAGTGAGGCGCCTAAACTTTGCACCATCAGGACCCCTTTTTTCTACATTAGAAGGAGGCAAAATTAGTGTTTCCAGCAGGACTCACTGATATGCAGGATTTTCCAGGAAGAGAGTTGCCTGTTCTTTGACATTCACTTCATTCATGTGCACACATTAGACAAGGCCCTTAATTGTTCTGCATTCAGCACAAAGTAGAGAAAGCAATTCATTGAAGAACTAGAGACATTGCCAGAAATATATCGCACCAATTTGCTTAACAATTGGAAACACAAGTGTTCAGAATTGCCCCCAAAATATCCATTGCAAAAATTAAAACAAACTAAAGCAAGGTCAAATTCACCTTGGATACAGTGTTTTAGCAGTAGTAGAACATGAGCACGCTTTGGTTGCTTCTATTCCTTCACGGCTGTTCCTAGTGAAGGAGACCTGCACCTGTATTTTATTTCTAACTCAGTTAAATAAGGTAATGCAGTTGTATGATTTGGCAGTAGATTTCTCATCTCTGATCTTTAGGGAGACCTTCAAGATCATGAATGGAAACTCTAAAGGAGGAGAGTTTCATAAAGAGAAGAAAGAAACTAAAGATGTACAATAAAATGTAAAGTAAAAGTGAATACAAAGGGAAAATGGCAAGGAGAAAGCAGACTTTTTTTTCCCCCTTCAAAAAAAAATTTTTTTTTTTTCAGTTTGTGTCCAAAACATTTCATGGGATTAAAAAATGCTATCTTTATGTAACTTAAGTTGAACTTAAATTTGTAGTTTAGGAAACTTACAGATGTTCTTGTCTGATTGGCGGTTTTTCTTATCTGTGATTATGCTACAAGAAAAATTCATAGGAAACCCAAGTTTAGATCAGATATGTGAGAAGGTATGAAAATTTGTGAGATTGATGCTTAGTGTAGAGGAAAATCTTGGCATAGCCCAATAATAACTAAACCTGAGTAACATTCATGAATTCACTATCACCTTAAACACTACTTGCCTTTCAGAACAATATATTTAACATGAATAAATGGAAAATTTTACCAATTATTTCTACCATAAGTTACTGGTTTAGTTGTTGTAAAATATATTATCATTATACAGAAAAAATGTGATATATTAGCATAGAAATAATTTTTAGATAAGAACTACATTATATACTTTGTATGCCATCAGGGATTTAAAGACGCTGGCGTTTTTATCTAGTCTCTTATTTAAAGTCTCCAATGTGACTTTACTTTGAAAGTTTACATTCATTTTAGAGTAGGTTGCTGAGTAAGGATTAGGAAAGCATCTGAATTCTTACAGCAATTATTTAAATTGGAAACAACATAAAATTGTATTTAAGTAGCAATACTGCTAACATGATTTGATATTATTGATTTATATGCTAATATCTACCATGATTTGATATTTACATGTTCTCTGGGTGAATGGATACTAATCTTTTCTATGATCAGTATTAATTGCTCTATGTAGCAAACAAATACAAATCCTATTTTTAGCCAGTGTGAAAGCTGTGGGGCAGTCTGACAGAGCCACATTTTGTACCAGACCTTGAAAACTATATCTTACTGTAAAAACCAAGTCATATGAAAAGGTAAATTTTAAGAATTGGATATAACAATTGAAATGGTTATAATGAAGTTCCCAGACAAGGTTGAAAAAATAAGGAAGAAGAAGCAGCTTAAAATGAATAGGAAAATTTTAGAACTAGAGTTTTTATTTATATGGATGGAAAATTTAGCAAGGGATACTGGTGATGGTGGCGCAACAGGGTTGATGTAATTGGTTTTAATGAATTGAACACATGAAAATGTTGAACTGGCAAATGTATTTATATTTTTACACCAAAAAAAAAATTTAAGATTATTAAGTATAGAAGTTGACTGCTGTTGAATTTAGTGGTCGTATCAAAAAAAAAAAAAAAAGAGAGAGAGAGGACTTTTAATAAGACCAACATTCTTTAAATAAAACCTTGACATGGGCAAAGAAGAAAAAAAAAAAAGTTGAAAAGTTTCTTCTTAACAGGAACCTTAACCAACACTTTTATTCAACCATTTGGCTCTCTTCCGGTAGCCACAAAAGATAATTTTATGAGATCAAGTTGAAGTCTTCATCCCTTTCTCCAAGGATTTCCATTATTTCAAGCCTAGCTTTTAAACTTATTGCTCACTCTAATTTCTCTGCTTGTTTTTTCTTCATCTCAACCTGAGTAGGGTCACATATAAATCTGAATTATTTTATAACATTTCTGCTTTCTGAAATACATATATGTCTGATATGTGACAGGAAACCCTGATTGCATGGTGGTTAAGTGCTAAGGCTGCTGAATAAAAGGTCAGCAGTTCAAATAAACCACGCGCTCCTTGGAAACTCTATGGGGCTCGACGGCAACAGGTTTGGTTTTTTTTTTTTTGGTCTAGTGTTTGACGAACTTGTGACACTTTAATTTGTCTTTATCTATTTGATCTCTTTTACAGCCCCATTCTTGGTGGACTTATAAACAGGACATGCAGTTGAATAAGTGTGTGATTAACAATTATAATTTGATATGATAAAAATTTATGTAAAGAAATTAATCCTACCAACAACGAATTCAATTTTAGTCAAACTTCTTATGGCTATAAGCATTCTTAATTTTCTTTATCTACTTACTTGTGCTTCAAAGATCACTGTAAAAACCAAAAACAAACAAACCCATTGCCATCCAGTTGATTCCAACTCATAGCGACGTTGCAGGACAGAGTAGAACTGCCCCTAGGGTTTCCAAGGAGCAGATGGTGGATTCCAACTGCCAACTTTTTGGTTAGCAGCCGACCTCTTAACCACTGCACCACCAGGGTTCCAAAGATCACTATAGGGAATGTACATTCTACAATCAAATATGATGCCTAAAACACAATTTCACCTTAAGAAGGAGACCAATTAGCACTCAAATAAAGATAAGTAATTGTAACTGGAAAGTATTCTACTAATAGCTTATCTAAATTTTCCTGAATTTATATCCTACTTCTATCATTCTTACATGTTTATAAAACCTTTAATTTATCAAGGTGAAAAAAAAAGTCAAAATCAAAACAAATTAGAGAATTTCTTTTGAAGGAAGTTGAAGAGTTTTTTTTTTTTTTTGGCATTTAGCATCTTCTGTAGTTATTATAACATTAATGTATCAAAAAGTATTTAATAATCTTTCTTGGAATACTGAAAGAATATTATAAACCCAGTAAGGTTTGTGGCTCACTGCCCACAAAACCTGCCACAAATATTCTACCAGGCTGGGGGGGAAGGATGGGGACAAATACATTAAACCCCAGATTTTACTAACAAGGAAGGCTGATTTACTCATATATGTTTAAATTACCAGATGATCATGCCAGAAGAATAAAAACTGATATAAAATTGCAATTTTGAGAATATTTTTAGAGATAGATGCCAGAGACATTTTCATTCAAACTGAGTCAAAAGAATTAATGGTACGTTCATATAATCTGTGTAGCTGTAATATCAGGGAGCCTTACTCTTAAGGATGACCCCAATTCCCATTTAATCAGGTATATGTACTGAGAAGATAATTATTCATGTAAATTAGTTTAGTTGTTTTTTATTAACTATTTAATAATCAGACAATAATTGATTGCCTGGTTGATCTGATTGGTGTTAGCACCTTCATATCCATAACTTGGTAAATGATGTACAAAATGACATGTATTACTGGTATGGGCAATATCATGATAAATGGAAAAAATATTGAAGTTGTCAAAGATTTCACTTTACTTGGATCCACAATCAACACCCATGAAAGCAGCAGTCAAGAAATCAATTGACGTATTGCACTGTGCAAATCTGCTACACAAAACCTCTTTAAAGTGTTAAAAAGCAAATATGTCACCCTGAGGACTAAGATGTGCCTAACCTAAACCATGGTATTTTCAGTCACCTCATAAGCATGAGCAAGTTGGACAATGAATAGGGAAAGAACAAAGAAGAATTGATGCTTTTGAATTACGGTTTTGGTGCAGAATACTGCATGTACCATGGACTGCCAGGAGACAGACAAATCTGTCTTGGAAGAAGTACAGCCAGAATGCTCCTTAGAATTGAGGATGACAAGACTTCGTCTTAGATACTTTAGACATGTTATCAGGAGGGACCAGTCCCTGGAGAAGGACATGGTTCTTGGTATAGTAGAGAGTCAGTGAAAAAGAGAAAGACCCTCAAGGAGATGGGTTGACACAATGGCTGTAAGTATGGGCTCAAACATACCAATGACTGTGAGGGTGGTGCAGGACTGGGCAGTGTTTCTTTCATTTGTACACAGGGTTGCTATGAGTGAGAACTGAATCGGTGGCACCTAACAACAGTAACAAATTGATATGGGCTGCTTGGAAAATTGTGGTACTAAAGTAATACTAATTCTAACACCTTCACAGTCTTAGAGAAATAATAGCCTCTACCTTTTTAAAATTCACCTTTTTCTTATTCTTAGTAAAACGGAAAGATAGAATTCCACAGTTTCAAAACCAGTCTCATAATTTATTCTTTCTTGAATTATCTGCATCACTAAAATGTTGAACCAAGTTTACATCAGTCAGTGATGTGAGTACATAATTAAAGATCGTCCAGCAGGGCAAGAAACCATATTTACATCTATATCTATGTATATCTATCTATCTATCTCCCTACCATCTATCCATTTTAAAATTGCAAACAAGGGGCTATATTAATTTAGTTTTCAGAGTCTTCAGAAATATAGTCATGGTAAATCTAAAGTCTAAATGAATAGGAAAAAATAATTTTATGTTTCAATCCATGTCAAATTGGGGAGAAATGCATCTGCAAATAGCTCGTTGACAGTTTCTGTTTAAATTTTTATTACAAGGTCAGCTTCTTCTGTTTACTTGTTTTTGAATGCTCTGGTTTATTGATGTTGTGCAACACTATATGATGAATGTAAAAGTGGGATGCCTGGGGAAAACCAACTGTCAAACTGAATTCAGACATTATAGTTGCTGTGATGTCAAAAAAGAGGCAGAACTGTCGCACCCAAACACTTGTACGGTTGAGAAACATGTTTTTGCTTTTTTTTTCATCTTAGATTTTAACAGTTTTAAAATGCTTAATGAGCTTACACAGTCTTTTACCACTTTTATATTGTGGCAAGGATGGGGAGGTGGTTAAAGCCATTTGGTTTTCTGCACCAATTTGTTTACTGGTATCTATGGACCAGTAATGAAAGAAAATCACAAAGAACAAAGATTTTATATTGATCTTAAAAAGTTGCCCTGCTGAGCTTTTCTCCTTCTCAATACACAAAACAGAAAGATGAACTCCCAGGCATCCCAAAAGCATTTTACAGATTTACTGTTGCTTTCAACAATATTTTTAGGAGAAAATGCTGAAGGTTCAGTAAATAATCTAGATGAAAAAATTAGCAAAAATCACACAAATAAAAATAAAAAACAATAAAAATTTAATCATATTAAAATCTAACTTTTATTCTTCAGTTAGAGTAGGATGATTTCCCGCCTTCTGTTTGTTTTCAGTGTCGCTGTTTTGTGAAGAGGCAATTCAACTCAGAAAGCATGATGTGTGTGTATATGTATACTACACATATGTATATATAACACAGAAACATACATATATGAACATATAACATTCATACATACATACATATGTGTATAATATAATATGTGTGTGTGTATATAATACACACATATATGTTAAATGTTCCATTTAATCTATATTTCTTTTCATATCCTTTCTTTACTCTCTTTCCTAATGACTGCGGTGCTTGCAATGAGCTCTTAGTTACTGTGATTTAAATTGATTCACTCACCTGTAGACAATAACTTTTTCATGACAACAATGTTTATTTGAACCAATTGGAATCTTTGCAAAACGCTGAATTAATAAAGAGACTTTGAAAGGTAAGTGCTGAAAAATAAACTTCACAACATTTGTTTAACATGGGAGCTATTTATGGTATGATGGAACATGAAGTGTTTTTGAGAGAGGTGAGCCAAAGTAGCCTTGAACAAAATTATGAATTAAGAATATTATAATAATTTAGGCTTCTTCTGTAGCTTTGAGGTTTCTAGATTCTGCTGTTCTAGTTCCCATTAACAATCCTATCATATTCCTTCATTAGAGATAAATCCTCAGTTCCTTCCATCCATCCATCTGTCCATCCATCCACCCGTCTATCCGTCCATCCATCTGTCCATCTATCTTATTTCATTGCAGCTATTTGTTGCTGCAATATTTTATTGATCATTTAGCATCCCCTTTCGGATTCTGAGCACCCCACCCCTCAGGAATTTTTGAATTTTAGCTAATGACACACAGACACCAATGAATGTTCAATAAATAAATAAATAAATAAATAAAGCTTACTCACATAGTACACACAAAGGGATTGCCTAAGGAAGAGTGGGTCAGGTTCGGTCAAGAGTGAAATAACAGTGGGGGTGAGAACAAGTGGAGTGGCTTTGGACATTTTTTGTGCTTGGTGGGTAGAACCAGAATATGGGTGTCTGCTTGTGTTTTCGGTCTTGACTGATTGGAACTTTTATGGAACACCAAGGGACATAGAAAGTGCGGACTCTCTATTCAGGTTGCTCAGATGTAGGGCAAAAGATAAAGGGGGAGGGGGTGGGGGAGGACTTAAAAGTTTTCAATGATCAAACATCAGAAATGGAGTCTTTGTCTTTATTACAAATGGACATTTTGCTTGTCTCCCTATAACTCTAGCATCGATCACAACTCTAAATCCAATCAGAGTAACCCCGTTCCACTTTTCAGATTCCTTACTTGGGAAATAAGAAAGGAAGCCAATCCTAAATCAGTTAGCTCCTTGCTCTGGCTGTGGTCTTGACTAAGGAGTGATAATTGGAAAAGTGTATTTTTTACTTTTTAATCCATTTTAAGCTGAGTATTTGTTACTTCAACCAAAATAATTCTGATTGATCCAGTTGGACACTAATGAAGATGTTAGTTGTTATAGCCTTAATGGAATTTAGCTAGGAGAATAAAAGAATATGCAAATCACAATCTTCAAATTACCCTTTCACCAATTCATGTCCAATAAAATTTTGATAGAACTTATGGAATAATAGTATAATAGTAGGTGGGAAGCCAAATAATTTTGCTTTATTTTCAGCTTGGCCAGTGCCAATATTAGAACAACTGATTGCCTAAGACTTAATGTAATTCTTACTACTCTTGATCTACCTGTATGGCGTAAAACAATTAAATGAAAGCAAGCATACTATGAAAATAAAATTGACAGCTGTGCTAACCTGGGACAGGTCTTAGCCCTTCTATTACAACAGGATCAGGGACGGAGAATCAACAGAACCAAAGTAAGCTGCTTATTGGTCGCATGATCTTTTAACAAACAGAGGCAATGTCCAGTAATGAACTTGGCTAAAATATTATCCTGGAGTCTTCCGATTGAATCAGGAGGTAGGAGAAAGATAAGGAGAAAGGAGCAGAGACCCTCTTCCAACTTCATTCTCCAATTTTTGATTTTTTTTTCTTTTTTTTAACACATTGCATATATGGTCAGCCAGGGGTGACTGATTGTCTTCACAGTCCTGAGATTGATTGCTGCATTCTATCCTACTTGGAGCTGTGTAACATTCAATTTTGTTATTGGTCCAAGTCTTTTAAAGCTGGTTAATATATATCATTAAGTGAAGCACTTCAAATGCCATAGTCAAGGTATTACAGTCAGGTTAGAAAATCTATGTTCAGTTATCTTGTCCAATCCAGTTTACTAGAGAAGCTTAAAAATAAGCACAACATGACATAATATCCTTAATTATACAATGCTAGCAATGTAAAATGAAGAATTATTAAACACCTTTTTATTATTAATTTCTCAGTCTGGTAAAGGCAACTATTATTTGATCGAATTCTGCCCACTGGCACTTTCATTAATAGAGTAATGCCATTCAGGAGATTCTCCCAGCAGTCTAATATCTAACTCAGTCCTTAATGAATTCCCATATAAGATATCTCAAAGTCTTTAAAACTTTCATTATAATCCTATCCTTGTAAATATCTGTAGGAGTTTCCTTTATGTCATATCACTCATATTACTCTGACTCAATTGCAATTCTTAATTTATTTAGAATTTGATTTAATATGGAAATCTTTTATGAGGAATTCCCTTATATGTTTAAATATGCTTACATTTTTATTTATGTAAAACATAGTTGTTACAGTAAAAGGAAGTTTCCTTAATTGCTCTTTTTATTGCTTTCCTTTCTTCACATTTCAGGGGATGGCACTCACTAATTTCCTTGTTCCAACCCCTTTCCAGGGTTTATTCTAAATTTTCATTCTATGTATTCTGTTTTCTTCTCCTTAAATCCCTCTAAGCTCCAATGCCTCTCCTTGACCTAAAATGATTGGAAAAAATACCCTCTTTCCTATCATTTCCTTTAAACCTGTTAAGTAGTTATGGAGGAAGGAAAAAGAGGGAGAGGGAGAAACAGAGGTACACAGAGCTGATTCTGTTTAAATATGGATATAGGATAGAAAATTATTTCAACTGTTAATATATTAAAAAGAGATACAAGATAAAAAAGACTAGACTCAAAGATTGACTATTTCTCCTAAAGAAATTCTTCTATCCCTCCTCTTCTATCAGAAAGTTTTCCCTTTTCATGACAAATCTTATGATTTTAACTGCAAACATTCTTTTTTCTTTAAGCTGATAGTCTAGCTCTATTTCTACAGCTAGAATATTTTGTTGTTTTCAGGTGCCATTTTGTAGGCTCTGACTCATAGCAACCTCATGTATTATAGAACAAAATGTTGCCTGGTCTTGCACCATCCTCACAACAATTGATATTCTTGAGTGCATATTTTAGGCACATGTTTGCTCTCATTTTTTCCTAACATCCCTTACTTTAAGGATTATATTCCCATTAAGATTTTTGTTTTCCATATTCATCTGAGATGATATAGACCTGTATAAAAATCTCCATTTCCTTTATACATTCATTGAAAAAATACCCACCACTCCATTATTGGAGTGCTGGTGGCGCAGTAGTTAAGAGCTATGGCAAGCTACTGCTGCTGACCAAAAGGTTGGCTGTTTGAATCCACCAAGATGCTCCTTGGAAAATCTATGGGGTGGTTTTACTCTGTCCTATAGGGTCATTATAAGTTGGAATCCACCCAAAGGCAACTGGGGAAGAGTGAGGGGGGTTGGTATTCATTGCAAAAATACCCACCACTCCACTGTAGTTAAATACACAGCATCAGTGACTGAAACAAATAACATGATTCTGTGGGATTATTCCTATCATGCTTCACTGCACGTTCAGAAATGCATTTCAAAGTGGAATAAATAAGAATTCAATTTTTCCCCAAGTGTTATGCTTTGTCCATATGTTCTGAGATTTTATTAATATGATAAGGATGTTAGTGGGATTTTTATCATAATTAGGAAAAGAACACAGGGATGTGTATACCTTGTTCTGCCCACAACAAAACTGCACACTGGCATATTCAGTACCAATTCCAACCCTAATCTAACTTGCCACCCAATATAAGGAGAAATAAAGAAAAAACAAATTACATTTCTCAGACACTCTCTAAAAGCAGACATATGTGTAGGTTCAGCCTACCAAACCACCTATGTGAGAACTTAAGGAAGAAATGTGAAGTTTGGTAGTAGATGTTCTCTGCAATAAAACCTTGACAAATGATTTTCCTATGAATTCTTTACATACAAGGAATAAGAACAAATGGAGAAGAAAGTGCATCAACGACTGATGTA
The DNA here is from genome assembly GCF_030014295.1 of Loxodonta africana. Lineage (NCBI taxonomy): Eukaryota > Metazoa > Chordata > Mammalia > Proboscidea > Elephantidae > Loxodonta > Loxodonta africana. The sequence continues at coordinate 54,548,941 of NC_087351.1, forward strand.
CTAGTGCCAACCGCCTAAGTGGACCAGAAAACTTGGACCTACTGTCTAAGGGGGACCATGCATTTCCCCACAGGCCAATTTTAAACTGTGTCATCAGAAGAAAACCCCGATGGCATAGTGGTTAAGAGCCATGGCTCCTAACCAAAATATTGGCAGTTCGAATCCACCAGGCACTCCTTGGAAGCCACACAGCGCAGTTCTACTCTGACCTATTGGGTCGCCATGAGTCAGAATCAACTTGACGGCAGTGGGTTTGGTTTTGGGTTTTTCATCAGTTGGAATACAAACTTGAGGTATTAACGATGCATTAGACTCACCACAAGTGAAAGGGGACATCATGTTATGATTTTCTCCCCCATTCAGAAGAGCTGAGAGTGTGGAATGGAGAAATACAGTTTCTCTTTTGTTAACTGATTGAGCCATGATTTCCTTCTTGAGAATCTTGTTTTCAAAGAGGACTTGCTAAGAATAAAATGACTGTCACTGAGAGTGGCTTTAAAAATGAGTTAGAGCCACGAAAGATCACAATAAGAACAGTGGGTGCATATAAATTACCATTCACTATACTATTGCCAAAAGAACACAAACTTCTGATCTACAAATCAGTTCAAGGTGCATTTTTTTAAACTTGTCTAGCTTACGTCTTTAGTTTTTAGTGCAGTAATTATCATCAATTATGGAATCATGTTTTCCAAAAGATCACATTTTAATAACTAAATTAAGTCTGCAATCTAGTGTAATTTAGAGAAATCTAAACAAGGCCACTGATGAGAGGCCTTCATTTATGTAAACATTTAGAAGCATTATGTTAGTGATAATATCTAGGAAATCCCCAAAAAGGAAATGAAATAAAACCAGTATTTCTTACAAATATGACTTGTTTCTGATGAGAAGAAGATAGTCGTTTAAATTAAACATCAAGACTATGAAAAAAATCACAAAGTTTAAAAACAGTTTCAAGGACAAATTGTTTAGTCAGGTGTCATTTACACCCTTGAATTTCCTTCTTAGCATTTTTATGTGGGATTTCCTGAATAGTCTAATCATGCCTCAGGTGGGTAGACTGTAGTACCCCTTAAGTTATTCCTCTGTGTGCCTACACAGCTGTGGATATTGGTAAAGGAAAAAGAAGTGTATAAATTCAGATATAAGTATGAATATTCACATCTTATATTCACAGGCAGTTTTTTTTCTTGACATTTCAGAGTGAAAACTTCGAAGAGAAAGAATGGTATTCTTAATCCTCTATAGGCCCATTATCCTTCAACTATTATCAATACTTTTGGCATGCATTCTCATTGCTTAATATCCAGACAGCATTTTATATGTTGATCAAATTGAGCTTATTAAATAATACTTTATAATAGGTATGATTTTTAAAATTTTTAATAATTATCTGGAAATTAAATAATGTAACCTGGGAAAAATGGTCAATTTAAAGATAAATCAATTTTGTCGGGCAGTGTAAACATTATTTTCATATTTTCCTTCTTTTTACAAAAAATGTATAAAAAAATAATTTTCAACCACTTCTTGATAAGAAATGACTTGATTTTTTCCAGAAGCACTGAGGATGAGGAGGTTTGAAATAATGTTAGACCCTCATCCCTGGTTCTACCAAATGTTTAAAGTGGTAAAACTATTTGATGTGGTAAAAGTAAAAGTATCTCTTTACCTTTCTATCAGGCAGCAATCCAATTACTAATTTGTATGAGGGAAAGGAAGCATTCAGGCTTCTAGCATCACCCACAGATATGGAGTATACAGTTTTGGTTTTTAATGTCTACTAATGGTGTACTTCCAGAAAGATTCAAGTTGCATTTTTCCTTATAAACATCTCATCATCAATGATGACTCTAAGTTAGCCTGTTGAAACCAGGCCCAGAAGCATCCTGAATTATTAGTCATCCTATTTCTAGCTCCACTGCCAAGTGACTATGTTATTTAGTGTAATTTGCTTAATATTACCCACTTTTTCCTTTTACATGTAAAATAACAATAAAACTTAACTGACATTTTTCTTATGAGAACTGAAGGAGAAAATGAATTTCAAGAGACTTTAACAATGCCTTCCATTTGAGCGTATTCCTTCAGTGAATTTTAATCCTCTTATCATGTAACAGGAAGTTTTTATCATGTAGCAGGAAATCCTGGTGGCATAGTGGTTAACTGCTACAGCTGCTAACCAAAAGGCTGGCAGTTTGAATCCACAGGTGCTCCTTAGAAACTCCATGGGGCAGTTCTACTCTGTCCTATAAGGTCACTATGAGTCAGAATCAACTCAACGGCAGTGGGTTTGGGTTTTTTTTTTTTTGGTTGGTGTCATGTAACAAGTAGGATAAAGACTCATAATATTTATTTTGTTTCAGTTGTTAGATACATCCCTTATGAATGCCAATGGAAATAATTATTGGCATAATTAATAATAATGGGTATAATACATAGATGATTAACTCTACTTATTAGTGTGTCACCTAGACTGTGTGCACAGACAAAATCCTGCCCTATATATCTAGAGGTATATTCAGATTGCAGGTTACACATGAAATGATGTGCAAAAAGTCCTAGGGATAAAATTATTTTCTATAAACAACTAGTTAACTTAGAGACTTTTAAATTCTTGAACAGAAAATCTAGCAAATCACTAAAGATTAAAGCTAAATATACTTTGATTCATTACCAAGAAATAAGCAAGATGCAATAATCTCTCCCTTTCAAAATATTAAAAACATAAATAAAAAATTTAACTTTGAGAAAACTTTTAGAGGATGACTTGGAAAGTGTAAACCATTCTTTGCATTCTAGAAAAAAAAACAAACAAACATGAGAGTAAAGAGTGCTACCACACAATAGCTGTGTTCAGTGAAGCAGTTAGATTTAAGAGTTCCAAAGTTGGTGACAGTAATAGGGAATGCAGTAGTAATTGATTTGCAGAAGGAAGGAAGCAAGCATCAACAAACTCATTCTGTATATGCAGAATCTCTGCAACTGGAATGAAGTCAGAGTAGGACCGTTTTCCTTTTGAGACAAGGATTAGAAAGGAGGATGCTTTAAGAGAGATGAAATTTGAAGAAGTCACTAAAACTTAGCGACATAAAGATAACATTGGTATGAAACTGTAACATTGTTGTTAGGTGCCATCGAGTTGTTTCCAACTTTTAAGGACTCTATAGGACAGAGTAGAACTGCCCATAGGGTTTCTAAGCAGTATGTGATGGTTAAGATTGTGTGTCAACTTGGCTGAGCAAAGATTCTCAGTGTTTATATGTGATCACTTCCATGATGGTATCTGCTTTGAGTAGCCAATCAGTTGAAAGGGAATTTCCTTGGGTGTGTGGCCCGCATCAAAATATAAGCAGAGGTTCTGGCTTTTTTGCTTACTCTGGATCCTATGCTGTCTCCTGTTCACTTGACCTCCGGCTCTTGGGACTTGAGCTATCAGGTTATCTACAGATCTTGGAATTCATAGATCTTCACAACCTGAGAGTGGGAGCCCTGCTCTCTGACCTGCCAATCTTGGGTTCACCAGCCACTGTGGCTAGGTGAATTGAAAGGAGCCTCTATCCTGATACACAGACTTGGGATGTTTCAGCCTCTACAATCACAAGAGCTGTTTCCTTGATATAAATCTCAGTCTCTATATATTTATACACTTTACTGGTTTTGCTTCTCTAGAGAATCCAGCCTAAGAGCTCTAACCACTGTGCAACTAGGACTCCAGAAACTATAATAATAGTGTCCAACTATGATCCTTGGTCTCAGGGAAAAAGAAAATAAAGTTAAGAACTCAAATTTTCAAAAATTGTTTTTAAATCACATCAAGTTACTATTATTATTATTATTTTTTAATGATGGCTTTCCATTTGTTGAGTTTGTTATTGTTGTTGCTGTTGTTAGCTGCTATTGAGTTAATTCTGACTCATGGTGATCCCATGTGTAAATAGAACTGCTCCATAGGATTTTCTTGGCTGTAATCTTTATGGAAGCAAATTACCAGGACTTTCTTCTGTTGTGGATTGGGAGGGTTCAAATCATCACTTTTAGGTCAGTAGTTAAGTGCCAACCATTTGCTCCACCCAGGGACTTATTCTTGGGGTGTCCCTCATCACTTTTATTTATTTTGCTACATGTGCAACTAATGAATATTTAAATAATAATTGCCTCATTTATACTTTTCTATTACCCATTTTATAGTATAAAATATACAGTAGTTATAGAATTTATACTATATATGTACAAAAAAATTTTTTTTTATGTACAGTTCAAAAGACAATACTAAAGAGTTTAGTCATGTATCCAATGCAAATGTGATAAATAAATCATTGACAAGATCTTAAAAGCCCATGGACGATTCTCCCCAATTACATCCTGAGGTAATCCTGAACTTTTAAACAATATCCCTCAGGACGTAAATGTAAAAATCAATAAGAAAAATATGTCATATTAATTCTACCAATAATAAAAATACTTCATGACAAAGGGTGTTTATCCTAGGCATGAAAAGTTGGTTTATAAATCAGTCATTATAATACACACCAGATTAAAATTAAATGAGAATAATCATGTAATCATTTTAAAATATATATAAAGAAAAAGATGACAAAAAATACATAAACTCTTCATATTAAAAACCCCAAGGAAAATCAGACAGGAACTTTCTCAAGCTCATAAAGGTAAAGTGTATTGTAGTCCATCTGTATAGTACCCTCATACATTGAGAACAAACCTATGTAGAAAACAGTTGATAAAGATGTCTTTAATATTAAAATTTGAAATTTTGAAGTAACTTGAAATGCATCCTAGGCTTAATGTAAAGGATAAAATTATGACACTTCAAGAGAAAAACAAAAAAAGGTACTTTATACTTTATCAAAATTCTAAAACGCCATTCTTTGAAAAGAACTGACAAGAAAATGAAAAGCCAGATATTTATAGAACATACTTGCAATACATAAAAAAAAGAAACCAGTGCTCTGGTTTCTTTTTCTTCTTTTAATACATATGTCTGTCAAATTTAAGTGGTAATTTTTTTTATATAGATACTTCTCCAAAGATGATACCAAAATAATCATTAAAATATAGGTCAGTAATGCTGTTAGGGAAATGTAAATTAAAAACAATGTTATGCAGTTATAAACCAACTAAAAAGGCTAAAATTTTAAAAAATGAGAATACCAAGATTTGGCAAGGATGTGGAGCAGCTGGAATTCTCATGCATTGGTAGTAGGAGGATAAAATTGTCATTCACTTTAGAAAACTGTTTAATAATATCTAATAAATTTAAACATACGTCTACTCATGACTCAGTAATTATATCCCTAGTTATTCACCCAAAAGAAATTAAAATGTTTGTCACAAAAAGAGTTGTACAGGAGGTGGGCCAAGATGACAGAATAGTCAGAAACTTTGTGTTGTCCATCTTATAACAAAGACCTGAAAAAGACAAGTGAATTGTACATATATGACAATCTAGGAACCCTAAGCATCAAAGACAAAGCCGAAGAATTAGACTGAGCACAGATGGAAGGAAAGAGAATTCAAAAACAGCAGAAACAAGAAATTATGGAATTCTGGATTGCTGGCATCCTGCTAGCTGAATCTGCACAGTGCAGACATATTGAGGCAAGCAGCAGCACTCCAAGCTGAAACCCACCTCATCTGGTGAAGCTAAGCAGCACCAACTGCACGCACCTACAGAACCAAACAGGAGTGACTCCAGACCTGCAAAAGTTAAGTGCAAGCTCCAAAACCACCGTGTACACCATATCCCTTCTCCCACCAGAGCTCTATAGCCTAGGAGCGCTCCTTTCTCCTAATCCATCCCTCTCCCCACTCTGACAGCAGGCATTCAAGACCACCACATCCCCTAAGCTGGAAACTCATGGCCAGGTCTGGAGGAGCCCATCCCTTCACCCAGCCACTGGAGTAGGGGCCCACCAACTTGCACACCATTCACTCCTGCTGATCACCTGCACCAGTGCCTTTCTGACTGACATGGCTCACCCTCATTAGGAAAAAATGGGGCAGGATTTCCAGACGAAACCCATTTTTACCTGCAGCAGCCAAGTGGTAGATACAGATGTGTGGCATTCAACACCAACTCACTCCCTAAGAAGGGACCTCACTCACCCACACCAATGGCCTGAGGGCTGATGTTACCACCCACTCCATCTAGCCAGCCATGACGGCTGCATGAGAATCAATGGCACCCCCAAATCCATCCAGCCAACAACACTGGGTGCACAAGGACTGGCTGCACAACCCCCCACCCCCACTACACAGTCTTGTGGACTGGGGCACGCCCTCCATTTTAACACCCATGTGTGCCAAGAGCTTAGTGCCATATTGCCCCCCACTGCAGCCAGAGGACCATGCCTGCTCCAAACACCCCCATACAGCCCTTCCAGCCCAGCTCTGTAGGTGAGTCCCCACACCACACATTTGATGGCCAGTGACTGAGGCCCATGCTCCCTGACCAACTGGTAAGTGGAAACACCCATCTGAATGACAGGAAAACACCCCCTGCACCCTTGCCCAGGTGATCAGAAGAACAGATTCATAACCTCACCAAAAATGCTGCCTACATCTTCACCAGCCCCACAAGGACAGTGAACAGACTGTAAGACTCACATACATAGTGGCTGCTCTGACCACCTGTAAACAGGAGGTAAGAGCTTGAAAGAGGCCAGATTAACAACCATGTTAGCACACACACACAGCCTACTCAGACATATCAAAACAAAACAAAAATTCAAGATGCAGTAAACAAAAATATAATAAATAAATAAAAGTAATAACTTATTTATGCCATGGAGACAACAGTCAATATCAAATCACATAAAGAAGCAGGACAAGATGGCTCCAGCAAGCAACCAAAATAAAGAACCAGAAAACCTTCCTGAGAAAGATAAGGCAATGGAACTACCTAATAAAGAATTCAAAAGACCAATATACAGAGTTCTTCAAGAGATCAAGAAAATTAGGCAAAACACAGACCAAACCAAGGAATACTCAGGCAAAGCAATAGAATAATTCAGGAAAAGAATGTAAGAACAAAGTGACAGAATAAATAGGCTGCTAGAGACCATACAAACAGCAATTGGAAATCCAAAAGATTAACAATAAAAAATTTCAGAATTAGACAACTCTATATAAAAAATTGTTATATAAAAAATAATATAAATATTATTTTTATAGATCATAGGATAAGAATTGATACAATGGAAATCAAAATTAGTGACATTTAAGATAAACCCCTTGACACAAATTAATTGGAGGAAAAATTAGAAAAAAGAATGAAGAAAAATGAAGAAAGGCTAAGAATTACATGGGATACTATCAACAGGAAAAACTGAGTGTTGGGGGGAGGGGTGGCATATAAAGGAAAACACGGAAAGAATTGTTGAAGATCTGCTGGGAGAAAACTTCCCTAATACCATGAAAGATGTTAAGATATCTATCCAAGATGGTCAATGAACCCCATACAACGTAGACCACAAAAGAAAGACACCAAGACATATCATAATCTCACTTGCTAAGACCAAAGACAAAGAAAGAATCCTAAAAGCAGCGAGGGATATATGAAAAAAAACAAAAACCAAACCCAGTGCCGCCGAGTCGATTCAGACTCATAGCGACCCTATAGGACAGAGTAGAACTGCCCCATAGAGTTTCCAAGGAGTTCCTGGCAGATTTGAACTGCCAACCCTTTGGTTAGCAGCTGTAGCACTTAACCACTACGTCACCAGGGTTTCCAGGGATATATGAAAAGTCACCTACAAAAGAGAACCAATAAGACTAAATTCTGATTAGTCAGCAAAAAGCATGCAAGCAAGAAGGCAATGAGATGACATATATAAAGCCTTGAAGGGAAAAAAATGCCAGCCAAGAATTATATAACCAGCAAAATTATCTCTCAAGTATGATGGTAAAATTAGATCATTTTCAGATAAACAGAAATTAAGGGAATATGTAAAAACTGGACCAAAATTACAAAGAACTATTAAAGAGTGTCAGCAACATCTGACAATAATACAAGACTAGGACACAGGATAGATCAACCAGATACCAACCCAGACAGGGAATTTACAAAAACAAAACAGAGCTAAAAGGCTGAAAATAGAGAACCAGAGATATCAATATGTAAACAAGAAAAAAACAAAAAAGAGGGAATAAATGGTGTAGTCATAAAACTTCCATATGGAGAAGAAATCAAGGCAATATCAAGAAATAAAAGACTGATTTAAACTTAGAAAAATAAGTACATTTCAGGGTAACCACAAAGTAAGCTAACAAACGTACCCATCAAAATAAAAAAGAAGAAAAACATAAAGACTCAGCAAGCACAAAAATAACAATAATAAAAGAGATGAAAAGAAAATACATAGACAAAAATAACTCAGCACAGAAAATTAAGTAGAAAAAAGAAACCATCAACACCACACACACACCACACATGCAAGTGTGTGTGTGCACACGCACACACAAACAAAATGACAGCAGTAAACACATACATTCAATAATTACTGAATGCACCAGTAAAGAGACAGTGACAGAAAAAAACACAATCCATCTATATGCTGTCTACAAGAGACACCCTTTAGACACAAAGACATAAACTAAAACTCAAATATTAGAAAAATATGTATCAAGCAAACAATACCTCCTCCCACCAAAAAAAGAAAGAAAAAACAGGAATGGCGATATTAACCTCCAATAAAATAGACTTTATAGCAAAATCTACTATAAATGTTAAGGAAGGATACCGTATAATAATTAAAGGGTCAATATACTAGAAGGACATAACCATAATAATTATATACACACTCAATGACAGGGCTCCAAATATATAAAATGAACTCTAACAGTGTTGAAAAGAGAAATAGAGAATTCCACAATAATAACAGTAGGCTTCAACACAACACTTTCAGTGAAGGACAGAACATCTAGAAAGAAGCTCAAAAAAGATATGGAAGATCTAAATGCCACAATCAACCAACTCAGCCTCATAGACATATATAGAACACTCCACTCAACAGAGGCATAATATACATTCTTTTCCAACATAAAAAAAAAAAAAATCTTTTTCCATAGAGTTGATTCTGACTCATAAGGACCCTATGTACATGGAGCATTTTCCAGAATAGACCACATTTCGGGCCACAAAGTAAGCCTTAACAAAATCCAAAACACCGAAATAATACAAACTCTCTTCTCTGATCACAATGCCATAAAAATAGAACTCAATAACAGAAACAGCAAAGAAAAAAAGCAAATAAATGGAACCTGAACAACACCTTGCTTAAAAACTGCTGAGTTATAGAAGAAATCATGGATGGAATAAAGGAATTCATAGAATCAAATGAGAATGAAAACACATCTCACCAAAATCTTTAGAACACAGCAGAAGCAGTGCTTAGAGGTCAATTTATAGCAATAAATACATACATCTAAAAAGAAGAAAGGGCCAAAATCAAAATATTAACCCTACAACTTGACCAAACAGAAAGAGAGCACCAAAAGAAGCCCTCAGGCACAAGAAGAAAGGAAATAATAAAGATCAGAGCAGAAATAAATGAAATAGAAAGAATCAACAAGAACAAAAGTTGGTTCTTTGAAAAGACCAACAAAATCATCAAACCACTGGCCAAACTGACAAAAGAAAAACAGAAGAGGAAGCAAATAACCTAAATAAGAAATGAGACACGTGATATCACAACAGACCCAAATGAAATGAAAAGGATCATAACAGAATGCTATGAAAAATTGTACTGCAGTAAATTTGAAAACCTAGAGGAAATGAACAAATTTCTAGAAGCACACTACCTACATAAACTAACACAACTTGAGGTAGAAAAACAAAGCAGACCTTTAACAAAAGAAAAGATTGAAGAGATCATAAAAATATTCCCCCCTAAAAAGGCCCAGGCCCAGACAGGTACACTGGAGAATTGTACCAGACTTTCAGAGAAGAGCTAACACCATACTACTCAAGCTATTTCAGAGCACAGAAAAGAAAGGGATACTCCCAAATTTATTCTACGATAATCCTGATACCAAAGCCAGTTAAAGACAGCCCAGAAAAATAAAACTACAGACCAATATCACTCATGAACATAGATGCAAAAATCCTCAACAAAATTTTAGCCAATAGAATTCAACAACATATCAAGAAAATAATACCTGGTGACCAAGTGGGATTCCTACCAGGTATGCAGCGATGGTTCAACATTAGAAAATCAATCAGTGTAATCCACCATATAAATAAAACAAAAGAATCATGTGTTATCAATTGATACTGAAAAGGCACCTGACAAAGTCCAACACCCATTCTTGATAAAAAAAACTCTCAACAAAATAGAAATAGATGGGAAATTCCTCAGCATAATAAATGACAATTACGCAAAACCAACAGCCAACATTATTCTAAACAGAGAGACACTGAAAGCATGTCCCCTGAGGACAGGAACCAAACAAGGATGCCTTTATCAACACTCTTATTCAGCGTTGTGATGGAAGTCCTAGCTACAGCAGTAAGGTAAGGAAAAGAAATAAAGGGCATCAAAATTGGTAAGGAACAGGTAAAACTCCCATTTCACAGATGACAGGATTTATACACAGAAAACCTCAAAGAATCCACAAGAAACCTTCTGAAACTAATAGCAGATTTTAGCAAAGTAGCAGGATTCAAGATTAACACACAAACATCAGTTGGATTCTGCTACACCAACAAAGAGAACTTTGAAAAGGTAATCACCAAATCAATACCATTTACAATAGCCACCAAGAAGACAAAGTACTTAGGAATACAAAGACCTATATGAAGACAAACAATCCAATTAGAAAATGGGGAAAGGATATGAACAGACATTTTACCAAAGATGGCATTCAGGCAGTTTACATACTCGTGAGGAAATGCTTGCCATCATTAGTCATTAGAGAAATGCAAATCAAAACTATAATGAGATACCATCTCACCCTGTCAATACCGGCACTAATCAAAAAAATAGAAAATAAAAAGTGTTGTAGAGGTTGCAGGGAAATTGGGACTCTTCTACTGGTGGGAATGTAAAATGGCACAATCACTTTGAAAAATGATATGGCACTTGCTTAAAAAGCTAGGAATAGAAACACCATACAATCCAGTGATCCTACTCCTAGGAATATACCCTAGAGAAATAAAAGCTGTCACACAAATAGACACATGGACACCCATGTTTACTGCAGCATTATTCACAATAGCCATGGAAACAACCTAAGTGCCCATCAACAGATGAATGGATAAGCAAAACTGTGGTACCTGCACACAATGAAATACTATGCAACAATAAAGAACAATGATGAATCCGAGAGATGTCTCACAACATGGATCAATCTGGAGGGCATTTTGCTGAATCAAATAAGTCAGTTGCAAAAGGGCAAATCTTGTATGAGATCACTCTTATAAGAAATCAAGAAAAGGTTTACACACAGAAAAAAAATCCTTTGTTACGAGAGTAGGGAGAGAGGAGGAGGTAAAATCACTAACTAGATAATAGACAAATGTCAACTTTGGTGAAAGGAAAGACAATACACAGTATAAGGGAAGTTAGCACACCTTGACCAAAGCAAAGACAAAGAAATTTCGTAGACACATGCAAAAACCTTCAGGGACCAAGTTGTTGAGGCTGAAGGCTGGGGACCATAGTCTTGTGGGACGTCTAAGTCAACTGGCATAGCATAGTTCATAAAGAAAATGTTCTACACCCCACTTTGGTGAGTAGCATCTGGGGTCTTAAAAGTTTGGGAGCAGCCGTTTTAGATACATCTATTGGTCCCATCCTGTCCAGAGCAAAGGAGAATGAAGAAGACCAAAAACACAAGGAAATTATTAGCTCAAAGGACTAAAGGACCACATGAACCAGACCCTCCACCAGACAGAGCCCAGAAGAACTACGTGGTGCCTGGCTTCCACCACTGACCGCTGTGACAGGACCCATAACAAAGAGTCCCAGGCAGAATAGGAGAAAAATGTAGAGCAGAATTCAAATTCACAAAAGAAGATCAGATTTACCAGTCTAAACAGACTGTGGCCCCCAAACACTCTGCTAATTCAGAACTGAAACTATTCTTGAAGCCCACTTTTCAGACAAATACTGTTGTTGTTATTGTTAGGGGGCTTTGAGTCGGTTCTGACTCATAGCGACCCTATGCACAACAGAACAAAACACTGCCTGGTCCTGAGCCGTCCTTAAAATCGTTGCTATGCTTGAGCTCCTTGTTGCATCCACTGTGTCAATCTACCTCGTTGAGGTTCTTCCTCTTTTCCGCTGATCCTGTACTCTGCCAAGCATGATGTCCTTCCCCAGGGACTGATCCCTCCTAACAACATGTCCAAAGTATGTAAGATGCAGTCTCGCCATCCTTGCTTCTAAGGAGCATTCTGGTTCTACTTCTTCCAAGACAGATTTGTTTGTTCTTTTGGCAGTCCATGGTATATTCAATATTCTTCGCCAACTCCACAATTCAAAGGTGTCAATTCTTCTTCGGTCTTCCTTATTCATTGTCCAGCTTTCACATGCATATGATGCGATTGAAAATACCATGGCTTGGGTCACCTTACTCTTCAGGGTGACATCTTTGCTCTTCAAAACTTTAAAGAGGTCCTTTGCAGCAGATTTGCCCAATACAATATGTCGTTTGATTTCTTGACGCTGCTTCCATGGCTGTTGATTGTTGATCCAAGTAAAATGAAAACCCTGACAACTTCAATCTTTTCTCCATTTATCATGATGCTGCTCATTGGTCCAGTTGTGAGGATTTTTGTTTTCCTTATGTTAAAGTGCAACCCATACTGAAGGCTGTGGTCTTTGATCTTCATTAGTAAGTGCTTTAAGTCCTCTTCACTTTCAGCAACCAAGGTTGTGTCATCTGCATAACGCCGGTTGTTAATGAGTCTTCCTCCAATCCTGATGCCCCGTTCTTCTTCATATAGCCCAGCTTCTCGGATTATTTGCTCAGCATACAGATTGAATAGGTATGGTGAAAGGATTCAACCCTGGCACACGCCTTTCCCGACTTTAAACCAATCGGTATCCCCTTGTTGTGTCCGAACTACTGCCTCTTGATCTATGTAAAGGTTCCTCATGAGCACAATTAAGTGTTCTGGAGTTCCCATTCTTCGCAATTTTAGCCATAGTTTGTTATGATCCACACAGTCAAATGCCTTTGCATAGTCAATAAAACAGGTACATCCTTCCGGTATTCACTGCTTTCAGCAAGGATCCTTCTGACATCAGCAATGATATCCCGGGTTCCACGTCCTCTTCTGAAACTGGCCTGAATTTCTGACAGGACCCTGTCAATATACTGCTGCAGCCATTTTTGAATGATCTTCAGCAAAATTTTGCTTGCATGCAATATTAACGATATTGTTCTGTAATTTCCAATTTCGGTTGGATTACCTTTCTTGGGAATAGGCATAAATAGGGATCTGTTCCAGTCAGTTGGCCAAGAAGCTGTCTTCCATATTTCTTGACATAGACGAGTGAGCACCTCCAGCGCTGCATCTGTTTGTTGAAACATCTCAATTGATATTCCATCAATTCATGGAGCCTTGTTTTTCGCCAATGCCTTCAGAACAACTTGGACTATAAATTTTTGAAAGAGACATTAGCTTGAGCTGTAAACTTTCACCTAAAGTACAATAAAACAAAAACTGCCTTGCTTTTATGTCAATGAGAAAGAAGTCAATGTAATTGCTCTCAACTTAGAGAAAAGTCAACGAGGTCAATTTGTGACCTTAGTTTATTTTTTAATTCATAAAAATCAACTTAGTTGCAGAATGACTGAGGTTTTATCAAGATGGCTCATTGATTAAATAAATCAAAGAAATCTTTTTCTGGGGAAAAGAAAGCGTTATACAAGAATGCTGAAGAGGAGAATGAATTAACAAATCCTAGTGTATTTTTTTTTTTTAGTGTATTTATATATCGGAAAATTATTCAGTAATAAAAAAGAATAAACTACTGCCACATAAGAAGCCAGATAAAAAGGTTACATATAAATATATGATTCCATGTATACTAATTCCAATAAAAGATTAAGCAAATCCATAGTGATTAAGATTAGAATGTGATTGGTAGGCAAAGTGGTTAGTAGGAATTGGTAGGCAAGAGGCCTAAGGGAACTTTGTGCAGGGGTGGAAATATTCTGTACATTAACTGTTGTGGTGATTACATGGGCATACATGACAGTCAAAACATAGCGTGCTGACACTATATATCTGTGCAGCATATTTTGTTAATTATATCTCTACTAAAATAACTTAATCATTTTTCTAGTGTAGAAAATTTTTCCATAAACATTTCAAATTATTTACAGCTTTGTTTTTTACATTTAAGTCTTTGATATACCTAGAATTAATCCAATTTCATTTTTTTTTAACTATGGACAACTACTTGTCCCAATATCATTTATCAAAAAGCCTATCCTTACACACCATGCAATAATACTTCTCTCATGTACGGTGTTTATGTCTATGTGCCTCTTTCAGGGTTCTCTATTATGTGCCACTGTTCTACTTGTCTCATCTTGTACCACTTCCACACTGTCTTAATTACTACAGCTCTGTAATGGTTCTTGATACTTGTTAAACTCTTAGCAACCATATATAATTAATCATCTTCCTCTAATCACCTTCTTTTCCTAGCCCACACAATAGCTATTTCTAAACATACCTTACATTCCTCATAGCCCTTGCCCTGGGCACTTCTCCCATCACACTCAGCAAAATACCTTGAATTTTCCTTAATGAAGAATATAATGGCTTCCAAGCCTTCCACCTACAAACTTATGGGCATCATCAATCATCCTTATATTCTTCTTCCAGTTTTAGTAGAGGTATGTTACTGCTGTAGAATTACAATAGGGGCAACTGCTACCTGAATCCCATCTCCTCCCGTTTCCTCAGGCATCTGTTCCATCAATTGCTTTTCCTTGTCACATATTCTATTCTACCAAAAACAGTTTGTCTTACTTTTTGGTAACAAAATTAGAGAAAAAATTCTTTTTCAAAAGAAATATACTTTAAGGAAAAAAATTGGTGTTTATCTTTCTGTTATATGTGAATATGTCATCTCATGAAATTCACATTGTATTCTAAATTATCTTTACCAACTGTTTTCAGCAGTACAGATCATATGTCTCATATCCTCAAATATTTTTCTAATATATGACCACTTCTGTAGACATTTCCATTATATAAATGTACATATACCCTTGAAAAATTCTGAAATATTTTATGTTCCCATATTACCAGACTTTTTTCTTTTTGAAATATGCAGATATCCATGGTTGCTCTTTTTTTAGCCCTTCTTATTTTGCTTGGCTGATCTCCACTTAACCTTCATAACTCATCATATATTATCTCTTCTAGAAACCTACCTTGAACTCACAAGTCTTTGGTGCTTCTGCTCCACTTATGGTCTGGTTTATCTCCATCAAAACACTTAACACATCCTTTGGTAATTATCAACATGTTTGTCTCTGTTTCTGAGAAGGTAAGCTCCTTGAAGACAGGGACTAAGAATCATGCCTGTGAATTGCCTGTTCCAGCACAAAGCACAGCACAAAATTTTTGCACATACAATTTTTTTGAATGAATGAGGCCATAAGTTTACTTTTTCAAAAAAATCCCTTGGAAGAAGTTATTGACTACCAGGTGTTTCAATGATTTTTTTTCAATTATTTTGTCAGTAAGATTAACCTAAACAAAATATTGAATTATCAGAAGATTTTGTCAATTTACTCTTCTTCCGATAACTTATTTTAAACTAATGGTCTGTATTTCTAACTGATAGTGATTGTCCTATTTAATTAAAAATTACATTATTTACTTAAAACTATATCAGTTTTTTAGGCAAACCTTAATCCACTCTCCATATTTGCATGCCCTTGTTCCAGGTGGATGGATACTTATGTATTACTCCACTCTTCTTTTTCCGTAGAGGAAACATTAATTGCTCTTGCCTGTAGAAAACAATGTTGGAAGATTACTACTTGCCTACATCATTAATTTACTCCTCCAAAAACTGGGGGAATGGGTGTGGCTAGAGTGAGTCTGAAATTCATTGATTGGCTGTGTTCAGGCTGTTCCTTGATTTTATTCACTAGAACCTGCATTCCTAAAGGAACATTTGTCATTATTTGTACTTACAATTACTGCCAATGGGACTGGCATCTCAGTACTGCTGGGAAAGCTTGAATTTTCCTAACTGTCTTATTTGTGACAGTGTTAGTACTAGAAGTTCATTTGCAAGGAGGTATATGGTCGCTATGAGTCGGAATCGACTCTACGGCAACAGGTTTGGTTTTTGGACGTAGTAGAAAACCATGCTGGCCTATTGGGCTGAAACATAATGTAGGCTTGACTTTCCAAATCCAGTGCCCTATAAGGCAAAACCCAGGGAGGGGCTGCATGCTCATTCACCAAATTCAAAAACCCATTGCCATCAAATCCATTCCAAAAGGCATAATTTGTGTTTCCCTAGGTCTAATCCACCAATCTGTACTCCTTTATTTATTTTCATTTGGTTCAGAACCCATAGTTAAGAGAGCTCATTAATTAGCTAATTTAAAATCCCACACTGACAATAAAGCTAAGGGAAACTTAATTTGCAGCACATGTCATTAACCTGGAGGTAATGATTCTATCTAAAATAATTTTGCCAGAGCTTGTAAATATTTTTTCTCATGTTCCACGTTAAATACGCAGTTCTCTTCATTAGTAGACAGTGATGAAATAACTTACAGTACGTCTCTGCTAGTCTTAAGCATATATTAGAGATATGCACATATATATGGACAATCTCACAGTGCTATTTATTTTTTAATTTTTATTGTGCTTTAAGTGAAAGTTTACAAACCAAGTCAGTCTCTCGCACAAAAACTTTATACACCTTGCTATATACTCCTAGTTGCTCTCCCTCTAATGAGACAGCACACTCCTTCCCTCCAGTCTCTATTTTTTTGTCTATTCGGCCAGCTTCTGACCCCCTCTGCCCTCTCATCTCCTCTCCACACAGGAGCTGCCCACATATGTTCATGTGTCTACTTGATCCAAGAAGCTCATTCTTCACCAGTATCATTTTCTATCCCATAGTCCTGTCCAATCCCTGTCTGAAGAGTTGGCTTTGGGAATGGTTCCTGTCTTGGGCTAACAGAAGCTCTGGGGACCATGACCTCTGGGGTCCTTCTAGTCTCAGACCATTAAGTCTGGTCTTTTTATGAGAATTTGAGGTCTGCATCCCACTGCTCCCTCAGGGGCTCTCTGTTGTGTTCTCTGTCAGGGCAGTCATTAGTTGTAGTCAGGCTGATATAGTCTCTGGTTTAGGTGCCCCTTTCTGACTCTTGGACTCATAATCACCTTGTGACTTTGGTGTTCTCCATTCTCCTTTGCTCCAGGTAGGTTGAGACCAATTGATGCATCTTTGATGGCTGCTTGCTAGCGTTTAAGACCCCAGAAGCCACTCCTCAAAGTGGGATGCAGAATGTTTTCTTAATAGATTTTATTATGCCAATTGACTTAGATATCCCCTGAAACCATGGCCCCCAAACCCCCAGCCCTGCTACGCTGGCCTTCCAAGCGTTCAGTTTATTCAGGAAACTTCTTTGCTTTTTGTTTAGTCCAGTTGTGCTGACCACTCTTGCATTGTGTGTTGTCTTTCCCTCCACCTAAAATAGTTCTTATCTACTACCTAATTAGGGAAAACCCCTCTCCCTCCCTCCCTCCCCGCTCTCGTAACTATCAAAGAATATTTTCTTCCCTGTTCAAACTGTTTTTTTTTTTTAAATAACTTTTATTAAGCTTCAAGTGAACGTTTACAAATCCAATCAGTCTGTCACATATAAGTTTACATACATCTCACTCCCTACTCCCACTTGCTCTCCCCCTATTGAGTCAGCCTTTTCAGTCTCCCCTTTCTTGACAATTTTGCCAGCTTCCCTCTATCTCTACCCTCCCATCCCCCCTCCAGACAAGAGTTGCCAACACAATCTCAAGTGTCTACCTAATATAATTAGTTCACTCTTCATCAGCGTCTCTCTCCCACCCGCTGACCAGTCCCTTTCATTTCTGATGAGTTGTCTTCGGGGATGGTTCCTGTCCTGTGTCAACTGAAGGACTGGGGAGCATGGCCGCCGGGATTCCTCTAGTCTCAGTCAGACCATTAAGTTTGGTTTTTTTATGAGAATTGGGGGTCTGTATCCCACTGATCTCCTGCTCCCTCAGGGGTCCTCTGCTGCGATCCCTGTCAGGGCAGTCATCGATTGTGGCCGGGCACCAACTAGTTCTTCTGGTCTCAGGATGATGTAGGTCTCTGGTTCATGTGGCCCTTTCTGTTTCTTGGGCTCTTAGTTGTCGTGTGGCCTTGGTGTTCTTCATTTTCCTTTGCTCCAGGTGGGTTGAGACCAATTGATGCATCTTAGATGGCCGCTTGTTAGCATTTAAGACCCCAGACGCCACATTTCAAAGTGGGATGCAGAATGATTTCATAATAGAATTATTTTGCCAATTGACTTAGAAGTCCCCGCAAACCATGTTCCCCAGACCCTCGCACTTGCTCCCCTGACCTTTGAAGCATTCATTTTATCCCGGCAACTTCTTTGCTTTTGGTCCAGTCCAATTGAGCTGACCTTCCATGTATTGAGTGTTGTCTTTCCCTTCACCTAAAGCAGTTCTTATCTACTGATTAATCAATAAAAAACCTTCTCCCACCCTCCCTCCCTCCCCCCCTCGTAACCACAAAAGTATGTGTTCTTCTCAGGTTTACTATTTCTCAAGATCTTATAATAGTGGTCTTATACAATATTTGTCCTTTTGCCTCTGACTAATTTCGCACAGCATAATGCCTTCCAGGTTCCTCCATGTTATGAAATGTTTCAGAGATTCGTCACTGTTCTTTATCGATGCGTAGTATTCCATTGTGTGAATATACCACAATTTATTTACCCATTCATCCGTTGATGGACACCTTGGTTGCTTCCAGCTTTTTGCTATTGTAAACAGAACTGCAATAAACATGGGTGTGCATATATCTGTTTGTATGAAGGCTCTTGTATCTCTAGGGTATATTCCTAGGAGTGGGATTTCTGGGTTGTATGGTAGTTCTATTTCTAACTGTTTAAGATAACACCATATAGATTTCCAAAGTGGTTGTACCATTTTACATTCCCACCAGCAGTGTATGAGAGTTCCGATCTCTCCGCAGCCTCTCCAACATTTATTATTTTGTGTTTTTTGGATTAATGCCAGCCTTGCTGGTGTGAGATGGAATCTCATCGTAGTTTTAATTTGCATTTCTCTAATGGCTAATGATCGAGAGCATTTTCTCATGTATCTGTTGGCTGCCTGAATATCTTCTTTAGTGAAATGTGTGCTCATATCCTTTGCCCACTTCTTGATTGGGTTGTTTGTCTTTTTGTGGTTGAGTTTTGACAGAATCATGTAGATTTTAGAGATCAGGCGCTGGTCGGAGATGTCATAGCTGAAAATTCCTTCCCAGTCTGTAGGTGGTCTTTTTACTCTTTTGGAGAAGTTTCTAGATGAGCATAGGTGTTTGATTTTTAGGAGCTCCCAGTTATCGGGTTTCTCTTCATCATTTTTGGTAATGTTTTGTATTCTGTTTATACCTTGTATTAGGGCTCCTAGGGTTGTCCCAATTTTTTCTTCCATGATCTTTATCGTTTTAGTCTTTATGTTTAGGTCTTTGATCCACTTGGAGTTAGTTTTTGTGCATGGTGTGAGGTATGGGTCCTGTTTCATTTTTTTGCAAATGGATATCCAGTTATGCCAGCACCATTTGTTAAAAAGGCTATCTTTTCCCCAGTTAATTGACACTGGTCCTTTGTCAAATATCAGCTGCTCATATGTGGATGGATCTATGTCTGGGTTCTCAATTCTGTTCCATTGGTCTATGTGTCTGTTGTTGTACCAATACCAGGCTGTTTTGACTACTGTGGCTGTATAATAGGTTCTGAAGTCAGGTAAGGTGAGGCCTCCCACTTTCTTCTTCTTTTTCAGTAGTGCTTTGCTTATCCGAGGCTTCTTTCCCTTCCATATGAAATTGGTGATTTGTTTCTCTATCCCCTTAAAATATGACATTGGAATTTGGATCGGAAGTGCATTAAATGTATAGATGGCTTTTGGTAGAATAGACATTTTTACTATGTTAAGTCTTCCTATCCATGAGCAGGGTATGTTTTTCCACTTAAGTATGTCCTTTTGAATTTCTTGTAGTAGAGCTTTGTAGTTTTCTTTGTATAGGTCTTTTACATCCCTGGTAAGATTTATTCCTAAGTATTTTATCTTCTTGGGGGCTACTGTGAATGGTATTAATTTGGTTATTTCCTCTTCGGTGTTCTTTTTGTTGATGTAGAGGAATCCAAGTGATTTTTGTATGTTTATTTTATAACCTGAGACTCTGCCAAACTCTTCTATTAGTTTCAGTAGTTTTCTGGAGGATTCCTTAGGGTTTTCTGTGTATATAATCATGTCATCTGCAAATAGTGATAACTTTACTTCTTCCTTGCCAATCCGGATACCTTTTATTTCTTTGTCTAGCCTAGTTGCCCTGGCTAAGACTTCCAACACGATGTTGAATAAGAGTGGTGATAAAGGGCATCCTTGTCTGGTTCCCGTTCTCAAGGGAAATGCTTTCAGGTTCTCTCCATTTAGAGTGATATTGGCTGTTGGCTTTGCATAGATGCCCTTTATAATGTTGAGGAATTTTCCTTCAATTCCTATTTTGCTGAGAGTTTTTATCATGAATGGGTGTTGGACTTTGTCAAATGCCTTTTCTGCATCAATTGATAAGATCATGTGGTTTTTGTCTTTTGTTTTATTTATGTGATGGATTACATTAATGGTTTTTCTGATATTAAACCAGCCTTGCATACCTGGTATAAATCCCACTTGATCAGGGTGAATTATTTTTTTGATGTGTTGTTGGATTCTATTGGCTAGAATTTTGTTGAGGATTTTTGCATCAATGTTCATGAGGGATATAGGTCTATAATTTTCTTTTTTTGTGATGTCTTTACCTGGTTTTGGTATCAGGGAGATGGTGGCTTCATAGAATGAGTTGGGTAGTATTCCATCATTTTCTATGCTTTGGAATACCTTTAGTAGTAGTGGTGTTAACTCTTCTCTGAAAGTTTGGTAAAACTCTGCAGTGAAGCCGTCCGGGCCAGGGCTTTTTTTTGTTGGGAGTTTTTTGATTACCGTTTCAATCTCTTTTTTTATTATGGGTCTATTTAGTTGTTCTACTTCTGAATGTGTTAGCTTAGGTAGGTAGTGTTTTTCCGGGAATTCATCCATTTCTTCTAGGTTTTCAAACTTGTTAGAGAACAATTTTTCATAATAATCTGAAATGATTCTTTTAATTTCATTTGGTTCTGTTGTGATGTGGTCCTTCTCATTTCTTATTCGGGTTATTTGTTTCCTTTCCTGTATTTCTTTAGTCAGTCTAGCCAATGGTTTATCAATTTTGTTAATTTTTTCATAGAACCAGCTTTTGGCTTTGTTAATTCTTTCAATTGTTTTTCTGTTCTCTAATTCATTTAGTTCAGTTCTAATTTTTATTATTTGTTTTCTTCTGGTGCCTGATGGATTCTTTTGTTGCTCAGTTTCTATTTGTTCAAGTTGTCGGGACAGTTCTCTGATTTTGGCTCTTTCTTCTTTTTGTATGTGTGCATTTATCGATATAAATTGGCCTCTGAGCACTGCTTTTGCTGTGTCCCAGAGGTTTTGATAGGAAGTATTTTCATTCTCGTTGCTTTCTATGAATTTCCTTATTCCCTCGTTGATGTCTTCTATAACCCAGTCTTTTTTCAGGAGGGTATTGTTCATTTTCCAAGTATTTGATTGCTTTTCCCTAGTTTTTCTGTTATTGATCTCTAGTTTTATTGCCTTGTGGTCTGAGAAGATGCTTTGTAATATTTCGATGTTTTGGACTCTGCAAAGGTTTGTTTTATGACCTAATATGTGGTCTATTCTAGAGAATGTTCCATGTGCACTAGAAAAAAAAGTATATTTTGCAGCAGTTGGGTGGAGAGTTCTGTATAAGTCAATGAGGTCAAGTTGGTTGATTGTTGTAATTAGATCTTCCGTGTCTCTGTTGAGCTTCTTACTGGATGTCCTGTCCTTCTCCAAAAGTGGTGTGTTGAAGTCTCCTACTATAATTGTGGAGGTATCTATCTCGCTTTTCAATTCTGTTAAAATTTGATTTATGTATCTTGCAGCCCTGTCATTGGGTGCATATATATTTAATATGGTTATGTCTTCCTGATCAATTGTCCTTTTTATCATTATATAATGTCCTTCTTTATCCTTTGTGGTGGATTTAAGTCTAAAGTCTATTTTGTCAGAAATTAATATTGCTACTCCTCTTCTTTTTTGCTTATTGTTTGCTTGATATATTTTTTTCCATCCTTTGAGTTTTAGTTTGTTTGTGTCTCTAAGTCTAAGGTGGGTCTCTTGTAGGCTGCATATAGATGGATCGTGTTTCTTTATCCAGTCTGTGACTCTCTGTCTCTTTATTGGTGCATTTAGTCCATTTACATTCAGGGTAATTATAGATAAATAAGTTTTTAGTGCTGTCATTTTGATGCCTTTTTATGTGTGTTGTTGACAATTTCATTTTTCCACATACTTTTTTGTGCTGAGGCGTTTTTCTTAGTAAATTGTGAGATCCTCATTTTCATAGTGCTTGACTTTATGTTAGTTGAGTCGTTACATTTTTCTTGGTTTTTATCTTGAGTTATAGAGTTGTTATACCTTTTTGTGGTTACCTTATTATTTACCCCTATTTTTCTAAGTAAAAACCTAACTTGTATTGTTCTATATCGCCTTGTATCACTCTCCATATGGCAGTTCAATGCCTCCTGTATTTAGTCCCTCTTTTTGATTATTGTGATCTTTTACCTATTGACTTCCATGATTCCCTGTTATGTGTATTTTTTTTTTTTAATTAATCTTAATTTGTTTGTTTTTGTGATTTCCCTATTTGAGTTGATATCAGGACGTTCTGTTTTGTGACCTTGTGTTGTGCTGATATCTGATATTATTGGTTCTCTGACCAAACAATATCCTTTAGTATTTCTTGTAGCTTTGGTTTGGTTTTTGCAAATTCTCTAAACTTGTGTTTGTCTGTAAATATCTTAATTTCGCCTTCATATTTCAGAGAGAGTTTTGCTGGATATATGATCCTTGGCTGGCAGTTTTTCTCCTTCAGTGTTCTGTATATGTTGTCCCATTCCCTTCTTGCCTGCATGGTTTCTGCTGAGTAGTCAGAACATATTCTTATTGATTCTCCCTTGAAGGAAACCTTTCTTTTCTCCCTGGCTGCTTTTAAAATTTTCTGTTTATCTTTGGTTTTGGTGAGTTTGATGACAATATGTCTTGGTGTTTTTCTTTTTGGATCAATCTTAAATGGGGTTCGATGAGCATCTTGGATAGCTATCCTTTCGTCTTTCATGATGTCAGGGAAGTTTTCTGTCAGGAGTTCTTCAACTATTTTCTCTGTGTTTTCTGTCCCCCCTCCCTGTTCTGGGACTCCAATCACCCGCAGGTTATCCTTCTTGATAGAGTCCCACATAATTCTTAGGTTTTCTTCATTTTTTTTAATTCTTTTATCTGATTTTTTTTTCAGCTATGTTGGTGTTGATTCCCTGGTCCTCCAGATGTCCCAGTCTGCATTCTAATTGCTCGAGTCTGCTCCTCTGACTTCCTATTGCGTTGTCTAATTCTGTTATTTTATTGTTAATCTTTTGGATTTCTACATGTTGTCTCTCTATGGATTCTTGCAACTTATTAATTTTTCCACTATGTTCTTGAATAATCTTTTTGAGTTCTTCAACAGTTTTATCAGTGTTTTTCCTTGGCTTTTTCTGCAGTTATCCTAATTTCATTTGTGATATCATTAAGCATTCTGTAAATTAGTTTTTTATATTCTGTATCTGATAATTCCAAGATTGTATCTTCATTTGGGAAAGATTTTGATTCTTTTGTTTGGGGGGTTGGAGAAGCTGTCATGGTCTGCTTCTTTAAGTGGTTTGATATGGATTGTTGTCTCTGCGCCATCACTGGGAAACTAGTTTTTCCAGAAAATCCGCTAAAAAAAAATGCAGTCAGATCCCTGTCAGAGTTCTCCCTCTGGCTCAGGCTATTCAGATGTTAATGAAGCCGCCTGGGGAGGGTGGGGGAGGGAACAGAGAGATAGGAGAGTAGCACCTCAGAATATAGCCAGAGTTGCTTGTCTTGCTTGGAATGACTATTATATCTGAGATTCCCGCGGGGCGCGTCACCTATGTGTGCTGACTGTGTGGAGATTGCCCCCGGGGGGTCTGGCCCACTGGAGTCATGGTCAGATCCTCCGCTTTCAGCCCCACGCCCTGCGTCAAGGCTCCCCTACTGGGACGCTGCACTCTCGACTCCAAAATCAGTCACTGCCTCCCGGGGACTTCTCGTCCCTCCAGCCGCGTGGCCGTGCTGCACCCGAGAGCCCGTTGGGCCTCCTCCCGGGGTTGGTTCAGATGGGTGGAGCCGGTCCCCGTGCTTTTGCCGTGACCGAGTGTCCCAGCTGGGACGCTGTTCTCCCTGCTCCAATACCAGTCGCTGCCTCCTGGGGACTTCTCCTACTGGCTGCGTCCCACGCCGCCCGCGCGACCCGGCTGGTCCCCTTCCCGGGGTTAGTTCAGGGGGGTGGAGCAACTCTCCGTGTTTATGCCGTACCTGCGTCCAGTCCAAATCCCTGCGGGACGGTTCCCCAGCTCGGACGCTGCTCTTTCTGCTCCAAGACCAGTCCTTGCCTCCCGGGGACTTCTCCTACCGGCTGCGTCCCACGCCGCCTATGGAACTGGCTGGTCTCCCTCCCGGGGTTAGTTCAGGGGAGTGGAGCAGCTCTCTGTGCTTGTGCCGTACCTGACTGGTACGCTGGCTCCAGGCTCTGGAAACAATTGCTGCTTCCCCGTATTAGTTCGTTCTCCGTCTCTAAATCTGTGTTTGTTGTTCAGGGTTCATAGATTGTTATGTATGTGATCGATTCACTTGTTTTTCCGTGTCTTTGTTGTAAGAGGGATCCGAGGTAGCGTCTGCCTAGTCCGCCATCTTGGCTCCGCCCCCCTCAAACTGTTTTTTGAGCTCTTATAATAGCGGTCACCCAGCATAATGCCTTCCAGATTCCTCCACGTTAAGAAGTGTTTCATGGATTCATCATTGTTCACAGTGCTATATTTTTAACGTTATTTTTTTTATAGTCATAATAGGTCCATGGCTTTCCCATTAACCTTTGTGTCTTCATATAAAAGTAATAGAATATGCTTAATAATGCATCCCTTTATGTGAAATGTATTTATGGTTTTGCCTAAGAAAGGGCAACAACCTGAATATTAGCATGATTAACAATGGTGATAACTATGCATTTATAGTAATATTGCATTATAATGGAATGTTGATGTTTTTGGATGTTTCTTTTACTCATCAATCTTTTAAAGTACTAAATTCCGTTAGCAAAATGTTGTTTGGATAAGGAAAACAGAAAAGGGAGTTTGAATACCAGGTGTTTAATTAGCTTCACTTCAGCTAGCTCACTTCAGATAGCATAATGCTCTTACAGGGAGA
Organism: Loxodonta africana; assembly: GCF_030014295.1. NCBI lineage: Eukaryota > Metazoa > Chordata > Mammalia > Proboscidea > Elephantidae > Loxodonta > Loxodonta africana. Next base: position 54,574,598 of record NC_087351.1, read on the forward strand.
AGAATTGTCTGTCAGCATTTCCTTTAAAATTTACAGTAAATACTTCTAAATGATTTAGTGACACTGCACTGCAAATCAGTTCATATGTAAAATGAAGAGGGAAAGAAGATGCTTCATTCCACTCTGGTTTTAGAAAAGCATGCTAGGTCAAGAAAACAGGCCTGGGATATTGTAAGACAAATAAAATCCAAGGCAAATAGGATTTGTCTACAGAGCTGGTTATTTTGTTTTCTGTATATACACAAGCCCAGAATGTAATTAACATGTAACCAGCAAAGCAAATGCAGGATAATTTTCCAATTAAACCTTCTTTATTGCCTTAGTCTAAAGTTTAACTCCCCAACTTATTAGCTATGTCACTTTGGACAAGTCTCAGTTTCCTGATGTAAAAAATCAGCATAATACTAAGTATACACCTCTTAGGGTGTTGGGAGGATTAACTGAGATAATCTATTTAAATTTGTAGCCTAGAGTTGGTATATTAAAGGTGTCCAATAAATGTCAAGTATCTTGATTATTAGATATCATTAATTATCTTAGTTTTTGAAATACTTATTTTCTGCTAAAAATTTAAATGTTTAATAAATACCAAAATGATGATCCATCCTTCCTTCTACCCTTGATAATGATAATGGATGCTTTTTGTAAGAAAATACACATAAAATTATTTTTAAAAATCAAATAACATTTTTCCTCTTTTACTTTGACTACTTATTTCCTTAAAATAAGATTAAAAGCTTTTGAAGTGTCTTTATTAGCTAAAAAAAAAATTAATTATATTTAATTAAACCTAGAAAAAAGTAGTTTATGTTATCTTTTTTTTTTTTTTTTGACTTGGCTTTAGTTCTTTAAGATGCTGGTATTTAGCAAAGGAATATTTTTGTAGTAAATCTGTCATTCCCACACACTATTTAGCAATATTAAATGTAAAAAAGGACATTAAGATTCCCAGATACTTTCAATATGTTTAAATATCAAGTATGATTTATATCACGCATATGTGCAAATTAGTACCAAAGATCACAGGCAGACGTCAGAGACATTTACCAAATGTTTGTGCCAAAACAGGAACTTAAGGAGAACAAAATAATACATTATTACAGTGCAGTGAATTACTTAATATGGCCTTTCTAGCTATAGTCTTTGTGACTCTAACACAATGATCAGGTGGAACTATGCAAATAATGTGCTTTTGACCCACCAAGTGGATTGAACAGCTTCCTGCTAATGCAAATAATGTGCACAGAACTCTTATGGGGCCATGCAAAAAAGGTGTATGGAACTCTTAACTAGGGGCCTAGTCAGATTTGCCAACCGACTAAGCTTAAAGGGACACACAGAGGTAGAGAGAGAGGAGTTATAACATGCCAGACAGCCAGAAATAGTGGTGCCACGGTAGCAAGAGCAATAGCAGCACAAGATGGCAGGAAACAGGAGACAGGCAGGAGACAACTTGTCTACCCACTAGCTTCAAACTTTGTCTAGCACTTACTTGAGCATTGCAGAGGCAAGGCCAAGAGGGTGAGAGGTCAAGAGTCCAAGGGCTAGAGAGAGCCCTGCCTGCGGGCAGAGGCTGTCCTGATCAAATATCCTGAGTGGTTTCTGATTCTCAGTTGTACCCTGTTGCTTCCCTAATACATCCCATAATCGTGGGTATTGTCTGTGAGTTGTCTGTGGCCATTGCAACAAATTAATGAACCCAACAGAGAAGTAGAGAGTGCCATGAGAGGAAGGACTGGTGTCAGAATTGGTAAAAAGATTGGAGATAGGAGGTATTTTTGTGACTCCTGCTTCATAGGAACCAGCCTTGGGCTCTTGATCTTGATTCTCCTTCTCCCTCGTGAAGTTAGAAGAGGTCAGATACCCCCACCATACCATTTTTAGAGTTGATGTCAGAAACAGGATGTAGTTGCAATGACTCCTGACTCATGGAAGCATGGGACTTTGTAAAAGAAAGAACAAAGGGATGTGAGAAGTGAAACTTTTGATTCTTAGATGTTTATTTTAGTTGTCGTTACTGGTAATGGCTGAAAGTAAAGAAGGATATGTTATGCTGCAACTGGAGAGAAAAGGCACATTTGGAGTGGCTATGGCCAAAACCCAGGCTGGTTAAACAAGATGGTTGATAGGGGGGCACAATCTTCTGGTTCCACACAACCAGAGGCCCAAGGCCATATGCATATTAATGAGAAGATAGTCAAGGTGTGGGGAAGAAAAGATGAAACTAGAATGTTTTAAAAAAGGGTTGTATATTTACCTGAGTGTATTCTGGATATTGAATATTTTTCCTACCTAGTGCAAATCAGCACTAGAAATCAAATCAACATATGTGGGAAAAGACAATGAACAGCTCAGTACCATAAGTCAGAAAAAAGCCAGGGGCTGAATGGGAACAGACCATTAAATTGCTAACACGCAAGTTCAAGTGGAAACTGAAGAAAATTCAAACAAGTTGACGAGAGCCAAAGTACAAACTTGAGTATGTCTCATTTGACTTTAGAGACTATCTCAAGAATAGATTTGACGCGTTGAACACTAATGACCGAAAACCAGACGAGTTGTGGAATGACGTCAAGAACATCATACATGAAGAAAGCAAGAGGTCATTAAAAAGACAGGAAAGAAAGAAAAGACCGAAATGGGTGTCAGAAGAGATTCTGAAACTTACTCTTGGATGTCGAGTAGCTAAAGCAAAAGGAAGAAATGATGAAGTACAATAGTTGAACAGAAGGTTTCAAAGGGTGAGTTGAGAAGACAAAGCAAAGCATTATAATGACATATGCAAAGACCTGGAGATGGAAAACCAAAAGGAAAGGACATACTCTGCATTTCTCAAGCTTAAACAACTGAAGAAAAAATTCAAACCTCAAGGTATAATATTGAAGGATTCTATGGGGAAAATATTGAATGAAACAGGATGCATCAAAAGAAGATGGAAGGAATACATACAGTCACTATACCAAAAAGAACTGGTTGACATTCAACCATTTCAGGAGGTACCATATGAGCTGGAACCAGTGGTACTGAAGGAAGAAGTCCAAGCTTCACTGAAGACATTGGCGAAAAACAAGAATTTAGGAATTGAGGGAGTATCAATTGAGATGTTTCAACAAACAGATGCAGCCCTGGAAGTACTCACTTGTTTATGTCAAGAAATTTGGGAGACAGCTGCCTGGCCAACTGACAGGTAGAGATCTATATTTATGCCTATTCCCAAGAAAGATGATCTAACCAAATGCAGAAATTATCGAACAATGTCTTTAGTATCACACTCAAGTAAAATTTTGCTGAAGATCATTCAAAAGCAGCTGCAGCAGTATATCGACAGGGAACTGCCGAAAATACAAGTCACATTCAGGAGAGGATGTGGAACCAGGGTATCCTTGCTGATGTCAGATGGATCCTGGCTGAAAGCAGAGAATACCAGAAAGATGTTTACCTGTGTTTTACTGACTATGCAAAGGCATTCGACTGTGTGGATCATAACAAATTATGGATAACATTGGGAAGAATGGGAATTCCAGAGCACTTGATTGTGCCCATGAGCGACTTTTACATAGATCAAGAGGCAGTTGATCAGACAGAACAAGGGATACTGCCTGGTTTAACTTAAGGAAAGGTGTGTTCCAGGGTTGTATAGTTGCTCAATCTGTATATTGAGCAAATAATGCAAGAAGGTGGACTCTATAAAGAAGAAGAGGCCATGAAGATTGAAAGAAGACTCATTAACAGCCTGCCTTAAGCAGGTGACACAACTTTGCTTGCTGAAAATGAAGAGGACCTGAAACACTTACTGATGAAGATCAAAGACCACAGCCTTAGTATGGATTACATCTCAACATAAAGAAAATAAATATCCTCACAACTGGACCAAAATGCAACATCATCATAAATGGGGAAGAGACTGAAGTTGTCAAGGATTTCATTTTACTTGGATCCACAAACAATACCTATGGAAGCAGCAGTCAAGAAATCAAAAGTTGCATTGCATTGGGCAGATCTGCTGGAAAAGACTCCTTTAAAGTGTTGAAAACGAAAGATGTCACCTTGAAGACTAAGGTACACAAGACCCAAGCCATGGTGTTTTCAGTTGCATCCTGTGTATGTAAAAGCTGGACAATGAATAAGGAAGACCGAAGAAGAATTGACGCCTTTGAATTGTGGTGTTGGAGAAGAATATTAAATATACCATGGAGTGTCAAAAGAATGAGCAAATCCGTCTTGGAAGGAGTACAACCTTAGAAGCAAGGATGGAGAGGCTACATCTCACATACCTTGGACATGTTGTCAGGAGGGATCAGTCCCTGGAGAAGGACATCGTGCTTGGTAAAGTAGAGGGTCAGTGAAAAAGAGGAAACCCCTCAATGAGATGGATTGACACAGCGGCTGCAACAACGGGCTCATACATAGAAACGATAGTGAGAAGGGCGCAGGCCCAGAAAATGTTTTGTTCTGTTGTACATAGGGTTGGTATGAGTCAGAACCCACTCCATGACACCTAACAACAACAACATGATTTGCCCAAAAGAAACACAGGTTAGTTTCAATGTAGTAGCCCTGCGTACAGAGTATTGGAGGAATAGGTTGAAAACCTGAGCCCCACCTAGAACCTTCAGAGTCAGTAAATTTGCATTTAAAAAGACATGCAGACCTACTGGTAGCTGCTGGGAGAGTAGGAAATTGTATTTGAAGGAAGGACCTGCAGGAAAAAAAAAAATGACTTTTTTGCTATCGGAATTTCATGCAAGTGGTTTGCTGTTGGTTGCATCAAGGAAGGAAAAGTCAGGGCCCAACAGAAGTACCCCCTTCTAGGACTGGAAGTTAAAGGGAGCCAGTTAGTAGACAGCCTGGTATGTTCACTTGTGGTGACCACCTGGGTCCACTCAGTGAGTGGAAGGGAGGGAGGATCAGGAATAAAGAGATGGGCTGAGTTTGGACATATTCCATTGGCACCTGTTGATCTAGACCATGCAGGATAGGGATGAGAGAGAAAGAGAAAGGGTTGGCTGGTTTGAAGTGCCAGGAGGTGTGTAGACTACTGAGCCTGTGGCCGATACCCACTGACCTAACTCACAGAGGCTAGGGATGTGATTATCAGAACTTGGCTGAATGAATAGAAAGATGTTTGACACCATGAGCTGGTATAGATTGCTGCAATTTAATGGTTTGCTCCAGACTGGACTTTGCTTCCTGGATGCAGATTCTCAAAGTTCTAACCTAATCAGAAGATTCTTAAGACCAAGGAACATGCTTGTCTTCTCAGAGTACTGATTTGATAGGGACAGGCAATGTAAACATTGCCTGTCTAAAAAGGCAGGAGATAAAGGCATGAAGGGCTGGCTCACACACCTTCATGGATGTGTGCGCACACTCAATATGAGGAGGGCAAAGGAAGAACCATCACTGGACATATTTCTACGATTCTCTGGGGGATCTGGGGAAGAGGGGTTGGGGGAGGATGCTGGTGCCACTGTACGATTATTCCCCACATAACCTAAAAATTGGTTTTTTCCTCCCAGGAATGCAGCTGTAGACCCGGGAAGGAGGGATGATCCCTGAGCAAGAGGCTGTAACTATACTCCTCTATCTCAGGTACTTTAGACGTGTTATCAAGAGGGACCAGTCCCTGGAGAAAGACATCCTGCTTGGTAAGGTAGAAGGTCAGTGAACAAGAGGAAGACCCTCAGTGAAATAAACTGACATAATGACTACAACGCTGGGCTCAAACACAGCAGTGATTGTGAGGATGGCACAGGATAGGGCAGTGTTTAGTTCTGTTGTATGTAGGGTCGCTATGAGTCAAAATCAACTCAGCGGTACCTAACAACAGCACAGCCAATAAGACAAGTCAAAATTAGCAGTTTTGAAAGCCGCCTAATTTATAGAGGAGTCCCTGTGTGGTGCAAATTGTTAAGTGCTTGCCTGAAAACCAGCCAGATGCTGTTGAGTAGGCTCTGACTCATAGTGACCCTACAGGACAGAGTAGAACTGCCCCATAGGGTTTCCAAGAAGCAGCTGGTGGATTTGAACTGCCAGCCTTTTGGTTACCAACTGAGCTCTTAACCAGTGCACCACCAGTCCTTGCTAGGAGGAAAAAAAAATTATTGGATATCTAATATATTCCTTATACTATATTTTGCAGTAAGGATACAGTGGTTAAGCGGTTAGCTGCTAACCAAGAAAGGTCAACGGTTCAAACCCACCAGCTGCTCTGCAGGCAAAAAGACCTGATGATCTGTTCCCATAAAGATTACAGTCTAGTAAACCCTATGAGGCAGTTCTATTCTGTCTTATAGGGTTGCTAGGAGTCAGAATTGACTTAATGGCAATGGGTTTTTATACTAGGTACTACACACTTTTTTTTAATTCATGTGTTTCTTACTTTACAAAGCTCTCAACAATATATGATCTAGGTATTGCTTTCTTTATTCTATAAAAAAAGAATCAGAATCTTGCCATTTAAGAACTTGTCCCAAGGAGCAAAGGTAAAACCTGGAAAAGCTGAATACAAACTCAGGCCTTTCTTATGCCAAAGCTTGATACCTCCTTTAGGTAAAACATTATTTTCTTCAATTTCATATTGATGACACCCCAAAAATTAACAACCCACTTCATGGGCAAGTCCTAAACATTTACATTTCCTATGACCTACACTGACTGTTTCTCCTTTTACTTATCTAGTCTATTATTGGTCAGGATATGCTAGGGTGGATGCAGTTTGGGGAAACGCAGGACTTAGCAAAATGACTGCAGACAGATGTCTAATGGGCAAAGTGGGAACAAAAAAGTTAAGTGGGTGAATTCAGCAATAATTCGCCATAATCTCTGTCATTATATTGATCCTATCATTATAATGAATAGCAATATAATATTCTTGTATTCATTTGGCAACCTGACCTTTATGGTTTTCATATGGAGATTTCTGACCCTTGCATATACACCTAGTTCTAGATACCATTCTCCGCATGTAAGCTATTGTCTTCCTTATTCCACATAATATTATTTGTGCCCCTTTTCTCTTTACATCTAAAAAGAGAGGAAACATATTTGATAGTTTATAGTTTGATCCTGTTGTAGTTATACTTCAGTGAGGTTTTGTGTGCATCCAGGTTATTCGGCATATTCAGCCAGCCCTTGTGGCATCTGGGATATCCTGGTGGTAGTGGTTAAGTGCTAGGCTGCCAACCCAAGAGTCGACAGTTCAAATCCACCACGCGCTCCTTGGAAACTCTATGGGGCAGTTCTACTCTGTCCTATAGGGCCGTTATGAGTCGGAATCAACTCCACAGCCCTGGGTTTGGTTTGGTTTAGTGGCAGCTGAAGGGCAGAGAATGGCTATCACAGTGTTGATCACAGTGTAAACACTGTAAAGATAGTTTTGATTAAAGGAAGAAAAATTTAAAAGGGGGAAGAAAATAAAGAAAAATTAAATAAGTTTATACATTTATGATTTGTTGGTTAAAAGCAGTTCTAAGTGATAAAATATTAGCAGTAATTTCAAATAAAATAATTGCTTTTCTAACACTATTAATAGCTTTAATAGATCCAAAAAAAAAATCCAAACCCAGTGCTGTCAAGTCGATTCCGATTCATAGCAACCCTATAGGACAGAGTAGAACTGCCCCACAGAGTTTCCAAGGAGCGCCTGGTGGATTCGAACTGCCAACCCTTTAGTTAGCAGCCGTAGCACTTAAACACTACGCCACCTTAAAATTTTCTGGTATATAGGACATCAAGAATATTTGTAATTATACTGTTTGCATGAAAATCATTATGATAAAGTTTGATAAATAATTTTTGTAAGAATACAAAGTATACAGTCAGTTTTGGCATATAAATTACCTATTTAACATTAGAAATTATAGTGGGAAAAGGCAAACCAAGAATTAGAATTTATGTAACATTCTTTTTTTTCATTTGTTTTTTAACCATGTTATTATATAACTATCATGTTAAGGAAATACGAAGTAATTTAAGTTTATCAGATCGTTTTTTGGGAATCGTGTGATAATTAACAACTTAAAGACATCTCTTCAATATTAAAGCCCCACCCACCAAACATCTGCCACCAAATCCACAAACTGTATTCTGAAACCAAGAGTGTAATTAATGAAGTGATTATGAGGCTTGTAAACCTGATGGTGGTTTTAAATTTACAGGAGAACCACTGAGTGTAAGAAACTATTGATGATTTCTAAAGAACATTTTAACTTATTCAAGTGCATAAAAGGCAACAATACATTTCCACTTCTATCATATGAAAGAAAAAATAATAATTTAGTCTTCAAACCACTTACACGTTTAAGAAAGGAAGGAATAAGTAGATAAATTGTATTAATTGCAAATATATCACTAGGACATTTTAGTAGTTAAAAAGAAAAGGATTGCCATTCATAATACAACCTAGATACCAAGATACCAAGGAAGTTGAATATATTTATATATCTATATCAATGTTTATATCTATATCATCATCTATATGTATATGTATATCTAGACAGCACTGGGGGTTGGGGGATATCTATACCTGTATCTATATCATCTATATCTATCAGCTACCTACTATCTATCTATATTTTTTTTAATAGGGGCCAAATTTTGAAAATGATCATATTGTGAATAAGTCTAATGGTTTAGAGGAAAATGTCACAATTAATTTGTACATTGTAAAAATATGTGCCATTAATATTGACATGCTCCTCTAATAATTATTTTACTGTCGAAGAGATTAGGTAGGATGGATTGGAAGTGTGTCAGTGAAAATGTTCATGATACACAAGATGAGAGGAATTCCAATCCTGAGGACATATAGTGTCACACCAAATTTGGGAGCCCTTCATACAGAGGACATCTATTCTCCATAAAGAGGAGCCTTTTACTAAAAACACTAAAACTATAAAAAATACCTAACCAAAATTATAATTCACCTTATACTTAGTAGCTAATCCTTTGTGGCTTTTTATCTATATCTAATATCAATGTTATCATATTAAAAATTCATACAGTTTATAGTACCACCTGGGATAGAAATGTAGTTTTGGAGATAATACTTTTCTGGATTGTAAATCTAACACTATTATTTTTGTATTGATTAGCATTTCCCAATTACTCTAATTTGCTAAATCAACATCATTGGAATTAGAATCTAGTTTTATACAGCCTTCAGTTTAGTTGAACTAAATTTTCAAAATTAACATACATATTCATAAACTAGAAGCATAATGTTCATTAGAATTATTTATTTGTGTATTTTTTGTGGTTTTTCTTAAAGTTCAAATATTTTTGACATACAAAAACCATGTGATATGTTTGTAATTATTCCTAGCGAGATGTCTCCTATCCTAATTTATTACCTACATTCTGATGTCTTTGTAGTAGTTTCAGTAGTACATAGCTTTCTTTTTAAGCCAAGTCGATGCTTCATGTAGGAAGCAAGTATATTATACTTGAACAGAGATATCAGTGTAGAACTGAAGATGTCTCACTCATAGAACACGATTGAGGTGAAAAAAATGTATAGCAAGAATTGTATTTTATAGAGGGTGATATTGATGTGGTAGTCCACTATATTATCATTTGAAACAAAGTTTTGCATTTGTTCAGTCAAGAATATTTGAAAGTCGATTCTGTCTTGTGAGGATTTCTGTAGGGTGTAAGAATAAGCAAATGGATGTGGGAAATGACCTATTTCCAACTTCTTAGAATTACAGAATAAAAATTTTACGATGGTTTTGATTTTCTCAATTTTACCTCCCCCGTATCTTATGACACAAATCTGTAAAATATATTCTAGTTTACAGCAATGAAATAAGCTATAGAGAATTTTTGTTGAAATTCAAAACTGTGTAGCTATTAATTCCAGCAAATATTTGCATAGAATTTACTGTATGTCACACATCTCTGTCTGAAGTCCTCTATATAATCCATATTACATCTCAGTGAGGTAAGATTTGTTATTATCCTTAACTGATCACTAAGGAAACTTAGGCACAGAGACGTTAGATTACTTACCCATATCATGCAGCTGATAGTGACAGAACCAGGATTCAAATTTAGGCAATCCAGTGCATGATTTTAAACTTTACCACATGCAGCTTCTCTAGTCTCCATTCTCCTACGTAAACAAGTACAGTTGCTCTCAAGTCTGTTCTGAGTTGTAGCCACCCCGTGTGTCAGAGTAACAGTGCTCCATAGGGTTTTCAATGGCTAATTTTTCAGAAGTATTTTGCCAGGCCTTTCTTCAAAGGTGCCTCTTGGTAGTCTTGAACGTCCAACCTTTCAATTAGCAGCTGCGCATGTTAGTTGTTGGAACCACCTAGGGACTTCTTTATTAGATTACTGGGGATGCAAGACTTTTTAAATATAAACTACGTTTTGACTTTGGTAACTGACATGCGTCATTTCAGGGGCTAAGCTGAGATTAAAAATGTCTATTTGTTTTTTTCAAAGTATTATTTTAATATGAACTCCTGGAAACAAAACCTTTATTTAAAAGAACAGATCTCCAACAACATGTCTTTATTTTCAGGCATTTTTGCAACTAGCGTAGAACCGAATTAGGGTGGTGTCATTGCTAGAGGTGGCAATGGTGATTTTATAAATGTGTGTGTGGTTTATTTTTATTCCTTTTTTTGTAGTTGTTTTGGTTTATATTTTAATACTCTCATTATAGTTGCCTCTTATACTTATACCCACTGCCTAACCAGTCTTCTAAAAAAGGAAATGGTATAATTGGGAACAACAGTAAATTCTAAGCCATGATTCAAATTTAAAAGGAAATGCTATGGTAATTAAAGATACATGGATGATTACTTAGTTCATCAGAAAAGTTTACCCTATCACCACATTTCTTTCAGATTTGTGAAACTACCATTTTAACTGCTCAGAGCATGTACTAAGTTTGTAAGTTTTTGAGAAGATGATACTTTTCTGTATCACTGTGATTTATTATACTGTTTTCAACTGACCACCTATGTTGGTGAATAAAAAATGTATGTAGGCAGTCCCTGGATTATTAATGAGTTCCATTGCTAAATCTGTCTTTAAGTCAAATTTGTATGTAAATCCAACAGCTAGGTATGGTTCATATTTAACATCAGTTAATTAAATGTTTGTCTTAGTATATAGCGTACCTTTTTATGCATAAAAAATATTAAAGAAACACTTCAAGATACACTAAAACATCTTTAACATAATAATAATATTTTGATGTGTGTCTCAAAGTAGTGCCTGTTTGTTAAGAACCATTTTATGTACCTCGAATTTTTAATATAATAGGCTTTATAGGGGTCGATTCATAACTGCAGGCTGTATGTAAATTGGATTTTTGTAGCCCAGGAACTGCCTGTATATCTCTGGTATTGATTTCTAAGATTAAGGCCCGTACAACACTTTAATGCATCTTCTTGTGAATGCATGTCAAACCAGTAGCTTTCTTATCAAAAGTTTTTAAATTAATATGTATTTCTAGTATTTGGAAGTAAATCATGTTCCCATAAAAATGGACAATAGTTCATCAGTTATTTGAGACATTCATGGCTTTCTAATTAACCTTGTAATCTTAACAAAACAAAAACATTTTTGACTGCAACTATATGGCAATAAAGATAATTTATTTCAACACATCAAATATACTAATTGATTTAGAAAATAATTAGCTATATTTTATTATCTATAGTAATACTCAATTCAAGATAACTTACATTTAAAGGGAGAGGGATGAGAGTTGACTGAGAAAAATGTAACTTTTAATCAGTGACATCTCATGGTTGTTATGAACTTACTTTGATTTAAAACCATAAACACTTGATTTTTCCAGAATTTCACTGAATGTTCCGACATCTGGATAACCATCCCCCCACCACCCCGCCACAGCTATGTTGGGTATTTCCTTACTAGAATATGGAAGCTTCCTTCCCCATCATTTCTAGCCCACATTCAGGGCACGCACTGGTTTTGGAATGTGGTCAAATAAGTATTCTTAATAAACTCATTTACTTTTGCTCAGTGACTAGCGCTATTTCCCAGCCATTTACAGAGCTCATGTCATTTTACTTCCTTCTTTCAAAGACACTGATCAGAAATCATGTAGTACATAGTATTTGCCTAGCTTGTTTTCTACCTGAGATTCATGCGTCCCTAGAGTTCTCTTCCCAGTGCTATCCTGAGACCTTGATCTGCACTTCATATGGCCTTCTCTAACAGTGCCCACATACAGGGACAAGGAATCCACAGGGCAGACAGCATACCTACCCTAAGCTAAATCCCATCAGCCCCTTTCTGAATGGCATGAAAAGCTCTGAGCTTACAACAACCATCTGCTTGATTTTCTTCTACTGGTCTATTTTCTCAAAGGTCACCACTGCAATGGGCACTGTTAGGCTTAACTGGTGGCCAGTAAACAGTTGTCTGTTGAGGTTTGAATTGAGCTTACCTATGTGGCCTTCTTTCATATGTGGCCTTAGATGTCTACACATGTATGTGTGATGTCCCTGTGGTGGAGGATGGAGACTGAGTGTAGGCCAGGACCAGGAACTGGCTCTTCCCTCATTCAATGGAAACCAAAAGAGTCCCCAAAATTTAAATTGAAACATGTTCTTCTAGGTCCTTATAAGGTATATTTATGAAGGCATAGGAACAGAATATATTTTTTTAAGTCTTTTTTTTTTTAAGTTTAACTTTTGCATATTTGGACATATATGAAGTAGTCTTGCCCAAAACCCTGCAGATGTTAGAAATATCCCTGCTTCCTACTTTTCCAAACTTAATTCCTTTTGTTGGAAGATCATTTTTTTTTTCTCTACCTCTGTATAGATTTATTTACTTCGCCTAATAGATTATCTTTTGTTTCCTGTCACTATATTCTTCTCTGCTATTCCATTAGCAACCTGCCAGTCCCTAAGATACCTGACACTTCAACTATAGCAAGGATTGCTTTAAGACAAGTCTTCACCCCACCCATGCCTAATCATCTTTTCTTATGCACACACATTCACCCTAGGTTATACCTACATAGAAATTCTGGAGCTCCTATTGACTGGAGACAAATTTTCTTTTCTCTACATAAGGCGCAGTGGTTAAGACCTTGACTTCTAACCAAAAGGTTGGCAGTTCAAGTCCACCAGCTGCTGCTTGGAAACCCTATGAGGTAGTTCTATTCTGTTTTATAGGGTTGCTATGAGTTGGAATTGACTCGATGGCAATGAGTTTGATTTTTTTTTTTTTTTTTTTGGTTCTACATATTTTTTGTTATCATTCTCTGTCATGGATTGAATTGTATCCCCCCAAAATACATGTCAGTTTAGCTAGGCCATGATTCCCAGTATTGTGTGGTTGTCGTTCATTTTGTGATCTGATCTGATTATCCTAAGTGTTGTAAATCCTAACCTCTATGCTTGTGCTTATAATCCTATTAGGGAATGAGCTGTCTGTTATGTTAATGAGGCAGGATACAATCTATAGAATTAGGTTGTATCTTTAGTCAAATCTCTTTTGATATGTAAAAAAGAGATGTGAGCAGAGAGGAGAGGGACCTCAGCACCACCAAGAAAGAAGAGCCAGGAGTTAAGTGAGTCCTTTGGATCCAGGGTCCCTGAGCTGAGAAGCTGCTAGACCAGGGGAACACTGATGACCAGGACCTTCCCCCAGAACCAACAGAAAGAGAAAACTAAACTGTGAAAGAATAAATTTCTGTTCATTAAAGCCATCCACTTGTATTTCTGTTACAGCAGCACTAAATAACTAAGATACTCTCTTATTGCAGGCATTGTTATTCAACTTGTATAATTGCTACTTGCATATTTAAGTTGTCCTTCCCAAATGTAAGCTGCTACATCTGACCTATGTACACTGGGGAGAGAATTCTAGTGATGTGTGAATCTCAGACAGAAAATAAGCTAGGCAAATCCTATGTACATAGACTATATCTGACCTATGTATACTCTAACACATATATCCATTTCAGTCCATCATTTCTCTCTCTGGGGAGTATATGTACTATGAATACTCCTATGTATAAAGAAAATTTAAACAAAAAAATGTTGAATAAACTGATTAACATATAAATTATTTCAATGGTATTTACCACCCAAAGTATAACATATTTTGTATTGTTTTTGCCATACAGTTGTATGTTAGGAAAAAAAAAAAGGATTTCTTGTAGGTTTGATTTAGTAGATATAAAACTACAACAAATGGGACTTGCATCAAATAAGTTCAATGGAAAAAATGAATTTTAAAAGCTGTGCTCTAAATTTTTAGATGATCTTTTATATGTATACCTGCTGTCTCTTCTCTTCTTGCCAGCACATCACAGAACCCTAAATTAAATTTAACTATGGGTTTTAAAATATAGTTCACCTCTCAGATGAGTCAACTGGTATCATTCATTGGCTTGAACCAAAGTTATTTCTATTGTACACCCCCAAAATTACCAGTTGCCAAATTATTCCATGGTTAATTAAAATATCACTGGTATGAGGTGGATGAAGCAGTTGTGAATATCTAGAAATGTTTTTAATTTTAATAGTACTTTCTTACAGGTGAGTCATAATCTTTAGAATATTTCTCAGAATGTGGGTGTGGTGCAGTGGCTTAGCACTTGGCAGGTAACCAAAAGTTCAGTAGCTCTAACCCACCAGCTGCTCCAGAGAAGAAAGATGTGGCAGTCTGCTTCCATTAAGATTACATGCAGCCTTGGAAATACTCTGGGGCAGTTCTGCTCCGTCCTATTAGGCTCCTATGAGTTGAAATTGACTTTAGTGCAATGGGTTTTGTTTTGTGTTTTGTGTTTTTTTTTTTGGTGCCTGACATAAGTGTAAGGAGCCCTGGTGGTACAGTGGTTAAAGGTCTTGGCTGCTAACTGAAAGGTTGACGGTTCAAACCCGCCAGTCGCTCCACAGAAGAAAGATGTGGCAGTCTGCTTCATAAAGATTACAGCCTTGGAAACCCTCTGGGACAGTTCTACTCTGTCATATAGGGTCTCTATGAATCGGAATCAACCTGAGGGCAATGGGTGTGGCTTTTTGGTTTGGATGAAAGTGTAAAACAGTATTTCTGTCAGCTCAAATGAGAACTGCTAGACTATTTTCTTACACAAAATTCATTAGAAACAAGACTTAGGCATTATGATTTTATACTTGCAAATCAATCCCATAATAAATCCTGTTTTTATTTCAGTTTTTAAGTATGATATATGTTGTTTATATTAGCATAAACTGACTCTTATAATCCACAGAAACTGGAAAATAATAATTAAAAAATATTTACACTTAGAACACAGACTTGTGAAATCCAAATAAGAATGTGACGTGATTCTGAAAACCGAGCTTCCAATTGTTCCACTATGTTAATGTGTAATTTTTTACAACAGTGATTCTTACCTCAAGGATTTTTTTGTATGTAAAACGAGATCATGCAAGCTAAGTACATAATTCTGTTATGTGTTTAATAAATATTAGCTTTAAGTATTATTATATTGTTATTATTTCACCTTTCTTGTTTTTGTTTTTCTTACCAGTAACATGAAGGACCGTATTAGTTTATCTCTAATGTTATCTTCTGGTCTGAAATTTCACTGTGATCTATGTGAATGTTGGCTTATTAGGTTTTGATGAGACAGCTAAGTCTCTGGTCTTTCTCTGACTATGGCAGCAGTGGTCACATTTTCCTTCTGCTGCATGGTAGGGACAAATTTTATAACATATAGTTTTATGAATATTCTGCTAGCTTAAAATTTATGAAATTCAGTTGATTAGCATTTAGTCAGAAAGTATCATACAGTTTAGGTGACATTGTTTTACTTTGATAGTCTATAAAATTTTTATTGCAGCTTTAAAATACCTGCTTTCATTTGTTTGACATAAAAATGATAGTGAATATGTGGAAGAGAGGAGACAGTTACGTACTTCCCTTCCACTTATTAAGATAAAATCTTCTAAAATATGTATTTATTCAACAGCTACTTCAGAATCTATTCTTTGCCAGGTAGTATGAATAGTGTTTGATGAAAGATGTTGAAATAGTCCTAGGAAAAGTGATAAGGGTTAGATATGTAACTGGATGGAAGGCTTCCCTGTTGAAATCAGAAATACCTTTCAGCATGGGAAAAGTGACACACCAGAAACAAACACAGAAAAAAAAAATCAACTGAAGGAAGGTGACACAAATCAGGTTCACTATCACATAGCAAAGTCAATAAGGATCCATTCATACAAAACCATAGACAGGGATGCCCTTGCTCTATATGCCCTTGGAAGGTGTCAAATATAGCAAATCTCCCTAAGCGTTACCTAGGAAACTGGTAATAGAGCAATAGCAGCTAGGCTGAGATGGATTCTAAGATATTTTCAGTGAGCCTTAGAGTTTCTTTATACTCCAAACGAAAGGAATTTAAGAATATATATAATGTGGATGGAAAGGATTAAAAATAATAATAATATCATAGAATCATATAGTTTATGACTAAAGCTTAGGAGTTAGGACTTTACTGAGATAACAGAACTATTTAATGAGACAATAAGTCTGTAGTCAAGAAAATTAGCTGGTTTATTATTGTCTTTGAAACTCATTACGAAAAAAAAATGGATGAGAGGACTTAAAATGCTCCTCCATGACCTCTAAAACATTGATTCTGGGGAGACAGAGATCAAATTGTAGTGAACATCTCCTGAATCCTCTTCATTGCTTTCCATTAAACCTCTCTAAAATTGCAATATAATCAGGTTAAGTCATCAGTTATGAATAACTGATGATAACCTACTTCTTATCTTTTTGTATGGTCTATGGGCAAATGGCAGCTATCTTTTTATATTCACGTATTTATTAATGAATGTTAATGTTTAGTAATTAAAGATGTCCAGGACACAGACTAAGAAGACCTGGTGGCTTAGTGGGTAAGCACTGGGCTGCTAACTGAAAGATCAGTGGTTTGAACCTACCACAGGAGAAAGATGTAGCAGTCGGCTTCTGTAAAGATAACCTTGAAAACCCTACAAGATAGTTCTGCTCTGTCCTACAGGGATGCTATGAGTCGTAATTGACTCAAAGGCAACAGGTTTGGTAGGACACAGACTAAAAATCAAGGGCAAGTTTAAACTCATGCATTCAGGAGAGACTAAACCAAAAAAACAAACCAAACTCATTGCCGTGAGTCAATTCCAACTTACGGTGCTCCCATGTGTTATAGAGTAAAACTGTTCCACGGGGTTTTCTTGGCTGTAATCTTTACAGAAACAAATTGCCAAGCATTTCTTTTGCACAGCAGTTGCGTGGGTTGGAACCACCAACATTTAGGTTAGCAGTTGATCACAAACTTCTTGCACCATCCGGGGATCTTCAGGAGAGACATATCCATAATTTAAAGAACAAGGAAAAACAATGTGTGGCAGGTGATGAGCATCACTGAGGGAGTCGTGAGAAGCAGGGAATGCTGCAAGAATAGAGAAGAATTGAAGAGTGTGAAAAATGGAGAGTCTATTTGCTGAGGTTTTTCAGTAGAAATGTACCCACCAATTGCACTGCCGTCTTCAGAAGCCTCTGAGTGTCTGGCATAGATACGACACCTCATGAAGGAATTCTTATGAATGAGCACCATACTTGGTACCAAATTATCTTACCACAGCTTAATGATTAGACTAAGTCTTGTTGTTGGAACTCAAAGCAGGCATATCTATTCTGACCAGAAACCTGCAAAATTACTAAGTTAATGAAATATTTTGTTAGAGTATTTAATTGTGAGTAGTACGGGAAGAGTTATTTAATCCATTGTGAAGTTAGTAGAAAGAGCAGGTGGAGAAAGGACTAAGGATGTCACTTGTTCATCAAAATCTGTTACTTCTTACAATATATCCTCACATCATGAGGTTGCCTGAGGTTGTCTTGTCTGTGTGCAGTCAGAACACTGTAAACAGGGAAAAAATGACATTTTTGTAAATTTCAGAATTTCAAGGGGCTCTCTAGAGTAGGGCTCACCTGACCTTTCATGTTGACTAGTTGAACACAGTAAAATAGAGAACACTTTGTAGTATTCCAAAGGAGGTTAGAACTATGGATTGGAAAATGCATAAAATACTCAGGGACAACAAGAGAAATTCATCAGAAAGCTGACCAAAACCAAAACCAAACCTGCTGCCATTGAGTCAATCCTGAAAACACTGAAGTGTGAGTCAGGTAACATGGACCAGAAAGATGAAACAGTAAGAAAACTAGAATATTAAGAAGCCAGGATGGAATCTTCTCAAAACTAGCCTTAAAATATGACCTCTTCCTCCCATGTGAAGATCCTTCTCCCCCTACCCAATCTTCTACAAGGGCTGTGCTCCAAGCTCCACCCCCTAGCTAACAGTTATGGACTGAATTATTTGGAAAGAGAGAGGGAAGGAAGATTTGAACACTTTGTTTTTCTTTGTATATATTTTCTTTGTTTATATTTTTCTCTGAAAAACTTTCATGTTTTCCTTCCTATGAACACTTGCTTATACTATCCTTCCTACTGGAGACTTCCCTCTCTCTTATTTCACTTATCCAAGTCTCACACATCCTTCAACCCCAGGTTTAAATGCCAGGGTGAACCAAGAGTCTCTTATTCTACTGTGGAATCCTATATATATTGCCTTGTTTTGTTGGATACAATTTTATTAATGTATTAGGAGTTAGAATACTTCTATAATTGTGTAATCTAAATATTTTTACCTATTACAGATGACTAAATTCTATTTTGTATGCATGTGATTCATTAAATTAATATTAAAAACATTCATATGCTTATCCTGATACTGTGGAAGTAGTATACCACATATGTCTCCACCGTATGACTCTGGGCTTAACCACATGAGTTAATTTGGACTAAGGAATATGAGCATATGTGATGCAAGTAGGTGCTTCAAATGTGTGTATGCAGTTAGTGTGACATTTTAGGTTTCTACCATTGTGAATAAGAGCTTCACCCAGACAGCTGTTGCCTCTTCAACATGGGCCCCAGAGTTAAAACTCAGGGCAGACTAAAACACAACATGCTGCAAGAATTAGTCCAGAGCCAGCTTGTAGCTGATCCACAGATATGTGACAAGGAAAATCTATTTGATGTTACTGAGATCTGTTGATGGTTTGTTAAGCAATAGCTAACAGATCACATTTTGCTGATCAAATAAAGAGACCTGGGATGATCAATTCAATAGAGAAAAAAATAATTCAAGAATAAGGGATAGAGAATGGATATGGTGAGATAGAACTGAAATTTTAAACTGAGATGTGAGGGATGTCCTCACATGAAGGTGATATTTGAAGTTGGTGAATAAGGGAGTCATGTACATACCTGTGGAAACATAATTCCAAGTTGATAGACATACAAGGAGTCCTGGTGATGAGAACTGTTAAGGAATTGGTTACTAGCCAAACCTTGATGGTTCAAACCCACCCAGTGGCTCCATGGGAGAAAGACCTGGCTATCTGTTTCCATTAAGATTACAATCTAGAAAACCCTATGTGGCAGTTCTGTCTTGTCACATGGGGTCATTATGAGTTGAAATCGACTCTATAACACCTAACAACAACAATAACAGAGATAGACAATTGCAAAAGTCTTGAAGTTAAAATGTGCCAGAAGTATTTAAGGAACAGCAAAGAGGCAAGTAGGGCAGAGGGACAGAGCTTTTGATTCACTCTGAATTATACAAGAAATTGTTGGAGGATTTTTAAAAAATGTATTGTTGAAATGAAATATCAGATTTATATTTTAAAAGGATTACTCTGGCTTTTGTGTTGAGGATTGACTGAAGGGTAGAAGGCTAGAGCAAAAACAGTGGAACTGGTCAGGAAGCTATTGAAACAATCAGAAGAGAGTCAAGGAAAGCTTATACTTGTGTGGTACTGGCTGACCAGGTGAGAAATCTTCAATTTCTGGACATTCCTGAAGGTACAGCCAGCAAGATTTGCTGATGAATTTTAATGGGATGTATGTGAAAATTGGAGTAGCCAAGAATCATTTCAGGTGGGTCAGAAAAGCTAGAAAGTGAAGTTGCCACTCATTAAGATAAAAAAAAAATAGTAGCAAGATAATAGGAATCCATGCCAATAGGCGTTACAGCAAAATCACTTAAACTATCATGAGATTGAAGAGACATATATGTTACAGGATATTGAGTGGAGAATTTTCTTGATGCCCTGAAAAAGACGCTACAGTTTACAGCCATAAAAAGTGGATACTAGATACTACATATATATTTTTTTAAAGATCCATTAATAATTAGGGCCAAACACTACTTCTAGTGCTTAAAAAAACTGGACCAAGCCTCCTTGTCCACAATGAATTCCCATACTCCTTGTCCTCCACTCCATCCCACTCTTCACTAGTATAAATAATCAAAACACTGACCAGGTGTAAGAAAGGGAGAAAATTCTGGGTTACTGCTGTTGTGGACATCAGTGTTAGCAGTAATGTGGTGTTTATGCCACCTGCTTATTTGGGAAGGAAATGGGATTCTCTCTTACCAAGCAGAGAGAGAGTTCATAGAGACATAGACACCAGAAGACCTGGCAAGGTGGAAGACTAGTGTGTCATTCCCTGCTGGAAGCTTTCTGAGTTGTTGAATCTCAGACATATTCTGGCAGTAGTATGAGAGAGCTCTTTGGTTGGCTTCACATATACTCATAAATATGGTGAGCACAAGTGAGCAGAGATTGGTGCCTGTTTCCTGTTTGGTGATCTTTTTTTTTTTTTTTTTTTGAAGGTGTGTAGCTTGAGATTGAAGTCTAAAGTAGAAGAGCAAGGGGGATTTATGGCGTCTAGGCCTGGGAAAAAGAAGATACAATGTACTCAGTGTTTCCTTTGTCCATGTAAGGACATTAAGGTTATGATATCACAGAGCCGCCCAAGGGCCTGGTACACTAGAAAAACTGGCAAAATACACAGAGATGATTTGTACCAGATCATTACTGAAGTCATATTGAGACAAAGCTGCCTCTTTGTGTACGGATCCTCAGAGAAAGCAGGGACTAGGGTAAAGTTAAATCTGGCTCCCACAAATCCGTGAGCATTATGGCCAAAGCCATTAGTAGGAGATGAAAACAAAGCAAGCCAGAGTGAAAACAAAGATGCCTTTTTACCAAAATTATGTGAACAGATTATAAATGAAGTTATCTGTATGCCCTATTGCTCTTTTCAGACTCGATTCCTTAATCCCAGAGTGGCTAGGTCTTCAAAACAGAGAGGAAGAATGTATCTGAGAATCAGACCATGATCCCACCCCTCTGCCTATCCTAGGTGCTAGATTGCGAGCAAGAGAAATGGGATCCTAACCAATGCCCTCATCCCACGCCAGTGGTGATAAACAACAAGTCTGGAATGTGCCTGAGGGAGGGAATGCATAAGCTTTATATCAGCAGTGAGATTGGGGTTTAAATCAAGAATGTTTCAGACATTTAATAAGACAGAGTGGCCAGTATCACATGGGGTGTTCCTGAGGTCTTTTTTATGGATAAAAAAGAAAAAAATACAAAAGATCGATGTCAAAAGTAATGATTGGAGTAAAAATAAGTTTTAACATCCAAGTTAATTAAGACCTCAGTAGGTCATCTATACAAATTTCTGTCGTTTAAAATAATATATTACCCTAAAATTGTTTTTTTTCTTTTCTCTGTGTATATAATGTAGGTGTAAAAGTAAGTATCAAAATTCTGTGCCTTAACCCTTAAGAGGGTATTTGTGGGAATAACAAGTTGGGTGCTTTACAAAACATTAGTGTAAATACACACTGAAAGATAAATAGTCTCTACTTCAAATTCATACAAACTCTGATTGACTTAGGGAAAAAAAAATTCATATCCGGTCTGCGTGAAAAAAATGTATTGCAGGTAATTCACCTTAAGGGGAATGAAGAATCAATACATAACAAAAACCGGTTAACTACAGTGTGTTTAAAAGTATGCCCAGGTAATTCTCTAGGTATCTAGGATATGTAACTTAAAAAGAAAAGCACAAATAGATTTTAGGTAATTTTAAACTGTAAGCATACTCCATGGTGTCAACTTGATGTCAGCTCTCATTTTGAAGCGCACAATTATTTTCTTTTGTTGTTCTCTATAGCTCCACCTTTCTTTTTTTTCTAATGTCTGATCTCTCGTTTTTTCTACATCCTCAAAGCCTTCTTTTGTTCTCCCTAGACTCTTTTCAGAAATCTTTAACTGCTAGATGTCATCTCCTATATTATTACTCACGTCCCAAGACATTAAAAAGCAGCAATTTCTACACCAGCAAGCTACAAAGACAAAAATCTTAATACTTGAAGTCAAAGATGTGAAATAAAAACAATCAAACAAACCAACAACAATTCAAAGGCCTTGCCAACTTTGGAAACCCTGGTGGTGCAGTGGTTAAGAGCTATGGCTGCTAACCAAAAGGTCGCAATCCGAATCCACCAGGCACTCCTTGGAAACTGTACTATAGTATAGGGTCATTATGACTCGAACTTGATGGCAATGGGTTTTTTTTCCCCCAAACTTTATTATTTTGTTATAGACTTGATTTACTCTGTGATAATCACATGGTTTTATCTATTTTTATTTAATGTCATGTTGAAGATACTTGATCTTCGCTTATTTTAAATACTCAGCATATTATTCTCTTATCTTTCCCTCTTGGGTTTTCTTACTTTACTTGACTTCATTTGAAAATTTTGGCCCTGAAATATTATAAACAAACTGGCAGGATATACCTTGATCAACCATTGTTCAGTAGAGCGAGAGACAGAGCCTTCAAATTCTATTTGCTGTAAAATGAAAGCTGAATAGCACAGCATTAGCTATGTGGGAGGTTAGAGATACTTCCCTCTTGATGAGCCTGAGGTCAACAAGTATTCAAACACGCTCAATTCATTTGGAAATATCCGGAGACATCTAGATGCCCAGGTAACTGTTCTACGGTTAAAGCCAACTAGCTAGCCCACAAAACTAGCTAGCTAGAAGTGCTACAAAATCTGAACAACAGTTGTGATTGCACGTCAAAGAGCACAGAAATGAAAAAAAAAAAAAGAAACAAATCAATAAAGCCTTATTCAAACTTAATTTGTTGGGTATAAACTAAGCTTTTTTTTTTTTTTTTTTTTCTGGATCTGATTCAGTGACTGCATTGCAGTAGTGGCTCTGTTCCAAAAATAAAGATGACCCTTCCCAATGTATAGCTTCTTATGCCAGGTTTTTAAGTAGTTGCAGTTCTGAACACAAATTGACTGAGATTATCACCAAGTCTGGCTAAAGGAATTATGTAGCAATGATGTTGTCTGTCTCTGCCATCCCTGGTTCTGATCAGAAACAGCTCTTAAGTCTGTGCATTGAACCAACCATTCATGAGCCAGTCTTAATGATGCCCAAGAGGTGTTTTATTTATTTATTTTTTCAACAGCTCCATATCATAAGCCTTGGAAGTTACTGCACTTCCCCATCTACCCATTTACTTATTCAAATAATATTTGCTCAGCTCCTATTTGTAGGGGGGTTGGGATCAGACACAGGGATAGTTTATCAGTTATGGTCCAACAAAGATCACACAGTAATTTGAAACAGAGAAAGTTTAATATAAGGAATTATTAACTATAACAGGGAATTGAAATAATAATGGGTTGGCCTGTAAGAAGTCAAAAGAGGTCTGATAAATACAGGAAACAAGACAAAAATTCTTACAACTGAACCAATAAGCAACATTATGATAAAAGGTGAAAAGATTGAGGTTGTCAAGGATTTCCTTTTACTTGAATCCACAATCAATGTCCACAGAAGCAGCAGTCAAGAAATCAAACATCACATTGCATTTGACAAATCTGCTGCAAAAGATTTCTTTCATGCATTATAAAGCAAAGATGTCACGTTAAGGACTAAGTGTGCCTGACCCAAGCCATGGTGTTTTTAATCACCTCATATGCATGTGAAAGCTGGACAGTGAATAAGGAAGACATCAGAAGAATCAATGTCTTTAAATTAAGTGTTGGTGAAGAATATTGAATATACCATGGACGAACAAGAACGAACAAGTCTGTCTTGGAAGAAAGTCCAGCCAGAATGCTCATTAGAAGCAAGGATGGTATGATGTTGTCTCACATACTTTGGACATGTTATCAGGAGAGATCAGTCCTTGGAGAAGGACGTTATGCTTGTTAGAGTAGAGGGTTAGTGAAAAAGGAAGACCCTCAACGAGATGGATTAACACAGTGCCTGCAACAATGGGCTCAAGCATAACAACGATTATGAGAATGGCAGAAGACAGAGCAGTATTTCATTCTGTTGTTCATAGGGTTGCTATGAATTGGAACTGACTCAACCACACGTAACAACAACAAATATGAGAATAGCAGATTTAAGGGTTATCCACTTTATCTAGGTCTTAGAGAGAGTGCCCATGGAACAGCACAACTCCCCAGTACTGAGACAAGACATTCTATGGTAATAAGTGAACAGTAGAGAAGTTGCTGCGGTGCCACAAGAATGGAGCTTGCTGGACGTTTACCCTCTAGATTGCCAAAGAAAGCTGTTCAAGGAAGGTGTCTCACCAGAGGCACTCTACTGTGAAATACCTGAGGGAATTACTGGGAGAAGTTGGTGGCTGGTGAGTGCTGATGGCTACGCAGGCCTAGTCACCATGCACTGAAGTATCCAGATGCCAGAGAAGTCGTGTGTGCTGCAGGATCCTGGCCCTAAAAAAGCCGTCAATATGGAGAAGTGCAGCACTGGAAAAAGACACCTTCACTGCAGAGGCCTGGAATTGGCTTTCTATCTCATTCTTCTAAACTGGAGCATGAGTTTCTAAAGGATGTTATACACTATATTTCAGCATACATATATTAAGGTATGGGCCCATGAAAGAGATTGTCATGTTACACAACAGGCAATTAGAAGTTCTCAAGATGAAGTAAAGTGGTTTGCACCAGTTACAATGCCCAGAAGGAATTAAAAGTATGAGTGATGTTCTTGAGTAAGAGTCTTAAATCTGGAATATGCATCCATTCATTTTCATATGGGATATCCTTATAAGCTGCTTCTGAGATGTTCAGACATTACATAAGTACTACGTGTATGCAAATCTGCAAAATGTCCAGCTTGACTTATCTTTTTTAATTATATATAGAACTGAATGGCCCAATGTACTAGAAGATTCCCCAGCATAGAACTACATCCTCCACTCCCTGGTTCAATGCATTTTGAAATAAAAATCTTACTGTTGGCTTTCTCAAAAAGATGAACACACAATTAACATGTATGTATGTTTTTTTATGATGCAGCAATCCCAGTTCTAGGTATGTACCCAAAAGAAGGGAAAGCAGGAAGGCAAACAGAAACCTGTACACCAGTGTTCATTGTAGCACGGTAGCCAAAAGGTGGAAAAGACCAAAATGCCCTTCAATAGATGTATGAATAAACAAAATGTGGTATATATGTACATTTGGATACTATACAGCCTTAAAGAGAAATGAAGTTCTGATGCACGCCACAACATGGATGAGCATTAAAAACCTTATGCTGAGTGAAATTAAATCAGTCACAAAAGGACAAGTACTGTATGATCTTACTTATGTGAAATAAGCCAATACATAGAAACCAAAGATTATTAATGGTTACCAGGGGTGGGAGAGAGGAGGAAGTGGGGAGCTTTTGTTCGAGGAGAATTGAGTATATGTTAATAGTGGACTATTTTAGAAAAGGATAGTGATAGTGGTAATGACGGCGCAACATAAAAAAGGTAATCATGCCACTGAATTGTAAATGTGGAAATTGTTTTATTGGCACATGTTTTGGTGTATATATTTTCACTACTATTTTATACATATATATCCAAAAAACCCAATGTCGTCGATTATAAACCAAAACCAAACCAAACCCACTGCCGTCAAGCCGATTCTGACTCATAGATAGCAACCCTATAGAACAGAGTAGAACTGTTTCCAAGGAGCACCTGGCAGATTCGAACTGCTGACCTCTTGGTTAGCAGCCATAGCACTTAACCACTACGCCACCAGGGTTTCTGCTATATATATATATGTATGTATATATCCAGGGATTGTTACTCTGGATTTTCCTGGTAGGGTCAACGTAATCACAAGAGTCCCTATAAAGGAGGTAGGAGTTTCAGAATCAGACAAGATGTGATGACAGAAGCATATATATATATATGCATATATATACATATATATGAGAGTAAGTCAAAAAGTATTGCTACGAGGGTTACATTTCATACATGCACAGATTTATTCCAAACAAAACGTGTTTAAACACGTCTCTGTGATCAGTGGATGGCTACAGACAAGTTCTCTCAGTGACAGACTTGTCTTAGTCCTTTTAAAAAAAAGGATAGTTTTTGTGCTGCGGAAAAAAACGATTTTGAGGCAGGGCTAACATTAAATTTTTAACAAAACTCAGGTGGATGTCTTCCCAAATCATCGAAACTTTGCAGCAAATTTATGGGAATGCTACCCCACATAAACCACCAGTTTTTAGATGGATCATGTGTTTTAAGGAAGATCTGGAAGACCTCAAAGATGAGCCAAGAGAGGGAAGACCATTCAGAAGATTATGGGGACTGTTTTGTTGGATTCCAAAGCAGTAATCTTGATAGATTTGCTTGAAGGACATAGGACGATCATGGGGGCTTATTATGAAGAGGCTTTAAGAAAACTGAAACTGCATTGGTGAGAAAAAGGCCAGGAAAGTTGTGCTGAGAAATTTTTTTTTTTTTTTTCCATCATGACAGCGTACCTGCTCATTCTTTGAGGGTAGCAAGGATTGTCCTACAGAATCTTATTGGGAAACCTTGCCCCATCTACCCTATGACCCTGTTCTTGCCCCTTCAGACTTCCTTTTGTTCCCATAACTTGAAGGACATTTAAAAGGAACACAATTTGAGTCCCCCGAGGATGCCAAAACTGTTGTTTTTATAAGGTGTAAATCAAAGTGCACAGAATTCTTCAGAGAAAGGCTAGAGAGATGGAAATGGCTCCTTCAGAAGTGTATAGACCTAGATGGAAGATATGTCTAGAAATAATAGCTTCACATTTTGATAGTTTTGTTTAATAAAGCTTTCTATGATTTTGTAGCAATACTTTTTGACTTACTTTTATGTGTGTGTATAAAAAAATATATACATAAAATTCATAAATATATATATATATATAACTCATAATGTTGGGTTTGATTCATAATACATAAGAGATTTTTTAAAATTAATACCATTAAATAGAACACACTGTCCTTCCAATAAAGTTCTTAAACCAAACAGCCCATCCTTCTATGATGTGAGCTAAGATAATGTCTTTCTCAGTTCACACACTGAAGTTTTCTAATTGTGAGCTCGTGTTCACTAGACTAATTGTCCACAAAATTTGAATGTGTATTGGTTTCCTATTGCTGCTGTAAGAAACTGCTGCAAACCTAGTGGCTTAAAGCAACACAAATATTTTCTTTTAGATCTGTGGATCTGAGGTTCAAAATGGGTCTTATGGGGATAAAGTCAAGGTGTCCAGCAGAGCTGCGTTCCTTCTGGAGCTGCCACTTGCATTCCTTGAGTTTGTGATGCCTTCCTCCATATTCAAAGCCAGCAGCATAGCATCGTACAGTCTTTTGCTCTGATCTCTGCTTCTGTCATCACATCTTGTCTGATTCTGAAACTCCTACCTCCTTTATAGGGACTCTTGTGATTACGTTGACCCTACCAGGAAAATCCAGGGTAACAATCCCTGGATTATCCTTAACTTAATCATACTTTTAGGGACCCTGGTGGTTCAGTGGTTAGACACTTAGATGCTAACTGAAAGTTCAGCAGTTCGAACCCAACAGCCACTCCACAGGAGAAAGATGAGGCAGTCTGCTTCTGTAAAGCTTACCAACTAACCAAACTGTTACCACTGAGTCAATTTTGACTCATAGCCTTGGAAATCTTATGGGGCAGCTCTACTCAGTCCTACTGGGTCACTGTGAGTTGGAATCCACTCAGTGGCAATAGGTTTTTGGTTTATTAATTCTAAATGGTCTCTTAATTCTAAATATAGATTGACTAGAAGTTTATTTTTATTTTGAAGAGACTTTTGACATTTTTATTAAAAAAAATCAGAGATAGGATAGAATCACGTCATATTAAAAATATAGCTGCATAGGCCCAGTCATTTCTCACGAGCTATGAAAGGAGACAATTCTCAAAGAAGGGAACTACGATTCTCATTACTTTTCCAATATTGTCACTTATAGCATAGATGATAGAAAATAGCCTAGAAAATTTACTTCTGAATTCTCAAGCATGCAATTCTTAGGCATGATTCTTACCTCATGCTTTAGCAGTTGATTAAAATAGCTTAGAGAATGGTCAGTCAAGATATAACTAGTGAACATAAGTTAGTTTCCCAGTCATATATGACTCACTTCCAGAGGTTATACACAATACTATTCAAGAAAAGATTTAATGAGATATAATCTATACAACATTAAATGTAACCATTTTAAATGTACCATTCACCTACTCTCTCTCTCTCTATATATATATATATTTGTTTACAGAGTTGTGCAGCCATCATTACAATTAATTTTAGAACATATCCATCATCCTCTTAAAAAAAAAAAAACATCCTGGCCATTAATATTCCCTCCCAAGCACCCCTCACCAACCCTAGGCAATCATTAATCTAAATCTGTTCTCTCTCCGTCTCTCTCTCTCTCAAATTTATATATACATATATAATATATATAAAATTGGAACCATAGAACATCTGGTCTTTTGTGTCTGCCTTTCACTGAGTATGTTTCTGAGGTTCATCCATACCATGGAGTGTATCCATTCATTAGTTAATAAAACATTTGAGTTGCTTTTACTTTTTAATTATTATGAATAATGCTATGAATATTTATGCACAAATTTTTGTGTAGCATGTTTTAATTCTTCTTGGGTAGATGCCTTCGAATGAATTGCTGATAACACTATGGTTAACATTCTGTGTAGCTGACAAACTGGTTTCCAAAGTGACTGTACCATTTTACATTCCTGACAGTAATGCATGAGGGTTCTTCATTCCCCCGTATCCTGTCAACACTTGTTATCGTCTGTCTCAGGACTTATTATTGTTTGTCTTTTTTTTAAAAAAATTATAACTATCCTAGTGAATGTGTAGCATCTCATTAGGTCTTGCCTTATATCTCTCTAATATTTTACCATGTTAGGCGTCTTTTTACGTGCTTACTGACTGTACATTTTTGGAGAAGTATCCAGACTCTATGCCCATTTTTAATTGGGTGATGTTTCTTTTTATTGCTGAGTTATAAGTTTTCTTTACATGTTCTATATACAAGTCCCTTATTAGATACATGATTTGCAAATAATTCCTCTCATTCTGTGAGCTGTGTTTTAATTTTCTTGGTGGTATCATTTGCAAGACTAAGATTTTTAATTTTGATGTAGCTCAATTTGTTTTTTCTTTTGTCATTTATGCTTTTGTCTTCATATCAAAAAACCCATTTCCTAACCTAAATCTAGAAGGTTTACTCCTATGTTATGTTCTGTAAGTTTCAAAATTTTAGCATTTATATTTAGCTCCATAACCTATTTTGACTTAATACTGTTATTATATGGTGTAAAGTATGTGTCAAATTCATCCATTTGAATGTGGATATTGAGTTGTTCAAAGCCTTGATGCCTTTGTTAAAAATCAATTGTCCAAAAATGTAAGAGTTTATTTCTGGACTCTGAATTCCATTCTGTAGACCTTTGTATCTATCCTTATATAAATATGCCAATTACTTTAGCTTCGTAGTAAGTTTTTAAATTAGGAAGCGTGAGTCCTACAACTTTATTTTCCTGATTGTTTTGGCCACTTGGGTACTTTTCATTTCTATGTGAATTATAGGATCAATTCTCAATTTCCGCAAAAATGCTGGATGAGATTTTCAAATAAATTGTGTTCAATCTTTAAATCAATGTGGGGAATAATTGCCATATTAACAATATTAAAATTACCAGTCCAGGAATATGTGATGGCTTTTCACTATTTTCAACAGGGTTTTATAATTTTCAGTACAAATCATGGACTTCTTTATTTCACCTATCTGTACATATTTGTCATGCTTTTATGAAAGTTATTATTCTCTTAATTTTATTTTTTGATTTTTCATTACTAGTATAACAAACTTTTTTATATGTTGATATTGTATCCTGTATCCGTTCTGAACTGGCTTATTAGTTCTAGTAATTTTTAGTGGATTCCCTTGAATTTTTATATACACGATCTTGTCATCTTCAAATAAAGGCATTTTTACTTCTTTCTTTTCAATGGGGGTTCCTTTTATTTCTTTTTCTTGCATAATTTTCCCATCCAAAACTTGGTGTACAATTTTTTTTAATTTTTATTGTGCTTTAAGTGAAAGTTTATAAATCAAGTCAGTCTCTCACGTAAAAGGTTATATACACCTTGCTATTTATATACTCCTGGAAACCCTGGTGGTGTAGTGGTTAAGTGCTATGGCTGCTAACCAAAAGGTCAGCAGTTTGAATCCACCAGGCACTCCTTGAAAACTGTGAGGCAGTTTTACCTTGTTCTATAGGGTCACTATGAGTCGGGATCGACTTGACGGCAACAGATTTATATATTCCTAGTTGCTCTCCTCCTAATGAGACAGCACATTACTTTTCTCCACTCTGTGTTTTTCTGTCCATTCAGTCAGCTTCTGTCCCACTCAGCCTTCACATCTCCCCTCCAGACAGGAGCTCCCCACATAGTCTCATGTGTCTACTTGATCCAAGAAGCCCAATTCTCACCACTATCATTTTCTGTCTTATAGTCCAGTCCAATCTCTGTCTGAAGAGTTGGCTTCAAGAATGGTTCTTGTCTTGGGCTAACAGAAGGCCTGGGGACCATGACCTTCGGGATCCCTCTGGTCTCATTCAGACCATTAAGTCTGGTCTTTTGACTAGAATTTGGGGTCTGCATCCCACTGCTCTTCTGCTCCTTCAGGGATTCTCTCTTGTGCTCCCTGTCATGGCAGTCATCGGTTGTAGGTGGGCACCATCTCTTTCTTCTGGTCTCAGGCTGATGTAGTATTTGATTTATGTGGCCCATTCTGACTCTTGGGCTCATACTTACCTTGTGTCTTTGGTGATATTCATTCTTCCTTGCTCCAGGTGGGTTGACCAATTGTTACATCTTAGATGGCCTCTTGCTAGCATTTAACACCCCAGAAGTCTCTCCAAAATGGGAAGCAGAATGTTTTCTTAATAGTTTTTATTATGCCAATTGACCTAGATGTCCCCTAATACCATGGTTCGCAAACCCTACCCCAGCTACTCTGGCCTTCGAAGTGTTCAGTTTATTCAGGAGACTTCTTTGCTTTTGGTTTAGTCCAGTTGTGCTGACCTCACCTGTACTGTGTGTTGTTGTACCCTTCATGTAAAGTAGTTCTTATCTATTATCTAATTAGTGAATACCCCTCTTCCATCCTCCCTCTCCCCTCATAACCATCAAAGAATATTTTCTTCTCTGTTTAAACTATTTTTCAGTTCTTATAATAGTGGTCTCATACAATATTTGTCTTTTTGCAACTGACTAATTTCACTCAGCATAATGCCCTCCAGGTTCCTCCATGTTATGAAATGTTTCATAGATTCATCACTGTTCTTTATTCATGCGTACTATTCCATTTTGTGAATATACCATACTTTATTTATCCATTCATCCATTGATGGGCACCTTGGTTGCTTCCCTCTTTTTGCTATTGTAAACAGTGCTGCAATGAACATGGGTGTGCATATATCTGTTCATGCAAAGGCTCTTGCTTCTCTAGGATATATTCCGAGGAGTGGGATTGCTGGATTGTATGGTAGTTCTAGTTTTAGCTTTTTAGGGGAGCACTAAATGGATTTCCAAAGTGATTGTGCCATTTTACACTCCCACCAGCAGTGCATAAGTGTTCCAGTCTCTCTAAAACCTCTCCAAAATTTATTATTGTTTGATATAGTGCTGAAAGATGAGCCCCTTAGGTTGGAAGGCACTGAAAAGATGACTGGGGAATAGTTGCCTCCTCAAAGTAGAGTCAATGTTAATAATGTGAATGGAGTCAAACCTTTGGGACCTTCATTTGCTAATGTGAAAAAAAAAAAGTGGCACAACTAAAAATGAAGAAATAGCTGCAAACATCCATTAATAATGGGAACATGAAATGAACAAAGTATGAATCTAGGAAAATTGGAAGCTGTCAAAATGAAATGAAACACCTAAACATTGATATCCTCTGCATTAGTGAGCTGAAATGGACTTTTAGTCAGATAATCATATGGTCTACTGGTCTACTATGTCAGGAACAACAACTTGAAGAGGAATGGCATTGTGTTCATCATCAAAAAAAACATTTCAAGATCTATCCTGAAGTACAACGCTATCAGTGATAGGATAATATCCATATGCCTACAAGGAATACCAGTTAATATGACTATTATTCAAATTTACACACCAACTGCTAAGGCCAAAGATGAAGAAATTGAAGATTTTTACCAACTTCTGCAGTCTGAAAGTGATCAAATATGCAATCAGGATGCATTGATACTGGAGATTGGAATGCAAAAGTTGGAAACAAAGAATGATCAGTAGTTGGGAAATGTGGCCTTGGTGATAGAAATGATGCCTGAGATCACATGATAGAATTTTGCAAAGCCAACGACTTCTTCATTGCAAATACATTTTTTTCACCAACATAAATGGAGATGGTACATATGGAACTCACCAGATAGAATACACAGGAACCAAATCGACTACATCTGTGGGAAGAAACAATGGAAAAGCTCAATATCATCAGTCAGAACGAGGCCAGGGGCCAACTGCAGAACAGACCACCAATTGCTCAAATGCAAGTTCAAATTGAAACTGAAGAAGATTAGAACAAATCAACGAGAGTCAAAGTATGACCTTGGGTATATCCCACATGAATTTAGAGACCATCTCAAGAATAGATTTGATGCATTGAACTCTAATGACCGAAAACCAGACAAGTTGTGGAATAACATCAAGGACATCATACATGAAAAAAAAAACAAGAGGTCATTAAAAAGACCGGTAAGGAAGAAAAGACCAAAATGGATGTCAGAAGAGACTCCAAAGCTTGCTCTTGAACACTGAGTAGCTAAAGCAAAAGGAAGAAAAGAAGTAAAAGAATTGAACAGAAGATTTCAAAGAGTGGGTCGAGAAGACAAAGTATTATAATGACATGTGCAAAGACCAAAAGGGAAGAACATGCTCTGCATTTCTCAAGCTGAAAAAAATGAAGAAAAAATTCAAACCTCGAATTGCAATACTGAAAGATTCACACATACAAGGAGGAAATACCCATAAGAATTACAGTCCTCATTTCTGCAACTGGTCAAGTTGTCATAGCTGGTATTTAGAACTGTCTTTCACCAGCAATACCATATTCCCTTTACACTCAGCAAGCACCTTTGCTGCTCTTGGTTCTTTGCCTGGTGGGGTGACCCAAACTTTTATTCCTGAGGGGTCTGGGTTATTAGTTGTCATGTTAAAATTAGGTTGCTGTAGTTTTCCATTGACTTTAATCACAGAGCATGGTAATACTGAGATGCCTAAGGGATCTCCTGCATTGCAAACATACTCTTCTTTATGTAATATCAATCCAATTTCCTCTTGATAATCAGGATCAATTACACCAGCCAATATGGTAACCTCCTTCTTTGCCTGTTGATGCAGAGACATAAGGAGCCCAAAGTGTACAGGTGGCATTCTTAAATTCCAATTTATTGGAATCAGCAATGTTTCTGCAGGTGGAATTTTTCCTCCCTTTGAAACTAAGATCTCCAGACCTGCAGACTATAGGGTTGTGGGGACAGGAAGCAAAAATTTTGTGAGTAGGTAAGAGAAATAGTGAGTGGTGCCACTCCCATTTCCACTATTTGATTCCTGGACCCATGAATCCTGGCTATGGGAGAAACAGTGCCATGTATTGGATGATGGTTTAGAGCATATACAGCCTCCTGGAGAACATTGCCCCAACTCTGTGAAGTATTGCCATTTAGCTGGTGCCTTAATTGTGTCTTTTGAAGGTTTTTACACCATTCTATGAAGTTAGCTGCTTCACAATGATGGGGGACCATGGTAAGACAAGTGAATTCCACAAGCATGAGTCCATTGCTGCACTTCATTTGCTGTGAAGTGAGTCCCTTGATCCAAGCAATGCTTTGTGGGGTACCATGATGGTGGATAAGGCATTCTGTAAGTCCACAGATGGTAGTTTTGACAGAAGCATTTTGTGCAGGGAAGGCAAGTCTGTATCCAGAGTATCTACTCCAGTGAGAACAAAATGCTGCCCTTTCCAAGATGAAAGTGGTCCAATGTAACCAACCTGCCACCAGGTTGCTGGCAGATCACCTCTAGGAATGACAGCATATTAGGGATTCAGTGTTGGTCTCTGCTGCTGGCAGATAGGGTATTCAGCGGTGGTTGTAGCCAAGCCGGCCTTGGTGAGTGGAAGTCCATGTTGCTGAACCCATGCATAACCTCCATCCACTTTGTTCATGAGTCCATTGGGCAAAGACAGCAGTGGCTAGGGAAAAAGGGTGACTGTTTTCCACAGAATGCCTCATCCTTTCCACCTGATTGTTAAAACCCTCCTCTGCTGAGGTCTCCCTTTGGTGAGTATTCACATGAGACACAAATGTCTTCACTTTTTTGGCATATTCAGAAAGGTCTATCCACCTACCTCTTTCCCATACCTCCTTGTCTCCAATTTTCTAATGATATTCTTCCATGTCCCTGACCATCCAGCCAAACCATTGGCTACAACTCATGAGTCAATATACAGTTGCATATCTGGCCATTTCTCCTTGCAAGCAAAATGAACAACCAGGTGCACTGCTTGAAGTTCTGCCCATTGGGAGGATTTCTCTTCACCACTGTCCTTCAGGGTTGTCCCAGAAAGGGGCTGCAGTGTCCCAGAAAGGTGCTGCAGTGCTGCTGCTGTCCACTTTCTGGTGGTGCCTGCATATCGCACAAAACCATCTGTAAATCAGGCATAAGTTTTCTCTTCTTCAGTCAGTTGATCATAAGGAATGCCCCATAAGGCCATAGGTACAGACTGGGAGATGGAAAGTAATGTGAGAGGAGTGGAGACAATGGGAATTTGGGCCACTTCCTCATGCAATTTACTTACACTTTGAGGTCCTGCTCAGGCCCAGTCTCATATATACCACTTCCGTTTAATGATGGAGTGCTGCTGCGCATGTCCAGACTTATGGCTCTGTGGGTCAGACAACACCCAGTTCATGCTGCACAACTCAGGCCACGTGTTGACTTGGTGGTACCTGGTTAAGCATTCCATCTCTACCAAAGGCTCAATAATGAGTTAAAAGCTGTTTCTCAAATGGAGAGTAGTTATCTGCAGAAGATGGCAAGGGTTTGCTCCAAACTCCTAAGTGTCTGTGCTGTGATTCACCAGACTCCAAACAGCATCTCTATCTGGCACTGGTACTTCAAGCACCATTGGATCAGCCAAATCATATGACCTAAGTGGCAGAGTGGCTTGCATGGCACCCTGAACCTATTGCAGAGTCTGCTCTTGTTCTGGGCCCCACTCAAAACTAGCAGCTTTTGGAGTTACTGGATAAATAGGATGGAAGAGCACACCCAAATAAGGGAAATGTTGCCTCCAAAATCCACAGAGACTCACCATGAGTTGTGCTTCCTTTTAGTTGTGGGGGTGGCCAGGTTCAATAACTGGAAGACTGTGCCCTTTAACTTCTGAGATCTAACCTAGCTCCAGGCAGTTAGGGTCAGAAAAAGATGAAATGCATTTACAGTTGGTGTCAGAGAGAATACTTAGAGGTGATATCAGAAGATGTATACACGGGGACCGCATATAATTGTTTTTTTGTTTTACTATTGACATACTTTTTTCTTTTTAAATTCTGGTTGCTAATTCTTTGTTGATTAAGATAGATTATTATCTTTTCAACTGCCTTGATCATTTTTGGAGAACATAACTGTGTTGAACATACATTCAGATTTGATCGTTGATTTTTTGGTTAATGATTTTGTGTCACAAAGACTATATTTTCACCTAAGTTTCTAAAATTTTACTTCTTATCTTCACTCTGTATACCCATCTCAAGTACTATGACAAAATATAAAGAGATGCAGGTTCATTTTTAATTTGTGGATAACCAATTTACTCAGCAAAATTGATTAGATTGTCTACCCTTTCTTTCTGGTATGCAATGCATTTTCTGTTGTATCCAATTTACATAATAACAAAGCTTCTGATTTTGGACTGTTCCCTATTTCATTTATCAGCATATGTTTCTTTGTGCCAATACCACCCTGTCTTAATTACTAGAGGTTTTTAGTATTATTATGTGTGATAAGGATTCCCTCCACCAGCACCTTGCTCATTTTTAGTGCTTTAATAATTCTCAGGCAGTTTTTCTTCCTGCTCTTCGTCTTCATATACATATTAGAATCATCTTGTAAGTTTCATAAAATATATTATGATTTTGATTGGAATTATATTTATTCAATATTATGGGGAGCCTTGATATATTCGTAGTAAACAAGGAGTATTATTCAATGTATTTAGTTTTTAAATGTACTTAGATTTTAAATATTTCCTCATAAAAATCTTGAACATCTTTTTGTTGATTGTAAAGTAGTTCTCTCCTTGTTTTTTCTTGAAATTGTTACACAAAATGTGTTTCTTATTCCATTGTGTTGACTTACATTCATCTTCTTTCTTCTTGAAGTGCATCTTCTATATGTGGATGGTGAAGTGTTGTAGATGGGGGGTGGAAAACATTCCCGTTTGAATAACTAAAAATATCTTTGATTTTATTTTACTCTCACTTTTTTTTTCTGCATACACCATACTAGATTGATATCTAGTTATTATTCCACTTCATCTATTTTTTTTTGTTGTTGTTGTTGCCTTTTTTTAAAATAATTTTTATTGAGCTTTAAGTGAACGTTTACAAATCAAGTCAGTCTGTCACATATAAGCTTATATACACCTTACTCCATACTCCCACTTACTCTCCCCCTAACGAGTCAGCCCTTCCAGTCTCTCCTTTCGTGACAATTTTGCCAGTTTCTAACCCTCTCTACCCTCCTATCTCCCCTCCAGACAGGAGATGCCAACACACTCTCAAGTGTCCACCTGATACAAGTAGCTCACTCTTCATCAGCATCTCTCTCCAACCCATTATCCAGTCCCTTCCATGTCTGATGAGTAGTCTTTGGGAATGGTTCCTATCCTGGGCCAACAGAAGGTTTGGGGACCATGACCACCAGGATTCTTCTAGTCTCAGTCAGACCATTAAGTCCGGTCTTTTTATGAGAATTTGGGGTCTGCATCCCACTGTTCTGCTCCCTCAGGGGTTCTCTGTTGTGCTCCCTGTCAGAACAGTCATCGGTTGTCGCCGGGCACCATCCAGTTCTTTTGGTCTCAGGATGATGTAAGTCTCTGGTTCATGTGGCCCTTTCTGTCTCTTGGGCTCATAGTTATCGTGTGACCTTGGTGTTCTTCATTCTCCTTTGATCCAGGTGGGTTGAGACTAATTGATGCATCTTAGATGGCCGCTTGTTAGCATTTAAGATCCCAGACGCCACATTTCAAAGTGGGATGCAGAATGTTTTCTTAATAGAATTTATTTTGCCAATTGACTTAGATGTCCCCTGAAGCCATAGTCCCCAAACCCTCACCCTTGCTCCACTGACCTTTGAAGCATTCAGTTTATCCCGGAAACTTCTTTGCTTTTGGTCCAGTCAAGTTGAGCTGAACTTCCCTGTATTGAGTATTGTCCTTCCCTTCACCTAAAGTAGTTCTTATCTACTAACTAATCAGTAAAAAACCCCCTCCCACCCTCCCTCCCTCCCCGCTCCTAACCACAAAAGTCTGTGTTCTTCTCAGTTTATACTATTTCTCAAGATCTTATAATAGTGGTCTTATACAATATTTGTCCTTTTGCAACTAATTTCACTCAGCATAATGCCTTCCAGGTTCCTCCATGTTATGAAACGTTTCACAGATTCGTCACTGTTCTTTGTCGATGCGTAGTATTCCATTATGTGAATATACCACAATTTATTTACCCATTTATCCGTTGATGGACACCTTGGTTGCTTCCAGCTTTTTGCTATTGTAAACAGAGCTGCAATAAACATGGGTGTGCCTATATCTGTTCGTGTGAAGGCTCTTATTTCTCTAGGGTTTATTCTGAGGAGTGGGATTTCTGGGTTGTATGGTAGTTCTATTTCTAACTTTTTAAGAAAACACCAGATAGATTTCCAAAGTGGTTATACCATTTGACATTCCCACCAGCAGTATATAAGAGTTCCAATCTCTCCGCAGACTCTCCAACATTTATTATTTTGTATTTTTTGGATTAATGCCAGTCTTGTTGGAGTGAGATGGAATCTCATGGTAGTTTTAATTTGCATTTCTCTAATGGCTAATGATCGAGAGCATTTTCTCATGTATCTGTTAGCTAACTGAATATCTTCTTTAGTGAAGTGCGTGTTCATATCTTTTGCCCACTACTTGATTGGGTTGTTTGTCTTTTTGTGGTTGAGTTTTAACAGAATCATATAGATTTTAGAGATCAGGTGCTGGTCTGAGATGTCATAGCTGAAAATTCTTTCCCAATCTGTAGGTGGTCTTTTTACTCTTTTGGTGAAGTCTTTAGATGAGCATAGGTGTTTGATTTTTAGGAGCTCCCAGTTATCTGGTTTCTCTTCATCATTTTTGGTAATAATTTGTATTCTGTTTATGCCTTGTATTAGGGCTCCTAGGTTGTCCCTATTTTTTCTTCCATGATCTTTATCATTTTAGTCTTTATGTTTAGGTCTTTGATCCACTTGGAGTTAGTTTTTGTGCATGGTGTGAGGTATGGGTCCTGTTTCATTCTTTTGCAAATGGATATCCAGTTATGCCAGCACCATTTGTTAGAAAGACTATCTTTTCCCCAATTAACTGACACGGGTCCTTTGTCAAATATCAGCTGCTCATATGGGGATGGATTTGTATCTGGGTTCTCAATTCTGTTCCATGGGGCTATGTGCCTGTTTTGTACCAGTACCAGGCTGTTTTGACTACTGTGGCTGTATAATATGTTCTTAAATGAGGTAGAGTGACGCCTCCCACTTTCTTCTTCTTTTTCAGTAATGCTTTACTTATCCGAGGCTTCTTTCCTTTCCATATGAAGTTGGTGATTTGTTTCTCCATCACATTAAAAAATGTCATTGGAATTTGGATCGGAAGTGCATTGCATGTATAGACAGCTTTTGGTAGAATAAACATTTTTACTATGTTACGTCTTCCTATTCATGAGCAAGGTAAGTTTTTCGACTTAAGTAGGTCCTTTTTAGTTTCTTGCAGTAGTACTTTGTAGTTTTCTTTGTACAGGTCTTTTACATCTTTGGTGAGATTTATTCCTAAGTATTTTATCTTCTTGGGGGCCACTGTGAATGGTATTGATTTGGTGAACTCCTCTTCGATGTTCTTTTTGTTGATGTAGAGGAATCCAAGTGATTTTTGTATGTTTATCTTATAACCTGAGACTGTGCCAAACTCTTCTATTAGTTTCAGTAGTTTTCTGGAGGATTCCTTAGGGTTTTCTGTGTATAAGATCATGTCATCTGCAAATAGAGATAATTATACTTCTTCCTTGCCAATCCGGATGCCCTTTATTTCTTTGTCTTGCCTAATTGCTCTGGCTAGGACCTCTAGCACAATGTTGAATAAGTGCAGTGATAAAGGGCATTCTTGTCTGGTTCCCGTTCTCAAGGGAAATGCTTTCAGGCTCTCTGCATTTAGAGTGTTGTTGGCTGTTGGCTTTGTATAGATGCCCTTTTTTATGTTGAGGAATTTTCCTTCAATTCCTATTTAGCTGAGAGTTTTTATCAAAAATGGGTGTTAGACTTTGTCAAATGCCTTTTCTGCATCAATTGATAAGATCATGTGGTTTTTGTCTTTTGGTTTATTTATGTGGTGGATTACATTAATGTTTTTCTAATATTAAAGCAGCCTTGCATACCTGGTATAAATCCCACTTGGCTGTGGTGGATTATTTTTTTGATATGTTGTTGAATTCTATTGGCTAGAATTTTGTTGAGGATTTTTGCATCTATGTAAATGAGGGATATAGGTTTGTAATTTTCTGTTTTTGTGATGTCTTTACCTGGTTTTGGTATCAGGGATATGGTGGCTTCATAGAATGAGTTAGGTAGCATTCTGTCATTTTCTATGCTCTGAAATACCTTTAGTAGTAGTGATATTAACTCTTCTCTGAAAGTTTGGTAGAACTCTGCAGTAAAGCCGTCCGGGCCCGGGCTTTCTTTTGTTGGGAGTTTTTTAATTACTGTTTCAATCTCTTTTTTTGTTATGGGTCTATTTAGTTGTTCTAGTTCTGATTATGTTACTTTAGGTAGGTAGTGTTTTTCTAGGAATTCATCCATTTCTTCTAGGTTTGCAAATTTGTTAGAGTACAATTTTTCGTAATAATCTGATATGATTCCTTTCATTTCAGTTGGGTCTGTTGTGATGTGGCCCATCTCGTTTCTTATTCAGGCTATTTGTTTCCTTTCCTGTATTTCTTTAGTCAGTCTGGCCAATGGTTTATCAATTTTGTTAATTTTTTCAAAGAACCAGCTTTTGGCTTTGTTAATTCTTTCAATTGTTCTTCTGTTCTCTAATTCATTTCGTTCAGCTCTAATTTTTATTATTTGTTTTCTTCTGGTGCCTGATGGATTCTTTTGTTGCTCATTTCCTATTTGTTCAAGTTGTCGGGACAGTTCTCTGATTTTGGCTCTTTCTTCTTTTTGTATGTGTGCATTTATCGATATAAACTGACCTCTGAGCACTGCTTTTGCTGTGTCCCAGAGGTTTTGGTAGGAAGTGTTTTCATTCTCGTTGCATTCTATGAATTTCCTTATTCCTTCCTTGATGTCTTCTATAACCCAGTCTTTTTTCAGGAGGGTATTGTTTATTTTCCAAGTATTTGATTTCTTTTCCCTAATTTTTCTGTTATTGATTTCCGCTTTCATGTCCTTATGTTCTGAGAAGATGTTTTGTAATATTTCGATGTTTTGGGTTCTGCAAAGGTTTCTTTTGTGACCTAATATGTGGTCTATTCTAGAGAATGTTCCATGTGCGCTAGAAAAAAAAGTATACTTTGCAGCTGTTTGGTGGAGTGTTCTATATAAGTCAATGAGGCCAAGTTGGTTGATTGTAACAATTAGGTCTTCCGTGTCTCTATTGAGCTTCTTACTGGATGTCCTGTCCTTCTGCGAAAGTGGTGTGTTGAAGTCTCCTACTATAATTGTGGAGGTGTCTATCTCACTTTTCAGTTCTGTTAAAATTTGTTTTATGTATCTTGCAGCCCTGTCATTGGGTGCATAAATATTTAATATGATTATATCTTCCTGGTCTTGTGTCCCTTTAATCATTATGTAGTGTCCTTCTTTATCCTTTGTGGTGGATTTAACTTTAAAGTCTATTTTGTCAGAAATTAATATTGCTACTCCTGCTCTTTTTTTGCTTATTGTTTGCTTGATATACTTTTTTCCATCCTTTGAGTTTTAATTTGTTTGTGTCTCTAAGTCTAAGGTGTGTCTCTTGTAGGCAGCATATAGATGGATCGTGTTTCTTCATCCAGTCTGACACTCTCTGTCTCTTTATTGGTGCGTTTAGTCCATTTACATTCAGCGTAATTATAGATAAGTATGTGTTTAGCGCTGTCATTTTGATGCCTTTTTATATGTGCCATTGACAGTTTCATTTTCCACTTACTTTTTTGTGCTGAGACGTTTTTCTTTGTAAATTGTGAGATCCTCATTTTCATAGTATTTGACTTTATGTCTGCTGAGTCATTATGTTTTTCTTGGTTTTTATTTTGAGTTATGGAGTTGTTATACCTCTTTGTGGTTACCTTAATATTTACCCCTATTTTCCTAAGTAAAAACCTAACTCGTATTGTCCTATATCGCCTTCGTTCCCTCTCCATATGGCAGTTCTATGCCACCTGTATTTAGTCTCTCTTTTTGATTATTGTGATCTTTTACATATTGACTTCAATGATTCCCTGTTTTGAGTGTTTTTTTCTTTTTAAAATTAATCTTAATTTGTTTTTGTGATTTCCCTACTTGAGTTGATATCAGGATGTTCTGTTCTGTGACCTTGTGTTGTGCTGGTATGTGATATTATTGGTTTTCTGACCAAACAATTTCCTTTAGTATTTCTTGTAGTTTTGGTTTGGTTTTTGCAAATTCTCTAAGCTTGTGTTTATCTGTAAATGTTTTAATTTCGCCTTCATATTTTAGAGAGAATGTTGCTGGATATATGATCCTTGGCTTGCAGTTTTTCTCCTTCAGTTCTCTATATATGTCATCCCATTGCCTTCTTGACTGCATGGTTTCTGCTGAGTAGTCTGAACTTATTGATTCTCCTTTGTAGGAGACCTTTCTTTTATCCCTGGCTGCTTTTAAAATTTTCTCTTTATCTTTGGTTTTGGCAAGTTTGATGATAACGTGTCTAGGTGATTTTCTTTTTGGATCTATCTTAAATGGGGTTCAATGAGCATCTTGGATAGATATCCTTTTGTCTTTCATGATGTCAGGGAAGTTTTCTGCCAAAAGATCTTCAACTATTCTCTCTGTGTTTTCTGTTATCCCTCCCTGTTCTGGGACTCCAATCACACACAAGTTATTCTTCTTGATAGAGTCCCACAGGATTCTTAGGGTTTCTTCATTTTTTTAAAATTCTTTCATCTGATTTTTTTTTCAGCTATATTGGTGTCAATTCCCTGGTCCTCCAGATTTCCCACTCTGCATTCCAATTGCTTGCGTCTGCTGCTCTGACTTCCTATTGCATTGTCTAATTCTGTAATTTTATTGTTAATCTTTTGGATTTCTGAATGCTGTCTCTCTATGGATTCTTGCAACTTATTATTTTTTCCACTATGTTCTTGAATAATCTTTTTGAGTTCTTCAACTTCTTTATCAGTGTGTTCCTTGGCTTTTTCTGTAGATTGCCTTATTTCATTTCTGAGGTCATCCCTGATGTTTTGAAGCATTCTGTAAATTAGTTTTTTATATTCTGTATGTGGCAATTCCAGGATTGTATCTTAGTTTGGGAAAGATTTTGATTCTTTAGTCTGGGGAGTTGTAGAAGCAATCATGGTCTGCTTCTTTATGTGGTTTGTTATTGACTGCTGTCTCTGAGCCATCACTAAGATGTTGTAGTGATTTATCCTATATTTGCTCACTGAGTCTTATCTTGTTTTGTTTTCTTTCCATATACGTAGATGGGCTACTAGATTGTGCTGTCTTGATTGTTGTAGCCTTTGCATCTTTTATGTCCTATTACCAGCTGGTTTGGGCTGTTACCAGATATATATGCCTGAGTCCATTCACTATTCTTGAGTAGAATCTGATTTTGGGTCATCAATCATGTGGTGCAGACTCTCACCTATCCACCTAGAGAAGTAGTGGTGATAGTTGTGTGCACCAGATTCTAGTAGCAGCAGGGGTTCACACTCCAGCGGGGGCAGGATGCTGACAAGCTTCCCCCAAGTGCCATTGAGGTAGTTATGTCTCTA
The DNA here is from genome assembly GCF_030014295.1 of Loxodonta africana. Lineage (NCBI taxonomy): Eukaryota > Metazoa > Chordata > Mammalia > Proboscidea > Elephantidae > Loxodonta > Loxodonta africana. The sequence continues at coordinate 54,618,198 of NC_087351.1, forward strand.
TTCCTAAAGCACTTTTGTGGGTGGGCTCTGCAGCTGTACCTTAGGCCCCCAATGCAATTACCTGTACAGATTGGTAGGTGTCACCCTTCTTAGATCCCTAAGGCAGGAGGCTAGGTGGTCTGGGGGGAGCTTCAGCCCTCAGTTCCCAGTTGTGGGTCAGTGAGGGGTCTGTTGAATACACAGATATATGAGACATGGGAAACTTGTCTTTCCAGTAATCCGCTAAAACAATTACAGTCAGATCCCTATCAGAAATGCCTTTGCATTATAGTAGCCACCTTGTTCCCTGTAGGGATGAAAGCCCAAGACTGTGGATCACACATGTTTGTCTGGAGCTGGTTCTGTGTTTTTAGTCCAATTAGGGAAGGATTTTTGATCCCTGGGTTTTTTGTAGTTGCTTCTCTCAGGCCAGGAGAGTGGGTTAGGAAAAGACCAAAAAGAAAAAAAAAGGAAAGAAAAACCTCAGCTCAGTTCACTCTCTGGCTCAGGAAATTCCAATGTTAATGAAGCTGCCTGGGAAGGGGAGGGGAGGGTTCAGATAAATAGGAGAGAGTAGCACCCCAGAATATAGACTAAGTTACTTATCTTGCTTGGGATGACTGTTTTATCTGAGATTCCCAAGGGGCACGTCGACTGTGTGCGCTGGCTGGGTAGAGATTGCCCCCAAGGGTCAGGCTGTGTCCTGTGCTTGCGCTGTCTCAGAAGCCGTGATTAGTTCCTCTGCTCCCAGTCCAAAGCCCAGCACCAAGTTTCCCCGGCTGGGACACCACACTCCTCGCTCCCAAACCAGTTGCTGCCTCCCAGTGGCTTCTCCTCCTGTCAGCTGCATCGCTGCACTGCCTGTGTGCACTGGCTGGCCTTCCCCCGAGGTCAATTCTCGGGGGTAGGGCTGCGTCCCATGTTTGTGCTGTCACAGGATGACGTGCTCAGCTCCCCTGCGTCCAGTCCAAAGCCCGGCACCAAGGTTTTCTGACTGGGACACTGGCTCCAGGCTCCGAAAACAGTCGCTGCTTCCCCGTGGTTGTTTGTTCTCAGTCTCTGTCACTCAGGTCAACTCTTTAGATCTGTGTTTGATGGTCAGGGTTCGTAGATTGTCATGTATGTGATCAATTCACTCGTTTTTCCGAGTCTTTGTTGCAAGAGGGTTCTGAGGTAGCTGCTACCTAGTCAGCCATCTTGGCCCCGCCTCACTTCGTCTATTTTTACTATAAAAAATTCTGTGTTGTCTATTCATTTTTCTTGGGTAATCTGTTTTACTTTTTTATTTTATCTGTTCTTAAGATATTCTCTCTTTAGCATTTGATAATTTGTGTATGAATATTTATTTATTTATTTTGCTGGGTTTTGAAAGTTTCAGTCATTATTTCTTTGAATATTGCCTTTTCTACATTCTCTCTTTTCTTTGCATCTGAACTGTAATTGATAGTTATTGTAACGTCTAATACAATTCTCCATGTTTCTTAATCTCCTCTAGTTCATGTTGGATATCCATTTCTCTGTTTTATATCTATCTTCAAAGTCACTAACTTTTTATGAGCTATATAGTGCTTTTTCAGTTTTTAATCACAATAGATTTTAGTTTTTATACTTAAAAAGCTTTTAGTTCCTTTTCCAATCTGCATTAGTTCAAGCATTTCTCAGTGATTGCTTTTATTTTTTATCCCATCTTTTATTTCCTTAAATATTTCACATATAATTATTTTATATTCTGTAGCTGATTAATACATCTGATATCCTTACTAACTAAATAAGTTATTTATTATTATTCTCTTCTAATGCCTTGTTTTCTTGGTGATTTTTTTTTTTTTTTCCCCCTGGAAAACAAACGGCTCATAACCCAAACCACTCATTTCTTGCTTGTGGGTATGTGGATCTGCTGCATCTTTGCCTGACTCTGCTAGCCTCTACTGGGCTGAGCGAGGCTTGCCTCCAATCTATGGGTTGGCTTTAAGTGCTCACCACATGTTTCCACATTCCATGATCCGGGTTTAACTAGGATAGTCCCTCTCTGGGATGGAGAATTCTAATGAGTCTGGACAAAAGCACAAGAGAGGACAAGCCAATTCACACAGATACACATAAAGGCTCCTGTTGGATTTGGTCACGTGTCATATTCTCTCACATTCTTTTGGCAAAGTGAATCATTTGACTAAATACAACATCAGTGGAGTGGGGATATAAAGTGCCCCCAGGGAACCAGCTGACAACAAACCACGGTATGTCAGTATGACTCCATAAAAATGACTCCATAGCAGGCTAAAATTTCCATGTGAAAAAAAATTCCTGCAAAGTCCAGATATGTCTATGATAAAGATCATGTTATTCATAAACACAAGTTAAGGGGAGTTATATTTCAGAAACATTTGTATTGTGATTTTCTCAAAAACTTATGCTCTTTTGATGCCAGAATTTTAATGAGATTTTAAAAACAGCTTATTATAACTTCTTTTCATTGCTTTATTTGTGACAAAGAATATTAAACAAGTTGCGTGTTAGAGATTTCAACACATACCATGATTTGGTCTGCTAATTAGCATCACAGAAGCAGAAGTGCTGAAAGCCCATGGAAGTGTTATTTATAGAGGATCTAAATTTCTTCAAAGTGAATTTGTTTACTATTAACTGTCTTTGCAGAAAAAGTAGATGTATATTTCTACAGCTATATATAATGAGAAGCATAAATCATACCTAATGGACCATCACTCAGATACCATCAATTTATGATGCTCGGGTATAGACACAAGCATCTATCTTTGTATGACTATTTCAGTTAGGGTTGAAATATTTATAGGTGGTAAGAAAAGCTTTAATTTTTTTTAAAACATTAGCAATAGAATACTGTATACCTCGTTGTTCTGGCTAGTTCATAAATATTGAAGTAATAAATACTGCCAATTAGAACTAGGAACTGAAAAGATACAAGTAGGCAAATATGCTAATCTAGAATACATGCTTGACCCCCCTACCCCCAAATTCAATGTGGGGACCAGTGGAAGGAAATGAGGAGAGAAAGAAAAGAGACAAAGTGGAGTGTTTTACCATTGTTTTATTAGTTGTATCAGTCCCTATTTGCTGTAGTTTGTGACCCTTGGGTCTTTTGTGGCATAACAAAGACTTGACCAATCTGGCCTCCAGATTCTTGGAGATCATTCTGAAGTCAAATGCCTATAGTCTTAAGAACTAGGATGTGTATGTCTAGAGTTCATACTGAAAAGACTACATTTTAAAATATCATTTGTATGAAAAACCTTTTACATAAAAGAACAAAGTCTAGAATCAAATTGCTTAGGATTGAGATCTTGCTGCTTTATTATGAGTTATGTGATGGCCAAATTAACTTCCCTGAGCTTGAGTTTTCTCACTTGTAAATTGGGGACAAGAGAGCATATTACAGGACTTAAAATCATATAAAGTATCTAGAACAGGACCTATCTGATACTACCTAATATTATCAAAAGATTTCTTCCAATACATTTTATAATAAATTTATATTTGCATATATAAAAGTTATGAATTTGGGTATATTAATATTTATGAGATCATCTTACTGCATTTTATACTGCTTACAATAAAAAAAAATACCTTGTCTATTCTCTAACATTTTGAAATATTTAATCATTTTATATGGAATTAATCATATTCTTTGTCCCTTCCTAATATTTATGCCTCTAATTTTTCTTTCGTCTAATGAAATTATCTAGAATTTTCAGAACAATATTATAATTATTAGTAATATTTCATGTATTTCAACTTTGCCTTCAATATTCATCCTAAGAGAAATAATAAAACACTGCAATATATTATATAAAATCTCTTCTGTCAGCTAATAGGCTCATCTTTGATCAAATATTTTTATAAATTTCCTATTTATTTTTATTTGTTTTTGAATATAAAGTTCCTATCTCTTAAAAATGTTTCAGGGAATCATTTTTTCATTTTTACCAGAATATACTCTTCATCCATGTTTGTATCTAGTCCCTCTTTCTCACTCTGCCTATGCATATACATATACATGTATATATATATTTGGGTGTAATTTTTTGTTTTGTTCATATATCAAATTAATATTTGACTAGAAAAAGTCATATCTAATTCTTCTATATGCACATCTGGACTGTAGGGAAATTCTCCTTCCCTCTGACCTCTGTTTACCAAAACCCATATCTTAGAAACTGGTCAGAAGACAAGCTCTCTGTATCAAATATATTTTGCTATTGATAATACTGTGCAATAGATCAGGCCAAAACTTAGTGGAGGAAAATGACAAATATCTCTTTATCCTTTTATCCTACAGATTAGCAATTTGTTTTGGGCTCACCTAAGCTATTTTGATCTCAGCTGGGCTAACTCATGCTTCTTTGGTCAGCTGCTAGGTTAATTGAGACTGGCTAATGTGTCTAAGGAGACCTGGTGGTACAGTGGTTAAGAGCTGAGCTGCTAACCAAAAAGGTCAGTAGTTCAAATCCACTAGCCACTCCTTGGAAACTCTATGGAAGTTCTACTTTGTCCTACAGATCATAGTCACAGTGTTCTGAGGGAGAAATCTGGAGTTTATTCAAGGGGTGGGGAAATAGTCTACACCTTTTAATTGAAGGAACTGCAAACTAAGACCATGAATACAGGATAATTGTAGTTATTTTTTATAAGCAATCTGGTATACTACATCATCTCTCAGTCTGGAGTATCCATGTTGTTGATGCTGTTGTGTGCTGTAGAGTCCATTCTGACTCATAGGAACCTATAGGACAAAATAGAATTGCCTCATACGGTTCCCTAGGCTGTAATCTTTATGGGAGCAGATCGCCAGGTCTTTTTTCCTGTGGAGCTGCTGGTGAGTTCAAAATGCTGAACTTTTAGGTTAGCAGCCTACTGCCTAAACATTGTACCACCAGGGCTCCTTAAATATATATGTTTAATTTATATAAATTATATATATACATATATTTGGTTTTCGGGGTGGTTCTACTTAAAAAAAAAAAAAAAAAAAAAAACTGAACCTGTTGCCATCAAGTTAATTCTCATAGCGACCCTATAGGACAGAGCAGAACGGCCCCATAGAGTTTTAAAGGAGCCTCTGGTGAATTAGAACTGCTGACCTTTTGGTCAGCAGCCATGGCTCACCATAGCGCCTAACCACTCCCCACTGCACCACCAAGGCTTCATACCTCTCTACTAGGATCAGAAAAAGCACAAAAATGTTTTTGAAAATGATAAGCTAAATGACTACAACTTGGTGAGTCCATGAACTTGATCTCCCAGTGCTTTTCCTCAGGGCGATGCCCCCCAAAAAACAACGCCAGTTGTAGTTCAGTCATTTCTGACTCACAGTGACGCTATAGGACAGAATAGAAGTGCCCCATAGGGTTTCCAAGGAGCGGCTGGTAGAATTTGAACTACCGACCATTGTTAGCAATGAAGCTCTTATTTATATTCCATCAATCTGTGTCTCTCAGTGAAAACCCCAACACAAATTGTCCAGTAATTCTGAGGGCACTTTCTGCAGGGCTCTGTGCCATGGAGTGCTGAGTAAAATGCTTGCCTTCTAACTAGTCTCCATTTCTGCTTTGACAGCTTTATGATTTTTGTGTCAACGAAGACAATTTTTCCTAAATGATTATTTCTTCACTTATCCTCTCTCAACCTGTTCCTCTCTAGTTAAAAAACAAAAAAGACAGAATTTAGGTAATCTTTCAGTTATGCAGCCATGGTTATTATCCACAGTAGGGTAGAGATTTTTCCAATATTTTATGTGCCTTCTTTCTTCTCTGTATGATTCTCTCTGGAAGGGAATGGGGTTACAACTGTAATTTCTGGAAACTTCTTTTATTTTTATGATAACTTTTGTTTGTTTTGCTTTTTATTTAGATGATCATTATTTTGACTTTGCATAAAACTCTTAATTTTATTTTAATGATACACTAAACACTGTTCCTTTGTTACTTTTTGTTGTTACTATTTGATTTTTTTTAATTATATGTTTTTTTCTTTTTTTTTTTTAAGAGTGTGGTAGCCAAACATGCTGCACTGAGATCTCATATAGGTCTGATACCACAGTAAGAAGGAGAGCACAGAAGTGATAACTGTGTCACAGAAAGAATTTTCTTATGTAGAAATCAATTCCTCTTTGAGTAATTACTGAATCAGACTCATTAAAAGAGAGAATTGCCACTTTGCTGATGGACATGAATCTGATTTTCTTTTCAAGGTCTTCTTTTATTATCACTTTTTTCCCTCTTTAAACACCACTGGGATGCAATTTTTTTTTTAATAAAGTAATTCTAAATACTAGTTTTAAAATTACTTTAATGTCTGGGGAAAAAAATCAATATATAGGTCATATAACTTTCATTGCTTTGTTTTCAATAAAACTGAAGAAGAAATAATCTAGTCACCTGAGAGATCATTAAAATGATTTCCGATGATAGATTACCATGGTATTTTTGGACTCTAATTCAGTTCAAAGTATTGAGTGACTTTGCTATGGCAAATTCCTTTACTTACATCTAATTACTTTTGTGAAAAAGTTTTCAGTACTTAATCACTGCAATATTTAGAAATTGTCATCCAAATACACAGACTAATGAGAATACATACCATACGTGTACGGTATGAGAATACATACCATACATGTGCCACTTCCAGTAAATGTCAACTTTGTACATTTGCAAAATATCTAAATTTGTTATATTTATTTATTATTTTGTTTACTGCTATTAATTTTAACAATTACTCAAGTCAGGCAAATTAAAAATTTGAGACTTACAAACATAGCAATATAAATATATAAAATGTTAATTTGCACACTTAATTTTGTTGTGAGGGGTTAGACAGACATTCAGTCATAAATATCACATTTGGCTAGATTCTGCGGTCAAAGCTGAATAGAGGATAGCAAAAAAAAAGGTATATTCTAACATTGTTCTAAATAAGTAGTTATTAAACTTGTGAAGCCATTATCTTGTTATTAAAGGAGTATATAATACAATACCTGTAAAGAAAGAGATTAAGTGGGTACCTTAGGCTGCGTTCTCTGCAGAAGCAAAATCAGTAAAACTTATAAATATGTATATGGAGAGATTATATTAAGGAATTGGCTCATGTGGTTGTAAAGGCTGGAAAGTCCCAAGTCCATGGGTCAGACTGGAAGCCTCTTCTGGTTCACAGGCTGCAGAGACTGATGAATCCCAAGACTGGCAGGAATGATGGCAGATAAGCTGCTAGCTCAAGTCCCAAGAACCAGAGATCAGACAAACAGAACCCAGCTATAGGATCCAGAGCAAGCAAAAACCTATGAGCCTTGCCAGAAAGTTCACCTATATGGGATGGAGGCCACACCTCCATGGAAACTCCTGTTCAACTGATTAGCTACTTAGAGCAGATCCCATCATGGAGGTGATCACATTATACCAGATCTCATCGTGGAGGTGATTACATCACTATAGGACTGCCAAACTACATCTAAACTGCTAGGCCACTGATAATCATGGCCCAGCCAAGCTGACAGACAACCATAACGGTCACAGTGGGGCTGTGCTAATTGAAAGGAAGTGGGACAAATGTCTATATACTTTTCTTTCCATAGTTCCCAGAGATGGCCCTTGAGACTCTGTGAACCACAGTTTTGAACGTAATGCAATTAATGATCTCTAAATAATTTACCCAACTGTCACAACCTTGCTTGCTGAAATTGAAGAAGACTTAAAGAACTTACTGATAAAGGTTAAAGACTACAGACTTTAGTATGATTTACACCTCTACATAAAGAAAACAAAAAGTCTCACAACTGGACCAATAAGTACTATGACAAATGGAGAAAATATTGACATTGTCAAGGATTTCATTTTATTGGATCCATAATCAATATCCATGGAAGCAACAGTCAAGAAATTAAATGATGGATTACCTTGGGCAAATCTGTTGCAAAAATTTAAAGTGTTAAAAAACAAAGATGTCACTTTGAGGACTGAAGTGTACCTGATCCAAGCCATGGTATTTTCAGTTGCTTCATATGCATGTGAAAGCTGGACAGTGAGTAAGGAAGACCAAAGAATTGATGCCTTTGAATTCTGGTGTTGGTGAAGAATATTTAATATATTATGGATGGCCAGAAGAATGAACAAATCTGTCTTGGAAGAAGTACAGTCAAAATGCTCCTTAGAAGGAAGGATGGGGAGGCTTCATCTCATGTACTTTAGGCATGTTATCAGGAGCGACCAGTCCCCAAAGACATCATGCTTGGTAAAGTAGAGAGTCAGCAAAAAAGCGAAGACCCTCAAAGAGATGGATTGACATAGTGGTTGCAACAATGGGTTCAAACATAGCAATGATTATGAGGATGCTGCAGGTCTGGGCAGTGTTTTGTTTTGTTGTACATGAGTCACAGCCAACTTGACAGCACCTAACAACAACAACAATAAAATTAATTTCCATGTATTATATTTTAGAGCTTGTGGTTAAAGTACTGCTTTTAAATTGTAGTTTTTTTTTTTTTTTACAAATTTCTTATTTAATGTGTTTATAATCCAATGTGTTTATAATTCAGTTCCGTAAAATTGTATGTCTGTATTCATTTTATTTAAATATTATTAAAATTTTATTAAAGGATACTTCTCCTCATAAAATAGTTTAGCAATATAAAATTGTAGCATATTAAATGAAGACAGTCATTCTCTCATCCTTATCTTATCTTCATATTTTCTCAAGTATTCACATAGTTGACAGTTTTGGTTATATCCTCATTTTAAGGTACATATATTTGTTTTTTTATATTTAAAGTACATATATTTAAAATTTGTATAAAGATATGCAAATTCTATATGTATATAAAGATAAAGCAAAATAGCATCTGTTACAAAAATTGGAAATATTGGGAAATGCAGACCAATGTGGATATAATATACTGGGCTTACAAGAAATAAAGACTGGGTGCCGATCACAAAACAGCATTGAAAACTAGAGTGTTCAGCTGTACGATAATGATGCAGCAGCCCTGGAAAGAGGGGGAGAAGGGAGTTATTCAAAGGGTTTTAAAACACATGCAAGATTAGGAGATGAAAATTAGATATATTTGAGGCAAGATGTTGAAACTGACACTACTGCATAAATCCAACAGCCTTTCTGGAGGCAGAAATGATGGCCTGTGGCCCAAAGCCTTCACCATAAATTACACTGTTAGACTGCCTGGTAGCCAAACCCCCAAGCAAAGTCACTCTCGTCAGACATGACACTCCAAGGGCCTAGACATAACCTTCCACTAGCTGAGGGCAAAGGCCAGGTTAATTATTCAATACATGCTATTATACAGATAGAACAAACGATAAAGCAAAAGCGGTCAAATATTAACAATATGTGTACCTAGGTAAAAATGTTTACATATATTCTTTGTACTGTTCTTTTTGCAATTTATCACAAGTTTGAAATAAAGGTACACCAATTAGTGTAATAAGATATTAATGATATAATTGTCATGGATTGAATTGTGTCCCTTAAAAATATGTATTGGAATCCTAATCCCTCTACTTGTAAATATGACCTTGTTTGAAAATAGAGGGTTTTGTTTGTTATACTGGAGCCCTGGTGGTGCAGTCGTTAGGGTCTCGGCTGATAACTAAAAGGTCAGCAATTCAAATCCACCAGCCACTCCTTGGAAACCCTACGGGGCAGTCCTACTCTGTCATATAGGGTTGCCATGAGTTGGAATTCACTTGACGGCAACAGGTTTTTGGGTTTGGTTTGTTTTGTTAATGACGTCATACTAGATTAAGGTGGGTCCTAAACTTAATCACTTCTAACAGGTGTCTTATAAAAAAAACAGAATAGACACAGAAATAAACACGGAGGGGGACAGCAAGGAATGCCAAGGAACTCCTGGAACAACAGACAAGGAAGACACTTCATTAGAGCAGATGTCCTCATTTGGACTTCTAGCCTCCAAAAGTGTAAGAAAATATATTCCTGTTCTTTAAAGCCACCGACTTGTGATAAATTTTGTGAAGGCAGCGCTAGGTAGCTGAGACAATATTTATCTGACAAAGGACTTTCACCCAAAAAATATAAAGAATTCTTAAAAAGCAATTAGCAAAACAAGACAAAACAAACTGTTGTAAGCAAAAAGTTCCAGGCTCTATTAAATAAAACAAGGAGGTTTATTGAGAAATAGATACAGTTTGAACCAGGGAGACAGAGAGTCCACAAATTTAAACTAAGTCCTGTAACTTTCTGAAGGAGAGGTGAGCTTTTATACAGAAAAGTGGGGAATGGAGTAAGTGACCACAATCATGGGGGCTGTGGAATATATATAGTTACAAGACAATAGCAGTTAAAATTTTGTATGTTTAGCTAATCTATTTTCTAACATAGATTTTCAATTAGCAATTGATTTTCTGAAATATCTACATATACATTCTCCTGGGCCATGATGCATATTATGGATTAAATTTTGTTCCCCTAAAATGTGTGTCAGTGTGGCTAGGCCATGATTCCCAGTATTCTGTGGTTTCTACCATTCTGAGAGTCTGTCATTTTTTGATGTAAATATCCTATGTGTTGTAAATTCTAATCTCTGTGATGTTGAAGAGACAGGATTAGAGGCAGTTATGTTAAAAAGGCACAATCAATCTACAGGATTAGGTTGTATCTTGAGTCAGTCTCTTTTGGACCTGGGATCCCTGTGCTGAGAAGTTCCTAGACCAGGGGAAGATTGATAACAAGGACCTTCCCCCAGAGCCGACAGAGACAGAAAGCCTTCCCCTAGAGCTGGCACCCTGAATTCAGACTTCTAGCCTCCTAGACTGTGAGAGAATAAATTTGTCTTTATAAAAGCCACCTACTTGTGGTATTTCTGTTGTAGCAGCACTAGATAACTAAGACACTGCACAAGCATTCTCTCACGTTCATCCTGGTAATCATTTCCTGAAAACACTTCTTCATAAACCATACCTTTGCTTCCTTTCTTGTTTGCTGAGGGTGGGTTAGTTTTATAGGGAGTTCACAAGGCTCTAAATCATAGGCTCTATTCTTAGGAGGGCAGAAAAGAGTACAAGCTAAAGTTTAATTAAAAAAAAAAAATGGAGCTTTGATTTCAGACCTAGGGCATTCATTTTCAATCATGCATTCACCTCAGTTTTAGAGTGGCCTCACACAAAGCAAACAAGGATATCCGATAGAAAATGGGATAAAGACTTAAACATGTACTTTACAAGCGATTATACCTAAGTGGCCAACAAACATATGAAAAGGCATTAAGCTCCACAACTCATTAAAGAAAGAAAAAAATATGATGACATCATTATGGACTCACCGGAATGGCTAAATTGAATACAGTTATGAATACCAAGTGTCTGGGAAGATACAGAACAGCTGTAACTCTCATATTGTAAGGGGCAAATGCAAATTGGTATAACTGTTTTAGAAAACTCTAGCATTTTCTACCAAAGCTGACCCGTAAGTTCCACTTGCAGGCATATAAGCCAAAATAGGAAAAGTAGGAAAAACCCATTTCATCACCAAGTTGATTCTGACTCATGGCAACCCCATGAAGGAGCCCTGGTGGCACAATGGTTAAGTGCTCAGCTGCTAACCAAAAGGTTGGCAGTTTGAACACACGAGCGGCTCAGTGGGAGAAAAGACATGGCAATCTGCTGCTATAAAGATTACAGCCTACAAAACCCTATGGGGCAGTTCTGCCCAGTCCTATGGAGTCACCATGAGTCAGAATCAACTCAGTGGCCAACAACAACATATATACACACAAGAAGATTAAATAGATATATTCACCAAAGCATGTGAAAATTTCATTAAAATTGTTCATACTGTTTATAACAGAGAAAAACTAGAAATAATAGAATGGATAAATAATTTTTGGTATATTCATGCAGTGGAATACTATACAGAAAGTAAATAAATAAATCACAGCTATAAAAATTTTTTTTTTTTTATATGGAAGGATATGGATGAATATAATGTTGAAGGAACTATAACTATTTTGTGATTCTATTTACATAAAGTTCAAAAACAGGCCAAACAAATCCAATCTGTTAGAAGTCAGGATAGTGTGTACCTACGGAATGGAATCGTTGGGCTTCTGGGATGTGTTGATCTTGGTTCTGTTTACATGGTGCATTCATTTAGTGAAAAAATCATCAAGATTTATACATATAATTTCTCCAATTTATTATGTAGGTTATATTTCAATAAAAACTTTCAGAGGAAATAACTGGGTGTCTTAATGCAGCAAATTAGATAATCTGGGAGAAGAATGTTCCAGACCATGGAAGCTATGGAAATGTCACCAAGATTGAGAAAACCCTGTGTTTTTAGGCAACAACAAGGAGTCCAAGGTGGGTAGGCAGAGTATGTGAGGTGAGGCGGACAATAGTAAGAGATGAGACCATAGAGGATCAGAGGATACACTGTGTATGGCTTTAAAGACAACACATTTCTAAGTTTTAAACATTTTTTAGAATTTAGAAACATATTCTTATGAATGGTCTCAATTCCAAAGTCAGGCAAAACTTAGCTTGATTTAACTTTCAATTCTAGATATAAGTGATCTAACTCAGATGTGTCTAACCCCTGAGCAGTGTGTGCAGAGTACTCAAAAAGTAAAATTAAGGTGAAAAAAAATTTTTTTTTAGAAAACTGTACTAAAACTTTGCCCTTAAAAAATTTATATGACTGGATTTTTAATGTGAAGGCACACATAATTGTTCAAAAATAAAGGAAAACAACGCTACCCCATACCTGCTGTTGTGATGAGAAGCTGTGAATTTGCAACCTTACACTCCTTGTGAACAGCAGATGACGCTGTAGAATTCAACATCTATGATTCAAGGGAAAGTTCCCCTTAGTGACCTAGCCCAAGCAGTAATTTAATGTAGATATGTTGCTCAAAGGGAGACACCAGCAAGAAGTTTGACCTGTAATAGTTTGTATCAAAAGTTTCTAATATAAATCATCCTAACAGAATATTCCATAGTGAGGTTTTTGCAGAAAAATATAGAAAATAATCCCAATTCAGTTAACAGAATCTGTTTCTTAAGAATATTATTTCTTAAACTCAAGATTTAAATAAATTTTATTTGGAATCACAGACTGCAGGAAGTAGAGGGGACATTATGAATATTCTAGTCTAGCCATTTCATTTTCCAAATTAGGCAGAGAGGGGTTAAATGGTATTCCATAAGGTTGCATTGACAGAAAAGTTGGAACTAAAACCAAAAAAAAAAACAAAGCTCCATAGATTTATTCTTCTCCCTTTTAAGTGAGAATTCTAAAAGCTATTTGACCCAAGAGTATCTTACCTCTGAAAACTTTCCTAGAGTGTTCATCCAAACTGAAGGTAGCGCTGTGAAAGAGTAAACCAAAACCAAAAAACCAAACCCAGTGCCGTCAAGTTGATTTCGACTCATGGTGACCCTATAGGACAGAGTAGAACTTCCCCTTAGAGTTTCCAAGAAGCGCCTGGCAGATTTGAACTGCCGACCCTTTGGTTAGCAGCCATAGCACTTAACCACTATGCCACCAGGGTTTCCATGTAGCTATAGTAAAAAGGAGAAACTGAGGCAGTTTACTCTTTTCTTCACAGTAGGAATTCACGGAGCAATATATTACAAAAAAATCGTAAAGTGGAAATGCTAGAAAAGACCAAAATTCACGTTGAAGGCATATCCTCAACATGTCTGTTGAAGTCACATTTTGAGACATGTGAAGGTTCACTATTTAGCTGAGAAAAGTAGTTCTTTTTCAATAAATTATTAATGACTGGGATACAGATTTTGTTTTTCATAACTCAACAATAAAATATAGGTTTCTTCTTTAAGCCAATGATTGTCAAATATACTGTGCATTGTTGTGGCTGTTAGGTGCCATCGAGTCAGTTCCAACTCATAGCAACACTGCATAAAACAGAAGGAACCACTGCTCTATCCTGAGCCATCCTCAGAATTGTTGTTATGCTTGAGCCCATTGTTTCAGCCACTGTGTCAGTCCATCTTGTTGAGGGTCTTCCTCTTTTATGCTGACCTTCTGCTTTACCAAGCATGATATCCTTCTCCAGGAATTGGTGCCTCCTGATAACATGTCCATAGTAAGTGAGACAAAGTCTTGCCATCCCTGCTTCTAATGAGCAGTCTGGTTGTACGTCTTCCAAGACGGATTTGTTCTTTCTTCTGAAAATCCATGGTATATTTCATATTCTTCCCCAACACCATAATCCAAGCACATCAATCCTTCTTCTGTCTTCTTTATTCACTGTCCAGCTTTCACATGCATATGAGGCAACTGGAAACACCAAGGCTTGGGTCAAGTGCACCTTAGTCTTCAAGGTGACTTCTTTGCTTTTTAACACTTTAAAGAGATCTTTCGCAGCAAATTTGCCCAATGCGATATGTCATTTGATTTCCTGACTGCTGCTTCCATGGGTGTTGATTGTAGATCCAAGTAAAATGAAATCCTTGACAACTTGATTCTTTTCTCCATTTATCATGTTATTACTTATTGGTCCAGTTGTGAGCATTTTTCTTGTCTTTCTGTTGAGATGTAATCCAAACTGGAGGCTGTAGTCTTTGACCTTTTTCAGTAAGTGCTTCAACTTCTCTGCTTTCAGCAAGAAAGTTTGTGTCATCTGCATATGGCAGGTTGTTAATGAGTCTTCATCTAATCCCGATGCCACATTCTTCTTCATATAGTTAAGCTTCTTGAATTATTTGCTCTGCATACAGATTGAATAAGTATGGTAAAAGGATACAACCCTGACGCACACCTTACTTAATTTTAAACCTTGCAGCATTCCCTTGTTCTGTTTGAACTACTGCCTCTTGATCTATGTAGAGTTTTCTCAGGAGCAAAATTAAGTGTTCTGAAATTCTCATTCTTCACGGTGTTATCCACAATTTGTTATTATCCACACAGTCAAATGCCTTTGCATAATCAATAAAACACAGGGCAACATCTTTCTTGTGCTCTCTGGTTTCAGCCATGATCTGACATCAGCAGTGATATCCCTGTTCCATGTCCTCTTCTGAATCTGGCTTGAATTTCCAGCCATTCGCTGCAGATGTACTGCTACAACCACTTTTTTTTTTTTTTTTTTAGTAATTTTTATTGTGCTTTAAGTGAAAGTTTATAAATCAAGTCAGTCTCTCATATATAAACTTATATACCTCTTACTACATACTCCCATTTACTCTCCCCCTAATGAGTCAGCCCGCTCCCTCCTTCCAGTCTCTCCTTTCGTGACCGTTTTGCCAGTTTCTAACCCTCTCGACCCTCCTATCTCCCCTCCAGACATGAGTTGCCAACACAGTCCCAAGTGTCCACTTGATACAAGTAGCTCACTCTTCATCAGCATCTCTCTCCAACCCATTGTCCAGTCCGTTCCATATTTGATGAGTTGTCTTCGGGAATGGTTCCTATCCTGGGACAACAGAAGGTTTGGGGACCATGACTGCCGGGATTCTTCCAGTCTCAGTCAGACCATTAAGTCTGGTCTTTTTATGAGAATTTGGGGTCTGCATCCCACTGTTGTCCTGCTCCCTCAGGGGTTCTCTGTTGTGCTCCTTGTCAGGGCACTCATCGGTTGTGGTCGGGCACCATCTAGTTCTTCTGGTCTCAGGATGATGTAAGTCCCTAGTTCATGTGGCCCTTTCTGTCTCTTGGGCTCATAATTATCTCGTGACCTTGGTGTTCTTCATTCTCCTTTGATCCAGGTGGGTTGAGATCAATTGATGCATCTTAGATGGCTGCTTGTTAGCCCTTAAGACCCCAGATGCCACACTTCAAAGTGAGATGCAGAATGTTTTCTTAATAGAATTTATTTTGCCAATTGACTTAGATGTCCCCTGAAGCCATAGTCCCCAAACCCCCGCCCTTGCTCCCCTGACCTTCGAAGCATTCAGTTTATCCTGGAAACTTCTTTGCTTTTGGTCCAGTCCACTTGAGCTGACCTTCCATGTATTGAGTATTGTCCTTCACTTCACCTAAAGTAGTTCTTATCTACTATCTAATCAGCAAATAACCCTCTGCCACCCTCCCTCCCCCCTCTCGTAACCACAGAAGAATGTGTTCTTCTCAGTTTAAACTATTTCTCAAGATCTTATAATAGTGGTCTTATACAATATTTGTCCTTTTGCCTCTGACTAATTTCACTCAGCATAATGCCTTCCAGGTTCCTCCATGTTGCGAAATGTTTCACAGATTCATCACTGTTCTTTATCGATGCATAGTATTCCATTGTGTGAATGTACCATAATTTATTTATCCATTCATCCGTTGATGGACACCTTGGTTGCTTCCAGCTTTTTGCTATTGTAAACAATGCTGCAATAACCATGGGTGTGCATATATCTGTTCGTGTAAAGGCTCATTTCTCTAGGATATATTCCGAGGAGTGGGATTTCTGGGTTGTACAGTAGTTCTATTTCTAACTTTTTAAGGAAATGCCAGATAGATTTCCAAAGTGGTTGTACCATTTCACATTCCCACCAGCAGCGTATAAGAGTTCCAATCTCTCCGCAGCCTCTCCAACATTTATTATTTTGTGTTTTTTGGATTAATACCAGCCTTTTTGGGGTGAGATGGAATCTCATCGTAGTTTTAATTCGCATTTCTCTAATGGCTAATGATAGAGAGGATTTTCTCATGTATCTGTTAGCTAACTGAATATCTTCTTTAGTGAAGTGTGTGTTCATATCCTTTGCCCACTTCTTGATTGGGTTGTTTGTCTTTTTGTGGTTGAGTTTTAACAGAATCATATAGATTTTAGAGATCAGGCACTGGTCGGAGATGTCATAGCTGAAAATTCTTTCCCAGTCTGTAGATGGTCTTTTTACTCTTTTGGTGAAGTCTTTAGATGAGCATAGGTGTTTGATTTTTAGGAGCTCCCAGTTATCTGGTTTCTCTTCATCATTTTTGGTAATGTTTTGTATTCTGTTTATGCCTTGTACTAGGGCTCCTAAGGTTGTCCCTATTTTTTCTTCCATGATCTTTATCGTTTTAGTCTTTATATTCAGGTCTTTGATCCACTAGGAGTTAGTTTTTCTGCATGGTGTGAGGTATGGGTCCTGTTTCATTTTTTTGCAAATGGATATCCAGTTATGCCAACACCATTTGTTAAAGAGACTGTCTTTTCCCCAATTAACTGACACTGGGCCTTTGTCAAATATCAGCTGCTCATATGTGGATGGATTTATATCTGCGTTCTCAATTCTGTTCCATGGGGCTATGTGCCTGTTTTTGTACCAGTACCAGGCTGTTTTGACTACTGTGGCTGTGTAATAGGTTCTAAAATCAGATAGAGTGAGGCCTCCCACTTTCTTCTTCTTTTTCAGTAATGCTTTACTTATCCGAGGCTTCTTTCCTTTCCATATGAAGTTGGTGATTTGTTTCTCCATCACATTAAAAAATGTCATGGGAATTTGGATCGGAAGTGCATCGTATATATAGATGGCTTTTGGTAGAATAGACATTTTTACTATGTTAAGTATTCCTATCCATGAGCAAGGTATGTTTTTCGACTTACGTAGGTCCCTTTTAGTTTCTTGCAGTAGTACTTTGTAGTTTTCTTTGTATAGGTCTTTTACATGTTTGGTAAGATTTATTCCTAAGTATTTTATCTTCTTGAGGGCTAGTGTGAATGGTATTGATTTAGTGATTTCCTCTTCAATGTTCTTTTTTTTGATGTAGAGGAATCCAAGTGATTTTTGTATGTTTATCCTGTATCCTGAGACTCTGCTGAACTCTTCTATTAGTTTCACTAGTTTTCTGGAGGATTCCTTAGGGTTTTCTGTGTATAAGATCATGTCATCTGCAAATAGAGATAATTTTACTTCTTCCTTGCCAATGTGGATGCCCTTTATTTCTTTGTCTAGCCTAATTGCTCTGGTTACGACCTCTAGCACAATGTGCAACCACTTTTGAATTATCTTCAGCATAATTTTACTTGTGTGTGATATTAATGACATTGTTTGATAATTTCTGCATTCTGTTGGATCACCTTTCTTTGGAATGGGCATAAATGTGGATCTCTTCCAGTTGGTTGGCCAGGTAGCTGTCTTCCAAATTTCTTGGCATAGATGAGTGAGCACTTCCAGCCCTGCATTCGTTTGTTGAAACATTTGAATTGGTATTCCATCAATTCCTGGAGCTTTGTTTTTCACCAATGCCTGCAGTATAGCTTCGACCTCTTCCTTCAGTACCACTGATTCTTGATCATATCCTACCTCTTGAAATGGTTTCACATCCACAAATTCTTTTTGGTTCAGTGACTCTGTATTCCTTCCATCTTCTTTTGAGGATTCCTGCATAGTTCAGTATTTTGCCCAAAGAATCCTTCACTTTACAACTCAGGGCTTGATGTTTTCTTCCATTCTTTCAGCTTGTGAAATGGTGAGCATGTTCTTCCCTTTTGGTTTTCTAACTCCAGGTCTTTGCACATGTAATTATAATACTTCATTTTGTCTTCTCAAGTCGCCCTTTGAAATCTTCTGTACAGCTCTTTTACCTCATCATTTCTTCCATTTGCTTTAGATACTCAAAAGTTCAAGAGCAAGTTGCAGAGCCTCTTCTGATACCCATTTTGGTCTTTTCTTTCTTTCCTGTCTTTTTAATGACCTTTTGCTTTCTTCATGTATGATGTCCTTGATGTAATTCCAGAATTTGTCTGGTCTTCAATTATTAGTGTTCAATGCATCAAATCTATTCTTGAGATGGTCTTTAAATTCAGGTAGGATATACTCAAGGTCTTACTTTGGCTTTCATGGACTTGTTCTAATTTTATCCTACTTCAACTTGAACTTGCATATGAGCAATTGATAGTCTGTTCCACAGTTGTGACCTGGCCTTCTTCTGACTGATAATATTGAGCTTTTCCATGGTCTTTTTTCACAGATGTAGTCAATTTTATTCCTGTGTATTCCATCTGGTGAGGTTACTATGTGTAGTCGATATTTATGTTAGTGGAAAAAGGTATTTGCAAGGAAGAAGACGGTCTTGCAAAATTCTTTCATGCAACCTCTGGCATCGTTTCTATCACCAAGGCCATATTTTCCAACTACCAAGTCTTCTTCTTTGTTTCCAGCTTTTGCGTTCCTATCACATGTAATTATCAATGGATCCTGATTACATGTTTGACCAATTTTAGACTGTAGAAGTTGATAAAAATCTTCAGTATCTTCATGTTTGGTCTTAGTGGCTGGTGAGTAAATTTGAATAATAGTCATATTAACTGCTTGTCCTTTTAGGCATATGAATACTATCCTATCACTGACAGCATTGTACTTCAGGATAGATCCTGAAATGTTCTTTTTGACGATGGATGCCAACACCATTCCTACTGAATTTGTCATTCCTAGTAGATCATACGATTGTCTGATTCGAAATGGCCAACATCAGTCCATTTTAGTTCCTTAATGTCTAGGATATAGATGTTTATACTTCCGTTTCATGTTTTATGACTTCCAATTTTCCTAGATTTATACTTGGTACATTCCATGTTCCTGTTGTTAATTCATGTTTGCAGCTGTTTCTTCTAATTTTGAGCCCTGCCACCTTAGCAAATGAAGATCAGGAAAGCTTGACTCCATCCAAGTCATTAAGGGTGACTCTACTTTGAGGAGGCAGCCCTTTCCCTGTTGGACTTGGAGTTCCTTCCAATCTGAGGAGCTCACCTTTCAGCAATATATCAGACAATGTTACACTACTATTGGTAAGGTTTTCACTAGCCATTTTTTTCAGAAGTAGACTGCTAGGTCCTTCTAGTATGTCTTAATCTGGAAGCTCTGCTGAAACCTGTCCACCAAGGGTGACCCTGCTGGTATTTGAAATACTGGTGGCAAACTTTCCAATATCACAGCAACATGCAAGCCAGCACAGTACAATAAAGTGACATACACGTGGTAGATACTATGCACAGGAAACACCAAACTCAAAACCAAACCCACTGCCACTGAGTTGATTCTAATTTATAAAGTTGAAACGCGGAGTTCAGGGATCCCACATCCAAAGACTCTGTTTCAGTAGTCTGTGGTGGGGCCTGTGTTTATAAGAAGTCTTTGTGTTTATAACAAGTAACTGAGATTATTCCAATACATTTGTCTCTAGACCACCCTTTCAAAAATACTGTGAAAAGGGGTCCAGTGTTCTGTAGGGGCGTTTTCTTACCTTTGCTATTGACTGTTGTTAATTACATTTGTTTGCCTTTAAGAAACTTTGTGATAAGCAGTTATCATAAATACAATACGTCTAAGTAGTTTGACTTTCATTAGTGTATTTCATTAT
This sequence comes from Loxodonta africana, assembly GCF_030014295.1. Classification (NCBI taxonomy): domain Eukaryota; kingdom Metazoa; phylum Chordata; class Mammalia; order Proboscidea; family Elephantidae; genus Loxodonta; species Loxodonta africana. Next base: position 54,638,472 of record NC_087351.1, read on the forward strand.
TTTTTTTCTGTCAGTTAATACATTGGAGTATAAATCTGCATATATTTAAATGGGCTGTATTTCATAAACTGAGTATCACTAAGTATATCTATGTATTCTCTCTAAAAATTTAAACAGAAATTTAATTATCTGGGCATCATTTAAAGAAATTGATGTCATGCACATTTGGCTTTGGGTAGGATATTTAAAAACTGACATTGATTTCAAAATTATTGACAAAACCCTATTAATTAACTGTGCAGTCTAAGAGTTTCAGCTAAACTGTGGATCAGTCTGGAATGTGGTTGTTTTAGAGCAGTGTGTTTCACTTGGGGATTAAATAAATTAATATCTGGAAATCTTGTTAAAATGCAAATTCTGGTTCAGTAGGTCTAGGGTCAGGCATGAGAATTTGCATTTCTATCCAGGTCCCAAATGTAACCAGTACTGCTGGCCTTTGGACTATGTTTTGAATAGCAACCCTTTAGACAGTATTTCTTCCACCAGGATGTGACAACTGCATGTGGTGAATTTATTTGTCATACATAGTATCCTGAGAATAGTGTCCTGGTGGTGTTTTCTCCAATCCACCTATGGAGCTCATTGATGATATGTATTGAAGACTTCTTTTTGTCTGTTCCTAAAAAGTGAAAAAAACTTTACACTATCTCAGGTGTTCCTTTTTCTTTCTAGAGCCACATATATATGAGATGCCCTCTCCAATTTTATTTTCTGGGAGCTAATTACTCTAAGAATCACTTGGGTCTTCAGCTTGCCCTGGACAAAGGTGAATTTACCAGGATTCACTACCTTAACCTGACAAATCCTTGGTAAGCAATAAGGCAAGATCAAAATTTTTCTATGAACTAAATGCCACAACAGGTAAAAAGAAATCACAATATCAATCATTTCAGAATCTTTTGGCCCAAAGGTCAAAAACAGAGCTTTCACATTTTGTATTCTAGAGTACAATGGTATGACCATATTCAGAAAGGTATCTTGACTTACCCAATTGAAAGAACAAAAGGAAAAAATATAGAGAATTATCTTTACAGTAAGTACTGAAATTACCTCTTAAAAACGATTCACATTTAAGAAGGACTCTATGCAGGTGTTAATGTTGAATTTTACCTGAATCCTGTGATACTAGAAAACAGTGATGGTTGAAAAAATCCCCCACACTTTCTGTTCAGGAAAATCACTTACAGCAAGTAACCACTTCCCATATGACTTAAATAACACTCACCAATGCCTTCTTGTTTACTTGACGATCTCAAACACAGATCCACCGAATTCCCATTTCTTGCCTCATAAATAAGCAACTGAATTGCCTGTCGCAACCGATCAGTCAGAAACAAAGTATGTGTTAATCAAACTTTAGTTAAGTGTCTCTCTTTCCTCCAAGTCCTTGAACTATCAGCCTTAGCCAACATAACCAGTTGCCATGGAGTCAATTCTGACTCAAGGGAACCCCATGTGTGTCAGGGTAGAATTGTATTTCACAGGGATTTCGATAGCTTATTTTTTGGAAGTAGATCATCTGGCCTTTCTTCAGATGCACCCCTGGGTGGGTTAACTGTTCGCACTTCCCATGAGCTCCGGGCAAACATACCTCCACTCTTTAAGAGCCCCTCACAGAGAAGAGGCTGATCTCACCAAAAAACATTCTGATTTACTTTTTTTTGATGAGCTCACCCATCCATTCCACTTTTCCACTGGTGGGTTTTATCTAGTCTTGTTTATTCTTAGTCCCTGTGAAAGAAAGCACTTTTTCCCTAATCATGGGAGGCTTCATATCTTATGGTAAAAGTGTTCTTCCTATTGTAGTAGTCCTACTCCTCCCCCGTTACAATAGTCCCTTTCCCTTTCCCTCTTTTCTTTCTAAATAAAGCTTCCCCTATAGTCTGGATTTTTTTTTTTTTTAAATTTGGCACAGGTCAGGTCTTGAGAAATAGGCAGGTGCCACCACTGTGATGAAGTCAGTGTATTATGCCATTTCCAAATTGAGTACAGAAAAAAAAAAAAAGAAAATTGGACATTCAATCTTGCCTGTAATTTGGTCATCTGCTTCCTGATGTTTCAAGTGACCTAAAGAGGAAAGTGAGGCTTATTTTCTGCCCAGTTAGTCCCCTTGCATGGGAAATATCCCAGAAAAGGTAAACTAATTTTCACCTTCATAGACTAAAAAATGCTACTAACATCTTCATCTTACCATTTGTGGGATCCCAGAACCTGAAGCCTTGGCTTTAAAGTTGAAAACTCACTGAAGACAAAACAGTAATATAAAATCCTGTGTGAAAGCCCCAACATTAAGGTGCTTGGGCCTAGTAGAATGGTGGGCCTGGTGGGTCTGAGTCCAGGCTCCATTTTAACTACTGCTTACTTCCCTAGCAACCATTAACCTTTGTGCAGAGTTAAGCACGTAACTAAGGAAATGTTTACCTCTGTGATTAAGCTAAGGAAGGATGCCAACAGCATTCTGGGGAGGTCTTGATACAAAAGACCTAACTGAATTCAGCACAAGCAGCCCTTAGGAAATGTTTTACCCCAGAAGCTATTCTAATAGAACATTCTTAGAAAAGGAATTGTCTTGTGACCACTATCAACTTGTGTGTACCCTGTAAACACCCCTTTAGTCTTACATTTCTTCAATTAACTCATGTAACAGATCTAAGAAGCCCTCTCATGCTCTGTAAGCCAATCAACACAAAAGTCCCGCTTTGTGTTAACACGCCCCTATCTTCCCTAATTTGCGGACTGCCAATCAGAAAATTATACTGTTAGTTTCTGATTTTTACCATATAAATGTGTCTGTTCGCTTTCAACTCCTCAGAGCGTTTCGTTGCATTTTGCAGACCGAGCCTATTCCCAGTTCAAACTTTTTCTATCTGTAACCACTAGAACTGGACTAGGACCGGGTCAGGTCCAGGTTCCCGGTCTGCGCAGCCTACCTGAACAGAAACCCACACGGCTTTCAGGCAGAGTGAAAGCGTTTATTTAGTTGGCCAAGTAAAGGAGCATGCCCAGGACTCCCGCCGCCAAGGCAGCTCCAGGAAACTGGCCGGGGGTCAGCTTTTATGAGGTCATTTTTTTTCGTAGTAAGCAGAAGCAGGAAGTTATACACATTCATAATTCTTGCTGATTATTCACTGCGGGGCAGGGCTAGGAATTGGAACGGAAGCGCCTGCCAGAACCTTTGCCTCTGAAATGCTCTTGGCTTTTGAAGATGACGTAAGTCCGGTGATTTTTCTTTACTTGACCTGAGTCATTTTGTTCCTTGACATGAATTTTCTCATTTGTCTGTGCATGTCTGGTGGTCTGGTGCTGCTTTTTCTTGGAACATGTTTATGACTTTTAGCTGCGGAATTCCCTAAAGTTAAAACAGCGGAAAGAGAAGGGAAGTGGTTAGACATAGACAGTTTTGATCTGAAGCCCCATATAGCCTGCTTCTCTGATGAGGGCAGGAGTGTGGTATAGCGCCCGCCTGAGTCTTCAGTAAATCTCTTTGATTTTATTTTGACGGAGTAAGAGTTGTGTGTACCCTGTAAACACCCCTTTAGTCTTACATTTCTTCAATTAACTCATGTAACAGATCTAAGAAGCCCTCTCATGCTCTGTAAGCCAATCAACACAAAAGTCCCGCTTTGTGTTAACACGCCCCTATCTTCCCTAATTTGCGGACTGCCAATCAGAAAATTATACTGTTAGTTTCTGATTTTTACCATATAAATGTGTCTGTTCGCTTTCAACTCCTCAGAGCGTTTGGTTGCATTTGGACTGAATTAGAGGCCAGCCTCGTTTTGCCCTTCTGAAAACTAGTTAGATTTATTATGATACCTGCACCATGTGAGTGGCTTCCAGTTTACTTCCTTTAAGGACTATGATGAGGAATATATTAATTCTTCCCTAATTGAAGCTGGTAAGCGTTTAAGTGCTGTGTTGTGTATAATAAATGTATTTTGGAAGAATAAAGTAAGAAAGATGATACGTAGTTTATAGACAGTTTAAACATATGAAATCATAATGATACAAGCATTTTAGAAAGGATGTTGATAGAACAACACCCTCACTTATGAGTGAGGAAACAGAAACAATCTATCTTTTCAAATTTAATTTTTTGTCTTTGGCCAAACAAAGCTGTTTATACCTGCCTTTTTAGCTCTCTTGGGATGCTGTGACTATGAAGTGAGACAATGTATGTAAAGCTATTTTATAATTGAAAAAAAATATAAACAAGTTTTTTTTTTAATTTTTTACAAATAATTATGTATTAAAAAAAAATGTATTAGAAGGCTGCAAAAACAGATCTGGCAAACAGTTATTTTGCTTTGTATTTCACTCTCTCTTTAACCTACCATGGTCTCTCTATTTATTCCACACATGAAAGAAAAAAAAAAAGACAAATAAAAATAGAATTGGTTCTAAAGTAAGAAACATGAGGAAGTGAGTGACATAGTGACATAGAATAAAAGATGAAATTGCAAATAGTCATAAAGTTGAAAAGAAAAAGTTGCTTCAAACTATTTAAAAAATATTATATAGATATCTAACTTGTCACATCTGTGGAATTTCAGAACTCTCCTGCATAGAGAAAAAAAAAAAAAATGACCAAATGGCCTCCATTGAGCCTACATGTCCTGCACTGCGTTATCCCCCCAAAGGTACAATATGCATACAAGTTCCTGATATAATACATGTCATTTATACCAAGAAGTCCTACTTGACTTTGATAAATTTTCAGATTTCATGCCATCGATAAATTAACTGATATTAAATAATATTGCTTTTCGTGTCCTTTCATTTATTACTTCCCATTCCCAAAATTGTATTTTTGGCACCGTAATTTGTCAGTAACTCTTAGGGAAAGCAATAATTCTTTACTTATATTTTTATTTATATGGAATTATGTCCTCATGGAAGAGTTTATTATTTTTGTCCAAGACTTTTCAAATATTTTTCTACATTGTCCTGGTGAATATATAAGATAAAGCAGCAGGTATATTATGCATATAATTCTAAAAAGATTATCAAATTTACTGAGAATGGATTCGGTGTCATATAAAATATGTTAAAATGTACTAGAAGCACATCAAAACCTTATTTCTTACAAGGTGGTCTGTTGCTCTGCATTGGGAATATTTAAGTTGCTTTCAAAAAAGTAGAGATTCCTCATCCCCACTCCACTCTCTGCCTTAGTCTCCCTGGATCAGCTACCTTAGGTAGGGCTCTTGAATATATTTTAAATGCTTTCAAGACCAAGTAGTTTTCTGCTTCAATTTTTTTTTGGGGGGGGGGGGTACCATGTGTTTTCATTAATAGAAGCATGCTGAATTATGGGGTGTATAAAATTTTAGTTGGTAATATGGATTTTGAGAAATATTATGTGGGAATATGTGGTTACCATGAATCTTGGAGGGTTCTTAGGTGCCGTGGTTGGTGGTCTCCCATCTGTCTTACTGGTCATGGGTGACAGGTTGTATTGCAGGGTGCCTTCCATTGAGGTATATTGGGCACCTCTGGTTTTCCAAATATGACACACAAAAAAACCCAAACTCACCAGGGCTCCCTAACTATCACACAGGAAATCATAACTATGCTTAAGGCTTAACTAGGTGTGCAAAAGTCCAAAGAGACAAATTTTTTACCCAATAACATCTCCTGGATGCACTACCTCACTTTGAGCCTGACACAACAATTATTTTAATTCAACGAATGTTTCTTTTGTCTTTAGTGGTTACTCAAATCCCCACTGGAGGACAGCAGATACTTTCATTGGGAAGAGCCGAGAAACCTGAGTGGGCAATGGTTATCCCATTGATCCTTAATGAGCTAACTAGCATTATCGTGAGTCTTTTGCACACTAAAGTTTGAGAAAATTCAACAATTCCTCCCTAATTTATCCCTTAATAACTTAATTTTTCATAAGAGTGATTGCTCTGTAGACAAAATAAGGTAAAATTTAAAATGATGACCAGAGAAATTATTATTCAATAAACTTTGAAGAGGGCGCCAAAGGCAAAAGGGCAAGTAAAATATTCCCAGGCACTACTTCCAGTCTAGTTCTGACTCATGAAGCAGATTCAACTTTTAACTTTACAATCGCTTAGAGTTCCAATGACAGAATTTGCGAGATTTTTCAAACCTGGTAGTTTGAATTGCTAAATAGGAGAAATGGGCTAGTTTTTACAGAATTTACTAATACATACCACAAGTGGGGGAAAAAAAACAAAACAAGCTCTCAGTACCCTGCATTCTGAGTTCAGAAAACAGCCAGTTATGAAGCCAGAGGCACAATTTTAGCAAAACTTTCATTACAGTCCTCTCCCCTGTATCTCCCCACTGAACATCTAGAAGGGTTACAGTTAGGATAAAGGAACAAAGGTGATCTTTTGAAGGAGGGGGGTAGTTCATAAAGAGACACTATTTTCTTGCTCATTCTTTTTAGGGAAGAGGAGATTAACAGGTTCTTATAATCAATACTCCATGGGGTGGTCATTGGAGGATTGTTTATAATATTCGTGGGTGTATATAAGGCAGGCAGGATTAATAATTTACTTCCCAAGTAGGATGTCTGCTTGGTCACTGGGTTTAATGACTTTGATACATGACACAAAATTGGAGTGATATTGGGGTCAGCAATAGAAGAGGGGAGATGGTGTGAATGAGCTGAGAATAGGTAAGGAAAACCCTTAATTTTTTGGTTCCCAAGTGGTGCAGAAAGTGGAGCTTAACCTTGCCCATAAGAACAGGCCAGTAACCTCCATCATTAAAGTTGTGGAGACAGATAGGACTGGTGGCTGCAAGCCTGCTAAGATTGTCACAGTGTGTATCAGAGTTTCAAAGCATTGTAGGAATGTATCACTAAGTCTCTTTCCAAGAGGTTGGACTGACAGATAAGTTGATGCTCCCAAGTGCCCTCCAATGGTTGAGGAAGATGTTTAAGCCTGGATTAACAAGGTCTGCTGTGGCTTTTATTTATCTACAGTAAGACTGAAGACAATGACTTGAATGAGTTATGATGACCAAAAGGGGGAGAGGGAGTGAACTGCAAGTTATGCTCTCCTGTTTTTGTATGTTTTCTATTATAACTGACAAAAAAGATAATGGCCAATTGACTACTCCCAATCATTCATACAAGGAGATATTTTCTATTTTATACTCTTTCTTTCTTCTTAGCCTGTCACCAAAGAAATAAGTCAGTGGTTAGAGAGGTGAGTGTGAATGAGCTGCATATCCCCCTGACCCCAACTCATTCTCTCAGACCTCTGGAGACAGTTATCATGCCTGCATTAAAGAGAGAAGAGCTTTGAACCTATTACAAAACTGTTTTATAATAAATCACCTTAAATTTTGAAGACCACAATGAGAGTTTAACAGCAAAACCAAATAAAAATTTAAGTATTTCTATTGAGATACCATTAAGAGAAGGAGCCCTAGTGGAGCAATGATTAAGCCCTCAGCTACTTACTGAAAGCTTGGCAGTTAGAACTCACCAGCTGCTCTGCTGGAGAAAAGGAATGGTGATCTGCTCCCTTAAAGATTTACAGCCTAGGAAACCCTATGAAGCAGATGTACTGTGTCATACAGGGTTGATATGAGTTGGAATTGACTCGAGGGCACACAATGACAACATCACTAAGGGATCCCATGGCCTGGGTGGAAACTTGGGTATGGGGAGATAAATTGAAAAGTCATAGTGAAAGTATTAATAAAAATAAATAAATGAAATTGTTTAATGTTTATGCCTAAAAAAGTTGAGTAAAATTAATCAACTTTCACACTGTCATGATTTTCACAAAGTATCCCATACTCATCTCTTTCCATGCCTCAAAAAAGAAATACTAAGCTATATTCTTTGTAGAAGTAACAATGAACTAGAGAAGTTAAAATACTAGAATTGTGACAAGGACAAGTTACATAACCTATCCAGCTCCTGTTTCCCCATTCTTAATATGGGAATATTACCTACCCACAGGAGATGTACAAATGCTTGATATAGGATATTTTGGAAGTAGAGGACTGAGTAGTTTGGCTCTCTTGGATTTGTTTTAATTTTCTTCAGCTTCGACTCGATCTTGCATAGGAACAACTGATGGTCTGTTCTGCATTCGGCCCCTGACCTGGTTCTGACTGATGATATTAAACTTCTCCATGGTCTCTTTCACAAATGTTGCTGATTTGATTCCTCTTTATTCCATCTGGCAAAGTCTATATGTATAGTCATCATTTATGTTGTTGAAAAGAGGTATTTCTGATAAATAAGTCATTGATCTGGCAAAATTCTATCATACAATCTCTGGAGTCGTTTCTATCATCAAGGCCATATTTTCCAACTACTAATACTTCTTCTTTGTTTCTATCTTTTACATTTCAATCACCAGTAATTACCAATGCATCTTGATTGTATGTTTGATCAATTTCAGGCTGCAGAAGTTGGTAAAATCTTCAATTTCTTCATCTTTAACATTAGTTGTTGGTGCATAATAGTCATATTAATTCATCTTCCTTGTAGGCATTTGGTTATTATCCTATCTCTGACAGCGTTGTACTTCAAAATAGATCTTGAAATGTTCTTTTTGACCATGAATGTGATGTCATTCATATTCAATTTGTCTTTCCTGGCATAGTAGACTATATGATTGATTCAAAATGGCCAATACCAGTCCATTTCTGCTTAGAAGTGAGGATGGTGAGATTTTGTCTCACTTACTTTGGGCACCAATTCCTGGAGAAGGATATTATACTTGGTAAAGTAGATGGTCTGTGAAAAAGATGAAGAACCTCAACAAGATGGCTTAACACAGTGGCTGCAACAATGGGCTCAAATATAGCAACGATTGTGAAGATGGTGCAGGACTGGGCAATGTTTTGTTCTGTAATAAATAAGGTCATTAAGAGTCAGAATCAACTTGACTGCATGTAACAAAAACAAGACTTAGTAAGCCAACTTTGATCTTCCTGGGTTTACAAATAGAGGAAACAGAAGGTTGATTGACCAGATACAAAAGGAACTGTGGATTAATTCTAATGTAAGGTAATGTGCCCTAGTCTTCCAAGAAGTTTCATATAAGTGAATGTGCAAAAGGCTATTGTGACTCCATCTTCTCTTTATCTGACATAATACATTCCTGCAGATCTAGATCACACAAGGTCAGGATTACCTCTAGCCCCTTATGGCATTTTGGGAAACATCATTCTCATTGCTACATAATGCTAAAAGTGCTTTAAATATTTGTCTTAAAACCACAATTTTACTGAAATTAAAAATATTTTATAGCTAGGCAAATTAACCATCTTCTAGAAGAATTTAACTATAAGACTATAGGAAAAGCAGTTATGAACATGGTTTCCCAGAGTGTTATTACATCAGCCAAAAATCACTTAAATTTCATTTCTAACAGAATTTACTTATAGGTTATATTTCTGAATTAACTGTAACTGTTTTTGCTCTAATTTTGATTTGTTGGGCTTATAATATACACTGATGTTTCATCAATAATCAACTAACATCTCTTAGCATACCAGGCAACACATTATGTACCACATACTATACACAATGAGGAAAATTGTTCACTCTCTTCAGAAGTTTCTCAATCCAAGGATATTTTCTCCAGTTGATTGGAGTAAACCAAATGCTTTTATATTTCCTATTATATATGAAATATAACTTCTTAAGCTGTTTACCCAATCTTCTGTTCATTGCTTTGGGTCTAATTTAGATTCTTTGACTATCAGTATCAGAAATTTCAATATCCATATGCCTTAAAATAAGCAGTCTGTTGACAAATAAAAATAGCTGATTAAAAATAAAATTTATAGCAATAGCATGGTGGAGTAGCTGCTGTAATTTAATTATTTCTCAGAATAGATGCAGAAGGAAATTAAATTACCTCAAAAAAAGTTGCTGTAAATGATCATGGTGATCAATTTAAACCTATTAAATTTGTTGTTGTTCCATGTCATTTCTAAGGAAGTCAGATCTATCTAAATATAAGGTCGTTATCCTGAGCTTAAACAAAAATCCATTATAATCTCCTTTTGTTTCTGTTTTATTCTTATTTAAAATTTCTCATTGATATTCTATTTTTTCTGTCATTCCAAGGATTAGGTGGCTGGTTATTATAATCACTAAAACCTTGTTCTAAGGTACAATGTGAAAAATTTTGAGATATATAATATGTTTAAAACATTAAAAAAAAATGGAAATGCTTGGCTTTCATATCAACCTTATGTCCTAGTGGATATGAGACTTTAATGGAGATGGTGCAGCATATGCATTTTTCACTGGCACTAGAGGAAGAATTGCAAAAAAGTTACAGTTGATTGAAATTGGTTGGCAGAAGCATTTACTTATATGGTCCAAAAATACAATGTCTAATATTATGCTGACTTGGTTTTGGAAACAAATGTACTTAACTGGCAATTACATGGAATTTTCAGATATTACTGCAGATGAATCCTTTATCAATGATAATGTTCATAAAGTGCACAAAAATACCTTGCCTAGTGGAGCTCTGCCCTCCATTTCTTTATGTTTGCCAACTTTAAAACATATTGTTACTGGCAGGCCTAGGAAAGCAATTGAAAAGGGTAGAAGTGCTTATAAAGAATACCTAAAAGGAAAGATTTTATTGTATTTTTACAACTGGACACTTATAATTCACATTATGAATAAGAAAATAAAAGGGACGTTAATCTATTGTGTTGTTTTTTGTGCTCTAAGGGACTGAGGTGGGGCAGGCTTACTTAACAACTCCTTAAATAAATAAATGGTTAAATTTTTTTAAAATGCAAATAATTATGTTAAAATAATAGGCATACTACAATTTTTTTGTGGTTCCATTAGCTTTATAGATATGTGCAATATTTGTATAATATGTATTTCAGGATGCCATTTGCCCTGCTCCCCAGCATGGGAAGGCAAAGTGATATTTTTCTGCCATTACACTTAGTGTGATCTGTATTGGCCTGTTGGAGCTCTGGTGATGCAGTGGTTTAAGAGCTTGGTGACTAACAAAAAGCTGGCAGTTTGAATCTACCAGCCACTCCTTGGAAACCCTATGGGGCAGTTCTACTCTGTCCTACCAGGGTCTCTATGAGTTGGAATTGATTGTTTCTTTGTTTTGTTTTGGGTTATAGGCCTGTTAGAAACCCACATACGAAGATATAATTAAGTTTTAACACATATTATCAGCCTCAAAGAAATCCTCTTGATACAAGTTGGTGTTCTGAACAATAAAACTCTCATTTAACAAGCTGTAGACAACAATTTTTAAATTAGGTGTAGAACTCTGTACATTTCTGTGGCATTGAGATTTGTAAGTGATACAAGCTACAATTTACTGAAGGCATACTATGCTCCACATATAGCACTACATGCCATTCGTGTGTTACTTCGTTGGTTTTCACAAGAATCTTAGGAAGTAAGATGTGTTCCCAATTTTTGCCTGAGAAAACTGAGGCATAAAGTTTTTCAATAATACCATGATTCAAAGGCATCTATTCTTCAGTTTTCCTTATTTTTTGTCCAGCTTTCGCATGTGCATAAGGTGGTTGAAAATATCATGGCTTGGGTCAGGTGCACCCCAGTCCTCAAAGTGACATCTTTGACTTTAGATGCCTTAAAAAAGAAAAACAATGAGGATTGGCATCAATTTCCCAAGAAGCACCAAACATGATATCAACCCACCTGAGTATGATGGGAAACTTCAGAAAAAGAAGGAACTTAAACTTTAAGGGTCTATTGAATTCAGGTGCTCAAATGACCAACCTATTCAGTCCTGTCTAGGAAGGGGGAAGCGCAGATTCAACTTATAGGACTTGAGCAAGATGCACAATGGAAAGGGAAGCTAATGTGACCTTGTAGGTTGAACCCTTTGGGTCAACTCAATGTAAAGTTTTTGTGGCTTCCACTGCTAAATGTATGCTTTACTTGCTTGTTTTGTGAATGTATTAAAGTACCAAAACCAAACCCACTGCTGTCGAGTTGATTCCGACTCATAGCAACCCTACACAGGCAGGATAATCTTAATTGAAAATAACTCATGTATAAAAGTGCTAATGAGATACATAAATAGCTCCAGAATTGGTCTCCCAAATTACTCTCAGGCAGTCCAGCAGGAACAATGTACAAACCGAGAGGAGAAAGGGAAACCACAACCTTAAATAAAAACATAAGGGCTGAAAATGTAGTAAAAATAAAATAATAATAACTCAATATAAAGGCCCTGTATGGCTAGTGAGAAATCTAAAAGGAGATATAAGCTTACAGTGAATTATGCTTACTAACTTCAGTTGTACCCCTACAGCTCTGGTTATTACAGACGTTATGGCTGTAAATGAATCCATCGCACATATTGATGCCACTTAGTATGTTTTCTTGGCATTGCCAAATACTCTTTTATACCTAACTGATCAAGATAAATGAGGGCCAAGATAAAATTGCATTCGTAGGACCTCCAATATACATTTACACTATTCTCCCAAACCGAAAGCCAAACCTGTTGCCATCAAGTCAGTTCCGACTCATAACAACCCTATACTCCCCATCCATATGCCTTCAGCAGGTGGGTCAGGATTTAGTGCAGATGCCTTTGCCCTCAACTATCTGAAGCTTTCACTATATAGATGATGCCCTGCTACTGGGTAAGTAAGAACCTCCCTTTCAACAACCCTGACTGCACAGTTATCACACATCGACCAGGAAGAGTAGCCGAGAAACCCTGACAAACTTTAGGGAACTGCTTGAAAAGTAAAGTTTGTTGCGACTATGTGGGCAGATTTACAATGTCATAATATCCATATGCCTACAAGGAAGACCAGTTAATACAACTATTATTAAAATTTACACACCAACCACTAAGGCCAAAGATGAAGACATTAAAGATTTTTATCAGCTTCTGCTGTCTGAAATTGATTGAACATGCAATCAGGATGAATTGATAAATACTGGTGATTGGAATGGGAAAGTTGGAAATGAAGAAGAAGGATCGTTATTTGGAAAATATGGCTTTGCTGATAGAAACAATGCTGGAGATCGAATAATAGAATTTGGCAAAACCAATGGCTTCTTCATTGCAACTACCTTTTTTCACCGACATAAGTGGTGACTATGCACATGGACCTGAAAAGATGGAATACACAGGAATCAAATTAACTACATCTGTGGAAAGAGACAATGGAAAAGTTCAATATCATCAGTCAGAACAAGGCCGGGGCTGACTACGGAACAAACCATCAACAGTTCATATGCAATTTCAAGGTGAAACTGAAAAAAATCAGAGCAAGTCCACGAGAGCCAAAACATGACCTTGAGTATATCTCACCTGAATTTAGAGACCATTTCAAGAATAGATTTGACGCACTGAACACTAATGACTGAAGGCCGGACTAGTTGTGGAATGATATCAAACATCATACATGAAGAAAGCAAGAGGTCATTGAAAAGACAGGAAAGAAAGAAAAGATCAAGATGGATGTCAGAGGAGACTCTGAAACTTGCTCTCAATCACTGAGTAGCTAAAGCAAAAGGAAGAAATGATGAAGTAAAAGTACTGAATAGAAGATTTCAAAGGGCGCCTCAAGAAGACAAAGTATTTTAATGGCATGTGCAAAGAGCTGGAGATAGAAAACCAAAACGGAAGAACACGCTCGAAGTTTCTCAAGCTGAAAGAAGTGAAGAAAAAAATTCAAGCCTTGAGTTGCAACCCTGAAGGATTCTGTAGGGAAAATATTAAATAAAGTACACAGAAAGCATCAAAAGAAGATGGAAGGAATACACAGAGTCATTATACCAAAAAGAATTAGTCGATGTTCATCCATTTAAAGAGGTAGCATATATATGATCAGAAACTAATGATACCGAAGGAAGAAGCCCAAGCTGCAGTGAAGGCATTGGTGAAAAACAATGCTCCAGGAATTGATGGAATATCAATTGAGATCTTTCAACAAATGGTTGCAGTGCTGGAGGTGCTTACTTGTCTATGCCAAGAAATTTGGAAGACAGCTACCTAGCCAACTGACTGGAAGAGATCCATATTTATGCTTATTCCCAAGAAAGGTGATCCAACCGAATGTGGAAATTATCGAACAATATCATTAATATCACATGCAAACAAATTTTTGCTGAAGATCATTCAAAAGGACAGGGAACTGCAAGAAATTCAGGCAGGTTTCAGAAGAGGATGTGGCACCAGGGATATCATTGCTGATGTTGAATGGATCCTGGCTAAAAGCAGAGAATACCAGAAAGATGTTTACCTGTGTTTTATTGACTATGCAAAGGCATTCAACTGTGTGGATCATAACAAATTATGGATAACATTGGGAAGAATGGGAATTCCAGAGCACTTGATTGTACCCATGAGGAACTTTTACATAGATCGAGAGGCAGTGTTCGGACAGAACAAGGGGATACTGATTGGTTTAAAGTCAGAAAAGGTGTGCATCAGGGTTGTATCCTTTCGCCATACCTATTCAATCTGTATGCTGAGCAAATAATCCGAGAAACTGGACCATATGAAGAAGGGGGCATCAAGATGGGAGGGAGACTCATTAACAGCCTGTGTTATGCAGATGACACAACCTTGCTTGCTGAAAGTGAAGAGGACTTAAAGTGCTTATTGATGAAGATCAAAGACCACCGCCTTCAGTGTGATTTACACTTCAACATAAAGACAGCAAAAATCTGCACCACTGGACCAATAAGCCACATCATGATAAATGGAGAAAAGACTGAAGTTTTCAAGGATTTTGTTTTACCTGAATCCACAGTCAACACCCATGGAAGCAGCAGTCAAATCAAAAGATGCATTGCAGTGGGCAAATCTGCTGCAAAGTACCTATTTAAAGTTTTGAAAAGCAAAGATGTCACCTTGAAGACTAAGATGTGCCTGACCCAAGCCATGGTATTTTCAGTTGCATAATATGCTTGTGAAAGCTGGACAGTGAATAAGGAAGACCGGAGAAGAATTGACGCCTTTGAATTGTGGTGTTGGCAAAGAATATTGCCTATACCATGGACTGCCAAAAGAATGAACAGATCTATCTTTGAAGAAATACAACCAGAATGCTCCTTAGAAGCAAGGATGATGAGACTGTGTCTTACATACTTTGTACATGTTGTCAGGAGGGCTAAGTCCCTGTAGAAGGACATCATGCTTGGTAAAGTATAGGGTCAGTGGGAAAGAGGAAGACCCTCAATGAGATGGATTGACACAGTGGCTGCAACAATGGGCTCAAGCATAACAAAGATTGTAAGGATGGCACAGGACAGGGCAGTGTTTCGTTCTGTGCTACATGGGTACGCTGTGAGTCGGAACTGACTCCACGGCACCTAACAACAACAAATATATATATATATATATATATGTGTGTGTGTATACACACACACATACTTTGATGCCTCTTCAGCCACCAGCTCTTTAAAAGGATCTTATCGAACTCTGGATATTTGAGACAGTATGTGCCTCATGAGGGCATTCTGCCTTGTCCTTTATGTCAGTGAAACTGCAAATCATCATCCTTTGAGTGAAACCCAAACCAGCAGGTTGTGCTATAATCTGTCCAGCTAGCTGTGACATGCTGTCTACTTCTGAGGCCCCACACAACCCAAAATAAAGTCCAAAATCATTCAAAATCCAACTATAGTTTTAACTATTGCTGTTGAGTCGATTCTAACTCATAGCAACCCTATCAAACACAGTAGAACTGCCCTAGACTTTCCTAGGCTGTAATCTTTAGAGATACTATACTTATGTTCTTTGGACATGTTATCAGGAGGGACCAATCCATGGAGAAGACATCATGCTCGGTAAAGCAGAAAGTCAGCAAAAAAGAGGAAGAGCCTCAACAAGATGAACTGACACAGTGGCTTTAACAATGAGTTCAAACATAGCAGTGATTTTGAGGATGGCGCAGGACCAGGCAGTATTTTATTCTATTGTACATAGTGTTGCTATGAGTTGGAAGTGACTGAACGGCACCTAACAACAACAACGATAACAATCTTTATGGAAACAGACTGTCACATCTTTCTCCCATGGAGTTGCTGGTGGATTCTAACGGCCAATTTTCAGTTGGCAGCCAAGCTCTTGACCACTGTGCCATTAGGGCTCCTTTCATAGCTTTAGGGGTGTATATATACACAGTTGGTAAAAGTAAAAGGAAATAATTTATGAAAGTAACACTTATTGTAGCAAATGTATTTTCTATATTCTAGCGACTTGAATGATTTATACATAAATGAACTGATTTGAGGTAAGTATTTAAGTAAAATGTTTTTGTTGGACAGGATTGGGAAGGGCTTTGTAAGAAATGTCTTTCTTAGGTTTTTTCATAGCACAATTTACTCTTTGAGTATGTGTCACTTTCAAATTAATCACATTCTAATTTGATGGGAGAAGAATGTTTTGGAGTATGAAATACCTAAGGATAAGGAATATTATTGGCACAGCCAAAACTGCTTTTTGTTTTTGTTGTTATTTGCCATTGATTTGATTCCAACTAATGGTTACCCATGTGTGCAGAGTTGAACTGTTTCATAGGGTTTTCAAGGCAAGGTGTTTTGGAAGTAGGTCACCCACAGGCCTGTCTTCTGAACAAGGTTCAAAGAGCAAACCTTTTGTTACTAGTCAACTGCTTAAACATTTGCACCACTCTGGGACTCCTAAACTGTTGCTACCAACAAATTTGTTTAATTCCATGCAAATCAATAATACCAGTTACATAGCCATAGTTGGAATAATATTACTCACCACTGTGGAATTACTAAATTTTGAAGGAAATCAGATATACGTTAAGACCAATATGTGGTGCTGGTATTATCAACTATATTTTTAGCCATGGATCCTCAAATGAGTACTTTAAATGCGCTGCCTGGCAGAAAGGAAAAAAAATTCATGGTGTTTTCTGACCTACTTGCTATATGAAATAAATAGCTGAAAGTCAGCAGAGAGATACCTGCAGTGTAACTAACAAGTGGAGGAGACTTGAATAAGTACTTCAGAGTGAAGTTATGAGTTTTATTTTAAACACTTTATTTGAATATTACAAATATCTATAAAGCCTACTCTCAGATATCCTTTCATGCTCATTATCTTCATATAATATGTTCTAAAAACTAAACAGAGCAATAGAATTGAGGAAAATGACACTTGAATGGAAGGAAAGAACTTTATCACAATTGAATGGAGGGAAAAATGTTTACGTTTTACAAAAATTTTTTTTCTTCATGTATATGTAAGTTGAAAAAAAAAAAAAGACAAGCTCAGAATCTACACCAAAATATCTATTCTTTGAATTAAATTCTGCTTCTTTAATAAATTCTATCCTCAAGATACAGAAAATATTATGAATGTGTGGAATGATGGAACTAAATTTGTATACTGTCAATTTCTGAAACCAATAACAGTATGTATTTTTTTGTTTTGTTTTAATATTAGGATTTGTGATGGTTAAGGATGTGTGTCAACTTGGCTGAGCCATGGTTCTCAGGGGTTTGGTAGTTATGATGTAGTTTGGCAGCTATGTAGTGATCTAACCACCCCCAGGATGAGATATTAGGAGCAACAAATCAGTTGAAAGGGAGTTTCTTGGGGGTGTGGCCAGCATCCAATAGAGGTGGGCTTCCTGGCAAAGCTCGCTGGCTTTTGCTTGCTCTGGATCCTGCAAATGACTCCAGTTCATCTGACCTCCAGTTCATGGGACTTGAGCTAACAGCTTAGCTGCCTATCTTGGGGTTTGTCAGCCTCTGCAGCCTGTGAGCCAGCAGCCTGCCATCTTACCTGCCAATCTTGGGTTCCCAAGCCACTGTAACTACATGAGTCAGGAGAAGGCCTCAATCCTGACCCACGGACTTGGGACTTTCCAGCTTCTACAACTGTATGAGCGATTTCTTTCATATAAATTTCTCTCTATATATTTGTAGATTTTACTCGTTTGCTTCTCTAGGGAACCCAGTCTAAGACAAGATTATTCATATTTTCAGCACCCTAAAAATATTAATATCCTATGTATAAATCTCCTAGCTACTTGTTAATTTGAGAAACAAAAGGATTACTTATGATAAGGGCTATTTGGAACACTGGCCAGCTTGGCCTTCCTCTCTGAGGATTTTAGCATGCTGTCTTGTTTCTCATTTTATTTTCACTGCCACTGAAGGTGAAGTCACTGCTATAAACTGAAGAAGGTAAAAATATGGAGCCATTGGGGAACATGGTATTATCTAATCCCATATTTTTCAAACATCATCATGCATATTACTAATGTAGGAATCTTAATAAAGTACAGATTCTGACTGAATAGATTTGGGGTGAGGCTTGGTATTTTGTATTCCTAAGAAGGAGACACATGATGCCAATACTACTGGTTCACATACCACACGCATATAATTTTCCAGGAAAAGATAAAACTAAGGTAAAAACAAAACAAACAGACAAAAAAAATCCAATAAAGGCATAATTAGCAGGGACCACTTTAGTACCACTGGAGTTTACTACCTCAAAACTAAAAGTTGTTTTCAGTAGATCTTAGTTGAAATAAGGGAGGTTTCTCTCACGGAGTTTTCCTTGAAACAGAGAAACTCACATATGAAACCACAGAAAAGGGATTGACTAGAATTTGTTTTCTAGTTGTCTAGATTAACAGTGCTGATAAAGGTAACCCAAAGGAAATGAGAAAGTGCTGGAAAGAAATCTGGTCAGCCCTGTTGTCGTTGTTAGGTGCTGTCAAGTTGGTTCTGACTCATAGCGACCCTGTGTACAACAGAACAAAACACTGCCCGTCCTGCACCATCCTCACACTTATTACTATGCTTGAGCTCTTTGTTGCAGCCACTTTGTCAATCCGTCTTGTTGAGGCTCTTTCTCTTTCTCCCCTACCCTCTACTTTACCAAGCATGATGTCGTTCTCCAGGGACTGATCCCTCCTGATAACATGTCCAACGTATGTGAGGCATAGTCTCCCCATCCTTGCTTCTAAGGAGCATTCTGGTTGTACTTCTTCCAAGACAGATTTGTTCGTTCTTTTGGCAGTCCATGTTCGATATTCTTCATCAACACCACAATTCAAAGTCGTCAATAATTCTTCGGTCTTCCTTATTCATTGGCCAGCTTTCACATGCATATAAGGCAATTGAAAAGCCCATGGCTTGGGCCAGGCTCACCTTAGTCTCCAAGGTGATGTCTTTGCTTTTCAACACTTTTTTGCAGCACATTTGCCCAGTGCAATGAATCTATTGATTTCTTGACTGCTGCCTCTATGGGTGTTGATTGTGGATCCGAGTAAAATGAAATCCTTGACAACTTCAGTCTTTTCTCCATTTGTTATGGTATTGTTTATTAGTCCAGTTGTTTTAACTGGTTTTCCTTGTAGGTATATCGATATTATCCTATCACTGATACGTTGTACTTCAGGATAGATCTTGAAATGTTGTTTTTGAAGATGAATGCTACAACATTCGTCTTCAAGTAGTCATTTCCAGCATAGTATACTATATGATTGTCTGAATCAAAGTGGCCAATACCAGCCCATTTCAGCTCACTAATGCCTAGGATATCAATGTTTATGCATTCCATTTCATTTTTGAGGATTTCCAGTTTTCCTAGGTTCATACTTTGTGCATTTCAGGTTCCAATTATTAATGGATATTTGAAGCTGTTTCTTCACATTTTGAGTCATGCCACATCAGCAAATGAAGGTCCCTAAAGCTTGACTCCATCCTCATCATTAAAGTTAACTCTACTTGGAGGAGGCAGCTCTTCCCCAGTCATCTTTTCAGTGCATTCCAACCTGAGGGGCTCATCTCCCGGCACTATATCAGACAGTGTTCCAGTGCAATTCATAAGGTTTTCACTGGGTAATTCTTTTCAGAAGTAGACTACTGGGTTCTTACTTTCTAGCCTCTCTTAGTCTGGAAGCTCAGCTGAAACATGTCCACCGTGGGTGACCCTGCTGGTATTTGAACACCAGTAGCATAGCTGCCAGCATCACAGCAACACACAAGCCCTCACAGTATGGCAAACTGACAGATGCGTGGGGGTGGTCAGACATACCACCTTGGCAAACTCTTCTGTCCCTTATGTTGAAAATACGTGAGAATTTAAGATGAGGTAATTACATCCTAAACCAAACTGGGAAATACCATGGACATAAAGCTTAAGGGACTTCAAGGGATCGTTCTCATCCCAAACTCAGAATCCATTTTAAATTTTAAAGCAGTGTTTTTCTAAAGCTATGTTTGCTGCAGGGAACTTCCATTACCGAAAAGTCACAATTACTTTAATTTCAGCAGTGGTGATTCACTTTTGAAAGTGAATTTATTAAACATCACACGTGTTGGTTTAGATGGAGAGGGGAACAGAGATAAAAAAAAAAAAATAAGGGATTGAAAAAGTGTAGCAAGGATTCATGGAGCAATTTGCATTTTCTAGAATGGAGTATGGACTTCACTATCAATTAAAACTTCCTCAACCCTCTCTTTAAATGCTGGTTGTCTACCCAAGTACCAAAAACAAAAAAAAACAATTTTGTTGGATTGAGATTTGACTTCTGGAAAGAATATTCTCAATCACTTTGTGAAAATTATTTTCTTGAAAAGCTCAAATACTGGAATAATTAAAGCTGTTTCATAATGACTTTTACTATCTTTTATAAATTTTTGCTGTTTAGATAATGTACAGCTCAAATGAATGTACTAGTCCTTATTACTGAGTTGTGCTATACATAAATGACCTTAAAATTTCAAGCATTTCTTTTTGTCTTGAAGTATAGTAATTAAAATTTGTCTTTTTTTGCTTGTTTATTTTTCTCATGGCACTTAATATACTGCTATAGACATTGTGGGTATTCAATAAATAGTTACTGACATACTGAGAGTTTAAGTCCAAACTATAACTGATGTATTATAAATCTGAAATTTCTATGCTTGGTTTTCACACTGCCTTAAAGCTTAAGGGAGTATGAAAAGAAACAGCTGCCATCTCTATTATTATACAACCAGTTGCTGAAAATCATTGAACAGGTGGTTGATGGACCTAGTGGCAATTCTGGAACAAGTGTTGAGGCTTAAATTATGTTAGGTCACTTTTCCAAGCTTGATGGTCTCCATTTGGTACAAGCATCTGAGAATGTTATTTTGTCATAAAGTATACCATGTGCTGAAGACATTCTCTGTAGATAGATTTGATGTTAATGCATTTTATTTGAACAAAAGACTAAATATGCATGCTCCATCCATTTTCTTGTCTTCCATACTCATTTACTTCCAGGTTTTTCTGCTTCAAATATAAACTTTGCTACATCCAACTTTATATATATGCTATAAATTACATATTGTTGTTGTTAGTTACCATCGGATTGATTCTGAGTCATGGTGACCCCATATATGCCGAGTACAACTGCTCTGTTAAGGTTTTCAAGGCTGTGATCTTTTGGAGTAGAACACCTGGCCTGATTTCCCAGGCACTTCTTCAGCTAGTGGTTGAGTGCTTAACTGTTTGCACCATCCTACATCTCTTATAAATTGTATATACTCACACACACACACTGTTATGGACTGAATTGTTTCTACAAAAAATATGTGTTGGACTCCTAACTCCTGTGCCTGTGGATATAATCCAATTTGGAAACAGGATTTTCTTTGTTATGTTAATTAGGTCATACCTGAGAAGAGTGGGTTCTAAACTGAACCATTTTTGAGTTTAAAAAGCAGATTAGACTCAGAGACAGGCATGCAGACACAATGGTAAGATAGATTCTATTTGAAGAGGACAGAGACAGATGACTGTACAAGCCCAGGAACTCGAAGGATTGCCGGCAGATACTAGAAGCTGAAATAGACGAAGAAGGGCCTCTCCTTAGAGCCACACCCCGAATTTGGATTTCTAGCCTCCTGAACTGTGAGGAAATAAATTTCTGTTACCACTTGTGGTATTTCTGATACAGCAGCTGTGCTGTAGTGAATTACTTAACCCTTCTAGCCATAGTCTTTGTAAATCCTAGCAAATGACTGAGTGGGAGTATGCAAATGAGGTGCTTTTTGCCCACCAAGGGGATTGAATAGCTTGCTAATAATGTAAATAAGGTACATGGCACCCTTATGGGGGTGGAGCCATGCAAATAAGGTGTATGGAACCCTAACAAGGGGAATGGTTAGTTTTGCCATCCCAGTAGGCTTAAAATGAGCCACCCCAAAGGCAGGAAGGGAGGAACTCAACACCACCAACAAAGAAGAGTCTGAACTGGAGCATGTCCTTTGAACCCTAGATCCCTGTGCTGAGAACCTCCTAGATTCAAGAGACAGAGAAAGAGAACTGCAACATGGAAGACAGTGAGAGATAGCCACACAAGGTGGCAGGAATCAGGAGACTAACAAAAGACAGCGGCAGTGGGGCTTCGTAGCCAATGGAGAAAGAAAGCTGTGCTCCTTCAGGCATGAGGTTTAACTGACAAAGTAGGGTGCCTCTGAGCACTTATTGGCAGAACTAAAAGAGCTTTTTAACACTTACCTAAACAGGGCAGAGGCTGGGCTAAGGGGCCAAGAGGCCAAGGGGTCAGAGAGAGGTACGCCTGTGGTCATGGCTAAGAAAAGGCTCTCTTGATTAAAGAACTGTATCCTTAGCATTCCTGAACCTGAATTGTAACCTGTTACTTCCCTAATAAACCCCATAATCATGAGTAGTGTCTCTGAGTTCTGGGTGGCCATTGCAACAAGTTATAGAACCCAATGGAGAAATAGAGAGTGCCATGGGAGGGATGGTTGTTGTCAGAATTGGTAAAAAGTTTGGAGGGTGGAGGCCGGTCTGACCTCCGTCTCATAGCAATCAGCCTTGGGCGTTTGATGCTGATAATGACTCTCTCCCCGTCTTGTGAAGTTAACCCGTAACCTGTTGCTGTCGAGTCGATTTCGACTCACAGTGACTCTATAGGACAGAGTAGAACTGCCCCATAGAGTTTCCAAGGAGCACCTGGTGGATTTGAACTGCCAAACTTTAGGTTTGTAGCCGCAGCTCTTAACCACTAATTGTTAAGAGGAGGTTAAATGCTGCTGCCAAGTCATTTTTATAGCAACACTAGAAAACTAAGATATGTATGTGTCTGTGTGTGTGTATATATATATATATATATATATAATATCTGTAAATAAGTTAATAACTTAAAAGTTAATGATAGACTGCACGCAATAATGCACTTTGACATTTTTTTTTCAGTCCTAGTTTATGTCTACTTCATTGCTCACATGTATTTCTTGTCATTAATTGGTAAGTTGAAAACATGCCATCATAGTAAATAATATCCAAGCTAGGCTCTGCAGTCAAAATTATTTTTGAAGTTTGTAATAGCCTTTGCAGGGTACTTTAGCTAATGTTACTATTTTATTATGAAAATAATGTATTTTTTGGTGGAATATTTCAAAAATACTGAAAAAGTTAATTTCTCCTTTTGACTGTGCCCTGAATTTAATGACCTTTTTCTGATGAATAGAGTATGGAAAGGAAAAAAGAATGACTTTACAGTAGAGAAGGTTGGCAGACAAGACGTTAGGCTTAAAGGATCAATATTTGCATCACCAATGATGGCATGTTGGTATTATCTACCCACTTGTTTGCTGTGAAGAGAGAGGCATTCACTTGCATGATAATTTTTCTCCAAATTCAACAGCTCCAGTCTAATCGTGAGAAACCTCAGACAATCCCCAAGTAGGTTACATTCTAAAATTACCTGACCAGTATTTTTCAGAAGTATCCAGGTCATAAAAAAACAAAGTAAGACTGAGAAAGGTCACAGATTGAAGGTGAGTTAAGAGACATGATGTCTAAATACAATGTGTTATCCTGGATTGGGTCCTGGAACAGAAAAAAATACATTAGCAGAAAAACTGGTTAAATTTAAAGTGTGTAGGTTAGTTAACTGTATTGTACTGTATTAATTTCTTAGCTTTGATGAATGTACCATGGCTATTTAAGATGTTGACATTAGGAGAAGTTGTTTGAAAGATACTTAGGAACTCTCTGTACTGTATTTAAAACTCTCCTGTAAATCTAAAATTATTTCAGAATACAAAGTTTTTCTAAGTAGAAAAAAAAAAAAACATGTTTGTTTTTTGTGCTTTCCACTTATGTGTCATTTAACAACTGAGTACGAGCTTAAAATCAGAGGCACTTGGTTTGTAGAAGGTTATGGCTTATAGCTAGAGCCCTGACCCCTGAGCTTTGATCTAAAATCCAGAGTCCACTTTACTGCTTTTTAAGTTACTTCTCTAACACTTGCTGTAGGCACTTGACATGACAGAGGGTTCTGGCTGGAGTACAGGCCAGACTCCATCTTGGTCCCTTGACCGTTATTCAGAGATTAGTTCTGCCTTACTGTTCCTGGAAAATATGTTTTACAACTTGTTTCAAAGAAACTCTTACTAAAATTTGTTGTCTCTTATGAAGTATCAACCAATCAAAAAGTAAAGGGCAAATTCATTGTGGTTTTATACTGCAAGCTACTTAACATGCTTTTTAGTATATTCAGTTTTTCTTGTAATTCTTACTAATATGCATGGATTTTATTGTAACTTTTAACATATATCCAATCAGAATTTGATTATTACAATATTCATTAATTTCCTATAAGTGCTTAACATACGGTTTAGTTCCTCTTTTAACCCCACAGGAGTGCTTCTGTAACTGTAGCACCCTGACTACTTGATTTCATGTCTGCGGCCCACAGAGCTGCCTGACTGCCATCTCCTTGAGCCTTATAAATCTCTTTACTTTGAAGTTCAGACAGTGTCTGAGTTTTTGCTTGTTCACACAACACGTATATTTTCTCTGATACTTCAGTATCAAGTCTGGTTATTTTCTTTGCTTTCTTGCCATCTTTTCTTAATTTAATAGAAACAATTTTGAGCCATGTGAAACAATAGTTTGCATGAGAAATCAGCATATTTTATCAGAACTTTTCCTCAAGGCTTAGACCTCTTTTTTTCAAGGAACTGGCTATGGATCTTCTTGGCTCACAACCCTTTTCAGTTTTACTTTCTGTTTAGATGCAGAAGATGTTTCCTTCTCCCACCCTGAAAATCCTCACATTTCTAGATGTAACTTTCATTTCTGCTTGAAAACTGGCTCATTCTTGCCTGAGCTAATCTCTTTTTTTAGAATAACTTGCTAAACACAGCATGCAGTGGTCAATATTCACTAATGTACCATCTTTTACAATCTCTTCTCCTAGAGCTACAGGCTGAGTAGTACTTGATTTGCTTTTCAAGTTGTCAACAGGACATTTATTAAATATCCTTACTGCTTAACATGGTCTCATTTTCAGTCCCCCAAGTCAGTTTATGTGCCATTCATAAACACACACTAAGCCAATATCACATATTTTCATATTCTGGTTTGTCGTTGTGGCAACATCCCAATTTTAGTACATATTTATATGTTAGTTATTGTAGGTTACATTATGGTAACCGATATACTCAGAACATTAGATGGCTAAAAGCAAAAAAAATTTGTTGCCTGCTCATACAGCAATTCACGGTGGGATTTTCTGGTTGTAAGGTAGCATAGGGCCACAGCCTGAAAGTGCCTCCACTATCTTCAACATGTTATTCAAAGGTCACCTTGAATGTCACCTCCATTTCCAGATATCCAGTTCCATATATATAATGAAGCCCTGGCGGTGCAGTGGTTAAGAGCTTGACTGCTAACCAGAAGGTGGGAGGTTTGAATCCACCATTCACTCCTTGGAAACCCTATGGGGCAGTTCTCTATCCTATAGGGTCACTAGGAGTCACAGTCGACTCCATGGCAGCGGGTTTTTTTTTTTTTTTTTTTTACATATACATATGTATATGTATGTTTTCCAACTAGAACAGGCCTGAACATGACATTCACTGAATGATTGAATGTACTCACCACTCACCCTACATTGCCTAGAACTCAGTTACGTGATTATATCTAACTGAAAAAGTCTGGGAAATGTACTCTAGCTCTATGACAACAGGTATTGATAATATAAAAGTTATGTTTTCAGAACAAGAAAATTTGACTGAACAAAAAGGTGAGCTATTGTAAATTATTTTTCTGTCTTCTGTTTTGAAATAACTTTAATACAGAAGTATTTTTTTAAACAGTAATTCAGTACTCAATATTTTTATTAAGGTTCTTAAGACTGTAGCAATCCTGAAATTAACATAGGTTCACATAGAAATGCACTTTCAATATACCTCAGTGATCGTTTAATGTTAAAATCACTTCTACAAAGGTTTAAAATTCGACTTATTTTTCATTTTGAGAATATTGAGAAAAATCAGTAGGAGTCTAAATCGCATGTTGCTAATCAGCTATTAATGTGGATTGTACTCAATTTAAATAAAAATATAAAAATATATTTACTGATAGCTATAAAAAGAAACATCAGACTATTAAATGGAAAATGCAGTAAAGTACAAATTACCCAAAAGTGTTACTTGTCTAAACATTTAAACAGCCAATTTAAAAATAATAAAATTCTATCAAATAGAAAATTGGCGTGCAACATATTCAAAGTCATCTAACATAAAAGTTTTCAGTGATATATAGAACACATTTTTTGAAGACAAATTCATAGGAAAATAATTTCAAGTATTTAAATATTATTTTACATATAGATAAATATATAAATATAGATATATAGATATATTTATCTAAATCTGATTTCCTGTAAATTTTAATGATTGATCCCCAGTTGGATCTCAAGATCTATATTCAAGTATTTAAATGTCTGCATGCCTCTGGGCTTTTTTTTTCTTTATAATGATAAAATCACCTTTTGATATAATCTTCAATATGTAAACCAATTTGAATTACATAGCATATATGTTTTGTAGTATACCAGTTTTGGTAATTATCACCAGAGACATGGCTGAACAAATTTCGCATTTCCATTTTTTTTTTTTCTGATTTAGAACCTTAATATCAGAATTCTTATACTATTGCAATTTTTATGCCATTTCCATGTGGCTTTTCTCATTTGATAAATCTTACCAAGCATGAGAGTGGCCTGTGGACTCAAAGTGCCAACCTTTTGGTTAGCAGATGAACTCTTAACCACTGCACCACCCAGGCTCCAATGTTAGAGAGAGCACTTATTCATTTGAATTTTTCCTAATGTGAAAGAAATTAGAAACAAGTAAATTAAGTAAGTTATGTAATAATGATAGTAGCAGAGGCTGTGATATGACATTGAATGCAGATTTTCAGACACCCAAGTTGTCTAGTGCTTCATTTAACTTTGTTTCAGATAGTTAACTGGCCACTTTTAAATTCTCCATGAATTTTAGTTAATCACAAAAATATGTTATTTAATTTTACTATGAAATTGTGTTAACGTAGCAGCATGAAACAGTGGGAAAAGCTTACAGTCAGGCGAACTGGATTCTGTTTTGGCTCTAATCTAAGGAAAATCATGTACTTTCCACCGTTTTCATTTTCCCCGTTAAAAATAAAGCAATTTCATGATATGATTTCTAAGGTTTTTTCTGCTCTTAATTTCTGTGATTTTGTTTAAATAGTTTGTCATTATATGTATATATATATATTTATTTATTCCCCAAGTGCATTCATCTTCCTTCAGCT
The DNA here is from genome assembly GCF_030014295.1 of Loxodonta africana. Taxonomy (NCBI): domain Eukaryota; kingdom Metazoa; phylum Chordata; class Mammalia; order Proboscidea; family Elephantidae; genus Loxodonta; species Loxodonta africana. The sequence goes on from NC_087351.1 coordinate 54,666,053, forward strand.
AACTCCAGACATGTACATATACCTACATACTGTCACATATATGTAAAAACAAGTAAAACAGAGAGAGGAAACAACATAATAAACTTTAAAATATATAGCCAAATTAGTTATTGTAGATGATATCTGCCACATTCTTTAACATATCACAGAGAAGTTAATCCATGCTGAAGAGCATAGTTCAACTATACTACACTACAATTTAATTGTTAAATTTTTTCTAGAATGACACTTTTCTTTTTATAATTTAAATTACCATCCTGGAAATCAAAGAATGTATTTAGAATTGAATTTTGGATACCTATTGCAGTGTATCAAACTAAATTAAGTGACTTAAAGCAAAAAACTACTATTTTTCTTGTAGTATATAATTATTTTGCCTCACATGGTGCCAGCTGGAATTACTTACGTAACTACTTTTAGTCTGGCTGAGGCTGGAACATTTAAGATGGCTGTATTCACACTTCTAGAGTCTCATCTTGGATAGCTGGAAATACCAGGAGCCAGCTGGGCTTCTCTCCGCAGCAGAGTAGTTGAGTTTCTTATATGGTGGCACAGGAATGCAAGAGGGTGAAAATGAAACCTGAAAGACTTCTTAGGAACCCAAAATGTCACTTCGTTCATTTTCTATTGGAAAAAGAAAGCTAGAAAACCATCCCACATTCAAAAGATGAGGAAATAGCCTCCACCTCTTGATGAGGGGTGGGAGGAAGTGTGGCCATGATACTTGCTGGTAATTTTCCTCCAATAGTATGTTTTAAAAGGCAGTGTTGCTGTTCGGTGCTGTTGAGTAGATTTTGACTCATAATGAACCCATGGGACAGAGTAAAACTGCCTGCCCCACAGTGATTTCTTGGCTGTAATCTTTATGGGAGGAGACCTCCAGATATTTTTCCTTTGGAGCCACTGGGTGAGTTTAAACTGCCAACCTTTTGGTTAGCACCTGAGAGCTTCTCTGTTGTGCCACCAATGCTGTTTTAAAAAGGCAGTAATCAATGAATCTAATATGATTTTATTTTCTATACTATCTCACTTGCTGTGTTGTTGTGTGCCATCAGGTCCATTCTGACTCATAGTGACCCTATTGAAAAAAAAAAAAAAGAAGAGAGTAAAACTGCCTCATAAGTTTTCCAAGGAGCGACTGGTGGATTTCAACTGTCGACCTTTTGATTAGCATCCGGAGCTTTTAACCACTCCACCATCAGGGCTCCCATTTACCGTAGGCTCAATTATATGGTAAAAAAACCCGGAAATCTTTAATCATTATTACGTGAGTTTTAGGTTATTATCTAGGATTAAACTTCTTAAGTAATTTTCAACTCTTATGTGTATTTTTCATCAAAAGAAATGATTAGCTTTCTGTTTAAAAAAAAAAAAAAAGCATTTTAGTAGCATCAATACCAACATTCGAAATGCAATTACTTGATTGAATTCATTTTTATAAAGCTCAAACTGGCTCAAATATTTTTACTAGAGATTCAGAAATATGAAGCATCCTGATAGAAAGTCTTGATCATGATCATATATAGAAGGTTTTACAAATTCTTATTTTGAAATATTTTTCTTCCACATGCAAAATACTAGGGAACATGTGCAATTTAATAGTGGATCTTTTAGTTAAATTTTCAGGTAATGTTGTCTTGACTTGGGATATCTAAAAATTAATTGACAACTTCTTATTTCACATTAAAGGTGAACTTACAGTGACTTAAATAATGGAGAAAAAGATACCAGGAAAGAATGAGTTTTAATTTCCATCTACCCAAGAAAACCCATAATTCTGTAATTGTGTTTAGAGTAGAAATTTGTTTTATCAGGAGTGGCATTATTTTAGTGAACAATGGTGTTAAAAGAAAATCTCTCATAATGCTTCTACTGAAAGTAACAAATTAATAATCAAATCAGTTCTTACAAGAAGCATTTAAATAACAGTGAATAGCCATGCATAATTATTTTGTGACTGAATTTGCAATAATCATAGCAACTTGAGTTCTACTAATTCATGTTAGCAAAGTTGTTGTTAGTTGCTGTCAAGTGAATTCCAACTCATGGTAACCCCTTCTGGACCCCATGTTCCACAGGATTTTCAAGGTTATGACCTTTCAAAAGCAGATCACTAGACCTATCTTCAGAGGCGCCACTAGTTAGGTTTGAACCCCCAACCTTTTGGCTAGTAGTTGAGCACTTAGCTGTTTGTGCCACTCAGGGACTCTAATAAAATTGTTAGAGGATGGCTGTGTCCACAATAACAAAAACAGTAACAATGTGTTGAACTGTAATTGTTGATGCCTTTTAGTTTTCTCATTCATTCATTGGTTTCAGATTCAGCGACTATGTAAGTGAATACTATGGCATCTAATGTTAAGAAGTTTACAGAAAATTATGGAAACTAAAATAAAATTGATTACTTTTAACACATTGTGATGGATCTATTAAGAGAAATATTCACAGGATAATGTATGTGATAATATGGGCACGTGAACAACTGTAGTGTTTTATATAGAGTAAGTTTTATAAGGTGAATCTAAATTGTAAACAGCCTATTCAGATAACCACTTTTCTAATTAGTTAAAATTTTAGCATTTAAACTTTTTGAAAAGTAAGATGTTTTCTCAAATATTCATTCAGGTAATACATGGAATTACCTATGAATAAAACTTTCAGCTTTTATTTCTTTTAAACTTAGTATTTAAATAAGGTAGGTTTAAAAACATAATTAATAAAGTGAAACCATGGAATTATAGCCTTAGCAGATAATTTAAATGTGGCTGTAGATGATCTTTTAAATTATCCTAAACATTTACTGAATGTCTTCTGTGACGAAAGTTATAAAACCTTTCAAAAAATGTTTAAACCTAGTACATTTTAGAATTAAAATTCCCATTTTGCTTTAAGTTGAGATGTCAGAAGTACTTTAGTTCAATTCACACCCTTTGTAAACATCTGCAATTGAAAGACAGCAAAATTGTACCAACTATTTTAAAACATCAGACATTAAGCTGTGCTTTTGCAGCATGTGTGAGTTAAATAACTAAATTTAAAATGGGAAAGCAGAAACCAATTTTTTAATTGAATTTAAATTTTTCTTAAATTACCTGAAGTGATTAGCAGTTGGTAAAATTGTTAACTCTTGAGATCTTCCAAAATAGCTATATTTTTATAAATTTTTAAAAAATCTTCACAATTCCTAATATATATAAACACACACACACAAAAACCAAACTCACTGCCATCGAGTCGATTCCGACTCATAACGACCCTATAGGACAGAGTAGAACCACCCCATAGAGTTTCCAAGGGGTGCCTGGTGGATTCAAACTGCCGACCTCTTGGTTAGCAGCTGTAGTACTCAACCACTATGCCACCAGGGTTTCCATATATAAACACGGATGTTTTTATTTAAGATGTCCAAAGACAGGTAAAGTAATTTGACAGTAAGAGGGATGTTATCTCTTTAAATGGGAGCAAAATACACTAATAAAAACTTTGGAACTTATAGATCGTTCAGTGGTATTTTATTTGGGACATTTGCCTTAGTTAATCAGTGATCAAAATTCTTTCTTAAACTCAGTTTGACAATTCGGCTTTCTTAGCAGAGACTATTAAGACACAAAAAACCTTTTGTCATAAAATCGATTCCAACTCATAGTAACCCCATGAGTTACAGAATAGAACTGCTCCATAGGGTTTTCCTGCCTTTAATCTTTATGGACATAGATCTCCAGGCCTTTGTTCCATGGTACTACTTGGTGGATTTGAACCACCCCCCTTTACTTAGTAATTGAGAACAAATTTCTTGCTCCACCCAGGGATCTATTAAGACACTGAAAAGCACTTTTACTCCTCATGCTACTTCATCTAATTAAAAACCTGTGGTTGGAAGTCTTTTTTGGGACCTATTAATGAGACCATGCAATGATTGTAATTATATGCACAAAATCTTTGTGTACATGCACATTGGCTCTATGCACAAAATCTATGCAAGATTAAGAACTCTTAGGTTTTTTTAATTTAACGATTTTTTACTTAAGAATAAAGAAAAATTTAAATACAGTATATTCCCCTAAATAGGCAAAAATAGACTACTTTTAAATACAAGTGTGGTAATTTGAAACATCTCATGCGACATATTGGGGATTCTGAGTAAAAGGGAGAATTTTCCAGGCAACATTTCAGCCTCATCTTTACTAGGTGTTTTGTCCATTCTTCTCTTTTTAAATAAGACTGGGCAAACAATTAATAAAATTTGTACTTGACATTTCTTAAGTCTGTATGTATTCAGTTCACATTCTCCTATTTTAAGGATGTGGATCATATATATATATATATTTGCCTTAGTTAATCAATGATCAAAATTCTTTCTTAAATTCACTTTTTGACAAATATATATATATATTTTCCCCTACCTCAAGAATCTTTAAAAGTGTTGCTTTAGTGCTAATTTGAAGCACCTGGATAAAAATATCCAGCATTAGTTGGGTTTTCCAATTTTAAATATTTTCCTTGATGGACCTGAAAATATTTCATCTTTAAAAATAAATTGGAAATTTAATAAAGATGGTGAAGAGATTATATAAAAGGAATGAAATGTACTAATAATGATGCCATAGTTTTTAAGACAAAACATATATGTAAAAAAAAAAAATTGCTATTGTGTTGATTCCGACTCATAGTGACCCTATAGGACAGAGCAGAACTGTCCCATAGGGTTTCCAAGGAGTGGCTGGTGAATTTGAACTGCCAACCTGTTGGTTAGCAGCTGAGCTCTTAACCACTGTGCCACCAGGGCTTCCAAACCATATATAGCAAAATATAAATTAGTCACAGGTATTTTTATGAATGTAGCATGGTCTTCTTTAAATTACCATTTCTTCATCTGATTTATATTCATGAGTCTTCTAACAATACAGATTCGAAGATACTACTGTTTTGTTTTTTTATGACACATCTTCCTATTCTTTTTTACTCTTTGGATTATATTATAGCCTAATCCAATTTGTACATCTTGTGCCTGTGGAAGCTAAAAACAAGATAGAGTCACTTATGGCAAGCCAGGAAGAGCATGGCTGCTAGCTGGTCTCACAGAGCAAATGTTTGAGGTAGTAAGTAACCTAAACCTTAGAGACAACATCTAGCTAGTTTCTTTAAGTTTATGTGTAATAAGCCCTCTTAGAATAGCCTAAGTTCCAAACAAGCTGGCATCTACAGGCATTGACCCCTCAGAACTCCACGGTTTGCCTTCTTAGTCAAACACAATTCAGAGAAGAAAGGATATTTTAATGAATGAACCTCTTAGAAACAGGCCAATACTGCTTGGGGTTTTTGGATTCTCTTTGTTGCTCTCTGACTATATTAACCTCGATGCTGCCACATTTCTTTGGGACACATGGTTTAGGCTGTGTGTTCCCTGATCCTCAAATTGTTGATTAAATCGTAAATCTGTAGTATTGTTTTTAACTTTACTTCCATTTTCAGAAATTCTTTTACAATCTCATTTTGATTTATGTTCATCATTTGATTCCTTGCTGGCACTCATCAGATTCATCCTTTCGTATATCAGAGCTGTTGTCTCTCATCCTTTATTGTTAAAAATTCTATCTAAATTAAAAGATGTCCTCAATTGTATATTGCTAATCTAGCTGCATAACTGTTTGTGATTCAAATATCCTTGAAATACTGAAACTATTTTCCAGTCATGCAAATGTGCCCTTTATAAAATGTCTGAGAACATTTTCCACAAATTCTATCTGCCATGTCCAAGATGTTTAATAGACTTTCATTTATTGGGGGAAGATTATCTATATTCTGAGGCTAAAATGTTGCCTAGAAAATTGTTCCTCATTACTCAGAATTCCTGACATGTCCCGTGAGATGTTTCAAACTATCACACTTGTGTTTGAAAGTAGTCTAACCATATATTGTCTATTTAGGGGTATACAAAATATTTAAATTCTTTTTATATTCTTAAACAATTGTTAAATTAAAAAAAAAAAAAAAAACCTAAGCGTTCTTCTTAATCTTGGAGTCACAGGTTTTCTGTATACGGCCATTTGCATGTAAACATAGATTGCGTATGTATAGTTACAATCATTGCATGGTGTCAGAAAAGACTCCAGAAACAACTCTCAGCCATGGGTTTTTAATTAAATGAAGTAGCATGAGGAGTAAAAGTATAATATGACACAGAAGATTATAAATTTAGCCCAATTCAATTTGCCTATTCAGCCAAAAATAAATCAGAAAATATTAATTCATTTAGAAAATATGCTTGTGAAATAGTAAACATTAGCCAGATAGAATTTCTTATTATTGTTTTTCTGAATTTACACCTTCATCTCTGCACATTTACTCTATTTTTTTTTTGTCTTCAGTTCTTAGAAGAAAAATATCTGGTTCAAAATGTATTCACTTAGTCTCAGCTTTTAATATATGTTAAATTACACTACAAACTGTCTGTGTGAGAAGGTATGTTTCACTTTCCAAATGCCAAATTTTAGTAAAATTTCTTAGGTCCTTTGCCAAACTTGTAGATGAAATTTCAGAAAAGGGATGTGAAATATACTTTAGTGTATTTTTATATTATCAGAATCAACATCAAAAAATGTGCAGATAAATAGAGGCATTTATATGGTGTTCGCCATTATCTTGCTGAAACACAAAATTTCCCCTTAGCTGCTGCTATTGTACTGGTCCCTGTAACGCTATGTAACTTGGAACATCATATCCCTTGGAAATAGATGAATTTAATGGAAAAGCCACCATTTTCTTCCATTAAAAATATGTTTGAACAAAGCTCAAAGTTATTTCTCTGTAAAGAAACGTATTTTGTCATTTTCACTGACTACTTACCTGAGAGTTTGTATTTGATCCAAAGTACATTTGCATGATTTTTGCAATGCAATCAGAGTTTTTGGCTTAATTACAGAATTGAGTCATAAAATGTTATTCAAGTTCCACCTCAAATGCTCTAACGTGGAGATAATTGTCCTTACTCAACTCAGGCAATGTGGTATGGAATTAGGAATATTTGTGTGTCATTTGGGAACTTCAAAGCCTTGTTGAGAGAACCTGGCAATTACACCCTCTTCTCCTGCTGTTTGTTAAAAAATGAAATCAGAATATCTCTTAATTTTTACCTCTTACAGCACTGACCAGGAGAAACGCCATTAACTAGGGACTAGGAATTTAATTATTTTAATTCTTAGTTCTACATCTGTCTTGCCTCTAAGTAGAAGTAAATTCACATAATTTCTCCAAATATTATTTTTCATCTATAAAATTAGTGGTATGGATTAGACATTATCTAAAATCTTGTCAATTCTATAACTCATAATGATGTAATTCTAAATGGTGGGGAGGGGGAGAGGCTTCACCTTTTCCCTTACCAAGGACATCATGCATCACTCTCACTATCTTGCTTTGTCTTAAGGCCTTACATGAAGGAAGGAAGAGGGGGGTGTACTATTGTCATATTCAAGGACTGAAAAAAAAAAAAAAATCAGCGAAAGTTGTAGCAATCTGGCTACAAGTGTTATCCTGTGATAACACAGCCTCAATTTTCAGTTTCTGCCTACTTTCTGAGAATCTGAACAGTGAAAAATTCTTGAAACAAAACTGAGCTTTTACTGATCTTCTATAATCCACTCTATGAAATCCTTGACCTGTTTGCTCTGCTCCCACCCAAACACTCATCTTGAGATGTCCTCACTTTAGAAAAGTTAGTCTTCGGCCAATAACTTTTGGTTTTTGTTATTCTTTCTACACCACAAACATGAATTGTCATTTTTGTTGCCTGCCTTTGAGTCAGTTCCCACTCATAGTCAAGGCTTTCTTGGTTGCAGTCTTTAAGGAAGCAAATCACCAGTTCTTTCTCCTGTGGAGCTACTGGGTGGGCTTGAACAACCAACCTTTTGGTTAGCAGCAGAGCACTTACCCATTGCACCACCAGGACTACTACAAACATGAATTACAAGGTTCTATTTTTTATACCTACTACAAATCTCTCCTTTTGTATTTCTCTGCCAGCACTCTAGTCACAGTGCACTCTTCAATTTCTTAAGAGAACCAGGCTTCCTCTTGCCAAAAGGATTTCACCTAAGGTCATTCCCTCCGAGCTGAGTTCTCTTTCAATCTGATTGACCAGATTTGTTCCTGTAGAGTCTTTATAATTCAACTCAAGTATCATTTCATTCAGATATTCATACAATACTTCAAGACTTCCTCTCATATCTCCTCTTATGTCTTCATCAAAAGTTACCACAATTGTAATTAAATAAGTGATTAAAAAATGAATTAAATAGACAACACAAGAGGTTGGAAAAGAGTGAACCATATTACAAACAAAAATAAAACAAGAAGGAAGTGAATAAAATAGAAGCAGAAATCTTTATCATAGAGAATTTAAGAACAAGAAAAGGCACAAATCATAAGGTAATTTATAAAAATAGACACATTAAGAAAGAGGGAAGGTGAGAGAGAGAATAAACTAAATGTAGATTAAAAAATGTACAATTAGCAGACACAAAGAGATTTAAAATCTAAAGAGCAACTAACAACAACAATAGATTACTACAAGGAAATATATGCTAAAATCCATATCATCTGTTCTAAAGTCATTCCAATGTTACTCCAATTAGTTAGGTTTTAGTAGAGAAGTTGACCTTTGTTTGGACTTTGTATATACAAACTTTTTCAAGAGTTAAAACCCTCCCCTTACAAACCCAAAATTTATTCAGTCATGACAAACAAAAGCAGAATGAGAGGAGGTGGAGCCAAGATGGTGGAATAGACAGACGCTTCCGGTGAGCACTCTTTACAACAAAGACCTGAAAAAACAAGTGAAATGAATATATTTATCACCAGCTAGGAGCCCTGAACATCAAAGGCAAGCTTAGGAAATGAACTGAGGGGCGGGGGGACGAAGAGATGGTTTAGAAGCAGAGAGGAGTTACTGGACCTGAATCGTGGGGAGCCCTCAGACAACATTCCTGGGAGGTGGCAATGGGCTGGTACTAGCACTCGGCCACAGTTTTCCTCTGGGAGAAGCAGCCAGCCACACAGCCTACTCACACCCCAAGAACCAGAGTAGAATGGCACTCTCGGCAAAAGCTACGTACTTACCTATATTTTACAGCACCTCCAGCCCCCAAGCTCGCTTTAGCAGCTGAATTCCCTGGGCCTGAGATAGGCCCTGCTGAGCGCCTAGAGCCATCCTCCCGGCCTTGGCGAAGTAATAAATTTGCAGTTAGGGGAAAAGATAATTTGCCAGCTCCAGAAGCTCAGGACAGAAGAGGCCCCTGTCCAGGCATAAATGGTCCGTGGACTTTGGGTAACTTTCTTCTCTGCATGGACCTGTGTGGGCCTATTTCAGGAGAATAGGCCCTTGTTGGCAGACTCCAACTGTTTCAGCTGTGTGGCGGAGAGTTGGGTGTTTGATGTTTGATGTTGCTTTGCCTATTAAACAGGGTCCTCAGTACCCACATCAGGGGCCTAAGGATGGGTAGCTCCACTCACGTCAGCCAGCCACCCGCAACAGGGGTCCAGGGATAACTGCTACCTCCAAGTCCTTACAACCAAAAACATTGGGTACCTGTGGTCCATCTGCAGAACCCACCCACCTGTACACTCTAGGAAACAGGGACGAGCTTTCCTCAGAGACACGTGGGGGATGACTGTCAGCCTCCTGCCCTGTTCAGAGTGTTACCCGCTGTTGCAACCAGGTACCGGTACCTACACTAATCACCCCTGCCCTTCTAAGACTGTAAGACAGAGCCTGTACCACACACTTGATGATCAGCTACCTGAACACCTGAGCTGAATTCATACAAGAAAAATGAATGGACTCCTAGACTGATATACCTGATAACAGCTCTAGCCAGCTGGGGGCAGGACACAAGAGCTCCAAAGGTGAAAATAATCAAGGTAGCTCACTCAAGCAACCCATTTGGGGATATAAAAAAAAAAAAAAAAAAAGGCAAGAAAATACAACACAGCAAGTGAAAATAAAATAAACTAATACAATAACATAGATGGCTTGGAGACAACAGTCAATATCAAGTCACATAAAGAAACAGACCATGATCGCCTGCATAAGCTCTCAAAAAAAAAAAAAAAAAAGAATCCAGGGGCCTTCTAGATGAAAGTGCCTTCCTGGAATTACCAGAGGCAGAATACAAAAGATTAATATACAGAACCCTTCAAGACATCAGGAAGGAAATGAGGCAATACACAGAACAAGCCAAGGAACACACAGATAAAGCAATTGAAGAAATTAAAAAGATTATTCAGGAACATAAAGAAAAATTTAATAAGCTGGAAAAATCCATAGACAGCAATCAGAAATTCAGAAGATTAACAATAAAATTACAGAAGTAGACTACTCAGTAGAAAGTCAGAGAAGCAGATTTGAGCAAGTGGAAGCCAGAATTTCTGAACTTGAAGATAAAGCACTTGGCACTAATATATTTGAAGAAAAATCACATAAAAGAATTTAAAAAATGAATGAAGAAACCTTAAGAATCCCGTGGGACTCTATCAAGAGAAATAACCTATGAGTGATTGGAGTACCAGAACAGGGAGGGAAAGCAGAAAATACAGAGAGAATTGTTGAAAATTTGTTGGCAGAAAACTTCCCTGATATTGTGAAAGATGAGAAGATATCTATCCAAGATGCTCATTGAACTTCATATAAGTGGATGTTAAAAGAAAGTCACAAAGACATATAATCAAACTTGCCAAAACCAAAGATAAAGAGAGAATTTTAGGAGCAGCTAGGGATAAATGAAAAGTCACCTAAAAAGGAGAGCCAACAAGAATATCCTCAGACTACTCAACAGAGACCATGCAGGCAAGAAGGCAATGGGATGACATATTTAAAAAATTGAAAGAAAAAAATTGCCAGCCAAGAATCATATATCCCGCAAAACTGTCTCTCAAATATGAAGGTGAAATTAGGACATTTCCAGATAAACAGAAGTTTAGCGAATGTCTAAAAACCAAACCAAAACTGCAAGAACTACTAAAGGGAGTTTTTTGGTTAGGAAATCAATAATATCAGGTATCAACCCAAGACTAGAACACTGGGCAGAGCAATCAGAAGTCAACCCAGACAGGGAAATAAAAAAAAATAAATCAAGATAAAAAAACGCTCAAAACAGTGTAACAGCAATGTTATGACGTAAAAGAAGACAATATTAAAACAATAAAGAGGGACTAAGAAATGTAGTCATAGGTCTTCCATATGGAGAGAAGACAAGGCAATACAAAGAAATAAAAGTTAGGTTTAAATTTAGAAAAATACAGGTAAATAATAAGGTAACCACAAAGGAGACAAACTATCCTACACATCAAAATAAAATACAAGAAAAAAACAGAGACTGAGCAGAAACAAAATCAACAACAATGAATATGAGGAAAGGACAATATATAAAGATAATCTACTCAGCACATAAAATGAAGTGGGCAAAAGAAGCTGTCAACAACACACAAAAAAAGACATCAAAATGATAGCACTAAATTCATACCTATCCATAATTATGCTGAATGTAAATGGACTAAATGCACCAATAAAGAGACTGAGAGTGGCAGAATGGATTAAAAAACACAATCCATCTATATGCTGCCTATAAGAGCCACACCTTAGACTTAGAGACACAAACAAAGTAAAGCTCAAAGGATGGAAAAAAAAAAATATATCAAGCAAACAACAATCAAAAAAGAGCAGGAGCAGAATATTAATTTCTGACAAAATAGACTTTAAAGTTAAATCCATAATAAAGGATAAGGAAGGATGCTATATAATGATTAAAGGGGCAATATACCAAGAAGATATAACCATATTAAATATTTATGCATCCAAAGGCAGGGCTGCAGGATACATAAAACAAACTCTATCACCACTGAAAAGTGTGATAGACAGATCCACAATAATAGTAGGAGACTTCAACACACCACTTTCAGTGAAGGACAGGACATCCAGAAAGAATCTCAGTCAAGACATGGAAGATCTAAATGCCACAGTCAACTAGCTTGACCTCCTAGACATATCCAGAACACTCCACCCAACAGCAACCAAGTATACTTTCTTTTCTAGTGCACATGGAACATTCTCGAGACTAGACCACAGATTAGGTCATAAAGCCAGCCTTGGTAGAGTCCAAAGCATGGAAATATTGCAAAGCACCTTCTCTGACCATAAGGCCATAAAAGTGGAAATCAGTAACGGAAAAAGCAGGGAAAAGAAATCAAACACTTGGAAACTGAAAAATACCCTGCTCAAAGAAGACTGGATAATAAAAGAGATTAAGGATGGAATAAAGAAATTCATAGAATCCAATGAGGATTAAATGATAAAAAAAAAAAAAAAAATTTTTTTTTTTTTTTTATCAGAACCTTTGGGACACAGCGAAAGCAGTGCTCAGAGGTCAATTTATATCAATAAATGCACACATCCAAAAAGAAGAAAGGGCCAAAATCAAAGAATTATCCCTACAACTTGAACAAATAGAAAGAGAACAGCAAAAGACACCCTCGGGTACCAGAAGAAAACAAATAATAAAAATTAGAGCAGAACTAAATGAAAAGGAAAACGGAAAAACAATTGAAAGAATTAACAAGACCAAAAGCTGATTCATTGAAAAAATCAATAAAATTGATAAACCCTTGGCCAAACTCACAAAAGAAAAACAGAAGAGGAAGCAGATAACCCGAACAAAAATGAGGTGGGCGATATAACAACAGACCCAACTGAAATTAAAAGAATATATCAGATTAGTATGAAAAATTGCACTGTAACAAATTTGAAAACCTAGAAGAACTGGATGAATTCCTGGAAACACACTACTTACCTAAACTAAAACAGAGGGAGAACAACTAAGTAGACCCATAACAAAAGAAGAGATTGAAAAGGTAATCAAAAAACTCCCAAGAAAAAAAAAGCACTGGTCAGACGGCTTCACTGCACAGTTCTACCAAACTTTCAGAGAAGAGTTAACACCACTACTACTAAAGGTTTGTCAGAACGTAGAAAAGGACAGAATACTCCCAAACTCGTTCTAGTAAGCCACCATATCCCTGATACCAAAACCAGGTAAAGACACCACAAAAAAAGAAAATTACAGACCTATATCCCTCATGAACTCAGATGCAAAAATCCTCAACAATATTCTAACCAATAGATTTCAACAACATATCAAAAAAATAATTCACCATGACCAAGTGGCATTCATACCAGGTATGCAGGGATGGCTCAACATTAGAAAAACAATTAATGTAATCCATCATCACTAGTTTATCATATAAATAAAACAAAAGACAAGAATCACATGATTTTATCAATTAATGCAGAAAAGGCATTTGACAAAGTTCAACACCCATTCATGATAAAAAACTCTCAGCAAAGTACGAATAGAAGAAAAATTCCTCAACATAATAAAAGGCATTTATACAAAGCCAATAGCCAACATCATCCTAAATGGAGAGAGACTGAAAGCATTCCCCTTGAGAACGGGAACCAGACAAGGATGCCCTTTATCACTGCTCTTATTCAACATTGTGCTGGAGGTCCTAGTCAGAGGAATTAGGCTAGGTAAGGAAATAAAGGGCATCCAGATTGGCAAGGAAGAAGTAAAAGTATCTCTATTTGCAGATGACATAATCTTAAACGCAGAAAACCCTAAGGAACCCTCAAGAAAACTACTGAAACTAATAGAAGAGCTCAGCAGAGTATCAGGTTACAAGATAAATATAAAAAAATCAGTTGGATTCCTCTACACCAACAAAAAGAACACTGAACAGGAAATCACCAAATCAATACCATTTACGGTAGCCCCAAAGACGAAAAAATACTTTGGAATAAGTCTTACCAGAGATGTAAAAGACTTATACAAAGAAAATTACAAAACATTTCTGCAAGAAAACAAGAGACCTACATAAGTGGAAGAACATAGCTTGCTCATGGATAGGAAGACTTAACATTATAAAAATGTCTATCCTACCAAAAGCAATCTATACATTTAATGAAATTCCAATCCAAGTTCCAACGACATTCTTTAATGAGATGGAGAAACAAATCACCAACTTCATATGGAAGGGAAAGAGGCCCCGGATAAATAAGGCATTACTGAAAAAGAAGGACAAAGTGGGAGGCCTCATTCTACCTGATTTTAGAACCTATTATACCACCACAGTAGTCAAAACAGCCTGGTACTGGTACAACAACAGAAACATGGACCAATGGAACAGAATTAGTATCCAGATATAAATCCATCCACATATGACCAGCTGGTATTTGACAAAGGCCCCAAAACTGTTAAATGGGGAAAAGACAGTCTTTTTAACAAATGGTGCTGGCATAACTGGATATCCATCTGTAAGAAAATGAAACAAGGCCCATATCTCACTCCATGCACAAAAACAAGCTCGAAATGGATCAAAGACCTAAATATAAAATCTAAAACAATAAAGATCCTGGGAGAAAAAAATAGGGACAACGTTAGGTGCCCTAATACATGGCATAAACAGTATACAAAGTATTATGAAGAATGCAGAAGAAAAACTAGATAACTGGGAGCTCCAAAAAGTCAAACACCTATGCTCATCCAAAGGCTTCACCAAAAGAGTAAAAAGATTACTTACAGACTGGGAAAAAGTTTTTAGCTAGGACATTTCCGATCAGCAATTGATCTCTAAAAATGTACATGATACTTCAAAAACTCAATTACAAAAAGACAAATAACACAATTAAAAAATGGGCAAAAGATATGAACAGACACTTCACTAAAGAAGACGTTCAGGTAGCTAACAGATACATGAGGAAATGATCATGTTCATTAGCCATTAGAGAAATGCAAATCAAGACTACAATGAGATTTCATCTCACTCCAACAAGGCTGGCGTTAATCCAAAAAACACAATAAATGTTGGAGAGGCTGTGGAGAGATTAGAACACTTATACACTGCTGGTGGGAATGTAAAATGGTACAACCAATTTGGAAATCATTTGCTGTTTCCTTAAAAAGCTAGAAATAGAACTACCTATGATCCATCAATCCCACTCCTTGGAATATATCCTAGAGAAATAAGAGCCTTTACATGAACGCCCATGTTCGTTGCAGCACTGTTTACAATAGCAAAAGGATGGAACCAACCCAGGTGCCCATCAATGGATGAATGGATAAATAAATTATGGTATATTCACACAATGAAATACTATGCATTGATAAAGAACAGTGATGAATCTGTGAAACATTTCATAACATGGAAGAATCTGGAAGGCATCATGCTGAGTGAAATTAGTCAGTTGCAAAAGGACAAATATTGTATGAGACCACTATTATCAGAACTGAAGAAATAGTTTAAACAGAGAAGAAAATATTCTTTGATGGTTACAAGAGAGGGGGAGGGAGTGTGGGAGAGGGGTCTGCACTAATTAAAACCCATAACCCATTGCCTTCGAGTCAATTCTGTTAGACAGTAGATAAAAACTACTTTAGGTGAAGGGAAAGACAACACACAATATAGGCGAGGTTAGCACAACTGGACTAAACTAAAAGCAAAGAAGTTTCCTGATAAACTGAATGCTTCAAAGGCCAGTGTAGCAGGGGTGGGGTTTTGGGGACTATGGTTTCAGGGGACATCTAAGTCAATTGGCATAATAAAAGCTATTAAGAAAACATTCTGCATCCCACTTTGGAGAGTGGTGTTTGGGGTGTTAAATGTTAGCAAGCAGCCATCTGCGATGCATCAATTGGTCCCAACTCACCTGGATGAAAGTAGAATGAAGAGCACCAAGGACACAAGGTAATTATGAGCCCAAGAGATAGGAAGGGCCACATAAACCAGAGACTACATCAGCCTGAAACCAGAAGAGCTCGGTAGTACCCAGCTACAACCGATGTCTACCCTGACAGGGAACACAACAGAGAACCCTTGAGGGAGCAGGAGAGCAGTGGGATGCAGACCCCAAATTCTCGTAAAAAGACCAGACTTAATGGTCTGACTGAGAATAGAAGGACCTCAGTGGTCATGGCCCCCAGACCTTCTGTTGGCCCAGGACAGGAACCATTCCCAAAGCCAACTCCTCAGACAGGGCTTGGACTGGACAATGGGTTGGATAGGGATGCTGGTGAGGAGTGAGCTATTTGGATCAGGTGGACACTTGAGACTATGTTGGCATCTCCTCCCTGGAGGGGAAATGAGAGGGTAGAGGGAGGGAGAAGCTGGCGAAATGGACACGAAAAGAGAGAGTGGAGGGAGGGAGCGGGCTGTCTCAGGAGGAGAGCAATTGGGAGTATGTATCAAGGACTGATAGGCCTTCACAGAACTGAGCCAGCAGCCTACCATTTGATCTGCTGATCTTGGGTTTGTCAGCCCATAGAGGTATGTGAACCAGGAGAAGCCTCTAGCCTGATGCCTGACCAACAGACTTGGGACTTTCTAGCCCCTACAACCATGTAAGCCATTTTCTCGATGTAAATCTCTCTCTCTGTCTGTAGATATATCTGTTTTAGGCATCTAGTGGTTTTATAACAGAAATACCACAAATGGATAACTTCAACAAACAGAAATTTATTCTCTCACAGTCTAGGTGGCTAGAAGCCCAAATTCAGGGTACCAGCTCCAGGGGAATGCTTTCTCTCTCTTTCAGCTCTGGGGAAATGTCCTTGTCATGAATCTTTCCTGGTTGAGGAGCTTCTTAGCACAGGAACCCTGCATCCATAGGACACACTATTCTCCTGACTCTTTGTTGGTGGTATGAGGTCTCCCTATCTCTCTATTTGCTTCTCTCTTTTATATCTCAAAAGAGATTGACTTAAGACACAACCTAATCTTGTAGAATGAGCCCGCCTTATTAACATACCAGCCAAAACCCGGTGCTGTCGAGTCGATTCCAACTCTTAGGGACCCTATAGGACAGAGTAGAACTGCCCTATAGAGTTTCCAAGGAGCGCCTGGCAGATTTGAACTGCTGACCCTTTGGTTAGCAGCCATAGCACTTAACCACTACACCACCAGGGTTACATAACTGTTGCTAATCCCACCTCAGTAACATCATACATAAAAAAACATGGGAGGATTTATATGTGGGAAAATCACATCAGATGGCAAAATGGTGGAAAAATTTATGCAATATTTGGAATCATGGCCTAGCCAGTTGAGACATATTTTTGGGGGTACACAATTCAATCCATAACATTATGCTTCACTGCCTTTGCTTCTCTAGAGAACCCAGCCTGAGGCATTTGGTACCTAGAGGGGTTATACAGAAATAAAATTGTAAGGATTTTTCTAAATTGGTTCTCAAGGCTGGTTAGTCTTAAATATGTTGATGACTTTGCTTCCAGTAGTAAAGAGGACACAGCTAGTCCGTGGCATGAGGTGGGAATAGAAATATGCAAGATATCACCACCAATAGATGAAGTATTGGTGAGAGGTAAGGCTCTTGGTGATCACGTTTGATATTTTTCCACAATTCTGACAGAATGAGGAGCAAGGGGGGGGAGGGGAAGTTCAGTGGAAATATAGGTACCATATACTTTTTTTTTAACCAAATGCAATAAATAGGGTTATATTCCCTTTTTTTATATGCCTGTTGAAAAAAAATGTTTTGTTTTTTGATCTTGTGGGTATACTAGGAAAAATTTTTGTAAAATTAATGTGTTTTGCAGCTGTCTATACACAAAGTGTAGGGAACCAGATGTTTTCATTTAGCGTTCCATCACTGTAATATTTCTATTTCTATATGCATACATCTATATTGTTTTTAAACTGAATGCTATTTCATTGTGTGGATATGTTATAATTGATTTAAATACCCCCCTATTTTTAGGCATTTCTCTGGTTTACAATCTTTGTGCTTCTGTTTAGGATACACTTAAATACATAAATTTGCAAACTTGTGGCTTTTGTTTAAGGTAAATTATTGTTCATGTAATTGCCAAATGTGCCAATTGCAACATTGAGTTTCCAGAAAATTTGTGATAGTTTACGTTGTTTCTAGCACTGCTCTAGTTCCACAAATTCTAGCCGACACTGTGCATTTTAATTTGAAATTCTTGTAAGTTTAGTAAATGAAAAAAATGTTGTGTTCTCTTATGCATTACTTAGATCAATAGTCAATATTTAACAAATTTTATTTACTTACTGGCAATTTGGAATTATTCTTTGTAAATTAAGTGTTAATATTTCTTACTTGTTTTTTCTATTAGGTATTGTCTTCTTATTTGTGCATTGTACAATTAAACAAATTTACTATTTCCTATATAAAATTTACAGTATTGGGAGAGCAAATAAATAAATTTACACAAATAAATTTTTAATTCCATATTGGAACTCTTTAGAGGTTCAGCTGTACATTAAGGATTACAACTTATTGTCTGTCATATATTTGACATTTTTCTCCATTCCTTTATTTCCCTTAAAACTTACAAAAATTTTCAGTTGTATTTTTGATTTCTTTTGCTAAAACCCATTGCCATTGAGACAGTTGTGACTCATAGCAAAACCCTGGTGGCACAGTGGTTAAGAGATATGGCTGCTTACCAAAAGGTCAGCAGTTCAAATCTACCAGGTACTCCTTGGAAACTCTATTGGACCATTCTACTCTGTCCTGTAGGGTCGCTATGAGTCGAATCAACTTGACGGCAGTGTCTTTTTTTTTTTTTTGCCAAAACCATTGTTTATATTTTGTCTATTTTACTTTATGTTCCTGTACAAAGTGAAATATTAAAAAAATATTTTTCTACCACAAAATTATTTGCACATTCTCTCATATTTTTCCAACACTTCTGTGTTTTTCGGGTTTAAATGTTTAGCACATCTGAAATGTACCCAAACTCTAGGACTGACTTGTATAGTTGTGCAGACTGTACAAGGCACAACTCCCAAGGAAGTGCCTTAGACAACATTAATGATGTTACCCAGAGTAGTGCAAAGTAGAGTATTTATTTTTTTCCCAAAATCTTTAAAAGTTCTAAATGTTATTTATTGAAAAACCAATGAAACATTTTTATTCTATGCTTTCTGCTTTTAAGATTTGTTTTATATTTAATATCTGCTTTTAGCTATAGGAACATATTTTATTTACTTCATATTCTGCAGTATTATTGTAAAGTGTACGTACAGATTTTTGATCAAATCAGAGTTTCTTTTAAAGCTATTAATGTATTACTATGTTTTCAATTAAAATGCAAAGTAAATATCTTCAGTCTTGTATAATCACAATGTATTTTATTGCCTGTTGCTATCGAGTCAGTTCCGACTCACTGCGACTGTGTAGGACGCAGTACAACTATCCAACAGGGTTTTTAAAGCTTTACAGAAGCAGGTTGCCACATCTTTCTCCTTCAGAGTAGTTGATGGCTATCAACTGCAGAACTTTTGTTAGCAGTCGAGTGTTTAACCACTGTGACACCATAGCTCCTTCTACTAATCTTTGTTAACAAAATCTGTGATTTTAGGATAGATTATTATTTTTAAGTTTTCATGATTGTATTAACTTTTTGTTATTTTAGAGAATAAATATCACCTTTTACATTTAAATTTATAATTAAATAAAGAAAAATTATACAGATTGTTCAGTATTTGAAGTGGTTTCCCTTCCCTGAGTATTTTACAAGAGAAAAGTAGTTTTTGAAGTGTTTGTTGAGAATATATTTTCCAATATTTGAAAATCTGAGCACGTTCTTTTGCTGCTTTAACAAATGAATGAACTATTTCATGGGTCACACTCTTATTCTCTTGAAACCACGATGACATGATTAACCTATTTTGATATATAAGGTGTCATAGGAAAAGCTAATGCCAACTAATTTTTTAAGAAACACATGTCAAAATTTAATTAATTAGTGAGAGAACCATTAAGATGTTATAGCCGGCTAAAATAAATTTATAAATATATATAAAATCTGTCAATATCTACTGTACAATAATCAGTTGCATTTCACGGGATAAAATTAATTTGTATTACTATGACAGTAATCACTTACATTATGGTTTATTTTTTATAATTTACAGAATTGTAAAATAAGTCAGCAGATAACACTGAGGGGGAGCTTCAGAGGCTATCCAGTAATAGTGTTTTCCTATTTCATAGCCTTTTACTATTTTTCCTGACAGTCTCCCCATCTTGTGAGCATACTGATTGTGAAGAAACATTATTCTTGGTACAAAAAAGAAAAACAAAAAATCTTGCCCCAGTTAAGTTGTTATGATAATTTATATTGGTGCAGAGAGTTAATTAGCCGTCTAAGCTTTCTTCTGTTTGCTTTTACAAATCTAAAGTTACATAAAAAAAACATAGTATCGAAGAATCCCTAAAGCAATACAATTAACTTCTGTCTGAATTATTGCATATGAAATGTTGGATTGTTCTTTAAAAGCTTATAAATTTGTTAACCTGTGGCTAGGAAACCAGTCTCAAGACCCTCACTCACTAGATTTCACCTTCAATACTTATAAATTTGGGTGAATTCTTCCCTTCTCAGCATCCCCAAATTTACTAATGTTCGTGCCCTGCCAAGATGTGATCTTTCTTATCACTCATCAGGTTGGGACGGTATCAGCCAGTTTTTCTGGAAGAAATTTGTAGCACTGGTTCCATAAGTAATAAAAGCACCCTGTCCTACCTCATTAAATGAGCAAGATGGTCAAGATATAGGCTTCAATACACTATTAATTTGTCTTATTTCCTAATAAACACGTGGATGAATGCTTACTGAATACTTACATGTAAATATATTGCTATGAAAAATAAGCTTCTGAGTTTTGGGGTGTCAGTGGGAATCATTATTATTTAAACACATTTCATTTTACTTTATAAAACTAGAGCTTACTAAGTTGCTCTGGGTTACCAAGAGTTTAAGATAGAAGAGAAAGGTTTTCCTCATTTATACATGAGATTGAATATTAAAACAGTATCAATACTCCAAACAAACACAAAATGATTTCTTTCATCAATTCAATCCTTTTTTCTTTGTTTACAAATCCACAATTTTATTTTTTTACTTTTCAATAAGTTTAAATCCTTGATTGGCACAACATCACAAGGTTCTTGAGCCCACTGACTTTGGAATTGGGCCCAAACCATGGCACTGTTCCCATGGATGAGATTTACATTTCCCCAGATTATTCTGCTTATGTTAGGTCTGTTGCCAGGAGTCACTTTGTTATTCATTGCTTTGCACATGTAAGGACATCTCTTGCCTAAATAGAATTCTGTTTCATCTCTGGCACCTCCAGTTTTAATAAGAGTTGTGTACATCTTCCTCTGGTTCTGAAAACCCCATTTACAGCCAGAAAAAATGGCCTTGGACTACAGCCTTCAGATATTTTTGCCGGTTCAGAATTCCTGTTCCTAGCATATCTCCACAGGCTCCACAAAGGTGGAAAGAGCCAACAGCTCAGTCTCATGTAATTATTGTTCCACTGGCTCTTTGGTTAGCAGTCTGCTTTCATGAAACCATCTGATTCCAGACCAAAAAAAGAAAAAAACAATTTAGAAATCCTAACTCAGTCCACGGGATCTAAGTGATATGAACTCAGATCCGGGGACAAGAATCTTTTATCTGAAGTTTTAATGATTTTAAATACCTGGTAGTCTTTTTCACAAGGCTCTGAGATTAGCCTTGGAGGAAGACCCAAATGCTGTATTGTAACTTATAACGGATCCTTCAAGCAAGAATGAGAACAAAACAAACCTGTAGATGACAGAGACTTAATGACTCTATATAATGTATTACTCTAACCAATACTATCTGAAGTGAAGAGAGTAAAGTTATCAGGGAACATACCTAAATATTTCATAAAAATTTTGATTTTTTTTTCCCTGAGGCTAAAAACAAATTATGGACAGTTAGAGCACTGATAAATCTAAGGGACTTCAAACAAAGCGTAGAAGTTCTGAAATATTTGTATTAATAATACATTACCTATACAAATTTGACCAAGGGTAGGCTAATCATCTCTTCTGATCTGAAAACCCATCCCATGCGACTCTTACAATAGTAACACTTCAAACCATCATAATTATTTCAAGAATCTATCATTTTAAAAGGTCAAAAAGCAAACCTTTCCGGTTTTTCAGTGGTATTCCAAGACATTTAAAAAATGGATTTGTTGTTGTTAGGTGCTCTCTAGTCAGTTCCAACTTACAGTGACCCTATTTGCAACAGAACAAAACACTGCCCGGTCCTGTGCCATTTTCATAATTGTTGTTATACTTGAGCCCGTTGTTGCAGCCACTGTGTCAATCCATCTTGTTGAGGGCCTTCCTCTTTTATGCTGACCTTCTACTTTACGAAACATAATGTCCTTCTCCAGGGACTGATCCCTCCTGAAAAGATGTCCGAAGTATGTCAGACTAAGTATTGCTACCCTTGGTTCTAAGGAGCATTCTGGCTGTACTTCTTCCGAGACAGATTTGTTGATTCTTCTGGCAGTCCGTAGTATATTCAATACTCTTGGCTAACACCATAATTCAAAGGCCTCCATTTTTTTTTTCGGTCTTCCTTATTCTCCAGCTTTCACATGCGTATGAGCAATTGAAAACACCATGACTCGGGTCATGTGCATCTCAGTCCTTAAAGTGACATCTTTGATTTTGAACACTTTAAAGAGGTTTTTTGCAGCACGTTTTCCCAATGCAGTGAGCCTTTTGTTTTCTTGACTGCTCCTTCCATGGGTGTTGATTGTGGATCCAAGTAAAATGAAATCCTTGACAACTTCAATCTTTTCTTCATTTAACATGATGTTGCTTGTTGGTTCAGTTGTGAGGATTTTTGCTTTCTTTATGTTGAGGTGTAATCCATATGGAAGGCTGTGGTCTTTGATCTTCATCAGTAAGTTTTTCAAGTCCTTTTCACTTTCAGCAAGCAAGGTTGTGTCACCTGCATAACGCGGTCATTAATGAGTCTTCCTCCTATTCTGATGCCCCATTCTTCTTCATATAGTCCAGCTTCGTGGATTATTTGCTCAGCATACAGACTGAATAAGTATGATGAAGTGATACAACCTTGACAAACAGCTTTCCTGCATTTAAACCACAGAGTATCCCTTTGTTCTGTTCAAATGACTGCCTCTTGATCTATATACAAGTTCCTCATGAATAAAATTAACTGTTCAGGAATTCCCATTGTGCACAATATTTTACTTAATTTGTTATGATGCACACAGTCGAATGCCTTTGCGTAGACAATAGAACACAAGTAAATGTCTTTCTGGTATTCTCTGCTTTCAGTCAGGATCCATCTAACATTTGCAACAATATCACTGGTTCCACATACTCTTCTGAATCTGGCTTGAATTTCTGGCAGTTCCCTGTGGATGTACTGCTACAGCCACTTTTGAATAATCTTCAGCAAAATTTTACTTGCATGTGATATTAATGATATTGTTCGATATTTTCCATCTTCAATTGGATCACCTTTCTTTGGAATAGGCATAAATACAATCTCTTCCAGTCTGTCGGCCAGGTAGCTGTCCTCCAAATTTCTTGGAATAGAGGAGTGAGCCCTTCCAGTGCTGCATTCGTTTGTTGAAATATCTCAACTGGTATTCCTTCAATTCCTGGAGCCTTGTTTTTTCTCCAATGTCTTCAGTGCAGGTTGGACTTCCTCCTTCAGTACCATCGGTTCCTGACTTCAGGTCTTTTTGCACACGTCATTGTAATACTTTACTTTGTCTCCTTGAGCTGCCCTTTGAAATCTTATGTTCAGCTCTTTTACTTCATCATTTCTTCCTTTCTTCCTTTCGCCTTACCTATTCGATGTTCAAGAGCAAGTTTCAAAGTCTCTTCTGACATCCATTTTTTTCTTTCTTTCCTGTCTTTTTAATGACCTCTTGCGTTCTTCAGGTATGATATCCTTGATGTCATTCCACAACTTGTCGGGTCTTCGGTCACTAGTGTTCAGTCCATCAAATCTATACTTGAGATGGCCTCTAAATTCAGGTGGGATATACTCAGTGTCATTCTTTGGCTCTTGTGGGGTTGTTCTAATTTTCTTCAGCTTCAAATTGACCTTGCATATGAGCAATTCATGGTCTCTTCCACAGTTGGCCCCGGCCTTGTTCTGACTGATGATATTGAGCTTTTGCATTGTCTCTTTCCACAGATGTAGTTGATTTGATTCCTGTGTATTCTATTCCACAAGGTCTACGTGTACAGTCGCCATTTATGTTGTTGAAAAGGTATCTGCCAGGAATAGGTCATTGGTCTTGCAAAATTCTATCATTCAATCTCTCGTGTTGTTTCTATCACCAAGGCCCCATTTTCCAACTACCGATTCTTCTTTGTTTCTAAGTTTCACATTCCAATCACCAGTAATTATCAATGAATCCTGATTGCATATTCGATCAATTTCAGGCTGCAGAAGTTGATAAGAAATCTTCAGTTTCATCTTTGGTTTTCGTGGTTGGTGCATAAATTTGAATAATAGTCATATTAACTCGTCTTCCTTGTAGGCGTATGGCTATTATCACTGACAGCATTGTAATTCAGGATAGATCTTGAAATGTTCTTTTTGCTGATGAATGCAATACCATTTCTCTTGAATTTCATTTATGGTGTAGTAGACCATATGATTGTCTGATTCAAAGTGGTCAATACCAGTCCATTTCATCTCACCAATGCCTAGGATATCAATGTTTATGTGTTCCATTTCATTTTTGATGATTTCCAATTTTCCTAGATTAATATTTTCTACATTCCATATTTCAGTTATTAATGGATGTTTGTAGCTGTTTCTTCTCATTTTGAGTTGTGCTATATGAATAAATGAAGATCCCAAAATCTTGACTCCATCCATGTCATTAAGGCTGACTCTAAGTTGTGGAAACAGCTTTTCCCCAGTAGTATTTTGAGTGTCTCCCAACCCGAGGGGCTTATCTTCTGGCGCTATATTAGACAATGTGCAGCTGCTATTCATAAGGTTCTCACTGGCTAATTTTTTTGGGAAGTAGACCTTTGGGTCCTTTTTCCTAGTCTATCTTAGTCTGGATGCTCAGCAGAAACCTAGCCACCATGGGTGACCCTGCTGGCATTTAAATACTGGTGGCATAGCTTCCAGCCTCACAGCAACATGCAAACCCCCACAGCAGGGCAAACTGACAGACACATGGGGTAAAAAAATCCTCAGAATTTTATTTTTCTGTATTTGAGATCAGTTTTTAAGAAACAATGTTTTTAAAGTTGTCAGAGAAGAATTGGACACCTGAATAAGATATAATTAGTTAAGAAATAATAACAGATTGCCACTTTTTTCCAAAGGAGCCCTCGTAGTACAATGGTTACAGCTCAGTTGCTAATTGAAAGGTTGGTAGTTCAAACCCACTGGGGGCTCTGTGGGAGAAAAGATCTGTGGATCTTCTCACTTAAAGATTACAGCCTATGGGGAATTTCTGTCCTGTCCATGAATTGCAATCGACTCAATAACACACAACAACAATAACAGCACTTTAATTGAAGCTGTGCTCTTGGTTCTCACTGCCCCCGATAGGTTTGATAGTTCACTAGAATGACTCAGAACTTATGAAAACTCTTACTTATTCTTACCAAACTCAAAAACCAAATCCATTGTTGTTGAGTACATTCTGACTTATAGCGATCCTATAGGACGGGGTAGAACTGCCTCATAGGGTTTCCAAGGAACAGCTGGTGAATTTGAACAGCTGATCTTTTGGTTAGCAGCCAAACATTTAACCATTGCGCCATCAGGGCTCCATACTTATAGTTTTCTGCCTATTTTAACCAGAAAGGATATGACATAGAGATGTATCAGTCATGGTCTGGGAGAAGTCCTGGCACCATGAGGCCTCCAAGAGACTGCTCCAAGGTCCCAAGTTCCCTAGTCATTGGGACCTCAATGAATATACATGGCTTGGACCTTAATGCATAGTTAGGATCTATCAAATCAATGAATATCATGATTACATTAGGCCTCCCTCCCTTTCAAAAGTTAGTTTTCCAGGCACAGGGCTTATGTAGCCCATACTTGCCTTGGTATTTTAGAACGACAAAGAGCATCTAAATAGCTCAGGCTATTTTCAGAAACGAAGAGTCAAAGGGCCAAATCAAACTCTTTTTTGCAGATTCAGTAAGCACATATCCTGAACTTCTGTGATATTTTTATTCAGATATTTACCTTCTCAATCATTGTATATCAAACCCTGAAGTTTGGTATTTAGGAATCAATGCTGAACAAGGAAAACACAGTCATTTAGTACATACTCTCTTTTAGAGTGAACAAAACAGGTTTACTAACAAAAGCAAGAAAAAATAACATGACAAAGGAAAAGATGAAGGGAGCATATTCTATATCTGGGGCCTATAATTCCAACGAGATTAGGTCAGGAAAGCTTCTTGAAGGGATTGAAATATTAAGCATGGCAAGGCATTAGAACAATTCTGGAGGAATTGGTATGGTGAAGGGGAGGGTGTTGGTGTGGGTAATTTTCTAATAATTGGGACCACCGTGTTTTAGGATCAAAAGAGCATGGCTAGCTATTGGAACCAAAACCCAAACCAAATCCATTGACATTGAGTCAATTCAGACTCAAGGTGACTCCATGAATTACAGAGTAGAAATTCTCCATAAGGTTGTCTTGGCTGTAATCTTTACGGAAACAGATCACCAGGTCTTTCTTTGGCAGTGCCACTGAGTGGGCTTGAACTGCCAACCTTTAGGTTAGTAGTCAATAGCAAATCACTTGTGTCACCCAGGCACCTATTGGAACGGCAGTAGCTTAATATGTTTGGAGAAAGTAGAATGTGAGAACGTGGCAAGAGGTGAGGCTCAAGGCAGAAACTAGGGAAAGTTCAACAATGGCATAAAGGACAAGAAAAATATTTATTATGAAAGCAAATATTTTTAAAGAAAACCTTTTTAGGCTTAAGATTATACCTCAATACATCAGTGATACTTCATATAATTTGTTCCTACAGACAGTTAAATAAAAAGAAGGGTTTTTAAGCCATGCATTTAAGGACACTTGTAACCCTCTCAATTGAAAATCACATTTATAATTCTTAGAAAAATGCATTATTATTTAGTGTCTTTATTTATAAATGTATTTGTGATACATATCAAATATCCTTTATATGCATGACATATACATTAGGTATCATTTAGTTATGTCAGTACATAATAATCAGTATTAACTTATTGACTTATAAAAGTAGTTCATATCCTAGTACTTTGAATGAACATTTAAGCAAATATCAAAAGGAATACAAATAACAAACATTCAAGCTCTCTGTAGAGAGATTAGATTGATGTAGTCAAAAGTCATGCATAAGCTTATCTGTAAAACATTTCTATGATACTGTAAAACAGGTTATAAGAACATAACATTGCAAAGGGAAACTTCTTTGAAATCATGACCCATGTCTTTTTTTAATTTCTATTTCTGTCTTTTATGTAAAGGAATATGTGTATTTGAGTTCACCACATACCCACAGGATATTTTAAAATAGTAATTGCTCCTTCTTTTTTCGTAATACTGTATTTTAAATTTTGTGTGTACAGTTTTCGATGTGCATGTGATTAATAATTTCACCATTGATGATGACTGTGAAAACTATCATTACTCTTCAGTTATAAAGCAATCTAATATACTGAACTTCTGAATTAAGCTAAGTATAGCATACATATTATATATTTTTCAGGTAGTTGGGAGCATATGCAAATCAGATTGGAATTGTATGAATACTTCTATTTTTGTCCTGTGAAATTGTCAAAGAAACTTAAGAATCTGAATCATCAGTACACAATATTGTCCTTTTTGAATGGACCTAGGGTGCATAAAAGCAATTCATAGAGAAGAACATTCTAATGACAATTGGCATTGAATTGAATTCATAACGATGTTAAAAAAGAATTTGCCATTCTAAATACTAGAAAGCGATTCCAAAACCAGAAAAAAGAAAAATTACAGTGCTATATATCATTCAGCATCATAATTCTGTTTTGTCTTAATAAGCTACTCCAAATGCCAAGCTCTCACCAGATGTGAGATTGATTGGATATCCTTTCATCAGTGCAGATATGAGTCATTGAAATCATATGAATGTTTCTATTATGTACAGATTTTTTTCTCACAGAATAAGTTGTTCATTATAACTAGAAATAAAAGGAGTTTCTTAATCACTTCTATTACACACTTTGTCATTTGACAAAAATCACTCTTATAAATATAGGAGATAAAAAAGTAGAGAAAAAGTATATCACACTGTATTGAAAAAGTATTCATTTATCTTCTTTATATTTCTACAGGACTGCTAGATTAGAACATTATTATCTTTTAGCAAAGTTTCATTAGCTGATGAAGTTAATCAACTAAAAATGTGTGTCTCAGTGCTTATATATTTTGGTAATGTTCATGAATGTGAATAATGAGTTTTTTCAAAGACTATTTGTATGTCTGGTAATAGGAAAACCTATTTTCCACAAGAGTTATATTATAAACCATGATCCACCAATCATTCACAGAAGTAGATCACTCTGCCTCAGACATTTTTAGGTAAGTGAATGGTTGAATGACGAAGCCTGTCCATGTGGTATATCACCGATGGTAACCATTTCAATACCACTTTCTAAAAATGTTCTCATTTAAGTCAAAATGATTTATTTTCCCTGGTTGTTGTTATTGGGTGCTATCGAGTTGACTCAGACTCACAGTGACCCCATGTAACAGAGTAGAACCTCCCCATAGGGTTTTCTTGGCTATTATTTTTATGGAAGCAGATCACCAGATCTTTCTCCTGTAGACCTGCTGGGTGAGTTTGAACT
This sequence comes from Loxodonta africana, assembly GCF_030014295.1. Lineage (NCBI taxonomy): Eukaryota > Metazoa > Chordata > Mammalia > Proboscidea > Elephantidae > Loxodonta > Loxodonta africana. Next base: position 54,694,831 of record NC_087351.1, read on the forward strand.
GTTAGCCTTAAATATTTAATGTTCTCTTCTGCTAGGTAATGTTCACTTCTGCTAGGTTTGAACTTTTGCTGGTGAAAGGACTAAACTATAGGAATAAACTATTCTCTACTGCACTTTGGCATGGTGGCTTTCGTATGTATTTTATTCCTAGCCTATATTACAGACTCCCTACAATTGTGCTGAGTATATACTGACATAATATTGGGTAGTTTTAATGGTTTTGTTCTCTGATAACTTTTTGGATCCCATCACATCAAAACCAGGGAATCATTTTCAGTGCCTACTAAGAGCCATCTCTGATTGAACACTTGTCTTTTTTTTTTTTTTTTTCTGTAGTAACCAGGAATCTCTATCCAACCTTCTGCTTAGTTTTGAAAATATCTCTTTAGCTTTCACTATATGCATATGCATGTAGACAATCACCAGAATATACTCTATTGCACCTCCTCAACATAGAAAACAAGAATAATAAGTTAATAAACACATAAATAAATATGCTATTGTTCTATCTTAACCAATAGAACTAAAAAGATACACAAAAGCACAAATTGTACTTGCTGTATGACAATCTAATTTGTATTAACCCTGCTTCTGAGATAACTTAAAAAAATCAGTGTAATACATTTAAATATTACTTTAAAAAACATAACATCAAAGATACTTAAAAAATGGTGAGGAATTACTGTGCATGGCAAAAGAAAGGGAAGAAACCAAGATATGTGAGCCTAGCATGGATACCACACTTGCTCTGAGGAAGTTTGATGAAATGGATGAAGCAACTCTGAAGACGAGCTGTGCTTTTGATTCCTTAAAGGGCTAGAAGAACAAAGTCAGGGTTCAGACATCACCAGCATTTGGAACTCTAATATATTATCACCCAACTTGAAACTGGGACCAAAGAGGGATTCGTTAACAAGCCCTTGCAGAGACTACTACATTCCCATGAATAATTTGGGTGCCTCTGCGCCTGAATTAAAATATCTGGAATTGTTAGAGACCTCAGGTACCATGAAACAGCAAATAAGATAAAATCTACTTACCATATTTTTACACCAAGAATGTGCATCTTCTCTGTTTGTTTGCCAACCGTGGCCTCCTTCTGCAAGGTATTTTCATAAACACCGCTATGCCGATTTTTTTCCACGTTGCTGAAAAAAAATTATCATAGCACACTTACGGAAATACCACATGGGAGGAGGGCACGATTGGCAAAAAAACACAGAAGGCATAAAAATACAATAGTCCTCAAATTATGTCTACAAGCATATTTTAAATTAAGGCCAGCATAGTATCAAAGATAACCCTACACATGCAAGAATAGGCACAATGAGCAAGAATCAAACTAACAATCATTTAAAACACACCAAATTGAAACCCAGACACAAGAATAATAGTCTGTAAGGTAACCATGCCATATGTGTCAAGAGGATATAACTCAAGTTTAAAATTTTCAAGAGAAGCTCCAAATAATAAAAAAGTAACATAGCAGAGTTGAAAATAAAACAAATATATAGTCTATGTTGAAAATAGACTAAACATAGCCAAGCAAATAATCACTATACTGTAATATAGATTGTCATAGTTACCCAGTGCTGCGATAACAAAAATACCACACGTGGGTTGCTTTAACAAACAGAAATTTATTTTCTCGCAGTTTAGGAAGCCAGAAGTCCAAATTCAGGGTACTGGCTCTGTGGGAAGCCTTTTTCTCTCTGTTGGCTCTGGAGGAAGGTCCTTATCTCTTTTGAGCTTCTGCTCCTGGGTTATCTTCATGTGATGGCATATTTCTTCCCCCATTTCTACATCTATCCTTTCTTGCTTAATCTGTTACTTTTATATCTCAAAAGAGATTGACTCAAAACACACCGTACACTAATACTGTCTTATTAACATAACAGAGAAACCCTATTTCCAGATGGGATTATGACCACAGGCATAGTAGGATTTACAACACATATTTTTTAGGGACACAATTTAGTCCATAACATAGGACAAAATAAATTTGCTGACTTGAAGCATGAGATAAAAAGATTAAAATTAGAGCACAGAATGTAAACCGCATAGAGGATGAAATGGAAAATCTAATGTAGGTGCAGAGCCCCAGAGAGAAAAGGGCTAATATTTGAAGTGATAATAATTGAGAACATCATAGACAAGAAAATATTTTAAACTACAAAGTAAAAATCTCTACTACACCAAGAAAAAATATATATATAAAAAATCAAATATAAATATACTGAAACTACAGAAGATCAAATACAGAAAGAAAATCTTACAAGCAATTAAGGGTGAGGAAGACAAACAGCATTAAGGAGACAACAGTTATGCTGAGAGCTGACTTGTAAACAAACACTGGAAACCAGAAGACAGTGAAATGGTATCTAGTATTTCATCGTACTGAAAGGAAACCAATGACAATGAGGGGCCTATGCCCAGGGGAAATGTCTTTATAGAATGAAGAGAAAATAAATATAATTTAAGCAGAAAACTGGGTAATGTGGACAAGTTGAACCACCATAAATGCAATTTTAAAGGGTATTCTTCAGGCAGAATGGAAATGATCCAGGTTATTTTGCTACTGCAGAATACTTCATGCTCTGCTCCGCTCCTCTGGTTGTCTAGCTGTGAAGTGATTACTCCTAACCATATCAAAGCCAATCTTCCAGGTGACATGTCTGCCCACACTACTACATATCTCGCCTGAAAAATTATTTCTTCTAACTGTAAATTCAGCTTTTCTCACTCAATTGAATCTTTCTCATCAGGATTTGAAAACTCTCTAGAGTCTCCTATATTAAAACAAACAAAATAAAAAGAACAATAAAATTTTTTTTTCTCATTGCTCTACATTTACCTCCAGTTATTACCCCTTTTCTCTCTCCTTTTTCACTTCACAAAATGTTTAAATAACTATATGCACACTTATTTTTCTGCCTAACAATTTCCTATTAAGCTACTATTTCATACAAAATCTGTTGGGTCCTGTGCCATCCTCACAATCGTTGCTGTGTTAGAGCCCATTGTTGCAGCCACTGTGTCCGTCCGTCTCGTGCAGGGTCTTCCTCTTTTCCACTGACCCTCTACTTTACCAAGCATGACGTCCTTCTCCAGGGACTGATCCTTCGTGATAACATGGCCAAAGTACATGAGACGAAGTCTTGCCATCTTTGCTTCCAGGGAGCATTCTGGCTGTACTTCTTCCAAGACAGACTTAGTCATTCTTCTGACAGTTCGTGATATATTCAGTGTTCTTTGCCAACACCAGAATTCCAAGGCATCGGTTCTTCTTCAGTCTTCCTTATTCAGAGTCCAGCTTTTGCATGAATATGAGGTGATTGAAAATATCTTGTCTCTGGTCACGCACATCTTAGTCCTCAAAGTGACATCGTTGCTTTTCGACACTTTAAAGAGGTCTTTTCCAGCAGATTTGCTCAATGCAGCACAACACATCGTTTGATTTCTTAACTTCTGCTTCCGTGGGCGTCCATTGTGGATCCAAGTAAAATGAAATCCTTGACACCTTCAGTATTTTCACCATTTATCGTGATGTTGCTTTTTTTTTTTCAAAGTCTGTATAATTAGCCAATATACATAGCAATTCGCTACCTACATTTTGAAGCTAGGAAATCCCTTTTTGAAACTTCTTTTTTTTTTCTGGATATTTTGAATTTTCTATGGATTTGAGATGGGGTAAGTGTTTACCTTTCTAAAAGCATGGCATTATGCCCTGAAATACAAGGGAAAAAAAACTTAATAGTCAAATATATCATGTACAGGAAGGTGCTTAAATCTACGAATCCAATACAGTCATAAAAAAAAAAGTGAACATTAATTAACTAATGCTAAAATATATAATGATAATCCTAATATATCCAAGAATCTTCTGAAAAGAACAAGGTGAAGGAATTTTTCCCTACTGGATATTACCCAAAAACCCAGTGCCGGAGAGTCGATTCCGACTCATAGTGACCCTATAGGACAGAGTAGAACTCCCCCATAGAGTTTCCAAGGAGCGCCTATATTAGGGTTTATTAAAAAGTTATTTTAATAAATACAGTTTGGTATTGGCCTAGGGACATAATGAAGAATAAATCTGAGCAAAGGACTCAGCATAGGCACATGCAAGTGTATGAGGAAAATGGTAACAGTGCAGAGAAGTGAGGAAATAATATATTTATTGTATGTAGGGGGATAATACATAGAGTAAAAAAAATGATCAGATCCCTATTTTATAAAGTAAGTATGTGTACATTTAAAACCCAAATGTGGAAAGCAAACCTCTATTAATTTTTAGAAATATATTCATGATTTCAACAGAGGAAAACATATACAAGACAAGGAAAACATGAATCATAGAAAAGGTTGATAATTTCATTGATTTATGAAGATATTACAAAAAAGAAATTAGGGGTTGCCAATAAACTTAAAAATGATCAAAATTTATGTTTGTTCATTTGAATAAAAGCAAGAAGCAGAAAGAAGAGGATTTGAGGTTTTTTTCCTTCATGTTAATGATTAGTGTCTACATAACAAAAGTCACCTGTCTTTATCTATTCAGTCCAAAACTGTCTTGCAATCATTTTCAATATAGTAAATCATTAGAGAACTAAGAATAACTGCAGCAGTGAACAGCGTACAAGCCTATTGTTGAATGAATGTTTCATTAGTCTTATGCATTTTAACCATACGATTGACATAACTGATAAGATCCTTAGCTCTCTTTTAACCTGGGCAGCCCTGGACTTCTGTAAATTTTTCTTCTTATTACAATATGTTTAAACAAAACCTTTAAAGGGGATTTTAATCAGCTGAAACTATTCGCTTAAAATGTATCCAGATAGAAAAGATCACTGGAGGCATAGAAATGCTGTAAATTGCTCACAGGTATTTTTGATGTCATGATAATGAGCTGATGAGAGCATTTGTATGGAAACTGGAGACCCTGGAAGATTGATGGTCATAAACAGACAAAGTAGAAAAAATAAGCCTCCATATGATATTTTAGGAAATATTTCTAATAACAAAAATCATGTGGTACTTACATTATAAGTTGCCTGGGCACAAGTGGTTTGCAAACTGAAAGATTGACGGTTCGATCCCATCCAGTGGCTCTGCAGTAGAAAAGGCCTATTGATCTGGTTTTGTAAGTGTTACAGCCAAGAAAACCCTGTGGAACAATTCTACTCTGTAAAATACAGAGTCACCATGAGCAGCAACTTAAATTATATGGATAAAAAACTTTATTAAGTAAATAAAGTTAATATTTCTAATTTGATTACAAGTTCCATAGATCATGGGCCTACTTCTCATAATGTTGTTGTCTCCACAGTGTCCAAGAGCATAATGCCATGAAAAAAGTAAGGGCGTAAAATAACTATTATTTACCAAATATTTAATAGACATGTATGAAATACATGATTCTGTCCTAGAACGCATAGTAATTCAAAAGTGACTGCAACAGTTAAGCTATTTTCTTTCCTGACTTGACCCTGATGAATACAGTAACTCAAATAACTTATACTTAACTCCCCAAAATTGATAACTTTTGAGCCTTGTTTAAAAATTAAGAGATTGTTTTCGACAGATCAATCTATCCATAAGGGTCAATTGTGTGAAATACCATTTGCTCATTAACCCTGGAAGAAGTTCATTTTTACTGACCTGCAACAGTTTGTAGGCAGCTTTCACTCTCACAGGGAAGGGCATGTGTGTTAATACTTTCCACAGCATTATATTTCAGGTTTGATTTATTTGACTTTGTTTAATAGGGCCCAATAACTAATTCTAATATTTTTGTATAAATACAGATGAAGACTATTTAATTTTATTTTTTAGATAGATGAACTAGAGGTAAACAACAGTGACAAACATGACGTAGGTGGGCCAGGAGAGGAGATTCTATTATTTGTAGTTCTGACTCACTCTGTGAGTAGGTAGCTCTCAGCTAAACTTAAGCTTTCTTTTACATCCTCTGATGTTTTTTATTTCATGGTGAGTTTTTAAGATTTATTTATATAGTGCTTTTTTTTTTTTTGACACATTTATAGGGAGATTTAGGGGGAGAAAAATACAAAAAAGAAATTGCTACATAAAGTAAGACACATTACTTGGCCAAAGATAGTAGCTTTCTTGTTCGGGGCTCCCCTGTGTAGTAGTATAAGGTTTAAGAAGCTTATGCTTTGGTCCCAAACGGGATTCTATAGATGAGTGGAGATAAATTAACCCACACAGAAAATAAGGCCTGGAAGATTAACTCAAGTGATGCTCTGTTGTCCTGAGGCACCGAGCTTTATCAGGTGGCTTTATCAGGAGGCCTAAGTATGCCCATCAATGAGACACTGAGATGTAGAATTTTTGCCAGATTTTGCTAATTATTTCTTTTCCTTCTTCATCTCACCCGGGATTAAAACATTTTCCCTTGGTAGTTTTATTCTTATTAATAATAGTCATAATTAAATAATTTGACAAGCTTCACAGCACTGCAGATAACTACAGATAATATATTTATCAGCCAATTTACAAAGTTTACAATATCAAAGCATTTTGGTATCTAAACGCCTTCCTCACAATTTCAAACTGATTTTATTGGCTAGACGCTTAAGAAACATCTGGGCTTTAGGCCAAAATTTAATGCTATTTTAAAGTTGAAGAAAATTTCAACATTGTATTTGAATGAAATATTCATTACTTTATCTACCAGCACAGACAGTACTGCTGACTAAATTTATTTAACAACGGAAAAAAAAAAGGTCTAAAAAATAATCCCCCAGGATTTACCCTGTCACACCTGACTTTAAAATTCACATTTAATGTTGAAAATGATAGTTAATACTTAAGCAAGATTTTGTACAAACATAGCTCTTTTCCATTAGTCAACGCATTTGAAAAAGTATTAATTTAAGAACATTTGCTTTTTAAAATCAAAACTGAGAAATGATGTGTATTCTGTGTATTAATATTATCATACATTAAGGATATTGGGAGAGAGTTGTGTGGGGCATTTTAAAATTTTAAAATGTAATGTACGATAATGCTCAATTACTGCAAACATCAGCCTTTGTTTTTTAATCTTGGATTTTACTGAAGATTAGATATTCAATACCAAAGCTCTAAAGCAAGTAAAAATTGTACAAATTGCTGTTTTATTGTATTTCTGTTGGAGAAACGTTATATTGGCTACGCAGTAGCCATCGCTTCCTCCTTAGAACACAAATTTGTTTAAGTCAGCAATGTGCCCAGACCCCAGAGATGGACCATATCAGTTTCAGTCAGTCAAGTTACTCTCATTCCTTTTTGCCAGCATTGCTTAGCCTCTCTGAACTAAGGACAGCCATGTGACACAGATCAAGTGAAAGAATGGGAAAGTATACTAAAAATTTAAGGGGGAGACTCATTAAAAAGAAGAAAAACAAAACAAGACAAACAAAAAAGTTTGACCCTGCCTCTTCAGGCTTAGGATGGTTCATAACAACAGCTTATATCTGGAGCTTACTACCTGTCTGTCAGTTTGTCTAGTCTGTTGCTATGATGCTGGAAGATATGCCGTCAGTATTACAAATACCAGGAGGGTCAGTCACTCATGGTGGACAGGTTTCAGTGGAGTTTCCAGAGTAAGACAGATTAGGAAGACCGCATGGCGAATTGCAACTGAAAATTAGCCTATGGATCACAGCAGAATATTTCTCTGTGTAGCGCTGAACGATAAGCAGCCTAGATTGGAAGGTACTGAAACTACACAGTGGGAACAACAATGGACTTGAGCATGCCAATGATCATGAAGATGGTAAAGGACCAGGCAATACATCATTCCGTTGTGCACGGGGTTGCCACGAGTCAGAGCCAACTCAACTGCAGCTAACAACTGCAGCTAACAACACTGGAGCTGTGGTAGCCATCTTGCACCTGCTGTAATGACTACAGGCAACACGCGGAGACAAGAGGAGCAGAAAGCTGGAAAAAGCGTGAGTTCCTACTGAAGTGGTTCAACTGCTGTATAGCCTTGCATTGCCTGTGTCCCTATCTTTTTTTTTTTTTTTCCCAAAAAACAAAATTTTATATAGTTGAAGGATCCTTCTTGGAACTAGTTAATTGCCTTTACAAAAGAAAAGGAAAAAACAAACAGAATAGAATCAAATTCCAGTGTTCTAAATCAATATAAACCCACAGTGTCCCGGCAAACAACAGGCTTTCATTTTCTGTCTCATCCTAGAGCTCAAATCCTGATTCATTTCAGCAGAGACTCCACAGGCAACAGGAAAGATTATGGCATTAGCGTTCGTTTATACTTTTACGGTACGTAAGTAAACAGTGGCCTTATTTCTGGGCAAGCTTACAAACCATATAAGGTCGGAAGTATTATAACTTAAACGTGTGCTAAGACGCAAATGAGAAAAGTAAAACGGGTGGGGGGGAGGAAGCCATTGGGAATAGCCAGGGGCATTCATTAAAGGAACCAAGAGAATGCCAACAATATTTAAACCTCCTTTTTTTAAAAAAGGGATTTTTTTTTGCTTAAAATTCTTCACTCTAAATGAATTATGTCAGCTGCCAATGAAAGAATGTCACTACTACACTGTGGACACCTTTTGCAGTGTAAATCCATGCCCCCTTTTTTTACATGGTGAACTTCAACCTAGCAATTATTACAACAAACGTTATAGTCTAAAGCTCAAACACATTTAAGCAATTCTGAAACAGAACTGCATACAAACTAAATTAAATTTACATCATAACAAACATTTCCTTGAGCCTCTTGCATTCATCTCAGGGCCTTTTCACCCAGGCTGTCAAGGTTATGGTCAGCTTCACTTTCAGTCTCCTTCGTAGGTGCTGGCCCTGCCTCTGCCTCTGGTTCTTCCTGTGTTCACGTGGTTGTGGGAGCAGCAAAGGCTGCAGGAGTTAAAACAGCTGCAGCCACAGCCTTCTCTTTCTTGAGTTTTTTGTGCTTCTTATCCTTTTTGTGTTATCCTTCTTTTTCTTCTTTTTTTATCCCCCCCTCCTTCTTGATCCCGGTTCCTTGCCTGCCATGGGCATGCTGTTGGGCTTTTAGCCTTTGTGACGGGTACCACTGGTGACCTGTTTGTAGAGTGTGACTGAGACTGGACCGGGGTTGGGGGTGCTTGACGTTTTTTAGCTGCTGGCTCAGGAGATCCTGGGACAGATGGAGAGAATGAGATCCTTCTTACAGACTGAAGGCTTGGTGAGGCAGCCATTTTTGTTTTTTTAGGTTCTGGAGTTCTGGGGACTCTCCTAATGGGTCCAGTAATTGGAGAAGGGGACTGCCTTCTTTGGGTGATAATGATGTTCCTCTTCGAATGGGCGGAGGACTTGAGGTGGTCTGAGGAGCTCGAGGCCGTGGTGAGGGCGAATTCCTTTTGTTTGGTTGTGGTGATCTGGCTTCCCGAGTAGATCCGCTTGGGGAAGACCCTTTTCTATGCTTTGATGATAACGAAGGTGAACATCTCTTGGTGACTGGGGAACTTCTTTATTTGGGAGGCAGAGAATGGGAAATCCTATGCTTTGGTGGTGGACATGGTGATGCCCTTCATTTGGGAGGGGAGGAGGGAGAAGCCATTCTTCTCTTTAGAGGTGGAGAAGGAGAATATCACCTCTGTGTTAGAGGAGAGTATCTTCTTGGAGAAGGTGAGCGTCGACGTGGCGTAAGAGGAATCCTTCGCCGTAGAGGTGTCAGAGACCTGCTTCGTCTATGAGGAGGAGCAGGAGGAGAACATCGCCTTCTGGAGGGTAGTGGGGAGGGACGTCTCCCTCTAGCATGAGGAGAAGTCTCTTTCTGACACTTTCGTGGTGATGGAGAAGCACTCCAGGAAGGAGAATGTCTCCACCACCTGCCTACCTCACCATTTTTCTCATGGAACCTCTTGGGCCGCTCATCTTCTGAGGACAAAGATCCAGAATCACATGAAGACTGCTGGTTTTGTCGCCTATATTGGCATCTCTGCTGCACTGCCATTCTGCCACCTTTATCTTCTTCCGATTCAGATAACTGTACTTTTCTAGGCTTGGGCGCTGGTGAAGGGGACTTTCCTTTCTTAGCAACTTTGTTTTGTCACTTTAGCTGAAGTTCTTCCTTGAGAGACAGAAACACGACTTGCTTGTAAGGTTTGACCCTTGGGGTGTTGAGGAATGATGAGTTTTTGGCGGTGGAGTTGCTGGCGGTGATGGTGCCGCCTCTGTGGAGGACTTACTAAAGGAGGTAACCTACGAGTTTTTCAAGGGGGCTGGATGTCCTCTTGGGTGGTTTCCTTGGCGGTGACCGGGAACGAGACAAAAGAGGATAATGAGCTACTCCCAGACAAGGATGCTGATGAATGCCTTCTTAGTCTCACTGGAGATCTCCTTCTATGTCTTGGTGGAGGAGGCATTTTCTTGGTGGAGTTCTTCGAAGAGGTGGTCGCTTCTTGGGCTGGGTCTCCTAGGTGAGTATGATCTTGGTCGGGATCTATGAAGCCCTCTAGGTTGAGCACCAGGAGAGCGAGAATGCGCCAGGACCTTGATTTGGAACGAGTCTCCCTATCTTTTGAGTAAACAAAAAATGTTCTGGACGTTTTCTTTTACAGCTAAAAAACATTCTTAACACTAGATTATTTTCCAATTAATAGTGGAGAAAAAATATATTATTATAAGCGATCAGTTGGAAAACTGGCTTTTCCTTTTTTCCCCCACAAAATGTACATGTTTATAATCATTTTGTAGTCCCTGAGTGGGACAGTTAATTAATTAATTGTGCTCTTGAGGAACTTGTACTTAGACCAAGAGGCAGTCATTTTACTTGGATCCACAATCATAGCCCATGAAACCAGGAGTCAAGAAATCATTGCACTGCATTGGGCAAATATGCTGCAAAAGACCTCTTTGAAGTGTTAAAAAGTAAAGATGTCACTTGGAGGACTAAGGTGCACCTGACTGAAGCCATAGCCTTGTCACTCGTCCCATGTGCATGTGAAAGCTGGACAATGAGTATAGAAGATGAAAGAATAATCAATAACTCTGAATTATAGTGTTGGTGGAGAAAGTATGGATAAAGTATACATGTTTCTTCTTGGGAGGGATTGATTCCAGGACCCCTACTGATACCAAAATCCACTGATGCTCTAGTCCCTTATATAAAATAACATAGTGTCTGCATATAACTTACATACATCCTCTTGTATACTTTAAATCATCTCTAGATCACTTACAATACCTAATACAATATAAATGCTATGTAAATAGTTATTTCATCACAGTTGAAGACTTGCTTTAGAAGGTAGCTTTTCACTTCTGTGAGTTTCTTGAACTCCTCCAGGAACACTGAGTCAACGACGTCAGTTGGCCTATGATCTTGACGTTCTTGAGGCTGTAGTGTTTTCTACAGCTAGCTAGGCTTTACTAGCTTCAAACTCCTTCTTCTCGCTCTCCTCAACTTCATCACACTTAGCATTTGAGGGATTGATTTCACCACTTAATTGCTTCTTAGGAGCCATTTTTCTTTTTTTCAAAGAAACAAAGAATGCACATGACACAAGTAGCGAAGGAACAAGACGTGAGGTGAACTATGCTCAAATGAGTGCTGGAGAGAGAGTGAGGATCTGTGAAATGGCGGGAGGCTACAGCAGGGGATGCCTACGCAGCACTTCATTCGCGTGAATTCAGTGTGGTCCTCGACAAATAGGAAATTCAAGTTTTGCTTTTTGGAATTTTTTTTTCCCCAAATATTTCCAATTTGCTCTTGGTTGTATCCGTGGTTGCAGAACCCACAGATGTGGAGGGGTAACTTGTATAAGTCACTCTAAGATACAAGATATATGCAAGATACAGAATGCTCACATTGAGATTTCACGAGCTCCAGGTTCATAAAATCTGTAAAGGTCATCAACCAACCTGTCAATAGTTCTAAAGAAAGTTTTAGCTCAATTTTCATGCTGCACATCAGCCATTTAAACAAGATTTATTCTAGGTTCCCTAGAAAGGCCACATTAACATTTTTGGAGGACTGACTCTTCAAACAACAAATCATCAAGTGTGTAAATAAAGCTTTGGGGGGGACCATTTCAGTAACGTACTGTGGGTCTTCGGATTTCCCACAAAGAAAAATAAATAAAAACAAGAACAACAACAAAGACTCATCACCCAAATTACAATAAAATTATAGGGTGAAATGGTTGGAGGCATAGAGGATTATTATTACTCTTGAAAATATTAGTTATTAGCTTTGGATAAAAAAAAGAACGTACAACATAAATTCAGTTCGTTAAAATGGTTTCCAGGAATTACTTATGCATGATTTTATTTGTCTGATTTGAACAAGAATACATTTAATTCACTATGGAATTACTAAACTTAGCTTAGTCCAAGGGCCTGCAAACTTTTTCTGGAAGAAGCCAGATAAATATTTTAGTTTCTGCATAGTATCTCTGTCCCAAGTACTCAACATAGCTGTTGTAGACTAAAAGCAGTCATAGAATATGGGTAAGGAAATATGTATGGCTGTGTTCCAATAAAATTTTATTTACAGAAACAGGAGGCAGGCCAACTTTGGCCTGCATGCTTTACCCCTGATTAGACTAAAATCCCTTAAAAGTTTTTAAAATTAGTGGTGACAAAGTAATTATAGCATAGCTCAGAAACTTTGGGAGACATGATGTAGTAAAATTATAGCAAATGAGGTATTTTCAGAAATCTCCTACTCAAGATTTATGGCATTTACAAAATAAATTCATTCAGAAATGTTTTAGAGAAGGAGATAGTCTTAAAATCAGAAGGAAACTGCAAACTTACAATATATTCAGGATGTTCTTTTTCAATCTATTTCTTTTTTCTATTTTACACATGAATCATAAAACTTAATCATATTTCTTTGAATATAGAGTGGAAAAAATTGCCCAGGTATACTGTTTATCTATTATGTAACAAATTACTCCTGTAAAACTGTAACATTTTATTTTCTCATACAATTTCTGAGACTGAAAAATCCAGAAGCAACATACCTAAGTGGTTCTGGATCAGTCAGGCTAGGTTTATCCATCAGTATGCAGTGTGCATAGAACCAACAATACTTTTAGGGGCCCATAAAATTATTTTAATATCTTTTAAAATCAGAAGAAAACAGATTAACTTTTGGCCAAAGAAAAAAATATTTTAATAAATAATATATTCATTTTTATAACAATGCAGTCATTAAATACTATAGATACACACATACATATATGTACTTATATGTCATGTATATAGTTTTTTTTTTTTTTTTTGAGTAGAAGTGAACCACAAAGCCAAAAGTGCCTAGGGCCCAGGGGAAATCCATAATGTGGTGCCGGATTCAGTGTCTCCCATGAAGTGCAACCAAGCTGAGATCTGGGGTTGTGGTCTCCGAAGGCTTTACTGGGGTTAGCGGATCCACTTCTCAGCTCACTCATGCCTGTTGACAGGAGGCTTCAGTCTCTGGTTACAGTTGGCTTCCCCCAGAGCAAATGATCTGGGGGGAAAAAAAAATGCATGACAGAGTAGCTGAAAGAGAAGACACAGTTTCTTTCTTTTTTTTTAAACCTAATTTTAGAACTGGCCTACCATCGTTTCTGTCATATTCTACTGTTCACAGAGACCAACCCTGGAGATTTGGAAGGGACTACAAGGCGTGAATATCACCATGTAGGGATTAATAGGGACAACCTTGGAGTCCGTTCGCCATCCCAGAGGAGGAATAGAGCCATGGGTCATCAGTATCAGATACATCAGGTGAGACAGAAATTACATTAGGAATGAACCTCAGAGTTGCCACCTGATCCAAAACTTAAAACATAAATTTTATTATGAAAAAAATTACTTTCAAATAATCTTATGCTTTACAGTGCTAAACTTAAAACAATGGTATGTAGATTTCAAAACTATCACTGTTTACAATATATACCTTAACTGATAAATTTTTGATAGTTATATGTATTGGGTAAAATTCTATGTCACATTATTTTATAAGCCAAACAATCTAATTTGTGGAAAATCATATGTATCAGTGTTTGTACCTTTTATTTGATTTTGTGTTTCACTTCTAATATTCTATAAGACAAAAAGTAGTATAAGTAAGAACAAAAATTACAAACATTCTTATTATGGAAATACTTAATATTGGATGAGTTATATTTGTGATAAGTCACTCTCTCTTAAGAGAGGGTCCGTGAAATTAAAATGTGGCCCAACATCGACGAGCTGACAGTTGATACTCTGATGTACCTCGTAATTCCCACACCCTAACTGACTGTCCTGCTGGTCTGTTGGGTCTGCCAGGTTTGTCTGTCTTTCTCAAGAGGCTGCATGGAGAGCATTTAATTCACCAGTTTCTTTTCATGAACAGAAGGAACACAACACAAGTTGCACGCTTCCAGGTGAAACAGGGGCAAGCTTCTTGTGTCTTTGTTATTTTTATTGGTTTCCTGCTTCTTTCTTTTCCTTTTTGCTATAATTGTAGACTTTGTGCTGCTGAGCTCAGATATGAAGAAAACTATTACTCTTTTTTAAACTAATAGAACGTGTACATATCCCTCTGCTGTTTCAAGGGGAAAAGATAAAAACAGGATAAAAAAAAAAAGTCCCAACTGAAAGATGCTGACTCGGGTTTGTACCTGCAGCACAATAGCCACTCTTTCTTGAAATACAGTTATTAATAGACACCAGAATTAATCCTTTGCAGCATAAGCTTTCAGGAAAATAAATTAGAGTTGCAAACAGTTGGTAATGAACATTATCCATTCAGGTTTTTTTTTTCTTTTTCCGCTTTACGCTGGAAGTTTTTACTTAATATAACATCAATGGTGTGTAATGCAAGATGATTTAAAATAAGTTGAAGTCATTTATATGGAAAAATTAATTTTTGCCACAAAGGTATTTAAAATATACTTGTGTTGCTTAACCTTACACTTCATTTCCTTCATTACTGTTTTGGTGGCATCAAATTTAATGGTTTTTCAGCTTATTTATCATTTTCCAACTTGTAATTCTATACTGTGTAAGCTAATTGATTGATTCATGTATTAATTCAACAATTCAGCGTTCATTAAATGTATGTAGAATGTCAACATCAACTGAAGAAAAGACAGATGAAAATAGCCCTTATGGGGAAACTATTCCAGAGCTGATACTGCTTATCTGAAGCATGCTGCACTTTTGACTATCAGGGATCCCCTGGCTGAAATATTTTAAACAATTATGTGTATTGATAAAAATAAATGTATTACATATTTTTGTGATGGAATTCCTTGTTCATCCCTCTTCTGCCCTATCCAGATGTACATTGGAATTACTAAAGCACTATAAATACCTTGTCTATGCATAAAAACTAAGAAAATGAGGCCAAAGACGTTGCACCAGCCAGAAGCTTTTCCCCCTTAGTCTCATGCAGAGAGCCTGAATGTAGTCAATAAATTCAATACACAATTCTACTCGTCAAGAAAACAGCAAAAGAAGAGCTACTGGCAGGAGGAACTCACTAACACCCCCTAATTGGAGGAACAAGAGTAAGCCATGGGACAGATGGAACAATTTGGATCAATTTTTAAACTGCAAATCTGCAGCTTTGAGAAACAGCTGTGCTGGGAACATCCAGGTTTTTTCAAAGCCTAAACCAAGTAGAAAGCTGGGATTCTGGGGTTTCTATCTTGCAAAATACCAAGCAACATTTGGAAGGAAATCAGGCAGAGCCACACCTTGTATGTATTATAGAGACAGAACAAACAAAAAAGCTGGTGCTGATATCAGGGCCTTGGCAATATGGCTTCAGCTAATAAGTGGAGCCAAGCAGAGAAAAGTGTCTGTTTTGAGATTGGCAGCTCTCTCCCTGCAGTCCTTAGGGCTGCTAGATCACTGAACTCAAAGTGTCTGTTCTAATCAACAGCGCTTTGGCATGATATCTCTGTCGCAGAATGTATTTCAGAGTAGTTTGACAATTTCATACTTTACCTATTTTATTTTTTTCCTTTCCTACTTCTATGCTTAATTCAATTGAATATTTTGAAGCAAGCACTCTAAAGTGTAGCCTTTTTTAAATTAGGTATTTAAATAGACAGAGAGAATGATATCCGTGGCAAAAGTTCATATTATTGCCAATCCTGGGCTCAGGAATGTTTACCATCGCAGGCTCAAGTGGTCTCCACCACTACTTGGTCTAATTTATGGCTAATGCAGTGTGAGTGGCTTCTCCTGAAACCTGGCTGAGCTGCTGGACTCCTTTACTAAGGATGAAGGAGAGGTGTCATGGTTTTTCCAACCAAGATGGCTGGAATGCCAAGAACAGCAAGAAGAAATGTTAAATATTACCAGATTTTTTTTCCAGCAATGTTTAAGAATATTTTTATCTTCTTTGATCATTTTATGTGATAGATTTTTATATTGCAAAATATTAAACTCTTTTGTATGTGAACTTTATTTCTATAACTCAGGAAGTGATACCAAGTTTTAAAAAAAGTTTACATGGTTTTCTTTAAATCATATTCAATCTGGCACAGAACCTGCATGTTTACAGCACGTTAGGAAAATCAATCTCAGTCATTATTAAGGTTCTTTCACCCTCACTGTGGTTGTACAAAGTTCCCCAGGTAGCACAAATATTAAGAGCTTGACTACTAACCCAAAGGTTAGTGGTTCGAACCCACCAAGAGGTGACTTGGCAATCTGCTTCTGAAAGGTCACAGCCTTCAAAAGCCCTATGGAACAGTCTACTCTGCACAGATAGGATTTCCATGAGTCAGAATCGACCTGATAGCAATGAACGACAACGACATGTTTGTACGAGAATCAAAGAATCTTACGTGATGCTCAGAAACTGGAGAAAGGGCCTTTAGTCATAGTTGTCTGTATTTTAATTTTTCAGATTATAAGGGCTCTTGAAGTTTTCAACTCCACTGCTTATGATCCAAACTTGGGCTTGGAAATCTTTGATGATAGCAAGCGCCTGGGATAGTGGGATTCCCAGGTCTAGGTTCCAAGTAGGCGTCACCCTAGATATTTATTCACTTCCATCCTTGCTTGTCTCAAAGGAGCCCACCACAATGTACTTTTCACATTACCATTTATTTGGAGTCTTAGGACATTTCCTCTCCTTCTCTCACAAAATTTAATATTGGTCATCTCCTTCTTTATTTTATCAGCAAAATTCTCACAGGAATATCAATCTTCTGAAATTCAAAAGCCAGTAACACAAGTTGTACATAGTCTACTAATATTTAGTTCAGTGACACAAATCTCTCCTGCGGCAAGGAGATCAACAGTCTGATTACCTGCGTGAAAGAGGCAAGGAGAGTACAGGGAAAATAAAACACAAATTAATATCTCAATAAATTATCCTGCCCCACTTGAATCCTTGAAATAAAAAGAAATCATTGTGGTATATTTTAATTATATCAGGATATTAGATTTGATTTACTAGCGTTTTATTGCCACAATAAAAGATAACTTAATTGTTTATGGCAATGACGTATGTGTTCCTAGAAAGACTGTAACAGCTCACCTATTAAGTGTTGAGCCTGATGCTCTTATTACAGGGGATTCATTGGCAAATTATGATTATAATAATTATAACCTTAATAAGATCTGTCATTAAATAAATCCCTGTTATGTGCCAAAAATATATCAAGAGATTTGCATACACTATCTCATTAACTCTTATTTATCAAACCCTGCAATGCTGAAGCAAGTATCATTATTCCAATATTTCATATTAGGCTCAATTAAATTCACATAGCTAGTAAATAGAGGTATTTTGATTTAATCCCATGTCTGTAGATGACATATTATCCTTTTCTAGTACTTCATCTTGATGGTTTTTCAGTTATTTAAAAATAAAGTAAAAAAATTGTTGTATCAATTTGAATGCAATATGTTTTCCTTGGAAAACATCTATTTTATTGTTAATTTCAGATATCAGCAAAGAGTTATGCCTGCCTATTTTTATTTCTTCTTTTTTTTAATTTGTGATATTATAGTATCTCTATTTCTTTTCATACTCATTTGGGTTTTAACAATCGTCTTCATTCAAATAGTGTTTTATGATTATTTTATTAAAGTAACAATTTGCTTTTTTTATTCTTCTTACATAATTTTAACTCATTAATTTCTATCTTATATTTATGAGTTAATTCTATTTTTTTGGTTGATTTGCTTACTTTATTATTCTTGTAAAGATACAGATAGCATCACATCTGCCAATTCATTGTTACATATACAATTCAGTGAGATAAACTGCGTAAATTATATACTGGTTTTGATGTAAAAAATGGTGTGTATACTAACTTATTATTAGTTATCAGTTGAAGTGTTCAAAGCAATAGATTTGTGTCCAAGGGTAGTTTTAGCAATATTTAATATATTTTGAAATATCTTACTATTGCTGTTATTAGGCAGTGTTAGTTGTGATTTTCTCTTTGATTGTTTATTCATTTATCAGATACTTACTGAAGGTATTCAGTATGCCAGGGGCTATTCTTTGGACAGAGGAAACTGAAAAACATGACAGACACAAATCCTGGGATCCTGGATCTTAATTTTTATTGTGAGTGACTGGTGAGAGTCAAACAAAAGCAAATAAGAAGGAGACTAAAGAAAGGTAAAGGCTATGAAGACAACAAATCAAGGTAACTGGATAGAGAGTAACTAGACTAGGGTCATTTAATTATGGTGGTCCTGGTTCACATCTCCCTGAAGATGACACATGTGAGCTAAGACATGAACTGCAAAAAAAAAAAAAAAAAAAAAAAAAATCATGAAACTAACATTCGGAAAAAATGTTTTAAGCACAGGAAAAAGCTATTACAGTGGACCTAATGCCAAGAGTAGAGTGCCTGGGTGGCACAAAAGGTTAAACCCTCAACTATTAGACAAAAGATTGGTGGGTCGAACCCACCCAGAGGCTCCTTGGAAGACAGGCCTGGTGATCTGCATCCAAAAGGTCACAGTCTTGAAAACCTTACTCTGCACACATGTGGTTGTCAGGAGTCGGCGGAGTTGACTCCGTGGAAACTGACAACAACCACCACCAAGCAAGAGTAAAGTCAGTGTGCTTAAGCACTAAAAGAAGTCTAGTGTGGCTAGATCTTAAAGGGGAGAGAGAGTTTATTGAGATGAGATCTGAGAGTTTAGCGTTAGCTGAGATTATATACAGAAATCGTTTGTAAATTGTGTAAATAAACCAAAAACCAAACCCCACTGCCGTCGAGTCGATTCCGACTCATAGTGACCCTACAGGACAGAGTAGAACTGCCCGATAGAGTTTCCAAGGAGCGCCTGGAGGATTCGAACTGCGGACCTCTTGGTTAGCAGCCATGGCACTTAACCACTGCGCCACCAGGGTTTAAATTGTATATCTCTTCCCTTCTATTTACCTACACTCAGATTTCTGCATTGTTATGTTTTCTTTGATGCTAGACTTTTCTAAGAACTGACTCCATAGGACGGTGTGAATGAGCTGTGCTTCACTAGTGGGATGAGGTGGGTGTGGACAGCAGTGTTTATTGTCAGCAATTTTGTAAGAAAGACACTTCATCATAGAATTTCTTGCCATATTTTCAGATTGCTCTACTACATTGGGCTGTGCTCTCTGCTTCATGGAGAAACCAATTCATAGAGACATCTCGTTGCTGCTATCTTTGGTAGACTCATTTGTTTTGGATATGTTATTGGAATTCATTAACTGTAATTCTTTACATCCCACTACCGTCACAGTTTCACTTTGGATTATTGGCCTCATTAATTTATTCTTTATTCATAATGAACACTTGAGAACCCACAACACGAGAACCTGACATTACTTGTTACTTGCGTCTATTTTCCATCCTATCCTCCCAGTCTCTTCCCAAGAGGTAATCACAATGTTCAATTGCTTTGCTTTCATTTCTTCCACATATGTAAGAGTAAAAATATGTACTTATTTTAAAAAGTCAAAAATTTTCTTATATGTAAGCGCTTCTAGAAATAATCTTAGTATATGATGGTATCTCTTCACATTTCTTTTCATGAGGCTGACTCGTTTATCTAGCTGATTTACTAAAGGACACTTCCTTTTCCCTCTGATCTTCCATTCTACTGTTAACATATCAATGATCCATGTATCAATGGATCTGATTTTGAGGTCTCTCTTTTATTCTGTTTCAGATTGTTTACCCCTGTAGTGATCGAAATTATACCTTTATATTTGGTACAAGTGCATTTCATTCTGATAACATGTAGTAGCCTTTATAGTATATTGGTTATTCATGGTCTTTGTAATAATATATTTTACAATCAAAATGTGAAATCTTATGAAAAATTCTGATGAAAGTTAAGTGGAATCTCTTTAAATCTACAACATAATTTGAGGAGAATTAAGATCTTTAAGCAATTCTTATTATCAATAAAAATAAAACATCTCTTTGTTCAGAACTTTTAATGACTTTCAGTAAAATTTTATAATTTTTATCTACAATTCTTATAATACTTTTAAAGTATTTATTCCTATGTACTCTACAGGATTTGTTACTATTGTAAAAGGTAATTGTTGTTCATTGTTGTTGTTAACATGTTGTGAGAGAAAAAATGTTCTCAGGTGCCTTCGAGTAGGTTCAGACTCATAGTGACCCTATGTACAATGGAAGGAAACACTGCTCGGTCCTGTGCCATCCTCACAATGGTTATTATGCTTGAGCCCATTGTTACAGCCACTGAGTCAATTCATCTCCTTAGGGTCTTCTTCCTTTTCACTGACCCTGAACTTTACCAAGGATGATGTCCTTCTCCAGAGACTGGTCCTTCCTGATGATATGTCCAAAGTACGTGAGACGAACTCTCTCTACTCTTGCTTCCAAGGAGCAGTCTGGCTGTATTTCTTCCAAAACAGACTTGTTCATTCTTCTGGCAGTCCATGGTATATTCAATATTTTTTGGCATCACCATAATTC
Source organism: Loxodonta africana (assembly GCF_030014295.1). NCBI lineage: Eukaryota > Metazoa > Chordata > Mammalia > Proboscidea > Elephantidae > Loxodonta > Loxodonta africana. Next base: position 54,715,743 of record NC_087351.1, read on the forward strand.
AAAGGCATCAATTCTTCTTTGGTCTTCCTTATTAATTGTCCAGCTTTAGCATGAATATGAGGCGATTAAAAATATCATGGCTTGGGTCAGGCACATCTTAGTCCTCCAAGTGACATCTTTGCTTTTTAACACTCCAAAGAGATCTTTTGCAGCAGATTTGCCCAATGCAATGTGTCATTTGATTTCTTGACTGCTGCTTTCATGGGTATTGATTATGGCCAAGTAAAATTAAATCCTTGACAGCCTCAATCTTTTCTCCGCTTATTGTGATGGTGCTTATTGGTCCAGTTGTGAGGATTTTTGTTTTCTTAATGTTGAGGTACAATCCATACTGAAGGCTGTAGTCTTCGATCTTCATCAGTAAGTGTTCAAGTCCTCTTCACTTTTAGCTAGGAAAGTTATGTCATCTGCATATCACAGGTTAATAATGAGTCTTCCACCAATCCTGATGCCTCATTCTTCTTCAAATAGTCCAGCTTCTCAGATTATTTGCTCAGTGTAGAGATTACATAAGTATGGTGAAAGGATACAACCCGGATGCACATCTTTCTTAATTTTAAACCATACAGTATCCCCTTGCCTGTTCAAACAACTGCCTCCTGGTCTATGTACAGGTTCCTTATGAGCACAGTTAAGTGTTCTGGAATTCTCATTCTTCACATTATCCATAATTTGTTATGACCCACACAGTTGAATGCTTTTGCAAAGTCAATAAAACACAGTTAACATCTTCCCGGTATTCTCTGCTTTCAGCCAAGATCCATCTGATACCAGCAATGATATTCCTGGTTCCACATTCTCTTCTGAATCCAGCTTGAATTTCTGATAGTTCCCTGTTGATGTACTTCTGCAGCCACTGTTGAATAATCTTCAGCAAAAATTTGCTTGCGAGTGATGTTAATGGTATTGTTTGGTAATTTCTGCATTGTGTTGGATCACATTTCTTTGGAATGGGCAAAATATGGATCTCTTCCATTCGGTTGGCCAGGCAGCTGTCTTCCAAATTTCCTGGCATAGACAAGTGAGCACTTCCAGCTGTGCAACCCTTTGTTGAAACATCTTAATTGATATTCCATCCATTCCTGGGGCCTTGTTTTTTGTCAATGCCCTCCGTGCAATTTGAACATCTTCCTTCAGTACCAGTGGTTCTTGTTTATATGCTACCCTCTGAAATGTTTGAATGTTGACCAATTCTTTTTATGAATGAATGTGACTGTGTGTATTTCTTTCATCTGCTTTTGGTGCTTCCTATGTCATTCAATATTTTGCCCATAGAATCCTTCAAAATTTTCTTTTTTAAAGATATGTAGATTAAGCATTTGTGGACTAATAATTGTATTGTAATACGGTTGATTTCATGTCTTAAAATATATGGTTAAGATCAATTATTAATTTGATAATAGACTTTTTGCCTTTCTATGTAGATATCATATCATCCGTAAATAATGGCAGCTTTATTTGCATCTCTTCAATCCTTATGCTTTCAATCTCTTTCTTTTCCTATTATGACTACTAAAACCTTCAACATAATGCTGAATAAACTTAGTGGTAGAGATCATTGTCTTTTTTTCCCCCTGATTTCAAATGCAATACTCTCAAAACCTCCTAAATTAACCTGATTAGAGATATAATTGATGAGGTAAAAGAGTTCCCTTCATTCCTAATTAACCAAAAGGCATCTTGTTTGTTTGCTTAATAATCAATATGTTTTTTTTTATATCATAGCTGAAGACTGTTTTGATAGTTTTCAAAGAATAAACCTTTAATATCTTTGATTGTCTCTTCTGTTTCCGTTTTTTCTTCTTCATTGATGTCTGCTCTAAATGTCCTATAGACTTCTTTCAACTTACTTTGGGTTTGTTCTTCTGTCCTTTCTTTTTCTAGCCTTTTTTTTTTTTTTTTTGCTTTTGAAAACTTGGCCAAATCAAAAATAGTTAAACTTCCTCTGTTTTAATACCATCTACACCTATAAATTGGAGCCCTGGTGGCACAGTGGTTAAGAGCTCAGCTACTAACAAAAAGATTGGCAGTTCAAATCTACCAGCTGCTCCTTGGAAACTCAATGTGGCAGTTATACTCTGTCCTGCAGGGTCGCTGTGAGTTGGAATTGGCTCGATGGCAACGGGGTTTTTATATACATTGCCTGTTAAATTTATCTTTCATGGTATTCAAGAAGTTTTGACATATGATCTGCTAAATATGTTAATTTTAAAATATACACTACAGTTTTTGATACATCAGTCATTTTGAAGTTTTCATTTCCAAAATATAAGGTTTTAAAATTTGTCTTTTAAATATTAGCTTCCAATTTGATTTCATTGTGCTCAGAGAACATAGGATGTAAAATAAATTATCTAAGAATAATTGCTTTGTAGTATAATAAATGTATTTGTTCCATATACTGCTGAATAATCTGAATTTAAAATTATTGAAAGCAGAATACTTTATATGTTGATAAGATCAAACTTGTTGTCCAATACTGTTTTGCTAGTCTTTGTTTTATTTATCAGTTAATGAGAAGTATATTTAAATATACTGATGGATTTCTCCAAGTATCTCTACAATCCTATTAATGTTTATTTTTTATGTATTCAAACTGTATGAAGTACATTGTACTTAAAACACCGTGTCATACAAGTGTATTAAAACTTTTGTTATTTTTGTAGTAACCCTCCTGTTCGTTCCTAAAAATGGCTTAATCTAAAGTTATTTACTCTGATATTAATATGAATATAACAAATATTTTTGTTTTTAAGTACATTTTGCTTGTTTTAGTACCGTGGGAGGAGAAGAGGCAATGCTGATGCAGTGCAGTGAGTTAGTGTATATGGCTCTTCTAGTCATGGTCTTGTCACTCCTACAAAATAATTGGGCGGGACTATGCAAATAAGGTACTTTTGGCCCACCAAGGGAATTGAACAACCTGCTAATGATGCAAATAAAGTACAAGGAACCCTGATAGGGGATTGAACAGTTTTGCCATCCTACTAGGCTTAAACAGATCCAATCCAAGAGGCAGAGGGTGACCTCACTACCAACAAGAAGAAGAGCTGGGAATGTAGTTCACCTTTTGGACCCAGAGTCCTTATGCTGAGAACTTCCTAGAACCAGGAGATAGAGCTGTAACGCCAGAAGACGAGAAGTACCAGCAAGCATGGCAGAGTCCAGTGACATAGAAATGGCAGCAGCAGAACCAGGAGACTGGCACAAGAAGGCTTGGTGGGCTTCCTGGCCCATGGAGTGAAGGAGCTGCGCATCTTCATGCAGAATCTTGCTGGTGAAGTGGGGTACTTCCTGACACTTATTAAAAGCTAAAAAGCTTTGTAGCACTTGCCCAAGAAGGGCAGAGGCCAGATCTGAGCAAAGGCAGAGGCCAAGAGCACAGGGCCCATGGTGAGAGCGAGGGCTTTGTGGCAGCAGCCAAGAAGAAGCTGTCCTGATCAAAGAACTTTATCCTGAATTGTTCATGTTACCTCCAAGTTGATCCTGATCCTGAATTGTAACCTGTTACTTCCTACTAAACCCCATGATCGTGAGTATGGTCTTTGAGTTCAGTATGGCCATTGCAAAGAATTATCAAACCCAGCAGAGAAGCAGAGAGTGCTGTGGGAGGGATGGCTGGTGCCAGAACTGATAAAAGGTTGGAGAGTGGAGGTATATCTGACCTCACTTCATACGGATCAGTCTTAGGCTGATGTTGATCTTCATTCTCCTCCCTTCTTTTGAAGTTAGACAAAGTCCAATGCTATGCCATTTTTACAGCTGCAAGTCTCTCTTTCCCAAATGAGACAAGGGATGCCTTCAGGACACTATTGCACCTAGGTTCTAATTGTTATGGAGAAGAAAGCTAATTTAGAGCTCTTAATTACCCATTACCCCTCAGGTTGAAACTTTCTAGAAGCTTCTGAATGTTCTTGAGCTATGATTTTAAAGCAGACTTCTACATGAGTGGTGTAAATTTTTAAGCAATAGCTACTAACTGAAGGGTTGGTGGTTCGAATCCATCCAGAGGCATCTCAGAAGAAAGGCCTGGAGATCTACTTCCAAAAGGTCACAGCCGTTGAAAACCCTTTTACTTACCTCTTTCAAAACTGAAACATTTCCTCTGAAGGGAACTCTGTTTTGTACTTTGGTGACTGGATTCAGTCTCATCCGTTAACGACATGCCAGTGATAGGTTCTTTAAATTTTTAGGAAGGTCATACTATCTTTTATTAACCTTTAGTCCTATTATAGGTTTCATCCAGTTGGAGGGTGTTCAGTGGAGCTTATTTACATGGATTTGTGAAATGGAGCAGTGAGAGTTGTTGCTAAGATGTCTCCTTATATATTCTTTTAAATTTAAGAGGCACTTTTTTTTTCCTTTTTTAACCCTTCAATTAAGAACAATATATTTTCCCTTTATATGCAGTTTAAATTCACTCAACACATAGGAATACATTTTTTTTCTTTGTGGCTTTCAAAATAAATCATGTTTTTATGTATAGATTCTTGAGTCTAGAGGTTTATGTACTAACGATGTTCAAAGTTTTCATTAAATGAAACTACCTCTCTATATTCAAAAGACTGGTTTATACTCTGTACCATGTCATTTATTAGAAGCTTCTGTGACTGACTTTCGAACACTTGTTTAAGGCACAACAGTCAATCTCTACTGAAGTGTTGTCAGCACAAGAAAATATTTTGAGAGTGCTATAGAGTGAAATTTGTTTCCTCTTTCATCAATAATAATAAATATTTAAATCTTATTTAAATTTTAACTGCAGGGTGTATAAGTGCCATATGATAGATTTCATTTTAAAATTGAGCAAAATTTAATGTTTTGTTATAAGATATGTCTCTTTAATTTTAACATCAAAAGCTATTTATAGAATATATGATATTGTGAATATCTTCAGGGGAAAATTGAATTTCCTGTGTCATTTTGATTAACTTCTAAAACTTCTCAGAGAAACTACATGGAAAAGTGTTCAATGGTTGATGAGTTTGCTATTTGTAACACCAAGACTTTTTAGGGATTAAGAAGCAATGATGGATATGTAATCCCACACATTTCTTTCCACAGGGCCTTGGAAGGGGACTATTTATTCTTGGCTATTAAGCCATATCTCACTTCTTCTATTTTGCTGAAAGAGTTAAGTATGTGGGTACTATACTCAGATGGCCACCTGAAAGAGTTTTAATAATTAAAAATACAAAATTTAGGTTATGTTGAGTTACTTTTAGAAATCAAAACACTGTACGTGGAATTTTTGTTTTTATTGTTCTTTGAAGAAGTACTTATGTTTATATTGGAATTGTCAATAGTTGAACAGAGATCTTTTTTTTTTAATACCATAAAAATAATTTGGCTCTTTACACCTAAAAAAAAAAAAAAAAAAAGACACTTAAGCTTTCTTAAATTGTATATTTTAGAAACATAATTTTACTCCTACGTTATAATGTATTGGTTGTGAAATAGCTTCCCATTTGGGTCTTTTTTATATAATGATGCATGTAGCACACAAAGCATTTTTGTAAGCCTTTGGATAATTTTTATACTTACTCGTTGTTTAGTGGGTATATATGCATAAGGCTAAACACATGTGGTGTTATACTTTGAAAACTGCAAAAGTTTCCCCTCCTAATTTTCAAAGCCAATTATCAAAAACTCACCAGCATAATGCAAGACAACTCTCCACTTTGCAGCAATCATAGTTTCTTGTTAGTGCTTCCATTGCAAGTATCTATTTCGGAGGAGATCACCTCTAATAATTTATGTGACATGAGGTCAAGCACTACAGCATCAGTTGTCATTCAAAATGCTTTCAGAGATTGTGCAATGGATACCGTTAATGCTGAGGATAATCATATCTGAGGCTTGTTTTTATTAATGTTCTTGTGGTTTTTATTTTTCACCAGCACAACACACTTAAACAAGAATAAATATTGTTATTTGTTAAAGGATCAAAATTTATATCTAGGATTTGGAATTTTGGTGAGTATAATATGACTTTGTGGACCCCATGAAAGGATCTTGGAGACCTACAGCCCACATTTTGAGAATCACTGTTTCTAACCATTAATTGCTATTGCAAATGGCATCTGACTAATGGAATTTACCCTTTTTTAAGGATCAGAAAATGATTGTATCTTTTATGGCAGCACTTAGAAATTTTTCTAAATTACAGAATTTAAAAAAAAAAAATCATCTGGATAAATGTTTGATGTCAACAACTACAGCAAAATCAAAATATTAAAACGACTGATTGAATAATTTTGGTGCTTTGGAAGACCAATTGGAAATTTTTGCATTCCTCAGATTTATTAAATAAAAGCATAGTCTGCCGGCTCTTTGAAGGATATATTTGAGTCTTAGAAACTTTTATCACTGCCTCTGATACTTAGTTGTAAATTTATTTTTCTTGAACCACTAATTTTATAGGATAATTTAATACTTTCATCTTCATAGGACTTAAAACCAATATTCATTATTAGATTTTAAATTATTTATAGAAACACCATGTCAACAATTGAAATATGGAATTATCCTTTTCAAGAAGGTAGAGATATTCCTAACAGCCTATTGAAACAATATCAATAGGGATCCTTTTAGGAAAGTGAAAACATGCTGCAATTTAAACTACTTTTACTGTCACTTTCAGATAGTTCCTATTGCTTTACATAAACATTTAATACATGAATATATGCATAATATATATACACTATATATGATAGATATATATAGATATGTTGTTGTTTGGTGCTGTTGAGTTGATTCCACCTCATAGCGGCCCTATATGCAACAGCTATAGATCAATTGCTCAGAAGTCTATATCACTTATTATAGCTGAGTTTTTATGAGGCTGCAGAATGAGTATCTACCAAGTCATGACTTACATGTGACATTTATAGTTCCATTATATCTATGAGAATTTGTTTTCAAAACATAACAGTAGACTTACTTTTAAAATTAAAATAATAATGACATGCCTTTTGTTTAAAAATTCTTCTGTTAATTAAAAATTAAAAAAATACACAAAACTTCAGTACTAGTATTTATCATGTTTTATTTTTATAAAACAGCTTGCTTCTCAGTTGAGTCATTCATTAGTAAATTTTATTTAGATTTGATCTTCATCCTTTCAAGAATAGGTGCTGGGCATTCAGTATGAAAAAGAACCTTGTTCAAATATGAGCCTTTGTGGAACATTTAGTCTCTTGGTTATTGCCCTACGGTAGTCATTGGTCCAGTCTCAGTAGTTTTCCTATTCTTGCTTTTGTGCTTGATTTGATATTATCCTTGACCCACTATAAACATAATTCTAATTCCTTACTAAGAAGTAGAAGCTTTGTTATTGTTGTTGTTAGGTGCCGTCGAGTCTGTTCCAACTCATAGCGACCGTATGCACAACAGAACCAAACACTGCCCAGTCCTGCGCCATCCTTACAATTGTTGTTATGCTTGAGCTCATTGTTGCAGCCAATGTGTCAATCCACCTCATTAAGGGTCTTCCTCTTTTCCGCCGACCCTGTACTCTGCAAAGCACAATATCCTTCTCCAGGGACTGATCCCTTCTGACAACATGTCCAAAGTATGTAAGATGCAGTCTCACCATCCTTGCCTCTAAGGAGCATTCTGACCGCACTTCTTCTAAGACAGATTTGTTCATTCTTTTGGCAGTCCATGGTATGTTCAATATTCTTCGCCAACACCACAGTTCAAAGGCGTCAACTCTTCTTTGGTCTTCCTTATTCATTGTCCAGCTTTCACATGCACATGATGTGATTGAAAATACCATGGCTTGGGTCAGGCACACCTTAGTCTTCAGGGTGACATCTTTGCTCTTCAACACTTTGAAGAGGTCCTTTGCAGCAGATTTACCCAAGGAAATGCGTCTTTTGATTTCTTGACTGCTGCTTCCATGGCTGGTGATTGTGGATCCAAGTAAAATGAAATCCTTGACAACTTCAATCTTTTCTCTGTTTATCATGATGTTGCACTTTGGTCCAGTTGTGAGGATTTTTGTTTTCTTTATGTTGAGGTGTAATCCATACTGAAGGCTGTGGTCTTTGATCTTCATTAGAAAGTGCTTCAAGTCCTCTTTCAGCAAGCAAGGTTGTGTCATCTGCATAACACAGGTTTTTAATGAGTCTTCCTCCAATCCTGATGGCCCGTTCTTCTTCATATAGTCCAGCTTCTCGGATTATTTGTTCAGCATACAGATTAAGTAAGTATGGTGAAAGAATACAACCCTGACGCACACCTTTCCTGACTTTAAACCAATCGGTATCCCCTTGTTCTGTCTGAACAACTGCCTCTTGATCTATGTAAAGGTTCCTCATGAGCACAATTAAGTGTTCTGGAAATCCCATTCTTTGCAGTGTTATCCGTAGTTTGTTATGATCCACACAGTGGGATGCCTTTGCATATTCAATAAAACACAGGTAAACATCCTTCTGGTATTCTCTGCTTTCAGCCAGGATCCATCTGACATCAGCAAGGATATCCCTGGTTCCACATCCTCTTCTGAATCAGGCCTGAATTTCTGGCAGTTCCCTGTCAATATACTGCTGCAGCCGTTTTTGAATGATCTTCAGCAAAATTTTGCTTGCGTGTGTTATTAATGATATTGTTCTGTAATTTCCACATTCAGCTGGATCACCTTTCTTGGGAATAGGCATAAATATGGATCTGTTCCAGTCAGTTGGCCAGGAAGCTGTCTTCCATATTTCTTGGCATAGATGAGTGAGCACCTCCAGCGCTGCATCTGTTTGTTGAAACATCTCAATTGATATTCCATCAATTCCTGGAGCCTTGTTTTTCACCAATGCCTTCAGAGCAGCTTGGACTTCTTCCTTCAGTACCATTGGTTCCTGATCATATACCACCTCTTGAAATGGTTGAATATTGACTAATTCTTTTTGGTATAATGACTCTGTGTATTCCTTCCAACTTCTTTTGATGCTTCTTGCATCGTTTAATATTTTCCCCATGGAATCCTTCAGTATTGCAACTCGAGGCTTGAATTTTTTCTTCAGTTCTTTCAGCTTGAGAAACGCCAAGCGTGTTCTTCTCTTTTGGTTTTCCATCTCCAGCTCTTTGCACATGTCATTATAATACTTTACTTTGTCTTCTCGAGACGCCCTTTGAAATCTTCTGTTCAGTTCTTTTCCTTCATCAATTCTTCCTTTTGCTTTAGCTGCTCGATGCTCAAGAGCAAGTTTCAGAGTCTCTTCTGACATCCACCTTGGTCTTTTCTTGCTTTTCTGTCTTTTCAGTGACCTCTTGCTTTCTTCATGTATGATGTCCTTGATGTCATTCCACAACTCGTCTTGTCTTTGGTCACTAGTGTTCAATGCGTCAAATCTATTCTTGAAATGGTCTCTATATTCAGGTGGCATATACTCAAGGTCATATTTTGGCTCTCGTGGAGTTGCTCTGATTTTCTTCAGTTTCAGCTTGACCTTGCATATGAGCAATTGATGGTCTGTTCCACAGTTGGCCCCTGGCCTTGTTCTGACTGATGATATTGAGCTTTTCTATCATCTCTTTTGACAGATGTAGTCAATTTTATTTCTGTGTGTTACATCTGGCAAGGTCCATGTGTATAGTCGCCGTTTATGTTGGTGAAAGAAGGTATTTGCAATGAAGAAGTCATTGGTCTTGCAAAATTCTATCATTTGATCTCCGGCATTGTTTCTATCACCAAGGCCATATTTTCCAACTACTGGTTCTTCTTCTTTGTTTCCAACTTTTGCATTCCAATCACCAGTAATTATCAATGCATCTTGATTGCATGTTCGATCAATTTCGGACTGCAGCAGCTGATTAAAATCTTCTATGTCTTCATCTTTGGCCCTAGTGGTTGGTGCATAAATTTGAATAATAGTTGTATTAACTGGTCTTCCTTGTAGGCATATGGATATTATCCTATCACTGACAGCGTTGTACTTCAGGATAGATCTTGAAGCATTCTTTTTGACGATGAATGCAACACCATTCCTTTAATTTTTTTAATATATGCCTAGTTATTTTTCTTAAGTGATAGTATCATAATATAATATAAATTATATATTTATAACCTTGTTGTTGTTAGGTGCCATTGAGTCAGTTCCAACTCATAGCGACCCTATGCACAACAGAACGAAACACTGCCCGGTCCTGCGCCATCCTTACAATCGTTGTTATGCCTGAGCTCATTGTTGCAGCCACTGTGTCAATCCACCTTGTTGAGGGTCTTTGTCTTTTCCACTGACCCTGTACTCTGCCAAGCATGATGTCCTTCTCCAGGGACTCATCCCTCCTGACAACATATTTATAATATTATTCATATAATAGGACATTGTTATTAGACTTGAAAGGCCAAATATTTTCAAAAACTTTTTTTTTTTTTTAAATATATCAGGCATTTAGTATAAAACCTGTGCTATTCTCAATGATTTCATAAGTTCCCTACCCTGCCACGGTGGCTATGAGTCAGAATCAACTTGATGGTACAAGGGTTTTCCACCCTGAGAGAAGTGCCTTCACAGCTCTGCTTTTGAGGCATCAGATAATTCCAAATCAATTTAACCTTTGGCATAAAAACTTAATATAAACATAATAAACCACCCCACAACTGGAAGACTGCCTGCTTGTGCCAAAGGTAGAAGTGGTTCAATAAAACACACCATGAACAATGTGACAACTGGATCAAGATGTGGTTAACTAGTCTTCAAACTGTCATGATTTTCCACCTTTTCTGCGCTGGCTAAGCTTCTCTCTGACCTATGCAATAAAAACCATTTACTACAACTACCTGCACACTGAGCCTAGTGTCTTGCATTTGTGCCTTTTGATAACAGTAAGGTTTTAATGGGGTCACATTTTTACCTTTTAGAAATCAATGACTGCAAATTCCACGGGGAAAGAAAGCTATAATGAGTTCATTAATTACTTAAAATGCATCTGAGTGATTTTACTAGTAGGTGATGGAATGAAAAATGTAAAAATGGGGTAAATAATTGCTGCCAGAAAAGTTCAGTAATATGGTTTCTATTAAGCTCAGATAAGAGAATATAGATTATTTTTTGTCACAAGTGTAGCTATTATAAATAGAATAAAAATATTTTTATATTTATTTACTTGAGTATCAAATGAATGAAACAGGATTCTTTGTACATAGAGAGCCATTTCCTTTTTGTAAAGCTAAAATGGTGATAGACTCTTTTCCATCCTTTCTAAAGTATTAAGTTTGCCTTATTCTCAGTTATCTATTGCAACGTAATAAACCACCCCACAACAAAATAAATCACCCCATAACTTGTTAATTAAAAGAAAACTATTATATCTTAAGATTTTGTGGATTTGAATTTGTACCGGGCTAAGCTAATAATTTTTTAGGCTTCATTTATTTATTTAGAATCCTGGGTTGGGTCTGAGAAACATATCTGCATTTTATAAATTATTCCTATCATTTATTAAAGTCAATTCACAATATTTACTCTTGTCTCTGATTTTTTAAATCTTTAAGCCAGTATCTGAAATTTAGTGCTTGATTCATACATGGTAGAAGCTGTGAATGAAATATGAATGTATTTTCTTTGACTTGGCGATTGTATAAAAACTAATTTCTGTGGGTTAGAGGAGGTTAGGGATTAAAATTTATCTTCATATCTGCTATAGATATAAATATAGAGCAAAATATCTCCTATGCATTGGCTAGTGAAGATCTGTGTTAAATAAAGGATTATTCCTACTTCCTAAAATTATACATATACTAATACGAAGACCACACAATATTTTATTGAGAGTGGTTACCATATGTAGGATCAGTGTGGAAACATTTAGTGCTCTTAAGAATCCTGCTACAAAGGTATTATTAGTGTCCTCATAATAAAGGTGAGGAAACTGAGAGTCACAAAGACAAGTAACTTACATCTCATACACTGCTAAGTGATTGCTATCCACATATGTTATTGTTTCCCTAGTATCCATAAAAAAAAAAAACCCATGGTAATAGCATTCTAACAATCCTTTGGATAATAAACGTCCCCTTGCTCAGGCCATGTGTTTTTGGTAAGGCTAAATAGCCTATCCATCCTTTATGGATGGACACGTTACTTCTACTGACCAATCAAATCACTCCTTGGTTCAATATCACATGTATAATCCTAGGACATCAAATGTGTGCATGAACTTTTCACTGGAACTACTGCTGCCTGTAGAGATAATGCGAACCTAGTACTACCAGGGAACCCTGGTGGTGTAGGGGTTAAGTGCTACAGCTGCTAACAGGTTTGCAGTTCCAATCCACCAGGCGCTCCTTGGAAACTAGATGGGGTAGTTCTATGCTGTCCTGCAGGGCCACTATGAATTGGAATCAACTTGACAGCAATGGATTTTTTTTTTTTCCCAGTACTACCAGAGTCCACTATTAAACAGTCATCTGTCTAGGAATTGAGCCAACAACAAGGAACATGGTAACCAGAGATAAAGGGGAGAGAATCATTTCTGGTGACACCTGCGAGTTCCTGGATTCAGTCACATACGAACTAGTCAAACTGCTTCAATTTTTAATATTTCATATGTAATAAATCCATGCTCCTTCTTTCCTTCTCATGTATGAATGACTTCAAAGCAAATTTTCCTTGGGGCATGTTATACAGTAAGCATAAGGGAAATATCATAAATTTTACAGTTCACTGCTTTAGTGGGGCCAAGAAACAAAATGTGAACAGAATAGAGTCATGCTTTGGTTCAGATGTTAAAGGCAATATACTGTATCTTTACCTTATTGTTTTGGAAAATTGTAAGCCTGAGATAACAACCAGCTGTGTGATATGTGTTAAGTGTACATGATAAAATGGCTGTCATCAGTACATTTTGTATAGAAACTCTGTCATTGAAGACACAGAAAAAAAAATTCCATGGTCTTTCTGATGTAAACTGCAGGCCATGAGAGTCCACATTTTGGAAATAAAGCAGAATTCTTACTTTAACCTAATTTGTACTACATTCAGGACAACTAATATGGATGTTATTATTGATTATATTTTCTACATTTATTTGCCTAAAATGTGGTAAATATGCATTTTCCCTTTGATTCTATGGTTGTATCTTATTTTGTTTCTCTTTCCAGTCATTTTTTTTTTTAACCAATTATAGAAGTACTACATGTTGGTAAAGTGAATACGCTATCACAATATATAAAGAAAAATGGATGAATAGCCTAAAGCACTTGATGTAGCAAACATCTGTGTTCCATAAACAGGTAGTTATACCTATGAGAGAGATTTGCTTACATACCAACACCATGAATACCTATTTGGTGGCATAACATTTTTATGTCAATAAAATAAAATGTCTTAAGGCAATATTAAATCAGTTCAATGTAATTTTAAATTTTCTTTTTTCTGACTAAGGAGTATATTTAACATCTCTTCATACAGTTAGTCATTTGGATTTTGATTCATTTATATATGCATTGTCTCTATAGCCTAAAAAAAAAAAAAAAAAGTTTTTTTTCCTATAGCCTAGCACAATACTAAAACTCAGTAATATACAAAAAAATAATTATTCCTCACCCCTTAGAGCATTCAGCTGATCTAGTTGGGTTCAGGTAGGTGGCTCCAATATGTGTGTTTATGTAGGGAATTATGAAAATATGGAAAAATATGAAAAAATCAACTAAAATTAATAAGAGATTAGCAATTTTTAAGGATGCATTGTCATATAATAAATTATCATATATCTATATACTGACAATATCTTACCTTAAAAAGTTAAATATGCAAAGAGAACTTCTAAATCAATTGGCAAAATAACTCTAATACGAAAACATTCTGCATCCCACTTTGAAATGTGGCGTCTGGGGTCTTAAATGCTAACAAGCGGCCATCTAAGATGCATCAATTGGTCTCAACCCACCTGGATCAAAGGAGAATGAAGAACACCAAGGTCACACGATAACTAAGAGCCCAAGAGACAGAAAGGGCCACATGAACCAGAGACCTACATCATCCTGAGACCAGAAGAACTAGTTGGTGCCCAGCTACAACCGATGACTGCCCTGACGGGGAGCACAACAGAGAACCCCTGAGGGAACAGGAGATCAGTGGGATACAGACCCCAAATTCTCACAAAAAGACCATACTTAATGGCCTGACTGAGACTAGAGGAATCCCGGCGGTCATGGTTCCCAAACCTTCTGTTGGCCCAGGACCGGAACCATTCCCGAAGACAACTCATCAGACATGAAAGGGACTGGACAGTGGGTAGAAAAGAGATGCTGATGAAGAGTGAGCTATTTGTATCAGGTGGTCACTTGAGACTGTGTTGGCATCTCCTGTCTGGAGGGGGGATGGGAGGATAGAGAGAGTTGGAAGCTGGCAAAATTGTCATGAAAGGAGAGACTGGAAGGGTTGACTCATTAGGGGGAGAGCAAGTGGGAGTACGGAGTAAGGTATATATAAACTTATATGTGACAGTTTGACTTGATTTGTAAACGTTCACTTGAAGTTCAATAAAAGTTAATAATAAAAAAAAAGTAAAATATGCACCTGCCATGTAACCCAGCTATTCCATTCTTAAATTTTCCCAAAGACAAATAAAATCATATGTCCACTGAAAGACTTCAACACAAATGAATACTCTTAAACTCAGAACTACTCAGATTTTCTTCCACCTTGTTGGAACATTTTTAATGATAAAAAAAAAAAAAAGTTCAGTGATATGCTTTATAAGGTCACATCCCCGCCAGCCCATGTATTTACTTCTAAACACTTCACAACATGCCAGTTTAATTGATTCCATGTGGGCAGGTATCAGCTAATGACCTCAATATTGCCACATTAAAACAATTATTTTATAGATTTGCATCATCATTTTTTCCTCTTAAGCTTTTTGGTACAACTTTGATCTCATAAATTCAACCTCTGCTTATTGAGTTATTAAGATGTAAAAAAAAAAAAAATGTAAGGTCTCAGTTAAATACACTGGAGATTGAAATCTCCATCTAAACTACTTTAGCATCCTTTAACTTCCATCATCCCTCTGTATACCAGCTATATGCTATTTTGATCTAGCTCTAAAGTCCTTTAGTGTTTTATCTTATTACTTTTTGAGCAATGAAATACTGATTTTTTTTAAGCGTACTATGGTAAAGAAAACATTTAATTTGATGAAAAGATAAATAGGCTTCTAGCTCTTCCATTGGGTCCCTGGGTGGAGCAAATGGTTAAGCATTCTACTAGCCGAAAGGTTAGTGGTTTGAGCCAACTCAGAGTACGACAGGTCACAGACTTGAAAACTATGGAGCAATTCTACTCTGCACACCTGGGGTTGCCAGGAGTCGGGACTGACTTGATGGCAATTAGCAGCTTTTCTGCTTGTTTTGTGACCTTAATCATCAATTTGTTCATTTCAGTGTAGTAGTAATATTTACTGTCCCTCCTCCATGATTGGGCTATAGAAGAAAGAATATCCAGCTTCCTCCGCTAGAGGACAAGTCCTGTGGAAGAATCTGCTGTCCCTTTTTCCATTCCCTTTCTTAGTTTTCCTTCCTGAAGAGTTGGCTAATTTATTGAGGGAACTTCATATTTATTATTGTGAAAAAAGCATTTTAGAAGAAATCCATTATTTTCATTTTAACATAATTTAAAACAAAATTCAAATAATTCTGTGTACTGAATTTAAAAAAAAAAGTATTTTGTGATGATTACAGGATTTAAGTGCTGGATTCTTTCTTCTCAAATGTTGTGGTCTTAGACAACTGCTTGACTACTGGCTGATTAGTTTACATGCAGAAATAGAAATAAATCTTGAATATCTTCCCGATAAAGATTGTCAAAGCTTTTGAGACACACTTGGTTGTTACAGGTGATGAGAATTTTAATTAGAGCACAAAATAATCTGTATGGCAAGTACAGATTCTAAAAGGTAAGATATTACCCTTGCAAGATAGCAATTTTCTTTTTTAGAAAGTGCTTGAATTAGAAAAATCAGCATTTTGTGGGGGGAGGTTGCCATGAAATGATCATTCAAAAGCACTGATTCATCTAGACAGTTCAGGCTGATTATTAATAGCAGGATTCCACTGTGCTTTTCATATTTTTCATGAGAAAAATAATAGACTTTTCATAATTCAGATCAGGCACAGGTGTTCATTACCTTTTCTGAGAGCATAGTTACAAAGGCTCTTATCTCTAATAATGGAAAAATGAAAAGGATTCAAAGAATTACAAAGACAGGTTGGTTAAAATGCAAGAATATTTTTGTTCACACTCTAGAATGTGTCTAGTTGAATTGTGTCATATAATTCCCCAGGATGAGCATTTCTAAGTGAGAGCTGGGGGGGAAAAAAAAAAATAGTTTATCCATAGAAGACTGTTAGGTAGAAAACTATTATTTCTATGAAGAACATAATTTTTAGGGCCTTGATTTAATCTTGTAAGTATAAAAGTAAGAAGCAAACCATAAAGCTATCTTTACACCATTTAAGAAAACCGAATTCCAGTTATGTTCTGACTTTGTCAGTGTCTTAGATAATTATCTGGGGATATATATTGAGAAATCCTTAAATAGCAGTTATAATTAGTCTAGCAGAAGAAGATACCATTCTGTCTGGATGTTGTAGTTTGAGACAGTTCTATCACAGTTATATAAAGACACTATAAATTAGTGAGATAATTTGATCATTAGTGCTAGAATTCTGGCTTCAAAGCTAAATTGGACATACTTCTCTACCTTTCTCTGCATCTATGTTATTCTGCAGTTTCCTCATGTTCGTGGGGAATGGCAATAAGTATGTCACCAGTTGTCTGGAAACTCATTTTTGTCATTACTTTTCAGGAAAGGGAAATCAGGAACATCCGAAACAACCGCAGCCTCTTAAGATTTCTTCCTCTGTGAACTTATATTAGTTGTTAAGCAAGATTTGGGGTAGTCATTCCATGTATTTTGTTGAAGAAAAGATACTTTTAATTTCTCAAAATGTTATGGTTGTTCTGAGATAAATAGGAGCTGCTGGTACAAAATACTGACTAAGGCGTCAATTAGGGAGACAATAATCTCTTCACTTATAGACATGATTAGGTTCCAAACAGGTCACTATGTGAAATCAGTGTTATGTGAAAATGGAGGAGGACCATATAGATCACAAAGTGAAGGAGGACTACAGCATTTTGTAACTGCCAAATTACACATTACATAACTGTCAAATTACATCATTACATAACTGCCAAACCACTAAGAATCATAGTCCAGCCAAGTTGACACATAACCTTAATCATCACAACCAGCATTACTCTCACCTTATACCCCAGCATTTATTACTTTCAGGTGTATGTCATTAATGCTCAAAATACTTGGGTAGTAAATTTTTTACTATTGTCATAAATGTGAAATGTCAGATAGTGAGATAGTAAGTGAGGAGGAGGTGTATTCACTCCACTGGGAAACATTATTTGGGTCATTGCACTATAGCAAACTTTGCCTTGGGAAAGTACACTCTTAAAAAAGCTGAACAGTGTTTATGTTGACACCTTGCCCTTGGTGTTGATCTGAATGACTCTCTCCAGGCTCAATCTCTCAGTGGTTTTCTCAACTATAAACAGTTGATCATAATATCAGGAGTAATAACAACTGGCCTATATCTTTTTAACTTTTATCTTTTCAACTAGAAACTAACCCATATCCTGGGATGTGGTATGCAGTATTTATTTGAATTAATGAACACGTGCAAATTAAAGATATTACCTTTACTATTTAAAACAGTTTACTAGTATCCCGTGGCTCTTAGCATAAAGGCCAATATATATTACATTGCATGTATAATGATATGGCTCCTTGTGACTTGTACTTCATTAAATACTTAGATCCCCTGTGTGCCTTCTTCATTTCAGATCTACTGTCCTTTCCTTTTCTTTTTCTATTTTGTAAATATTTTATGCTTCCTCTTGTCATTCTTGCCATAAGGTTTTCCCCTTTGATGTTTCCTCTGCAAGAATTAATATTAGCCTTCTTCATCGAACACTAACTTTCAAGAAGTTACATATCATTTTTATCTCCTCATTGCATCTTCAGAGTCTAGAAGATAAACCAGAAAATAGTAGTTGCCAATTAAATATAATTTGAATAAATTAATACATTAATAATAGGTATTATTTATCAAGTTTAAGAATATATTTCTACTTTATTCCATGTAGAGGAAAGCACATTTTATATGGAATCGATATTCTCATTTAAATAAGCTGAAAGACATACACTACTATAGAATCCTCTAGTGGGCAAGAACTGAGACCCCAAATATCTTTTCTTTCCTTTTGATTTGTTACCCTTCATCTTATAAAATAGATGGATAAAATCAAGGCTAAATTTCTATTCATTTTTTGGGCTACATCTATGACGAAGGACATCATTTGGAAGAAATTTCTAAGAACTACATCCCCAACGGGCAATTAGGCCATGTGGTAAACAATTTCTGGCAGACTCTTCACTGTGTAACTATAAAACTTGAAGACTGAATGCTTAGAAAGCATGTGCAACATGCCACAGTGTGCTGTGAACAAATACATATCACCCTTGTTAGTGTGTGTGGAAAGCTATTCAACAGAATAGAAAAAGACAATGGGTTTCCATCGGGAACAGAGCAGTAGGCTTCACATGGTAGGTCCAAATTATCTGGAGAATGGCCCCATCCTGAGACCACGAAGCATATGGGGAGCCTTATCTCATACTCTAAAACCCTGGTGGCATAGTGGTTAAGAGCTATGGCTGCTAACTGAAAGGTCAGCAGTTTGAACCCACCAGGGGCTCCTTGGAAACTCTATGGGGCAGTTCTACTCTGTTATAGGGTCGCTATGAATTGGAATCGACTAGACAGCAACGTTTTTTTTTTTTTTTTTGGATGTCATACTCAGACTAAATTATATGTAACCGCCATTCACATAACTCTAATATGAGGGTGCAACACTGTTGGATGAAATCACGTATCCTGACTGTACTCAGGCTGTTATTGCACAATGGCAACAACATATATTATGAATTAAACAGTATTGGCCCACGGGAACAAAAAGAGCTTTAGGGGAGATAGATGCCTGCCTAGGCATCATGGGGAAAGCTGAATATGCTTTAATGAGGAGTGGCATTCAGAAGAAAAATATTTATTAACTAGAATAAGCAGATTTCTCTTCCAGAAGGAAGACAAGCAATGGGAGTGAGTCTGGAAGGATAAGGAGGCTTTAGTGAAGTAGGTTGAGTAGACTTAAATAACGATAGATAATGCTAGGACCCAGTTTGGGGAAAGGGCTTATATTCTGACCCAACAGGCCCTATTTTAATACAGTTGGAGTCTGCATTTCAGTTTATTTATACCTATAATTGTCAGTGTACAACTCTTGTACTACTTTTGTTAAGTTTACAGTTAAGTATTTTATTCTTTCTGATGCTACTGCAAATCCAATTGTTTGCTTAATTCCATTTTTGAAATGTTCTTCAGAGAAATAGGATTCACTGGTGAACATTTACCTAATATGCTGCAATCTTACTGAATTTGCTTATTAGTTTTAATCATTTGTTATTATTTTTACGTTCTTTAAGGTTTCTATATAGAAGATCGTGTCATCTTCAAATAGAGTTGAGAACTCATTTCTTTTCCAATATGAACAATTTTATTTATTTTTATTGCTTAATTTACCTGACTAGAACTTGAAGTACAATGTTGAATAAAAGTGGCAAGAGTAGATATCTTTGTTTTGTTCCTGATTTTAGTTGGAATGTATTCAGTGTTTCACAATCAAGTGTGATGTTAGCTGTGGGTTTTTCATAGATGCCCTTTATTAGATAAGTTGAGGAATTCCCTTCTAGTACTAGTTTGCTGAGTTTTTTTAATTCTGAAATGATGTTAGAATTTGTCAAACATTTTTTTTCTGCATCTATTGAGATGATCATATGGTTTTGTCTTTTATTCTTTTAATATGATGTAGTCAGTACATTAACTGATTTTCTGTTGTTAAACCAACCTTTTAATCCAGCATAAATCCCACTTGATAAATATGTTGTATAATCCTTTTTATATGTTGCTACATTTAGTGTGCTAGTGTTTTGGTGAGGATTTTTGCATTAGTAGTCATAACGGATATTGGTCTGAAGTTTTATTGTAATATTTTTGTCTCGTTTTGGTATCAAGGTAATACCAACCTCATAAATTGAGGAAGTTTTCCCTCTTTTCTTTTTTTTTTCTGAAAAGTTTGTGATGGATGTCAATTTTTCTTTAAACATTTGATAGTATTTACCAGTGAAGCTATTGGAGTTTGGGCTTCACTGTGTGATAGTTTTTAAGTACAAATTTGATTATTACTTGGTATAGTCTTTGAATGATTTGTCTTTCCTTGTGAGTCAGTTCCAGTAGTTTATGTTCTCAGCCATTAATTCTTTGAATATTTTTTATGTCCCTTTATCTCTCTCTTCTCTTTTTGGTTCTTTCACTAGGCACATGTTTGTGTGCATTTAATGGTGTTCTATATTTATCTAAGGCTTTGTTCATTTTCCTGTGCTCTTCAGACTGAATATTCTCTATTGATCTATCTTCAATTTACTGATTTTTTTTTCCTTCTACCAGCTCAAATACACAATTAAGTTCCTTTAGACATTGTTTATTTTAGTACTGTAATTTTTCACTCCAGAATTTGTATTTGTTTATTTTTAATAATCCTAATGACATTCACAATTTAATAAGAAATTGTCATCATGCTTTC
This sequence comes from Loxodonta africana, assembly GCF_030014295.1. Lineage (NCBI taxonomy): Eukaryota > Metazoa > Chordata > Mammalia > Proboscidea > Elephantidae > Loxodonta > Loxodonta africana. The sequence continues at coordinate 54,736,460 of NC_087351.1, forward strand.
TTTTAATCCTTCTTGAATTATTTTCTTTAACTGTTTGAACGTATTTATAAAAGCTTTTTTTGAAGTTTTATCTCTTAAGTACTTCACCTGGACCAATTCAAAGGCAATTTTATTGCCATTTTTTTCCCCCTGTATATGCAGGTCACATATTCCTGTTTCTTTGCAAGTCTCATGTTTTTGTTGTTGAAAATTGTACATTTTAGATAATATGTTTATCACCTTCGGATACTCACCCCCCCACCCCCGAGAATTGTTCTTTACTTTTTTTTTTTTAATTTCTTGACTGAATTCTGTCTAGTTTAATTTCCCTGAAGTATTGCTATCATTTTTGTTCACTGTGATGCTAATGAGTGGCTGTCTTGGTCATCTAGTGCTGCCATAACAGAAATACCAAAAGTGGATGGCTTCAACAAAGAAAAATTTATTTTCTCACAGTCTAGTAGGTTACAAGTCCAAATTCAGGGCATCAGCTTCAGGGGAAGGCTCTCTCTCTCCGTAGGCTCTGGAGGAAGGCCCTTGTCCTCAATCTTCAGGCGCAGGGACCCTGTGTCCAAAGGATGAGCTCTGACCTGGTACTGCTTTCTTGGTGGCATGAGGCCCCCAACTCTCTGCTTGCTTCCATTTCCTTTTATCTCTTGAGAGGTAAAAGGTGGTGCAGGCCACACCCCAGGGAAAGTCCCCTTTACATTGGATCAGGGAGGTGACCTGAGTAAGGGTGATATTACAATCCCACCTTAATCTTCTCAACATAAAATTACAATCACAAAATGGAGGACAACCACAGAATACTGGGAATCATGGCCTAACCAAGTTAATACACACATTTTGGAGGGGATATAATTCAGTCCATGACAGTGGCCTCTGATATCCCCGCTCACATTTTTTAATCTTTTGCTTTATCTTCTAACTGGAATACCTAGAGGGTCACCCCTGGGTTTGCATAAGCCACTTATTGGTCAGTTTGTACTTAAGTCCCCTTAGTCAGTTAGATTTTTGCCTTTTATGATCGGGAGTGTATGTGTGTGGCTTGGAGATTGCTATTGCAGTTCAGAAAGTTTACCTTTTTCTGTCCCAGGTTCAGTCAGAAACTAGTCCCTTAGTGGTTCCCACTTTGTTTAATTCTGAGAAGGCACAGACTTGGGCATTTTGATAGGTAAAATGGAGCCTGTGAATTTGTTAGGTTATATGGGATATTAAAGTTGCAGAAGAAATTAAGGCTGCCAATCATTTGTCCTTAAAATAAGGAGATAGTCCTGGATTATCTAGTTTGTCCCAATATAATCACCCAAACCCAAACCAAACCCACTGCCGTCGAGTCGATTCTGACTCATATTGACCCTATATTATCACAGGGGTCCTTAAAAGCAGAAGAGGGATGCAGAAGAGAACCAAAGAGGTAACAGCATAAGAAGAATTCAGCCCAAGGTTGTTAACTTGATGATAGAGGAAGGGCAGCATGAGTCAAGCAATGTGGACAGTTTTTAGTAGCTAGAAAATAAAAAAACTGGGTTCTCACCTACAGCCTCCATAAATAAATGTTGCCCTGATAAATTCTTAAGCCTTCTGAGACCTATTTCATGGGGAGCTGTGGTGACACAGTGGTTAGGCACTTGGCTGCTAACCTAAAGGTGGGCTGCTCGAACCCACCAGTGGCTCCACTGAAAGAAAAATTTGGCAGTCTGCTTCCATAAAGATTTACAGCCTTGGGAACCCTATAGGGCAGTTCTACTTTGTCCTATAGGGTCACTATGAGTTGGAATTGACTTGGCTGCAATGGATTTTGTGAGAACTATTTCAGAGTTCTGAACTAAAGAACTGTAAAATAATAAATTTGTGTTCTTTTATGCTACTAAGTTTATGATAGTATGTTGTAGTTGCCATAGAAAATGAGTACAGGCATGTATACATTCTTCCAGACTGCCAATGATGACTATGATATTATTTTTTAAATGTGGCTGTTCAATAGTTGCCCTCGGGTCAGAGTACTTTATTGTTCAGTCAGTGTGTGTCACAGGTTGTTTTAAAGACCTTTGTGCCAGTGAATTTTCCATCCTGTGTTGATGAGTGTCTTATGTTTGACCCAAAGTTGTCTCTGATTGCTCCTGATTCAATGGAGCCTAGTGTATACACACAACCTTCTTGACCCCCCAGAGTTCACTATGAGCCCAGGAGGAGCTCTTTTTGGCATCTATTTCCCTGATTCTCTCCATTAAACTTCTGACTTCTCTGCTACTTTGCTTTATCAGAGGCACCGGCCTCTTATCTGCTCTGTACCAAGACCTGCATTGTTTTTACCAATGCCTTTAGGCATGAAGTTCTAAATAAAATCAGTCCCCCCACCCGTGCCCGAGGCAGATCTGCTGAGCTTTTCCCAGGAGCAGACCCCTGCAGTCCTGCACTAGAATCTGAGGGCAGGGGCCTGCTATTCCCAGGGTGATACTCTTGCTCCATGAGTGGTCCAGCACCTGGTCTTCTCAGCTTGTCCTTCCTATTATGGAACCACTGCTGTATGAGTGATCTGGGGCCTCATTATTCTGAGCCTATGACACCTGGAGATTGTGCCCTATGAAGGGGACTGCATGGGGAAAGGAAGACACAATCCTCTTCACTGTGCCTCCCTGGAATAAACCAAAAAACCAAACCTCTTGCCCTCAAGTTGATTCTAACTCACAATGACCCCATGTGTTACAGAGTAGAACTGCTCCACAGGGTTTTCTTGGCTATAATCTTTACCAAAGCAGATTACTAGGCCTTTCTTCCATGGTGTCCCTGGGTGAGTTCCAACTGCCGACCTTTAGGTTAGTATTCAAGTGCAAACTGTTTGCACCACCTTCCCTGGAATAGGGCTTCTGTAACATGGGTCTGAGTGGGATGAGAAACATTGCCCACAGCCTGCCTCTACCACTTCCTGGGTAAAACCATAACCACATACTGGGAGCTAATGGCAGAGGGAGCTTCTGTGTTTTGGGCTGTACAGACTGTGTTGCTGTTGTTAGCTGCTGTTGTCCGCCCTCAACTCATGGTGACCCCATGCACAGTGGAACAAAATGCTGCCTGGTCCTGAGCCATCCCCATGATTGATTGCAGATTGGACTCTTGTGACCCATAGGGTTTTCATTGGCTGTTTTAGGGAAGTAGGTCAGCAGGCCTTTCTTCCTAGTCTGTTTTAGTCTGGAAACTCCACTGAAGCTTATGAAGAATCATAAAAAAACAAACAAACAAAAAAACCTGATGAAGTCAAGCCAATTCTGACTCATAGCGAACCTATACGACAGAGTAGAACTGCCCCATAAGTTTTCCATGGAGTGGCTGGTAGATTCAAACTGTCCACCTTTTGGTTAGCAGCTAAGCTCTTAACCACTGCGCCACAGGCAAAGCCCCACTGACAGACAGGTAGTTGGCATGCGTGAGGTGTACTGGTCTGGGAACAACCTTGTCTCCACATGGAAAGCAGGAATTCTACCACTGGTGGTTCCCTAACATGGAGCTGGGAAAACGGGATATAATGGAGTAAGTCACAGCTCAAAAGCCACAGCCTGTTGCTGTTCTTACTAACCTCAGTGAATTTTCTTGAATGAGTGTTTCTTCATTTCCTGTATGCTCTTAAGATAATTTCCAGAAATTTTAATGTAAGTTTTTTATAATATAATTTTACTAAGTAAGTTTTTGTTTTTCTGGGGAGAAAATCCTCTGAGCTCTTTTACTTTGTCATTCTGGAAGTCCCATCTCCTCTGCTGTTGTGCAGTTACTTTTGCCCTATGACCAGGCTCATTGTGAGTTTCCAATATGTTAGTCCCTCTTGTGACTGGTAAAAAATGAAACTTTCTAAACTTATAACATAGTTGGTATGACAGAACTCAGACCCATAGCATGCCAGGAGCTATTTTAAAAATAGTATAAAGTTGTCTGTGGCAGATAGCATTACCTAAGAATTTTACACTGAGATTAAGGGCTTAAACTCTGGTAAGTAAACATTTAATTATGTACATATATCTATATATAAAATTTAGTATATTTATAATACTATTATTTTTCAAGATGTAGAAAACAAATTGAAAAAATGAAAAATCACAAACCCACCTAGAACCTATAAATTCATCTTTTAAAAGCATTCTGGTTTTAGATTTGAAGCAGGTTGTTACCTATTGGTTTAGGGCCCCTTTGATCACAGATGTCCATCTCCATTAAAAACAAAACAAAACAAAACAAAACAAAACCTCAAACTTTTTTCTGGTCGTTTTTTAGTTTGGAAGTTAGGGACTAGCCACAGGACCAGATACAGATCAGATTACTTACAAGTCCTACAATGTATTAGCTTCCGTTTTTGTGAAACAATTTAAATAATGTAGGATGAACTGTTAAACTGTAGGATAACAATAAAGCTTTAGGTGATGTCCAAGATTAAGACAAAAAGGAAAAAGAAATTTGAATAATTTATGTTATCATTTTTTGTAAGCTTTATTAAAAATAGATGTGCTATTTTATGTTTTATCACTATACTTGAAATACCTTATGATTAGAATTTGTTATTTTAAGATGCTTCCTGTGAACAGAGATGTCAGAAGTTGAAATTACATGTAGAGTCTGTAGAATTCTTTTAGATTAAAAAACAAAATTTTAAAAGATTACTAATGCCTTTTATTATGCAATAAAAATAGAAGAGTTTATTAACCATTTTAAAATAACTATGACAAACATTTTAGAATTGATATTCCTAATAGTACACTGATTTTAATTATGTTTACCTTCTCAATCTCTCTAAATCAGTCTTGATTGGATTTAATAAGGAGTTTAGTTATGTGTTAATAACACTTTTGAATTAATCAAAACCCAAGTAATTTAATATTTAAGATATTCATCAGCAAGCTGAGGCCGTATTTTCATGACAATGTTGTAAACTCAGTTATAAAAGACAGTCTACATGACACCACTGTTGTGTTACAGTTCTTTATAGAGTCCAAAGCACATTGTAAAAATGAAAATTATTTGAAATGTGCATCTATATGTAAGAGTGTATATGTGTGTGTGTGTATTTACTAAATTAAATTAACCCAGGTTTATGTTTACACAGAGATAACTTTATGCTACCAACAATATTGGCAGTAATATTAACTGAGCAGTTGGAATATGTCTGTAAAAAAAAAAAATGTCTGTAGACTTTTATTAATGGAGATATCTATAGAGCTGAATCAATGTTACATGAAGATAAGGACTTTAAGATAAGACTGAATGGAAAATTACACCCAATTATATTTTAGTAATAAAGTAATAAAGAATTTTGAAGTTGGAATACATCACTAAAAATAGCTAGAGAAATTGAACAAACTATCTCTTATTGTTCAACAATTTTTTTTATATGTTTCTTGGAAAACTAGGTTAGCTATTATATTTTAATAAATTAGACATACAAATAAAAATTAATTTCAAAAGTACATTCAACAGTATTGTAATCATAGAGTCATATGATATTGGAACTGGAAAGGTTTGAGTTTGGATGTGAATACGTACTGAACACCTAAAATATCTTGAAATGCCAGAAACATATATAGTTAAAAACTTCTTAAAACTAATGATAAAAAATAATTTTTTTCTATCAGTATATTAACACTGTTAGTAATTGTTAGAAGAGAGAACACTGATGAATCCAATTTATGGAGAGCAGAACACATGCTCAGGAGAAAGTGTTAGAGCAATGATATATAAACTTCAAGAACAGAGTCAACAAATATAAGAAAATTAAGCTGCTTTGAAAAACGATCAAAAAAAAAAAAAAAAAACCTTGCGAGACCTATACCATCCAGCACTGTTCAACTTTCCACAAATCAAGCAACTGTTTATAGCATCATAAGCAAACAGTAAAGGACTACAAGCTAATTTCTATAACCCTCACTGATGTTCTTAGGAAGCTGAATGATAAGAACATGAGATGAACCAAAGCAAAACCTGAAGTAATACCCTCCGTTTCTAAAGACACCAAAAGTCGAATAATATTTAAAAGGTAAGAGAATAGCTGTCTCTTACATTTGACCCAAAGCTAAACCAAGAATTGTCTGAAATTAGAAAGTCAAAACTGATGACTTCACAATAGATGTGAAAGAAGGATTGGGGAAGCAGGTCGATGCCTCAATAAATTATGACCATCAGGAAAAAAAAAAAAAGAAGAATGTAAATAGGATACCTCAAATGCTACCAGGCAACAAATCTCATTTTGTTTTCCCAAAATTTAGTAAAGATAACTGATATAACTAGAAAACACATTTAAAAAAACAGGAACAAAAGAACATGCATTTATAAATTGAATAGACATCCATTAATCACCAAATATTTGAGTATAATATGAACATATTTAAAAAAGCCCTGTCTTGGTTATCTAGTGCTGCTATAACAGAAATAAAAGTGAGTGATTTTAACTAACAGAAATTTATTTTCTCACAGTTTAGAAGGCCAGAAGTCCGCATTCAGGGTGCCAGCTCTAGAGGAGTGCTTCGCCTTTCTGTGGGCTGTAGGGGAAAAAAGGTTCTTGTCTCTTTCCAACTTTTGTTCCGTAGTTCTTTGGTAACGTCTGTGCGACATGTATTTTCGTCTCCCTTTTTGCTTCCTTCTCTGTGCCTAATCTGTTCTTCTTTATATCTCAAAGATGATGGGCTTAAAATATACTCTATACTGCTATGGTCTTATTAACATAACAGAGAATGTCCCATTCCCAAATGGGATTACATACAAGGATATAGGGGTTTAAGATTTACAACACATATTTTTGGGGGAATGGTTCAATTCATAACAAACACTAACTCAAATAGACCTAGTCACACCACCCCCCAAGAAAAATACATGATTCATAGAGGAAAAATTAAGAAGGACAAGTATAAATACAATTTGGGAGATATTCAAGAAAATAGGTTATTTTTTTAAATTTTATGAATTTCAAAAGTTAAAAGAAAATTCAAAAAAAAAATCATGGTTAAGAGAAGTAGAAGAATATTAAGTGAAGCTTTTTCAGAATTGAAATGTATAAATCAAGACACAGACACACACAGGCACACATGTATGTTTGTGTATTTTATGATTAAGCTAAAACTGAATGCAATCAAGTCAAGAAGAAGAAAGGAAAACAAACAAAAAGAGATTAAGTGATATGAAATGTGAAGTTCTAACATATATCTCTACTCAAAGCCCCAGAATAGCTTATATATGAAGAGGTAATGGCTGAGAATTTTCCAAAATTTATGAAAAGATAATGTCAATGATTGGTCTAGCACAATGTGTATTAAGGCAATAAGCAAAAAAAAAAAAAAAAAAAAATTATAAAGAGATCTTAATATAAGGCAGAATAAAACAGATAAAACAGAAATTGCTTACATAGGAATGACAAAAAAGCAACAGCCAATTTTGCAATTATAGTAAATACACATAATTCCAGTGAGGAAATATATCAACATGCTAAAACAGTGCAATGATTATAAACTATAAGTGTGAAATAAAGAGATTTATTTCCTTTTAAAGACATTTATAAAGCAAACTAAGAGAGTATAAATTTGTAAAGGATTTCTGAAGAAGGAGAATGATTCCAACCCATAGCCATCCTATAGCACAGAGTAGAAGTGCCCCATAGGGTTTCTAAGGCTGTAAATCTTTACAGAAGCAGACTGCCACACCTTTCTCCCTCAAAGCCACTGGTGGGTTTGAACCACAAACCTTTTGATTAGTAGCTGAGCACTTTATCCATTGAACCACTGGGGCTCCTTTTTGTTTTGAACAAAGAGGTAAATCACTGAAACTAAATATTGTACAAATTGATGAATACTATTACTAATAATAACAATATTTAGCTTATGGAATTAAGTAAATGAATACAAATAAAATTCTGGGCAAAAATTGTGTATTTGTTAGAATCAGGAGAGTGATGATTAAATTACATTGCAAAAGGCATTTTTTAGTTATTCATGTATGGGAAAATCCTACAGGTAATCACTGCAAGAATAGAATAGAAGTGTAAAATTTCCATACCAGTAGAAAAAGATACTGCTTGAGATAACCAAAGAACAAGCAAGCAGACACACAACTTCCCCATCCCCAAAAAAACCAAAAACAAATCACAAACACACAATCATTTCACCCGTACACAAAGCCAGAGACACAAATCATAAAACAACAAAAAAAGATAATTAGAAATCAAAAAAGAAACATCATAGAACCAAGTGCAAATATTAAGTATCACAAAAAGTATAAAAGGACTATAATCATCGGCTAACAGAGTTTAACAGATTAGAAAAGAAAAATCTAATTCTACGTTTTTTACTTCTCCTGAGAGCACAACCGCAGCTACAGCTACTCACAGGACATGTAGGAAGGCACATGGAAATGTACAGTATCTACTTACCTCAGTTCTTCTCATTCCCTCCCAAGCACATTTAAAAAAAAAAAAAAATGAGTGATATAGAGGTGTCAATTATATCATTTCCATGTCTTTTAGAATTTATAAGTCAGTTGTAAGTTTTTTTTGTTTTTATTTTAAACACATTTACTAAAACTGAAAAACAAAATGATTATAATTTTAGGTAACATAGCTTTGAATTTCAAGGGGTTAAAAATAAAACAAAACAAACAGACGCGAATAGCTATGGATTTTTTAACCCTATTATCATTTTCACTTGATCCATATGTTTACAATAAACAAAACACTTACCTAAGAGAGAAATTAGATTGCATGCAGGTATTGATGGAGAAGAACATCATGACTGGTAGAGGGTCAGCAAAAATGAAGAAGACCCTCAAGGAGATGGATTGACACAGTGGCTGCAACAATGGGCTCAAGCATAACAACGATTGTGAGGATGGCGCAAGACCAGGCAGTGTTTCCTTCTGTTGTACACAGGGTCACTATGAATTGGCACTGACTCGACAGCAACCGACAACAACAACATGGATATTCTAAATGCAAGGCATTCAAGTAACCATCAGATCTACATAAAGAAATGTTTCAATTAAAAATATTATCAATCTGGACCATTTATGCTTTATAAATACCACTCATTTTCAATGATTAGGAAATGCAGAATTAACAAATTTGAAGTTTTTCTAATCTCAGGACCCATTTGTAGTTTAATCCAATTTTTTTTTATCAGACTCAAAAGCAATGGATTCTATAATGTTTTTAAATCTTCGTCAACATTATCAATAAAGAAGTAAAGCATATTAATAACATGGGTCTGTTTTCAGTTTATTATTATAAAATGAATATGTACACTTGAGAATGTAAAAAGCTGGAAGGAAAGTTTATTGTCCCATTTTACTCTCATTCTCATAATTCTTAATACTTTTTTTACATGTCTATTGATTTATGAATTTCAGGCACCATGAGTTGACTTCAGACAAAGAAAGATGAAAAATTTAAATCATTCAGGTGGACCATCATTTCCTCACATCTTCCTCCCTATGTGACAGACTCTTGTTAGATATATTATTACTGTTATTTCTTCAATTGGTTGTTTTTGTAGCATAATATTTTTCAAAAACTAGTTTCGTTCCTTTATATTAGGTGTTTCTTAGGTTTGTGTTATATAGGAATTCTTTTATTCTCTATTATGTAGAATCAAGAAATAATTTTTTTTTCGCCCTCTATCATTGCCTTTATAACACCAAAGTTTATAAAAGGCACATTTATTATGTAATGAAAGCTGCCTTCTGCTCTTGAACTATAGGTTTAAAAAAGAATATAAATAAACAGTACTTAAATTCAATGATTGCATAATTAGTATTCAGTGTAAACCCAAGTGATGAGAATTTCCAGTGGAAACTAACAAAAAGCAATCTTTTACTACAAAAATTTACTTTTTGGGATTTTTTTTTGTCTTGTCTCAGAAGCTGGAAAAAAAATTTATCAAGTATTTTCAAGAAGTTCTAGACATAATCTCACATCCAAACTATCTTTCTAAAGATTATGCATTTTCAACAGAAAAGCAGCTATTTAACAGTCTATTATGCCCAGTCTTGCACTTTATAAGGTAAAGGGACTTGAGATTTTTGTTCTATTCTGCAGAAATTTTAAAAATCAGCTCTTTTCCAATGTTCTTTTTTTAAATACTATTTGAAGATTGATTTCTGCTAACTTTTTTTTTTGTCAATAATTGTCACTTAAAATATCAAAGTACTTTGGCTTTTTATTTACAAGAATCAAGCACAAAACTTAAAGGTAAATATTATGTCATTTTGAAAATTTCAAGCAACTAACAGCATATACAAAAGGGAAATGAAAAATATGATTGAACAAAATAAAACCGTAATCAAATTTCCAATTATATTTTAATACATATCTTTATTTTATAACAAATATTGTGTGTTCCATTTTACTCCATTGATTATAAGCAACTAGGTAGACTACATTTGACAGCTAGACAGTCTGTGCAAATCAAATGACCTGGGTTCAAATTTGATTCTGACCTGAGTGAATTATTAATCTTTTATATGTCTCTTTCTACTGGCCTGAAAAAAAGGGGGATTGTTATATTTCTACCTTACAGAATTGTTTTGGTTAGCAAAATCAATGAGATAATCCACTCGGAAAGTCTAACTGGCACTTGATCCAGCTCATTGTGGCTTCAGCTCTTTCTAGGGTTTTATTCAGCCTGTTTCTACCCCTGCCCTTGGGGATGGTTACAGCTTCTCACAGTTAGTCCCTGATCCTTAACCACCATTATGTTCTGTTTATCCTGCCAAAACCCGTAAAAACAATTCCTTCATTACACTTTCTGAAATAAAATCCTTTTGATTATGCTGTCTATATCCCTCCAGATACTTAACAAATAATATTGTAGTTTTTAAACATCAGGTATTTTCTGTCATGTAGTTACTCTGCCATATTATTCACTAATTTTTTTTTTTAAAATACAAGCTAATAAACTAAGTTTTGATTGGAAATATTTTATGAAAAACCAATGGGTTATTTTATAAGTGCATTTAGAATCTATGCATCATGGTTCCACTGAATCCTGATTTATCTACCTAACATTCTTTCTTTTGTTATAATATATTTTTCCCTTAGGATATTTGACTCTTTATATGTAACCACTAAAAATGAAAGTGAGCACATCGTGAGTTTATGATTAGAAATTCAATATTTTTATCATCAAATATGAATAAAAAAATCCAAACAAAAATGCATCTTACTAACTTGTGCCTGTAACAAGTAATATTAATATTACTTTTATGACAAAAATTATGCTTTCAGCAGTTATTCAGATAAAATATGTCAAGTGATTGCAACACATATCTAAAAAATAATGGAAGGTGTAAAAGATTGTCGTTATCCATATAAAAGTAGAAAGTACTGTTTTTCTAACTGAGTTTAGAAGAACTTACATATATTTGAGAGTTTTTTTTAAGGATTCAGCATTTTATAAACATGGTTTTATGTAATAAATTTCTAACAGCATTTGCTATCCCCATGTGATGTTTAAGGGTCTATAATCGCCAACTCAATTTAGAAATGACTAATTACAAGGATAAATAATTAACAACAAACCAGAACTAAGGAGTTGTGATTACAGCTTAAATGATAACCTTTTGTTTGTCAAGTAAATGAATGGGTTATGTAGATATAGACAACTATAATAAGTCAGTCAATTTGTAGTGGCATCTAATTGTGAGTACAGATATTCATCTTTTGACATTATAAAGATGCATAATGGCTTTTTGCATGTAACTGAATGTAACTGCAATTCATTCCCTGTTTGTCTTATTATATCCTCAAATTTGTAACACTGCATTTAAGACTTGAGCTTACAAAGGGCCTGGAGCATGCCTGTTCTCAACAGCCATACTGGGAAATTTCATAATTCAGAGTGCATCAGTTAGGGCAATACGATTATTGCCTTGAATTTCGGGGAAAAATAACCCTAAAGTACATACATCTGTAATGTCACCAAAACAAAATCAAAACAAAACACAAAACCAAATGGAAAACTGAAGAGATAAAACTGTTTCCAAGTTACTTAGCCATGTCCCAGAGTATACTGCTCAAGGCTGTTCCAAGAAAGACAAAAGTATTTAGCACTCTATGAGGTTAAAAATTATAGTAACTGACACCCAATTAGAACTGCCAGACATGCCAAAAAAGAAAAATATAACTCATAATGAGAAGAAAAAATTGATCAATAAAAAATGATCCCAAAATGACTAAATTTTTAGAGTTATGTAATTAGTAGGAAAAGACAGTAAAACAGTATGATTGCCTTCCATGTGTTCAATTAGCTAGATCGAGGGTCAGGCAACTTTTTCTGTAAGTAGCTAGATTGTAAATATTTTAGGTTTTAGTGACCAGAGAGTGTTCTGTTGTAACTGTAGTGTGAAAGTGCTGCAAATAATATGTAAAGGAATGGATTTGGCTGTGCATTATAAACTTTATTCACACACAAAAAAAAAGTCTGAATATGATCTGTGGATGATAATTTACTTACTCCTGAGAGAAGAAAAAGGAGTCCTGATGGCGCAGTAGTTAAGAGCTTAGCTGCTAACCAAAAGGTTGGCAGTTCGAATCTACCAGCAGCTCCTTGGAAGCCATATGGAGCAGTTCTACTCTGTCCTGTACGGTCGCTATGAGTCAGAATCAACTTGACGACAACGGGTTTGTTTTTTTTGGTTTGGAGAGAGAAGAAAGAACGAATAACGCAGAAGATATTTCAGAAGAAAAGATTAGTGAGCATATCAGTAGAAACTCTCCAAAAACAGAAACCAATATATAAAGCAATAGAAATTATCCAAAATGAATCATACAAAGAAAAAAAAGAACTAATGTTTTTTTTTTTCAAAAAGCATCAGTGAACTGTAGGACAACTTCAAATAAAGAAATTTATATGTAATTACAGTTCTCCAAGGAGAATAAAAGCAAGGAGATACCAAAAATATTTGAAAAACAATGGTCAAATGTCAAATCTGATGCATACCATAAACTAATAGAAACAAGAAATTAACAAACTTTAAAAAAATGTACATGAGGGGCGGAGCCAAGATGGCGGACTAGGCAGACGCTACCTCGGATCCCTCTTACAACAAAGACACGGAAAAACAAGTGAATCGATCAATACATAACAATCTACGAACCCTGAACAACAAACACAGATTTAGAGACGGAGAACGAACTAATACGGGGAAACAGCGGTTGTTTCCAGAGCCTGGAGCCAGCGTACCAGTCAGGTACGGCACAAGCACAGAGACCTGCTCCACCCCCCTGAACTAACCCCGGGAGGGGGACCAGCCTGTTCCACAGGCGGCGTGGGATGCAGCCGGTAGGAGAAGTCCCTGGGAGGCAGTGACTGGTCTTGGAGCAGAAAGAGCAGCATCCGAGACGGGGAACCGTCCCGCAGGGATTTGGACTAGACGCAGGTACGCCATAAACACGGAGAGTTGCTCCACCCCCCTGAACTAACCCCGGGAAGGGGACCAGCCGGGTCGCGTGGGCGGCGTGGGACGCAGCCGGTAGGAGAAGTCCCCGGGAGGCAGCAACTGGTATTGGATCGGGGAGAACAGCATCCCAGCCGGGACACTCGGTTACGGAACAAGCACGGGGACCTGCTCCACCCATCTGAACTAACCCCGGGAGGAGGCGCAACTGGTTCTCAGAGGCGGCACGGCCACGCGGATGGAGGGACGAGAAGTCCCTGGGAGGCAGCAACTGATTTTGGAGTTGAGAGTGCACCGTCCCAGTAGGGGAGCCTTGACGCTGGGCGTGGGGCTGGAGGCGGAGGATCTGACCGTGACTCCAGCGGGCCAGACCCCCCGGGGGCAATCTCCACACAGCCAGCACACATAGGCGACGCGCCCACAGGAATCTCAGATATAATAGTCATTCCAAGCAAGACAAGCAACTCTGGCTATATTCTGAGGTGCTACTCTCCTATCTCTCTGTTCCCTCCCCCACCCTCCCCAGGCGGCTTCATTAACATCTGGATAGCCTGAGCCAGAGGGAGAACTCTGATAGGGATCTGACTGCATTTTTTTTTTTAGCGGATTTTCTGGAAAACCTAGTTTCCCAGTGATGGCTCAGAGACAACAATCCATATCAAACCACTTAAAGAAGCAGACCGTGACAGCTTCTCCAACCCCCCAAACAAAAGAATCAAAATCTTTCCCAAATGAAGATACAATCTTGGAATTATCAGATACAGAATATAAAAAACTAATTTACAGAATGCTTAATGATATCACAAATGAAATTAGGATAACTGCAGAAAAAGCCAAGGAACACACTGATAAAACTGTTGAAGAACTCAAAAAGATTATTCAAGAACATAGTGGAAAAATTAATAAGTTGCAAGAATCCATACAGAGACAACATGTAGAAATCCAAAAGATTAACAATAAAATAACAGAATTAGACAACGCACTAGGAAGTCAGAGGAGCAGACTCGAGCAATTAGAATGCAGACTGGGACATCTGGAGGACCAGGGAATCAACACCAACATAGCTGAAAAAAAATCAGATAAAAGAATTAAAAAAAATGAAGAAACCCTAAGAATTATGTGGGACTCTATCAAGAAGGATAACCTGCGGGTGATTGGAGTCCCAGAACAGGGAGGGGGGACAGAAAACACAGAGAAAATAGTTGAAGAACTCCTGACAGAAAACTTCCCTGACATCATGAAAGACGAAAGGATATCTATCCAAGATGCTCATCGAACCCCATTTAAGATTGATCCAAAAAGAAAAACACCAAGACATATTATCATCAAACTCGCCAAAACCAAAGATAAACAGAAAATTTTAAAAGCAGCCAGGGAGAAAAGAAAGGTTTCCTTCAAGGGAGAATCAATAAGAATATGTTCTGACTACTCAGCAGAAACCATGCAGGCAAGAAGGGAATGGGACGACATGTACAGAACACTGAAGGAGAAAAACTGCCAGCCAAGGGTCATATATCCAGCAAAACTCTCTCTGAAATATGAAGGCGAAATTAAGATATTTGCAGACAAACACAAGTTTAGAGAATTTGCAAAAACCAAACCAAAGCTACAAGAAATACTCAAGGATATTGTTTGGTCAAAGAACCAATAATATCAGATATCAGCACAACACAAGGTCACAAAACAGAACGTCCTGATATCAACTCAAATAGGGAAATCACAAAAACAAACAAATTAAGATTAATTAAAAAAAAAATACACATAACAGGGAATCATGGAAGTCAATAGGTAAAAGATCACAATAATCAAAAAGAGGGACTAAATACAGGAGGCATTGAACTGCCATATGGAGAGTGATACAAGGCGATATTGAACAATACAAGTTAGGTTTTTACTTAGAAAAATAGGGGTAAATAATAAGGTAACCACAAAAAGGTATAACAACTCTATAACTCAAGATAAAAACCAAGAAAAACGTAACGACTCAACTAACATAAAGTCAAGCACTATGAAAATGAGGATCTCACAATTTACTAAGAAAAACACCTCAGCACAAAAAAGTATGTGGAAAAATGAAATTGTCAACAACACACATAAAAAGGCATCAAAATGACAGCACTAAAAACTTATTTATCTATAATTACCCTGAATGTAAATGGACTAAATGCACCAATAAAGAGACAGAGAGTCACAGACTGGATAAAGAAACACGATCCATCTATATGCTGCCTACAAGAGACCCACCTTAGACTTAGAGACACAAACAAACTAAAACTCAAAGGATGGAAAAAAGTATATCAAGCAAACAATAAGCAAAAAAGAAGAGGAGTAGCAATATTAATTTCTGACAAAATAGACTTTAGACTTAAATCCACCACAAAGGATAAAGAAAGACACTATATAATGATAAAAGGGACAATTGATCAGGAAGACATAACCATATTAAATATTTATGCACCCAATGACAGGGCTGCAAGATACATAAATCAAATTTTAACAGAATTGAAAAGCGAGATAGATACCTCCACAATTATAGTAGGAGACTTCAACACACCACTTTTGGAGAAGGACAGGACATCCAGTAAGAAGCTCAACAGAGACACGGAAGATCTAATTACAACAATCAACCAACTTGATCTCATTGACTTATACAGAACTCTCCACCCAACTGCTGCAAAATACACTTTTTTTTCTAGCGCACAGGGAACATTCTCTAGAATAGACCACATATTAGGTCATAAAACAAACCTTTGCAGAGTCCAAAACATCGAAATATTACAAAGCATCTTCTCAGACCACAAGGCAATAAAACTAGAGATCAATAACAGAAAAACTAGGGAAAAGCAATCAAATACTTGGAAAATGAACAATACCCTCCTGAAAAAAGACTGGATTATAGAAGACATGAAGGAGGGAATAAGGAAATTCATAGAATGCAACGAGAATGAAAACACTTCCTATCAAAACCTCTGGGACACAGCAAAAGCAGTGCTCAGAGGTCAATTTATACTGATAAATGCACACATACATAAAGAAGAAAGAGCCAAAATCAGAGAACTGTCCCGACAACTTGAACAAATAGAAACTGAGCAACAAAAGAATCCATCAGGCACCAGAAGAAAACAAATAATAAAAATTAGAGCTGAACTAAATGAATTAGAGAACAGAAAAACAATTGAAAGAATTAACAAAGCCAAAAGCTGGTTCTTTGAAAAAATTAACAAAATTGATAAACCACTGGCTAGACTGACTAAAGAAATACAGGAAAGGAAACAAATAACCCGAATAAAAAACGAGAAGGACCACATCACAACAGAACCAAATGAAATTAAAAGAATCATATCAGATTATTATGAAAAATTGTACTCTAACAAATTTGAAAACCTAGAAAATGGATGAATTCCTGGAAAAACACTACCTACCTAAACTAACACATTCAGAAGTAGAACAACTAAATAGACCCATAACAAAAAAAGAGATTGAAACAGTAATCAAAAAACTTCCAACAAAAAAAAAGCCCTGAACCGGACGGCTTCACTGCAAAGTTCTACCAAACTTTCAGAGAAGAGTTAACACCACTACTTCTGAAGGTATTCCAAAGCATAGAAAATGACGGAATACTACCCAACTCATTCTATGAAGCCACCATCTCCCTGATACCAAAACCAGGTAAAGACATTACAGAAAAAGAAAATTATAGACCTATATCCCTCATGAACATAGATGCAAAAACCCTCAACAAAATTCTAGCCAATAGAATCCAACAACACATCAAAAAAATAATTCACCCTGATCAAGTGGGATTTATACCAGGTATGCAAGGCTGGTTTAATATCAGAAAAACCATTAATGTAATCCATCACATAAATAAAACTAAAGACAAAAACCACATGATCTTATCAATTGATGCAGAAAAGGCATTTGACAAAGTCCAACACCCATTTATGATAAAAACTCTCACCAAAATAGGAATTGAAGGAAAATTCCTCAACATAATAAAGGGCATCTATGCAAAGCCAACAGCCAATATCACTCTAAATGGAGAGAACCTGAAAGCATTTCCCTTGAGAACGGGAACCAGACAAGGATGCCCTTTATCACCGCTCTTATTCAACATCGTGCTGGAAGTCCTAGCCAGGGCAATTAGGCTAGACAAAGAAATAAAGGGCATCCGGATTGGCAAGGAGGAAGTAAAGTTATCAGTATTTGCAGATGACATGATTATATACACAGAAAACCCTAAGGAATCCTCCAGAAAACTACTGAAACTAATAGAAGAGTTTGGCAGAGTCTCAGGTTATAAAATAAACATACAAAAATCACTTGGATTCCTCTACATCAACAAAAAGAACACCGAAGAGGAAATAACCAAATCAATACCATTCACACTAGCCCCCAAGAAGATAAGATACTTAGGAATAAATCTTACCAAGGATGTAAAAGACCTATACAAAGAAAACTACAAAGCTCTACTACAAGAAATTCAAAAGGACATACTTAAGTGGAAAAACATACCTTGCTCATGGATAGGAAGACTTAACATAATAAAAATGTCTATTCTACCAAAAGCCATCTATACATTTAACGCACTTCCGATCCAAATTCCAATGTCATATTTTAAGGGGTAAAGAAACAAATCACCAATTTCATATGGAAGGGAAAGAAGCCCCGGATAAGCAAAGCACTACTGAAAAAGAAGAAGAAAGTGGGAGGCCTCACTTTACCTGATTTCAGAACCTATTATACAGCCACAGTAGTCAAAACAGCCTGGTATTGGTACAACAACAGACACATAGACCAATGGAACAGAATTGAGAACCCAGACATAGATCCATCCACGTATGAGCAGCTGATATTTGACAAAGGCCCAGTGTCAATTAACTGGGGAAAAGATAGCCTTTTTAACAAATGGTGCTGGCATAACTGGATATCCATTTGCAAAACAATGAAACAGGACCCATACCTCACACCATGCACAAAAACTAACTCCAAGTGGATCAAAGACCTAAACATAAAGACTAAAACGATAAAGATCATGGAAGAAAAAATTGGGACAACCCTAGGAGCCCTAATACAAGGTATAAACAGAATACAAAACATTACCAAAAATGATGAAGAGAAACCCGATAACTGGGAGCTCCTAAAAATCAAACACCTATGCTCATCTAAAGACTTCACCAAAAGAGTAAAAAGACCACCTACAGATTGGGAAAGAATTTTCAGCTATGACATCTCCGACCAGCGCCTGATCTCTAAAATCTACATGATTCTGTCAAAACTCAACCACAAAAAGACAAACAACCCAATCAAGAAGTGGGCAAAGGATATGAACACACATTTCACTAAAGAAGATATTCAGGCAGCCAACAGATACATGAGAAAATGCTCTCGATCATTAGCCATTAGAGAAATGCAAATTAAAACTACGATGAGATTCCATCTCACACCAGCAAGGCTGGCATTAATCCAAAAAACACAAAATAATAAATGTTGGAGAGGCTGCGGAGAGATTGGAACTCTCATACACTGCTGGTGGGAATGTAAAATGGTACAACCACTTTGGAAATCTATCTGGCATTATCTTAAACAGTTAGAAATAGAACTACCGTACAACCCAGAAATCCCACTCCTAGGAATATACCCTAGAGATACAAGAGCCTTCATAGAAACAGATATATGCACACCCATGTTTATTGCAGCTCTGTTTACAATAGCAAAAAGTTGGAAGCAACCAAGGTGTCCATCAACGGATGAATGGGTAAATAAATTGTGGTATATTCACACAATGGAATACTACGCATCGATAAAGAAGTGACGAATCTCTGAAACATTTCATAACATGGAGGAACCTGGAAGACATTATGCTGAGCGAAATTAGTCAGAGGCTTTTTTTTTTTTTTTAAAAGGACAAATATTGTATAAGATCACTATTATAAGATCTTGAGAAATAGTAAACCTGAGAAGAACACATACTTTTGTGGTTACGAGGTGGGGAGGGAGGGAGGGTGGGTGAGGGTTTTTTATTGATTACTCAGTAGATAAGAACTGCTTTAGGTGAAGGGAAAGACAACACTGAATACATGGAAGGTCAGCTCAATTGGACTGGACCAAAAGCAAAGAAGTTTCCGGGATAAAATGAATGCTTCAAAGGTCAGCAGAGCAAGCGCGGGGGTCTGGGGAACATGGTTTGCGGGGACTTCTAAGTCAATTGGCAAAATAATTCTATTATGAAATCATTCTGCATCCCACTTTGAAATGTGGCGTCTGGGGTCTTAAATGCTAACAAGCGGCCATCTAAGATGCAGCAATTGGTCTCAACCCACCTGGAGCAAAGGAAAATGAAGAACACCAAGCCCACACGGCAACTAAGAGCCCAAGAGACAGAAAGGGCCACATGAACCAGAGACCTACATCATCCTGAGACCAGAAGAACTAGTTGGTGCCCGGCCACAATAGATGACTGCCCTGACAGGGATCACAGCAGAGGACCCCTGAGGCAGCAGGACATCAGTGGGATGCAGACCCCAAATTCTCATAAAAAGACCAAACTTAATGGTCTGACTGAGACTGGAGGAATCCCGGCGGCCATGCTCCCCAGACCTTCTGTTGACACAGGACAGGAACCATCCCCGAAGACAACTCATCAGAAATGAAAGGGACTGGTCAGCGGGTGGGGGAGAGACGCTGATGAAGAGTGAGCTATTTATATCAGGTGGACACTTGAGATTGTGTTGGCAACTCTTGTCTGGAGGGGGGATGGGAGGATAGAGAGAGAGGGAAGCAGGCAAAATTGTCAAGAAAGGAGAGACTGAAAGGGCTGACTCAAGAGGGGGAGAGTAAGTGGGAGTAGGGAGTGAGATGTATGTAAACTTATATGTGACAGACTGATTGGATTTGTAAACGTTCACTTGAAGCTTAATAAAAGTTATTAAAAAAAATGTACATGAAGAAAACTACACTAAGTCACATCATAACCAATTATTTTTAAACTAATGATTTAAAAAAAAAAAAGAAACTTAAAATTAACCAGAGATCAGAAGGACACATTGCATGCAAAGGAAAAAAAGGTAAGGATACAAAAAACTACTCGTATGAAACATACAAGCTAGAGGACAGTGAGCAACATCAATAAAACAGGCTGTCGTCCTAGATTTCCTTACCTAGGATACAGAGGAGAAATCAATAACGTTTTCAGATATACACAAGCTGACAGAATTCATGACCAACAGACTTGTTCTGCAAGAACTGTTAAAGGAAGTCCTTTAAGAAGCGGGAAAAGGACGAAACCCACTGCCATTGCCAACAAGTGGGTTCTGACTCATAATGACCCTACAGGATAGAGTAGAACTGCCCGATGGGGTTTCCTAGGCTGTAAATCTTTTCAGAAGCAGACTGCCACATCTTTCTTCTGTAGTGTGGCTAGTGGGTTTGAACTGCTGACCTCTTGGTGAGCAGCACAGCACTTAAGTGCTGTGCCACCAGGGATACTTAACACATGTAAATATGTATCCATAGAAATGAATAACGGGTATCAGAAGCAGTAACTACATGAGTAAATTCATATTTTTTCTTCTTAATAAATCTCTTAAAAAGGTAATCTGCTCTTTAATGTGAAATCGGTGACAGTGTGTAGTCAGATTTACAAACTCCATAAAAGTAAAATGTATGAGAATAGCACAAAGGCTGAGGGGAGAAATGGAAACATACAACCTTAAGCTTCTTAAACTACATAGGTAATGACATAATATCACTTGTGTTAGAATGTGATAAACTAAGGATTTATAATTCTATAAATCCTTTTCTGCCCAGTTCTTTTTCAACACTACAATGAATTTTTTCTTCTTCCCACCCTAAGCACCAGAGTTTGGTCAGATACCACAGGTTAAGGGCACATTACTTCAGGCTGCCAATAAAGTCATATAAAATATACAAATTTTTCTATTGATTCCTGGTAGAAATAATAATAATATTTTTATAATATTGTGTTATATAAAAATATTATTAAAATTAATTTATCTTTTAAAATTTTTAATTACATATATAGTGTGCATTACATTTTTATTGGACAGTTCTTACCTAGAACCATATTACATAGATAAAAATGCATAGATAAATTAAAGATCTGAAATATGTAACAAATTTGAGGAAAAAACCTAAGTAATAATAATAGGTTTTGATTAGTAATTCATGGACCCAGTTTTTTATTTATGTGAAATTCATCAAGAATCTCTCTCATATGTATACATATATTTATAATAAATGTGTATACCTATAGGTATAATATATACTATACTGAGCTGCTAACCAAAAGGTCAGCAGTTCGAATTCACCAGTCGCTCCTTGGAAACCCAACCGGGCAGTTCTACCCTGTCCTGTAGGGTTGCTGTGACTCTGAATCAACTCAAAGGCAACCAGTTTGGTTTTTGGTTTTGGTATACACATACATAGTACATAGTATATATAAATGAAATAATATCTTCTAAAATTGTATTTCTGTTATTAAAGAAAAAGCCACGCACTGGTATTTGCTGAACCAATTTTTGTCTCCCCCCGCCCCGCTTTGGGCTCCTTTATCTTTCTATGCTGACCAAGCATATTATGTGACTCTCACATAGTAGTAAAATATATCGTCATTTCTCCCTTTTATTCCTTATGAGAAGTTCCAGGAAAATTGCTGTGTGTTATTCCTTTTGTGCTTCATTTTGGTTTTTCAGTGAAGAAATTTTTTATAATTTTTTTAAAAAACCTGACCCATTAGAGAGATTTTATGCAATTATATCCTCAATATGTAGATAAAAAGCCCACTTCATCCAGATGAAAAATGTCTAATCTCATTGAGTGTCTGCACAGATACTATAAACACGGTATTGCCAAACATCAGCACCTGTTTTGCTGCCCCTGCCATGAAATGCTTCCAGCAGTACCAGTGGCTTCCAGTTGAAAATGCTACTACCAATTCTGCAAAAAAGTCCATATTTTTATTATTTTTCACAAATAACACCATAGATGCAATCTGACTGGTTAGAAAGTTCAAAATATTAAAAAAATTCCAAAATGCATGACTTTATAATGTAATATTTCCCAATCTCAGCTCAAGTATTTTGGTATGAAAGTCTCTAGTGGTGGGTATTAATGAAACCCAACCATCACAAATAAACTGCAGAAATCGAGTGTCAGGTTATTGTATCCCCCTAGCTCTAGGAACAGCAACAACAAAACAAAAATTATTAAGGATATAGCCTCAAGTTCAGTAATAGGATTTTAACAAGAGGTTTGGTTACTAGTATGTTTATAAGGAATTTCACTAAGTTCTTTCTTCTTCCCCAGCTGTACCAGTAGAAATAAATCACAGCTATTCCCCTGGCATCATTCAATTCTCTAATTAACAATAGGTAATAATAAATGAAAAAATTTAAAGGAAGGAAAAGGAAAAATAAGCAGAAAATATAAGTAAATACATAATAAAATATCATAAAATATGGTTAAATAAATTGCACTAAATCTGAATTGAATTTTCCATAGAAATATTTGTAAAAAGCTATTTTTCAAGTAGAAAGTATGAATATCAGGTAAAGATAAATTTAACAAATGTGAATTAACATTTATAGAAAGAACTTTATACATAACTGACAACATTTTATGAACAAACATTCCATTAATTTGACAATACAGGCACAAAGAAGTCTCAACAAATTCAAAGAATAAGTAAAATATATGAATCAGTAAATTTATGGCAGTTTTTATGATAGTGTAAATTTAGAAATCAATATAAAATATGAATTATAAATCAGTTTATAATTTTAAAAAATACAGCCAAGAATAGCAAGCATAGAGAAAAGACATTATTACACTGGAGAGTACAAAATATTTAGAACTGAATAATAATAACACTCTATATAACTATTACTTAGAAATATTATTGAGGTGTTAAATGTATTTTTTCATAAATACTATATAGAAAGCAAATGTATAACATGTTCAACCATATAATTTAATAAAATTTAAAAATAACAGTGCAACAAAATAAATCTAAATTAACTAGAAAAAAGGAATAATAAAAATAAGGGCAAAAATCAAAATAGAAAACCAAAAAGGAGAGAGAGATGGGAAGTACAAGAAAAAAAAAAAAAATCTATGCAATAAACAAATCTCTATTAACATTTTAAAAGAAAACACAGAAAAGGAAAAAAAAATATATTAGGGAGAGCAATCTGGACATGACTTTATAACTTTAAATAAAAATTAGTCCTTTGCTAATGATAAAACTTAAGGGCATTTTTTTTCTAATATAATATCTACTTGGACATAATTATAGATTTTAGACATGATAACTAATTTGTAGATGTTTGATAATAGTACGTTTTGTGAACATAAACTTAGGTTCATAATAGCATATATTCTCTGTGATATATTTTTTCTAGTGCCTGCTCCTACAAAATAAATAACACAGTGATAAAAAACGTAACTTTTTAATCAGAGTTCTTACAAATAAAAACATTGATTGTGAGAGTCAATCTATTATATCCTCTTTTTATATTTTAATAAAAACTTAAATTGGCAGAGAATCGGCCTGATACCTGTAAATATCTGAGAAGAGGTCAAAGGAAAAAGATAATCATAAATTAAATGATGCAAATCTGAATATATACAAATACTTTTGAAGTCTTACTTTTAGAATATGGCATGCTAAAATAAACACAAAGTTGAAATTTTGATATTCACTAATAATTATTGTTTTATTATCTTTTGCACCACATGAGAATTGTCAGCATAACTAAAAGCATTACAGATTCTGTGGCACTCAGCTGGAGGGCTTCTCATAAAATTGACACATTGCCATTTATCATTACACATGAAGCCAGTTTCCAGTCAGTCATCATGACAGTGTTTACGTCCCAGCTAATTTAAATATATTTTACCTAATGTTATGTCAAAATCATATTCAACATTTTAATAACTAAGATATATCAGTGCATCTATTTAGCAATTCTGTCAAAACCATTCACTTTTGTTTAATATGATGAATGCTTTATAAATCCAATCTATTCATTGTCTGTGATCCCTTCATTATACATATTTAACCTTTCCTCCCCCTTCACTTTTTTTAATCTTGTTTCCAAAATTGAATGGATAATAATACTTTAGAGAACAATAATATCTCTTAGTCCCCATATTGGAAAAGAAATTTTGATATCTATTTTAAAGTGGATGAATTTGTTGATTTCTTTGATGCCAAGAGAAATCAAAAGTACCACGTAATACATCAGTGCATGTATTACTAGCAAAAAATGTTAGCAATGCTCTAATCATTTTACTCCAATGAAAATGTATATTGCATTCATTAACAACAACAAAAAAGAGTTTAATGTTAATAAGTGTCAATAACTTCTTTCTTAATCTATGTACTGTCGTCAAATTTACCTAATATTTATCATGTGTTTGCTAATGGGCAGGAGAATAAACCTCCATGTAATGACTTAATTGATAAAGGCACCGTTTATCCCTTGTTTAAATATACTTAGCCATTTTCAAAACAGACAAAGGGCTACAATCTGGAGGGCTACTTCGTACTCTCTTCCAATTCCATTAGCTGAGGTATAAATTCTCTGTTTCCAAATCTGTTTGCTAGATTTACTTGTGATAATTAATTAAATTTTAGAAAA
Organism: Loxodonta africana; assembly: GCF_030014295.1. Classification (NCBI taxonomy): domain Eukaryota; kingdom Metazoa; phylum Chordata; class Mammalia; order Proboscidea; family Elephantidae; genus Loxodonta; species Loxodonta africana. Next base: position 54,761,521 of record NC_087351.1, read on the forward strand.
ACCATATTATTACATAGCACATACGTTATGATTTTTAAAAGAAAAAGTGTTGTGTTCCATAAAACTTGATTAAATTTTTAGAAAAGATTGAAAATTTTTTTAAATAAGTATTGTACACCAGGTATTTAATGAAACAATAAACTAAAAATAATTTTATAATAACATAATTCCATAAGTGTCTTTAGTTTTTAGTAATCACTAAAGAAGAATTTTTTTTTTTTTAAGGAAAATAGCAGAATATACTTCATAGATGTATTTTCTGTAAGAATTGTGCTACAGAACTATTATTATATAGCCCACATTTAGAGAAAGTTCCTTGATATACACACACATAAAACCTTGGTGAAAAATATGCATACATATATGGATATCAGTTAAAATAACACATTTTGGTTATAATTTGCCTTTGAAGTATTTTGTTGTCATTGCAATGCCATCAGAATCCAACAATATTTACAAAAGCTGCAAAGCATTCTAAAGTTTGGTACGGTTGTTTCCATTATTTATTGTGTTCTCCATATAAGAAACATTTTGCTTCTGTTTTATTATAGATGTACATATATTACTTAGAGCCACTCAGCCTTTTCCTTCCTGCCTTCATTCTGAAAAAATACTTGGCTTCTCATTTTAGGGTAGCAATTCTGTTGAATACGATTTTATACCACTCTTCTAAACCACATTATTGCTGAATGAATGAGCAATGTAATGAAATCAAGGATTTGCTATGTAAATCCTTCCCATTCTATCATTATAGGAAGATATTCAAGTACAGTAGATACCCAAGAAAAGTACTCAATACAAGGTTCTTAAATAAGGAAAGGAGGCTAGTTTATAAGAGTGTTATGGATAAATAAATAAACACAAACTTAAAGCAAACGAAGTTTGGAAAAATAGGCATAGCACTAATATCATACTCCCCATTCTCCTAGCTAAGGCTCCAGTGCAAGAAATTCTCAAGGCCTGTATATCATGCCTCTGGATGGAAGTGGCCACTAATTTCTTTGGGACAAGAAACTTGACCACTTAAAACCAGTTATTTCTTGACAGCTTGCTTAGTTCTTGCTGTAGAAATGAATGGGATTTAAATACGGTTTTAAAATGTCACTTGAACAGACTAGATACATGCTACAGAGGTCCTGCAATCTGAACTCACACCACAAATTTCTGTTCACGTCCATTAAACCCTGGCCTCCTAACACTTGTCACTCTAAGCTAGCCTTCTGCGTGCACCATTTAGAAGAATCTCACAAGTCTACAGTTCTCTTTAGTATTTGTTCAAATATGTAAGTTTGGCCATATTATAGAGTTTGGAAATGCTTAGAAAACAAAATACACTCTTAACATAAATGCATTGACCAGAGTAAAAATTTTTTAACATAGAGTTATTTGTAACATTGTTAAAATTGAAGAGGTGTCCCTCCTTTTAGGCACAAGATCATATCTCTCTGGACAGTTCATGACCTGTACGTGATTGCTTATTTCACCTCTCTTCTATGTCTTCAATATCATCTTGATCCTTTCTATTTAGAATTTAAATAAAGCAAGTCTCTCTTATATTAAAAAAAAAAAAAAATCAAGCTTGCTTCTTCTAGTCCATTTCTCCCTCTTATTGTTTCTTGACCATTTTCTTAACAACCTAACATACTTATTGACATACTTATTCAACCTTTATAATGAGCAAATAATCCAAGAAGCTGGACTATATGAAGAAGCACGCCTCATCAGTATTGGAGGAAGACTCATTAACAACCTTCGATATGCAGATGACGCAACCTTGCTTGCTGAAAGTGAAGAGGACTTGAAGCACTTACTGATGAAACAGCCTTCATTATGGATTACGCCTCAACCTAAAGAAAGCAAAAATCATCACAATTGGACCAATAACTAACATCATAGTAAACAGAAAATATTGAAATTGTCAAGGATTTCGTTTTCCTTGGATCCACAATCAGCACCCAAAGAAGTAGCAGTCAAGAACTAAAACAGTGTGTTGCATTGGGTGAATATGCTGCAAAAAACCTCTTCAAAGTGCTAAAAAAGCAAATATATCACTGTGAGGACTAAGGTGCACCTTACCCAAGCCATGTTCTTTTCAATCACCTCACATGCATGCAAAAGCTGGACAATGAGTAGGGAAAACCAGAGAAGAATTAATGCATTTGAATTATAGTGTTGGGAAAGAATATTAAATATACCATGGACTGCAAGAAGAATGAAAAATCTATCTTGGAAGAAGCCCAGCCAGAATTGTCCTTAGAAATGAGGATGGTCAGACTGTCTCACCTACATTGGATGTGTTATCAAGAGGGATCAGTCCCTGGAGAAGGACATCATGCTTGGTAAAGTAGAGGGTCAGCGAAAAAGAGGAAGACCCTCAATGAGATGGATTGACACAGCAGCTGCAACAATGGACCGAAACATAGTAATGCTTGTGAGGATGGCACTGGACCAGGCAGTGTTTTGTTCTGTTGTGCATAGTGTCGCTCTGAGTCGGAACCGACTCAATGGCACTTAGCGACAATAACTTCATAGCCTAAATGCTCCCCATATTGTCTCTTTCCATTTCCACGTCTGATACTTCTTAACTTACCCTGCTTTTTATTCTAATCACTATACTGAAAGGCTTCTCATTCAGGTCAACAATTACCTCTATTCCATGAAATTTAAAGAGAAATTTTGTTTCTTACATAAATTGACTTCAGATTATCATTCCTACAAATTAAAACACTCACTGTTCATATTTCTTGGGATTGTACTACAACTTTAACCACTTCTTCCAGGCTCCTTTTAGAGCGCACAGCTCTACTTTTAAATCTTGGAACTTCTAAAACTTAGGCTTAGGTCTACTTTTTTGACATCGTTATCTCCAAGGGAATCACACCTCTGCCATTATATACTCTTCTCCGCAACTGCTGGCAGTACTTAACACCTCCTAATGTATATCTTTGGCACAGATCTCAACTCTAACTTAAAGATTTTTGTACCCAATTCCAACGTGTCATGTCACCTCGATCATCTCAAAATTGTCTAAAGACAGCATGGACAAAGTTGAAACTGTAATCTTGTCTGCAAGATTGATTCCCTCTTCTCCTTCCCCATCTCGGTGAGCGTTACCATCCAAGTTCAGTTGCAAAACCTGAAACCTAGGATCATCTTTTGCATGTATCCTCCCTGCCTCCCACCTTCATAAAATAAATCTATTACTCTTTTGCATGCTTATCTCATAAGTAGTTCTCCAGTAATTCCTTCTTTTTCACTGCCAAGACCCTGACCCAAGATGCTTAGAAAGAGATGGCGTTGCGTGGTGCCTAAGCTGATCTTAGGCAAGTTATGTAACCTCTTTACTTTAGTTTCCTTTTATGAAAATGAGATTAATGATGAGGTTTTTTTTTTTTTTTTTTTTTGGTTATTAAGTGAATTTGTATATTTAACTTGTGTATAACAGTGTTAGTAAAGTTTTGATAAATTTAGAATTGTCATAATCTTCTCTCTAGGGAACTGAAATAGGTGCCTCATAGATTTAAAGTCATATTGAGTAATTAAATCTTACTCGGTCCCCAAACCAGAGCAAGAGTGGTTCTTTCAAAATGCAAATTTGATGATACCATTCTTTTACTAAAAATTCACCCGGCCAAGATGGCTGACTAGGCAGACACTACCTCGGATCCCTCTTGCAACAAAGACTCGGAAAAACAAGTGAATCGATCACATACATGACAATCTACGAACCCTGACCAACAAACACAGATTTAAAGAGTTGACCTGAGTGACAGAGACGGAGAACAAACAACCACGGGGAAGCAGAGACTGTTTTCGGAGCCTGGAGCCAGCGTCTCAGTCAGGTAACCTTGGCGCCGGGCTTAGGACTGGGCCCAGGGGAGCTGAACACAACATCCTGTGTCGGCACAAACACGGGGCACAGCACTACTCCCTGAACTGACCTCGGGAGGGGGCCCAGCCAGTCAGCGCGGGTGGCACGGCCACATGGCTGGCGGGAGGAGAAGTCCCCGGGAGGCAGCGACTGGTATTGGAGCCGGGAGTGCAGCGTCCCAGCTGGGGAACCTTGGCGTGAGGCTTTGGACTGGATGCAGGGGAGCTGAGCAGGACATCCTGTGAAGGTGCAAACACGGGGCACAGCACTACCCCCCTGAACTGACCTCGGGAGGGGGCCCAGCCAGTCATCACGGGCAGCGCGGCGACGCGGCAGGCGGGAGGAGAAGTCCCTGGGAGGCAGTGACTGGTTTTGGAGCCGGGAGTGCAGCGTCCCAACTGGGGAACCTTGACGCTGGGCTTTGGAGTGGCAGCGGAGGAACTGACCGCAGCTTCTGCAGGCCTGACCCTCGGGGGCAATCTCTACCCAGCCAGCACACACAGGCGACGCTCCCCTCGGGAATCTCAGATAAAAAAGTCATCCCAAGCAAGATAAGTAACTTTGTCTATATTCCGGGGTGCTACTTTTACTCTCTCCTGTTTTTCTGAACCCTCCCCTCCCCTTCCCAGGCGGCTTCATTAACATTGGAATTTCCTGAGCCAGAGGGAGAACTGCTCCGCGGTTTTTCTTTTCCCCTTTTTTTTTGGTCTTTTCCTAACCCATTCTTCCGGCCTGAGAAAAGCAACCACAAAAAACCCAGGGACCAAAAATCCTTCCCTAATTGGACTAAAAACACAGAACCATCTCCAGCCAAGCATATGTGATCCACAGTCTCCAGCTTTCATCCCTACAGGGAACAAGGTGGCTATTATAATGCAAAGGCATTTCTGATAGGGATTTGACTGCATATTTTTTTTTTTAGCAGATTTACTGGAAAAACAAGTTTCCCAGGTCTGATATCTCTGCGTATTCAACAGAGCCCTCACTGACCCACAACAGGGAACTGAGGGCTGAAGCTCCCCCCAGACCACCTAGCCTCCTACCTTATGGATCTAAGGAAGGTGACACCTACCAATCTGTAGAGGTACTTGCATTGGGGGCCTAAGGTACAGCTGCAGAGCCCACCCACAAAAGTGCTCTAGGAATAGAGACACACCTACCTCACTGACACTTGGGGGAAGCCTGTCAGCATCCTGCCCCACCCTGGAGTGTGAACCCCAGCTGCTACTAGAATCTGGTGCACACAACTATCACCACTACTTCTCAAGGTGGATAGGTGATAGGCTGCATCACACACTTGATGACCCAAAATCAGACTCTACTCAAGAATAGTGAATGGACTCAGGCATATATATCTGGTAATAGCCCAAACCAGCTGGTAATAGGTCATAAGTAAGTCAAGGGCTACAACAATCAAGACAGCACAATCTAGTAGCCCATCCATGTATATTGAAAGAAAACAAAACAAGATAAGACTCAGTGAGCAAATATAGAATAAATCACTACAATATCTTAGTGATAGCTCGCAGACACCAGTCGATATCAAACCACATAAAGACGCAGACCATGACTGCTTCTACAACCCCCCATACAAAAGAAAGTCTTTCCCAAATGAAGATACAATCCTGGAATTATCAGATACAGAATATAAAAAACTAATTTACAGAATGCTTCAAGACATCAGGGATGACCTCAGAAATGAAATAAGGCAATCTGCAGAAAAAGCCAAGGAACACACTGATAAAACAGTTGAAGAACTCAAAAAGATTATTCAAGAACAGAGTGGAAAAATTAATAAGTTGCAAGAATCCATAGAGAGACAGCATTCAGAAATCCAAAAGATTAACAATAAAATTACAGAATTAGACAACGCACTAGGAAGTCAGAGGAGCAGACTCGAGCAATTAGAATGCAGAGTGGGAAATCTGCAGGACCAGGAAATTAACACCAACATAGCTAAAAAAAAATCAGATAAAAGAATTAAAAAAAATGAAGAAACCCTAAGAATCATGTGGAACTCTATCAAGGATAACTTGCGTGTGATTGGAGTCCCAGAACAGGGAGAGAGGAGAGAAAACACAGAGAAAATAGTTGAAGATCTGCTGACAGAAAACTTCCCTGACATCATGAAAGATGAAAGGATATCTATCCAAGATGCTCATTGAACCCCATTTAAGATTGATCCGAAGAGAAAAACGCCAAGACATATTATCATCAAACTTGCCAAAGATAAAGAGAAAATTTTAAAAGCAGCCAGGGATAAAAGAAAGGTCTCCTACAAGGGAGAATCAATAAGAATAAATTCAGACTACTCAACAGAAACCATGCAGGCAAGAAGGCAAAGGGATGACATATACAGAGCACTGAAGGAGAAAAACTGCCAGCCAAGGATCATATATCCAGCAAAACTCTCTCTGAAATATGAAGGTGAAATTAAGATATTTACAGATAAACACAAGCTTAGAGAATTTGCAAAAACCAAACCAAAGCTACAAGAAATACTAAAGGAAATTGGTCAGAAAACCAATAATATCAGATACCAGCACAACACAAGGTCACAGAACAAAACTGCCTGATATCACCTCAAATAGGGAAATCAAAAAACAAATTAAGATTAATTAAAAAAAAAAATGCTCAAAACAGGGAATCATTGAAGTCAATATGTAAAAGATCACAATAATCAAAAAGAGAGAATAAATACAGGTGGCATAGAACCGCCATATGGAGAGGGATACAAGGTGATAAAGGACAATACAAGTTAGGTTCTTACTTAGAAAAATACGGGTAAATATTAAGGTAACCACAAAGAGGTATAACAACTCCATAACTCAAAATAAGAACCAAGAAAAACATAACGATTCACCAAACATAAAGTCAAATACTATGAAAATAAGGAACACACAATTTACAAAGAAAAGCATCTCAGCACAAAAAGGTAAGTGGAAAATTGAAATTGTCAACAACACACATAAAAAGGCACAAAAATGATAACACTAAACACATAAAAAAAACACATACTTATCTACAATTACACTGAATGTAAATGGACTAAATGCACCAATAAAGAGACAGAGAGTCTCAGACTGGATAAAGAAACAAGATCCGTCTATATGCTGCCTACAAGAGACACACCTTAGACTTAGAGACACAAACAAACTAAAACTCAAAGGATGGAAAAAAATATATCAAGCAAACAATAAGCAAAAAAGAAGAGGAGTAGCAATATTAATTTCTGACAAAATAGAATTTAAACTTAAATCCACCATAAAGGATAAGGAAGGAGACTACATAGTGATAAAAGGGACAATTGACCAGGAAGAGATAACCATATTAAATATTTATGCACCCAATGACAGGGCTGCAAGATACATAAATCAAATTTTAACAGAACTGTAAAGTGAGATAGACACCTCCACAATTATAGTAGGAGACTTCAACACACCACTTGCAGAGAAGGAGAGGACATCCAGTAAGAAGCTCAACAGAGACACGGAAGACCTAATAGCTACAATCAACCAACTTGACCTCATTGACTTATACAGAACTCTCCACCCAACTGCTGCAAAGTATACCTTTTTTTCTAGCGCACATGGAACATTCTCTAGAATAGACCACATATTAGGTCATAAAACAAACCTTTGCAGAATCCAAAACCTCGAAATATTACAAAGCATCTTCTCAGACCACAAGGCCATAAAAGTGGAAATCAATAACAGAAAAATTAGGGAAAAGAAATCAAATACTTGGAAACTGAACAATACCCTCCTGAAAAAAGACTGGGTTATAGAAGACATTAAGAAGGGAATAAGGAAATTCGTAGAATGCAACGAGAATGAAAACACTTCCTATCAAAACCTCTGGGACACAGCAAAAGCAGTGCTGAGGCCAATTTATATCGATAAATACACACATACAAAAAGAAGAAAGAGCCAAAAGCAGAGAAGTGTCCCTAAAACTTGAACAAATAGAAAGTGAGCAACAAAAGAATCCATCAGGCACCAGAAGAAAGCAAATAATAAAAATTAGAGCTGAACTAAATGAATTAGAGAACAGAAAAACAATTGAAAGAATTAACAAAGCCAAAAGCTGGTTCTTTGAAAAAATTAACAAAATTGATAAACCATTGGCCAGACTGACTAAAGAAATACAGGAAAGGAAACAAATAACCCGAATAAGAAATGAGAAGGACCACATCACAACAGACCCAACTGAAATTAAAAGAATCATATCAGATTATTATGAAAAATTGTACTCTAACAAATTTGCAAACCTAGAAGAAATGGATGAATTCCTAGATAAACACTACCTACCTAAACTAACACAATCAGAAGTAGAACAACTAAATAGACCCATAACAAAAAAAGAGATTGAAACGGTAATCAAAAAACTCCCAACAAAAAAAAGCCCTGGCCCGGATGGCTTCACTGCAGAGTTCTACCAAACTTTCAGAGAAGAGTTAACACCACTACTACTAAAGGTATTTCAAAGCATAGAAAATGAAGGAATACTACCTAACTCATTCTATGAAGCCACCATTTCCCTGATACCAAAACCAGGTAAAGACACTACAAAAAAAGAAAATTATAGACCTATATCCCTCATGAACATAGATGCAAAAATCCTCAACAAAATTCTAGCCAATAGAATTCAACAACATATCAAAAAATTAATCCACCATGACCAAGTGGGATTTATACCGGGTATGCAAGGCTGGTGTAATATTAGAAAAACCATTAATATAATCCACCATACAAATAAAACAAAGACAAAAACCACATGATCTTATCAATTGATGCAGAAAAGGCATTTGACAAAGTCCAACACCCATTTATGATAAAAACTCTCACCGAAATAGGAACTGAAGGAAAATTCCTCAACATAATAAAGGGCATCTATACAAAGCCAACAGCCAACATCACTCTAAATGCAGAGAGCCTGAAAGCATTTCCCTTGAGAATGGGAACCAGACAAGGATGCCCTTTATCACCACTCTTATTCAACATTGTGCTAGAGGTCCCAGCCAGAGCGATTAGGCTAGACAAAGAAATAAAGGGCATCCAGATTGGCAAGGAGGAAGTAAAATTATCACTACTTGCAGGTGACATGATCTTATACACAGAAAACCCTAAGGAATCCTCCAGAAAACTACTGAAACTAATAGAAGAGTTTGGCAGAGTCTCAGGTTATAAGATAAACATACAAAAATCACTTGGATTCCTCTACATCAATAAAAAGAACATCGAGGAGGAAATCACCAAAAGAATACCATTCACACTAGCCACCAAGAAGATAAAATACTTAGGAATAAATCTTACCAAAGATGTAAAAGACCTATACAAAGAAAACTACAAGGTACTAGTGCAAGAAACTAAAAAGGACCTACTTACGTGGAAAAACATACCTTGCTCATGGATAGGAAGACTTAACATAATAAAAATGTCTATTCTACCAAAAGCCACCTATACATACAATGCACTTCCGTTCCAAATTCCAATGTCATTTTTTTAATGTGATGGAGAAACAAATCACCAACTTCATATGGAAGGGAAAGAAGCCTCGGATAAGCAAAGCATTACTGAAACAAGAAGAAGAAAGTGGGAGGCCTCACTCTACCTGATTTCAAAACCTATTATACAGCCACAGTAGTCAAAACAGCCTGGTACTGGTACAACAACAGACACATAGACCAATGGAACAGAATTGAGAAACCAGGTATAAATCCATCCACATATCAGCAGTTGCTATTTGACAAAGGCCCAGTGTCAGCTAATTCGGGAAAGATAGTCTTTTTAACAAATGGTGCTGGCATAACTGGATATCCATTTGCAAAAGAACGAAACAGGACCCATTCCTCACACCATGCACAAAAACTAACTCCAAGTGGATCAAAGACCTAAACATAAAAACGAAAACGATAAAGATCATGGAAGAAAAAATAGGGAAAACCCTAGGAGCCCTAATACAAGGCATAAACAGAATACAAAACATTACCAAAAATGATGAAGAGAAACCAAATAACTGGGAGCTCCTAAAAATCAAACACCTATGCTCATCTAAAGACTTCACCAAAAGAGTAAAAAGACCACTTATAAAAGACTGGGAAAGAATTTTCAGCTATGACATTTCCGACCAGCACCTGATCTCTAAAATCTATATGATTCTGTCAAAACTCAACCACAAAAAGACAAACAACCCAATCAAGAAGTGGGCAAAGGATATGAACACGCACTTCACTGAAGAAGATATTCAGGCAGCTAACAGATACATGAGAAAATGCTCTCGATCATTAGCCATTAGAGAAATGCAAATTAAAACTACGATGAGATTCCATCTCACTCCAACAAGGCTGGCATTAATCCAAAAAACACAAAATAATAAATGTTGGAGAGGCTGCTGAGAGATTGGAACTCTTATACACTGCTGGTGGGAATGTCAAATGGTACAAGCACTTTGGAAATCTATCTGGCGTTATCTTAAACAGTTAGAAATAGAACTACCATACAACCCAGAAATCCCACTCCTCGGAATATACCCTAGAGAAAAAAGAGCCTTCACATGAACAGATATATGCATACCCACGTTTAGTGCAGCTCTGTTTACAATAGCAAAAAGCTGGAAGCAACCAAGGTGTCCATCAACGGATGAATGGTTAAATAAATTGTGGTATATTCACACAATGGAATACTGTGCATCGATAAAGACAGTGATAAATCTGTGACGCATTTCATAACATGTAGGAACCTGGAAGGCATTAATGCTGAGTGAAATTAGTCAGAGGCAAAAGGACAAATATTGTATAAGACCACTATTATAAGATCTTGAGAAATAGTATAAACTGAGATCACATACTTTTGTGGTTTCGAGGGGGGAGGGAGGGAGGGTGGGAGAGGGTTGTACTGATTAGTTAGTAGATAAGAACTGCATTAGGTGAAGGGAAGGACAATACCCACTACATGGAAGGTCAGCTCAATTGGACTGGACCAAAAGCAAAGAAGTTTCCGGGATAAACTGAATGCTTCAAAGGTCAGCGGAGCAAGGGCGGGGGTTTGGGGACCATGGTTTAAGGGGACTTCTAAGTCAATTGGCAAAATAATTCTATTATGAAAACATTCTGCATCCCACTTTGAAATGTGCCGTCTGGGGTCTTAAATGCTAACAAGAGTCCATCTAAGATGCATCAATTGGTCTCGACCCACCTGGATCAAAGGAGAATGAAGAACACCAAGGTCACATGATAACTAAGAGCCCAAGAGACAGAAAGGGCTACGTGAACCAGAGACCTACATCATCCTGAGACCAGAAGAACTAGCTGGTGCCCGGCCACAACCGATGACTGCCCTGACAGGGAGCACAACAGAGAACCCCTGAGGGAGCAGGAGATCAGTGGGATGCAGACCCCAAATTCTCACAAAAAGACCATACTTAATGGTCTGACTGAGACTAGAGGAATCCCGGCGGTCATGGTCCCCAAACCTTCTGTTGGCTCAGGACAGGAACCATCCCCGAAGACAACTCATTAGACATGAAAAGGACTGGACAGTGTGTAGGAGAGAGATGCTGATGAAGAGTGAGCTATTTGTATCAGGTGGACACTTGAGACTGTGTTGGCATCTCCTGTCTGGAGGGGGGATGGGAGGATAGAGAGAGTTGGAAGCTGGCAAAATTGTCATGAAAGGAGAGACTGGAAGGGCTGACTCATTAGGGGGAGAGCAAGTGGGAGTACGGAGTAAGGTATATATAAAGTTATATGTGACAGTTTGACTTGATTTGTAAACGTTCACTTGAAGCTCAATAAAAGTTAATAAAAAAAAAAAATTCACCAATTTTCTTCTGTTTATCTTAGAATGAATGCCCAAATATCACTGTCTCTAAGGCTGTTAGTGATGTGGTTTAAGCGTTCTCTCTAAGTTGATTTCCAGACTCTATTCAGTGACTCTGGCTCCTGTCACTGCTGCTTCCTGATTCAGGGCCTTCTGTTCTCTTCCAATCTAGGGCAGGCTGACTGGCTGTTTGCTCTTTCAGCTCTGTGTAATTCTCCTTCAGAGCACTATCAGGATTTGGAATTACATGCGTATCTTCTTATTGTATTTATGCTTATTTGCATCACTAATCTAAGTTTCATGAGAGAGAGACTATGCTTTTTTAACTCATCATTATACCTCTAAGATCTAACATGGCATTTGATTTATTGTAGGAATCTAATTAATATTTGCTGAGTAGATTTATTCATTAATATATAGGTGAATGGACTTTACACATATAGATGAATGGACTTTACACATATTATGATTTTCTTTCTCTTTCAGAGAGAGATCACTATGGATACACTTTTTCCAAATATTCCTCTATATGAGTTGCCTTTTTGATATTCTTTTCCATGCCTTCTAGTTTAGAAAATTAGCAAGATGAACAGAAACCCCTTTAACATAAATTAAGGGAGACATAATAGCTAAATGGTGATTGAAAAATGCTAATAGAGCAAAAAAAATCAGGATAAATTATTTGATAATTATAAAAACTAATTGCCGTTGAGTCTATTCCAACTCACAGCTACACCATAGGACAGGTTGTAACTGCCCCACAGGGTTTCCAAGGCTGTAAATCTTTATAGGAGCAGAGGGCCACATATTTCTCCCAATGAGTGCCTCGTGGGTTTGAACCACTGATCTTTTGGTTAGCATCTGAGCACTTGAACCATTGTGCCACCAAGGCTCCTATTTGGTAATGTAGACTTATTTTTTATACGGTTTTGCACTTGCAAATAGTAAAGCAATTAATTTTTTAAACACTATGTACTGAACACATTAAGTGCTAGACATTCGTATGACTTGGGGCTAAGGTAATAATATAGAATATTGTAAAGGTTAAAGTCAAAGTCTTTGGTACTCTTTTTTTTTCTCTTTTTAATGTGTGAATCCTGGCTTCATCATCTCCTAGGTGCCTTGCGCAAACTCTTTAATCACTACTTGCCTCCCTTTCTCTAATGATGAAAAGAGGATAAACTCTAATGATGAAAAGAGGATAAAATACCATGTGTCTTCAAGGGTCACTGCGAAGACTGAATGAATGTGAAGTTCTTAGGACATAATTTGTGTAAAGCTTTTAGGATGGTACTTGGCACACAGGGAGCATTTCATGTTATAAAACATACACTATTATCTTTTCACAGGCATTGTGGTTGGCTTACAACTGAATGGGTGGTAAAAACAAGTAAAAAGACACCAACAAATATTGTAATAAATGGTATCATATGTAAGTATAAGATTTATGAGATTACAAAGTAGGATATTTGGGGTTTCAGGGAAGGCTTATTGCATAGTATGAAATCGAATGGGACCTGAAGGATGATCCCAAGTTAGTCAATGATGAATGTGAAGGATCATCCAAATGGTAACATACACAATTGTCTTGACTTGTTTGTATAGTAAAAGCCTGGAGTTCATATTGTCAAACCATAAGGAGACAAAAGTTTGCACGATAAAGTGAAGACATGTCTCATAGTCTGCTGAAACTAACTTATGTTGGGAACTTCTTTTACTCTTCCCTTAGCTCTCCACTTACATACAACTGTATTTTGTCCCAAACAGAATACATATGGATTAAGGAGGTCCTTGCTAGAACTGGCAATTGCTTAAACAACTCAAGGCATTTAAAAATAAAGATTTGAATGCCTTTTTTTAAAAAATAATTTTTATTGTGCTTTAAGTGAAAGTTTACAAATCAAGTCAGTCTTTCACACAAAAACCCATTTACACCTTGCTACACACTCCCAATTACTCTCCCCCTAGTGAAACAGTCTGCTCTCTCCCTCTACTCTCTCTTTTCCTGTCCATTTCGCCAGCTTCTAATCCCCTCCACCCTCTCATCTCCCCTCCAGGGAGGAGATGCCAACATAGTCTCAAGTGTCCACCTGATCCAAGAAGCTCACTCCTCACCAGCATCCCTCTCCAACCCATTGTCCAGTCCAATCCATGTCTAAAGAGTTGGCTTTGGGAATGGTTCCTGTCCTGGGCCAACAGAAGGTCTGGGGGCCATGACCACTGGGGTTCTTCCAGTCTCAGACCATTAAGTCTGGTCTTATGAGAATTTGGGATCTGCATCCCACTGCTCTCCTGCTCCCTCAGGGGTTCTCTGTTGTGTTCCCTGTCAGGGAAGTCATCGGTTGTAGCTGGGCACCATCTAGTCCTTCTGGTCTCAGGATGATGTAGCCTCTGGTTCATGTGGCCCTTTCTGTGTCTTGGGCTCGTAATCACCTTGTGTCCTTGGTGTTCTTTATTCTCCTTTGATCCAGGTGGGTTGAGACCAATTGATGCATCTTAGACGGCTGCTTGCTAGTGTTTAAGACCCCAGATGCCACTCTTCAAAGTGGGATGCTAAATGTTTTGTTAATAGATTTTATTATGCCAATTGACTTGGATGTCCCCTGAAACCATGGTCCCCAGACCCCTGCCCCTGTTCCGCTGGCCTTCGAAGCACTGAATGCCTTTTAATAGGTATAATGGTTTCTTTTCTTCTTTTTCTTGCCTCCTACTTCCTTCCTTTTTTTTTCCTTCTCTGCTTCCTTACATTCTTTCCTTCTTTTTTTTCATAGTCTCTTAATTTTTTTTTGTTTTTTCTTTATAATGCTTACCCTCCTTTGAGGCCTTAAGCCATTTGTCTGGCTGTGTAGGCAGTCTAGATTGTTAAATCTATCTGGGTTTTCTGGCTGTAATAAATGTTTATCTCTCATTAAATAAATAAACAAGGGAAAAAGAGGTGTCATCTAAGAAAATAGGAATGAGTCATTACATAAAAATAATTAAAATAGTTGACAGGGGGTGAAGGAAGAATAAGAATTCTTTAGCAAGTAAATATTAGGCTTCTATGTTTTATAATATAAGAGAGTCCACACAGCATTGGTGGTTCGGTTTGCTTAGTAGTAGGTATTACATCAAGATGTTGAACAGAAACACGTATGTCAAGATCATCCTGAAAGTATAAATTGCTAACACCCTAAGCATTACAAGTGTCGCTCCTAGAGGACAATAAATTGGGGATGGGGGGTACTTTATTGCTGTTACCTAATAGATTTTCTGTGCTTTATTTTGTTTATAGTGTTTATTCTTTCATTCGGTTTTGTTTTGTTTAACCCCTAAGCCCATTACAAGAAAAAGTGTGTGTTCATCACTGAATTTTATGAAGGCAGTAGCTGTTTAAATCAAAATCCAACCTGATTCTGTAAGCCACATTATCTGAAACTTAAAAAATCTCACAGACTACCTACATAGAAATCTGTAAATGAAGGTGAAAAATGTCAAAGAAACAGTGTCCCCAAATACTTAATATATTTGCCCTGTATACATATAATTCTGGTATGCAAGATAGATATTAGATGTTCATTATTCTTTGATTAAATATTTCTATTTGTTCTTAAATATTAATAATTTTTTTCAACATGGCTGTGAGTAAATCATCAAGATTTGTTAACTTTTCCTTTTGTAGTATTGAGTTAGGAGTTGAATTCAATAGCCCTTAGTCGTGAGTGTTGTCTTAAAGATGTTTTATTCCTAGTGAGTAGAACTATTAGCTGACAAATTTGCCATTACATTTTCCCAGTATTGAAACTGTCACAAAGGGATTATGAGATTTATCCAGGGTGAGAGGGCGAGTCATTCACTAGTTGGCTGAAAACTATGTTGCAGATGCCTGATTCTTAACCCAGCTGGCTGTGTAACATCCCTTGAGAACATTGGTGCTAAAAGATTCAGGCTGTTTCAATTTACTCTTTTAATTAAAACATAGAACTGGAGAAGAAACAAATAAAAGAGATGAGAGCAGGGCTTAAAATATCTGCTAGCTCACCCTCAGTATTCTTTGTTACACTTCTGCAGGAAGGCTCCAGGACATATCTCTGAACAACTGCCACTTTTTCTTTTTCATTATACAACATGCCACATTTACAGGCTCAGAATGGCACTTCATATGCCATATCCTCCACACAGCATCATTAGAAGGAACACATAATTCTAAGCACTGACAGCTAGGAAATGCAATGCATCATGGTACTTCATTATGCTCCCTTCTAGAGTTAGTAATATAGATTAAAGAATCCATCAACAATTCTTACTGAGCACACACTGTGTTCAGAGCCTATTAACTATGGGTGGTAAATTAATATTAAAATCACAGAACTTGACTTAAGAGAATGGTATTGACATACATTGGTAAAAGGGAAAGGACAAAAACTCAATATGGAGTAGATATTTTTAAATATAGATGTAAAAACAGATTACTCCCCAACAGAAAAAAATTGGCAGATTTAAAAGTATTAGAACAAAAAATTGGGAGAATCATTTTATTTTCTAGCATGCGAGAGATATTTACTGAACAAGCATGTACTAGCTAGCAGTCTCTGTGCTAAGCTTTAAAGACCATCTTACCCACAAGGAGCTTACATTCTATAATGTGACTCAGACATAATACATGCCATTATACAAAAATTAGATACTGATAACTGTTAAGTTTCATGAAGGAAAAGTCCAGGGCATTATGAATTTACCATTCAATGAGCTGAATATATGACTTGAGAAATTTGGATATACTGCATTTTTCCATTATTTTAAAACTATAATGAAAATAAACATATATTTAAAAGGAAATTAAATTAATTTAGGTAACTAATTTTGAATGAAAATTCAATTAAAGTGTAATTACAAGTTAGTTTATTGCCCTGTCCAACTTACTGGATGTGTCTGGTTAAATTACCCAGCAGCCATTCACAATTATAGAGCAGTGTCCTGAGGCTTCACTGTCTTTCTTGGCTATATGATATACCCATTCTAGAGATATGATTACATCACATTTATTTGTGTTAGCAATACAAGTAATACAACTATGCTTTTATATAGGAAGATGGATGCATATTTTGAATACAAAAAAAAAAACTTTACCAGAAACAAAGTGCAGGTATGCTAATTCTCCATTAGAAGAGATTCAAATTCTCCAAAGTCAGAGTTCCTCTCCTATAATATAATCTACATCACATGTACAGGTATCATCTAGCTCTCTTCGATGTCTCCCTGAGGGAACTGGTGCTCAGGAAACGAGCAAATAATGTTAATACTCTGGCTACTGCTACTGCTTTGAGCAAGAAACTGTCCATCTCTGGCTCAGGAGTCTCATGTCTTCAACCAGCGTCCATAAAACTATGTCAGCGGCAGGATGAGAAGGCAGGAAGGGACAGGAGCTGGTAGGAGGGACCTGGGATTAAAAAGGGGAGTGTGCTGTCATATTATAGGGATTGCAACTAGTGTCATATAACAATATGTATATAAATTTTTGTATGAGAAATTAACTTGAGCTGTAAACCTTCACCTAAAGCACAAGAAAAAAAAAAAAAAAGACATGTTTAAATAATTATTATCCACTGATATTCTTCCCATACCCACCAACCAAAGTGATCAAATGGAAAGATATTAATTTTCTAAAATCCTTTATTCTTTAGAGACATTCTCTAAACATGAGAGTTGAAGGAAGGGTACTTTTTTTTTTTTTTTTAACCCAAACTCACATTTTATTCAATTCATTTGTATAGTATCTGCTTTTGAGATAACAAAGCAGATTGCCTGGCCAACAAAATATGACTGAATGGAAGTCAGACTTAGATAACAAAAAAAAAAAAAAAAAAAAATAGGATTACACTATCTGTTCTTTTCCACTATTTCAGAGATTAAGATACCACACTGTTGCATGATTTCCCAAGAAAGAACTCACACATTGAGAAGCATATATGGGAATGTGTTTCCTTATTACTGCCAAATCAAAGTTATAAGGTTATTTTGTTGTGTTCTTAAACTAATAGAACATTATTTTTTCAAAGTATTATTTCAACCATGATCCCCTCTTCACATTTTCAAACTGCAGTATCGATTAAATGGAAATTTTAAAATATTGCAGCATTATTCCTGCTTAAAAATGTATTGAATTTTTAAAATATTTACTTCAACAATATGTGAAAAAGTATACAGTCTGGCACTTAAATGTATTTTCAGAATATTCAAACTAGAATAGCATCTAAAAGCAAGAATTTTGATTTCCTGACTATGGATATCAAATCCACATTTTATGGCTGTTTTCACTGTACCAAGACTATTCTCAGAGTATCTGATCAGATACAATGTTGTATAACATGAAATGACTATACTCCATGGCAGATATTGCTTTAAGAGAGGAATCTAGTTCAATTAAGAGCACTTTCAGAGTCATATGAGTAATAGTAAAATAACGAACAAAGTCACTTGTGTTTTGATAAGGCTTTCCATTGTTTAATTTGCACTTGGATATCTAATGGTTTCAATATTGTTTGTTAAAAAATCACTGTATTTCTGTTGAAGTACTGTATTTGTCTTCTACTGCTGAATAACAAACCATCCAAAGCTTAGTGATTTAAAACAAGGTTAACAATTCATTATCTCTCACAGTTTCTCTGGGTCAGGAATTCAGGAGTAGCTTGACTGGGTAGCTCTGGCTGGGACTTCTCATGACATTGCATCAGCAGAGCTGAGGCCAGAGGATAGTACCACTGTCTTTTTTTTTTAAGTGTGTGGTTCCTGGGCTGGGAAAACTTGAACAGCAAGGAGACGGAAGGGATACCATTACTCAGACATCTCTATTTCTAGTTGTTCTCTCCACATTGTCTTTCCAACCTGGTAGTTTGAGGGGAGTTGAATATCTTACAAGGAGGCTCAGGGCTTCAAAGGCCTGAGTTCTAATGGAGAGAGACCCAAGAGAAACCTGTTTTGCTTTTTAAAATCTAGCTTCTTATGTTGCACTGTTCAGTTCCACTGCACACTCTTCGTTAAGAGTGAGTTGCTAAGCTGGCCCATATTCAAGAAGTGGGCAATTAAACTCTGATTTTTGTGGAAGGAAAAAAATTTGCAGACAAGTTTTAAAACAGCCATCGTTACCCTCTGCTCACAAATTATTTACATTCGTCCCATGTTCAAAAACATTCTCCTCCTCCCATTTGTTCCACCTACCACTCACCAAAATTATATCTCACTTTTGAAATCAGGTCCGGGTATGGATGAGGCACCTTGAGTGTCATTACTATGGTACAATAACTGAAATACTGTTCTTCTCCGTCTGAGGACCTTGATCTAAATAGAAAATTATATGCCTCCTCCACAGCAAAGAAACAATGGTGAGACAGGCATTGGGTGACCACTATAGTCCCTTCTGTTTAAAAATGATTGGTGGCAGGGGAAAACAGAAGTCAAACAAGAGCCACTGGTGCACAGGAATTCTGAAATTAATCTAGCCATAAATTGTAAATTCCTAGATAAGACCTCATGCCTTCTTGCTGGGAATGATTGAGCTTGATTCTTGACTCTGCTTTCCCAGTTCTGGATTCTGCCCTCTGAGTCAGTCTTTTTTTTTACAGAAAGCTAGGAAATAGTTTTCCATATCAGATTTTACTTTAAATAATCAGCTTTACTTTTTGCTATTTCAAATATTTATCTTAACTTTTATTAAACTTTAACAGTTATTTTAAGCAGTTATACTTTATTATTGAAATGCAGTACATTATAAACCCAGTGAATAATTATGTGACATAATTTCTGTTGTTCACAAAGCAAAGACCCATGGGACAAGGTTTCCTGGTGGAGTACTAGATGTCTCTCTCCTTTTCTTTTTCTGTTTTTTTTTTTTTTTCTCATTAAACAATTAAGTCATCTGATGTGTAGATAATATAGTTTGATTTTTCTTTTGCAATTTATATATCTGTTTTGTTTTATTGATGTTTTTATTTGCATGTTTTACTGCTTTTACCTTATTACAGGATCTAGAACCACCAGTTCAATATTGAGTAAAAATGGTAATAATGGACATTGTGAATCACATGTTATATGTATATTATTTGTTTTGATTGATTGAGTGTTATACTTTGTGCACTTAAATGTAAACATACTTTACTTGAAGTTTTTAGTTAAAAACTACTAGTCATATATTATTTAATATTGAAGCTGACTAATAAAATAAGTATGAAATAACTATAACCTTTGAAGGTAGAACTGGGAGAGTGGGTGGAGTATATTTTAACTCCTAAATTGTATAGTGGTGTTTCAATATATTAAAATATTATTAAAGTTTCAGCTGTTTTCATCAGGTAGAATAGTCTGAAATAGTTATAATTGGTTGCCTTCGGTCATGAGACTGAAGTGCAGGAGCTCTATCACAAGATTTGTGATTACCGACAGAAGATCTTAAACGTATGTCTGTGTGTATTTTTTTTAACATACATGTGTATTGATATTATTGTTTTAATAAGGTAAATGCAGATGATATAACCACTTTTCAGTCATATCCTTCAAGATCAGGAGTTGGCAAACTTTTACTGTAGAGGACAGATAGCAAATATTTTACTCACATAAGGCTTTTGTTGCATGTTCTTCTTTGTTGTTGTTTTCTACAACACCTTTAAAATATAAAAATCATTCTTAGTTTCAAAACAAAAACCAAACTCATTGCCATCGAGTCGATTCTGACTCATAGCAACCCTATAGGACAGAGTAAAACTGCCCCATAGAGTTTCCAAAGACCAGCTGGTGGATTTGAACTGCCGACCTTTTGGTTAGCAGCTGTAGCCCTTAACCACTACACCACCAGGGTTTCCATTCTTAGTTTACCTACCTAACTTATAAAAAACAAGCACAGGGATGGTGTTGTTTTGCAACCACTAATCTAGAGAAATCATAAATTGCATACCTTGGACTCTAAAATGAGAGACTATGGATAGAGGAAATTGGTTTCCTTAAATCTTTTACTTTTAATCATTATCCTCAGTACTGAGTCTCAGGGAATAATCTCAAACATCGAATGTGGAAGTCAACTGTCTTCTAAGATTACAGTAATTGGTAGTTGTTCCCTGTAACAAATTATATGACACTTTTAGGGCATTAAGGATTAACCTAATGAGTAATAATTAACAAAATATTAGTAAAATGTATTTGAAGTCCCTGGGTGGTGCAAACGGTTAAGTGCTCAGCTACCAGCCTAAAGGTTCATGGCTCACACTCACCCACACAAGCCTAGGAAGACAGGTCTGATGATCTACTTCCTAAAGGTCACAGCCTTGAAAACCCTACGGAGCAGTTGTATGCTGCACACATGGGTTTGCCAAAAGTTGGAACTGACTTGACGGCAACTAACGACAACAAAATATATTAAAATTTAGGTTTCAATATTGTGTATAGTATGAATAACAATAAGCTAAAATTTGCAACTAGTTCTCACAGGAATGCTATTTAAATCTTTTAATGTGCAAGAAGACAAAAACAGAACAAAACCTGCTGTGTGCTTTTTCCCACGTATTTTCATGGGAGTACAAATTATCACTAACACAACCTAAATCAAATAACTGTGGAAAAGATTATGTGATCTTGATGAATATTTAGTTGCTGTAAGTGTGCTCATGGAGTCTCCAGGGAATTTTTAAATGAGAGAATTTTATATCTTTAATTATGCCTTTAGTCCCTTCTTGGAACACATGGAGTGGTCTTCTCCTCTCCATATGTCTCTAAGGCCTTTCAGCACTTTCCTTCAAAAAGAAACACTACATACAGGTTCTTCAATAATACACTGCCCACCAGCTACAATTCCTTGTAACAGATAATATCTTTCTTCTTTTCTTCAGAATTTTTTAAATGTTTCTCCTTTAACCCCACTTTTAATTGCTCAACAGTATGTTCACAAATGCCCTAATAGTGCCAGTTCTCTGCACTAGGTAATATAAGTAAGTTAAATACTATGTATTTTGATGCTGGATAGGTTTATGATAATGTCATCATCTTATGACATAAACGTTTCAATGTAAGTAAAAAAAAAGTGTTACTTAAATTATTATGTTAAATATGGATGTGAGTAAAATTTCATCGAGAGTTAATGTATGCCTTCAGGGAAGCTTGCCATGTGATCTACTCAGACAAGTACATAAGAGGCTGTGTTTTTATAGGACAGAGTGTGCTGCTAGCATTGCTGATGCTGTTCCTTACATGTATGATCGTTACGGTCACAGAGAAACTCGTTGATCTTAACATTAGTAATTATTTTTAACTCACGTTTTTATCATCCATTCTCTTAAAAACTAATTATAGTTAAAAACCACTCTGTTGATAATTAATATGTTAAATGCATATGCTATGACAATTTATCATTTGTTCTCAAAATTACAAATCAGAAATCTGAAAATCTTATATACTTAGTTACAGAAAGACAATTAAATATTATCTGCCCTAGTGTTCCTCAAAATTGAGTCCTTGGAACACCTGTTCCAATCTAGTCTAAGGTAATGAAAAATACAGATTTCTGTACTTCAACAAAGTTCTAATGAAGTCTATTTTTTGTTTTGAACCTGGTAATCTTTTTTAAGCATGAGAAAAAGGCGATTATTTTATAAATTACATAGAAACTCACTGAATTATTTCAATGCTTACATTCCATATATGAGAAAACTGTAGTAGAATGTTGAACTTTTAACAAGTGCAAGTTTTGAAAATCATACAGATTATATTAAGGAACAAACCAAACTATGTTTGTTTTTGACTGATTTTTAAATGTCTTTTTACGTAATAAAATAAACACCTTCCCCCCCAAAGAGGGGGGGAACATTGCCATTGAGTCAATTCTGGCTCACATTTAAATCTTACCATGGTTTGTTGTCAAATTTGAGATGAAAAGAGTTAAAAGTAGGGAAGCACATTCAATTATATGTGGTTACATAAACATATGTCAGACGAGAAAGCATCACTCAACTTACGATGACTAAATTACCTCAAACAATTGCAGTTCATTCCTAATTTTTAAAATAAAATATAGATATTAGTAATAAATGCAAAATGATTTGGATAATGTGGAGCAGATGATCACAAAGAAAGCTATACAGTTATTAGAACAGAAAAAGAGAAAAGTCAAAAGAACTTATATCTTAAAGAGAATGTGAAATATATAAATCCTGTATATAAACAAATGCATTATTTTATGTAAAGTTCTTAGATCTTAAATAATATGAAAAATATACTTAAAGAAAGGTAATAATGTGTTACAGGGAAGTTTTACCCTGGTGGCATAGTGGTTAAGAGCTACAGCTGTTAACCAAAAGGTTGGCAGTTCGAATCCACCAGGTACTCCTTGGAAGCCCTATGGGGCAATTCTACTCTATCCTATTGGGTTGCTATGAGTTGAAATAGACACAACGGCAATGGGTTTGATTTTTTTTTTTTTTTTTTTGGTATCTGTCTGAAGAATCCAATGATCTAGGCAGGAATAAAAGGATGAAAATCAGTTTTTCAGTCTTTTCATAAAAGTAGTAGATAAGTCTCATGGACACAGTAATAGACATGGTGCATGGGCACAGAAAGGAAAATTAGAAACTATATCCTTTAATGTGGAATCTAGCTGGAAATATGGGAATTACACTTTACCAGAGGGTAAATAAAAATTTAAAACAAGACCAGGATACATCAGACATCCACCTGAAATTTTAAAGGAATGTTTATTATTATTATTTTTTTATCAGAAGTCTAAAGACGATCTACAGCTGCTAACGAAAAGGTCAGTAGTTCAAATCCACTAGCCACTCCTTGGAAACTGTGGAGCAGTTCTGCTGTGTCCTACAGAATCACTAAAAGTCAGAATCGACTCCATAGCAACAGGTTTTGGTTTAAAGATGATTTATAGGGAAAACTATAAGAACATTTTATAAAACTCTTTGAAATCATCGGTATGATTAATGGTAATATCACTTGTAGGAAGAAAGTACAGCCAGCCACAGGGCAGATGGGCCAGATAAGAACAGTGGCAGTAAAGCAAAAGATTTAACATCATTGTTTACACACTTATATGGAGAAATAAAGAACAAAAGCAGGCTTATTGAACTTAAATCCTGGATATGTTGGAAGATAACAAAGACCTTTAAGTAAAGAAGAAGAAGAAAAAAAAAAGTGACTGATATGACAAAAGAATATATGGAGATGTCTTCAAAGAGTTATTGGTTCGTCGAAGAAAGTAAAAGCTAAACTGTTGGAACAGGATCTATAATTGAGAATGTGATGTTAGTAAGAATTTCTGAATTGAACAAAAATGATGTAAGCAGATTAGATATAAAATCAATACGTACATGTAACTGGGCAATTTAAATTCAATTACAATACTAAAAAAATGTATCTGTAGAAAGATTATTTTTTAAAAAGACCTCAAACTATGCTACCCTCAGAAAAAATTCTCTGCAATTTTTAAGAAATAAAGGTCCTCGATAGTATGACATCAAGTACATTATACAATAAGAAAGTGAGTAAAAAGACAGGAATGAAAGAAAAGACCAAAATGGATGTCAGCAGAGACTCTGAAATTTGCCCTTAAATGTAGAGAGTACCTAAAGCAAATAGAAAAAATGATGACGTAAAAGAGCTGAATGGAAGATTTCAAAGGGTGGCTTGAGAAGACAAAATCAAGTATTACAAGGACATGTGCAAAGACATGGATTAGAAAACCAAAAAGGAAAAGAATGCTCAGCATTTCTTAAGCTGAAAAAACTGAATAAAAAATTCAAGCCTTGAGTTACAATACTGAAGGACTCTATGGGCAAAATATAGAATGACACTGGAAGCATTGAAAGAAAATGAATGGTACAAGCACTTTGGAAATCGATTTGGCACTTCCTTAAAAACCTAGAAATAGAACTACCATACGATCCAGCGATCCCACTCCTTGGAATATATCCTAGAGAAATAAGACCCTTTATACAGACAGATATATGCACACCCATGTTCGTAAGATGGAAGGAACCAAGGTGCCCATCAATGGATGAATGGATAAATAAATTATGGCATATTCACACAATGGAATACTATGCATCAATAAAGAACAGTGATGAATCTGTGAAACCTTTCATAACATGGAGGAATCTGGAAGGCATTATGCTGAGTGAAATTAGTCAGAGGCAAAAGGACAAATATTGTATAAGACCACTATTATAAGAACTCAAGAAATAGTTTAAACAGAGAGGAAAATATTCTTTGATGGTTACAAGAGGGGGGAGGGAGGGGAAGTGGGAAAGGGGTACTCACTAATTCGATAGTAGAGAAGAACTACTTTACGTGATGGGAAAGACGGCACACAATACAGGCGAGGTCAGCACAACTGGACTAAACCAAAAGCAAAGAAGTTTCCTGAATAAAATTAATGCTTCGAAGGCCAGGGTAGCAGGGGTGGGGGTTTGGGGACCATGATTTCAGGGGATATCTAAGTCAACTGGCATAATAAAATCTATAAGAAAACATTCTGCATCCCACCTTGGAGAGAGGCTCTGGGGTCTTAAACGCTAGCAGGCAGCCATCTAAGATGTATCAATTGGTCTCAACCCACCTGGATCAAAGGAGAATGAAGAACACCAAGGATGCAAGGTAATTATGAGCCCAAAAGATGGAAAGGGCCACATGAACCAGAGACTACATCAGCCTGAGACCAGAAGCACTAGATGGTGCCTGGCTACAACTGATGACTGCCCTGACAGAGACCACAACAGAGAACCCCTGAGGGAGCAGGAGAGCAGTGGGATAAAAAAAAAAAAAAACAAATTCTCATAAAAAGACCAGACTTAATGGTCTGACTGAGACTAGAAGGACCCTGGGGGTCATGGCCCCGAAACCTTCTGTTGGCCCAGGGGAGGAACCATTCCCAAAGCCAACTCTTCAGACTGGACAATGGGTTGGAGAGGGATGCTGGTGAGGAGTGAGCTTCTTGGATCAGGTGGACACTTGAGACTATGTTGGCATCTCCTCCCTGGAGGGGATTTGAGAGGGTAGAGGGGGTGAGAAGCTGGTGAAATGGACAGGAAAAGAGAGAGTGGAGGGAGAGAGCAGGCTGTCTCATTAGGGGAGAGCAATTGGGAATATGTAGCAAGGTATATATAAGTTTTTATGTGAGAGACTGACTTGGTTTGTAAACTTTCACTAAAATCACAATAAAAAATAAAAAAAAAAGAACACATTTCAGTATTAAAAAAAAAAAAAAAGTGGAAGGCATGCACAGTCACTGTACCAAAAAGAATTAGTTGATGTTCAGCCATTTCAGCAGGTAGGATATGATCAAGAACTGATGGTATTAAAGGAAGAAATCAAAGCGGAACTGAATGCATTGGTGAAAAGCAAGGCTGCAAGAATTGACAGAATGAAAATTGAGATATTTCAACAAACAGATGCAATGCTGGGCATGCTCACTCATCTATACCAAGAAATTTAGAAGACAGCTGCCTCGCCAACCAACTAGAAGGGGATCATGTTTGTGCCCATTCCAAGAAAGGTGATCCAACAGAATGCAGAAATTATTGAACAATATCATTAATATCACTTACAGGTAAAATTTTGCTGAAGATCATTCAAAAGTGGTATAGCAGTATATCAACAGGGAACTGCCAGATATTCAATCCAGATTCAGAAGAGGACATAGAACAAGGGATATCATTGCTGATGTCAGATGAATCTTTGCTGAAAGTAGAGAATACAGAAGGATGTTTGCCTGTGTTTTATTGACTACGCAAAGGCATCCAAATGTGTGGATTATAACAAATTATAGATAATGTTGTAAAGAATGAGAATTCCCGAACACTTAATTGTGCTCGTGAGGAACCTGTACTTAGACAAAGAGGCTGCTGTTTGAACAGAACAAAGGCATACTGCTTGGTTTAAAGCCAAGAAAGCTGTGTGTCAGGGTTGTATCCTTTCACCACACTTATTCAACCTGTATGCTGAGTAAGTAATCTGAGAAGCTGGACTATATGAAGAACAAGCATCAGGATTGAAGGAAGACTCCTTAACAACCTGCATTATGCAGATGAAACAACCTTGCTTATTGAAAGTGAAGAGGACTTGAAGCACTTACTGATGAAGGTCAAAGACTATAGCCTTCACTAAGGATTACACCTCAACATAAAGAAAACAAAAATCCTCACAACTGGACAAATTAAGCGACATCATGATAAATGAAGAAAGCAAGAAGTTGTCAAGGATTTCATTTCACTTGGATCCACAATCAATGCCCATGGAAGCAGCAGTCAGGAAATCAAATGACGTATTGTATTGGGCAAATCTGCTGCAAAAGACCCCTTTAAAGTGTTAAAAAGCAAAGACTTCAGTCACCTTGAGGACTAAGGGGGCCCTGACTCAAAAAAAAGGCATGATATTTTCAATTTCCTAATATGCATGCAGGGGCCTGGTTGTGTAATGGTTAAGACCTTGGTTGCTAACCAAAAGTTGGGCATTTCCAATCCATCGGCTGCAACTTGGTAACCCCATAGAGCAGTTCTACTCTGCCCTGTTGGGTCACTTTAAGTCAGAATTGACTCAATGGCAACAGGTTTGGTTTTTTTGGGTTTGGTGAGAAAAATGAACAAATCTGTTCTGGAAGAAGTACAGCCAGAATGCTCTTTAGAAGTGAAGATGGAGAGACTTTTCACACGTACTTTGAACAAGTTATCAGGAGGGACCAGAAGGACATCATGCTTGATAAAGTAAAGAGTCAGCAAAAGAGAGCAAGACCCTCAACAGGATGAACTGACACAATGGCTTCAAAGATGGACTCAAGCATAGCAACGATTGTGAAGATGGTGTATAGGACTAGGTGTTGTTTCATTCTGTTGTATATAGGGACACTATCCATTGGAATTGACTCAAAGGCACCTGACAACAAGAATGTATATACGTAGTCTTAAATATATTCTCAGACATGCAAAGGTTTAACAGTAAGGTCATTTATTAATTAAAGAGACAATATATCCATAATTAACTTTTAAAAATTGATAGATGAAGGTGTCCTATAAACTGGAAACATACAAAAATTGAAATTCAAGTATTAACTGGAAAGTCATGATATAAAAATCCTGACAGTAAAATATAGAAAGAAGCGTAGATAATTGTTATATATCTTGCCGGAACAGAGTGAATTCACAAAGTATAATTCTGAGAAAGACTACATATAATGTGAACATAGTGATAAGTGAAATGCCCAGTGACATTTTCTGGGTGCTTAAGTGAGCTGAAATGACTTTTTCCAACTCAAATTGGCTGTTTTTTTGTTTGTTTGTTCATTTTGTAATAACATAAGGAGACTTAATCTAAACAACCTTAGGTACTTGAATCAAGTAGGTGAATTTGTGAAATTAAAGGCCAGCTATGAGTTTTTTATGAGATACGCTATTTCTTGTAAAAGGGAATGAGGAGCACCTCTGTGTATAACAGAGGATTACTGTTCTGATATGGCAACGGGAGAAACCCTAGTGTCGATAATAAATAATCATGAAGCAAAAATGGTTTTTGCTCCATGTTTCATAAGAAAAACCTAAGTCAGGGGTAAAAGGTTAATGCAGTTAATATCTATGCTGTTTACCTGAGTAGTTTAACCAACCTATACGAGAATACCATTTTCTTCAAAATTATAAAATAATTATACCAAGGGCCCAAATTTTTATCTATTGTTATTGCAACATTTATTGCAAAATTGGAATCTTTATTGTCTCATTGCAATTACTTGTAAAAATGAAAACATTTGCCCAGAGCAACACAGCCTGTAAGGCCAAGCACACAACATTGGCAAAAGTCCTTGAAAGCAAATTTCTCCTATTAATCTATACTATCATTATGTATTATCAATCTTTCTCTAAAACATTTTAGTTGTTAATTTTGACAATTTAAGTAACAATTATGTATTTTTTTATAATAGCATGAGAAAAATGAGTTAATTCATCTGCTGATACAGAGATAAGAAAGTCTTGCCTATTAAAAATCAGTTGGACAATGAGACTATTTTCACAGTAGGTTTTAAGTATTGCGTAGTGTATTAGCAAATAATGAGAAAAAAGAAGTTTCAATATAATGAAGAAAAGCTACATAAAGAGTTATGCTTTATCATCAGGTAGAATGTTCCTGGTTGGTATGCTCTAAAATGTATAACGCTGCTAGGCTAGTCCCGTGGGGCCTTTGGCTATCAGGATAAATGTAGGGCAGGAGAGAGCTCCAGACTTGTTTGAAAACAGCTTCCATTACCTAAGGAAACCTGTTAATGCATTAGGACTAATTCATTCTCAGACTGATAATTTCCATTACATGTAAATAGTTGAATAAAGTTTACTCAAGGTTTTCCATACAAAATGGATTTTTTTTTGCAGTTGTCTTGTGTGTTCTGTTAGCTTCTCCTGTGCTACAAACCACCCAGATATTTAGTGTGTTAAAAGGCAAACATGGTATTATTTTTCACAATTCTGTAGTGAAGCTGGGTAGTTCTATCAGCCTGGACACGTTCAACTTTCTCTGTAATTGGCTCAGCTAGAACTGGATAATCTGGATGTCATCACTCGCTTGTCTAGTCGTTGTTTCAGCATCAGCTGGGATAGTGGGGATAACTTGGTTTTGTCCATGTGTCTCTCATCATCCCTACCTTGGGCTTCACTTGGAAAATGGAATCCAAAAGCAGCAAGAGCAAAAGCCACAGTGTAGAAGTGCTTTACGAGAGTCATTTTGTGTTTGCTTAATATTCCATTGGCCAGAATAGGCCATAAGACTTGCCAAGACTCAAAGTGGGAAAACACAAAGTTTTTGAATGAAAACGTTTGTATCCAGTTTCTTAAGTAACCACCCTACTCTAAATGAGGGCTAGAAATTTTTTTTGTAAAATTGGTGTTAGGACTCTTGATGGTTTAGATTTACAGGCCATTATTGACTCGATGACAATGGGTTTGGTTTGGTTTGGCTTAAGGCAGAGCTATGTTGACAGTGACCAGCCAAAGACAATCAGGAACATACCTTTAATATAATGGGGAATCTCAGAGGGAAGAAGTTAAAGAGATTGGGCTTGTGTTAAGGTATTTTTGTGGAGGGTTTAAAGAAACATGGTTTGCTTTAGCATAGGGGCTGCCACAAAGCACAGGCACTACGCCTGCTTTTTGTGTAGGGATGGGAGGATTGGGGCAGGGCTAAAGCTTTATTTGGTAAAGAAGCTAGGCCAGAGAGATTATGGTCAATT
Organism: Loxodonta africana; assembly: GCF_030014295.1. Lineage (NCBI taxonomy): Eukaryota > Metazoa > Chordata > Mammalia > Proboscidea > Elephantidae > Loxodonta > Loxodonta africana. The sequence continues at coordinate 54,791,444 of NC_087351.1, forward strand.
TTGTGTTTTGCAGTTTTCTTGTTTTTCGTCTGTGCATACCTAAAATGAAACCAAACCCATTACCATCGAGTTGATTCCTACTCATAGCAACCCTATAGGACATAGTACTATTGCTCGGTAAGGTTTCCAAGGAGTGCCTGATGGATTCCAACTGCCAAACTTTTGGTTAGCAGCCAAGCTATTAACCACTGCACCACCAGGGTTCCATCTGTGCATACCAAAAACCAAACACGTTGCCGTATGCACAGACGGCTCATAGCCATCATGTCTATGCACAGCTATGAGCCGTGGGTGCATAGACATGATTATTAAGTGGCCGTGTTTTTGTCTGCCTCCATCTTGGTTACTGGGTGACTTTGTCTGTTACTGGTGTATTGGTTTACTGTGAACATATTTCCGGTCATCAGGAGAATATCATTCCCTTATATGGTGGTATCAGGCCAGTTGCCTGCTGGCAGTTGTCACTTTTTTTCCCCTTTGAGTACAAGCAATGCTGGAGTTGAGACTCTGAAATATGCTTTTGTATGTATGTAATAATTGAAATCCAGCATAAAACTGACAAATATTTAATATTGTACCAATTTCTTACTTCTGGGCAAGACCATTAGTTCAATTCTCCATTCCTCAATCCACCCCTGACACTTGAAGCAGTTGGGTTTAATATGTCTTTTTGTCTTTTGGTGTCTTAGGCCGTCTCTGTAACAAATTTAACACACAATTATAAAATATTAAAATCATGACAAAAAAATCAACTTACAGAAATCGTAGCATCTCGGTTTAAATTGCTTCAGCCGTTCACTCAAGGCACAAATAGAAAGTTACATTCTAACTTTTAGACCACTGTCATTACTGCAAGAACTCCCTGTTGCAAAGCAGTTTCTCAAATCATTCCAGAAGTGGACGCTTTAGCACAAAGTATGTTTTAATGGTACTTTTCCCTCTCTTATGTGCATATGTCTAGGTAAAATTATGGAGAACAGAGGCTTTTTGTATGTAAGTGTGTGTGTTTGTGTATTTCCCAGTCTTTGTTACTTGATCAAGAGACAGTTATTATAATTTTATTTTAATAGCGACTATTTCAAAGTAATGATTTTACAGGGAGATCTTGAGGTTAAGAGTTTCGAAAAAGATTATTGAGATGAAGCAGTGTTTTAACATCTGATGTTACTTAATGTAAACTAGGACATAAGTAGGCCAGGAAAGTAATTACTAAAGTGAGTTAATTTGGTTGAAGCAGAAATTTAGACCCAGAGGTAAATTAAAAAAAAAAAAAAAAAGATATCAATAAATTGGGCTTCCCATTATTTTACGTAAAATAATGGGAAGCCCAATTTATTGATTGTGGGCACGTTATTTACATGGGCACATTATTTGCAAAACATATGGTAGGTCTTCGAGGTGTCAAAGCATAGAAACTCAAGGACTTATGTGCAGACTGTGCAAAAGCGATTACATCTGGAGTATCTGGAAGAGGGAATCGACTCTACGGCACTGGGTTTTGTTTAAGGAAGAGACTACCCACGTGCTACGAAAGTGTGAATATGCTCCCAAGATAGTGCCATGAAGTGAAAAGAAGATCAATAATTTATTCCACCACCAAGAAGATTTCATAAGAATAATAGAGCCTAATGTAGAAGTGATAAAAAAGTGAAGGAGATTTACTGTGCCTTCCTACTCTCTACTTTTAGAAATTATCCACAGCCTTAAACATTCAAATTCATCTTTCCCTGTGGTGTAGTCAATAACAAACTACTCAAGTAGGCATTTGGTAAAATGAATGACATCTGAATCTGATTTGTTGGCAAAGTCCTCCATGTATATTAGAATGAGAGAGCATTTGACAAATATAGAGGTACCACTCTGCAGAAGAAGTGGATATGTGAACTCTGTGACATTCACCAGGGGAATAATGTGGCATACCCATGAGACATGAATTCTTTTTTTGTAAAGTCCATTGAGAAGTGAACACATTAGGGTGTTCATCTGCATCCCTGTAAGGATGGCAAAATCTGCTGATGGCCCCCTCACACTTAAAGTTAAGACATGGCTTAGGGATTGGGGATGCCTAGTGACTTGAACTTTGGGTCTAGGTCTTTTCCTCATTTCCAGTCAGAGATTTTCCTAGAAGACTCCAATTACAAGCAGGTGGTTCCATTCACTAATTTGCCACCAGTGAGAAACACTTAACCACAAACTGGAAAGCTATAAGTAACTGGAAAATGTAATCCATGCTACTTTGGTTTTTAAAAATGAATATTATTTTTGAAATTACATATGTAAAGAGAATATGTCTCTGGCCATAGATTTGTTGTAAAATTAAATGACATAATCTCTTTTTTTTTTTTTAATTTTTATTGTGCTTTAAGTAAAAGTTTATAAATCAAGTCAGTCTCTCAAACAAAAATTTGTATACACCTTGCTATATACTTCTAATTGCTCTCCCCCTAATGAGACAGCCCACTTCTTCCCTCCACTCTCTCTTTTCATTTCCATTCCGCCAGGTACTGACCCCTTCTGCCCTCTCATCTCCTGTCCAGATAGGAGATGCCAACATAGTCTTAAGTGTCTACTTGACCCAAGAAGCTCATTCTTCACCAGCATCTTTTTCTATCCCATTGTCCTGTCCAATCCCTGTCCGAAGATTTGGCTTTGGGAATGGTTCCTGTCTTGGGCTAACAGAAGGTCTGGGGGCCATGACCACTGGGGTCCTACTAGTCTCAGTCAGACCATCAAGTCTGGTCTTATTACGAGAATTTGAGGTCTGCATCCCACAGTTCTCCTGCCCCACAGGAGTTCTCTGTTGTGTTCCCTGTCAGGAAAGTCATTGGTTGTACCCAGGCACCATCTAGTTCTTCTGGTCTCAGGCTGATGTAGTCTCTGGTTTATGTGGCCCTTTCTGCGTCTTCAGCTCATAATTACCTTGTGTCCTTGGTGTTCTTCATTCTCCTTGCTACAAGGGGGTTGAGACCAATTGAAGCATCTTAGATGGCTGCTTGCTAGAGTTTAAAACCCCAGGTGCCACTTCCCAAAGTGGGATGCAGAATGTTTTCTTAATAGATTTTATCTTGCCAATTGACTTAGATGTCCCCTGAAACCATGGTCCCCAAACCCCTGCCCCTGCTACGCTGGCCTTTGAAGTGTTCAGTTTATTCAGGAAACTGCTTTTGGTTTACTCTGGTTGTGCTGACCTCTCCTGTCTTGTGTGTTCTCTTTCCCTTCACCTAAAGTAGTTCTTATCTACTATCTAATTAGTGAATACCCCACTTCCTCCCTCCCTCCTCTCGTAACCATCAAAGAGTATTTTCCTCTCTTTTTAAACTATTTCTTGAGTTCTTATAATAGTGGTCTTATACAATACTTGTCCTTTTGCAACTGACTAATTTCACTCAGCATAATGCCTTCCAGATTCCTCCATGTTATGAAATGTTTCACAGATTCATCACTGTTCTTTATCGATGCATATTATTCCCTTGTGCAAATATACAATAATTTATATATCCATTCATCCATTGATGGGCACCTGGGTTCCTTCTATCTTTTTGCTATTGTAAACAGTGCTCCAATAAACATGGGTGTGCATATATCTGTTCGTGTAAAGGCTCTTATTTCTCTAGGATATATTCCAAGGAGTGGGATTGGTGGATCGTATGGTAGTTCTATTTCTAGTTTTTAAAGGAAGCGCCAAATCGATTTCCAAAGTGGTAGTACCATTTGACATTCCCACCAGCAGTGTATAAGTGTTCCATCTGTCCACATCTCCAACATTTATTATTTTGTGTTTTTGGATTAATGCCAGCCTTGTTGGAGTGAGATGGAATCTCACTGTAGTTTTGATTTATATTTCTCTAATGGCTAATGATTGTGAGCATTTCTTCATGTATCTGTTAGCTATCTGAATGTCTTCTTTATTGAAGTGTCTGTTCATATATTTTGCCCATTTTTTAATTGGGTTATTTGTCTTTTTGTAGTTGAGTTTTCCCAGGATTATGTAGATTTTAGAGATCAGGCACTGATTGGAAATCTCATACCTAAAAACTTTTTCCCAGTCTGTAGGTAATCTTTTTATTCTTTGGTGAAGTCTTTATATGAGCATTAAGTGTTTGATTTTTAGGAGCTCCCAGTTATCTAGTTTTTCTTCTGCATTCTTTATAACGTTTTGTATACTGTTTATGCCATGTATTAGGACTCCTAACGCTGTCCCTATTTTTTCTTCCATGATCTTTATCATTTTAGATTTTATATTTAGGTCTTTGATGAATTTTGAGTTAGTTTTTGTGCATGGAGTGAGGTATGGGTCTTGTTTCATTTTTTTTGAATGGATGTCCAGTTATGCCAGCACTGTTTGTTAAAAAGACTGTCTTTTCCTCATTTAACTGATTTGAGGCCCTTGTCAAATACCAGCTGCTCATATGTGGATGGATTTATGTCTGGATTCTCAATTCTATTCCATTGGTCTATGTATCTGTTGTTGTACCAGTACCAGGCTGTTTTGACTACTGTGGTGGTTTAATAGGCTCTAAAATCAGGTAGAATGAGGCCGCCCACTTTGTTCTTCTTTTTCAGTAATGCTTTACTTATCCAGGGCCTCTTTCTCTTCCATGTGAAGTTGTTGATTTGTTTCTCCATCTCATTAAAGAATGTCCTTGGGGAGGCAGAACCAAGATGGCGGAATAGACAGACATTTCTGGCAAGCCCTTTTTACAGCAAGGACCTGAAAAAATAAGTGAAATGAGTATATTTGTGACAAGCTGGGAGCCCTGAGCATCAAAGGTAAGCTTAGACAATGAACTGAGGGGCAGGGGGAGGAAGAGACCATTCAGAAGGGGAGAGGAGTTACCGGACCTGATCATGGGGAGCCCTTAGGCACCATTCCCGGAGCGGCGGCAGCAGTGGCGGGCTGGTACTAGCGTTTGGCTGCAGTTTCCTCAGGGAGAGGCAGCCAGCACACAGCCTATTAACACCTCCAGAACCTGAGGAGAACAGCTCTCTTGGCAAAAGCTAAGTACTTGTGTGTATTTTACCTCATCCCCCCAAGCCGGTTTCAGTGGCTGAATCCCTGGGCCTGAGACAGACCCTGGTGAACACCTTGAGCCATCCTCCTGGCCTTGGGGAAGGGAAAAATTTGCAATTGGAGGGAAAAGATAATTTGCTAGCTCCATTACCTGGGGGAGCTCAGGACAGGAGCGGCTCCTGTCCAGCATAAACCATCCATGAACCTCGAGCACCTTTCCCTTCTGCATGGACTCTGTGGGCCTATTTGGGGAGAATAGGCCCTTGTTGGCAAACTCCAAGCATTTCAGCTGTGTGGTGGAAAGGTGGGTGTTTGACATTTGACATTGCTTTGCCTATTAAACAAGGTCCTCACCTACCCACATCAGGGGCCTAATGACTGGCAGCTCCATTCAGGTCACCCAGCCACCTGCTACAGAGGTCCAAAGATAACTGGTGCCTCCCAGTACTTACAACCAAAAACTTTGGGTGCCCATGTTCCCTCTGCAGAACCCACCCACCAGCACACTCTAGGGAACAGAGGCACATTTTCCTTGGAGACACTCAGGGGTCGGTTCTCAGCCCCCTGCCTTGTTCAGGGCATGACCCCCTGCTGCAATCAGGTACTGGTATATACACCAATATCCCCTGCCCCTCTAAGACTGTAGGACAAAGCCTGTACCACACACTTGATGATCAGCTATCTGGACACCTGAGCTGAATTCATACAAGAAAAGTGAATGGACTTCTAGACTGATATACCTGATAACAGCTCTAGCCAGCTGGGGACAGAACACAAGAGCTCCAAAGGTGAAAATAATCAAGATAGCTCACTCAAGCAACCTATAGGGGTATACCAAAACAAAATAAAGCAGGCAGCTACAACAGAGTAAGCAAGCATAAGCTAATACAATAACTTATAGATGGCTTGGAGACAACAGTCAATATCAAGTCACATAAAGAAACAGACCATGATCACCTCAGCAGGCTCTCAAAACAAAGAATCCAGGGATCTTCTAGATGAAAGTGCATTCCTGGAATTACCAGACGCAGAATACAAAAGTTTAATACAAAGAACCCTTCGATACATCAGGAAGGAAATGAGGCAATATGCAGAACAAGCCAAGGAACATACAGATAAAGCAACTGAAGAAATTAGAAAGATTGTTCAGGATCATAATGAAAAGTTTAATAAGCTGGAAAAATCCATAGACAGACAGCAATCAGAAATTCAGAAGATTAACAATAAAATTACAGAATTAGACAACTCAATAGAAAGTCAGTGGAGCAGAACTGAGCAAGTAGAAGCTAGAATTTCTGAACTCGAAGATAAATCACTTGGCACTAATATATTTGAAGAAAAACCAGATAAAAGAATTAAAAAAAACGAAGAAACCTTAAGAATCATGTGGGACACTATCAAAAGAAATAACCTATGAGTGTTTGGAGTACCAGAACAGGGAGGGATAACAGAAAATACAGAGAAAATTGTTGAAGATTTGTTGGCAGAAAACTTCCCTGATATTGTGAAAGACAAGAAGATATCTATCTAAGATGCTCATCAAACTCCACATAAGGTAGATGTTAAAAGAGAGTCACCAAGACATATTATAATCAAACTTGCCAAAACCAAAGATAAAGAGAGAATTATAAGAGAAGCAAGGGATAAAAGAAAAGTCACCTACAAAGGAGAGCTCAGGCTACTGGACAGAAACCATACAGGCAAGAAGGCAATGGGATGACATATTTAAAAAATTGAAGGAAAAAAATTTCTTGCCAAGAATCATATATCCATCAAAACAGTCTCTTAAATATGAAGGCAAAATTAAGATATTTCCAGATAAACAGAAGTTTAGGGAATTCGTAAAAACCAAACCAAAATTACAAGAAATACTAAAGGGAGTTCTTTCATTAGAAAATCAATAATATCAGGTATCAACCCAAGACTAGAACACTGGGCAGAGCAACCAGAAGTCAACCCAGGCAGGGAAATCCAAGGAAACAAAGCAAGATTATAAAAAAAAAAGGAAAAAAAAAAAAAAGCCCGAAACAGGGTAACAATGATGTTATTATATAAAAAGAAGACAACATTAAAAACAATAAGGAGGGACAAAGAAATGTAATCATACACCTTCCATATGGAAAGGACCATATGGCGATATAAAGAAATAAAAATTAGTTTTAAATTTAGAAAAATAGGGGTAAATACTAAGGCAACCACAAAGGAGAAAACTATCCTACTCATCAAAATAAAATAAAAGGAAAAAATACAAACTCAGGAGAAACAAAATCAACAACAACAAATGTGAGGAAAGGACAATATATAAACAAAATCTACTCAGCACATAAAATCAAGTGGGAAAAAGAATGTGTCAACACACAAAAAAAGACATCAAAATGATAGCATTAAATTCATACCTATCCATAATTACCCTGAATGTAAATGGACTAAATGTACCAATAAAGAGACAGAGAGTGGCAGAACGGATTAAAAAACAAGATCTGTCTATAACCTGCCCACAAGAGACACACCTTAGACCTAGAGACACAAAAAAACAAAAACTCAACGGATGGAAAAAAGTATATCAAGCAAATAACAATCAAAAAAGAGCAGGAGTTGAAAAAGTACTGGGTTATAAAAGACATTAAGCAGGGAATAAAGAAATTCATAGAATGCAACAAGAATGAAAACAATTCCTATCAAAACCTCTGGGAAACAGCAAAAGCAGTGCTCAGAGGTCAATTTATATTGATAAATGCACACATACATAAAGAAGAAAGAGCCAAAATCAGAGAAGTGTCCCTACAACTTGAAAAAATTGAAAGTGAGCAACAAAAGAATTCATCAGGCGCCGGAAGAAAACAAATAATAAAAATTAGAGCTGAACTAAATGAATTAGAGAACAGAAAAACAATTGAAAGAATTAACAAAGCCAAAAGCTGGTTCTTTGAAAAAATTAACAAAATTGATAAACCATTGGCTAGACTGACTAAAGAAAAACAGGAAAGGAAACAAATAACCCGAATAAGAAACGAGATGGGCCACATCACAACAGACCCAACTGAAATTAAAAGAATCATATCAGATTATTACAAAAAGTTGTACTCTAACAAATTTGCAAACCTAGAAGAAATGGATAAATTCCTAGAAAAACACTACTTACCTAAACTAACACAATCAGAGGTAGAACAACTAAATAGACCCATAACAAAAAAAGAGATTGAAACGGTAATCAAAAAACTCCCAACAAAAAAAAGCCCTGGCCCGGACGGCTTCACTGCAGAGTTCTACCAAACTTTCGGTGAAGACTTAACACCACTACTACTAAAGGTATTTCAAAGCATAGAAAATGACGCAACACTACCTAACTCATTCTATGAAGCCACCATATCCCTGATACCAAAACCAGGTAAAGACACCACAAAAAAAGAAAATTACAGACCTATATCCCTCATGAACATAGATGCAAAAATCCTCAACAAAATTCTAGCCAATAGAATTCAACAACATATCAAAAAAATAATTCACCCTGATCAAGTGGGATTTATACCAGGTATGCAAGGCTGGTTTAATATTAGAAAAACCATTAATGTAATCCACCATATAAATAAAACAAAGACAAAAACCACATGATCTTATCAATTGTTGCAGAAAAGGCATTTGACAAAGTCCAACACCCATTCATGATAAAAACTCTCAGCAAAATAGGAATTGAAGGAAAATTCCTCAACATAATAAAGGACATCTATACAAAGCCAACAGCCAACATCACTCTAAATGGAGAGAGCCTGAAAGCATTTCCCTTGAGAATGGGAACCAGACAAGGATGCCCTTTATCACCACTCTTATTCAACATTGTGCTAGAAGTCCTAGCCAGAGCAGTTAGGCTAGACAAAGAAATAAAGGGCATCCAGATCGGCAAGGAGGAAATAAAATTATCTTTATTTGCAGATGACATGAACTTATACAGAGAAAAACCTAAGGAATCCTCCAGAAAACTACTGAAACTAATAGAAGAGTTTGTCAGTCTCAGGTTATAAAGTAAACATACAAAAATCATTTGGATTCCTCTACATCAATAAAAAGAACATCGAAGAGGAAATCACCAAATCAATACTATTCACAGTAGCCCCCAAGAAGATAAAATACTTAGGAATAAATCTTAACAAAGATGTATAAGACCTATACAAAGAAAACTACAAAGTACTACTGCAAGAAAATAAAAAGGACCGACTTAGGTGGAAAAACATACCTTGTTCATGGATAGGAAGACAACATAGTAAAAATGTCTATTCTACCAAAAGCCATCTGTACATACAATGCACTTCCGATCCAAATTCCAATGACATTTTTTAATGTGATGGAGAAACAAATCACCAAGTTCATATGGAAGGGAAAGAAGCCCCGGATAACTAAAGCCTTACTGAAAAAGAAGAAGAAAGTGGGAGGCCTCGCTCTACCCGATTTTAGGACATATTATAGGGCCATAGTAGTCAAAACAGCCTGGTACTGGTACAACAATAGGCACATAGACCAATGGAACAGAATTGAGAACCCAGATATGAATCCATCCACATATGAGCAGCTGATATTTGACAAAGCCCAATGTCAGCTAATTGGGGAAAAGATAGTCTTTTTAACAAATGGTGCTGGCATAACTGGATATCCATTTGCAAAACAATGAAACAGGACCCATACCTCACACCACGCACAAAAACGAACTCCAAGTGGATCAAAGACCTAAACATAAAGACTAAAACGATAAAGATCATGGAAGAAAAAATAGGAACAACGTAGGAGCCCTAATACAGGGCATAAAGAGAATACAAAACATTACCAAAAATGACGAAGAGAAACCAGATAACTGGGAGCTCCTAAAAATCAAACACCTATGCTCATCTAAAGACTTCACCAAATGAGTAAAAAGACCATCTACAGATTGGGAAAGAATCTTCAGCTATGACATCTCCGACCAGCGCCTGATCTCTAAAATCTATATGATTCTGTTAAAACTCAACCACAAAAAGACAAACAACCCAATCAAGAAGTGGGCAAAGGATAGGAACACGCACTTCACTAAAGAAGATATTCAGGCAGCTAACAGATACATGAGAAAATGCTCTCTATCACTAGCCATTAGAGAAATGCAAATTAAAACTACGATGAGATTCCATCTCACTCCAACAAGGCTGGCATTAATCCAAAAAACACAAAATAATAAATGTTGGAGAGGCTGCGGAGAGATTGGAACTCTTATACACTGCTGGTGGGAATGTAAAATGGTACAACCACTTTGGAAATCTATCTGGTGTTTTCTTAAAAAGTTAGAAATAGAACTACCATACAACCCAGAAATCCCACTCCTTGGAATATACCCTAGAGAAATAAGAGCCTTTACAGGAACAGATACATGCACACCCATGTTTATTGCAGCACTGTTTACAATAGCAAAAAGATGGAAGCAACCAAGATGCCCATCAACGGATGAATGGATAAATAAATTGTGGTATATTCACACAATGGAATACTACACATTGATAAAGAACAGTGACGAATCTGTGAAACATTTCATAACACGGAGGAATCTGGAAGGCATTATGCTGAGTGAAATTAGTCAGTAGCAAAAGGACAAATATTGTATAAGACCACTATTATAAGAACTTGAGAAATAGTTTAAATTGAGAAGAAAACATTCTTTTGTGGTTATGGGGATGGGGGATCAAGGGTGGGAGAGGGACATTCTATTAGATAGTAGATAAGAACTACTTTAGGTGAAGGGAAATACAGCACACAATACAGGGGAGGTCAGCACAATTGGACTAAACCAAAAGCAAAGAAGTTTCCTGAATAAACTGAATGCTTGGAAGGCCAGCATAGCAGGGGCAGGGGTTCTGGGGACCATGGTTTCAGGGGACATCTAAGTCAATTGACATAATAAAATCTATTAAGAAAACATTTTGCTTCCCACTCTGAAGAGTGGCATCTGGGGTCTAAAACGCTAGCAAGCAGCCGTCTAAGATGCATCAATTGGTCTCAACATATCTGGATCAAAGGAGAATGAACACCAAGGACACAAGGTGATTACAAGCCCAAGAGACAGAAAGGGCCACCTGAACCAGAGACTACATCATCCTGAGACCAGAAGAACTAGATGGTGCCCAGACACAACGGATGACTTCCCTGACAGGGAACACAACAGAGAACCCCTGAGGGAGCCGGAGAGCAGTGGGATGCAGATCCCAAATTCTCATAAGACCAGACTTAATGGTCTGATTGAGACTGGAAGGACCCTGGTGGTCATGACCCCCAGACCTTCTGTTGGCCCAGGACAGGAACCATTCCTGAAGCCAACTCTTTAGACATGGATTGGACTGGACAATGGGTTGGAGAGGGATGCTGGTGAGGAGTGAGCTTCTTGGATCAGGTGGACACTTGAGACTATGTTGGCATCTCCTGTCTGGAGGGGAGATGAGAGGGTGGAGGGAGTTAGAAGCTGGAGAAATGGACATGAAAAAAGAGAGTGGAGGGGGAGGTGGGCTGTCTCATTAGGGGAAGAGTAATTGGGAGTGTGTTGGTAGTGTGTAGCAAGGTGTATATGGGTTTTTGTGTGAGAGACTGACTTGATTCGTAACTTTCACTTAAAGCACAATAAAAATTGTTAAAAAAAATTACTCTAAAGCAAAGATAAGGAGTTAAGGTGGCAGGGAAACTAGAGTACTGGAAATGGTACAATCAGAATGGAATGAATGAGAATGATGATACATTGTGAAAAATGTAAACAATATCACTGAATAATTTGTATAGAAATTGTTAAATGGGAACCGAATTTGCTGTGTAAACTTTCACCTTAAACACGATAAAATATTATTAAAAAAAAAAAAAGAATGTCGTTGGAATTTGGATTGGAATTGCATTAAATCTATAGATCGCTTTCAGTATAGACATTTTTACAATGTTAAGTCTTCTTACCCATGAGCAAAGTATGTTTTTCCACTTATGTAGGTCTCTCTTGGTTTCTTGTAGAAGTGTACTGTAGTTTTCTTTGTATAAGTCTTCTACATCTCTAGTAAGATTTATTCCTAAGTATTTTATCTTCTTTGGGGCTACTGTAAATGGTATTGATTTGGTGATTTCCTCTTCAATGTTCTTTTGTTGGTCTGTGGGTGTCTTTTGCTGTTCTCTTTCTGTTTGTTTGAGTTGTGTAGCTAATGTTTTATTTTGACCCTTTCTTCTTCTTTGATGTGTGCATCTGTTGCTATAAATTGACCTCTGAGCATTGCCTTTGCTGTATCCCAAAATTTTAATATGATGTGTTCTCCTTCTTGTTTGATTCTAGGGATGTTTTAATTCCATCTTTGATTTCTTCTATTACTCAGTGGTTTCTAAGCAGGGTTTTATTCAGTTTCCACATATTTGACTTTTGTTTCTTTCTCTTCCTGTTATTAATTTCTACTTTATAGTGTTGTGATCAGAGAAGATGCTTTTTATTATCTCAACGTTTTGGATTTTATTGAAGGCTGCTTTGTGGCCTAAGATGCAGCCTATTCTGGAAAACGTTCCAGGTGTGTTGGAAAAGAATGTGTACTTTGAAGCTATTGGGTGTAGTGTTCTATACATGTCTATGAGGTCAAGTTGTTTGATTGTGGCCTTTAGATCTTCTGTATCTTTGTTGAGTTTCTTTCTAGATGTTCTGTCCTTTACTGAGAGTGGTGTGTTAAAGTCTGCTGCTATTATTTTGGAACTGTCAATTCCTATTTTCAGTGCTTTTAGTATTTCTTTCATGTATTTTGGAGCTCTATCACTGGGGTGCATAGATATTTATTACGGTTATGTCTTCATGGTGGATTGTCCCTTTAATCATTATGTCCTTCTTTGTGTTTTATGGTGGATTTGGGTTTAAAAGCTATTGTATCTGAGATTAGTATCACAACCCCTTCTCTTTTATGGTTGCTGTTTGCTAGGTACATTTTTTTATCCTTTGATTTTTAATATATTCATATCTTTGTTTCTAAGGTGTGACTCTTTTAGACAGCATGCTGATGGGTCCTTTTTTTTTTTAATCCATTCTGTCTCTTTTTGGGTGCATTTAAGCCTTTTCCACTCAGTGTGATTATTGATAGATGTGAGTTTATAGCTGTCATTTTGTAGTCCTTTTTTTTCTGTGTGTGTGGTGCTTACGTTTTCTTTGATCTTCTTACTCTCCTGTGCTGAATTCCTTTTGTCTGTGAATTTTTTTGTTTGTTTCTTTTCTTTTTGTAGAGTTTGTGTTTACTGAGACTTTATGTTTTTCTTCTTTATTTTGAGAGTAGGTATGCTAACTTTCTTGTGGTTACCTTGAAATTTACCCCTATTTTTCCAAATTTAAACCAGTCTTTTATTACTTGATAACACCTTAATTTCCTCTCCATTTTAAAGTTCTATCCCTATACTGTTTATTCCCTCTTTTATTGTTCTGACGTTGTTGACATTTACAGATTGACCTCTCTGGTTCCCTGTTGTAAATCTTTTAGTTTTATTTTATCCTTGAGAGTTCATTACCTAGGTTGGTTTCTGGCTGATGCTGTCTTGCACCGTTGTTTCAGGTTGTTGTCTGATGTTGTTGGTTCTCTGATTGAAGGACTTTCTTTAGTAATTCCTGTGTTTGGTCTGGTTTTTACATATTCCCTTAATTTCTGCTTATCTGGAAATATCCAAATATTGCCATCATATTGGAGTGAGAGTTTGGAGGATCTATTATTCTGGGTTGGCACCTTTTTTTCTCTCAAGATTTTATATATGCCATTCCATTGCCTTTTGCTTGCATGGTTTCTGTCGAGTAATCAGAACTTAGTCTCATTGTTTCCCTTCTGTATGTGACTTATCGTTTTTCTCAAGCTGCTCCAGGATTCTTTCCTTTGTCTTTGGTTTTAGTGAGTGTGATTATATGTCTTGATGATTTTCTTTTTGGATCTATCATATATGGGGTTTGTTGAGCTTCTTGGATGGTAGCCTTTTGTCTTTCATGATCTTAGGGAAGTTTTCTGTCAACAAATCTTCTGTGATCCTTTCTGTGTTTTCTGTTTTCTCCCCCTGTTCTGGAACTCCAATTACATGTACATTTTTGCGTTTGACTATATCATGCATCGTTCTCAGGGTTCCTTTATTTTTCTTCATTCTTTTCTCTGATTTTCTCAATCAAAGTGCTATCCAAGGATTTATCTTCAATTTCACTGATCCTGTCTTCCATTGTTTCAAATTTAATTTGCTCATAAAACCTTCTATTGCACTGTCCATTCCTAAAATCTTGTTGTTTAGCTTTTGGATTTCTAATTACTGTTTTTGAGTGACTCCTAGTTGTTTATTTTCACATTTTGTTCCTGTTTTATTTTCCTGATTTCTTTTCCATGATTTTGTCTATTTTTTTTCCTTATTTTTGTCTGCTTTTTCCATCATCTCTTGAAGAATCCTGAATATTAGAGTTTTGAATTCCCTATCAGGTAGTTCCAGTACCTTTTCTTCTACAGGAAAATCATTTGGTGTTTTATTTTAGACACTTTCTGGAGCCATACTGTTCTGTTTTTTTTATATGCTTTGATATTTTCTGCTGTCTCTGGGATATTCAGGAATTATTTTCTTTGTTTCATGATTATAGATTAGTTTGTTTCATCTTACTTTTTTTCTTTTATTTAGTTATGTCTGGGCAGGCAGGCTGGGCATGCTTTGCTGCTTGCTTGTTTGTTGGCACAACACTTCTCACCAACTTGTCCAGTAGGGCAGGGCCAATTGTGCAGCTGTGATGCAGCAGAGCAGGTCTAGGGGAGAGAAGAGAGAGGGATGAGTCATTTGCAGCACATACTGGGGCCAACAGAGTGGGGCCAGGGTGCAGTAGGGTGGGGTTCAGTGGTCCATGCTGTGCTGCTTGGGGGTGCTGTGGTAGGTGCACAGGGCAGATAGGCAGGAAAGAAGGGAGAGGATGTAATATGTGAGGAAAGGAGAGAGAGAGAAGAAAAATAAAAGAGAAAAAATAAATGCTCTGAAGGAGTCTGCCAATGGGGGCGGCATGAACCCAGGGAGGCCATATGCAGGTGGCTCTGTAGCTGAGTAGTGTGGCACATCCTGTCATGAAGGGACGGGGAAAGCCCATGCAGTCAGATGAGTGGGAGAAAGGAAAGGAAGGAGGGGAGAGAGACAGAGAAGAAACTTAAAAAACAAAACAAAAAAGGTGCTAAGGGCTGAACAGTGTGGCACATGTTGTCATGAGGGGATGGGGAAAGCCCATGCAGTTAGATGAGTGGGAGAAAGGAAAGGAAGGAAGGGAGGGAGACAGTGAAGAAACTTAAAAAAAAAGAGATGCTAAGGGAGCTGCTGGTGGGGTGTCACAGACCCAGTGAGGCAGTGTGTCAGTGATTCTCTAGCCAAGTGGTGTAGCCAAGCCCATCAAGAAAGGATGGGGATGGCACACAGAGCTTGGAGAATGGGAGAAAGGAAAGGAAGGAAGGGAAAGGGAGAGATAAGAAACTGAAGGAAAAATAAATAAATAAATGTTGCTGAGGGATCCTGCCAGTGGGGTAGCACAGACTCAGGGAAGCTGTGTGCCGGTGACTCTCTTCCCCAGCTGTGTTGCACAGCCCATCAAAAAGGACAGGGTTGGGACACACTGCTAGCTGGGCAGAAGAAAGGAAAGGAAGTAAGAGAGAGAGAAGAAATTAAACAAAACAAATAACAAAACAACCCCCCCCCCAAAAAAAAAGTCACTGAAGGAGCCAGCTGGTAAGGGTGGGTGATTCCAGATGGTAAGGAACTGTTGTCTCTCTGGCCAAGAGACTGTGGCCTGTTGGAAAGCAGTAGGGTCCATGTGGAGGGAAAAATGGTAGGGGTGTGAAAGCATGTATCCCTTGTTACAAGGTGCTCTGTCTACTATTGGGAGGTCCGTGAAGTTGCCTCCCTGTACTTCCTCTCTGCCGTTCTTGGTGGCTGAGGTCCAAGATGGCAAGTCCATGTCATGTTAGCTGGTAGCGGACCTCCACTCCATAGGTCTCCTCTTTCTCTGTTCTCTGTAACTTTCTTATTCCATTTGGTGTTTGGTTGAGTTCCTTATCACTTCATTTGATGCTTTCAGTTCCAGGACTGACATTTGTATTTATTTTACTTTTTGGGGTCTTTGCTGTAGAGGAATAGCACAGTATCTCTGCCATGTTGGCTCTCTTTTTTCATATTTATCCCTTTCCCAGTTCATATCACAGTACCTTGTTAAAATTAACTGAGATACTGTATCCACAATTCTGCCCGGTGTATAATTTATGTCAGGCATTGTTTGTTAGCAATATAAAAATGAATGAAATATAGTCCATACACTCAGGATCTCAAGGGACACTTTCACCTTTCATACTGACTACATATACCTTCACATATCCTGTGATTCTGATGCAGCAGTAATGCACTTTTTTTTTTTTTTTTGGTCACGAAATGCTCATAATTATTTGTCTATGGCTATAAATCTTAGTCCATTAAACAACTTAGATTTTGCCATCCTTCCATATCCTTTTTTCCTTATGGACCTTTGAACATGGTGGTTTTCACTCATATTATTCATTCTGCAATTATAGAGAACTTAATTTTACTTACTTTCTAAATCTGTACAGCCTTTTTGCATAATAATTTGCCCAAGTAGTTGTTTAATAAATGTTTATTAATTTACTTAAAATGTCTGTTGCTTCACTTGAAGATAAATCTTATAAAGAATTTATGGTTGGACATCTTAGAAAATTTTCAATTAAAGCAGATCATAAGGATACCATTTATTACAATAAATCAGCATTGTGCTTGACCCATTCATTGTAAGTGTTCTTGGCTGATCCATGATTATTATTAAAAGTGATCTGTGTTTTATTGCTCTATGAGAGTTAATGAAAGCTGAAAACATTAGTATTATTAAAAAATAATGGACACTGGAATAATTATTTCTCACAGTTTATAATCATGAAATACTGTATGACATACTTTCATAGTTAAGATTTTTTTTTCGTGAAACAATAAATTGGGCTAGACAGCCATGAAAACCTTTCCTCTCTATTTCTAGGTAAAAAAAAAATCTTGAAAATTGATTGCTGGGGATGCAGAGGTAAGCTAGATGGAAAATAAAAAAATGTGGATATCACTATTGCTTGTAGTAGAAATGCCACAGAGTGACTACAGCTTTACTATATAACCTAACCTTTCTATGTGCTGGCCATTTATTTCTTTAATTTCTTGACAATAGAATGGTGCACTTTTCATAGCTTAAATTAGAAATGTCTTCTAGACATTTGTCTTCATCTCGAACCCCTGTATAAAGGTTCAGGGATTTTGCTGCTCAGGTACTTCACAGAATCTCTTTTAAAGTCCTTAAAATACAGTTTATAGATAGCATGGCATTAGGCATGATGAAATAATTTCCTTTTAAAAACATGTATTTTTTGAAGTTACGCATAGTACACTGCAAAATATTAATGAATTGAAATGATAAGTCCCAATATGAATTACTCTATGTGGTGTTAGATATGTTAGGTGTATACATACAATGAAAAGCAACGATGAAAACATCACTCCCTCATCAAAGCACACACATGAATACATTTATCATTTGTCCACTTCAATGAAATTAAAATGGAATTCATGTTAAGCAAAAATTTTGGAGTCTTCTTTTCCATACAATCTCAGATCCTTTACCCTGGCTAACGTTTCTGCAAACCAACCCCCCTGTTCCTAGTATATTTTCACTGATTAAAACACATTTTTCTGCAAGAGTTATGCCTTAGTCATCTAGTGCTGCTGTAACAGAAATACCACAAGTGGATGGCTTTAACAAAGAGAAATTCATTCTCTCACAGTCTAGTAGGTTACAAGTCCAAATTCAGAATGTCAGCTCCAGGGGAAGGCTTTCTCTCACTGTTAGCTCTGGAGGAAGGTCCTTGTCCTCACCCTTCCCTGATTGAAGAGCTTCTCAGGCGCAGGGACCCTGTGTTCGAAGGACCACTCTGCTCCTGGTGCTGCTTTCTTGGTGGTATGAAGTCCCCAACTCTCTGCTTCTTTTCCTTTTATCTCTTGAGAGATAAAAGGTGGTGCAGGCCACACCCCAGGGAAACTCCCTGTACCTTCAGTCAAGGAAGTAACCTGAGTAAGAGTGGTGTTACCATCCCATCGTAATTCTCTTTCATGCCCATCCAGCCCAATTGATTGTTTCAAGAAAAAAAATCAACTATCAAAGTATGTCATATAGTATTTCATGATCATAAACTGTGAGAAATAATTATTCCAGTGTCCAGTATTTTTAATGATACTAAAGTTTGCAGCTTTCATTAACTCTCATAGAGCAATAAAATACTGGGTCACTTTTCATAATAATAATCAATCACAAAATGGAGGAGAACCACACAATACTGGAAATCATGGCCTAACCAAGCTGACACTTACTTTTGGGGGGACACAATTCAGTCCATGACAAGTTACATGAAGCAGATTCTTTTTTTAGGAATCATTTTGCCCTTAATTTTTAAACAAAAGAACTTAATTTCTTGCTAGAAGAATTTGGGACATCCAGTAAGCACTGGCATTTTGGTGTAGCCGGCTGGCAAGAAACTTGAAATTACACTAGATTTAAAGTTATACTTGGTTGGTTTGCTTTTTTTGTTTTTAGGGAGTGCTTTGACAATATTTGGTAAGAAGGAGTAATATTTCCTAAGTATATTAGGAAATATTACCCTTTGAGTCAAGTACTCAGAGTTGTAGATGATGAAGAAAAAAATCCATTGTACTCTTAATTACTGACTTCTTCTAATGTTAAACATTATTCCTTATATTTAATGTTGTTTTGAGAAATACTGAAAAGTCTGAGTATGCCTGCTATTGTCACCACTGGGCTATAGAGTTTCCTAAAAAGAGATGTAATGTTGGTATACACTTTTTTTTCAAATATTATTAAAGCTATACTTCTTCTATTCAGTGAACTCATTTTTTTCTTCAAATTCATAAAATCCAAATGTGAAAATTACATTGAGACAAATTGTAAGAAGTAGATATGCTATTTGATTCAGTACAAAAGATTTAATAGTTAGAAGGTTTTCTGTCAGATATTTTTTATGAGGTGGTAAAGTAATAGCTTTCCAGGCACCTCTGGATGGGTTCCAACTGCCAACTTTCCACTAGTAGTTGAACCCTTAACCATTTGTGGCACCCAGGGACTCTGAAGAAATTATTTCCTTTAAATCTCTACCATATTTGGTTGGGCTGTTGACAAAGTTTCTTCCCGTATGACTCTTCTCATTTGTTGGTTTTGTTGGTTTTGTTTGTCTGTTTCCCAGTGACACCCAAATTCTGAACTGTTTCCTGATTTTTTGTGTACATCAAAATAATAACATGTCGGTTGATAAAACTCATGGCTGTGGAGCCCATTCTGACTCATAGCAACCCTGGAACTGCCCCATAGGGTTTCCAAGGCTGTAAATCTTTATGGAAGCAGATTGCCACATCTTTCTCCAGTGGAGCAGGTGGTTGGTTCGAACCACCTAGCTTTTGGTTAGCAGCCTAGGTCTTTAACTCGGTCTAATAGTAATATATCATTAAATATATTAAAAATGTAGTATTTTTTATATATAGGACTCTTTACTCCTATTCACTAGGCTTAGAGGAAGCAGCTGTCCTCTTTTTAGAAGTCAAAAGTTCTAACTCAGTTCTTGAATCCCACCCTTTCTGACGCCTCTGAAAACCAAATATCTCTTTTTTTTTTTTTTTTGCCTCCGTATACTGACATATTTTTGGTATACATACCATCTCATATTGGTAGTGATAAAATAATTTTCTCTCAGCGGTACAAAATCCTGCAAAGCAGTTCCTTGGATGTATGTGGTACACCCTATGATTTTTTTCATCTTGTTTTCATCTGTATTAATAAATTGATATTTGTATGATATAATATCAAAATAATTAATGTGAACCTTATCAAAACCAGAAAACCAAACCCAGTGCCATGGAGTCATTTCTGACTCATAGGGACCTCATAGGGTTTCCAAAGCTGTAAATCTCTAAGTAAGCAGGATGTCACATCTTTCTCTCACAGTTACTGATGGTTTTGAGCCACTGACCTTTCAGTTAGCAGCCAATGGCTTTAACCACTGTGGCACCAGGACTCAGTAAGAACCTTACATAGGTGTTAAGTGTATTTTATCATATCATTGGAAAGATTCATAATCTAAATTTTGCTCTAAAGCAGATGTATTCATTACCATTGCTAATGACTTTTAAATATTAAGTTTTTGATTTAGGAATTTAACTAAGGACTTAATGGTAATATGAAACTAGTGATCCAATTATATAGATAAGTACTTTATTATTTTACACACATTAGTATCTTTAGTAATGAATTTTTGAATTAAGGTCAAGTTGGATTTCATTCTCATATTTCCCCTCCTTGTGTCACCAGGAAATGAAAACTCTAGAATAATACTGTCAAATCAAGAAGAAAGAACTTTGTGTTATTACTATAGCAATATCTCTTACCAATGCTTGGATTTCTATAAACGTGTGGAAGAAGTTTCCCTTCTGAAGGGAGTTTCTGACTACATAAAGGGGGATGTTACTTACATGACTGAGGTAAGATATTTTGCTTTTAGTAATGAGAAAATTCAATAATGTAGCATCGTGATTCTAAGTGACCAATTAAGTGTGAAAATAAACTAACAGCTTCATACTGGGAATTTTCTTTTCCATATATCATTTGTTCTAGATAACTGTATTGGTTAGACAGGTCACAATTATATACATCATACTGTGTAGCTGACATCTAAAGCTTAGACATAATAAATACTACAGAATATAACTGTTTTTTCACTATTATTTCTATATCTGCAGTGCTGATTGAGTTATACAGAATCATTCACATTTTCCTGTCAATTTCCCAGCACCTTCATTGTGGACATTTAGATTGTTTCCATTATTTTTGTACCATAAACAGCCCTACAGTAAGTGTTTCAATCAGATTCACAAAAGAAATGTCTCTTTTAATTACTTTCAACACTGAGTGACCTTTAGATTTTTTTCTGAATGTTATTTTTCCCATATATATCTAATGTCATAGGCCTTTTTCTATATTAATCCTTCCTTCTATTTTAAGTTTTTTTTCCTGTCTTCTTTTGATATCCCTTCTATTTCTAAAATTATTGCTAATGTTAATTCCATTTTTTAGATGTTCAGATGGATCCATCGTATTTTGATTTATGTGTGTGTCTTATTAAAGCTTTAATCATAAAAAGTACCTAAAGAGAAACCAAACAACATCAACAATAAAAATATACCAAGCCGTAAAGTGAGGAATCAAATTTAAAAATTCCAGAATGTAAGGATGGAACATCCTGGTGAAAATATACCACTCATCAATAAAACATAAACACTATTGCAAAGAAACTTATAAATTATGAAATAGTTTTGAATACCTGACATCTAGATACTTTTGATTACATGGCACCCAAACACTAAAGACAAAGAACTTTTTGAAACACTTCAGCTGTCTCAACCTCTCAATATGATACCTATTCACTGAAATTTATCGCAATGCTTTAAAGCCTAGTACACACCAAATTTTGTTTATTTTTTATACGTAGTTGAGAATAATCTGCATTTTCTAAATCTCCTCATGCCAAAGCTTACCCTCTACCACTATTCGATAGCCTCCAGAGTTCTACTAAGAAAAGACACTCATTTGATTGCAATCCAATAGCCCTGGAAATGGAATTTAGACAAGGAAGTGACTATTTAGGGCTTGTCAGCTCCTTCCCCCACCTCTTTTTCTCATGCTTTCAAATATATAGGGCTTCACAATTGCCCTGATTTTACTCCTTAATATACCTGAAACAGCATGAAAGTGGGCACTTGTTGTCCTAAGGCAAGAGAGGCATGGGGAATCAAGAAGAAAAACCTTTTATTATCATCCCAGACTGACGGCCCTCCCTCCCCCAACACACACATACAAAATCCTCATATACCATCTCAAAAGGGATTTTTCTCCTAGGAGGTGTTCTGACAGTTTTCTATCTAGTGCCTCTCCTCTATAGTTCCATGGAGTTGATCATGGAAGATAGAGCCAATAGTCTGCAGTGCTTTAATATCCTTTCCGAAAATACCAACTGGGATTTCTCTAAATCCTTATCACTTAAAGCCACTTCCTTTCTTCCTTCTCTCTCTCCGTTTTTCTTAGTTTCCTTTTATTATTGTTTTCAGCTAAAGATATTACTAACCAACAGAATAACATGTACATTTTCTGTTATCAAAGATAATCATTATAACTACGTAGAAAATCTTAAGGTAATAAAATTCACTTAAAATCACTCAGAGATAATCACTGATAGCATGTTGTTTTCCTCTGTTCTACAGGGTTGCTATGAGTCAGAATCAACCCAACGGCAACAGTTTTTTTTTTTTTTTTTTTGTGGTTTAAAGGCAAGGGAGTTTTTGGAGAAGACCTGTGGTTAAAACTCTGGGTGTGGTCATAAAGTAGCAGATCTTCTTTTTCATATCTGTTTTCATTAGAGTGCATCCCCCACAAAAGATATTCTCAACACATAGACAGTATAACTTTCCCTATGAATGTCAGCCAGTCTTTTTCTTTGGCCACTCTAATGCTGGTGCAATAAGTACAAAAAATCAATGCCTGGCTTAACATCAAGAGAGCTTCAACAACATTGCCTCACATGAAGAGACATATTTTACAAAAGGAGATATTATGGACTCATGATCATAAAATCAATTTGCTCTACTCTAGGCTGCCTCATCCAGTGTAGCAGCTCTAATAGAACAATGGAATGTGGTATTACGTACTTAACTAAGTTACCAACTTGGAGACATTTCTCTTGAGGATACGCTATTTATACTAAATAATACATGGGGCCAGAAGTCAAAGGATGGAAGTATGCATGGTCTACGAATCTGTTCTAGTGAACCCCTTGGAGAATTTGTGTCCCCGGTGCCAGAATCCTTAGACTGTACTAGTTCAGATGTTCTGGGTCTTGGTACTAGTGGTGGGAGCTGATAAAAGTGCTTCCGCTAGGGAGCATATCCAGATGTTGAAGCTATTACTAACATCTATCAATTTGGGCTTCAAGTAACAGCAGGCAACCGTTACTCTATTTGCAGGGGTAATAGATCCTGATAACGAAGATGTCCTAGGTTTGCTGGTACATTGTGAGTGCAGGAATGTATAAGTATGGAACTCATGGGATTCACTGAACTGTCACTTTATTCTCTCATGGGCAATTGAAACAATAATGGCCCAATAAGGGTAATGGAACTAGAAATTTTGACTGCTCCAGGAAAAATTGTGGGATAAATCAACCTCAAACTTCTGAAATACTAGCTAAGGATGAGAGAAATCTAGAATTGGAAGTGCAGAAGGGAGAAGATTTCAGCTTTGGAACAAGCTTCGGCAATAAGAAATGTAGTTTATTTCAATAACACTCCTGAATTATGTCTATTGTAGATACTGCAGCCAGCCACCACACAGAAGACTGTGGTCTTAAAACACTTCAAGATTGATCACAATTTTAGTTTCATTCCTGTCAAAATAAAAGAAAATCTGTTTTCTTGTTTGTTTTGCTTTATGTTTTAGTCTTGAACTCAAACTGAACACTCATAGAAAACTCTGTAAAAGAGATTGCTACAGAAAAGTTTTTCAAGTGAAAGAAAAAACTGATGAAGATAGAAACTAAACCAAAAAAAAAAAAACCCGTTGCCATCGAGTCGATTCCAACTCATAGTGACCCTACAGGACAGAGTAGAACTGCCCCATAGAGTTTCCAAGGAGCATCTGGTGGGTTTGAACTACCAACCTTTTGGTTAGCAGTTTTGGTTAGCAGCTGCAACTCATTGGGAAAATAATTAGTGGTAAATGGTTCATAGTTAAAGTGTTAAAATATCTGATGTGTGTAGGCATACAAAATAAATTATACCCTATTTTGAGAAATCATATTTGATACGGAAAGATCAGACAAGAATGGTCCCCAGAGATTTTGAAGTTATTCAAGAAGTGGTTTATTGTCAGAACTCACTATACTATCTGAGGCCCTAAATTCCCCAAAAAATCCAAACCTACTGCTGTCAAGTCAATTCTGACTCAAAGCGATCCTGTAGGACAGAATAGAACTGCCCCATAGGGCTTTCAAGGATGTCAATCTTTATGGAAGTAGACTCTCACATCTTTCTCTGGTAGAGCAGCTGGTGGGTTCAAACTGCTGACCTTTTCATTAGCAGCCAGGCATTTTAACCACTGCACCAGCAGGGCTCCTTAGCCTCTAAATTAGATCTCTTTATTATTGCTTGCTGAACAGGAGACCACAGTAGTAATCCTCACATATTTACCTCTTTCACAGTCAAACTCATACTAATAACTTGTGAGGTAGCAAACATATATGTTGCCTATGTGTAGAATTGTTTCTTTATCAAGTCCTTTAACATGAACTATTTCTTAGAATTCTCAGTCTTGCCCTGTAATTGCATGTAACATTCAACGCTCTGGTTGTTCCACTCACTGATGTCTTAGTGAGACTCTTAAGCCATCTTCATTAAGCAGTTAATATCTATTTGCATACTTCAAAGCAAGAGTTTACAGATTTTGCATAATTGCGTGTGTTTCCCAACAATTTCTCCAGGCCACCTCAGGCAGGCCACGAAGAGGTTCTTTTAGCCTATTAACACAATGTTTCCTCTCTCTTGACCCAAATTATATAACAAAAATGTACTACGAGTTCATCTTAGACACCCCTGTATAGAGACCAGAGAGTGAGAAAAAGAGTGTATTCCCAACATATAATACATCATTTAGTTCCAGGGCATCTCCAAATGATTTGTCATGTTTTTTCACGAACAAGCATGTCAATAGCTGCTCTAATAGTGTTTTATTTTATTTTGCTCTCCTTCCAGAACCCCTAAGCCCAAAGACTTCTGCTAAGATTCTATTTGAGGGGAACTCATTATTGCTTCTGCTGCTTTTGCTCAGCTCAAATATTCTGATGTCTAAGGCAAGGCAGTGCTATTGGTGTTCTCACACAAACAACTCGGTGGCAGCTAGCAGCAACAATGCAGAGAAGCGAACATCTTATTAGTAATAGTGTAAAATTATTTCAGGTATAGTAAAAGGTGGTTAATACAGATTAAATAATGTACATTCAACTAATTTTCAAAATTTGAATTTCTGCATCATCAAAATAGATATTTCTCTATCTTGATTATGTTTAAAAATAATTTAGATTGATTTAATTCATCATAGAAGATGATTTTTAATGATCTGTGATTCTATATTATCTTAATACTGTATATGCTGAAGGAATTTTATGACCAACTTCAGATTTTGTTATTATAGTTTGATCTTTATTTGAAATAATAAGAGTAATAGTGTATGTTTGAATTGCTCGAATTTGTTCTGAAAGTTTGTAAACATCAGTGATAACCGTATGTAAAATAAAACCATGACTCTTTTATTCCAACTGAAATTTCAGCAATTGACTAATTTGAATTCAAATAGGAACAGTGGCAGTCTGCCAATGCTATGAAGAATTTAAATTAAAAAAAATTTTTTTGCTGTTTTTGTTGTTTCTATTTATACAGACTAAAAATGTACTAGGAATAGATGGACATGTGCCACAACTGTGTGTATATGCACAGGAACCCAAAATCATTCTATGTGATAATGGAAGATCAAGCATTTCTAATTAAAAAACAAAAACAAATACAGACTTAGATAGGGACAGAATTTATTTATAAAAATTTATTATTGCAAGGCTGGAAAGGGACTATTACAGTAGCCAGAAGACTTTATTGCAATAGAGAGAAAGTTCTGACTATAAGATCAACAAGCACCACAAGAGTTAGGCAAATGGAGACGAGCACAAACAAGGCTAGAAAGAATGGGGGTGGGCTGCAGAAATGGGATGAAAGGTTGATGTGATCAGATAGTGAATGAGAAAATATTTTACACTGAGGCCAGGCTATTCTCCACAAGGCTCACTTAAGAAGAATTATATATTAGCTCAGGCTGAGGGTGGACCAAAGTTCAGGGGTTTAGGGAAGAAGAGAAGCTTAGTCAAAATTTGGTTAGCAGGCATTTTGTTTTTGATCAATGGGTAGAAATAAGCAGTTCAGTTAATCATTTATGGAGCCAAGAATGAGAATTTGGAGGGTCAGTGTCTGGTCAAGAGAAGCCCTGGTGGTGAAGTTGTTAAGCACTTGGCTGCTAACTGAAGGGTTGGCGGATCAAACACACCAGTAGCTCTGTGGGTGAAAGATGTGGCAGTCTGCTTCCATAAAGATTAAAACCCTGTGGGACAGTTCTACTCTGTCTAATAGGGTCACTGTGAGTCAGCATGGATTCAATGGCAACAGGTTTATGTCTGGATGTTGATAAATAATGGGGCATCTGTGCATCTTATCTAAGTCATATAGGGAACAAGTGGTCATCTACAGTTAGCAGTTTTCTGGAACACAGAGGATGGAGGGATTAATCTAACTATTGCTGTTTTCTAGGATCACAGGGTTCCGGAAAAATTCCACATTATCAGCTCTAAAGGCAAAACAAACAAACCAAATGGAACACATTTGAGTCTCCCTTTTATTGTGTAAAAGTCATATGGTATGTATCAAAACACTCTGTTGTCTAAGCTCAAAATTTTAAAATTGAAATAAACTGTCATGAGAATTTAGATGAAGCCAGACAGCTATCCCATATAATTCTCACTTATGGCATCCATTACCCATAAAAACAGCAAGAGAAACAACCTTTTCTCTTGGCAGGATAAATGGCAAAGAAAAAGACATCAAAGCCACTTAAAACAATTCAACACCCTCCGCTTCTCCGTTTTCCCTTATAGATTATTAACACACAGACACACACACATACACAAACACACAAACACAGAGACAGAGAGACAGATGCCCTAGAGAAATTAAATGATAGCAAGAATTCCAGTTCCAGGAACTCTACAATTTAGTTTCATATTGTTTCCAAGGTGAACAGCAATTTAAATCTTCAAAAAATTAGAAATACTAAAGAAAAGCTCAGTGTAAGAGGAGAACAAACCCAGGGCCGTCGAGTCGATTCCGACTCATAGGGACCCTATAGGACAGAGTAGAACTGCCCCATAGAGTTTCCAAGGAGCGCCTGGTGGATTTGAACTGCCGACCCTTTGGTTAGCAGCCGTAGCACTTAACCACTACGCCACCAGGGTTTCCAAGAGAAGATTAGGTAAGGAAATCACTGAAGGGATGGAAGGAAAACATACTGTAATCTTTTTTATTCTATCCATCGCATGTCCTAGAAATGGGAAGAGTGGATCATTTTATTTATTACTATGTACAATGTCAATATCGTACAAATTGTATTGGGTAGTTTTTATAATTAAGTCATTTGTATCTCAGAATAACAATGTAAGTCTGACAGATTCTTAGCTTACTATCAATAGGCAAAAATGACCATGTCTTCTATATGCATGCTGTTAAAAATTACTTTCCGTAAATAGATATCCTAGCCAACCCTTACTTTTAATATGAAGTATTTCAAAACATAAGAGTGCAGTATTTAACCTTATTTTAAGTAGGGGTAATTGATGTTAATGCTCTTTGAGTACTAACATCTCAGATTGATTTGTAGTCACAAATAAATCTTTTCCACAAAGTCCATTGACTTCAAAATATAGCATGATTCCCTATGCCACGTGTTTTCCTGCAGTTCTCGATAAATTTCAAGATAAAATAGCTCTGACCATTCAGGTGCTGACTGATTGTATGTGGGAAAACAAAACAAACAAACAAAAACAAAACGAATGCTTAATATTCACTGCAAAGATTCTCTCTTGCTTGCTTTCTTGTTTTCCTTTCTTCATTTCTTCTTCTTTTTTAAAAATCTTTATTACTTTGGTAAGTATAAGATGCAGTAACTGGAGTGATAAATGTAACTTACCATATTGATTCAGGCAATTAATCATATTACCAAAATCATTTCGAACCACATTTAAAGAATTCTTAATTTCCACATTTTAAAACCTAAGGTAAAATATCTTATTGGATAACCAAAAGGGACTAATATGCATTAAGCAACTATTATGCCAAACATGATGCTAGACCTTAAAATATGTTAATAGCTGTAACTTCTATTCATTGAACACTCTCATGTACTTTACATGTATTATTGTACTTAATCGCTCTAACAGCTACATGAGAGAAGTTCTGTTATTATGGTAGTTTTAAATATTAGGAAAATAAGCCTTAAAATGTTTTTAGATATGTTCTTATTTAATCCTTCCAACTAACCGATCTGATAGTTATCACTGTCTACGTTTTAGAGTTTAGGAACCCTTGAAAACCTGTCGAAGTCATATTTTTAAGTAGCATCCCCAAAAGCATAAATAAAGGAGAGCGGGCACGTGAATGTGCATATGTGTGATAACAAATAATGTTGCCTTTCTAACAAATAATGATGAATATAGTCTCTAAGTTTATAGACATTTTGGGCATATAAACATTCTATGTTATAATCAGTGTTTTTCATATCCAATTAGCACTTACTTTTCTAAAACCCCCAACTTTCTTTCTTTATTTTTTAGTTAAAATAACTTAGAAAATTCCTTCAATTAACTCCTGTAATAAAGAAAATCTTTTTGCAGGATAACAGGGACAATATTATTAAAATCAATGGAAAAAACGCATCTACCAATCAATTTTTAAGGTCTTTTTTGTGTATGTCCTACATATCTCTGACTTCACTGTTCAGATTATTTTTTGGTCTTTCCTCTTCATCTGGGATTCAAAAGCCCCCTTGAGTGTTTATCACCACATTGTGTTATTGTTGTTGTTAGTTGCCAATGAGTCAACTCATGCTCCTGGTGACCCCATGTGCATAGAGTGGAACTGCTCCACAGGGGTTTCAAAGCTGTGACCTTTCAATGGCAGATTATCAGACCTGTCTTCCGAGGTGCCTCTGGGTGGATTCAAACAGCCAGCCTTCTGGTTAGTAGTTGAGTACTTAACTGTTCATGCTACCCAGAGAAGCAGGTGCTAGGTATGAAATGTATGTCCCAAAAGGTTTTATATTTATCTATATACACTCAATATACACTTAAAGTATCACTTAAGAATGAGACTAAATATAAGGAAACAATTAGTTCCACTATTATTTCTGACTCAAGAATAAGAAAGATTGAGATAATCAGAATAGTTCTCAAGGATATTGCCACCAATAGTGCAGATATCTTTATGTATGAGCATATATTGTTACTTGGAATTCATGTGTAATTTTAAATAAAAAGTCATTGTCCTTAATATAGCACGACCATCATAGAATATTTTCTTCATATATAAAGTGATTGATGATACTCTGGTAAAATTTAATAATCATATTTAATTTTACATTTTGATTTATTGTGCTTTTTTCAAACATGGAGAATCAATGCAAACTACAAGCAGATAACTTCTAAGTGTTTTTCCTATTTTACAAATTTCTCAATATTATGAAATGAGATAAAACCTAATTTGTGTTCATTTTCCTTTTATTTTATAAACATTTAGAAAAAGTCTACAGGTTTTTCCTTTTTTAAAAACCTGGTGTAATACACACACGCACGTGCATCTACAAATAGGCCACTGGGTATTCTATCTCTAACTCCATTTAAATAGGCTCCTTGAAGGTCCATGAGACTACATATTTTGTCTAAAAGGAGTCTTGCTGCAAACATATAACTTCCATTAACCTAAATAACTAAAGACTATTAATGTCATTTCTCAAAGGTAGAGCTAGAAAAAAAAATTAATTAATGAACTTTAGGAAAGGCATTTCTGAAATGTCAGTACCTCACCATTATTTCTTAAAAATACTAAAGAAAATACCTTTGCTGTAATATTCATTTATGGCGGTGACTCCAGGTTCCTCGGTAACCTAAGAATTAATAATCTCTTGATGAAAATGTCTCCATTTATTCCAGAAAGGCCAAGAATGATTTTGAAACCCAAAACTCCCACTTCACATTCATCAGTTTTCTGAGAATAAAGTGTTTTTTATTGTGTCTTAATAGATACATGATTTTTTTCTGAACATCTTTTATGAAATGTCTTGAGAAAATAGAGCCTGCAAAGCTTTAAGAAACTATCACTGAAGATGTAGCTCATTTTGCATAGGCGTGCTATCATAATAGATACATCACACATATGTACTATACAAGTAATGTAGCTTTGTAAGGAAAGAAAACAGTTTTAAAATTACTTGAATGTAGGGATCAAGCTGTCGCCTTCAAATACAGCATAATTTACAGTATTATTTAAAGGGGAATATAATTCTAGGCAATATGCTTAAGAACGTCTTGTTCACCTAATTATGTACTATCCTTTAATAATGAAAAAAATAAGCTGAGAATGTCATGGGTGGATACATAAAACAACAAAAATATGCTTAAGAACGTCTTGTTCACCTAATTATGTACTATCCTTTAATAATGAAAAAAATAAGCTGAGAACGTCATGGGTGGATACATAAAACAACAAAAAGCAGGGTTAAAACCCACTATCCAGTCAGAGGTTTAATAATGACTTTGAAGAAAAACAATATTTAAATATCTTGAAATGTGTGTGTGTGTGTTTATGAAGTTCTTATTATCTCTCACCAATTGTACTTGTCTGTATCACTGTATCAATTCTTATTGAGGGTAATGCAGATAAGCAAGAAATTTTAGAGATACTCTAATTTTTCCTACACGTCACTATTTCATTCTGAGCATCGTGTTCTTCAATCAGTATTCTGGAAGTAATTTCTTTTCCTACCTTTAAATTCTGTCAGCATTCATTCATTCACTCCTCAAATATTTATGAGTGCAGACTTCCCCGTGTATGCTTTTCTTTACATCTTTGCAGATTATGAATGCATTGAATTCCGTGCTGTTATTATATTCTGAAACAGCAATCAGGAGGTATCTCCAGTAATTTTTATTAGCATTTTGATATTATATAAGAGTAAAAAGAGATTGTTATTATGGAAACAATTCATAAATAACCACAAACAAAAATTTATGCCAAAAAAAATAGATGTATGTGAACTCTATGTTAAAAGGGATATCATCTGATTTTAGTGTCTGGTTCTAGTATTATTCTTTTATTATAAGACCATAGAATGTGATATTTTGATTGGTGTCCTATTTCCTTCAGGTGGCATGCAAATCCTACATACTGAGATGAATTTTGCATCAATATACTTTTTCCATCTATTCCACAGAGATAAATTAACTGAAATTAATAAATCAATACCAGAAAGTGATGATGACTGTTACAGTATGTCACAGAGCCCTTGTAGTATTTCCTTTTAAAGCTCTTCTGACTGTCCACTCTTTTCCATTCCTATCACCATCACCATTTCTAGTCCCTTACTGACTCATATTTAGAGATATCAAAATAATAGCAATATTCCCAAAACTTAATATCTGGCCTCAACAAAGTTTTTGTTCAAAGCCCCAGCAAGTACATCCTTCTAAAACAACTGCTTTCATTATGTCATGTTACACAGAGTGGATATTTCCAAATATAAAATTTAAACTATTCAGATAGGCATTACAAACCCTCCATGAAAGGAACTAAAACAAGCAATGGTCATTCCAGTTGTTTTAAACCAACTCTTCTGTGATAACAATTAGAATACCTAGATATTTTTAATAAACTTTTTATTTTGGTATGAATTTAGATTTCCAAAGAAGTGAATAAGATTGAAAAGAGTTCCCATATACCCTTTATCAATTCCCTCTGTTGTTACATCCTATATTACCGTGGCATATTTGTTGTTTTCCAGGTTTCTCCACTATAAAGTTACTATTTTTTTTTCTTTTCATAATCTCTTTTACTCAACTGAGTCACAAAATTCAACCACCTACAAATACTATTTAGAATTCTTCTGTAAGATACATAGCTCTTCACCCACTATTCTTTATTTTTCAATCATTTATTTATGTGAGTATGCATTTTTTGTTTATTTATTTCATACTTGGGGTTATAAGCCAATACTGCTGTCAGAGCTAATAGTGGAACAAATTGCTTCTCCATATTTAGTCTCATTCATAAATGATAATTTACATGCTAAGATATGGAACAAGAAAATTTGGGGGGATTATCTCACAGCTCATACACATTTTAGTGATAAACACTCAAAAGGGTTATTATTTTCCAGAAAAAAATAAGAGAACAAAACTAATTTTAATTATGAATGATCTGGGATGTATATTACATAAGTTCAAAGGTGCTTCTGCTCATATGTTTGTTGTTTTTGTTAGTCCTCTATGTAAAACCCTTTGATATTGTCCCACAATTCTTAGATGTTCTTTTCTTATTTTTTCACTCTTTTTTTTTCTGTTTTCAAGTAATTTCTATCAAAATATCTTCAAGTTCACTAAATCTTTGCTCTGCTCTCTTGAGTCTACAGATGCGTCTGTTGAAGGCACTCCTCATTTCTGTTACTCTGTTTTTAATTTCTAGAATTTACTAGAAATGTCTTGTAGTTTCCATCTCTCTACTGAAATTATTTTTTTTGCATGTTCCATTAAAAATTTTTTTTTTTTTTTTAGCATCTTTAAAATATTAACAGTAGTTATTTTATATTATATTTGTGGTCTGGTAGTTTGAATATCTGTGCCATTTCTGAGTCTGGTTCTCATGACTGATTTGTATCTTCAAACGTTTTCCTTGCCTTTGGTGTATTTCATAATTATTTGTTGAAAGCTGGACAAGTTGTATCGGACACTAGAAAAAGAGGTGCATCTTTTTTATGTTCAGAGGAGGGCACCGTTTTCTTTTGTTAGGCCTTTAATGTGATGATTTGGGTTAATCTACTCAGGTTTTGGATTGTGTGTGAAGTTTGTTGTTGCTATGGTTACCAGAATTAGAGTTTCTTGTTACTATGGCCACCAGAGATTTCAAATTCCTTTAGTAATACTTTGTTCTAGTCTTTCTGGTTGGCTTTGGTCTCCCCTTGTGCTGCTTCCCAGAGAGCATCTGTCTCTTGGAGCTCTCCTAACTCGATTTTGCTGTTAGTTTTTCCCTCAGACCAGTTAGTATGATTGTAAAAAAAAATAAAGGGGGGGATCATATAAGGCCATCCTATAATGTTCGGATTAAGCCTCAGCCTTTCTCAGGCCCGTGTGCCTAAGTTGAGAGTGTGGCCTTCAGCAGTCTTCTTGCTCCTCCTCCAGGAATAAAGTTTCCTTTTTTTTAACTCTGTTCTTTTCCCCCGGCTGTAGTGGATACTCACCAGTGCCCTTAGGTTATGGTTTGGAAGTCTTTCCTGCACAGATTAAAGCCTTAGTTACATAAAATATAGGAAAAATGAATCTGACAGCATACCTATGATGGCATCCCTTATCTTTAAAAAGCTGTGATAGGATTCCACTAGAGACCTCAGGATATAGGTTTTGATGAATTTTCCCCAGCAAAATAAACCCTTTGTCCCATATGTGCGATGGAAAATAAGTCTGCACAAATTTCAGCACTGCCTGTATTTCCTCTCCACCAACCAGCACATCAGATGGGAGACAAGGGGTCTTTCTCTGGATTTTCCTCAGTTGATCTTTCCTTTGAGAATTAGATAAAGTTTCTTGAAGAAAAATCCACAAGAAAGTGAGAATCTTCATATGACTGTAGCCACAAGGAGCTTTATAATATCACAGTGGTTTATACTTAAACTTTAGCAACTTCTAAAACATTCTAGTACAAAGATTAAATTTTAAGGCTTATGTGGTATTTGATGTCATCTGTCCAACGTAAGCAAAAGCACTGGTTTCCCCTGTACTCACCAGCCTCTGTGGCCTAGGTTCTCTGATGAGTTCACCAGAGACATCAATGTGCAGCTTTTCTAGCTTCTCTCTTGTAAGCATGGTAGTAAAGCCTTTCCTTTCTTGAGTCTCTGAGTTGAATCCTTATGTCACTGATAATGATGAATGTCTAATGTGTGCTTGAGGTCATCAGAGTGTTACCAAGCTAGTAAGGACTTGTGGAGCTAAAGTCTGGTACAGAAAACCAGAATTGTGAGTCCCATTTGGTATCACTTTTCCTTCAAAGCGATTGCTGAATGGGAAGTGTAGTTGAATTTATATTCACTTAATTTAAATTCACAGGATGGGAGAACAAAAGTTACATCCAGAGGTTAAAAAAAAGGAGGGTAGAATTGTCAGTTTTAAGGCAAAACCGTAATGGGCACACACTAATACCAAGAACATATCAGAAATAGGCCACTCATCACAGGATGGAAACCTAGTTACAAATAAATTTAGTTGATATGCATTTGCTTTTGCCTCCAGCCTAGCAGACAGTGTGAAGAAAAATTAAATTTTCAATGTGAAAACATAAACCAGACCTTGAGTTATGTACATGCATTTTCATAAGCAATATACATCTCTCAATCTAAATAACCAGGCCAATGATAACCAAGAACTTTCGCCCAAAAGTGAGAAAAAGTTGAACAGCAAAAAGAGAACAAAGACAGATCAATGTAATGGAGTCTTTGAGCATGAATTTTAAAATGGTTATAAAAAATGCTCAAGAAAATTAAATACAAAATTGAGAAGGTAAGCAGAAAATCAGAAAGAATAAAAATAAAACAAAAAAATGTCCTAGAAATGAAA
Organism: Loxodonta africana; assembly: GCF_030014295.1. Lineage (NCBI taxonomy): Eukaryota > Metazoa > Chordata > Mammalia > Proboscidea > Elephantidae > Loxodonta > Loxodonta africana. The sequence goes on from NC_087351.1 coordinate 54,826,073, forward strand.
AGTTCCACGACTGAAATTAAGAACACAATGAATGAATTTAAGCAGGGATTAGAGAGAATTAGATAACCAAAAGATAGTTCAGAACAATATAAACACACTGAAGCACGAAGAGGTAAAAGGGCAGAACCTGTCATGGATTGAATTGTGTCCCCCCAAAATAGGTGTCAACTTGGCTAGGCCATGATACCTAGTATTGTGTGATTGTCCACCATTTTGTCATCTGATTTGATTTTCCTATGTGTCATAAATCCTACTTCTATGATGTTAATGAGGTAGGATTAGAGGCAGTTATGTTAATGAGGCAGGATTCAATCTACAAGATTAAGTTGTATATTGAGTCAATCTTTTTTGAGATATAAAAGAGAGAAGTGAGCAGAGGGGAGGAGGACCTCATGCCACCAAGAATGGAGAATCAGGAGGGGGGCATATCCTATGGACTGGGGTCCCTGCATTAAGAAGCTCTTAGACCAGGGGAAAACTGATAACAAGGACCTTGCCTCTGAGCTGGCAGAGAAAGTCTTCCCTTAGAGCTGGTGCCCTGCATTTAGACTTCTAGCCTCCTAGACTGTGAGAGAATAAATTTCTGTTTGTTCAAGCCATCCGCTTGTGGTATTTCTGTTATAGAAACCCTAGATAATGAAGACAGAACCTAAAAAAGAGAATAAGAAAAATTAAACAACAGAAAGTCTAATCCGGTGAAAGAAAATGACTGCCAAATTAGAATCCTTTGTCAGTGAAATTATCCTTAACAGTAAACACAGACATTTTCACACAAATAATTCCTGCAAGAATTTTTCACCAGGAGACTTGTACTAAGTGACATAAAAATGATGTTGTTCATGATGCACAAGAAAAAATAGTTACGTGTACTCAACATAACTATTAACTATATTAACAGTTATGTGTACATAACTATTAGCTATATTAATAGTTATGTGTATTTAACATAACTATTAGCTATATGGAGCCCTGGTAGCAAGGTGGTTAAGAGGCAGGCTGCTAATCAAAAGGTAGACAGTTCTAATCTACCAATGGCTCCTGGGAAACCCTATGGGGCAGTTCTACTCCATCCTATAGGGTCGCTATGAATAGGAATTGACTGGGCATCATAGAGTTTTTTTTGTTTATTTGTTTGTAATAACTACATAAAAGTAGTCACCTGTGAGAGTTAAAATCTTGACAATATAACAACAAACTAGAGGGAGCCCCATTTGGTATTACTTTTTTCTTCAAAATGATTGCTGAAAGGGAAATTATAACTAAAATACTGCCAAATTAAGAAAAGCTTAGTTTAGGTTCACGGGACAGCGGGAAAAAATGTTGAATCTAGAGGTAGCAAAAAAAGATGACATTATAACTGTCATTACAATATCAACCATGATATTATACCACTAAAAGCTGAAGAATGCCCAACCAAATGCTAACAAAGGGGAAACATTGTAATAGTAATTACTAATTAATCAGGAAGAAGGAAAGAAAAAAGTAAAAAGGAATATAAGATGTAAGTTGTAAACAAGTAAATACAAGACAGACTTTAATCAAATATATTAATAACTGCATTAAATAAACCATGCAGAAATAAAGCCATAAAGAGAGCTCATATATTTATATTAGTATGGAAAAGAATTTAATGCAACAAAGAAAACCAGGAGAAATAAAATATTCCCTTCAATAAGCTTTCCATTAGTCAGCCATAAGTACTTAGAAAATATAATGGGATGAAATAAGATTCCATTCACTGTCACATAGAAAAATATTAATAAGCCTAAGAGCTCACATAACAAATATCCAAAAATATTTATTAATAAATCTCTAAAAAAGAAGTTTGCAAAATGTACAGTCGAGTTATTCAGAGGCTACATAAACGTGGTCTCCCAACAGATTGAATTCAGGAGCAAATACAGGAAAACATTATTTGCAAAAATTCAAAACAATTCAACATGTAGTCATCTTCATAAAACATGTTAAGATAGAATGTGTTTACTAATGTTATTTTAATTAATTAATAAATATTTCCTTTAAATCCCCCAGTTTTTATCTCTAACAACATGAAGATAAGTAGATATAGTTCTCCTAATAGCTATTTAGGGTTCTTAATTATTGTTAAGAGTATAAAGGGGTCCTAAGACCAAAATGTTTGAGAACTGCTGCTCTAAACATCTAACACCAACATAAAAGAAAATACGATGTTGTTAGTTGCGGTCAAGTCAGCTCCAACACATGACAACCTTATGATAGTATAATGGAACAAAATATTGTTCTGTCCCAAGCCATCTTCCTGATCACTGGTATGTTTGAGTCCATTTTTGAGGCTATTGTGTCAATCCATCTAATCGAGGGTTTTGCTCATTTTCACTACCAATTCTTCCAAAATTAATCAGTAAGCTCAAAGCTGGGTTCCATTTCCAATAGTTAGAAACATACAAGTTCACCCTCAAATTTATATGTATACATACAAAAAAAAAAAAAAAACACCAAACCCAGTGCTGTCAAGTTGATTCCTACTCATAGCGACCCTAAAGGACAGAGTAGAACTGCCCCATAGAGTTTCCAAGGAGCGTCTGGCAAATTCGAACTGCCGATCCTTTGGTTAGCAGCTGTAGCACTTAACCACTACACATACAGGTCCCTGAAAGCTAGCACTAGGAGATATATATCATATAAAAAGATAACTGACTTAAAACTTCTATAGCCTCAGAACTGGCTTTCCAATAGGTTAGGAGAAATATGAGGTGAGGAGTGTGGTTGAAACAGTTAGTGTGACTTCATGCTCTGTATGTATACCTTGGATGCAGCTAAAATTATATAACACATTCTGGACCTAAGATATATAGGAGAGATGAAGGTTAACAAAGAATTTTGATCAGTGGCGGTGTTGTTTTTAAGTGCCATCAAGTCAGTTCCAACTCATAGTGACACTATGTACAACAGAACAAAACACTACTAAATCCTACCCCATCCTCACAATTGTTGCTATGTTTCAGGCAACTCTTGCAGCTACTGTGTCTATTCATATCATTGAGATTCTTTCTCTTTTTCATTCATCTCTGACGTAGTTGGCCAATTCCTGGTCTAGACTCTTTTGATCTCATTTGTAACTCTGGAATGTTCATTGACTTTTTTCTCAACCCTTTGTGATGTGTATCACTGAAACAATAGTTAAAAACAGCAAGTTTCATTAATTATGACCACTGTCCTTGTAATGTCATTTCACACATGCTTATAAATTTGCATTGATTGATTGTTGGATGTGTAGTTGTTGTTAGGTGCCATCCAGTTGGTTCTAACTCACAGGGACCCTATATACAACAGAACAAAACACTGCCTGGTCCTGCACCATCCTTACAATCATTGTTATACTTGAGCCCATCTTTACAGCCATTGTGTCAGTCCATCTCATCTGGGGTTTTCCTCTTTTCTGCAGGCACTCTACTATACCAAGCATGATGTCCTTGTCCAGGGACTGATCCCTTGTGATATCATATCCAAAATATACAAGACAAAGTTCGACATCCTCACTTCTAAAGAGCGTTCTGGCTGTACTTCTTGCAAGACAGGTTTGTTTGTTTGCTCTGCATGGTTTAAAATCAGGAAAGGTGTGCCTCGGGGTTGTATCCTTTTACCACACTTACACAATATGTATGCTGAGCAAATAATCCAAGAGGCTGAAATAGATGAAGAAGAATCCAGCATCAGGATTGGAGGAAGACTCATTAACAACCTGCAATATGCAGATGAAACAACCTTGCTTGCTGAGAATGAAGAGGACTTGAAGTACTTACTGATGAAGATTAATGACTACAGCCTTCAGTATGGATTACACCTGAATGTAAAGAAAACAAAAATCCTCACAACTAGACCAATAAGCAACATCATGATAAGTGGAGAAAAGATTGAAGTTGTCAAGGATTTCATTTTTTTGGATACACAATCAACACCCATGGAAGCAGCAGTCAAGAAATCAAAAGACATATTGCGTTGCTGCAAAACACTTCTTTAAAGTGTTAAAAAGCAAAAATGTCACCTCGAAGACTAAGGTGTGCCTGACCGAAGCCATGGTGTTTTTAATCGCCTCATATGCATGCAAAACCTGGACAATGAATGAGCAAGACCAAAGAGGAATTGATGCCTTTGAATTGTGGTGTTGGTGAAGAATATTGAATATGCCATGGACTGCCAAAAGAATGAACAAATCTGTCTTGGAAGAAGTACAACCAGAATGTTCCTTAGAAGCAAGGATGGCAAGATTTTGTCTCGCATACTTTGGACATGTCATCAGTTCCTGGAGAAGGACATAATGCTTGGTGAAGTAAAGGATCAGCGAAAAAGAGGAAATATTGACACAATGGTTGCAACAATGGGCTCAAGCATAACAACGATTGTGAGGATGGCATAGGACCAGGCAGTGTTTCGTTTTGTTGTACACAGGGTCACTATGAGTTGGAACTGACTCGACAGCACCTAACAACAACATGGACTGCCAGAAGAACGAACAAATCAATCTTGGAAGATGTGCAGCCTGAATGCTCATTAGAGGCAAGGATGGCAAGACTTCATCTCACATACTTTTGACATGTTATCAGGGGGGACCGGTCACTGGAGAAGGACATCATGGTTGGTGAAGTAGAGGGTCAGCAAAAAAGAGAAAGACCCTCAATGTGACGGATATCACAGTGGCTGCAACAGTGGGCTCAAACATAGCAATGATTGTGAGGATGGCAGACGACCGGCTGTATTTTTTTCTGTTGTTCACTGGGTCACTGTGAGTCAAAATCTACTGGACAGCACCTAACAACAGACTTTGAGGAAGCAGCTTTTCCCCAGTCATATCTTGAGTACCTTCCAATCTGAGATGCTCATCTTCTGGCACTATATCAGAGCTTGTTCTGCTGCTATTCATAAGGTTTTCAGTGGCTAATTTTTTTTTAGAAGTAATCATCAGGTCCTTCTTCCTTGTCTGTCTTAATCTGGAAGTTCTGCTAAAACCTGTGCACGATGGGTGACTCTACCGATATTTGAAATACTGGTGTCATAGCTTCCAGCATCATAGGAACACACAAGCCACCACCATATGTCAAACTGAGAGAAGAGTGGCAGTTTTCATCAATATGAGGGGAAAAAACCTAAGGGTCTTATACTTTTCAAATTCAATTACTTTCCTTAGGAAATAACTTAGCTACAATCTGTAGATGACCGCTTGCCAGTAAAATATTTTGGAAGAGAGTTAGATTATCTGACCTTTAAGAATTCTATCCACCAAAATAATTTTTATACTTTCCACATTTATGTCAATGACTACATTGTGATTTACACAATGCTTTTTCCATAGGTATTTTTTTTTCCTTTTGGATAACTAAAGTGTATAAAAAGGGAAAACTAAAAACAAATAAACCAAAAAAAACAGAAAGAAAACTAATTTTTAAACTCAAGGCAAGTCTAATGAAAGAATTTCATTTTACATAGAAGGAAGATGGTTTGGTCAGATAAGAGAGGTTGTTGTTGTTGTTGTTAGGTGCCGTCTAGTTGGTTCCAACTCATAGCAACCCTATGCACAACAGAACGAAACACTGCCCGGTCCTGAGCCATCCTTACAATCGTTGTTATGCTTGAGCCATTGTTGCAGCCACTGTGTCAATCCTTGTTGTGGGTCTTCCTCTTTTCCACTGACCCTGTAAGAGAGGATGTTCTAATTATCCAGTAAGGGGCACATTAAGATACATTTACTGAAAATAGTAATGGCAAAAATGATAATGATGAAGATAAAAGATTAAATGAATTTTTTTTTAAAGTTACTTATCAATCTTTCCCAGAGGTTTCAAGAGATTCTGTGTAAAGTACACTTACTCAGTGCCATCGAGTTGTCTGACTCACTTAGGGATATTTTAAATAATCTCTAAAGAGTTGCATATTAAAGGTACAGAATGTCTCATCAACATGCTGTTGTAGATAAAACTTCATGTTAAGTACTGACTGCGAGAAAGTTAAATGAGAAAATGTCACTTTAAGGTATCAGATTAAAACAATACAAAACCCTGAAATAAATTTGTTCTATCTTATGTAGATGTTTTTTGCCATGTTGAATCAGAAAGACACACTTAGAGTGAGGAAGACATGAGTTAAAATCTTAACTCTTCCATTTGTAAACTATGATGATCTAAGTCAACATACTTAACTCATGGTCTACTGCTTTCTTATCTGTAAAATTGTTACAATATTTTATGAAATAAAAAAATATATATAAAGCACTCCCCATTGTACCTTGCTAAGTCTAACAAATGCAGTATATTATTGATTTTAAGTGGATGTTATATGGTGTTTATAAGTAACAGTTATATTTCCTTTCCATATCTTCCATTTTTTGATATAGACATTTGATAATAAAAATATTTAGAAAATTAAACATTAATACATAATAAATTCCAAAATATGATAATTTAAAATTTGCAAGATAATATCACCAATATTTAATATTTAGAAGTTACTATTAGTAAAACAAAAAAAAATTGACACAAGGCATCAATTGCCTTATGGGAGAGTCTTTATTTTTGTTTCATGACAAATATTCCAGACGTAGATAAATTTCTTTCAATTTACTTTGAACTTCGTGGAATAGCATATTCAAGACATATTCAAGTAGTGCTAGGGAAAATTTGGCTTCATATAAGTTCATTTCCTTTGTTTGATGGTGAAGATATTTCAGTTTCATGGTGAGACCAATATTTTCATTGCTAATTCAGATTTTACTTGCTGAATTTATGTTGAAGTATTCCCACAAAAACGTTCACATCTCTTTGCATTTCTTTTGTTAAATTACTTACAAAAACTGCAGTCTACCAAGAATATACAAATACTAAAAAATACGTTGAACATTATTAGGTACTAATTGAATAAAGTCATATTCTAATTTCATAACATGTTAACAGCACTCCAGAGAATCACTTAAACCTGGCAATTCTAAGACATTTTACTTTCTAAAATTGTTTTTTCTTAGTAATCCAATCCTGAGATTTGTGCAGGGTACATGATGCATATGAACTTATATCTATTTTGGTACTGTGACTCACTGTTAGCAGCAGACAGTGCCAGAACACATACTTACAGCATGGCAACAGCTACAAGGAAGGCTGACCCATTAGACTTTAACGGCTTCTCTTTTACATACACCAGTGCTTCTTCCCCAGAAACTGTGACCTTACCCTTCCACTCCACAAGGCAGCATTTCTCACTCTTGATTTCTACTTGATGTCAGTGTGTTTTTTTTTTCTTTTCTTTTTTAAGCATTAACATATTTATGTTGATTCTTAAGCTTTAATACTTGAAGGAGTTTTCTTTTTTACTGTTTTCCTTTTCTGACTAAATTTATTCTGCATTCAGCGTTTAGAATAATATGTATTTCCTGAGAATGACAGCAAGGAATCCCAACATGGAAAACGTAGGAGACAGAAGTTAAGCTGAGATTTGATGGAGGAATATAACCAAAAACCAAACCCAGTGCTTTGGAGTGGATTCCGACACATAGCGACCCTATATAGCAGTAGAACTGCCCTATAGAGTTTCCAACAAATGCCCCGCGGATTCTAACTGCCAACCATTAGCCATTACGGTTTCCGAAGTGGAGGTATTGGGCATCGAACCCAGAACCTCGCACGTGTTAAGCTCGCGCTCTACCGCTAGGCTACACTGAAAACCTTGGAGACAGTGGGGATTGTTCTGGACTAAATCCTCAGCACAGGTGCAGTCATCACTTTGTACAGTAGTTTCCTATTCACTTGAAACTGTAAAGAGTTTGCTCTAGAGTTCAATGGGGCTACAGCAGCTGTGTCAGAACGATGGTGTAAGTTTGAGCTATTGCCCCTGGATGTTTAACCCCAAGTCAGGTACTTCGACTCTCCCCACAATTCTAATAGCATATCTTCTAATCAAAAGCATTTCAGCCAGAGTTATTGTCTGTTATGTAAAAGACAGGAATTATTAGTGGGTGCTGTAAAGGAGATAAATCTAACGTAGTCTTTGCAGATAATGAAAGACTTCCAGGAAAACGTAACATGTAAATCGATGATGCAAAATTTGCCAATTTAATGAAGTGTTTGCATTGTAAGGATCATTTTTCTTACACCAAAGTGATTGTCATTTTCTGAGTCATTTGATATATGATAAATGATCACCTTGTGGGTGAGTGATTACCTAAAGTATGTACTAAAAAAAAAAAAAAAAGTATGTACTAGTTCTCATAAACAAAATAAAAATGTAGTAGGTGCATTTCTACTCAGTTTAAGTGCTTCTAATAATGACCCCGAATCAAAGAAAAAACATATCAAATATGCCTTTAGTTATGGGTGGGTGGTTTACCATTATGATTTATAGTAAAGTAGTTCATATACTTTATTTAATTACGAAAGTATATAGTGAAATTGTACTTCTAACATTTAGCAGTCATTTTCATCTAAATTTATCATGAAAGAAAAACAAAAAACATTTTTTTCTTACTTTGGTTATCACATTTTATAAACTAAGGGAATTATTAACAATCTGCTCATTCTTCTAACATTATACAAATGATTAGTTTAAAGTATAGCTATTTTGTAAAGCATTGCTTTAATCACAGTTGTTTTAATGTGTCAAGGAGTGAATGCTAGGGTGTAAATCTATGTTTTTCATTTGTGAACAATAAGAAGCTCGACAGGCAATGTGAATTAAGTGGAGCTGTAAATAATTGTTCTTTAGTGCACACTAATCAAATTCAGTGTGTCAACATTTGATTTGTACTTGTAGATGTGCTTCATGAATACTCAAATGGTATTATTTTGCAATGTGTAAATACTTCTTGTGTTGGTTAAGATTGTGTGCCAACTTGGCGAGGCCATGATTCTCTGTGGTTTGGCAGTTATGTAGTTTGGCAGTTATGTAATGATGTATTCACCTCCATGATGCCATCTGATATAATGTAATCACAAATGTAATGAGATTTGCTATGAGCAGCCAATCAGTTGAAAGGAAGCTTCCTTGGGGTGTGGCCTCCATCCAGTATATATGGACTTTCTGGAAAATTACTGGCTTTTGCACACACTGGATCCTGCACTGGATCATGCTCATTGACATTTGACCTCAGGTTCTTAGAACCTCAACTAGTAGCTTACCTGCTGATCTTGGGGTTTGTCAGCATCCACAGCCTGTGAGCCAGAGGCCTGCTCTGTAACCTGCCAATCTTAAGATCATCAGTCCCTGCAACTGTGTGAGACAGGAGAAATTTCCATCATGATGCCTGACCAATGGACTTAGGACTTACTAGCCTCTGCAACCGTGTGAGCTATTTCCTCGAAATAAATCTTCTCTCTATGTGTTTGTATATATGTATATATACACATTAATATTATATATATAGTATATATAATATAAAAAAAATTCATATTATATATACTATATATATACATTAGATATATATACATTATATACATATACATATGTGTGTGTATCTCTATCCCTATCCTTATCCCTATCCCTATCCTTATATCATCTATATCTATCTATACCATCTCTATGTATCTCTATCTCTATCATCTCTCTCTCTCTCTATCTCTATCCCTGTATCTATATCATCTATATACACATATACATACATAAATACACTTCACTGGTTTTGCTTCTCTAGAAAACCCAGCCTAGGACATTTAGTACCAGAATAGTTCTAGGGAAACAAATTTTAAGGAGGAGTTTTCTAAATTGGTTCCCAAGTCTGGTTAGCTTTAAACATGTTGATGACTGTTTCCAGTAGTGAAGAGGTCACTGTTAATCCATGAAATGAGGTGGCAATAAAAATATGCAAAATATGACCACCAATAAATCAAATATTGGTGAGAGCAAGGCTCTGGGTGATAGCATGTTTGATATTTTCCTACAATTTTGTCAAAATAAGAAGTATAAGAAAGCTGGTTGGTTGGTTTTACTTTTGCTAGACAAACTGGTGAAAGAAAGAGATGAGGTCAGTGATTTAGAGTCACAGCTCAAGCACTGCATAGATGACCTTAAAGTTGCCACTTGTGCCTTGAAAGAAGTCTTATTTCTTGCAGTAACAAATGATATCGCCAAAAAAAAAAAAAAATCCCAGAGTCTTTTCATAAGAGTGGCTGAATTGCAACACCAATTGAATTCCCTAACCTCGAATGGCATCTGAAGTTAAAGTGAGGGCATTTATTGGGAATAAATAGGATCCTGAGTCCTGGAATGGGAACACACAGGCAGATAATCAGGAATCTGGGTACACTGAGACCCTAAGTTCTGTTGAATCACTCCTGCCAACAGAACCAGCCCTCTCACTCCCATCTGAAGAGGTTATTCCATCCTTATTTGCTAAGTAAAACCATTAGCTCTTCTGCCTCCATCTGATGAGCAGTGTCAGAGAGCCATTGTCTGAGTGATCACCTGGGGAGGCATCTGAGATGCCTGGGATATTGACTGAGGCAGATGCCTTATAAGACATTGCAGAATGTTCTCAGAACACATCCCCACCACGCATTTTGCTTCTAGACTTAAGTACCAGTCAGCCCCAAAACGTGAAGTATGAAGTGTGACCCAGGAGGTGGTACAATACACTCCCCAAAAAACTGCTTGGTTTTTCTAATATGTACTAACGGAAACCTGAGAAATATGTGTTGGAATGGCTGTTAAGGGTGAGGGGTAATGGTGCAAGGAACATAAAGTTGGATCAGTCTGAATTTACTGATATGGTCCCATTACGCACAGATTCTACATTCAATGTTTCAACTCGAGGGGTTAGTAAAGAATCTAATGGGTTATTTGGTCGGTTCGCTGAAGCATGGCTTATGCATTAGTTTACACTAAATCAAGTTGAAGTACCAGATCTTCCTTGCTATACTGTAAAAGAAGATATCCAAAGGCTTAGGAAATTGGCATGTTAGAGTGGATTTATCAGGTTAGTCTCACACACTCATACGTGGAGTGCCCAGAGGACACACCTTATACCACAATGGTGTGGAACCAATTTGTGAAGGGAGACCCAGTGTCCTTGAAAACTGCTGTGATTGCTATGTTATGTAAGTCAGATGTGACACTTGGAGCTGCCCTACCTGAATTGACACCTAACTACAATGGAGCTGATTGGCCACTCAATCAACAAAGAAAAAGTGGGCATGGCTACTGTAATGGACAGTGGAGTCAAAGCAGTAATCAGAATTGTCTGACTCATATGGACTTATGGCTCTGATTATTTAGTCATGGTGTCTCTAGGAGTGAAATAGAAAATCAACTAAATATTTATTTGATTTGTACAAGTGGAAGAATTCTAGGTCAAGTGCATGGCAGCCTAACTTGAAATGCCAGAAGAGAAAGACACAGCACTTCTGTCTAGCTGGTTCAGTTGTGAGGATTTTTGTTTTCTTTTTAAGTTGTTATCCATACTTAAGTGTGTAGTCTTTGGTCTCCAGCGTAAGTGCTTCAAGTCTCTTTGCTTCCAGCAAGCATGGTTGTGTCATCTGTATATAAAAAAAAAAAAATATATAAAAGCAGGTTGTTAATGAGTTTTCCTTCAATCCTGATGCTGCATTCTTCTTCATATACTCCAGCTTCTCAGATTATTTTTTCGCCACACAGATTGTATAAGTGCAGTGAAAGGATACAACCCTGATGCACACCTTTCCTGATTTTAAACCACGCAGTATCATATCCCTTGGTCTGTTTGAACAACTGCCTTTTGATCTATGTAGAGGTTCCACATGAGTACATATAAGTGTTCTGGAATTCCCATTCTTCACAATGTTATCTATAATTTGTTATGATTCACACGGTGAATGCCTTTGCATAGTGAACAAAACACAGATAAACATCTTTCTGGTATTCTCTGCTTTCATCCAAGATCCACTGACATCAGCAATGATATTCCTTATTCCATGTCCTCTTCTGAATCTGGTTTGAATTTCTAGCAGTTTCCTGTTGGTATACTGCTGCAACCATTTTTTAATTATCTTCAACAAAATTTTACATACATGTGATATTAATGATATTTTTCAATAATTTCTGCATTTGATTGGATCACCTTTGAAATGGGCACAAATATGGATTTCTTCCAGTTGGTTGTCAGTTCTTACAAATTTTTTGGCATAGAAGAGTGAGCACTTACAGCTTTGCATTCATTTGTTGAACTAATATTCCATCAATTCCTGGAGCCTTGTTTTTTGCCAATGCCTTCAGTTCAGCTTGGACTTCTTCCTTACGTACTACCAGTTCTTGCTCATATGTTACCTCCTGAAATGGCTAAATGTTGACCAATTCTTTTTGGTACAATGACTCTGTGTGTTCCTTCCATCCTCTCCTGTGGCTGTGACAAACTGGTCAAGGTATGGAACCTTGAAAACCAACTACATCAGCCACATGGGCTACCTGACTGTCTCTCCAAATGGATTCCTCTGTGCTTTTGGAAGCAAGAATGGCCAGGTATGCTGTGGGCCCTCAAAGAAGGCAAGCACCTCTATACCGTACCTGGTGGGGACATCATCAATGCTCTGCACTTTAGCCCCAACCACTACTGACTCTGTGCTGTCGCAGGCCCCAGCAAAGATCTATGACTTGGAGGGCAAGATCATTGTAGATGAACTGAAGCAACAAGTTATCAGCACCAAAAGTAAGGCTGAGCTTCCCCAGTGCACCTCTCTGGCCTGGTCTGCTGATGGCCAGGCTCTGTTTACTGGCTACACAAATAAACTGGCGTGAGTATGGCAGGTGACCATCAGCACTCAGCAGAAATTTATGACAGAGCTTTAGACATTTAAAAAAAAAAAAGAAAAGAAACTGGATTTCTCTCTCTTTTTTTTTTTAATAGAAAATAGTTTATTAGTGGTTACCAGGGAAGGGAGGAGGGAGGGGGAAATATGGGGCTAACAGTGATGGAAATATCATATTGATTAAGGTTAGGTTGATTCTTGTAATTGCTGTTGATATGTTGTACACCTGTAAAAAGTTGAACTCACAAAAGTTGTGTGATAGATATATTCGAGACAATGACCAAAAAAAAAAAAAAAAGAGCTGCTGAGGCTACTTATGTACAGCCAAAACCTCATGGGAGTTGGTTTCTTGGTTTGAGTTCAGGGTCATGGTTTCATTGGATGTTGCAGTTAATTGGCCTATAACATGTTTAGTGTCTCTGTTCTACTTCCTAGTTCAATGCTTAGTGCCTGGGGCCTTAAAAGCTCACAATCGGCTATCAAAGACATAACAACAGGTCTCTGTTCACCGTTGGATTTGAATCTGCTATGAGATCTTGCAGAGAATCCAGGAATCCCTGATCTTCCACTACTTGGGCATTGATATCATGGAGCTTTGCCACGTAGACTGTGGCTGTTTTCCGAACATAGGGTTCTTCATCTTTCAAGAACTTGCTGAGTTCTTGAATCTTTAGTTCTCTGTATAATTGTGGTAGCAGTAACACGACTGTGTAATTTTGAAAACCTCTTTAAATATACCACTGAATAAGAATGGTGAATTTTATTACATGTAACTTATACCTTAATTAAGCTGGTTATAAAAATATGATTCTAACTCAGAGTTTAACACCGAGTCATTTACTCATACAAATGAATTCTAGATGCTATACATGTGAAAACTTACTGAATGAAAGAATTCACTAAATGCTACCTAAATTTCCCTTCTTTTTAGTAAAGGACACTATTGTCCAACCTATTGACAATGTAGAAAAGAGCTTTGAAAGTTCAAATATGATTATACTTATTCTAGTGACCTGCTATTGTAAATTTTTCATATTCTTTTTTTCCTAAAACAATATAAGTTGATTTAAGATTGACGTACCTCTCAGCTTTGATTTTCTTCCCCCCACTTCATTATTTTTTCATCTCAGTGGAGACTACCTCGGTTTACATTCATATGTTTCATTTCAACCTTTTCCCCAGCAGCTGTCATGACTTATCTTTAAAAATATTTTTATTTGTCCCAACATAATGTCATATGTAGATTTTGGCTTAGGGATGCTGTGATGGTTAGGTATGATTAGATTTGTAAAAGGACACCAAATCCACAGGATAGTAGTATTGTAATTATTATTTATTTAGTTTTAGTTAATCATGGTTACATTATAACATATTGCTTCTGGAAAATTAATCACAGATGCTATAAATATCAAGTCTGCATATACCCTCAAATGTATTAACCAAGCTATTGCCATTCTGATGACCCTAGGTGTTGCAAACAGTTAACACACTGGGCTGCTAACTGAAAGACTGGAGTTTCAAGTACTCCCAGAGGTCATTGGAAGAAAGGCTTTGCGATGTACTTCCAAAAACCAGTCATTGAAACCTCTATGGGGTATAGTCTGCTCTGACACACACAGGGTCACTATGAGTCAGGATTGACTGGAAGGCAACTAGTTTTATTGTCACTTCAGTAAGACATTTTCTTTAGGGTTAAGTGGGCTCCACTGATAATATGAAATACGATTTATGCTAGTGACTCAGCACATTCAACTCAGTATTTGGAGTTTTTTAACTTGTATGAGCATATACCTTCATGCATTGCTCTTTCTGAGATTCTAGGACCAAGAAAACCCTCACAAACAAGAACATTGCTTTTTTATCAGCTTGCTTGAGAAATAGTTCAGCAAATTTATTTTCATTTTGTGTCTCTCTAGGTAAAGTACACAGTACATGCTTCAGGGTGAGAAAAGAAATAGCGAACAGACATTTCCCTGAATTGATAGACATGATATTTGTGCAAGTAGATAGATAGAATGAATCACAAAAAAAAAAAAAAAAAAAAGGAGTAGGAAGGAAGAAAGTGAAATGTAAAAGCTGGAACTAATCTTATCAACCCAATCTGTTATCTGAGCTCACAAGTTAAACATAGTGTTGCAATGTCAGCGTTTCTCCAGGAAAGTAGAACACTATAAATATCCTCTGCACGGAAGTGATATTTGACCTATAAAGAATCACCATCCAAATACCACTTGCTGTAGAAATTGGATAATGGTTGTCTGTAAAGTGGCAGACTTTCTGTGGAGTCCAGGCGGAGCAGAGAAATAAGCTCCATGTGAAATGGCAATAAAATATACCGTGAAATTTCAAGTTTGGACTGACAAGTTTTGTTTATTATACATCCTTGAGAATTAGGAGACTTAGCCCCATATCCTGAGCTCTGCCTTACTTGGAACTATGATTTTTCATTTCCAAATCATACTAAATGTTAGCTGAATGATGCAATTCCATTAAATTTGGTATCCTGATAGGTGAGAAGGCACTATTATTTTCCATCTCAAATCATGTGTTTATGTTTCAGTGCTAATGACTTAGATGTGTTTAGAAGACCATGACATACAATTTACGTACGCATATTTAGAAATTGATAGGCTTATCCCCATTTCGGCTTTTTTGTTGGTGCTTCTTTTTTTTTTTTTTTTAAGCTGGTCAGAGGATTATTAATAGAACAAATGCTCTTGTCTAGTATTTTCCCTGCTACAGAAAAAAAATCTCTTGATTTTTGATGGACAAAGAATGTTTTTCACATTTTTCATGGAACATGATAACATTTTCATTAGGCCTCTCAGTCTAAGGGCGACAGATTCATTCAAAGGTTATTTACCATGCTCACTTCTGAAAAGATTTCCTGCCGACTCTGTAGCAGCTCTGTGACTGCTGTTATACTAACGTTTCATTTCAATTTAGTTTCACCAAACTTGAAAAAAATTCTATTTTAGCAATGTACACTTTAACATCCATTGTTTCTCTCCAACTTTTATTATTCTTTTGCAGGAAATAATGTTTCAAAAATTCAGTAAAGAAGTCAAGAATACAGTTTAAAGATAAGCCATAATACTTTTATAGATACCAAGATAAATATGTCAATGTTGTGATTTTTTTAATTGATAAAGGTGTCAGTATAGCTAGAGCAATAATAAATAATAAAATAAAAATCATTTTAAGGTCAAAACTCAAAGAGACTGTTCATATTTGGTGAATACATGTTCAAGTTCTTATAATAAATTTTATAAAATAGGTTTATTCTGTTCATAATAAATTGCCACCTGAACTCCTTTGTTTAAAAATACATTAAGACCCGCTAAAGTAAAAAATTTTACTAGATATGCTTTATTCTACATTAGGCATTGCTGTTGTTGTTAGGTGCTATTGACCCAGTTCCTACTCATAGTGACCCTATGTACAACAGAACTAAGCACTGCCCGGTCCTGTGCCATCCTCATAATTATTGTTATACTTGAGCCCACTGTTGCAGCCACTGTGTCAATCCATCTTGTTGAGGGTCTTCTCTTTTTCACTGACCCTCTATTTACTAAGCACGGTGTCCTTCTCCAGGGACTGATCCCTTCTGATTATATGTCCAAAGTATGTGAAGTGAGGTCTCACCACTCTTGCTTCTAAGGAGTATTCTGGCTGTACTTCTTCCAAGACAGGTTTGTTCATTCTACTGGCAGTCTGTGATATATTCAATATTTTTCACCAGGACCATAATTCAAAGGCATCAATTCTTCTTCAGTTTTCTCATGTGTAAAAGGCAGCTGAAAACACTATGGCTTGGGTCAGGCACACGTTAGTCCTTAAAGTGACATCTTTTCTTTTTAAGACTCTTTAAGAGTTCTTTTGCAGCCGATTTGCCCAATGCAATGCTTCCTTTGATTTCTTGACTGCTGCTTTCATGGGCATTGATTATGGATCCAAGTAAAATGAAATCCTTGACAACTTCAATCCTTTTCTGTTTATCATGACCTTCCTTATTGGTTCAAGTTGTGAGGATTTTTGTTTTCTTTAAATTGTAATCCGTACTGAAGGCTGTAGTCTTTGATCTTCATCAATGAGTGCTTCAAGTCCAAGATTGTGTCATCTGCATAACACAGGTTATGGGTCATCTTCCAATCCTGGTGCCGTGTTCTTCTTCGTATAGTACAGCTTCTCAGATTATTTGCTCAGCGTAAAGGCTGAATAGGTGTGGGGAAAGAATACAACCCTGATGCACACCTTTCGTGATTTTTAAATCACTCAGTATCCCCTTTTTCTGTTCAAATAACTGCCTCTTGATCTATGTACAGGTTCCTTATGGGCATAATTAAGTGTTCTGGAATTCCCATTCTTCTCAATGGTATCCATAATTTGTTATGATCCACACAGTCCAATACCTTTGAATAGTCAATAAAACACAGATAAACATCTTTCTAGTGTTCTCTGCTTTCAGCCAGGGTCCCTCTGACATCAGCAGTGATATCCCTCTGAATCTGGTTTGAATTCTGGCAGTTCCCTACCGCAACTACTTTTGAATAATATTCAGCAAAATTTTTTTTGTGGGTGATATTAATGATATTATTCAATAATTTCTGAATTTGGATCAGTTGCCTTTCTTTGGAATAGGCATAAATATGGATCTCTTCAGGCTGATTGGCCAGCTAGCTGTCTTCTAAATTTCTTGGTATATATAGACTAGTGAGTACTTTCAGTACTGTTGGTTTTTGGTCATTAGTGTTCATTGGGTCAAATCTATTCTTGAGGTGGTCTATAAATGCAGGTTTGATATACTCAAGATGGTACTTTGGCTTTCTAATTTTCTTCAGCTGCAACTTGAACTTGCATATGAGTTATTGATGGTCTGTCCCACAGTCAGCCCCTGGCCCTGTTCTGACTAATGATATTGAGCTTTTCCATCTTCTTTTTCCAAAGATGGAAAATTTGATTCCTATGTTTTCCATCTGGTGAGGTCCACGTGTAGAGTCACATTTTATGTTGTTGAAAAAAGATTTTTGCAATAAAGAAGTCATTGGCCTTGGAAAAATCTATTATAGGATCACCAGCATCATTTCTATCACTAACTCCATATTTCCCAATTCTTCTTCTTTGTTTCCAACTTTTGCATCCAATCACCAGTGATTATCAATGCATCCTGATTGCATGTTTGATCAATTTCAGACTGCAGAAGTTGGTAAAAATTTTCAATTTCTTCATCTTTGGCCTTAGTGGTTGGTGCGTAAATTTGAATAATAGTTGTGTTAACTGGGCTTCCTTATAGGTATATGGATATTGTCCTACCACTGACATTTTTGTACTTCAGGATAGATCTTGAAATGTTCTTTTTGACAATTAATGCAATGCCAATCCTCTTCAATTTGTCATGTATACTAACATATAACTTCTGCTCTGAAAGACTAGAGAAACTTCATAATTCCCCACAAGAAATCTGTAAAATATTCTTAAATATAAAAAAAAAAAATTTATATTATCTAGATTTAATACAATTATTTTAAATAATAAAACTAAACATTTAGAAAAAAAACATAGAGAAATGAGAATGTAGTTACATTAATCGAGGACCTACATGTACCTACATGTACTGATGTTTTGCCTGTATTATGTATCACTTAAGTCTGATATGGAGCCCTGGTTGTGCAGTGGTTAAGCATTTGGCTGCTAACCAAAAGGTAAGCAGTTTGAATCCACCAGCTGCTCCTTGGAAAACCCAGGGGGCAGTTCTACTCTGTCCTATGGGGTCGCTATGAGTCAAAATCAACTGGACAGGGGGCGGAACCAAGATGGCGGACTAGGCAGATGCTACCTCGGATCCCTCTTACAACAAAGACACGGAAAAACAAGTGAATCGATCAAATACATAACAATCTACGAACCCGGAACAACAAACACAGATTTAGAGACGGAGAACGAACTAATACGGGGAAGCAGCGATTGTTTCCAGAGCCTGGAGCCAGCGTACCAGTCAGGTACAGCACAAGCACAGAAAGCGGCTCCACCCCCCTGAACTAACCCGGGGAGGGGGACCAGCCGGTTCCACGGGAGGCGTGGGACGCAACCGGTAGGAGAAGTCCCCGGGAGGCAGTGACTGGTCTTGGAGCAGAAAGAGCAGTGTCTGAGCCGGGGAACCGTCCCGCAGGGATTTGGACTGGACGCAGGTACGGCATAAACACGGAGAGTTGCTCCACCCCCGTGAACTAACCCCGGGAAGGGGACCAGCCGGGTCGCGTGGGCGGCGTGGGACGCAGCCAGTAGGAGAAGTCCCTGGGAGGCAGCGACTGGTATTGGAGCGGGGACAATAGCGTCCCAGCCGGGACACTCGGTCACGGCACAAGCACAGGGACCTGCTCCACCCATCTGAACTAACCCTGGGAGAAGGCGCAACTGGTTCTCGGAGGCGGCACGGCCACGCGGCTGGAGGGAGACGAGAAGTCCCCGGGAGGCAGCAACTGATTTTGGAGTCGAGAGTGCACCGTCCCAGTAGGGGAGCCTTGACGCTGGGCGTAGGGCTGGAAGCGGAGGATCTGACCGTGACTCCAGCGGGCCAGACCCCCCGGGGGCAATCTCCACACAGCCAGCACACATAGGCAACGCACCCTGCGGGAGTCTCAGATATAATATTCATTCCAAGCAAGACAAGCAACTCTGGCTATATTCTGAGGTGCTACTCTCCTATCTCTCTGTTCCCTCCCCCACCCTCCCCAGGCGGCTTCATTAACATCTGAATAGCCTGAGCCAGAGGGAGAACTCTGATAGGGATCTGACTGCATTTTTTTTTTAGTGGATTTTCTGGAAAAACTAGTTTCCCAGTGATGGCTCGGAGACAACAATCCATATCAAACCACGTAAAGAAGCAGACCATGACAGCTTCTCCAACCCCCCAAACAAAAGAATCAAAATCTTTCCCAAATGAAGATACAATCTTGGAATTATCAGATACAGAATATAAAAAACTAATTTACAGAATGCTTAATGATATCACACATGAAATTAGGATAACTGCAGAAAAAGCCAAGAAACACACTGATAAAACTGTTGAAGAACTCAAAAAGATTATTCAAGAACATACTGGAAAAATTAATAAGTTGCAAGAATCCATAGAGAGACAACATGTAGAAATCCAAAAGATTAACATTAAAATAACAGAATTAGACAACGCACTAGGAACTCAGAGGAGCAGACTCAAGCAATTAGAATGCAGACTGGGACATCTGGAGGACCAGGGAATCGACACCAACATAGCTGAAAAAAAATCAGAGAAAAGAATTAAAAAAAATGAAGAAACCCTAAGAATTATGTGGGACTCTATCAAGAAGGATAACCTGCGGGTGATTGGAGTCCCAGAACAGGGAGGGGGGACAGAAAACACAGAGAAAATAGTTGAAGAACTCCTGACAGAAAATTTCCCTGACATTATGAAAGACGAAAGGATATCTATCCAAGATGCTCATCGAACCCCATTTAAGATTGATCCAAAAAGAAAAACACCAAGACATATTATCATCAAACTCACCAAAACCAAAGATAAACAGAAAATTTTACAAGCAGCCAGGGAGAAAAGAAAGGTTTCCTTCAAGGGAGAATCAATAAGAATAAGTTCAGACTACTCAGCAGAAACCATGCAAGCAAGAAGGGAATGGGACCACATATACAGAACACTGAAGGAGAAAAACTACCAGCCAAGGATCATATATCCAGCAAAACTCTCTCTGAAATATGAAGGCGAAATTAAGATATTTACAGACAAACACAAGTTTAGAGAATTTGCAAAAACCAAACCAAAGCTACAAGAAATACTAAAGGATATTGTTTGGTCAGAGAACCAATAATATCAGATATCAGCACAACACAAGGTCACAAAACAGAACGTCCTGATATCAACTCAAAAAAGAAATCACAAAAAAAAAAATACACATAACAGGGAATCATGGAAGTCAATAGGTAAAAGATCACAATAATCAAAAAGAGGGACTAAATACAGGAGGCATTGAACTGCCATATGGAGAGTGATACAAGGCGATATAGAACAATACAAGTTAGGTTTTTACTTAGAAAAATAGGGGTAAATAATAAGGTAACCACAAAAAGGTATAACAACTCTATAACTCAAGATAAAAACCAAGAAAAACGTAAGGACTCAACTAACATAAAGTCAAGCACTATGAAAATGAGGATCTCACAATTTACTAAGAAAAATGCCTCAGCACAAAAAAGTATGTGGAAAAATGAAATTGTCAACAACACACATAAAAAGGCATCAAAATTACAGCACTGAAAACTTATTTATCTATAATTACCCTGAATGTAAATGGACTAAATGCACCAATAAAGAGACAGAGAGTCACAGACTGGATAAAGAAACACGATCCATCTATATGCTGCCTACAAGAGACCCACCTTAGACTTAGAGACACAAACAAACTAAAACTCAAAGGATGGAAAAAAGTATATCAAGCAAACAATAAGCAAAAAAGAAGAGGAGTAGCAATATTAATTTCTGACAAAATAGACTTTAGACTTAAATCCACCACAAAGGATAAAGAAGGACACTATATAATGATAAAAGGGACAATTGATCAGGAAGACATAACCATATTAAATATATATGCACCCAATGACAGGGCTGCAAGATACATAAATCAAATTTTAACAGAATTGAAAAGCGAGATAGATACCTCCACAATTATAGTAGGAGACTTCAACACACCACTTTCGGAGAAGGACAGGACATCCAGTAAGAAGCTCAACAGAGACACGGAAGATCTAATTACAACAATCAACCAACTTGACCTCATTGACTTATACACAACTCTCCACCCAACTGCTGCAAAATATACTTTTTTTTCTAGTGCACATGGAACATTCTCTAGAATAGACCACATATTAGGTCATAAAACAAACCTTTGCAGAGTCCAAAACATCGAAATATTACAAAGCATCTTCTCAGACCACAAGGCAATAAAACTAGAGATCAATAACAGAAAAACTAGGGAAAAGAAATCAAATACTTGGAAAATGAACAATACCCTCCTGAAAAAAGACTGGGTTATAGAAGACATCAAGGAGGGAATAAGGAAATTCATAGAAAGCAACGAGAATGAAAATACTTCCTATCAAAACCTCTGGGACACAGCAAAAGCAGTGCTCAGAGGCCAATTTATATCAATAAATGCACACATACAAAAAGAAGAAAGAGCCAAAAGCAGAGAACTGTCCCTACAACTTGAACAAATAGAAAGTGAGCAACAAAAGAATCCATCAGGCACCAGAAGAAAACAAATAATAAAAATTAGAGCTGAACTAAATGAATTAGAGAACAGAAAAACAATTGAAAGAATTAACAAAGCCAAAAGCTGGTTCTTTGAAAAAATTAACAAAATTGATAAACCACTGGCTAGACTGACTAAAGAAATACAGGAAAGGAAACAAATAACCCGAATAAGAAATGAGAAGGACCACATCACAACAGAACCAAATGAAATTAAAAGAATCATTTCAGATTATTATGAAAAATTGTACTCTAACAAATTTGAAAACCTAGAAGAAATGGATGAATTCCTAGAAAAACACTACCTACCTAAACTAACACATTCAGAAGTAGAACAACTAAATAGACCCATAACAAAAAAAGAGATTGAAACGGTAATCAAAAAACTCCCAACAAAAAAAAGCCCTGGCCCGGATGGCTTCACTGCAGAGTTCTACCAAACTTTCAGAGAAGAGTTAACACCACTACTACTAAAGGTATTCCAAAGCATAGAAACTGACGGAATACTACCCAACGCATTCTATGAAGCCACCATCTCCCTGATACCAAAACCAGGTAAAGACATCACAAAAAAAGAAAATTATAGACCTATATCCCTCATGAACATTGATGCAAAAATCCTCAACAAAATTCTAGCCAATAGAATCCAACAACACATCAAAAAAATAATTCACCCTGATCAAGTGGGATTTATACCAGGTATGCAAGGCTGGTTTAATATCAGAAAAACCATTAATGTAATCCATCACATAAATAAAACAAAAGACAAAAACCACATGATCTTATCAATTGATGCAGAAAAGGCATTTCACAAAGTCCAACACCCATTTATGATAAAAACTCTTACCAAAATAGAAATTGAAGGAAAATTCCTCAACATAATAAAGGGCATCTATGCAAAGCCAACAGCCAATATCACTCTAAATGGAGAGAACCTGAAAGCATTTCCCTTGAGAACGGGAACCAGACAAGGATGCCCTTTATCACCGCTCTTATTCAACATCGTGTTGGAAGTCTTAGCCAGGGCAATTAGGCTAGACAAAGAAATAAAAGGTATCCGGATTGGCAAGGAAGAAGTAAAGTTATCACTATTTGCAGATGACATGATTATATACACAGAAAACCCTAAGGAATCCTCCAGAAAACTACTGAAACTAATAGAAGAGTTTGGCAGAGTCTCAGGTTATAAAATAAACATACAAAAATCACTTGGATTCCTCTACATCAACAAAAAGAACACCGAAGAGGAAATAACCAAATCAATACCATTCACAGTAGCCCCCAAGAAGATAAGATACTTAGGAATAAATCTTACCAAGGATGTAAAAGACCTATACAAAGACAACTACAAAGCTCTACTACAAGAAATTCAAAAGGACATACTTAAGTGGAAAAACATACCCTGCTCATGGATAGGAAGACTTAACATAGTAAAAATGTCTATTCTACCAAAAGCCATCTATACATTTAACGCACTTCCGATCCAAATTCCAATGTCATATTTTAAGGGGATAGAGAAAGAAATCACCAATTTCATATGGAAGGGAAAGAAGCCCCGGATAAGCAAAGCACTACTGAAAAAGAAGAAGAAAGTGGGAGGCCTCACCCTACCTGACTTCAGAACCTACTATACAGCCACAGTAGTCAAAACAGCCTGGTATTGGTACAACAACAGACACATAGACCAATGGAACAGAATTGAGACCCCAGACATAGATCCATCCACGTATGAGCAACTGATATTTGACAAAGGACCAGTGTCAATTAACTGGGGAAAAGATAGCCTTTTTAACAAATGGTGCTGGCATAACGGGATATCCCTTTGCAAAAAAATGAAACAGGACCCATACCTCACACCATGCACAAAAACTAACTCCAAGTGGATCAAAGACCTAAACATAAAGACTAAAACGATAAAGATCATGGAAGAAAAAATTGGGACAACCCTAGGAGCCCTAATACAAGGTATAAACAGAATACAAAACATTACCAAAAATGATGAAGAGAAACCCGATAACTGGGAGCTCCTAAAAATCAAACACCTATGCTCATCTAGAAACTTCTCCAAAAGAGTAAAAAGACCACCTACAGACTGGGAAAGAATTTTCAGCTATGACATCTCCGACCAGCGCCTGATCTCTAAAATCTACATGATTCTGTCAAAGCTCAACCACAAAAAGACAAACAAACCAATCAAGAAGTGGGCAAAGGATATGAACACACATTTCACTAAAGAAGATATTCAGACAGCCAACAGATACATGAGAAAATGCTCTCGATCATTAGCCATTAGAGAAATGCAAATTAAAACTATGATGAGATTCCATCTCACACCAGCAAGGCTGGCATTAATCCAAAAAACACAAAATAATAAATGTTGGAGAGGCTGCGGAGAGATCGGAACTCTCATACACTGCTGGTGGGAATGTAAAATGGTACAACCACTTTGGAAATCTATCTGGCGTTATCTTAAACAGTTAGAAATAGAACTACCATACAACCCAGAAATCCCACTCCTAGGAATATACCCTAGAGATACAAGAGCCTTCATACAAACAGATATATGCACACCCATGTTTATTGCAGCTCTGTTTACAATAGCAAAAAGTTGGAAGCAACCAAGGTGTCCATCAACGGATGAATGGGTAAATAAATTGTGGTATATTCACACAATGGAATACTACGCATCGATAAAGAACAGTGACGAGTCTGTGAAACATTTCATAACATGGAGGAACCTGGAAGGCATTATGCTGAGCGAAATGAGTCAGATGCAAAAGGACAAATATTGTATAAGACCACTATTATAAGATCTTGAGAAATAGTAAACCTGAGAAGAACACATACTTTTGTGGTTATGAGGAGGGGAGGGAGAAAGGGTGGGAGAGGGTTTTTTATTGATTAATCAGTAGATAAGAACTGCTTTAGGTGAAGGGAAAGACAACACTCAATACATGGAAGGTCAGCTCAATTGGACTGGACCAAAAGCAAAGAAGTTTCTGGGATAAAATGAATGCTTCAAAGGTCAGCGGAGCAAGTGCGGGGGTCTGGGGAACATGGTTTGCGGAGACTTCTAAGTCAATTGGCAAAATAATTCTAGTATGAAATCATTCTGCATCCCACTTTGAAATGTGGCGTCTGGGGTCTTAAATGCTAACAAGCGGCCATCTAAGATGCATCAATTGGTCTCAACCCACCTGGAGCAAAGGAAAATGAAGAACACCAAGGCCACACGACAACTAAGAGCCCAAGAGACAGAAAGGGCCACATGAACCAGAGACCTACATCATCCTGAGACCAGAAGAACTAGTTGGTGCCCGGCCACAATTGATGACTGCCCTGACAGGGAGCACAGCAGAGGACCCCTGAGGGAGCAGGAGATCAGTGGGATGCAGACCCCAAATTCTCATAAAAAGACCAAACTTAATGGTCTGACTGAGACTGGAGGAATCCCGGCGGCCATGCTCCCCAGACCTTCAGTTGACACAGGACAGGAACCATCCCCAAAGACAACTCATCAGAAATGAAAGGGACTGGTCAGCGGGTGGGAGAGAGACGCTGATGAAGAGTGAGCTAATTATGTCAGGTGGACTCTTGAGATTGTGTTGGCAACTCTTGTCTGGAGGGGGGATGGGAGGATAGAGAGAGAGGGAAGCCGGCAAAATTGTCAAGAAAGGAGAGACTGAAAGGGCTGACTCAAGAGGGGGAGAGCAAGTGGGAGTAGGGAGTGAGATGTATGTAAACTTATATGTGACAGACTGATTGGATTTGCAAACGTTCACTTGAAGCTTAATAAAAGTTATTTAAAAAAAAAAAATCAACTGGACAGCAATGGGGTTTATGGCTGTTAATGTGTGATATTTACTGAGGTAGGTAGAAAATGAAAGAAACTCTCAGAGGTAACTTCCCAATTTTTAAATTGAGCATCAGGTGCTGACTTCAAATTTAGAATTCAATGAATATGTTCTTCCTGGAACTAAATCACCAGATAACTGATTACTTAATACTCAAATGATTTTATGAATCTCATCATGTTTCTTCCTACTTTGGGATATTATCCAAGTTGTACCAATGGTCTCATTGTTTCCTTCCCTCTCCCTAGTACTATTCGTTTAGCAAAAAACTTTCTTTTCCTACAATTCTTTTAAGTCTCATGTATAATCTCACCTCTTCACAGACATTGTTGTTAAGACTGGTCTAGACTGAAGTACATTCTCCAGATATATTTATCAATGATCTTGCAATTTTCTTTCATAGCTCTTCTCATAGTTTTAATTAAATTTTTATTTCTGTGTTTATTAATTATTCATCTTTATAATTGATGGCAGGAAATATGCCTATTTTTGTCAACATTGTCCTAGGGCTTCTGCTAGTCTTCAGTAAATTAAAAAAAAAAAAAAAAAGCCTTTTGCCATTCAGTCTATTTCAACTCATGGCAATCCCATGTGTTACAGAGTAGAACTGCTCCTTAGGATTTTCTTGGCTCTACTCTTTACAGAAGTAGTTTGCCAGTCCTCTCTCCTATGGAGCCACTGGGTGGGTTTGAACTGCCAACATTTAGGTTAGCAGCCAAGTAGAAAACTGCCTGCACTGCCAGTTGCTACATTAGTATTTTTTAACTTATGGAGGTGATTTAATCCCCATTTTACAGGAAGGGAAAAAAAAAATTAGCAATTTTACACTTTCTTAAGTTTGCAATTAAAGTTAAGGTTGGGCACTGGGAATATACATACATATTTCCATTGGATGCATATAATATCTCATTTGAATGCTGGAACAGATTTGTCCTCTTGAGTAACTTGCCATTCTCCAATCATCAAGCTCAGTTCCTTGCACATGAGAGAGCTCAGACGGGCCCAGTCATCCCCTAAATTCACCCAAATCTTCCCCAAGCAATTTAGCTTGCTTAAAAAAATAAAAACTAAGTAAAAGAAAATTGGACAATAGTGATATCTGGTTTCACTTGGAATTAATGACAAAGCTGTCAAATGAGCACAATCACTACCTGGAAATTTTACTTCGTTATCAACTCTTCCAAATAATCATTTCATATCTTTCACCTAAAACCTCTAACAAGCACTTCTCCAATCACCTCAGTGTAAAATAACCATTTTTTCCAACCTTATACAGAAAATTAAAGCTATTAGACAAGAACTACAACATTGCACATCTACCAAATCAACTAGCCCCATTGTATTTATAAGTGATGACTTTCCTCTTGATAAAATGAGAATAGTGACTCTCATTAAACTGGAGCCTTCTCTTATTTTCTCAAGGACTTTTCTTCTGTAATTATTCTCCTTCTCTGTTTATCATCCTTATCTACATAGTTCTACTATGCCTATCCTTAAGACAAATAAGCACTTAACCGTCACCCTGTAGCACCTCGTACTATCTCAATTTGTCTTCTCTCTACTTCACAGGAAAACCCTTTTAAAATCTTAATAGTCTATATCATCTTTGCCTGTAATTCTTGATACTTTCTCACATTACTTAGAATAGAACAAGTTCTTTTTCCCTGACTCAAAAGATCATGCCTGCTTCACAACTTGATTTTACATGGTTATTCTCCTAGTAGAAGGTAAGTGTATTGCCATTCTTTCTGTTGCATTTTCTTAACAAATCAAATTCTGCACCCTCAGAAAAATAGTCAGGCATTCTTTATCTGCCTAAATCTTAAGAGCCATTGCATGCTTTGGCCACTTCCGTCTTCCCTCTGTGACAAAAATGGCATGGCTTAGCTGGGAGCAGCTCCTTCATTACAGGTCCTGGAGTGAGGACTTGTGCACAGTGGCAACTGACTGCCAACCAACACAAAACGCAAGCAAGAAATAACCTTTGCCTGTTTTTAAAGAAGTATTTAGTGAAAATTGTCCAATATGAATATGTTTATCAAATGTTTATTGTTTACTTATCATGTTCCAGACGTTTTTAGGATGCTGGGAGAGCTATTGGGAAGACAGACAGGTGTCTTTTCTTATGAAGCTTATATTCTGGTAGGAGAAACAAATAATAAACAAGTAAACAAAAGAAAAAAGTTATTTAAGAGTGGTAAGTGCTATCGATCACATATAACAGTGTGTCTTTGAAACTGGTAAGCTTTTAGGACTTGGATATGATGACCTATAAGGGGCATGAAACTTGAGCTTAAATTTGAATAACAAGGAGAAAACAGCAATATGAATATCTGGGGCATAAGATTCAGGCCAAGTATATAAAGGCCATAAAACAAGAATGGATCATATCAGTAGACCATAAAGAAAGCCAGGATCCCTGGATGTGGTTCATGTAATGTGACTACCCAGGAAGGCAATAGTAACAGATAAGCTTGGAGAATTGCCAGGGGCTATGTTATTTAGGGCCTTATTGGGCACAGGAAGGAGTGGGCAGGCTCTTTTAAAGGGAGTCCGCAATAATCAACTTTTATCTGTAACATGCTGTTGTTACGTGCCGTTAAGTTGGTTCCGACTAATAGAGAGCCTGTAGGACAAAGTAGAACTGACCCATAGGGCTTCCAAGGTGCAGCTGGTGGATTCAAACTCTCAACCTTTTGGTTAGCAGCCAAGCTCTTAACCACTGCATACATGACAAAAAGGAGCCCACATCATGATATATTTAATTTTATTCCACTGAATTATTGTTCCCTGACCTGTCTTTGATCTCTTAATTTTATTGTCACCTTGGCCCTTTCACCTTGTTGTTTTTAGGTGCTGTTGATTTGATTTTCAACTCACAGTAACCCCTAAGGACAAAGTAGAACTGCCTCACAGGGTTTTCTAGGCCATAATCTTTGTGGGAGCAGATCACCAGGTCTTTCTCCTGCAGAGCTGCCAGGTGGGTTTGAACTGCCAGCTTTTCTGTTAACAGCCAAGCACTTAACAGGTATGCTACCAGGGCTCCTTCCTTTAAGCTTAGGCTATGTCAGTGATGTTAGGTTGGGGATTCTTCCTATTCTATACACTCACCCCTCTGACAATATCCCCTTCCTGTCACTTAACACTCTAACTCAATCGAGCTCTACCTTCAGGGACCGTCTCTGGTGCTAATCCACATGACTACATGCCTAATGAGTTTACCTATGCCTTCTAAGAAGAAAATAGAAAAGCTATTCTGTTTTCCTTTTATTTGAATATTCTCAAACTTATGTTTTTATTCAGAAAGATATTCTCTCTTTAGATGGTGGAGAACCAACATCCAAAGTAGCTTTTAGGATTAGTTATAGAAAATTAGAAGTCCTATATATGGACAAGCCTTGTCTTCTGCTTATGACTATTATGAACAAAAAATATTTTGTCTCTAGTATGTTCTACAAAATGAGAAATCGATTTTATTTTAACTCAGCATATAAAAAACTAACACAACATCTCATCCAACAATTTGCCAAAATATAAGAAAAATCTCTTTAGTAGAAAGTACGTGGATTTGTAGTCAAAGAAACGTGTCTTTGTGTGTAGCCTTTGACAAATTATTTAATAATGTTAAGTATCCATTTCCCTTCCAAATATAATTTTGATCCTCAAAGGTTGGTGAGTGTAATTCAAGTATAAAAGTACTAAAAATTTTAAGTAAAAATTCAAGTCCAGATATTATTTATGTAGAGAGGCAGGATTGGAGTAGAGAATTATTTTAGACATGAAGGCCATATGTTACAGAAATTAGCACATGTATTTGATTCTAAGCTTATTAGTAATATTTAAAATTCAAGATTATTGTAAATATTGATATAACAAATACAGGTAAATCATTTAGTATAAAGCCTGGCTTATGGTTGTTATTAAATAATGCTACTGCACTTTTTTCTGTCTCTTCTAGAATTTTTTTTTCTGTTACTGAACATCTCAGTCTGAGAGTTTGTCACATTTTAATTTTATATTTCATGTGGAGATATAAGTGGTGATTAAATTGATGCTTAGTTTCAAAAATATTTTGGCTACAAAAATATACCTTGGTTAGTAGATCTACTGTGTTTATCCAAATTTTCTTAAATACATTTTCCAAAAATTTTCAGTGATTAGGAACAAAATTGAAGAAAAATTTCCATTTAGTCCTTATCCTAATGAGTATGTACTATTCACATCATGGCCTGTTACTCTGGCTAGATCCCTCCTGCTGGCAAGAAATATAGCAAAGCCTGTAAATAGCCCAAATTAGAATTTCCAAGTTCTGGCAGAAAATCCTCAGTGTCTGTGCAACTGGGACTTTTAGGATTTTACTCTATCTCTTTTCAGTTTAATTTGCAATGTTCTAAATCATTAGATGTCTTTTATTCATATGTTCCTATTTAGCTTTTAAACAATGTACTTCACCTGAAATACCTCCCAGCCCATACAAAGAGTTTTTTTTTTTTTTTGAGACAGAAAAATTTCCTGAAGCTTACAGTAAAAAATTTATATTCACACAATGGAAGAAAGCAGATTGGTAGCCTATCTTTGATTTGGGAAAGCAAATTAATAAAAGAAGAGTTTGGTTCAGTTTGAATAAAGGGAAACTTCTATCACTGTCAATAGAAACATGCTCCCCTTTTTTTTTTTTTTTCCCCAGGTATCCACTCCCAATGGGGGTGTGGGTGAGAAGTCATTATTTGAGGAAGAGGATTGTGGTAAGCAGGACAGAAACCAAAAAACTATTCATTTTTGAAGTTTGTGGCCAATCAAAGGCTTTCTTAACTTAATAGTTTTGGTGGGTGAGGGGTGCATTCCAGTTTATATTTTACTTACATATGCAGCATTGTGCAAACGCTTTACCAGGATCTTTTTAATCTCATGAATTGCAGAGAAACAAGGGCTGTTTTAATACAATATACTTTTTAAAACTTCCTGACATTGATAACTGATGTAAAATGTGTACTTCTAAATGTATATCAGTAAAATATATTGTTGGATTTGAGTTCAAATCCTGGTTTCATTATTAAAATATTTTTAATGATAACCAAAAACCAAAACCTGTTGCCATCGAGTCAATTCCAACTTATTTTTAATCATAGGCAATTCATGTAATTTGAGGAAAATTCAAATTTTCTTAAACATAATAGGTCTAATCACATATTACAGCCATCTTAATTTTAAATTATTTTTCATTTTTATAAACAGCTTTATTGAGATATAATCCACATACCAATTTACCAATCCAAAGTGTACAATTCACTCATTTTTAGTATATTCACAGTGTTAAGCATTTACCAGCACAATCTATCCTTTTACTTTGAACCTGGTGGCACAGTGGCTATGTGCTCAGCTGCTAACCCGAGGGTCAGCAGTTCAAATCCACCAGCCCCTCTGCAGGAGAAAGATATGGTAGTTCGCTTCTGTAAAGATTAAATAAAAACCAAATCTGTTGCCATAGAATCGATTCATACTCATAGAGACCTTATAGGACAGGGTAGAACTGCCTCCCTAGGATTTGTAATCTTTATGGAAGCAGACTGCCACACCTTTCTCCTGCAGAGTGGCTGGTGGGTTCCAACCCCCGACCTTATGGTTAGCAGCCAATCTCTTAACCACTGCACTGCCAGAGTTCCTTCTGTAAAGATTACAGCCTTGGAAACCCTGTGGGGCAGTTCTACTCTGCCCTATAGGGTCACTATTAGTCGGAATCAACTCAATGGCAATGGGGACAGGGTCTGGAGAGACACAATATGTCTGTCCTATTTATCTTCAATAAATGTAGATATCATTATTTATATTTCTGGATTGTTTGGAGATGATAATATGTATGAAAGTCTTTTATAATCTGAAATGGTTTGTGACTAACAGACTATTGATTTATACTTGCGTGTATTTGTGTATGGTAGTTATATGTGAATAAATGACGTACACGTGAATGTACATGAGAAAGACAGAAATAGAAATAAAACATATAGCCTCTTACTGTGGGTACTAGTATCTCTCTAACAGCACCTGGTTTTCTATAATTTCTCAAAATCAATGGTTTACTTTTTAAAATAGTTTTGCAACCTTTGGTAAATTTCAAATTTAGCATGCATTTTA
Organism: Loxodonta africana; assembly: GCF_030014295.1. Lineage (NCBI taxonomy): Eukaryota > Metazoa > Chordata > Mammalia > Proboscidea > Elephantidae > Loxodonta > Loxodonta africana. The sequence goes on from NC_087351.1 coordinate 54,858,091, forward strand.
ATTATTTTCTTCTTCACATTTATGTACATGGAGAATCAAAACACACAGTTTTTATTATTGGTTCTGTTTCTAATTTACATATGCACATGCATATACATACACACGAGTTTATATTTACCCATATAACTGTTTTGGCATTTTGATTATTTCTTATGTAAATGCCACATAATAAACACATTGGTAATTACTTTCAATGACATTTGACTTTGTTGAAATGTTGCAGATTAATATAAACACATTTCAATTTTGTTTACTTTCCAGGTTAATTGAAAGACACCACAATTAATTTTGAAGAGAGGTTTTCTTTCAACGATGATCCTTTTCATCTATTTGTACTGTTTGTTCACAGAATGCTGAACATAATTTAATCCAAATTGATCTTTTTATTTTATTTAAAATGTTATACCTCTTTTCTTTCCATCAATTAAAGTGAGAACCTAAGAGATGTTAGCTTTACCACTAGGAGGAATAAGTAATTTTTAAATTGATTCAGACAGAGAAACAGTATTTTCCTTAGATCGTTGCTACTTGCTCCTGGCTTATAACTGGATCATCCCTGCCACTTTTCTGACAGCTAATTCATCTAGCTGTAAGATGTAGCTTTACCAAGGAATCAACCATGTCACTTAAAGGTCTAGGTATGGTGTAAATTCAGACATTTTTCTCACTTACCAATTCCCAAAGCCTAAGTGCTTAAGTTGTCAGACAAACAAAAGGAGTAGTAAGAAAGGATTTTGAAGTATTCGTCCCAGGACATATTTAAGAATAGCACAGAATTTTTTTTTTTTCTGGTGTAAGTATATTCCTGCTTGCAAATACAGCTGTTCATTTTCACTCTCTTTAACAAAGTGTTATTTTTTTGTTATATGTTTAAAAAAAAGTTTAAAAAGTAATTATAAATTAAGAGGAAGGTATTTATAAAGAACTAACATTTAAACATAAATATGATGAGCATCTAATGAAATTATACCATATTCTATTATAGGTCAGCATTGGCATAGCAGTGGTAAACTTGAATATTTTAATTTAAAATTTAGAGAAAATTCAGAGGTAAATACATTATACCCATTCTAAATAATTCCACTCTACTTATTTTTTAGATATTGATCTCTTGATGAATCAACCTTGAATCATACTTGGTATTCTCAGAGTAAAACTTTGAAAGTAGTTTTGAAACATTAGTTGGTAATATTGCTCAAAGTACCCTATGAGGTCACATAGGGTACTTTCTCTTTCCAATTTCAAAACAACAAGAACAGTTAAAATATTTACTTTAAATACAAAATAAATACTTACAAAAAAAAAACTTGAGGTATCTCTCATTGGACTAGGCCAGAAATGGAATAAATAGCTACATGCCAGGGCGTTACCTAAGATCTTCTATGTATTGATCTGAAAGTGGAAAGACAGATGGGAGTTTGAGTACTATAACAATAATTTTAAAATGACCATCAAATTCTGAATACATGTATTATACTATAAATTAAGTCTTGTCATAGTTGAATTACAAAAATATTGAATTTGGGAACTTATAACTGGAAAAAATATGGAAAAAGAAACATATTAGGCCAGTACTACCAAATAGAAAAAAATAATATGGAACCGTGATAATCATGACACTGGATTTTGGAGAAGACACAATATGAAGTATAAATGAAATGCATGGAATTCCCAAATAAGCATAAATGGCAGACTTTGGTTTATGATAAAGAAAATGAGTAAAAGAAAGCTGACAAATTGAAAAATTATGACTCATATATGTGTGTGTAAAATATATATTACATGTCATATATCATATATTTCTACCTTATTCTTTATACCAAAGAATTACTACATGCGTAAAATATTTGAGGCAAAAAATTAATAATTCTCAAAGATGGATAAATATCTTCAAAGTAAAAAAGGCATTCCTAAGTGAGATATAAAATCCAGAAGGCATGAAGAAAATATTTGGTACATTTTACTACACAAATATTTAAAAGTATGAATGGCAATAAATATATAAAGTCAAAATGCAAACTGCATACTTGAAAACTGCAACACAGGACAGAGATTTTATTTCTTTAATATTACATGTAAAGGACATCAAGATGCATCAATTGGTCAGCCCATCTGGAGCAAAGGAGAATGATAAACACCAAGGACTCAAGGTAATTATGAGCCCAAGAGACAGAAAGGACCACATAAACCAGAGACTACATCAGCCTGAGACCAGAAGAACTAGATGGTGTCTGGCCACAACCGATGACTGCCCTGACATGGAACACAAGGGAGAACTCCTGAGGGAGCAGGAGAGCAGTGGGATGCAGACCCCAAATTCTTGTAATAAGATCAGACTTAATGGTGAGACTAGAAGGACCCTGGAGGTCATGGTCCCCAGACTTGTTAGCCCAAGACAGGAACCATTCCCAAAGCCAACTCTTCAGACAGGGATTGGACTGGACAATGGGATAGAAAAAGATGCTGGTGAAGAATGAGCTTCTTGGATCAAGTAGCTGCTTGAGACTATGTTGGCATCACCTATCTGGAGGGGAGATGAGAGGGCAGTGGGGCTCAGAAGCTGGTGGAATGGACATGAAAAAAGAGAGTGGAGGGAAGGACCGGGCTGTCTTATTAGGGGGAGAGCAATTAGAAGTATATAGCAACATGTATATAAATTTTTGTATGAGAGACTGACTTGATTTGTAAACTTTCACTTAAAGCACAATAAATTTTTTTTTAAAAATTACACTTAAAGAGTTTAAACAAAGCAATAAGATAAATAGCACAGTAGGAGAATGAGCAAAGAGTTTGAATGTGCCCATTGTCGTTGAGTTGATTCCGACTCATAGCAATCCTACAGGAGAGAATAGAACTGCCCACAGGGTTTCGAAAACTGTAAATCTTTATGGAGCAGACTACCACATCCTTCACTCACGGAGTTGCTGGTGAGTTCAAACCACCAGCCTTTCAGTTAGCAGCTGAATGCTTTAACCACTGGACCACCAGAACTCCTTGTATTTGAACATACAAGTAATAAAATAACCAATTATTCACGACCATATGAAAAGTTGTAAACAATGTATGTTATAGGTAGATAGGTAGCTGCCTTCCAATTGACTTTGACTCATGAAGACCTTATGTACAACAGAACAAAATGCAGAATCCTCACAATTGCTGGCATATTACAGTTAATCATTTGGCTAGTGTGCCAGTCCATCTCACTAAGGATCCCCTGCACTCTTCCTGGCCCACACTTTACCAAACATGATGTCTTCCTCCATTGATTGATCTCTCCTGATAAGATGTCCAAAGCAAGTGAGTGAGAGAAGGTTCTGTTGTGATCCATAAGGTTTTTATTGGGTAATTTTCAGAAGTAGATTGCCAGGCTTTTTTCCTAGCTTGTCTTAGTCTGGAATGTCCACTGAAACCTGTTCACCACAGAAGAATCTCCTGGTATTTGAAATACCAGTGGCATAGCTTCCAGCATCATAACAGCACAAAAGCTACCAAAGAACAAGAAAACTGGAGAATAAAGGAATGGAAAGAAGGAAATCACCAGAAATCTAAAGAGAGGCTCTCCTTGTGTCATTGGATGAATATTGATCTGTGCATCACTGTAAGATACTTAAAGCTCAGGAAAGACCCACCAGTGGTAAAACACTGTAATACACAAGAAAAAAGGTAAATCCCTCAGAGAAATATCTCCTTAATAAGAGGGCTAAACTGTCCGGCTTCTCTAGACCCACACTAAACCAAAGTTTACAGGCAAATCTAAAATGGAGCCTATGGATTCAAAGTTTAACTGTAATTCAATACTATTTAAAGTAATTAAAGTAAAACCCAGAAACTAGGTAAAAGTCACAAGTCAGCTATTTCATCAGAAAATTCTAGTCAAAAGAAGCAGGGAAATATGACTATAATCTGGAGAAAAGTCAATCAATAGAAAGAAACAGAAATGAAATAGATGGTGATATGTGACAGACACAAGTTGTGTCAAAGGTGGTCCTAAGATCTCAAGAAGCCAAAAGACTACTAGGATGAGAACTCCAACCAGTAGCATCAATCCCTCTATGGTGCTGAGTCCATCTAATCTGATCAAGCTGCACACATGAGACACTCACAACATGTTGAAAAATGAAACCATTTAATTACAGAAAACAGCAACCAACAGGGACAAGGTGAGAAGACGTCCCTGGCTCAAAAAACTATCTGGGTGGAGATGGGGACTCCTCTAGTATGCCCCTCTTTCTACCATAGGTGAGGAACATGAAGCCCCTTCCCCAGTCAGTTGTATACTCCAAGGGCTAGTTTCTCACTGCATGGAGTGCAGCGTAGATTTCTAGCTTGACCACCCAAGGAGGAGGTGAATAAACGTTTGGGTACCAGGTGGAATTTCATCACTTTAGCCTTGCTAGTTATCCAGGTTCAGGGAGGCTATAATTTAGTCCCTGAAGCAGAAAAATACTAGCTGGGAGACAGGAACATGGGGAAAACTAAAGTCAGTGGACTGCCGAAGGACCGCCTGCTCTCAGTGGGATACGAATGAAATGTTAAAATGCTTATTGTGAATAGGCCAAAAATATTTAAGAAAGTAGAGGAAAACATGACTATAATGAGGAGACAAATTGATGATATAAAAAAGACACACGTAAAACTTTAATATCCTTACTGATTTTCTCTTTCCTTTTTCTAGCAATTATTGAGAGAATAGTGTAATATCAGATTATAATTGTGTATGTGTCCATTTCTCCTTTGAGTTTTACAGTCCTATGAGTTTTACTACATTTATATTGATGTTCTTTTATTAGTAGCATCAGTATTTAGAATTGTTATGTTCTCTTCCTTAATTGACCGCTATGTCTTTATGAAATGACCATCTTCATTCCTGATAAAATACATTTCTTTGGAATCAGTTACTCTAGTATTAATATAACCACTTCAGTTTTCTTCTGTTGAGTAGCATTAGCAGATTAAATATTTCCATCCTTTTTATTTATAATTGATTTTTGTATTTATATTTTTTTGTAAGCAATGTGTAGTGGGTTTTGCTTTTTTACCCAATCGAAGAACAGTCTACCTTTTAATTGGTTTGTTTCGGCTATTTACATTTAATGTGAATTTGCTATGGGTATAAAACCAAGCCAAACTCATTGCCTTCAAGTCGATTACGACTTGTAGTAGCCCTATAGGACAGAGTAGAACTTCCCCATAGGGTTTCCAAGGTTATAATCTTTATGGAAGCAGACTGCCATGTCTTTCTCCCTCAGAGTAGTTGGTTGGTTTGAACCACAGACCCTTTAGTTAGCAGCTAAGCACTTAAACACAGCACCACCTTACAAGGTATAAGGTATAGGATTAGTATCATGAGATATAGCATAAAGTATTAGTATTGTTGTTAATAAATAAGCTAGTATAAGGTATTAGTACAGTATAAGGGGTATACAATAGCATCAAAAACAAGACACCCTCTGTTAAAATCTAACCGAATGTGTGCAAAATTAATTGGCTGAAATGAAACATGTATATATATTGCTAATAGAAATTTAAAAAGACCAATGTAAATAGAAATAATTCTTACAACTTAATGACAAACACATTTAAAAATGGGCACTGCATTTGAACCATCATCACTAAGGAAAGATGCATACAGTGGCATAACTTGGGAAGTGTGGGGGATGCAGGCCATACCAGGTGATGCTGTCACAGAAGGGGACACCAAAATGACTGTCTATAAAATTTTTGTGCAGTGTTCAGCAGAAATATGTTATTTTTTATAAAAATATCCCTGTAGTTAGTTCTAACAACAAGAACATTTGTTCATAAGGCCAGGTTGCATGTATCAAGATACCTATAAGAGTAAAACTCTATACTAATTTACTTTTTGAGCCTTCTCATGCCTCCAGTCAGAGCTATCATTATTACCCAGTTACAATGATGCTTCAAATCATATGGTTTCTTCTCCAAGTGCTACAAGTGCACACTGTTGTTTTCATTGCTGCCATGTTTTTATAGTAGCTGACTTTGTCACATTTTCTGGTGTTTTAGGTACTGTATTTTGGTAACTAGTATTTGTGAATGTATATCAATAACTTTTTTGAGAATGAAGTAGTAATTAAAGGAAAAGAAGGAGTGATATACAGGAATTACAATTTACAAGTAACATTAGTACAAAAAACATTAGTAAGGATTCTGTATGGTCTGGTATGGGAGGAGGTACATGGAGGAGTAACACCATGAATTATTGCACAGGGTGACACCAGCCCTAGTGATGCCACTGGAGACATATTGCAAATAGCACATGGAAATATACACCCATAAGGAAATTCAAATTACCATCACAATAAGCCACTGTTGTACCTATACTAAAAAAAAAAAAAAGAGCTAAGATTAAAATGACACACAATAAATACCAAACACTAGAATCTTTTGCTTGCTCTTCATTTTTTCACACCATATTTTATTTACCCAGGCATTCTAGTTAGCAATATCATCTTTGAAATTATACCTAAAATTTGAACCAATAACATAATTTAAGTTTAGGGATTTTGTTCTCAATTTGAAATGTACCAAAAATATCCATATCTAATGAATCAGGGGAAAGGCTCGTAAACTTTCATCACCAGTTGCTAATTTCATTATTCATCAGTTTATTTAATAAATATTTGTTGAGTACCTACTATGAGCAAAGCAATGTTCCAGGAAACAATATATCAGTTAACAAAACTGGCAAAATACTTCTGATCATATTGGATTTCCAGTTATGTGAGTGAAACAATAAAGAAGAAGAAAAAAAGGAAACTACTGAATATGTCAGATAATGGTAAGTTTTAGAGGCAAAGTAGCGCATGAATGGGAAAAGGAGTGGAGTAGTGTTGCAGCCTTAAATAGGGGGCCACAGAATGTCTCATGGAGAAGATGAAATTTGAAGGATAAACAGGAGGAGAGCCACTATCAGCACAGATGTCTAAGGCACCAGATGAAAATGACTTCTACTGAAAAATTTAAACAGGAAAGATGACTCTCTGATAAAATTGTGAATACTTAACTACAGAAATATAAAAATTGAATACTTATTTTAACAATACTGATATAATTTACTGTGTGTACGTGTTGTGCTCATATTGCATTTTGGGACTACTCTATCATGTCATCCTATTGGTTTAGACTTATAATGATGTTAATAGAGTTGCTTACTTTCATTTTAACATGGCGATTATAACAATCATTATTAATATGAATTTATTCTGGGGCACCTGGAGCAAAATCCCATGTGTGTTGTTTAAATTCTCTCATTTGAAAGTTCAGGTAGATGGTTAAAAGGGCTATTTCCGTTAACCTGCTGTAACCTAAGGCAAGCTGTTCTGAGAAAATCACTGAGAGAGACTTAGCCACAAAGATAAAAGTGAAGACCCCTTACATACATTTCATTGGATGCGCATGAAGACACCTTCAGACTGAAACTAACTTCTGAGTTCAACGGGGACTATAGAAATTTGTGGTATTTCATTTATAACCTTAGAAGCAGTAAACTTATGATGTTTCCTGTGTAACTACATGAATTGTCAGATACTATATCTTGCTTAGTAATTGTTTCTGTGGTCAATTTCTGAGAAATGTTTCCTAAAAATATTGTATATTAGGATTTATCATAAACTTTTATTATGATACAATTTTCCTCAGAATTATTGAGACTCAGTTTCAGTTATATATTTTAACTATGTATTTTTAAAAAATAATATATTTTATTTTTAAAAATTAATATATTTTAAAGAGTATAGTGGTGATTGGATTTTTAGTTTTGACATGTTGCATTGTTTTATAGAAGCAATGAAAAACTGAATAAATGAAATAAATTAAATGAGATAAATTAAAAAAAAAAAACAAAAAAAAACACTGCCATCAAGTCAATTCTGACTCATAGCGACCCTGCAGGACAGAGTAGAACTGCCCCACAGGGTTTCCAAGGAGCACCTGGTAGATTCGAACTGCTGACCTTTTGGTTAGCAGCTGTAGCACTTAACCACTATGCCAACAGGGTTTCCAGATAAATTAAAGTTAACCTAAATGCAGTTTTTATGTATCAATTTTCAGTCCTGAGTTAAACGGTCTACAAATACTAGGGTAAAATAAAGTTATTTTTTTGTGACCGTCCCTGATGCTAGTTGGATACTCCCTTATTTAATGTTTTCTCTTTATTTCTAGGGATTTTATTTGGACTAGTAGTAACAGTAATTGTTTTGTTTTTCGGTTCCTTTCAGTCTTCAGTTAGAAAGCAATAAATGGAAGCTGGGCTTCTCTATTTTATAAGACAGTGGAAAAACAGCATGGCATGCAATTTGGAAATGGCAATAATATTTAACCTGAATTATAAAGACATTTGCTTCAGCACTGTATGTAATTTTTCTCATATTGACGAGGTTCGAAGACCCTTTCTTTTACTCTCAGTACGTATGTATTACAAAAAGAAAGTTGAAAATTCAGAGCTATGTTTTTCTTTTCTTTAAAGATAATATTTTGATAAAACAACCAAAAAGGTGAGCCACAGCAAGAATAAGTGATCAAATAAAAAAGAAAACACAATTAATAACAGTTTTCTTACCATTATAGGATTATTTGAAAAAAAAAAAAGGTAGTATAAAATCAGTGGTTTAACTTGCTCTGAAGTAAGGAGTGTGGGAGGAGAAAGAGAAACATGAAAACTGTGAAAGTACGCCATCACGGTACTCAAATAAGTAACTTATCACCTGACGATGGAGAGAAAATTATTTTTTAAGTGTGTTTATCTTTGAATAAGTAATATGCTCCCTGGTACAAAATTCAACAAGTATACTTAGGTCAGCACAAGTGCAGATATACAGCTAAATATATGTGAAAATTTAGTAACTAATAAAGGAAGTATCTTAACTCAATGTGGAAAATATGCCTATTTAACTTTTGGGATATGTATAGACATTTTCAAAGTAATAAAGTTAAATTCATTCCTTTTACCATATAACGAGATAAAATAAAAATGAGTTGAGGATGTTGAAGTAAAAATGAATCTAAAAACAGAACAATTATTGCATGTATATTTTAACCTCAGAGCATGGAAGACCTCTCCAGTGACAAACTAGAAGTAAAAAATCATTTTGTAAATGTTTAATAAATTAAACCACATGAATCTTAAAAAGCTTCTGCATGGAAAATATATACCTTGTAAAGTGAAAAAAAAAATGGCTGGTTTGAAATGATTATCTACAGTATATAACAATACGTTGCATTTTTTTTTGCATGTGAGGATTATGAGAGCCTTAAAAATCTTTAGAAAAACAGTCAGTGCAGTATGTGTATTCAGTGGTCTTGTTTACCATATATGTAGTACACCTCCCTTTTGAACATGGGGTAGGAATGCATTTTCCTGCCCACTTTGGATTGAATAGTAGTATGTGATTTGTTCTGTACAATAACATGTGGACAAGAGTGATGTGCATCACTTCTGAGCTAAAATATCTAGATTCAGAACACCCCCAACCTTCTTTCTCAGCCGATGTGGAAGTACATGTTAAGGTGGAACTTTGGTCAGCATGGACCCCTGATAGACTAGAATCCACAGAATTCCCGGTCAACTTGTGATAGACATTTGACAAGGTCACTAAGCAAACCTTTCTGTCTATAAATTCACTTGAATTATAAACCAGTGATTTATTGGTGGTTCGATTGTTACTAGGCCATAAAATAGTGTTTCTTGGCTGATGTTCAGCACCTAACTATAAATTCAACAACAACGAAGCTATTTAAACTCTGTTATGCATATTTTAGGAGATTTTAAAATTAGTCCAGGTTTCAGTGGATTCTGTGATCTGGTACAAGTATAAATCTACTACTTGTGAGGCAACAACTAAATTATCTCATTCTTGAATGGGCATAAATGCATGGATGATATTAACTAATTCTTATTTTTGTCTATGCCTATGTCATTGCCAAAGGACGAGCACTATGAGCCACACCCCGGACTGAAGGACAATGCTCAATGCAATAAAGTGAAAGTTTTTTTTTTTTTTTTAATTCAAGAGCCATATGCAAGTCATTATATGTGCTAGAAAGTCCTTACAATAATTTTGATCATTGTGATATTTCTTTATTCATTTCTTCAATGTCAGAGCTAACTGAAAATGTACCGATGTACTGAGACAAATAAATCCCATTTTGAGAATAATTTTCCTCAGTTATATCACTCAAAGGAAACCCCATAGGTGTATGTTTCAGAGCAGTGGTAGAGAATTACGGATTTCCCTAGTCTGCCAGAGTTCCATGAGAGAAGGTAGATTACTGAAAAGTTCTTTGTACCGTTTCCCTTTTCAGGATAAAAGTCCTTTAAATTGCAAAAAGGATTAGATTGCTGCCAAAATATCTATAACACAGGGTGAGATGACTAATTTATCCCATTTCCTCATAACTTTTCTTTAATAGCTGAAGAAGTAAGTGATAAATGTATTTTTCTATACACAAAAATGGAAAATATAATTTACATTTTCCACCATATTTTTAATGTGTATTCAAAAATGAGGGGCCCTGGTGGTACAGTGGTTAAGCACTCAACTGTTGACTGCAGGGTCTGCTGTTCAAATCCTAGTGGCACTCCGTGGGAGAAAGATGTGGCAGCCTACAATCTGCTTTCTTAAAGATTACAACTTTGAAACCCTATGGACAGTTTTACCGTTTTTTTTTTTTTGTTTGGATAGGGTCAGGGAGAGTAGAAATCGAGTGGATGGCAATGGGTTTTTTACTTAAAAAAATGACAATGATAGATATTACCAATACATGTATCTTTAAAATAATTATAATTATGAACACTAGACTGCCTTATCTAATGTTATGTATTTTTTTAAAGAAGGGTCTTCAAAAAAAAAAAAAGATGATCAAGTCATAACATCAGTGAGAGTCATCTCTGATTTTGACACATTTTGATGAGATTTCTTCGTGAGCTAGTTGCTTATATTAACTCTAAATGATATGGGGGCATGTAGAACCGGGATTAAACAAGCAAAGGCAAGGATTTTCCTACCTTTATGAAAATAAACAAAAGAGTTCTTTATAAAAATAACATAGCTGTCATTCATATTACATATCATACACATATCTTTTAGTACTTTTTTCCTTTTTTTTTTTTTTTCCTTTCCTTTGTTCCTTCTCCATTTACCTCTTTCTTTTTAAACACTGGCAGCATTTTATTTCCCTATTTTCTGTTCACATTAATTACATCATATCCTAGGTAAAAATGTGAGATAAAAGAGGATTGCCCTTTGGCTTTGAAGCTTTGGGAAGTATCTTCTCTCCAGGGTCCCATTCCTTTCTGAAATTTTAATATCTCACTATTATTTCACTCTATTGTATAGTTTAAATAAATACACTAAAATATTGTATATTCTTATGTTTTATTTCTTCAGGGCTGAAGAATTATATAGTGAAATAATTTTGGTTTGAATTCCAGGCTTTCTGCTTACTGGCTTATTGATTTCAAAACATCCTGTTACCAAAACCTCCATTTACTCTTTGGTAAAATGGAAATAAGCTTTCCTAACTAACAAAATGGCTGTGGAGATTAAAGAAGAGACATGCAAATCCTGGCAAGGAAATTGAGTTTTGGTAAATATTCAACTAATATTATCTCCCTTGATCCCTTGCTAAGCAGACAAATCAATTTGTGCTAATGGAAAATGTTAGAGGCCTAAACTCAGGCTAAATCTCGGGCAACAGTTGTTGACTCTGTGGTTGAAGTTCTGTTTTAGCTTGGAAGCTTCCTTAGAGATGTTTGGAGGAGTAAATAATACATAATGGGTGTGATTTTGATCTAATGCAATTCAAAACTGCAAAGACATTTCTTTTATCACTTACAAATGAGGCCAGTCAAGAGTGAACTACAACGATTGATCGTAAAATAGAATCAAGCTAACTCTCAAACAGGAGAATTGAATCATGCCTAATAACCTTTGCCTTTTACAGGTAGATTTAGACATGCTGCCTTTCTAAATAATTGAGTATTGGCTTCATAATAACAATACTGTGATAATAACAATGACATTTTAGTTAAAACTTATAAAATAAGAAACTGTATTTAAATGTTCATAATAAGCAGATTATGTAGAAAAGACGTTCTAATTATATAATAGAAAAATCATAATGTGACCACCTTTTCTTTAGAATACATCTTCAAAGTAAATATCATATGGGGTAGATTTACCAGAACTTGTATCTTAAGCTATAGACATAGCAATCTTATGCTTGATAACTCTATAATATAGAGAGTGACAAGGCACACTGGGTTTTCTTTGAAGTAAAATTCTAACATTTACTTTGAAAATACCAATAGTAATGAGAAGTCATACAGTCATAATTCAGTTTTCAGGAACAATTAGAATATATACTTTGTGACTCAGTTTAAATTAAGTATCTTGAGATGAGAAAAATATCCTAGATTATCCAGGTGGGCCCTAAATATAATCTCAAATTTTCTCATAAGAGGAAGACAGAGGGAGATTTTGCTACAGAGGAGCATTTTATATTAATGATATTGTCCGATAATTTCTGCGTTTGATTGTATCACCTTTCTCTAGAATAGGCATCATCTCTTCCAGTCAGTTGGCCAGGTAGCTGTCTTCCAAATTTCTTGGCACAGGTGAGTAAGCACTTCCAGTGCTGCATCTGTTTGTTGAACCATCTCATTTGGTATTCCATCAATTCCCAGAGCCTTTTTTTTTGTCAATGCCTTCAGTGCAGCTTTGACCTCTTCCTTCAGTATTGGGCAAGTTACTTAACCTTGATGAGACTTAGTTTCTTCATCTGTAAAACATGGATGAAGATTATATCTACTTCATGGTAATTGTCAGGAATACATTTTAAGGTGAATGACTTCAAGAAAAATGAAATTAATCTCAAAAAGTGCATATTACAAGTAAAAAGTTGGAAAACATTAGCCTTATGGTTAATAATAATAACTAATACTAGTCATTTAATTATTTGGCTAGAAAGTCAAAGTAAATCTTATGGGACTAAAATCAAGTTATCAGTAGGGTTGGTTCCCTCTGCATGTTCCAGGGGCAAATCCATTCTTTGTCTCTTCCAGTTTCTGGTGGCTGCCAACCTTCCTTTGTTTAAAGCCACATCACCCCAGTCTTTGTATTAGTACCCTCCTCCTCTGTAGCAAAATCTCCCTCTGTCTTCCGCTTATGAGGAAATTTGTGATTATAGTTAGGGCCCACCTGGATAATCTAGGATATTTTTCTCATCTCAAGATCCTTAATTTAATCATGTCTGCAAAATTTCTTTTGCCATATAAGGTTATATTCATAGGTTCAAGGGATTAGGACTTGGATATCTTTTGGGGCCATTATTAGTCACACAATTATTAAGTAGCAAAGATAGGATTAGATTTTCAGCAGTCTGACTCTAACAACCAGCCCAATACTAAACAATGACCAAGCAAATCATTAGGCATCTCAAGGAAACAAACACCAACAACAAGAGATGTGACATCACGATGGATGTGAAGTTAAACATATTTGTATGGACATACAAATATTAAAAAAATATTTCAATTCATAGAATCAACAACCTATGAACAATATGCCAAAGACCTATTTATGGTAACAGAACAGAACATAAATGCTGTTAAACCTGGTACTTTAAAGTAAAAATAAATAGAAATGGGGCTGAAAATTAGATGTAAAGGTTAAGAGTGATAATCATTTTTTCACAACATGAGTGTCAGGATTGGGAAATCCTGTAAAATTTATTAGAACAAGACGTAGAGATGAAGGTTAATTATATGAAGACAACAAGATAAGGAGAGAAGTAAAAATTAGTGATATAACTATCAAAAATTGGAAAAGAGGAGGTGAAATTGGGGAAGATGGCTATCTCCTCTGCTATCAAATCAAGTATTCAGTAGACAGTATACAAAGATGATAACTTAAGAAAGAGTGGAATGAGCATATAATTTTGAGATATGGAGTTACCTACTAGGACTCTGGGTGGCACAAGTGGTTTGCAATGGCCTACTAACCTGAAAATTGGTGATATGAACCCACCAGCAGCTCTGTGGAATAAAGTGCTGGTGATCTGCTTCAAAAGGATTACAGCCAAGAAAATCCTATGGAGAAGCATATGGGGTTGCCATGTGTAGGAATTGACTCCAAAGCCACATTTTTTTTTTAGTTAACTGCCACTTGATTAATAAGCAAAAATGATTACATTTGATGTATCTGAAAAGTGACATTATGGCTGAGGATGGAGTGGGACTGAGGGCTTCTGTTTGCTCTTCACATTAATCCTTCCATAATGATGCTTACTTTACTAAAAATAAAATGCTTACTTACCTCTATCTGCCCTTATATCTATCCATCAATCTAAAGGAAGAAGTAAAAAGATAGCAGCATACGTGTGTGTTTTTTTTTTTTTTTCTTTATTCAGCAGACTTATATTGAAGTCTGCCATGGGCCCAATTTAAACCCACTTATATTATGACATAAAAAAAAAAGGAAGAAAACCTGTCTGTATTTGGAGCCCACAATGTAGAAAAGACAATTAAGTAATTACAGTTATAATAATATGAGAAGGCAGTGTCCCTCAAGTGAACAAGAAACAAAATATTGAAGAGGAACTTAGAGAAAGCTGTACTAAGGAATAACATTTTAAAAAGTGTGTATTTAAGTGTAAGTCAAGTGATAAATATCTATAGGAAAATTTGGGATTAAAACAAGTTAATTCTCTAAATTTCATTCTGTGTTTTACGATAAAATTGTATGTGGACATATCAGGAAGATAGTAGAGAAAGAAATTCTCAGCGTAGACCAAAAAAAAAAAAAAGGGATTAACTACAAATTAGAATCTGAGGATGTGGGGGTCTCCAAAAGGGCCATTTTCGTGCAGAGATAAGAATGACTCAGAGGTCTGGAGATTAGGAGCCTCCTGTAGTAAGGATGAAAACACTGATGGTGTAGTGGTTAAGTGCTACACCTGCTAACCAAAAGGTTGGCAGTTTGAATCCACCAGGGGCTCCTTGGAAACTCTACGGGGCAGTTCTACTCTGCCCTATAGGGTCGTTATGAGTCAGAATCGACTCCACGGCAATGTTTTTTTTTTTTTTTTGTAGTAAGAATGGAGGGGGATGAAGATACAAATATTATGAACTCTTTCAAAGCTTGATTACTAAAAGAAAATCCAATGAAAATCTGTGGTGAGTCTCTGTATTTTCTATGTAAGGCATAACATAATTTTATTTTCTTTTAATTTGCTGGTACTAGTTTTAAAGTCTTTGTCAGCTTGAAGTTTTCTAATTATTTTGAAAGGATCAACACTTCCTAACATTTGCAGGATTGGAGGCAAAGATACTGCAGCGCATTACTTAATACGACTCTTACTTTTTTTTTTTTCTAGTCGTAGCCTTTGTAACTCCCACCAAAAGAGTGAGTGAGGGTTGTGCTTGTAGTTCACCAAGGGATTGAATATCTTGATAATTATGTAAATAAGATGCTTGGCACCCTTGAAGAGGCATAACCATGCAAATAAAATGTATAGAACCCTAACAAAGGGGTTGATCAGTTTTGCTATCCTGCTAGACTTAAGCGGAGACTCAGAGAGAGAAATAGCCGAGCTGCAACACAGAAGATGGCCAGAGGCAGCAGAACCAGGACAGAGAGGGAGAGCTGTGACACTGGCTACAGTGAGAAGCAGTGGTAGAGAAACAGCAGCAGCAGAACCAGGAGACCATCAGGAGACTGCACGGTGAGCTTCTCATCCCACAGAGCTATAAATGTGAGTGCCTTTGGTCAGGAGGCTTGCTGGTGAAGTAGGGTGCCTCTGGGCACTTGGTGAAGCTAGGTTTGCCTAAACACTTAAATTGGCAGAGCTAAAAGAGCTCTGTAACATTTGCCTGAGAAGGGCAGAGACCAGGCTGAGTGGCTGAGGGCTGGAGAGAGATCTGCCTTAGGCATGGCTGAGAAGAGGCTGTCCTGATCAAAGAACTGTATCCTGAGGGCTCCTGACCCTGAATTGTAGCTTGTTACTTCCCTAATAAACCCAATAACTGTAAGCATGATCTGTGAGGTCTGTGTGGCCATTGCAATGAATTGTCAAACCCATCAGAGAAGTAGAGAGTGCTGTGGGAGGGATGGTTGGTGTCAGAATTAGCAACAATGGCTGGTGAGAGGAGGTATGTCTGACTTCCGCCTCATGACAAACAGCCTTAGTCTGTTGATCTTGATTCTCCTTTCCCCTTTTGAATTTAGAGGAATCAGACCCCCTTCTCAACACCATTCTTACAGGTACAAATAGAAACATACATACCATATACCTTAATGTTCACAAAATATAAATAAAACTAATACAAATATCCATCCATATTTCTTCAAAAGGCCAGGCTTGAATTAGACTTTTATGATTTCTAGGAGCCCAGAACCTGATCCTGAATGAGGGTTCATGCAGAGAGCCTCCCAAGTGCCCTCTTTTTCCTCTCTTCCCCACCCTGCCTTGTGAAGGGTCTTCCTTATCTCAGGTTCAAGAACATCTACCTTGTAAATTACTGCCCCTTGGCACCTCTTAGGGCACCACTAGGGCAAACGAGACGTGGCTTAGGGACGTTTGATAGTAAATTCTAGGGTTTTGGGTAAGGAGAATGGGGTGTTTGAGCTCTAGGGAACAAGTCTCCTTTGTTTCTGGGTTTCCCTACCCAGGGATGTGAGATGCAGTTAGAGGGGCCCCAAGATAACTCTAGCTCCCAGCCCTGTCCAAGAGGCTGAAGTACTCTATAACTGAACATAACCCACTGCCATCTAGTCAATTTCAACTCTTAGCGACACTATAGGACAGAGTAGAACTACCCCATAGAGTTTCCAAGGAGCACCTGGTGGATTTGAACTTCCAACCTTTTGGTGAGCAGGCATAGCTCTTAACCTCTACGCCATCAGGGTTTCCAAGAACTATATAGCTTATACTTAATTATTTGGTATAAATCATGATAAAGTTTCACAAGGCCACACAATTTTGATTTACCAGTTTTAAATGCACTTTCTCTTCCTTTTATCTCCTTCCTTCCCCCCTCCCTCTATTTCCTTTCTCATTCATCCTTCACATCAACAATTGTGAAAAGGACAACAGATATATTTCAATTACTAAAATGAATCTCCATCTATTGAAGAATGTAATGGCCACAAACACAGAAAACAAATGAACAGAAGGATAAATTGCTGTTACAACACTTCTACTATTTACTATTAGGTCGATATCTCTGGAACCACATGAAAATAATGTCTCAAAAATGTCCATTTAATTGCAGGAAATGTAGCCTTCAGCAAACTTCATATCACTATTTAAAAAACAACTTTAAATTCAGTAAGATGTGGTTTATTACACGACAAAATGTAGAGGGAAGGAAAATGTTCTCTTGTGTAAATGGATGAGACACTTACGGTGACAGAGCTAATTACGCTCCTGGGAGAATTTATGCACAGCTAATAAGAAGCAAACCTAAATGTTGTCTTAATTCACCCTCAAGCTCTCAAAAAAGTTGTTCGTTCAAGTTGCACTAATTGAGCCAACAACCATTAGCCCCTCTTTTCTGGATACATTCCCATCCTAACATAAAGAAACAGAGCCATATTTTTCCCAAAGAGCAAAATCTGTTTTATTTTGTTTTCCCATGCAGCTTTGAACATGTATCCAAAATGTATTATATTTAAACAGATACTGTCAAACAGTGTTTCTCAGAGTGAAAATTAGAACACCCCTTATGTAGGACAATATCTTTATAACACAAAAATGTTAATATTCTTTGATATTCTTCTATGTCCCTTTAGAAACATATGCTGAGACATGCAATGATGATATATACAAAGAAATCTATTAGCATATTGTAAAATGGATTTAGTGTAGACCGTTAATAGAACTATAGTTCATCTATAAAAATTTTTGTACCTCTGTGTATGCCAACCTGAAATGATGCTTTCACTATTGGTCATGGTATTTATGTATGGGGAGATTTATACCAAACTTATAACTATGGCTATCTTTTGGTGTTAGGGCAAGGGTGAACTTTAACTTTCTACTTTATTTCTTTGTCTGAAGGTTTTTACTGTGAGTATATGTTACTTTAGAGTTAAGAAAATTATTTTAATTTAGTATGAAGTAAAGGGAAATTTAAATGATCTTAAATGACGTACTTTGTTATGTAAGGTTTACCTTACTAAATGAATCCAGGTAGTTGATGAATCTAACTTGTAAAATATGATGAAAGTTGCATAGCAAACTTTTGATGTTAAAAATAACTACACCAAAATATAATGCATATTTAAATACATAGATCAATGAAGTAAAACTATATGAAAAGAAAAACAATGGATTAGTGACAACGACATTCAGAAAGGTGTTTATATCAAGCAGGAGTGGAACACTGGAGATCTGCAGGCATATATGTAATTCATCATCAAGGTTCATGTTGGATGGTAAACTCAAGGTTGGCTATTACATTATTAAAATAGATTCTATAGAGAGATGAAGGAGCCATGCACGAATCATAAATATTATTAGTCCATTTGTGTTGACCCAAGTTGCATAAGAAGGAAAAATAGTTATTAATATATTGTTAATGAAACCAATCCCCTGGAACAGTCTTATACATCTTTTAATTTTTAACGTTCAAGATTTCCCATTAAACCCAACAATTTGTAAACAAAACAGAAAAGAGAAATAAGTACCTCAAAATATAAGTAGCAGTATTCTTTGGATGGTGTGCCTAGATTTGAAGTTTTCACTTACCTTCTTTTCTGTAATTTATTTATAAACTTTCTATAATGAACACGTGTCAGAGATTTATGAATTTACAACATTCAATGAAATATATTTTGTATTGAAAAGCTTTACATAATCTGCAAGAAGTTTTTCTTGACACATTTGAAGAAGGTCATTGGAAATTTTTATCTGTAATTCTCTTCTATTCTTTTTGATATTGCACAATAGAGAATAATGAAGGAAAATGATTCTATTTGCAATGAATTTTAGTTACTGTTAAAATGAGTACTTAATAATCTGTGCAGAATGTCTCTCCCATTGACCACATGACAAGGTCACTCTAAGCAATTTTATTTCTGAAATGAGATTTCACTCTAACTGCATTAAATATATATACATATATATATTTAATACATATATATAAAATGCTAACATACTTCAAGGAGCCTGTGAAAAGCTCAAACGATTAAGCACTCAACTACTAGCTGAAAGGTTGATGTTTTGAACCCATGCCAGAGACACCTCAGAAGGCAGGTCTGGCAATCTGCTTCAGAAAATTCACCGCCTTGAAAACCCTACAGAACATTTCTCTTCTGTATGCCTGAAATTGTCATGAGTTGGAATCAATTCAACAGCAACCAACAACAACAATAACAACGCAGTGTTCTAGGTTTTGAGCTTTCAAATATGAATAAAATATGAGCGATAATGTCTAAAATTAAGGAGCATGTGAAGGGAGGATGACATGAAAAAATACACGATATAAAATTTCATAAATTGCTATGGCAGTGCTATGCCAAATAAGGTCAGCCAGAGAAGAGGGGGGAGAGCGATTTCGGGGAAGATGGAGGATTTCTCTGAAAGACATGTCCAAAAAAAAAGAAAAAACATATGTATGCCTATAAAAAATATACCAGGCAGAAAAAGATGAAAATTCTCTCAATAAAAGCATTCAAGTAAAAGCAGAGCCCAGGACCTGGACTGGTGCCTCAACTTTTTTCATTACACATCAAGATTCTCCACAGCATACAATTTCAAGGGAAGTATTAACACTGTACTTAATGGTAGTATTCTAAAGCCGTGAATGCCTCAATACAAGCAAAAATAATTAAACAAACAAACAAATAAAGAAGAATTTGAAAGTCCAACATAGATTGTTGCTGTTGTTGTTAAGTGCTCTCAAGTCATTTCTGATTCATAGCGACCTTACGTACAATAGAATGAAACACTGCCCAGTCTGCACCATCCTCATAATTGTTGCTATGTTTGAGCCCATTGTTGCAACCACCGTGTCAGTCCATCTCGATGAAGGCCTTCCCCTTTTTTGCTGACCCTCTACTTCACCAAGCATGATTTCCTTCTTCGGGGACTCGTCCCTCCTAATAACATGTCCACGTTTCCTAAGGCAAAGTCTTGCCATCCTCACTTCTAAGGAGGCTTATGGCTGTACTTCTTCCAAAACAGATTTATTTGTTCTTCTGGAAGTCCATGGTATATTCAATATTCTTCACCATTATCATAATGTAAAGGTGTCAATTCTTCAGTCTTCCTTATTCATTATACAGCTTTCACATGTATATGATGAGATTGAAAATACATGGCTTGGGTCCAGTGCACCTTAGTCCTTACAGTGACATCTTTGCTTTTCAACTCTTTAGAGAGGTCTTTTGCAGCTGATTTGCCCAATCCAATGCATCTTTTGATTTCTTGATTGCTGCTTCCATGGGCATTGATTATGGGTCCAAGTAGAATGAAATCCTTGATGACTTCAATATTTTCTCCATTTATCATGATGTTGCTTATTTGTTCAGTTGTGTGGATTTTTTTTAATTGAAGTGCAATCCATACTGAAGTCTGTAGTCTTTGATCTTCATCAGTGCTGTCCACCTGCAGCAAGCAAGGTTGTGTCATCTGCATATCACAGGATATAAATGAGCCTTTCTCCAATCTTGATGCCACATTCTTCTATATATAGTCCAGCCTCTTGGATTATTTGCTGAGGATACAGATTGAATAAGCATGATGAAAGGATATAACCTTGACACATACGTTTCCAGATTTTAAACCAGGCCGTTTTTCCCGTTCTGTTCAAATGACTGCCTCTTGGCTTACTACAGGCCCTCATGAGCACAGTTAAGTGTTCTGGAATTCCCATTCTTTCCAATATTACCCATAATTGTTCTGATTCACACCATCCAATAACTTTACATAGCACATAAACACAGATGAACGTCTTTCTGGTATTCTCTGCTTTAGCCAGGGTCCATTTGACATCAGCAATGATATCAATGGTTCCATGTCCCATTCTGAATCCAGCTTGAATTTCTGGCAATTTCCTGTGGGTATACTGCTGCAACCACTTTTGAATTATCTTTAGTAAAATTTTACTTGTGTGTGGTATTAATGATATTGTTTGATAATTTCCCCATTCAGTTGGATCATCTTTCTATGGAATGGGCACATATATGAATCTCTTCCAGTCAGTTGGCCAGGAAAGCAGTCTTCCAAATTTCTTGACATAGACTCGTGAGCACCTCCAGAGCTGCTGTGTGTTCGTTCTTCTTTTGATGCTTCTTATGTCATTTAATATTTTCCCCAGAGAATCCTTCAGTATTGCAATGTGAGGCTGAATTTTTCTTCAGTTCTATCAGCATGAGAAATGCCAAATGTGTTCTTCCCTTTAGGTTTTCTAATCGCAGGTCTTTGCACATGTCATTACTTTGTCTTTTCACGTCATCCTTTGAAATCTTCTGTTCGGCTCTTTTACTTCGTCATTTCTTTCTTTTACTTTACCTGCTTAACATTCAAGAGCAATTTTCTGAGTCTCTTCTGACATCCATTTTGGTCTTTTCTGTCTTTTTAATGATCTCTTGCTTTCTTCATGTATGATGTCCTTGATGTTATGCCACAACTCCTGTGGTCTTCGGTCATTAGTGTTCAGCGCATCAAATCTATTCTTAAGATGTTCTCTAAATTCAGGTGGGATATACTCAAGTTTGTATTATGGCTCCTGTGGACATGCTCTAATTTTCTTCAGCTTCAATTTGAACTTACATGTGAATAATTGATGTTCTGTTCTGCAATCGGCCCCTGGCCTTGTTAATTGGTAGCAATAACGTATAGAAATGTCTAATTCAAATCATCTTTTTGATAAGTCAAGTGCTTTCTCACAATTTCTCGTCAAATCTGATTAATATTGTTTTGAGCTTGTAATAAAAGTGATGATGTATTTGTATTTTCTCTTTAATTTTTACGCTTAATTGCATTATATATATTATATTATTCCTATATTTCCTTTTTTTAAGATACTTGATTCTATGAGGATTACAATTAGATATACTGTAATCATTTTTATAAATTATTTAATTTTAGTTCACATATCCAGGAGACATAAGCTAAAACATTTCATATTAAAACAAATGTAGAGTGTAAAACCCTCTATATTGTAGAAATTTCATATGTAGATAAAACTATCAAGTGGACTATGTTTCTGTAACAATCCACATATTACATATCACTAAGACTTAGAGTCACTTTTTACATTTTCACTAAAATACTCTGTTATTATCCCCACTTTTCATACTATTGCTCTCGAGTGCGTGGAATCAATTGTAAAGAGATGTGATCACATCTTGAAATGCTATGCGTGGTGTGTTTAATTGATTAGAAGTTTTCTGTCAGTCAATGAGGATCAACAAAAAGAATATTAAAATAGGATTGACATGACCAAATATTTTTTGGTTGGGTGAGCAACCATACTGGCACAAAGAAGGATGGAGAGAAACAGAGAGTCACTTATGTGGTTCAGGACATTCTCCTTCCCTCATGCTTTTCAACTAGATTGCAGGGCCTTTAATTCTTATCTAGGTCACATTTCTCCCTATTTAAGATCCAACTGAATAAAAAGAGTGATACCAACAATTAATTAACATCAGTTTGCCAGTTAACCAGCAAATCCCTGAGGAACTGAGCCATATAAAGCATGAAGAAGTAAGGACTACAATGCCACAATAGTTAGACGAAATTCTTGAGTGCCTGGAAAATGTTGTGTGAGAATAGAAAAGTCAGGCTCTAACATAGGCTGTATTGACTTGGCCTGCCTAACAATAGAATTTATGTTGCTTATATCTAAGATTTTGCCTCATCGACTTCTGTGAAAGATCATACCAACTAAACAAAAAGACTTCTCATAGAGATGACTAGAGAAAAGTAGAAAATCCATGGACTGTTGAGCTGAGTCTCAGAATCTCTGGTGCTGTTGCCTCTGTTGATGAGGGTATCAAAGCTTTTGTCTCACACAAAGATCTACACCTTAAAGAATGAGCCTACTGGAAATGATTGTCTAGTTCACAGCTTCATGTGCAGCTAAGGCCACTAAGGAGGTCAGAGTTTCAATTTACAATTCTTTACAAAAAAGGAAATGTAAAGCGAGCAGATTCTGAGCCATAAACAGACTAAGAAAAAGCTCTGGAAATGTTCAAGTCTGATTTGTGACTAAGCGTATGCAGTGTGGATGAGGACTGTTTAACTTCAGCATGTGTGAATTTGCTCGTAAAAAAGCTATTTGTAAAAAAAAAAAAAAAGGGCTATATCTAAAACCATTCTCTTCCCTGTGTCATTTCTTTTACATAAAAGAATCTTTTGAATCTCTCAAGAAATTAAATCAAATTCCATGAGTTCACAAGAGATTGAAAATTTAGAATGAATAGTCTCTTTACAGATAAGATTCTTTCAGGAAACATTTATTGAACCTATCAGTGACAGCCACAGTGTTAAGTCCTGGGACCACAAAGACCAAATACAAATGTAAAGCAACTTAATGTCTCTGTGTTACCTATACAAATTTTATTCTACACCAGAATATTTTCTCTCTGCCCACGAGCCTAAGAACCACGGGGAGCTTTACATGCAGCTGGAGAAGACAATTGACCACAAGGAAGAACTTAAGATATTCTTAAACTGCCCCAAGGACACCAATGTCATCATTGTTGATAAGCATAATGGGCACTTGATTTACTGCAGTAATTTCACATTTTTGATGATTTCCTCAATCATAGAATTCTCTCTTCACTTGGCTTCCGTAATAAGCTGTCCCCCCAGTTTTTGCCAACACTATATCTCCTCTTTCTTTTTCAGCCTTGTTCCCTTTGGACTGTAAATGCCAGTTTCCCTTGTTTCAGGCCTTAACATTTTCAGACCTTTTTAATTCCCTACTTTTTGTGAAAATTGTTCTACATGGGCTACTACTGCCTTTACTTATACATTCGGTCCTGATGCATACCATATTTTTATGCAAATATCATGAGGATTCTAAATTTATTTGTCAACCACACCCACTCAGAATATTTTCATAAGCATGCTGTGACATTTTGTTTTTTACATTGCTGTAAAAAAAGAAATAGCATAGGGCACTTATGAAAGTATCTGGGGGGTCGTGATTGGCAAACAAATGTACAATGTACATTATTTGTATAAAAACATGAAATTTCTTATTTCATCAATTTTTTTCAAGATTATATACCGTCTTCTATTTTTTTGTTTTTTTTTTGCATCCTTTTCCATTGCTTAGGATAGACGATGCTCACATTTTCCTGACAAAGTCTAGAATCATCAGTTAGCCTTCTTATTATGAATTTAGAAAAGACATATACGTTAAGCAAAGTGGCTTTGAGGATGCACATACTACCACGTATGCCTTGTCACCTTGTGTCAAGCAGGTCCAGCAATGATGCAAAATCCTAGTAATCTAGATGAGTCTTATGTATTATCTAACTGAATCTCCATATTCTAACATTGAGAATGTTGGAGTCAAACAAGGTTAATTGACAAATACAAGGCCCCACAGTGAGTAGGTGGCAGAGGGGAGAGAACAGGCTGTGTTTCTCGAGTCATAGTGCAATGCTTTCTTAATTAAACCAGCAACTCACTCCCAGGGAAACAGTGGCACAACAGTAGGTGTCTGATATGGTTAGATCACAAGGGATCTACATGAGTCACCTTTTATCATCAGTTTCTTCCTGTTTCCAGTTCCCAGACAAACTGGTCTCTAAGTGAATAATAGAAAAGAATTATTGAGCATAGTGGATGAAGCTAAATCCTTACAGTTTTTTCCAAAAGAATAAAACAAAAAATTTCAGAAAATGGTTAGTGATTATCTGGGTATAGTCATCACAGGAGAAAAATACGTTCAACTATATGCTCACTCTTCTCAATTACTCTGTTTAAATGTTCAGGTTTAATAATAAAATTGGCATATTTCAATATCTGTTATAGAAGAATTACTTTATTTAGTGATAGTCCACATTTTATTAGATTATGAGATATTATAATCAAAGTAGTCAAAAACACTTCACAAATAATTATTAACATTGGGAAATTAACCATTCGTTATGGTTTCACAGAAAAAGAAGTTCTGCCTAGTGAGTCATAAAGGATGCAAATTGCATTAATTCTACTACATTTGGGATGTCACAAAAGCAGAGGGGCAAGTAAAAACATTTTGTGGGCTGGTAAATATTTTTCATCTGTTTGCATGGTCGACTGACATCATTTAATAAATTTGGTTTGAAGAGTCCCATGCCAAAGGTAGTAAAATGTAATACGGGGGGAAAATAAGCCAATTAAAGGAAATTACTCCCAAGCAAAATAATTATCCTTAGGCTTAAAAAAACAAAAACAAAATCAATCCTGCTGCTGTGGCGTCGATTCTGACTCATAGCGACACTCTAGGACAGAGTAGAACTGCCCCATAGGATTTCCAAGGTTATAATCTTTATGCCACATCTTTCTCCTGTGGAGCAGCTGGTGGGTCTGAATTTTGGTAGGCAGCCTAGTGCTTTAACTTAAATATGCTTTATTTGGTGGATTTATTACAATGTCACATTACTACAGGCTGATCAAATGTAAACACTAAGAAAAGATTTATATATGAAATTTAACTTGATGACAATATGATTGAATAGATTGATAGAAAGAAAAAATTCTTTTTTTTTTTTTTTTTTTCAATAAGACCTACAGTCATAACTGAAGTTCCTGGATGGTGCCAACAGTCAACACACTTGGCTGCTAACCAAACAGTTGGAGGTTCAACTCCTCCCAGACAAAAGCTTGGTGACCTACTTTTGAAAAATCAGTCGTCGAAAATCCTGTGGAGCGCAGTTCTTTTCTGACAAGCCTGGGGTCACCATGAGTAAACTCCAATTCTAAGACAACTGGTTACTGGTTATAGTCACAACTTAACCGATACTCATGTTTTTGCATGATTTTTAAAATATTATTGCTTCTTAAAATAATATATTAAATTTGTGTGTGAATATTATGGCTTAAAGTGCATTTTCATACATTGTGTGATTTGATATTCACAATATTCAAGGCTCTAGATGTTTATTACAATTTTTTTAATTCAAGAGGAATTAGAAGTTGTGTGACTTTTCATTTAGCATTCCATCTTAAAATGTGTAGAATTTTTACCTTTCTATAATTTTTTTTTTTTTTTTTATATACAAACTTAGGGATAAAGTTTGTATTTTATAGGCTCAAAGTACTAAATCTGTAAGTCAGTTCATTGCGGCCATGAGTAAAATCAACATCTTGTACATGCAAATTATTACACTATATATTTCAATATGAGGATTTAAAATTTAGTAATAATTTTGAGAATTCAAATACCATGAGTTTTACATGAGAAATTTAATTTGTGTACTGTAAGCAAACTTTTGATTCTTTTTTAAATTTTTCGAAAATTTAAAATTTTTTTTCATTGTTAGGCACATATACACACACATGTCTATATTACAATACAAATGGGATATGCAAGTGCACACATACATATCTATCTTATTTTTCTTTTTTGTTTATCACACCAAATCACCTTTTCCCTCTACTAGCTTCCCATCCATTCCAGGTAATCAATGCTAACTGATTAAGAATCCATTCATAACTACTCTATAATCTAACAGCTACACAATAACACACATATGTGCATGTTGTTGTGTGCCTTGCAGTAGATTCCGACTCACAGTGAGCCTGTAGGGCAGAGTATAACTGCTACATAGGATTTCCAAGGCTGTAATCTTTGATCTTTACAGAAGGAGCCCTGGTGGTGCAGTGGCTAATCACTGGGCTGCTAACCAAAAGGTTGACCATTTGAACCCACCGTTCGCTCTGTGGAAGATGTGACAGTCTGCTTTTGTAAAGATTTACAGCCTTGGAAACCCTGTGGGAGGGTTCTACTCTGTCCTATAGAGGTCACTGCAGGAATAATCGAATTGACTAGCAATGTTTGTTTGTTTGCTTTTTGCTTTAATCTTTATGGAAGCAGACTACTGCATCTTTCCCCCCTTGAAGCAGCTGGTGGGTTCGAGCAGCCAGTGCTTAACCTCTGCACCACCAGGGCTTCTATATACGCATGTATATATAATTTTATAAAGAAAACATTGCTGTAGTGTGATAAAAAAGGATTCACACTATCTACGTTATTCTGAATCGTGCTTTTATCACTCAACAATACTTCACAAAAATTCTTCTAAGTTGACTCGTCGAGGTCTAATCCATTCTTTGTAAACAGCTAAATAATTTATTCAACCATAATATATTCAGTCATTCCTCTGTTTAGCAGTTTGCTTACACTTTTTGGCTATTAAGAATGTTCATTCAAAATGTATTCTTGTATATGTACCTTTACTTTGGACATGTTATAAGCAGGGATCAGTCCCTGGGGAAGGACATCATGGTTGGTAAAGTAGTTGCTGTTAGGTGCTGTCGAGTTGGTTCCAACTCATAGTGACCCTACGTACAACAGCACAAAACACTGCCCTGTCCTGTGCCATCATTGTTATGCTTGAGCCCATTGTTGCAGCTACTGTGTCAATCCATCTCATTGAGGGTCTTCCTCTTTTTCACTGACCCTCTACTTTACCAAGCATGATGTCCTTCTCTAGGGACTGATCCCTCCTGATAGCTTGTCCAAAATATGTGATCCTGGTCTCGCCATCCTTGCTTCTAAGGCTCATTCTGGCCATACTTCTTCCAAGACAGATTTGTTTGTTCTTTTAGCAGTCCATGGTAAAGTAGAGGGTCAGCAAAAAAGAGGAAGACTGGCAATGAGACGGATCGACATAGTGGCTGCAGTAATTGGTTCAAGGGTGGCAAAGATTGTGAGGATGGCACAGGGCTGGGCAATGTTTTCTTCTATTGTTCATAGGGTCACTACAAGTAAGAACTAACTCAAACATACCTAACAACAATAGTTATTGAAGTTTTGCTTTCTATAGAGTAAATTTTATATAATTGAGGGGTTGAATCCAGTAGTACGAGCATTTTAAAATTTAGAAGATTGCTTTCCAAAAAGGCTATCTACCAGTTTACATTTTCGCGAATGATGTGTAAGTGTAGGCCATGATTTGCACAACACCCATAAATAATAAGTGGTCTAATTATTTTTATTGTAATTTTTCATGCAAAATATTTTATTTCATTTACAAGTTTATTAATATTGGTGAATTGCTCTTATCTTTATATGTTTGCAGACTATTTGGATTTGATCCTTTATAACTTATCTCTTCATATATTTTACTCCTCTTTCTATTTAAATTTTTCTTATAAATTTGCAGAAGGTCTTCCTATAATATTTATTATTTATTTAACCCCTAGCCTCAGATTATGTTACAACTTTTGGAAATTAATGATAGATTTCTTTTTTTTAATAATTTTTATTGTGCTTTAAGTGAAAGTTTACAAGTCAAGTCTGTCACATACAAGCTTATATACACCTTACTCCATACTTCCACTTACTCTCCCCCTCATGAGTCAGCCCGCTCCCTCCTTCCAGTCTCTCCTTTCGTGACGATTTTGCCAGTTTCTAACCCTCTCTACCCTCCTATCTCCCTCCAGACAGGAGATGCCAACACAGTTTCAAGTGTCCACCTGATACAAGTAGCTCACTCTTCATCAGCATCTCTCTCCAACCCAGTGTCCAGTCCCTTCCATGTCTGATGAGTTGTCTGAGGGAATGGTTCCTGACCTGGGCCAGCAGAAGGTTTGGGACCATGACCACCAGGATTCTTCTAGTCTCAGTCAGACCATTAAGTCTGGTCTTTTTATGAGAATTTGGGGTCTGTATCCCACTGTTCTCCTGCTCCCTCAGGGGTTCTCTGTTGTGCTCCCTGTCAGTGCAGACATTGGTTGTGCCCGGGCACCATCTAGTTCTTCTGGTCTCAGGATGATGTAAGTCTCTGGTTCATGTGGCCCTTTCTGTCTCTTGGGCTCATAGTTATTGTGTGACCTTGGTGTTCTTCATTCTCCTTTAATCCAGGTGGGTTGACACCAATTGATGCATCTTAGATGGCCGCTTGTTAGCATTTAAGACCCCAGACACCACATTTCAAAGTGGGATGCAGAATGTTTTCATAATAGAATTATTTTGCCAATTGACTTAGAAGTCCCCTTAAGCCATAGTCCCCAAAGCCCAGCCCTTGCTCCACTAACCTTCTAAGCATTCAGTTTATCCTGGAAACTTCTTTCCTTCTGGTCCAGTCCATTTGAGCTAACCTTCCCTGTACTGAGTATTGTCCTTCCCTTCACCTAAAGTAGTTCTTATCTACTAACTAATCAGCAAATAACCCTCTCCCACCCTCCTTCCCTCCCCCCCGCTCATAACCACAGAAGTATGTGTTCTTCTCAGTTTATACTATTTCTCAAGATCTTATAGTAGTGGTCTTATACAATATTTGTCCTTTTGCCTCTGACTAATTTCACTCAGCATAATGCCTTCCAGGTTCCTCCATGTTATAAAATGTTTCACAGATTC
This sequence comes from Loxodonta africana, assembly GCF_030014295.1. Taxonomy (NCBI): domain Eukaryota; kingdom Metazoa; phylum Chordata; class Mammalia; order Proboscidea; family Elephantidae; genus Loxodonta; species Loxodonta africana. The sequence continues at coordinate 54,887,642 of NC_087351.1, forward strand.
GTCACTGTTCTTTATTGATGCATAGTATTCCATTGTGTGAATATACCATAATTTATTTAACCATTCATCCATTGATGGATGCCTTGGTTGCTTACACCTTTTTGCTATTGTAAACAAAGCTGCAATAAACATGGGTGTGCATGTATCTGTTCGTGTGAAGGCTCTTATTTCTCTAGGGTATATTCCGAGGAGTGGGATTTCTGGGTTGTATGGTAGTTCTAACTTTTTAAGAAAACACCAGATAGATTTCCAAAGTGGTTGTACCATTTTACATTCTCATCAGCAGTGTATAAGAGTTCCAATCTCTCCGCAGCCTCTCCAACATTTATTATTTTGTGTTTTTTGGATTAATGCCAGCCTTGTTGGAGTGAGATGGGATCTCATCGTAGTTTTAATTTGCATTTCTCTAATGGCTAATGATAGAGAGGATTTTCTCATGTATCTGTTAGCTGCCTGAATATCTTCTTTAGTGAAGTGTGTGTTCATATCCTTTGCCCACTTTTTGTTTGGATTGTTTGTCTTTTCGTGGTTGAGTTTTATCAGAATCATATAGATTTTAGAGATCAGTCACTGGAGATGTCATAGCTGAAAATTTTTTCCCAATCTGTAGGTGGTCTTTTTACTCTTTTGGTGAAGTCTTTAGATGAGCATAGGTGTTTGATTTTTAGGAGCTACCAGTTATCTGGTTTCTCTTCGTCATTTTTGGTAATATTTTGTACTCTGTTTATGCTGTGTATTAGGGCTCCTAAAGTTGTCCCTATTTTTTCTTCCATGATCTTTATCGTTTTAGTCTTTATGTTTAGGTCTTTGATCGACTTGGAATTCATTTTTGTGCATGGTGTTAGGTATGGATTCTGTTTCATTTTTTTGCAAATGGATATCCAGTTATGCCAGCACCATTTGTTAAAAAGACTATCTTTTCCCCAATTAACTGACACTGGGCCTTTGTCAAATATCAGCTGCTCATATGTGGATGGATTTGTATCTGGGTTCTCAATTCTGTTCCATGGGTCTATGTGCCTGTTGTTGTACCAGTAGCAGGCTGTTTTGACTACTGTGGCTGTATAATAGGTTCTAAAATCAGGTGGAGTGAGGCCTCCCACTTTCTTCTTTTTCAGTAATGCTTTACTTATCCGGGGCTTCTTTCCCCCTTCCATATGAAGTTGGTGATTTCTTTCTCCATCACATTAAAAAATGTCATTGGAATTTGGATCGGAAGTGCATTGTATGTATAGATGGCTTTTGGTAGAATAGACACTTTTACTACGTTAAGTCCACCTATCCATGAGCAAGGTATGTTTTTCCACTTAAGTAGGTCCTTTTTAGTTTCTTGCAGTAGTACTTTGTAGTTTTATTTGTATAGGTCTTTTACATCTTTGGTAAGATTTATTCCTAAGTATTTTATATTCTTGGGGGCTACTGTTTTTTTACTGTGAATGGTATTGATTTGGTGATTTCCTCTTCGATGTTCTTTTTGTTGATGTAGAGGAACCCAAGTGATTTTTGTATGTTTATCTTATAACCTGGGACTCTGCCAAACTATTAGTTTTAGTCGTTTTCTGGAGGATTCCTTAGGGTTTTCTGTGTATAAGATCATGTCATCTGCAAATAGAGGTAATTTGACTTCCTCTTTGCCAATCCAGATGCCCTTTATTTCTTTGTCTAGCCTAATTGCTCTGGCTAGGACTTCTAGCACAATGTTGAATAAGAGCAGTGATAAAGGGCATCCTTGTCTGGTTCCTGTTCTCAAGGGAAATGCTTTCAGGTTCTCTCCATTTAGAATGATGTTGGCTGTTGGCTTTGTATAAAAAAAAAAAAAAAAAAAAAAAACTTTTTTTTTTTATTTTTTTACATGCCTTTTATTATGTTGAGGAATTTTCCTTCAATTCCTATTTTGCTGAGAGCTTTTATCATAAATGGGTGTTGGACTTTGTCATATGCTTTTCTGCATCAATTGATAAGATCGTGTGGTTTTTGTCTCTTGTTTTATTTATATGGTGGATTGCATTAATGGTTTTTCTAATAGTAAACCAGCCTTGCATACCTGGTATAAATCCCACTTGGTCGTGGTGGATTATTTTTTTGATACGTTGTTGAATTCTATTGGCTAGAATTTTGTTGAGGATTTTTGCATCTATGTTCATGAGGGATATAGGTCTGTAATTTTCTTTTCTTGTGATCTCTTTATCTGGTTTTGGTATCAGGGATATGCTGGCTTTATAGAATGAGTTAGGTAGTATTCCATCATTTTCTATAATTTGAAATACCTTTAGTAGTAGTGGTGTTAACTCTTCTCTGAAAGTTTGGTAGAACTCTGCCGTGAAGCCGTCCGGGCCAGGGCTTTTTTTTTGTTGGGAGTTTTTTGATTACCTTTTCAATCTCTTTTTTTGTTTTGGGCCTATTTAGTTGTTCTAGTTCTGATTGTGTTAGTTTAGGTAGGTAGTGTTTTTCTAGGAATTCATCCATTTCTTCTAGGTTTGCAAATTTGTTAGAGTACAATTTTTCGTAGTAATCTGAAATGATTCTTTTAATTTAGTTGGGTCTGTTGTGATGTGGCCCATCTCGTTTCTTATTCGGGTTATTTGTTTCCTTTCCTGTATTTCTTTAGTCAGTCTGGCCAGTGGTTTATCAATTTTGTTAATTTTTTCATAGAACCAGCTTTTGGCTTTGTTAATTCTTCCAATTGTTTTTCTGTTCTCTAATTCATTTAGTTCAGCTCTAATTTTTATTATGTGTTTTCTTCTGGTGCCTGATGGATTCTTTTGTTGGTCACTTTCTATTTGTTCAAGTTGTGGGGACAGTTCTCTGATTTTGGCTCTTTCTTCTTTTTGTATGTGTGCATTTATCGATATAAATTGACCTCTGAGCACTGCTTTTGCTGTGTCCCAGAGGTTTTGATAGGAAGTGTTTTCATTCTCGTTGCATTCTATGAATTTATTTATTCCCTCTTTAATATCTTCTATAACCGAGTCTTTTTTGAGCATGGTATTTTTCAGTTTCCAAGTATTTGATTTCTTTTCCTAATTTTTCTGTTATTGATTTCCACTTTTATGGCCTTGTGGTCTGAGAAGATGCTTTGTAATGTTTTGATGTTTTGGATTCTGCAAAGGTTTGTTTTATGACCTAATATGTGGTCTATTCTAGAGAATGTTCCATGTGCACTAGAAAAAAAAGTATATTTTGCAGCAGTTGGGTGGAGTGTTCTGTATAAGTCTATGAGGTCCAGTTGGTTGATTGTAGCAATTAGGTCTTCCATGTCTCTATTGAGCTTCTCCGAAAGTGGTGTATTGAAGTCTCCTACTATAATTGTGGAGGTGTCTATCTCACTTTTCAGTTCTTTTAAAGTTTGTTTTGTGTATCTTGCAGCCCTGTCATTGGGTGCATAAATATTTTATATGGTTATATCTTCCTGGTCTATTCTCCATTTAATCAGTATGTAGTGGCCTTCTTTATCCTTTGTGGTGGATTTAACTTTAAAGTCTATTTTGTCAGAAATTAATATTGCTACTCCTGCTCTTTTTTGCTTGTTGTTTGCTTGATGTATTTTTTTCCATCCTTTGAGTTTTAGTTTGTTTGTGTCTCTAAGTGTCAGGTGTGTCTCTTGTAGCCAGCATATACACGGATCGTATTTCTTTACCCAGTCTGAGACTGTCTCTTTATTGGTGCGTTTAGTTCATTTACATTCAACGTAATTATAGATAAGTATGTGTTTAGTGCTGTCATTTTGATGCCTTTTTGTGTGTGTTGTTGACAATTTCATTTTTCCACTTACTTTTTTGTGCTGAGACATTTTTATTGTAAATTGTGTGTTCCTCATTTTCATAGTATTTGACTTTATGTTTGCTGAGTCATTATGTTTTTCTTGGTTTTTATTTTGAGTTATGGAGTTGTTATACCTCTTTGTGGCTACCTTAACATTTACCCCTATTTTTCTAAGTAAAAATCTAACTTGTATCGTCGCATATCTCCTTGTTTCCCTCTCCTAATTGCAGTTCTATGCCTCCTGTATTTAGTCCCTCTTTTTGATTATTGTGATCTTTTACATATTGATTTCAGTGATTCCCTATTTTGAGCTTTGATTTCTTTTTAAAATTAATCTTAATTTGTTTTTGTGATTTCCCTATTTGAGTTGATATCAGGATGTTCTGTTCTGTGACCTTGTGTTGTGCTGGTATCTGATATTATTGATTTTCTGACCAGTTTCCTTTAGTATTTCTTGTAGGTTTGGTTTGGTTTTTGCAAATTCTCTAAGCTTGTGTTTATCTGTAAATGTTTCAATTTCACCTTCATATTTGAGAGAGAGTTTTGCTGGATATATAACCCTTGGCTGGCAGCTTTTCTCCTTCAGTGCTCTCTATATGTCATCCCATTGCCTTCTTGACTGCATGGTTTCCGCTAAGTAGTCTGAACTTATTGATTCTCCTTTGTAGGGGACCTTTCTGTTATCCCTGGCTGCTTTTAAAATTTTCTCTTTATCTTTGGTTTTGGCAACTTTGATGATAATATGTCGTGGTGATTTTCTTTTTGGAGCAATCTTGTATGGGGTTCAATGAGCATCTCGTATAGATATCCTTTCGTCTTTCATGATGTCAGGGAAGTTTTCTACCAACAGATCTTCAGGTATTCTCTCTGTATTTTCTGTTATCCCTCCCTGTTCTGAAACTCCAATCACACGCAAGTTATTCTTCTTGATAGAGTCCCAAATGATTCTTAGGGTTTCTTCATTTTTTTTTAATTCTTTTATCTGATTTTTTTTCAGCTATATTAGTGTCAACTCCCTTGTCCTCCAGGTCCCCCACTCTGCATTCCAATTGCTCGAGTCTGCTGTTCTGACTTCCTATTGAATTGTCTAATTCTATAATTTTACTGTTAATCTTTTGGATTTCTGAATGCTGTCTCTCTACGGATTCTTGCAGCTTATTAATTTTTCCACTCTGTTCTTGAATAATCTTTTTGATTTCTTCAACTGCTTTATCAGTGTGTTCCTTGGCTTTTTCTGTAGATTGCCTTATTTCATTTCTGAGGTCATCCCTGATGTCTTGAAGCATTCTGTAAATTAGTTTTTTTATATTCTGCATCTGGCAATTCCAGGATTGTATCTTCATTTGGGAAAGATTTTGATTCTTTAGTTTGGGGAGTTTAGAAGCAATGATAGATTTCTTGATCAAGTTATTTTTTTCTTCCAAAAATGTTTAAAACTATGTATTTAAGTATATCTACTTTTATTTGTACACCAAAAACCAATGATTATCTTCCTATTTCTGCCCTTGCCTGTCTCATCTCCCATGTCTCTTCTCAGTGCAGTAAGTAGAGTGATTCTTCCCAAAAGCAAGTCAGATAATATCACTCCTCTAATAGAAGACACCTAATGGCTTTCCATTTCACTCAGAGTAAAAGCCAGCAATTCTTTCTGTTACATCTCTAACTTAATTTTTTTACTGTTCTCCCCCCGCCCCCCGATCCCAGTTGGACTAGCCTCCTGCTATTTCTCTAACCTGCCAGGCTTGCTCCCAACATGCTCAAGGCCTTTGAGTCTGTTGAAATCCTTCCTTGAAATCTTCTTACCAGTTATCCACATGGGTTGGCCCTGCCACCTTCAGGTCACTGCTCTTGTCACCCTCTCAGTGGGAACTTTCCAGTACATCGTATTTTAAATATCATCTTCTTTTCAACTCTTACATTCCATAGCTCCTCCCTTGTAGCCTGCTTTACTGTTCTTTAAGGCATATATGTCAATATGTGTATATATATTTGTGTGTATGTGTACACTTACACACATGTGTATACATATATGTAGATACATTTAAACATAGATATATATTCCATTCAATTAAATTTTTAAATAAAAATACAGTTTCTCAGAGGCTTGGTGGCACAGTGGTTAAAAGCTCAGTTGCTAACTGAATGGTTGGCAGTTTGAACCCACCAGCTGCTCCGTGGAAACCCTATGAGGCAGTTCTACTCTGTCCTATAGGGTCACTATGAGTCAGAGTCAATTAGATGGCAATAGGTTTGGTTTCGGTTTACAGTTTCTTAAGTATTTGTATATATACCTTTTAGCTTGAGGAAATTAGAGTTAAATATCAGATAAATTATTTAAAGGTAGAAAGGAAAATTTACATTTCATTCATAAAAAAATGTATTTGCTTCATTTGATGATTGCTGAAAGTGAGATGTCTTCATGTACCTGTCTAGTACATAGTTAAAACTAAATTATACTTCTGCATTCATTAAATCTTGATTAATCGTATGCATTTATAAACATTTCCAATTGCAGATATTACATTGCTTAAAGCAATTTATAAGCTGGATTTGACCAAGCAAGATCTATAATTAAGATATTGAGAAGGAAAACGAGTTTCAATAAGTTTATGATTTTTCTAAATTCATTATTCTGGGAGAACTCATGTTTCTAATACTAGTGTACTTTCTGCTTTTTTTTTTTAATGTGTGACATCAGTGTTGTAGCAAGAGAAAAAGTCTTTTGAATATCTTAGTTTCCATATTTTTATATGTAATATATAGGAAATAGTATCTACTGTATTTTACGCAAATAATATGCACCTTCTGCATTTGCCAGCTGCACCCTCCCCCAACAAGGTGTTTTCACAGGCATGTTATGCTAATTTGTTTACAGCAACACTTGGAGAAAGATTGGCATAGCAGAGCTTGTAAAGGTTCCCTGGAAGGAGAAAGGTGTGGCTGGCAAACAAACACAGAGACATACATTATTTTCATAAAAATACAGTACTCCAAAGAGGGATTGTAAAAATAATACATTGGTACAAGAAAATTAAGAGTAATGATAATGGTAAAGAAAGTAATAATATTAGTTACCATTTTGGGGAGTGGTTTCTATGTAGTAGGCAACATGTTAAGAGCTTTACATAATTTCCTCTACTTAAACTGATAAAGTAGTTGATATTAATCCCAATGTACAGGCAAAGAAACTGAGACTCAGAGAATTTAAGAAATGTGACCATATTCACACAACGGGCCTCCAGTAGAGCAGAAATCAAGCCAAATTTTGTTTGCCTCCTAAGTCCACAATCAATGCTACATATCATACATTATTCATACTGCATGGTAATTTTTTCTTGAGAGGTTTGACAATATCAGTTTTAGGATTAGAATTTATTGTTACATCACTCAGATGAATGGAACTTATTCTTATCAATGCCATTTTATAATAATTTGTATTCTATGCATATAATGTAACTATGGAAATATATACATAATTATAAATATAATAAAGATGTGTGGTGGTGCAATGGTGAAAGCATTCAGCTGCTAACTGAAAGGTCAGCAATTAGAAACCACCAGCCACTCAGCAAGAGAAAAGACCTGGCTATCCACTCCAATAAATATTACAGCCCAGGAAACCTGATGGCGGCAGCTCTTCTCTGTCTTATAGGGTTGCTATGAGTTGGAAGTGACTCCAAGGCATATAACAACATAAATATAATAAATTCTATATTGGAAAAGTAAGAAAATAATCTACTTATATTGATATGTACATGGAATTCTGCCAAAGTCTATGAAAATTTATTAGCTCTGAAGATTTTGTTTTTTTCATGCAATATGCTTCCATATTTTAATATACATAAAAATCACACTCTCTTGAGAGTATTTTTTTAAGAGAAATAATGTTATTTTTTGGAAAGTAAAAAATATTTCCCAAGTAGCATCTGATCTGTGAGTTATGTGTGTACCATTGTTTATTATAGACTATAATTTGGCCTAACACAGAATTCATATTTGGTTAAATGGTAAGCTAAAACTTTCAGAATTTTTGTTTTAAATTTTATTTCTGTTCTCCCTTAGGCATTGTGCTAAAATAGTACATACACCAAACAATAACAAAATAGTAACGTTTACTATTTTTACTTTTTGATTGGTTTCCTTTTAGAATTTTAATTTGCAGCTTGTAGGTTGCCTGGATACATGTGGCAATGCCCATTCCTCTAATGGTTTAACTTTTCAAAGCTGTACTTGATCACTGTTTACTAAAGGTATCATTTTTTTAGATGTTTCAAATGTACTTTATTTCTTCAATAATGCCATATTTTAATAGGTACCCAGTGATTTTGTTTGGCATCATTTATAAGTTGGTTTTGAAACAATTCAGTATTACACCACCAGCTGGGTTCATTGCTGATCCCTGCATTCCTTCGAGGTGATTCTGCCAACGGGAGACAGGTTCCATTCTATTCCAGTTTGTGTTGTTGTATATGCCCATACGACAACACAGAAAGTGGCTAAAGCAGCAATTCCGTATTTGTCATGGAAATCGGGTGAAAGTTTCTGGTGTCTCTGCCTTGCCATTTTTTGTTGACTGCTTCAAACACGAAGACAATGTGTTTTTGGCCAAAAGAAATATGGTGAAGAAGTACATAGGACTGCAACAACTACAGCTATTTGCTAGCTGCACTTAGCATCTGGTACCCTTGCCAAGGAACTATCTTTTTAGGCCACGCATTTTTCCTTGGTATAGTAGAAAGCAGGTCAATATTAGAAATATGCTCAGAACTAAGGAGAATATTTTTTATGTATAACTTTAACTTTCAAAATGTTTGATAACTTCTTTGTTTAGTTAACCTGTGAGGTTTTCTTGTGCATTAATTTCTGTAATGAATAATTATTGAATATCAACTATGTGGCCCATGTCTTCCTATTTATTCTCACCCTTGTTACTTATACCTCTCTTTTAAGCCTATTTTTTGAATTATTGGTAAATATTCTTCTGAGAAACTATTAGGGAAAAGCTACGGTTCACTAGACATTTGCTTTGTCTGTCCCCTTTTCCAAAACACTTAGTAAAGGAAAGGTAAGAGTTCAGATTAAATTATTGATTAAAAATACCATATCTAGTAATTGCTTCAAACTACTCATAAGTGCAGCAATTTTACTTGTACTCTGACATGTCCTCCTAATATTACAAGAGGAAAAAACTTGAGAATAAAGATAGCTCATGGAGTACATGCGTAAGGATTGGATCATTGAAAAATTATGATGAAATGAGTTCGTTTATGTGGCCTTTTACCTTGGTTCTTTGGAAAAACAGCTTGAGAGATTTTTCCCCTAAGCCCGGAGTAGTTACCTTTGCCATAGCTTTCTATCCAAGGAGGTTTGTTACATTTCCTGGGTAAACTGTAAAACAACTTGTGGTTTGATATTTTTTGTCTGGCCCTGGTTTGCAGCCTGCCCTGTGATTGATATACACCTTGGAGGGACTGGTCAATATACTATACAAGTAAAGTGACATAGACTATGCAAATGAAGTGTCTGTGGCCTACTGAGAAGAGATTGGTCTGTTCATGACCCTGGTGGGAGGGACATGCCTTGAAATTGATGAGGAGTTTGTGTATGTGTGTGTGTATATATATATATATATATATATATATATACATATATATATAAACAACCCCACAGAGGTTTTTGAGAAATAGCAGACAGAAGCAGAAAGATGAAAGAAGAGATAAGACTGAAGAAACAGAGAGCAGACAAGCAACCTTCTAAAAGAATTGTAACAGGGCTCAAGGGCTGTAACAATGAAGACAGAGAGGGGCTTGGAAGGGACCCTGTGGCAGAGTCATAGTCATGGCAGAAACCTGCTGATAAGAAGGTAGCTAAGAGAGCTTAAAAAAACTGCTACACTGGCTATGAGCTGGGTCATTTAGAAGTGGAGAGGCTGACAGCAGGAAAGCAAAGAGGCCCAGTCTCATGGGACTGAGAGGAGGCCTGCATAGCTGAGAGGGGCCGAGCATAGCAGAGAGAAGGGCCTCCTTGCTTTCATGACCGAGAGGACCTGAGGGAGCTGTCCTGCACTGAGGAAGGGAGGAATATATTCTCCACTTCTGGGAGCCTTCCGGACTTTGCCTACATGCTTCCTAATCCTGATCCTGAGTTGTAGCCTGTGGATCCTGATCCCGATTTGTACCCTATTACTCCCTTAATAAACTACTTAACTGTAAGTATGGTTTGTGAGTCCTGTGTGACCATTGCAATGGATTATCGAACTCAGCAGAGAAGTAGAGAGTGTTGTGGGGAGGAAGGCTAGTGCCAGAACTGGTAAAAAGTTTGGAGAGTGGAGATACGTCTGACCTCCACCTCACAGGGATCAGGCTTAGGCTGATGTTGGTACACGTTATCCCCTCCTGAAGTTAGACAGGTTCTGAAGCTATTACTACTAACATTGTACAAAGTGGTAATCTTTTACTAAGAAAGTCTGCCTCCTTGATTGCTCACAGTCTATTATCATTCTTATTTTGGAAATAAATAAATAAAATTAGTCTACATATACCTAGTTTTTATCACAGAAGTGTTTGCTTGTGTTTATTTATTTTTTTAATCTAGATTTTCATACCTGGTAACTTTCTGGATATCTTAGCCCCTTTTTGAAAGTTTCCCTTTTAAAAAGTCATAAAAGTCAGTATTTAGAGTAAGTCCATGCCTAAAAGAGGTGTCACTGATTTCTTTATTCATCATTCCTTATTCATCATTACTAATCAAGTTGTATTTGATTACTACAACTTACAATATATTTTAAATTTTCTTTCAAAGTCATACAAATGACATAAATGTAAGAAACATAAATCTAATCTAAATTACCACTTAATAGAAATTAATAATTAAAAATCGAGTTATTCTTATTAAAATAGCTTATTGGTAGGTGCGTACATCTCATAAGGCCTGCATATCCTGAAGAAACAAATCCAAAATTTCATTAGCTATTTTTATTCACTTATTATTCTTTACAAACTTCAAGAATATTTTATCTACTTCTGAAATTAAATTATAGTTGAAATTGAGTATTACTTACATATTGATTTTAGAGTGATTAATATTACTATGCTACTGTGACCTCAATTCTGAAAAATGGTAGTTAACTATTTGCCCTTTAGTTATTTTTTATTATATTTATGTGCTTTTTCTCACTTAATTTGTTAACAAAATGAATTTTATTGTTAGATTTCACTCTGTTTAGCCTGCCTTGGAGGACTGGAATAAAATCTTCTCAGCCACATTGTAATATTCTTTTTAAAATACTTTACATCATTCATTTTGCTAAGTGACTAGAATAATTCTGTCTATATTAGTAAGTGAAATCAATCCATTGCTTTGGACTATTTATAAGGAGTTAGCAATAGACATTTTTACAGTGATTTCAAATGGTTCCACAGTTTTAACATAGCATACAGTAAGAGATACAAAACCAAAAAACCAAACCCAGCGCCATCGAGTTGATTCCGACTCATAGCAACCCTATAAGACAGGGTATAACTGCCCCATAGAGTTTCTAAGGAGCACCTGGTGGATTTGAACTGCCGACCCTTTGGGTAGCAGCCATAGCACTTAACCACTACGCCACCAGTGTTTCCTACAGTAAGAGATACATACTTTTTGAAAGTTTTAACTCAGGTGTGAAACGGTCAGAGATTGGTATTTGCAATGATTGTGAAAAATGATACATACTATCTAAAGTGTGATTTTCTCTACCTTTTTTATAAGAGAAACTTAAATACTAAGGACCATTTCTTATTAAAAATCATATTCAGAACATGAAAAAAGTTAGATAGGTTTACTTAAGCCGAAAAGTGAAAGCTTAGAAAATGTTAAAGAGAATAGAGATCTAACCTGCACTTATTTTACTTATTATAATTAGTTTTTAATACCAAGTATCACTTTTATATTGAAATACAACAAATAAGTTTGAGAAAGAAGTCAATGTAATTTGAGGAACTTATTCTATTGAGACATAATTCTCTATATTAAAATACATTCTTATTTACTCATATCAAGAAACAAATATTCATTCCTCCTTTTTACAGAGTCCAGTTAATCCTCTAAAGTCTTATGAGGATGGCTTTAACAAACATTGACCAAGGTTTCCTGTTACATATTATTTTCTGATACTCACCAGAATTACTACCAATTAGTTATTTGTAATAGCAAAGCTAGTTTTAAAAAATTGCATTTCCAGCTTGTCATAGGTGATTAAACTTTTTGCTTCATTAGTTTGATAGTAACTTATCATATGGGAATTTAGACCTCCACCTGCCCCCCACCTCCTTGCCCCCTAACCCACAGGCATAGGCATGAATCCTCAAGGAAAAGACATGATAGCCAATGGGAGATTGAAACAGAATGTGGAGACCTGGAAAGCTGACAGATGAGAGATAAATGACTCATAAGAACATGAAAAGTAGAAACCAAAGTATCTAGAAAGGGAAACCAAGAATCAAGTAGAACTCTGTCAAGAGTAAGGGTTTAGGAATAGCTGATACTTTCAAATAATGGGGTTTGGATCTTTGGATAGATGTAGTAACAGAATGAAATTTTGGACTTAACGACACAAAACTTGGGTTGTAGTGATGAGAAGGAGGCAAAACGGTGGGAAATTAAAACAAAATTTATAGCAACTGAATTGGGAAGACCATGTCTTCCAAAATATTGAAGTCAGCCTGACTCTACACTATAAAAAATTGCTGGTAGAGTAAATGGATGTTTATCCTTAACCATTCATAGTGCAATAAAAAAACAAAAAAACTCATTGCTGTCAAGTTGAATTCCGACAATTTCACAGAAGCCCTGTAGGACAAAGTAAAACTGAACCATAGTGTTTCCAAGGCTGTAAACATTTATGGAAGCCGACTGCTATGTTTTTGTCTCACGGAGCTGCTGGTGGGTTTGAACCCCCTACCTTTTGGTTAGCAGCCAGTCACTTAACCACTGCACCAACAGGGCTCCTTTCCAGTGCAGTATAGCAAAACTTTATGTGGTATAATATCTTACAATAATCTTTCCTATGAAGTAATGTCAAACCTGAAGAATTTTCTTATACTATCATAAGTCAGAAGCATTTAGAAAAGGATTTGATCTATCAGTATTCAATGTTCCAGTGAGTAAGCATATAAGAGGTACTGAAATAAATATATTTTTTTACATGTAAAATGTTTATATATATATATATATATATATATATATATATATATCCCGTTGCCATCGAGCAGATTCTGACTCATGGTGACCCTATAGGACAGAGTAGATCTGCACCATAGGGTTTCCAAGGAGCAGCTGATGAATTCGAACTGTCAGCCTTTTGGTTAACAGCTGTGCTCTTAACCACGGCGCCACCAGGGCTCCATATATACATATATATGCACTTATATATATAAAATTTTATATATATATTTATATATATATAAGTGCATATACATATATATGCACTTATATATATATATAAATATATATATAAGTCTGAAATACCTTATTTTACTTTGGGATATTTTTAAAATAGGATTTGTTTTTGCATATATTCTCTCTCATAACAGTATTGAAAACCATAATCATTTAACTAGTTGATTTTGCAGTTTTAAAACTTGTTGTAATATTTAATTATTGGCATAAATTATTTTAATTTTATTATTCAGATATAGTAAAAATACCATTTATTATGAAACCACTACCTTAAAAAAAGAAGCATATCAAATTGCTCAGTATTAAATAGAGTTCTAAAAACATCACACCAAAAACAACATCCTGTTTTGGAGAGAGCCATTGAGAACATCTGCCTCTCCTAAATATAATTAAGTAATCAGCTAAGACAGACCATGTGTTATTAAAGAACTTTTCTCTGGTATATTTTGCATTACGCCTCTAATCACTTGTGAAGTACTAGTTTCTGTGAAGTGTGACATGGCATTTATTATAGGAAAATTGTTCTTAAATTAAAAAAAAAGGTTACATTCTTTAAGTATGTTTTTTCGAATGCATTTTCAAAAAAAATCTTTGGAAAATTATGGAAATATTGGAATTCAGTGCAAAATATCTTCTGAGTTTCCAATGCTCACAGAATATTCCCTGTCATATTCTTTTATCAGACGCCACAAATTTTCCTTCTCAGTTTGGTTCCCAAACAGTAGCTTAGTTCCCTTTCTTTTCCCTTTATTCCTCATTTCTTTTGTGAAAATTTTAAAGTCAACAGCAATAACCATGATCTCCTAGGGAAACATAAAGATATGCCATTCAAAAACTCATTATCTTTGAATGACACCTTTTATAAATGGTCTAAAATTAAAATAGCTCTCACACTCCCTTCCAATTTTCCTTTATTATCTAAAATATAAATAAACCAGTGTTTCGGTCTGATGCCTTGGACCTTCTCAATCGTTCAGGATCAAATTTAATCTACATTTTTTTAAAGCCATTTGCCTGGATCTGCCATAGCTAAGGCTCAGCCTCAAATCTTAGTTCTTACTAAAATGGTTTCCTTGTCATGGATTTGTCATTCTCTGTTTCTCACCATTTTCCATACATCTTTAGACATAAATATGATCATTTTCCACACACCTTTTTAATATCCCTTATTACTATAAATCAATGTTAAAATCAATCCAGTTTTTTGTTCTGTTCGAATTTTATGGTGTCAACAGATTTGACAATCAAATATTACTAGTTTATGATATTTAGACTAAATATTTATCGAAAAATTCCCAGCAACATGTATTTTAAGAACATAAAATATTTTACAGTGTATAGATTAAAATATGGAATATATGTAATACCTATTTAAGAGCTACAGTGAGCTACAGCTGCTAACCAAAATGTCGGCAGTTCAAATCCACCAGCCACTCCTTGGAAATCCTATGGGGCAGTTTTACTCTGTCCTATAGGGTCGCTACGACTCGGCAATGAGTTTTTAATTTTTTTTCCTCTTATCCCAAAAAATATAATGATGGAAATTATATAATTAAAATAAATTTGCATTTGTGTCAGAGTAAAACAATGAGCAGCAGAAATTATGAGAAATTCATAGAAGTAAAAAGCATATGGGATCATGTTGGCATGATTGGAGAAAATAACCACCCAAAATATACGCAAGCAAATTGTCATGGATTGAATTATGTCCCCCCCAAAAAATATGTATATCAGCTTTGTTAAGCCTTGATTCTCAGTATTGTGTAGTTGTCCTCCATTTTATCATTGTAATTTTATGTTAAGAAGATTTGGATGGGATCATAACAGGACCCTTACCCAGGTCACCTCCTTGATCATATGTAAAGAGAGTTTCTCTGGGGCATGGCCTTTTATCTCTTAAGAGATAAAAGGAAAGAGAAGCAAGCAGAGAGTTGGGGACCTCATACCACCAAGAAAGCAGCACCAGGAGCAGAGCGCATCCTTTGGACACAGGTCTCTGTGCCTGAGAAGCAACTTGACCAGGGTAAGATTGAGGACAAAGACCTTCCTTCAGAGCCGACAGAAAGAGAAAGCCTTCCGTTGGAGATGACACCCTGAATTTGGACTTTTAGCCTACTTTACTGTGAGGGAATAAATTTATCTTTGTTAAAGCCATCTGTTTGTGTTATTTCTGTTATGGCAGCACTAGATGACTCAGACACAAATACTATCACAACGGTGAAAGAAGATTCAGAATAATACCAAAATTATATTGGACGGATATAAAGAAGATAGCCATTAGGCAGTTGTTAAAATAGTTTTATTTCTTGAGCAGCCTCTTACAGGGATGATACAATCCTAAAAACAAATTTGAATTGCGTTTGAGAAATATGCAGGAAAACAAAACAGACCCTCAGGTACATATATTTCTCCAGCTTTTTTTTTCCTAATGTGGCACAACGATTAAGTGCTCAGCTGCTAATCAAAAGGTCTGCAGTTTGAATCTACCAACTGCTCCTTGGAAACCCTATGGGGAAGTTCTACTCTGCTCTATAGGGTCGCTATGAGTTGGAATCTACTCAACAGCAATGGGTTTGGTTTCTTTTTGTTTTTGTTCTTAAAGTGGCAATTAACAGTCTGTGATAAGTTGCACAGAGCCCATAAGGAAAACGTCCATTAAAGAGAAAAAAAAAAAACCCAATGCGAGAGCCACTCAATTGCCGAAGATGAATAAAAATATTATCAGTACTTTAAAATACAAAAACAAAAACTTTTTAATAAACATTGAAACAAAGTTATAAACATAATGTCAAAAATCAATACAGCAATTTATTCTAAGGATACATGATTTTTAAAAAGTCAACTTTTTATCTCAAAAAACACTCACCTCCCCTCAAGAAAATATATACAAATTGTCAAAAAGTACGTGAAATGATGCTCAATACCATTAGTCCTCAGGGAAATGCAAATTAAAACCTCAATGAATAATGAATGCATACTCACTAGAATGGGAACAATTGAAATGATCAATAATACAAAATACAGATGAGGAAGTTGAACAACTGAGACTCTCATACGCTCTTGGTGGAAATGTGGAATGATATAGCCACTTTAGAGCAAAGTTCGGCAGTTCCACTTACTACATGATCCAGCGATTTTACTCCTAGATATGTATTCATGTATTCAAGAGAAAAGATAATACGTGTTCATAAAGACTTATATGAGAATGTACATATAATAGTATTCATAATGTTGTTGTCATTAGATGACATCACTTCTGTTCCAACTCATAGGGACCCTATGTATGAGAGTAAATGTTATGGATTGAATTGTGTCCCCTAAAAATATGTATCTACTTGACTAGGCCATGATTCCCAGTATTGTGTGATTGTCACCTGTTTTGTCACCAGATGTAGTTTTCCTATGTGTTGTAAATCTTACCTCTATGATGTTAATGAGGAAGGATTAGAGGTAGTTATGTTAACGAGGCAGGACTCAATCTACAAGATTAGGTTGTATTTTAAGTCAATTTCTTTTGAGATATAAAAGAGAAAAGGGAGCAGAGAGACAGGGGGACATCATACCACCAAGAAAGTAGCACCGGGAGCAGATCACATCCTTTGGACACAGGATCCCTGCACTGAGAAGCTCCTAGACCAGGGGAAGATTAATGACAAGGACCTCCCTCTAAAGCCGACAGAGGGAGAAAGGCTTTCCCTGGATTTGATGCCCTAAATTCAGACTTCTAGCCTTCTAGACTGTGAGAAAATAAATTTTCATTTGTCAGAGCTATCACTTGTGGTATTTCTGTTACAGCACCACTAGATAACTAAGACAGTAATCCAAAAAGTGCTGCTACAAAATCATGGAAATGTTTAATTAAATAAAAATATCAAAATGTGAAGCTATTGTTTCTCAACCTATCCTCCATCTAGATCTATACACTTCTGATGGCAGCGTTTCCATCTCTCTTACCTTTCTGTGAAGAATTCCATAGTCTTCGATCTACACCACATCAAAATGGCCATTTTGGCATCCTAGAGGGACACAGATTGTGTTCCTCTTAAATATTCTTTGAGTTTTGGGACCAAAAAAAGTCTGAAGGGGTAATATCAGGGCTGTAGGGTGGATGGGGGTAAGGTTTCCCAGTGAAAGTCTTCTAAGACAGCCCTTGCTACCCTCGAAGAACGAACAGGTGGATTGCCATGATGGAAAAAAATTTCTCAGTGCAAATTTCCTGAACTTTTTCTCATCAGTGCAGTTTTCCATTTTCTTAAAACTACTTTATAATAAGCCCTTGCGATCCTCCTGTGTCCTTTAAGGAAATCTGCCAAGATTACCCCTTTGGAATCCCCCAAAAAGTTGTCATAACCTTCTGAGCAGTCTTCCACCTCTTGGTTCTACTTTGAGGTCTTCCAGACCTTCCTTAAAATGTTTGATCCATCTAAAAGCTGTTGTCATAAACTTGTAAAGTTTCAGTGATTTGAGAAGATGTCCACTTGAGTTTTGTTAAGAATTTGATACCAGCTCTCACCTCAAAACCATTTTTTTTTCCCCATGGCACCAAAGTATCCCTTTTTTTGAAGGCACTCTAATGAGACTGAGACAAGTATATTACTGAGAACCTGTCTGCAGCCAGGCACTGATCACAGAAACATGTTTAAACCCATTTTGTTTGGAGTGAACCTGTGCATGTATGAACTGGAACCTGAGTAGTAATACTTTTTGACTTATCCTCATACAACAGAAGGAAATACTACCAGATCTTGTGACATCTTCCCAGTTATTCCTATGTATAAGCCCATTTTTACAACCACTATGTCAATCCATCTTGTTGAAGGCCTTCCTCTTTTTCACTGACCCTCTACTTTACCAAGCATGATGTCTTTCTCCAGGGACTGATGCCTCCTGATAACATGTCCAAATTACCTGAAAGGAAGTCTCACCATTTTCATTTCTAAGGACATTCTGGCAGTGCTTCTTCCAAGACAAATTTGTTCGTTTTTTTGGCAATCCGTGGTATATTCAACATTCTTCACCAACACCAAAATTTGAAGGCATTAATTCTTCTTTGGTCCTCCTTATTCATTGTCCAGCTTTCACATGTATATGAGGCAGTTGAAAATACCATGGCTTGAGTCAAGGACACCTTAGTCCTCAAAGTGACATCTTTGCTTTTCAACTCTTTAAAGAGGCCTTTTAACGCAGATTTGCCCAATGCAATATTTCATGTGATTTCTTGACTGCTGTTTCCATGGACATTGATTGTGGATTCAGATAAAATGAAATTCTTGGCAACTTCAATATTTTCCCCATTTAGCATGATGTTGCTTATTGGTCTAGTTGTGAGGATTTTTGTTTTCTTTACATTGGGGTGCAATCCATACTGAAGGCTGTTGTCTTTGATCTTCATCAGTAAGTGCTTCAAGTCCTCTTCACTTTCAGCAACCAAGGTTGGGTCATTGGCATATCACAGGTTGTTAATTAGTCTTCCTGCAATCCTGCTTCCTCGTTCGTCTTTATGTATTCTATCTGCTAGAATTATTTGATTAGTATACAGATTGAATAAGTATGGAGAAAGGATATGATCCTGACACACATCTTTCCTGATTTTAAACCACGCAGTATCCCTTGTTCTGTTCTAATGACTGCCTCTTGGTTTATGTACAGGTTCTGCACAAATTAAGTGCTCATTATATCCCCTCTAAAAATGGAAACAACCTAATTGTTGTAAAAATAAAAAATTGTGCTCTCTAAACTTGCAGGAGCCTAATGATTGAAAGATCAAAACTGCCCTAATTCTTAAGGAAATAAAACACTCAGATAACAGACCTTGGGCTTATTGCCCTCTGTGACACACAAAGGATTCTACGATTAAGGTAACAACTACTTAGGTCATCCTTGTGATTGTCAGTAAGAGACCACATGATAACCAATTTACAAGATCTATGATTAAATATTATTTGAATGTCCTTTACCATATTTTGACTATTATTAAATCTTATCGGAGTCTTTAACTTCCTTGTTCTTTTTATATAAACCCTTGACTTCTTTTCTGTCAGCAGAACTCCTTTGAACTTTTGGTATTGGTGTTACCCGATTCATGAAGCATTTGGTCTTGTTCAAATAGACTCAATATAAAATTAAAGTTTGCCTTAGTCTTTGAAAGTTGACATTTTTTATCACCTGGAGAAGAGGTAAGACAAATTTTGGTATATTATCACAATGGAATGCTACTCAACATAAAAAGAAATCATTTATATGTAACAAGGTAGATAGAACACACAAAAAATATTATATTGAGCAAAAATATTCAGGCACAAAATAGTATTTATTGTGTAGTTTGTTTATATGGAATACTAAAAACCAAGCCAAGGCTTTTGCTGTTGAGTTGATTCTGGCTTATGGCAGCCCCACGTGTGCAGAGTAGAACTGTGTGCTCCATAGAGTTTTCAAGATTGTGACCTTTCAGAGGCAGATCACCAGGCCTTTCTTACAGGGTGCCTCTGGGTGGATTCAAACTACCAATCTTTTGTTTAGTAGTCAATCACTTAACCAATTGGACCACGCAGAAACTCTTAATAAAATAATAGACAAGGCAAAATTAATCAACAGTAACAAAAAATAGATCAGTAGTTGCCTGTGACCAAGGTGGAAAAGGATAGATTATAAACAGGCCAATGGGAATATTCTGTCTTGAGGTGGTGACTATGCAGATGCATACATTTGGCATAATTTAAAAAATTATATCCTTCAAGATGCTGCATTTTATTATACGTAAATAATAATCTCAATGCATTTTATTAACAAATTAGGGAAGGTTGATCCTGATTATAAAAAAATAGTAAAAAAAAGAATTTAATCTTCAGCGTGACAGCAGTCATATGCAAAACAAAACCTCCAAAGATTCATGTTTAAAAATTTAAGTATGGAAGGAGACTGCAGGTGACTGATAATATTATAAATGAAATAGAAAAATATATTTAACATTTTTTAATGATTTTAAGGTAGATGTCATAAAGAAGATACAAAATAGAGTATATCATAAAGAAAAATATTTTATGTTAATAAAATTAAAATTTGATTAAAAAAAAAAAAAATCACAGAAGGCATAAAACCAGACCAGAAGAGATTTTCAATATATTTACCAAAGAAACAAATGAATACTACATAGGTGTTCTAAAGCATACACAAATCCAAAGAATGCAAAGTATGCAAATGCAAAATATGAGAATAAGTAATTATCATTTGAAGAATCATAAATAGACAAGAAATTTGCTCAAATTTGTGAGAAACCGTATGTGAAAGGTAAAGAAATACTCAGCTGTCATGCACAGCAAACCAGCAATGCATCATTTTTTTCTTTGGCTGCTTTTCAGTTCTACTCTTTATCCTTGGTTATGACCAGTTTGTCTATGATATGTTAGTGTGGTTTTCTTTTTATTTACCTTGCTTGGGGTTTCCTGGTTTTCTTAGGTATGTGGATTCAAAGTTGGAATCCACTTGAAGCCAAAGAACAATAAGTACCTTTTTTTTAAACTGTTAATCTCCACTTGTTGCAATATTTTTAGGCAAGCTCTGAAAGAATCTGGACATCCCTCCACTGCAAGAGACATCTACATATGGAGATGCAATAAAGGAGGTCAATTTGTTTCACTAAAAATAGTTGGATAGAGATTGTAGTCAAGTAAAACTCACCATTTTTTAATTTTGTTTCTTACCTTCCTTCGTTCCTTCCTTCTTTCTTTCAAGGGGGATCAAAACAGAACTTTTGTGTTCAAATTATTAAAAATGTTCAAAAACAAATGGATCCTTCTGGAAAAAATTCACCTGAAGGAGAGACAGTAAATACTAACCACACACCATCTAGTTAAAAATCCTTTTCTCCTCTTCATGTGATTTTCTGCTTCCGACTTTAGTATTCGTATCACTATGTGAGCCTTTAAAGCATTTCAGAATTAGGCTTTTATTGAATCTTGAAGTTTTGTTTTAAGTAAGCTTGCCATGAGTGAAAGCTTCTCGTTGTCAACTAACAACATTATATTAAAGGTAAAACTAACTATTGAAATAGATAAATCTGCAGGTTTTAAGTACTTAACACATTATTTCTCTTTATGTAACAATCCAGTATTGGTGTTCCAAACTGAACAACACTCATTCGTTTTGGATCCTTCCCTTTATTACCAAATATCTACTGAATTCATCATGGAAGCTCTCTCTATTCTACCCGGCGGAAAGGGAAAATGGGCAGGAACATCATTTGGCTTGTATGGGCCAAACTTTCTTCCACATTTCATGTGTGAACATAGTCACATAGCCTCACCTAACTGCAGGAAAGACTGGGAAAAGAAGGCTGGCTGTGTGCAAGGAAAAAAGAAAAAAAAAAAAAAAAGAAGATTTGGTGAACACCTAAACATTATCTGCCAAATACAGTGCACTGTAATTAACATCTAGCTTCTAGAGTGTCAAGACATAAATAATCCATTTAAAAGCAGCACCAAGATAAGCCAAGAGGTGTTAGGCATAACCCATGTTTAATGGCCTGGGTTTAAATTTGATGGGCAGAATTAAAAATATATGATAGAATAAAGATGTTTCTATATAATTTAAAGGCAATAAGATGGTAATTGTTTCTTCTAAGAAAAAGATTCTAATCAGCATATGAATTACATTTCTAATCATATTAGCTGGAAATTATTACAGTTATTTATCCCGTTTCATAAGCCCTTGCTCTTATTAAACATTAACATGGTCAGAGTAATTACTTTATTTGTTTAAAAGATGAATTATCATTGATGTCTGCTCTAGAATAAAATAAGGGAGACTTTTTCCTTAATGTGAAAAAATTATTTCCTATCTCCTATCAATATTTACTTCATCTTTCTGTCACCTCCCTGTTCTGTGGAATATGTTAAATGGGGTTTAGGATTAAAACAGTATTATAAATAATTAACAGAAAAAGAATGATGTTCCGGGAATTGTGTTGAACAAAATTATACATATTACATTAGCTATGATAACAGATTTGAAAACTAGGAATAATTTTGAAATCAGTCTCATTTTAAAAATACTACTATTCTTTCCCTCAAAAGTAACTTTTTCCAAAAAAAAAAAAAAATAGCAACTGTGTATTGTCATATAAATGCATAATTTTCTGCTGTGTGTGATTTCCTTTCTGTATTTTACTAGTGTGAAGGTAAATTTCCACCAGAAAATATTCAATTTAGGTTAATGCAATGGCAAGAGCAATTGAGAAATTACGTAATTTGTATTCATTCTCATTTTCAATTTGTATCTGAAAAGAATACCCATTCACTTATACTGGGCCTATAGTCCATGCCAATTTACTTGGCTGTGCTTCTGTATATTTTGATGATCCTAGCCAATATTATATTGGCATATGTACAATAATCAGGGAGTAATCAAAGAGCCATAAAAATACCTCTTCTAAAGACAGTATCACACAAATTAACAGCAATTTATAAAATCATATGAATGTACTCATATGTATTTACTGATAAACTGCCTATTTTTATATATTTTTCTATCATTACTTTTCTTTTTTTTTAATTTCAATCACCTCAAAGGAAACATCCCAAGAGCGGCAGTTGAGTAGTCCACATATTACAGATGTATGAGGAATATACCAAATATATTTCTAATCCACTACTTCATCAAATTAAAACAAAGCAAAATTCAGATTCAGCTGTCTTTGGTGTTATAAGAATGGCTTGAAAATAATAAAATAAACCCTGGGACCTTTTGGAATAAGTGCATTTTTTTTCTCTTTTTATTGTGTTTTAAGTGAAAATTTACACTTCAAGTTAGTTTCTCATACAAAAATTTATACACACATTGTTACACGACCCTAGTTGCTCTCGCTATAATGTGACAGCATACTCCTCCTTTCCACCCCGGATTTCCCATGTCCATTCAATCAGCTCCTGTCCCTTTTTGCCTTCTCATCTCACCTCCGGACAGGACCTGCCCATTTAGTTGCATGTATCTACTTGAGCCAAGAAGCACTCTCTTCACAAGTATCATTTCGTATCTTATAATGCAGTCTAATCTTTGTCTGAAGAGTTGGCTTCAGAATGGTTTCAGTTCTGGGCTAACAAGAGTCTGGGGGCCACATCTTCTGGGGTCCTGCTAGACTCCATCAGACCATTAAGTCTGGTCTTTTTACTAGAATTTCAGTTCTGCACCCCACTTTTCTCCTCCTCCGTCAAGGACTCTCTGTTGTGTTCCCAGTCAGGGTTGTCATTGGTGGTAGCTGGGCACCATCTAGTTCTTCTGGTCTCAGGTTGAGGGAGTCTCTGGTTTGTGTGGCCCTTTCTATTTCTTGGATTCATATTTTCCTTGTATATTTGGTGTTCTTCATTTGCCTTTGCTCCAGGTGCGTTGTAACAAATTGACGCATCTTAGATGGCTGCTCCCTAGCTTTCAAGACCCCAGTCACCACTCACCAAAATGGGATGCTGAACATTTTCTTAGTTAACTTTGTTATGCCAATTGACCTAGATGTCCCCTGAAACCATGGTCCCATACCCTTTCCCCCTCCCCCCTCACCCCACTTCTCTGTCCCTGTAAGTGCTTGGATGTATTTAGGAAACTTCTTAGCTTTTGGTTTAGTCCAGTTGTGCTGACTTCCCCTGTATTGTGTGTTGTCCTTCCCTTCACATAAGATAATTCTTATCTACCGTCTAGTTAATGAATAAAGTGCATTTTTAATACTTTGACAGCCATGGATTTTTCTCATGTTAAATTACATGCATGAGCTAAGTGAAATAGAAAACTAACTACATATCTACCATATGCTGGGGTATATCTATATCAATATATCTGTATCTGTATCTAATCTATATAGCTCTCTATCTCTATTTATCATCTATCTATAAAAATTTTTTTTAATCTATCCGTCTATCATCTATCTATCTATCCTCTATCTATCTATCATCTATCTATCTATATCTCTCATCTATAAGGAGCTCTGTTGGCACAGTGGTTAAAAACAATTGACTGCTATCTGAAAGGTCAGTGGTTTGAAATCACCCGTGGCTCCGCTCCACACAATAAGGATGTGGCAGCCTGCTTCCATAGAGATTTATAGCCTTGGAAACCCTATGGAGTTGCTATAGGTCTGAATCAACTTGATAGTGGATTTTTGTTTTTATTATATATATATATTAAAAAAAAAAAAAAAAAACATTGCTATCGAGTTGATTTCAACTCATAGCAATCGTATAGGACAAAGTAGAACTACCCCGTAGGATTTGAACTGCTGACCTTTTGGTTAGCAGCTGTAGCACTTAACCATTGTGCCACCAGAGTTTCATATATATATATATATATCCATGTCTACACATACACACACACACACACACACACACAAACATATATATATCCCATGCCAAATTCTATAATGTATTTGATTAAAAATACACTATAGAATTACTGGGTCCATGTAACTTATAAGTTATAGTGATTTATCAATGAAGATTTAGAATATTTGATAGAGAATAGTAGGTGCTTATATATTTTTAATCCAATCAGGACATGTGAATCTTCTTCATGGATCTCAGGCACATCTCTTCTTGTTCTAGGTCAGGAACCATGTACATGTTCTTTTTTGTCAAATGCACTGTTCTTGACTAATTTCATATCTATTGCTATAAAGAAGATATAACAACACTGTTATTATTCACAATGCCCTGGCTTTTCAGAGCTTGTTTATATTAAAACAATATAGATCATCTCACCCCTATAGTTCCTTAGTACCATTGATTTGATGCTAATTGCATCATTATTCATGAAGATGTATCATCCAACATGCCTGTCCTGGATTGAATTGTGTCCTCCAAAAATATCTGTCGACTTGGCCAGGTCATGATGCCCCGTATGATTGTCTACCATCTTACTTTCTGAGGTGATTTCCGTATATGTTGCAAATCCTATCACGGTGATATAATAAGATGGATTAGTGGCAGTTATATTGATGAGGTCTGCAGGAGTAGGTAGCGTCTTAAGCCAATCTCTTTTGAAATATAAGAGAGAGAAGCAAGCAGAGAGACGTGGAGACCTCATACCACCAAGAAAGCAGTGCCAGGAGCAGAGCGCATCCTTTGGACCTGAGGTTCCTGCTCTGAAATGCTCCCAGATCAAGGGGAGACTGATGACAAGGACCTTCCTCCACAGCTGACAGAGAGAGAAAGCCTTCCCCTGAAGCTGGTACCCTGAATTTGGACTTCTAGCCTACTGGACGGTGAGAGAATAAACTTCTCTTTGTTAAAGCCATCCACTTGTGGTATTTCTGTTATAGCGGCACTAGATGACTAAGACAATGCCTCCTATGAACACTGGCTTTCAAAGACTCTCAGAGATTGCTGCTGTGATTCACTGATGGTGATCACAAGTACAAGTCTTACCCAGAGTATGTAGAAAAATGTGGACTGTAATTCATTTTTCAGTCATGTTAAATTAACCATTTAGAATTTTATAGTGTAAATGTAAAAGAACATATCTTCTAACTATGCTATCTCTTAAACTCCTCAGGCCATAATCATAGAATTCTTAAACATGATCTCTTTCAATGTTGACTGTACCCTTGCATTCCACATAATACCACTATCAGTTGGTGTAATAAGTAACGGAATCTGTTGGAAAAGCAAGAAAATTGTTCTCTTTCATTCAAGGGATGCTGTCCCTCATTTGGCACAGGTCAAGAACCTGAAAGAGCATGATATCTCCATTTCAGTTAGAATCAAAAGAGGTCATTTGTTGGAAGGATTCATTGGTGTTGCAGAATAACAAGCCCTCAAAGAAGATAGATTCAGTTACCCACAGAGGAATCCCTGGCACAAGGTGTAGAGCCAGTGGAGGGAGCTGGGTGACAACTTTGTGCGGAAACAATGTTGAGTGCATGGGGTAAAGGATGCTTGCAGCCACTCCTCCCCTACTTCATCCACCTGCCACCCATAGGGACTCTCAACTAATGGGAACATTGACAAAGGAGAGTGAGACATGAGTATATACAAGCTTAAGCCAAAGCATGGATAGTAGATCATAGGTGACCTAGAGGCCTAGAGCCAGACTAGTGTTACTTAAAATCAGTACCTCAGCATCCTTTTGCTCAATCTCATACGGTCTTATCGAATAAATACTTGCAGGCCAGTAGGAGTGCTTCAGGCAACTGGCTACCTCCCTGTGTGTCACGTGTGGCCACATAGGATACCAAGTCTCCCTAAACCCACTGCCATCAAGTCTCCTAGTCATCCTAAAACCCAGAGCTGCTAAGGTCATCTTGTTGAACACATTCACCTGGTAAAAGGGTCAGAAGGCAACCCTAATAGGAGAAATGGGGAGTAGAATTAACGCAGGTCCCTAACTGAGATTGAGGCAACTTTCCTAGACAATACTTTTGGTCCTGGCCAGTACCATTCACCAGAAAGAGACTTAGAAAATTCTGAGTCCTCTGAGGGGCAGAAACCAGGCATTCTCTTCACTTGCCTTGTCTAAAAACAGACCTATTCATATGTACTTACAATATGTTGAACTGATGCTATTGTCCAGAGGGAAAAGGTAGATTTTTTTTTAGTGGAAAACACTAACTTCCTGAATTTATAAACATCCAAGATGGTTTAGTTCTCCTTCTTCATCATTCCCGTCAAATGGACAGAGTTCTTTGACTTTGTATTGCTCAAATCTTGTTGATCTAGCAAAGAAGTATTATTTGATGTAGCAAGGGCTATTCTTTAAATCTGATTCTCTATTATACCCAACATAAAAACAACATACAGTTTTTTAATAATCTTTAATCTTAAATACAAAATTCATAGGTAGTACAACTTCCCTATATACATAATTTTATAATTAACACACCTTAAGTATAACAAAACAAAAGTAAAGGAAATATAATTTATAAAAAAATTCATATGTATTTCTATATGTATAAAGTCAGGTATGATTATACTGGATGACGTGTAGATGCTTTTTGTTGTGGTTGCTGTTAATTGCCATTGAGTCAATTCCTACTTATGTCAACCCCATGTGTTACAGAATAGAAACTCCTCCATAGGGCTTTCTTGGCTGAACTCTTAACGAAAGCAGATTACCAAGCCTAGCTTCTGCAGTACTGCTGGGCAGGTACAAACAGCCAACCTTTATGGTCCAAGTCAAGTGCAAACCATTTGTGTTACCTATAGCCCATAAAAAAAATACTTATAATTCATGTATGTAAGTTAAGAAAAGTAAAACATCAAAAATTATCCTATACCTGAGTGCAAAAAGCTTATAAACAGAGGTGCAATTGGATTCTAGAAAAAAATTAATATTAGCAGAAATAATACATGAGATCTCATTACTGAAAACAGTGAAAAGGGAATAACCTTAATTGAAGTAGATATAGTATGATAAGATCTATTACAGACTGACTAGAGAAAATAAGAGGTAATATTTTCCCTAATGATCTGGACCAATATTATATTTTGTCAAATCAATAAAGTCTTGACAAATTATAGCAGAATGTATATCTTGTACTTGAAATCTCACCAACGTTAAGGTATATTTCCAATCTATCAGTACTTAAAAAAAAACCTGGGAGTCATATTTTTGATTAAAAAAAACATCAAAGGACTCCTTATACATACTGGTTATATATAAAAAGAATTGGTTGATGTTCAACCATTTTAGGAGGAAGATATGATCAAGAACCAATGGCATTGAAGGAAGAAGTCCAAGCTGCACTGGAGGCATTGGCAAAAAACAAGGCTCCAGGGACTGATGAAATACCAACTGAGCTATTTCAATAAAGGGGTACAGTGCTTAAAGGGCTCACATATCTATGCCAAGAAAATTGGAAGATAGCTACCTGGCCAACTGACTGGAAGAGATCTGGATTTGCGTAAATTCCACAAAAAGGTGATCAAACAGAATGTAGAAGTTATTGAACAATATCATCCACACCACATGCAAGTAAAATTTTGCTGGAGATCATTCAAAAGTGGATGCAGCAGTACACTTATGGGGAACTGCCAGAAATTCAGGCTGAATTCAGAAGCAGACTTGGAACCAGTGATATTATTGGTGATTTCAGATGGATACCTGAAAGCAAAGAATACCAGAAAGATGTTTGCCTGCATTTTATTGACTATGCAAAGGTATTTGACTGTGTGGATCATAACAAATTATGGATAACACTGCAAAGAATGGGAATTCCAGAGCACTTAAATGTGCTCATGAGGTACCTATACGTAGACCAAGAGACAATCATTTAAACAGAGCAAGGGGATACTGCATAGTTTAAAATCAAGAAAGGGTGTGTCAGGGTTGTATCCTTTCACTATTGTTATTCATTCTGTATGCTGAGCAAATAATCTGAGAAGCTGTACTATATGAAGAAGAATGTGGCATCAGGATCGGTGGAAGACACATTAACAACCTGTGATGCGCAAATGACACAACTTTTCTTGCTGAAAGCCAAGAGGACTTGAAGTGCTTACTGATGAAGATCAAAGACCACAGCCTTCAGTATGAATTACACCTCAATAAAGAAAACAAAAATCCTCACAACTAGACTGATAAGCAACATTATGATAAATGGAGAAAAGATTGATGTTGTCAAGGATTTCATCTTAGTTGAATCCACAATCAACAGCCATGGAAGCAGCAGTCAGAAAATCAAATGACTTATTGCCTTGGGCAAATCTGCAAAAAAAAAAAAAAAAAGGCTTTAAAGTGTTCAAAAGCAAAGATGTCACTGTGAGGACTAAGGTGTGTCTGAACCAAGCCAGGATATTTTCAATCGCCTCATATGCATGTGAAAGAAGGAAAACGAATAAGGAAGGCCAAAGAAGAATAGATACCTTTCAATTATGGCGTTGGAGAAGAATATTGAATATACCATGAATTGCCAGAAGAATGAATAAGTGTCTTGGAAAAAGTACTGCCAGTGTGCTCCTTGGAAGGGAGATTGATGAGACTTCATCTCACGTACTTTGCACATGTTATCAGGAGGGACCAGTCCCTGCAGAAAGACATCTTGCTTGGTAAAGTAGAGGGTCAGCAAAACAGAGGAAGATCTTCAAGGTGGATAGATTGGGCTCAAACATAACAATTGTGAGAATGGCACAGGACCGGGCAGTGTTTTGTTCTGTTGTACACGGGGTTGCTATGAATCGAAAACAACTGAAGAGCACCTAACAACAACAACAACAACAACATATTGGTTATATACTGGTTGTATATACTGTTTCTTCCTCAGCCCTCCCTAATACACAAACCTACTCATTATCTTTTCTTTTATGAATATATTGGGAAAAAATACCACGTGAAATAGTATAAATAATCTGCTTTAACAACATAGGTTGTTGTCTTTATTTTACAATTTTTGGCTGTATTTACTTGTTGAAGAGATTTAAAATTTTGAACACTTTGAAGAGTTTTTTAATAGAATAATAATTATCAAGCTGATAATATGGCACCAACATCCAACAATTTATTGCTCATCTATTATATGACGGGCTGTCTTTGGAGCTCTGAGAAGTATAGAAAATTAAAATGGGGGTCTTACCCTTGAGGGCTTACTGTTTGGTGATGAAGACAGACCACGTAACCATCACTGCATTTCAACAAATCTAAATCATCACTGTTTGTGAGACAATTACTTTATATACCATAAACCAATAAAAAGCAAAAACCAAACTTGCTGCCATTGAGTTGATTCTGACTCATAGCAACCCTACAAGACAGAGCAGAATTACCTTATAGGGATTCCAAGGAACAGCTGGTAGATTGGAACTGCTGAACTTTTGGTTAGCAGCCAAACTCTTAACTACTATGCACCACAAGAAAGAAAAAAAAAAATACTCCCCAATGCATGCAAACTAACTCTTTCTTATCATATTGATTGTAAGACATATTTAGATTTTAATGTGTTATAATATGGAAATACATACTTTTAGAATTTGGAATATGCCGTCAGTGTCAATATGATAAATGCTTTATCAGAGCTATATAGACAGAGGACAAAGTCAGAAGTAGCTAAAGCTTTCTTAGAAAAAACTGGGAGGGTACATTTAAGCTATGTCATAGAGAATAAGTAGGAGTTTGTATAAAGAACAGGTAGAGAGAGTTTTATGGTGAGCTATATAAGTTGTTTATAACTCGTAGCGACCCTATGCACAGCAAAACGAACTACTGCCCAGTCCTGTGCCACACTCACAATCATTGCTATGTTTCAGCCCTGTGTCAGCTGCTGTGTCAGTCCATCTCATCGCTGGTCTCCCTTTATATATATTTGTTATTGTTAGGTGCCGTGGAGTTGATTCCGACTCATAGTGACCCAGTAGGACGGAGCAGAACTGCCCCATAGGGTTTTCAAGGAGCGCCTGGTGAATTTGAACTGCTGACCTTTTGGTTAGCAGCAGAGCTCTTAACCACTATGCAACCAGGGCTCCATGTGTATATTTATATTTAACTTATACTTTATATTTATATTATTTATATTTATATTAAGTGCCACTATAAAATTCACCTTTAGGTTTTTTTTTAAGTTCTTCTAGTTTCAGAAGAGTGATATATATGCAAGTATATACATCACAGGAAACCCTGGTGGCATAGTGGTTATGAGCTACGGCAGCTAACCAAAAGGTTTGCAGTTCAAAGCCACTAGGTGCTCTCTGGAAAACCTATGGAGCAGTTCTACTCTGTCCTGTAATATCTCTATGAATTGGAATCGACTCAACAGTGGTGGATATATATATCACAATGGAATACTTCTAAACAATAAAACAGAATGAACTACTAATGCAGGCAATAATAAAAATGAATCTCAAAATCATTATGTGAACAGAAGTCAGGGACAAAAGTACATGTGATGTACAATACCATTAATATAAAATTAAATAAATGAGAATTTAATTTTATATATAGAGAAAAGAGGTCAGTGATATACATATATCAGTTTTTTGAATCTAGATTCTATAATCCTATAGTACTATGACACAGTAGTAAAATTTATTGTCATAATCATGATTTACACTCAGGCATTTGATGTTATTCTACTATCCAGGACTGTCATCCCTTTAATAGATCTAACTTATCTTTCCAGCTCATAGTTTTTCATATGGATGGAATAATATCTCTTTCTTACCTGTGATGCAACAATTTGTAAACTGGGATCAGCTACTAGCTTCCATAGTAAATATTTCTTTTTTTGTATTATATTGAAGTATTTCTGTAGCAAACTTCATGTGGGAATGCCATAACTTTATTCTTACACCAGAGTTCCTTTGAATTTTTTCCATTATCCTATTTCCATAATGCACAGCTATTTTACTCAAGGATTATTACAATACAATTTTATTAGATATATGATTCTCCAAAACACCTCTATCCTCTGTGCCTTAGTTACAGATTTTCTCCGAGAGTTTAATGAAAAATTCTAACATATTAGTTTTACTAGTGAGATCAGTATCCCATGTATTTTTCGTAATCAAGGATCAAATTTAAGAGGGATAACTAAATTCTTATGGTTGTGTATATCTATTCAACAATACTATCACGAAGTTTTCAGCTTAAAGAAAAAAAAAATTTTTGAAAATGGATGTCTAGGTTAAACTTTAAATTGCATTCCCCAAAATTATTTTATTGATTCAAAGCAAAAAGGGACAAAATCTCGTAGTTGTGAACAACTAATAAAGTCTAGCTGACAAATTACCAAAAATGGATGTAACAGTTATCTGATCGGTCTTTTTTTTTCCCCCTTCCAATAGTCCTATATTAATACCATTGGAAGAAGAATACATAAAGATATATATCTTTCTTATGCCTTTGAGGCCATTTCTATGAACATAAAAATGTGACTTCAGATTCATTGTAGAAGGCAGGTTTGGAATGATATTTTCAAATCGTTCAATGCCAGCAGTATGCAAAGTTATTTAATTGAAAATCTCCTTCAAAACTTCAATAGAGATTTCTTTCCAATTCTCACTGAGAAGATAATGACTAATTTTCATGTTGATGCTATGACCCTGATAGAGGGTAATTATCTCTGAAAACCAATCAAATATTCATTAGAGATGAATAAATTTGTTATTTAACTTAACTGCCTTTTTAAAAATGCAAATGCCAATTTCAAAATGATCTTATCAGATTATTTTACTGTATCAGCTGGCCCCTGTTTTCAGGTGCTCTCTCTACATAGTCTATCACATCATCTTAAACACTGCTATTCTTAACTTACTTCTAGATCAAATTTACAGAAAATGATCATACTCGATATGATGTATGAGAACATAAAAATCAAGAATGCAACTATGTAATAGCAGTGAAGTGAAATTGGATGTACTACCTCCTGCTTGGTGATGTGCTAAGGAAGGTGACATTTAAGCAACTTTAATAAAGTCAGCTGGAGCAGGCCCTCAAATAGACTGATTCCACTTTGTGACAAACTGGTAAAATAGAGGAATAAACTGAACCTGCATGCGTTATGTGCTTTTAGCCACATAGTAATACATACTTTTTTTCTTTCTATGACTCTTTGAAGGAGACCTGGTGACACAATTGTTAAGTGTTCAGCTGCTAACCAAAAGGCTGGCTATTAAAACCTACTCAAGAGGCTCCAGAGGAGGAAGACCTGGAGATCCGCGGCAGTAAAGATCCCAGCTTAGAAAGCCCATATGGTACAGCTCTACTCTCTCACATGGGATCACTATGAGTTGAAATTGACTCAAAGGCACATAACAACAAAAACAACACAAACATCCCCAAACACAATAGTGTTCACTTGTACAAGTTTATAAACTCTAAAGGATATCAAAGCACATAGTCTTTAGGAAGTTGCATTTTGCATAGAACATTACATTTCTAAGATTCACATATATTTTTGAAACTATAGTCCATTGATTGTTATTAATATATAACATTTGTTCATATGATTATATTCCACAACTCTATATTCAGTCAGCAGACATTTGGGAGATTTCCTCTTTTTTGAATAGTGGAGCATTTTGTAAAGTATCCTGGGACTAATGCCCAGTTATCTAGATTAGTTATCTAGAAGTGAGTTTTCTGGGTAATAGCTTGGGTACTTATTCAACTTTACAAGGTAGTGCATTTTTCCCAGTAATGTTACAACCATTTTACATTTATTTCACTAGCCATTTGTAATAGTTTTTATGAATCCTCATCCTTTTAACACTTGGCATTGTAATACTTTTGTTTTTGCAAATGTTGTAATGATAATAAGTTGCATTTTTCCTCATTAGTAAGTATTTTAATAATGTTTGTTAAACATTCGCTTTATTCTTTTGCTCATAATTTTGCCCATGTTTCCATTTGTCTCTTATTAATTGATAGAAGTTTGCATATGTTTCAGATTTATTCATTTGTCTATTACATGCTTGGAAAATTATTCATTTGTCTTTATCTATCCATCTAAATATCTATTAATTAATTTAATTTTACTTTTTATGGTATCTTTTTATAATTTCCAGCTCTCAATTCTAATGTACTTAAAATTATCAATCATTGTTAAATGACTTGTATTTTTATTGTGCTTTAAAAAAAAAAAAAAATCTCTTTACCATGAAGTCAGAAAGATGTACTACTATATCTCTTTCCTAAAAATATTTTAGTTACAAACCGTTTGATGTTGATTTTTGCTTAGGTTTCAAATTAGGAATCAAAATTTACTATTTCTTTATGTTTTTTTCTAATATGGAGAGTAAAATATTCCAATACTATTATTTTTATTGGATGGTTCCCATTGACATCCAATGCCATTTTTTGCTATGTATCAGAATTCAGCATATTCTGGGTTCTGTTTCTGGACTTTCTATAACTCAGTTATTCTAATTACAGTTGTTTATATTAGTTTTCTTTCTAAACCCTATGCTGAGTACCCTTGATCTTTGGTACTGCCATGCAGATGATAGAATTGGCTTGCCCTGTTTCAAAAAAACAAAAAGCAAATCAAATAAACTGTTGAAGTTTTGATTAGAAGTACCAAAACCCAAAAACCCAGTGCCGTCGAGTCGATTCCGACTCATAGTGACCCTATAGGACAGAGTAGAACTGCCCTATAGTTTCCAAGAAGCGCCTAGCGGATTCAAACTGCTGACCCTTTGGTTAGTAACCATAGCACTTAACCACTACGGCACCAGGGTTTCCTGATTAGAAGTACACTCAATCTATATATTGACTTGGATAGTATTGACATGTTTCCTGTAAGAAATCTTCCTAGACATGAGTGACATATACCCCTCCATATATTTAAACTTGTTGTTGTCCAGTCGATTCTTTTAAGATATTGCAATATTATTAGCATAACAATCTTGCACTTGTTTGTTAGATACATTTCTAGTTTCTTAAATTTGTGTGATAACTAAACATAGTATTATTTTTAGTTCAAATTAAATATTTTAATTGTGTATTCTGATAACAGAGAAATATAAATATTTTTTACATGGCCTTATAGCAAATTTTCTTTCTAAATTTGTTTTTTAATTTCTAATAATTGCTCTGTACATTTGTTTTCCATTTTAGCAATCTGAACACTTGCATATAAAGACAACTTTGTTTTCTCATTCAAGACATTATGTATTTTCGTTTGATTTCTTATCTAAGTGTGCTACCTAGATTTTCTACAATAATAACAGTTAGAAGAATAATAGGCAACATTGTTTTATTACAGACTTGCAAAGAAATATTTCAATGTTTCCCTATTTAGAATAATATATGTCACAATTTTAAATAAATTTTATTTTTGAGAAAAGTTACAAATAAGTACAGAGAGTTCTTATATATCCAACAGCTGTTTGCCACACTATTAACATCTTACATTAAAAGTACATTTTTAAGAGCTAATGAACCTATGTGGGTACCGTATTATTAGCTAAAACCTAGTTTTATTAGATTTTAGCTAATATTCATGTTACTAGGATTCTTAACATATTGTTTTGTTTTAACTTAAAGTGATAAGCTTGTGAAAAAAAAAGTGTGTAAAGCCAATGTGACAGAATTTGGAAAATGGTGCAATGTATATTAAAATAAATGAAACACTAAATATATATTTTTATAAGTATATGTACTTTATATTACAAATTGAAGGTCAGAACCTAAGTTGTCATGATTTCTCAGAGAGGATGTGGCCTGCAGAATAGTCTACATTATCTCAGCTCCTACGGCATGCAGGATATTTTCAGGTGGCAAGAAAAATGATTCTCTTATTCTTTCAATGCTTGGAGAAGAAAGATGTCCAAAGTAGAAAATTGTTATTGTAATGGTCTCCAGGGAATCACATCTTCTTTGTCTATACACCTTTGCAAAATGGAAGTTCTGAGTCTTCTTATCAGGAAATTTTTCTTCATATGTATGAGTCTGTTGTCTGGAATCTAGCCTTGAAACTTGGTTTGACCATTAGCATGTAACAGAAAAGATGGTGTGTGTGTCCTGGAGTCTAGGACTTAAGAAGCCCTTTAGCATCTTCTCTCACTTCCTTGGAAACTTGAGATTACCATGTGGAAAGAAGCCTAGTCTAGTTTATTGAAGGATGAGAGGCCACAGGGGCAGAAGACTGAGAAGCCCTAGATGATGGCCAATATGAATGACCGAGGCACGTGAATAAGATCACCTTGAGCTTTCCTGCTCAGCTTGTTCAACAGGAGAATACAGTCACACGAGTGAGCTCAGGAGAGAAGCCATCAAAAGAATCATACAACCTCCCCTACAGAATTGTAAGAAGTAATAAAACACTGTTGTTCTAAACCACTAAGTTTTGTGAAGATAGTTTAGCAAAAGTAGATAAAAGGAATGCTTAGAGAAGGTATCTGAATCACTAGAGATGTATATATTACAGATGTATACACACACGTATAGGTTCACTATGTGTCGAAATCGACTTGATGGCAAAGGGTTTTTTTTTTTTGGTATATATATATATATAGTAACTCAGGGAATGGGTTATATATATACATACACACACACACACACACACATATTACAGATCAGTTCCATTCCTAAGCCTATCTTTAAGTCAAATTTGTACATAAGTCAGAATATTTAGGTAAGGTTCAAATCTAATGTAAGTTAGTCAAATGTTTGTCTTAGTATATGGTATGTAGTGTAACTTTCTATGCATATAAAACATTAATTAAATGCTTTCAGATATACTAAAACATCTTTAAGGTGATAATACAGTAATAATAATAATGTTTTGATGCACATCTCAAAGTAGCACCTATTTGTTATTATGAACCATTGAATATACCTTAAATTTTTAATATAATAGGCTTTACGGGGCTTGGTTTGTAACTACTGATTGTATGTGAGACATTTGTAACCCAGGGAATGGGATATATATATATATGTATGTGTGTATAGAGAGAGAGAAATGCTGGTGGTGTAGTGGTTAAGTGCTACGGTTGCTAACCAAGAGGTCAGCAGTTCAAATCCACCAGGCACTCCTTGGAAACTCTATGGGGCAGTTCTACTCTGTCCTATAGGGTCGCTATGGGTAAGAATCGACTCAACGGCAGTGGGTTTTATATATATATACACATACACACATCTATATACAGCTATACATAGATATTTACAGGCGTACACTCACACAATATGACATATTCATAGAATAGTATTCAGCAACAAAAGGAATGGACAATTAAAAAATGCTAAGCCATGGATGATACTCAAAACTACTATTCTGAGTAAAAGAAGCTAGATACAAGAGACCACATATTGTGTGATTCCATTTATATGAAATATCACTGACAATGCAAATTTACAGAGACAAAAAGTAGATTAGTGTGGACTTTGGGCTGGGAATGGGAATGGGGATTAGGTATAAATGAGAATGAGAGATCTCATTGGTGGACTGAGAATCCTTTAAAACTCATTTATGGTGATGGTTTCATCATTCAGCTAATCTACTGTACACTTGAAATGAGTAAATTTTATGATAATTTATAACATAACTCAGTGAAGATGTTATCAAATAATAAGGGTGAATTTCCTACATTTCTTGACTAAGATGTTGACTTTTTGAGGAGACCTAGTCCATATTTACCAACTTGAGTTGAAGTGTTTTCCTTGTGTTTCCTAACTGCATGTATCGATTACTATGCCTCTTGTCCTACTCTGGCTTTTGGCAGCATGGTTTCTTTTTGTTCTTAGGACATTTGATGTCAAAGATACTGCATGTATCTGAAGTTCATCACATACCTAATAACATGATGTCTTTATAAGTTTATTCATGTATAAGTTCATTGAATAATCATTGACTATTGTTTGCCAACAAATACTCATATATTTGGAGATGGGATACTAAGTTAAACAAACATCGTGTCTAATGTTTTGCAATTTTTATTTGGAGAAGTCTATTTGTTTCTTCAGGGCTTGGGCTAGAGTGGTTCATTGCTAAGTAGCTTGTACTCCAGTATTCTCCAATAGCAATCACTAATGCTACACTGTATTATAGACACTATATAGTAGCATTGTCTCATCCTTATAATGTCCCAAATAAAGTTTGTGGAACTCCTTCTATAATATCTTCTTAAAATTCCTCACACTAAAACTCAAGCACAAGACCATAGTAGTGCCAGAGGACATCAGTAACAAACTGAAGACCATGCAAAAGAACTTTTGAAAGAACTCAAGATATCG
Organism: Loxodonta africana; assembly: GCF_030014295.1. Taxonomy (NCBI): domain Eukaryota; kingdom Metazoa; phylum Chordata; class Mammalia; order Proboscidea; family Elephantidae; genus Loxodonta; species Loxodonta africana. Next base: position 54,925,481 of record NC_087351.1, read on the forward strand.
GGGCAACCTCTCTAAATCCTTTCTGTTCCATCCACTCAGGCAGAACTGAGAATTTTCATTCCACTGAAAAGGAAATGATAGATATGTCATAAGTTTTTTTTTTTTTTTTCATTCACTGATTCTTTAATCCCTGGACCTAAATAGAAGCATCCCACACTTCCTGTTTTTTTTTTTTCTTTACATTAATTAAGCTAGAAAAGTTGTGATATGTCCATAACTTTGCTCTTGGATGTCTTAGACTATAACTTGGCTTTGTTGTTATTGGGGGTAAAGACTTCACAGTTAAATTGGAATCCATAGCACCATAAGCAAGTAAGTTGCTGCTGAAGCTCGTTTCTTACTAAGATTCAACCTTCTTATAGTACACCCCACACAGACATGCACAAAAATCCTTCCATTTTTCAAATGTAAGTTTGTTCTTTCTCACCCATCCTTCCTAAGACTGTTAAATAGCAAGTTGGTTATGGATGACTAGCTCATAAACACAAAAGAAAAAATAAACAAATTCCTTGCCCTGAAGGAAAAAAAAAATCCATCCCACAAGTATTTCACTAAAAATGTCCCGAGACAGAATCAATAATAATGATACCCTATTTTCATTTAGTTAGGAATCCTTGTTGATCTGCACATCAAGATGCAGGAAAATCTCTGAATCGTATTTGTTTTCACAGCATCTACACAACTTGAAAAAAAGAAAAAGGATCATTATCGTGCTATTAGTTTTTGAAAAGTTCCGCCAATGTCATACAGTTGTTATTGTTATGCATTTTTATCTCAAGTTCCTCTTTCTGACATCATATCTGAGCATCTATGCTCAGTAGTAATGACCTTTCAGGAAATTCATGAGCTTTTCACAACATGAAATAGTTTTTAATGGAGTCGTTTTCCTTCTGCCCAGTAGTATCTATAGGGCATTATGGGACCTCAGAGGAGGGTGACTAATGCAGCATGGTGTTATAGAGGGGAAATTATTACAGGAAATTATACTTGAGATGAATATTAATCAATAAAGAACCAAAGTGGGTGGGCAGTAACAACTAGAAGAAGACCAAATACACATAGGCTTGACAGCGTGGTGTGCTAGAAATGGCAAAGAAGTTAGAGTTGTTTTAGTACAAATTAAAAGTCAAAACAGGTTAGTGGATGACAACAAAGAAGTAAGCAGAGATATTTAATAACACGTTTGAATTTGAATTTTTAATTTCTAGCCTGTGGAGAGCTATTTAAATGATTTAATTCATTTTGATAATGCAAAATTCACTTTTCATATCAGTGGTACTTGTGTAAGGGAAGCATTAAAGGATTACAGGATATTAAAAAGCTGTAGCAGTCATGGGAAAATGATGTTTAGATTTCTTTCAGAAAGAACTTGGTGTTTCAAAGTCTAATTAGAAGACCGTTTCTAGCTACTGTGTCTTAGAAGGTTGCTAGGGCAGTTAAGCCTCAATGACATGCTTCCAGGGCAGCCCTAAGGCTGTGACTGAACATGATAAGCTACTAGTGCCTGGTCATTTCTACTCAATGTGTGGCCCCTCTGACAGGTGATCTTTTCCTCCAGAGCTCCCTGTTGCATTGGCCATGACTTTTTCAGGTCTGTATGGCAGTTGGACATTCTCTTTCTGTCCAATTTGGTTTTTCTACATTTTTTCTTTCTCAGGGATCAGATGTACTTGCAAAATAAAGGGTTTTCCTGCTTTATCTTACTTCCCCGACTTCTCTTTATCTTTCACGGGAATTATTCTGCAGTAAACATTTAGTGGAGTCCTGATAGCACAGTGGTTAAGAGCTTGGCTGCTAACCAAAAGGCTGGCAGTTGGAATCCATCAGCCGTTCCTTGGAAACCCTATGGGGCAGTTCTACTCTATCCTATACGGTTGCTATGTGTCAAAATCGACTCCTTGGCAGTGGGTTTTGTTTTTTTGGTTTAAACATTTAGCACTACTAACTTTGTATCAGTGTCTACTTTCAGAGGAGTTAGACACAGAAATATTACAGGAGATACCATAATATTCCAGGTGAAACTAATGAAGACTTTTACCAGTGTGTTATAAAATATAAAAAAAGTAGGCATATGAGAAAGCAGATTTAGAAAGCCAAGTAATAATGACTGTAAAAATAATTCATTTTTAATATTTTAAAAATATTAATATTATAAGGATTGTGTGTCAAATTGTCAGGAGTGTATGCACACACAAATTAATTTACTCCTCTCAAAAACCCTTGGTATTACTAATATCCAAGTTTTACAGATTGAAAATAACAGGCAGAGCAAGGGAAGATACTTTAAATAGATATAAATAAAACAGCAGAAGCAGAATTTCAACCCAGAGAGTCTATCCTAAAGTTATATTTTTAATCAGTGCATTAAACAGGTAACCTCCAAGTCACATGACTTTGTAATGCTGAATAAAACAGAAATTTTACATGCATCTGTATGAAATTGTTTTGCCTCTAACTGAGATATAAAATATGGGAGTTGTACATTCCTAGGGAAAGCTATTGTGTGTCAACTTTGTTGCACATCCAGAAAGGTAGAAATAGCAGGCAATTTGGTGTTTAGACTGAGATCTGGGGAGAGTTCTGTAGTATCAAAATCTTTATTGTCATAAGGTGAAATTTTAGATGATTTTGACCAGGTGTTCAAGCATTGAAAACATTTATTCAAAGGTTTTTTTTTTTTTTAATAGTGATCAGAATTTTAAAAGTCTCACTCTTATAATAATTAAATGATATTTTGCTATAATATGTTCATGGTGTGACCCACAGAAAGGAAAAATTAAAAAAAAAAAAAAAAAGAGGACTGCGTATCAACACAACCAAGTCAACATATTGTGGGCAACAGAGAATAGATGGAGTAGGAGATTATAAAACCCAACAAGCCCACTGCTGCTGATTCCAACTTCTATCAACCCTATAATACAGAATAGAATTTCCCCATAAGGTTTCCAAGGCTGTAAATGTTTTTAGAAGCAGACTGCCACAGGTATCTCCTATAGAGAGGCTGGTGGGTTCAAAATGCCCATCTTTTGGTTAGCAGCTGAGTGCATTGACCACTGTGCCACTAGGGCTCCTTAGAGAGATTATAAAAATCATAAATTTGGGTATTTTATCATGGACTAGAGAACCTGCTGATAAAAAGAGTTTAAAAGGTAAGTCATCGAATGAGTAAACACAGATAATCTCAAACAAGCGGAGGCATCATTCTCTTAAATTTCTATGATACTGTTATATAAAATACTGTTAGAAAGTGATTTTGCCACATATCTTCTTGCATATCAACAGTGAATTTCAGGTGAGTACAAAATTCATACTTTTCTTATTGTGAAATAGATGTCTTTTGTCATTTTAAGGAAATTAAAAGACACTGAAAAAATTTTTTAGAGAATGGAAAAACAAATATATTTTTCATTTATATTCTAAAATATTTTATGTTGTAAGAAAAGTGATTTTATTCCATATTAATTTAAACCAAATTGCTTTTGATTAATCCAACATGAGATATATAATTACTATATTTTTCAACTAATTAACATCTATTCACTTAAGAAATAATTGTTATGCTCAGTCAGTGTTCTAGTTGCCAGTGATATAGCAGGAAAAATTAAATTCTACTAGAGGAAGTTAATGTTAGCAAAATGAATAAATAAATATATAATATTCTAAGTAGCCATAAGTATAATTAAGTAAAATAAAGCAAAGTAAGGAAGATAGAGAATAATTGAAGGGGAAGAGGTGTTGATCTTTTAACAGGATGTTCAGAGATAACCACACTGGGCAAATGATATATGAATAAAACCTAAAAAAAATAGAGAAGTGAGCCTTAAAAATATTAGAAGAGTTTTCCAGAAAATGAGAACAGAGCAAACGTTAAAAGGTGGGATAAGAAAAGATGAACGATGTGCCTAGTATGGAGAGAGAAAGTGGAAGAGCAGTAGGATATAAAATGATAAAAGAAGCAGGGGCATACTGATAAAGATTTTGGATTTTATACTGAATAAGAAATTCAGTGATAGATTTAAATAGAATCATTACAGCTTCTCCCTGGGGATGAGAGTAGAGAATATAGAGGAGTAAGAAATTTAGAAGACAGCTACCTGGCCAACCGACTGAAAGATATCCATATGTTTGCCCATTCCAAAGAAAGGCAATCCAACAGAATGCTGAAATTATGGAACAATTTCATTAATATCACACCCAAGTAAAATTTTGCAGAAGATAATTCAAAAGTGGTGGTGTAGTGATTAAGAGTTTAGCTGCTAAACAAAAGGTCAGCATTTCAAATCCACCAGGAGCTTCTTGGAAACCCTATGGGGCAATTCTACTCTGTCCTATAGGGTCACTATGAGTCAGAATCAACTCAACCGCCACGGGTTTGGTTTTCTTTTTTTCTGGGGTTTTAGCAAGACTCATGACCTGCCAGACTACATAACAAATTATATTTCCCAACAATCCTTGTAGCTAAGTGTGCACATGTAACCAAATTCAGAGAAGAGAGAAAGCTAGAGTTCTGTAATATAGCATTTGAAATTTATTTTTCTTTTGGACATCGAAGTGTGAATATTGGCTAGGTGAATTACCTAAGTCAGCCTGACCTCTGTCAGCTACCTCCCTTAACAGATGCTTTCCCTCTCTTCTTTGTCCCTGCATTCCACCACCTGTAAGTGGATGCAGAATCTTTAATCATATGGTGTACAGTCATATTTTTGGATTAGTGTGGTATGGGGAGCCTGAGAAGAGTGTCACCATTCTAACCCTGGACTACTTCCCTCCACATTTATTTAAAAAATAATAATAAAAGAAAATTCTGAACTGTTTAAGCTACTGTTTCATAGGATTTTCTGTTATTCGTAGCCAACCTCATCCTAATATTTTAGGAACAATTGAAGGTAATTATCACTCTTTGAGGTTTCCCTCTCAAAGCTAAAGTACCAGAATACATTAAGATCTTTAATCTAAAGTTAGTGTTAATGGGGATTACTTATCTAAAGGGGGAACGGAGAAAGATAGAGCAAAGACATGAGTTCTTTATCAGAACTGGAATTTTAACAGGAAAAAAGTCATTAGTCTGAACTAGGGAGAATCTAGGCAAATTGGAGGCCTAATAATATAGCATAGATTATATTGACAAACATGGTTAAGTTACATTTGTGTGAGTTGTACATTCTTAAGTAATGTGTTTAAAATTTTCAACCACCATTTCTTTATTGCTATTTGTTGCCGTTGTTGCTAGGTGCTGTTGAGTTGGTTTGAACTCATAGTGACCCGATGTACAACAGAATGAAACACATTGCCTGGTCCTGCACCATCCTTACAATGGTTGTTATGGTATAAGAAGGTTATTATTATTTCTATATCATAAAGAAAAATTAGGTTCAAGCTGTCTGCTCATCTACCTATCTACCTATCATCTACCTACCTATCTACCTGCCTATCTACCTACCTACCTACCTACCTACCTATCTACCTATCTATCCATGTATCATCTATCTATTTGTCAATCTATCTTTCTATCTGTCTGTCAATCTATCTGTCTGTCTGTCTGTCTATCTATCTGTCTGTCACCTTAGCACAGTGCCTCATATAAAAGTACTTATTTGATGTGAGTGGGTATTATTTGTGTTACTCTGAATTTATTTGTGTTATTTTTCTGACACTACAAGATTCATGGTTAATCTCTTAAGCCACTACAAGCTTTTAACATAAAACCAAACCGGTTTCCATTGAGTAGTTTTTGACTCATAGCAACCCTATAGGACAGAGTAGAACTGTCCCATACAGTTTCCAAGGAGCGGCTAGTAGATTCGAACTGCCGGCCTTTTGCTTAGCAGATGAACTCTTAACCACTGAGTGACTTACATATTTGAATGATTGAAATAATTTTCAAAATTTAGCAATTCTCCTTTCTTTAAACTTTTTGTTGGAGTATCATTGAGAATTCTCTTTATCTTTCCGGAACTAAAATAGCTATTTTTTTAAAGTTGTGTAAGGCTATTTTGTGCAACACCCTTACTTATGAAAGAAATTGAGGCTTAGAAAATTAAGTCTCCAGCTTCAATTCACACAGTGATTTGGTTTAGAACTACAATCACAAACTCTAAATACTTTAACTGTAATCAAGGCTATTTACATCATATTGCACACACTGTCTTTATTTTTTTTCCTTAGCATATTCTGTAAAGAGACATGTTTGTTATAGATTTTCTTCCACGTCATGAGATAATGCAAAATTATCAATGTCATTTTAGTAAGAGAGCTTACATTTTAGCTTTCATTTTACTTATATTTCTCATATCCTCAGGTCATGTGTATAAAAAAGTGCATAGTCATGTAAATATGTCAGGAGTCCTTTAAATAAGTGTCCTTACTATATACAGAATATAGTTTGCCAGAGGCATTATTTTTAAGATAAGGTAGGACAGTGAATAATAGTGACAGTTCAAATTTTATGCCAATTTCACCATCCATTAGAACTGTATGGTTATAATGATACAATTTAAAGAATTGGCTTTCTATAAAGAGAAAAACACTCTTTGACCACGATGTTTTGCCTGTGGTTGTAAGCTTTAACATTCAGATGAATATGGGTTATATAAAAAAAAAAAAAACTAGTGCCATGTTATATAGATGCCAGTATATCATGATCTGTTTAAATCACTGTTATTTCCACAGTATTTCTGCTTCAAGAGTCTGCTGCAGCTTGTGAATCGGGAAACATATATAAGTTGGGAACATGTTTACAATAGTTAAAAATATTTTTGAAGTCTTCTTTCCGTTATCAAACCAAGTATTACAGATACCCTGGGTCTAATACATTGATGGAAAACAATTGCTATTTAATCTTTTTTTTCTCTCATAGATAAAATTTCATTATAATTGCAAATAAATATTCCCTGAGTACTTATTTTTACCAGATACAGCATTGACTGGAAGCTAAAGTAATGTTTAGAAAATTGGAGGGTGACTAAATAAACTGTATGAAATATAAGTTATGTTTGCTAAATACACTGGAGTTACTTCATGTTTTTCACTGTGGTGCTAGTATTTCTGAAGTTGTCATTAGTCTAATACTTACAAGTTGTTTTTGAAATTCTTACTTTTAAACAGATAATACAGATCCAGACAAAGATATGGTATATACAGAAAGCATGTTACAAATGTTTGGAAAGAATGTATTAAAGGATATATACCATGAAACAACCGCTATGTTTTAGTATTAACAGTAATGGTAAAGGACATCGAAGACAAGAATTCCAAGAAATATTTTGGACTTTTTTCTTTTTTGCAACCAACGAAAGCTCTTCTTTTCATATGTTACACTTCCTCTTCCTGTATATGATTTAGATTAGTTACATAAGAAATATCAGGCAGTCATCAGCATTTATCCAAACATCTTTACTCTTTGATCTTTACTTTAAACTGTCAAGACATCTGCCAAAGCCATTTATAGAATTGACAAAATGTTGCATTTATTAATTAACTCATTTATTCACATAGCAAATATTTCCTCACCATCTGTCTTAATTATCTAGTGCTGCTATAACAGAAATACCATGAGTGGAAGGCTTTAAAAAAGAAAAATTTATTCTCTCACAGTTTAGGAGGCTGGAAGTTCAAATTCAGGACGCAAGGTCTAGGGGAAGTCTTTCTCTGTCTGTTGGCTCTGGCGGAAGTCCTTGTCATCAGTCCTCCCCTTAGGAGCTTCTCCTCCCAGGAAACTGGATTCAAAAGACTCACTCCATTCCCAGCACTGCTTTCTTGGTGATATGGTGTCCTCATGTCTCTCTGCTCGCATCTCTCTTTTCTATCTCAGAAGAGATTGGCTTAAGACACAACCCAATCTTGTTGATTCAGTCCTGCCTCATTAACAAAAGTGTTGCTAATCCCACCTCATTGACATCATATTACTACCTACTACCTGTTGCCAGACTTTTAGGACTTTTCACCTCATCTGTGTTTAAATCTGAGTTGAAATGAGTAATCTTTGAGTAAATTTAAAGTAGAAAGTAGAGAAAAAATACAGTCAAATATGAACCTTTATAATACTTGAAATCATAAATCACATTTTGAAGGCTGTATATGTATTTCCATTTTTTTCTTTTTTTTGTCCAAGCAAGAAAATCTTTAACATGTTTTTATAATGTGTCTAAATGGGTAATTATTTGCTTATGTTATGTTTTTATATCTTTTATGTGGGCATATCAATTTCAAGATAGCGTATTTTACCATTTTTTTTACACAAATTCAGTGTTATTCACAGAAAAACACAGAACAGTGGTAAATGTGCTCCCTTCATTTTTTTGCGGGGAGGGGGAATTCATTTTATCCTCTTCTCATCATGCCATCATTAGTTTCTGAATTTCTTTAAAGACTGTCATAGTCATTTAAAAAATAGATCCCATTCACATTTAAATATACATGATAGAAAGTATGATGTAATGATTATTCATACTGTTATTGCCATAAGACAAATAGCTCTAAAATCTAAGTCACATTTATAGTCACATTTTCAAATTGATATTGCTAATAGTTCATCTTTTTTGCCTCTGTGTTTCACTTTATTGGAATTTCTAGCTTTGCAAAATGCTTACTGATCAGCACACTGATTTTACATACCTATTAAGTTTTCATTCTATAGTACAAATAGCCAGGTTAGAATCTCAGACATCAATTCAAATCCAGCTTGGCACAGTTGGAACATGGAATAGGCTACTGAAGGAGATTCTACTTGTTTATGGAGCTATTTCCTAGTATTCTGCTGAAGTCATAAACAAATCAGTTTGCATCACAGCTGCAATACTTGACCCTAAATATATAGAGGATAGGGTATAAATTCAAACTAGCCATGCAAGAGGATACTTCCCTAGTCCCATAAAATTCTTAATACTGAAGGCTTAACTGGCAGATGGTTGTGAGACTTTAACACTATCTGTACTTAATAACAGTCTCATTTCATATATTTTCAATTACTTTAGTAAATGCTGCTAAATTAATGACAGCAATTACACTAAATTCGTTATCTTGCATTAAGAATAAGAGCCTGATTCAATTTGTAATAATGAGTATCTGGGTCTAGAAAGATAAAAATAGCTTTACTCAACTTTGGTTGATGTGTGGCGATGTTTGTTAATTAAGTAGTTTTGAAAAACAGAGGTTTCTTTCAATGAAACAGCATTAAAGAAAGAAAAAGCTTAAGCATTTATTATAAATATTACATGATATAGATTTAATGTTCCTTTATAACCCAGGTAATTCAGAATATATGAGGCTTAAAATAAGAATCCTCTATAATCTCCTCTCCTCCCACCCCCAGATAACCATTGTCAAAATCTTACAGTCCCAACTTACAGAGCTTTGCTTGATATGTTTAGTTTGGAGACTATATTTAATGTTTAAATTATCATCCAATTTTTTTACTTAAATTATAAGAATAGTTCTTATGTCTCTTCTTATAAATGCTAAAATTACATCAGATGCAAGAAATACAATTTTCATCTGAAGATGGCTATATGACTGCAACATTTATTGTGGGTGATTTTTTCATTCATTAATCATATGTAAAATGTATAAATTCAAGTGCTCTATAAACAAATGTCTTAGGCTGGGTTCTCTAGAGAAACAAAACCAGTGAAACGTATATATATATATAGAGAGAAAAATTTTATCTCAAGGAAATGACTCATGTGACTGTAAAAAAACTGTAGAGGCTGGCAATTTCCAAGTCCATGGGTCATGTCTCAGACTGGAGGCATCTCCTGACTCACATAATTGCTCACAAGTTGCAAAGGCTGATGAATCTCAAGATGAGCAGGTAAGACTGCAGGCTGCTGGCTCAAGTCCCAAGAACTGGAAGTCAGATGATGATGAGCCAGGTGCAAGATCCAGAGCAAGCAAGTGAGCTTTGCCAGAATGTCCATATATATACTGGATGCAGACCACACCACCGAGGAGACTCCTCTTACAACTGATGTGAAGCGATCACATCATGGAAGATGACCGCATCATTATATGACTGCCAAATTACATCATTACAAACTGCCAAACTACATCATTATATAACTCTCAAACTGCACCATTTCATAACTGCCAAACCACTGAGAATCATCGCCCAGCCAAGTTGATACATAACCTTAACAGCCACATTCCACCCCTTGTCAACTTGACACCTGTACACATCTCCTTAAGCCATACACAATCTCTAAATAAAGACAATTACAGTCATACTTGTACCTAACATGATACAGCTAGGTGTGGGACAAAAACTAGATTTGATCTTTTTGTCTCTAGTTCTGAAAATAACCCAAACAATCAAGATGACTTTGTTTTCCCAAATAGCCAGGTAGATAGGGGCTACATAGACCCCACACCTGGCAAATTAACTTCAGGAGGGAGGGAGATAAAATGGAGTCATGTATATTCTTTGAGGTCCCAATGACTAGGAGACCCTGGACCTTGGAGCTTCTTTTTGGGCTTCCTAGAGTGGTAAGAATTTCCAAGCACAGGACAGCATGCCAAGTCCCTCGAGCAATGGAATTCTTGTGCCACGACTTCTCCCAGGCCTTGCCTGATGATTCTCTTGGCTTGTATCTTTTCTGGTTATAACAAATGGGCAACTAAATTTTGTGAATCATTCTAGTGTATCATCAGACCCAGTGGGGGTAATAAAAGCCAGCAGGGCTTGGCATCTTCCTATTTGGCAGATGCTTATGAGTTTTTTTTTTTTTTTTTTTTTATGAGTACCCTAATTTGCAAGGAACCAGCCTTGAGTGGCTGGTAGACAGAAGAGGGCTGTGCAGGTAACGGTTTTGTGAAGACTTAACTCTGGGTGGTTTGTATAAAAAAGAGAAAATGCCACACGGGTGTCTGTCTCATGTCAGAGATGGAGAAGTGAGAAAGCTGGGATGAATTATCTTCCCGTTTTGGGGATTGGCCTTGTGTCAACTATTATTTACTTATTGGGCCATTTGACTATGTATCTTTTTGTTTTTCAACAAATACTTTAAACATGATTTTTTAATTCAGCGTACTCCACCTTGATCTCACTCTCCTTCCTAATACCCCTGATGTAAGCACTATATTAAGTGAAATATTCATTTTCTCAAGCATGTACTTTTTTCAAAATTTTACAACATTGCTTCCATTATCAATACTTATAACTGTGTGTATAATTTTTCACATTTTAAGTTTTATTATAAAAGGAGTCATGACGTGTATATTCTTCTGTATTTTTATATAAAAGAAGTCATGATATACATATAATTCCGTATTTATTTGTAAAACTTTATTTTTAGTTTTATGTAAACTGTCAGATGTAGCTGTGGTTTATTTATTTAAAACACTATAAAATTAAAATTTCTTAAAATGTGAAAGATTCCGTTTAATTTGTTAGTAAATTTATTTTAATGCCTTTAGTTTCAAATTATAAAATTTATCTCATGTTTGCATATTCTTACTGAATCCCACATGAATAAATACTTTTTACCTTTTCTTTCTCTTTCTTGTAATAAACTTCCTAGATTAGGGATCTCTATTTGGTTTGGTTTATGTGGTCTTAGGAAATGCTGGTGGCATAGTGGTTAAGCACTACAGCTGCTAACCAAAAGGTCGGCAGTTTGATTCCACCAGACACTCCTTGGAAACTGTATGCGACAGTTCTACTCTGTCCTGTAGGATTGCTATGAATTGGAATAGAATTGACAACAATGTTTTTTTTTTCTTTAATGTGACCTTAGGTAGGCTTGATATAGAATGAGAAGAGGGGACATCTGCTGACTCCAGTAGCGTGAATATCTACATCATTGTTATGTCTACTTGCCATTTTCTCCCTTGAGAGAGAAAGTGTGTTGTGATTTCAGTTGATTGTTTTCAATTTTTTCTTGAATGATTCCTGCACCCCATAACCTGTTTTTCTTTTCTTTTTTCCTCCATTAGAATTTATGCATGTTAAATGCTCGACTGTTTATTCATGCATCCTTTCTTTCATTTTCTCTCTGTTTCTTTCTCTCTCTCACACACACATTAGCATTGTGTATGTGTGTGTGTATACATGTTTCTGACCTCATATTTGGAGCTGTTTCTTGTGTTAATCTTTGAATTTCTCAAATCTCTCCCCATTTTCTATGTAGGTGTACTTTAGGCCTCTGAATATTTCTTCAGTTTTTCCTTGTTGATAACAAGTTGTGTTCTTTCTTTTTGAAAGTCAGCTTTGCTAGACATGAAATGTCCCATGCATGCTTCTTTCCTTCAGGGTCTTAAATATGTTACCCCATTTGATTCTGCCATAAAACTCAGATTTGAGAAAAATCTAATGGTAATCTACTTATCTTTCCTTTATTAATCATGTTATTTATCCTGATGTCCAAATGGCATTTTTTTTTCTTCGAAGTTCAGCAATTTTAGTAAAACATATATTGGTGTTGGACTATTTGGATCAATGTCCTCAGGTAGGTTGTTGTGCTCTTTCAAAATGCAGTTTCAAGTTAGTTGTTTGTTCTCCCTCCAGAGATGTTTTCTTTTAGATTTTAATTTTTTATTCAATCCTCTGGCTTTGGTTTTCTAGTTCAGTTATTTCCTTTACCTAGGTACCTAGTTTTCTTTGCTTTTATTGAATATTTGTCAATTTCTTTCAAATGATTTTTGTGTTTTTTTTTTTTCTTTTTCATGTCTTTTAGGTATTTAAAATTTTCCTCTTTTTCCTGCCTGTTTTTCTTAGGCAATAGACTGTTGTGTTTATTTCTCTTGGCTGCAATTCTAGTTTAGTCTTCATTCGGAATTCTATTATTTTTTTTTTTTTTAGTTTGTAATACCTTCCAGGGTTCTGTTACCTTATTTCTGAGTTTGCCAATTCTGATTTATATATTATGTCATATCTTATATCATTTCCTCATTATTCGTTAGCTCATATTGAAAATGTAATAGTGTTTTGTTTTTTTTTTTCCTTTTTTTGGCCCATTTTTCTTGCATGCTTTCATTGTCTATCAGGATTTTATTCTGCTCCTTCTATTACCTTGTAATAACTTTCCATGGGATTTGATATTAATGTGTACTGTTGCTCATTATTATGTAAAATTAGCTTTCCTAAACCTTTATAATGAGATGTGGTTCTTGAAAGCTTTTCTAACTTCATAAAACTCCTACTCCCTTAATTCTTTTATAGCAAGAAGATACATTTTTATAGTCTTTCTTATAAAAGATTAATCTTGCATGGTGATTAGCATAGATTGAATAAGAGGGCAGGCTCAAGACAGGAAGATATATTATAAATATAATAGCAGGAAAAGGAAAATGGAATATTCATCTGACAGTCCAAATCAACAGAATAAGATGGCTTTAAATTTGTAAAATTGAATGAAAAACAATTGATTATAAGAAGTGCAGAAAATAATTAATTTAAAATAATCATGAATTTTTTGAAATGCTTGACTGAGATAATGATGATATGAAAAACAGAAATAGAGACATTGGAGTTGCTGTTTGGATGGGCTTGTCATATATTTTACTTAAAGTGTGGACAATAAACTTGTGATGATACCAAGAAGGTCAAAAGCAAGGTCAGGACTATGGATATAGATTCAAGAGTTACAGTGTACAACCATCTCTAGTGCAGATTGTTTAATGGAAGTAGTGGATAGTGGCTCTACTTGAGTAAAAGGAGGAAGAGGAGAAATGAAAGAGTTTGAGGACTTAATAAAAGCTATGGAATCATTCTATGTATATATTGATTATCTACCTTGTGCCTGAAATATTTTAGTTGGTAGGGGTAAAATGATAAACGAGGCATACTTACAGCCTCATGTCTAGGGATGTGACTTCAAATCAAGCAGATAGAACCAAAGAATTATTTAGTAGCTGGGAAGTCATATATAAAGTTGGTAGTTTGAATATGTAGAAGACATTATAACTACCTGAATTGCTCCATTAATGCACAGTACAGCAAAAAGGAGCAGACAAAACAAATGATACAAATTATCCTGAGGATTTGCAACACATTAATTATTAAATTACTTTCTCATTATATATATATATATATATATACGTTTAATTTGTTCTTGTTTTTACCTGCTGTAGAGTTGGTTCCGAGTCATAGCAAAGGAACAAAATACTACCCAGTCCTGTACCACCCTCACAATTGTTGCTTTGGCTGAGCCCATTGTTGCAGCCATTGTGTCAATCCATGTCCTTGAGGGTAAATCTTCTTTTCTGTTGACCCTCTACTTTACCATGCATGATATCTTTTTCCAGGGAATGGTCCCTCCTGATAACATGTCCAAACTATGTAAGACAAAGTCTTGCCATCCTCGCTTCTAAGGAGCACTCTGGCTGTACTTCTTCTAAGACAGATTTATTAGTTCTCCTGGCAGTCCATTGTATATTCAATATTCTTCGCCAACACCATAATTCAAAGACATCAATTCTTTTTCCGTCTTCTTTATTCATTGTCCAGCTTTCACATGCAAATGAGGAATTGAAAATACCATGGGTTCATCAGGCTTACCTTAGTCCTCAAGGTGCCATCTTTGCTATTTAACACTTTAAAGGAGTCTTTTGCAACACAGTTGCCCAGTGCAATACATTGTGTGATTTCTTGACTGCTGTTTCTATGGGCATTGATTGTGGATCCAAGTAAAATGACATCCTTGACAACTTCAATATTTTCTCTGTTTATCATGATGTTGTTTATTGGTCCATGTGGAAGAATTTTTGTTTTCTTTATATTAGGATGTTATCCATATTGAAGTCTGTAGCCTTTGATCTTTATCAGTAAGTGCTTCAAGTCCTCTTCAATTTCCCCAAGCAAGGTTTTGTTATTTGCATATTGCACGTTGTTTATTAATCTTCCTCCAAAACTGATGTGGTGTCATTCATCAGAAAGTCCAGCTTTTAGGATTATTTGCTCAGCATGTTGATGTTGTTGTTGCTAGGTGTCGTGGAGTCATTTCTCACTCATAGCAGCTGTGTATATTAAAAAAAGGAAACATTGGTAACTGCCTCATCCTCACAATCATTGCTATGCTTGAGTGCATCATTGCAGGCACTATGTCGGTCCATCTCATTGAGGGTCTTCCTCTCTTTTACTGACTCTGTACTTTAGCAAGCATGATGTCCTTGCCAGGGATGGCTTCTGCCTGATAACATGTCCAAAGTACATGAAACAAAGTCTGGCCAACCTCACTTGTAAGAAGCATTTTGGCTGTACTTCTTCCAGGACAGATGTGTTTGTTCTTCTGGCAGTCCATGATGTATTGAAAATTCTTTGCCAACACCACAATTCAAAGGCCTCAATTCTTCTATGATGTTCCTTATTCATTGTCCAGTATTTGCATGCATATCAGGTGATTGAAAATATAATGGCTTAGGTCAGGCACATCTTAGTCCTCAAAGTGGTATCTTTGCTTTTTAACACTTTAAAGAGGTCTTTTGCAACAGATTTGCCCAATGGAATACATTGTTTGACTTCTTGAGTGCTGCTTCTGTGGGTGTTGATTGCAATCCAAGTAAAATGAAATCCCTGGCAACTTCAGTATTTTCAATGTTTATCATGATGTCGCTTACTGGTCCAAGTGTGGGGATTTTTGTTTTCTCTATCTTAAGCTGTAATTCACGCTGAAGTTTTTGATCTTCATCAGTAAATGCTTCAAGTCCTCTTAGCTTTCAGCAAGCAAGGTTGTGTCATCTGCATAATGCAGGTTGTTAATGAGTCTTCCTTCGATCATGATGCCATGTTTATGTTTTCCTTCACACAGTCCAGGTTCTTGGATTATTTCCTCATCATACAGGTTGAATAAATATGGTGAAAGGATACAACTCTGACCCACATCTTTCCTGATTTTAAATACACAGTGTCCCTTTGTTCTGTTTGAACTATTGTCTCTTGGTCCATGTACAGGTTCTGCATGGACACAATTAAGTGTTCTAGAATTCCATTCTTTTCAATGTTATTGATAACTAGTTATGATCCACAGAGCCGAATGCCTTTGCATTGTCAGTAAAACACAAGTAAACATCTTTCTGGTATTCTCTGCATCTAGTCAAGGTCCATCTGACATCAGCAATGGTATCCTTCATTCCACGTCCTCTTCTGAATCTGGCTTGAGTTCTCAGCAGTTCCCTGCCAGTGTACTGTTGCAACAACTTTTGAATTATCATCAGCAAAATTTCACTTGGGTGTGATATTAATGAAATTGTTCCATAATTTCTGCATTCTGTTGGATCCTCTTTCTTTGGAATGGGCACTTATATGGATCTCTTCCAGTTGGTTGGCCAGATAACTGTTCTCTAAATTTCTTGGCATAGATGAGTGAGCACCTCCCGTGCTGTTTTTGTTTGTTGAAACACTTTTTTGGTATTCATTTAATTCCTGGAGCCTTGTTTTTTGCCAATGCTTTCAGTGCAGTTTGAACTTTTTCCTTCAATACCATCAATTCTTGATGATATCCTACCTCCTGAAATTGTTGAATGTGGATTGATTGAATAAGTATATTGATTGGATAAGAATTCATATTGAATAAATATGGTGAATGATACAACTGCTGATGTACACCTTTTCTGATTTTAAACCAAGGGATATTCCCTTTTTCTGTTTCAACAACTGCCTCTTGATCAATGTACATGTTCCCCATGAGCATAATTAAGTTTTAAATCTTGTTAAAAACTTACTTAAATCGCTTTGTTTTGTAAGAAAAATCAAATTTAATTTGTAAACTACAAATAAAAAATACAAATCTGTATACTTAAGAGTCAAATATGCCACTTTTAATATTTTGATACATAACTCTCTATTATTTTATTACATATATACATGTAAGTAGTAAATATATATTTTTTATTGTACTTTAGGTGAAAATTTACAGAGCAAATTAGTTTCTCATTAAACAATTAATAAACATATTGTTTTGTGATATCAGTTGCAAACCCCATGATATGTCAACAAGCTAGATGAATAGAAATGGGAAATCCAAGTATGAGAATGGAAGAGTAGATATTTTTGAAGTAATGGAAAAAAATACATATCAGAAATTGAATTACATGTGAAATGAATTTAGTGAGACTGAAAGGAGCTAGGCCACATAAGAAAGGCCACGTAGATTGTAGTATAAATATAATTAAGTTTTTTGGAGGGTTTTAAGTAGGAAAACATTAGAACAAATTCAATGTTTTTAAAAAACCACTGTGGCTGCTGTGAGGAGGATTTAGGAATATCAGTTAGAAAGTAAGAAAATATATGAGTGAAACTCACGCTAAAATGAGGCAAGAAATACAGAAAGAAATGAAAGACCTAAGTTAGATGGATACAAAACCCACGGAATTTAGAAATATACTGGATGGGGGATAGTGTTTTTCTAGTTAGGTTAGCTTTCTATGTTATGCACAGCCATAAATCTCTTTTCTTTCCATTTTGTACACTCAAAACATGAGTAATTATTTCTGTAATATTCTCTCTTCCTTTATGTAACTAAACGCCATAAAGAGAGGCAAAGTTGCTGTCCTGTTCAAAGCTATCTCAGGCAAGTAATCCTGAACCTGAAATATGGAATGTATTCACTACATATTTTGTAAGGAAAATCAAATATACTATTTAGGCAAAAATCATAAAATAACATCATTTGTTATTTTAATATTTCTTTCTCTTTTATATAACCAAAAAATCCAAACCTGTTGCTGATGAGTCAGTTCTGACTTATGGGGCCCTAGAGGGCAGAGCAGAACTGCCCCATAGTTTCCAAGGAGCACCTGGTGGATTAGAACTGCAACATTTTGGTTAGCAGCCGTAGCTATTAACCACTATGCCACCAGGTTTCTCTCTGTTTTATATATTATTTTATAAATGAGTATTAAATGATTTATGAGAAAAATCATGTATGACTGAGATTTATTTGAAGAAAATTAATACAACAGAAAAAATATTTAAAAATACAAAATAAAAATATATGAAATGGTTAAAATCTATTACAACTTACTCAGGACCAGAGGTATCGCCCTCTACTGCTCTAGTTTTTACTCCAGAGTCTTTCTCAGAGACTTAATATCATGTTCAAAAGCCCTTAGAGTATTTACCTTAGGGAGATAATGATGAGATGAATTTAATGTAATGCTTTGGGAATATTAATTTTTAATCACCTGTTCTATAGAATGATTCATTGATCTTTTCCCTGAGAAAGACAAGGATCCAATTTCTTACCACGAGAGTGTATACCTGCCTAATATACCATGGAATCCCGAACACTTTTAATAGTGATTGTCTCTTAGGTTGTAAGCACTGAATAATTATTAGTTAAGTAAAGAAAATTTTAATTTTGTTTAACAACATGCATAGAACTAATAGGTATTGAGTGCAATATGTAGGTTTCCTTAGATAAAACAATCCAATTCACCTCTAAAGAAAGCTGTTAAAAACTTATTTAAATCTTATCACTACATTCCACTGGACCAGGACCAAATTGACCGCAATTTCAGCCACATTAGTCTGATTATGTAATGAGAATTGGAAAGACAATTTATTGAAAAACACCTAACCTGTAAGTCATACTAAACTAAATTAAATACATTCTTCAAGCAGTAAATTACCATCTGTTCACTTTTTGTAAGGACTAAAATGTTTGAGATTAAGCCAGTTTCAAAGGGAAAAATAACATGATGCTGAAGATTTACAGTCTGTGAATTAAGCAGTTTACATTTCATTACTTTTTCAAAAGAATGTATAAAATCATATGAATATATTAACATTTAACTCTGTTTAATCTGCTTCCTTTTGGATTCCTTTTAAATATTATCAGTACCAAACAGCAGAATGCAAAGCTGCACAGGAGACCTTATTGGTTCTATAACAAATACATTTAAACCTAGTCTTTTATGTTGTTGTTGTTAGTTGCCATTAAGTCGATTCCAACCATGGAGACTCCTTGTGTGCGGAGTAGAACTGCTCCATAGGAATTTCAAGAGTGTGACTTTTCAGAAGCAGATTGCCAGGCCTGTCATCCTAAGTGCCTCAGACTGGGTGGCTTGGAACTGCCAAACTTTAAGCTAGCAGTTAAGTGCTTTAATCATTTGTGCCACCCAGGGACTCCAAAGTCATTCGTACATGCATTATGATTACTTCATTTGATCCTACCGTTATTATTACTTCTATATGCATTTGACTATTATCTATTACCTGTGAACAAAATATATTTTCACAAGTGAGCAGGCAATATTTTGTTACGTGACTATTAAAGTTAAGAGCTGAACTTCAGTTTCTCAGTTCTGTTTACAGATGAGCTAAAGTCACCCACAGGCACCTCAGAAGGCAGGTCTGGCAACCTGAGGATGATTGTGTTCATACTGATGAGGCATAGTGGTTTGTATTTTTTTTATTTTTTCTCTTATAATGTATTTTTTTAGCAGTATCAATGTAACAAAATAAATCAAACTTTGGAAAGTATTCCTATTTCTGAATACTTTATGTAAAATCAGTATTATTTCTTTTATAGGCAGCTTTCTAAAATGACTTTGGATGATCCTCGTCTCCTAGTACTCTTGGCCTTGTGTAATTCCCTCCCCCTGATTGTGGACTGGACCCAGTGACCTGCTTTTGATGAATAACACATGGCAAAAGTAATATGTTGTCACTTCTGAGATGAGGTTGTAAAAGACTGTGACATCCTTCTTGATGGCTCTCTTTCTCTGATACTTTCTCTCTTGCTTGCTCTGGAGAATCAAGTTGTCATGTTGTACAATGCTCTATGAAGAGACTCACAGGCAAGGAACCAAGAGAGAACTCTAGCCAACTGCTCATGAGGAACTGATGTCTCAGTCCAACAGCCCACAGGAACTGAATCCTGCCAAAAACCACATGTATGAGGAAGGAATCAGATCCTTCCCAGTCAATCCTTAGGTAATTGCAGGCTTGTCAGAGACCCAGAGCCAGAGCACCCAGCTAAACTCTTTCTGGATTCCTAATCCCCAAAACCTGAGGTAATAAATGTTGTTATTTTAAGGCATTCAATACAGGAATAATTTCACATGCAGAACTGAATGTATCTATTAAAATTCCTTCCTAGATGTTTGGTTAAATTTATCCACAGTTCTTTTTTGGAAGATTTTTAACTACATTTAATTTATTAAAAAATAAGTATTGAGCTATTCAGGTTATCTGCATCTTCTCAAGTGAGCCTTGGTCTTTTGTATCTTTCACAGAATTTGTCTACTTCATTTAATTTAGCAAATTTATTGACAAAAATTGTACTTACGTCTTAAATATCTTTTTAATCTCTAGGGTCTGTATTGATGTTCTACCTCCATTTGTGATTTAGGTAATTTTTGTCTACTCTGTTTTTATCTTGTTTTGACCAGCTGGAAGTCTATCACTTTTATTGGTCATTTCAAACACCAAATTTCATTGCTTTTCCCCATTGTTTTTCTGATTTCAATTTTATCAACACCTGCTCTAACCTTTATTATTTCTTTCCTTCTGCTTGCTTTGTGTGTAGTTTCTTAAGATGGAGGTATAGTCAGCATTTCAAAGTTTCTTTCTCCTCTCAAATAAGCATTTAATGCCATAAATTTTTTCCGTAAGAACCAAGTTTGGTGTCATTCATTATTTTCGGAAAATTTATGGCCATCTATTCTCTCTTCTAAACTTTCTTGCAGTCTGTTCACTCTATTCTCTTCTTAGAATCCATTTGCCGATGTCATTTCATTTGATATTGGTCCAGAGCCCTTAGATGCTTCTCCGATTTTTTTTTTTTTTTTTTAACTCTTTCATCCCTTTACAGTTCCTTTTGGATAATTTACTTGGCATATCTTCAGGTCCGGAGATTTTTTTTCCTGAAATGTGTTGAATCTACTGATGATGTTGTCAAAAGTCATTTCTCTCATTTTTTTGTTTTTATTTCTAGCACTTCAGTTTGCCCGATAGTTTCTGTATTTCTACTGAAATCGTCAACTGATCATTCATGTTGTTTATTTTTCCCAGTGGAATCCCTGGGTGGTGCAAATAATTTAGCACTTGACTACTAGCTGCAAGGCTGGCAGTTCAAACCCACTCAGAAGTCAGATATGCCTTGGAAAGGTCACGGCCTTGAAAACTCTATGGAGAAGTTCCACTCTTCACTCATGCGGTTGACTAATAGCAACTTTTCCCAATAGAACCTTAGCATATTATTCATAGTTCTTTTACGTTCCCCTTCTGATAGCATAGTTGCTATGTATGGGCTGTCTCTGATCCTGGTTCATTTAATTACTTTGTCTCCGGGCAATGGGTGTGTGTGTGTGCTTTCTTACTTTTTGCCTTGTACTGTTTATTCGACTTTGCCATATTTTGTATAGGAAAGTCAAGGCTGAGGTAAATATTTTTTCATAGTGGGAAATGAGCATGCCTCTTCTTTGCTAGAACTTTTGTGTGTGTTTGTATGAGGGTTTTGAATGTTAAATTAATTTAATCAAGAATTGCATTGGATTTGGGTGTTGTGGATATGATTAACTTCAACATGCTTGCTACTGGTTTTAAATTTCTCTAGTGTTACTTTTTCCTTAGGGTGGGTGTTCATAGCTGCAAAAATTTTCTCAACCTTCCTGTTCAACTTTAAAGTTTTCTTCCATGTCTCTGTCTAAAGGAAGGTCCCCGATTCCACCCTCTTGTCCCTCCTCCAGAAATAAACTGCTTTACTTGTTACTCAAATTTTGGTAGCCTTATGATGGGTGTCTTACCCATCTAGTGCTGCTATAACAGAAATTCCACAAGTGGATGGCTTTAACAAAGAAATTTATTCTGTCACTGTCTAAACCAAAAAAAAAAAAAAAAAAAAAACAAATCCAGTGCCATCGAGTCGATTCTGACTCACAGCGACCCTATAGGACAGAGTAGAACTGCCCCATAGAGTTTCCAAGGAGCACCTGGTGGATTCGAACTGCTGACCCTTTGGTTAGCAGCCGTAGCACTTAGCCACTATACCACCAGTCTAGTAGGCTAGGAATCTGAATTTTGGGTGCCAGCTCCAGGGGAAGGCTTTCTCTCTCTGTCGGCTCTGGAGAAAGGTCCCTGTGATGCGTTAGTCTTCCCTTGGTCTGGGAGCATCTCAGCGCAAGAACCTCAGGTCTAAAAGATCTGCTTCCAGCGCTGCTTTCATGGTGGTATGGGGTCCCCAACTCTCTGCTTGCTTCTGTTTCCTTTTATCTCTTGAGAGATAAAAGGTGGTACAGGCCACACCCCAAGGAAATTCCCTTTATGTTGGATCAGGGATGTGGCCTGAGCAAGGGTGTTACATCCCACCCTAATCCTTTTAACCACAGACAGAGATTATGATTTATAATACACAGGAAAATCACAAAATGGAGGACAATCACACATGGCCTAACCAAGTTGATACACATATTTTGGGGGGATGTAATTCAATCTATGACAATGAGAAAAGGGAATTTCTTGTCTCTTATGCTAATGTAAGCAGAGCCTTTCTTCCTTGGCATTGGAAGTCTGGTATCTCAGTGATTCTGCTCTTCCCCCAGGAGTAGATGTTTAGTTGTCTAGGCCCACTACATTTTTCTGCCCCTTTCCCAAATGTAGTATTTTTTGTTGGTATCTTGTTTTTCCCTTTTCTTTTCCCTTAGCTGTGATGTTTCTTCCACTGTGCCATTTGGGTTGATAATTGCTGCTCTTTCTTCAAGGCTTAAGCTTTTTTCTTTTCTCTTTAGGGCATGAGTCTTTGGAAAGGGCTTCTTTCCTTCCCCATAGTAGCGGTTGCTCCGCTACCCAGGCTGCCCCATGAAGAAGAACTGCTATGCTTATCCTCTGTCCCCAATCTTTCTTGGAAGAATACAGTGTGGTCTGTGGAGAAAAGCAGACAAGTGAGAGAGAACTGGCCTTGTTCTTGCAATGCCCAGGGACACTATATTTTCACACTAAATCGCACCAATTTATCAATTGCTTTGAACATTTTAATTTAAATCTTCTTACGTACAATGTATGCAGATCATCTCGGGCTTGCAATCCATCTCTTCTTGATGGCTTCTTTCTCTCCTTAGGTTTCAGATTAATTTGTTACTCTATAGGGTTGCTATCAGTTGGTATTGACTTGACCACAGTGGTTTTTTTTGTTTGTTTTCTATAGCACTACTGCTTTTGGATGATCTTCAGCAAAATTTCACTTGTGTGTGATATTAATGATATTGTTTGATAATTTCTGCATTCTGTTGGATCTTTTTTCTTTGTAATGGGCACAAATATGGATCTCTTCCAGTCAGTTGGCCAGGTAGCTGTCTTTCAGATTTCTTGTCATAGACAAGTGAGCACCTCCAGTGCTGCATCCTTTTGTTGAAACACCTCAATTGGTATTCCGTTAATTCCTGGAGCCCTGTTTTTTACCTATGCCTTCAGTGTAGCTTGGACTTCTACTTTAGTACCATCGGATCTTGATCATATGCTACCTCCTGAAATGGTTGAACATTTATCAATTCTTTTTGGTACAGTGACTCTGTATTTCTTCCATCTTCTTTTGATGCTTCCTACGTTGTTCAATATTTTGCCCATTGAGTCCTTCAAAATTTCAACTTGAGGCTTGAATTTTTTCTTCAGTTCTTTCAGCTTGAGAAATGCTGAGCATGTTCTTCCCTTTTGGTTTTCGAAGTCCAGGTCTTTCACATATCAGTATGATACTTTATCGTCTTGAGCCACCCATCATTTCTTCACCATTTCTTCCATTTGTTTTAGCTACTCAGCAATCAAGAGCAAGTTTCAGAGTCTCTTTTGACAGAAATTTTGGTGTCTTCTTTCTTTTGTGTCTTTTTAATGCCTTTTGCTTTTTTCATGTATGATGCCCTTGATGTCGTCCCTCAACTTGTCTAGTTTTCAGTCATTAGTGTTCAATGAATCAAATCTATTCTTGAGATGGTCTCCAAGTTCAGGTGAAATGTGTCCAAGGTCGAATTTTGGCTCTTGTGGACTTGTTTTAATTTTCTTCACCTTCTTTCAACTTGAACTTGGATCTGAGCAATTGATGGTCTGTTCTGCAGTTGACCCCTGGCCTTGTTCTGACAAATGATATTGAGCTTCCTCATCTACTCTTTCCAAAAATATAGTTGATTTGATTCTTATGTTTTCCATTCGGTAAAGCCCACATCTATAGTCACCCTTTACATGATTGAAAAGGTATTTGCATTGAAGAAGTTGGTCTTGTAAAATTTTAGTATGGAATCTCCAGTGATGTTTTTATCACCAAGGCCGTATTTTCCAGTTGCAATTCCTTCTTCTTTGTTTTCAACTTACATATTCCAATTACCAGTGATTTTCAATGCATCTTGATTGTATGTTTGGTCAGTTTCAGTCAGACTGCAGAAGTTGGTAAAAATCTTCAATTTCCTCATCTTTTGCATTAGTGGTTGGTGGGTGAGTTTGAATAATAGTAGTATTAACTGGTCTTCCTTGTAGGTGTATGGATATTATCAGTCTTAATTATCTAGTGTTACTATAACAGAAATACCACAAGTGGATGGATTTAACAAAGAGATATTTATTCTTTCACAGCTTAGGAGGCTAGAAGTCCAAATTCAGGGCACCAGATCTAGAGAAAGGCTTTCTCTCTCTGTGTCGGTTCTGGGGGAAATTCCTTGTCTTCAATCTTCCACTGATCTAAGAATTTCTCAGGAACACCAAGTCCAAAGGAAGCACTCTGCTCCCAACACTGCTTTCTTGGCTGTATGAGGTTCCCCTGTCTCGCTACTCTCTTCTCTCTTTTATATCGCAAAAGAAATTGACTCAAAATGCAACCTAATCTTGTAGATTTAGCCCTGTCTCTTTAACATAACTGCCTCTAATCCTGCCTCATTAACATCATAGCCAAATCAAACCAAACTCATTGCCATTGAGTTGATTCTGACTCACCCTATAGGAAAGAGTAGAACTGCCCCATAGTATTTCCCAGTAGAGGCTGGTGGATTTGAACTGCTGACCTTTTGGTTAGCAGCCAAGCTCTTAACCACTGTGCCACCAGGACTCCATTGACATCATAGAGGTAGGATTACAAATACATAGGCAAAGCACATCAGGTGCTGAGAATTATGGCCTGGCCAAGTTGACACACATTTTTGGGTGTATGACTCAATCCATAATAACATCCTGTAACTGATACCATTGTACTTCAGGATAGATCTTGAAATGTGCCTTATAACAATGAACACAACACCCTTCCTCCTCAATTTGTCATTCCAGCATAGTAGACCATATGACTGTCTGATCCAAAATGGCCAATACCAGTCTGTTTCAGCACACTAATTCCTAGGATATTTATCTTTATGTGTTCTATTTCATTTTTGATGACTTCCAATTTTCCTAGATTTATACTTTATATATTCCACCTTTCAATTATTAATGGATGTTTGCAGCCATTTCTTTTCATTTTGAGTCATGCCATCTCAGCAAATGAAGGTTTCCAAAGCTTTATTCCATCCATGTAATTAAAGTCCACTCTACTTTGAAAAAAAAAAAAAAAAAAATTTTTTTTTTTTTTCCTACTTTGAGGAACCAGTTCTTCCCAGCAGTATTTTGAGTTCATTCAAACCTGCAGGGCTCACCTTATGGCACTATATCAGACAATGGTTTTGCTGCTATTCATAAGGTTTTCACTGGCCTCTTTTTTTTTTTTTTAATTATTGTGCTTTAAGTGAATGTTTACACATCAAGTCAGTCTTTCGTACAAAAACTTATACACATCTTGCTATTTACTCCTAGCTGTTCTCCCCCTAATGAGATAGCACAGTCCTCCTCTCCACCCTGTATTCCCCATATCTATTCAACCAGGTCCTGTTCCCCTCCACCTTCTCGCCCCACCTCCAGACAGGGGTTGCCCACATAGTCTCAGGCATCTACTTGAGCCAAGAAGCTCACTCCTTACCAGTATCGTTTTTCTGTCTTATATTCCAGTCCAATCCATGTCTGAAGAGTTGGCCTCAGGAGTGGTTCCAGTCTTGGGCTAACAAAGGGTCCAGGGACCATGACCTCTGGGGGCCCTCTAGTCTCAGTTAAACCATTAAATCTGGTCTTTTTACTAGAATTTCAGATCTGTATCCCACTGTTCTCCTGCTCCATCAGGGATTCCCTGTTGTGTTCCCTGTCAGGGCAGTCATCAGTTGTAGCTGGGCAACATCTAGCTCTTCTGGTCTCAGGCTGATGTAGATTCTGATTTATGTGGCCCTTTCTGGCTCTTGGATTCATAATTACCTTGTGTCTTTGGTGTTCTTCATTCCCCTTTGCTCCAGATGGGTTGAGACCAATTGATGCATCTTAGATTGCTGCTTCCTAGCATATAAGACCCCAGCCACCACTCACCAAAGTAGGATGCAGAACATTTTCTTAATACATGTTGTTATGCCAATTGACCTAAATGTCCCCAAACCCCCATCTCTGCTACTCTGGCCTTCAAAGTGTTCAGTTGTATTCAGGAAACTTCTTTCCTTTTGTTTTAGTTCACCGGCCGATTTTTTTCAGAAATAGACTTCCAACCCCTTCTTCCTAGTCTGTGGTTGCAGCAGTACATCAACAGGGAACTGCCAGAAATTTCAAGCTGGATTCACAAGAATACATGGAAGGAGAGATATCACTGCTGACATCAGATGGATCTCGGCTGAAAGTAGAGAATACCAGAAAGAGGTTACCTGAGTTTAATTGACATTACAAAAGCATTCGACTATGTGGATCATAACAAATTACGGATAACATTGAGAAGAATAAGAATTCCAAAACGCTTTATTGTGCTCGTGATGAACCTGTACTCAGATCAAGAGGCAGTCATTCAAACAGAGCAAGGGGATACTGCATGGTTTAATATCAAGAAAAGTGTGCATGAGGGTTCTAGCCTTTCAGCATACTTATTCAATCTGTATGCTGAGCAAATAATCTGAGAAGATGAACCATATGAAGAATGTGGCATCAGGATTGATGGAAGACTCATTAACAACCTGCAATATGACTATGACACCACTTTGCTTTCTGAAAGCGAAGAGGACTTGAAGAAGTTACTGGTGAATATTAAAGACCAAGCTTTCAGAATGGATTATGCCTCAACATAAAGAAAACAGAAATCCTCACTACTGGACCAATACACAACATCATGATAAAAGCAAAAAAGATTGAATTTGTCAAGGATTTCAATTTACTTGGATCCACAATCAACACCCTTGGAAGCAGCAGTCAAGAAATCAAAGAACACGTTGCATTGGGCAAATCACAAAATACCTCTGTAAAGTTTTTTTTTTTTTAAAAAAGATGTCACTTTGAGGAAAAAGGTGCACGTGACCCAAGCAAATATATTTTCAATCACCTCATATGCATGTCAAAGCAGGACCATGAATAAGGAAGACTGAAGAATTGACACCTTTGAATTATGGTGTTGGTGAAGAATAATAAATATACCATGGGCTGCCAAAAAATGACTAAATCTGTCTTGGAAGTATAGCCAAAGGCTCCTTAGAAGTGAGAACGACGAGACATCATCTCACGTACTTTGGACATGTTATCAGGAGGGACAAGTCTCTGGTGAAGGATGTCATGCTTGGTAAAGTAGATGGTTGGTGAAAGATAGGAAGACCCTCTGAGAGATGAATTGACACAATGGCTACAATGGGCTCAAACATGGCAATGATTGTGAGGGTGGTGCAGGACCAGGCAGTGTTTTGTTCTGTTTTACATAGAGTTGCTATGAGTTGAAACTGACTTGATGGTACCTAACAACAACAAAGCAACACTAACTTTCTGATGGTTTCAAGAAAAGCTACGATTTTGCATTTTATCCTTCCATGTTTTTCTTGTTGTAAGGATGGAAGTAATGCTCCTTTTAGCTGTCTGCATCCTAAATGGAAACCAGAAAAGGAAAACACCATCTCCGTTAAGGTATAAATAGTTAAAAATTCAATAATAGGATTTTATTGAAAAGACTAATGAATAGGTGAATTCTAGTTTGGAGTTAGAATTTCTTAATATGCTTCAAATCATAACAAATATGCAATAGTCTATACTTAACCAGTGCCTGAAGAAACAGCAAAAATGTTGTATTATATTTATATGCAGATTAAGCAATTTATTCTACAGAACTTATCAGATTCAGTATTTTGAAGTTGCCCTCTCAGGTAATTCACCCTTGCGTGTGTGCGTGTGTGTGTGTGTGTGTTTCCATCTATCAACCATCTGTCCTTTGGGAAGTATTGTTTTATAATATCAAAGGATTCACCCCAAATATGTAGCTACCTGACTTGTTTTGTAACATAGCAAGTTTCCCACTTGTTTTTGATGCAAAGTTTTCTACATGCCTCAGTATTTCTAAGTTAATGAGCTCCAAACAGCTGCATTCATAATAAATATACTCTGAGGTATTGTGTCTTTGAAAGATCCATCAACGTTTAATTTTCTTAAATTATGACTCAGTCTGGTGTAATTATAATCATAGAGCTTTTTAACACTGCTAATGAGGTTAAATCCAACACGAATGCATACTAGACTAGCCCTGGACATAATCATGGAAAGGACTTGCTCTATTCCATTTCACAACTTAACACCTCTAATATCAAGTTCAGTGCATTCAAGCTAATCCTTCCAACGTCTAGAACACTCTTCAACCATTTTCTCATCTCCTTAAAAAATATATATATTTTTTTCTCTACCTCATTTTCTTAGGTTCTTTCTTATGTTCATTTAGTTCATAATGGCAAATTCCTAAGATGCCTGAGATACAAAGGGAAACTACATATAGATTTCAGGTTATTTTGATTAGCATTTTATCAATGGATAAATTATATTAAAAGTAGTCTCATCCGGAGGTTAAACCTTCATCCAAAGATTACAGAGACCCATAAAACAAAATGAGACTGAAGGAGCACATCAGCCCAGGGGCAAGGACTAGAAGGCAGGAGTGGACAGGAAAGGTGGTAATAGGGAACCCAAGTTCGAGAAGGAAGAGTGTTGACAAGTCATGCAGTTGTTAACCAATGTCATAAAACAGTATGTGTACTAATTGCTTAAAGAGAAACTAGTTTGTTCTGTAAACCTTCATCTAAAGTACAATAAAAAAAAAAGTAGTCTCAACAATCAAGTTATTAAAAAGAACAGCAATTAATGCGATGTATTCAACAACTGAAAAATGGCCTTACATTTTCTTCTTCCTCCCATTCTACGGTCCTTAAAGTAAGGTTCTTTCAGAAGCAAAGCTCACTAGGCTTGTGAGTGTGGCAAAGAGAGCATGGAATAAAATGAATTCACTATGGAATAATTCTAGAAACGAAAATTTTACTTAGAATGCACAGTTATCAGTTTGAAGAGGAACTAAAGTTATAATGTTGAGTCTTTGAGAATGTCTCTAGGTCTTCCACAAAGGCCATTTTTTTGTATTCCTCAGCACACAGACTTTGAATGTCTAGTTTTCCAGCTTTTACATGGTAAATTGGAGGTAAAGGATGAAAGTTACATGGGGGCAGAAAGGTGAGATATGGATTAATGAACTCAATTGTTTGAATTATCATGTCAGAAGAATTATTCATATTTTATTTTCATTTTTTTGATCCAGCCTTTGCTTCCTTCCCATGTTATTATTTTGCATGGCACAAATTCCAGATCAATACCATATCTCCATTTTGAATTAAAACCATATCATGACTTTTATTTCTTAAAAATCTGTGTAATAAAAATCAAAATTTTCTTTTGGTAATTGCCTAAAAATAGGTAGCTTTGTGCACTTTTTCCCTTCTTCTCCTTTATTAAACTCTGATTTGTTCAAGTTAGAATAGTATCTCTCAAAAAAAAAAAAAAGGCCGTCGTGTTTTTCTGATGCTAGAGGGAAAAACAACAAGGAAGGGAGGTAAATTCCTGCTGCTATTTTGCTGAGATCTTGCTATTTCTCCAGGCATAATCTGAATAACATATTTGACTCAAAAGGCTAACACTCAAGTTGGAAATGACAGTTACTAGGTCAAATCAGTTGAAAAAGAAAAGAAGGGAATTGGAAAGAATTTCAGCTCTCTAGGTTGAGTGTTACACTCTTTGCAGACTTCATCCTGTGCTGTAATTATTCATTTGTGAATAATACAAGAATTTGAAGGAAGAAGCTTTAAAAATTGTGTTCAGAATATTTCTGGAAAATAGAATGAATGGGAACATTTTTCCATTGGGGAAAAAATGAGATTTGGCTATGTATTTTAAATTTACCTCTAGAAGTAGGTAAATAACAGCAGTGAATTTTTTTCTCTATCATTTCAATGTATCCTAGAAACACCCCTACACTGATAAAATAAAATAGAATGATTAATTTATTCTGAGAACTTAACACAAATCAACTGTTTGAGAAATAAATACTCTAACTTCCCACTTAATAAAGTTAGGCAATTTTTTAGCCCTAAATTCTTTTCTTTTTCTTTTTAGCTAGCATATAAAATGATCAGATTCAAAAAAATACTTTGTAGCATTTATTCAAGTGAAAAATCTACAATATTATATATATCTAATATATGGGGTTCTTTTTTTTATTATATTCAGAAATTCATATATGAATTAAGGCACAACGTTTTAAATGATGTTTTAAATATGAGGCACTACATTAAACATTATGCAAATTTCCTGAACTTTATGGGGAATTCCATCTCCCTGTCAAGCTGCTGGGTGTCCAGTTGGTCAATTAACTAGCCAAAGTAAACATAACAATCAAGACTTTTGACAAGAAGTATCCCCTCATTTCATTTTTCCCCGTGGAATGGCACTGGATGAAGACCAGTCAGATGACAGGCAGCACAAGCAGGGGATATTATCTCACTGCCAAAGAGTCCTGAACAAAAAGCTCCTGCTGTTTTATGAACAAGAGGGGAGGGTGAGGTAGAAGGGATAAGAGTGGAAAACTACTGAGTCAGAGTGGAGAAAAGTACTTTAGTCAATGCCCTCAATAAGGAGATTTCAACAGAGGTACCTAAAAAGGTTTTAGCCAAGGCTTCCAGTAAGGAGACTTCCAAAGGAAGTGCCTGGGCTAGAAATGCAGCTCTGTGTATTAGTGTGGCAACCTGAGGTAAGCTGAGTCCTTGAGTGCAAGTACTTCCAGAAACTGCAATGCCCTCCTATTTATCAGTTATGGTGTAGGGAGGGCATCTTACCCTGTAATGCCTGATAGGCATGCCTCTGTAATCTTCTGTGGCTGGACCTAAAACATCGTACGTAGGATTCCTCATCCCCTTACGTTGTTCTCTATCAAAAAAGGACACTGGGGCACATGTTAAGATAAAAATAGAAACCTCAGAATAAAGGGCCTATTTTTCAATAGGATAAATAATGGGTAAAATTACAATTCTTTTGTGTGATGTTCTCTTTTTAACATTGCTTTCAGACTTTTTTTCAGACTATTTGGAAACATTTTACTGAAGAAGTAACAAAAGTACCTGAGACTGATTTTAATGTAGGTCAAAATAGTATTTGAGCTGGCTCTCAGTATACAGAATGACGTGGCAGAACTCTTCATGTCTGTTATGATCACAATAGCCCATTAGCAAACCTGTTGCTGTCCAGTCGATTCCAGCTCAGAGTGACTCTATAGGGCAGAGTAGAACTGCCCCATAGGGTTTCAAGTTTGTAAATTTTATGAAAGCAGATTGCCACAACTTTCTCTTGAGGAGTGGCTAAAAAGAAACAGATATCATTGCCTCAACAAGCTCTTAAATCAATCAAAAGACCTTCCAGATGAAGGTGCCTTCTTGGAATTACCAGATGCAGAATTCAAAAGATTAATATACAGAACTCTTCAAGACATAAGGAAAGACATCAGGCAATGTGCTGAACAAGCCAAGGAACACACAGAAAAAACAGTTGAAGAAATTAAAAAGGTTATAATAAAAAATTTAATAAGCTCCAAGAATCTAAGAGAGACAATCAGAAATTCAGAAGATTAACAATAAAATTACAGAATTAGACAACTCAATAGAAAGCCAGAGGAGCAGAATCAAGCAAGTGGAAGGCAGAATTGGTGATCTTGAAGATAAAGAACTTGGCATGAATATATTTGAAGAAAAATCAGATAAAAGAATTTAAAAAAATGAAGAAATCTTAAGAATCATGTAGACTCTATCAAGAGAAATAATGTATGAGTGACTGGAGTACCAGAATAGGGAGGGATAACAGAAAATACAGAGAAAATTTTTGAAGATTTGTTGGCAGAAAACTTCCTTGATTTCGTGAAAGATGAGAAGATACAAATCCAAGATAATCATTGAACTCCACATAAGGTAGATTCTAAAAGAAAGTCACCAAGACATATTATAATCAAACTTACCAAAACCACAGATAAAGAGAGAATTTTAAGACCAGCTAGGGGTAAATGAAAAGTCACCTACAAAGGAGAGTCAACAATAATAAGCTCAGACTACTCAGCAGAAACCATGTAGGCAAGAAGGCAATGGGATGACTTATATAAAGCAATGAAGAAAAAAAAAAATTCCAGCCAGGAATCATATATCCAGCAAAACTGTCTCTCAAGTATGAAGGTGAAATTAGGACATTTCCAGATAAACAGAAGCTTAGGGATTTCATAAAACCAAACCAAAACTACAAGAAATACTAAATGGAGTTCTTTGGTTAGAAAACAAGCCAATAATATCAGGTATCAACCTAAGACTAGAACACTGGACAGTGCAATCAGATGTCAATCTAGACAGGGAAATCACAAAAGTAAATCAAGACAAAAAAACGCTCAAAACAGACAAACAGCAATGTCACTATGTGAAAGAAGACCACATTAAAATAATAAAGAGGGACTAAAAAAATGATCAAAATGACAGAACTAAACTCATACCTCTCCGTAATTACGCTGAAAGTAAATGCACTAAATGCACCAGTAAAGAGACAGGGAGCGGCAGAACGGATTAAAAAACATGACCCGTCCATGTGCTGCCTATAAGAGACACACCTTAGATTGAGAGACACAAACAAACTAAAACTCAAAGGATGGAAAAATACATCAAGCAAACAACAATCAAAGAGAGCAGGGGTGACAATATTACTTTCTAACAAAATAGAATTTAAAGTTAAATCCACCACAAAAGGAAGGACACTATATATTGATTAAAGGGACAATATCCCAGGAGGATATAACCATACTAAATATTTATGCACACAATGACAGGGCTGCAAGATACATAAAACAAACTCTAACAGCATTGAAAAGTGAGAAAGACAGCTCCACAATTATAGTAGGAGACTTCAGCATACTACTTTCGGTAAAGGACAGGACATCCAGAAAGAAGCTCAATAAAGACAGAGAAGACATAAATGCCAGAATCAACCAGCCTGACCTTATAGACATACACAGAACACTCCACCCAACAGCAGCCAAGTATACTTTCTTTTCTAGTGCACATGGAGCATTCTCTAGGAGAGACCACATATTAGGTCATAAAGCAAGCTTTCACAGAACTCAAAACATGAAAATATCACAAAGCATCTTCTCTGACCATAAAAAAAAAAAAAAAAGCTCTGACCATAAGCACATAAAAGTAGAAATCGATAATAGAAAAATCAGAGAAAAGCAATCAAACACTTGGAAACTGAACAATACCCTGCTCAAAAAAGACTGGCTTATAGAAGACATTAAGGATGGAATAAAGAAATTCATAGATTCTAATGAGGATGAAAACATTTCTTATCAGAACTTTTGGGACACAGCTAAAGCAGTGTTCAGAGGTCAATTTGTATCAATAAATGCATACATCCAAAAAGAAGAAAGGGCCAAAATCAAAGAATTATCCCTACAACTGAAACAAATAGAAAGAGAGCAACAAAAGAAACCTTCAGGCAGTAGAAGAAAGGAAATAATAATAATAATAATAAAAGAGCAGAACTAAATGAAATAGAAAACAGAAAAACAATTGAAAGAATTAACAAGACCAAAAGTTGGTACTTTGAAAAAATTAACAAATTGATAAACCATTGGCCAAACTGAAAAAAGAAAAACAGGAGAGGAAGCAAATAACCCAAATAAGAAATGCGACGGGTGATATTACAACACATCCAACTGAAATTAAAAGAATCATATTGGATTAATACGAAAAATTGTACTGTAACAAATTGGGAAAACCTAGAAGAAATGGATGAATTCCTAGAAACACAATACCTACCTAAACTAACCCAGAGGTAGAACTAAATAGACCCATAACAAAAGAAGAGATTGAAAATTTAGTCAAAAAACTCCCAACAGCAACAACGAAAAAAGCCCTGGCCCAGAAGGCTTCAATGCAGAGTTTTTTTTACCAAACTGTCAGAGAAGAGTTAACACCACTACTACTAAAGGTATTTCAGAGAGTAGAAAAGGATGGAATACGCCCAAACACATTTTATGAAGCCAGCGTATCCCTGATAATGAAAGCAGCTAAAGATACCAAAAAAAAAAAAAAAGAAAGAAAAGAAAAGGAAATTGCAGACATATATCCCTTATGAACTTAGATGCAAAAATCCTCAACAAAATTCTAGCCAATAGAATTCAACAACATATCAAAAAAATAATTTAACATGACCCAGTGGGATTCATACCAGGTATGCAGGGATGGCTCAACATTAGAAAAGCAATCAATGTAATCCATGATATAAATAAAACAAAAGACAAGAACTACAAGATTTTATCAATCGATGCAGAAAAGGCATTTGACAAAGTTCAACATCCTTTCATGACAAAAACTCTCAGCCAAATAGGAATACAAGGAAAATTCCTCAACATAATAAGGGCATTTACACAAAGCCAATAGCCAATATCATCCTAAATGGAGAGAGTCAAAAAGCATTCCTCTTGAGATCAGAAGCCAGAAAAGGATGCCCTTTATCACCATTTTTATTCAACACTGTGCTGGAGGTCCTAGCCAGAGTAATAACGCTAGATAAAGAAATAAAGGACATACAGATTGGTAAGGAGGAAGTAGAAATATCTCTATTTGCAGATGACATGATCTTATACACAGAAAACCCTAAAGAACCCTCAAGAAAACTATTGAAACTAATAGAAGAGTTCAGTAGAGGGTCAGGATACAAGATAAACACACAAAAATCAGTTGGATTCCTCTACACCAACAAAAATAACATCAAAGAGGAAATCACCAAATCAATACCATTTACAGTAGCCCCAAAGAAGATAAAATACTTAGGAATAAATCTTACCAAAGATGTAAAAGACTTATACAAAGACAAGTACAAAGTACTACTACAAGAAACTAAAAAGGATCTACGTAAGTGGAAAAACATACCTTACTCAGGGATAGGAAGACTTAACATTGTAAAATGTCTATTATTTTTTTTTTTTTTACCAAAAGTGATCTATAGATTCAATGCAATCCCGATTCAAATTCCACCAACATTTTTTAATGAGATGGGAAAACAAATCACCAACTTCATATGGAAGGGAAAGAGGCCCCGGATAATTAAAGCATTACTGAAAAAGAAGGACAAAGTGGGAGGCCTCACTCTACCTAATTTTAGAACATATTATACAGCCACAGTAGTCAAAACAGCCTGGTACTAGTACAACAACAGATACATAGACCAATGGAACAGAATTGAGAATCCATCCACATATGAGCAACTGATATTTAACAATGTCCAAAGTCAGTTAAATGGGGAAAGACAGTCTTTTTACAAATGGTGCTGGCATGGCCAGATATCCATCTGCAATAAAATGAAACAAGACCCATACCTCACTCCATGCACAAAAGGTAACTCAAAATGGATCAAAGACCTAAATATAAAATCTAAAATGATAAAGATCATGGAAGAATAAGTAGGGACAATGCTAGGAGCCCTAATACATGGCATAAACAGTATGTAAAACATTATAAAGAATGTAGAAGAAAAGCTAGATAACTGGGAGCTCCTAAAAATCAAACAGCTATACTCATCCAAAGACTTCATCAAAAGAGTAAAAAGATTACCTACAGACTGGGAAAAAGTTCTTAGCAGTGACATTTCCGATCACAGCCTGATCTCTAAAATCTACATGATACCGTAAAAACTCAACTACAAAAAGACAAATAACCCAATTAAAAAACCAGCAAAGAATATGAACAGACACTTCACTAAAGAAGACATTCAGGTAGCTAACAGATACATGAGGAAATTCTCAGGATCATTAGCCATTAGAGAAATGCAAATCAAAACTACAATGAGATTCCATCTCACTCCAACGAGGCTGGAATTAATCCAAAAAACACAAAATGATAAATGTTGGAGAGGTTGTGGATAGAGTAGGATGCTTATACACTGCTGGTGGGAATGTAAAATGGGACAACAACTTTGGAAATTGATTTGAGGCTTCCTTTTTATTTATTTTTTTTTTTGTTCTTTTAGAAAGCTAGAAATAGAACTACCATACAGTCCAGCAATCACTCTCCTTGGAATATATCCTAGAGAAATAAGAGCCTTTACATGAACAGATATATGGACACCCACATTCACTGCAGCGCTGTTTACAATAGCAAAAACATGGAAGCAACCAAGGTGCCCATCAACAGCTGAATGGATAAATAAGTTATGGTATATCCACACAATGGAATATTACACATTGATAAAGAACAATGATGAATCTGTGAAACATTTCATAACATGGAGGAACCTGGAAGGCATTATGCTGAGTGAAATTAGTCAGCTGCAAAAGGACAAATATTGTGTAAGACCACTATTATAAGAACTTGAGTAATAGTTTAAATGGAGAAGAGACTATTCTTTGTTGGTTACGAGAGAGGGGACGGAGTGAGGGAGAGAAAGGGGTTTTCACTAATTAGATAGTAGATGAGAAGTATTTTAGGTGAAGGGAAAGACAATACCCAATACAGGAGAGGTCAGTACAACTGGACTAAACTAAAACCAAAGAAGTTTCCTGAATAAACTGAATGCTTCGAAGGCCAGCGTACCAGGGGTCGGGGTTTGGGTACCATGGTTTCAGGGGACATCTAAGTCAACTGGCATAATACATCTATTAAGAAAACATCTGCATCCCACTATAGAGAGTGGTGTCTGGGGTTTTAAACTTTAGCAAGTGGCCATCTAAGATGCATCAATGTGTCTCAACCCACCTGTAGCAAAGAAAAATGAAGAACACCAAAGACAGAGGGTAATTATAAGCCCAAGAGACAGAAATGGCCACAGAACCAGAGACTACATCAGCCTGAGACCAGAAGAACTAGATGGTGCCCATCCACAACTGATGACTGCCCTGGGAAGGAATACGACAAAGAGACCCTGAGGCGGCAGGAGAGCAGTGGGATGCAGACCCCAAATTCTTGTAAAAAGACCAGACTTAATGGTCTGATTGAGACTAGAAGGACCCCAAGAGGTCATGGTCCCCAGACCTTCTGTTAGCCTGACATGAACCATTCCTAAAGCTAACTCATCAGACAGGGATTGGACTGGACTATGGGATAGACAATGATATTGATGAAGAATGAGCTTCTTGGATCAAGTAGACACATGAGACTATGTTGGCATCTCCTGTTTGAAGTGGGTATGAAAGGGTAGAGAGGGTCAGAAACTGGCCGAATGAACAAGAAAAGAGAGAATTGTGGGAAGGAAAGTGCTGTCTCGTTAGCGCGAAAACAATTAGGTATATATATAGTAAAATAAGGTGTTTATAAATTTTCATATGAGAGTCCAACTTAATTTGTAAACCTTCACTTAAAGCACAATAAATAATAAAAAAAAAAAAAGTGGAACCTAATTTCCCTCACATTGAGTCATTGAGTGTGAGGTGTACTTAGTGACTGATTAATAAAAAGTAATATGGTGGTCCTGGTGCTAGAAAAAAAGTCACTGTAGCTTCCTCCTTGTTCTCTTTGTTATATTGCTCATTCTGAGCACACTCTTGCAGTCATGTGGGTGAGATCAAGTAGTTAGGAATTGAGGCTTGCCGCTAATTGCCATGCGAATGAACCATGTTGGAAGCTTCAGATGCCTGCAGCTCAGATTGACATGTTGACGGCAATCATACAAGAGACTCAGAGCCAGAATTACTCAACTAAGAAAATCTTGAATTTCTGATCCAGAGAATCTGAAATAATAAATATTTCTTGTTTTAAGCTGAGTACGATTTGTTATTCAGCAAAATATAACCAAAAGACTAGGGGTTGTGAATGTTGAAAACATCTCTTAAAAAAAAAAGCAAGCACAAGAAGCTTTAAATAGTAATAAATAATTTCTCCCTTTTAAGGACTCTAAGTCCTATGCTTCCAAGTAACACAGACAAAACATAAATACCAGTGTGACAGGAAGCCTTCTATAAAAACGTAAGGCAGAGAAGTGACACACAGCCATGGGCAAGATATTTTATCTGGGAACATTAGGGAAAGTTTCATCACAGAAGTAACACAAGAATTGAGATTCTAGAATTCTGTCAAGTATTTAGCTTCTCTGAGCAAGTTACTAGAATATCAAACAAAATGATGTGTTTAAAATATAAACAAGTCCCACAATGGACTTTAGCAAGTGGCCATCTAAGCTTTGTGAGATGAAGAAGATTTATAACTACTTCGTAGAAAAGAAATATAGATGGCTGGTTCTATTAACTGCCTGAAACGAAATTTGAAGTAGAAATGGTTAGATGCAAGCATTTCTTTCCACTAAATGAAACTCAAGTGAAATTTAGCATGTATGCTAAGGAAAACTGTTTAATGTGCAAAATAAATCTACATTTTAATAACTCTTGTATAAATCACATTTCTTTGGAAGTATTCATTCTGAATTAATTCTTTTCTTATCTTGACTTACTTCCATGTAAGATGACGCCTCGAAGATATTTTCTCCCAATAAGACTGAATTTGTCTTTCTAATCAATTAATTATTATTAATATTATAAGATATTGAGTCATCATTGGGCTAGAACTTAGAATCATGAATTTAAGCCTTTTCTATTTTTGAGCCTAGTAATTCCTCCAATTTTATATCAGAAACTGCACTCGTTCAGTTGTTATCAGTTGCCATCAAGTCGACTCTGACTCATGGTGACCATGTGTGCAGAGTAGAACTGTATTCCATAGGGTTTTCAAGGCTATGAACTTTTGGAAACAGAACTCCAGTCCTTTCTCCCAAGGCGCCTCTGACTGGGTTTGAACTACCTATGGTTTGATTAGTGGTCGAGTGACTAACTGTTTACACCAGCCATGGACTCCTGCTAACCAAAAGGTTGGCAGTTTGATCTGACCCAGTGGCACCATGGGAGAAAGACCTGATGATCTGCTCCAATAAAGATTACAGCCTAGGAAACCATGAGACAGTTCTACTTTGTCACATGGGGTTGCTATGAGTGACATCTAAGAACAATGTTGTTAAACTCAGTGGCACCTAACAACAACGATGAAGTTAAGGTGTTCTGTGGTCAATTTCACATAATTTAACTGACTTGTGGTTTCTAATATAATTAATTTTTAATTCTGCCCCAACAGCTGTAATTTCTATGTTGGATATCATTTTAAAGTAAAAAAAAATAAAATAATGGACACTAAACATTCTCTCCTTCTTATGAACACACTCAGGATACCTCCTATCCCTTTCCAGAAGTCACGGTAACCAATAGCCAAGCAGAGCAAAAAAACAAATAAGCAAAACACCACCAACAAAGAACATCAATAATAAGAACTAACAATGTAGACCAAGCTCCTTGAGGACAGGCAAAGATCCATGCAGTTTAGAAGGTATTTGTGGACCATCAGTTGTATTTTCTAATTGGTTATTAGTTTTATAAGAAAAACAATGATATTTTGAATCAAATGTAGTAAATTTGAGTCATGAATAGGCCTCTTATTTACTAGATGTGTGAACTAGTTTAAGACTCATCTGACTTCCTAGTTTCTCACTAATGAAATGGGATTAACAATTACAGTTTGTTGTTGCTATTAATTGGGCTTATTTATGTACAAGCACACTTGTAGAATGTGAGGCTCTATACAAATACCAGTTTTTATCCCTCTTGGCTATGAGGCCCTTGGAACTCATAAGTATGATGCCCAACTTATCTTTAATTCCCAGCAGTTACCATAGTGACTTCCAAATAGGAAACATTTTTAAATCATTGTTGAGTCATCAATGAAAAGCAACAACATGATTTCATTTTCTAAAGCCTTTGTTTATAAGTGGATGAAATTGTATTTCTTCAACTCTGTGGTACTAAAAATGAAATAATTTTTGTATAAATTGTGGATGTAAATTTCAACACTTAGGTAATTTCAGGTGATATAATGTTTCTTCGGTCATCCAGTTGCCTGAGAAACACAGGCATATAAGCTGACAGGGTAAGATATGAACGTAAATATAGCATGCTTAATGGTAGGGGGCAGATGTTGGTAAACTGACCTAACTTCAAGACAAGGAAAGAAGAGAACACACAGCGATTAGGATAAAACCAATGGCTCATGCCAGCAAAAGTGCAAGATTGTCAGAAGAAGAGATTTCTTCAGTGGGTGCATGAGACATGGCAACACAAATTCTAGGCTTAGCCAATACTTGTAAATTCAAAAGGGTAGTCATTAGTTTAGTGTATATTGTAACCCAAAGCACTTCAGCAATGTAATGTAACATTGAAACTAATCACTAAGTCACAGTGTTTTCTGCTCCTGTATACTGTTCTTTTTTTCTTTATTGTTACCATGTATATGG
Organism: Loxodonta africana; assembly: GCF_030014295.1. Taxonomy (NCBI): domain Eukaryota; kingdom Metazoa; phylum Chordata; class Mammalia; order Proboscidea; family Elephantidae; genus Loxodonta; species Loxodonta africana. The sequence continues at coordinate 54,966,084 of NC_087351.1, forward strand.
CTTTATTGTGTTGTGATAAAATAATTAGCACTCAACAAGAACTCCATCAGCCAAATGATCTCTACATGCTATAAAACTACTTATATCTTTATAATATCCAAAGAAATTAGAAACTGTCAAAATGTACATCAAAAGACAGAAGTGCTATATTTTCTCTATAAAATTTATACAGCAATGAGAATCAGCATCTGTAACTACACACAACAATACTAATGAATCTGAATGAAAGAAGCCAGGCATGAAATAGCAGAGGTACAATTTTCCATTTAGAATAACTACAAAAAAAGTCTACAAAAAGGCAAAGCTAATGTATGCTGTTAGATTTCAGGACAGTGGTTATACTTGGTAAGGGAGGGGTGAATTGGAAGGGGAAAACACAGGAGCTTCATGGGTGCTAATAATGTTCTTCTTTTAAATCTGAATGTTGGTTACATGACTGTTTTCAGTTGAGAGAATTCATTGAACTGTCTTATTGTTGTGAGATAATTCTCAATGGGTGAAGTGAAGTTTTGTTTTCTGAATAGTATAATAAAGATAATGCTTCCCACTAGGGCAAATTTTGAGTGAGTAGATTTGCTTGCAGCCTCTTTATAAAAGATGGGTTTTTCTAAACTAGTTCTCCTGTAACACAACACACTGTGTGTGCAGATGCCACTTAGCCCTTGTTGCATGACCCTGAGGGAACTGAATCCCAAGGAACATCACAAATGTTTATGCTGTAGCTATTGTTAACGCTCTGAGCAGTGAACTGCCCTTTGTTTCTGCCTCAGGGGCCTTGGGTCTTCTGCCAGCATCAACGAAATGGTGGCAAGCTAACTTCTTAACTTCTGAATAGAGTAAAATCTCGTACTTTTCACAGTTCTTGACACTAGATATAGTAAATGTCAGTGGCAGCACTCAGGGTTGGTGTCAACCAGTATGGTAACTCATGGTTTCACCCTCCTACCCCAAGCATGTAGTCCTGCAGCAACAAAAACAAAAGTTCATGCTTGCAGTGCATGGAGACAAAACCACAATGATTCAAAGCATCCTTGTAACTATGAAATAATGATAGCTCTGACCAGAGTGTATTTGAATGTTCAAAAAGTAAATTAGCATAGTCTTGTAGATATATTGATGCATGTAAGCTGGACTTACAAAAATGTTTTTGTTGTTAAAACTAACTACAGGGATTTTTTTATTAAAAAAATAAATTTCTGCTGAAACACTGCACAAAAACTTTATAGACAATCATTTTGTTGTCATCCCCCTCTGATAGTCTTCCCTGGTGCCGCCTGCACCCCTGTATCTCCCTGATGACACACTGGTAAATGTAACTTATTTTTTTGAATGAATAAACTACAATCCTTGCCACTTGCAATATGTATATTTTTCTGTATGCATATTTTACTTTGCTAGAAACTTAGCAGTTACTTGGAGATGTCCAGACTCCTGGTAAACCACATATCATAGCATTAAACAAATGTAGAAACTGGAAAAGACTCCTCCTACACCACACACACACACAATCACACACACACGTGTGCTCATACTCAAGCATGTGCAAGCACGCACATATCAAGTCAAAACAAACTAAAATGCCTGGTAGCTATAGAGCAATAATTAACCTTTTTGGATCCCAATCCATTAGTCACTCTCATTAGGCAGAGAGTATTGCTAGAGTTGAGCACAGATTGTTAAGTCCCTATCTATTTAAGGATATGAAAATTTGATTGAATTTCCATTTGAAAAGATGCCCTGGAATATTTATTTATTGCTTGTGTCACATAATTATCTATGCAAGTTTCTGGTTTCTAAAAATACATATATATATATATATCATTTAAGTACCTCATTTCACCATTTAAAAAAAATCTTACAGCGTCATTTTTTTCACTTTTTTGAAAGAGAAACAAGGGAGGGTGATAAAATTCAGTATTTGCCAAGTGAACAATAATAGTATAGCTTGTACTGTTTATGAGAGGGTCTATTAGAGGAAGACATTTGTTGGTTGGAAAATAAGTCTGGTAATACCTTACTTGTACAAGGTAATTTTAAATTTTTGGAGTAATTGAACTCCTATCAAGTTGAATTATTACTCTTGTGAAAGAAAGCACAGATATTATTATAACTCTCAGCTTAGTGACTAAGAAAACTGAGGTATAACTCTCAGCATAGTGACTAGGGAAACTGAGGTATAAAGAAATTAATTTATCTTTTCCAATATTATTTAGTTATTTTGTAGAGGAAGAACCTGAACCTGGATCTCGCGAAAATACCATTTTGTTGTCATAGTTACAAATTTAACCCTAAAAGGGCAAAACAATAATGACCTTTTTATTTAAGAACTACATTTATTATATTAAATAGCAAACGCTTTAGAGATGTAAAAATTTCTTGTCATTTTGTTAGGTGATTATTGTTTAATTCCTATCACTTAGACATAGAAGAATGTTTTTTTTTTTTTTCTTTTAAAAGTGCTCTGAAAATGAATTGTTGCAGCTGAATCTCAGGAATTAGGAAGCGGTAACCAAAGACGGTAGCAAGGAAACGCATCCTAAGGGCTTTAATACCAACAGTGTGCAGTTTTTTCTAGAGCAGTGTCAATGGCACGCCACTTATTGTAATAATATTTAGAGGAACAAGAACAAAGCCACAAAAATGGCCTAATTAAAAAATAAGTTATCTACGCCTGGTGAAATGTATTCTGTGTGAAATATTTTGCACAGGACCTGTGGGATTCCTTCGGGCCATAAAACAAGGCTGGCTGTCACAGCCGGGGACGTGCTCCTGGGATTTGTGTGTTGCTTTTTAGTTTTGACAGAATAGAAGAAAGGGGATGAGAATATTGGGCCTGATTGGTTAACCACTCTAGGGAGGAGAGCTTGTGAGCTGCTAGGTAGGTAGGCTTTTGAAAATAAGCAAAATGCGTTCTTTAAAAAATATATATAAAAGTAAGTAAAAGCAGCTTACAATTTAAGCAGGGAGAAAAATTAGTTTTAGATGGTGATTTTTTTTGTAATATTTTAATTATTATTCTCACATCTCTACTCCTTCAACTAGATAAAAAAAAAAAAACTACTTTCGGCAAATGAATAGGTGTAGCTGTCATCACATTACTGTATTCAGATTACGGTGCTTCCAATTAAATTGTTAATTTTTTTTTTTTACTTTAACAACCTCTGCTGTGGATTAAATAAGATCATGGTAATATAATTGATTGAAAATTGTCCTTTACTAAGTCATATTTAAAAAAGAATTTTCCCCTTACATGAATATTTATTTATATAAAATCACCAAAAATGTTCAATGAGAATGAAAAGTTTAGTGAACCACAGTATGGATTAAATGGTGAGTACTTTGTTTACAGGTGTATTAAAAAAAGGTGTAAAGGATCACTTTATTGCCCTGCATGTTTTATCTCTCACAATAATAGATTCTTTGGAAAAATGGTAAGAATATTCTTTATTGAGACATTAAAAATGAAGAAAACAATTTCGTGGCCTATTTCAACATATATTTTCCCTAAGAATTAATAAGAAGTATGCAATTGTTCAAAATCATTTCTTCTCTAGTATTTTTATGCTAATGAATACAAATGCCATTTTATAATAAGCTGATAGTCATTATATTAAATTTTGCTCTAATGATTAGCAACGCTAACCCAGATCACACTATGTCATCATAAAAATTGGTGTCATCATGGCCAACCAGGGTAACTTGACAATCTTCAGAGTAATGAAACATGTTCATATTGTTAAAACAGATAGATTGGAAATGAAATCAATGGTCATGGCTGGGATTGGCTTTCTTTATGAAATCCTGAGGCCCGTTTCATTTCAGTCCCTGACCTAAAAATACGGCAAGCAATTTCCTTCATCTCTATGGTCTTCTGCCTCCCAAATCTCCTGAGTTTGTGTGTTTTACAAAATGCTCCTATTGTCTGGCATCTTACCTTTTCCTCTGTTTATTCTCCAGGCTTTGACCTTCAGTCTTCTATTCCTGGGAGCTAGTAGCTGAGATCTATCTTTTGTTTTTCTTTTTATATCTTTCTCTACTTTTGGGGTTTATAATGAGAAGCATGTAATAATTTTACAAATAAAAGTTAACAAAATGGAAAAAGAATCGTAACTTTTTAAGATGTCTATAATTTCAAATAATTTGTCATAGAAAGTATCTATTTGTCCTAGTTAATTCCAGCTTTAAAGTTAAGGTGATAAGCTGCATTTAGAAAAAATCTACAGCAGAAGAGTGATTAACCTGCGTTATTTCATAAAGGCCACATGCCAGAGGCCTTATCGTAACCCTTTCACTAGCCATATTTCTGTCAACATGTGAGGCTTTCTTCAGTGGCATGATAAATATATATGAGTTTTTACTGTTGTAATAGTAGCTTGTTAGTTATCAGTGTCTTGCTACTTGTTTGGGGGGATTGCTGTTGCCTAACACGAAATACAAGGCCATGGGTCCTCACCTTTGGAATGTTGTCCCATGGGCCTTGGTTGAACCTACCTTGCAAGAGGCAAAAGCAGATGAAATGTGAGAGATTTAGAAAGCAAGTTTATGAACTGTTAAGTGCCTGTTTTCTAATGGATATTTTTTCTAATGCATACCTGTATGTATGGCAGAATTTGTACTGGGGCTTCATTTAATTATAACATTTGAGTGAGGTGAGAAAATAGCTACTTATACATTCAAATTTATTCCCAGGTAAATGAAGAACCACTGAAGGGTTTTAAACAAAGAACAGGCATTACTTTGGGAAAAAAAAATGGTTTTAAATTAAATGTACTTCATAATATAGATCAGTTTCAGGGATTCTGCTGTTATTCACACTGAAGGTTTCTATACAGATACTCAGAGTATTTCCAAGCTACAATCAGGATCTAGAATAGGGGTGAAAGGGGAGAACAGATAAGACTCCAAACATGAAACAATTAGATGGAAGCCTATCCAAGTACGTAAAAGTAATTCTGTCTTTATTACACTCCTTTGTTTTCTTCCGTTAGAACCCTCCTCTCAGTCATCAAAAATAATATTTTAAAGATATCTGCTTATTCCCTGTGGATATAAGTAGAAAAGACCTTAAGCCCTTTACTAATGCTCACTTCTGGTTCCAGACAATCTAGCTATAGAGAAAGACATAACTGCATGCGAAGTTCAGCAATACATCATTAGAAAATTAGAGGTAACCAAACAATAAATGATATAAGAGGAGACACGGTGAATGCTCACTTGAGGAGTGGAGGTCACTCTGTTGAATAGTAGAGGAGGAAACAATAACCTGAAGATTGATAGAGGGAACTATTTGGATAATAATGGATTTGCTATTAAAGTATTGCAGTCAAAAATTAATTGCTAAAATGATTAAGATTAATTGAACAACATATTTTCTTTCAAAAACTCTTCAGCATAATATTTCATGTTGTTGTTGTTAGTTGTTAGGTGCTGTCGAGTCGGTTCCAGCTCATAGTGGCCCCATGCACAACCCCATGCAAAACACTGCCCAGTCCTGAGCCATCCTTACAATCATTGTTATGCTTGAGCTCATTGTTGCAGCCACTGTGTCAATCCACCTCGTTGAGGGTCTTCCTCTTTTCTGCTGACCCTGTACTCTGCCAAGCATGATGTCCTTCTCCAGGGGCTGATCCCTTCTGACAACATATCCAAACTATGTAAGAAGCAGTCTTGCCATCCTTGCTTCTAAGGAGCATTCTGGTTGTACTTCTAAGACAGATTTGTTTGTTCTTTTGACAGCCCAAGGTATATTCAATGTTCTTCGCCAACACCACAATTCAAAGGCGTCAATTCTTCTTCAGTCTTCCTTATTCATTGTCCAGCTTTCACATGCATATGATGAGATTGAAAATACCATGGCTTCGGTCAGGTGCACCTTAGTCTTCAAGGTGACATCTTTGCTCTTCAGCACTTCAAAGAAGTCATTTGCAGCAGATTTACCCAATGCAACGCGTCTTTTGATTTCTTGACTGCTGCTTCCATGGCTGTTGATTGTGGATCCAAGTAAGACGAAATCCTTGACTACTTCAATCTTTTCTCCATTTATCATGATGTTGCTTATTGGTCCAGTTATGACGATTTTTGTTTTCTTTTTGTTGAGGTGCAATCCATACTGAAAGCTGTGGATTTTGAGTAAGTGCTTCAAGTCCTCTTCACTTTCAGCAGGCAAGGTTGTGTCATCTGCATAATGCAGGTTGTTCATGAGTCTTCCTCTAATCCTGATGCCCCATTCTTCTTCATATAGTCCAACTTCTCAGACTATTTGCTCAGCATACAGATTGAATAGGTGTGGTGAAAGAAAACAACCCTGACACACCTTTCTTGACTTTAAACCAACCAGTATCCCCTTGTTCTGTCCGAACAACTGCCTCTTGGTCTTTGTAAAGGTTCTTAAGCACAATTTCATGTGGTAGAGGTGCATATATAAATAAATGTGTGTTTTACTCATATTCATGATGGATATGGATTGATCAGAAACTACCCAAACCAGCTCTGTTACTTCTGACAAAGTGACCCTATCAATGAGGCTTAACAAACATTAATTTTATCACGGTCAGCCAGGTGTAAATGGACAGTGGAAATCTAGTTTTTTGGATCACTCCAAACCAACAAGAATAATAAGCTCATTGCATTGCAAAGCTTTTCATGAACACAGGCCTGGCTCTGGGCAATATTCCATAGGACCTGAGCACAAGCTGGCATAAGTTTTTCCATGACAGGGATTTTCAGGATGTCCTTAAACCAGTAAAATCTTCCCTACCAGGAAAGGCAAAGGTGAATGGGATTGGGGGATAAAAGGGTACCATTTTTATTTAGTAGCCCTGGTGAGATGTCTGAATAAGGTAGGCTTTTGGGGTTTCCAAAAGTAACTGTTTGCGGCCTATGCCCCTCACACAAAAACTGTTGCTGCAGAGTCGGTTCCACTATAGACATAACCTATTTTAAATGTCCTGGTGTTCTATTAGTTCAAAAGTGCTGGCAGTAAATATGCAATATTGTGACTTCATTCCAGTAAATATTTAAGGGATTTTAATTTCATTTTCTTTCAAAGCAATCAGAGCCCATAAAAGGATACTGCTTGTCAAATGCATTTCTTTTCCTTTAATACTCTGTGTACGTGTATAGAAATCTTCAGTGGGAATAATAGCAGAATCACTTCAACTTATCTGTATTATGAAGTACGTTTAATTTAAAACCATTTTTTCTCCAGATGAATTTTATAACCAAGTAGCGACCCCTTACAGAGGATTCTATAATGGAAATCCTGACATGAAATTAACTAAAACAACTCTAGAAGTCAAGTCTCTGACAAAAATAAATTAGATTTATGTTCCTTTTGTGTCTGGCCTATTCCTTGCAAAGGACAGGTGGGGGGAAATCAACAGTATTTACAATCCTGTTGGGCTTAATGGATTTGCAAGTTAGAATTTTCAATTGTGAGTTATATGAGAATCAGCAAAGAAAGCCGTATGTACAGCTAATTAATTACCACTGTAATTAACCAACAGCCAGATGTTTATATTTTGTTGAATCAGGAAAAGATGCCATTTAGTGTGTAATTTTGTAGAAAGTCCATGCAGTGAAATAATAATACTATGTGTATATGAGCTTGTAATTGTATGTTTTATTTGAGACTTAAACCATTTTTATAAAGCAGAAGCCAGTGGGTATTCACAGCTGGTAAAAGGAGAAAGCATTTGCTACTGCAGAGAGCTCCTCTATGAACTGCTTGAGCTGACTTAAAATGGAGACGTTTCTATCACAAGTAAAGCAGCCACTGGGAAGACCTAAATATGCTCCTGGTTTAAGACTATACTGATTGTGACATAAACATTACACCTCTTTTTTAGACCTTTACCTGGGATTTTCTGTAAAAACTGAAGCTCTTAAAATCAAGAATCAAAGTCTAGTGAGTACAAATGTGTAAAAATATTGAGTGCAAGGTTTATCACCACTAATTTATTCTCTTGACACCCTTGCAAAGTACAGTACCACTTTTATTTCCATTTTCAAGGTTAAAAAAAAATCTATAAAACTATTGACTTTTCTAAACTCCTGAGCAAGGAATATCTCAAACAAAACTAAACCTTATGAGAATTTTGTTTGGGGTTTAACTCATTCTCCCATGTATTCATTCTTCATACTCCTTATCCATTGCCACTCAAAGGACAACTAAATAAACATGCTTAAAGTGGCACCAAAGAGAAGATCAACTGATTCTTAAGGACTTTTAGGGAAAATATTTTAGTTAACTTATTCAAATTCACTTATATATTTATTTATTTTTTATTATTGATTTTTGTTGTTGGTGAGAATATACACAGCAAAATATATACAAATTCAATTGTTTCTACAGGTACAATTCAGTGACATTGATTACATTCTTTGAGTTGTGCAACCATTCTCACCCTCATTTTCTGAGTTGTTCCTCCCCATTAATATAAACTCGTTACCCCCTAAGATTTCTATCTAGTCTTTTGAGTATCTGTTGTCAGATTAATTTCTTAGAGTTCTTAAAAGACTATTACTCAAGGCATACATTTTTTAGTAGTTAAACTAGAATATTGTTTGGTTTAAGAAGACTTCAGGGATATTTTTGGTTTAAGGTTTTAAGATTATGACAGGACAATAGCTTCAGGGATTAATCCAGCCTCCGTAGCTTCAGAATTTGAAACTCTACACTGCATTTCCCCCTTTTGACCAGTATTGTTCTACAGAAAATTTGACCAAAAATGTTCAGTAATGGTAGCCAGGCACCAACAAGTTCTCCTAGTCTCATGGCAAAGGAGGCAGTTTTTCATGGAGTCAATTAGCCACACTCATGTATTTTTTATTTCTTTAAAAATATATATATATTGATACATTTTCAAAAGTAAAATAAAGCTAAAGCAGCAGCCAATGTCATACCACTCTCCACTGTAATTCCTGATCCTCAAAAGCTACCAATATTAAATCTTAATAGTGTTTGCTTTGTTTTCCTTTTGGTTCTTAGTTTTGTGATTTTAAAAAGCATAATATTTTTTGCATTTATTTATTTTCTTTGTTTAAATGCACTTTAGGTGAAAGTTTACAGATCAAGTTAAATTCTCATTTAAAAACTCATACACATATTGTTTTATTTTTAAATGGTGTGTACCATGGACTATCAGAAGAATAAACAGATCTGTCTTGGAAGAAGTGCAGCCAGAATGCTTTTTGGAGTCTAGAACGGTGAGACTTCTTCTTCTGTACTTTGGACATGTTATCAGAAAAGACCAGTCCCTGGAAAAGGCAATCATGCTTTTTTGTGTCAATGGAAAAGAGGAAGACTCTGTGTCAATCTATTTCCTTGAGGGTCTTCCTTTTTTAAATGACCCTCTACCGAGCATGATGTCCTTCTCCAGGGAGTGATCCTCCTGATAACATGTCCAAAGTATGTGAGATATAGTCTCACCAGCCTTACTTCCAAGGAGCATTCTGGTTGTACTTCTTCCAAGACAGATTTATTCATTCTTTTGGCAGTCTATGGTATATTAGTAATCTTCACCAACACCACAATTCGTAGGTGTCAATTATTCTTTGGCCTTCCGTTTTCATTGGTCAGCTTTTGCATCTATATGAGGCAGTTGAAAATACCATGGCTTCGATGCAACACACCTTAGTCTTCAAGGCGACATCTTTGCTTTTCAACAGTTTAAGGAACTTTTTGCAGATTTGCCCAAATGCAATGTGTCTTTTGATTTCTTGACTGCTGCTTCCATGGGGGAAACCCTGGTGGCATTATGGTTAAATTCTATGGCTGTTAACCAAAAGGTCGGCAGTTCGAATCCGCCAGGCGCTCCTTGGAAACTCTACGGGGCAGTTCTACTCTGTCCTATAGGGTCACCATGAGTCGGAATTGACTCAACAGCAGTGGGTGGGGCTTCCATGGGTGTTGATTGTGCATTCAAGTAAAATGAAATCCTTGACAACCTCAAACTTTTCTGTTTATCAGGATGTGGCTTATTGGCCCAGTTGCGAGGATTTTGGTTTTCTATATGTGGAGGTGTAATCCATACTGAAGGCTGTGCTCTTTGATCTTCATCAGGAAGTGCTTCAAGTCCTCTTCACTTTCAGCAAGCGAGGTTGTATCAGCTGGATAACTCAGGTGGTTAATGAGTCTTCCTGCAATCTTGATGCCCTGTCCTTCACATGGAACAGCTTCTAGAATTATTCTGTCAGCATACAGATTGAAAACGCATGGTGAAAGGATACAACCTTGATGCACACCTTCCCTGAATTGGAGCCACGTGGTGTCCCCTACATACAGGTTCCTCACAAGCACAATTAAGTGTATGGAATTCCCATTCTTCCCAAAGTTTTTCATAATTTGTCATGATCCATACAGCCGAATGCCTTTCCCTAGTCAATAAAATACAAGTAAACATCTTTCTGGTATTCTCTGCTTTCAGCCAGGATCCTTCTGACATCAGCTATGATATCTGTGGTTCTGCATTCTCTTCTGAATCTGGCTTGAATTTCTGGCAGTTCTCTGTGGATGTACTGCTGCAACTGCTTTTGAATGATCATCAGCAAAATTTTACTTGTGTGTGATATTAATGATATTGCTGAATAATTTCCGCATTTGATTGGATCACCTTTCTTGAGAATAGGCATAAATGTGGATCTCTTCCAGTTGGCTGGCCAGGTAGCTTTCTTCCAAATTTTTTGGCATAGATGAGTGAGCATTTCCAGTGCTGCATCCCTTTGTTAAAACGTATCAGTTGGTATTCTGTCAATTCCTGGAGGCTTGTTTTTCACCAAATCCTTCAGTGCAGTTTGAACTTCCTCCTTCAGTACCATTGATTTCTGATCATATGCTACCTCCTGCAATGGCTGAACATTGACAAATTCTTTTTGGTATAGTGACCCTGTGTATTCCTTCCACCTTCTTTTGATGCTTCCTGCATCGTTTAATATTTTCCCCGTAGAATTTTTTACTATCGCAACTCGAGGCTTGAATTTTTCTTCAGTTCTTTCAGCTCGAGAAATGCTGAGCATGTTCTTCCCTTTTGGTTTTCTATCTCCAGGTCTTTGCATATGTCCTTATAATACTTTGTCTTCTTGAGCTGCCCTTCAAAATCTTCTATCCAGCTCTTCTACTTTGTCCTTTCTTCCATTTGCTTTAGCTATTCTTCATTCAAGAGCAAGTTTCAGAGTCTCTTTGGACATCCATTTTGGTCTTTTCTTTCTCTCCTGTCTTCTTAATGATCTCTTGTTTTCTTTATGTATATTGTCCTTGATGTCATTCCACAACTTGTCTGGTGTTTGATCATTAGTGTTCAACATGTCAAATCTATTCCTGAGATGGTCTCTAAATTCAGGTGGGATATACTCAAGATTCTGCTTTAGCTCTCCTGAACTTGTTCTAATTTTCTTCAGTGTTAGCTTGAACTCACATATGAGCAATTTATGGTCTTTTCGGCAGTCAGCTCCTAGCCTTATTCTAACTGACGATATCTAGCATTTGCATTATCTCTTTGCACAGATGTAATTTTTTTATTCCTATGTGTTCCATCTGGTGAGGTCCATCTATATAGTTGCTGTTTGTGTTGGTAAAAAAGGTATTGGAATGAAGAAGTTGTTAGTCTTGCAAAATTCTATCATGCAATTTCCGGCAGCACTTCTGTCACCAAGGTTGTATTTTCCAACTACAGGTCCTTCTTCTTTGTTTCCAACTTTTGTATTTCAGTCACTGGTAATTATCAATGCATCCTGATTCATGTTCAATCAATTTCAGATTGCAGAAGTTAATAAACATCTTTGATTTCCTCATCTTTGGCCTTAGTGGTTGGTGTGTAAATTTGAATAATGGTCATATTAACTGGTCTTCCTTGTAGGTGTATGGATATATCCTATGACTCACAGCATTGTACTTCAGGATAGATATTGAAATGTTCCTTTTGACAATGAATGCAGTGCCACTCCATTCCTTTTCAAGTTGTCATTCTGCCATGGTAGAGCATATGATTTTGTGATTCAAAATGGCCAGTTTCAGTCCACTTCAGCTCACTAATGCCTAGGATATCATTTACATTAAGTCCCCTGAAATAACACTTTTCCCTTAACCCAATATAGCTCAATATAATGTTCATTATTGCAGTTTTTTTACACAAATAACGTAGTCCTTCTACATTAGTTTGCCAAGTGCTCCCTCCCCAGAGAGGCGTTTTTGTAAATGCACTAGGCGATTTTTTTTTTTATATAGCAACGTGAAAAAAAAAAAGGAGGGGGGCATAACTGCACCTAAGAAACTACCTCCCCCGGGGCGGGCGGGAGCAGTCGGCCAACAAATGTAGAAGCCTTGTGTTATTTGTGTAAAAAATATGGTAATTATATATGTGTATATTAGTCTCTACATAATTTTTTTCCCAGTTGAGAGATTATTATATTATGGTCCTTTCTTATAATTTTTTTTGGGAAATTTCAGTATGTAATACTTTAAAATGCAGGCACTAGAATTAGCTTATTCATAATCCTTGTTTCACGATACACTACCTCTGCTGCTGTTATGGCCTTCCTTTACTGTTTAATTAGTTAATATAATTAATTTATGCAATAAACAGTGTGTATCACCTGCTCAAGTTAGTATGTTGAATATAACTTTAACTATTTAACTCATCCCCTTGCTTTCCCTGAATAAAGTGCCCTGAATTTCATTTTCATCATTCCATTGCTTTCTATTTAAATCCATTTTGTATAATTTATATCTACCCTTTAAATAGTATTCAGTTGTTTTAATGTTATGAAAAAATATATCATTGAAGATAACCTTTTATGATTTACATTTTCACTTAATATTACATTCATAAGGTTCCTCCATGTAATGGTGTTTTCTGAAAGTTATTTGTTCTATTCTATTCTATAACATTCACAGTGTGAATATAACACAATTTATCCATAAGCATTTGTTAACAGGCACTGAGCTGTTTTCAGGTCTGCACTATTTTGTCCAATGCCACTATAAATAATCTTGTACACATGTCCTATTCCTGCTGGGACGCAGAAATCAAACTGAATTTATATTAACCTTATCTCCAACCTACTTTCTAAATACTCATATTATTTCTAATAATTCATCTAAACATTATTTTTTAACATAATTATCATAACATCTTCAAAGAAGGGTGTTTTCTATCCTCTCTTCATGTGTTTATGATTCTAATTTCTTTTTCTTGTCTTATTGCCCTGTCTAGGAACTGTAGTTCAAGGCTGGGTAGAAGTGGTGGCATCATGTGCTCTTATCTCACTCCTGGCATTAAATGAAATGTTTTCAACATTTCACCGGTTAGGATGATATTTGCTCTAGTTTAAAAGTACTTTAATCATCTAGCCTTAGTTCACTCTAATTCCTAATATTTCAGAAACTTTCTTATGAGTAGGTAATAAACTGTAAAATTATCTGTTTCTATTAAAAGAATTACGTTTTCTTTTTTTATCTGTTAATTCAATGAATTAAATTTACTCTTGATATTAACCCATCCTTGAATAATGTAGAATTTATTTTATAACTTCCTGTTTTACCTCTTCATTCTAAGAATCTCATGTTGGTTCTTCTGGATTACTCCTTGTAAAAGAGTCTATTGATGCAACACCCTGCACCACCTTCCACCTAGCTATGAATGACTTCAAATATAGTGGAGAGTTCCCAGTTTGCGATAGCTTCCCACCTCCAGTACCTGCAGCAATCTGCTTTTCTGTCTGAGGATTTTCTCAGTCAAGACTTTTTGGAAGCTCCATAGATTTAGATTTTACATCTCCAAAGATTATATTTAATTCAGGAAGCAAAGGAGTAAATTCTGACATGATTTTTACAGAGTTCATCAGAATCCCAAGAGTCTGAGCCACAGTTGCCAAGGTTGTATCCCAATCATTAATGCATGTTTATTGTTCTTTCCCCTTCCTTGTCTTACTTCCCTCGCCCCCTCGTTTGTGTTTTCTATGATGATCTATGTAAATTGCCTTCACCTAAATTCTTTTCTCAAAGTCTCGTTTGGTTTGAAGAGAGATTAATACAATTCTGTAATGTTATCTTTCTCAATTTTGCATTTTTATATTTTGTTGTTTTGACAAATTTTAGTCTACTGAACTTTTATATACATATGCATACATGTGTGTGAATATGTGTGTATGTGATTTAATCCAACTTTTCCCTAAATATTAGTTCATAGTGTCTTTCCAGTGTTGTTTCTTTGGAAAAATACTCAATAGGCATGGATAGAAAGAAAATATATTTAAAAATACAAATTATCTCCTTTTATTTCTCTGAAAAATATTAATTATACTTTTATATTTGCTTTTTCTCTGGGTACTGCCTTATTTTCTCAAATTTATTTATTTATTTTTTGTCTCTGTCATCAATGTTTGTGGCTTTATTTAAATGTATGATCATTCTTAGTGGTCTGTTTATATTTAAGAAGAGGGTATTAAAAATGTGGAAGATCTATATGCATGCATGGATGTTATTAAATGACAGACTTTAGACTTAAATTTAGATTTCAGGAAGACTTCTGGACATTTTGCTGAGGAATCACAAAATATTAAGACCTGTATAGATTATTTTCCAAGTTTTTTTGTTAGTTGGTTCCAATTTTATTACTTTTATTCAATAAAATCCAGACAAATCTCAGTTTTATTTATACTTTTTCCGGGGTAATAAAGATAGATTTTAATACTTCGATGAAAAAATATTTTGGAAAATAGTAAGAAGCAAATGGGTAGTAGTTGGAGACAGAGACTAATTTGAATGGACTCTACACTAATTACATACAAAAAAAACTCAAACCCATTGTGGTCGAGTTGATTCTGACTCATAGTGACCCTAGAGGACAAAGTAGAACTGCTCCATAGAGTTTCCGAGGAGCACCTGGTGGATTTGAACTGCCGACCTTTTGATTAGAAGCTGTAGCACTTAACCACTACACCACCAGACTTTCCACACTAATTACATGGGCCATGAAAATCCCATAGTCCTATCCACAATTTTGCACATTTTCTTTTTAACATTCCCAGTGCCCTCTAGTGCTCTAGTTACTGTAGCCTTTTATCTTTCATACTGTAGCCACAGATCTGTTTCCAAAGTTAAAAAAAGAAAAAAGAAAACTTCACTTACCAAATGTTAGTAAAAGTCCCTTTCTGCCTAACTTTTGAGATGCTGGAAGATCTCACGTTCAGAGCATTCTTCTTATTGCCCTCCCCCATGCCCTATTACACTAGTTCCTTCCTCTTTACAGCAGCCTTTCCAATAAAGCCTCTCCTTGCCTAAATCCAGGTTTGTTTTTATTGGACAGTTTCTGATGCCATTAATGAAATAGGTTGAGATTCAGCCTTATCTACAGACTCCTCCATCCTCAAGCAATTTGCATTTTGAGTTCTTAGAACTCTTCTTTTATTTAGAGATTTGGGGATCTTCAGTGAGTTCAACTTTTGATTATTTTGATTCCCTTAGGAATTTTTATAAGCACTGAATTATCTCTAATCAGAATAGAACTTTGAAGGAGTTTCACAACCGAATTTGCTAATGCATAACACATGGAGCTAGGGAACTATTATACATGCATGCCATAATACATACATACATACATACAGAGACACAAATAGGAGCTGGGCAATAAAAAAAAAAAAAAAATTGGGGGGCAATAGTCCTGCTAAATTAATTTCCTCACAAAATCTACAGGTTGGAGAGCTGAGGGAACACTCTAAACAATCTCTGGGGTCAGAGATCAGAGGGATCCCACTACCTAACTCTACCACCCTGGTTGGTACACTCTTTAGAGTTGGGATGCTAAAGAAATTCTCCCACGCATTCCTGGGTTTGGCGAGTGGGAAAAATCAGAAGATGCCACATAGAAGGAGCAAAGGAAAGTCACTGTGCAATGGAAAGTCTGCACAAAGGAATAAAAATAAGTCATTAAGGCTTGTCAGCAGACAAAGACTTCTGGAACATTGGTTAAAGTCAGATAACTCGATATATGTCTTGAAGGACGCATTACTGCAGCTGATGATGGTTAGGTCAGATTTCTCTCAGGGCAAGCCACCGTCCCAATCTTTAAATGAAATCTGGTGAAATGTTGGAGTCATGCGGGGCGCCAGATTAAGGGACGGGCTAAAAGGGGTCTCCTGAGGGCTAGTCCTGGGCCAACAGAAGATTTGGGGACCATGAACGCCGGGATTCTTCTAGTCTCAGTCAGACCATTAAGTCTGGTCTTTTTATGAGAATTTGGGGTCGGCATCCCACTGTTCTCCTGCTCCCTCAGGGGTTCTCTGATGTGCTCCCTGTCAGGGCAGCCATGGGTTGTAGCCGGGCACCCTCTAGTTCTTCTGGTCTCAGGATGATGTAAGCCTCTGGTTCATGTGGCCCTTTCTGTGTCTTGGGCTTATGGTTATCGTGTGACCTTGGTGTTCTTCATTCTCCTTTGATCCAGGTGGGTTGAGACCAATTAATGCATCTTAGATGCCAGCTTTTTAGTATTTAACACCCCAGATGCCACACTTCAAAGCGGGATGCGGAATGTTTTCAAAATAGAATAATTTTGCCAATTGACTTAGAAGTCCCCTTAAGCCATAGTCGCCAAACCCCTGCCCTTGTTCCACTGACCTTTGAAGCATTCAGTTTATCCCAGAAACTGCTTTTGGTCCAGTACAGTTGAGCTAACCTTCCCTGTATTGAGTATTGTCCTTCCCTTCACCTAAAGTAATTCTTATCTACTAACTAATCAGTAAATAACCCTCTCCCACCCTCCCTCCCTCCCTCCCCCCTCTCATAACCACAAAAGAATGTGTTCTTCTCAGTTTATACTATTTCTCAAGATCTTGTAATAGTGGTCTTATACAATATTTGTCTTTTTACTCTTTTGATGAAGATTTTAGATGAGCATCGGTGTTTGATTTTTAGGAGCTCCCAGTTATCTTGTTTCTCTTCAACATTTTTGATAGTGTTCTGTATTCTGTTTATGCCTTGTATTAGGGCTCCGAATGTTACCTGGTTTCTCTTCATCATTTTTAGTAATGTTTTGTATTCTGTTTATGCCTTGTATTAGGGCTCCGTTTTAGTCTTTATATTTAGGCCTTTGATCCACTTGGAGTTAGTTTTTGTGCATGGTGTGAGGTATAGGTCCTGTTTCACTTTTCTTGCAAATGGATATCCAGTTATGCCAGCGCCATTTGTTAAAAAGACTATCTTTTCCCCAATTAACTGACACTAGGTTCTCAATTTTGTACCAGTACCAGGCTGTTTTGACTACTGTGGCTATATAATAGGTTCTAAAATCAGGTAGAGTGAGACCTCCCACTTTCTTCTTCTTTTTCAGTCATGCTTTACTTATCTGGGGCTTCTTTCCCTTCCATATGAAGTTGTTGATTTGTTTCTCCATCACATTAAAAAATGTCATTGGAATTTGGATCAGAAGTGCATTGTATATATAGATGGCTTTTCGTAGAATAGACATTTTTACTATGTTGTCTTCTTATCCATGAGCAAGGTAAGTTTTTCCACTTATGTAGGTCCTTTTTAGTTTCTTGCACTAGTGCTTTGTAGTTTCTTTGTATAGGTCTTTTACAACTTTGGTAAGATTTATTCCTAAGTATTTTATCTTCTTGGGGGCTACTGTGAATGGTATTGATTTGGTGATTTCCTCTTCAATGTTCTTTTTGTTGATGTAGAGGAATCCAAGTGATTTTTGTATGTTTATCTTATAACCTGAGACTCTGCCAAACTCTTTTCTTAGTTTCAGTAGTTTTCTGGAGGATTCCTTAGGGTTTTCTGTGTATAAAATCATGTCATCTGCAAATAGATATAATTTTACTTCTTCTTTGCCAACCTGGATGCTCTTTTTTTTCTTTGTCTAGCCTAATTGCTCTGGCTAGGACCTCTAGCACAATGTTGAATAAGAGCAGTGATAAAGGGCATCCTTGTCTGGTTCCCGTTCTCAAGGGAAATGCTTTCAGGCTCTCACCATTTAGAGTGATGTTGGCTGTTGGCTTTGTATAAAAAAAAGATGCCCTTTATTATGTTGAGGAATTTTCCTTCAATTCGTATTTTGCTGAGAGTTTTTTATCATAAATGGGTGTTGGACTTTGTGAAATGCCTTTTCTGCATCAATTGATAAGATCATGTGGTTTTTGTCTTTTGTTTTATTTATATGGTGGATTACATTAATGGTTTTTCTAATATTAAACCAGCCCTGCATACCTGGTATAAATCCCACTTGGTCATGGTGGATTATTTTTTGATATGTTGTTGAATTGTATTGGCTAGAATTTTGTTGAGGATTTTTGCATCTATGTTCATGAGGGACATAGGCCTGTAATTTTCTGTTTTTTTGTGGTGTCTTTACCTGGTTTTGGTATCAGGGAGATGGTGGCTTCATAGAATGAGTTGGGTAGTATTCTATCATTTTCTATGCTTTGAAATACCTTTAGTAGTAGTGGTGTTAACTCTTCTCTGAAAGTTTCGTAGAACTCTGCAGTGAAGCCATCCGGGCCAGGGCTTATTTGTTGGGAGTTTTTTGATTACCGTTTCAATTTTTTTTTTTTGTTATGGGTCTATTTAGTTGTTCTATTTCTGATTGTGTTACTTTAGGTAGGTAGTGTTTTTCTAGAAATTCATCCATTTCTCCTAGGTTTGCAAATTTGTTAGAGTACAATTGTTCATAGAAATGTGATATGATTCTTTTAATTTCAGTTGAGTCTGTTGTGACATGGCCCATCTCATCTCTTATTTGGGTTATTTGTTTCCTTTCCTGTATTTCTTTAGGCAGTCTGGCCAATGGTTTATCAATTTTGTTAATTTTTTTCAAGAACCAGCTTTTGGCTTTCTTAATTCTTTCAATTGTTTTTCTGTTCTCTAATTCATTTAGTTCAGCTCTAATTTTTGTTATTTGTTTTCTTCTGGTGCCTGATGGATTCTTTTGTTGGTCACTTTCTATTTGTTCAAGTTGTAGGAACAGTTCTCTGATTTTGGCTCTTTCTTCTTTTTGTATGTGTGCATTTATTGATATAAATTGACCTCTGAGCACTGCTTTTGGTGTGTCCCAGAGGTTTTGATAGGAAGCGTTTTCATTCTCGTTGCATTCTATGAATTTGTTTATTCCCTCCTTAATGTCTTTTATAACCCAGTCTTTTTTGAGCAGGGTATTGTTCGGTTTCCATATATTTGATTCCTTTTCCCTGATTTTTCTGTTATTGATTTCCACTTTTATGGCCTTGTGGTCTGAGAAGATGCTTTGTAATATTTTGATGTTTTGGATTCTGCAAAGGGTTGTTTTATGACCTTATATGTGGTCTATTCTAGAGAATGTTCCATGGGCACTAGAAAAAAAAGTATACTGTGCAGCTATTGGGTGGGCTGTTGTGTATATGTCTATGAGATCAAGTTGGTTGATTGTAGCATTTAGATCTTCCGTGTCTCTATTGAGCTTCTTACTGGAAGTCCTATCCTTCTCCTAAAGTGGTGTTTTGAAGTCTCCTACTATAATTGTGGAGGTGTCTATCTCACTTTTCAGTTCTGTTAAAGTTTGTTTTATGTATCTTGCAGCCCTGTCATTGGGTGCATAAATATTTAATATGGTTTTATCTTCCTGGTCTATTGTCCCTTTAATCATTTTGTAGTGTCCTTCTTTATCCTTTGAGGTAGATTTAACTTTAAAGTCTATTTTGTCAGAAATTAATATTGCTACTCCTGCTCTTTTTTGATTGTTGTTTGCTTGATATATTTCTTTCCACCCTTTGAGTTTTAGTTTGTTTGTGTCTCTAAGTCTAAGGTGTGTCTCTTCTAGGCAGCATATAGACGGATCACGTTCCTTTATCCAGTCTGAGACTCTCTGTCTCCTTATTGGTGCATTTAGTCCATTTACATTCAGTGTAATTATAGATAAGTATGTATTTTAATGCCTTTTGTGTGTATTGTTGACAATTTCATTTTTCCACTTACTTTTTTGCACTGAGACATTTTTCTTTGTAAATTGTGTGTTCCTCATTTTCATAGTAGTTGAATTTATGTTTGCTGAGTCATTACGTTTGTCTTGGTTTTTATTTTGAGTTATGGAATTGTTAGACCTCTTTGCGGTTACCTTAATATTTGCCCCTATTTTTCTAAGTAAGAACCTAACTTGTGTTGTCCTGTATTGCCTTATTTTCCTCTCCATATGGCAGTTCTGTGCCTCCTGTATTTAGTCCCTCTTTTTGATTATTGTGATCTTTTACATATTGACTTCAATGATTCCCTGTTTTGAGCATTTTTTTCTTTTTAAAATTAATCTTAATTTTCTTTTGTGATTTCCCCATTTGAGTTGATATCAGGACGTTCTGTTCTGTGACCTTGTGTTGTGTTGGTATCTGATATTATTGATTTTCTGACCAATTTCCTTTAGTATTTCTTCTAGCTTTGGTTTGGTTTTTGCAATTTCTCTATCTTTTTGATTTCTTCAACTGCTTTATCAGTATGTTCCTTGGCTTTTTCTGTAGATTGCCTTATTTCATTTATGAGGTCATCTCTGATGTCTTGAAGCATTCTGTAAATAATTTTTTTTTATTTTAGCTTGTGTTTATCTGTAAATGTTTTATATTCACCTTCATATTTGAGAGAGAGTTTTGCTGGATATATGATCCTTGGCTGGCAGTTTTTCTCCTTCAGTGCTCTATGTATGTCATCCCATTGCCTTCTTGCCTGCATGGTTGCTGCTGAGTAGTCTGAACTTATTCTCATTGATTCTCCTTTGTAGGAGACCTTTCTTTTCTCCCTGGCTGCTTTTAAAATTTTCTCTTTATCTTTGATTTTGGCAACTTTGATGATAATATGTCTTGGTGATTTTCTTTTTGGATCAATCTTATATGGGGTTCAATGAGCATCTTGGATAGATATCCTTTCGTCTTTCATGATGTCAGGGAAGTTTTCTGCCAACAGATCTTCGACTATTCTCTCTGTGTTTTCTGTTATCCCTCCCTGTTCTGGAACTCCAATCACACGCAAGTTATTTGTCTTGATAGATTCCCAAATGATTCTTAGGGTTTCTTCATTTTTTAAAATTCTTTTACCTGATTTTTTTTTCAGCTATATTAGTGTCAACTCCCTTGTCCTGCAGATCCCCCACTATGCATTCCAATTGTTCAAGTCTGCTCCTCTGACTTCCTATTGAGTTGTCTAATTCTGTAATTTTACTGTTAATTTTTTGGATTTCTGAATGCTGTCTCTCTATGGATTCTTGCAGCTTATTACCTTTTCCACTATGTTCTTGAATAATCTTTTTGATTTCTTCAACTGCTTTATCAGTGTGTTCCTTGGCTTTTTCTGTAGATTGCCTTATTTCATTTCTGAGGTCATCCCTGATGTCTTGAAGCATTCTGTAAATTCGTTTTTTATATTCTGCATCTGGCAATTCCAGGATTGTATCTTCATTTGGGAAAGATTTTGATTCTTTAATTTGGGGAGTTGTAGAAGCAATCATGGTCTGCTTCTTTATGTGGTTTGATATCGACTGCTGTCTCTGAGCCATCTATAAGATATTGTAATGATTTATTTTATATTTGCTCACTGAGTCTTATCTTGTTTTGTTTTCTTTCAATATACATACATGGGCTACTAGATTGCGCTGTCTTGATTGTTGTAGCCCTTGAATCACTTATGTCCTGTTACCAGGTGGCCTGGGCTGTTACCAGATATATAAGCCTGAGAGTCCATTCACTATTCTTGAGTAGAATCCAATTTTCGGTCACCAAGTGTATGGTGCAGACTGTCACCTATCCACCTAGAGGAGTAGTGGTGATAGTTGTGTGCACCAGATTCTAGTAGCAACAGGAGGTAACACTCCGGGGGGGGGGGGCAGGATGCTGACAGGCTTCCCCCAAGTGCCAGTAAGGTAGGTGTGTCTCTATTCCTAAAGCACTTTGGTGGGTGGTCTCTGCAGCTGTACCTTAGGCACTCAATGCATGTACCTCTACAGATTGGTAGGTGTCACCATCCTCAGGCCCCTATGGCTGGAGGTTAGGTGTTCTGGGGAGATCTTCAGCCCTCAGTTCCGCATTGTGGGCCAGTGAGGGCTCTGTTTAATAGGCAGAGATATCAGACCTGGGAAACTTGTCTTTCCAGTAATCTGTTAAAACAGTTACTGTCAGATTCCTATCAGAATTGCCTTTGCATTATAATAGCCACCTTGTTCCTTGTAGGGAAAAAAGCCCAAGACTTTGGATCTCATATGCTTGGCTGGAGCTGGTTTTGTATTTTTAGTCCAATTTCGGGAAGTCAGGGAAGGATTTTTGGTCCCTGGGTTTTTCGTAGCAGCTTCTCTCAGGCCAGGAGAATGGGTTAGGAAAAGATAAAACAAACCACAGAGCACTACACTCTCTGGCTCAGGAAATTCCAATGTTAATGAAGCCGCCTGGGAAGGGGAGGGGAGGGATCAGATATATAGAGAGTAGCACCCCGGAATATACACAAAGTTACTTATCTTGCTTGGTGATGAGTGTTTTATCTGAGATTCCTGATTCGTGTGTAGCCTGTGTGCGTTGGCTGGGTCGAGATCGCCCCTGTGGTTCAGGCCCGTGTCTTGTGCTTGTGCTGTCTCAGAAGCCTTGGTCAGTTCCTCTGCTCCCAGTCCAAAGCCCAGTGCCAAGGTTCCCCGGCTGGGAGGCTGCACTCCAAGCTCCGAAACCAGTTGCTGCCTCCGGGTGTCTTCTCCTCCTGTCAGCTGCGTTGCTGCGCTGCCTGTGTGCACTGGCTGAGCTTCCCCTGAGGTTAGTTCTCGGGGCTACAGCTGCGTCCCGTGTTTACGCCATCTCAGGATGCCGTGCTCAGCAACCCTGCACCCAGTCCAAAGCCCAGCGCCAAGGTTTTCTGACTGGGACACTGGCTCCAGGTTCTGAAAACAGTAGTTTCTTCCCCAGGGTTGCTCGTTCTCCGTCTCTGTCACTCAGGTCAACTCTTTAGATCTGTGTTTGATTGGCGGTGTTCGTAGATTGTCATGTATGTGATCGATTCACTTGTTTTTCCCAGTCTTTGTTGCAAGAGGTATTCAAGATAGCTTCTACCTAGTCAGCCATCTTGGCCCCACCTCCCAGAAAATATTCTTTGATGGTTATGAGAGGGAGGGAGGGAGGGAAGAAGGGGCTTTTCACTAATTAGATAAAAAATTAGATAGTAGATAAGAATTGTTTTACGTGAAGGGAAAGACAACACATAGTACAGGCGAGGTCAGCACAAATGGACGAAACTACAAGCAAAGAAGTTTCTTGAATAAACAGTGCTTTGAAGGCCAGTGTAGCAGAGGTGGGGGCTTGGAGACCATGGTTTCAGGGGATATCTAAGTCAGTTGGCATAATATAATCTATTAAGAAAACATTCTGCATCCTACTTTGGAGAGTGGCGTCTGGAGTCTTAAATGCTGGCAAGCAGCCATCTAAGATGCATCAATTGGTCTCAACCCACCTGGAGCATAGGAGAATGTAGAACACCAAAGACACAAGGTAATTATGAGCCCAAGAGGCAGAAAGGACCACATAAACCAGAGCCTGCATTGGCCTGAGACCAGAAGAGCTAGATGGCACCCGGCTACAACCAATGACTGCCCTGACAAGGGAGCACAACGGAGAGCCCCTGAGGGAGCAGGAGAGCAGTGGGATGCAGACCCCAAATTCTCGTAAAGGCACCAGACTTAATGGTCTGACTGAGACTAGAAGGACCGTGGAGGTCATGGTCCCCAGACCTTGTGTTAGCCGAAGACAGGAGCCATTCCCAAAGCCAACTCTCCAGAAAAGGATTGGACTGGGCTATGGGATAGAAAATGATACTGGTGAAGAATGAGCTTCTAGGATCAAGTAGACACTTGAGACTATGTTGGCATCTCCTGTCTGGAGAAGACGAGAGAGCAGACGGGGTCAGAAGCTTGCCGAATAGACACGAAAATAGAGAGTGGAGGGAAGTAGTGTGCTGTCTCATTAGGGGGGAGGAATTAGGAGTATATAGCAAGGTGTATATAAATTTTTGGGTGAAAGACTGACTTGATTTCTAAATTTTCACTTAAAGCACAGTAAAAATTAAAAAAAAAACATAACTTCATACATAGAAAATATATTTTGCGGGCTTTTTTTTTTTATCCCTATATATTCTAATTTTGTAGGCCTGGTCCTAGAAATTTTATGTAAAAACAAAGGTAAATGATAGATAGATGGATAAATGATGGGTAGATGATAGATTGATGATAGCTTGACAGATGATAGAGAAAGAGAGAGAGAATGTTAGAGAAAGATAAAAGGTAGATGATTAGGTTAAACAGTCATATTTACAAACCACTGTTTTAGAGTTCATTGAAAATCTTCACAGCATAATATGATCTACATCTATGCTCCTCTCTAAAGAAATAAGTCTTTGGCTTTGCTAGATTGTGGTTAGTTTATCAAGAGTCAGGAGGATAGTAAGGCTTTACCTACATGGGATAATAATTTTCATTGAATGACTCTCAGTTTAGTCACAGGATCTTTCACATATTGAACTACCTTCTCAAAGCATGTGGGAAAATTCTTATTACTGTTCTTAAAGCCATATTTCCAACCGAAGAAAATTATTTCTATTTTTATCCTTCTTGTTGAAAAACAGGCTGTTTATACTATAGCTTGCAAGTAAATTATTGTTTTTTATTTGTGGACACATCAGGTATTGCTGTTCTATAGCTTCCGAGTTCAGTTACATTGATGAAGTATGTACACAGACCCAATCTGTGCTAAGGCCTCATCTGGGAACTTGATATAAAAAGTAGGGATAGCCAAAAAAGGATAGGGTATAAACAATCCACAATTCCTATATATGTAACACCAAGTGATGCATATGAATATTATTGTTATTACGTGGCATTGAGTTGGTTCCAACTCACAGCAACACTATGTTCAACAGAATGACACACTGCCCCGTCCTGTGCCATCCTCACAATTGTTGTTATGCTTGAAACCATCGTTGTAGCCTCTGTGTCAATTTATCTTGTTGGGGGCCTTCCTATTTTATGCTGACTCTCTGCTTTCCCAAGCGTGTTATCCTTCAGGGACTGGATCCTCCTGATAACATGTTCAAAATATGTGAGATGTAGTCTCGTTATCCCTGCTTCTAAGGAGCAACCTGGTGTACTTCCTCCAAGACAAATTTGTTTGTCCTTTTGGCAGCCCATGGTATATTTTATGTTCTTCACCAACACCACAATCAAAGGTGTAAATTCTTTTTCAGTCTTCCTTATTCATTGTCCAGCTTTCATATGCATATGAGGCAATTGAAAACACCATGGCTTGGGTCAGGCGCACCTGTCTTCAAGGTGACATCGTTGATTTTCAGCATTTTAAAAAGGTCTTTCTAGCAGATTTGCCCAATGAAATGCATCCTTTGCTTTCTTCTCTGCTGCTTCCATGAGTGTTGATTGTGGATCCAATAAGACAAAATCCTTGACAACCTCAATCTTTTTTCCATTTATCATTTTGTTGCTTTGGTCCAGTTTTGAGGATTTTTGTTCTCTTTATGTTGAGGTGTAATCCATACTGAAGACTGGGTTATTTGATCTTCATCAGTAAGTGCTTCAAGTCCTCTTCACTTTCAGCAAGCAAGGTTGTGTCATCTGTATAACACAGGTTGTTAATGAGTCTTCCTCCAACCCTGATGCCCCGTATTTCATAAAGTCCAGCTTCTTGTATTATTCTCTCAGCATACAGACTGAATAGGTATGGTGAAAGGATATGATCCTGACATACATCTTTCTTGACTTTAAGCTATGCAGTATCCCCTTGTTCTGTTCAAACAACTGTCTCTTGATCTATGCACAGGTTCCTCTGGAGCACAACTATTATGGAATTCCCATTCTTCACAATGTTGTCCATAATTTGCCATGATCCACACAGTCAAATGCCTTTGCATAGTCAATAAAACACAGACAAACATCTTTCTGGTATTTTATGCTTTCAACCAGGATCTACCTGACATCAGTAATGATATCCCTGGTTCCACATCCTCTTCTGAATCTGGCCTGAATTTCTGGCTGTTTCCTGTGGATATGCTGATGCAGCCACTTTTGAATGATCTTCAGCAAAATTTTACTTGCATGTGGTATTAATGATATTGTTTTATAATTTTCACATTCAATTGGATCAACTTTCTTGGGAATAGATGCTTCCAGGGCTGCGTCCCTTTGTTGAATCATCTCAATTCGTATTTGGTCAGTTCCTGGCACCTTGTTTTTCATGAATAGCTTCAGTGCAGCTTAAACTTCTTCCTTGAGTACCATGAATTCCTGATCCTATGTATGAGTCGGAATCAACTCTATGGCAATGAGTTTGGATTGGATGCTACCTCTTGAAATGGTTGAACATCGACCAATTCTTTTTGGTATAGTGACTCTGTGTATTCCTTCCAACCTTTTTTGATGCTTCCTGCATTGTTTAATATTTTTCCTGTAGAATCCTTCAGTATTGCAACTCGAGGCTTGAATTTTTTCTTCAGTTTTTTCAGCTTGAGGAATGCTGAGCGTGTTCTTCCCTTTTGGTTTTCTATCTCCAGGTCATTGTACATGTCATTATAATACTTTGTCTTCTCAAGCTGCCCTTTGAAATATTCTGTTCAGCTCTTTTACGTCATCATTTCTTCCTTTTGCTTTAGCTTGGGGGCCATATGAATAGGAATATTAAATTACCTTGTCTGATCAATCATAAGGTCAAATAGAGCAAAATACTAGTTTAAAAGTTGTTTGTTACCCAGGATGTCCTCAAATTAATTGGCAAACAAGAACCTAATATCATAGATACTAGAGGGCATCTCCAAAATTTAAAAAAGAAGAAACTTATTGGTAGTAGAGTAATTTTTAATCAAAATGATTACATGTATATTTCTAAAATGTTTAGAAACTAAAATTGGCTAATTTTCAGTATTTGTTTTGGGTCACATACTCCCATTTCTACTAAAAAGCAAAACCATTGTTATGCCATCCTACAAGAGATTAGGCCTTAAGATCCACACTTAAACTTTTCCAGGTTCTGCAGAATCTTGATTTATACTTTTCTATTTCTGAAGTTTCCAAACTAAAAAGCTCACAATTCAAATCACATATCAGTTTAGTAAGTGAATATTAATACTTTTGACCAAAATTTTATTTTTAGAAAAGAAATACAATGTACCTTACTCAAAGATAAAATCTAGAAATACCTTACATACACTTTTGGGATGCATCAAAATATCTTGTGTCTGTCATTTTCATAGAGTTATGTTTTATCTGACATAGAATCTTCATAATTTTCTGTTGATGAATTGATTTACTAGTCCAAATTCCATGACCCCAAAGATATCAAGGGAACACTTTGATCTGGCAAAGTTCTTAATTTAAATGCAATAGGGTCTATCATTAAAGCAGTCCTGTTAGCCAATCACAATTGCTCTTCCCAGAAACACAGCCAAGAGAAAAGGCCCATTACCAGGCAATATCAACTATTTTCAAAATGTGTGTAGTAAGTAGACTCTCTGTTAGTTTTTTATGCATCTTTTGCATACACAAACAGGAAGACAGCAAGTGTAAAATGGTGGGAGTAGTAGTAGAGTCAGACCTGTCTAACTTCAGTGGGGGATAATGCAAATCAAAATCAGCCCAAGGCTGATGCCTATGAGGTGGAGTTCCAACGTACCTCCACTATCCAAACTTTTTACTAATTCTGACACCAATTGTCCCTCCCATGTCACTCTCTACTTCCCTTCTGGGTTCGACAATCTGTTGCATTGGCCACACAGAACTTAGAGACCATATTTACAGTTAAGTGATTTTTTAAGAAACAGGGTATAACTTAGGATCAGGATCAATAGGCAAAGTCAACATTCTTAAGTGCGGGACAGCTCTCTCAGCTCCTTCTGTCCATGCAGACCTCCTCTCAGCCCCTTCAGTACAGGTCTTCCCTGAGGACAGGTCTTCTCCACCCCCTCATGACAGGTTCCTCTGGGCCCTCTCAAGACAGGTTCCTCCTGGCCATCTGGGCCTTGCACTGCTGCCTCTGCTGCTGGGCCCCTTTGAGGCCTCTCACTGTCTTCAGTGTTACAGTCCTTGATTTAACAGCTCTTTTTTTTTTTTTTCCTCTTTTAGTTTTTTTTTTTTTTAATAATTTTTGTTGAGCTTTAAGTGAACGTTTACAAATCAAGTCAGTCTGTCACTTATAAGCTTATATACACCTTACTCGATACTCCCACTTACTCTCCCCCTAATGAGTCAACCCGCTCCCTCCTTCCAGTCTCTCCTTTCGTGACAATTTTGCCAGTTTCTAACCCTCTCTACCTTGCTATCTCCCCTCCAGACTGGAGATGCCAACACAGTCTCAAGTGTTCACCTGATACAAGTAGCTCACTCTTCATCAGCATCTCTCTCCAGCCCATTGTCCAGTCCCTTCCATGTCTGATGAGTTGTCTTTGGGAATGGTTCCTGTCCTGGGCCAACAGAAGGTTTGGGAACCATGACCACCGGGATTCCTCTAGTCTCAGTCAGACCATTAAGTTTGGTCTTTTTATGAGAATTTGGGGTCTGCAACCCACCGATCTCCTGCTCCCTCAGGGGTTCTCTGTTGTGTTCCCTGACAGGGCAGATAAGGGTTGTAGCTGGTCACCATCTAGTTCTTCTGATCTCAGGATGATGTAAGTCTCTGGTTCATGTGGCCCTTTCTGTCTCTTGGGCTCATAGTTATCATGTGACCTTGGTGTTCTTCATTCTCCTTTGATCCAGGT
The DNA here is from genome assembly GCF_030014295.1 of Loxodonta africana. NCBI lineage: Eukaryota > Metazoa > Chordata > Mammalia > Proboscidea > Elephantidae > Loxodonta > Loxodonta africana. Next base: position 54,994,816 of record NC_087351.1, read on the forward strand.
GGGTTGAGACCAATTGATGTATCTTAGATGGCCGCTTGTTAGCATTTAAGACCCCAGACGGCACGTTTCAAAGTGGGATGCAAAATGTTTTCCTAATAGAATTATTTTGCCAATTGACTTAGACGTCCCCTTAAGCCATAGTCCCCAAACCCCTGCCCTTGCTCCGCTGACCTTTGAAGCATTCAGTTTACCCCGGAAACTGCTTTTGGTCCAGTCCAGTTGAGCTGACCTTCCCTGTATTGAGTATTGTCCTTCCCTTCACCTAAAATAGTTCTTATCTACTAACTAATCAGTAAATAACCCTCTCCACCCTCCCTCCCTCCCCCCCTCATAACCACAAAAGTATGTGTTCTTCTCAGTTTTTACTATTTCTCAAGATCTTATAATAGTGGTCTTATACAATACTTGTCCTTTTGCATCTGACTAATTTCACTCAGCATAATGCCTTCCAGGTTCCTCCATGTTATGAAATGTTTCACAGATTCCTCACTGTTCTTTATGGATGCGTAGTATCCCATTGTGTGAATATACCACAATTTATTTAACCATTCATCCGTTGATGGACACCTTGGTTGCTTCCAGCTTTTTGCTATTGTAAACAGAGCTGCAATAAATGTGGGTGGGCATATATCTGTTCGTGTGAAGGCTCTTATTTCTCTAGGGTATATTCCGAGGAGTAGGATTTCTGGGTTGTATGGTAGTTCTATTTCTAACTTTTTAAGAAAACGCCAGATAGATTTCCAAAGTGGTTGTACCATTTTACATTCCCACCAGCAGTGTATAAGAGTTCCAATCTCTCCGCAGCCTCTCCAACATTTATTATTTTGTGTTTTTTGGATTAATGCCAGCCTTGTTGGAGTGAGATGGAATCTCATCGTAGTTTTAATTTGCATTTCTCTAATGGCTAACGATCAAGAGCATTTTCTCAAGTATCTGTTAGCTGCCTGAATATCTTCTTTAGTGAAGTGCGTGTTCCTATCCTTTGCCCACTTCTTGATTGGGTTGTTTGTCTTTTATGTGGTTGAGTTTTGACAGAATCATATAGATTTTAGAGATCAGGTGCTGGTCTGAGATGTCATAGCTGAAAATTCTTTCCAAATCTCTAGGTGGTCTTTTTACTCTTTTGGTGAAGTCTTTAGATGAGCATAGGTGTTTGATTTTTAGGAGCTCCCACTTATCTGGTTTCACTTTGTCATTTTTGGTAATGTTTTGTATTCTGTTTATGCCTTGTATTAGGGCTCCTAAGGTTGTCCCTATTTTTTCTTCCATGATCTTTATTGTTTTAGTCTTTATGTTTAGGCCTTTGATCCACTTGGAGTTAGTTTTTGTGCATGGTGTGAGGTATGGGTCCTGTTTCATTGTTTTGCAAATGGATATCCAGTTATGCCAGCACCATTTGTTAAAAAGACTATCTTTTCCCCAATTAACTGACACTGGTCCTTTGTCAAATATCAGCTGCTCATATGTGGATGGATTTATATCTGGGTTCTCAATTCTGTTCCATTGGTCTGTGTTTCTGTTGTTGTACGTACCAGGCTGTTTTGGCTGCTGTGGCAGTATAATAGGTTCTAAAATCAGGTAGAGTGAGGCCTCCCACTTTCTTCTTCTTTTTCAGTCATGCTTTACTTATCCGGGGCTTCTTTCCCTTCCATATGAACTTGGTGATTTGTTTCTCCATCACATTAAAAAATGTCATTGGAATTTGGATCAGAAGTGCATTGTATGTATAGATGGCTTTTGGTAGAATAGACATTTTTACTAGGTTAAGTCTTCCTATCCATGAACAAGGTATGTTTTTCCACTTAAGTAGGTCCTTTTTAGTTTCTTGCAGTAGTACTTTGTAGTTTTCTTTGTATAGGTCTTTTACATCTTTGGTAAGATTTATTCCTAAGTATTTTATCTTCTTGGGGGCTACCGTGAATGGTATTGATTTGGTGATTCCCTCTTCGATGTTCTTTTTGTTGATGTAGAGGAACCCAAGTGATTTTTGTATGTTTATCTTGAAACCTGAGACTCTGCCAAACTCTTCTCTTAGTTTCAGTAGTTTTCTGGAGGATTCCTTAGAGTTTTCTGTATATAAGTTCATGTCATCTGCAAATAGAGATAATTTTACTTCCTCCTTGCCAATCCGGATGCCCTTTATTTCTTTGTCTAGCCTAATTCCTCTGGCTAAGACCTCTAGCACAATGTTGAATAAGAGCAGTGATAAAGGGCATCCTTGTCTGGTTCCCGTTCTCAAGGGAAATGCTTTCAGGTTCTCTCCATTTAGAGTGATGTTGGCTGTTGGCTTTGTATTTATGCCCTTTATTATGTTGAAGAATTTCCCTTCAATTCCTATTTTGCTGAGAGTTTTTATCATGAATGGGTGTTGGACTTTGTCAAATGCCTTTTCTGCATCAATTGATAAGATCATGTGGTTTTTGTCTGCTGTTTTATTTATATGGTGGATTACATTAATGGTTTTTCTAATATTAAACCAGCCTTGCCTGGTATAAATTCCACTTGGTCATGGTGGGTTATTTTTTTGATATGTTGTTGAATTGTATTGGCTAGAATTTTGTTGAGGATTTTTGCGTCTATGTTCATAAGGGACATAGGTCTGTAATTTTCTTTTTTTGTGATGTCTTTACCTGGTTTTGGTATCAGGGATATGGTGGCTTCATAGAATGAGCTAGGTAGTATTCTGTCATTTTCTATGCTTTGAAATACCTTTTTAGTAGTAGTGGTGTTAACTTTTCTCTGAAAGTTTGGTAGAACTCTGCAGTGAAGCCGTCCGGGCCAGGGCTTTTTTTTGTTGGGAGTTTTTTGATTACCATTTCAATCTTTTTTTTTTTTTGTTATGGGTCTATTTAGTTGTTCTACTTCTGATTGTGTTAGTTTAGGTAGGTAGTGTTTTTCTAGGAATTCATCCATTTCTTCTAGATTTGCAAATTTGTTAGAGTATAATTTTTCGTAATACTCTGATATGATTCTTTTAATTTCAGTTGGGTCTGTTGTGATGTGGCCCATCTTGTTTCTTATTCAGGTTATTTGTTTCCTTTCCTGTATTTCTTTAGTCAGTCTGGCCAGTGGTTTATCAATTTTGTTAATTTTTTCGAAGAGCCAGCTTTTGGCTTTGTTAATTCTTTCAATTGTTTTCTTGTTCTCTCATTCATTTAGTTCAGCTCTAATTTTTATTATTTGTTTTCTTCTGGTGCCTGATGGATTCTTTTGTTGCTCATTTTCAATTTGTTCAAGTTGTCGGGACAGTTCTCTGATTTTGGCTCTTTCTTCTTTTTGTATGTTTGCATTTACCGATATAAATTGACCTCTGAGCACTGCTTTTGGTGTGTCCCAGAGGTTTTGATAGGAAGTGTTTTCATTCTCGTTACATTCTATGAATTTGTTTATTCCCTCCTTAATGTCTTTTATAACCCAGTCTTTTTTGAGCAAGGTATTGTTCAGTTTCCAAGTATTTGATTCCTTTTCCCTGATTTTTCTGTTATTGATTTCCACTTTTATGGCCTTATGGTCTGAGAAGATGCTTTGTGATATTTTGATGTTTTGGATTCTGCAAAGGTTTGTTTTATGACCTAATATGTGGTCTATTCTAGAGAATGTTCCCTGTGCACTAGACAAAAAAATTATACTTTGCAGCAGTTGGGTGGAGTGTTCTGTATAAGTCTATGAGGTCAAGTTGGTTGATTGTAGCAATTAGATCTTCCGTGTCTCTATTGAGCTTCTTCCTGGAAGTCCTGTCCTTCTCCAAAAGTGGTGTGTTGAAGTCTCCTGCTATAAGTGTGTAGGTGTCTACCTCATTTTCAGTTTTTAACAGCCCTTTTTAGGAGGTTCCATGCCTCCTTTCTTTCTCTGTCTCTTCTCCTTCTTTCTCCTTCTGCTTCTGTCCTGCTTCTTTTTGTCTCTAAAACGTCTGTGGAGTTGACTGCATATATACACAAACTCCTTGTCAATTTCAATGCATGACCTTCCACCAAGACCACAAACTGACCAATCCTCTCTCAGTAGGCCACAGACACCTTATTTGAATAGTAGGCTCTAGTCACCTCATTTTCATAGCCTATTGACCAATCCCTACAAGGAGCATATCAACCAAAAGGTAGGCTGCAGCAGCCCAGGAACAGACAAAAAGCATAAAAACCCAGAGGTTCACAGCTTCCTCAAGAAATGTCAATCTACTTGGACAAAAATAACAAACCTTTTAGGGGAGAAAACTGGGAGGAAATTTACTCCTCACAGTTTAGTGGAAAAAATGTCTCTGAAACTGCTTTTCCAAGTAACCAAGACAAGAGGCCACATAAAGGAAATTATTTCACCAAAGCAAAGAATAGCAGAGATAATTATAGACTCACATTAACTTGATTTTCCCAAAATTATTTACATATTGAGACACTTTATAAAATTATGGTGTTTTGTTTTCAAGCTAGAAAGAGATAGCTCAATGAAAATAATAAATCTCTGTTATCACCACTGAAGAATATCCGTTAACCTAAGATAGATCATCTTTCTCTCTAATCTTTACCTTTGTCTCTGTCTCTGTTTCTTTCTCCCAGCAGTGTGCTTATTACACACACGTAAGCATTTTTATTCATTAGGAATGACAAACAGCTCCTTGTTAATACTTGAGCATTATTATATTTGATTATAAGGTTCAAATGTAAGGATTTTCTGAAGGAGATGAGATGATTCAAACTGCTTCATTAAATTCTTTAAAGGCAAACAGTCAAATACAGGGCTAAAGTCACAAATCTCCTGGGTTTTATTGTACACAATATACACTGAACATCATTAGTCAGTTTTTTATGATACGGTCCAAAACAAGCAATTTATGTGTTTAAATGAGGAATAAAACCAAATTATTTTTTTTATCTCAGTGTGCCAGCAGCCGTTGTAATTGAAGTTTTGCTTTCTCTAAAAAATAACCTACGATTGTGAAGAGTGGATGACCAGATCTGTGTTTATTTTTACATCAGATTGATTGATGGAATCCCTGCTAAAGAACAGAAGTAAAAAATAAAAGTGTGAAAAAAAGTAAAATGTAACATGGCTTTTGCAAATGTAATTTTATGGTAAACTCTTACTATACACAGTCATAGTAGATATAACAAGAGTTGCTATAGATTAAAAATACTGATATTTTGGATCCAAAATGATGAATATCTAAAAGTATTCTACCTAGTCTAATTGTCGTTTATTCACAGAACCTATTATTTTATGGATTATGATTAAAAAGCTACACTTTCAAAAAGGCTACTAATCATAATTATCTCCACATAGCTGCTATAATTTGGAGCCCTAATGCTGCCAGTATTCCATTAGCTGCTACTATCTGTTACATCCAAATTGTTCTTTTATATTTAAAATATAAAGGCTTTCACAACAAATAAATCCATGGGATATAGTACTGTGGGGTAATTATTCATATACTAGGCTTTGGAACAGTTATGTGACTATCAGTAAAATTGTCAGCTCATTCAATTATGAAGTCCTTGAAATGAATAGACTTGGAAAATAATAAGGCTTTTAATATGTATTTATACAGAGATTAACTTTCTTAATATGAATATAAACGCTATAGAGCAAATTTCATTGCTTGAGATACTGACTAATTGTGTGGCTATTTCCTTTAAAAGCTACAGCACGTGGAGTACTTGGACATACCTTCTTTCTTTAAATGACTCCATTGGAAAGCCACTATCCTATTCATATTATATTTACTTGAAATTATTCAGCCTTTTAAAATTTAGCTCCATATGGTTTGGATAATAAAAATTTTACGGATTTGATAAATAAATATGGCAAAAGTGAAAAGACAGCAAAATAATTGCTTTTAAATGAGAGAAACCAAAAAAAATGCTGACAACCATAAATACAAACAAGCAGCGAACACTTACTTAATTAGCGTGTATTTCATCTGGAAAACAAGACTAATTTCTGTAGTAATGGATTTTTAAAATATTATCTTCATTTTTATTATTGCTTTGAAATCAACAATATATAGTTGCTAAACATAGCATCTTTCTGCAAAGGAAGATTTGCAATATAATATAAATCCATTGCCATCGAGTTGATTCAGACTCACAGTGACCCTATAGGACAGAGTAGAACTGTCCCATAGCATTTTCAAGGAGCTCCTGGTGGATTTGAACTGTCAGCCTTTTGGTTAGCAGCCGTAGTTCTTAACAACTACGCCACAAGGGTTTCTAATGTAATATACGTAACAATTAATGATGAAGTGTTGCTTATTCCTAATTTTGCCCTATGCTAAATAAAGTGTTTACCTTAATGCAACAAAGGGTCAAATATAAGCTAAGAGAATTGTTTTCTTTCATTCAATTTTTCCCCTTACAGTCTTCGAGTTCTTTCATTCTTTGCCTAATTTGAATCCAAAGTATTATAAACACTTCACAAATAAATAAATTCTTAGATTAAAAGATAATAGAAATAAAGGTGATCACTATGATCACTAATTTGTTTAATGGTGTACAGCATGTTTTTAAAAATATATTCAGTCATGTTCAAGCCATTGATTTTCTCTAGAAATTACTCTTTTTTTTTTTTCTATTTAATGTTGGTGTCTAACTTATTTTAGAAAAAGAATTATTGAGTTGAGTCTTTAGTTATTCAAAGCTGCAGTTTTGGGTGATTTCCTGATATTGACACAGCTATCTCCACGGGTGTCTAAAATACAACGCTGGCAGTAAAATTACATTACTTCTAATTCTGTCACGTCCTCCATGTTTATTGAAAAGGTTGGCTAGAATTAAAAGAAGTTGTTGCAGAAACTTATTAGTTTCAAATCATCTTCCAAAGGATATAAGATTAATTTATTCCCTAACATATATGTCCAGAGACAACAGAATATTTGAAACTACATTTGGTAGGTTGATATAAAAATAATTAGAAAGTTGTAGTACAAGCTCTTTTAAATGAGATGCTCCTTGACTGTACAAATCAAGCTGAATAAAATTGAAATAATCTCAGAATCATTCTTCTAAACCTTATTACATGAATCTAGTTTTTAGCATATATATTTTTATTTTAGAAGTTTAATTAGAGAAAACAGTGGACATTTAAATAAAATCCATTAGAAATGTAATTCTTCATCATGTAAAAAAAGGTACATTTTCTTGACTATATTCCCTTATACTGCCATCTTTACAGCAATTGCTACCCAAATGACAAGATATTTACCTTTAGAAGAATGAAAAAAAAAAAAAAAAACTATCTGTGAATATTTCAAGGATATTCCCTAAGCTTGTTCCCCCTCCCCCCCCCATTTAATGGGAAGTTTTCACAAGTAATTAAGCTTGGGATACATGTACTTTAATAAATGTTTCCAAATTTTCTTCCAAATAAAATGGTGGCAGTTTGTGGCAAAATATAACAGTCATTAATCATACTTTATAAAGAAGAGGTAAGTATAAGCTTATGATATACATAACACAATGCGTCAAAATATGCATAAATATATAAAACTCATTTATTCATGACTTTACAGGTGTGTCTGTTTAAAATGCATTGTTAAATAAATTGGATAGATTGTGGTTTAGAACATTCTTATAAACTGAAAGAAAATTATCCTATAATTCATAAAGTGTTTTGGAATAACGAAGCAAGATTTCTTTTTATTAGAAAAACTGTTACTCTTTAAAATCACTCTTACTAGTGTATGTCGTTTAATTTTTTTTTCTTTATTCTTGGATAGTTATTATGCAATAGTGAAGTAAATAAAGTACAAGTGATGTCATGACCTATCCTGGATATCATGTAACAGCAAAACCCTGGTGATATAATAAGTAAAAGTCACCTATGTAGTTTCAATCCAATTTTTTTTTTTTTTTTTTTTTTGCTGCCATTATCAAAAAAAGATTTCAGACGTTGTATTTGAGGTCTTTTTCAGTTGTAATTCTGAACAACTATTCCCTTAAGGAATGGCATTGTCCACAAATTTTTAGTAAGTGTAATTTGTTGAATATTCATTGAAATAAAAAATGGAGTTCCAGATGAAGGAACACATTTAAAGAAAGTGTGTAGTAAATTATAGTTCAAAACCCTGGTGGTGTAGTGGTTAAGTGCTACCATTGCTAACCAAAGGGTCGGTAGTTCGAATCCGCCAGGTACTCCTCAGAAACTCTATGGGGCAGTTCTACTCTGTCCTATAGGGTCGCTTAGTCAGAATCAACTTGACGGCACTGGGTTTAGTTTCTTTTTTTTTTAGTTTTTAGAGGTAAAACATCATCAGCAGATATTTCCAAAGGCAAATATAAACTATGGGAATAAATGAAAACTACCCAAATGAAAACACATAAGGTCTATTTATTCAGAGCTCACTATAACAAAGGAATCAGCTACTCAAAAGAAGTCAGAAGAGTCGGAACATATTATAGCAATTTAAAAAAAAGAGCCTTGGGTATGCTCAGATTGGAGGTTGTTGGAAATGTGCAGTGGGCTAACTAGAAGCTGAGTATCCTATATGATTGATTTGGGGAGCACATTTGGCCTTTTCTGATTCGTTCTCAGTTGGGCTCAGTTTGGGGGAAGGGGAAGGTAGGAGTAGACTAAGAGGGATTGACAGTTATTCACCAAGTCCTTAACCATTCACTGCAGAGGTTGTGTTTTGGCTTCTCAGACTAGTTGGTGCAGAAGTTGTGGGTTAGAGTTCTATCTTCATATATAGTCCTACCATTGTTTGTATATTCAGTCTCTCAGGTTCCTCTTTTGGTCATTTACTTATTTGCAAGAGATTGACCCATTCTGGAAAGACTAGAGATCCACATGTTCACTGCTCAGGGATTTTTCCATCATCTCCAGTCAACCGTATTGCAAGATTTTCTTGACCTTTTCTTCGTTGTGTCATCATGATAATCATCTGATAAGAAAGCAGCTATACACAGCTATTTAAGGTTCTGAATACAATGCACCCGACCAGCATCATGACTACTGTGAGAAAAACAATATCAATTAATAGCCACTGGAAGATGCTTGGAACCAGTAATACCAATTGCCCAACTCAGGACAAGACAACAAATCCCATGCTCATGAAGATCAAACTTAGACAGCTAAGTAGATTTTTCCTTAGCATTATGGATAACCTCTTCCATCCTGCCTGTTCCACTGATCCAAGTAGAACAAGAAGCATTAGCAGTGACACAGATAGCACCATGACTAGCCAAAAAGAAATCTAGAACCATATTTTTGTCCATAATTACTGATGTCAATGAGTTGAGACTGACCTATTTTCCATCTAGGGAAAATGTGTAATCATCGATAACTTTCGCCAGAGTTAGTGATATGTTTCTTATAGTCTTTTCTATTTGTACTATCTCTACCGACAAGAACACCACTCTGATTGTTTGTGTAAATCATTAGTCAGTAATTTCCTCAGGTAGAACGTCTGAATAATCAAGAGTGTCCTCATATCTGAGTTGGATTTTCACAGCTTGGTAATTTATAGAATTAGGTCTTTATGGAGTTCCTGGGTATTGTAAATGGTTAAGCGCTTGACTATTAACCAAAAGGTTGGCAGTTTGAACCCACCCAGAAGCACCTCAGAAGATGGGCCTGGTGATCTGCTTCTGAAAAGGTCACAACCTTGACAACCTTCTGGAGCAATTCTACTTTGCACACATGGGATCACCATGAGTCAGATACAACTTGACTACAATTAACAACAACAACAGATACAGACAAGTCTCAGAATGCTGCTCCTGAAGTGTTTGTGGTGTTTGTCTGAGGCAAACAAGATGAAACACTCTGACTGCAAAGTAATCTAGTAAAGCCACAGGGAGGTTCAGGAAAAGAGTGGTTGTTCATGATGCAAGTTCTGAGTCAAAGCCTTATATTATATGGACTTGCATCTGTATTAGTTTCTAGTTCTAGCTTCTAGTGTTTTGCTTTCTGGTAGCCTCAGGCATTTCTTGACATTCCTTGGCTTATAGATGTATCTTCACATGACTTCCCCTCTCTGTGTCTCTCAGTGTCTGACCTCCTTTTTTATAAGGACACCATTCAGATTGGATTTGGACCCATCCTATTTTGGTATGACCTCATGTTAACTTAAATGATAAGAGATTCAAAATCCCTATTTCCAAAAAAGGAAATAGTCACAAGTATTAGGTGGTAGGACTTCAATACATATTTTTTGAAGACGCAATTCCATCCGTAACAATCAATGAATGAGCATATATTTGCATAGTGTTTTTTCAACATTCCTTTGTTATTTCCAATTCTAGAGTTAATTATTTTATGTACAGAGGCATCTATGGGCTGCTGCTGAGTGAGCCCCCAACTCCTGGTGTTCATATCCATAAAGGAATAAAATGCTCCCCCAACCCCTTGATAGATGCAGATTGGGGTTTGTAATCTATAAGGATTTTATAGGTTGATTTTTCCGAGTAGATCACCAGGCCTTTCTTCCTAGTCTGTCTTAGTCTGGCAGCTCCTTGAAAGACCTATTCAGTATCATAGTAATTCTGCAAACCTCCACTGACTGACAGGTATTAGCTGCACACGAGGTGCATTGGCCCAGAAACAAACTCAGATCTCCAACATGGAAGGCAAGAATGTTGCCAATAAATTATCAATACCTTGAGTTTTAATTAGGAAAGGTAAAATATAGACTGCTTACTCCCTTGAATAGTACAGAATTTAGATATTTGAGAATTTTTTTTAATTTTTATTGTGCTTTAAGTGAAAGTTTACAAATCAAGTAAGTCTGTCACACAAAAACTTATATACACCTTGCTACGTACTCCCAGTTGCTCTCCCCTAATGAGACAACCCTCTCCCTCCCTCCACTCTCTTGGTGTCCATTTCACCAGCTTCTAACCCCCTCTACCCTCTCATCTCCCCTCCAGGGAGGAGAAGCCAACATAGGCTCGAGTGCCCACCTGATCCAAGAAGCTCACTCCTCACCAGCAACCCTCTCTAACCCATTGTACAGTCCAATCTCTGTCTGAAGAGTTGGCTTTGGGAATGGCTCCTGTCCTGGGCCAACAGAAGCTCTGGGGGCCATGACCACCAAGGTCCTTCTAATTTCAGTCAGACCATTAAGTCTGGTCTTTTTACAAGAATTTGGAGTCTGCATCCCACTGCTCTCCTGCTCTTTCAGGGGTTCTCTGTTGCATTCCGTATCAGGGAAGTCATCCATTGTAGCCAGACACCATCTAGTTCTTTTGGTCTCAGGCTGATGCAGTCTCTGGTTTATGTGGCTCTTTCTGCCCCTTGGGCTCGTAATTACCTTGTGTCTTTGGTATTCTACATTCTCCTTTGCTCCGGGTGGGTTGAGACCAATTGATACATCTTAGATGGCCGCTTGCTAGCATTTAAGACCCCAGAGCCTCTCTCCAAGGTGGTATGCAGAATGTTTTCTTAATAGATTTTATTATGCCAATTGACTTAAATATCCCCTGAAACCATGGTCCCCAAATCCCACCCCTGCTATGCTGGCCTTTGAAGCATTCAGTTTATTCAGGAAACTTCTTTGCTTTAGGTTTAGTCCAGTTGTGCTGACCTCGCCTGTATTGTGTGTTGTCTTTCTCATCGCCTACAGTAGTTCTTATCTACTATCTAATTAGTGAATACCCCTCCCTCCCCCATCTTGTAACCATCAAGGAATATTTTCTCCTCTGTTTAAACTATTTCTTGAGCGCTTATAATAGTTGTCTTATACAATATTTGTCCTTTTGCTACTGACTAATTTCACTCAGCATAATGCCTTCCAGATTCCTCCATGTTATGAAATGTTTCACAGATTTATCACTGTTCTTTATCGACGTGTGGTATTCCATTGTGTGAATATACCATAATTTATGTATCCATTCATCCATTGATGGGCACCTTGATCGCTTCCATATTTTTGCTATTGTAAAGAGTGCTGCAATGAACATGGATATGCATATATTTGTTCGTGTAAAGGCTTTTATTTCTCTAGGATATATTCCAAATGATATTTGAGAATTTTTTGATACTTCCAAGGCAATATGTTAAAATCTGTTTGGAATTCCAGGTGGAAATAAAGCATTTGAAAAGATGTGATCAGACACATACTACCCTGGTTTTTTTTGTTGTCGTTGTTACCTGTGATGTTGGGACGAGCCAAACCCACTGCCACAAAATTGATTCCAACTCATAGCTACCCTATAGGGCAGAGTAGAACCATCCCATGGGGTTTACAAGGTTGTAAATTTTTACGGATGTAGACTGCCACATCTTTGTCCTGGATGTTGGGACAGAGGTAGAAAATCTCCACAGTACTGAAACATTTTAATCCATTGTTGCTTTTACAAGGTGCCACACAGTCATTTTCCACTCAGAGTGACACCGTGTGACAGATTAGAACTGTCCCATAGGGTTTTTTGGGCTGTAATCTTTTGTTCCAAAAGCAGATTGCTAGGCCTTTCTCCCTCAGATCCACTAGGTACGTTTGAAACAACAACCTTTCAGTTAGCAGCTGAACACTTAACTGTTTGCACCACCAGGGCTCCTCTCCTTTGGTTTTTGCTTGTCAATAATTTTTTCTCTTCCTTAATCCTATTAGCTTTCCTCAAGATTAATAGTTTCTCACCACTAATTACCATTTATTTGAAATGATACATTGTGCCACAAAAATGAATTGTTCAAATTACTACCAAGAAAGAATAACAAAACATCTGTTGTTGGTGGTGTTTGTTCATGAGTTGATTCCAACTCATGGTGAACCCATGTGTGCACAGTGGAACTGCTTCATAGGGTTTTCAAGGCTGTGACCTTTCAGAAGCAGATTACTTGGCGCCTCTAGGTGGGTTCAAACTGACAAACTTTCAGCTAGAAATTAAGAGCTTAACATGATTCCCACCATGTATTGTATTTTATTTTATTTGTAGACTCAGCTATTACTTAGTAACCATTAAGATAAATGTGATTCTCAATCTACTTCCTAACTCAACCAATGTGGCCAACACTACCCTAATATCAAAATCATGTTAAGAATTACAAGGAATAACACTATAGACCAACATCTCTCATACACATAGAAAATATCCCTCCCAAAATGTGTTAGCAAATTGAATCCCACAATGTAAAAAAGAATTATACCCAGCAAAAAAGAATTATAGACCATGACAAAATGGGACTTATTCCAGGGACACAGGCTGGAACTAATAAGTAAGTATAGAAGGATCACTGAATAAAAGATTAATGTACAAATATCATCAGCTATCTATATACCAAAAATGAACATTTAAAATATGAAATTATGAAAAAAATGGAACTTACAGTAGCACCTGAAAAATTAAAAATTTAAATATAAACCTAATGAAGGATCATAACATCTGTATTCAGAAAAATACAAAATACCAATGAAAGACATTAAAGAAGATTTAAAAAAAAAAAAAGGAGAAATATTACACTTTCATGGATTGGAACACTCAATATTGTTAAAATCTTAATTCTTCTCAACACAATATTTACAAACTGAAGTTCAATATAATCCCAAACTAAATCTTCACATGCTATTTTGTGTATACTCACAAACCAATTTTAATGTTGTATGGAAAGAAAAAAAAAAAAAGACTATTGAACAAAATACTGAAGAAAAACAAAGTCACAGAAGTCATGGTACCAGATTCAAATGCCTATTAAAAAAATACAACAAGGAGCCAAGATGGCGGACTAGGCAGACGCTACCTCGGATCCCTCTTACAACAAAGACACTGAAAAACTAGTGAACCGATCACATACATAACAATCTATGAACCCTGAACAACAAACACAGATTTAGAGACGGAGAACGAACTAATACGGGGAAGCAGCGATTGTTTCCAGAGCCTGGAGCCAGCGTATCATTCAGGTACGGCACAAGCACAGAGAGCTGCTGCACCCCCCTGAACTAACCCCAGGAAGGGGACCAGCCGGTTCCATGTGAGGCGTGGGATGCAGCCGGTAGGAGAAGTCCCCGGGAGGCAGTGACTGGTCTTGGAACAGGAAGAGCAGCGTCCCAGCTGGAGAACCGTCCCTCCGGGATTTGGATTGGATGCAGGTGGCTTCATTAACATCTGAATAGCCTGAGCCACAGGGAGAACTCTGATAGGGATCTGACTGAATTTTTTTTTAGCGGATTTTCTGGAAAAACTAGTTTCCCAGGGATGGCTTGGAGACAACAATCCATATCAAAACAATTAAAGAAACAGACCATGACAGCTTCTCCAACCCCCCAAACAAAAGAATCAAAATCTTTCCCAAATGAAGATACAATCCTGGAATAATCAGGTACAGAATATAAAAAACTAATTTACAGAATGCTTAAAGATATCACAAATGAAATTAGGCTAACTGCAGAAAAGGCCAAGGAACACACCGATAAAACTGTTGAAGAACTCAAAAAAATTATTCAAGAACATAGTGGAAAAATTAATAAGTTGCAAGAATCCATAGAGAGACAACATGTAGAAATCCAAAAGATTAACAATAAAATTACAGAATTAGACAACGCAATAGGAAGTCAGAGGAGCAGACTCGAGCAATTAGAATGCAGACTGGGACATCTGGAGGACCAGGGAATCAACACCAACATAGCTGAAAAAAAATCAGATAAAAGAATTAAAAAAAATGAAGAAACCCTAAGAATTATGTGGGACTCTATCAAGAAGGATAACCTGCGGGTGATTGGAGTCCCAGAACAGGGAGGGGGGACAGAAAACACAGAGAAAATAGTTGAAGAACTCCTGACAGAAAACTTCCCAGACATCATGAAAGACGAAAGGATATCTATCCAAGATGCTCATCGAACCCCATTTAAGATTGATCCAAAAAGAAAAACACCAAGACATATTATCATCAAACTCACCAAAATCAAAGATAAACAGAAAATTTTAAAAGCAGCCAGGGAGAAAAGAAAGGTTTCCTTCAAGGGAGAATCAATAAGAATAAGTTGAGACTACTCAGCAGAAACCATGCAGGCAAGAAGGGAATGGGACGACATGTACAGAACACTGAAGGAGAAAAACTGCCAGCCAAGGATCATATATCCAGCAAAACTCTCTCTGAAATATGAAGGTGAAATTAAGATATTTACAGACAAACACAAGTTTAGAGAATTTACAAAAACCAAACCAAAGCTACAAGAAATACTAAAGGATATTGTTTGGTCAGAGAATCAATAATATCAGATATCAGCACAACACAAGGTCACAAAACAGAACGTCCAGATATCAACTCAAATAGGGAAATCACAAAAACAAACAAATTAAGATTAATTAAAAAAAAAAATACACATAACAGGGAATCATGGAAGTCAATAGGTAAAAGATCACAATAATCAAAAAGAGGGATTAAATACAGGAGGCATTGAACTGCCAGATGGAGAGTGATACAAGTTAGGTTTTTACTTAGAAAAATA
This sequence comes from Loxodonta africana, assembly GCF_030014295.1. Taxonomy (NCBI): domain Eukaryota; kingdom Metazoa; phylum Chordata; class Mammalia; order Proboscidea; family Elephantidae; genus Loxodonta; species Loxodonta africana. The sequence continues at coordinate 55,010,192 of NC_087351.1, forward strand.
GGGGTAAATAATAAGGTAACCACAAAAAGGTATAACAACTCTATAACTCAAGATAAAAGCCAAGGAAAACGTAACGACTCAACTAACATAAAGTCAAGCACTATGAAAATGAGGATCTCACAATTTACTAAGAAAAACGCCTCAGCACAAAAAAGTATGTGGAAAAATGAAATTGTCAACAACACACATAAAAAGGCATCAAAATGACAGCACTAAAAACTTATTTATCTATAATTACCCTGAATGTAAATGGACTAAATGCACCAATAAAGAGACAGAGAGTCACAGACTGGATAAAGAAACATGATCCATCTATATGCTGCCTACAAGAGACACATCTTAGACTTAGAGACACAAACAAACTAAAACTCAAAGGGTGGAAAAAAGTATATCAAGCAAACAATAAGCAAAAAAGAAGAGGAGTAGCAATATTAATTTCTGACAAAATAGACTTTAGACTTAAATCCACCACAAAGGATAAAGAAGGACACTATATAATGATAAAAGGGACAATTGATCAGGAAGACATAACCATATTAAATATATATGCACCCAATGACAGGGCTGCAAGATACATAAATCAAATTTTAACAGAATTGAAAAGTGAGATAGATACCTCCACAATTATAGTAGGAGACTTCAACACACCACTTTCGGAGAAGGACAGGACATCCAGTAAGAAGCTCAATAGAGACACGGAAGATCTAATTACAACAATCAACCAACTTGACCTCATTGACTTATACAGAACTCTCCACCCAACTGCTGCAAAATACACTTTTTTTTCTAGCACACATGGAACATTCTCTAGAATAGACCACATATTAGGTCATAAAACAAACCTTTGCAGAGTCCAAAACATCGAAATACTACAAAGCATCTTCTCAGACCACAAGGCAATAAAGCTAGAGATCAATAACAGAAAAACTAGGGAAAAGAAATCAAATACTTGGAAAATGAACAATACCCTCCTGAAAAAAGACTGGGTTATAGAAGACATCAAGGAGGGAATAAGGAAATTCTTAGAAAGCAACGAGAATGAAAATACTTCCTATCAAAACCTCTGGGACATAGCAAAAGCAGTGCTCAGAGGCCAATTTATATCAATAAATGCACACATACAAAAAGAAGAAAGAGCCAAAATCAGAGAACTTTCCCTACAACTTGAAGAAACAGAAAGTGAGCAACAAAAGAATCCATCAGGCACCAGAAGAAAACAAATAATAAAAATTAGAGCTGAACTAAATGAATTAGAGAACAGAAAAACAATTGAAAGAATTAACAAAGCCAAAAGCTGGTTCTTTGAAAAAATTAACAAAATTGATAAACCATTGGCTAGACTGACTAAAGGAATACAGGAAAGAAAACAAATAACCCGAATAAGAAACGAGAAGGACCACATCACAACAGAACCAAATGAAATTAAAAGAATCATTTCAGATTATTATGAAAAATTGTACTCTAACAAATTTGTAAACCTAGGAGAAATGGATGAATTCCTGGAAAAACACTACCTACCTAAACTAACACATTCAGAAGTAGAACAACTAAATAGACCCATAACAAATAAAAGAAATTGAAACGGTAATCAAAAAACTCCCAACAAAAAAAAGCCCTGGCCCGGACGGCTTCACTGCAGAGTTCTACCAACCTTTCAGAGAGGAGTTAACACCACTACTTCTGAAGGTATTTCAAAGCATAGAAAATGAAGGAATACTACCCAACTCATTCTATGAAGCTACCATCTCCCTGATACCAAAACCAGATAAAGACAATACAAAAAAAGAAAATTATAGACATATATCCCTCATGAACATTGATGCAAAAATCCTCAACAAAATTCTAGCCAATAGAATCCAACAACACATCAAAAAAATAATTCACCCTGATCAAGTGGAATTTATACCATGTATGCAAGGCTGGTTTAATATCAGAAAAACCATTAATGTAATCCATCACATAAATAAAACAAAAGACAAAAACCACACGATCTTATCAATTGATGCAGAAAAGGCATTTGACAAAGTCCAACACCCATTTATGATAAAAACTCTTACCAAAATAGGAATAGAAGGAAAATTCCTCAACATAATAAAGGGCATCTATGCAAAGCCAACAGCCAATATCACTCTAAATGGAGAGAACCTGAACGCATTTCCCTTGAGAACGGGAACCAGACAAGGATGCCCTTTATCACCGCTCTTATTCAACATCGTGCTGGAAGTCCTAGCCAGGGCAATTAGGCTAGACAAAGAAATAAAAGGTATCCGGATTGGCAAGGAAGAAGTAAAGTTATGACTATTTGCAGATGACATGATTATATACACAGAAAACCCTAAGGAATCCTCCAGAAAACTACTGAAACTAATAGAAGAGTTTGGCAGAGTCTCAGGTTATAAAATAAACATACAAAAATCACTTGGATTCCTCTACATCAACAAAAAGAACACCGAAGAAGAAATCACCAAATCAATACCATTCACAGTAGCCCCCAAGAAGATAAGATACTTAGGAATAAATCTTACCAAGGATGTAAAAGACCTATACAAAGAAAACTACAAAGCTCTACTACAAGAAATTCAAAAGGACATACTTAAGTGGAAAAACATACCCTGCTCATGGATAGGAAGACTTAACATAGTAAAAATGTCTATTCTACCAAAAGCCATCTAAACATTTAACGCACTTCCGATCCAAATTCCAATGTCATATTTTAAGGGGATAGAGAAACAAATCACCAATTTCATATGGAAGGGAAAGAAGCCCTGGATAAGCAAAGCACTACTGAAAAAGAAGAAGAAAGTGGGAGGCCTCACTTTACCTGACTTCAGAACCTATTATACAGCCACAGTAGTCAAAACAGCCTGGTACTGGTACAACAACAGGCACATAGACCAATGGAACAGAATTGAGAACCCAGACATAGATCCATCCACGTATGAGCAGCTGATATTTGACAAAGGACCAGTGTCAATTAATTGGGGAAAAGATAGCCTTTTTAACAAATGGTGCTGGCATAACCGGATATCCATTTGCAAAAAAATGAAACAGGACCCATACCTCACACCATGCACAAAAACTAACTCCAAGTGGATCAAAGACCTAAACATAAAGACTAAAACGATAAAGATCATGGAAGAAAAAATAGGGACAACCCTAGGAGCCTTAATACAAGGTATAAACAGAATACAAAACATTACCAAAAATGATGAAGAGAAACCCGATAACTGGGAGCTCCTAAAAATCAAACACCTATGCTCATCTAAAGACTTCTCCAAAAGAGTAAAAAGACCACCTACAGATTGGGAAAGAATTTTCAGCTATGACATCTCCGACCAGCGCCTGATCTCTAAAATCTACATGATTCTGTCAAAAATCAACCACAAAAAGACAAACAACCCAATCAAGAAGTGGGCAAAGGATATGAACACACATTTCACTAAAGAAGATATTCAGGCAGCCAACAGATACATGAGAAAATGCTCTCGATCATTAGCCATTAGAGAAATGCAAATTAAAACTATGATGAGATTTCATCTCACACCAGCAAGGCTGGCATTAATCCAAAAAATTCAAAATAATAAATGTTGGAGAGGCTGCGGAGAGATTGGAACTCTCATACACTGCTGGTGGGAATGTAAAATGGTACAACCACTTTGGAAATCTATCTGGCATTATCTTAAAAAGTTAGAAATAGAACTACCATACAACCCAGAAATCCCACTCCTGGGAATATACCCTAGAGATACAAGAGCCTTCATACAAACAGATATATGCACACCCATGTTTATTGCAGCTCTGTTTACAATAGCAAAAAGTTGGAAGCAACCAAGGTGTCCATCAACGGATGAATGGTTAAATAAATTGTGGTATATTCACACAATGGAATACTACGCATTGATAAAGAACAGTGACGAATCTCTGAAACATTTCATAACATGGAGGAACCTGGAAGGCATTATGCTGAGTGAAATTAGTCAGAGGCAAAAGGACAAATATTGTATAAGACCACTATTATAAAATCTTGAGAAATAGTAAACCTGAGAAGAACACATACTTTTGTGGTTATGAGGGGGGGAGGGAGGGAGGGTGGAGAGGGTTATTTACTGATTAATCAGTAGATAAGAACTGCTTTAGGTGAAGGGAAAGACAACACTCAATACATGGAAGGTCAGCTCAATTGGACTGGACCAAAAGCAAAGAAGTTTCCGGGATAGAAAGAATGCCTCAAAGGTCAGCGGAGCAAGCGCGGGGGTCTGGGGAACATGGTTTGCGGGGACTTCTAAGTCAATTGGCAAAATAATTCTATTATGAAATCATTCTGCATCCCTCTTTGAAATGTGGCGTCTGGGGTCTTAAATGCTAACAAGCGGCCATCTAAGATGCATCAATTGGTCTCAACCCACCTGGAGCAAAGGAAAATGAAGAACACCAAGGTCACACAAGAACTAAGAGCCCAAGAGACAGAAAGGGCCACATGAACCAGAGACCTACATCATCCTGAGACCAGAAGAACTAGTTGGTGCCTGGCCACAATTGATGACTGCCCTGACAGGGAGCACAGCAGAGGACCCCTGAGGGAGCAGGAGATCAGTGGGATACAGACCCCAAATTCTCATAAAAAGACCAAACTTAATGGTCTGACTGAGACTAGAGGAATCCCGGTGGCCATGCTCCCCAGACCTTCTGTTGGCACAGGACAGGAACCATTCCCTAAGACAACTCATCAGACATGAAAGGGACTGGTCAGCGGGTGGGAGAGAGACGCTGATGAAGAGTGAGCTAATGATATCAGGTGGACACTTGAGATTGTGTTGGCAACTCTTGTCTGGAGGGGGGATGGGAGGATAGAGAGAGAGGGAAGCTGGCAAAATTGTCAAGAAAGGAGAGACTGAAAGGGCTGACTCAAGAGGGGGAGAGCAAGTGGGAGTAGGGAGTGAGATGTATGTAAACTTATATGTGACAGACTGATTGGATTTGTAAACGTTCACTTGAAGCTTAATAAAAGTTATAAAAAAAAAATACAACAAGCAGGGAGCATGATATTGGTGATGAATAGACACGTAGACTGATGAAAAAGAACACAGAGCACAGAAATAGTCCCAGTCAGATATTAGCTTTCCTAATCTCTTTGACTCTTATGAGCTCTTTTACATATCTGTATTACAATTTCAAGCCTTTATATCCTGAGACAATGATTAAGAATTCAGCTTCTACAGTATCCCTTCATCGTTAATCACTGGAATTTGGAGGTCTCAGTCTACCAACTGACTAAGCTGCAGTTAAAGGAGTCATTCAGTGGACAGAAAACATGGATGCTATATGTCCTATTAACATCTAGCCAGGTAATCAAAGTATAGAATTGTCCCTTTCTTTCTTTAGTTTACCTGGAGCTGTGAACAACAATCATCCAATTTACTCCTCTAACACTCCTTAACCACCCGATTGTTTTTAATTGGTGGTGGCTAAATATCAGAAAACCTTACATGTGTGAGCACCTTTTCATGTTACCCTTGGGTAAAACATATAGCTTAACTGTCTGCTTTAAGATTTTCAAATTGTGAGCTACAAAATTTATATGTAGAAACAGAGAGGAGATTCTCACTGTCATTAACCCTGCTCTAACATTATAATTGGTCCAACAACTTTCCTTCTTTTTTAGGGTCAACTTCTTGACATACTATCTTGGATATTCATTTCTGTTTGTGTTAGTCTCAGCCCAGGTTGAAAGGAAAAGACATGTTCAGGCTTTCTCATTGGATCATTTTAGGAAACATAAGGAGTCCCTAAGGAGCCCTGGTGGCCCAGTGGTTAAATCACTGGGCTGCTAACCAAAGGTCAGCATTTGGAATCCATCAGCTGCTCTGCAGGAGGTGGATATGACAGTCTGCTTCGTAAAGATTACAGACCTGAAAATCCTGTAGCACAGTTCTACTCTGTCCTATAGGGTCATATGAGATGGAATTTACTAGGCCGCAATGGGTTTTGGTTTAAGGATTCCCTGGGTGGTGCAAACAGTTAAGCACTTAACTAAGATTGGCAGTTCAAACCCGTTCGTAGGCACCTTGGAAGACAGACCTGGTAATCTACTTCTGAAAGGTCACAGCCTTGAAAACCCTATGGAACAGTTCTACTCTGCACACACGGGGTTGCCATGAATCAGAATTGACTAGATGGCAACTAACAACAACAAGGAGATAAGGAAGAACAGCAAACCCGGTTCAAGAGACCTCATGGAAAACGGATATACCCCCCCTCCACCGCCTCCCAGTGAAATTTCAACTGTATGACAGGCTTCAGGGAAAATGCAGTCCTTGATTTCTGGTTATCTTGATGGATCTCCAAGTGTATGCAAGCATTGTTCTCTACTTAGCTCTCATATACGTCTCCAATAGTGACTAAAATACTGATTGCTTTTCCATTTTTGCTCCTTAATTTCTTCTGATTATTACTTCCTCTATGCTTCTTTCTCTGCCTGTGGCCTTCTACTATTTGAATTAATATCTAAATGCTTCACCTTCAAACTCCTAAAAAAGTGCACCTCTCTTTGACATAGCTCTCAGAGCAACAACTTATAGGTGACTGTTTTGGATAAGGCTCAGACTTCCAGTCAGTCTTAACTTTGTTGAAATATATGAAACAACACATTAGATTCAACTCAAAGGCAGGTTGTGGGTCTGGAGTTACTCTGAAGATACTGAGATGATTATCTGGTTTCCTTTTGATTATATCATTAATATTGCTTTGCAAGGCAAATTATTTATTTTTGTTGTTACTGAAAACCCTGATATAGGCTATACTGACACAGCAGTCAAAATCACTATTTCTTGGACATACGTACCATACCCACTGCTGTCATGTTTATTCTGACTCATAGTGGCCCTATAGGACAAACTGAACTGCCCCATAGAGTTTCCAAGGAGCGCCTGGTGGATTCCAACTACCAACCCTTTGGTTAGCAGCCATAGCACTTAACCCCTAGGCCACCAGTGTTTCCAAAAACCTGTTGCCATCTTGGATATATGATACCATCTTTAATCTCATTAGTATGTAAGCTAACATATTTAAATGTGTTAGTTTAGATTCCCTCAAAAGTAGAGCTTGAGACAATGACTTCCATGTAGGTAGTTTTTTTTTTTTTTTTTTTTTGAGTTGTATTTCAAAGAAGCAGGGGTGAGGAAGGAGGAAGAGTGGGGCATCAATGGAGAAAAGGCTAATATAAGTATGGATTACTGAGATTGTACAGGTAGCTCAAACAGTTAAGTACTTGACTATTAGCTGAAAGAGTGGCCATTCAAACCCATCTTGAGGCACTTCAGATAGTGTTTCCAAAAGTTCACAGCCTTGAAAACCCTATGGAGCTCTTCCACCGTGCATACACGGAGTCTCCACGGGTTGGAATTGACTCAATGACAATTAACATCAATGACTATAAACAAATGGACTGGAAACTGCTGAATTTCTGGAGCGTAGGGAAGGCTACTATTGTCCACTGAAGGCAACGGACTATAGCATTTATCTACCAGCTTTGGTCTGATTATTTGAAGATTATTCCAGGAATTCTAACTTTTCTGCTTTTTCAGGTTGCTCTTGTGCACTAGCCAATTGAGCTCCCCTAGTTCTGGAGAAATTCATGGGAAGGAGACAGTCTTTGGGTAGAAAGCAAAAAGACAATCAGCACACCTTTAGTTGGAAAGCTGTTGTGTTTAGGTCGGTCTGGCCTCACAAGGAAGTGTCAGCTTCAGTTGTAGCTGTAATCAAATAGGGCTAAGGATTCAACTGGTATCTGCCACAGCTCACCCCTTAAAACATTCAGATCTGCTTATGCCTCACATTCAGTCCATGCTGTCATTGGGGCTCTGTCTGTATAAAGGTGTTAGTTAGTACAGGAAGTTTAGTGTAACAAGCTACAATTCCTGCATCTGTAAGTGATTCTGTAAAAGCCATAAATGATTTCCATCTTCTCCCTCCTTCACTTCATTTCTTTTTGTTTCCTGATAGGATGACTGAGACCTTAAGAGTAGAAAAATTTGAGCTGAAAGTGATGGTGAGTGGAACTAATTATGTCTTAGCCTGAAGACATTGTTCAACCCTGCATAATGTGCTCCCTGAGCTGGTGTCTGAGCTGAGCAAGTCCGATATTTTCATCTTCTGGACAATGTAGTATGATAACAGTACCTGCAGTTCTACATAATGTTCCTGTTGTCTCACCTATTTTGCCATAACAAGCTTTCTTTGGTGTGAAGCAATATTATGCAGAATCTTACGTAGGTAAATCAACTTGTCACCAAATGCCTGTTGTTTTTTTTTTTTTTTTTCCTGAATGAATAATACTATATCAAAAGTGAACATTCCAGAGGACTGAGCAGTCTCCTATGGCTTTGAAGAAGACCCTGGGGCAGATACATGAGCAGAAACTATCAATGTCGGAAGCTGACATCCAGAGAGAAGTCTGAGTGAGTTCGTAACTCTCCACTAAAGTTGCAACTGCAGCTGAAACCAAACTTGTCCTGAGGGAATGTGATGTGGTTACCAAATTTGTGTTTTTTATGAGAATGTTGGTCATCCTCAGATTTAGAAACTTGTTATCATCTACATCATCCCTGTAAAATGTGATGGCTCTAGTGTCAATAAACTGGAATCATTACAATGTCATCAACTTAATTCATTTCACTGTTCTTTTTTTTAATATTCTCTGTTATGGATTAAATTGTGTTCCCCCAAAATGTGTGTCAACTTTGCTAGGTCATGATTCCACTATCCTATGATTTCCACCATTTTGTCACCTGATGTGATTTTCCTATGTGTTATAAATCCTACCAGTATAATGTTAATGAGGCAGGATTAGAGGCAGTTATGTTAATGAGGCAGAACTCAACCTACAATTTTAGGTTGTGTTTTACAGTCAATCTCTTTTGAGATATAATAGAGAGAAGGGAGCAGAGAGACACGGTGGACCTCATACCACCAAGAAAGCTGTGCCAGGAGCAGAGGGTGTCATTTGTACCCAGCATCCCTGAGCAGAAAACCTCCTTGGCCAGAGGAAGACTGATGACAAAGACATTCCTCTAGATCTCAAAGACAGAAAGTTCTCTTTTGGCACTGTCACCCTGAATTCAGACTTCTATCCTACTAGACTGTGAGAGAATAAACTTCTGTTTGTTAAAGCCATCCACTTGTAGTATTTCCGTTATAGCAGCACTAGATAAATAAGACACTGTATAAATATTATATATAAAAAATATATATAAAAATAAAATTTTTATTTTTTATTATAAATAAGCTATGCGACTGGCACTCTGCCTTCTTAAAGGTTTAATTCAAAATAATTTTAAACTACCTAAACTTCTACAAACTCTTTGAAAATCACTCTGTGCCGCTGCTGAATTAAAACAAAAACAAGAAAACAAAACAACTTCCTTGACATAGCATTGAGTTACATATAGAAGAAGAAAAAATTCTGAACATGACTCACAAGGAATTATTTAATTAAGAATGGATGGGATATTATTTATGAATTCTCCACAATTTATTCTCAATGTCTAATTTATATTCCTCTTATACTGTCTTAATCAAAGAACATACTCTGCGAATAGATACATTTTTCAGTAATTTATCAATTGTTTATCCAATTTTGTGACTGTAATTTTATACATACCATTCAGTAACAGATCTATAGAAGATCAATTGTCAAATCTGGTATAGAAGATAGATGAAATTTTTTTTTAATAGTTAGTGATCTGAACTTCATAAACAAATGATTCTTAGCTTTAAAAATTAAATTTGAACTCTATGTATGCTTTTGAAAGTGAGGTGACAGCAAATTTATAATCTATCTTGATTATCCCATTTTAATATACTACACAGAATAGTTTTACAGGAAATGTGTTTGAAAACAATTATCCATTTTAAATTTAATTAACTTAAGATCTCCTCTTCAAATAAGAATAAAAAAAAAGTAATGAACAAAAAACCAAATATCAGATATGTGCATTTTGTAGAGAGAGACATTAATATACAAAGTTCAAACTGAGAGAAAATTCAAATCTTTATGAAATGGAAATTAATGTATTTAAATTCATTAAGCCATGACAGTAGTATGCCAGTATATTAATATGGGATAATACACCTCAGGTTCAGTCTTTACCAACAAAATTACTGATATTTCATCTCAAATACTTCTATTGAGGTTTTTAGATTTTTTTCAAGGGATTTCATATGTGCATTCACTTTGTGGATTGAATTATGTTTCAAAAATACGTGTCGCAAATCTTAAACCCTGTACCTGTGGATGTAGTCTCATTTCGGAATAGGGTTTTGTTATTTTAATGGGGCGATGTCACTTAATTGTGCTCATGAGGAACCTTTACATAAATCAAGAGGCAGTTGTTCCAGCAGAGCAAGGGGATACTGATTGGTTTAAAGTCAGGAAAGGTGTGTGTCAGGGTTATATTCTTTCATCATACCTATTCAATCTGTATGCTGAGCAAATAATCTGAGAAGCTGGACTATATGAAGAAGAATGGGGCATCAGGGTTGAAGGAAGTCTCATTAACAACCTGCATTATGCAGATGACACAACCTTGCTTGCTGAAAGTGAAGAGAACCCGAAGCACTTACTAATGAAGATCAAAGACCACAGCCTTCAGTATGGATTACACCTCAGCATAAAGAAAACAAAAATCCTCACCAATGGACCAATGAGCAACATCATGATAAACGGAGAAAAGATTGAAGTTGTCAAGGATTCCATTTTGCTTGGATCCACAATCAACAGCCGTGGAAGCAGCAGTCAAGAAATCAAAACACGCATTGCTTTGGGTAACTCTGCTGCAAAGGACCTCTTTAAGTTGAAGTGCAAAGATGTCACCCTGAAGACTAAAGCACGTCTGGCCCAAGCCGTGGTATTTTCAATCGTATCATATGCATGTGAAAACTGGACAATGAATAAGGAAGACCAAAAAAAGTTGACGCCTTTGAATTGTGGTATTGGCAAAGAATATTGAATATACCATGGACTGCCAAAAGAACGAACAAATCTGTCTTAGAAGAAGTACAACCAGAATGCTCCTTAGAAGCAAGGGTGGTGAGACTGTGTCTTATATACTTTGGACATGTTGTCAGGAAGGATCAATCCCTGGAAAAGGACATCATGGTGGGCAAAGTACAGGGTCAGCGGAAAAGAGTGAGACCCTCAATGAGGTGAATTAACACAGTGGCTGCAACAATGAGCTCAAGCATAACAACAGTTGTAAGGATGCCGCAAGACTGGGCAGTGTTTCATTCTGTTGTGCACAGGGTCACTATGAGTCGGAACCAACTCGACGGCACCTAACAACAACAAATGTCACTATAGGGTATGTTTCAAGTCAATCACTTTCTAAATATTAAAACAGGTTATTAGAGACAGAGAGAACAAGCATGAATGAAGTAAAGATAGACATCATTTGGAGGAGATCTGCAAGGAAAGCTGAGAAGAACATTATAGAAGCTGAAACAATTTTCCCCCAGAGCTAAAAGTGAACTTTCCCCTAGAACAGGTATCCTGAATTTGGGCTTGTAGCCTTTGAAATTATGAGGAAATAAATTTTTATTCCTTAAAGCCACCCAGTAGTCGTATTTCTGTTAGAACAGCACTAGAAAACTAAGACTCACTACAGGTATTTGCCTTTTTTTTTTTTAAAGCTGCTCCTAACTATAACAAGTGACTTGCTCCATTCCTGTGGTGAAGTTCTATGCTGTTTAGTGCTCCAAGAGTTATTACATTTAAGTGAGGAAAATAGTTTACTCTATCCTTTGTGTGGTCTAAATGGTTGTTGTTGTTGTTAGGTGTCTTCCAGTTGATTCCAACTCATAGTGACCCTATGTACAACAGAACGAAACTCTGCCAGGTCCTGCACCACCCTCAAAATTGTTGCTAAACTTGAGCCAATGTGTCATTCCATCTCCTTGAGGGCCTTCCTCTTTTTCACTGACCCTCTACTTTACCAAGCATGACATCCTCCTCCAGGGCCTGATACTGATAACATATCCAATGATTTCTCTTTTTCAAAAAAGAAACTCAGTTGCCATGACTTTAAATTGATTCAACATTTACGGCAGTGCTTATTCATACTTAATTTTATGACTTAAACTCTCAAGATTTGATCTGAAATAAAATCAAGGTGATATAAATGGTCTTGCATTCTCATATTCCTAAAATAACATGTATGCAAAGTTTCTATTAAAGTGAGTGTAAGTTTATATATACATAACACTTAGAACAGTGATTGACACGTAATAAACAATGGATCAGTGCTATTATTATTAATACTTCCTGGAGTACTTTCTGGGAAGGCTTGTCAATGGTAGGGATAGATTAATTACAAGAATATAAATCTTCACCAAATTTAATGGGCTGAGCCTCTCCTGTTTGAAAACCCCTAGTTGCCTAGTTCCCAACTGATGCTACCCAAGACATTCCTGAGAATGCCTTGTCTCAAAGTGAATACTTAGTATACTTCTAGAATTAAAATGTCACTTTCTATTGCACACCACACATCTCATTGGTATAACCCATACACGTGATACCTTCATTCCAGTATATATATATATAAAAAAAAAAGTATAGATCAGAACAAATAAGCGAGAACAATTGCAGGTGCCCAAGAATATTAAAAGGAAAGTGTAAATCTTTGCAGATCTACATATAGATTTTGTCTTGGAAGTTTATACATCTTGTTACATGACAAACATCTGACCAGTAAACTACCTGGGCTCTCATAAAGGATATTATTTTCTCTGAGTCATCTTTCTGCTCTTTATTTCTATCCTCTTCTATTTTTATCATTGAGATATATCCCATCTATTCACCTGTATCCTGGTTCTCTTACATCAGTTCATGAATTCTTAAAGATCCATTATGTGTATCTGCATTAATTAATTTACTAATTATTTCATTCAAAATATATTTGAGTTTTTACCAGGTGTTGGATGCATTTCCTCAAATATTTCTCTTATACATATTGTCTTTGTACTGACAGCAATTATTTATACAATATTTTTATATTTCAGACAACCTGTTTCTCTTTGATTAAGAATACATATTTAGAACTTTTTTCCCCATTTTAGATTATCTGTAACACTCTGGAGTATTCAAAACTTTTGAGGATATATTTACTTTGTATTACTTAACAAAATTATCCTCAAACATATATTTATTTTTTAAAAATTTTATATAGTTGACCTTCATCCCAGTTTAGGAATACGGTCAAACATAGTTGACTCTAAAAAGAAAATTAACATTAGAAATAGACTCCCAATAAGTTCTTGGTATATTTATGTGAAGTATATGTTTAATATAATATATATAGTATACACATATAAGTATTTAAAAACAAAACAAACCCATTGCTGTTGAGTCAACGCCAACTCATAGCAACTCTATAGTACAGGGTAGAACTGCCCTATAGAGTTTCCAAGGAGCACCTGGTGGATTCGAACTGCCATAGTACTTAATCACTGTGCCACCAGGGTTTCCACATAAGTATTAGCAAAGTAAAAATAAACAAAAATCTTCCCTTCCTTGACTACATGTCATCCTCTAGCTAGTGTTTTACCTCTCCCTTAACCTATCAAAATTTGTGTTCTAAACCATTCTCTTCCAGGATCTATTCTAGCTAAAGTGATTTAGCCATCTTTGTTGGTATATTCATTTCATTTCTTTATTATTATTATACCATGTTTAGTTGTTTTGTTCATAAACTCCTTAAAGTTTGTGTTGACCACACATACCTACTGAAAAAATAAATCTTTTCCCTCATCATTCCAAAAATCTTCCTTTCCTCGTTTTCTCTCCTTCATTTTGACCACTCCTAAGTCTTTTTTTTTTTTTTTTTTTAAGTCTTATTCAATATCTCTGTTTTATTTTTGCTCCCAGAAAGGCTAAGTGTTCTCCAGGCTAATGTCCCTGGTTCTTTCCTCAGTTACACACAGAGCTTAAATTGCTTAAATCTACCAGAGCTTACATTACTTAATCTATTAAACTCAAATTTCTCTCAATCCACCTTCTAAATGCTTTGATTACAGTGACATTTATATTTTTATTCAACAAATAATTATTGACTTCAAAGAGGACTATACTGAGGATTCCCCAGAGGCATCTGAAATTCTGTATGTACAAATTTCATCTCATAATATAAATGCTATAGCCTGTGAGTCAGATGTAGTTTACTTCTACCTGTTTTTGTAAATGTAGTTTTAATAGAAAACAGCCATGCCCATTTGTTTACATATTGTCTACAGTTGCTTTCATGTTACAGTAGCAGTGTTCACATTTGCATCTGAGATCATGAGGCCAACAAATTCTAAAATATTTTCTTTCTGGATTGATACAGAAAAAAATTATCCAATCTCTGTTTTAAATTGATTTGTCTTTTTAATTTCAATATAATCACAGAATGGCCTGTCTAAATTCGCAGTACGTCCCTTCTACCCTCAACTCGGAAACCGTGGTGCCATAGTGGTTAAGTGCTACAGCTGCTAACCAAAAGGCCGGCAGTTCGAATCCACCAAGAGCTCCTTGGAAATTCCATGGGGCAGTTCTACTCTGTCCTATAGTGTCGCTATGAGTCAGAATCGAAGGTAATCTTTTTTTTTTTTTTTTTTTTTTGCGGGGGGGGACCTACAACTCAAAAATCTAACCAATTGTCCCCTTTTGCTGCATTTATATCCTTAATGTCTCCAGGAACTAGTCAATTCTCTCTAATCTTCTTTTCAGTACCTTTCTGCAGTCCCAAAAATCTTTTTATCTGAATTTCTGCAAAACCTTCCCTCTTTCTAATCTATTGCACTTTCACACTAAGAATGAACTTTCTGGAAGACAGTATAATAATCTTATTCCTCTGATTATAATTCATCAAATAAGTTCCCCTCCTCAGGGTAAAAACCAAATTCCCTATAAGTCAGCATGATCTAAATTCTACTTACCGCCTTATTTCTTTCACTTGGCTTTCTTTCCACTCTCAAAATCTCTATGCTCCAACCATACTGAACTGCATGGAATTTTTCAAATCTTGCCAAGCTGTCTGACTCTGGACCATGTACCAACCAGGAAAACATGATATTTGACATTGCTGGACTTGAGCATGTTTCCCGGACTTTCTGACCTTCCCTAAGCTAGTTTATGTCCAGCTCCTTTGAGTTCACATAGGACCTAGCGCTTAACTTTATAGTAACATTTGTTTACACTAAATTGTATTTGTCTGCTGTTTTATTTATTTATTTTTCTTAACCTTTAGATTGTAGTTTCCTTGAGGACAAGACTGGAATTTTCACTGACCTAAAACCTATGCCACACATATAGAGGAACTCAACAAATATATGTTGGTTAAATTTAAAAATGAAAATATTGATTTTCAATGTTTCAGAACAAATTTAAAGCAAATTGAGTCTGAATCGACTAGACGGCACTGTTTTTTTTCTGGTTTATATCATCAGCGGAAACCTTGGTGGCGTAGTAGTTAAGTGCTATGGCTGCTAACCAAAAGTTCAGCAGTTCGAATCCACGAGGCACTCCTCGGAAACTCTACGAGGCAGTTCTACTCTGTCCTATAGGGTTGCTATAAGTCAGAATTGACTAGATGGCATTTTTTTTTAATATAATTAGCATCTACATGCACAATTTAATATTAAAAAACAAACAAGTAAACAAAACAAAAAAAAAACAAGGTCTGCACTTCTTGTAAGAGGGGTCAAAAAGGCATAGAGAATGATAAAAATATATATATAGACTATGCTTGTCAACACTGAAATGGAGAAAATGGGAGTTGAAATTAGTTACACATATTAAACAGTCATTGTTTTGTTTTAATAGACTAAGAAGCAATAACAAGGATGAGCAAGGGATTGAAATTTTTAAAATGTGATAAAGATTTAGAATATCCACCTTTGAAGAATGGCAAACAAATACATGCATTGCTGAGCTACACTAATGCCTTAAAAATGGAAATCACAGGTTTTTATGAGTCTGTATCATTTTTTCCCAATAATTTTCCAAAACTATACTTGCTGCAGGTTTGGAATGTGGAAGTTATAAACTCCTTTCGTATTTCCACTTTATGAAAGTTGAGAAAAAAATGTAGTATTATTTATTATTATTATTATTCATATATTCAGCTAAAACATATGTATAGAAATAGACTGAGTTGTCTAAGTTCATGAAACTGGTGACGAAAATAGAAATCAAACCAGATCTGACTCCAATATCTCTGCCATTTTTATAACAGTGGGCTATGTTTAAGTGTTCCTCTGGAATAAAATGCATTTGATTCAGGAATAGAACATTTGATATTTATTCTAAAATTTATTTGATTTAATGTAAAGGATTTGTTTTTCTTAAAAGTAGGGTTAGTTAAAAATCTCTCTTTTTTATTTTTTAATGACTGGAGAAAAGAGAAAATACAGTGGTAGAAGTTCATAGAGTCTGGCTCCACTGTCAAAGGAGAGCTACATATACACATTGACAAGGTCATATTTGCCCATTGTTGAATCCTTTCTGTGTGACATGTGAAAACTCAAATCATATCTTAAATAGTTCCTTCCTTGCTCTATGTTTGGCTCAGGTAGTGCTTGTCAGTTTTATCCACTGTAAAGTTGCCCTTTTTGCCCTCTTTCTATACTGTACTCTATAAAAGAAACCATTACGTGGAGCTCACTCTCAGGAGTAGGGTATTATACTCCACCTCCTTAGGGGTGGGGTATCTACATAAATAATTCAGAATTCTCCTGCAGTTGTTTCGGAAATGAATTCTATGTCGAAATAGGTTCAACAATGGGTATCCTTTTTCAGATTGTGCTGTGTGAGAAGCACCTCATTTTTGTTGTTTGAGGTGTTGGTAACAGGAACTTCTGAAGGATTTCCGAACAACCTGTTTCTGATTTAGCAGAAGTTGCAGTGACTTCCTATTAGGAGCAGAAGAACACGGTTTTAAGGAGAAGTGGTAGCAGCCCTCTTTAACTTGCTGGTTTTGCATAGTGGTTCTGAAAGTTGTTCCCACCATCTCAGTCTAATGTCCATTCCCCAGCCTTCCAAATTTTGATCATATTTTTAATATCCTTTCAAAAAATCTCTTTCTGCTCAAATTAGTTGAGTTCAGTTCCACTGTCTGTAACCAAAAACCTCAAATAATATACTCACCATGTACATCTCCTTTCTCCATGAAAATACAAATAAATCTTAGGAGAGATAAAATCATTAGAGTTAATAAGCTAAAATTAAGACATGCATATTGTGTCAGAGGTTTCACTGTATTCTCAAATCTTTCACTGTTTCAGGGAATTGATTTTCTAAAATAAAAATCAAATTCTTATCCTTCTTCAAAGGAAGGTGAAGAGGAACATTTATGTTATTGTTGATGAAATATAACCCAAATTTGTCATGTGGCAGATTTCAGCAGCATTTATTAAAACACATAAAGGACCATGCTTTTGCTCCTTCATTAGAAAAAAAAAAGCTGCCGTCGAGTTGATTCTGACTCATGGTGATCCCATGTGTTTCAGAGTAGAACTGTACTCCATAAAGTTTTCTGTGGCTATGACTTTCTGGAAGTAGATCAACAGGGCTTTCTACCAAGGCATCTCT
Organism: Loxodonta africana; assembly: GCF_030014295.1. Classification (NCBI taxonomy): domain Eukaryota; kingdom Metazoa; phylum Chordata; class Mammalia; order Proboscidea; family Elephantidae; genus Loxodonta; species Loxodonta africana. Next base: position 55,027,812 of record NC_087351.1, read on the forward strand.
GGGTTGATTCAAACTGCCTGCGTTTTCTTTGGTAACTGACTGCTTAACTGTTTGTGCCACCCAGGGACTCCTAAATATTCCTAGATGGAGCAAATGGTTTGGACGTGACTACTAATCCAAAGGTTGGCGTCTTTAACCCGACCAGCAGTACCATGGAAGAAAAGGCCTGGCAATCTGCTTTCATTAAGATTACAGCCAAGAAAGCCTAATGGAATAGTTCTACTGTGTAACACATGAGGTCACCATGAGTCACAATCAACCCAACATCATGTAAAAACAAGAATAATCTTTGTTTTTACCTCTAGTTTATTCCCTGAAAACTCTACTGATACATGAAGAAGAGGCATGAGTGCAGCTAACAGCTGTTTTGGGAAAGTATCTGTTAAGTCACTTCTTAAGCAATTAATCTTCAAAGTAAAGCATATTTGAATTTCTAAAGTTTCATTTGATTTAATTCTAAAGGGAGAATATGGCATATAGTTTACTAAGTCAGTTGGGCATAGAACCTGAAGTTGTATTTAATTCAGTAACAGAGTTTATTTCTTCTTTCCTTCCTCTTCTCTTCTTTTTTTGTTTTTTAACAAACTTTTATTAAATTTAAACCCTTTGCTAAATACTATGCTATACAAAAGTTTAGAACAAAGAGATTCTGTGCCTACAAAAACTCCCTGTTCTACAGGATATGATAAACTTTCTGATGGACATGTAAATAGGATGACTAATTACTGTTTTCTAAATTAGATCATATACTTTAAAGCAATATTAAATTTTAGAATTTGGCTTTGTCAAAATAAATCAAATATTTAATAACAGTCAGAATATCTAAATATTCTGTGTTTAAAAATAGAGTTAAATAAATTTTCATTGTTAAATTTCTAGATATTTTCAGGCTTCTATCATTATAACAAAAATAATAAGACAGGATGAGGTATCCAGGAAAATTTAATTGGTTCACCAAGAATAATCTATTTACATTAGAAAATATATAATATGTTTTATATAAAATATAAAGAATATACTTCAAAAATCAAACCAATATATTTGACAATAAGATACATGATAGAATATTAGATTAGGAATATCCAACTGCAGATCATGTAGTGTAAATTTTATCCCCTAATAAAGAAACAAGTCTCAAAGAACACTGTCTCAGTCATCTAGTGCTGCTATAACAGAAATACCACAAGTGGATGGCTTTAACAAAGAGAAGTTTATTTTCTCACAGTAAAGTAGGCTAAAGGTCCAGATTCAGGGCACCAGCTCCAGGGGAAGGCTTTCTCTCTGTGGGCCTTCTCATCAATCTTCCACCAGACTAGGAGCTTCTCTGCTCAGGAACCACGGGTCCAAAGGACGCTCTCTGCTCAGGGCACTGCTTCATTGGTGGTATGAGGTCCCTGTGCTCGCTTCTTTCTTTTATATCTCAAGAGATTGCCTCAAAACACAATCCAATTTTGTAGATTAAGTCCTTCCTCACTAATACAACTGCTACCCATCCTCCCTCATTAACATCATAAAAAAAAAAATAGAGGCAGGATTTGCAACATATAGGAAAATCACACAACACCGTGAATCATGGCCCAGCCCAACTGATACACACATTTTTGGGGGGCCATAATTCAATCCATAACAAATACCAAAGACTACTTCCAGGAGCAATGCAGGTTAATGCCATAGGCAGGACTAGAAATTAAATCAGGTTCTGTTCCGTGAATATCCTGAGCAGTACTAACTGTATAAAAAGAAAGATAAAATGCTATGACAAGTTTAGAAGCCTGAATTGTGTAATGATACCTTTTTTGAATGAAATATCATTTGTGAAATAAATACTGGATGTGCTTTATAGCAGCAGCTTTGCTTGATTACATAAGCATTTTTTGGTTTGGTTTAGTTTAGTTTTGTGTGTTTGTATGCCTACTTTTTTTTTTGGATATGGCTATCAACTCCCAGCAAACTGTGCTAGTAACTGCAGTAAATTGTTTTTATCCTTCCTTCTCTTAATTTTCTCCTCCTGTTAGTATCTCTATGTTCTTTTTTAGATACCATCTTGATCTTTAATTATTCCTCTATAATCGTCCCTGGGGGAGAACATCTGCTTTGCCAACTCTTTTTTTTTTTTCTCTGTTGCCTCAGATTCCCTGTGGACTATATTATATCATGTTGACATTGCATTTCCTAGGTGCCTTTGATATTTTTCTACCCCAAGGGTCCTACATAGATCAGAATTTTTAATGGCCTCATTTTCTATGGCAATTCAAATACTTTTTCTTCTACACTATTACTATTTTAGTGAATGGTAATTTAGTAATTTTAGTGAATCAGAGCTATAGAATTGTTCAATTTTAACACTTCATGCTGCAACTAACTTAAAATGTTTGAATGCCTAATACAGCTTCCAGTTACAGTTATAAATTGGCACCCCAATTTCTCCACATCTTTTAAACCTCGATTATTTAAATGTGTTTCTGTCATTATTAAAATGTCATTTTCTGAGGATAAAGCTATATTTCTTTGCTTTGCCTTCCTTTTGAAAATTTTATAATAATAAAATTGGAAAATTTAATGGACAATCACCAAAGCAGAAAAAAAAATCAAATGATTTTAAAAATGTTTATTTTTCTGATGAAGAGAATTTATTTTTACTGCATTATGTAAAATATACCCTTTTGATTCCCTTTTAACTAGCGAGAATATTGACCATTTCTTGATTAAATACGCATGCCTAATGTCCATTCTCATCTTTTTGTTATAGTGTTTGAGAACTGTATTCCTATTGTGCCTATAAAGGCTAAACAGTGTGACAAATTTATACACTCATCTCTGTCACTGTACTGAGATTAAATGAATAGAATACTAAAAGAAAAATGCTGTAATCCATGTGTCTTAGTTATTTAGTGCTGCCATAACAGAAATAACACAAGTGGATGGCTTTAACAGACATTTTCTCACAGTTGAGGAGGCTAGAAGTACAAAGTCAGGGGGAAGGCTTTCCCTCTCTGTCAGCTCTGGAGGATGGTCCTTGTCTTTTTTAGCTTCTCCTCCTGGGCAATCTTCATGTGGCTTGACTTTTCTCTTCCCCCATCTCTACTACTTAGCTTGCTTGTTTAATCTCTTTTATATCTCAAAAGGGAGTGACTCAAGATACATCCTAATCCTGCCTCGTTAACAAAGGGATCAAAAGAAGCAACCTAACAATATGAGAGGTTTAACTGTTGTGTTGTTGTGTTCCATGGAGTCTATTTTGACTCATAGTGACCTGTAGGATAGAATCGAACTGCCCTATGGGGTTTCCTAGGCTGTTATCTTCACTGGAGTAGATCACAACATCTGTTCTCCTTAGGAGTGGCTGGTGGATTCCAATAGCTGACCCTTCCATTAGCAGCCAAGCGCTTAACCATTGCCCGCCCAGGATCCACTAGATCAGAGATACTTACCACCGAATGTTTACTCTAAATTTCAACTTTATTACATTATTCTTCAAAAATTTTGATATGCAGAAACCACTTATAGAGTTTCAATTTTTTTTTTTTTTTCAATCCATTTGAGTGTGTGGTAGAAGCATTAGCAGTTAGGTATGTGAAAAGTCATTTGAATAAAAGGGTGTTTTGGAAACACTGTTGAAGACAATAGTTCAGCTAGTAAGGAAATATTAAAAATGTGTGAAAGTCAATGATTATCAGAGCCAATTCCTTTGTAGGGCTGTGAATAAAGAGATTTTTATTTCTTACTTTTTTATATTTTTTTAAATTTCTACATATTTTATTTCTTAATATTGCCTTATTGAATTGGCTAGAACCTCCAGTACAGTGTTAAATAGAAGTGATAAGAGTGAACACTTTTGTTTCCTGATCTTCAAAGGGAAATGTTCAATCTTTCACCATTAAATATGAGATAAATATATTAGTTGTAGGTTTTTTAAAATTCTTTTTACCAGGTTGTGGAAGTTTCTTTTTTCTTCTTTGTTTTCTTCCTTTTCTACTAAGAGTGTTTATCACTGATCAGTGAAAAATTTTTGCAAATGCTTTTCTTATGTCTTTTGAGATGCTCATATGATTTTGATCATCTCTTCTTTCAAGGTGATGGACTATGTTGATTGGTTGACAAGTTTTAAACCACACTTGCATTTCTGGGCACAGTCCAACTTGATCATGATGAATCATCCTTCTTATATATTATTTTCAATGTTTGCAATTATAAGTCATTAGTTCTCATCGTTGCCAATGTTCTAATTGACATAAAACTTCTCCGAATTAACTGGTATCTGGGTTGTAGTTACGTAGCGTAACATTTATTCAACATGTGCACGCATCTTAGTATATGTTTAGCCCTGTCCAGTTTTCTAGTCAATGTTATATATAAGTAGCAAAAACTGTGAGAAATAATAATAGTGGAAATTTGAGAAGTTATTTTTCTTCCAAAAACCTTTGTTTCTTTCGGTAGAACTCTAGGCTTTGATCACAAGGTATAAATGTATGAAAATGCTGAATAAGTATGAATTCCTGCTGTGAAAAACAGGAGATGTTTGTTAATCTAGAATTAGTATACTAGTAGAGTAGAATGCCCAACTTGAAAAAAATTAACCTTCGCGATTGAGATACATGGAACTATAATTAATTAGTTTTCCATTCACTCATATTCATTACTGAGTTTTAGCCATGACCTGCACGCTGTTTTAGTATTTCTCATTAAGAATGAGTTTCCAAAATATATCATGAATATAAAGTCATTCTATGACTGAGTTTAGACACATTAATGTAATTAAGTTAAAACTTGCAGACTCCCGATAGTATTAAAATTCATAAACTATATTTTTTATAGTTTCTTCCACTAGGGTACATGCAAGATCTGTATCAAATTTGTATTGCTAATTAAAGATTAAATTAATCTCAAAAACTACAATGAATCTTGGCAAGCCACATAAATAGGTTCATTAATTGACTGTACATTAGAAATATTCAACTTTTTTTTCTTTCGTGACTTTATTTAGAAAGCAAGAAGAAAAGACAGTGGCATTCAATTACCATAATTAAATTTGTATTAATATATTACCCTTCACTAATTCTTTACTGGTGTGAATATATTCTTAATTATAAACAAAATCTAACATTTAAAGAAAACTTGTTCTTTTCAGCAGAAAGAGCATTCCAGATCCAATAACAACTACAAAAAAGACACCATGAGCAAATCTTCTTTGAAGTATACTGTTTTAATAGCACACAAATTTCTACAAACCTTTTATTTGCAAAGCACTCTATTAGGTGTAGTGAGCCCTGGTGGCAGAGTGGTTAAAGCACTTGGCTGCTAACTGAATGGTTGGTGGTTCGAACCCACCATCTGCTTTGTGGGAGAAAGATTTGAGAAAGATGTGGCGGTCTAATTCCGTAACAGTTTACAGCCTTGGAAAACCTATAGGGCAGTTCTATTCTGCCCTACGGGGTCCTATGAGTCAGGATCAACTTGACGGCAGGGAGTCGGTCCATCAGGTGTTGTTGTTATTGTTGTTTGGTGTATTACAGTCAATTTTCCACTCATAACAACCCCAGTGACAGAGTAAAACTACCCCATAGAGTTTCCAAGGCGTTGAATCTTTATGGAATCAAATTGCCTGGTCTTTCTCCAGGGGAGCTGCTGGGTAGCTTTCAACCACCAACTGTTTGGTTAGCAGCTGAGTGCTTAACTATTCCATCACCATAACCAAAACCAAAACCCATTGCTGTGGAGCCAATTCCAACTCATAGCAACCCTAAAGGACAGAGTAGAAACGCCACATACAGTTTCCAAGGATGTAATCTTTACAGAAGTAGCCTCACATATCTTTCTCCCATGGAGCTGCTGAAGGGTTTCAACTGCTGACTTTTTGGTTAGCAACTGAGCGTTTAACCAAGCACTTCTATTAGATGTAGTAGCTTGCGATTAGGTATAGTAAAATGATAGGGTAAATAAAAAGAATTTCCATAGTTCTTGCCCTCAGGACCTCAGGGACTATATTATTCTTCCAGGAATGGAATAGTGCTTGTGAACCAGACACCGTAGAACGCTAGCAATATACTGACCACAACACAGCAAGAGTCATACCGTTGGGTGAAACATAAAGATTAGTGATTGAGATGACTATTGCATTGAATATATCGGACAAATATCACTATGAACTGTGGAATGAATGAAAACACGTGTCATGGGAACCAGCAGAAGAAATATCTCCTGAGGAAAGAGAAGGTCACTATTTTAGAAAAACCTTCAACAGTATAATGACCTAGTAATGCTTGTTACACTTGTTAGGTAATATTGTAAAATGTATTATTTTACTAACCAGTGATGGCACATGTTCTTGTTCCCCCACCCCCAGCCCACCCCTCAGCGTTCCTTGATAAGAATAGGTTCATATTAACATGCATACTTTCAAATCCTAAAAAAAGCCAACAGGAAAAATAAAATAAAATAAAAACTAAAGTATTGCTAATGTAGGTCTTGATTAATTATACATCTTATCAGCTCTTTAAAAAAAAATCTCCTTGGCTAAGACATTTTATCCCATGTAAATTAAACTATATAGATGGAATCTATTTTCCTTTATTAATTTCTACTTTGAATACTAAAAGCAAAGCAAATAACTCATTTGCTTTTGTGTCTCCTTAGGTCTGTGAATAAAGCCAAATGCAAAACAGCACTTCTTGCCACAATTTTAGCTTTGCTTCCAATTGCCAATATGCAATACTAAGAGGAGTCAAGATGCAGAATTAGTGATGGAACACAGGACTGGGTTTGCACAAGCAACAAAAACCTGGAAGATATTTTCCTGTAACGTGATGGGGAAATATCAGTCATGGTCGATGATAAGAAGCAATGAAAACTGGATATTTTTACAAGCCCTTGCTGTAGATCTTTATATAACTAACTGAGCATTGTAATTTGAGGGGGGAGGGGTAAATTATGCAAATATATTTAAACTGAGACATATTATTTTATTATCTATTTAATTTTTTATAGTAATATTTTTATTTAGTTTTCCTTCGGTATTTTATATTAAAACTGTATGTTGTTTGCTGCTGTGGAGTCAACCCCCAACTCATGGTGGCCCCATCTGTTACAGAGTAGAACTGAGCTCCATAGGGTTTTCTTGGCTGTAGTCTTTACAGAAGCAATTCACCAGGTCTTTCTTCTGAGAGGAGCCCTGGTGGCACAGTGGTTAACAGCTTGGCTGCTAACCGAAAGGTTGATGGTTTGGATCCACCAGTCACTCCTTGGAAACCCTATGAGGTAGTTCTACCCTGTCCTATATAGGGTTGCTATTTTTTTTTTTTTTTTTAATGAGTTGGAATCAACAGCAACAGGTTTGGTTCTTCCGAGAAGCCACTGCGTGAGTTTGAGCTACTGACTTTTAGGTTAGCAGCCAAACACAAAAGCACTTCCACCATGTCTGTATTAATAATAAGAATGTATCTTTTAACGGTTTACCTTGTTATATCCATTACAGAAGGCAGTAACTTTTGTCTCTTTTTTCACTGCATATTTTTAGTAACTACAAATTTATCCAGTTTATAATAAGAATTGAGAAACAATTGAATGAATGAATACAGTTGTTGTTGTTAGGTGCCATCAGGTAAATTTGGCTCATAGTGACCCCATGGGACAGAGTAGAACTGCCCCAAGGGGTTTTCTAAGCTGTAATCTGTACAAGATCACCAGGTCTTTCTCTCTCAGAGCTGCTAGATGTCTTCAAACCAACAGCCCTTCTTTCGGCCAGCAGCCAAGAACGGAATGCTAACTATCTCATTCAAAACCCTGAACCCTTTGATCCACTTCCCTCTGAGCTAATTGTATAAAAGTTCAGTGTATTCACCCATAACTTCTCTCATATGTATACAGAAAATGAATCAGAAGTTCATTTATTGTTACTGAAGCAAAATAATAAATGCTATTTTTGTGCTCGAATTTACTTTTCTTTAACCCCCAATGAATTCACAACTCTTCAAAGAGTTAGCGTTTTTTCGTTATTCTGTAAATTTCCTGTTTATCTAATTTTCCCACATCCTCCCATTAACCTTGAGTCAATTCTGACTCATAGCTACTCTAAAGGACAGAGTAGAACTGCCCATAGGGTTTTCAAAGCTGAAATCTTTATGGAAGCAGGCTGCCACATCTTTCTCCTGCAGAGTGGCTGGTGGATTTGAACCACCGACCTTTTGGTTGGCAGCTGAGTTGTTAACCAGTGTGCCACCAGGGTTTTCCCATATCCTGTTGAGTATTTTCTTTCTTTTTTTCTTGCAAATCTGTAAAAGCAACTTGGTATGTGAATTAAAAACCTTTCTTTCCCACCTCTATCATGCTTTGGTTTAATAAATGACATACATTTCAAACAGAAGAGATTTTCATATAATTAAGTACATCTATCAATTAGAATTCCTGGTGGTACGGTCATTAAGAAAGAGCTCAACTGTTAACCAAAAGCTCAGCAGTTCGAATTCATCAGCTGCTCCTTGGAAACCATATGGGACAGTTAAGAAGATCTTCTCTATTCCTGGGTCATTTATTTATTTTCCTATATATATATATATATAAGAAATTAAATCTGTGATCATTTGCAATCTATTTTTATTAAATAGGGAAGATCAGACTTAGTCATTACTTACCAAATGAATAGCCAATTTTGCCATTGTCATATACTTAATAATTTTTTGTCACTGAATAGAAACACAAATGCTGTCATATATTGACATCTTATACTTATCTGAATTTATTTCTGGATTAGTTAAACAGTCTGTTTATTGATATGCCTATATCATATACATTTCATTACAGAGATTATCTCTTCTCTCCCTGCTCTCATTCATAATTTCCTTTTCTTCTCTAAACTTACGTTATTTTCCTAAAACTTAAAGTATTTCATCAAAATAAAAATTAAATCTTGATTAGTCATTTACTTATATTTAAATATGGATATTGGTAGAGTTGACAATTTATACCAAATTTTCCTAGCCGAGGACATTGTAGTTTACCTTTTATTTTCACATCTTAGTTTGTTTTATTTTAAACATTTTGTTGTGTTTTCAGTGAAAGTCCATGCAGAAAATTAGTTTCCCTTTCAACAATTTACACACAATTTTTTCCATGACATTGGTTGCTGTGATGATTAAGATTGTATATCAACTTGACTGGACAATGATTCTCGATGTTTTGGCAGTTGTATAATGTTATGATAACTTCCCTGTTGAATTTTTTTTATTATACTTTAGATGAAGGTTTACAGAACAAACTAGCTTCTCATTAGACAATTAATACACATATTATTTTGTGACTTTTGTTAACAACCCCATGACATGTCAACATACCCCCCTCTCAACCTTGGGTTCCCTATTACCAGCTTTCCTAGTCCCTCCTGACTTCTAGTTCTTACTCCTGGTCTGGTGTGCCCCTTTAGTCTCGTTTTGTTTTATGGGCCTGTCTAACCCTTGGCTGAAGAGTGTACCTTAGGAGTGACTTCATTATTGACCAAAAAGAGTGTCCCAGGGCCATATTCTTAGGGTTTCTTCAGTCTCGGCAAGGCCAGTAAGTCTGCTCTTTTTTTGTGGGTTAGAATTTTGTTTTACATTTTTCTCCAGCTCTGTCCAGGACACTCTATCGTGATCCCTGTCAGAGCAGTCAGTGATGGTAGCCGGGCAAGGTCTAGTTGTACTGGACTCAGTCTGGTAGAGGCTGTGGTAGTTGTGACCCATTAGTCCTTTGGACTAATCTTTCCCTTATATCTTTAATTTCCTTCATTCCTCCCTTGCTTGTGAGGAGGTAAGACCAGTGGAATATCTTAGATCACATCTTATTTTATATACCTTAACTTAATGTTATAATTTTTTTTTAAATCCTATATATGTATATTTCATATTTGTTTTTTACCACTTTTGAAAAGGACTTTTCTCCCTTTTATTTCTTCATGTTTCTTGGATAAAAAAAAAAAAAAAAAAAAAACTAGCTATTAATTTTTTACACACCTATCTCAATATAAAATAAAGCTCTTTAAAAATTTATCTCAAATTTAGATCCATAGGATGGAGGAAGAAAGAGGGGAGGGAGTTAGTGATGATGGAAAAACCTCATTTAAAAAGGGTAGGATTGCACAGCCAATTATTGTAATTGCTGTCAGTAAGTTGTACACTAGTAAATATTTGAATTGAAAAAAGTTGTGTGATAGATGTATTTACAACAACCACACACACAAAAAGAATAGACGCTCAGGCTGATTATGGGCAACTGAACACCTCATGGGATTTGGTTCCTCAGTTTGGGTCATGATTTCATGGGACATACCAGTTATTTGGCCTAATAACATATTTAGTGCTTTGGTTCTACCTCCTAGTTAGTTTCATAGTGCCTGAGTCTTAAAAGTTTGCAAGTGTCCATCCAAGGCATGACAATTGAAGTCTATTCACCTGGAGCAACAGGAGAAGGAGAGTCAAAAATAGGAGGAGAATATGGAATGTGTGGCTAATTGTCTCCATGAACAGCTGAGTCCTTTGCCATGAGACCAGAAGAACTGGATGGTTTCTGGCTGCTATTACTGAACACTTTCATCAAAGATTCTATAGGAGAATTCTGGTCAAAAGGGAGAATTGTAGAGCATAACTTCAAATTTTCACAGATGCCAGACTTTCTAAAGCCATGGAGGCTGGATCAAACCCTGAAAATATTGCCCTGAGATAATATTTAAACCTTAAACCAAAAATATCCCCTGAAGTCTTAAATCCACACAATAAAAAATAAATCTACACAATAGTATAGCTTAATTAGTAAAAAAAAGTGTGTCTTCCATTATACTCTTTTAAGAACTATCTGTATGGGATGAATGTTACAAAAGAAACTTGAAAAATCAGATAGGAACTGTAGGGGGCAGTTAGTTTATGTTAATGGGGGAGGAACAACTCAAAAAAGGAGGGTGAGAAGGGTTGCACACCTGAAAGAATGTAATCAAAGTCACTGAATTGCACATGTAGAAAAGGCTAAATTGGTGTATGTTTTGCTGTGTATATTGTCAACAACTAAATAAATTTAAAAATATTTTCAGAAGATTATCAGATGTCTTCTCAGCATTCATTGATGTCATTAATCTTTTAAATTTTTATGGAACAAACTATGTTAATAAATTTTCCATTACTAGATGACCATTGAATTCCTGGAATAAACCCAAATTAATCAGAGTATTATTATTATAATATATTAATTTTACATTTATTTAGAATATTCCAGGTACCCTTTTTGGCATTTACCCTATCTATTAGTGATATTAAGGTTATACTGTTTCCATAAAATGTTTTTGGAGATTTCATCTTTTTTATTGGTTTAGAAAAATTTTTAAAACATTGGAGTTATAAAATTTTTTAAAAAGTTAGATGGGAACTCAACAGTGAAATGCCATTTTAGTGTCAAATGTTTAATCATATTTCTAATACCGTCTGTGAGCATTTTCCTTTTCTGTTGAATTAATTTGGATAATTTATGTTATAAAAATTTCAAACTTTTCTAGGATTTATTGATGCATAGACTGTGTTAACCTGCAAGAAACAGAAAACCCTCAATTTAGCTGAATTTAAGAATTAGAAAACCTCTTGTTTCATATAAAAATAAAAATACAAGATCCAGTTTAAATGGAAATCTAAAAAAGTATGGTCCCAAAACCTGTCTGAATGTTAGTATTCCCTGTCAATGTTTTAAATATTGATGAGCTCGAACTCACCTAAAATTTAATTAATCAGAATCAGCAGGGTGGACCCAGGGGATTTACAACATAAACATACTCCATACATGATGCTGATTCAAGGCTGCCTTTGAAACCATTGTCCTATAGAAAATTTAACAGCTTTTTATTTACTGCCAGTACCCTGAAAACTAATCACAAGAAAATAAGTTCTATGATACTAAAAATGACTACATATTGTATGCTAATTTGTGAGACAGACAGAAATGCACAGTAAATTCTCAATAAATATTTATTAAATTTAAACACAAATGAATGTGAAAGCGATTGACCTAATGCAGTCACATTCAGCAACAGTAAATAATAACCTAAGTGTTCAAAAATGGAATACCCTTCAGGATATTTTTGTTGCTGTTGTTATATTCAAGAATAAGTTTCAATTCTGCCATTGTCGGGAGAAAAGCAATAACTTATTTTATTGGTTTTACTTTTTGTTTTTCTTCTCTTTTCCTTTTTACATCTAAAAAGTAATAACCCAGGGTCAAAATATATTCTAGGGATTGATGACTATCTGTGTAGAGGTAATAGTTTTCAATACAGCCAAGGGTGTTAACATTCATCCCTGGGAATGCCGTTTCTCAAGGTTAACATTGCTTTTGTTACCATACCTCCCAGTGAGAGTCTCAGAGCAGAGGCAATGGGGTGCATCCAAATTGGTGTAATATGATGCAGTCAATCTTAAAAAGGAAGCCAAGTGTGCACGGCCAATAATTGAATATGTTTCTCTAAGGAAACACCATGGCTGTAGAAGCTGATGTGGTCACTACGACTACCATTCCCTTCAAATCAATGTTGAGCTAATATCCCCTATGTGTTCTCTAGACAGCCCAGGAATTGCTCTTTGCCGCACTTCAGATGAACTTCAAAGAGACACACTTTTAACCATAAGGCACAAGATTGCACTTTTTTTTTTTTTTAAGTGGAATTGTTTACTAATATTGTATTCTTTCTGTAAAATTATATAATCGTAATATTGCTTTTTATAAAATAATTTAATTTAGCAAGCATTTACTAAGTAACAGATTTAACAGTGAGTTGGAGATCTGTAATACATAAGGATTTCTGAGATTATTTGTAAATCGTATATCATGAGACACATTTCCAAACAAAACTATTCCAACAAATTAAATGTTGTTGATAAAGTCAATTTTCAGACTGGGTATCTGACTTCAGAAAATAATTTAAAATACCCTAAAATTATACCAAAAATTCTAGATGCATATTATTAAAGGAGTCATTACTTGGAAGGGAAAAAAAAAAAAACTAATTATAATCACACCTAACTGGAAATATACTAGAATAGAATGTTCTATGCTTTTTCTATAAAAAGGGTTAAAAACAATAGGAAGGCATGCTTTCTTAATTGATGGCATCATTGTTAGCTTACACCTTTGGGTGGTAGGTACAGTGAAGAATCTATGCAGTCACAGTGCCCAATGAGGCCACTGAGCTTCTTGGAGGACTGTAATACTTTGGAGAAATCTTTCACCTTTACAATTTTCTGAGGCATTTACTATGCCTATTACATGAGTGAATGGAATGAAATAAATTATTATTAAAGTTTCTTTTCTTTTCATTTTATGCTACCATTCACACAGCGGTCCCTAACTGGAGGTACATTGAATATTTTATTGTACCTAGTACTTATGTTGACCATCTATACGTTTACTTCAATACCAGTTTTTTAATATAATATGAACTTCAGTCCCCCAAACTCTCGCCACCATCCACCAGGCACAATTGATTGCCTAGAGATAAATTTCCAGTCAAGCTGCGTCATGCACTCTCTCCTTCAAACATTTTATTACTTTAATTGAGGGGAAGCAGAAAAACTCCCTTTCCAAGTGCCTGAATTTTTGAATTGTTCAGCTGTGATCATGACTATGTTCATGGGGATAGATGAGAATAGAAATCAGAGAGGAGGAAAAGAAATGAGAAAAAATAGGAGAGAGGGCAAATGTGGATAAAAACAGAAAAGAATAGAAAAGAAAAAGTAGGCCCATTTGCTGACTTTTATATTCCCAATATCTCACCATAGAAGAAACTAAGCAAGGCACAATAAATATGTGTTGAATGAACGAAGAATGAGTGAATGAGACAAGTAATGTCGGTGATTGAGCTTTGTTTCAGTAGTTCCTGGGGCCCATTCCTCTTAGATTCTGCAAGCACTTAAGGAAGCCAGTTGGCTTCTTTTACTTTAAAGGCAAAATTCTAACACATACCTATCCAGGTGCTTGTACACCCAACAGATGTCCTGAACCACAGAGAAAGGAGCAAGGGAATGTGTATTTAGAAAAATCTCCCCCTCTGATTTTAATTGGCACTCTCCGGTAAAAAAACAACTTCATTAAAGTGAAAATTACATGATGTTATATCATATTTGATCTTTTCATATATTAAAAGATTATTCCATTAATATACTCCCTTAGTTTCTTCAAAAACAATCATTTAATTCAAAGTAAAACATTATCGCTTTGTATAAAGTCTACTGAAGTAAACATCAAATGTCGGTAATCAATTTGCTTTCGGTAGACATTTTGTAGAAACCCTCTGGGTAAAATTAGATGGGCATTTCCTAAACTGTTCAGAAAACATTAGTTTCAGGAGATGTTAATAGATGTTAGTTCTCAAACCCACCAAACCTCCTGCTGTGGCGTCGATTCCGACTCATAGTAACCCTACAGAAGAGGGTAGAACTGCCACAAGGCTGTAAATCTTCACAGAAGCAGAGTGCCATCTCTTTCTCCTGCGGAGCAGCAGGTGTGTTCAAACTGCTGACTTTTTGGTTAGTAGACTATCGCTTCAACCACCAGGGGTCCTAGATGATAGTTTATAGTTAATAAATATGAGCAGCTTATGATCATAAATTTAGCTAGGGAAGAAAAAAAATTTACTAAATCCCTCCTTTAAAAAAATAAAAATAAATATACTTGAGTGCATTAAATGTTCTAAAAATCCATATTTTAAACAAAAATTACATGTGTTTAATGATTAAACAAAAAATTATAAGTTTTCAATGAGTTTTTTTCTTAATAAAAATGTTTATTAGTAACAGTCTACCCTACAATAGCCCTTTGAATTAAAAGTAAAAGAAATTTAAGTATTTGACTGAAATCATCTTTACTTTTATAGAGTCTCTTTGCCTTGAAATAGTTCAAGAAATAGTTTAACAAAATATATTTTTAGTAAAATATTCCACTAATATAATTGATCATAATTTTGAATATCTGACTGTAAACCTAATTGGCATCAAGCTTACTTTAAAATATAGATATTTACCTCAGCTTTTAAAAATCTAAAAGGACCCTAAGTGTTTTGTTTTGACTTTGTAATATTTTTCCTTTTATGGATTTGAAAGGTTCTGTTTGTATCACTAATTTAAACACAGATACACCAGATACCTCCATTTAGAAGCTATAGCTTCAATTAAATATAATGATTTTCTTCTTTACCAAAGGATTGAGGAGAGCTTCTAAAGGAGCAAGATTTCTATCAAATATAATTACTTTTCCCAGTAGATGACACATTATAAGCGATAAGGGTGTAACTACCCAACAAGGCAGGCTACTACTTTATTGTCTAATGAAAGTAGAGATGTGGACTTTTAAATAAGGTGACTTGCATTTCATATTAACACAACCAACCAGAGAGTTTTTTTTTCCTCTTGTTGTGGCCTTATTAGGCTGTTTCTTTGTAATGTTAGTTGTTAGTTGACTCCAACTCATGGCGACCTAATGAACAACAGAATGGAACACTGCCTGGTCCTATGTCTCACAATCGCCAGCATTTTCCAGTCCATCCTGTCTGCTTTTGTGACAATTCATCTCTCCAAGCATCTTCTACACCCTCACTGGCTCTCTTCTTCACCAACCATGATGTTTTCCTCTAGCAATAAATCACTCCTGATGATGTGTCCAAAGCAATCCAGTTAGACAATGTTTGGTTGTGATCCACAATGTTTTTATTGCCTATTTTCAGAAGTAGACTGCCAGAAATGTGTTCTAGTCTGTCTTATTCTAGAAGCTCCACTGAAAATCTGTCCAGGATGGGTGATCCTGCTGGTGTTTAAAACACCAGCAGCATATCTTATAGCATCAGGTCAGCATGCAAGCTGCCACAGTAGGACAAATCAACAGATGGGTGGTGGTTCTGTATTTCAGAGTCTAGTAAAATTATATTGCTAATAAAATTTGGATTGCTCTTTTTAGGCTAAAGTCAGAGTGTATTCTGTTTTGGTGGTGGTACCATAGAGCAGAGTTAAATATCCTTATTGCTTTGGTTCTTTCATGACTAGGATTTGTAAATGCCTAGAAATGTCCTTTCTTTGGTTGAGTACCCATAAGAACAAACTCTGAGAAAATAATTTGAATTCAAGGTTATTCATGAAGCACCTGCCTGGGGGCTAGGCAGTGAATCATGAAAGGAGAGAAAGCCAATAAAACGTGCATGATTGTAAAGACTCAATTCCAGTGAGGAACTCTGGGAATAATCACAGACAAACAAAACTGGAGTATTTATGTACCAACTACTGCAGTTATTGGTCAAGTTCTGCTCCTGGAGAGCAGTACCTGCCCTGTGGGGGTATAATGTAAGAGTCTTGTAAATCCCGGGAGAGTTGCAAGTGCTTGAAATTGGATGCGTTTGGTTTGGCATGCAGGGTTAAGGGTGAGGACCAAGGGAATATGGGCAGATCACCAAAAATATCTTCACTAATTAATGACTAGAGTTATCTTCTGTGCATGATACAGTAGTCAGTCAAGCAATCTCACAAGGTAAGCCTAGGGTACAGGCTTAGTACAATCAATAATTTTAGCAAAATTTTATTGCACATCACTGTACTGATCTAGTTCATATTTTTAACTGAGGAACATCATGCAGAAGGATAAAAAGAAAGTAGTCCATTGAGGACGATGGTAAAGCTTATAACACTAAACTTTGAAAATGAAAATAGAAGTCTTAGAGGGTCCCTAAAATCTGGCACAGGCCAACCAGTCTCCCGTCACCTTTTCAATTATTGCTCTTATTTCTTCTATCAGCGGCAGAGTTCCAGTTAAATATTATTTCAAAATACTCAACTGACTACTGTGTTTAATCTCATTTGGACCTTTACGACTGTCCTTTCTACTGAGGCTGAAATTCCCTCTGCTGTAACCAGTTTTGTATTTTCAGGTTCTAGAAATAATTAATGGTTAAAAACTCAATTGTTATCTGGGAGTTTCCTTCTGCATTGTCGTTCTGAGTGGATATTTACAGACATATGAGAGACCTGAGCATGGTGATTGATAATGACACCAGGAACTAGGACACTTTAAATTAAGACAGCCTGATTAGACTGAAAAATTCAGGATTGGGCAGAAGGAAACAGAATCTCCTGTAGCGTCTTAATGGCATTAGAAAGTGAGCTTATTTTCAAAAGATAATTTAACTACATCAGTCAAAACTATTGGCTCAACTACTCCATCAGTAGCAATTTAACCTAATGAAGTATATGCATATGTCCACAAAGGTGTATTTTAAATGATGTTACTTTATGTACAGTTTGTATGGTTAAAAAAAATCTGGGAAAGTTTAAATCGATAGTGAAATAGGTAAAATACGATATTTCCATACAATCAAATACTACACAAGTTTTAAAATGAGTTAAGTCTGTACAGTCCGATAAAAGTCCAAAATATATATTCTACTGTGAATCATAGATATATTAAGTAAAAAAAAAAGTAAAATACAAGAGAATATATGTACTTTTCATTTGTGTGATATAAGAGATAAAAACATGCTCATGTATGAGTTGACTCAGAGTCAAGGGTAGAAGAAGAGGGATTTCAGCTGCTCATTTTAAAATTTTGGTAATGATTTTTTGTTATCCATAAGGCCTTCTGTTGAAGAGGCAGTCATTCAAACAGAACAAAGGATCACTGCATGGTTCAAAACTGGAAAAGGTCTGGGGTAAAGTTGTATTGTGTCACCTTACTTATTCAATCTGTATGCTGAACAAATAATCCAAGAAGTTGGACTATATGAAGAATATGGCATCAGGATTGGAGGAAGACTCATTAACAACCTGTGACATGTAGATGACATAAGTTTGCTTGCTAAAAATGAAAACTACTGGAAGTACTTACTAATCAAGGTCAACATCTACTATATTCGGTATGGATTACACCTGAATTTGAAGAAACAGAAATCCTCAAAACTGGACCAATAAACAATATCACGATAAATGGAGAAATAATTGAAGCTGTCAATAATTTCATTCTGCTTGGGTCAATAATCAAGAGCCATGAAAGCAGGAGTCAAGAAATCAAATGACATATTGCATTGGGCAAATATACTGTAAAAGACCTCTTTAAAGCATTTAAAAGCAAAAATGTTCTTCGGTGACTAAGGCAAGCTTGACCCAAGGCACAGTCTTTTCAATTGCATCATATGTATGTGAAAGCTAGAAATAAAAAAAAGAAAAGAAAAATAATTGATTCATTTGAATTGTGGTGTTGGCAAAGAAGATTGAATGCACTACAGACTGCCCTGCCAGAAGAATGAACCAGGGCTTCCAACAGGAAATGAATCAAAAACTGAAACCAAAAAAATCCAAAATTTTCACGAGAGTGAAGCTGAAACCTGAATTAAAAAAAAAAAAAAAAAAAGCTTTTCTGAACCCAAACTGAAAACCTTAGTTATTTTTTTGTGCACCACTATTTTTGGTAATTTTTAAGTTGTAAGCAAGACCATTGCACCATTTATGTTTAATTTGCATCTGGTGCCCATGTATGTGGAATGCTTCTCTGGCACACGGCTAGCAAGGGCACGGGGCAAGCGACAGTATGCAGCCTCAGCTATAGGTCATGACTGCTGTCACGCTAGAGAATTCACAGGCAAGTCAGCATTCTCCATTTCCACTAGCGCTTGACCTCTCACAGTAACGTGAGATGTGGCTACTGAAGATGTAAGAAATGCTTGGTGATTGAGAACACTCATAGTCGGAAATCTGAAAGAGCTGGTCAAAGTGCATCAAGTTCTGAACAGAGTTTCATGTGAATGGAAATTAGTCAGGTAAGTGTAAATATTTTAAACGTACATTCTTCACATTTTTTAAGTGTGATACTTAAGTTTAAGAAGTAGAAAAAAATATAATTTTTGATGATTCCATTCTTGTATTCAGTCTTGATTTAAATGTACACATTGTTTGTACTTATTTGTTTAAACTTTATATTTATCTCACAAATCAAAATGTTAACAAATATCAACACCTAGTAGGAAGAAAATTAATGTTTCAATTGCGATACACCATTATTTCACTGAAAATAACGAGATTTCTCTTCAAAAGGTACTGGATAAATGTACGAGAATGTTGTAAAGTGAGACTTGGAATGGAAAAAAAATTGACAAATCCTGCAAATGTAAAATCAAAGTTATTCTCATTTTTCTTATATACTGACATACATGGCTAGAAGCATTGTAATACATACCGGCTCTAAGTCATTTCTTCAAATGTATTTATGCATTTTATTTTCTTTATGTTAGCAAAGTCTAAGACTTGTTTTTGCTGTAATGCAATATAAACCAGAAACCAAACCCATTGCTCTCGAATAGATTCTGACTCACAGACGCCAGATAGCACACAGTAGACAGAGCCCCACAGGGTTTCCAATGCTGTAATCTTCCTGGAAGCAGGCTGCCACGTCTTTCTCCAGTGGAGCAGCTGGTGAGTTCCAACTGCCAACTTTCCAATTAGCAGCAGAACACTTAACCACTGTGCCACCAGAGCTCCATTAATGTAATATAACAACCAGAGAAACCAAACCTGTTGCTGTCAAGTCAATTCTGACTCCTAGTGGCCCTATAGGACCAAGTAGAACTGCACCACAGAGTTTCCAAGGAGCCGCTGATGGATTGAAACTGCTGACCTTTTGATTAACTGCCCTGCTCTTAACCACTGCACCACCAGGGCTGCAATGTAATAGAACCAAAAAACCCAGTGCCATCAAGTCGATTCCGACTCCTAGCGACCCTATAGGACAGAGTAGAACTGCCCCATAGAGTTTCCAAGGAGTGCCCTGGCGGGTTCAAACTGCCGGCCCTTTGGTTAGCAGCCGTAGCACTTAACCAATATACCACCAGGATTTCCACCGTGTAGTATAAAAAAAAAAAAAATAGTGACTATAAAATATGCACCAATGTTAATATTATATCTTATCCGTTGAATTCTAGTACAGGACGAACCAGAGAAAATTTCCTGCTGAGAACTGTTTTTAAACATAAGTTCGAAAATAAAAAGCACGGGTAAAATTTGCAACACAGGTATGTTTGGAGACGATGCTGCAAGTTTAAAGAGGCACCTGAAGAGTCACCATATGGATGAATACAACGCAATGCCAAGCAAAAAGATAAGGAAGATCGAAGAAAGCGCCAGAAATGTTCCAAATAAGCAACAAAGTACATTAGATGAGTTTTCCATTCCAGAATATGTTAAAGTGAAATTAGTTAGACAATTGTTGATGCATGTGTTGAAGTAGCTACTGTTAATGGGTGTTCATTTGGGTTAAATGAATTTTAGGGATTCCTTAAAATTTTAACTCCAACTATTGTTTCAATTGGTCAAAATTTTCCAATCAATTTTTCAATCAGAGAATATTAGGGAAACGATACTTCATTTGTCCTTAAAACTTAGCTCTAAAATTAGTAGTAATCTTAGAAAAAGAATATTCTCTTTGAAAGTGGATGTTGCCCATAGGTTAAGTTGATCAATTCTAGGAATTAACACTGTTTTCACAAAAGATGGTAAGATACATCTGTTGACACTGGGAATGAAAGAATTAAAAGAAAGGCACACAGGTCCGTACATAAAAAACACTGTGTATCAAATCTTAGAGAAGTATGATATTGATTTACAACAGATTTATTCTGTAACCACGGATAATGGGTATAATATGATTAAATTTGATTTGCTCAGAAATTATAGTGAAATTGAATGACAAATGCAGGGCAAAATGACAATTTTGAAGACTGACTTGGTGCACTTTGACTTGCAGACATTAACCATTGGAGAGTGAGATGAGAGCAACAAGGTTCATAAGAAAAGATTGACAGGTATAAAACGTGGTATATACACACTTCAATTAGTTATTTAAGACACAATAAAAGATGCTGAACTGAAAGAATTTTTAGTATAATGTTGTGAACTACTTTGAATATTTCAAATTCCAACATTTTCTAGCAAATTTTTGGAAAATAATTTAAGGAAACCCTGTACTGGATTCCCCTATGAGAAGGAACAGTATATGTACCATGTTAGAAATGTTACTTAAAGAAATCTTAGTAGGACGCAAAAATTTCTGTGATGTATTAGCTGAGTATAATATGAAATATTAATTTTCTAATAACAAATGGGTATATGCCATATTAATTTTGGAAACTTTAAAACCTTTAAAGGAAGTCATGGTAAGATTGCAAAGTGAACAATTAACCATGAGTGATGTTTTTGGTATGTGGGTAGGAACTAAGCTAAAATTAAGAATGCTTAATAATACATTTAGAAACTCATTGATTTAAAAAGTTAATGTCAGGAAAAAAAGATATAATTGAAAATAATAGCATATTCCAAAAAAAAAAAAAAAAACCCAAAAAGTATAGCGACTCTATAGGACAGAGTAGAACTGCCCCACAGGGTTCCCAAGGAGCGAGCCCCTGGTGGATTCGAACTGCCAACCTTTTAGTTAGCAGCTATAGCTCTTAACCACTATGCAACCAGGGTTTCCAACAGTGTATTAGAAACAGTTTATTTAGGTCCTTGTTGGGTTTTCTGGTTTTTATCAAATTCTAACTATTTCTAAGGTGAAACCATATTACATTTAAAAAACATTTGGGAAATTACAGAAAACCTGAAAAGGAACAATACTGAAAGTATAATAAAGAAAAACAATTCAGAAAATACTCTTGTTTCAAATGATGTTAATGAGATGGAATTGTTTCTCAAAATGAAAGAAAAAAGGTTAAATTGAGAACAAACGACTGTACTGTTAATATTGACTCTATATTAACAAGCTTTTGAGGTATACAAAGAGTTGAAAGAAAAAAGTATACTTGAATTTTAGGAAAAAAATCTTTCACAAGTTATACGAAATTTCTATGGTAGTTTTGGGTGCACCAGCTATTCAGGTCAGTGTTGAGGGAGTTTTAGGTTTGAAATTTGTCTTGCAAGATAACCAAAACCTGTTGCCAATGAGTAGATTCGGACTCATAGCAACCCTATAGGACAGAGTAGAACTGCCCCCTAGGGTTTCCAAGGAGCAGCTGGTAGATTTGAACTGCTGACCTTTGATTAGGGCTCAAGGATAGCGTAAATGGAAAAATATTAGCGGACATTCTTTTAATTAGCTGTAATTATGGTTTATTGCAAAAGATCTCTTTAAAGTATTAAAAAGCAAAGATGTCACCTTGAAGCTAATGTGCACCTGACCCAATCCATGGTGTTTTCAATTGCCTCATGTGCATGTAAAAGCTGGACAATGAATAAAGAAGACTGAAGAAGAAATTAAACCTTTGAATAGTGATGTTGGAAAAGAATATTGAATATACCATGGGCTGCCAAAAGAATGAACAAATCTGTCTTGGAAGAAGTAGAACCAGAATGCTCCTTAGAAGCAAGGATGGCGAGACTACATCTCACATACTTTGGACATGTTATCAGGAGGGTCCCGTCCCTAGAGAAGACATCATGCTGGTAAAGTAGAGGGTCAGAGAGAAAGAGGAAGACCCTCAAAGAAATAGATTGACACAGTGGCTGCAACAATGGGCTCACGCATAGCAATGGTTGTGAGGATGGTGCAGGACCAGGCGGTGTTTCATTCTGTTGTACGTAAGATTGCTATGAGTCAGAATTGACCCAACAGCACCTAACAACAACAACAGCAACGTGGTTTGTTACAATGACATTTTCTAAATGAACTGCATAATTGTGTATGAATTAAATCTATATTTGTAATATATATATGTTAAAAAAAATTATAATTCTACAGCTTAGAACTGGGATGACTATGAAAGTATTAAATATCTTATTGCACTTTGCCTTTATGTATTGATGTTTTAGGTATGATAGCACATTTTGTATTTCTAGTATTTCATGAATAAATTCTTTTTGATTTTCTGTGACTACTAAGTGTTAGTAGTGAAATGCTGCCTATATCAAAATTAAGTTTGTTTTGAGTGTGCTTTATAGTACTAAGTTGAGAATTTCCTACTAAAAATGTTGAATCTTCAGTTTAATATTTATATGGCACGTTAGGAGTGTTTTTATCACAATGTGATTTTCAAAGTGACTCAGTGCTATAGTGAATTCTAGTACATTTAAAAATAGAATTTTTAAACAACATATTTTCTATCATGATTTTCTTTGTATTAAAACATTTTGAGACCATAATTAAAGTTAAACAACAGTGATGTTTAACTTTAATTATGAATGTGTAGAAGGAAATAGTTTAGTACTGGTACTTTCTATGAATGTGTAGAAAAAAAAAAGTGTAGAAAGAAGTAGTTAAATACTGCTACTTTCAAAATGAATTACAAAATCTCAGGAGGAACAAAATTCAAGTTAATATAAAAATGTGATATTATTTGCAATATATGGAACAAATTTGGTAGCCACATTTCTTAAGGTGCAATTGCTCCAGGTTATTCATTCATAGAATATAAATTTGAGACCAGAGAGTGAAAAACGGGTTTAAACAGGTTCAAACTGGTTCGGTCATGGTCAAGGAAGTAAAACCAGGGCAGAAATGAATTTTTAAGATTTTGATAAACTGGAATGATAACTGGAATACAAAAAATTACATTGTAAAGCCCTGGAATGAACAAATCTGTCTTAGAAGAAATGCAGTCAGAATGCTTCCTAGAAGCAAGGATGGTGAGATGTAGGCACTCTTACTTTGGTCCTGTCATTAGGAAAGACCAGTGGTAGAAAAAGACATCGTGTTTGGTAAAGTAGGGGGTCAGCAAAAAAGAAGAAAACCCTCAATGAGATGGATTGACACAATAGCCTCAAGGACGGGCTCAAACAAAGATCATCGATGTGGCACAGGACTGTTCAATTTTACTTCTGTTATACTTTTTTTTTTTTTTTATACATAAAGTCTCAAAGGGTTGGAGCCAAGTAGATGGTAACTAACAATAACAACAGCATTGATTTTTCTGTACCATATTTATTTGTTAAATTTATAATTTAAAGAGATTAAAATCTCTTTCAGTTTTAAGAATTACTTTCAATTTTAAGGAAAAATAATTTATATTGGGCAGATTTTTCCATAAGAGTATTTGCTATTGAAGTAAATATGGAATCATTTTTTACATAAACTCTGGATACATTGGGAATAATAAAGTGGGATAACTTTGTAAACCCTTACTGTACTGGTATAGCTCACTATCTTACCATCTGTAATTTTCTCCCCGTGACAAATATATAGGATTTAGCAAGTGTTGAATTCAATGTTCTGACAATTCCCATGGAAAAAGAAGCATAGTTTAATTTACAAATAAAAATAACCTCATAACTATTACATAAGTGTGAATATGTTTTCTTCAATATAATCCAAAAAAGCTTAAGTAATAACTTCTGGTTTGAAAACTCCATCCACACATTTTACATATGCTTTCATTCTCCCAGTGTGTTGAGCACCTACTAATTGCCATGAAAGTCATCATGGAAGATAGACACCAGACATGAACTCATGGTGTTCAAAGTTTCCATCATTTTCAAAGGGCAATTCGAAGCCTAACAATTGTCTCATTTTACAACCAAATAAAAGCAATATCATATAAATTATGAAAATACGTGATAATTAGGTAAAAAAATGTATGCAACTTTTGGAAATTTTCATTTCATTCCAGTTAACTTGGCAACAGTGCCAACATTTAAATTTATAGCAACATATGTACTGTAAATCTTAGATTCTAACTAGGATCCAAGGTTCAAGGTGCCTGTAACTAATTTAAATAATACATGCAGCATTAGTGTCACTTTATGCATATTTAATTCTGAACCCGCAAAATAAGAAAAAAAGACATACTTTTAAGCTTCCTTCATTTCCATGAATGCTTAAATTTTATGGTAATAAAAGGGTTTTCCTTTTTTCTTTTGGGCCATTTGGGCCATTCTCCTGGATTATTAAAATGTCATGGAAAGGACATTCATTTAGAGTATGTTGCCTGATTACACAAATATAAAGTTTGCTTGAGTAAATTCAATCTTCCTGTTTTGTGCAACCAAAAATGTCTGCACTGGCTGAGTCAACATACTATACCAGTGAAACCAAATGAGTTGCCATTTTTTACCCCATTTTTGAGGTCACAAATAACGCTAATAAAACATTCATCGTCATTTATGAACAATGATAACAAAAATGTGAAACACATTTATTTCACATTATGTTTCCTTCCACTAGAGACAAATGAGATTAGTGAATCCATGCTGAGAAACTACATGCTGGCCCTCAGATCTTTCTCCAGTGACCCAAGTGATTGTGGAATCATAGCCCTAGGGATTCCTGAACTAATGGAGAATCATTGCAAATTTATGCGCCACTTGCTGTTTTATACTACAGAAATTATCTGATAAAACCATGACATGCTCGTTGGATGGTTTACCTCAACTATAAGATTTTAGAAAAACATACAAACAAATATTCTTACTTGAGGAAGACAGCGATAAGAATAAATAGACCAAATAAAAATACAAAAAATAAAAATATAAATAATTTGTTGGAAACCCCGGTGGCATAGTGGTTACGAGCTATGGCTGCTAACCAAAAGGTCAGCAGTTAGAATCCATCAGGTGCTCCTTGGAAACTATGGGGCAGTTTTACTTGTCCTATAGGATCGCTATGAGTTGGAATCAACTTGATGGCAATGGGTTTTTTTTTTTTTTGGTAATTTGTTGAATGCGTTTTCTGCAAAAAGAGTCAAGCAATTTATAAAGGAAGTAAATTATAGTAGTTCTCATTATAATAGTACTAATTTTAACTATGGTTAACATTATGATGTGTATCTTGAATGTATTTGCCATGGATTTATGAACATAATTTTTTACAGTACATGCACACACACATGCAATCACATAATACTCATTGTTCTGCAAGTTTAGTTGTTTTTTTTTTTTTTTTTTTAAGTCACTTAACAGTATGTCTTGGATTTTTCTTTATTTTTTTTTCCAAAAAATAACTTTAAATCACTTTTTTTCTTCTGAGATGTTTGATTAAATAACTATAAGTGACCTTTTTCTAGGGTATCTGATTAAAAAAAAAATCCTATATTCTTAGTGCTAGAAGATCATGGTCAGTGGGAGTGAGATTTGAGAATGTGAATTGTTAATAAACTCCCTAGCAGATTATTAAGCATATTTAGATTTTAATACCTCTACTCTTTTTTTGTTTAAATATACGAGTGACTTGGAAAAAATAAAAAAATATTCACAGTATAAAACAAACAAAAAAATAGTCTATGCACTCTTAAAACATCAGTTTTGAGGATATTTGTTTTTCTTTGTTTTTTCAGTTTAATAACTTAACCCACATGGATTTATATATATATATATATTTTTTTATGAGACACTTCAACAAACTGATGCAGTGCTGGAAGTGTTCACCCATCTATGCCAAGAGACAGTCATTTGAACAGAACAAGGAGATACCGTGTGGTTTAAAATCAGAAAAGGTGTTTATTGGGGTTGTATCTTTTCACCATGACTTTTTCAATCTATATACTGAGCAAATAATCCAAGAAACTGCCTATATGAAGAATAACATGGCATCAGGATTGGAGGAAAACTCATTAGCAATCTTCCACATGCAGATGATACAGCTTGCTTGCTAAAATGAAAGAACTTGAAGCAATTACTGAAGAAGATCAAAGACTACAGCCTTCAGTATGGATTACTCTTGAACATAAAAAAAAAAAAAAAAATCCCTACGCTGAACCAATAAGCAACATCATGATAAATGGAGAAGGGATTGAAATTGTCAGGGATTTCATTTTGCTTGTATCCACCATCAGCACCCATGGAACCATGGAAGCAGAAGTCAAGAAATCAAACAATGTATTACCTTGGGCAAATCTTCTGCAAAAGACCTCTGTAAAGTGTTAAAAAGCAAAGATGCCACTTTGAGGATTAGGGTGTGCCTGATCCAAGCCATGGTATTTTCAGTCACTTAATATGAATGTGAAAGCTGGACAATGAATAAGGAGGAAAGAAGAAGAATTGATGTCTTCGAATTATCGTGTTGATAAAGAATACTAAATATTCCATGGACTGCCAGACAAACAAATCTGTCTTGGAAGGAGTACAACCAGAATGCTCCTTAGAAGCAAGGATGGCAAGAATTTATTTCACATATTATGGAGATTTTATCAGGAAGGACAAATCCCTGGAAAAAGACATTGTCCTTGGTAAAGTACAGGGCTAGCAAAAAAAAAGGAAGACTCTCAGTGAGATAGATTGACACAGTGGCTGCAACAATGGGCTCAAACATAGCAAAGATTGTTAGAATGGTGCAGGACAAGGCAATGTTTTCCTCTGTTATACATAAGGTTACTAGGAGTTTGAACTGACTTGAGAGCACCTAACAACAACAACAATAATGTGATGTAAAACAGTGGAGATTTAACATAATTTTCTTCTAAATTGTGACAACCACATCATCATAAATAACACCTTTATCAAAACTAACTTCACAACTTTACAGACTTTTATTTTAAAATTATCAATTTTGTTCATTCTTACACTACCTCTTCTTTCTGTTATTAATGCTCAATTTCTCCTGCATTTTTGTTTTAATAGTTTTTTTTAATGTTATTGTATGTTCATTTCCTTTTGTATGTACTTGAGGATGAAATTTTCATATATACATACTAAATCTTAATAATATTTTGATTAAGGTTGCAATGAATTTATAAACTGAATTATTTGACATAATGGCAGTATTATCTTCCCATTAAGTGGATTTTAAACAATTATTTGAATATTCTTAAATAATACAATTAATAATGAAGTTAAAATGCCTTAGTTGATAAACTAGTAATTATATTTTTCTTCATGAAGATTTTCACTCATTACCTGAAATAAGATAAATTCAGAACATTGTAATTTTAAAATAACAATAATTAATTATATGAAAATCAAACAGATTGTATTTATAACACAATCTTTTTCCATTTTTGGCATCTTTTACTAACGAACAAATTAACTTTGTGTTTTTAAAAAAATGTTCTCATGACACATATGCACGCCAACAGATGTAACATATTTGTGTTTTAGTTTTTCTGAACTGCAAGGCTCTATTTGAAAGGTATAAGTACTTTAAAACATTAATTTAGAGTATAAATTTATTATATGCAAATGTCAAACAACATACTGGTATGCTCATATTATAGAGAAAGAAGCTCTAAATTAGCATTTGGGCATTAGAGATATTCTATTATAGAAGGAACTACTTGAGAAATAATTTAATTAAATAAAAATTCTCCAGAAATTCAAGCTGGAATATTAGAGGCTGTATTCATGGTAGTTTATAGGTGTATGTTAATATCATATTGTTCATAGTTTAAATACAGAAATATCTTTATTTAAGACAAAATTATATAGGCATAAAAAATATAGGCATAGATATAGATTTAACTTAAAAAAAGTGTCATAATATTCTTTTATGCCATTATTGGAAAATAAATTTAGTTTAATGAGAGTACTGTTAATATCTGTGTACAATGGAACATCATAGAAAGTCAGAAATACTTAAAAAGTCTTTCTAGCTTGACAAAAAGAACAAGGAACATCACTGTAACTCAATTTTGGTGAAAACATTTGTAATTTGTTTATAGTGAACTATTTATCATTTTAGTCTCCAATTCTGTAATCCATTTGCAGGTTAAATGTTGTAATCAAAGTTGTCAAATCTACTTAGTGGTCCACAAATTAAAGTTGACCTTCCAATTTAAATCTTTCAAGTTAATGTAGATTAAAATTAAAGGGCGGAAAATATACTTAAATATACAATAAATATCAAAATATTTACCTGCCAAAGTCACATGGATTTAAGACACCAGAGCGATAACACATTATTTTTCCAGATTTAATTATTTTGAATTTAGTCAGGAAATTAAAAAGAAAGAGAGAGAGAGAAAGAAAAAGATGTACTGGGTTGTATAGCATTCCCCCCAAATTTATATCCTTCCTGGTACCACAGATGTTGCTTCATTTGGAAATAGGGTCCTTTCAAATGTAATTAGATAAGATGAAGTCATACTGGAGCAGAGTGGGCCCTTAATGCGTTAGGCCTGGTACCCCAAGAGGAAGCACAAGCTCAGAGGGAAGAAAGCCATGTGAAGATGGAGGCAAAAGGATCCTCCTCTACATACTTCAGGGAGAGGATGGCCCACCCAACAATTTGATTTCAGGCTTTTAGCCTCCAGAAGTGTGATAGAACAAATTTCTGTTGTTTTAGACCAGTTCGTGGTATTTCATTTTTAGCAGCCTGAGGAAGCTAATACAGAGGGATCTTCAGATTTTATCACTCTATACAGAAAAACTGTGATATTTTTAAAGTAACTAGATAGCTCTAATCTGCCAAGAAGCAGGCAACCCCAAAGTAATGAGGTAGTGAGAACTCAGATATTGTCAAGAGACCTACGACCTACTCACCACTGAAAATCCTTGAAGAAAATAAACTGTGTGAACCGAAAATGTTTCACTTGGAGGAATGTCTGTGAAATTTAGCCATCATGTTAGACTCAGAAAGTGAAGTGTTTTACTTTTTGGAATGAGACCTCTGTCCTTATTCCAACACAGCAAAACGGAACAGTGCTATACCTTAACTGACAATAGTAAGAGCAGTTCACAAGGCAAGTAAAGCAGTGATAGTAGGTAGGTAGGATGAGGCAGAGATGGCAGGGGAGGAAGTGGATGGTACAGGTTGAAAACATCCATACTTCTATCCTATCCCCCACGTGATTTTATAAAATTCAGGGGCATTAGTAATTACTATTCTAAACACCTTCCTCCCACAATGAAAAATCTTTCTTCTTAAAGATTTATGGATCCTTATTGGTGAAATGGAAACCCTGGTTGTGTAGTGGTTAAGTGCTATGGCTACTAATCAAAGGGTCGGCAGTTCGGATCTGTCAGGCGCTCCTTGGAAACTCTATGGGGCAGTTCTACTCTGTCCTATAGGGTCGCTATGAGTCGGAATTGACCGCACTGGGTTTGGTTTTTTGGTTTATTGGCGAAATATATAATATACCCTAATTTACCTTCTTAGTGAAAGCTATTATGAACTTTAAAAACTTTCCATCTTTATTTTCTGTTAACATGGGTTGAAAAAAATTGAAGTGTATTGATCACCGACTACACGTCAGTCTTTGATACTTCGGGATGCTACTTCATTTCATTCTCATTATTTTTCATCAGTCTTCAAGCAAATATTCTTTTTCTTTTCTTTTTCTGGTGAGAAACTTTTTCAGAAGTTAAGTCCTTTGCCAAAGATGACTTTTTTTTAAAAAAAAAAAATTTCATATCTGAATGCAATTCTAACTACACTTACTCTTACAGCATAAAAATACTATTAAAGAAGTATTTTTTAATTAATCTCTATTTATCAGGTGACATATAGTCCTGTTAATATGTATCCTTATATATCTCTGTGAATTTTTAATATGCTCTCTTCTTTAGGTTCAACACACACACACACACACACACATACACACGTATTTCATACATATATCAGATCCAGGCCAAAGGACTCTTATAATGGACTTGTTATTCTGTCAAGAAGAGCAAGATTCTCTTCGAAATAAGATTTCACGTACTAAATTGTGTTATAATTCTGCTAGCTGTATTTAATTAGATAAAATTCAATGTAATGTTATTTGTGGTTCTTTTTAAGTGTGCATGCTGTATTAAGTAAACGTAGTAAGATGCATAATATTAGTGGTGATGAAGTCTTTAATATTCAATGTGATTTCAGGGCAGAGTTACTATTTCCATTTTACAAATGAGGTAAGTCAAGCTCAGAGGTTAAGTAGTTCAAATTGCATAAGCTTGAGAGAAAATTTTAGACCCATGAGTTGAAAACTACTTGCTAATTGTTTTTCTTCAGTACTTTACAATTTGAAAGCCGTTTTAAAAGAAATATATTACATAATACTCATTGCAGGAATTCCTTATTTTTAGCTGACTCTGACGTATTTTGTTGAGAATGATCACTTTGTGGAACAGGATTTAAACATATGTCAACATAAAAAATGATGGTGACTTAAAAAATTATGATAGATTGTCAACATATTTGATCTGAATTTAAGTTTCAAACCAACTCATCTTCCTGCTATTATATTTAGGAAATTGTTTAAATTGCTTGCAGTAGGAGCTAGCTATTGGTAACCAGCTGTCTTTCTAGGTTTTGATAAAGATAAATCACTCCACGATTTTACAGGCTTCTCTTTATTCTACCCCAACCTTGCGCTTCCTCTGCACACCACACATAACACAGAACTGTCACTATTAGTGATAATCGGCTTTAGAAAACTTTAATAAACTGTTACTTTATGTAACCCTTTTATTAACATTTTGTGCATGGTTCAATGTATTCTATTTCCAGGCATTTTCAAATTCTTGTGTATTTTTTTAAGAAAATTTTGTTCCCCAAACCTACTCCATTTTTCTCTTTTTCTTTATGTCCCCTGCTGTTTCCCCTTATTTTATGTCTCTCTTTCTCAGATATGGATCCAGACATTGCCATAAATGAATTCTTCTACCTGTCATCTTTCCATTTTTAAAATATGATCACATTGGAAGTTTTTAGTTGCATTTATGATGCAACTCTATGGACTTGTAGCTAGCTCTTTCCTGCAATTAATTTCTCCCTAAATCATCAATATGCTAGATAAACACTTGATTCTCCATTACCACTCCCACTGCACTGTGCTGGATGTCAATCTGTTCCTGACCGAATGGGTTTTAAGAGCTGCATAACTAATTAACCTGCTATTTTCTTCTTCCTTCCCAATGATTACAAGTACCCTGGTTGATTATGCTTTCTCAAAACTTGCTTATCACAAGTATGTTCAAGAACCTATATATTGTCAAATTATCAGTGAACTGAATAGAAAATAATCAGGCTAGATATAAATGCACTCCATAATCTCACTGTAGTTTATTCATCCACCTAATTTTGAGCTGGTTTCTATTGTGGGCAATATAGACTGCACCCGTGTCAGTTATTCATGCTATGTTCATGCTTTCTGGAATACTATTACTTAGTACAATTATATCATCTACTAACAAAAAAAAAAACTAATATGTCATTGCATATTCGTATATATTAGATTTATCTCCCTAATTAGTATATGTCATTAAAAAGGAAACATTGCAGATTTATCCCACAATATCTGAATACATCCTCCAATAATCCAATGAGTGATTAAAAATCTAACTTCTCAGATTACAGTAATTACTGGTATTATTGTTGTCATCATAGTTGCTGTTATATTAAATATTGAAATGTTATTGTGACCCTATGACATTGAGTACTATGCATTTTCTCAAATTATCTTTAAAACAATACTTTAAAGAAAGCATTACTAGTATTCAAAAAATTTTTTAAAAAAACTGAATTTTATAGGATGGAGGTAAACTATCAAATTCCATATAGATGGTTAAGTGGCAGAGTCATGGCTCAAACTCAGTGTTATCTAACTACAAAGCCTGGGCTATTAACCAGTAAGTTGTGGCAAAAATAGTTAAGTATACACTACAACAATTTTGTGCATTACTCTTTTAAAAAATCAGTTATTCCCAATATTTAAACAAGTCCAAGCCTACAACATTTGGCCTCAGCCTATGCATTCTCTTCTTTTACATGTGACCCACTATTTCTTGCCATTATCATTTACATGTTCCCAGTCAAATTGTTATTTTCATCTCCTGTCATGCCAGTCTTCATGAAGTACCTGACTTTTGAACAACGGTTAATACAGATAAAAATAATAATACGCCTACTCCTCACTTATGGACTGTCTCGTCATTGACAATTTACATTTATGACAGTAGTAAAAAATCTATTTTGAGTATTAACAAGGCAGTGGGCTCACCGGCAATGGCTGCTGAGTGGAGCATCCCCTTCCTAGAGGAGGGTCTCTGGTCGGCCTCCAGGAAGCTGGCCACGCTACTTATGCCCTCTGCTCCTCCTGTCCCAGCTGAGTGGGACTGGGCTTCTCTATGCCCAGCACCTCTGGGTTGACACACAGGCAGCGCTAAGCCAGCAGGTACCTGTTCTGAGTTTCCAGCTCCTATGCAGCCCAAGGAATCCCTGGTGGCGTAGTGGTTAAGTGCTATAGCTGCTAACCAAGAGGTCGCAGTTTGAATCCTCCAGGTGCTCCTTGGAAACTCTATGGAGCAGTTCTACTCTGACCTATAGGGCTACTATGACTCGGAATAGACTCAACTGCAGTGGGTTTGTTTTTTTGTTTTTTTATATGGCCCAGGTCCTGCAGCTCAAAATTGGAGTGGGAAAGGAGGAAAGAAAAAGGCATGGAGGGGGGTGTTTGGAAGAAATATGTAGGAATTCAATGACATCCCAAAGTGAACCGAACTGGGCCTGAAGCCTCCACCTGGTGGGGCCGGTGTGCGGCCGGACTGGCAACACCCTCGCAGTGAAGCCATCAGTTAATAGGTCCTTGCCCAGCAATCTAGGAAATTGAAGTCAGCCAGATGCAGGATTGGAAGAACAGAAAGGTTTATTCACAGTTTGTAAACTGGGAGGCAGGCAGGTCTCCTGACCTAAGACTGCCAGCTCCCTGAACTAAGGCATGTTTGCTCCATATATACAGAGTGACACACATATGCATAAACAGTACGGGGAGGATCTTCAGTCTTGTGATGCATGCGCAGTTTGCATAATTTTTGTGATTGAGTTTTTGCACACATGGCTCTAAAAATACTGCTAACCCAGTAAAGTCTTAGAGCGGGTAGATTAGGAGTTAGTGCACCTGCACCTTGGCCTCCTCCAGGAGAAGAGAGGAAACCAGAGGAATCAGTCAATCATGGCGAGGTGTTGTAAAAGTTGTAACAAAAATGTTGCAAGAGTAGATTTGTCTGAAAAATAACTCTTATGGAATGGTTAATAACTCTCATGACTGCCCACTTCAGCAGGAAGTCTTGAGCCTTGATGACTTGCCAGGCCCGGAGGGCAAAGCAGGCTGCCGGATCCCGGACACGAGGCCTGTAGGGTGGGGGTGGAGCCCTGGAGAGGGCTCTGCAAGGGAAGCTCCGACCTAGCGCTCGCGCACACACACACACACACACACACCCGCGCACACAAAAAACCCAACCCATCACGTCTTCCCTCTCATAGGGACCCTATAGGAAAGATTAGAACGCTCCATAGAGTTTCTAAGGAGCAGCTGGTGGATTGGAACTGCCGACCTTTTAGGATAGCAGCTGTAGCCCTTAACCACTATGCTACAAGGGTTTCTGACCCAGCATATGAGGAAGGTAAAGTGGCTAAGCCACTGGCTCTCCAGTCACACAGCCTAGGTTTACACAGTTTTTTCTCCTCCCAGCCTCCTTCTTTGAAGAGGAATAATCCATAACTGGATTCATCACAGTGATGGGCACACCAGTAAGTTTTTTATTATTTTTTAATAATTTTTATTGTGCTTTAAGTGAAAGTTTACAAATCAAGTCAGTCTCTCACACAAAAACCCATATACACCTTGCTACACACTCCCAATCACTCTCCCCCTAATGAGACAGCCCACTCTCTCCCTCCACTCTCTCTTTTCGTGTCCTTTACACCAGTTTCTTACCCCCTCCACCCTCTCATTTCCCCTCTAGGCAGGAGATGCCAACATAGTCTCAGGTGTCCACCTGATCCAAGAAGCTCACTCCTCACCAGCATCCCTCTCCAACCCATTGTCCAGTCCAATCCATGTCTGAAGAGTTGGCTTCAAGAATGGTTCCTGACCTGGGCCAACAGAAGGTCTGGGGGCCATGACCACTGGGGTGCTTCTAGTCTCAGACCATTAAGTCTGGTCTTAGGAGAATTTGGGGTCTGCATCCCACTGCTCTCCGGCTCCCTCAGGGGTTCTCTGTTGTGTTCCCTGTCAGGGCAGTGATCGGTTGTAGCCGGGTACCATCTAGTTCTTCTGCTCTTAGGATGATGTAGTCTCTGGTTCACGTGGCCCTTTCTGTCTCTTGGGCTCGTAATCACCTTGTGTCCTTGGTGTTCTTCATTCTCCTTTGATCCAGGTGAGTTGAGACCAATTGATGCATCTTAGATGGCTATTTGCTGGCGTTTAAGACCCCAGACTCCACTCTTCAAAGTGGGATGCAGAATGTATTCTTAATAGATTTTATTATGCCAGTTGACTTAGATGTCCCCTGAAACCATGGTCCCCAGACCCCTGCCCCTGCTACGCTGGCCTTCGAAACATTCAGTTTATTCAGGAAACATCGTTGCTTTTGGTTTAGTCCAGTTGTGCTCATCTCCTCTGTATTGTGTGCTTTCTTCCCCTTCACCTAAAGTAGTTCTTATCTACTATCTAATTAGTGAATGCCCCTCTCCCACCCTCCCTCCCTCCCTCCCCCTCCCTCGTGTAACCACAAAAGAATGTTTTCTTCTCAGTTTAAACTATTTCTCAACGTCTTATAATAGTGGTCTTATACAATATTTGTCGTTTTGCAACTGACTAATTTCACTCAGTATAATGCCTTCCAGGTTCATCCATGTTATGAAATGTTTCACAGATACCTCACTGTTCTTTATCGATGTGTAGTATTCCATTGTGTGAATAGATCATAATGTATTTATCCATTCAACCGTTGATGGGCACATTGGTTGCTTCCATCTTTTTGCTATTGTAAACAGTGCTGCAATAAACATGGGTATGCATATATCCGTTCATGTAAAGGCTCTTATTTCTCTAGGATATATTTCAAGGAGTGGGATTGCTGGATCATATGGTAGTTTTATTTCTAACTTTTTAAGGAAGTGCCAAATCGATTTCCAAAGTGGTTGTACCATTTGACATTCCCACCAGCAGCATATTAGTGCTCCAGTCTCTCCACATTTATTACTTTGTGTTTTTTTTTGGATTAATGCCAGCCTTCTTGGAGTGAGATGAAATGTCATTGTAGTTTTGATCTGCATTTCTCTAATGGCTAAGGATTGTGAACATTTCCTCATACCTGAATGTCTTCTTTAGTGAAGTGTCTATTCATATCTTTTGCCCATTTTTTAATTGGGTTATTTGTCTTTTTGTAGTTGAGTTTTTGCAGTATCATGTAGATTTTAGAGATCACGCACTGATCAGAAATGTCATAACTAAAAACTTTTTCCCAGTCTGTAGGTAGTTTTTTTACTCTTTTGGTGAAGTCTTTGTATGAGCATAGGTGTTTGATTTTAGGAGCTCCCAGCTATCTAGTTTTTCTTCTGCATTCTTAATAATGTTTTGTATATTGATTATGCCATGTATTAGGGCTCCTAACATTGTCCCTATTCTTTCTTCCATGATCTTTATCATTTTAGATTTTACATTTAGGTATTTGATCCATTTTGACTTAGTTTTTGTGCATGGAGTGAGGTATGGGTCTTGTTTTATTTTTTTGCAGCTGGATATCCAGTTATGTCAGCACCATTTGTTAAAAAGACTGTCTTTTCCCCATTTCAGTGTTTCGAGGCCTTTGTCAAATATCAACTGCTCATATGTGGATGGATTTATGTCTGGATTCTCAATTCTGTTCTGTTGGTCCACGTATCTGTTGTTGTACCAGTGCCAGGCTGTTTTGACTACTGTGGCGATATAATAAGTTCTAAAATCAGGTAAAGTAAGGCCTCCCACTTTGTTCTTCTTTTTCAGTAATGCCTTATTTTTCCGGGGCATTACATTACAAGAATGTCCTTGGGATTTGGATTGGAAATGCATTAATGAACTACTTTTGGTAGAATAGACATTTTTTTTAATGCTAAGTCTTCCTATCCACGAACAAGGTATGGTCTTCCACTTATGTAAGTCCCTTTTGGTTCCTTGCAGAAAAGTACTGCAGTTTTCTTTGTATAGGTCTTTTACATCTCTGGTAAGATTTATTCCTAAGTATTTTATCTTCTTGGGGGCTACTGTAAATGGTACTGATTTGGTGATTTCCTCTTTGATGTTCTTTTTGTTGGTGTAGAGGAATCCAACTGATTTTTGTATGTTTATCTTGTATCCCGGTACTCTGCAGAACTCTTCTATTAGTTTCAGTAGTTGTCTGGAGGATTCCTTAGGGTTTTCTGTGTATAAGATCATGTCATCTGCAAATAGAGATACTTGGACTTCTTCCTTGCCAATCTGGATGCGCTTTATTTCTTTATCTAGCCTAATTGCTCTGGCTAGGATTTCCAGCACAGTGTTGAATAAGAGTGCTGATAAAGGGCATCCTTGTCTGGTTCCCGTTCTCAAGGGAAATGCTTTCAGGCTCTCCCCATATAGAGTGATGTTGGCTATTGGCTTTCTATAAATGCCCTGTATTATGTTGAAGAATTTTCCTTCTATTCCTATTTTGCTGAGAGTTTTTATCATGAATGAGTGTTGAACTTTGTCAAATGCCTTTTCTGCATTAATTTATAAAATCATATGATTCTTGTCTTTTGTTTTATTTATGTGGTGGATTACATTAATTGTTTTTCTAATGTTGAACCATCCCTGCATACCTGGTATGACTCCCACTTGGTCATGGTGAATTATTTTTTTGATATGTTGTCGAATTCTATGGGCTAGAATTTTGTTGAGGACTTTTGCATCTACATTCATGAGGCATATAGGTCTATAATTTTCTTGTGGTGTCTTTAGCTGGTTGTGGTACCAGGGAGATGGTGGCTTCATAGGACGTCCTTTTCTACGCTCTGAAATACCTTCATTATTAGTGGTGTTAACTCTTCTCTGAAAGTTTGGTAGAACTCTGCAGTGAAGCCGTCTGGGCCAGGGCTTTTTTTTGGCGGGGGGAGGGGGGGAGTTTTTGATTACTTTTTCCATCTCTTCTTTTGTTATGGGTCTATTTAGTTGTTCTACCTCTGTTTGTGTTACTTTAGGTAGGTAGTGTGTTTCTAGGAATTCATCCATTTCTTCTAGGTTTGCAAATTTGTTTGAGTATAGTTTTTCATAGTAATCTGATATGATTTTTTTAATTTCAGTTGGGTCTGTTGTAATATCGCCCATCTCATTTCTTATTCAGGTTATTTGCTTCCTCTCCTGTTTTTCTTTTGTCAGTTTGGCCAGTGGTTTATCAATTTTGTTGATTTTTTCAGAGAGCCAGCTTTTGGTCTTGTTTATTCTTTCAATTGTTTTTCTGTTTTCTATTTCATTTAGTTCAGCTCTAATTTTTGTTAATTTTTTTCTTCTGGTGCCTGAGGGTTTCTTTGTGTCTCTCTTTCTATTTGTTCAAGTCATAGGGATAATTCTCTGATTTTGGCCCTTTCTTCTTTTTGGATGTGTGCATTTATTGATATAAACTGGCCTCTGAGCACCGCTTTGCTGTGTCCCAAAGGTTCTGTTTTCATTCTCATTAAATTCTATGAATTTCTTTATTCCATCCTTAATGTTTTCTATAATCCAGTCTTTTTTAAGCAGGATATTGTTCAGTTTCCAAGGGTTTGATTTCTTTTCCCTGCTTTTCCTGTTATCGATTTCCACTTTTATGGCCTTATGGTCAGAGAAGATGCTTTGGAATATTTCAAAGTTTTGGATTCTGCTAAGGCTTGCTTTATGACCTAATAAGTGGTCTATTCTAGAGAATGTTCCACGTGCACTAGAAAAGAAAGTATACTTGGTTGATTTTGGGTGGGCTGTTCTGTATATGTCTATGGGGTCAAGTTGGTTGATTGTGGCATTTAGATCTTCCATGTCTTTATTGAGCTTCTTTCTGGATGTCCTGTCCTTCACCGAAAGTGGTGTGTTGAAGTCTCCTACTATTATTGTGGAGGTATCTATCTCACTTTTCAATGCTGATAGAGTTTGTTTTATGTATCTTGCAGCCCTGTCATCGGATGCATAAATATTTAATATGGTTATATCTTCTTGGTGTATTGTCCCTTTAATCATTATATAGTGTCCTTCCTTATCCTTTTGATGGATTTAACTTTAAAATCTATTTTGTCAGAAATTAATATTGCCTTTCCTGCTCTTTTTTGATTGTTGTTTGCTTGATATATTTTTTTCCATCCTTTGAGTTTTAGTTTGTTTGTGTCTCTAAGTCTAAGGTGTGCCTCTTGTAGGCAGCATATAGACGGATCTTGTTTTTTAATCCATTCTGCCACTCTCTGTCTCTTTATTGGTGCATTTAGTCCATTTACATTCAGGGTAATTATGGGTAAGTATGAATTTAGTGCTATCATTTTGATGTCTTTTTTTGTGTGTTGACAGTTTCTTTTTCCCACTTGATTTTATGTGCTGAGTAGATTTTCTTTATATATTGTCATTTCCTCGTATTTGTTGTTGTCGCTTTTATTTCTGCTGAGTCTCTATTTTTCCCTTGAATTTTATTTTGATGAGTAGGATAGTTTGTCTCCTTTGTGGTTACCTTATTATTGACCTCTATTTTTCTAAATTTAAAACTAACTTTTTTTTCTTTGTATCGCCATATCTTCCTCTCCATATGGAAGGTGTATGATTACATTTCTTAGTCTCTCTTTATTCTTTTAATGTTGTCTTCTTTTATATAATAACATCGCTGTTACCCTGTTTTGGGCTTTTCTTATATATATGTAATTTTGCTTTTTTTTTTTTTTATTTCCCTGTGTGGGTTGACTGCCGGTTGGTCTGCCCAGTGTTCTAGTCTTGGCTTGATACCTGATATTATTGATTTTCTAACCAGAACTCCTTTTAGTATATTTTGTAGTTTTGTTTTGGTTTTTACAAACCCCCTCAACTTGTGTTTATCTGGAAATGTCTTAATTTCACCTTCATATTTAAGAGACAGTTTTGATGGATATATGATTCTTGGCAGGCAATCTTTTTCCGTCAATTTTTTAAATGTGTTGTCCCATTGCCTTCTTGCCTGCATGGTTTCTGCCGAGTAGTCCGAGCTTATTCTTATTGGCTTTCCTTTGCAGGTGACTTTTCGTTTATCCCTCGCTGCTCTTATAATTCTCTCTTTATCTTTGGTATTGGCAAGTTTGATTATAATATGTCTTAGTGACTTTCTTTTAACATCTACCTTATGTGGACTTCAATGAGCATCTTGGATTGATATCTTCTCATCTTTCACCATATCAGGGAAGTTTTCTGCCAACAAATCTTCAACAATTCTCTCTGTGTTTTCTGTTTTCCCTCCCTGTTCTGGTACTCCAATCACTCATAGGTTATTTCTCTTGATAGAGTCCCACATGACTCTTAAGGTTTCTTCATTTTTTTTAATTCTTTTATCTGATTTTTTTCAGCTGTATTAGTGCCAAGTGATTTACCTTCGAGTTCAGAAATTCTAGCTTCTACTTGCTCAATTCTGCTCCTCTGACTTTCTAATGAGTTATCTAATTCTGTAATTGTATTGTTAATCTTCTGAATTTCTGATTGCTCTCTGTCTATGGATTTTCCAGCTTATTAAACTTTTCATTATGTTCCTGAATAATCTTTCTAATTTCTTCAGTTGCTTTATCTGTGTGTTCCTTGGCTTGTTCTGCGTATTGCCTCATTTCCTTCCTGATGTCTTGAAGGGTTCTGTATATTACACCTTTGTATTCTGCATCTGGTAATTCCAGGAATGCACCTTCATCTAAAAGATCTCTGGGTTCTTTTTTTTGAGAGCTTGTTGAGGTGACCATGATCTGTTTCTTTATGTGACTTGATATTGACTGTTGTCTCTGAGCCATCTATAAGTTATTATATTAGTTTATGCTTGCTTACTGTGTCATAGCTGCTTCCTTTTTTTTGGTATACCCCTATGGGTTGCTTTTTTTTTTTTTTTTTTCTATGGGTTGTTTTAGTGAGCTAGCTTATTTTTGCCTTTGGAGCTCTGGTGTCCTTTCCCCAGCTGGCGAGAGTAGCTAAGTGCTTAACCAGTATGCCACCAGGGCGTATACGTATACATATTATACATACTATATTCTGTATATAATATAAAACCCAGAACCCAGTGCTGTTGAGTCGATTCCGACTCATAGCAACCCTATAGGATAGAGTAGAAGTTCCCCATAGTTTCCAAGGAGCACCTGGTGGATTCGATATGCACATTATGTAATATATATTATATAATTTACACATTATATTATCTTTTATGTACATGTTATATATTAATATAATAAACATCATTGCTAATATAATATATTGATATATCATAAAATATATTGTATATGATATATACCCATTGCCTTTGAGTCAATTCCAATGCATTGTGACTCTATAGGAGAGAGCTGAACTGCTCTGTACAGTTTACAAGGCTGTGAATCTTCATGGAAGCAGACTGCCACATCTTTCTCCCATGGAGTTGCTGATGGGTTCAAACTGCTGACCTTTTGGTTAGCAGTCAAGCACTTAACAACTGAGCCACCAGGACTCCTATATGATATAGTTAAAAAAAAAAAAAAAAAAACCAGTGCTGTATAGCATATATTATTTATACACACACATATATACATACATATATTTGTGTATATATATATTTTTTCACATATATATGGCAAAATTATAATTTAGGTAAAAGCATACAAGGTATT
Source organism: Loxodonta africana (assembly GCF_030014295.1). Lineage (NCBI taxonomy): Eukaryota > Metazoa > Chordata > Mammalia > Proboscidea > Elephantidae > Loxodonta > Loxodonta africana. The sequence goes on from NC_087351.1 coordinate 55,069,272, forward strand.
AGTCTAATATTCTTTTACATTTTCTGCTAGTATGAAAGATTTTTTTCAAAATATTTTTTTGAAAATGGATCAGGAAGGAATGGGAACAGTTAGAATTATGGGTGAAACCACAATATTTCAACTCATGTATAAGTTCTTGTAATCTTCAAGTTTTCTGAAAGATGTATGCATTTTTAAAAAATATTTTATAAACATTAAAGTCCTCTTATTTTAGTGTCTATCTTACAGCTCTCTTTTATGCATAACAAAGTTTCTAGAAAAAGAATATTATGTACAGTTTCAGGGTTTTTTAATATTAAATTTACTCATCAGCCCACTGAACTCTGGATTGTACCCTGAATACTCTGCTTAAAATGTTCTCACTAGTTCCTTCAAACGACTTCCTGTTATTCATCTAAATTGCTTTCCTGTTGCTAATTTCAAAAATACTTCTCTCTATCAAACCATAAGACTTGTGTTTGGATAGAGTAAATATATCTCAAAGAGAAACAAATTAGAAAAGGCAATATACTTGATAATATAAGTATGTATGAATATTATATATAATGCATGCATAAACTATATCATTTATATATATTGTCTTTGTAAACAGTTTTATGAACTAATTATTTATATTAAATAATTACCAGATGAGCATAATTATCCTTTATAAATACAGGGTATATAATACATTTCCTAGCAAAATAGGATAGTCTAGTCAATTTTCTTTAATATTGTAAATGCCCAAATCAGATAAAAGGTATTTCCAAAATGTGGTTTGAAATTGTGCTCTGCAAGTTTTATGGGTCAGAAAAATTAGGGAAGAGAAAATTAAAGAATCAATTTTTAATTTTAAAGATAAGATTTAAAAAATAACAAATCATAATAGACTACTAGAAATACAAGTGTTTCTCTACTTTTGTGATATGTTTGCTCCATAAGAGTTAAATCTCATTTTATAGTATTAAAATATCAAAAGGAATATAGATACATATGTGTGTGTGTATGTGTCTATACATTCTTTCTTAGCCAAACCTGCTATAGCATCTATTTTAAAAAAGATGATAAATCCACCTCTGTGTGTGCCAATATTTAATTTAGACTACTTCTTGACTGCCTGTTGGTATTTGTTATTTATATCAAATCCATTGATTATCTAACTCCTTTCATAAAAATTATCTAGTCTTGATTGTCTTTTTATTGGAAGTTATGAAAAGTTCTGATTTGGATATTAAAAACTAAAAAGGAAAAAATGTTCATTATTCTTGTTTTTTCTATTTTGACTGAGAAGCTTAGCCAGAAAATATTTTATCTGCTGTCACTTTACAAGCAGAGTAAGTTAAAAATGCATAACAATTTCACAATCACTAAGGTGTCAAATACATTTTCCTAATGTCAGGAACCATACTATTATTTTACTTGGTATTACCTCCTACTGTTTATGTCCATTCCATGTGCATATTTACTTCATGTGGTGGGCTTAATGGAACAATTATTAAATGTGCTATAATGCCAAAAGGGCAGATTTCAAATGTTATGATATAAGCGAAAACAGCCTTCAAAGATTTCTCAGAAATGTTGAACAGTGAGGAGCTGATCAGCATGAGTTCAACCCGCATTAGATACATTAATGAAGTCTACACAGTTCAACTTTTAGAACACTGACTAATGAGCCCAAATAGTGGTTTTATACCTCATAAAGGCTGTTAATTACAGTTTTGTTTTATACTCCAGGTTGAACCCCCAATCCAACCAGTGACGTAAACTTATTTCCTGAGTAACTAGAGAGAATGGAAGATAGTGTATGTTTATTTCTTACTGTGTCATAACAAACTGCCCCAAAGTTAGCATCTTAACACAAAACCTTGACTGGTTTCCCTGCTCTGGGTTTCACAAAGCCTAAAGGAAGGCATCAGCTGTCTGCTTTTTTATCCGGAGACTCTGGAAGAATCCACTTCTAATCTCTTTTAGGTTGCTTGCAGAATCCAATTCCTTATGATTGTAGCACTTAGGTCCTTGTTTCCTTGCTGGCTGTCATCAGGGGAACCTACTTAGCACCAAGATGCTTCTTGCTAGTCCTTGCAGCTAGGCTCCTACATTTCAGAGCCAGGAACAGCGCAACAATTTTTTCTCAGGCTCAGACTTTCTTTGACTCCCCACTCTGCTGCATCTCTCCTCTGCCTCCAACCAGAGAAAGTTCTTTGCTTCAAGGACCTCAAGTAATTAAATTAGTTCCACCCAGAGAATCCAGGATAATCTTTCTATTTTAAGGCTCTTAACCTTCATTTCAGAAAAACCAAAACTATAACTGCAGCATCCCCTTTTGCTGTGTAATATAACATATTCACAGGTTCCAGAGAATGGTATGTGAGCAACTCTGGGACCCATTAGTATGAGTACCACATTGCTGAAAATGGAGAAAATTACTCTATATATATATATATTTTTTTTTTCCCCTTTGGTCCCCTGAGGGAGGAAGATGAGGTAATGTGATCCCATAAAGATTACAGCCTTGGAAACCCTGGGGCAGTTTTACTCTGCCCTGTTGGGTCACTATGATTCAGAAGAGACTAGATGGCAAGGCGTTTGTTTGCATAATTTGGATTTTACATTGTTCGTACTGAAATAGGATAGGTAATTAACATAGACAAATAACCAAATTCTAATCCATACGTCTGTGAACTCCATTTAAAAGACATCCTGCTAGACACCGCAGGAGAAAAATCAGAACCATGTTATATACCCTGAAATCCACACATATGTGTAAGGGGAAAAAAATCAAATCTCAACCATAATTTAAAGCAAAAAAGGTTGTGTTGTATTATGTTTGGTGACAAATAAAAACCAAAGAAATCCACTGCTGTAGAGTTGAATATGACTCATGGTCACCCACGTGTGTCAGAGTAGAACTGTGCTCCATAGGGTTTCCAATGGCTGAGATTTTGGAAGTAGATCACCAGGCCTTTCTTCCAAGGCTCCTCTGTGTGTACTGGAACCTCCAATCTTTTAGTTAGCAGTTAAACACATTAACAGTTTACACCACACAAGGACTCCTATAATAAGGTGCCCCAACCCCCATTGCCATTGAGGTGATTTCAATTTATTATATCTATTCATAGGACAGAGTAGAACTGCCCCACAGGGTTTTCAAGGAGTGGCTAGTGAATTTGAACTGCTGACCTGTTGGTTAGCAGCCAAGCTCTTAACCACTGAACCACAAGGGCCCAATAACAAAGCATTAGTGAGTAATACAATAGCCATAGCCACTTTGCATCCTTTCTTCACAGAATTAGAACCATGTGCAGACATTGTAGTTTTCTTACAGCTTGGGATAAGCCATTGTACTCCAGAGCTTAAAACTGTATAAAATGCAAACAATAAAGAGGAGTATACATTTATATAATAATATGTTGAAGAAGAAGCATGAAATAATATCAGTGTTTTGATCTTCAATATAAAAAAAAAAACACAAGTTTAATGGGAAAAGAAGAGGGAGAAGTCTTGTAAAATATATTCTGAACTAGTGCAGAATAAAATTTTATTGTTTTAGAAGGAAACCAAAGTTTCGAAGAAGAAAGTAACCTACAGGACTAATAACCTGCATGAACCATAACCTTATTTACCTTGAGACCAGAAGGTCTAGATAGTGCCCACCTACTGCTACTGACGATTCTGATCAGGGCCACAATAGAAGGACCCTGATAGAATGTGAGAAAAATGTGGAACAGAACTCAAATTATTAAAAAATCCAAACTTACTGGACCAGTTCAGACTAAAAGACTTCCTGAGACTACCGCCCTGAGATACTCTTTAAACCTTGAACCAAAACTATCTCCTGAGGTAACCTTTTAGTGAAATAAAGATTGGCACACAACCTAAAGGATTACTTGAGCATATGGTGCTCCATGGAACCTTGGTGGCATAGTGATTAAGAACTCGGCTGCTAACTAAAAGGTTGGCAATTCAAATCCACCAGTCACTCCTTGGACACCCTGCAGGGCAGTTCTACTCTCTTCTATAAGGTTGCCATGGGTCAACGACATCGGTTTTGGTTTGGTTTGGTTTGCACGATGATCCATTAAAAAAACAACTATAATAAGATCAAAAGGTCAAAAATGTCTCCAATGCAAAGATCAGAAGATAAGGGGCAGAGAAACTACAGTACTGGAAACAGAATAACCAGGATGAGATTAAAAAGAATGTTGACACATTGTGAAAATGTAATTAATATCACTGAATAATTTATGTAGAAATTGTCAAATGAGAATCTAATTTGCTATGTAAATGTTCACCAAAAACACAATAAAATATTATTTACAAAAATTCTACTGGAGGCAGGGCCAAGATGGTGGAGAGATGGTTCAGAAGCAGTGAGGAGTTGCCAGACCTGAACTAGTGGGAAGCAGCCCCCCATAGGCCTGATCCGCTGGCTCGAGTAGGGTGAGGTAGGGGATGCATTTTCCACACTGGGAGAGACTGAGTGGTAGAAAGTTCACTCACACCTCCAGAATCAGTGAAGCCTGAAACAGTGGTGCTTAATCAGCAAAAGGTAAGTGCATGTGTCTAACCTCTGGCACAGATCAAAAAACACGCCTTTGGGAAAAACTTCTTTCCCATTTACCTGACCCATTCCCACTCTGCACTGGTCTAAACCAGCTTCAGAGATTGCCTCATCCCCTGGGCAGGAAGTAGGACCCATCACAGGGCCTGAGTCATTCTCCTGGCCTGGGAGAGGGAAAAAATTAACAGACAGGAAAAAATAATCTGCCGGCTAACTTAAACTGGGAACTCTGGGCAGGCACAGCTTCTTTAATTAGGCACAGGCATAACAGATCCATAGACTCTGAATGCCTTTCACCCCCACTGTGGCTAGTTCATGATATTTGACACCACTCTACCTATTTAGCAGAGTCCTCACCTACTCACATCTGGGGCCTGAGAACTGGTGGCTTCACCCATGCCACGTAGCCTCCTGCAACAGGGGTCCGAGAATAAGTGGTGCCTACCAGTTTATACAGCCAACACATTGGATGCCCATACTCTGGCTGCAAAACCCACCCACCTACATGCTCTAGAGAACAGGGACATGTTTCCTCCAAGACATTCAGGGACAGCAGTAAGCCCCCTGCCTTACTCAGTGTGTGACCCCCTACTGCAACCAGATACCTGTGCCTACACCAATCACCCCTGCCCATCTAAGACTGTAGGTGACAGCCTGAACCACACACTTGGTGACTGACCACTGGGACACCTGAGCTGAATCCACACAAGAAAAGTAAATGGACTCCTGGGCTTACATACCTAGTAACAGCTCTAACCACCTGGTGGCAGGATGTAAGAGCTTCAAAGGCATCAATAATCAAACTAGCTCACTCGAGCAGTCAATTTGGGCATATGAAAACAAAACAAAATAAGAAGTTAGGACACAGTAAGAAAATAAATAAATACAGTAACTTATTCATGGCTTGGAGACAACAGTCAATATCAAATCACATAAAGAAGTGGGCCAGGATGGATTCAGCAAGCCCCCAAAACAAAGAATCAAAAAGTCTTCTGGATGAAGAAAACTTCCTGGAATTACTGGAGGTAGAATACAGAAGATTAATACACAGAACTCTTTAAGAGATCAGGAAGGAGATCAGGCAAAACACAGAACAAACCAGGGAGCTCTCAGACAAAGCAGTAGAGGAACTTAAGAAGATTTGAGAAGAGCATAATGACAAATTTAACAGGCTACAAGAATTCATAGAGGACAGCAAACAGAAATGAAGAAGGTTAACTATAAAATTTCAAAATTAGACAACTCAGTAGAAAGTAATAGGAGCAGAATTGAGGCTGTGAAAGTCAGAATTAGTGAGATTAAAGATAAAGCCCTTGAAGGCAACATATTTGAGGAAAAATCAGATAAAAGAATTTAAAAAAATTAAGAAATCCTAAGAATTATGTGGGACTTTTATCAAGAGGAATAGCCTACAAGTGATTGGAGCACTGGAAAAGCAGGGATAACAGAAAATACACAGAGAATTGTTGAAGATTTGTTGGCAGAAAACTGCCCTGATATTGTGAAAGATGAGAAGATATCTATCCAAGACGTTCCTCGAACTCCACACAAGGTAGATCCCAAAAGAAGGTCACCAAGACATATTATAATCAAACTTACCAAAACCAATGATAAAGAGAATTTGAAGAGCAGCCATGGATAATCGAAAGTAATCTACAAAAGAAAGTCAATGAAACTAAGCTCGGACTCAGCAGAAGCCATGAAAGCAAGAAGGCAATGGGATGACATATATAAAGCCTTGAAGGAAAAAAAAAAAATGCCAACCAAGAACTATATACACAGCAAAACTGTCTCTCAAATGTGAAGGCAAAATTAGGACTTTTCCAAATAAACAGAAGTTTAGGGAATTTCCAAAAACTAAACCAAAATTATAAGAAATAGTAAAGGAAGTCCTTCATTTAGAAAATCAATTAACATCAAATAACAAGCCAAGACTACAACACAGGATAGAGCAACCAGATATCAACCCAGATAGGAAAATCACAAAAATAAATCAAAGCTAAAATACTGAAAATAGGGAAACAGAGATGTCATTATGGAAAAGCGGTCAAAAAAAAAAAAAAAATAGAGGGACTAAAAAATGTAGTTGTAGGTCTTTCACACTGAAAGGAAGTCAATGTGATTTAAAGAAATAAAAGATTGGTTTAGACTTAGAAAAATAGCGGTAAATATTAAGGCAACCACAAAGGAAACTAACAATCCTACACATAAAAAAAAAAAAATAAAGACTCACCAAACACAACATCAGCAACAATGAAAATGATGAAAAGGAAATAAAAAAGAAAACCGACTCAGCACAGAAGATTAAGTGAAACAAAGAAACTGTCAACAACACACGAAAAAAGACATCAAAATGACAGCACTAAACTCATAACTGTCAATAACTACGCCAAATGTAAATGGAATAAAATGCACCAATAAAGAGACAGAGAGTGGTAGAATGGAGAAAAAAACATGATCCGTCTATATGCTGCCTACAAGAGACTAAGATGTCTTAGACTTAAAGACACAAAGAAACTAAAACTCAAGGGATGAAAAATATATATATCAAGCAAGCAACAATGAAAAAAGATCAGGAATGGCAGTATTAATTTCCGGCAAAATAGACTTTAAAGTAAACTCTACCACGAAGGATAAGGAAAGACACTAAATAATGATTAAAGAGTCAACATGCCGGGAGGACATAACCACATTAAATATTTATGCACCCAAAGACAGGGCTCCAAAATACATAAAACAAACTCTAACAGCATTGAAAAGAGAGAGAGACAGCTCCACAGTAATAGTAGGAGACTTCATCACACTACTTTTGGCGAAGTAAAGATGCTCAATAAAGACACGCAAGATCTAAATGTGGCAATCAACTAACTTATCATCACAGATATATACAGAACACTCCACTGAACAGCAGCCAAGTATACTTTCTTTTCCAATGTGCACAGAACATCCTCCAAAATAGACTATGTATTACACCATAAAACAAGCCTTAACAGAATCCAAAGCATTGAAGTATTAAAAAGCACCTTTTCTGACTATAAAGCCATAAAAGTAGAAATCAGTAACAGAAAAACCAAGGGAAAAAATCAAGCATATGACAACTGAGTAACACCTTGCTCAAAAACGACTGGGTTATAGAAGAAATTAAGGATGGAATAAAGAAATTCACAGAATGAAATGTGAATGAGAACACATTCTACCAGAACCTTTGGGACACAGCAAAAGAAGGGCTCAGAGGTCAATGTATAGCAGTAAACGCACACTTCCAAAAAGAAGAAAGGGGCAAAATAAAAGCATTAACCTACGACTCAAGCAAATAGAAAGAGAGCAACAAAAGAAGCCATCGGGCAGCAGAAGAAAGCAACAAATAAAAACTAGAGCAGAATTACATGAAATAGAGAACAGAAAAAATTGAGAGTTAATAAGACCAAGAGCTAATTCTTTAAAAAGATCAACAAAATCGATTAACTATTGGCCAGACTGACAAAAGAAAAACAGAAGACAAAGCAAATAACCTGAATAAGAAATGAGATGGGCAATATCAAAACAGACCCAACCAAAACTAAAAGAATCATGAGAGGATACTATGAAAAATTGTACTCTAACAAATTTGAAAACATAGAGGAAATGGACAAATTTCTAGAAACACACTTTGTACCTAAACTAACAGAAACAGAGGTAGAACAAATAAATAAACTATAAGAAAAGAAGAGATTGAAAAGGTAATTTAAAAACTCCCCTCCAGAACAGACCTGACCCTGATGGCTTCACTGGAGAATTCTACTAAACTCCTAGAGAAGAGTTAACACCAGCACTACTAAAGGTATTTCAGAGCACAGAAAAGGATGGAATGCTACCAAATTCATTCTATGAACCTAGCATAACCCTGACACCAAAACCAATTAAAGACACCACAAAAAAAGAAAATTACCTACCAATATTCCTCAAGAATTTAGACACGAAAATCCTCAACAAAATTCTAGCCAATAGAACTCAACAGCATATCAAAAAATAATTCAACATGACCTAGTGGGATTCATACCAGGTACGCAGGAATAGTTCAACATTAGAAAAACAATCAGTGTAATCCATCACATAAATAAAACAAAAGACAAAAAACACATGATCTTATCAATGGATGCAGAAAAGGCATTTGACAAAGTCTAACACCCATTCATGATAAAAATTCTCAGCACAATAGAAATAGAAGGAAAGTTCCTCAACATAATAAAGGACATTTATACAAAGCCAACACTGACCTCATCCTAAATGGAGAGAGTCTGAAAGCACTCCCCCTGAGAACAGACACCAGACAAGGATGACCTTTATCACCACTCTTATTCAACATTGTGCTGGAGGTCCTAGCCAAAGCAATTAGGTCAGAAAAAGAAATAAAATACACCTAAACTGGTAAGTAAGAAGTAACAGTATCTCTATTTGCAGATGATATGCTCTTATACACAGAAAATCCTAAAGAATCCACAAAAAAACTACTAGAACTAATAGAAGAGTTCAGCAAAGTATCAGGATACAAGATAAACTACAAAAATGAGTTGGATTCCTCTATATCAACAAAAAGAATGCCGAAGAGAAAGTCCCCAAATCAATACCATTTATAATAGCCCCCAAGAAGATAAAATACTTAGGAATAAATCTAACCAGAGATGTAAAAGACCTATACAAAGAAAACTACAAGACACTGCTGCAAGAAACCAAGAGATCTACATAAATAGAAAAATATACTTTGCTCATGGATAGGAAGACTCAACATTGTGAAAATGTCTATTCCATCCAAAGCAATCTATAGATACAATGCAATCCCGATCCAAAGTCTAATGTCATTTTTTAATGAGATGGAGAAACAAAACACCAACTTCATATGGAAAGGGAAGAGGCCCCAAATAAGTAAAGCATTACTGAAGAAGAAGAACAGTAGGAAGCCTCACACTACCTGATTTTAGAACCTATTATACCGTCGTGGTAGTCAAAACAGCCTGGTACTGATACGACAACAGAGACATAGACCAATGGAACAGGATTGAGAATCCAGATGTAAAATCATCCACCTATGAGCAGCTGATATTTGACAAAGGCCCAAAATTAATTAAATGGGGAAAAGAAAGTCTCTTTAACAAGTAGTGTTGGCATAACTGGATATCCATCTGCAAAAACGTGAAACAAGACCCATACGTCACACCGTGCACAAAAACTAACTCAAAATGGATCAAACACCTAAATATAAAACCCAAAATGATAAAGATAATGGAAGAAAAAATAGGGACAGTGCTAGGAGCCATAATACATAGCGTAAACAGAGTACAAAACATTACTAACAATACACAAACACCAGAAGAGAAACTAGATAAGTGGAAGTTCCTAAAAATCAAACACTTATGCTCATCCAAAGACTTCATCCAAAGAGTAAAAAGACTACCTACAGCCTGGGTAAATGTTTTAAGCTATGACATTTCCGGTCAGCACCTGATCTCTAATATCTACATGATACTGCAAAAACTCAACTACAAAAAGACAAATAACCCAATTAAAAAATGGGCAAAGGATATGAACAGACACTTCACCAAAGAAGACATTCAGACACCTAACAGATACATGAGGAAATGCTCACAATCATTGGCCATTAGAGAAATGCAAATCAAAACTACAATGAGATACCATCTCATCCCAACAAGGCTAGCATTAATCCAAAAAACACAAAATAATAAATGTTGGAGGGGTTGTGGAGAGACTGGACCCCTTACACACTGCTGGTGGGAATGTAAAATGGTACAACCACTTTGCAAATAGAATTGGCACTTCCTTAAAAAGCTAGAAATAGAACTACCATAAGATCCAAAAATCCCACTCCTTGGAATATATCCTAGAGAAATAATAGCCCCCACACGAATAGATAGATATATTTATACCCATGTTCATTGAAGCACTTCTTAAAATAGCAAAAAAGATGCAAAAAACGTAGGTGCCCATCAATGGATGAATGGATAAGAAAATTAAGGTATATTCCAGTCATAGAGGAGGTGGGGCCTAGATGGTAGAATAGCCACATGCTTCCTGCAATCCCTCTTACAACAAAGACCTCCAAAAACAGTGAAATGATTGTATTTTTGACAAAGTAGGAGCCACGAACATCAAGGGCAAAGTTAGAAAATGGACTGAGCAGCAGGAGGAGGGAGAGACGGTTCATAAGTGGGGAGGAGTTACTGGAACTGAATCACTGGGATCCCTCAGGCACCATTCCCAGCAGTGGCTGCAGCACGCTGGTGGTAGCATTCGGCCGGAGTTTCCTCAGGAAAAGCAGCCAGCTGCACAGCCTACTCACACCTCCAGAATCAGAGGAGAAGGGTGCTCTCGGCAAAAGCTGAGTACTTGCATATATTTTACCATGTCACTAGCCCCCAAGCCAGCGTTGAAGGCTGTTGATTTTTCTGGGCCTAAAATAGACTGTGTTGAGCACCCGGAGCCATCCTTCCAGCCTTGGAGTAGGAATAAATTCACAACTGAGGGAAAAGATAATTTCCCAGCTCCACTAACTGGGGGAGCTCAGGACAGAAGCATCTTCTGTCCAGACTTAAATAGTCCATGGTCTTTGAATACCTTTCCCCGCTGCATGGACCTGTGTGGGCCTATTTCAGGAGAATAGGCCCTTGCTGGCAGACTGCAACAGTTTCAGCTGTGTGGTGAAGAGGTGGGTGTTTGATATTTGACACTGCTTTGCCTATTAAATAGAGTCCTCACCTACCCACATCAGGGGCATAAGAACTGGTGGCTCCACTCAGGTCACCCAGCCAACCCCTACAAGGGTCCAAAGATAACTGGTACCTCCCACTCCTTACAAACAAAAGCACTGGGTGCCCATGGTCTGTCTTCAGAACCCACCCACCTGTATGCTCTAGGAAACAGGGATGTGCTTTCCTTACAGACATTCAGGGGATGGTTCTCAGCCTCTGCCTTGTTCAGACATCACCCCCTGCTGCAACCAGATACTGGTACCTACACCAATCATCCCTGCCCGTCTAAGACTGTAGGACAGAGCCTGTACCACACACTTGATGATCAGCTTCTTGGATGCCTGAGCTGAATTCATACAAGAAAAGCAAATGGACTCCTAGACTGATATACCTGATAACAGCTCTAGCCATCTCGTAACAGGATGTCAGAGCTTCAAAGGTGAAAATAATCAAGCTAGCTCACTCAGGCAACCCATTTAAGCATATCAAAACAAAACAAAGCAAGAAGGTGGGATATAGTAAGCAAACATAAAATAAACTAATACGATAACTTATAGATGGCTCAGAGACAGCAGTCAATACCAAGTCACATAATGAAATAGACTATGATCACCTCAACCAGCTCACAATACAAAGAATCAATGGATCTTCTGGATGAAGGTGCATTCCTGGAATTACCGGATGAACAATTCAAAAGATTAATATACAGAACTCTTTAAGACATCAGGAATGAAATTAGGAAGATCAAACAATACACAGAAAAAGCCAAGGGACACACAGACAAAGTAGTTGAAGGAATTAAAAACGTTATCCAAGAACATAATGAAAAATTTAATATGTTCCAAGAATCCATAGAGAAAGAGCAATCAGAAGTTCTGAAGATTAACAATAAAATTATAGAATTAGACAACTCAGTAGAAAGTCAGAGGAGCAGAACTGAGCAAGTGGAAGGCAGAATTGATGACTTTGAAGATAAACCACTTGGCACTAATATATTTGAAGAAAAATCAGATAAAAGAATTAAAAAAAAGAAGAAACCTTAAGAATCATGGGAGACTCTATCAAGAAAAATAACCTAGAAGTGATTGGAGTACCAAAACAGGGAGGGGCAACAGAAAATAGAGAGAATTGCTGAAGATTTGTTGGCAGAAAACTTCCCTCATATCATGAAAGATGAGAAGATACCTATCCAAGGTGCTCATCGAACTCCACATAGGGCAGATGTTAAAAAGAAAGTCACCAAGACATATTATAACCAAACTTGCCAAAACCAAAGATAAAGAATTTTAAGAGCAGCTAGGGATAAACGAAAAGTCACCTACAATGGACAGTCAATAAGAATAAGCTTGGACTACTCGGCAGAAACCATGCAGGCAAGAAGGCAATGGGATGGCTTATTTAAAAAATTTAAGGAAAAAAATTTCCAGCCAAGAATCATATATCCAGCAAAACTGTCTCTCAAATATGAAGGTGAAATTAGGACATTTCCAGATAAACAGAAGGTTAGGGAATTCCTAAAAACAAAACCAAAACTGCAAGAAATACTAAAGGGAGTTCTTTGGTTAGAAAATCAATAATTTCAGGTATCAACCCAAGACTAGAACACTTGGCAGAGCAATCAGATGTCAACCCAGACAGGGAAATCACAAAAATAAATCAAGATAAAAAACGCTGAAAACAAGGAAACAGCGATGTTATTATGTAAAAGAAGACAATGTTAAAACAATAAAGAGAGACTAAGAAATGTAGTCATAGATCTTGCATATGGAGAGGAAGATAAGGTGATACAAAGAAATAAAAGTTAGGTTTAAATTTAGAAAAAAAGGAAAAAAATAGGGGTAAATAATAAGGTAACCACAAAGGAGACAAATTATCCTACACATCAAAATAAAATACAAGAAAAAAATAGACACTCAGCAGAAACAAAATCAACAACAACGAATATGAGGAAAGGACAATATATAAAGATAATCTACTCAGCACAAAAAATAAAGTGAGAAAAAGAAACTGTCAACAACATACAACAAAAGACATCAAAATGATAGCACTAAATTCATACTTATTCATAATTACCCTCAATGTAAATGGTCTAAATGCACCAATAAAGAGACAGAGAGTTGCAGAATGGGTTAAAAAACATGATCTGTCTGTATGCTGCCTACAAGAGATACACCTTAGACTTAGAAAAACAAACAAACTAAAACTCAAAAGATGGAAACAATTGTATCAAGCAAACAACAATCAAAAAAGAGCAGGAGTGGCAATATTAATTTCTGACAAAATAGGCTTTAAAGTTAATCCATCAGAAAAGATAAGGAAGGAAAGTATATAATGATTAAAGGGATAATATTCCAGGAGGATATAACCGTATTAAATATCTATGCACCCAATAACAGGGTTGCAAGGTACATAAAACAAACTCTATTAGCACTGAAAAGTGAGATAAAAAGACCAGACTTAATGGTCTGACTGAGACTTGAAGCACCTTGGAGGTCATGGCCCCCAGACTTTCTGTTAGCCCAAGAAAGGATCCAGTCCCAAAGTCAACTCTTCACACAGGGATTGGACGGGAGTATGGGTTAGAAAATGACACTGGTGAAGACTGAGCTTCTTGGATCAAGTAGGCTCATGAGACTATGTTGGTTCCTGTCTGGAGGGGAGATGAGAGAGTAGAGGGGGTCAGAAGCTGGCCGAATGGACACAAAAAGAGAGAGTGGAGGGAAGGAGTGTACTGTCATTAGGGGGAGAGCTATTAGGAGTATATAGCAAGGGGTATATAAATTTTTTTATGAGATATTGACTTAATTTGTAAACTTACTTAAAACACAAGAAATATTAAAAAAAAACATTAAGATATTTACACAGTAGAATACTAAGCAACAATAAAGAACAAGGATGAATCCATGAAACATCTCATAACATGGATGAATCTGAAAGGCCTTATGCTGGGTGAAATTAGTCAGTCATATAAAAGACAAATATTGCAAGAACTCAATAAAAGGTTTAAACACAGAAGAAAACATTCTTAAATGTTAGTTCACACTCAGCTTCAGCAATTTTCAAAATCATCATTTACATTTTCCTTTCAGTTTAAGACTCCATCAGTCTCTAAGTCAATACTGACACAGTATTTCACACAAACGGTCAAAAAATATTGACTAGAATGAAATAATGCACTATAGAATTGATTATTCCCGTGAGACCGGCAGTAGGCCCACCATGTTGAATGAACAAGGGGCTGTGCTTGCCACCTTCTGTGATATAGAGAACTAACTGCCTGCATTTAAGCTATCTCCTTATAGGAACTAACCTCTGCCCTTACAATATCTCTTTATTTCAGTATACTTCCTGTTCTGACTCAGTTAAAGAAAACAAGAGACTGGGGTCTTACGGCCAGCTGAAACCGATCTTGAACCAGTTCAGGCTCACTTGGCATGTGCAGTTCCGAGGATCTGTCCCTCAGACGACCTATTGACATCAAAGGCCGAAAAACACACCCCCGTCTATGTCCCAGACATGGACAAAACACCATCTTTGTGGCCCCCTCTTTAACACTGAACGGGCTCAGAGGACCCGACTGTTACTGCAACACCTTTTTGGGTCAAACCAATCAACAAACTGACCCCACCTTGGGGTGTTCCTGAGGACCCCAGATTTGATGTACTCTACCCATATTTTTTACCCATATAAACTCCTTAAATAATAGTTTGAGGAGACACCTTGGCAACTGGAGTACTAGTATTCTCCTTTAAATGACCAAGTAAATAAAGCTTCTTCTTTTGCTTTCATCCTAGTCAGGACCTGGAAGTGTTGGGTTACACCTGTGTTTAAAATAACAGTTTTACTTTTCTAATTAATGACCATTATAATTGCACTGTTACCTCTCATCTTCTTTTTTCCTAATATACTTTTTAATGAAACTATTTTTTGCTGTATATCCAAATTCCTATTAAACTTCACTTTGTAAATTTTTATATCATGAAAATACTGTAGAAAACAGAAGTAATTATTTTAAAATATAGGATAACATTTTGGAAGGTAAAAAAAGTATAAAATACAAATATTCATTGCATCAATATGACAGGTAGACAATGTTATTGCCTTGAAATTTTTTTTAACTGAGTTATATTTAAGGCTTTCAGCTTCATTTTCTTATCTTCAAAATCAATGGAAACTACACAAATGTCTTATCTGAGCATGGTCAGAACTCAACAGCTTTAAGAAATTTTAACATATTTGCATTTGCAACAGGTTCAACTTTTGCAAGCCTATCTGTCAAATAAATGAATACATAGCACACCAAATCCTTTTAAGGTTTTAGCTTAACGTTCTCAGAACGCTTGTGTATTTTAGTGTTATTTCAGTTCTTCCCAGAATCGTTATGACATAAATAATCATTGGTGAAGTGTTCTCATAAAGAGACTAAATCTATCCAAAGTGAAAATATTTTTAAAGTTAATGTAACTCTGCAAAGTGTATTTTAATTTAAAAATGAGGATTTATTTTGTTTAACTAACATCAGGAGAATTATGCCTTTTTATATTAATGATCCCCCATGTGTCTGTCAGTTTGTCTTACTGTGGGGGCTTGAACATTGCTGTGATGCTGGAATCTATGCCACTGGTATTCAGATACCACCAGTAGGATCACCCATGGAGGACAGTTTTCAGCTAAACTCCAAGACAAATACAGACTAGAAAGAAGGATCTCTCAGTCTACTTCTGAAAAGAATTAGCCAGAGAAACACTTATGAATAGCAGCAGAGTATTGTCTGATATAGTGCCGGAAGATTACCCCTCAGGTTAGAAGGCACTCAAAAGATGACTTGGGAAGAGCTGCCTCCTCAAAGGAGAGTCGATCTTAATGACATGAATGGAGTCAAGCTTTCGAGAGCTTCATTTGCTGATGTGGCATGACTCAAAATGAGAAGAAACAGCTGCAAACATCCATTAATAATCAGAAGATGGGACGTACAAAGTATGAATCTAGGAACATTGGAAATCATCAAAACTGAAATAGAATGCATAAACATTAATATCCTAGGCATTAGAGAGCTGAAATGGACTGTTATTGGCCATTTTGAATTGAACAATCATATGGTCTACTATACAGGAAATGACAACTTGAAGGGGAACGGTGCTGCATTCATTGTCAAAAAGAATATTTCAAGATCTATCCTGTAGAATAACGCTGTCAGTGAGAAGATATCCATGTGCCCGTGAGGAAGACTAGTTAATATGACTATTATTCAAATTTACGCACCAACCACTAAGGACAAAGATAAAGAAATTAAAGATTTTTAACAGATTCTGCAGTCTGAAATTAATCAAACATTCAATAAGGCTGCATTGATAATTATTGATGATTGGAACATGGAAGGTAGAAACAAAGAAGAAGGATCAGTTGGAAAATATGGCCTTAGTGATGGAAATGATGTCAGAGACTGCATGATAGAATTTTGCAAGACCAACGACTTCATTGCAAATACCTATTTTCACCAACATAAATGGTGACTATACACATGGACCTCGCCAGATGGAATACACATGAATCAAATTGACTACATCTGTGGAAAGAGACAATAGAATAGCTCAATACCATCAGTTAGAACAAAGTCAGGGGCCGACTGTGGAAAGGAACACACCATCAAATGCTCATATGCAAGTTCAAATTGAAACTGAAGAAAATTAGAACAAGTCAATGAGAATCAAAGTATGACCTCAAGTATATCCCAACTGAATTTAGAGACCATCTCAAGAATATATTTGATACCTTGAACGCTAATGACTGAAGAGCAGACAAGTTGTGGAGTGACATCAAGGACATTATACGTGAAGAAAGCAAGAGGTCATTAAAAAGATAGGAAAGAAAGAAAAGACCAAACTAGATGTCAGAAGAGACTCTGAAGCTTGTTCCTGAACATCGAGTAGCTAAAACAAAAGGAAGAAATGAAGTAAAAGAACTGAATAGAAGATTCCAAAGGGCAGCTCAAGAAGACAAATTATTATAATGACATGTGCAAAGACCTGGAGAGAGAAAACCAAAAGAGAAAAATATGCTTGGCATTTCTCAAGGTGAAAGAACTGAAGAAAAAATTCAAGTCTTGGGTTGCCATAATGAAGGATTCTATGGGGAAAATATTAAACGATACAGGAAGTATCAAAACAAGATGGAAGGAATATACAGAGTCATTATACCAAAAATAATTGGTCTACATTGAACCATTTCAAGTGGTAGCACATGATCAGGAACCAACGGTACTGAAGAAAGAAGTCGAAGCTGCACTGAGGCATTGGTGAAAAACAAGGCTCCATGAATTGGTGGATATCAAGTGAGATGTTTCAATGAAATGGGTGCAGGGCTGGAAGTGCTTGCTTGTCTATGCCAAGAAATCTGGAAGACAGCTACTTGGCTAACTGACTGGAAGAGATCCATATTTATGCTTATTCCCAAGAAAGCTGATCCAACTGAATGTGGGAATTATCAAACCATACCATTGATATCACATGCAAACAAAATTTTGCTGACGATCGCTCAAAAGCGGCTTCAGCAGTATATCAGTGGGAAACTGCCAGAAATTCAGTCCAGATTCAGAAGAGGACATGGAACCAGGGATATCATTGCTGATGTCTGATGGATCTTGGCTGAAAGCAGAGAATACCAAGAAGATGTTTACCTGTGTTTTATTGACTACGCAAAGGCTTTTGACTGTGTGGATCATAATAAATTATGAATAACACAGTGAAGAATGGGAATTCCAGAACACTAAATTGTACTTGTGAGGAACCTGTACATAGATCAAGAGGCAGTTGTTTGGACAGAACAAGGGGGTACTGAGTGGTTTAGTCAGGAAAAGTGTAAGTCAAGGTTGTATTCTTTTGCCATACCTATTCAACCTGTATGCTGAGCAAATAATTGGAGAAGCTGGACTATACGGAGATGAGCATTGCATCAGGACTGCTGGAAGACTCATTAACAACCTGCTTTATGTACATGACATAAAGCTTCTTGAGCTGCCCTTTGGAATCTTCTATTCAGTTCTTTTACTTCATTTCTTCCTTTTGTTCTAGCTACTTGATGTCCAAGAACAAGCTTCAGAGTCTCTTCTGACATCTAGTTTGGTCTTTTCTTTCTTTCCTTCCTATTTTTTAATGACCTCTTGCTTTCTTCATGTATAAAGTCCTTGATGTCACTCCACAACTTGTCTGCTCTTCAGTCATTAGCGTTCAACGTGTCAAATATATTCTTGAGATGGTCTCTAGAAACTTGTTGAAAGTGAAGAGGACTTGAAGCACTTACTAATGAAGACCAAAGACCACAGCCTTCAGTGTGGATTGCACCTCAACAGAAAGAAAATAAAAATCCTCACATCTGGACCAATAAGCAACATCATCATAAATGGAGAAAAGGTTGAAGTTGTCAAGGATTTCATTTTACTTGGATCCACAATCAATACCCATGAAAGAGCAGTCAAGAAATCAAAAGACATATTGCACTGGGCAAATCTTCTGCAAAGGACCATTTTAAAGTGTTGAAAAGAAAGATGTCACCTTGAAGACTAAGGTGCGCCTGACCCAAGCCATGGTATCTTCAAGAGCATCATATGCATGGAAAAGCTGGATAATGAATAAGGAAGACAGAAGAATTGTGGTGTTGGTTAAGAATATCGAATATACCATGGGCTGCCAAAAGAACAAACAAATCTGTCTTGGAAGAAGTACAATCAGAATGTTTCTTAGGAGCAAGGATGGTGAGACTACATCTTACATACTTTGGACATGTTTTAGGAGCGATCAGTCCCTGAAGAAGGGCACCATGCTTGGTAAAGTAGAGGGTCAGAGAGAAAGTGGAAGTCCTTCAACAAGATGGATTGACACAGTGGCTGCAACAATGGGCTCAAGGATAACAACAATTGTGGGCATTATGCAGGACTGGATCGTGTTTCATTCTGTTGTACATGGGGTTGCTATGAGTCAGAACCAGCTCGATGGCACCTAACAACAACAACATGTGCATGATGTTATTTATGGAAGAGAGATTTCCAAAAGTGTGATTGAGGAGTCGATGCTGTATGTTTTATCTTGATAACTACTCCCAGTTGATTCTGAAAGTGGTGATAGTAATTCATACATCCCTGGGGACAAATGATGCCGTCGTGGCACAGTGGTTAAGAACTTGGCTGCTAACCAAAAGGTTGGCAGTTAAAATCCACCAGCTGCTCCTTGGAAACCCTATGGGGCAGTTCTGCTCTGGCCTTATAAGGTTGCTATGAGTCGGAATCAACATGAAGGCAATGGGTTTGTGTTTCAATACCTTCATCAGAGATTTAAAAAAATTTTTTTTAATTTTTGCCCCATTGTGCCTTAACTTATTTTTAAAGTTTTAATGCTCACTTCCACAAACTCTAGAGAAATTGAATATCAATTACTTGAATTATTTGACCAATTTTATGCCCTCTTCTGTGAATTGCCTGTATATCATAACATATAAAAGTTTATTTATTTTTGTAAGCAAGTCCTTTTTCAGATGGGTTTTGCAGGTATTGTCTTTCAGTATGTGGCTTGTTTTTTATCCTGGCAGTGCCTTGCACAGAGCAGGCAGTTTTAATACTAGTAAAGTCTAATTTATCATTTTTTCTTTGGAAAACAGTAATTTTGATGTTATATCTAAAAACTTGTCAAATTCAAGGCCACCTAGATTTTCTCCAGTGTTTTTGTTCTGTAATTTTTAGGGTTTCTTGTTTTTCATATATGTATATAATCCATTTTTAGTTAGCTTTTGTGTCTAGGTTTATTTTTTGTCAAATGGGTATCCACTTGCTCTAGTACCATTTGTAGAAAAGGCTAGCATTCCTCCATTGAATTTCCTTCTAAACGCTGTTCTCTCTGCCTCCCATAAATTTGGATAGTTTGTATTGTCAAATTGACACAGATATGATGGACAAGGGTATTGTTTAATTTACAAGAATTTGGGGACTTTCCAGTTATCTTTCAATTACTGACTTCAAGCTTAATTCTTTTGTTGTCCAAAGACATGCTTTATATAATTGCATATTTTCAAATTTATTATGGTGTTTATGACCTGGACTGTGCTTTGAAAAGGCCAAATGATTATAATCCAAAATCCCAGAAGCAATGGTTCTTGGTTTTACAGACATAAAAGCCTGATTTGTTAGAACACAGCTGGTGATGGCATCTTTCAGAAACAGAATCATATGACCCACGCTCATACAAATAGTAAACAGGAATTATTCATTGGGCAGTGAGATAATATTTTCAAGGCATCAAAAATTAAATATGTCTTTAAAATATTTTCTCTATGAAACCACACCATATGTGGAAAACTAAGTTATAAAGAGAAGATCGCTTACTAAGTGTGAAATCAAGATAGAAAGAGATTATTCTAAATTTGCATGCATATCACTATCAAAGTCAACTAGATAAACATAACCAGAACTGTTTAATTTCCAACCAACTAAGTTTTGGGGCAACAAAGTTTATTCCCTAAGGAATGTTAGTCTCTACCTAATACCTTGAGAATGTTCTATTATATTTCCATTACAGATCAACATCTCTAACCTGATAAATGCGATTTTTAAATTTAGGTTTTGATCATTCAATCTGTTGACTGTAGAACCTTGAAGGCCTGTATGTTATGTATGTAATGTTATTTTGAATGTTTTCATTTTGACCCATTATATATTATATCAAATTTTAAATCTAAAACAGATCACTATTCCCATACTTTCATGTTTTTAAAGACTACCTATAACATACAATGTTGTCAACTACATGTTCACAAATAAGAGTCTTCATAAAGAAGTATCTTTAAGGAAGGCATAAGGTTAGGATTTCAATAATCAGGTTATATATAGAGACATTTCAATTAGGGAAAGTTTGTGAAAAAAGCCAAACAAAAGGTGAAGAAATTTGAGGTCTTGTTCTTTGAACAGAGAGAGAGAGGAGTAAGTGAGAGAAAGAAACTTGACTGGGTCATAATTAAGTGATAAGAAATATGACCGTGTGTATAACTTGATTCAGATGGCAGATATGCAGATATATCCTTAAAACTGGGATTTTAAAAAAATTATCACATTTATTTATTTTTTTTAATTAACACTCTTATTAATTTATGTAGAACTAATTTGGGTAACTCCCATGTATACAGCTGACTTCCAATCCACCTGAGCTCAGAAAACTTTCAACTATTTTCTGATTTTTTTCCAAAACAGAATTACATCAGTGTTGTTGGAATGGAAGCCCGTCATAAATGGGGACTACTTGTAACTAGGTAGTAGGGAGGGTAAGAGAAAGGCACTGAGGGTCAGCAATAAAAGCCCAGTTAAGTAGTATAATAGGGAGAACTAGAGAAGGGCAGTGGGAGTCAAACCAGTGAATTAGCTATTGCCATGATCCTGTCAGTGAAAAAAGAGGAAATGGACGTGCAAAATATTTCACACCAATATATTGGAAATCAATATTAAAGTCAACTATTTGGATATAAGAAGCACAATCACATGAGTTGTTAGAAATCACTCAAAACTGTGTAAATTTTATTGATAGAAGAATTAACATTTTTTTTTTAATAGTGAAATTGATTAAAATAGCAATCTGAAATGAAATCACAGATTTGAAAATATAGATAATGCATTAGCCTGGTCTATTTTTGAGACAGAATGGGCTACTTGTTAGGTATTCTTTAAAAAATGTGGAGGTTTACTCAAATTAAAGTAGGGTAAAGTATAAAATGAGCAGTGGTGGCACAGTGGTTAAGGGCTCATCAGCTAACTGAAATATCTGTGGTTCCAATCCACCAGCCACTACATGGGAGAAACATATGGCAGTCTGCTCCCATAAAGATTACAGCCTTGGAAACCCTATGGAGCAGTTTTACGCTTTCCTATAGTGTCGCTATGAGTCAGAATTGACTCAACGGCAGCAAGTTGGAATGTATAATCAATACATTGTTAGGCTGGAAAATATTCTTCAACTGTATATATGATTGGCTGGTTATCTCCTGTTCTATTTGGATCATAACACCTAAAGCTGCCTTTCTTTATCTAAGTTTGGCTAGGAATATTTATGAAGATAGTTTCTGAGCTCCAACATATTCTTAAGTAATAGTGGTTGCATCTTGCATTTCTCTTAAGCTTTAGCTAGTTATAGTGCTTCATTTGGTTAGGTTAAAGACTTTAAAGGAGGTGAGGTAGTTAGAAAACACTTTTACTCACTTTTCTAGGTTTCTATAATACGTTGGTGAATGTAAATGATTGTGCAGTTGTTATAATTGACTATATCCACAGAATGGGAAAATTACTTAAGGTGAAAGTTAAAATGCTAGATGAGAGATAGATGACACTTTTGAAAATGAAGCTTCCCTTTGTTCCACTCTTGATACTGGCTCTGATGACAGAGATTTTAAAATATCCACAAAGAGATAAAAATATTTTGGTCGTATAACACACTGCTTGACATATATTTGGCATGCAATACATATTTTTGGAGGAAGAAAAGAAAGAAGGAATGAAGGAAGGGAGCTAGGAAGGAAGGCTGAAAGCCAGCTTAAGCAATAAATAAGAATATAAAGAGAATACAACCTAGTGGAAAAACTCTATTCATGGATGAAAAAAAAAAATAAAATTGTTTTAGATAAATCTGAGATTTGTTTGCCACGGCATAGTCAGAATTGTCAGAGGAGAAATATGACCCCAAGTAGTGGAAAGGTAAAAGGATAAAATACTTTTAGAAAGGATTAGAGATCTGTTATCTGTATTTAAATAAGAGGTTACTGAATAGCCTTTAATTAGGCTAAATCATACAAGAAGATAAAGAGGTAATAGAGAATGACTGAACAAACAGGCAAAATAAACAAAAACGGTTTTAATTACAGCCAATGGAGTAAATATCAAAAAGGGAAGTTTTGAGGGCTTAGATTTTCAAAACTGGCAAAGAATGATTTTGTCTCTGAAACAAATGGAAGAGGTAGTATGTGTGTGGTTATAAGGAAATTTTAAAAATGATCAACACAAAAACTTTAGGAAGTTCAGTGTCAGATGATTGCAATTCTCTTGAAGTAGGAGCTGGAGTTAACCTGTTGCAAATCGGAAGACTGGAATGACTTTGGGTTTTGGACAATAATAGCAGATTTAGAGCGGTTGCTGTGGAAAACCAACAGGCATAAATAAAGGATTTCAATGAATCACTGAAAGCGTATCTCTACAGAGAATCTGGAAATTGAGCACAAGTGAAGGGACCAGACCTTGAGTTTATGAAGCCTTCAGGGTACATTCAATGTATTTATTTTTCAGAACTGTATGGAAACTTGTAAACTAGGTCAACTTTTTTCACTGTTCTGGGGAGTTATTTGTGTTGATGTCATATGTGTCTCACATGTGTAGGCACTGAGCATTCATATAGGATAATGTGTATATGAATTTTCATAGATGTGTACATGCACATGTGTTTATACACACTTACAGACATTTCTATGAGTTGGGACAATTCGATGGCACCTAACAACAACAGATATTTCTGCTATAACACCATAGATACTCTTCTAAATATCTCATATTCTACACAGTCATGTGCTCAAATCAGCAGGAATTTTGAAAGAAATAGGGCTGGAGCAAACCGCTCACAACTTACGGAACTCTTTCATCAGAATCCTAATAAAGCCAATAATTAGTAATAGAATTACCAGCACAATAAAATCTCCACTGCAGTTATATCTAAACATTAGAATATCTCTTGGATAGTGATAGCTCCTTTCTGATGTCTGTGTTTGAGAACATTTGGTTTTAACAGAAGCCAATCTCATCACATCACCACCTTAGCTATTTTTTTTCTCTGAAATGGAGGATATGACTTTGCCTTTACCCCTTCTTTCTCTGAAGCCTGTTTCCTCAAATAGCACAAAGTGGTGAAAAGTGTACAGTCTCCTGAAACCATTAATTAATCGCTATTCAAAGAAAAGGCAGATCAGAAATTTTCAGTGTTTTAAAATTTTTCTTAAAGTTTTTATACATAGTTCAAGAATTGTCTTTTTGAGAAAGCTTGCCTCAGTAGTTCAAATCATTAAAGTGCTAAAAGAAATTAATATGCATCAATCTGACTTCCACATTTAACTGCTATTGCGACATTTATAATACTCAGGAGCTAATTTTCATTAAAGAAACATGCAATCAGGGTGATGTCAGTGAAAATGGCCAACTCAGGAACTCCAAGGGCACGTTCCCCCACAGAAACACACACACACAAACACAAAAAGCAACATCCATCAGAAATGACTTTGTCAAAACTGTGAAAAAATAAATTTTTGCAGCAACCAAGTAAGAAAAAGATGACTTAAACATGGGAGGAAAGCTTTGTGGTGATTTAATTTAACTTTGCCCAACCTCCTGCCAGTCATGGTGGTGGGCCTGAAGATGGCAGCATGCATTCAGGTGTAGATACCTGGTTCCGAAGGAAACAGAGTAGACTTTTTCCCAAGAGATTGTGTCTGTCAGTTTTTACATACCTGGCCATTTCCTGAAGGACTGATGCAAGACATGAGCCTTTGTTTTGACAAGGACAAAAATACACCTAAGCAAAGTGCTTTCCTTAAAAACATTGAAAGACAAATGAACAAGCCACTATCACATGGGGTAAAAGATTACAGCTGGTGCAAACAAAAGTCTGAACAAAATGTCTGGTAGGGAAAGTATGAACAAATGTCTGGTAGGAAAATGTCTAGTAGGGAAAATTGGAGGAGAATCTCTTACTTTGGGGAATAAAAGTTTTGAAAAACTCCAGTCTATAATGCGGAATCTATAAAATGCTCAGAAAAGGCCTGAGAAGACCCTAAAAGATAACACATTTGTCTTTGTTAGCCTTAAAAATCCAACCATAGAGGGTGATTTTATTCTAAGAAGTTTCCAATGGAAACATTTTACTGCTTAATATATATGGCAGCTACTGGAGTCATTGTGATGAACTAGTTCCCTGCCAACACTGAGCACGTATTTTAGGGTTAGGAGCTGGGCAATAGACACATTCATAATCGAATGAATAAGGTGAATCTGTTGGTAAGAGATCTTAAGAAAACATAAAGGAAGATTAGAACAGAGGATGCTTGTCGCTTGGAAGCAAAAAAAGATATTTGGTATAAGACCTGAAAGGTGATAAAGAGCGATCCAATTGAAAATCTAATAGCAGAACAGCACAGGTGTAGAGGGCAAATGCATATGTCTTGAAATAGGAATAAGCTTTTACATTTTTTTTTTTTTAAATGTTGTAGGGGAAGTTTGGTTCAAGGAAAAGAGTAATAGAAATCAAAGATACAGGTGTTCACTAAAGTAAAGCTTAATTGAAATACTAATAGATATACTTGTTTTTATCCTTATTAGCTCAAATAGTAAACCCCTGGTGCTAGTGCCTGAAACTAATTGTAAACCAATGAGAGGCCTTTATTTAACTTAAGGTATACACAATAAATAGAAGGAGTAACTTTTGAAATGTTACCATTTCTATTCACCTTCCCCACTGTAATTTTTTTTTTTTTTTTTGTAAGTTAGGACCCTGCACTGATCTTGAAACTGGAGCAGCAAATTAGAGAAAGAAAATATCATTCTTATGCTATAGGGTGGCTATGAGTCAGAATTGATACAACAGCAATGGGTTTGGTAGAATACAATTATCTTCACCTTATTTCATTGAGCCAAACCTGTTCAATGGAAGCAAAACAAGCTCCCCCACAAACAACTATTTTCACTAGTATCTAAACATTATGACAAGGAGAACAGAGTGATACTGGGAAGAGTGCTATTGACTATGAGTAATGCAAGCTGTTAATGTGTCTTCTATTTTGGAAAACTTTTCCATGAACTTTCCTTTCACTATTTTGTATGAAATGAAGCACCTGTTAGTATTTTTTTTTTTTTGTCTTTCCTCCATAGGACAATACAAATGTACGTTCAGTTCAATTTTGGTAGGCAGTTTATTAAATCGAAAAACATTTGTCTCATTTTTAAAGGCCAGATTCAAAGGTTTATATTCTTTCAAGAGTAAGCAGTTTCCCTAAAGTGTACCCAATGTTTCTGGTTTTCATTTAAAAAAGAAAACATTACACAACTTGAGATAGGATAGCCAAAGAGGACTTCTTTCTCTGAAGTAAAGGAGCTATAAAAGTAAATCTACTTGTAGTGGCTACTTGGGCTCACTTGCAGTGTTGGAGAATACTCAGTGTAAAATGCCATGCTTAAAAAAAAAAAAAAAGACAGGTGGTTTAGTTACCCTATAACTATCAGATTAAAAAAAAAAAATCAGAGAATCCATACTGAAATGATTTGTTTGCCAACATAACTTTATTCTTTTATATTTCATACCACCTCCCAAATCATGACAAACAATGCCTTAAGATTTCAAGACCTGAAATGATTTTTTAAAGAAGGAAACCTCTGTATTTCAAATGATTCCAATGAACTTTTTCTTTATTGTTGTTCTTGTGTCATTTTTTTCCCTTTCTGTTTAGTTGCTTTATTGAGATATAATTGACATACCATACAATTCATCTGTTAAAAGTGGACAATTCAATGTTTTTTAGTATATTCACAGATAAATGCAACTAACACCGCAGTCAAATTTAGAATATTTCATCACCTCAAAAAATAATCATGTACCCTTTAGCTATCACTCAGTTATGCCCCCTCATTTCTACACAGTCCTAAGCAACCACTAATCTACCTTTGATCTCTATAGATTCAAATCATCTTTTAACGAAGCAAGGTTTCCTCATAAGGGTAAAGTTTAATTCCAGTACAGAGTGGTTTATATCATGTGAGATATTTTTCTCTGAAAATATAATCCTCTGAGAAATTTAAAAGATTTTGAAAATTTCACTTTTTAACTTATTTTTCAAAATGTTGTAATGGATAACAAAACAACTTCTTGTTATACAATAAAAATATGAGCCTAATTATTTTATCCTGCTTCTGAGGGCCTGGTGATGATTTTTTTTTTTTTTTATTAACTTTTATTGAGCTTCAAGTGAACGTTTACAAATCCAATCAGTCTGTCACATATAAGTTTACATACATCTTACTCTGTACTCCCACTTGTTCTCCCCCTAATGAGTCAGCCCTTTCAGTCTCCCCTTTCCTGACAATTTTGCCAGCTTCCCTCTCTCTCTATCCTCCCATGCCCCCTCCAGACAAGAGTTGCCAACACAATCTCAAGTGTCCACCTGATATAATTAGCTCACTCTTCATCAGCATCTCTCTCCCACCCGCTGACCAGTCCCTTTCATGTCTGATGAGTTGTCTTCGGGGATGGTTCCTGTCCTGTGCCATCAGAAGGTCTGGGGACCATGGCCGCCGGGATTCCTCTAGTCTCTGTCAGACCATTAAGTATGGTCTTTTTATGAGAATTTGGGGTCTGCATCCCACTGATCTCCTGCTCCCTCAGGAGTTCTCTGTTGTGCTACCTGTCAGGGCAGTCATCGATTGTGGCCGGGCACCAACTAGTTTTTCTGGTCTCAGGATGATGTAGGTCTCTGGTTCATGTGGCCCTTTCTGTCTCTTGGGCTCTTAGTTGTTGTGTGACCTTGGTGTTCTTCATTCTCCTTTGCTCCAGGTGGATTGAGACCAATTGCTGCATCTTAGATGGCCGCTTGTTAGCATTTAAGACCCCAGACGCCACATTTCAAAGTGGGATGCAGAATGTTTTCATAACAGAATTATTTTGCCAATTGACTTAGAAGTCCCCTTAAACCATGGTCCCCAAACCCCCGCCCTTGCTCCACTGACCTTTGAAGCATTAGTTTTATCCTGGAAACTTCTTTGCTTTTGGTCCAGTCGGGCGCCGAAGGTTACCTGACTGGTATGCTGGCTCCAAGCTCCGAAAACAATCGCTGCTTCCCCGTATTTGTTCATTTTCTGTCTCTAAATCTGTGTTTGTTGTTCAGGGTTCGTAGATTGTTATGTACCTGATGGATTCACTTGTTTTTCTGCTTCTTTGTTGCAAGAGGGATCCGAGGTAGCGTCTACCTAGTCTGCCATCTTCCCCAGTCTCCCTGATTTTTGTTTTTGATACCATGTCTTCTCTTCATTCTGAATCTTTCTGAGTATTGAGTTTGTATATGAAATCATGTTTGCTCCATTAATTTATTGATGTTGTTATTTAAATCATTCAAGATATTTCATTTTATTTTCAAAATAAACTAAAATGGAATTTTTTTCCTTGTTCTTTTTTTTTTTTTTTGCACTCCTCTTAAATACGTAGACCACCATGTTTTTTAACCTAGTTTTGGGCATTGGAGAGGGAGTCTTGGAAAGTTAACAGAGGAAGTCACGTTTGAGTAAATGTTAGGGTTAAAACTGATAAAACAAAGAGGCAAGAGCATCCTGGGTGAGAGAATAGCAAGGCTTGAAATTTTATAGGGGCACAGTTATTTCACAGTGTATAAATCAGTTACTGTATTGTTGTAATAAGCATTATGATAGCTAGGCCTGGGGGAGTAGATTAAGTATTATAAGAATAGGAATGTAGGTTATATCGATATCATATTGAGGTCATAATGAGAAGGTTGTGAGTATTTGGAAATTTGACTTTTATACTGTAGTTAATAAGAAACCATACAAGTTTGAGTATGGGACAAACACCTTAAGATCAGTGCCTAGAAAATTTATTTTGACAGTAGTTCATTGGATAGATGGAATGGAGAGGCATTGCTAGTAGCAAATAATAATGTCAATAATCTGACCAGTCTGTGTGTCATGCATTGAATTATGTCCCCCCAAAAACGTGTGTATCAATTGGGCTGGGCCATAAGTCCAGGTATTGTATGATTTTCCTATATGTTGTAAATCCTGCCTCTATGATGTTAATGAGGGAGAATGGTAAGCAGTTATGTTAGTGAGGCAGGACTCAACCTACAAGATTGGATTGTGTCTTGAGGTGATCTCTTGAGATATAAAAGAGAGAAGCAAGCAGAGAGACAGGTGGACTTCATACCACCAAGAAAGCAGCACAAGGAGCAGAGCGTGTCCTTTGGACCAGGGGTCTCTGTGCCTGAGAAGCTCCTTGACCAGGGGAAGATTGAGAACAAAGACCTTCCTCCAGAGCCGACAGAAAGAGAAAGCCTTCCCGTGGAGACAATGCCCTGGATTTGGACTTGTAACCTACTAGACTGTGGGAAAATAATTTTTTCTTTGTTAAAACCATCCACTTGTGGTGTTTCTGTTATGGCAGCACTAGATGACTAAGACACTGTGGAAGAGAAAAAGAGGGTATTATGGAGATTATTTTGACAGAGCTCCACCTTCCATTAATGTGGGTGTTAAAAAAAATAATTAAACATGACTCTGTTGTTCTAGCATAGCTGGTAGAGAAGATAATTGATCCATTAACATTACTTATTATACGTTTTACATTGATAGTTTTTCAGCCATCACCACATAAGGACTCCATGTTTATAAAAGAACACGACAAAAGAAACGAGTATATATCACAGGGCTAGGAAATTTTTTGTGTACCTAGAAAGAAAAGGAGAAATGGATATTGGTGGTCAGTCGTAAAGTCTGTTACAATAACCAAGTTGTTTTTCATAAATAAAGGTAAAAGATGTACTGAAATATGCAAGATATCAGGATATATTTGTCTTAAATTGTTTGAAAAGAATGTAAAGCACCATTGATGAGGGCTGCACTATGGGGTTAGAAAGAGCCAGCATAGGACATATTCATATAGATATACATTTTTCATTAAACCTAACCTAAAAATAATATACACATTAATGAATTGCACAGCATAAACATATATATAAAAAAACTATTTCTAAAAATACATGACATAAAACACACCTATATATGTATATATAGGATAAGGCTTAATTTCTTATTACTTTAATTTTGAACATTTAGATAGTATATAATTGTTTTAATTAATAATATTATTAAAATATATAAATCTTTTTTATTGTTTCTGCATAATTAGTTAATGTCTACGTTATTTTCTTGGAAGTTGAAATAATTAATCAAAGGTCTATATTGCCAAGGTGTTTGTCAGAAAATCTAAAACTGGTGCTGTGAAAAGTTGCTAATATTTTCTATTATCATTTTCCTTTAATTATCAATCTAATATTTTAAATCATTATTTTTAATTACATTTCCCTCATTATTCATGATATTGAAAAATTTTATTTTTATTGTTTATCTTTATTTCTTTGAGAATTGACTGTTCATGCCTTTGACCAAATTATTTATTAATTTTCATTAGAGTTGTTCTACATCATTCTTCTTTTGTCACAGTTTAAAATCATTTTCCCAATTAACTCTCCCTTTACATATGCTTAATGATGTATTTGAATATAAGAAGATATGTCTTACTATGTGTGTACGCACATAAACACATAAACACACATGTTTTGTCATATGATTTTGGAAGCATTTTACAAATTTATGTCCAGTTCTTATTCTTTCTGATATTTTATTTTTTAGAAGATGGTAACACTTTAAATATTTATACGATCATCCAACTTGTTCATCCTTTCCTTTATTATTAGTTATGGGCTTTGGATAAATTACTTATATTATCTATGCTTTAATTCAGTATAAATAAAACAAAGGTCATCATTCACCTACCATACAGGGCATATTAAGTGAATGGATATCCTTAAAGCACTTAGCACAGTGCCTGGCAAACAGTAAGTGCAATATATGTGTGTTATTATCATCATCATCATTAATATTTCCTCTTTTGCGTTTAGCCTTAAAACTCTTTCTTGGCTCAGTAAGCTGCTAAAAATGACAAGAAAATTTCTGTGTTCATATGTCACTCCAAAACTTTGACAACTTATATGACTTTCTAGGCTTACCCTTTGAAAATAAAGCAAAAAAATAGGATTGCTGTCATAATTTCAATAAGATGATAGACATAGCAGCTTCTCAGTATTAATTTTCTGTAATCTGTCTAATGTTTATAAAACAGATAAAATAATACTAATTAGCATAATTTA
The DNA here is from genome assembly GCF_030014295.1 of Loxodonta africana. Classification (NCBI taxonomy): domain Eukaryota; kingdom Metazoa; phylum Chordata; class Mammalia; order Proboscidea; family Elephantidae; genus Loxodonta; species Loxodonta africana. The sequence continues at coordinate 55,100,544 of NC_087351.1, forward strand.
TTTTCTGCAGAATTGTGACCTGTTTAGAAACAACACATAATAAAATACTTTCAGTCATTATTTAAAATGAGAATTTGACATTCTACTGGCTTTGTACAAAAATGTTATGGTGTGAGTTGTACTTTCAAACTAAAGGATTTACATTTAAATGTGGAAATAAAGATTACCATTATGTAAATTTTTGACTATGATAAAGATTAAATATTTAAAATGCAAAAAAAGAACAAAATGCAGGCAGGAGAAGAATTTGGATAGTTTCAAGATGAAGAGAGAATTATTAGGGAGTTTTAAGAATTTATAACACATATTCACTTCTTAGTACCAGAAAAAATATGGGTGCATATGGGAGAGTGAATATAAGGATGAAATTCCTTCAGTTATTAGCAAAAATATATACAAAAAAAATGGTTATTTTAAAATTTCTCTTTGTTAATGAACATTTCTGAGATACATTTTAGTACTCTTTTTGAAAGTCAAAATTTTATTTATTGTTTTTTTCTTTCTCCCATGTTTTAGCTCTACATTTTTTTTATTAACTTTTATTGAGCTTTAAGTGAACGTTTACAAATCAAGTCAGACTGTCACATATAAGTTTATATACATCTTACTCTGTACACCCACTTGCTCTCCCCCTAATGAGTCAGCTCTTCCAGTCTCTCCTTTCGTGACATTTTTGCCAGCTTCCAACTCTCTCTATCCTCCCATCTCCCTCCAGACAGGAGATGTCAACAGAGTCTCAAGTGTCCGCCTGATATAATTAGCTCGCTCTTCATCAGCATCTCTCTCCTACCCACTGTCCAGTCCCTTTCATGTCTGATGAGTTGTCTTCGGGGATGGTTCCTGTCCTGTGCCAACAGGAGGTTTGGGGACCAAGACCGCCGGGATTCCTCTAGTCTCAGTCAGACCATTAAGTATGGTCTTTTTATGAGAATTTGGGGTCTGCATCCCACTGATCTCCTGTTCCCTCAAGGGTTCTCTGTTGTGCTACCTGTCAGGGCAGTCACCGATCGTGGCCGGGCACCAACTAGTTTTTCTGGTCTCAGGATGATGTAGGTCTCTGGTTCATGTGGCCCTTTCTGTCTCTTGGGCTCTTAGTTGTTGTGTGACCTTGGTGTTCTTCATTCTCCTTTGCTCCAGGTGGGTTGAGACCAATTGCTGCATCTTAGATGGCCGCTTGTTAGCATTTAAGACCCCAGACGCCACATTTCAAAGTGGGATGCAGAATGTTTTCATAATAGTATTATTTTGCCAATTGACTTAGAAGTCCCCTTAAACCATGGTCCCCAAACCCCCGCCCTTGCTCCCCTGACCTTTGAAGCATTCATTTTATCCCGGAAACTTCTTTGCTTTTGGTCCAGTCTAATTGAGCTGACCTTCCATGTATTGAGTGTTGTCCTTCCCTTCACCTAAAGCAGTTCTTATCTACTAATTAATCAGTAAAAAAACCCTCTCCCTCCCTCCCTCCCTCCCCTCCTTGTAACCACAAAAGTATGTGTTCTTCTCAGTTTATACTATTTCTCAAGATCTTATAATAGTGGTCTTATACAATATTTGTCCTTTTGCCTCTGACTCATTTCGCTCAGCATAATGCCTTCCAGGTTCCTCCATGTTATGATGTGTTTCAGAGATTCGTCACTGTTCTTTATCGATGCATAGTATTCCATTGTGTGAATATACCACAATTTATTTAACCGTTCATCCGTTGATGGACACCTTGGTTGCTTCCAGCTTTTTGCTATTGTAAACAGAGCTACAATAAACATGGGTGTGCATATATCTGTTTGTGTGAAGGCTCTTATTTCTCTAGGGTATATTCCGAGGAGTGGGATTTCTGGGTTGTATGGTAGTTCTAACTTTTTAAGAAAACGCCAGATAGATTTCCAAAGTGGTTGTACCATTTTACATTCCCATCAGCAGTGTATAAGAGTTCCAATCTCTCCGCAGCCTCTCCAACATTTATTATTTTGTTTTTTTTGGATTAATGCCAGCCTTGTTGGAGTGAGATGGAATCTCATCGTAGTTTTAATTTGCATTTTTCTAATGGCTAATGATCAAGAGCATTTTCTCATGTATCTGTTAACTGCCTGAATATCTTCTTTAGTGAAGAGTGTGTTCATATCCTTTGCTCACTTCTTGATTGGGTTGTTTGTCTTTTTGTGGTTGAGTTTTGACAGACTCATGTAGATTTTAGAGATCAGGCGCTGGTCTGAGATGTCATAGCTGAAAATTCTTTCCCAGTCTGTAGGTGGTCTTTTTACTCTTTTGGTGAAGTCTTTAGATGAGCATAGTCTTTTAGGAGCTCCCAGTTATCTGGTTTCTCTTCATCATTTTTGGTAATGTTTTGTATTCTGTTTATGCCTTGTATTAGGGCTCCTAGGGTTGTCCCTATTTTTTCTTCCATGATCTTTATCGTTTTAGTCTTTATGTTTAGGTCTTTGATCCACTTGGAGTTAGTTTTTGTGCATGGTGTGAGGTATGGGTCCTGTTTCATTTTTTTGCAAATGGATATCCAGTTATGCCAGCACCATTTGTTAAAAAGACTATCTTTTCCCCAATTAACTGACACTGGGCCTTTGTCAAATATCAGCTGCTCATATATGGATGGATTTATATCTGGGTTCTCAATTCTGTTCCATTGGTCTATGTGCCTGTTGTTGTACCAGTACCAGGCTGTTTTGACTACTGTGGCTGTATAATAGCTTCTGAAATCAGGTAGAGTGAGGCCTCCCACTTTCTTCTTTTTCAGTAATGCTTTGCTTATCCGGGGCTTCTTTCCCGTCCATATGAAATTGGTGATTTGTTTCTCTATCACCTTAAAATATGACATTGGAATTTGGATAGGGAGTGCGTTATATGTATAGATGGCTTTTGGTAGAATAGACATTTTTACTATGTTAAGTCCTCCTGTCCATGAGCAAGGAATGTTTTTCCACTTAAGTATGTCCTTTTGAATTTCTTGTAGTAGAGCTTTGTAGTTTTCTTTGTATAGGTCTTTTACATCCTTGGTAAGATTTATTCCTAAGTATTTTATCTCCTTGGGGGCTACTGTGAATGGTATTGATTTGGTTATTTCCTCTTTGGTGTTCTTTTTGTTGATGTAGAGGAATCCAAGTGATTTTTGTATGTTTATTTGATAACCTGAGCCTCTGCCAAACTCTTCTATTAGTTTCAGTAGTTTTCTGGAGGATTCCTTAGGGTTTTCTGTGTATAAGATCATGTCATCTGCAAATAGTGATAATTTTACTTCCTCCTTGCCAATCTGGATACCTTTTATTTCTTTGTCTAGCCTATTTGCCCTGGCTAGGACTTCAAGCACGATGTTGAATAAGAGTGGTGATAAAGGGCATCCTTGTCTGGTTCCCGTTCTCAAGGGAAATGCTTTCAGGTTCTCTCCATTTAGAGTGATATTGGCTGTTGGCTTTGCATAGATGCCCTTTATTATGTTGAGGAATTTTCCTTCAATTCCTATTTTGGTAAGAGTTTTTATCATGAATGGGTTTTGGACTTTATCAAATGCCTTTTCTGCATCAATTGATAAGATCATGTGGTTTTTGTCTTTTGTTTTATTTATGTGGTGGATTGCATTAATGGTTTTTCTGATATTAAACCAGCCTTGCAGACCTGGTATAAATCCCACTTGATCGTGCTGAATTATTTTTTAGATATGTTGTTGAATTCTATTGGCTAGAATTTTGTTAAGGATTTTTGCATCTATGTTCATGAGGGATATAGGTCTGTAATTTTCTTTTTTTGCAATGTCTTTACCTGGTTTTGGTATCAGGCAGATGGTGACTTCACAGAATGAGTTGGGTAGTATTCCGTCATTTTCTATGCTTTGAAATACCTTTAGTAGTAGTGGTATTAACTTTTCTCTGAAAGTTTGGTAGAACTCTGCCATGAAGCCGTCCGGGCCAGGGCTTTTTTTTGTTGGGAGTTTTTTGATTACCATTTCAATCTCTTTTTTTGTTATGGGTCTATTTAGTTGTTCTACTTCTGAATGTGTTAGTTTAGGTAGGTAGTGTTTTTCCAAGAATTCATCCATTTCTTCTAGGTTTCCAAATTTGTTAGAGTACAATTTTTCATAATAATCTGATATGATTCTTTTAATTTCAGTTGGGTCTGTTGTGATGTGGCCCTTCTCATTTCTTATTCGGGTTATTTGTTTCCTTTCCTGTATTTCTTTAGTCAGTCTGGCCAATGGTTTATCAATTTTGTTAATTTTTTCAAAGAACCAGCTTTTGGCTTTGTTAATTCTTTCAATTGTTCTTCTGTTCTCTAATTCATTTATTTCAGCTCTAATTTTTATTATTTGTTTTCTTCTGGTGCCTGATGGATTCTTTTGTTGCTCACTTTCTGTTTCTTCAAGTTGTAGGGAAAGTTCTCTGATTTTGGCTCTTTCTTCTTTTTGTATGTGTGCATTTATTGATATAAATTGGCCTCTGAGCACTGCTTTTGCTATGTCCCAGAGGTTTTGATAGGAAGTATTTTCATTCTCGTTGCAGTCTATGAATTTCCTTATTCCCTCCTTGATGTCTTCTATAACCCAGTCTTTTTTCAGGAGGGTATTGTTCATTTTCCAAGTATTTGATTTCTTTTCCCTAGTTTTTCTGTTATTGATTTCTAGTTTTATTGCCTTGTGGTCTGAGAAGATGCTTTGTAATATTTCGATGTTTTGGATTCTGCAAAGGTTTGTTTTATGACCTAATATGTGGTCTATTCTAGAGAATGTTCCCTGTGCGCTAGAAAAAAAAGTATACTTTGCAGCAGTTGGGTGGAGTGTTCTGTATAAGTCAATGAGGTCAAGTTGGTTGATTGTTGTAATTAGGTCTTCCGTGTCTCTATTGAGCTTCTCACTGGATGTCCTGTTCTCCGAAAGTGGTGTGTTGAAGTCTCCTACTATAATTGTGGAGGTGTCTATCTCACTTTTCAGTTCTGTTAAAATTTGATTTATGTATCTTGCAGCCCTGTCATTGGGTGCATATATAATTAATATGGTTATGTCTTCCTGATCAATTGTCCCTTTTATCATTACGTAGTGTCCTTCTTTATCCTTTGTGGTGGATTTAAGTCTAAAGTCGTTTTTGTCAGAAATTAATATTGCTACTCCTCTTCTTTTTTGCTTATTGTTTGCTTGATATATTTTTTTCCATCCTTTGAGTTTTAGTTTGTTTGTGTCTCTAAGTCTAAGGTGTGTCTCTTGTAGGCAGCATATAGACGATCATGTTTCTTTATCCAGTCTGAGACTCTCTCTCTCTTTATTGGTGCATTTAGTCCATTTACATTCAGTGTAATTATAGATAAATAAGTGTTTAGTGTTGTCATTTTGATGCCTTTTTATGTGTGTTGTTGACCATTTCATTTTTCCACTTACTTTTTTGTGCTGAGACTTTTCTTAGTAAATTGTGAGATCCTCATTTTCGTAGTGTTTGACTTTATGTTAGTTGAGTCGTTACGTTTTTCTTGGCTTTTATCTTGAGTTCTGGAGTTGTTATACCTCTTTGTGGTTACCTTAATATTTACCCCTATTTTTCTAAGTAAAAACCTAACTTGTATTGTTCTATATTGCCTTGTATCACTCTCCATATGGTAGTTCTATGCCATCTGTATTTAGTCTCTCTTTTTGATTATTATGATCTTTTACATATTGACTTCAATGTTTCCCTGTTATGAGCATTTTTTTTAATTAATCTTAATTTGTTTTTGTGATTTCTCTATTTGAGTTGATATCAGGATGTTCTGTTTTGTGACCTTGTGTTGTGCTGGTATCTGATATTATTGGTTTTCTAACCAAACAATATCCTTTAGTATTTCTTGTAGCTAGGTTTGGTTTTTGCAAATTCCCTAAGTTTGTGTTTAACTGTAAATATCTTAATTTCGCCTTCATATTTCAGAGAGAGTTTTGCTGGATATATGATCCTTGGCTGGCAGTTTTTCTCCTTCAGTGCTCTGTATATGTCATCCCACTGCCTTCTTGCCTGCATGGTTTCTGCTGAGTAGTCTGAACTTATTCTTATTGATTCTCCCTTGAAGGAAACCTTTCTTTTCTCCCTGGCTGCTTTTAAAATTTTCTCTTTATCTTTGGTTTTGGCAAGTTTGATGATAATATGTCTTGATGTTTTTCCCTTTGGATCAATCTTAAATGGGGTTCGATGAGCATCTTGGATAGATATCCTTTCGTCTTTCATGATGTCAGGGAAGTTTTCTGTCAGCAGATCTTCAACTATTTTCTCTGTGTTTTCTGTCCTCCCTCTCTGTTCTGGGACTCCAATCACATGCAAGTTATCCTTCTTGATAGAGTCCCACATGATTCTTAGGGTTTCTTCATTTTTTTTTAATCCTTTTATCTGATTTTTTTTCAGCTATGTTGGTATTAATTCCCTGGTCCTCCAGATGTCCCAGTCTGCATTCTAATTGCTCGAGTCTGCTCCCCTGACTTCCTATTGCGCTGTCTAATTCTGTAATTTTATTGTTAATCTTTTGGATTTCTACATGCTATCTCTCTATGGATTTTTGCAACTTATTAATTTTTCCACTATGTTCTTAATAATCTTTTTGAGTTCTTCAACTGTTTTATCAGTGTGTTCCTTGGCTTTTTCTGCAGTTTGCCTTATTTCATTTCTGATGTCTTCAAGCATTCTGTAAATTAGTTTTTTGTATTGTGTATCTGATAATTCCAGGATTGTATCTTCATTTGGGGAAGATTTTGATTCTTTTGTTTGGGGGGTTGGAGAAGCTGTCATGGTCTGCTTCTTTATGTGGTTTGATATCGACTGCTGTCTCAGAGCCATCACTAAGATAGTTTATTCTGTAATTGCTCGCTGAGTCTTATCTTGTTTTGTTTTCTTTCAATATATGTGGATGGGCTACTAGATTGTGCTGTCTTGTTTGTTGAAGCCCTTGACTTACTTTTGACCTATTACCAGCTGGTTTGGGCTGTTGCCAGATATATATGCCTGAGTCTATTTACTATTCTTGAGTAGAATCTGATTTGGGGTCATCAAGTGTGTGCTGCACCCTAACACCCATCCACCTCGAGAAGTAGTGGTGATAGTTGTGTGCACCAGATTCTATTAGCAGCTGGGGTTCACACTCCAGGGGGGGCAGGATGCTGACAGGCTTCCCCCAAGTGTCAGTGAGGTAGATGTGTCTCTATTCCTATAGCACCTTGGTGGGAGGGCACTGCAGCTGTACCTTAGGCCTCCAATGCAAGTACCTCTACTGATTGGTAGATGTCACCCTCCTTAGACCCCCTAAGGCAAGAGGCTAGGTGGTCTGGGGGGAGCTTCAGACCTCAGTTCCCTTTTGTGGGTCAGTTAGGGCTCTGTTGAATAAGCAGAGATATCAGACCTGGGAAACTTGTTTTTCCAGAAAATCTCCTTAAAAATAAAATGCAGTCAGATCCCTATCAGAACTGCCTTTGGATTATAACCGCCACCTTGTTCCCTGTAAGGATGAAAGTCTGAGATTTGGATCATATATGCTTGGCTGTAGCTGGTTCTGTGTTTTAAGTCCAATTAGGGATGGATTTTTGGTCCCTGGGTTTTTTGTGGTTCCTTCTCTCAGGGCCGGAAGAATGGGTTAGGAAAAGACCAAAAAAAAATAAAAGGAGGGGGGGAAACAAAGCCGCCATGGAGCCAGAGCCGTTCTCCCTCTGGCTCAGGAAATTCCAATGTTGATGAAGCTGCCTGGGAAGAGTGGGGGATGATGGTTCAGAGAGATAGGCGAGTAGCACCTCAGAATATAGCCAAAGTTGCTTTTCTTGCTTGGAATGACTATTTTATCTGAGATTCCCGAGGGGCGTGTCACCTATGTGTGCTGGCTGTGTGGAGATTGCCCCCGAGGGTCTGGCCCGCTGAAGCAGCAGTCAGATCCTCCGCTGCCAGTCCAACGCCCAGCGTCAAGGTTCCCCTGCTGGGACGCTGCACTCCCGGCTCCAAAATCAGTCGCTGCCTCCCGGGGACTTCTCCCACCTGCCGAGTCGCCACGCCGCCCATGTGGACCAGCTGGGCCCCCTCCCGGGCTGAGTTCAGGGGGTAGACCTGTGCCCCTTGTTTGTACCGTCAGCTCCCCTGGGCCCAGACCTAAGCCGGGCACCAAGGTTACCTGACTGGTACGCTGGCTCCAGGCTCCGAAAACAGTCGCTGCCTCCCCGTATTTGTTCGTTCTCCTTCTCTAAATCTGTGTTTGTTGTTCAGGGTTCATAGATTGTTATGTATGTGCTCGATTCACTTGTTTTTCCAAGTCTTCATTGCAAGAGAGATCCGAGGTAGCGTCTACCTAGTCTGCCATCTTGGTCCTGCCCCCCTACATTTTTGACTTATTGTTAATGATGGACAATATTGCCAGATTTCCCTCTGTGTATATTTCTATCTCTATGGTAATAATTTTATGGTAATAATAGAATTTTAGCTGAGAATGTGGTTTCTCAATCCTTTTGCAGCTAGATTTGGTCATGTGATGAGGTTGTGAACTTTAGGGTAAAAGAGTAATATCACATATCAACTTCAGGAGGTTTCCTTAATATGTAGGTAGCACTCATGCCTTCCTGTCTACTGCTTTTTTCTTGGGACCTGAAACTCACATGCTACCATCCTAGGCCTTGATGACTTAGGCCACATGCTAAGGATAGCTGTGAAGGAAGCTGAAAGAAGCCTGGATTTCTGCAAAATTTCAGAAAATTAGCAATAATACCAACTCCGGATTACAATACTTTTTTTTTTACTGCCCCTCAAAACCAACTGTAAATTAGCTAATCTACAAAACTTATTCATAGTTTGATTAAAACCTATATAGCACTGATGGTTCAAGTCTAATATTTTATATGTTCTATATATTTCAGTTTTCCTTGTGGGTGGTTTGGGGATATGTGCTTTGTTTTGACCCATGTAATCACTTTCATTGAGTAGAAATGATGTGTATGTCTTTTCCTTACCTCCTTTCTGCTGGCACACTACCTTTAGAGGACAAATATTGCATATATCACAGCTACAAATCAAGGAAGTCATTGTTATTTATGGGAAATTGCTTTATATGTGTTTGTTTCATTTTCTGAGTTTCAGTTCTATATCTTGACTCTTTCATATAAAAAGTACTGAAAGCCAAAAGAGATGTAAATTCCTAAATTATGTTGATACTTTAATCCTGTAGACAGAACAGATACGTGTTGCAATTTCACAAGACAAGAAGGCACAATTACAAACTGTTTCACAGCTGCATAACCAGGGCTTCCAAGGTTTCAATTCAATGCGCTGGTGACATCAATGTCCACTGATCTACGTCTTCACATCACCTAGTTTTTCCACGCTTATTTCTTTGAAAAACTGTACCCCTGGTATCAAATTATAACACTATGTCAGCCTAGGAAACACTATAGGGCAGTTCTACACTATCATATAGTGTCGACACGAGCGGGAGTTGACAGCATCCAGTGTGCGCACGCGCGCACACACACACGACCAAAAGCCAAACTCAGTATACATTGAAGTGGTTATATCATGTAAAAACTCAAGCAGTGAGGAATTTTAATCTGGGTTCCACCTCTTTTTTTTTTGTTTTGCTCTTCTAAGCTCTGCTCTCTTCATTTCATTTGTTAGCTCTGTCCTGTATATCAGCAACTACTAATGCCCTAGTTTTTATTATTTAGCTTTAGAGAGAGAGAGAAGATATTGATTTCCACCATTGTTAAGCAAAAATCGAAGGCTTAACCAGGCTGTACCCGTGAACCAATCAATCCAGCAAAGGGATGCTCTTCTTGTTCATCCCAACCCAATCATCTAGCAAAAAAAGACAGGATTATTCTGATCGGCTTAGACTAGCAATTTTGGTGTACGTACTTTTAGCATTTAAAGTAGTACGTTTCAGGACGTTTAGCATCCCCGAGTCTCTGGGCTTTAAATATAACCAGCAACCTATAAGAGCACATTGGTGGTTCAGTGATAAAATTCTCCCCTTTCATGTGGAAGATCTGGGTTTGATTCTGGCCAATATACTTCCTCATGCACAGGCATTATCCATCTATCAGTTGAGGTTTGCATGTTGCTATGATGCTAAACAGGTTTCAGCAGAACTTCCAGACTACGACGGACTAGAAAGAAAGGCCTGTTGAGCTACTTAGGAAAATATGTCATTGAAAACTCTATGGATCTCTAACGGTACTCTCCATAATCTGTCATGGGAATGGTGCAGGACTGGGCAGCATTTTGTTCTGTTGTGCATGGGGTTACCAACAGTCTGGACCAACTTGACAACAGCTAACCAAGGATGGCTATATTCTCTAAGCCATCTTCAGAGGCCAGAACAAGTTTCATAATTTTAGGGGCCCAGTGAAAAATGCAAATGTGGGCTCTTTGTTCAAATAGCATTAAGAATTTCAAACATATTTTATTCAATATATTTGAATAAAAAGCATTCCCACCGCTTAAAAGAAGTTTAAAGAAGTAGTTGATCACTTTAGATATTTAACAAGGGGTATTTTCTTAAGGCAAAACACTATAGGATATGAATTCATGAGGTAATACACTCAGAGAAAAAGGGATAAGGGAGGAAAGAAAGAAAGGGAAAAATCATTATTTCATTAGTTGTAAATTGAAGTAATAACAATATTTTTAAATTTGGTAATTTGGAGCAAAAACAATTATATCATATCTATAGCCTAATATGTTATAAATATCAATGTTTTAATACATTGAATAAAGACTTTTATCATGAAACAAATTTTAAAGTAATATATATCTCTATGAGCAAAAAATTGAATGACACAGAAGGCATCAAAAGAAGATGGAAGAAATGCATAGAGTAACTGTGTCAAAAAGGACTGGTCAAAATTCAACCTTCAGGAGGTAGCATGTGATGAAGAACTGCTGGTACTAAGGGAAGATATCAAGCCACACTGAAGACATTAATGAAAAAAAAGGCTCTACGAACTGACACTTTAAAGAGGCCCTTTGCAGCAGATTTGCCCAATGCAATGTGTCTTTTGATTTGACTGCTTCTCCCATGGGTAATTGTGGTATTGGCAAAATATAAAGAATATACCATGAACTGTCAAGAGAACAAACAAATCTGTCTTGGAAGAAGTACAAACAGATGTTCCTTCAAGCAAGGATGGTGAGACTGCATCTTATGTACTTTGGACGTGTTGTCAGGAGGGATCAGTCCCTGGAGAAGGCCATCTTGCTTAGTAAAGCACAGGGGCAACAGAAAAGAAGAAGGCCCCCAATGAGATGGATTTACACAGTGGCTGCAACAATGGGCTCAAGCATAACAATGATTGTGAGGATGGAGCATGACCATGCAGTGTTTCGTTCTGTGGTATATAGGGCTGCTATGAATCGGAACTGACTCGACAGCACCTAACAACAACAACAACAAAGAATTGACAGAATACCAATAGAGATACTTCAACAAATGGATGCAGCTCTGGAAAGGCTTTATTTCAATGACAACTATTTCGCCAGCCAACGAAGAGATTCATATTTGTGCCCATTCCAAAGAAAGGTTATCAACTGGAATGTGAAAATTATCAAACAATGTTACTAATGTCACATGCAAGCAAAATTTTGAAGATATTTAAAAAATGGCTACAGCCGTACATCAACAGGAAACTGCCAGAAGTTTCAGCTGGATTTAGAAAAAAGTGTGGAACAAAGGATATCATTGCTGATCTCAGGAGAATCATGGCTGAATGAAAAGAATAAAGGAAAAATGTTTACCTGTGTTTTCTTGACTACACAAAAACATTTGACTGTGTGGATCATTAACAAATTATGGATAACAATACGAAAAATGGGAATTCTAGAACTCTTAATAGTGCTAAGTAGAATCTATGCATAGATCAACAGGTGATCTTCAGAACAGAAAAGGGGATACTGGATGCTTTAAAACCAGAAAAGGAGTGTAGCATGGTTGTATCTTTAGTTATTCAATCTGTATGCTGAGCAAATAATCCAAAAAGTTTTACTCTATGATGAACAAGGCATCCGGATTAGAGGAAGACCCATTAACAACCTGTAATATGCAGATCACACAAGTTTGCTTGCCAAAAGTAAAGAAGATATGAGGCACTTACTAATAACGCAAAAGACTATAGCCTTCACTATGGACTCAAAATAAAGAAAACAAAAATCCTCACAACTGGAGCAATAAGCAACATTATGGTAAATGGAGAAAATATTGAAGTTGTCAAGGATTTCACTTTACTTGAATCGACAGTCAATACCCATGGAAGTAGTACTGAAGAAATCAAATGACATATTGATTGCATCACACAAATCTGAGTCAAAAGACCTCTTTAAAGTATTAAAAAGCAAAGATGTCACCTTGAGGATTAAGGTATGCCTGACCCAGACAATGATATTTTCTATCACCTCATATGCATATGAAAGCTGGACCATGAAAAAAGAAGACTGAAGAATCGATGTTTTAGAATTATGGTGTTGACAAAGAATATTGAATATGCCATGGGCTGCCAGACGAATGAACAAACCCGTCTTGGAGGAAGAACAACCAGAATACTCCTTACAAGGATAGTGAGACTTTATCTCGCTTATTTTGGACATGTTATCAGGAAGGACCACGCCCTGGAGAAGGACATCATGCTTGGTAGAGGGTCAGAGAAAAAGAGAGATTCCCTCAGTGAGATGGACTGACAGGGCGGCTGCATCAATGAGCTCAAACATAGCAGCGATTGTGAGGATTGTGCAGAACCAGGCAAAGTTTCTTTCTGTTACACGTAAAGTCGCTATGAGTTGGCGCTGAACCAAGGACACCTAACAGCAACAAAACAGCAATAACTGTTTTAGACTTTCGATTCTTTGACTCCTAGGAATTATAATTTATTTTCATGATGCAAAAATTGTAAGCGTTCTCTAAAATGACTAAATATGCTGTAGGGATACTAAAGTATAACCATTCCAATGTTTAAATAACACCTTAGCTTGAGGCTTTCCAGTGGAAACACTAAGATACCTGAATGTGTTCACATACAGGAGGAAAAGCAAGAAAGTTCCTGCAAAATTTTAAGTATTCTAACACATCGATTTCAACCTGGAGTTAATAAACTTAGTATTTTGAAGTAGAAATGGGGGGGGGGGAGGGGGCAGGAATGAAAAGAATGGGGAAATAAAAATCTTTCTAATGTAGACTTTCTAAGAACCAGCGCAGGACAAATAATTCACTTTCAGATAGTTCAGGTTTGTTAGGATGAAATTCATTAATTCACCAAAAATTATTGATCACCTAGTATAAAACTTGACACTGGGGGTGACACACTTGGTGATTTTGAATTAAACAGTATCTCTGATTCTATATTTTTTAGCCCCATGACAATCACCAAATGAGAATATGGGGAAACGAGCAAAACTAAATAAGGGAAATATTGTTATTAGACTATTAAGATAAAACTGTTAAGTAAATTACATGGTGATGCTGACATTTTATAATATCTATGTCATTTTTGAAACTACCAAACATAAATGTACACAATGCATTTTTGAGTCTTTCATGTATAAGTTAAGTGACAGTGTAAACATTGTTGAATATTACTATTTGTTTTCTACTTAATTCTGTTTTTATAAAATATAACCTGAAATAAGAAAAGCAATTGTTGGATTTTTGAAATTAGTAGTTGTTCAACAATTTTTACAGAAAACTCTCTTTACAGAGAGAGAAAGAGAAAGAGGAGACTCAATAAACACCAGAGTGACAAGAGGCATAGTAACTACAGATCCTTCAGAGAGTTAAAACACATTGTTGTGCTTTCTCTAGCTCTCATCTCTCTGTGTGCCCTCTAATCTAATATTCATTTCTGAATTGAATTTGTCTTTTTCTTCTCTACTCATCCTAAGATCTTCAATATCCTATGTGTGACATCATCACCTATATCCCTATCATCTACTTGAGTTCCTATTTCTAAATTATGGCTTTTCTTCATAGCTGTGCTTGTTTCATTATTTTTGTTGGTTTTGAATCCGTGGTGAAATGTTTTATTTTAATTTTTTATCTGATGGTGGCATTTGCTCAGAATACTCTTTGTTCTTCCTTTTTAATAAATAATTATATATATATATGACACACACATACATACATATACACACATACATCATTATTTTCAGTTTCCTGGTTGCCATTAAGTGAATTCCAACGCATGGGAAACTCATATATGCAGAGTAGAACTGCTCTATAGGGTTTTCAATGCTGTGACCTTTCAGAAACAGATTGCCAGACCTGTCTTCCAAGGTGCCTCTGGGTAAATTACAACCAACAACCTTGTAGTCTAGCCCTGATGGCACAATGGTTAAGTGCTCAGCTGCTAACTGAAAGGTCAACGGCTTGAACCCACTAGCCGCTCTGTGGGAGAAAGCTGTAGCAATCTGCTTCCAAAAGTGTTATAGCCTTGGAAACCCTATTGGGCAGTTCCACCCTGACCTATAGAGTCACAATGAGCTGGAATCCCCTCTTTGGCAATGGAATATTGCTTAACAATTTGCAAAACCTAGGTACCAGATGTGTGTGTGTGTGTGTGTGTATATATATATATATATATATATACACACACATATATACATATATATATTCAATTAATATTTAAATAAAAATATATCTAGACTTTAAATGGGGGCAGGACTATTAAATAGGGGTAACATTCTGACCTTAAGATTTGTAAACTTTTCAAGGGTTAAGCAAAAAGGATTTTTCTTGTATAGGAAGGAATAAGCAAGGCTAGACAGAAATGGATATGGGTAAGTGGTATTAAAGAACGGCTTGCCTGGATAGTAGAACCAGAAAATGTTTTATCCTAAGGCTCCCCTATTCCCAGGAGAATGGAAATTAGGAGGGTCTGTGTCTGGCTTTCTTATAGGTAAGCAAGGAGGGACAGTACCCATGAGCCTTACCTAAGTCATGGGAGGAATGGTAGTCCTTTGCAGTAAGTCATTTTTCAGAACACAAAAGAGTGGTGTTGGTGGCGAATTCCTTAACCATTTCTGTTTTTCAAATACAGAAGGATCAGGAAAATTCAACATTGCCACACATATATGTTACTATTGGAGAAAGATATGGCAGTCTGCTTCTGTAAAGATTTACAGCCTTGGAAACCCTATGGGAAATTCCACTCTGTCCTATAGAGTCACTATGAGTCAGAATTGACTCAATGTTTATTTATATATATATATACACACACACACAGACACACATATATAGATACACATTAAAAAAAAAAAAAAAACCTATTGCCATTGAGCTGATGCTGACTCATAGTGACCCTGTGGGACAGAGTAGAACTGGCCCATAGGGTTTCCAAGGACCGGGTGATGGATTTGAGCTGCTGACTTTTTCGTTAGTAGCTGAGCTCTTAACCAATGTACCACCAGGGCTCCATACATACATATACATGTATAAATACGTATATATGTATGCGTGTATTTGTGTGTGTTTTCTTGATACTGGAATGAGTTTGACATTTCTATACTACTATTTGCAGGAAGATTCTCTGACAATAAATGGACAGTTGTTACCTTGCACCCTTTTTAGCTTAAGAGTTCCCTCCTTTATGGCTATGCCGACAGACTATTTTTCATATGTATTACACCTCTGTCTGGTCACACCTCTTAAGACTTTGAAAACCTAACCCTGCTTAGAATGGCTTCTCTTAAGGGGCCTACGCTAACATCTCCCTTTTTTTTTTTCACTAGCTGCTACTACGCAGACAGCCATCCCCTGGCCTCTAAAGTGGTTCTCTCACTTCTAGAAAGTGTACTATACTAGTATGTGTTAGTTCAGCAACATCTGGGTAGTCCCGGGTACCTTATACATCTTCTTCTCAACCTCCAAAAGTAATAGGTTCTGTCTCAAGTTGCCATTCTTCCATGTTAGCCACTCTAAAAATTCCTGCAATGACTGCGTGTATAGGTCTGCTGTTTTCAGCTACTCTTGCTCTGAACAATAGCTATGTGTGGCTTGCAAGTTTCCTTGTGGGTTTTTTGTAATGTTTTTAGTTTCACTAAAAATTGATTAATTTTTTCCTTCATTCTTTTGTTTGATCGGATTCTAGGAAAAGTGGCAGATTTTAAAGTAAGCTGCCATCATATTTCAACTGGAGTTTCATGGTAAATAAATTGGAAAAGAGCATTCTCTTGTTTTATCTTTATGCATATTTATATATAATATTGTGAATATATAAAAATCTTATACATACAATATCATTTACTAAAATATTTTAGTAATCCTTTAAAAAATGATTTATATTTGAAAAGGTCAATAGAATTATGGAAAATTGAGCAACAAATTATATAGTATTTTTATGTTAAAAAGATCCTGATGCATTTTTTATAAAGATAACAAAATGCAGAAGAATGTAAAGGAATTATAAGTGGTTATATCTTCTTTCTGAATGTATGAAAAGGAAATGAAGTCTGCACATAGCTGAACAAATTTTTTTATGAAAATAAAATAGATCAGGTCTTAATTTTATACTATTCATTTTTCTCCACTTTTTTCCAAAAATATTTATATTGGTTACGTGTTTTCCTCCTTTCTCCAGATATCTTTCTGTAGAACTTTCTCACATTTCTTCAGTACTTTCTATGTATCACTCTATAATCTTTGCTTTTAAGCTCGTCAGTCATCTTGTAAAAAGGCTATTTTCCTCAGAGAAGTATTTTGATGAGAAAAGTCTAGCTTCCTGAGAATGGCGTCATAACGTCAATGCTTCCAGAAAATCATCTGGAATAAGTTGAAATAGGTTTGCATTCAGTTTAATGCAAACCAGATTCATCTATGCAATCAGCTCAGATCATCTACACGTTTGAGCCATGTTGATGGCCGTGTAGAATTTGGAAAGCAAAAAAGAGAGTGACATAATAGATGGAGGTGGGTGTCAACATTATCACAGGTAGAGAGAGAAGCAGAAGAAATGAGGAGGGTGAGAAATGAGATGGGACAGACAGCAAACTATCCATAAGCTGGTGGTTATATTCCCTTAAGATCAATAAGCTTTTTTATCTCCTATGATAGTTCAGAAAAGAGGTCAAGTTGCTGGTTTTCATAAATATCACAGATTTTAAGGAAACTATAAAAAAGAAACTATAGCTCCATCAAAAATGAGTTGGAAATAAACGGAAGTAATGAGTATATATCACCTCTGAAGAACAATTTAGATATAACAAGAAAGAAAGCTTCCGATTTCAGGTCTGAGATTAGGATTTACTTTAGAGGATGCATAAGGTGGGGAGACATAAAGAAGAAAAAGCTAAGCATAAATGAATTGTACTCCAAACTGGAATACGGTCTTGAAAAATATTATGAGCTAGTTTGATAAACAGATAGCAATAAGATCCAATTTCACTAAAATATCCATTAATTTTCCTTTTTACTCTTCGGCTTATTATGCTTGTTCCACAGAACATTTTATCTCATTCATTAAAGATCCTGAGCTTCTCAGATTTTTGCTTCTTGCATTTTAACAAACTTCAATATAAAACGCTTTTCTATTGCTAAACCAGTGCTCAGGAGTGATAAGGCTGTTTCCACAGAGGTTATGAACAACCAGAGGTTGATACAAAATCTATTAAATTCTTGTTAGAAAAATAAATGTTAATCTTATTAGAAGCAAGAAAAATAATTCTAGATTAATTTAGGCTTTATGCAACTTCTTTTTATCTTGAGATAGTATTTAACGAAAATAATTCATTGCATCCTGTTGTTGTTAGGTGCCATTGAGTAGGTTTTGACTCAGCAATCCTATGCACAACAGAAGGAAACACTGCCCAATCCTGAGCCGTTCTCACAATCGTTGTAATGCTTGAGACCATTGTTGCAAGTCACTGTGTCAAGTCATCTCATTTATGGTCTTCCTCTTTTTTACTGACCCTTTTTTTTTTTTTCTATGTTACCAACCATGATGTCCTTCTTCAAGGACTGATCCCTCCTAATAACATGTCCAAAATATGTGAAACTAAGTCTCCGCATCCTTGCTTCTAGGAACATTATGGCTGTATTTCTTCCAAGACAGATTTGTTCTTCTAGCTGTTCATGGTGTATTCAATATTCTTTGGTAACACCATAATTCAAAGGCATCAATTCTTTGGTCTTCCTTATTCATTGTCTGGTTTTACCATACATACGAGGTGATTGAAAACATCATAGCTTGGATCGTGCACAAAGTGACATCTTTGCTCTTAACACTTTAAGGAGGTCTTTTGCAGCAGATTTGCCCAATGTAATATGTCGTTTGATTTCTTGACTGCTGCTTCCGTGGGCATTGGTTGTGGATCCAAGCAAAATGAAATCCTTGACAAATTCAATGTTTTCTCAGTTTACATTATATTGCTTATGTTTTCTCCATGTTGAAGCATAATCTATGCTTAAGGCTGTGGTCTTTGATCTTCGTCTGTAAGTGCTTCAAGTCCTCCTCATTTTCAGCAAACAAGTTTGTGTCATCTGCATATTGCAAGTTGTTAATTAGTTGTCCTCCAATCCTGATACCCTGTTCTTCTTCATACAGTCCAGTTCCTCAGATGAGCTTTTCCATCTTCTTTTTCCACAGGTGTAGTCAATTTGATTCTTGTGTATTCCATCTGGCGAGGTTCAGGTGTATAGTTGCCATTTATGTTGTTGAAAAAAGGTATTTTCAATGAAGAATTTACTGTTCTTTAAAATTTCTATCATGTGGTCTCCAGCATCATTTCTACAACAAAGACCATATTATCCAACTACTATTCCTTCATCTTTTTTCCAACTCTCTCATTCCAATCACCAGTAATTATCCATGCATCTTGATCACATGTTTGATCAATTCCTGACTGCAAAAGTTGGTAAAAATCCTCTATTTCTTCATTTTTGGCATTTGTGGTTGGTGTGCACATTTGAATAATAGTCATATAAACTGATACGTAGGTGTATGAGTATTATCCTATCACTGTCAGCATTGTACTTCAGGATAGATTTTGAAATATTCTTTTCGGTAATGAATGCAACACCATTCCTCTTTAGTTTGTCATCCTAGCATAGTAGATCATGTTTGTCTAATTCAAAATGGCAAATGTGAGCCCATTTGAGCTCACTGATACCTACAATATCAATGTTAATGCAATCCATTCCACTTTTGATGATTTCCAATTTTTCTGGATTCATACTTCATACATTCTACATTCTTATTATTAATGGATGTTTGCAGCTCTTTCTTCTTCTTTTGAGTCATGCAATATCAGCAAACGAAGGTCCTGAGAGCTTGACTCCATCCATGTCATTAAGGTTGACTCTACTTTGAGGAGGCCACTCTTCCCTAGTAGTATTTTGAGTCCCTTCTAGGCTGAAGTGCTCATCTTCTGGCACTGTAACAGGCAATGTTCCCCTGTTATTCGTAAGTTTTCATTGACTACTTTTTTTTTTTCAGAATTAGACTGGCAGTTCTACTGTAAGCTCCTCTGAGAAACCTGCCCACCATGGGTGACCCTGCTGGTTTTTAAAATACTGGTGGCATAGTTTTCAGCATCACAGCAACATGCAAGCCACCACAGTAAGGCAAACTGACTGACCTGTGGGATCATTATATTAACTTGGTAAATAATATTGATCAGTGAAATTCAGCCTTTGAAAAACCATATTTTATGAAGATAAGCTGAGCCTTTCTAAATTTTGAATATATAGACAAGTGATTATTTTTTTTATTTATCTCTTTATTAGACACCAACAATTTTTGCTTAGTAAGAGCAGTAGCAGATATTTCCCTTATGCCCATGCTTTCTGCATTTTAATAATTTCCAGGTTTTATTATATAGCTTCTCATGTGTCATTAATATTATTATTTTCATAACCCAATATCAATTGCCTTTTGGAAACAATATTTCCTAGGAGTTTAGCCAGTCTTAGGTGCAATGAATAATACTGATAAAGCAAATATAATTCAAGAAAGTACAGAGCCTCTGTTACCCTTTTTCCTGTCTACACAAAGGGACAGAGAATTAAGATTTTGACATTGGAGAAAAGAGCTGGCACAAGTGGTTAAGTGCTCAAATACTAACCAAAAGGTTGGCAGTTCGAATCCACCAAGAGGCATTGTGGAAGAAAGACCTGGAGATCTGCTTCTTACTACTCTGCATGCATGGGGTCACCATGAGTCAGAATGGACTTGATGGAAACTGGCTTTGGTATTACATGAATTGAGTTTACTCTGGTTTCTGTGTGATAAGATTCCTAATTTTTAGTCCTTTGCATATGGTGCAGTGGTTAGAACCAAATAGTTCTACTAAACTAAAAACTCTCCTTTCTTCATAATTATTATTATTTTTTTTACCACCAGGCTGTCACCCAGCTTCTTCTTTGGGGATATCTTCAGCACTGATGGGAGATATCAGAGTATTGTTAACCACATGTTCAAATTAGGCTTATAAATAATCTTTTGAAATTGCCATGTTTAAGTCCTAGGTTATTTTGGTGTTCATACAGTTTTAGGGAAAAAACAAATTCTCTTTTTCTTATTTACTTATGTTTTATCAATTATGATAAAAATATTTGTTTCTCTTCTTTAAATTATTAAAGAATTAGAAATTTGTTTTTTAATATATATCACTGGTTTTAAATTTACGGTCTCCTTTATTTCTGCTCATATACTTTGACTCTCCTTTTCAGGTGTATGCCTGTTCTTATTCAGATTGTTATATTTACTTATTTCAAAAACATTACTTGAACTAAAACATAATAATGTGTTTATTGCAGTTTGATTCTTAATCTTCTCTACCCAAAAATTTTAGAATATTTTATATATTTTGATTTTATTGAATTAGTATTTATATTATACTCTTTTATAACATAAAGAGTGCACGAGGAAATCCCTCTGTTTTATTCAGTTATATTTTATCGTGGAATGGAAAATATATCTGTACTTTGTATGATATATTAATTAATTTTACTCTCATTATCACTGTTTTAGTATGTAGATATGGATATATATTTAAAGCTATGTCATTAAGTGCTATGGTAGATTACTTGCACTCATAGTCCTATATTATCACAGAACTCACAGAATTTGGTAGTGTCCTCCCACAGCAATTCTTGGCTTGGCAGGTGATTTGCTTTGTCCAGTAGGTAAGTAGCAAACATGACATAAGCAGTTACTTGAAAAAAAGTTTTTGCACATTTTTTCTTTCTCATTTGAATCCTTAAAACTGACATGAATGTGTTCCCAAAAGAGCCTACTGGAAGGATGTCAGAGACACATGAATGCCTGAGTTGTCTCAGTGGAGGTTATTCTATTCCATGAGGCCCCTCACAAGCTGATCATTGATATATTACCAAGCCCACTTGAAATTAGCTGAGCCCAACCCAAATCATCAGAACCAGGTGGTCAATGCATAGATTCAAGAGAAATAATAGTGTTTTTATTTTACGTCACTAAATTTTGGGTTGTTTATTTCACAGCATTATTGTGACCATACCAAAAAAACCAAACCCAGTGCCATCGGGTCGATTCCGACTCATAGCGACCCTATATGACAGAGTAGAACTGTCCCATAGAGTTTCCAAGGAGCGCCTGGTGGATTCGAACTGCTGATCCTTTGGTTTGCAGCATAGCACTTAAGCACTACGCCACCAGGGTTTCAGCATTGTGACCATAGGTGATTATTATTGGAGCTTACAAATTTAGAATTTTTGTATTTTTCTTGGGGATTGATCATTCTATCATGATGTGTAATCCTTCTTGTTTAGTAAGTTTAATAGCTACATCAAAATTATTTTGGCTCATTTTTACCTAGTATATCATTTGGAGCCCTGGTGGCACACTGGTTAAGAACTTGCCTGTTAACCAAAAGGTCAGCAGTTCGAATTCACCACCTGCTCCTTGGAAAGCCTATGGGGCAGTTCTACTTTCTTCTATGGGGTTGCTATGAGTTGGAATCGACTCGACTGCAACAGGAAGATGTTTCCTATCTTTATTATTTTAATATCTGGATCCTAATACCTAAGATTTATTATAAATGAGAGTTTTTTTTTCATTTTTATTAGCCAAATGATTTTCACATTTAATTATCTTTTTTTAGTTCACTTACATTTAACATAGTTGTTGATATATTTGGGTTTGTGTCTATCATTTTACTATTCGTTTTCTGTGTGTCATACCTCTTTTAGGTTGAAGGGTATAGTCTACCTGATTTCAGGAGTTACTGTAAAGGTTTAGTAACTAATAGAGCGTGGTATTGGCAGAAGGATGGACATACAAATCAATGAAACCAGAGTCCAGAAACTGATTCACACATATATGATGCATTGATTTTTGAAAGTGATGCCAAGGTGATTCAATGGATAAGGAAATTCTGTTAAACAAAATATGCAGGGACAATTGGACATCTATTTGCAAAAACCAAACTTCAGACCCTGTCTCCCACCATATATACAAATTAATATGAAATGGGTCATGGGCACAAATGTAAGTGTAAAACCATAAAACTTACAGTAGAAATATTTTTTTAAAAAATCTTTATGACTTTTATTATGCATAGACTTCATTCAGATAGGAACCAAAAAACATGAGGAATAAAGGAAAATTGTGGTAAATGGTACTTCATCAACATTAAAAACAGCTTGTTGAAAGGCAATGTTATAAAATGAAAAGACATTCATGGATTTATTAAAAACA
The DNA here is from genome assembly GCF_030014295.1 of Loxodonta africana. Lineage (NCBI taxonomy): Eukaryota > Metazoa > Chordata > Mammalia > Proboscidea > Elephantidae > Loxodonta > Loxodonta africana. Next base: position 55,123,174 of record NC_087351.1, read on the forward strand.
TTTATAAATCAAATATCTTTTTAAAAACTCATATCCTGAATATACAAAGACATTTTGTATATTAATAAGAAGACAGCAATAATAAGAATGTGGATCCATGATTTGAACAGACATTTTACCGAAGAAAAAATGTAAATAAGTTCAGCATCTTTATTCATTAGAGAAAAAAAAAGCTTAAATAAAATGTAATTAACACTGTCTATTAGAATGGGGAAGAAAAAAAATTCTGACAGCACCAAGTACTGGAAAGGATGCCAAGAATCAGAAACTTTAATTTACTGTTGGTGGGAATTAAAATGGTATAATTATTTTGTAAAACAGATTGTCATTTCTTAAAAAATTTTACACACACTTACCCTATGACCCAGCAATCTCACACTTTAGTATTTACCCATGGTAATTGAAATCATATGTTCCCAGAAACACTGGTATGCCAGTGTTTATAGCAGCTTTCTTTATAATAACAATTTAAAAAATGGAAACAACCCAAATATGTACCACTTGGATAATGGAAAATAAAATTATGTTACCTGCATATCGACAATAAAAATAAGTGTAACAACATGATGAATCTCCAAAACAATATTCTGAGTGAAAAATGCAGGACAAAGGAGCCTACGTATGTATAACCCCATTTGTATGGTTTTCTTCAAAAGACAATATTATATGAAGTCAAATCAGTGGTTGTCTTGGGCTAGGATGGAGAGAGAGGACCGACTGCAAAGAGGCATGAAGATAGTTTTGCTGGTGATATACAAAGCTTCAGTGTGGTGTTGGTTACATGACCCTACATAGCTGTAAAAACTTATCAAACAGTGTTCTTACATATGGTGGATTTTGTTAATTATACTTCAATAAACCTATATTTAAAAAAAAATCAGTGAGTGAAAGATTGGAACAGAAACTTTACCACAGAAGAGACATGATGTCAAGTTAGCATATGAAAATATGCTCAAAATTATCACTCTTCAGGGAAATGCAAATTCAAACCACAATGAAATTCTACTACTCACTCCTTAGAACGACCAATTTACATGACTGACGGTACAAAATACAAGCAACTGGAACTCTCATACATTCATGGTAGGGATGTAAAAATGGTATAGCCACTTCGGAAAATATTTCGGCAATTTCTTACAAAGTTAAACCTACATTCCTTATAGAAACAGCCACCCATCTCCTAGATATTTACAAGGAAGAATGAAAGTATTTCGTCACACAAGGTCTGTGTAAGAATTCTTAAAGAAGCATTATTTACAAAAACAATACTGGATCCACCAAAATATTTATCAACCGTTGAATAAACAAAAATATTGGCTGGGATTTTACTAAGCAATTAAATTGAATAAACAACAACAAAAATGTGCAACAACATAGATGAATATTAAAAAAAAATGACAAATGAAAAAACTCAGAAACAAGAAAATTTCATTCTGTATGATTCCATTTGTATGATATTCATTAAAAGGCAAAATAATTTCTCATCAGCACAGTAAAACAAGGAGTAGTAGTAATTTCAAAATTCTAGACCTGAGGAACCTGAAGACAAGATAGGAAAGATTGTGGAAGGTAGGTTGAGGATGAAATTAGAGGTAAGGGGTATTGTTGGGACATTTTAAATTTGAGAAGCACATATCAGGCCTCCAAGAAGATACTTTACATGGATGGGTTGATTTTTTGATCTGGGTTCAGTGAAGAATTCAGGCTAGACAGATAAATTTGGAAGTCCCCAGTATCAATCATCAGTAACTTATTTTGCTCACTAAAGGCAAGAATAGAGGAAATACAGGGGATGGACCCTGAAATGTGTCAATATTTAGTAGGTTTTTACTAGATGCTGCCTATTAGGTTCTAACTCATAGCAATCCTATGTACAACAGAGCGAAACACTGTCTAGTCCTGTGCCATCCTCACACTCATTGTTATGCTTGATCCCATTGTTGCAGCCACTGTGTCAATCCATCTTGCTGAGGGTCTTCCTATTTTTCACTGACCCTCTACTTCACCAAGCATAATGTCCTTCTCCAGGGCCTGGTCTCACCATCCTTGCTTCTTAGGTGTATTCTGGTTGTATTTCTTCTTAAACAGACTTGTTCTTTCTTCTAGCAGTTCATGGTATATTCAAAACCTATTTAGTAGGTTAGAAGAGGAGAAATCAGCAAAGGTTAATAAGAAATACCAACCAATAAGAAAAGTAGAAAACTAACCAATAAGAAAAGTAGAAAACTAGGGGCTCGTAATATCCTGGAAGAAACTAAAGAGATTATTTCAAGAAACGGGATCAATCGATATTAATATATTTTCTGGTAATTTCTGCAAAATATAACATGAAGATCCTATGAATAAATCAGCATTAGCACAAGTGCTTAAAATATGTGTGAAAGATTTAATGAAGTGCTCATAATAGAAAAAATATTGAAACCAACCTAATTTTGCATCAGTGAAGAAATGATTAAAGGAATATGCACACTGGAAGTGTATACTTTGGAATGTATACATTGGAAGACCCTCAGTGAGATTGGTTGATACAGTGGCTGCAATAATGGGCTCAAACAAAGCAACAATTTTAAGGATAGGGCAGGACTGGGCAGTGTTTAGTTCTGTTGTGCATGTGGTTGCTATGAGTCGGAACTGACTTGACGGCACCCATCAACAACAACATACATTGGAAAACTCAGCAAAAATATGAAATTAGATCTGGATATCCTGAGGTGAAAATAAAATTGTGAATGTTCAATGAAATAAAGGGATAAAATATATAGGTTTCATTAAAAACAAAATATTACAAAAATAATCAAGAAATACCAAGTACTACTTGTAAGAGTGAAATATGAGGTGAGGGCATTAAAAATTACAGCAGTACTAATTTCAACACTTGTAAGAATAAAATAACTTTTTTCCAAATTGAGGAGAAATGAGGTTGAGGTCCTTTTTTTTTTTTTTTTTAAGGTATTAAAGTCAGAGAATTAGATATTCATAAAATAAACTACATTATGGTAAATGTATAAGATAAACTACATTATGGTAAATGTATAAATCTTTACAAATGAAAATATTCATTTCTTTAAATTACCTGTTTATTGATGTTTGATACTCCCTTGTGTGAAAACATAAGCCAGTTTCACAGTATAAATCTTGGGAAAGATGTCAGGGTACCAAAATAATGGTCACTTAAATTGGAAGTTTTAAATTTGAGTGATGATATGAGGTAAACAGTTTGGCAACACATCTAAAACAAAAAGTTATGAAAAATATTATCTGAAATACAAATAGATGCAAAACTAAATTTAGAGGATAAGAAAACATAGAGGGCACTATCACTTTTTTTCCATAATATAGCCTGGAGGAAATTTATTTTTGCAGTGTTTGATGAATGCTTTTAAATTTTAATAGTACTAAACTAGGAAGTAGACTGCATGATAACAAGGACAATGATACATTTTAGTCACATTTATAACCCCAACCTTTAGTATAGCAACTAACACAGAACAGACACTCTATAAATATTTGTAAAGACTATCCAATAACTTAATAGCTATATATAGACTCTCAATGTATATTTGTAGCCCATATCCCTTGCTAGTAATTTATAAGATTGTAACTTATATTACAGCCAAACCTTTTATTTTTCCAGAGGAATTAGCCAGCACTGATACCTTTATAATAACAATAGTACCACCAGGTGTTGCAGAGAATTATCTTTAAGTTTACAGAGAGTTTCTCATTTTCTTATTTTATCCTTACAACAGTCCTATTTAAAAAAAAAAAAGTATAAAATACTGTTTAAGGACCAAAACAAACAAACAAAAAGAACATAAGGCTCTAAAACCTGTTAATTTTTATTCAAATACATCTCTACTATTTATTAGCTATGTGATTGATGTCTAATTACTTCAACTCAGTGTCTCAGTTACCCCGTCTCTAAAATAGAAGTAAGGGTAGCAGCTACCTCATAGGTTTAATGTGAATATCAAATTAAGTCATTTATGTATAGCAGTTAGCACACCAAGCCTAGGAAAGAACAGCTTTCCAATACATACTAATAAAGAAATATAAGAATCATTATTTTAGTTTTACACGTAAAAATACTGTTTCATGCAGTGTGACTTTTCTAAATTAACACTGTGAGGTCATGAAATAAAGATACACTATAAAATTAATTAATTAGGAGGTGGAGCCAAGATGGTGGAATAGACAGATGCTTCCGGTGAGACCTCTTTACAACAAAGACCCCCCAAAACAAGTGAAACAAGTATATTTATGACAAGCTAGGAGCCCTAAACATCAAAGACAAGCTTATGAAATGAACTGAGGGGCAGGGAGAGGAAGAGACTGTTCAGAAGCATAGAGGAGTTACCGGACCTGAATTGCAGGGAGCCCTCAGGCACCATTCCTGGGAGCAGTGGCGACAGGCTGGCCGCAGTGTTTTCAGGGAAAAGCAGCCGCCCACACAGACTACTTGCACCTCTGGACCAAAGAAGAATGGCGCTCTTGACAAAAGCTAAGTACTTGTGTATATTTTACTGCCCTCCCTCCCCCAAAACAGCTTCAGCGTCTGCTGGGCCTGAGATAGGCCCTGTTGAGCACCTAGAGCCAACCTCCTGGCCTTGGAGAAGAAATAAATTTGTAATTGGGGAAAAAGATAATTTGCCAGCTCCACTAACTAGGGGAGCTCAGGAAATAAACGGCTCCTGTCCAGGCATAAAGGGTCCACGGACTTTGAGTACCTTTCCTCTCTGCATGGGTTTGTGTGGTCCTATTTCAGGAGAATAGGCCCTTGTTGGCAGACTCCAAATGTTTTAGCTGTGAGGCGGAGAGGTGGGTGCTTGATATTTGACATTGCATTGCCCATTAAACAGGGTCCTCACCTACTCGCATCAGGGGCCTAAGGACTGGTAGCTCCACTCAGGTCACACAGCTACCTGTGACAAGGGTCCAAGGATAACTGGTACCTCCCAGTCCTTACAACCAAAAACATTGTGTTCCCGTGGTCTGTCTGCAGAACCCACTCACCTGTACACTCTAGGGAAACATGGACCTGCTTTCCTCAGAGACACGTGGTAGAAGATTTTCAACCCCTTGACTTGTTCAGAGCATGACCCCCTGCTGCAACCAGATACTGATAATTACATCAATCACCCCTGCCCCAATAAGACTGTACGACAGAGCCTATAACACACACTTGATGTTCAGCTACCTAGACACCTCATCTGAATTCATATAAGAAAAGTGAATAGACTCCTAGACTGATATACCTGATAACAGACCTAGTCATCTGGGGACAGGATGTCAGAGCTCCGAAGGAAAAAATAATCAAGCTAGTTCACTCAAGAAACCCATTTGGGCATATCAAAACAAAACAAAGTAAGAAGCTACGACAGAGTAAGCAAACATAAAATAAACTAATACAACAACTTATACATGGCTTGGAGACAACAGTCAATATCAAGTCACATAAAGAAACAGACCATGATTGCCTGAATAAGCTCTCAAAAAAAAAAAGAACCCAGGGATCTTCTAGGTGAAAGTGCATTCCTGGAATTACCAGAGGCCAAATACTAAAGATTAATATACAGAACGCTTCAAGACTTCAGGAAGGAAATGAGGCAATATGCAGAACAAGCCAAGGAACACACAGATAAAGCAATTGAAGAAATTAGAAAGATTATTCAGGAACGTAAAGAAAAATTTAATAAGCAGGAAAAATCCATAGACAGAGAACAATCAGAAATTCAGAAGATTAATAATAAAATTACAGATATAGACAACTCGATAGAAAGTCAGAAAACCAGATATGAGCAAGTGGAAGGGAGAATTTCTGAACTTGAAGATAAAGCACTTGGCACTAATATATTTGAAGAAAAATCAGATAAAAGAATTAAAAACAAAGAAAACTTAAGAATCATGTGGGACTCTATCAAGAGAAATAACCCACGAGTGATTGAAGTACCAGAACAGGGAGGGAAAGCAGAAAATACAGAGAGAATTGTTGAAGATTTATCGTCAGAAAAAGTCTCTGATATCATGAAAGATGAGACGATATCTATTCAAGATTCTCATCAAGCTCGACATAAGATAGAAGTTAAAAGAAAGTTACCAAGGCATATTATAATCAAACTTGCCAAAACCAAAGATAAAGAGAGAATTTTAAGACCAGCTAGAGATAAATGAAAAGTCACCTACAAAGAGAGCCAATAAGAATAATCTCTGACTACTTGGCAGAAATCATGCAGGCAAGAAGGCAATGGGATAACTTATATAAAAAATTGAAGGAAAGAAATTGCCAGCCAAGAATCATATATCCATCAAAACTGTCTCTCAAATATGAAGGTGAAATTAGGATATTTCCAGATAAACAGAAGTTTAGGGAATTTGTAAAAACCAAACTAAACTACAAGTAAAACTAAAAGGACTTCTTTGGTTAGAAAATCGATAATATCAGGTATCAACCCAAGACTAGAACATTAGGCAGAAAAATCAGAAGTCAACCCAGGCAGGGAAATTAAAAAAAAAAAAAAAAAAATCAAGATAAAAAAATGCTCAAAACAGGGTAATAACAATATTATTATGTAAAAGAAGACAACATTAAAACAATAAAAAGGGACTAAGAAATGTGGTCATAGATCTTCCATATAGAGAGGAAGACAAGGTGATACAAGAAAAATAAACTTAGGTTTAAATTTAGAAAAACAGGGGTAAATAATAAGGTAACTACAAAGGAGACAGGCTATCCTACATGTCAAAATAAAATACGGGAAAAAAATAGAGACTCAGCAGCAACAAAATCTACAACTAATATGAGGAAAGGACAATATATAAAGATAATCTGCTCAGCACATAAAATTAAGTGGGAAAAAGAAACTGTCAACAGCACACAAAAAAGACATCAAAATGATAGCACTAAATTCAAACCTATCCATAACTACGCTGAATGTAAATGGACTAAATACACCAATAAAGAGACAGAGAGTGACAGAATGGACTAAAAAACATGATCTGTCTATATGTTGCCTAAAGGAGACATGCCTTAGGCTTAGAGATGCAAACAAACTAAAACTAAAAGGAAGGAAAAACATACATCAAGCAAATAACAATCAAAAAAAAAAAAAACGGGAGTGGCAATATTAATTTCTGATAAAATAGATTTTAAAGTTAAATCCATCAGAAAGGATAAGGAATGACACTATATAATGATTAAAGAGACAATATACCAAGAAGATATAACCATATTAAATGTTTATGCACCCAATGACAGGGCTGCAAGATACATAAAACAAACTCTAGCAGCCTTGAAAAGTGACATAGACAGCTCCACAATAATAGCAGGAGACTTCAACGCGCCACTTTTGGTGAAGGACAGGACATCCAGAAAGAAGCTCAATAAAGACAAGGAAGTTCTAAATACCATAATGAACCAACTTGACCCCATAGATATATACAGAACACTCCACCCAACAGCAACCAAGTATACTTTCTTTTCTAGTGCACACGGAACTTTCTCTAGACTAGGCCACATATTAGGTCATAGAGCAAGCCTTAGCAGAATCCAAAACACTAAAATATTACAAAGCATCTTCTCTGACCATAAGGCCATAAAAGTGGAAATAAATAATAGAAAAATCAGGAAAAGAAATCAAACACTTGGAAATTGAAAAATACCCTGCTCAAAGAAGACTGGATAACAAAAGAGATTAAGGATGGAATAAAGAAATTCATGGAATTCAATGAGAATTAAAACACTTCCTATCAGAACCTTTGGGATACAGCGAAAGCAGTGCTCAGAGGTCAATTTATATCAAGAAATGCACACATCCAAAAAGAAGAAAGGGCCAAAATCAAAGAATTATCCCTACAACTTGAACAAATAGAAAGAGAGACACAAAATGTACCCTCAGGCACCAGAAGAAAACAAATAATAAAAATTAGGGCAGAACTAAATGAAAAGGAAAACAGAAAAACAATTGAAAGAATTAACAAGACCAAAAGCTGCTTCTTTGAGGAAATCAACAAAATTGATAAACCATTGGCCAAACTGACAAAGAAAAACAGGAGAGGAAGCAAATAACCCGAATAAGAAATGCGATGGATGATATTACAACAGACCCAACTGAAATTAATTGAATCATGTCAGATTACTATGAAAAATTGTACTCTAACAAATTCGAAAACCTAGAAGAAATGGATGAATTCCTAGAAACACAGTGTCTACCTGAACTAACGCAAACAGAAGTAGAACAACTAAATAGACCTATAACAAAAGAAGAGATTGAAAAGGTAATCAAAAAACTCCCGACCAAAAAAAAAAGCCCTGGTCCGGATGGCTTCACTGCACAGTTCTACTAAACTTTCAGGGCAGAGTTAACACCACTACTACTGAAGGCATTTCATAGTATAGAAAAGGACAGAATATTCTCAAACTCATTCTATGAAGCCACCATATCCCTGATACCAAAACCAGGTAAAGGCACCACAAAAAAAGAAACTTACAGACCTATATCCCTCATGAACACAGATGCAAAAATCCTCAACAAAATTCTAGCCAATAGAATTCAACAATATATCAAAAAAATAATTCACCAGGACCAAGTGGGACTCATACCAGCTATGCAGGATGGTTCAACATTAGAAAATCAATGTAACCCTTCATATAAATAAAAGACAAGAATCACATGATGTTATCAATTGATGTAAAAAAGGCATTTCACAAAGTTCAATATCCATTCATGATAAAAACTCTCAGCAAATATGAATAGACAGAAAATTCCTCAATATAATAAAGGGCATGTGCACAAAGCTAATAGCCAACATCATCCTAAATGAAGAGAGTCTGAAAGGATTCCCCTTGAGATCAGGAAGCAGACAAGAATGCCCTTTATCACCACTCTTATTCAACATTGTGCTGGAGGTCCTAGCCAGAGCAATTAGACAAGATAAAGAAATAAAGTGCATCCAGAGTGGCAAGGAAGAAGTAAAATTATCCCTGTTTGCAGAAGACATGTTCTTATATACAGAAAACCTGAAGGAATCCTCAAGAAAACTACTGAAACTAATAGAAGAGTTCAGCAGAGTATCGAGATACAAGATAAACTTACAAAAATCAGTTGGATTCCTCTACACCAATAAAAAGAACATCGAAGAGGAAATTGCTAAATCAATACCATTTACAGTAGCTCCCCAAAAGATAAAACACTTAGGAATAAATCTTACCAGAGATGTAAAGTACTTATACAAAGAAAACTACAAAACACATCTGCAAGTAACCAAAAGAGACCTACATAAGTGGAAAAACTTACCTTGCTCATGGATAGGAAGACTTAACTTTATAAAAATGTCTATTCTACCAAAAGCTATCTATAGATTTAATGAAATTCTGATCCAAATTCCAATGACATTTTTTAATGACCTGGAGAGACAAATCACCAACTTCGTATGGAAGGGCAAGAGGCCCCGGATAAGTAAAGCATTACTGAAAAAGAACAAAGTGGGAGGCCTTACTCTACCTGATTTTAGACCTTATAATACTGCCACAGTAGTCAAAACAGCCTGGTACTGGTACAATACATGGACCAATGGAACAGAATTGAGAATCCAGAAGTAAATCCATCCACATAAGAGCAGTTGATATTTGACAAAGGCCCCAAAACAGTTAAATGGGGAAAAGACAGTCTTTTTAACAAAAGGTGCTGGCATAACTGGATATCCATCTGCAAAAAAATGAAAGAAGACCCATACCTCATGCCATGCATAGAAACGAGCTTAAAATGGATCAAAGACCTAAATATAAAATCTAAAACAATAAAGATCATGGATGAAAAAATGGGGACAATGCTAGGAGCCCTAATACATGGTATAAACAGTGTACAAAACATTATTAAGAATGCAGAAGAAAAACTAGAGACCTGGGACCTCCCAAAAAGCAAACACCTATGCTCATCCAAAGACTTCACCAAAAGAGTAAAAAGACTACCTACAGCCTGGGAAAATGTTTTTAGCTATGACATTTCCAATCAGCTGCTGATCTCTAAAATCTACAGGATACTGCAAAAACTCAACTACAAAAAGACAAATAACACAATTAAAAAATTGGCAAAAGACATGAACAGTCACTTCACCAAAGACGACATTCAGGCAGCTAACAGATACATGAGGAAATGCTATCATTAGCCATTAGAGAAATGCAAATCGAAACTACAAAGAGATCCTACAGGGCTGGCATTAATCCAAAAAACACAAAATAATAAACGTTGGAGAGGCTGTGGAGAGACTGGAACACTTATACACTGCTGGTGGGAATGTCAAATGGTACAACCACTTTGGAAACCAATTTGACGCTTCCTTAAAAAGCTAGAAATAGAACTACCATACGATTCAGCAATCCCACTCCTCAGAATATATTCTAGAGAAATAAGAGCCTTCACACCAACAGATATATGCACACCCATGTTCATTGCAGCACTGTTTACAATAGCAAAAAGATGGGAGCATCCAAGGTGCCCATCGACGGATGAATAGATAAATTAATTATGATATATTCACACAGTGGAATACTAGCTATTGATAAAGAAGTGATGAATCTGTGAAACATTTCATACTATCAAGGAATCTGGAAGGCATTATGCTGAGTGAAATTAGTCAGTTGCAAAAGGACAAATATTGCATAAGACCACTATTATAAGAACTTGAGAAATAGTTTAAATAGAGAAGAAAATATTCTTTGATGGTTATGAGAGGGGGGAGGTAGGAGGGGTATTCACTAATTAGATAGTAGATAAGAATTTTTAAGAACTACTTTAGGTGATGGGAAAGACAACGCAGAACACAGGGGAGGTCAGCGCAACTAGACTAAACCAAAAGCAAAGAAGTTTCCTGAATAAACTGAATGCTTCAAAGCCCAGCGTAGCAGGGGCGGGGGTTTGGGAGGCATGGTTTCAGGGGACATCTAAGTCAATTGGCATAATAAAATCTTTTAAGAAAACATTCTGCATCCCACTTTGGTAGTGGCGTCTGGGGTCTTAAATGCTAGCAAGCAGCCATCTAAGATGCATCAATTGGTCTCAACCCACCTGGATCAAAGGAGAATGAAGAACACCAAGTACACAGGGTAATTATGAGCCCAAGAGGCAGAAAGGGCTGCGTAGACAGGGAATGCATCAGCCTGGGACCAGAGGAGCTGGATGGTGCCCAGCTACAGCTGGTGGCTGCCCTGACAGGGAACACAAAGGAGGACCCCTGAGGGAGTGGGAGAGCGGTAGGATGCAGACCCCAAATTCTCATGAGGGTTCCAGGCTTGATGGTCTGAGTGGGACTGGAAGGACCCCGGTGGTCCTGGTCCCCAGACCTTCTGTTTGCCCAGGACAGGAGTGGGCTCTTCGCACAGGGATTGGACTGAATGGTGGGTTCGAGAGGGATGCTGGTGAGGAGTGGGCTACTTGGATCGGGTAGACACTTGGGACTGTATTGGAGTCTCCTGCCTGCGGTGGGGATGGGAGGGTAGAAGGGATTGGAGGCTGGTGAGGTGGACGGGAGGGGAGGGAGTGGACGGAGGGAGTGGACTGTCTCATGGGTGGCGGGGGAGGGGGAGAGGTTGGGAGTGCGTGGCAGGGTGTGTATGGGTTTTTGTGTGGCAGACTGACTTGATATGTGGACTTTCATTTAAAGCACAGTAGAAACTAAAAAAAAAATTGGATGCTTTTATTTTTCCATGATTACATATTTCATAAAGTAAATTTTATAAAATAGCTGATATGTCTCTCTATTCACTCACTATTGTCTGACTTGTTTCCATAAAATGAGCACAACATAAAACCAGTGAAGATAAAGGTTTACAGTTCTCTTGAAATTTTTAGAGTACTCTGTAGCTTGACTGGGTCAAAATCCCAGCAAGTGCATTTCCAGATGTTGCTTCCCGTTAAAACAGAGGGAAAAAAAAAACAAAAACAGCACACTAAGCATTTTTGAAACTCCAACCAGGTTATAAGAGAACTTTAGGGCCGAATCTTGTTTTATCTAGGGTTGATTCACCTATTTTTTTTTTTTTTTCTTAATAATTTTTACTGTGCTTTAAGTGAAACTTTACAAATCAAGTCAGTCTGTCACATATAAGCTTATACACACCTTACTCCATACACCCACTTACTCTCCCCGTATTGAGTCAGCCGGCTCCCTCCTTCCAGTCTCTCCTTTCGTGACCGTTTTGCCAGTTTCTCTCTCTACCCTCCTATCTCCCCTCCAGACAGGAGATGCCAACACAGTCTCAAGTGTTCACCTGATACAAATAGCTCACTCTTCATCAGCATTTCTCTCCAACACACTGTCCAGTCCCTTCCATGTCTGATGAGTTGTCTTCGGGAATGGTTCCTGTCCTGGGCCAAAAGAAGGTTTGGGGACCATGACTGCAGGGATTCTTCCAGTCTCAGTCAGACCATTAAGTTTGGTCTTTTTATAAGAATTTGGGGTCTGCATCCCACTGTTCTGCTCCCTCATGGGTTCTCTGTTGTGCTCCCTGTCAGGGCAGTCATCGGTTGTGGCCGGGCACCATCTAGTTCTTCTGGTCTCAGGATGATGTAAGTCTCTGGTTTATGTGGCCCTTTCTGTCTCTTGGGCTCATAGTTATCCTGTGACCTTGGTGTTCTTCATTCTCCTTTGATCCAGGTGGGTTGAGACCAAAAGCAGCATCTTAGATGGCTGCTTGTTAGCATTTAAGACCCCAAATGCCATAGTTCAAAGTGGGATGCAGAATGTTTTCATAATAGAATTATTAGAAGTCCCCTTAAGCCATAGTCCCCAAACCCCCGCCCTTGCTCCGCTGACCTTCGAAGCACTCAGTTTATCCTGGAAACTTCTTTGCTTTTGGTCCAGCCCAGTTGAGCTGACCTTCTGTGTATTGAGTATTGTCCTTCCCTTCACCTAAAGTAGTTCTTATCTACTATCTAATCAGTAAATAACCCTCTCCCACCCTCCCTCCTTCCCCCCCTCATAACCACAAAAGAATGTGTTCTTCTCAGGTTATACTATTTCTCAAGATCTTATAATAGTGGTCTTATACTACAATATTTGTCCTTTTGCATCTGACTAGTTTCACTGAGCATAATGCCTTCCAGGTTCCTCCATGTTATGAAATGTGTCACAGATTCATCACTGTTCTTTATCAAAGCGTAGTATTCCATTGTGTGAATATACCATAATTTATTTAACCATTCATCTGTTGATGGACACCTTGGTTGCTTCCAGCTTTTTGCTATTGTAAACAGAGCTGCAATAAACATGGGTGTGCATATATCTGTTTGTGTGAAGGCTCTTGTTTCTCTAGGGTATATTCCGAGGAGTGGGATTTCTGGGTTGTATTGTAGTTCTAACTTTTTAAGAAAACACCAAATAGATTTCCAAAGTGGTTGTACCATTTTACATTCCCACCAGCAGTGTATAAGAGTTCCAATCCCTCTGCAGCCTCTCCAACATTTATTATTTTGTGTTTTTTGGATTAATGCCAGCCTTGTTGGAGTGAGATGGGATCTCATCGTAGTTTTAATTTGCATTTCTCTAATGGCTAATGATAGAGAGCATTTTCTCATGTATCTGTTAACTGCCTGAATATCTTCTTTAGTGAAGTGCGTGTTCCTATCTTTTGCCCACTTCTTGATTGGGTTGTTTGTCTTTTTGTGGTTGAGTTTTGACAGAATCATGTAGATTTTAGAGATCAGGCGCTGGTCAGAGATGTCATAGCTGAAAATTTTTTCCCAATCTGTAGGTGGTCTTTTTACTCTTTTGGTGAAGTCTTTAGATGAGCATAGGTGTTTGATTTTTAGGAGCTCCCAGTTATCTGGTTTCTCTTTGTCATTTTTGGTAATGTTTTGTATTCTGTTTATGCCTTGTATTAGGGCTCCTAACATTGTCCCTATTTTTTCTTCCATGATCTTTACTGTTTTAGTCTTTATGTTTAGGCCTTTGATCCACTTGGAGTTAGTTTTTGTGCATGGTGTGAGGTATGGGTCCTGTTTCATTGTTTTGCAAATGGATATCCAGTTATGCCAGCACCATTTGTTGAAAAGACTGTCTTTTCCACAATTAACTGACACTGGGCCTTTGTCAAATATCAGCTGCTCATAGGTGGATGGATTTATATCTGGGTTCTCAATTCTGTTCCATTGGTCTATGTGCCTGTTGTTGTACCAGTACCAGGCTGTTTTGACTACTGTGGCTGTATAATAGGTTCTAAAATCAGGTAGAGTGAGGCCTCCCACTTTCTTCTTCTTTTTCAGTAATGCCTTACTTATCTGAGGCTTCTTCCCCTTCCATATGAAGCTGGTGATTTGTTTCTCCATCACATTAAAAAATGTCATTGGAATTTGGGCCAGAAATGCATTGTATATATAGATGGCTTTTGGTAGAAAAGACATTTTTAGTATGTTAAGTCTTCCTATCCACGAGCAAGGTATGTTTTTCCACTTATGTAGATCCTTTTTAGTTTCTCGTAGTAGTACTTTGTAGTTTTCTTTGTATAGGTCTTTTACATCTTTGGTAAGATTTACTCCTAAGTATTTTATCTTCTTGGGGGCTACCATGAATGGTATTGATTTGGTGAACTCCTCTTCGATGTTCTTTTTGTTGATGTAGAGGAATCCAAGTGATTTTTGTATGTTTGTCTTATAACCTGAGACTCTGCCAAACTCCTCTATTAGTTTCAGTAGTTTTCTGGAGGATTTCTTAGGGTTTTCTGTGTATAAGATCATGTCATCTGCAAATAGAGATAATTTTACTTCCTCCTTGCCAATCCGGATGCCCTTTATTTCTTTGTCTAGACTCATTGCTCTGGCTAGGACCTCTAGCACAATGTTGAATAAGAGCAGTGATAAAGGGCATAAAAACAAAAAAACAATTTTTTTTTTGGTCTGGTTCCCGTTCTCAAGGGAAATGCTTTCAGGCTCTCTCCATTTAGAGTTATGTTGGCTGTTGGCTTTGTATAGATGCCCTTTATTATGTTGAGGAATTTTGTTTCAATTCCTATTTTGCTGAGAGTTTTTATCATGAATGAGTGTTGGACTTTGTCAAATGGCTTTTCTACATCTATTGATAAGATCATGTGATTTTTGTCTTTTGTTTTATTGATATGGTGGATTACATTAATGGTTTTTCTAATATTAAACCAGCCATACCTGGTATAAATCCCACTTGGTCGGGGTGGATTATTTTTTTTGATATGTTGTTAAATTCTATTGGCTAGAATTTTGTTGAGGATTTTTGCATCTATGTTCATGAGGGATATAGGTCTGTAGTTTTCTTTTTTTGTGGTGTCTTTGCCTCATTTTGGTATCAGGGATATGGTGGCTTCATAGAATGAGTTAGGTAGTATTCCATCATTTTTTATGCTTTGAAATACCTTTAGTAGTAGAGGTGTTAACTCTTCTCTGAAAGTTTGGTAGAACTCTGCAGTGAAGCCATCCGGACCAGGGCTTTTTTTTGTTGGGAGTTTTTTGATTACCTTTTTAATCTCTTTTTTTGTTATGGGTCTATTTAGTTGTTCTACTTCTGATTGTGTTAGTTTTGGTATGTAGTGTTTTTCTAGGAATTCGTCCATTTCTTCTATGTTTGCAAATTTGTTAGAGTACAATTGTTGGTAATAATCTGATATGATTCTTTTAATTTCAGTTGGGTCTGTTGTGATATGGCCCATCTCGTTTCTTATTCTGGTTGTTTCCTTTCGTGTTTTTCTTTATTCAGTCTGGCCAATGGTTTATCAATTTTGTTAATTTTTTTAAAGAACCATCTTTTGGCTTTGTTAATTCTTTCAATTGTTTTTCTGTTCTCTAATTCATTTAGTTTAGCTCTAATTTTTATTATTTGTTTTCTTCTGGTGCCTGATGGATTCTTTTGTTGCTGGCTTTCTATTCGTTCAAGTTGTCGGGACAGTTCTCTGACTTTGGCTCTTTCTTCTTCATGTATGTGTGCATTTATTGATATAAATTGACCTCTGAGCCCTGCTTTTGCTGTGTCCCAGAGGTTTTGATAGGAAGTGTTTTCATTCTTGTTGCATTCTATGAATTTCTTTATTCCCTCCTTAATGTCTTCTATAACCCAGTCTTTTTTGAGCAGGGTATTGTTCAGTTTCCAAGTATGTGATTTCTTTTCCCTGATTTTTCTGTTATTGATTTCCACTTTTATGGCCTTGTGGTCTGAGAAGATGCTTTGTAATATTTCGATGTTTTGGATTCTGCAAAGGTTTGTTTTATAACCTAATATGTGATCTATTCTAGAGAATGTTCCATGTGCACTAGAAAAAAAAGTATACTGTGCAGCTGTTGGGTGGGGTGTTCTGTATAAGTCTATGAGGTCAAGTTGGTTGATTGTAGCAATTAGGTCTTCTGTGTCTCTATTGAGATTCTTCCTGGAAGTCCTGTCCTCCTCCGAAAGTGGTGTGTTGAAGTCTCCTACTATAATTGTGGAGGTGTCTATCTCACTTTTCAGTTCTGTTAAAGTTTTTTTCATGTATCTTGCAGCCCTGTCGTTGGGTGCATAAATATTTAATATGGTTGTATCTTCCTGGTCATTTGTCCGTTTAATCATTATGTAGTGTTCTTCTTTATCCTTTGTGGTGGATTTAATTTTAAAGTTTATTTTGTCAGAAATTAATATTGCTACTCCTGCTCTTTTTTGATTGTTGTTTGCTTGATATATTTTTTTCATCCTTTGAATTTTACTTTGTTTGTGTCTCTAAGTCTAAAGTGTGTCTCTTGTAGGCAGCATATAGACGGACCATGTTTCTTTATCCAGTCTGAGACTCTCTGTCTCTTTATTGGTGCGTTTAATCCATTTACATTCAGCGTAATTATAGATAAGTATGTGTTTAGTGCTGTCATTTTGATGCCTTTTTGTGTGTGCTGTTTACAATTTCATTTTTCCACTTACTTTTTTGTGCTGAGGTGTTTTTCTTAGTAAATTGTGTGTTCCTCATTTTCATAGTATTTGAATTTATGTTTGCTGAGTCGTTATGTTTTTCTTGGTTTTTTTTTTTTTGAGTTATGGAATTGTTATACCTCTTTGTGGTTACCTTAATATTTACCCTTATTTTTCTAAGTAAAAACCTAACTTGTGTCGTCCTATATCGCCTTGTTTTCCTCTCCATATGGCAATTCTATGCCTCCTGTATTTAGTCCCTCTTTTTGATTATTGTGATCTTGTACATATTGAGTTCAATGATCCCTGTTTTGAGCATTTTTTTCTTTTTAAAATTAATCTTAATTTGTTTTTGTGATTTCCCTATTTGACTTGATATCAGGATGTTCTATTCTGTGACCTTGTGTTGTGCTGGTATCTGATATTATTGGTTTTCTGACCAAACAATATCCTTTAGTATTTCTTGTAGCTTTGGTTTGGTTTTTGCAAATTCTCTGAACTTGTGTTTATCTGTAAATTTTTTTTTTAATTTTTTTATCTGATTTTTTTTTCAGCTATATTGGTGTCAATTCCCTGGTCCTCCAGATTTCCCAGTCTGCATTCCAACTGCTCGAGTCTGTTCCTCTGACTTCCTATCGCATTGTCTAATTCTGTAATTTTATTGTTAATCTTTTGCATTTCTGAATGCTATCTCTCTATGGATTCTCGCAACTTATTAATTTTTCCACTCTGTTCTTGAATAATCTTTTTGAGTTCTTCAAGTGCTTTATCAGTGTGTTCCTTGGCTTTTTCTGTAGATTGCCTTATTTAATTTCTGAGGTCATCCCTGATGTCTTGAAGCATTCTGTAAATTCGTTTTTTATATTCTGTATCTGATAATTCCAGGATTGTATCTTCATTTGGGAAAGATTTTGATTCCTTAGTCTGAGGAGTTGTAGAAGCAATCATGGTCTGCTTCTTTATGTGGTTTGATATTGACTGCTGTCTTCTAGCCATCACTAAGATATTGTAGTGATTTATTCTATATTTGCTCACTGAGTCTTATCTTGTTTTGTTTTCTTTCAATATACATAGATGGGCTACTAAATTGCGCTGTCATGATTGTTGTAGCCCTTGAATCACTTATGTCCTACTACCAGCTGGTTTGGGCTATTACCAGATATATTAGCCTAAGAGTCCATTCACAATTCTTGAGTAGAATCTGATTTTCGGTCACCAAGTGTGTGGTGCAGACTGTCACCTCTCCACCTAGAGGAGTAGTGGTGGTAGTTGTGTGCACCAGATTCTATGAGCAGCAGGGTGTCACACTCCAGGAGGGCAGGATGCTGACAGGCTTCCCCCAAGTGCCAGTGAGTTAGGTGTGTCTCTGTTCCTAAAACACTTTGGTGGGTGGGATTTGCAGCTGTACCTTAGGCACCCAATGCATGTACCTCTACAGATTGATAGGTGTCCTCATTCTCAGACCCCTACGGCAGGAGGCTAGGTGGTCTGAGGGGAGTTTCAGCTCTCAGTTCCCTGTTGTGGGGCAGTGAGGGCTCTGTGTAATAGGCAGAGATATGAGACCTGGGAAACTTGTCTTTCCAGTAATCTGCTAAAATAATTAAAGTCAGATCCCTACCAGAGTTGCCTTTGCATTATAGTAGCTACCTTGTTCCCTGTAGGGATGAAAGCTCAAGACTGTGGATCTCATATGCTTGGCTGGAGCTAGTTCTGTATTTTTAGTCCAATTTCAGGAAGTCAGAGAAGGCTTTTTGGTCCTTGGGTTTTTTGTAGCTGCTTCTCTCAGGCCAGGAGAATGCGTTAGGAAAAGAGAAAAACAAACAAACAAACAAACAAAAACCCCAGAGCACTTCACTCTCTGGCTCAGGAAATTCCAATGTTAATGAAGCCACCTGGGAAGGGGAGGGGAGGGATCATATAGATAGAAGAGAGTAGCACCCAGAAATATAGACAAAGTTACTTATCTTGCTTGGTGATGACTGTTTTATCTGAGATTCCCGAGTGGTGTGTATCCTGTGTGCATTGGCTGGGTCGAGATTGCCCCCGAGAGTCAGGCCCGTGTCCTGTGCTTGTGCTGTCTCAGAAGCCTTTGTCAGTTCCTCTGCTCCCAGTCCAAAGCTCAGCACCAAGGTTCCCTGGCTGGGATGCCCCACTCCAAGCTCCAAAACCAGTCGTTGCCTCCCGGTGACTTCTTCTCCTGTCAGCTGCATCACCGCGCTGCCTGCGTGCACTGGCTGGGCTTCCCCCGAGGTCACTTCTGGGGGCTAGGGCTGTGTCCCGTGTTTGCACCATCTCAGAACGCTGTGCTCATCTCCCCTTCGCCCAGTCCAATGCCCTGCACCAATGTTTTCTGAATGGGACGCTGGCTCCAGGCTCCAACAAAGTTGTTGCTTCCCCGTGGTTGCTCGTTCTCAGTCTATCACTCAGGTCAACTCTTTAGATCTGGGTTTGATGGTCAGAGTTCGTAGATTGTCATGCATGTGATCAACTCACTTGTTTTTTCCGAGTCTTTGTTGCAAGAGGGATCTGAGTTAGCTTCTACCTAGTCCGCCATCTTGGTCCCACCTCCGATTCATCTGTCTTTTATAGATATTTTATAATGTATGCATATGGTCCAGGGATCAGATAGCTGACTTTAGTTAGAACTACACTATTCTGAAATCGAAATTTTAGCTCTATTCTTTTACATCTCTGCCAAGCCTGACTTTTTTGACGTGTATGAAAATAGGGCCGTGGAAACTGCTGTGTGCCCTTTTTTTAAATATTTAAACTGATT
The DNA here is from genome assembly GCF_030014295.1 of Loxodonta africana. NCBI lineage: Eukaryota > Metazoa > Chordata > Mammalia > Proboscidea > Elephantidae > Loxodonta > Loxodonta africana. The sequence continues at coordinate 55,142,840 of NC_087351.1, forward strand.
GCTCAGAATATTAAATTTTGGGGTGTAGTGTTTTAGTGTGACCTTTTCAAAATTAAATTCACTTTTTATTTTTTCAAGAAATAAGATATAATAAAGTAGTGGTTTAATCTCCAAGTCAGATATTCCATGGGCTAAAATGAGATAAGGGTATGTTTTCATCATCTTTCACGTTTTATCACACACGGATTAAGCATAGTCCCTAATACTAGTGATTTTTCTGCTCTTCATTTCAGTACCTTTCAAATACCCCTCTCTGATTTAAGAAAAGATTAATTACTACAGAAACTCTTTTTACATTCCAGGCTGGCACAGCTGCACCAAATCTGAGAACTCAGCTCCCATCAGTTTAAAACCATAACAATCGATCTCTACAATTCTATACACAAACACAAAATTCTTCACCTCTGCCTGTGCCCTCCCCAGAATAAACAACCAAGAACAACAAAAGATAGTAATTTGTGTGCTAAACAGATGCCAGCAATAATTTACACTATTTTCGTGGCCTTTTCCCCATCATTGACTTCTTTAATTTTTTCTTATCCTCGAGTAACCCTGTAATGAAACAAAGATAGTGAGACTACTCTCACATACTTTGGACATGTTATCAGGAGCGATCAGTCCCTGCAGAAGGACATCATACTGGGTAAAGTAGAGGGTCAGTGAAAAAGAGGAAGACCCTCAAGAAGATGGATTGACACGGTGGCTGCAACAATTGGCTCAAGCATAACAATGATTGTGAGGATGGTGCAGAACTGGGCAGTGTTTTGTTCTGTTGTACAAAGGGTCACTGTTAGTTAGAACCAACTCATTGGCACCTAACAACAACAACAATAACTCTGTAGCAGGGACATCAAAGAATCACCTTCTCTTGTTCCCATTCCACAGAATTGCATACATCTCATTGTAATTTACACAGAGTGAACAGAAAATCTCACAATTTAAAACAACCAGTTCAAGATAAGTATTATTATGAACACACCCCAGCTCTTCACAGAACTACAAAATCATAAACAAAAGATAGTTTAGTGCCTCAAACATTACAAACGAAAGATAATTTTTAAAGGACTGAAGATAAATAGAAGAGGGGATTGAAAAACTATTGGATCATTTTTGTTTGTTTTGCTCATCAGTCTCTTCTTTCAATACTACCAAATTCCTTTATTTGCAAGGCAATACGGGTATATCCTATATCTAAATAAAGATTTAAAGCCTAGTGATGTTAGCATGAAATGGATTCAAATCAGGCAGAGAACATGACTTATTATTATCATTTATAGCAATGCTGCCATTTCCATTGCTGTTGTTGCTGCAGCTGTTATCATTATTTCTGAGTGAGGCAGCTTAATGTTCTGGTTAAGGATGTGCTGTCAAAGTAGGCAGACCTGGCAAAGGATTTTCCAGTCCAAGCAATCCTGAACCAATGGAGGTTTTACAAATCTTCACAGTGATCATATTAGGGCAGCAAAGTGATCACTGTGGGCTATGTTATGCTTCTGAGGAACCTAAAAGACCTTGAAACCTCATTATGTGGCACCACTGAAATATCCTCCCAGGGTTTATTTTTTGATCCATTGGTTGCTTAAGAGTGTGGTGTTTGATTTCACATATTTGTGAATTTTCCAATTTTCCTTCTGTTATTGATATCTAGCTTCATTCCATTGTGGTCAGAGGAGATACTCTTCTTGATTTCAGTGTATTTTTAAAAATGTGGGGAGACGTATTTTTGCCTAACATTTGGTCTCTTCTGGAGAACATTCCATGTGTACTTCAGAAGAATGAATATTCTTCTGTTGTTGGGTAAAGTGTTCTATATGTATTAGGTATACCAACTTAATTATTAGTGCTATTGAAGTCCACTATTTCCTTATTGATTTTAACCTAGATATTTTATTCATTATTTAAATTGGTTATTGAAGTCTCTAAATATTACTGTATAATTGTAGACTTCTCTATTCTGCAAATAGCTACCTTTTGAGTGGAGAGTTTAATCCACTTACATTTAGAGTAATTCCTGATAAGAGAGAACATACTTCTGCTATTTTCAATTTTTCTTAAGTCTCATATGGCCCTTATGTCTTTCATTATTGCCTTACTTGTGTTTAGCTGATTTTTTGTAGTGAATTGATTTGATTTGCCTCTCATTTCTTTATGTGTGTATGTGATTTATATATACATATTTTTGTTGTAACCATGGGGATTAAATTTAATACATACGTATGTAACAATTTTGTTGGAATCGATATCAACCTAAATTAAAAAACAAAACAGACAAAAAATAACGCTTGCCATTGAGCTGACTCTGACTCATAGCAACCCCATGTGCATTGGAATAGAACTGTGTTACATAGGATTTTTAGTGCCTGATATTTTTAGGAAGTGGATTGACAAGTCTTTCTTCTGAGGTGCCTCTGGATGGACTCAAACCACCAACTTGTCAGTTAGCAGACAAGCTCTGTTTGTTCCACAAAGGGTATAACTTGAATAGCATATAAAAACTACTCCCTCATATGATTTCATCCCTCTTTTGTTGTCATAAATTACATTTTTGTCTCAAATTATTATTTGTAATTTGTCATAAACTGCAAAAGTGGAGTTCAAACCAAAAATACTATAATACTCATTTTTATATATTTCCCATATTGTTACCTTTACCATAGATCTTTATTTCTTCATATGATTTCAAGTCACTGTCTAGTGTCGTTTCATCTCACCCTACTTCCAGCATTTCTTATAGGGCAGATCTTGTGGCAACAAAATCCTTCAGCTTTGGTTTATCTGAGAATGCCTTAATTTCTCTTTCATTTTTGAACGGTATTTTTGCAGGATATAAAATTCTTGCTGACTTTTTTTTTTTTTTTTTCATCTTTTAGCACTTAAAATATGTCATCCCATTGCTTTCTGGCCTACATGGTTTCTGATGAGATTTTGGCTTTTAGTCTTACTGAGGAATGCTTGTATATAAGTCACTTCTCTCCTACTGCTTTCAAAATTTTCTCTGTCTTTGCCTTTTAACAATATGATTATTATGTGTCTCTGTGTAGATCTCTTCGAATTTATCCTACTTGGAGTTCATTGAGCTTAAGCTTCTCAGATGCATATATTCATGTGTCTCATTAATTTGAAAATTGGCCAGTATTTCTTCAATTTTCCTATCTGCCCCTTCCTTTCTCTTTATTGATATTATTTTGTTCACACACCTCTTCCCTGATTTCCTAGAGTCCTTTGTCCATATTTTTCTTCATCCCCTGAGAATATTTAGAACATTTGTCTTAAAGTCTTTGTCTACTAATAGCATGCCTGGGCTTCCTCAAGGATGATTTCTGTCAACTTATTTGTTTATGTCAAATGAGCTATACTTTCATGTTTCTTTGTATGCTTTGTGTTTTTTTGTTGGTTTCATTTATTTATTGGTCATTATTGTTGTTGAAAAGTGAACACATGAATATTGTAATGCATTAACTCTGGAAATAAGCTTCTCCCTCCTACCCATGGATTGATGTTTATTCAGTTGTTGAAAGCTGTAGTAGTCCATATGTTTAGTAAATTTGCCAACTATTTTGACATGGACCGGATTCCTTTTTGTGTGTGTTCACTGAAGTCTCTGTACATTAGCATGCTTTTAGCTAGTGCTTTGACAGAGATTTCCCTGATCACTAGGCGTGGTTTTATTGCCTTTTTCTTGATTCAGTGTTTGCTTGGTTGGTGTAAACTTGTATCTGTTTTCTAGAGTTCCGACCAAGTTGCTTGTTTTTCGATATTTCTTTGCAGAGTTTAGAGCTTAGCACTGCCTACTTCACAACTTTTTGTTGTTTTCCTATTCATAATATTTTTGAAAACATACAAATCAATAAGAAAAGACAGAAAATACAAAGGAAAAAAAAGGGCAAAAGTCTTGAACTGGCATTTCACAAAACAGGATATTAAAATGGACAATACACCTTAAAAAGGTGGTCAACATTATTAGTCACTTGGGGAATGCAAATTAAGATACAATGCAACACCTCTATACATCCCCTGGGTTAAAATTAAAAAGAATAAAAATTGCAAATATAGGTGAGAATTACAAATATAAATGAACTGATTGTTTAAAATGACAATGAGAAATGTTATTTATACAAAATCAGGGTTTTGAAACACTGCTGATGAATGTATAAAATTGTACAACCACCATAGAAGGTTTTTTGGGAATACTACTAAGCCTAGATTATTGCATTCTGAAGTATACATCAGCAGAAATGCATTCAGTAGAAGACATATACAATAATATTCATAGTAGCCCATTTTTTAATATTTTTAAGCTGGAAATGGAAACCTTCGTGGCCTAGTGGTTAAGAGCTTTGGCTGCTAACCAAAAGGTCAGCAGTTTGAACCCACCAGGTGCTCCTAGGAAACTCTATGGGGCAGTTCTACTCTGTCCTATAGGGTCGCTATGAGTCGGAATTGATTCGATGGCAACGGGTTTGGTTTTATGGTTTTTTAATCTGGAAACTACCCAAATAATCAACAAGACTAGAATATCATACATTTTTTTTTTTTATATTCACACCATGGAACAATATAAAACAGTTCAAATAAAAGCCCTACAGCATGATGTAAAAATACGGCTAAATTTCACAAATATATTCTAGTGGGAAGGAAGCCAAATACAAAGAGACATAATGTATAGCTATTTTATATGAAGTTAAAAACAGGCAGTATTAATCTATGATATCCCGTATTAAGATAGCAGTTACCCTCATGGCATGTAATTATCGAACGAGAGCACAGGAGAGATTCTAGGATGCTGGTAATGTTCAGTTTCCTGATCTACATGTTGGTCAAAGAGCCTTGGTCCATTCTGAAAATTCATTAACATGTATGATGTATGCAGTTTTCTCCATTTTAGTTCAAAAAAATTGTTACAAAATCTTTGCACAGATAGTAAGTAAATATTTGTGTTATTGTGTTCCAATTAACTCTTGCTGTGTAACAAACTAAGCCTTAGTAGTTTTTTAAAAACAACTTCTTGTTTTTTTTTGGGAGTCAGGAATATGGCCAAGATTAATCTGGGTGACTTCTCTGTTCCATATGTTATTGAAAGAGCTCACTCAGTCAATATTCAGTGCAAAGAATGGTCTACAGCATCCAAAATGTCTATACTTACAGATTTGGCACCTAGGTAGGAATGGCTAAAAGGCTAGGGTTAGCTTGGACTGTCTACTTGAATGCTTATTGGTAGTCTCAAGGTAGTTGGACTTCTTAAATGGCTGTTTTCCATTAGCCATATTCTATTGGTAGTGAAGTAAAGAGCACATTCATATTTAAGGAAGAGATTGTAGAGCCCATCACTTGATGAGAGAAGTATAAAAAAGTTTATGACCATCTTTAATCTATGGTATACATATGATTAACAGAAAAAAAAAAAAGATATATACTTAAGTATATAAAATGTCCTTACAAATCAATGTGAAATGCAAACAAACAAACAAAAAAAAACTCAATAGGAAAAAAAATGGCTCTAAATTCACAATTGAAACCAGAAAGAAGAAAAATTGTCAATAATCATGAAACATGAAAAGGTGCTTCATGACATTAGTAATCAATGATATGCCAATCACTATAATATTACGTTACTATTTTGGCATGATAATTATGTTAAAAAAATGAAAATTATTGTTATTATATTTTAGGAAGGATATATTAAATTGTTCACTTTCATTAATTTTTTACTGTTTAATTTGCTGAACAATTTTGGCTAAAATATTGTTCATATATACAAAATATATGTACAGGGAGTTGAAAGGAAAATTATCACTAACAGTGAAAACCTGGAAGTCCTATAACATCTCTCAGTTGAAAAATGTAATGCGTTATTGTACTTTATTTGAACAAAATTGTAAGAAATGAGTTAACTTAGCTCTCAAATCTATTCTAAGTCAATATAATGACTATGAACTTCTACCAATGATTTGAAGTAATAATGAGAAATAAATAATTTATTATCCAAAAGCAATATTGTCTATAGAATAGACCTTCCATAAACAAGTTAACAGAAAAAAATCTCTTGCTCTTGTCATTGGTATTTAGAAGATTCACAGCTACAATTGTGGCTATATTTTGAAAAAATATGTACACATTTTTTAACTCTTCTAAAAATGGCTATGACCGTGATTAAATTATGGCATATACCACATGGGAATCTTTTGCTCAGTGTTTATGATAACATTCTTTTTATCAACTCTGGAAGAACAATACTGTATCTTAATACCAAGGGCCGTCTGCTGCTACAGATGTCAAACTATGGTGTATTGACAGTTTGGATGATAGCAAAACTGAGTTAATTCTTTGCTAGGGGCAATGGTAAACAAGTACATTTTGTTTCTCCAAATATAATTCAACTAATGTGGTTTGCATCATAAAAGTTTATAATGCAGATGGGCCAGTGTAGCAAAGCCACATTCATCAGATGGGAGGGTGTGTAAGAGCTGAAAGTCCCTACCTGAGAAATAAAGCTATAGTTTGGCCAAAAACAAGATGGTGCAACAGAACAAATGTGTTCCACACTCTTTGATCCTACCTCTTTGCCTGTCCCACAAGCCATGACTTCAGACTGTCTCTAACTCTAGCTTCCACAGTCTCTTGTAGTTTTATACAGTGACATCTTCTATCTATTTAGTTGTTGAATTTGGCTTCTATCTATTTAGGTGTTGAATTTGCTCCCATTGCATGTTCTGGTGACCTACTGAGTCTCTTCATATTATATAATTAAAAAAAAGAATTTATTATTTTGCATTTAGACTTTACTGTTAGCCGTGATGCTTTAAAGGAATCCTTATATACTAGTTGTGCTGTGTGGTTAATATTGTAGGCTGTAAGAATCAGACTCCATGTGTTTAAATGCCAGCTCCATACTCACAAGCCATGTAATCTTATAAAAGTTAACTTCCCTAACATTCAGTTTCTTCATCTGAAAAATGTAGATAAAATAGTGCCTGAATATTAGGTTGTTATAGAGATTAAATTAGATCATCATTTTAAAATGATCACCACAGAGGTAATTATCACATAAATGTTGATATTCATGATCAACCATAAATGCTTTCCTTCCAAGGTAATTCAAATATGGAGTCATTGTTTTTTTTTTATATACTATAGAGTCAGTACTGACATTGATTTACCTGTACATTTTCAGTACCATACCTACTGAATGAAGGAAGTAGCAATTCTTCACCCATCACTGTCACACACTGAAGAGTAGTAGACTGGTATTTTCTCATAAACTAGTATAACAAGGAGAATTTATTTATTATTTATTATATAGAAGTCCCCCTTATACTTCTTTAAAGAAAATTATTGCCAAATTGAAATATTGATGTTTTATGTTTGAGGTTTTGATTCCATGTAAGTATGTTAAATTAATATATCTTATCTGTGTAAGGGAGTGTTAGCCAAGAATGGCTGAGTGACTGCTATGAAAAGGTCCCAGATCCTGGATGGCATCATGCTCAGTGAAATAAGTTGAGCACATTAGGACAAGTATTATATGATCACTCTTCTATAAGAAAGCAAGAATAGATATACATGAAGAGGCCGATGTCCATTGGTGGTTACCAGTGAGAAGAGGAGGGAGGGGAAAGCATGCATTAGATTGTAGATACTTGTTATTTTTGATGCGAAAAGTGGCACTGAATGTGAGTGCAGTGTGCATAGCATGAGCAAAGTAAAGGATGTTGATGAGAAGCACTCACGAGAAAAGGATGCCTGTACTGAAGAATTTGACATATATAAGAGGGCAACAACTTCAACAAAGACCAAAAAATGAGTGCATGATCACATACTGAGTAGGTACAGCGGTAAACATGGGAGAAAAGACAGAAGTAGCTATATGTACATGTAAGTACAGATACGTGTGTGCAGGCACATATACTCATTGAAGACACAGCTACAAATACTCCTCAGACATAACTAAACACTTTCTTAGATTAGTTTTCTAGGTTTGAAAGCTTAGAACCATAATGCTATGGAACAACTCAGTTAATTGACATAACATAGTTCACAAAGTTCATGTTCTGCATCCTAGTGAAGCAAGAAACCTCTTTGGTCTTAAAATCTTGCGAACAGCCATCTAAGACTCAACTAGTCGTCTCTACTCATCAGGAGAAAAAGAGTAAGAAGGTAATCAAAACCTCAGAGAAGGAATAAGTCTACAAGACTGATAGACTACAGGAGCCATGACTTCGTCTACCCTGAAACCAGAAGAACTGCATGGTGTCTGGCTACCACCACTGACTGTTCTGATAGGGATCACAATAAATGGTCCCAGACAGAATGTGAAAAAAAAAAATGGAGACCAAAGCTCAAATTTTAAAAAAGACTAGATCTTTCTCTATCCGGACCAGTTGAGACCAGAGGAGTCCCTGAGACTATTGCCCTCAGACACTCTTTAAATGTCGAACCGAAATTATACCGTGAGATCACCTTTTAATGAAACACCAGAGTGGTACACAAAATAAAGGATATTACCTGTAGGAACGGTGCTCTACTAAAAAAACACCTGCATGACACCAAAACGTCAACATTCACTCTAAAGCAAAGGTGAGAAGATAAGGGGATGAGGAAACTAGAGTAGTAGAAATGAAAAAATCAGAACAAAATTAGAGAGAATGTAACTAATATTACTAAACAATTTGTGTGGAAATTGTCAAATCTGAACCTAACTTGCTATGTAAACTTTTACCAACACAATAAAATATTATTTAGAAAAAAAGGTCCTAGATGTCGTTTATCTGTCTTGAGCTATTAACTAATACAATATGGAAATCTGATGTTAAAGGTAAGTAGAAAGGGATTCAACATTTTCATTAAGTTTAAACTCACATACCACTCAATGTTCTACTGGGAAGAAATTGGGTACATCTTTTGCTGGTAATATTTTCATAATTGCCATGTTATTTTCTACCTTTACATTTCTCAAGGTGTCAGTAAGCACCTTTTAATCAGCAGTAATCACATAAATCACATTCAGGAAAGAAACTAATTGGCTAGATTCTTTCAAAATAAATTTGTTGGTGTTATGCTTTTAAGAAGAATTCTGTTTGTGCTGTGTCAAATATCTAAAGTGTCAGCATATTAGCTTTATTATAACTGGCTCTAGTATTTATTAATTTGTTTATATTCATGTAAGATAAGTAGTTTAATCAAATATTCATTAAAAATAATTCATTTGGTCTTATCATTTTAAGTAACATTTTTAGGTTTCCTTTCCAGCATGTCTCTTCTGATGATTTATTAAAAATGAGTTATGTTTCATTTTTTTAATACCCATTCAGAAAACAAAATAAACTGAAACCTGTTGCCTTCTAGTCAATTCCAACTCAGAGCGAACCCTATAGGACAGAGTAGAACTGCCCCATAGAGTTTCCAAGGAGCGCCTTATGAATTCGAACTGCTGGCCTTTGGTTAGCAGCCTTAGCACTTAACCACTATGCCACCAGGGTTTCCATGTGCATTCATAGAGACTTCTTTTTTCATAAATACATTTTGTATAACAAAGATTGTAACCAATGTTATCATTAAAATTATGATCTCCTTCTAGTTTTGAGTTTCTAGGTGGATAAATACATTTTTTCTGACATGGCTCTTTTAATCTTTCGAGTGCCACTGTATCCCATAATGAAACTCCCAATCTAGAAGTCATGTGAAATTAAAATATTTTATTGTATATCTTTCCATTATGCTATAGGAAGATAGTTTGCTTTGGGCTTCAGTTTTAGGTCTTTAGTATTAGGCATAATTTTCCAAGTCTTCAAGAAATGTGGTGTTCAAATCCTTCTTTTTTTGTGATTTGAGAAGGAATTGCTGTATGTAGAATGTGAGAATAAATTTGGAATTATAGATTCAAGACATCAGTAGTCTTGTCTTTTTAAATAAAACCTCATGTCCTGGAGGAGAATTTCAAAATAAAAGACACTTATTTTATTATTATTTATAACTAAGGAGAGTCCAAACAGTAGCCTGATTCATGAAAACTATTACTGGAGGAAAATGTGGGGAGACAGTATATTTTTATATGCAAACATTGGAAGAAAACTCAGATATAAGGTATTATCAATTTTCTCTTGAGTCAGTGTGATAAGATTGTATCTTTTTGTTTCTATTACCTTTTATTTGTCTTACCCTGCAAAATTTTACAATATAAATTTTCCTGAAATAACTATTGTAAGAGCTTTGTATGAATATTCCTGTATCTCCCCTCTATGTTGATATATTCTTATTGTGATTAAATTGTTTATGAAGGAAATGACAATTGTATTCAATGATTCAGGCTTATAGTTAGTGTTACAATGACAATTAAAACAAACTAAAAATCAAACCAAACCTGTTGCCATCTAGTCAATTCCAATTTATGGCGACTCCATATGTTATGGACTAGAACTGCTGCATAGAATTTTCTTAGCTGTAATAAATAATTATAGAAGCAGATCACCAGACGTTTCTTCAGCAGAACCCTGGTTGGATTCAAGCCACCAAGCTTCGGTTTAGCAGCTGATCACAAATCACTGTAGGTCAAATGCTTCAGCTATTTAATTAGATCCATGCCTTAGCCAATTTATAAAACCATTCATTGCCTTACATCCGCTATACTCTACCTAAATATTTTTGTTAATGGAATTAAAAAAAATCTACTAAGTTTTCATTTCTTTTCTTTTTTTTAACTAAAAGAATAATAAAAAAATGAGACTATCAAAAAGGCAAAAAAAAAAAAAAGCCAGGTTTTAGTTTAGTTTACTATTACCAATTTGATTGACAGATTTATACATAAATAAAAATCAGGAAATGCTTTCAGGTTACATTATGGATATCACATTAATAACTGAGCATAAATTTGAATAGATATCTTCTGGAATATAGTTTATATTTCATAACAGATCAGAACTCAAAAAATCTTAATTGGTGATTTTTTTTTTTTTACTCTTACATAAACCTCCATAAACCAACTGTAATCAATTTTCCCTTAATTTTGAGAAAATTGAGCTGAATAAGCAGAATCCTAGACAATAGGAATCAATTAAGTTCCATATTCTCTCCAGAGTCTTACTCTGACATCACCACCTGTTGTCACTTGAAAAAAAAAAAAAAAATTTGCCAGAGAGTCAATTCCAACCATACAGGATGAAGTAGAACTGCCCAACAGGGTTTCCAAGGAGCAGCTGGTGGATTTGATTTGGATTCAAACTGCTGACCTTTTAGTTAGCAGCCTGAGATCTTAACCACTGTGCACCAGGGCTAGTGAAAAAGTCTACACAGGAGAAACCCTATCTGTCCCAGAAGAGAGAGCTGAACAAGCACTTTAGGAGGCCAAGTTACCATGTCTCGGTTATCAGCAGGAAAAGCCTGTTATAATCCTACGAGTCCAAAATCCAGGATAATTTATTCAGGAAAAGTAATAGTGACAAAGTTTGAGACAAGGGCAGAAAAATGAGAATTATCACTAGGGTACAATTTGAGATAATGATCACAATGTTTCTTTGATGAGGTTTTATGAGAAAAAGCTACTTAACATTGCAGTATATATGATGTTTCTTTTGAATTATGAAAAACAATAAACCAAACCAAACCCAGTGCTGTTGAGTCGATTCCGACTCATAGCGGCTCTATAGGACAGAGTAGAACTGCCCCATAGAGTTTCCAAGGAGCACCTGGCGGATTCGAACTGCTGACCCTTTGGTTGGCAGCTGTAGCACTTAACCATTACGCCACCAGGGTTTTCTGAAAAACAATAGAGGGTGCAAAATTAGATTATAGTCATAGTCTAAAATAATTTAAGAAAAGGGTGCTTAAAGTAAGAATAAGCACATGTGGTGGGCATAAGAGAAATAAGTACTAAATAAGTTAAAACATAACTAAATATATGTGGAAAACATTACAGGTTCATGGACCAGTGATTAGGGAAAATCAATGCAAAATATTGGAACTCTGGTTTTTAATGTATTTACTTGAAAAACAATTTTAAATATCACTTAAGGATATAGCAGCTTCTTCAAATTCCAAAGGTCCATGTGTATTAAGTACAGTATTAAAGTTGAATATACATCTTAATGTTTGTAATTGTGTTCCATATTTTCTTAATATTTAAATTATGATACCATTCGATGTTGCGCATGTTAAACTCTCTAATTCTGGCAGAACTGAATTAATCTCCTTCTCTTTATCTCTCTCTCTGTCTGTCTCTTGATCTCTCTCTCTCATTTCAAGCCCTATGATTAGAAACGGTTAATTGGTCCCAGTCCGATGAAACTAATGAGTGCTCAGTGCAGCGTCGTTCCAAATTATGATAAAACTTATTGTCTGCTTAGACTTTTATTCTTTTTTCCCCCCTTTTTTCTTCATCAGAAGAAATTGAGAAAAAGCGATTTTCTCATTTGCTAAATAACCCAGGAGGAATTTGAGATTTAGAGCTTTATAATATTTTATATAATTTGAACAGGCTATTTAAAGAAAGCTTTTAAGTTGAGAAAGACTTTTAGGGATATTTAATTTTTTCAGTCTGTATTCCAATTGCTAGTTTTATAGGAGAAACAAAAGTATAATGCCAACTGCTCTACACTTTGGAGAGAGCCACCCGTCGGGATTTCTTGTCTACCAGAGCCTGCTTCATATTGAAAGGCAGAACACCTCCTTTAGCATTTAATTCTTGCATTTTCCCTGACATTGGCATGATTCCAACTTTGTCAAGCTGTAGAAAAAAACTCATTAATGAATGAGATAAAAATGACTCCTTCATTTAACTACGTAACTATTTAAAAAATGACAAATTGTATCATGGGAAGGAAATTAAAAAAAAATCTCAGATCAGATTAAATTTTATTTTTCAGAAAGGTGTAGACCTCTGAAAGGGTTTTATTCCTTTTTAATAAAATTCAGGGTCTTTATCATTTGGTCTTTGATATAGCTTTATATAGCTTTCATAGGGTACAGCTGCTCTGAAGAAATATTAAAGCCGGTTTTACTCTCTGCCATATTCTACCTTCTTTCTTTTCCAAAACAAAAAAAGTATATTAAGAGTCATATTATTTTTTCCTATCATAAACCTGAACCAGAAGAAATCTAATAGAATTTGAAGGTTTATAACAGAGGTAGTATTTTCCAACTGTCTTTCATCACAGTGGAAACCTTAGCCAACTCATATTATAATCCCATTGGTTTCCTAGCCATGTGGTTAAATATAACGCAGTTCACAGGGAGCTATTTCTTCTCTGATAGTGTATATCATGTGTATGGTTTTATGTGCCTTAAATATATAACCAGGTTTTTTTTTTTTTTGCATTTTGCTTGCCCCATTTATTACTTAACTCTCTATTCTTTATTTAGAATGTACAATAATACAAGGAAATACAAGCAGAGCTGTATGCACATAGATATCTAGTTATCATTATTCAATAGATGTTGACACATATGTCCATATTGTGACTATAAATATGCATACATATTACATTAACGTAGTCTATGTCTATTATACATGTAAACATGTGATGTATAAAGTTAAAACTATCTGTGAAAAGTGCCAGGCAATTATTTTCAACGGTGATAGTCTTGGGGTACCGTGGTCAACAAATGTCTCCTACTAAAACAGGTAGTTATGAATTACTACTTTAAAGGTATAGAAAGATAATTTGGATGCCTTTTTATTAGATTTTAGTTCACAATCCCACAAATTATGGAACAATCTCTGTCCTTATTCTTCAAATGTTTGAATCAAAGGAACTGGATGCACCGATTTAAAACCAAAACCAAATCCATTGCTGTCATGTTGATTCTGACTCATGGCGACCCTATAGGACAGAGTACAACTGCCCATAGGGCTTTCAAGGCTGTAAATCTTTATGGAAGCAGACTACCACATCTTTCTCTTGAGAAGCAGCGGGTGTGTTTGAACCGCTGACCTTTTGGTTAGCAGCCAAGCACTTAACCACTGTGCAACAAAGGCTCCTAAGTCACTGATTGCGACCCCTCAATTTTGAATGGATTTTCTTCCTTAACATGTGAGAAGCCTATTGAAAAATACTCAGAATTTTCACTTACTAAAGACAATGAAAAGGTAGAATGAAGCACTCATTGCCTTGTTTTCTCCCAAACTATTGTCATGACTATGTCCTTGGTTTCACTTACAGATTATTTTCATTGGTTATTTACGGTTTTCTTTCATTTTCTATTACTGGTTCCTGTTACACTGAAGTCTTTGACTAAAAGAAAAAAATTACTAATGACTTCCTAATTAAAACAAAACAAAATAGTGTCTTCTCTTCACCCTCCCCAACTTTAACCTCTTAATTTCTCTAGATGTGACTTTTTTCAAAGTAGTGTCTTAGGATATTAGGAATTCTTCCACCTTCTTTTCTGGCATACTTCATCCAAATGAGTTGGCAAATTCTGTTAGTTATATTTTTTATTGCATATGAATTCTGGCTCATTTTTCCATAGTACAGTTATTGCCTTAGTTTATGATATTCTATCATGAATTTTTCACCAGAGTATGCAGATTCTTTTCTTTGTTTGAAGGTTAGGGTGAGAAGCTGATTGTGGATATTTTCCCAAAATTTGACTTCAGCCGTATATAGGCTATAGCTTTACTTAGATTGAGTTCCCCTCTAGTTAGTCCAACACCAAACTTCTGCTGCATTGCTCTCAACAATCTCATGTCTTTGTTCTTGTCCCTATGAAAAAGTTTCCCCTGCTTTTCCAGACCATTTTTTGTGTACCTTTGGATTCAACTCCAGCACAGCAGCAGTATTCAAGCTCCGAAAGAATTCCTGAGAATGTTCTCTACTTTCCATTGCTGCTCTCTTGACAGAAGTCTGAGATGCATGTAATGGAGAAAATTTCAAACTGAGTAAGTTATTTTTATATATTTGTCTACGTTAAAATGGAATTTGAACATTAGGGCAATGATAAGTGAAAAAGAAAAGAATGATAAAAAGTACACCTTTTTTAAGTTGTATCTCAATAAAAAAAAATAAAAATGTTTGCACATTATTGAAGTCAGTCTATTCATGATGCAATCTCCTGGGGCCTTTAAAAGGGATACAGATATATAAATGCTAATATAAGGAAAGCTTGTGATTTTACAGTGAAATGACTCTAGAAGAGAAATAGTATATAGTAATGGGTATGGAGGGCTCTGGAGTGTCAAACACTATCCTTAATATTCTGTATGTTTACTTCATTTAAAATGTACAACTATACCCATTTTCCAGGTGAGGAACTAACATCTAAGTGGGTTAAATTAACTTCACATATTTAGCAGGTATAAACTGGCAGGGCAGGGACTGATTCCAGTTGTGCTATCTATCTTGTTTTTGTCTCTTTTCCCATCACATTTCCATCAAATACCTTGCATTTAGTTCATAAATGAATGAGAGAATAAAATGATCTTTTAATATTGGGGAGGTTCTACTGATATTGTATCCATAAATTGTGAAAACAAATTCTCAATTTAAAAAAAAAAACCTTCTTAATGATATGAAAAGCAGTAAAGGGGTAAAATTGCTACGTGGACTAAGGCTACACTTAAATTTTTACAGAAAAGCTAAAATTTTACAATGTGATGAACGTTTGCTTTTTAATGTGATTCACATAGTATTTCTTAAATGTTCATTATATGCAAGGCTCTGTGCAAAGATTTTACACTTATCAGTTAGATTAGGGTAATAATTATGTGTCAAATTGATAAGTGCCTGAATAATGAGGGTGAAGAAGGAGACAGTAGATCAGATCAAATTACCAGCATCACCGAATCACGTACATTCAAATGAGACTCAAGGAGGGACTGGCTATGTGAATCAAGAGTGCAGATTTTCAAATTTTATTTTTTTAATGTATCTGAAGTTCTCTCATTCTTTTCTGAAGCTTTTATTGGCAGTTTTGTTTTGTAACGCACACTTGAAATATAATTAAAAGCACCCAAAATTTGCAATGAAAAGTCTGAAGATCAATAAAGGTATAAGATTACAATATCAATATAATGACATGACTAAATAAAGCCACTGGTGTAGGAATGAAAGGTTTATATTTCTGCAATATCATTAACAACTGATGTTGGATTTTATTTTCCATTAAAAAGTTCCTAAAACAATAAACATTTATATACAACCCTAAAGATAAATGGAATATGATTATATGATAACTATTTGATAAAACATGCCTTTTAATAAAACTTGGTTGGAGTTATCTACCTCTAAGATTAAAAGAATGACAAAAAGTATACCATATAAATTATACCTCAGTAAAAAATTTAAAAAAACTTATTTGCATATAGGTATGGATTGAATTGTGTTCCCCAAAAATAAACCAAACCGGTGGCTGTCCACTGAGTCACTCTCGACTCATAGCAACCCTATAGGACAGAATAGAACTGCTCTCTAGGGCTTCAAAGAAGCAGCTGCAGGATTTGAACTGTCAACTTTTGTTTATCAGTTAAGGTGTTAACCACTGCATCGCCAGGACTCCCCTGCTAATATAGGTGTTATAAACCCTAACCGCTATACCTATAATCTCATTAGGGAATAAGGCTTTTCTTTGCTATGTTAATGAGGTCTTATCAGTGGAGGATGTGTTTTAAGCCAATCACTTTTGAGATATAAAAGAGTAGATTAAGCCCAGAAGCCAGCAATCACAGACAGAGGGAGATAGATGCTGGTCACCAAGGAACCAAGGAACTGAAGCTGAAATGAGACAAGGACCTTCCCCTAGAGCCCACAGAGAAACTCTTTTCATAGAGCTGGTGCCCTAAATTCAGACTTCTAGCCTCCTAAAATGTGAGAAAATATGTTTGTGTTCATTAAAGCCACCCATTCATGGTATTTCTATTATACTACCCATACCCATTGCTGTTGTATCACCAGGAAACTAAGAAACATGTTATCATAGTCAATATGCCCATGATGCAGTCTCCTGGGCCCTTTTTTCTCCTGTCTTACCTATGGAAAGTAGTGGGAAAATATGTGTGAAATAAATTAATGTCTGTAAGTTGCAAATTGACCTAAGAAAATTTGCCTTTGCACTTTTTTACAATTTGTTGTTGTTGTTAATAACTGTAAACACAGAAAAATTTTGAGGACACAGAATTAGTTACTCCCCTCTAAAACTTTTTTTTACCAATTATAATGAAAGTGAGTCCCAGACTATTCTGCCATGCATCTTACCTTTAATTAACTGAACATTTATTAGCAGTGAAGCACTAAAATAGTTCATGCAGCATTCACCGTTGAAATTAACTGGACACTGTTTGCACTAATAAAACCTGTTTTTCTCATGTACCATGCTAATTAAGGAAGTACTTGCTGTTCATCCAGCTAGAAAAAATAGAATCACTTTTAACCATACCTTGGGGACTATGGACTACCTGAAGGGAAAGTAAAGTGAGCGCTGGTGGCACAGTGGTTAAGCCCTTTGCTGCTAAAGGAAAGTTCTGTGGTTTGAAAGAACCCACCAGCCTCTTCATGGAAGAAAGATGTGGTAGTCTGCTTCCGTAAAGATTTACAGCCTTGGAAATGCAATGGGGCAAGTCTACTCTGTTCTTTAGGTTCCGTAGTGTGGCTGAGAGTAGAAATCAACTTGATGGCAATGAGTTTGTTTTGTTTTGTTTTTTTGGGTGAGAAAGTGCATTCTTTTTTGGAATGCTGGCTGCACTTGGTTTAGACCTTCATCTAAGAAAGAAGTATACAGCTTCACAACCCATGCTGAAGTGTTTTCCAGCAAATCGCATAATATGGTGGAAAAAAAAAATGAATAGTCGCAGTGTTAATCATATTTTGCTCCATTCTTATTAGGTTTTGAGTGCCTTTAAATCAGTTTCCCCACTATAAAATAGCCATATTTGTTCTCTATAAACTTGGATAATCCTCATCTTATTTTTCTTCCCACAATGATAGGCTACATTTATCAAAATGGACAAAATGACAATTTTTCCAGGCTATATGTTGCATTACTTAGAAATTTCCTTATTTCTTCAGGTCACCATTTTTTTTTTCCCCCAAAACTTAAAGCGTATGAAAGTAAAAGGTTTTCTATAAGCTTATATTAAAAGATTTTCAAAGATATGCAGGATGTATGTTTAAAACTATGTAGCATTCAACGACCTGTTAAATATTTATGTAAGACATACCTAAGATAATCACTGGCAACCTAAGCTTCTGAAATTTAGGAGAAATATTAGAAATGGATGAAGCTATTTTCAGTCTTTTATAACAAACCAAGAAAAGCACCAGAGAAATCAATAGTTTCTTACAATAGAAAGTGTATGCCAGTGTGGCTGCACTGAAAGGATCAGGCTGCAGGAGTAAGGAGAAAGAACATGTACATCTAATAAATAACATTTTCCTTTTTAGGTCTGCATAATTAGACCAACTGCCTCTAGGAGAAAAATAACTTTGCAAAGTTATTCAATTTTTGATAATAGAACAATGGTCAGATGTAGTAAATTGCCCTGGATGCCTTAGTAATTTCTAATTAGTTCTAAGTAATTTTTTTTTTTTTTTTTGTCATCCCTTCAAATGGAAGCCTTAAGGAAAAGTACATATTGGAAGTACAAAGTACGACAGCATACCATCAGTGGTCTCTTCATTATAAAATCTGTCATCACTCTGAGCTTCAGTTTCATCATTTATTAAAAATGTAGATTATTGGTCAGGGTAACATAATAAGCTCTAATTTTCCATGCACCTCCTGTCTTCCAAACATATAGCAATGATTTACAAAATATACAAAAATAAAAAATTAAATGATAGAGGTGGACTCCAGGACAAGACAAACATCAGATCATATATGGAATTGAAGCATCTCACAGTGATCCGAGCTGAAGCCATGTCTGCTTTGTTCTCATTCCAGCAGCAAGTAGAAGCATTCAGAAATTTAGTGAGGATGAAGAATCCAAACTAGAGGAACCACTTCTTTAAATCAAGGACTACAGTGTGGAATAAAGGAGGCAAGGGAGATTGTCATTTGTGAAAGAGGACCAAAAAGCAAATATACACTGCAAAGCACTGGTTCCTGCAGGTCTGAAGCTGGGGAAATATGAGCCATATTGGAGCCTGAAACAAGAGAAAAATAAGTGCTACAATATACACTTATCACAATGCCCTCCCGTGTTTTGAAATAAATATGAAAAATAGATTAATGATCAACAATCAAAAGACATTATTATACATAAAGTCTGTTATCCTGGTTTCCTAATTCTGCCACAATGAAATACTGAAAAGTGGATGTCTTTAAAGAAAAAAAAAATGTATTGTCTCATAGTTTTGGAGACTAAAAGTCCAAATTCAGGGTGCAGCAGGGCTGCTATAAAAGAAAATCTTGCCTTGTCTCTTGTAGCTTCTAGTAGCCCCAGGCGTTTTTTGGCATGCCTCCTCTTGCAGCTGCATCTGCCACACAGTCATTTTTTTTCTTGCGTCACTCTGAGTCTGTTCTCCTCTTTTATAAAACACAACTCAGAAGGGATTAAGGCACACCCTAGATAGAAATTATTTCATTAACCTAACTGATAGCATCTGCAAAGAAAAATCCTATTTCCCCAAATAGATTGTTGCATCCAGCTCCCAAAGTTCTGATTCAGGAAGATGCTTTATGGTTTTATGATGCTTCAACCTGTAGCCATCTAGTAGAGTCCAACTCATAGCAACCCTACAGGACAGAGTAGAACTGTGCTTAGGAGTAAAATTTATAAGGAATATTTAGCTAATGAATATCTTTGCAACTTAATAACAGCATCATCACTATAAAGCAAAAACTATATGAGATAGAGACAGATAGAGATGTATACAGAAACACTTAAATGGAGGGAGACTTCAATTTTATTTCTTACTCAATGACAGATCAAGTGGAATATCAAGCCTAAAGTAAGGCTATAAAAAAAAAAAAAAGTAAGGCTATAGCGAGCCCAAATTACAAAATAATTATGTAGACAAAAATGATACGTTTGAGAAAAGTGAGTATTTTTTTTCAGTGGTAATGGAGCATTCACGAAAACAGATCATATATAAGGCTACAAGGAAAACTGCAATAAATATGCAAAGTTATATGTATTTATGATACAATGTGATACAATTAGAGATAAACCATAAATCAGAAGAGGCCTGTGCTCATGGAAATTATAACAACAACAAAAACTAAATTATCTCGGAAACAATTTTTGTTCTAACTTAAAATATAAGCAAAAATATTTAGAACAGCTAGAATAATTTATAAACCTAAATATCAGGTTCTGCAGATACAGTTAAATCAGTGCTCAGAAGAAAACATAAAACCTTACGTATCAATACCAATAAATGAAATAATGAAAAATTAAGAATTAAATATAAGATGTTAGAGAAGCACAACAAAACAATTGTAAGGGAAACAAAAGGAAAAATCGGAAAAATGAAAGTATATTTATTACTGGATTAGAGACACACAGTTTATGATGGATAGCGTAAGTCACATCATCACTCTGTAACCAGCAGCAAACCTAATCCAATAGCAAACACAGAGGTTTTACTTAAAAGGAGGAATGCAGCTTGCCAAAGAAAGCATCACTCCAATGCCCTGAGGTCTTCTTCATAACTCTCTTTTCAGAGTGTGCCACAATCTCATTCAGCATCCTGGTGTTCCACAAGTGTATCCAGCAGCGTTTGATCATCTGAGACAAGCAGGCCATGTGGCAGGTTACAAGTACACCGTAGCCTCTTCCTGGTGGAGAGCCTTCTGTTGTGTTGCCCGCACTCAAACCTGGTAATCTTATAGGCCGCAAACGTTTTATACAGCATTCCCAGATGTGGTATACGTTGCCCTAAAATTCTTGAGAGGTCAACAGCAACAATGCTCAGGGTAGTTTTAGGTTCGATTATACATTTCATACACATGGAATTAAACTGGACCGTACCTAGTACTGGTTTTCTCAGTTTTATAGAGACAAAATGGAAACTCAGCTTACCGGCAAGGAAGCATCAGGTGCAACCCTTCCGTGGGAGTCCTTGCAGCATCCCAGGAGTTAGCCCTTAACTGTAACAACTGGCAGCTCAATTGTGAGTGAACGAGACCATGGAGGGGTGAGGGACTCCACATTGACTTAGGTGCCTGGAGCTCCATGTAGGAGTCACTGTATATTCCAACAGACTCATGACTTTAACTTCCAGGTAACCAAAAGAGGGACATGCTCAATTATAAGAATCAGAAAGCTCAGGAAAAAAAAAAAAATCTGTAAGTTCAACCCAGGTTTTTACAGTGTGTTTTTAAATACCACCCCACTCCACCCATACACAGTTTAGTAATCAGTGCTAATGTATTTATTTATTTTGGAAAAATAAAAAGTTGCCTGGTAATGTAGTTGACATCCCGTCTGTATCAGACTCCTAGTAACTGTAAGAAGGTAAATTTAAGGCCCATTTACCTTGGAAGTAGAGGGAGAATAAAAAAGGTACATAGTCCTTGTTTTTGTTTCCTTTATTCATTCTTACCATGCAGAGTGACTGTCTGTAGTTGTGTTGCAAATTTACTTTAGAGGGGTTACCTAGCATTTTGCAGGCTACATAATCCCAGAAATTCATTGAGATGAGTATTTCCTTGGGATTTATCTCCCGCCATCAAGCATACATGTGTCCCCTCAAAACATCCTCTTCAGGTCCCCAGAACCTTTCAACAAATACCATCGGGTATCATTTTCTGGATCACTATCAAGCCCTGTAGGATAACAAGGTGAGCAAGGCCTTTTCAGACTAAATTTTAGTACAGAGCAAGAGAATCCATGGAGCCCTGAAGCAAAATAGTGATTACTTACTTAGGGAGACTGCTAAGGAAGCTTAAACTTCAGAAGCCTCATTTGGACAGATCCCTTGTTAGTCTGGAGAGGGTGCCTATCAACTTTGTATTAATATATATTTTTTAAATTTTTTAGAAGAGAAGTCTCTTCTGTTTATAGAAGCCTCATGTCCTAAAATATTAATCAATTCATTGTGTCCAATGTTAATTGAGATAGAAAAAAACAAAGCTACTTTCAAAACAATATATAAAATAATATGAGCTGGAGGTCGACTTAGTATAATAGAGATCATATGAGAATAGGAGCTTAAAATGGGATTACTACCTGATTAAATTTATCATAACCCACTGCCATTCCTCAAGTTCTATCTCTATTCTGTATATCTAAAAAAAGGCAAACTAAATGGGGCTCTTCTAGGAATAAACAAAGCTACCTTGTATAAACACCTTTCTCACATAACAGCCCTTACTTCATAAATCAGGAAGCTAATATGGAAAATACACAAATTGTTAAGTGAATCTATTTAAATTCTACTGAAATATAATTAAAGAATGGGTTTGAGGCACTTTTGGACCAACTGTGTAGCAATTGTGAGTCAAAGCTCTATCACTAGGTTATGCTTGTCCTCCAACTTAATCCACTTATTGTAATATTACACAGGGTCCCACGGAATTTACGTTCTCTTAAACCCACGCCCAACAATTCCTGAAACGTCATAATGTTTCCCTTTCCACATTAACAGTTACCATGCTGCACACTTGGCAGTTCTCTTTAGGAAAGACAAAAGTGAAGATGTATACCATGTGCTAAGGAGTCCTGATGGCACAGTGGTTAAACACTGGGCTACTAACTGAGAGGTCATCGATTTGAACCCAAGACAGAAAGATGTGGCAGTCAGCTTCCAAAATTCTTTCTCTTTGTTACCTAACTCAACTTCATTAAAGAGGAGCTGGGATTGTGAACAGACATTTTTGAGAACTGAGTGAAACACTTTTACTATTATGTTAATCCAAGGTAGACCACTGCTTGCCAGATCTAGAGAGTTTTGTTTTTGTTTGCTTTGTTTTGTTTTTGCTAACTCTGTACCCTTTTATAACCTAAATAGAACTTGAGCTGCCTATGTATTTTAGTTTCTGGGACTCCATAGCCAACTAACTGCATCCGCATTTAAGTGAAGTTGTTTGGCCTCTGTTAACCTGATGTTACATCATCCCCAGTAAAATCAGGAGGTCCATTTCAAACATAGAACCTTCTAACAACATCTTTAACTTTCAAAGAAAAGCCACTACATTACATTTCAACATTATTATTTCCATCAAAAATGCAGTTCTCAATGCTAATGAAACCAATACATTAAATGAAACTGAGTGAAATATATTACACCTCTTAAATCTATCTCATCATTCATAAATATCAGTTTTTTGCTTGTCTTTATTTTTCCACTACATGAAACCAAAGAATCTCTTGCATTTCACCAGTATTTATTGAGGGACAACACTGAGTGCAAAGCTCAGTCAACCAACAAACAATTAGAACCATTTCCAACTTTTTTAGGTAGAATATTAAATTCATGATCCTTAATCAATGTGTTTGTAAAAGTAAATACATAAATAAGCTCTGCTAAAATAAGGATTCTTTCGCCTTGGTTAAAAACTCTCAGCACCTATTATCACAGATATCATTCATGATTTTTTTTAAAAAATATGTTATTTAACAGATGTTGACAATCCTTTTAGTGTATAAGTTTTTTTTTTTTTTTCTCTCAGGTTATCTTTATAATTATCCCTTTGTGGAATGCTAGGTTATCAGCCTTGTTATGGCCATGGATAAAATCAGAGTTAGTGGAGGCATGCATGAGGAGATTTCACTCTTCTAGCGGTTGTTATGCCTGGTGGCCTAGTGGTTAAGAGCCTGGCTACTAACCAAAAGGTCAGGCAGTTTGAATCCACCAGCCACTCCTTAGAAACCAGATGGGGCAGTTCTACTCTACCCTATAGGGTCACTATGAGTCTGAATCGACTCGATCACAACGGGTTTGGTTTTTGGTTTAGTGGCTGTTATAAGAAGCCCTGGTGGTGCAGTGATTAAAGCCCTTGGGTGCTAAACAAAAGGTTGGAGGTTCAAACTCACCAGCCATTCTGTGGGAGAAAGATGTGGCAATCTGCTTCTGTAATGATTTATAGCCTTGGAAACCCTATGTGGCAGTTCTACTCTGTCCTACAGAGTCACTGTAAGTCGTAATTGACCGGACGGCAACAGATTTTGAGCAAGGCAGGAAAAGCCTTATTAGATTCCAGCAAGGGAGGTTGCTTTTGCTGAGAACCGAGGTGTGACCACTGAGTTTTGAGAGTGCTCCAGCACACAAGAGTGAAATGCTTTGCAGCTAACCGAATGGTTGATGGTTTGAACGTACCCAGGGCTCCACAGAAGAACGATCTGGTGATCTGCTCTCGGAAAGTTTACAGCCTCAAAAAATCTATGGTGCAGTTCTACTCTGCTGTGAGTTGGAACCAACTCGTCAGTGCCCAACAGCAACAACAACCAGCATTCTAAGTACCCCTGTACGCAACCATTTCTTGTCGCAGTCTTTTAGTCTTTCATATTGTTTATTAATGTTCTAAATATAACATAATGTATTAATAATTTGTATAATTAATAATGGATAAACTTTATTGAGTAAGTACTATGTTTCAGACCCTGTTTAAGCACTTCACATGTATTAACTCATTTATTCCTCACAAGACCCTGTAAGGCAGACATTATTATTCAAATGAGAAAACTGAAGCACAGAGATAGAAAGTTGCTCCAAAATATTAAGCTAGAAAATAGCAAAACCAGAATATGACCCAGGACAGTATAGTTCTAGGGTCCTCACATTTAACTAATATACTGAGGCTCCAAGTTCAACTGGCATTGTAATCCATAAACCTGCAGGAGCAAATTCTGATCAAGGCTTCCAGGTAGCTCAGCCCTAAAGATGTAACTGATGAAAAACTAAGTAAATACAGTCATAGAAATACTATGGCTTACAGTGATTTCCTTGAACTAAGAATTTAGGGCTTTGAACTTGTCATTCTCTGTCAGTAAGCTGTTTAGTATAGACTGAACTCCTCATGTCTTTCATATTTTCCTATGAAAATGGCTTCACTTGACATTTGCTTTGCCAGTGCATACCGTGGGAGGTCATGAGTTGCATACCTTAAATATGCTTTCGTATGCCTGAATCCCAAATCAGGTCAAATGACAATCCCAAACTTCTAATAGTGCCCTGAGGTTAAGGGGCTTCTATTCACTTCTGCCAGTAATTTATATAGCTGTCAGAGTAATTAATTGTAATGAATATAGATTGGTTATGGTTAATTAAACAGGAAAAGATATTGGGTAGTTTGCTAAATTGTTGAGATGTTGAAGAAGGCTTGAAGTTAATCTTCTGGGCACTATGCCCAAAACCATGCTGGAAATTTAGCTTTATGAGAAGGTGACTGCTGCCACTGAAGTTTTTCAAACACTGGATGAAAGTATTGCCCCCACCGTGTTGACACCACCTCACCAATGCAACTGCCACCGCCAATACTGAAACCTAGGTACTTTTGCCAGCAAAATGAACTCCATGGAGGTTCTTATTACTCAAGTTGCCAAGTTGTGAAGAAGAGTCTCTGGGTGTATGTATGATTGCTGAAGATTAGGATCTATATCTATGCCCTCACTAAATAACTGAGTCTTCTAGATTCCAACATAGGGAGGTGGTTGTCATAGGACCAGTAATTCCCACAAAACAAGGTCCTGAAGAGATCCTAAACCTGAATCATGACAGGATAAATTCTCTAAGGAGGAAAAAAAAGATAATTTACTGATCTATCTCCATTGACTTTAAAGACACAGTTTGTAAATTTATCTTTAGGTTCTTAATAGGAAAGAAAAATCTGAATAAAAGAATAGCATAAAGATATTTTTATAAAAACGGAAAGCACATTTAGTTTAAAACAAAAAATACTAGCACCGAACTTAATTAGAAACACCAGAAGCCGTGCCTTTCGATTCACAATGTAAACATGTTTGTCAGCCATCATCATTATTAGTTAATAATGTTCCGGAAGTCCAAGCCAATATCACCAAACAAGGCAATGAAACTAGAGATATAAAAATTGAAAAGTTGGAGTTATAATGACTATCATTTGCTGATAATTTTCTGGACAATTGGAAAATCCAAGAGGATTCAATGAAACATCATAAGGAAGAGTAAGAAACTATCAGAAGCTGGCTAGATAAAAAGTATCAATATTCAGGGATCAATCATCTCTTCTGCAAAAAAATCACCAATTAGCAGATAAAATGGAAATATTTTCTTTATAATAATAAAGCAACAAAATAAAATACATATTAATAAATGTAACTAGAATTATTAAAAAAAATACTTAAGAGCTCCTGCATGATATAAAATAGAGTTTCACAAAAGTAAATATAAGTTAGGTTCGTCCCTAGGAAGATTCACAATCACAAAGATGCCAGTTCTCCCTGTGTCGATCACTAAATCCAATGTATTATCATTGAGAGGTGCAAAAGGAGATTTTGTCTAGAAGAGATAACTTTACATTTTACAGGGGAATTAGAAGCAAGTAAGAATATGTGGGAATACGCTCAAGATTAAGAATAATAAAGCAACACTACTTCTACTAGACCATAAAATATATTTTAATGGCATAATAAGTAAATCATGTGATACTGGTATATTAATAGAAGATAAACTGATTTTAAAAGAATGTTTATAAATATCCAAATGCATAAAGACATTTAACATTCGATAAAGCTGACACTTAGGAACAATGAGAAAAACACAGGTGGTTAAAATTTAAAAAGCGTAGGTGCAAATAGGCCTTAATTTAACGGAAAGAATAATGTGGGTTTCTACAGAAATCTCAAACTAAGATAATTTACAAATAGATTAGAGATTAAATAGATTATAACTTTTTAGGAAGGAGGAAAAAGAAGAGAATGAGGAAGAGGGGAGGAGAAGGAGAGGAAAAGATATGTTGGAAAAAACATAGAAAAATTGTTTTAATCTAAGAATTGGGAAGACTTTCTTAACCAAGAAATAACAAATAAAAAAAAATTCCAGAAACTCTAAGTTTTAAAATTTATGTATAGTTACACAGTGATTAAGAGCTTCACTGCTAACCAAAAGTTTGGCAGTTCAAATTCACCAGCAGCACCTGGGAAACCATACCAGACAGTTCTACTCTGTCATATATCATCACTATAAGTCACAATCTATGTGACAGCAACAGTTTGGGTTTTGGTTTATATGTATATGTGTGTGTGTATTTATATATATGTGTATGTATGGATATGTATATACATATATATCCACCATTCATCTGTTAGTTTGTTATACTGTGGTAGCTAGCTTTTTGCTGTGATATTGGGAGCAATGCCACCAGTGTTTCAAACACCAGCAGGGTCACCCATGGTGGACAGTTTTCAGCAGAGCTTCCAGACTAAGAAGAAGGATGTGGCTATATACTTATGAAAATTGGCAAATGAAAACCTTTGAATAGCAGCAGAATCCTGTCTGATATAGTGCTGGAAGATGAGCCCCTCAGGTTGGAAGGCACTCAAAATATAACTGGGGAAGGCCAGCCTCTTCAAAGTAGAGTTGACCTTAAAGACATGGATGGAGTGAAGATTGCAGAATCTTCATTGGCTGATGTGGCATGACTCAAAATGAGGAGAAACAGCAACAAACATCCATTAATAATTGGAGTGTAACAAGAATGAATCTAGAAAAAAGTGGAAGCCATCAAAAATGAAAGACATAAAGATTGATACACTAAGCATTAGCGAGCTGAAATGGACTTGTATGGATCACTCTGAATGGGGCAATCATGTGATCTACTATGCTGAGAATGACAAATTGAAGAGGACTGTGGTCAAGTTCATCTTCATAAAGAACACTGCTAGATTTATCCTGAAGTACGATGCTGTCAGTTGCAGAATAATATCCATACACCTACACGGAATACCAGTTAATACAACTATTATTCAAATTTACACATCAAGCAATAAGGACAAAGATGAAAAAAACTGAAGGTTTTTATCAATTCCTGCACTCCGAAATTGATCTTACATGCAATCAAGATGCATTGATAATTACTGGTGATTTGAATGCAAAAGTTGGAGACAAATTAGAAGGACAAGTTGTTGGAAAATATGGCCTTGGTGCTAGAAATGACACAGCAGATCACATAACAGAATTTTGCAATACTAACAACTTCTTCATTGCAAAAAACTTTTTCAGCAACAGAAACAGAGGCTATACATGTGAGCCTCACTGGATATAATACGCAGTAATCAAATCCACTACATCTGTGGAAAGATACAATGGAGAAGCTCAATATTGCCAGTCAGAACAAGGGCAGGGGCCGACTGCAGAACAGGCTATCAATTGCTCATAAGCAAGTTCAAGTTGAAGCTGAAGAAAATTAAAAGAAGCCCATGAGAGCCAAAGAATGACTTTGAGTATATCCTTCCCCTTCCTGGATTTAGAGACCACCTCAAGAATAGATTTGACACATGGAACACTAATGACCTAAGACCAGACCAGTTGTGAAACGACATCAAGGACATCATACATGAAGAAAGCAGAAGGTCGTTAAAAAGACAAGAAAGAAAGAAAAGACCAAAATGAATGTCAGAAGAGACTCTGAAATTTGCTCTGGAAAGTAGTTTCAACAAAAGGAAGAAATAATGAATTAAAAGAGCTGAACAGAAGATTTCAAAAGGGTAGCTCAGGAAGACAAAGTAAAGTATTATAATGAAATGTGAAAAGACCTGGAGTTAGAAAAATGAAAGTCAAGAACACACTTGGCATCTGTCAAGCTGAAAGAACCCTAGAAAAACGTCAAGGCTCAAGTTGCAATATTAAAGGATTCTAGGGGAAAAATATTGAACAACCCAGGAAGCATCAAAAGAAGATGGAAGGAATACACAGAGCCACTGCACCAAAAAGAATTGGTCAGTGTTCAGCCATTTTAGGAGGTAGCATATGATCAAGAACTGACGGTACTGAAGGAAGAAGTCCAAGCTACACTGAAGGCATTGGCAAAAAACAAGGCTCCAGGAATGGAGGGAATATCAGTTGAGATGTTTCAATGAAAGGATACAGAGTTGGAGGTGTCCACTCATGAAGCCAAGACATTCGGAAGACTGATGCCTGGCCAACCAATTGGAAGAGATCCATGTTTGTGCCCATCCGAAAGAAAGGTGATCCAACAGAATGCACAAATTATTGAACAATGTCATTAATATCACATTTAAATAATATTTTGCTGAAGATCATTCAAAAGAGTTGCACTAGTATATCAATAAGGAGCTGCCAGAAATTCAACCCAGATTCAGAAGAGGACTTGGAGCAAGGGATATCATGCTGATGTTAGATGGATCTTGGCTGAAAAGAGAGAACACCAGAAATATGCTTACCTGTGTTCTATTGGCTATGCAAAGGCATTACACTGTGTGGATCATAACGAATTATGGATAACAGTGCGAAGAATGGGAATTCCTTAACATTTAACTATGTACATGCAGAACTTGTACATAGACCAAGGAGTAGTTGCTCGATCAGAATAAGGGGATACTGTGAGGTTTAAAATCAGAAAAAGTGTGCATCAGAGCTGTATCCTTTCACCATACTTACTTAAAATGTATGCTGAGCAAATAATCTGAGAAGCTGGAGTATATGAAGAAGAACGAGGCATCAGGATTGGAAGAATACTCATTAACAATCTGAGATATATAGATGACATAGTCTTGCTTGATGAAAGCAAAGTGGATTTGAAGCACTTACTGTTTAAGATCAAAGACTATATCCTTTGGTATGGATTACACCTCAACATAAAGAAAACAAAAATCAGCACAACTGGACCAATAAAAAACATCCTGACAAATGGAGAAAATATTGAAGTTGCGAAGGATTTCATTTGGCTTGGATCCACAATTAACACCCATGGAAGCAGCAATCCAGAAATTGAATGATTTATTGTGTTGAGTAGATATGCTCTAAATGACCTCTTTAAAGTGTTGAATAGCCAGAATGTTACTTTGAGGATTAAGGTGTGCTGACCCAAGCAATGCTATTTTCAATCACCTCAAATGCATGCAAAAGTTGGAATAAGAAAGACCAAAGAAGAATTGATGCATTCAAACCATGGTACTGGTAAAGAATACTGAATATACCATGGACTGCCAGAAGAACAAACAGATCTGTCTTGAAAGTAATACAGCCAGAATGCTGCTTAGGATCAAGGACGGAGAGACCGGTCTCATGTACTTTGGACATGTTATCAGAAGGGGCCAATCCCTGGAGAAGGTCATCATGCTTGATAAAGTAGAGGGTCAGCACAAAATGGAAAGACTCTTAACAAGATGCATTGTCCCAGGGGCTGCAACAACGGGCTCAAACATAGCAGCTTTTGTGAGGATGGCCCAGGACTGGGTAGTGCTTCATTCTGTTCTACATAAAATCGCTATGAGTCACAGCTGACTTTATAGCACCTAAGAACAAAAACCATGTGTGTGTGTATATAAAAGACCCACAATATCAGTAAAAAAGGAAAACAAACTGAAAAATATTTTAATATGTATTTAAAAGAATAATCTCATTATAATGAAAAGAATTATAATCAATAAGATAAAGGCCAAAGGATGGATATCAAAGTGAGTAATAGATGTAAACAATAAATTTAAGGAAAGGAAAAGACTTTTTAAACATATATAATGGTACTCAGCATGACTTTATGAAAGATGAAAGTGTTAGTAAAAAAGGGACTTCTCATACATTGCTTAGGGTTATGCAACTTGTAAACAATTTGGCAACATTAATAAAGTTGAAGATGTGACTATCCTATGTCTAGGCATATGCTTTTAAGAATCTCTTGACATGTATGGGAAGGATTATGCATGGGCACATTCATTATCACCTTGATAGAAATAGTAGAGATTTACAGATAAGTTAAATGTTCACCTAGAAGTGCACAAAGCTATGTATTGTGTTATATTAGCAATTGAAAGGAATTAGAAAGAACTCTGTGTTGCTACCATAATATTGATGAATATGAAAATAAGCCTATTTCAAAAAGACATAGCCAGTATGAAAACATTGCCCTGTCCTGTGTCATCCTCACAACCATTGCTATGTTTGAGCCCATTGTTCATTGTTGCAGTCACTGCGTCAATCCATCTCTTTGAATGTCTTCCTCTTTTTTATTGACTCTTTACATTATCAAACAGGATGTGCTTCTCCAGACACTTGACCCTCCTGATAACATGTCCAAAGTACATGAGATGAAGTCTCACTATCCTTGGTTCAAAGGAGCGCTCTACTGCTCTACTGCCTCCAAGACAGACTTGTTCATTTTTCTGACAGTCCATGATATATTCAATATTCTTTACCAACACTATAATCTAAAGGCATCAGTTCTTCTTCTGTCTTCCTTATTCCTTGTCCAGCTTTCTCATTCATATGAGGTGATTGAATATCATGACTTGGGTCAGGTGCACCTTATCCTTCAAAGTGACATCTTTGCTTTTCGACACTTTAAAGACTTTTTTTGCAGCAGATTTGCCTAATGCAATAAGTCATTTGATTTCTTGACTGCTGTTTCCAAGGGCATTAAGTGTGGATCCAAGTAAAATAATATCCTTGACAAATTCGGTATTTTCTCCATTTACCATGATGTTGCCTATTGGTCCATTTGTGAGGATTTTCATTTTTGTTATGCTGAGGTGTAATCCATACTAAAGACTGTAGTCTTTGATCTTCATCAATAAGTGCTTCAAGTCCTCTTTGCTTTCAGCAAGCAAGATTGTGCCATCTGCATATCACAGGTTATTAATGAGCCTTCCTTCAATCCTGATGCCATGTTCTTCTTCATATAGTCCAGCTTCTCGAATTGTCTGCTCAACATACAGATCAAATAAGCATGGTGAAAGGATACAGCCCTGACACACACCTTTCCTAATATTAAACCTCACAGTATCCCTTTGTTTTGTTGAAATGACTGCCTCTTCGTCTATGTATAGGTTCTTCAAGAGCACAATTAAGTGTTCTGGAATTCCCATTCTTCCCAATTTTATTTTTTATTTGTTATGATCCATACAGTTGAATACCTTTGTATAGTCAATAAAACACAGGTAAACATCTTCCTGTATGTTATGTCATATTAAATATTTTGACATCATCTTGTGTCTTATTTTTGGATATATATGTGGATAAATATATAAAACATGCAAGGATTTGATGTACAGTTTATCCAAATTACTTGTCTATGGCTGTAGGAAAGAAGGTTAATGGTATCAGGGAAAGGTACAAAAAGAGCTTACATTCTGTGTGCCATGTTTTATTTTAATAATTAAAAAAAAAAAATCCTTGGCAAATGTGACAAATTCTTTAGCTTTGTTAAAGGTGGATGGTGGTTTTAAGAATTTTTCTTATGACACATTCTATATTTTTCTCTAAGCTTAATTTTTTTCTTACAAGTGATATTAAACTATGAGATTGTATGAGGAATGTGTAAGAAATCAATTGCACTCTCAGCCAGCTGCCATGGTTGAGACCAAAGTCTCTACTCTCTGGTAAGCACTGGTGAATCAATGGTTAAGCACTTAGCTGCTAACTGAAAGATTGGTGGTTTGAACCCACCCAGCAGCTCCACAGGAGAAAGACCTGGCAATCTGTCCCTCAAAGATTGTTGTTGTTGTTAGGTGCCATTGAGTCGGTTCTGACTCATAGTGACCCTATGCACAACAGAAAAAACACTGCCCGGTCCTGCGCCATCCTTACAATTGTTGTTATGCTTGACCTCATTGTTGCAGCCACTGTGTCAGTCCACCTCGTTGAGGGTCTTTCTCTTTTCTGCTGACCCTGTACTCTGCCAAGCATCATGTCCTTCTCCAGGGACTGATCCCTCCTGACAACATGTCGAAAGTATATAGATGCAGTCTTGCCGTCCTTGCCTCTAAGGACCATTCTGGTCACACTTCTTCCAAGACAGATTTGTTCGTTCTTTTGGCAGCCCGTGGTATATTCAATATTCTTTGCCAGCACCACAATTCAAAGGCGTCAATGCTTCTTTGGTCTTCCTTATTCATTGTCCAGCTTTCACATGCACTTGATGTGATTGAAAATACCATGGCTTGGGTCAGGCGCACCTTAGTCTTCAGGGTGACATCTTTGCTTTTCAACACTTTGAAGAGGTCCTTTGCAGCAGATTTGCCCAATGCAATGCGTCTTTTGATTTCTTGACTGCTGCTTCCATGACTGTTGATTGTGGATCCAAGTGAAATGAAATTCTTGACGACTTCAATCTTTTCTCCATTTATCATGATGTTGCTCATTGGTCCAGTTGTGAGGATTTTTGTTTTCTTTATGCTGAGGTGTAATCCATACTGAAGGCTGTGGTCTTTGATCTTCATTAGTAAGTGCTTCAAGTCCCCTTGACTTTCAGCAAGCAAGCAAGCAAGGTGTGTCATCTGCATAACGCAGGTTGTTAATGATTCTTCCTCCAATCCTGTTGCCCCTTTCTTCTTCATATAGACGCGGCAGTCTACTTCTGAAAAGCATTAGACAGTGAAAACCCTTAAAGATTACAGCCTAAAAAACCCTATTGGGCAGTTCTACTATGTCACATGAGGTCACTATGAGTCAAAATTGACTCCAGAACACCAAACAATAACAACAACTCTTTGGTACGTTAAGTATTTCGATCCTGAGATAACTCCTCCAGGCTGCAATTCCCTCTAACGGACCAATCTGTTTATTTAATTTTGCTTTATGAATTGTATAAACCTCTCTAATAATATTTTGGAATGTGGATACATAATAAAAATAGAAAATAGGTCATTGCTTAATGAGATTAGTAAATTATTTAAATTTTTTTTGAGCACCCACTAGTGTGTGACATACGTCACCTGTTGCTGATGGATTAAATAAAAATATATTTCAGTTTTTTCTTTTAAGTGTTTTGCAATACCCTTAAAGTCACACAGGAGTTCAAGTGAGGGTCTAATTTTTTAATAGTCTAGAGTATTGAATTCTGTGAAAATACTGTATTATCCCTCTAATACTATAAAAAAAAATTTATCTAATAAAAGGCATATTAAATAATAATACAAATATGGTTTTCCCAACTGTTAGTTTATTTCAGATCAATGTTAAGAAAAGGGGGAAAATAAATAAACTTCAAGACTTACTTTACTTTTTTTAAATTTTTCATGTTCTTAATTTCATTCAGAACAACAGCTAGAAGACTAAGAGGAGGGGATGCAGTGAGCCCTGCGTGGATTGTGAAAGAAGAGATGAGGCAGATAGGGGTGCCTGGAACAAGGCTCAGGGCAACACTGAGTGGGGGGGCTTAGGACAAACCGATATCCACATTTCAATAAAAAGAAAACAAAAACCTACCTGAAAAAGCTCTATAGGATAAATTTAACCTTCCATGAAACCATAATGTAAATGAGCCAGATTTTGAAACTGGGTCCCTTTGACACTGAAGTGCAAACTTACTAAACTCTGTCCCGGTGTGCTTAATAGTAAAAACTCAAAAACCAAAGCCATTATCATTGAATAGGTTCAATTCCAACTCACAGTGACACTATAGGACAGGTTTAAACTGCACCATTGGGTTTCTAAGGAGCAGCTGGTGGATTTGAACTGCCGATCTTCTGGTTAACAGCCAACCTCTTAACCAATGCACTCAGGTCTCTGTCTTTAATAGTTGTCCCCAAAACCTATACCTAAACCAGAATCTACACCTAAACAATCTCCTGCCTTGAACGTTTCCAAAATGCTCACCAGCCACATGTTTTCAGCCTTTTCTTAGAATGGACCTCTTAGCATCAGCCACTCCATGGGGGAAAGATGTGGCAGTCTGCTTCCTTTAAAGATTACAGCTTTGGAAAGTCCATGAGAGTACTACCCTGTCTTATAGGGTTTCTCTGAGTTGGAATCAACTCTTGGGCAACAGCTTCTTCTTGTAAATACTATATTAGGATTGTGGTAACTTTAGAAATGCTTTGTTTTGTAGTCATTTCCTCCCCACTCCCTGTCCCACCACCACAACTCCACCACCTACTTGCATGGTAAGGAAAAGGGCTGGAGAGAAACATTTATTTGCCTCTTGCCCCTGATAACACTTCTTTAGCAACAATATTATTCCACTTATATTTTATGCACAGTAGGAATCAGAAAAGATGGGACAGTGTAGATGAGATTCTGTAGCAGTGTTCTTTAGAAAAAGAAGTGGAGCTAATCATGGTTAAATCCTTTCCAAACTTAAATATTAGGCAATAAGTGAATACGTCAACGAACAAATGGATCTAAATTCAGTACACTGTTGTACTATTTAAGAGACGCATATCACTGTCATTTAGTCATGTTATAGTGTTTTTCCTTCCAGTGTAGTATACATTCATGTAGTTTCCTAACACTATAAAAATGAATTAAAATGGTTATTTTGTGAAGAAAATATGT
The DNA here is from genome assembly GCF_030014295.1 of Loxodonta africana. Taxonomy (NCBI): domain Eukaryota; kingdom Metazoa; phylum Chordata; class Mammalia; order Proboscidea; family Elephantidae; genus Loxodonta; species Loxodonta africana. The sequence continues at coordinate 55,178,137 of NC_087351.1, forward strand.
CTTTTTTTTTTTCTGTAATTACTGATTGGAAAGTTGGAATATGATACTCTTTTTCTTGCTTTTTTATTTCTTTTATCTGTGTCAGTATCAATAAAATGTAATTCATCCTAGACACTTTTCTTACTGAGGAATTGGAATCATGAACTATCATATGTTATTAACTGGGTGAATAAAGCCTCTCTCTTTAGAGTGTAAAACCTCACAATGCTTTGGTCATTTGCAGGTTTTAATGCTCCTTCCACTAAGTCTCTTTGCTTAAGAGAAAAAAGGAATATTGATTTTCCAGTGTATGTCAAGTATGCTGCTCAAAGGTTGAAAAACCGGTTGAAAAAGATAGGTGTGAAAAGCTGAAAAGAATGTTTGGGAAAAGGAATAGCAATTTATTTTACCTTGAAAATTGATTAAAAAAAAAAAACCTATGCCATCGAGTTGATTCCAACTCACAGTGATGCTAAAGGACAGAGCAGTATTGCCTTATATGGTTTCCAAGGAGCGGCTGGTAGATTCGAACTACAGACCTTTCAGTTACCAGCAGTAGCTTTTAACCACTGTGCCACCAGGGCTCTGGAAATTGATTTAAACAGGATACGTTGTATTAAAAAAAAAAAAAAAAAAGGCCTTTATTCAAAATTTCTAAATATGGATGAAAGTATAAAACTGAGCAATCTACATCCATGAAGATTACAGTCAAGAAAACCCTATGGAGCTGTTCTAGGTGGTAACATGGGGTTGCCATGAGTTGAAATTGACTTGAGGGCCACAGGGTTCAACAAGTCCTTACCACAGTAGGACTAGGGTCTAGTTATAAAATAACTGTGTTGAAGTTAGCCAAAAGGAAGTGAAAGAAATACTTCAACTCTTTGGGAAATTAGAAATTTCCATGTTTATTTTTCATTAAGAGCAGTAGAATACAATGTTTTCTGCGATTTTCAGATTAACAACTTATTTAACTTTTTTTTTTCCTTAATTACTTCAGCTGATCTTCTAAATCAACTGACCTTCCCGTTGCCTAGGCAGTGAAGTGGGTATGAGCACTGGCTTTGGGGTCAGGCAGAACTGCCTGAATTCTCACCTTGCTATTTCTGTAACTATAACAAGTAAGTTACTTGACCTCAGTAAAATAGTCATAATAATAGTTTCCATCTCAAGCATTTAAGGATAAAAGAGATATTCTCACAAAACACTGAGCGATATGCAGGGAAAATGGTAAGTGTTCAGTATATATTGGCAAAGATAAATATGATGAAGATTATGATGAGGGAGATTAAAATTTATGATCCACACTTTGGCCTTGGAAACTAATACATACGTGTATATATAGTAACAGAATGATGACACAACACTAAAGAATAAAAAAAAAATACGTGTATATATATATATAAAAATATATAGGGTCATTATAAGTCTGAATCTACTCCACAGCAACGGGTCTGGGTTTTTTTTAAAATGTACATAGACACAGGCACAAGTATACACCTACTGCTCACTTAACGACTATCTCATCTGACATTTCGCATTTCTGACAATAGTAAAAAATCTCGTAACTGACTATTTGGTGCATTAATGACCCCGCCGATCCCCATACCCTCGCCAAGTACAACTGCAGGGCTGGAGGAGGGCGAGCATGGTGCCACACCCGTAGTATTTAACCCTAGTCTGGAACCTGTGGCTCCTGCCTCCTGCCCCTCCTCCCAGCTCTCTCCCAGTGTGGTCCGTCCTCTGCCCTGCTCAGACATTGGTGGGCACAGGGAGCAGGGTGCTGGCGGTGGGCAGAACTCTCCTTTTCTGAGTGAAGGCCACCACGCACAGGTCAACCCGCTCCGCACTGAGTGTACCATGGAACAAAAACAGAGATCCCAGGCCGCTGAGGATGCCTGGCCAGCAACTCACAGCATGGATTCGGATTCTCAGCAGAACGAGAGCGAGCTGTGAACGCCATAGGTACAGAGGGGCCATGGCAGCCCACCCTGGGGGAGGACGGAAGGCCAGTGCAGAAAATCACGAGTATCTCACATAAACCTGCTTTTCCCATAACGACCTGGTCTTTGGAGCCTGACCATGTCAGTAAGTGCGGAGTGGGTGTATACTATATGCATAAAATAGGCACCCTCATGGCGCAGCCGTTAAACAAAAACGTGGGCAGTTCGGGTCTATCAGCAGCTCCTTGGAAACCCTATGGGGCAGTTCCACTTTGTCCTATAGTGTGGCTGTGAGAATAGACTTGAGGAAACAGGTTTGGTTTTTTGATTTTGTGTGTGCTTGGGTGTGTGTATATATATATGCATGTGTATGTATGTATATATATGAGTGTTTGTGTGCATACGTATATATATATAAAACACACAAAAAAGTTGCCCTTGAGCTGATTCCAACTCATAGTGACCCTGTAGGACAGAGTATAACTGCCGCATAGGGTTTCCAAGGTGCGGCTGGTGGATTTGAACTGCTGACCTTTATGGTTAGCAGCCGAACTCTTAACCTCTGTACCACCAAGGCTCTTTCTCTCTCTCTGTATATATATATTTGCTCATATATTGGTATCTCTTTTATACTGTTTTGTGACTTCACAGGCCCTGCTTTTAACTCCCTTGAATACATTTTCAATGGGCAGTGCTACCCAGTTCCTTTACAGAGAGAGAGAAGCACCACTGGTATACTGCCAGCAGCCTGTCAAGAACTCACACACATCAAAAAATAGCAACAGCAGTATGCTCCCCCCTCACACACACCCTTTTAGCTCAGTAAGGAAGTCACTCCTGAGGTTCACCCTGCAGCCAAAGGTTAGACAGGCCCATAAAACAAAATAAGACTGAATGGGCACATCAACCCAGGGGCAAGGACAAGAAGGTAGGAGGGGCCAGGAAAGCTGATAACAGGGAACCTAAGGCCAAGAAGGGGAGAGTGTTAATACGTTATGGGCTTGGCAACCAATGTCACAAAACAATATGTATATTAATTGTTTAATGAAAAGCTCTGTAAACCTTCATCTAAAGTAGAATAAAAAACATAGCAACAGCAACAACAACTATCACTTACTGAGTGTTTATTATTACAGGCAATCTGGTCCAGCATCTGTGTTCTTAACCATTATTCTCTATTGCCTTGCATGGAAAAATTAGAATTTCTTTTTAACCTGTGAAAATTACGATAAAAGGAAATTTTTTAGAAGTATTTTCTCTGTCTCTTTGTTTTTCAACAAAGGAGACTTTAATGCTGTTCTTTTTACAAAATGGTCAGATAAAGACAGAAGGTAGTACAGCTCCAACGCATCGCATTTGAAAAGAAATAGTAAATATTAAAGAAATGTTGTGGCCAGCCACTCTTCATTTTCTCCATTGATAAGTATTCAGGGATCTGCAATCAAGTAATAATTTCAAAACAAAGAGACAATTGAGTTTTCTGGTTTTTATCTCAAATGGCTGCCTAAAAGACCAGTTTTTACCACACAGGTCCAAACTGAAGCAGAAAATAAATTCATATTACGGATAAAATAGTGGTTTTTAAATGACTTTTGGTCATATGAAGTGTTTATAGGAATGATTAAGGAATCGCAATAGGGATTCATAAGGCTTGACTTTGAAGATAAAACCTTGCTAAGGGTCATTGCCTGGACACTTCAGCACTGTGTGTGCTTTTGTGAAGTTGTATTATTGATCTAAATTCTTCATGACTCTTACCTTACCTACTCATATTTCAAGAAAATAAAATAACAAGCTAATGCTATTATTATATGCATTATATAAAAGTAAGATTTTAAAAGAAATTTTAGAATTTTTTAATCCTTTCTGTTATTAGTAATGATGATAAACTCGGCTCATTTTGGATTATAGATATCTTTAAATAACATATTTGTCTTTTCACTAAGAGAATTTTGTAGGTATTTATAGGAGGAGATTAATATTTTTCTTTAACTTTTTATTCTGAGAATATTTTAGATTTATAAAGCATTACAAAAACAGTACAGAGAGTTCTTGTATATCCTTAATCCAGGATTCCATATTTGTAACATCTTACATGACTGTTCAGGTTAATTTGTGTCTCCAGGAAAGAAAGGTTCAAGTCCTAATCCCCAGGACCTGTAAATGTGACCTTAATTGGAATTAGAGCTGTATTAATATCCTTGAACTTCTGTAACAAAATACGATAAACTGGGTGGCTTATGAGACCAGAAATTTATTGTCTCACAGTCCTAGAGGCTAGTAGTCTGAATTTAGAGTCTTATTAGGGACATGTTCTCTCTAACGGCTCTAGGGGAAGGCCCTTTCTTGTTTCTCTCAGCTGCTGTTAGTCACAGGTATTTCTTGGCTAGAAAAATGCATCTTCACATGGTTGCCCTTCCTCTCTATCTTTCTGCGTCTCTTCTCCTCTGTTATAGAACATCACTCAGGTTAGATTAGGACCCACTATACTCCAGTATTACCACATATTAACTGATAACATCTTCAGTGGCCTTATTTCCAAAAAAGATCATATTCACTGGTACGAGGGGTTAGGAGTTCAACACAAATTTGGAGGGGCACAGTTCAATGCATAAAAGTTCAAAGTATCTCACCAAAATGAATATCCTTCCCATGTTCAAAATATATTCACCCCATCCCATCATACTTCCAAATCTTTACCCATTCCAACATCAACTCTAAGCCTAAAATCTTCTAAATTATGTTCTAAATCATCTGAATTAGGTCTGAGTAAGACTCTGGGAATGGTCCATCCTGAGGAAAATTCTTCTCCACCTGTGGACCTGTGAAAGCTAGAATACAAGTTATCTGATTGCAAAATACAATGCTGAAACAGGCATTTAAAAAAAAAAAAAAAACCAAATCCATTGCTGTCGAGTCAATTCCAACTCATAGTAACTCTATAGGACAGAGAAGAACTGTCCCCATAGAGTTTCCAAGGAGTACCTGGTGGATCTGGACTGCCAGCCTTTTGACTAGTGCCTTAGCTCTTAATCACTACACTACCAGGGTTTCCAAAGCCCACTGCCATCAAGTCGATTCCAACTCAGAGTGACCCTATAGGATGGTGCAGAACTGTCCAAAAGGGTTTCCAAAGAGCAGCTGGTGGATTTGAACTGCTAACCTTTTTGTTAGCAACTGAGCTCTTAATCACTATGCTACCAGGGCTCCTGACACAGGCATAGGGTAGGTATCCTCACTGTAAAAGACAGACATTGGAGTGAAAGAAGCAGCCATGGGTCCAAAGCAAGTCCAAAACCCAGCAGGCCAAATTCCATTGAATTTCAGAACTACAAAATAATTCGCTTTGTCTTCTGCCCTCTTGGATTGTGGCCCAGGGCCCTGACCCACCAAGCCCTGGGAAGGCAATTCATAAAAAGAGTCTTTGCAAACGTGATCAAGTTATGATTAGGGTGGGCCCTAAATCTAGCAACTGCTTTCCATATAAAGAAATAGCGATTTGGAGACAGATAGACACAAATACATATGGAGAATATTATGTTATGACAGAAGCAGAGACTGAAATGATGTGTCTACAAGCCATGGAGCACCAATGATTGCCAGAACACATCAAAAGCTAGGAGAGAGGTATGGAACAGATTCTTCCTTAGAACTTTCAAAGCTAGCAGGATGCTGCCAACGCCTTGTTTTTGGATTTATAATCTCCCAAAATGTGATAAAATAAATTTCTGTTGTTTTTAACTCATAATTTGTTATGGCAGGCCTAGGAAATTAGCACAGATCTAAGTGCCAGAAAATGGGACACTGCTAGAACAAATAGCTAAAAATGTGAAAAGTGGCTTTAGAATTGGATAATAGGTACATATGCAAGAGATTTGAGGTTCATGATTGAAAAAGCCCAGATTGCTTTGAAAAGACTATTAATAGAAAATTGGACTTAAAAAACTATTCTGGTGAGTACTCCAAAAGAAGTGAGAAGTGATAGACAAAGCTTCTATCATGCTGAAGAATACATATATCATCATTATGTCAATGTTCCTGGAAATATGAACATCAAAGATGATTCTAGTGATGCCATAGAAGGAAATGAGGAGCTCTCTATTGGATATTGGAAGAAAGGTGGTCCTTATTATAAAAAGGCAGAAAACTAAGCTGAATTTGTATTTAGTATTGGATGGACAGTAGAAAGCACAGAACTTGGATATTTAGCTGAGATTTCTAAGCAAATTATGGAAGGTGTGACCTTGTTTCTCCTTCATACTTACAGTAAACTATGAGAGAACAGAGATAAAATGAGCAAAAACTGTTAACCAGAATGGAACAGAACATGATAACTAGGAAAATTCTCAGTCTCTCCACATGGAAAGAGATAAGAAAGTGTGCTCTGGAGAAAACACCAAAAGTGTGGCTGGACAACCATTTGCTAAAGCTATTACCCCCAAAACCCAGTGTCATCGAGTCAATTCCAACTCATAGCGACCCTATAAGACATCTAAAGCTATTAGGTGTGTGATTTACAGATCCAATCAACTAGCAATAGAGATGGGGTTATCCAAGAAGGATCTGTAGGTATAAGGATGTAGATCCCCTTGACATATACAAAATATGGACAAGGTTTTTGGGAATTATATAACAGAAGCAGCACTGTGAATTGTGCGTTCAGTGAGATAAAAAACAGAGGAAGCATCAGATCAAGTGTTTCTGCAATTCGACAATTTGTTGCAGAAGTAGGACTGCAACCCAACTTCTTTCCTCGCATCTCTTTAATTCCTATTCCTTTAATAGTCTATAGGTTTTGAGGTAGTTTAATGCCAAAAGGTGTTTTGAAAAAGGGAAACAATATTATAAATTTACTGTAATATGATTTGTAAAAATATTTCCAATCACATAAGGATGATTTTGATATTTGTAATTAATAATTAACATATTTTACAAATACAAAATTAACATTAAAATTAAAAATTTAAGTTAAATTAAAAACTTAAATTAACGTTTAATAATAATATTAACAAAACAATCTTCACAACTATCAACATCCTCTGTGTACTGAGATATGGTGCTAGATCCCTGAGAATGACTGACAAGTTCTTTTTCCTGTGTGCTCCTACCATGAATCTGTCATGTTTATTCTTGTTCAAAGAGAGTGACAACAGATGAGAAGAAACTGAATGGCCTTTTAAGAAAATAAAAAACACATGACAGGTGCCATATGGCTTTTTTTTTTCAATGTTGAATACATTTAAAAAAAATTCAAAACAGGGAGTAAAGTGAAAAATATTTCAAAAATGGCCTTGCATTTCAAGCAAATATACAACAAATGTCATTTAGCTTTCAGTGACCTGATATAATCCTGAACACTAAATTACAAACCAGCTACAGAGTGATAATTTAGAGAAACTGGATAATAGAAGTTTTTATTAAGAGAATGTTAAATATATTAAAAGTAGAGAGACTAAAATAATGAACCTTAATATATCCATCCACCAATTTAAATAATTCTCAACTCATGAACAATTATATGTCCCTCCAACCAAAACAAACAAACAAACTCATTGGCTTCGAGCTGATTTTGATTCATAGCAACCCTATAGGGCAGACTAGAACTCCCCCGTAGGGTTTCCAAGGAGCAACTGGTAGATTGCAACTGCTGACCTTTTGGTTAGCAGCTAAGTTCTTAAACACTGTGCCACCAAGGTTACTCATTTCCCTCCATCCTCTTCTGAGTCTGAATCATTTTGAAATGATTCCAAAAAATCATATGTTTTAGCTCATAAATATTGTAGCATTTGTCTCTAAAATAATAAGAATTATTTTAAAATCTAATGAAAACACGATTATCTTACGTAAAAAAATAATACCACTTATTTAGTAGTGTATAATATACAGTGAGGACACCCTGGTGGCGTAGTGGTTAAGAGCTAAGGCTGCTAACCAAAAGGTCAGCAGTTTAAATCCAGCAGGCACTCCTTGGAAACTCTATGCGACAGTTCTACTCTGTCCTATAGGGTCGCTATGAGTTGGAATCGACTCCGGGGCAACAGGTTTTAATATATAGTGAAATAGAAAAGTAGGAAATGCTTTCCACTTCACTTTTTAAAAATATTTTATTGAGTTTTTGGTTAAAGTTTACACATCAAATTAGGTTCCCGTTTAACAATTTCTACACATATTGTTCAGGGACATTGGTTACATTTTCCACATCGTGTCAACATTTTCATTATTCCTACTTTGGTTGCTCCGTTTTGGTTATTCTTGCTTCCCTGCCCTCCCTGACCTTCTCATCTTTGTTTTAAGGTAAATATTGGCCATTTGGTCTCAAATACATTCTTTTTTTTAACCAATTTTCATTTTTGAGGTTGATGTTGTCCTGAGAGTGATGAGGAATTGTGGAGATGATAGGTATCCTTGTCTTTTTCCTGACGTTAGTGAAAAAGCCCCTAGTGTTTCTCCATTAATCGAAATTTTCATTTGGGTAGAGTAATTTAGCACTTATTGTATAAACAAAGAATGCATCTATTCATATTTTATTGACTTTTTGAGGGATTTTTGACTCTTTTTGTTTCTTTCTCTATAGTTATGGATATGGTCGTATGATTTTTGTCCTTAGGGGTATTAGTACTGTGAATTTAACCAATGTTTAATACACTAATATTTAACCACACCTTTGAGTTTCTAGAATATACTTTGCTGAGCCATTTATATTAATTTTTTATTTATTTATTTATTTATTTTTATAACTTTTATTAAGCTTCAAGTGAACGTTTACAAATCCAATCAGTCTGTCACATATAAGTTTACATACATCTCACTCCCTACTCCCACTTGCTCTCCCCCTCTTGAGTCAGCCCTTTCAGTCTCTCCTTTCTTGACAATTTTGCCGGCTTCCCTCTCTCTCTATCCTCCCATCCCCCCTCCAGACAAGAGTTGCCAACACACTCTCAAGTGTCCACCTGATATAATTAGTTCACTCTTTATCAGCATCTCTCTCCCCTCCGCTGACCAGTCCCTTTCATGTCTGATGAGTTGTCTTCGGGGATGGTTCCTGTCCTGGGCCAACAGAAGGTCTGGGGGGCATGGCCGCCGGGATTCCTCTAGTCTCAGTCAGACCATTAAGTTTGGTCTTTTTATGAGAATTTGGGGTCTGTATCCCACTGATCCACTGCTCCCTCAGGGGTCCTCTGCTGTGCTCCCTGTCAGGGCAGTCATCGATTGTGGCCGGGCACCAACTAGTTCTTCTGGTCTCAGGATGATGTAGGTCTCTGGTTCATGTGGCCCTTTCTGTCTCTTGGGCTCTTAGTTGTCGTGTGGCCTTGGTGTTCTTCATTTTCCTTTGCTCCAGGTGGGTTGAGACCAATTGATGCATCTTAGATGGCCGCTTGTTAGCATTTAAGACCCCAGACACCACATTTCAAAGTGGGATGCAGAATGATTTCATAATAGAATTATTTTGCCAATTGACTTAGAAGTCCCCGCAAACCATGTTCCCCAGACCCCCGCGCTTGCTCCGCTGACCTTTGAAGCATTCATTTTATCCTGGAAACTTCTTTGCTTTTGGTCCAGTCCAATTGAGCTGACCTTCCATGTATTGAGTGTTGTCTTTCCCTTCACCTAAAGCAGTTCTTATCTACTGATTAATCAATAAAAAACCCTCTCCCACCCTCCCCCCCCCCTCGTAACCACAAAAATATGTGTTCTTCTCAGGTTTACTATTTCTCAAGATTTTATAATAGTGGTCTTATACAATATTTGTCCTTTTGCCTCTAATTTCGCTCAGCATAATGCCTTCCAGGTTCCTCCACGTTATGAAATGTTTCAGAGATTCGTCACTGTTCTTTATCGATGCGTAGTATTCCATTGTGTGAATATACCACAATTTATTTAACCATTCATCCATTGATGGACACCTTGGTTGCTTCCAGCTTTTTGCTATTGTAAACAGAGCTGCAATAAACATGGGTGTGCATATATCTGTTTGTATGAAGGCTCTTGTATCTCTAGGGTATATTCTGAGGAGTGGGATTTCTGGGTTGTATGGTAGTTCTATTTCTAACTGTTTAAGATAATGCCAGATAGATTTCCAAAGTGGTTGTACCATTTTACATTCCCACCAGCAGTGTATAAGAGTTCCAATCTCTCCGCAGCCTCTCCAACATTTATTATTTTGTGTTTTTTGGACTAATGCCAGCCTTGCTGGTGTGAGATGAAATCTCATCGTTGTTTTAATTTGCATTTCTCTAATGGCTAATGATCGAGAGCATTTTCTCATGTATCTGTTGGCTGCCTGAATATCTTCTTTAGTGAAATGTGTGTTCATATCCTTTGCCCACTTCTTGATTGGGTTGTTTGTCTTTTTGTGGTTGAGTTTTGACAGAATCATGTAGATTTTAGAGATCAGGCGCTGGTCGGAGATGTCATAGCTGAAAATTCTTTCCCAATCTGTAGGTGGTCTTTTTACTCTTTTGGAGAAGTCTTTAGATGAGCATAGGTGTTTGATTTTTAGGAGCTCCCAGTTATCGGGTTTCTCTTCATCATTCTTGGTAATGTTTTGTATTCTGTTTATACCTTGTATTAGGGCTCCTAGGGTTGTCCCAATTTTTTCTTCCATGATCTTTATCGTTTTAGTCTTTATGTTTAGGTCTTTGATCCACTTGGAGTTAGTTTTTGTGCATGGTGTGAGGTATGGGTCCTGTTTCATTTTTTTGCAAATGGATATCCAGTTATGCCAGCACCATTTGTTAAAAAGGCTATCTTTTCCCCAATTAATTGACACTGGTCCTTTGTCAAATATCAGCTGCTCATACGTGGATGGATCTGTGTCTGGGTTCTCAATTCTGTTCCATTGGTCTATGTGCTTGTTGTTGTACCAGTACCAGGCTGTTTTGACTACTGTGGCTGTATAATAGGTTCTGAAATCAGGTAAAGTGAGGCCTCCCACTTTCTTCTTCTTTTTCAGTAGTGCTTTGCTTATCCGGGGCTTCTTTCCCTTCCATATGAAATTGATGATTTGTTTCTCTATCCCCTTAAAATATGACATTGGAATTTGGATCGGAAGTGCGTTAAATGTATAGATGGCTTTTGGTAGAATAGACATTTTTACTATGTTAAGTCTTCCTATCCATGAGCAGGGTATGTTTTTCCACTTAAGTATGGCCTTTTGAATTTCTTGTAGTAGAGCTTTGCAGTTTTCTTTGTATAGGTCTTTTACATCCTTGGTAAGATTTATTCCTAAGTATCTTATCTTCTTGGGGGCTACTGTGAATGGTATTGATTTGGTTATTTCCTCTTCGGTGTTCTTTTTGTTGATGTAGAGGAATCCAAGTGATTTTTGTATGTTTATTTTATAACCTGAGACTCTGCCAAACTCTTCTATTAGTTTCAGTAGTTTTCTGGAGGATTCCTTAGGGTTTTCTGTGTATATAATCATGTCATCTGCAAATAGTGATAACTTTACTTCTTCCTTGCCAATCCGGATACCTTTTATTTCTTTGTCTAGCCTAATTGCCCTGGCTAGGACTTCCAGCACGATGTTGAATAAGAGCGGTGACAAAGGGCATCCTTGTCTGGTTCCCGTTCTCAAGGGAAATGCTTTCAGGTTCTCTCCATTTAGAGTGATATTGGCTGTTGGCTTTGCATAGATGCCATTTATTATGTTGAGGAATTTTCTTTTAATTCCTATTTTGGTAAGAGTTTTTATCATAAATGGGTGTTGGACTTTGTCAAATGCCTTTTCTGCATCAATTGATAAGATCATGTGGTTTTTGTCTTTTGTTTTATTTATGTGATGGATTACATTAATGGTTTTTCTGATATTAAACCAGCCTTGCATACCTGGTATAAATCCCACTTGATCAGGGTGAATTATTTTTTTGATGTGTTGTTGAATTCTATTGGCTAGAATTTTGCTGAGGATTTTTGCATCTATGTTCATGAGGGATATAGGTCTATAATTTTCTTTTTTTGTAATGTCTTTACCTGGTTTTGGTATCAGGGAGATGGTGGCTTCATAGAATGAGTTGGGTAGTATTCCGTCATTTTCTATGCTTTGGAGTACCTTCAGAAGTAGTGGGGTTAACTCTTCTCTGAAAGTTTGGTAGAACTCTGCAGTGAAGCCGTCCGGGCCAGGCTTTTTTTTGATGGGAGTTTTTTGATTACCGTTTCAATCTCTTTTTTTGTTATGGGTGTATTTAGTTGTTCTACTTCTGAATGTGTTAGTTTAGGTAGGTAGTGTTTTTCCAGGAATTCATCCATTTCTCCTAGGTTTGCAAATTTGTTAGAGTACAATTTTTCATAATAATCTGAACTGATTCTTTTAATTTCATTTGGTTCTGTTGTGATGTGGTCCTTCTCGTTTCTTATTCAGGTTATTTGTTTCCTTTCCTGTATTTTTTTAGTCAGTCTAGCCAATGGTTTATCAATTTTGTTAATTTTTTCAAAGAACCAGCTTTTGGCTTTGTTAATTCTTTCAATTGTTTTCCTGTTCTCTAATTCATTTAGTTCAGCTCTAATTTTTATTATTTGTTTTCTTCTGGAGCCTGATGGATTCTTTTGTTGCTCACTTTCTATTTGTTCAAGTTGTAGGGACAGTTCTCTGATTTTGGCTCTTTCTTCTTTTTGTATGTGTGCATTTATTGATATAAATTGACCTCTGAGCACTGCTTTTGCTGTGTCCCAGAGGTTTTGATAGGAAGTATTTTCATTCTCGTTGCTTTCTATGAATTTCCTTATTCCCTCCTTGATGTCTTCTATAACCCAGTCTTTTTTCAGGAGAGTATTGTTCATTTTCCAAGTATTTGATTTCTTTTCCCCAGTTTTTCTGTTATTGATCTCTAGTTTTATTGCCTTGTGGTCTGAGAAGATGCTTGTAATATTTCGATGTTTTGGACTCTGCAAAGGTTTGTTTTATGACCTAATATGTGGTCTATTCTAGAGAATGTTCCATGTGTGCTAGAAAAAAAAGTATATTTTGCAGCAGTTGGGTGGAGAGTTCTGTATAAGTCAATGAGGTCAAGTTGGTTGATTGTTGTAATTAGATCTTCCGTGTCTCTATTGAGCTTCTTACTGGATGTCCTGTCCTTCTCCGCAAGTGGTGTGTTGAAGTCTCCTACTATAATTGTGGAGGTATCTATCTCACTTTTCAATTCTGTTAAAATTTGATTTATGTATCTTGCAGCCCTGTTATTGGGTGCATATATATTTAATATGGTTTTGTCTTCCTGATCAATTGTCCCTTTTATCATTACGTAGTGTCCTTCTTTATCCTTTGTGGTGGATTTAAGTCTAAAGTCTATTTTGTCAGAAATTAATATTGCTACTCCTCTTCTTTTTTGCTTATTGTTTGCTTGATATACTTTTTTCCATCCTTTGAGTTTTAGTTTGTTTCTGTCTCTAAGTCTAAGGTGTGTCTCTTGTAGGCAGCATATAGATGGATCATGTTTCTTTATCCAGTCTGTGACTCTCTGTCTCTTTATTGGTGCATTTAGTCCGTTTACATTCAGGGTAATTATAGATAAATAAGTTTTTAGTGCTGTCATTTTGATGCCTTTTTATGTGTGTTGTTGACAATTTCATTTTTCCACATACTTTTTTGTGCTGAGGCGTTTTTCTTAGTAAATTGTGAGATCCTCATTTTCATAGTGTTTGACTTTATGTTAGTTGAGTCGTTACGTTTTCCTTGGCTTTTATCTTGAGTTATAGAGTTGTTATACCTTTTTGTGGTTACCTTATTATTTACCCCTATTTTTCTAAGTAAAAACCTAACTTGTATTGTTCTATATCGCCTTGTATCACTCTCCATATGGCAGTTCAATGCCTCCGGTATTTAGTCCCTCTTTTTGATTATTGTGATCTTTTACCTATTGACTTCCATGATTCCCTGTTATGTGTATTTTTTTTTAATTAATATTAATTTGTTTGTTTTTGTGCTTTCCCTATTTGAGTTGATATCAGGACGTTCTGTTTTGTGACCTTGTGTTGTGCTGATATCTGATATTATTGGTTCTCTGACCAAACAATATCCTTTAGTATTTCTTGTAGCTTTGGTTTGGTTTTTGTAAATTCTCTAAACTTGTGTTTGTCTGTAAATATCTTAATTTCGCCTTCATATTTCAGAGAGAGTTTTGCTGGATATATGATCCTTGGCTGGCAGTTTTTCTCCTTCAGTGTTCTGTATATGTCGTCCCATTCCCTTCTTGCCTGCATGGTTTCTGCTGAGTAGTCTGAACTTATTCTTATTGATTCTCCCTTGAAGGAAACCTTTCTTTTCTCCCTGGCTGCTTTTAAAATTTTCTGTTTATCTTTGGTTTTGGTGAGTTTGATGACAATATGTCTTGGTGTTTTTCTTTTTGGATCACTCTTAAATGGGGTTCGATGAGCATCTTGGATAGATATCCTTTCGTTTTTCATGATGTCAGAGAAGTTTTCTCTCAGGAGTTCTTCAACTATTTTCTCTGTGTTTTCTGTCTCCCCTCCCTGTTCTGGGACTCCAATCACCCGCAGGTTATCCTTCTTGATAGAGTCCCGCATAATTCTTAGGGTTTCTTCATTTTTTTTAATTCTTTTATCTGATTTTTTTTCAGCTATGTTGGTGTTGATTCCCTGGTCCTCCAGATGTCCCAGTCTGCATTCTAATTGCTCGAGTCTGCTCCTCTGACTTCCTATTGCGTTGTCTAATTCTGTAATTTTATTGTTAATCTTTTGGATTTCTACATGTTGTCTCTCTATGGATTCTTGCAACTTATTAATTTTTCCAGTATGTTCTTGAATAATCTTTTTGAGTTCTTCAACAGTTTTATCAGTGTGTTCCTTGGCTTTTTCTGCAGTTATCCTAATTTCATTTCTGATATCTTTAAGCATTCTGTAAATTCGTGTTTTATATTCTGTATCTGATAATTCCAGGATTGTATCTTCATTTGGGAAAGATTTTGATTCTTTTGTTTGGGGGGTTGGAGAAGCTGTCATGGTCTGCTTCTTTAAGTGGTTTGATATGGATTGTTGTCTCCGAGCCATCACTGGGAAACTAGTTTTTCCAGAAAATCCCCTAAAAAAAAAATGCAGTCAGATCCCTATCAGAGTTCTCCCTCTGGCTCAGGCTATTCAGATGTTAATGAAGCCGCCTGGGGAGGGTGGGGGAGGGAACAGAGAGATAGGAGAGTAGCACCTCAGAATATAGCCAGAGTTGCTTGTCTTGCTTGGAATGACTATTATATCTGAGATTCCCGCGGGCGCGTCGCTTATGTGTGCTGGCTGTGTGGAGATTGCCCCCGGGGGGTCTGGCCCGCTGGAGTCACGGTCAGATCCTCCGCTTCCAGCCCCACACCCAGCGTCAAGGCTCCCCTACTGGGACGGTGCACTCTCGATTCCAAAATCAGTCGCTGCCTCCCGGGGACTTCTCGTCCCTCCAGCCGCGTGGCCGTGCGGCCTTTACGAACCAGTTGGGCCTCCTCCCGGGGTTAGTTCAGATGGGTGGAGCAGCTCCCCGTGCTTGTGCCGTGACCGAGTGTCCCGGCTGGGACGCTGTTCTCCCCGCTCCAATACCAGTCACTGCCTCCCGGGGACTTCTCCTACCAGCTGCGTCCCATGCCGCCTGCGCGACCCGGCTGGGCCCCTTCCCGGGGTTAGTTCAGGGGGGTGGAGCAGCTCTCTGTGTTTATGCCGTAACTGCATCCAGTCCAAATCCCGGCAGGATGGTTCTCCGGCTGGGACGCTGCTCTTCCTGCTGCAAGACCAGTCACTGCCTCCCGGGGACTTCTCCTACCGGCTGCGTCCCACACCGCCTGCGGAACCGGCTGGTCCCCCTCCCGGGGTTAGTTCAGGGGGGTGGAGCAGCTCTCTGTGCTTGTGCCGTACCTGACTGGTATGCTGGCTCCAGGCTCTGGAAACAATTGCTGCTTCCCCGTATTAGTTCGTTCTCCGTCTCTAAATCTGTGTTTGTTGTTCAGGGTTCGTAGATTGTTATGTATGTGATCGATTCACTTGTTTTTCCGTGTCTTTGTTGTAAGAGGGATCCGAGGTAGCGTCTGCCTAGTCCACCATCATGGCTCCGCCTTCCATTTATATTAATTTTTAAAGGGATTTTAGATTCTTGTGGCTGATATTTGATTTTAGACTTTATATCTCTTTTGATAAGAGATGTGTACCTATAGTGCTCAGTTTCAAAGCAATGTTAGACATGATTGTGAATCAACATTGCTTGATTTGAAGAAGAAACTAACATTTTATTTTTAAAGATAGGTAGAATCCCATGGTGAAAGTATCCATGTCCCTTCGCCCCACCTCTCTTCCTTCCAATCTCCCTCCCTCCCTCTCTCCTTCCTTCCTGCTTTCCTTCCTTTCTGTCTTTGTTTCTTAAAAACCCTGTTACGATTCTCTCTGTTTTCATTAGCGCAATGTCTTTGTTTAAACCCTTTCCAATGGAGCCAAGTGTGCTAAGATATATCTATATATAGCTATCGATCGATAGATATAGCTGTTTTTGTGTATTTATATTTATTTTTGTCTTTCTCACTTCTTTCTTGATTAGATATCTTAGCTGTAGCTTTGCCTATTTCAGCTGTTCTCAAACCATTTTGTGACTTCGGGACTCCTTTACGTGCTTAAATACTATTGAAAATGTCAAAGAGTTTTTGTTTATTTGGGTTAAAGGTATTAATATTTACCATTTTAGAAATAAAAACTAAGTTATTTAAAACATTAATTTATTTTGAATATCAATAATGAATCCATTACGTGTTAAAGTATGTAACATAGTTATATGAAAAAAAAAAGCTATATTTTCCCTAAACAAAAGAGAATAATCGTATTGTTTTGTCTTTTTACAAATCTCTTGATATCTAGTTTAATAAAGCCTGTTGCCATCAAATCAATTTCAACTCGCAACAACCCTATAGGACAGAGTAGAGCTACCCCGTAAGGTTTCCAAAAAGCAGCTGGTAGATTCGAACTGCCCATCTTTTGGTTAGCAGCCTGAGCTCTTAACTTCACCACCAGCCTCCTAATTTAATAAAACTCCACTGTATTCTCAGGTAAACTTTTGTTTTAAATCTGTTACAATATGTTGTTTGAAGTATATGAAGTTAATCTGGCTTCACATCATTATGCTGGTGGAAAATACTGGACATTTTAATAGTCTTTCCAGATAAATGTGGGTATTCTTTGATATTACATCAAAATTTGACAAGTGGTCTTTATAAAAATTTTTGTAGTAATAATTGGAAACCATATTGATTAAAATTTAAAAATCTATTAAATTATAATCCATTTGCCTATTTTGCGTTATAAATCAATCTCTAACCTATTCTTTAGAGTATAACATCATGTTATGAGTCATTTTAAAAATACTGGCTCACTGAGTTGTATTGATGTTGAAGTATGTTGACATATTTCATTATTTAAAAACTCAAATTTGTTAAAATCATTGATGATCTTATCTGAAAACTATTAAAAATTTGGTAATCTCAATCAAACAATTACATACATTTTTAAAAATTCTAATTTTCACGTGAAAGCTCAAATTTTATTAATGGTTCCAAATAGTGACAGTTGTTTTCCTTGAGGTGACACATTGCATTCATTTTCTAGAAAATATCTGCCAAACTCCAAATCTGAATAGGCATAGCGTGACATTTGTGTTAGTAAAAGTGAATTTTGAAGGAAAAAAGCAGTGAATTCAGTTCACATCTGAAACAATTGCACTAATATTTTTCCTCAAGACAGGAAGAAGTACTCTATGTATTTCTCTTTTTCTTTCACAGGTATTAAAAAAGTCCTTACACTGTTTTGTGATGCATGAAGGATTGTACTTTTGTTCTAACAGAAAGAAAAAAACTAGAGCACTTTGGATTGAGTCCTTTTTCCTCAGAATAAACCTTCAGTGTCTCTGAAGATGATGTTTAGCCTCAATTTTAACATCTTATTTCATGATACGTGTTCATGAATGTACATATTTAATCTTTGAAAATATGATCTGTTATATTTGTTCTACTGTTAGCTATGTGATGCAAAGTTTGATGAAATAATAACTAAAAAGTAGGACCAGTACACTTACAAGAAATATTAGAAATTTATCTTGTGGCTTTGATTTTCTGCTGTTTATGATGACCTGAATGAACTAGTACCTGGAAGTCATTTATTTTGACAGTATGTGACTTTTCTTGTTAATTATGTGGGTGAAATATATGGTAATATTCTATAACAGGAAATGGCAGAAGGAAAAAAAAATTTCAATTTTAGTGTTTAGAATTAAGAAGTAAATATATTTTATCAACTATTTATATGCATATGTATTTATATATGTATATATATACAGGTATATACCTTTAAAGTAAAAATGCAATTAGTTTATCAAAAGGATAAATTTTATAATTTAAATTAGTGTGTGTTCTTGCATGTGATTGCCATCTGTCAGCTCAACTGAGTCAATGACAGTAATTCACCATTATTTTCTGAAGTCTAGTAATTACCATGTGTGACCAGACCTCTTGGCTCATCTTTTTTCACAGATGAAGGATCATATAACTTAATCGAGAGAAGATAGCTTGCCCAAGGTCACAGAATATATTTTCTATTTCTTTTTGTCCACAAAGTAGACTGGATATTGTCCATAATTTTTCTTTGAATATTTTACTACAAATTGATTCTCTACTGTTCAAATTATTTGTAAATGGTTAGCCAATGAAACAAATATAAAAATGTCCATTAAACAGAATGATAAAAATTCTGTTTAATGTGCTTGGCATTTCAGCACAAGGATATTTTCATTATTTTATTAATTAAGAGTTTTATTCACTTCAGTTTTTAATTAGGCAACATTTAAATGATATATTTCTATTTTTAGAAAATGTTTTCCATTATTGTAGGTATACATTATCATTCAAAATCAGTTTCCTATATTAGATAGCTTTTAAAAACAAACCTAGTGTTTCATATGATGAGTGACCATCAGATCTTTCCTTTGTTGTAAATGGCAGGCTGGCTTCTTTTAAGTTTGCAATAGTATTTTTTTCTCAGATTTAATTACATTTTGTTGATTTTAATTAAAATTAGGGATTAGAGTTAACCTTGTTCAGCATGACTTAATTTGGGGGATCAATTTAGGTTAAATTTATTTGTTTTCAAGTTATATCATAACATTAATCAGGTTGGTTTCCATATTTATTAAAAAAAAAAACTTAAGATACAATCTAAAATTAATGCCTCATATTACATATTTCTAATCATGGGCTGAATATTATCCTTCTTTTAATTATGAGCACTACCTGCTTTGCTCAAGCATTTTTTATTCTCATGCTACATGGATTTTCGTAACTTTTAGCAAACGGGTATAAAATCAAGTTAAATACTGGCCTGCGTGAAATGCAAAGATAAATAAAATACTTCTAAAATATAAATTGTGATATATTAAAATTATTATATATATGTGTGCATACATACTCACACATATTTATGTGTATGCGTATATATGTGGAGTTCCTGTGTGGTGCCAACAGTTAAGTGCTGGACTACTAGCCTGAAAGTTGGTGATGCAAACCAACCCAGAAGTCTGGGAAGCCTAGGAAGAAGGTCTGGCAATCTTCTTCTGAAAGGTCAAACCCTTGAAAATCTTACGAAGCAGTTCTACGCTGTACACGTGGTGTTGCCATGAGCAGGAATCAACTCAATGTTGACTAGCAACGTCAACATGTACATATATTTGAATGTCTATGCATCTGTGTGTGTGTGTGTGTATAGTTGCTGATGTGTGCCATTGAGTCGATTCCAAATCCAAGTGACCCTATAGGATAGAGTAGAGCTGCCCCATAGGTTTTCCTAGGCTGTAATCTTTATGGGAGCAGATTTCCAGGTCTTTTTTCCTGCAAAGCTGCTCGTTGGTTTGAAATGTTGACCTTTCGCTTAGCAGCCACCAGTGCTTCCTGTGTATGAATGTGTATATATATATATATGTGTGTGTGTATATATATATATATATAATTTGTTAGATGATTGTCAAACCATGGAACAGTATCTGAATAGCCATACCTTTATGTTTTCATACTTTTGAACTAACTTTGTCAGATATTTCTAAATTATGATATGTGGATCAAATTACCTCTTTTTATTAGTGGTTGCTGAAAGAACCAGATACATGCTTATGGAATCCAAAGGGATGTTCTGTTCCATAACTATCTAATATTATAATTGACTACATTTGCTATAATATTCATATTCAAGATGACAGAAGTTATTGTATGTGTGTGTGAGAGTGATAGTTTCAAAGTGGCCATTTTCTATAGTATTTTAATTATAATTTGTTTAAAGCTGAAACAATCATGCCACAGGTAGGTAGCAATTTTCGTTCGAGAATGTTGTAGTTGTCATACAGCTATTAAGTTTGTTTGTTTTCACACGTTTATGTTATTAGATTCTTAATTAAGCAACTTAGATGAGCAGAAAAAAAGACATAAAATATAAAACACACATGTTTATATGTATATATACATGCATGTGCTTAAAAAAAATCAAATATAACAAATACATATGTAGAAAAAATTAATATATGATATTATACATAGCAATTTGTGGAAGAACAATGGTTTAGACCTTTGATACAAAATTTTGATATGTAATTTGAGCTTATTTTTTAGAAGACATTTAGAACATTTATTGATAAGGCTTTCAGAAGTAATTTAAAATAACATAAGAAGGATTTTTGTATAGATACAATTTTGTATATACAAATCTAATAATACTACAAAACAAATGAAATAAACTAAAGATTGAGATGGTAAAGTAAATATAATGTCATTGTCATAATCACTTAAATGAAACTTATTCAACAATCAAAAGATGAGTATACGCAATCCTATTTTGGGAACAAAGCAACCAACAGTAACAGCAACCCTTATGCACTGAGCATAGGAGAAGTTCTTTTGGTAGCATAACCCTCCCTTTAGAAAGAATTTGCCTACAAACCAACCGGAGAGAGGCTCAGGATTTCTATTTGCTTCTAAGGTAACTTTTACTGCCCTGTCAACAACAGTTCTTAGGTTACCACATCAAATAACCTAAACGACGAATCTAATTTAAAGGGACAATACTCAACATTCTTTAACAAATGTAACATTCAAAAAAATCTTTGTTAAATATCGAAGAAGTCCTTCAGCACATTTCAGCTTTGTAAATGTCTGTAAATATTTAATTGACCTAAACACTATATGTATGTGATGGGAATTTTTTTTTTTCTTCCTTATATCTATAAGGTCTTTTGATCAAGCCCCTTAGGCAACTGCTATAAGAAATAGAATTAATGGAATAAAGTCTCGCTATTTTTTTATGGGGGAAGTTGATTTCGCACATTACTGAGTCGGAAATCAGTCATCTAAAGAGAGATCATCTGTGCATTAGGCAGCATGGTTTTATTTTATTACACTTGATATACATGAGGGAGCAAAGTGATCACGGCTAGTATCATTAAACAGATGGCAGTGAATGTTTCCTCTATCTTGTGGAAATCGGAAGGAGTGTCTTTTCTTATTGTATTTCAAAATATGATTTAACCTAAAAAAAAAAAAACACGCAATTAAAGGTAGGTTTCATTTTTTTTTTTTTTTTCCCACTTTCTATTAGAATGTGGAGCTTCATTGATAGACATCATTTCAGTTTAGCAATGAGGACAAGCCAGGTAAACTACACATTATACCCACTGCCGTAGAGTCTATCCCAACTCATAGTGACCCAAGGATGGAGTAGAACTGCCCCATAGGGTTTCCAAGGAGTGCCTAGTGGATTCGAACCTCCAACCTTTTGGTTAGCAATTGTAGCACCTAACCACTACACCACCAGGGCTTCCCAGGTAAACTAGGTAGTCTAAAAAAAAAAAAAGTTTGTACTGATAAGGACACAAAGAAAAGTAATTGAATTAAACCTTTGAATAATACAGACTCCTTCTAGTATAAGAGACACTCATGACTGTTTATAAGTCTAGAAGAGAAGCAGGAAGAGGAGTGAATACAACATAAACAAGGGTAAAGAGAAATCACCCTAAGCTTTAACAGTTGTATGTGGGCTAGAGTAATGACTTTGAATCTCAAAAAGCCATAGTTAGTTACACAGTTGAGACAGAGCCCCCACAGTGTTGCATTAAAAATCCTGTTTCCTTTGCTGGGCTTCCTCCCCCACCCCAACTTTGCATTAAATCCTTCTTTGGCTTGGAAGTTATATGTCAACTCCATTGTGCCTGCACAGTATGATCAAGAATGTTGCTGATGTAACCCGTATGAACTCCCAACTTGCAAATCTCTTAAAAGTAACTTGTCTGCTTCCTCTTGGGGTTCAGTCTCGGCAGCAGCAGCTCCGACTGACTCCTTTTTCCTTGCACAATGAAATAGGGGTGTCTTTCCTGTTCTCCCACCTCCATCTCTTGTTTATTGGCCAATATAAGTCATGCCAAGGAAGAACCTGGGGTTTCCACCTGGTAACACAGTGGCCTTGCACCTATTTGCTACCTTTTTCCCATTGGCCTTTCTGGAGTGCACTATGTAGCCTGGTAGGTTGGGGACTTTTCAGAAAAGCTGAAACAGATTCTTCCTTTAAAGTGCACAATACCTTGACTTAATTGAAGAGATTCTTTCTGAGAAATCTAGCCTAAGGGCTAGGAATTGGAGTGGAGAACTTTCCCTGAGAGCACACTGGGCCTTCACCAACCACCCTGCCAAGGTCAGACAAATACAAATGGGGGAAACAAGGTAGCAAGACAGAGAGAAATCTCCCAGGGCCCAGAAAATCCAATGTGTGGCTATTGTGCAAAGATAATTCCCTAAGACCCCCAAAATCTTATTTTCATGTTGTAAAAGAGAGAGCTATTTTAAATTTCAGAAAACTGGTAACTTGGGTATAAATCAAAAGAGTTTTCTGGAATCTCATCATTGCACAAACTCAAATTCCTCCTTAAACTGAAGTTCTAAGCCTGCCCTAACAATGTGTAATGCCAGTGTTATACTGAATATAAATAAAGCCACAACAAAACCCAGCGTAACTGTAGACCTGATTGGCTTTTCACCCTCCCTTCCCATACAAAAAGCTTGACATATATAGGTGTGTGCAATTTATTGGAGGTAAATAAAGTTTACTCTCTGCTGCTCTTTTACATAAAATATCTGTCATATATTAAAAATTATGAAAAATACGAAGCAGAAAAATGTGAACCATATACAACAGAAAAAAAAATCGTTAGAGATAGACACATAAATGACTAGATTATTGGAATTTTCAGATAAGAACTTTAGCATAATTATGGCAAATATATTAAATGTTCCAGGCAATGTTTGTTGATGAAATGAATGTTGTTGAAAATGCATGGGAAATGATGGGGAATTTTAGCAGAAGAAACTATAATAATTGCTAAATAAAAAAGCTAGTAAAATAAATATCACAATAAATAAATCAGTCTAACATCAGGCTGGACAAAAAGAGGAAAAAGTGTAATATGAGGAAAAAAATGGAATATTGCTTTGAGGATCTACAGGACAATGTATTATGATCTAACATAAGTATAATTCATATTCCAGCAAGGAAAGAGAGAAAGAATGGAACAAATAAATATTGGAAAACATACAAAGACTGAAAATCCACCCCCCCCAAAAAATGAAAAACATCAACTATGGATCCAAGAAACTTAGTAAAACCAAATTAGAAAAAGAAAAAATTTTAAAAACGTGCAATCTATAATCAAACTTCTGAACATGCAGGTATAGTGGAAATCTTAAAAGCAGACAGGGGAAAAAAGACATTACACAGAAGTGCAATAAGAAAGATGGCAGATTTATCATTACAAACATTGTAGGCCAAAAGACATGACATTATCTTTAAAATACATCTTAGAAAAAAAATTGTCTAGCATTCTATATCCATTAAAATTATTGTTAATTTATGAAACTACTAGGATGGGTTTTTCTTGAGCCATTTGTCAATATTTTTCTATGACGTTGTTCATTCTCTGTAACGTCAATTTTCTAAGAGAACTGATTGATTGGAATAAATTTATTAGTATACGATTATCCTTACTTTTTGTACTTTCTACGTCTATATTTATAGTCTCTATTTCATTCATAATATTGCATATTTCTTTTCATGTACCTTTCTTATTATTTATCTAAACTATTAGCTTGAAATAACCAGCTTTTTGTTTTATTAATCCCCTCATTTATTTCAGCTTCTATGTCATTATGTTTTATCAATTCTGTACTTATTTTTCTACATTTCATTGATATTTTTCTATAGTACTTTTTCAATTTGAGTTTGATTCTTAGTTCATTTTCATTTTTATCTTACCCCATGTGTGCATTTAAAGCTATAAATTTCCTTCTCAATACATTAAATCTATTTAACTTTCTTCTACAAGTTTTTACATATAGCATTTGCATAGCCTGTCAGTAGAACATATTCAGTAGAATGTAATTTTTATAAAACAACAACAATGTAATAAAGAATAACATACAAAAAGTAGAGATTTGAGGATTAAAAGAGCAAAAATCCTATAGAGAACCAAATAAAATCAGTAGTTGTATTTTGGCCAACATTTATATAACATGTTTTACTGAAACTCATTTGATGGCACTGGGTTCTGGGACTGAAACTCATTACAGTTGAGTCGATTAACGCTCATAGCGACCCTATAGACGGAGTAGAACTGCCCCTGTAGAGTTTCCAAGGCTGCAATCTTTACAGGAGCAGACTGTCACATCTTTCACCAGCAGAGCAGCAGGTAGGTTCAAACTGCTGGCCTTTCTGTTAGCAGCCAAGCACTCAACCACTGCACCAACGGGGCGTCTGTGTTTTATCGAGAAAAATGTAAAAATTACAGTGGCCAGGAAAAAAATAAAAGAAGAAAAAAGCTTAATTCCTGCCTGATAGTGGCCTATTACAGAATATTTTCTGTAATTTGTATTGTTTTTGTTAGACTCCATCCAGTTAGTTCCAACTCATGGTGACCCTGTGTACAACAAAATGAAACAGTGCATGGTCCTGTGCCGTCCTCCCGATCATTGCCATGTTTGAGCCAATTGTTGCAGTCACTGTGTCAATCCATCTCCTGAGGTTCTCCTTTTTCACGGACCCTCTATTTAACCAAGCATGATGTCATTCTCCAGGGACCTCCTGATAACTTGTTCAAAGTACATAAAAGGAAGTCTCACCATACTCCCCTCTAAAGAGCATTTTTGTTGTACTTCTTCCAAGACGGATTTGTTCATTCTTCTGAAAGTCCGTGGTATATTCAGTATTCTTTGCCAATGGTTTTATACTTTGTATACATTTATACTTTCTATAAATAAGAATCTAAACTGATAACTCAGTGAGAAAGAGAAAGACCTTCAATGAGATGGGTAGATACAGTGGCTGCATCAATGGGCTCAAGCATAACAATGATTAAAACGATGGGGCAGGACCAGGCAGAGTGTTTTGTTTGGCTGTACATAGAATTGCTATGAGTGGAACATACCTGGCAAACCTAACAACCAAAAACAACAAACAGTAATAACAATATGGAGCCTGGAGAAGGAAAAAAAAGTATTTGCTCATAGATTAAAAGGGATATTTAATATTGAAATTGTGTCTTCATGAATCAACCTATGCAGAATAATCAAGAATCACTAAGAGGCTCTTCTCAATGTAATATTACCTTTATGGTGGTCTTAGAACTTCATTAATAATAACCAAAAATTGGACATGAACAAATTTTTATCATCTAGTAAATGGATAAGCAAACTTCAGTTTATTCATGCAATGTATTTGTATTCAACCATTAAAAGTAACAAGCTACTGATGTAAATGAAAACATGGGTGACTTTCAAAAGAATTATGCTAAGTGAAAGAATTTGGACACAAAGTACTTCGAAGTATAAGAATTATATGATATTCTGAAAAAAAAAGCAAAACTATGCAGGAAGAAAACATATCAGTGGTTGCCAGTGGCCAAGACTCCGGAAAGGGCACTGGCCGCCAGAGATATAATGTAAATTTGAGGGGCGATGGAAATGTTCTATATCTATACTATAATTGTGGGAGTGGTTATATGACTATACATTAGTCAATCTCATCAAATTGTACATTTAAAACTTATAAACATAAGTGTATGCGTTATATGTCAATAAAACTGATGAAAAATGGTAAGCTATGTTTATTCCTCTAAGTACTAATGTTGGCGATTAGCACTTTAAATTAAATTAAAGCTTAAATTTGTAAAATGCAGTTTCCTTGTACAGTTTCCACTTCTATTCAAATTATAAATATCAGGATTCAATGTCTTATCATTCTAAATAGATATTCATGATAAGTATACATTGAAGATTCAATAAACCACCTTCTTTGGTTTTCCTTGATGCTATATTTCAAATATGCTCAGAAAAGGCACAGAATTTCTACAATCTTTTTTTTTTTTAAAGCTTACTTAGGAGGTGATGTCCCTAGACTATATCTGAGAGATCATTAAAAAAAAAAAAAAATTATTGTGCTTTAGGTGAAAGCTTACAGAGAAAATTAGTTTCTCATTCAAAAATCTATACAAAAAATTTTTTTTGATGTATTGAAATCTCCACATTGTGTCAGCACTCTCCCCCTTTTCCTTCCATCCTGGGTTCTCTGTGTCCATTAGTACACTTTTCCTCTCCCTTCCAGCCTTTTCATCTTTGCTTTTGGACAAATGTTGCCCAGTTGGTGAGATAAAAATTTGAGAATGGCCTCAGCCTTCTATCCATCTTAAGATGAAGCACTTGTTCCATTTGTCTAATGACATATGGTTAAAGTTACATGGTTTTGACCAAAAAAATTTTTGTTACAACTCTTTTTCTTTTATATCAGGATGGATATCCCAATAATTCTGACTATTGAAGATACATCATTGCCAAACTCTTTTACAGAATTGGAGTATCCTTCCACCTTTTGGTTTTTTTTTCTTTCCATCTTTGCGGAGGCCTGGTGGTGCAGTTGTTAAGAGCTCAGCTGCTAGCCAAAAGGTCTGAAGTTTGAATCTACCAGTTGCTTCTTGGAAATCCTGCGGGGCAGTTCTACTCTGTCCTATAAGGCCTCTCCAAGTTGGAATCAACTCGATGGCAACAGTTTTTCATAGGTCCACCTTTGTGAGAATGTTAGACTTTTCAAAACTACTTAAAAATATATTACTTTTATTTTGTAAAAATTCATTCCGCTAACTAAAGGTGATCTTCTGCATAATAATAATGGTAAGAAATGTTGCATTTGGAAAGTAAAGTGTGATTTTCTCATATAGAAAATTTAAAATTTCATGAAGTAATCTGATAACTTATCCAGCTGTTTTCCAACTCTAAACACATGTCATCACTCAAAAACATAGAGTATTAATCATCCAGACAACGCCCAGAGATTTCCTTAATATTTATTATCTTAAATCTGCGATAACTCAACTATTAACTTCCTCAGTAGTGGTGCATTTCTTAAATTTTTATCAAGTGTTGCCTGCTCTCATCTGGCTGTGCATATGTCCTGTCTTTCTTCATTCCCCAAATCCTATGGCGTAACTATGTCCTTCATTTGTATCTATTTTCCACAATATTAAAAAAATCCAACTTTTCCAAATATGGTTCATAGTTCTGGCAAATCCTTAGATAAAATCAGCAGACACAAATAATGTACAAATTCTTAATCTGATTGTACCTCTCACTTGAGATTTAGGTTTTCTTGTTATGTTCATATAAATATTTTTGCTCTATTTAGCTGTGCTGAATATATATATATATATATAATCAGTTAAATGTGTCCTAAGTATGATAGAATAGGTAATAATCTTACATTGAAGCAAGTGATATTCCTGTTAAAATTTTATCACTTCTTTGGAAACCCTAGTGGCATAGTGGTTAAGAGCTCAGCTGCTAACCAAAAAGGCTGGCAGTTCAAATCCACCAGGGACTCCTTGGAAGCCCTATGGGGCAGTTCTACTCTGTCCTACAAGGTTGCTATGAGTCGTAATGAAATCGATGACAAAGGGTTTGCTGTTTTTTTTCACTTTTTCAAGATGGATATTAGAATGGGTAATTGATGAAGCTATTTCTTGCTTGAAACTTATTACAAAAAAGCATATTCTCATCTATCTGGTGTAAAAAAAAAAATTTTTTTTTTTTTTTAATCTGGTATGTATACCTTAAATGTGTTGTGTGATATTATATGGCTCTATAAAGTTCTATTCTAGGATACTTTATGTGACAGGTTCTCAGATTTTATCAAAGAGTAGTGATAAACATATTTAAGTATATTGATTACAAGAAATTATCAGAGTTGAAATTCTGTGTATATTCATTGCCTAAATGAGAACTGGTCATGCAGTGGTTAAGCACTTGGCTGCTAACCAAAAGGTTAGTGGTTCAAACTCATCAGCCACTCCCGGGGAGAAAGATGTGGCTGTCTGCTTTCATAAAGACAGCCTTAGAAATCCCATGGGGCAGTTCCACTCTGTCCCATAGGCCTAACCCATGGACTTGGGACTTGCCAACCTCTATAACCACCTGAGCCATTTCCTTGATATAAATCTCTCTCTCTCTCGACACTTCACTGGTTTTGCTTCTCTAGAGAACCCAGCTTAAAACAGTTGCTATGAGTCAGAATCAACTCAATAGAATAACAACATTTGTTGCCTTAAATAGAATTCTTTGTTGATCCATTTGCATTTTCCCTTGATCCCCATTT
Source organism: Loxodonta africana (assembly GCF_030014295.1). Lineage (NCBI taxonomy): Eukaryota > Metazoa > Chordata > Mammalia > Proboscidea > Elephantidae > Loxodonta > Loxodonta africana. Next base: position 55,206,741 of record NC_087351.1, read on the forward strand.
TCATTGTTTTTCAGTCATTTTTTTCTGACATAATCATTCATTTTCTAGGCACATACTCTGAACTTTCTGATCTTTCATTCTACTTTCAGAAACAGAACTCTCATTGTTTTCACGATAATCCAGGTCATATGTACAAATATAATGTTTTATTATTATTACTATTGATTTAGATATATTTTTGTATAATTTTGAGAGAATTATTTTAAATGGTTAACTCCTAAAGTGGCAATTTTTGTTCTTAATATTGAATTTATTTATATTCCCACATTAAAGTATATTATATTTATGAAAACATAGTGCATAAAACAACTGTTAAGTGAATTCTAAATTTAGTGAATTTTAAGTTCTGTTAAACCAATTATATACACATCAACAATTCTCATAAAACTTATATGCAGAAATAAGTTTGTCTGAAATTGACAAACATTATTTGGAAATTCAGGAAGCCTTTTAAAGTGCATAAAGTTGGAGAATATGGAAATGTCCATCAATTTTTAAAATGAAGATAACATACATAATAAATTATTTGATGAGTTTTCTACTAGAAAAATGGCAATTCATTAAGTTAATAAGTAGCATTGGATAATAAGATCATTATTTTTTAGAAATACTTTAGTAGTTACGTGATTTTGTACATTTCTTGTATATGCTATAAATGCCTCAAATATGCCATAAAGCTTCCGAATTAAAAGTTCTATATTATGAGACAGCCCCCACGGTACTGTATTCTTTACCTGGCTTCCTCCCCTACAGTTTTGTACTGCAAAATCATTTCCTTTGCTGGGCTCCCCTCCCCCTCAGCTTTGCATTTGACTCCTACTTTTGCTTGGAGGTTACATGTAAACCCCACTGTGCCTGCGTGGTGTGATTAAGAATGTTGCTGACATAACGTGTTTGAACTCTGTACTAGTAAACCTGTTTAAAAATAACCTGTCTGCACGCCCTTGGTGAGCAGTCTTGGCGGCAGTAAGCACCGACTGACTCCATTTCCTTGTACTTCGGTCTCTCATTTATTGGTCAATACGAGTCATGCCGAGTAAGAATCTGGTGTTTCCACCAGGTAACAATTATATACAAAATGTTCTTGTGTGTGTGTATATATATATATATGATTTTTAAATATTGTTAAATGTCTAGCAAGTAGTTGTTTATTACCATCTGCAATTTATAAGAGAGATTAGAATGTACATAGACACAAAGGTTTCAAAGTAAATAAACAAAACCTATTGCCACTGAGTTGATTCCAACTCATAGCAACCCTATAGGAGAAAGTAGAACTTCCCTACAGGGCTTCCAAAGAGCAGCTGGTGAATTTAAACTGCTGACCTTCTCAGTTAGCACCTGTAGCTCTTAACCACTGTGCCACCAGGGCTCCAAAAGTCAATAGGACAGAACACTTAAAGGCACTGGTGGAGAAAAAAAAATCTACAGAGAGAATGTGTCATATGAGAATAGTATACAGGAAGTAAGATTGCAGACTATGTCTATTTAAAAAAAACAAACAAGGAAGTGGATCATAATAGAAAGTGAAATAAATAGCCAAATAGGTATGAAAAGAATTAGTATAATACAGAATTCTAAAAAGGAGAGTATTTTAAGTAGAGCTTAAAGAAACTCCCAATTCAAGAGAAAGTTGATACTTAAAAAATTCTGTATTCCCCCAGCTATCTACTAAAACTATTCACAGAAGTAGATTGAAAATTGCTACAACATGGAGGCTGGGAATCACGACGATGGTGTGGGGAGTGTTGGACTAACTAAAACACAAATGAACTATGAAACTAAAGAATATAAGGCCAGTCAAGAACATATTAGACAATTTTCACCCACTCATTTTGGATAAGAGCTACGACTGCTAACCAAAATGTCGGCAGTTCAAATCCACCAGCCGTTCGTTGGAAACTCTGTGGGACAGTTTTACTGTGTCCTGTGGGGTCACTAGGAGTCCTAAATGACTCTACAACAAAGGGTTTTTCTTTTTTGTTTTTCACATTGGATATTTCTCACTCAGTAGTAGAAGGTGTGGCCAGATGAAAGAGATAACAAGCAAGTGAGTCTTGCATTATGAAATGTGATAAAAGTGTAGAAAAGGATGGGGATTTAATAAATCCTGGAAAAATGGAGTTTATATATTTGTAGTGAGTATTTCTAAGAAAATTAGCTTAAATGGTGGTTCCAGTTTTTAAAGAATGAATTCCCTTTTGTATAAAATTATCAGGATGTGGAATCATTAGATCATATTGTAAGTTAGGAGAACCTCACTTTTATGAAATCAAAGACAACTTTTCTTAGTTGAAGGCAGCTATGAAACCGTTATTCAAAAAACCCACCAGAAGAATTTAATAAAAATATGGGATGAAGTGGATGCTAAGGAAAGGTTCTTAAAGAATTATTAGTATAAGCATACCAACAAATGAAGAATGAATAAATACATATGCAAAAGTGATTGAGTGTTGGAAAGCATTCATATAACTCAGACCACTTTTTAGTTTGGGCTTAAAAATAGTAGTCACCAATATATATTTATTTTTAAGGGGATTCTGAATTAATCCTAGTGTAAAAGATTACAAATTTCTGGGTGTTAAAAGCTCAGTGCAGTAATAGACTTGCTACTTGGTACATTGCCCCTTTTCATAGTATGATAACCTATTTGATATCACCAATTCTCGCAAATTGTCCTCACAAAAATTGGCACTCTTGATCTCGCTTTCCTTCTTGAAGCCTTCTTCAGCTTTGACGCCATGCTTTTAATATCTCTAAGTATTTCTCAGGTATGGTTTTCTCAGACTCCTTCCTGATTTTCCTCTACGTGAACATCCTCTATATGGTTTCTTAGGAAAAAACAGCCTGGCTATTGTCTAAGATAGATACAGGGATTTCTTAGCACTTTTTTTTTTTTTTTTTGAAGGGGTAGAAGAGGGGGAATTTTTTAACTATCAGTCAAGCCTGAAAAATCTTGACTCATGAATCTGAAGTGCCCTTGGTTCCCTTTTTATAGTATGTCTAGCTACACACTTATTTGTTTCATAGCTGCTTTTAAATTGTTTTTCAGAAGCAACAATGCCTTTTCCAAGCTACTCTCTGAAAAAAAAAAAAATTCGAAGAAAAAAACTGAATGAAGTAATGCTTATTTACGCACAAACTAAATGTCAGAAAACTTTAGAAGGAACCTCATCTACAGAGAGAATCAACAATAGTGTCGAAGACCTGGTCAGTCATGGATGGTGTCACCCATACAAACAAAAGTGGTGACTGAGAATAAAAAAGGCCCGCTAAATTACAAAAAGGCTGTGCTATGGCTACGGTAAAAAGTATTTACCAGAACCAGTTTTAAAACAGTTCACTAAACCAGTGACAACTTGGCTTAGTGAACATGCTGTCAGGAAATAATTAATCAGTTTCAGCTGTAGATTATGCAAGTCATCCAATCAGGGATTGGCTCACTTTAATAAACATGCTCCCATGTGCCAAACAATAAAAGGCAGTCTCACTAGAATAACCACACTTCTATATGTCAATTCCTTATGCCCTGAAAATTCACCCATTCCTGAACTCCATGCTGCCTAAAATATCAACAAGCTACTCTGCTTGAGGAGACTATGCCTGACCGGCAGTAATTAGATTCACCTGTCAACAAAAATAGACAGGAGAAAGTAAAAAGTGGTTTTGTTAGACATAGTAATACTCTCCCACATCCCAAGATATCAATGTTTGAATTCCTAGAAGCAGTGAATATGTGACGTTGCCTTTACATGGCAAAGGAAATTAAGGGAGAAGATGGACTTAAGGATGTTAATCAGCTGACTTTAAAATATGATTGTTCTAGATTATACAGATTGGCACAATGTAATCACCCAAACCAGCAAGACCAAACCCATTGAAATAGAGCCTGTGTCCACACATGGCAAGCCCATGTGTTACCAAATGGAAGGACTCTCTAGGGTTTTCTTGGCTGTAATGTTTATGGAAGAGATCACCAGGACTTTCTTCCTCAGTATTGCTGTGTGGGTTTGAACCACCAACCATTAAGTTAATAATAGGCTGGTGCAAACCGTTTGTTCCACCAGGGACCTCAGAGCAATCACAAGATCCTTTAAATTTGAAAGAGGGATGTAGAAGAGTTAATGTCAGAGCGATGTAATATGAGAAACACTCAACCAGTCATTACTAGCTTTACTGATGAAAGGGAGTCATGAATCAAGAAATTTGGGCATACCCTAGAATCTAGGTGCTCACTTTGGCAGTATATATACTAAAGTTGGACTGAAACAGAGAAGATTAATTAGCATGGCCTCTGCACAAGGATGACACACAAATTTGTGAAGCGTTGCATATTTTTTGGAGCTCTGGTGGCGTAGTGGTTAAGAGCTATGGTGAGCTTGACTGCTAATCAAAAGGTCAGCAGTTCATATCTACCAGCTACTCCTTGTGGCAGTTCTACTCTGTCTTATAGAATTGCTGAGTCAGAATCGACTTAAAGACACCAAGTTTTTTTTGTTTTCTAGAAGCTGGAAAGAGCATGAAGATGAATTCTCCCTTAGAGCCTTCAGAAAGGAATGCAGTCTTGCCAACATTTTGATTTTTGTCCAGGAAGCCTTTTCAGTCTTCTTACCTCTAAAACTGTAAGATAATGAGTGTGCAATTTTTTACTTAAGAGCCTAAATTCGTGGTAATTTTTTTACAGCAGGAATAAAGTATTATTACAGTGTATGAAAACATAAGTAGTTGTATATGTGTAGTTATCTACAGATAATATTTACAGATGATAGTATTGTATAAAAGCTAAGAGAACATTAAAAATATTACCAAAAAATAAAATAATAAGGCTATAGACAGAATCATATAAAAATGAATAATTTTTCTATTTAGAAAAAATATGGAAGTAATCATTGCACTTAAAAGAGCAACAAAATAATAAAATATAAAGAAATGAACTTAATAAATTGGAAATATTTATGTAAAAAATTAAAGATCACTCAAATTAACAAAACCTTGAAGAAATGAGAATACTGTTACTCAGATAAAAATTTCACTCTGCAGATGTCAGTTCTCTATATTAATCTATATATAATCCTAATTCCAATAAAAATACAGATATTGTTGTAAACAATCAAAAGGTTGGACAAATATTCATAAAATAATTAACCAATAGGCCAGCATCACCCTCCTTCTAATGCCAGATAAAGACACCATGAGGAAAGAAAATTACAGACTAATATGTCTTATGAATATAGATGCAAAAATTCTCAACTGCATACTACCAAACTGAATCCAACAGCATATTAAAGGATTATACTCCATGACCAATTGGAATTTATTATAGGAATGCAAGGATAGTTCAATATCAGAAAATCCATCAATGTAATATTCCACACTAATAGAACAAAGATGAAAAAGCACAATAATCTCAATTGATGCAGAAAAGGCATTTAAAAAATTCAGCAAAATTTCATGATTAAAAAAAAATCAAAACAAAAACAAATCACAGAAAACCAGAAATTGAAAAATCCCTCAACTTGCTAAAGGGCATTTATTTAAAACCCACAGCATGCTCTATGGTTAAAGACAAAAGACTTCCTCCCTAAGATCAGGAACAAGACAAGGAAATTTGCTTTCACCAATGTTATTCTAGATTGTACTAGACATTCTAACCTGAGTACTTAGACAAGAAAACAAAATAGAAGGCATACAAATTATAAAACAAGAATTAAACTTATCTCTACTTGCAAATGGCATGAATCGATACGTAAAAGTACACACATACACAGAACTCCTAGAGCTAATAAACAAATTCAGCAAAGGTTCAGGGTACAACATCAACACTAAAAAATGAGTTGTGTTTCTATACGTCAGCAATGAACAACTTGAAAAGGAAATAAAAAAAAAGTCCATTTACAATAGCATCTAAAGGAATAAAATATTTCAAGATAAATTTAAGAAGGTGAAAGACGCTTATACTAGAAACCACAGAACATAGCTGAAATAATTAAAAAAAAAAAATTTAAAGAAGACCTAAATGAATGGAAAGGCATTCCATAGTGATGGATTAGAAGACTTTACTATTGTTAAAGGGCTAATACTAACCAAAGAGATATAGAGATACAACTCTATCCCTATGAAAATTCTAACAGCTTTTCTTCCAGAAATAAAAATACCAGTTCTCACATTCATATGAAATTTCAAGGGGTTTGAGTAACCAAAACAAAATTTGCAAAAGAAGAATAAAATAAGAAGACTCACACTTCATGATTTCAAAACGTACTAAAAAAAAAAAAAAAAACAACAAAACTCCAGTAATTAAAACAGTGGGGTGCTGTTACAAGAAGAGACAAATGGACAAATGGAATATGGAGTCCAGAAATAAACCCATACATCTATGGTCAATTGGTGTTCAAGAAGGGTGTCAAAGTCTATTCAAAGAGGAAGGAAGACTTTTTAACAAACAGTACTGGGCAACTATTTCCACATTAAAAAAAAAAAAAAAAATTGGACCAATACCTTACACCATGAAGAAAATTTAACTCAAAATAGATCAATTAATAGAAGAAAAAAATAGATAAATTGGACTCAGCCAAAATTAAAATCCTTTGTATATTCAAGGACATTATCAAAGAAGTGAAAATATAAACTACAGCATGAAAGAAAATGTTTTCAAATCATATATAAGGGTTTAATTTCCAGAATATAGAACTCCTATAACTCAACAACAAAAAGACAAAGAACCTGATTAAAACATGAGCAAATGAGTATATATTCTCCAAAGAAGAAATACAAATGGCCAATAAAGACATGAAAAGATGTTCAACATTATTAATCATTAGAGAAATGCAAATCAAAAACGCAGTATGACACTGTATCACACCCACTAGGATGTCTATTAACATTTTTTTAAGAGAAAAAAATAATTAGTTGCTAGGAGGTAGAGGAAACCCTGGTGGCATAGTGGTTAAGTGCCACAGCTGTTAACCAAATGGTCGGCAGTTTGAATCCACCAGGTGCTCCTTGGAAACTCTGTGGGGCACTTCTCTCTGTCCTTTAGGGTCACTTTGAGTCAGACTCGACTCTATAACAACAGGTTTGATTTTTAGTTTTAGGAGATAGAGAATTTGAACACCCATTCCTTGCTTGTGAAAATGTCAAATAATGCAGTGTCTACAGACAAGAGTTTGACAGGTTTTCAAAAGGTTAAACATAAAATTACGAAGTGACCCAGCAATTCAACTCCTAGGAATGTGCCCCCAAATTATTGAAAACAGGGACTCAAACAGATACTTGTACACACATGTTCATTGAAGCATTATTCACAATAGCCAAAAGGTGCAAACAACCTAACTGTCCATCAACAGATGAATGGGTAACCAAAATACAGTACATAAATACAATTGGATATTATTCAGCCATAAAAGAAATGAAGTTATGTTACATACTATGGTGTGAATGAACCATGAAACATTATACCAAGTGAAATAAGCCAAATACAAAAGGACAAATAGTGTATGATCCCATTGATATGAAATATCTGTAATAGGGAAGTGCATAGATACAGCAGATTAGTGGTTACCAGGGGCTGAGGATAAAGGAGAGTTGGGTGTTATTGTTTAATTGGTACAGAATTTCAATGTGGGGTGATGAAAAGGTTTTGGAAATAGTGATAGTGTTACATCATTATGAAAATAATGACACTGAATTGTGTAGCTTTTAAGCGTATTTATAATGATACTTCTTATGTTATATATATATATTTTTTTACAAGAGTAACGTTTTTTTAAAAATTTAACAAGTGATTTAGAAAAGAAAAAAATGAATAACTTTTTTGTTGTTGCAGACTTAGAAATCTCTCATAAACTCAACGTGAATTAACACAATGTGGTACCGGCGAATGTTAGAATAGAGAGGTCAATGTTGCAGAATGGAAAATTCACAAATAGAGCAGGCATGGAAAGTAATACACAATAAATCTTTGTGACTCCACAGACTATTAGGTCAAGGACAAAAAGTATTTGCTTTTCATAATCTATCTCAGAATCAGTCTCATTGTAGAGCAAGCGCAATACGAACTATGAAGGGCAAGTCTGATTTTAGCAATTTATGATGATCTCTTTTATAAAGTATAGTAAATTTCAAAATGATGTCAGCAGTTTCAATGGCTGAAAATTAAATATAAACCAAAAAATCTCTTTACCCTTGCATTAAAACGGAAACTTGTGGGTAAATACGGAACTTTGATAATTGTCATTTTCCAGATTAGGTCTCAGTGATAGCATGGTAAATTTTCCAAGCTTTCTCAATACTAATTAACATTTTAATTGGCTAGTGACACATATTTTTGGGAGAAAGCAGTGCTTCAAAACCTTAATGTGACTAGCATTTTTCAGGCTGTGCAAAATTATGAATTATATCATTTGCATAAATTGAAAGCAACTGTAAAGATAACACTCTAAGTACTTTCATCAGTTGAAAAACTCTTTTTGAGCTTCCTTGCAGTACTCTTCAGACATAAAAAAAATTCATATACTCCCATATATATTCACCTGAAATGCTTAAACATTTTTCATTTCATTTTTATTGACTTATTCACATGTAATATGTCTTTTCCACTGACATATGCAGTAATGTCATTCTGTATACAACTAAGAAGTTCCATTCAAATAGGAGCAATTAAAATGCTGAGGGAATACATTTGATAGAAGCATGATAGTTATTAGTCAATTATTCAGTAAAACTTGTTCTTCCCATAAGAACTGCATTTAAGCTCTGCAGTGTAATTTCCATCAGGAAAACATGATGATCTTAATGAGTCAAATCTAAAAGTCTTCTATTCTCCTCAGGTGGGCAGGTGAATTTTCTATGTAATTAGTTAATTGCAAAAAACTTCTGTTATTGCTAGCTACTTAGAAAGCCCATATCACAGGCTTTCTTTGTACTTCAGATGTTTTTTTTTTTTTTTTTTGAAGATTCTGCTGTGCACAGAGGGTTTTGAGATTTTTCAACCTCTTAACAATTTTTAAAATACCGGTAAATTTCTCAGTTCATAAAGGAGAAATATAAATGTTTCAGAGACAAGAGCTTTCAATCTTTCCTCACATAATATCTGAATATGATACTATATCATTTACAAATTGGTATAACATAATTTTATTCAAAAGCAATTCCCTCTTTAGTATATTAAAGGTCGAAGAGAGTAGACAATAACATTTTTAAAACACTCAAAGTTTGGTATACATCTGGACATATAAGTAATGAGAATATTAAATTAAGAGGTTACGGAGCCCTGGTTGCTCAGTGGGTAAAAGCTTGGCAGCTAACCAGAATGTTGGCAGCTCAAATCCACCAGCTGCTCCTTGGAAATCCTATGAGGCAGCTCTACTTTTTCCCATGGGGTCGCTATGAGTTGGAATTGACTCGATGGCACACAACAATGACAATAACCATATACATACCAAAAGAAAAAAAAAAACAAACCCACTGCCGTTGAGTCGATTCAGACTCATAGCGACTCTATAGGACAGAATAGAATTGCCCCATAGAGTTTCCAAGGATCGCCTGGCAGATTTGAACTGCCGACCTCTTAGTTAGCAGCTGTAGCACTTAACCACTACACAACCAGTGTTTCCAACAATATACATAGGTAAATTAAAAAAAAAAAAAAAAAAACAGCTGAGGAATTAAGATCATTATTTAGGAGCCATAAAAAGAAATGTTAAGCATATATATTCAGTGTTACTCAGGGAAATTCTCATTTAGAGAGAGTTATTTTATGAAATATCTGCACCAATTAACAATCAACTCAAACTTCATTTGCCTTTCTCGAAATCCATTGTAAATTTAGCTTGCCAAATCTATCCTTACCATAATGGAGTTTCAGTTGCATAGAGGACATGAATATTCCTCATATGAAGAAGGCAATGTATTTTACTTTTATATTCATAAATAAGCTTCTTATTTATGTATTAGTCATGCAAAGTCAGTTCAAATAGCTTTATTTTGTATTGACAGCAATTCAAGATTTTGCAAAAATGATAAAAAGGACAATCATGAAAAAAATAAATGAATATGTATGGAGAAAAAAAGGTGGAACTGAAATTCATAGAAAATATTTTTTACAATGTTGTATATTTACTTATTTTTTCTATTAAAAATGTGGGATCAAAATGTATGTGTTATTTTCACCCTGCTTTGCTAATTTTGTAATAAAAGTCAAGTGAATTAAAATTCAACAAAAGAATAATATAAACAGGAAAACCATGAAAATTTTATGTGTAACCTGGGTGAAAAATCCATATACATCATGAGACATTATACAGCTAATTTTTTGTTGTTGTTACGTGCCATCGAGTCAGTTCCAACTCATAGTGACCCTATGCACAACAGAAAGAAACGCTACCCAGTCCTGCGCCATCATTACAACCCTTGATATGCTTGCGCTCATTGTTGCAGCCACTGTGTCAATCCACCTCGTTGAAGGTCTTCCTCTTTTCCGCTGACCCTGTACTCTGTCAAGCATGATGTCCTTCTCCAGGGACTGATCCCTCCTGACAACATGTCCAAAGTATGTAAGACAGAGTCTCACCATCCTTGCCTCAAAGAAGCATTCTGGCCGTACTTCTTCCAAGACAGATTTGTTTGTTCTTTTGGCAGTCCATGGTATATTCAATATTCTTCACTAACACCACAATTCAAAGGCATCAACTCTTCTTCAGTCTTCCTTATTCATTGCCCAGCTTTCACATGCATGAGATGCGATTGAAAATACCATGGCTTGGGTCAGGTGCACCTTTGTCTTCACGGTGACGTCTTTGCTCTTCAACACTTCGAAGAGGTCCTTTGCAGCAGATTTGCCCAGTGCAATGCGTCTTTTGATTTCTTGACTGCTGCTTCCATGGGTGTTGATTGTAGACCCAAGTAAAATGAAATCCTTGACAACTTCAATCTTTTCTCCATTTATCATGATGTTGTTTATTGGTCCAGTTGTAAGGATTTTTATTTTCTTTATGTTGAGGTGTAATCCATACTGAAGGCTGTGGTCTTTGATCTTCATTAGTAAGTGCTTCAAGTCCTCTTCACTTTCAGCAAGCAAGGTTGTGTCATCTGCATAATGCAGGTTGTTAATGATTCTTCCTCCAATCCTGATGCCCTGTTCTTCAAATAGTCCAGCTTCTCAGATTATCTGTTCAGCATACAGATTAAACAGGTATGGTGAAAGCATACAACCCTGAGGCACACCTTTCCTGACTTTAAACCAATCAGTATCCCCTTGTTCTGTCTGAACAACTGCCTCTTGATCAATGTAAAGGTTCTTCATGAGCACAATTAAATGTTCTGGAATTCCCATTCTATTCAGCTAATAAAGAGAGTAAATTAAAGGTACTGCCCGTAGTTGTGGATCTATATCCATGAAGTAACATGGAGAGAAAAAAGAGAGATTTAAAAAAAAATGTGTAAGATTAAACATTTAACCAAAACCGTTACAGGATACAGGTTTTCCAATTATTTCCTGTTCTTCCTGGGCAAATCTAAGCATCATTTCCTAACCTCTCTTATGATTAGTTATGGTTAAGTAACTAAGTTCTAGCTACTGGAATTTGAGAGTAAATGATGACTACTGCTTCTAGATGGAGATCTTATAAACCTTTCATGTGTTATCAATTCCCCATTTTTTCTCTAGTTTGATGCAGTGTCAGGTTCATCTTGGAAAGTCACATGTTGAAGATCCACAAATTGAATAGACATTTACCGTTGGGAAAAAAGTTGTCTCATTTTGTGATTTATATGAGCAAGACATATATTTCTACTGGGTTAAGTCACTGCAAAGATTTTAGATTTACCTGTTACAGTAGCTAGAATTGCCTTATCTAATACAGAAATTGGTTCTGGATATGGGATGCATTTATAGTCAAAGAGGTAAAAAGTGACATTGTCTTAGCAGGAGGGCAGCAGTCAGCCAAGAAACTGATATTGAGGGCTGGAGAGCTGAAATTTATGTCATGCACTAAAAAAGCATTTGATATAACTTTCATCTGTAACAAACTAAAAGGCAGAACCATGTACCTACTGAGCCTGTAACTTTAGAAGAATTGAAAAAAAAAAAAAACTAAAATGTTAATGTGTTTTGTATACTCTCAGCTTTCTTTAAGCAAGTATTTTTTGAAGAAATAAGCTTAAGCAAAATTTTTCTGGTTTTCAAGAATATGTAAAAGGAAATAGAGAAAGTCCAGAGGTCAGAAATATGCTGGAGTGTGAAAAATACCTGCATCTCACAAAATAAAAAGATAAAACTAAAATTTTAGACTTTTTGACAAAGGCTTAATGAGCAAATAAGAGAGTTACTTTGCCACCCAAGCTGATTGCTTCAGATCGCCTAATGTGTTTATCAAGTTATGAGACAAAAATAAGTCATGAGAGGAAAAGCATAAACAATATGGGAACTATGTCTAGGAAAGAATTTACAGGAAGCAAATAGATCAAAAACTTGCTTTCTAAATTTCAACGTTGCTTATGTGTGAGTAAATACTCACATACACACACAGAGCATTTAAGTGTAAAATTATCTTTCCCTCAGTGAACCAAAACCAAATCCACTGCTGTTTAGTCAGTTCTGACTCATAGGGACCCTATACTTGAATGCATATGAATAGAGCTATCAACATTGTGAAACTCCCGAAAGGGTAGACTTACTATCTATTTCAAATGGTGATAATTGTGAAAGTGGAACATCTCAAAAAAAAAAAGAAATAAAGAAAAACCCAAAACAAACAAATAAACAATAACAAAGGAAAACAAACAAAAACCCAACAGTGCACAAAGAAGCTCTTCACAGAGAAGGGAATCAGGGACTAATTAACGAATATTCTGCCCCACATAGGGAACCCTTATGTTGTCTGTCTAGTGGTATATCAGAAACTGTAATTGCTGTGTATCTTTAAGTCTTCCCATTTCTAACTGGAGATGTTTCCTGTGGTTAATGTATCCAAGTTCTACCATTGGATATCAGTGGTATGTATGTCAGTTATCCTGTCTTTTTAGTACATAAATCTAAAGATCAGTGAACTTCATGAAGAGGACTGCATCCTTCCCACTATCTAGGACTTTTGAACTTTGAGTGGACAGAGTTTGGATTTTTTCCCATGGGGAAGAAGTAAGTTTGGTATAAGAAAGTGAGTGAACCAAATAGTTATGATAAAAATGGACTGCTCCTTGGAAACTCTGTGGGGGAGTTCTACTCTGTCCTATAGGATCGCTATAAGTCAGAATCACTGTATGACAGCGGGTTTCGTTTTTCTGGTTAGTAGACATTAAAGATGTTCATCTATATCAAGTTCTTTTCTACTTCTGGATAGGGTTGCCAAATCTGTTGAATTTGAATTTCAGATAAAGGTTTTTTTGGTTTTTTTTAGTATAATTTTTCCCAATTCTATATTCAAAATATTTGTAACTAAAATTTGATTGTAACTGTGCTTCCCTTATTTTATCTGGCAACCCTCCTTCTGAGCCACGTAGAAGAATCTACTCTCCAGGTCCCTTGCAGTTAAACCCAAAATCCATTGCTGTCAAGTCGATTCCAATGCATAGTGATCCTATACAACACAGTAGAACTGCCCCACAGGTTTCCATGGAGCAGCTGGTGAATTCAAACTGCCAACCTTTTGGTTAGCAGCTGAGCTCTTAACCACTGCACCACCAGGGCTTCCCCTTTGCAGTTAGGAAAAGCCATTTGAGGAGTTTCAGCAGTGGGTTTTGAAGAGAGGCGATACATAGGACTTTTAGATAAAACTAATTTCCACTGCCCAAATTTCTTCTTCTTCTCCCAGATAGGGACTTCAAGGAGGCCTCCAATGAAGACGCTGGAACAAGAAGATGGAAGCATTTTGCCTTGCTGAATAATTGGCATCTCAATTGTAAGAAATAAACTTTTGTGTTTTTATACAACTGATATCCCATCATGACTGACATACCCAGATTTTCTCTTCCTTCTTGCTTCTTTATTTTACCATAATCTCTTAGCATTTGGTACCATCTTACCCAAATCTCCCACCTCACTTCTCTCCAACCACCCTGTGTTTTTGTTTTGTAGTATGAATAAAAGATAGGTAAGCAAGAGGTACATTCTCAAGAATATAAAAAAAACCTGCCAGGAGAGCTTGGAGGAAAGTATAGGACTATAATGATATTTTGGTGATACTTGAATTTGCATTTTCAAATGCCCTCTTTCAGCTTCAATCATGTTTCGTATTTATTTTACTGTAGAGAAATTAGTTGTAGATCTTCCTAAGAAGCTTAATGTATAACAAGATAAAGAAATTAGAAAGATCAACTTAATAGTTTATTTTCTACTTCTGTAGAAAGAAAACGTCTGTCTTCATCCTGTTGATAGGAATAAAAAAAAAAAAAATGAAAATTGCTTTCGAGTCTATTCCAACTCATAGCGACTCTATAGGAAAGAACAGAACTGCCCCATAGGGTTTCCAAGCAGCTGCTGGTGAATTCCAGCTGCTAACATTTTGGTTAGCAGATAGGCTGAATGAATTGGCTATGTGACTCAAGATGCCTGTGTCATGTCAGGCTGGAATGAAATCAGCATAGGTATTCAGAACTAAGTTGTGGAGATGGGGTTTAAAATAACTATTGAGACCGGAGGAGCCCTAGCATCGAAATGGTTAAGAGCTATGGCTGCTAACCAAAAAGTCCACAGTTTGAATTCACCAGCTGCTCCTTGGAAACCCCATGGGGCAGTTCTACTCTGTCCTATAGGGTCACTGTGAGTCAGAACTGACTCTATGGTAATGGATTTTTATTGAGACAGGAAAAATGCCGAAAAGGCAGAGAAGGTGCCATAAAAAGGAAAGTAAATTATGAAGGTGTAAGCTAGTAAATGTAGGATCTTATAGGGAAGAAAAATCACAGGAAAGTCAGAAAGAAGTTTGCATAATTGCAGGCTCTCAGGTTTTGTTTTCTTTTTCTTTTCTTGAGATTGGGTTGCATGTTGTGGGGCCAGATATCATATTTTAAATACTGGAAAGTTCCAGAGAGAAACAACTTCAATTCGGCAACTCCATGGAATCAGAGAAAATTACCTCTCAAATTGAGACAACACACAAGAGAAAAGAGCCAGGTTGGCTTCTCTGGCTGGTTAGAAGCAGAGGTGGTCATCATTCTCTGGCTTAAGAAGAAAACCAGTGTATACACCGAACATTTGTCTTTTTCATATTTATTAACATAATGAATGCTTATTTGCACAGTATAAGTCAATTTTGTTTTGATGTGACAGTTATATCTGATATTTTTAAAAATTCCAATTAATTAAATATGTAGAATCACCTATGGTGATATGTAATGTCAACAAACCTGACACATTCATAAAAAACAAAGGCATGTCTATCTCTCATGTTAATATAATTGACACTCATTTGATCAACATATGCAAATATTCAAGTAAATCACTCAAGATCTGCCACTTTTTGGAGTCAGAATTAGTGAGAGTCATCTTTCTCATCAATCATTTCTTATATTATGGTGCTCAAATTATGAAAATTTAAGAAATTGTTGATGAATATGACAATTTGGAGAGGCTTCATGTTTTAATGTTATCTGGTCAAATAATACACTTCACAACCTGTTAAGGCAAAACCTGTTTTGAGATTTTTGAAATGAGTTATGGGTGTACCCATAATTTAACAGTGTCCTTTAAAAAGAATGATACCAAAATCATTTATTCAATTTTGATTGTGTGTGTGTGTGTGTGTGTGTGTATGCATATGCACACACTGATGACATCTTAGTCTGGTTCAACAAGTCTATTAAAAATATTTAGAAATAAACAGAAATATTTAATTGTATCAGTGTATTTCTGAAATTTATTATTGTGTCTCATTTATCATAAAATATATTTTGGCCATATCATTGGATTCCAAGATAAAATTTTCAAGTGTGAACTCAAGAAAAACATTGTGAGCTAAGGAAATACTAAAAACCAACTAAAAAAACCAACAAACAAGTAACAAATAAACAAGAGGTTTTTCAAATATTAAAGTTTTAGACAATGATTGAAATAATTCACAACTCTGTATATAAAATGCCAATCTTATACAACTATAATATTTAAAATACCAAAGTCCATATATAAACCAATATTAATATCACTTCAATATTGTTAATAATATAATTGTAGCTCTCCATGAAAATCAGAATATGTACTTTTTTATATTTCATGTTAATAGTTAATTGAAATAGACTACTTAGATTTGTTGGTTTGTATTAGACAAGCTGAAGTAGCTAAATCTTTAACATAACTACGTTTGTACAAAGAAATAATTCTTTGGTAAATTGACCTGTATTTGCTAGTAGTCTCATAAAACTGAAAGTGGTTGAATGTATTATGAATGTAAGTCATTATGCATTTGCTAAAAAACATGTATTGAATGTTTATGATATGTCAAAAATCTATGAAATAAATTACTAGGAAATTTTATGGCATGGAATTTTTACGGAGTTAAAATGAAAACATACAGCTATAGTTAATTATAGAATAAATTTCTACTTAAACTTATCAGCTGTTTAGATGACACTAAGAGATCTCATCCAAAGTCTTTATTTAATTACCCAAAGGGAAACAAACGAATGCTAAGAATTGGACAAAAAGCTCTGAAACTTAATGAAAGAGATATAATTTGTCAAAATTTGAATGAATTTTCCAATTTTTTACTTATTGATTCATGAGTATATATTTAGACACAGTATCAATATTCTCAAAATATACTAAATATATTCGATCAATTCCACTGTGTTCATATGATTTACAGAAAATTACATTAGTAGTTTGTTGTTTTTGTTAGGTGCCATTGAGTCAACTCTGACTCATAGCGACCCTATGTACAACAGAACGAAACACTGCCTGGTCCTGCACCATGCTCACAACTGTTGATATGCTTGAGCCCATTGTTGCAGCCACTGTGGCAATCCAACTCATTGAGGGTCTTCCGCTTTTCCGCTGACCCTGTACATCAGTAGCATGGAGATCAAATACATAATATCACTATAATGTACATAGTGGGGGAAAAAAAAAAAGAGAGAGAAGTTGAGCAATGCAAAACAGTATTCAATCTAAGATTTCCAAGTCTTTAGGAGAAAAAAGAAATTAAGAAAATAGGAATATTTACAATGAGCACTGTTATGAATTGAATTGTCTCTCCTAAAAAGATATGTTAAAGTCCTAATCTCCCATACCAGGGAATATGATGTTGTTTGTAAATAAGGTTTTTTGAGAAGTTATCAGAGGGGGCAGGGCCAAGATGGTGGAGTAGTCAGATGCTTCCAGTGAACCTTCTCAGAATAAAGACCTGAAAAAACAGGTGAAATGCTTACATTTATGACAACCTAGAAGCCCTGAAGGAAACCCTGGAGGTGTACTGGTTAATTGCTACAGCTGCTAACCAAAAGGTCAGCAGTTCAAATCCACCAGGTGCACCTTGGAAACTCTATGGGCAGTTCTACTCTGTTCTATAGGGTTGCTATGAGTAGGAATCAACTTGAAAGGCAGTGGATTTGGTTTGGTTTTGGTTTTAGAAGCCATGAACATCAAAGGCAAAGTAAGAAAAAGGACTGAGCAGCAGGGGGAGGGAGAAATGGTTCAGAAGAGGAGCAGAGTTGCTGGACCTGAATCACTGGGAACCCTCAGTGGTGGGCTGGTGGTAGCTTTCAGCCACAGTTCCCTCAGAGAGAAACAGCCAGCAACATAGCCTACTCACACTTCTGGAAGCAGAGAATAATGGTGCTCTAGGCAAAAGCTAAGTATTTGCATATATTTTACCATGTCGCCAGCCCCCAAGCTGGATTCAGTGGCTGTTGATATTCCTGGGCCTGAGATAGGTCCTGTTACACAATCTGAGCCATTCTTCCAGCCTTGGAGAAGGAATAAATTCACAAATGGGGAAAAGATAATCTGCCAGCTCCACTAACCTGGGGAACTCAGGTAAGAAGTGGCTCCTATCCAGGCATAACTGGTCCATGGACGTTGAATATCTTTTCCCCTGCATGCACCTGTGTGGGCCTATTTCAGGAGAATAGGCCCTTGTTGGCAGACTGCAAATGTTTCACCTGTGTGGTGGAGAGGTGAGTGTTTGAAGTTTGATGCCACTTTGCCTATTAAACAGGGTCCTCACCTACCCAAATCAGGGACCTACGGACTGATGGCTCTACTCATCTCACCCAGCCACCCACAACAGGGGTCCAAAGGGTAACTGGTATCTCCCAGTCCTTACAACCAAAAGCATTCAGTGCCCAAGGTCCATTTGCAGAGCCCATCCAACTGTGCAATCTAGGGAACAGGGACGCACTTTCCTCAAGACATTTAGGGGATGGATGTCAGCCCCCTGTCTTGTTCAGAGCATGACCACCTGTTGAAACCAGATACTGGTACCTACACCAATCACTCCTGCCCCTCTAAGACTGTAGGCAGAGCCTGTAACACACACTTGATGACCAGCTACCTGAACACCTGAAATGAATCCATACAAGAAAAGTGAATGGACTCCTAGGCTCACATACATGGTAACAGCTCTAGCCACCTGGTGACAAGATGTTAAAGCTTCGAAGGCAAAAATAATCAAGCTAGCTAACTCAAGCAACATATTTGGACATACTAACACAAAACAAAGCAAGAAGTTAGGATATAGTAAGCAAACACAAAATAAACTAATGCAATAACTTACAGATGGCTGGAGACAACAGTCGATATCAAACACATAAAGAACCAGACCATGATCGCTTCAACAAACCCTCAAAACAAAGAATCAAGGGATCTTCTGGAAGAAGGTGCATTCCTGGAATTACCGGATACAGAACACAAAAGATTAATACATAGAACTCTTCAAGACATCTGAAATGAGGTCAGGAAGGAGATCAGGCAATGCGTGGAACAAGCCAAGGAACACACAGATAAAGCAGTTAAAGAAATTAAAAAGGTTATTCAAGAACACAATGAAAAATTTAATAAGCTGCAAGAATCCATAGAGAGACGGCAATCAGAAATTCAGAAGATTAACATAAAATTACAGAATTGGAAAACTCGATGGAAAGTCAGAGGAGCAGAATTGAGCAAGTGGAAGGCAGAATTGGTGAGACTGAAGATAAAGCACTTGCCAACAATATACTTGAAGAAAAATCAGATAAAAGAATTAAAAAAAAAAAATGAAGAAACCCTAAGAATAATGTGGGAAACTACCAAGGGAATTATACTACAAGTGATTGGAGTACAAGAACAGGGAGGGACAAAAGAAAATACAGAGAGAATTGTTGAAGATTTGTAGGCAGAAAACTACCCTGATATGATGAAAGATGAGAAGATATCTATCCAAGATGCTCATCGAACTCCACATAAGGTAGATCTTAAAAGAAAGCCACCAAGACATATAATCAAACTTGCAAAACAAAAGATAAAGGCAGAATTTTAAGAGCAGCTAGGGATAAATGAAAAGTCACCTAAAAAGGAGAGTCAATAAGAATAAGCTTGGACCACTCAGCAGAAACCACACAGGCAGAAAGCAGTGGATGACTTATATAAAACACTGAGGAAACAAATTGCCAGCTAAGAATCATACATCCAGCAAAACTGTCTCTCGAAAATGAAGATGAAATAAGGACATGCCTAGATAAACAGAGGTTAGAAGAATTTGTAAAAAACAAACCAAAACTACAAGAAATACTAAAGGAAGTTCTCTGGATAGAAAATCAATAACATCAGATATCAACCCAAGACTAGAACACTGGACAGAGCAATCAGATGTCAACTGAGATAGGGAAATTGCAAAAATAATTCAAGATTTAAAAAAAAAATGTTCAAAATAGGGAAACAGTGATGTCATTATGTAAAAAAGACAATATTAAAACAATAAAGAGGGACTAAGAAATGTAGTCATAGATCTTTCATATGGACAGGAAGACAAGGCGATACAAAGAAATAAAAGTTAGGTTTAAACTTAGAAAAATAGGGGTAAAAATTAAGGTAACCACAAAGGACACTACCAACCCTACTCATCAAAATAAAATACAAGGAAATAATAGACACTCAGAAGAAACAAAATCAACAACAACGAAAAAGGGGAAAAGATAGTATATAAAGATAAACTGCTCAGCACAAAAAATTAAGTGGGAAAAAGAAACTGTCAACAACACACAAAAAAGACACCAAAATGACAGCACTAAACTCATACCTCTCCGTAATTATGCTGATCGTAAATGCACTAAATGCACCAGTAAAGAGACAGAGAGTGGGAGAATGGATAAAAAAAGATGATCTGTCTATATGCTGCCTACAAGAGACACACCTCAGGCTTAGAGACACAAACAAACTAAAACTCAAAGGATGGAAAAAAAATATATCAAGCAAACGACAATCAAAAAAGAGCAGGAGTAGCAATATTAATTTCTGACATAATAGACTTTATCGTTAAATCTACCACAAAGGATAAGAAATGACGTTATATAATGATTAAAGGGACAATATATCAGTAGGATATAACCATATTAAATATTTGTGCACCCAATGACAGGGCTGCAAGGTACATAAAAATGAACTATATCAGTTTTGAAAAATGAGATAGATGGCTCCACAATTATAGTATGAGATTTCAACACACCACTTTTGGTGAAGGACGGAACATCCAGAAGAAAGCTCAATAAAGACATGGAAGATCTAAATGCCACACTCAACCAACTTGACCTCATAAACATACACAGAACACTCCACCCAACAGCAGCCAAGTATACTTTCTTTTCCAACTGACTTTGAACATTCTCTAGAATAGACCACGTATTAGGTCATAAAACAAGCCTTAGCAGAATCCAAAACACTGAAATATTACAAAGCATCTTCTCTGACCATAAAGCCATAAAAGTAGAAATCAATAACAGGAAAAGCAGGAAAAAGACATTAAATACATGGAAACTGAGCAATACCCTGTTCAAAAGCAAACGGGTTATAGAAGACATCAAGGATGGAATAAAGAAATTCATAGAATCCAATGAGAATGAAAACAATTCCTAACAGAACCTTTGGGACACAGCTAAAGCAGTGCTCAGAGGTCAATTTATATCAACAAATGCACACATACAAAATGAAGAAAGGGACAGAATCAAAGAATTATACCTACTACTTATGCAAATAAAAGAGAACAACAAAAGAAACCCTCATTAACCAGAAGAAAGCAAATAATAAAAATTAGAGCAGAATTAAAAGAAATAGAGAACAGGAAAACAATTGAAAGAGTTAACGAGACCAAAAGCTGGTCCTTTGAAAAAGTTAACAAAACTGATAAACCATTGGCCAAACTGACAAAAGAAAAACAAGAGAGGAAGCAAACAACCCGAGTTAGAAATGAGATGGGCAACATTACAACAGACCCAACTGAAATTAAAAGAATCATATCAAATTAAGATGAAAAATTGTACTCTAATAAATTTAAAAACCTGGAAGAAATGGATGAATTCTTAGAAACACACTACCTACCTAAACCACCACAGAGGTAGAACAACTAAAGAAACCCATAACAAAAGAAGAGATTGAAAAGGTAATTTAAAAACTCCCAATAAAAAAAAAAGCCATGGCCCATATAGCTTCACCATAGAGTTCTACCAACCTTTCAGAGATGAGTTAACACCACTACTACTAAAGGTATTTCAGAGCATAGAAAAGGATGGAATACTCCCAAACTGATTCTGTGAAGCCACCATATCCCTGATACCAAAACCAGGTAAAGACACCACAAAAAAAAGAAAATTACACACCTATATCCCTCATGAACTTAGATGCAAAAATCCTCAACAAAATTCTAGCCAATAGAATTCAACAACTTATCAAAAACATGATTGGCCATGACCAAGTGGGATTCATACCAGGTATGCAGGGATGGTTCAACATTAGAAAAACAATTAATGTAATCCACCATGTAAATAAAAGACAAGAACCACATGATCTTATCAATTGATGTAGAAAAGTAGAAAAGGCACTTGACAAAGTTCAACACCCATTCATGATAAAAACTCTCAGCAAAATAGGAATAGAAGGAAGATTTCTCAACATAAGAAAGGGCATTTGTACAAACCCAATAGCCAACATCATCCTAAATGCAGAGTCTGAAAGCATTCCCCTTGAGATCGGGTATCAGACAAGGATGCCCTTTATCACCACTCATATTCAACATTGTGCTGGAGGTCCTAGACAGACCAATTAGGCTAGATAAAGAAATATAGGGCATCCAGATTGGTAAGGAAGAAGTAAAATATCTCTATTTGCAGAAGACATGATCTTATACACAGAATACCCTAAAGAACCCTCAAGAAAACTACTGACACTTATAGAAGAGTTCAGCAGAACATCAGGATACAAGATAAACTTACAAAAATCAGTTGGATTCCTCTACACCAACCAAAAGGACATTGAAGAGGAAATCACCAAACAAATACCATTTACAGTAGCCTCCAAGAAGTTAAAATACGCAGGAATAAATCTTGCCACAGAGGTAAAAGATCTATACAAAGAAAACTATAAGACGCTACTGGAAGAAACCAAAAGAGACCTGCATAAGTGGAAAAACATGCCTTGCTCATGGACAGGAAGACTTAACATTGTAAAAATGTTCTACCAAAAGTGATCTATAGATACAATGCAATTCCGATCCAAATTCCAATGACATTTTTTAATGAGACGGATAAGCAAATCACCAACTTCACATAGAAGAGAAAAGCACCAGATAAGTAAAACATTACAGAAAAAGAAGAATAAAGTGGGAGGCCTCACTCTACCTGATTTTACAACCTATTATACCTCCACAGTAGTCAAAAGAGGCTGGTACTGGTACAACAGATACGTAGATCAGTGGAATAGAATTGAGAATCCAGACATAAATCCATCCACATATGAGCAGCTGATATTTGACAAAGCCCCCAAAGTCAGTTAAATGGGGAAGAGACAGTCTCTTTAACAAATGGTACTGACATAACTGGATCTCCATCTCCAAAAAAATGAAACAAGACCCATACCTCACACCATACACAAAAAACGAACTCAAAATGGATCAAAAACTTAAATACAAAATCTAAAATGATAAAGATCATGGAAGAAAAAGTAGGAACAACGTTAGGAGCCCTAATAAATGGCATGAACAGCATACAAAACATTACTAACAATGTTGTTGTTAGGCACGGTCAAGTCAGGTGCCGTCAAGTCAGTTCCGACTCATAGCAACCCTATGCACAACAGAATGGAACCCTGCCCGGTCCAGAGCCATTCTTACAATCATTGCTATGCTTGAGCTCATCCTTGCAGCCACTGTGTCAATCCACCTTGTTGAGGGTCTTCCTCTTTTCTGCTGACCCTGTACTCTGCCAAGCATGATGTCTTCTCCAGGGACTGACCCCTCCTGACAACATGTCCAAAGTATGTAAAATGCAGTCCCATCATCCTTGCTTCTAAGGAGCATTCTGGCTGTACTTCTTCTAAGACAGATTTGTTCATTCTTTTGGCAGTCTATGGTATATTCAACATTCTTCACCAACACCACAATTCAAAGACGTCAATTCTTCTTCAGTCTTCCTTGTTCATTGCCCAGCTTTCACATGCATAAGATGCGATTGAAAATACCATGGCTTGGGTCAGGCACGCCTTAGTATTCAAGGTGACATCTTTGCTCTTCAACACTTTCAAGAGGTCCTTTGCAGCAGATTTACCCAATGCAACGTGTCTTCTGATTTCCTGACTGCTGCTTCCATGGCTGTTGATTGTGGATCCAAGTAAAATGAAATCCTTGACAACTTCAATCTTTTCTCCGTTTATCATGATGTTGCTCATTGGTCCAGTTTTGAGGATTTTTGTTTTATGTTAAGGTGCAATCCATACTGAAGGCTGTGGTCTTTGATCTTCATTAGTAAGTGCTTCAAGTCCTCTTCACTTTCAGCAGGCAATGTTGTGTCATCTGCATAACACAGGTTGTTAATGAGTCTTCCTCCAATCCTGATGCCGCATTCTTCTTCATATAGTCCAGCTTCTCGGATTATTTGCTCAGCATACAGATTGAATAGGTGTGGTGAAAGAATACAACCCTAACGCACACCTTTCCTAACTTTAAACCAATCAGTATCCCCTTGTTCTGTCTGAACAACTGCCTCTTGATCTATGTAAAGGTTCCTCATGAGCACAATTAAGTGTTCTGGAATTCCCATTCTTCCCAATGTCGTCTATAATTTGTTATGATCTACACAGTTGAATGCCTTTGCATAGTCAATAAAACACAGATAAACATCCTTCTGGTATTCTCTGCTTTCAGCCAGGATCCATCTGACATCAGCAATGATATCCCTGGTTCCACGTCCTCTTCTGAAACCGGCCTGAATTTCTGGCAGTTCCCTGTCGATATACTGCTGCAGCCATTTTTGAATGATCTTCAGCAAAATTTTGCTTGCTTGTGATATTAATGATATTGTTCTATAATTTCCACATTCGGTTGGATCACCTTTCTTGGGAATAGGCATAAATAGGGATCTCTTCCAGTCAGTTGGCCAGGAAGCTGTCTTCCATATTTCTTGGTATAGATGAGTGAGCACCTCCATCACTGCAGAAGAGAAACTAGATAACTGAGAGCTTCTAAAAATCAAACACCTATGCTCATCCAAAGACTTCACCAAAAGAGTGAAAAGATTACCTACAGACTGGGAAAATGTTTTTAGCTATGGCATTTCTGATCAGTGCCTTATCGCTAAAATCTATATGATATTGCAAAAACTGAACTACAAAAAGACAAATAACACAATTTAAAAATGGGCAAAAGATATGAACAAACACTTCACTAAAGAAGACATTCAGGTAGCTAACAGATATATGAGGAAATAGGATCATTAGCCATTAGAGAAATGCAAATCAAAACTACAAAGAGATTCTATCTCGCTCCAACAAGGCGGGAATTAATCCAAAAGCCACAAAATAATAAATGTTGGAGAGGTTGTGGAGAGACTGGAACACTTATACACTGCTGGCGGGAAAGTAAAGTAGTACACCCACTTTGGAAATCCATTTGATGCTTCCTTAAAAAGCTAGAAGTAGAACTACCAAATGATCCAGCAATTCCGGTCCTTGGAATATATCATGGAGAAGTAAAAGCCTCTACCCTAACAGATATATGCACACCTACATTCACTGCAGCACTATTTACAATAGCAAAAAGATGGAAGCAACCAAGGTGCCCATCAATGGATGAATGGATAAATCAATTATGGTATATTCACACAATGGAATACTATGCATTGGTAAAGAACAATGATGAATCTGTGAAACATTTCGCAACATGGAGTAATCTGGAAGGCATTATGCTGAGTCAAATTAGTTGGTTGCAAAAGGACAAATATTGTATGAGACCACTAACATAAGAACGCGAAAAGTAGTTTAAACAGAGAAAAAAATATTCTTTGATGGTTACGGAAGCAGGGAGGGAGGGAGGCAGAGGGTTTTTTACTAAGTAGATAGTAGACAAGAACTATTTTAGGTGAGGGGAAAGACAACACAATACAGAAGTCAGCACAACTGGACTAAACCAAATGGAAAGAAATTCCTGAATAAAATGAATGCTTTGAAGGCCAGCATAGCAGGGGCAGGGGTCTGGGGACCATGGTTTCAGGGGACATCTAAGTCAATTGGCTTAATAAAATCTATTAAGAAAACATTCTGCATCCCGCTTTAGAGAGTGGCGCCTGGGGTCGTAAATGCTAGGAAGCTGCCATGTAGAATGCATCAGTTGGTCTCAACCAACCTGAAGCAAAGGAGAATGAAGAACACCAAAGACATAAGGTAATTATGAGCCCAAGAGACAGAAAGGGCCACATAAACCAGAGACTGCATCAGCGTGAGACCAAAAGAACTAGACGGTGCCTGGCTACAACCGATGACTGCCCTGACGGGAACCCCTGAGGGTGTAAGAGAGCAGTGGGATGCAGACCTCAAATTCTTTTAGAAAGACCAGACTTAATGCTCTGACTGAGACTATAAGGACCCCAGAGGTCATGGTCCGCAGTCTTTCTATTAGCCCAAAACAGGAACCATTCCCAAAGCCAACTCTTCAGACAGAGATTAGACTGGACTTTGGGATAGAAAATGATACTGGTAAAGAATGAGCTTCTTGGATCAAGTAGATACATGAGACTATGTTAGCAGCTTCAATCTGGAGAAGAGATGAGAGGGCAGAGGGGGTCAGAAGCTGACCGAATGGACAGAAAAATAGAGAGTGGAGGGAAGGAGTGTGGTATCTCATTAGAGGAAGAGCAACTAGGATTATACAGCAAGGTGTATATAAGTTTTTGTATGAGAGACTGACTTGGTTTGTAAACTTTCACTTAAAGCACAGTAAAAATTTAAAAAAACAAAAAAAACACTGGGGGTGAGACTAGAAGAACTAGATGATGCCCAACTACCATTGCCAGTTGCTCAGCTCAGAGACACAATAGATGGACCCTGATAGATTGGGAGAAAAATGAAGAACAGAGCTCAAATTCTTAAAAAGCCCAGACTTGCTGAACCAGTTGAGACTGGAGGACTCCCTGAGACTATCACCCTGAGAAACTTTTTAAACCTTGAATCAAAACTGTCCTCTGAGGTCACCTTTTAGCGAAATAATAGATTCGCACACAAAATATATTACCCTTGAGCACATTGCCTCATTAAAAACCATCTATATGATACCAAAATGTCAACAATTACTCTAAAGCTAAGATGAGAATATAAGAGGGCAGAGAAACCAGGGTACTGGAAATGGAATAACCAGAATGCAATTAAAACAGAAATTTGACACCTTGTGAAAAATGTAACTAACGTCACTGATCAATTTGTGTAGGTATTGTCAAATGGGACCTAACTGCTATGTAAACTTTCCCCAAAAAAAACAATAAAATATTACTTAGAAAAAAAAAAGTTTTCAGTTAAATTAATGTAAGTCAGAACCGTGTAGACCAAAAGAGCAACAGCAACAACAAACCCATTGCCGTCAAGTCGATTCCAAGTGGGTCCTAATCCCCTCTGAGTGGTGTGCTTACAGAAGAAAACAGGCCATGTGAAGAGGTGTCTGCATGCCAAGGGCTGTCTGGAACTAACAGAAACTGGGCGAGACAAGAAAGGACCTTCTCCTAGTGCTTTCCAAATGGTGTACCTGTCAACATCCTGAATTTAGACTACCAGTCTCCCGAACTGTGAGACAATAAATTTCTGTTGTTAAAAGCCACCCAATTAGTGGTATTTTGTTACAGCTGTCCTAGGAAATTAATAGAAACACAGGTTGTAAAGGTCTTAGAAATTTTCAGACAAAACAAATGATGTTCTGAGAATACACGAATGTATTTTTCTAACTATATCTAGCTCTCTAGATATTCAGAATCTGTCCCTCCCATCCATATTTTTACAAAATATTGTTAGAAAAACAATAAGCTAGAAAAAAAGATGTACAGAGTATGTTATTTTATTTGTATGTTTATTCATATAAATATAGGTATATAAACATTATAATCTTATACCTGAAAATGGTATGAAATTTATACTTATTAAAAGTGATAGATTAGTGGTATGTTTTCAGGTTTATTTTTCCTTCTGTATAATCCATTTTTCTGTACTATAATGTAATATGCCTGAAATTTGAGTTCAAAATATTATTTTTTTACAATATGATATTTAAAAAGATATTTATTTAAATTTTCACTTTTATGTATTTAAAATGTAAATTTAAAATAAATATTGTCATATTATTTCAAATTCTATGTTGTCAAGCTTGCTAATGTTTACAATTGTCTTTAAAACCACACTTATCTTATTTGTCTCATTTCTATTTTGATTCCCAAAGATGGATATCAATAAACAATATCACATTGTGATAAAAATATATTTTTCCAAGTCATATAAAAGGTTTGTTATGATTATATTTCTTGGCCTCAATGCATGACCCTAGTACTACTTAATTTAGAATATTCATTGTATTGCAAATACTTTTAACAGTGTCTGGCACATAATAGGTACTCCAAACATATTGGATGAAAGAATAATAATTATGTCTAAGTTTAGATATTATTTAAATAGAAGAAATTATTGAATTGTATTACATTTGATAGGTGGAGATGGTTAGAGATAAACAACTCTCAGATTTTATTTTGCTGTGGAAAAAGAAAGGTATTGACTAACTTTAGACTCTGTACGTGAGTCAATGTTAAGAATTTAAAGGCAAAAATTAAAAGAATAGGAAAAAGTAAATAAATTGCAGATATTTAGAGGTTATAAGAGAGGATGGCAAGATTTTGTCTCAAGTACTTTCGACATGATATCAAGGAGCTACAGTTCTTGGAGAATGACATCATGGTTCGTAAAATAGGGGGTCAGCAAAACAGAGGAAGACCCTCAACGAGCAGGATGGGCAGTGTTTCCTTCTATTGTACATAGGGTCGCTATGAGTCAGAACTAACTTGAGGTCACTTAACAGCAACAAAATAATATGATGTTAGTTCCAACTGTAAATAACAAACATCTGTCCAAAAATAATTTGTTCCCATCCCAGCAATTAAAGAAATAATATATTCCATTTTTTTCAATCAACATTTATCATAAAAAGTGCCAAGAATACTGGGCTACCAGTTGGAAAAGTATTTGGCTCATAGGCCTTATACTCTAACAGGAAAGACAGTAAACATTCACGGAAAATAATTAATAAGACTATTTCGGATAATTATAAGTGATATGAAGTGCAGGATGTAATGACAGAGAGTGACTTAACTGATGATATGGCATGTCACAGAGGTCTGAATGAAAAGTATGTTCTTATTAAGTTAAAATATGGGGAAAGAGTTCTTCAGTGGTGAACACAGTTGCTACAAAAGCCCTGCAGCTACTGTAGATTCTGTGGGTGAGAGGAAAAGAAAGGGCCTGCACTGGGGGAGCAGAGTGAAGAAACCTAGTCAGAATGATTGGAATCTGAGGTGTCTTTGAGGATATGTCTCACAATGTGCAGTACTACCTTTAACACAAATGGACATGAAGGGAAGTATAATTCATAGGTGTACTATTTATCCTATTCATTTATTCAGTTTCTTATTTCAGTTTATAAACATCACAATAGAATTTTTTTTATAGAAATTAATTACACCTAAATAAAAATTGAAGTATGATGAATAGATTTCTACCAATAACCAATGGTTAAGAGAGAACATATTCTAGTTTTATCAACTGCCTGAAAACTTCAACTTAATTGTGTATACAATTGGAAAATCTAGTAGCAAACTATGCATGTACACATGTTGTTGCGTGCCATCTAGAAAATATCAATCATATTTACCAAAAAGAAGTTTGTAGACTGCTTGCGGTGAATAAAAGATTATTGGACTGCAAATGAACATTTTCATTTTATTTCCATGTTTTACAATGCAAGGCAATGCACAAATCCATTATCTTCTGAACTGGAGAGGCTAATGATCTGTGCAAAGATTTTAAATGCCAAACATTAAACAAACCTCAGATTTCAGGGTGTTAATATGCACTATCGTAGATGAGTTTTTGATGCTCAAACAAAATTTCATGCGTATCTCTACCTTTTTTTGATATCACATTTTGAATCAGAAGTCTATAAACTCTTCTCCTACAAATTTCAAATTTTGTAAGCAGACCTTCAAATGAATATCCTTGGAAGGGGTTAAGGTGAAAGTAGAAGCAGCAGTGTGGGCAGGAAACTGTGTGCATGAGCACATGTAGGTATATATACACACAGGTTGTGTTCCAAATCCCAGGCAATCATGAGACCGCCATTTTCTTTATTCTTCCTTTGGCCCATCTTAAAAGTCTGAAATATATTTTCTGGAATAGTGAGAGAAGAATAATGAAACTAGATCTGTACCTTACAGAATTCAGTTGCTCAGGCAATTGAAACATGATATTTATTTTATTAGGCCAATGGTACATTGAGATTACCTATACAGGTCTTGAAAACACACAGCCAAGACATTTTAAGAGTTTTTTTTTTTTTTCTTTCTTTCTGTATCATTTAGAGTATAATACAAAATTAACTATTTCCCCTTTACTTATTGCTTCTCAATAATTAAAAAAAGAATTTCAGAATGGAGAATTAATTCCTCTTGAATTAGTATGTGATCTAACTTATACAGGATGCTTGTTTTCAGAATTAAAACATATAATTAATGTTGTCTCATTGTAAGTATGCCCCTTTGGAATAAAAACATATAGGATGCTTGTTTTCAGAATTAAAACATATAATTAATGTTGTCTCATTGTAAGTATGCCCCTTTGGAATAGGAGACTATTAATTGCTTCTGGAATTTTTTTTCTCCCCTGTTCAAATTGTTTTTTTTTTTTTAATTTTTATTAAGCTTCAAGTGAACATTTACCATTCCAATCAGTCTGTCACATGTAGGTTTACATACATCTTACTCCCTTCTCCCACTTGCTCTCCCCCTATTGAGTCAGCCCTTACAGTCTCTCGTTTCGTGCCAGTTTTGCCATCTTCCCTCTCTCTCTATCTTCCCATCCCCCCTCCAGTCAAGAGTTGCCTACACACTCTCCCGTGTCCACCTGATTTAATTAGCTCACTCTTCATCAGCATCTCTCTCCCCCTCACTGACCAGTCCTTTTCATGCCTGATGATTTGTGTTCAAATAGTTTTAAGGTATATACTACTCATGTAGATTCATTCACTTATTCATTCATGGATATAATGACCTGACCATTTGCTGGATATACAAAGGTGAACAAAATACTCATAGTCTAACTCTCTTGAAAGGGGGCCTGGTGATGCAATGGTTAAGCACTCAGCTGCTAATCACAAGGTTGGCAGTTTTCGAACTCACCCAGAAGCTCTGGGGGAGAAAACCTGGCCATCTTTTTTTCATAAAAGATTATAGCCAAAAACCCTATGGAACAGTTCAACTCTGACCTATGGGGGTCGCTATGAGTCAAAAATCAACTTGACAGCATACAGCAGCAACAGCAACAGCTCTCTTGAAGTCCAGTAGCAAAATAATAGTAAGGAGAGATTTTCCACAAAAATCTTATAGATATATATATAAATAACTACAAATCATGCTAAGTGCAATGAAGGAGAAGTGCAGACATTGTGGAATGTCAATAGGAGGAATTCATGCAGATTTTAGTGGTAGAGAAGATCTCGTTTGCTGAGGAAATGACACATAAACTAAAGAACAGAAGATGCGTAAGCAGTAATCGGTCGAAATTTCCTTAGAAGAGGATTACGACCAGGGCGAGTAACATGAGCAAACTTCCAGATCCTGAAAAGAGATCAGCACTTTAAAGAAACTAGAATATGGACTGAATAGCCATAACATAAAATGGAGGCACAGCATGGAGCATAGCACAGGGTAGAGAATAGCACAGAATGAGAGAACCGTCATTAGATAAGTTGGAATAGGTCATAAAATTATCTTATAAGGAACTTTGATAAATTCCACAGTTAAAAAAAAAGGTATGCAGAGAATTATTGGACCATAGAACTTTTCTTTTTAACACTCTAAGAATAAGGTATACCACAGAACATACTCTACAAAATGCTCTTAAAATTACACAGTGGAATAGATATAATATATAGAAAAATAAACATAAGTATTTTTATATGGGATTAACAGGTGCTATCGTGGTGTAGTGGTTAAGTGCTATGGCTGCTAACCAAAGGGTCAGAAGTTTGAATCCACCAGGCGCTCCTTGGAAGCTCTATGGGGCAGTTCTACTCCATCCTATAGGGTCACTGTAAGTTGGAATAGATTTGACGGCACTGGGTTTGGTTTTTTGGTTTTTTATGTGTTTTCAAGGTCTATAATTATAGTTCAAATTGTTTGATTTTGGTTATATTTGATATAATGTCACATAAAATTTAACTTTTACAAGAAGGTAGTTATGTTATCATTATGGAGCAAATGGATGACTGAAGTTTCCAAGGATCAAGGTAAATTGGCATAAAACTCTTCTTATTTGCACAAATTAATTGTTGAAAGTATATCCTTCTAAACTGGCATGGCTCAAGCCAAACATCCTAAAAACTTTGTGGAATAAAAACTCAGAGGTATTATCTCAAATTATAATCTTCCATAGCACTTTCTAGATAAAAAGCATACCATGGTTCATTTTATGAAAATACTTCACATTTCTGTATTTTTTGATAGTTAAAGGGTTTTGAAATTTCTCATGAGTTAAGAATGTATTCATATAATATTTTCTGTATGCTCTATCTCCATTCACCCTAGTGTGTTCACTGTATCGAAGATGCTGAAAAGAAATAGTAACTTCAGTATATAGTAATTTGCTTTTGTTTGATGTTAATAAAAACAGACTTCTTTTGAAAAGAATCAAAAGTTGGACTGTAGAGAGGAGACAGAGATGAAAAAAAATTATATAAAACAACAATGAAAAAAAAAAGTGGGGGAAAGAACATCCCATTAAAAAAAAAAAAACTGTTGCCATTGAGGCAATTCTGACTCATAGTGACCCTATAGGACAGAGTAGAACTGCCCCATAGGATTTCCAAGGAGCAGCTGGTGGATTCGAATTGCTGATCTTTTGGTTAGCAGCCTGAGCTCTTAACCACCACACCACCAGGGTTCCAATTCTGTACTGAAGTTATATTTTTAACTATGGAAAGCCTGTATTTTATTTTACTATTGAAACAAATATTAATGGATTCATCTACACCTGATTTGAAATACAACCCAAACATAAACACCATACATATATAATTATGTACCTTAAATCACCTAGGGTTTTTTCTTTGCTTTGCTTTAGCTTTTTGTTAATATTCTCACTCTAACCTAAGGCAAAAAACAAACAAAATCTAAAAAAGCAAACTTCTTGCCGTTTAGTTCATCCCTAGGCATAGCAACTCTATAGGACAGAGTAGAACTTCCCCACAGGGCTTCTAAGGTTGTAATCTTTATGGAAGCAGACTGCCACAACTTTCTTCTGCAGAGCAACTAATGGGTTTGACCTTTTGGTTAGCAGCCAAGATGTTAAATACTGTGCCACCAGAGCTCCTTCACTCTGACCTACTAGATTACAAAACGTTGAGAAAAGAGATCAGCCTCTGAAAACAAACATATCTGGTTTGAAATCCTTTGTCACTTGGCAGTTTTGGCTTTCAGATATTCAGTCCATATAATAAGGACAAAAACATTAATCTCATAGATTTCTTAGTAGAATAGAGGAAAGAAAACATCAATAATAATAATCTGCATTTATTAATAACAATAGTTTGCATTTATTAACGGGCTATACTCTTAAAAAAAAAAAAACTTACTTAATCACTAAACTAAATTTATGAAGTAGGTACTGTTACCATCGCATGAATGAGCAAAACAGCTTTTGCCCAAATCCCTTAATGAGTATGTGATGGGGGAGGATTTGAAGCCTAAGCGCTTAGAAACACACGTCTGCTTTTATTAAACACAGAAAAACTTATTGAAGTACAGGTAAATTCCGTAATTTCTTAAGGCACGAAATGATGATTCTACATACAAGATATATGCATGTATAAAAGTATTTGCCCCACACGTCTGTCAGTTTGTGCTACTGTGGGGGCTTGCATGTTGCTGTGATGCTGGAAGCTATGCCACTGGTGTTCAGATATCAGCAGAGTCACCCATGGAGGACAGGTTTCAGCTGAGCTTCCAGAATAAAGCAGACTAGGAAGAAGTACCCGGCAGTCTACTTCTAAAAAACATTACCTAGTGAAAACCTTATGAATAGCAGTGGAACATTGTCTGATATAGTCCTGGAAGAGGAGGCCCCCAGGTCAGAAGGCACTCAAAAGACGACTGGGGGAGAGCTGCCTCCTCAAAGTAGAGTCGACCTTAATGATGTGGATGGAGTAAAGCATTTGGGACCTTCATTTGCTGATGTGGCATGACTCAAAATAAGAAGAAACAGCTGCAAACATCCATTAATAATCAGAACATGGAATGTACGAGGTATGAATCTAGGAAAATTGGAAATCGTCAAAAATGAAAAGGAACACATAAACATTGATATCCTAGGCATTACTGAGCTCCAATGGACTGGTATTAGCCATTTTGAATTGGACAATCATATAGTCTACTATGCTGGGAATGACAACTTGAAAAGGAATGGTGTTGCATTCATCGTTAAAAAGAACAATTCAAGATCTATGCTGAAGTACAATGCTGTCAGTGATAGGATAATATCCATACACCTACAGGGAAGGACAGTTAATACAACTATTATTCAAATTTATACACCAACCACTAAGTCCAAAGATGAAGAAATAGAAGATTTTTATCAGCTGCTTCAGTATGAAATTGACCTAACATGCAATCAGAATGCATTGATAATTACTAGTGATTAGAATGCGAAAGTTGGAAACAAGGATCAGTAGCTGGAAAATATGGCCTTGGTGATAGAAACAATGCTGGAAATCAAATGAAAGAATTTTGCAAACCAACGACTTCTTCAATGCATATACTTTCTTTCACCAACCTAAATGGCGACTATACACATGGATCTGACCAGATGGAACACACAGGAATCAAATTGACTGTATCTATGGAAAAAGAGGATAGAAAAGTTCAATATCTTCAGTCAGAACAAGGCCAGGGGCCGACTGTGGAACAGATCATCAATTGCTCATATGCAAGTTCAAGCAGAAACTGAAGAAAATCAGAGCAAGTCCATGAGAGCCAAAATATGACCTTGAGTATATCCCACCTGAATTTAGAGACCATCTCAAGAATAGATTTGAGGCATTGAACACTAGCGACTGAAGACCAGGTGAGTTGTGGAATGACATCAAGGACATCATCCATGAAGAAAGCAAGAGGTCATTGAAAAGACAGGAAAGAAAGAAAAGACCAAGATGGATGTCAGAAGAGACTCTGAAACTTGCTCTTGAGCGTCAAGCAGCTAAAGCAAAAGGAAGAATTGATGAAGTAAAAGAACTGAACAGAAGATTTCAAAGGGCAGCTGTACAAAACATTGTATTGTAATGACAAGTGCAAAGAGCTGGAGAGAGAAAACCAAAAGGGATGAACAGGCTTGGCGTTTCTCAAGCTGAAAGAACTGAGGAAAAAATTCAAGCCTTGAGTTGCAATAGTGAAGGATTTTATGGGGAAAATATTAAACAACATAGGAAGCATCAAAAGAAGATGGAAGGAATACATAGATCATTTTACTAAAAAGAATTAGTCCATATTCAACCATTTTAAAAGGTAACATATGATCAGGAACTGACGGTACTAAAGGAAGAAGTCCAAGCTGCTCTGAAGGCATGGCGAAAACAAGCTCCAGGAATTGATGGACTATCAATTGAGATGTTTCAACAAACAGATGCAGTACTGGAGATGCTCACTTATCTGTGCCAAGAAATATA
The DNA here is from genome assembly GCF_030014295.1 of Loxodonta africana. Classification (NCBI taxonomy): domain Eukaryota; kingdom Metazoa; phylum Chordata; class Mammalia; order Proboscidea; family Elephantidae; genus Loxodonta; species Loxodonta africana. The sequence continues at coordinate 55,242,143 of NC_087351.1, forward strand.
GAAGACAGCTTCCTGGCCAACTGACTGGAAGAGATCCATATTTATGCCAGTTCCCAATAAAGGTGGTCCAACAGAATGTGGAAATTATAGAACAATATCATTAATATCACATGCAAGCAAAATTTTGCTGAAGATCTTTCAAAAACAGCTGCAGCAGCATATCGACAGGGAACTGCCAGAAATTCAGGCTGGTTTCAGAAGAGGACGTGGAACCGGGGATATCATTGCTGATGTCAGATGGATCCTGGCTGAAAGCAGAGAATACCAGAAAGGTGTTTACTTGTGTTTTATTGACTATGCAAAGTCATTCAACTGTGTGGATCATAACAAATTATGGATAACATTGCAAAGAATGGGAATTCCAGAACGCTTAATTGTGCTCATGAGAAGCCTGTACAAAGATCCAAAGGCAGTTGTTCGGACAGAACAAGGGGATAGTGATTGGTTTAAAGTCAGGAAAGGTGTACATCAGGGTTTTATCCTTTCACCATACCTATTCAATCTGTACACTGAGAAAATAATCTGAGAAGCTGGACTATATGAAGAAGAAAGGGACATCAGGATTGGAGGAAGACTCATTAACAACCTGCATTATGCAGATGACACAAGATTGCTTGCTGAAAGTGAAGAGGACTTGAAGCACTTACTGATGAAGATCAAAGACCACAAACCTCAGTGTGGATTGCACCTCCACATAAAGAAAACAAAAATGGTTGCAACTGGATCAAAGAACAACATCATGATAAACCGAGAAAAGATTGAAGTTGTCAAAGATTTCATTTTACTTGGATCCACAATCAACAGCCATGGAAACAGTATTCAGGAAATCAAAAGACACACTGCATTGGGTAAATCTGCTGCAAAGGACCTCTTTAAAGTGTTGAAGTGCAAAGATGTCACCTTGAAGACTAAAGTGCACCTGACCCAAGCCGTGGTATTTTCAATTGCATCACATGCATGTGAAAGCTGGACAATGAATAAGGAAGAGTGAAGAAGAAGAATTGACACCTTTGAATTGTGGTGTTTATGAAGAATATTGAATATACCATCACTGCCAAAAGAACGAACAAATCTGTCTTAGAAGAAGTACAACCAGAATGCTTCTTAGAAGTAAAGATGGTGAGACTGCATTTTACATACATTGGACGTGTTGTCAGGAGGAATCAGTCCCTGGAGGAGGATGTCATGCTTGGCAAAGTACAGGATCAGTGGAAAGGAGGAAGACCCTCAACAAGGTGGATTGACACAGTGGCTACAACAATGAGCTCCAGCATAACAACGATTGTAAGGATGGTTCTAGGACCAGGCAGAGTTTCGTTCTGTTGTGCATAGGGTTGCTATGAGTCAGAACTGACTCAATGGCACCTAACAACAACAACAAAAAAAGTATTTGTTATGATGTCACATTGTTGGCTGAAAATTTGCTGCCAGTCGTTTCCCTCATGGTTGCCCTGGCCAGGAATCCATCATGGCAGGGTTGATATTCATTCATAAAACTAAGATTTCTTAGACAATTATGTAATGTAGAAATAAGCACCACCCTGGCTTAGTCTCTAGCAATAGGCAATTTTTTCTTCCTATATTTTCTCCTATATCTTAGCTATATTTCATTTATATTTAAATATGCCCAATAGTTACGAACATTTAAAATAACATCAAGAATATTAAAAAATCCTCCCTTGTTCCACATTTTCCTTGTAGTGTTAGTACTTTCATTTTTTCTCATGTGCACAGTTATAACAAACAAAACAAAAACTCGTTGCCTTTGAGTCTATTCCACTTCAAGCAACCCTATAGGACAGAGTAGAACTGCCCCACAGGGTTTCCAAGGAGAGGTTGGAGGATTTGAACTGCTGACTTTTTTGGTTAGTAGCCGAACTCTTAACCACTATGCCACCAGGCCTTCATACAGTGAAAAAGGTTGTCTATATATGGCAATGTCTTTTTTTCACCCCAATCCACTGAAATCTGCCTATTAGCTTCATAATTTTTTTCTAAAAAGATGCTCACCTAGATCAATAGTAAATAAAATCCTATGTAAACATTTAAGTTCCTATCTTGCTTTTTTTACCCATAGCATTGGAAACAATTCAGCTATGTTATACATATATATACACATACACACAAATATTACATATATATTACATATATATATTACAACAACAACAAAAACAAAAGATTGCTTAAAAAAAAAAACAAGCCCGTAAAAGATAAAGAAAGAACAAAGTTGGAGGATTCATACTACCTAAATTCAAGGTCCATTATAAAGCAACAAGCAGCAAGTAATCAAGACAAAGAAATATTGGTGTAAAGATGACATACAGATGAATGAAAGAAAAAAAGAGAACCAAGAAATAGACCCTGAAACATATTGTCAATTTATTTTAAACAAAGATTTTCAGGGCATTCACAGGGCAAAAGGTAATATTGTCAACTAATGGCAAAGTGGAGCCCTAGCGTCCCAGTGGTTAAGAGCTCAGCTGATAACCAGAGGGTTGGCAGTTTACATTCACCAGCCACTCCTTGGAAGCCCTATGGGGCAGTTCTGCTCTGTCCTACAGTGTCTCTATGAGTTGGAATCAACTTGACGGCAATAAGTTTTATGGTTTAATGGCACTAGAATAATTACACATCCACTTACAAGAAAAAATAAAGTCAAACCTTGCCCAACACCACATGATGAAATTAATTCTCAATGAATTAGAGACCTAAAAATGAGAGTTAAACATAAAAAAAAAAAAAAAAATTCAAATAAAAGCTGTGACCTTGGTTTTGACATAGATTTCTTAAATAGTGCACACCAATAAAAACTTGTAAAGAAACACAGACACAGACTGATATATATACATATTAAAGAGAACTTCAAAATTAACATTAGAAACTGGTTCTTCAAAAGATATTCTTCAGAAAAAAAAAAAAAATGCAAGCCAGAGACTAAGAGAAAATATTTCCTAAACAAATGCCTGATGAAAAATTTATCCAGAATATATTAAAAATATTTTACAATAAGAAGACAAATAACCTAATAAAAAATGGGCAAAAAAATTGAAATAGTTCACAAAAGATGCACAAATGGCAAGTAAGTGCATGAAAACATGCTCAAAATTTTTAGTCATCAGAGAAATAAAAATTAAAGCACACTGATATACCATTGCATACCCACTAAATAGCTAAAATATTAACATCTAACAATATCAAGAATTGGTGGTGAGAAAACTGCAATTTTCACTTACTGTTTGTGGGATGTGAATTGATATAACCAGTTTGGAATGAATTTGACAGTTTCTTATAAACATAAAGAAAAAATTTTTTTTTTTTTTACATTTATCGTAAAGCCTGCAATTCTACTCTAAGGTTTTACCCAAGAGACATAAAAGTATATGTTTATGTAAAGACCTGTCCAGAACATTCTTACTGGCTTTATTCATATTTCTCAAAAGCTGTAAAAGACAAATTTCCATCAAATTGATGACTGTATAAAAAAATTGTGCTATTAACTTACAAGACAGTATTATTCAATATTAAAAGTAAACTACTGATACATGCAACGGCATCAGTAAATCATAATAACACGCTGAGCAAAAATTCAGGCAAAAAAAATACATACCCTACGTATAGAATCCACAACAAAACTTCTAGAGCTAACAGAGGAATTTAGCAAAGCAGGGTACAAGGTCAACAAACAAAAGTCAGTTGGGTTTCTATACACCAGCAGTGAGAAATCTGAAAGGGAAATTAGGAAAAAAAATCATTTACAATAGCATCTAAGAGAATAAAATACATAAGAGTAAATTTAACCAGTGATGTAAACTACTTATACAATGAAAATCATAAAACACTGTTAAAAGAGATTAAAGAAGGCTTAAATAATTGGAAAGATGTTCCATGTTCATGGATTGGAAGAATTAATATTGTTAAGACGTCAATACTACACAAGTCAACGTACAGATTCAATGCAACCTCAGTCAAAATTGCAACAACCTTCTTTATAGAAATGGAAAAACCAATCCTCAACACTCTATGGAATGGCAAGAGGCCTCAAAAGATTAAAGCAATGTTGAAAGAGAAGAACAAAGTAGAAGGACACACTCTTTCTTATTTTTAAATATTCCCTACAGCTACAGAAATCAAAACAGCCTGGTACCAATGGATAAAATTGAGAATCCAGAAAAAAAAACCATACATTGATGGTCAACTGTTTTCTGACAAGGATGCTAAGTTCATTTGATGAAGGGTCTCCTCAATAAATGGTGTTGGGAAAATTGGATTTTCACATGTAGAAAAATGAAAGAGGACTCATGGCTCACACCAAACACACACACGAAATTCAAAATGGATTAAAGATCTAAATGGGAAATCTAAAACCATAAAATTCTTAGAAGAAAATGCAGGGGCAATGCTGTAAGAACTAGTTTTTAACAATAAATTATTCAATACAATAACAAAAGCAAAAAGAGCCAAAGACAAAATAAATAGGACCTCATAAAAATTTAAAAGAAAAAATTGTTCATCAAAACTTTACCAAAAAAGTGAAAAGTCAAGCTACCAACTGGGAGAATGTCTTTGGAAACCATATATCTGATAGGAATCTAATAACCAAAGTATGCATAAAACTTCGACAACTTAATAATAAAAGACAAATAATCCAATCTTAAAATGGACAAAGGACTCGAATAGACATTTTACAAAAGAGCACATTCAAATGGCTGCCAAACATAGTGAAGAGATACTCATCGTCATTAGCCAATACAGAGATGCAAATCAAAACCACAATGAGATACCATTTCATTCCCACTAGGATGACTAAGATAACAAAACAAAACAAACAAACAAAAAAAAAAACAGAAAATAATTAATGTTGGTGAGAATGTGGGGAAATTGGAACACTTATCCATTGCTGTTGGGAATACGAAATGATATAGCCATTATGGAAAACAGTGTGATGGTTCCTCAAAAAACTAAAAATAGAACTGCCATATGACCCAGCAATTCCTCTTCTAGGTATATACGCAAAAGACTTGAAAGCAGAGACTCAAAAAGAGACTTGTACACCAATGTTCACTATAGCACTATTCACAATAGCCACAATCTAAATGCTCATCAACAGATGCATGGATAAACAAAATGTGGTGCATACATACAATGCTCTCCTACTCTGCTAGTCAGAGAAATGAAGTCTTGATACATGCTATGATATGGATGAAGCTTGAAGACATGCTAAGTGAAATAAGTCAATCACAAAGGAAAAATTTTGTATGACTCACCCCTATATAAAAACAGAAGAAAAAACAAATGTATAGAAAACAAATTTTATTAGTGGTTACCAGGGGTGGGAGGGAGGGGAAATAGGAAGGTAATGATGATGAAAAAATTGTCTCAAGGGTAGTGTTGCACAGCATATTACTATAACTGCTGTCAATAAATTCTATACCTGTAAAATGTTGAATTGCCAAAGTTGTGGGACAGATATATTACTATTTGGGGGACAATTTTCTGTGAGTTTCGTGTGATTTGAAAAGGTCCCAGAGTTTCTTTCAACTTTAGGCAGGGTAAGGAGTGGCAACGGGGGTATGAGGCCGTATCCAGGTCTGATGTATTTTGGCAGGGCTGAATAACTTTCTGTAGTCTGACGCACTTAAGTGGTAGAAAAAAATTAGCTTCCAGAACATGAACTGCTTCCATAGGCTTTTATTTCTTAACAATCTAGGGTATCTCTATTATTAATGTTCCTTCGAGTGCATGTTAATTTATTGATGACTTGATATTACAACTCTTCCATACCTATATTCATATTAAACCTAAATTGCAATCACAAAGATTAAAATATATTACAAAGAAAAACTTTTAGTACTATTATTTTTTTTCAGGAAAAAAAAGTCATATAATTGTAATGATTTCTTTGTTATCATTATGTTATATACAGACTGTGCCTGCTTTGGATATTTAAATTACACCAATATTTCATCTATTTAAAAGGGGTTATTTGAATATTTATGCATTCATTATATATATACTGTTTTCCTTCAGGAGTTTTAGAGCCTAATAAAACTGTCACAGCATTTTCGGCTGAATTGAATGAATAAGTGGATGTTAGGGTTCTTTTCCATTCTAAAAATAAAGTTAAGTATATTATAACTTTTTAAATGTCTCTTCACCCACAAAATAAGCTGAAATTAATTGTAATCTTAATAACACAAGATTTCTAGTTTTCTTTGTGAAATTCAAGAGTTGATCTAGAATCACTGAACTGTATGTCGATGACTTGTTTTATATAAAAGAAAAATTAAACATGTAAGTTAACCCTCAATACTTTTTTTCTACTTAAATCAAAATTGAAAAACTAATATGTGAAACATTAAAATGAAATCAGTATTTTTACCTCTTCTTAACATCTTAAATACATACAGATATCATCAACTAAGAAGCACTACTGAAATGGCAAAGTAAAGACCTCCAAAATTCTGCCTCTTCATAAAAGAGATGAGAAGTCTGAAATATTTGTCAGCATCAACTATTGCTGACTTCTGGAAATTTATCAAAGTTTTGCAACAATTTGAGGACCATTTATTCAACAAAAACTACTGAGTCTTGGTTACAATAGTGAGCTTTGTGGAATATTAACTTGTCCTATTTCCATTCTTTGTCCCCCAGCTCCACACTAGCCTTGAAAATGTGCAGGCTAGTAGATGCTGGAGAAGTGTATAAGCGTTTGGAGCTCCCCCAAATCTCCATATTTAAAGAATTGCTACTAGCTGATGTGTCTGGCAGCACCCTGGAAAAGTCCTATTCACAGAGTTATCTTTATTTGGCCTGACTCAAAACTCACATTGTAGGAAAACTCAGATCTCCAGGACACTTTCTGAAAAACAATTGGTGGCAATTGTTTAACTTCACATTTACACTTGAGGCAATGTTACCAATTAGAGCAAACAAGTGGCTGGCCAAATAACTTAAAAGAAAAAACTGTCTAATAAGATAGATGCCCATATGGTCCTTGGAAAATACCTAGAATATTCCTCGGACTCTAGAATGTAATGCACATATGCAGTAATGTGAGCACACCAAAGAGGTAATTGAGAACACTCTAATATCTCACTTCTTCTTGATACTGAGACCCTGTACATGCAATAAGTGAAGGCTAAAGCAGAGTTACAAATTGCCAAAATATTAGAGTTGAGCCCAAAGATATACACAGAGGGCCTTATGAAAGGGTGACAAATTTATTGGTTCAAGGATTAAGGAAATCTTTGTTCAAAAATTAGCTGACCATTAACCTAATGAAACAGAGACCTCAATGGCCACAGATAAAAAATAATACAGAGTTTATGGAATTAATCCAGGTAAGTGACTAAACAAGCAAATAAAATTTAATACTCTTGTGTGAGTTAAGAAAATAGACAATTTTATACATTATATATTTAAGATATATCCTGAAGTACAATGCTCTGATAGGATAACATCCATGCTCTTACAAGAAAGACCAGTTAATGCAACTATTATTCAAATTTACACACTAACCAATAAAGCCAAAGATGAAGAAATTGGAGATTTTTAGCAACTATTGCAGTCTGAAATTGATCAAACTTGGAATTGAGATGCATTGTATTTACTGGTGATTGGAATGTGAAAGTTGGAAACAAAGAAGAAGGATAAATAGTTGGAAAATATGGCCTTGGTGACAGAAATGACTCTGGAGATCACATGACAGAATTTTGCAAGACCAACAACTTATTAATTGCAAATACTTTTTGCAATAATTTAAATGGGGAGTATATAGGTGGACCACACTGGATGGGATATACAGGAATCAAATTGACTATATTTGTGAAAAGAAACAATAGAGAAGCTCAATATCATCTGTCAGAACAAGGCTGGGGCAGACTGCAGGACAGACCATCAATTGCTCAAATGCAGGTTCAAGATGAAGTCAAAGAAAGTTACGGCAAGTCTATGAGAGCTGAAATAAGACCGAGAGTATATCTTACCTGAATTTAGAGACCATATCGGGAATAGATATGATGCATTGAACATTAATGTCCAAAAAACATAGAGTTATGGGATGGCATCAAGGACATCATACATGAAGAAAGCAAGAGTTCATTAAAAAGACATGATAGAAAATAAAGACCAAAATGGATGTCAGAAGAGACTCTGAAACTTGTTCTTGAACATAGAGTAGCTAAAGTGAATGGAAGAAGCAATGAAGTAAAATAGCTGAACAGAAGATTTCAAAGGGCAGCTCAAGAAGACAAAGTAAAATAATAAAATGTGCAAAGACCTGGAATTAGAAACCAAAAGCAAGAACACACTTGTGAAAAAAACTGAAGAAAAAATCGAAGCCTTGAGTTGCAATACTGAAGGATCTATGAGCAAAATATTTAATGATACGGGAGGAATCAAAAGAAGATGGAAGAAATACACAGAGTCATTGTACCAAAAAAAATTGATCAACATTCAACCATTTCAGGAGGTAGCATATGATCAAGAATGAATGGTATTAAAGGAAGAAGTTCAACCTTTGGTGAAGTCATTGGGGAGAAACAAGGCTCCAGGAATTGAAAGAATACCAACTGAGACGTTTCAAAAAGTGGATACAAGTGCTCATTCATCTATTCCAATAAATTTGGAAGACAAGCTACCTGGCAAACTGGAAGAGAACCGTATTTGTGCCTAGTCCAAGGAAAGATGATTGAACAGAATGTGGAAATTATTGAACAGTAAGTATCATTAATATCATAAGCAAGTAAATTTTTGCTGAAGATAATTCAAAAACTGTTGCAGTAGTACACAACAAGGAACTGACAGAAATTTAAGCCAGATTCAGAAGAGGACGTGGAAACAGGGATATCATCGCTGATGTCAGATGGATCCTGGCTGGAAGCAGAGAATACCAGAAAGATATTTACTGTGTTTTATTGACTGTAAAAAAGCAATGGATTACGTGGAACATTGCAAATTATGGATAACATTGCTAAGAATGAGAATTCCAGAACACTTAATTGTTCTCAAGCAGAAATTGTACATAGACAAAGAGACAGTCATTTGAATACAGCAAGAGTATACAGCATGGTTTAAAGTGCATCAGGGTTGTATCCTTCCACCATACATATTCAATCTGTATGCTGAGCAAATAATCTGAAAAACTGGACTATACAAAGACGAATGCCTCAGAATAGGAGGAAGACTCATTAATAGCCTTCATTAAGTAGATGACACAACCATGCTTGCTGAAAGCCAAGAGGACTTGAAGAATTTACCAATGAAGATCAAAGACTACAGCCTTTATTATGGATTACACTTCAACGAAAAGAAAGCAAAAATCCTCACAACTGGACCAATAAGCAACATCATGTTAAGTGGAGTAAAGATTGAATTTGTCAAGAACTTCATTTTACTTGGATCCACAATCAACACCTCTGGAGGCAGCAGTCAAGAAATCAAATGCCATATTGCATTGGGCAAATCTGCTTTGAAAAACCTCTTTAAAGTGTTACAAAGCAAATATGTCACTTAGAGGAGTAAGGTGCGCCTGACCCAAGCCATGGTATTTTCAATTGCCTCATATGAATGCCTAAACTGGCCAATGAATAAGGAAGACCGGAGAGCTGATGCCTTTGTATTATATTTTTGATGAATATTGAATAAACTGCCATGGACTGCCAGGAGAACAAACAAATCTGTCTTGGAAGAAGTGCAGCCAGAGCAATCTTTGGAAGCAAGGGTGATGAGACTTGTCTCACATACTTTGGACATGTTATCAGGAGGGAGCAGTTCATGGAGAAAGACATCGTGCTTAGTAAATTACAGGTTCAGCGAAAAAGATGAAGACCCTGAAGAAGATTGATTGACACGGTGGCTGCAACAATGGGCTCAAACATAGCAACGATTGTGAGGCTAGCATAGGAGCAGGCAGCATTTCATTCTGTTGTACATAGGATCGCTATGGCACCTAACAACATCACTTCTGGAAATGAAAGTTTTTGTATGCTCCAATATTTTTGACAAGTAGTTCAATTTTGGGAAACTTTTTCAAGGAAATATTTTTAAATGAATTAGAATTATGTAAGAAAGCATTAATTACACTGTTTTACATGGGAATGCCCATATAAATGCTAAATCCTCAAATATTGTGCAATGACCTTCTTAATTACAGTATATTCAAACCCATTGCTCTCAAGTCCTTTCTGACTCTTAAAGACCACCACTGACTGTACTTTAGCTAATTCAATGAAATCATATGCTATTAGAAAATGATATTTACTTTGATATTTTAATTTACTTTGATATTTTAAAGTCAATGGAACTTTCTAATCATATAGAGTTCACTGTGAAAACATCATAATCATTTGTAATTATGATAAGATTTCCAAATTCATAGACATATAAATGTATAATCATATATATTACATACTCTCCATTTTAAAATATTGTATTACCAGAAAGTTAATAAAATCTTATTAATTTTGGTTATATAACTGCAGTAAGAACATTTTACAACTCACATCTGTCCAAAATATTTATCAGAATTAGCTTAAGGGATTTTAATATTGAAATTGATGTTTAAACAAAATCAGTGCATTTTTAATAAATGGAAAATACAGTGAAAATGTAACAATATAATGTAGAGTAACAGAAAGCTAAAAAATATTGCTTCAACAATTTATTCTGGTTGAATTTTCTACTGCTTTATTTTACAAATCCATTTTAAATATTATGTATATTCTAAGCTGCATAATTTATTATCTTACTTTCATGTTACAACCTCAATTTACTTGCCATATATATATGATTTATACAACATATTTCATAATATATATTAAAAATACTTATTTAAATTTGTATAATAAATATGTATGTATATATAGATATAATTTTCTAGATAAACATTGAACTATTTCTTCAAGGATTATATGACAATTTCTTCTTAGAAATAAAGAGCCACTTCCATTTATCTTCTATTCTTAATGTGAAAATGACAGCAAAATCAATAAAGAGAATTGTAAGGTCAAGATGAAGAACATTCTTAGTTCAGATCTTAATTTCAAGAACAATTTGCCGTGACATCTGTGTAGTCTCTTCATGGAAGTTTAGCAGATCTGACAGCTAATTAATTATAAAGCAGGATTAGAGGCTGGACAGAAGTGCTGACAGAGGAGAATTCATCTTTTGTGTCAACATGCTTCAGTGTATTAATTTTCTTAGGCCTGAAAGACCTACCCTAGTAAATCATTGTTTATCTTTCAGCTCAAAAAGGAAATCGAACATGACATGAACAATTACCAAGATATTCTGAGAGAAATACATTCTCAAAAGAGAAACATGAAAACAAATTAGAGCTATGTGACGTCTGAGATTTCCTGGTGCTTTTTGTCAAATTACAAGCAACACCTAAAATCACTTCATTCTAAAATCATAAGGGACAGAAATATAAAACTGTCAATATAAAACAAAGTGTATATACAAGAGTCATAAATTAAATACATATGTAGAAAAGAGTAGATTATGGTTGAAGTACACAAAATTCAAGTTAATAACATCAGAAATTATGCTGGAAAATTTTACTAATAGTAAATTCATATTTTCCAATGTAAATAATCCAGATAAGTGAATTTGGGTAGTCAAAACAGTAATTTTATACATTTTTGTATAAAACAAAAATTTGCTACTCCCAGTCTAAATACTATATTCTATTAAAAATGTATACTGATATTTTTCTTCAATTCAGCACATTAGAAGGCTAAAAAAGGGTTATAATATTACTGTACCAAACTTATTCAGCTCTATTTTGTAATTACTCTATTTTCTGGGAAACAGGAGCGCTTCCCATTCAGTAGAATACGTTCTTTGGAATTTCAAACACATGGGCTGTAATTCTGACCTTCTGACCTATGGCAAGTCTCCTTCTCTGAGTATCAGTTTCTTCATCTGTAAAGTGGGAAGTATAATATCTACCTTAGAGATTATAAGAATATAAAATACATTGTACAGTGCCTGTCATATAGCAGCTTCTCAAAAGCATTACTTTGTTTCTGTTCTCAATCAGCAGATCATTTGTTTTGTCTACTGGTATTCTTAGCCAGGAGCCTACAAACATGTGTCACTTCTGACTTACCGTAGTTATTATAATTAGGGTCATTGGATAGCTACAGCTATTAATACCACAGCATTGAGTAAGAATGCCTTTTTTCATGATTTCCAAATCTAAAATTTAAAAAAAAATTTTTTTTTGTGGGGCAAGTATGGGGTTTTCTGGCCAAGCTGCTATGTCTTCTTTGTGATTAAAAAAAAGAAAAAAAAAAAAAGGAAGAAAAAAAAGCCCTAAAATAGAAGTGCAATTTCTCATTCTATAACTGAATCTGTAAATTTACTGTCTTGAGTTAATGTTCATGGATTTTCACCTTTGTTCTTTTTCTCAGATTAAGTGTAAATAAATCAAAACAATCAAACCTGTTTCCATCTAGTTGATTCCCACTCACAGTGACCCTATAGAACAGAGTAGAACTGTCCCATAGGGTTTTCAAGGAGTGGCTGTTGGATTCGAACTGCCAAGCTTTTTGGTCAGCAGCCATAGTTCACCTAGGCTCTTAATGACTTTGCCACTGTTAATTTGTAATGAAAAGACCACTTGCAGCTGAACTAGGCACATAATCTTGGATAAGTCCCATTACCTCTCTGGGCCTCAACTTAATATTAAAATGATAATAAATAGCAAGATTCCCAGTTACACTGTGGAAGAGGAATTAATTATTGTAGGAAATTTAACTGCTATTTTGTTTAATTACTAGCTGTTTCCCAAACATTTAAAAGACATCATATCTCAATGTAATCATATCTCAGGGTACTCAGTTGTAAGCACGTTCTCATAAAATACAATGATGGAAGGAAATTTAAGCTCATGTAAATCAAGGATTTGGGTGCAGATAGTTTACTGCATGAAACTGAAGTGTGGAAATGGCAAAGTGAGACAAGGAAGGGATAGAGGCCAATAAAGTGTGTGTTAATAAACTGGAAGAGGACTTGAAGCACTTACTGATGAAGATCAAAGACTACAGCCTTCAGTATGGATTTTACCTCAACATAAAGAAATAAAAAATCCTCATAAATGAACCAATAAGCAGCATCATGATAAACAGAGAAAAGATTGAAGTTGTCATGGATTTCATTTTGCACAATCAACACCCATGGAAGCAGCTGTCAAGAAATCAAGCAATCTATTGCACTGAGAAAATCTGCTGCAAACGACCTCTTTCAATTGTTGAAAAGCAAAAAGGTGACTTTGTGGACCCAGGTATGCCTGACAGAAGCCATGGTGTTTTCAATCACCTCATACGCATGTGAAAGCTGGCAAGTGAATAAGGAAGACCAAAGAAGAATTGACGCCTTTGAATTGTGGTGTTGGCAAAGAATATTGAATATACCATGGACAGCCAGAAGAACAAATCTTTCTTAGAAGAAGTACAGCCAGAATGCTCCATAGAAGCAAAGATGGTGAGACTTCATCTCACGTACTTTGGACATATCCAGAGGGACCAATCCCTGGAAAAGGACATCATGCTTGGCAAAGTAGAGAGTAAGCATAAAAGAGGAAGCTTCTCAATGAGACTGATTGATACGGTGGCTGTAACAATGGGCTCTAGCATGGCAGCAATTGTGGGGATGGCATGGAATTGGCCACGGTTTCATTCTGTTGTACCTGGGATCGCTATGAGTCAGAACCAACTTGACTCCACCTGACAACAATAAACCAGTAACTGCTATGCAAAATGTGGGCATATTCTCACTAGGAACTTCTGATAACTGTGTAGAATACACCTTAGAATTGTTACATGAGAGAACAGAAAGTCTGGGGAATTTACCATCCCTCAGGCTGGCTTGTGGCATACTCCATTGGTTAATGGTTGCTATCAGGCTCCTTAAATCTCCCTCATTTTTGGAGTACACATGTGTTCAGCAGAGGACCCTTTCACATATTGCAAAACACAATAACAGACCAGGGTGTATGCTTGATGTAGAACTCTGGCAAATAAAGAAGGCTGTCTATCACAGCAGTGTTTACTGTGTGGCAGATGGTTTTTAAGCACTTTGAGGGTAATAACTAATTTACTTATTCACCCAGTGAAAAACATCCAAATAACCACTTCCTTCTTTTTTTTTTTATACAGATGAGGAGCCTCGGTGGCGCAATGCTTAATAGCTACGGCTGCTAACCAAAAGGCTGGCAGTTCAAATCTACCAGATGCTCCTTGGAAACCCTATGGGGCAGTTCTACTCTATCCTTTAAGGTCACTATGAGTCAGAATTGACTTGTTGGCAACAGTTTTTGGTTGTACAGATGAAGAATCAGAGGTTTAGATAAGCTGACCAATGTCCGATAATACACAGCTAGTATTTGACTGGTACAGAATTCAACCTCAAGGAGCCTCTCTCTGGATCTCACATTAATAGTCACCAGACAATGCCGGTGGTCTTAAACACCTGTTTTTGTTGTTATTAATCTCTTATAAATAGGACCAAAATACTTATTACTTTTCAACCTTGCTCCATGTCAGTAGATACATCCTTAACTTTTTCTGTTTGATAGCTAAATATTGTTCATAATAAATATGTGTAAATGTATTCAACCCTTTACTTATTGATGAATACTCAGGTTTTTAAAACTTTTAACAATATGAACAAAGCTTCAGTAAACATTTTCTACCTATGCCCTTATGCAATAGTATATTATTTCTATATGATAAATTTCAAAGAGTAGACCTAGTCAAAAAAAATGTGTGTGTAGTTTCAAATTTTAATATTAGCAGAAGACTTTCTAAAAAGGTTGTAGCAATACATTACAGCAATCTCCAAAACTATGTAAAACCCCATATCCCTGCCAAAAAAAAAGATAACAGAGTTCTTGATCGTTTTTGCTACACAACAAGTGAAAACCGACAGTGTAGGTTGCATGATGATGTCTTTGACTTCTAAAGATGTGAAGGTAATCTTTTCTTACAATCACTAGTTTTGAATTTTCTTGCTTATATACCAAAAACCAAACCAAACCCATTGTCGTCAAGTAAATTTGGACTCATAGCGACCCTATAGAAAAAAGTAGAATTGCCCCATAGGATTTCCAAAGAGCAGCTGGTGAATTTGAGCTGCCGACCTTTTGGTTAGCAGCCAAACTCTTAACCACTGCGCCACTAGGCCTCCTCATGTTTATGTACTGCATATTTATTGATTACATTTTGTTTTCTATAATACTATTTCTCTTTTCAAAACAATTTGTACAAATCCTTTTTCATAGGGATTTCGATATTTTGCCAAAATTTTTTTCAAGTTCTTTCATTTAAAAAATCTTTTGTTTTTTTTTAAATTAAAAAACATAATACAAAAGGTTCTGGTGATAATATGGAAAACATTATAATATAAATATGTACAAAGATAAAGCTAGTCCTCTTATTTATGCCACTTCTGATAATAAACTATGATAATCACATCTCTTTTCTTTTGACTTTCTCGCTATATCTGTCTTAATTTTGTATTTTGTGTAGAATATCTGTCTTGCTTGTCCTAAAGTTGACATAAATATTCTCCTAAATTATGTTCTAATATTATGTGTGTGTAAAATTTATCTTATAAATGGTAATAATTTAATAACGGTTTAATAGATTAACTTAGCTGTCAGTGGTGGTTCAGTGTTAGAATCATGCCTTACAGAAAGGAGACCCAGATTTGATTCCTGGCCAATGCACCTTTTGCAGAGCCACCACGCACCTGTCAATGGAGGCTTGCATGTTGCTATGATGCTGAACGATTTCGGTGGGGCTTCCAGACTAAGACTGGGTAGAAAGGCCTGGCAATCTACTTCTGAAAATTAGTCAATAGCAACTTAATGGACCAGAACAGAACAATGTTGTTCGTCTTGCTTGCTTTAGAGACATCATTAGGAGGGATCAATGACTGAAGAAGACTTCAAGTTTGTTCAAGTAGAGGGCTAGTGAGGGTGAGGGAGACACTCAGTAAATGGATTGGCACAATAGCCCAATGACAGCCTGAAACATGACAGCAATCATGAGTATGATGCAGGACAGTGAAACGTTTTATTCTGTTGTATATAAGATCACCATGAATCAGACTGGATTAGATGGTCCAGAAGAGTTGAAGATGTTATTGTCTGGCAAGAAAGTTCCGTGCCAATATCGTGTTAGTTCAATGGGTCTCTTTAAGCAGAAAATGAAATGGCTATAACGAAAAGGAGCATATACAACAAATGAGGCAAGATTCTAGGTTCAAGTCCCTGTGGACTGTAAATTCTTTTTTGAGCAATTAGACATCTTCATTTTTTGCATCACAGAAACTGGGAAATCTGGCTTCAAACAACTTGATATGAGTTGCTCAAGAGACAGCAGGCCCATGATTCATTAGAAAGATATACATAGTTGAAGTTTAGCAAGGGTTTTGTTTAACAACATATTTTGGATAAAAGAAATTTACAAGTTATATGTACTGAGACTATTTGCCCATTCTGTAACTTACATTTTTATGTAGTAAAAAAAAAAAAAAATTGTCTTAGTTAACAAAACATTCTAACTTTAATATAACCCAAATTGTAAAGCTTTTTTTTTTTTTTTTTTTTTTTGTGCTTGTGTGTATGTGTTGGTGGCTCTAAAACAATCCTGTTTAACTGAAGTCAAAAAAGCATTCTTCTATGTTTTATATTCTCATTTCAATTAGCAGTTTAACTTTTTGACAGGGATGAGGTAGTACGATGTTTCACGTTGTCCACCGGAACATCTACTTAAGCCGGCACTTTTCATTGAGAAGAAGACACTTCCTCAGTGCTTTGCACTGCCCCATGTGTCAAAAATCAAGTATCTTTTCATTTGTTTGCATTTGTTTTGAGCTTTTCTCTACTCTTCTCATTTTATTCCATTCTATTATTTTTGTCTCTCTTTGTTTCAATACCAAAGTATCTTGCTGTAACTTTATAATGCCTTAAAATCTGGCAATGTAAACCCTAATGTATTAGCATGACTCTAAATGAAGCCATAATGTATGAAATTATTTTAAGTTCCAGCTATGGAGGCAGTAAAGAGTTTTAAAATCCCTTGACGTGATACACCAATGCCCATTTCCAGATTTTGCTTGTCACAGCAGCACTCTGGTAGGGACTAGCGTGAATCTCTATCTTTTCTTCACAGCAACTGTGAAGATATATATGCATATTAACGATCACTCAGTGGGTTTTCCTCTGATTCTTGGCAGAGTTCACTAATTGAAGTCAGGAGCATGATCTCCTATAACGAAGAAGAAATTCTTTAATACAAAAGTACAACCAAATTTAAAAAAAATTCATAAGAACTTTCAAGTAATTTCTATTCTATGAGCACCTTAAAGCCTCCCAGTAAGTTGGAGAGCTCCTATTTCTGTGTATCGCTTGTATAACTGTGTTTTGCGTTGCACCTAGTTTCATTTCACTTTGTTTTGTTTTGTTCACATTTCTTCTCCCTTACATACACAATCATACATACACACCGTATGACTTTAAACTTCTTTGGGTGAGGATTATACCAGGACGGTAATGTATAAAATTGTTTGGTTTTCTGGCATCAGAAATAACTGTATTCAAACCCCAGTCCAATAACTGGTGAATTTGTAACACTGGGCCAGATGAAAACAATATTTATAAAATGGGAACAATATACTTACCAATGTTTGTATGCTAAGAATTTAAAATGAAGTAATTTATATACTGTGCTATCTTCACACTGAATGTTTAATACTTTTGCATATTTATCAACGGTCACCTCTGAATTTCCGGAAGTAAAGATGCGTTAGTCTTATGGTAGAAACTCAATAAATACATGTTGAAGATTGAATTACTACAAAACTATCTTTAAAGATCTGTGGGGAAAAAGAAAAACAGTTTCCTCCAGGGTCATTTAAGGGGTTACCTTTACATGAAGATATTTCAACAAAGCTGAAAGAGTATTTATGGAATACTTTTAAATCTCAGAAATGCACTCTCAAGCACAACCAGAAATGAATTTTAAATCTAATGAGTTTATTCACAGTTAACAAACAAAATTGAAGCCTGGAAATCCTCATGTATTCAGAATGATTTATATGTATTAATTTCAGTATTTTATAGGCAAACTATTGTAAATAGGTTAAGCATCATTTAACATAAAAAAAAAAAAAACATAAGGCACTTAGAAAATGAAAAGTAGCTCAGATATTTGTGTGAGAATAAAAATGGAAACACAAGTTCCCCACCCCCTTCCAGGTAAGCATTCTCCTCATTCAACCCTGTGGGCAGAAGGCTTTCATAGCATGAATACACTTCCAGTTCCAGGAGGCTTCTGGTACATAAACTCTTCTACATCCTGCGAGAGCTCTAGAAGCAAGGTTAGAGCTGAGAATATCAGATTAATAGCACAAATTTAACATCAGTGCAGCAGTCCCATTCTGACTAGGCACAGGCATTTGAAATTATTGCCTATCTTGTTTCAACTCCAAAATTTCTGTCCTTTCAAGTTGCACATATTTTCACTAACGTCCCTGGTTCTTCCCTAGGAATGTGGATCAATGGGGTGGTTTTTCTCCTTTCCTTGTTTCAACATAAGAATCAAAGGGAGGGACATGATCTTCAGTATGTTTAGTTCAACTCCTTTGTATCACTTGTTGTTGTTGTTAGGTACCTTCAAGTTAGTTCTGACTCTTAGCAACCCTATGTACAACAGAACGAAACACTACCCTGTCCTGCACCATCCTCACATTCGTTGCTATGTTTGAGCCCATTGTTGCAGCCACAGTGTCAATACATCTCATTGAGAGTCTTCTTCTTTTTCACTGACCCTCTATTTTACTAAGCATGATGTCCTTCTCCATGGACTCTTCCGTCTTGATAACATCCCCAAAGAACTTAAGACAAAGTCTCTATCCTCCATTCTCTGAGGCATCTGGCTGTACTTCTTCCAAGACAGATTTGCTACTTCTTCTTATAAGCACAAGATATATTCAATATTCTTGGCCAACACCATAATTCAAAAGCATCAATTCTTCTTTGGTCTCCTTTATTCACTGGCTAGCTTTTACATGCAAATGACATAACTGAATATACCATGGCTTGGGTGAGACACACCTTTTTGTCCTCAAAGTGACATCTTTATAACACTTTAAAGAGGTCTTTTGCAGCAGATTTGCCCAATGCAATTCGTTACATGATTTCTTGACTGCTTCTTTCATGAGTGTTGATTATTGATTTAAGTAGAATGAAATTCTTGACAACTTCAATCTTTTCTTTGTATATCATGATGTTGCTTATTGGTCCAGTTGTGAGAATTTTTGTTTTCTTTATATTGAAGTGTAATCCATACTGCAGGCTGTAGTGTTTGATCTTCATCAATAAGTGTTCCAAGTCCTCTTCATTTTAAACAACCAAGGTCCTGTCATCTGCATATTGCAGGTTGTTCTTGTGTCTTCCTCCAATCCTGATGCTGTGTTCTTCATATAGTCTCACTTTTTGGATTATTTGCTCAGTATACAGATTGAATGAGTATGGTGAAAGGATACAACCTTGAGCACACCGTTCTTGATTTTAAACCATGCAGTATCCCTTTGCTCTGTTCGAATGTTTGCCTCTTAGTCTATGTACAGGTTACACGTGAGCACAATTAAATGTTCTAGAATTCCCATGCTTCGCAATGTTATCCATAATTTGTTATGATTCACACAGTCAAATGCCTTTGCGTAGTCAATAAAACATAGGTAAACATCTTTCTGATAGTCTCTGCTTTTAGCCGAGATTCATCTGACATCAGCAATGATGTCTCATTCTACATCCTCTTCTGAACCCAGCTTGAATTTTTGGCAGTTCCCTACAGATGTACAGTTATAACTGTTTTTTGAATTATCTTCAGCAAAATTTTGCCTGCCTGTGATATTAATGATATTGTTCAATAATTTCCACATTATATTGGATCACTTTTTTTGGAATGGGCAAATATATAGATCTTTTCCAGTCTGTTGACCATGTAGCTGTCTCCAAAATTTTGTGGCATACTTGAGTGAGCACTTCCAGTGTTTCATCTATTTGTTGAAGCACCTCAATTGGTATTCTGTCAATGCAGTTTGCACTTCTTCCTCCAATACTACCTGTTCTTGATCATATGCTACCTCTTGAAATGGTTGAATGTCGGCCAATTCTTTTTGGTACCGTGTCTCTGTGCATTCTTTTCATCTTCTTCTTCATTTTTTTTGAGGTAAAGATAGCATATTAATCAATGTATTTTCTTTTTATTTACAGTAGGCTCCCTGGTGGTGCAGTGGTTAAGAGTTCAGCTGCTAAACAAGAGGCCTGCAGTTCGAAACCACCAGCTGCTCCTCGGAAACCTATGGTGCAGCTCTACTTTGTCTTATAGGGTTGCTATTCATTTGTTAATACTGTGATAGGAAAAATAATGAGTCAATCCACATTATAACATAGAAGCCAGTTTTGAGAATGATCATATTTCTCACAATAAAAACATTCAAGAATTTCTCACACAACTAGAGTACTTTTCAATATAATAACCATCTTCAGTTATGATAACACTGACAGAGAATTTAGATTGGTTATGTTGTAGAATCAAGAAATCAAGGACATGAACTTTAAGCAACAAAAAGCTGTTTAGTATTTTCTGTTGTTGTTGTTAGGTGTCATTGAGTTGGTTCTGACTCATAGTGACCCTATGTACGGCAGAAGAAAATGCTGCCCAATTCAGCATCAACCTGACAATCTTTTCTGTGTTTGAGCCCATTGTTGCTGCCATTGTGTTACTACATCTTGTTGAGGGTCTTTCTCTTTTTCACTGACATTCTATTTCACCAATCATGATGCACTTCTCCAGGATCTGGTCCCTCCTGATAGCGTGTCCAAAGTAGGTGAGACAAAGTCTTGCCATCTTTGCTTCTAAGGAGCATTCTGTTTGTATTTCTTCCAAAATAGATTTGTTCATTCTTCTCGTAATCCGTAGTATATTCAATATTCTTCACTAACACCATAAGTCAAAGGCACCAATTCTTTTTTGGTCTTCCTTATTCATTGTATAGCTCTAGTATGCGCATGAGGTGATTGAAAACACCTTAGTCCTCAAAGTGACATCTTTGCTTTTCAACACTTTAAAGAGGTCTTTTGCAGCATATTTTTAGTATTTTCTAGGACGATTTAAAACATATTAGTTACCAAGTGAGAAGTGAATTTTATCTTATGAATCAGAAAAAGTAAAAACACTAAAGTGGGAAGTCGCACTAATCAAAAGCAGCCCAAAACAAACAAAAATAAAAGTCACCGATAGAAATGAAACATAATACATACCTTAATAACCAGACTAAAAAATAAATTAGATGAATTTTGCAATCATTAGACCACAGAATTTTCTATATTTAACCACTTAAGGAATGCCTTACAGCTTTCTGTTTCAAAATATAAAATAGTACAACTAACCTAACACGTAAGAATTCTTGTTTTTAGTTCCCTTCTGAGATATTAAAGGACAACTGCATAACAAAATATCATCTGAATATAAATTAGCAACACTAAATAGCATTATTATATAATCTTCATTTTGTATATCCACAGTGGAAATATTGTGAAAGCTAAAGAAAAGGATGGAAACCCTGGTGGTCTAGTGGTTAAGTGATACAGCTGCTAACCAAGAGGTCAGCAGTTCGAATCCTCCAGGCTCTCCTTGGAAACTCTATCGGGTAGTTCTACTCTGCCCTACAGGGTTGCTATGAGTCAGAATCGACTCTACAGCAGTGGGTTTGGTTTGGTTCGGTTAAATAAAAGGATGAAAATAGACTGGTCTGGATTATAAATCTCAAACTAATCCATGATAAAAATCTGGAACAGGAAAAAAAAAATCACAAAATAAATATAACCTGATAGTCTTTCCATATTCAGTGGCTTATAAGGTGCAAGCTCTAAAAAGATCTCATATCACCAAGGTAAAAACAGAAAGAAAAATACAAATCTCTTTTAAGCTTTAGTTTTCAAGTTTATGCTCTGCAAGAAGGTTGATCATAGTCAAAACTACACTATTCTTAAAGAGTCTAAAATGTTTGTTTCTGCATATTAATTTTTGTTATTAATAAGGGATAAGAGATAAAAATATTATTAAATGATTAAGTCATGAGTAAATATGTATGGCTAGTTCATGAAATAAATTACAACTGGTTTCCCCAATTAAACAGGAAAGCATATAGCAGAATGAGTTACCCAATCCAGAAAACAAACAAATAAGGAATAAGGCTAGCAGAAAGGGATAAAGAAACCCTGAGAGGATACTGAGAAATACAGAGCCTGGAATAGCAAATGTTTCCAAGAAAATATATGCAGCAAAATAAGCTACAAGTGCTTGTACATAAAAGGTGACCTTATATTTGGATAAAACTTGTCCTAGACCCTTAACATTATCCATATCTCTGGGAACCTTCGTAGTCACTCTTTCTTCTTCACTAAACTGGGGAAAATATTTGTATACCAAAAACATAACAAAAGCTGCAGATAAGAATATGGGCACCAACATAAGGAGTGAAATTCTTGCTGATCCAGCTTCTGCCCTTGCATTCTCTTTCAAGTGTTCTCCACTGCCCAGCACCATGGAAGCCCTTGTCTCCACTGCTCAGTCCTCAGTTGGGGTCGTGTGGAGTGCCCCATCTGCAATCTTTCCACAACTCTGCCTTTAGCCATGGCTGCTGCAGGAAAGATGGAGGGAGTCAAATGGTGCCCCAGCCCCTTCATAACAACTCCACTACAAGCTATTCAAAATAACCAGGTGTCACAGCCTAAGCCAATTCCTGCACAACTTGGTCACATGAGATCACCTCAGCCCCCACCCTTCAACCACCTTCCATTTTCTTTTGATGCTCCCTGCATCATTCAGTATTTTGCCCATGTTGTTGTCGTTTGTACATGCAGTCGAGTTGATTCCAACTCATAGCGACACTATAGGACAGAGGATCCCAAGGGGCAGCTGATGGATTTGAGCTGATGACCCCTTGGTTAGCTGCTGAGCTCTTAACCACTGCAGTACCAGGGCTCCTATTTTTTTCCATAGAATCCTTCAATATTACAAGTCAAGGCTTCAATTTTTCTTCTGTTCTTTCAGCTTGAGAAATGTTGAGCATGTTCTTCCCTTTTGGTTTTCTAACTCTAGGTCATTTCACACTTTATTATGATCCTTTACTTTGTCTTCTCAAGCCTCCCTTTGAAATCTTCTGTTCAGCTATTTTACTTCATCACATCTTTGGTTTTCATTAGCTACTCTATGTTCAACAGCAAATTTTAGAGTCTCTTCTGATATCCATTTTGGTCTTTTCTTTCTTTTCTGTCTTTTTAATGATCTTTTGTTTTCTTAATGTATGATATCCTTGATATCATCACATAACTCATCTGTTCTTCAGTCATTAGCATTCAATGTGTTAACTCTATTCTTGAGATGTTCTCTAAATTCAGGTGAGACAGACACAAGGTTGTACTTTGGCTCTTGTGGACTTCTTTGTTTTTTTAATTTTCTTCAGTTTCAACCTGAACTTGCATATGAGAAATTGATGGTCCATCCTGCTGTCCACCCCTGGCCTTGTTCTGACTGATGATATCGAGCTTCTACCTTGTATCTTTCCAAACACGCAGTGATTTGGTTCCTGTGTATTCCATCTATCAAGATCCATGTGTATAGTCACTGTTCATGTTGTTGAAAAACAGTATTTCTGGTAAATAAGTTATTGGTCTTGCAAAATTTTGCCATGAGATCTCTGGCATCCTTTCTATCATGAATGCTATATTTTCCAACTACTAATCCTTTGTTTCCAACTTTTGAATTCTGATCTCCCTTAATTATCAATGCATCTTGGTTACATGTTTGACTAATTTCAGATTGTAGAAGTTTTCAAAATCTTCAGTTTCTTCATCTTTGGTGCTAGTGGTTGGTGTCTAAATTTGAATAATACTCGTATAAACTAGTCTTCTCTGTGGACATATGGATATGATCCTTTCACTGTCAGAGTTGTACTTCAGAATAGATCTTGAAATGTTCTTTTTGACAATGAATGTGATGCCATTCCTCTTCAATTTTTCATTCCCAGTATAGCAGGCAATATGATTGTACGATTCAAATTGGCCAATATCAGTTAATTTCAGATCACTAATGCCTAAGATATTGATCTTCAAGCATTCCATTTCATTTTTGACAACTTCCAATTTTCTTAGATTCATACTTCATACATTTCACATTCCAATTACTAATAGATCTTTGCAACTGCTTCTTCTCATTTTGAGTTGTGCCATATCAGCAAATGAAGGTCCCAAAATCTCTATTCCATTAAGGTCAATTTTAGTTTGAGAAGACAACTTTTCCCCAGTAGTATTTTGAGTATCTTCAAACAGAGAGGCTCATCTTTGAGCACCGAATCAGACAATGTTATGCTGCTATTCAGTAAGTTTTTGCTGGCTAATTTTTTCAGAAGAAGACTGCTAGGTCCGTCTTCCTAGTCTGTCTTAGTCTGAAAGCTCCACTGAAACCTGTACACTAAGGGTGACCGTGTTATTTGAAATACGAGTGGCATAACTTCCAGCATCAAAGTAACACGCAAGCAATCACAGTATGAAAAACTGACAGAGAAGTGGTGGTTATATCACTTAGAATAATAAATTTAATAGATATAAAACATTCTCTGTCTGGGTCATCTTGACCAGAATAACATTGCTTTTGATTCGTGACACATACTGACCAAAAATATACTTGCTGTAAGAATGCTAAACATTAAAATGACCTTGATGCTTCTTTTACTAAGGAAACCATCTGTGGAGGGAAATTGCCATATGCAGACTGAAATAAGCTTCAACACCTTTTCTTTTCCCAAATCCAAATTTAAATGATTACAAGCAAACTTTAAAGAAAAATACTCTATACTCTCAAAGTTCTTAAAAGCATCATTCATGTGAGACATATTTGAGCTCCTTCTAAGTGTCAGCCTAAATATTTCCACAAAGCATTTAGCCATTTTGTTTTATTTGAAACTTGCACATGAGATTTTTATTGAGTAAAGAGAACCAAAAATATGCCCCAATAACAAATTAGATACAATCTATTCATATGCTAGACCACTTAATGTTTTCTGGGAATATCTTCCCAGTATGGAAATCTATAATCATTTAAATAAGTATGACATATTACCTTTAGAGTTTTAATTGACCATGAAAATGTTGGTATCAAATTCCAGAGTTCCTGGTTTTTTCCTCATAATTCCTTTGATACTCATTGTGTGGTTCTTCTTGTGTAAAACTGGCAAATTGCCCTGAGACAGTCAAATAGATGTCAGGTTTTAGAGTTTCCTGCTGACTACTGCTGAAAGAAATAATACTGTAAGATCAAACGTGTAGGTGCAAAACTTGGATACATTGATATTTTGTCTCATTTTAAGCAAAAAGGAGAAATATGTATCTTGGTTTTAGGCAATATTTTTTTTTTTTTTTTTAGGGAACTTTTTTTATAAAACATCATACAGGGAAATTATGTACACATCCATAGAGAGAGTGCTGGCACTGAGGTGGGGTTTGCTTCTTGAACATGGGTGACCCGACTCTGACACATCAGGGTGGCTGGCCTCAGCTGTTCACCTGCTGTCCCAGTTACCACAAATCCTAAGGATCCAACACTTTCTCCCCCAAAGAGAACAGCTTCCTGGCTGCCTCCTACCAGCCTGCTTTTTTTTTTAATAATTTTTATTAAGGTTTATGTGAACGTTTACAAATCAAGTCAGTCTGTCACATATAAGCTTATATACACCTTACTCCATACTCCCACTTATACTCCCCCTAATAAGTCAGCCCTTCCAGTCTCTCCTTTCGTGACAATTTTGCCAGTTTCTAACCCTCTCTACCCTCCTATCTCCCCTCCAGACAGGAGATGCCAACACAGTCTCAAGTGTCCATCTGATACAAGTAGCTCACTTTTCGTCAGCATCTCTCTCCAGCCCATTGTCCAGTCCCTTCCATGTCTGATGAGTTGTCTTTGGAAATGGTTCCTGTCCTGGGCCAACAGAAGGTTTGGGCACCATGACCGCCGGGATTCCTCTAGTCTCAGTCAGACCAATAAGTCTGGTCTTTTTAGGAGAATTTGGGGTCTGCATCCCACTGATCTCCTGTTCCCTCAGGGATTCTCTGTTGTGCTCCCTGTCAGGGCAGTCATCGGTTGTGGCCGGGCACCATTTAGTTCTTCTGGTCTCAGGATGATGTAAGTCTCTGGTTCATGTAGCCCTTTCTGTGTCTTGGGCTCATAGTTATCATGTGACCTTGGTGTTCTTCATTCTCCTTTGATCCAGGTGGGTTGAGACCAATTGATGCATCTTAGATGGCCACTTGTTAGCATTTAAGACCCCAGATGCCACATTTCAAAGTGGGATGCAGAACGCTTTCATAATAGAATTATTTTGCCAATTGACTTAGAAGTCCCCTTAAGCCATAATCCCCAAACCCCCGCCCTTGCTCCGCTGACCTTTGAAGCATTCAATTTATCCCAGAAACTTCTTTGCTTTTGGTCTAGTCTAGTTGAGCTGACCTTCTGTGTATTGAGTATCATCCTTCCCTTCACCTAAAGTAGTTCTTATCTACTAACTAATCAGTAAATAACCCTCTCCCACCCTCCCTCCTCTTAACCACAAAAGTATGTGTTCTTCTCAGTTTATACTATTGCTCAAGATCTTATAATAGTGGTCTTATACAATATTTGTCCTTTTGCCTCTGACTAATTTCACTCAGCATAATGCCTGCCAGGTTCCTCCATGTTATGAAATGTTTCACAGAGTCGTCACTGTTCTTTATCAATGCATAGTATTCCATTGTGTGAATATACCACAATTTATTTAACCATTCATCCGTTGATGGACACCTAGGTTGCTTCCAGCATTTTGCTATTGTAAACAGAGCTGCAATAAACATGGGTGTGCATATATCTATTCATGTGAAGGCTCTTATTTCTCTAGGGTATATTCTGAGGAGTGGGATTTCTGGGTTGTATGGTAGTTCTATTTCTAACTTTTTAAGAAAACACCAGATAGATTTCCAAAGTGGTTGTACCATTTTACATTCCCACCAGCAGTATATAAGAGTTCCAATCTCTCCGCAGCCTCTCCAACATTTATTATTTTGTGTTTTTTGGATTAATGCCAGCCTTGTTGGAGTGAGATGGAATCTCATTGTAGTTTTAATTTGCATTTCTCTAATGGCTAATGATCGAGAGCATTTTCTCATGTATCTGTTAGCTGCCTGAATATCTTCTTTAGTGAAGTGTGTGTTCCTATCCTTTGCCCACTTCTTGATTGGGTTGTTTGTCTTTTTGTGGTTGAGTTTTAACAGAATCATATAGATTTTAGAGATCAGGCGCTGGTCGGAGATGTCATAGCTGAAAATTCTTTCCCAGTCTGTAGGTGGTCTTTTTACTCTTTTGGTGAAGTCTTTAGATGAGCATAGGTGTTTGATTTTTAGGAGCTCCCAGTTATCTGGTTTCTCTTCGTCATTTTTGGTAATGTTTTGTATTCTGTTTATGCCTTGTATTAGGGCTCCTAAGGTTGTCCCTATTTTTTCTTCCATGATCTTTATCGTTTTAGTCTTTATGTTCAGGTCTTTGATCCACTTGGAGTTAGTTTTTGTGCATGGTGTGAGGTATGGGTCCGGTTTCATTTTTTTGCAAATGGATATCCAGTTATGCCAGCACCATTTGTTAAAAAGACTATCTTTTCCCCAATCAACTGACACTGGGCCTTTGTTAAATATCAGCTGCTCATAGGTGGATGGATCTATGTCTGGGTTCTCAATTCTGTTCCATTGGTCTATGTGCCTGTTGTTGTACCAGTACCAGGCTGTTTTGACTACTGTGGCTGTATAATAGGTTCTAAAATCAGGTAGAGTGAGGCCTCCCACTTTCTTCTTCTTTTTCAGTAATGCTTTGCTTATCCGAGGCTTCTTTCCCTTCCACATAAAGTTGGTGATTTGTTTCTCCATCACATTAAAAAATGTCATTGGAATTTGGATCAGAAGTGCATTGTATGTATAGACGGCTTTTGGTAGAATAGACATTTTTACTATGTTAAGTCTTCCTATCCATGAGCAAGGTATGTTTTTCCACCTAAGTAGGTCCTTTTTAGTTTCTTGCACTAGTACTTTGTAGTTTTCTTTGTATAGGTCTTCTCCAACTTTGGTAGGATTTATTCCTAATTATTTTATTTTCTTGGGGGCTAGTGTGAATGGTATTGATTTTGTGATTTCCTCTTCGATGTTCTTTTTGTTGATGTAGAGGAATCCAAGTGATTTTTGTATGTTTATCTTATAACCTGAGACTCTGCCAAACTCTTCTATTAGTTTCAGTAGTTTTCTGGAGGATTCCTTAGGGTTTTCTGTGTATAAGATCATGTCATCTGCAAATAGAGATAATTTTACTTCCTCCTTGCCAATCTGGATGCCCTTTATTTCTTTGTCTATCCTAATTGCTCTGGCTAGGACCTCTAGCACAATGTTGAATAAGAGTGGTGATAAAGGGCATCCTTGTCTGGTTCCCGTTCTTAAGGGAAATGCTTTCAGGCTCTCTCCACTTAGAGTGATGTTGGCTGTTGGTTTTGTATAGATGCCCTTTATTATGTTGAGGAATTTTCCTTCAATTCCTATTTTGCTGAGAGTTTTTATCATGAATGGGTGTTAGACTTTGTCAAATGCCTTTTCTGCATCAGTTGATAAGATCATGTGGTTTTTGTCTTTTGTTTTATTGATATGGTGGATTACATTAATGGTTTTTCTAATATTAAACCAGCCTTGCATACCTGGTAAAAATCTCTCATGGTCCTGGTGGATTATTTTTTTGATATGTTGTTTTCTATTGGCTAGAATTTTGCTGAGGATTTTTACATCTATGTTCATGAGGGATATAGGTCTGTAATTTTCTTTTTTTGTGATGTCTTTACCTGTGATGTCTTTATCAGAGATATGATGGCTTCATAGAATGAGTTAGGCAGTATTCCGTCATTTTCTATGCTTTGAAATACCTTTAGTAGTAGTGGAGTTAACTCTTTGAAAGTTTGGTAGAACTCTGCGGTAAAGCCATTCGGGCCAGGGCTTTTTTTTGTTGGGAGTTTTTTGATTACTGTTTCAATCTCTTTTTTTGTTATGGATCTATTTAGTTGTTCTACTTCTGATTGTGTTAGTTTAGGTAGGTAGTGTTTTTCTAGGAATTCATCCAGTTCTTCTAGGTTTGCAAATTTTTTAGAGTACAATTTTTCATAATAATCTGATATGATTCTTTTAATTTCATTTGGGTCTGTTGTGATGTGGCCCATCTCGTTTCTTATTCGGGTTATTTGTTTCCTTTCCTGTATTTCTTTAGTCAGTCTGGCCAATGGTTTATCATTTTTGTTAATTTTTTCAAAGAACCAGCTTTTGGCTTTGTTAATTCTTTCAATTGTTTTTCTGTTCTCTATTTCATTTAGTTCAGCTCTAATTTTTATTATTTGTTTTCTTCTGGTGCCTGATGGGTTCTTTTGTTGCTCACTTTCTATTGTTGTTCAAGTTGTAGGGACAGTTCTCTGATTTTGGCTCTTTCTTTTTGTATGTGTGCATTTATCGATATAAACTGACCTCTGAGCACTGCTTTTGCTGTGTCCCAGAGGTTTTGATAGGAAATATTTTCATTCTCGTTGCATTCTATGAATTTCTTTATTCCCTCCTTAATGTCTTCTATAACCCAGTATTTTTTCAGCAGGGTATTGTTCAATTTCCAAGTATTTGATTTCTTTTCCCTAATTTTTCTGTTATTGATTTCCAGTTTTATGGCCTTGTGGTCTGAGAAGATGCTTTGTAATATTTTGATGTTTTGGATTCTGCAAAGGTTTGTTTTATGACCTAATATGTGGTCTATTCTAGAGAATGTTCCATGTGTGCTAGAAAAAAAAGTATACTTTGCAGCTGTTGGGTGGGGTGTTCTGTATAAGTCTATGAGGTCAAGTTGGTTGATTGTAGCAATTAGGTCTTCCGTGTCTCTATTGAGCTTCTTACTGGATGTCCTGTCCTTCTCCGAAAGTGGTGTGTTGAGTCTCCTACTATAATTGTGGAGGTGTCTATCTCACTTTTCAGTTCTGTTAAAGTTTGTTTTATGTATCTTGCATCCCTGTCATTGGGTGCATAAATATTTAATATGGTAATATCTCACCTGGTCAATTGTCCCTTTAATCATTATGTAATGTCCTTTTTTATCCTTTGTGGTGGATTTAACTTTAAAGTCTATTTTGTCAGAAATTAATATTGCTACTCCTCTTCTTTTTTGCTTATTGTTTGCTTGATATATTTTTTTCCATTCTTTGAGTTTTAGTTTGTTTGTGTCTCTAAGTCTAATGTGTGTCTCTTGTAGGGAGCATATAGACGGATCGTGTTTCTTTATCCAGTCTGAGACTCTGTGTCTCTTTATTGGTACGTTTAGTCCATTTACATTCAGCGTAATTATAGATAAGTATGTGTTTCGTGCTGTCATTTTGATGCCTTTTTATGTGTGTTGTTGACAATTTCATTTTTCCACTTACTTTTTTGTGCTGAGACGTTTTTCTTTGTAAATTGTGTGTTCCTCATTTTCATAGTATTTGACTTTATGTTTGCTGAGTTGTTATGTTTTTCTTGGTTTTTATTTTGAGTTATGGAGTTGTTATACCTCTTTGTGGTTACCTTAATATTTACCCCTATTTTTCCAAGTAAAAACCTAACTTGTATTGTCCTATATCACCTTGTATCCCTCTCCCTATGGCAGTTCTATGCCACCTGTATTTGGTCCCTCTTTTTGATTATTGTGATCTTTTACATATTGACTTCAATGATTCCCTTTTTTGAGTGTTTTTTTCTTTTTAAAATTAATCTTAATTTGTTTTTGTGATTTCCCTATTTGAGTTGATATCAGGATGCTCTGTTCTGTGACCTTGTGTTGTGCTGGTATCTGATATTATTGGTTTTCTGACCAATTTCCTTTAGTATTTCTTGTAGCTTTTGTTTGGTTTTTGCAAATTCTCTAAGCTTGTGTTTACCTGTAAATGTTTTAATTTCACCTTCATATTTGAGAGAGAGTTTTGCTGGATATATGATCCTTGGCTGGCAGTTTTTCTCCTTCAGTGCTCTATATATGTCATCCCATTGCCTTCTTGACTGCATGGTTTCTGTTGAGTAGTCTGAACTTATTGATTCTTCTTTGTAGGAGACCTTTCTTTTATCCCTGGCTGCTTTTAAATTTTTCTTTTTATCTTTGGTTTTGGCAAGTTTGATGATAATATGTCTTGGTGATTTTCTTTTTGGATCAATCTTAAATGGGGTTCGATGAGCATCTTGGATAGATATCCTTTCGTCTTTCATGGTGTCAGGGAAGTTTTCTGCCAACAGACCTTCAACTATTTTCTCTGTGTTTTCTGTCCTCCCTCCCTGTTCTGGGACTCCAATCACATGCAGGTTATTCTTCTCGATAGAGTCCCACAGGATTCTTATGGTTTCTTCATTTTTTTTTAATTTTTTTATCTGATTTTTTTTCAGCTATATTGGTGTCAATTCCCTGGTCCTCCAGATCTCCCACTCTGCATTCCAATTGCTCGAGTCTGCTCCTCTGACTTCCTATTGCATTGTCTAACTCTGTAATTTTATTGTTAATCTTTTGCATTTCTGAATGCTATCTCTCTATGGATTCTCACAACTTATTAATTTTTCCACTCCGTTCTTGAATAATCTTTTTGAGTTCTTCAAGTGCTTTATCAGTGTGTTCCTTGGCTTTTTCTGTAGATTGCCTTATTTCATTTCTGAGGTCATCCCTGATGTCTTGAAGCATTCTGTAAATTCGTTTTTTATATTCTGTATCTGATAATTCCAGGATTGTATCTTCATTTGGGAAAGATTTTGATTCTTTAGTCTGGGGAGTTGTAGAAGCAATCCTGGTCTGCTTCTTTATGTGGTTTGATATTGACTGCTGTCTTCTAGCCATCACTAAGATATTGTAGTGATTTATTCTATATTTGCTCACTGAGTCTTATCTTGTTTTATTTTCTTTCAATATACATAGATGGGCTACTAAATTGTGCTGTCATGATTGTTGTAGCCCTTGAGTCACTTATGTCCTATTACCGGCTGGTTTGGGCTGTTACCAGATATATATGCCTGAGTCCATTCACTATTCTTGAGTAGAATCTGATTTTGGGTCATCAAGTGTGTGGTGCAGACTGTCACCTATCCACCTAGAGAAGTAGTGGTGATAGTTGTGTGCACCAGGTTCTAGTAGCAGCAGGGGTTCACACTCCAGGAGGGGCAGGATGCTGACAGGCTTCCCCCAAGTGCCAGTGAGGTAGGTGTGTCTCTATTCCTAAAGCACCTTGGTGGGAATGCTCTGCAGCTGTACCTTCTGCCCCCAGTGCAAGTACCTCTACAGATTGGTAGGTGTCACCCTCCTTAGACCCCTAAGGCAGGAGGCTAGGTGGTCTGGGGTGAGCTTCAGCCCTCAGTTCCCTGTTGTGGGTTAGTGAGGGCTCTGTTGAATACCCAGAGGTATCAGACCTGGAAAACTTGTCTTTCCAGTAATGTGCTAAAAAGATTACAGTCAGATTCCTATCAGAAATGCCTTTGCATTATAATAGCCACCTTGTTCCCTGTAGGGATGAAAGCCCAAGACTGTGGATCACATATGTTTGGCTGGAGCAGGTTCTGTGTTTTTAGTCCAATTAGGGAAGGATTTTTGGTCCCTGGGTTTTTTGTAGCTGCTTCTCTCAGGCCAGGAGAATGGGTTAGGAAAAGACCAAAAAAAAAAAAAAGAAGAAGAAAGAAAAACTTCAGTGCAGTTCACTCTCTGGCTCAGGAAATTCCAATGTTAGTGAAGCCACCTCGGAAGGGGAGGGGAGGGTTCAGGTAAATAGGAAAGAGTAGCACCCCGGAATATAGACAAAGTTACTTACCTTGCATGGGATGACTGTTTTATCTGAGATTCCCGAGGGGCGCGTCTACTGTGTGTGCTGGCTGGGTAGAGATTGCCCTCGAGGGTCAGGCCTGCATCCCGTGCTTGTGCTGTCTCAGAAGCCGTGGTTAGTCCCTCCATTCCCAGTTCAAAGCCCAACGCCAAGGTTCCCCGGCTGGGACGCTGCACTCCCGGCTCCAAAACCAGTTGTTGCCTCTTCGTGACTTCTCCTCCTGTCAGCCGCGTCGCTGCACTGCCTGAGTGCACTGGCTGGGCTTCCCCCAAGGTCACTCGCCGTCTCAGGATGCCGTGCTCAGCTCCCCTGCGCTCAGTCCAAAGCCCAGCGACAAGGTTTCCTGACTGGGACTCTGGCTCCAGGCTCCGAAAACAGTCGCTACTTCCCCATGGTTGTTCGTTCTCAGTCTCTGTCACTCAGGTCAACTCTTTAGATCTGTGTTTAATGGTCAGGGTTCGTAGATTGTCATGTATGTTATCGATTCACTTGTTTTTCCGAGTCTTTGTTGCAAGAGGGATCCGAGGTAGCTTCTACCTAGTCAACCATCTTGGCCCCGCCTCAATATTTTTCTTTTTAATCATTTATATTTAACATAAGGGGCCCTGGTGGTGCAGTGATTAAGTGCTTGGCTGCTAATTGAAAGGTTGGTGGTTCGAGCCCATCAGTCACTCTGTTGGAGAAAGATATATAAGTCTGCATCCATAAAGATTTACAGACTTGAAAATTTTATGAGTCAGTTCTACTCTGTCCTTTAGGGCTGTTATGAGTCAGAATCGACTCGACAGCAACAGGTTTGGTTTTACACCTACTCCTCACTTATTCTCCCAAGTGTCTGTCAGTTTGTTGTACTGTGGGGGCTTGTGTGTTGCTGTGATGCTGGAAACCATGGCATCAGTATTCAAATACCACTAGTGTCTGTCACCTATGGTAGACAGATTTCAGCTGAACTTCCAGACTAAGAAGGACTTAGCAGTCTACGTCTGAAAAGAATTAGCCAGTGAAAATCTTATTAATAGCAGCAAAACATTGTCTGATATAGCACCAGAATATGAGCCCTTCTGGTTGGAAGGCACTCAAAATGTGACTGGGGAAGAGCTGCCTCCTCAGAGTAGACTCAAGTTTAATGACGTGGATGGAGTCAAGCTTTTGAGGTCTTCATTTGCTGATGTGGCATGACTCAAAATGAGAAGAAACGGCTGCAAACATCGATTAATAATCAGAACATGGAATGTACAAAGTATGAATCTAGGAAAATTGGAAACCATCAAAAGTGAAGTGGAATGCATAAACTTTGATATCCTAGGCATTAATGATCCAAAATGGACTAATATTGCCTGTTTTGTACTAGACAGTCATATAGTATGCTACACTGGGAATGACAACTTGAAGAATAATGGTGTTGCATTCATCCTCAAAAAGAACATTTCAAGATCTATCCTGAAGTATAACCCTGTCAACCACTAATCTAATTTTTATATTTATAGATATGCGTGTTCTGAACATTTCATACAACAAAATCATGGGGTGTTTTTGACTGGTGACTTTCTCTTAGCATAGTATTTTCAAAGCTTCTCCACATTTTGTCACGTATCAGTACACAGTTTCCAAGGAGCTGATTTCGACTCATGGGATGACATTTATTAGAGTAGAACTGCTCTGTAGGGCTTTCTTGGCAGTAATCTTTGTAAAAGTAAATCTGCAAGCTTTTTTTCTGTGATACCACCAGGTGAGTTCGAGTCCAACCTTTAGGTTAGTTGTTGATGTCAAACCATGTGTGCTGTCTTGGGACCCATACGCCATTCTTTTCTATTGCCAAATAATATTCTGTTGTATGGATATAGCACATTTTAATTATCCACTTATAAGTTGATGGCATTTTGGTTGTTTCTACATTCCGACTATTATGAATAATGCTTCTATCACATTTATGTACAAGTTTTTGTGTATACATATATTTTAAATTCGCCAGAGTATACATAGGAGTGAAATTTCTGAGTCATATGGAAAATACATTAAACTTTGGACAAACTGCCAAAGTGTTTTCCAAAGTGGCTGCACCATTTTACATTCCCACCAGCGATGTATGAGGTTTCCAATTTTTCTACATACTTGCCAACGTTTGTTACTGTCTTTGTGATTATTGCCATTTTATTGAATGTGAAGTGATATTCATTATGGGTTTTAACATTCGTTTTTGAATGACTAATGACATTGGGCATCTTTCATGTACTTATTGGTCATTTATATTTCTTCTTTGGAAAAATATCTACTCAGATTATTTGCCCATTTTTAAGTTGAGTTACTTGTCTTTCTGTTATTGAGTTGGGAGAGTTCTTTAAATATTATAGACACAAGTCCTTTATCACATATATGATTTGCAAATTTCTTTTGGCCTCATTCTGTGGGTAGTCTTTTCACTTTCTTGATAACATACTCTGAAGCACCAAAGGTTTTTAAGTTGTTTAACATTAATGAAGTCTAATTTATTATGTTTTTGTTGTAGTTGCTTGTGCTTTGGATGTCATATCTAAAAATACATTGTTAAATCCAACGTCATGAATATTTACCCCTATATTTTCTCCAAAGTGGTTTATAGCTTTAGCTCTTACATTTAGGTCTTTGATATATATTGAGTTAATTGTTGTATATAGTGTAAGGTAGGGATCTAACTTATTCTTCTGCAGGAAAATATCCAGTTTTTCCAGAAGCATTTGTTGAAAAGACAACAACTACTCTTTCCCTATTGAGTTATTTTGCTAGTCTTGTAGAAAATCAATTAGGTTTATTTCTGGATTCACTTTTCTGTTCATAAATTTATATGTTTATCCTATGCCAGTACTACATAGTTTTGATTACTACAGCTATGTAGTAAGTTTTGAAATGGGCAAGTCTTATGACTTTGTTTTCCTTCTTCGAGAATTTTTTTTGGCTACTCTAGATCCTTGGAAATTTTATGTTAATAGCTTGTAGATTTCTGCAAGGAAGCCAGTTGGGATTTTGTTAGGGATTGCACTGAATCTCTAGATCAATATGAACAGCATTTTCAACAACTTTATGTTAAAATACTGGGAACATGGATGTCTTTAAATTTACTTAATCCTTATTTTCATTCAATATTGCTTTGTGGTTTTCAGAGTATAAGTTTTCACTTATTTTGTTAAATTTATTCCTTATTATTGTATTTATTTTGATGCTATTTTAAATGATGTTGTTTTCTTAATTTCATTTTTTGTTTGTTCATTGCAAGCATATATAAATAAAATTGATTTTTGTATATTGATCTTCTATCCTTTAATTTTCCTGAACTCATGTATTATTTCTAATCATTTTTAGTGGATGGCTTAGGATTTCCTATATACAAAGCTATACGATCTGATAATAATGATAGCTTTACTTTGTCTTTTTCAGTATGAATGCTTTTTATTTCTTGCATAATTTCACTGGCCAGAGCATCCAATACAATATTTAACAGAAGTGGCAAGTGCAGGCATCCTTGACTTGTATCTGATCTTAGAGGGAAAGTTTTATGCCTTTCACATTAAACATGATGTTAGCTGTGGGTTTTTATAGATGACTTAATCAGATTCGGACGCCCATAATCAGAATCACTGTTGTATTACCTTAATTGCTTGTTGGCTGTAAAACCACCCTTGCGTTCTTGGAACAAATCTCATTGGTTGTGGTGCATAACTATTTTTATATGTTGCTGGATTCAGTTTGATAGTACTTTCTTGAGGATTTTTGTGTCTGTAATCACAGGAGATTTGGTCTGTAGTTTTCTTTTGATGCGATCTGGTTTTGATATCGGGGTACTAACGGCCTCATAGTATGAGTAGGAAGTTTCCGCCTCTTCAATTTTTGGAAGAGTTTGTGAAAAATTGATATTAATTCTTTTTTAAAATATTTGTAAAATTCACCAGTGAACATATCTTGGCTGGGCTTTTCTTTGTAGGTTTTTTTCTTACTAATGTAAGTTCTTCACATATTATAGGTATACTGAGATTTTCTATTTCTTCTTGAGTCAGTTGGTATTTTGTGTCTTTCTAGTAATTTTTTATTTCATCTTGTTGCTGTTTTTAGTTGCTGTCCACTTGAATCCAACTCATGGTGACACGATGTGTGCAGAGTAGAACTGCTCTATAATGTTTTTGAGGCTGTGATATTTCAGAAGCAGATTGCCACGCTTATCATCCAAGGTGCCTATAGGTGGGTTCAAACTAGCAACCTTTCAGTTAGGGGTCAAATGCATAACCATTTGGACCATATAGGGAACTTTTTATTTCATATAAGTTGTCTAAGATATAGGTATACAATTGTACATAGAATCC
Source organism: Loxodonta africana (assembly GCF_030014295.1). Classification (NCBI taxonomy): domain Eukaryota; kingdom Metazoa; phylum Chordata; class Mammalia; order Proboscidea; family Elephantidae; genus Loxodonta; species Loxodonta africana. The sequence goes on from NC_087351.1 coordinate 55,279,465, forward strand.
CCTTAAAATCCTTTTTATTTACATACGTCTGATAATAATGTCTACTCTTTTAGTCCTAATTTTAGCAATAGGGGTTTCCTCAGTTTTTCTCTAGGTCATCTAGCTAAGTTTTGCTGATGTTTTCAAAGAACAACTTTTGGTTTGGGTGATTTCCACTGTTATTTTTCTATTCTTTATTTCATTAATTAATGCTCTGATATTTATTAATTCTCTCTCTATTAATTTTAGATTTGCTTTTCTCTATTTTTTTTTCAGCCTCCTAAGATAAGATGGAATGTTAAGTTATTTATTTGAGATCTTTCTTCTCATGAAATACAGACGTTTACAGCTATGAATTTTCCTCTGAGTAGTGCTTTAGTTGCATCCAATACATTTTGGCATGTTGCGTCTTTTTTTTCATTTATCTCAAAGTATTTATTAAAATCCTCCTGTGATTTCTTCTTTGCTCCATTGGTTATTTAGAGATGTGTTGTTTAATTTCCACATATTTGTGTATTATTCTGTTTTATTTCAGTTACTGATTTTAAATGTCATTAAATTGTGGTTGGAGAGCATATTTTGTATGATTTCAATTTTCTTAAATATATTGAGGCTTATTTATGTCCCAGCATGTGGTCTATCCTAGCGAATGTTCCATTTTCACTTTAAAAAAATGGGTGTTCTGCTGTTGTTAGGTCTAATTGGTTTAGCTTGAATTGGTTTTGTAGTGTTGTTCAAATTTTCTCTTTCCTTGTTGATTTTATACATAGCTGTTCTACCCATTATTGAAAGCCAGATATTGAAGTTTCCAACTATTATTGTTGAATTATCTATTTCTCCCTTCATTTCTGCCAGTTTTTGCTTGAGAAACTCCTAAGTCCCAAAAGGTGGGGCCAATTCCTTATTTTTGGGTAGGGGGTGTCACCCAGGACAGAGGGTAAAGGCCACTGCCTGTGGCCAATGGAGCAGAATCACTGTTTAGGTTTTGGAGGATAGGTTAATTATTTATAAAAGTTGAAATCTAATGAAATATGCCCTGGCGGGTTTGGGACTTTCTTGGGACCTATGACCCTTTATATCCCTCTGTCTTCTCTGGGAATGGAAATGTCTATCCTGTTTGTTCCACCATTTCATTTTGGAAGCAGATTACTTGTATTATAGGTTTCACAGGTCCACAGATAAATAGTAAATTTGCCCCAAATAGACCATATCCAAAATCCAGCCCATATCTGATTTAGATGAACTAGAAAATGAGATTTAGAATTGATTCTGGAAAGGGTTAAGAGTTTTCGGAATGATGGCATGAGATAGATAAATGTATTTTGCACTTGGGAAGGACATGAATTTAGGGGGCCAGAAGGTGGACTGTTATGTATGCAATTGTGTTTTTGTGAATGTGATCTTGCATGGATATAGAATCTTTGGTGATGTTATCAATTAGGTTAATATAAAGTCATAATGGAGTGGGGTAAGTCCTAACGCTATATGACTGATGTCCTTATAAAAGACACATAGAGACAGGGAGACAGAAAAATGACACCACATGATGTTGCAGCTGCAAACCAAGGAACACCTGTTATATTAGAGATATTTTTTCAATCTTCTGCTATAATCTGTGTTATATATATTGTATTATTCTTAGTGCTGAGCATTAAATGTACATTTGAATTCATTTAAATTTACAATGTATTATGCTACCTATCAACCTGATTGGTAATTGAACATACTATCAGATTCAAGGTCTTATTTAAGATATTTGTCTTGTGTGTCATGAAATCAGAAACCCTGGTGGAGCAGTGATTAAGAGCTACAGCTGCTAACCAAAAGGTTGTCAGTTCGAATCCACCAGGCACTCCTTGGAAGCCTTATGGGGCAGTTCTACTCTATCCTATAGGATCACTGTGAGTCAGAATTGACTCAACGCAGTGGGTTTTTGGTTTTTGTCGTGAAATCAGCTTACTGAACACATGCATGCCAAAGAAAATATTATTTGGGCATTTAAACAATTATTAAAGGTATAATATTTTTAAAATTCCGTTACTTTCAATAGCACAAAATTTATTTAATACAATTAAATTTATAAAAGTGTCTCCCACTTTGCTTTGAACACATGGACTAGGTGAAGCTTATATAACTCAAAATAAAATACAAAACTTGAAGGATAAGGGTTGTAATACAAAACTGTGCCACCTACACTTCCATGATTCTTGCCACCTAGAAAAATGTTATAGGGTTAAATGCTATAACAAAACAGGGTAAGAAATAATCTCAGCAGCCCACTTACTTTTATGCTGAAATGGATTAAGTATTATTGTTCTAGTCTTTTTTTTTTTTTTTTTTTAGCACTACACCTACCTTTGATATGAAAACAAATATTCCTTATGCTTGCTTTGTTATTATCAAAAGAGTTTCTTTTTTCTCTGGTGGCATGTTTTATCTTTACACTACATTTCTTTCTCCCTGCACACTTAGATTTCCAACATCCTTTCTCATACAGATAAACCAAACATTTTAAATATGTTCTACAGAAACCTAGAAGTATTTTTTACTAACAGTTCTTTGCAATGACCCCCTACTCATAAGTAGATAAATAATTGCTGGATTCAGACAAAGTTTAAAAAACTTCTGAGAATATTTGCTTTAAGATGGAACAAAATATTCTTAGAATATGCTGTTGCTAAGATTCACATTGTTCCTCTCTTTGATGGCCTTTTTATAGTTGACCATATCTTTCAAGTTACTATTCTTTGAAGGTTTACTTTTCTGAATATACATTCTGCTTTTTGAGATATAATTCTTCCCGGACACCCCAGGTGAAGTTGAAATTACATAACTACACCTACAATAGAAGTGTCTATTGTTCCTGCCAACTTTCAACATCAAATGAAAACTCGTGCCCTAGTATTCATTTATTGAAAGAATATTTTGTTTCGTTGCTGTTGTTGTTCTTGGATATATCAAACTTTTACTTAAAATGGTACATAAAATAATGTCCTCCTTTAAGTCTTCTCACCTCTTAGCTATGTATGAGCAGTTCTGCTTTAGCCTTTTCGGAATCCAAAGCATATTTGTCGCATTATAAAATAAACTTCATTTTAAAATGTTGTTAATTCACCTGGTAGTATCTTATTATTGCCTTGGTTTATTCAATCATGTTTGCTTATTGTTTTTTTAAATAATTTGAGTTTAAATTTATATGACATAAAATTAACCATTTGAAAGTGAGCAATTCAGTGACATCTAATACATTGACAATGTTGTATAACTGCCATTTCTACCTATTTCCCAAAGCTTTCCTCACTCAAAAGTAAAACTGCTTACCTATTAAGCAGTTTCTACCCCTTCGCTACCTTCCTAAGCCTCTTTCTATGGATTTATCTATTTTTGATATTTCCTGCAAAAGGGATCATACAATATGTCACGTTGTGTGTCTGGCCTCTTTAACTTACAACATTTTGCATGTTCATTCACATTGTACCGTGTGTCAGTGCTTCATTACTTTCTATGGCTGAATAATATTCTATTTTATGTGTACACCATACTTCGTTTATCCATTCATCTATTGATGGATATTTGAATGTTTCCACCTTTTGGCTAATGTGAATAGTGCTATCATGGACATGTGTGTACATGTACTCATTTGAGTACCTGTTTTCAATTATTTGATGTATATACTTAGGAGTGGAATAGTAGGGTTAATAGTGATTCTATGTTTGACTTTTTGAGGAACCACAAAACTGTTTTCCACAGTGGCTAAAACATTTGACGTTCCTACCAACAATAGATGAGCATTTAATTTCTCAATAGCCTTGCCAACACTTGCTATTTTCCATTGAAAAAAATCATTATGGCCATTCTATTAGGTGTGAAACAGTACTTTATTGAGTTTTGATTTCAATTTCCCAAATGACTAATGATGCCGAGCATCCTTTCATGTGTTAGTTGATCATTTATATGTCTCTTTTAGAGAAATTTTTATTCAAGCCCTTTGACCATTTTTTATTTTGTTTTTTGTCTTTTGTTGATAAGTTATAAGAGGTCTTTCTGTATTTTGGATACTAGATCCATATCAGATACATGGTTTACAAATATCTTCTCCCATACTTTAGGTTGTCTTTTCACTTTCTTGATATGTTTGGATGAACAAACATTTTTAATTTTGGTGAAGTCCAATGTGTGTATGTTATCTTTTGTTGTTTGTGCTTTTGGTGCTGTATCCAATATCCGTCGCCAGTTCCAAGGTCATGACGATTCACCTCCTATGTTTTCTTCCAAGATTTGTATGGTTTTATATCATATATTTAGACTGTCGATCCATTTTGAGTTAATTTTTGTATATGGCATGAAGTAGGGGTCCAACTTTATTCTTTGAATGTTGTCAAAGCACCATTTGTTGAAGAAGACTGTATTTTTTCCTTATTAAATGGTATTGTCACCCTTGTAGAAAATCAGTTGGCTACATATGTTTATATCTGGACTCTCAATGCTATTCCATTTGTCCATAAATCTACCTTTATGCCAGTACCACTGTTTCAGTTGTTATAGCTTTGTAACAAGTTTTGAAGTCAGAAAGTATACATCCTTCAAAATTGTTCTTTTCTAAGATTGTTTGGCTAGTCTGGACCCCTTGTGATTCCATATGAAATTGAAGATCAACTCATCCACTTATGTAAAAAAGGCTGTTGGAATTTTTGTAGGGGTTGTACTGAATCTGTATATCATTTAGGGTAGTACTGACATCTTAAAAACTTAACATTATTAACTTTTTCCAATCCATGAATGCAAGATGACTTTCAATTTACTTAGATCTAATTTCTTTCAACAATGCTTTGTAGTTTTCAATGTGCAACTCTTACATCTTCGATTAAATTTATTTTCAAATATTTTATCCAGTACAACATTAAACAGCAGTGGTGAAAGTGGGTGTCCTTGTCATGTTCCTGATCTTAGGAGGAAAGCATTCAGTTTTCCATCATTGGGTATGATGTTTGCTGCGGGTTTTTCATAAATGCCCTTTATCATGCTGAGGAAGTTTCTTTCTAGTCCTATTTTTTCTGAGTGTCTTTATCATGAAACGGTGTTGTATTTTATCAAATGCTGTTTCTACATCAACTGAGGTAATCATGTGGTTTTGTGCTCCCTTCTTCAATCTCTTGATTTAGTTTCTTTCTTTCTTCACTATTAAGCTTTACACAACCTACTACTTATGTCTGGAATACATATCACTATTCTATTTTTTTTTTTTTTAATACCATTTTAAATGAAATTTCCTCTGAGAGGTCTTTCATATTTTGTAGAGCAGGTTAAAACTATCTGCTGCCTCCACTCAGAGTACTTCTGCTAAGACAGCACTCATTATACTTCCCTATAATAGTGTTTGACAATATTTGACTTTCCTGATAGAAGCATTGTGAGAGGTAATGTAAGCACAGTGTGGGGACGAGGGAAGTTGTCACTTTCATTTATGGCTGTATCCACACCAACCTACCTGATTTTTAGACATACACTATATAGTAAGTATTAAGATAAAGGTTAAACCATAAAAAATCTAGAATGTAATAGAGATAAATTCTTGTATATCTTCAAATTTACAGTGGATTTTTCCATTTATACACAAATTTCATAAATGACATCAAGATGATTTCAAAACATGGATTTGCAGGTTTTCACTCAGCATCTAGTATGTTCAAAGAGCAATGTTAAGTTATTGTATAAAATATTGAATAGAAAGGTATCTTTTCCACACTTATATTGATATAGCCTGCTAGGGGAAAGAAAATTGGACAAAAAATAGCACAGCCACAATGTACTTGGTCTATGTAGGGAGATACTTGGTATGATACAAGACAATAATGAGAGGATTCAACATAACATGGAACTTGTGGGTGGAGTCCTTCATAAATTAATACTTGAGTTGAGTTAGAAAGGATTACTATAGGGAAATGGGGAGAAACAAACAAAAAAAAAAACTGTACAAAAATGGCAGGGAAGGAAGTTGTCAAGTGTTGTCAAGTTGGGTCAGACTTATAGTGACCCTATGAGAAGAAAAGGCAAGATAACCTTCAAAGAAATAGCAAAAAAAAAAAAAAAAAAGCTGACTTCTTTAAAAATAATAATATAATAAAATAAACCCAAGCAAAGTGAATAAAGACTATTAGTGTAAGTTTCAATACATAGCAAAAACAACCTTCACAAATTAAGTCAATATTAAAAAAAAAAAAAATTGACCAGAAAGAAAACACTGAAAGAACTCATTTCTAGGAGAATATCCTTAAAGAAAATCATGAATGGATTTTTCAAGTAACAATAAACTAATCCCAGATGTACAAGATAGGTAAATAAAAATTACAACTTTTTTTGATGGAAAGAACTAATCATTGGAGGGATATACCTTATCCATAAACTGAATAACCATTTTTATGAAAATGTCAACTTTATACAAATAAAGTTGTATAAACTTTATTTTAATCACAACATATGCATATGAGATGATTAAAAACACTATGGCTTGGATCCTTAAAGTGACATCTTTGTTACACTTTAAAGAAATATCTTGCAGCAGATCTACCCAATGAAATGCAGCATCTGATTTCTTGACTGTGGCTTCCATGGGTGTTGATTGTGGATACAAGCAAAATGAAATCCTTCACAACTTCAATATTTTCTTCACTTATCATGGTGTTGCTTATTGGCCCAGTTGTGAGGATTTTTGTTTTCTTTATCTTGACGTGTAATCCTTACTGAAGGCAGTGGTCTTTGATCTTCATCAGTAAGTGCATCAAGTCCTCTTTGCTTTCAGCAAGCAAAGTTTTGTCACCTGCATACTTCAGGTTGTTAATGAGTCTTCCTCCAATCCTGATGTCACATTCTCCTTCATACAGTCCAGCTTCTCTGATTATTTGCTCAGCGTACAGATTGAATACATATGGTGAAAAGACACAACACTGACACACACCTTTCCTGACTTTAACCACAGTCTCCCCTTGTTATGTTGAAATGACTGCTTCTTGGTCTATGGTCGTTGTTGTGTTCTAGACTTCGAAATTTTGGTAATATCATCTCCTCAATGTTTATTTTAAACCTGTTTAAGTTTCAGGACCAAAACCATTTTCTATTGAGTTAATGGCTGAAAATATACCTTGCTATTTCTTAACTCAAAGTAGTTGTGTATGTATTCAGTCTTGGTTTACTATGTTCAGAAGGGAAGATGAAAGTTTCTTCCTTCCATCTCAAATGGCCAGATTTTTTGTCATTGCCATAAGTTTTACTGAGAGAGAACATTTTTATTTTAGTTACTTGCCATCTTCCATTCCAATCATCTCTGCCTCTTGCATGTCATCAGAATTTCCCCGTGTTTTATATAACATAGTCCCCAGGATGTAATTAGTGTATGCCTACACAGGAAGGCCTCTTTAAATATCTACTCTAACAATAGTACTAATATCTAATATTTAAATAGTTCTAATTATTTATTAAAAATATAATTCTATTAATATGTAAAACATTTCAAATCGGAAATGTCTCCTTTGCTGAATTCACGCTGTCACTATATATATTAAGGCAAAACTGTTTCTCTCTTTGGATCAGTAAATAGCCCTTGTTTTTTTTTTTTTTTTCCTCAGGAATAAAGCAGCTTTTAGAATTGTCCTGTATTGATGTGAATGAGCACAGGATGGGAAAATCACATGTATCTACAGATAATGAAAGTCTGGTATCCTAAGGGAGATTAATGTGTCAATTTAAATAAGCAAGCCTTGAGAAAAACCCCAGTGCTAAACCAAACTAGGCACAGAGCTCAAATCCAAGGAGACAGTTGCCATCCTCAAAATGATAATGCAACAGGGGCTCTGGGCCTCCAGGAATTCGCAGTACTGATGCTCTGACCCTTTGCTGAACCATGTTTCAGCTTCAAAACTATAAACCCATTGCCGTAGAGTCGATTCTGACTCATAGTGACCACATAGGACAGGGTAGAACTACACAGTGGGATTTCCAAGGAGTGGCTGGTGGATTCCAAAGGCCCACCTTTTGGTTAGCAGCCTGGCTCTTAACCACTGAGCCACCAGGGCTCTGAACTATAATAACAGACAAATGGCATGTTATTTTCTGAAATGATATAGGAAAAAAAATTAATTTATTTTTGAGATAATTTAAATAAACTGTTAATTACCTGATAAATAATAGGCCTGCTAAGGAAAACGTTGTGTTGTTGTTGTTAGTTGCTGTCAGGTAAACTCTGATTCATGGCGACTCGGTGTATGCTCCAAACAGTTTTCAAGGGCTGTGACTTTTGGAAACAGATCAACAGGCCTGTCTTTCAAGGCTCCCTTGGGTGGGTTCGAGCTAACCTTTCAGCTAATAGTCGAGCACTTAACCATTTGCAACAACAAAGACTCTTATTTTTCACTAGGCATTTGTAAATGTAAAAGTTGCACCTTTGCCTTTTGTAAGGTGGAGGTTTCTATGTGCATTTTACAGGTGAGAAAACACATTTAATAAAGTTAGTATTGTGCTTTGAAGAAACCCTCTCATTTAAATTGATTTGAATTATGCTTTTCAGGATTGTTTCTTTTCATAACTAGTGACCAAGTCTTAAAACGATTGCAATTTTTCTATTATGTATAAGTACTTATTTACACTTAGAGTTTAAGCTGTATGGGAAAAGACTTGATCTTTTTTATTCATAATTGGACACCAGCATCTCATACTAACTTCATCACTCAATAACACATACAGAACAAAAACAAAAATAATGTTCTTTACTAACATTGGCAACACACAGGGAAAAATTTTATGACTTTTGTTATCTCCAATAATATTTAAGAGAATTAACACCTATATCCACAAATTAGACAGGCAGCACTTTTGCATTTCAGATCGTGGACTCTGGATCTAGTCAACCTAAATCTGCATCCTGACTAAGCCTTTAATAGCTGTGTAACCTTGGGCAGATTGCTTAAACTTTTTATGCTTTGATTTACTCATCTGAAAACAAACAAACAAACCCACTGTTGTCCAGTCAATTCTGGCTCATAGTGACCCTATAGGACATAGTAGAACTGCCCCATGCAGTTTCCAAGGAGCTCCTGGTGGATTCAAACTGCCGACCTTTTGGTCAGCAGCTGTAACCACTACACTACCAGGGTTTCCTCATCTGAAAAAAGGGGATGATAATAGTACCCATCCTCCAACATTGTTATGAGGATTTGGTACCTTAAATATTCATAAAACACTCAATAATGCCTGATAGTAAGTACAGTATAAGTGTTTACATTTTAAAATAAATGCATTCTTATCTACTATTTGGAGCAAGTCACAGTCTATTTCTTTTATTCTTCTTTATTTCATCCTTTAAAATTCCATGTGTTCAGCAGTTGTGATTTTTATTATCTAGACATTTTAATAGATTTATTTTCTCCTCCTGTCTGCTGTTACTGTTCTATCTTATAATTAAAATGTGGCAGCAGTATAATTAATTTCTACTTTTTGTTTTCCCATATTTTAGAAAAGTCAGTTCAATCAAAGTCCTCAATTGCCACTTAGTGCTCCAATTTTCTCATTTTGATTACATGCCTTCTAGAATTAGGGTCATAAAGTGTTGTGGCCTGACTTAAGTTTTCTAAATGGTTTTGAAGAGTTTCTAAATTAAAAGTTAATATTTCATCCAATTCTTTGAACATTTTCCATTCGTGGCATTTGTTTGGAATTTTTGCTTTTTAGCATCTTAGGCATTTTCCATACTTCTAGAAAATGCCCAACATAGTACTTTAAAAACAGCATAGTTGGAAAAAGAAAAGAAATGAATGAAAAAACACTATGTAACCAAGAATTTTTGAATTGAAAAACAAACGAAAACTAACTGCACCATATGTTGTGCTTTTGGCATGATATTTATTATTGCATTCAGTCCTCACATTAACCCAGAGTGATGATATCATCCATATCTGCAAGTTGAGGAACTGAGACTTTAGAACTTTGTTCAACATCAGGCAGATAGTGAATGGCTTTTTGGCACAAGATTACCTTCTTAAGATTTTGCAAAGCATAGTAAGTGTAAGGATAGGGACAGTTATTGAACAAGATATGGCTGAATTATTTAATACGTACAATAGTTGTTAGAGAACAAAGGATTCTCTACATGCTTCTCAGAGGAATTTGAAATGATGTGTGTATATGGCATAAACGGAGGGGAGAAAGAAAATCTATCGGATTGGGTAGATGGTCAGGTTTAACAGTAATTCTGATTATGCTTAGAACTTGATTCTAGACAGTTTTGAATAGTATATTGAGTAATGTAACTGTGAATCTCATAGGCAGTAGAATTTATTGGATCAAGTTAAAGAAAAGACATTTTATGTAAAACCAATGAGCAAATGAAAAGAAGGACTCAAGGATGTTTTAGCGGGTGTTATGGATTGAATCGTGTCCCCCCCAAAATGTGTGTCAAATTGGCGAGGCTATGATTTCCAGTATTGTGTGGTTATCCTCCATTTTGTGATCTGATATAATTTTCCTATACGCTGTAAGTGCTAATCTATGCCTGTGGTTGATGAGGTAAGATTAGGTTATGTTAAAGAGGATTAGGGTGGGATGCAAGACACTTACTAAGGTCGTAACCCTGATCTGATGTAAGGGGAGTTTCCCTGGGGCCTTTTATCTTACAAGATATAAAAGGAGAGAGAAGACAGTAGAAGGACAGGGACCTTATACCACCAAGAAAGAAGCGGTAGGAGCAGAATGAATCCTTTGGCCCCGGAGGCCCTGTTAAGAACTCTTAGACCAGGGTAACATCTATGACAACGACATTCCCCTGGAGCCAATAGAGAGAGGAAGCCTTTCTCTGGAGCAGGCACCCTGAATCTCAGCTTTTAGTCTCCAAAATTGTGAGTATAAATTTCTCTTTGTTAAAGCTATCCACTTGTGGTATTTCTGTTATAGAAGCACTAAATAACTAAGACAGAGGGAGAGACTGATAACAGTAAGATGAATTCATTGAAGATTTAAATAACTCAGGTTCATAGTGGTCAAGGCATAGAATAGAAGCCAGTAGTGAAAATGGAGAGAAAATATGAAATTAAGTAAACTCCATAGGTGACAATCAATAAAATCTGTAGGTGTAGGTGGAACACCGAGTATGGCCAATTTCTGTTGTATAATCCCAATAATTCCTTTGGAACAGACTTCCAATAGAATATAAAATAATGTAATATCCTTGTGTTAATACAATATAATACTGTATTTGTCTTATTTTTGTCAATGAGAAAATATATATGTACATACATATATTTATTTAACTTTATTATACCTTTACTGTTATTTTTAACTTATTTGGATGACATAATAGAAGATGATTTAGGCAATTTGATTTGCTTATATATTATTTGCTTAGAAATTAGTAAAAGGATTTATAGAAGGTGTTTTTCATATGCATCAATGTTTTAACTCTCCCACAGAGTATAATGATGAACATAAATATTTCATTACATTACTGGTATATTTATTTTTTGACCAGAGTAATAGAAAACATAGAAACAAAAAGATGGATTTAGCTAAACAATTTTAATGATTTTAAAATCTACAGTCATGAGGTAGAATTTTTTTTTCACTTCTACTTTGGGTAGCTCTTATAGATAGCTCTTCTCATGTATATATATATATATATATATATATATATATATTAATGAAGCTGCACATTAACTGGTGACACAGATGATTGGTAACTATCTTGGCCAATCTGATTCACTCCAGACAGGTCTAAGCCTGTAAAGCATCAGATTTTACAATGTATTTTAGGTAAAATAAGGCTCAGTAAACTGGTCTGATCATACTTTCTCCTGTTCAATTTCAGCCCTAACCCCAGGATAAAAACTATATTGAAGTGATTAGTTTTGCTTTTTTTTTTTGCACTTGTTACATAAATAGAATTTTACAAAACAAAACACTTTTTTTCTTTATGCTGTCTTCAATCATCATTATGTTTCTGAGATATAGACATATTATTGTGTGGTATTGCAATTTGCTTATACTGACAGCTGTATTTTATCCATTTTATTAATGTACCAACACTTACTAATCTATTTTATCGTGGATGTGGGTTTGGGCAGTTTCAGGTTATTAGCTAATGGAAATAGTGCTAGTAAGAACAGCTTTATTTTTTAGAATTAAGCATACATCTGGATATGTAGATGTTCAACTATACGCAATAAGTATGTTCAACTTTAGCCAAGACTGATATTTTTTCAAATTGATTGTATGAATTAAACCCCCATTAGAAAAGTAGAAAACCTCTTGTTTCTTCGCATCCTGGCAAACACTTGGCATTGTCTTTTTTTCATTTTAGACATTCAAGTGTGTTTATATTAGTAGAAAACTGTGGTTTAAATTTGCATTTTTCTGGAAACTAACGAAATTCAACATTTCATATTTAATAGCATTTATTACCAGATGGTGAGTTGTGGAATGACATAAAGGACATCATATATGAAGAAAGCAAGAGGTCACTGAAAAGATGGGAAAGAGAGAAAACACCAAAATGGATGTCAGAAGAGACTCTGAAAGTTGCTCTTGAACACCAATTAGCTAAAGCAAAAGGAAGAAATGATGAAGTAAAAGAACTAAACAGAAGATTTCAAAGGGCAGCTAGAGAAGACAAACTAAAGTATTGTACTAACATGTGCAAAGAGCTGGAAATAGAAAACCAAAAGTGAAGAATGTGCTCAGAATTACTCAAGTTGAAAGAACTGAAGGAAATATTCAAGACTCAAGTTGGGATAGTGAGGGATTCTATGGGGAAAATATTAAACAATGCAGGAAGCATCAAAAGAAAATGGACGGAATGCACAGTCACTGTACCAAAAAGAACTGGTTGACATTCAACCATTTCAGGAGGTGGTATATGATCAGGAACTGATGGTACCAAAGGAAGAAATCCAAGTTGCACTGAAGGCATTGGTGAAAAACAAGGCTCCAGGAATTGACGAAATACCAACTGAGATGTTTCAACAAACAGATGCAGTGCTGGAAGTGCTCACTCATCTATGCAAGAAACTTGGAAGACAGATGCCTGGCCAACCAACTGGAAGAGATCTATATTTATGCCTATCCCCAAGAAAAATGATCCAACCAAATGTGGAAATTATTGAACAATATCATTAATATCACAGGCAAGTAAAATTTTGCTGAAGATCATTCAAAACTGGCTGCAGCAGTATATGGACAGGAAACTGCCAGAAATTCAAGCAGGATTCAGAAGAGAGCGTGGAACCAGGGATATCATTGCTGATGTCAGATGAATCCTTGCTGAAAGCAGAGAAAACCTGAAAGATGTTTACCTATGTTTTATTGATTATGCAAAGGCATTTGACTGTGTGGATCATAACAAATTATGGATAACATTGCGAAAAGATGCAAATTATGGAATATTTAATTGTGCTCATGAGGAACCTGTACATAGATTAAGAAACAGTTCTTTGAACAGAACAAAGGAATACTGCATGACTTAAAGTCAAGAAAAGTGTGCATCAGGGTTGTATCCTTTCACCTTACCTATTTAACCTGTACACTGAGCAAATAATCCAAAAAGATGGACTATATTAAGAATAATGGGGCATCAGGATTGGAGGAAGACTCATTAACAACCTGTGTTATGCAAATGACACAACTATGCTTGCTGAAAGTGAAGAGGATTTGAAGCACTTACTGATGAAAATCAAAAACCATAGACTTCAGTATGAATTACACTTCAACATAAAACAAAAATCCTTACAACTGAAACAGTGAACGACATCATGATTAATGGAGAAAAGATTGAAGTTGTCAAGGATTTCATATTACTTGGATCCACAATCTACACTCATAGAAGCAGTAGTCAAGGAATCAAAAGATGCATTACATTGGGCAAATCTGCTGCAAAAGACTTCTTTAAAGTGTTGAAAACACCTTGAAGACTAAGGTGTGCCTGACCCAAGCCATGGTGTTTTCAATTGCTTCATATGCATGTGAAGGCTGGATAACGAATAAGGAAAGATGAAGAAGAATTGATGCTTCTGAATTGCAGAGTTGGAGAAGAATATTGAATATGTATACCATGGACTGCAAGAAGAATGAAAAAACCTGTCTTGGAAGAAGTATAATCAAAATGCGCCTTAGAAGCAAGGATGGTGAGACTACATCTCACACACTTTGGACGTGTTATCAGAAAGGATCAGTCCCTGCAGAAGGACATCATGCTTGGTAAAGTAGAGGGTCAGCAAAAAAGAGGAAGACCCTCGGTGAGATGGATTGACACAGTGGCAGCAACAATGGGCTCAAGCATAACAACGATTGTGAGGCCGGTGCAGGACTGGGCAGTGTTTAGTTCTTTGTACTTAGGGTTGCTATGAATCGAACAGACAAGGGCACCTAAAGACAACAACATTACCAACTGGTAAAATAGCCACCTGCCACTTTGATCATCATTTTCAAACTGGATTCATTTATTTTAGGAACTGTATTATTCTACAAGAAGCTCTGGTGTTGCAGTGGTTAAGTGCTCAGCTGCTAACCAAAAAAGCATCAGTTCAAACCCACCAGCTCCTCCTTGGAAATCGTATGGGGCAGTTCTACTCTGTCTTATAGGGTGGCTATGAATTGAAATCAACTCGAGGGCAAGGGGTTCATTTGGTTTTGGCTTATTCTTCCACATAAATTTTAGGTTCTTCAAGATATCGAGTTGGAAAATAGATTTTATTGCATTGATTCTATATATAGATTAAATAGGAGAGTTGACATCTCTATTCTTTTGTTTTTAAAAATGTATTGTTTTTTAACTTTGGTATACTTCAGACATATTGAAGAGAACATAAAGAATATATACAGAGAAAAATTTAAATAACATAAAACAATACATAATTTAGAATAAAAAAACCCATACTCAGTTCTGATATTTAAAAATTATTAACATTCTACCATACTTCTCTCTAGTTAAAAAAGTCACAAATATACTTGCATCTCTGTCTCCCCTATGAAAGTTTATATTTACTATTAGGTTATGAAATTATGCATATTTACACATTTTTGGCCTATAAAAGACAATTTCCTATGGTTAAATCTTGCATCTTTTTATCACTATCACTTAATAACATACCTATCCTACAACGATACCCAGTACCTTATATGCTGAATAATGAATAAAAACCAAACCAAGCCCGTTGCTGTTGAGTCAATTCTGAATCATAGCAACCCTGTAGGACACAGCAGAACTGCCCCACAGGGTTTCCATGGAGTGCCTGGTGGATATGAACGGCAGACCTTTTGGTTAGCAGCCATAGTACTTAACCACTACAACACTAGGGTTTCTGAAATAATGAATAAACACTAATAATTCAATGTAAGTTCCAAAATAGCAAGATTTTTTTAATCACCTATGGATCTCTTAGAACATCGCTCAGCATTAAAAGAAAAAAAAAAATCACACTATAAATAAATGTTGAATAAATGATTCAATCATTATTCTAGTTGCAATACAGAAAATTCCCTCAGAGATGGATAGTCTTGTTTTTCACAAAGTAAATGAACCCAGGTTGCTGTCCTGTTATAAGTTCCTGTGACTGGGCTTTATTACTTTATGTGTTCCAGCAAACTCTCAGCTCTGTCCTCTAACTGCTGTCATAAACTATGGGATGTTGGTTCTTAGCAACTCAAGCTCTTTCTAATTTATTGGGGTATAATCTCCGTTTGACTTAGAAAAGCCACAATTACACAACTTAGTTGCATGTAAATTAGGAATGAATATGGTTTGGAAGAGAGTCTAGGGATTTTTTTTTAGTAAAATGAGTTAAGTTTAGTTCACAGATTTTGACATTGAGCAGCTTTTTATTTAGGCAACTCTCTGATTTACCTCCTGTTAGTTGACTAGAGTGATTAATCAGTAAAAAGAGATTATCAGGTTTTTGAATTCTCAAAAGGAAGATGCTTTTGAAAAATGATAAAATTGCATTTTCCTAAAACTTAAGAATACTTATCTCTAGCAGTTGAAGAGTATTACAATATTTTTTATCTTTTCCTAATTTTTAATTTTATGTCTAATTCTGATATCTAATGCTGGAAACTCATATAGGCTCAGTATACGTTGGAATCAACTGGATGGCAATGGGTTTGGTTTTTTTGGTTTTAATACTAGAAATGATTTGTGTTATTTTTTCTTCAATTGCCTGTTTTTCAATATTATATGTATTTTCATTAAACACAAAATGATTTCTCAGCCTATATTTTCTTTTGTCCTAAGTTTCTTAGCTTGTAAAGAGAATAGAGAAAAAATGTTATTTTGCCATCTTTATAGAAGCAGAGCTGTGGAAAATAAAAGTGGATGCTTTGAGTATCTTTCTAAGGTATATAGACCACTTTGCATGGAAATATTTAGGTACTTCAAATAACCGAAACATTTGTGAACCATCTAATTTATTTAATTTGGACATTTAAAATAAAAGTTAAAATACTGTATATTTTTCTCAAACTAAGACTGGAAATTGATCTCAGTCTGGGTGGTAGTTACACAAATGTCAGCATATGTATGTTTATTCAACTGAGTAACTCAAGATTATTTTACACACTTAACTGCCTATGCGTTATTCCTCAAAGAAAAAGAAAAATAAGCATTAAAATGTACACAGAAAGTTCTGCTTATGTTGAAACACTTCTATAAATTCCATATTCTTTTTTTTAGAATAGTCACTTAATATTTTATAAAAAAATACAACTATGATTTTGCAGTGCTTCCAAATTTCTCCCATCAGAAAGGAAGTTGAAATGTTAAAATGAATCTATAATCTTATTTTTTTAATGGCAGAAAAATTCTAGCAGAAGCAAAACATTTTAAATCACAGAAATGCATCAACCCAACCTTCTTCATTTACATCAACTCACATATAAGGACATTTTTTTTTTTCCATTTAGAAAAATGGAGATAGTTGATGTTTGCTATTTCATTTTAAAATAACCCATTTGAAAAGAAATGTAAAAAAATAACATGAGATTATGGTTTTCATACTATATTGAATATAACATGGTTATCATCAAATCTCATATTGTTATATCCTTTAACTCAGAAAGCACAATTTTCTAATGTTGACATGTCAGCCATTAGCACAATGCTTATCACACATCAGCTGCTGAGATACATATCTGGTGAAACACCAAATAAAGTTAATTGGTGAGGAAAATAGTTGCCCCATGTTTTTAGACACATAACTCCATACTCAAGGTATTTAAAATGGCCTACCACCAAATATAAAGTACTCTGTATTAACTGAATTATAGTTAATTTAGAAGAAAAACTACTGAAATATATTTATTAAATAATCACCTAGAATCAGAGGCTCCATCAGCCTGAGAACAGAAGAACTAGATGGTGCCCAGCTATATCAGTGACCACTCTGACAGGGATCACAACAGAAAGTCCCAGACAGAACAGGAGAAAAAATTAGAATTCAAATTCACAAAAAAAGGCTGGACTTACTTGTCTGACAGAGACTGGAGGAACCTCCAAGACTATAGCCCCCGGACACTCTGCTACCCAAGAACTGAAGTCATTTCTGAAGTCCAGTTTTCAGACAAAGATTAAAAATCTGACCTGTTGCCATCATGTCAATTCTGACTCGTAGCGATCCTATGGGACAGAGTAGAACTCCCTCACAGGGTCGCCGAGCAGCGGCCGGTGGATTAAAACTGCTGACATTTTGGTTAGCAGCCAAACTCTTAACCACTGAGCCCACCAAGACAGGCCTATAAAACAAAAAATAACACACACGAGGAACAAGCCTCATAATTTAATCAAATATACTAGATCAAATGGGTAATTCTTGTCCAAAAGCAAGATGAGAAGGCAGGAAAGGACAGGGACACAGGGACAGGAAATGGACGAGACAGGATTGGAACTGAGGTGGAAAGGGGGAGCATGTTGTCACATTGCTGTGGATTGCAACCAATATCACAAAACTATGTGTATACATTTTTAAATGAGAAATTAATTTGAGCTGTAAACTTTCACCCAAAGCACAATAAAATTTAAAAAAAGAAAACACCGAAATGATTAAAATCAAATTAAAATAATATAATATTAATTTCAGGTTCACAATTAGGACCATACTTCAAATAAGTAAGTTGTTGTATCATTGATATATTTATCATCTGCACAAGTATAACTTTCCTAAATTTGATGAGAAAGCAATTCAATGTTTATGAATGCAATAAAATAAATTTTAAGAAACACTAAGATTTTGAGAATTAACTGTTATGGAATTAATTACAAAAGAAAACGCCTAAGCAGATAACTGAATTATTCTGAAAACGTTGCTGCTTATATGCTAGAATGTACAGCAATTTCTTAAATCCTGAAATGCATTTAAAATAAGAATGTGTAAATATCTGTTTGATTATAATTATTTTTTGTATGTATTCTGTCCAGTCCAAATGAATCTTTTTCAATTAGTTTTTGATAATTTTTATTTTACAGAATATGTTTAATTTATATCTATCTCATCACTGCAAAATCTAAATCAATATTGCATGAATGGGTGAGGCATGGATGAGATGAGGTAGTTACTGTATATTTTTTACGTTTTCAGAATAAAATTAAGGCAATTGGTTACTGAATGGAGCTAACACTGTTATTGTGGGTGTTAAGTATTACAGTTAAGTAAACAGTTTGAAGATAAAGAAGAAAGTAAAAAATTCCCTGACTTTACTACTTGTCACCT
Source organism: Loxodonta africana (assembly GCF_030014295.1). NCBI lineage: Eukaryota > Metazoa > Chordata > Mammalia > Proboscidea > Elephantidae > Loxodonta > Loxodonta africana. The sequence continues at coordinate 55,298,178 of NC_087351.1, forward strand.
TGCATTTCTTCAATATTCATATGTTAAAATTTTGAAATCTCTGGGTTTTAGCAATCGTTATTTCAGGAATGCTCTGCAGAAATTCTGTCTCTGACGTTGACACCTTTATGAGGCAAAAAAATTCATATTTTCTTTTTCTATTGAAGATTTGCAGCTGGCCCAGTTTCTTATGGCTCCATAAACCCCACAACCGTTGCTGTCGAGTCGATTCTGACTCATAGCGACCCTATAGTACAGAGTAGAACTGCCCCATAGAGTTTCCAAGGAAAGCCTGGCGGATATGAACTGCTGACCTTTAGGTTAGCGGCCGTAGCTCTTAACCACTATGCCACCAGGGTTTCCTATGGCTCCATAAAAATAAAAATAAAATGTTACAAAAGAAATAACCTGCATCAGCTGAGGAAAAAAGAAAAATATGGAAATGAAGATTTAAAGTTCCCTGTAAAGTGAGGAAAGGAAGATAACTGTATTCATGATTGAAGCAAAACAAATCAAGAAAAAAATGATAAAATTTTTGACTAGTAAGAAGAGAATAAAGGGGAAATAGGAAAAAAAAAAAGTCAGGTAATTTTTCATGTTTCAAACTTATACAATCAGATACAATTTTAAAAAATTTTAACTGACATATTTTCTATCAGCTTCCTGTGCTACAAACAAAAAACAGTCTTTTAGAAGTGTTGGGGTATTTATCAGTGTATTAAGTAGTCACTTCTTTTTCATCAAAATATCATAAGTACAGTTAAAATCATCTGAACATTTATACAATATATTGTTATAGTGATTTATTGATTAGGTCTGGATAGTAGGATTTTGAATTATTTCTTTTTTGTGTTACTGTTTTTTCTGCCAAATTGGAATAACTGAATGTAGTACATAAGTCATGGCTCAGGTTGGGAAATGGAAATTTTCACTCAGAAAACTTTTTTTTTTACTACTGCAGTACATGAAATCTTCCCAAGGGTAAAAGGAACAAGATTTATTTTGAAATTTCAGAAAATTTCCACAAACAACAGAAAATTGACCCATCAGGGGAGACACTACTTCTGAGACAACTAATGAAATTGTGTGCCCCAGGTTCATAGTTGTGGGAAAATGGTCAGAAATCAGAACAAAGAAGATTTTCTGTTACTAAAACTGACTCTTACTGAAAGAGACCTCCGAATCTCATCAACAGCTTGGTGAGGCTTATCTGTCTTCTCTGTTTGTCATTATCTAGTCTGACCTTGGTTTTCTTCAACCCAGAGACTAATTTTTACATTCACCATCATCAGCATAAACTAAACCCATTGCCATGTAGGACAGAGTAGAACTGCCCCGCACGGTTTCCAAGGCCTTAATCTTTATGGAAGCACACTGCCACACTTTTCTCCCTCAGAGCAGCTGGGGAGTTTTACCCACCAACCTTTTGGATACCAGCCAAATGCTTAATCACTACATAAAATAAGAGATGAAAAGTGTATACCCAGTCTCCTCACTTATCACTTATCCCATTGTCTGACATTGCACATCTCTAGCAGTAGTAAAAAATCTGCTATCTATTTTGCACATTAACTACATATGTCAGGAAGTAATGAATGCTGAAATATCAGGTGAGAATCATGCAGGCTGTGATGGTTAAGGTTATGTGTGAACTTGGCTGGGCTGTGATTCTCAGTGGTTTGGCAGTTATGTAATGATATAGTCATCCTCTCTTTTGTGATCTGATGTGATCATCCTCCATTTCATATACTGCCAATTTCACATAATGACCTCGTCTTTGAATCCTAAGCATGTCAGTAATGAGGAGAGGGTGTATGTATATGTATTAAAAATATATACATAAAGTTCAAGGAAGAAAATATGGTAAGCTATGAGAGTCAAAGCCAACGTTGATGGAGCTGAATTCTGTATTCTACCACCCATTCATTATTCCCTATGCCGTCAACTAGAGCCTAAGTGGTTAAAGTCAAATATTAGTTTCTGAAGTACATGGTACTCTGGTAGTCCTTCTTGCTTAGATTGTTAAAATCTTTCATTAACTTTATCTACTGTACCAGGTGGCACCTCAAAGAATCGTCTCAAAACAGATACGCTCAAGTCCCTCCATTGTTCAGAGCAACCCTATTACCCTTAGTTTTCAGGATCACTCACCCCAACCACACTGATAATGCAATTTTATGCTTATTGTTCAGTGATGTGTTGAGGAGTTAGTGATAATTTCTATTTTCTGTTCAGTATTTCCACTAGTTATTTCTCCTGATGGGAGTCTTCTTCCCTGGGAACTGAAACTTGTACACTGTCAAAGCCCAATATCTTGTAGAAAGGAACAAAAATGGTTTATGAGCAGATTACTAGATGTTAAAAAATGCCACACCCATTCCCATTCCCTAGGTGACTCTGCATTCTTCAAAAGGTCATTCTGACATCCTAGAAGGCCAGAAACTTCTGGTAGCTGAGGTATACAGAAACACAGCAAACCCATACCCATCATCTTGTTGCTTCTCTTCTTTTACTGTAAATTTGGCTCCTGATTATCACGAGAATAATTCTAATGCCGTAGTTTTCTACTGGTCGGTGCCAGCTTACTATGCAGAAACATCAGGAGAGCAGGCTAAAAGATTTTCATAGTTAACTGGTCATAGCAAACTCCCCATGAGGCCATAGTGGTGAGTTTATGGGAGTTTATGGTAAAGGGCAATGTAACAGGAGCAGGTGCCCTGGAAACATGAGCCACCTGCTTAGGCAGCGTACTTGTTCTTTCAGGACAGACTTGATACCATTCTATAAAGCATCTTTACTTGATGATGCAAGGGTGTTGCTCGCATATTTATGACTTTGTGGATTATATAATGTCCACTCATTGGCCAGTTCAATTTCAATGTTCATTTGTTGGTCAATGGTGTTTAGTCTTCCCAAGAGCCCTGAAGTAAACTAAGAAATACTTCTCAAAAGACGAATAGTTTTGCCAAAGGGTTTTTCTCCACACCCTAAGGGCCTACACTGAAATTCTCTTTGAGGATTTCCTACAGACATCAGGTAAATTCTAATATGCTATAGGAATTTTAAGTGTCATTGGCTCTGTCAAAACGTAGGGACCATGAGGCAGACCTTCGGTCATAGCAGCTTTGGCAGCTCTTAGAGTCACTGAGAGGACTGGGCCCTCGATTCAAAATCTTGTAGTTTTAAAAGTTATTTGGCAAAAGAGAAGAATTTTTAAGATGTTATGTATTGCCTTTCAAGTTAAAAGAGGCGAAATGAGTTATGTATCCCTTTCTTAGTGCTAAGGCACGGAATGTACACCAAATTTGTTTTTGATTTTATGTCCCAGGCTATGAAATATCAGCAATAATGACTGAAGTGGAAGATTCCTGAAATTTGATGGGTTTATCTCTCTTTAATAAGCATGTGTCTTGCTAAATATTAGGCAGTGACAACTGTGTCTGGCTCTCCATGTCTTACCAGCATGTAGACATCAATGGGGTAGGCCAGCATAATGTCTTTCAGATATTGAACTAACCTAGACTCCCACAAGCTAAATTATGAGAGAGAGCTGTAAAGTTAGAAGAACAATGGAGTTTTAGTGCTGTCATAACAAGTTGAAAGCCAGCTGATGCTGGTATTTTCTACTTCTTGGTAGAGAGCAAAATCTTTTGGTGGTTTGATAGCTGTGTCATATGTGCCAAGGGTGAAGCTAATTGCTCTTATAGAGAGACTACATCTGGAACAGCAATTAGAATCATCAGCAGATTGTATGTGGTTTTTCTCCTACTCGTGTCATGTTTCATTTTCCCAGGCCAAATTGACAAGGTAAAAGGAGTGGTGATAGTAATAACCATCCCGAATCTTTCATGGTAGCATTAATCCCTGCACTTTCTCCAGGGATGCAATATTGCTTTTATTGTTCTCTTTTGGTAGGGAAGACCAAGCTTCTGGGCTAATCCTTCGTTCCTCCTATCCACTGGACCCACTCTGAAAAAATATTCCGACCAGACTCTTTATCACCTCACTATAAGCCCTGCCTGTGGTAGAACACAGTGGGATTATCCATCTCCACACATTAAGCATGAACTCACAGCCAGTGAGCATCAGACCGAAAGATGTCTAGTATCTCATATTCATTTAGTGTGGCCACCTGAAAGACTGGGTTTTGGTCAAGCAACTGTACAAACTATTAGATGAACAAACTGTAGCACATTACACACAGAATCTTTAGTAAATACAGCCAATCCAGAATTAAGTTGCCCTAATCTAACCTGTTGTTTCCTTCCTTTTCTGGCACATTTAGAATATGCTGTTGTTAGTTGTGGACCAATGATGATTCTGACTCATGGTGACCCCTTGCAGGTCAGAATAGAACTGTGCCCCCTAGAGTTTTCAGGCTGTGGGCTTTCAGAAGCAGATTGCCAGGCCTGTCTTCAGAAGTGTTTCTGGGTGGGTTTGAACCACCAGTCTTTCTGGTGGTAGTCAACTGCTTACCCATTTGCACCACCCAGCGGTTGCATAAATTGCTCAGGTTTTTGCCAATATAAATGGTGAAAATTGTGTAATATTTGGCATCTGATCTATTTCTTCCCAATCATTCTTAGATGCCAAATATTCACAGCCTGAAAACTCTAGGGGGCACAGTTCTGTTCTGACCAGCAAGGGGTCTCCATGACTCAGAATCATCATTGGTCCACAACTAATAACAGCATATTCTAAATGTGCCAGAAAAGGAAGGAATTAATAGATTGGATTAAAAAAAGCAACTTAATTCTGGTTTGGCTGTATTTACTAAAGATTCTGGGTGTAATGTGCTACAGTTTGTTCATCTAATAGTTTGTACAGTTGCTTGAGCAAAACCCAGTCTTTCAGGTGGCCACACTAAATGAATATGAGATATCAGACATCTTTTGGTCTAACGCTCACTGGCTGTGAGTTCATGCTTACGTGTGGGGATGGATAATCCCACTGTGTTCTACCACAGGCAGGGCTTACAGTGAGGTGATAAATAGAGCCTGGTCCGAACATTTTTTCAGAGTGGGTCCAGTGGGTAGAAGGAATGAAGGATTAGCCCAGAAGCTTGGTCTTCCCTAGCAAGAGAGAACAATAAAAGCAATTCAATTACATTAAATTCAATAGCCCACTGGGGGGGAGGGGGGTTGGGGGAGGGGAGGTAGACTGCATCTTTTTTCTGGCTTAATTAGTTTTAAAGCTACTAAATAAAAAACTAATTTTTTAAAAAGTCTGTCTTGAGCTGTAAATTTAAAGCCCTGAGCCTGCAAATGTCATTATTTAAGCTTTCTTGTATTGTCGGAAGCAGCCAGCCCATCTCCCAGTCCTTATATTACTCTTATTCACCGTAGTACTCTATTGTAGCGGTAACTCTGTTTATTGAAACCTTGTCTTCCTTAGTAATTTTTTGTCATTGCCTGTTATGGGCTATACTCCTGTCATCTTCTAGTTGTAACTGTCAGGTCACTTCACATTCAAGAAGACCAAGTAGTAAAACCCAGATTCCTCTCCTCAAATATCTGTTTTCTGCATCTACTTCTGGTATTAATGCTATACCAGCCACATTAAGTACAGGAAACAGAAGCTACTGTCTGCAGGTGGTTTTAAGGAGATACTTTAAAAATCATAAGTTCTGATGAACAAGTTCTTGGGTACCAATAAGGGATAACTCCCAGGCACCAAAGAACTCTCTCGCTACCACTGAGAATTGGAGCATGACTTCAAGCAGACATTGCACAAGCTGAAATTCAAGGAACGCAAAACCAAAATCAAGAGGCTGCCACTGCAGATGCCACAGGTATCTCTTAACACCTTGGAAACTGTTACAGGGCACCGAGTGACAGCTGTAGAAAACCTTCACAAATCCACAACCCTGTTTGTCAACAACAAAAACAAAAAATATCTAGGAAAATGCCCTCTGCATCACTTTCATTTTCCAAATCTCATTCACATTTCTCTAATTTGTGGAGTTTTCTTTTCTTTTATTTTTTTGCACTGAGAACCCAAGGAATGAGGGAATATGGGAAATAAAGTCAAAATTTTCCAACTTCTCTAAGAAAGAAGAGGGAGGAATAGAAGTGAAGAGGGTTAATCCACGGTATCTACATCACAGATCAAGAATGAAAATTTCATTGATGGTGTGTAAACAAGTACACAGAAAAAAAATAACACAGCCAGCCACATTTTCCAAGGAATGTTTACAATTAAAATAATAATTAGTGCTTTCAAAAGTAAGTTTCTACAATGATGACATATATTTTGCACTGGAGGAAATTATATTCCAACTGAGGAAGTAGTCAAATTTTGATTTGTAAAATCATATTTCACAATTAGACTTGTGGTATGTAATTCCATGCCTGGTCCTCTGCATTGTCTGATTACTTTTATTCTTCATTACAGTTTTTCAGCTCTCAGCATTGCAGTGTATGTGTGTGTGTGTGTGTGTGTGTATATATATATAAAGGTACAAAACTCTTTTGTGAAATCAAAAGTTGAACATTTTGGGGGCCAAAGCTACTTTTAAAATCATAATAGTTTCAAGAATTTAATCACAAATGACTCTATGCCATCAAGTTCAACCGTCAATTCATTTAAAAAGCACAAGAACCAACTTCATATGGAAGGGAGAGAAGCCCCGGATAAGTAAAGCATTACTGAAAAAGAAGAAGAAAGTGGGAGGCCTCACTCTACCTGATTTCAGAACCTATTATACAGCCACAGTAGTCAAAACAGCCTGGTACTGGTACAACAACAAGCACATAGACCAACGGAACAGAATTGAGAACCCAGATATAAATCCATCCACATATGAGCAGCTGATATTTGACAAAGGCCCAGTGTCAGTTAATTGGGGTAAAGATGGTCTTTTTAACAAATGGTGCTGGCATAACTGGATATCCATTTGCAAAAAAATGAAACAGGACCCATACCTCACACCGTGCACAAAAACTAACTCCAAGTGGATCAAAGACCTAAACATAAAGACTAAAACGATAAAGATCATGGAAGAAAAAATAGGGACGTTAGGAGCCCTAATTCAAGGCATAAACAGAATACAAAATATTACCAAAAATGACGAAGAGAAACCAGATAACTGGGAGCTCCTAAAAATCAAACACCTATGCTCATCTAAAGACTTCATCAAAAGAGTAAAAAGACCACCTACAGATTGGGAAAGAATTTTCAGCTGTGACATCTCCATCCAGCGCCTGATCTCTAAAATGTATATGATTCTGTTAAAACTCAACCACAAAAAGACAAACAACCCAATTAAAAAATGGGCAAAGGATATGAACACACACTTCACTAAAGAAGATATTCAGGCAGCTAACAGATACATGAGAAAATGCTCTCGATCATTAGCCATTAGAGAAATGCAAATTAAAACTGCGATGAGATTCCACCTTACTCCAACAAAACAAGGCTGGCATTAATCCAAAAAACACAAAATAATAAATGTTGGAGAGGCTGTGGAGAGATTGGAACTCTTATACACTGCTGGTGGGAATGTAAATTGGTACAACCACTTTGGAAATCTATCTGGCGTTTTCTTGAGAAGTTAGAAATAGAACTACCATACAACCCAGAAATCCCACTCCTCGGAACATACCCTAGAGAAATAAGAGCCTTCACACGAACAGATATATGCACACCCATGTTTATTGCAGCTCTGTTTACAATAGCAAAAAGCTGGAAGCAACCATGATGTCCATCAATGGATGAATGGTTAAATAAATTGTGGTATATTCACACAATGGAATACACGCATCCATAAAGAACAATGATGACTCTGTGAAACGTTTCATAACATGGAGGAACCTGAAAGGCATTATGCTGAGTGAAATTAGTCAGATGCAAAAGGATTAATATTGTATAAGACCACTCTTATAAGATCTTGAGAAATAGTACAAACTGAGAACACATACTTTTGTGGTTACGAGGGGGGAAGGGAGGGAGGGTGGGAGAGGGTTATTTACTGATTAGTTAGTAGATAAGAACCGCTTTAGGTGAAGGGAACGACAATACTCAATACACGGAAGGTCAGCTCAAATGGACTGGACCAAAAGCTAAGAAGTTTCCGGGATGAACTGAATGCTTCAAAGGTCAGCAGAGCAAGGGTGGGGGTTTGGGGACTATGGCTTAAGGGGACTTCTAAGTCAATTGGCAAAATAATACTGTTATGAAAACATTCTGCATCCTACTTTGAAATGTGGTGTCTGGGGTCTTAAATGTTAACAAGCGGCCATCTAAGATGCATCAATTGGTCTCAACCCACCTGGATCAAAGGAGAATGAAGAACACCAAGGTCACATGATAACTATGAGCCCAAGAGACAGAAAGGGCCACATGAACCAGAGACTTACATCATCCTGAGACCAGAAGAACTAGATGGTGCCTGGCCACAACCGATGACTGCCCTGACAGGGAGCACAACAGAGAACCCCTGAGGGAACAGGAGATCAGTGGGATGCAGACCCCAAATTCTCATAAGAAGACCAGACTTAATGGTCTGACTGAGACTAGAGGAATCCCGGCGGTCATGGTCCCCAAACCTTCTGTTGGCCCAGGACAGGAACCATTCTCGAAGACAACTCATCATAGATGGAAGGGACTGGACAATGGGTTGGAGAGACATGCTGATGAAGAGTGAGCTACTTGTATCAGGTGGACACTTGAGACTGTGTTGGCATCTCCTGTCTGGAGGGGAGATAGGAGGGTAGAGAGGGTTAGAAAATGGCAAAATTGTCACGAAAGGAGAGACCAGAAGGGCTGACTCATTAGTGGGAGAGTAAGTGGGAGTATGGAGTAAGGTGTATATAAGCTTATATGTGACAGACTGACTTGATTTGTAAATGTTCACTTAAAGTTCAATAAAAAATATTGAAAAAAAAAGCACAAGAACTCAGTGTGTATCTCATATTTGAACTTCAAAAATTTTTACTCAAAAATATTTGCAAAACACATATCTGATAAATGACTTAAAACTCAGGAATAAGAAAGCAAACTCCCAGTTAAAAAATGGACAAAAGATCAGAGCAGGTGCTTCACTAAAGAAGATATACAAAGGGCATATATGTATATGAAAATTGTCATATGTCATTGTTGTAGCTGTTATTAGTTTCACTGAGTCAGTTCCAATTCATGACAACCTCATGTACAAAAGAACAAAACGTTGCCCAATCCTGCACTGTCTTCACAATCACTGGTATACTGGAGTCCATTGTTTTAGCCACTGTGTATTTGGAGTCCCTTCAACTTATGGAGCTCACCTTCCAGCCCTATACAGACAGTAGTCTGTGTGATCCAGAGTTTTCACTGGCTAGCTTTTGGAAATGAATTGCAAGCCCTTTCTTCCTAGCCAGTTTCATTCTGAAGGCTGCTCTGAAACCTGTCTACCAAGGGTGACTGTCTTAGTTATCTCCAAGATCAGGATCCACTGCTGTCCAGTTGATTCCGACTCATAGCGACCCTATAGTAGCACTACTAAAACAGAAATACCACAAATGGGTGGCTATAGCAAACAGAAATTTATTGGCTCACAGTTTAGGAGGCTAGAAGTCTGAATTCAGAGGGCCAGCTCTAGGGGAAGGCTTTCCTTCTCTGTGGGCTCCAGAGGAAGGTCCTTATCTCTTCTGAGCTTCTGCTTCTGAGCAGTCTTCATGTGGCTTGGTAACTCTCTCCATCTAGGCTTCTCTTGTTTGCTTGTTTTAATCTTTTGTAGTCTCTGTGGCACAATTGGTTAATGAGTTTGGGTGATAACTAAAATGTTGGTGGTTGGAGACCACGCAGGGGCTCATCTCAGATTTTGGAGCCCTATTTGAACAGAGGTAAAGAGCTCAGCTGCTAACCAAAAGGCTGGCAATTTGAATCCACCAGCCACTCCTTGGAAATCCTATGGGGCAATTTTACTCTGTCCTACAGGGTCACTATGAGTCAGAATTGACTCGATGATGACACTTTAAAAAAAATTTTTTTATATCTCAGAAGAGATTGACTCAAGACACACCCTACACTCTTTCCGTCTCATTAACATAACAAAAATAACCGATTTCCAAATGGCATTATACCACAGGCAAAAAAACCAAAACCTGCTGTCGCTGACTCAGTTCTGACCCATAGAGGTTAGGATTTACAACACATATTTTTGGAGGACACAATTCAACCCATAACACTCCACCCTTTGGATCCCAAAATTCATATTCTTCCTGCATGGAAAACATATTCATCCCATCACATCATCTCAAAAGTCTTAAGTGAACTCCAAGCCTAAAATCTCATCTTCTGAATCATCTATATTAAATACGCATGAGGCTTTAGAAGTATTCCATCCTGGGGCAAAAATCCTCTTCATCTGTGAACCTGTGAAATCTAGACTACAATTTTATCTATCTCCGAAGTACAATGGTAGAACAGGCACAAGGTAGACATTTCTATTACAAATGGCAGAAATTGGCAGGAAAGAAGGGATAACTACAACCAAGCAAATCCAAAACTCAGCACAATACATTACATTAGCTTCCAAGGCTTGAAAATAATCATCTGTTCTCTGAAAGCATATAGCAATGGCCCTGTCCTTCAGAATCTAGGTGTTGGCCACTCTTTCCGGATTCTGTGTGAAGGCCCCTCAGCCCTTGTCATTGGACGGCCCCATTCTCTTAGTCCATCTGATGGTCGACCTCACCTCTTCAGCCCAGGAAGGCCCCATTCTTCTGTCCTTGGGGCATGGCAGCCCCACTGCTTCAGCTTTGGGCAGTGGCCCCATCCCCCTGGCACTTGTGAATGGCAGCCCCACACTCCAGAGCTGAGTTGTCCAAGATCCAACTCTTTGAAACCTAGGAGGCCATGGCTCCACCCTTTGAGACCAAGGCAGCTCTGCTTCTTGTGCTCCTTCCAATAGCTCTGTTGATCTCTGTGCTGCTCCAGGGACGATCCTTTCTTTTCTAGGATGACAACAGATGTAGCTCCTTTGGCCTGTTTCCTGTCTATAGAATTCCAAGAGTCAGACAATCTTCTTTTGTTTCATTTTTTCTCTGTCTCCTTCAGTCTAAGCTGATGGTTTTCTGCTGTGGGAGTTGATTAGATCCATCAGTCATAGGCTTGATCTCTTTAAGAAAAGGTTGTTTAGCCATGTCCTTGGTGAAAATTCTAGGACATATGTCCTAAGTTTGTACAACAGAATTTTCCAAATCATTCAATTTTGTTTTCATTTTTCACAATTCGTTTTTAGCCCATCTCTTTCCTTTCACTTTTCACTATAATCGGCAAGGAGAAACCATGCAGCCACTTTAAGATCTTGCTTAGAAATCTCCTCAGCCAGATATCCAAGTTCTTCACTTATAAGTTCTACCTTCCACCAAACATTTGAACATAATTCAGACAAGTTCTTTGTTACTGCATGAAAAACATCTCCCTTTTTCCATTGACCAATCATATGTTCATCATTTTTCTTTTAAAGCCTCACCGAAACACATTTAACACCCATATTTCTAGCAATCTTCTGTTGCTGGCATCATATGCATTCTCTAAGACTGTAGAGACTTTCTCTATACCTCTCCTCACTTCCTTCTGAGCCATTAATAGAATTGTCTTTGACGTTCATAAATCTACCACCAGTCTCTTCAAGGCAATCTAAGCTTTTGCTGTTAATAAAACCTCGTTGCTGTCGAGCTGATTTCAACTCATAGTGACCCTATATATGGCACCTTAAAACTATTCCAGCCTCTACCCATTACCCAAATCCAAAACTGCTTCCACATTTTAGTTACCTGTTAGAGTATCAACCTCACTTCTTGGTACCAAATTCTATCTTAGTTATCTAGTGCTGCTATAACAGAAATTCCAAAAATGGGTGACTTTAACAAAAATTTATTTTCTCACAGTATGGGAGGCTTGAAGTTCGAATTCAGGGTACCTGCTTTAGGGGAGGGACCCGTTTCCCTGTCCAGGAGGAAGATCCCTGTCTTTTCTGAGCTTCTGCTCCTGGCTGATCTTCATGTGGCTTGGCATCTCTCTTCCCCATCTCTGCTTCTCTTGCTTGCTTGTTTTAATCTCTTTTATATCTCTGAAGGGATCGACTCAAGACATACCCTACACTCATCCTGTCTCATTAACATATCAAGGACGGACAACGCATTCCCAAATGAGATTATAACCACAAGCATAGAGGTTAGAATTTACAATACATATTTTTGGGGGACACAATTCAATTCATAACAGTGACCCTGCTGGTATTTCAAATACTGGTGACATAACTTCCAGAATCATAGCAACATGCAAATCACCACAGTACCACAAACTGACGCATGGATAGTGGTCACATGCCACTAAAAAAAAAAAAAAAAAACCTTGCTGTAAGTGGATTCTGACTCATAGTGACCTTAAAGGACAGAGTAGAACTGCCCCATCAGGCTTCTAAGGTATGGTTGGTAGATTCAAACTGCCAACATTTTGGTTAGCAGCTAAGCTCTTAACCACTGTGCCACCAGAGGCCCCATATGCCATCAGGGAATTGAAAATCAAAACAACAGTGAGATGCTTCTATGAACCTACTTGAGTGAGTAAAATCCAAAGTACTAACAATACCAAATGCTGGCTATGATGTGGAGCAATAGGAGTTCTCATTCATTCTTTGTGGGATTGCAAAATGGTACAGCTACTTTGGAAGACAGCCCAATATTGTCTTACAAAGGAAAACATAAACTTACATATTACCCAACAGTCATGCTCCCAGGTATTTACCCAAAAGAGGTATAGGTAAATGTCCACTAAAAAATAAAATCTATTAAAAAATCGATTGACTGTACATACAAATATATTTTTTTTCCCTAGACTATTATTTCTGTTGCATTGATCTGTATATCTATCCGTTGGCTGATGCCTTGAATAATTCCTTAAATGCCATTAACTATAAAGTACATTTTAAAATCCGTAGTGTAACTTCTCTAACTTTGTTCTTTTACTTCAGCATTATTTGAATTTGATCATCGGATATTCATATAAACTTTAGGATGAGCTTAAGAAGAAATCCTGTTGGGATTTTTATATAAAATTTTACTGAATCTGTAGATCAATTTGGGGATAATTGTCATCATAACAATATTGAATCTCCCAAGTCATGAATCTCAAATATCTTTTGGTTCACTTATATCATCTGTTCTCTCAACCATGTTTTGCAGTGTTTTTAGTACACAAATCCTCACAAAAAGATCCTAAGTATTTTTTTGCCTAAGGATTTTATTTTTTTGAAGATATTGTCAATGGATTTTTCTTATTTTCATTTTCAGGTTGTTTGTTGCTAGTATATAAAAGTACAATTTGTTTTTGTATATAAATGTTGTGATAAATGACTTTGTTAAATTCATTTATTAATTGTGTGTGTGTGTTCCTTAGGATGTTCTACATATGGAGTAAAAAAAAAAAAAAATCCATGAGGATCTTATGAACAAATAGTACTTCCTCAAAGGAATTAGTTTAAAACAAAGAAACAGAGAAATGACTTTAGCATCAAACCCAGAGTCAAAAACTAGTAAACAAACCAGCAAACAAAACAAAAATCATGGATATGTGGAACAAATATGCGAGATCAGGAGTGTGTCAAACACACACAGGTAATTCAGACTATCAAGAAGAATATTATCTCTTCACCATAATTTATGAAGCCAAAGTTATAGTTCTGTGAGAGATCAAGAAGCATATTAGTAAAGACCCAACACTCTCATACTCTGAATCGTTATTTATTTATTTTTTCTGGGCTGCAGTGAACTTTGGGATATATATCCTGTCCCCAGCAAAATACAGAGCACAGTCACATAGAAAAATTGAATACAATTCTAAAGGCTCACAGATGTCCTGATATCAGTACAATGACTTGATGATTCCCATGGATTCCCAAGTTAAAAAATATAGAAGACCAATCTGAATGACTGGGAAATATTTATTTGTTTAGAATTATTTTTCTAGACTGAATCATATAATTCTTGCTATTTATAAAATTCATAACTGTAACTATACATAGTAACTATGGCATATGACCATTGAAGAGATATCAATCTTCTGGTCTGTGATTTTTTAGGTGCCATCTCTTATGGCCAGAAGGCCCAAACTTCATTTAATGACTTTTATCGAAAGGTCAAAAAAGAAAAGTTTTTATTTTTTATCAGTTAAGGTAATGCAAAATGGAGTATCGGCATACTTGAGCCTTGCCTCTTCCCCTAGAAATTTTCTGACATCGTTAAAAATATTCCTTACTGAATTCTGTCTTGCTTCAACTGGGAGAAGAACAATTAGCTACTCAAAATACTGACAACTTGAAAATGCAAATATACTATAAACATAATTTGACCACTAAAATGTGCTAGAAAAGTTTTATAAACTCCAGGATCTCCACTGACATTTCAATATTAAATTAATATTAAATACAGAAGTTTCTATTTGTTGTAAGAAATATCACTAACGAATGTTCTCTCTCATCTAGAAATTGCTTTGGCAATGTGAAAAAAATCTTATTGAAAATAAAACTATATTAATGGGGGATATTTTTGAGCATTTATGCTAACTCCTGCTCCAAGCACTCTTCCTCAGGTTTTTTAAATAAACTTCAATAGCAACAAAAATTCTATCTAAAAGTTGTGATTGATGTCTGATTTTCAGATTAGGATCTTGTGGGTGAATGAGTTTAAGTAACTTGCCCAAATTCACCCATTTAGTAATGTGTGGAAAACAAGAAGGTTGACTCAAGAAATAGAAGCAATAAAAGAAAAAGGTTAGGAAAGGCATATTTAAAAAGTTTTTTTGATTTCACTCACTGTCTTAATATAATATTTAAAAATTCCAAAAGTCGAATTCACAATTACATTTGTTAAAAGAACAAACTAAAAGCACAAAACCTTTAGACTGTAATGAAGTGTGATCTATGATGCCTCCAATGCTTGGGGACCATATATGTGGCAGTCTCAGCTGCCTGGATTATTAACAATGATTATGCCATTTGAGTTATCAAAATAGATGTCATAAATTATGGTAGTACTTTTCATAAAACAGCACAGTAGGTGTTCATTTTGAGCCCATTTATTCTTATGTATACTTTTGACAATCTAAGTCTGTAATAAGGTTGCAATAATTGAAACAAGGAACCGACAAACGTAAACACAGCTATGAGAGGTAACCCCTGACATCGGAAAAGAGAAGGTATAAGAAAACTGTAATGTTGGATATAAGGAGTCTTAAAGCTAAAGAATGACCCTAGCTGTTAGGAAATCTATTCCTACTGTGACAATATTAAGAACACAGAAAAGAAGAGGAAAAGACACCTCTGAAGTGAAGAGCCAGAGAGTAGTAAGGATGCTTGAACCCAGATCCTGAAAATGAAAAGAGGAAGAGTACAGTTAAGTCGAAAATGGTACAAAAATGATGGAACATGGTACAGAGAACCCTAGGTCTTGGTCCATAGGCAAAGATCTAATCATCAGGTAAGATTTCCTTTTAATCTATGTCACAGCATAATACACAAAATAATGTAACACAAAATAAGTGTAATATAATAATTGAATGTAAGGGAAGACGGCCTTAAACACTTCATTAGGGATAAATAAAATAATTATATCATGTAATTTTTATCTTATACTAAGTAATTTTTATTTTACATCAAAAACATTGTATGTATATATGTAAAGTAGAATAAACACTCAGCAAAAAACAGGAATAAACTATTGATATATTCAATAATATAGCTGTCAGCATATTGCTGAGAGTCACTTTGATGAGAAACAGAAGTGGAAAAAAGAAAGCTCTAGAATAGGTAATACAAATGTATAAGCGATAGAAATAATATATGAGAAATAGGGGTGGGGAGAATTGTAAGGGAAGCAGCATAAGGGAATAAAGAAATTCTATATCTTGATAAGGGTGTGGGCTACACAGCTGTATGCATTTGTCAAAACTCATCAGACTGTAGGTTTGTCTGTGCATTTTACCATATTTTATTGTAGAACCAAAACCCTTTGCCATCGAGCCGATTCCTACTCATAGCAACCTTATAGGTCAAAGTAGCTCTGCCCCGTAGGATTTCCAAAGCTGTAATCTTTATAGAAGCAGACTGGTATCTGCTTATATATATTAGACTGGTGTCTATTATATACTATACAGGACAAAGAAAATCATCACAAGGTTATGATTGGTAGCAGATCAATTCATCACTGTTGTAGGTGGGATTACAGAAGCAGGGAAGGGACCATGATTAGGATACATACATAATTAAAGGTTAAGTTTACAGGATTGGTTCTGGGGTTTTAATTACCTGGCTACTTGGTGGCTGGGGTTGACTCATGATCATGTAATCATGATTCATAGTCACAAGGTGGTTATAAGATGGTACCAGAACTCGAACCTTTAACTTAAATCAGATAATATACATCATAGAGCATTTCCTTCCTTGTTTTACTTAGGTACACTTACTTATTAACCAGCAGGAAACTTGTGCCAGTTTTTCTATCACATAGGGGAAATGGAAATTGGTCCTTCTAGCTTTTCTTACTATTGCCAAGTTCTACAAGATTTAAGACTCATATGCTTGCAAAACCTGGACAATGAATAAGAAAGACTGAAGAAGAATCAATGCCTTTGAATTATGGTGTTGGTGAAGAACATTGAATATACCATGGACTGCCAAAAGAATGAGCAAATCTGTCTTGGAAGAAACACAGCCAGAATGCTCCTTAGAAGCAAGGATGGTGAGACTTCATCTGATCTCCTTTGGACATGTTATCAAGAGGGACCGGTCCCTGGAGAAGGACAGCATGCTTGGTAAAGTATAGGGCCAGCAAAAAAGAGGAAGACCCTCTAGGAGATGGATTGGCACAGTGGCTGCAACAATGGGCTCAAGTATAGCACTGATTGTGAGGATGGCACGGGACCAGGCAGTGTTTCTTTCTGTTGTACATAGGGTCTCTATGAATCAGAATCAAATCGATGGCACCTAACATTGACAACAACAATAATATTTGTTGGATCTCCACTCTCCACATCACAACATTATTTGACAAAATTAGATGAGCTGTAAGGTGTCTTTTTTGGTCAAAGTTTGTCTACGAAGTTACAATATTATATACTCATCAGCCTGCTCAACTACTCTGTAATCTAATCAGTAAATAATTTATAATACCTCTCTTGTAAATTTATTTTATGTTTGTATTACATTGCTATTCAATTTTATATCATAATTATATCACCCCCTTAAGTGATTAGACCACTTGTTAAACAACTTTACATCTCCTAGTACTGAACAAATGCAGAAAATATTGGGTGTTCACTAATTATTGAAGTTATTAATTTAAATGTGAATAGTTGGCTCATAAAGATACACCCCAGTGCCGCTGAGTCGATTCTGACTCGCTATGTGAAATTCTGTCTATTGAGAGGTAAGATAGATTTTATACACATTGTTTGAAATGTTGAAATAAACTAGAAGATACTTTTGCTTTATGATACCTGGGAGCCAGCAACAGGGTTTTAGACTTTATTATAAGGGAAATAAATTTATAGATAATAATCTGCTGTATTTTAAGTAGGTCATTAAGCCTACCTCTAGATTGCAAATTGAAAATAGCATCAGTGAGCAACCCCCTGAAGCGAAATGATCTGAGATCCATGAGAGCAAAAGTAATAGGCTTCTGTCTGTCAATAAATGCATAATAAAGCCCTAGGAAGATAAACAGAGAGCAGCAGAACTAACCTACAGCAAAAGAATGTGTTGTTACAGCTACTAGATTTAACATTTTACCAATTTACCAAAAGCATGATTGAAAGTGATCATATTTCTAATTCCAGGAGAGTCCATAAGGCATCATTTTTACCTTTTAAAACAGACAAGTTATATAAGTTGTTTCTTTGTCATTACTGTTTTCTGACAATAAATATTGTACTTGTATCTAAAAGGTTGCTATAATACACAACAAGGACAAGATAACTCTTGATTTCTTCTGCTCTCCCAAGTTATCCCTGTTGGCAGTTGTATTTTAGTATATTTTCCATTTTTACCTAGAATTTCCAATGTAACATGCAGCAAAGAAAAAAAACAAATAGATACATATATTTATATATATATGTATATATTGCTGATACCCTGAATTCAGACTTCTAACCTCCTAGACTGTGAAAGAATAAATTTCTGTTTGTTGAGGCCATCCACTTGTGATATTTTTGTTATAGGAGCACTAGTTAACTAAGGCACCTATCTTCTACAATAACCAAAACCAAAACAGTTGTTGTCAAGTCAATTCTAACTCATAGCAACCCCCATGTTTGTCAGAGTAGAACTGTGCGTCATAGGGTTTTCAGTGGCTGATTTCCCAGATTGCCAGATTTTTCTTCCCAGGCACCTCTCAGTGGACTTTAACCACCAATCTTTCCATTAGAGGCTGAGCGTTTAAACATTTGTACCACCCAGGGACTCCTTTTGCTCCAGGAAGTGTCTAGAAAGATTCAGCTTATGTTTTCAGAATTCAAAAATCTACTGATCATATATTAAAAAATATATATATATTATTTATTTATTTATTTTGTAGCATTGTAAAAATCTGATATGGGACAACCAAGCACTGGATTTAGTGACAAGCATGCAACAAAGCAAATAAAAAGAAGTTGCTTTTCTGAGACTGAAACAGAACCAAAAAGGCGTTACCATCAAGTCCATTCTGACTCATAGCAACCATATAGGGCAGAGTAGAACTGCCCTATAGAGTTTCCAAGGAGCCATTGGTAGATTTGAATTGTTGACATTTTGGTTAGCAACCATAGCTCTTTACAACTTTGCCTCCAGGGCTCCTACTGAGATACAGGGTGGTAATAATATTCACCAGTAGCCACAGCTAATATCAGAAGTTTATGTCCTACAACTAAGAAAAATAAGAAGTTAAAAATAATTTAAGTTAACCCCAAAGTCATTGGAAATGAAAAAGCTGTTACACTTAATTGGAAAAAATAAAAACCCTTACCATAAAATGCCTATCTTCCTTTAGTTACATGATATGTGTGCTAATTAATAATCAAAGTGCAACCTGAAGGAAGTCTGGTACAGTGATTTGTTAAAGTAAAAGTGGAATTTGAAGTGGGCTGTCAGTTCTAATTGAGTTGTGATGAAATCCCCAGGATGAAGGCTTCCTGAAAATAACAGTTCAAATTTAAAAGAAACCTGTTAAGAAGAAAGTAAAACTGAGAGGAGAGTAGTTTTTCAGATATATTATAGAACTTCATTTTTCTAAGATATTGTGATCAATAAGAAATGATTTTTCTAAAATACTGTGATCAATAAGAAATGATTTTATTAAATTATCATGAGTTAATAGCAGATAGTAAAATAATGTAGGCTGAAACTGTGTGAAGACAGCAGAAATAATCACTTATCTGAAGAATCTCTTCCCCTCAAGGGACAGATACATTCCATGGCCTCTTCTGGAACACAGAAGTGTCTGAGATGCTGTAGACAGTTATCTTTGTGTAGGTAATTCAACTGCGTAAATACTATTTTATACTTACTTTGTGCTCAGGGTTATCCTGAATGATGTAACAAGAGGTAAAAAAGAATATGAGATACAGTTCATTCAAAAAGATTGTATTCTTATTGAAAAGCAGCACTATACAAATATAAGACATGCTGATAATGATGAAAAAATACGTATTCAAATTGGTGGTTAGAGTTGGTTAGCATTCTTGGTGCTCTCTTAATCAATTAAGGAAAAAAATGATTTGGACCTAAAAACATACAAATGATTCAAATGCCAGAGAATTAGAGCATATGCCAGATAGTGGATAGAAGCATTGACCACAAAGATGATGGTAAGTAAAGTATGTAAGATAATTCTCCTGACCTAATGAACCATTTTAAACAGAAAATGCGGGAAAGGATTTTTGAAAGGGTGTTTTTGAAATTTCTTGAAGTAAATCTCAGCAGCTTTCAATGTAAGAGCTACTGGAAAAATGTGTGTCCATTAGATATCAATACTTTAGATATTTTTAAATTTCCTTAATATTACTTTAATGCTAAAAATTGAACATAGTTTCCAATATGGACCTTCATGAACCTTATCCACTGGTACTCATGTTCTTGTGTAATCGTTTCCCAAAAGGAGCTGATCTATATAACCAACTGGGTATCGCATAAATGATGATATGTCATTTCTGAGACCAGGTAATCAAAGACATTATGGCCACCTTGTGTGCCAAGAAATTGTTCACTCTGGGAGTGTATCATGGGGACACTCAAGCAACCCTATGGAGAGGCCCCCACATAAAATAGAATTGAGACCTCCTGCCAAAAAATCAGGGAGGAACTAAGGCCTTCTGACAATAGCCATGTGGGTACAGCATCTCGAAAACAGATTCTCCAGCCTCAGTTAAGTCTTCAGATAACTGCATCCCCATGGACATCTAGATGACAGCCTCATGAGACCCTGAGACAGAAGCACCCAGCTTAGTACCTCTCAAATACCTCGAACTCCATGAGATAATAAATGTTTGTTCTTTTAAGCAGCTAAGGTTTGGGGTTATTTGTTATGAAGCAATATGTAACAAATACAGAAATCTTAAGCTTAAACATTAAAAAAAAATTTTTTTAACATTAGTGATAAATTAATTGAATAAGAAAATGCCAGCCCCCCAAGATCAGTCTACTAAATTTTTCTAAATACTTTCTTATAGCCAATAACTTTTCTTCCTCATTAAAATATTTATTCTAAGAGTTGATGAATTTAGAAGTAAGCCAGGAAAGTACATGTGTTAAATTACAACTTTTCCCATTGACACAAATGTTTCCCTTGTATAGATTCACTGAAAAGATTAAACAAGAAGTTAAGTTAGGATATTTTTTAAAAACTATCCAAATCAGAGGTATGAATGACCGTCATCAAATATGATCAGCATATTCCCAGAGCAAATGAGCCACTCCTTTAGAATATCTGGGCTATATTGGTTAAGTTAAATTTTGTTGATTTTAGGCAAATGGTAACCTGTTGCTTTAAACAGCTCTAATACTGAAGTGGCTTGTCACTTTGGATAAATATGAATATACTTTATTTTAAGACAGAGTAATGTGCTGCTTGAGCAGGTGGTGAAATTCTGGAGGGGCTCAAAATATGCTTAACTCAGAAATGATTTTACTTATTAAAATTCTCCTTCCACTGACATATATTGTAATTTCATCAGAATAATTGCAGTGCTGACAGATTTCAAATAGCATGGGATACACTATTAGAGGTTTTGAAATTCTGAATAGAAAGTTAAAGCATTGCAAGTTTTAAACAAGGAATTTTCATGTTTTACTTCAAAATTGTATTCATTTAATCAGCCTGATCCTTAGTTGGGAGGGAGGAGAGATGCTTTCAACTATATGTTAGTTTTGATTATGTGCTTTCACGTGGAAGATGATGAGAAGTAAAATCATCTCTCCCAAAATATAGAGAGGATGGCTATTCTTCCTGACCTGCACAGACAAAAAAAAAAAAAAAATGTTTCCCTAGGGGAGATGAAGAGAGCTATCAGCACGCCTTTTTCTACTTCACAGCTTCTCACACTCCACATCAAATTTAGTTATTTTTCTGAGTGGGCTTTGATATATTCCTCTACGTTATTTCATTTCTTTTCTAGAAGAAGAAAAAAAAAAAAAAAAACTGGAGAAATCTGATATTTTAGTATTTATGATATTCAGCCTTCAAATTATGAGTGAAAATTACTAAAAGGAATTTACTCTAATCCCATACTTTTTTTAACCTGAAATCTTTTGCTTTAAGAGATTTGGGGTTATATGCATGGTCATATTAGATTAAATAAATTTAATAATTAATGCTCAGGTAGGACTAAATCTATTTATACCTATAACTATTTAGAATCACAGGCAAAAAATTGGTCTCTGTGCATTTAAGATACCTTTAAGTAAATAATGTATGTGAGTTCGTGAGTTGGTATTTACATGCTCATTTGAAATTTTGTGTGCATTTCTGAATTTTATTTAACTATGTGTGTGGCATGGTTAAATGCACATAAAACAATGTAGGAGTTATAATACAAATATTTGCAATATATTTTGTAAAGGGTTAAGGAATACAACCAATCTTAGTGACTCATTAAGTATATTCAAATGGTCTCTTAAAAAATATCTTTGACCATGTAAGAATCAATGCATTGAGCTCTCAGAAAAATAAAGATCTCATGGTCATGCATTAAAAAAATATTCTGAGAAAACAAGCTAATTAAATCAAATTATGGTCTTGCTTACAAATGACAAGGAGAGAAGACCTTTGAAAAGGCAATGTAAATTACACTAGAAAACAACAGAATTTAATTACAGACTAAAATATTATGGCAATCCAATTATAGATTATGAAGTACTACTTTATAATATTATGAGCACATTGTTTTGTCAAACAATTACCACACATATTTTTATTTTTAGTAAAGCACTCATGTGATTGTGATTTAATACAACTGTATTCTTACAACAAGTAGCAAAGTTGTGCAAGTTTATTAAATTTTTGTTGTGGATTGGTGTTTGTATTTGTATTCATGAAAAAAAAAGTCCAGAAAATGGCATTGGTAGAAATGAAATGTAGGCTTATCTATAGTTGAGCAAAGATAGGAAAAGCACGAGGAAGAGATATAAGTGATACACTTTTAAAATAAATGACCACAGGGACTCATGGATCACTTTCTTAGTTATACTAAATGATGGAATGTTATATCATTTACATAAATTGATCAGTTCACAAATATATTACAAGAATTGATTTTTATTTTATAATACTTTTATAGAGTTAAGGAAAAGTATGAATTAGAATACTAGACTTTTCACAAAGGAAATAAAAGTCATTGTTATGGACAGGCAACTCTATCCAATAAAGCTAATTTCAATCACAAAAGGGAGGAGGAGAGGAAAGAGAATGCCATCATTAAATAAATGCCAGTACTGTAGTAGCTTCCAGCCTCAATGATCTGAATATTCTGAACCATTGTAAAATCAGTTACACGACAGACCAGCATTATGAAAAAGTAAATTTTTCATATTCACTTTTGCTTTTGTCTCAGTATCAAAGTTTATTTTAAAAAAAGGAAATTATAAATTATAACTTTCATCTGAGAGTTCAGGATAATTGGTATTTATTACAACAAAATTGATAAAAAGTGTTAATGTGTAATGTTAGACATTTTACATCCACATTACCTCTACAAATTAAGATAAAAAGGTTACTATGTAAAATGCTATTAATGGAGGCCTTATTATTTTCTGCTTTGAATTTTTTGTTGATATCATGCGTTTTCACTAATGGAAGGTGTCTTGATTAAAGAACCAATTCAGAGATTTTATTACGAATTATGAATTTTGATATCCATTATCTGAGATCCTGTGTGTCTAAGGGGACCCTGGCTTTCATAAATCCTATGGACCATGACAAAATCCTTCTTTTTTAATTTCTTGAAAATTTGCAAAACATGACATAAAACATTAAGGCTCCGGAAACAACTGCATGTACATTTTATTCTAGTCTCCTTCTTCTTAGCTTTTTTACTATTTTTCATGAAATTTTTCAAAACATGGTACAATGAATGCATTCATCCTTACTGAAAAAGTAGTACTTACAACCCAAGTAAATAAAACTAAAGGAATTTGGATCCCAGGAAAATTACCACTACTATATATTCTTCATTATAACAAAAGCAGTACTAACAGCTAAGAAGCAGAAACAGCTGCCCAGCAACACTGCAGAACTGCTCGCAGTGGTGCATTCCACCTGCTGCACATGGAAGCAATGATAGGGCCCTAAGATTGAAGGTAGGGTACGAATAACTTACAGGAGTTCGAGTCTCTTGGAAAGTACTAGTGCAATGCATTATTCCTTATTGCAAAGGCATCACTTACTGTTCAGAAGCTGGAAAAGCAGGGAGTCAGTAACACCTGGAAATAATGAATGGCTTTAGGGAGAAAATGGCCACTACAACTGAAGGCTGGGAAAACCTTATTCTTGCAATAAGTACGATCTCACGAGAACATAATAATGAGAAACATATATCATAGAAATAAAGGCAAACATGTTAAAAATTTAGAAAATTAACACATCCAAGAAGCATCACTCAATCTACACAAAAATGAAGTTCCAACTCAGGGTTCTTAAGTTTTACATGTTTCAAAAGTCTCCCACTTTTGAAGGGCCAGGACGGCAGAATAGTCAGATGCTTCTGGTGAACCTTCTTACAACAAAGAACTGAAAAAACAAGTGAAACAATTATACTTATGACAAGCTAGGTACCCTGAACATCAAAGGCAAAGTTAGAAAAGGGACTGAGTGGCAGGGAGAGGGAGAGATGGTTCAGAAGCAGAGAGGAGTTGCCAGACCCAAATTGCTGGGAACCTTCAAGCACCATTCCCAGAAGTGACTGCAGCAGGCTGGTGGTAGTGTTTGGCTGCAGTTTCCTCTGGGAGAAACAGCCAGCTGCACAGCCTGCTCACACCTCTGGAACCAGAGAAGAACGGTTCTCTTGGCAAAAGCTAAGTACTTCTGTATATTTACCGGACCCTAGCCCCCAAGCCGTCTCAGTAGCTGTTGATTTCCCTAGGCCTGAGACAGGTTCCGCTGCATGCTCTGAGCCATTCTTGCAGACTTAGAGAAGGAATAAATTCACATTTTGGAGAAAAGATAATCTCACAGCTCCACTAACGGGGAGCTCAGGACAGAAGCGGCTCCTGTCCAGGCATAAATAGTCTATGGACTTTGAATACTTCCCCCCTCTGCATGGACCTGCATGGCCCTATTTCAGGAGAATAGGCCCTTGTTGGCAGACTACAACTGTTTCAGCTGAGCGATGGAGAGGTGGGTGTACACTCTAGGACACAGGGATGCACTTTCCTCACAGAAACTCGGGGGAACATTGGCAGCCTCTGCCTTGTTCAGAGTGTGACCTTCTGCTGCAACCAGGCACCAATACCTACACCAATCACCCCTGTCCCTCTAAGACTGTAGGACAGAGCCTGTACTACACACTTGATGATCAGCTACCTGGACACCCGAACTGAATCCATACAAGAAAAGAGAATGGACTCCTAGGCTCATATACCTGATAACAGCTCTAGCCATCTCGTAACAGGATGTCAGAGCTTCAAAGGCAAAAATAGTCAAGCTAGCTCACTCAAGCAACCTATTAGGGCATATCAAAACAAAACAAAGCAAGAAGCTAGGATACAGCAAGCAAACATAAAATAAACTAATACAATAACTTATAGATGGCTCGGAGACAACAGACAATATCAAATCACATAAAGAAGCAGAGCATGATCGCTTCAACAAGCTCTCAAAATAAAGCATCAAGGGATCTTCTGGATGAAGGTGCTTTCTGGAATTACTCGAGCAGAATATAAAAAGATTAATATACAGAACTCTTCAAGACATCTGGAATGAGATCAGGAAGGAGATCAGGCAACATGCAGAACAAACCATGGAACACACAGATAAAGCAGTTGAAGAAATTAAAAATGTTATTCAAGAACATAATGAAAAATTTAATAAGCTACAAGAATCCATAGAGAGACAGCAATCAGAAATTCAGAAGACTAACAATAAAATTACAGAATTAGACAACTCAATGGAAACTCAGAGGAACAGAATTGAGCCAGTGGAAGGCAGAATTGGTGAGATTGAAGATAAAGCACTTAGCACCAATATATTTGAAGAAAACTAAGATAAAAGAATTTAAAAAAAAATGAAGAAAACCAAAGAATCATGTGGGACTTTATCAAGAGAAATAACCTAAGAGTGACTGAGTATCAGAACAGGGAGGCATAACAGAAAATACAGAGAGAATTTTTGAAGATTTCTTAGCCAAAAACATGAAAGATGAGAAGATATCTCTCCAAGATGCTCATCGAACTCCACATAAGGTAGATATTAAAAGGAAATCACCAAAACATACTATAATCAAACTCGCCAAAACCAAAGATAAGAGAGAATTTTAAGGGCAGCTAAGGATAAACGAAAAGTCACCTACAAAGGAGAGTCAATAAGAATAAGCTCGCACTACTCAGCAGAAACCATGCAGGCAAGAAGGCAATGGGATGACTTGTATAAAGCATTGAAGGAAAAAAATTGCCTGCCAAGAATCATATATTCAGCAAAACTGTCTTTCAAATATGAGGGCAAAGTTAGGACATTTCCAGATAAACAGAACTTTAGGGAATTCGTAAAAACCAAACCAAAACTACAAGAAATACTAAAGGGAGTTCTTTGGTTAGAAAATCAATAATATCTGGTATCAACCCAAGACTAGAACACTGAGCAGAACAATCAGATGTCAACCCACATAGGGAAATTACAAAAATAAATCAAGATTAAAAAAAAAAAAAAAAAACGCTCAAAACAGGGAAACAGTGATGTCATTATGTAAAAGAAGAAAATACTAAAACAATAAAGAGCGACAAAGAAATGTAGTCATAGACCTTTCATATGGAGAGGAACACAAGACAATATAAAGAAATAAAAGTTAGTTTTAAACATAGAAAAATAGGGGTAAATATTAAGGTAACCACAAAGAGACTAACAATCCTACTCATCAAAATAAAATACAAGAAACAAAATCAACAATGAATAAGAGGAAAAGACAGTATATAAACTACTCAGCACAAACAATTAAGTGGGAAAAAGACACTTTCAACAACACACAAAAAAGACATCAAAATGACAGCACTAAACTGATAAAAAAAAAAAAAAAACCTATCCGTAATTACGCTGAAAGTAAATGGACTAAATTCACAATAAAGAGACAGAAAGTGGCAGAATGGATTAAAAACACAATCCATCTCTATGCTGCCTACAAGAGACACACCTTAGACTTAGAGACACAAACAAACTAAAACTCAAAGGATGGAAAAAAAAATATCAAGCAAACAACAATCAAAAAAGAGAAGGAGTAGCAGTATTGATTTCTGACAAAATAGACTTTAAATTTAAATCCACCATGAAGGATAAGGAAGGATACTATATAATGATTAAAGGGACAATATACCAGGAGGATACCATCATGTTAAGTATTTATACACCCAGTGATAGGGCTGCAAGATATATAAAACAAACTCTATCAGCATTGAAAGTGAGATAGACAGCTTCACAGTTATAGTAGGAGACTTCAACACACCACTTTCGGTAAAGTACAAAACATCCAGAAAGAAGCTCAATAAAGACACAGAAGATAAAAATGCCACAATCAACCAACTTGACCTTGTGGACATATACAGAACACTCCACCCAACAGCAACCAACTATACTGTCTTTTCTAGTGCACATGGAACATTCTCTAGAATAGACCACATGTTAGGTCATAAAGCAAGCCTTAGCAGAATCCAAATCATCAAAATATTACAAGGCATCTTCTCTGACCATAAGGCCATAAAAGTAGAAATCAGTAACAGAAAAAGCAGGGAAAAGAAATCAAACACTTGGAAACTGAACAATACCCTGCTCAAAAGCCACTGGGTTACAGAAGAAATGAAGAATGGAATAAAGAAATTCATAGACTCCAATGAGAATGAAAACACTTTCTATCAGAAACTTTGGGACACAGCAAAAGCAATACTCAGAGGTCAATTTAAATCAATAAATGCACACATATTAAAAGAAGAAAGTGCCAAAACCAAATAGTTATCCCTAAAACTTGAACAAATAGAAAGAGAGCAACAAAAGAAACCCTCAGGCACCAGAAGAAAGCAAATAATAAAAATTTAGAGCTCAATCGAATTAGAAAACAGAAAAACAACTGAAAGAGTTAACAAGACCAAAAGCTGGTTCCTTGAAAAAATTAACAATATTAATAAACCTTTGGCCAAACTGATAAAAGAAAAACAGGAGAGGAAGCAAAGAACCCGAATAAGAAATGAGATGGGAGACAGTACAACAGACCCAACTGAAATTAAAAGAATCATATCAGATTACTATGAAAAATTGTACTCTAACGAATTTGAAAACCTAGAAGAAATGGATGAATTTCTAGAAATACACTGCCTACCTAAACTAACACAAACAGAGGTAGAACAACTAAGTAGATTCATAACAAAAGAAGAGACCGAAAAGGGAATCAAAAAACTCCCAACAAAAAAAGCTCTGGCCAGAACAGTTTCACTGGAGAGTTCTACCAAAGTTTCAGAGAAGAGTGAACACTACTACTACTAAAGGTATTTCAGAGCATAGACAAGGACAGAATACTCCCAAGCACATTCTATGAAGCCGGCATATCCCTGATACCAAAAGCAGATAAAGACACCACAAAAAAAGAAAATTACCACCCTGTATCTGTCATGAACACAGATGCAAAAATCCTCAACCAAATAGTAGCCAATAATATTCAACAACACATCAAAAAATAATTCACCAGGACCATGTGGGATTCATACCAGGTATGCAGGGATGGTTCAACATTAGAAAAACAATTAATGTCATCTAGATGAAAAAAAAAATTTTTTTTTCATCATATAAATAAAACAAAAGACAAGAACCACATTATCTTATCAATTGATGCAGAAACAGCATTTCACAAAGTTCAACACCCATTCATGATAAAAACTGTCAGCAAAAAGGTATAAAAAAGGTATAGAACATAATAAAGAGTACTTATATAAAGCCAACAGCCAACATCATCCTAAATGGAGAGAGTCTGAAAGAATTCCCCTTGAGATCAGGAACCAGACAAGGATGTCCTTTATCACCACTCGTATTCAACATTGTGCTGGAGGTCCTAGTCAGAGCAATTAGGCTAGACAAAGAAATAAAGGGCGTCCAGGTTGGTAAGAAAGAAGTAAAAGTGTCTCTGTTTGCAGATGACAGGATCTTATATACAGAAAACCCTAAAAAATCCTCAAGAAAACTGCTAAAACTAATGGAAGAGTTCAGTAGAGTATCAGGATATGAGATAAACATACAAACAACGATGAATTTGTGATACATTTCATAACATGGAGGAATCTGGAAGGCATTATGCTAAGTGAAATTAGCCAATTGCAAAAGGCCAAGTACTGTGTCAGAGCACTACTATAACTCGAAAAATAGTTGAAACAGAGAAGAAAATATTCTTTGATGGTTACGAGATTGGGGAGGGATGAAGGGAGGGAGAGGGGTTTTCGCTAATTAGGCAATAGATAGGAGCTATCTTAGGGAAGGGAAAGACAACACGCAATACAGGAAAGATCAGCACAACTGGACTAAACCAAAAGCAAAGAAGTCTCCTGAATAAACTGAATGCTTTGATGGCCACCATAGCAGGGGCAGGGGTTTGGGGACCATGGTTTCAGGGGACATCTAAGTTAATTTGCATAATAAAATCTATTAAAAAAACATTCAGCATCTCACTTTGGAGAGTGGCATCTGGGGTCTTAAACACTAGCAAGCGGCCATCGAAGATGCATCAATTGGTCTTAATCCACCTGGAGCAAAGGAGAATGAAGAACACCATGGACACAAGGTGATTATGAGCCCAAGAGACAGAAAGGGCCACATAAACCAGAGACTGCATCAGTCTGAGGCCAGAAGAACTAGATGGGGCCAGGCTATAGCTGATGACTGCCCTGACAAGGAATGCAACAGAGAACCCCTGAAGGAGCAGGAGAGCAGTGAAATGCAGATCTCAAATTCTTGTAAAAAGACCAGACTTAATGGTCTGATTGAGACTAGAAGGACCCAGGAGGTCATGGTCCCCATACCTTCTGTTAGCTCAAGACAGGAACCACTCCCAGAGCCAACACTTCAGACAGGGATTGGATTGGATTATGGGATAGAAAATGATACTGGTGAAGAGTGATCTTCTTGGATCAAGTGGACACAAGAGACTATGTGGGCAGCTCCTGTCTGGAGAGGAAATGAGAGGACAGAGGGGGGTCAGAAGCTGGCTGAATGTACAGGAACATAGAGAGTGGAGGGAAGGAGTGTGCTGTCTCATTAGAGGGAGAGCAACTAGGAGCATATACCCATCACTGTTGAGTCGATTCCCACCCATAGCGACCCTTTAGGACAGAGTAGAACTGCCCCATAGAATTTCCAAGAAATGCCTGGAGGATTCTAACTACTGACCCTTTGGTTAGCAGCCATAGCACTTAGCCACTACGCCATCAGGGTTTCCAGGAGTATATAGCAAGGTGTGTATAAATTTTTGTATGAGAGACTGACTTGATTTGTAAACTTTCACTTAAAGTACAATAAAAATGTCTTCCACCTTGAGGCTAAATGTGTTAAAATCAGGCAACCTCCTGCCCAAAGAACTCCAGAGTAATAAAATTGATTGGGATAGGGTTTGTCTCACAGGTTACCAAATGGATAAAGTTTCAGTACTTGTCATCTAGTTATTACTCAGTACCCAGATGCCCTGGAGTCAATTCCAACTTAAGGCAATCCTATAGGACAGAGAACTCCCCTATAGGATTTACAAGGAGCCTATGGTGGATTCAAACTGCAGACCTTTAAGTTAGCAGCTGCAGCTCTTAACCACTGTGCCACCAGGGCTCCACCTACCCATTAGAAGGTAGACGTGTATTTTAAGGTTATTTCAATTCTAAAAGTGAAGTACAAGCTGCTGACGCTATAGAACACTATTTTTTTTTTTTCACTAAGAGTTTTTACTTGGAAACAATTTTAGTACTCAGTTTATTTTCACAAAAAGCAAAAAGCAAATAAGGATACAAAGAACAATAAAAAAGTAAAATCTCACTGATTAACAAATTGTTTATTTTCCAGCTAGAAGAATGAAGCATTTTCTGTCTATGATGCTACAGATCATCTTTTTTATATTTGAAGAATGACACATTTATCTGAAGTAAAATAATTTTGGGTTATATTATTTTATGAAGAACTCAAGAATATCCATTGTTTGGTTAAACTTAATCCTTGAATCTAAAGAACTACGTAAATGAGTTAAGGTTTGATGTATAATGACACATTTATATACTTATCAAGGAAAACCATATTATGGTAGATTACTTCAGTTGCAAGGCATCATAATAACACATTTCAATTCCAATTCCAGGCTCAATATAGAGATACTCACTATTGTACAATTGGAAGCGGGTCATCTATCCATTGTTAGAAAATCTTTGATAATCAAAAACATATTACGATATAAATTCAGTGTCCAGAATGTTCATCTTTTAAGTTGAGCCAAAGTCTGCCTCTACATAACTGACAAACATTAGTCTTAGCCATTCTTTCTGTCATAACATTAAGTCTACTACTTCTGCTGTACCATATTCCTCTTAATAACTGAATATGTTAACTCTTCTTTACTAAATGTGCCTAGGTCCTGATTCATTTTAAAATGACCTGATTTCTGAATCCCTCACTTTGTTTTCATGTCTAATTTTATTTTAGTTTGTAAATACATTTCAAATAATGCATATAAAAATGCTTTTTTCCAGGTAAGAAGACTTGGATACATGACAATATAATTTATTGTTGGATATTATGCCTTAGATATCACAGACTAAAATTGTTTTCAGTTTTATTGATTCAAAAATATTTAGCACTTACTTATGTATTCATGTATTGAGCACCTAATATTTCATTCTGAGAAGCTGATAGCAGACCTCCAATATTATTACCTTAAAGCTTTTTAAAGTGTTGTTATGATAAACTTTTACCGGTTGAGGTTCTTATGGAATTGAAAGATTTAAAATTGTTTGGAACTAAGAATTTCACTTTATTATCAGTTTATGGGGATATTTATTAAGAAATATACACTAAACTTTTTCAACAAAAAAAGAGTCTCAAATATTCCACTCTTCAAATTCAGTGAAGCAGAAAATATAGACAGGACAAAAAATAAAATCAGAGGCAAACTGAGTCTGAAATAAGAAAAACAGCGTTTCATGAGAATTTTTGATGGGAACACAGTTCTTAGTAATACTGTATGAAAACCCCAATCTTTTGGATTGTGAATTTATATCATAGTATGTATTCGATTACCAGAGATTTTCTAGCAATGGATAAATGACCGTCTTCCAATTGAACAATAGTGAGTATCTCTATATTGAGTCTGGAATTGAAACTGAAATGCACTATTATACCTTGCAACTGAAATATTGTACATAATATGGTTTTCTTTGATAAATATCTAGCATTGCAGGTGTTAACCAATTATATAAATAGAGATAATCTTGATCAAAAGAAGGAGAATTCTACACTCGGCTGACAGAATACAGAGTGGGATGTAACAAAGTATTGGTTGTTGTCATTGTTGTTAAGTACCTTCAGTGGGCCTCTACTCATAAAGTTCCCACGCACCACAGAAGGAGACGTTACCCTGTACTGTTCCATCCTCAAAATTGTTGCTAAGTTTGAACTCATTTTTGCAGCCACTGTGTCAATCTATCTCATTGAGGATTTCCCACTTTTTCACTGACCCACTACTTTACCAAGCAGGATGTCTTTCTCCAGCAAATGCCCCCTCCCGATGACACGCCCAAAGTAAACAAGATGAAAACTTGCCATTTTCACTTCTAAGGTGCGTTCTCGCTATACTTCCTCCAAGACAGATTTGTTCATTCTCCTGGCAGTCCATGGTATATTCAATATTCTTTGCCAACACCACAATTCAAATGTGTCAATTCTTCTTTTACCTTCCTTTTTCACTGTCCAACTTTTGCATGCATATGGGGCATTTGAAAATATCGTGGCTTGGGTCAGTTGCATCTTAATCATCAAAGTGACACCTTTGCTTTTTAACATGTTAAAGAGGTCTTTTTCAGCAGATTTGCCCAACAAAATACGTTTGATTTCTTGACTGCTGCTCCAATGAGAATTGTCATATTTTTACAAAAATAATGTTTGGCTATATACATTTGTTTGCCAACCCTCCCACCTCACCCCCACTGTGAGGTATTTTCAGAGGCTC
The DNA here is from genome assembly GCF_030014295.1 of Loxodonta africana. Lineage (NCBI taxonomy): Eukaryota > Metazoa > Chordata > Mammalia > Proboscidea > Elephantidae > Loxodonta > Loxodonta africana. The sequence continues at coordinate 55,331,049 of NC_087351.1, forward strand.
CGCTATCCCAATTTTGTTTACATGTTGCTGGAAAGAAAAAAAAAAAAAACCTGGCATAGTGCACTTTTGAAACTAACTTCACAGGGTGGAAGCGATTGGCAAGCAAACATAGAAGATGCACATTATTTGCGTAAAAATACGGTAATTGTTAATCCAATAAAAATGAAATCTTTGACGACTTCATTATTTTCTCTGCTTTTCATGATGTTGTTTATTGGATTTGTTTTCTTTATGTTTATGTGTAATCCATACCGAAAGCTGTAGTCTTTTACCTCCATCATACCTGGATAAATTACGAAGAGAGAATACATGGTAATCCTAAATGGAGCTTATTCTCTTAGATATTTTCTTGACATCTTATCAGTTTCATCACATAGAGGAATGAAAAAAAAAATATATCAGAACCTAACAAGAGGTCTTACTTATTTTGTGTATATATTTATGCTTAAATTGAGGGAGGCATAGAGATGTGACATTCAGATTCCCTTTCAAGAAAGGTTTAACTTCTGAACTGCAAGAGTACCATTAAATGACAGCCTCTACCTGTCAGCACTTACAGGGTCTACTGAACTTTCCAAACAAGGATAGGGGCTGTTGAATGAATTTCCTGAGTTACAGATAATTCACTGGTAAACATCTGCATCTTGCAAGCTTCTTATGTACCCCTAAAACCTCTAAGCCATTTCACTCTTACCTCCTTCACCAGAGCAATTTTGGATCACTAGTAGCTCAAATTTATTCCACAATTCATTTTTTCTCCTTCTCAAAAAAAAAAAAGACACAGAGAGATATAAATTAAACTTATAAATTAAACTTAAAACAATCTAGTCCATAAGACAAAACCAATAAAATTAAATACACTTGAACACATTTCCTAGGTAATAAGACCTTGGAATGATTGCATCAATGAAAAACTAACTCCAGTACGTGTAGAAACACAAGCAGACCTGAAGGCACGTGATTTATCTGGAGCTCATATATATATGACGTCCTGTGTCCATTTTCTTAAAGAATTTGTCAGTTTTAACTAACAAATGTTAAGAATTTTTTTAAAATGTTATATCCACCTACAGGGAAATATCGAACAGGTGCCTGAGTGCTGTACATATTGCTATGCCTTTTTAAGTGAACATCTTTTTCTTCATGATCATAGAAGTTTTAAAGAAAGTCTCATTATTATGGGTGAAGAGTAGGATGGTTGGTTAAAATTAGAGGGAAAAAGTCTCAGAATAAATTAAGACTGTTACTTGGTTTTTATAGTTTTGAAGAGTGGAGAAAAAAAGTAGGTGCCAATTTAATGATAACATCTTGTCCATCAAGCCAAAACAGTTTTCTTCTGTAGTTAGTAGAACACAAGCATGACTTGTATGACATTCAAACACATTCTCCTAACACTGAGAGCTAAACTGTATGACATCCTTAAGGCTATTCTATAAGAAGCACTTGTTTTTATGTTCCATTTTTTCCTTATAGTCTTTCTGTGGCTACTGCTGTCTTTGTTCTTTCACAAACTGTATTAGGATCAACAGAAAATAAACACCCTCTTTTCTAACAAGAGAGGAATGATTAATGACAATACAATTGGTCAGTATTTTATTTTATATAACTACCAATTAAATTTCTTTTAATTTTTTGATAATGTATATAAAATGCACCTTGGCATTACTAATATGCTTCTGTATACAAGATATTTGATAATGCATATCTTAGAATATACAATTAGCAGCAAATATATGGGAAGATATACAGTTTTTATACATCGTATAAAACTCTCCCAAAAATGTGATATTATAGTTTGAAGTTGAAATTAATATTTGTGACTTTAAATTTTAACAAATGTAAGAAAACAAAATATTTTGTTTAAAAAAAAGTCAAAAAAAGGACAACTAACATATAGGAAAACTACTGATAAGATTTCTGTGTACGAATAAAAAAAAATCAGAATATTTTGACATATCCAGATTAACATATTATTGATTTAGATTGGGTAAAAATGGAAAGCAAATTGTTTTGATTCATTATTTATTTTTTGTCCTCAGTAAGTTCCTTTGGCTCTAATTCTTGGTATTTTTGTTTTATTACTTTCTCTATTTCTTGTGCATGAAGAAAATTGTGACTTTCCACAATCTCATGGCAGCAGAGAAGAGGGGTCCATACACTCATTTTTTCTCCACTGGTTCCTCATAGTTTCCTCCTTTGAGTGGCTGGGGCTAGCTGCTCTCTGGATGGTGAAAGTGGGGCATGACTCTTCCTTTTCATGATGAGAGCCTGGTAACTGCTACTGAAGCTCTTGGCTTGTTTAACCTATGATCTGGTCTTTCTCTTGGCTTGCTCAGGGATAGTAGCCCTCCCTAAATGTCTCTACAATGCTTTAAACCTCATTTTCCCTATGCCCTCTAAGTCCCGTTATAGTCTCTAAGATTTCTACACCACATCCTCTGCTATAAGATTCCTCACCTCCTTCTAGGGGTGGTAGTGGTGATTGAAGCCTGTAGAGTTAATCCACCGGCTTTCAGTTAGGCTAATTTTGTAACCGCCAATGAAGTCTAGGAAGTCATTGCGTGCGCATACACTACAAACAGGTTAAATGAGGTTTGGGACTATTAAACAATCCCTCTTTCTGCCTACTCACTCTGTTTTACTCTGTTTTGTAGCTGAGACCACCCCATGTCCATGCAAGGTCTTTCCATTGAGAGGTTTCCAGGCAGTAAGCGTTCTTCCAAGCATTTCCTTCCACCTTCTTTTTATCCAGCATACCAAAACCCTCCCCAAATTCACCAGAAGAGGGAGATTCCAATGCTAACCTTAATACTTTCTTCTCTGCCTCAGACTGTTTTTCTTTGTTATTCTTACCGTTCACCGGTCAGTAAAACTCTTAACTTACACTGAGTCTTTGAATTTCCTCCTACACTACGAAATATTTTATAATCTTGTATTTTGGGTCTCATTCTTGACGTGTTAATATATGTTGTTAATATTTTTTTCTCTTACTAAAAAAGGAGTTGGCTTTCTAGGCTATTACATTGCTGCAAAATTGAGAATCCACATTTGATGTCAGAATTTATCTATTTTTACTGAAAGAGTTCTAATTTTTCACCATCTTCCCCTCACTTCTGGAAGAGTAAACCCCTTTTTATAGACAGATGAAAGCTTTGTTGAAAGAGAGAGAATGCTGTAAACAAAACGCTGCAAAATGTAAAATCACATTCACATATTTCAGAAGTCTTACCTCTGCTGTATGTATGTCCACACAGACAGAATGCACTTGCCAAGGGGAATATAAATGTTAAGACAGGTCATATAGATCACACCCAACTTCCAAGAAAACCAGAACGAATCTGAAAGAAATTCCTATGGTGCATGCCAGACAGCTAGGCTGCAGTGCAGTAAGTTTCAGTAAAAAAAGAGTAGCTCCACCTTTATTTCTGCCATTATTTTTTTTCTTGTTTTGCCTGAGATACAAGAGTAAAACACTAAACATAAAGAAATTAAGCATCTAAAACCCACTCTATCATTGATATTCTTCTAAAGTTATTTGTCTTTCATATGTCCAAGTTTCTAGTATGTGGACTGAAACTCTTTGCCAATTAATGTTTCTCTCATTGTTCTTTTTTTTTTTTCCCTGCTTTTGCTCTACAGTCTGTAAGATTATCTGAACATTATTTTCAAGGTTTCCACATTTTTTGTTGTTGGTAGTGGTGGTCACGGTTTTAATCTTGAACGAGACTTTCTTACTTTCTAGTCCCTTTTTACTTTTTACTAGGGTTGGTGTCGCCTAGTATGGAAACTGGCGATGTCACCCCCACCTGGACTTCCTCCCGTATCAGACCACACAAAATCCTTAGCAATGTTTTTGTACTAATATGTTACTTGTAAATCATAACTCCCATGTATCACCCCTTCTTTTCTTTTAATTACTATTTTGTTCTCAAAATGTTAGTGATGTTGGTTCACAAATACTTATTACCACAATGCTGTAGCTAAAACATCAGCAAATGTGACAAAATTAAAAAAAAAAAAAACAGGATCCCTTTTGGCACGGTGGTTAAGAGCTACAGCCGCTAACCAAAATGTTGGCAGTTCAAATCCACAAGTCGCTCCTTGGAAACTCTATGGGGCAGTTCTATTCTGTCCAATAACTAAAAAACAAACAAATCGGTTGCCGTAGAGTTGATTTTAACTCATAGGTACCCTGCAGGACAAAGTAAAACTGCCCCATAGAGTTTCCAAGGAGTACCTGGTGGATTGAAACTGCCGACCTTTTGGTTAGCAGCTATAGCTCTTAACCACTATGCCACCACTGTAAAAACCCTGGCAGCAAGGAAAACAACAGTGTGTGCCTGCAGTGCCTGCAGACATAACTTTGTGGTTCCATGAGGCATTGTAATTGGGTAATAATGACAGCTCCAACTGACTCTAACTGCATTAGAAGGTTCAAAAAGTAAATTAGCATGGAAATTTAACCTTGTAGGTATGTTGACACATGAAAACTGGGTTTACAAAAAATGTTTTTGTTGTCATAACTAACTACAGATATTTTTATAAAAGATAATAAATTTCAGCTGAAACACTATGCAAAAATTTTATAGACAGGTATTTTGGTGTACCTCCTCTGACAGTGGTTCACCTGGTGTGGTATGCACCTCTCGCATCCTGGTATTGATGGCCATTGCTTTTTACAGCATCGTTTTTATTATTTTAAGAATACGACTCTCAGATTTCTTTGAGTATATTCAATAGGGGTTTTTATTTATTTTGGTTTTCTTCTCTTTTCTTACAATGATGGTGAAGTAATAATGTATGTTCTTTTTTAAAAAAATTTCTTACTTGCAGATGTTTTGTTTTCTTTTGTTCTGCTTTGTCCACATAACTATGTTTTCAACTTTTAGAGTTTGCCTAGAGACAAAACACAGAAGATAACTTAGTTAAAGGAGATGAGAGTGATAGTGGAACTGATAAAGGTGGGGTAAGGAAAGAAGCAGAAACTTTTTGATAAGATGAAGGCCAATATTATCTTATTAAGTGATTAGACTAGTGAAACAAAATATGTGATGCTACTAAGTTACAAAGGCAATAAATAAAAGGGACTAAATTTTTCATAATTAACAATCAAATACTGATTGGGGATGACTGGGGAAGGAATGTGTAATCAACATCACTAAAGACAGGGATGAATGGGCAATAGATGCCATTGATAAGTTAAGAACTCAAGTTTTGGCATATTATTAAGAGTTACAAAAGCAAATACTAGAAACATGAAGAAAAAACAGTAACATAAACTAGTTCGCCTCAGGGGTGTGACAGTGAGCTTGTGGAGGAATTGAGAACACTATTGTTTTTCACTAGTCCCTTATTTCAGACTCTTAGTTTTGTTACTGTGTACACACATTTGAAAGTAACACTAACAAAACATTCCAAGAGTGCAGATGAAAGTACTAATTTAACTCATCTTAAATTACATTTTTTAAAGTAATTTTAAAATGTCATTTTTCTAAGCTCCCTGATTCTAAACTACTGGAATAACTATTGGCAAAATTATGAAAAGAATATTATGATTAAAAATGGAGATGTATTGCACAATAACATTACAGTAGATTTCATTTGATTATATATATTATCAAGATGTGCACGGTTGAAAGTTTTATTCAGGTGTTTAATGTGCTTCAAATTATCTTATTTGATCTTTGTAATAATACGCAGAAAACATGAGAAAGAGCCTATTAAATTAATATTGCATTTCAAAGTAAAGTGTTTGACTCTCTTCAGCTTTAAAAACTCATATCTTGCCTTGTACTGTTCTTGGCTTTGGAATTGTTTTTATTTTAGTAATACACATCCACTTAGTTTATAAAACATGTTCTTTGTGTTTGCAAAACATTGGCAACTACGTTTCCCAATACACCAAAATAAAGGCTTCCCAAGGTTTCTTTTCCTCCATCTTTAGCTAGCTTGGAAATGATGCCAGATTTTAAAATAAAATAATAAAAGAGAAAGTAAGAAAATGTAACTCAAAGATCTCATTCTCTTTAGATCATCCAATAAATTGCAATTACATGAAACTTACCTGACCAGAAAATTTACCAAAACATTAAGTTGACAAATTCAAGCTGAAGACTGATTTATAAGAAGGAGTATATATATATGTACCAGAGTAATGAGCTCAAAACAATTGCATCTTTATTCCTTTTATCTAAATACAATAAGGTATGCTTAAATGAATGTTTGTGATTACAAAATACATTTACTACATGTGAATTACCTCTGAGAATGCAGTGCCTGATATAAATACTACTTCTACAACTCAGGAAAATGGTGACATAATAATAGTGGCTATATTGGGGATTACTGTACTATACGCATTTTGATATTGAAAGATATATTTACTTGCCATTTGTAGCTATGCTATCTTTCCATCCTACTGTCTCTTAAATACTAGCCTTGGCAGGTACTAGAAGGCGCATTGAGATTTCCTGTGGTTTATGACCCAAGTTGACAACTGTGACTTCTTCTTTGTGACTTTCTGATGGTTAAGCCATATAAGAATCACCTTTATATCACTTGAGAAGCTGCTGACACGCAGTGCCATTTTGATGGATGACTTGAGCTGCCATTATTCCCATCAGAGGTAAGCAGCAAGTTTTACAGGAAATTATTGGAGGAAGATACAGTGAGAGAGAGAAAGAGAAAGTAATGTGCATTACACGTAGACTGACAAAATGATTTGCTTACAGTTCCAAGCTGGCTTAGCTGAGAACAGCAGTAAGGAAAAAATGTCTCATCAATATTTAAATAGCTGATCATATAACCAACTTGACAGGCCACTTGTAAGTACAAATTATATGGCAGAACTGTAAGCTATGGAGGCCATTCTACCCTCACACTTTTCATATTTCAGGTTACCATAAGCACAAAATAAAGGAAGTAAAATCATGCACCTTTTCATTCTTTACACCAGTGATTTCTCAAAGTATGATTCCCAGAAGTAGCTTTGTGATGAGAACTTGTTAGAAGTGCAAATTCTTGAGGCTAACTATGGACCTATTGAATCAGAAACTCTAGGGTGGGCTCGGCAGTCTGTTAACAAGCCTTCCAGGTAATTCTCTTGCAAGCTCAAGTTTGAGAACCACTGCCTTCTAGAGTCAACATTAGCTGTCTTAAAAATCCCCAAACATGTAACAGCCACGCACCAAAATACCAAACCAAACCCATTGCGGTCAATTCCGACTCATAGCAACCTTATAGGAGACAGTAGAACTGCCCCATAGAGTTTCTAAGGGGGGCCTGGTGGATTTGAACTGCCAACTTTTGGGTTAGCAGCCGAGCTCATAACCACAGTGCCAACAGGCATGCACACACATCTTTAATTATTTTAAAGGAATTATATAACTACTTTACAAAGAGAGAAAATAACACTGGCAAGATCAAATTAATATATTTGGGTTTTTTTTTTTTTTTTATATTATATTATATATGGAAACCCTGATGGCATAACTGTTAAGAGCTACGGCTGCTAACCAAAAGGTTGGCAGTTTGAATCCACCAGGCACTCCTTGGAAACCCTATGGGGCAGTTCTACTCTGTCCTATAGGGTTGCTATGAATCAGAATTGACTCGAATGGCAACGAGTTTGTATTATATATGTGTGTACATACACACATATACATACATATGATGTACACTGCTGTTAGTAATTGTTGTAATCCTTCGTGACTCATGGCCCAAAGGTATCTCAACCATTTTTTATGCCTTCGGAGTTCTTTGGGAAAGAGATAACCTGGTTTTAATGCATTTAGCTTCAAGGTGGGAGCCTTTTGAAATGCATGTAATTTAAGAACTCTGATTTGGAGCCTCATTTTTGTGTAAATTGCATATTGTCTTACGTGATACTTCCTGGATGTGTTAATTTTCTAAATTTTTGACAAATTTGCCTTTATTTCTGTGAGATAAGCCTCCTCACTATGTTTCCGAGTTACTATATTCTTGTGAGAATGAACTGCCCCATAGGGTTTCCAAGGCTCACCTGGTGCATTCAAACTGTCGGCCTTCTGGTTAGCAACCGAAGCTCTTAACCACTAGGCTACCAGGGTTTTTTGCAAGAATAAGCTATTCCCAATCTTCAGTCAGCCATAATGGCCATTTACTCCCTTATGCCTTCCATTGTTTCCAGGTATTACTGGATCCCTGATTTTCTAGCTTCTGAACAGTAAATAATGCCTTTGCAATAAGGGATAATGTATTGGAGTAGTACATTTTGAGAGACTCAAACTCCTATAAGTTATTCTTACCCTGCATTCAATCTTAGGGCTCAATCATTGCGTCCATGTATAGAAAGTGGAATTCACCTCTGTGAGCAGTTCCCCAGCATTCCAGGGCAGCTGTTTCTGCTTCTTGGCTGTTAGTACTCCTTCTGTTAAAATGAAGAATACATAGGAGCATTGATTTACCTGAGATAAAAATTTTTTTATTTTTATTTATTTGGCCTATCAGTACTTCTTTTGCCGTAATTAAGAATGCATTGTAGTGGCAATTTTCCTGAGATAAAAAAAATCTCTTGGTTTTATTTACTTGGGTTGTAAGTTCTGCTTTTGCAGTAAGGAAGAATGCATTGTACCATGTATTGAAAAGTTTCATGAAAAATAAAAAGTCTAAGAAGAAGACTAGAATAAAATGTATGTGGTGTCATTGCCAGGTGCCTTCATATTTTATGTCGTTTTGCAAATTTTCATGAAAAAAATATGTTTTTATCATTTACTCATATATCCACAGGGTTTATGATGTCCCAGAAAATGAGTAACAAAATCCGTAAATCATAACGAAAATTCTGAATTGGTCCTTTAATCAGCATGCCTTCCATTGGTGAAAACACATGGTATCAGTAAAAAATTAAAAGGAGAACATAATTGAGTCTTGAAAGGGATAACAATATAATGATCACATTAAAAATATGATCATAGAACAACACATTGGAAAATAATGTAGAAAGCACATACCTTGTTTATACTAGTTTAACTCTTCATAATCGAGAAGATAATCTATTCAATCAAACACCTTCCATATTTTTATCCAATTGGTAATTTGGCATTCTTGGTAATGGAAAGTTCACTGCATTGTTAGGCAGTTCGCTGAATTGTTAAACACTGCTTCTGTAGTGCGCTGGGAGGGGAGGAAACCAGACATAACAAAACAGGGGCAGTACTTTAAAGACATCTGAGAATTACAGAAGGATTGTGACCCAGATAAATCAAAATTTCAAAGAAGCAGAACCATTTTTATGTGAGCAGAGGATTGCCAGCAAAATGTTACTTTGAGGCATTTGCCAACTCGGGGTGAAGATCTCTGGGCCTCTGCTAGGGAAAAGAATGACCACCAGAGTTTTTAGCAGTCTTTCAAGGATGGAAAAACTAGCAAATGGAAATGCGTGAAATATATGGTCAATTTTCTCCACAAAATAAGCTAAGTTCTTAGCAATATAGAAAGCTAGGGAACTAGGCCAGATGCTTCTAAAAAGCAAGGCAGAGCTTTGTGCAGTCTTTCGTTGTCCAGTAAACAGATCCCGATCTTGCGGGTTGGGGTTGAGTTGGACAGGAAGGGAACTTTCCTCAAGCACAATACCGAAGTTCACTCAAGACTTGCCGGATTTGAAACCCAGGTCATTGTCTTTCTAAATTTATGTATTACTGAGTTTTCTTCAGGAACACACACACACAAATAATTCAGGAATTTTAACCAGAATGAGTTCTACTCACAGCAACCCTAAACGACAGAGTAGGACTGGCGCATAGGGTTTCCAAGGAGCCAACCTTTTGGTTAGCAGGCTGAGTTCTGAACTGCTGCACCACCAGGGCTCTGTATAGTGAATTGTTGTTGTTAGAGGCTTACAAAACTTTTGAAAGGGCTGGAGAAACGAAAGTTGGAGAAGCAGCTGCTAGTTTTCAGGACATCAGAAGTTGCGAGAATTGCTGGGAGCTGCTGCCAATGATCCCAACTGCCTATAGCACAAAAAAGTGTAATTCACGGGAAGATAATACAGAGGCTGCTGGCAGAAACCTTTCTTCTGTCATCTGCCAAAGTCCATTACCCTGGACTGTCACTGCTGGAGCTGTAATGATTTCTTCTTATCTTCTACATTCCACATCTCACACATGCTTCTTGTTGGTAAGACTAAACTGGAAGTATGCTGGCAAGGGAGCCTTGAAAACTTAGTGTCTAGGCTTCCAGCCTTTTTGATACTGGGGAAGGCTTAAACGGGAACAAGAATAGTGCTGGAACACCAGCAGACCTTCTGGCACTGTCTCTTAACCTGGTTTTCATTCTTATCCGCCCTTCTAAACCACAGTTATACGGCAGCATACTTCTGCCTGATAAAATGTAATTATCCTTTTTACATATGAAGACAAACCGTTTCCCTAAAGAGGAAAAACACATACCCTCACTCATCAATTCATCACATAAATATCCCTGTAATTTGTATCCATTTCTGAATGACATGATTCCTTTTCTAGTTTAGCTATAATCCTACTTGGATATTGTGTAATCTAAAGAGCAAATTATAAAAATAACCACCACTAATACTCTTTATATAAAACAGTAGAGAAAAGGAACAAAGAGAAAAAGTTAATGAATATTAATATGCACATTAAAAAAGCAAGGAAAACTGCATATTGGCTACAGTCCTTATTTCTATAATCATTCACAAGACACCTGTTACTATTCATACCTCCTATTACCCACTTTATATTCTCTTTGTCCTCAACCAGCAACATATCTGGATGGGGTTTTTTAACTGGCAGGGCAATCCAACTTTATTCTTTTATAGTATGAGCACTTAATGGTCCTGCATGTGTTTGTTTTGGTCTGCCACAAAATTTTACTACTTGACATAGAAGCTTCCTGAGAATTGGTACATGGCAAGTGAATTTTTTGGAACTTTCATGTCTGAAAGTGTATATTAAATCTTTATACTTGATTAATACTTTTAATGGATTTAGAATCAGAAATTAGAAATAAGTTTCTAATGCGTTTTTGCTTCTGTACTTTTGTGGATAATCTGATATATTTTTCTCTTCTGAAAGTTTTTATAATAGCTTCTTAATTCCAACTTCTAAAATTACACAGTTATGTAGCTTGATGAGTATCTTTTTTTATTCATTAACCTGGGTGCTTTTCAATATGGAAAATCATGGTCCTTTAACAGAAAGGGATAAACACTACTGTTTTAGCAAAGGCCAAAAGTCAGCCCCTGTAACTGACTCCTTTGGTCAAGATAATAAATTAAAAACAAAAACAAAAACAACTATCCCAGTGAAATGGCAGAAATTAGCATCTCCTACAAAAGCGTAAATACTGCAGGGGTGGTGGTATCCATCATATCTCAATTAATTCAACAATCTTTCTCCTTCAGAAACCAAATAGATGATTGTTGGTAACCGTGGTTACTATAAATCTAACCAAGTAGTAGCCTGATTACATCTACTATACTGGGTGCTGTATCTTTAATAAAATGGATTAACACAGACTATGTAATATTTAGCTGTTGAATTTCCAAACGTGTTATGTTTTAATATCCACCAGGACGGAGGAAGAGATACAATTCACATTAATGTGGGATGCATAACAGTATATCATAACAATTTTAAACCCAGCCTATTTTAACACTCTTGTTCTCCGTATTTCACAATGTATTTCATAAGAACTAGATTCTTTGGAGGTGCCACAAAACATTACATCAGACCACAAGATTGACAGCATAATCTTAATTGAAACTGATGAGCAAGAAATATTAAACATTCCAGTTGCCTGGGAGAATTTGTGTTTATCTCCAGAATTGTGAAATAGGTCAAGTTTTTAAGGACCCGTAATCTAGGACAAACCAGGACATCCCATTGTAATAGCAACACCTAAGGTAGATAAAAGACAGCATTTGTAATATTTGGCAAACACCAAAAGTAGAGTTACAGGTTAGAAACCTAGGAATCTAGAGACAGTTCAGCAGCTTTTTTCTACAAGGTGCCTGCTAGTAAATATTTTAGGTTTTACAGTCCACATGGTCTCTGTTGCAGCTGCTTAACTCCGGGACAATAGTGCAAAAGCAGCCACAGCTACATACATACATGAGCACGGCTGTATTCCAATAAAATTTCATTTCTAAAAACAGGCAGTGGAGTGTGTTTGGGCTGCAGGCCATAGTATGCCAATCTCTATTCTAAAGCAAAGCCATGCCATCTGTACTAGAGAATTATCTTCCATTTGAAAAACAGCTCCTGGCATGCTTCTAGGCCCTGATTATGGGTTATTCAGTGACCATATCACTGGAGCTGCCCGTTACGGGTGCTGAAAGATCCATGAAGTCAAAAACCTTCATGAGTTCAGGAACAATCTATTGTGACATAGAAGTGGTACAACCAATATTGGGCCCACACAGGTTCAAAAGAAAATAATAAGCTACACAAACAGGCAGTTCAGAGCACTAAGTCATCACCTCCCACTTACCAGAACTGACATCCTGTCACATTTTATAACTGTAGCCTAGGGGGTTCCTTATGACCATTAGAGAAGAAAACAAAACAAAACAAACAAAAACAAAAGAGTCTAAGCTTGGGTCAGCTTGGCATATTTGGGCAGGTCAAAAACGGATTGCTGCTGTGTTTCAGCCAGATTCAGGAGGTCCCTGAAAGACAGTGGTAAGAGGATACTCCTCCCATTTGTCAAACCTTCAGGCAGGGCATCTGGCCCACCAATCTTTGTGGTCAGAATATTGCCTGAGGTAAAGATATACATATAGTCATGGATAATGTTGAATAGCTCAAGAAATGATCACTGATCTGGAAAGAGGAAGATTGGAACATGAGCAACAAAGAGATTTGGGAAAGGAGTATATTGATAGACCAATGGGAGTTGGCCCAAAGTTTGAGAATCTTTGAATTGCAAGTTATTATTTGAGAACATCCACTGCAGAAGGGGCACTAAACAGCCAAGTCGACAAGATGACTCAGCCAATAAATTTAAACCAGCCTGTGCCCTCAGCCAGTCCATCTTTGTCCAATGAGCTCCTGAACTAAGCCGCCATCATATCAGAGATGGAGCCCCTGTGTAAGCCTAATAGCTTGGGCTCTATTTTCATCAATGCTGGTTTTGTTACTGCCATTGATAAATGGCCAAACCCTCCTTAATGAAACCAGAGAGCAAGTTCATTGACTCCTTCCCCCCTGAAAAGGGCAAGATTTCATCCTAACTAGCACTGACACGTATTTCAAGCATGGCTTTTTATTTTCTTTCCTACCTGCATTGCCTAAGCCATCGCAATTATTATGATATCTATAAAACATTGCCTTAGAACACGTGGACGTGGATTACAGGACAGCAAAGATGGTCTGGCAGAAGACACACAAATGTATGATTCACTGATCCTACCATGCATCACAAAATCTCCCAGGCTTCCAAGTGTTGGAACAGTCTTTGAAGGGTACAGCTGAGGTACCAGCTTGAAGATGTAATCCTATGATGGAAGGGCACTGTCCTCAAGAATGCAGTATATACCCTAACGGAGTGATCATTATATGATGCTGTGTCCCCAATTGGTAGAATACATAAGTTTTTGATCTGCGCATGGAAATTGGAGTGACCTGAAAATATTATAGCCAAGAAAACCCTATGAAGCAGTTCTACTCTGTCATATGAGGTTGCCGTGAGTTGAAAATGACTTAATGGCACCTAGCGACAGCAATAGCTAAACATCACTCCCAGTGAATCACTTGGAAAACTTGTGCTTCCCATCCTTGACACTTTATGTTTTATGGATCTATATATCTTTGGTTCTCAGTGAGATACTCTTCCACCATGGAACACAATGACATTCTGACTAAAGCTATGGCTACCACCTAGTCATTTTGAGCTCTTCGTTTAGGTAGAATGATAGGCAAAGAAAATAGTCACTATACGGACATAGGAGCCCTGGTGGCATAGTGGTTAAGTGTTGGGCTGCTAACCAAAATTTGGTGGTTTGAATCCACTAGCTGCTCTGGTTGCTATGGGGTGGAATTGACTCAACAGCAATTTTTTTTTTTCCATACAGACATAGATAATTAGATAAGTGAACATGATCATTATGAGGAAATAGAGCTTCTAACTTAATAGAGGCCAGGCATCATCTAGACAATAGCACTAAGATGTCTGTTGTTAATCTCACAACCAGGGCCTATAAGTGAATTGTATACATAAAAGGGCTCACAATTCTCAGGGATGAGGGTCTCTATCACCTCACAAGGAAAGCCACCTGAATAGTGACAAATGGTAGTCAAGGGTCTTGAAAATCCAAAATGAGTGGTAAAGAACGGAAGAAGAAGATGATGAATATCAGGTCCAAATGCTGCTGTGGGGGTCTAGAGTCTCCCACTAACCCCCCTCTTTAAAGTTTTTTAAAATTCCTTGAATTACCTGGGATTAGAATTGCTGGGTCATAGGGTAAATACATGATTAAATTTGTAAGAAATAGATAAGCATGTATTATTTTACACTTCCATCACTAATACAGTAAAGCTTAAAAAAAAAGCTTAAGATACTTTAAATTCTTATCAATATTAACAGCTGTGAGATATTTTAATTTTTTATATTCTTGAGAATTAAAGTGATATTTCAATATTTTAAAATTTGCATTTCTCTGAGGACTAATAATTTTGAGTTCTTTTCTATGTGTTTAGTGTGTATCTTGTGTGGTTGTCATGGATTAAATTATGTCCTCCAAAAAGATATGCTAAATTTAACTCCCTATACCACTGGGTTGCTTTTTATACCTGTGAATGTGACCTTGTTTGGAAATAGGGTCTTTGAAGATGTTACCAATTAACATGAGATCATACTAAGCACCTAATCTGGGTGGCTTCATTCTAAAAGAGGAGAAGAGACACAGAGACAGACATAGAGGGAAGACTGACATGTGATGAAGGGAGCAAAGATGAAGTTATGCTGCCACAAACAAAGGAATGCCTGGGGCTAGCAGAAGTTTTGGGGAGGCAAGAAAGTATCCTTCCCTAGAGCCTTAGGAAAAAGAGCATGGCCCTGCTGACACTCCGAATTCAGACCTCTAGCTCCCTGAACTGTGTCCATAACCTCTGTCATTTTAAGCCACCCACTTTGTGATACATTGTTATGGTTGCCCTAGGAAGCTTATACAGTAATATCACATAAAGTAACAGGATTCATATCTTACTCTAGCGTATATTGTTATATTTTATATTATCTTACTCTAGTACCCTGTATTATATAACGTATCTAGTATACGTTATTATATAATGTCTTTATCCATACAGTTTATTTTTAAACCTAAATTCTGTACTTCCTATACTTATGTATTAATACCACAACGAAAATTTTATTTGTCTATATTCTTTTGCCAACAATCATCTGTCAGTTTGTTGTACTGTGGTGGCTTATGTGTTGCTGTGTTGCTGGAAGCTTTCACAGCAACTTCAAGTGCCGATGTGCCTTAATTTGTTTCATTTGCTGATGTGGCATGAATCCAAAATGAGAAGAAACAGCAGCAAATATCCATTAATAATCAGGACAGGAATGTATGCAGTATGAATCTAGCAAAATTAGAAGCTGTCAAAAATTAAATGGAACACTTGAAGATAGATATTCTAGGCATTAGTGTGTTGAAATGAACTGGTATTGGGCATTTTGAATCAGACAATCATAAGGTCTATTAGGCCAGGAATGAAAAGTAGAGAGGAATGGCATGACATTCATTGTCAAAAAGAACTTTTCAAGATCTATTCTGAAAAACAACGCTGTTAGTGAAAGAATAATATCCATAGGCCTCCAAGGAAGACCAGTTAATACAACTATTATTCAAATTTATGAACCAACCACTAATACCAAAGATGAAGAAACTGAAGATTTCTACCAACTTCTGTAGTCTGAAATTGATCAAACAAGCAATCAAGATGTATCGATAATTGCTAGTGATTGAAATGCAAGAGTTGGAAACAAAAAAAGGATACAAGTTGGAAATATCGCCTTGGTGATAGAAATGAAACTGGAGATTGCATGATAGAATTTCCAAGACCAACAACTTATTCATTGGAAATACCTTTTTGCAACAACATAAGTGGTAACTGTATATATGGACCTCAGTAGATGGAATACACAAGAATCAAATCAATGACATCTGTGGAAAGAGACTTTGGAAAAGCTCAATATAATCAGTTACAACAAGGCCAGAGGATGACTGTGGAACAGACTATCAATTGCTCATATGCAAGTTTAAGTTGAAGCTGAAGAAAATTACAGCAAATTAATGAGGGGCAAAGTACGACCTTGAGAATATTCCCCCTGAATGTAGGTACCATCCCAAAAGCAGATTTGAGGCATTGAACATTAATGATTGAAGACCAGTCAAGTTGTAGGATGACATCAAGGATATCATGCATGAAGCAAGCAAAAGGTCATTAAAAAGAAAGGAAAGAAAGAAGACACCAAAATGGATGTCCGAACAGACTCTGAAACTTGTGAATGGAAGAAATGATGAAGTAAAAGAGTCAAACATAAGATTTCAAAGGGTGGCTTGAGAAGACAAAATAAGGTATTACAGTGAAATGTACAAAAATATGGAGTTAGAAAACCAAAAGAGAACAATGCACTGGCATTCCTCAAGCTGAAAGAACTGAAGAAAAAATTCAAGCCTAGAGTTGCAATACTGAAGGACTCTACGGGCAAAATATTGCAGGATGCAGAAAGCCTCAAAAGAAGTCAAAAGGAATACACAGATCCAGTATACCAAAAAGAATTGGTCAATGTTCAACCATTTCAGGAGGTAGCATATGATCAAGAACTGATGGTATTGAAGAAAGAAGTCCAAGCTGCACTGAAGACATTGGCAAAAAATAAGGCTCCAGGAATTGACAGAATACCGACTGAGATGTTTCACCAAACGGACACAGCACCAGAGGTGCTCACTTTTCTATGTCACGAAATTTGGGAGACAGCTACTTGGCCAACCAACTGGAAGAGATCCATATTTGTGCCCATTCCAAAGATAGGTGTTCCAATAGAATGGACAAATTATTGAAGAGTATCACTAATATCACAGGTAAGTAAAATTTTGCTGAAGGTCATTTAAACGTGATTGCAGCAGTACCTCAGCAGGGAACTTCCAGAAACACAAGTCAGGTTCAGAAGAGGATATGGAACCAGGGATATCATTGCTCATGTCAGCTGGATCTGGCTGAAAGCAGAGAATACCCGAACAAAAGAATATTGCATGCTCTAAAAAAAAAAAAAAATTTTTCTTAAAATCAGAAAATGTGTGTGTCAAGGTGGCATATTTTCACCATAGTTATTCGAACTGTATGCTGGGCAATAATCTGAGAAGCTGAACTATATGAAGAAAAACATAGTATCAGGATTGGAGAAAGACTTATTAACAAACCACAATATGCAGATAACACAAACTTCCTTGCTGAAAGTCATGGGGACTTGAAGCACTTTACTGATGAAGATTAAAGACTGCAGCCTTCAGTATGCATTACATCTCAACATAAAGAAAACAAAAATCCTTTCAACTTGACCAGTAAGCAACATGATGATAAATGGAGAAAATTTTGAAGTTGTCAAAAATATCATTTTACTTGGATCCACAACCAATGCCCACGGAAGCAGCAGTCAAGAAACCAAATGGCTTATTGTATTGGGCAAATCTGCTGCAAAAGACCTCTTTAAAGCAAAGATGTCACCTTGAGGGCTAAGGTTAACTTGATCCAAGCCATGATATTTTCAATCACTTCACATGTGTATGAAAGCTGGACAATGAAAAAGGAAGACAGAAGAAGAATTGACTTATTTGAATTATGGAGTTGGTGAAGAATATTGAATATACCATGGACTGCCAAAAGAGTGGACAAATTTGTCTTGGAAGAAGTACAGCCAGAACGCTCCTTAGAAGTGAGGATGGCGGGACTTTGTGTTACGTTATTTGTACATGGTATCAGGAGGGACCAGTCCCTGGAGAAGGACATCATGATTGGTAAAGTAGGGGGTCAGCAAAACTTAGGAAGACCCTCAAAGAGATGGATTGAAACAACGGCTGCAACAATGGGGTTAAATTTTGCAACAATTGTGAGGGTACCACAGGACCAGGCAGTGTTTTGTTCTGTTGTACGTAGTGTTGCTATGAGTCTGAACCAACTCGAAGGAACCTAATAATAACAACATATTCCTTTGACCAAACATTTATTTTCAAAACATCTTGATAACCGATATAAAGTGTATACCTTTACATGTTAAGGCTGTACTTGTACCCATTCTTATTTCCCTAGCTCCTGTTTGAATCAGTAGTGACTGATAGAGTTGCTAATAAATGAGCAAGAAACCATCTTAATACTGCTATCTTCATAAATCTTCGTTGCGTTGCAATCGTCTCTCATTCCTATTTCAAATTTTCATATTGAAAATAAGGTTATGCTCAACTGGCTACTTAAAAATGTATCAGATAATTCACTTTAGAAACTCAACTGGGCGGTTATCTTTCAGTTCTCCTAAATAGTTATTTTAGTATAATTCAAAATACATTTTATCAAAATGTAATGGGATATTTGAAACTATATAAATTCTTATAGCTATAGCTATATATATGTTCCATAGTTCCGGAGAGATTTATGCCCTAAAACTTTTTGCTAGACTGAATTTCAAAATAAAATACTATGAAATATATTTATAGAGATCAACATGTTTCCTGTTGATCACACAACTCTTCTATCCTAGTATAAAGAAATAGTATTTTAACATTCATGAAATCTCAGCCTTAGCATAAATGAAAGCTTTATATTTAACTATATCGAACTAGTGAATAAAATAATGGTAGAAAACTAAGAAAAGCAGGAACTCGAGTCAAGTATGATAGCATGATTGTTTTATTTCTATTTAAATGTTAATGCATATTGCCGCACTTGAACTTGGTATTAAGAAATGATCTGTGCTCTAATTATGGGACAATTTTTACCTTTATATATTTTATTGCTAATGATATAGTGTTATCATCTTAGTGGGTAGGAAGAGAATATCTTTTTAAAAGGATATTTGCCTTTATGGAAATTATGTTTTTCTTTCTTCTTTATTTTAAAATATTGCTGCCTGGTAAAAAAAAAAAAAAAAAATATTCTTGTCTGCTGAACAGACTGCAGTGCTAACTCTCAGTGGAAAGAAAGCATCAGCTCTGCTTGCTAAAGAAGCAAGAAGGAGCCATTATTAAGGTTTACCTGGCGGGGGCGGTGACTAAAAATATATACATAATATATATATATATATATATACCAAACCCATTGCCGTTGAGTGGATTCCAACTCATAGTGACTCTATAGTGACCCTATAGAATAGAGTACAACTGCCCCATAGAGTTTCCAAGGAGCTGCTGGTGAATTCAATCAGCCATAGCTCTCTGTAGCTCTTAACTACTGTGCTACCAGGGCTCCCTATGTATATATATACACACACACACACATATATATGTATATATATATATATATATACTTCCATTTATATATACATATATACTTCCATTTATATATATATATACTTTCATTTATATATGTACTTTCATTTATATATGTACTTTCATTTATATGTATGTATACTTTCATTTGTATGTATACTTTCATTTATATATATATACTTTTATTTATATATGTACTTTCATTTATATATATACTTTCATTTATATATATATGTAAATGAAAATAGTTCCTAGACATTTGGTAAGAAGACTTGGGACAAAAAAAAAAAGGCAAATTCTTTTTCTTCTACTGAGAGGTATGCTTAATGTAATTTAATTGTTGTTTTACTGAAAGTTATGCTCCGTGTTTTATTACTCCTCCTATGAAACTCCACCTCAATCTTCTAAATTTTCTTCTTAATCGAAGTATGCTCTCTGATGTCTTTTTTTTTTTTTTTTTTGCAAGACAATGTTGATACTAGGTTTTCTGTCAAATTCGACATTGGCTATCAACAGAGACCATGCACTGTATATCTCAGTTACAAATGTTTTTCTCAGAAAACTACAAAATTCCAACATTTCTAAATAAATGAGAAAAAAATACAAATAGCTACTTTAAAAAAAATAATTTTTTTGCTGTTGAAAATGTATGCAGCAAAATATACCAATTTAACAATTTCTACATGCCCAATTCAGTGATATTGATTATATTCTTCAAGTTCTACAATTATTCCCTCCTCCTTTTCTGAATTATTCTTCCACCACTAACATGAACTCAGTGCCCCCTAAATTTCTCCTCTAACCTTTCTAATTACTGTTGCCACTTTGATCCCATATGGATAGTAACTAGCCTTTTCTGTATCTACGGGGTGTGGAGGAAAGAGGAGATAGAGCAGTCGCACAGATTTACGAAGATCAAGTCACTAATGAGATATCAATAGATTTGCCAAATTCTATGTTTCAGCTCTTTTATGTTGTTAGAAAATGGACAGTTGTGAAAACTTAATTGATCTTGAACCCAAAATTCCTGGGTTCAAATCTGGAACATACATTAACTCTATGAGCTTGGGCAAGTTGAGCATATTTCCAAGTTTCTTCACAAAATTATAATACCTGTACAAGGCATGTATTCCTCTTCTGGTAGTTTGAGAAAATGAGCTCTCAAATTATTTGTAAAAAAACTGCATGCATCTTTTAGTGTGGCATTCTTAGAGAAAGTGATATTGTACAGCATCTGTGAGATGCAACATTTTGGAAAAATTACACAAACACCACACTTTAGAATCAAATGCCATAAATTTTAGGTCCACTCTTTGTTATAAAGTAAAAATTGTCTGCGAATGAAAAGTAGTGGTAAATGTAATTGAATTCGAAAGAGATAGATCTGAAATTGACATCTCTTTCTTCCACTTAACAGTTATTTTGTAGCTGAGCCTGTGTTTTCTTATGTATGAAATGTGATAACAACACCTGTTCTAAAGGGTTATTGGGAAGATTAGTGTTAAATTGTATAAAGAACTAGCATAGCTTCAAACACATTGTATTGCCTCAATGAATTTCAGTTATTACTTTGTTTGCCTAAATTTATAAAAACAATTGCAAAGCTTCTCCTAAGGAAATGGGTAATAAAAAAAATAATAAAATGAAAAAGAATGTCAGAAAAAAGATAAATAGCATTAATTTATTTTGAAGTGCATCAAAATGCAAATGTACTTAAAAAAGAAATGCTGCACTAAACAGACTTTGATGTATTTCTTCTCAAAAGAGGCTTTAGAGAAATCTTTAGTGGTCATAATTGTTGCTGGCAATATCAATATTCATGGCAATGAAATTATTTCTCTTTTGATAGAACATACTGTCTGTCATACACTTGTCAATAAAAATACCATTTTTTTTTTTTTCATAATTCAGATCGTCTTTCCCTTAAGAAATCTGATTTGGAGAAGCTATAATTTCTAAAGAATCAATTAACACCTTCATTGTAAAACAAACACTTTGTTTTCCAATAAAGTAGGTTGGTCAAACCTTTAACCAGTTCTCACATCCATCCTTCTGACCGTGATTACAATCTCAGGAACAAGCAGCAGGCTGGAACTCTGTCACTGTGTGCTTTCATTGTCCAAGAAGGTTGCCAAGCACTTGGTTCACAGTTCAAAGTAGCACAAAGTGCAACTTCTTGCTGTTTTTGCTCAAAAATATTCCTGAAACGTTTTCCTTATGCTGTTTCATCACTTGCTTTTTAAAAATGTGTTCCTATTAAATATTGATTACAAGAAGGAGAATATCTACAAAATATTGTAGGGTATAAAAAATAGTGAACAAAGGTATGCACTCAGTGTCTTAGGCCATATGCTTGTCATCTAGTAAATGCTGAATAAGTATAAATATAAATTAGTTTATAAATATAAACTAATATAAACAATTGTCTAAAAATTCTAATATGTAAAATTTTCAGATCTTAAAAAAATATGTTAGAGATAAAAAGTGTTACAGATACATTTGAACTTCCTCAGTCCCTCAGTCCTCTTCCCTCTCCTTCATTCTCCAAGGAAACCACTACTCAGAAGTTACCACTCTTCCTTCTCCTCTGCTATTTATAGCCAAGATTTTTTAAAGAAATTATACTTCGCTCATTAATTTCTCTTAGCCACAGCACCGCTTTAACACTGCAATTATAATGCCCACTCATAGTATTTAAAAATATTTTTGTATAGAATAATTTACAGAGAGACTAAACATGCACCGTCCATCTTTATTCCGTGTTTAATTTCTAACTAAATTTTTCTTTATAAAAATATTTTTAAATGCCATGGGTGATTTTTATAATTACTGTGTTAAAGTGGTGCTGTGGCTAAGAGAAATGCTCCTTAGAAGCATGGATGGCGAGACTTCGTCTTACATACTTTGGACACATTATCAGCAGGGACCAGTCCCCAGACAAAGACATCATGCCTGGTAAACTAGAGGGTCAGTAAAAAAGAGGAAGACCTTCCACTAGATAGACTGATACAGTGGCTGTAAAAATGGGCTCAAATATAGCAATGATTGTGAGGATGGTGCAGGACAGGGCAGAGTTTCGTTCTGTTGTACACAGGGTTGCTATTACTAGAAGCTTATGCGATGATGGCACCTAACAAAAACAACAAAGGATCTTCATTAATTTTACCCTATTTTGCAAACACCTCTGTAGGGCTGTAATGTTCTAAGCAGTTTATAAATATTAACTCACGTAATCTTCATAACAACCCAGTGAGGTAGATACTGTTATCACACCCATTCATATGATGAAATAGAGTCTCAGAAAGGTTAAGTAACTTACCTAAGATTGTACCCATCGTCAGTAGCATAGCCAGCATCTGAGCACAGCATCCAGCTCCAGACCATTTACATCTACTTTCAGCTGCTTCTAAATCTTTGTATTTTATAACATTTGTTTGATAACATTTTAAATATAAAAAACATACAAACCACAGATATGCTTGAATCTCCTCTACACTCCTCCAACACTATCCTGAATGTAGTGCTTATCATTCCTTTCATGTTTTTATGTTATCACCAATAATATAAGTACCCATAAAATTTACTGTATATAAATACTTATATCATCTAAAACTTTCAATCTGTTTTATAAACATTTTTATGATTTATGCATTATGACTCCTGTCTTCCTAACGTATTCATTTCCACTGCCGCATAGTTTCCACGGTACCACAATTTATTTTTCTATTTTACTGCCTCTTTACATTTAAACTGTGCCCAATAATCTTTACTGCTACCACAAGACCATGCAATATCGAACATTCTTTTATAACTCTTCTTGTACGTATGTAGGGAATTTGCCTAGTGTGTGCAGGAAAAAGTGAGTTGCTGGATCGAATAAGATACATATACACCATTTATTTAAAAGCTATTGTCAAATTGATTTCCAAATAGTGGTAACAATTTATGCTCTCATTAGCAGACTCTGCATTACCTTCGCCAGCGTTTCACATTGGCGTTGAGAGACTTTTCATTCTTTATCCACTGAGTATCAAATAAGGGTTTTTTATTTGATTTGATTTGAATTTTTTAATTGATTTCCTGATTATAAGGTTGAACACTATTTTGGTTTATGTAATTCCTTTCCTGTGAAAAGCTTCTTTATGACTTTCGTCAATTATTCTATTCGTTTTTTTTTTTACCAACTTAAGTATTGGAGATGCTTATATATTTTGTGCACTAATATATAATCACTTACATGTGTTGAAAATATTTTCTTTCATGTTATTATTTCTAGTTATTCAAATTTATTTTCCAATTGTTTACAGTTGTGAATTTTGAATAATAAATTTTAACTTATTATCATTATTATTTTATTTAGGTCTCTCTGATTTACAGTTGCTAGGTTTAGCAAATACAAATTCCTGCTGCCCAGGTAGGCTTAAATGTGAGATGAATAATGAATACATTTTTAGTATAAGCATGTCCCAACTATTGCACGGGACATGCTTATACTGAAAACGTATTCATTATTTATCTGAAATTCAAATACACCTGGGTGTGCACTACTCTATCTAGCAACACTGTTTTGATTGAAACAAGAAAGTAAAATTAATATTCTATTTTAATTCCTATAACTTAAAAAAAATAAAGTTAAAAGTTTATTATAGAAAATCCACAAAAATAAAAAGCATAAAATGAATTTGAATAATTAAACTTCCTTTTTTTTTTTTTTTTTTTTGAGAAGTTGAAGCATTTACTGCTTAAAATTGCACTGGGTCTTTTGAAACATCCTCCATCTGTGCAGTTGCCTGAATTTATCCTTCATTTCTCTTCTGCAAAATGTTTACCTCATCTTTTAACCTAATTACATCTTTTCTCTCTTTTTGCCTATATTTAATGTATTTTGTCAATTGCTTCAAGGTACTTCAAGCAGAATGAGTATAATCATGAGTTTATCCAATTGTATTGACCAAATTCAATCCTGGGTTCCTAATTGCCAGATCTAATAACACATTTGACCTCTTATTTTCCTGTGCTTTGGGAAGTATTTAGCATTTTTAGTCATTTTGATCTTGTAAGATACTCTGCTTTGGCTTCCTTCTGCCTTCCTGTGGCTCCTTTGTCTTTGTCCCTTTAGTGTTCTTATTCTTTCCATTCAGATTTCCCTTCAGATTACCCCTGCAGTCTCAGGGGTTTTGTTCCTAGACACTTAAAAAAAAAAGTCTTAATCAAGAGTACAAATAACTCTTAAAGCTAAGAGTCCTAAGTGTCTTTCTCTAGTTCAGTCCTTTCTCCAAATTAGAAGTGCAATCTTGACACACATATATCTCATGGCCTACTGAACAACATCTTTTGGATTATACATACTCAACTTGTCATTAATGGACATTTTTATCTCCCTCAAACTGTTTTTCAAATATTTTATCTTTCCAGGTTCGTCTGTCTTGGTGGAGGATAACCACCACTCACAGGATTATCCAAGATACATATATCAATGTAATTAAAGACTCTTCCCTCTTCTCACTGCTATCAAATTGTCCACAAATTTTTTATCAATTCAACCTCCTAATTATTAATCCAAACTGTTGTCCCCTCCAATGTTACTTATATGATCTTATTTCAACCTCCATCCTTCTAAAATTGAATTCATCACTGAAATGACTCCTAACACCCTCCTTGCCTCGCCCCGCCCCGCCCCTCTCCGCCCGCCCCGCTCCTAGTTTTGTCTTTCAGAAATCGTTGTTCTTCTCTTTTTACCAGACTGAATTGTTTTAATGCAAATTTGATAATACATATAATTTTGTCAATGCATATTCCTAGTGCATCATGCAAAGTCTTTCATAGTTTGGTCCATAACAGCTGTCTTACTTACTTAATGCTGCTGTAACAGAAATACTAAAATTGGGTTGCTTTGAAGAATAGAAATCTAAATTCTCACATTTCTGGAGGCTAAAAGTCCAATTCAGGGTCTCAGTTATGTTAATCCCTTCTATGGGATTCTCTGCTAGTTTCTGGTATGCGCCAGCAGTCCTTGGCATTTCCTGCTGTCTATCTTCTTGTGTGTGTTTCTGTGTCTATTATGCTTTTTTTTTTTTAACTCAGAAATGATTAGGATTAGGACCCACCATACTGTAATATGACCTCATTAATATAACAAAAGAAAAGCCCTATTTCCAAACAGGATTACATTTACCTGTCCAGAGGCATGCTTATTCTACACATACTGCAGGAGAACACCACTGAGTCCACAATATCAATTTTCCACACACATAGACTATTTCCCAAATTTATATTGTACTCCAACCTTACTAAACTATATGTAATCATCAAATTGCTATGTAGTAGTCTCTATTCTTCAAAATCTTTGCTGCTTCTGTCTGCCAATCTTGCCTCTGTATAGAATTATACTTCCTTGCTCCAATGAAATCAGATTGGGCCTTGTGGTCCTAGAGAGAAATGAGAATAATAGACAGAAAAATTTCCACGTATTTTTATCCTCACTGAGATTTAAAGAGATGGACTAACTTTTCCAAGGATATAGAGAAGTTAGTAGAGAGGCAGTGACTTGAACCTAAATCTATTTTCAAATCATATAGTTTTTTTTTTTTTTTTTTTCAAAACTGTAAGCTGGATATTTGGTTCGGCACTCAATAAAAAATTCATCTATGTAAATACCAAACTCTCTCTTGGAATAACTATAGTCTCTCGCTGAGGAGTACATCACGATTGTGGTTGTTTCCTTTTTTGTTATTATACACAGATATGGAGAGGATGCTATGATGCTAAAATACATGAAAACAGCCATTGGTGATAAGCCAATACCAAGTACAGAAAGTAATTATCAGCAATGAAATTAAGGAGCAATGACCTTCAAAATTTTGTGAACATCATGTAATCTGAGTCTTTTGATAGGCAGGAAATGAAATCTATTCAATCTCATCTCTAAAAGTTTGCTTTCTCTCCCATTTTCCATTCTGTAGATGTCAATAGCACTCATCCTGCCTAATATATATATTTTTAATTCTTGTATTTGAGATGTCAAGACCAGTCCCCAAGCCATGTAATTTTTAACATCAAGCAAAAGACATAAAGTTTCTTTCCCTTCTATTCTCACTGGTATCACCTTAAGGCAAGTCTTCCACTTCATGTTGCATGGATGAAATGGTCTTTTAAATTGTCTGTGTTTCGAAAAATCTGTAACTTTTTAACAAATCCTTGTTCTGCAAACATTACTCTCATCAGATCTCCATAATGTTTATACGTTGCTATAAACTACTGGAAAAAAAATTCTTATGCATTCTCTGTATAGGTGAAATTAATATTTTTTTCTGAATATAAATCTGCAGAAATTTCATCAAGCTGGATTAATTATTACATGACATCCTATTCACATCTAAAATTATTATAACTGGAAGGAACGATGTATTAACAAGGATTAAAACTCATAAAGCTACAGAAAAAGAGAAGTGACATGTTTGGATGAGAGATAATGAGACTTCTACTTCCAGACAATAAGATGAAGTAGGCTGTGTTCCTTCCTTTCCTCCCAACAGTAAATCCTAGATAATCTCCAGAATTGAAAGGAGAAGTGAATTGGCTTTGTCTAAGTGTATATTTTTACTTATCTACCACATTTTGACATCATCTGAATCCTTTGAATGTGAATTCTTTCAGTTTTTATTTCCAGGAAATGTATGCCCATTATCTTGATTATTCCCTTGCATGCATGTTTTTGCTCTTTCCAAAAATCCTCTAATCGATTTGTAGTCATTTTAACATTATCCTCTCTATTTCTTAGCTTATTTCACAATTTCTCTCTTTCTTTCTGAAATTTTTGTGATGCTCAGTCATTTTCCACTTCAAGATTCCCCAGAAGAACTATGATTTTGTCCAATCTCCATCCTTTACCCATGGGAATCATGTGCTTCTAAAGAAGCTGGTCATTCAGAGAGAGCCCTGATTGGACTAAGTGCTACCCCTTGCTAGTGACTAGTTTAGGAATGCTCATGAAAATTAATTTGTAAATCTGAAACATGATGATTAGTTTGCTAAGGGCTTCTTGGAAATGTTTTCTTTCTCTTAACAGAAACTTTATCACAAATACTCATTTCATTTTTATTTTATTTTATTTATTTTGTTGTTAAGAATATACACAGCAAAACGCAAGAATTCAACAGTGTCTGCATGTACAATTCAGTGACATGGATTAAATTCTTCAAGTCATACAACAATTCTCACCTCTTTTTTCTGATTTTTTCCTCCTCCATTAGTATAAACTCACTACCCCTTAAGTTTCCTATCTAATCTTTCAAGTTGCTGTTGATAAATTGGTGCCATATAAATAGATCTTGAAAGAGTACACTGTTTAAGACAGACATTCTCTACTAGTTAAGTTAAATTATTGTTTGGTTTTAAGAAGGCCTCAGGGGATATTTTTGGTTTAAAACCCACTGGTTTTAAGAAGGCCTCAGGGGATGTTTTTGGTTTAAGGTTTAAAAATTATCTCAGGGCAATAGTTTTAGGGGTTCATCCAACCTCTATGGCTCCAGAAAGTCTGGGATTCATGAGAATTTGAAATCCTTTCCTGCATTTCCTCCCTTTTGATCAGGATTATTCTATTGAATCTTGGATCAAAATGTTCAGTAATAGTAGCCAGGCATCATCTATTTCTTCTGGTCTCATGATAAAAGAAACAGTTGTTCATGGAAGCAATTAGACATACATTCCGTATCCTTCTTCTATTTCTGACTCTCTTTCTTCCGCTGTTGCTCCAGGCCAATACAGACTAATTGTGCCTTAGATAGCCACTTACAAGATTTTACAACCCTAGGCACTATACAATAAACTAGGAGGTAGAACAGAAGCATTATTTCAATGCATACTTTATTGTATGTCCTCTAAACCACATCCATCTGGCACCTGCTAGTGTCTAACAGTTTACTTTGGTAAAGGGGCATCATCAAATCACACTGGTACTCAAAGTGACTCTTATTAATACATTAAAATACACTCCCTTTGTCTTTTGAGCATTATAAACCACTCTAATGGAGCCAGAAATGAAGCAAAAGTTGATGATATATTCCCTTAAAGTCAATCCTAAACCCCATTTACTTCTTTAACATTTTAATTCAAAGTGACTTTTCTTTCCTCTCAGTTACAACCACAACTCTTTTCACTAATAGTACACTGTCTTGTTCCACTGTCATTTAACTTTTCTTGCATGCCTCCTTGTCTCCTTGAAAACCCATCTGGTATATATCTGCTTATATCCCCAACTCACAAATTCACACTAAATAACAATACCTGGCCAAATTAATGAATGAATAATATTTTCACTGCTAAAATATTTGAATTCCTAGGAAATTTGAATTCCTAGTGCTTTGGACATGTTATCAGGAGGGACCAGTCCCTGGAGGAGGACATCATGCTTGGTAAATAGAGGGTCTGTGAAAAAGAGGAAGACTCTCAATAAGGTAGATTGACATAATGACTGCAAAAATGGGCTCAAGCATAACAGCAACTGTGAGGATGGCTTAGGACTGAGCAGTGTTGTTCTGTTGTACATAGGGTCATTATGAGTTGTAACTGACTTGATGGCACCTAACAACAACAGCAGGAAATTTGCAGTTTAGCATTGCACAGCTATTTATGTAAAATTAATCACTGCCAAAGTAATTGTCACATGAACACAAACAGGACAATTATGCTGTTAGTAAGCAACATAAGTGATTCGAGTACTTACTGAAATAACTTCTAAGCACAAAACCACAATGACACCTGTGGTTGAGAGGTCAACAGATACATCAAATTGTACGAGATAGACTAAATTTTCTAGAATAAAATTCATGCAAATGGAGAAGTTAACAGATAGAAATACCATTAAGCTGTGTGGGCAGCTGTCAAAGAAAGCACTGTGGAAGAAATTAATAGTTAGCCATCCATCACTTCAGCAACACAGGTACACAAGTGAACAGTATTCACTAATCCAAAGCAGATTGTACAAAATGTTCAGTGACATTTTGATCTTTTACTTATAGAAAGTAAATATCCCATTTGACTTAAATTATACAGATTCAGCAGTGAATATTACCTGAAATCTACAGATTCTCTGCCATGTAACTCCAGAAAAGAAAAGAAATAGAGACCACCTTTCCTTTTGCTTGTTAATCTTGTATATTTTATTCTGAATAAATTTTGTGATCAGCAAAATAATGCATTTACTGAATGTAAAAATAAAAAAAAATTACCTGTCAGGAATGAATAGATTTCTGGTTGCATGAATAGGTTATAATCAAAGACCTTTTGGTCAGCAACTGCAGCACTTAACCACTGTGCCACCAAGGCTAGAGGAAGAATAAAAACTGGGCAAACTTGTATCTAGGTGTATCATTGCCTTGGTGATTATCAACGGTCTCCTGACACTCATTCTGCAATGCTCCCATGAGGACAACTAATCCTAAGACCATGCCCTGCTACCATCGCTACTTCCTCCTTTACATGGTTCATATCACTGACGAGAAAAATGTGGTCTCATTACATTCTATAAAGAGCAATTAAAAAAAAATTGGACCACTGATATGAAACTATAATTGGATATTATAGAACAAACTGTTTATAGGCTACTGCTTTCACTCAATTATCATTGTTTACAGATTGACTTCTGGGACTTAGAGATGAAATAGTTCTATGATGGAGGAGAGAATAACACGTATATAGAATATACTGTTGAGATATAATTTGTAACTAGAAAGCGACTTAATAAGCCATATGTACAGCCCATATTTGAAATATCTGAAATCTCTGTTGAGGGATATAAAACAAATTCTGAAAGAATGATGAAAATTTTTACTTTGTGATCAAGAAGTTTCTATGTTGAAAATTGCCTGTTTTTTCTGATTTAAAATATGCTAATCCAAACCCTCAATGGTATATATAGAACCTTACAAATAATCATGAAGTTTCTGAAAAATAAACCAAAAATAGTTCAAAAATGATTGATCAAAGGTATACTCACTATACTAAACATTATAATGCATGCTAAAGTTATACATTAATTGAGTATAGTAAAGTTACCATAATCGATGTGCAAATAAGAGGAATTGAACATAAAGTCTTAGAACTGATTCAAGAACTTATAAAATTTATGTATGACAACTGTAACATTTCAAATACATCGACAAAGCTTTGTTTTCACAAATAATCACAAGATAAACTAACAATACAGAAAAAGGGGGCAAGGCAGGCATTGTCCTTTGATTCCTACTCCTGGCTACTTAAAACCAAAGTTCTAAACTCTGAAAAATTAGCACATGCCCTCCTGCACCAGTGCTGGCTACTTTCTCTAGGGAAAAGGAAAAAAAAAGGGCAAACAAAAAACAAATGATTTTTGTTTGCTTTGGCATCCTGAGGAGTCTCATTTATTTTCATCCATCTATCTATCTATCACCTATCTATCTATTTATCTACCTATCTACCTATAAGCCTTCGTGGTATAGTGGTTGGCTTAGTGATTAAGAGCTTGGCTGCTAACCAAAAGGTCAGCAGTTCAAACCTACCAGGTACTTCTTGGAAAACTTGAAGGCACCTAAACAACATATATGTATATATATATATACACACACACACACACACACACACATACACATACACATGAATACACATGTACATATATATGTATATGTACATACATATATATGTACGTGTGTGTGTATATATATAATATCTTGAATTCAACACTTTAAGTATTTTGTAGCAGAACTGTGTTCTCTGAGCATCTAGATTACAAGAAATAGAAAATGCTGCACACATATTCCATCATATCCAACCCCCCAAAAAAACCCAAACCTACTGCTGTTGAATTGATTCCCACTCATAGTGACCCCATAGGTTTCCAAGGCTGTAAATCTCTACAGACGCAGACTGCCACATCTTTCTCCTGCAGAGCCACTGGTGGTTTTGAACTGCCTACCTTTTGGTTAGCAGCCAAATGTTCTAACCATTGTACCACCAGGGGTCTTATCATACCCAAGAGGTTACAAAATAAAAGATATTCAGGAAATTTCTTCTCAACTGTTATATATGTCTTAGTTTAATCAGAACAATAGCTATGTTAGGATTCAGCTCTGATTTTCAACATTTATTGAAAATGCACAAATTATATCATTGCAGCTGATTGGCAATAATAATGAGTAGAGAATATAATTTATTGCTCAAGCAACTTATGATTTAGGGATTGTGATCATTAAGGCTGTGTGTCAACTTGGCTTTGCCATGATTCTGTGGTTTGGCAGCTATGATGTAGTTTGGCAGTCATTTAATGTTGTGATCACCCCCGAATGTGGTTTGGTATTATGTGATCACCTCAGTGATGGGATCTACTGTGAGTAGCCAATCATTTGAAAGGGAGTTTCCTTGGCCTACAGCCAAAACAGGCAGACTTTCCGGCAAGGCTCTCATGATTTTTCTGGCACTGCTGCAGCTGGCTCCTGTTCATCTGACCTCCAGTTCTTGGGACCTGAGCTAGCGGCTTACCTGTGATTTGCCTGCCAACCTTGGGATTCATTGATCTCCACAGCCTGTGAGCCAGGAGAAGCTTCCAGTCTGACCTGTGAACTTGGGATTTTCCAACCATTACCTTGGTATAAATCTCTCTATATATTTATACACTTTACTGGTTTTGTTTCTCTAAAGAATTCAGCCTAAGACAGGAATAGGGATAGAACAAATTTCTGTATTTAATTGATTTCTCCCCATTCTAAAATAGGTGTTTTACTTTATATTTGCTATTTTTTTAATTGGCTTAAAATACAATCAATCTTTTGGCTTTTCTTCAATATTATGTACATTTTACATTATATTTCACAACAGTAAAGGCAAGATAAATAATTTGCTGCATTTTATACAAATAACATGCACAGTATACATGATTGTGCCAACCAAGCAACCTCTCCCCCACAACCCCCCATGCTACTTTGTAAGTTCGTCATGCCCTGCATTATACGGGTGGACATGTTACTTATATGGGCACATTATTTGCAAAAAAAATATGGTAGTTCATTCTTCTAAATAAGAGTTCTTACTCTATAATTTGTTTTTAAATTATGCATATAAAATAAAAATAAATATTTTATTTAGTTGTGTTATTTACAATGGTTAAGATTATTATTAAAGACATTAAATAATGGATACTTATATGTAGTCCTAAAAAAGATTTGAAACACATTATTTTCTCATAGAAAATATAAGTATTAGACTTTAAAATACCACCAATATCTGTAACTATGTCTAAATCCATATATTTTATATGAAAGAGAGACATGTTTTTATTTTCAATTATTAACTAGGTGATGTTCACAGTTAAATAACTTTCCCAGAATAATTGTTATTTCATATTCAAGGTTATACCCTAACTCAGGTGTTCCTAAAACCCATGCCCTCCGTACTGCAAATATATGATGATTAATAACATGTCCCAGAGAGATCCAAGAGTAATGCTTCTATGTTAAGGCATATTATCTAAACACTAAGCAATTAAAGCTGGCACTTCTGGGATATTTATTTTTATTTTTTCATGTTATTATATCTTAAATGAAGAATGGTATTTAATTGAAAAAAGAAAACCTGATTTAAAAATATAACCCAGTTACACTCACTATGAATTAGGAATGATAGATACCTGCTAACTCTTGCGCTCAGAGTGTTATTTTATCAAAATGAAGTATAAAACATTTAATAATAACCTCTATAAATAGTTCTGGAATGAAAATCAGTTCCATATTATACTCGAATATTCATATTTGAAGATGAGCTAAGTATTGAACTTGAACAACTCACACATACACAATGGGAGTAATAAGACCCGCATCACAAGGAAGTTGTGACTAAACGTTCCTAAAACATCTAGCATGATTTAGTGCATAGTGTATGGCCACAATCAATAATCATTCCCATTGATGTCAAATAAAGATGAAAAAGAAAAAAAGGGGGGGAATCGCTTAAGTTCTCTTTTTAGTGTCTCATGATTTATGCATGAAGTTAAAAAATTGATTTATTTTGTTTTTCACTGATATTTATTTCCTTTTAAAAAAAGAAATTCAGCATAAATTGTTGAAAAGCAAGGAGGTAACCTTGAAGACTAAGGTGTGCCTGACCCAAGCCACAGTATTTTCAATTGCATGATATGCACGCGAAAGCTGGACACTGAATAAGGAAGACAGAAGAAGAATTAATGCCTTTGAATTGCGTTGTTGGAAAAGAATATTGAATATACCATGGAATGCCAAGAGAACGAACAAATCTGTCTTGAAGAAGTACCACCAAAATACTCTTAGAAGCAAGGATGGCGAGGCTTCGCCTTACACACTTTGGACATGTTGTCAGGCGGATCAGTGCCTGGACAAGGACATCATGCTTGGTAGAGTACAGATCAATGAAAAATAGGAAGACCCTAAATGAGACGGATTGACACAGTGGCTACAACAATGGGCTCAAGAATAAGAACAATTGTGGGCATGACGCAAGACCGGACAGTATTTCATACTGTTGTACATAGGGTCACTAGGAGTTGGAATTGACTTGATGGCACCTAACAACAACAACAACATTCTTAACTCTGAAACATGGCTTTTTAAAGCAATAGCATAGAAGTAGTAAATACTTGTTTTATAATGGTGTCATTTCAAATGTTTATTTGCAGCTGTATTTCTCCCAGTGTTTTCAGGAATCAACATTGGGGTTAGAGTATGTTTTATCAACTTTAGAATTTTAAGTTATAACATTACTAATTGTTGAAATATAAAATAGTTGCATTACATATAAAAAGTCAAAGATAACATTAATAGGTGATAGCATTTTTTTCTCAAATAGGACATGTGAAACATTAAAATATTGAGTTGTTTTTATTTATATTTTATACAAATTCTGATTATATAATATATATATTTTAAAACATCAAACAAGTTAATATGCTAACAAGTTAATAAATATATGCTATTACTAAAACTGTAAGGATGCATATAATAGAATTAAAGAGTGCATTAGTAATATTTGAAGAGATTTTAAAATGGACGAATACAGGTAAGCTGTTTAGAGTGTTAAGTATTTAAGGTATTGGGTTTTATAGATATATACCAGTTGCTGTCGATTCTGACTCATAGCGACCTGCTGGCCTTTTGGTTAGCAGCTGTAGCTCTCAACAACTGTGCCACCAGGGTTTCTTCATAGGAGCCCTGGTTGCTTAGTGGTTAAGAGCTCAGCTGCTAACCAAAAGGTCGGCAGTTCGAATCTACTAGTTGCTTCTTGGAAACCCTGTCAGGCAGTTCTACTCTGTCCTATAGGGTTGCTATGAGTCAAAATTGACTTGACAGCAATGGGTTTTATAGATATATACGGCATGCTATTTTTATCCTATGGAAAAAAACACATCAGTTTGCTTTCCTTTTAGTGCCCTCTTATGGACTTCTAGTCCCATGTATACAGGTCCAAGTCTATTTGTCTTTATATGTCATAGAGTGATTTGATGTAGTAAACATTTTTCAAATGGCAAGAATAAGCATGTTTTTTTATACATTAACTTATTCTTAGTTTTACTTGTTATAATGCTTGACAGATTAATTAAAATATTCTTCAAGTATTATGATATTGGAACCCTGGTGGCACAGCGGTTAAGAGCTCGGCTGCAAATCAAAAGGTTGGCAACTCAAATCCACCAGGCGCTCCATGGAAACCCTACTCTGTGCTCTAGGGTCGGAATGGACAACAGGTTTTTTATTATGATACTGTCTATTGTATAACAATTTAGAACTATGTTGTCTTAGATTTAATTATGTAAAACACAATTGTAGCAAATATAAGTTATCAGGACAAAATAATGGTAAAACAAAACAATACATCATACTTTCTGATAGGTTTTTAAAAGAAAATGAAATTGCTCACATAATGCCATAGTTAATGGCTGCCTGCAGAGTATGAGGTTCTCTGTGGTTCTGAAATATTCCATTTCCTTTCAGGCATTTGCCATAAATGTGCATGACAACTGCTTTCATGCTGGTGAACAATGGAATAACATTTTAATCCTCACCCTAAAAGACTAAAAGACGAAATGGTCACAGGGAAAAGTGACTTCAATTATTTTCCAGAAAATAAAAGGTGAAGGAAATTGTACTACTTAGAGAATGGTCATTTCCTACACAGTGACATTTCCTTCAACATGCACCACTCTAAATAAAGTAAAGCAAAATAAAATAATTGACAAGCTCTAATGCTCTACATATCCTTAGAGCCCTCTCAATTCTAAAAGGAAGGCTGTTACTATTGATTTTTGTTGTAGAAGAGTAATTTCATAACCTTTCAAGCTTAGTCATTATAAATGACAATAAGATATAAGAAATGACAACAAGATACCTTATTTTCCATGTATTTTCCTCCCTTGAACAAAAATCATTCAGAGCCATTGCTATTGCAATATAGTACCTGTGGAAGCTAAAAAATAAATTCAAAACCAGCCAACATATGTCTAAGTTCAAGATGTATCTTCTTATTCTTTCAAAAACAAGTGAAACATCAAAGGCAAATATTTAATAAGTGAGAACACTACATCTCTGAGGAAAATGACATCACATAGCAGGATTAGATTTTAGTAGAACTGGGCTTTTCTTTTTCCTTCTTCTACTGCCACCGTTCACTTCTAATTAAAACTAAGCTAATTTTTATATTAAAGAGTGCTTATAGATGATCTCATGATTTTCTGTGAACTTCACTTTACGCCCACCATGTTGGATAGTATATTGATAAGTAGACTGCACTTCAAAGTTTAACCAATCCTGCTACAATGGAATTTCATAGGTTTAGACAGTAAACATCTCTCATACGCTATATTTCATTGGGCAATATCCTTATACTTTATCTTAGTGCATCAAATGGTTTTTACTTTTATATAAAACTGGCATTGGGTGGTAAAAAAATGTTAAACAGCTTTATACAGTGAATTAATAACAACTACAAATTCAAAATCCATATTAGATAAAGTAAGAAAATTTCCTATCTTCCACGCTTCTCCAAGCATCATACCAATAATTCAAGGGAAATATTGTTTTAAATGTGGTACATAGGATCCCTGTGAGTCGGAACAGACTTGAGGGCACCTAACAACAACAACTACATTGATTTAAAAGTGTAAAACAGTGCACCTGACAGAAAGCAAGTACAAGTGAAAACTAAAAAGAATTGCAGACTTCTCTAGGGAGTTAGTCTATTAAGAACAATAAGATAGAGTCAAGAGACTCATATGCTCATGTGACAAAGGTCATTATGGTTAGACTAAAATGAAGGCGAGAAGTAGAGCTTATTAACTATTTGGTCTCTACTGTTTATTGTAACACAAAAAAGGGCACAGAGTGAGTGTTCCTTTACTGATTATTTATTAGCACAGACACAATAAATTAATCACAAATTTTCTTAGTCAATTTTTCTTCTAGAAAAATTCCGTTTAGGTTTATAAATTACCACATACTATCCACAGAAACGTTAGAAGAAAATAGTACAATATGTGTAATGTCTAGATCTATGTGAGAAATAAAAAATAATAGAGAGATGCAAAATATTATCTACAGTACTATGCATATGGTTTTTCCATCACTTCGATTCAAACTACTAATTGCTAAAATGAAAATATAAAGTCAACAAAATAACTAATTTTTAACTGACAGTTTTTATAAGGGTATTTTCATGTACTTAACTGCACAGGAAACCTAAAACATCCTAGTGTCATCAATTTAGAAATAAAGCAAATAACGTTCAAATAAGAGTATGTTTCAAATGGTCAGAAATAGACATAATGTACTGAAAAATTTCATTATATAAAATTTTTCCTTCTTCATATACCGATTGCAAGGGTAGTAATAAGTGACAGATTGCATCAACTTGATTAAATTCTTCTGTGTTGGATTATATAAATTTCTATTTTTTAAATAATGAAAAATTGGATATTTACTCCATTATACGTTGTTCATTTTGTGAACTCTCTACCAAACACCTTTCCATATTCAAGAGAAGATATTTTCACTCAGATTATAATTATTCTTATTATGCTAATTAATAGCAACACTGCTAGAAAAATGTATCAAACAGAAATTGAAAACTAATACATGTGAAATGATCAACTTGTAAATTAAAACAAAACACAACATTTTGCTTAAATAAATCATTCCCCAAAAGAGTATACCTTTCAAATTCACTGATTTATAGTTCTTAATCTACGATAAATTCATTGTGGTAAAACAATCTAATACCACTTCATCAAATCAATGTAACATTTTTTATATAAATTACCAAGAAAATCTTCAAAGACCCTTGTTAAATATTAGAATTCAGTTATTGATACCAACTACAGAAATCATTTCCATGTGAAATTGCACTTACTAAAATAGGTAACTTTCCAACTTTCGGACAGCCTATTTTGTGCCCTGCATATTGGTGATGGCGTGGAAGTGATAAAATACTATGCAAATTACCAGGGCAGAATCCAGTGGGAGTAATAAGCTATGAAGAGAAAATAATTAGAAAGGTTGGTTTTCAAGAATGATGACATTTAGAGCCCTTGAGTCTGAATATATTGCATTTGATGTATTTATTAAAATGTAAAGTATTAATTTTAAAAACTTACATCTGTAAGTGGAATTGTACTGACATATAAGCCATGCCTTTTAATAATGAAGATATCACTTCATCCCTGATGAAAAGAAAAGTCATGATAAAATAGCATGGAACGAGTTCTTAATGTTCATGGTCTGGTCTTGTCTTTAGAATCTCATCACTAGCTTATAATATTCTTCAATTCGTGTCAGACACTCCATGTTACATTTCCCAATTAACTTTATTCTTGATTTGATCATTTGTAGACACTAATTTCAAAGCCGCAAGTGAGCTCAAACAAATCATAAGGTCTAGCAAATATGAATTAATGGCCATCATTCAGTATATTTGCATGCGATAACACCCTTGGAGGCTTCCTAAAGATTTAGAACTGAATAAAAGTAGAAAGGGAATGACATTTACCTCTTCAGCAGTAGACTGTGCAGATAATTCATTTTGATGGGGAATTGTGCTATTGCATTCTGAATATACTCAGGAATATCAGTTCCAATGCTTGAGAAACCAACTCTATTTCAAAAGCACTAAAATTAACTTAATAAATGAAATATTAGTGTCATTTATATGGAAAACCAAACCTCTGTTGCTCATAGGCAATTATCTTCCTTACGAAGCTGAAATTTTTCTTTACAATAATACGTTTTACAGTGCTATTTTTCATTTGGATTATTTGACAAGATAATCCACATTTATGCTGAGAACTATTGAAAAAAGTGTAGAATAAATGAAGAAGTAGCTCATTTAGAGGAACCAATTCTCACCAAATAATTGATTTATAAATTAATGAATATGACTTCATAAAGTTAATTTCTTATAATTTCCCTATATGTCTTAGATGTGTTCTATGCCACACCAAGTTAAGGCTCTCATTTTTGTAATTTGGTAAGTGCATAAAATACTTATTTGGTATTAAAACACGAATTGCAGGACTTTTGGTTGCATCTCTGACATGTAAAGAACTCAAAAGTCGTCACTCCCATTGTTACAAGAAAACAGCTAAACAAAATGAAATCCAATGATTTTCTTAGACACATCAGAGAATTGAGGTCACAGGGCACCACCACACCATATCTAGAGAGTCAGGCAAGTATAGTAAACCACAGCCAAGGTTAACTTACTTGGAGAAGAAGCTTCTGGAGCCAAAAACTAGCTACTTAAGAACACTTAAGTAGTAATATTGATGAATTGTTGGAGACTGAGTATGAAATAACTTGAAAGTGAGAAACTTTGGGAGGACTAGGCTCATGGGGCCCCCTGACACTTTCATGGGTTTTACCCCAAGAATCCCACCAGTTTCTAATGGTGAAGATAATAATTATCCTAATAGGTGCAGGAAAAACATTTGACAAAATCCCATACATATGAACAATTAAAAACTCTGAGTAAAGTATGAATAGAAGTGGACTTACTTGATAAACAGGATCTTAAAAAACTTCTGGGTATCATCATACCAACTAGTAAAATAATTAATATATTTTCTGTAGATTTGGGAAAAGGTAAAGATATTTGATATCCCCATTTTCATTCATTTCATTGTACTGAAGGTTGTAACAATGCATGAAGACAACAACAACAATTATTAAAGGCTTGCTAGTCAGAATTGACTCGACGGCAATGGGGTTTTGGGGAATTGGAAAGTAAGAAGTAAACCTGTTTTTTATTGAAGTAAATCAGTCCAATCAACAATATAAATATTATTAAAACAAATAAGTAAGTTTAGAATATGCAAGATATAAGATCAATATTGTTGTTAGGTGTCATCAAGTCAGTTCCATCTCATAGCAACCCGTGCAAATAGAAGGAAACACTGCCCAGTCCTGTGCCATCCTCACAGTATGGTTATGGTTGAGACCATTGTTGCAGCCACCATGTCAATCCTTCTCCTTGAGGGTCTTCTTCTTTTTCACTGACCCTCTACTTTCCCAAGCATGATGTCCTTCCCCAGAGACTGAGCACTATTGATAACATGTTCCAAGTATATGAGATGAAGACTCACCATCTTGCTTCTAAGGAGCATTCTGGCTGTATTTCTTCCAAGACAGGTTTTTTCATTCTTTTGGCAGTCCATGATATATTCAATATTCTCCAACACCATAATTCAAAGGCGTCCATTCTTCTTTAGTATATGAGGTGATTGAAAACACTATGGCTTGAGACAGGCATACCTTAGTCTTCAAAGTGATATTTTTGCTTTTTAACACTTTAAAGAGGTCTCTTGGCCAATGCAATGCATCTTTTGATTTCTTGACTGTTGCTTCCATGGGTATTGATTATGGATTGAAGTAAAATGAAATCTATGACAACTTTAATCTTTTCCCCGTTTATCATGATGTTGCTTATTGGTCCAGTTGTGAGGATTTTTGTTTTCTTTATGTTGAAATGTAATTAATACTGAAGCTATAGTCTTTGATCTTCATCAGTAAGTGCTTCAAGTCCTTTTCACTTTCAGCAAGTAAGATTGTGTCATCTGCATAACACAGGTTGTTAATGAGTCTTCTTCCAATCCTGATGCATCGTTCTCCTTCATATAGTCCAGCTCAGTATAAAGATTGAACAGGTATGGTGAAAGGATACACCCTGAATGCACACCTTTCCTGACTTTAAGCCACACAGTATCCCATTGTTCTTTTTGAAGGACTGCCTCTTGATCTACATACATGTTCCTCATGAACACAATTAAGTGTTCTAGAATTCTCGTTCTTCTAAATGTTATTCATAATTTGTTATATCCACAAGTCAAATGGCTTTGTGTCATCAGAAAAACACCGGTAAACATCTTTCTGGTATTCTCTGCCTTTAGCCAGGATCCATGAGGCATCAGCAATGATATCCGTTTCACATCCTCTTCTGAATCTAGGTTGAATTTCCAGTAGTTCCCTGTTTGATGTCCTGCTGCGATGGCTTTTGAGTGATCTTTAGCAAAATTTTACTTGTGTGTGAAATTAATGACATTGTTCTATAATTTCCTCATTTTGTTGGATCGCTTGTCTTTGGAATAGGCATAAATACGGATCTCTTCCAGCTGGTTGGCCAGGTAGCTGTCTTCCAAATTTCTTGGCATAGATGATTACTTCTGGCGCTGCATCAGTTTGTTGAAACATCTCAATTGATATTCCATCAATTCCTGAAGCCTTGTTTTTTGCCAATGTTTTCAGTGCAACTTGGACTTCTTCCTTTGGTACCATCAGTTCTTGATCACGTGGTATCTCCAGAAATGTTTGAACACTAACCAATTCTTTTTGGTACAGGGACTCTGTGTATTCCTCCCACCTTCTTTTGGTGCTTTCAGTGTCGTTCAGGGTTTTGCTCATAGAAACCTTCAATAATGCAACTTGAGGCTTGAATTTTTTCTTCAGTTCTTTCAGCTTGAGAAATGCTGGCCATCTCCTTCCCTTTTGGTTTTCTAACTCTAGGTCTTTGCACATGTCATTATAAAACTTTACTTTGTCTTCTCAAGCTGCCCTCTGAAATCTTCTTTTCAGCTCTTTTACGTCATCATTTCTTCCTTTCCCTTTAGGTACTTGACATTCAAGAGCAAGTTTCAGAGTCTCTTCTGACATTCATCATGGTCTTTCTTTCCTGACTTTTTAATGACCTTTTGCTTCCTTCATGTATGATGTACTTGATGTCATTCCTCAACTTGTCTGATATTCAGTCATTAGTGTTCAGTGCGTCAAATCTATTGTTGAGATGGTCTTTAAATTCAGGTGGTACATACTCATGGTCATACTTTGGCTCTTGTCAATTTGTTCTAATTATCTTCAGTTTCAACTTGAATTTGCATATGAGCAATTGATCATCTGTTCCACAGTCAGCCCTTGGTCTTGTTCTGACTGATGATATTGAGCTTCTCCATGGTCTGTTTCCACGGATGTAGTCAATTTGATTCCTGTGTATTGCATTTGGCCATTCCACGTGTATAGGCACTGTTTAAAAAGGTATTTGCAATGAAGAAGTCATCGGTCTTGCAAAATTCTATCATGCAATCTCCTGCATTATTTCTATCACCAAGGCCATATTTTCCAACTACCGATCTTCTTCTTTGTTTCCAACTTTTGCATTCTAATCACCAATAATTATCAATATATCCTGACTGCACGTTTGATCAATTTCAGACTGCCAAAGTTGGTAAAAATCTTCAATTTCTTCACCCTTGGCTTTAGTGGCTGGTGCATAAATTTGAATAATATTTGCATTAACTGATCTTCCTGTAGGCATACAGGTATTATCCTAACACCAAAAGAGTTGTACTTTGGAATAGATCTTGAAATGTTCTTTTTGACAATGAATGCAATGCCATTCCTCATCAAGTTGTCATTTCTGGCATAGCAGACCATATGATTGTCCAATTTAAAATAGCCAATATCAATCCATTTCAGCTCTTTAATGCCTAGGATATTGATGTTTATGCATTCCACTTAATTTTTGATAATTTCCAGTTTTCCTAGATTAATACTTCATACATTCCATCTTCTGATTATTAATCGGTGTTTGCAGCTGTTTCTTCTCATTTTGAGTCGTGCCACATCAGCAAATGAAGGTCCCGAAAGGTTGACTCCATCCATGTCATTAAGGTCTGCTCTACTTTGAGGAGGCAGCCCTTTCCCAGTCATCTTTTGAGTGACTTCCAACCTGGGGGTTCGTCTTCTGGCACTATATCAGACAATGTTCTGCTGCAATTCATAAGATTTTCACTGGCTAATTTTTTTCAGAAGTAGACTACCAGGTCCTTTTTCCTAGTCTTCATCTGGAAGCTTAGCCAAAACCTGTCCACCAAGGGTGACCTTGCTGGTATTTGAGTACTGGTTACATAGCTTCCAGCATCACAGCAACACTCAAGCACCTACAGTAAGACAAACTGATGGACATGTAGGGGATAAGATCAATCCACACACATAAAAATCCATATACTAACAAACAGTGTAAAAATAATGTTCATAAAACATTTTATTTAAAATTGAATAAATATTTTAACTAAATATTTCTGGATACATTTATCAAAAGAAGTGCAATAACTGTAAACTGAGAACTGCAAGACATTTATGAATGAAATTAAAGATCAATATAAATAAATATACCACCTCCAGGGATTCTAAGTCATTTGAAATTGTTAACATTACAATTCTCATCAAAAGATATTACAGAATCAATAAAATCCCTATCAAAATTCTTGTAAGATTTTTCTTTTATTATTTTTTTTTTTAATGATAAGCTTCTCCTAAAACTAACATGGAATTACAAAGCACCTTGTGAAGTCTTTAGAAAAATGTGAATGAAGTTGGAAAACTAACACTGCCTGATTCTAAAAGTTGTTAAAAGCTACAGTAATCAAGACATGTGTTATTAGTTCAGGCTGGGCATAGAGATAAATGAAACAAAATGGACATTCCAGAAATAAACTGATTTTCAAGATGTGCAAAGGCAATTTAAAAGGGAGAATCTTTTCAACAAATGGTGCTATAGCAATTGTGTACTCATATACAAAAACATTTTTAATGAGATGTACTTAGATACCACACCACATACCATATACAAAAAAACAACCCAAAATGGATCACAGACCTAAATTTAAGCATTAAGATTATAAAATTTTCAGAAGAAAAAGTAGGAGTAATTTATGTGACCTTGGGTTAGGAAATATTTCTTAGATATGAGAGCAAAAGTATAATACATAAAATAAAAAATGAGTTTAACAACATCAAAATTAAAAATAATTTCTCTTTAAAACACACCATTAAGAAAGTACAAAAAATAATAAGTCACCACCTTAGAGGAAATATTGTCAAATCATATATTTGAAAAAATCTTTAATCTTTATTATATTACAAGGACTATAATAGGTAAGATTGATAGTACAATATTCTGGCAAAGAGATGAAAAATTGGAAACTTCATGCATTGATGGTAAAGTGTAAAATCGTGCATACACTTTGGAATAGACTTTGGAAGTTTCCTATGATGTTAAACCCACAAATGTCAAATGACTTAATCATTCTACTCTTAGGCAT
Source organism: Loxodonta africana (assembly GCF_030014295.1). Taxonomy (NCBI): domain Eukaryota; kingdom Metazoa; phylum Chordata; class Mammalia; order Proboscidea; family Elephantidae; genus Loxodonta; species Loxodonta africana. The sequence continues at coordinate 55,375,169 of NC_087351.1, forward strand.
CTACTCAAAAGACATATAAAAGCATATTCATACAATGTACATACGTGAATGTTCCTAGCATCATTATTCATAATAGTACAAAACAAGAAGTAATCCACATGACAATCAACTGTTGAACAGATTTAAAAAATACCTTTTTATCTATGCATAATACTCGGCAATTGAATCACTGACATTTGCAAGAACATGGATGAACCTCAGAAACATTATGCTAAGTGAAAGAAGTCAAACCAAAAAAACTACATTCTTGTAAATTTCATAAGCAGTACGGAAAAAATACTTATGAATCATATTTTCTCAAGATCTTCCTATGAATGCTGCTTAAACTTTCAGAGCAAGTTCTCTGTTCATTCCTTTGCGATTCTTCAGAGAACTTATTATCTCATCCTCCAATAATGTTAACTATTGTTCCATAGATTCTGGTCTCAGAAATAAGAAAATCCTTCTGCTTTTCCCTCTAAAATCTATTGAACATCTAACAATTTATTGAGCCAAATATTTCTTAAAAGTATTGATAGGTAGCAGTATCAATTGTGATTCTTTAACACCTGACCAGACTAAACTGTGTGTATAAATGCACAATTGTACCATTTATATAACATGTCTTAGTGAAATCACCTACATCATTTTCAAATATTTTGTAAATAGTATCCTAATATGTAATTATCATTAAGTCACATGCCAAGATAAAGACCAGAAGATTCCAAGTCATCTGATTTACTTAGCAAGTAAAAGAGATGAGTAGTTGAACAGCACAGTATTTCTAAAATGAGAATAATCTCCCACAAGTTTGAACTTAGCTCAGAGCAATTCCATGTAGGTGAGAAAAAGTGAATCAGATAAATTCCTGAGTGTCTCCAGAGAGAAGAGAAGCACCACAGATTGTCTTCTTTTGAGAGAATATTGGGGTGAGAAGGTCACAGTGATCAAGCCCCATCAGGTAACTGACTATTAAATTTAATAACCTCTGCAGTTTTGTTATCGACTTCTCAAATCTCCATTAAGGAAATATCTCAAGGGGGAGAGACAAATAAACCACAGGGAAAGTGACTTGAAATAAAGCCAGCTTCAGGAATAAATGCCCAGTTACCAATGAATCTGAAAATAAAAATGAGAATGGCTACAAAATACAAGCCATTTGAGCACTGTTTAAATCATTACAAATGTAGATTTAAATGAGCAGGTTCTACTATTAGAAAACCAGATCAGCACTTAAAGTTGGAAGTGTTATTTAATTAAGTAATGCATAAAGTATACACACTTGAAATAATTAAATTGCATTGGAAGATCTAGTCTCTTATTTAAGGTGTGAAATCATTCATTGTGTTCTTAGAAACGTGGGCCCCAGTAATAAAGCATTATAAATTAGAGTAGAGCCAGGAGAATTCTTGATTATTTTAGCTTTTTTCATGTTCTTCATTACTGGGGAAAATAGGGTTGAATCAATCAGACCTTCTATGTGCTAGATGACTCTCTCTGTCTCTTTTTCTATTTCTCTCTGTCTCTTTATACACACATGCACATGTGCACACACACACACAAACATAGCATTTATTTACATATATATATAAATTAATATAAAAATATAAATATATAGGCACTAAGATGATTTAGGAAACCCTGTTTTTTTTTTTTTTTTTTTGGTAGTGTAGTGGTTAAGTGCCATGGCTGCTAACCAAAGGGTGGGCAGTTTGAATCCACCAGGCTCTCCCTGGAAACTCTGTGGGGCAGTTCTACTCTGTCCTATAGAGTCGCTATGTGTCGGAATTGACTCAACAGCACTGGGTTTGGTTTTTTTTTGTAAGATAATTTAATATATGTTGTTGTTGTTAGTTAATTGCTGTTGAGTTGATTCCAATTCATGGAGATCCCATGTTTGCAGAGTAGAACGACTCCACAAGGTTGTGATCTTTGGGAAACAGATCACCAGGACTTTTCTTTTGAGGTGCCTTATGTGTGTTTGAACCACCAACCTCTAAGCTAGTAGCTGAGGGCTTAACCATTTATGCCACCTAATCCAACACCAGTGCCCTACAGTCGATTCCAACTCATAGTGACCCTATAGGACAAAGCAGAACTGCCCCACAGAATTTCCAAGGAGCACCTGGTTTAACTGCCAACCCTTTGGTTAGCAGCCGTAGCACTTAGCCACTACCCCACCAAGGTTTCCGTGCCACCTAGACATCCCTATTTAATATATATAGGCAAAATTATATGTATGTATGTATATATATATATATATTTAATGCTAATGTTTGTGTGTGATGTGACAAGCAACCACAATCTAATTTGATTCCAACTCAATCATTTACCAAAACCAAAAAATCTGTTGCTGTTGAGTCAATTCTGACTCACAGTGACCCTACAGGACAGGCTAAAACTTCTGCATAGGGTTTCCAAGGAGCGCCTGGTAGATTCAAACTGCAGACCATTTGGTTAGCAGCCTAACGCTTAACTACTGCACCGCCAGGGCCCTGTAATTACCCTAAATTATGTTATTTTTCCACTTAGTAAATAAATAAACCTGCTGGTATTTCATTGAGCCTGGTGAATTTGAACTGCTGACATTTTGGTTAGCAGTCGAACTCTTAATCATGGAACCACCAGGGCTCCTAATGATTTATAGTAGTACCAAATAGCTCAGTGATGAGAAAAATAAAACTAGAACAGAGATTTCCAACTTTTTAATTTTTCATAATTCATCTCTTTCTGTTTTATTGGCAAATATATAAGCACGCTGTTTATGATATGGGTGATGAAGTAATTTATGGTTTTAACGTCACAAAACATCCAGCATCTTTATAACTTTTCTATATAAATAAACAAGTCTTCACTTGTTCTTCTCTTGCTCATCTTCAGTGTAAAGGTTGCAAAAACTGAAAGAGATCTTAAATTGGAAAAAAAAGAATGGTTTTAATTTGATTATTTTATATATTTGACTATTATTGGTAAGCAATCTAAACTTTAAAATTTGTTTCATTTAATAACGTTGTTGTGTTGTTAGGTGCCGTGGAGTCGGTTCTGACTCCTAGCGACCCTACGCACAACAGAACGAACACTGCCCGGTCCTGAGCCATCCTTACAATCATCGTTATGCTTGAGCTCATTGTTGCAGCCACTGTGTCAATCCACCTCACTGAGGGTCTTCCTCTTTTTCCCTGACCCTGTACTCTGCCAAGCATAATGTCCTTCTCTAGGGACTGATCCCTCCTGACAACACGTCCAAAATATGTAAGACGCAGTCTCGCCATCCTTGCTTCTAAGGAGCATTCTGGCTGTACTTCTTCTAAGACAGATTTGTTCGCTCTTTAGCAGTCCATGGTATATTCGATATTCTTCACCAACACCATAATTCAAAGCCGTCAACTCTTTTTTGGTCTTCCTTACTCATTGTCCAGCTTTCATATGCATATGGTGTGATTGAAAATAGCATGGCTTGGGTCAGGCGCACCTTGGTCTTCAGGGTGACATCTTTGCTCTTCAAAACTTTGAAGGGTCCTTTACCACAGATTTACCCAATGCAATGCGTCTTTTGATTTCTTGACTGCTGCTTCCATGGCTGTTGATTGTGGATCCAAGTAAAATAAAATCCTTGACAACTTGAATCTTTTCTCCGTTTATCATGATCTTGCTCATTGGTCCAGTTGTGAGGATTTTTGTTTTCTTTATGTTGAAGCGTAATCCAAACCGAAGGCTGTGGTCTTTGATCTTCATTAGTAAGTGCTTCAAGTCCTCTTTACTTTCAGCAAGCAAGGTTGTGTCTTCTGCATAACGCAGGTTGTTAATGAGTCTTCCTCCAATCCTGATGCCCTGTTCTTCTTCATATAGAGCAGCTTCTTGGATTATTTGCTCAGCATACAGATTGTATAGGTATGGTTAAGAATACAACCCTGACTCACACCTTTCCTGACTTTAAACCAATCAGTATCCTCTTGTTCTGTCCGAACAGCTGCCTCTTGATCTATGTAAAGGTTCCTCATGTGCACAATTAATGAGCACAATTACAACAGTATTATTACAGTAAATAATTTGGTGATTGACACAATGTCATCAGTGACCTAATTTCTAAAAGATGCTGCTACTTAATAAACTCAGTAGACTTCTTTATGCCAATCTAAGAAACTATGTTAAAATCTGTCCAGTTATCAATAGGTGCGAAGTAGTTTCAGGTTTCTTTTGCTTCATTATATTTTAAAGGACACATAATATATAGTACTAGGTTTACTCTAACTTTATTTTTTTTCAACTTTATAGGAAAGCCTCAAACTTGCAATAGAACTGTGCATAAAGTACAGAGAGTTCCCATATACTCACTTCCCCTCTGCATATTATCTCCCCTATTATTAACATCTTGCATTCTTGTAATACATTTATTACAACTGATGGACCAATATTGATACATTGTTATTAACTGAAGTCCATAGTTTGCATTAGGTATAATAACTCTTTTGTATTATACAGTGATACTGGTTTTGACAAATGCATAACGTCTTACGCCTACCATTACAGTATCCTACAGCACAGTTTCACTGTCCTAAAATGCCCTATGCTCCATCTAATCAACCCAACACCCTTCCGCTGAGTCCCTGACACCACTGATCTTTTGTGTCTCTCTAGCCCTGCCTTTTCCAGAATGTGATATAGTCAATTTTATGCAGTATACTTGCAGCATTTTCAAACTAATTTTTTTTAGCAATGCATTTAAGATTACTCCATGTCTTTTCATGGCTTGATAGTTCATTTCTTTTTATCGTTGAATAATTCACCATTATATGGATGTGCCACTGTTTGCTAACCTGTTTGCCCACTGAAGGACATGGTTATTTCCAGGGTTTGGCAGTTATGAATAAAGCTGCTATAAACATTTATGCTCAGGTTTTTATGTGGGTAAATGCTTACAAGTGTGATTGCTGGCTCCTAGTATGGTAAGCCTATGTTTAGTATTGTGAGAAACTGCCAGACTGTCTTTCAAAGTGGTTATAAGTGGCTGTATCACTTTGCATTCCCACTAGCAATGAGTGAGAGTTCCTGTTCTCTACAGCCTCATCAGCATTTCGTGCTGTCAGTGTTTGGATTCAAATTTTGTGTACTGGTATTTCATCATTGTCTTAAGTTGCAATTCCTTAATGGTATACGATGTTGAAAATATTTTTAGATGCTTAGTTGCCATTTGTAACCTTCTTTGCTGAGGTATCTGTTCAAATCTTTTACCCATTTACAAAGTTATACCATTCTCTTGAGGCTACTATACCTGCCCTACAGCGCAGAAGCACCAGCATCATGCTCATGCCTCCTGCCTTCCACAACTACGTTTTCCTTTCACCTGTCACCACTTCTTGCCACTGGGCTTTCAACCTAGTTGTGTGTTACCATTCTGATTTTTTTATCTGAAGACTAGTTACAGCGGTATGTTTATTGTGTCAAAACTGAGAGGGTTCTACATTTATAATGTATGCTGCTTTTTTATAAGTATCTGATGAAGTTAAAAAGTTCAAGTACCTACTATAAATCTATTCAAATACTTGTAAACCTCTATACTGAATACTACAAATCATTGGAGAAATTAAAGAATGCTGAAACAAATGGAAGGACATACAGTGTTAACAGTTTTGAAGACTCACTAATAGAAAGACGTCAATTCTTCACAAGTAGACATTATGCCCAATAAAAATCTTAGCAGATTTTTCTATTAACTTGACAGGCTAATTTTAAATTTGCACAGAATTAAAAAAAAGAAAAAAAACTCTAGAATAGCCAAAATAATAAAACAAACATTACTTGATATTTTGTTGTTTGCTGTCAAGTTGATTCCAACTCATAGGGACCTAATAAGACAGAGTAGAACTGCCCCATAGGGCTTCCAAGGAGTGGTTGGTGGATTCAAACTGCCAGACTTTTGGTTAGCAGCTTAAGCTCTTAACCGCTTTGCCACCAGGGCTACTTGATATTAGAAAGCTATAAAAATAGAAAATGTGGATTTGACACAAAAATAGGAAAAAATAAAACAAAACAAAAACAAAAGAACACAATAGAGTCCAGAAAAAGCCATAGCCTCGCACATTATCTAGATTCATGACAATGCTTACACCATAGTATAGAATCAAAATTATAAATATTTTCTAATCACAAAAATAAAGAAAAAAAAATTTTTCCGTTCCATGAGGACATAAACTTGCAACACAATAATTTATATTAAACTTATCTAGTGTACTGTGAAAACAAACAAAAACACAGTGCATTACAGCTCTGTGACATGCTTTAATTAAATGCTCAATTTGTATCACTTCTGTACTGAGGCTATTATTTAATGCTGTCACATTATTCTAGTATTCTTTTTTTTAATAGCTCTTGGAAACCCTGGTGGCATAGTGGTTAAGCTCTATGGCTGCTAACCAAAGGATTGGCAGTTTGAATCCACCAGGCCCTCCTTGGAAACTCTAGGGGGCAGTTCTACTGTCTTATACGGTTGCTATGAGTCAGAATTGACTCAATGGCAATCGGTTTGGTTTTTGGTTTAGTCCTTTATACCAAATACAGTTATTTCTTCATTTCAGGATAAGCAAATTATGACTTTAAATACCTGCCTTGTTAAACCTTATGGGGGAGTTCTATTCTGCCTTATAGAGTCACTATGAGTTGAAATCAACTGGAAAACAATGGGTTTGGTGTTTTTTTTTTTTTTTTTAATTTAGAGGAAGAAACTTTTAATTTGACCGAATAAACAAATAATGATGAAAAAAGTACATGAGGAAGATGTACAACTTGCTTATTTGAAACATCTCTATGTCTGAAATTTACAGTTTGAAGGAAGAATCCCAGAACGCATAGCCAGTCACTACATGAATAGCTACATTTTCAATGTATGTCTTTGTATAAAGCTGGGAATTAATCCACCCCAGGTCCTTAATGCTTGTTAATGACCTCTCTTTCAATTACCTAAAATTACATGTTAAATTAAGGAAAGGATACATCAATGAGCAACTTCCTGTGTCCTCAGATGTGAACAAGACTAGTTGTTTATGTCAAGCTTTGCTTTCAAATAAACCCAGAAAGACCTTTCAATAAAATGATCTTATTTTTAGTGTTGTTTGTGACAACTTACGACAATTTTCTAAACTCTAAGTGAACCAAATTACTATTTTTATGATTCACCAACTGTCTAGTTTTTTTCTTCAACAAATTTGTTCATTTCACTACTCTTCTTATAGACAGAGCTGAATGCATTGTTTAAAGAACAACTATTGATATGGTGAACCTACAGAACCAATTTTCAGGACTGACTAGATTATTTCTCTTAATTTATTACTAAAAAAGGAACATCAATAAAAAAGAAAAGGAAAAATCACTAACTTATTTTTTTATAATTTTTATTGTGCTTTAAGTGAAAGTTTACAAATCAAGTCAGTCTCCCACACAAAAAATCATCTACACCTTGCTACATACTCCCAATTACTCTCCCCCTAATGAGACAGCCCCCTCACATGTCTGTTAATTTGTCGTACTGTGGGGGCTTGTGTGTTCCTGTGATGCTGGAAGCTATGCCACCGGTATTCAGATACCAGCAGGGTCAGCCATGGAGGACAGGTTTCAGCTGAGCTTCCAGACTAAGACAGACTAGGAAGAAGGACCCGGCAGTCTACTTCTGAAAAGCATTAGCCAGTGAAAGCCTTATGAATAGTAGCAGAACACTGTTTGATATAGTGCTAGAAGATGAGCCCCCCAGGTTGGAAGACACTCAAAAGATGACTGGGGAAGAGCTGCCTCCTCGAAGTAGAGTTGACCTTAATGACGTGGATGGAGTAAAGCTTTTGGGACCTTCATTTGCTGATGTGCCATGACTCAAAATGAGAAGAAACAGCTGCAAACATCCATTAATGATCAGAACCTGGAATGTACAAAGTATGAATCTAGGAAAATTGGAAACCATCAAAAATGAAATGGAACACATAAACATCGATATCCTAGGCGTTAGTGAGCTGAAAGGGACTGGTATTAGCCATTTTGAATCAGAGAATCATATAGTCTACTATGCTGGGAATGACAACTCGAAGAGGAATAGTGTTGCATTCATCGTCAAAAAGAACGTTTCAAGATCTATCCCGAAGTACAATGCTGCCCATGATAGGATAATATCTATACGCCTACAAGGAAGACTAGCTAATACGACTATTATTCAAATTTACGCACCAACCACGAGGGCCAAAGATGAAGAAATAGAAGATTTTTATTAGCTGCTGCAGTCTGAAATTGATCGAACATGCAATCAAGATGCATTGATAATTACTGGTGATTGGAATGCAAAAGTTGGAAACAAAGAAGAAGGACCAGTAGTTGGAAAATATGGCCTTGGTGATAGAAACAACACCAGAGATCGAATGATAGAATTTTGCAAGACCAACGACTTCTTCACTGCAAATACCTTCTTTCACCAATGTAGACGGCGACTATACACATGGACCTTGCCAGATGGAACGCACAGAAATCAAATGGACTACATCTGTGGAAAGAGAGGATGGAAAAGCTCAATATCATCAGTCAGAACAAGGCCAGGGGCCGACTGTGGAACAGACCATCTATTGCTCATATGCAAGTTCAAGCTGAAACTGAAGAAAATCAGAGCAAGTCCATGAGAGCCAAAATATGATCTTGAGTATATCCCACCTGAATTTAGAGATCATCTCAAGAATAGATTTGACACATTGAACACTAGTGACCGAAGACCATCAAGGATATCATCCTTGAAGAAACCAAGTCGTCACTGAAAAGACAGGAAAGAAAGAAAAGACCAAGATGGATGTCAGAGGAGACTCTGAAACTTGCTGTTGAGCATCGAGCAGCTAAAGCAAAAGGAAGAATTCATGAAGTAAAAGAAATAAACAGAAGATTTCAAAGGCCGTCTCGGGAAGACAAAGTAAAGTGTTATAATGACATGTACGAAGAGCTGGAGATGGAAAACCAAAAGGGAAGAACACACTCAGCATTTCTCAAGCTGAAAGAATTGAAGAAAAAAATTCAAGCCTTGAGTTGCAATAGTGAAGGATTCCATGGGGAAAATATTAAACGACGCAGGAAGCATCAAAAGAAGATGGAAGGAATACACAGAGTCATTATACCAAAAAGAATTAGTCGATATGCAACCATTTCAAGAGGTGGCATATGATCAGGAACCGATGGTACTGACGGAAGAAGACCAAGCTGCTCTGAAGGCATTGGTGAAAAACAAGGCTCCAGGAATTGATGGAATATCAATTGAGATGTTTCAACAAACAGATGCAGCACTGGAGTGCTCACTCATCTATGCCAAGAAATATGGAAGACAGCTTCCTGGCCAACTGACTGGAACAGATCCCTATTTATGCCTATTCCCAAGAAATGTGGTCCAACTGAATGTGGAAATTATAGAACAATATCATTAATAGCACATGGAAGCAAACTCTTGCTGAAGATCATTCAAAAACGGCTGCAGCAGTATATCGAAAGGGAACTGCCAGAAATTCAGGCTGGATTCAGAAGAGGACGTGGAACCAGGGATATCATTGCTGATGTCAGATGGATCCTGGCTGAAAGCAGAGAATACCAGAAGGATGTTTACCTGTGTTTTATTGACTATGCAAAGGCATTCACCTGTGTGGATCATAACAAACTATGGATAACAGTGCGAAGAATGGGAATTCCCGAACACTTAATTGTGCTCTTGAGGAATCTTTACATAGATCAAGAGGCAGTTGTTTGGACAGAACAAGGGCATACTGATTGGTTTAAAGTCAGGAAAGGTGTACATCAGGGTTGTATTCTTTCACCATACCTATTTAATCTGTATGCTGAACAAATAATCCGAGAAGCTGGACTATATGAAGAAGAATGGGGCATCAGGATTGGAGTAGACTCACTAACAAAGAGCGTTATGCAGATGATAAACAACCTTGCTTGCTGAAAGTGAAGAGGTCTTAAAGCACTTACTAATGAAGATCAAAGACCACAGCCTTCAGTATGGATTACACCTCAACATAAAGAAAACAAAAATCCTCACAACTGGACCAATGAACAACATCATGATAAACAAATAAAAGATTGAAGTTGTCAAGGATTTCATTTTACTTGGATCCACAATCAACAGCCATAGAAGCAGCAGTCAAGAGATCAAAAGACGCATTGCATTGGATAAATCTGCTGCAAAGGACCTCTTCAAAGTGTTGAAGAGCAAAGATGTCACCTTGAAGACTAAGGTGCGCCTGACCCAAGCCATGGTATTTTCAATCACATGCATGTGAAAGCTGGACAATGAATAAGGAAGACTGAAGAAGAGTTGATGCCTTTGAATTGTGGTGTTGGCGAAGAATATTGAATATACCATGGACTGCCAAAAGAACGAACGAATCTGTCTTGGAAGAAGTGCGGCAAGCATGTTCCTTAGAGGCAAGGATGGAGAGACTGTGTCTTACATACTTTGGACATGCTATTAGGAGGAATCAGTCCCTGGAGAAGAACATCATCATTGGCAGAGTACAGGGTCAGCAGAAAAGAGGAAGACCCTCAATGAGTTGGATTGATGCAGTGGCTGCAACAATGAGCTCAAGCATAGCAACGATTGTAAGGATGGCGCAGGACCAGGCAGTGTTAAGTTCTGTTGTTCATAGGGTCGCTATGAGTCGGAACCGACTCGACGGCACCTAACAACAACAACAAATTGAGATAGCCCACCCTCTCCCTCTACTCTCTCTTTTCCTGTCCATTTCACCAGCTTCTAACCCCCTCTACCCTCTCATCTCCCCTCCAGGCAGGAGATGCCAACATAGTCTCAAGTGTCCACCTGATCGAAGAAGCTCACTCCTCACCAGCATCCCTCTCCAACCCATTGTCCAGTCCAATCCATGTCTGAAGAGCTGGCTTTGGGAATGTTTCCTACCCTGGGCTAACAGAAGGTCTGGGGGCCATGAGCACCGGGGTCCTTCTAGTCTCAATCAAACCATTAAGTCTCATCTTTTTATGAGAATTTGGTGTCTGCATCCCACTGCTCTCCTGCTCCCGCAGGGGTTCTCTGTTGTGTTTCCTGTCTGGGCAGTCATCATCTGTAACCAGGCACCACTTAGTTCTTCTGGTCTCAAGATGATGTAGACTCTGGTTCATGTAGCCCTTTCTGTCTCTTGGGCTAATAATTACCTTGGTTTTGGTGTTCTTCATTCTCCTTTGATCCAGGTGGGTTGAAACCAATTGATGAATCTTAGGTGGCTGCTTGCTAGCGTTTAAGACCCCAGACGCCACTCTTCAGAGTGGGATGCAGAATGTTTTCTTAGTAGCTTTTATTATGCCAATTTTGACTTAGATGTCCCTTGAAACCATCGTTCTCAAACCCCTGCGCCTGCTACACTGGCCTTCGAAGCATTCAGTTTATTCAGAAAACTTCTTTGCTTTTGGTTTAGTCAAGTTGCGCTGACCTCTTCTGTATTGTGTGTTGTCTTTCACTTCACCTAAAGTAGTTCTTACCTACTATTTATCTAGTTAGTAAATATCCCTGTCCCACCCTCCCACCCTCCCGTTTCTTGTAACCACAAAAGAATGTTTTCTTCTCAGTTTAAACTATTTCTCAAGTCCTTATAATAGCGGTCTTATACAATATTTGTCCTTTTGCAAATGACTAATTTCACTCAGCATAATGCCTTCTAGGTTCTTCCATGTTACGAAATGTTTCACAGATCCCTCACTGTTCTTTATTGATGCGTAGTGTTCCATTGTGTGAATATAGCATAATTTATTTATCCATTCATCCATTGAAGGGCACCTTGTTGCTTCTATCTTTTTGCTATTGTAAACAGTGTTGCAATAAACATGGGTGTGCATATATCTGTTCATGTAAAGGCTCTTATTTCTCTAGGATATATTCTGAGGAGTGAATTTGCTGGGTCATGTAGTAGTTCTATTTCTAGCTTTTTAAGGAAGCGCCAAATTGATTTCCAAAGTTGGTGTACCATTTTACGTTCCCACCAGCAGTGTATAAGTGTTCCAGTCTCTTCATGGCCTCTCCAACATGTATTATTTTGTGTTTTTTTGATTAATACCAGCCTTCTTGGAATGAGATGAAATCTCATTGTAGTTTTGATCTGCATTTGTCTAATGGCAAATGATCGTGAACTTTTCCTCATGTACCTGTTAGCTACTGAATGTCTTCCTTAGTGAAGTGTCTGTTCATATCTTTTGCCCATTTTTTAATCAGGTTATTTGTCTCTCTGTAGTTGAGTTTTTGCAGTATCATGTAGATTTTAGAGATCAGGCGCTGATCAGAAATGTCATAGCTAAAAACTTTTTCCCAGTCTATAGGCAATCTTTTTACTCTTTTGGTGAAGTCTTTGTACGAGCATAGGTGTTTGATTTTAGGAGATCCCAGTTATCTAGTTTTTCTTCTGCATTCTTAATAATGTTTTGTATATTGTTTATGCCATGTATTAGGGCTCCTAATGTTGTTCCTATTTTTTTCTTCCATGATCTTTATCATTTTAGATTTTGTATTTAGGTATTTAATTCATTTTGAGCTCATTTTTGTGCATGGAGTGAGATATGTGTCTTGTTTCATTTTTTTGCAGATAGATATCCAGTTATGTCAGCACCATTTGTTAAAAAGACTGTCTTTTCCCCATTTAACTGTTTTGGGGCCTTTGTCAAATATCAACTGCTCATATGTGGATGGATTTATGTCTGGATTCTCAATTCTGTTCCATCGGTCTATGTATCTGTTGTTGTACCAGTACCAGGCTGTTTTGACTACTGTGGCGGTATAATAGATTCTAAAATCAGGTAAAGTAAGGTCTCCCACTTTGTTCTTCTTTGTCAGTAATGCCTTACTTATCCAGGACCTCTTTCTTTTCCATATGAAGTTGGTGATTTTTTTCTCCATCTCATTAAAGAATGTCCTTGGGATTTGGATTGGAATTGCATTAAATTTATAGATTGCTTTTGGTAGAATAGATATTTTTATAATATTAAGTCTTCCTATCCATGAGCAAGGTATGTTTTTCCACTTATGTAAGTCTCTTTTGGTTTCTTGCAGAAGTGTACTGTAGTTTTCTTTCTATAAGTCATTTACATCTCTGGTAAGATTTATTCCTAAGTATTTTATCTTCTTGGGGGCTACCGTAAATGGCATTGATTTGGTGATTTCCTCTTCGATGTTCTTTTTGTTGGTGTAGAGGAATCCAGCTGATTTTTGTATGTTTATCTTGTATCCCGATACTCTGCTGAACTCTTCTATTAGTTTCAGTAGCTTTCTGGAGGATTCCTTAGGGTTTTCTCTTTATAAGATCGTGTCATCTGCAAATAGAGATACCTTTACTTCTTTCTTGCCAATCTGGATGCCCTTTATTTCTTTATCTAGCCTAATTGCTCTGGCTAGGATTTCCAGCACAATGTTGAATAAGAGTGGTGATAAAGGGCATCCTTGTCTGGTTCCTGATCTCAGTGGGAATGTTTTCAGGCTCTCTTCATTTAGGGTGATGTTGGCTGTTGGCTTTGTATAAATGCCCTTTATTATGTTGAGGAATTTTCCTTCTATTCCTATTTTGCTGAGAGCTTTTATCATGAATGAGCGTCGAACTTTGTCAAATGCCTTTTCTGCATCAATTGATAAAATCATGTGATTCTTGTCTTTTATTTATGTGGTGGATTACATTAATTGTTTTTCTAATGTTGAACCATCCCTGCATCCCTGCATACCTGGTATGAATCCCACTTGGTCAGGGTGAATTATTTTTTTAATATGTTGTTGAATTTTATTGGCTAGAATTTTGTTGAGGATTTTTACATCTACGTTCATGAGGGATATAGGTCTATAATTCTCTTTTCTTGTGGTGTCTTCACCTGGTTTTGGTATCACGGATGTGTTGGCTTCATAGAATGAGTTTGGGTATATTCCATCCTTTTCTATGTTCTGAGATACCTTTAGTAGTAGTGGTGTTAACTCTTCTCTGAAAGTTTGGTAGAACTCTGCAGTGAAGCCATCTGGACCAGGGCTTTTTTTTTGTTCGGAGTTTTTCAATTTCCTTTTCAAGCTCTTCTTTTGTTATGGGTCTATTTAGTTGTTCTACCCCTGTGTTAGTTTAGGTAGGTAGTGTGTTTCTAGGAATTCATCCATTCCTTCTGGGTTTCAAATTTGTTAGAGTACAATTTCTCATAGTAATCTGATATGATTCTTTTAATTTCAGTTGGGTCTGTTGTAATATTGCCCATCTAATTTCTCATTTGGGTTATTTGCTTCCTCTCCTGTTTTTCTTTTGTCAGTTTGGCCAGTGGTTTATCAATTTTGTTGATTTTTCCAAAAAACCAGCTTTTGGTCTTGTTAATTTCAATTTTCTCTTTCATTTAGTTCAGCTCTAATTTTTATTATTTGTTTTCTTCTGGTGCCTGTGGGTTTCTTTTGTTGCTCTCTATTTGTTCAAGTTGTAGGGATAATTCTTTGATTTTGGCCCTTTCTTCTTTTTGGATGTGTGCATTTATTGATATAAATTGGCCTCTGAGCACCGCTTTTGCTGTGCCCCAACGGTTCTGATAGGAAGTGTTTTCATTCTCATTGGATTCTACAAATTTCTTTACTCCATTCTTAATGTGTTCTATAATCCAGTCTTTTTTGAGCAGGGTAGTGTTCAGTTTCCAAGTGTTTGATTTCTTTTCCCTGCTTTTCCTGTTACTGGTTTCCACTTTTATGGCCTTATGGTCAGAGAAGATGCTTTGTAATATTTCAATGCTTTGGATTTTATTAAGGCTTGCTTTATGACCTAATATGTGATCTATTCTAGAGAATGTTCCATGTGCACTAGAAAAGAAAGTATACTTGGTTGGTGTCGGTTGGAGTGTTCTGTCTTTATTGAGCTTCTTCCTGGATGTCCTGTTCTTCACTGAAAGTGATGTGTTGAAGTCTTCTATTATTATTGTGGAGCTGTCTATCTCACTTTTCAATGCTGATAGTTTGTTTTATGTATCTCGCAGCTCTGACATTGAGTACGTAAACATTTCATATGGTTATATCTTCTTGGTGTATTGTCCCTTTAATCATTATATAGTGTCCTTCCTTATCGTTTCTGATGGATTTAACTTTAAAGTCTATTTTGTCAGAAATTAATATTGCCTCTCCTGCTCTTTTTTGATTTTGTTTGCTTGGTACATTTTTTTTTCCATCCTTTGAGTTTTAGTTTGTTTGTGTCTCTAAGTTTAAGATGTGTCTCTTGTAGGCAGCATACAAACGGATCTTGTTTTTTTAATCCATTCTGCCACTCTCTATTTGTGCATTTAGTCCATTTACATTCAGGGTAATTATGGACAGGTATGAATTTAGTGCTATCATTTTGATGTCTTTTTTTGTGTGTTGTTGACAATTTTTTTTCCCCACTTAATTTTATGAGCTGAGTAGATTATCTTTATATATTGCCCTTTCCTCATACTTGTTGTTGTTGATTTTGTTTCTGCTGAGTGTCTATTTTTTTCTTGTATTTTACTTTGATGAGTAGAATAGTTTGTCTCCTTTGTGGTTACCTTATTATTTACTCCTATTTTTCTAAATCTAAACCTAACTTTAATTTCTTTTTATTGCTATATCTTCCTCTTCATATGGAAGGTGCATGATTACATTATTTCTTAGTCCTTCTTTATTAATATAATGTTGTCTTCTTTTATATAATAACATCACTGTTACCCTGTTTTGGGCTTTTTGTTTTTTTTATAATCTTGCTTTGTTGTTTTGGATTTCCCTGTCTGGGTTGACTTCTGGTTGCTCTGCCCAGTGTTCTAGTCTTGGCTTGATACCTGATATTGTTGATTTTCTAAATGAAGAACTCCCTTTAGTATTTCTTGTAGTTTTGGTTTGGTTTTTACAAATTCCCAAACTTGTGTTTATCTGGAAATGTCTTAATTTCACCTTCATATTTAAGAGATGGTTTTGCTGGATACATGATTCTTGGCAGGCAATTTTTTTCCTTTATTTTTTTAAATATGTCATCCCATTGCCTTCTTGCCTGCATGGTTTCTGCTGAGTAGTCCGAGCTTATTCTTATTCTCTCTCCTTTGTAGGTGACTTCTCGTTTATCCCTCGCTGCTCTTATAATCCTCTTTATCTTTGGTTTTGGCAAGTTTGATTATAATAAGTCTCGGTGACTTTCTTTTAAGATCTACCTTATGTGGAGTTCGCTGAGCACCTTGGATAGATATCTTCTCATCTTTCACCATATCAGGGAAGTTTTCTGCCAACAAATCTTCAACAATTCTCTCTGTATTTTCTGTTAGTCCTCGCTATTCTGATACTCCAATCACTTGTAGGTTATTTCTCTTGATAGAGTCCCACATGATTCTTAAGATTTCTTCATTTTTTTTAATTCTTTTATCTGAATTTTGTTCAAATATATTAGTGCCAAGTGATTTATCTTTGAGTTCAGAAATTCTGACTTCTAGTTGCTCAGTTCTGGTCCTCTGACTTTCTATTGAGTTGTCTACTTCTGTAACTTTGTTGTTAATCTTCTGAATTTCTGACTGCTCTCTGTCTATGGATTTTTCCAGCTTATTAAACTTTTCAATATGTTCCTGAATAATCTTTCTAATTTCTTCAATTGCTTTATCCGTGTGTTCCTTGGCTTGTTCTGCATGTGGCCTCATTTCCTTCCTGATGTCTTGAAGGGTTCTGTATTTTAAACTTTTGTATTTTTGCTCTGGTAATTCCTAGAATGCACTTTCATCTAGAAGATCCCTGGATTCTTTGTTTTGAGAGTGTGTTGAGGTGATCATGGTCTGTTTCTTTATGTGACTCAATATTGACTGTTGTCTCCGAGCCAACCATAAGTTATTGTATTAGTTTATGCTTGCTTACTGTGTCATAGCTGCTTGCTTTGTTTTGTTTTGGTATACCCCTATGGATTGCTCGAGTGAGCTAGCTTACTTATTTTCACCTTTGGAGCTCTGACATCCAGTCCCCAGCTGGCTAGAGCTGTTATCACATATATCAGTCTAGGAGTCCATTCAGTTTTCTTGTATGAATTCAGCTCAGGTTTCCAGGTAGCTGATCATCAAGTGTATGGTACAGGCTCTGTCCTACAGTCTTAGAGGGGCAGGGGTGATTGGCTTATATAATGGTATCTGGTTGCAGCAAGGGGTCACATTCTGAATAAGGCAGGGGTCTGAGAACCAACCCCCAAGTGTCTCTGAGGAAAGCGTGTCCCTGTTCCCTAGAGAGTGCAGGTGGGTGGGTTCTGCAGATGGACCATGGGCACCCAAAGCTTTTGGTTATAAGGACTGGGAGGTACCATTTATCTTTGGACCCTGTCACAGGTGGCTGGGTGACCTGAGCGGAGCTACCAGTACTTAGGTCCCTGATGTGAGTAGGTTAGGACCTTGTTTAATAGGCAAAGCGATGTCAAACATCAAACACCCACCTCTCCATTGCACGGCTAAAATGGTTGGAGTCTGCCAACAAGGGCCTATTCTCCTGAAATAGGCCCACACAGGTCCATGCGGAAGGGAAATGTGCTCAAAGTCCACAGACAGTTTATGCCTGGACAGGAGCTCCTTCTGTCCTGAGCTCCCCCAGTTAGTGGAGCTAGAAAATTATCTTTTCTCCCAACTGGAAGTTTTTTTCCTTCCCCAAGGCAGTGAGGATGGCTCTAGGTGCTCAACAGTGCCTATCTCAGTACCAGGGAATTCAGCTGCTGACGCCAGCTTGGGGTTGTGGAGGCACGGTAAAATATACGGAAGTACTTAGCTTTTGCCGAGAGCACTGTTCTTCTCAGGTTCCGGAGGTGTGAGTAGTCTGTGTGGCTGGCTGCTTCTCCCTGAGGAAACTGCGGCTGAATGGTAGTACCAGCCCGCTGCCACTGCCACTCCGGAAATGATCCCTGAGGGCTCCCCTTGATTCAGGTCTGGTAACTCCTCTCCACTTCTGAATGGTCTCTTCCTCCCCCTGCCCCTCAGTTCATTTTCTAAGCTTGTCTTTGAATCTCAGGGCTCCCAGCTGGTTACAACTCTACTCATTTCACTTGTTTTTTTGGGTCTTTGTTGTAAAGAGGGCTTGCCGGAAGCGTCTGTCTATTCCGCCACCTTGGCTCCAACTCCTCAATGCTCACTAACTTAATTTTTAAAAAATAAAGATAAATATTAATTAAACCATTAATGTGTAGTAAGGACTTCTGTTACAAAAGTGACACTAAAACAATGTTACTCACAATAACATAACCCTACTTGGTCCTTAAATTTATACAAACTTCCAAGTGTAATTATTTATTTATGCTTTTCTTAAGGTCTGACCCTATTCAGGACACACTAGAAATTGCTGATTATTCTGCCAGATGCCTGAGATA
The DNA here is from genome assembly GCF_030014295.1 of Loxodonta africana. NCBI lineage: Eukaryota > Metazoa > Chordata > Mammalia > Proboscidea > Elephantidae > Loxodonta > Loxodonta africana. The sequence continues at coordinate 55,393,492 of NC_087351.1, forward strand.
GTAGTAATTGACAAGAAATATTATTCTCCAATACCTTTGCTAAGCAGAAATTTTTAACCATATCCCAGATAAAACATGTAAAATGATGTAGAGTTTATAAGACAGTCTGTTGTTTAATAATAAGCTTGAACATAGATATATGAAGGCATTGGGAGGAGGATCATAGAGATTAAGAAAAAAAGGGAAGAATGCTAACTTTTCATGAGAAAAGAATTTTAAAGGACTTCTTGGTGTACCATTCTAAGAAATGCAGATATTTTCTCTATATCAACCTATGTAATACTTCTAATAGACAAATTGATTAGGTTAATATTTCTGAAAGATAATTTATAGAGTTATAAAGAATGGAATCAATGTCCTTCACTAAGGAATTTGTACATTGGAAGCTAGTTAATGACTGCGTGCACCCATTTCACCTGATTTTTTTCTAGAGGACGGTTTCATAATATCATTTGGAAGTAAGAACCCCTTCAATGTTCCTAAAGGTAATCTATTTGAGTTTACTTGACTTTATTAATTATTTGCCATCCTTATCTATAGGGTAGCTATAAGTCAGAATCAACTGGAAGGCAACAGTTTAGGTTCTTTTTTTTAATATCCCTGAATATAATTAGGAATATTAAATATAAATATAATTAAAATGTCTAAATCCCCAGAAAGATTTATTTTATTTGTAAAGCATATCCAAATGGCATTTATTTACAACATCTGATCATTTTATCTCCCTTTGAAACCATTTTGCATCATCTTTCTTCATCACCCAAGGTTAAATTCCTTTCTATGTAAAATTATACAGTTAGCTGAACTAATCTCCTTCATTCCTCAGATAAACTGGGATAAAACACCCATAAATTTTCCTAAGACATGTGATAAACTCTGCTGTGCCTCAGCAAGGATATACTAGACCTGTCCAACCCTGGCAATGTTTATGAATCAGCAATTGCAAGTTTCAAAAGAAAAGAAGCAGCATTGCACCTGGTCCTGCATGCTTCAAAATGGCTAAAAATTCTCTCACTAAATATAGCAAAACAGACTACAAGTTACAAATAGCCAAATATTTAAAATTAGCACTGTGTTTTAGAAGAGAATTCTATTAAAATATATAATATATATGCCCATCAAGAGTTGAATGGATAAAGAAGCTATGGTATACACACAATGGAGTACTATGCAATGATAAAGAACAAAAATAAATCTGTGAAGCATCTCACGACATGGATGAATCTGGGAGGTATTACGCTGAGTAAAATAAGTCAATCACAAAAGGACAAATATTGTATGAGATCACTACTATAAAAGCTCATGAATATGTTTACACACAAAAAGAAACAATTTTTGATGGTTACAAGGGAGGAGAAGGGTGGGGATGGAAAAACACTAAATAGACAATACATAAGTGGTAAGTTTGGTGAAGGGTAGGACAGTACACAATACTGGGGAAGCTAACACAACTTGACAAAGGCAAGGTCATGGAAGCTGCATAGACACATCCAAAGTCCCTGAGGAACCGAATTACTGGGCTGAGGGCTGTGGGGACCATGGTCTCGGGGAACATCTAGCTCAATTGGCATAACATAGTTTATAAAGAAAGTTTTCTACATTCTGCTTTGGTGAGTAGTGTTTGGGGTCTTAAAACCTGTGAGCAGCCATCTAAGACACACCACTGGTCTCACCCCCTCTGGAACAGGGAGTATGAAGAAAACTAAAGACACAAGGGAAAGATTAGTCCAAAGGACTAATGGACCACAACTACCATGGCCTCCACTAGACTGAGTCCAGTGCATCTAGATGGTACCTGGCTACCTCCACTGACTGCTCTGATAGGGATCACAATAGAGGGTCCCAGACAGAGGTGGAGAAAAGTGTAGAACAAAATTCTAACTCACACTCAAAAAAAAGACCAGACTTACTGGCCTGACAGAGACTGGAGAAATCCTGAGAGTATGGCCCCCACACACCCTTTTAGCTCAGTAGCAAAGTCACTCCCAAGGTTCACCCTTCAGCCACAGATTAGACCAAAACACACAAACAAAAAAAACCCATTGCCTTTGAGCTGATTCCGACTCACAGCAACCCTATAGGACAGAGTAGAACTGCCCCTTATGGTTGCCAAGGAGCACCTGGTGTATTCGAACTGCTGACCTTTTGGTTAGCAGCTGTAGCACTTAACCACTATGCCACCAGGGTTTCCAAACATTAGACAGGCCCATAAAATAGAAAGAGACTAAAGGGGCACACCAGCCCAGGGGCAAGGACTAGAAGGCAGGAGGGAACAGGAAATTTGGTAATAGAGAACCCAAGGCCAAGAAGGGAGAGTGTCGATGTGCTGTGGGGCTGTTAACCGATGTTGTAAAACGATACGTGTACTAACCATTTAATGAGGAACTAGTTTGTCCTATAAACCTTCATCAAAAGTACAATATAAAAGAAAAAAGAAACTAAAGGGTAAGGAAGTCAGCACAACTGAACCAAAGCAAAAGCTAAGAAGTTTCTTGGATACATCTAAACACTTTGAGGGACAGAGTAGCTGGGGCTGGGGACTGGGGGCTGGGGGCTGGGGAATGGGGACCAAAGTTTTGGGGGACATATAGGTCAATTGGCATAAGATAGTTTATAAAGAAAATGTTCTACATCCCACTTTGGTGAGTGGCCTCTGGGGTCTTAAAAGCTTGCCAGCCACCATCTAAGATACATCAGTTGGTCCCATTCTACTTGGAGCAAAGGTGAATGAAGAAAACCAAAGATGCAAGGAAAATATTAGCCTAAAAGACTAAAGGACCACATGAATCAGAGGCTCCACCAGCCTGAGACCAAAAGAACTAGATGGTGTTGGTCTACCACCAATGACCGCCCCTGACAGGGAACACAACAGAGGGTCCCAAACAAAGCAGGAGATAAATATAGAACAAAAGTCAAATTCATGTAAAAAGACCAGAACTAATTATCTGAAAGAGCCTGGAGGAGCCCCCAAAACTATGGCCCCAGGACACACTGTTAACCTCCAGCTGAAACCATTCCCAAAGCCCACTCTTCAGATGAAGTTTGTACAGGATTATAAGACAAAAAATACAAGTGAGAAATGTGCTTCTTAGTTCAATCAGATACATGAGACCAAATGGGCAGCTCCTGTCCAAAAGCAGGATGAGAAAGCAGGAAGGGACAGAACAGGTCAAACGGAAACAAGAAACCCAGTGTGGAAAGAGAGAGTGTGCTGTCACATTGTAGGGATTGCAACTAATGTCACAAAACAATGTTTATATAAATTTTTGTATGACAAATTAACTTGAGCTGTGAAATTTTACCTAAAGCACAATTATTTAAAAAAAAAAGTCATAAAACAATACATGCACTAACTGTTTAATGAGAAGTTAGTTTGTTCTATAAACCCTCATCTAAAGCACAATTAAAAAAAAAAAAGAAAAATCCCATATTATGCCAGCATAAAAAAGAACTACCTATATTGGATCAAAGTGACAAAAACAACTTGGAAGATTAGTTAGGATACTTAGATACTTAGGGGGCAGTGAGTGAGTATATGTTAATGGGGGAGGAAAACACTCAGAAAAGAAGAGTGAGAATGGTTGTACAAATGAAAGAACATAATCAATGTCACTGAAGTGTACATGTAGAAATAGTTGAATTGGTGTATGTTTTGCTGTGTGTTTTCTCAATAACAAAATAAAAAAAAAGATGACAATTCTTAAAAAACAATATATATATATATATATATATATATATATATATATATATATATATATCCACTTGCCAAAGGCATTTTGGCAATGGAAACCAAGCCACAGGAATCACGGTCATGACCAGAAAAAATTATTTTTTATTTTTTTGGTATAAAAGTAATTCATTATTTCAATCTTCCTTGGCTATTTAATAATACAGACCTCATTTCCTGTTTACTTAAAATCCGTGCGCTCCTCTTAAGTATTTGTACCTTAAAATTTACATTTTAAAGATAATATTATCTGCTATAATCTCTGGATTTTCTAAGTGGTAAGAGCTAATTACAGCAACTATAACAATCAGACTGTATATCGTGCTTTAAAGTTTTTGATAGACCTTTTCAGAATCACTTTTCCGAAAGAGAAGCAATAATATGGGTGTCAAATAATTCTGCCAAAGGCTTTACAAACCACAAGGGTTCAAAAAGCTGCTTTTCTATAGGACACTAGTCACTCTTCAAGGATAGAAGTTTAGGTTGCCAGTTGTTTTCTTCCCAGCAATCTGAAGGTGTAACACCATTGACCTCCTGTATGCTTGTGTTTGATAAAAAAAATATACTATCAGTTTAATTCTTACTTATTTTTAGGCAATTTGAAATTGCTTTTGGTATCTTTTAAGATTTATTCTCTTTTTTGTTATTTCAGAGTTCTAAAATTTTATATCCACATATGGATATGCCTTTTTTTAATACCCTGCTTTTATATACAGTATATCATGGAATCATAATGTTACCAAATTATCTCTATTCTTTAATTCTCCATATAATCTAAACATGTTCATTATAATTTGTATCTTCAGCAAGAATTGTCTCCTTTTAAATACAGTCATTGACATTGTAAAGGTTTTGGGAGTTAGGTGAGTAGGTGCTGCAAAGACAGTATGTGGAATGAGATTTAAGGAGAAAACACATAAGATTTGATAAGAAGAAGCAACAGATTTTAACATCAGGAAGAAGAAATCACACAAAGACATCAATAACTAGATAATTAAGGAAATCAGGATTTGTGGTGCTCTGAAAACTGAAGAATAAGAGTGGCTTTGAGGAAGAAAATTTGTACTTAAAAGATTAGAAAGTCAAATGTATGAATGGAAATGTGCATTTCAGATTTAGAAACAAAGAGGTTATTGTGAACCTCAACAAGCACAGCTTTAGTGGAGTGATATGTTTGGAATCATATGGTAGTGCATTAAGGACCCAAAAACCCAGTGCCATCAAGGAGGCAGTGATAAATAATACAAGTATATAGTGTGGACAGCCGCTCAAGCTGTCCAATATGGCAGGATGAAATTAGGAGAAACATTAGGGCGATGTTGATTTCAGAGATATTTTCCATAACTGAAATACAGAATTGACATGAATGTATACCAATACTAAGAGAAAAAACCTCTAAAGAGAAAGAGTCATAAGTTTCAGAAAAGAAATCAGATAATTGAACATTTTGCTGGATGGATTCCTCCATTAAGTAGCCTCTGAATAAAAACTCACTTGCAGAACGTTTATGAAGAAGCTGCTGTTGTTTGTGACGTTGAGTCAATTCTGACTCATAGCAACCCTATAGGACAGAGCAAAACTTCCCCATAGAGTTTCCTAGGCTGTAATCTTTATGGGAGCAGATCACCAGGTCTTTTCTCCTGTGGAGCCATGTGTTCTAACCACCAACATTTTTTTGGTTAGCATCCAAGTGCTTAACCATTGCACCACCAAACCACCAGGGCACCTCTTATTAAGAAGTACCATGGGATAAACACCTGTGGAAGGATGATAAATTGTGCAGAGAGATGTATCAGCTGTGATGTGGACCCAATAATAACCACAACCAACTCCACAGGGAGCTCTGTAATGGCCTTTTAGAATGGTCCTAAATTCATCTGAGATGGCCAGCCCTTCATACTTCTGCAAAGATCAGTCATTAGATGTGAGCTGGCTTGAACAGCATGTACTTGGGAGCAAGACAGATCTCTAGAACTGAGGCAATAATTCCAGTAGCTGGATCCTGTAAAGGCAAGAATGTTTGTGATCCTGAGTACAAATGAAATAATAGCTTTGTATTAGGAATGAGAAAGGTTTTCCACTAACAGTAAAAGAAAAACATACAAACAAAACAAAACAAAAAAAATGAAAAGAAAACAAAACAAAAAACACAGAAAGACACACTAGTTCTTGATTTACATATAATAGACCCAAACTGGAAACTCTGGTGGCATAGCGATTAAGTGCTACAGCTGCTAACCAAAGGGTCAGCAGTTCAAATCTGCCTGGCGCTCCTTGGAAACTCTATGGGGCAGTTCTATTCTGTCCTATAGGGTTGGAATGAGTCAGAATCGACTCGACGGCACTGGGTTTTTTTTAGACCCAAACTGGAGACAGTTCCCCAAGGGCTAAGAAGAGATGGAAAACCAAAGTCTAAAACAGTGATGAAGGGTCTGACATCAAGTAAGCAGTGGAAGTCAACTCAGGTAAGGTAATCAAGAAACTTGAGGGTGAGCTGGCAAATCAAATGTCGATTAGCAACACTTGAAAGACTACTGAGTGTGCGCAGGAACTTGACTACTAAACCTGGAATGTAGAACAAGGTAACTATATTCATGGAGTCCCTAGGTGGTGCAAACCATTAACAGGCGGGGCTGCTAACAAAAGATTAGAGGTTCAAGTCCACCCACAAGCACCTTAAAGGAAAGGCCTGATGATCTACGTCTGAAAAATCAGCCATTGAAAAACCTACGGAGTGCAGTCCTACTCTGACACACATGGAGTCACCATGAGTTGAAATTTATTCAGTGGAAACTGGCAAAAGAAATGCTGGGGGCTACGCTATTCATTTTATAAGAAGCAGCTTAGCATAGTGGTTAAGAGCAAAGGCACTGGAACCAGAGAGCCAGGGTAAAAATCTAGCTTTGCTACATAACAGCATAACAGCCTGGCAACATCAAATAAGTTACTTAGCCTTCCTATCAATTTTCTCTTTTGTGAAATGGAGTTGAAAATATTAGTAAATTTGTTTGGATTGCTGCAGGATTTCATGAAAGTTTGCATATATAAACATACACACAGTGTTTAGAACAATACCTGACACATAATAAGCACTGAATAGATGCTTGATATTATCACAATAATCAAAGACATGAGAGAGAAAAACAGAGATCTCAAATGTGGGGCAAGGCAGAGGACTCAAAACAAAAAAAGGCCCATGTAGTGACAGTAAGATAGAAAATAAAATTGAGAATTAGATGAGGGAAAATTTTATGCCCAGCCACTGGGCTTTTAACCTAGAGTTCCTTATATTAAACCTTTTATTGGCAAGATGAATTCCAGAATGTGAATTAGGTTTGAAACATAAATGTGGACTTTGGTTGACTCTAAATGCAAGGAACCAGAAAAGTAGTTCATAGCAAATTCTCAGGAGCAAAAAATGGCTAATGCTCACACTTATCAATACCTTGTATATGTGGTTCACTGTTAAAAGCACTCTCTATATTTCATTTCATTTAATTCTCACAAACATAGTGTAATTTACTTGTTTTTAAAAATGCATAGAAGACAACTGTAAGGGAAAGATTGCCTTGCGATAATTGGTGATGATTGTCAAACTCCTGCAGATATCAGTCATTGGATGTGAGCTGGCCTAGAAAGGGCTGTATATGGTGACAATTCAAATTGGTGAGATTTGAATTTAAATAAAGACTTATTCCAAAAGCTGTATAGTAGTATATTGTGCTACATGTGTGTTCAGATCCCTGGAGATAGCCTCATGTAACTGGAAAGGAGAACATGTGTGAAAAAGGCAAATAAATAAAAAAGAAAAGATAAGTAGGGAACAAACAAGAACATGATTTTATTGTCCCCTCAAAAATAATTACTGCCCCTATACCTTTGGTTTGTCTCTTTTGGAAGGTTCCAAAAACTAGAGCAGTATATGCTCCAGTTCTTCATAAAATTATTTACAGCACTGTCTCACCTTGGGACCCACAGGAACACCCAAGGTCCTGATCTTGGAAATGAGTTGAATGACAGACAGTATGCTCTATGACAAATTACTACTACCGATAATAAGTAAGGGTTCTCTTTGGGATGAGTCTCATGAATGATGTCTATCCCCAGTCTTCATGCAAAAGGACGCAGACCTCAAGTTTCCTGTGTGAATCTCAATATCAGATATGTCTGTGCTTGTGTGCTCACATATGTTCAAAGTAAAACATCTCTTAATATATCCCTTTAGTACTAAAAAAGGAGAGGCCTTGATTTTTTTTTTTTTTATGGTTAAATTATAGTCTCAACACTGCTCTAAGCCTTTACCAGTCAAAAGCCATTTAAATTCTCCTGGATTCAGAATAGAGATCACAATTAGCAGCACGTTTTGGGTAATCGCACTGATAATGCAATAGTCACTCAGACATCCTGCCAGAATGTGGGTGGCTTGATTGGAGCCATTCATTGCCTGGCTCCATCTACACCCTGCAGAGCAGTTCAGCTCCTTAAATAACCATCCCCTACTGCTAAAAGCAAGGATGTGCCAGGCAAAGAAAATCAATATGTTAAATCATTTGCTTATATCAACAAATCCTTCATTTGTCTCATCATAAGAAATTTCTAATAAATCTTAACAGATCTTATTAAGAGAGGATTTGATCTATCTTAAGATGAAAATTTTCCCAAAGAAAGTTTTATAAATGGCAAATGTACTAGCTTCATAATGTAGAAGTACTAATTGAATTGTTTTTTATAAAAGCTTACTTTTTAATCCTTTTTAGGAGGAATTCAATCAGGATGCAAATTACAAGGGTTTTCCACGGAAATCAGTCCATGAATATTTTATTGCCCTAGCCTATTCATGGAAGCCTCAAGTCCTTATTGTAATTTGTAAGGTAATGGGACTTACTCATCTTCTTTGTTTTCACATATGAATTCAAGTACTTAGATTTGAGAACTTGGCTGTTAATTCATTATTCACTCAATCATGAAGGCCTCAGTTAAATTTTTAAATTGCGTATTTTATCCTTCATTTTTTCATATTGTAAAATCAACTTTATTTGATAAAAATCATTTATATATGTAAAGTAACATGATAGCAATGCATATTGGTCTATACTAAGATACTCTTGAACAGGTTAAACTGTACCAGAGGTATAGTATTATAATAGTTTAATCTTTATTAAATGGATTTCAAATGAGAGAATTATTTATATGTTCAATGAGCTCCATCGAATAGTATCTCTTTTACAGAGGGTCTAAACCAATGAAAAATAATACAGAACAGTGGCAGGAGACTAATATATTCCATGTTACTTGTACCAAATCCTATGTTAGATGAAGTAGCAGTTTTAATACTAAACTCCAGAAATAAGCTGATTTACTAGCCCACCTACATGTGGCACTATACTAAGGCAGATCTCCAAATATTGGACAAGAAACTTGCAAAGCTGAAGAGGCAACTCTGTAGAGTAAGCCCATTTATTTTTTCCAGAATATCTACTACGCTTAGTGAAACTACCTCATCATGATAACCAACACCACCAGGCCTTTCGCCTGAGGCACCTGGAACAGTCAACCTTTCGGTTAGCAGCCAAATGTGTTAACCATTTGCACCGCCCAGGGACTCCTATGATAAACATGTATAGCAAAAAAAAATTTCTTTCAAAGTTTGCTTCTTTTTCTCTTTAACGAAATTAATTTCCCAAGTAAGAACCACAGCATTCACGATAGTGATACTTATATTTATGTTATTTCAGTCTAATTGCATACAGTATTACTGAAATCTATTCTAAAAATATTCAAATGGATAAAAATTTATCATAATCTTTTTGTACATGCCTAAAATCATTTATTTATTTAAAAGGTAAAACTTTAGTTATATAGTAATAATATTATTAAGATTCAACATTTATTTTTCAAGATTAAAAAACCTGGATATGGATAGAAACTAAAATTACTACAATGGGGATAGCATTAGCGCCCACGTGATAGAAAGATTTTTGAGAAATAATAGGGTTCATCCATATGAAGTACTTAAACACTGCCTTCTACATGAGAAGTACTCTTTACATATTTTCTATAGTTATATTAATTATAGTAATAATTATTAACATTATTGCATTTGAGACCTATTATTAAAAACAATGGACTATAATAATATGGCACAGCACTAAAAAAAAAGAACCTTTTGTGTTATTCAGTCAACTCTCAATTCATTGAAAAACAGGGAATCATTCAGAAAAAAAAATTTTTGCTTGAAGGAACATTCTTTCAAATCAATTAATTTTCACTTTTTTTTTCTCATAAAACTCAACACAAATGGTAAATTCTTTTCATTAACTATCTTGTTTAGGAGACTATAAGCTCCATGAAGACCGATTTTGCTCATCCCTACGACCCAGAATTAAGTAGTGCAGGGCAACAGGGTTATTTAATAGCTATCTGTTGGGTAGGAAACCCTGGTCGCATAGCATTTAAGTGCTACGGCTGCTAATCAAAAGGTCGGCAGTTCAAATCCATCAGGTGCTCCTTGGATATCCTATGAGGCAGTTCTACTCTGTTCTATAGGGTCACTGTGAGTCAGAATCAACTCGATGGCAACATTTCTTTTTTTTTTTAATCTGATGAATAAATAAATGTTTTACTAAAAAGAGTAAAATAAAATTTAATTATGTGAATTAAGACTAACATGTTTTCTCAAATATAGGTTTAAGTGGTACAATCCATTTGATAATCCTGTCCTTTCATATGAAGTCTTCTATATACCAACAACCTTAGTCAATCACTAGTTCTAAGGGAGAAAGAAACAAAAATCCTTACCTAGATATTTATACTCATGACTCTTGGTGACTCTGTGTGTTCTGAGTAGAACTGCTCTATAGGGTTTTCAGGTTGTGAGTTTTCAGAAGCGGATCTCCAGGCCTGTTTTCAAACCACCATCCTTTTGGCTAGTAGTCAAGTACTTAATCATTTGTGCCACCCATGAGTCAGAATTGACAGCAATTTACAACAACATACCTGAATGCCTGGAGTATGCTTAGTACTGATTAATGCATGGGAGTTACACTTGGGGTTTTGGTTATATTAAAGAAAGTGATTAGGCATAATAATGCTTTAGAACAGAAAATGTGACCTAAAGTTTTAAAGTAGAGAACTTAAAAACAAAGTAGCAGAGTTATTTGAGGATCTGGGAACTAATACAATAAAAAAGAGAATTATAGTTATTATATTTTATGTTTTGCACAAATTGTAATTTTTAATTTAGAAAAACTTACATACAGTGTAACTACCACCCCAGTTAACACACAGAACATTTCCATCACCATAGAAATTTCTTTTAGGCATCCATTCTAGTCAATCTTCATTCCCCCATAGGCTACCCTTTTCTGATTTACATCTGCAAAAAATTAGGTTTGCCTATTTCAGAGCCTCAGATAAGTATAACTGTACAACCTATATTTTTTCAGCCCCGTTTCCTTCTCCTAGAACAATATTTCTCTGATTATTCTATGTTGGATGAAAAAATCTTCATTGCTTTTATACTGAGTAGTATAGTATTTCACTGAATGAATATAAAATATGTCTCAACTTGCTTAACTGCTTTCCTGTTGATAGACACTTGAATTATTTCTAGTTTTTGGTTACCACAAATAAAGCTGTTATATACATTCTTGGACAAAGATTTTTATGTGCATGTTATTTTGATATTTGGAGTGGAGTTACAAAATCATAGGGTCAATGTATTTTTAACTTCATTAGACAACAGCAGTTTTCAAAAGTGGTTGCACCATCTTAGACTCTCATCAGCATCATATTTGATGCTACCAATCATTTTATGTTTAGTCATTCTAATAGAAGTGAAATGATATTGCATTATAGTTCTAATTTGTGCTCCTCTGATGATATAAGATTGTGTGATTTCTCAAAATGCCTAAAAGTTTTTCAAAATTGTTATAGCCATTCTAGATTCTTTTAATTTCCAAATTAATTTTAGAACGAGTTTTTCACTTAAAAAAATTCTTGAAATTTGGTTGGATATACATTAAATCTAAAGATAATTTCTAGAATAATTAAATTATTGACAATATTGAGTTTTTAAATCCATACACATTATATACATTTCCATTTTTTAAAGTCTTCTTTATTTTCTACTTAAAAAACAAACAAGAAAAACCAAATGCATTGCTGCAGAGTCAATTCTGACTCATAGCAACCCCACGGGGGAGAGTAAAACTTCCCAATAGTGTTTCCAAGGCTGTAAATCTTCATGGAAGCAGACTGCCACATTTTTCTCCAGTGGAATGGGTAGTGAGCTTGAACTACCAAGCTTTTGGTTAGCAGTCAAGTGCTTAGTCACGGTGCCACAAGAATTCCTTGTGTAGAGGTCTTGAACACATTTTATTAAACATATCCCTAAATACTCCATATTCTTCAGTGTATTTGTAAATGATTTCATTTTACAGTAATTACTAGTACACAGAAATGCACTGATTTTTACATTACCATTCTGACAAATGAACTTGCCAAGTTAATATTGGTAGTATATTTGTAGAACTCTTAGGATTTCATAGGAAACCCTGGTGGTGTAGTGGTTAAATGCTATGGCTACTAACCAAAGGGTCAGCAGTTCAAATCCACCAGGCGCTCCTTGGAAACTCTACAGGGCAGTTCTACTCTGTCTTATAGGGTTGCTATGAGTCGGAATCGACTCAATGGCAGTGGGTTAGGTTTTCATATGTAGAATATTATGATGACCACAAATAAAATAGCTTTATTTCTGCTTTTGTAAGCTGTATGACTTTATTTCATTTTATTCTACTGTTGAATTCACTAGGACCTTAAGTACAGTGTTGAACAGACAGGGTGAAAGAAAGAAGTAATTACTTGTTCCCAATATTTAAAAAAATGCATCCAGACATTCATCAACAAATGCATTAAGTAAGGTGTTAGCTGTAGAATTTACTTAAATGAACTTTATAGGATAAGGAAGTTTCCTTTTACTTTCAGTTTGCTTCAAACTCATTTAGAGCTAATTTATTTTGAGGATTTTATTTCCAAAGCCAAACATTTTGGCTAAACAACAGTACACAGGAAGAGGGAAAAATATGAGGATGGGTAAGTGAAAATAATACAGAAGGGGAAACAGGATGGCTACCATGGAACAGTGAATGAAACATCTAAAGAGTACGTCTGTGCCTCCAATATAGAAACAGACACACTGCCATAAAACTGGCTTGTGGTATGTCCCTGACATGACATCCTGACATCATCAGTTCTAGTACCAGATAGCTATTTACATTCTTGGTATAACTATTCAGTCTTATTTTCTTAATGTGCAAAATACAATACTTAGAATTGTGATAAATAAATACAAAAAAAATACATATGTTTGTTTTAGTGTCTGGCACATAGCAATGTTTAATTTTTGTTAACTGCTCTGGTGGCAATACTTCAGGTGGTAATGATCATAACCGCGATCATAATAAAGATGGTGGTGACGGCAAATAATAATTATGGAAACATTGGATATGTAGTTGTTTTTAAATTCCTTGGTAGATGAATAAAAGAAGAACTATCAAACCAAAAAGAAAGAGTAAATACTGGTTAAAAACATAACACATCGTTCTGGTGAGAGAGTAGTAGTGAGATCTGGGCTACCTTCCATACGAGGTGTTTCAAAGTAAAAACGGCTGACATTTTAAAACATCGACATCAAACCTGAGTGTGCAATGTAAACCTCTTAAGCAGTTCCTGTAATTTTTCTCCACAGTATGTAAGCTGCTAACTCTATCAACCTAGAGCTCTTTGATTATATTTTTTTTTCATTTACTCTCTACTGCATTCCAAATAGATGATTTATTACACACAATATTTCAGGTTGAAATAATTTAAATTGGAGAATGAAGAGGCATAAAGAAAGTAGAGTTGAGTGAGATTTGTTCACACTGTACATGTGCTGAGGTTCTGAATTTTTTCTAGATGAGGTTTACTTTCAGTCTAAGCTATCTAGCAGCTAGGAGCCAATCAATCATGTAGTTCAATGCATTCACAAAATATATCACAAGCTACGACTTATAGGATACCTTGAAAATCATTCTGAAACCTAGTAACAACTAACAGAGAAAATATTTACTAATGCAAGATAAATTCATATTGCAAATGTCCTTACATTTTAATAACTATAGCAATCAATTATGGAATGATGGTTGCCAGTAATACCCTCTGCCTAAGGTTCTCACACCACACCAAAGCAGAGTTAAGTTGAAATAACCTATAGGAGCCCAAAGCGATGAGATTCTATTACATGATTCTGTTTGATTTTATAAAAGTCAAGCATTCTTAAATATCTCCTCATGCTTTTGAAATTTTCTTTATGCCTCTGTTAGAGATTTAATTGAATTCAAAAGCCAATATCTGTACTGTCCTCAAAGAATAGCTTCTTTTTATTACAAATGACTATCCCTTCTCTTCTAGGACACCAACTGCTTTATGCTTTTTGACAGACACAAATCATTATTTACACGGTGGTAACATATTTTTCTTTGAGGAATTTCTATAAGGAAATAGTTGTTCATCCTATCTGTGATAATATCCATTAAAGTTGCCTGTAAATTAAAACAAAATGTTATTTATCTTTTGAACTTATTATATAACAATCAATGCCAAAATTTGTTCAGAAAGCAGATTTGATCAGAAAAAATACTTTATAAAACTATATCAGCTAAGTAGATAAGAGATAACAAATAATAGAATTACTGAGTTTTTTAAATTAAAAATCTATTCTATTTTATTCTGTGGTATGTGAATCAACAATTAACATGATTAGTGAGAGTGGAACTACTAAAAATGCTGCCTAGAAAATATCCCCAGAAGAACTCTTTTCTCTGGTGTGTGAATTAATGATTTATTCTTTTTTTATGCAGACTTTGTCAATTTAACTGTGCATTTCTTATTCTTGAAAGATTTTGAGTGAGAAATTATCTTCCAGTAACTTTGATTACTTAGCAGTGCTGAACTTGTAAAATATGTATATGTATAAACTCCAACTCTTTTCTCAAATTTACATGCTTAACATTGTCTATAAAAATTCAATTTGTCTAAGGCATATTTACCACTCCATTGCATACTGGTCATTCAAACTCTATATTAAATAAGAATTAAAACTAACTTTCATAAGTTCTCTTGACTTTCCTCATAAAATAATGACATGCATGGCAGCAATAGAGTAATTTTTAGAGACAGTCTTAACTAAAAGCTGTTCTGTTAATATTGGGTAGAATGCTTAGAAGTCAGTTACGTTTCAGACCTAAATCCATTAGCTTTAATTTTAATATTGATGTTTTACCTTTGTACTATATGTGAATAGTGGGAGAGGAATGTTTCTAGAAGGGACATGAAAAGGAGAAAGAGTAAATTTGTTATTTTGACAGTATAGATTTTACCACTTCTTTTGTTATAAAGACAAATCATTATCAAGGTCACATTTTAGTGATAACTATGATACAGTTAAAAAATGCCTTTCAAAATTGGCAATAAAAGTGGCTCTATTTTTTTTCTTTATGAAAAGGGACAATAAGTTATAAAATAATGATTTTTTTACAAAGATTCAAACTTATGGATATTATATATTGATACTGACTTATGCAGTCAATTTCAGAATAGAGTAATATCATATTCATTCCATGTGTTTCCACATTTCCACATTTCACCCAATAGAAGTACCATGCTTTCATGAATTTCACACATTGACATGGTGATTTAGCTAAAGTTCTACTTTAAGATTATACCAAAAAACAAGGTAATATGGCAAAATCTGAAACATACAAAAGGAATTACACCTGAAGTGCATTGAAAGGGTAGAACAACAAAACAGGGAATGAATAGAAAACTGATACAAAGGTAATAGCTATTAACCTAGATATATTAATAATCTTTTAAAATGTAAGTCCTCTAAACATGTCAATTATAATACAGAGACTATCAGAATAAATAAATAAACAAGAGCCACCTATATATTATTTATAAGAAGCTCCTTTTATATATAAAGGACCAAATACAATAAAAGTAAAGGAATGAAGAAAAATATACCATAATACCCCTAAACAACAAACCACAAAAGTAGCTATATTAATTTCAAACAAAAAAGTGTTCATAAGAAGAAGATCATCAGGGATAAAGGGGGGCAATACATAATCACAAAGAAGACAAGGTGGATACACCTACCAAAGACAGTCAAAATACATGAGACAAAAACTGGTAAATCCAAAGGAGAAATAGACAAATTCACTAGTATTTTGGTAATTAATAGATTAAGCAGCCAGAAAATCAGTAAGGATATAGATGACTGGGCAACACTACCAATCAACTTGATCTAATTGACATTTTTAGAATACTCCAAACAACAACTGCAAAATAAACGTTCTTTTCAAGCTCATGTGGAACATTTAAAATATAAACCATACTTTTGGCTAAAACACATCTTTACCAATGTAAAACAATATAAATCATACAAGCTATGTTCTCCCACATACTAGAAATTAAGTTAGACTCGAAATATATAACAAAAAGTTAAATAGAAAATCCAAAAATATTTAGAAATTTACACACTCCAAAAAAAATTCAAGATAAATTTAAAATATATTTTGAACTAAATAAAAATATAACTTATCAAAATTTGTTGTATATTGTAAAAGCAGTGCATCCCTAGAATTTTTACCCAACTGGTCTGTAAACTTATATACACATAAAAACCTGCACACAAAAGTTTATAGCAACTGTACTCATAATTGTCAAAATCTGGAAGTAACAAGATCTCCTTCAATAGAAATGAATTAAAAAAAAAAAAAAAAAGACTCTGGTACATTCCTAAAAAGAAATGATATTCCGCTATTAAAAAGAAAGCTGTGAAGCCACCCCAAAACATGGATATATCTTAAGTGAATATTGCTTATTGAAAGAAGACATTCTGAAAAGGCTATGTATTGCACAAGTCAATGTACATGACATTTTGGAAAATACATGATTATGTTGTTGTTGTTGTTAGGTACCATCGAGTCAGTTCCAACTCACAGTGACCCAATGTACAACAGAACGAAGCACTGCTTGGTCCTGCACCATCTTCAAAAATCGTTGTTATGCTTGAGCCCATGGTTGTAGCCACTGTGTCAAACTATCTCCTTGAGAGTCTTCTTTGTGACTGACCTTCTACTTTACTAAGCATGATGTCCTTCTCCAGGGACTGATCCCTCCTGATAACATGTCCAAAGTATGTGTGATGAAGTCTCACCATTCTCACTTCTAAGGAGCATTCTGGCTATACTTCTTCCAAAAGAGATTTGTTCATTCTTCTGGCAATCCATGGTATATTCAATATTCTTGGCCAACACCATGATTCAAAGGCATTTATTTTCCTTTGGTCTTCCTTATTCATTGTCCAACTTTTGCATGCATATGAGGCAACTGAAAATACCATGGCTTGAGTCAGGCACACCTTAGTCCTGAAAGTGACATCTTTGCTTTTGACACTTTAAATAGATATTTTGCAGATGATGTGCCAGTGCAATACGTTGTTTGATTTCTTGACTGCTGCTTCCATGGGCATGGATTGTGGATACAAGTAAAATGATATCCTTGATAACTTCAATATTTTCTTCATTTATCACGATGTTGCTTATTGGTCCAGCTGTGAGGAGTTTTGCTTTATTTATTTTGAGGTGTAATCCATACCGAAGGCTATCGTCCTTGACCTTAATCAGTAAGTGCATCAAGACCTCTTCGATTTCAGCAAGGTAGTGTGTCTGCAGATTGCAGATTGTTAATGAGTCTTCCTCAAATCCTGATGCCATGTTCTTTTCCATATAGTCCAGCTTCATAGATTATTTGCTCAGCATTCAGATTGAATAAGTATAGTGAAAGGATACAACCCTGACACACGCCTTTCATAGTTTTAACCCATGCAACATCCCCTTGCTCTCTTCGAACAACTGCCTCTAGGTTTATGTATGGGTTCCTCACGAGCACAATCAAGTGTTCTGGAATTTCCATTTTTGCAAATGTTATCCACAATTTTTTGTGATCCACAAAGTTGAATATCTTTGCAGGTAAACATCTTTCTAGTTTTCTTTGCTTTCAACTAAGATCCATCAGACATCTGCAATGATATCCCTTATTCCCTGTCCTCTTCTGAATCTGGCTTGAATTTCTGGCAGTTATATGTTGATGTCTTGCTGCAACAGCTTTTGAATGATCTGCAAAGTTTTACTTGTGTGTGATATTAATGACAGTGTTCGATAACTTCCACACTTTGTCAGATCACCGTGCTTTGGAACGGGCACAAATATGGATCTTTTCTAGTCAATTGGCCAGGTAGCTCCCTTCCAAACTTCTTGACATAGACAATGAGCACCTCCAGGACTGTATCCTTTCTTTGAAATATCTCTATTATTCCATCAATTCCTGGAGATTTGTTTTTCTCCAATGCCTTCAGTGAAGCTTGAATTTCACCTTCCCTACCATTGATTCTCAATCATATGCCACCTCCTGAAATGGTTGAATGTCAATCAATTCTTTTTGGTACAGTGGCTCTATGAATTCCTTCCATCCTCATTTGAAGTTTCCTGCATCATTCAATATTTTCCCCATTGTTAGTTTGTTATTAGTTGCCATCAAGTCAGTTCTGACTCGTAGCAACACTATGGACAACAGCATGAAATACTGCCTGGTCCTGCACCATCATCACAATCATTCTTACATTTCAGCCCATTGTTGCAGCCACTAAATCAATAAATCTCATTGAGGATTTTATTCTTTTTTCTGACCCTCTATTTTGCTAAGCATGATGCCCATCTCAGGGACTGGTTCCTCCTGATAACATGTCCAAATTATGTGAGACAAGAAACAATCTTCTGTTCAGTTCCTTTACTTCATTATTTCTTCTGTTAGCTTTAGCCGCTCTACATTCAAGAGCAAATTACATAGTCTTTTCTGATATCCATTTTGGTCTTTTCTTTCTTTCCTGTCTTTTTAATCATCTTTTGTTTTCTTCATGTATGATGTCCTCAATGTCATCCCACAATTCTTCTAGTCTTCAGTCATTAGTATTCAATGTGTCAAATCTATTTTTGAGATGGTCTCTAAATTCAGGTACGATGTACTCAAGGTTTTTTTTTTTTTTTTTTTGCTTTCTTGAACTTGCTGTAATTTTCTTCAGTTTTTACTTGAACTTGCATATGAGCAATGGATGGTCTGTTGTGCAGCCAGCCCTTGGCCTTATTATGGCTGATAATATTGAGCTTCTCCATCATCTCTTTCCACAGAAGTAGTTGATTTCATTCCTGTATTTTCCATCTGTTGAGGTCCACATGTATAGTCACATTTATGTTGCTGAAAAAAAGATATTTCCAATAAAATGTTGTTGGTCTTGTAAATTCTATCATGTGATCTCAGGCTCTGTTTCTATCACAAAGGACATATTTTCCAACTACTGATTCTTCTTTGTTTCCAACTTTCACATTCCAATCACGAGTAACTATCAATGGATCTTGATTGCATGTTTGATCAATTTCAGACTGCAGATGTTGGTAAAAATCTTCAATCTCGTCATCCTTGGCCTTAGTGGTTGGTGTGTAAATTTGAATAACAGTCATATTAACTGATCATCCTTGTAGGTGTATGGATATTATCCTATCTTTTTTAACAGCATTGTACTTCAGGATAGAACTTAAAATGTTCTTTTCGACAACGCATGTGATGCCATTCGTCTTCAATTTACCATTCCCAGCATAGGAAATCATATGATTGTGTCATTCAAAATGGCCAATACCAGTCCATTTCAGCTCACTAATGCCTAGGATACTGATCTTTATGCGTTCCATTTTATTTTTGATGACTTCCAATTTTCCTAGATTCATACTTTGTATGTTCCACTTTCTGATTATTAATGGATGTTTGCAACAGTTTTTTTCTCATTTTGACTCTTGTCAAATCAGTAAATAAAGGTTCTGAAAGCTTGATTCCAACCACATCATTAAGATCGACTCTACTTTGAGGAGGCAGCTCTTTGCCAGTCATATTCTGAGTAACTTCCAACCTGAGGAGCTCGTCTTCCAGCACTATATCAAACAACGTTCTTCTGCTATTAGTAAAGTTTTTACTGGCCAATTTTTCAGAAGTAGACTGCCAGGTCCTTCTTCCTAGTCTGTCTTTGTCTGGAAGCTCCGCTGAAGCTTGTCCACTGTCTTAATTATCTAGTGCTGCTATAACAGAAATACTACAAGTGGATGGCTTTAACAAAGAGAAATTTATTCTCTCACAGTTTAGGAGGCTAGAATTCCAAATTTACAGTGCTAGCTTCAAGGCAAGACTTTCTCTATCTGTTGGTTATGGGAGAAAGTCCTTGTCATCAATCTTTCCCTGTCCTAGGAGCTCCTCAGTGCAAGGACTTTGGGTACAAAGGGCATATTTCTCCTCTGGTCCTGCATTCTTGGTGGTAGAAGGTGCCCCTGTCTCTCTATTGGCTTTTCTCTTTTATGTCTCAAAAGAGAGTGATTTAAAACAAAACCTAATCTTGTAGATTGAGTCCTGCCTCATTAACAGAACTATCTCTAACCCTGCCTCATCAACATCATAGAGGTAGGATTTACAATACCTAGGAAAATCACATCAGCTCACAAAATGGTTGACAACCACACAATCCTGGGAAAGTTGACACATGTTTTGGGGGGACACAATTAAATCTATGACATGCACCATGGGTTACTCTGCTGGTATTTGAAATACTGATGGCATAGCTTCCAGTATCACAGCAACATGCAAACTATCACAGTACGACAAAGTGACAGATGAGCAGTGGACACAATTATAGAGACTATAAATAGTTAAATGGAAACCCCAGTGGCATAGTAGTTAAGTGCTACGACTGCTAACCAAGAGGTCAGCAGGTCGAATCCACCGGCTCTCCTTGGAAACTCTGTGGGGCAGTTCTATTCTGCCCTATAACTCTCTGAGTCAGAATCTACTTGACGGCAGTGGTAAATAGTTAAATGTTTTCCAAGAGCCTGGGGAGAAGTCAGATTGGTAGATGAAGCAAAGGGGATTCTTTTGTCTGGTAAAAGTCATCTGTATGGTACTCTAATAGTGGGTTCATGAAACTTCGAATTTTTCAGAATCCACAGAACTTTACAGGAATTGTAAGGAAATTTTTAAAAATAATTTCAGAGGTTTCCCAAGAGGGAAAGCAAACTGTGTCTAAAGAATATAGCTGTATTACAAATGCATGAAATAATCTCACAGATAGAGAAGGGGGAAAGGTGCTCTGTTTATACTTTGGAAATGATTGAAGTCTCTAAGACTAAAGGAAAAAGGAACTGTACAAAAGTATTCCAATCGATTATTTTTTTTTTTCCTCATGGGGATATGAGATAATTCTGAAACCACTATATATGCATACTGGAACTGAACAATTAAATAAATGGATGGTGAATGATTGGGAGCCAGGCTTCTCACTGTTGTAATTAGAGGTTATAGTTAAGGAAGAGTGAGTGTGGTGAGCCTAGAATGATCCATGTGATACTGGAATGGAGTTGGAGACATCAGTACAAATTCATATTTAGTTAGTATAAACACTGATGAACGCATATAGAGATCTTTAAAGAGATGTTTATATACACAGGTTAGTATGCACACATGTATTTTCTTGATCTGGCAGCTAAAATGGCCTAAAAACAATAATGGCCTAAAACAATCTCAGTAGTAATGAGCATACTCTAGATCTTGATTTCTAACACCATTGTCCAATAAAAGTTCACAGAATAATGAGAAAAACGACTGAGTCTATGCCTTGGTCGGGAGACACATACAATAAGCCTGGAACATCTTGTAGTGCCAGAAAGTAAGGAAACACTATAATAAATCAAAGTAAAACCGAAAACAAAACCAACAAAGTGGTGATATGTCAAAGAGACAAAGGAGTCAAATGAAAGACTCCACTGGCCAAACCTGTAACAATTTGAATGATGAAATAAATAACATAGCATAATAATTCAAAATATAAAATAAACATCTATGCCTCCTTACTTACATTAATTAGTTAATTAATGGGGAAGAATAGAAACATTTTCCATGCAGAAGACTGTAAGTCGATACTATACCTCAAGGATATAAAATATTGACTTCTCACGCACTTTGTGAACTGCAAATTGCACATATAAACTTCCAAAGAATATAGTATAGAAAAGGAAGATTTAAAAAGGAGTGATATAATAGTGGAAAAAAAGGAATAACGAAGTAGAGAAAACTGACAAATACTTTCTCAGTCAAATGACCAAAGTCAACATCAACAATGATTTGCTACCTAGATAATTATTTCAGTTTTTATTTTAAGACTAAAATACACTGAATGTTGCTTAAGAAGACATTTCAAATAATACTCAATTACTTTTATAGTTAATTCACAAGTGAGTTCTTATAAAGACATTTTGATTTAACAATGAAGATAATGTGACAAGACTATTGAAAAGGCAGAAGAAACCTGTTTCTAATACATGTAACTTGAAAAGGCTGTATGTACATTCACTGAATGGTACTGTTCAAATTCTAGTTTGACGTGTTTTAAACTGGGTCTATGCTAATCACAGATTACATGCCTGGAGCAATGCATAATGTTGCTTTATTCAAATGGTGCATTAAAATGCACATAAGATAAATAATCTTTTTAAATTTTAGAGTTTGGTTTCACAAAGGATGCTTTTGAAGACGGAGTGAGGAATAGCAAAGTAAATTTTATTGGAATTGTTGGATAATGTTTTCTTCTAATTATTCAAGTGATATATCTTTACTTATTTTGTACATTTTATGCAATCACTACTAATATATTAGGTTACATGGATTTGTGGGCCCAGTGGGTAAGAGCTCAGCTGCTAACCGAAAGGTCAGCAGTTCAAACCAATCAGTCGCTCCTTGGAAACCCTGTGGGTCAGTTCTGCTCTGTCCTTATAGAGTCAGTATGAGTCAGAATCGACTCAATGGCAACTAGTTTTTTTTTTTTTTTTTATTGATTGAGTACTTACCACATGCCAGGCTTTGTTTGAAGTGATGAATATTTAATATTTCTATTTTTAAATTTAAGAAAATTTACATACAGTAAAATTTACATTTTTTATTGCTCAGTTCTGTGAATTTTTACAAGTGCATATAGTCTCTAAACCACCACTAAAATCAGGATTTAGGAAAGGTGCATGTTTCCAAAAAAAATCTCATGATCTTTTGTAGTTAATCTCTCCACTCTCCCTCACATCATGGCAATCATTGATACTTGTCCTTACAGTACTGCCTTTTAATGAATGTCATATAAGTGAATTCATACAGTATGTAGCATTTCGGGTCTGGGTATTTTCACTTAGCATAATGTAGTTAAGCTTTATCCATACTGTCCCATTTATCAATGGTCTGCTCCAATGTTTAGATTTCAATGTACCACATTTACAGTTGAGGGTCATGTAGTTAATTCCAGTTTTTAGAAATTATTAGTAAAACATCTTTTAATATATATTTTTTTATTTGTATACATGTTTGTGTGAAAATAGGTTCCCGTTTCACTTGGGTAAATTTCCACAAGTGGAATTACAATATCATAGGGTAATTGTGGAGTTCCAGGTGGTGCAAATGGTCAACAAGCTTGACTACTAACCAAAAGGTTGATGGTTCCACAGACACCTTGGAAGAAAGGCCTGGCTACTTATCTGAAAAATGAGCCATTGGAAATCCTATGGAATACAGTTTTACTGTAACACGGAGTCATCATGTGTTGAACTTCGAGGGCAGCTTTTTTTTTTTTTTTAATCATAAATATGTGTTTAACTTTATCAGTAACTACTGAACTCCTTATCCAAGGTATATACCATTTTGCATACTTCCAAACATATATGAGAGTTCCAACTAATCCACGTCATTTGTCAGCACTTAATCTTGCCAGTATGTATTTTGGACATTTTGATTCATGTGTAGTGATATGAATGTCCTTGACACATTCTGTATACAAGCCCTCTGGAGCCCTGGTGTAGCAGTGAATAAGCCTTGGTGTATAGTGGCAGTTAATGTTGTTGAAAAAAAGGTATTTGCAATGAAAAATTGTTGGTCTTGCAAAATTGTTATGTGATCTCCAGCATCATTTCTATCACCAAGGCTGTATTTTCCAACTGCTGTACCATCTTCTTTGCTTCCATTAAAATCTTGACTGTGTGTTTGTTCAATTTCAGATGGCAGAAATTGGTAAAAATGTTCAATTTCTGCATCTTCGGCCTTAGTGGTTGGTTTGTAAATTTGAACAGTAGTCATATTAATTGGTCTTCCTTTTAGGCCTATAGATATTATCCTATCACTGACAGCATTGCACTTCAGGATAGATCTTCAAATGTTCTTTTTGACAATGAATGCAATGCCATTCCTCTTAAGTAGTCATTCCCAGCATGGTAGACCATATGACTGTTGGATTCAAAATGGCCAACACCATTCCATTTCAGCTCAGTAAAGCCTAGAATATTGATGTGTTCCATTTCATTTTTGATGATTTCCAACTTTCTTAAATTCATACTTTGTACATTCCATGTTCCAATTATTAATGGATGTTTGCAGCTGTTTCTTCTCATTTTGAATTATGTCACATCAGCAAATGAAAGTCCCAAAAGCTTGATTCCATCCACTTCATTAAGGTTGACTACTCTTTGAGGAGGCAGCTCTTTCCCAGTTGCATTTTGAGTGCCTTTCAACCTGAGGGGTGTATCTTCTGGCACTATATCAGACAATGCTCCACTGTTCTTCATAAGGTTTTCACTGGCTAAGTTTTTGAGAATTAGACCACTATGCCCTTTTCCTAATCTATCCCAGTATGGAAGCTTAGCTGAAACCTGTCCACAGTAGGTGAACCTGCTAGTATTTGAATATTGGTGGCGTAGCTTCAAGCATCAGAGCAACACACAAATTTCCACAGTATGACAAACTGACAGACACATAGGCTTGGTTCAATCATTTCAGGAGGCAGCATATGATCAAGAACCAATGGTAATGAAAGAAGAGTCCAAGCTGCACTGAACACATTGGTGAAAAACAAGGCTCCAGGAACTGACGGAATACCAACTGAGAAATTTCATTTAATGGATGCAGTGCTGGAAGTACTCACTCATCTATGCCAAGAAATTTTGAAGACAGCTACCCAGCCAACCAACTGGAAGAGATCCATTTTTGTGCCCATTCCAAAGAAAGGTGATCCGACAAAATGTGGAAATTATTGAACAATATCACAAATATCACACAGCAGTAAAATTTTGCTGAACATCATTCAAAAGCTGTTGCAGCAAGACATCAACAGAGAACTGCCAGAAATTCAAGCTGGACTCAGAGAGCACATGGAACACGGGATATCATTGCGGATGTCAAATGGATCCTGGCTGAAAGCAGAGAATACCAGAAAGATGTTCACCTGTTTATTGACTATGCAAAGGCATTCGACTCTGCGTATCATAACAAATTATTGATAGCATTGTGAATAATGGGAATTCTAGAACACTTAATCGTGCTCATGAGGAACCTGTATATAGAGCAGGAAGCGGTCGTTCCAATAGAACAAGGAACACTTCGTGGCTTAAAGTCAGGAAAAGTGTGTGTGTCAGGGTATCCTTTCACCATACTTATTCAATCTGTTTGCTGAGAAAATAATCCAAGGAGCTTGAGTATATGAAGAAGAAATTGGCATCAGGATTAGAGAAAGACTCATTAACCACCTGAGATATGCAGATGATGCAACTTTGCTTGTGGAAAGTGAAGAGGCCTTGATGCACTTACTGATGAAGATCAAAACTTCAGCCTTCAGTATGGACTACACCTCAACAAAAGAAAAAAAAAAGTTCTCTCAACTGGACCAATAAGTAACATCATGATAAATGGAGAAAAGACTGAAGTCAAGGTTTTCATTTTACTTGGCTCCACAATCAATGCCCATGGAAGCAGCAATCAAAAAATCAAATGACACATTGCATTGGGCATAAAAACCAAAAAACCAAACCCAGTCCCATTGAGTCAATTCCAACTCATAGTAACCCTATAGGACAGAGTAGAACTGTCCCATAGAGTTTCCAAGGAGCACCTGGTGGATTTGAACTGCCAACCCTTTGGTTAGAAGCTGTAGCACTTAACCACTACGCCACCAGGGTTTCCGCATTGGGCATATCTACTGCAAAAGACCTCTTTAAATTGTTGAAGAGCAAAGATGTCACTCTGAGGACTAAGGTGCACCTGATCCAAGCCATGGTGTTTTCAATCACATCATAAGCATGCAAAAGCTGGACAATGAATAAGGAAGATGGAAGAAGAATTGATGGCCTTTGAATTATGGTGTTGGCAGAGAATATTGAATATACCACGGGTGGCCAAAACAGCAAACAAATCTGCTTTGGAAGAAGTACAGCTAGAATGCCTCTTAGAAGCAAGGATGGTGAGACTTTGTCTCACATATTTTGGACATGTTATCAGGAGAAACTAGTCCCTGGAGAAGGACATCATGCTTGGTAAAGTAGAAGGTCAGTGAAAAAGAGAAAGACCCCCAACAAGACACATTGACACAGTGGCTGCAACAATGGGCTCAAACATAATGATTATGAGGATGGCGCAGGACCGTGCAGTGTTTTATTCTGTTGTACACAGGATTGCTATGAGTCGGATCCACCTCGATGGCACCTAAGAAGAACAACATATAGTACTCTGTGGCTAGTAAGCTTAGTATTACAACCCTGAATGAGTACGGCACTTGCCCACATACAAGTTTTGATTGTTCTGTGATGGTTAACTGTTTGTAAGACTTTTCCAAGGCACAGGGATAATCTTCAGATTAAGGACTTAAAATAATAATAATAATATTCAATATGGGTTTTTTTTGAATGACATTGCAAGCCGTTTGATCTACATCCTGCATGTTCTTTTCTCTCATTATTACTTTGTGTCAACACTAGAGCACAATTTGGACAAAGCATTTATTCAGTGAATGTCACTAGCTGACATGCATTGCCAAAAAGTGCCCAGGTAAAATTTAAGCATGCCTTAGTCGTATTAACTTCTATTATCCAACTTCTCCCAGAGATTACCTCATTTAGGAAAGAATGTAATAGGCCAGAGTACCTATACTATCTTTATTGTGAAATAGAAATATTTAATTGGTAGATGTTCCATCAACATAAGACAATACATCTTGAATAAAAGATTTCCATGGAATACTGGGTGGATATGTGTGTGGGTGTTGGGTAAATGTTCAAACATCAGGTTTAAGACATTAATTCCAGGTCCAGATTTATCTTTAAGTGTGTTTGTGGGTATGTGTGTTAAGAAAAAAGGTATTTGGGTTAAAAAAAAAGTTTTACAAGTAAATAAAAAGAAATATATCATTGGTTAATTTGTTATCCAAGAGAAAACAAAACCTAAATTTTCACAGGTATTTTTTATAGCATCTTCAGTAACTTGTACTAATTTTTAAAATGTAATGGAATTGTGATCTTTCATGTTTTTTGAAAGTGCTATTAAATTAAAACAATATATTTTTTATGAATAGGAATATTATATAAATAGTTGAATCAGGAAAAAATTCTATCAGAAAATATGTTTGTTATAAATTTTAAGTATAAAGGTCAGATGTATAAAACCAAACCCATTGCCGTCGAGTCAATTCCGACTCATAAAGGCTCTATAGGACAGAGTAGAACTGCCCCCATAGAGTTTTCAAGAAGCACCTGGTGGATTCAAACTGCCGACCTTTTGGTTAGCACCCATAGCACTCAACCACTACACCACGAGGGTATTTTAAGTATACTAAGGATTAAAGATATGAGAAATACCATTATTATACATACACATGGACAGAATTATCCTAATTTTAAAGAACACATTAAAAAATAGATGTAAATGATAAACAAATTTCTATTTCGTCAAAGTTAAATTCTGTGAAATTGTAATACTGAAGAAATACAATAGGATGGATAAACCAATGTGTTTTGTGACTAAAAATCATTTGAAACTGGATAGTTTACCTAAAAGCATTAATTACATTTTTGAATACTATCCACTTATTTTCTCATTTGTTAAAACACAAGACCATGTTAAACTGTCTAAAACAATCCCACACAACTGCCAAAAGTATTTTAGTGTTTTCTGGATTTTTTTAACAGCACATGAAGATCTCTCACTTGACTTCTCTTTATAAAACTGTTGCCAAATAAATATTATTTTCAGTAACGTTGTACAGGTAAAGTGAAGAATAGCATTAACAGATGGGGATTACTGAAAAATATTTTACATTCACTTCTGACATTATTGCATGAGATTTTTCTTGCTGATTTACTTAAATAATACAGTGCTTTTACTAAAATGAATATGATTTTGTGTTTTCACAGCAAATAACAACTTTCAGAAATTATACATATCCTCAAATTACCAACTTAACTAAATGATAAAATGTTTCCTTTCTTTTAAAAGATCTCAGTGTTATTCTGTAGTACACTTACATATCCATTATCATGATAAAGTTAAATTCATATAACACCTCAGAGATCAGGATGTCACCAGAGTACACCAGCAGTTTTATAAATGTCAACTCCTGAGAATTACATGTGAAAACGCAGCAGCTCAGTAAAAGCATCGAACTGGCCTTTTGGCACTTGCTGGAGTATTACATTTTAAAGGTCAGATGTACATGATTACTTTATCTGAGCCACCTTGATCAGAGGAGAGGTGCTGAGCCACTCACAACTTGTTCAAACTTTCCTTAATAGTTCAAAAATTAGAAGAGGGCAAGAGTTAAGAAGCAAAATTCTAGATATAAAACACATAATTTATCACAAGACCATATTTTACCCACATGAGTACTTGCTGTTCAAAATTGCAGATGATATAAACAATTCATGTTTAATTACACTCTAAAAGTGACATTACTTATAGATTTTGTATATTTTCCTAAATTACTGGTTGTGAAACACTGTGACATAAATGCTTGTTCCACATTGTATTCTATGTCTACATATTTTCTATATGTTTTGGCTTCTATTTTTTTGTTCTTACTTAGCATAAGATCTTATTTGATCAATTTCAACTTCTTTCCCTGAATAAACTTGTACTAATTCTCAAAAAAAAAAACAAAAAAACAACTTGGAGATGCCTTTTGAGATTCATTCAACTATGAAAATATTAATTCTTTCAAGTCATTATAAGAAAGTGACACGTAAATCCATTGGGCATGTATTTGCATACACAGTATCTTGTCTTATTACTATAATCGTATAACTCCATAATATTCTAAAAAGAACATGGAAAAACAACAATATTATTACCTGTGTATGTTTTTTACTTTACATGACCTGCAATTGAGCTACATGGCTATAACCCAGCACCAACATGCAGGACTCCGAAATTACAGGCCAGTGCAGGCACATGTCCAAATACTTATAAGGATCATCATGTACAGTGCTAAAATTTTCTGGAATTTGTTAGGAAATCCACATTATATGATGCATTTGCATACTTGTCTTCGAATACTCTGTTCACAAAAACAGAAGCTTAAACTAAAAACATACAGTATCTTGAAAGATTTTAGCAAAAATGAGGAAACTAATGGAGAATATAGTATCTACCTAAGCATTTTAGAATAAGATATTTATATATTAAATTCTCTCTCCTTTTCAAGAAATAATATACTGGTATGTTTAACTTGCATTTCGCTATTACCTCTAAATCTTGCCATGCTATAATCTTACCTACCTTCAAAGTATAAGTGAAAAAATAAAAGCTAATTTAAAAAATAACCTAATAAGAGCCTATAATTGAGAAGAAGGTGTATTGTGAAACTACCAACGTCTGTTAACAGTGCAAATATCCTATGAGACATTATTTTTTTCAAAATAACATCCAAAAAAGAAGCACTTTTCCAGATTGGTGAAGACTTCCAATCTTCCATAAAAGCAATAAGATTACTGGGAAAAAAATGTCAGAATCAACTTTTCCCAAAGCTCTAAAACTTAATTGAAGCTTTAAACAATTTGGGTGATTGATTCAGGAAAAACAGCTGAATTTGGGAAAAAAGACGATGCTTTCTGATGTTTTAACTTGCCCTATTGCCATATTCCTCTCCCAATCTTTGCAGTAATCTTGAAAACCATCAGGAGCACAATCATGGTAGATGTGAAAAGCAGCAGCCTATCAGACACTGAGGGAGGCAAAACAGACTTGGAGTTTCCCCAAAAGCCCCATTCCAAGAGAATCGTCACTATTTGACATATTTGGCATGTTCCTGGAAGGCCTTATTTTACTTGGCCTGACTCAGAGATACATCACGCTAAAATCTTACCCCCAGGACATTTGTTGAAAACAATCAGTGGCAATTATTTAACCTTATAGGTGCACAAAACAGTAACACCAGGTGGAACAAATAAGATGCTGACCGAAATATGGAGCAAGAGATATCTATAGGTGGTTTTGAAAAGCTCTGGCATACTTCTGGGAATTGAAAAGGCTATGCACAAGTGCAAGTTGTGTGGATGTCCCAGGAGGATATAAGAGGCCCCAATCTATCAGTTCTGAATTATATTGAGGCCTTTTGTAACCAGGAAATGAAAGTTTAGGCAGAGTTATAAACTGTGGAAGTACTGAAATCATGCCCCCAAACACACAAAGCCCTTCAGAAAATGGTGGGAGACTTATTGGTTCAGGTAATTTAAGGAAATAAATATCCAGTCATTACCAGACCATGAAGCTAATAGAGAAGATAATCCAGTGGCCATAAAGAGTACAGGGTTTACAGAATTAGTCTAGGAAAGTCACTAAAACAAACAGCAATGACAATAACAACAGCAACAACAACAAATCTTGGGGGGGGGGGAGGTGGTGAAAGGACATCTGATTTATTTAAAATTATTATTTAAAATATCCAGATTTCAACAACAACAACAAAATTATGAGATATACAAAGAAACAAGGAAAAGAAACAGATACACCCAGGAAAAAATAAATAATAGAAACTGTCCCCAAAGAAGCCCAAAAGTTGGGCTTATTAGTCAAAGACTTTAAATGAGCTATTTTAAATATGTTCAAACAATCAAAGGAAACCCTGTCTAACCCTTTCTTGACCAGCAGCACATATAGCACCCCCTGAAGCCTACAAAATATTGTTGAAAAAAATGAAAGAAGCACTAATCACTGGCAGTCGCCCCATGTTCATGAATCAGAGGACTAAATATTGTTAAGATAGCAATATTTCCTGAACTAATTTATAGATTCAACACAATCCCTACCAAAATTCCAGCTACCTCTTTTGCAGCAATTGTCAAGATGATTCTAAAATTCATATGCAAATACAAGGGATTTAGAATAGCCAAAACAATTTTGAAAGAGTAAAAGCAAGTTGGAAGATTCATATTTTCCAAATTAAAACTTACTACCAAGCTACAGTAGCCAAGACAGTATAACAGTGGCATAAGAATAGACATAGATATCAATGAGATAATTATTGAAAGCCCAGAAAAAAGCACTTTAATTTTATGATCAACGATTTTTAACAGTGATACCAAGACAATTTAACGGGGAAAGAATACTCTTTTTAACAAATCACTCACTGGCAATTGGATATCCACATATAAAAGAACAAAAACGAACCTCCTTCTCAGATCATATATAAAATTAACTCGAAAAGAATCAAAGACCTAAATGACCTAAATTAAAAATCTTCTTTTAGAAGACTCTTGTATTGGACAATGGTTTCTTAGCTATGACAGGTAAAGCACAAGTAAAAAAGAAAAAAATAATTTTTTGTAAAAAACATATTTTTTTTTCCTCCTAAGGGCACCACCAAGAAAATGAAAAACAATTTACAGAGTGGTAGAAAATATCTGAAAACCACCTACCTGATAAAGGTCTTGTATCTAGAATACACAAAGAACTCTTAAAACTCAATAATGAAAATATAAACAACCTTATCTAAAAATGGGGAAATGAATTAAATAAACCTTTCCCCAAAGATAATAGACAAATTGCTACTAAGCACAAGAAAATATATTAACAAAATTACTAATAAAACCAAACCAAACCCATTGCCATCGAGTAGATTCTGCTTCATAACGACCCTATAGGACACAGTGGAACTGTTCCATAGGGTTTCCAAGGAGGGGCTGATGTATCGGTTCTGCTGACCTTTTTGTTAGTGGCCAAATGCTTGGAAATGGAAATCAAAACCACAATGAGATATCACATCATCAAAAAAACCCCAAAAATACCACTAAAAAAAAAAAAAAACACTGCCACTGAGTCTATTCTGACTCATAGCAATCCTATAGGACAGAGTTAGAACTGCCCCATAGGATTTCTGTCTTAGTTATCTACTATTACAGAAATACCACATGGGTGGATTTAACAAACAGAAATTTGTTTTCTTACAGTTTAGGTAGCTAGAAGTCCAAATTCAGAGTGCCGGCTCAAGACATAGGCTTTCTCTCTCTGTCAGCTCTAGAGGAAGGTCCTTGTCCCTTCAGCTTCTGTTTCCTGGTTCCTCGGAGATCTCCTTTTGACTTGGGATCTATCTTATACCATCTCTGCATCTTTAATCTCTTTTATATTTCAAAAGAGATACACTACACCCTACACTAATCTTCCCACATTAATGTAACAAAGATAATCAATTCCCAAATGGGATTATAATCACAGGCATAATAGAAAACGAACAAACAAACAAAAAACTGGTAGCCATCTAGTCAATGTAGACTCATAGCAACCCTGTAAGACAGAGTAGAACTCCCCCATAGGGCTTCCAAGGAGGGGCTGGTGGATTCAAACTACCAACCTTTTGGTTAGCAGCCAAGATCTTAACCACTGCACCACCAAGAGGTTAGGATATACAACACTTATTTTTGGGGTGGCAAAATTCAATCCGTAAGTGTTTCCAAGGCTGTAATTATCTTTATGGAAGCAGCGTGCCACTTCTTTCTCCCAAGAGCAGATGGTGGGTTTAAACTGCCAAACTTTCAGTTAGTAGTGGAGAGCTTAACCACTGAGCCAATTCATACCACTAAAAAAAAAAAAAAAATTGCTGTAGAGTCGATTCCGCAATTCATAGCGACCCTATAGGACAGAGTAGAACTGTCCCACAGGGTTTCCAAGGAGCAGCTGATGGATTCAAACTGCCCACTTTCTGGTTAGCAGCAAAGCTCTTAACCACTGCACCTCTAGGGCTCCTTCATATCATTAAAAAAAAAAAAAAAAAACCAAACCTACTGCCATTGAGTCAATTCTGACTCATAGCGACTCTATAGGACAGAGTAGAACTGCCCCATAGAGTTTCAAAAGAGTGTCTGGTGGATTCAAACTGATGACCTTTTGGTTAGCAGCCATAGCACTTAACCAATATGCCACCAGAGTTCCCTTTATATCACTAACCAAAAAAACCAAACCCAGTACCGTCCAGTCGATTCTGACTCATAGAGACCCTACAGGACAGAGTAGAACTGCCCCATAGTTTCCAAGGAGTGCCTAGCAGGTTCCAACTGCCGACCCTTTGGTTACCAGCCATAGCACTTAGCCACTACACCACCAGGGTTTCCTTCATACCGCCAGGATGGCTTAAATCTGGCTTAAATCTAAAAGGCGGACAAGGGGAACTGTTAATAAAGATGTGCAGAAGTAAAAAACCCTCTTGCAGTCTTTGCTGGGGAAAATGCAAAATAGTACAATTACTTTGGAAAATATAATTATCTTATGATCCAGTAATTCCATTCCTATGTATATGCCCAAGAGAATGAAATGAGGGCGTATATTCACACGAAAACTTCTGCTTGAATATATATAGTTGCATTATTTATAGTAGCCAAAGAAGTGGAAACCACCCAATCATCCAACACCTGGGCTGGGCAATAAAGTATGTTCACACAGCGGACTGTTGTCAGGTGCCTTTAAGTCAGTTCTGACTCACAGCAACCCTATATACAACAGAATGAAACACTGCCCTGTCTGGTGCCATCCTCACAATCATTGTTATGCTTGAGCCCACTGTTACAGCCCCTGTATCAATTCATCTCGTTTAGGGTCTTCCTCTTTTTCACTGACTCTCTACTTTACCAAGCATGATGTTCTTCTCCGTGGACCGATTCCTTCTGACAACATGTCCAAAGTATGTGAACTTCTTCCAAGACAGATTTGTTCATTCTTTTGGTAGTCCATGATATATTCACTATTCATCGCCAACACCACAATTTAAAGGTGTCAGTTCTCCTTAGATCTCTCTTATTCATAGTTCATCTTTCACATGCATATGAGCCAACTGAAAACACCATGGCTTGGATCAGGGGCACCTTAGTCTCTAAGACATCATTTTTGCTTTTTAATACTTTAAAGAGGTCTTTTGCAGCAGATTTGCCCAATGCAATGTGTCCTTTGATTTTTTGACTGCTGCTTCCATGGGCGTTGATATACATGCAATGGACTAGTATTTGACAACTAAAGGAGTGGGGTACTGATACATGCTACAACATTGTTAAACTTTGAAAACACGCTAAGTAAAAGAAGCCAGTCAGAAAAGTTTGCATATTGTAAGATTCCATTTATGTGAAATTTCCAGAATAGGCAAATTCATAGTAACAGAAAGCAGATTGCCAGTGTATAAGGGTAGAGGTAAACAGGTGCCGACTGCTAATGAGCATGGGGTTTCTATTAGGATGATTAAAAATGTTGTGAAATTTGATAATGGTTATAGCTGCATATTGGGAATTTTCCAAAAACCTGTAAATTACATGCTTAAAATAGGTGAATTGTAGTTTATGTGAATTATGTGTCAACAAAGCAGAGTTTAAGAAGCAAAATTCTAGAAAGATTCCATTAAATTTTGAACTATATCAACAGAGATTCCTTCATGTAAAAAAGAAGTTTTAAGAAAATAAATGACTATAATAAATTAAAAAGTATTGCAGAGGAAGCGATATGAATAGTTCTGTAACACAACTAGTCTGTACTCTTTAAAATACAAATGTTACAGTTCTTTTTTTTTTAATGTAGGGGAATTGTTCTAGATTAAAAGAGCATAAAAAGAACAAATAAGCAAGTTAAAAAAAAACTTACCATCCAAATGGCCTGGTTCTCAGCAGTCTGTTTAATTTTTTTCTCTTCATTTAAAAACTTAAAGCAAATAATAATGAAATATAAAGTGAACTGCCACAGATAATAATTTAGAAAAATTAAATACCAAAAGAGTTCATACACATTATATATTATACAATAAAACATATGCCATTTATATATAAAATAAACCATTTTATACATATAACTTAAGTCTTGAACAACTTCTACATCATTAAATCACACACTCATCATCAAAGAAAAAAATCATATTATTCTTTGGAAGGTGCATCATTTTCCTGAATTTCACTCTTTTTCTGACCAAGTCAATGCAGTGAATCCTATATAACTGGGAATTAGCAGTTAAAAGGAGAATTCAAGTACTGATTTCAAGCTAAAACAGCACAATGTTTCTTACATAAATACTGGTTGTTTATGTAATTGGTTATGTTTGACAATAAAAAAAAAAAAATTGCTCTGGAGTAGACCTCAACTCATTGGAACCCTATGTGTGTCAGAATAGAACTGCACTCCACAGGGTTTTCGATGGTTGATTTTTCAGAGGTACATCACCAGATCTTTCTTTCAAGGCATCTCTGGGTGGACTCAAGCCCCTGGGTGGACTGGAATCTCTAATCTTTCAGTTAGTAGTTCGCCTATTAACAGTTCGCACCATGTAGGAAAAAAAAAAGTTCTTTGCTGTCCACTCAATTCCTACTCATAGCAATCCTCAATAGTCCACTCTTACCTACAAACACCACTCTCTCATCTCCATTTATGCTTACATATGCAGTATTTGATCTGATTTTCAGCTTACCTTCTCATTCTGTGTTCTTCCTCCAAATGACCTATTTCTGTGCAGTACTGTTGATTTCATTTCACATCACCCAAACTCAACCTCCCCATCTCTTCATGCTAATTTTGCATCACACATAAAAAATACTGAGTTAATAACTATCCTGAAAATTTGTAAAGTCTACTAAGTCATAAAATATTCCCATTGGGTAATATTTGGTCAGAATAAAAGGTAGATCATTGAGCTAATTTCACATTATCATAAAAAAAAATAGTGTTTAATAATTTTGCCTCTGCTTTAATTTCATGGCCCACCTGAGCACCAGGTCTTGAAATGTCTTATTTTGTATAACATAGACATTTAACTCTAGAATGTCTTATAAACTTGGCTGACTACATTTATCACTCTGTACAGTGGTTAACATCAAAGAATTGAGATTGCTTTAAGAAGAATATTAAAATAGTTTAGTTACATTATTTTAAAGTTCTTTTTTTTTTAGATTTCTACACAAAGTTTCTGTTGTTATCAAGTGATATTGTAAGTTTAATCTTGCTCGACATTTTATCTGCAACTGGGAATTAACCCCTAAAAATCCTCAGAATAAGGAATTATTTTACTGAGAATCTTAAACTTGTGAATTATTAATATTCACCTCTACTATTTTAAGCTAATCTAATTGACACCATCAACTGTATAGTCTTACCAACAATAAAGAAAAAATAATCTGGAAAATGAGGTATTTGATTAGTTCTTGGCTTATTCAGAATAAGAATATGATACTAAGATTTTACTTTATCATATTTCTAATCTGGGTTCAATTTGCTTATATTGGCAAAAGAACCTACATTCATGATATTCAGGGTAAAAATTAATGAAAAAGGATTTATTCTTTAATCTAAAATGTAAAATTTAGCTGAATGATAAGAAAATAAAAATTAGTACTTAGAGTTCCTTGAATTTCTGCATTCAGTATATAAAATGACATTTATAGAATAATACAGTGTGCCATAATACCTCAAAATGTCATTCAGTGGCTAATACATACCTAAGCATTTTAATTAAGTGACAGCCTCTTAGAAGCTTCAGCATTAATAACATGGGAATTTCATCTTTAAGAAGTACCTAGTAACCAATTGGAATCAATAAACCCTCTAATTTTTATAGTATCCTTAATCATTTTTAAAGCTAATGACTTAGTCTCTGTCTAATCAATTGTTCCAATTTATTCTAAAGTACACAATTATTAGATAAATTAAAATAACTTTTTCTCCACTGAAACATTACAATCTTTATATATATATTACATTAGTGATGTGATTCATAAATTCAGTAAATCCAGCATTTTTTTTTTAACTAACATACTTTAATCAGAAGACTCCTTCAGAGTTAGAGAGCAGAGATTGCCTGTGGTAATAATAACAAAGCAATTGGTGAGTGTAAGAAAATATCCTGGAAATTTTGGAATAAATCATATGTATCAAAGAACCAACTAGATCATTGCACATTTCATTAAATGTCATTAGTCTATTTGTTTAGCAAAATAATAAACATATGTTTATTTTGACATTGTAACAAAATTGTGAGAGTTGATTAGCTATTAGTTCTAAGAAGTCAGAAATATTTTAAAGGAAATCAAACTAGTGGGACCTAGTTTGGCTATAATGAGGCTTATTATATGCTTCCAAGCAATAATAATTTAAAAATTTTCTCCATAATTAGTGGGGAATGTAAGCCATAAGTGATGCTGACAAACTTGATCATTTCAACTCTGCCCAGAGATCTTTTTCTTAAGTGAAAATCTGATGACTCAAACCTCAAGGTTTTTAACGTCTCACCATAGATCAACAGGATAAAATCCTAATGCAATAAGATAATCTATAAGGTTCTTCATGAACTGACCCTATTTCATGCACAGTCTAAAATCTCCCATTCTCCTACCAGAGCCTATATTTCAGTCCTATTGAATAGTTCTCCAAATTCCCCATGATCATCAAGCCTCAAAGACTTAGCGTGTTCTGTCCCCTTTATTATTCTTTCAACTCTTGTTTTTATGTCTGCAGAATACTTATTCAATGCTCAAACTTCAGCTCAATCACTATTTTCTTTTCACGTCTTGTCCATATCATGATAAGATCTGCTTAAAAAACCAAAACCAAACCCGTTGCCATCAAGTTGATTCCGACTCATAGCGACCCTATAAGGACAGAGTAGAACTGCCTCATAGAGTTTCCAAGTGGCACCTGGTGGATTTGAACTGCTGACCTTTAGGTAAACAGCCATAGCACTTAACCACTATGCCACCAGGGTTTTCCCAAGAACTGCTTAGGCGATAACAACAGCAAAAACTATGGCTGAGTTCTACAGTGAATTTACCGTGGTAAGTATCTCAAATAATAATTACAGAAAAACACCATTTTACAGATAAAAACTGGACTTAGGGAGAATATATAGCTCAAATTTACCAGCTACAGCATGATATAATTGGTTTTAGAATCCAAATATTTCTGAAGTCAAATCCCTGTGCTAAAAACCATCACCTTCCTGTATTGCCACCCAGCAGATATTATACTGTGCACGCTTAATGTAAATGTTTACGTATTTATATATTTCTCACATTACACTTCTTTGAGGCAGAATTTTACCAAGTTTTTTCCACAGATTCTGGCAAGTAATATACACTTAAAACACATGTGTGTTAGATATGTTTTACTTCATTGCTTCAATCTAAGCAAAAGGTATATTAAGCATTTTATGTCTTATTATGCTTATTTTTTTCTCAAAAAAGGCAGTAAGATTATCACATCTAACGACAAATATATGAACCACCATAAAAGACACAGCTAAGGACTTCTAGGATAATGGCTGTTTAAATAAGCATTTTCTACTTTCCTTACTGCAAGTGATCCAAAACCAGTAAATTACACAAAAATAATAAAAATACACGCTCCATTTTCAGGGAAACTAAGAGAAAGATACGATCCTAAGATTTCAAAATTCATCAAAGCTATAAAATACAGCTCAGATTAAAGCAGTACTAGTAGGAAGGTATGGAGAGAAGACAAAACAGTGAGATATCTCATGGATGAAAAAGCTCAACAGCAGAAAAATTAAACATTTCCTAGCAATAATACAATTCTGTGTCTGGCCATGATTTACAAGCCTATCTCAGAAAAGCTATCGATCAAGAACAAAGGCTGGAGAAAATATCAAAAATCATCTCTTGGAAAGCACCAGGGAAGTACTAAGATAAGCAGGACTTGCTTGACCAAAAAACCGAAGAGAAATAAACCATGTTGTGATGAGTCCTACATTCTGATGAGTTTTTTTCCTGGAGATTTTTTGATGTTGTTGTTCAAAGGCAGCTGCCTAGAAGCTGAAAATCTTGCCAGAAAGCAGTAGCTAAAAATCTATAAACTAAACAGTGACTTTGGTAATCTCATGGAGCCAGAGAGATAAAAATCGAAATTGAAAGATCTCAAGGGATCTAGGACTTGAGAGGCCAATTTCATACGGGGGGAAAAAAAAGAAGCATAGATAAGTAGTCTTGATATTTAGAGCAGATTTTCACCTTGAGACATTTGTTTATTTGTTAGCAAATGATAAAAGGCTGAGAAGCCAAGCAAAGCTTTGGACCATCGCATAATGGTAGATTAGGTAAATTTGGGTTTTAAGGCACGTGAAGAAGTGTCATTACAACAGGAGTAATGACAAATTGGCAATATTCCAGTTTTTACAAAGACTGAAACCTAGCTTCAAAGCAGTTCAAATCTAATATACTAGATTTATCATGTCTACCCTAAGCTACCTTCTCATTGTAACAAAAACAATAGACAGTATCGAAGATAACATTAAACACAGGGGCATTTTTAAATGCGCAAAGTCTAGCATTCAATAATCAGTTATAAGGTATATGCAGAGACAGGAAAAGAAATAAAAATAGAAATAAACGTTCAGGTGATATAGATAATGGGGTTTCAGGCATGGACTATAATAACTGTGACTGATATGTTCAAGGTGATAGATAACAAGATGTAATATTTCATTACAGAAATGAAATTTAACATATCAAGTGGAAACTATAGAACTAAGAAAATCCAATAAAGAACTAAGTATTTAACAAATAGGCCTAACAGCATATTAAACTCAGAATAAAAAAAAAGCTAATAAATTGGCATATAGGTCACGGTAAGATATTGAGATTGAAGCAGGAAAAGGGGGTAAAAAATATATAAGAAAGAAAAACAGTCACATAAGACCAAATTTAAAATTTTTATATAAATAAAATTTAAGTCAGAAAAGGAAAAGAGAGAGAGTAAGTGAAAAAAGCAATTCTTGAAGAGATTGTCATCAAGGGTGTTGACACATTGGAGGCAGGCATCAAGATACAAATTCAAGAACTACTACAAACATCGGTGAGGGGAAAAAAAAAAAAAAAACAGAAAATCACACCTAAGCACATCATAAGCAGGCAACCAAAAGTCATACAAAAACATGCAAAACCATCCAGAGAAGAAAGACACATTACCTTAAAAAAAAAAAAATGCCATCGAGTCAATTCTAAGTCATAGAGACCCTATCGGACAGAGTAGAACTGCCCCCATAGAGTTTCCAAGGAGCGCCTGGTGGGTCTGGACTGTCAACATTTTGGTTAGCAGCCGTAGCACTTAACCACTAGCCACCAGGGTTTCCCTTATCTTCAAAGGAGCAACAACAAAACTGAAAGCTGCCTCACAAAAGAAATGATTGAATCCAGAAGAATTGGAATCATTGAGGGGAAGAAAGAACATAACAGACTGCCAACTTAGAAATCTATACATGGCGAAAGTATATTTTATTTATGAAGGTGAAATAAAGAGGTGTTTTAGTTAAAAGTGATGAAGATCATTTGTTGCCAATAGGCCCACACTAAAACAAAAACTAGAGAAGTTCTTCAAGCAGAAGAAATATGATCCCAGAAAATCTGAGGGGAATGGATAATGCCAGAAATGCTAAATACGTAGGTTAATATAAATGAAATTTCACTGTACAATCAGTAGTTTAATGTTTGCTGGAGTTTAAATTATAATTAGAAAACCCGTGACAGGACTAAGGCAAACAGGGAGAGGGTAAAGGGAGATTAAAAGTATTCAGGTTCTGGCACTGTAAAGGAAGTGTTAAAAGTATTAATTTGCATTAGACTGTAACATGCCAAGGTGGTTGTTGAAATCTCTAAAGTAACCAATAAAGGATATTAAAAGGAGGCATGATCAAGAAATTAATAAGTGAAATATTTTTATTAATCCAAAAAAAGCAAGCAATAACTTAAAAATATATATATAAATTATCTATTTAGATGGTCCAAACAGAAAATAAATAAAAAGAACACAGGCATAAAGCAAACTCTTTCAGTAATTTAAGGTAAATGAAAACAATATGAATATAAATAAATATAAAATACTAACAATGGTAAACTGGATAAAAAATAAAAACACACCCACAAAATGCATAACA
This sequence comes from Loxodonta africana, assembly GCF_030014295.1. Classification (NCBI taxonomy): domain Eukaryota; kingdom Metazoa; phylum Chordata; class Mammalia; order Proboscidea; family Elephantidae; genus Loxodonta; species Loxodonta africana. The sequence goes on from NC_087351.1 coordinate 55,434,606, forward strand.
AATATTTTTATACCCAACTGCATAGCTTCAAAAGATATACAGCAAAATGTAAAAATTTCAGAAAAAAGAATTAAAAAAGGGAAAAATCCAAAAATAGGGAAGGTAAATTTTCACATTATTTCTCTTAATAGATGACAAACAGAGACAAAAATTAGTAAGAATAGAGAAATTGTATTAGCATGATGAATTACTTAAGTTTCTTTTTCAATATTAAACCAAACTTGCATATGCGCAGTAAACCTATTAGGTTGTAACATGGAATTCTCTTTCATAAATTACTATATTGGGTTATTTTTTCTCTAAAATGATTTAGAGAGTTCATTAGTAAAGCCAACCGAGCTTAGGTTTTTCTTTACTAGATATCCATATATTCAGATTTTCCATCTCTTTGCTGAACCCTTTCCAATCAGATCTGCATTTCAGCTTGGGGATGGGGAAGTCTGTTTTTTGTGTACTACCTCATCCCCTGGGGAAGTGGTTGCCCTTTATATCTGCCCTTCTTGTATCCTTCAGATTCCTCTTTACCTCTTACTAGCCAATCCCACATTACTCCACATTACACTAATTATCTTGCTGATAACTTGTAGTAGGCTTAGTAATGCTCCCCAATGGTATCCACGTCTTAATCCCTGGATCCTTATATGGCAAAAAGGAATTTGCAGTTGTGATTAAATTGAGGATCTTATCTGTGTGGGCCCTAAACATAATCACAAATGTCCTAATTAAAGGGATATAGAGGGAGAGTTGACTACAGAAGAGAAGGCAATGGGATGAGGGAAAGCAGAGAATAGAGTGATGATGTAGCCACCAGCTAAGAAATGCTGGAAGCCACCAGAAGCTGAAAGAGGCAAGAAATAGACATCTCCCCAGAGCTGCCAGAAAGGACCAGCTCTGCCAATAGCTTGTTCAGTGAAACAAACTTTGGACTTCTGGCTTCAGAAGTGTGAAATAATAAATTTATGTTGTTTAAGCCACTAAGTTTATGGAAATTTCTATAGTAGTAGTAGGAAATTAATACAATACTTTATACTAAATTTTCTCATTCAAATTACTGTGAACTGTGATTTCTGTCATCTGACTGGACCGTGACTGAATATGAACTGTTTCTGATCTTCCTACAGGGATGGAAAAGAAGACAATTGACAAATGGCTGCATATCATGTACCGGAAACCTTAATCTTCTCATCGAAGACGCTACATTAAGCATGTCAGCTACAGTTGAAGATACTTCTGGGTTGATTTTGTAGTTGAAACTTTATACACCAGAATCCATTTGACTTTGTAGAATAGATACTGGTGAATTAAATGAGGTTATGATGGAACCATACTCCCTGGGTGGCAAATAGTTAATATGCTTGGCTGCTAACTGAAAGATTGGAGGTTCGAGTCCACCCAGAAGTGCCTCAAAAGAAAGGCCTGATAGTCTACATCTAAAAAATCAGCCATTGAAAACCCTATGGAGCACAGTTCTACTCTGAAACACACAGGGTCACCCTGAGTCAGACTCTACCCAATGACAACTGTTTTTTGTTATTTGTTTTTGTATTGCAGGATTATCAAGCCTGGATCCTTTTAGAGTGGCCCTATTCTCTGCTGCCATACCTGTGCAATACGATATTTTATTTGATTCTTAATCTTGGCTAGGATGAGGGTCAAAATCAAACGCTTCCACTTGCCTTTCTCTGCTACCATATCTGTTGTCAGAGATTCCAAAAATAAATATTTCAGTTCTGCCAACTAACAATTCAATTTTGCATTCTCAGGGAAATGACCACTGGGGGGGGTCGGTGAGTTGGGCCAAGGCTTTAATTACCTCTTGGACTTCATTTACTCCATTCTATTTGGAAGGCTGTGAAGATGCTCTAAATTCCCAGATACCACTGTCAACTCAAAATCTGTCTCCAGTACTCCTCAGAATGTCTGGATATTCCCATTCTGCCAAGTATGGTTACCTAAATAAAAGGCCTTTGAAGAACTGGAGATAACATAGCCATAGGCAGGTCCTTTGTTTGTAGAAATCAGGGGCAGGTCTCTTCTTCATTCAAAAGTTAACAGGTCCAGAGACCCGGGGCCAAGATGACGGACTAGGTGGACGCTACCGCGGATCCCTCTTGCAACAAAGACTCGGAAAAACAAGGGAATCGATCACATACATAACAATCTACGAACTCTGAACAACAAGCACAGACTTAGAGACGGAAAACGAACAAATACGGGCAGACAGCGACTGTTTTCAGAACCAGGATCCAGCGCACCAGGCAGGTGACCTTCAGAGCCCGATCTGGTGCAGAGCCCAGGGGGGCAGACGGCACAGAAAGGGGGCCCACCCCTTCCCCCCCGAACCCATCCTGGGAGGAAGTCTAGCAGGTTGGCGCGGGCGGCGTAGAGGCGCAGCAGGAGGGAGAAGCACCCGGGAGGCAGTGACTGATCTGGGAGGGGGGAGAACAGCGTCCCAGCTGGGGTGCCGTCCTGCTGGGAGTTAGGCGAGAAGCCGACGGGGCGCGAGCGGAGGGGGGGTCAACTATATTTCCCTAAGGTGACCCCAGGGCGGGGCCCACACGTTCGTGCGGGAGGACGCACACCCAGTCCGCCCGTGTGGCGCGGCACATCGGAGGGAGAAATCCCCGGAAGTGTCTGGTCTCAAAGCAGGGAAAGCAGCATCCCAGACGGGGAGCCATTCTGCTGGGATCTGGGCGCGCGCGCAAGGGCGGGGCGTGAGCGCGGGGTCCATTTTTATTACCCTGAATTGACCCAGGGGGCAGGCCCACCTGGTCGTGCGAGTGACGCCCTCCCAGTTTGTGAGAGAGGTGTGGCACACCGGAGGGAGAAGCCCCCAGGAGGAAGTGACTGGTTCCGGAACGGGGAAAGCAGCGTCTCAACCCGGAAGTCATCCTGCTGGGATTTGGGCACGCGCACGGGCGGGGCGTGACCGCAGGACCCAATTATAATCGCCTGAATAGACCCTGGGGGCGGGCCCACCCGTTCGTGCGGGAAACGCCCACCCAGTGCCCACGAGCGGTGCCGCGCACCGGAGGAAGCCCCCAGGAGGAAGTGACTGGTTTCCGAGCAAGGAAAGCAGTGTCCTAGCCAGGGACCTGTCCAGCCCGGATTTTGGCGAACGGGGGCGGAGCGTGAACGTGGTGTTCAGCTCTATATTCTGTGGTGCTACACTCCTAGCTCTCAGATCCCTCCCCTACCCTCCCCAGGCGACCCCATTAACATCCGAATACCCGGAGCCAGAGGGAGAATTCAGATAGGGATCTGACTGCATTTTTTTTTAGCCGACTACTTGGAAAATCTAGTTTCCCAGTGATGGCTCGGAGACAGCAGTCCATATCAAACCACATAAAGAAACAGACCATGACAGCTTCTCCAACCCCCCAAACAAAAGAATCAAAATCTTTCCCAAATGAAGATACAATCCTGGAATTATCAGATACAGAATATAAAAAACTAATTTACAGAATGCTTAAAGATATCACAAATGAAATTAGGATAAATGCAGAAAAAGCCAAGGAACACACTGATAAAACTGTTGAAGAACTCAAAAAGATTATTCAAGAACATAGTGGAAAAATTAACAAGTTGCAAGAATCCATAGAGAGACAGCATGTAGAAATCCAAAAGATTAACAATAAAATTACAGAATTTGACAACGCAATAGAAAGTCAGAGGAGCAGACTCGAGCAATTAGAATGTAGACTGGGACTTCTGGAGGACCAGGGAAACAACACTAACATAGCTGAAAAAAAATCAGATAAAAGAATTAAAAAAAATGAAGAAACCCTAAGAATCACGTGGGACTCTATCAAGATGGATAACTTGCGACTGATTGGAGTCCCAGAACAGGGAGGGGGGACAGAAAACACAGAGAAAATAGTTGAAGAACTCCTGACACAAAACTTCCCTGACATCATGAAAGACGAAAGGATATCTATCCAAGATGCTCATCGAACCCCATTTAAGATTGATCCAAAAAGAAAAACACCAAGACATATTATCATCAAACTTGCCAAAACCAAAGACAAACAGAAAATTTTAAAAGCAGCCAGGAAGAAAAGAAAGGTTTCCTTCAAGGGAGAATCAATAAGAATAAGTTCAGACTACTCAGCAGAAACAATGCAGGCAAGAAGGGAATAGGACAACGTATACAGAGCACTGAATGAGAAAAACTGCCAACCAAGGATCATATATCCAGCAAAACTCTCTCTGAAATATGAAGGAGAAATTAAGATATTTACAGATAAACACAAGTTTAGAGAATTTGCAAAAACTAAACCAAGACTGCAAGAAATGCTAAAGGAGGTTGTTTGGCCGGATGACCAATAATACCAGGTACCAGCACAATACAAGGTCACAAAACAGAACGTCCTGATATCAACGCAACTCAAATAGGGAAAGCACAAAAACAAACAAATTAAGACTAATTCTAAAAAATAAATAAATAAACAAAATAATACACACAACAGGAAATCATGGAAATCAAGAGATAAACGATCAAAATAATCAAAAAGAGGGACTAAATATAGGAGGCATTGAACTGCCAGATGGAGAGTGATACAAGGCGATATAGAAGGATACAAGTTAGGTTTTTACTTAGAAAAATAGGGGTAAATAAAAAGGTAACCACAAAAAGGAATATCAATTCCATAACTCAAGAAAAAAGCCAAGAAAAACGTAACAACTCAATAAACACAAAGTTAAACATTATGAAAATGAGGATCTCACAAGCTACTAAGAAAAACGTCTCAGCACAAAAAAGCATGTGGAAAAATGAAATGGCCAACAACACACATGAAAAGGCATCAGAATGACAGCACTAAAAACTTACTTATCTATAATTACGCTGAATGTAAATGGACTAAATGCACCAATAAAGAGACAGAGAGTCACGGACTGGATAAAAAAACACGATCCATCTATATGCTGCCTACAAGAGACACACCTTAGACTTAGAGACACAAACAAACTAAAACTCAAAGGATGGAAAAAAATATATCAAGCAAACAATAAGCAAAAAAGAAGAGGAGTAGCAATATTAATTTCTGACAAAATAGACTTCAGACTTAAATCCGCCACAAAGGATAAAGAAGGACACTATATAATGATAAAAGGGACAATTGATCAGGAAGACATAACCATATTAAATATTTATGCACCTAATGACAGGGCTGCAAGATACATAAATCAAATTTTAACAGAATTGAAAAGTGAGATAGACACCTCCACATATATAGTAGGAGATTTCAACACACCACTCTCGGAGAAGGACAGGACATCCAGTAAGAAGCTCAATAGAGACACGGAAGACCTACTTACAACAATCAACCAACTTGACCTCATTGACTTATACAGAACTCTACACCCAACTGCTGCAAAATATACTTTTTTTTCTAGTGCACATGGAACATTCTCTAGAATAGACCACATATTAGGTCATAAAACAAATCTTTCCAGAATCCAAAACATCAAAATATTACAAAGCATCTTCTCAGACCACAAGGCAATGAAGCTAGAAATCAATAACAGAAAAACTAGGGAAAAGAAATCAAATACTTGGAAAATGAACAATACCCTCCTGAAAAAAGACTGGGTTATAGAAGACATCAAGGAGGGAATAAGGAAATTCTTAGAAAGCAACGAGAATGAAAATACTTCCTATCAAAACCTCTGGGACACAGCAAAAGCAGTGCTCAGAGGCCAATTTATATCGATAAATGCACACATACAAACAGAAGAAAGAGCCAAAATCAGAGAACTGTCTCTACAACTTGAACAAATAGAAAGTGAGCAACAAAAGAATCCATCAGGCACCCGAAGAAAACAAATAATAAAAATTAGAGCTGAACTAAATGAATTAGAGAACAGAAAAATAATTGAAAGAATTAACAAAGTCAAAAGCTGGTTCTTTGAAAAAATTAACAAAATTGATAAACCACTGGCTAGACTGACTAAAGAAATACAGGAAAGGAAACAAATAACCCGAATAAGAAACGAGAAGGACCACATCACAACAGAACCAAATGAAATCAAAAGAATCATATCAGATTACTACATAAAATTGTACTCTAACAAATTTGAAAACCTAGAAGAAATGGATAAATTCTTGGAACAATACTACTTACCTAAACTAACACATTCAGAAGTAGAACAACTAAATAGACCCATAACAAAAAAAGAGATTGAAATGGTAATCAAAAAACTCCCAACAAAAAAAAGTCCTGGCCCAGATGGCTTCACTGCAGAGTTCTACCAAACCTTCAGAGAAGACTTAACACATTACTATTGAAGGTATTTCAAAGAATAGAAAAAGACGGAATACTACCCAACTCATTCTATGAAGCTACCATCTCCCTGATACCAAAACCAGGTAAAGACATTACAAAAAAAGAAAATTTTAGACCTATATCCCTCATGAACATAGATGCAAAAATCCTCAACAAAATTCTAGCCAATAGAATCCAACAACACATCCAAAAAATAATACACCCTGATCAAGTGGGATTTATACCAGGTATGCAAGGCTGGTTTAATATCAGAAAAACCATTAATGTAATCCATCATGTAAATAAAACAAAAGATAAAAACCACATGATCTTATCAATAGATGCAGAAAAGGCATTTGACAAAGTTCAACACCCATATATGATAAAAACTCTAACCAAAATAGGAATTGAAGGAAAATTCCTCAACATAATAAAGGGCATATATGCAAAGCCAACGGCCAATATCACTCTAAATGGAGAGAACCTGAAAGCATTTCCCTTGAGAACGGGAACCAGACAAGGATGCCCTTTATCACTGCTCTTATTCAACATCGTACTTGAAGTCCTAGCCAGGGCAATTAGGCTAGACAAAGAAATAAAGGGTATCCAGATTGGTAAGGAGGAAGTAAAGCTATCACTATTTGCAGATGACATGATCGTATACATGGAAAACCCTAAGAAATCCTCCAGAAAACTACTGAAACTAATAGAAGAGTTTGGAAGAGTCTCAGGATATAAAATAAACATACAAAAATCACTTGGATTCCTCTACATCAACAAAAAGAACACCAAAGAGGAAATAACCAAATCAATACCATTCACAGTAGCCCCCAAGAAGATAAAATACTTAGGAATAAATCTTACCAAGCATGTAAAAGACCTATACAAAGAAAACTATAAAACTCTGCTACAAGAAATTCAAAAGGACATACTTAAGTGGAAAAACATACCCTGCTCATGGAGAGGAAGACTTAACATAGTAAAAATGTCTATTCTACCAAAAGCCATTTATACATATAACGCACTTCCAATCCAAATACCAATGTCATACTTTAAGGGAATAGAGAAACAAATCACTAATTTCATATGGAAAGGAAAGAACCCCCGGATAAGCAAAACATTACTGAAAAAGAAGAAGAAAGTGGGAGGCCTCACCCTACCTGATTTCAGAACCTATTATATAGCTACAGTAGTCAAAACAGCCTGGTACTGGTACAACAACAGGCACATAGACCAATGGAACAGAATTGAGAATCCAGATATAAATCCATCCATGTATGAGCAGCTGATATTTGACAAAGGACCAGTGTCAGTCAATTGGGGAAATGATAGTCTTTTTAACAAATGGTGCTGGCATACCTGGATATCCATTTGCAAAAGAATGAAACAGGACCCATACCTCACACCATGCACAAAAACTAATTCCAAGTGGATCAAAGACCTAAACATAAAGACTAAAACGATAAAAATCATGGAAGAAAAAATAGGGACAACCCTAGGAGCCCTAATACAGGGCATAAACAGAATACAAAACATTACCAAAAATGATGAAGAGAAACCCGATAACTGGGAGCTCCTAAAAATCAAACACCTATGCTCATCTAAAGACTTCACCAAAAGAGTAAAAAGACCACCTACAGACTGGGAAAGAATATTCAGCTATGACATCTCCGACCAGCGCCTGATCTCTAAAATCTACATGAGTCTGTCAAAACTCAACCACAAAAAGACAAACAACCCAATCAAGAAGTGGGCAAAGGATATGAACACACATTTCACTAAGGAAGATATTCAGGCAGCCAACAGATACATGAGAAAATGCTCCCGATCATTAGCCATTAGAGAAATGCAAATTAAAACTACGATGAGATTCCATCTGACACCAACTAGACTGGCATTAATTCAAAAAACACAAAATAAAAAATGTTGGAGAGGCTGCGGAGAGATTGGAACTTTCATACACTGCTGGTGGGATTGTAAAATGTTACAACCACTTTGGAAATCTATCTGGCGTTATCTTAAACAGTTAGAAATAGAACTACCATACAACCCAGAAATCCCACTCCTCGGAATATACCCTAAGGATACAAGAGCCTTCACACAAACAGATATATGCACACCCATGTTTATTGCAGCTCTGTTTACAATAGCAAAAAGCTGGAAGCAACCAAGATGTCCATCAACGGACGCATCGGTAAATAAATTGTGGTATATTCACACAATGGAATACTACGCATCAATAAAGAACAGTGACGAATCTCTGAAACATTTCATAACATGGAGGAATCTGGAAGGCATTATGCTGAGCGAAATGAGTCAGTTGCAAAAGGACAAATACTGTATAAGACCACTATTATAAGATCTTGAGAAATAGAAAAAACGGAGAAGAACACATACTTATGTGGTTACAAAGGGGGGAGGGAGGGAGGGAGGGAGAGGGCTTTTTATTGATCAATCTGTAGATGGGAACTGCTTTGGGTGAAGGGAAAGACAACATTCAAAACAAGGAAGGTCAGCCTAATTGGACTGGATTAAAAGTAAAGAGGTTTCCGAGATAAAATGAAAGCTTCAAAGGTCAGCGAAGCAGGGGCTGGGGTCTGGGGAACTTGGTTTGAGGGAACTTCTAAGTCAATAGGCAAAACAATTCTATTATGAAAACACTCTGCATCCCACTTTGAATTGTGGTGCCTGGGGTCCTAAATGCCAACAAGCGGCCATCTAAAATACATTAATTGGTCTCAACCCACCGGGAACAAAGGCAAAGGAAAAACACCAAGGTCACACGACAACTAAGAACCCAAGAGACAGAAAGGGCCACTTGAACCAGAGACCTACATTATCCTGAGACCAGAAGAACTAGTTGGTGCCCGGCCACAATCGATGTCTGCCCTGTCAGGGAACACAACAGACAACTCCTGAGGGAGCAGGAGACCAATGGGATACAGACCCCAAATTCTCATTAAAAGACCACACCTAATGGTATGATTGCGACTAGAGGAATCCCAGAGACAATGCTCCCCAGAACTTCTGATGGCACAGGACAGGAACCAACCCCGAAGACAAATCATCAGGCATGAAAAGGACTGGTCAGTGGGGGGGAGAGAGATGCTGATGAAGAGTGAGCTAATTAAATCAGGTGGACACGGGAGAGTGTGTTGGCAACTCTTGACTGGAGGGGGGATGGGAAGATAGAGAGAGAGGGAAGATGGTAAAATTGGCATGAAACGAGAGACTGTAAGGGCTGACTCAATAGGGGGAGAGCAAGTGGGAGAAGGGAGTAAGATGTATGTAAACCTACATGTGACAGACTGATTGGAATGGTAAATGTTCACTTGAAGCTTAACAAAAAAAAAAAAAAAAAAAGTTAACAGGTCCAGAAACTGCCTCAGTCCTAGAAACTGGGATGATGACTTTAATTATGTGACCACACTTGGGTGGAAGATTATCCTTTCTCAGTTTCTTTATATTTTATAGATTAAACAGTAGCAGGCTTGGCTTCTTATCTTTTCCCCGAATTCATCATTTCTGTTAACTACCCCTATAATTCTCTGCAGGTCAGGCCCTCCTGACTGCCATTCTGACCATGAAACTCATTACAATAATTGCTCCCTCGTGGCTCCTGATGGTTGATCACCACCATCTGACCTCTATTATTTCAGGATCCTATTATCTCTATTACTAGTTTTCTAATAGCACCTCTGATCATCAGCCCTGGATGAAAAACAGCAGTTACCACTGAGCTTTTCATTGCTGCTGGTATTTCCCTCACTAGTACATTTCTTACCTTGTTGATGAAAAGAGAGTCCTCTGTGCCCTCCTGTGGAAGATGGCAGTTTTCTGGAAGGAGCCTGGGTGGCACAAGCAGTTTATGATCAGCTGCTAACCTAAAGATTGATGGTTCGAATTCACCCAGTGGCTTTATAGAAGAAAAGGCCTGACTATTTGCTTCTGTAAAGATAAAGCCAAGAAAAACCTATGGAGCAGCTCTACTCTGTAATAAATGGGGCTGCCATGAGTCGGGAGCTAGCTTGATGGCAGCTAACGACAACAACAACAGCATTTCTTGCTTTAAGTAATGTACCCTCACTAGCATGCCCAATTCTCTGAGCTTTTTGATGGTTTATTCCATTCTCTGCCATTGAGGCTCTGGCATTACTACCTTATTTAGTGTAGTAATTCTTCATTCTTCCTCCTCTTCTACTCCTCTCCTCTCTTTTCTCCCTTTATTTTCCTTCCTTCTCCTCATCCTTCTCCTTATTCCCCTCTTTCTCTCTTCATTTAGTGTGGACCATTTCTTTCCCAACATTCTAAAAGCCACCCTAGTGATATATTAAAACTATCTTCTGAAAGATCTGGCAGGAATAGTAAATCGTGTATCACAGGAGAGTGTTTGCATTCTGATAAGTGTTCTTTGATCCAACTTTATTTTCCACCTTCCTTAACTGGACCCTCAGATCCAGTCTCAAGCATACTTTCTTGACTCCTGCCAGAACATGTTGGCTGGTCCTGCAAGTACTTCAAAACTTATAATTCCTTTCTTCCTTTAGTGAGGCAAGAACTTTAACAGCTGTGCTATGTTGTGATTTCATTTTAGTAAGAGATTTGATGATCAGGAGTGGGGGAAGGGGGTAGAATAGATTCTTAGGGGTGAACATGTTATCTTGCAAGGATAAAGTTTATGCATCATCTTCAAGCATGGGAGAAGGGCTAGCCCATAAAAATGAGGAGTAAGATATGTATCCAACTCAGAGGATTCAAAAAGGTCTGAGTTTGCAAAGTTAATAAATGCATTAATCCATATTTCTGTATCCTCCTAATCAAGGCCCAGACATTGCTCCAGCAAACTTTCCAGAGTTGAGAATACAAACTTCTCTGCCGCTGTGTTACCCTCATAATTATGTCCTGGGTCTGATCCTTAGCTTTTGCTGCCACTTGACTGCAGGAGAGAAGAGTCTTTTTTTGTACTGCTAAGGAGGCCCTCAGAGTCCTGGTGGCACAGTGGTCAAGAGCTATAGCTGCTGTCCAAAAGGCCGGCAGTTTGAATCTACAAGTTGCTCCTTGGAAACCCTATGGGGCTCGTCTATTCTGTCCTTTTGGCTTGCTATGAGTTGGCATCAACTTGACAGCAATAGGTATTAAGGAGGCCCTCTACCTTTCACACTTCTTAAACTGGTGATTACTTACCCCCAGATTTGCATTGGCTTTGTCCAGTCCATCAATAACAGCCATCAACAACTAATGCAAAAGTCCTTATAATCATTTCCTAAGTTCCTCAAAAATGCTGAGATATTACCCTACCAGTGCAGTTCTTTACATAAATATTTCATCCCAGATCTCCACCAATGAAAGTTTTGGTGATTATACCACTACACCACTACAGCTCTCCCAGTGCTATCAGTACTCCACTGGCATGAATAAAGTACTTCTTACTGACAGATCACTAACTGTTTATCCAGCTCCAAAATCCAATTTTTTGAGTCTGTGTCTCAGGACCATTCCTGGTACCAAATAGCAATAGGCTGGGGTCCCTGGAAGCAGATTCTGAAATAAAATTTTCATGTAAGTGGTTTATTGGATAGTGCTCTTGGGGAAAATTGCAAGAGACTGAGAGAGTCAAAATTGGTCAGAAGGAGAAATTGAACTGAGAAGCAATTGCAACACAGGTCTTACTCAGTCCATGGGGACCTACGTAGCTGGAATATGTCCTCAGAGTTGTCCCCAATTTAAGGTAATGGAGCTAGATGACTGTATACCTTATATTACCCAATCGTTGGATATGGGCTTCCCCTGGAGAAAGAACATTTCATTTAAAAAATATTAAAATGAAACACGAAAGGTGCTCAACTTTATTAGTCATAGAGTAAATACAACTAAACTTGCAATAAGCTACAAGTACACACCACAGGAATAGCTAAAATTAAAAAGGCTGACACACCAAGTATTATCAAAGGTATAGAGCAATTAAGAAATCTTACACACTGCTGATGTAAGAGTAAATTCATACAACTACTTTGAAATATTATTTGGCAATGTGTGTTAAAGCAGACAAATGCATATAAAATGACTCAACAGTTCTAGGCTAAGATGTATACTCAATAGAACCATGTTCATATATTTACAAAAGCACATGTAATGGAATGTACCCAGCCTTACATGCTGAATGGATAAATAGATGTTGGTATATTCCATTAATAATCAAAACATGAAATGTATGAAGCATGATTCTAGGAAAATTAGAAGTCCTCAAAAATGAAGTGGAATGCATAAAGATTGATATCCTAGATTTTAGTGAGCTGAAATGGATTGTTATTGGTTATTTTGAATCAGACAATTATATGGTCTACTATGCCAGGAATGACAAATTGAAGAGTAATGGCGTCTCATTCATTAGCAAAGAGATCATTTCAAGATCTATCCTTAAGTACAACACTGTCAGTGATAGGATGATATCCATATGACTACAAGGAAGGCTGGTAAATACCACTATTATTAAAATTTACACACCAACCACTAATGGCAAAGATGAAGAAATTGAAGATTTTTACCAGCTTCTGCAGTCTGAAATTGATCAAAAATGCAATCAAGATTCATTGATAATTACTGGTGATGGGAATGGGCAAGTTAAAAACAAAGAATAAGGATCAGTAGTTGGAAAATATGGCCTTGGTGATAGAAACGACTCCAGAGATCACAGGATAAAATTTTGCAAGACCAACCACTTTTTCATTGCAAATACCTGTTTCAATGACATAAATGTTGACTATACACATGGACCTCACTGGATAGAATACACAAGAATCAAATCAACTACATCCGTGGAAAGAGGTGGTAGAAAACGCAGTATCAGCAGTCAGAACCATGCCAGGGCTGACTGTGCAACAGATCATCAATTGCTCATATCAAGTTCAAATTGAAGCTGAAGAAAATTTTAAAAAGTCCACAAGAACCCAAGTACAACCTTGAGGACGTATCATCAGAATTTAGAGACCAACCCAAGAACAGATTTGACACACTGAACACAAATGACCGAAGACCGGAAGAGTTGTGGAATGACTTCAACGACATCATGCATTAAGAATGCAAAAGGTCAGTAAAAAGACAGGAAAGAAAAAAAAGCTCAAAACAGATGTCAGAAGAGACTCTGAAATTTGATACTGAGCATAGAGTAGCTAAAGGAAAAGGAAGAAGTGATGAAGTAAAAGAGCTGAACAGAAGATTTCAAAGAGCAGCTTGAGAAGACAAATGATTAGAACGAAATAAGAAAAGACCTGGAATTAAGAGAATCAAACAGGAAGAACACTTGAAGTATTTCTCAATCTGAAAGAATTGTAGAAAAATTCAAGCCTTGAGTTACAATATTGAAGGATTTTATGGACAAAATATTGACGAAGCAGGAAGCATCAAACAAAGGTAGAAGGAATATGCAGAGTCACTGTACAAAATAGAATTGGCTGACATTCGACTATATCAGGAGGTTACATATGATCAAGAACTGATGGTATTGAAGGAAGAAGTCCAAGCTGCACTGAAGAAACTGGCCAAAAACAAGACTCAAAGAATTGAAGGAATACCAGTTGAGATGTTTCAACAAAGGGATGCAGTGCTGAAGGTGCTCATTTATCTATGCCAAGAAATTTGGAAGACAGGTACCTGTCCAGATGACTGGACGAGATCCGTATATGCACCCATTCCAAAGAAAGGTGACCCAATAGAATGTGAAATTATAGAATGATGTCACTAATATCACATGAAAGTAAAATTTTACTGAAGATAATTCAAAAACACTTGTAGCAATATATCTACAGGGAACTTCCAAAAATTCAAGTAGGATTCAGATGAGGCATGGAATGAGGGATATCATTGCTGATGTCAGATGGTTCTTGGCTGAAAGCAGAGAATACCAGAAAGATATTTACTTGTATTTTATTGACTATGCATAGACATTCGACTGTGTGGATCATAACAAATTATGGATAATATTATGAAGAATGGGAATTCCAGGAGACTTAATTGTGCTAATGGGGAATCTGTACATGGACCAACAGACCAAAGCAATACTGCCTGGCTTAAAGTCAAGAAAAGTGTGTAACAGGGTTGTTTCTTTTTACCATACTTACTTAATCTGTATGATGAGCAAATAATTTGAGAAGCTGGACTACATGAAAAAGAATGTGACATCAGTATTGGTGAAAGACTCATTAACAACCTTCGATATGTAGATGACACAAGCTTGCTTTCGGAAAGCAAAGAGGACTTAAAGCACTTACAGATGAAGATCAAAGACTACGGCCTTCAGTATGGATTACGCCTCAACATAAAGAAAACAAAAATCCTCACAACCTGACCAATAAGCAACATCATGATAAATGGAGAAAAGACTGAAGTTGTCAAGAGTCTTATTTTACTTGGTTCCCAATCAACACCCATGGAAGTAGCAGTCAAGAAATCAAACAACTTATTGCATTGGACAAATCTGCTGCAAATAACCTCTTTAAAGTGTTAAAAAGCAAAGGCATCACTTTGAGGACTAAGGTGCACCTGACCCAAGCCATGGTATTTTCAATAGCCTCATATGCATGAGAAAGCTGGACAGTAAATAAGGAAGACTGAAGAAGAATTTATGCCTTTGAATTATGGTGTAAGTAAAGAATATTGAATATACCATGGACTGCCAGAAGAATGAACAAATCTATCTTGGAAGAAGTACAGCCAGAATGTTCTTTAGAAGTGAGGATAGCGAGGCTTCATTTCATGTGCTTTGGACATGTTATCAGGAGGGACTAATCCCTGGAGAAGGACATCATACTTGGTACAGTACAGGATCCGTGAAAAAGAGGAAGACCCTCAATGAGATGGACTGGCACAGTGGATGCAACAATGGGCTTAAACACAACAACGATTGTAAGGATGGTGAAGGACCAGGCAATGTTTGTACATAAGGCCACTAGAAGCAGGAATCGACTCAGGGGCACTTAACAACAACAATATTCACATGAATTAATACTTGGTTTGATCAATGAGAATCAGTGATCTACAGCCATGCACAGCAATATAAATGATTCTTACAAGCAGTATGTTAAACAAAATAAGACAGACATAAATGTGTGCATAATATATAATTCCTTTTATGTAAAGTACCAACAAACTTATGAAGTTAAAATGTTAAACATGAATGCCTTTTAAAGATGTGAAAATATGAGTGACTTCAATAGTAATAGTTGAAACAGTTATTAAAATGACACAATGATACTATTTTTCACCTATCCATCAGCTTGGTAAAAGTCCCAAAATTTGATAATACTTTGCACTATATTAGGAATGTATTGCTTAAAAAAAGGTAAATTGGTACTAATCTTAAAGAGGGAGATTTGCCCCTAATGCATGAAAATGTTTCCTGTAGATCAGCATGCGTAAGTATCACCTGTACAGCTTGTTAAATACAGATTCCTCAGTCTCGCCTCTGAAAATTTTGATTTAGTCAGTCTAGGGTGGAGAGCGATAATCTGTATTTCTAACAACTTCCCATACGTTAATGATACTACCTTTTTGCAAACTATACATTTAAGTAGTACCGCCTCAAACTCAGTTTCACTCCTAAGAATTTATCTTACAGATATACATTGTGGATGATGCTCATATCAGAGAAAAAAAAAAAACTACCAAAGCTGAAGAAATCAGACATTTAAAAATGTTTATGACTTGAATAGAAAATACTTTCAAAATCACATCTTTTTTTTTAATTAAAATTATAAAAGACTGTAGTGAAAAATTCCCATACTGATCTCCACCAACTGTTCAGCTCCTAATCCCTCTCTTCTACCAACCCACACCTCAGCCAAACAAGTAACCACAGTTACTAGTTTCTTTTGCCTCCTTTCATAGAGTTTTCTTTTTAACATGAAAATAAGTAAATATGAGGTTTTTTTTTTTTTTTTTTTTTTTAATCCACTTTATTTCATACTCATTTGGTTGCTAACTGAAAATTTGGCAGTTCCAATCCACGCAGGTTTTCTCAGAAGAAAAGACTGGCCATCTACTTTTGAAAATTCAGCCATTGAAAACCATATGGAACATAGATTTACTCTGACACACATAGGATCTTTATGAGTAGGAGTCAACTTCCCAGCAACTGGTGGTTTTATTACACAAATAGATACATACTTGTAATATATATGGCCATTTAGTGGCACACTGGTTAGGAGCTATGGCTGCTAACCAAAAGGTCGGCAGTTTCAATCCACCAGCGCTCCTTAGAAACTCTACGGGGTAGGTCTACTCTGTCCTATAGGGATGCTATGCATCAGAATGGACTCAGTGACAACAGATTTTTTATTTAGTTTTGTTTTTTGGTCATGTCAGTTTGAGTCCAAAACTTACATATATATATATATATATATATATATATATATATATATATATATAAAATTTGTTTTTGTGTGCCTTCCAGTTAATTCTGATTCATAGTGGCCCTATATGAAAGACTAGAACTGTCCCATAGGGTTTCTTAGTCTGTAATCTTTAAGGGAGCATACTGCCAGGTCTTTTCTTTGGCATAGCTCCTCGGTGGGATCAAACTGCCAACCTTTCAATTAGCAGCCCAGTGCTTACCATTGTATCACCAGGGATACACACACATACACACAACACACACACACATACATGTATATATATATATATATTTGCTAATATATACATACACACATATACGTATGTAATATTTCTTTTCTGCATTCTGATAATCAGCTTACATCCCCATCTGGCCTCTACTAGGCTCACACCCTAGTACTTGCTGTTATCAACTTGAAACAAAGATGCAAAACTGACCGGAAACAAAACCAACCACTTCCACATATTAATTCAGCACACCAACCCCCCAAATTCAAGCCTCTGTGGAAGGGCCTATTCCAAGGTTCTCAATTTTGAGCCATCGACATTGTTTAAATCCCCAACCCAGGCCTGTTCCTTCTCCTTTGAGCTGTCTTAAAACTCCTGTAATGAAAATCCTTGGCCCCACCAAAAGCTATTGTTCCCTGCTGCAAACAAAACACAGTTCCGCTGCTGCAAACCCCTGTGGTGTGGCCCTGAGCAGCTGCCCTTTCAACTCCCAACTCTCAGCTGTTGATAATGAACTCAGCACTCTGCCAACGGCCTTGAGGTGCTATGTCCTGCCATCGAATATGTAAGTAAAGGAATAATTTTAAAATAATAATGCATACATTACTAGTTTGTTTTTGTTTTATAAACTTGTGATTGTATTTTCTATTAAAAAAATTAGCTTTCAAATGAACAACTATCCTAATTTTGGTAATTATTCCTCAACGTATCAAAATGTGCCATAAAGTTTTCAAACGTGTTATGTTATTTTACTCAGTTGCCAGATACTGTTTGTTCAAATTTTGTATCATTTACTGCAAGGATATAAGTCCTTGAAATTCTTTACCCAGAATTCCTTGCTAGTATGATTCTGATTAATTCTAACCAATAAGTGCTACTCACAAAAGACTTAGAAAATAGAAGAAGCTGTTATTCTACGAATCAGCTGATGCATGGATTCCAACAACTGGCCGATGAGAGATTGTGTCCAGAATGCTAAAGTTCTACTAAGACTACTTTGGAACTACAGGCAGCTGAGACCAGTCAAGCCTCCATGCAAACATTGCTCTTCCGATTTTTGCAAAATTTCTGACTTAACTTCACCAGACTTCTAACAGTTAAGCCTTTATTTCCCTATTCCCTAAGAATTAACTCTCTTTTTTTACTCTAAATAGCTAGAATGACTTCTCTTTCCTGACTGATCCCTTACTGATACCTGATACCAGAATTATCTATTCCTATTCTACAAAATTAGAGGCAAGTTGAATTTTCCACTCCAAAGTTTTCCATCATTTGTCTCTTGTGGTATATCAATTTTCTTACATATCGTGTGTGTGGAGAGGGTCTTAAATGTAGAATGAAAGTTTGCTTTGTCAGAGTTCATGCAAGAGTAATTCACAAAAGCTGAAGGTATTGTTCCCCTGATCTCACTAATCAGCCAGGATAAATGTGAAGGCTTTGTGCACTTGGTATTGTCAAGCCTTGGACTTGTCACATTATTCAAATCATACAATAATAAGAATTACTAATGGATTTTATGAAAGAATAGAACTTTGAGAAAGATTATATTTGAACCAGACAGTTTTCTACACTCTAATGAATTATACAATAGCATTATTGCATGTGATAGCACTAAGCTTTTTGAGATAAACATAGTACCTACAGAAATGAAAAATTATTGTCTTCAGATAGAAGGGTTATTAATCATGTTAACACTGTATTTATTTTACAATAGAGCCTCTCTAGATGTGCAAGATAAACTCAGTTTTAAATTTAAAAAATCAGGAGCTCATTGCTAAAATATTATTAATTTTTTTTCACCACAAATATATATGTTATGCCTAGGAGTCGTATTAAGGTCTGTGGAAACACGACCCATGGGAATTAAATAACAATGCAAAGCAGACAGTTTTCAGTCAACACAGAGCAGACGGGTATAAATGGTCCTTAAAATATTAATAGCATTAAAAAGGGAAATTTTAAAATTTATCTTTGCCTAGTTGGTTTAAATCCTAAACTTTCAATGGAGCTTTTATAACCTGAGTCCTTAGAAATATTGTGTCAACAGTTTATTAATATTTCAATATATTGTCTTCAACCTTTTAGAATATCCTACTAGTACAGAGCACCACCCCCTCCACTCTACTAAGGGAGATTCTGGCAAAACTGTGTTTCTCCTAGATATCTTGACAAACTGTTCCACATCCTGCTTCCACAGAATTCTGCGTTTCCATTTTGGTCTCAACCTTATAAATGCATCATCTTCCCAAACAGGTTTACCTCTAACATGCCACATGTCTTTACCTGTGTTTGTATCTCTGTGTCTATTCTGATCTTTTTATAACTCAGAAGTGATTAAGTTTAGGATCCACCCTACATTGATATGGCCTCATTAATATAAAAAAGAAAAACCCTATTTCCAAACAGGATCACATCCACAGGTACAAGGACCAGGAATTCAACACATATTTTAGGGGAGCACAGTTCAATCCACAACAGAGAGTGGTGAAGGGCCACAATCCAACAGTCCATGAGGAACTCAAAATAGCACACAATCACCTGCGTGAGCTTTGAAGTGAATTCTCCCTCATTTGAGCCTTCAGAAGAGAACCTTATGCTGGCCAACAGCTTGATTACAGTATCATGAGAAACCTTGAGCCAGACACACTCAGCTAAGCCGCACAAAGATTTCTCACCCATAGAAACTGTGAGAACATAAATGTTTGTTGTTTCAAATTACTAAGTTTTGGGGTAATTTGTAACACAACAATTAATATATAATACATTATAAATAAAAATTAGAGAATGTGTATGATGTCAGTATGATAGACTTAATAGTTCATATCCATTATAGGCAGAAGACATTCAACAAAGAGCCATTAAAATACCCAGATACAGGCAATAAAATTAACTGGGAAAAATAGAACAAAACAAAAAATAAAATAAAAATAAAACAGACATAAAAGCAAGACCCAAAGACAGATGCCGAGTTTAAATAGACCCTATGACAAGTCCTCCCCTGTGTATCTGTCAGTTTGGTGTACTGTGGGGGCTTACATGTTCCTGTGATGCTGGAAGCTATACTGCTGGTATTCAAATAACAGCAGGGTCACCCATGGTCGACAGGTTTCAGCTGAGTTTCCAGACTAAGACAGACCAGGGAAAAGGACCCAGTGGTCTACTTCTGAAGAGAATTAGCCAGTGAAAATCTTACAAATAGCAGTGGAACACAGTCTGATATAGTGCCAGAAGATGATACCCCTCCATGGGAAAAAAATGGGAAGGCACTCAAAATTTGACTGAGGAAGAGCTGCCTCCTCAAAGTAGAGTCGACCACAGTGATGTAAATGGAGTCAAGTTTCAGTGCAGTCCAAGCTGCACTGAAGGCACTGGCAAAAACAAGGCTCCAGGAATTGACAGACTATCTTTTGAGATGTTTCAGCAAACGGATGCAGTGCTGGAAGTGCTCACTTATCTATACCAAGATATCTGAAAGACAGCTATCTGGCCAACTGACTGGAAGAGATCCGTATTTTGCCTATTCTAAATAAAGGTGATCCAACCAAATGCAAAAATTATTGAACAACATCGTTAATATCACTCGCAAGTAAAATTTAGTTGAAGATCATTCAAAAGCTGCTACAGCAGTATATCCACAGGGAACTGCCAGAAATTCAAGCCAGATTCAGAAGAGGACGTAGAACCAGGGATATCATTACTGATGTTGGATCCTGGCTGAAAGCAGAGAATACCAGAAAGATGTTTACCTGTGTTTTATTGACTGTGCAAAGGCATTCAACTGTGTGGGTCATAACAAATTGTGGATAACGTTGAGAAGAACAGGAATTCCAGAACACTTAATTGTACTCATGAGAAACCTGTACATAGATTAGGAGGCAGTTGTTTGAACAGAAGAAGGGAATATTGCCTGGTTTAAAGTTAGGAAACGTGTGCATTAGGGTTGTATCCTTTCACCATACTTATTCAATCTGTACAATGAGAAAATAATCAGCAAAGCTGGACTCTATGAAGAAGAATGGGGCATTAAGGTTGCAGGAAGACATATTAACAACCTGTGTTATGCAGATGACCCACAACCTTGCTTGCTGAAAGTGAAGAGGACTTGAAGCATTTACTGATGAAGGTCAAAGATCCAGCCTTCAGTATGAACTACTCCTCAACATAAAGAAAACAAAAAGTCTCACAACTGGACCAATAAGTGACATCATGATAAACAAAGAAAAGATCAAAGTTGTCAAGGACTTCATTTTACTTGAATCCTATAGGAAAGAGTAGAACTGCCCCATAGAGTTTCCAAGGAGCATCTGGTGGATCCAAACTGCCAACCTTTTGGTTAGAAGCCGTAGCACTTAACCACCACGCCACCAGCATTTTCCCCATGGAAGCAGCAGTCAAGAAATCAAAAGACTCTGCATTGGGCAAATCTGCTGGAAAAGACCTCTTTAAAGTGTTGAAAAGCAAATATGTCACCTTGAAGACTAAGGTGCACCTGACCCAAGCCATGATGTTTTCAGTTGCCTCAAAACCAAACAAAACCCTTTGCTGTCGAGTCGATTCTGACTCATAGCCACCCTGGTGGCATAGTGGTTAAGTGCTATGGGTGCTAACTAACTAAAATGTCAGCAGTTGGAATCCACCAGGCACTCCTTGAAAACTCTATGGGGCAGTTCTACTCTGTCCTATAGGGCTTCTATGGGTCAGTCGCCTCATATGCGTGCAAAACTTGGACGATGAATAAGGAAGACATAAGTAGAATTGACACCTTTGAATTATGGTGTTGGCAAAGAATATTGAATACATCACAGACTGCCAAAAGAATGAATAAACCTGTCTTGGGAGAACTACAACCAGAATGCTCCTTAGAGGCAAGGATGGCGAGACTACATCTCGTATACTTTGGACATGTTATCAGGAGGAATCCGTCCCTGGAGAAGGACATCATACTGGCAAAGCAGAGGTTCAGCAGAAGAGGAAGACCCCCAACTTCTTCACAATAAGTGGAATGTTTCCCCTTTGAAAACTGGAAATTTTATAACAGTGGCTATTTGATAAAAGTCTGAGGAATCAGTTGTGTCTTTACCTCAATACGATCCATTTCAAACTCTGGCTAATTTCTACAAATTTGGACAGACAACTGAGATTTCACAAGCTTTCCAGGATGCCAATTATCACACTCTTCATCACTTTCAGTATAAGCTCTTTTTATGACCCACGGTACATATAGGTACCACATACTTTTTCTGCTTTTGGGGTTTATTGGGAAGCTACTCTCCCACAGACAGTATGTGCTGCATGTAGGCAGAGACCTGTATAAAGTTTGAAATGGAAATAATGGGCATGTGCCACAAATTACTGCTTTTACAAGTTATTGTATGAGGTGGTGCTGAAATATTGGTTTTGGTGGAAAAATATGGATTTGACAGAAAGTTTTTTGGAGCACATGTCCCACTGGAATCAGGTAGAATTAGTGGGACACATGTGTCCCTATCGACTCTGAGGATAGAATTGTTGGGATGAGGCAAGAAAAAAATCCAAATCAAAAACCAAACCTGCTGCTGTTAAGTTGATTTCAACTCATTGTGAGCCCGTAGGGTTTCCAAGGCTGTCAGTCTCTATGGAAGCAGGGTGGTGCATCTTTCTCCCACAGAGCTGCTGGTGATTTTGAACTGCTGACCTTTCAGTTAGCAGCCAATAGCCTTAGCCACTGCACCAGTACCTGCCAAAAATTCAAACACACTCAGTGATTCAGTATGCATTCCATTAGTGAAAACAGATGGTGTCAGCAAAAAATTCAAAGCCAAAAATAATTGTGTTTTTATAGGATATGCAGAACCACACTAAGAAAACACTTTTTTTCTCTCTCTGTTTTTATCTTTATCTTTCAAGTAAGGCTACAAGAAGTAGCCAAGACATTTCAGTGAACTAACATTTTCTTCCAATATTCCCTACTGCTACATCCTCAGTGTTACTACGATGTTTCAAAATGAGTATAATGGGAGGGAATCTTTTCAACCTCTGTATAAATGATCAATCAATTAATTAACTAAAACCAAAACCACTCTTTAATTAATTAATTGATTGATCATTTATAAAGAGGTTGAAAAGATTCTCTCCCATTACACTCATCACAAAGATTATATGTCTCATTCATTTGGTCTTTTTGTGTAAATATTTTAGAGCACATTGAAATATTGTCAAGAAATAAAGATTGGAAAGTAGTAAAAAATATTTAAAATGTAAGTAATAATCCTGGGTGGCCCCTTCCTTCTTTCAAGCAATCTTTACAAAGTAGATTTCAGTAGATTATTTTCAACTGAAATTTACCTCACTATTTTATTTAAAAAGCATTTGAAAGTTTAAATGTAATTTTTATCTTCGCTGATACCTTTATTATTCTCACTATCCCTTGGCTTTTCACATTTAATTTGATTGTATTTTTATTTTTACGGTTTTATTTTTCACTTTCTTCCTCCCATCACACCTCCATTTTCTGATGATCTATGTAGCCCTGTTGTTAGTTTTGTTTCTCTATTTCTATAAAATAGAGGCACCCTGGTGGTACAGTGGTTAGGCACTTGTCTGCTAACTGAAATGTCACCAGTTCAAACCTGCCAGCTGCTCTGCAGGAGGAAGATACATCTATAAGATACATTCTGTTTTTGGCTTTTCTTGGATTACTTTCGATTTATTGCTCCCAACTTGAGATCATCATCTTTTCTTCTATTTAAAGAATAATTATCAACAGTTTTCTGTTCCTTCACAATAAACTATGTTTTATATTTGAACATTTTTTTAACCAGCTATTGTGCTTTGGAAACCCTGGTGATACAGTGGTTGAGAGCTACTGCTGCTAATCAAAAGGTTGGCAGTTTGAATCCACCAGACACTCCTTGGAAACTGTATGGGGGCAGTTCTACTCTGTCATATACGGTTGCTATGAGTCGGAATTGACTTGATGGCAACAGGTTTTTGGTTTTTATTGTGTCTTGGTCATCTAGTGCTGCTATAACAGAAATACCACGAGTGGATGGCTTTAACAAACAGAAGCTTATTCTCTCACATTTCAGTAGGCTAGAAGTCTGAATTCAGGGTGCTGGCTCTAGGGGAAGGCTTTCTCTCTTGGCTTTGGAGGAAGGTCCTTGTCTTCAGTCTTCCCTTGGTCTGGGAGTAAGCATCTCAGTGCAGGAACCTCAGATCCAAAGGACACACTCTGGTCCTGGCGCTGCTTTCTTGGTGGTACGATGTCCCCATCTCTCTGCTCGCTTCTCTCTTTTAGATCTCAAAAGAGATTGGCTTAAGATACTACCTAGTCTTGCAGATCTTATCAATATAACTGCCACTAATCTACCGCATTCCATTATAATGATAGGATTTACAACACATAGGAAAATCTCATCAAATGACAAAATGATGGACTATCACACAATACTGAGAATCACAGCCCCATCAAGTTGACACATATCTTTGGAAGACACAATTCAACCCATGATATACTATAATGATTTTAGAGCTTGATATTGAAATTTATTACTTCATCCTTCAAGGGCATAAGTTATAAACTATTCCAGGAACAAAAAAATAAAATCCACCTCCCTCCCCCTACTTTTTTGGGGGGACATATATGCAATGGCTAAACCAAGCAATACTAAGTAAAGTTTAACTATATACAAATTACCTACTTCCTTTTTACAGGACTATGTAGGCCCAGGAAGTAGCTCAGTCAGATTTTATATATTTCTGGCTTTGTTGAGATTTCTTATCAGCAATTAAAAACAGGGCTTCAAACCTGTTCATCCTGGTTCAAACCCCTGCTGAGAATTTGCATTTCTAACAAGTTCCCAGGGGATGCTAATATTGCTGGTTAGGAACCAATTCTGAGAACCAAATTTTATTACACATTAAGAATTACCTAAGGATCTTGTTAAAATGTCGATTCTGATTCAGTATACCTGGGGTAGAAATGGAAATTCTAAGCAGGGGTTTGAACAGGAATGAACAGGTTCAAAGCCCTGGTTAAAAACAGGCAATCTATTGAGATCTGCTGTTGTAGATTGAATTGTGTCCCCCCAAAACACACGTTGAAGTCCTTAATGCCTGTTACCTGTGAATATGACCTTGTTTGGAAATAGGGTCTTTGAAGATGTTATTAATTAACATGAGGTCATACTGGAACAGGGTGAGTCCTAGTCCAATACAAGTGGTGTCCTTATAAAAAGGTGAGAAGAAAAACATCAACAGACATAGAGGAAAGTCAGCCATGAGAAGACAGAGGCAGAGATCAGAGTTTTGCTGCCATAAGCCAAGGAACACCTGGGGCTACCAGAAGCTGGAAGAGGCAAAGACAGA
Source organism: Loxodonta africana (assembly GCF_030014295.1). Lineage (NCBI taxonomy): Eukaryota > Metazoa > Chordata > Mammalia > Proboscidea > Elephantidae > Loxodonta > Loxodonta africana. The sequence continues at coordinate 55,459,832 of NC_087351.1, forward strand.
TTGTGATGGTTAAGATTGTGTGTCAATGTGGCTGGGCCATGATTCTGAGTTGTTTTGGCAGTTGTATAGTGTTGTGATCACTTTCCTGTTGAAATTTAATACATGATCACTCCCATGATGGAATCTGCTGAGTGGTACTGGGGGGGTGGGGCCTGTGGCAGCTCACCACTCCCTCAGCCTTCATCTCTCCACCTTCCGCCATCTACTTCCTTCCTGCACACCTTGTAAAGGTTGTTGGCTTGTTCTGGATCCATCAGCTGTATCTTGTCTGCCCTCTGCTTCTTGGGACTTGAGCTAGCAGCTTACCTGTCCATCTTGGGATTTGCTGATCTTCATGGCCTTCAGGCAAGAGTTCTGCTCCCTGATCTGCCTATCATAGGTTCACCAGCCCCTGCAGCTGAGTGACTCAGGAGAAACCTTGCAGTCTTGCCTGCCGACCTTGGGGATTCCTTGACCGTCAAAACCTGTGAGTGGGATCCCTGCTCCCCAAACTGCTCATCTTGGGTTCACCAGCTTCTGTGGCTCCGAGAATTGGGAAAGGACTCTATCCTGATCCAAGGACTTGGGGCGTTCCAATCCCTACAATCGCGTGAGCTGTTTCCTTAATATAAATCTCTCTCTCTATATTTATACGCATTACTGGTTTTGCTCCTCTAGAAAACCCAGCCTAAGACACAGATCTTCCCTTTAGAGTCTTTGGTGAGAGCTTGGTACCTGAATTTGGACTTATAGCCTCCAGAACTCTGATACAATAAATTTCTGTTGTTTTAAGTCACCCAGTTTGTGGTACTTTGTTCTAGCTGTCCTAGGAAATTAACATACCTACTTAATGGACGTATTTTGGAGAAAGGTAGTAACAAATTTCTACTCAAGGAGAACTAAGGCACCGTGTCAGTCCTGCTTTAGAATAATCATGTCTTTCTTTTATCATGGGTATCTGAATATTAAAGGCATTCTTTGAATTTAGTCATCATTCATTTATTTGTTACTAAAATACTTTCTTTCCTATTTGAAAGTATTTTGGCCTATCTTTGAATAGTTCTCAATTTCACCTGTACTTTCTTTTTTGTTAGAGCATTATCCCCTACGTGGCTTTGTATCAGTAAATACTCCCTGCTGCTGTCTTTTGTTTTAGCTCTTTTATTCTCCGTGTTGAGCTTAATGTCCTGTGAGTTCGAGGTACAAATTAATTATACACCTTTCAAAATATAATTTTCAAAGAAGATAAAAATCATGACTCTCATACAAATAAGTAAGAAAAGGTATCAAAGATTTTTTTCAACTAATTAATTTGAAATCCAAGGAGGGGGTAAAAGTGCTTCAGTGAACATTTGAGAAACTAAGTGTTTATCAATACTGATAAAAAATGTTGGAATGAGATTGTTAGGTTAGATGTATAACATTAATATCAATTAAACCATAAATATTCTGGTTATCTTTTCTACTGGGCAAAATCTACAACTTAGCATCTAACTTTATGGAGGCTATCCTAATAAATAGTAAACAATAAGTAAAACAGAGGTTTAGTACCTACAGAATTAAAGTATCTTTGCATAGATCTGTTAGATGATGTTCCAGTATGATATTCAAAAGACATACAATTATCTTTGACTTTACTTTCAAGTGTTTGAGATATATATATCTCCTTTCCCAATTCTGAATCCACTGAGAAGATTCAGGGATTTAAATAAACTGGTTTTTTTAGCTAAAACCAAAAACATTCCTACTGTCTTCTTCCCCATTGCCATCATCCTTAAACTTACCCATCATAAGCAGATGTAGGTACATTAGTGAATTTGGGGTAGGAAGTGAGAAAGAACAGCCAAATAGCTTCTATTTTGACAAAGGATAGAATACAAGTTGTCTTAGTCATCTAATGGTGCTCTAACAGAAATACCACAAGTGGATGTCTTTAACAAAGAGAAATTTATCCTCTCACTGTCTAGTAGGCTAGAAGTCCAAATTCAGGGTGTCAGTTCCAGGAGAAGGCTTTCTCTCTCTGTCGGCTCTAGAGGAAGGTTCTTGTCATTAGTCTTCCCTTGGTCTGGGAGCATCTTTGCACAGGAACCTCAAATCCAAAGGACGTGCTCTGCTCCCAGCTCTGCTTTTGTGGTGGTATGAAGTTCCCATGTCTCTCTGCTTGCTTCTCTCTTTTATATCTCAAAAGAGATTGGCTTAAGATACTACCTAATCTTGTAGACCTCATCAATATAACCGCGACTAATCCATCTCCTTACATCATAGTGATAGGATCTACAACATATAGGGAAATCACATCAGAAAATAAAATGGTAGACAATCATACAAAGGAATCATGACCTAACCAAGTTGACAGATATTTTTGGGGGACACAATTCAATCCATGACACAAGTCATTGGGAATGTGTGTTGGAATTATTGGGGCAGGGGATGGGTAAAGAGTAGAACAACAAAGGAAAACATATCTGTGACAGCTGGAAATTAAACTTAGTTTTAAAAATGTGGATATTCTTGAGATACTACTTAAATTTTTTAGATCATAAATTTCAATTAAGAGGAATCTGCATTTTTTTGTTTTGTGCAATTTAATTTCATGGTATTCAGTTGTTGAGATTCAGGCATAGAGGAGACAATGGTTACATTAACTGAGAATTGGGATTTTTTTATTCTAGCCAAATACGATGGATAAGGAGATGACCACATGGGTTGAGGCTATTTGCAAGGAAGAAATTACAACTATGGATCATGGAATCTAATCCAGTGGTTAAGAATGGAAATGAAAACACGAAAGTGACAATGAATCATTGTAAAATGTTTTGATAGTTAAGTAGTATACAGAATGAGGTTGAAATTTTTTTGAAATGGACGTACCATTTCTACTTCACTTGAACTGATAGCCTGTGATGATAGGGCATTTTTGTTTGAGAAAAGGAGTTTTGAATTCAGGAATATCTATTATAATAGGTTCATTGGTGAAAGCTTTTGAGAACTGTGAAGGGTCTGAGATTTTGCCTTACTGTTGCAAGTTAAATTAGTTTGCCACAGTTTCAAAAATTCTAAAAACATACACAGAACTCCTGGGTTAGATAATAAAGACTGTTTATTACTCACTGCAGTAACTGTGATGGAGAAGAGAAAGGACAATGGGACTTTACCCCGGGGCCATGATTTCCTAAATTAGCAAAAAAAAAAAAAAAGGATGTGGGAATTGTCTGTTCAAGTTATGGCCAGGAAAGGACTACAAATAGCATCAAGTTCTGAATTAATGGGCATCATTACAGGTAATTAAATGATCAGGTCCCAGAAATAGAAGAAAGTCTCAGTTTACATTTCCAAAAAAATGACTGATAAACATTGGAAATTCAAGTAGAGGCTACTGACAGATCTCACTGTATAAGCTCAGTCACTGTGGAGGGATTATCACAGACATAGGTGATCATTTTCATTAAACACCAGCTGCCTGCTAATCCATTTCAACTCATGGCAACCTCATGCGTGTCAGAGTGGAACATGCTTCATAGGATTTTCAATGGCTGATTTTTCAGAAGATCACCAGACCTTTCTTCTGAGGTACCTCTAGATGGACTTGAACCTCCAATCTTACAGACAGCAGCCGAGCTCATTAACCATTTGTACTAAACCCCTCATAGGATTAAACGAGTAGGAAGAAAAATCTAACCTAGGGTTTATAAAATTGTTCCATTGCATTTATTCTTCAGCACTTAAAGAGAAAGAACAATCTTTTGAAAATGGTTTATTCTAGGTAAGAATAAAATGTAAAAATACTTCATTTTGTGCTCTTAATAAAAATTTAAGAAAATACAGACTAAATCAATCAAGAAATTAATGCTCATATTACTTGGCAAGAAAAGATAATTTTGGAAAGCTGGGTGAGAGGCAGAAACTAGATGAGAAAAGGAGAGAGTATCAGAAAGTTAATATGCACTATTACATATTACATTTGAAATTCAGATTAATATTAAATATTATACTGCACAGACTCCAAGAGATAAGTGAAAGTTACATGGAAGAAAATTGAAGAAGCTTTCTCAATAGGAGAAAAAGGCACAGGAATGAAAGAAGATAATAGAATAAAATCAGCATAAGCAAATAAAATGACAATGCAGTGGCATTCTGAATGCACTCAACAAGTTTTAGAAAACTTTTTTTCATATTAAACTAACACTTATATATCCTGGGAAAAATCTGAGCCTGATGAGTATAAATCAGGAAGACAAAAGAACAGCAAGGTGCTTGCACAGGAGCGAAATTCAGGTTGGTTGTGCATTTCTTCTCTACAAGATGCCAGAAAATAGTAATGCAATATCTACAAAATTTTGAGTAAAAGAGGTTACAAAAAAAAAATTTTCAGATATGCTACAATTCCAAAAGATAAAACCAACTAACCTTTCATTAAAAAAAAAAAAAAAAAAAAAATTGTATACCTTTTTTTTAGGTGATGAGAAATAAATTATACAAAGAATCCAAGCACAATGATAGCTCAGAGGAACAACCAAAGGGGTATACTATATACCAGGAAGCTTTCCATTCAGCTAGTAATAATAATAATAAAAAATCCGTATATACACACAAGAAGCACAATTACTTTAGAAAGCATATTATTTAATGTCGAAAAATTTCTTATTCTCTATAACAATTTGTAAAAATTAATATTGGGATGAATTGACACCACAAACTCTATTTTCAAAGTATAATTTGAGGACCCTGAACAGTGTAATATTAACAGAAGGGAAGACTAAACAGTGCAGCAGCTTTCTGAGAGTACGTCTTTCCGTTTAATATTTCATAATAATTTCTCCCTGGATGGATTTGACTTTATAATTTCTCATGCAGAGACAACGTTAAGACTATATTTGATGCTAGAAAGGCTAGTCAGAAATTACCTGAACCGCTAGGTCAGTCTCAGAAATTAGTGATATACAACTTGAAAAATTATGCTGCCAGCTAATGTAAACAAGAATTATAATTGTTTATATTTCAAATAAATAAATCTCAGCAATATAATGAACTATGTCTTCCTGTGGTTAGAGTAGTAAACTGAGTGTGAGGCCCAGGAGTGATTGCAGCTATTGATGCCTTCCGGATCAGCCTTGCTGGCCTTGGTTCCATGTTGCTTAAAATGAGAGGGTTTGTTAGAGTTCATCTCTAGTGCCAGTTGCCACATTATAACTTATTGCTGCTTTTAGGTGCCGTGGAGTCGATTCTGACTCATAGCAACCCTACGTACAACAGAAGAAAACACCGCCTGGTCCTGCGCCATCACATTACAACTCGGTGATGCTAAAATCACGTTTCTTTAGGCCCAGATAGTTCTTGTGGTCTATGTTATTATTTAACAAATTAATAGCTTGTGCCTTGCCTTTGTTCAATGAGTGACATCATTTGTGAAGAAACAAGCATTTATCAACTTCAGATGTTGTAATATGGACAAAAAATAAATATGCCAAGGATTTTTCTCCATCAATGAATAAAAGGGAAATTGCATAAATTACATCTAACGTAAAGAGAGTGGTGACCTTATAACTGGAACTCTGGGCTAAAAAATACCTTGGACTATGTAGTCTATTTTTATGATAATAGAAGGAATGAGAAAAAAAATTGAATTGAGCAAAAGTGATCATCAAAAAATAAACACTAAACAAACTAGTAAATACTGTTTGTTACTCATATGACTTAAAAATTATTGAATAAAATGTGATGCATGTCTCACAGGCATGTCATTTTAAGGACTGTTAATATTTTATAAATTTGGAGATATATTGATATATTTGGCCTTGCCTGGTGAGGATTTTGAAATGAAATATTTTGAAATGTTTGCAATGTTATTTTGTTTTTATATACTTATTTACAAATTTCTAGAAGACTTCTATCCCCTTAGTATAGACATTCTTTGAGATAGTATCTCACTGTTTTCTTTTTGAATCTTCTTATAGTATTATAATTTACATAAACTAAAAATAATTCTTTTTGGCACCCAGTTCTATGAATATTGGCAAACACATGCAGCCTTGTAGCCACAATCAAGACAGAGATCAATTTTATGACAACAAAAATATTCCTTTGTGTTCTTTGTAGCCAATCTCTTTCCTCCTCCAGCCCTTGGAAACAACTGATCAGTTTTCAGTCACAGTAGTTTTGCATTTTGAAAAATGTCATATAAATAGAATAATTCACTCAGACTTTTGAGTCTGGCTTCTTCCGTTTAACAAAATGCACTTGAGGTTAGTCCATATTGTTGCATGTATCAGTAGTTTGTTTCTTTTTATTGCTGAGTATTATTCCATTGTATGAATATACTACAGCTGAAAAACAGGGGGGCTTCTTTTTTTTTTTTTTACAGTTTTTGGTAATTATTAACAAACATTGGCATATTAATAAACATTTTGCATAAGTTTGTATGTGAGCATACTTTTTCTTTTCTCTTAGTAAATACTTAGGAATAGGGTTGCCGGATTATATGGTAAGTATATGTTTAACTTTACAAGAAACTGCTAAGCTGTCTCCTGTTGTGTCTGTGCCATTTCGCATGTCCATCAGCAATTTATTCAAGTTGCTCCACACCTTATAAGCATTTGGCTTTTTTTTTTTTTTTTTATGTATTCACTGTGTATTGTATCTTATTGAGGTTTAATGTGTATTTCTGTAGTGACTAGTAATGTTGATCATTTTTGTTGAGCAAAGTTTCTATTTGCATCTTTTCTTTGATAAAGTATTTGGATATTTTCTCCTCATTAGAGTTGTATTATTATCTTATTATTGATAAGCAGTCTAATTGTCCTTTCTTTATTGAATTAGCTTTTTTCATTTGCCAAAAACCAATTGACCATATATATGTGGGTCTATTACTGGCTTCTCTCATGTGTTTCATTTATCCATCCATTTGTCCTTTTACCAATACAACATCAGCTCTTTCTCAATTCTTCATTTGGTAGTTACATAATGCATTGTCAAACTTTTGGAGTGAAATCTGACACTATTAATAATTACGAAGAGCCACAGCATAAAACAAGATTGCCTCATGCAAAGTACAGTGTATAATTATTTTAACCACTGGTAAAATTTACTCCATGGAGGGCTCCATGCTGATGGCTCAGGAAGTCATATTACACACACATTTGTGACATTTCATCCAAATCTGGAAGTGGATCCATGATTTGACAGAAATGGGACTTGGTATGTAGGGTAAAGGAATAATGCAAACCTAGGACTTCAAATCCAGGTAGAGAAAGGAGCTTTTCAAGGACACCAACAAAGGCCTTGGGAACACTGACCAGGAGGCAGACAGTGTCTGTGGAAAGGAGAGGTAATCAAGGGAATCTGAGAAAGTGTACAAGGTCTGTGCCAAATATCAGGGCATATTAGCCAGTGAGCAAGCTGTGCAAGTATTTACTTTGCTTATTTACTAACCTGTAGTGGTGAAAAACAGGTGAAGTTGTGCACTACAGATTAGTAAATAAGCACAGGTAAGCCCGTGCATACCTTGCTGTCTTAGTCATCTAGTGCTGCTGTTACAGAAATACCAAAAGTGAATGGCTCTAACAAAGAGAAATTTATTTCCTCACAGTACAGTAGGCTAAAAGTTCAAATTCAGGGTGTTGACTCCAGGGGAAGGCTTTCTCTGTCAGCTCTCGAGGAAGTTCCTTGACCTCAATCTTCCCCTGGTTGAGGAGCTTCTCATGCGCAGGGACCCCGGGTCCAAAGGACACGTTCTGCTCCTGGTGCTGCTTTCTTGGTGGTATGAGGTCCCCAAATCTCCGCTTGCTTCTCTTTCATATTATCTCTAGTAAGATAAAAGGTGGTGCAGGACACACCCCAGGAAACTCCCTTTACATTGGATCAGGAAGGTGACCTGAGTAATGGTGGTGTTACAGTACTACCCTAGTCCTCTTAACATAAAAATACAATCACAAAATGCATCTACACAATACTGGGAATCATGGCCTAACCAAGTTGATACACACATTTTTGGGGGGACATAATTCAATCCATGACACTTGCTTATTGGGTAATGCATCTCTGCTCAATATACCTACGTTACTCACTATGTTGTTTTTCGAAGAGGTAGCATATGGTCAGGCAATAATGGTACTAGAGGAAGAAGTCCAAGCTGCACTGAAGGAATTGGTGAAAAACAAGGCTCCAGGAATTGATGGAATATCAATTGAGATGTTTCAACAATGGATGTTGCATTGGAAGTGCTCACTCATCTATGTCAAGAAATACGTAAGACAGCTTCCTGGCCAACTGACTGGAAGAGCTCCATAATTATGCCAATTCCCAAGAAAGGTAATCCAAATTAATGTAGAAATTATGGAACAATATCATTAATATCACATGCAAGCAAAATTTTGCTGAAGATCATTCAAAATTGGCTAGAGCAGTATATGGACAGGGGACTTCCCAAAACTCAGGCCTGATTCAGAAGAGGACTTGGAACCAGGGATATCATTGCTGATGTCAGATGGATCCTGGCTGAAAGCAGAAAATTCCAGAAGGATATTTACCTGTGTTTTATTGACTATGCAAAGGCATTCGACTGTGTAGAACATAACAAATTATGGATAAAATTGCGAAGAATGGGAATTCCAGAACACTTAATTGTGCTCATGAGGAATCTTTATATAGATCAAGAGGAAGTTGTTCAGACAGAACAACGGGATACTGAGTGCTTTAAAGGCAGCAAAGTTGTGCATCAGGGTTGTATCCTTTTGCCATACCTATTCTATCTGTATACTGAGCAAATAATCTGAGAAGCTGGACTATATGAAGAAGAACAGGTCATCAGGATTGGAGGAAGACTCATTAACAACCTGCATTATGCAGAGGACACAACCTTGCTTGCTGAAAGTGAAGAGGACTTAAAGCACTTACTGATGAAGATCAAAGACCACAGCCTTCAGTATGGATTACATCTTAACATAAAGAAAACAAAAATCCTCACAACTGGACCAATAAGCAACATCATGATAAATGGAGAAAACATTGAAGTTGTTGAGGGTTTCATTTTACTTGGATCCACAATCAACAGCCATGGAAGCAGCAGTCAAGAAATCAAAAGATGCGTTGCACTGGGCAAATCTGAGCAAAGGATCTCTTTAAAGTGTTGAAAAGCAAAGATGTCACCTTGAAGACTAAGGTGCACCTGACCCAAGCCATGGTATTTTCAATCACATCATGTCCATGTGAAAGCTGGACGATGAATAAGGAAGACCAGAGAAGAACTAACACCTTTGAATGGTGGTATTGGGGAAGAATATTGAATATCCCATATTCTGCCAAAAGAATGAACACATCTGTCTCCGAAAAAGTATAGCCAGGATGCTCCTTAGAAGCAAGGATGGCGAGACTGCGTCTTACATATTTTGGACATGTTGTCAGGAGGGATCGGTCCCTGGAGAAGGACATCATGCTTGGTAAAGTACAGGGTCACTGGAAAAGAGGAAGCCCCCTCAATGAGGTGGATTGACACAGTGGCTACAACAATGGGCTCAAGCACAACAACGAGTGTAAGGATAGCACAGGACTGGGCAGTGTTTCGTTCTGTTGTGCATAGGGTCTCTTTGAGTTGGAACTGACTCAATGGCACCTAACAACAACAACAATACTGTAACAAATTACCAGAAAATCACGTGACTTAAAGCACCATAAATACATTGAATCAGAGTTCAGGAGGATAGAAGTTCAAAATCAAGGTGTTGACCAGGTCATGTTCCTTCTAAAGTCTCTAGGGGAGGATGCTTCCATGCTTCTCCCAGCTTCTGTTAGCCTCAGGTCTTCTTTGGATGTTGTAGAATAACTGCAATCTTTGCCTCTGTTTTCGTATGTCTGCCTTCCCTCTGTATCTGTCTGTCTCTATATCTCTTCTCTTCTTTCTATAAGAACACCAGTCATATTAGATTAGGGCACACCTTATTCCAGTATGACCTCATGTTAATTATATCTGCTAAGACCTTATTTTCAAATGAAGTCACAGTCACAGGTACCAGGGGTTAGACTTAAACATACCTTTTGGGGACCCAATTCAACCCATAACAATAATTACTATCAATCTTGTGATGCTTAGGTTGCTTTTTTAAAACAAATAAGAAATCTCAACTTCTTTTTATGTCTAGTTATCATCTCTGTCTCTCAAAAGCATTCATCATTTGGGAATCATTCTATTACTATATGGTCCATGTCATTATCTTCTTGGGAATCTCAGTTTTTAATGTGTAAATTAGTTTTAAATGAGGTATTTTAACGATGGTATCTATTAGTATAACAGATACATTTTGGTTCACAATTAATTGCTATTGTTATTATCCCCTTTTGTAGCTATTAACTAAAATAAGCCAATATAATTTGGCTAAGAATAAGATGGAAAATAAAACTTGTGAAAGAATTGGCTTAATAATGTTTGTTATTAAGGGAAGAGACCATATCAACTCAAACAATACAAATGTACTTTAATACAAAAACAAATTAATTCTTAGATAAAGTGCATTCATTATTTCATCTGATTTTTTTTTCTTTTCCTATTTTATTAGCTTCTGTGTAGGTGCAGTCCTGCTTTTAATGCTATCATTAAATTAAAAATTAAAGTAAGTGCTGTTCAGCATAATGCTTTGATAATAGATTTTAACTGAAACATATACAAGATTTATAAGAATGCCTTTATTAGTCTGAAACAGAATTTCAATCAATGAAAATATTTACTTATTATAAAGTATAAATATATTTGGGGAATAATAATCTTTAATTTCTTCAATAGGATTTGGAAAAAATATAAGTATCCAGTATAGAATATGCTGGGGTGTCGTAAAAAGAACTTGATTAATTACAGGTAATCTCACATTTCCCTTTCATTCCTTTTCCATTTGAGAATGTTTTGTAGAGCTGTCATAACTTGGATTGTTTCTTTTACTTCTTTGTGACTTTTGCTGTCAATAAAATCCAAAAGTAGGGCATGTGTTATAACCCACCAAAAGATTAAAACTAGATAAAAAACTATTTTGTACTCTTTTTGATAATGTTACATTTCTTTTTCATTTTCTACTTCAAGACCAAACTTTTTGGGGGAGTAGGGTTACTTGTTTATGATTAGTATATCAATTATTATAATTCAAAGAAGAGTAGTACCTCAATGGGGAACTGCCAGAAATTTAAGCTGGATTCAGAGGAGGACTTGAATGAGGGGTATCATTTTTGATATCAGATGGATCTTGGTTGATAACAGAGAATGCCAGAAAGATGTTTGCCTCTGTTTTATTGACTATGAAAGGCATTTGACTGTGTGGATCACAATAAATTGTAGATAACATTACAAAGAATGGGGATTCCAAAACACTTAATTGTTCTCATGGGGGAACCTGTATATAGAGCAAGAGGTAGTCGTTGGAATAGAACAAGCGAATACCACATGGTTTAAAATCAGAAAAGGTGTACATCAGGACTGTATCCTTTCACCATACTTATTCAGTCTGTATCCTGACCAAACAATTTGGGAAACTGAACTATATAAAGAAGAAAGGTGCATCAGTATTGGAGGAAGACTCATTAACAACTTGCATTATGCAGATGATACAATCTTACTTGCTGAACATGAAGACAATTTGAAGTACTCACTGATGAAAATTAAAGACTATACAGCCTTCAGTATGGATTACACCTTAACATAAAGAAAACCAAAAATACTCACAACTGGACCAATAAGCAACATTGTCACAAATGGAGAAAATATTGAAGCCATCAAGGATTTTGTTTTACTTGGCTCCACAATCAATGTCCATGGAAGCAGCAGTCAAGAAATCAAACGATGTGTTGCACTGGGCGAATTATGCTGCCCAATCTGCTGACCTCTTTAAAGTGTTAAAAATCAAAGATGCTACTTTAAGGACAAGGGTGCGCCTGATCCAAGTCATGATGTTTTCAACAACCTCATGTGAAAGCTGGACAATGAATAAAGAAGACCAAAGAAGAGTTGATGCCTTTGAATTATGGTGTCGGCAAAGAATATTGAATATACTGTGGACATATTGTGTGTTGCCTCAAAGCTTTAACAGTACCTGGTAACATACATTTTCGATAAATGAAGAAAAAGGGTGAGTTTTCCTTGTTAGCATCTGTGTCTTAAGAAAAGATAGAAAATAATACAGTACAGTCTAGCAGAGACATCATGCTTGAGGGAAGAGGGTTTTTTCTTAGAAGAGGTGAGTCCTGTGGGAGCAGTCAGAAAACATTGCTCCCATAAGTCTGTTTTGAATTAAGGTAGATCTAGATCAACATAACTGCAAATAGATGACTCATCCAAAAGGTGAAACAATATTTTGTCAGTTTTGAACATTGTCTACATTAGCTAAAAGAACTAATCATGGGATGAATTGGAATATGTATTCCTAAGCAGTCTTAAAGCAATAAGCATTGGTTACAAGTACAGAGATGGACATAAAATGGAAGTTTCTAGAAATTCATAGAAAACTTGGAGGGCTTTATACCAGGCCATAAAATTAGGGCTCTGAGACTATCTTTGGAAACCCTGGTGGCTAGTGGTTAAGTGTTACAGCTGCTAACCAGAAGTTGGGCAGTTTGAACCCACCAGACACTCCTTGGAAACTCTATGGGGCAGTTCTACTCTGTCCTATAGGTTCACTATGAGTTGGAATCAACTCAGTGGCAACGGGTTTGGTTTTGAAGACTATCTTTTCTATGTCTCATGCAACAGGGAGCTTATAAAAGCCATTAAATGTATATATAAGTATATATAAGTATATATTAAATTGTTAGTATATGAAATGAATATTATATTTTCTCTCCCAAATTATCTATAAATAATAACATAAACATAATTGGATTAATCACCTTTTGTCCTTGTTATTTAATCTTCTTCCAAGTTTACAAATGGAATATATTTATAAAATAAATAATCCAGTGACCAGATTGCAGCATAGTTTATTATTTCAGATCCCTTGTGTCACTGTACTATTTATATAACACTGTGCCGTCACGAACTTGCTCAACACAATTTATTTTTTTCTCTTTAGCCTATGGGCTGCTTAGATGAGAGATTGTGACTCAACTAAGGAGAAACTCAGATATTCTCCACTGAAAATATTCATACTTTATTCTATGTCTTAGAGGGAAACTCTTACTACCAGGGGGAGGGGACCAACTTTCAATTCCTTTTGTTTAGTTTACAGTTTAGATGTTAGGATGTGCACATTACTGGGCAAGGAAGGGAGTAACACTGCACATATCTAGTATATTAAAGCCTGGCATTTCTTAAAGATATGAAGTCCTTTTTTACAAGTTGCTTCTGGATGGAACATTCATTCTATATAAAAGAACCCTGTGCTTGACCTAGAATAGTATATGAAACCCCACAGGACTGGCAAACCTACTTTTCAAAACTTGAAAAGAGAAAGAATGTTTTAAGCTCTACTGCTTAGAAAATTAATGTGTGATTCGTCCTACTCAAGAGTCGGTTAAATTTACTGCAGCCCACTCTTTAGACTCTAGTGGGTGTGTTATATATAAATAGAGGTGAGAAAGCCCTTATGCTAATTATAACATTTAGCCTCTTTGCCACAAATTCTCTTCTGAACCAAACAACAGGTAAATAAATGAATCTAGTCTTGCTAAGTATAATTAATTTTTTTTTTCTGTTTTGTGTACAGATGTCCCATAAACATTGACTTTGGTAGAAAAACAACTTATTTAACAGTTTTATACACATGATATCTTTTTTTAGAACGAGCCAAGACAGAGCTGGAAGTAGTCAGTTGTGTACTGAGATGACTAAAGTTGTTCATTAGAGTTTTAGTCAATCATTCTAAACACTTAAATCAGGGTTTCCAAGTTATGGTGTTAAGTTGAAATAACTAGAGCACATACATTTATTTGAAGAATAAAACGAATTCAATACTAAGGAAGGATTTTAAATCATCATGAACATTTGAATAATAAAACTGATTTCTAAAAGCTTAATTTATGTACTGTAATAACATGACAATGGTACTTCAGGTTAAGTGCTTTTAAGTCCTTTGCTCTTTACAACCCTACATTTCATTCTCTAATGGTCTCCACCCCTTTTACATTTATGCATTGTTTGAGAAGAAAGCAGACCACCCTCTTAAATGCTAGCCAACAGCTGAATCAGTATATGGACTAATAATTACGTTCTGATTATTACTAACAAAACACGAATGTGAAATGGGCTTTAGAGATTGCACTTTTCTCTGAGTAATGAAATACTGCGTAAGAATTCCTAGACTATCCAGTTATTGAATTCAGATTTGACTATTGGATATATAAGTGGCAAACTTTCTGAAAGATACAAGGACTAACTCCCTTCTTCCCTGCTGTATCAAAGTCCTCATTACTTAAAAAAAAAAAAAAAATCAGAGAAAAAGATTCTTAGATATATAATAGAAAAATAATCTGTAAGATTCAGACTTTTCCAGTTCCTTCTTTCAGATCAATGATTTTTAACACATTTTTTTCTCATTTTTTATTTTATCGTGGCAAAGTATATATAATGAAATGAAATCTTACCATTCCCAAGATTTTTATGTGTACAATTCAGTGATATTACATTCCCCATGTTGTGCAATCATCACCGTTTATGTTTCCAAATTTCTTCATCACTCTCAGTGGAAACTCAGTACCCCTCAAGAATTAACTCCCCACTTCCCTCTCTCATCTGCTCCTGGTAACCACTAATAGACTTTGGTCTCTATGTATTTATTTATTCTAGATACCTCACAAAAGTGAGATCACATATTATTTATCTTTTTGTCTGACTTTTCACACTCAGCAAAATATTTTCTAGATTCATCCATGTTGTAGCATGTATCACAACTTAATTTCTCTTTATGGCTGAATGGTATTTCATTGTATGCATATGCCACATTTTGTTTATCCATTCCTCTGTAGAAGGACACTTGGGTTGTTTCCACCTTTTGGCTATTGTGAATAATGTTATTATGGATTTTGATGAACAAGTATCTATTTGAGTCCCTGTTTTCAAGATTTCTGAGTATATACCAAGGATTAGAATTTCTGGATCATATGGTAATTCTACAATATGATAATGGAAATTCTCCACTATGAGTCTGTCAGTTTGTTGTACTGTGGTAGCTTGTATTTTGCAGTGATGCTGGAAGCTATGTCACTGGTATTACGAATACAAGCAGGGTCGCCCATGGTGGACAAGGATTCAGTGGAGCTTCCAGACTAAGACAGATTAGACAGGAGGGACTGGGAATCTACTTCTTAAAAAAATTGGCCAACAAAAACCTTATGAATAGAAGCAGAACATTGTCTAATATAGTGCTAGATGAGTCCCTCAGACTGGAAGTCACTAAAAATATGGCTCTAAAAGAGCTACCTACTCAAAGTAGAGTCAACCTTAACGACAAGGATAGAGTAAAGCTTTCAGGATCTCCATTTGCTGATGTGACATCATTTAAAATAAGAAGAAACAGCTGTAAATATCCATTAATAATCAGAACATGGAATGTATGAAGTAAGAATCTAGGAAAGTTGGAAGTCTTCAAAAATGAAATGGAGCTCAGAAGATCAATATCCTAGGCATTAGTGAGCTGATATTGGCCATTCTGAATCAGAAAGTCATACAGTCTACTTTGCCAGGAATGACAAATTGAAGAGGAATGGTGTCGCATTCGTCTTCAAAAAGAATATTTCAAGGTCTACCTGAAGTACAATGCTGCCAAAGATAGAACAGTATCCACAAGCCTGCAAGGAAGACCAGTTAATAGGAATATTCTTCAAATTTACACATCAACCACTAATTTACATGTCAAATTTACACTTCAACCAAAGATGAAGAAACTGAAAATTTTCAGCAACTTCTGCAGTCTGAAATTGATCATACATGCAGTCAAGATGAATTAATAATTACAGGTGATTGGAATGTGAAATTTCAAAAAATAAAAAGATAGGTGGAAAATAGGGCCTTGGTGATAGATATGATGCTCAGATCTCATGATAGAATATTATAAGACCAAGGACTTATTCTTTATAAATACCTTTTTTCAACAATGTAAATGGTGATTACATACATGGACCTCGCTAGATGGAATACACAGGAATCAAATCGACCAAATCTTTGGAGAGAGACAATGGAGAAGCACAATACCATCAGTCAGAATGAAGCCAAGGACCTACTGTGGAACAGACGATCAATTGCTCCTGTAGAAGTTCAAGTTGAAGCTGAAGAAAATTAAATTAAGTCCACTCAAGCCAAAGTATATCCCACCTGAGTTTAGAAACAATCTCAAGAATGGATTTGATGCATTGAAAACTAATGACCAAAGGCCAGATGAGTTATGGGATGACCTCAAGGACATCATACATGAAGCAAGCAAAAGGTCACTAAAAATACAGAAAAGAAGGAAAAGATCAAAATGGATGTCAGAAGAGACCTGGCAACTTGCTCTTGAACATAGAATAGCTAAAGCAAAAGGAAGAAATGGTGGTGTAAAAGATCTGAACAGAAGATTTCAGATGGCGACTCAAGAAAACAAAGTGAAGTATTACAATGAAATGTGCACAGATGATGTTGAACATCTTTTCATGTGATTATTGTACTGACCATATATGCACCTGTTTATTTCTGAACTCTCAGTTCTATTCAATTGATCTTTATGCCTATTGTTATACCAGTACCAGAGTTTTTTGCTGCTGTAGCTTCACAGTACATTTTTGAATCTGTAAGTGTGAGTCCTCCTAATTTGTCCTTCATGTTCAAGATTGCTTTGGCTATTTGGAGCTTCTTGCAGCTCCATTTAAATTGGAGGATTGGCTTTTCCATCTCTGTAAAGAAGGCTGTTGAAATTTTGATAGGGATAACACTGAACTCATAGATAGCTTTTTGTAATATTCATATCTTAACAATATTAAATCTTACAATCCATAAACATAGAATATGTTTCAATTTATTTAAGTTTTCTTTCATTTCTTTCAGCAATATTTTCTAATTTGCAGTATACAAATCTTTCACCTCCTTAAAATTTCACCTCCCTTAAATTTATTCTTGGTATTTTAGTATTTTAGATGATATTTTTTTTATTATTATTATTGTAAACGGTATCGTTTCTTTAATTTCCTTTCAGATCACTCATTGCTGGTGTATAGAAACCCAACTGATTTTTGTGTGTTGACCTTGTACCCTGTAACTGCTGAATTCATTTATTAGCTCTAGTAGTTTGCTTTTGAATTCTTCAAGATTTTCGATACGTAAGATTATGTTATCTGAAAGTAGGGATAGTTTTACTTCAATTGGGATATCTTTTATATGTTTTCCTTACCTAATTGCCATGGTGAGGACTTCCAGCACAATACCAAATAGCAGTAGTAAGAGCAGACATCCTTGCCTTGTTTCAGATCTGAAGGGGAAATCTCTTTTCCTTCATTGAGTGTGATGTCAGGTGTGGGCTTTTCATGAATGGCCTTGGTCAGATTGAGGAACATGCCTTCTGTTCCTAGTTTGTTGCATATTTATATCATGAAAGAGTGCTGGATTTTTTCAAATGCCTTTTATGTGTTGATTGATATTACCATGTGGTTCTTTTCCTTCGATTTATAAACGTGGTATATTACCTTGATTTATTTTCTAATGAACAACCATTCCTGCATTCATGGAATAAATTCCACTTGATCCTGGTGTATAATCCTTTCAGTATGGTGATGGATTTAGTTTGCCAGTATTCTGTTGAGAATTTCTGCATCTATATTCATAAAGGATATTGGTCTGTAGTTTCCTTTTTTGTGGTGTCTTTGGCTTTGGCATCAGGGTAATTCTGGCTTCACTGAATAAGTAAGAAAGTGTTCTTTTTTTTTTTTTTTTTTTTGGAGGAGTTTAAGGATTTGTGTCAATTCTTTTTCAAATGTTCCATAGAATTCCCCAGTGAAGCCACCTGGTTCAGGACTTTTTTATTATTGTTGTTCAGGAGGTTTTTGATTACTGATTCGATTTCTCCACTTATAGGTCTCCTGAGGTTTTTTATTTCTTCTTGATTGAATTTAGGTAGTTTGTGTGTTTCTAAGAATTTGTCCATTTCATCTAAGTTATCTAATTTGTTGGCACACCATTTTTCTGAGTATTCTGTTATGATCATTTTTTATTTCTGCAGGATCAGTTATAATGCCTCTACTTTCATTTCTGGTTTTAGTTATTTGAATTTTCTATCTCCTTTTCTTTGTCAGGCTTGTTGTTATCCTAAATTACATCTTCATACATTATATGATCAATAACATAAATTTATAACTATATCTTATGCATCTGTCTTTTGGAGTCATGTAGGACATAACTACTAAGTTACAAACCAAAAATACAATTAAACTGATCCTTATATATGTTCACAAAATTACTTTTGTTGAACGTCTTTCTTTTATACACATGGATTTCAGTTACTGTCTAGTGTCCTTTCAGTTCTAGCTGTAAAACTTTCTTTAGCATATCTCATAGGGCAGATCTAGTCGGTGTGAACCCTCTTAGCTGTTGTTTATCTGGGAATGTCTTAAGTTTGCTCTAATTCTTGATAGGCAGTTTTTCCAGACATAAAGTTCTTGTTAACAGTTTTTTTTTTTTTTCCAGCAATTTAAATATGCTATTCCAATGGTTTCTGGCCACCGATGTTTTTGCACATAAATTGGCACTTAATCTCATTGAGGATTCCTTATATGTAATAATTTTCTTCTCTTATCTTTGGTTTTTGAGAGCTTGATTACTATGTGTCTTAGTTTAGATCACTGGGTTTATCCTACTCAGAGCTCATTGAGCTTCTTGGATTCAGAGATTCATGTCTTTTGTTAAATTTAGAAAGTTGTTCTTTTTTTTTTTTTTTTTTTTACCATTATTTCTTCAAAGATGGTGTCCATTAGGCTTTGCTAAGTTTCCTTCATCCTTTTCTTAGCTTTTTGCCCTTCATATTCAATAATTTTAGTTGCCTTATTCTCTAGTCAGATAATTCTTCCTTCTGCCAGCTAAAATGAGCTATTAATCTTCTCCAAAGACTTTTTAATTTTAGTTATTATATTTGTTCAGCTACAGTGATTCTCTTCGTTTTTTGTTTGTTTGTTTGTTTGTTTTTTATAGTGTCTATTTCTTTATTGGTATTCTTGTTTTGTTTGTATTGTTTCCCTGATTTACTTTCTTTGTCCATGTTTTCCTTTAGTTATTTAAGCATGTTTAATACTATTATTTTAAAGTCTTTTAGTCTGTCTATTACCCAGGCTTCCATAGAAACAATTTCTCTTCCCTCATCATCATCTTTTGAATGCCATCTTTTCCAGTTCTTCTATGTGTCTTGTGATTTTTGTTGAAGTCAGAAAATTTGAATATTACAGTGCTTTAACTCTGAGCATATATGTGGCTTTCTTAATTTCCCTGTATACACAATGCTTTCAAGGCACTATTTTCTGAAAGAAAATCTCAGATGGCCACTTCAGTCTGCTTGTCACTCCCTCCCCAAACCTGTTCGAGCTCCGATTCAAGCCAAACTGAGGCTTTATTCCTTCAGGCAGCTCCCGGAAAGATCACTGAAGAGTCTACCAGCAAAGTCTGCCCTACTTATTCCAGAACCAAAGATTGGGCCTCTTCTTTGGGAATGTAAACCATGGTCTGCCTCCACCACAGCTGCCACTGTGACTGCCACATTAGATGGGGGAGGGATGGGAGATGGTAGAAAAAAAGTTTTCTAATAATTTAAAATCAACTTTTTCTTGTTTCAGCAAGTGGTTATTTGCTGCAATATTCCGCTGATTTTCAAAGTTCTTACAAAGTTGAGATTATAGATTTTTAGTTGCCTTTTCTTGATGCTCCTCTGAGAGAGCTGGTATCTTAGATCTGCTCACCCTGCCATCTTCCCAGAAGCCCCTAATTTATTCATTTATTTTTTTGCATATCCTACCACTAAGAGGCTTCCACAAGCCCAAAATTCTGGTACATATTAACTAGGCAGCATGAAATGCACCCCCTTCCCTACCCTAGGCTGTTAATTACTGAGCTAGAGTAGTGGCCTTCAGAGTCATTTCAGGAGATGAACAGCATACTTCAAAAGGTATACAAACAACATACTAGAACTTCTTTGATTATTTATTTTAGTACATTATTTTAAGATTTTCACATTTTATATTGTACACTGTCCATAATAGATTACATTAGTAAATATCTGTGTATAAGTATAACTTTATTAAAAATTGGGGTGTTCATGTTAAAAATAACTAAAGTACATATTAAAACAAAAGTGATCATGGACATGTATTTGATATAAAATGTATTGTTTAGACAGTGTACTGTTTAAAGTAGTTTTAATTAAGAGTGAATGCATTGCCTTGCAAAATTTCTTACAAGTGTTCTTCTGATACCATGGAAGCATCAGTAGAGATAAGTGAGAAAGCTATTCAAATTTACTTGTATTCTTTTGCTCACTTTCATTGTATGCCAATGTTGACAAACAATTTGTGAAATGAAGACATCTTTGCATTCAAATTATATAGTTGGTTTAGAAAAACATACATTTACAGATATAATCTTAAGCAGAAAATACATATCCACAATCAAAAGCAACTATTAGTGATACCTGGAAGCCACATGGAGTATATGTCTAATACAAAAACTATAGAGAAAAGTGAATTAGGACAGACATATTAACATGGAATGAATTGTTAAAAAAAAAATAAAGTGAAAAAATGAAAACACTTTTTTAAATGTTATTTTGGTATTGCATAATAATTTGAAATATTCACCATTTAGTTCAGTGTACTTTTTAAAATTATATTTTACTAACTAAATTTATGATTTTCAGCTGCTATGAACTTTAAGTGATATATTTCTTCAATCAATATTTATGAAACCTTAAACAAAAGACATTTTTATAATTATAACTATTAGAGTTAATGCCATTATTTGTACTCAGTTGTTGACCTGCTTTAAAATATGTTTTATTATCAAAATGTAGATTAATTTACATGACATGGCTTCACCCAACAGCCCAGTTATTCCAATATAAATTATTCCCAAAATAATAATTTCATGTATAAGAAAATGATTATTTTGCATTAAAAAATTGATACGTTGTATGATTTCATTATCCTTCTCAAACTTTCCCAAAATGTTAGTTTATTGACATTTGATTTCATTCTTCCTATGTAGAAATGCTAAGTATATGTAATACCTTTCTTTCTGTCTCTTTTTTTTTTGCTCTAAACAAAGAATAAAATAACAAAAAGAAGTTTTTATGTAGTACAGTGTTTGAAACATGGTTGGCATATAATGAATGTGGGTCTAGCAGGGACTTAAACAATGTGAAAATGCAATTACCAGAAGCTGCAGTAATTTGAGAAGAGTCTGTTATTCTTATACTGTTCTAAGTCTTCTGTCTATTAATGTGTGTTAAACATTTTCTTCATCTACTAACTGTTTTTCTTAATTTACCTTTCCTCTCTGTATGTAACAAGCCCATGAAAGAGTGAAAAAAAAAAGAAAAAAAAAACATTTTAACATTCATTTTCTATTTCCACAAAGATTAATGTCACTGAATTCTTGCTGCATAGTAGGCCATTTTTATTTAACTGGATATTTATTTAATTGAACAGACAAGAATAGAGGAGAAGGATAATTTGCAGGGGAAAAAGTAATACTTTTGAATCACAAACTTCCCATACAATGTTTTTGAATATAAACAAACTTTTCAGATTACCTAAACAGTTTCCACTATAGCCCTAACACATATCAGCACAATACTTAAAATAAATCAAATCGTAACTGTCAGAAGCAATATTTGCCCAAAAGCAAAGATGAGAAGTCAGGGAAGGACACAAAAACCAGACAATAGAAATGGGGAAGCCTGGGTGGAAAGGAGGAGAGTGCTGATACATTGAGGGAATTGCAACCAATGTCATGAAAAAATTTGTGCATACATTTTTGAATGAGAAGCTAATTTGCTCTGTAAACTTTCACCTAAAGCGAAATAAAATGTTATAAAAAGAATTGTAACTGTCAGAAGGACTAGTTATCCTTCTCTGTGAAGCAATTTGATAAAAGGAGATAGAAGTATTCTCTTGTCAATGGTCACAGTAAAAATTATTCCATGCTGGCGTTAACAAGACTGGTTAACGTGGTGCAGTTGAATATTTTTCCTGTAACATACATTATTTCTGCAGTTAAAAAATAAATTTATCCTTAACTTTGAACACATTTGTTCTTTGGAAAATGTTTGATTCTAAATACTTTCAGATAGCAGAATGGGCCATGCATGCCGTTTTCATGTGTTTGAAAGAAGATGAAGTATTTCTTTATAATTTCCATATCGGACTCTAATTGATCTAGCTTCTCCTCCTTGGAATATTTACAAAACTAAAATCTATTATGAATAGCTCATTTGGGTTTGAATGCCTTTTTCCTCCCCACATTAGATTCAACATTCAGAATCATGTAATAAAATGGTATTACGGACATCTCGAGGGGTTTCATTTCGATTCCACGTTTTTCCCTTTAGTTTTTTTTTTTTTTAAAGTCTCTAGCGTTCCTCTGTTCATTGATTTTAATCCACATAAAGCAAAGACATGTTATGTTTCTCTTAATGCAAACGCCTTAACACATACAACTGTATAAAACATACATAGTATGTTTAGGTTTAGGGTATAAACCTGAACATACCCTAGAGGTATGTTTAGAGTACAGCTCTCGTTTCACATAAATTGCTTCTAGGAGTATCAAAAAAGAATGTGAAGAAAGTGCTGCCTGATTTTTTATATATATATATATATATATATATATATATTTTTATATATACATATATATTACCCCCACTTGTCTGTCAGTTTGTCATACTGTGGGGGCTTGCGTGTTGCTGTGATGCTGGAAGCTATCCCACCGGTATTCAGATAACAGCAGGGTCACCCATGGAGGACAGGGTTCAGCTGAGCTTCCAGACTAAGACGGACTAGGAAGAAGGACCTGGCAGTCTACTGCTGAAAAGCATTAGCCATTGAAAACATTATGAATAGCAGCGGAACGTTGTCTAATATAGTGCTAGAAGATGAGCCCCCAAGTTGGAAGGCACTCAAAAAATGCCTGGGGAAGAGCTGCCTCCTCAGAGTAGAGCCGACCTTAATGATATGGATGGAGTAAAGCTTTTGGGACCTTCATTTGCTGAAGGTGGCACAAGTCATAATGAGAAGGAACAGCTGCAAACATCCATTAATAATTGGAACCTGGAATGTATGAAGTATGAATCTAGGAAAATTGGAAATTACCAAAAATGAAATGGAATGCATAAACACTGATATCCTAGGCATTAGTGAGCTGATATAGACTGGTACTGGTCATTTTGAACTGACAGTCATATAGCCTACTATGCTGGGAATAACAACTTGAAGAGGAATGGTGTTGCATTCATCGTCAAAAAAAATGTTTCAAGATCTATCCTGAAGTACAACGCTGTCAGTCATAGGATAATATCCATATGCCTACAAGGAAGACCAGTTAATATGACTATTAATCAAATTTATGCATCAACCACTAAGGACAAAGATGAAGAAATAGAAGGTTTTTATCAGCTGCTGCAGTCTGAGATTGATCAAACATGCAATCAAGATGCATGGATAATTACTGACAATTGGAATGCAAAAGTTGGAAACGAAGAAGGATCAGTAGTTGGAAAACATGGTCTTGGTGATAGAAACAATGCCGGAGATCGAATGATAGAATTTTGCAAGACCAACAACTTCTTCATTGCAAATGCCTTCTTTCACCAACTTAAACGGCAACTATACAGATGGACCTCTCCAGGTGGAACACAACAGAAATCAAATTGACTGCATCTCCGGAAAGAGACGATGGAAAAGCCCAATATCATAGGTCAGAACAAGGCCAGGGCCCAACTGTGGAACAGGTCATCAATTGCTCATATGCAAGTTCAAACTGAAACTGAAGAAAATCAGAGCAAGTCCACAAGAGCCAAAATATGACCTTGAGTATATACCATCCTAATTTAGAGACCATCTGAAGAATAGATTTTACACATTGAACACTAGTGACCAAAGGCCAGACAAGTCGTGGAATGACATCAAGAACAGCATACATGAGGAAAGCAAGAGGTCACTGAAAAGCAGAGAATACCAGAAGGATGTTTACCTGTGTTTTATTGACTATACAAAGGAGTTCGATTGTGCGGGTCATAACAAACTATGGATAACACTGCGAAGAATGGGAATTCCAGAACACTTAATTTTGCTCATGAGGAACCTTTACATAGATCAAGAGGCAGGTGTTTGGACAGAACAAGGGGATACTGATTGGTTTAAAGTCAGGAAAGGTGTGCATTAGGGTTGTATTCTTTCACCACACATGTTCAATCTGTATGCTGAGCAAATAATCCGAGAAGCTGGACTATATGAAGAAGAACGGGGCATCAGGATTTGAGGAAGACTCATTAACAACCTGTGTTATGCAGATGACACAACCTTGCTTGCTGAAAGTGAAGAGGACTTGAAGCACTTACCAATGAAGATCAAAGACCACAGCCTTCAGTATGGATTGCACCTTAACATAAAGACAACAAAAATCCTCACAACTGGACCAATGAGCAACATTATGATAAACAGAGAAAAGATTGAAGTTGTCAAGGATTTCATTTTACTTGGATCCACAATCAACAGCCATGGAAGCAGCAGTCAAGAAATCAAGACGCATTGCGTTGGGTAAATCTGCTGCAAAGGACTTCTTCAAACGTGTTACAGAGCCAGGATGTCACCTTGAATACTAAGGTGTGCCTGACCCAAGCCATGGTATTTTCAATCACACCATATGCACGTGAAAGCTGGACAACGAATAAGGAAGACCGAAGAAGAGCTGATGCCTTTGAATTGTGGTGGTGGCGAAGAATATTGAATATACCATGGACTGCCAAAAGAACAAACAAATCTGTCTTGGAAGAAGTGCAGCCAGAATGCTCCTTAGAGGCAATGACGGCGAGACTGTGTCTTACATACTTTGGACACATTGTCAGGAGGGATAAGTCCCTGGAGAAGGACATCATGCTTGGCAGAGTACAGGGTCAGCGGAAAAGAGGAAGACTCTGAACAAGGTGGATTGACACAGTGGCTGCAACAATGGGCTCAAGCATAGCAACGATTGTAAGGATGGCTCAGGACCGGGTAGTGTTCCGTTCCGTTGTGCATAGGGTTTCTATGAGTAAGAACCGACTCGAGGGCACCTAACAACAGCAAATATATATATATTTGTCTTAGAGAAGCCTCTAGTAAAGAATCTTATACCTAAGAATGGCCTTAGAAATCATTTAGCCCAAGGACGTCTGAGTCTTGTGAGCTTCAAAGAATTTAAGCGACTCACCTATCTGAAGTTAAAGAAGGGTAGAAATGCTAGAAAAAACTAGTTCTCAGTGTTCACTATGGTCCACAGTCTTACTTGTTAATATTCAATACTTTTAAAACATTTTAAACTGAGAACTTCCAATTGCAGGTGGAATAGGCGTGGTTGAAAGAGTCAACTCACTGACATTTAATCATGTATTATGAAAACCTGAAAATAAGCAAAAGGATGACTGCATGTACTTTACATGCCATAAAGTATTGTCTAACACAGGGATCAACAAACCAGTCAGCGGGCCAAATTTGGCCTGCTGCCAGTTTCCATATGCCCCCATGGGCTATTTACATTTATAAATTGTTAGGAAAAAATCAAACAAAGAATAACAGTTTGTGACACACAAAAATTACATGAAATTCAAATTTCACTGTCCATGAATAAAAGTTATTTCAAGTGTAGTTACACTTATCATACTTTGACAAAAATAAGGTGTGCATTTAATGTTTTTTTGCCAAGAGCACCCTCCCTCCGTGAGGTATTTTCCTAAATGAGCTATGTTAAAAAAAAAACACTTAGCTTAGTGCTCTTAAGAAAATACCTAGCGGATGGGAAGAGTGTGGTTGGCAAAAAAAAAAAGAGAACACACAGATTATTTGTATAAAAATACACTATCATTTATGGTGGTTTTTGCACTAAAATAACAGCGTTGAGTAATCGCTTCAGAGAGTGTATGACCTGAAAAGCCTAAAATATTTATTATCTGGTCTTCACCAAGAAAAAAAAATTTTTTTTTTTTTTTGATGACTCCTGACCTAACAGACCTACTCAAGTATTATTTAATTCTCTATGGGATAAACCTATGTTTGATTTAATATTTACTCTTGATTAGAAGCTGGTCTCAAGTTTCAGGCCAAAACATTGATTTTGTCAGTAGAAATGCAAATGATTTCTGTGCAGTGGAGAAGACAGGAACCCAGTAGCCTAGTGGTTAAGCACTGGGCTGCTAACTAAAAGGCCTGTGCTTTCAAACCTACCAGCCTCTCTATTGCAGGAAGATGTGGCAGTCTACTTCTGTAAAGATTACAGCCTTGGAAACCCTAAGGGTACAGTTTTACCCTGTCCTATAGGTTTGTTATGTATCAGAATCAACTTGGAAGCAACAGGTTTGTTTTTTTGTTTTAGAAAAGATAATAGCAAATGTTATGGTTGTATAGGTCTTTGGGTCATTAACCAATTTGTTTTCCAAACTAGCAAGCTTATTTAAGCATGCTTTTCCTGAATGACTGTGAAACTTTCTGTTCCTCAAATAATATTTTAATCAGCTTCACATTTTTCAAGTTAGATAAATCTTTGACTAATCCATTCCATTTGTATGAGAGCCATGTTATTAAAATCATATTTTGACACATGAATTTATTTTGTTTTTCTAGTAACTCTAATGTATGTGTGTGTATATATATATATATATATATATTTGTTTAAGTAACTTTCCTTCTGGGTAAGGAGTTCCCTGAATAACAAATTATTATTTCAGTCATTTTTTTTATTATTACAACTTAATCCTACACATTTTTACATTTCAAGTTCATATTTGATTCAAAATGTCATTCCCGTACTCTAAAAAAAGCTTTGTCCTAATAAGATTATTTTCCTCCTCCACTTCCCTTAGTCTCTTACCTTTCTGACATTAAAAAAAGAAAATAGAAAAGGGGAGGGGGTATGGCTAAGTTTAGTTACATGTGCCCCAGATGAGTTGGCTGTGCTTCTTTTTTATAAGTTGGAACATGAGCAACACCCAGTAAGTGGTGACAAGGTTATTATCTTCATTCTGTTTGTCATCCCCAACAAAAAATGTATGGCTGATGCAAGCTTAATCTTCCACATATCCTCAATCTTTATCAGGTGATTGTACCTGAATATTCACCTATTTTGCTTTCTCCCTTTTTTTCTCCCTAACACTAACTGTACTCACCTACAAGTCTATGGCAATGGATTTCCTATACACATGAGGTCTATCACAGGAATATATATCACATACCCATCTCAAAAATCTTTTGAATGAGGAACCTGAGGCATTAAGGGTTATCTGGCTATATTCCTGCACCGCTTCTCCCTGGAACACTTTCTACAATACCCAGATAACAAATACATGGCTAAATAACATAGACTGCAAAAAAGCAGTCTAAGGCGGGGCCAAGACAGCAGATTAGTCAGAAGTTTCTGGTGATCCCTCTTACAACAAAGACCTGAAAAAATAAGTGAAACAATTACATGTATGACAAGTGAGGAACCCTGAACATCAAAGGCAAAGTTAGAAAATGGACTGAGCAGCAGGGGAAGGGAGATACAGTTCAGAAGTGGCAAGGAGTTGCTGGACCTGAACCGCCAGGAACCCTTAGGCACCATGCCCTGGGTGACCGTGGCAGGGCTGGCAGTAGCCCTCCGAATGCAGTTTCCTCAGGGAGAGACAGTGAGCTGCACAGCCTACTGACCCCTCTGGAATCAGAGAAGAAAGGCGCTTGTGGCAAAAGCTAAGTACTTGCATTTATTTTACCACTCCCCTAGCCCCCAAGCCAGCTTCAGTGACTGTCAATTTCCCTGGACCTGAGATACACCCTGCTGCATGCCCTGAGACATTCTCTGGCCTTGAAGAATGAATAAATTCACAATTGGGAAAAAAAAAATAATAATCTCCTAGCTCCATTAAGCTGGGGAGCTCAGGACAGAAGAGGCTCCTGTCCAGGCACAAATAGTCTGTGGACTTTGAATACATTTCACCCCTACATGGACCTGTGTGGGTCCATTTCAGGAGAATAGGCCCCTGTTGGCAGAGTGCAACTGTTTCAGATGTGCAGTGGAGAGGCGGGTTTTGATGTTTGACACAGCTTTGCCTATTAAACAGGGTCCTTGACTACCCACTTCAGGGGCTTAAGGACTGGTGACTATACCCACAACACCTAGCCACCTGTGACAGGGGTCCACGGAAAAGTGGTACCTTCCAGTCCTTACAACCAAAAGCATTGGGTGCCCAGGGTCCAGCTGCAGAAGCCACCCACCTGTGTGCTCTAGCGAACAGGGACGCATTTCCTCACAGACACTTGGGGGACAGGTGTCAGTACACTGCCTTGTTCAGAGCGTGAACCCCTGCTGCAACCAGACACCTGTACCTACACTAATCATCACTGCCCATCTAAGACTGTAGGACAGAGCCTGTACCACACATTTGATGACCAACTACCTAGACACCTAAATCGAATCCATATGAGAAAAGTTAATGGACTACTAGGCTCATATACCTGGTAACAGCTCTAGCCATCTGGTGATAAAATGTTAGAGCTTCAAAGGCAGAAATAATCAAGCTAGCTCACTCAAGCAGTCTGTTTGGGCATACTAAAACAAAACAAAGCAAGAAGCTAAGATACAGTAAGCAACCATAAAATAAACTAATACAAAAATTTATAGATGGCTCAGAGACAATGGTAGATATCAAGTCATATAAAGAAGCAGACTATGATCACTTCAACAAACTCTCAGAATCAAGGAATCCTCTAGATGAAGGTGTCATCCTGGAATTACCAGATGCATAATAGAAAAGATTAATATACAGAACTCTTCAAGATATCAGAAATGAGATCAGGCAAAATGCAGAACAAGCCAAGGAACACACAGATAAGGCAGTTGAAGAAATTAAAAGATTATTCAAGAACATAATGAAAAATGTAATAAGCTGCAAGAATACATAGAGAGACAGCAATCAGAAATTCAGAGATTAACAATAAAATTAAACAATTGAACAATGCAATAGAAAGTCAGAGGACCAGAACTGAGGAATTGCAAGGTAGAATTAGTGAAATTGAAGATAAAACACTTGGCACCAATATATTTGAAGACAAATCAGATAAAGGAATTTTTTAAAAATGAATAAACCCTAAGAATCATGTGGGACTCTATCAAGAGAAATAATCTACTAGTGATTGGAGTACCAGAACAGGGAGGGATAACAGAAAATACAGAGAGAATTATTGAAGATTTGTTGGCAGAAAACTTCCCTGATATCATGAAAGATGAGAAGATATCTATCCATTATGCTCATCGAACTCCACATAAGGTAGATCTCAAAAGAAAATCACCAAGACATATTGTAATCAAACTTGCCAAAAGCAAAAATAAAGAGAGAATTTTAAGAGCGACTAGGGATAAGCAAAAAAAAGTATCCTACAAAGGAGAGTCAATAAGAATCAGCTTGGACTGCTCTGCAGAAACCATGCAGGCAAGAAGGCAATGAGATGACTTATACAAAGCATTGAAGAAAAAAAATACCAGCCAAGAATCATATATCCAGCAAAACTGTCTCTAAAATAGGAAGGTGAAATTAGGACATTTCCAGATAAACAGAAGTTTAGGAATTTGTAAAAACCAAAGCAAAACTATAAGAAATACTAAAGGGGATACTTTGGCTACAAAATCAGTAATATCAGATATCAACCCAAGACTAGAACACAGGGCAGAGCAACCAGATGTCAACCAAGATTTGGAAATCACAAAAATTAATCAAGATTAAAAAAAACACTCAAAACAGGGAAATAGTGATGTCATTATGTAAAAGAAGACAACATTAAAACAATAAAGCAGGACTAAGAAATGTAGTCGTAGATCTTTCATGTGGAGAGGAAGACAAGGTGATATAAAGAAATAAAAGTTTGGTTTAATAGTAGAAAAATAAGGGTAAATATTAAGATAACCACAAAGGAGACTAACAAATCTACTCATCAAAATAAACTACAAGAAAAAAATAAAGACTAAGCAAAAACAAAATCAACAACAACAAATAAGAGGAAGAGACAATATATCAAAAACTACTCAGCACAAAAAATTACGTGGGAAAAAGAAACTCAAGAAAACAAAAAAGACATCAAAATGACAACACTAAACTCATACCTATCCATAATTATGCTGAATGTAAATAGACTAAACGCACCAATAAAGAGACAGAGAGTTGCAGAATGGATTAAAAAAAACACGAACCATCTACTTGCTGCCTACAAGAGACACACCTTAGACTTAGACACACAAACAAAAAAGATCAAAGAATGGAAAAAATATATCAAGGAAACAACAATCAAAAAAGAGCAGGAGTGGCAATATTAATTTCTGACAAAACAGACTTTAAAGTTAAATCCACCACAAAGGTTAAGGAATGATACCATACAATGATTAAAGGGACAGTATGCCAGGAGGATGTAACCATATTAAATATTTACACCCAATGACGGGGCTTCAAGATACATACAACAAACTCTAACAGCTTTGAAAAGTGAGATAGACAGCTCCACAATTATAGTAGGAGACTTCTTTTGGTGAAGGACAGAACATCCAGAAGGAAGCTCAATAAAGTTACTAAAGATCTAAATGCCACAATCAACCAAATTGACTTCATAGACATATACATAACACTCCACCCAACAGCAGCCAAATATGCTTTCTTTTCTAGTGCACATGAAACATTCTCTAGAATAGACCACATATTAGGTTGTAAAGCAAGCCTTAACAGAATCCAAAAAGTCGAAATATTACAAAGCATCTTCTCTGACCATGATAAGGCCATAAAAGTAGAAATCAGTAACAGAAAAGGCAGGGAAAAGAAACCAAACTCTTGGAAACTGAATAATACTATGCTTGGAAATGACTGGGTTATTGAAGACATTAAGGATGGAATAAAGAAATTCATAGAATCCAATGAGAATGAAAACACTTCCTATCAGAACCTTTGGGACACAGCGAAAACAGTGCTCAGAGGTCAATTTATAGCAATAAATGCACACATCCAAAAAAGAAGAAATGAACAAAATCAAAGAATTATCCCTACAACTAGAACACATAGAAAGAGAGCACCAAAAGAAACCCTCAGGCACCAGAAGAAAGAAAATAATAAAAATTAGAACAGAATTAAATGAAATAGAGAACAGAAAAACAACTGAAAGAGTTAATAAGACCAAAAGCTGGTTCTATGACAAAAAAAATAACAAAATTGATAAGCCATTGGCCAAACTGACAAAAGAAGAACAGGAGAAGAAGCAAATAACCCAAATAAGCAATGAGATGGACGATATTGCAGCAGACTCAACTGAAATTAAAAGAATCATATCAGATTACTATGAAAATTGTACTCTAACAAATTTGAAAACCTAGGAGAAATGGATTAATTCCTAGAGTCATACTACCTACATAAACTAACACAAATAGAGGCAGAACAACTAAATACACCCATAACAAAAGAAGAGACTGAAAAGGTAATTAGAAAACTCCCAACAAACAAAAGCCCTGGACTGGAAGGCTTCACTGGAGAGTTCTACCAAACTTTCGGAGAAGAGTTAACACCACTACTACTAAAGGCATTTCAGAGCATAGAAAAGGATGAAATACTCTCAAACTCATTCTATGAGGCTAGCATATCCCTGATACCAAAAACAGGTAAAGACACCACAAAAAAAGAAAATTACAGACACATATCCCTCATGAACTTAGATGCAAAAATCCTCAAAAAATTCTAGCCAATAGAATTCAAAGATGTATTAAAAAAAAAAAAAATTCACCATGACCAAGTGGGATTCATACCAGGTACGTAGGAATGGTTCAACATTAATTAGAAAAACAATTAATGTAATCCACCATATAAATAAAATAAAAGAATCACATGATCTTAACCTTTCATACAGAAAAGGCATTTGACAAAGTCCCACACCCATTCATTATAAAAACTCTCAGCAAAATAGGAACAGAAGGAAAATTCCTCAACATAATAAAGGGCATTTATACAAAGCCAATAGCCAACATCATCTTAAATGGAGAGCATCTGACAGCATTCCCCATTAGAACGGGAACCAGACAAGGATGTCCTTTATCACTACTCTTGTTCATTGCTGTGCTGGATGTCCTAGCCAGAGCAATTAGGCTAGATAAAGAAATAAAGGGCATCCAGATTGCCAAGAAAGAAGTAAAGGTACCCCTATTTGCAGGTGACATGATCTTATACACAGAATACCCTGAAGAATCCTCAAGAAAACTACTGAAACTAATAGAAGAGTTCAGCAAAGTATCAGTATACAAGATAAACATACAAAAATCAATTGGATTCCTCTACACCAACAAAAGGAACATTGAAGAGGAAATCACCAAATCAATACCATTTATAGTAGCTTCCAAGAAGATAAAGTCCTTAGGAATAAATCTTACCGGAGACATAAAAGACCTCTAAAAGACACTACTGCAGGAAACCAAAAGAGACCTACAGAACTGGAAAAACACACCTTGCCCCTGCATAGGAAGTCTCAACATTGTAAAAATGCCTATTCTACCAAAAGCAATCTATAATACGATGCAATTCCGATCCAAATCCAAGGACATTTTTAATGAGTTGGAGGAACAAATCACCAACTTCATATGGAAGGGAAAGAGGCCCTGGATAAGTAAAGCAGTACTGAAAAAGAACAAAGTGGGAGGCCTCACGCTACGTCATTTTAGAACCTATTATACCGCCACAGTAGTCAAAACAGCCTGGTACTGGTACAACAGCAGATACATAGATCAGTGGAACAGAATTGAGAATCCAGACATAAATCCATCCACATATGAGCAGCTGATATTTAACAAAGGCCAAAAGCCAGTTAAATGGGTGAAAAACAGTCTCTTTAACAAATGGTGCTGGCATAACTGGATATCCATCTCCAAAAAAATGAAGCAAAACTCGTACCTCACACCACGCACAAAAGCTAACTCAAAATGGATCAGAGACCTAAACATAAAATCTAAAACAATAAAGTTCACGGAAGAAAAAATAGGGGCAATATTAGGAGCCCTAATACATGGCATAAACAGTATACAAAATATTATTAATAATGCAGAAACACCAGAAGAGAAACTAGGTAACTGGGAGCTCCTAAAAATCAAACATCTATGCTCACCCAAAAACTTTACCAAAAGAGTAGAAAGGTTACCTACAGACTGGGAAGAAACTTACAGCTATGACATTTCCGATCAGCGTCTGATCTCTAAAATCTACATGATATTGTAACAACTCAACAACAAAAAGACAAATAACCCAATTAAAAAATGGGCAAAGGATATGAATAGGCACTTCACTAAAGAAGACACTCAGGTAGCTAACAGATACATGAGGAAATGCTTATGATCATTAGCCACTAGAGAAATGCAAATCAAAACTACAATGAGATTCCATCTCACTCCAACAAGGCTGGCATTAATCCAAAAAACAAAATAATAAATGTTACAGAGGTTGTGGAGAGAATAGAACATTTATTCACTGCTGGTGTGAATGTAAAATGGTACAACCACTTTGGACATCATTTTGATGTTTCCCTTAAAAACTAGAAATGGAACTATTGTATGCTCCAGCAATCCCAATCCTAGAAGCATATCCTAGAGAAATAAGAGCCTTCATACAAACAGATATATGCACACCCGCGTTCATTGCAACACTGTTTACAATAGCAAAAAGATGGAAGCAACCAAGCTGCCCATCAATGGATGAATGGTTAAATAAAGTATGGTATATACACACAATGGAATACTATGCATCAATAAACAACAATGATAAATCCATGAAACATTTCATAACATGGAGGAAGATGGAAGGCATTATGCTGAGTGAAATTAGTCATTTGCAAAAGGACAAATATTGTATGAGACCACTATTACAAGAACTCAAGAAATCGTTTAAATGCAAATACCCACAGAATTTACCAAAATGCCTTGACCCTGCCCCTTCAACTTTAGAGAGAAGAGCCAGTCTAACATCCCATAGCTCTCCTCAAGAGGGGAGCTGGAGAATCAGGAATTCATAGCATCTTTTTTTTTTTTTTTTTTTTATGGTAGATATTGTGGTGCTCCCAAGAGACAACCTTCTTTTTGTGTTTGGCCTCTCTGTGATCTCTCCTTGACAAGATTTTCAAACCAGTCTAGGCTCTCTAGGACCTAGGTTTGTGGGAGTGGGGCACACAAAGAAACAGACCCTCTTCGAATTTGCTGTTAATATTGTTAATGACATTGGTCATCGTTCTCAGTAACCTAAGACGGCATGTTTTTGTCTGATCATTCCTATCCTCTTAAGTCCGAGAAGGAATTTGTCAGTTTATTGAAAGGGTCACTAAAGTCAAAGGAGACCAACATTTTTCAAATACAGCAAAATGTGTTACGGTTTTGCAAGAAAATCTAATGAAAGATATATGTCTCCAAAGTTTGCTGATCTTTGTTTCAGATTTTTAAGCATGAGGACTGATGGAAAAAAGCTTTTCTGTTCTTGTAGGTACGGACAATAGGAAATTTTAACCAGGAGACAAGAATTTAGAATCCGTGGATAATTTTACAACTTGAATCTTAATAAGCACAAAAGCTGTATGCTTGGAGAAAGCCCTGGAGCTCAGGTGGTGAGGTCTGTTTACCCTCTGAGATAGACAGTAGTGGTCCCAGAAGATACTCTTAATCCTCAGAGTGCCTAAATGAGATGAGTTTGTGTATTGCCAAATGGACCAGGAAATGTAGGGGTGGACCCCACCTGACCAGAGAAAGAAATAATTACAGGGTCATAAGTCATCTGACCATGGCTGGTTCTGTGTTATTAACTTTTTTTTTTTAAATGAAGGAATTGAAATAGTATTTCAAATAGTTTTTAATCTTATCTAAAGATAAAGCTTAAATAAGATGAAGTACATAAATATAATTTAAATATTCTAAATCTATTTTTAAAATATACTATTTAGTGTATTGCCAAAAAATGGTTACACATTAATATTTTGTTTTTAGCACACAGTTCATGAGACATAACCTTAAGAATTAATTTTTAAACAAAAAACCATGTTTACCTTGGAAATTCTAGTCAGTATACCATTTTTAAAAATAACTACTAAATGATTATTTTTGAAAAAAGAATATATATATGTCTTTAGTGGGATATTATGTCATTAGTGATTTGGTACTCTTCATAATGATATAATTTTTTTCTATAAAAATGATAATTTCAATGTTTTTGGTTCGTATTGACTTCTAAAACTTCTCTCAAATACAATGATTAGGTTAGACTATGAGGCAATTAAGGAACTGTGGTGGCACAGTGGTTAAAGCCCTGGGCTGCTAACCGAAAGTTCAGCAGTTAGAACCCACCAGCTACTCCGCAGGAGAACGATGTGGCAGTCTGCTTCCATAAAGATTACAACCTTGGAAACCCTGTGGGACAGTTCTAATCTG
Organism: Loxodonta africana; assembly: GCF_030014295.1. Lineage (NCBI taxonomy): Eukaryota > Metazoa > Chordata > Mammalia > Proboscidea > Elephantidae > Loxodonta > Loxodonta africana. Next base: position 55,495,425 of record NC_087351.1, read on the forward strand.
TCCTATAGGGTCGCTATGAGTTGGAACCAACTCGATGGCAATGGGTTTGGATTTTGGATTATAAGGCAATTGAGTTAAAATATTTTTTATTAAAATGTGTTATTGAATTAAATAGTATATCAATCAAGTGAAGCTCATTCTACTTTTCAGCACTGAAGCAGCACCTGCTTATTTATGATTTTCTTTCTTGAATGTGTTGTATAAAATTTAATACACGAGCTTTAGATGCACAATACGTTTATGCTTTTCCAGTAACTTTACAATTTGTGTTGACTACAGTGAAGCATCAATTATGCTTAATTGATCTTATACGTTTGAATTGCCATTCAGAAAGCTTTTATCCGTAGTATACAAAGAATTTTAGAATCAGTGTGATGAAATGGAGCTGAACAACATAACTCAAGTAGGCAAAGTCCTTACGTATCTCCAGTGGAAGTGGTGAGAGATCTTACTCTGAACCAGTTATTGATTTCTAGGAGTTAATTGCAAGAAGAGTTAAAGACATTTCTGCCCTAAAGTTAGAATTTTAGAAGCTGGAGAGAAAGCAAGCAGTTTCTTGCAGCCTAATTTTGTATTTTTCATGAGGTTATTATTATAGAAAAAGCTTAGAGCTTAACTATTTGGGGGGTTTAATATATTTTTATGGAATTAACGCATTATTGAAAACAAACTTCTTTAAAGATATTTTCATAAACATATATTTTAATGAGTATTAGTCTCTAGCATTTCAATGTTTTCACCTGAAACATAAGCTAAAATCTCTCTCTGAGGCCTCAATTAAAATAATATTAGCTCTCTGGCATAGTAAATACATGCAAGTCTTTTTGCTAATTCCCTCATGTCAGCTGCATTCATTTTTAAAGTTCATTGCCAAGCCTGCAAGTCATTTTATTCTTTGGTCCTTTTTTTAACCCCTTTTCTTCTTATAATCTTCATATTTTCACAGGCCCTCAGTGCATAGAGCTGTAGAAAAGTAATGATGTAATACCAAAATACATTTTTAAATGGACCTTTTACCCAGGCCAGTTTGTTACCCTTTGTTGATTTTTGAAAAGGGGGCATTTTTTCTTCTTAGTGCCTTGAGGTCACAGTGGTTTTGTGGTGCTATAATGAAGATGTCATACTTCTGATCTTTCAAACTGCCTGAGCATCAAACACCTGCAAACTACATAGAAATGGTAGTGATTTTAAACATATCAGAAATTAGCCAGTAAAAAAAGCCAGTAGTAGGCATCAAAATGAGAAAGCCATTCAGTCCATAAAAAGACACATGTGAAAGGCATGCTTTTTTTTTTTTAATTTTATTTTGTTGTTGTAGTTGTTGAGAATATACACAGCAAAACATACACCAATTCAACCACCCCTGCATGTACAATTCAGTAACATTGATTCCCTTCTTCAAGTCGTGCAGCCATCCTTACGCTCCTTTTCGGAGTTGTACCACCACCATTAACCTAAACTCACTCCCCCTAAGGTTCCTAACTAATCTTTTGAGTGGATATTTTCACTTTGATCTTATATGGGTAGTTTTTAAAAGAGTATAATGCTCAAGACAGGCATTTTTTACTAGTAAAGCTAACTATTGTTTGATTTTAAGAAGATTTCAGGGGATATTTTGGTTTAAGTTCTAAAGATTTTCTCAGGGCAATAGTTTCAGGGGTCCATCCAGCCCTCATTGCTCCAGAAAGCCTGGATTACATGAGATTTGAAATTCTTTTCTGCATTTTCCCCTTGTTGATCAGGATTCTTCTATAGAATTTCTTTGGTCAAAATGTTCAGTAACGGTAAAAAAGAAACCCAGTGCCGTCGAGTCGATTCCAACTCATAGCGACCCTATAGGACAGAGTAGAACTGCCCCTTAGAGTTTCCAAGGAGCGCCTTGTGGATTTGAACTGCCGGCCCTTTGGTTAGCACCCATAGCACTTAACCACCACGCCACCAAGGTTTCAGTAATGGTAGCTGACCACTATTCAACTCTTCTAGTCTCATGACAAAGGAGAGATGCATGGAGGCAATTAGCCACACATCCCACATCTTCCTTCTATTCCTGACTCTCCTCTTCCTCTGTTGCTCCATCAAGTGTCGTGCCTTGGATGGCTGCTTGTACGCTTTTAGACCCCAGGTTCTAAGCAGTGAACTAGGAGGGAGGCAAAAGATATGATAACTTCTCTATACGTTCTCAAGACGGGAGAAACTATGGCATGTAACCCAGTTTAGATGCCAGCCTATCACAACCAAAATCTTCACTGAGTGCACATCACCTGATGAGGTGGCACATATGGAGTGAAATTATGCCATCCATGAAAAATATGTTTTCTCAGCCTCTGAGTCCTCTTGTTTATGCCCTCCTTACCTCTCTTGATTGTTCTGGAATCTTTTTCAGTATAATCTGGCTTGCTTTCCATGCTAAAAGAATGTATAGAGCCCTGAGTTTTAATGAGAGGCAGAGAGAATATTCGGACAATTTCCAAGGCATCCATAATTTTTAATTTTTTACTCCTTAGCGGAATCTAACTTCAGTCCTGTAGAGGCCAAATAAAATTTTAAAAATCATTGACTTATTTTGATCTACTGGATAAGGTCCTTTGATAGGGACTATAAACATATTATTTGGTTGAAGATAGCATTGTTTAAACCAAATGTGGTAAATATAAAATGGTATGGGTATATTTTAATTGAAATTTCACTCACACAAAAAGCTACCTCCTGTACAATTTATTCATGTGGTATTTTTCCTACAACGTTATAAGCCCTTGTTGTTGTTGTTGTTTGGTGCCATCAAGTCAGTTCCAACTCACAGCGACCCTACGCACAACAGGACTAAACACTGCCCAGTACTGTGCCATCCTTACAATGCTTGTTATGCTTAGACCAATTGTTGCAGCCACTGTGTCAATCCACCTTGTTGAGGGTCTTCCTTTTTTCCCCTGACCCTGTACTTTGCCAAGCATGATGTCCTCCAGGAAACGATCCCTCCTGACAACCTGTCCAAAGTATATAAGACACAGTCTCGTCATCCCTGCTTCTAAGGAACATTCGGCTTGTACTTCTTCCAAGACAGATTTGTTCGTTCTTTTGGCAGTCCATGGTATATTCAATATTCTTTGCTAACACCACAATTCCAAGGCGTCAATTCTTCTTCAGTCTTCTTTATTTATTGTCCAGCTTTCACATGCATATGATGCAATTGAAAATACCATAATTTCCACATTTGATTGGATCACCTTTCTTGAGAATAGGCACAAATATGAATTTCTTCCAGTCAGTTGGCCAGGAAGCTCTCTTCTATTTATCCTGGCATAGACGAGTGAGCACTTCCATGCTGCGTCCATTTGTTGAAACATCTCAATTGATATTTCATCAATTTCTGGAGCCTCGTTTTTCACCAATGCCTTCAGCGCAACTTGGACTTCTTCCTTGAGTACAATCTGTTTCCGATCATATGCTACCTTTTGAAACGTTTGAACGTTGACTAATTCTTTTTGGTATAATGATTCTGGTATTCCTTCCATCTTCTTTTGGTGCTTTCTGCATCATTTAATATTGTCCCCATAGAATTCTTCACTCTTGCAACTCAAAGCTTGAATTTTTTCTTCAATTCTTTCAGTTTGAGAAACGCCAAGCATGTTCTTCCCTTTTATTTTTCTGTCTCCAGCCCTTTGTAAATGTCATTGTAATACTTTGTCTTCTTGAGCCACCCTTTTAAAATCTTCTGTTCAGTTCTTTTACTTCATCATTTCTTCATTTTGCTTTAGCTGCTCAACATTAGAGAGCAAGTTTCAGAGTCTCCCCTGACATCCATCTTGGTCTTTTCTTTCTTTCTTCTCCTTTTAATGACTTCTTGCTTTCTTCATGTATGATGCCCTTGATGTCATTGCACAACCTCTCTGGTCTTTGGTCATCAGTGTTCAGTGTGTCAAATTTATTTTTGATATGGTATCCAAATTCAGGTGGTATATAGTCAAGTATTTTGGCTCTACATGGACTTGCTCTGATTTTCTTCAGTTTCAACTTGAACTTGCAATTGATGACTGTTCCACAGGTGGCCCCTGGCCTTGTTCTGGCTGATGATATGGAGGTTTTCCATCATCTTTTTTCCACAGATGTGGTCAGTTCGATTCCTGTGTGTTCCGTCTGGTAAGGCCCATGTGTATAGTCATTGTTTATGTTGGTGAAAAAAGGTATTTGTAATGAAAAAGTCATTGGTCTTGCAAAATTCTATCATTCGATCTCTGTCATAGTTTCTATCACCAAGGCCATATTTTCCAACTACCAATTCTTCTTCTTTGTTTCCAACTTTTGCATTCCAATCACCAGTAATTACCAATGCATCCTGATTGCATGTTCGATCAATTTCAGACTGTAGAAGCTGATAAAAATCTTCAGTTTCTTCATCTTTGGCCTTGGTAGTTGGTGCGTAAATTTGAATAATAGTCTTATTAACTGGTTTCCTCGTAGACGTGCAGATATTATCCTGTCACTAACAGCATCGTACTTCAGAGTAGATCTTGAAATGTTCTTTTTGACAATGAACGCAACACCACTCCTCTTCAAGTTGTCATTCTGGGCATAGTAGAACATATGATTGTCCAATTCAGAATGGCCAATACCAGTCCATTTCAGCTCACTAATGCCTAGGATATCGATGTTTATGCATTCCATTTCATTTTGACGATTTCCAATTTTCCTAGATTCGTACTTTGTACATTCCAGGTTCTGATTATTAATGGATGTTTGCAGCTGTTTCTTCTCATTTTGAGTCATGCCACAACAGCGAATGAAGGTCCTGAAAACCTTATTCCATCCACATCATTAAGGTCGACTCTACTTTGAGGACGCAGATCGTCTTTTGAGTGCCTTCCAACCTGGGGGCTCATCTTCCAGCATTATATCAGACAATGTTCCGCTGTTAATCATAAGGTTTTCACTGGCTAATTCTTTTCAGAAATAGACTGCTGGGTCCTTCTTCCTAATCTATCTTAGTCTGGAAGCTCAGCTGAAACCTGCCCTCCATGGGGGTCCCTGCTGGTATCTGCATATCAGTGGCATATCTTCCAGCATCATAGCAACACGCAAGCCCCCACAGTATGACAAACTGACAGACATGTGGGGGATAAGCCCTTGGGTAGCATAATTTATTCATAAACATTCTTAACTCTGAGGAAGGCATGAAAGAATAGAGTGTTAGTACCAGTTTGTCACTATGTGTTTTGTACTACACTTTATAGTATTTTGTCTTTTATTTCTAGTCTCTCAGCCTAATTGAGATAATGAATGCACCAGGCATCCAGCCAGAACTGTGGGTTGTGGGATGGATGTAGAGGTTTGTGTCTACGTTCCAAGCCTCCTTGAGCAGGTGACTCAAGGAGCAACAATATGAACACTGCTCTCTTCAGAATCAGATTCATACTCCTAGAAGACCACAATTTACTTCTTTGTCTGAGATTACATGTAATAGAGCTTTGTTTTTGTTTTTGCTCAAAGAAGCATGCTTTGAAAAAACCAAAGATAGTGAATGAGAATAAACTCAGGCCTTAAAATTTCACTCAGGTGGCATTTAAAAGGAAGAAGGCAGAGTGCACAGCGTGAGAGCAGTTTAGGGCATGTGCGTTAACATTAAGTTACATTAGACAACTTGCAACAATAGAATCTCAGCAGAGCTGGGAAGGCAGCACAAGCGAGTCAAGACTCTGAGTCCTAATATCAAAACTCACTGAACATTTGGGTGAAGACCCAGCCATAAAAAATTAGCTCAACAACAAACAAAACTTATCACCAAACCAAAAAAACCAACCCAGTGCCATCGAGTCAATTCCAACTCATAGTGACCCTATAGGACAGAGTAGAACTGCCCCATAGAATTTCCAAGGAGCTCCTGGCGGATTCAAACTGCAGACCCTTTGGTAAGCAGCCGTAGCACTTAACCACTACGCCACCAGGGTTTCCCTTATCACCATAAAAAAAACATGTACTGCATAAAATTGTGATGGAAACAGATGCTGAAATTGTTCCATAAAATAAGGCAGGGTACACAGAAATTGTATGCATATCAAATTACTTATATAACAAGATAAAATTTCATTAAAATTTAAAGTTGTGTTTGTGTTATGTTACTGAATGATAAAAACCTTCAAAGACCTGTCATTATTTCACTTCATTGTATCCTACAAGTAAGATCTCCAGTATGTCACTGTGATTTGTTTTACCCACATTAGGTGGAAGAGGCATGGCTGAAGCTTAGATATTATAACACTGAGCACTGAGAACACATCCCATAGTGAAAGGACTGAAGCTTGGGCCATTCAAGAAAACACGGACACAGGGTATTGGAATTTAATAGTTTCTTCTCTCTTTGTGAGACAGAAATGGGCAATTCAGTTCAAAGAGAAATTTGTTGTTGTATGCTGTTGAGTCAATTCCTGCTCATAGCGACCTTACAGGATGGAGCAGAACAGTCTCATAGGGGTTGTTAGGCTGTAATCTTTACCAGAGCAGATCACCAGGTCTTTTTTTGCCACCAAGGTGCTGGTGGGTTCCAACCCCTGACCTTTCAGTTAGCAGCCAAACTCTTAACCATTGTACCACATCAGGGCTCCTTTCAAAGAGAAATACAGGGAGAAATGAAATCCAGATGGGGAAGGGAGGTTAGGGCTGAGAGAATACAAAAGAAATAACTAGACTTTTTCTTTTCTTTTCTCTTTAATTATGCTAAGGCCATCTCTGACTTTAGGGAATGTTTATAGTCCCCAAGAGATGAAAATTTGGTCATTATTTCATCTTAACAAAAGCTTCAATCTTATAGTTTCTTCTAGAATTCTCTTTATGGGAAAGCCTGTGGGAAGGGTGATTAGTGCATAGCCAAGCAGATTTCCATTTAGTTTAGCTCTGCTTCTGCAGCAGTGCCATTATGTGTCAGCAGAAATGCACAGCCTGGGCGAGGTTAATTTTTAGAAACCTACTAATGCAGAAATATGAGTAAAAGAAAATGGAATGTGATGCAACTTCATATCCCAATGTGAAAAAGTCCTGGTACTGAGATACTTAAGCTCCTTACAATTAAAACACACTACGTAAACCCAAAATAGGTTAAGAGAAAAAGGAAAGAAAAAAGAAGTAAGAAAAATACCCAGAATATATTTCAAACAAGTTTTGCTTTTGAGTATAAAAGGCAAAATTACATAAAAGTTAAATTTGATAAAGCATAAATATAACAATAACTACTAGTTTTCATAGATATATTCCTAAAAAGTCTCATATTATCAAAATAATTGTTAAAATGGACCAAAAAAATTGGTGGCTAGCAATATTTAGACTGACAATAACAAAATTTTTTTTTTCCTGAAGGCATATTAAAACAATAATTTATATTGCTAAACATTTGTAATTATAAAATCTAAACTTTACTATGAAAATCCAAATTTTCTTCATGTATAATTTCATGCAACGTAAGAGCCTTTTCTTTTTTCTTACCCTCAGCATTAGCCCAGCATGTCTTATAGAATCTATCTTTAGTCTATAGTAGTATTTTTTAGTAGCATGACGCACTGAGCCCAAGACTATGCAAAGTAATGGTTTGAGTTGCTAGTACCATTTTTATTTTTCCCATATCTTTTTTTCCTTCCAAGCCTCTGTCATTGGATAATCAATAATTCTCTATGAAGTATAAGTTGTGTTCTGTAATTGACTGGTTCTATCATTGTGATTTTCCATAATAAAAACATGCACTTTTTCACACATAAAAATGATAGCACTCTCATGCTATTTTCCCCAAGATCTAAAATAGCACAAGTCTCCAATTTCTTTGCTTCTCCCTGACCAGTCTAGGAGCAGAAAAGATAAGTACATATGTACCAGGCTATACTGCCGGATGATTGGAGTAGAGATTGTGATGGAAATAATGACTACAAGTAGAACGGAAGAAACAAAAAAAGAAGAAGAGAAAGAAGACAGAGGGAGAATGTAAGCATGAAATACATTTGGATAAGAAAGACGGGAAATAATGCTATAGCTCTCTGCTTTTCCCTTTCCTATGCCCATTACATAAGCAAACCATATAAAAAACATATTCAGTCCCATCTTAGAAAGTGACCCTAAATGTAACTAAGAAAAAGTGATGACTGATTTTATTTTTTAAATTATAATACGAATGATTTAGATTTTAAAATAACCACAGTTTCATTGATTTCGGAATAAACAGGAGGTCAATTTCAGATCCCCAAAATGCTAATCCTTACTGAAGGTACATTTAATAGACCAAATTGTTATTTTATTATTTAAATCTTCTTTATTTTAAAATTTATAATAGCACTGGCTATTTTAACTAAAATACTTTATATACAAGTAACATTAAAAACTCCAGTGAGCATGAAAATCATATTTTAAAGGAAGAACATAAATTTATATCTGATCAATGTTCAGAGAATTTAGTGATATTTAAAAAAAAAAAAAAAAATCCAGGCCTGGGATTTACTTCTGACATTTTGGTTCTTAGAAATTTTAGAAATTTAAGAAAATAAAATTTTAGTCAACAATATAATACCCTTTACGACAATGTAATATGCAAGAATATAGAGTAGATTTTTCTTTTATTAAAATGGAGAGACATACTCCAAAAAAATCTTCTCAGATTAGTGTGAGGGAACTGTGGTTATTGCATACCTCACAAAGCACTGAGTCCTTTTGACATTGATGGAATGGATGGAAAATATGATAAGAAAGTAAATGAAAAGAATGGAAAATTGTATTTACCTTGCATGTCATTTTATTTGGCGAGATTTTCTGGGCCACTCCACCATACAGGATTTGGCGGCTGTATCTAAATTTCTGCAAATTAGCTACGTCTTTTTTTTTTTTTTTCCATGAGTAAGAGAAGTAAGATGGGTATTTTGTGTGGTAGACACTTTCCATTACTAAACAGGTACATGATAAACAGATATACTGCAGAGCTACAGAGCTGACTCCCATGCTAACAGCAATTTTTCAGAAACAGCTATCCGTACCTCACACCTAAACACATGGCCTTTTCGATAGGATTTCTCTGTTCCTATTTTTATACAACATGAGTCTGCTTACCTGGCCACATATGACCGTTGTAGGTATGAGCCAATATTCTCCTTCCCCGGGAATGTGCAAGGGAATGGGAGAGCAGAAAAGAGAGATTAACATTTCCCCAGATACCTGGGCATGTAATGTGCAAAAGTTGGAGACACTGATGTTCATGTTTTCCAAAATATAAAAGGGAGAAGGAAAAAAAAAAACTGAGAGTCAAGTCTGCATAAAAAGAGAAGAATAAAGGAGAAACAGAGGTTAGTGAGGGGGAAAAGTGTCATTGCTTATTTCTTTGTTTTCTGTTTTTTATTGTTTGTGTTTTGTTTTTAACAACCAACCACTTGTATTTTTATAAAAAATAATGCCTTTTTCTTAAGCTAACTTCAGTGGGTATTGTTTTTTTCAACAAAAATCTTGTACAATAATAAGTGTGTGAAAGGATGTGTCTAAAAAAAAAATTTTTCTTTCAACTTTGGAATAAAGGAAAATCGGGTTTGTTAGAAAATCTGTAAATATAAATGCCAAAAACATACCAAGATCATTGTTTGGCTGTCAGAAATCAGGAAGACTGAAACATAATTTTGTATGTCTTAAAGAAGAGATGAATGTGTTTCTTCAGCTCAACTGGAAGAAACCCAGAACTTCATCTTTTCCCATTTGTCTCTCATTTCTTTATTCCCTGCCACTGTAAATTTTATCATTTCATTCCTACCTCCCATATCTATGGAGCTATGACTGTTAATAGCTCTCAGGTTTGCATGTTACATGTCCAAGTATGTGGAAAGAGGATGCTCTTCCTCTCTCTGTTCTTACTGTAGTTTCCCAGGGAAGGAAGTCATACTGGCCATGTCTGAACCAACCAACTTCCCTGCACTATAATCAGCTCTTCACCGTCCTTTGGAGACCTCCCCAAAAGACAGTGAGGTACACAATGGGGGCCGGAGGGAGACTTACATAATTGTTCATGTCAGTGCTCTGGAATCCTCTCATTCCCGGTAGATTTCATTTATCATCTTGGGAAGTCAATCTCTGCATTTATAAAATGGCACTAAATGAACCTAAACACATTCTCTAAGATCAAGCGAGAGTATGAGAGAGAATAAATATTTTGGTTCCTTTTTTTCAGGTTTCAATTTAAAATTATCTCTGGCTTCTGGGGAAAAATTATTGAAAAACATAAAACATTCAATAGAGTATGCTAAGCTAAAAGCAGCCATTGACAATTCACTCGATATTTAATAGTCAACAGTATTAACCAGAATCAAATGTATCTTTCCTTTTTTTTTCCAAATGTTGTATTATTTAGTTTTAGTATACATCAAGAGTATAACAGAATTCCAAAAAAAAGGGAAACACTGACATCTGTGAAAAATGTGGATCCCTCCTAATATTCCTGTCTCCTCTGAATTTTTTCGTTTCAATATTATTAAATGAAATCAATGTTTTTACTACTAAATATAAATAGGAGGCCATAGTATAGGTGTCTGCCTTGTGTAAAAGAATAAATACCTTCTGAAGGTCTTCCCAACTCTTAAAATTAATCCATCTCTAACCAAATCTTGGAAACCCTGGTGGTGTTGTGGTTAAGAGCTAGGTCTATTAACCAAAAGGTTGGCAGTTCAAATCCCCCAGGTGCTCCTTGGAAACTCTATGGGGCAGTTCTACCCTGTCCTATAGTATAGGGTCGCTATAAGTCAGAATTGACTCAACAGCAACAGGTTTGGGTTTTTTTAAAACCAAATCTTCCTAATAAATGATAAATAATATTGAATGAATTATGATTTGGTTGGAGTTCTACTCAAAATGAAAATATTAGCTTCTTGGCTTAATTATCATAAAGTAAAACTTATTTCCCCTTATTAATGAGTTTCTCCTTGAAGCTTAGAAGAGCCTTATTTTGTTTGCTAACACAAGGGAGAATCCATCTGAAACAAAAATTAAGCAAGGAAAATAATAACCATTTATAGAAAAGAGAATATCAAAAAGAGAATTACTAAGATTGACAACTACAGATAAAATTTGTAGCTGAGAACAAGAAAGTGATCAATTGTTTCCCTGAAAGTAATCAATGTCATCTGCTAAGTACATATGATTCTCAAATTTTTTCTCCAATTCAGATGTTCATCTTGAATTCTAGACCTATTTAGCCTGCAACTTAATAAACATCCCCACATGGCTTTCTGTTCTGCAGTAAAACTAAAAAAAAAAAATCTAATATTCCCCACCCCTCCAAATCTAAGCTTCACTTTCTTATTTTACACCTCTAAAAACCGCTCCACCATGGATCCACCATGGATTCAAACTTTTAACTACCGTATTTTTACACAAATAATGCATGCAGTTTTTTTCCCAACCTCTCTATGTCATTATGCCAATTATTTTTACATGTAAAAATAATTAGCATAGTGCACTTACCAAAATACCCTGCAGGCGAAGGGAGCGATTGGCAAACAAAAGTAGAAGGCACACATTATTTGTGTAAAAATACTTCCCGGACCAACATCTTCCTCTCTGTCTTTACGTCACTGAGTCAATCTCATATCCATCTTTCATCTGAACTACTGAGATACAGAAGCCTCAGTAACTGCCTCTGATTTTTACTCTTTTAAATCACTTTCCACATTGCTATCAGTATAATATTTTCAAATAAAAATATAACGATAGCAAGACTTATTCAAATTATTTGCAACTTAAGGATTAAAAAAAGTCATTTACTGATCATACAAGACCTTGAACATATTGTCCCCACCTGCCTGTCCAGACACATTTACTGTTGTGGACCTTCACATTTTATGCCACAAGAGTATGGAACTACTTTTGGTTTCCTGAATATTACCTTCTATTACACACCCACCCAGCCACCTCTACCTAACTTTTAAATTATCAAGTTCAAATATTATCTTGTCTACATTCCCCCAGAGAGCTAATGGCTTATCTTGTATTGTGTTGTAATATGTATTGTGCACATATTTTCATATTTTGGTAAAGAATATATATGTGTATATATGAATACATGTATGTGTACCTATATATCAGTACATACATACACATACATACATATTGTATATACACATATATATACATATCGACTTGACGGCAGTGGGGTTGACATAGGTATATGTTCCCTATTGTCGAGTCAATTCCAACTCATAATGACCCAGTAAGACCGAGTGGAACTGCCCCATAGAAAGGCTGTGAATTTTTAAAGAAGCAGACCTTTTGGTTAGCAGCCAAGCACTTAACCACTGTGCCACCAGGGCTCCATATGTGTGTGTGTGTATATATACATACGTGTGTGTGTGTACTTATATATGAATACATATATACATATACATAGTCATACATACAAATACATATATACTATATATAGATATATACCTATATGTTTGTATGTATACTATATGTACATCATATATGTGTAAGATATATAATCTTATACATAAGTATGCATATGTTGTTGTTAGATGCTGTAGAGTCAGTTCTGACTCATAGCGACCCTATGCACAACAGAATGAAACACTGCCCAGTCCTGCACTATTCTTACAATCGTTGTTATGCTTGAGCCCATTGTTTCAGCCACTGTGTCAATCCAACTCATTGAGGGTCTTCCTCTTTTCCACTGACCCTGCACTCTGCCAACCATGATGTCCTTCTCCAGGGACTTATCCCTGCTGACAACTTGTCCAAAGGTTGTAAGACGCAGTCTCGCTATCCTTGCTTCTAAGGAGCATTCTGGTTGTACTTCTTCTAAGACAGATTTTTTCGTTCTTTTGGCAGTCCGTGGTATATTCAATATTCTTCGCCACCACCACAATTCAAAGGCGTCAACTCTTTTTCGGTCATCCTTATTCATTGTCCAGCTTTCACATGCATATGATGTGGTTGAAAATACCATGGCTTGGGTCAGGAGCACCGTAGTCTTCAGGGTGACATCTTTGCTTTTCAACACTTTGAAGACATCCTTTGCAGCAGATTTGCCCAATGCAATGAGTCTTTTGACTTCTTGACTGCTGGTTCCCTGGCTGTTGATTGTGGATCCAAGAAAAATGAAATCCTTGACAACTTCAATCTTTTCTCCATTTATCATGATGTTCCTCATTGGTCCAGTTGTGAGGCTTTTTGTTTTCTTCATGTTGAGGTGTAATCCATACTGAAGGCTGTGGTCTTTGATCTTCATTAGTAAATACTTCAAGTCCTCTTCAACTTCAGCAAACAAGGTTGTGTCATCTGCATAATCCAGGTTATTAATGAGTCTTCCTCCAATCCAATGCCCCGTTCTTCTTTATATAGTCCAGCTTCTCAGATTATTTGTTCAGCGTACAGAATAAATAGGTATGGAGAAAGAATACAACCCTGATGCACACCTTTCCTGACTTTAAACCAATCAGTATCCCCTTGTTCTGCCCAAACAACTGCCTCTTGATCTATGTAAAGGTTCCCCTTGAGCACAATTAAGTGTTCTGGAATTCCCATTCATCACAGTGTTATCCATAGTTTGTTATGATCCACACAGTTGAATGCCTTTGCATAATCAATAAAACACACGTATACATCTTTCTGGTACTCTGCTTTCAGCCAGCCAGGATCCATCTGACATCAGCAATGATATCCCTGGTTCCACATCCTCTTCTGAAACCAGCCTGAATTTCTGGAAGTTCCCTGTCAATATACTGCTGCAGCCGTTTTTGAATGATCTTCAGCAAAATTTTGCTCGTGTGTGATATTAATGATATTTTTCTATAATTTCCACATTCACTTGGATCACCTTTCTTGGGAATAGGCATAAATATGGATCTCTTCCAGTCAGTTGGCCAGGAAGCTGTCTTCCATATTTCTTGGCATAGATGAGTGAGCACCTCTAGCACTGCATCTGTTTGTTGAAACATCTCAATTGATATTCCATCAATTCCTGAAGCCTTGTTTTTCGCCAGTGCCTTCAGAGCAGCTTGGACTTCTTCGTTCAGTACCATCGATTCCTGATCATATGCCACCTCTTGAAATGGTTGAATATCGACCAATCCTTTTCGGTATAATGACTCTGTGTACTCCTTCCATCTTCTTTTGATGCTTCCTGCATCGTTTAATATTTTCCCCATGGAATCCTTCACTATTGCAACTCGAGGCTTGAATTTTTTCTTCAGTTCTTTCAGCTTGAGAAATGCTGAGTGTGTTCTTCCCTTTTGGTTTTCCATCTCCAGCTCTTTGCACATGTCATTATAACATTTTACTTTGTCTTCTCGAGAGGCCCTTTGAAATCTCCTATTCAGTTCTTTTACTTCATCAATTCTTCCTTTTGCTTTAGCTGCTCGATGCTCAAGAGCAAGTTTCAGAGTCTCCTCTGACATCCATCTTGTCTTTTCTTTCTTTCCTGTCTTTTCAGTGACCTCTTGCTTTCTTCATGGATGATGTCCTTGATGTCATTTCACAACTCGTCTGATCTTTGGTCACTAGTGTTCAATGCCTCAAATCTATTCTTGAGATGGTCTCTAAATTCAGATGGGATATACTCAAGGTCATATTTTGGCTCTTGTGGACTTGCTCTGATTTTCTTCAGTTTCAGCTTGAACTTGCAAATGAGCAATTGATGATCTGTTCCACAGTCGGCCCCTGGCCTTGTTCTGACTGATGATATTGAACTTTTCCATCATCTCTTTCCGCAGATGCAGTCAATTTGATTCCTGTGTGTTCCATCTGGTGAGATCCATGAGATCCATGTGTATAGTTGCCATTTAGGTTGGTGAAAGAAAGTATATGCAATGAAGAAGTCATTGGTCTTGCAAAATTCTATCTTTTGATATCCAGCCTTGTTTCTATCACCAAGGCCATATTTTTCCAGCTACTGATCCTTCTTCTTTATTTTGAACTTTCACATTCCAATAGCCAGTAATTATCAATGCATCTTGATTGCATGTTCAATCAATTTCAGACTGAAGCAGCTGATAAAAATCTTCTATTTTTTATCTTTGCATATATCTATGCATATATCTAAAATTAATACATATTATATATGTGTGTGTACTTAAATCTGCCTGAATACACGGGCAGATAATATTCTCCCTGAGAATATTATAGTATATATAGCCTAGTGCCTGGCATATCAGAGTCATTTAGAAAATTGCATGAATGAGTAGATCACTAGTAATATTTGAGCTTTCTTTATGTTCTGATAAGTACTCAAGTTATTGAAGGGTGATGAAGGTAAAGAGATAGCATTCCTGGACCAATCCTTCTAATAAATTAGCTAGAAATATCAGTGAAAAAAAAAAAATGTGAAATGTCATTTTATACAGGAGTTGTAATATGAAAAAGAAAGATGCTTTTCTTTCAGACAATGCGATAGGAGCAATTGTTGAGTACCAGCGATGGTTATAGGAAAGACTAGAAAGAGTTAAACACCAGAAGTTAAAAACGACTTATGAAATTATTCTGTTTAAGTCAAATAATAAATAATGTTGATTAGACTACAAAGGGCTTTCAAGTGCCAGCACTTAATTAGCAATATAAATATTTTTCAATTAACATTGTTTTTTCAGTCATAATAGAGCATTTCAAACTAGAAAAACAAACCCACCGCAATCGAGTCTATTCTGACACATAGTGACCCTATAGGATGGAGTAGAACTGACCCACAGGGTTTTCAAGCCTGTCATCTTTGTGGAAGCAGACTGCCATGTCTTTCTCACGCGGAGTGGTTGGTGAGTTTGAGCCCCTTGCCTTTTGGTTAGCAGCTGAACGCTTTAACCCCTGCGCTACCAGGGCTATAGAGCATTAGGGTGTGTGAAGTATGCTGAATTAATTAACATGTATTTCTTTTACTACAGCAATCACTTTTGGATTTCACAACATATCAGGTGTACAGTAAAGAAAAATATATTTTATATTGTGTCATTTATTCTTGCTTCAATATAAAAATCTAAAATTTTATATTTATACCTGTTGGATGTTAATATTCGAGAATTAAATTTCATAAGGTTGCTGTTAGTAAAGTCAAATTTATAAAGGAAAAAAATTTCAGCATCTTGAGTTGAATTATTTCAAGAGTAAAGTCCTTCAATTTTAAGGCCCAGACCTATTCTAAAAATTATGAATATGAATATTCAGGGCTGGAGCAATACTCATATCTGCATAAAGCCAAACACTTATACCAAAACAGAAACCATAATTTTCATTTAAAAAGTGGTATATGAATATACACTTTACATATTTCATGTTTTTTATGTAAATTTAATTTTAGAGGAAAATGTTTTTAATATCGATTTTCACATTACAATAACAATATTTACAGAAACAGCTTTAAATATATGACATAACAACCCATCAAAAGCCATCAACAAATATGCATATTTCAGTGTTTTTCAATATAGCTAAAATAATGATATCTTTCTGAATGCTTCTAAGTTAAACTTAAAAATGTTCCATTTGTGAATCGTAAATACGAGCTCCCAAATATCAGTTAGATATGCAGATAGTATCACTAGCATGTAAGTTACATGGAGTATTTTTCTCTTTGTTGTTCATCTACTTTATGCATTGTTATATACCCACAAATAGAATCATGATTGATACATGGTAGACACCAAATACATATTTGTTGTATGAACACATGAATGAATGAATGTTTATATTTATAGTCAAAACAATTTGCTTTAATATTTAGTTCAACTTTTAGAATACAAACACCTATGAAATTACAATCACATTTAAATTCTTATTAACATGGACTTTCTAGAAAGACAATTTAATTCAAATTTTAGCTATTTGGCAAAATGGAATCAGGGAAAACCATTTGCTATCAAACATCTAGAAATGTTGGATATAATATAACCTCTTTTTAAATACATAGGCCAGTTGATAATAATGTGAAGTTTATCCCAAAAGTAAAGTGGCAGAAATCCAGAGAGGACAGCTGAAGAAGTTATGTCTACCCTCATTAGCCAATCACCACAACACACTTGTAAAATCGGTTTGACTCTTTAAATCATATAAATGCATAATTTTATCTAAATAAATTGAAGTTGTATTTAGATGAGCCCCTGGGTTGTGAAAATGGTTAGACTTTTGACTATTAACTGAAAGGTTGGTGTTTTGAACTCACCCAGAAGCGCCTGGAATAAAAGCCCCAGTGATCTCCTTCCAATATGCCATAGGCTCAAAACCCCTATGGAGCACAGCTCTGGCCTGCAACACATGGGTTGCCACAAGTCAGAACTGACTCAACAGCAACTGGATTTTTTTTTTTTTTTTTTGTATTTAGAGTCATGAATTATTAGTAAGGAAGGAATAAAGGAATGAAGGAAGGAAGGAAGAGAAAGGGGTAAGAAACATTAAAGAAAAGACTGGAAAGAAAGAGATATGAATTAAGGATGCTTTCCTGGTTTAAGGTTTTCAGCTGAGGAAGACAGTCATATTTCTTCATTGGCCGGAGTGGTAGTGGACGTATCATGTGTAACCTTCACCTCTTAATACTTAGACATTATGCGCAAAAATTCGGACTCTGTCAACCACATGCTCTTGCAGGTTACAGTCCTCCTAAGAGCCACAAATGTGCACAGGTGCTTATGGTGGAGTTATGGCACAGATCTCAGTGAAATCCCCAGGTCTTCTCATCATCAATTATTTCAGTCTAAAGTACTTTTGCCTTCTTTAGTTCATCCAAGCAAATTGTATTGTGCTCCTATCCAGTCAGAAGCCTTCTGCCAAGATTTGAAAAGCATATAATGGTAAACTTTCTTCTGTCAAACTGCTCTAGTCTAAAGGCAGGGGAGCCAAATATTCAAATTAATATGATAAAATGGTAAAAATCATATTTGACTAGGTTAGAAAATAGGGAATATTTGAGGCTCAAAAAAACAGAGATTATATAAAGTAAGGATATTAGAAAATGCTTCATGGAGATAACTTTTGAGTTGAGTATTGAACTGACTGAGAAGAGAGGGAAGTGAGTCAAGAGTTAGAGAAAAGTTCATGATCACAGTTTGATCTGGGCTAAGCTGCCTGTGAAGTTTATAGATTGAGACTACTTGCAGCCAGGCCAATGTGAAGGTTGTTACAGGCTAAGCTGGCCTGCAGAGCTACTAGGCATGAAATCATGGGGGAGAACACGTAGATGGAAAGTAATAAGTTCAGGTTCAGACTCCTGGGATAGAATGAATATCAGTAAGTTGCAACAGTCAGAAAAGGAGAAAACTCACCAGCATAGTGTTACCAACAAAGGCTTCAGAAAATTAGTGAAAAAGAATTAAAGTAAGGCCTTTGAATTTTGTTGTCAGTAGCGAGGTGGTTAGGTTTAGAGAGTAGTCTCAGCAGAGATCAAAGTAGGATTTCAAGAAAGTATTTAGTGGGTGGCAGCCCTGGTGGCACAGTAGTTACGTACAACGGCTGCTAACCAAAGAGTCAGCAGTTCAAATCCACCAGGTACTCCTTGGAAACTCTATGGGCAGTTCTACTCTGTCCTACAGGATCGGAATCAGCTCGATGGCAATGGATTTATTTAGTGGGTAACAATACTATTAACATTTGTGTGTGTGTGTGTATGGAAGGCGACAGAATTTTATATTAGTTTCCCCATTTTCTCGGGTGACAATAATAAGGTGCTGAGAGATTACATGAAATTTAGAAGCTGGGTGGTGAAGATGGAGATAATAATCAGTGTGTTAGCTTCTTTAATTCACACATTTATTTTCAGTCATATAATATTGTATGACTGCAATTGATCCTAAATAATCACTATTGTTTCGGCAATGCATAAAACGTACAGAGATAGAGTGGTGTAACAGAGTTGAGCATTTTATAAAATATTTTATAAACAAGCATTTTATAAAATAGGTCCCAATGTCAAGGTTGTCTTTGTGGCTTATTAGTTAAATTTTTTTCTGGTATGCTATTGCCCATCTATACCAATGATTAAATATATTAAGTACTATTTGAGATTGTCTCACAGATTATATGGCTTCTACTTTAGTAGAAAGCCCTAGCCTGGATACTTTCATCCTGGGTTACGTGTGTTAGAAAGAAGCAGATACTCATCATATCTATCTCTAGATTTTTTCTTACGAGCTTTGGGACCATCGAAGACCATCTCCATCAATTAACAGAGATCTGGAGGAGGCTGGAATTGATGGGATTATAGGTTATAAGCAATGGAATCTTTACTGTTAACAAGTATGAGGCAAAATTCATTTTCAGAGTTTGGAAGAAAGACAAGAAAGGGTAAAAATACAAAGGGAGATTCACACAAAACTGAAGTTCTATTAAGACTTTTGCCAGGTAAGTGAGATACAGCTCAGTTGACCTGTGGAAAAACTATTTGTACAGGTAATAAAGAAAAATGGTGGAGGTTAGAGGACTACACTGTCAGTAGTGAGGGTGGCCAGTCAGGAGATGAGTACTGAGCTTCCTATCAGAGAGGAAACGGGTGAGTATTATGAGAACAGCTGACCATATTGATAATCTAGAAGAATAATAACTGAATAGAATGCACTGAGGCAAGAGGCTTAGAATCATCCTTGAAAACATTACAAACCACACCTGTTGCTTTAGGTGAGAAAGGAGGTTGTGTGCTCTTGAGTCAATTCCAACTCATAATGGTCCTGTAGTTCAGAGCAGGACTGCCCCATAGGGTTTCCTAGACTATAATCTCTACAGGTGCAGATCAGCAGGTGTTTTCTCCTGCAGAGCTGCTGGTGGGTTCAAACTGCTGACCTTTCAGTTAGCAGCTGAGTGCTTTAACCGTTGTGCCACCAGGGCTCCTTTTGAGAAAGGAAGAAATGAAAGGAATTCACAAAAACAGGCTTTACTTTTTCCAGTTGAAGGAGGAGATGGGGTCATCAACACAAATTGTGACAATCTGTCTTAGTCATTGTAGAAAATGAGATGGAATAAACAAGTGCTAAAATAAACCTACCAAATAATGTTGAGAGGTCGGTTGACATTATAGTACATAAGTTGGAGATAGATTCAAATCAGATCATTTCCTCAATTGCAGAAAAAAACTGATTTTGCATTCTAAAAGACATGGTAGAGGTCCCCAACATCTAGCAATTAGAAGACTACAAACTACAGGAATAAAGAAAAAAATTTTAAAAATCTAGGTGATAAGTACACTGTAGTGAATGATTAATGGAGATCAGTCTTGGTAAAGTATAAGTGGAAGCCAAATAAGACTGAGGACTACTCCCGTCTGTAACAGTCAAGTCACTAAGGGTCGCCATGAGTGAATTTAATGGGAATAAAAGTAGTAGAAAGACATGAGTATGTAGTGAGAAAAAATAACTTCACAATGGAAAATACAGAAAGTAAGGCCTTTCTGAAAAAAAGATATTTTGTTAGTTGTTTTCCGAAGGTACAGTGATTATTGCAATTAAGAAAGTGAAGGAACAGTGAGACTTGAATTTTAGAAGGGTCTTCAATGTGCATTTTTAAGACTTAGAAAATGGTGGTGGCATATGAGTTGAATGAGAAAACTGTGATTCACAAGCCTAGTGTCCTGTAGTTTGGTAAATGGCTCCAATGAAAAAGATGGTGAAATGGTATAGGAATCTAAACCACACAGAGAGGGGTTGTAGGGAGACAATGGAGCTGGTGGAAGAAAATGCCAAAAGGTATCCAATTCCCTTACCAAAGCCATGAGTATTAAGGGGAAATTGAAAGTCAGTACAGTTTACTTTGGAGAGTATCTCCACAGACATAGTAAGAGTGGAAAAGATTACAATTAATGAGAGATTTCACCCAGAGAGGAAAACTAAAATATAAAGGAGTTTGTTTATAATAATGATGTTATCTGAGAATGATTTCAAAACTTAAGTACAATAGACTCACACACCAATTCACTTTGTGTTTATACTTTGACTCAATAGATCAAAACAAAGGAAGAGCCATTAAAATTTAGCAACTTATGCATTATAACATGTATTTATTTTTTTCACTCTGAGATAATAAGGACATAGTATTCTATCATGCTTTTTATAACGTCTATCAATTATTTGAACTTTGCCACTGGCACGGTAAAAAAATCAAAAGCATTCAAATAAATCCAAAGGTCTACAAAAAATAATACATGAGATTGCTAGCTAGGCTTATGGATTAAACCCTCCTGGAATCACAATGATCTAAAGCTTGTCATTATGAGATATTTACATTCAACACCATGTAGGTCATTAACAGAAGTAATCATATACAATGTGCTGTTACATAAACTTCAAATTCCATTTGCCTGGAACTTGTGGTTCACTGACTGTCAAAATGGCAAAAATAAAATATTAACTGCAATTGTTAATGAATGAATTCCAACACAATTCTTTATAAGCTAGAAAACAGGTTTGCTTACAAATGGCATTTACATATTTTGCTCTGAAACTATTAGGTTATATATTACAAAGTTAATAAGATAAAAATATTAGAACCTCAAGTGTTCTTATTATTTACTTATGAAAGCTCAAAAGAACCATAATACAGGTACAAAATTACATTTTATTGAAAGCATAGGTACCTTCTGAATATTTAGTTTGGCAATAAATTATTATGTTTCTAGAAATAAAGGGCAAATTCATCAGTTTATGTCATTCAGAGTGTCTTTCACTTGATCATCAATAAATATTTGAGGGCCAACCCTTCACCAAATCCTATGCTAGGTGCCAGGAATATAAATGAGAAAGAGTAAAAATGGCTTATTGTAAATTACAAACATCTCTAGCTCTTTGATACTGAATACATTTACCAATATTAACATACTTAGAAAAAATTAAAAATATCCCTAAGTTGTCTTAGTGAGATTATTTGATTCTTATTTAAGCTATTGAATAATAGACCCTGAGTATACCATACTAGGTATACATAGTGAAACCTGTGAGAGCAGGAACTTGAAGGAACTGCCTTGTTTTTCCAGGTCTCACAAGTTTTCCATCTTTGACAGAGTGCAGTCTTATCACTTTTCTATTGCTCAATTCAGTGGAAAATATT
Organism: Loxodonta africana; assembly: GCF_030014295.1. NCBI lineage: Eukaryota > Metazoa > Chordata > Mammalia > Proboscidea > Elephantidae > Loxodonta > Loxodonta africana. The sequence continues at coordinate 55,517,430 of NC_087351.1, forward strand.
TGAGTTTTCTTTCTCTGACAAGCTTCTGCCTTACACAGATTCTGGCTTTTGTAGGTCTTATTGTACACACACACACACACACGCATGCACACATACACACACACGCACATACACATGTATGTGTGTGTGTATTACTTCTGACAATTATGATGCAACATAATGAAAAACCATAAAACCTCAGTGATATGTAACAATAAGTACTTAAATGTACACTGCTGGCTCTGTGGCTTGACTGAGGTGGCTCTGTTTCATATACACCATTCTGAGGTCTGGACTGAAGAAGCAGCAACTATTAGGGCTATGTTCTCACAGAGAAAGCAGAAGTTTCAAGGGACAGACAGAACACACAATACCTCCTAAGGCTCAAGCTGGAAATTGGCACGCCATCACTGCTGATCATATTTCTTGGGCCAAAGCACAGTACATGGCCAAGCTCAAAATCAGTGTGGTAGGACATATACATTACTTGTTATGGAAGGAAATGCAAAATCACACCACAAATAGGGAAGATGTAAGGAGAGATGAAGAAATGGGGAAGACAACGCGATCTACTACACTTAAAATAACAATATATCCACAAAATGAGTACATATTGCTTTTACATAAATGATTTTCCTGAAGCAGCTCAATATAAGGAGAGAAAATAAATTTAAAGGCTGATTATGAAAAAGGATACCTTATATATACTTTAAATATTTGTAAAATATTACCAGCAAGCTAATCAAAGCTTTAGTATGGCCTTATTATGGACTGAATTGCGTCACCCAAAAAGTTATGTTGAAGTCCTAACCCTTAAATAGGTCGCTGTTTGAAAATATGGGTTCTCTTTTGTTATGTTAATGAGGTCATGCTAGAGTAGGGTGGGTCCTAAACCTAATCTTTTCTGAGTGGTGTTTTTTAAAAAGGCCAGAATAGACAAAGGGACACACACAGGGGGAATAGACAATGGAGGAACTGTATACAAGCCAAAGGCCATTACGAGTCAGGATAGACTCCATGGCAACAGGTTTTAAGCCTTTTCCTTAGAGATATTTATTTTAACAGGTGTCAAGTAGCGTTGGCTATTTCTACTTTCAACATAATTTTTAGATCATTCTGATGCATGAAAATATTTGAAAATGATTGGTGTATGATATGTTTTACTGATGTTGTCATGAAATTATGTTAAGTCCAGCTTGTTTTCAAATTTTGCAAAGCAAGTTCTTATGACCTCTTTTTCATCAAAAAATGAAAATTTGATAATGGTTTTACATAAATATTTTTACAGAGCAGAAACCACTGATTTACCTCAAGTAGTAAAAAATATGCAAAGCCTAAATGGAGTCACTTTAAAACCTTTGATGTGTTCAAAATGAATTTTTCAACAATAAGATTTTTTTGTTTTAAACCATTTACTATCTACTGTATTATTTTCTTAGACATTGTTAGTAAAATTTTAACCATGTCTACAGTTTCATATAAAAAAGATATTTAGACCTTGAAAGCATAAATACTAATAACATACATTCTTTATACTCTGAAAGTGACATACCAATGCCAATGTTTTATATCAAGAAGTCTGGATAAATCATCTACAAAATTTAAGACCAAGAGAAATTATTCTGGCATAATTACATATTGAACTTTTGGTTTCTTTAAAAAATCAAGAGAAAATGCTTTGACATAATTGTTTTAATCTATTACTTAATTATGGTTCTTTGGCCAATGGTGCAAATGATTAAGTGCTCAGCTACTAACCAAAAGGTTGGAGTTCGAATTCACCCAGAGGTACCTCACAAGAAAGCCCTGGCAGCCTGCTTTCAAAAAATCACAGACATTGAAAATCCCATGGAGCAAAGTTCTGCTCTGCAACACATGCAGTCACGATGACTTGAAATTGACTTGACAGCAACAGGCTTGAGACACTTTTATAGAGCCACTCTTGGGTAGAACACTACTAAGAAGCACACAAAGGTAAGCATGTTATACGAAAGAGAAAGCAGCGAATTTAGACGTCTTTTAAGAAGAATGGAGTTGAAGAAAATGCGGTAAAAGTACAGATGATAGAAATATTAGTACATTTAGGAATATGATACTGTGTGTCTGGCTCTTTACTGCACTGTGACAGTGTATTGTTTGTTGCAAAAGAGAGACATTGTCCTACTTTTTACACTCTTTGGAAATAAAAGTGTCATGCTGGGGGTTACATAATTAAAGGACGAGGTCTTAAATCCAAAGTATCCTGGATGGGAACACTGCGAGTGTTGAATACTGTCCAACGTTAGATACTTAGAATCTGGAGGTTGTTGGTAATAATAAAAGTACGCTAACCAGATTATCTATTGGATCAGGCCTTTCCATTTTGTCTCTTTGGGACCATGGAAAGTCTTTGCTACTACATCAGAATATTTTGGTGATTTTAAAAAAGTAGAAACGTGTGTTTAAATGATGCAGACACAATCAATACAAATAGCTCTTATTTAAGGGAGAATAGAGAAAGTCAAACAGCTTATTTTGTATTGTGAACCAAGTCTTTTTCAATTTTCAGGGATTACTCATGGCCTTTTTCAAAGATGATGTAGGTAAAACCGAGGCAGTTATTACTTTGGTTGTACTCAAATATCCTCTTAGAAAATTAGATTTTTTTTAACTACAAAATGAAATGGCTTTTCCTTGCATAACAAATAAAATGACAATGCAAATGATATTTTCTGAACCCACATCCAATCTCTGTTTTCACTGAAATGACTTTTCTTTATCTTAATATCCCAAATCAACTAACAATTTATTAAAATAATTAATATTTTAACATTGATTATAAAAATATGATTTATAAAAATATGATTTACCCATAGTTTCCCCCATTCTAAAAATAATTCAACAATTAACAGTATTATCTAATTCATAGTATTGTGGTGAGTATAAGTGAGATTATGCATTCAAAAACAATTAGAAGACTAAAGATTAGCACATAATAACTGACAACATTTAGTCAGCATTTACTACAACTGAATAAGCTTTTGGGGAGGATTTAAGTTCGTAAACAGAAGTCAATAAAGTCAAATCACCTGGAACATAGTAAGAGCAAATCTACTTTTACACATAGTCTCAAGAAAGCCCAATTAAGTTTTTCCATTATTAACTACAAATTAGGATATCATAAACTAAGGAATTATAATTAAGGAATCAAGTTTTAAATACAAATATGATTTTATATACCCGATTTTTGTGCCTACTGAAATTGCATTAGACTTTCCAGAAGAACACATATGTATAATAACCAAAACCAAACCAAACCAAACCCATTGCCATCAAGTCGATTCCGATTCACAGCGACCCTATAGAACAGAGGAGAGCTGCCCCACAGAGTTCCCAAGGAGCACCTAGTGGATTCGAACTGCAACCTTTTGGTTAGCAGCCATAGCTCTTAACCACTATGCCACCAGGGTTTCCGTATGTACTATGCACCTCAAAAATATTCAATAAATGTTTAAGTGGAGGCTATTGGTTAATTTATAATGTGAACAGTTTATTTTCTAAAAAGACATGGATACCAAGACATGAAATTCCAGACCAGCACAAGAGACCAGAAAAATATATATACAACGGATATCCAGGAATATTAATTAAATTATCACATACAGAAGCCAGAAATGACCAGGAAAATGAAAATTTAAATCCTTTTTTTTTTTTTTAATCAATCGGGCAATTTGTATACCTGCAATGAATAAATTTAAATGAATAGAATTGAAAGGGAGTCAGCAGACTCTACTTTTACTTCGGTTTTCATGATTTAATCAATTTCTTTGAAGAACAATTTATTAAGAATTTAAGTAAGCATTAATAACAGCTTCAAACTTTTCCAGTTTTAAATCAAGGAAAAACAAATAAATTGATCAATTTGGTACTTGGGTAAGTAAGGAGATAAACCCAGTGGTATGAATGTTAAAGGAATTATTAAATCTTCTTATTTATGGTACAGTGTGTTTTTCTGAATTGACTGGGTAAACACATCATTTAAGATTTGAAGGAGACAAGAACTGGATTTCTGAACTATGAGCTTTTATTAGACTGGAAAAATTTAAAAAAAGAAAAATAGGGAAAGATTTTAGTTCTATCCCTTCATCCATGTGTTCATTGAACAGTTGTATCTCTTAAGAGTCACACATTGAGAGAAGTGCAGGGCATATTGCAATGGAGGAAACAGGCATGGAGATTGTGCCACTGAGCTTTTGTTGCTTAGCAAACTATCACAAAATTTAGTGGATTAATAGCTAAGGTACATTTCCGGTTTGGATGATTGGATTGAATTAAATAAGCGTTTGTTAATTTCCAACTATGCGAAAGCACTGCTTTTCATTTTTATTTTTCATTCTGATGGTTAAATGTATCTTTATGTTAGGAAATTGTGTCATTGATGGAAATTTCTGTGGGTAGCAATTATTAGGTGATAGGAGTGTTCATGGTTGCTAAGACACTGGAAGGTCGAATTGGAAATATTATTTGTGCTGAACATTATCCAGAAGACAGAATGTGCAAATCTGGCGGCAGTGTAAAAATTCATGATTAAAAATAGATATAATTAAAATTTATTTTAGAGATAGTATTGTCTCATAACTTAGAACTCTACCAATATCCAACGACATTAATGAATTTTACTTGGGAAATAGTTTTTCATGGGAAATGAACATACGTATTTATTAAAACAGGTCTCATTTAATTTTTTTTTTAATTTTCAAAAAAATATGTAAATTTGGTTAAGAGGGGAGATGTGGCATTTCCTAGGAAAGGCAAATACTGAAGTTTATTTTGTGTAAATATTCCAAATCGCATACATGAAAGAGTCACATGTGTCTGCCTGACTACAAGACAAAGCATACAATTAGGAGACAAATGACCTGAGTTCTACTCCTAGCAGTGCCATTGCGTTATTAGATAATGTTAGGCAGACCATTTATGTTATAATTAGTATTATATCTTTATTGTTACCTTGGAGCCCTGGTGGCATAGTGGTTAAGTGCTCAGTTGCTAAACAAAAGGTCGGCAGTTCAAATATACCAGCTGCCCCTTGGAAACCCTATGGGGCAGTTCTGCTCTGTCCTATAGGGCTGCTATGAGTAGGAACAGACTCAACAGCACCTAACAATAACAATATTATTACTTTTAATCATTTTTGGTTAATGTCCAACATGTTACTACATAGGAAAATCTGTTACATATTTCTAGTCAGTTTGAATATCTGGGTATTACCCATTATTAGAATAATAAAAGTGCTTTTTTTTGAATATAGTAGAAAATGGAAACCCTGGTGGTGTAGTGGTTAAGTGCTACGGCTGCTAACCAAAGGGTTGGCAGTTTGAATCCGCCAGGCGCTCCTTGGAAACTCTATGGGCCAGTTCTACTCCATCCTATGGGGTCGCTATAAGTCAGAATTGACTTAAGGGCACTGGGTTTTTTTGGGTTTTTATAGCAGAAAACTACGTAAATATGAAGCATCATTTTTTTTAAAGATCATCAATAATGATCACCAAATATTTTTACTTGAAGTCTATGACTGAATTAAAAAGACAGTAGATCAGGGACTACCTTGTATTTATAGAACATGTCAAAGAACAGGTTCTCTTCTTTCAGATCATTGCTTATGATCTCAGAAAAAAATGAACTATTGCAAACAGAAGAAACATCTCTAGAGGAATGTGAGCTACATGTTTGGCAGGATGCTCACTAACTGATTCACAAGGGCTAATAAAACTGTAAAAGAAAATATTTTAGAGGCCAGCTACTTTGACATAAAAAAAAATAATAGTGGGTGCATTGATTTAAAAAAAAAAATGTCAAGGAAAAATCACAAGGGAAGTAAAAGGCAGTAGTTTTGAGTTCATACAGCTATAAGCCACAAATTGGGCTTGAATGAGAAACCAAGTGGCCTGGACATTTTACACAAGGAGGTGAATGTAATCTCATTTTTAACACTAAGTATGGTAGGATGAAATTTGTAATTGGCATATCTGGTCATAGGTTCATATATAATTGCAACAAATGGACTTGATAGAATGGAAGGTAGCTGTCATGAAGGAATATACTTATACAGAAAGACATAAATCTGAGATGCAAGCATAGTAAAAGGGGCTAATGTGAAGCCTCCCCTCAGCCTGTCCTCAGCTTGTCTCCCACACTCCCCAGGTACCAGTGACCCCAGATTATTCCCCTTCCTCTGATCATGCCTCAGAGTTTCATAACTCCAAAACACTGCTATTGTATTTTTCATCTAGAATGCCCTTTAGTGAAATAACTTTCTGGAAAATATCCACTGTTTTACATTCAGGTGCTAATGATCTGAAGGTCTTCTAGCACTTCCTCTCTCAACTACAAAAAAAAAAAAAATTATGGCATGTTATGGAGAGCCTATCTTAACCCTTGACACATTTATAAGTCTGCCTCTCCTGCTCAAAGGAGCTTCTGAGGGGCAATATTGTATTCATTCACTTCATGAATATTTGCACAGACACGTGCAAGACATTCTGCTAGAAACTGAGGATACATGAATGGGAAAGATCTTAGCACGTGAGAGAAATAAAGGGCCAGTAAAAAAAAAAAAAAAAAAAAAAGCTGAGACTGGAGCCCTGGTGGCGCAGTGGTTAAGTGCTTAGCTGCTAACCAAAAGATCAGCAGTTCAAATCCACCAGCCTTTCCTTGGATACCCTGTAGGGGCAGTTCTACTCTATCCTATAGGGCCGTATGAGTCGGGATCAACTCCATGGCAAGGGGTTTGTTTTTTTTTTTTTTTTTTTTAAAGCTGAAACTAAGAGGAAATGCAGGTAGATGCCAGAAAACCCTGAGTCTTGTAGACCATGTTGGATTTTTATCTAAGTAAATGGGAAGTCAGTGAAGTATTTTATGATTTGAAGTGACGCAACCAAATTTGCACTGGAAAATGAAAAATGCGTCAACGAATAGGAAGGTGAAAGCTTGAACATGAGGAGATTAATTAATAGGCTATTATGACAGTACCTGGACCAGTACTGTGAAAAATGTGCATGTATTCTAGAGTAATATAGCTATAAAGTTACACACTTTCATGCCTTTTATGTTGCTGCCTGCGGTTTCACATACACTTTCTATTGTCAGTTTGGTGAATGCTTAGTTATCTTTCAAGACTAACCTCAAGTAGCATATGCCAGATTCAGCTTACACATCATAGTAGGTCTGCATACATGACTTTCTGTTTGGCCTGAATGACCCTAGCAAAGGTGTTTGCAACTCCTGGCCATACAGCCTAGTTGCTGCAGCTATTGCTGCCGCAGCTACTGCCACTAGCTCAAGGGTGCTACGTCTGCTGCTTCTCATCCTTCTCCTTGCTTGAATGTACCACTTTAAAGAACCTCATATTACATACATGCTCCTGCTACCTCTTGTCTTCCATCCTGGGGTATCCCTTACACCATTCAGGCATGAGAAGTAGCAAGACTCACCAGGCGTTCAGAATGCATACCTGGAAGTAATGGAGAATTATTACTCATGGTGACAAATTTTGACCAATGAGTAGACTATTTAAAAAAAAGAAATTAGTCTCCCTTTCTCCTCTCCTGCCCCACAGACCATTCAAGGGGCCTCTGTGAAGACATTCCGTGAGATAGAATAAATGGTGTGTCAGGGAGCAGTGGCCAACTTGGTAAAATACCATTATATTTGCTATCCTCCTTCCTTGATTCAATTTCGTTTCACCTCACTACTCCTTCCCAAAGATTGTACTCTTCAATAAAGTTTTATTACTGAGCTTTATCTCAGATTTTCCTTCCAGGTTTGGTTTAAGCCACCAGCTCCTCTTCGTACAGTCCTTCAGGCCTAACTCCAGGTACAATTCAAAACATTTGTGTTCTTTTACGATTTCTCAGACAGATGTCCACGCAATACCTGTAAAATTGTATTCTACCCCTTTATGATTGATTTACTCAGATATTCCTACTAAAATTTAAGCTCACTGAAAATATTTATGCTTCTTCTAACTATCAAAGGACCTGCAACATACTGAAGCTAATTAACCAATATTTGCAAACTGAAAGAATGAATGTCAGAGGCAAATGCAGACATAGAATGCATTATTCTGAGAGTTAATGGACTAAAAATGTTTGTCTTCCTTAAAGAATTGTATTTCTTGGCATTAGAAATTCAAAAGTAAAATTTAATCATCCCCCCTTTTTTCTCTTCTTTAAATTCTCTCTTTCTCGTATGCACAATTCTTTCATACCTTAAACATCTGAACTTTCTCCAAATTTTGCAGTGCCTTTGCTATTATTTTTCCTTATTTACCAGTCCTATATTTTCCAACCCTATTTCCATGTAAAAACAAACAAAAAACCCAAACCCGCTGCCATCAAGTCTATTCCGACTAAGGAGAGTATAGATTATTAACATTGACAGTAACACTGGCAAACTCAAGAATCTCCAGGGAGCATTAAATGTTGAAAAGGGTCTGTAAAATAGGTCAAATAAGAGACTGTCAAATCAATGAAATTTTTCCAGCAATTGCTAAGATATGTTAAGGTGGTTTGTCAAAAATAAATAAAGTCACTCCCCTCCACTCTTTTTGCAGGCAAGGAGAAGGCAGTGAGGAATTAGAAAGCAGAGATGGGAGAAAAGGAACAGGGTAGCATTCCAAATATCAATTCACTATTCAAATAATAGACAACACTTCAGAGAAGTAACTTTTTTTTAACTATAGGAAAAAATATCAAAGGAGACATTAAAAACATTGCTGAATTATATAAAGCCATTCTACCCAGTGTGGAATCACATTCCATTCCACTTATAACACTGATGTTATTTTTCTCTTTTATGATAATTTTGGCAATAGAGAATTTTCTGCTACAACCAGACACAAAAACAAAAGAAACTGAAGCTCTTAAATAACTGCAATTACAATTATTTAATTTGTTTTCTTTCATAAGCAGCTCTAAAGAGACCTCAGGCTGATTTATGCATTTAATTTCTATTTCATACTTTCAGTATTTTTCTTATCCTAATGTGACATTGTGAAACTATGAGATTATGGACATTGCAAGTAGAGTTGGGTCCATTCTCATACGCTTTATCAGAGAATCTACTACTTTCATAATTAAATGTGATGGGTTTGACTTATGCATGGTAATAGGTCTTCGAAAAAAGCTTAAGAATTAAAATAATGATACATTTTAAAATAGAGCAGACCATAAAGTCATATCCAATATTTTAATAAAAATCAGACAAATATATCTTTGTCATTGTGTTGCTCTAATCATGAGAGATCACCACATAATTCAAAGAAGCTGGTAATTCATAATTTGATCTGAGTTACTAGGCTTTCTCTCCCCAGTTTCTTTGTTTCAAAAATAAATATGGTTATTATAATTTAACACCCCAAGATTACTATGAGAATTGCTGAAAAATTATTTTTATTGTGTAATGATTATTCCTGGGGTTCCACAGGGGCAAAAGAGTTGTTAACCTAGTGTAAATAGTGCTATGTATTCTGGTACCACCTCCAAAAAATAAATTTTCCAGCTAGTCAATTATTTCCAAATGAAAAAACAAATGAATCAGTGAATCAAAAACTTTGATGCCATTTTTTAAAATTCCATCTTAATTGACTTTATTTTCATCAAATCTGGCTACTTTAAGACACTATAGGAACCCTGGTGGCATAGTAATTAAAGAGTTCGGCTGCTAACCAAAGGGTCAGTGGTTCAAATCCACCAGCTGCTTCTTGGAACCCTATGGGGCAGTTCTATTCTGTTCTATAGGGTCTCTATTTGTCAGAACTGACTCTACAGCATCTAACAACAACAACAAGACACTATAACACTTTTTTGCCTCTGAACTCACTCTCTTCATTACCTTTGTAGGTAGCAAGTGGTAATGAGAATACAAGTATCTCTTCTGAAATGTCCACTGGACAATAGGCAATGGTGGATTTTGTTCATAAGCTACATATGACATTATACTTTGCTAGTTCAGATGGTTCCTACCCAGTGATGTTCCAGGGAAATAATGCCCCTCTGTCTTCTAATTAGTGCAGGTTAAAATGGATTTCCTTATTTTGGAATTACATTTGTTTGTTGCTATTTGGTGCCTCAGTAATTAGTGTTCAGTTTATCAATTTAAATAAAATTTAAAAATACTCAATATCATGATTAGACTTGTGAAAATGACAAATCTTGATAAAGAGCCATGCCTTTATAAATCTGGAAAACATAAAGTGTTGTCACTTGAGTAGTTTTAAGCCGATATAATTACTTCTCCACTCTTTTAATAACCCTTTCTTCTTTCCCAGCTCTTTTAATCTTGATTTTTTTCTAATGAGATACATAGATCCTGATGATTTGGATTTCAATAAACATTCATGTAAAGATTTTTCCCAGGAAAGATACTACTCTATCACTCTTCTGCCACTGCCCTTATTTGATCAGTTAAAGATGTAAATGATAAAAATATTTTCTGCTATTTATAAACAAATTGCTATTTTCTGACAATTTAAAATTGGTTTTGGTAAAGGTCCTTTGATAACAAGGATGGAACCATTCCAAAAAAGATGTGCTTAGGAAGTATGATCAGAGTCAATACTTTCTTCAGAGTAACACTCTGGGATGGTTCCTACACAGGAAAACATGTGATTGAGGCTTAAATTTCTCTTCCAGGACAGGACCAGAATTTAAACTCAAAAGCATGTGACTTGTCAATAACCATGGACATCCCTTAATTTAAAAGAAAATAAATAACAAATACCTAATCGTAGATGATGTAATTAACTAAAAAGCAGTTCAAAATTGCATACACTCTTTCTTGTTGGGCTGACTGCCTACATGCTAAAACAAATATCTTATTTGTGTCCTGGTCATTCTCCTTCAGAGATTTTTATAGACCATTACTTACTAATGGTTTACCTCTGTTTTATTGACTATGCAAAAGCATTCGACTGTGTCAATCATAACAAATTACAGATAACATTGCAAAGAATGGGAATGTCAAAATAGATAATTGCGCTCATGAGGAATTTGTACATAGATCAAGAGGCAGTTGTTTGGACAGAACAAGGGAAATACTGTGTGATTTATGTCAGGAAAGATGTGTGTCAGGGTTGTATTCTTTCACCATATTTATTCAATCTGTATGCTGAGAAAATAATTCAAGAAGCTGGACTCTGTGAAGAAGAGCGGGCATCAGGATTGGAGGAAGACTCACTAACAACCTGCATTATGCAGGTGACACAACCTTGCTTGCTGAAAGTGAAGAGGAATGGAAGCACTTGCTGATGAAGATCAAAGACCACAACAGCCTTCAGCATGGATTACACCTCAACATAAAGAAAACAAAAGTCCTCACAACTGGACCAAGAAGCAACATCATGATAAACAAAGAAAAGATTGAAGTTGTCAAGGATTTCATTTTGCTTGGATCTACAATCAACACCCATAGAAGCAGCAGTCAAGAAATCAAAAGACGCATTGCATTGGGTAAATCTGCTGCAAAGGACCTCTTCAAAATGTTGGAAAGCAAAGATGTCACCTTGAAGACTAAGATGCGCCTCACCCAAGTCACGGTATTTTCAATTGTATCATGTACATGTGAAAGCTGGACAATGAATAAGGAAGACCAGAGAAGACTTGACAACTTCGAATTGTGGTGTTGGCGAAGAATACTGAATATACCATGGACTGCCAAAAGAACAAACAAACCTGTCTTGGAAGAAGTATAATCAGAATGCTCCTTAGAAGCAACGATGGAGAGACTACGTCTCACATACTTTGGACAAGCTGTCAAAAAGGATCAGTCCCTGGAGAAGGACATCATGCTTGGTAAAGTAGAGGGTCAGTGAAAATGAGAAAGACTCTCAATGAGATGGATTGACACAGTGGCTGCAACAAAGGGCTCAAGCATTACAATGATTGTGAGCAAGGCACAGGACTGGGCAGTGTTTCATTCTATGGTACATAGGGTCGCTGTGATTCAGAGCCGGCTTGACTGCACCTCACAACATATCAACAATAACTTACTAAAATATCACTTAGCCCCCAGGTTATAATCTCAGTATAAAGATTTTACCTCCCATTAAAAGCCTCTCAGGGCTCAAGAATTTGTGTCTAAACCACACAGGTGGGACTCCATGGGTGACCGTCTCTTTAGACCCCAGGAGGCCTTGATTTTTCTCTTTTTTTGTGGCACATTAGTTGGTTGTTGAATGACCAGAGATACATTTCCACAATTCCTCAGATTAAGTTGTGTTGAGAAGATGTGTCTTTTTCCTAATCCTCGTCACAATCATGAGGGTGAATACCACATCCTTTTACCACTCTGTGTCATTTGTTTTTGATATTATATGCTCAGTCTTGGGTATGCAGACAAGACAGCACAAGCTCACCTACTTTTTCTGGAGTTCTTGCAACCCAGATGAAACCTTTTGATCCTTTTCAGTACAAACAGGGTGAGCACCCCACTCCCCTAAATCAGTTTTTCCATTTCTGCCTTATTTACATATTCTGGCATAATTAGACCTACCTATTAAAAAATTTTTTTTTTATTAGTTTAATTGGAAATCTTTTTTATTAAAAAAAAAAAATTTTTATTAGTTTAATTGGAAATCTTGGTGGTATAGTGGTTAAGAACTACAGCTGCTAACCAAAAGGTCAGCAGTTGGAATCCCCAGGTGCTCCTCGGAAACTCTGCGGGTTAGTTCTACTCTGCCATATAGGGTCTCTATGAGTTGGAATTGACTTGACTGCCATGGGTTTGGTTTGGTTTGGTTTTTTTAAATTCGTTTAATTGCTCAATGCTTTTCAGATGAGAGATGATCACTTTTCTACTTAGTAAAGGGAAATACTTGGACATTCACAATGGGAGTAAAGGGAAATACTTGGACATTCACAATGGGAGGAAAGTCACCTACGCCATCATTATCATGGCAAGCAGTGAGGTAGGAAAGGTAGAAGAAACTAAGCTTTTTTGTTTTAATCAAATTTCTTGAAATTCCATGAAGAAAAAATATGTTGTAGGTATATTCAGCAGAAATTGGAGGGTATTCTGTACTCTACCTTTTACTTATTCATTAATTTTTTTTGGGGGGGGTCCCTGTTTCCACTCGCCTGGTTTCCCTGCCCCTCCTTGCCTTCTTATTTTTGCTTTTGGGCAAATGTTTCTCTGTGGGTCTTGTATAGTTGATTGTTCTAAGGAGCTCCTTTCTCACAGGTGTTAATTTTTATTTTATAGGCCTCCTATTGATTAGCCAAAAGGGGATCTCTGGAAGTAGCTTCAGTTTCACATTAGAAGGGTGTCTTAGGGCTATAGTCTTGGTGGTTCCTTCTGTCTCTGTTGGAACAGTATGTGTGGTCTTTTTTATGAATTTGCATTTTGCTCTACACTTTCTCCCACAGGGACCATCTATTGTGTTAGTGGTCAGAGTGGTTGGTAGTGGTAGCTGGGCACCGTCTAGTTTTTCTGGTCTTAGTCTAGTGGAGGCTGTAGTTCATGTGAGCCATTAGTCCTTTACTAATTGTTTCTTGAGTGGACTCTAAGCAGCAGTGGTCTGGAGGTAAATCTGCTTTGGTTAATGTTCTTCTCATTATTTTACCAACTTAAATGATATTACATGTTCAGCCACAGAGTACAGACTTGCACAATTTTATGTTATCAGAATTATTTTCAGCCTTCATACCGTTAATACTTGCATGATAATATTTGAAGCTTTTGTCTGATGATTGACAGTTTGAAAGATACAATTATCAAGTTGCCATTTTAAATGTCACAGGCTCTGAACACTCCTCAGTTTAGGATACCTAGACCCATACCATGGCAAATGTCTTTGAAACAGGGACAAGCTTATAGTGATAAAACTGACTTCTTCCTGATAATATCCTGATTGCCATCGTGGTTAGAGGGATTTAAACTAGAAAGAGAATGAAATGCGGCAATTAGAGAAAGGAATAAATGGATTATATAAGCCTGCTCAAAATGTACAGTTTACAATTTAGTAGGAACTCTTCACACCTATATTCTCAAGGTTCTAACAGCCAGGTGACATAAAGAAATCTAATTTCACTGATATTCTTTATTTCCCCTCTTTTTTCACATATGCTATATGGGGCAGTTCTACTCTGTCCTGTACGGTTTCTGTGAGTCAGAATTGATTCGATGTTAATGGGTTAGCATGGTATACATGCTAACCCATATCCTGGACAGTTTTTCAATAACAATATATCTTAAAGATAATTCTGTACTAATACATAAAACTCTTCCCAAACTTCATAAAATTATATTATACTTTTGATCTCTAATTTATTTAGCTAAATCCCTGTTGAGGAACATTTATATTGTTTTCAATCCTTAGCTGTTATAAACAATACTATGAGCCCTGGTGGTGCAATGCTTAAGCACTCAGCTATTAATCGAAAGGTTGACAGTTCAAACCCACCCAGAAATTCAGTGGGAGAAAGACCTGGTGATCTGCTCCCTAAAAGATTAAAAAAAAAAAAATTTTTTTTTTTTTTTTTTAATTACAGCCTAGAAAACCCTATGGGGCAGTTCTACTCTGTCCTATGTGATCAATATAGGTCGAAAATGGACTTGGCACCTAACAACAACAAACAATGCTATAATAAGTATAAAATATATGAAAATTTCTGGAAGTAGAATTTCAGAACAAAGGAATGCACATTAATAATTTGTGTAGATATTTCAAAATACCCTCCAAAGAAATTATACTAATTTATATTCCTACCAATAATATTTGAAGGTGGCTTTTTCCCCATAAACTCATCAAAAAAAAAAAAACTTATCAAACTTCTTGATCTTTGCCAATCTCATAAATTAAAACAATGACAACTCATTAAAAATTTCAATTTTGATCTAAATTAAACAGATATTGAGCACCTTTACCACAGATTTAGGAAACATTTTAAAATCATTTTTTCTGTGGTTTATTTATTCATACTCTTCTATGGTGTTCTTATTAAGCGGGTAAAATTTTTATTCTTACTGCTTTGAAGAAATGTTTCATGGATTAGAAAAATTAGCCTTTTTTCCTGTGAAACAAATTGTACCTTTTTTTCTCAAATGATCATTTACTTTTGCTTGTGAGAGTTTTGCTTTGCAGCATATTTGTGGAATTTAAGATATTAAATTTTTATGCCTTTGAGATTGCACTAAAGTTCAAAAGACTTTCCCCTCTACAATATTTAAACAGACTAATTTTTCCCAAGATTTTTTTAGTCTTGTTTGGTTTCATTTTTCAAAATTAAATATTTGATCACTATGGAATAAATCCCAATGTTAGTTTAGAGGTTTTGGTTTGATTACATTTATTTTTCCAGAAAACTACCTAGTTGTCATAAAACTATTTACATAAAAGCAATCATTGGTTGTTTATAAAATTAACTAATAAAAAACAATAAGTTACATATATCTAAAAAGGTATATTTGAAAATAAGCATTTCTATTACAATAAAAAAAAAAACAATAATAATCCTAAATATAAAATGCCTTAATGTTAACCAGAAATAAGAGAATCATAGGTAAAGATAAGTATATGCACCTATATTTATAAGATGATATGACATGAATGAAAATATGTACCATATTCTTGATTAGGTGATTAAACACTAAAATGACGTCAATTTCCTCTAATGTAAAGCTAATAAATTAGCATGATCTCAAGAAAACTAACAAACTGGTATTTTTGTAAGTAAATATAGCTAGAAAAATCTGAAAGAGAAGAGCGATAAGAATAGTCAAGATGTTGAAGCATACTATGAGCTTAAATAAATAAAGCACTGTGACACAGGCACATAACTAAATAGGCCAATGGAACAAATGCAAAATATACAAATATTTCCATAATCCTCTATGGGATTTTAAAATATGAGTAAAATGATGTTGTGACTCATGAAGAAAACCATAGATTACTCAGTAAGTGTGGCTCTATTTCAGGAGAATTTCAGAATTTTTATGTTACTATTTTTTCTATCATTTTAGATTACTACCTTCTTGTTGCAAAATACTCTTTGAAATATTTGATAGTGCTTCTTGACATTAAAATCAGTGGAGTTTGTTGTTAATAATGTTATGATAACTACCTTTAAGTTATATTTGCCTGGTAAGGAGGTCTGGCGGCACAGTAGTTGAGGTGCTGGGCTGTTAACTGAAAGGTGGCCGGTTCAAACTCACTCTCTGCTCCGTGAGAGAAAAGATGTAACAGTCCATTTCCTAAACGTGTACAGCCTTGGAAACAAAGGGAGTAGTTCTACTCTGTCTTGTAGGGTTGCTATGAGTCAGAATCAACTCGACAGCAGTGGGTGGCCTGGTAAATGTTTTTCATTCTATTAATTTGAACTCTTCTATGTTACTATGTTTTACATGTTTCTCTCATAAGCAAAACTGCAGATAGATGTGTTTTGTTCTGTATTGTTTTGTTTGCATTTTTTTATATCCAATATGTTATATTCCCTTCTTTTTTACAATGTAGTTTTTTCCTCTAACTGGTTAGGAAATTATACATTGTATTCCTATATTCAATACTTATCTTTAAACCCCCATGTATCATTAAAAAAAAAAAATTTTTTTTAGGTCAATAATATTATCCAAAACTATTTATTAAGCTGTTGTTATTTTCTAGGTGCAGTTATAGATGCTAAGCATATAGTAGGAAATCAAACACAAAAAAATCTTATTCAAAAAACAATCTCGTACAACAGAACTTATGAAATTATTTAGTACGATAGTGACAGATATTAAGGATAAAAAAATAAAGCAGAAAACAGTTACAGGAAGTGTAGTTGGTCTGTGTGCATCTGAAATTGGTCCAGGGCTATAGCAGTGCAGGTGGGAAAAAAATGATTGAATTTTGGATATTCTTTGATGATAGAGCAAAGAGGAGTCCAATAGATTGAATACAGGTTGTGAGAAAAACAGAAAAGTCAGCAATTTTTTTAGGATTTATGGACTAAGCAACTGAAAAATGAAATTATCATTAACTTTGATAGGAAGGAATGTTAAGTTTGAGATTCAACTAGAAACTGAAATGAGTGTGTTAAGTAGACATATGGCTATATGATTCTGGAATTCAGGAGAGAAAAGTCTATGGTAAAAATATATATGTTATGTGTTGCTATGGATGCTTGGATATATGCCATCAATATTTCAAATACCAGCAGGGTCACCCATGGTGGACAGGTTTCAGCAGAGCTCCCAAACTAAGACAGACTAGAAAGAAAAGCCTGGAGATCTACTTCTGAAAATTAGCCAATGAAAATCCTATGGATCCCAAAAGAATATCATCTGATATAATGCTGGAAGAAGAGTCCACAAGTTGGAAGGCACTACACAATAGTCCCAACTCCCAACAACGGACTCAAACATACAATAACCGTGAAGATGATGCAGTACAGGCAAAGTTTCATTCTGTTATACGTAAGGTCACCATGTGTCACAGCTGACTCAAAGACAACTAACAACAACAACACCACACTTAATGAGATTACATACAAAGAAAATATAGATAGGAAAGTGTGGAGCTCCAAAAACTGAACCCTTGAGCTCAGCACTATTTACATGTCGGACAGATGAGGAGGGACACAAAAAGAAAATTAAAAAGATATGGCAGGTAGGATGAAAACTAGTCCTGGTGATAGGTGAAGGAAGTGTTTCAAAGAGAAGAGAGTGATTAACTGAATCAAATATTTCTGGTCCATAAAGTAGGATGTGGAATGAGAAATGAACATTTAATTAAACAAAATGTAGGTCATTGTTGACCCTGATGAGAGAAGCGTTGGAGAAGATGCGGGGTTGAAGTATGATTTTAATGAGAATAAGAAAGGCTCAGAAGATAGAAATTGGCAACAATGGATGCACACAATTACTCTGATAAATTGGATTAATAATATTTAAAAGTTACCAATGTAGCTATTCTCTTCTTAAACAATATAAGAACCTTAAAGTTTGTTAAACAGTTAACCAATCATTTGCCTTCACCTTCTACTTTCTTAATTAAGAATTTAAGAAATTCCACTTTCTTAATTTCTTAATATTAGTCAATATAATATTACTGATTTTACACTCACTAGTTGATTACGTTTACTATTATATTTACTGTTATTTTCCTTTGCATTGCTTCTCTTACATTCCATCTTCCTGAATTCAATTTCCTATTTACGTAAATATATGTTTAAAATAATTTTTTCAGGACAATTAAACATGAAATCACTCATTCTTTCCTATTTGAAAATGACCTTATTTTATTTTCACCCTTAATTAAAATAGTTTAACTGGTATAGAATTCTAAGTTGACAGGTATTTCTCTTTTCTGCTTGAAAATATTATTTCATTAACTTGTAGCATTTACTATTACTTCTTCGCAGTCTTCTATTATTCTACTTGTAACTCCTTCTTCTCTCTAGTTTTTTTTTATATGGATATATCTTTACCTTTGGAGTTCTGAAGGTTCACTACCGCATCTAGGTGTAGATTAGGAAGAGGTGGGTTTTGCAATCTGCAGATGCTTACCTTTATTCAATCCTAGAAAATCCTCACTCATTATCATTAACTTTTTTCCCTATTTTTTTTATTTCTATTCTCTCCATATGGAACTGCTAGTCACACAATGCTGACTTTGGCATTCTCTTTATTTCCTTATCTATATTGGATTCAGGGTAATTTCCTACTTTTATTTCTATTTAAGATTTTTAACTTTTTTCCTATTTCATTCGAATCATTTTTCAAGTATGTCAGCCATTTGAGTGTCTTATCCTTTCATAATGGTCTTTCTTCCTTCTTTTACCTCATTCATGTTCACTATATTTATGCTATGATATTGATTAAAGTAAAGGTTAAATTATGCTTAAAAAATGAATCAGTTTAAAGATTTTCAAATAATATAAAACTATTTCTGCTTACATGCTAGGTCAAGCAGGGAGTGCAGCCAGCTCTGTCTACAAGGGTGTTCAGGGACACAGGTTTCTTCCTCTTGTTATTCTGCCACTCATTAGAATGTTGCTCTTGTCAGCATGTCTTACAGAGTCAGTGCTGGCTCATCAGTACCCCAGCACCATCCCTTTTTCTGGCTTGTGAGAACAGGCAAGGGGTGCTGTGGAATAAATAATCGATTTTCAAGAAATAATATAGAAGGTACACAAAGCACACCCACTCATACGCCACTGGCAAAAACTTAGTCGCTTGGCTACACCAAATACATGGATGTTGGGAAATGTATTTTCTAGAATGGTAGCCATTTCCCCAACTAAAAATCATTGCATATGTGTTGTGGTGGCATTTCTATTAAAAGGAAAATGAGAGAATGGATGGAATGGAAGTTAATTAGCAATCTTTGCCATACTCTCTGCAGACTGTTCGACTGTCTCAAGTTCTCAGGTTGCTTTTTTTTTTTTCTGAGTCAATCTAATCTCCTTCCTGTGAATTATTTTCGTATGTCACAATTATTTTTATTTTATGCTCATATTTGACAACATTTCATTTTTTACCTTCTATGGAGATTCCTGGCACCCTGTGGTATAGAAGTATCCCTGAAGGGTGTTGTACCTAAACCACTGAGTCGATTCCAGTTCACGGAGATCCCATGTGTTACAGGGTAAAACTGTTCCATAGGATTTTCTTGGCTGTATATTTATGCTAGCAGATCACCAGGCCTTTATTCTATGGTGCCGCTGGGTGGGTTTGAATCACCAACCTTTAGTTAGGAGTTAATTATGAACAACTTTTGCCATCCATGGACCTATTAAGGATTCTAGAGAAGTATAAATATAGCTTCAAATTGACAAACTCAATGTGCTGGTTTCTTAACACGAATTTGCTTTCATTTCTGAAATTCCAGAAAAATAAGACAAGATTACTTGCTGCTTCCCTGGACCAGTGAATACAGATTTTCTACCCCCTTATTAAGTGGATGGCTATATAATTTACTGTACAAACTGAGATAACTGAGTATACAATAGGCACAAACTGGAATCTGTCCTTGGAAAACCTGAATATATCGTCACTTTTTGGGGGTTTACCTTATAGTTGTGGAACACTTTTAAAGCCCCAGATTTATGAAGGATCTCAGTCCTAGCTCTTTGTCTCACATATGCCCAACCTCTTCTAAAATGTATTTGTACCTGGAAATGACCAAACAACATTCAAAAATCTGAAAAAATATTTTAAGAAAATTTTGAAATAGAAAAAGTCCTCTGATTCAGAAATATTAGAGTATAAATGTAACACTGAATATAAATATCTTAAAACAATACAAAAAACCAAACCAAACCCAGTGCTATTGAGTTGATTCCGACTCATAGCGACCCTATAGGACAAAGTAGAACTGCCCCATAGAGTTTCCAAGGAGCACCTTGCAGATTTGAACTGCTGACCCTTTGGTTAGCAGCTGTAGCACTTAACCACTATGCCACCATACAGCTTTATTTAATTCTACGTATATATAATAATTTATTTAAATACGAAAAGATAATACATAAAGTATCTTTAGCACAGAGCCAACAAAAATCCTAATTTTAAAAAAGGCCTTTATCACTTGAATCAATGCAAGGTGAGGTAAAAAATTTGAATCACCGTGGAAAAATATACAAGAAGAATCTAATGCATTTTCAGGCCTGAGGATACAAAATCTGCTTTAGTTATATTTCCAACCTGTTTTTGAACAATACCAGATGCTTTCTGTAATCTGTGTTTGACATGTAGTATAATTCTTGAGAAGATATTACTCTGAATTTTAAAAATTAGAAAAGGAAAGTTTCCATTAGTATCTTTCAAGTATGAACTAGAATTAGAAAGATATAGTTAATTTAATTTTAATTTGTGTTATCAACTTGGATTTAGACAACATACGTTTTTAATTCCTCAGGTTTCACTTTTATTGGATTAGTCTGATAAAAAAAAAAAAAATAGTAGCCCAAATCAGTGTTAATTATTTTACCTTATTTTATTTATTTTGCTGTTGTTATTGAGAATACACTCGGCAAAAGAATATGGAACACTTCGTGAACCTGCTGTCATCCTTGTGCAGGGGCCATATGAATCTTCTCGGTTATCATTCCAATTCTAGTACATGTCCTGCCAAAGTGAGCATTTCTTTTTTTTTTTTTTTTTAAGCTAATTTTCTTGGTCCATGAAGAACTTGTTTTCTTTCAAACATTTTACTTACAAGGAAGCATACTAAAAAGTAGTAAATTATCTACTGAAAAACAATCAAAGATAATCTTATTTTAAAGTTTATCTTCAGGTAGGGAAATAGCATTACTTCGTTGTAAATTAGAGATCGCGCTCTGAACTACTGCCTCCAAAAACATTCTTGTAACCTCACTTGAATTAGGATACTTCCAGATATAGTTTGATGATAATTTCTTGACTTTTTAAAAGACAAAGAGGTATAAAATATGCGTGTTGACAGTTTCCATTCCACTTCCGGTTAGCCTTCACATGCCGTTGTCACATAGGCATTGTGTTCACTCATCTCCCCAAGGATGTTTGACTCACAAGCTTAAGAATTTTCTCCAGCTTTGCTCCCTCCTTTCTATGTCCTATGCACCACAATATAGGCCTTCCCCTGTGTCCTCTGTGAACCCAATTTAAGTCACTAGCCTACAGATAACAATGCATTGAAGAGTGGCAGGGGAAGTCTGTGAACTTTTGTGCATGTGGTGTGAATTTATGTGTGTGGATGCTCATGTAAGAAACCCTGGCAGAGTAGTGGTTAAGTGCTACGGCTGCTAGCCAAAAGGTCGGCAGTTCTGGAAACTCTATGGTGCAGTTCTACTCTGTCCTATAGGGTCGCTACGAGTTGGAATCCACTTGACGGCAAGGGGTTATGCTCATGTAAGAGACAGGGAGTCAATGTTGTGGTTCATCAAATACTGTTTTAATGCTGTAGAAAGCTAACATGAGTGTTTCTAGGTAACTACTAAGTGACATATCTGTGCAGTTGAGGTGTGGTGGATTGGCACTACTGACTTTTTGCTGTGAATTTGGCCTTGTTGACTTAGACATTAGCCAAGGAATACATGTGAAAGACAGATAATAAGTGAGGACATGTATGCAGTGACAGAGAAAGAATATGTAGAAGAGAGGAACTGCAAGGCTGTTTAAAAAGATGACTTGGATCTATGAGACGGTGTGAGTGAAGATGAATTGTACGTCAGAGGGAGTTAGTGTATGACAGACAAGGTGCCTGGAAAAATAAGTTTGCAGATGTCAGAAAGGGATATATGTGCACGGCAGCACAACTAGAAAGTAGACAATAAAGGAAATAAGGTGAGGGCAGAATGTAGGAATGTTTTAGGAAAAAAAAGGAGGCAAGAATAGAAGAAAAACATAACTTAGGATATGCATATCTTTCAACTAAAAAAAATATATAAACAAACGAAAAACCTTTCTCATGATGAGAATAATCTATTTAAATCATAAGAGAAATCTTCAGGAAACATTATTTTGGAAGTAGCAAACACAAAGACAAAAGATAGTATTTTGCTCTCTCTCTTCATTTGACACCTTTGAATTATGGTATTGGCGAAGAATATTGAATATATCATGGACTGCCAGAAGAAGAACCAAATCTGCCCTGGAAGAAGTACAGCCAGGATGCTCCTTGGAAGCAAGGATGGTGAGACTTCATCTCAAATACTTTGGACATGTTATGAGGAGGGACCAGTCCCTGGAGAAGGACACCATGCTTGGTAAATTAGAAGGTCAGCAAAAAAGAGGAAGACCCTCAACAAGATGGATTGACACAGTGGCTGCAATGATGGGCTCAAGCATAATGATTGTGAGGATGGTGGGGGACTGGGCAGTGTTTCATTCTATTGTACACAGGTTTGCTATGAGTCAGAACCGAATGGACGGCGCCTAATAACAACTTCATTTCCAATCACCCTGAATGTCAGGAAGTTGTAATGGAAGCCAAAAAATTGAATTTTTTTTCCAGCATTTATATATTGGAGTCCCTGGGTGGTACAAACAGTTAAGACACTTGACTGTTAACCAAAAGATTAGAGGTTCCAGTCTACCCAGAGGCAGCTCAGAAGAAAGTCCTGGCCACCTACTTCCAAAAATTCAGCCATTGAAAACGCCGTGGACGGGTTTTACCCTGATAACACATGGGATTGCCATGAGTCAGAATCAGCTCGATGGCAGCCAGATTACTGGTTTTATTTAAACATGAAGTTGTACTATTTAAATTTGAAAAAACAACAACAAACTGTTCTGCCTTTGCCGTGTAAAACAGATTTGATTCATTGTTTCCCTGGCCAGGAAATTGACCTCCATAGAGGCATGGAACCATTTCTATGTTCCTCAAGATTGTTTCCTTATGTCCTCCTTAGCTCAACATATGTCCCCTAACATGTGTTTTCTTTTCCCTGTTCCCCACTAGACCCTACACGCCTTGGCAGTGATATATTAACTGGAAGCCAGTATAAAATACTAAATACTATTTATTCATACAATCAAACAATACCGTTTACAGCATAGTATGCACCCAGTTGTTTTTTAGGAGGTTTGGGCATATAGCTGTGAAGGGGGAGCAGAACAACAAACACTCTAGCTATTCTACTTTTTGTTTAAATTAAGAATATTGTTTTGTCATGTTTTATACTTATGTTGTTGTTGTTGTTGTTAGGCACCATTCAGTTGATTCCGACTCAGAGGGCACTGAATGGTCCTGCGCCATCCTCACAATTGTTGTTATGCTTGAGCCCACTGTTGGAGCCACTGTGTGAATCCAACTCATTGAGGGTCTTCCTCTTTTCACTGACTCTCTACTAAGTATGATGTCCTTCTCCAGGGACTGGTCCCTCCTGACAACATGGCCAAAGTAAGTGAGATAAAGTCTCGCCATCCTTGCTTCTAAGGAACATTCAGGCTGTAATCCTTTCAAGACAGGCTGTTCATTCTTCTGGCAATCCATGGTATATTCAATATTCTTCAACAACACCATAATTCAAATGAATCAGTTCTTCTTTGGTTTTCCTTATACATTGTCCAGCATTTGCATGCATATGAAGCGACTGAAAATACCATGGCTTGGGTCAGGTGCACCTTAGTCCTCAGGGTGACAACTTTTCTTTTGAACAGTTTAAAGAGGTCTTTTGCCACAGATTTGCCCAATGCAATAAATCGTTTGATTTCTTGACTGCTGCTTCCATGGGCATTGATTGTGGATCCAAGTAAAATTAAATCCTTGACAACTTTAATCTTTTCTCCATTTATCATGATGCTATATAAACTATAAAATTTATTATTTTCAATATACAGTGAGTAAAGGAACATTTTAAAAATGCTGTCAACTATTTTTACTTGTCTCCAAGTAGCATAATACTTAAACTAATAGGATTTTTAGAGAGAAAGGTCATGATTTTTTAATGACATTGTAAAAAGGTATAAATCCAGAGGTTTGGCAATACCCAAGAGCTAGGATCTGTTAATCCCAGGAAAACAATGAAAACATCAAAATGGCTTTCATTATATAGTAAAGAATAGTTCAGGTTGAAGTGCTGTAAAAACAATTACAGATCACTTAGAAAGGAAAAAGACGAACAAAGGAAAATAATTTGTCTTAGTTATAAATTTTGCAAAGTAATTATCATATTTAATACATAGTATCCTACAGCAATACTACAAAAGCAAATTACTGCTAAAAGCATCTTTGGTATCTCAAAATCAAATCTCTGCCCAATTTTAAATTTATATGTAGTGCAGTGACTGCACGATAGATTTCCTTATGGCATGTGATACAGCAATTACCCAGGCTGTGCATTAAATAATGCACTCATCCATTTCTGTGAGTGCCACTACTTCATATTGTCAGTTTCCTGTTTGGTGTTACTTCTCTAAGCTTTTTTTTTTCTCTAAGCCCATTCCAGAATGTGGTTGTGCTAGTGATATTTGATGGCACAAAGAGTTGATTTTGTTATTATAAAAAAATAAAAATATGTGGCGTTTTTAAAGATAAGCATACACTTAGGAAAGTATCATTTAAGTTTAGACTCTTTTCCTTTCACTTTTTTTCTTTTTGTCTTTCTTCTTCTCTCCTCTCTCTCCCTTCTTTCTTTCCTTCCACTCCTCCTCCTTCCTGACTTCTTCAGTTTCCCTCTCCCTTTCTTTTATTAGGAAAATTTCATTATTCTGATTAGTCATTCTCACTCTATCCCAACTTAAATAGCTCACTTACGGTTTCAGTTTGTTACAACGTAACTCCAAAGATTTTCCACCCTTACTTTGTCTGCTGCTATATTACTATAAAAAATACCTCCTCTATTTGTGTTCCATATATATATGTATATGTATATATTTATAAATATATATATATATATGTTTATGCCTTAATTTCCTGGTGCTGTCATATAAAAATATCAGAGTTGGTGTCTTTAAAGAACAGAAGTTGATTGTTTAACAGTTTTGGAGGCTAGGAGTCCAAATCTGGGCATTGGCTCTAGGGGAGAGTCCTTTCTTGACAGTTCTTGTTGTTGTTGTTAGGTGCCATTGAGTGGGTTCCAACTCTTATCAACACTATGTACAAAAGAACAAAACACTGCTTGGTTCTGTGCCATCCACACAATCATTGCTATGCTTGAGCCCATTGTTGTAGCCACTGTGTCAATTCATCTCATTGAGGGTCTTCCTCTTTTTTTGCTGACCCTCTACTTTACCAAGCATAATGTCCTTCTCCAGGGTCCAGTCCCTCCTAATAACATGTCCAAAGTATGTGAGACAAAGTCTCGCCATCCTCGCTTTCAAGGAGCGTTCTAGCTGTACTTCTTCCTAGACAAATTTGTTCATTTTTCTGGAAGTCCATGGTGTATTCAATATTCTTCACTAACATCATAATTCAAAGGCAATAATTGTCCTTTGGTCTTCCTTATTCATTGTCCAGCTTTCACATGCATATGAGGCAATCGAAAATACCATGGCTTGGGTCAGGCATATCTTATTCTTTAAGGTGACATCTTTGCTTTTTAAAACTTATAGAGGTCTTTTGCAGCAGAGTTTCCCAATGCAATACATCTTTTGATTTCTTGACTGCTGTTTCCATTGGCACTGATTATTAATCCAAGTAAAATTAAATCCTTGACAACTTCAATCTTTTTTCCATTTATCATGATGTTGCTTATTGGTCCAGTTGTGAGGATTTTTGTTTTCTTTATGTTGAGGTATAATCCATACTGAAGGTGTTGATGTTCATCAGTAAGTGCTTCAAGTCCTCTCTGCTTTCAGCAAGGAAGGTCATGTCATCTGCATATTGCACGTTGTTAATGAGACTTCCTCCAGCCCTGATTCTGCATTCTTCTTCATATAGTTCAATTTCTCAGATTATTTGCTCAGCACACAGACTGAATAATTATGGTGAAAGAATACAACCTCAACGCACAAACTCCCTTATTTTAAACCATGCAGTTCTGTTCAAACAAATGCCTCTTGGTCTACGTACAGGTTCTACATGAGCAAAATTAAGTGTTCTGGCATTCCCATTCTTCACAATGTTATCTGTAATTTGTTATGATCCATACACTCAAATGACTTTGCATAGTCCATAAAACACAGGTAAATATCTTTCTGGTATTCTCTGCTTTCAACCAAGATCCATCAGACATCAGCAATAATATCCCTTGTCCCAAGTCCTCTTCTAAATACTGCTTGAATCTCTGGCAGTTCCTTGTGGACGTATTGCTGCAGCCATTGTTGAATTATCATTAGGAAAAATTACTTTCATGTGATATTAACGATAGTCTTCTATAATTTCCGAATTCTGTTGTAATTCACGTTTCTTTGGAACGGGCACAGATACTTTTTCCAGTTGGCCGGCCAGGTAGCTGTCGTCTAAATTTCTTGGCATAGATGAGTCAGTGCTTCCAGTGTTACATCCATTTGTTGAAACATCTCAGCTGGTATTCTGTCAATTCCAGAAGCCTTGTTTTTCTCCTGTGCCTTCAGGACAGCTTGGCCTTCTTCCTTCAATGCCATCTGTTCTCGATCATGTGCTACCTCCTGAAATGGTTGTACGTCTGTGTATCCCTTCCATTTTCTTTTGATGTTTTCTGCATTGTTCTATATTTTTCCGTAGACTTTTTCAATATTGTGACTAAAGGCTTGAATTTTTATCTTCAGTTTATTCATCTTAAGAAACGCTGAGCATGTTCTTCTCTTTGGTTTTTTTAACTCAAGGACTTTACACATTTTATTATAATACATTACTTTGTCTTCTTGAGCCACCCTTTGAGATCTTCTGTTCACCTGTTACTTAATCATTTCTTCCATTACCTTTAGCTCCTCCACATTCAAGAGCAAGTTTCAGAGTCTTTTCTGATATTAATTTTGTTTTCTTCTTTTTTCCTTTTTAATGACCTTTTCCTTTCTTCATGTATGATGTCCTTGGTGTCATCTCAGTCCTTGAAGTCATCTCACAACTCATCTGATCTTCAGTCACTAGTGTTCTATGTGTCATTAATGTTCCATGTGTCATTTCTTGGCATTCTTTGGCTTGTAGACAAGTACTCATATGGCCTCTTCCTTCTGTCTATGCATCTTTCTGTGTTTATACTCCCCTTTATATAACACCACTCAGAAGGGATTAGGTTTAGGACCCACCCTACTCTATTATGACCTCATTAACATAACAGAAAAAAAAGGCACTTTATTTCCAAAATGTGTCACAATCAAGTTACAGGGGTTAGGACTTCAACTTATATTTTTGGGGGAGGAGGACATAACTCAATCCATAACATTACTACAGAAAACAATGCATTTTTTTTCTGCCCTTGCCCTGCCATGAAATAAATAATATTTTAGCTCCTAGATAAATGAACTAGTACATAGAGGTACAGACTTAGCTGCAAAAGTATACATGTAATTAATATAAGACATGTGATAGGAATAAATCATCTAAGATATCTTCCCTCCCCTCTATTTATAGTAGGAGATAATAGAGGACAAGAAAGGAAGTAAAGGGAAGCAAAGAAGAGGAAAACAAAAAATAAAATATCCAAAAAAAAAAAAAATTCTAGTAAAGAAAGATTGGAAATTTTCCTTTCATGGATTTTCCTTCTAAAACAGTAACTAAGCTTTTTGTACCACCTAGGTTAATGAGCCACAGGGGCTATCCCTCACCCCTGTCTTTTGCCTTTGATTTTAAGATTAACTCCATTAAGGAATTAAGCTGGTATAAAAGGATGAGAGTGAGACAAAAGGCTGTTGACTTCATTGGAAGACAAGGAGTGATCTACAGTCGGAGGAGGATTCCTAGACTGGACACTAGAGGACAGGGCAATTTCAAGACTAGAAAGGTCAACCATGGTTCTACTGCCATTGGCAGGAACTGAGACCTGCTCCCACAAAGTACCTAAAGGTGGATCCTCTCACATGGGGAGAGGATGTGTGCATGCCCATGGTAGCAGTTCATTAATCCGAGTGATGGTGGGTGCCTCTGTGAAGGAGCAAGTGGAGAGCACAATGTCTGAAAGATGGGAAACGTTCTCAAGCAGTAGAAGCAGCATGTAAGTAATAAAAGCAATTGCGTAAGCCTTAATACTAGGCCCTTTTGTCTGAAGAAAAGCTCGAGATTCCATATAGCTTGCGATAGGCAAAATAATGCCTCCCTCTCCAAGGATATCTACATCCCGATCCCTGGGACCTAAGAACATGTCACCTTACATGGCAAAAAGGAATTAAAGTTGCAAATGTAATGAAAGGTTTCTAATTAGCTGACCATAAAATAAATGACGCTGGATTATCCCTGTGAATCCAATGTAATTACAAGAGTCCTCAAAAGTGGAATCAGGGATACAGAAGAGGAAGTTAGAGTGAGGATATACGAGAAGGACTCAACCTGCTGTTTTTGGTTTTGAAAATGGATGAAGAGGGCTATGAATCAAGAAATACTAGGAGCTTCAAGAATTTGGAAAAGGCAAGAGAATGAGTTTCCCTGAAGCCACCAAAAGGAACACAGCACCATCATTGGTTTTAGTTCAACAAGACCCATGTCAGACTTCTGTCCTACGGAACTGTAAAATAATAATTTTGTATTGTTTCAAATCACTCTCTGTTTGTGGTAATTGGTTATAGCAGCAATAGCAAACTAATAGACAACTAAAAAAAAAAAAAAAAAGATGAAATACTGAAAATTTACTATTAGTCTTAACTATGAAATTTAATTTGATTTGAGAAAATAAGACAAATGTAATATTACATGTGTGAAGTAGTATGGAACAAACACACATTTATTTCATAAATATCTCTCAAAAAGATTCACTCCATGTGGAAAGACCCCACTCAATGCTGACTCACAGTAATATACTTCTTAGGACCATCAACTCAAATGTGTGTGAATAACCAAGAGAAAAATTGTTTGAGACAAATAAAAGGCTTTGTGCATATATGTATCCTGAAAGGAGCTGCATCAGAAGGTTAAGCCTCCCAAAGCTGAGGCTGTTTATAATGGAGCACCTGCAAGCTCAGCGTGACTCAGCTCACCAGGGTCAGTGTCATGCCTGACCCATTCAAGTCTGCAAGCAGCCCCTGGGGAGCCATTTTATCGCTCAACTGTCAACTGCAGAGAGCTGAGCCATATCCTGCAAATACCCTATAATGAGGAGATTTTGTTCTAAAGGGTGGCTATTACACGGACAAGAACTACAGAAATCCTGGGTTTATACTGGAGGTCAAATTCTCAGCAAGTAAAGCTTTTAGTTACCGCCCTCCCAAGCATAAAAGGAGAAGTGAAATACTCTGCACTTCCCCACAACATGTTTTTCCTTCCTGTCAGGCTTCTGCCTAAAATACTGCCTACTGACTGAAGTTAAACTACATGCAGGTGCTAATGCTGGCAGAGGGCTAAAGGTACTAAAGAAAGGTCTACCTGGAGCAGAGGCTCTGGGCAGCAGACAGAAAGTGATTCCATGCAGATCCTGGCACAGGCTCCTTTACCTTGTGTACAACACAGCACACCTTGTGGGTATGAGCCCCAAGTCTGAGAAATACTCACTTAGGTCTGAGTACAATCCTCCATAAACTGACACATAAGAAGAAGAAAAAAAAAAAAAATGTGGCTGCAATATAATTCCATCATATACATGAGGAAACATTTATAGCACACTATAAACATTTTCCCTCATTTCAATTTTATATAAAACTATTTTAACATTTACCTCACCAAAATTTACTTTATGTCTCAGTTTAATCAAACTTGATGTCTGATAGAATCACACCCTCGAGAACTGTGAAGGGTCACTTGATGTCAAGAGGCCTCATTCTGCTGATCCACCCCAGCAAGACACATTTGAACTATTTTCTGAAAAACAAAAGAAGACAGTCCACAGGAATGTTGTGCTTTACAAGAAGGAAAGAAGTTTTTCACTCCTGGAGAAAACTAACATTGTTAATCACCAACACATAAATAACACAAATATTGCACTCTTTGAAGAGAATACTAGATAATGGCTTAAGTTTGTATTCTCCGTTTTATAGCATTTATGGGTCCACATGTAGCCCTGAAGGCCAATTCCAATTACAATGGAGAAAGGCCTAACCTTGCAGACTCTGTTAAATCAGCAGGCTTAGTAAGTGGCCCCAGGAGTTCACCAATCTATGCACTCTTCATATCAAAGCTTGCATCAACATAACAGTTATTACTCTGTACCATTGGGGACAATTTCTTCTTATTTGAAAATTTTCTCTCAGGTGACTAGGGAATGAAACTTTTGTTGGCACATTCACAAGGAACATATACAATATAAATCGCTCAGTATGGAATTGAAATTTAGAGATACATTATTTAATGAGGAAGATTTAGCGTTTGAGATAAAGTGTAATTAAACATCTATTAGTTGTCATTTTTTATGAGTGAAATTAAACAAACATCAAATCTGAAAATATGATATGTAGCCAGTAATACAGCAAAATCCAATCCTAGTTAGTTATTGTGGGAGATGACTCACAACATGAAAGAAAATAAATCATTGCATAGGAAATTTATCTTTAGCTAATGATACAAAGGCTGAAATGTCTTTTTATGCACTTGTGTAAGCTATATTTTTTCAGTATATTTTTTCTTTCATTATTCAGTGTTAGTTGGAAAAGCTATTGGATTTTCAGTTTATCTTTTTTAATCAATCTAAATAAAGTTAACTAAGTGAAGGAGTAATAAACAAGAGCTGATTATTTAAAATTAAAAAGACATACATATCACTAAATAAAAACACCAACGTGAAAATTGCAAAGGAAAATGAACTAGTAGAATTATTTGTTCCTTTTACACAGATCTCATGTATGAAATAAAGAGGAGGAAAAGGCCTAAAAAATAGACTGACAATAAGGATGGGTACATGAAAAAACAAATAAATACAATAATGTCTTCCAAACTAAAGTTTACCAATAACTCAGAAAATGTAATCATTACTATAGTAATGAGTCCAAATAGTTGTTTGCACACCAAATACTTTTAGTTTCAATACATGAGGAAAAATAGCCACTACATTAGTTTACATAGGATTTAATATGGAAACCCTGATGGCGTAGTGGTTAAGTGCTACAGCTGCTAACCAAAGGTCGGCAGTTCGAATTTACTAGGTGCTCCTTGAAAACCCTACAGGACAGTTCTACTCTGTCCTACAGGGTTGCTATGAGTCAGGTTTGGTTTTGGCATTGAGACATCTAAGCTCAACTTAGTTTTTTACTCTTCTTTAGCTGGCTTACACGTTTTTCTGTCTGACAGCTTGGTAGACTTTTTTTCTCATATTTAAAATTCAATACATCCATGCCTACAAGAAACATGATTCTGCTTCGCTCTTCCAGATTCAGTTCTGTCCCTAAAAAAGGAAACATGTATCAACTCAATCATGCTAGGAACTTAAGTCATAAACCTAGGCTTTGGTACTAAGGAAACCATTTACCAATGTTGGCTTTGTCTTTAATATGTATTTTTTTGTCCTATTTCTCAACTGGTTTAGTAGTCGGGTGTGGAAGAGAAGTGCTATTAATTGAGCCCTCTTGTTACCCCAATATATGGTGTATGGTTGAAAACCACGAGGTATTTATAAGGAGTAGAATATGGAGGAGTAAAATATACATTACCAAGACAGTGCATATTTGAAGACTAGAATTTTTGTATGGGCAGGGCATTTTGAATTGGATGCTTCTAGATGCCTCCATTGGGCCATAAAGCTGATTTTCACAATTGCGTAAATTTACAATTGTTACAAATTGACTTTTACTTGTTGGCTTGGGAAAGAGGCATGAAGCCTCAGGGTCCTTAACATACTATCTTGGCAGGTCACTGCAGCTTATTGTCACTTTATCTCCAGGTGAGTGTCTGTTTCTAAGGATGACCAGCAGTTCCTTAACAGGTAGGCTGCATGTGACAGATTTAAATAAATGACAGTGGGCCTCAGCAATCACAGGGACCTATAAGCCTCAACAAAGACATAAGCATCAGGGGTGTCTGAATGGACAAGGAAGTAGTTCGGTGAAATTCCAACCTCAAGTGTGGAACTCAGCAAATGTCAACCACAAGAAGTTTGGCAAGCTAATGCCATATGGGCAGGTCTCAACTAAGGGCAGATTCAAACAGCTTCAGGATACAGGCTACTGTTGTTCAACAGGAGCTAATTATGCAATTACAGCTTTTTCCTGTTTTATCTATAGGGAGCAGAGTATTTCCAAATATAGGCCTTCCAAATATTAGAAGCTGAAAAATGTTGTTGTTAAACTTTAATGAACCATGGTTGTGAGAGTTCCCAGCTTTAAATGGTTAATATCATGCCCTTCTAGGCAGTTCTAGATTGTTTTCTCCCAAAATCCATTCTCCATTCAAGCCACGTAGCTTACTCACATGCACAAAAGAGAGAAGAAACTCAAAGGATTAAATGGGAAGCTCCAAGGCTATACAGATATTTAAATCAATACAGAAATTGCCTATTCCCTGAAGGAAACAGCCAAAGTCATTTCTGAATTTATTACTCTAAAAGGAAAGAAAGAGAGAGATCAGGAAGGATCATAATATATTGAGTCCAGACTTGAATTAGATGCTGGTTGGGATTTCTTCATTCAATAAATTGAACACAGGTAAAATTTAACATCATTAGTGAATGTTTTTCTCAGACCCCTCAATACATAATCTAGAAGGGTACACTACTTGTAAACAGAGATGAAGTAAAATAGATAATCATTTTGTAAATGTTTTATACACACACACACATATACATACATATATATGTTAACCTGTCGCTGTCAAGTTGATTCTGACTTATAACGGCCTTATGGGACAGAGTAAAACTGCTCCATAGGATTTCCAAGGCTGTAATCTTTACAGAGCAGGTTGCCACATCTTTCTTCTGTGGAGCAGCTGGTGTGTTCAAGCCACTGACCTTTAGGTTAGAAGCCAAGCGCTTAACCACTGTGCCACCAACCCTTCTTAATTTTGTCCTTTACATATATATATATATAAAGGGCAAGATTAAGGAACAGATTAAACTTCTGCTCAAAAAATTCTTCCCAAATATATAAAAGAACGGTAGGAAGAAATAAAAAGAGAAAAATATTCCATTACTTCCAAAAAAGTAGTAATAAATGCAAATGCATGTTTGTAAAAGAACAAGATGGGGCTTTATATACTGATATGATATAAAGTTAAGTGGAAAAGCAAAGCACACAGTAGTGTATATAGTAGAAGATTATACTCATTGCTCATATATCTATTACATATCTTTCAAACAGTGCTTGAGAAACTGATAAGCTAGGGAGTGAAAGTAGATGCCTAAGAAGGAAGGGAATGAATATTTTCACTGTATATAGTTTTATACCATTTGATTTGCTTATAGTCTATTCCAAATAAAGAAATAAAAATTAAATAAAAAAGAAAAACATAATCTACTGAGCCTTCCCCTAGTAAAAAAACCAAACCCAATGCTGTCAAGTTAACTTTGACTCATAGTGCCCCTACAGGACAGAGTAGAGCTGCTCCAAAGGGCTTACAAGGCTGTATTCTTTATGCAAGCAGATTGCCACATCTTTTTTCAGAGGAAGGGCTGGTAGGTTCGAACTCTCAATCTTTTGGTTAGCAGCTGTATGCTTAACCACTGTGCAACCAGCCTCCTTTACCCTCATAGTGTGTTTCTAATAGCCAATCCATCTTCTTTGCTTTGAGGTAACCACAGATAACATTTTTTTTTATTATTTTCTACATATCTTTTGTGAATATGCAGTAGAGTGTGCATATTTGTGTTTGCATATGTAGACAATGAGAAATATTGTCAAATTTCAAAGGCTGAGCCTCCCTCCATGACAAAGGGATGTTAAAGTTGATCTTTTAAATATCTACTGCTAACACCCAAGCCTAGTCAATGTAAGAAATTCTTTTAAAGAAACTCATTATCCTAGGGAGTATTGTTATATCCTCTTTACCCCTGTAGGGAAAAGGAAGATGTTTTTCCCCCACAGGGCAAGTAGGGCTATGAAAAATGGATGCTTGCAGAATGAAAAACAAGCATCTGAACCTCAGGTCGAATGCTTACTAAGTCTCAAAAATTAGTAGGCCAGCCCCACACTGTACTGGAGCAGAGCACCAGAGATTTCTTGGGTTTGGGGTCTTGAGAAGTAGGGTGACTGACCATCACCTGGAAAAGTCTAAAGGCAAGAAGACTAAAGGACCAATCTTCAATGACAATGCAAACAAATAGAGGGCAATAATGGTAGCAACATCTCCTTCCAGACTTTGGTGGGAAAGGCTCCAGGCTAGGAAAAGTAGATCTCAGGCAGGTAAAAATGAAGCTGAAATGAAGACAGATTTTCTAAGAAGTTACACAGAGAAGGCAACACTCATGGAATGATGAACTTTGGAGGTTATATGGTAATGAGGTCCTCTAAAGAATCCATCTATTATGGATTGAATTGTATCCCCCAAAAGATGTGTTGAAGCCCTAACCCACAGTCTCTGTGAATGTGACTTTATTTGGAAATAAGGTATTGGAAGATGCTATCAGTTACCATGGGGTCATACTGGAGTAGGGTGGGTCTTAATCCAACATGAATAGCATTCTTATAAAAAGATAAGAGGAATAAAGGGACACAGAGGTAAGGTGGCCATGTGAAGACAGAGATGGAATTTATGCTGCCATAAGCCAAGAAATACCTGGAGACAAGAAAGGGTCTTTCCCTTGAGCCTTCAGAGAGAACATCCTACTTACATTTAAATTCTGACTTCTAGCTTCCAAAACTGTGACATTGTCAATTTCTGATGTTTTAAGCCACCCACTTTGCGGTACTTTGTTCTGACAGCCCCAAGAAACTAATAAATCGTTAATGTACCCTCATTAGAAAGGTTGAGATACCTCTCATAAAAGAGAGAAAAGAGAGAATTAAGATATACAAGACAGACTTACTAAGAGCACAGAACAAAGAAAAAAGCCTTTCCCTGTGGGAGTTTTGCCCCCTCTTTTTATCTCTGGAATTGCAGAAGTAAGTGAAGGAGGAATAGAGGAAAAACGGTAAAAAAAAAAAAAAGTAATCCCCTTCTTCTTCCCTGCTGATCTATCTCCTTCAAGGGGAGAATAGAAAATTGGAAGTGAGATTAAAGGCTTAGACTGAGTGAAATATTTTAACAACTGAAAATTTCTAGAAAGTTATGGAATCTTACCAAGTTGCCACGTGAAAAGGGGCTGACAATGATGGGAGAAGACAATCCAACAAAGTGTTTGAGGGGATGGGATGGGATAACCTGTTTTCCAACTATATCATTCTGAGTTCAACATATTTATTAAGGCATTGCCGATGCTATATATTAATATTAAAAAATATAGTACATATTTTTACAGTAGAAGAAATGACAATATAAAATTCTTTTTGATATTTCCTTTGCTTCTCTGGCTATATGTTTTGTTTTGTATAGGAATGTGGATATGTTTTGCCGTCTGTAAAGTATACAGATTTCTTTCAGTTCTTTTAAAAGTTATTTCCCTAACACTAAAATATATAATTTAATTACTGTGTACACTGATACTTTCTCCCACCTTTTGTCTCCCACTTTATCTCAATGTTTTTGTTAGTTTTCATATTGTATAGTGGCATAACATTATCTTGGATTGCCATGGCTTATAACATTTTTATTCCCTTGTGAGCCATAATTCTAACAATTGCAGTATTTTTCCACATTTAAATGGATTCATCACTCACCAGCTGCTATTCTAGGACATGGTTTCTACGTTCCAAAAATTCTTTATTTTGCTGCATTTAGTTGTTAGCAGTATTTCATCTCCAAGTCTTACCTTTCCAGAGAATTTTACAGGTGCTGAGTTCCCTGAGCTCTTGAGTTTTTATAAAGGTTTTCCTTCCACAATTATACATGAATGACAATTTGCTTGGCATTTCTGATTCACTCTTTGCATCACTTAGAATTCAGCTGTCATTACAATACTGTGGATTGGAATTAACAGTTGGGCCCCCTGGCAGTGGGTTTTTTGGTTTTGGTGTTAAGACATCTAGGAGCTCTGGCTGCACAGTCCTTAAAGCACTGGACTGCTAACCTAAAGGTGGCAGTTCCAACCCACCAGCCACTCAGCCGAGAAAGATGTGCTACTCTGCTTCCTGAAAGATTACCGCCTTGGAATCCCTATGAGCAGTTCCACTCTGTCCTATGGGTCACTATGAGTCAGAATCGGCTCTATGGCAATGTTTTTGTTTTTGTTTTTTTCAGTTGAGACATCTGAGCCCAACTTAGCTTTTTACTCTTTATTTAGCTTACATGTTTTTTTCTGTCTGACAGCTTGGCAGACGCTTTCTTCGTATTTAAAATTCAATACATTCACGGATGCCCATGTGCCCGGGGCAGGGCACCTTAGAGTCTCTGATGGTGGCTTGGAAGGCACCAGAGGACAATGCAACGTCACCGCTACTGCGATTATTGTGACGGCCCCTCCTTCATCACTATAAACACCTGGCCTGCCCTGGTCCTCAGCACAAGATCTTGCAGCGCAAGACCGAGTGAATGTGGTGCGCCGCTCAGCTCACAGAATGAATGGACATGGCCATCACAACGGTGATTAAACTCGGGATCGGGCTGCTGCTTCTGACACTGCTCCTACCAGCAGGATCCTATACACCGATACTTAGCACAACTCCGGAAACATTCACAACGTCAGCCGCCCAGGGCACTGCCCTGAAGTTTACAACTGGTCTCCTGGTGGTCTTCCTCGCTACTCTTCTATCGCTACATCTCTACTGTTAAGAAAAGGGCCAAGAAACATCTCCACTTTTTCATCCCATCTTCTAAACTCAGTCCAAAAGATGTTTAGAAGTCCAATGTGGCAAGGTAAAAATAGTCTTCATTAAAGCTTCTAATTTCTTCCCTTATATTTTTGACCCATAAAATGTAGAGAATCCCGAATTCGACTGCTTTCAAGGACGTCTGAAGGATTTGACTCATGGTGCATGCCAATGTTAAATCTTCTGGAATGTTCGCATACAAGACTGGAGAAATAACATCCAAAAAGTGAAAGACATTAGTCCATTATATGTGGCTTTGGAAATATGAACACTTTGAAATCTACCTTTAAAATAGATTTCACTTTGATATCAAAATAAATAAATAAATAAAAGCTGGAATGGGGAGATTCAGGTTTCATTTTGGCTCATTAAGTCAATAAGGCCATAAAACAATTCTGTCATATAAAAAGCATCCATGATTCTCTGTTTATACACTCAGACAGACATAAAGTAGGCACTTCCCATTACACATCAGTCTCAACTAAACCTTAAAATGCTTTTTATTACTGCATATGTAAAACATATATTTTCAAGGCATATTTGACAAATTTTGAAATTAAGACATAGGCATTTCAAAGAGCCAAGTCAGGTCTTTGGGAAACGAAAACAAGAAGCTAACATGCACTGAATTCACATACAAAAAAAACTCTTTCTATAAATACTTTTTATAACTTCATGGATCAGAAAGGTCACATCTGAAATACTTTCAGCATCAGTCAATATTTTTAGATAGTTAGAAACTGATCCTAATCCTAAAGTGGGCTTAATCTGGCACATAAATATTTTACAACTTCTGTGAAATGCAGAAACCTGTCTAGAAACAGACATTCATATAATCTTTGATTAAAATGATCAAATGCTGAAGCTTAGGTATTCCAGTATCTAATACATAGCCATAGTGATCTTAATAACCAAAGTCAATTTTTGCCACCTTTAGAAACATCGGTGAGTACAACCAGATCCAACAGAACTCAAGCTACTGTGGGTATAAGTGAACATTTCTTTTTGCTTCATATCTGAACATTGTACTTCTGTTTTGGATTGTATTTAGTATCTGTGTATTTATGCTTTGATTCATGTTATGGGACTGAATTTCATTGAACACAAACTAAAAAATAGCAACAACAAAAAGCAAAGTGCAAAAAAAAAAAGATACATTCAATCAGCATATACCTCTGTGTGTACGATTTTGCATGAATTTTTCTTAGAACATTTTATTTACCACTTTGGTGTAGAGTCATGTTTTTATGTAGGTAAAATTGTCTTTTATTATTTCTTTAATATATTTCTGCTCCATTTTTCTGTTAATTTATTCAAGAACACCCTGTGGGCATATTGTATCTCCTTTGAGTTCCATATATAGAACACGTGTTACTTTGTGTGACTTTCATCAGTTTGTTCTCCATGACATTACATATATCTTCAAACAGAATTCCTAGTTCTTGCTGTTTGTAATGTATATCTCATTTTTGTAATGGTTTAATTGTTGTCGATTGTTTTCTTTCTTTAGCTCTGCTTGTCATTCAACTTTCTTTGTTGCCTCGGAGGCAACAGAGGCAAGTGACTAAAAGAATGTATTTTGTAGCCATACTGCCTGGGATCTAATCCTACCTCTGTTGTGTGACTTTGATCAAGCTACTTCACTTCTATTTAACTCAGTTTTCTTATATAAAAAATGGAAATAATAATTATACTACCTACATAATTGGGTTGCTGTGAAGATTAAATGAGTGCTTAGTGGAGTTCCTGATAGGAAAGTATTGGAGCACTTAGCAGAGACCGGGAACATAGTGAGTAATATATTACCATTAGCTGTTATCTCTTCTTTGGATATTCACTTTTGACTATTATGTAAGTAGTTTCTTTTTTACTTATTTCTTTGAAAGAAGACAGTCTTATATTGGGCTGCTCTTTACCTCAGAAAATCATAGTTAGATATGAGCTGAGGCAACTAGGATAAACAGTCCAAAAATGGTGCCTATTTTAGGGATTTGTTGTAGTGAAACAACCCTCCCAAAGCCTTGTGCACCAAAGAGACTTCTATTGTGACGTATCAGAAAACAAAAATGGGAAATTGGCTGCAAGCACTCAGGCTATCCAAAAACCAAACCAAATCCATTGCTGTCAAGATGATTTGACTCATAGCAACTCTATAGAACAGAGTAGAACTGCCCTATGGCGTTTCCAAGGATTGGCTGGTGGATTCAAACTGCCAGCCTTTTGGTTAGCAGCCAAACACTTAACAACTGCACCACCAGGGCTCCATTCAAGCTATAAGCAGACCGAAATCAAAGAAATACAATCTATAAGTACTTTTTATACAATTTTGATAGGTGCTGACTCATTATGAATTGAGCAAGGATCTTTCAACATACCCGTTATAATCACTGGAATATGTACTTATGAGTAACTTACTTATAGACTATGATCAGTTAAAGTAAATGCAAAAAAAAACATCATGATGGGGAGACCTTTGCTTTTCTTTTCTAACAATGTGGTCTCTTGGCTCAGGTGTCCTGGGTCTTTCATATTACGGTTGTCTTTTTTTTTTTTTTTTTTGTTATGTAGGCTATGTGTGATATTGGGTATGTGTTTAACTTGCTTCCTGGGGTAAATTGTTATTCAGTTTTGGTATGCACATCCACAGTCCGTTGAACCAGTTAGAGCAGTCTGTTCTACCCTTTGATGTAATTTCTTATTGGTTGACGTCCTATAGATTTTGACAACAAGTTGACTTTCTATGGCTATGGCCTGCTGTGGTTAGGTTAACCTTTATCAGATTGAATTGTGTCCCCTCAAAATATGTGTCATAAATTGTAACCCCTATACCAATGGATATAATCCACTTGGGAATAGGGTTTTCTTTTTATGTTAATTAAAAAAAAAAATTTTTTTTTTTTTAAGGACCTATTTTTTTATTAGTGTAGGATGTGTGTTAAGCCAATCACTTTTGAGATATAACAGGGGCAGATTAGGCACAGTAGTAAGGAAGCACAGATGGGGGATGATAGATGTCATGCCACATGAAGATCCCCAAGGAACCAAGGAACAGAATTTGAAAAGAGACAAAGACCTTCCCCCAGAGCCAACATGGAAAGTCTTCCCCTGGAGCTATTGCCCTGAATGCAGACTTCTAGCCTCCTAACTGTGACAAAATAAATTTTGTAAAGCCACCTAAAAACTAAGACAGAATTAAGTTCTAGGAGTGTAGTGTTGCTCTAATAACTACTTAAAACGTGAAAGTTGTTTTGCAACTGGGTAATGGGTAGAATCTGAGGGAATTTTGATATGCTTCATAGTAAGGCACTAATTGTCTGGAAGAGATTGTTGGTAGAATTACGGACATTGAGGGTTATTCCAATGAGGGCTCAGAAACAATGGAGAGCTGTGGGGAGAACTATTGCCATGAACAGAACATTACTAACAATGTATACCTTAAAACGTGCTTCTGGTGAGGCTTTAAAAGGAATGATGAACACATGATTGGACACTGGAGGGAAGGTTATGCTTTTTACGCAGTGGCAAGTAACTCATCTAAATTATGTTCAAATGTTTGGTGGAAGGTAGAATTATAAGCTATGGTCGTGGATTTTTGACTAAGGTGATTTCTAAGCAAGATCTTAAAAAGGCTGTGTAGTTTATCATTGCTGCCTACAGTAAAATCCAAAAGAAAGATATATATTTAAAAGTGAACTGTGAAAAATGAAACCAAAACTTAAAGATTTCCAAAATTCTCTTATACAAACTAAGGGCAACTTCCTAGAATTTTTACCAAGAAAGTGGCTACACAGTTTTCTGTTAAGGAGATTAAGCCTGTGACTGATAGATCTAATCAACCACCAAAGAAAACCTATCAGCTTAGACTGAAAGACACAGAGACAAGATGACATGAAGGAAAACCATTTGCCTCTTGAAATTATATAGGTGTGGACTGGAATTAACAGGTCACTGTAGCTTCTTGGTTGAAAACATCTGTTGTCCTCCAAGAAAGGGAAGCCATCATCCCGGGAACAGATCAGATATCAGCAGAACTGTTGAAGGTCCTTGGAGTAAGGTTGCCTACATTTCAAAAGTTAGAACCACTGCCTTATATCAAATGGTAGAAAACCATATCCTAGGTTTTAAAGAGTTAAATCTCTACCACCTTGGTTCCAGAGGGAGAAGCTGTCTTTCAGGAAGGCCAAGAGGATGGGATTGCTGCCAAAAGCTGAGGAGGTGGGGTTGCCATGCCCAAGGGTCAGGAGAATGGGGCCCACACCCAAAGTTGAGGGGGTTAAGTTGCCATGTCAAAGGGCCAGGAGCATGGAGTGACCCAAGACCAAGGAGCTAAGGCTACCACTCAAGAGCATTAGGAGAATGGAGCTGCTCAAAACCAAGGGGTTGAGGTTGCCCTTACAGTGGTCCTGGAAGATGGGGCTGAGACCCAGGACCAAGGGGCCTCTACCCAGAATCCAGAGACTGTGGCCAACGAGCAGAGTCTGGAAGGAAGCACCATTGCCTAGATGTCCCAGACAATAGAGAATTATTTGCAGGCCTTGAGAGCTAATGGAATTTGTTCTGCTGAGTTTTGAACATGCTTGGTGTCTTTGAATCCTTCTTTTCCTTTAATTTCTCCCATTTGTGATGAAAATGTACTTTGAAAGCAGGTAACTAGTATTCTAGATTTCACCATTTCACAGATGAAGAGGAATTTTACCCAGAATGGAGCACATCCAGAGTCATACTTGATCTAGATGATTCCAAAAATGAGATTTTAGACTTACAGTTAATTCTGGAATGAAACAAGACTTTTGGAACAATGTGCTAGGGTGACTATGTTTTTGAGTGTGGGAAAGACATGAGTTTTGGGAGACCAAATGGTGGAATATTACAGATTCAATCGTGTCCCTCTGATATGTGTTATAAATCCTAACCTCCATATCTATGGATTTAATCCTATTTGTGAATAGGATTTTTGTTATGTTAATGAGGCCCTAACAATGTAGGGAATGTGTTAAGCCAATCACTTTTGAAATATAACAGGAGTAGATTAGGTACAGAAACAAGGAAGCACAGATGGAGAAGATAGATTAAGATCACTGTCGTGGATTGAATTGTATTCCCCAAAGATATGTGTCAGCTTGGTTAGGCCATGATTCCCAGTATAGTGTGGTTGTCCTCCATTTTGTGATTTTACTATGTGTTATAAATCTTAATCTCTGCCTGTGGTAAAATTAGATTATGTTAAAGAGGATCAGGGTGGGATGTAAAATCCTTACCCAGGTCACATTCCTGATCCAGTATAAAAGGAGTTTCCCTGGGGTATGACCTGCACCACCTTTTACCTCTTGAGAGATAAAGGAAAGGGAAGTGAGCAGAGAGGGGGGACCTCATACCACCAAGAAAGCAGTGCCAGGAGCAGAACACATTCTTTGGGCCCTGGGTTCCTGGGCAGAGAAGCTCCTAGTCCAGGGGAAGCTTGATAACAAGGACCTTCCTCCAGAGCTGACAGAGAAAGCCTTCCCCTGGAGCTGATGCCCTGAATTTGGGCGTCTAGACTATGAGACTGTGAGAAAATTAATTTTTCTTTGTTAAAGTCATCCACTTGTGGTATTTCTATTACAGCAGCACTAGATAACTAAGACATTCATCAAGGAACTAAGGAAGAGAAGCTGAAAATATGTAAGGACAGTCCCCCAAAGCCAATAGGGAGATAAATCCTCCTCTGGAGCCAGTACCCAAATCTGGACTTCCAGCTTTCTAACAATGTTTTGCAACTATCCATAAGGTCTTTTTTTCCCCACTCTGTCTTAGTCTGGAAGCTCCATTGAAACCTGTCCACCATGGGTGACCCTGTAGGTATTTGAAATACCAATGGCATAGCTTCCAGCATCACAGCAACATGCAAGCCAGCACATTACAACAAACAGACAGGTGAGTGGTGCCAAACTAATGCCAAATTAAGGCCAAAGATGAAGAAATTGAAGATTTTTACCAAGTACTGTAGCCTGGAATTGATCACACATGCAATCAGGATCCATTGATAATCACTGGTGATTGGAATGTAAAAGTTGGGAATGAAAAAGAAGCATCAGTAGTTCGAAAATATGGCCTTGATAATAGAAATGATGCCGGGGATAGAGTGATAGAATTTTCTAAAAGAAACTATTTATTAATTGCAAATGCTTTTTTCAACATCATAAATGTCAACTATACACGTCGACCTTGCCGGATAGAATACACAAGAATCAAATTGACTACATCCATCGAAAGAGACAATGGAGAAGCTCAATATCATCAGTTAGTACAAGGCCAGGGGCCGACTACTGAACAGACCATTAATTGCCCATATGCAAGCTTATATTGGAAGCTGAAGAAAATTAAAATAAGTCCATGAGAACCAAAGTAGGACCTTGAATATATCCTGCCTGAATTTAGAGACCATCTCAAGAACAAATGTGACACACTGAACACTAACGACCGAAGACCAGGTGAGCTGTGATATGACATCAAGGACTTCATACATGAAGAAAGCAAAAGCTCATTAAAAAGACAGGAAAGAAAGAAAATACCCAAAAAGATGTTAGAAGAGACTCTGGAACTTGCTCTTGAACATAAAGTAGCTAAAATGAACAGAAAAAATGATCACTTAAAAGAGCTGAACAGGAGATTTCAAAAGGCAGCTAGAGAAGACAAAGTAAAGTGTTATAATGAAATGTGCAAAGACCTGGAATTAGAAAACCACAAGGGAAGAACATGCTTGGCATTTCTCAAGCAGAAAAATCTGAAGAAAAAATTCAAGCTTCCAATTGCAATATTGAAGGATTCTATGGTCAAAATGGAAACCATGGTGGCATAGTGGTTAAGAGTTTGGCTGCTAACCAAAAAGTCAGCAGATCAAATCTACCAGGTGCTCCTTGGAAACCCTATGGGGGGCAATTCTACTCTGTTCTACAGGGTATTATGAGGTGGAATCAACTCAACAACAATGAGTTTGGTTTTGGTGTAGAGCAAAATATTGAATGACACAGGGAGCATCAAAAGATGGAAGAAATACACAGAGTCACTGTACCAAAAAGAATTGGTCAATGTTCAAACATCTCAGAAGGTAGCATATGATCAAGAACTGATGGTACTGAAGGAAGAAGTCCATGTTGCACTGAAGGCACTAGCAAAAAACAAGGCTACAGAAACTGACGAAATACCAATTGTGATGTTTTAAAAAAATG
Organism: Loxodonta africana; assembly: GCF_030014295.1. Taxonomy (NCBI): domain Eukaryota; kingdom Metazoa; phylum Chordata; class Mammalia; order Proboscidea; family Elephantidae; genus Loxodonta; species Loxodonta africana. Next base: position 55,561,889 of record NC_087351.1, read on the forward strand.
GATGCACAATTGGTCTCGACCCACCTGGATGAAAGGAAAATGAAGAACACCAGGGTCACACAATAATTGTGAGCCCAGGAGACAGAAGGGGCCACATGAACTAGAGACTTACATCATCCTGAGACCAGAAGAACTAGATGATGCCCGGCCACAACTGATGACTGCCCTGACAGGGAGCACAGCAGAGAACCCCTGAGGGAGCAGGAGAACAGTGGGATGCAGACCCCAAATTCTCACAAAAAGACCAGACTTAATGGTCTGACTGAGAGTAGAGGAATTCGGTGGTCATGGTCCCCAAACCTTCTGTTGGCCCAGGACAGGAACCATTCCCAAAGACAACTCATCAGACAAGGAAGGTACTGGACAATGGGTTGGAGAGAGATGCTGACGAAGAGTGAGCTACTTGTATCAGGTGGACACTTGAGACTGTGTAGGCTTCTCCCATCTGGAGGGGAGATGGGAGGGTAGAGGTTTAGAAACTGGCAAAACGGTCACTAAAGGAGAGACTGGAAGGAGGGAGCTGGCTGAGTCATTAGTGGGAGAGTAAATGGGAGTATGTAGCAATGTGTATATAAGCTTATATGTAAACTTTCACTTAAAGCACAATAAAAATTATTTTTTAAAAAATGGATGCAATGCAGGAAATGCTCACTGATCTGTGCCAAGAAATTTGAAAGACAGCTACCTGGTCAACCAATAGGAAGAGATCCATATTTGTGCCCATTCCAAAGAAAGATGATTCAGCAGAATGTGGAAATTATAGAACAATATCATTAATATCACACACAAGTAAAATTTTGCTGAAGATAAATAAAAAATGACTGCAGCAGTACGTTGACAGGGAACTGCCAGAAATTCAAGCTAGATTCAGAAAAGGATGTGAAAAAAGAATATCATTACTTATTTCAGCTGAATCTTGGCTGAAAGCAGAGAATACCAGAAAGATGTTTACCTGCATTTTATTGAATATACAAAGGCATTCAACTTTTTGGATGATAACAAATTATGGAAAACATTGCAAAGAATAGGAATTCTAGAACACTTAATCATGCTCATGCAGAACCTGTACATAGAGCAAGAGGCTGTCATTGAAACAGAATGAGGGGACCCTGCATGGTTTAAAATCAGGAAAGGTATGTGTCGGGGATATATCTTTTACTATACTTATTCAATCTGTATGCTAGGCAAATAATCCGAGAAGCTGGACTATACAAAATAAAATACAGCATTAGGGTTAGAGGAAGATTCATTAACAACCTGCGTTATGCAGATGACACAAACTTGCTTGCTGAAAGTAAAGAGGACTCGAGGCACTTACTAATTAAGATCAAAGATGATAGCCTTCAGTATCGATTACATCTCATCATAAAGAAAATAAAAATTCTCATAACTGGACCAATAACCAACATCATGATAAATGGAGAAAACATTTAAGTTGTAAAGAATTTCACTTTACTTGCGTCCACAATCAACACCCATGAAAGCAGTAGTCAAGGAATCAAATGACATATTTTTTGGCAAATCTGCTGCAAAAGACCTCTTTAAAGTGTCAAAAAGCAAAGATATCACTTTGAGTACTAAGGTTTGCCTAACCCAACCCATAGTATTTTCAACCACCAATTATGCATGCGAGGGCTAGACAATGAAGGAAGATGGAAGAAGAATTGATGCCCTTGAATTATGGTGTTGAAGAAGAATATTGAATATATCATGGACTGCCAGAAGAATGAACAAATCTGTCTTGGAAGAAGTACAGCCAGAATGCCTTTAAAAGCAAGGGTGATGAGACCTCATCTTATGTATTTTGCACATGTTATTGGGAGAGACCAATCCATGGAGAAGAACATCATGCTAGTTAAAGTAGTGGGTCAGCAAAAAAGAGAAAGATCCTCAGCTAGATGGACTGACACAGTGACTTCAACAATAGGCTCAAACAGCAATGATTGTGAGGATGGTACAGCATTCTGTTGTACATCAGGTTACTATGAATCAGAACAGATTTGATGGCACCTAACTAAAATAATAGGTTAGATCCCATCCTGGCTTTTTATTGTATTATATGTCTTTGAAATAGGTAAGTATTTTCCAGCACTAGCTGTTTGTAAGAGGGGTGTGTGTGTGTGTTTGTGTGTGTGTGTGTGTGTGTGTGCATGTGCTAGGTGGAAAAAAGAGGGCTATTTTCCAGAAAATAAGTTTCCTGTGGCTAGGAATTTTGTGTGAGCCTAATGAGTATATTTAGCCCTTAATTTTCCCACAGTTGATTGAGTTATGTAGGTGTGAGTTTATTCACAGTCCAGTGTCTCTCTTTTAACCCACTTACAGCAAGAAATTATTTCCTGAAACTAAATGCAATTTGCCTATAGACTTTTTCATTTAGGCCCATTTCCATTGCATCTTATGCACAGCATTCAGGGGGGGAAAAAAAAAAAAACTCTCTTTTATACAGTACCTAATTCTGCTGAAAAACATAGTAATATATCCCTCAGCTTTGAGAAGGGTAGTAGTCCAGATTTTTCTGAGATAGCAGGCCAGAAATTATCTCTCTGCTTTTACCTCCATTCATCTCCCTCTATCTGTTCTGATTTGGAAGCCTTGCAACCTAATTTGTTTTTTATGTGTGTTGGTCCCTTGATCGTGCAAATGAGTAAGTGCTTGACTGCTAACCAAAAGGTTTCCACTAGAAGCCTTATGGAAAATTGTTCTACTCTGACATATGAGGGGTCTCTATAAGTCAGGTCAACTCAGTGGCAACTGCTTATTTCAGTTCTCTTTAGTTTCATTAAAGATGATTGTGATGATTAACTTTAAGTGTCAACATGGTTAGGCTACGATGCCCAGTTTTCTGGTCAAACACTAATCTAGGTGCTGTTATGCAGTAAAAAAAAAGAAAAATTGGCCTTAAGTATAGCTGATTACCTTCCATAATATGGTTGGGCCTCATGTGATCAGTTGAAGGCCTTAAGAGAAAAAAGGAAGTTTTCCATAGGTTGTATCTGACTCCAGACTATAAATAAACGTTTCGCCAGGACTCCTTCACACTTTATTCTTCCCATCACCTGATCTACAGATTTTAGAAAACAAGAAGATTGCAAGAAACACCAGCCTATCATTTGACCTACAGATTTTGAGACACAGGATTGCAGGGATCTCCAACATATTTCTTGACCTATGGCCTTTCAGTCATTTCTGAGACTTTAACCAGTTTACAGGTCCACAATCATTGGAATGAAGATGAGGCTGGATCCCCTTGAAGAAGGACCCCACATAAATGCCAAAAATTTATACTGCTAATCTTTTTACCAGCCTTTCCAAAGGGATCTACAACCTTTTACCAGGGTGACTGTTATTTGGGGATAACGAAATAATTAGATTTGTCAGGGTTACTGAACACCGGCTTTGAATTGACACTAATCTTAGGAAACTCAAAACATCACTGTGATCCACCAATAAGAATAAGAAGGTGTTGAGGTTAGGTGAACAATGGAGTTTTAGCTCAGGTCTGTCTCAAAGTAGATTCAGTGAGTCCCTAAACTCATCCTGTGGTGATTTTCCCACTTCCAGGATGGATAATTGGAATAGACATACTCAGCAACTGGCCGAATCTCCTCATTGGTTCCCTGACATGTGGAGTGAGGGCTATTATGGAAGTAAAGGCCAAGTGGAAGCCACTATAATTGCCTCTACCCAGGGAAATAATAAACCAAAAGCAATACTGGATTTTTTGAGGTATTTCAGAGATTAGTGCCACCATTTAAGGACTTGAAAAATGCTAAGGTGGTGATTCTCTCCACATTCCCATTCAACTTGCCTATTTGGCTTGTGCAGAGAACAGATGAATATTGGAGAATGGCAGTGGATTATCATAAACTTGACCAGGTGATGACTCCAACTGAAGCTGCTATTCCAGATGTCGTTTCATTTTTTGAGCAAATTAATACATTTTCTGGGACTTGTTACACAACTATTAACCTGAAAAAAATGCTTTTTCTCAATTCATGTTAGTAAAGATCACCAGAAGCTGTTTGCTTTCAGTTGGCTAGATCAGCAATACGCTATCACCAGTAGTGTGGTCCAGTAATGTGGAATATGTCAGGGTATTCCTTATAAGGTGAAAGATTAGTGTATTGGCCTCTCCTATAACTAAAAAGGAAGTAGAGTTCTTAATAGGCCCCTTTGGATTTTGGAGCAACATAATCTTCGTTTGGGTATTCTACTGTGCCTCGTTTACTGGGTGATCTGAAAACACTGCTGATTTTTAGTGGGACCCAGAACAAGGGAAGGCTCTGCAACAGGTCCAAGCTACTGAGCAAGCTACTGTACCACTTAGGAATATGATCCAGCAGATCAAATGGTATAGAAGTGTCAGTGACAGATAGATATGCTGTCTGAAGCCTTTGGCAGGCTTCTATTGATGAATCACAGCACAGACCCTTAGAATTTTGTAGCAAAGTCCTGCCATCCTCTGGAAATAATGACTTTCTTTTTGAGAAGCAGCTTTTGCTTGCTGCTGTGCCTTAGTGCAGACTGAAACCTTAACTATGGGTCAGCTGAGTTACAATGTAACCTGAGCTGCCCACCATGAACTGCGTGTTGTTTAGCTCACAAAGTCATAAAGTTGGGTGTGCACAGGATTCCACTATCAAATGAAAGTGGTATATATGAGATTAGGCTCAAACAAATGCTAAAGGGATGAATAAGTTGCATAAGGAAGTGACCCAAACCAAAAAACCAAATCCAGTGCCGTCGAGTCAATTCCCACTCATAGCAACCCTATAGGACAGAGTTGAACTGCCCCATAGAGTTTCCGAGGAGCGCCTGGCAGATTTGAACTGCTGACTCTTTGGTTAGCAGCCGTAGCACTTAACCGCTACGCCACCAGGGTTTGCCCACTATCCCCACTCCTGATACATTATCGTCTTTCTCCCAGCCTGCATGTATGGCTTCTTGGGGAGTTCCTTACAATCAGTTGACTGAGGAAGAGAAAACAGGCCTGGTTTATAGATGGCTCTGTGAGACATGCCAGCCTTTTTATGTGACTTCCCTGAAGAGCAATGGTTAATGGGAAATCCTACCAGTGGGCAGAACAACTGGTGCAACTGGTTGTTCATTCTACTTGGAGGAGAAATGACCAGAAGTGTGACTGTATATTGATTCATGGGCTGTGGACAATGGCTTGTCTCTATGGTCAGGGAGTTCGTAGGAACATAATTGGAAAATTGATGACAAGGAGGTCTAAGTAAGAGGTATGTGGACAGACATCTCTGAATAGGCATAAAAGTGAAGATATGAATGTTCATCAAAGAGTGACTTCAGCAGAGAAGGATTTTATAAATGACGCTGATGGGCTGATGTATTCTGTGAATACCAGTCAGCCTCTTTCCTTAGGAATGCCTGGTGGATTTGAACTGCCAGCCTTTTGGTTAATGGCTGTATCACTTAACCACTATGCCACCAGGGTTTCCCAGCCACTCCTACCAGTATCAAATTGGTTTATGAACAAAGTGACCACCATGTCAGGGGTGGAGATTTTGCATGAGCTCAGGAACATGGACTTCCACTTATGATTGAACGGGCTGCAGCCACTGCTAAGTGCCCAATCTGCCAGCAGCAGAGACCAACACAAAGTTTCTGATATGACACCCTTTCCCAGGGATATCAGCCCGCAAAGTGTGATAGGTGGATTACATTGGGCTGTCACTGGAACGTGAAATGTTGTGTTCTTACTCTGGATATAGATTTGACCTTCCCTGCATGCAAAGTTTATGTCAAAACTATCATCTATGGATTTGCATAATGTTTACCCACCGTCACGGTGTTCAATAGCATTGTCTTAAATCAAAAAACTCACTTCACAGCAAATGAAGTGCAGCAATGGCCCCTGTACCTGGAATTCACTGGTCTTATCATGTTACCCATCATCCTTTAGCAGCTGGCTTAAGAGAACAGTGAAATGGCCTTTTGAAAACTTAATTACAGTGCCATCTAGGTTGAATTACCTGCAGGGCTGAGGCAATGTACTCCAAGAGGCTGAATATGCTCTAAATCAGCATTCAGTACATGATGCTATTTCTCCAGGTCCAGGAATAGAAGGGTGTAAATGGGGTCAGCATCACTCAGTATTATCATTAGTGATCCCCTAGAAAAAAATTTGCTTCTTGTCACTGCAACCTCATGTTATGCTAGTCTAGAGATCTTAGTTGCAAAAGGAGGAATCCTCTCACCAGCAGACACAACAATGATTCCATTGAACTGGAAGTTAAAAATGCCACCCGGCCCCTTTAGGCCCCTCATGCCTTTAAGTTAATGGCTAAAAAAGCATGTTACTATGCTGGTTGATGTTATTGACCTTATTGCCAAGTGAAACTTGGGCTGATTTTACACAATGGGGTAAAGAATAGCATATCTAGAATACAGGCAATCTCTTAGGGCGTCTCAGTATTGCCATGCTCTGTGATTAAAGTCAATGGAAACTACAACAACTCAATTCAGGCAGGACTACTAAAGACCCAGACCCTTCAGTAATGAAGGTTTCAATCACCTTACCAGGCAAAGAACCATGACCAGCTAAGATGCTTACTGACAGTAAAGGAAATACGGAATGGGTAATGGAAGAAAATGGTTTGAAATTGAAAAAGGTGTGTAGCAGAGTTATATCATTTCACCTTACTTATACAATGTGTGCAGTGAACCAATAACCTGAGAGGCTGAACTATATGAAGAGGAATGCAGAATCAGGATTGGGGGAGGGCTCATTAACAAACTGCAATATGCAAATTACACCTTTTTTGCTGAGAATAAAGGTGACTTGAAACACTCAGTGATAAAGGTCAAAGGCTACAGCTTTGGGTATGGATTACACCTGAATGAGAAGAAAACAAAAATCCTCACAGCTGAACTATAAGCAACATCATGATAAATGGAGGGAAAATTAAAGTTGTTAACAACTTTGTTCCACTTGAATCAACAATTAATGCCCTTGGATACAGCAGTTAAGGTATCATGCAACAAACATATTACATTGGACAAATCTGCTGCAAAAGACCTCTCTAAAGTTTAAAAAACAAAGTCGTCACTTTGATGACTAAGGTGCATCTGACCCAAGCCATGGTTTTTTCAATCACCTCATATTCACGTGAAATTTGGATAGTGAAAAAGGAAGATAAAAGAATAATGGATGCATTCAAACTGTGGTGTTGGTGAAAAATATTGAACATATCATGGACTGCCACAAGAATGAAGGAATTAGTATTAGAAGAAATACAAGAATGTTCCTTAGGACAATGAGACTTTGACTCACTTACTTCGGATGTGTTATCAGGAAAGATTAAGCACTGTAAGAAGACATCGTGTTTGGTAAAGTATAGGGCCAACGAAAATGAGGAAACCCTTAATATGATGGATTGACACAATAGATACAACAATGTACTCAAACATACCAATGATAGTGAAGATGGTGTAGGACTGGGAAACATTTTGTTCTGTCATGCGAAAGGTGGCCATGAGTTGGAGCCAGTATGATAGCAACTAACAACAACAATGGAAGGAGTTAGTTATAAATACCTGCTACAGCCATGTGACCAGTTGCAGAAATGAAAACTGCTATTTTTAGGAGTATTCCTTGTTCTGAATATGTGTGTATGTGTATTTAAGTGTAACTCTGTCCTATATATAGGGTCGCTATTTTAATGAGTCGAAATCGACTCGATGGCAATGGGTAATGGTAATATGTGTACACAATATCTATGCTTTTTTTTCCCTCTTTTTTCCCATTACTTACCATAAAACATAAGATATATTAACTTTTTATTGTCTCTGGGAAAGGGGTTAGGGCATTTTCGGTGGTATGGCTGTATGCAGGATAATTGTATCATGTTAGGCAGAAGTATGACTTTGTTATTGTTTTTATTTGGAGATTAAGTAGGGTTTAAGGAGGTGTATATTAATGCCAACTTTACAAGGTATAGAATGTGATGGTTAATTTCATATGTCAACTTGGCTAGGCTATGGTTCCCAATTGTTCGAGTAAACACTAGTCTAGAGACTTATGAAGTTGATGCATATGATTAAATCAGTTTGCCTTAAGTAAAGCACATTACTCTCCACAATGTAGGTGGGGCTTATCCAATCAATTGAAGGCCTTAGAAGCAAAAGGCAAGTTTCCATAGGTTATATTCTGCCTACGCTCTATAAATAGACATTTTGCCAGGACTCCTTCACTCTTTACTTTTCCCATCACGAGACCTGTGGATATTAGAACACAAGACTACAGGAATCTCCAGCCTGTTGCCTGACCTACAGATTTTGGACTTGCCAGCCTTCCATAATCGCACTAGCCAATTTCTTAAAATAAATCTCTTTCTTATTCTCTCTGTTTCTCTTTCTCAGGTCCAATTTCTCTGGAGAACCCTGGCTAAGACAATGGTGCTTGCAGTTTTTATCCTGTTATGTAAAACAATATCTCTGTTTTTAATAAGAAATATGTAATAAAATGTGCTATCAAATCATGATAAGAAGGGTTTCAAAACACATTTATATTTTATATACTGTTTGGATTTTTAGCTAACCAGGCACGAAACCATTTCTGTCCCTTGAGATGATCTAATATTAATATTCTATATAAGTTCCAGTAACCAGAGCTTCCTATTATATCTTTTACAATCTCTAAGTAACCATGCTGCAAAATTTTAGCATGCTTTATCAAGAATAATGATTCCGTAATCTGCTTTATGTTAGCATGTCTCATCCTCCTACTAGATTGTGAAGCCCTTTTGTTAGAAACAACATCTTGCATATTTATATGCTTTAGCAGAGAGTCAGGCATATATTTGGCATGTAATACATACTTGTAAATGAAAGTTACATATATGAATGTTAAAAAGTTTAAAAACAAAATTGAGCATAATATTTGAGATGGAGGGTATTTATAAATTCAAAGCCACTCTTCTGTGAAGCTAATAGGAATAGACCCAGAGTCTATGATATTTATCACAGAAAGTGTTGAAAGTTAATCACTGTTAATAGAGATGTTTAAGGTCAAGCACTATGTTTTAACTTTACCTTAAAAGATTTAATTTAATCTCATATGCCTAAGAATTATTTTCCAATTCTTGGTCCACACAATATTTTTCATGTCTATTAATCACAGCCTCTGCTACCCAGTGACATAGCTGACACCAAGGCTTGGACAGTACTTTGTATAAAACAAAAAGTATAACGAAGAAAAATGCATAAATGTGTGTGTGTGTGTGCATTAGTCAGTCATTTATCAATTAACGTTTATTGACAGCTAGTCAAGTACTGTGTCAAGCCCTGTGTTAATAAAGTAGTTCAAAAAGAAGGACTCTCACTGTCCTTCAAAAACAATTTTTCCTCTGATAATGCCAGAGTATCTGTCTCCCCCCAGACCTCTGCCTTGAACTCTAGACTTACATGTCCTTGACATCTTCCCTTCCATGTCTAATAAACAACCCCCAGCTACATTACTGAACTGCTGTTTTAACCTCTTTCTCCAGAGCTATTTTTCCTAGAGACTTGCTGATCTAAATGAATAGCAATTCCATTTTTTCGTGAAGGCTCAGGCCCAAATTCTTATAGTCATCGTTGATTCTCCTCTTTCTCGCATGTCCATATCTCATACATCAGCAAATCTATGGGCTCTACAAGTAAAACATATCCCAAATCTGACCACTTATCACAGTCACCACCAGTATCACCCTACACATGCTACCATGATATCTTTCCTGGATCACTTTACTAGCATTCTAGCTAGTTTCCCTACTTTCATCCTTGCCCACTGACTACCCACTTTTGACAAAAACCAGCATTCTAAAGCATAAACCAGACGATACACCTTTTTTGTTCCAATGGTTTCACATTTCATTCCATTCAGAATATAAATACTTTACAGTGACCCGAAAGGATTTTATGAGCTGCCTGCTTCTTGAGCCCCTCTCTTATTTGAGCTCACTCTCCTGCTGCTACCACAAAGACCTCTTTACTACCCTCAAAAAGTCCTCAAATACTCTCCCTTCTGGGGCTTTTGCACTTGAATTTTCCTCTGCCTGCAACACTCTTTCCTCAGATGTCAAAATGGCTCCCTCTCACCTTCAATTCTCTCCTTAAAAAAATACCACAATATCACTAAGATCTTGACTGATTCCTCTATAATAACACAAACATAAGCTCCAGCCCCAATAGCTCTCTCCTTCATATACTCATGTAGCTTTATTTTTTTTCATAGAACTTACCGTTATTAGACATATTTTATAATTAAAACTCAATTTTTTATCTGTCTTACCCATCTCCTACTCTTTCAAAAATATAATCTCCAGGGAGAGAAGGCTTTGTTTTATTCACTGCTGTTTCACAAGCATCCACCCAGAGTAGTGCTTGGTGCATGTAGGTGTTCAGTAGCCATTTGTTTAACGAAAAAAATTACTAAGTACCACATAAATACAGAGTCCCTGGGTAGAGCAAATGGTTAGCATGCTTGAGTGTTAACCAGAAAGTTGGCAGTTTGAATTCACCCAGAGGTGCCTCCAAAGAAAGGCCCGGGTATCTACTTCCAAAAAATCAACCATTGAAAATTCTATGGATCACAGTTCTACTCTGACACAAATGGGGTCACCATGAATCAGAATCAACTCAATGACAACTCGTTTTTTTAAGTATGATTTACTTATATGACATTTTTTATCAATCACTATTCTAAGCACTTTTTATACATTAATTCATTAAACCGAAGAGGAAGATGTTTTATTAACTTCATTTACAGATGAGGAAACTGAGGTACATAAAAAGTAAGTAACATTTATATCTAGAAATTAGAGGAGCCAGAATTCAAACTGAGACATCTGGTCTTCAAAGAGTATCCATTACAATTTATACCATAATCACCTCTCAAAAAAAGGAACATGGAAGAGAGAATTTCTAAGTGTCCTGACAGTTTTTGTAATCCTTTATCAGATATCAGTTTATAAACCAAAAAACAAACCTGTTGCCTTCAAGTCAATTCTGGTATATAGTTATGCTGTAGGACAGAGTAGAGCTGCCACATGGACTTCCAAGAAGTGGCTGAGGGATTCAAACTGCCAACCTTTTGGTTAACAGCTGTAGCACTTAACCACTGGGCCACTAGGGCTTCGTCAGGTTATGGGATAGCCCATAAAACCCAAACCAAACCAAACCTGTTGCCATCGAGTTGATTCTAACGCATAGTGACCCTATAGGAGAAAACAGAACTGCCCCATAGCATTTCAAAGGAGCGGCTAGTTGATTTGAATTGCCAGCCTTTTTGGTTAGCAGCTGAATTCTTAAGAGATAGCCTCCATAAAGATCTAATATCTGCTTGGACAGATATGTACAAGGAATGAAGTTTGCCATTTTGGTAGGAAAATACCCTATCACTGACATCATTCTGTGGCATTGGGAGGGGTGAAGATGGTACTTGGAAATTAGAAGCAGGCATTGAAGGCAAACCAATCCTGTATATGATCTAAGCTGGTCATAGTTCCTAGTGTGTCAGAAAGTTTTGTGTTAAATGCAGGACCACTTCGTCTCCTGGCCAGGAGAGTTTCATGTTTGAGTCACTGAAGCAGAGTCATACCACAAATCAAGAATTGGAATTTGAGATGAAATTCTGTCCCAGCAACTAGTAGTTAGGGTATACAGGTGTCTCAGTTATCTAGTGCTGCTATAACAGAAATACCACCAGTGGATGGCTTTAACAAACCAAAATTTATTCTCTCACAGTCTATGAGGCTAGAAGTCCGAACTCAGGATGCTGGCTCCAGGGGAAGAAAGCTTTCTCCCTCTCTCTGTTGGCCCTGGTGGAAGATCCTTGTCACCAATCTTCCCCTGCATCTAGAAGTTTCTCAGAACAGGGACCCTGGAACCAAAGGACACACTCAACTCCTGGTTCTTCTTTCTTGGTTGTAGGAGGTCCCCCTCTCTTTCTGTTTGCTTCTGTCTTTTATATCTCAAAAAAGATTGACTGAAGGCATAATCTAATCCCATAGATCGTGCCCTGCCTCGTTAACATAACTGCCTCTAATACTGCCTCATTAACATCACAGAGCACTCAGGATAATTCTATCAGATCACAAAATTGAGCACACAGTACTGAGAATCATGGCATAGCCAAGTTGACACACACTTCTGGGGGACATAATTCAATCCACTACATTTCACCCTTTGGCCCCCCAAAATTCATGCCTTTTCCACATGTAAAATACATTATATCATTCCAAAGTCTTAAATCAATTCCAAGTACAAATTTCATCCTGCGGCAAAATTCCTCTTCATCTTTGAAATCTAGTATAAAAGTTATCTGCTTCCAATGCACAATAGTAGAACAGGCACGAGGTAGTCATTTTCATTACAAATGGGAGAAATTAAAGGGACAGAAGGGGCAACAGGCATCAAGCAAGCCCAAAACCCAACAGAACACATTACATCAGCTCTCAAGGCTTTAAAACCATCCTCTGTTCCCAGAGGCCATTTAGGCAATGGTCCTGCACTCCAGATTCTGGGTGTTGGCCACACTCTCTGAACACTGAGTGGAGGTCTCTTGGCTTTGGGTTTCTGCTACATCTTCTAGGCCCACTGGACAACAACTCTACTTGCTCAAAATTGGGGTGCCCCATTCCCCAGGTTTGTCTGAGAGGCAGCCCTACCCCCTCAGCCCCAGCAGGCCCCATTCTTCTGCCCCTGGGGCATGGCAGCCCTGCTTCTCAGCTTTGGGTAGTGAACCCAGCCCCATCCCCCAGCACTTGTGAATACCAGCCCCACACTCCGAAAATGAGTTGGTGAAGATCTGACTCATTGAATCCATGGCCCCACATTTTGAGGCATAGCAGGCTGTGGTTCCACCCTTTGAGACTGAGAGGTCATGGTCCTTTGAGACCAAGGCTGCCCTGCTTCCTGTGCTCCTTGTCTTTCCAGCTTTTGCTTCCTGGTTCCTTGGTCTCTTGGCCCCGTGTCCCCTCAGACCTCTTGGGCTAATCTGGCCTCTGCCCTACTAGGGTAAGTGTTACAAAGCTCTTTAGCTTCACCAATAAGTCCCCGGAGACACCCCATTCCACCAGTAAGCCTTGGACCAGAGGTTCTCAGCTCTCTTGCTCCATGGATTGGCAAGCCTAGCTCCACTGATAAGTGTCCAGAGGCACCCCACTCTGCCAGGAAGGCTCCCGCCCAAAGACATTCAGCATTCTTGCTATGTGGGTCAGTTTCTGCACCATCTTGGCCAAGTGTTCTGGTTCTGCTGCTGCCGTTTCTCTGCTGCTGCTTCTCACCATTTGTACCACCTCCAGTCTTAAAGCTCTTCTCACTTTTTTATGAGCCCTCAACAGAACTGCCTTTGACATCCATAATTCCACCAACAGCTTCTTCAAGGCAATCTAGGCTTTTACTATTAGGCATTTTAAAACTCTTCCAGCCTCCACCCATTCATAGTTTCAAACCTGCTTCTACATGTTAGATATCTATTAGAGCAGCACCCCACTATTCTGGCACCAAATTCTGTCTCAGGTATCTAGTGCTACTATAAAAGAAATACCACAAGTAGATGGCTTTAACAAACAGAAATTTATTCTCACACAGTCTGCAAGGCTAGAAGTCCAAATTCAGGGTACCAGCTCCAGAGGAAGAAGGCTTTCTCTCTCTCTGTTGGTTCTGGGGGAAGATCTTTGTCATCGATCTTCCCTTGGGTCTAGGAGTTTCTCAGAACAGAGACCCTGGATCCAAAGGAGACAGGCCACTCCTGGTTGTTCTTTATTGGTCATATGAGGCGACCCTCTCTCCCCACTTGCTTCTCTCTTTAATTTCTCAAAAGAGATTGAGTCAAGATACAACCTAATCCTATAGATTGGGCCCTGCTTCATTAATATTAATATTTATATTAATATAACTGCCTCTAATCCTGCCTCATTAACATCATTGACACACAGGATAGTCCCATCAGATCACAAAATGGAGGAAAATAATACAATACTAGGAATCATGGCATGGCCAAGTTGACATACATTTTTGGGGGACACAATTAAATTCATAACAACAGGTGAAGCCACTTGCACCATTTCATTATGGTAGAGATCTCTATTTCTTTGCCCATGTGTTTAAGAAACCTCTGGGTCTCCGTAAAACCAACAGATGCTAGTTTACACTTGCATGAATATGCTTCTAGCAGCACCTGCATAAATACAAAAAGTACAGAGGAGAAACTCTTGGTATCAGATGAAGTTAAAATTTTCTGGTTTTGCAGTGAGCTGAGTAGTTTCTTAGGATGCTATTGAGTCTCTTTAGAAGCAAGTAGAAGGCATGCCGTGCTATGCAACTTATGATTCCATCTACCAACTCAACGCTCAAATCACTTGCGCCTGACCATAGGTACCTGTATACAGAATTCCCTGTTTGTTTTTTTTTTAATTTTTGTTTGTTTTTTTTTTCCCATAGTGCAGCATTTGCTGCTCATGGAGGTGGAGGGTGGCCATGGATACTGCTCAAACAGAACTTGAACTTTTAGGCAATGCCTCAATACAAATTCAGACACTTCCTGCAGACAGCACAGCCTGCCCTGACTACCTGACTGAATACTGACTCTTGTTCCACTGAGTAGATAAGCTCCCAGCTTTCCAGATGCATGAAAGAGGTGGAGTCCTTGTATCTAGTATGCAACTGGGTAGCTGAACCCACACCCTGCCTCCCTGAAATCCTGATTTCTCTACACGTGTGATGGCTTTCAATCCATCAGGAGACATATTCATAGGCAGCACATGTTCCTTCCCCACTTCTGTTATCTGCCCCAGATCAAAAGAGATCAAAATTCCCTTATCTGAGATATTATCTCTGATTCTTAACAATGGCTAGCCTTCTACACAAATTGAAGGAGCCACTGGAAAAAGCAGTCACCTCAAAACAGTGAAAGAGTGAAAAACAAAACTTTGGAATAAGTAACTGCAGGCACATTTTACAATATTTAAAAGAAAAAAAAACTTCCTTTTATTTTTCCCCTCAATATGTCAAATACCTTACACAGAGTTAGGTTATAATTCTCCATATATAATATAATCCTTCTAGTGATAATCTGTGTTTATAAAAACATAATTTTCTTATTACAAAAATGAAAGCATACTATTTTGAACTTTGCTTTTTTTACTATTTACTGCTGCAGCCTCTTGCAAAATTTTGCTTGAGTGTGATATTAATGATAAACCAAAAAAACCAAACCCAGCGCCGTTGAGTTGATTCTGACTCATAGCGACCCTATAGGACAGAGTAGAACTGCCCCGTAGAGTTTCCAAGGAGCGCCTGGCAGATTCAAACTGCCAACCCTTTGGTTAGCAGCCATAGCACTTTACCACTACGCCACCAGGGGTTCCTAATATTAATGATATTGTTCGATAATTTCCACACTTGGTTGGATCACCTTTCTTGGGAGTAGGCATAAATATGGATCTCTTCCAGTTGGTTGGCCAGGTAGCTGTCTTCCAAATTTCTTGGCAAAGATGACTGAGTACTTCCAGCGCTGCATCCCTTTGTTGAAACATCTCAATTGATATTCCGTCAATTCCTGAAGCCTCGTTTTTCGCCAATGCCTTCAGTGCAGCTTGGACTTCTTCCTTCAGTACCATTGGTTCCTAATCATCTGCTAACTTTTGAAATGGTTGGATATCGACTAATTCTTTTTGGTATAATGACTCTGTGTATTCCTTCCATCCTTTCATCATTTCTTCTTTTGCTTTAGCTGCTCAATGTTCGAGAGCAAGTTGATTCGCTATGAGTCAAAATCAACTCGACAATACTGGGTTTGGTTTTTTTGTTTTATCATTAATATCACACTGAAGCAAAATTTTGCAAGAGGCTGCAGCAGTATATCGACAAGGATAATACGTAAACTATACAAAATAGTAAAAAAAAGCAAAGTTCAAAATAGTATGCTTTCATTTTTGTAATAAGAAAATTATGTTTTTATATTTTCCCCATAGAATCCTTCACTGTTGCAGCTCAAGGCTTGAACTTTTTCTTCAGTTCTCTCAGATTGAGAAACACTGAGCACAGTCTTCCTGTTGTTTATTTATCTCCAGCTGTTTGCACATGTCATTATAATACTTTGTCTTCTCGAGCTGCCCTTTGACTACTTTTGCTTCGTCATTTCTTCTTTTGCTTTAGCTGCTCAGTGTTCGAGAGCAAGTTTCAGAGTCTCCTCTGACATCCATTTTGGTCTTCTCTTTCTTTCCTGTCTTTTCAATGACCTCTTGCTTTCTTCATGTATGATGTCCTTGATGTCATTCCACAACTCATCTGGTCTTTGGTCATTAGTGTTTCAGATGGTCTCTAAATCGAGGTGGGATATACTCAAGGTAGCACTTCAGCTCTCATGGAATTGCTCTGATTTTCTTCAGTTTCAACTTGAACTTGCATATAAGCAACTGATGGTCTGTTCCACAGTTGCCCTCTGGCCTCGTTCTGACTGATGATATTGAGCTTTTCCATCATCTCTTTCCACAGATGTAGTCGATTTGATTCCTGTGTGTTCCATCTGGTGAGGTCCATGTATACAGTCACCGTTTATGCTGGCGAAAAAAGGTATTTGCAATGAAGAAGTAGTTAGTCTTACAAAATTCTAGCATTCACCTTCTGGCATTGTTTCTATCACCAAGGCCATATATTCCAACTACCGATCCTTCTTGTTTCCAACTTTCACATTCCAATCACCAAGAATTATCAGTGCAACCCGATTCCATGTTCAAGCAATTTCAGACTGCAGAAGCTGATAGAAATCTTCAGTTTCTTCATTTTTGGCCTTAGCGGTTGGTGCATAAATTTGAATAATAGTCATATTAACTAGTCTTCCTTGTAGCCGTATGGATATTATCCTATCACTGAGAGAGTTGTACTTCAGGATAGATTGTGAAATGTTCTTTCTGACGATGAATGCAACACCATTCCTCTTCAAGTTGTCATTCCCGGCATAGTAGACTATATGATTATCTAATTCAAAATGGCCAGTACCAGTCCATCTCAGCTCACTAATGCCTAGGATATTGATTTTATGCATTCCGTCTCATTTTTCACATTTTCCAACTTTCCTAGATTCAGAGAACTGCCAGAAATTCAAGCCGGATTCAGAAGAGGACACGGAACCAGGGATATCATTCCTGATGTCAGGTGTACCCTGGATGAAAGCAGAGAACACCAGAAAGATGTTTACCTGTGTTTTATGGACTACGCAAAGGCATTCAACAGTGTGGATCATAACAAATTATTGATAACATTGTGAAGGATGGGAATTCCAGAACACTTAATTGTGCTCATGAGGAAACTGTACATAGATCCAGAAGCAGTTGTTCGGACAGAACAAGGGGATGCTGAGTAGCTTAAAGACAGGAAAGGTGTGTGTCAGCATTGTATTCTTTCACCATACATATTCAATCTGTATGCTGAGCAACTAATCCAAGAAACTGGGCTATATGAAGAACAACACTGAATCAGGATTGGAGGAAGACTCATTAGTAACCTACAATATGCAGATGACACAACTTTGCTTGCTGAAAGTGAAGAGGACTTGAAGAATTTATTGATGAAGATCAAAGACCACAGCTTTCAATATGGATTACGCCTCAACATAAAGAAAACAAAAATCCTCACAGCTGGACTGATAAGCTACATCATGATAAATGGAGAAAAGATTGAAGTTGTCAAGGATTTCATTTTACTTGGATCCATGATCAACACCCATGGAAGCAGCAGTCAAGAAATCAAAGAAGGCACTGCACTGGGAAAATCTGCTGCAAAGGACCTCTTTAAAGTGTTGATAAGCAAAGATATCACCTCTAGGACTAAGGTGCACCTGACCCAAGGCATGGTGTTACACTGAAGAAGAATTGACGCCTTTGAATTGTGGTGTTGGAGAAGAATATTGAATATACTATGGACTTCCAACATAATGAACAAATCTGTCTTGGAGGAAGTACAACCAGAATGCTCCTAGAAGCAACAATAGCGAGGCTGCATCTTATATACTTTGGACACATTGTCAGGAGGGATCAATCCCTGGGGAAGAACATCATGCTTGGCCAAGTACGGGGTCAGCGGAAAAGAGGAAGACCCTCAACAAGATGGACTGACACGGTGGCTGCAACAATGGGCTCAAGCATAACAATGATTGTAAGGATGGCTTAGGACAGGGGAGCATTTGGTTCTGTGGTACCTAGGGTGGGTGCGAGTTGAAACCAACTTGACCGCCCCTAACAACAACAACTACATACACTGTTCCATATATGTACATATGGTGGAATTTGAAAGTAAAAGGAGTGCAAGGGATGTGTTCTGAAGTATAAATTGGACAATGGAATTGTTCTTCCTTAAAGCAAGGACACAAAGGGGTTGGCTTTTTGCATCTCAGTGCCAGTCAATGATGGGGACAGGAGAGTGTAATCTTCCTGGTGAGGTGACTCCAGTCACCCAAGGGCAATCAGCCACTCATTGTAGAATAGAAGCCATTAACTGTTAGCACCCAAATTCACAGCAACTGGAGGATGAGTGCACTGCCTCGCTAACAGGGAACTAGGTGGAGCATTGTATACAATATGTGCATTGTGCTTTCACTTTTATTTTATAATTTTGTTCAAATTTTGCTTTCATTATTAAGTTCTTAAGGAGCAACGAAATCATATAGCAAGGTGGGGAAACCCATAAAACATACATTAAGTCTGGGGAGAGTACAACAGGACCCTGAAGAAGGCCCTCAACGTAATCAGTATGATATACCATGAACTCATGCATATCCTACAGAAAACATGAACCCTAAACCTATCACCCAGCCCCTCCATGTTCCCTACAGGGACTGGCTCAACTGTGTGGTTCTACAAGTTCTCATTCAAAAAAAAACAATACAGCCTAAATTCATTGAAGGAAAAGCTGAAAGCCAATAGGCTCTTTAAGACTGGAGGGGAGTTTACAGTGCTAACACAATGAAAACGGTTAACTCAGGAGCAGGAGTTGAGTCAGAGAGATGAATAAAATATGGTCTAGAGTTTTTAAAGAAATAGGAGAGGGTGATGAATAGAGAGTTTACTTTTTTAAGCTAG
Organism: Loxodonta africana; assembly: GCF_030014295.1. NCBI lineage: Eukaryota > Metazoa > Chordata > Mammalia > Proboscidea > Elephantidae > Loxodonta > Loxodonta africana. Next base: position 55,580,977 of record NC_087351.1, read on the forward strand.
CTGGGACCACATTCTAAAAGCAGAGTGAAAAACATGGATTTATGAAAGAAAAGAGAATAAGTTTAATGTAAATTATGGATGGATAGACAGGGAAATGCCAAGAAAATATATATTTGCAGATAGTAGTTAGATTCAGATTGTGAAGTGCCTATAGAATAGCCATAAAAAAAAAAAAAAAAAAAAAAAAAACTGACTCATAGCAACTGTATTGGACAGAGAAGAACTGCCCCATACAGTTTTCAAAGAGCACCTGGTGGATTTGAACCGGCAAACTTTTGGCTAGCAGCCATAGCTTTTAACCACTACGTCACCAGGGTTTCCAGAATAGTGATAGTCCTTTCAAAATTAGAACAACAAGAAATTTTATTTCAATTTGGAAACTAGAATTAATTAAAACAAGTAATCTCTTAGAGTGTAAGTTTTGTTCTCATGAGCTTAATTATTCATTCACATATTAACATGTTGGGTTAATTTAAATCCTGTAGTATACAGAATTCCAGCAAAATAATGTATATTTCCACTTAGTACAACTGTACACTATATCTTGTTTTAAAAATACTATGTTAACTTTTGTTATTTAAAAATTACAAAATTTTGTTAAATTGGACACCGTTGCTAGGAGCTCTGGTGGCATAGTGGTTAAGCGCTCAGCTGCCATCTCAAAAGTTGGTGGTTCAAACTCAACAGCTGCTTTGGGGGAGAAATATGTGGCAGTCTGCTTCAGCAAATACAGCCTTGGAAACCCTGGTGGCACAGTGGTTAAGTGCTATGGCTGCTAAACAAGAGGTCGGCAGTTTGAATCTGCCAGGTGCTCCTTGGAAACTCCATTGGGCAGTTCTACTCTGTCCTATAGGGCGGCTATGAGTCAGAATTGATGGCACTTGGTTTGGGTTTGCTAAAAGCAAAGCTGAAATGTTTTATGTCTTGGTAATAATACAAGAAATTAACTTTTTTACTGATAATTTAAATTTTTGTGTTTACATTGTTGAAAGTTATTTTCAATTTGAAAATTTTTTTGAAAATCATTCTGAACTGACCAATGTATTCTTTTAGACATAATCTTAGTAAATACTTGATGAAAAATTAAGTTAAATAATCGTTGAATCATTTGAGTTCATCTGTATCTCAAATCTCACTTTACTTTACCAGCAGAATTGGAAGACAAGGATCATTGTCACTCTGTGGGGTAGTTAACGAGGCTTCCAGGATGCTACAACTTCCTGTTTCTTTCTGCCTTCCTGGACCTATTTTCTTTAGCTTACTTTAATGATTCCTTTTTTTTTTTTCTAATCTCTCTAATACTTTCATTTTTGGGTTCCATGTCTTCAACTCTGGATCTTTTCACTTTTCTATGGCAATTAATCCCTCTATTATCTTATCAAGTCTCATGCATTAAATATCACCTATGTAGTTGTGAATTTTAAACTTACATTGCCTGCCTTGACCTCTCCCATGATTAGACTATTATTTAACTGACAACTCAACATCACTTACGCATCTCAGATTTACCATTTTCAAAACTGAGCTTATAATCCTGGCACCAAAGCTGCATCTTCCAAAGTCTTCCGTATTAATCCATGATTGCTTCATCTTTCTGATTGTTCAGGCCAAACCTTGGAGGCACCTAGAGTCCTCTCTTTTTCTCATATCCCATCTCCTTTCCTTCAACAATATTTTATTCACTCAACATTCCAAAGAGACCTAGAGTTTTACTTCTTCATACTACCTCTACTGCTACCACTTCAAGCCACGCTCATCTTGCACCTGAAATATCACAAATACTTCTTAATGCCTGTTATCACCCTTGGTCCTTTTCTGGCTATTTTCAACTCAGCTGCCAGAGACCTTATGTAGGTCAGATTTTACTTCTCTCCTTGAAAGCCTCCAAGGCTTCTAATACAACTCAAAATAAAATAGAAAAATTTAAATTGCCCTATATTATCTGCATTCCCAGCTACCTCGCTGAAGCTGTCTTCTAACCCTCTCCCATCACTACCAATTCCAGTCACACTGGTTTCCTTGTTGTATTTCGAACATATCACACATATCCCTCACTTGAGGGCTTTGCACCTACTGCTCCCTGTTTCTGAAATCCTCTGCTTCCAGATAGTGGCATGACACAATCTCTTGTATTCCTTATACCTTCTACCATTACCTTCTCAGTGGGAAATTTGCCCTCCAATATTGCCTATCTTCCTTTTCCGCTTTATATATCTTAATAGAAAACTAAACATTAGATCTATTACACAGTTTTTTACTTATTACTTATGTTTTTGTCCATATCACTCTCTAGAATATGAGATTTATGAAGGCAGAGGAGACTTTTCTTTTTCAATTGATATATTCTTAATCCTAGAACAACACAGGGAAGGTATTTATGATTTTAATAAATCTATATTATGAAATTATTTATTATACTTCATTAATTCTAAAGAGTTGAATAATTATAAGTATATTATAGAATATTAAATGCATTGATAATTATACACCATAAAATAAACAATGAGGTGCTCACAGTTGTTTTCACAAGTTTGTCAGAGAATTATTTATAATACTTAAACAACCGAAACAACTTAGTTCTTAGTTAAATGATCATGTATAATAACAGCATTAAAATCATAAAAAAAAAAAAATTAATACATGTATAAATAGCAAAAGAGAATAGGGAAGGTCCTTCAATTACATGTATAAGCATAATTGGACAATATTTCACACACTTTCATTATTTATTAACATAGTATGATTTTAATGCCTTAATTATTGTTCTTCATCATAAAAAAACAAAACAAAACAAAAAACAAACCCCTTGCCGTCGAGTTGATTCTAACTCAAAGAGACCCTATAGGATGGAGTAGACCTGTTCCACTGGGTTTCCAAGGAACAGCTGGTGGATTCAAACTGCCAACCTTTCGTTAGCAGCTGAGCTCTTAACCACTGCACCACCAGGGCTCCTCTTCATTATAAACATTGATATATACATGCATATGTTGTGTGTGTATATATGTATATTTTTATGTGTGTGTGTAGACAGAGAGAATGAAAAAAAATTCCTCAATTATTCATAGAAAACATTAAGAGTAACTATATTTGAGTAGTGAGTTTATAGGCATTTACAACTTGACTGTAGGTATTTGTATTGCTCTTTAAAATTAAAAAAAAATTGTATGTACCAGAGAATATGTTGTTAGTAGTTTCTTCATGTGTTTCATACATAAGTACATTTGGCAGACTATCCTGTAAATTTATTTTAAACGTAAATGATTTCATTTAGCCATGTTGTTGCAAATGGAATAAAATGTTACAGAAAATTTGAATATGCATCAGGCTTTAGCACCTACATACACAATCTTTGCTTTCCTTCTTTCTCAAGTATGTTACACAGCTTTCTCAAGTGTGTTACACAGCTTTTACTCTTTGACATACTAAGGGGAACTGTGTGGGAAATCATGAATTTAGGATACGTTTCTCTGGAGGCTGATGTAGTGTATCAGATCATGTCAGATCACTTTAGTTTTCAAGTGTCACATTTAAAATGTTATTTCAAATTTTAATCACAGCATAGTGAAGAAAAATAATTCAGACCATTTTAAAAACATTGGTAATAACATTATAAAATTAAATTCCAAAGAATTAACTATGAAGTATATAAAGAAGCATTTCATCCAAATGTCTTTTAAAACAGCTGTTTAAAATCTTTGTTCCAACTAAAAATATTTATTATTTTACACTCCTGTCTTCTAGACAAATACATCATACAGTCTGCAGATACTCTCTGACCTTTTACTTTGTCTCATGAATACTGAGGCAAAAGAATCATTCATGCCCTTGGCAATACTAAGATTTTCTGCATTAACTTCTTTCTTTGCCCTTTAATAGTGCCACTTACTTTTGTCTAGCTATTTCCCTCTTATATATATTTATAGTATTATATGCTATTTTCATCTCAAAAAGAACATTCAATATCTATTCTAAAGTACAGTGTTGTCAGTGATAGGATAATATCCATATGCCCACAAAGAAGACCAGCTAATAGGACGATTATTCAAATTTGCAAACCAACCACTGATGCTAGAGTTGAGGAAATTAAAGATTTTTACCAACTTCCACAGTCTAAAATTGATCAAACATGCAATCAAGATGTAAAGATAATTATTGGTGATTGGAATGTGAATGCTGGAAACAAAGAAGAAGGATCAGCAGTTAGAAGATATGGCCTCAGTGACAGAAAAGAAGCTGGAGAGCACATGGCAGAATTTTGCAAGACCAACGACTTCTTCATTGCAAATACTTTTTTTCAACAATGTAGACACCAACTATATACACGGACCTTGCCAAATGGAATACACAAGAATCAAATTGACTACATCTGTCAAAAAAGACAGTGGAAAAGCTCAATTTCATTAGTCAGAACAAGGGCAGGGGCTGACTGTGGAACAGACCATCAATCGTTCATATGCAAGTTCAAGCTGAAGGTGAAAAAAAGTAGAACAAGTCCATGAGAGCCAAAATATGACCTTGAGTAGATTCCACCTGGGTTTAGGCACTATCTCAAGGACAGATTTGATGCATTGAACACCAATGACTGAAGACTAGATGAGTTGTGGGATGAAAACAAGGACATCATATGAGAAGAAAGTAATAGGTCATTAAAAAGATGGGAAAGAAAGAAAAGACAAAAATGGATGTAAGAAGAGACTCTGAAACTTGCCCTTGAACGTAGAATAGCTAAAGCTAATGGAAGAGGTGATGACATAAAAGATTTGCACAGAAGTTGTCAAAGTGTGGCTCAAGAAGACAATGTAAAATATTACACTGAAATGTGCAAAGACCTGGAGTCATAAAACCAAAAGGGAAGAACAGGCTCAACATTTCTTAAGCTGAGAGAATTGATGAAAAAATTCAAGCCTCAAGTTGCAATATTGAAGGATTCTTCAGGGAAATTGTTGAAAGATGCAGGAAGCACCAAAAGAAGATGGAAGGAATACACAGTCATTGTACCAAATAGAATTGGTCCATGTTCAACCATTTCAGGAGGTAGTATATGATCAAGAACTGGTGGTACTGAAGGAGAAAGTCTAAGCTGCACCGAAGGCACTGGCAAAAAACAAGGTTCCAGGAATTGATGGAATACCAATTGAAAAGTTTCAACAAACAGATGCAGTGCTGGACACACACCCAGTCTATATAAGAAATTTGGAAGACAGCTTCCTGGCCAACTGACTGGAAGAGATCCATATTTGTGCCCATTCCAAAGGAAGGTGATCCAACAGAATGTGGAAATTATTGAACAATATTAATTTTGCACACAAGTAAAACTTTGCTGAATATCATTCAAAAATGGTTGCAGCAATACATCGACAGGAAACTGCCAGAAATTCAAGCTGGATTCAGAAGAGGACATGGAACAAAGGATTTCATTGCTGATGTCAGATGGATCTTGGCTGAAAGCAAAGAATATCAGAAAGATGTTTTCCTGTGTTTTATTTACCATGCAAAGACATTCAACTGTTTGGATCATGACAAATTATGGCTAACACTGTGAAGAATGGAAATTCCAGAACACTTAATTGTACTCATGATGAACCTGTACAGAGATGAAGCAGCATTTGTTTGAAAAGAATAATGGGATACTGCGTGGTTTAAAGTCAGGAAAGGTATGGGTCCGGGTTGTATCATTTAGCCATACTTATTCAATCTCTATGCTGCACTAATAATCTGAGAAGCTGGACTATATGAAGAAAAATGTGGCATCAGGATTGGAGGAAGACTCATTAACAACCTGTGTTACACAGATGACACAACCTTGCTTGCTGAAAGCAAAGAGGACTTGAAACACTTACTGTTGAAGATCAAAGACTACAGCCTTCAGTATGGATTGCACCTCCGTATAAAAAAACAAAATCCTCACAACTCAACCAACAAGCAGTAATATGAAAAATGGAGAAAATATTCAAGTTGTAAAGGATTTCATTTTACTTGGATCCACAATAAACACCCATGGAAGCAGTAGTCAGGAAATCAAAGGATGTATTGCATAAGGCAAATCTGCCACAAAAGACCTCTTTAAAGTGTTGAAAAGCAAACATGTGACGTTGAGGACTAAGGGATGCCTGACCCAAAACATGGTGCTTTCAATCACCTCATACGTATGGCAAAGCTGGGCAATGAGTAAGGAAGACCAAAGAAGAGTTGATGCCTTTTAATTATGGTGTTAGTGGAGAATATTGAATATACTTTGTACTTCCAGAAGAATGAACAAATCAGTCTTGGACAAAGTACAGCCAGAATGCTCCTTAAAATCAAGGATGGCGAGACTCCTCTCAGGTACTTCAGACATGTTATCAGAAGGGACCAGTCCCATGAAAAGGACATCATGCTTGGTAACATAGAGGGTCAGTGAAAAATAGGAAGATCCACAATGAGTTGGACTGACATAGTGGCTGCAGCAACGGGCTCAAGCATAACAACAGCTGTGAGGATGGCACAGGACTGGACAGCGTTTAGTTCTTTTTTACGTAGGGTGGCTATAAGTCAGAACCAGCTCAACAGCACTTGTCATGGATTGAATTGTGTCCACCCAAAATATCTGTCAGCTTGGCTAGGCCAAGGTGTGTGATTGTATACCATTTTGTTATCTGATATGATTTTCTTATGTGTTGTAAATCCTACCTCTATGATATTAAGGAGGTGGGATCAGTGTCAGTTGTGTTAACAAAGCATGACCCAATCTAGAAGATTAGGTTGTGTCTTAAATCAACCTCTTTTGAGATACAAAAAAGAGGAGCAAGCAGAGAGACATGGGGGACTTCATACCATCAAGAAAGCAGCACATGGAGCAGAGCATTTCTTTTGGACCCAGGATTCATATGCAGAGAGGCTCCTAGACCAGGGCAAGATTGATGACAAGGACCTTCCTTCAGAGCCAACAGAGAAAGGCTTCCCCTGGAGTTGGCGCCCTGAATTTGTATAGCCTCCTAAACTATGAGAGAATAAATTTATTTGTATAAAAGCCTTTCCACTTGTGGTATTTTTGTTATAACAAACAGCACTAAATGACTAAGACAGCAGGTCACGACAACATATGCTATTTTATTTCTTATTCATTTTCAAACCTCTCATAATTTTTTACACTTCCGTGGTTTTTTTCTTTTGTTTTGTTGTTTTTTGCCTTCAAATTTTAGTGATAGGTAAATATTTTCACCTTTATACAATGATATTTCAATGGCATAGTTCTTCCACAAGGAGTAGCAAAAAGCTATAATTCTCTCCAAAAGAAATGCTATTTTAAGAAGCAAGATAAAGGAAAAAAAAAAAAAAAAAAAAAAGCCCAAAAGAAGTTCAAATAAGTTTAGAGACATACTCCTCTTCATTAACTTTCCTTAGATCCCAGGAGCCCATGATCTTGTGTATTTCACATTTACCAAGTGGGCAGCCTAAAAGTGGCAGGCCAAGTAACCTGCAGGAAGTCATGAAGAACATGAGTGAGTAATCTCACCCCCGTCTAATATATGATAAGGTTACAGAAGAATCCAAATGTGAAGGAAATGATTTTATTACCTGTTGAAGAGTAGGTCAACATAAAGGACTCAAATCCAATTTCTTCTAATTTTATAACATGAGCCATTCTAAAATGTCCTTGGATATTGTGACTGAAAAATGTAGTTAGCCACAACCAAGTCTAAATCACCATAAACAAAACCAAAGAAAGAGTTGAACACTACGTTACGATGTATTTTATTACCTGGAGAGTTTTATTGTCTTTCATTTTTTTTTAAATATACTTGTCCTATTTAAATTCAGCTATTGCTTACCTTTTAAATAAACTAACCCTTGAAGAAATTTAACTTGGAAGGAATCCATGAGCAGTTATCAGTTAAAAACAACAAAAAAGTAAGACCCATTTATGATTTATATGACATTATAGCTCTCTAAAATATTTATATATATAACCAAAAAGTTGAAATATATGTACATCTTACGCAATTTGGCTTATCACATTGAACAGAGTAAACAGTGAGTACAGATACAATAAAAAAAGACATCAGAAAAGATAAAACTGGAAGAAAAAAAGAAAAACTAAATAACAATCTAATTCGGTTAACTTAATCAGCCAAGTTTTCTAATAGATTGGTGGAATTCAATGACATTTCTTTTGCTTTCCTAAGAAAGCTGACTTGTATTTCAATATCTATTTGTTTAGGCATATATCGAATTATACACTTTTAAATGATATTACTTCCATTTATAGACTCAAAAACTTTTTTATCTCTATCTGTGCATAGATAAAAAGGAAATAATGAATAAGACAAGAAACCTGCCTGCCCTCAAGAAACCTGCAGTGTTTTAGGTAAGATGATAACATGACATGAATTACTACAATACTTGGAAAAAAGAGCCATACAAGAATCAGAGATAAGTGCTTTCAGACTTTAGTGGAGGAAAAGATTATTTCCTGTTAAAACTATGATGTATGGGATTCTTTTTAAATGACTAAGAAGAAGAACAAGGAATGAAAAAATATTTCCATAATGAAAACATTTGTTAGATATACCTCAGTGTTTTAGTGTGCTTTTTGCTTTTATTCTGTAGACTAACCCTAAAAGGAATCTTGGCGGTGCACTGGTTAAAACATTTGACTGCTAATCGAAAGGTAGGCGTCCAAAACCACCAGTGCCTCCACAGGAGAAAGACGTGGCAGTCTGCCTCCGTAAAGATTTACAAGGCAGTAGGTTTGGGTTTATAGCACTAAACGACTTGAGTTTATAGGTTAAACTCAGTATAATGGTGTTAATGTTGAATGACCGAATTAGAAACAAAAAAAACGCTAATAAATAGCTATTTCAGTATTTTGTAAGTATATTTTCTATAATTCATTCTTTTGAAATCGGGTTTTTTAAACAGCTTCTTTTAATGAGGATCAAAATGTTTTAAAATAATTTTGCCTGATCTGTAGGAAAATATTGAATCAAGTACTTTTGTTGCGATGTTTTCCTTTTAGGTTTTTATTGATAGTTTGGTGTCTAATTTTACAGTAACATGTCATTTATTTTTTATTCTAACTTTTTTGTTGACAATCACTTATCCTTTGGTTGAGCCTAACAACCACAATGGTAATTAGTACTGTGTCACCTTCATTAGGAAACCCTGGTGGCGTAGTGGCTAAGTTCTACAGCTGCTAGCCAAAAGGTTGGCAGGTTGAATCCACCAGGCGCTCTGTGGAAACCCTATGGAGCAGTTCTACTTTGTCCTTTAGGGTTGCTGTGAATCAGAATCCACTGGAGGGCAACTGGTTTGGTTTTTGGTTTTGGAGTAGAAATAGATTCAACAGCAGTGGGTTTTTTTCGTGTGTGTGTTTTGTTGTTTTTCACCTTCATTAATGTGGGGACTACATTTCTCCTAATTCTGTTCTCTCCATGTTTTCAATTACAGTTGGCATAATAGGAACTTCTTGAGATTTGGAATGAAGAAATGGAACAGTGGTCATTGCTCTCTGAAGATCACTGTAGTCAGATGCAGCGATGGACAGATGCAGAGGTACATGGTAGTTTCCATGTTGGGCATTGCTCTCTTCTGCTCTGCATTGTGCTCCTCCTCGTGACTGCTAGCTCTGAGGAACAACCATAGCCACAGGTCCATAGCAGACCCTTGGCTGCAGACAGACAGGGGCAATACTTACACAGAGGCAACAGAATAGCTTTCTATAGATTCCCTCATCAGCCTCACTCTTTGGAATCAGGAGGGACAAGCTTGGCCTCTCAGAATGACTGCTTGGCTGCCTCTTTGATTCTTCAATTCCTCCTCTGGACCTTCACTTCCCCAGCTCCTTCCACAACTGTATAAATCCTAATCCCTTTAGTAAATGCCTTATCTCTTTACATACTTACTCTGCTTTCCTGAATGAACCTTTACTGATACAAAAACTAATAATTTTCTACAACCAATTTTTGCATTGGCACATAAGTTTCAATGTCTAAAAAATAATTATCATAATAGAATGCACCAAAGAAACAAGATGCTGAATGTTTCATTTTGGTATTTAATTTTTATTTGAAAAATATAGGGAAAGTGCTAAGATTATTTAAAGTAAAGAAAAAATAGAATTATCACTGGTGATTAAAACATCAAACGCTTATTCTCAAATAAACAAAATTAAAAGTAGATTCGAACTTACTAGGAAATTAAAGTTCATGATAATTTTCTTAGAAAAAAACTGATTTAACACGTTACAGGCTAAAAAAATTGAAATTGCATTTTAATACATTTATCTTGAGGAAATACTCTTTAAGGTATCATAGTCTTTAGTATGTCTTTATCCAACTCTTCATCTTTCTGTATACACACATTGCTATGCTGACTTATTATAATTGTATATATATAGCCATCTGATTTATAACAAAATATCTGTAACTATAAATTTTAATGTGGCCAGGTCTAGAATTGAAACAAAAAATATGAAAAAAAAAATTATTGAAAAAAAACTTCCCCAGCTCCTTCCGTAGCTGCATAAATCCTAATACCTATAGTAAATCTATTATCCCATTACATGGAGTCTCCATGAGTTGGAATTGACTGGACAAAATTCGATTACATAGTTACTCCTAAATTGTGCATTTTGCTAGCTATCCTTCTGAGTATTAGATTTTTCCACAGAATTTAAACTTATTTCCCAGCTCATTTTGGGTAGTGTTTCTTTCCTTCTCTGTTTCTCATTCACTCCCTCCCTCCCTCTCTCCTTCCTTCTTTCCTTTCTTTCTTCCCTTCTCTCTTTCTGTCCCTCCTTCCCTTCCTTCTTTCTTGTCTATCTATTTCAACCTTGCCTTTCATTTTTGTTTATACTTCCCTGACTATTCATTTTGTAGTCAATAGGCACATCTCATCTTCCGATGAAACCAGTTCTTAGATGGTTCTGAGTGACTATCAGATATTGGGAATATGGCAAATCCAATGAGAGAGTCAAAAGCAAGTTTGGCTTAGGTCCTGGTAGCAGGGCTGTCTTTGCCTCCCACCTTCATTCTTTTATCAGCCTCATTTCACAATGTGTTTGCTTTACATGTCAATCCAATCCTGACTTCAGTCTCTAAACATGACTTCTGAAACTTGGTCTCTAGTGGAGCTCTCTGGCACCTTCCCACAATCACCTGCTTTCTGATCCTGAGCCCCACATAGATGTGGCCTTGGCCCTGTTCACATTTTTTATGAGACTGCTGTTTCTGGTGCATCGTAAATTTTTCTCTGAGCTCTGTTATGTGTTAATTTTTCCCTGTTAATCTATGTATCTACAATCAGACTTGTGGATGCTTATGAACTCCTGTGCCATGTTGGGAGTCCATTGTTGGTTCAAACAGCACACTGGGCTGCTAACTGAATGGTTGGCTGTTGAAGTTCACCCAGAGGGACCTTGAAAGAAAAACCTGGAGATATACTTCCAAAAAATCAGTCATTGAAAATCCTATGGAACACCAGTCTACTCTGACACACATGTGGTCAACCACTGAGTCATAATCAACTTGAAGGTAACTAGTGTCATGTTGATCCATAAGTCCTAATTTGGTCTTCACAAGACACCTTTATGTTAAAAAAAAAAAAAAAAAAAAACTAGTGCCACCGAGGTATTATTAAAATTGTATGATGGAAAAAGTGAAGTCCAGAATTCTCAACTAACAAGGTAATAGGAGGTGGGTCCAGAATTTGAACTCAAATGAGTCAGATTCTGAAAACACATTTTCTTCCTATTATAAAATAGTGATCTCCTCAGAAACAAAACAAATACATTTTCATTTCCTCTTACTCAAATAAAATCATAGGATAGATATGTGGTACCACATTAAAATGTTTGCTCAAATGCTTTTTCTTAAAGCTCCAGTTATCACATGCCCATCTTCTCAAACCTGGTGAGCACCAGGCAAGTCCCTACTGAAGATAACATTGCAAACACATTTTCACATGCAGTATTCAGTGCTGTCAGATAACAGTGCTATTCACACAAAGCGTAATAACAAAATCTGATCTACATTTTAACACCAATGTCAAATAACATTACACAAGGCTAGGGAACATGTGAATATTGCTGTTTTCTTTTGGCAAGCTCCATCAGCTGCTGAGACCATAACAAAGTTCTATAACAAAATAATAAAATAATAAAAACACATTCAATTTTTTCCCTATACAACAATTCAGTGGTCTCATTTTTTAATTAACTTGAAAACAAATAACATTTTGCTCACTGTTATGCAGTTTAGTTCTCTTAAATATTGTTTTATGTCTTTACTAAGTACACATAAGTACTTAACATTAGAAAGCATTTGATATGATTTATTATGCATAAAATGTTTCTTCTCTAAGGAAAAAAAGAAACTAAAACCAGTAGTTTAATTTATGCCCAAAGAAGGGAAGGGAAATTAATACATTTATTTTTTCCTTGAGACTCTTTTGTGAAGGTATAATGTGCTAAAACAAAGACTAGCATGTTTTTCTTTTTAAATGAGAATAGATTCCTGCAATAAAAATTATAAACAATCATATTCGACCGTACATAGGCAGAGCATCTTTTCGCAAGAGCTTCTTACTACTCTTCTTTGCAATATAGTTTTAAAAATGCAGGGCTGGAGACATTATTGATTTTCCCAAATGCTTTATGCATTCAATATTTACTTCTACATATAGATGTTATAAAAATAAGCAGGAAATTTTCTTTATGAAGGTGCTTATTTCCAGCCATTTTCTTCCCAAGACACTAAACAGTGATTTTTCTTATCACGTACATATTTTATATAGAGTACAGATTGGGTCCTCTGTCTCTGCTTTCTTTCATCAATAAAGATTACATATTAGTGTATCTTTGTGCTTTATATTTATATGTATTCCATAAAAATTAGACTAATAGCTGCTAATATGATGATGCCATAAATATTAATGCCCTTAAAGCTCTTAAAAAAATACTTTACCTGTAAGTTGGATTTACTTCTAATTATTTTAATAAAAATCTATTTTAAAATAACCTTATTTTCCCTTATTGATTGAAGAAATTTTAAAAGAGACATTTAGCACCACAAAAAAATAAATATTTGCATTTGTTGCATTTAAACAAACAGTCCATTTCAACTATTTCAACATAGCATGTTTTCTCCCCCTAGTCATTCAAACTTGGAGGGATTTGTTTAAATATTTTAGTCAGACAATAGATATAAGACAGGTTAGGATGCCGGGCTTATTTTAGACAGACCAGGGTTCATGTTTAGTCCTGCTACTTACTTTTTGAGCTTTGGCAATTTAATCTTTCTATGCTGCAATTTCTTTTTTTGATTATAGACCAAATACAATACACACCTCCAGGTTTTTTGAGAAGGCCAAATAGAGTAAAGATTACAACTCAAAATACTGTTAGATCTCCCATTGGAATGTGGTTTCTTTGTCTGTTAGTATACTGACTGCCATACAGGCAACATAATATAAAGGCCAAGAGCCTGGATTCTGCTCCCAGGATGCCTGGATTCCAATCCCAGGTCTCTCACTGTGTAACCCTGAACAAGGTACAGTGCAAATGTATGTGAGCCTCAATCTGATTATCTGTAACATGGAGTGATAATAACAACAACCTGTTTGTACTGTTCTTTTGAGAGCAAGGTGAGGTAAAGATTTAAAACTCTCAGACATAGCACCTGTTAATTATTGTTATTCCAGCACATGATAGTTCCTGTCATATACTAGAATCTGATTAAATGTTGGTTTCATAAATTAAAAAATACATATGACATGCATTTTTATTTTAATTACGAATTTAATTTTATATTTTAAATTTGTACTGTATCAAATTTCTATATTTACATTTTAAATGTAGTTTAATTCTCACAATTAACTTCTTCCCATCTTAGCAATGGACAATTAAAGTAAAGCATAAATCTCGGAGGACTCGCTAAGACTAAAAATCCAGTTAAGACAGAGCTCTCACATTAGACATGATTACATAGCCATCTCATCACAGCCTCCTGTTGAAATGATGCTTTGCATCATTCGAATATTTCCATTTTGGCACTAGCTAACTATTTCAGTTTGAGTGTACAAAAGATTTTCCCCTTAACATTATATGGTTCATAATGTACCTATATTTACCACTGCTTAAATTGCCTAGTAGGATTAAGCACTTGGCTGCTAGCTGAAAGATTGGTGATTCAAGCCTACCCAGAGGCACTGTGGAAGAAAGACCTAGCAATCTGCTTCTGTAAAGATTACATCCTAGAACACCCCACATGGTAATTCTAATGTGTCACATTGGATGGCTATGGGCCAAAAATCAGCTCAATAGCACCTAGCAACAAAAAAATTGCTTATAGGTTTAAAAAAGATAAAAAAAATAAAAACACATACACACTCAAAATGGCTTAAAAAATACACATATATTCCTCATGATCCATTCATTCATTGACTCAGTGATATCGTTATAAGTCCAGGTTGTTTCCATTTCTCTCCTCTACATCCTCAGTGTTTTGATGCTCATAAGTAACTCCCTCTTGACAAGATTGCTGTATGTTCAGGGTCAAATGAAAATACAAAAAACCTTTAGTGAAATAGGATTATTTATTTCTAGCATCCCTTTTTGTTTGTTCATTTTTGCAAAATTTTTTTACCCTCACTTCACCTCAAGAAGACCTCCCTTTATGTACTTTTGGCTAGTTATACACTCCAAAACCAATCGCTTACAAAGGGAATCATTAGATTGCAATTTTCAAGATCTACCTGAGTCATGGGGAAAGGGGTTGATACCTTTAAAAGTCAGGATCCTGCTCACAAGAAAGATAGGAAGGAAAATGGGTAAACCACCAGCAATATTATCCTTGGGGATGTCAACTGACCTCTCTGGACCTCACATATAAAAAGTAGACCTTTTTACTCATTCTCAACCAGTGACCTTTTTGGTAACTCTAGAGAAACTAAAACTCGGAGAAGCACAATTTAAAAGCCACTGGAATAAATAGCCACTGAGTCAGATGGAACTAGATGGCAATGGGTTTGGTTTTTGGAGGTCCATTTACACTTTGATTCTTAGAAAACAATGGAAAAAAAACAAGAAAGAGAGAGAAATAATAAAAATTAAATGACATAGAATAGGACATATATTAAAGAATCATGGAAATATATAATTAAAGAATTGATAAATTATTGAGAGGACACTAAACAGGAAAAAAAAAAAAGGTATAAACAATTGCTGTGCTTCAATATTCATTAATAGGCCCTGCATTCTAGAGAAATATATGTATAAGGCTGCCAATCAAATGATGTTTTCTTATATTTTCAATTCTATGCTATTAATTTTTAACAGAAGATAAAATGAGCAATATGAGATACTGAGTGAACAAATGCATAAAAAAAAAAAAGGCCTCCAATCAACTCTGACTCACAAAGACCCTATAGGACAGAGTAGAGCTGCCCCATAGGGTTTCCAAGACTGTAAATCTTTATAGAAGCAGACTGCCACATCTTTCTAGCTCAGAGCAGCTGGTGGGTTGGAACTGACAACCTTTCGGTTAGCAGCTGAGTATTTAACCACTGCATCACCAGGGCTACTCTGAACAATAGTTAGACCATTTATAAAAACAGAACTCTGACCCACAACCTGTAGCAACCAGCTCAGGAACTCAAACCAATATCTGAAACTACCAGTCCAGGAAGCCAAACAACTCTTATAACAATTAAAAAAAAAAAAAAAATAGGCCCCAAATACCAGGGCTTCATTAATAATTCACAGCTCTCTTAATTTTTGTCCCCACTTCCAATTTGAAGATCATTCAAGGAAAGCCAAATATGCTTCCCCAACCAATCACATAGGATGCCCTGCTCCTACTTAGTTTGCGTCCAATTTCCCATGCTAACAACCTCCAAGCAGGGCATACCTGAAGTCTTCCCTTTATTCCCACTATGAAGCTCTCCCACCCTCCTACCTGCCTTTGAGTCTCCGCCAAACATAATTGACAATGGCTGACTCCCTTGCTATCTAAATAAATAGACTATTTTTATTGAGTGTCCTTTGTCTATTTCCATGAAGAACATCCACAAATGAAGTTCTCCTGTTCTATGAGATCCACATAATTTATTTTCCTATTTAGTTCTCATAATAAAGTCATCAACAGCATACAGGTTGACTAAGCATGTGTATGACATGAAAATAATAAATTTTTACATTAAAACTCAACTTTATTTTGGTCTCCTACAGTCCCTTCAAATATATTTAATGTGGTAAACTCTTTGCTTTGAGTGCACACTATTACAGAGCAATAACTTTCCTGGAAATTTAACATTTAAAAAGCTCATTTAATAACAAACAAAATAATAAGTCCCAAATGAGTAACAAGAACATTGAATCTCATGTATGTTTACACTTTGATGTTAAGAATTGATTTAGCATCATTCTTCTCCTCTCCGATCTGCTTTGTCTGAGGCATCTGAAGTGGAAGGGGGGTTGAGTGGGTTTGTCTTCTTGTCCTCCTCTTTCCCTAACCACCCCTTCGGCACTCACTAGGGTTGCTTTGCTCTCTGCTAAGCGAGTGGATGAAGAGTAAAAGTTCTCAGAAGATACGATGGTGCTTCTTTAGTTAGGTGGCCTTGAGCTCTCCGGGTCTGACAACTCCACCCAATTATTATACAAAATCTCCACTTCCCAAATTCTGATTTCTTTTTTATATTCTTTAAGTCGGTGTTGGAACTCGAGTGGTGAACCGTTTTCTCTAAAAAACTCCGTATGTGAATTGATCCCATAATCATTTTGGTATTTGATTCTCTCTCACTGACATTTCAACTGAAACTGAGAAAGCATGAGCCCTTTCTGTAATGTCCCGCTATAAAGATTTAAAATATATAAAACTGGCATATTTTGTACATAATGGAAATGGTCATAAGTGCTGTATTTTTAATGGAGAGTATAAAAGCAAATTGAAAAAAAAAAAAGTCTTAGAGTTTTATATTTAACCTTTATAAAGAAAGTGTATCATATTCAGATTAAACAGAGACTGGCACCATCACATCAGAGTTATTCTACAGAGAGGAAATTAAAGGTTGAGCATTCCAAGTCACAGGCACATTACAGCTCTTCAAACACCTAATTTCTCTCAGTGGTGTGGGAGATATAATGACAGGTAGCACTTCTGTGACTTAAGTGGCTCTTACACATCATCTGCTTTTAAATGGCTCAAACTGCTTTGCAGTTTTTAATTTTTCCATCTTCAGGAAAGTGTAAGAGCAGAGCAATCATGTACATAACATCATCATACTTTAATTTTTCAAAGCAATAACAATTTGTGAGTCTATTAATACAAGGCTGCGTTTAGTGGTTTTGAATTCTTTTAGAATTTTTCTCTGAATAGACAAAGATGCCTGAAAATATTTTTTTTTCTTTTATGAATTTACACCATTAGATCATGTTAAGATAAATGGAGCATGAACTTCTTGCTTTTTATTTTAATTATGAAAATGAAATATGTAAGGGAAAATAATACCAGCTAATAAAATCAATGACTGTTAATAATAATAGTATTAAAAATGTATTTTCATATTTTTAATATGAAAATATTTCTGCCCATATTGTAAAGACCTCCAATATTGTAAAATAGATATACAATATTATAATTTCTCTATGGCATTATCAGCTAATCTAGGAAAATGAAGCTGAAGATCTCTAATACGAAAGCCAGTCCTAAGGAGTAACAGTGACAACACATTTGCCTAAGCTTCCTCACACTATAGAATGTTCCCTAGCTAAATTTAAAGATCTTGATTTTGATGATGATTTAATGTCTATAGCAGCTAACCATTTTTACCTAATTTGTATTTTTGAAATAGAGTAATGATGATATGTTTCTTAATTTTGTATCTCCAAATGTATTGTTTTTGCCATTACACATTTTCATTTCAATTATAATGTCCCAACACAAATCTCTGAGAATTTATCAGACATCTACTACACATGAGTGTTGGTATAGGAACACCAAGAAATATTAGATTGACCCACATGAACTGTCATTTGGTAAGTCAAATAGTCAAATATCAGCAGGCATAATAAAAAAAAAAAAAAAAAAACTAGTGCTATCAAAATATGAAAGAAGTATGCAATATAATCTGTTTCTATTCAGTGTAATTCAATCAATACTTAGTATGCACCTTCTTCATAAAAAAACATTTGCTACAAAGTGAGGAATAAGGTAAGTTCCTAAAATCAGAAGAAAAACAGAACAGATAAATGACCTGCAATTCAAGGCAGAAGGAAGTGCTGCAGAGATACATAAATGACAAGGTGTGAAATCCCCAAGTAAAAGGAGATCTTTTTAATTATGACTGGAAAGAAACACGGGAAAACGAAGAATGGTTATCAGGTAAAATGGCGTTGGAGAGTAGAAGGGAATGAAAAGGATTTCAATAGGTATGAAAGAGGAAAGTAAAATTTCTGCTCTGTGGATATCATAAGCAAGAGCTTTGGAAAGTGGTTGGCAAATAATGAGAGGGAGATTAGAAAAATAATGAGGGACCCTATCAGGTTAAGATACCAAAAGAAAGAATGCAGTTTTAGAAGAGAAATGTTGCACTGATCAGACCTCTTGACAAGTATTCTCGTTGTATCTCTAGGCCTTTTGAAGTTTTGCTCCCTTTTTAAAATGAGAAACAGCCACGTGAAGCTGCTTAGGTCAATGGATTGTGAGAGAACATGATATATACCGTTTTTTGACAGAAATTTGGACAGCCTGAGTGGAATTTTTCACGAACATATCTCTGTATCATGGTAAATGTGAAAGCATGTGTTAAGATGTAACCTCTTCCAGCCAACAAATCCTCTTGGTACATGCAGCTTGAGTAAGAAATCAACCTGTGTAGTAGGAAGGCAATCAATGATGCTGTTACTGCAGCATGACCTGCCCTATCCTGACAGATAAAGGGAATGATATATGCCAACTGGTTTTAGGAAGGTATATTTGATGACTTGACTATTCTAAGAATTTAATAGAAGAGTCAAAGAAATATTTAGCACCTTACTTGTTCATTTACATTTTAGTTAAGTTACAAAAAGAAAAAAACCTAAGTACTTAACAATTTACTATCCAGGCACTAAAAATGTTTTATTTTATTTTATTTTTGCTTTGACAGTATAGAAAAGCACTGACCATATGTAAACATTTATACCTCAGATTCAGCTGTTCTGAAGGAATATGCATCAAGGTGCTCACAATTTCATCTTTGGATAATGTAATGGCTAGCATTGTTTGCTTTCTTTTGTTTCTTTGAATGTATTTGTAAATGTTCTGTCAACAACATGAATTTTTTTTTAACATGCACCCAAAAAAAGAAATAATAATTTTTTTTTAAGTGTACGATAAATCTCTCTCCTACAAATAAGGGAAGTTAGGCTGAATTCAGAAGAGTTTCAGTGAAGAACAGAGAGTTACTGTCCACACTCATTCAACAAATATTCAGGGAGGGAAAGGTAGACAGAGCTCAGGTCATAGAGGGAGTTGTAGATCATATTTAAAAGTTGGGATATTATCCTAAGTTGAAAGAAAAGAAAGAGAGAGAGAGAGAAAGAGAGAGAGAAAGAGAAAAAGAGAGAGAGAGAGAGAAAGAGAGAGAGGAAGAGAGGAAGGGAGGAAGGGAGGGAGGGAGGGAGGGAGGAAGGGAGGGAGGGAGGGAGGGAGGGAGGGAGGAAGGAAGGAAGGAAGGAAGGAAGGAAGGAAGGAAGGAAGGAAGGAAGGAAGGAAGGAAGGAAGGAAGAAAGAAGGAAAGAAGGAAAGAAGGAAAGAAAGAAAGAAAAGCTTTAAGCAGGGGCATGGGGGCAGGATTGGGCACACATTTTGGATGAAGCTGTAGTGCTGAGAGCATTTAGAAAGACGGCAAGAGGAGTAAATAGTGGTTTAATTAGAAAATCCTTAAAACGATCCAGGGGAAAAATCTGCCTATTGACTTTACAAAAGCAATCAGCATTTGGGCCAATGTTTTCAAGCAAATAAAGCCCTTGATTTAGTTCAGAAAACTAAATTCATATGGCAGCGTTTTGAACACCATTGAACACTGAAAATGAACAGAATGTTTATGTCAGCGAACTACTTGCTACAACATTGTATGCAGTACATATTAGTAGCAATAAGATGTACCCCACCCCCTAATAAAAAGGACAGTTGTAAGTTCAGTTTGTCGTAACTCCAATACATGGTAAACCATGGACTACCTGTAATCAATTACTTTCATCTTGTTACTGTTGTTGCTAGTTGCCACGGAGTCAATTCTGACTGATGGCAATCCCATGTGTGCTGAGTAGAACTGCTCCACAGGGTTTTTAAGGCTGTGTATGATCTTTCAGGAAGAGATTGCCAGGCCCGTTTTTGGAGATAATTCTAGCTAATTTAATTTATTCGAGTATAAACAGCCAAGTGAAGAAAACTAGCCCCATAAATTTTTGAAGAGATACCTTTCTAATAAAATTTTACTTTTAATTATTAATAAATACTTCAATACCAGCAAAATGTTTATTATAACATCTTTGCTGTAAAAATCATTATAATAATAATTCAGATTGGAGTAAGTGTTGGAACAGTTGACATTATAATCAAAAGAAACAAAAATAAATTTAAATTTTGTTGTTTATTTAAAAATATAAATGTGGAATCAATAAAAGACTTTCAATAATAAAGTTCTGTAGGGAAAAAGGAAAGGAAAGTAAGGGCTCAGGGGAAAAAAGAAATGACGTAAGCTTTCTGGCTGTTGTGAAAGAACTAGTTCATAAAAAAAAATAGATGGATGATTGTGGGAACTGTGGAGAAATGAAATTTACTCTAAACTTAGTGAGGAGTATTGAAGGACGTGACTAATCACATAGGCTAGATACACTGCCAGTGGTAAATGTAAGAAGTCCTGATAAAGAATCATGAAGACCAAAGGGTCAAAACAAGCCTGATGAAGAATTATGAACCAACAAAACATCAGAATAAGCCTGAAAAAACAGTGCAACAGAGTAAGGTCATTGTAACTATAGAGACAAATTGAATATCTCTTGACTGTTTACTAAAAGTAAGATGATATATAGCAACTGCAGCTTTAATTCCATATAAGTAGAACTAATGATCTATTATAGCTTTGTAGCCATTGCTGTTGTTGCTTTTGTTATTTGTTATTGTTAGATGCCATCAATTCGATTCCAACACATAGCAACCCTATGTACAACAAAAGGAAACACTGCCTGGTCCCTATGCTGTGTTCGACCCCGTTGTTGTAGCCACTGTGTCAATTCATCATGTTGAGGGTCTTCCTCTCTTTCACTGACCCTCTACTTTACCAAGAATGATGTCCTTCTCCTGGGACTGGTCCCTCCTGATAACATGTCCAAAGCATGTGAGACAAAGTCTAGCCATCCTTGTTTCTAAGGAACATTGTTCCAATGCAGATTTGTTTGTTCTGGCAAACCGTGGAATATTGCTGGTGCTGGGTATATTGCTAGCCCTGCATAAATTCAGGGTGTTTGTGTTAATCAAAGGGGTCCTTGTAGCAAAGTGGTTAAGTACAGGGCTGCTAACTGAAAGGTCAAAGTTTGGAACCTACCAGCCACTCCAAGGGAGAAAGATGTGGCAGTCTGCTTCCATAAAAATTACAGCCCTGGAAACCCTATAGGGAAGTTCTACTCTGTTCTATAGGGTCGCTATGAATTGGAGCCAGCTCAACATCAATGGGTATATTACTCTATTTTAAAAAAATGCTCATTCTATATATTTGAATTGGGATGTTTCTCAACAGTAAAAGATGTTATAGCAAATAAATTTTATTGGATGCTTTTAAAATATGTGTATATATATGTATACATACGTATACATACATATATGGCACTTTTGTTTAAATTATGAGTATTTCTAATATCCCAGAAAGTAAAGACTTTGCAACTATTTTAAATTATAATAAAAAAATTAGTTATCATTTTGAAAATGGGTTAAGAAGTGGGGAGTATTTAACGTTCTTTTAGGGGTTATGCAAGCAAAAAGGGTTTGAAAACCTATATTGTGGCACGACACATATATAAACCCTGCATAAAAACGAAAGATTTTATCAGAAAAGATTTGCTCAATAGTAAATAATAGAAAAGCAAATTGAAATATTTAGAGAATATTATAGACACATTTCACAAGTGGTCCCCTCACTCTAATTGGTAGAAAAACAATTGACTTATAGAACTATTTGATTGATATAATTATGGATTTTAAATAGCTGGAAACAAGTTCCAGAAAAGATTATCATATCTACTGAGGTGGGATTCAAGTGATATAGAAGAAAGCACATAGGATTTAGACACACAGGAGAAAGTTCGAATACTAAGTTTCCTACCTTTTACCTGTTTAATCTTAAACACATCTCTTAACTTCTTTAAATCTCAGTTTATTATACCTATAGTAAGAAAAAGAATATTCTTCTTGATTTTTTCCAAGAAACATGATTAATGTGATTAATATTAGTCCCAGTCTTTTTATAATAACTAAATTTTTCTTGAAATATGTGTATTTACTAAGTCTGTTCTTTCCATGAGAGAACAGGAAAGTAATTTGCATTTTCCTAGAAATTTTAAAAGATAGGGACAGTGCACCATCTCCTAATACAATTATCTCTAATTTTGCTGAAGGCAAACCATTCATATGTAATTTTCCTGACAGCATTCATCTAATTCAGAGATAAAAATTCCCTTAACATTTACAACCTTCAATTACCAATAGTTACCTTACATATGCTCCTAGGAATCCTATAGGTTTGCAAACCATCCACTTTCCAACTAGCATTCTTACAAACATTCCATTGGTCAAATATCATACAACATACACCAAAAACTACCGGTGTTGCAAGAATGCTAACTTGGGTAATGGTGCAGACTAATATTGTCCAATAATCTTTCAATTACAATGTTTAAAATTTGGAAATAACTGGTCTCACCCCTTTAGGAACAAAAGAGAATGAAGAAAACTAAAGATACAAGGGAAAGATTAGTCCAAAGGACTAATGGACCACATCTACCATGGCCTCCACCAGACTGAGTCCAGCACAACTAGATGGTGCCCAGCTACCACCACTGGCTGCTCTGACAGGGATCAAAAATAGAGGGTCCCAGACAGAGTTGGAGAAAAATGTAAAACAAAATTCTAACTCACAAAAATAGACCAGACTTATTGGACTGACAGAGACTGGAGAAACCCCAAGAGTATGGCCCCTGGACACCCTTTTAGCTCAATAATGAAATCACTCCTGAGGTTCACCTTTCAGCCATGATTAGGCAGGCCCATAAAACAAAACGAGAGACTAAAGAGGCACACCAGCCCAGGGGCAAAGACTAGAAGGCAGGAGGAGACAGGAAAGCTAGGAATAGAGGACCCAAGGTTGAGAAGGGAGAGTGTTCACATGTTGTGGGGTTGTTAACCAATGTCGTAGAACAATATATGTACTAACTGTTTAATGAGAAACTAATTTGTTCTGTAAACTTTCATCTAAAGTACTACCAAAAAAGTCCTTAACTTAAAAAAACAAAAAAAAATTGGAAATAGCATAATAGTACAAGAGGAGAGATCTGAAGAAAACCAAACCAAAAACAAACCTGCTTCCATTGAGTCAATTCTGACTCGTAGTGACTCTATAAGACAAAGTAGAATTGCCTCATTGGGTTTCTAAGAATCGACTGGTGGATTTGAACTGCTGACCGTTTTGGTTAGCAGCATAACTCTTAACCACTGTGCCACCAAGGCACTGAGATATGAAGAAGATAATATTTTTAATTCTAACTTTTGATCTAAAATTATCTAAAATGATCCTTTGTGTTTACCCAGTTAAATAAATATCTGCTTATTTTCTGATATCCCTCTAAGCAGAGACTATATGCTTCTCTTTTTTTCCCTAGGCACTGTATGAATTAATTCCATGAAGCAGAAATTTCAGACACTTACTTAAATTATGGATGATAATATGATTTAACATATAGGTGCCATTTTAGAATTTTCAGAGATACATCATCCCCAGTAATGATCCTAACATCACTGGGAGTCCATTTTAAAATGTTTTAATATATAAATGAAAAAAAAAAAAGTTTATAACTTGTAGCTGAGACTTTAAGTTATGCTTTGTGGTTCCCACAAGAAGTGAAAAACTGCAATATTTATGGAATTCAGCTAGTATATGAAGATGGAAAGTGGAACATTTCAGAAACAAAATTAGACTACAATGTAAGTTTTCAAAATAGTATAGTCAGCAAACCTGACTGTTTTGCAGGGTATAAAAATCTGATTTATCCATATGTTACCATTCACAAAAGAAATGAATTATATAAATATTTTTTATTGTTAAAGTAGTTGAGAAATATACAAATCTTTCTGATGCATAATAAAGACAATTGATAAAATAAAGGATATAGGGCAACCAGTAAAACTAACCAAAATGTTTGTTCAATCCATTGTGCCCTTCCTTGATATATAAACTCTGGACCTCACTTTCATTTTTTATGTCAAATCAGAGAGATGGATTGTAGTATTGGACAGGTGAAAAATAGGAAGCAAATTTATTGAAGATGTAGAATAATTTTGTAATTTAAAAATATTCTCACTATTGAAACATTTAAATAAATGCATTATATAAAAAAAGATTGTTGGCTTCTTATTAATTTATTTATGACATCTTGAAAAAAAATTACAGGAACTGTAGGACAGTTTTTTTTTTTTTTGGTATTTAAAAGCTCCTTCAACTGATTTTCTGCAGCTACATTATTGGGAAATTGTCATAAAAAAATTATTAAGTAGTAAGTTTAACCTTTGAACAGCATTTTTCATTATACCTTTTAAATTAACCATTTTCCTTAATGATTTTTAGTCATTTGAAGATATTGAATTAGGTTTTCAATAAGCAAGAATAACAATGATAGCTGAAACTACAATAAAGTGTATGAATGATAGCAGAACAATTGGGTTAAAGCCTAATTTCTTTTAAAATGGCATTACTACTCTTGTTACTAATGATGAAAGATAGCTGTAATAAAATATTCACTGAACCATGGAATTTAAAACACTTATCTGGTAAATCTATGGGAAGATAATAATAAAGAAAAAGAAACAGGTATGCAGAATGAACCCTATGTCCAACTCAATACATAACAGTTCAGGAGTAACCTTTGTCATTATGTAAAATCATAAGCTGAAAAAAACACATAGAGATATTTCAACGTGAGTCCTTATTTGAATAACTACTTACAAAAAAACCAAAATCTTTCTATTTAATTGTGCATCATGGTTTCCAGGCAAACAGCTGATGCTCATTGCTTTAAAATTTGAAGATAGCATAAAAGAAAAAAGAGGAGGAGATATCTGAAGAAGATAACAATGAGTTTTAATTTTATTTTTTATTTAAGATGACAATTGATCATTTGTGTTTACCCAGTTGAATTAATAACTGCTTATTTCTTGTTAACCATCTGAACACAGACTATTCTCTTTCTAAAATCTTCAATGTAGCTGCCCTACTAGCCGAAAGGTTGGCGATTCAAACTCACCCAGAGATGCTTTAGAAGCATACCCTAGGGATATTCTTCTGGAAGGTCACAGCCTTGAAAACCCTATGGAGCGGTTTGACTCTACAGACTTGGGAATCTACTCGAGGCAACTAACAACAATAACTATTATAAAATCTTCATTGTACAACTTATATCTTTTTCCAAATATTTTTATCACAAAAAACACCAGAGCATTAAATAAAGTGTTACAAAAATAAATAAAAAGTAATTCCAAATATGTTTGTTTATTGTTCATGTGATAGTTAAGATTGTCTGTCGCCTTGACTGGGCCATGATTCTCAGTGTTTATATGCCATCACTCCCATGATGAGATCTGCTGTGAGAAGTCAATCAGTTGAAAGGGAGTTTCCTCGGGTGTGTGGCCTGCATCTGGATATAAGTGGATGTTCTGGCTTTTGCCTATTCTGGATCCTGCAGCTGCCTCCTGTTCAAATGACCTCCAGCTCTTGGGACTTGAGCTAGCAGCTTACTTGCTGATCTTGGGATTCTTTGATCTTCACAGCCTGTGAACAAGAGCCCTGCTCACCGACCTGCTGATCGTGGGTTCACCAGTCCCTGCAGCTATGTGAATCAGGAGAGTTCTCTACCCTGATTCATGGACTTGGAACATTCCAGCCTCTACAATTATTTGAGCCATTTCCTTGATATAAATCTACATATATATTTATACACTTTACTTGTTTTGCTTCTCTAGAGAACACAGCCTAAGACAGTTCATACGATATAGATTGTGTGTTGCTATAATCACATACCATCTACTGAAACGGTACACTGCAATCCCAGCTGCTAGTTGCAGGCATGGTTTCTTCTTTTAAATATGAAGTCTTTAGAAAAATGTGAGTAGATTGCCATTACAGAGGACAGATCTGCAGCATCATCACTGTTATCACAGTTGTGATTATAATTCTCAACCATTCTCTCACTGTTTAACATTTTTTATTATGGCACATATTATGCTAAATTTGAATATTACAGTTTTATAATACTGAATTTAGAGATCTCAAGAATGGATTTGACACATTGAGCACTAATGAACAAAAACCAGACCAGTTACGGGATGATATCAAGGACATCATACATGAAGAAAGCAAAAGGTCATTAAAAAGACAGGAAAGAAAGAAAAGCAAAATGGGTATCAGAAGAGACTCTGAAACTTGCTCTTGAATGTAGAGTATCTAAAGCCAATGGAAGAAATGATGAAGTAAAAGAGCTGAACAGAATATTTCAAAGGGCAGCGCAAGAAGACAACGTACAGTATTAAAATGAAATGTGTAAATTCCTGGAGTTAGAAAACCAAAAGGGAAGAAGGCACTCAGCATTTCTCAAGCTGAAAGAACTGAAGAAAAAATTCAAGGCTTGAGTTACAATATTGAAGGATTCTATAGGTAAAATATTGAACAACACAGGAAGGTTCAAAAGAAGATGGAAGGAATATACAGAGTCACCATACCAAAAAGAATTGGTTGACATTCAACCATTTCAGAAAGTATCATACAATCAAGAACCAACGGTACTGAAGGAAGAAGTCCAAGGTGCACTAAAGGCATTGGCAAAAAAACAAGCCTCCAGGAACTGACAGAATATCAATGGAAATATTTCAACCAAAGAAAATGCACATTCGTTTATGCCAAGAAATCTGGAATACAGCTACCTGCGTCAGCTGACTGGAAGAGATGCAAATTCACGTCCCTTCCAAAAGAAGCCGATACAACAGAATTCGGAAATTAGAGAAAAATATTATTAATATCACACTTAAGTAAAATTTTGCTGAAGATAATTCAAAAGCCATCGCAGCAGTACATTGACAGGAAACTGCCAGAAATTAAAGCCAGATTCATTAGAGGATGTGGAAAAAAGGATATCATTGTTGATATCAGATGGATCTTGGTTGAAAGCAGAGAATACCAGAAAGATGTTTACCTGTGTTTTATTGACTATTCAAAGGTATTTGATTGTGTGGATCATAGCAAATTATGTATACATTGCTAAAAATGGGAATTCTGGAACACTAATTGTGCTCATGGGGAACATGTACATAGACCAAGAGACAGTCCTTCAAACATAACAAGGGGATATTGCCTGGTTTAAAATCAGGAAAGGTGTGCATCAAGGCTGTATCCTTTCACCATATTATTTAATCTGTATACTGAGCAAATATTCTGTGAAGCTGGACTGTATGAAGAAGGTGACATTAGGATTGGAGAAAGATTAATTAAAATCTGTGATATACAGGCGACACAACTTTGCTTGTTGAAAGTGAAAGAGGATTTGAAGCACTTACTGACAAAGATCAAACACGGCAGCTTTCAGTATGGACTACACCTCAACATAAAACAAAAATCTTCACAACTGAGCCAATAAGCAACATCATGATAAGCAGAGAAAAGACTGAAGTTGTCAAGGATTTCATTTGCATTCTGGATGCACTGCTTCCAGGACAGATTTGTTCCTTCTTCTTGCAGTTCATAATATATTCAACATTCTTCACCAAAGCCATAATTCAAAGGCATCAGTTCTCCTTAGGTCTTCATTATTCATTCTTCAGCTTTTGCATGCGTATGAGGCAAATGAAAACATCATAGCTTGGGTCAGGCATACCTTAGTGCTCGAGGTGACATCTTTGCTTTTCAACACTTTAAAGTGGTCGTTTGCAGCCGATTTGCCCTATGCAATACGTCTTTTGGTTTCTTGACTGCTGCTTCCATTGGTGTTGATTGTGGATCCAAGTAAAATGAAATTCTTGACAACCTCGATCTTTTCTCCGTTTATCATGATGTTGCTTATTGGCCCAGTTGTGAGGATTTTTGTTTTCATTACGTTTAGGTGTAATCCACACTGAAGGCTGTGGCCTTTGATCTTCATTTGTAAGTGCCTCAAGTACTCTTCACTTTCAGCAAGGAAGGTTGTGTCATCTGCATAATGCAGGTTGTCAATGAGTCTTCCTCCAATTCTGATTCCCTGTTCTTCCTATAGCCCAGATTCTCGAATTATCTGCTCAGCATAAAGATTGAACAGGAATGGTGAAAGGATATAACTACTATTAGCTAGCATTTGTGCTCAATATAGAAAGGAGCCCTAGTGGCACAGTGGTTAAGTGTTCAACTGCTAACTGAAAGGTCTGCAGTTAAACCCACCACAAAGATGTGGCAGTTTGATTCTGTAAACATTACACTCTTTGAAACCCTGTAGGTGCAGTTCTTGTCTGTTCTATAGGGTTGTTATGAGTCAGAACAGACTTGACAGCAATGGGTTTTCTGGTTTGGTGATCAATATACAGTTCCTACTACCAACCATAACTTCGAAAACTTCATTTAAATATGTTTTCTTAAAGAACCATGTGTTAATAACTACGTTCATGCTCACATTTTTCCTAAAAATCAGAAAGCGCCATCAAAATTTGTTCCTCAAAAGATTCCCACCTTTCTCCCTCTCTTTACTTGAAAACATTTTAAAATATTGATTTAAGCAATGTACTAGTCCTCAACTCATATGTATTTTTCTGTAAACTGATTTATACCCTTCCTGGGCCACTGAAACCACTATGTGGGAAGTTATTGATGACTTCCAATCTAATTGCAGATCTTGATTTGTCCAAAGTCTTTATATTTTCACCCCTGGGCAACTTTAACCCTCCCATGACTCTACCTACCTCTATTTCTCTATTATTGTTTTATATACAACTTGAAAATCAAAATCTCTAGCCATGATCTTGTCCTGAGATCCTTTCTTAAGTTTTCAATGCTTTTTGACCTCTTAAGGTATGCTTAATACCAGATATAATTTTAATCAATGTATTTTTTCAAAGATGAATTTTTCTGGTTAGTTATATTTTTTCAACTTTCAATATAAAGTTTCATTTGTAACAGTAAATTAAAAATTAGTTGTTTTCTCAACTGTGTCATCCTAATCAAAATCTCCTTATTTCTATTCTCTAAAGAAACCGAGTCAATACTAAAATTAATCTCTTAGATGAAGTTTATTTGGACAGAAGATTCCCAAATTCAGCAGCACTAAACCACATGTAGAAAGGTACTCCACTGAGAATAAGCAGTGATTGGCTTATATTGACAAAATATGGAAGCCAAAGAAGTTTATTTCTGATTGGCTTATACAACTTACTGTTGAAACGCTATCAGGACTTCCTTGGTCAAGGAGAGTGGAAGAAGTGTTAAGAGCTCATTGGTCAGTGAGGGCAGAAGGACTGTCAAGATCTTATTGGTCGACGAGGGTAGTCTGATTTACAGGAAAGCTAGGCTTAAGTGCTGACAAAGATAAGTCTTAGGGGAGTTGTCCGCTCTACCAGTAATGCCATGTTGTCAACACATGACTCCGTTTTTATTTCATTTAACACTGTTATTAATAGTGTATCTTCCGGAGGAGATGGCGCCAACGTGGTGCTATAGATAGAAGCACCATGCCATCCCTCTGCAGCAAAGACTGGCAAAACTAAGTAAAACAGATACAAATGTCGGTCCTAGAACTCTAAATACCAAACGAGAGATTAAAGAACTCAAGCAAACACTGAATGGAATAAAAAAACTGATAAAGAACAAATGAGGCGAGCTACAGAGTGGAGGTCCCGTACCAGCTAATGCGGCTGGATTTGCCATCTGGGGCTACAGCCCAAGGAACTCAGACAGGGAGTATGGGAAGGCAACTTCAAGGAGCTCCCAGCAGCAGACAGAGCACCTGGTTACCAGGGATACATGGTTTCCCACCCCTCATCCTTCTTCCCTGTCCACGGCCTCTGTTACTTGCCAGTGGGCCACAGTTGCTCAGCCAGAGAGACACTAGCTCACTCCCACGGAGGTCTGTGCTATCCCCACCAGTTGGCCCCTTCATCACCTTTTTTTTTTTTTACTTTGTATTTTTGCCTGGTTTTTTTTTTTTTTTTTTTTTTTTTTATGCTTTGCTGTTACTGTTGTTTCTCTCTCCCTTCTTTCCTTCCCTTTTATCTGCCCTGCTAGCCCCAAGTGCCATCCCCTCCCCTTCTTGAGAGGCTGTGACATTTTGGTTTGTTCACTTTTATTTTGGGGGCCTTTTTTGTTGCTTCTCTCCCCCTAACTCCCTTTCCTTTCTCCCACCCAGCTAACCCCATGTGCCACCTCCTCTTCTTATTGGCAAGCTGTGATTTTTTGGCTTATTTGCTTTAGTTATTTTTGGTCCTTTTTTTTATATTGTTTTTTTGGGCTTTTTGTTGTTGTTGTTGTTTCTTCTCTCTCTCTTCCTTCCTTTCTTTTCTCCTGTCCAGCTAGTCCCATGTGCCATCCCCTTCCTTTCTTGAGGGGCTGTGATTTTTTGGTTTATTTGCTTTGTTCTTTTGTTTTGTTTTCTTTTCTTCTTCTTTTTTTTCTGTTTATTCTCTCCCTCTACTTTCCTTTTTCCTGCCCACCTAGCCCTATGCACCACCTCACCCCTTCTGGCGGGGCTGTGCTGCACGGCTAAGTTGGAGAGTCAATGCTCTCACCTTCCTGGGTCTGCACCACCAGCCCCCTCAGTGCCATTTTATTTATTTATTTATTTATTGTTATTGTTTCTTTTCTCTCTCTCCCTACCTACCTTTTCTTCCTCCCTTCCACTTAGCCCCAGGTACCACCCCCAACTTCTTGGTGGGCTGTGCTGTTTGTACTGCTTGGCTGAAGAGCCTCTGGCACATGGCCAGCTCCTCAGCACCATATTTTATACTTTCCTTATCTTTTCCATGCTTCTTTTCCTTCTTCCTCCCACCTAGGCCCTGCACTGCCTCCACCTCTTCCTGATAGGTCTGGCTGTGCCACCTGGTGAGAGAGGGGTCAATTTGCCACCACCCTTATTCTGCCCCACCCACAATGTCTAGAGCTCCCATCACCATATTTTTTGCTGTTGTTGTTTTTTATTTATTTTCATTTGTTTATTTGATAAATGGTTCCTTCTCTCTCTTTCCGCTCTGTCCTTTCCTTTCCGCTACCAACCTAGCCTGGTACACCACCTATGCCACTTCTCAACAGGCCAAGCCACACCCCTCAGCTAGAGAGCCATCAGCACATGACTTTGCTGTGTCTGCCCCACCCCCAGTCATCAAAACCTACCACATTGCCTTATGATTTATTTTTTCTCTTTATTTATTTATTATTTTTTACTCCATTTTTTGTCCTTGTTTCTCTCTCTTCTTTCTCTTTTTTTATCCTCTTACTTAGCTCTGCATATCACATCCTTTCCCTTCCTTCCCTCTTTCCTATCTGCACCATGTGTCAAGTGCCATGCCCTCAAGCATTACTGATGTGGTTCTCAAACCCCGCCTTGTACTGCCCCCAGCCCTGTCCCATTGCCCACAGTTTGTATTGCAAACTGCCTATCTCTAACTCTCCACTCCCACTGGACCCACACTGCTGCACCATAGCTGAGTGACTAGCCCTGTCCTCCTTAAAAGGAGGTGACAGGTATCATGCCCACAGGCAAGCAAGCCTTCAGTTGGAGAACCAATGCAATCAGACAACAACTTGAATCTAGCACATAAGACAGCTTCAGCCAGATACCAACCTAAATAATGAAATTTCAAGGATAAAACAAAACTAATAGGGGACCAGAGATGTCAATCTGTACATGACAGCAACATCAGAACAATAAAAGAGGGAATAAATGGTATAGGTATAGAACTTTCAAATGAAGAGGAAGTCAAGGTGTTATCAAGTAATAAATAACTGGTTTAAACTTAGGAAAACAGGGGTAAATTTCAAGGTAACCACAAAGGAAGTTAACACACCTATTCATCAAAATAGAGAAGAAATACAAATTCTCAGTAAACACGAAATCTACAAAAACAAAAGAAAGAAACAAAGAAACAAAATACACAAACAAAAGGAACTCAGCACAGAACAGTAAGAGGAACAAAGAAAACATCTGTGCCACAAAAAAAAAAAGCACTACAAAATGACAGCAATAAATTCACACTTATCAATAACCACGCTGAACATAAATGGCTTAAATGCACCCATAAAGAGATAGAGAGTGACAGTATGGGTGCAAAAAAGGGACCTGTCAATATGCTATCTACAACAGACATACTTTAGAAACAAAGACATAAAAATTTTATTAAAAATCAAATGATGGAAAAATACATCAAGCAAACAGCTATCAAAAAGAAGCATGAGTGGCAATACTTATCTCAGATAAAATAGATTTAAAAACAAAATCCATTATTTAACAAATAATGGGACAATCCACCATGAAGACTTAACCATAATAAACATCTGTGCACCCAATAACAGGGCTCCAGAACATATAAAACAAACTCTAACAGCACTGAAAAGAGAAACTGATAGTTCTACAATAATACTAGGAGACACCACTCTCAATAAAAGACAGAACATCTGAAAAGAAACTCAATATGAAAGATCTAAAGGCATAATTGACCAACTTGACCTCACAGACATATAGAACACTCCACTCAAGAGCAGCAAAGTACACATTCTTTTTCAATGCACATGGAACGTTCTCCAGGGTAGACCTCATCTTAGACCACAAAGCAATCCTCATCAAAATCCAAAGCATTTAAATAACACAAAACATCTTCTCTGACCACACCATCATCAAAGTAGAAATTAATAACAGGAAGAGTAAGGAAAAAAATCAAATACATGGAAACTGAATAACACCCTGTTTAAAAACCACTGGGTAATAGAAGAAATCAAAGATGGAATCAAAAAATCCCTAAAATCAAAGAAGAATAAAAACATATCATATCAAAACCTTTGGGACACAGCAAAGGTAGTGCTCAGAAGTCAATATATAGCAATAGACACACATATCAAAAAAGAAGAAAGGGATAAAATCAAAACATTAGCTACACAACTTGAACAAAAGAAAAAGAACAGAAAAAGAAGCCTGCAGCGACTAGAAGAAAGAAAATAATAAAGATCTGAGCAGAAATAAATGAAATAGAGAATAGAAAAACGATAGAAAGAATCAACAAAACCAAAATTTGGTTCTTTGGAAGGGTCAACAAAATCAACAAACCACTGGCCAACCTGACAGAAAAACAGGAAAGAACACAAATAACCCAAATAAGAAGTTAAATGGGGGACATTACAACAGACCCAACTGAAATAAAAAGGATCATAACAGAGTACTATGAAAAGCTACACTCCAACAAACTACTCAACCAAACACAAAATGATGTTGAAAATCTGAACAGACCCATAACAAGAGAAGAGATTGAAAAGGCAATAAAAAAGCTCCCGGGTGGGGGGAGGGGAGAAACCCTGGCCCAGATGGTTTCACTGGAGAATTCTACCAAATATTCAGAGAAGAGTGTTACTCAAACTATTTCAGAACACAGAAATGGAAGGGATAGTCCCAAATTCATTCTATAAAGACAGTGTAACCCTGAAACCAAAACCAGGCAAAAACACCACAAAAAAAAGGAAATTACAGATCAATATCTCTCATGAATATAGACGCAAAAATTCTCAACTAAACTCTAGCCAATAGAATTCAGTGTCATATCAAAAAAATAACATGTCATGACCAGGTGGGATTCATACCAGGTATGCAAGGATGGTTCAACATTAGAAAATCAATCAATGTAGTTTGCCACATAAATAAAAGGAAAGAAAAGAATCACATGATCATCTCAATCAATGCAGAAAGGGCATTCCACAAACTCCAACATCCATTCCTGATAAAAACTCAATAAAATAGGTATAGAAGGGAAACTCCTCAACATAATAAAGGGCAACTCTACAAAAATAACGGCCAACATCATTCTTAATGGGGAAAACCCACTGCTGTCGAGTCGATTCCGACTCATAGCAAATAGAGAGAGGCTCATAGAGAGAGGCTAAAAACATTCCCCTTGAGAACAGGAACAAGACAAGGATGCCCTTTACCACCACTCCTATTTATCATTGTGCTGGAAGTACTAGCTAGAGCAATAAAGAAAGAAAAAGAAATAAAGAGCATCCAAATTGGTAAAGAAGAAGTAAAACTGTCCGTATTTGAGGATGATATGATACTGTACATAGAAAACCCAAAAGACTCCAAGAGAAAATTATTGGAACTAACAGATTCAGCAGAGTGGCAGAATATAAGATAAACATGCAAAAATCAGTTGGATTCCTATAAACCAATAAAGAGAACTATGAAAAAGAAATGAGGAAAACATAATTTGTGACAGCCCCTAAAAAACAAAACATTTAGGAATAAATCTGACCAGGGATGTAAAAGACCTGTACAAAGAAAACTACAAAACACTACTGCAAGAAACCAAGAGACCTACATAAAAGGAAAAACATACCATGCTCATGCATAGGTAGACTTAATACTGTGAAAATGTCAGTTCTACCCAAAGCAATCTACAAATACAATGCAATCCTGATTCAAATACCAAGAGCATTCTTCAAAGAGATGGAAAAACTAACCATTAACTTTGTGTGGAAAGGGAAGGGGCCCTGGATAAGTAAAGCACTACGGGAGAGGAAGAATAAAGTAGGAGGACTCACACTACCTAACCTCCAACCGGACTGACCAACCTGTTGCTATCGAGTCTATTCCAATTGAGAGCTACCCTATAGGACAGAGTAGAACTGCCCCGTAGAGTTTCCAAGGAGTGCCTGGTGGATTCGAACTGCCAACTTTTTGGTTAGCAGCTATAGCTCTTAACCAGCACACCACCAGAGTTTTCACCAAACCTCAGAACCTACTATACAGCTACGATAGACGAAACAGCGTGCCACTGGTACAATGACAGACACATTGACCAATGGAACAGAACTGAGAACCCAGATATAAATCCATCCACCTACAGTCACCTGATCTTTGACAAAGGACCATAGTCCACCAGATGGGAAAAAGATAGCCTTTTTAACAAATGGTGCTGGCAAAACTGGTTGTCCTTCTGTAAAAAAAAAAAAAAAGAAAGAAAGAAACAAGACCCATATCTCACACCATACACAAAAACTAATTCAAAATGGATCAAAGACCGAAATACAAAACTAAAAGCAATAAAGATTATAGACGAAAAAATAGGATCAACTCTAGAGCTCTAGAGGCCCTAATACAGGGCATTAACAGGATACAAACCTAGCTTATCTAGCTTACTTTTTGGCATTTACAATACATAAACACCAGAAGATAAGCTAGATAACTGTAATCTTCTAAAAATTAAACAATTATGCTCAACAAAAGACTTCACCAAAAGAATAAAAACAGCACCTACAGACTGGGAAAAAATTTGTGGCCAAATCCAACCAAGGTTTAATCTCTAAACAGGAAAATCCAACACTTCTACAACAACAAGACAAATAATCCAATTAGAAAATTGGCAAAGTACATGAACAAGATACTTTATCAAAGTAGACATTGAAGCAGCTAACAGACACAGGAGGAAATGATTGAGATCACTAGCCGTTAGAGAAATGCAAATCAAAACCACAACGAGATATAATCTCACTCCAACATTGCTAACATGAGCCAAAAAAAAACAGAAAATAACAAATATTGGAGAGGCTGTGAGGAGATTACAACACTTATGCACTGCTGGTGGGAATGCAAAATGGTACAATCATTTGGGAAAATGATATGGCACTTCCTTAAAAAGCTAGAAATAGAAATACCATATGATCCAGCAAACCCACTCCTAGGAATATATCCTAGAGAAATAAGAGCCGTTACATGAATAGACATATTCACACCCATGTTCATTGCAGCACTGTTCACAATAGCAAAAAGACGGATCAACAGATGAATGGATAAACTTTGGTACATACACACAATGAAATACTACTCAATGATAAAGAATGATGATGAATCTGTGAAGCATCTCACAACATGGATGAATCTGGAGGGCATAATGTTGAGTGAAATAAGCCAATCACAAAAGGACAAATACTGTATGAGACCACTACTATAAAAACTCATGAAAAAGTTTATACACAAAAAGAAAAAATCTTTCATGGTTACGAGGGAGGGGAGGTATGAAAGGGAAAAACACTAAATACACAATAGATAAGTGGTAACTTTGGTGAAGGGTAAGACAGTACCCAATACTGGGTAAGCCAGGACAACTTTTCTAAGTTAAGCTCATGGATGCTTCATAGATATATCCAAAATCCCTGTGGGACTGAATTGCTGGGCTGAGGGCTGTGGGACCATGGTCTTGGGGAACATCTACATCACTTGGCATAAGATAGTTTGTAAAGAAAATGTTCTACATGTTACTTTGGTGAATAGCGTCTAGGGTCTTAAAAGCTCGTGAGTGGCCATCTAAGATACTCCACTGGTCTCACCCCATCTGGAGCAAGGGAGAAAGAAGAAAACAAAGACAAAAGAGAAAAATTAGTCCAAAGGACTAATGGACCATAACTACCACAGCCTCCACCAGACTGAGTCCAACACAACTAGATTGTGCCCGACTACCACCACCAACTGCTCTGACAGGGATCACAATAAAGGGTCCTGGACAGAGCTAGAGAAAATGTAGAACAAAATTTGGCCCCCAGACACCCTTTTAGCTCAGTAATAAAGTCACTCCTGAGGTTCACCCTTCAGTCAAGGATTATACAGGCCCATAAAAGAAAATACTAAATGGGCACACCAACCCTGGGGCAAGGACGAGAAGGCAGGAGGGGACAGAAAGGAAAGCTGGTAATGGGGAGCTCAAGGTCAAGAAGGGAAGAGTGTTGACACGTCATGGGGTTAGCCACCAATATCACAAAACAATATGTATATAAATTTTTTAATGAGAAACTGGTTTGCTCTAAAACCTTCATCTAAAGTACAATAAAAAAAAATTTAAATAGTATCTTCTCAGAACTTTTAAAAATTAGGGCCACTTTTAATTAACAGTCTTTACTCTCAAAGCCACTCTCACCAACCTAATCCAGGGCCCATCTCTCATGTGTACATAATCTAAACTGTTCATCATTTTTTGTAGGTGATTTCTTTATCTCCAGTATCCTTGTCTAAAATGTATATATTTAACTATAATTCAGATTATCAAACATGCTAGCAAATTATTTCAGGTCCCTTTGAGGGAGGTTTAAAGAAAGATTGAATCTATACTTTATCGTCTGGAACTAAAAGTCGAATTTTGATTTAAATCTTGCATCTTTTATCTTCCCAACTATACTATCAAGGCTTTGGAGCCATAGGTAGTGGTTGTATTTCATTTTCTTTTCTTATAGACTTTAATATCTGTCTTGTATTTTGTGTGCTCAGTAACGATTAAGTTATTGAGTTCCCAGTAACAGTTTTAGATAATTTCTGCAGTATTATGAAAATGTATACTTTATTTGGATAGGACAAGGTTGGGAAAAGCTAATAATCAGGAAATAAGTATTTTGGGGCACAATTAACATTCTATGTCTGGATCACCTACCTATGTTTTATTTGTTTTGTTGTCTTAACCAGATAAATGATTACAACTCCCCCCCACCGCCTCTGCCAGGGCAAAAGCAAAATAGTTGTAACACACAAACATACTCTCACAACACATTTTACTTAATCAAAATAAAGCAGTGGTTATGTATTAAGACAGCTTAAATTGTTACATGTTCCCTATCATTCTTTTGATATTCACATCACTTTTTTTCTTTCTCCTGTATTTGGGCTGCTAAGGAATTTTTAAAAACAACAGACTATAAATCACTTTTCTCTTTGGTTCCATAAGAAGTTGTTTTACTTCATACTGAATTGCTATTGCTCGGTTGTTGTTAATCTGTTCAAATTTCCATAGGAATCTCAACAGGTTGCTTAATGTATTCCTTTTCCTTGGTTTCAAATATTTTATTCTTGATTTTATTCCATGATGAAGTAATGCCTACTGGCAGTACTAGAGTCAAAGTGTTCTCTGGTATTTCTTTTTCTGATACCATTTTTCATAGGTTTACTACCAACCATGAATAATTGTTAGATTTGAAATTATAAGGTACATTTTGACTGGAGATTTTTATTCAAGTGCTTAATTAGTTTGGCTTAGTTAAATTTTATTGCTCTTTTCAATATGTAGATGGTAACCCATGCCAGCTCTCAAGTTCATGCTATTTAATTTAGGCTAATTTTAGAAAACATGCATTAGTTATCCTGGATTTTATAAACTATAAAATAATCAAAAAAATTTTTTTTCTGATTTTCCTTTATTTCTATGATGGAAAATATATCATAAACTATGTCATTATTTTAATTTTTTTTAATTTTGAACAAAATAAAGGAAAAATAAATTTTATGTGTTTACATGTACTATAAGGATTAATGCAATCTTGCCATATCCATCTAATAAATTTTATACAAGATAAACAGAAATCACTAAAGTTATCCCCTGGTCATTGGTAGTAAAATAACAAAACATAGGATTGAATAAAAGTGGGAAGTTATGCAATAGGGTAGGTTTCAGTAAATGTATTCAATATCAAAGTTAAACTGGGCATCCAACTGGAAACTTGAACTTGATTTGTGGATACTTGCTCTATTTATCATACAAATCTTTTTTGCTGTTATATTATCTTTTCAGCCACCTCTCTAACTTGTCTCCATCCCTCGGATCTTCAATCTCTTTTAATCTTCTCGTATAGTCCAACTTCACTTTACCCCCATGCACATACACCTAACCTACTCTTTTATCCTTTTATCAAATTCCACTGTGCCTTAAGAAATACCAATTTTTTAATGTAGAAAGTCGATATATATATTTCTTTTTTTCTTTCCAGTATTTTTTCTTAGAGCTCAGCTGCTAAAACCCTATGGGGCCGTTCTACTCTGTCCTATAGAGTCACTACAAGTAGGAATTGATTCGGTGGCAATGGGTTTGGTTTGGTTTTGTTTTCCTTGAATTTAATTATCCTCCCACAAAGACCAGATTTTAACATTCTCAGTCATTACTACAATTACTAAAGTATTTTTCTATTATCCTCTCTTCCAAATGATACATTCTGGTTTCCCCAATCTTTGTTTGCCACCTCAACTGCTTTGTGACATTGCATTTTATTTCAGGTTTATTTCTAGCTCAGTTTCTCCCATATCATGCCTGCTTCTTTTGAGAAGCATTTTGGACAACTTTTATACACCCTGGCTTCACAATTCCTAAAATACTCAACTCCAATCATTCTCATCTCCACTCTGCTCTAGCTTTTCCAAGAAATCCTGTACCACGATACAATTCAGGATTCTTCTACTAAAGACTTATGACTGTGAATTTCCTTTTTGGTATATGGCCTTTCATGGTTTTTCTTCTTGAATACATTCACTTCTAAAAGATGTCTTCTTGAAGTCCAATTTTACCACCCTTATTCCTAAATCTGGAAACCTTGTTGGCATAGTGTGGTTAAGAGTTCGGCTGCTAACTAGAAGTTCAGCAGTTCGAATCTGCCAGGTGCTTCTTGGAAACCCTATGAGGCAGTTCTAGTCTGTCCTATAGGATCTCCATGAGTAGGAACTGACTCAACAGCAACATTTTGTTTTGTTTTAAATTTCTAAACCTATTTTGTCATTCTTAATTGCATAATTAAGATTTTTTTTAATCATAGGAAACAGAAAACACAATTTAAATTTACATTTAAAATAAAGACTTTTATTAACTCACATGCTAAAATGTCCACGGATTGTTAGGTTTCGGCCATGATTGGATCAATAATTATCTTTGTTCTGCTTTCTCATTAGGCAGGGTTCCCTCATTGTTGAATGATTCCTGACAATGCCCATTGTGACTGTAGCTTCTTCCTTGACATCCATCAAGATTGCCTGGGTTTGAATCACCCATCAAACATTTGCTAGCTGTATAGCATTGGGCAAGTTGCTTAACCTCACAGGGCCTTAGTTTCTTCACTCGTGAAATGGGGATGACAGTAGTATTGATTTCATAGGTTTGTTATGAGAGTTAAATAACTTACAACAGTGCCAGGTAGGTATTAGGCACTCAGGAAATACAAGTTACATCATTTTCATGAGTACTATCTCCACAGAGAGAACCCATCCCCTCCCAAAACTAAGAATAGTTCTTCGAACTGTACTCTTACCAGACCATTTTTGGGCACATACATACCTTCATCCAAGAAAATTATTTTCCTATGCCCATGTTATTTTTAGTAGCCATTACAGTAAGAGAGATGGAAACACCCTAATTCTTTAAGATCAAGCAGTATTTCTAGAGCTCCATTAGTATCAGCTGAACCTAAATTTCAAAGCTGCTTGAAAGTAGCAGTGAGGACAGCTGAATTTTGGGAAGGGAAGCACCACGTCCACTCCAATCACACTAACTTCCCAGAGTCTACTCTGTGATCAACCAATTCAACTATGTATTCAGGTCATTTAGAGTTCTTGCCTCTTAAACATCTACTATAGACACCTGCCAGGCACACAGGCTAGGTTAATGCAACTACGTACTGATTAGTTTTGCTTATGGATGCATAACTACTACTAGGTAGTCAAAAATCAGTAATAATAACTCCATTAACTGGTTGAAAACAGAGCAAATTTGCTTATAAATATTAAGGTGATATTATTTCTTACTTAACAAATAATAAAAAAAAAAAAACTGAAATTCTATGTGCCAAGTTGTGCAAACTCCCAGTCAGTAAATGGAAAGATTGAAAACGCCTGTTTTTTATTTTTTTTTATTTGTATTCTTTCTTGGTTTGAGCTCTCCTAGAAGCAGAGTCTGAGCCCAGGATTCAGATTTAAGTGACTTATGTGCTCCCCAATGAAACCAAAAGGGAAGAAGCAGAGCAATGTTCCTTTTCAGATGCTATCCCAGGCTTAGTCAGGTCCCACGATCTGTAAGTATAATTTCTACTTCAGAATTTCGCCCTTGATGGGATCAAGGCTTGGGCTTTTGTATTCCTGCAAGAGTGGTCATTGACTACAAGCCAATAATAGGAACATTGCCTCTTTCGTGACCAAGAAACAGAACCGAATAAAAATCTACAGTCAAATAAAGAAGAGGATTCAAAAAAGACATTTCAAGCACTTCAGCATTCAGAATTTACATACAGGAGGACACAGCAAAGAAGACTAAGACGGAATGGCCAGTGTACTTAAGAGAAAAACCAGATGATTGTAGCTTCATGAAAATCAAACAAAGTATTTCAAGAAACCTGGTGGTCCACTGAGCCACATGCTGTGAAAAGGTCAAATAACAAACAAACAAACAAAAACAGAGAAAAGACCATTAGATTTGAAAATATGTATGTGCTGGTCATGCTAGAACACCTTTTCTCTGGAATTGTGCGTTGAGATGGTAATGTGAGGTAGGAAAATACAGATAAACAACATAGACATCTATTTCAAGAAATGTGGGAAAGGCAAGAAAGAAATGGGGGATAGTTGGAGGGAATTATGGACTCAATAGAGGGCATTATTTATAATTTGCTTTTATGTTCATGTTTATTATGAAGTAAAAAGAGCAAAAAAAATGATGATTACAGAGAAGGTATCATTGCAATTGTGAAACATTTGAGGGGGTTGTTTAGAGAATGTGAAAATGAGAGGGATGGAATCCAAAGCTATGTAGACAGCTTGAGTTTTGCTTCTTCAGAGCACCTTTGTGCACAGAAACAGAAGAGTATACAAAGAATATGGCAAAAGTGTTCATTGTGGTGGTGGTGGAGAGATAATGGAATTACTCTATAGGAGTTTCTTATTTTCTCCATGAAGCTTTAAGCAGGAATATCAACTGAAATCGGTGGGAAACAAGTGGTGTGGGTAGAAATAGCAAATACTATAGGAAGTTTGAAGGAGGCTTGGTGGTGCAGTGGCTAAGAGCTCGTCTGTGAACTGAAGGGTGGGTGCTTTGAAACCACCAGCTGCTCCACAGTTAGAAGATGTGGCTGTCTGCTTCTGTAAAGATTACAGCCTTGAAAACCCTAGGGGGCAGTTCTACTCTGTCCTATAGGGTTGCTAGGAGTCAGAATCAACTGCCCGAAGGGTTTGTTTTTTTATTTCATAAGACGTTTAAGGATAGAGAAGAAAATGTTAAATAATCATTTCAGAAGGTGGGAGAGTTGACATATTACAAAAATAAATAAATAAATAAAAATTCTAATCATTGTCAAGTGTTTGTTTTACGTTTACAACCATAAATTTCA
Source organism: Loxodonta africana (assembly GCF_030014295.1). Taxonomy (NCBI): domain Eukaryota; kingdom Metazoa; phylum Chordata; class Mammalia; order Proboscidea; family Elephantidae; genus Loxodonta; species Loxodonta africana. The sequence goes on from NC_087351.1 coordinate 55,623,583, forward strand.
AAGTAAGATTATTCAGCACAATTGTGTGTTTTCTTTAGTATTATTTAATTGTACTGATGAAAGCATACAGTATGTTGCTCTATTGCTTTAACCAGGTAAAGCAATGCTAGTCTAGTATGATAAAGGGACAGAGGTGTGGATGTGTTAAGGATGTTTCCAAAGGAGTGGTCATAATTATGGTTCATCAAATCAAAGCCCAATGATGAAGTGGAGAACAAATGACAAGAGAGCACTTAGGGAAAAACAGAAGAGTGCCATCCTCTGAAAACCAAAGGTAGACCATTGTGGCTCAGAATTTTTAGTATCTGTCACTGTGTAATATTCTCATTCTTTCCATTATAATTATCAGTTGTTTGAAAATATTTTTAATATGCAAAATTTGTTAAATTATATTATAATGTTAAATGTGTTTTTATAACCTAGAAAAATCCTGATAAGCATACAATAGACATTTCATGGCCTTTCAACCTGTATGCTCTTCATAGACAGCATACTCTCCCATGATCTTTCGAACTGCCAGTGACATGCACTGCAGAGAAAGATGGGGGAATGGAATAGACACTCAAACAGACATGCTGATAAAAGACCACATGAACTCACAAGAAATAAAGTGAGTGACTCCAGTTTCTAAATCCAAACTCTATTCCCTCATTGCCCAGTTCTAATTAATATCTTATTTGTTGGTGGCATATTTTTTGTTATTTTGTAACAAACCAGTTGCTGTCAAGTTGATTCCAACTGAGGGCAACCGCATGTGTGTCGAGGAGAACTGTGCCCCATTGGGTTTTCAATGGCTGATTTTCCAGTAGATTTCCAGACCTTTCTTCTAAAGTACCTCTGGATGGACTCAAACCTCCAACCTCTCAGTTAGCAGCCAAGCACGTTAACTGTTTGCAACACAATACACCTTGATTTTTAGAGGAGTCTTCAGTCTGCAAAAAAACTTTAAAAAAAGAATAAAAGTATTCTTTTATGAAGGTTTTGAATAAAAGTATTGGAAATGACTTTTTTTTTTTCTTGTTTAGACTATTTTATTTCATGAAACTGTTTTAAATATAATTTTTTGATTGGCACAATCAGCAGTCTTTTTAAAACAACATTGCATGAAAAAAGGGAAAGCAGACTTTTCTGTGGTGCATATTGTGTAAGATCATAAAAACCATACATCTAGTTAAAATATTATTAAATATAAAATATTTTAATGATAACCAAGGGTTAAGATTTGTATTGCATTCAGAAATATAAATATCTAGGATCTATCTCATCTTTCTCTTTAACAAATAATGTTGGGAAAAAATACAAAAGATGTTCAAGCTTAAATTCAATCTAATAATTTACTAATTTGAAAGTTGTTAAAAATGAGGTAATTATTTTTGCTCACATTTAGTATGGCAATAATAGTATGTTAATATTTCCCTGATCAAATAGAAACTTCTGGAAATGTTCATTACATATGTGTTGACAGAGATACAACGATGTTTGGCATGTCTTCTACCATCAACTGGCTTAACTGAAATAGAAGGAACTACAGATTTGCAAAGAGCTAACCGTAGTCTAAATAGGGGTACCCAAAAGCCAACCCAGTGCTGTCGAGTCGATTCCAACTCATAGTGACCCAACAGGACAGAGTAGAACTGCCCCATGGAGTTTCTAAGGAGCGCCTGGCAGATTTGAACTGCCAACCTCTTGGTTAGCAGCCATAGCACTTAACCACTATGGCACCAGGGTTTCCAAATAGTGGTAATGGTGTAGAAAATAGTATTTCCCATTTATTCTGGTAGAAATATAAACCAACAAAGCCAGTTTGTCAAAATTTTTATTGACAATACGGAAACCATATGTGAGTGTTTTCACTCCTTCCATATATGATAATAAAATGATCAAATTTGTGCATGAAAAAATACAAATATGTTCATTGCACCAATTCTTCTACTAAAAAATAATTTTAAAAATTACTGTCCATCTACAAAAAGAGGATAAAACTTCTTTATCCACTTACACAATAAAATACTCAATAGCAGTGAAACTAAATTATAGCATTCAGCTTAAACTAAGTTATTCTGTGGCAACAAATGGTCCCAGTGGCTGAACACATCTAAGTGTTCATAAACTGACAGAGAAGTCCTTATCCACTTCGTTGAGGCTTTCATGGAAGAAAGGAAGAACTTAGGAAAATATGCCATAGACACTCATCACTTCCCTCCACGTCATTGCCAAAAACAAGTAACGTGGCCACTTCTGACATCAACAGGATATGCAACAATCCTCCCACTGGACAAAGTAGCAAGCATTTCATCAGCAATGCCCTCTACCACACACAGCTCAACTGAGGTTTTGATATCAGCATGGATAAATCACATGAAAAAAAAATGACAAAAAGGAAGTTACAGGCATATGTATACAATATGATAGAGTAGTAGCATACAAAACTTCCTATTTTTTAAGATATTTATTTGATATCACTACAAAAGTATACAAAGGAAACAATAAATTCAGAATTGGGGATAGTGGTTAAATCTAAAGCAGGAGTACAGAGATGTGATCGGGGAAGTCAGTACAGAGCTGTATGTTATATTATTCTACTTCCTTATGTTTGAAAAGATTCAATGTGAAAACGTTGTTAAAATAATTATTGTGAGGGTAATATGATCTCTGTTGGATTTTCTCACACTTATTTAAGGTTTATTACCATTTTTTATTGAATTAAATCTGATGGGATAAGAGTACATGATAAACTGGTTTAAAACTTAAAAATTTATAAACTTTTTCTGCATTTACCCATGTACATCTTCTCACTGGAGCCCTGGTGGCAAAGTGGTTAAGCGTTCTGCTGCCAATCAAAAGGTTGGCAGTTCGAATTCACCAGCTGCTCCTTGGAAACCCTAGGAAGCAGTCTTATAGGGTCGCTACGGGTCAGAATCAACCCAACAGCAATGGGGTATCTCCCTCACTAGACTGTTGTAGCTTCAGCAGGTTTTGGACATACTTATTATGCATTTTTTTATGCATAAAATGTGACTTGAATAGTAAATATACTATTAGAAATAAATTGCATTCAAGTTCCTCCCTTTTTTGTGTATTTCAATTTTTTCTTCAATGTGCAAGGATTACTTTTGAAAAGAGAAAAAAATAAAAATCAATTTAAATTTATGTTTATCTTATGCTATACTGGTGCTAACCAACATTCAGGCAGCAATTTAATGACTTTATTACCACCAATGACTTTCTCTCCACTTGCTAGATTTCATGATAAATTTTGCTCTTTGTCGATTCTTTATATTTAAAAATATGACTAGTCAAAACATCACACTATTGATCACAAGATCCTCATTTTGTCACAAATATCCAGGTTTGGAACTATTATACATGGGCGTGACAAAGAGACAGAGGGCAGGAAAGTTTAGGACATTCACAAGAGTGCTACTGAGTGGCTGCAGCCAATACTACAATTAGTTACTCTATTAGTTTCCTAGGGCTGCCATAACAAAGTACCACAAATTGAGCGAATTAAACAAAAGCAAAATAAATTTATTGTTTCACAGTTCTTGAGGCTAGGAGTCTGAAATCAAGGTATTGATTGGCTATGTTGATCCTTTCTGAGAACATTGAAAGGAGGATCTGTTTCATGCCTCTCTCCTAGCTTCTGGTTGTTGTTGTTAGGTGTCGTCAAGTCAATTCTGACTCATAGCGACCCTATGCACAACAGAATGAAACACTGCCCCGTCCTGCGCCATCCTTACAATCGTTGTTATGCTTGAGCTCATTGTTGCAGCCACTGTGTCAATCCACCTCGTTGAGGGTCTTCCTCTTTTCTGCTGACCCTGTACTCTGCCAATCATGATGTCCTTCTCCAGGGACTGATCCCTCCTGACAACATGTCCAAAGTATGTAAGATGTAGTCTTGCCATCCTTGCTTCTAAGGAACGTTCTGGTTGTACATCTTCTAAGACAGATTTGTTCGTTTTTTTGACAGTCCATGGTATATTCAGTATTCTTTGCCAACACCAAAATTTAAAGGTGTCAATTTTTCTTTGGTCTTCCTTATTCGTTGTCCAGCTTTCATATGCATATGAAATGATTGAAAATACCATGGCTTGGGTCAGGCGCACCTTAGTCTTCAAGGTGACATCTTTGCTCTTCAACACTTTCAAGAGGCCTTTGTAGCAGATTTGCCCAATGCAATGCATCTTTTGATTTCTTGACTGCTGCTTCCATGGCTATTGATTGTGGATCCAAGTAAAATGAAATCCTTGACAACTTCACTGTTTTCTCCGTTTGTCATGATGTTGCTCATTGATCCAGTTGTGAGGATTTTTGTTTTCTTTATGTTGAAGTGTAATCCATACTGAAGGCTGTGGTCTTTGATCTTCATTAGTAAATGCTTCAAGTCCTCTTCACTTTCAGCAAGCAAGGTTCTGTCATCTGCATAACGCAGGTTGTTAATAAGTCTTCCTCCAATCCTGATGCCCCGTTCTTCTTCATATAGTCCAGATTCTCAGATTATTTGCTCAGCATACAGATTGTATATGTATAGTGAAAGAATACACCCTGACGCACACCTTTCCTGACTTTAAACCAATCAGTATCCCCTTGTTCTGTCCAAACACCTGCCTCTTGACCTATGTAAAGGTTCCTCCAGAGCACAATTAAGTGTTCTGGAATTCCCATTCTTCACAATGTTATCCATAATTTGTTATGACCTATACAGTCAAATGCCTTTGGGTAGTCAATAAAACACAGGTAAACATCCTTCTGGTATTCTCTGCTTTCAGCCAGGATCCATCTGACATCGCAATGATACCTCTGGTTCCATGTCCTCTTCTGAAACCTGCCTAAATTTCTGGCAGTTCCCTGTCGATATACTGCTACAGCCATTTTTGAATGACCTTCAAAACCTGCATTATGCAGATGACAGACAAAATTTTGCTTGCGTGTGATATTAATGATATTATTCTATAATTTCTACATTCAGTTTATAGCTTGTGGTAGTAGTCAGCAATCCTTAGCACTCCTTGGCTTGTAAATCACTACTATTTCTGCCTGGGTCTTCACATGTTCATCTTCCCTCAGCGTGTCTCTTGGTACCTTTTCTTTTTTATAAGGATGCCACTCCTATTTGATTAGGACCAAACATACTACAATATGACCTCATATTAGTTTAACTGATAATAACGTCAAAGACTCTACTTCCAAATGAGTTTACATTCACAAATACTAAAGATTAGAACGTCGGCATATCTTTTTGGGGATATAATTCAATCTGTAACAGAACCTTAGCATACTTTCCCTTTAATTTCTTCCTAACAAAATCTCTTTGGTAGAAGCAGTCCCAGAAGATTAATGAAGCGGGGGTAAGAGGAGCACTTTGTTGTTGTAGTTTTTAAGAGGAAGCCCTTTTGCACTCTTTTCTATCTTGCTTGGGATGTTGATAAGAAGACTTATATTTGGAACTGCAGAATCCCTATTATGACCATGAACAAAAAATGAAAAAAAAAAATTGCAGAGACACCAATCTGGAGCCCTGATATTATTGTACTACTGAACAAATTCTAAACTACTTACCTCCAGGTCTATTTTGTATGCTGTAAGAGGAAAATTAATATACTACTGTGAGTCACTAGAAGTCAGATGTTTGTTTTATTTCAGCCAAAATCAATCTTACTGATACATGGATGACAGAATCAAACTAATTAAGAAGAAAACTTTAAAAGGGAAAGAAACGGTACGCAGATTGGATGCAAATAGAATAGTGGGCAAGAAACAGAACACAGTTAAGAGTTGAGTTCACAAAATACAGCAAGTTGATTGAACAATTAGTTCATAAATTAATTCAGTGCTACCAACTTCACATAGGCCATAAATATTTCCTGTAATTTCTAAGTTCTTTTGTTCATCTTGCATTTTTGGCTTTCCAATTCCTCCTCATTTTCATCAGAAGACATCTCCTTCTTTACATAAAGAAAAGCTCTTAAATGAGGACTCCTTGATCATTAGCCACATATCAGTGTTGGAAACGGCTGCTTCTTCACCTTCTCTGCCTCCCTCTTCTATAATTCATGGTGTTCTCTTCCTCCCATCTAAAGCCAACTCTTCCACCGTTTCTTCAGGTTCTGTCCTCTTCATTCTCATTCACAACCACATTTTCATTCATTCTTTCTCTCTCCTACTATTTAAACTTCTTCTCAACTGGCTTTTACTAAAAAAAAGTCTTTAAAACCCCTCTTTTGTGAAGTATATGACCACATCTTTTTTTTTTCCATTTTGTTGTCTGCCTTTACCTATTAATTTATTTTAAAAAAATATTAATTTATAGTTCTTTTTATATTCTTCATATATGATGGGTATTTGTATTTGATAATTGTCTGATGTATCTACAGTAAACATCTTTTTCTACCTATCACATATTTGCTTTCTTTTTTTATACATAATTTTCTTTTTATTGATGTTGTTGAAAATATACACAACAAAACCTACCCCAATTCCACACTTTTTACATGTACAATTCACTGATGTTGATTACATTCTTTAGATGGTACAACCATTCTCACCATCCTTTTCTGAGTCACACCCCCCAATATAAACTCACTGCCCTCTAAGTTTTCTATCTAATATTTCTAGTTGCCATTGTCAGTTTGATCCCATATAGATGGATCTTAAATGAGCACAATGCTCAAGGAAGACATTCTTATTACTATATTTTTTCATGAATAATGGGCCCACATAAATAATGTACACACACATATAATACAAGGAAATCATGAAATTATGTAAAAAAAACTTTGGCATACTGTGTCCATACATATACCATACATGCCTTGTGACATTTCCAGAAGTGGATTTCTACCTCATTCATCCCTATTCAGTAGTCTGAAAATGTTACTTTTGATCATATTTGTATAGTAAAGGTGTAAGCCTTGATCAAGAAGTCATGGTTTGAGTTTGGTAGCGCTCTGGTAATCAGGAAATAAACAATTGAAACTGTATGTTTGTTCCTATTAATTTGATAATTATATCCCTGTTGCTTTTGAGTCATCAATTGGAACCTTGAATCTACTGAAGTCTGTCCATAAATCACATGGTATCAATTAGAAGAATAAACAAAGTGAAGCCTGCACTGGTGTAAGTGGAATCCAGCTGCTATCAATAGGAATCTTGATTCAATCTGCATTGACATAATTATCACAGTCATCTTCCAATTTTGGCTTTTAATTGGAGGAGTAAACAAAGCAAAACTGATATACAATAGCTCCTGGCTCAACAGCTGAATGAGAAAACCTTATCAAATCATCTTAAGTGAAACCATTAAGCTGTGTTAAACAAAAACAAACAAACAAAAAAACATTGCCTTGAGGGGATTCTGACTCATAGTGACCCTACAGGACAGAGTAGAACTGTCCAATCGGGCTTCCAAGGAGCTGCTGGTGGATTCGAACTGCCGACCTTTTGGTTAGCAGCTGAGCTCTTAACCACTGCACCACCAGGCCTCCATTAAACTATGTTATGTCTGTTTATTTCATAGTCTAATTATGTCTTATTAATGCCAATGTCTTTGATCAATGATTATATGTCATTTTAGTCTTTTGCTTGTGAGCATATAAAAAGGCCCTTGTTTTGTGTACACCTCGCCTTTGAAATTTTCAATCCCTTAACTAGAACCAGCCAGTTATTGATTATATTGTGCACATTTTTAAATCTAAATGTTAGAAAATTTAGGATCATGTCAGGAATTAAATGCAAGTCCTACACCACTGACTTCAAATTTGAGGTCATTTCGAGGGCTGAAAAACTAGCAACAGAATGGCAGCGAGAGAGTTGGAAGTTGGAGAGTCCTCCTTTCTTGAATGGAGAAAGGAGAAAAAGGAGCTGGAGAAAAGGAATCCTTGAAAACGTCTATGTCATGGGCCCAGAGCAAAATGGCCTGAATTGGAGAACAACTTTAAAAAGTGGTTTATTTTTCGAAGGGAACAAACTCAAGTTGCTCTATTGTTACAATTCAGATCAAAGCGAAGTTTCTGGCAAACAAGAGGAGTTCCAGGTTTCAACGTCTTTTTCACCTGGATTTTTGGTGACCATTTACTGGTCTATACCTGGTGGCCTTACCTGCAAACTGCAGCTGCTAGATAGAGTGGTGAACCACTCATTCGAGACTTTCACGAAAGACAGTGGGATATATGGATCCAGCCTGTGATACATGAGCTCACTCCATCAGAAGGACTGAGGGAGATGAAGTGTACAGAAGTCTGCAAATGGGGTTCTTCTGCACAGGGGAAAACAACCCCAGAAACCATCTGCAATGGCTTCAGAAATGCTGGGATTGTGTACCAGCTGAAAACCAATGACAAAAATGAAGATGCCGAAGGCAGTGATGATGATAACATCAGTTCAGGAGTCACGGGCACCTCTGAGATATTTCAATGATGATAGTGCTGAGGGATCAAACTTTGAAGGGTTCCAGGAGTTGGATGATGATGGTAATGATAATGAATGAATAAACTAAAATAGCCTATTTTAAGATGAAAACAAAATTTCTTCTGGTGACATTTATTTGTTGATTTCAAAGACATGGATTATCAAAAGGAGTCCTGGCAGCACTGTGATTAAGAGCTTGGCTGCTACCTAAAGGTCAACAATTGGAATCCACCAGCCACTCTTTGGAAATCCTATGGGGTAGTTCTACTCTGTCCTGGAGTCGCTAGGAGTAGGAATCAACTGGGCAATGGGGTTGGTTTCTTTTTTGTTTTGTTTTGTTTTTGATTATTGAAAATTGTTTTCTGTTATGAAAAAAATAAAATATAAACAACATCTTTTTCTTGTAGTTTTAAGCCTGGGATGATTTCTTACTAATTTCTAGCTCTTCGTGCATTTATATTCTTTGGTTGCAACATGGCGTCCCACTTCCATCACAAGCCCATTCAGTTCACCATTGGTTGCACTTGGTTTAGGAAAACACTTACCTTAAACGAAGTTTCCATGAGATCAGTTTTGTCCTGGTAACATTAAATCCATTGGACAGAAAAAAAAAAAAAAAAGAACTGAAATTGATGTCAGCAACATGTAAAAACACATGCTGGTATAGCTCGCTAATGAAAATAATGCTTGGGGGTGTTGTGAGGTTTTAAGAAGACTTCAGGTGATATTTTTGGTTTAATGTTTAAAGATTATCTCAGAGCAGTAGTTTCAGGGATTCATCCAGCCTCCATGGCTCCAGAAATTCTGAATTCCTTGTAATCTGAAATTCTGTCATATATTTTCCACCTTTTGATCAGGATTCTTCTTTAGAATCTTTGATCAAAATATTCAGTAATGATAGCCAGGCATCATCCAGTTCTTCTGGTTTCATTGAAAAGGAGGCAGTTGTTCATGAAGGCAATTAGCCACACATTCCATTTCTTCCTCTTACTCCTGACTCTCCATTTTATTCTGTTTCTTCAGGTGAATGAAGACCAATTATTGTACCTGAATGGCTGCTTGTAGCTCTTAAGATCTCTGGCCCTATGCAACAAGCTAGGAAATAGAACAGAAGAACTAAACATATTATTAGGTCAATTAACTGGGATGTCCCATGAAACCATGACCCTAAACCTCCAAACCAAAGATCCCAATCCCGTGATGTGTTTTAATTATACACTATTTATATATAAAGTACATAAGCAGCCTCAGAGCTACTCTTTTGGTGGTTGTTGTTGAAAGGATATCTATCACACATATTTGCCCATTTCTTAATGTTACCTTTTGATAAACTCAAATTCCTAATTTTAATATAATCAAATTTGTGAAGTTCTTCTTAAAGGTTTATTTTTGTGTTCATTTTAGGTAACTTTTGTCTACTTCAGGTTGCTGATGCTACTTTTTGATAATTTTTTTTTTTTCCAGAAGCTTTATTATTCAACCATTCACATTTTGAAATACAAATCATTTGGAATATTTGTATATGGTTTGAAGTAAGGTTTAGAATTTGTTTTTTCCATATGAAAATACATTTGAGCCTGCAACATTACTTTCAAAGAACCGTCATTTCCTGACTTCACTGTGGTATCATCTTTGTCATATATCAAGGGACCATATATGAATATGTCTCTTTCTGAACTCTTCATTCTGTTTCATTTTTCTATTTGTTTATCTTTATGTCAATGCCTCACTGTCTTATTTACTCTAGCTTTATAAGCAATTCTGATTTCTGGTAGCATAAATACTTCATCTTTGTTTTATTCTTCAAGAATCTCCTGGATATTTTTGCCACTTTGAATTATCATCAAATTTCATAATCTGCTTATTAATTTCCATAAAACAATCTGTTACAACTTTTTTGAGGCTGTGGATAAATCTGAGGAAAATTGACACTTTTGCAAAATTAACCTTCTACTCAGTGAACATGGTATATTTTGACATTTATTTAGTACTTTTCAAATTCCTTCTATATGTTTTTAGAGTTTTAATTGAAAGGTTTGACACATATCATGCTGGATATATTCTTAGGAATTTGATAATTGTAATGCTACTATAATTGAAAAAATATTTTCTATTTTTTGACAGTATTGAGAAACAGAGTTTTAATTGCCTGGAATCCAGATTTCTGAGTTCCACAGAGATTAGGGAGGCCCACCAAAGCTATCACCATGAAATGATCTTTGGACTTTGAACCTGGTCTCCTAAAAGTCACCCTTAAGTCAAACAATGGTCTTGATAAATTAATAAAGACCTTTTTGCCTTAGGCATTGTGCTCTTTTGAAGAATTATCTATGTGCAGTCATTTTTGAGAAACAGAGAAACCCCAAAGTCAGGCTAGAAGCTGTATTTATGGTAAATTGTTATTATGTAAACACTGTTCTTGCCCATTTCCATGACAATGTCAATTAGATTAGGTATGAGAATCTTTGGAAGTTCTTTCTTCTTTGGAACATTTTTGACTTCCTAATTGAAATGTTACTCTGATTTGTAAATTGTGTATTAAATAAGCTTCAATCAATTTTATTGTTGGCTTAATATGATTTTTTAATAATAGATAGAAACATAATTGATTTGTTATATTGAACTTGTACCAGATCTTCTGTAAAATTTTCTTATATATTTTCATAGCATATCTGTAGATCCTTTTTGGATATTTTAAGAACACATTATTACTATCTGTGGACATTGATGATTTTATTTCTTTTTTCCACTTAGGATGAATTTTATTTTTTGCCCTTTTATTGTATTGACTAGGATCACCATTACAATGCTGAAAAGAAGTAGCAATAGTGGGCGTCTTTGTTCCATTCCCAGTTTCAGAGGGAAAGCTTTCAATGTCTCATCATTAAATACGATGGTTCTGATGGTATTTTGTAAATATTCATTTTCAGTTTTAAGTAGTCCATTATATTCATAATTATTAAGGATTTTTTTTTATTATTATTAACTGGTGCTTTTATTAAATGTTCTTTTTGCATTTATCTACTTGGCTATAGAATTCTTTATTTTTCTGCTAATATAATGACATTAATTTTCAAATATTAACCTGCTTTGATTTTTTTTTAATATATATGACTGAATACAATATGCTAACATTTATTTTTGAGTGTTTGCATCTCCATTCATGGGAAAGATTGCCTACAATTTTCATTTCTTGTAACATCCTGGTCAGGTTTTGGTGTCAAGAATATTCTCTCTTTATATAAAAAACAAGTTGGAAAATGTTTTTCTTTTTTCCATTACTGGTTATTTTTTTCATAAGTGTCTAAAAGAATTTCTTTCTAAAGGCAATTGGACTTGGAGATTTGGGAGAATGGATTTGAATATGGGATTCATTTTTTATTTTATTCTAGGGTCAATTGAAGAAACTGATATTTCGACATTGCAAACAGGTAATGGTAAAAACTGCAAGTACAGTTTCCTATCTATAATTATATACCAAGTTTAACTAAAATTCTTCTTATTGGAAATCTACCAGCACAATAATGAAAGAAATACAGATGCATTCAAAATGAGCCAAAGTGATAATACAGTGAAGCATAGCATTATGGACTGAATTTGGTTGTATAAAAAGGTATCTTTAAATCCTAACCCCTGTACCTGTGAATCTGACCTTGAGAAAACAAGGTCTGCAGATGTTATTAGGTTAAGGAAGTCATACTGGAGTAGGGTGAGTCCTAATTCCTTCTGAGTGGTGTTTTATAAAAGGGGAGAACAGATGCAGAGACACATAGGGAATGCACCATGTGAAGATACATCTATGTCTTAGTTACCCAGTGCTGCTATAATAGAAATAACACTGGTGGATGGCTTTAACAAACAGAAATTTATTCTCTAACAGCTTAAGAGGCTAGAAGTCTGAATTCAGTGCATCAGTTCCATGGGAAGACTTTCTCTTTCTGTCAGTTCTAGGGAAGGCCATTGTCAGCAACGCCTGGTCTAGGCATTTCTACCAGGAATCCTAAATCCAGAGGACACGCTCCACTCCTGGCTCTTCTTAATAAGGTCCCTCTCCTCTATGCTTGCTTCTCTCTTCTATATCTCAAAAAAGACTGGCTCAAGATACAACCTAATCCTATAGATTGAGTTCTGCCTCATTAACATAACTGGCTCTAATCATGCTTCCTCAACATCATAGAGGTTAGGTTTTACAACACATAGGATAATCACACCAGATCACAAAATGGAGGACAACCACACAATACTGGGAATGACAGCCTATCCAAGTTGATACACATTTTGGAAGGGACACAATTTAATCGATGATAATCTACAAGCAGCAAAGGAATGCCAAGGATTGCCAACGTCCACTAAAAGGTAAGATATAGACATAAAACCATTTCACTCTCAGAACCCTCAGAGAGAATTAACACAGCGAACATCTTAATTTATACTTTTAGTCTCCAGAAGCATGAGACAACCAATTTCTGTTCTTTAAAGCCACTATTTTGTGGTATTTTGCTATGACAGCCCAAGGAAACTAGGACATACAGCAACTATTTTTGTGTATGAGCACTATTGTAATATGGTAGATAATTTTAAAAATATTTTAAATATAACAATCTAATTCAAATATTATTAAATAGTAACAAACCAATGTGAAACAAACAAAAAAGCACTTTTGGTTAAATTTAGAGTACATTCTGTAAAAGTTGATGTAATAAATTATCCTGAGAGACTCTGAAACACTGTCTAGCAACTAATAAAAGAAAAAGATATCAAATCAATCACATTTCATCATTTTTGAATGATATATCCATTTTTTTCTTTTAAAATCCCAGGTCTTAACAGCTTTAAGTATGGAAGTGTCTAGAACTGTTCCGTAGGGTTTCCAAGGAGTGGCTGGTGGATTCAAACTGCCAACCTTTTGGTTAGCAGCAGAGCTCGTAACCACTGAGCCACCAGGGCTCCATATTCTCTTAAAGGAGTCATTAAATTTTGCCTGGGTTCAACATTTGAAAAGCTTAACAAGGAAAACCTTGTTTGCCATAAATAAACTATCAATCACACTATCAAATACTCTTTTATCAAACACCATTTTCAAACATGTTTTCATCTATCGCTAACCTAGAAATGGGAGTCCCTGGGTAGTAAAAACAGTTAATAAGCTTAGCTGCTAACTGAAAGGTTGTAAGTTCAAGTCTACCTGGAGGTGACTTGGAATAAAGGCGTGGTGATCTATTTCTGAAAATTAGCCATTGAAAATCCCATGGAGCACAGTTCTTCTCTGACATGAACATGGGATCATCATGAATTGTAATCAATTGAATGGAAACTGGTAACTTAGAAACTAGTATGATTAAAAAAAAAAAAATTTTTTTTGAGATGTCAAAGCAGAGGAAAAATAAGTGAGAGGACGATGCTTTGTAATATTGTAATGTTTGCAAGTTTTACATGTTCTTCATGACATGAATTCAACCTCCCATGAAATCATAGCAAACTTATTATATGCTTTCATTTATCTATGTCTTTATTGCAAAAGGTGAGATTGTTATTTTATCTATATTCTTACAAAGATAATATAGTATACAAGGGATAATATAAAAGAAAAATTTCAAGTCATCTGGAACACTTGTATACTGTCAGGAAAGGTTAGATATTACTGCCTTGTAAGACTGGTTAGTTGTTTTGAGAGCTACTCTCTAAAATATTCCCAACCTGACTGAAAATGAATCAATATTTACTGATGAAAGATTATACAACGTTGAAAGAGGCAGACAAACTCTGAAATTGATATCTTACTGCATGAAAGAAACTATCAGTAAATAGTCTGTGGAATGAAGAACAAAATAGAATTACCTTTGACTTGTAATTGATTTTAGTTGTTGGAAGACACTAAACCAATCAATAACAGTAATAATGGCAGGAACTAGGGTCTCATATTTGGAAGTGCACTAAAAAATATTATCTGTATTCAAAGCAATATGAAGGTAATAGGCACAAGATCTCCACAAGGAAAAGCCTCTCCAAATAGTTACAGTGGTGTACAAATCAATATATGTCCAAAGCAATGAATGATATGTAGAATCTTCCAACTGAGTACAATAATACAGGACAGTGCTGTTAAAAGAAATATGAGAACTAAAACTCTGAATTTCAGTTGGGCTGCTTTTGGCTGCAAGTATAGAAAAGACAAATAAAATGGATAAAATAAGTGAATGTATTTGTTCACACAACTAGAAGCCAGAGTACAGCTACCTAAATCCATTGGATCTTGTGTGTATCTTTGCAATTATCCAGATTATGAATTCTTCTGGCTTCTTTCTTAAAACGACATCCCACATAAGAACAAAATACCTATGACAGGTCAAAGCTTCAAAATCATATAGCACAAAATCAAGACAATGAGAAAAGGTATCTTTCCATGGCTTTACTTTAGGAAATAGCAAAAATCTTTTCCCTTTGCCCCCAACAAACCTCCCTTTCATCTCATTGTCTCAAAGTTAGTCATGTGTCAGTTCTGAAGCCTACAAGGTTTTTGTGGTTAACTGGATTAGGAATTACCTTAATATTTATTAGGCTGATCCCTGGACCTGAGGATGAAGGAATCTTCCCTTGAAATGGGCTGTATGGGAGAAACATGCTAACCTGAATAGAATATAGAGCACTCCAAAAAGTGGAAATAAAAAATTAAAAAAAATCATGTGTTAGGAAATGAAAATAATGTTAAACCCCTTTTTAGCTATCTTTACTAATGCAGTCAAAACATTATACTCTAAAAGTATAAGCTTTATATCAAAAGAGGAATTGTCAAATAAAAATCTACTTTTCGGGTAAAATCTACTCAAAATATCCTTGTTCAGATAAAATCTACTGAAAACATCCTATTCACACATTCATTCATTCTCCAATGTGGTCTTTTTGCTCACTGAGATTATAGTACAGTTAAGGAGACAAACAAGTCAATACTTATGTCTTAGGCTAGGTTCTCTAGATAAGCAAAACCAGTAAAGTGTATAAATATATATATAGGGAGAGATTTATATCAAGGAAATGGCTCACGCAGTTGTAGAGGCTGGAATATCCCAAGTCCGTGGATCAGAATAGAGGCTTCTCCTGATTCACATAGCCTCTGGGGCTGGCAAACCCAAGATGAGCAGGTCGGACAGCAGGGCTCTTGCTCACAGGCTGTAAAGACCGATGAATCCTATGATCAGCAGGAAAGACTGAAAGGCTTCTCCTGATTCACATAGCTGCAGCAGCTGGTGAACCCAAGATAAGCAGGTTGGAATGCAGGAGCCAGCTGCAGTATCCAGAGCAGGCAAAAGCTGAACATACGCTTATATTTGGAAGCAGGCCACAAGCCCAAGGAAACTCCCTTTCAACTGATTGGCTACTCACAGCAGATTGCATCCTGGGAGTGATCACATATAAACACTGAGAATCATGGCCCAGCCAAGTTGACACACAATCTTAACCTCAACTTAAATGAATGAGATAATTAGATAATGCTAAAGATCTGTGGGAGCCCTGGTGGCAGAGTGGATAAGAGCTTGACTGTTAGCCAAAAGGTCAGCTGGCAGTTCAAATCCACCAGCAGCTCCTTGGAAGCCCTATGGGACAGTTCTACTGTGTCCTATAGGGTCACTGTGAGCTGGAATCAACTGGATGGCAACCAATTTTTTAAAGATCTGTGAAAGAACTAAACATGGAAATCTGATAGAGAATAATAGATGGAAAGGTCTGAACTGCTTTTTGTAGAGTGACCAGGTGATGACATTTAAGCTTAAACACAAAAGTTGAAAAAGAGTCAGTCAGGCAAAGAGCAATGGAGTAGAGAAGGTTGTTTCAGAAAGAGGAAACAGCAAGGGTAAAAGACTCAGAATAGATTCATTTGTTATTCATTCAGAAAACCTTTATTGAGTGTCTACTCAGTAGGTTTTGTCTAACTAATGAAGATACAGAGATTGAGAAGCCCACACACATACATAAATATCTGAAACACCCCCTCCTCAAGGACTGGTATTCAGTCTGTTAAGGGTGAAAACGGAGCAGAGGAGACAGGTAATAAAGAATCGAATGCGTAAATAGACGAAACATATAAAGCTGATAGATACTTTAGACAGAAATAAACTGGGAAGGGTTCAATAAAATGAAAATAATAGGGACTGAGCAAGGGTTGAAATTTTAAATAGAATGGCCAGGGAAAGGCTTTAAGGAAAAGGACAATACTGAATAAAAACCAGAGAAAGTGAGAGAGCAGGCCGTTCAGAAATCTGAGGGGAGGGAAGTTTAGGCAGAGGAAAATGCAAATATGATGACCAGAGATGAAAGCATGGTTGCCATTTTTGAAGAATAGCAGGAAAGCCAGGTAACTTAAAGTGAAGTGCACAAGTTAGGAGAGCAGAAAAAGATGAGGCCTGAGAGGCGACTGGATAGGTAGGGTAGGGCATTGTAGGTCTTTGTGAGAATTTGGATTTTTACTCTGAGTGAGATCAAAGCTAGTGGAGGACGAGTTGCAAAGGAGTGACATGAGCTACAAGAATCGACATATATTTAAAATAGTCGCTCAGGTTGCTTGTTGTAAATTAGAATTTAAGGAGGCAAAGACAAAGCAGGGAGCCTTATTAGGATGCTATTGAAAAAACAAAGAGGGAGAAAATGGTGACTTGGGACAGGGTAGTTGAACTCTGTATATATGTTAAAAGAAAAACCTAGTGGACTTTCTGATGGATTAGATATGTGTGTAAAAAAAATATCTAAAAGGAAACCCTCAGTATGGATAACACGAAGAAACCAAAAATCCTCACAACTGAACCAATAAGCAACATCATGATAAATGGGGAAAATTTCACCTGGATCCATGATAAGCCCCAAGGAAGTAGCCGTCAAGAAATCAAATGACATATTGAATTGGGCAAATATGCTGCCAAAGCCCTCTTTAAAGTGTTCAAAAGCAAAGAAGTCACCTTGAGGACTAAGGTGCACCTCACCCAAGCCATGGAATTTTCAATTGCCTCATATGCATGTGAAAGCTGGACTATGGATAATGAAGACTGAAGAATAATTGATGCATTTGAAGTATGGTGTTTGTAAAGAATACTGGATATACCATGGACCACTAGAAGAACAACAAATCTGTCTTGGAAGAAGTACAGCCAGAATGCTCCTTGGAAGCAAAGATGGCGAGACTTCGTCTCACGTACTTTGGACGTTTTATCAGGAGGGGGCCAATATCTGGAGAAGAATAACATGCTTGCTAAAATAGAGTGTCAGAGAAAAAGAGGAAGCCCCTCAATGAGATAGACTGACACAGTGGCTGCAACGATGGACTCAAATATAGCAAAGATTGTGAGGATGGCACAGGACATGGCAGTGTTTTATTCTGTATAGGGTCCTAGGAGTTAGAACAAACTCCGCAGGACCTAACAACAACAACAAAAGGAAAAATGGCTCTCTCCAAATGTCTTGGCTAAAAACAAGGACTGCAAGCAGTGGAAATTAATAACTCTTTACAAAAGTCTTGCTAGAAAGTTGAGCATATAGATATGGCAGTAGGTGCAGGGGCTTCTAAGGGCTGTGCAGAAGGAGAAAAAAAAAAAAAACTAGTGCAGAAGGAGAGGTGGAGTTAAAAGAGGTATCTTTTTTTTTTAATATGAAAGAAATTATAATATGTTTGTATGCTGATAAGAATAATCCAATAGAGAAAAATGCATGCAAGAAATATTCTTAATGCTGGATAAGGATAATTAGAATGTTGGTGATATCCTTAAGCCTAAGTCAATAGTGTTGGACCACAAATGAAGAAGGAAATCATCTTAAGTAGACTATACTATTCTACCACAATAATGGGAGGAACTATAGAGTGTGTGGGCACAGATGCTGGTTGGTACGAGCTGAAGGAAAATGTGTTCTTACGATTTAACTTTTTCGAAATGTTTGTTGATTTATTCTAGTAAATTTGGAAGGCTTTTATAGAAAACTGGAACGTGTATTATCCACTCTTTGAATATACTACAATTAAACTGTAGATGAAAACATTGGATTCTTTCAAGTTAATGGCTTTTATGGATGGTTCTCATGCGACGCTGTAGCATTTGTCTGTTGTTGAACCTGTGTATAAGTTTGTGTTAGTTATATAAACAGGACTAGAACTAGTAGGGTAGGGTATATTTTATTCAGATTAAGGGATGGAGCCAAACAATTTTTTTTTTTTTAAGGCAGGTATAGCAATTTAAATTCCCACGAGCAGTATGTAAGAGTTCTGGTTGTTCAAAATCCTTGTTTACGTTTGATATTTTTATCATTTTCATTTTAGCTATTCCAGTGGGTGTATAGTGGTATCACACTGTAGTTTTAATTTGCATTTCCCTATGGCTTTATGGCTTATGTTGTGAACAAGTTTTTCTATGTTAACTGGTCACTTGGATACCCACTTTTCAAATGTGAGCTGTAGGTCATATATCAATTGAGTTTTCTGTCTTCTTATTGTTTTAAGAATTCTTTAAGTATTCTGGATAAACGTACTAAAAATAACTTCTCCCACTCTAGGGTTACATTTTCATTCTCTTAATGGTATCTTGAATGAAGAGATGCTAATATTAATACAGTCCATTTTTTATTTTTTTATCTTAAAGCTCTTTGTATACTATTGTTAAAGTCTATGCTTAAACCAAAGTCATAAAGTTATTCTCCTCTAAAAGCTTTATTATTTTACTTATCATGTTTAGAGAGCCCTGGTGACATAGTAGTTAAGACCTTGGTTGCTAACCAAAAGACTTAGAAACCCTATGGGGCAGTTCTACAGGGCTGCTATGAGTCGGAATCAACTCGACAGCAATAGGCTTGGTGGTTTGGAGATCATGTTTAGTTCTTCAACACAACTGAATTTTTGTGCACAATGCACAAAATTTTGTGTATGTGGGAGAAGGGATCTAGACATCTATTTTTGCTTATTGATAACCATTTATTGAACAGATCATCATTTTGAAATGCACAGTATTGCTGCCTCTGTTATAAATCACTTATTTCAGGACTTCCTTGTCTCTCACCTGCGCTTTTCCACCACCCTCCTAACTAGTTTTTTCCTAACTAGTTTCTTTTTTTTTTTTTTTTCCTGAAAACTAGAAATCTGACATTACCAATCCTCTGCTCAGAAGTTTTAATGATTGCCAATGCCTATAAATGTATTTCTCCCAGGGCAGATCTTAAAAATGTAAATTCTGTGTGTTCAGCATCAAACTAATGAACTAGAGTGGGCAAGGTAATTGATGGGAGCAGGGTTCTCGGAAATCTACATTTTAAACAAACAGTGCAAAGAATTCGTGCCTTTAGAAATGCTAGAACCAGTGTTTATCAAATTAAGACAGAATTCCTTAGCACAGATGAAAACAGAAAAACCTTCATAACTTCATTCTTTCTCCATTTGCACTTAATGTTCCAGAACAACTCAACCACTGCAGTTGTCAACACGGATGGGACGCTAGCTAATCCGTCTCCGTACCTGTACATACAGCCTCATCTACATAGTGCATCTGCCACCACATTAGAAAGGTCTAGTAAACCCCAAGCATACTTCAAAATCCGGTACAGCAATTGCCTCTTCTGTTCTGCTTTCACCCATACTGTTCTGGGGCCCCTTCAGTCTTCATATGGAAATAACGGATCGTTCTCGCTTATTCTATACTCCTCCAACTTGAAAACTTTCCACTATTGCGTGTGTCTGTCTTTCCTATAAACCTCCAGGTTCCTTGCTGACAGGGATTCTGTCCCTACACTTCTTTGGATGTCATGCGTAGTATCTGACATATAATAAGTATACTATATTTTTTAGCTAGAACTAAGATCGTATTTTTATTTTTCATGAAAATATCTTTATTTCAAAAATAGTTCTTCAGTAATACAAGAACACTGGTTAAAGTCAGTCGTTACACATTATAAATAAATAAATTATATAAAGATATAATTTTAGAACATTATGGTCCCATTTACCACTCAATGATTAGAATAATAAATTTCAGTTTGCACTAGAAAAATATTTTACTTATAATTAACTATTATTTGCCAGAGTTATTCATAAACTGACCTGTTTTGCTCCTGGTAGTTTACTCTCTAAATCCGAGCAACATTGATAGAAGAGCAAAAACTATCCCACATTCAGTCCTTATGCAAAGCCACTTGCGTTAACCCTGAGAGTCTCATCCCTGCTGTTATAAAGAATTTTTCATTGGGCATTGTCTTAGTTATCTAGTGCTGCCGTAACAGAAATACCACTAATGGGTGGCTTTAACAAACATAAATTTATTTTCTCACAGTTCAGGAGACTAAAAGCCTGAATTCAGGATGCCAGCTCTAGAGAAAGGCTTCCTCTGTTCGCACAGAGAAGTTTCTTGTCTCTTTGAGTTCTGGCTCCTGGGTGATCTTCATGTGGCTTGGCATCTCTCTTCCCCCATCTCTGCTTCTTTCATTTGCTTATTTAATCTCTTTTACATCTCAAAAGAGATTGACTCAAGATACCCCGTAATCCTTCCTCATTAACATAATAAAAATAACCTAATTCTCATTGATATAACATAATCATGTCCATTAACAACAAACACAACCCATTCACAAATGGGATTATAATCACAGGCAGAGGTTATGATTCACAAAACATATTTTGGGGGGACACAATTAATCCATAATGGGGATTATTAGAAATCAGTACAAAAGTTCTTTAAGACAAAGACCTCATGCAGTTCCTTACTCTTATAGGAATGTATTACATTTTGAAAAGATTATTTCAGAAATTATTCTTAAAGGTTGCGTTTGGCTGGTAACATAAACAATATGTTGGATTTTCTTTTCAAAATTTGTATGTTCACAAGTTTAAATTTTGCAGTACAAAAACGTCTGGCAAGTGGGAGAAGTATGAAGCAGAAGATATCACTACTTTTACTATGTAATCAGGTTTCAAGTTGTTCTGTTATTAAAATATTTCATGAGCCTCTGCAGTTTGTTTTTAAACACCTTGAGGGGTAGAAAATAGTAATTAGGCTTATTCTGCATTCTGGGTGTAGCGCAGAGCAATGCTGAACACATAGTTGTTGCTTAATTAATGAGTATTAGTAGTTATTTTGCCAACTGAGTACTCCAAGCTCATGAAGCACAAACAAAATCAATACTCTCATTGCGACCCTATAGGACAGAGTAGCAAGGGACAATTGGGTTAGAGCACTGACTGCCAGATAACTCTCCATAGTCCTAACTCACTCAATGGCAATCATTCAGATTCACATGTAATTCTTTTTTTTTTTTTTTTTAACTCTACTTACCTCCAGGCAAGGGAGGAAAACAAATGAATATTTATTAACCATTAAATATATCAGATACTTTTCAACATGTTATTTTATTTAATATTTCTATAAGAATGTGGCAACCCTGGTGGCATAGTGGTTAAGTGCTACAGCTGCTAACCAAAGGTTCGGCAGTTTGAATCTGCCAGGCGCTCCTTGGAAACTCTATGGGGCAGTTCTACTCTGTCCTGTAGGGTCTCTATGAATTGGAATCGACTCGACGGCACTGGGTTTGGTTTTGATTTTATAGCAACGTACACAGTCCCTGGGTGGAGCAAACGGCTAAAGGTTGGCAGTTCAAACCCATCAAACCCATCCAGAGGCTCCTTGAAAGCCAGGCCTGCCAATCTGCTTCCAAAAGGTCACAACCTTGAAAACCCTATGCAGCAGTTTTACTCTGCACGCATGAGGTCATCATGAGTCAGAATCGACTCCCTGGCATCTAACAACAACATAGCAATGTACGGTATATTATATATGCATTTTACCATTAAATAGAGTCAGTGAAGTTCAGTACTATGCTCAAGGTTGATGAATAATAAAGTAGTATGAACAGGGCTAAATGCTAGTCTGCCTTTAAAGGAAATATTTACTCTGCTTCACCTTACTCCCATTCCACTGACATGATAGTGGCTCAAAGGTAATTTAAATACTAAAAAGCTGGAAAACCACATAACCTATGACCCTGCAATTTGACTCCTAGTTATATACCATAAGAAATGTGCATATGCATTATCCAAAACCATGCATATATGTTCATAGCAGTACAATCTGTAATAACCAAAAACTAGAAACAAGTTTTCCAACAACATAATCAATAATTAAAGTCTCATGGAATACAATACAGGAAAGAAAAAAACATCAACTCCCTGAAATCACATGGATCAATTTTTTGAAAGTCAGTCAACAATAAAAATGTACTGTATGATTCCATTCACATTAGTTTCCAAAACAGGCAAAGCTAAACGGTGAGGTACTGGGTGGGATACAGCGCAATAATGGGTTCTGGTTGCTAATACTGTTCTGTTTATTGACCTTGATTATGTTACATGAACTTGTTCATTTTGTGAAAATACATAAACTAATGATTTGTGCACTTTTTTTATGTAGGATATTTAAGGAAAATGTACCCCCCAACATTTCCCCCTGGTTTTATTATTTTAACATGTGTTTGTAAATATAAAAGGACAAGCAAAAATGTAAGTACATCAGTGATTTACATAACATGGCATCTGGTTAAGAGGTTGTAACATAATTACTTTTAAATAATTTAACACAGATAATTGTTCAACGCTGCTGATTTCTGTAATCTAAATATAAACAAAGTTTTGTGGAAGCTCCTTATCCTTTCAAATACCCCTGCATATAGTGGTTAAAGATAACTTACATTTTTTCTTTATGTTCATTCAGACATTATACTTCCTTTGAATTTGTTCGAATGATGGATCTTTACACTGTCCATTAACACCCTGAGACAAAGATGACATAAAAAACAGCTGCAGATACTTGATCCCTTTTCCCCAGATAAAAAGAAATCATGTATATAAAGCATTTTCATATTGATCACACTTTACTGAAGATTATCAGTTGCCCGTGAGCGATTCCAGCCCATGGAGACCCCATGTGTGTCAGAGAAGTGCTGGATTCTATGGGATATTCAATGGCTGATTTTTCCTATAGATTACTAGGCTTATCTTCCAAGGCACCTCTGGGTGGACAGTAACTGTCAATTTTTTGGTTAACAGCTAACTATGTTAACCATCTGCACTACCCAGGGACTCCTACTGAAGATTAGGTATATTAAAAGCAGGGCTGTAGCTTAAATTAAGGCTTCTATATTCCTAAGAATACTTTTTTCCAACTGGGTCCTCAGCCATCTCTCATGTATCTTGGTGCCCTCCTCCTCCTTCTCCGTATGCTCCTCCTTCTCCTCTTGTTCTCAAATACTCCTTGACACCAAACTCTTAAAAGGAAATGAAAGTAGCAAAGGAGGAAGAAAGAAGGAGGGATGAGGGAGGAAAGAAGGAAAGGGTACAGAGAGCAAAAGCTGGGAGGAGGGGGAGAAGACGGAAAGAGAAGGGAATGAAGCATAGGAGAAGGGAGAGGGAAAGGAGTAGGGGGGAGGGAAGGTTGGAAGAGGAGGGGAGGAAAGGGAAGAGAAGCAGAGGGAAGTTCGTCTGAACTCTTTCTAGTCCCAACCCTGTAGACTCCTCACCACACTCATGCACATTTTCCTTTAAACAATGATCATATATTCAGGATATCACCTATTTTTTTCTGTTTCAGTAATCACCATAAGTGGGAAAAACACAATACAAGTATGAATTATGCACCAATATTAAAGGAAGAAGAAGCTATTAACACTTTTCATATTCCATAGAAAAATTTTCCCCTTTGCATTTCTATTAATGGGATAGAGTAACTCCAACATTAATTCCTAATGATACAGACCATTGTAAGCAAACTCATTATTTTAACATTATGATAAAATGAAGAGTTTAAATATTATATGTTCAAAAGCTATTATTAAAATATTATCTTATATGGATAAAAATTATCCTTTCAATTATACTGAAAAATATGTATGCATGCACATCCTTTAAAGACTTTGTTTATAATCGCATATAAGCTTGCTCATAATTTCTCTCCAAGAATAGCAGAAAACTAAAAACTATAATTACAGATCACTTTTAAATATTTCTAATGTTGTTGAAATGTATTTCTTATTCCCTTGTGTGTATAAAACTTCATTTTTAAGAAAATGTATTATATTCATACCAGAAAACATTACTTCTTCATATTTACTGTTCAGAATCAGCAAATATTCCTAGATAAGAGAATTTATCTACTAGGATTTGACCATATATTTCTAAGCTGTTTGGCACTTATTTGCAATCTTCTGTTTTTGTGTGGGAAGAGGTTATTTTACATAATTTTAAAAGTAGAAAACACACTTGCATATTTCAAAAATTAACAAATAAACAAAGTGAGAACATATACATTTAATTTATCAAAACCTAATGATTTTTTTTTTTAATGATTAGCAATACTTTGAACAAGTTATTCTTCAGTAACAAAAGACTCTTAGAACACTTTAAACACCACCTATTACTCTCTCAACTAATATTGTAATTGTGTAATTTATTACAATTCAACCCTTATTTATAACTTCCCACATAATTATTATTGTTTTATACAAATAACATTCACAAAGTTTTACCAAATCATTTTGTGCCGTTCCCTCATGCATCGCAAACATTCCTTCTAGGATCACTTTCTTTATGGCTGAAGTATACCAAAACAAACAAACAAACAAAAACCAGCTGTCATCAAGTTGATTCTGACTTATTTTGACTCTATAGAGTTTCCAAGGCTGTGATCTTTAGGAAGCAGACTGCCACATCTTTCCCCTGAGGAGCTGCTGGTGGCTTTGAACCATTGACCTCTCGGTTAGCAGTCCATCACTTTAATCACTGTGCCACCAAGGAGGTGTATCCTTTCAAATTTCTTTTAATAGTGGCAAACAGTATAAAAGAAAAAAAAAAAAAACTCTGGCCCTTGAGTCGAACTCATAGCAACCCTATAGGACAGAGTAGAACTGACCCATAGGGTTTTCAAGGAGCCGTTTATGGATTTGAATTGCCAACTTTTTGGTAAGCTGTTGAGCTCTTAACCACTGTGCCACCGGGGTTCCAAAACTCAGCATAGGTCTAAAAATATCAAGTATAGGTTTATAACTTGATGTTTTTTGGGTTTTTTTCTATGTTGGAAATACCAATCCAATGTATCATAGACTCCATTCTCTCCATTCTTCGTGTTTACAAGGGAAATATCAATCTTAATACCTCTTCTATGAAGGATATATATATATATATATATATGTACTTTTTTCCCTCAGATTGGTTTTAGGAGTTTCTCCTTGATACTACTGTTGTTCAGTTTCACTATGTCAAGCTTAGGTGTGTATTGCTTTTATTTACATCATTATAGATTCATTTGACTTCTTGAATCTGTAACTTATTGCCTTTCAGTTCTAGAAAATTCTCACATTTTAGCTCTCTTCAATATTGCTATGGCCCAACCTCACTCTTTTCCTTTTGGAACTGTAACTGGACTTTCTCACTCTATTTACCATGTTGCTTAACTTTGCTTAAATATGTTTGATATTTGTCACTATCTCCTGTATTCCAAATATTTTTTTGCCATATATTCCAGTTCATTTATTCTATCACTATCTACATTTAATTAGCTTGTAAAACCATGCACTCATTTTTTAAACTTTACATGACTTTCTGAATAGTTTCTTTTCTTTTTTTTAATATGACAGGTCACTGTATTTTTTCTATTTTCTTAGAGATTTTCAAGATTTTTTTAAAAAATTAACAAAGTTAGCACAGCTGTCTATTTTATGTGTCTGATAATTTTGATATCTAAGGCTTGATAGATCTATGTCTGCTTTTTTTTTTTTTTAAGCTGGTTTTCACTCGTGATGCCTTTTTCTTAAGTATTTTGTTATTTTTGATTCTAAGCATCAAGTTTGCATTGAAAAAAAAAAAGTATTGGCATACTTTGAGTCCTAGGATGGTTTATTTTACCAGAGACTAGTGAGTTTCATTTGCTCTTACCATTTTTAGTTCTTATTAGCACATGGTTTATCTGAA
Source organism: Loxodonta africana (assembly GCF_030014295.1). Lineage (NCBI taxonomy): Eukaryota > Metazoa > Chordata > Mammalia > Proboscidea > Elephantidae > Loxodonta > Loxodonta africana. Next base: position 55,649,966 of record NC_087351.1, read on the forward strand.
TAAATTAGTTTTGCAAAATAAAGTGAAAAAGGTCTTTGTGTCATCAACTATGAAGTATTTTAAACTTATTTTAAATTTCCTCTAAAAATGTATGTTGCATTTACCAAGTATATCCATTGACTAATGTCCAGATTTAAACACTGACTTGTTTTCTTTTGGGGATAACAGACTTTTCTATAATTTATCTTTATTTTCTTTCTTCGTTTTCTATCTTTTTTCTTTAGAATTTTCATGTTTCCCTAATCTGCACATATATTTTGAAAAATTTTCCTCTTAATATTAACTGTCCTACTTTTGCAATTGTTCTGTAAGTAGGTTAAGTCCAAAATGGCCTCAGTAAAAAGACTGCCAAACAAACCACAAATACCTATTTAGCTTTTAGGGCAACTAAAATATTCTGCTATTGTAATAAACATTTAAGAAAACAATGTGAAGCCCCGTAACCAAGTAAGTACATTTGGGGAAAAAAAAAGTAAAAATGAATAATTCATGATTTTGTCTTATTTTGTTTTGTTTATAGTTTACATAAATGCTGATTCTAGAAGAAGATGCAGAATTATTTGGAATTTTTATCAAAATTTTGAAGGTATGTCCTAACCAATTCAATGGATTTAAATGTTTATGGTGGTATTTCTTATAATGTCTCATTTCACTCTAAAAGCTCATGAAAATATCATTAACACTAAATTCATTTATCATTGGTATCTTTAGGGAAAGTCATATATAAAGTGAATGGCATGAAAATGAAGACAAGTTTGAGAATATTTTTCTTAATGGTTAAGTGCTATGGCTATTAACCAAAAAGGTCGGCAGTCAGAATTCACCAGGTGCTCCATGGAAACTCTATAAAAACCAAAACCAAACCCCGTGCCCTTGAGTTGATTCCGACTCCTAGCGACCCTATAGGACAGAGTAGAACTGCGCCATAGAGTTTCCAAGGAGCACCTGGTGGATTCAAACTGCCCACCCTTTGGTTAGCAGCCCTAGCACTTAACCACTACACCACCAGGGTTTCCTAGCAACCCTATAGGGAAGTCCTATTTTGTCCTACCTATAGAATCGCTATGAGTTGAAATCCACTCGACCAGAAGAGTTTGTTTTTTTTGGATTCTAAATTGGCGGGATAGAAGAGAATGGAGAAGGAAGAATATCAAAATTGTCTAAGTTCTCATTTATGGGTCAGAAAAATAAAGACTCAACTGATAAAAGCTTCAAGGAAATTTCAAGTTAATATTCAAAGTTTGCATAGTTAAGGAAGGAATGTGGAATAGTAGAGAGATTGCTGCTACTTTCCCACTTGGTGACCCAGGACATGTTAACTTGTTCAACCTCAGTTTTTTCTTATGTAAAATGGGAATGATAATATTGAGCTCTTCAAACTATTAGTAATATCTGAAATAATATATATATATAACACTACATATGTACTAGGGACTCAAGAATTTGTGCTTGCTGCTATTAATGTTGATTTTATTGTTAGTAATTTGATCTGATTGCTGTCTCATGTGTATATCTCACATTTAAAAATCGTGTCAAATTCAGTTCTGTTTCATTCAGTTAAACAATTATTTCCAATTATTTATGTAGGTAGGAAACCCTGGTGGCACAGTGGTTAAAGCTAACCAAAAGGTCAAGAGTTCGAATCCACCAGGCTTTCCTTGGAAACCCTACCGGGCAGTTCTACTCTGTCTCATAGGGTTGCTATGAGTGGGAATCAACTGGACGGCAACAGGTTTGGTTTATGTCAGTAAAGTATATTGTGTGCTGTGCTAAGCATTATGTGGTAAGCAAAGAGCTGCAGAGACAGTTCAAAACAAAAACAAAAACTTGCTGCCAGTTGAGTCAATTCCAATTCATAATGACCCTATAGCGACCCCATAGGACAAAGTAGAACTGCCCCATAGGGTTTCCAAGGAATGACTGGTAGATTTGAACTGTCGATCTTTTGGTTAGCACCTGAGCTCTTAACCACTACCCCACCAGGGCTCCAAGATAGTACAAGGGATCTGTAATTCATACAAGCACCAAACCTTGTCTGGAGACTGAATAAATAACTTCCACCTCTAACTACCACTATTTTCCAATGTGAATAGTTGTGATTGACAAAGATTAATACAGTAGGCCTTCTTAAAGAGAAGTTTCTTTTTTCATCCTTTATTAATAAAACAATTACTAGAGATAAAATTGTGTTACCTGAAGAAAAGTCCTATGCATAAAGATATGTAAATGTGTGCATGTTTGGGTGGGCAGAGAAGAGAGCGAGGACAGGAAAGGAGGATAATCAATTATTGCTCAACAAATATTACTTGAGAACTCATTCTGAGCAGGAACAGAACTAAGCTATTGCACCAAGGGGGCTTACAGTGTAGTTAGCATTATAGACATTGGACCAGTAAATATATGTGTGTGTGATTCTCTGATAGGAAGAAGAGATAAGATATGGCCCACTTCCTTTCTTTAAACCCAAAAACCCATTACCATCCAGTTGATTCTGACTCACAGTGACCCTATAGTGACCCTGTGTTTAAGTCTCCACAATGCTCTGTCAGGTAGTCCAGGAGACCAGAACAATTTGTCGATCCATCCAGGCCAAAGTCCAGGACATGTTGTAGCAGGTGTTAGCAGCCCAGAGACGGTTTGCTCTGATAAAGAAGAAACACTCTCAGGGAATCCAGCTAGTTTCAGGCACCACTTACCAAAGGGGGGTAAACCTCAGCATCAGAACCTGCTTTTTATACATCCACCAGCAAAGTCATGCAATCATCTCTGAAAACTTTTGCTAGTGTAACTACTGTCTTTAGATAATAAAATGAGAATTTTTACAGAACTTGAGAATCAGAATTTTATCTTTCAAGGAACTTTGATTGCTAGAATATATTTCAAAAATCATACCCACTGAGACTTAAGAAACTATAAAGGCAAAGATTATTCCTTGAAATCATCACTTTCATAAATCATACCTCATCTTTTGTCCTCAACTCTATGCTGTTTCCAGTGTCTTCTACCAATTTTTAAAGTCCCTATTGAACAAGCTAAATTGTGAGAGTAAGCCCCAATCTTGACCAATTTATTCCCATTACACTCATTACATGTTGAGTGATGTATATGAAGATGTAAAAATTCAGGATAACTGTTTTTTAAGGAAGTAATATAACTTCTTCCAAATTTCTTGTTTTTCTATTACTATTCAGAACATGACATTATCCAAATTGAGATATGTAATGCATCTAGCAGTTTTCTCTAGAATTTTTGAGGAGAAAAAAGCAGGTATTCAATGAATAAGTATAACAGAATGGATGTCTTTCAGACTTTTTACAGGAATTACATCTCTGAAAAAATAGTCTTTATATTCTTCATTCCCAACCTCCCCTACTGTCTAAATCATCCCCCAAATCTCTATGCTATAATTTTATAATTCCAAAGAATAGGTGATTTCTATAATTCAAATGGACTTCCATAGAAAGCATATTTTTAATAAAATTTCACTTAACCTCTAAAACATCATTATGAAAATATAGTATTTCACTGATAATCTCTATTTGTCACAAGTGGTGTTAGAAAAAAGTCAGTAAGTGATCTTTGATATCAGATAATTCTATAATTAATAAAAATTTTAAAATATTAGCTGCTTGCTTAATATTTTTGAATAGCAATAATTTACAAAATCTTAAACAACTACATGGACACATATACATTTACATTATGAATGTTATACTATCATGTTCAATACATTGTGATGATAAAATATGATGAATATTTTTTTCACAGTGTAGAATATTATTTTTTTTACTCTGGTGATTTTTAAATCATTTTAAATTCTTTATGAAGTATACCATTTTTCTTACAAATTGAATATATATTTTTCATAATCAACTTAAAAGAATTACTGTAGTTTTATGAGTTAAATATGAATAAATAGTGTATGAAATATTTAGGCTAGGAGGGGTTGCCTTAAAAATCTTAAAAAAAAAAATTATAACCTTTTCTTACTAAAACTAAGAAAACAGAAACAGTGAGTCTACCTGGTAATACAGGAAGAACACATCCTTGAAATACAATTAAATACATGAATTGATGTAAAAGAAGCTTTAACATAATCAATGGTTTTAAATATCTAAAAATAATATATAACCATATCAAGGATAATCAACTGAGATATCCAGAAAATAGGGAAATGAAAGAGGAACAATTCAGTCCTATTTATTCAACACTGTCCAGTTTTGAGGGGTACTGATATTATAAACACTCTACTCTCCTGTTAGATGATCTCTGTTGTTAGACACAAATGGCTCGTAACATTAATGATAATTTCACCTCAGTTTTTTGTCCACCAAAAATAGCTTCTGATTTTTTTTATTCCATTTTTATGTTTTCCAATTTTAGAGATAAGGTTTCCTGGAGAGAGAGCAGAATTTCCATAAATGTTAAGGAATATGGTCAAATAAAAAATAAATTGGCCTTATGCTTTACCTTTTCTCAACAACATAAGCAGTGTCTACACACTTGGACCTCACTGGATAGAATACACAGGAATCAAATTAATGTCCATTTGAATTATAGAAATCACCTATTCTTTGGAATTATGAAATTATAGCATAGAGATTT